>NW_026575030.1:0-9883443 GCF_905146905.1 Nyctereutes procyonoides | reverse complement strand
ATTTATTTATTCATGAGAGACACAGAGAGAGGCACAGACATGGGCAGAGGGAGAAACAGGCTCCCTGTGGGGAACCTGATGTGGGACTGGATTCCAGGACCCGGGGATCACGACCTGACCAAAGGCAGACGCTCAACCCCTGAGCCACCCAGGTGCTCCCACCATCGTCCAGTGGCATCAAGGACACCCATATTGTGCAACCATCCTCACCATCTCCAAGGCCTCTTTCATCTTCCTCAACCAAAACTCCACCCATCCCCCTCCTCACCGCAGCTCCTGTAACTGCAGTTCTCTGTCTCTAGGATATGACTGTTCTGGGCACCGCATATGAGTAGAGTCACGCAGGATCTGTCCTTTGTGACTGGCTTATTTCACTCCACATAGTGTCCTCCGGGCTCCTCCGCGTCACAGCATGTGACAGGCTGCCCCTCCTCTCTCAGGCTGGATAATACTCCATTGTACGTAGACACCACATTTTGTTTATCCGTCATCCTCTGCGGCACTTGGGGTGCTTCCACCTTTTGGCCGTTGTGAATAGTGCTGCTGTGAACACGGGTGAGCAGATGTCCACTGGGGCCTTTGCCCTGGCTTTGGGGTATATACAGCAGAGGTGGAGCTGCTGGGTCACCTGGTCACAGTGGTCCCGCCTGCAGCAAATGAGGGTTCTAATTCTTCCACGCTCTGCTGACACTAACTTTCTCCTTTCGCTAGTAGCCACCCTTGCCACAGGCCCTGAGTCCCTGAAGCTGGGTGAGCTATGCTGGACGCGGGGTGGGCACATATGCACATATCCCCTTGTCACCTTCAGGGACCGAAGGTGCAATCTCTGGAGCCACCCACCAGCTTCTCTGCTCTCTCCCAGCCCCTACCTGCTCAGACACCTGTCTCCCCAGACCACAGCCCTCTTCCAAGCTCACGTGCCCCCAGCTCTCCGTTGGAATGGAACGTCTGTGCTGCCCACCCAGGGCTGCTGCTCCCGTGTGCCTGCTGCCTGTGTTCTCCCTGCCCTCCCAGGCCCAGGGGTCATGGCTCCCCCCGCCCACACTCCAGTAAAGTCCCCTTCTCCTCCCTTCTGGCCTGTGCACGGGATGTGCCTGGTGAGCGCTGGAATCCTGGAACCACCTCAGGTAGAGCGAGCTCCTTAACCTCCCCGAACCTGTCTTCTCCGTCTGTGAACTGGGAATGTCACCTGCCTTGAGACTGCATGTGAAGCAGTGAGCGTGAGCCTGGTCACAGGAGGAGGTTCCCCACAAAGCTCAGGAGCGGCTTTCTGGGGGTGGGGGGAAGGGGTTGCTCTGAAGTGGGAAATGGCTTGGTGTTTTCCAGGATCCAAAGGAGAGTGACACTGTGGGGGCTCGGAGTAGGTAGCGGGGACCAGCTACATGATGTGCTTAGGCCCGGCCTGCGGCCCAGCTGCCTTCCCGGGCTGGAGCAGAGCCACCCTGGAAGCCCGTCTGTGCCCGCACACTCCGCTGGCCCTGCTGTGGGCATGAAGCTCCCAGGAGGATTTCTCCTCCATGCCCCATTTTTAGGCAGCACGGCGGGGTGTTGTGGCCCTCAGAGGGCATCAGAATCACCCAGGAGGCTTCTCGAACGCCCTGCGGGGTCTCCCAGCCGCTTCCAACTCAGCAGGTTGGAGTGGGGACTTGAGAGAATGTATTTCTAACTGGTTCCCAGTGGGTGCTATTTACTGGCGAGAGGACCCTGCTCGCTTATAGAAGTATCCAAGACGGGAAATGAGTCGTCCAAGATGCAGACGTGGGGGTGAGCTAAGGGTGGGGGTGGCGGTGGCCGGGACTACGGAATGTTACAGTCCCCTGATGTCCCCCAGAACCTGGGGTGTGGGGCCAGCTGTGGGACCCTCCTCCCATCCTGGCTGTAAGGGAAGCGGACTCCAGTTCTGAAACCCAGTGACTGGGCCTCCAGGGGAGGCAGTGGGGCCTCCGGGCGGCAGCCACGTTCAGCGCCACCACCTCTGCTCCTCCCCCCACGTCCAGGAAGTCCTGGGCCACAGCTGTCCCCACGTCCCCGACTGTGGCAGTCCCCACGGGAGACCGACAGCGTCCGCGCTGGGTGGGGGGCACCCAGTGTCCGGGCCTCTGTCCCGCAGGCTGGAGACTGCCCGAGTGAGCGGGAAGGGCAGGCCCTGGGAGACGGACTCGCGAGCACCCAGCTGGCAGGAGCCGAGGGCCTAACGCAGAATCCCCGGGGAGGGGCGACGCGTTCTCCGGCGGCCGGCGCGGCCGGAGCAGGACGGGCTCCCCCTCTGCATCCTTTCCCGGGTCGGTTTACGCTCCCCCAGCGCCGTGTCCTCCGTCCTCACCTGGTCCTCGCCCCGGGCCGGGCGGGTCCTGGGCCGCCGCTGCGGGCACACGCGTGGAGGCGGCCTTGCGGGGCGCTCGGGGCCTGCGGGAGACTGAGGCCCCGGCCCGAGCCGGCCTCGTCGCCCCGGGCACCTGCCTTCCAGGGACGGGAGCCTGGGGGCCAGGAGGCCTGCAGAGCTCTGCTCGGTTGAGTATTAACCTGCCTCGATGGGGTGGATCAATATTTAAACTCAATTACGAGGGAAAGGGGTGATCTGGAAGGAGCTTCTCGGGCAAGAGGCGGCTCCTGGGCTCCGATCAGCGGCGAGGCGGGGCCGGAGGGGGCGGGGCTTCAGACGGGCCACGGGACGTGCACGGGGACCAGCCGACTCCCACTTGCCCGGCCGCCCTTCCTCCTCCCTCCCTCCCCACCCCCTCCCTCTCTCCCTCTCTCCCCCATCCCTCCTTCCCCCCTCCTTCCCCCCTCCTTCCCCCCTCCCATCCTTCCTTCATTCCCACCCCCCGCCCCACTTCCTCCATTCCTCTGGGGACTCAGCTCCTTCCTGGCTCCCAAGTCACAGCGCTCGCCAGCCCCACTCTCCCCTAGAGCTCTCGTGGGCTCCTGTGCAGAGGCTCAACTGTCTGTCTGTCTGTCTGTCTGCTTCGCTCACTGAGCAGAACTCCTCGGGGACAGAGATTGGTTTGCTCCACCAATGCCACTCAGCAGTCCAGCCCAGGGCCTGGCAGGGAGAAGCCTCTCCAGCAGTGTTTGTTGAGTGAGTGAATGATAGCGGTGCGGTGCTGATTGGCCAGCGAGGGAGAGGGACGGGAGGCCCCCGCGAGAGGGGCCTGTGCCAGGCGGGGAGCCAGCTGCTGTGCCTTCTTAACCAGACTTCAGATTAGTGTACTAGCTTAGCACACTGAGGGCACGGTATGGTGGCAGGGGACTGGGACAGGTGAGTTTGGATGGGAGAGTAGGGAATTGGGCAAAGGACCAAAAGTGGGGCAAAGAGCCCCTGGCCGTGTTGGCATGGACAGGGCCTGACAGGGGCCTCCAGTTGGGTATCTGCCGAGTGCCAAGGGTCTTGCAGGCTGCTGAAAGGAACCAGAATAGACCGCTGTGAAGAGCTTTGGGGTTTTTACTTGGTGTGTGTTCTTTATGAACTCTCCTTATCTGCCCCAAAGCAGAGCCTCCCAAAGAATTCAACTGCCATAAATCTCCCTGGGCGTTTTGCAACCAGAGGAGACTGACTCCTCTCAGCCACGAGAAGCTGAGAAGCCTTGACTGGAATAAGAGATGAGCTCCCACATGCGTGCCATCTGTTCTCCTACAGGCCCATTTCTCTTTCCTAAGAGGCGGATGTGCTCCCAGCCTCCCCCCTACACTCCCCCACTCCCGGAAAGATGGTACGTGAGCCCCCAGTTCTGACCGCTTCCTTCACTCACGTGTTGGTGTGTGCGACTGTGTACATATGAGAATAAATATCTTTCTTTTGCTGTCTTCTACCCATTTCATTTCCCCGCCCCAAGCACTGGATGGAAGAGGGTGGAGGAAGACTCTTTCCTCCTTGACATTTCATGATCTCACCCGGTGCTCACACCACCTTTGGAGGCAGGTGTTAAAGTCTCCACATTGTGGGGGCCCCTGGGTGGCTCAGTGGTCGAGCATCTGCTTTTGGCTCAGGGCGTGATCCTGGGTCCTGGGATCGAGTCCCACGTTGGGCTCCCTGCATGGAGCCTGCTTCTCCCTCTGCCTGGGTCTCTGCCTCTGTGTGTGTGTGTGTGTCTCTCGTGAATAAATAATAAAATCTTAAAAAAAGCCTCTGCATTGCCCTTGGGGAAACTGAGGCTCAGAGAGGCTGGGTAGTTGACTCAAGGACACTCATGGGGCAGAGTGGGCTTCTGACCTGGGTCTGTCACTTCCCGGGACTGCCGTGGACCCAGAGGACCGTGCCAGGTGGCTCTGGGAGAGGTGGTGAGCTAGGGAGGGAGGCATCCTAGCCTGGGTGCTGCCCTGAGCTTGGAAGGGGAATCCAGGATGGTCTAGGTGGGTTGTGGGATGTCCCTCCTCCAATTCTCCATATGTTCAGGAGTGGGGGGAATGTGCCTTTGGGACAGGGTGGTACCATGGGCATCCCTTCCTTGTCTCCACCGTGTCCTAGTTTTGTCCTTGGGGCCATGTGATGGGGTGAGCCAGGACCACCTCCTACATCAGAGTCTCCACCTCCCATCTGCCTCCCCGGGGGGGCAGCGAAGGTGGCGGGTGGGGGGTTGCTCAGCAAGGGGGCTGACTCTACCAAGTCTTCAGCTCAGAGCCTGGCCCCAGCTAGAGGACCCCTGGTTCCCAGACCCCCTCATGATCACTGCCTGGGCATCTTCCCCACAACTGCATGTCCCTCGGTCACTCTGCTGCTGGTATCTGGAATGTGTGCCCCCAGAAAGGAGGCCTGTCCCCAGATCCCTGCGTTTGCAGCCCTTCCCTGCCACAGGCTCCTGATCTCCAGAATTCACTCTGCACCCACAGCTCCCCAGAGTGCCTTCTGCTGAGCCCTGAGCTTCAGGGAGGACACCTGCTGACCTCCTGGATCCTACATCGCTGATGTGCTCACGAAATCGTTTCCGTGCTCAGCGAAGCTGGCAGGACTGGAGGGTGTTCGAGTCAGGCTGAAAATCTGCATTAGGAGCCTTTGGGCCCAGCATGCCTGTCACTCGGGAAAAGCACTGCTGCTAGTTTGCCAGAGATGAGCTTCAGGGAGAATTTTGCTCTTTCCTTTGGGCTGTAAGAGCCCCCCAGCTGTGTTGTAGCCAAGGGAGTGGAGGGCCCAACTCCCACTTGCTGGTCTGGAGCTCTGCCAGGGGTTCTGAAGGCTTCATCTTGGTCTTTTGGCCTTTGACCAAATTGTCCATTTGGGAAGCTTCCATCTCCCCATGGCCTGATGTCCCCAGTGCCCTAATGAGACCAGCCTCTATGTTCTGGAAAGTTTTTTTTTAAGATTTTATTTATTCATGAGAGACACACAGAGAGAGGCAGAGACACAGGCAGAGGGAGAAGCAGGCTCCATACAGGGAGCCCGACATGGGACTCGATCCCAGGACCCCAGTCACTCACACCCTGAGCCGAAGGCAGATGCTCAACCAGAGCCACCCAGGTGTCCTTTTTTTTTTTTTTTTTGTTCTGAAATTAATCTGACTGTAGGAAAGGAGTCATTAGTTCCCCGGGTGGAACCATTTGTCAAAGTTTTGAGTGCCTTTTTTCTTTTTTTTTTTTTTTTTTTTTGGCTGCTAGTGACTTAAGAGTTCAAAGAATGGGTTGGTCTGTAAACTAACTGACTAATTGAACTGTCTGTAAAGTATCCAAAAGATAACATTAAAAAGAAGACTGCCAAGAATATAAAACAGCACCACTATGGTAATAACTGTTCGGAAAAAAATCAATTTGGAAATATCCAAGAAGAACTAAT
Source organism: Nyctereutes procyonoides (assembly GCF_905146905.1). NCBI lineage: Eukaryota > Metazoa > Chordata > Mammalia > Carnivora > Canidae > Nyctereutes > Nyctereutes procyonoides. The sequence continues at coordinate 9,877,679 of NW_026575030.1, read as the reverse complement.
TAAGAGAGTCTCATATTATGGGCATATTATTAGGTAAGTAACACTAGATGCTGTGAAAACAACCCCTAAACCTGAGTGGCTCAACACAATAAAGGCTTATTTCTTCTTTGTGTGGCAGGTGGATCTGGCTCGCCAGGCTGCGTCCTACATGGTCATCTGGGGACCTGCGTGCCTTCCATCTGGTGGTCTTGTCATGTTCTAGGGCCTCAGAGGCTTCCCTTGACCCTTCACTCCAGGCAGAGGAAGGGATGACACCCTAGAGAGTGGAGGGAGAGGTTTTAGGGACCAGGCTGCAAGTGGTGCCCAGCAGCTTCCCCTCGTGTGACAGTGGCAGATCAAGGCCCCGTGGCCCCAGCCAGCCTTGTCACAGGGTGGTTGGGAAGTGTAGTCTAGCCATAGGTCTGGCATCCTCTGATTAACAAGCCAGAATGAATGAAAAAAGAAATTGCCAGCACCTGCGGTGTTGGGCCCTGTTTGGCGTCTGTAATAGCAATGGGCCCACAGCCCTGCTCCGGGGCCTCATCGATGCTGTTGCAGGAAGGAAGAGATTGAGGTCCGGGGGTTGGGGGGGGGCAGTGACTTGCCCAGGAAAGACTTTGAACTCAGGTATTTTGATTCAAGTCTGTGCTCAACCACTATTTGATTCTGCCTTAGCAGAGAAACAGGCTTAAAAAAAATATAAAGGCCAAAGTAGGCTGCATCAACATTCATTCATTCATTCATTCATTCATTCATCAACATTCATTCATCATTCATTCATTTTTTTCTTAGCCAACAGCCCTGAGCCCATGGTGCCATGTGCCAGGCCCTCTGTTGGATGCGGTGGAGGCAGTCAGGGAGACGCAGGGGCTGAGAGGAACCCCATCTCCTCCAGGCCCCTCGTACGGCCTCTCCGTGCCTCTCCAACCCTGAGAGGTCTCTGCGGTGCCTTTAAGAAAAAAAGGGCATTGTTATTGGAAAGGTGAAATCAGCCTACAGGTTTCCAATGTCCCATCCTGGGTGTTGGTGTACAAAACAGAGGCTGGCCCCGGGGTGGCGGGGCAGGGCGGTGGCACACAGGGCCCACTGTGAGGCGGGCCGCGACTCCGGGCTTGCTGCGGTTCCCTCTGTCTCTGGCACAGAAGACCTGGTGGGGTCCAGCAGTGACACAGGACCAAGAGTCACATGCACAATTGACTGTGCCACCCAGGCCCCCCTCTAATGTTCTCTGCATTTTGTTCTATTTATTTATTACTTATTTTTAAAGATTTTATTTCTTTATTTGAGAGAGAGAGAGAACATGAGCAGGGGGGCAGGAGTAGAGGGAGAGAAGCCAGCTTGCTGCTGAGCAGGGAGCCCGAGTTGGGCCTCGATCCCAGGACCCCAGGATCATGACCTGAGCCAAAGGCAGATGCGTACTGCACTGAGCCACCCAGGCGGCCCTGTTCTCTGTATTTTAAAATTGATTTCAACCTGGCCAGGGATTTGATACGTTGACTTCAAAGGAGCATTGCGGCCAGGACAGATTTGAGGGTCATGGTTAGGTCAGGGAACCAGGACATAGCCATTTTCAGGGTGGCCTAGCATCAAAATTAGGAGGTGCCTTGGGGATGCCTGGCTGGCATAGGTGGTGGAGCATGTGACTCTAGACATTGGGGGTGTGAGTTCCAGCCCCATGTTGGGTGTGCAGCCTACGTAAGAAAAAATAAAAGTTTTTTTTTTTTTTTTAAAAAAAGGTGCCTTAGTCTTGGCCGGGCAGCCTAGTAGGGAAAGGAGGTCACCTGGGGGAAGCCTGAGAGACTCAAGGTTCCCACCCCACATGCCATAGCCACCTGCTGCCCACAGTTGCTAGTGTGCCAGCCTCATCTGAGGGATGTTGCCTTCTGTCTGTCTGTCTTTCTTTCTAACACTGGTGCCTTTGCTTACAAAGAGATGCCCTTTCTGAGCCTGCAGGGTTGGCTGAAATGGCAAAGCTCGCAGAGCATGAAGGTTCATAAGGTTGTCAGTGGACCCCCTGGGCTCGGAGGCGGCAGGGAGTCCGGAGGACACAGACAGGATCCAGATCTGGCCCTGACTTTTCCGGCAGGCCTCGGCCTCCGAGTCCATAGAATAAAGAGGATCGCACCTACCTCCCAAGGCCGGTTGCCTGGATTCTTTGTGACGCCTTCGCAAAAGCCCGTGGCAGCATGTTTGCGTGGAGAGGGCCCAGCTGCGCGGCGTCCTTGCTCAGGACCGCCGCTCCTGTCCGCAGGCTTAGAAAGGGTCCGAACCCCCACCTGACCGTGCTGCTCTCTTGCTTAACATCTCCAGTCCCCTTGCTGGCCGCAGGGAGGCCTCCTGACCTCCCCCAAACCCAGGTGGGGTCAGACGCCCTCCTCCAGCCCCCACGGCCCCCTGGGGCCTGCCCTGTCCTCCCACTGTGTGGAGAGCCCCTGGAGCGCAGGGACTTGTCTTATTCAGCTCCACGTTCCAGATGCTCTTGCACCAACCCAGAGCCTGGACACGGCCGGAGAACGACTCGTGGGTCTCTCTCGATAATGGAGCCTGAGGCCCAGAAGCCCCAGTGAGTGAAGGCAGCTGACCAGCTGGCCAGAGCAATCCCCCACGCTCCGTTCCATGCCTCTGGTTCTGCAGATTAATCTGGATACCTCTCACTTCCAACAGTAGCCACGTTGCTGAGCTCAAATGGAATGCCGGTCAATCAAGGGCTGGTTCAATGCGCCAACAAGACTCAGCATTTAAGGGGAGCCTATGATGGGTTCAGGTAGTTCTTTGGGGGAGTAAAAGATCCTTTTGTAACATAGCAAAGCTCACCTCCACCTTCAAAAGAAAAAAAATTCTTTTCCCCTTATATGAATTCAGATTTTGGATTTTGGAGGGTCTGGGTTCCCTGGGAAGCAGATTCTGGGGCAGTGATTTGGATGTAGGACATTTAACAGGAATGTTCTTGAGGTCAGCCCGGGAGAGGAAGGGAGGAGAGAAGCTGAGCTGTATGTAGTCTCAGTGGGGTCCTCCATGGGCAGCTTGGGCAGCTCGAGCTGCCCCACATTTCAGAGTTGCCTCCACAGAGGGAGGCAGCCAGACCTTTATATCCCCAGCCAAACCCCTTCTAGGTGCTAGGCTCTGTACGTCACTCTTGTGATGGCTTTATAGTGTAGGGGTTATTATACCCATTTTCCAGATGGGAAAGTAGAGGAAGAAAAGGTAAGTTATCAAGGAGACTGTTGGTACTGCACACCCACCCTCCCACCCGGCTCCCTATCCCCCTCACGCTCCCATCTTGCTCTGGGATGGGCTGCAGGACTGCAGCTTGTCAGGAAGCTGCATCCTGCCTCGCCATGCACCTGCCTCCATGCCTCATCCACAGGCATTCAAGCGTGCTCCCGGTGAACGAGAGCCTCTGGGGTGAGACCCTTCCAGGTTGACCGCTGGGGTCCAGGGCTCAGCAAGGGGTCCAGAGCAGAGCCAAGGAAATGCTGTTATAGCCCGAGGTCAGACAGACAGAGCTGGGCTCCTCTGGAAACTGCCCCATGCAAGTGCTGCTTTGCTGGAGGACGTGGCTTTAAGGACATCCACGTAGCAGACTTGGGCAGGAGCGTGCTTGGCACTGGGGGCCTGGGCAAAGTGGCACATCAGCCCTGGCTCAAGGGACTCCTGGACTAGTGGGAGATAAAGATGGAAAACCATCAACCCCCAAACCCCAAAAACTGCAACAAATCCTGCAGGAATGAGAATGGCTCTCGGCGGTCTAGAGGTTCTGTGTGGCCCTGACCAGCAGCATCATCCTGCCCTGGGATGCTGCAGTCACCTCCTGACGGGTCTCCCTGGCCCTGCCCCGGACTGTGGTCTGTCCTCCACGAAGCAGCCAGAATGATCCTTCTAAAACTCTAAGTCCGATAGCTCAAGAGGCTCATGGGCTCTCTAACATCAGCATCCTCCCCTTCTACTACCAGCCTCACTGACCTTCTTGGGCTGTTTCTGGAATGCTGTTTGGCCTCAGGGCCTTTGCACTTGCTGTTCCCAGCTGGGAAGAGCTTCCTTCCAGGATCTGCACAGCTCTGCTGTACACAGGCTGGGCCCATGGGAATGGTGCCCCCTGCAGGCGGCCCAGCGGCTCCATCACTTCATGCAGGGACACCCCCTTCCCCACAGCATCCCTCTCTTGCCTTATCACACCAAAGAGGGATCGATACATTAGAGACCCCTGTAGTTGTGTGGGGCTGACTGTCCCCTGCAGCAGGACGTGGGAGGGGGAGGATCCATGGGGGATGAGCTGTGTTCCACTCGCTGCCATTATCGCCTTTACTTGGAGCAGAGCTCAGACAGGCAGGTGCTCTATGAAGAGTGAGCAAGGACCGAGTGACCGGGTGACAAGCCTGAGCCCTCCAAGTGCATCACATACTCCCCCTTGCTTCTGTGACACCATTTACAGAGACCCTGATGGCCCTGCCTGACCTCCCACCCTCAGGTCCTGGCCCTCAGCTGCCTGACGTCTCAGACTCTTTCTTGTACCCTTCCAGCTTTCCTGGAGAGACATTGAACTCATGGGAGTCAGCTAACAGTGGGTCAGGTGGCAGAGGACGAGTGGCCCGGTGGCCCAGGACAGTGGCCCTAGCCAGGGCGAGCAGCAATGTGGCTCGCACTCTCCTCCCCGTGCCCTGCACAACTAGGAGCTCCTGAAGATGGGCACGTCCCATCTTGCTCCAGTATTTTCAGAGCCCTAAGCCTAGAGCCGGGCACGCGCACACACATCATGTGGGTCACAGATGTGAGTTCATCACCACCCCTGTCCCCCAGGCACTTGCTGTCTGAAGTGGGAAACAGACCATCACAGTGGCATGTGACAGGGAACACGAAGAGACAGTGGAAGAACTGGGTCTGGGTGGGGGCCGGAAGGAGTCCCTGCACCCAGCCTCCAGAGTTGGGGCTGTTTTATGGAGATGAGGATAAGGTTAGTGTGGTTTTTACTTATTTTCTGTATAAAAAAAAGATTTTATCCATTTGTGAGAGACACAGAGAGGGAGGCAGAGACATAGGCAGAGACAGAAGCAGACTCCCCATGGGGGGCCCAATGTGGGGACTCGATCCCAACCCTGGGATCACACCCTGAGCCAAAGGCAGATGCTTAACCACAGAGCCACACAGATGCCCCATTTTCTGCATTTTTAAAGCAATAATTTTAAGCTTACAGAAAAGATGCAAAATTGGTACATGGCATTTTCAATATCCTTCCTTCAGATTCCTTAAAATGTTCGTATTTTACCAGTCTCCCTTCCCCCATCTATTTACCACCTGCCTATGGTCTATCGATCTATCTAATCTGTCGATCATCTACTCTCTCAATAAATTTCTTCTGAAATGTTTCAGTGCAATCCCGCTGCAGATGTGATGTCCCTTGGCCTCTAAGCACTGCAGCACTTCCTAAAGGCCATCACGTTCTTGGACATGCCCACAGTACAGAGGTCAAGGCGGGGACGCGGAGCCGGGTGGCGTGTGTAGGAGTCTGAGCACCTGGGGGGCGGGGGGCACCGCAGGGCGGCGGCCCAGGGAGGGCTCCATCGCGCAGGCCCTGGGACGAGACCGAGGGTAGGTTGAACCTGACGGGGAAAGCCGGGGCCGCCGGGCGGATCTGGGCTCCACGCTACTCCTGCCGTCCCTGTCCTGCGGGGAGGCCGGGCTGGAGCTGACGGTCCCTGTCGCCCGAGGCCCTCAGTCCACTGGGAAGGATCAGTTTGCCCTGTTGGTAGGAAGTTCAGAAGAACAGAATGTTCTCTAGGAGCTCAGGGATCAGGGAGGGGAAGGGCAGGGACGGAAAGGGGAAAAGTGAGTGAAAGTGTGCGTCTGGCACAGCGCAGTCTGTTTGTCACCGTGACAACGTCTCCCGGTGAGTCACCACTCTGCTCCCACACACACACACACACACACACACACACACACACAGGGCCTTCCTTCCGTGTCGCCTCCCTTCTGGCAGCCGGCACGGTCCCCTCTCGGCCTGCCCGGTCCCCTGGCTGGGTCCACGCACTTGGTGTTATTTAGAAGCAGGTTCAGATCCCAGCGTGGCCGGTGTGTGGGCCTGGGCACGTTGCTCGACCTCGCTGGGCCTCAGCTGTATGTCTCGGGAGCAGGAATGGCAGTCCACACCTCGAGGTCGTGCTAGCAGTGGGGACGGTTCTGCACAAAGCAGGCTCCAGGCAGGCCCGGCTGGTCCCCTGGGGCCCTGTGGGTCTCTTGGAGTTCGAGGCCCCACGGCTCCCACACACCCGTCCTCCCCATTGGTAAGGTGGCTCCAGCTTGCCAGGGGGAGCCCCGAGGGTAGGCCCACCTCTGATTCACCTGGGCACTCCTGCCGGGGTACGTGGAGGGGTTGAGGAGCCGCATGTGGAGCCAGGAGGGAGAGAAACCCCTGAGGTAGTGCCTGGCATGCACAGGTGCCCTGGGGAGGACCAGCTGTCTTGCAGGAGACCTTTACATCATCCACAGGCATGACCTGTAGCATCTGCTCAGAGGCAGGTGCCCCAGCCAATGAGGCCGCAGTGCAGAGGTGCATGGGTGCTAAGAGCAGGCCAGGTGGCCGCCAGCCTCCCCTCCCCAGCACCTGCTCCCATCAGGCCAAGAAGCCTCCTGCCTATGGGGCTGAGGCAGAGGAGGGGAAGCTGTGGCCAGAGGACCGAGGTGTGGTCCTGCAGGAGCTTGACGAAGGATGGCAGAGGCCCTGGGCACCTGGCTGTAGGGGTCCCAGGCAATGCACTGCACGCTGGGGGAATGTGGGTGTGCTGGCAGGAGGGGTCGGCGGCTGCAGGCCTCGCTCCCACCAGGCCCTTCCTGTGCCACCCAGGGTAACCTGACACCGGCCACCCTTCTGCAGATTGCACATCACCTGCCTCTCTTGGCTGCTTGAGGAGGTTTGAAGGTGTTGCAAATTGCTCTCTGATGTTCTGGAGCCAAACCATGTCCCTGGCCTGTGGCCCATCCCCTGGGGCTTGGCATCAGCTATACTGTCCCTGGAAGACAAGCTGCCTTTGAGGGTTTGGTGTTTTGAGGGCTTGGGTTTAGAGGGCCAGGCCAGTGGCGTCTCCACCTGGCTGGCAGCGGGGAGGTGCTTGCCTGGGATTCAGGCAGCATCAAGGTGGTCAGAGGACAGAGCTCTGGCCCCAGCCACTCAAAGATGCTTCTGTGGTGATCGGCGTGGAGGTGAAGAGCATGTGCTCTGGGGCCAGACAGCCTGGTGCTGCTTCCTAGCCCTGTGACCTTGGATGATTGACTTGGCCTCTCTGTGTCTCGGTTTTCTCATCTGCAAAATGGGGGTGGTAACAGGCCTTGCCTCTGAGCAGCGCTGTGGAGGTTTCATGAGCTAATACAGGGGAACTGTCCAGAGCAGCCCGAACATGTGAATGCTGTGTAAACATGGCGAGGGTGTACAGTCACCCCCAGTCTAGGGGGGTAAGGCCAGCCTCACCTCAGTTGACCCTCCAGCTGTCTATGCGCAGCCCCGATCCACTGTCCAGCCTCCTCTATCCTCCCCCTCCCTCTGGAGCAGCCACAGTGAGCTCCTTGGGCTTTCCTGAGCTCACCGGGGCCTCTGGCCACTGCAGGGAACCTCCTCTGCCAGGAGCAGCTTTTCCCACAGGGGGCAAGCCACTCCCTGCCCTCCACTTCCCTCACCGCTCAGCTCCAGTGCCCCCTCCTTCGGCCCGTACTGCTCCCCAGAGCGCTCCCTAATAAATGTCCTGCGTGCTAATCGCCCACCCAGAATCTGCCTCCAGGAGCCCAGCCTGCAGCAGGGTCTTGTTGTAAGCACCAAAATCCTGGTTATAGGGATTTAGGGGCTCCCCAGAGTGTGGAGGGCCAGGCTTGAGAGCTACACAGCAGGAATCACTACCAGGCTACCCACAATGCTGTGGGCAAATAGTCCCTCAACCCTGTGGTTGGGGCCCTGGGCCGGACACGAGATCTCTGCTATGCTGTCCCCGGACTAGTGGGGTTCCATCAGCACCTGCTGGAGGGGCTCACGTAGGGTGTGAGGGTGGATTTACTCAGTAATGGAAGGGGGAGGATGCAGGGGTGGCTTGGATGAGAGGAAAAGACTTGAAACCTCCTTTGCAAAAATACCGTGCCTCCTACGCCTCACCCCGGGGACAGTCTCTTAGGTCAGCTAACTACAGGACTCCGAGGGCTTGCATCCCGGCTGATTCGTTTCCGCTCCAGGGTTTGGCACTGAGGACTGAGGGGTCTCCGGTGGGCATGGAGTGGGTGAATGAAAGGAGTGCAATCAGGTCTGTCCCCATTGGAATGCAAACCCTGCGAGGGCAGGGCCACACCTGCGTGTTTGCTGCCCATCCCAGGGCCCAGCAGGCCAAGGACACACCAGGTGGATGGATGAGAGAATGAAGGAGTTCTCCAAACCGTAGTCCACAGAGGTCTTTAGTGTTCAGTATATGTGCTGACGAGGTGAGCACGGTCTTTAGTGTTTAAAATGAGTGTGGGGAATAGTGCACATGGGATCTTCCCATCCCAGGGTCATCCCACACCACAGCACGTTAAGGCTCTGAGAAGGTCTGCAGTGAAGAAACTCGCCTTGTGTTATCCGACAGTTGCCAAATGTACTCTCCCCCGACTGGCAAATCACGGCCACCAGTGGGTCATGGAGAATGTTGGGGACTGCCGCCCCCATCTGAGAATCCGAATCAGAGGCCATCCTCCCAGGGAAGTCAGACATCTGCTTGGAGAGAGAGGAAGTGGGATCAGCTCCAGCTGGGGGAGAGGCCAGGCCGCAAGGAACTAGACTGCCCTTGGGCCGGGGATGCCGGTCGGTGGGCAGGGGACGCCGGCTGGGGGCTTCTGAGGGGCGTGTTGAGGACACAGTGGCAATCTGCTGTGACAGGGGCCTCTCTCGTGGCAAGGGAGGGAGAGAGAGAGCTGAAGACCTGGGCTTTTTGCCGTCACCCTGAGGTGAGGACACACGTGGGGACAGCACCAGGGGCTGGTCCCAGGAGTGTTCCTCTGGGGACGTTGAAGGAAACACTAGCCAGTTAGTGCGGAAGACACCTGCAGACTCGGGGCGGGCGGGGGGGTGAGGGGCCCGAGGATGAGTTTGGGACAGGAGCTACCCGGGAAGCTTCGTGGAGGAGGAGGGCCTGGCGGGGCCAAGGCCCAGCAGGGGCGGGGGCCCTGCAGACCGAGAGACCAGACATCTGGACTGGAAGGCCTCCTCTGGAGAGCCCCAGGACCAGCTCTGAGGGACGGGGGGGCACCGGGGAGGGGCATCTGGGATCCTCCTGACCCCCCGGCGGGAGCAGCGGCCTGTGAGCGCGCAACTGTGGGCTGGACGGCAGAGGTCAGGGAGGGGAGCCCAGGCCCCAACGAGCTCCCAGAGCGGCCAGCTGTGCCGCCGGCCGGCCCGCCTACCGCAGACGGTGCTGGTGCTGGGTGCTGGGTGCTGGGTGTCTGCCCAGCCTCCGGGCTCCACCACTTCTCCTTACTGCCCTTTATGAAAACAAAACTGCTCGTCCAGTCTCCCCTGGGGCTCGGGGTGTACACGTGCGTCGTTCTGGGCAGCAGCAGCTGGTGAACGTCCCTCGGGAAGGGCAAGGTTTTGCCTGGAAGGGTCCTTTGGCTCCTTTGCCCTTCCTTATCCTTTCTGACTGGAATGTGGCTGTGAGGCTTGAGCGGCAGCAGCCATCTCGCACCATGAGTCAACCAGGAGAAAGGGAAAGGCTCTCAAAGTATTTGAAGCCAGGTGTCTTCCCACCGGTTACATCTAAAGAAGAAATGTCTCTCTCACCGCCACTCAGAAAGGGGGTGCCACAGAGGCGAATGCCAGCAGCGCCCACGCCATGCGGCAGCCCGGGCGTTTACACATGTGACTCTGTTCTGAGAGGTGCACCTGGAGTGGCCCCCAGAACCCTGGACTGTAGGACGAGCTTACCTCGTGAGCTTGTGGACTACAGAAGATGTGCCACAGATGTGCAATGAAGGAAGGAATAAACGCCACCTTCCCCACAGGAGCTGGGTTCCCGAGGGCACGGTCTGGGAGTGCTTCACCCCTGAGGGTCCAGTTCGGGGCCTGATCCAGAGGACAGAGTCTGATTGTTCTCTGCAGCTCCCAGACACCAGACACCTCAACTGACCCCAGGTCCGGGGGGGCCCTCTGCTGAAGGCCATTACTCTCACCCCAGAGACCCGAGTCCTCGGCACAGGGCCCCAGGCTGTGGCCAGGGGGGGCAGGTGGGCTTTCCACAGTGCAGCTGCTCTCCGAATCCACTTTGCTTTTGCCAGAGTCTTTCTCCCCGAGGGTATCCGAGTTCGATTTGGTTACTTGTTGCACAAGGGCTTCTGGAACCTTCCATGTGAGTAAAGACGGATGTCTGGATTCCCACCTGACCCAGGTAGGGTTTGGTCCAAGTTTGGATTAGGGCCACATTTGCCTCCCAGAGAAGGGTGAAGCCTAGATTGAGGTTATTAGCAGGGCCAGAGCTCGAGGGTCAGTTTTTGGGTCATGTTTTTGTCTATCTCAAGAGATGTGGAGGTTGGGTTCCGAGTTTTGCAGAGCTTGAGTGCTCATTGTGGAGCAAGCCTGGGGTCACCCTCTCTGGACCCCTCTGGGCCCCTCCAAGCCCCTCCCCGTACCTGGTGCCCCCATTCAGTAGGGGGTGGACAGGCCCCTGGGCTTACTCCCAGATGGGTCTAGTGATGGTGCCAGCTTCCTGTGGGCAGTGTCCTGACCTTCTACTTGCTGCGTCTTCTTCCTCCTTTGGGTCCCCAGGAGGCTTGCAGTAAATGCTGACTGGATGGACACTGGAAATGAAGTCTGTATCCCAAGGGCAAAACACTCACTTGGGTGCAAATTTTTCTTTTTCTTTTTCTTTTTTAAGATTTTATTTCTTCATGAGAGAGGCAAAGACACAGAAGGAGAAGCAGGCTCCCTGTGGGGATCCCAATGTGGGACTCAATCCCCAGACCCTAGGATCACGCCCTGACCAAAGGCAGACCCTTAACCACTGAGCAACCCAGGTGCCCCTAGTGGCAACTTTTCAAGTCAGTTTAATCGAATTATTTTCCACGGTTTTATTGACAGTGGAGGATGTAAGGACATTTTGGATCTTTTCCTGCTTTATAGGTATTCATCCTTCATCTATCCATATATCCATCTATTCATCCATCCATCCATCTCATAAACATTTTTTTAAAAGATTTTATTTATTCATGAGACACAGAAAGGCACAGACACAGGCAGAGCCCAATGTGGGACTCCATCCCAGGGCCCCAGGATCATGACCCGAGCCAAAGACAGACACTCAACCGCTGAGCCACCCAGGCACCCCTCATAAACATTTTTTGAGGTCTACTATATTCTGGAACTTTGCTGAGCCTGCAAAAGATGAAGAAGACATTGAGGTTGTCTTCAGAGAAGTCAGACAATAAGGGGAATCAGAACAGCGAGCAGGTATGGGGATAGAAGGGCAGTAAAGAGCCCAAGTTCTGGGGGGCCCAGAGGAAGATACCCAGCCCAGCCTGGAGGCATCTAGGAAGGTTTCCTAAGGAAGAAGGCCCAGTCTCAAAAGATGGTAGGGGATCCTTTGTCAAAGAGGAAGAGAGGAGCATCCCGATGAGAAGAAACAGGATGTGCTGAGGCCCATGGCCAGAGAGCATGGTACAGAGCGAGCACAGGCAAGGCCAGGTAGGGGAGGAGGCTAAGCTGTGGGAAGATGAGAGGTATCGGAGGACTTTACCATGAAAGTCTCGGGAGCCATGGGAGGATTTTGAACAAAGGATCACCCTGATGTGAATTGTGCTCTGGAACCACCGTCCCAGAGACTTGTGGAGGGTGGGCAAGCTTGTGGTCAGCATTCCTGTGGAGCGGTTGCAAAAGAGGAAGGTGCCACCGGGCACGTGGTGGACAGCAGTGCCAGCTCCGCGGCCCTGACAAGAGCTGGGCAGGCCAGGGGGTGACGGGGGTGGGGGAGATCCTGGAGGGTGGGGAGATTGTGGGGGCACATGGACAGACAGCGCTAAATTTGTAGCTGAGTCAGGGGTCCTCGTGGGCCAGGTGCTTGAGACGGTTGTGTTGGGTGATCTCCTGGGCGTGTGACTACCTGGTCATGTGTGCTGGTCTGCTCTGGGTGGGCTGGCGCTCCCCGTGCTTCTTTGCTGCCAGCCTCTCGCTTTGCCTCCAGTGGCTGGACGTGAGTGGGGTGCTGTGTGGACAGCCCCCGCCCCCAGGATCCGCAGCTGGTTCAGGGCACGGAGTGGAGGCCAGCAGACAGTTGTCCCCGGAGCTGGTCTCCGAGCTCTGGAGCTCAGGACTGTCTCTCAGCCAGCTGGGCAGCGGAGGGGAAACTGGGGGCTTGGAGGTGCAAGGAGGTCAGAATGACAGAGAAGCATGACATCTGGGTGCTGGGGCTGCTCCCCTCCTCGGGAAAGAAGGAACATGTTGTACGTGCATGACCTCAACCAGGAAACCCGAAGTTTGTTGATCTTGAGCGCCTGCCGGAATCTTGGCCCCGATTCCGGGCTCCCTACCCAGGGTGTGCAGTATCCAGCCTGCAAACACTGGCTCTGGGGGTTTGCGGAGGAGGGCGACGAGGCTGGGGTGGGTGTGAGATCTGGGTGGACGTGGGTCCCTCTGCCTTCACGGCCAGCCAGCGGGACACCGCCTCCTGAGGGACAGCTGGAAACTTCTCAGGGACCCTGCTTGCAGCCACACTTGTGCCTCTCTGGGCTCTGTTCAAGCCTAGGGTTGTTTCTGTTTGCTTGTGTTTCATTTACTGAGCACCCACGGGACGCCAGGCATCGCGCAGAGTGCGTTATGAGCATTGTTACACTCGATCCTCGGAGAAATTCTATAGGGGCTCAGCCCATTTTACAGAAAAAGGAATGAAGGTGGAGATCGGTCCTGAAGTGAGAATCGGCTACCCAGTGAGTAAAGGAGGCAGCGTGCAAACCAGTTCCGAGAGGAGGAAGGGCCAGGCATTGGCAGTTTTCCCTGGAAGAACAGCCTGCCCAGATCGCAGAATAGAGGCCTAAGACGTTCTCAGACCCACTGTCTTGACCTGCGTCCGCCCAAGCAGAGTGTCAGGGAGATGGCATGAGGGACAGGGGCATGAAGCAGAAGGGACGGAGAATGGAAGCCACTTGTGGTTGAGAGCAGGTTCCAGGGCCTAGCTCTGAGCAGCTCACGGCCTCATCCCTGCGGAGAGAGGGAAGGAGAATTGACGCACATGCTCCTGCGTCCCACCCTTTCAGGGTGTGATGGTGTGGCCCCCAGGCAAGGCGTGTGGGTGGGCAAGAACACAGAGTTGGTCCCTGCAGATGTATACAGGTGACTGGAGCAGAAGGGGGTGAGGTCCAGAGGGTCTGATGTGATGCAAAGTTGGTCAATGTGTCCAGTCTCCTCACCAGACAGGCGGGGACACCAAGTCCTAGAGAGGGGTGTGAAGGGTCGCACAGTAGGGGCTGAAGCAGGACTTGCTTGAGATCTCCTGACTCCCCAGGCACTGAAGTGATCACAGTGGTGACAGGGGTGGCCTGGCCCTGTGTGTATATGTAGAGTCTGTGTGTGTGGAGTGACATGTAGGTGGCAGGCAACGGAGGATGGACACAGCCCTCTCTAGAATGTTCTCAGGTATGCCCGCTCCAATATAAAATAGGATACCCCTCCCCACCTCCCCATCTCCAGGGCTGGGATGTTCCAGCTCGGGGTGCCCAGGCCCCGGTGCTAGTCTTCGGAGGACCATCAGGCCAACCTCAGCCCAGCCCCCGCAGTAACACCAGTCACTCCCAGGAGGAGAGGGGACGTGCAGCGGCACATGTCCTGCGCCGTGGAGCCATTCCCACCGGGTCCTCGGACAGCCCAGGGGCCCAGGTGGAGCAAGAATGATGAATAACCGGGCTCAGCATCCAAGAAAAACCACCCGAAACCCCAGACCAAACCGCCTCGGAGAGTGGCAGCTGCACTTGCCAGAGTAATCAACTCGCAGTGTTCGTCCCGCCCCGTGTCCTGTCTGCACTTTCGAGCACTGCGCCCCGGGGAATGGCTAGGTGCGGGCTTACACCGCGAGGAGGGACACCGCTTAATGGGGTCTGGCCTGGTGGCCTCCGCCCCCGGCCTCCCCCAGCCTCCCCCAGCGGAGGCCCGGAGGCCCGGCAGCTGCCAGGCTGGCTCTGGGTGGAGCGCCGGCCCCAGACCTACCCAAACCCCAGTCCTTGAAAGCTGGTTGACCTTGGCCTTGGGTTCCTCGACTGCTCAAGAGTGTGATTAGAGTGGCCCACGCGGTCCCCTAGGGGTGGCGTGAAGGATACAAAAATTCCTGGGAATAGAATCCAGCGGGACTGAAAAGCCAAGTGTTCCTGCTGCTGCTCCTGCTGCTGCTCCAGGCTGCTGGGAGGCTTCAGGCCTAGGGCAGGGGCAGGGGCAGGGGCAGGGGCAGGGAGTGCGGCCTCAGGTCAGACGGGCCTGGGCTCCCGCACCGGCCGCCCGCCCCGTGCAGGGCAGGCTGTCTCTCCGCTTCAGCTTCCCCATGTGTAGAGTGGAGCCAGTAAAGCGAGGCAGCAAGATGACCCGGAGAGCTGCAGGATGCGCACGCCTAGCTCTCGGCAGGGCGCTGGGGGCTGTGGGGGTGGCACAGTGATGTAGAAACACAGGCTCTGGTTGGTCTCCCAGGAGCGCCTGCAAGGCGGTGGCCAGGTCAGGCCGAGCTCCACAGACAGAAGAGGGGCCCTATCCTCTCTGTGCTGAGAGGCCAACATCAAGACACACTTCTTCCACGAAGCCCTCTGGAGCTTTTCCAGCCCTCATTGTGGACACGCTCCTCGTCGAGGCCTCTAGACCCCAAGCCATGCTCTTTTAGCTCTTAAACCCTGCAGGGGGTATTTGTTATTGGGCTGAGGACACTGTCCCAAATATGTACCCCCTCCTTAGCTGACAGTAAGGCCCCTGTTGCATGAGTATTGGCAGGAGATAATCCACTCCCTGCAGAAGCAGGAGGGGCAGACATTCCCTCACCCCAGTCCTGGGCAGATGGGCTCAGGCTTGACCCAAAGGACGCTCCCACCCAGGGCTCAGAATCTTAAGTGGTAGCATCATGCAGATAGAGAGCTGGGCTCCATTCCCTACAGCAGTGTCCAGAGGTGGAAGCAGCGGTTCTGTGGTCCCACCATGGTGGGGGTGACCTCACCCAGAGGACCCGGGGCCATGGCTTAGCAAAACTTTTTGCTCCCGGCCTCCCTTGGCTCCTGCCATTTCTTGAGCCTGGTTCTCCCATCTTTCTGTTGACTCTGGGATCCCCAGCAGGCAGAGCTCTGTTTGCACTCAACACACACACATTTTCCTTTGCACGATACCAAGTGTTCCAGGCAAGCAAAAAGTTTTCCCCTCTACTGGACTATACCCCTCAGGAGACGGGAAGGCTGTCTTCCACTTTGGTGTATCTCCCACCCAAAGCCTCCTGGGGCAGGTGTGGGGGAGGGAATAAGATCCAAGTTCTGCCACTTAATGAAATTTGGGGTTCTGAGTAGTTACTTAATCCCCACAAGTCTTTCATTTCTCGCCTATAAAACAGGCATAAAGATACATACTCCCCAGAGTCTCGGGGTAGGCTTGACCCCTACCCAGATGGAGGGAGAAATGGACCTTAGGCTGCTCACAAATGAGTTCCTCATGCAGGGAAAAGGACACAGGGGTCAGGGGTGAGGTTTATGGGAATTGGGAACCCAGCTGTGAGGAGCAATGGTGAACAGAGGCAGGACACCCACTAATCATTTCTGTATTTCTCTTTACCACCTTTGTTATTTAAATCTTATTTTTAGATTGATGTTTCCACAGGCATGCACTTCCTCTCCTAAAACAAAACATGAGTTCCTTGAGGAATAAAACTCTGTGTTTTACAATTTTTTTTAATCCCTCACATTGTCCAGCACATAGCAGTTACTCGGTAAGTACTTGCTAATTCGACTCTAGTTCTGCAGGTTTCATAGGCTTCGTGCTGCTTGGACTTTTCAGAAAGGGCATGTGACATCAGATGGGCTTCGGAAGATGTAAACGCTAGAAAAATCCAGTTCCCTTGTGTGCCTCTGCTAAGAGTTGGAAATAAAATTGAGCCCACAGTCCAGTGGGGAGACAGATGGGTATTTAGTCTCATTACAGAATCGCCTGTGTTAAGATAATATTTTTAAATGCATATTATTACTTGCTCAGCACATTCTTTATACCAGGTATTACACCAAGTGCTGTAAATGTGTTATCTAATTGTTGTAAAACTCTTAGGAGGTATGCATTTTATCAACCTGATTTTTTTTGAGAAAGATTTTTTTTTAAGATTTTATTTATTTATTCATGAGAACACACAGAGAGGATTGAGAGAGAGGCAGAGACACAGGCAGAGGGAGAAGCAGGCTCCATGCAGGGAGCCCGACGTGGGACTTGATCCCGGGTCTCCAGGATCACGACCTGGGCTGAAGGCGGCGCTAAACCACTGAGCCACCCGGGCTGCCCTATCAACCTGATTTTATAGAAGCAGAATCTGGGGCTTACGGACCTGCCCAAGGTCATGTAGCAAATAAATAGTGGAATTAAGATTTGAAACCAGATGTGTCTGATCCTCGAGTTCACAGCTTTAACCACTGTTTTATGCTGTTTTGATAGAGACCAACTCTGGATGCAGTGGAATCTCAAGGGAGGGTCATGACATCTAAATTGGCCAGAGAAGACAGGGAACACTTCCTGGAAGAGGTGATGCTTGAACTGAATTTTTTTGGAAAACCAACTTTTTTTTTTTTAAGATAGAGCGAGCACACAAGTTGGGGGAGGCAGAAGGAGAGGGAGAGAGAGAGAATCTTAAGCAGGTTCCCCACTGAGCATGAAACCCAACTTGGGGCTCCATCCCATGACCCTGAGGTCATGACATAAGCCAAAATCAAGAGTCAGACGCTTAACCAGCTGAGCCACCCAGATGCCCCCAAACCCAACTTTTTAATGGACATTTTCAAACACTCACAGAAGTAAAGAAAATATGAGCTAAATCTTTAATAAATGAGACAGAGTGTAGGGAGAGACACCTGGTGGAGCCCAGGGTGGTCCAGCTGTGTGGCACCTTGGGGCACCCATAGCTAGCAGGTCTCTGGAGTGTCAAGTGTGACCAGGGCAGTGTGGGGAGAGGCTGGGCTGGAGTGGAGAAGCCTTGGGAGCTGAGTTACATACTACAGAGATGATTGTTTCCTATCTTTAGATTTCCACACCCTGACTGGGGGCAAAAAGCTGAAGGAACTCACTGGCTTGGATTTCTCCAGTAGCAGGTAGGTCGATTAACTACTTGCAGTTTGGCACAGTTGGGTTCAATCAAGTGTGAGGATTTAAATCTTTCAGCAATGATGGTTCTCGGCAAGGGATGGGAATCTGAGTCATTCCCATAAAGCCTCAGTGCATGACAGAGCCAGGGGACTTCACAGGTGCTGGGGCGGGCGTTCGGGGAGGAGGCTGGGTGTAGCCCTACCTTTTATAGCCAGGGTCCCGAGGCAGTCATATTCCTTCCTGGCATGTTTACATACAGCAGAGAGGGTTGTGGATTGGACTTTCAAAATGCTTTATGGTTGGTTATGGTTTCTAACACTGGAAACGTCCCCATGTGTCACAGGAATAGCAAACTGCCTAAGGAGCAGAGGACAAAATTCCCTAGGATATCCCTAGCAATGAGAGCTGTCACGATGCCAGGCCACAGCCCACATCATCAAGGGTCTGGACTTTGGACAACTTTGCAGTGTTCAGATGAATTATCCATTTATTCACCTATCCATTTATTTGCTGTCCTCACTTGCTCCGTATTTATGACCCTATCTTGTTTCTGGTCATTCTTCTGTTCCGACATCCAGGTCTCCGAGGCTAGGTGAAGAAAAAGGATGAATAACCAGGAAGGAAAGTTCTCTGACACTCCTTAATTTCCTTGTCAGCGTGTCTTTCTCAGGACAGGCTTTAAATATTGGTGAGCAAGGAAATGGAAGAGACCAGGCATATGTGAACCATGCTAAGACTTATAAAATCACTCATGGTGTCCTGTGGACAAGACGGAGAGAGAAATGTTGGAAGCATGGGCATGGCCACCTTCTAGCTGTATGTCCTTGGCAAGTTACTTAACATCTCTGGCCCTCCATTTGCCTCAGAGTGAGGGTAAAAACAATGTCGGCTGTGTCCTACGATACATATCACCTGCAGGAGCCTGTAGTAGGTGTGTTACATGTATAATCTGATTTTGTCTCACAAAAACTGTATGAAGTGAGTAAGCCAATTCTTTCTTTTCATAGAAGAAGAAACTGGGAACCTAGAAAGATTAGAACCTATCCCTGGTCATGGGCCGGTGGATGGTCTAACAGGGATTTGAACCTCTGGAGTTTGATTTCAGAGACTCTGTTCTTAAACTCTTAACTTTACTTCCAGGTAAGAGGATTATTTTGAGGCCAGAATCATCTCATTGATGTAAAGCACTCAGTGTAGTGCCTAGCAACTAGTAGGTGCTCTTATGTGTTAGCTGTGACCTGTTACTAGATAATTGGGTGGGATATAACTGAATCAAGGTCTCACTCAGGCAGGCATGACTAGAGGCTTGGCGACAATTCTGAGGGATATCTCTGTAGGTAGGCCATATACGTGCTTTCTCCTTGCCCCCTCCTACTCTTTATATTTCATACTGGGATGATATTTTTTTAAAGATTTTATTTATTCATGAGAGACACACAGAGGGAGGCAGAGACATAGACAGAGGGAGAAGCAGGCTCCCTGCAGTGAGCCTGACATGGGACTTGATCCCAGGACCCCGGGATCATGCCCTGAGCCAAAGGCTGACGCTCAACCACTGAGCCACCCAGGTGCCCTTGGGGTGAGATTAATATCTGCACACTTGTGGGGTGTATCACACAGCTGGTTGACACTAGGACTATAAAATGGATGATGGAATGTAAATTCAATGAGCTCCTCAATAGATAGTAATTAAGAACAAAAATCTAATGAGATTAAATTAGTAGGGTAAGTTTGAGTTCAGTAAATTTGAGTTCATTAAATAGTTGAGCTCAATTTAATAAGCATTTATGTAACATCTTATATATACCATTTTCTGTGTAAAATATTTCGGGTGAAAGGTTGGATAAGAAGCAGTCCCTACTCTTGAAGGCTTTTCTTCCTCTTAAAGGTGACTGCCCAAGTAAAAGACATTCGTCCAATGTTCTCTTCCTCCTATAGACCCTGCTTGCCCATTCTGGGACCAGCCTCAACACCAGACTGGATTGGAGATGGATGGCTCAGTAGCACCTCACAGGAAACCCTTATGAATTCTGGTGATGGTTGTCTTTCTTCTGGGCTGCACAGCACATGGACCCCCTCCAATGTGGGAAAAGTTCGCCAACTTATGATGTTTTGTGGGAGGCAGTGCCTTATGTCAAATTGTCCCAGGTGGGGTCTAATTCAGATTGACCCTTGAATCCCTTTGAACGTGGCCCTCATGGTCTTTAAAGTTAAAAAGGAGGTGAAAATGATTTGAGAGACAGTGATGGATAAGAAGACAGAGAAGATCCAATATATGTATGAGAGTGATATCTGAGGAAGACCAAAGCAATGGGCACAATGAATATTAAAATCTATTAAATTAAGGGACACCTGGGTGCCTCAGTCAGTTAGGCATCTGACTCTTAATTTCAGCTCAGGTCATGAGCTCAGGGTCCTGGGGTTGATCTCTGCCTCATTGGGTTCAGCACTCAGCACAGAGAGTGCTTGAGATTCTCCTTCTTCTTTTGCCCCTCTCCCCACTTGTGTGCTCTCTCTCTAATAATTAAAAAAATCTTTAAAATCTATTAAATTAAAATTAAATTAATTTTTTAAAGTTTCCTGAAATAAAAAGACTTGGATTGAAATATCAAGGTTGGCACTCCATACCTAGGAAAATTGGACCAGAAGAGCAACAATGAGACTTAAGTAAAATTAGTAGATTTTTTCATTTTTAAGAAATATTTTATTCATATATATATTTGAGAGACAGTGTATGAACAGGGGGAAAGGGACAAGCATACTCTGCACTGAGTGTGGAGCCTGACGCTGGGCTTGATTTCATGATCCTGAGATCATGACCCAAGCCCCAATTAAGAGTCAGACCCTGACTCAGCTACCCAGGTGCCCCTAAAATTGGCAGATTTTAAAGAAAAAGTCTTTTGGATATGTAGGAAATAAGACCAAGTCAATCTGCACCGTCCAGTATGGTAATTGGCTAGCTTCACATATCTATTTAAATTAAAATAAAATTAAAATAAAAAGTTCAATTCCTCTCATGCTCTAAGTGCTCAGCAAATACATGTAGTTAGTGGCTATCCCACTGGACAGCACAGGTTCTAGAAAGATTGCATCATCACAGAAAGTGCTGTTGGACAGCACTTCTCTAAGGAAAAGAAGTCAGGTTGGCATCAGATATTTTGTTGGAAGCATTGCATGCCAGAAGACATTAGACAAACATATTTATATTGAAGGAAATGATATGTGAGCCAAGGATTTTGTTCCTTTCTAAAGTGACCTTCAAGTATAAAGACCATGAACTGTTATGAATTTGTAAGAACTCAGGGATTATATAATTCACACGATCCCTGCCTGAGAAGCCTATTAAGGGATGAGTTTCAGACAACCAGCATCACTGGAGACAAATCAACACAAGGACCAATAGTGAGACTAAGTGATGACCTGTAGACTTAAGACTGAATCCTGATTGGACGCGATGCAGTATAGTGTGTAAAGGCTACACACTCTAACGATGTATGTAGTACAACCAACCAAACAAGCCTTCACTCATGCTTGCTGTGCCATGAGTCTGGCCCTGCCAGCCTGACTCACTCACCCTTGCAACTGGACAGGGAGCCAACAGTGGAGAATTGTAGAGAGCTGCATGGACAGAGAAGAGATGGGTAGCGTTCTGGCCATGAGCAAATGGAGGCTCAGATTGCTGAAGACACATGCTCAAGTCTCAGGGCTGGTGAACCATGCACACTCCACTCAGCACCCAGCCTTCTACATGTACTGACTGCTTGTATGACCACTTTGCTTATTTCCCAGGAGGCTCTGGGGCAGATCCAGCCTGCCTCTGTCACTCCTCGCCCTGGGCAGGAGCTCTTGCCTCAATGGGCAACATGGCCTGACATGTGGACTTGGGGCTCGGACATGCTCCCAGCAGACCTGGGAGCACTCTCTTTGTGCTCTCCTGCCCCCCGGGATCTCCTGACACATTCCCTGGCTTGGCATCAGCCCCCTGTTCTGGCAGGCCCAATCTGGCAGTAGTGACTGACAAGCATCTGCTCAGCTTGCCTTGATGCTGGGAACAAAGAGAGCAGCTTAGCCCAAGCTGTCACCTGCTTCTCAGAGGCCTCCGGCATCATGGCAGGGCAAGCCCCTGTGGCAGCTTCCCAGAAAACGGGTCTGGAGGGGGATTCAGACATGCCTGGTCCATGTTCCGAGGGAAGGGATACTTGTCCTAAAGGGACAGGGAGACCTGGCATGGGTGGTGCGGTGGGTTTGGCAGAAGAGGAGCAGGAGCCCACTGTAACTCTTCTGTATAGCTATGGGTCTGCCCTCCCCTGGTGTGTGTTAGGTGTCAGGTCCAGTGCTTGCTCTGGGGATACAGTAGTTACAAAGGGAGTCACTTCTCTGCCTTTATAACAGGTCACAGATTGTAGCTGAGTAAGGAAATGAGACAAGCATGAATTTCATACTCTCAATCCCAGGTGTGCAAAAAAAGGTAACTTTAATTTTCCATAATTCACTGTAATTTCTATTTTGAGGCTGCACATAATTGAGAGAGTAAATAGTTTAATGATCATGGTTAGCTTGGGGTTCCTTTTCCTCCACCCCACAACAGTTATGTCTAGGTTCTGGGAGGCTTATGTAGCTCCATGGACAATTTATGTTGTAGGGTTGCCAGGTGCAGCCTACTGACTGCCCTCTTGGGCTCAGTTCAGAGCCCCCCTCCTTGGGCTCTATGCCTCCTCAACCTCTCCGAGACCTTCCCTGGAGGTCTTGGTGAATATCCTAGAAATATGATCCCTCCCCTCAAGCAAACGAATCCATACCTACAAATGATATCAGAGCCTTGAAGGACAGGAGGAGGGCACTTTGACGGGAGAAGGAGTTTGTTTTAGATGAGGAGGAACCAGGATGGTCTCTTTGAAGATGTGACATTTGAGCTGAAACCCAAAAAGATCCAAAAATGAGCTGGAAGGATCAGGTGGGCAGAGGAAACAAGAGCCTTGTCCTTGTGAGGAGAACTCAGAGGTGCAAATGGGTGCCGTGTCCCAAGAGCCCATGGCAGCTGGTGTGAAGGGAGCCCGACCAGCCACCTTCTAGGGGTATTCACTGGGGTCGGTCCAACCAGCGTCTGTCCAGACATTTCTCTATCCCCGAGGGAAGCTCTGACTCCCAGGGAGCAGGTGTATGCTCTGTGGCCATCCTGTGGCTGCTCATGCCATAGACGTGCTCTAAGTTCATAGGGCAGCCCACAGTTTACACACAGCTTCAAGCCACTTGCTGGCACTCGTCTTTCCAGACTCTGGGGTGGCATCTCCTCTGTGAAACCCTTCCTGACTGCCTCCCTAGGGAAAAAATACCCTGGATTCCCACCCCTACACCTGAGTGCCGCCTTGTGGGGTCAGCCTTGCTTGTCTTCCTCCAGCACCCCAGACCCCTCACCTGGGCCTTTCCCTCCCTGACCCCATCCGCATGTCTCCTCGTCTCCCTCCACTCCATCAGTCTTAGGATGATGGAACTATTAAAAACAGCAAAAGCTTTTACACTAAAGCAGGAGGGACTCAATTTGTTAGGCCTCCCAAAGACATTCACATTTAAAAAGATTGCTTACGGGACACCTGGGTGGCTCAGTAGGTTAAGCATCTGCCTTCGGCTCAGGTCATGATCTCTGGGTCCTGGAATCGAGCCTCGTGTCGGGCTCTTTGCTCCACAGGGAGTCTGCTTCTCCCTCTCCCTCTGTGCTCACTCACTCTCTCTCTTTCTCAAATAAATAAATAAAAATCTTAAAAAATAAAAAGATCGCTTATGTCAAAAGAATGTGGACCCTGGGGCATTTGATTAATTGGAAGCTCTCTGGGGCCCTCCAATCTGGGTCCTGCTGGGCCGCCCCCCCCCCCGTACACACACGAGCACCAACACGTGCACACACACACCTGTGGTCCTCATGTCTCGCTCTGCGGTCGCCTCTGTGTCCCTCCCTTCCTCCAGGGGCTCCCTCTCCACCATTAGGAGCACAGCTGAGTGGGCCGGCGAGCAGGACAGTCACATCCAGGCTGTGTTCTGCAAAGGAAGACACAGGGAATGGGTGTCGGATAAGAGGCAGCCCTAGAGCAGACATGGGCCCAGGCGCTTCAAATGTTTTTCTTTCATTTTTACTGAGGCTCATGAACCTAGCTCAATGTGATCATCTGCACTTCCAGATAAGGAAATTGGGGTTCAGAGAGGTTAAGGGATTCATTCATGTCAGCACCCCCTGCCCCCCGCCTGGCCCTGCTGCCTTGCTGGGTGTCCCGGTGCCCCACAAGGCCCACATCTGGGCAGTGGTGGCAGCAGGGCTCCGTGTTGTTCTTGGGACAGTCTATAATGGCTTTTCCGCATCTGGGCTCAATCCATCCTTGTCCCTTCACCCCCAGAACAAGGGTCAGGAATGTGTGCAGGAAGTGTCTGAGTACCAAGGGTGACAGCTCTCCAGGTGTTCGATGACAGCCCGGTGGAGCCGAGCAGGGGAGAACAGGCCCATGGCCAAGGCACTTGAACCAGCACACAATGGAATGGGCTTGAGCCTGTGGTTTTCCTGATGCATGAATGGGCAGGGCTCGGGGAGCCTTTGAACACCCCTGGGGGAGTGGGGTGCTAGGCAGTGCCTGGGAAGAATCGACCAGACCCTGGGGTGGGAGGATGGCAACTCCCCCCACCTTCTTACTCACCCTGCACTCTTGGAGCCCACTACTGTCTCCACTACGGAGGGCACAGCTAGGAATGGCTAAACGTTGTCTTGATTCCAGCGTGCCTCTGGCAGACATGATTTATTTATTTTTTTATTTCAAGTTTTTATTTAGATTCCAGTTAGTTAACATATGGAGTGATACTAGTTTCAGGAGTAGAATTTAGTGACTCATCACTCACATATAATACCCCGTGCTCATCACTATAGCAGATATGATTAAAGGAAACGGAACCTCGAACCCCAGGACACAGTCCCTCTCAGCTCTGGAGCCTGGAACATTCCAATTTTGTTAAGTAGGGGAGGCCCCATTAAGGACATCCACAAAATGTCAAAGACCATGATCGCAGCTGGGTCTTTGGTACACATGGTGTCATAGGATCTGCAAAAAAATAAAAAGGCATTATATGTAGTTTTTAAATACATGAATTTATCCCTTTTCACCAAAATAGCATTCGACTACTTTGGTTGGGAAAATTGGCACCAAGTAAATGTGTGTGATGTTATTTATTCGGAATGGAGACAATCTTTGGAATGACTATGGGTTCACAGGCCACTGGCAATTACTCTGAGCTGCTCTTGCACAAGGAGGGCCTCCCTGCCAGGGCTCCGGGTGTGTCTGCCTACACCACCTCGCTGCCACATCCAAGGCCCACAGGCCAGGAGTCTTAGATTACAGGGTTCTGGTGACATCCTGAGCTTCTGTGTGATCTCACGCAAGTGACTTGAACCCTGTGTGGTGCAGTTTCCCCCTAATTCTTACCTATGCGTAAGGATGAGGGGTAGAATGGGATGCTGGCCATGACACACATGTCTGGGAAGACAGGCTTGTGGCCTCAGGAGCTACTCCTCTCTTACTGCTCCAGATGGGAACAAGTCATATGTCCCCTTCCCCCTCTCATTATTAAACTTTCAGATTTGTAAGGGAGGAGAAACGTAAGGTTGTTTCATGGCGGAGAGTTGATGGCTGGGATGTTTCCCAGAACTTTATTGGGGAGAGAATCCCCCATGGACTCTGCTGCTTTCCTGAAACCAGAGGCTGTTTGGTTTCCCCTTTTACCTTACAAAGGTCTAGATCAGGTCCCAGGGGCAGCGTTCGATTAGATAGCTAAGTTACCAGGAGCCACAGAAAATGGGGGGAGGCAGAGGATGAAGCAGGAGACCCAGAGACCAACCTCTGTCATTTATTTCCTCATTCATTGCATCCAAGCTACCCAGTAATTCTTTCCCGCTGTTTTGTTTTGGGCCGGGTACGTGGTATGTGTAGGGGCCACAAAGTGTTTGAAGACCTGCTCGTGTTGTCACAGAGTTCCCTATCTGGTTGGAGAGCAAGACATATCCACAGCTTATTATAATACAGCGCAATAAGTGCTCGGATCAAGTGGGGCACAGGGAAGGAGCACCTCATCCAGCTTTAGGTCTAAGACGACTTCCTGGTGGAAGTTACGGAGGAGCTCACTGGGAAGGATGAGTGTGGTTTTAGGCATGGGTGCAGGAATAGCATGCTGGGTAGACGGCTGGCAGGAGGGCTTTGTTCATAAATGGGGCCCCCCTCTGAGGTATGGCTTTGTCTCACGTGGTGAATACAGCCCAAGTCAAAGCCCCAAGTTCACAGAGGACAGAAACCAAAATCCTTGGGCTTAGAGCAAGTGTGCTGTGACTTCTTGCAATTTACTTTCTCAGAAGCACAGGTGGGAGGGCACCAATGGGTGCAGAATGACTTTAAAACATTGACAATTTGTGATCTTGGCCCATGGGCCATCTTTTGCAGACTCCTGGTCGAGACAATGTGACCCTGTTGTCAGGATCAACAAACAAATGAATGCAAGAAAAGGAAGAGTACATAAATATACCCATGAATATAAGGAGGATTGATTTATGACAAATATGCTAAGGGAATTTAGTGCAGAAAGAATAGTTTCTTTTTAAAAATTATTTATTTACTCATGAAAGACACACAGAGAGAGGCAGAGACAGAGGCAGAGGGAGAAGCAGGCACCCTAAGGGGAGCCCGATGCAGGACTTGATCCCAGGACCCCGGGATCACAACCTGAGCCAAAGGCAGAGGCTCAACCACTGAGCCATCCAGGCGTCCCAAAAGGATAGTTTCTTCCTCAAACGTTGCTACAACAATAACATATCCATTAGTGAAAAAATAGATTCTGATTCCTACCTCACACTACACATAAAATTTCCCTCAGGACGAGTCATATTCCTAACCCATGTTTGAAATGAACTTAAGATGGACCACGAACCTAAACACCAAAATTGCTAAAACTATAAAACTTCTGGAAGAAATAATAAATGAAAGTCTTGGTGACATTGGGTAAAACAAAGATTTCTTTGATATGACTCTGGAAGCATGATCCATGAAAAAAACCCCAAAGTAATATTTTGGACTTCACTAGAATTAGAAAGTTCTGCTCTTTGGGACACCAGGGTGGCTCAGTGGTTGAGCGTCTGCCTTTAGCTCAGGTCGTGATCCTGGGGTCCTGGGATCGAGTTCCATGTCAGTTCCCCACAGGGAGCCTATTTTTTCCTCTGCCTGTGTCTCTGCCTCTCTCTGTGTGTCTCTCAGGAATAAATAAATAAAATCTTTAAAAAAATAAATGAAGAGTTCTGCTCTTTGTAAGATACTTTCAGAGAAGAAAAAGACAAGCCATAGACTGGGAGAAACATCTTTGTCAAAACATATATTTAATAAAGAACTTCTACCTAGAATATATGAAGAACTATCTATTATTGAAATATATATAACTATATTGAGAAACTCTATAATAAGAAAGCAAACAACCCCACTAAAAAAGATAGGCATAAGATTTGAATGGACACTTCACCAAAAAATAAATATGAACGGCAAATAATCAAGTGAAAAAAATGCTCAACATCACTAGCCATTCGGGGAACATAAATGAAAACCACAATGAGTTACTACTGCTCACCTATTAGAATGGCTAAATTTTAAAAAGACTAAAACGTAATTAATCAAGACAAAGGAGGCAAGAATATACGATGGGGAAAAGATAGTCAGTCTATTGTCTACATGCAAAAGAATGAAACCGGACCACTTCATCACACCACACAAAAATAAACTCACAATAAAGACCTAAATGTGAGACCTGAAACCATAAAAATCCTAGATGAAACCATATGCAGGAATCCCTCTGACATCAGCCATTGTGACATTTTTCTAGATATGTCTCTCTGGGATCAAGTCCTGCATCAGGCTCCCCTTAGGGAGCCTGCTTCTCCCTCTGCCTGTGTCTCTGCCTCTCCCTCTGTGTCTTTCATGAGTAAATAAATAAGTAATTTTTAAAAAGAAACTATTCTTTCTGCACTAAATTCCCTTAGCATATTTGTCATAAATCAAGCAAAAATAAACTATTGGGAAAACACCAAAATAAAAAGGTTTGCACAGCAAAAGAAACTATTAGCAAAATGAAAGGGTGACCAATTGATGGAATGGGAGAAGATATTTGCAAATGATTTGCCTGATAAAGGATGAATAACCAAGATACATAAAGAACTAGACAACTTAACACTAAAAACAACCCCAAACAACCCACTGCCCTTAGGTAAAGTACACTTTCCTCACTGTACATTTGAGGGCCTCCATGATTTGGCTCCATTTTCCAGAATTTACTTATTTAGGAAAACTGGAAAGACCTATTTATAGCTCAGGATGGAAAAGCAAAAAAGGTTGACCTACAGTTTGGGGCAGAGATTTTGAGGGGTAAAACACGCTGCTTGGGGATAACTCACCAGAGATATCTTTCTATGTAGCTCAGAGTTTCAGCAAAATCAAGATTAGGGTGAACAGGCATCAGATCAGACAGGAAAAAGTGGGAATATTCTTTTTCCAGTAATTTGCTCAGCTGAGGAATCATTTATATAAATATCAGTTACATATTTATATTATTTCCATTCTGGTGATTGGAAAGTGAGTCATGAAGAATTGTACACAGTGGACTATCCCCAAACTATAGAATTTCTTTCTTCTATTCTAATTATGAGTCAGAGGGAAAAAAGCCCAGAAAGACAAGCTTCTTTTTGTTGTTGCTTTTTTAAAAAAAGATTTTATTTATTTATTCATGAGAGACACAGAAAAGAGACAGAGATACAGGCAGAGGGAGGAGAAGCAGGCTCCATGCAGGGAGCCCGATGTGGGACGTGATTCTAGGAATCTGGGATCATGCCCTGAGCCAAAGGCAGGTGCTCAACCGCTGAGCCACCCAGGTGTCCTGACAAGCTTCTTTTTTTGGAAGAATTTAGAAGAGATTAAAAAAAAATCTTTGAGCTAAATGGGGATTTTCTTTTTCTTTTCTCTCTCTCTCTCTCTCTCTTTTTAAAGATTTTATATATTTATTCATGAGAGACAGAGAGAGGCAGAGGGAGAAGCTCCTCTCCTCTGGGGAGCCTGATACAGGACTTGATCCCA
Organism: Nyctereutes procyonoides; assembly: GCF_905146905.1. Lineage (NCBI taxonomy): Eukaryota > Metazoa > Chordata > Mammalia > Carnivora > Canidae > Nyctereutes > Nyctereutes procyonoides. Next base: position 9,849,278 of record NW_026575030.1, on the reverse strand, counting down.
GAACTGTGGGATCATGATCTGAGCTGAAGGCAGATGCTCCACTACTGAGCCACCCAGGCATCTTGAGATTTTATTTTTTTAAGCTTTTTTTTTTAAGACTTTATTTATTTATTCATAAAAGACAGAGAGAGAGAGAGGCAGAGACACAGGCAGAGGGAGAAGCAGTCTCCATACTAGGAGCCCAATGTGGAACTCGATCCCGGGACTCCAGGATCATGCCCTGGGAGGAAGGCAGAAGCTTAACCACTGAGCCACCCAGGTATCCCAAGAGATTTTCTTTAAAAAAAAAAAATTATTATTTATTTATTTATTTATTTATTTATTTATTTATTTATTTAAGAGAGAGACAGACAGACAGTGTGTAAAAGCAGGGGGAAGAACAGGGATAAAGGGAGAAGCAGGCTCTGTGCTGAGCAGAGAATCCAATGCAGGGCTGGATCATAGGACCCTGATACCATGACCTGAGCCAAAGGGTAGATGTTTAACCAACTGAGCCACTCAGGCGCCCCTAAATGGGAATTTTTAAGTGACATCTCATGTAAGATGCTAAAAGAGCTATAAAGCTACAGCCAAAATAGACAGATGTCAATATAATCAACAGTGGACAAGCTCAAAGCAAGAATGAGTGAAGAGGTATACAGTTTGTTTGTTTGTTTTACATCAAAGATACATAAAAAAATTCATAAATAGAAAAGTTAATAAAAGTTTAGGTCAACTGAACACTATTGCTATATCAATGCTACATTTCTTTAAGACTTGCTCTTTAATTTTATCTTTTTCTTATTGACATCAATTCCTTAATATTTATGTCACTTTTTAAAAGAATTGCTTTTCATTTAAAAATAAGTTAGATACTAGATATTTATATTATTTCCATTGGATTATAGGTTTACAGGAAAAGTAATTCTCACCTGAAATATGTGCCAGGAAGATAGTTATATTTGCATAGGTGAGGGAAATGAGTCATATAGGACAATGTTTGAGGCTCTATTGCAGCAAACTGTTGCTAATGGACTCACTTTGCCATGATCTGTTTTTGCATGTCCCACAAGCTAGAATGGTTTTCACGCTTTAAAATGAATGTTTAAGGGGTCCTGAGTGGCTCAATTGGTTAAGCATCTGATTGTTGGTTTTGGCTCAGGTTGTGATATCAGGGTTGTGAGATTGAGCCCCATGTTGGGCTCTACATGCTCAGCAGGGAGTCTGCTTGAGATTCTCTCTCCCTCTCTCCCCTCTTTCTCTGCCCCTCCCCACCATATATTTTCCCTCTCTCTCTCAAATAAGTAAATAAATCTTAAAAAAACAAATAAAGAAGTGAGCCACCTGGGTGGTTCAGTGCTTGGGTGTCTGCTTTCATCTTGGGTCATAATCCCGGAGTCCTGGGATCGAGTCCCACATCAGGCTCCCCACAGAGAGCCTGCTTCTCCTTCTGCCTATGTCTCTGCCTCTTTGTGTGTCTCTCATGAATAAATAAACAAAATCTTTAAAAAACAAAAACAAAAAATCAAAAGCCTGTCCTATTTAGCTTGGGGACCAGGGAAGGGGCAGTCTAGCAACAAGAAAACTTCTAGACAACAACCATCAAACTCCAGCTAAACACCAGAAAAAAAACTGTGCCCCCCTCCCCATTTCCTCCAGCAAAGGCCATACCAACCACGTGGCGAGCACTAATGACTTGACCCTCCCTTCCCAATCAGGGTGGTGTCAGAAGGGGCTTCCTACCCAGTTAGCAGTAACATGGCTCTCTTCCTTTCTAGGGTGCCAAGGGAGACAGAGTAGAGAAGTTGGACTTCTGCCCCCACTTGGGAGTAATGGGGTGGTACACTTCCCCTGCACCCTTCTCCACTGGAGCAGTATCAGAGGAAGTCAGCTAAAACAGAAAATTTAAATAAGAACCAGAAAATAAATAAATAAATAAATAAATAAATAAATAAATAAATAAATAAATAAGAACCAGAGTCTCATTCCATAATGACCCAAATGGGAAGAGTACAGTAAAATATTATTATTCCAAAACCTAGAAAAATCTCACCTCAAATGAAAAAAAGATGATCAACAGATATCAACTTTGGGGTGACAGAGATGTTGGATTATCTGAAGAGGGTTTTAAAAATAGCCATTAGAAAAATGCTTCAATAAGGAATTATAAACACACTTAAAAGAAATACAAAAATAAAGTCTTGAGGCATCTGTTGGCTTAGTTGGCTAAGTGTCTGACTCTTGGTTTTGGTTTAGGTCATGATCTCAGGTTCTGGGGTCAAGCCCCATGTCAGGCTTCCTGCTTAGCAGGGAGTCTGCTTTCTCCCTCTTCCTCTGTCCCTCACTTTCTCTCTCAAACAAATAAGTAAATCTTAAGAAAAAAAAAAGGTCTCAACAAAGAAAAAATCTAAGGAAGGAAATAGAAGAGATGAAGAATCAAATAGTAATTTTAGAAATAAAAAAATAAAATAATTGAACTAAAAAAACTCACAGGATTAGTTTAACAACAAAATGGAGAGAACAAAGGAAAGAACCAGTAAACTTGAAAGTGGAGCAACAGAAATCATTCAATCTGAGTGAGAGAAATTAGACTGAAAAAAGAAAAAGAAAGAACAGAGCCTCTGAGACCTGTAAAACTATAATAAAAAACGTTCTATATGATTGTGATCCCTGAGAAGAGAAAACACAGTGTGGAGCTGACAAAAGAATAGACTAAATAGCAGCTGATTTTCTACCAAATTTAACAAAATACATAAATCTTCAGATTCAAGCAGCTGAGTGAAACAAAGAAGATAAAACCGAAGAAGCCAATGTTAAGACATGTGGTCAAACTCTAGAAAACTACAGGCAAAGAAAATATCTTAAAAGCAGTGAGAAGGAAACAAATTACATTTATAAATTTAAAAAATTCAGATAACAGTGAATTTCTCATTAAAAACCATGGAGTATGTCAACTTTACTTCAATAATAAAAAGAAAAAATATGGAGGTCTGAAGGAAGTGATATAACATTTTTCAAGTACTGAGAAGAAAAGAACTGTTGACTTAGAATTCTACTTCCAGTGCAGGAAGGTGGGTGGCTCTGTCAGTTGGGCGTCTGCCTTCGGCTCAGGTCATGATCCCAGGGTCCTAGGATTGAGCCCTGCATTGGGCTTCCTGCTCAGCAGGGTGTCTGCTTCTCCCTCACCCTCTGCACTGCACCCCCCCCCCTTCATTCTTGAGTGCTTTCTATCTCAGATGGGTAGATTAAAATCTTTAAAAAAAAAAAAGGATTCTGAAAATATCCTTCAGAAGTGAAAGGAAAAATTGAGATTCTTGGATGAAGGAAAACTGATAGTTTGTCATCTGCAGATCTACACTAAAAGAATGGCCAAAGAAAATCCTAAAGTGGAGAGGAAATGATAAAATACAGAACCTTGGCATGTCAGGAAGGAAGGAAAAATAGAAAGAATAAATATACAAGTTCTTTACTGTATATTGCACAGCTGGACAAAGTATTTTAAAGCAACTAAATAGAAGAATTCATGGATGAGGTGTGGGAGGCAAAAAGAACATCTGTGCCCTGTGGAAAAGAAATGAACCACCTGAGACAAGATCAATGCATCAAATAAATATAATAATAATGCAACCAAAGGGGTGATAGAGATACCATACCTTATGACTACAGGGAAGGGCAAAACTATACAAATAAAATAAATAAATAAAATAGAATAAGTAATGCAATGTTCCTAGTAGCCACTCCCTACCTCCAAATGTAGCTATAAATTGAATGCTACCAGAACAAATGGGCAGATGACAATTCTATAATGTATGAGCCACCAATGAGGCTTATAGAGATACAGTTATATTATAGTTTTGTGGCTTTTTACTCATCTAAAAGCAATTAGAATAAAGATGAGCCTGTGAATGAAATAGAAACTGATCTCAACTTCTAAGACAATCGGGAAGGTACACATAATTTATAAAGCTAAATAAAAGAGTTCGTATACTGCAACTAAAGCCTCCACTGTCTCATACAAAGGGAGAAATAATAAGAAAATTCATAAATCTGAATGCTTATTGCATCTCTTTTAGATAATAGCTACATTCAATACTTCTACCATAATGTATACCTATGTATACGTCATAAAATTGTTAAATTTAAAAACATGAAATATGGATGAACTTCAAGCATGACAGCATGAAGAGCTTTGCTGACCAACTCCCCAGTGAAACTGGTAACAACTATTAAAAGAAACCCTAAAAAAATAAAAATAAAAAAAATAAAAGAAACCCTAAATACAACAAAACATTGAAAGCCTCAGAAAATGGTCCTTAGGTAAACAACAAATAATAAAACATCTCTGAAAAGTCCATAATGTTTATGAATGTTGGTGAAAACTCTATCCTAAGAAAATAAGAATCTGTGGCATTTAAACCCAGACTGCTCCTTCCCTCCCTCATCCTGGCTCAGTGTGGTGGAGACTCCACTTGAGTCTGCTGCAGACAAGAACACAGGGCTCCCTCTTCACAGCATCCAGCCAGAGGGTTTTCTTAGTGGGAGGAGAAGGACTTCAGCATTTCTCATCCTGCCCCCAATTCTTATTGCTGAGGCTGTCCTCAGTGAGTCTGATTGAGAGACTGGGGCCACCTTTCCACCTTACTCATGGAATGGAGGTTCTACCTTGGGCATGGTGTGCCAACAATACTGGGTTTCTGATCACCCATGCCCCAGTTTGTGAGGTGGAGGTTCCATAACAGGTGAGGCATGCTGAGGGAACCCCAGGTTGTTTCCCCACCGTCACCCACAGAGTGCTCAGCTGCTACAGTAGGAGTGTCACTCAGAGAGAAGATTGCCATTATCCCTACCCACAGCCCTGGAGCCTTGGCTCAGATTTTGCCTGGTGGTAGAAACAAGCCATAAAACAAATAGTGCCTTATCCCTTTCCAGAAAAACTGAATTCATTTGCAACAGAGAATGAAAAAGTTTATGCCTAATAGTACTTTTAAGAATAGTGGAAACTGGGGATCCCTGGGTGGCGCAACGGTTTGGCGCCTGCCTTTGGCCCAGGGCGCGATCCCGGAGACCCGGGATCGAATCCCACATCGGGCTCCCGGTGCATGGAGCCTGCTTCTCCCTCTGCCTGTGTCTCTGCCTCTCTCTCTCTCTCTCTCTCTGTGACTATCATAAAAAAAAAAAAAAGAATAGTGGAAACTGTGGTGAAGGGCAGTTGGGAGGAGATTCAAGATACAGGCTAACCCGTAGGCTGGATATTTGTGGGATGGAAGCAAGGAATATAAGGAGCCCTTCTGGGATCAGAGCAAAAATCAAACACTGGCCTCAGATCCAGTTTCTTCAAAGGCAAGAGAGTTTGATTGGACAAACATGGGCCAATTTATGCTCCCAGGGTATAGTTGAAAACAGAAGAGCAATGAATGGAGCTTAAAAGCTGGGTATGGTCAGGGAAAGAGAGGAAGAAAGCCATACCCAAACCACTGTCATCCCCAGGTGACTGTGGGCATAACCAAGGGACAGCACTAAAGGCTGCACACCATGGGAGGGAAATAACTTCACTAAAATAATCTAGCCAGTCACTAAATAAATAAACAAGTAAATAACAATAACAAGCCCTAAGAGGAGGGAGGGGCAGAACAGTACCCAGAATTGCCATCATATGTTATCTAAAATGTCCAGTTACTGGGGCCCCTAGGTGGCTTGGTCAGTTGTGTCTGACTTCCGATTTCAGCTCAGGTCATGATCTTAGGGTCATGAGATCGAGCCCCGCACTGGGCTCTGCACTCAGCACAGACTCTCTCAAGATTCTCTCTCTCCTTTTCCCTCTGCCCCTCCCCCTGTGTATACTCTCTCTCAAATAAATGAATATATCTTTTAAAAGATAAATAAAATGTCCAGTTTCCAACAGAAAATTACAAGGCATGAAAAGAAATAAAGTATGGCCCAAATATTGGAAAATGAGCAGGGAACAGAAACTGCTTGAGAGAGAGATCAGATGTCAGATTTATTTGAAAAAGAATTTAATGTATTTTTAAAAATTTATTTATTTATTTATTTGAGAGAGAGAGAAAGCAAGCATGCACACAGAGGGAGAGGGAGAAGCAGACTCCCCACTGAGCAGGGAATCTGATGCAGGACTCGATTCCAGGATCCTGGGATCACAACTTAAGCCAAAGGCAGATGCTTAACTGACTGAGCCACCCAGTCTGAAAAAGACTTTAAGGTAGTCATTTTAAACACATTCATAGAACTAAAGGAAACCATGATGAAGAAAGTAAAGGAGGGTATGATGACAATGTTGCATCAAATAGAGAGTATCAATAAAGATATAAAATTATAAAAAGGAACAAAATGGAAATTATGGAACTGAAAGTACAATAGCAAATTAAAAATTCATTACAGGACTCAACAGTAGATCTGAACTACCAAAAGAAAGAATATGCAAACTTGAAACTCTATCAATAGATACTATGTAAGTGGAAGAACAGAGGAAAAAGAATAAAGAAAGGCGAAGAGGGCCTCACAGAAACCTGGAACAGCAACATATGTGTCATGGAAATACCAGAAGTAGAAGTCAGGGAGAGATGAGCAGAAAAAAAAACATTTGAAGAAATAGTGCCTGAAAAATTCCCAAATGTATTGAGGAACAATAACCCAAACATCCAGGGAGCCTGATGAACATTACACAATATAAAGGCAAAGAGATACATAAACAGACAGATTATAGTAAATTGTTGAAAGCCAACACAAAGAAAAAATTTGAAAGTAGCAAGAGAAAAAAGGACTCATTATTTACAAGACAACCCCCCAGTAAGACTAATTGCTATCTTCTCAGCAGAAACAATGGAGGCCAAAAGGCTAGGGAATAACATACTAAAAAATGGTCAAAGAGAAAACTGTCAACTAAGAATCCTATTTCCACAAAATATATTTTTCAAAATTGAAGTCAAGATAAAGATTTTTCAAGATAAATAAAAATTGAGGGAACTTACCCTCAGACCGACCATCCTTGCAAGAAATACTAAAGGAAGTTCTTGAGTTTGAAGGCAAGTGACCCCAGATGATAATTTGAATCCACATGTGACAAAAAGAACACTGGTAAATATAATTATGTAATTAAAAAAGACCGTGCAAATGCATACCTTTTTTCTTTTTCTAATGAATCTTAAAAGCAACTGTATAAAATAATATGCATAGAATGTATTATTGGGTCTATAACATATAGAAATGTAATGTTTTTACCAAAATAGCAAAAAGGAAGTGGGTTAGAGCATCTGAAAACATCTGAAAAGCTGCACTGGGCCAAAGAAATGACTACAGATAGTAAGCTAATAATAGTGTATCATTGGCTTACTAATATAATACATATAATATGTATAACACTAATACCACAAAAAGGCAGAAAGAAAATAGAGCTATAATGAAGTAATATTTCTACATATCACTGGAATAATCCAGTATAAATTGGTAACTGATTAAGATAGTTAAGATATACATGGCAAACTGTAGAACAACCACTTTTTTAAAGATTGATTTATTTATTTCGGAAGGATGGGAGGGGGGCAGAGGGAGACGGAGAGAGAGTCTCAAGCAGGTTCTGTGCTGAGTGTGGAGTTGGATGTAGACTTGATCTCAGGGTCATGACCTCAGCTGAAATCAAGAGTCGGACACCCAGGCGACTGCGCTATCCAGGTGCTCCCAGAACAATCACTTTCTAAAGACCATCAAAAATAGTGAAAATAAAACATTAGAGAAAATAAAATGCTGCGTTAGAAAATACTCAATGTAAAAGAAAGTAGTAAAGGAGGAAGAGAAGATGAGACATGGTATGAGATGTAGAAAACAAGACGTGACAATGGTAGACATAAATCCAGCTATCTCAATAATATAGTAAATGTGAATGATTAAATAATTCAAAACAGAGATTGTTAGAACAAATTAAAAAGAATGATCTGCCTATATACTGCCTATAGGAGCCACATGTTATATTCAAAGGTAGAGATTAATTTAAGAAAAACATATATCAAAAAAAAAAAAAGAAAAACAAGTATCATGCAAATAGGATTCACAAGAAAGCTGAAGTGACTACATTGTTATCAGACAAAATAAGTTTTAATACAACAAAAAATGCTACTAGAATTGGATAGGGACATTTTAAATGATAAGAGTCAAATCGTCAGGAAGATATAACAATTTTAAATATTATGATAAAAACATTCAGTAGAAAAAAACCCCCAAAAAAACCAAAACATTCAATAGACTCTAAATAGAAGGAAATTTCCTCAACCTCATAAAGGGCATCTACAAAAACACCTACAGTTAACATCATACTTAATGGTGAAAAAGTGGATGCTTTCCCTCTAAGATCAGAAAAAAGACAAAGATATCATCTGTCACTACTTCTATTTAACTTAGTTCTGGAGGTTTTAGCCAGAGCAATTTAGTACAAAAAAGGAATAAGAGGCATCCAGTTTGGAAAGGAAGAAGCAAAATTATAATTGCAGATGATGTGATCTTGTATACAGAAGAATCTAAAGAATCCCTGAAAAAACTATTAGAACTATTAAATGAGTTCCACAAAATTGCAGAAAACAGATCAGTGTACAAAAATAAATTGTATTTCTAAACATTTGCAAAAAAAAGTCTGAAAATAAAGTTAAGAAAACAATTCCTTTTAAAAAAAGATTTTATTGATTTATTTGAGAGAGAAAGAGCATGAAAGAGCCAGAGGGAGAGGGAGAAACAGCCTCCCTGTTCAATCCCAGGACCCTGGAATCATGACCTGAGCCAAAGGCAGAAGCTTAACGAACTGAGCCACCAGGTGCCCCATTTTCATTAGAACCAAAAAGAATAAAATACTTAGGAATAAATTTAACAAAACAAGTACAAAACTCATACTGAAAACTACAAAAACCTAATTGAAAGAATTGAAAGAATATCTAAATCATTGGAAAACATGCCCAATTCACAGACTGAAAGACTAAACATTGTTAGATGGCAACACACGCCAAACTGGTTTACAGATTCAGCATGGTCCCCGCTAGAATCTCAGCTGACTTCTTTGTAGAATTTAATAAGCTGATTCTAAAATTCATATGGAAAGTAAAGTCACTCAGAAAAGCCCAATCTTGAAGAAGAATAACAAGGCGAGAGGAAACACTTCTTTATTTCAAAACCTAAAAACAAAGCAATAGTAATCCAGACATGGTGGTATCAGCACAAGGATGAACATATACCTTAGTAGAATAGATTCGAGGTCCAGAGTAAAGCCACACATATATGGCCAACTGATTTTCATCATTAGTGGCAAGACCACTCAATGAGGAAAGAATAGTATTTTTAACAAATGGTACTGGGATAAATGATATCCACATGCAAAAGAATGAAGTTGGATCCCAACCTCACACCATATATGAAAATTAACTCAAAATCGATGAAAGACCTAAATGAAAAGACCTAAAACTATAAACACATTTTGAAGCGAGCATAAGAGGGGCACTGGGTGGCTCATTAGGTTAAGTGTCTGCTTTTGGCTCGGGTCATGATCTTGGGGTGTTGGGGTCCCTGCTCTCCCTCTCCCTCTGCTCCTCCTCTCTGCTTGTTCTCTTTCTCTCTCTCAAATAAATACAATTTTTTAAAAAAGAAGAAAGCATAAGAGTAAATTTTAATAAACTTGAATTTGGCAAAGGATTCTGAATATGACAACTATGAGCAATGAAGAAAAATGTAAATAAATTGGACTTCACCAAAATTTAAGGGCATCACCAAAAAAAGTGAAAGCACAACTTACAAAATCAGAGAAAATAGTTATAAAGCATATATCTGATAAGGGACTTGCATCTAGAATAAAGAACTCTTACAACTCAATAATAAAGAAGACAAAACTCAATTTAAGAAATGGACAGAGGATATAAATAGACATTTGTTTAAGGAAGATATAGAAATGGCTAATAAGACATGAAAAAATGCTCAATGTCATTAGTCATCAGGGAAATGCAAATCCATGCCACAATGACATACTCTCTCGCAATCACTAGGGTGGCTAGGATTAAATGGTCAGGAAATAACAAGTGTTGACAAGGATGAGGGGAAATTGGAGTTCTATTACATTATTGATGGGAATGTAAAATGGTGCCTTGACTTTGAAAAGCATTCTGGTAGTTCCTCAAACAATTAAACATAGGATTACCATACAACCCTGCAATTTTACTTCTGGATATATGCTCAAGAGAAATGAAAATATATCTGCATAAGAAAAAGAAAGAAAATGGGACGACTTAGTGGTTGAGTGTCTGCCTTTGGCTCAGGGCATGATCCCGGAGTCCTGGGATCAAGTCCCACATCAGGCTCCTTGCATGGAGCCTGCTTCTCCCTCTGCCTGCATCTCTGCCTTTCTCTCTGTGTGTCTCATAAATAAAAAAATGAAATCTTAAAAAAAAGAAAAAAAATCGTGAAGCACCTGGGTGGCTCAGTCAATTAAACTATATGACTCTTGATTTCAGCTCAGGTCATGATCTCAGGGATGTGGGATCAAAACCCATGTCAGTCTCTGCACTCAGTTTGGAGTCTGCTTATCTCTCTCCTCTGCTCTCCTCCCTGCTTGCAATTTCTTTCTCTCTCAAATGAATAAATAAAATCTTTATTAAAGAAAAAAAACTTGTACATGAATGTGTATAGCAGGACTCATCACATAGCCAAACGTGGAAACAACCCAAATATCCGTCAACTGATAACCAGATAAACAAAATGTTGTATATCCATACAATAGAATATTGATTGCCATAAAAAGGAATGAAATGCTGAGTCATGCTCCAATGAATGAAGCATATAAACATTGTGTTAAGTGAAAAATGCCAGTCCCCAAATATCACACACCCATTCATATAAAATGCCCCAAACAGAGAAAAACAGAAAGTAGATCAGTAGTTGCTTAGGGCTGGGAGGGAGGTGGGGGTGGGGAATTGGGGGTCGATTGCCAAAGAGCATGAGGTTTCTTTTGGAGATGATGAAAATACTCTAAAATTGACTGTGGTGATAGATGCACATATGTATGAATATACCAAAAGTCACCAAAGTGTACACTTTAAATTAGTGAATTGCATAGTGTGTGAATTTTATCTAATAAAACTGCTAAAGACATGAAAAATAACACTCACAGGGAAGGTGGATAGAAAATAGTATCATATTTCGCTTAATGAGTCATAATGAAAAGAACTTCCATGTGACCCCCACTCGCGACAAGGACTAGAACTTCTCTGTATCCCAGAAGCTCCCTGTGAGTCCCTTTCTTGTGGCATGACTTTCCTGAGTAACACCTGTATTGAGGGAATAATTGACATACAATAAACTGCACATATTTAGAGTCTACAATTTGATACATTTTTTAATAAATATTTTATTTATTTATTCATGAGATACACAGAGAGGGAGAGAGAGGCAGAGACACAGGCAGAAGGAGAAGCAGGCTCCATGCCGGGAGCCTGACATGGGACTCGATCCTGGGACTCCAGGATCACGCCCTGGGCTGAAGGCAGGCGCTAAACCGCTGAGCCACCCAGGGATCCCTACATTTTGACATATGTAGACACCCATGAAATCATCACCACAATCAGGACAATAAACATATCCCCCCCCCAAGTAGTGTTCCTGTGCCCCTTTATCATCTCCCCAATGCCCTCTCCCTGCCCATCTCTGCCCCCTGGATGACTAATAATCTGTTTTCTGTGTCTACATTTTAGTTTGAATTTCTTGGAATTTTATATAAATGGAATCATACAGCTTAAAAATCATATATATTTAATTTAGATAAACATTCTATTATATGCAATCATTAGTAATTATGTATTGTATATGCATATAAATACACAATTGCACATATATTTACGACTGTACTAGAAAGTCTTTCCAGGCAGGGATTTTACTTTGGACTCCCAGCATAATAGAGACTCAGAAGATACTGCCTCCTTACCTTTTTCCTTTCTACTGGACTCCCTTCTGGTTGGGTCGGTGATGCTTTTCTTGGACGTGCTCGTTGGCAAACGCCTCCCCTGGTGCGTGACTTCAGAACACCCATTCCACTGCACTACAGCCGTGGACAGGCTTGGATTCCCCAAGCTTGACACACCTGGGCAGGTGCGTCAAGCTAAGAGGAGAGAATGCTGTGGGCATTGGGGGTCAAGGGTAGGTGAAATTGTTGATGCTGTGTTTAAAGAGCAGAAGACACCCAGGGAAGTACTCATTTTTGTGATTCCAGTGCCTGGCACTGTGTCTGCATGAGCAGAACTTTGGTGCTTGTTGAATGAACCTGACCTTCTCGAGTCTTCCTACGTGCTTGGTGGCCAGAGTGTTTTTTGTTATGATTTTTTTGTTTGCTTATTTTGTTTTTTGGTTTTTGGTTTCGTTTTGGTTTGGTTTTTTGAGAGGGAGAGAGAGAGACTTAAGCGGAGTCCATGCCCCAGCGCAGAGCCTGACACGGGGCTCAAGCTCACCACCCTGAGATTACAACCTGAGCTGAAATCAAGAGTTGGGCGCTTAATCAACTGAGCCACCGAGGTGCCCCAAAGTGTTCTTTCTAACAAGAACATGTGAGGGAGTCCCATCTTCTGTTGTTAACCTGCAGAGGCTCCTCCTGCTTCCTGGACAGAGTCTTCAGGCTCTGCCACAGTCCCCACACCTCATGCAGGAGGCCAAGCTCTCCTCTCCCACTTGCTCTCGCCACCGCCCGCCTGTCTTTACTTTCTAGGACACTGTACTCTGCCAGCCACCTGCCTTCCCCATGCTCTGTCCCTCCTCTGTGCTTGCTGGGGCTGTCCCCTGTCCCCTCCACCTGGATGCTCTTCTCACTTACTTTACCCCTGAGAACACCTCCTGTCCTAAGACTCGTTTCAGCATTGCCTCTTTCAGGAGGCCTCCTCCTCTGCACTGGCGTAGGTGTCCCTGGGGCACTTCTTTTGCAACTGGGCATAGATATGTCATGTGCTTTCTCCAGTGTCGGCCTCTGGGGTCCTCTCCTGCCACAGAGGGAGCACCTTGAGGGTGAGCTTGGTCTTCTGTAGGTGCATGTCCTGGCAGGTGATCAGTAATTGTCCATGGGTGAATTAGGGAGTGTGTGTGTGTGTGTGTGTGTGTGTGTGTGTGTGCATGAGAAAGAGAGAGAGAAGGAGAGAGGCAAGAGGTCCTCCAGAGAAGCCAGGGTGGGAACGCCAGACGAGGCGTGGATCTGGGAGGGTCAGGAGAGGAGACAGGGCAGCTTTCAGGGACACGCTGGGGAGCCTTTCAGGGCAGGGACTTGGATGCACTGCTGTCAGCTCATGCTGTGCTGCTCTGATGTTTGAAAAGCAGGTTGCTCCAGAACCTTCTGTCTGGTCCTTAAGTTCCAGCAGCTGCTTCTGTGGCATCTTTTGCCTGTGGGGAACTCAAAAAGCCAGACTCCCTCTCCCTGCTTTGCTCTCCTTCCTACTTGACAGAAGAACAGGTGGTTCTTTCCAACTGGCAAATTCCAGCGCCTTACATTGTGTTTGGTTTACGTAAGGTGACTGCCGGCCAAAGCTGTTACGCTGTCATTGTTCTATTAAAGTCAAGATAGATGATTAGGGCTCCATTGACCAAGCACCTTGGAAGTGCCCAGTGCAATGCCGGGTGCTATCCACACACTTCTTGCACCTCACAGCACCTGGAGAATGGCTTCTCCCCATTTCATGCATGAGGAAACTGAGACCCATAAGAGACCCCTAAGCTAAAGAATTTACCTAACACTTCCTCCAGGAAGAGTCAGAACCAGATTCCACTCAGGCATTTCTGACCCCATGTGGACTCCCAAAATGTAAGGGAAAACACGGAGAAAATAAAGAGTCTGGGAAAAAGAGTCTTGTAAAATATGTTTGGTTCCAACTTCTTAATTTTTAGAAATGAAATGATGACACTGTAAGATTCTGTGAGGCTCCCTAGGGCTTTCAAGTCCAGGCTCCGGGTCACTGTACTTTGCAACCTGAGGCATTTGGGATGAATGGGAGAGATATGGGAGGATGCTGGGCAGGGAGTGTTGTTAGGGGGGTAGCTCCTATGTACATGGGAGGAAGCTGGTGAAGAAGATGGGGACAGGGTGCTCCCGGCAAAGGGAATCACATCTGCAAAAGCCTCAGGGGCTGCAAGACCAGGGCACCTTCAGGAAGTGGAGAGGTGTAGCCAAGACTCCAGGGCTCCTTCCTGAAGGGCTTCCCAAGAGCACTGGGGAGCCCACTGAAGGTCGCGTGTGAGGAAGGGTTATGGCTTATATTTCAGACTCTGCTCTGGCTGCAGGATCAGGAAAGACAGGACATGACAAGGCTACAGGCGATTTCCTCACACCCCTGACGAATGTGCCAAACTTCAGCTCAGAATCTGTGAGTAAAGGGATCCCTGGGTGGCACAGCGGTTTGGCGCCTGCCTTTGGCCTAGGGCGTGATCCTGGAGACCCGGAATCGAATCCCACGTCAGGCTCCCGGTGCATGGAGCCTGCTTCTCCCTCTGCCTGTGTCTCTGCCTCTCTCTCTCTCTGTGTGTGACTATCATAAAATTAAAAAAAAAAAAAATCTGTGGGTAAGTAGGCAGGCTCCTGCCTCAGAAGCTCACCTTCTCTGAGTTACCGGCCTTGTTACGGAGTCAGGCCTGTGGACTCAGCCATAGTGGGGATTCCGGGTGGAAGGAGGTTTTTGCTATTTAAAACCCCAGCCTTGAGGCGCCTGGGTGGCTCAGTCACTGAATCATCTGCCTTCAGCTCAGGTCTGGTCTCGGGGTCCTGGGATCGAGCCCCCGTACCCGGCTTCCTGCTCCGCGGGGAGCCTGCTTCTCCCCCTCCGTCCTGCTCAGGCTCTCTCTTGCTATCTCTGTCTCTCTCTCTCTTTAATAAAATCTTTAAAATTAAAAAAAATAATAAAAAAAATAAAGCCTCAGCCTCTTTCCAAGAGTGGTGGGCGGGGTTAAAGGAAGGTGCCTCCTCCTGGACTGGGACCAGAGCAGGGGCTGGAAGGGGGCTGTGGAGAGAGCGGTTTCACAGCCCCTGATCCAGACCGGGGAGAGTCAGGAGGGGCCAGGGTGGTGCCAGCCTGAGGCCAGCGTGGGATGGGGCGGCAGGGGTATTCTGCTGGTGGAGGAGAGGCTGGGGGGGCTCCTAAGAACAGCGCTAAGCCCCAGGAAGCAGCTCCCTCTCTGGGTCCTTTGGCTTCCTCCCACCCACTGTTGACTAGTACACGTTCTTCGCCCCACCTGGGCCTGACCCTCCGTGTCTTTGACCACACAGGCTCCCGGGGCCCTAGACCCGGCTGGGGCCCCAGCCTTACTCACAGAGACCACTCTGGTTTGGCAGATCCCCCAAGAAGCTGCCACTAGGGCTTGGGCAGACCCTGCCCCCACACCCCACCCATCCAGGGCCACCCTCAGAGCACAGGCTGGCGAAAGGGTGTTTGTTCCTACCCAGAATAACATATTCAAGGCTCATTTCCTCAGCTCACGAGGCCATAGATTGACAGCTCTGATAGAGCAGAGGGGCCTGTGGGGCCCGGCTGGACCCAACTGGCCTGACGTGACACAGGACTGCTGCGTGGTCCTTCTCACCCCTCCCTGTGGCTCACTTGGGTCTGCCCGGGGTCCATCCCCCTGCCTCCCCATCTTTTTTCTCCTCCTTCTGTCTTGTCTGCTGCCTGCCCTGCATCCTTCTGCCTCTCTCCTCCCTCCCTTCCTTGACTTTCCCTGCCTCTGCCTTGCTGGAGGCTTTCTTCTTCACTTTCTGCTTCTCACAGTTCTCTCTCCGTACCCCCACCTGCACCCCTCCCTCTGTCCCGTCGCCACACCAGACACGTTTATTTGGACAACAAAGGAGGATATTGTGCTCACAAACAAGATTCCTGGAGTCAGCTCTCAGACCCTGGCATCAGAAAAAAGGATGGGGGCCCAGCTAGCTGGGGAGAGGCTCTGTGGCTTGTGGGGGCCCCATGCTAGAAGTGGATTTAGAGGGAAATGTAGACAGGAGTTTTCAGCTTCTGTCCTTTGACCTTGCTCACCCTGCCACCTGCAACAGTGAGAAGAAGACATGAATAATAATAATTAGGATCGAAGTCACCACTGTTGCTGTAGGGGGTACCCTAGATCTCTTCCATACAATATTGTGCGTTCAACCACCACAACAGTCCTACAAAATTGGTCTTTTTTATTTTTAAATATTTATTTATTTATTTATTTATTTATTTATTTATTTATTTATTCATGAGAGACACACACAGAGAGAGGCAGAGACATAGGCAGAGGGAGAAGCAGGCTCCATGTAGGGTGCTCGATATGGGACTTGATCCCAGGACCCTCAGGATCACAACCTGAGCCGAAGACAGACACTAACCACTGAGCCACCCAGGTGACTCTAGAATTGGTTTTATTGTCCCGTGTAGCAGACCAGGAAACCGAGACGCAGGCTCAGATGCAGGCCCCAGCACAGATTCGACTGACCCCAAGCCGGCTGTCCTCTGTGCTAGGACAGCTGTCACATGCTGATTGATTTTGCTATAGGATTTGGGGGACCTGGGGAAGTTGCTGATGCCATCTCATCAGTTTCCATGGGAGGACAATATTCTGGGAACACAGTGCCTGGCACGTGGTCACTCACCAGCCATCAGTGATAGAGCAGAGACCAGTCGTCTGATGTCCAGGAGAGGAAAGGGGAAGCCGGATTGGGACCCTACCTGTGGCCCCAGCAGGGCTCTTTCTTCACCATGTGGCCCCAGTTAAGCCTCTGCCCCTCTGTGAGCTCTCACCATCACCACTTGAAAAGCAGGGGGTCTGAGAATCCCCCATGGGGCTCCATAGAGGGGTCTGCCCCTAGGCTGGGGGCATGGGAAGAAATCCAAGGATTTTCTTTTTCAGAGTTTCACTTTCCACTTGACCTCTGCCTGTGATTTTCCTACCTGGAAACTAATCCTGTGTATTTTTTTTTTAAGATTTTATTTATTTATTTATTTTGAGAGAGAGCAAGAGAACATGAGCAGGAGGAGGGGCAAGGAGAGAAGCAGACTTCCCACTGAGCAGGGAGCCCGATTTGGGACTCAATCCCAGGTCCCTGAGATCATGACTAGAGCCGAAGGCAGGCACTTAGCCCACTGAGCCTCCCACGTGCCCCTAATCCTGTGTATTTACAGGAATCAGGCAAAATGATGTTTTAAAAAGAAAACCCTATGGATGTGGCCATAATGAGGTTGGGTTCTCAGGGCACATCTTGCCCCGTGACAAAGGGGACAATCCTACTCCCCAGGAGCCCCCAGCCACCCCACTTTTAGACTGCACAAGCCTGCCAGCTTGAGATTTCCAGCACCTTTCATTCATTTATTCAACACACGTTTGCCGAGAACCTGCCGCGTGCCAGTGCCGTTCGAAGCATGGGGGATTCAGCAGAGAACAAGGCAGGTGAGCATCCCCAACCTT
Organism: Nyctereutes procyonoides; assembly: GCF_905146905.1. NCBI lineage: Eukaryota > Metazoa > Chordata > Mammalia > Carnivora > Canidae > Nyctereutes > Nyctereutes procyonoides. The sequence goes on along the minus strand of NW_026575030.1, from coordinate 9,831,860 downwards.
GTGGGTCTCACGTTCTGAGAGGGAGAAAAAATGATAAATCAGGTAAATGAAGGAGTCATGATTGTATAATGATTGTATAATAGTTTAAAGTGATCAAGTGCCGATAAAGGAAGAAAGGGCAAGGGAGAGCACACAGGAGGGGCAGTGATCCCGACAGAGGGTGACACAGCAGACTGCACCGCCTCCAGGCCCACGTCCTGCCACGGGCTCCCCACTGGGCCCCGAAGGCAAAGACACATGGGATGCGAGCTCTGCATGCCATTTAAGGTTTTCAAGGGGCACTCAAAAAGATAAAACGTGTAAATAATTTTAGTAGTGTATTTTCTCTAACCTAATATATCCAAAGTATTGCTAATTCAACATTAATCAGCATAAAAATACGTCACGAGACATTTTCATTCTTTTCGTGCTAAGCCTTTGAAATCTATTGTGTATTTTACACCTGCAACACATCTCACTGTGGATCAGCCACGTGTCATCTGCTCGACAGCCTTGAGTGGAGCAGATCTCAAGTGCCAATCGGACCTTGGCACTCCTTGGCTTCAGTGGCATCCAACTGCCCTAAGAATGTGACCTGGATATCTTGCAGTGCGAGACAAGGCCCTTCATGATCTGGGCTGCCTCTTGACCACATCCCCACCCAGTCTCTCCCAGCCCTGGTTGTTCTCTTGCCTCTTACATGTGCCAAGCTCACCTCTGCCCCAGGGCCTTTGCTCTTGCTCTTCCTCTGCCTGGACTATTCGTCTTCCAATCTGGGTGTGCTTGATCTCCCCATGTCATTTTGCTTTCTGCTTGCTTGCCACCTCCACAGAGATCCTCCCCAGCCACCTGCTCTAATTTTCCATCATATCACCCTGCTTTACCTCTGCGCAGTATCTTGCTCTTTGGAAGCAGCTTTTTTAGTGCTTTGGCTTTTTGCTTTGATGTTTGTTTTCTGGAACAGACAGCTGTCCTTTGCAGAACCGTGTACATGGTAAGCACTCAACAACACTCATTGTCTCGAATTAATCTCTCAGAATAGTTGGTATGTGGCCTCACTGACTGTAAATTCTCTGCACCAACGCATTGCACAGATGTGGACACACATGTGCCAGAAGGTGAGTAGCACAGCCCAACAGGGAAAACTTAACCCACTCGTCGTCTGCTAAAAGTGTGATTTCTTGGCAAACTTCATCAGAGCTTGTATTTATGAATTTTCCATCCTTGACCACTACTGGTCATGCCTAATGGGTCTGTGACTGCTTAGAGCCGGGGCCTGTCTTGTGAGCAGCAAACACCATCCTAACATTTCATAATGATAAAATCCTGATCTGAAAGGGATCATGATAATGACCACCTAACACACTTGGTTTCAGTTAATATGACCTATGTAGGTAAAAGCCCCCAGCCCAGGCTTAGCACACACTAGGTGTGCTAGGAAATGTGAGTGCTCTTCAGAGCAATTTGGAAAATAGTTGTAGGGCACCTGGCATGCGCTGGACATGGTGCTTAATGCGGGAAATTAATGGAGAAAGAAGACTCAGGTGGCAGGTACCAAGATTTCCTCCTCAAGCTGAGACATTATTTTCCAACCTGTCTGCTGGCCACTATACAAGGCAGAGAGCCACCTGCTTTATCCCCAGACCTGACCTGTGTCTCTGGAGACATATCTACCTTTCTTCCACTATGTCCCTGGGTGCAGGCATTCTGCAAGGTGTCCTGGGAGCTCGGCAAGTGTCCAACCCAATGAGGAGCGTTTCTAATCCTTGGGACTTTTGGGAAGGTCACTGAAAGAAGAACCAGTCAAGACCAGAGCTCTGGCACTGTGGGCAGGGTGTCCCTAGGCTAGGCGCCCTCCCTCCGTGAGTCACTTAGAGGATTAGGCCAGATGAGAGGTTGGTTGTCCTAAGATATTTAGGAGGAGAATCTTGCTTCAGAAGAAATCCTCATGAAACTCCAATAAGTGAAGCAGAACAAGCAGGAGCTTGGCAGCCAAGGCAGGGCAGGAGCCCAGAGCTCTCCCACACTGCCTGTCTTCTCCACTCCATCCTCTTTGGAACCCCTAGGGATCCACGGGACCTAGATTGAAAACCAAGGGCATATCCTCTCTGGAGCCAGAACTGGTGGTCTAGCCCTGTCTCTTGCCCATGGGGTGCCCTAACTTCTTAAAGAAGTTCAGAGTTTCATCTATGAAATGGAGTTAATAATAGCATCTACCTAATAGGGATGCCGTGAGAAGTAAATTGAAAGGTGAAAAGTCACGTAAAGCATATAACCCAGTGCCAGCGCAGATACTCAGAAAAAGCACTGTTCCTGCCACGAGTGCCTGTGTATTAAGTCTGAACCCTGTGAGAGGGAATGTTCCGCCTAACAGAGAGAGCAGGGGATGGTAGACTTTCAGCACTGTGGTTGGGGGAGCAGGGCGGTGTGCAGAGGTCTTTGGAGTCTTCCTATGTCTTCCTGGAGGTGCCCTCCTGGCTTTGGTCCTGCATATGGTGGCTTCGGTTTCCCAACAAATAATAAGACCATTGACTCCCTGATTTTGCTACATTCACTGTAAAATACTTCAGGATCCAAGCACTCAGCACCTATTTGGACTCAGGGGAGGAAGAAGGAAGAGGCGTTCAGTAAAAGCGTGCTCAGGCTGCACCTGTCCCCCAAGCTGGGGCTGAGCCACCCAGGCTGGTGCAGGTGCCGGGGCTTGGAGGGATTGGGGATGGGGTGGTGTGTATTCTGCAACATTCTTTGTCAAGGAGGCTGGCTAAGGAAGCCCCATCCTGGAGACAAAACTCCTGGGAACAACAGCCAGGTGGCCTATAGAAGAACAGGCCTCACTCTGCCCCTCCCCCTGCCTGCTGGCCTCTGACATAATCCAGGACCCCTGGGCCAGGCTCAGAGCTCAATCATTAACTGAGCAGCTTGCTGAAAGGATTTGTTTTCGGCTACAGCTACGAATGCCAGGAAAACATGCAAACAATCATCTGGGATTAGCTAGTCAGAAAGGGGAGAGGTATAACAAAAGAAGATAGTATTTTTTAAAGTGTTTAACTTAAATTTAATTAACATATAGTGTGTTATTAGTTTCAGGGGTAGAATTTATTGATTCCTCAGTTGCATAGAACACCCAGTGCTCATTCCATCACGTGCCCTCCTTAATGCCCATCCCCCAGTGACCCCACCCCCCCACCTCCCCTCCATCAACTTTCAGTTGGTTTTCTAGAGTTAAGAGTCCCTATGGTTTGTCTCCCTCTCTGTTTTTAATTGTTGAAGGTGGAATTTATATTCTCTCTAGTCGTCTGTATGTTTGAAAATCTTTTTCTAAATTTTTGAAGCAGACATTATGCATCGTACCACTTCATCTGTAAATATTTTAACATGAACCCCTAAAAAGGAGGTCTTGCAATGAATAATAAACACAATGCTCTTATCACCTTAAAAAGACTAAAAACAGGGCAGCCCGGGTGGCTCAGCAGTTTAGCGCCGCCTTCAGCCGAAGGTGTGATCCTGGAGTCCCGGATCGAGTCCCAAGTCAGGCTCCCTGCATGGAGCCTGCTTCTCCCTCTGCCTGTGTCTTCTGCCTCTCATGAATAAATGAATAAAATCTTTAAAAAAAAAGACTAAGAACAATTTTTCAATACAATCAAACGTCCAGGCTGTGTTTGCATTTCCCTGATTGTCATGTGAAATTTTTAAGTGTTTTCTTTACATCAGGATCCACTTAGAGGCCTTCTATTAAGATTGACTTTTCACTTAAGTCTCTTTTGATTCGTAAGTTCTTCCTTTATCTTTTATTTGCTCAGAGTATTTTGTTGAAGAAATCACATGGCTGATACTATAAAGTTTCCTACACTGTGACCATTCTATTTTCATCCTCAGGTATCCTATAGTTTTCCTCTGCCTCCTGTATTTGCTCGAAATTGGCAGTGAGACCTTCGGGGTGACTAGGATTTTTGGCATGGCTGCTTCCTCGGTACTGTGTTCTTCTACCACAGGGAGCGTGATGTCTGGGTATCTTTTTTTCATGTGAGCAGCTAATGATATGCATTACCTAGATCTACTAATTCATTAGATTGGGAAGGACTGATGTTCAAATTCAATCATCTCTTATTTTTAAGCTGGACTGCTTCTATAAAGAGAAGATTCCCCCTATCAATTGTGTGGTGACTTTGAGGTCTTGGTTGTAAAAGCAGGATAAGTGCTTGATGCTTCCCTTCTATGTATGTATCATTTACCATGATTTGGTTTCCCAGCTTTTTCCACAAGTAACCACTGAGTTTGTGTGCATGTGTGTGTGTTTGATATTATTATGATCCCATGATTTAAACATATTTGATTTCTTTCAATTTATGGTAGGAATAGTAGAAAGACAATAGTCTTTCCTGATGCCCAAATTACACCATCTTTGGCCAATGGAAGTTACTGGAATGGGCTCCTGAGTCCTTCTGATATACTCTATTAATCTTTGATAGCTTACTGTATCTGTATGAAAGGATATTCCAAGCTCATTGTACATCTCTTGACTCAGAATTGTCCGTTTCTATAAGGAATCCTGGTTTCTTTCAGTAAGAAGTGGTATTTAGACACCACAATCTGGATCTAGGGGGGTGCTCATTGTATTGGACTATTTACATTTCCAGATCTTTTTAGTGAACACAACTATAAAATATATACTTTATTTTAAAAAACATAAGATACATTATAAGTTCATGGTGATATTTCCAATTCAAATTTGACCAGAGGCTTAATACTTCATTGGTCTTACTCTGTGATTTCTTTTAACCATGTTGAAAATCTCAGCTTTGAGAACTCGAGCATAGTTACTCACTTGATTTATCTTTTATTACACACACAATGGGCTCAGAAGAATAACAACTTTATGGTCATCAAAAATGATTTAAGATTTTGGAGGGCATTTCTTTTTGCCTTTAGATTATATCCCACTAAGAATGTGTATTCAATTACTAAGCTTTAATATCATTTGAAGTAGTTTCTCTCTGTGTGGTTGTTACCAGCTAAATACAAATTAGGTTCATTGATTTTAATTTTGGGGATTGTTCTTTGATTTATTCAATTTTGGTTTTTAATCATGAAAATGCATTTTTTTATAAAGAAGATTTTCTTTAAGATTTTATTAAAGAGAGAGAGAGAGAGAGAGAGAGAGAGAGAATGTACAATCATGGGGAGAGGCAGAGGTAGAGGGTTATACAGACTCCCCACTCAGTGGGGAGCCTGACCTGGGGCTCAATCCCAGGACCCTGAGATCATGACCTGAGCTGAAGTCAGACACTTAATCAACTGAGCCACCCAGGTGCCGCATGAAAATGCATTTTTGATGGTTTCATACTCAAACCCAAAGACAAGGGATGTTCAAAGGCTGACTTCTCGTGTCTCTTTCACCTTATTCCCCCTTCCTTCCCTCCACTGTGGGCAACCATTTCTAAAAGTATGCTTTTTCTTTTCATTATTTTCTATACATAAGCAAATACACACACCCATTTAGCATTCCCCTTTTTTCTTAGGCTTACCTCCAGAGAACCTGCTGTAGTAGGTCTAGGCTAGAGCCTAGGAATTTGTGTTTTATTCCTCTTGGCCTTTCCAAGGGATTCTGGTGCAGTTGTCCATGGGCCACAGGTAGAAAACATAACTCTAAAGATTTGGAGTGGTAGGGGAACTCAAGGCAGTGGCTGTGGGGCGAGTGGTGGGGAGTATGCTTGAGTAAAAGTGCTGTGACAGGCAATGGCAAATACCAAGTGGACAGGGTGATGAGTCCAGTCTGCCCAAGTTGGGAAGAGTATTTCACTGCTGATATTGTTTTTTTTTTCTTTTTTTAAAATATTTTATTTATTTATATTATTTATTCATGAGAGAGAGAGAGAGAGAGAGAGAGAGGCAGAGACACAGGCAGAGGGAGAAGCAGGCTCCATGCAGGGAGTCCAATGCGGAACTCCATCCGGGATTCCAGGATCATGTCCTGGGCTGAAGGCAGGTGCTAAACTGCTGAGCCACCCAGGGATCCCCACTGCTGACATTGTTGAGAATTCCCAGTGCATAGAGATGACACACAGGCTGTGTGGGTATGTGTCTGCACCTGCAGAGGGGCTTTCTCAGGGAAGCTGGGATGAAGAACTGGGGTGCTGGGGAGAAGCAACAGATGCTTGACTTACTTATCTTTCATAACCAGGTAATAGGGAGCTATGGGTGGTTCTTGAGCAATAAGGAGAAGTATAGTCAGGTCAAAATTTTCTCCTTGGTCTCTCCTTCCACTTACTATTTTTGAGGACAAGAAAACAAATGTGATCTACTCTTCCTTGTCCCAAAGGGACTTTCTAGAGTCTTATGTTGGACTCTAAAACCACTTACACTTTGTTCCTTTTCTCTTTGGTCTTTAAACACACACACACACACACACACACCTTGTGCTGCTTTCCTGGCAGAGCCACATCAGGGCCATTAATTAACTCAAGAATCCTTTTAAAGAAAGATTAAGAAGAAACAGGCAGGAGCAGGGAGTGGCAAGACTCCATTCCCAGAGGGAAAGAGAATACGTTTCTGGGGGAGAAAGAGAAAGCAAAGGGGCAAAGGATGGGGCTGCCTCTCCATTCTCTGTGGCTTTTCTTAGGGCTGCCAGCAGGCCTGAAGTGGGGCGAGCTGGTCAGAATGTGAGGCCTGTATCCTTTTGGCTGAAGGCAGTGTTGGGCCTGTCAGGCGACAGCCACATGCTTTACAGTCCCAGCTCTATCCTCACGAATGCTCTCAACGTCAGTGGCACCATCTGTAAGAGGGGGGAAATGCTGTTTCCAAAGGTTCAAGAGGAAAGTGTTAAGTGTACTTGGCTAATTAGCTCCTAGGAAAGGTTTAGGCAGTGAGAGCCAAGGGCTGCTGTGAGGCTGGGGAGCTGGAGGAGAGTGGCTGACAGGTTTCTGTTCCCTGGTTAGGATTCTGGGCTGTTCTGGGCATCTTCGTTTTAAGACGTTACTCAATTGCAAATGGGTTCAGGGCAAGGGCTGCATTTTATAAACCTTTGCACTTCCTGGGACTCTCAGAACACCTTGCACATTGTGTGCTTCCAGGAATAGTTACTGGGAGATTGGTCAGGCTGGGCATTCCCTGCACCCAGGATCCCTGGGTCAGCACTGGGTCCTACTCCTTTCTGGGTCCCTGGCACCTCCCGGGAGCAGGTGGGAGGTGCTCTATAAACACGCCTGCATTTCTGTGGAAGTACTTGTTTGCTTCAAACATTACTTTGCTTTCATCTGCTAATGCTTCTTGACTTCATTTCCCTCTCCTCCCCCAAAATCAAGGTTTTCTAACATGGACAATACAGAGCAGTATGAAGAAGTTACCCATAATCCCACATAAAGTTATTTTCTAAGGTAAAGCCTGCTTTTTTGCTAATGTACAATACTCTGTGAATACTGTATACATACACATATATGTACCCATATAAATGTATATTTATGGCTGAAGAAATTTTATATATACATGTCTAAATGTTTATTTATTTATTAGGAATGATGCTTAATGACTGGTGTTTATTGACACCCCCCCCACCACCAAATTCTGTTCTTTGATATCTTAAATATTCTCCCATTTGAAGTGGGGCAGTCTGGCCCTGGGGGAGCCCTCATCCCCACCCCATCCTGCCTCTCTGATGAGGGGGATAAGGCATCGGTGAAGGGGCCAGAGAAGTGGGTGTTCTGGAAACATCGAGAGAAGGATGAAGTCATCTAAGCTAGAAACATTATGGAAGGCTTCCTGGAGGAAGTGGGATTGAGCCTGACCTGGAGGGATGGGAAGGGCTTCATTCTCTACGCATATGGGGACCTGGGAGTCATTCCCCAGTCGTGGTGGGTGTTACTGTGGTCTGGAGGCCCACATGAGCTTCTGATTCCTCAGAGCTCCGGTGTTACCACAGTCCCCTTTAGAACAATGGTGTGGGGCAGGGGGTGGGGTGGCCAAAGCAGGGACTCTGGAATCTGACAGGCCTGTGCTCAAATGCTGGCCTTCTCTTCCGGTTATAGGAAGATGAGCAGGTGACATGGTGTCCTCATGTTGGCACCACCTGTGCCTGCAAGGTGGGCAAACATGGGCAAACACCGGTGCCTGCTTCACACCGGAATGGTGTGAGTGACATGGATGCAGTGACAGCCTGGCTGCCTTGACTTGGACACAGTCTGGCACAGAGTCAGTACAATAAATGCTGGTGGAGGGACACCTGGGGGGCTCAGCGGTTGAGCGTCTGCCTTCAGCTCAGCGTGTGATCCCGGGGTCCTGGGATGGAGTTCTGCATCAGGTTCCCTGCAGGGAGCCTGCTTCTCCCTCTGCCTACGTCTCTGCCTCTCTCTGTGTGTCTCTCATGAATAAATAAATAAATAAAACCTTAAAAAAAAAATAAATGCCGGTGGAAACAAAGGCCCACAGAGCTGAAGGGCGCCCCTCTGTTCCTGAGTTAGCCCTGCTCCCCCATGCCCACCTTGCACGCAGGAGGCAGCCTTGGCGAGGCCGTCCTGGAGCAGTGGTTATGGCAGCTGTCTCTCCACGGCCCAGGCACACTTACTTCCCTTATGATGACTGAGAAGAACAATCTCCTTGGAGGTCAGGAAATGCCGAGAATGCCACAGGTCAGCTGTTAATGCTCAGTTCTCTCTCTTCCTCCTGCAGGGAGCTTTGAGCTGGACAGGGGAGACAATGCCTTCTGGTCTCTTCCCTGGCAGAGGAGCCTGGGGCCTCTTGGCACTCAAAGGGTGGCCAGGGTGTGAAACTCCACTCTCCTTCTGTTCTTGGTGTAGTGTCCCCCACCTTTTCCTGTTTGCCATTCCAGAGCATGGGACTGGCTCTTCTCCCAGCCTTCCTGCTACCTTGGGAATGGGTACCCAAGGGCTTGGCCAGGGTCATCCCAACTGCCTGCCCCCTCCCTTCTATGACTCATCAGGACCTTATTGCCCATTAGTCCCACCACCAAATGGGGGAGGGGAAAAAGCAGGGGAAAAAGTTGAGAACAGAGTCCTTGGTCCAGCCATGAATGACCCACATGCACAGCGCCCAGACATGCACCAGTCCTTTCTCATCATCTGGGAGCTCTAGATGCTCCCATGCCCACCAACCTGCACGACCCTTGGCCCCTGTGGGACGTGCTGGCCACTGTCTTCCTTTATCATGGCTCTGTATCCCATTGCCACTTGCCAGTACTATTTAGACCAAACTGAGTACCCATCACCAAAAATCTATTTCTATTGAAGCAGAAATGCGTAACAGTTCACATGCATATTTTCAACGTCTTCAGACCCATGTCTTTCATTTCATCTGATTCTCTCCATACCCTCCACGTTGTCTCCCATTCCAGTTATGTTTACTGAGGGCATCTGCATGTTGCTCCATCCCTGAACTCAGCTGAGCTCTTCTCAGGGACTGGCTGGCCTCTGTGGGGTGGCCAGCCTGGGTGAGGCTTTGCTGTAAGGCTCTGTCCTCTGGAAACTCCCTGCAATTGACAAGACAAGACTTTTGTCTTAAAAGACCTTTTCCACTGTTGTTTAAAAAATCGTTTTTATTTTGAAATAATCATAGATGCGTAGGAAACTGCAAAAATAGTACAGCGACATCTGTTTATCCTTCACTCAAGTTTCCCTAAGGACAATGTCTTGCATAACTGTAGCATCTCCCTGAAGCCAGGAAATAGACACGGGTCACAATTTGACCAATTTGTCAGATGGCACTATTTTTATATATTGTGTGTGCATGTGTGCATGTGTGTGACTGTATCTGTACAATTTTTACCACAAGTATATGTTCATGTAACCCTCACCATCAAGATCCAGAACTCTTCCATCCGCGCGGCCACTCACCCTCTGCATCCCTCACCCCTGACGACCATTACTCTGCTCTCCATCACAGTCATTTTGCCATTTTAAAAATGCTATGCAAACATTCATATAATATATACTTTAGAAATTGTGTTTACTTAACATATATATTTGTGTGTATATCGGTCTCCAACTTATAATAGTTGTGACTTTTTCGATGTTTACAATGCTGCAAAAGTGATACTCATTCAATAGAAACTATACCTCGAATTTTAAATTTTGGTCTTGTCTTGGGCTGGCTCCATGCACTATGATGCTCTCTCATGATGCTGGGCAGCTACCCAGTCATAAGGGTTGACAACTGATACACTTACAACCACTTTACCCAAACAGCCGTTCTGATTGTCACTTCCAGTACCGTAGTCCATAAGTTACGTGAGAGAGTCTACACTGTATTATAAATAGGCTTTCTGTTAGATGACTCTGCCCGACTCTGGGCTTGTGTAAGTGTTCTGAGCACGCATGAGGTAGGCAAGGCTGAGCTATGGTGGTTAGCAGGTTAGGTGGATTAAAGGCATTTTCAACTTAGATATTTCCAACTTACTGGTATATAACCCTCATCATAAGAAGAGGATCTGTATATAAAGTGAAAATTTAAACAGAACTAGAGGTCATACCTGGTTTCCCTCTTATCTGGTCCTCCCTCCAAGGGCAACACTGATAATAGTTTTTTGGGTTTCCCTTTAAAATTTTTTTTAAAAAAGATTTTTATTTATTTATTTGAGAGAGAGAAAGAGAGCACAAGTGGGGGGACGAGCAGAGGGAGAGGGAGAAGCAGACTCCCCACTGAGTGTGGAGCCTGACGCTGGGTTTGATCTCATGACCTTGAGATCACGACCTGAGGGGAAATCAAGAGTCGGACGCTTAACCAATTGAGCCACCCAGGCACCCCTCCTTTTAAACTTTTTTATACAAATACAGACACACAAGTCCTCTTCTGCAAAACTGCAAAATATCCCCAATTCTTAGTCCCTTAGATTATATTTATACACAACTTAGAAGGTTAGATGAAGGCGGTGAACTGCGCCCTCCTGTCCAGCATCAAATCCGTAAACATCAACCACTTGTCACCACGTGCCCAGCTCCCACCTCGTGCAAGCCTGGACGTCTCCTGCCCGGACAAGGAGAAGCTCGTCACTGCACTCGGCCTCCTCCGTGTCTCTCCTGCAGTGCTTCTCAACCAGGTGCTCTGCCCACCAGGGGACACTGGGGGAGGTGTGCAGACATTTTTGGTTGTCACACCTCGGGGGAAAGGGTCCTTCTGGCATCTGGTGGGTAGAGGCCCGGGATGCTTCTCAACATCGTAGAATGCACAGCGGAGCGCCCACGGAAAGGCTCGCCCGGCCCACGGCGTCAGTAGTGCTGCCCTCGGAAGCTCTGCTCAGCGCCTAATCTCCCTGGGCCAGCATCCAGGCCGATCTCCTGCTCAAAACCCTCAGTATCTTTCTTCCCAGCTCTCTTGGCATAAAATCCAAAATGCTCCCAGCACCTGCAACATCCGTGGTGATCCCTGACTTCACCTCTCCCACGACTCCAGTCCAGCGTCACCACCATTCCCTGGGCACATCGTCAAAGAGGCCAAGCACGCCCCGACCTCTGCCCTCCTTCCTGACCTGGAATATGCTTCCCCACGCGGCTGCATGTCGGGCTCCTCTGCTGCACCCACAGCCCTGCTCCGGCGTCCTCTCTGGAGGGCCCCCCCCGGACCACCTCATCTAAGAACGCCGTCTTCCCTTTGCCCTGCCCTGTCGCCCCCCGCGTTTGATGTTTATTTGATTGATTGTTTTCATTGACTTGCTTTCCCCGTTACAATGTGAACTCCTGTGTGTTTTGTTCGCTAACTCACTGACACCCTAGACAAGCACCTGGCATGGCGTAGACCCCCGACAGTGCCTGTTCAAGTTTGCTGAGCACCTCACATGTGCCGTCTTGTACATTCCTCAGAACAGCTCCAAAGGCCAGTCCATATGCCCAGCTCAGAGTAGGTGAGGATAAAGCTGAGATGCAGGAGGTCTGTGGTCCCCAAATCCATGCCACATACCACCCCCGAACACACCTAGGACTTGTCACCCTGCTCTTTAAAGCATTTCTGTACATCTGTAGCCACTCCACAGTTTTTGCTGGTGACTTTTCATATGCCTGCTGTGTTTGCCTTCTGACCTGGAGCCCTTCCTGTTTTCATTTCATCCTGCCATCTGGGCCTGACACTGGGGGCCCTCCTCTCAGGTGGAGGAACGCGGAATTTGCTCTACTCATGCAGGTCCCTTGTTGCCATTACACAGAATGTTTAAAGGAGCTGCCCCACCCCAGGGCTTAGGAATGCTGCGCAAAACAAGCCTTGTCCTAGTGTTCAGAGAGCCAGAGGACAGACACTCAGATGGACAGTCACCTCTCACCAATCACAGAGGACAGCTATGGCCATTGGGTCTTGGAAGTGGCAGGTCCCAGCCCTGGGGCTGTAAGTGGGGTCGTCGGTCCATATTCTGGACCATGTCTGAACTGTCAGCTCAGACAGCCTAGGTGCAGGCAGTCTGGGGCCCGCCCTGTAGATCTGTGCATTCTCTGCCGGTCTTGGTACGGTGCCTGATGACAATGGTTGCTGCCACTTACCGAGACCCAGTGAGCTCCATATTGGGAGTCAGAGGACCTGACCCCATGGCCAGCTGAGCCACCCTAGCTTCAATCCCTCGCACTTTCTGTTTCCTTACCTATTGAATTAAAACAGCTCAGTTATCCATCACAAGGTCTCTGGGGTATTTGCATGAGACAATATGTGTTTTTATTTTTTAAATTGAGGCATAATTTAATAAAATTTGCCTCCTTTTAGTGCACAGTTTCATAAGTTTTAGGTAACCACCACCATCACAATTGAGATATAGAATATTTTTGTCACCTCAAAATTTTTCTCATGCCTCTCTGTAGTTAAACCCTTCCCCTAGCCTAGACCTAATGACCCATCTTATTTCTGACCCTGTCACTTCACCTTTTCCAGAGTGTCATATAAGTGAAGTCATCCAGTGTGTGTAGCCTTTGGAGTCTGTCTTCTTTCAAGCACACTGCATTTCAGAATAACCATATTTCTGCATCTGTCAGTAGGTAGTTCCCTTTTCCTGCTCAGTAGCGTTCATTCCATTCATTATGTGACTGTCTCATAGCTGGCCATTGACCCATTGAAGGGCATCTGGTTGTTTCCTGAACCTGGCGATTGTGAATAGAGCTGCTGTAAACTTTCATGTTTGGGTTTTGGGGTGAGCATAGGTTTCATCTCTCTAGGGTAATGAGGAGGACCACTGGGTCATGCAGTCGATGCATGTCTAACTTTGTCAGAAACTACCAATCTCTTGCCCGTGGTGGAGCGTACCATTTTGCATTCCCACAGTAGCGTAGACGAGTCCTAGTTTCTCTGCATCTTTGCCAGCACTAGGTTTTTTGTTTTGTTTTAGCCATTCTAATAAGTGTGTACTGGGAAGTTATTCCCTTTCTGTCAATCAGTAGTTCCCAGTTTTTGAGGGAAATGCAGAAAAGCAGGTGGGAAACAGGGCTCTAGAGTCGAAACCCCTGCGTTCAAATTTGAACTAGATTATTTACTAGCAAATTTTCAGCTTTCTTATAGTGAAGCTGTTGAAGGATTTAAGTATTATAATGAATTATAAGTGCTTAGCTTTTCTGAAGATGAGCCACTATTATTACTAGAATAATACCTGATTTCTGGTCCCCCCAACAAGCATCAAGGAAGGTGTTATCATACTCCTTTTATAGATGGACATTGAAGCTCAGTTGAAAGACCCCATTTCCCCGTCTCCCTAGCATATAGTTATAGACATAGAATAAGTTCTGGACAATGAGATGCAAGCCTAAATGTCACATAGGGCTTCTGGAAAGTCTTCCTTAGTGGAAATAAGGCACAACCTTTTTCTTTTCCTCCTCCTGCAGACTTGTTGGCTGTATCTCCAGCAGCCTTTTTGAGCCATGAAGTGATCTTTAAAATATAAACGAGTATTGAGGACAGAAACACAGGAATGTGGATCCCTGATGGCATCATGAAAACATCATATTAGCTCCATACTGCCTATCCTTAGACTTCTGCAAGAAAAATTAACTTCTACCTTGTGTATGCCAAAAACAAAAACAAAAACACAAAACTTAGTGGCTTCCAACACCAAGCATTTACTCTCATGATCACAGTTCTGCAGCTGATTAGAGTTTAGCTGATTCTTGTTGAGCTTGACTGTGTCTTTGGCCCAGGCTATCAGGCTGGCCGGATTTTGCTCTAAGCTGATAGTTGGATTTAGGTCTTCTACACATGTCTCCCATTGTTTTGGGACCAGTCCTTTATGACAATGTCAGAAGTGCTAGAGCACAAGCTTAATTTCACAGACACATTAAAAACTACTACTTGCACCCTGCATGTTAACACGCCCTTGGCCGAAGCTGTTGGCCAAATCCATTATCAGTGGGTAGAGGAATATATCCTCTTTATGCTGAGAGCAACCCCAAGTCAAATGGCAAAGAGAGTGGACATGGGAGGTGTGGAAAGTTGGGAATGATGATACCATGCGCTATAGCCACTGAGGTATTACCACTGGGTCTGCAATTTTTCAAGATGGCAAAGACATGGTGGTAGATGTGGGATAGAATTCTTGAAAAATTCACGTGGAAAGCATTTTAAAGGAAAATATTGGGACTTCTTCATTCAAAAAGCAAAATATCACTTCCTTCACCAAGACAGAAAGCTAATGCAGAAGCAGGAAGATCTAACTTTAGATTTCTGGCCAGATAGGTAGTTGATGAACTTCTTAAGGTAAGGCTTGTATGTGATTGTATTTTATTTTTATTTTTTGAGTATCATCCCCAATACCTGGCACAGCTCTTGGCATAGAGCTGGAGCCAAATAAATATTCATGCATTTATTCATGGATATGTCTGAGTCTGACTTTTTTCACCAAAGATTCAGTAAGACCGTCATAAAGTTTATGTAGAATAGGATCTCTTAACTGTTGTAGCTTTAACATTTGGGGCCAGATCATTGTTTGTTGTTGGGCTGTCTAGTGCATTGTAGAACATTTGGCAGCATCTCTGGCCTCTACCTACTAGCTACTGGTAGTACTCCTTCCACCGTTGAGACAACCAAAAATGTCCCAGACTTTGCCAAGTCACTCCTGATGTAAGGAACCTATAATGCCCGTTCTATCACAATTTGCAGAAAAAATATCTGAAGTGCAGAAAATTAATTTAAATTAATAGAAATAAATTGCATCAAGATAGTAGAATTGCATCTCTATATTTGCAGCTAAATATTATGTGCAATTTCTCACAGTTCTAAAATCAATTACCAGGGGCACTTGGGTGGCTCAGTAGTTGAGTGTCTGCCTTCAGCTCAGGTCATGATCCTGTATCCTGTATCTTAGGATCGAGTCCAGCATGAGGTTCCCCGCAGGGAGCCTGCTTCTCCCTCTGCCTATGTCTCAGCCTCTCTCTCTGTGTCTCTCGTGAATAAATAAATGAAATCTTAAAAATAAATAAATCCAAATAAATAAATAAATCCAAATAAATAAATAAATCCAGTACAGGGAAATTTAATGAACTGCAGACACCACTGCGTTGGTCACAAATTTTTCTGGTAAAGGCATAGGATTTTCCCTAGGTTGATAAAATTTCATTCTTTCCCTTGACAAATTTTTTGATGGTCTCCTATGGGCCAGGCCCTGGGGATCTAGCAGAAAATGGACCTCTTCATGGAGCTCATATCCTAGTGTGAGAGCAAATGATGAACATAGAAACACGTAAGTATGTAGTATAAACATTTTAGTTATAGGTGCTAGGAAGAAAATAAACAGGGAATGGCTTAGAGAGGGCAGACATTTCAGGAGGTGAATACCAGGCAGTGAGGAAGTGATTGTGAGAAGGAGGCAGAGAAGTAAAATCAGGCAGAAAAAGCAATTTTTCCTTTTCATATGGTGATGTGATGCAAGCTCCAGGACTTACCTTCTCTTTACCCCTCCCTTCTTCCTCTCCTTCCTTTCAAAATACCAACTAAGATGACCAAAGTCAAGAGAAATCTATCAAAGCCCTTTGTCTCCAAATTTTCATCAAGCAGGCTCTGTCTGGCCAAGTCACCTCCCACCTGTGGGCCTCAGTTTCTCTATGTGTACAATGTAAAGGTTGATGCAGATACTCAGGAGCTTTTTTGGACAGAGTGCTGTTGGGTTATTGACCTGGATTTGAATCCTGACTCCACCATTCTCTGACAAAATAGCTGTGGAAAAGTGTGTTCACCTCTCTGAGACTCAGTTTCTTTGAAACAACCATCTTGAGGTTGGATGAAATGCCTTGAGTCTAGCCTGGTAACTCTCATGCCCTGCACCTTTTATTTATATTTTTTGAAGATTTTATTTATTTATTAATGAGAGACAGAGAGACAGAGAGAGACAGAGAGATAGAGAGACAGAGACAGAGACAGAGAGAGAGACAGGCAGAGAGAGAAGCAGGCTTCATGCAGGAAGCCTGATGTGAGACTTGATCCCAGAGTCCTGGGATTATGCCCTGAGCCAAAGGCAGACGCTCAACCACTGAGCCACTCCAGTGTCCCCCCTGCACCTTTTAGACTCCCAAGTCTTGAGATGGTGACTTTGTTTTTTGTTTTTTGTTTTTTGTTTTTTTTTGAGATGGTGACTTTGAAAGGGCTTTGGGAAAAGCCAAGTAGCCTAGGTGCAGAGTCCTAGTCTTACTGCTATGATGACCCTAATCGTGAGCTTTTGTGATTATTCAGAAGGCTCCTCAAGGTTTCTGTAAACCCTCAGAACTACAAGATTTCACTGTGGACCACAGTGTCAGAAGATAAAAGAAAATCCAGGATTCCAGCACCTGGTGCATGTCCTTGGCATTTCTGAAAAATCAGACAAAATTATTTGATAGTTAGAATGTCCTTTGAAAGGAAATGTGCTCTGGTCAGTTGGATTCTCCATGTGTTTGGATTCTAGGAAAGCAGGTATTTTCTGAGTGAAAAGCAAGGCCAACCAAGATGGCCAAGTCTGGATGTTCATAACGACTAGGCTCCTGCCAGAGGAGAACTTGATCTGCGGGTGTGAGGGTGCAGGTAAGTGCAGGGGAGACAGGAGCCGCCCAGAAGGGGGGGGGAGGCTATCCTGACTGGCTATCTGGGTGGTCAGGACAGCTGGTGCCCCCACACCCGTTCTCCCTCTTCTTCTCCATCAGATCCCAGGTTCAGCTTGGGGCATCCTCCCCTTCCCAGACATCCTTGCATCTAGGAGTGATCACGTGACTTGGGTCTGGCCAGTGGTAAGAGGATGTGTGCTGATGGGGCGTCTGAGTAAAAAATCCCTGACACAAGGGACCTGGCCAGCTGGTACACATCCATTAATTCCTCTACCCTTCCCCACTTGCCCTGTCTGGAGTGGCTGCCATGCCCGGAGGTGGAGCATCTGTCTTCCCAGCAGGAGGGAGAAGGCTACACAGTCAGGATGGCAGAGAGGAAAAGTGCATCCCAGTGGTGTGTGGGGTCACTGTGTTGGCCCTGGATTGCCCACTCCTGGACTTCTTGCCATATAAGAAAAAGTAAATCCCATTCAGTTTAGCCCCCTAATTGGTTCCTGCCCCCTCGGAGGGACTTAGCGCTGATAGATCAGTATGCCAGTGTTACCAACCCTGTGTTGAGCACCCTGCCCCATTGTTTTACTCAGTACTCACAGTCCTCCTGGGGGAGCATATCTGAACCCTACTTGACAGATGAGGATACTGAGGCTCAGAGAGGTGCCCCCCACTCCTGCTCACAATTGTACAGGTAGTCAGTGGTAGGGATGGGGTTTGAACTCAGAGCTACCTGCTTCCCAGTGCTGCATGCCCCATTCTCACCCTGTAACTCTAACAGTAAATAGCATCATAGCCACAGAATTTACTGCAGGTCTGAAACCTGGCAGGCCACTTGCTAGTTGTGCTCAGTGCCTCTGAGCCTGACTTCCCTCCCCTGGACCTGGGGATGATAGCAGTACCCACCTTGTAAGGTGGTACTTAACTTACTTGTAAGTGAGGACCACCAGCTGCCTGGCACAGAGTAGGCACTCATTGCATATAACCCCTTGACTTACTTTGGCTTCGTGGCAGTTGATGCTGAGCTAAGTGCGTTTAAAACTGCTGCGTGGTCCTCTCAGACTCTTTCACTAGCCCCTCTGAAAAGGTATCATAGTTTCTCTTTCCAGGTGATGTAACTTGGAGAGGGTGAGTTTCACTCTGAACCTCAGTCTCTTCATCTGTAAAACAGGGGTGAGGATAGCACCTGCCTTATACGGATATGTTGGGATTGAATGAAATCAGGTAGAGGCCGAACTCAGCCCAGTGTCTAGCACAGAGTAAGCACTCAGTTAGTGTGGCTGGGGCTCTAATTTGTTATTCTTACCCAGCTTTGTGCTGGGCACACAAGCCATCTGCTTCATCACCAGAGGGGATTCCAAGGGTGGACATGAGGCCCAAATCAGGGCCAGATGGGCCTCTGCCCTGCGGTCAGCTTCTGTGTGGCCTTGCTGAGACGGGGTTCCCAGTGGTGAAGGCTGGCTAGGGGCCAGTCCAGGATAAAGCCATCACAGTTTTCTCCTCACCATGGGGATCAGCCAGGGTTCCATATCACCTTTAGTCCTGGGAGGCAGAAGCCTATTTAGTCACAAGAAGGCCTATGCTCACAGATGCTCAGGACAGATAAAGAACCGGCTCTGTCCGGGGCCCACCAGCGGGGTTCTCCTGATTTATGGAGAAATACCACTATGTGAGATGTGACCTTGCCCCGTTCCCTGCTGGCGTCTTTGGGGCTGGCCACCCCAGCTGTTGGGTCATCTTTCTGAAGGACAGTGGGGTGGGGGAGGGTCAAGTTACACACACACACACACACACACACACACACACACACACAGAGTCCCATCTCTCTTGCACGCACACTCACACTCATACTTGCCGTGAGGGATCTGGAGGGTTGTGAGGGCCTGCCTTGTCTCTGTGAGTTCCCAGCCCAGGGCAGTGCACGGGGTCGGGCATCTCTGCCACGCCTGCTGGTGGACCGCTAGACGCCTGGACGGCTGGCTGCTAGGTGGTGGAGTGAGTACTCATCCACGCACCAGCTCAGCCTCTGGATTGGGTGCCTACCGTATGCAGGCTCCGCTCCAGTTTTGGAGGAGATGAAGACTCTGCAGGGCCTGCTCTCAAAGGTCTGCCAGTCCAGCTGATGGATAAATGAGCAGAGGGAGAAAGAGGGCTCTGGCATTGTTTACCCCCACTTCCCTGGGGAGACTCCCATTCCTCCAGATACAGAGCCAGAGTGAGCAACCAGGACAGTTGGCTGCTGCATCTCCTTGTTCTGGTCCCAAATGCAGGACAGGGACTCGATGGTCCTATCTTGTGCTTGCATGAACCTGGAGTGGGTGCCTCCCTAAAGGCTGTGCCTGGAGGCCTCAGCTTGCCTCACTCATGCCCTGGCCCAGATGCTCTTGTAGCCTTTGGAGAAGGTACTGGGCCTTCTCAAGAATCCTCATTGAGGGCTCCTGGCTGGCTCAGTTGGAAGAGCATGTGGCTCTTGACCTCAGGGTCATGAATTCAAGCCCCACATTGGGTGTAGAGATTACTAAAAAATAAATAAATAAATTTAATTAAAAAAAAAAAAAGAAAGAAAGAAGAATTGATCCAGGGCTGTGAGGAGACACGGTGGCTGCCCTGGGAGCTTCCACTGGAGTGTGGACAGAGCGGCCCGTCACGGCTACCGGGGCAGGTGGGCGCCGATGCTCACGGGAGCTGATATTGACATGTTGATGGTGTGTCAGGCTGTGCCAGATCAGCCTGGAGATTTGGCACACCATTTCATGGTGAGGACAGGTCCCCCCATCCTCAGATAAAGGGACAGATGCTAAGAGAGGGTGAGTGACTTGCCTGAGAGCCAACAGCAGGTAAGAGACAGGGCAGGGTTTAAGTCCTTCGGTCTGCTCTTTGCAAAATGAGGCACCAAGTGATAGTGTTATAGGGACGGCAAATAGCCAGAGGGGCCCAGGCCAGCTCTCCGAGGGCGGACTGGTGATATTTGGAAATGTGTTCCTTGAAGGTGAAGAAGTGGGAGAGAAAGCATTTTAGGTGAGAGCACCGCCTGCTCAGGGCGTGGAGGTGGGCTGAGCCTGCAGGACCCCGGGATCCTGCAGTGACAGGCTAAGGGTATGTAATCCAGTCCTCACTGTACAGATGCTATGAGATGAGGCTCAGAGAGGGACACTCATGGCTTAGGGCCACACCACACCACGATGGCAGAGCAGGGGCTCCGAGCGGTGTTTTTACACCAAGAGTCACAGCAAACAAAAGGAAGAAAAAAAAACCCAAAGCAATATTTCAGTCTACCAGGTAACAAACAAGTCACCCTAGTTATTTGGTGTCTTGTAGGCAAAACAAGTGGCCATGTGATTTCACCCTTCCCTGCACCCAATCTCACCTGACGCTCTCCCCTCTTTGCACCTCACCCCCTATGCGCGCACAGCGATGGCCAAGGCCCAGGGGAAAAAATGCTGGGGGAAAACCCTAGGCCACCACTGTCCTAAAGCCTGAAAGTCAAGTTGCCAAAACAAACTTCTTTTGTCTCTCTTCATTTTTCCGTGTTTAAATAATAATAATCTGAAAATGAAGTCATTGTGCTTACCTGTAGGCCTGCCAGTGGTGCCTGCTGGCGCCTCAAAGTGTGTCTGCCCGAGGCAGCTGTCTGGCTGGGCACTGCGGTCCATCTGCCTGGGGTCCCACTCAGGAATCAGCCCCCCAGTCTGGCAGATCGCCCCCCCTTCCCTCCCATGTCTCGTCAAAACTTATCCCTGCAGTGTGCCGCTCTCCCAGGGTCCATTCCTCTGCTAAAGAATGGGTCATCTCTCCCCAAGGCCTTGCCCCTGGTGGGTGACTCCAAGCCTGTAAGATGGTCCCCTGCTAGAGACACAAGCGCCATCACCGGGGACAGAATTCTCCACCCCGAAGGACTGGAGGAGTCCCAAGCAGTGGAATTTGGGTCCTGGTGGCAGATGGGTAGGATATTGTTTATGGAGGAAGGGCAGTCGGAGCCATAGAAAGGCGTAGAAAGGCATTCCTTCTGCCCCTCCTCCCTCTTCCACGGTGGGCTGGGCAGGTGCCCTTGCTCTCAGCCTCCAGGGGCCACAGACAGACGTCCCTCACTGTGGCTGACTGTCCTGGCCGGCTCCCACTGTCTTCTCTACTCAGCAGTGACCTTCCAGAGACAGTCTCTAGGGATCTTATTTTTTTCTCCACCCCTGCGGGGAGGCCAGGGCCCCTGGCACACAGTAGGTGCTCCATGGTGCTCACACCTGGCCACCCTCTCCTCCCATCTGTGACCTTGGCAGTCACCTGTCGTGTTTCTTCCCACTTGGCCTCCGATGCTTCCAGGGGGGCGGGAGAGGCCGTGCTGAGGGTGGGCAGTCAGACAGCCTCATGGCTGTGGGCCACACAGTGAGCCTCTCTGGAGCCCTGCTCTTCGTTGGCCTGATGGGAATAACAATGTGTCTGTCATCTCTTACGATGCCATGGTCATCCAAGGAGGTAAGGTGTGTAAAGGTCTCAGCAGAGCTCCAATTCACAGGAGGAGTTTAATGATGGAAGGTCTTCTGCTGTGTTTATTATCTTAGGAGGCAACATAGCTAAGAATTATTGAGCATGTGCAGCGTGCCGGGCACCGTGCTGAGAGCTTTATACCTAATCGTGGGGCTGTGCAGTAGGTGGCTTTTCTGCCCTCCTTTTATAGGACAGAAAACTAAGCCTGAGTAAGTGGCCAAGTTGGATCTGAGTTCAGGATTATCCTCTTTCACATCCTGGAGGTACTTCCACAAAGTCTTTAAAGTCCCAGAACTAGGCCTTTGCTCGCCGGGCTGGATTGGGAATACAAATGCTCACCCTGCCATCAGTGTATGTTGGGGAGGATGGGGAAGGGACCAGCCCCACAGCCTTAGCCGAGGACAATACAGGCACAGATATGCATGCGCACACACACGTAGGAACACACACCTGCATGCATGTGTGGACGCACATGCCAGCACGCACAGATGCATACGCATAAGCACAGACAAACACATAGACACACATGTGCATGTGCGTGCACTTGCATGCACGTGGGAGGAGGAGCCTTTACAGAAGCAGAGGCCCCTGTCAGGCTGTCACACAGGCAAATGCTGATGCTATCTGGGTGGGCCGGGAGGGCGTCTGTCCTTGTTATCAGCCACCCGACTCTGGCGGGGAAGAGGGAGGAGAGTCACACATGGGTAGATGGAGTTGAAGTAGTGGGCTGGGTGGTGTCTGGCTGCTTCTAGAGGGTGGCGGCCCGGCTGACCATGGGGCCACAGGGGCCGCTGAGCTCTGTAAACAGGAGGCCCAGCTCAGACCTGCTGGATTGGAAACTGCTGACCTTGTAACACTGAAACCGGTTGCTCACCTCTGACCTCTCTGGGGGCAGGAGGGCAAGCATGGGCTTAGGGGGTGAGCCTGACTCAGGGTAGGAAGGGAGCAGCCTGGAGAGGCTTGGATGTGCCTAGGGTTCAATATCCTGACCTGTGGATGCATCTGGAGGTGTGTTCCCTTCCCTTGGTTCCCAGTAGCTTGGTCACCGAGCCTACCAACCTCTGATACCCAGCGCTATCCAATAGAACTTTCTACAATGATGGAAATGTTTTGCATCTCCACTGTCCAATGGGCAGCCAGAGTAGCTCCAGGGCTCTGGCAATGTCGCTGGTATAGCTGAAGGACTGAAATTTTAATTTGATTTAACTTAATTTAAATGTAAATGGCCACATAAGGTAGTGGGTACACACTGGGTAGTGCAGCTCTCCGTACCAGCAGGTGGGAGGGACAGAGGGCCTGAGTTCTGGGATGGGGCAGTGTGGGGCTTGAGTCCAGCTCATCTGCTGGAAGTCTGTGACATACTCATGCCCAGGGAAGTGTGACCCCCAAGACCCAACAGCAGTGTGAGAGGCCAGGGCAGCACAAGGGCCTCCAGTCACCTGCCTAGGCTTGAGTCTTGGGCTGTGGGCACGCCTGTGACTCCTCACCTGGAAAGTTGGGGCAAGTGTAGTGCAGACCTCTACTAAGTACCCTGAGGATTAACCAGCAGGTCAGCTATAAACAGGATATAAACAATATCAAGTTGAACAAATATGTGGCTACAGAGCCATAGCCTTGCAGGCAGACCCAGGCACCAGGATTCTCCAACTCTAGCTCACAGAGGCATCAAGGGGACAGACAGCTCTTGGGGAGCCTGAGCCAACGGCTCTAATGTCTTCTGCTTGGAAGTGGGTGTAGGGACCGGCTGAGTATGTGTGTGCAAGCTTAGCGTATAACAGGGATCCCTCCAAGCAAGGGGGCTCCGTTCATTCGGGGGCCCTGTTTTCTTATTAGAGATAATATTCCTCCCAACTCTCAAAGCAAATCCTCAAGAAGTGGGAGAAAAATGTTAATGCTCTTTAATTAAAATTCCTTCCCAGGCCTGTTGGTCTAAGCAGGCAGGCCCCTGACCACTCAGAAACCTGCAGGTCTGAAGGAGCTGGTTCCTGGTGGGGCCCTGGGAGGCCTGAAGAATCCTGGGGACTGAGTTTAGGATCTGGTTCACGGAGACTGTCCTGTATCCACGCCAGGGACACGAGCCAGGGTCCCTCCAGATTCACACTGCAAGCTCCTGTTCTTCCGTGACGGGAAGATATAACCCCGCTTGGTGCCCACAAGGAGCCAGCGTGCCACTGTTCTATCTCTTGGCCTTCCAGCCAACCTGCAGAGCAAGAACTTTTGTTACCAGTCTGTATTTTGCAGAGGAGGAGACTGGGGTTCAAAGTGGCGATGTAATGTAGCCAAGCCACAGAGTTGCAGGGCTAGGGTTCGTGCCCGGGTCTGCTGGACTTTCAGACCTGGGGTTTTCACCGCTCCAGGTTGCCTGGTGAACACAGCCTATAGTTCCTCACGGGCAAGCAACCATGAGAGGCCCTTGCTCAGACACAAGACACAGTGACATAAACTGAGACCTTATTTTTTAGAACCGTCTCATCCAAGCGCACACTGCCCCTCCTCCATGGGTAAGACAATACTGCCTCCAGTGGTATCTGTCACACTCGGTGCCAGAACTTGCTTGGGTCTTCTTTGGGAACAAATGTCTGCATCTGCCAGTGAGCTAGTTCCTTTATCCCCACACCTTACTCGTGACAAACCAGTATTGCCCAGACTGACCCCCGCCCTCGACGGGTGAGTTTACTGAATTACATTTTGGTGCCGTGCCAGCTGAATGCTTTGAAGATGCTATTCTCAAAGGAGCCTCAGAAACCTCACTGTTGCAGGGAACTTGTCAGCCCATGAGACCCACTGTATTGGGAACCATAATAGAAATTGCCTTCAGATCTCAAAGTCAGGAAAGCCTGTGCTTCTGAACAGTCAGCTTATTGATATTTTGTGGGATCTGAGCACCTTGAAACTGGCCATTTTCCCTTTTTGCTTTGGCCACTAGGAAGCTCAGGATGACATTTGTAGCCACTCCTGCCTGGCATTATGTTGTGTGCATTTTATGACTGGCTGTGCTCTGTTTCAGCTTAAACTTTCTTTTGCTCCTTTCGCCATTTACTCACTTCATATTTTCTTGTTTACACACCTTTTAAAAATCACCTCAAATCCATTTGGGATGAGAGCAGGGTCAAAATATATAGCAAGTGATGAGCGATTGCCCATGCCGTTTACCAGATTAGATCTGGGATACTTTTGGTCATTTCTGAAAGTCAATTCCACTCTCAATCTGAAAATCTCCATCGGGAATAGGTGCTTTGCCTGCCACGTGAAGAATGTGAAGTAAAAGACACACTTGAACATAGGATGTCTTCGGACTTTGCTGACAAATCTTATGCTTAGTTTATAGTCGAATCTGGAATATCAGGTTGGGATGGGCAGTAGAAAGAGTCAAGACACTAGGTTCATAGTCTTTACTCTGGTGCCAGCTGACTGTGCAACGTGAGGGAAGGTGCTTCACCTCTCTGAGCTTTGTACCGCTGATATGGGATGCAAACATGACCCTAAGCCCTGTTTAAACAGTTTATGTGCGATTTCTTTAAATTATCATTGAGGAGATGGAAGGGCTGGAAGGAGAGGCAAACTATGGCCTTGGGGTTTGGGTTGGACCATGGGGTCAGATTATGCCTCTGGGGTTGGGATCTGAATGATGTAGCCAATAGCAGGTCCCAGAATTTTGGAGTTCTGCTTCAGCCCGCAGGGTTTATGGTACCCTCTAGAAGTATCCCTCACTCACCAGAGTTGTCATAAACCCTGACAAAGATGTGTGGCACACTGGTGAGTGCTCAGCCCCCCATAGGGACAGTGGGTGACAGAAGGCTAAACTTTTTTTTAATAATAAATTTACTTTTTATTGGTGTTCAATTTGCCAACATACAGAACAACACCCAGTGCTCATCCCGTCAAGTGCCCCCCTCGGTGACAGAAGGCTAAACTAATGGTACTCAGGATTAGTTAAGTGAGAAAGCTAAAGCCTAGCATATGAGAAAATTCCTAACCACACACGGCAGTTTTCTCCTTTCTGACAATCAGGGATATGTCAGGTTACATCCGCATTTTCTCCTGGGCCACCAGGAAGCTCAGAACAAAATTTCGACTTCAACTGTGATAATTTTATAGATCACTGTAACCTGGATTTTTATGTTTCTATTTCTTATCCCCACTCTCTTATCCCCACTGTCTTCCTCCTCTCATTTAAATTTTCCTGGTTTTCGTTTGCTTTTCTAGTTCATATTTTTAAATTATACAAATAGTGCATAAATACATTCTACTTGGAAAAAAAAAGAAAGAAATGGTAAGGAGGGCAAATCAACTCTTAGATCCTCTTAGGTTACTGTCCTAATCCCACTCTCCTTCCCGGGGGCAAGCGCTGTATTGACACATACACGTGTCTGAGAAAGGGCATCGTTGTCGTGGTTAACTGCACGTTTTCACAAGTGATATAATCACGAGGTGTCACTCTGTGACTTGCTTTTATCTAATGGTATGTCTCGCAGCCCTGCCTTTGTCCAGTGAGAGGAGCTACCTCGGTGTCTTAAATGCAGCATGCTATTTCACTGTATAGTTTCATCACAGTTTATTAGGCCAGTCCCCTACTTGTGACATTTAGATTACGTCCCCTGCTTTTGCTGTTATAGCGCTGTCCTAAGCAAGGGTGTATATGCCTCTCTGCATGTGTGAAAAAGTGTTTCTTCTAGGTATGTATCAAGAAGTGGAATAGTTAAGTCTTGGTAAGTGAGATTTAAAATCTGAAACTCATCTTGCCAAATTGCCTCCTGGTGCGGATATACCTGCTGAGGCGTCCCACACGCAGGGCAGGAGAATGCCCATTTCCACATCTTCTTCCTACTGGCCGTCCTCACACTTCCTGATTTCTGCCCATTTCATGCAAGAGAAATAGTTGTGCATTGTGGTGTTCATTTTCCCTTCCCTGGCTGCTAGCAAGGATAAGTCTCTTGTCAAATGTTTTCCTGTTTTGCTCACTGTGGTTCATATTCTTTGTCCATTTTTTATTGGGTTGGTGGTCTTCTGTTCTTGTTGTGGATTGATAGGAATTCTTCATGTATTCTGGATATTAATTCTGTATATAAACTAAATCTCCCTAGTCTTCTTAAAAAATATATTATTTACTTATTTATTTAGAGAGGGTGCAAGCAGTGGGGAGGAGGACAGAAGGAGAGAGAATCC
The DNA here is from genome assembly GCF_905146905.1 of Nyctereutes procyonoides. Taxonomy (NCBI): domain Eukaryota; kingdom Metazoa; phylum Chordata; class Mammalia; order Carnivora; family Canidae; genus Nyctereutes; species Nyctereutes procyonoides. Next base: position 9,805,266 of record NW_026575030.1, on the reverse strand, counting down.
CAAGCTGACTCCATGCTGAGGGCAGAAACCGACATGGGGCTTCTTCCCAGCACCCAGAGATCAAGACCTGAGTTGAAATTGAGAGTCAGATACTTAACCGACTGAGCCACCCAGGTATCCTCTCCCCCTAGTATTTTAAATTATTTTACAATTTATTAAACTTTGGTTATGGCGATTTCTTTTTTTAAAAAAATATTTTATTTACTTATTCATGACAGACACAGAGAGACAGAGACACAGACAGAGGGAGAAGCAGGTTCCTGCAGGGAGCCCAGTGCGGAACTCGATCCCAGGACCCCGGGACCATGATCTGAGCTGAAGGCAGATGCTCAACCACTGAGCCACCCAGGTGTCCAGGTGATTTCTTTGACATACAGAAATTTCAAGTTTTTTTTAAAGGTATAATTAGTGTAACATTATATTAGCTTCAGGAGTACAAGGTAATGATTCAACGTTTGTAAATATTGCAAAATGATCACCACAATAAATCTAGTTAACATCCATCATTGTACATAGTTATATATTTTTTTCTCATGATGAGAACTTTCAAAATCTACTCTTCTGGCTACTTTTAAATATGCAATGTGGTATTATTGATGAGAGCCACCATGCTGTACATTACATTCCCTTGACTTATTTTGTAACTGGAAATGTGTACCTTTTGATCCCCTTCACCCAGAAATCTCAATTTTAAAAAACCATTTTATTTATTTATTTACTTTGAGAGAGAGCATGCGGGGTGGGGGGGAGGGGAAGCGCAGAGGGAGAGGGAAGAGCAGACTGCGCTGAGTGTAGAGCCCAAGGTGGAGCTGGATCCCAGGACCCATGAACTCATGACCTGAGCTGAAATCAAGAGTAGGGTGCTTAAACAATTGAGCCACCCAAGCTCAATTTCAATTTTGATGCAATGAAGTGTGGCTGTCTTTTTCTTTGTGGCTTTTGCTTGGTGTGCCTCTTGACAAAGGCTTCCTTGCTATAAGATCATGAACATGTATTTTCTTCTATTGGCTTCAAAGCTTTCATTTTTCTGAACTCATTGGCAGGTATGAGTTTAATTTTGTGAATGGTGGGAGGTTGGAATGAAGTGATTTTTAAAAATATAGGTAGCTATTTGCCCTGGCACCATTTACTGATCCAGCTGTTCCCACACGGTGTGAAAGCCCTTACTTCAAGTATCTCATTCCTATATGAGAGTGGGCTTGTTCTGGCTCCCTTTTGGGTTCCATTGATTTATGTATCCATTCTACTAATCCTGCTCTCCTCTCTGAACCCCCGACTTTCTAGACTTGATTATATTCTCTGGATTTTTATTTTTGTATTTATTGATTCCCCCCCCAATATACCCTTATATTGAAGTAAAAGTGACGTAACATAAAATTCACCATTTAAAATGCTTTAAAATAAAAAAAAATAATAAAATGCTTTAAAATATACTATGCAGTGGCTCTTAGTACATTTATATGGCCTTCATTGCCATCTAATGCCAGAACATTTTCATCACTCCAGAAAGAAACCCTGTACCCACTAGCAATCACTCCCCATTCCATCCCCCACCCTGCCCACTCTTGGCAACCACTAATGTGTTTTCTGTCTCTACAGATTTGAGTATTCTGGACATGTCATATAAATATGATTACACGGGGACACCTGGATGGCTCAGTGGGTTAAATGTCTGACTCCTAGTTTCAGCTCAGGTCATAATCTCAGGGTTGTGGGATTGAGCTGTGTGTTGGGCTTGGTGCTCAGCAAGGAATCTATTTGGGGATTCTCCCTCTGTCTCTCTCTCTCTCTCTCCGTCTCTGCCCCTGCTCACATTCTCTCTCTCACTCAAATAAATAAATCTTTTTTAAAAAATGTGCTTACATGGTATGTGGCCTCTGTGTCTCATGTCTGCTGTTTTCAAGGCTCATCTATGTTGTAGCACGTATTAGTACTTCCGTTTTTTATGACATTCCCTTGGATACATCACATTTTGTTTATATGTTCATCAGTTGATGGACATTTGTGTTGTTTCCACCTTTTGGTTCTTATAAACAATGCCACTATAAGCATTTATGTACATTCTGATTTGAATACCTATCATATCTGCTGTGTACACACACACACACACACATGGAATTTTGGGGTCATATGGTAATTGTATGTTTAACTTTGGAGGAGCTGCCAAATTTATTCTGCAGTGCCTCAACATTTTACATTCCCACCAATAATGTACAAAATTTTTCATTTCTCTGTATCATGGACTACACATGGTATTGTCCACCTTTTTTATTAAAGTCATCCTAGGGGATGTGAAGTGGTATCTCATTATCATTTTGAATTGCATTTCCTAATGACTAACGATGTTGAACATATTTTTATGTACTTATTGGTCATATCTTCTTTGGAGGAATGTCCATTCAAATTCTTTGCCCATTCTTATTTCCATTGTCTTTTTACTATTGAATTTTAGGAGTTCTTTATATATGCAGTTAGTAGAACCTAACAAAAATATGATTTGCAAATATTTTCCCCTATTGTTTGGTTGTCTTTTTGCTTTCTCGGTAGTTCCTTTGATGTGCCAAAGTTCTAAGATTTATTTTCAAAAATTTCTATAGGTAATACTCAGTTTTTCAATACTTTATTTAAAGGTCAGAAGAAGGCAATGTCCCCAGGGGCTGAGAGTTGAGAAAACATCTATCAAGCTACAAGGACTTGGAGATGTACAGGCTAATGCATTCTAGGAATTTGTTACTAATCCACCAACAATACTTTGATGAGCATCTTCTCTAGGGCAGGCCTTGTGTGAGGTGCAAGGAGCGGTAGCTTGTGGAAGGATGGGTGGAACCCTCACAGCCCAGACCAGGAAGCATGCGTGAGAGGTCAGGGTTACACACACCTGGATGGATGGGCTGCAGTGCTGTGGGAGCACCCAGAGCTGCATGTGGCCTCGTGACAGAAGGGAGGGCTTGGCTAAGACCTGTGGGATCAGGGTTGCTGAGGATAGAAGAAGGACACCTGATTGCTGAGGATAGAAGAAGGACAAATGCAAGGGCAGGAGAGTGGCTTCAGCAAAGGAAGACCTGTACAAAAGGTCTATTGGCAGAAAGAGTCTGGAATGTTCCCGGCAGAGCCTGGGCAGGGATGGTGAGATCTGGAGCTTAGGAATGGGAAGAGATGGTCTATGAAAGGCCTATTTGTCACACCAGGGGGACTAGACTTTTTTTCTGTGGACAGAGTTGCCCACTGAGAGATTTATAGCAGAAGAAAGACATGATCAGACACTAGCATTTTGGGAGGGTCACTCAAGGTGAACAGAAAGTAAAGAACAGAAGAGAGGAGGCCAGCCTGGAGCTCAGGGGCCATTTGGATCCTTGGGGCACCCTCAGGTCAGAAAAAAAGGACAATGGTTGGACATATGTGGTGGTATATTCTTTCTTTCTTTCTTTCTTTCTTTCTTTCTTTCTTTCTTTTTTTGAGGGGTGGAGGAGGGCAGGGGTGGAGAGAGAGCAATCTTCAGCAGGATCCACATCCAGCATGGAGCCCCAGGTGGGATTCAATCTCATGACCCTGACATCATGACCTGAGATGAAATCAGGAGTCAGGCACTTAACCAACAGAGCCACCCCGGCATCTCTGTCTTCTTTCATGGTTCCTTTCATTATTTTCCTTTCAATACTGGAGTGGTCCATGATAATTTCTGAGAACAGAAAATACCAACTAGCAAGAACAGCATGAAGGACAGCCCAGAGAAATTATTGTTCACACCTTGTTGCCCACGAGCATGCACATACACACATGCATCATACACATGGAAATATCCTACGTGCTTGTTTGAAATTCAGTCTAACTCTTTAAATCAAATCCATGTTTGTGGACATTTTGTTTTGAATTTTTTACAGTTATAGCTCAAAATAGGGATAGTTGACTAAAAGTGATCAGAACTAAAAAGATGAACAGTAATCTAAATCTGGGCACCCCAGGTGGCTCAGCGGTTTAGCTCCTCCTTCAGTCTAGGGCCAGATCCTGGAGACCTGGGATCCAGTCCCACATCGGGTTCCCTGCGTGGAGCCTGCTTCTCCCTCTGCCTGTGTCTCTGCCTCTCTCTCTCTCTGTGTGTATGTGTGTCTCTCATGAATAAATAAATAAAATCTTACAAAAAAATAAAAATAAATCTGACAAACATGCTTGCTTCATATATGCACAAAGGGTTGAAAAGCCCGTGGTGCACCAAGTTCATCAACATTTGAACAGCCAGGGAGCACAAGCAGTGAGCTCTGAAATGTGCCCTTCCTCCTGCTGGCCACCGAGGGCCTCTGGATGAGCAAAGTTGCTGATGCGGGGGTGGGGTGGGAGGGTGGTGTCCATACTGGGCAAACTGAGTATAGCCTTGTTTTCTGGGCTCCCAGGCCAAGTTAGGGACCATCCATTTAGTCTCCCAGACCAGACCATACAGTGTTCTCCATTTGGAGGCCAGTCCTGGCCCATTGACTTAGAGCCTTGTTGGAACCTGGTAGATATGTGTTCAACCAATGAATCAGGGAATAATTGCCTTCATGATGCAAGGATGGGTTGGGAACTAACCATCGTGGAACATGCTAGATCTAGACTGGAGCAAGTCACTTGACAAGAGCCACTAAACCTTGTGGCATGCTCCCAAGTAATGAGATTCTGAGATTTTAAAATTTTTTTGAGGTTGAGAGGGGGAGTTCTTCCTTTTTTAAAAAAAACAGCTGTATTGGGTATAACTGACATACACTGGATTGCACAGCTTTAAAGCATGCAACTTAAGTTTTAACGTTTGGATACACTCATGGAGCCAATCACCCACACTCAAGATAATGAACATGTCCTCCACCTCCCAAAGTTTCTTTGTGATCTTTCCATAATCCCTGCCATCTCAACACCACCCCACTGATTGTCTTTCTCTCCCTACAGATTGGTTTGCATTTTCTACACTTGCATATGAATGGATTCACATAGTAAGTGCTCTTTTCAGCCTGTTTTTCCGTCATTCAGCATAATTTGAGCTCAGGCATGTTGCAGCATGCACCGGCAGGCCTTATCATCACCCCCATTTTACCGACTGGGGGACTCTCAGGAGCCAATGAAACCACAGATGATACACAGCCGTAAAGTGGTAGAGTAAAATTTTGATCCCGGCTCTGTGTGGCTCCAAAGGTCATCTTTATCTGTTTATTACAGCCCTGCGTCTAAGAACAACCTCAGAGTGAACACAGTTTCTGGAAAGTAGTTGCTGGTTGCTGCTCCAGATCCTTGCACTCCAACCTGCTGGTCTGCTCCTCTGTTGTCTCTACCTCCTCCGTGGGAGAATCAGTGCTGGAAATCTAGAGCCATCTGCCCTTGGAGAAGGGGAAGTAACAGTCCGCCCAGCCCCTCTAGGCTCTGAGCAGCCTGAGGACAGGGAAATGCTCACCCTTCCTACCCCAGCACCTAGCACAGTGTTGTCTCCTCCTTGGGAGCCCTGCTCTGAGGTCCAAGCCACCTCCTGACTGAGGGTTCCCCAGGTGCCTAAGGATAGGTTGGGTCCAGATTATCAGCTTCCATGTGCCCTCAGGAGCCAGGTCTAGGCTTTGTGAGTCTGGCTTCCCTGTGCCTGGCCTGGCCTGAGACTCACTGCCATATGGGCATCAGCCTTAGCCAGCCTGTCTGGCTCCTTGTCCAGCAGCACAGCCCTCCCACCTGGGTGCTCACCCACGGGAGGCCCAGCAGCTCGCCGCAGTCAGATGCCCACCATGGGCAGGGCTCAGTCTTCTGGACTTGCCTTGGCTGGGCTTCTGGTCATGCCCCGAAGTCTCCACTCCTCCAGGAAGCATGCCACGCATGAGATCTGGAGTCTCTCAAGCCAAGGATCAAAGTGGCTGTGCCACTGGGATACCCTGGGCAACTCTTTTACTTACCCACTCACTCATTCATTCATTCTTTCATTCATTCATTCACTCACATAGATCTCTGTGCTGGGCCCAGAGATGAGAACGACCCAGGCTAGGGACACTGCACACAGTTGGGCAGGTTCACTAGGCCCTCACCCCTGTGTGGGTCCCTGGAGGAAGCATTCTGTGTGGTGGCCCTGACTCCTAGCTTGTCCTCAGGGAGTCCACGGTCAGGGGCAGGAGGAGGTCATGAAAGTATGCCTACAGCACAGCACATTTGGGGCTGCGCCCAGAGCAACACTGGTTTAAAGGAAGTTGCCTCAATGGTTGGAGCCTATCAGGGGAGGCTTCCTGGAGGAGGTAGTATTGCCACAGAGATGCGATGAAGTGGGAATGAGGGGAGGGTCAACAAGGGGAAGGGAAACTCTAAACACAGGACTGGAAACAAGGTGGGGAGCACAGTGAGTGGAGAGGCTGTGAAAACTTGAGTGTGGTGGGAACATGGGATGTAGGTAGTGGCAGGACCCGAGGGAAGGGGCTCAGACCCATCCTGAGGACAATGAGGAAGCACTGGAGGATTTTCACCAAGGAGGTGGTGCTCACGGCCTCTCCTCCCTTGTCTGTAAATTGGGCACAGAAATCCCTACTTCTCCAGTGGGATGGAGATTGAGCATGGTGGGTCTTCAGCAATGAGGCGGTGGCTGTGTCTGTCCTCGAAGCCTGGGCAAGGGTGTGGTGTCGCACTGGCCAGGCCTGGTTGGCACGGCCTGCCACAGTCTCCTGCCCTGGAGCCCTCCGTGGCAGGGTTGGGTTGTGAAACCAGATCCCAGCCCAGAGAAGCTGGACGATGTACGTGCCTCTATGCCACCCTCCCCCAGATGCAGGCTGTGCGGCTGACACCTGGCTCACCTCCCCTGGCACCTGGCCTTTGAGACACAGCCAAGGTAGCCAGGCAGGGCCAGGCCGAGGGCATGCAGGGTGGCTGGCCTCACATGGGCTGGGCTTCCTGGGACTGGCACCCACCAGCGGGAGAGGAAACGGAGAGACCTAGAGGCGCTGTGCTACCTGTCCGGCTGGCTCTCCTCTCCGCGGGCAGAAACACACCTGTCCTTCTCCCCATCCCCTTCCTGCCTGGCCCAGGCTCCAGCGAGCAGCTGCCAGGACCCCCAGTCTCCCCGGCCCTCCCTGCCCCATGCTCCCGGCATCTCCTGCCCCAGCTGCTTGGTTTAGCAAAATTGCACTTTAAAGATTTCAATATCGACCCTTTTCTGAATGCACCGGGAATACAATGCTCATTTTAGAAACCTTGGAAAATACAGAGAAGTAAGAGAAGGAACCCAAAATGATCAATCCATCACCCTCTAGCCTGTTGGGGCAATTAAAATGTGCCTTCATATTCCATCTCTTCTTAAACACACGTGGAGTTTCTTGGTAAAGATGTTCCTCCTGTGCATCTTCCATCCTGTATCTATTCTATATCTAGTCTCCTCTAGCCTGGATTTTGCAACGCAAGGTCATTATCAGAATAATTATGAAGACAAATCTGTTGCCATAAACTCGTTGCTCTGCACATTTGGAGGTAAGTCTAAAGGTGACGCGTTGTCCATGCCCCTGCGGACTCCATTAGTGCAGGGAGTCAAGAAGTGACTGTTTCATTTCACAAGTTGGGAGATTGAGGTGGTCTGAGGCTGGTCCCAGCCCCCACCCCACCCCCAGAGCCTCGGGTTCATTGGATGGGTGTTTGCTGAACACCCACTGCCTCCCTGGTACCCTGCTTGCCACGAGGGACAGGGCTCTGTAAGTGCAGCCCTGATGCTCCACCAGTCCCCAACCCAGTGGGGGTGATGACAGGGAGATATAACATACGTGTGACAAGGATGTGCGTGATGGAGGTTAGGAAGGGCTTCGACTTGAGCTCAGGATTGAGGTGTAGGCTTTAGCCTGGCCCTGCAAAGTGACTGTGCGAAGTCCCCAAATTCTGTTACCCTGGCAGGCCAAGGGCTGAGTGTGGGCAGAGCAGAGGTGGAGGGGTGTCTCCCCAGCCCTGTGTGGGAGGATGGGCGAGTGTTAATCCCCCTGGCCCACTGCAATGGAGGCTGGCAAGGCATAGGATTGAGAAAGCTCTCCCTGGTCCTGCCTTCAGGAAGCTCGTACATGTTCAGGTGGTCACAAGGAGAAGAGGGGAGGAAGGGTTTCCTCAGAGGCTTGGGAGAGCCTTTGGCCTCTCTGCCACTGAGGAGAGGATGATTTTGGGGGCCAACCTGCCCTCCTGGCCTCTAAGCTGGTTTTTGTATCCTGCCCCTGACTTTGATTACCTCATGTGGCCCAGAAGAGGTATTTGGTGAGACTGGTGAAAACTGTCTCCTTGGGAGAGACAGAGTTCCCCCTGGGGACCCTTCCAGGACTCTCCAGAGGCCCCCACAGCCCCAGAGAAGGCCTACTACTAACCCCTGCCAGGGGCCTCCTCTTGCGGACTACAGGCATGTGGAGGCCAAGGAGGGAGGTTTATGGTCTGCTGACCAGGCCCAGTGTTCTCTGAGGCAAGGGCAGGCGGAGCATTAGGGGAAGTGGCCACCAAAGGAAAGCAGGCCAACCCAGCAGTGACCCTTCCCTTCTAGGCCTGTCACAGTCCTGGGCAGAAAAGGCCAGGCCTCCGAGGGCACCTCTTCCTACACACACACGTGCACCCATGGTCTATACCCAAACCATTCTTCTGGAACCTCCCTGAAATGAAGGCCAGCCCACTAGTACCAGCCCACCCTCTACTGTAGCCACATGCGGCCTAGACAGACCCCATTCACACCCCACCCCTGTCGAGCTGGGCAACCCGTGTTGCTAAGCCTCTTGGTTAGTGTCCCAAGGCTGCTGTACAAAGGTCTGCAAGCCAGGTGGCCTAAAACGACAGGATTTTATTCTCTTGTGGTTCTGGAGGCCAGAGTCCAAAAGCGAGGTGTTGGGTGGGTTGGTTCCCCCTGGAGGCTCTGAGGGAGAATCCATGCCTCTTCTCTGGCTCCTGGTGGCTCCCGGCAACCGTTGGCTCTGGGCTGAGCGACGTCAGCATCTGCCTCTGTCGTCACATGGCCACACAGAGACATCCTTTACTGTCTCCTCTCATTGTCCCAATCCTTCCTCTCCTTTCTCCTGATATAAGGTTCCCCCGCAACCCAATTCAAGACCATCTCAAGATCCTTACTTTAATACATCTGCAAAGGCCTATTGGCAAACAAGGTCACATTCCAAGTACTAAGTACTTGGACCTATCTTTTTGGGGCCACTATCCAATCCACTACACTCTGTCAGCCCCGGTCTCCTCCCCTGTGAAGTAGGTGTTGTGGAGCCCCCCAACCCCAGAAGGTATGAAGATCTCCTGAGAGCAGCACGGGAGCCCAGCACAGGGCCCGCTGCTCCTTCCCATGATGATGCATTGGATGCTAGTGGCCGGGGAGGGAAATGGGCACCAAGTGGCCGGACCCCAGGTTGACAGCACAATAAGGACATGGTTTCCAAGACGAGCTTGTCATTCCCAGCTGAGGAAAGAAAGGGCAGGGCAGGGAGCAGAGAGCCTCCTGCACAGGGAGCAGGAACATTCAGGTGAACTCTGAGGTGATGGTGAGGGCACATGCACCTGTCTCACCAGGAAGCCCACCTGCCCGGGGGATGTGCGCCCTGTGACCAGAGGAAGGGTGGGCCTGGGGGTAACACCCAATGATTAATCCAGATGCTGAAACGTTTCAGGCCACCATCCTTGGTTTGGCAGCTTGGGGCTGGTGAGTGCCATTCTAGTTGGTTACAAGTATTTGTCCTTAGCTTGTGTTAAGACCTGTATCCCCCTGCCCTTGCCCAATTTCTCTGTAAGAAAGAGAGAGAGAGAGAGAGAGAGAGAGAGAGAGAGATCTTAAACCTTGCCACTCTGCTTCAGGGTTTTGACTCCACCATTAATTAGGGCAGCTCAAGGTCAGAGTTGAACAGAGGCCAGGAAACCAAGGACCGAGCTCACCAGAGGCCGAAGTCCTGGCAGGAAAGACACATGGATCTGTGATGTCACCTTCCTGGTGCCCTGACTCTGAAACTCAGGAACCCCCCAGCCCCAGGTGACCTTGCCCCTTGTCTACCCAGGCAAGATTAGAAGCCTCTGAGGAGGGGTCCTGAGGCCCTTGCTCGCCAGGCCAAGGCTGCGCTGATGAGGAAGATGCACCAGAATCTCTCACCTTCAAAGGTCGTCTCTTCCAACTCATTCTTGCATGGGTTTTTCCCGGACAGCTGCCCAATGCAGGGAAAAGGAAGTCACCAGGAAGGTGGCCTGCCCGGTGCCCACGGGCTTCTAGACCAGGAGCCGGGTCTGTTCCCCATCCCCAGAGCGCAGGCTGTTTGAGGACCACTCTCCCAGTTCCCCATTCTCCACCACTGGACAGGGCAGGGGGGTGGGGGGGCCTCATTCTGCAGATGAACTGGTGAGCCTGGAGCTTCAGGTCACACTGCTGGGATGGTCTTCCCCAACCCCGTTTTTTAGGGAAAATCAAGGCACATGATTATCAGGCACCAAGGTGCTAAACCGTAAGACTTTTAAACTTGTTCAACCCCACTCCAGCCTACGGGGTAGCTACTATTAACTCCACGTCACAGGAGATGAAACCGAGGTCCCACTGGTCAACGGAGTGGATTCCGGCCTGGGCGTCCTGACCAGCAGCCCCAGTGAGGACGCCAGCTCCTGCAGGGGCCATGCAGGGATGACTGACAGGAATGTGAGAGCCATGATGAAAAAGGAGCCCCAGACCCAAGCTGTACCCTTGGGGGATCCGGATGGGACATTGCCTGCTTCCCAGGACTGTGGGCGGTGGACTCCCAGGACCAGTCTAGCTCGGAGCTCTATTTGACTTTCCTCTCTTTTGTCCTTTGTCCTGTTCAGGTTTGCATTCCAGGGTCCCGTCCCCTCACTCACTCACTCCTCACATGCACCCCAACACTGACGCTACTCAAATCATCATTAGGCCTTGAGGACAAACATAATCCCAGGAAATCCACACCTCTCCTTGAGCATTAGATATGAGTGCTGTGAATCGCCCCTGGCCTGCGCCTGGTTGCCACCATTTCCACATGATTTTGGGGTATCCTGGCGCTGCCAGGTTCCAGCCTTGGAGACCTGGAGCTTGGCAAGGCCGCCGTCCTGGGAGGATTTGCAGCCCTCTCTCCGCCTAGCCTGGGACCCTTGGTTCCAAGTGGATTCTGCTGCTTCCCCTGGGGTTAGCTCTCTGAACCTTAGGGCCTTCATCGTGAAAGCAGAATGAAAACACCCCTCTTGTCTGTGCAACTTCCTGGCACACATCTGGCTTCAAGAGGCTGCAGCCCGTGTATTTTAGCTGTATTTCTGTGCAGGTGAAGGATCCCAGACCTTTCCAACTCTGAAACCCTGAAGCTCTGTAATCCCAAACTGAAGCTTCCCCCAGACCTCACAGATCTGGCTTCTCCCAGACCCTCAGCCCCCTGGCCTAATCAGCAAGAACTATCCCCAGCCTCACCTAGCAACCACTTCTTGATTTTAAAAAATATATTAACTATCCCATAAGCATGTACTTTGTAAGAAAATTAAGCCCTATGAATGTATGTAAAATAGAGAGTAAAAATCCTTATTCATCACCCCTACTTTCTCACCTCTATCAATACCCCTTCCAGAGATAAGTACTGTGCAGAGTTAAGTGTAGATCCTTCCAGATGGCTTCTATCAATCCCCCTCCACACATACATCATCACGGCTCATACTTACTGCTCTGCAACTGGCTTCTTTCATAGGATATAGTGTTGCTACATATTGATCGTATTATTTTAATGACTAATCAACATTTTTGCAGGATGTATACACCATGGTTTATTAATTTCCTCATTAAGGAACATGTAGACTGTTTCTAATTTTTCAGTTAAACAATACTGCAATGCATATACTTGAGCATGCATCTTTTTTCACATAGGAGAAAAAATGCTACCTATCTTGGAATAAATATGCTTGGCCAAAGAGTCTTTGCATTGCATGTGTGGATAAACACTGATAAACTGCTCTTCTCAAAGACTAAGCTGATAATCTCTCCCATCACCTTGTGACAGGGCCCATGTTCCCACTCATGTCAACACTTGAAAGCATCAGTATTTTTCCTTTTTGCCAGTTAATAACTCTTGTGGGTATGATTTGCCTTTCCTCGATTACGGTATGGTTGAGCATCTTTTCATGGCCACTGGCCATTTGTATGGAGTCAGATGTGAATTGTCTCCTATACTTGCCTGAACTTCTATCACGTTAATCATCTTTTACTTATTTATGTGTGGGTTTTACCTCCTTTTAAAAAAGGGATAAAACATACCTGATTTAAACAATTCAAATAAAACCAAAGGTATAGAGGCAAAAGGAATTCCCCCTCCTCCCTCCAACCCCCCCCCCCCCCAGTTCTCCACGCAGCATCCAGGGTCCATGTCTTCCTGAGCACACAGGTATGGCACATGTGACCACAGTGTTTTTAGGGGGCCTGAAAATCTGGAAATAATTTAATTTCTTTTACAATTAGAAAAAACACAATAATAATGAGCTCAGCCTGGATCATATTTATCTTTATATCAAGACAATCATAAAACATATTTTTTATTATTTTTCAAAGAAGGTAGAAGTGCCTAGGGCCCTTGAAAGTCGTAATAATGCATGCTGGCCTACTAGTAACAACCAATTACTAGTGTTTTGGACATCATTCTAAAAATATTTTATGCAGATATATTCTCCATATTTACTTATAAATGACTTTTCTTCTTTTTTATTATGCAACATTTTAGAGATATTTTTAAGAAGGAAAAAAATGTAACAGACTACTCATGAATCCAATACCAAGATCAATAGTAAGTAAATACAATTTTAACCATATTTGCTCCAGAGGTCTTTTTTTGTTCAATTTAAAAAAAAATGGCATGTGATGTATAAAGGGAATCCTTCAGAGTGGATAGTGTTCCACTCTCTCCCACTATCTGGCCGTTGCTGTGGGCTACTTCTAGGTGTGGTTGTATGTAGACCACAAACAGTAGGCCAACCTGTGGTCATGAACTTCTCCCTCTTTGACCTACTTCCCTTCCTTCCCAGGACACCCCACTCTCTTAGTTTTCCTCCTGCTACACTGGCTTCTCCTTTCCAGTGTCCTTCACTCATTACCCCTCATCTTCCCATCTGCTGCAATGGGTCGGCCCAGGGCTCTGTCCTCATCTCTGTCTATACCCTCTCCATGATCCCCCACCCTCTGGATTTCAATACTATTTATATGTTGACTGACATCTACATAACTAGCTGTAGCCCAAGACCTTCACCTAATCCTATGTCCATATGCTCAACTACCTATTGGACATACTCTCTTGGATGATCATTGAGCATCTCCATGAGCAAACTCATGAGTTCCCTCCCTTTCCTCCCAAATATCCCCCATCTCAGTGGATGGGTACTCTGCTCTTCTAGTGTCTGATCCCCAGAACTTGGTCTCATTCTTGATTGCTCTCTCTCACAGACTGTACATCAACACCAATGAGCATATCCTGCTGGCTCTACCTCCAAAACACATCCAGGATCTGACCACTTTTTGCCACCTCCACTGAGACCATCCTGATTCCAGCTGCATCCATTTCCATCTACCACCATTTAAAAGTACTTGCCATTCACTCATAGTTCGTGTTCCCCAACAAGAAGGCAAAGATATTATCTGTTTTGTTTATTCTTGTACCACCTGCCTCAAGAGCAGTGCTGATACATAATAAGTATTCAATAAACACTTGTTGGATGAATGAATATTTTAATAATCAGGTTTATTTTTGTGTTCATTCTGTTTTATTGAATGAGATGACTGTTTCTGTACCAACACCTCAATATTTTAGTTACTTATCTTCAGTGTGTTTTGATAAATGGTGGTTCACATACCTCCTAATTATTCTTCTTCAAAATTGACTTTGTTATCCTCATGCATTTCTTTTTGCTTCTTTGTTTTCTTTTATTTATTTAAGTAATCTCAACGCCCAACACAGGGCTCAAACTCATGACACGATATCAAGAGTTGCATGCTCCTCTTTCTGAGCCAGTCAGGCTACCCATCCCCACACATTTGTAATTCAGAAGAACTTTAAAAGAGTAATCTTGTCAAATCTCACTAAAAACCCTATTGGTGTTTTGACTAAAATTACATTTATAAACGTATAGATTGATCTGTGAGAAAGCGATATCTTTACCCAATTAGGTCTTCTGATCCTACAACATTGAAGTCTCCATTTATTCAGGTCTTTCATGTTCTTCAATCTAGCTCTAGGGTTTCATTTATATCAATCTTGCACAATCCTTGCATTTCTGGGAAAAATCCTATCGGTATGATGCATTTTTCCCTTTTAATTCAGTAGTGAATTCCCTATGCTAATATTTAATTTCAGATACATGCATGTTGGGATCATAAAAGAGGCAAGAAATTTTTTGATGCTTATTAAGTTGTGGAACAGTTTATAGGACACAGGATTGTATCTTCTTTGAAAGTTTGCTAGGACTAGGACTTGCTGCTATCTTATGAGGCCATTTGACTATTTGAAAGATCTTTGACATTTTAGTGTTTTATATATCTTATACATATTTATTAGATTTTGTTTTTTAGAAGAGTTCTAGGTTCACGGCAAAATTGAGTGGAAAGTATAGATATCCTGTATATACCCCAGCCCCCAAATGCACAGTGTCCCCCAATATCAACATCTGGGTACCTGCATGGTACATGTGTTACAATCAGTGAGCCTACACTGACACACCATTCTCACCCAAAGTCCGTAGTTTAGAATAGGCTCCCTCTTGGTGTTGCACATTCTTTGGGTTTGGACAAATGTTTATACATCATGACACGTCTCCACCAGTATATGATCACACAGAGTATTTTAAGTGCCCTCAAAATCCTCTGTGCTCTACCGATTCATCCCTCATGCATCCCTCTCTCCCTCTTAGCTCCTGTTATCCACTGATCTTTGTACTGTCTCCTTTGTTTTGCTTTTCCAGAATGTTCTATCCTTGAAATCATATTTTATGTAGCCTTTTCAGCTTGGCTTCTTTCACTTAGAAATATGCATTTAAATTTCCACCATGTTTTTTTTAATAGCTCATTTCTTTTTAACTTTGAATGATAGTCCTTTGTCCGGATGTACCACAGCTTATTTATCCAATCACATCCTGAAGGACATTGCTTACTTCCAAAATTTGGCAATTATGGATAAAGCTGTGATAAACATCCATGTGAAGATTGTTGTGTGAACTTTTCAACTCACTTGAGTAAAACCAAAGAGTGTGATCACTGGATCATATGGTGAGAGTATGTTTAGTTTTGTAAGAAACCACCAAACTGTCTTCCAAAGTAGCTGTGACATTTTTGTATTCCCACCAGCAATGAATGAGTTCCTGTTGCTCCACATCCTGTGATGGTTGTCAGGTGGTGATTATTTCTATCGGCCCTTCTACTTCCATAATTCCATTTTCTCTAAAGGAAGATCACTCCCCACCCCAATTTATTCATGTATGCATTTATTGACTTGTGTCAACATGGTGTAATGGATTCCTATTGTAGTCTATAGATTATGTTCTGAAGGTTGTATGCTGGGTGTGCTCACTGTTACCAGGGTGTCATTGCTTCTTAGTTCTCTTGGTAAATATATGCATACATCTATATTGCCATACCTGTAACTATTTCTACATCCATCTAGCAAATGTATTTAAAAGCTTGGGAGTTCATCTGATACTTTCAATTCCATTTCAACCCCTCAGGGTTCTTTCCATCCTTCCGTGTTCCCATGTTTCTAACTCAGTGAGAAACCGGCTCCCATATCCTTAATATATTTACTTATTTGTTCAAGCCATTAACTATTTGCTCAATGTAACTAATCTTCTGTCCACTCCAGCCACCTCCACAACCTGCCACTTCTGTTCTAGTTCTTTGGAGCCTAGGGAACGCCAGTGCCCACAGCTCTGCAAGGGATCCCTTCCCTCCTCACTTTGCTTCCTCAGGTGCAGACAACCCTAGGCTAGAAGGGGAAATGATGGGAAGGTAGAAATGACAGAATGATATGAAGGAAGACTTCTTCTTTTAAAGCAATTTGAGGGGTAGTCCCGCTAGCACAGCGGTTTGGTGCTGCCTTCAGCCCGAGGTGTGATCCTGGAGACCCGGGGTCGAGTCCTACGTAGGACTTCCTGCATGGAGCCTGCTTCTTCACTGCTTGTGTCTCTGCCACCTCTTTCTCTCTGAATAAATAATAAAATCTTTTAAAAAAAACATAAAGCAATTTGAGGATGGGTTTTCTGTTCTAGGATAAACCATCAGATCTGATGCTATGGGGATTAATAATTGGTCCATTTTTAAAAACTTGTTTCAAGTAGAGAACCATAAAACATATTTCAAAATCCACACACATGTGTGTATTCCTTAAACTTTTTAACTTTCAAAACACAGACATATCTTTATGTTTCAATATTTTGATGTAGGGCTAAGGTCTCTCTTTGATGTAGGTCATCTTTCACATATAAACCACATAGATAGAACTTTGTCTACAATTTCCTTGGAGTGATCTTTAAAGTGATCTTTAAGGGGGTGGGGCTGAATGGGTGATGGACACTGAGGAGGGCACTTGATGGAATGAGCACTGGGTGTTATTCTGTATGTTGGCAAATTGAACACCAATAAAAAATAAATTTATTATAAAAAAAATAAAGTGATCTTTAAATTTCCAGTTCCAGTGTCCTTGGAGTGATCCAGTGTCCTTGGAGTGCTCTTCTAATGCAAAATTATCCTAGATTTGTGAAATTGCCCTAACCCAGCTTTGTACAATCCTTTTGCCCATATTTGATTTAATAGTGATTGTTTTTAGTGACTTGCACTTATTGTGTCCTTCCAAGGCATTTTGTCTAATTTTTATGCTAATAACACTTTCTTTCCACACTGCTATTTCATTTATCTAGGGGCGCCTGGCTGGCTCAGTCTGTTTGAGCTCATTGATCTATACATTATTTCATTAAACACTTAAATAATAAATTTAACTAGCACAAACAAGTTTGGAGATACAGCTGATTGGCAAGAATACAACTCGACTGATGAAGGCAGACATACATGATGTTCTAGAACAGACCAGGATACTTTTTCTGTAAGGGTCACAAAGCAAATATTTTTGCCTTTTGTGGGCCATATAGTCTGTATAACAATTTCTTAACTCTGCCACCGTAGCGAGATAGCAGCCATAGACAATATGTATATGAATAAGCGTGGCTTTGTTTCAAGAAAACTTTACTTACAAAAACAGGTGGCAGGCCAATTTGGTCTTTAGGTCACAGTTTGCTAACCCCAGAGGGGTAGCGAATTAGCTACATGCATTCCCTGTGCAGTGGGCATCCAATAGAATGTGTTAGGAGGAAATGGAGTGCAGTGGTTACTCGAATGGACCTAAGTTAAGAGAACTCTTGCTATTTTGCATCAGAAAGCATCCTAACTGACACTAACTGATTCAGCTTCCCCGGCTGCCCATCCTATTCGCCTTTCAATTCCCAAGCTCTAGTTGACTCCTTGGCATTTTCCTGAGGACAAGGCATGTTTTATTACATTTTAAGAAAATCTTTTAGGGGGCACCTGGGTGGCTCAGTTAGTTAAGCATCTGCCTTTGGCTCAGGTCATGATCCCTGGGTCCGGGATTGAGCCCTGAGTCAGGCTCCCTACTCAGTGAGGAATCTGCTTCTCCCTCTCCCTTTGCCTTTTTCCCTGATCATATGATCTCTCTCTCTTTAAAATAAATAAATAAATAGAATGTAATTTAAAAAAAGAAAAAAAATATTTTAGAATGGAAAATTTAAAACGTAGAGAAAAGTAGAGAGACTAGTAATGAACCTGAGAAAGCCATCACTCCACTGTGACAATTATTAATACATGGCCAATTTTCACCTGTACGCAAAGAGGAGCGTCTTTCAATTCCCTGGAAGCCTCTGCTAACTCAGGAGTGTTGTCTGGGGAGGGTAGCCAGTAGAGTCACACTAGGCAATCTCTCACTGCGGGGGTTAGGGGGCAGGAGACCTGGCAGCCAAGATAGACGGGTCCCAAAGATCTCGGGTGTACCCAGCTGTGCTGTTCCTCATGTGCACGATGGGTGTTGTCCATATTTCAAGGACTTTCTTACTGAGAAGATCTGAAGTGAAACTTTCCAGGTGAACACTTGAGATCTTCCGCTGACATCCTTTCCCCCAATTCTTTCTTCATTCTTTTTACTCTCTGCAAATATAAAAATACAAAGGCACACCATGAGCCTTCAAGCAGATTTTTGAAGATGCCACACAACACAGTGGCCAAGGGTGGCTCTGAAGTCAGATCATCTGCGCCTGGGTCTCCGCCCTCCAACTGCCAACTGTGGGGAGGTCTCTTCACCAACCTGTGCCTCAGTTTCATCCTCTGGGAAATGGGGATGATGATAATTTCTGCCTCATAGGATTTTTGAGAGAATTAACAGTGTTAGATCACAAATGTGAAGCACTTAAAACAGGTGTTGATACATATGAAATGATGACATTATTAAGATCAGATAATAATACAGAAAGACTCTATCCTAGAATCTGGTAATAAAATTATCTGGGTCTAACTATATATTAACTAAATATATATTAACTACTAAATATATATTAACTACTACAGTAGGGACAAGATGGGGCCCCTGGCCACATTCTTAACTAGTTTTGTGACCATGAGTTCGTCATTGTCCCTTTCAGAACATCCAAGTTCACATCTGTAAGAGAAAGTGCTTGAGCAATCTATCCCTTTTACATTACTTGAGTCTGAAACCTGGAGTCTGTCTGTAGCGAGAAGTTCCCAGCCCACTGTGGGCCTCTTTAAGCCCTTTGAGCTTATTTTTAATTAATCAACCATCAGGAATGCAAATGCTTACAGATCAGATGTGGCAATGGGAAGCGTCTCCCTCCCAAGGTCCCCAGCCTAGTCCCCTCTTCTCCTATTCTGTCTCCAGTCCTATGTTGGGCTCAGTAGCCACAGGCCAACCTCTGGCCCAGCCCACTGAGGTGGGGCTCACCTCAGTTCAGGTGGGGCCCCTGCAGTTCAGCAGACTATTAGCTGGACAGTTCCCAGCTCCGAAAGAGCCGTCAACAGATCAAAGGCACAGGGTGGGGCATCCCCATCCAGAAAGCCAGCCTCTTTCACCTGAGTGTCCTCCCTCAGTCCAGACTCTAGACTCTAGAATGCTTCAGTCACTTGAAGCTCCAGAAGCTCCAGAATCCAGAAGTCATTCTGTAGCTCGGTCCTAAATAAACAAGGGTCTCTTCTGAGTTCTCTGCTGATGGAACTCCTCTGACTTGGGAGATGCTTGACTTCAGCTTTCAACCTCACAGAATAAAAGGATGGTGCTGACTGCATGGCAGGTGCTTGGCTAAATGCGTTGAATGGGGAAGAAGGGTCACATGCCAGGAATTAAGAAAGCTTGACTTTAGTTTACTCTGTCACTAACCAGGGGCATTAACCAGTGTATGTGACCGTGGGCCCACTCTCCTAGAGGGACTAAGGCCCATGCCAACTCTCCTGGTTGAGTCAGGATCTACAGAGGAATGAGGCACAGAGACCAGAGCATCCTGAAAAGTAAACAGGCCTCTGCCCACCCATACACAAGCTTGTCCCTGACACTCCATTAACCACCCAAAACCCCTAGTGTGGCCTCTCAGACCTCCTCTTGGCACACGTCCATTTTTATGACCTTGAGGTGGGCACGTAAGGGACACAGTTGGGCAGAACTCACTCTTGGGTTGCATATGTGACCAGAAAGCAACTGGGGCCCACAGAATAGTGTCATCCAGGCTGTGGGAGTGACTGTGGGGTAGGGCGCAGCTCTCCCTGCATGGAGGTCAGCACAGGGGTCAACCTCATCATGGGATGTCCTCAGGTCTGCTGAACCTGGGAGGATCTCCCTGAATAAAAATTGAAGACATTTTTATGTGTCTGGCTTGGACATCCTCTATAAACACACATTCCCCAAGAATTTCCTGAACTGGGCTTTCCTCACATCACAGCTGGTTAGTGAATAGATCACTCCAGTATCAGGCCTCAAGGTCTTAGAAAGCTTAGTCATTAGGGGCACCTGGGAGGCTCAGTCAGTTAAGCACCTGACTCTTGGTTTCTGCTCAGGTCATGATCTCAGAGTCATGAGATCAAGTCCCACGTTGGGCTCCATGCTGAGTGTGGAGGCTGCTTAACTCTCTCTCCCTCTCCCCCTGAGCTCAAGCTCTCTCTCTTTCTAGAATAAATAAATAAAATCTTTTTTAAAAAAATATTTATTCATGACAGACACACAGAGAGAGGCAGAGACACAGGCAGAGGGAGAAGCAGGCTCCCAGTGGGGAGCCTGATGTGGGACTCGATCCCAGGACCCCAGGATCACAACCTGAGTCAAAGGCAGATGCTCAACCCCTGAGCCATCCAGGTGCTCCAATAAATAAATAAATCTTTAAAAAAAAGAAAGAAAGAAAGCTCAGTGATCAGTGGTAGCTAACTGGGTACTTGGTGTCCCCCTCAAGAGGTGCCTCCGCCATGCCACCTGCATGGCTCTCCCCAGTTCCACCTTTATCACTGCATTCTCCAACCAGTCAGTATCAGCCTCTCAAGCAAACAAATTCTATCCTTGCATTTAGACAAATCAACTGATATCGTAGGATACACATCAGCTCTTTGCCTCACCCTTTCTACCCCAGCGATGCATTATCCAGTTATAAGAGTCACAGGTACTCAGATTTAAATCCCACTGCATCACCATGGACTAGTTACATAAATCTTTCTAAGCTTCAGTTTCTTTTCTTTTTTTTTTTAAAGATTTTATTTATTTATTCATGAGAGACACACACAGAGAGAGAGAGAGAGAGAGAGAGAGAGAGAGGCTGAGACACAGGCAGAGGAAGAAGCAGGTCCATGCAGGGAGCCTGATATGGGACTTGGTCCCAGGTCTCCAGGATCATGCCCTGGGCCAGAGGTGGTGCTAAACTGCTGAGCCACCCAGGGATCCCCTAAGCCTCAGTTTCTTGATCTGTAAAATGGGAATAGTGGCAGCGTCTCTTTTGCTGGGCCACTTTGATAACCAAAAGAGCTGATGCACAAGAAGTCATTTGCGCAACACTTGGCTCAATGCATTTTATTTATGTGCTTTCCCATCCAAGTAGTGAAGTAAATGGAATAACTTAAACTGTGCTTCTGGTAGCCTATATTCGTAGAATGATCTATTTCTTAAGTTACACATTAATTCAAGGCTTCATTAAGTAGCTCAATGCCTTGGGCAACAGATTACTTATAAATAGCATAATATTTAGTGGCTCCTTAGTTTTGCAGTCAGACATTATTAATGGGCCATGACTTAGATTCAGGATGAAGCTCATGTCACCACGTGCACACACACGTGGACACACTGAGTGGTAAAGATACTCCCAAAACTGCTGGAATGAGTTTATCTTCCAATTACTTTCGGAAAAAGAAGACCACAGTGAAAGGGGAAAGAGACCATCTCCTCTTTGCATCAAAGGACATATTCCAAATGTTGATTAATGGGCTCATTGTTGCTTATCTCTAATTATTGCCCAAAGCGTCCTTTCAAGATACTCTTTTGCAAAACTTATTTGTTCCTATGGATAATTTTTCTGAGTCTTTTGCTTGCCAAAGAATTAATACATTTCCTATAGCTAATTCAATCATTTGGGTAATTTACATAAAAATGAGATAGATCACAGTGATTTAGAACCTTCTACTGGGGTAATTCAGGGCTTCCTGCATTTTGAGGTGTGTGTGTGTGTTTGTGTTTGTTTTGCCATGGACAAACTCCTGGAGGACAGGGTTGGCAGTAGGTGTCAAAGGGAGACTCTCAACACAACATATGAAGAATACTTGCCACGGCGGAATAGTCTCAAACAAATCAAGGGCTTTGAAGGAGGTCCAGATGGTCCAATTGTATCCTGGCTAGAGCTATCTACATGACACATTTTTGGTTTTTGTTTGATTTTTTTTTCACTAAAAATAGAAGACTCCAGCATGCTAAGGTTTCCTGGAATGATTGGAGATGTGGTCATTCCTAGTCTTCAAGCCCTTGGCAACTCCCTGAACCCGAAGACCTGGCCCTCATCCCCCACCCTGCTCCTCATCCACCAACATGGTGGGGAGGCTCGGGCTCTGACCACCTGCCAGAGACCCAACAGGGCCAGTCCACCCACAAACCATTCACTAGCTTCTGAGTATGGAGTCTATTCCCAGCTTCCATGATAAGATATGGAAAAATCCTCTGGCCAGAGAGTGTTATTATTTGGCTTTCTGTAGACCACAGGATTTGGGACATCTCTGCAGAAGATACCAGATTTTTTTTAAAGATTTATTTATTTATTTATTTATTTATTTATTTATTTATTTATTTGAGAGAGAGCGAGAGAGAGAGAGAAGCAGCCTCCATGCTGGGAGTCTGACGTGGGACTCGATCCTGGGTCTCCAGGATCACACCCTGGGCTGAAGGCAGCGCTAAACCCCTAAGCCACCAGGGCTGCCCAAGATACCAGATTTTTGATCCCCAGGGTTGAAGCCCCTGGGTAAATATTATCACTTTCTATATGCTTCTCAGTGATTCCCTAAATCATAGCACTTCATAGCTGGCATAAACCTTAAAGACCTTGAGGTCAAACTTGCCAGCCTGGGAAACCAAGAAAGAAAGAAAGCAAAGGTCATGGCCATGGGCAGCCACAGAGACCAGCAGGGCCAAGGCTGGCCTCTCCAACCCCATCCTGATTGTCTCTGCTTCTTCCTGGAGCTGATTCCTTCTCCAGCACACCACATGTCAACCTCTTGGTCTGGAGGCCCAGAGTCAGTGAGACGTCCTACCCTTCTGCTCTGCATTGCTAATGATACTGAATGAATTCAGCAAAATCTAGATAAACCAGAGCCCCAGAAAGCAGACTGCTGGCGCTCTCGTTCTTGAGAGCATCCTTGAGTTGTTTCTGCTGTGCTTGGACAAAACCCAGGCCAGTGCTCCTGGACAGCAGCCCCACATTGCCTCCAGCGTCACCCTGGTCCAAACACACCCCAAGCCCCTAAGTGCCCAGACCCTCATGTGGCTGCTGACCTTGTTGACTCATCTACCTGGGGTGCTCCTGAATGCACAGTGACATCGCTGAATTAGCGCTCCTCTACCCTCCTGGTGATGACAGGTGTCTCTACCTCTCCTGAATGGGCAGATAAAGCAATGATGAACAGCTTTGTTCCGAGATAATAATCCTTGAGGGCTGGCTGAGTCCTGGGGGAGAGTGCTCCCAGGGGGGTAGGCCTGTGCCCTGTGACATGTACGTACAAAAGAAGGAAAAAGCCTTCCTGACGTAAATGTGTTAGAAAACTGAGCTTCTCCCTGGGTTGCCCTGTGCTCCAAGCACAGATCTGAAAGGGCCTTGCTTCCCACGGACCCAAAATACCACAGGGCTGCTAGGACCAGAGAAATGCCTACAAGCCCTGCCCCTGGAGTCCCCAGGGCCTCTCCATGAGAATAGGCTGCTCTGTGTAAGCCCCTGGAGGTAGCAGCAACTTTCTATCCCAAGCACTGCCTAACCCTGTGGCACATCATGCCTGCTCAGGAGCACACGTTAATGTGCT
The DNA here is from genome assembly GCF_905146905.1 of Nyctereutes procyonoides. NCBI lineage: Eukaryota > Metazoa > Chordata > Mammalia > Carnivora > Canidae > Nyctereutes > Nyctereutes procyonoides. The sequence goes on along the minus strand of NW_026575030.1, from coordinate 9,781,724 downwards.
GGCTCAAGATTGGATAGGGGAGTGAGGGGTTCTCGACACAGCAGGCTGCCCTGCTCCTCCACTTAACCATTGCCACCACCTCCCCAGGAAAAGGTGACAGTGTTTGGTGAGCACCTGCAATATGTGGCCTGAGGCGAGTTACTTCATCCTTGGTGCTTATCCCACAAGCTCCTAATTGATGCATCATCTCTTAGATGGGGCTCAGGGGGGAAGTGGGGGCACAGTTAGCAGAGCCAGAGGTGCAGAGTGAGCTGGATCTGTATAGATGGAGAGCTAGGAAGGGTCTCAGCCATACTCGTCCATTGGGAGGTTTGCTGCATGGGAGCTGGGGACTCCGCGTGACTTTGAGAGCCAGAGAGATTAGGATTGAGGAGGAGTGAGGGACATCTGGGAGGGTTAAAAGTGAGATGTAGCAGGGTGGCTGGGACAGGTGGAAGCAGGCAGGACAGTGGAACATGCAGGGGGGCAGACAGACGCTGACCTTGGAGTCAGACATCCTGGGCTTTGGACCAGAGTGGGGTAGCCTTGGACCATTACCTGAACCTCTCTGAACCTCATTTACTCATCTGTAAAAGAGAACCAGAAGCACCATTGTTGCAGTCTGATCAGCAAGTGACCTAAAAGTACAGGAAGGTGTTCAGCACACAGTCGCTGCTCCATAAATGCTTGCTCCCTTCTGGTGGAGCACAAGAGGCCTGGTCATCGTCGCTTCTCACAGCAGCTACGAAAGGTCAGGCCGGTATTCCTGCCAAGGCCCGTTCCATCTCACCCGGCAGTGCCCCAGACTATCCCTCCCAGGGCCATTATGCTGCAGACAGCTCATTTGCGTGCCCTGGTTGGAAACCGTGCAGCTCAGGAATGGAATGTTCTGGCCTCACCAATTTGATTTTCAAATCACTTCCCTCTGAGCAGGAGCTGGCCTGGTTACATTGCGCCCCAAAGGCTAAGCTGACTGATTACAGGACACTGAGATTGGAGCGGGGGAAGGGCAGCGACCCCCTCCCCCCCACCGCACACCCTCCTTCCAGTAGGTGCAGTTCTGGAAGCCTGGTGAAGATGCTGCCTGGGATGACATGGAGAGAGGCAGGGAAATGTGAGGGGCCAGGACTCCTGCTCTGCGGGACAGGCCCTGTGGGTACCAGTGGAATGTAGAACCCTATTTCTTTTCTCTCTTTAAGATTTTATTTCTTTATTTTGAGAGGGAGAGGGAGAGGTCCAGAGGGAGAGGGAGAAGCAGGCTCCCCGCTGAGTGGGGATGTGGGGCCCTGGGTTCAGGACCTGAGCTGAAGGTAGACACTTAACTGGCTGAGCCACCCAGGCACCCCCAGATCCCTACTTCTTACCCCCAACCGGTCACCTCTGGAGAAAGGACTGCTGGGCAATGCCCCAATCAAGGTTTGATGGATCCCAACCCCCCAGCAGCAGCCTCTTTCCTAACACAGCCAGCAGGGGGCGCCAGGAGCCAGGCGGAGAGGCTCCCTGTTACCTGCCCTGAGCTTCTGTGAGCGATGCTGTCGCCCTCTGACCTGCACGGGTGGGGGGGGGGCACTGGCTGGGGTGCTCTCTGAGAACCCTCCCGGCTCTTCTGCGCGTCCCTCCCTCCGAGATCAGAAGCCCTGTCACCCAGGGCAGGCCTACACTTCCAGTCCCTCTCAGGAAGGGAAGCAGGGAGTGTGTGCATTTGCAAGAAACTGACATGAGGACCCAGGCTCGGAGAGTTTAAGTCCCTTGCCCGATGTCACTGGTCAATGACACGGTCTGGGTTTGATCCCCATCAGCCTGATTGCAAAGAGGGGGTTTTAGCGAGGCTGCGGCTGTTGGGTCCCTTGGCGAGTGGCGGGTCGTAGATGGGACAGACACACCAGGGGAAGGGGCAGCCCTGAGGGGGGCGGTGGGACATCTGTACCGGCTGTGCCCTCCCTCGGGGCCCCCGGCCATCCAGGGTGCAGCCCGGCTCCCAGCGACCCCTCTGCCACACCCTTCCCTCTTCTCCATTCAGAGGTTTCTGGGAAGCAACTGGCCCCGGAACCCTTGGAATGCAAACAAGTTCCAGAGCGCGGCTGCCCTGGACTCTGCAGGCAGCTGGTATGGGAAGCCAGCAGCTCACGCTCCCTGAAGAGCGAGCCTGGAGCCCCCAGGATACGGGCGACACAGCAGACAACCCCACAAATGAGCTGCCAGGGTTGGAAGTCACAGGACTGCTCTGCAGAGTGCCCCCTGTGCCTCGGCACCGAGCACAGGACTGGGGTCTGGGGTCTGGGGGCTGGGGCCTGGGGAGGTCTGTCTTCTCAAACCCTGTGTCCGGAGAGCCCAGGAAACTTGGGTGTCCGAGTGGACGGAACAGAATCAGAAGCAAAATGTGTTCTCTGAGGCAGCCCCCACCCCAACTCCTGCATGTTGGTGCAACCGCCACCCCCATTGTCCGGCTGGGGAAAGGGGACTTGGAGGGAATGGGGACTTGCTGGATGTCCCATGGGTGGGGAGTCTCCGGCTTCTGTGCTGCTGCTCTCAGGTCTGGGCAGGAACCAGGCGGAGAGCAACTTTCCCCATTAGATTATCTTCGTTCACTGCAGCTGTTGCAGCGTCTTAGCACAAACCTGCTGGCTTAAAACAACACTAGTAAGAATCTCTTACGATTCTTTCCAGCAGAAATCCCACTGGGCTCTGTCCAGGTGTCCTCCTGGAGGCAGCACCCATCTCTTCGCCTTGTCCAGCTTCTACTGCCTGCGAGCATTCCTTGCCTCTGGACTCTTCTCGTATCTTCAAAGCCGGAGGTGTGATGCCTTCGCCTCCTCTCTGTCTCTGTCTCTATCTCTGTCCCTCTTCCTGACTCTGACTCCCACCTCCATTCATCAGGGCCCTTGTGGTGACAGTGGGCCTCCAGGATAATCCAGGATCGTCCCCATCCTGACACCCTTCATTCAATCACACCGGCAAAGTCCCTTTTGCTGTGGAAGGTAACGTATTCCAGGTTCTGGGTATTAGGGCATGGACAGCTTTGGGGGCCACTCTGCCTACCACAATCACCCCCTGGGTCAGTAAGAGGGCTCTGGGCAAGCAACCTGGTCACAGGGCTTAGCAGTGATCCTGGAACTTTGGCAAGCTTCGGTTTCCTCCTAGGCCATAGGGAAAAGGCAGGAGGCCAACAGAGGTGAAGAGCGAGAATGTCCAGAGGGCAAGGGGCCATAGGATTGAGGCTGGCTGACTGTTCACCGACACCCACCTTCCTTTTACCTGTTAGATTTTCTTCTGCTAAATTTTGGGGCTCCACCTCTGCCTCTATCTCCTGGCCAGGGTCCTGATGCTCACCCCTCCTCCAGAGTAGGCACTTCAGCCTGCCTGGGAAGAGCCCTGGAATATGAATGTTTAAAGGCGCCCAGAGATCCCCATGAGGAGCTGTGTTTGGAAGACCCTGCATGAGATCACAGGCATGATTCCCCCAAGTGGGGCGGTGGCAAGAGTGGATTTTTAAATTTTTTTTTTTTATGATAGTCACACACAGAGAGAGAGAGAGAGAGAGAGGCAGAGACATAGGCAGAGGGAGAAGCAGGCTCCATGCACCGGGAGCCCGACGTGGGATTCGATCCGGGGTCTCCAGGATCACGCCCTGGGCCAAAGGCAGGCGCCAAACCGCTGCGCCACCCAGGGATCCCAAGAGTGGATTTTTAATGCAGTAAGGGAAAATGTGCCTGCTACGCCCTTCGGTGGAGTCAAACCAGTCGGCCTACCCCGTGTGCTGGCCTCAGGCCTGCGCCTCTGCGGGCTCACCGGGGGAAGAAGCAAAGGTGTCCTCAGAGAGATGCATTTGATTCGAGCACCTCACTTCGTTCCCTTGATCGAGGGAGCTACCTGGAGCAGGTGGAAGGAAGGGAGGTGGCAAGTGTGTAGCTGCAGAGCCACACACCTCCAGATGCGGAGGTGGCCCAAGGCAGTAACAGCCACCAGAGGATGCAGAGAGGACTGTCCGCACAGGGGTCGTTACCATTTGGAGATCTCAGAAGGGAGGCTTAGAGAGTTAGGCAGCCTCAGGCTGGTTCCCCAGTACAAGCTGGCCTCCTGCACCGCTCCAGCCGGTGAGCTGAGGTCCCGGGGGGCTACACCCTCACGATGCTCCCTGCTGCACCACCACGCCCTCCCAGCCCGACTCTTTCCACCTCAGCCTCGGTCTCCCACATCTGGAGCTGCCTGGCCCCCTGCAATGCCCTCCAGCCCCTGCCTCACCAGGTGCAGCCCCAAGAAGGTTCTAGAACATACAAGCCCCCTAAGATCTCCTTTCATCCTCAAAATGACCCTCCCCAAGTCAGGCAGGACACCACCTAGGTTCCCCCTCCTACAGGGTGCCACAATCTGGCACCCTGGCCCTCTACCGTGACCACCTCCAAGAGATGAAGGTCAGAGTTACACAGGCGTGCGCAGCGTATCCCACATCTGGCGGCCTGGTGCCTGTGGTCCCCTTCTCCAAAATGAACCCTGAGGTCATCCTAAAAAGAAGCCAGCAGAACCCAGACCTGGGAAAGCCTGCAGAGATGTTCATTTTCAACCCTGTACTACCACCTGCTGACCAGGCTGGGTAGTTCGGAGCCAGAGGTTGGGAGAGAGGACTGGCAAGGCCAGGTCCAGAGAGGCTGTAAAACGCGCCCTTGCAACCTTGCTTCTCCAGCCCCACAGGACTGGGCCAGGCCACTCATCCCCCCCAAAGTGTGGCTGACCCATCACATTTCCCTCCCTCCTCCCATCATCAAATCCATCTCAGATGGTATGGTTTCATTGAAAAAAATCTCCTAAAATAACCCACACTGAGACTCTATGCTTGATTCTGGCTTTAATTATTATCTATCTCTTCCCCCAAGCTACTGGAGAGCAACAATTCTTTTATTAGAATCTAAGCATGGCAATGTGTATCTCCAAAGAAATGATTCTCTAATGGTGGAATTTCAGACTCCACATCAGTGTTTTGGATAGAAAGAGATCGGCAGAGCTCTAAGTGTCCCTTGATCCCTGACTTGCTGAGTATAGAGGTCAAGCTATGCTGCACATCCGGGGTGCAATAAAGTAATTATCTCAGAACGTATTAAGGTAAGAGAATATTGGAGTGCCCTTGGAGACCTGGTTATACCGGCAAATCCGAGGAGGGGAAGTGATCACTTCCATATGGAATGGACTAGAAACAGAATCTCTTCCAAAAAGCCTTAGGTTCAGGGAAATTCCCAGATGATAGACAAGCTGAGGGTTTTGAGGAGAAATTTGAGCTTCAGATCACAGAGACCAGTCTCTCTTCCTCCTTGTTTTCCCTCCTCTCTCTCTCAAAGGTGGAAGGAGAGGGCCTCCCTGCGGCAGAGGGAGCGTTGCTGACCCCTCTAGCTCCTCTGTCCACACCGGCCTTTTACAGAACCCAGCTTCTTTCCAAGGTGGGGCCCCAGAGAAATTCTGACTTTCCATCTCTCTCTTTGAGCTGCGTTACCGGTAATTTCGTGCATTGTTTCTCCCCCAGTTCATTAATTCTTTTGCAGATATGTCCCTTCTGATATTTAAACCATTTCTGACTTTTAAAACTTTATTTTTAAATATTTTAAAAAATTTATTCATGAGACACACAGAGAGAGGCAGAGACATAGGCAGAGGGAGAAGCGGGCTCCCTGCAGGGAGCCTGATGCGGGACTTGATCCCAGGTCCCCGGGATCACGACTCAAGCCAAAGGCAGACACTCAAACCCTGAGCCACCCAGGTGCCCCTGACTTTAAAAAATTTAATAATTATAATTTCATTCTAGACATTGTAGTTGGTTGTGAAATCTGGTCACTTTTGATCGTTTTGTGTTCCCCGATTGGGTTTTCTACTTTTTCTGTCTGTTTCTATAAACATTTAAGACATAACGACTTTTATCCTGTTCCTGGTAATTCCATGTTTCGATGCGTTTGATGGGGTCATTCCACCGGTTGCTATTACTGCTTACACTTGGTCCCCATCAATCATGTCTTCATGTTTTGGTCACTTTTCATTGGGGGTTCCTATGTGGCCAGTCTTGGTCTGTGGAACCCCAAGAGGCCTGGGTTGGGGGTCGTCAGCCCTCTGTAGAGGTTTGCGCTCATTTCTACCATCAGGCTCTGGATGGCTGCCGATGGAAACACACTGGAGTAATTCTCAGCTTAGGTATTCTTTGGGGACTGTAAACTCAGACCCAAAATCCATGTGAGGATGAGCTTCTGGGATTAAATTTTCAGGAGGACAGGGCCAAAATCTCTCCTCTTTCTCGTCCTCTTTTTCTTCATTTTCTGTCTCCTTCACACAGAGCAGAGGTCAGGACAGACAGTTTTCCTTTCTTCCCCACCTTTCACCTTAGGGCATGGCTCTTCAGGGATTCTAGCATTTTCCGGAGGTTTCAGCACTGACGCTCCATCTTGTCCACATGGGCTCAGGGCCCAGCCTTCTCCCGGCTGAATGGTTGTTAGAACCAGTGACTGTGGGTTTCAGGAATTTCCAGATGCCACAGCACAGCCCATGGTTCGGGGATCACTTGCCACCTCTGCTTAGCCTTTAGTCCTTGGGGTTCCCTGGCTTTCTTACACATTCAGGTAGACACTTAAAATCGCGTTTGTTTTATTTCAGTCATCATGCATCAGAATTTTTTTTGCCCCAAATGCAAGTCCTAATTTTGTATCGAAGCAGTAAACACTGGCTACTCTCAGAGTTGCACAGTTAAAACAACGGGGTTGGCAAGGGATCACCGTCCACACAGGAGACCAGCCTCCCTTCGCACTGCAGTGACAAGTTTGGAAGGTGTTCCCCAAGCCACCCTCAGCTTGATAATTTGCCAGAAAGACTCAGAACTCTCGGAAAGCCGTTCGCCCCGTGTTGTAGGCATGGGCACAGACTAGCGTCAGTCAGGGAATGAAGCAGCTCGGGCGGAGCCGGGAGGCACCCCTCGTGGGACTTGCTGCTGTCCCCTCCCTGTGGGGTCAGGATGCCTTGCCTCCCCAGCAGCGACGTGGGACAATGCACAGGACTACTGGCAACCCGGGCAGCCCCCCAGCCTCGAGCTTCATGACATAGGAGTGACTGATAGCCAATGATATGGCCGATCTCAGGGTCCTGTCTAGTCCCCGGGTGAACCCCAATCCATCCCGTCCCCATCACACTCTGGCCTCCTGGCATGGCCAGCCCGCACCCAAGACCATCTGGTGTGGCCATTCTCTACTGGAAGTCACGTTGTCAGGCTGTCCAGTGTGACCTAAGACTCTTGGGCAAACAAGGATACTCTTACTGGGTATGATATTCCAGCTTACACTTCTTTCGAGGCAAAGTTAGATTATTTGCTACGTACCACTGTGTTTCTACTGAAGCCTCTCTGCTCTGGAATTAATTTTGATTCATCTCTTGGAGGGTAGAATTTTCAATCAAATAGATTTTCTTGTATAAGACGCCTTTTGGTTGCTATACTGGCTTCCTTTTTTGTTTTTTGTTTTTTGTTTTTTTTAAAAGATTTTCTTTATTTATTAGAGAGAGAGAGACAGACAGACAGTGAGAGAGAACATGAGCAGCAAGGAGAGGGAGAGGCAGGTTCCTTGCTGAGCAGGGAGCCCAACTCAGGGCTCGATCCCAGGACTCTGGGAACTCGACCTGAGCCAAAGGCAGACTCTCAACCACCGAGCCACCTGGGCGCCCGGGCTTTTATCTCTTTAATAATTTTATTTTTCTCTCATCTCTCTAGTTTTCCCTCCTGCTGACATAGTTTTGTATTTCTGCTCCAATCCCTTTAATCGACTAGAAGCCACCTTTCTTCCTAAGAAGCTATGTTGTCTTTGTTTTTTTGTTTTGTTTTGTTTTTTGTTGTTGTTGTTGTTGTTGTTTTTGTATGAAGGACTATTTATCTGATTTCTCCCTTACTCTGTTCCCTGGGGCTCCTCTGGGTGAGATTCCTCTTCTGCTATACAATTACTCGTCTGTGCTTATGCTCCTACCCTGTGGTTCGGTATCAAGTGGGAAGTGTTCTGTCCCTTTATCACCTTCAGAGCTCTTAGACATCGTGACTTGATTTTTTTGCCCTCCGAATATTTTTATTGTGGCAAAGTACATGCTACATAAAATTGACTATCTCAACCTTTTTTTTTTTTTAAGAAAGAGTGTGTGAAAGTGGATGGGAGTGAGAACAGAGAGAGAGGGAGAGAGAATTTTAAGCAGACTCCATGCCCAGTGTGGAGCCAGACATGGGGCTAGACCTCACAACCCTGAGATCTCATAACCTGAACCAAAATCAAGAGTCCAAGGCTTAATGGACTGTGCCCTCCTATCTTAATCATTTTTAAGTATATAGTGGTATTAAATACATTTATAGGGGCATCTGGGTGGCTTAGTGGTTGAGCCTCTGCCTTCGGCACAGGTTCTGATCCTGGGTCCTGGGATTGAGTCTTGCATCGCGCTCCCTGCATGGAGCCTGCTTCTCCCTCTGCCTATGTTTCTGCCTCTCTCTGTGTATCTCATGAATAAATAAATAAAAAAAATAAATATATTTATAATCTTATTCAACCATCCCCACCATTCATCTCCAGAGCTTTTTATCTTGTAAAACTGACATTCCACCCCATTAAATAATAACTCCTCACCCTTCCTCTCCCAGCCCCTGGCAACCACCATTTTACTTTTATCTCCATGATTTTGACCACTCTAAGTTCCTCATAGAAGTGGGATCACAGGGGATCCCTGGGTGGCTCAGCAGTTTGACGCCTGCCTTCGGCCCTGAGCGTGATCCTGGGGACCCAGGATCGAGCCCTGCATTAGGCTCCCTGCATGGAGCCTGCTTCTCCCTCTGCCTGTGTCTCTGCCTCTCTCTCTCTCTCTCTCTCTCTCTGCTTCTCATGAATGAATAAATCTTAAAATAAATAAAATAATTAAATTATCAAGGTCCCTGGTATGAACGGGTCCCTGAGCCTGGTCTGCTTGGTCCAAATACCATCCCCGAGGAGGCAGCGTCTGAGACCTGTCTCGGCCTCCCACAGGAGTCTGACCTGGGGCTTCTGGCCTGAGCAGCTCCAAGAACCCATGTCCCGGAGCAGCGTGATGAATGAAGCTACAGCGGCCTGACATCTGGCTGAGAGCTGGGGGTGCTGAGGGGTGGCCAGGAGGAGCAAAGAGCTAGCCACACATCTGCAGAGGGCACGGTACTGCAGCTCCCAGCTGGGGGCAGTGCTGACAGGTCCCTGGTATGTGCCTGTCTCCCATGTCCCCAGTGTTCCCCATGAGGAGCCACCTGACTCACCCAAGCTTGCCGTGTCATGCAGGGAAACAATGTTCTCGCCTTCAGCTCACTTCCTTCCTCCTTGGGGGGCCGGAAGGGATCCTAGGAGCCACTGAGGCCACCCGTGTACCCAACACCCCCCACCCCATCACCTCCACCCTAATCTATCTAGTGACCATAATGACCCCTGTCTCACAAAGTTAGAGTTTCAGAGATGGTAAACAATGCACCTAGGCTGTACCTGCCACACAGCCAGGCTGTGGCCCCAGCCTGGTGCCCAAGCCCTAGCACAGACTTGTCACGCTGCCTCAGGTCCCAGCCTGTCACTATTTGGGTCCTGGCTGGCTGACATCTCCACCACGAACACAGGCCTAGGGTCAGGGGACTTTTAGGGGCTTCTGAAAATGTTTTAAGTCTAATGTATTTTAGATCAGAGTTTAAAAAATGTAATCATAATGAATATATACTAATGAATCCAGTCTGCATCATATTTGCATTTGTACCAGTGCAGTCTTCAAATACAATGTTTGCCCTTTCTTTCTTTCTCTCTCTCTTTCTTTCTTTCTTTCTTTCTTTCTTTCTTTCTTTCTTTCTCTTTCTTCTTTCTTTCTTTCTCTTTCTTTTCTTAGAGAGGGAGAGAGAGCACGCATGCAAGAGCAGGAAGAGGCACAGAAGCAGAGAATCCTAAGCAGGCTCCATGCTCAGTGTGTAGGTGACATATGGCTCCATCTCACGACCCTGAGATCATGACATGAGCTTGAAATCAAGAGTCAGACGCTTAACCAGCTGAACCACCCAGGCACCCCAATATTTGCTATTTAAATTGCCTGGGGCAAATGGAAGTCATGATTCCGCCCTGGTCTTAATGTCCATGCTTTACCGAGCCCCATCACTGTGGAGTGCTCTCACTTGAGCCCCCTGCCCCAGGCCTCCAGCCCCCAGCCTCAGGATGGGCCAATGAGAGCCTGGGGTTGCCTGGATGCCAGCTCCAGTCCTGGCAGCTCCCATGCTGGTAGGAGGCAGTTCAGATGATCTGATGATGGGTGGGGGAGAGAGAGGTTTGAAGGACTCCCAGCTTCAGCTTTATGTGTTATCTCTCCTCCTCAGGTTTGGAGATGTTCTAGAATGTTTAAAATGCTCACCAAAGGGGGCACCTGGGTGACTGTGTTGGTTAAGGGTCTGCCTTTGTCTTAGTCATGATCCCAGGGTCTTGGGATCGAGCCCTGCATTGGGCTCCCTGCTTGGTGACGAGTCTGCTTCTCCATCCCCCTCTGCCTGCCACTCCCCCTGCTTGTGCGCTCTTGCTCTCTCTATGTAAATGAATATATATAATCTTTAAAATAAATCAATAAAATGCTCGCCAAAGATCAACTTGGGTAAAGGGCTGAAGAAATTTTGGGAAACAATCGATCCTAGGAAGAGAGAGCACTTCACACCCTTGCTTGGTTGAGGACGGTAGCCTGGCAGGTAGGGAGGAGATGTGGGAGGCGGTGGCTCTCTGTCACCCCACTTGTGTGTGTCTTGGTCTACTCCTCCTGTGTGGCGCTCACCAGCCAGCATGGTCAGCATGGCCCCCTGACATAGGAACCTACAGTGGACATGCCCTGGGGGGCTGGAGCACGAATCCCCAGTGGCCGTGGGTGCCGGCATCCCATTGAGATGCCTCCAAGGAAATTAAAGTGTTGGAAGATGGGGTGTCCCTTCAGGGCTGGCCAGGAGGAGAGCGGCCCACGTCAGGAGGCCTCCTATGGGAGAGGACCAGGACGGAGGACCAGACCAGCCCTGCCTGCACCACACTGTCGTTCTGTCCCAGACCCGCCTCATCAGAGAGCTGCCCAGGGTATGACAGTTCTGATTCCCAGGTCTGCCCCAGCCGCTCTGAACCTCCAGGGGTGGGGCCTGGACCGTGTATCTCACAAGTGTCCCCATGCATGGGGGGCATGCTGCTAGTGCCGGCTCAGCTTCACAAGCCCAGCTCCCTGGAGCAGGCACATTGTTTCTCCCATTTCTCTGGGGAGGACACAGCCTCCCCGAGGACTGAAGTGATAGATCCAGAGGCCACGATGGGCAAGACACAGCCAGGATGTCACCAGGTCTGTTCTAAGCTGTCAGCAGGAGCTGGGCCATCCCAGGTGGCCCCAGGATGACAGAAGCCAAGGGGGTACCATGCACAGACCTGGACCCCACCTGGGCCCGGGCATGAACACCACCTCGGCCATCTGCCCGCTGTGTGACCTTGAGACTCATCTTCCTGAGTCTCAGTACTCTGATCTGTAAATTGGGGATAATCCATCCTGCGTTTTGGGGAGAGGTGGTCAGCACAGTGCTGGCCAAAGAGCATGTCCCTAAGGGGTGGCTGTCTTCTCTCCCGCAAGGAACTTCTCCTCCCTCCTGGCTCCTCCTTGTTGCCCTCTATCCATGCCCTTTCCCGGCTTCACCCTTGTTCCAAACTGGAGGCGCAGACTGGGTCTCACTCAGAGCACAGCACAGATCCCCAGCTCTGCGGATTTGCCCAGCCCCACCCCTGGTCCCCACTTCTCTCCTCAGGCCGCTCAGCCAGATGGGGGAGGCTGCTTTTAACAGAAACTGAGCACCCACCAAGGAATTCTAAGAAGGAGGGCTTGAAAAATCTTTCCCTCCACCCAGACATCGTTTCCTTATTTCATGGGGAGGACACTGTGGCCTGCTCTCATCTCCGCTCCACCGCCAAGTGGCCCATTGGTGTTGCTAGAGCGGGCAAGGGGTCCACCCGAGCAGCCCACAGCTCCCTGGAGAACCCCTTGCCCATGGCTGGTGGTGCTGTCAGCAGAGTTCTGGCTGGCTTGCTAAAAGGAGGAAAAAATAGAATTGCATTTGCTGTCCACAATTTGCTTTGGCTTTTGTTTTCCACAGAGATCCTGCTGATGCTGCCAAGCCGGGCCCTTGGGATCGGGGTGGTGGCAAGAGGGGAGATGAAACACACAGTTGCATTAAATTATGGTAAGAGACTGCATTGCAGAAAGACCAGGGCTCCAGAGAGCTTTGCTCTGACCTTGACCTCTGGGGGCAGGGTAACGCAGAGCTCCAGCCTCTGAGTCAGACGGACACAGGGCCAAATCCCAGCTCTGACATTTACTGGCTGAGCAGCTTTAGGCAAACTGCTTAATTTCTCCAATACCCTCCTCGTGGGCTTATGATGATGCTTCAGTGAGATAATGAGGGTCCCGTGGCACAGAAGCACACGTGCTGCCGTCTTGGGTGGTGTCCATGATGCATTACTCTCTTGGCCTCCCTTCCAAAATCTCCCCCAAATCCTGGCACCCACACAAGGACAGAGGCCTGGGCGCAGGGTAAAAACCACCCACGCTGCCGCCCTCTAGTGGCGACACAAATCCTCGCTGCAGAGATGAACGTCTCGCAAGGTCTGGTTCCAAGACCTGAGCAGGATCCAACAACTGTACGTGTATTAAAGAGCCAGCCGGGCTTTCTTACCGGACCTAAGGATCCCACGCACCATATCTGCAAGAAGAAAATATTGTATTTTGCTCTGAAAAACTATGCCTAGAACATTTGCAATATGAGCACGTTTACAAGTTCTTAAAATCGATCCCCGCCCCCCGCAAATAGTTTCATGCAAAATCCGCATGCTGCTGTGCCCTGGTGCTTCTTACATCCTGGAAAACCCGGTTGTTTCCCGGCCATCATTTGGAGCCAACGGAGCACCTTGGATGAGTCACTCCATCTGGTAGAGACCAGGCCAACGACAGCTGTTCTTAGTGGAAGTAAGGGGGGCCGTGAAGCGTGGGGTCTCTGGGAGCAGCAGCTCCCGTCTGCGGCCCTGTCCACGTGTCCCACCTTTTGAAAAGTCTGTCTTGGGCCACGATCAAGTGCTGATGCAGCAATAACTCTCCCCCAGCACGCTGCCTGCCGGGCTGGTCATAGCTCACGCTGCCCGCCTCCCTCCTCGCTGCGATTTAGAGCCCAACTCATCATCTGGCTGAAGTGTCAAGGATTTCCTATCCTGGAGGAAATTAACTTGCATTTTACACTTTACACCCATAGAAATTTAATCATCCGCCATGCCCGGTCTGTCCTGCGTGACAGCCCCGCTGCTCTATGAAATACCACCCTCCTTGTCAGTCTGGGGGACCGGGACGGGGGGCTTTGGGCACCCACAGAGAGAGGGTCCTTCCAAACATGCCCCCGAGTACAAGCCTGAGGATTGGATCCCCTGGGAGGAAATCTAGAGGTGGCAGGAGTGATGAAGGGAAGAGAAGGCTGGGACGGGTGTGCTGGAGGGCCACAGGGTCACCCCAGGTGTTCCCCAGTGTCCCTTCCTCTTCGGCTCAGGAGACAGGTGGATTAGGGCTGTAGCTGAACCCTGTTCCACTAGCTGGTGACTTTGGACAAGTCGCTTAAGCTCTCTGTGCTTCTGATACAACAATATGGTGTTAAAAGCATTGAATGAGCTAATGCATTGCACACAGTAAGCACTCGTACTGGCTCACATTATTACTGTTATCATCGGACCTTGTTGTCTCTCCCCAGACAGATGCAGCTGCCTCCCCAGACTGGCCCCTGCATCCTGCCTCCCTGGCACGGCCATTTCCTGTCCAGCCACCAGGACTCTTTCTAAAGGAATTCTCTGGGGGCGTCTGGATGGCTCAGTCAGTGAAGGGTCTACCTTCAGCTCAGGTCATGATCCAGGGGGCCTGGGGTCGAGCCCTGCATCGGGGTCCCTGCTCAGTGGAGAGTCTGCTTCTCCCTCTCCCTCGGGCTCTCCTCCTGCTTGTGCTCTAGCACTTGCTCTGTCTCTCAAATAAAAAATAAATAAAGGAAATGTCTGGTCACATGTCCCCATCCCCCACCCCGCCTCCCTCCAGCTTCATCTCCTTCATCTTTCCTCTCCTGCATGTCACACGCAGGACACGTCAAACTCCCAGCACTGCTCTGCTGGCTGTGTGGCCCCAAGTGAGCCTTTGCTCACACAGTTGCCTCTCCCAGCCTCTCTTTGATTGCACACATTCTTGCTCTGATTTTGCTTCTCTCAAGAGGGAATATCTCCCTCAAGGGCCTGAGTCCCACCCCACTCTCTTCCGTGTGCCCTGTGACCCTGTCACAGCCCCAATCATAGGGCGGGATGGTCCTTGCTTGCAGGTCTTGTCTCCTCCCCTGGCTGAGGACCTGACAGGACCAAGGTCTGCCTTCCCCCAAGGTCTGCAGGGCAGACAGAGGCCCACCCAAGTCCTGTACAGCGAGAGGGACTCAGGAAGTAGTCCTCGAACTAAGACTTGTCACGTTCACATGGGCTGAGCTCTGAACTCAACTGGATGCAAACATCCTGGGGACAGGGCACTGGGCATTGCCTCCTGGGCAGTTCTCAATCAGGGCAGAATGTTGGAGCAACAATGCAAGACACTGACTTCCAAAGGAGACATTTAGACCCTCGCTGAAGCCTGGCGCTCGCAATGTGGGCAGAGCAGTGGGAGCTAGGGCTCTCTGATCCAACCACGGGGTTGGTCAAGCATGGAAGCCCCAAGCACCTTGCAGGCGCCCCTCTATGATGCAGCTCAAGCTACTGTCACTTGCCCCGAATACAGACCTCTGTCCCTAGTACTCGAGGCCTCAGGGCATCTTTCAAACTACTGCCCCACCTGTGTGGACACCGAGCATCACTCCTCACCGAAAGGAAGTGTCCCCTCATTGAGGAAGGTTCTACTCATTCCCACATCCAGCATCTTTGGCTAAAGTGACTTGCCCTTACCCATCGCTCTACCTGTCCTCAAGGCCCAGATACGGAAACAGGGAGAGACAATGAGGCAGAGGCAGATTTTATTGCTTACCTGTTAGTGCCAGGTCCCTGGAGCCATTTGCACCCCCATCCACCCACCTGCAGAGACCTTGAATCTGATCGACTGGTGACTAGTGATTCCCTCTCAACCAGCGCTGGCCAGAATAAACAGGATGCCGGTTATAAATATCACACCACTTTCTCCCCACCATAGAGTAAAAAGTAAAAAGGAACTGGTAACGTTAGTTTCAGTAATATATTTTATTTAACTGAGCATATTCAAACTATGATCGTCTTAACATGTGATCCACATTAACGGTTGTTAATGAGCTACTTTTCGGTTTTTATGCCACGTCCTTGGGATCTAATGTGTCTCTTACACCTTGAGCTCATCTCTGTGAGGACCAGCCATAGCTCAGGTGCTCCACAGCCACACCTGGCAAGTGGCCACCGCACTGAACAGCGCAGGGTTAGATTTTGTGAAGTTCTCCTGGGTGCGAGACACCGCCTTTGGAGTTTCAATCTCCTGCTCTGTAAGAGGTGCTAATAACAGCATCTACAAGGGCACTGGGGTGGCTCAGTGGTTGAGCATCTGCCTTTCGCTCAGGTTGTGATCCCAGGGTCCTGGGATCAAGTCTTGCATTGGGCTCTCCACAGGGAGCCTGCTTCTCCCTCTGCCTACGTTTCTGCCTTTCTGTGTGTCTCTCCTGAATAAATAAATACAATCTTTAAAAAAAAAATAGCATGTACGTCACTTGGTGGTTTTGGGTGGTATGAGAGTGTTCAACACATGTTAGTTGCTGGGGGGCACGTGTGTGTCTGCACACATGCAGGTGTGCTCTGGCCTTGCCCTTGTCAGGTGAACTACTTTTAAAATGCCACTTTCTTTGCTCAACAGACCTGTGTTGCATGCCCACTACACGTGTGTGTGCCAGGCACTGTTCTGCGTTTTGGGGTCACAGTGGTGAACCAGACGGACACACTCCCCACCGCTCAGGAGGCTATGATACTGCACGTTTGTAAACCTACAGATCTGCTCTCTTGCCTCCTCCCTGCAGGTATGTGCTCTGAGCTCCTGGGAGGTTCCAGGCCGTGAGCCTGGAGGAGCTTCTGGGAGGACCGAGGCCCTGGTTCCCTCCGCGGCCTCCCTGGTTGTAATGTGGAGGCGGCTGCGCTAGGTGGCGGTATTGGGCCACACACCGCCTTCCAGCCCGATGCCCGGGTCTCCGCACTCTTCCAGCGCTCAGACTCCCCAGGACCCCCAAGACTGACACCTCAGACCCCCATATCCCACAACCCAGGTTTCCCAATGCCCTAAATTCTAGACCCCCTCCGACCCTCTGACTTCCCAAACACTAGATTAGATTCCCAAATCTCAAACCACCCAGAGCCCAGACCTTCGACTCTTCTGAAGCTCAGAGAGCCCAGGGAATCCGTCACTTCCAACTCCCCAAACCCCAGACTCAGATCTTCCAGACCCCTAGCACCTCCAGCATTCCCAAACCCCGATCCTCAACAGCCTTCCGCCGCCATGCCTCGCAGACCTCCTCACTGCTCACATCCTCAAACCCCTAGATTCAGCAAAGCCCCACCAACTACCCGTTGTCTTCAGACCCTTCTGGACTCTGTAGACTCCAGTTTCCTGAGAACGATCAGAACCCCACCACCACCTCTCCCCATCTCCTAGCCCCACAGACCTCTAGATGGCCATGCAAACAGCCTCAGATGCCCAGTCTGCAACCCTCCCCAAACCTATTGGATCCCCTAGGTTCTCACACCAAGATGCAGGTCTCCTGACTGCCACTTCCCTCCAGAAGCTTTCTTGGGAACTTTTATGCTGGGCCTGTGGGTGCTGACCACCCCCTGCACTGGGATGCGACGCCTCTCCCTCCACTTAGTGAGGACCACAGCACCTAGGCATGAATGCCACAGATGAGAGGGGTCCCATCCTGCAGAGAAGGGCAAATGAAGGCCGAGAGAAGGAAAGAGGCTTGCTCGAGGCCCCCCAGCATGTGAGTAGATGGAACCCAGACCCCTAATTCCCAGCTCATGCAGTGGCTGGCACAGAGTAAGTGGTCAGCAAATGCTGGCCATTATTATACTATCATCCACACAGTCTAACCACCCATATCCTGGCCGCAGCCCAAGCTGACCTTTCCAAGGCCCAAGTGGGACCATTCTAATCTTCTTGGGACTGAATAAGTGAAACACCTCCCAATTTAGCGACATCTGCAAATTTAATTAACAAGCTGTTTATCTTCCTGGCCCAGCGATTAATAAAGGTGTCAGGCAAAACAAGACTCCACACAGCTCCCTGCAGTGCCCTCTAAATGCCCCTCCTTCCACACGAGGGGCTGGCCATTTATCAGAGGGATGGGGCAGGGTGTACTTGCAAAGACAGAGAAGGGGAGCACAAAGAGAGAGAGAAAGAGAAGCAGGGGGCTGCACAGCATCATGCCCCAGACATCTTGCCCTCGTTCAGTGGTTGAGTGATGAGGTACTGAGCACTTCCTGGGTGCCAGCACCGCGCTGTGCCATCACTCAGCAAACAGCACCCAGATGGTCATCCCAGCAGACCTGTGAGCAGCAGAGGGACAAATGCAGTGGGCAGGCGGAAGTCATCTTTTCCAGTATTAGAATTAACAAGACAAATGGCTCGCCAGCCAGGGCCAGCTGTGCCCCTATTCTGGGGCGAAGGAGCAGCTAACGGGTGGGCGTGCTGCCCTCGGGATCTGGGGAAGCGTTTCACCAAGGAGGCAAGAAAGCTACCACCTTGGTTCTGGGCGGTACCTTCTTGCCAGTCCGTGTAAGTTAGAGCGATGCAGCCACAGTCACTCCCTGCCACCCTCCCACACTCCCCCCAGATCTGAAGGATTCTGGTTTCCCTGGCAGCTGCTCAGGTGAACAGCTCCAGGGAAGTTGCCGTCAGCACTGTTTATGATCAAAGCCAGGACAGCGTTTGAGCGTTTGGCCATCTAGACATGCAAAGATAGAAACAGACCCAACTAGCCCAGCACATGCCTTTTACAGTGAGGAAACTGAGGCACAAAGAGGCGACTTGTCTCAGTGAGTAGCACAGCCAGGTCCAGAGGTCTCACTAGATTCTCGCTTCCAAATGAAACTGCACCCCTCAGCCTCATTATACTACCCTACCTGCACCCCGACCCCCCTACCTGGGAATCATAACCTTCTACCCCTAGGCTTCTCATCAGGACATACCTACACCCTGTGGAGACCCACATAAGTGAGAAACCCTGGGATGGACACACGCATGTGCACCTGCACACACACATAAGCACACACATGCACACGCTCAGATTGATTGAAAGAGAAACCCAAAAGCATCCACCACTCACCTTATTCTGCAGACTTTCTCATCTTCAGTCTCTTCAAACCCCCCACCAGCCTCTACCTTCTCCAAATTCTCAGCTAAGGGCTTTGCTTCTCATGAGACCAAGAAAGAGCGATTGGAGGGAAACAGATTGCACTACCAGGGGTTACCTGGCCGCCAGACCCTCCCCTGGTGCTGCTGTGAAAGCGGCTGCACCGTCTCGGCCCCGTCTAAGGCAGTGTGCCCCTGCCACAGGTCTGCCGCTCTCTTGGCTTTCCTCCTATCTGCTGGCAGTGCCATCTGGTCTCCTTTGCTTATCCTCCTCATTTTCCAACCTTGAGGGATCTTAGAGCTCATTCGGATGCATCTCTTTCCTCCTCTCAGGTGAGCTTTTCATGTCTGCTCATGCAGTGGGCAGCTTTTCATGTGGTCCATGAACGGATAGCTCCCCAATTTATGTCTCCAGTGCCAGCATCTCCTTGAACTAGAGATCACTAAATACCCATCCTTGTGTGACTTCTTCTCCTGGATGTTTATATAAGCCCCTCAAATTTAATAAGGTCTCAAAACAAACTCCAGCTGCCCCCAGCCCAGGTCAACCTGCTGCCTCCCTTCCCTGTCTGCTGCCTGCCATGACTGGTGTCATGCTGCTTTGGCTACCTTTACACAGATACACCCGGACAACACCTTGCCTCTGGTCCACATGGGGGAGGGGGTGTTGGCAAAAGTGCTCAGCACCCACGCCCAAAACCCCTGGAAGTGTGGGGGAAGTTAGTACCTATGGGGCCACCCTCATGTGGTGGAGGCAGAAGTGACTGGATGGATCCTCCTTCCTTCATCCCCAGGCGTTAGTTCTGAGATGCGTCCCATGATGCTCTTCAGGAGGTCTCAGACGCAACCACTGGTCACTGTGGGGTGGCCAACCTGATAATTCATTGGCTAATAATTGATAATTCTGGTACAGGCTGTCTTATCTTCCAGTTTTCTGTCTCTGGATCAGCCCACAGGGGAGCCAAGGCTAAGACCCAGGAAAAGTCATTGCTCAGAACCCCCTTGGAGAAGGGCCTGGGGCCCACCTGTGAGCAGCATGTTAAGCTGACAGTCTCCAGCTGTTGGCTTTGTCAGCTTTCAAGCCCAAGTCATGGTGCCCTGGGGTGGCCCCAGCAATGATCAGGGCCTGGCCATGTCTCCTGTGATGGGCACGCTTTGCTCCAGCGCCCACTGCTGGGCAGACACACATTCTTGGTGGGGGGGGGGAATGACGGGGTGCAGGGGGGGGTCACTCTACATCCCAGTCTGTCACTCCTCTGCCCACCTGCGTCTTCCCTCTCGTTTCATAGGTGAGGGCCCTCCTCCCACCAACCTCCCCCCCATAAACTTCTGTGCCCTGCTTTCCTCTCCACGCCTGCTTCCAGGATACTCCAACCTGAGATGCAGTTTGACAAGGGGCTGGGGGAGAGAGTGAGAGCACCAGTGAACTGGGTAGAGCACAGAGAGTTATGCTGGGGTTTGGGGGCTGGTAACAGAAGATAATATTTCACACCCTAATATTCTTTTTTTTAAAATAAAGATTTTATTTATTTATTCATGAGAGACACGGAGAGAGAGGCAGAGACACAGGCAGAGGGAGAAGCAGGCTCCCTGTGGGGAGCCCGATGTGGGACTCGATCCCAGGACCCCAGGGTCACACCCTGAGCCGAAGGCAGACACCCAACCACTGAGCCACCCAGGTGTCCCTCATACCCTAATATTCTTATCGGGCATCCTTCAGCTGTGCCTGGGGAGGTGGAGGCCAGACTCTGAAGATCTAGGGTTTGAGAGTGTTGAGGAGGCACAGGGGGTCAGAGGGAGACGGGCGGGGCTGCCCAGGTAGGGCCACAGGAGGAGGCCCCACACCTGTGGCGACCAGGAGGCAGAGCAGGGCACAGCTGTGTCTGGATCGTGCCTGGGGCTGCCGAGCCGCTCCTCCTGTCTTCCAGAAGAACAGACACTCGCAGTGGGACCTGCCCAGTCAGCAGGGGTGGACTGGGGGTCCAGGTGTCTGCAGGAGCCTGTGTGCATCTCTGGGGCCTGTCTCACTGCAAGCTGCCTGTCCCTGGATACAGCAGGCTCATGGACCTCCCAATATGATTTTACTAAATGCCATCTTTTGCCAGCAGGCGTGGGGCATGGTGGGCAGGGAGAAGCTTCTGCGCCAAGGGGCACCTGGCCCAGGGTGGCAAATACACAAACACAGAGGCACTTTGCCAAGCTCAAGACAGGTGCCGTATCCAGGTACCACAAAAGCAAAAGGAGGAGTCCGAGAAGGCTTCCCTCACCTCTGAGAGGAGGTGACACTCGCCCTAAGTCCTGAGGATGAGCAAGACTAAGGGTGCGCAGGACCACGAGGGGGGCACGACATGCCAAGGTCGCGGTGGGGTGGCGTGGGCAGGGGGCGGCCAGACTGGAGGCAGAGTCTAGGCTTGGTGGTTGGAGGGGCGGGGGTGGGGGGTGCGGCGGGTGACTGGGCTCAACTAGAAAGCCTGGAGGCTGCGAGATGCTCAGATTTGCGACCGGGAGGCTGGCGCTGGCTGCCTTAGCAGAACGGAGAGGGTTTAACCGGGCAGGGAGGCAGGCAGGAGAGGAGTCGGGAAACCCAGGTCCAGGCCAAGACAGAGGGAAAGCAGAGGGGGGCTGGGGCGGGCCGGGGGGGGGGGGGGGGGGGTTGGGCTGGGGGGGGGGGGAAGGCTGCTCCTTTCCCGGCTTGGGTTTCTCCAGACACAGGCCGAGGGGAGACTTTTGTCCTCTCTTGTTCCTCACACAGGAGGAAGGGCCGGGAGGAAGCAAGACCGAGCACCTCTCAGTGTCGGAGCCCATCACTATCTTTTTTGGTTAGAAATCGGTGACGGGAAGTGGCTGGGAGAAGTAAGATTTAGCCTTCCAACCAGGCGGCGGGGAAGGAAGGGACCAGAAGCACTTCCACCAGCTCATTTGCATTTCAAACAGCCAGTTTGTTTTATCTGCTAATTAGCATACTCACCCTCTGCTGAAAACGAGTCCATTAAAGGAGACTCTGCTCCAGGCCCAGCTCCTCCTTTAAATATTTTTAAAGTGCATGATTAATACACTTGCCCAGCGCTGCCTGGGACTGTGTTGGGGGTCAGGGGGCAGGCAAATGAAAGAAAGTGGCTGCACTGGGCGCTGACTGGCTGATTAATCACGGCCTCTTTTCTATAAATCACGGCAGATGGCAGGAGCCGGCTGCGGGTCCTCGTGGGGATGAGGTGCTGCAGGCGGGATTGGAATGGGGGTCGGAGGAGACCCCCGAAGGAGGCCCTGTTGGTGTCCCCGCAGACCTTGGGCTGCACCCCCGAGGCGATTTCCAAGTTCAAGGGAGGCTGTGTCTGCTGGGAGGACCGGAAATCTCCTCTTCCTCTCTGATTTTTCAGGATCGAAGACAGCATCATTTCAGGAACGCCCAACCTGGGTAGGAGGGGTGCGCACAGAGTAGTGTTTGTGTATATATTTTCCCAAATTCTTCCGACAACCCCATCTTCCACACAGGAATGTGAGGCTCAGCGAAGATCACCCCTGGGGCAATCTCCCAGGCCAGTCTCACCCCAAAGCCTGCCCCTCGCCCACCTCCCTTCTGCCCTTTCGAGGGGAGCACCATCCGACCCATCCATCCAAAGCCCCGAAGTGTGGGTCCTGGGCATTGCCTCAGCTGTCCCCTCCCCCAGGACATTGGCCCTGCACGGTCAGCCTCCCTCTGGGCTTCCACATCCAGCTCAGGTGTCCATCCCTGGGGGCCATTCCAGGCTCCCCTTCTTCCAGAGACTATTTCTCCTCCTCAGGTCCCCATGGACTCTTGCTCATACTTCCCGAAGTGTGTATTAAGTGACGTTTTACTTCCTTCTTGATTTGTCCTTCTTCCCAGGGAGGATGGGTTCCCCAGAGACGGGACCTGTGCCCACAGCTCTGGTGCAGCCTCACGGTGACACAGTGTCAGGTGCTGGAGTGGGGTGATGGATTTGTATCTAGTCACCTTAGCTAAGCTGGCACTGCAGTTTCTGGAAGTCCTTTCCCTGCATAGTTCTTTTTTTCCCCCCATGATTTTATTTATTTATTCATGAGACACACAGAGAGAGGCAGAGACACAGACAGAGTGAGAAGCAGGTTCCCTGTGGGGAGCCTGAGGTGGGACTTGATCCCAAGACCCCAGGGTCACAACCTGAGCCAAAGGCAGATGCTCAACCACTGAGCCACCTGGGCATCCCTCGCTGGCCAGTTCTGATGAGCGTGGACCCCAAGATAGAGACTGCCCACCATGAGAAGGTTCAAGGTGAGAATCAGGCATATCTGTTGACACCCAGAAGGCAGTGTAGGGCACCAGGTGTCTGCTCTGGCACCCACAGGTGTGGCTGAGCTACAGGGGATGGATTTGGTGCCGAGACAGCCAGACCCTCCCTGAGCCTTCCTGACTCCTGGGTTGAATGTGTGGTGAGCTCCTTGAAGAAGGCACCAGCTTCTCCAGCAGGTCACCCCATCGTGAAAGACATAGGCTCAGAGTCAGGGATGCATGGACTTGAGGTCAGATCATCCTTCTGGAGCTCCAGCTCAGCCTGTCCAGTTCTGCATGTGCTTGCTACCTTCTCTTCCCCGGGGCCTGCCCTGCCAGCTCCGAGAGGCAGGAACAGCAGCCATAGCCTCGCTCAGGCCACCCTGCTCCCAGAGTCTCGGGGGAAGGTTGGCAGTAGATAGCTTCAGAGAAAGGAAACCTCAAAGGCTGAGAAGCACCGAGGTCAGATGAGCTTGGTGTTTGCAGAAGGCCTGGGTGGCTGAAGCAGAGCAAGAAAGGGAAGACCAGTAGAAGGGGACTCCAGAGAAGCTGCTGGGGCTGGGTCCCACCAACCTTGTGACTGGAGAAAGGATGCCAGAAAGGACACAGCGACACACATTTTGGAGAGCTCCCTCTCTCCAAAAGAGAGCCACACGTGGCTGCTGTGTGGACCACGGTCTGTAAGGGGACAGGAGGGCAGGCAGATGGACTGGAAAGTCAGTATGGCGGTCTGGGCCAGAGGCGGTGGCTGGCACTCAGAGGTGACACGAGCCAACACAGGAGGACACAGGTTGAGGTAACAGGGAGAGGTCCTGCTAGTGACACTGATGTCGGGGAAGCAGGGCTGGGCCACGACAGCTCCAGTGTATAGCCTCGTATCTGGGTTGGTGGTGATCCCACAGATGAAGATGGGAGACCTGGGTGGGGGTGGGGAAGAGATGGGGGGGTGGTAGGTTCCAGATGCCAGTTTGACATCCACGTGTGGTGCAGGGAGGGCTGAAGAGAAAGCATCATCTGCTCATATGATGGATGGTGTTTAAAACCCCCAGAATGGACAAGAGTGATGGGAGAGGGCAAGGAGGCTGAGCCCTGGACTCCCCAACATTTAGGGGTCAAGGAGGTGGGAGGAACCAGCCAAGGAGGTCTGAAGGAAATAACCAGCAAGGCAGGGGGGAAATTGGGAAAGTGAGTGTGAGGGGTTTGCTATTTATCTAATAGCAAATAGTCTGGAATTGTGTAAGAGTAAGTAGCAATTGTTAGAAACCGTGGCTTGGGGGCTCCCACCACTCCCTAAATGATGAGAGGGGCTCACTTGTGCCTGGGCTGCTTGTACAACAATGTGGCTTATGCTGAATCCCACCTGCTTTCCTCTTTGCAGAGAGGCTGGGATTTGGGGATGTGCCAGGCGGAGGTGCCTCCATAGCAGCCCCCAGTAAAATCCCCGGCGCTGAGACTCTAAGGAGCTTCCCTGGTGGACAGCATGTCAGATACGTTGTCATAATTTGCTGCAAGGGGAAGTAAGCACGTCCTGTGTGACTCACTCCGGGGAGAGGCTTTAGGAAGCTTGTCTGGTTTCCTCTGGACTTCACCCCATTCCCCCTCTCCTTTTGTTGATTTCCTCTGTACCCTTTTGCTGTTAAAAGAAAAAAAAAAATCTTAGCCCTGGGTATTCTGAGTTCTACTGGTGAATCATCTAAACCGAGGAGGGTGGTCTCGGGAACCCCAACACAAATGGGTTAAGAATAGTATACTATTATAGTTCAAAAAAAGAAAAACTCTGGCCTGAAACTTTCTTTGCAGAACCATTGCCTTTTTTTTTTCTTTTTAAAAAGGTTTTGTTTATTTATTTATTTATTTGAGAGAGAGAGAGAGAGAGAAAGCACACAAGCCGGGTGAGCGACCCAGGGAGAAGGAGAAGCAGACTCCTCGCTGGACAGGGAGCCTGACGCGGGGCTCTCTCCCAGGGCCCCAGGATCATGGCCCAGCCAAAGGCAGCCGCTTCACCTTCACGACTGAGCCACCCAGGTGCCTCACCACTGCTTTCTCTAAAGCTGAAAAAACAAATTCCTAAAAAAAATAAAAATAAAAAACACAAATTCCTTTTTCAGGCACTGCTTCCTGGCCCCTCCTCCCCCGCTAGAATGCCCCCCATGGTTTCTTGTCCAGCTTCCAATGCTTCCCATCCTGCCAAGCCCAGATCAGCCGCCTCCTCCAGGAAGTCGGCCCAGATGCTCCCCCACTCCGTCACTTGGCATCGGGGCTCTGCCTCATGCTGGGCCCCTCGGTCAAATCCCAGAACAGTCGGGGCCGCTGGTGTCTTGAACCTCTCCAGCTCTGTGGCCCCGACGAGGCCCTTCTCAGAGCCTTTCTCCCTCCGGCTGCGGTGAAGGGCGAGCGGCGAGCCGCAGAGGCCGCTCTGGAGATGCCCACGGTCCCCTGGGTCCTTGGGTATGTGAGGCGCAGCGGCTGGGGGGGAGGCCGGAAGCGGGTGGGGGGCTCCGCGGCCTCGGGGGTGCAGTCCAGGGCTGGGGCGGGGAGCCCGGGGCGCTGCTCCCCTCCCGCCCCCCGACACCCCCATGCACCTGCCGCCGCAACCTCGCCGCCGCCAGGGGGCGCTGCTGGGCTGGCTGCGGGCCCCGGGGTGCCCACCCCTCCCGGTGCCGCGGCACCCCTCTGTTGGATTAGAAATCATGCTCTCAGGATCCAGTTTCTTTTAAAGATTTTATTTATTTATTCATGACAATACACACAGAGAGAGAGAGAGAGGCAGAGACACAGGCAGAGGCAGAAGCAGGCTCCATGCAGGGAGCCCGACGTGGGACTCGACTCCCGGTCTCCAGGATCGCGCCCCTGGCTCCAGGCTGCACTAAACCACTGAGCCACCGCGGCTGCCCAGGATCCAGTTTCTTTTCTTTTCTTTTTTTTTTTTTTCAGGATCCAGTTTCAAACAGGCTTTGGGAAAGCCGCTTGGAGAACTTGGCTGTAGCTCACTCGCTTTCAGAACCACAGGGGGAATCTGGGCAGGTTCTGGGCCGACCTCGAGCCCCACCAGAGCCAGAGCAGAAAGAGCCCTTTCCGTGAAAGACTTAGCGAGCTGAGGGTGCCGTCACCCCTCTTTCCTTCTTGCTCTGCAGGAAGGCATGTGCTGGGGGGACGGCGTAGCCAGGACCCACCCGGGTCTGCTCTGCCGTGGGGCCTTCCTTCACAATCCGCCACCCTGGGGCGGGTCCTCCTTCGAGGGAGAAGTCAGAGCCTGGGGCCAGCTTCTCGCTCGCCAGCCCTGGACCCCGGAGGGCAGCTCAAGCTTGGGCCGGGCCCCTGCCTGGCGCTGGACAGCCAAGGGGACAGTCAGCAAAGCAGGCCTGGTCAGGGCCGGTCACCCGAGGCCAGCAGCGGCCACAGCCCTTCCTGGGACAGAGGCTAGTTCCGTGGACTCCTCCATCAGACCCAAGCCCACCACCCCCAGAGGGGCCTGGCCTCAAGGCTCGGGAGCAGAGGGGGCCCTGTCCCCCAAGGAACTCACCAGTTCCCCAAGGATGGCCGCTCTTTGCATCCTCGGGAGATGCCTCTACAGAGAGACGTGGGGTGTCTGGAGGGGCTGGGGGGGGGCTGGTGGCCACGGGTGAGCAGGGTGAGCAGGGTGAGGGGAGGAGGGAGGATACTGAGAGTCAAGGAAACAGGGTTGGGTGTTTGGGGCACTGATGCCACAGAAAGATGGGTAGCAGGGGAGAGAAGGGGCTTGCTGGTCCTGCTGCCATCTGAAGCCAGAGTTCAGACCTGATGTGATAAAAGTAGGGAACCACAGTAGCTTCTTGAGCGAGGGAGTGGCGAGTGCAGCGGGGCAGCCGGCGGAGATGGGGGAAGCGCAGGAAGGCGATGGGTGATTGATGCCAGCCCGCACGCATCCGTGACGGGATCTTTAACCCACAAACCCCCCTGGTTCCAGTTCATTTACTAAATTAACCTTAGGAGCTGCCATCAAATACCACATTTTCAAATGATGTGAGAAAATGCCCACAGTGTGATGCTGAGAGAAAGACTAAGAAACGATCGAGCATGTGCGTTACCGGCTCGATTTTGTAGAGAAGTCCACGTGTCTGCGTTTGCTGGGGCACAAACCCTCGGGTTACTTTATGATGTAGACTTATTTATGGTGGTTTTTGTTTCCTCTTTCTTTGCCCGAATATGTTCCTCCACCTCCTGGGAGGATTTCTGCCCTCCCCCCCTCCCCCCCACCTGGCCCAGGGATAAGAAGAATTGGTTTCTGGTTACAAGTGATGGAGCCTTTGGATTTCAGGGCCCTTCCAGGTCCATCAGGAGGGGGCAGGGTGGCACATGTGGCAGGGAGAACCGGGATCCTCTCAAGCAAAGGGGAGATTTTGGGCCTAGGCTGGGTAGGGGGAGGCCAGGGGACCCAGAGGCCCCAGGAAAGGCCCTGGCCATCAGTGGTCACATTGGCCACACTCTAAGTGATGTTCCACAGGTGCCAGCTTCCAAACCCGCAGAGAGCCCCATGTCCCAGAGAGATGCCAATGCCGCAGTAGAGCCCCAGTGTCTCTCCAGGGTCACTTGCGTGGACAAACATAAGTGATAGGTGACTCAGGCTTCCTTGACAGTTCAGAATCCACACCAGCTGAGTGACAGCCCAAAGCGACAGGCTGTTTCCCGCAGACCCGAGGTGGCTCCCAGAGGGGTCTCCTCAGCCTACATCTGAATAAAGAAAAGCAGAAAAGAAAAGGGAAAAAAGAAGAGTCTGGAGGGAATATGCCAACTCTTACCAACAACTCTCTCTGCAGGTGGGGTTCTCGTGGTTTTTCTTTTCTTCTTAACAGTGAGCTATGGTTTTCTGATTTTCTACAATGAGCAGATGTGAATTGTAAAATTAGAAGAAAAAAATAATCCAATCAGGCAAACCTGCTCTGGAGAGACCAGGCTTAAGGGGACGGGGACAGAGTAGTGTCACTGGAGGGACGGGGCTCCCAGGGTGGCTTCCACACTGGCTGTGAGGCAGAGGGACCTGAGGCACCTGTGTGGCACGCACACACCCCTCACCCCTTCCTGACCAGCTGCCGCCCCTCCCCCTGCTGTCACTCACTCCTGGAGGCCAGATGGTGCCACCACCATGTTTCCAATTAGAGGTGCCTCATTACTGGCCAGCTGAGGGGACTGAAGCCTGTGCGGTGCCCACCAGTCTACCCCAGCCCCCATTTGTCAAAGTGGGTTTAGGGCTTAGGGTTCCTTCTAAGACAATAGCGACATTTTATACTTTTCTGATTTCTTCCTCCCACATCTTCCCCATCCTGCTTCTTTTTCTGAGTCTTGTGTTCCCATAATGGCATCTGCATCCTCCCTGTATCCTGCTTAAAATCTTTTCCCTTTGCAATCCTGACCATTGTAAGCTGTCAAGTCTTAAGAATTTGCCCTCAAGTGACAAAACATGAGAGACTCCTAACTCTGGGAAATGAACAAGGGGTAGTGGAAGGGGAGGTGGGTGGGAGGACAGGGTGACTGGGTGACGGGCACTGAGGGGGGCACTTGACAGGATGAGCACTGGGTGTTGTACTATATGTTGGCAAATCGAACTCCAATTAAAAAAAAAAAGAATTTGCCCTCAAAGTCTCCGTCCCCCACCTCAGTGACTCCCTGTCCCTCCATTCCCTGCATTTCCTTTTTTCTCACCTGCTTGTGTTCATGGCAGTGGCCTGCTGGCTGGTCTCCCTTCTGTCCACTGCCCATAATGCCATGCCATAGGGGAGAAAAATACTTGGACTGGGCTTCTCTATTTAAAATGATGTTGATGACACTTTCCTTCTCTCCCACTAAGCTTATAGGATAAAATCCAAATCCCTTTTCCTACAGCCCGAAGCCCTCTGTGATCCGTTCTGGGGTGGTAAGAGCCACAGCATGCACGCTTCTACTCCAGCCCTCGCTCCCACGCAGGCATTACTAATCCATCACAGCATTCTCCCTCTGCTAATCCAGGAGGTGTCTTTGGACTTTTCTTTAGGGCACAATGTATCAGGCACCTCAAAACAACTGATCAGAAGTTGGCCCTCTCGAATCCACTCCTCACCCAAATCTCTGTCTGTCTCTCTCCTGCCCACCCCATCCTACTGTCCAGCCACACGGGGTTCATTGGCATGATCATCACATGGGGATGAGCAAGGAGGCTTTAATAGTGTGACTAGCTACACAGGTGTGGGAAGTTGAGCGGTAACTCATGACAGAAGAGCTGTTGCACCCTTTGACTAAAGAGTCCAGAAACCTCAAAGGAAGGCAGTTGCATTGAATCATGATCTGGAGGACACTTGGGTGGCTCAGTAGGTGAGCATCTGCCTTTGGCTCAGGTCGTGATCCCGGGGTCTTGGGATCAAGTCCTGTATCAGGCTCCCTCAGGCAGCCTGCTTCTCCTTCTGCCTGTGTCTCTGCCTCTGTGTGTCTCATGAATAAATAAATAAAAAATCTTAAAAAAATCATGACCTGAAGCAACCCCAAATGAAGACAGCCAGTGGGGGAATGAGCATGCTGGCTTCCTTCTCCTGCCTCCCTCCCTCACCTCACATGCCTGGGCTTCCCGTTGCCCGAAGCCAAATAAAGCTGGATGGCCAGAGATCCATTAGGACAGAGCAGGGCTGAGAGTGGATCCAAGAGACATGGGAAGGTTCTAGGCCACCAGAGGGTCCCCTTCTCTGCCCCAGAGAAGAAGTGCTAGTGGAGAGGCCTTCAGTGTGCTGCTTATTCTCACCCCACCATGATTTTGT
The DNA here is from genome assembly GCF_905146905.1 of Nyctereutes procyonoides. Taxonomy (NCBI): domain Eukaryota; kingdom Metazoa; phylum Chordata; class Mammalia; order Carnivora; family Canidae; genus Nyctereutes; species Nyctereutes procyonoides. Next base: position 9,752,312 of record NW_026575030.1, on the reverse strand, counting down.
TCAGAGAAACTGATATGCGACAGGTAAATGGCACAGAGTAGGACAAAGGCCACCCTCCATATAGGCACTCAGAACAGAGAGATGCATATATCAGGGAAGGCTTCCTGTAGGAAGTCAGGGTTGAGCAGGGTTTTCAAGTGAAGGTGGTGGGCTTGTTCCACAGCTGCATAAGTCTTCATCCAGAACACAAGTTTCCTTTCTCTGGATGGGCTGGACTAGGCTGGGTGATGCCTTGTGTGGACAGAGCTCCAGCCACACAGACAAGAGACAACTATTTGCAAACCCCACCGTGGTTCCCACCCGCATTCCATGGGAGGGGGGTGTTGCCTGCGGGTACCACGAGGCCAGGGCTTCCTGCACCGCTGAGAGAGAATGGGCCCCGAGAATGGCACCACCCGCCTTCCTCATTATCTGGGTGGAAATTCTCAACAGCCTCCCCACATCATGGCCCTGATAATCATAATAAATTGTAGCGTTTCAGAGCCCAAAGCCCAGAGGTGGCTGGGGCACATTTACAAGAACCTCAGCTAGCAGCAATATGCTGCCACAAAATAAAAGTGTGGCCTGAAACCTCTCGGCACTAACCGGCGGCGCCCTGGCTGATTTCCGGTCCTTACCTAAGCCAACCTCATTAGTCTCACCCAAATATGTTCCCCTAATGATGCTCCAGCAGAGGTAGGTGCACACGTCCTTATGGTCTGGGCAGCCCGGCCTCCTAATAAAAAGTAATAATAATAATTAAGAATAACCTATTAGGCTCCTTTCCCCCTGCTCCCCACCCCCGGCCCCCAAGCTGGCTCGGGACCAGGAGTGCCGGGCCCCTGCAGCGTCGCCCGAGATTTATTCCGAACACGCTGCCCTGGCAAACGGCTCCAGTCCTCCTGCTCCCCGCCCGCTAACGAACATCTGCTGGTGGTTCCTGGGAGTTCAAGGGCTTTGGGGGGTGGCTTGGAGGTGATGTAATCAGAAACCAAACACTCTTCCGACCTCTTCCCCCAGCCATGTTCTTCCTCTGGGGATACCTCTCCTTGTTGCCCACCCATTCACCCTGCCAGGCCCTCTCAGCCCTCCCAAAACTTAGCTCTGTGTGCCCTCCTCTGGGTGCCTTTCCTAACGGCCTCTGGTGGCAGGGACAGGCCCCCCACCTTGGGCTCCCTCTCATGGCCTCTTGGATGGACTGCTCATTGTCTGGTTCTTGTTCCTTTCTTTGAGGCCAAGGGCTCAGGGCCAGGTGTCAGGCCCCCTTATTATGATTTTGTTGAATGAATCTATGTGATGGATAGGGTGCTTGGAGAAGAAATTTCAGAAATAAACAGAATGCTAACTTCTTAAAATCTTCCCTTTGGCTAATGTTGTTAACAGGGAGCTAAGTGCAGCTCCTAGATTCAGCAGGCTCAGGGGGGGCCACTAGAGCTCCCCTTCCTAAAGACATTAGCTACTGTGGCTTTCACCCATAATGAAGACAGGGCCAAAGGCTTCACACCACCTGGCGATGGCCATGGCCCGAGGGGCACTGCTGTGGTGGGAGGCTGATGATGTTCTTGGGGCAGCGGCATGGGTGGGGGGAGAGTAGCCAGGCTTCCTGTAGACTTTCTGGGTCTGCATGGTCTTTGAAGGTGATCTGCAGGCCTGTCTGATGATGACAGGAGGCTGGTGGGATGAGGGTGAGGCTCCTTCACTTGGGAGGTCTCAGCTGAAGAGGGGGAGGCTTGCATCTTCCTTTCTCCTGCCCAAGAGGGGGTGGGGAAGAGTCTGATGAGGGTTTGCTCTGTTTGGGTGCAGGCAGCTGGGAACGAAGATGAAGGTGTCTTCCAGAGCCTGGCTGGGTGGTTGGAATTGTTGGGTGCCAGGGGCCAGCCTGGTCCCAGGTAAACAGAAGGCCCTCCCTTTGGAATGCAGGAATGAGGAGAATCCTTCCCATCTCTCTCCTCCACAGGATCCTGCATCCAGAGCCAGATGCCTAGGATGCTTGTTGTTGCTGTCTCATCTCCACCCAAGGGGCCGGAGAGTGTCCTTGTGAGTAGACAGATACCAGTGTGCATACACGTGTGCAGCGAAAACTTGGGTACCAAAGACATTTTTTTTTATTTTTAAAAAAATTTTATTTATTTGTTCATGAGAGACACACAGAGAGAGGCAGGGACACAGGCAGGGAGAAGCAGGCTCCATGAGGGGAACTCGATGCAGCACTCGATCCCAGGACCCTGGGATCATGCCCTGAGCCAAAGGCAGATGCTCAACCACGGAGCCACTCAGGTGCCCCCCAGAACATTTTTAAACACTCAATATCTGTGGCAAAGTACCTGTCCTCCCTGAAGACAACAAGGAGTTCATCATTCATTTACTCGGGGGGAGTTTTCTGAGCATTTGCCCTGTGCCAGCGCCAGGCCAGGGGCTGATGCAATAGCAAGCAAACTGCTCACTGTCTCGGCCTGTGCGAATCTTCCACGGTGGAAAAAGAGCTAGACTTTAAACAAACACACAAATCAAAGTATAATTACAGACCAGGACAAGCGCAAGGAAGGAGAGTGTCCATGTTCTGGGAAAGTTTGGCTGGGGCCTGGCCCTGTCTGGGTCAAGGATGGTGTCCCTGACAAAGTGACTTTTGAAGTAGTGGCTGGAGGATGTGTAGGGTTACCTGGGTGGTGGGGGTGTGGGCAGTGGGACTGGGAAGTGAGGCTCCAAGGAAACAGGGACTGTCCGGGCCGAGGCCCTGGGGTCGGCTGGAGACTGATGATACAAAGGCCAGGTTGATGGGAAGCAGGGTGGCAGGGGAGCCTGAGAGGATGCTGTAGAATGTTAGCTGTTATGGTAGGTACGAGGAAAGCACAATCAGATTTGCTGGCAATGGTGTAGAGAACCATAGGAAAGCAAAAGCAGAGGCAGAGGACAAGTTAGGACTCTCTTACCTCAGTCCTGATGAGAGATGACGGGGGGTACATTAAGTGTCAGGAGTACCCTTGCCAGCAGTGGCAGTCGGCTGGCTGGGGAGGTTCTAGAAAAGGTGGAGTTGGCAATGCCCCCTGACCGCCTGACTTACACAAAAGGGTGGAGGGGAAGCCTGGGCAGGCCCAGGTTTGAGGACGATGTTGACCGAGTGGTCTCTGGGCAGAGGGAGGGGGCTGTGGTGTGGCCCAGAGTGGCCCTGGGCTTGAAGCTGGGAGCTGAGGCAAAGCCAGAGGGGCTGATGGAGGGAGAGAGCGGGATGGGGGGCGAAGAGGAGGACGTCCAGGACTCCCACCTGGCTGGGCTCCAGGCACACAAAACTCCCTGACCCTCACTCCATCTCTCTCTTTCTAGCACCTTCCTGCCTCCAGCTGACTTCCAAGTGCAGCTGAGCACATCCCAAACCAGCGCTACAAAACAATTCTGTTTTTAAAACACTCCAGTGAAAGATGATTGTTTTTTAGCTAAAATATGAGGAATATTAAAAACAAATAACAAATGCTGAATATGGATATGAATTGAAAACCTGGGAGGGAAATAAACACCAGCCCCAAATTATCAATGTGAAATGGACGATAACCCCCATGAATGTAATGTCACTGTACTGTCCTGTAGTCTACTAGCAGACGGCCCCAATCTGAGGTTCACCCAAGCCCCTGGGCAGCCCAGGGGGTCTGTATTACCTGCTGGGCAGCTCTCGAAGTGTGGTCCAGGAGTCAGCAGCACCTGGGAGCTTGTTGGAAATGGTACTTCTGGGGATGTGAAGGTGATCTGGCTGGGACATCTGTCACTACACTGATCGCCAGGGTCGACTCAGCTGATCTGGCTGGCTAGGCAGGTGTCCCCTTCCTCCCTCACCACTCCATGTGCATCCCTCCCGAAGCTGTGTGCTCAATCGAAGAGGATGGCCTTCCCCGATAGAGGAGGACCGCTCTTGGGTCAAGGGTATACGAGTAGCTGTGCTCCCCTGCTGGAACCTCTGAACAAGCTCTTGAAGTCCATTTGTAGGAGAACGTAGGGTGATCAGACTTCCAAGATCCCAGACACGTCCAAATGAGGCACTGCATGTGGCAGTTTGCCTTTAAAAAAAGAAATGGTACTTCTGGGCCCCATTCCAGACTTCCTGAATCAGAGACTAAGGGTAGTGCCCAGAAAGCTGTGGGGTTTTTTTAAAAAAAATTAATGTGAAATTCATATAACATAAAATGAGCAATTAAAGTCTACAATTCAATGACATTGGTGAGCTCACAATGTTGAGCTTGTGTTTCACAACCACTCCCTCTCTCTAGTCCCCAGGAATCTTCATCATCCCAAAAGGAAGAAAGAAGGAAGGAAGGAAGTACAGAGCTCAACCGCACTGTATTGTTAAACAGCTACTCTCCGTACCCTATCCCCCAGGTCCTCGGCCACCAGTCAGTACTTTCTGGCATCATGTGTTTGCCTGTTCTGGGTATTTTATATAAATGGAGTCATACAATATGTGGCCTTTTGCATCTGGCTTCTTTCACTTGACATCATGGTTTTCAGATTCATGTATGCTGCAGCATGCATCAGAGCTGGATTCCTTTGTAGAGTTGAATAATACTCCATCGTATGCACAGATCACACCATCTGTGTTTTCACCAGCCCCCCAGTGACTCTGAGGCATGCTCAAATTGGAGAACCACGACCAGCAGGACTGGGGACTGAATACCCTGGGGAAGGTGGCCCATAGTCCCCTCGAGCATCCTCCGTCAGCCTCTCTGGATGCACTTGCTGCAGATCCTACTCCAGTCTGTAGTGCCACTGCACTGGCTATGAAGCCTGGCTCTGTCACTAACCAGCTCCAGGTGAACTGGCAAGTGCTCTGCCTCTCCAAGACTCAGTTTCCCCACCTGTAACGGGCTGTGGTGAGGAGTAAGTGAGGAGCACTCAGAACTGGGCTCTAGCAGGACAAAGTGTTGTTTGACAGGCCCCTACTGAAATTGCCATTTGGGTAGCTTGAATGACATTGAATATACCTGGGGACAAATCTGTGTGGGTTAAGGATCTGGCGATTTATTCTGAATTTGATAGAAGGCATTGGAGGTTTTAGGCAAGAGAGTGAGAAAAGCCAATGTACTTTATTAAAAGATCCTTTGGATAAAAGGTCAGGGATGCCATTTTTCCTTTCTTTGGGATTCCTGACAGCCCTCATCCGCATAGGGTCATCCCAAGAGATGTTTGAGTCGGGGAGACGACACAGCTGAGACTTCAGGGGACCCTGTTCTCATGGAACTGACCACCAACTCTGTGAGATGGGTACTTTTCTTATGCTCATTTTATAGATAAGAAGCCTGAGGTCTGGAGACAGAGTTCAACTCATTTGCTTGCTGACATCATACATTTCCTAGGCTGTGATGTTGGAGGATGGTACCCAGCATCTCTGGTCTAGGCGCCCTGGTGTCCAGACCCTGCCTGGAAAGGGGGGCGGCCTGCTACTCCAGTGCTCTGGGTCACTGTGGAGCTGGTCAGGGTGCTGGTCACACATCAGAGGAAGATCTGGAGCACTGGAGACTGGAAACACTTCTGACTGCGAGCACTGTGACACGTTAGCTGTGTGACCTTGGCCAAGCCACTTAATCCTTCTGAGCCCCTACTCCCTCACCTACAAAGACAGAATTATAACAGCCCCTCCGGGCCATGGGGACAATTGGACGTGACCCCTTGTTTTGTGCACCACGTAGGGTCATTCTGTCCTGGCCAGTAGCGGGCTTCCCAGGCCCGAAGCTTGTCACCATGTTCCCACGGCTCGGGTTCCTTATGCCCTGGGAGATAAAGGTCTGGGCTGGGAGAGACCAACCCCACGCTGCCAGCAGGCAGCCCCATGGCCCCCGCGGCCCGGGTGAAGGGCAGGCGTTGACGTGAAGGGGAGACCGTCCTGCTTGCTGTCCTCGGAACCTCGAGGAAGCCAGTGACACAACCGAGTGTGGACATTAATGCAATCGAAGGGTAATTCAATCACTTTATAGAAGTTGATCTGTCCTTTTTATTACAATTACTGTCGGCTGGGGTGTTTCGTTCCATCATGGAAAATAAACATCATTTATCATACTTGTAAAGATTAGCCACCGACAGCTACAGCTCTTGCTTTGCATAAATGTGTATTAATGTCGGCCCTGCCCGCCGTGTGGGGAGAAGTCTATATTTCACAAGACTGATTAGGCCCCGTCACCACTGCTTTAAGTAATGTCTTATCATGACTGATACACCCCGACTGCAAAACAGCAGCCGGGAGGGGGGGTGGGGGCTGCTCCAGGCAATTTATGGTGGCACCAGAATGAAAAGCAGGCCTAGGAAGGTGGGCATCTGTTTCCTCGGGGCCCGAGCCCATCTCTGACGCTGGGGACCGTCTGACCACCCCCATCCCAAGGCTCCTGACCAGGATGCAAGGGCTGCCCACAGGGGTGCTCAGGAGCCACCAGCCACTGCGGAGCGCCCAGCCCAGCCCTTGAACATCCTCCTCTGAGAGCTGCCCGCCCCCCACGTTCTCTTGCTTCTCTTCTCCACTTTGGGGTGACTGGCCCTGCAGGCCTTTCTGTCAGGAGCCCCTTTGCATCGATTCCCTGAAGCCTCCCCTGTTTTCTCCCATGTCCAAGCTGGGGTCTGTCCTGGCTGCCCCGGGCCACCACTGCCAATGGCCAGATTGGTCTCCAGGCTTGTCTCCTGGGCTCAGCCTCGCGCCTATGACCTCCCACCCGGACGTCCTACCACAACACTAACCTACTTCTTCTGTCTTCCCATTTGCTGTGCACATTGTGGCCAGTGTGGCCCTGAGAAACAGAAATGCGATCATAGTACTCCGGGGACCCCACGCTGCTCGAGGGACACTGCCTATGCTCCCCCAGGTCAGGCTGTCAGGCTCTCCTCTCCCACAGCCAGAGCCTCCTGACCCGGGCTTGCCAAGCTCATCCCCGCCCTGTCATTCCCACACTCAGCGTCTGCATCATGAGCAGGACTTTAGGCAGAAAACATGGAAGAAAGGCTGACTTTACAGGGCTCACACTCACACAACAAGTCCGAATCTAGGAAAAACATTTATATTGTTTTTTAAAATATATTTATTCATGAGAGACACACAGAGAGAGGCAGAGACACAGGCAGAAGGAGAAGCAGGCTCCCCACAGGGAGCCCGATGTGGGACTTGATCCCAGGACCCCGGGATCATGCCCTGAGCCCAAGGCAGATGCTCAACCACCAAACCATCCAGGTGCCCCAAAGCATTTATATTGTTATTGGTTTTTATTGTTTTATTTGCACTGCATTTGTAAATTCCTTTGGGTTCTATAGTTCCAATAAGAACTCTTAAGCATAAGGAGTTTATACCTAGTTTTATGTGCTCTTATTTAAGAAAAATTATAATAAATATAATGTAAGATACTAGAATTTATTTTCCTTCAAGAGAGTCTGTCTGTTACTGAGAGGGCAGGGGTTTCATCTGTCCGGTCTACCTGTACCCTAGCACCCATCACTGCCTGGCACCTACTAGGCACTCACTGAATATCCGTGAAATGAGTGACTGAAGCTGTGAGAAAGAGGACATCTGTGTGGATGCGGGATGGGAATCTTGGAAGCACCACGTAGATGGCAAGTGGGTATTTGCTAGATGAATGAATCAGGGAATAAATGAACAGACGTGTGAACAAATGAATGAATGAAGGGCCGTTCAGGGCCATGGAGAGCAGGAATCGAGGCAGGTGGGAGCAAGGCTCACTCAGACACCTGTCTCTATCTTGATGTCACCTGAAAGATGACGCTGCAGTCTGCCTGGCACAGGTCTGGACCTGAACACCCTCTAGGGTCGGGGGCTGCCTTGGTGTCCTCAGACCCATCCGGTCCTCTCCAACCTTCCACGCCGTCCTCTCCCCACTCTCAAGGGGCCTCCTGTTGACTCCTCCCATCGGCTCTCAGGAAGGGCCAGGGCCTGTCCTCCACAGCTCTGCCACCTTGTAGGCAAGGCACTAGGAAGGAACTTTATGGAGGTTCCCATCCTGTACACACCATCCACTTAAAGTGTATAACTCAGTGTAGTGGTTGTTAGTGTAGTCACATAGACGTGTGCTCATCACCACAGTCCATTTTAGAACATTTCATCACCTCAAAAGGAAACCTTGTATCCTTAGCTACCACCCTCTTATGTCTCCAATCTCCCTTCCCCCAGTCCTGACAGCCACTAACCTACTTTGTCCCCTATAGATGTCCCTATTATAGATTTTCATATGAATTCAAGATTCACGTCCTCCTTCTTCCCTTCCTTCCACCTCCTCTTCCTTTTCCTTCTCTTGTTCTGTCCCCAGCCTGCCTGGAATGTGGACATGAGGCTGGAGGGGTAGCAGCCATTATATGACCATGAGGCAATCTCAGGCTAAAGTCTCACTCCAGGGATGGTAGAGCAGAAAGCTAGAGGTACTTGCCTCATCCATAACATGGTAGAGCCTAGAGGCCAGAGCTGGAATATCTACCTCCAGATTCTGTGTTACATGAAGAAAACAAAAAGAAAAAAGAAAAGAAAAAGAAAGTTGTTGAGCCACTGCTGTCCAATTTGTGCTGTTTGCAAAAGACTGAGATGGCAACTTGAAAACATAAACTGTGACTCTGATTAGACTATTTCTTTGCTCAAGAGGCAGCTCAGTGACCCCCATTTTCTGTCCAGTGAAGTCAGATGCATTAGCCTGGACCTTACAGCCGGCTTGTGCTCCATCCCCACCCCCGCTTTGGGTTCCCAGGTCCGAGGTTTCTGCTTGTTGCTGGCTCCTCTCCATCTGCCCCTCTGAGAACTCCTCTTTCCTCCTATCTCCTCCTTGGAAATCCCTCCTCCCCATCCTGCCTCGAAGACCTGTGAAATGGTGCTTGTCCACCCAACGCTCTGCCTCCTCCCCACCCCCCTGCACACATGCACCCTGTCCAAGCAATCTTGGCGTCCTGCCCCGACACCTGGTACTTTGTGTGGGGTACAGCAGTTCCCTGCCTGGCCTCGTCGCCTTCCCACCTCCTCCCCTGGGTCCAGGACAATGCCTTGTATACACGTCCTGGATACTCTGCAGAGATTTTATGAATGAATGAATACCAGTGATTCTTTAATAATATACTTTATATGATATTGAAGCATATTTCATGCAACACATAAATGTAACAATGAGTGTTATTTATTGGCCATCTGCTCTCTGACAAACACTGTATTAGGCACTTAATTTGAAAAAATAATAATTTTTTTCCTTTTGTATGCCGAAAGAATAAATGTTCTTTGTTGAATATAGAAAAGTACATTCAATCGCCCATAGTTCCACCCAATCCCTGCATTGGTAGCATTTGGGAGATATCATATATAGAAATAGTGGGGCAGAGAAAGAAAGGGATCACGATATAGTGGATTTCTTTGATAGTTTACAAATTGCTGGCTATTCTTTTACTAGACATTTTTTTAAAAAGACTATGTAGTTATTCATGAGAGACACAGAGAGAGAGGCAGAGACATAGGCAGAGGGAGAAGCAGGCTCCCGGCAGTGAGCCCATTGTGGGACTCGATCCCAGGACCCTGGGATCACGACCTGAGCCAAAGGCAGATGCTCAACCACTGGGTCACCTAGGCGCCCCTCTTTTACTAGACATTTTAAATTTATTTCTCAACTTCACGCGTATCCACATTTTACACTTTCAGAAACTGAGGCTCAGAGAAGCAAATTCACGTGCCCAAGGTGATACAGCTTGGATAGAAGCAAAGTGGAATTTTATCCAGGTCTGTGGAACTCCAAAGCCTGTGTTTTCATTTCACTCAACATATGTAAGGTTAGAGATACCTGGCTCTAAGTATTCACGTGTAAGATAAGCCACAGAGAGTGCATACCACATATTTTATATGTGAATGTATCTGCCAACGTGCTGTGCACGGATCTGTAATCACGCACCTGCTCCTGTGTACTTTAAGTCTGGGGTCTTAACCTGGATTCTATGGGCCTCTGAAGAGGACTTAAGTGTGCTTCAGTGGCTAGCAAGGCCCCTGAAAAATCTCTTGCAAAGTTCTCTGTGTGTATCCGAGTGTCAGTTTTCATGAAGGAGGATTTATAACTTTCATGAGATCCTTAGAGGGGCTGTGAGCCCTCAAGAGCCAGGAGGCGCTGATGTACTGAACGCACGCGTCCGAGCCAGGCTCTCTGCTGTATGAATGAACTCACTCGTCTGTCATCCAGGTGCACAGCTGGGTACTCTGGCTGACTCGGGCTTCCCGGCCCAGCCTCCAAATCCCCACTTTCTCTGCTGTGGTTCTGTACGGGGCGTTCCAGACAGGCTGACCTGATTCAGGGTGTAGATGTCTGGCCCAGAGGGAGAAGCCTCAGAGTGGGTGGTCAGGGAGCACCAGTGGACTGGGGGCTGTTAGTACGGACAGGTGGGTGCAAATGTGTGGGCCTGGGAAGAAGGCAGGGCTTGTAACCATGAGACACTGCTCTGAAAACAGGGCCCTCTAGAGACAGAGCCACTGACTAAGCTAAGCCACTGACAAAGGATGAATGTTCCCTGAGATGGAGGTTTTGCTTTCAGCTTTCCCTGAAGCTCAGGGTGGTTGGGACACTAAGATTGGGAACCTGGGCACCTCAGCACTATCTTTGGTTCTAGCCCTAACTTGTACGTGGGCAAGGCACTTCAGTTCCCTAGGCCTCAGTTTTCCCATTATAAAATCAGGAGCCTTGATGAGAAGCAGAGCATGACTAAAATATCCTGCTCCTAGCTAATGAGCCAGGGACTGTGGCCCCGGTCCTAAATCATCTGTGATGATTGGCTTGTTGGTTGACGTCTTGATCTCAGGACACTGGAAACTGCTGCCTGGCCTTCCCTTGGCTGGGTTGAAGACAGGAAGAAGGAAGCCCTGAGATAGGTGGGAAACCGGGAGAGGCCATGAGTTCCTAGAGGATGGACACCACGCCACCTCCTTCCCCACTGTAACCCCCTAGACTAAGACTGTAAGCTCCTAGACTGTTGTGTAGTGCATGGTGGGTGCCTGTATTAGTTTACGCGGGGCTGCAGTAACCAGTGCCATAAATTAGGTGGTGTAAAATAACAGAAATTTATTATCCCATACTTCTGGAGGCTGGAAGTCCAAAATCAAAGTGTTGGCAGGGCTGTGCTCCCTCTGAAAGCCACAGTAGACCCTTTCTTGTGTCTTCTGAGCTTCTGGATGTTGCCAACAAGCTTCAATGTTCCTTGAATTATACTCACATCCCCTCTAATCTCTGTCTTTACCTGGCCATGTGTCTGTCTTCACATGGCCACCTTCTTGTGACATTTGTCATGTTAGATTTGGGCCAACCCTACTTCTAACCCCGTGTGCCCTCATCCAAATGAATTACATCTGCAATGACCCTATATCTAAATAAGGTCACATTCGGAGGTCCTAGGGGTTAGCAGACTCCAACATATCTTGTTTTTTTTTTGGGGGGGTCACTCTATATATAATCCACAGCAGGATCCACTAAATATTCAGTGAACAAGTGGGAGAGATAAAAGGGCACAAGCTTTTGGCAATCTTTACTACAAGGAGATCACCACAGGGATAAAAGTGCATTTATTGGGACGTGATTTTCAAATAATTGCTTCTCCTTGAGGAGAAAGGACAATTCACTGTCCTGGAATCACTGAATCCTGGATGGAGAGTAAAGTGCATGTAAGGCAGAGCAGGTAAAGCTACACAGTGTGGGCAGCAGTGAATGAACTTGTACAGGGGAGTGGACGTCATGGTGAGGAGACCACCCACCACGGCACCCGCAGTCTTCCAATGATTTTTCCATCTTGATGAAAGAAATTATCATGTTTTCTACTGCTGAAGAATGAATATAACTGTGACTTGTGTTTTATAACTTTATGTGGCAGATTTTATGCACTTTTGACATTATGTTTTGGACATATCCTTTGACCTTGCAACTCTACTGCTTTGAATCTAGCCTTAGTGAAAAAACAAAACGAAAATATTGTTTTAGCCAGTTATGGTGTTTGAAGTTGTCTGGGCTCCTTGACCCCTGTATTCTGGGATTTAAGAATTCTGAAGAGCTGAAAAACACTTACATAAAATAAAGGCAGGTGTCCATCTGGCCAGCTCTGCAGAGCAACAGCAATTGAAGCTGGGAATTGCTACTTCCAGAACAAATCATTGGGATCACAGGCAAGTTAGATTTTCAAGATGCCCAGATGGTCATTCTGATTTAGAATTTACCTGTTTCAGCTGTTCTCTAGCACCTTGCTGAAATAGTTTAGTGCAGGGAAGAGAAGCCATGCTAGGTATTTTAATCAGAAAGGGATTTAATACAGGGAATTAAAAGTTTACAAAGCCACCTGATAGATTAGAGGGGGAGTTTCTAGCCTGGGCCTCCAGGGATGACTACCAGAACACTACAGAACAGAAAATTATTCCAGGAACACACCACCCTGGCTGTGATCCTGGGATCAAGAAGCTGTGACTGGGAAGGTAGCACTGTCCCTCCTGCCTAAGCATTGGTCTCAGACACAGCTGCTTTGTGGCCTGTGAAGCTGGACACTGAAATGCTGAATCCAGCCACTGTGGCCACCACCTCTCAATACTGTGAGGCTCAAGGCTGGAACCTGGTCTTTCTCATTTGCCAGAAGAGAAAACCCAAAGCTTCAGGAAGCTGGCCTCCACCTTTCTTCTGTTTTGTAACCTTGTGTAAGTGTGTCTAGTTGGAAGAGCTTAGGTTATTTTATTTTATTTTTCACTATTTATTTATTTATTTATTTATTTATTTATGAGAGAGAGAGAGAGAGAGAAAAGAGTAGGAAGGGCAGATGGAGAAGGAGAGAGAATCCCAATCTGACTCCACACTAAGCACAGAGCCTGATGTGGGGCTTGATCTCATGACCCTGAGATCATGACCTGAGCTGAAATCAAGAGTCAGATGCTCAACATACTATGCTACCCAGGTGCCCTGGAAGAGCTAATTTTTAATCCAGAACTCCAAATGCAAGGGAGGCTGAGAAATGTCATTGACCCTTTCAGTCTGTGCAGTTAGAGAAGACACTTTAGAGGAGAAAGAAACAGAAGCTGAGGTCTGTGGCTGCACTATACCTATTGGAATTCCTTTCTCATGGGCCAGAAATATCCATCTCCTAGACAGAGAGGAGAAAGAAAATGCAAATACTCCAAGGAGCAATCATATGAAACTAAGGCTTCCTCACACCTACATGTAGATGACAATAGGAGCTCCTTTCTCTAAGCTGGACAAGGCTGTAAGGACATTAAAGGGAAAGAAGAATGTTTTAGGGTAGGGCTATCCAATGGAACTTTTTGCAAGGATGGGAATTTCCATATCATGCTGTGTAATACAGTGGCCACTAGCCCTATATGGCTGTTGGGTGTATGGCATGTGGCTATAATGACTAAGTAACTGAGTTTTTACTTTTCATTACTTTGGAATTAAATGCACATAGCCACATAGAGTAGAGGCTGCCATATTGGACAGTGCATTCCCATAGGTGCCCAGAAAGTCAGTCTTGGGACCCTGACTTCCTTACTCTACTAAAGGCTTGATCTGGTTGGGGTTAGGAAGGCCTATAGGAAGAAAACAGTGGGGTTGGGGATCCCCCGGAGAAGCAGCAGCATTCCTGAGGCAGGAGTGGCAGGATGGGCCTATCCTTCTGGAGTGGCGGGAATGTTGGAACTCAAGCAGAAAGAAGGGACAGGAGTGCACCCCAAGAGGGGAAGCAGAAGCCAAAGAAGTAGCTCATCCAGGTTTTCCAAATAAGTAGGTAGATCCTCAGTCTGAAGAAGATACAGGGGTTTGGAAGGCTAGAATGCTGTGAAAAGAAACCAAGCTAGAGGGAGTGGTATGTCCTGGTGGACCCGAGTCCATCCAGGCAACCCACAGCTGAGCTTGTATGAAGCTGACAACAGCCGACAAAGGATTTACTTTATGCAACCCTGGTGACCCTACCTGGCCTGCGTACACGACAGAACAATATTTAGCTAGCAACCAAAGGCTTTGTTTCTTATTTCTGCTGTAACAAATTACCACAAACCAGGCAGTTTAAACAACACAAATTTGTTATCTTACAGTTCTGTAGGTTAGAAATCCCACTTGATCTCACTGGGCTAACATCAAAGTGTTGGCAGGGTTGCATGCCTTCTGGAGGCTCCAGGGGAGAATCAGGTTCCTTGCTTTCTTCCAGCTTCTTATGGTGCCTGTGTCTGTGATCCCTTCTTCCACCTACAATGTCCCCCAGTGTGACCTCTGCTCCGGTCATCCCATCCACTCTGACTGACCCTCCTGCTTGCCTCTTACAGGAACCCTAGAGGTCATAGTGGGCACACCCAGATAACCCAGAATGACCTCCAGGTCTCAAAACTCTTTTTCACATCCTCAAAAGGCCTTTTTGCCTAAGGCAGCATATTCACAGGTTCGAGGATTAGGACATGGACATCTCTTTGAGGATCACTATTCAGCCTCCCACAGCCTTTATTCTCATTCTACCCCATTCTCTGTTCTCCATTCCACTGTCACCCTGGCTTTCCTCTTCCTCTCTTCCCTCAGTTTGGCCTTGGAGAAGGATAACAGGACAGGAGAGAAAAGGGAGTCATTTCTTACTTTGCATGTTTCAAGAGTCTAGCCTTGAGGGAATGGAACAAGCCAGGGAGGGTACATTAACAAGTAGAAGTGGGGTATCAGCAGAGGAAAACCCCCAGACTGGGAGGGCAAGGATCCCAGGGAAGCCAAGAGAGGGTCTCCCATCCTGTCCCCTTTGGCTCAGCAATGGGGCATGTTGGATCCTAGGTTGATTTGGAAGGTTAAGAGCAGAGAAGACCTGTGTCTTTGTAGCAGTCAGGATAGATAGGATTTGCTGTAGGAACAAGCATCTCCCAATCTCATTGGCTTAACCAAATGAGGTTAATTTCTCACTGTCACTCCATACCAATGTGGATAGATTGGGAGCGCTCCTCATGTCTTCTCATGCCGGATCCTGGCCTGGAGACCCTGCCCAGGACTCCAGTGGATGGAGCAACACCATCAAAACAGCTGCCAACACACTAGTCTCCACAGCAGAGGAAAAGAGAGCGTTAGCAAAGTGCAGTCTGGCTCTTAAAGCATTTGACAGGGGGTGCCACCTGTCATTTCTCACTTTTTATTGGCCAAAGCAAGTCACAGGCCACAGGAAGTCATAGGTCCCACCTGGTTTCAAGGAGGCAGAGAAGTACAACCCTGCCTCATGCATGGAAGACCTGGAAACATTTGGGGATCAGAGCTCATGATTATCCAGTTTTCCTTTCCCAGGCAGAGCTCCAGGGAGGTGACAATGCCCCAGAGAAGTGGTACTCAGGAGGTCTGCATGGACAAATGAGCCTGGCATGAGCCCACAGAGCTTTCCTGAGCCCAGGCGACAAGGGAATGGTGGTATTTCCTGTTGTTGGAGAGGGACAAGGCAGTAGCTGTGGAATGGGCATTCCAAGAGGCTGGGCACAGGTCAGCCTGGCAACCTGATGGCAGCCAGAATTAGGATGTCTCTGCCAAAGCCAGAGGGGGCTGGTGGTGACTCTGTACTCCAGGAAACGGGACAGGTGATTCTGAATGGACTGAACTCATATTTGTAACAACGGTGGATAGAGTAGGGGCTCCAAACAGAAATTAAGTTTAGATGTAGGAGAGTCAGGTGATATTTCACCTGCACACACCATACCTGAACAGGCACCAAAGGCTGACTTCATGAGACATGCACGTAATATGACCAACAGGTCTGTACACCTCCTGACAGGCTGGCAATTCCCATGGGGAGGATTCACTGAATCATTTCTTTCTGCCATTTAAAAAACACTAAGTTTTAATAATTAATTAAACCATTTAAAATTCAAACATGCAATGCTGGACACAATGCAAACATATTTTCCTTTACTAACCACTAAAATTGAGGGAAAGAGTTGTCCATCCTAACTACATCATTACTGCTTTGGAGAATCTTGGCTAGAACAGGAGGTGAGATAAGGGGTATGTAAGGGGCTGCTGAGTTTCCAGAATGTGCCAGACACTGCTGGGAAACATGACACCTTAACCCAAGGATGCTTTTAAGAGGATTGAGAACTTGCCCCTAGTGGTTCAGTGGCTGGACCAAAGCCGAGACCCCTCTTACCCCAGCTGCTACTTGGAAAACCTTAGCTGGCCAAGGGCCCTCAGGGCCCAGAGTCCTTAGTGCCAGGGGACAGATTGGAAACCCCTCAAAGAGCTGTTGGGACAGTACCATAGGAGGAGAGTCCAAGAATGGGGGTCTAAGTGGCCTCCACCTCCTGTTTCCTCTGCCCTTCTTGCAGATAGTGATTTATGGGGGGCCGCTGAGAAAGAATGTCTACAGTGGGAAACAGAAGTTTCCAGTGGAGAAAGCTAAATTCAAGTTTCACCATTGGCAGAGTGGTCGGTGGGCTTAATACATGTGGTTCTCAGGTAATGCCGTGCCCAGGGTATCAGAGTCCCCCACAAGATTAAAATGGAGTGCACCTAAAAACGGCTCCAGTGTTCACACTTGCAGCTGTCCTGCCAAAGGGAAAGCCAGCCCATGGCCCAGCATGCCTTGCACCATCATACCTGTCCACTTCACCAGGCTTGGTGAAGATAGGGACAGCAGTGTCCCAGCACTGGGCTGAAGTCAGGTCCAGTGGCCTGGGGGTTCCTGGGTGACCCAGAAACACCGACCAGGGGCACCTTGATGGCTCAGTTGGTTGAGCGAACTGACTCTTGGTTTCGGCTCAGATCATGATCTCTCTTTCCAGAGATTGAGCCCCACATCAAGTTCCCTCCCCCCTCCCTCTGTCTCTCCTTACACTTGCACACTCTTTCTCCCAAATAAATAAATAAATAAATAAATAAATAAATAAATAAATCTTAAAAAAGAAAGAAAGAAAGGAAAAGCAAGCAAGCAAGCAAGCACCAACCTGTGGGTACCCACTGCATGGAAAATCCCATGACTTGAGAATGAGTCTCAGATCCCACACCTGGGAGTCAGGTGAGCCAACAACAAACCACACACCTGACCTTCTATGAGTGGAAAGATGGCACCGGAGGCCATCCTGACATTCTGGGAAGCTGTGGTCTTTTGCCATCCTCACCGCAGAGCTGTCAGGTGAGTTAGCCAGTTATTTTTTCATTTTTAAAATCCCCATTGTTCCAAAGTTGAATCCAGGCAGACAAAGTCAGCATATGTTTAACAGAGGGCTCTCTGTGAACGGGGTGGGAGTCCAGGGCCCAGGACTGGGGATTCCCTGTGGCCCCAGTGCTTCCCAGTGAGCTGTAGCGGTATTTATGGGGCAGGAAGATGTCCTGTTCAGCAGGTGGGCTGTAGGAGAGGCCCCACACCCACAAGTGGCTCCACGTTGCCCACGGGGCATTATCAGTCCTGTCCTGTGCATGGGTCCGTCCCCCCAGTACCTGACACAGAGGGAGGAGCCCTCACCAGTACATGCAGGCTGGGGCCGGGGTGGTGGTGGTAGGGGTGCTGAGCTCCGGCATCTCCTGGGGGCTTATGCCTGGGAACAGGGAGGCTGTTTGGAACTCCTGGGCTGGGGGGGGGTGCATCCCTCAGCAACAGCCCCCCCTCAACCTCTCCTCACTTCCTACAGTCCTGCCTCCTTCCTTCTGAGGTCTCCTCCTCTGTCCTCTTGCTCAGGCTTTCACCAGGTGAAGGAATAGTAATCGAGCCTGCTCCACCGGGTCCGCCACGTGTGTACCTTGCAGTAGGGTGGCCTCGCCAGCTGTTCTCTGCTATAGCATTATGGCTAAGCTTCTCTCTCTCCAATGAAATGCATCATGCGTAGTTCTAAATACAAGAATTTTTTGCATAATCATAGAAAGATCATCAAAATCAGGAAATTAACATGGATAGGATATTATTATACAATCTACGGAAGTGATGCCGATTTCACCCATGACCCTAAAAATGTCCATTAAAGCAAATGAAAATCCGGGATCATGTGTCTCATCTCCTCAGCTTAACTTGGGACAGGGACGATTTCATGACATTATCATCTCTGAAAGCACAGGCTAGTTGTTTGGTAGAATTTTCCTTAACCCAGGCTTGTCTGATGTTTCCCCATAGTTCTGCGTTTTGTCAGGAATATCGCAGCAGGGATGCTGTGTCCTTCCGAGCGCATCATACCAGGAAGCACCTGATGTCAACCTGTCCCATTGAAGCTGACGCTCATTTTGATAACTTGGTTAAGAGGGTATCCTCCAGACTGTCCCACTAACCAGCTGTTATTTTGCCTTTTGGAATGGGTAAGTGGGTGTGCTTTAAAAAATACGATACAATGCATGTTCCTGGTAACAAACTCAAACAACAAAACAAAGAAGCCTTGTCCAATCTTGTGTCTCCACAGGAACTCTCTCAACAGTTTGGTTAGCAGTCGAATCTTTTAAGAGACACATTTGCATCTATATTTGCCTGGGAGCTTTTCCCAATATGTATATATATTTCTAAATCAGAGTAGTATCATCTTACACAAATTCTTTTTGCAACACAACTTAGTTATTTCATCTAACGGCATTATGATCATAGTTTTTATTTATTGTTCATCATTGTTTTCACTTTGCTTTTGCTTTTGACTAGTGAGTGTGAAATTCTTAGCTATTAGAATTTCTTCTGTGAATGCCCTGCTCATCTCCCCGGCTGTTTTGCAACTGGCCACTTGGCTTTTTCCCTCAGCGCTGTGGGTGCTCTCTGTACAGCGCCCAAAACCAGGCAGTAGAGGGCAAATAAAAGGGATGGGGTGTTGGGGGGACTTGGAGGAGCTGAGGGTGGTGGACACACTGGGGCTGGGGGACGCGGTGGCACTGGCTTGCAGGCCAAGAGGTTAGACCTTATTCTGCAGGAAGTGGGGGGTTCTGTGCATGGTACCTGCCCAGGTGGATGTGCCTCTAGAAAGATCTATGTGCATCCCCTGAAGAAGGATGGGGGACAGAAAGGACCCTGGCTGGTGAAATGCTTCATGGTTTAGGGAGCAAACCAGAGGGCCAGCAGAGGCTTTTCAAAGCCCCTTTCATTTGAAGGAAGTTTGAGATGGTGGAAAGCAAAGTTCTGGGGAACTCCAGAAAACTGGCCATAGGAGACAGAGCTGGACTCCCGCCTTAATGGGCGTCTTTCATTATCATTATCCCCATTAGTGCTTTATTGTATTAGTTATAGCTAATTTACATTTTACTGAAGCATTGAAAACAGATTGCAGATGTTTGGAAACAGATGTTATCCTAATGTTAAGGCAAAACCATGAATATTTATGATTATTATTGCCCGCATCAAATTACCTCGCTTAAACAGGGAGGCATGTTCTAACAACTTTAGCAGGGAACCTGGCGAGGGAAGACAGAAAAGTATTGATGAACTTTTGGGCACACTTCAATTTTCCCTCACGTGGGATGCATTTTTTCTGCCTTCCCGTGGACCTGGGAACAGAGATTGGTTGTTATGGAACCAATTTAGGGATTTTCCTGCTGCTCGTATTAATTGGCCAAGTCAGGATTTTCCATCTGGCTTTTTCCACCCTCTCTTGGAGGAGGGTCTGAAAGTCTTCTCTACCTAAGCAGCAGTGGTCATTACTTAGGTCACTCGGGTGGGGAGGAGGGAGGCCGGGCTTAGCCCTTCTTTCTGTGCACCTGCCAGGGGCCCTGGAGCCCCCAGTAGCCAGGTTGGGCATTGGGGAGAGCAGAGTTTGCAGATGTCACCCCAGGGCTCCGGCTGACACCCTTCCCCGGCAGGGCTGGCTCCTCTGTTGGCCATACCTGCAGAAGCATCAGAAACAGAGCCGTCCCTTTGCACTCTTCAAGAGACCCCTTCTGTGTTCAGGGCAAACATTCAGGAAAGTGTGAGGAAATTTTGCTGAATGGTAGCAGGAGAGGTAGTGCTCTATCAGGCCCGCCCTTCCAAGTCCTTTTACCATTAAGGACCCACCCCCATCCACCCCTGCCATGTACTGTTGTATTTACAATCCGCACCTGCAGCTCTTCTTGGGCAGACTGCCTGTTCTCAACCCCCTGGAGTCCCTTGGCTCCAGTGCAAAGAATCAAAGTGCCTGGGATCTGACCCCCTAGCCAGCCCACCCACCCTTAACTGATGGATGGGAATGAAAGCCCAGATCTGTGGCCTCAGGTTGGGACAGATATGAGGCCTAGTTCACACTCCAAGTTCCATGCATGGGGTCAGGCTGAAGCTCCTCCCTGGCTCTGACTCTGCCTCCTTCCCTGCCTTCTTTGTCTGACTTTCCCCCTGGTTTCTCTCAGGAGCATTTCCTCAATAAATCCTTGCTCAGGAGCTCTCGTCCCAGGGCCTGCTTCTGGGGACCCCTGCCCAAGACATGGAGGATCCCTCTGTGGCAGCCCCACAATCCCGAGATGGTATGGAGGAATGATGAAGGAACAGATCCCGTGCAAGAGAAACTTATGGACGAATGGTGGAGACAAATGGAGAAGCAGACAATTTGGAGAGCTGAGAGGCAGGCTCTGGCCTGTGGTGGACATTACTTGAAGGTCCACCACCGGCAACACCTGCTGTCACTCTTGAGCACCCACTGGCGGCCATAGTCAATTCCTGCCCTGCAGGGTGGATGTCATCAGCCCTACTTCCCTCCTAAAAAAATGAATCTCAGCCACGTTGAGTCACCTACTCAGGGATATTTATTTGTTGAACATACTTTTATCAAGAAATGCTTCCTAGGGCATCAGGGCCTGCACTGGGCTTGAAGGAGCTCTAGTGGGCCAAAAGGTACTGTCTCTGTCCTCAGGGTTAGACTCAATGGGCAAGACAGCTGCTAGTAGACAGAATAATATGAGCACATATAATAAATGTATAATTCCACACTGTGGTGCATGCTATGAAAGTGTGCAGGATACTGGGAGAATCCAAAAGGGAGAATGGCCTGGAGAGTGTGATTTGGCTGGGAGGGAAGGATGAGCAGGAGTGCCTAGGTGAAGGAAGTGGAAGGGGGGCCCCCAGGCAGAGGGACAGTGTGTGCACAGGCTCCTAGTAGAATGGTAGAAGGGGCTTTGGTTGTAGCACAACAACAGGAATGGAGCAGGGGGGTAGGTGGGTGAGAAGCTGGAGAGGCTGGCCAGATCATGATGCCACGGGGTTGGTCTCATTCTGAGAACTATTAGATGTATCTGCTCACACTGGAAGAGCTAGAGTCAGGTTTGAACTCCAAAGCGGAGCTCCATTTACAATTTGTGCCTCTAAGGACAAGGCGCTGGGAGTAGATCCCTGGGCTGATTCCCAGATAGGAAGGAGGGTCTGACCTGGCCAGTCCAGTTGGTTCCTCCCATGTGGGTTTAGTGTGCCTCTTTTCCCTGAGCACCTGAACAAAGATCAACAGAGGGCAGGACATCTGGGTTTCCCCAGGAATGATAGTTTTCAGATGAGTTTCTGGAAATGGGTGGAGGATTTGTATTTCTTACATGTTCTCAGGTGATGCTGGTGCTGGTAGGCTGTGACCACAGTTTAAGAACCACTACCGTGGGCCATTGCTGAGCCTAGGCCCAGGAAGGCACCCCACCTGGAGTTCCCCTGAGAGCACACAATACAATGGAGTCATGGGCACTACAGTACCCCAGCTTCCAAGGGAACACTGATCCTTCACTGAATTATCATTAGGGCTCAAGAAGAACTGATTATATATATATATATATATATATATATATATATATATATATATATATATGAAAAGGGGTTTATTACAAGGAATTAGCTTGCTCCATTGTGAAGGCTGGATAAACAAGTCTGAAGTGCAGAGGCAGGCAGTCAGAAAGGGCCAGTGAGGAGCAGGCTGGACCCCACACACACCAGCTGAAGCTCGTGGTCCCAGGCAGGGGTCAGGAGGGAGGACCCCAGGGGAGGGGAGAGGAATTATAGACCTTACTGTGGTGTAGAGTCTCTGGGCTCAGGGAAAACCTAAATCCTCCTGAAGGGCTTCTAACTGGTTAAGTCATACCCACCCAAGAAAATCTCCTTTTTGGTTAATTTAAGATCAACAATCAAAGTCAACTGTTTTGAGACTTTCATCATGTGTGCAAAATCCTTTCACAGCAGCACCTAGATAGATGCATGATGGAATAATTGGGAAAGGGTGTGTGAATGCTGCAAAATGGCTATTGTCCCCATCCAATCTCTGAGAGAAATTCTCTTGGTGGCCCAATGTAACCAGAAGTGTACTAGAAAGGCATTCTGGGGGCTATCGTCCAGTGTGGCCATGCTGTCAGCACAGAGCCTGCACAGTGGTGAGCCAGCTTTCCCAGCCCTCAGAGGCTCAGGTAAGGCTCTGCCTGGAGTTCAGTTTCCAGTACCTTCACTCTTATACTGACATTGCTTTCATGCTCCTTGTATCTTGGAATGTGCCTACTGACCTGGCCTCATGTTCTATAAGATAGATTCCAAGGTGGCAAGATTGTGTCCCCAAGGCTGGAGCCCTGGCTGCAAAATGTCAGCAGGTGAGACTGAGGCATAAGGTGCCCAGGGAGGGTCAGGGTGGTGCAGAACACATGTTGTGAGGAAGCCTGCATTAATCCAGCCTGGGACATGGCATGGCAAGTCTTCTCTGGGGCTGTGACTTCTCACCTGTACAATGAAATGAGGGGAATCCATGATCCTTAAGGACAAGAGAGAAGATTCATGGAACTTCGAGATTAAAAACCCCAATTCAAACACCTAGGAATGTGCCCTGCATTGAGTCACTCAGTGCAACACCTTATCCTAGAACAAAGGGGAGTGGTGGCTTCAACATTCTGAAGGAAATTTATTCTCAAAATAGAATTCTATACCTAGCTAAGTGATCATTTAAGTGTGAAGGTAGAAGAGAATTATTGTCAACCCTGAAGACCTCATAAAACTCAGTTCCCAGTCACTGTTTCAAAGGAAACTACCAGAAGCTGTGCTTTAGCAAAAGAAGAGTCTAGACTGAGAATAAGGAGATCATGAGCTCTACAAAACAGGGGGGTGGGGAAAGGAATGTCCCAGGATGACAGCTGAGAGGACACTTAGAGAATGTCTGGTCCAGCTAGAAAGGCAATGTTAGAACTGGGCTTGAAGTCTGAAAAGCAATATATTTATTGGTATATGACAGGCCTATGGGGTATATGAAAAAATTAAAAAACTCAAACAGGAATAAACCCATAGAAAAATAAGCTAGTGAAAAATATGTTGATCATTAAAGAAGAAGAAAAAAATGTTCAAGAAAGAAAACAAAATCATTGCTCAGCAACAAACAATATTTACAGGACTATCATGATATAAATACTGTCAACCCAACTAGGAATGATATATCATTATATTGAGGAGATGGGAATGGGATACCCAAGGGGTATGGGAAAGAGCTAAAACCTAGCTTCCCTAACAGGGATCAATAATTAATACTAAAAGGGACCAATCAAGAAACTAGGTGGAAACATATTATTAACAATAAGGCTGCCAACACCAGAAGAAACAGTAAGAGTGTCAAGAAACAAAAGCACTTGCCTTGCAAGGGATGGGAGGAGAGGTTAGGAGACCACTGTATAAGCCTTTAAGTAATAGTTGATTCAAAAACTGTATGCTGATATAATTTTGGTAAAAGATAAAATTAATTGAAATGAATTACAATTAAAAATTGAGGGAAATAAAGAATTACGAATACCATTTTGTGGGAGACCTGCCATGAAACTATTAGATCATGTCACCCCTGGCCATCCTAATCTGCCAACCTACCCTTCTGGTGCCTGGGAAAAATAGATGGACAGCTGACTGGAGCCTTTTGGGGAGGAGACCGCCAACTCTCACCAAGAAAAACTTTTTGATGTTTTGATTGTTTGGGGCAAACAGTCAATCTGAAAGAAAAAATTTCAAGAGATAAATAAAAGCTTTGGCAGATGATCCCTTCCCAACGCTTTAAAATAATGACACTTAGTGAACCAGTCTTGCCAGGGCTTTGGATGTGTGAGAAAAGCTGATAGCATTTGGCTATGTAAATAGTAAGAGCAACGTGTCAAGTGGATTAGTGCATGGCTGTTCCCTTACTTTAAAGAGCAAGCAGCTCTATTTACAGATTAACACAGCCATGAGGCTGACTTTAGGAATTTCACATCACAGGTACTAAATAGCCAGACAAATATGGTGCCTTGTAGTAAGTTATTTGTGTTCACACTGTAAATACGTGGCTAGCTGCTGTAGTTACATAGCGAGTAAAGGTTGCATGTTCATAGCTATGCAAACAGAGTTCCTTGCAAGAAGCTGTTTGTCCAAGCTCTGTGTTTATCTAGCCAGCCCCTCTATTTTTGTAGTGGGGGATTCTTTGAAAGGTAAACGTAATATGAGTCTACTTGAAGCCAGCACTGGTAGCTCTGCAAATACAGCCATTAATGGATCTTTGAACACACAGTCAATCCCCATTATCCGTGGATCCCGTATTTGTGAACTCAACTAAAATTTATTTCTAGCCCCCAAATCAATACTCACAGCACTTTCTTGGTCATTTGTAGACATGTGCAGAGTGGCAAAAATTTGAGTTGCTCAGTGCGCATGTTCCCAGCTGAACACATGACCTTGCCTTCTTTCTCCAGCTCCCATCCTGTAAGCAAGTGTCCTTTCCGTGATCTATGCCATGCCACATTTCCCATGTTTTTGTGCTGTTGGTGGTGATTTCACTGTTTAAAATGGCCTTGGGACGCCTGGGTGGCTCAGCGGTTGAGGGTCTGCCTTTGGCCCAGGGTGTGGTCCTGGAGTCCCGAGATCATGTTCCACATCAGGCTCCCTGCATGGAGGCTGCTTCTATCTCTGCCTATGTCTCTGCCTTTCTCTCTCTGTGTGTCTCTCATGAATAAATAAATAAAATCTTAAAAAATAAAATAAAATAAAATGGCTTCCCAGCATAGTGCTAAAGTGCTGTCCAATGCTTCTGAGCATGGGAATGTTGTGATTAAGAGAAAATTCATATGTTAGATAAGCTTCATCCAATCATGGGTTATAGTGCTGTGGGCTGTGAGATGTAAATGAATCAACAGTAGATATTACATAAGGTGTCTTTAAAGAGAAGCACTCGTAGAACAAGGTTACACATTGATTAGTTGACAAAATGTTGAGATGACAGGCTCACAGGAACCCTATCCTGTATTCCCCCTAGGAGCAACAGGTCCGTGTTTGATAATTCCGGGTTCACCACGATGTGATTATAGACCATAACTATCTCGATAATGAGAACCTACTCTAGTTACTTATATTTAGTAATAGTTTCTGTGGTTATCTCCCAAATATCCACACCTCCCTCCCCCATGTGGAACAATCAACCCCAAAGTTTGAGTGGACTTAATGTTACCCCCAGATAGAGAGTTGGACCCAGACTGGTTGAAGCAAAACCCTACTATCCTATCTCTTGTTTCAGTGATGTGGTTCAAAAACAATGTCCTCTTCTAACTTGGTCCAATCAGAATTAAGTTTGCTTAAAGTACATTCCCCAGAAGTGGGGTTGCCAAATACAAGACACCTAATTAAATTTAAGTTTCAGACAGATAGCAAATAATTTAAGTATAATATGTCCCTAATATTTCATGGGACATACTTACACTTAAAAATGATTTGTTGTTAGATGGAGTTCAAATTTAACTGAGCTTTTATGTATTTTTATTTTACTTATTATTCATATTTATTTTATTGTTATTATTATCAATTGTGTCTTTATTTGCTGAAACTGGCAACCCTACCCAGACTCAGATTCCGAAAGGAGGAATCCCATTCAGATGGTGAATTAAAGAAGTGCTTGCAGAGGAGGTCAATGGGGGAATGGGGAAACCATGCAGGGTTGAGATCTCAGGTAAGGCGCTGCAGAAGGGAACTGGTTCTTTGGAGGTTCTACTTGAATCTCCAGAGTACAAATCACACTTCACCTGAAGCCAGGGAGCTGGGTTTCCAAAACTCACAGCAGGCAACTTTTGACTAAAGCCTGCCTCCCTGGGAATGTCTACTTTCTAGAGCCTCCAGTTCTTTGGCTGAGCCTCTCTAGTGACCCAAAATCAAAGCTCTACAAAGAGTGTTAACTGTAGGCAGCTAAAAGGAAGGGCATGGAGAATCAGTGAAGGGGATCCCAAGGGACTTGAGAGCACCCTCAATATCTACCGTACAGTTGGGAAAGAGAGCTGGCTCCCACCCAGGACCTGTATCCCCGTTTGCTATTACAGCTGTCTTGTATCTCAAAGAGGAGGTGACTGGAGTGAGGCCAACAGCATCCCCCCCACCCCTGCCCCAGTTCCTGTTCACCTGGAACCTCAGAATGTTATCGGGAAATAGGGTTTTTATAAATGAAATCAGTTAAGATGAGGTCATATTGGTTCAAGGGGGCCCTAAATCCAATATTACTGATGCCCTTATGAGAAGTCACCAGGGAAGATGGAGGCAGAGACTGAAAAGACTCAGCTACAAGCTAAAGATTGCCAGGAGCTACCAGAGTCGGGGAGAGGGGGAGAAGCGTGCCCCTTCTGACACCTTGATTGCAGACGTCTAGCTTCCAATCTGTGATAGAATAAATCTCTGTTATTTTAAGTCACTCAATTTGTGGTGGGGACCAACAAATCTCACTCAGGTGGAGTTGGAGTTTCTCTGGCTCATAGCTGAAAAGTACCCTAACTGACATCTCTTTTTCAAAGTCCTGGCTTTGTGGAAGGTGCTAGAACCAAGGCCATAAGGCATGTGCCAAGTTGCTTGTGACAAGTTCCACATTACCAACTTCATTGTCACGTCATTCCCGGGGGCCTCCACCTGCCCAGGCCTGTACTATGGGAACAAAGGTCTCCTTCTATCCATTGTGAGAATCTGGGCTCACAAAACTCTTCTGGAGCTTACATCCAGGGAGGGACATTTTTGATGCCTGGTTTTTAATTACATTTAGTGGCTGATACTGTGAGAAACTGAGGATGGGTTTTGTCATCTAGATGTCTGAAACAACAGCTGTTTCCCTGTTGAATTGGCCAAAGCCCTGGGTGAGGGTGACCCTGATAGACACTGGATCTGCAGTCCCCACACCTGGAGCCGACCTCCACGTCCCCAGTGCTCACGGCTCCTGGGGACTCTGCCGCTTGAGCTATGGTGGCCCCATCTGACAGAAGGTGGCCAAGAGGCAGGTCAGGGTCAGAATGCCCGGTCTCCTGGCCCCACCTGGGGCTCTCTGCTTGAGTCCCATGGCAAAACATCCTAGATTCTGCAGCTTCTTTCCCTCTGGAATTCCTAGATAACATTTATCAGGAGTCTACACTGCCTAGAGTGCTCCATGATCACTGAATTTTAAATGGCATCTCTAAGTAACAGCCACAAAGTGCCTTAGCAGGTGAGTAAGCCAGCATGGATCAGCCCAGATGGACTGCATCATCGTAAACTGAGTCACCAGGGGAGAGGCAGGAGCCCTAGATCAGTCACCTGCTGAGACAGTGCACCAGGCAAGGAGTCCCCAGCACCCCATCCCCTGCATCCTAGACCTGGGGACACATGGAGGCAGGCCGTTTTCCTCTTCCTCCCTCACCCCTGACTGCTCTGAAATAGTTATATGATATCAAGAGCAGGAGACTTCTGGGGAGGAAAGGTGCAGAGAGGGGTTCCAGGTGCCGCAGAAACATGCCAAAACAACTGGGCGTTTGCCTGTCGCCGGCTGAGGCTTTATCTGTGCTGAAAATTCTGTGTATACACAGAATTCTCTTTGAAGTCCACAGAATGTAATCAAGAGATTTTAAAAGTTTGGTTTTCTGAAATTTTCTTTCTTAGAATTTAGATTGTTTAAAGAGGTCTGGAATGCTTGGGAAGGGCAGAGGGTTGGGATTTCATTTGGGTTCTGCTGCTCAGTAGCTGCATACCCTTAGGCGGGTTAAGGATGGCCATTGAATGGGTTCCATTGTCTGTAAAATCTAGATGATCCCTCCGTATCACTGGATGGTTGTGGAGATTACAGGAGCTAATGAAGGAACAGCACTCCCCCCCCCACCTCCCCCACTTCCCATGCTGATTCCTGTAGGGGCTCAGCTTCCCGAGGTGATTTGAACTTTTTCCTATCTGTCACTGGGAGTCCCCAGGATCTGGCCTTGGATTTTGTTTGCTCCTTTCCATTCTAGAGCCCCACAGAAGACAGTGGCTCAGTGTGAGCTGCTGTCCATCCTTCATTTAGAAGAGAACCTTACAAATCCTTTGGCCCAAACTTTAACATATGGGGTACTTTCTTCTTCTTTGCAGCCCCTAACTCCTTGTTGTCCCCTGTTGGGGGGACCACCCAGCCAGTGGTGGAGACCACAGTGGCCAGGAAACTTTGTCTTCTGAGCCTGAGCTAAGAATGGCTCCCAGAACTGCTGACACCGTGGTACCTTTGTCATGTGCCAACTCAATGCTTTGACGACAGTCCTGTGCCCCTGCAGGGGGTTCCCCTGCTGAATGTCATTCCGAGAACTGAGGTCCCTCATTATCCAAAAATAGAGATTCCAGGGAATAAATTTCATGCTTACAGAATCAAGTACATAAACACAAGTCCCCATTTTTTGGCATCACTTAATTTCTGATGCTGAGCCCCATTTCATTTGACAGATCCTAGTTACTCACTGAGTTGAAATCAGTGATTTCTTAGACACTTTAGATCTTAAAACTTCATCAATTCAGAATGTATCCCCCCAGCCCCTGGGACCAGGATGAGTTTTGGGAGGGAGAGGATGGCAAGCAAATTTCTTGAGTGAGGATGTTTCCACTTCTCAAAGGTCATTTGACTTGAACCCAAGGACCAAGATGTGCCATGTCCTATCCCGCGCTCCTTTGCCACGTACTGTGAACTCCAACCTGACACACCACCTCCCACCCCACTATAGTCCTGAGAAAGAACTGAGCCCTCACCCCATCTCCTGGGCAACTCTCTCAGGTGGTTTTTGCACCTGAGACCCCGGCAGGTCCCTCGGGCTTGTTCTCACAGTTAACCTGCCCATCGGCCCTTCCATGACATTCCATGGCAGGATGCTCCCCAGAGCCTAGATGCTACCCTGCCATCTCTCCCACATTCTACTGTCACACCAGGCCCTGCAGGTTTCACTTCTCTCAGTCTTGGCTGCACAGAGGAATCATTTTACCTTCTTGCTCTTAGCTCCCGCCAGTTTCAGGGCAGTCTCTCATGTCTCCCAGCCCCAAATATCTTTTTGTCGACAGCTTTATCTTTATTTTAAAAATACAGTCAACGCTTTAAAAAATAAACGATTTTATTTATTCATTCATGAGACACACACACATAGAAGTAAAGACAAAGGCAGAGGGAGAAGCAGGCTCCCTGTGGGGAGCCTAATGTGGGACTTGATCCCAGGGCCCCGGGATCACAACCTGAGCTGAAGGCAGACACTCAATTGCTGAGCCACCCAGGCGTCTCAATCCTTTTTTTCACTTACGGAGAACCTATTGTGCACTAGGACTAAGTTGACGCCCCATATCCATTATCCTCATCTTCATAAGGCTCCTGCCAGGACAGTATTATGTCCTCATTGCAGACAACAGCACAGGAGCTCAGGGAGGCTCTGTAATCCCTGTGAGGACAAAGGGAGGACACGCCAGGCCATAGCCGGGGAACACTGTGTAGCAATCATAAGGGGCCTTGCACTAGATGATGAGTCCACGGGGACAGAGACCTCACCTTGAATCCAAGGCTTGGCACAGAGTCAAAGCATGTCACAGTCTCCTGGCTTGCAAGGGGCAGCCCGAGGGGTGGGAGGTGGAATGAGCAAATGCAGAGGCAAGCTTGGACCACCGGAAACCAAGAAAGGCTGACGTGCAGGGAAACCAGTGCCAGAGAGTCTAGGATGAACTCCACCCCTTGTCTCTCCTTGGCCAAGCTGCTTCTGCTTCTGCCTGGCTCTGCAAGGCGACTCCGTTCTATCTGCAGACTGGCTTCTGCATAGTGCCCATGACATTGACTCTGGCTGACCTGGTAGGAAGTATGTTAAAATCCCTCAACACCACCCACACCATCCAGCTATTCGGGGTCTCCATGCCCATCCAATGGGATCCGTTTGTCCATGACTCCACACTGGGTCCAGCCAGTTGTGGCCTGGCAAGAGGTGTGGGCAGGTAGGAAGGAGTGGGCATTCCTATCACCCTGCTCAGGAAAGGGCAGTTGTATGAATCCTGTCCAAGGTCACTCGCCAACAACTAGTGGGGTGGGGACCGATGCCCACGCTCACACCTTGCCCCACAACACCAGGCAGCTGCTCTGTGATGGCTCTAGCTGGTTTCCAGGCAGACAAGTTCTGTTGGCCATTGTCCCCATCTTTGTATCTGAGCCCGATGATGAGCAAGTCCATCGCTACTGTGTCCCTTTTGCAATGACACTTCCCTTCTAGCCCAAGGATGAAGGCCCTCCCAGGTTAAAAGTGGTTCATGTGCAAATCATCTTCTGTGAAAATGGCAGAAGGTAGTCCTCCAAGGGCTTCCAGAAAGGACAGTTCCGGGGGTTGAATGGCAGGTTAATTCTGATCCACAAATTAATTTTGTCTCTTTGTATATCAAGGGTGTGCGAGACTTATTTAATTTGAAATAAATGTAATTATAGAAATGAATGAGCTATCAAAATTTTAAACATATGATCCATCAATATTGGCATGATGTGAGTGGCTGGTTATTATAAATAAAATGGGTCTTTGGCAATATGGAATTCAATTTCCCCCACAGAGTGTCTCATTATATCTTGACATCTGGGTTAATGCTAAATTACAATCCTTAATTTCCAAATCGGAGCTTAATTTCTAAATAGGAGGTTAACATAAATAACCTCTCCAGCTGTGGGGCTTCTGGGGGCTCTGAGAAGAGAAACTTTGAGGCGAAACAGTCTGTGGTTTTGTGCAATTATCTGCTTCTCCACATTCTCTCCCCCGAGCCAAGTGCTAGCTTCAGGGCAGAGGTAGGAACTGTAGTGGCAGTGCTTTCTGGCCTTTGGGAGTTTCCACGGGGGCTCCATCTGTTTGGTGTGATGGCGTGAGGCTGTGGAGAGTCTCCAGACAGAGCTATCCTGCTGCCCGAACACCCAGGGCTAGGCCTGGGCACTATGTCCCTCACTTGCACCAGCCAGCCAGCCCTGGGGGGGGGGGTATATCAGCCCTGCAGCCCATCAGACACAGCGGGGCAAGGGCAGTGCTCCATCCTGCCTGTGGCCATTGCTGAAGGGGACACAGAGGGACTTTATAACCCACATCCAAGGCTGAGCTGAGAAAGGCAGCCCCCTTTATGGGACCAGTGGAAAAATACTGCATAGCCAAAGAAAGTAAAAGTCATTCTGATGACTCAGAGGAAGAAGGCTCCTGAAAACGGTTCATTGCAAGAGTCAGGATAGAATCTCAGCGAACTGTCTCCAGCCTCAAGGTGATCGAGGGGACACGTCCTCCACAAGACCTATAGGAAACCTATAGGCAGGGAGGGGCTGTGCCCGGGGTCAAGGTGTGGTGGAAGGCAAAGGCAGGAGAATTATAGGACACAGAGAACTGGGACAGTGATGGGATAAATGGTGTGGAGGACCAAGTTGGCCAGTTCTCCCAGACTGCTGAAAAGAGGGGAAAAATCAATGCAAATGATAAAAAAATTAGTAAACTGCATGTTGAGGACAGAGAAGAGAGCCCCAATTTCTTCATGACCTAGAATAGATATTCCTAAGGAAGGAGCTTCTACTGAAATCCTCCTCACCCCAAGTCAGACCGTCCATGCCCAACCTTCTCCTCCTCACCCCCTCATGCTGCTTCCTGATTCTGCACAGCCCTGCCCGCTGCCGCACGCTGCCCGGAGACCTTGTTCATCGTGTGTGCTTGCTTATTGACTCTTCCTCCTACAATCTGTAAGCTCCTGGAGGCAGGGATTTTATCTTATTCACTGCTGCCTTCACAGTGCCTGGAACATAGGTTCTCAAGAAATAGTTTTTGGATGAATGAAAGCGTTGAAGTAGCGATCAAATATAGTCTCAGAAAAAGATATCCCAGCTAAATAAAGAGTCTGTGTGTGGATGCAAAATAAAAATTAAAAAAAAAAAGAAGGAAAGAAATCATTCAAAAGTGAAAACCAACCAATCAGGGAAGCTGTTTGTACTCCTACGTTGCAAAACTTTTGGAGTTACATTAAGAAAAGTTCTTTGAGCCACTCAGCAGAAAAGTAAGAGTTACATCTCAAGGAACAAGAATAGGTCTAGGCTCAGATTTCTCTTCTGCTCCTTCAAATGCCAGAAAGCAACAGAGCCACGGATAAGCAGTTTAGGAAGAGAAGGCTCACAGCCGGAGATGCCACAGACAGATCACCTGGTACCAGGGAAGAGAACTGGGAGCCGCTTTCTAACATGCAAGCGCTCCAGACCTCCTGTCTCCAGTCCCTGTGCCCTCCTGGAGATCATTAGCCACAGCCACGCCCTTTAGGCCACACCAAATGTACCAAATCACAGAGCTCAGGAATGAGAAGGTTGTGTTATTAAACGCCAGGTGTCCCCAGAAGGCTGGTCACCTCAGCAAACTTCACCTGTTACAGCAGATGCACACAGTGGCTCCAAGAATTAGGTGGGGCTGGTGCCTCCTTCTGTAATAGTCTCTGGGTAAACGTAAAGCACCCAATTTAGTTAGGAGGGTAAGAATGATCATAGTGGAGAGAACAATTCTGCAACTGACTGTAAAATAATCCACTAGCAACTCCTCTCCTGGGGACAGGCTATTATAATAACCTCAAAAATTCAATTAAAGATGATTGCAACTATATAATAACAATGGTAACAATAATGATTATGGTCATAACAGTAATGATGACTGAGAAGCAGGAGGAGGAAGAGGTGGAGAAGAGCCGAGTGCTCACAGCTTTCTAGTTCATTCTCACCACAACCTTTTTAGATCAGTGATATCATCATTTATTCCCATTTTATATTTGGAGAAACTGAGGCTCAGAGACATTATATGCTTCACTCACACAGCTCATAAGTAGCTGACCTGGATGTGAGCCTAAGCAGTCTGCAAAATAGGTGTTCTTCCTAAGTGCATGTGAAATGTTCACAAAGACCCATATGCTAGCTCATGAAATAAATCTCAGTTAATTTCAAAAGACTGAAATCTTGCAGAATATGTTTTCTGACAACAATAGAATTCGAATAGGAAGTAAACAAACAACAAACCCCTCAAAACACAAAAAAACAAAAAACCCTAGAAAAACACCCAAGTACCAAATTTTTAACACACCTGTAAATAACCAACAGCCTATGGGTCAAGGAAAAAATCATGAGGGAAATCTAACAACATTCTTAATTGAATGATGAATAAAAACATCAAAATGTATGGAATACAGTTAAACCAGTCCTGAAAGGGAAAGTTTTTATTTTTATTTCTTTAAAGGTTGTATTTATTTATTCATGAAAGACACAGAGAGAGAGAGGCAGAGACATAGGCAGAGGGACAAGCAGGTTCCCCGCAGGGAGCCTGATGTGGGACTCAATTCCAGGACCCTGGGATCATGCTCTGAGATGAAGGCTCTACCACGGAGACACCTAGCCATCCCAAAGGGAAAATTTTTTTGAAGATGTATCTATTTATTTGAGAGGGAGAGAGGGAGAGAGACAGTTGGGGCAGGAGATGGCAGCGGGAGAGCCAGAGAGACTCCTAAGAAGACTCCATGCTGAGCTAGGAGCCCCATGGAGGGCTCAAAGTGGGGCTCAATCTCATGACCCTGAGATCATGAGCTGAGCTGAAACCAAGAGTCAGTTGTTGACCAACTGTGCCACCCAACTGGGAAATTTTTATTAAAAACATCAGAAATATATATTAGAAACAAGAAAAGCTTAAAATTAATGAGCTAAGTTTTCACCTTATGAAGCTAAGAAAAAAAGTGGATTCTTTGACCAGATAAATACAATTGATAAGCTACTAGCAAAAATGATCCAGGAAAAAAAGAGAGCAAATAGAAATTACCACTATTTGGCAAAGGAAAGGACTAAGGAAATGACACTGCATATCCTACAGACATTAAAAGAATAAAAAGGGAAAATATTATAAATAACTTTATGCCAATAACTTTGACAACTCAGATGAAATGGAAAAATTCCTTGGAAGACATGCCTTATCAAAACTGACTCATTAAGAGGTGTCTGGGTGGCTCAGTCAGTTGAGAGTCTGACTTTTGACTTTGCTTCCAGTCATGATATCGGGGTCCTGGGATCAAGCCCTGAGATCGGTTCCACACTCAGCAGGGGAGCCTACTTGAGAATTCTCTCTCTTGCCCCTGCCCCACCCCCTGCTCGCACTCTCTCTCTCAGATAAATAAATAGATCTTTAAAAAAAAAAAACTAACTCATTAAGAAATAGAAAATCTTAATAACCCTGTATCTATTAAAATTATATTCATAATTTTAAAATTGTTTCACACACACACACAAACCCCTTTAGGTCAAGATGATTTCATTGGTGAATTCCATCATACAGTTAAGAAAGAAACAATATTGGGATGTCAGGGTGGCTAGGTTGCTTGGGTATCTGTCTTCGTCTCATGTCATGATCCCGGGGTCCTGGGATCAAGCCCCACATTGGTCTCTCTGTTCCTTGGGGAAACTGCTTCTCCCTCTCTCTCTCTGCCTACCAGCCTCCCCCCGGCTGTGCTCTGTCTGTCAAATAAATAAATAAAATATTTTTTAAAAAAGAAAACAATATTATTTGATGCAAACTCAGAAATTAGAGGACTAGGAAATACTCTCTGTTCTTTGAAACCAAAATAACCCTGATGCACTATCTGACAAAGGCATAAAGGAGAAAGAAATTACAGACCAATATTTCTTATGAATTTAGACACAAAAATTCTCATATTTGCGGGCACCTGCCTGGCTCAGTTGGTAAAGCATACAACTCTTGTTCTGGGGATTGTGAGTTCAAGTCCCATGTTGGGAATAGAGATTACTTAAAAAAATAAAATCTTGAAGAAAAAAAACTTGTACTTGTTTCTCATTGCTGCTGCAACATGTCACCAAAGACTTGGTGGCTGAAAACAATACACATTTATTCTCTTACAGTCTGGAAGTCAGAAGTAGTAATCAGTTTCACTGGGCTGAAATTAAGGCATCAGCAGGACCAAACTCCCTTGAGTTCCAGGGGAGAATCTATGTGCTTCTCTTTTCTAGCTTCTAGACTACCTTCTTTGCCCTTTCCTCCATGTTCAAAGACACTCAGCCCCATAGCATCTTGCTTCATGGTGACATCATTTTCTCTTCTGGGATGATCGCTCCCCCTGCTTCCCTCTTAGGGCCCACCTGGATACCCAGGATAAACTCTGCAGGTCAAAATCTGTAACTTAATCACATCTTCAAAGTCCCTTTTGCCATATCGGCTAATATTAGCAGGTTCCAGGGATTAGAATGTGGATATCCTTGGGAAACACTCTTCTATTTACCACAATACTTTTTAAGAAAGATTTTATTTACTTATTCATGAGAGACACACAGAGAGAGACATAGCCAGAGGGAGAAGCAGGCTCCCTGTGGGGAGCCTGATATGGGACTGGATCCCAGAACCCCGGGATCATGACCTGAGTCGAAGGCAGACTGAGCCATCCAGGTGTCCCTACCACAATACTTAACAAAATATTAGCAATGTAGGGCAGCCTGGGTGGCTCAGCGGTTTAGTGCTGGTTTCAGCCCAGGGCGTGATCCTGGAGACCCAGGATCAAGTCCCACATCAGGCTCCCTGCATGGAGCCTGCTTCTCCCTCTGCCTGTGTCTCTGCCCCTCTCTCTCTCATGAATAAATAAGATCTTAAAAGAATATATTAGCTAAGTAAATCCCATCATACGTAAAAAGATAGTAATCATGATTAAGTATAATTTACCACAGGAACGCAAGGCTAGTTTAACATTTGAAAATCAAAGAGGTACTGGAACGAAAGATAAGGAATCTTAAGGGAGTGATGGAAATATTCCTTGACTGAGACCTTGGCTATACAGGTGTATGCATGCATTAAGATATATCAGATTTGGGGCTCCTGGCTGGCTCAGTTGGAAGAGTGGTACACTTGATCTTGGAGTTGTAAATTTGCGCTCCATGCTGGTATAGAGATTACTTAAATAAATAAATATTTAACAAAATATATATCAAATTTAGCGCTTATGATCTACATTTCACTGTAACTAGATTTTACCAGAAACAGAACAAAGCAAACACAAAACGAAAAACACAAAGGTCAGAGAACTATTCTAGATGTTTGGGCACAAATATCAATGAGGAAGAAGGGGAGAGAGCCAGATCTGGGGAGAAACCAAGGATTCACTTCTGCACATCTTGCATTTGAGATGAGATTAGATAAGAAAAGATGTCAGCCAGGCAGTTGCACCTGTGGAGAAGGAGAGGGATTGAGAGGCTTGTGCTTGGATGTGGAGCCGGGAGCAGGAGGGCACAGGGCTGGTGGTTAGGTTTCCTGCTGGGGCATTTGGGTGGCTGATGGGGCCCTGTGGTTAGATGGGACCTCAGAAGGAGGGTGATGCTGGCTGAGCTGTCTCCCGCCTCTCCTGGCCCAGGGGAGAATGGGCAGTGTTCCTGTTGTGTTACTCCCTCCCTCATGGCTTTTGTGGCTTCCATGAGCCCAGATGCAGCTCTGGGCAGCCAGCTGGCCTGCTCCATTGGGAACCTCAGTGTCCTGATCCTTCACGCCCCACCTGTGGCTCCTGAGCCATCCACAAGGTGGCTGCAGCAAGAGGCTGCTCTGCCTTTTCCCACTCGTGGCCTCCTCTGGGGAGCCTGCCCCGGTGAACTCCAAACCATTGCTCCTGAGCAAATACCAGATGAGTTTCCCTCCAGCCAGTTATGTTTTCTCAACTCATCAACGTATCATCTTGTTTTGTATGTGTTTCTATTTTAAAGGTACCTTATTTGATGGGATGCCTGGGTGGCTCAGTGGTTTAGTGCCTGCCTTTGGCCCAGGGCGTGATCCTGGGGTCCCAGGATCAAGTCCCACATCAGGCTCCTGCAGGGAGCCTGCTTCTCCTCTGCTTATGTCTCTGCCTCTCTCTCTCTCTCTGTCTCTCATGAATAAATAAATAAAACCTTTAAAAAGAAGGTACCTTATTTGATACACATCACTGATTCATTAACATTAGACTCCTGGCAATAGCGCTGTAGCTCATGACTGGATATAGCTGATCTAACACAAGTGTTTTCCCTGTAAGCTTTCTTGCACCTGGGGATGTAGATGGCACTGCAGAATTCCATCTAAAGGCCATTTTAAGCAGCAAAATCACCAACAAAAAAGCACAAAAATGTGAAAAACATAGCATTAAATAGACATAGATTAAAAAGGACACTAGTTTACGGCAGAAGAGCTGAAACAAGAAAGCCTCCTGCCTCCCTCCCATAAGGACAATTCTGACTATATTGGGGCTCACCCAGATAATCCAGGGCAACCTTCCCATCTCAAGATCCTTAGCTGAATCACATTTACAAAGTCTTTCTTACCATAGAAGATAATATCCATAAGGTTCAGGGTTTAGGACATGGATACTTTGGAGAGTCATTATACAGTCTACCATAGTGTGTGTGTGTGTGTGTGTGTGTGTGTGTAGATAGTACACACACGTATACATACACACATGTGCACATATATGTGCTTTTCTTCTGAATCATTTCAGGATAAATTGCATACATCATTGCCCCTTTGCCCTTAAATACTTCAGGGTAGAGTTCCTAAGAAGGACTTTCTCTTTTATGACTATAGTATAATTAGCAATATCAAGAAATCTTAAATAGATACAATACTTTAATCTGTGGTCATATTCAAACTTTGCTGTGTGATCCAGGAATATCCTTTATAGCTTTGTTCTTCCTTCCGTGTGGGATTGAGTCTAGGATGACATTTTCATTGTCATGTCTTATTATCTCATTTCATCTGGAGCCTATCTTTGGCATTTATTTGCCTTTTATGAAGTTGACATTTTTGAAAAACCACACGCCTTAAAAAAAAATAGAATCTTGCTCATTTTCGGTTGGGGGCAGATCACGCAACTCCGACTAGAATACTACACAATGTTGTGTTCTTCTCAGGATGTCACATCTGGTGGCACACATGCTGGCCATCTGCACCTCGTGGTGACATTAATTTTGATCAATCCCAGATGTGGCCCGAATTCTCTACTTTATGGGTCCCTGCCCCCAGCAGCAACCAGTAAGCTGTCTATGGGGGCACTCTAGACTGTGCAAATTTCCAGCTCCTCATCAACATTCCCCACCCCCTGGGTTTAGCATCCGTTGAGGATTCTTACCCAAGCCTGTCATAACTGTGATAGTTGCAGACTGATGATTTTCTATTGCAGGTGCACCCTCTATAGCTACCCATTGTCACTCCATGACTTGCTATAAGCAAGAGGCCCACTCTCCCCATAGACTTACTTATTTCTTTGTTGACTTTTTACTATCAGTAAACACCAAGTTTCTCAACTTTGGCACCATTGACATTTGCCAGTGGAAATGGATTCCTATTTTTTCTGGTGGTTTGTATTCATTCGAGAGCTTAAATTAACCCAGATTTAGCTACTAGGAGTCCCTGAAGCATGGTTCCTGTGGCCTGGTTTTCCAGCATCCTCCTCCCTTTCTCCCTTGACAAGAGGTGCCAGGCTCAGCTGTACCCTCCCTGGCTTGGCATCAGCCACTCCAACCTGATGGAGGTGTCTGACACAGCTTGATTTTCAAAGTCATATCTAAATGTAAAAGCGAGGCTTGTAAGCTGTACCCAGTAATATTCAAGTGTCCCCAATCTCTCCTCTTTTCCTCACTTCATCTTGTCCCTCTGCCTGGTTTGTCCCTGCCCCATGCATGTCCTGCCCATGCCCTGTCCTCTCTATACCAGCTTAGTGCCACCTGTATCCCAGCTGGGACATTTTGATGAGAGTTCATGGGTTTTAGTGTTTGAAGGGCAAGGACCCACCCCATCACCCTCCAGGCCCCCAGGCTCCTGCAAGGAGGGCTTGGCCCATCTGATGAGGCTCTGGCTTCCTTGGGCACTGAAGCCAAGGTGGTCCGATGGGCATCCCCTGGACATGGTGAGGAGTTGATACTGAGGAGGTCCTCTGCCCTGTGGCATCTCCCTGGTGCCATGTGTTTGTCCTCTTCCCTTCCTTCCTGCCTATTTGTCTAACACTGAAGAGCCAGCCCCTGGGAACCGCTGTTCTGTATTCCAAAGGTGAGTGCTATGTCATGGGTCATAAAGATTAACCACTGCAGGAGGGGGTCCTGGTGTGTCCCCAGGCCTGAGTTCACATGTCACTTGTGTAGGTAAATATTTAACTGAACTCTTAGACTGTGTGCCTCTTGAAGACAGAGATTCTATCCTTTTTTGTTGAAAATTACAAGGATAGAAAAAGTGGAAAGAATAGTAGAATGGACACCTGCAAACCCCCCCACCTACATTTAGTTGTACATAATTTGCCTTATTTGCTTTGTCAACATATGCACACAGGTTTTTTTTTTTTAACTGACCATTTCAAAAGAAGTGCAGATATCATGACATTTCTTACCGATGTACTTTAAGGTGTGGCTCCTAAGAATTAAGGATGTTTTCCTACAAAACCATTATCACACCTAAAAAGTTAAGAGTAATTTTCTGATATCTTCTAATACTCCAGTATATATTCAAATATCACCTATTGTCCCAGGACTGACCTTAATAGCTGATTTTTGTTTGTCTGTTTTAGTTTTTCCTTCTGAGTCAGAATGCAGGCAAGGTTGACTTTTGGTTGCTGGATCTCTCTGGTTACTTTCCATCTGAAATCCCAAACTCTCCCACTTTCATTTTCCCGTAATTCTGGCTTCCTGCAGAGCCAAGCCGGGTGTCCTGGAGAGGGAGGGACAGTACTCCCAACACCTGTGCCCTCAGCTCCTGGGCCAGGGAGGGGGACTGGGCAGCAAAGGGGCCGAGGAACCGGCAGGCAGCCCTGGGATGGGGGTGGGGGTCCCCACTGAGCCCAGCCTGCTCCTGCACCTGAGGGCCTTCTGGCTGCTGTTCCACCCACTGCGCCTTCATGCCTCATGGTGACACAATGATGGGCCACGCTCATTCTTTGGGAGGTTTAATCTGTTTTATTGAATTTTCAGATTCTCAAATCAATACCCATAATAATGCCCGGCAGAAATAAAAGGTATTTTATTTGGAAGGTATTTTGCCAAACAGAGTTAATATTTACACATGGGTGGTTTTCCTTGACAGCTTCAAATAGCCTAAGTCTCCCCACAAGGGTGTACATCACTGGGAGGGAGCCAGCACAGGGGACCAGGAAGCCACATGCTGCCACCCTCAGGGGGCCTTCATTTCCCAACCAGGAGGAGGGAGATGTGGGGGACTGCAGGGGCATAGGCCAGGGTGAGGGGTTGGGGTAGTGCTCAGGAGGCACTGTCAGTGGGCCCATATACAAGTTATTAAACCTCTACATCTTTATGTAATAATAGGATGGTTCTGTCCAGCCTGGCCCTTCGAACTGCTACCAGGGCAGTGGCCTGGCCAGGGTGGTATGGGACCAAGCAGAGACAACTGTCAATTGAATTCTTTCTCTGGGATTTTGAAGTAAAAGAAGTTGCCAGGTAGCAGGGGGGCCCTGAGATGGAGAAGGCCACGTGGGGCTGTGCAGGGAGCACAAGCTGGCTGGCTGGTAGCAGGTAGGGACAAGGCCTAGAGAGAAGCAGGAGAGGGAACTGACCAGCCGGAAAGGAGGCAGATGGCCAAGAGGTTCTCGAAACTGCACCAGTGTGGACTTTAAGTTCTGGCCTCACCTCAAGTACCTTCTATTCCTTGAGAAGGCCTCTTTATTACCTGGCAGGTGGGGGAAGGTGAGTACTGCTAAACTGAAGGGCACTGGCCTGCTGCACTCCACTGCCTGAAGGCTCTTGAGTTTGAAATGAGGTCATGCTATACCATGCCCAGCAGGGGTTAGGCAAGTTAATAGGGACAGAGTGTTAATCTCTCCTCCACCTCCTACCCACATGGCCTGCCTGGAGGGATGCTGAGCCACAGGGTTTACACGCTTAGAAGGATTGGAAAGCAGCCGCGAGGCCATCCAGATGTCTAGCTGTTTTGTGGCTCTCCCATTACTTGGGGGGCCCTCCCTTCTCCCTGCATTCCTCTCATTAGCAGCGCTAGGGGAACACGCTGTTAGCTGTTGGGTACAGACAGAACAGAACCGGACAGCGAGCACCTCCTAAGGTACACTCAGGGGAACTCCACGCTGGACAAGCAAGGACCTGGTGGAGCCCGGCATGAAGACAGGTGCAGGGTCCAGCATGACCCACGCTGTAGAGAAGGGTGAGGTCAGGCCAGTATCTTGGAGCTCGGGGCAGTGAGCTTGGCTTTGAAAAACGAGGAAAGCACACCGCTGAGCCAAAGGCCCCAGGGTCCCAAGAATATCTTATTGGTGTTTCCAGAAGCCCAGGAAAGGGCCTTGCCTTCATCTAATGATTTAGATTTCACAGGTCTGAGTTGGGAACTGTGAGTCTTTTTTTTAAATTGAGATAAAATTCACATAACATAAAATTAACTGTTTTATTTATTTATATTTTGCATTTAAAAAAAAAACATTTTACTTATTTATTCATGAGAGATAAGAGAGAGAGGCAGAGACATAGGCCAGAGGGATAAGCAGGCTCCGTGTGGGGAGCCTGATGTGGGACTCAATCCCAAGACCCTGAGATCACGCTCTGAGCTGAAGGCAGATGCTCAACCACTGAGCCACCCAGGTGCCCCAAAATTAACTGTTTTAAAGCCTACTCTTCAGGGTCATTTAGTGAATCTACAATGTTGTGCAACCATCACCATAGTTCCAAACATTTCTATCACCCAAAAAGGAAACTACACCCCATTAAGCAATCATGTTCCATCCTCCCTCCCACTAACACCTGGCAACCACTAATACTCTTTCTGTCTCTGGGCTTGCCTGTTCTGAAGACTTTATAAAAATGGAACAATACAACATGTGACCCTTTTGTGCCTGGTTTCTTTCACATAGCATAATGATTCAAGGTTCATCTATGTTGTAGCATGGATCAATACTTCTTCCTTTTTATGGCTGAATTATTATTCAGTCTATTGTATGGATACACCCAACTTTCTTTACACATTCCCCAGTAGATGGACATTTGGCCTGTGTCTACCTTTTGGCTGTTGTGAAGAGTGCTGCTGTGAACACTCATAGATAAGTTTCTATTTGAATGCCTGTCTTCAATTCTTTTCCACCTACGGGTGGAATTGCTGGCTGTTCATATGATAACTCTGCTCAACAGAACCACCGAACTGGTTTCCACAGTGGCTGCACCATTTTTGTATTCCCACCAGCAATGTCAAAGGGTTCCCATTGCTTCACATCTTCCCTAAAACTTGTTATTGCCCATCTTTTTTTATTTTGGTTATCTTAGTGGGTCCAGAGTGGTATCTTATTGTATCTTATATCTTATGCATTGTAGTTTTGATTTGCAGTTGCCTAATGACAATGACATTGACCATCTTTCCATGTACTTGTATAGATCTTCTTTAGGAAAATATCTATTCAATTATTTGCCCATCTAAAAAGGTGGGTTCTTGTCTTTTTGTTGAGTTGTAAGAATTCTTCATAAATTCTGGATAAGGACTTCTATCAGATATATGCAAATATTTTCTCCCATTTTGAGGGTTGTCTTTAAAATTTCTTTTTTTTTTTTTTTTGAAGATTACTTAAGTAATTTTTACACCCAATGTGGAGTCCAAACTCACGACTCCAAGATCAAGAGTCACATACTCCAACTAAGCCAGCCAGGAACCCCTATGCTTTCTTACTACTATCTTTTGAAGCCTAAAAGTTTTAAATTTTGATGAAGTTCAGTTTATCTCTTTTGTTGTTGTTTCCATGTGCACTTCTGTTTTGTTGTTTCTGTTGCTTCTGTGGCATATCCAGGAACTCATTGACAAATCCAAGGTCATTCATATGTGTGTGTTCTTCTAAGAGTTCTCCAGTTTTAGCTTTCAAACTTAGGTCTGATTCATTTTGAATCATGTTTTGTGTGTTGGGAGGTAAGAGTCCAATTTTATTTTTTTGCACATGAATATCCAGGTGTTCCACTGCTATTTGTTGAAGAGACTCTTCATTCCTCATTGAATAGTCTTTGCACCCTTGTCAAAAATCAATTAACCATAGATATATGAGTTTATTTCTGGACTTTCAATTTTATTCCATTGATCTATATGTCTATTCTTCTGCTAGTACTGCAATGTTCTGATTACTGTAGCTTTGTAATAAGTGTCAATAGTGGGAAATGTGAGGTTTTCAACTTTTCCTTTTCCAAGTTGTTTTTGTTATCAAGCTCCCTGCAGGAAGCCTGCTTCTCCCTTTGCATCTGTCTATGCCTCTCTCTGTGTGTCTCTCATGAATAAATAAATAAAATCTTTAAAAAAAAAAAGATTGGTTTTGCCTATTTAGGGATTTTTAAAATTCCATGTGAATTACAGGATCAGAGTTTCCACCCTCCCTTCCTACCACTTTCATTCTAAATTTAAATAATTTGAGTTTTCTTTCTGTTTTTTTTTCTCCAGTGTTAATCTAACTAAAGGTATTTCAATTTTGTAAATCTTTGTAATAAAATTATTTTTGGTTTCCTTAATTTTCTCTATTGTTAATTCTCCCTATTTCATTTATGCCTGCTCTAATGTTCATTCTTGGCTTCTTTCTAGTGTCTTTGAGTTTAGCCTTGCTTTTTTCTATAATTCCCTAAATGCAAATTTAGGTTATTGGTTTGGGATTGTTTTATTTTTTTAAATGTATGCATTTACAGTTATAAATTTGCCTCCTCACTGCTCTCATGCATCTAACATGATTTGGCATGTTGTTTTCATTTTCATTCAAAGTGTTCTCTTATTTCATTTGTAATTTCTTTTTTGATTCATTGTTAAAGAGTGTGTTTAATTTCTACATACTTGTGAACTTTCCATTTTTATTCTTTATTGATTTCTAGTTTCATCCCATTGTTGCCACTCTTTAAGTTTAATTTTGCTGGATATAGAATTCTTGGTTGGCTTGTCTTCTCTCGCTTAGCACTTTATGTCCTATTCTGGCCAACATAAGTTTCCTTTTTTTTTAAGATTTTATTTATTTATTCATGAGAGACAGAGAGAGAGAGAGAGAGAGAGAGAGAGAGGGAGAGAGAAACAGGCTCTGGGCAGGGAGTCTGATGTAGGACTCGATCCTGGGATTTGGATCATGCCCTGGGCCAAAGGCAGGCACTAAACCACTGAGCCACCCAGGTGTCCCCCAACATAAGTTTCTGATGAGAAAACTTATTAATTTTTTATAGGATCCTTTGTCATTGATAATCAGTTGTCTCTTATTGCTTTCAAGATGCTTTTTTTTTTTTATTTATCTTTCAACAATTTGACTACAGTGTCTTTCAACTTGGGTCTCAGAATTTACTCTCGGTTGGATTTGTTGAGTGTCTTAGATGTGGAGACTCATATCTTTTACCAAATCTGGAAAGTTCTTGGCCATTATATTTTCATTCAAATATTCTTTCTTCTCAATTTCTTCTTTTCTCT
This sequence comes from Nyctereutes procyonoides, assembly GCF_905146905.1. NCBI lineage: Eukaryota > Metazoa > Chordata > Mammalia > Carnivora > Canidae > Nyctereutes > Nyctereutes procyonoides. The sequence continues at coordinate 9,707,832 of NW_026575030.1, read as the reverse complement.
CCCTTTGGGACTCCAATTATTATATATTTGTATAACTGATGGTATCCAACAGGTCTCCTAGGCTCTATTCATTTTCCTTCACTCTTTTTTTTTTCTGCTTTTCCCCAGGATAATCTCAATCGACCTGTCTTTCAATTCATTGATTCTTTCTTCTACTTGCTCAAATCTGCTCCTGCAGACTGCAACAGTGAATTTTTCATTTCAGTTATTGTACTTTTCTGCTCCTAAGTTTCTATTTAATTCCTGTTACATCTGTCTCCTTATCTATATTCTCTAGTTGGTGAGATGTGGTTCTCCGGGTTTCCTTTAGTTCTTTGAATATGCTTAAGACAATTTATTTGAAATGTTTTTTTAAAAGATTTTATTTATTTGTTCATGAGAGATGCAGAGAGAGAGAGAGGCAGAGACGTAGGGAGAAGAAGCAGACTCCTCTAGGGGAGCCCGATGTGGGACTCGATCCTGGTATTCCGGAATCACATCCTGAGCTGAAGGCAGATGTTCAACCACTGAGCCACCCAGGCATCCCTATTTGAAATCTTTATGTAGTGAATCCAATGCCTGGGCCTCGTGATAGATCGTTTCTATTAATTTTTTTCCCTGTGAATGCACTATAGTTCTTTATTATTTGCTTGCCTCATGAGTCTTAGTCAAAAACTAAAGATTTGTTGGCAACTCTGGAAATCAGAGTCTCCTTCTCTCCCCAAGTTTTGTTGTTGTTCACCAGGGTGTTGTGTGTGCTTCTTTGCTGACTTTTCTAAACTATTTTTTTGGGGATCCCTGGGTGGCTCAGTGGTTTAGCACCTGCCTTTGGCCTGGGTTGCGGTCCTGGAGTCCCAGGATTGAGTCCTGCGTCAGGCTTCCAGCATGGATCCTGCTTCTCCCTCCTCCTGTGTCTCTGCCTCTCTCTCTCTCTCTCGAATAAATAAATAAATAAAAATTAAAAAAATAAACTATTTTTTTGTAAAGTCTATTGTTTGTCATCAGTGACCAATGAAGTCTGCATTCTATTAACTTAGTAGTCAACTAGTGTTTTGACAGAGTTTTTGTTTGTTTTGTTTTAATGCTTGGGGCTAAGAAATAAAAGAAAGAAGGAATAAGAAAAAAACTGTTTTTCCAGTCTTTGAAGTTAGGCTTTGTATAGAGACACTTCTTCAATGTTTAGCCAGGCCATTTACCACTCTGTCTTAGCTTCCACTTCCTGCTTGTATGGAGACTGAAGGTCAGCCAGAGGTGAAAGCTTAGAGTCTTCTCAGATCTTTTCTGAGCATACATCCAACTCTGGTCATATAGATGATCTTCTTGGCACCCTGCCAACCTAGAATATTCTACTTGGCAAAGTTGTCCTAAATTGAAGGAGAGATAAAAATTTTCTAGACAAGTAAATGCTGAAGGAGTTTATCACCACCAGGCCAATATTATATTATAAAAATGTTAAAGGCACTTCTTCAAGCTAATATGAAATAGCACTAATTAGTAATAGGGAAACATATGAAAGTATAAATGTCATTGGTAAAGACAACTATATGGTTAAAGTCAGAATACTCTAAGGTGGGGGTTCCCTGGGTGGCTCAGTGGTTTAGTGCCACCTTCCGCCCAGGGCATGCTCCTGGAGACCCGGGATTGAGTCCCATGTCGGCCTCCCTGTACGGAGTCTGCTTCTCCCTCTGCCTCTCTCTCTCTATCCCCGTGTTTCTCATGAATGAATAAATAAAATCTTTAAAAAAAAAGAGAATACTCTAAGGCTGTAATTGTGGTGAGTAAGCACTTATAAATCTAGTATAAAGTTTAAAAGACAAAAGTAAAAAAAATAACAACAGTAACTTGTTAATGGATATATAGGACAAAAGATGTAAATTGTGACCTCAAAATAATATGCGGGAAGAGGTGAGTAAAAATGTAGAGCTTTAATATCCATTTGAGTTTAAGTTGTTATCAGCTTAAAATAGACTGTTGTAATATAAGACGTTTTATATAAAACTCATGGTAACCACACACTAAAGACCTATCACAGATACACAAATGCTTGAGAAAGGAATTTAAGCATACCATTACAAAAAATCATCAGATCACAAAGGATGACAGCAGAAGAAGACAGGAACAGAGGAATTACAAGACAACCAGAAAACAATGAACAAACTCATCATAATAAGTTCATACCTATCAATAATTACTTTAAATGTAAATGGACTAAATTCTCCAATCAAAAAACATGGAATAGTTTGAATAGATTAAAAAAATGAAATATATGCTGCCTACTAAAGCCTCACTCACTTTACCTTTAAGGACACACACACACACACACACACACACTGAAAGTGAAGAATAGAAAAAGATATTTATGCAAATAGAAAATAAAAGAAAGCAGGGATAGCTATACGTATATCAGACAAAGTAGACTTTAGGATTATATGATGGTAAAGGGGTCACTCCAACAAGGCCCCTTGTTTGTCTTTATAAATATTTATGCACCTAACAGAAAGATCCAAATATATAAAGCAAATATTTATAGACTGGAACAGATAGCAATATAATAGTAGTAGGAGCCTTCAATACCCTACTTTCAACAATGGATAGATTATCTAGACAGAAAATCAATAAGGAGACATTTAATTTAAACTACACATTAGATCAGAATGTGAACAGATGTTTACAGAACATTCCATCCAGAAGCAGCAGAATACACAGTTTCTCAAGTACACACGGAACATTCTCTAAGAGAGATTATGCATTCGGCCACAAAACAAGTCTTAATAAATTTAAGAAGATTGAAATTTTAAAAAAAAGATTGAGGGATCCCTGGGTGGCGCAGCGGTTTGGCGCCTGCCTTTGGCCCAGGGCGCGATCCTGGAGACCCGGGATCGAATCCCACATCGGGCTCCCAGTGCATGGAGCCTGCTTCTCCCTCTGCCTGTGTCTCTGCCTCTCTCTTTCTCTCTCTGTGTGACTATCATAAATAAATAAATTTAAAAAAAAAAAAAAGATTGAAATTATAGCGAGTGTATTTCCTAACTACAGTGGTGTAAAACTAGAAGTCAGTTACAAGAAGAAAACTAGAAAATTCACGAATATGTGGAGATTAAGTGACATGTCTTTGAACACCAAAGGATCAAAGAAGAAATCAAAAGAGGAATTAAAAATTCTGATATAAATAAAAATGGAAATATAATATACCAAAGCTCATGGGATGCAGAAGTCCTAAGAGGGAAGTTTATAAGATAGACATCTATATTAAGAAATAAGAAAGATCTCAAATAAACAACCTAAGTTTACCCAAACCTAACTTTACTTCTCAAGGAACTAGGAAAAGAAGAACAAGATAAACCCAAAGTTAGTAAAGCAAGGAAATAAAGAACGGAGCAGAAATAAATTAAACACCAAAAAGACAATAGAAAAGGTCAATGAAATTAAGAGCTGGTTTTTCTTTTTGAAAGATAAAATAGATCATTGGCTAGGCTTAACAAGAAAAAAGAGAAGCATCAAAATATAAAATCAGAAATGAAGCAGGAGACATTACAACTGATACTGCAAAAATACAAAGGATTGAGGTGTCAGTGTGGCTCAGTCAGTTGAATGACCAACTCGGTTTTGGCTCAGGTCATGAGATAGAGCCCCAAGTTGGGCTCCGCATTCAGCAGGGAGTCTGCTTGGGGTTATCTCCTTCTCCCTTCCCCTTGCTTATGTGCAAGCATGTGCTTGCTTGTCTCTCTCTCTCTCATGAATAAATAAATCTTTAAAAAATTACAAAAGATTATGAGGCTACTATGAACAATTATCTGCCAACAAATTGGACAACCTAGAAGAAACATAGGTTCCTAGAAATACAACCTACAAAGACTGAATAATGAAGACATTGAAAATATGAACAGACCAATTAGTAGCAAAGAAATCAAATCAGAAATCAACAACATCTCAGCAAAGAAAATCCCAGGACAAGATTGTTTCACTGGTGAATTCTACCAACTATTTAAAGAATAATTAATATCTATCCTTCTGTCATTCTCCCCCACCCCAGAAAAGAGGCAGGAAGACTTTAAAACTCATTTTATGAGGCCAGCATTACCCTGATACCAAAACCAGACAAAGACACTACAAGGAAAGAAAATTATGAGCCAATATTCCTAATGAACACAGATGCAAAAATCTTTAACAAAATACTAGCAAACTGAATCAACAATACATTAAAAGGATTATACAGGGGCAGCCCGGGTGGCTCAGTGGTTTAGTGCTGCCTTCAGCCCAGAGCCTGATCCTGGAGACCCAGGATCGAGTCCCACATTAGGCTCCCTGCATGGAGTCCACTTCTCCCTCTACCTGTGTCTCTGCCTCTCTCTTTCTCTGTGTCTTTCATGAATAAATAAGTAAAATCATTTTAATAAAAAGGATTATACAGTATGATCAAGTGGAATTTATTCCAGGAATGCAAAGATTGTTCAGATCTGCAAATCAATCACTGGGAAATACATTAACAAAATTGAGGATAAAAATCATATATTGTTTCAATAGCTGCAGAAAAAGTATTGACAAAATTCAACATTCAGTCATGATAAAAACTCTCAAAAAACTTGGTATAGAGGGTTGTATCTCAGCATGATATAGACCATCTACGACAAGCCCACAGCTAACATGTTCAATGGTGAAAAGCTGAAAGCTTTTCTAAGATTAGGAAAAAAAACAAGGATGCCCATTCTCACCACTTTCATTCAATATAGTTCTGTAATCATAGCCAGAGCAATTAGGTGAGAAAAAAGAAATAAAAGGCACTCAAATCAGAAAGGAAGAAGTAAAACTATCTTTATTTGCAGTTCACTTGATATTATTTATATATAATTCTAAAAAAGTAAAAAAGTATTAGAACTAATAAGTTATGTATAGTTTAATGATATAAAATCAATATACAAAAATCAGGGGCACCTGGGTGGCTCAGTGGTTGAATGTTTGCCTTTGGCTCAGGTCATGATCCTGGGGTCCTGGGATCAAGTCCCACATCAGGCTTCCCACAGAGAGCCTGCTTCTCCCTCTGCCTATGTCTCTGCCTCTCTCTGTGTGTCTCTCATGAATGGATAAAATTTTTAAAAATATACAAAAATCAATGGCATTTTTATACATTATAATGAACTTTCAGAAAGAGAAATTAAGAAAATAATCCGATTTAAAAATTGCATCCAAAAAAACAAGATACTTGGAAATAAACTTAACCAATGAGGTGAAAGATCTGTACACTCACTGAAAGCTGTAAGACATTGATGAAAAAAAATTGAAGAAGCCACAAATAAATGGAAAAGTATTTCTTACTCATGGATTGGAAGAATTAGTATTGGTAAAATGTCTATGCTACCTGAAGCAATCTACAGATCCAATGTAATACCTTTCAAAATTCCAATGGTATTTTTTTTCACAAAAAAATAGAAAGAAAATCTTAATTTGTTTGGAACTACAAAATACTCTAAATATGTGAAGCAATCTTGGCAAAGAAGAACAAAGCTGGAGGTATCATGCTTTCTGATTTCAAACCAGTATTACAAAGCAGGAGTAATCAAAACAGTATGGTATTGGCATAAAAACACACTGAGAAATGGAACAGAATAAGAGCCTAGAAATGAATCCACATGTTAGTGGTCAATCATTTTGCAACAAAGTTATCAAGAATATACAAGAGGAGGGATGCATGGGTAGCTTAGCAGTTGAGTGTCTGCCTTTGGCTCAGGGTGTGATCCCGCAGTCCTGGGATCGAGTTCCACATCGGGCTCCCTGCACAGAAGCAGGAGGTAGCCTGCTTCTCCCTCGGCCTATATCTCTGTATCTCTCTCTCTGTGTGTGTGTCTCTCATGAATAAATCAATAAAATCTTTAAAAAAAAAAAGAACATACAAGAGGAGAAGAATAGTCTCTTCAATAAATGGTGTTGGGAAAACTGGACAGCCACATGCAAAAGTATGAAACTGGACTCCTATCTCATGCCATACACAAGAATCAACTCGACATGGATGGAAGACAACTATAATACTTGAAATTATAAAACTCCTAGGAGAAAACATAAGTGGTAAGCTCTTTGGCATTGGTCTTGGCAATGATTTTTTGAATATGATATGTCAAAAGCAAAGGCAACAAAACCAAAAATAAACATGTGGGACTATACCAAACTAAAAAGCCTCTGCCCAGCAAAGAAAAACCATCAATAGAATGAAAGGACAGCCCACAGAATGGGAGGAAATATTTGCAAACCTGATAAGGAGTTTAGCTCCAAAATATAAAAAGAATTCCTACAATTCAATAGTAAAACCCCCAAAAACCCAACTAAAAAAAATGGGCAGAGGAAATGAATAGATACTTTTCCCAAAAGAGACACACAGAGGGCCAACAGGTACATGAAAAGGTGTACATCACTCCTCATCAGGGAGATGCAAATCAAACCCACAATAAATATTACCTGTGAGAATGACTATAATTAAAAAGAGAAGAAATAAATATTGGTGAAGATGTGGAGAAAAGGAAACTCTCGTGCAGTGTTGGTGAGAATGTAACTTTGTGCGATACTATGAAAAACAGCAGTTCTTCAAAAATTTAAAAGTAGAACTATCATATGATCCAGTAATTTCACTTCTGGATAAATATCCAAAGAAAATGAAGTTACTATCTCAAAAAGATCTATGCACCCTCATCTTCATTGCGGTGTTATTCACAATAGCAAAGATATGGAAAAAAAAAACAACCCTAAGTGTCCATCAATGGCTAAATGGATAAAGAAACTGATCTATCATCTATCTATCTATCTATCTATCTATCTATCTATCTATCTATCTCTATCTTTTTGTGTGTATACACAGAGCATGGTGTCTAAAGTTAACAATACTGTATTGTATATTTGAGGGGCTCCTGGGTGGCTCAGTTGGTTGAGCATCAGGCTCTTGGTTTCAGCTCAGATCATGATCTCACGGGTCTGGTTGTGGGATTGAGCCCTGTGCTGACTTCCTGCTCAGGTCTGCTTGAAGCCTTTCTCCCTCTGCCTCCCCGCCCTTCACACACTCATGGACGTGTGCTTACACTCTCTCTTTCTAAAGTAAATTTTAAAATCTTAAAAAAAAAAACAACGAAAAATACCATATTGTATATTTGAAAGTTGCTGAGAGTAGATCTTAACATTCTTATCATAAGAAAAAAATTGCAACTTTGTGAGATGATAGATGCTAACTAAACTTACTGTCATCATTTTATAATATATACACAGATCAAATCATTATGCTGTACACATAAAACTGATGTAATGTTATATGTCAATTGTATTTCAGTAAGACTGAAAAAGAACCCATAGAGGCCAACCTCCAGGAGCCCACAGTGATCAGAGTCAGACCAATTTGAGCAAGAAAATAAATTATGGTATTAGGTTTAAACCTAAAGAAAAAAATAAAATCCACATGTCCTTACTAATATAAATAAACAAATGGGAAAAAGAGGTAGTTCTTCTTTATAGTAGAATTCCATTAATAGATGTATGGAAAAAGAGAGAAATATGTATTTTCATATATGCATGAATTTCCAACATCTGTAGTCAGCAAGCCAGAGGCCCACTAGAGACAATGGTGTAGTTAGAGTCTGAGTTTGAGTTTGAAGGCAGAGACAACCGTTGTCTCAGCTCAGAGACACGCAGGCAGGCAGAGAGAGCAAATCTACCCTGACAGCACCTTTTTGTTCTTTTGAAGCCTTTGACTGATTAGATGAGGCCCACCACATTGGGGAGTACAATCTGGTATACTCAATCTACTGATTCAATGTTAATCTAATCCAGAAACACCCTCATGGACACACACTAAGACAACATTCAAACAAATATCTGGGCATTTTTGTGGCCCTGTGAAGTTAACAGATAAAATTAACCATCTTAGATGGCTCTTGGGTTCTCACCTTGGGCAACTGGAGGAGAGGGAAGTTTGGAGATGGATATTATGTTCGAGGTGCCTATGAGACCTCCAAGGGAATGTTGGGTGAGCAGTTTAATGTAAGAATCCAGAGTTCATGAGTAAGGTACACATTTACAGACATTGGCACGTAGATGGCACTTAACGCCTGGAGGTGGCATGGGCACACCAAGGCAGAGAAGCAGAAGAAAGTGCTGGGCAGCAAGCTGGGGAGCTCTACCATTCAGAGCTCAGTGGGATGAGGAACCAGCAACAAGATCGTGAAGGATCACCTATTCTCGTTTTCAACACTGTCTGAGATGAGGGTGGAGGAGCTACCAGTTGCAAATCTGTTTAACCCTCAGGCATCTGACCCCCTCTCCACCCCGTTCTCTAGTGTGCTCAGTCCATCCCAGTCTAACATACTTGGCTGAGTGCCTCCTATGGGTCGAAGACAGGGCACCCACCAGCAAGAGGCTCACCATCTAGTGGGGAAGTCAACTGTTGGCAAACCGCTTCAGTGCCCAGGTAGGTGATCCACACTCATTCAAGCAGTAATTCAATCGCCATCAATTGAACCGCTGCCTTGGTGTCAGGTACAATGGAAAGAACTAAGAATGCAAAGCCAGAGGAGACATGCATGGCCTGCTTTCTAGGACCTCATAGTCTAGTGGGAAGATGCATCAAACTCAGATATGTCCCCAAAGGATGGCGAACTCTTTCATGGGAGACTTTACTATATACTAGACCTACTCACGGAGAAAGGTTGCTTTGCAGGAACCGACCCCTCCTCCGCCCCGGGTCACCTGCCTCTCCCTCCCTCTCCCCAAAACCTCTTCTTGTCCATGTATGATGCAAAGGACTCATCCAGAAGGAAATGAGTCATTTTCTTTCATTTCATTTTTATAACCTATGTATTTAACAGAGTTGTTCCTGTGTTTCAGTATCTGGTAGGTCAGGTGGATGGAGTCGGGCAGACGCAGACACAGCTACACACGTAGGTGTGTACACACACACACACACACACACACACACACACATCGTTTTCTGGCTTCCAAATTTCTCAAACATTAGGTCATTTTCTTCCCTGGCCAAATGGCTGTCTCCGAGTGCTGGGGCGGCCCATAAATCGTCCCACCCGTAATATAAAACACAGCCCCTTCTTGCCAGCGGGTCTGCTCGTAGAAGCGGTGCGGCCAGCTCGTAAAGCAGGGCCCGGTGTCACTCCCACAGAGCGGAGGCAGTAAAGGGCACGCACCACGGGGACCGGGACTGGGACCGGGCGGCCTAACGGGTCCCCCCACCCCCGCCACCTTGTAAAGCCCTCAGACAGTGCTTCTCCCGCCCCGAGCCTGAGTGACTGCTCTCGGGAGCGAAGCAGGCTCCCTGTAGAGACACTGTCCCCAGATCCCCGGCTGGCTCAGAATCCAAAATGCCCACATCAGAGCAGAGTGCCATCTCTGGGTCTTGGGCATCTCCCCACGATGGCATAGCCGGGGCTTGTTTCCATGGGACTCGCTGCTGCCTCGAGCCCCCTACCCCTCTGCCCCATCGTCACCCTCTCGGCCAGGCCAGCTGGATGACTGCCCCCCAGCCCCGGTTCTCTCTGTGCAGCCCCCCGGCAGCACAGTCCTGCTGGAACAAGACCCCCGGGGCAGATGGCTCCCCAGCAACTGGCCATCAGCCTCAGAGGGTCCCCAGGGACACCTCACTCCCCGGTGCCTAACATCCCAAACCTTCTGCACTTCTCCTGAGCCTCTGATCACGCTTGTCCCAGTAGGCGGCCTCCCCTCCCAGGGCAAGGGAAGGAGAGGTCTTTATGTTTCCCCGGTGCCAAACCCACAAGCCGAGCTCTATCTGCTGCTCTCCTGTTTCCTTCTCTCTTGTCTCAACAGGGACTTTGTCCCCTCTGCTGTCTCAGACCTGCCCTCTGCCCACCCCGTGCTTTGGCTCCCACTGTGCACCCAGGCCCTCCCACTATGTTTCTTTGACTTCTTCCTCTCAACTGGAGCCTCTCTACCTTCCAACACGCTTGTCTTAGCCATTAAAAAAAGAAATCACAAAGAAACCCTCTCCAGCTATTGCTCTCTTGCTGCCTTCCCTCCGCTGGCAAGGTTCTGGAAAGAGTTGTCTCTAACTGCTTTCTTCATTTCCCACCTCCCACTCTCCTTGCCCACCCCCAGCTTCTGCTGCTGTCACCAATGAGCTCATTCAGCAAGTGTAAATTATACAGTGAGTGCAAGCTCACTTGTGCCCTGGAGGAAAGAACAAAGCAGGTAAGGAGGTGAGTTTATCATTTTAAGTAGGGAAGTTAGAACAGCAAAGACCTGAAGGCGTGACTCATGTTTATATCTCAGGAAGAATGTTTCAGGCAGGAGGAACAGCTGGTGCAAAGATCCTGAGGCAAAGTGTGCTGGCCATATAGGTGGGACAGCAAGAGTCAGGGTAGATGGAGGGGGAGGGTTGGGGGAGGAAAGAAATGAGACCCAAAAGAGCTTTGGAGGCTACAGGACTTTGGCTAGGAGGGGCATAGGGTCAGTGCTAAGAGGACACGATCTGAAAGTTCGCTCCCACTAGGGAGGTGAGGGTGGGAGCCAGTGGGCGAGCAGAAAGGCTTGAGATGAGACGGGGATATGGCAGTGGCACAGGGTGCTGGGAAACCACCTCTCCTACAGGGAGCACAGAAAGCCCGGGTCAGGTCATTTCACGGAAAACCGTACCCTCTGTGGTGGAGTCACGGGGCCAGGGGCCTGGCAACAGGCTAGCAGAGTCCTCGCACGCCGCTGCCAGGGGTGGGCTCCAGCACGCTGCGGGGGCCCGGGGGTTCCGGTGAAAGTGGACAGATTCGGCTATTCTCTGGAGTTCCAGTCAGAAGGACTTCCTGACCAGGCTGGTGTGGAACTGGAGAAAAAGGCAGGGCCCGGGAAGACAGGGGCAGTCTGGCGGCCAGGAGCCTTCACTGTGGGGGCCCCTACTCCTGGGAGTGCGCCGTCCTGGGATTCCGGGGCACTCCCCACTCCCCACTCAGGGCCTTCTCATCCCTGCCAGCCTCTCCCCTCCTGCTCCTGGCTCCTGCCTCTGATTGCTGGACTTTCCCTCTCCTTTCTGAGGCCCCCCCTGAGCCCCAGGTGACCCCCTCAGTGGCTCCCACACCGCATACATGCAAGGGGCCCTAAAGCCAACGTCACAGCCCCTGGTTCCTCCAGGCTCCCGATGTCTCTCTTCCCGGAGGCCACAAAAAAATGTCAAACTCAACATGTGCCAATCTGAGCTCACAATGAGCTCGCCCCACCCTGTCCCACCCTGCCCCCCCCATCACACCGGCCCTCACCCCAATCTCCCCATGTCTGGGGGTCAAGTGAACCAGAAACCAGGGACCACTTCCTACCACCTTCCTCTCTCTCACTGCTCACGTGGAAACCTTTGCCAAGTCCCACAGGTTTCACCTCCTAGGTCACTCTTGGACCCACTAGCCATTGCCCCCTTCTGTCCCCATCCCTCCCTGGTCACCTCCAGTGGCCTGGGCCTAGGCTCCTGGTGTTCCCTTGCACATCCTGCGGCTAGGCAAGGTTTCCCACACACAAGTCTCTCATGTCATGCCCTTGCAAAGACCTCTCTCATGCTGTCTGAGGTCTCAGGAGAAAGGTGAAGTCCCGGCTTTGTCTGCGAGGCCGGGCACTATCAGCCTCCCTGCAGACGTTTTCGGGCCTGTCATAGCATGCCTTTGCCCTCAGCCAGTCACGCCAGCCTTCCTTCCATCCCACTCTGTGCCATGCTCTCTCCCTTCTGCCTCAGGGCCTTTGCAGATGCTCTTCCTGTTGCCTGGAATATTCTTCCTTGCCCTTTAAGGAGGCTCAGTCTCCACTTTCTTGGACACATCTTCCCTGACCTCTCTGATCATCAGATCTGCATGCCGTGTTGTCTCCTAGCGTGTGATCCCCTTCTTCACGATGCTGACAGCCACAGTTTTCCTTCCGTTTGAGCAATTCTTTGATCGTGCTGGTTCCCCCACATGCCGTGTAGCCCCATCTTGCTTACCACTGTCTTGTCACAGTGAAATGAGGGCACTGGAGTCACAGCAGTCTGAATTTGAATCCCTTCCTGCCCCTTAGTGGTAGTGTGCTCCTTGGTCAGTGGTTTTACTTAACGAGAGATGCTGGTAGGGATGTCACTGGCATTACAGGGCTCAGCCGACGGGATGTGCCTGTCACAGCACCTGTCACAGAAGGAAGCACCGTGTGTGGTGGATAGAATCACTGCCGCTGGCCCCAGTCCCCCGTCTTGCCTGGCCTCCATGCCCTGGCTTCAGCCTCCTTGTGGGCAAAGTGAATTTCCTTGTCCTTTTGACTCTGTGTCTGGCCGTGTGACTTGCCTCTGCCCATGGAATAGGGTGCAAGGGACAGGAGGCTAGTTCTGAGTCCGAACCTCAAGAGACCTTGCAAATTCCATTTGTCCTCCTGAGCATTGGCCATTGCCACCAGAAGAGTCTCCCCTGGGTCACTGCTGGGCCCCCCACACGTGGAGCAGGCTCACCTAGCCAAGGCTGCATAGACCTGCCAATCCCTCCCTGACCCATGAGAATGAATGACCGTTGTTCTAAGCCTGTGGGTTTTGGGATGGCTTGTTTCCAGCATTTTGTGGCAGTAGGTAACCTGCCCCGGTAGATGTGATGTGCTTGGTTCAGCGCCTCTGACAGAGAGAAACACTATTATGATCATTCTCTGTCCACATTGGCATGTCCCCGAGCTGGCTCTTGAAGACCACCCCAGATCTTCCAAAGCTGCCCTTCACATGTTACGTATCAGCCAGGACTCAGCCCGAGATGCAGAACCACTGTGACAGACAGACACAGACATAGACAGATAGACACACATAAGCAGGCAGACATACAAATGGATCTGTTATGGGGATCTGGCCTTGCACAACTATGGGGGCTGGTTAAGAGAGCTCCGCAAGGCCCTTGTCTCATGTGTGATGCTGGAACTGGAAGCCCCGGGGCAGGTGGTCAGGAAGGGAAGGTGGATATAAAGTGGGGAGAGTGAGGACAAGATGGGACCCACAAGGATGAGAACTGTGTCAGTTGACTCTACCTTGATGGCACAAGTGTCTCTCAGAAGCCAGGGCCCCTCATCATGGAACCTCATCATGCACCCCCCTGCTTAACCCTGGTGCAGGGGAAGTTAGAGATGGCCTGTGGGGAGGTGAGTGGTTACCCCTGATTGCTGTTCCTCAACACCTGGCTGCCCAGGCAGGTGGCTGACAATGTGAATGTACGATGAAAGGCTATCACTTCCCTACCCTTCCTACCCTCCCACACCTATCTCTCTTGTGACCCATCCTAACCCGAAACCCCCAGGACGAGGAATTCTGGGAAGTGCAGTTAAGCCTCACTGAGTTGGGACCTCAGAGCCACCACACCTGATATGTAGCCCTCAGACGTATTCTTATGACAGAAGTCGCTGATTAAATGAGTTCTCACGAAAGTGAGATTGAATGTAATCGTTTCCGTGGATATTTTGTTGCAAGCCAATTCGCCAAAGCACTACTTCTGTGATGGTGACATCCTAAAAATGTGCACGTGGCAAAAAGAGGTAATGCTTGTTGAACACCCACTTGTTTTCAAAATGTGTCTCATTTAATCTGCAAGACAATTTTGGAGGCAGGAAGTTTATCAGACCTCTCTGACAGATGAGGAGATTGGGGCTCATGGCCTCTTATGTCTCCCCCTAGGCAGGCTGGAGGTCCAGAGGGAAGTGAAGATTTATCTTCATTATATGGAGAAGAGCAGAAGGGCTGGCTCCTGGTCTGGAAGGTGGCCCCACAGAAGGTGAGTAACAGGACACCCTCTGAGCAGGGAGGGGAGGGCCCCAGGGTGAGGGTCCAGTAGGCACACCGTGGCCTCTATAAAATCAGGGTTCTGCTAGAAAGGGAAGGGGTGTGGCTGGTGCAACCAGTGGTCTATGTCGGCAGCTCAGGTAGGGGGTGAGGGCCATGGCATTTTAGTGCTCTTTCCTATTGAGCTGCTAATATAGAAGATCTAGAGGCTTCAGTTTCTGGAAGGCCTCCACGGGCACCGGAAACACCAACAGCCCCAGACACGGAGACTGGGCTAAGGGGCTAAGGGGCAGGTAGCTTTGGAGCTCTGGCCGGAGTCTAGGGCCCCTTGGAGCAATCCCTGCCTGCGTGCTGTGAGCGTGCAGCCAAGAACAGGCCACGTTGTTAGTGTCACATGATAGATGGGGCTGGAAGCCCTCAGAGGAGGACCCAGGGGAAGAGACTGGCCTGTGTCCATTCCCATAAGGATGGATGGTCTCCCGGCCCTGGAGGTTCTCAGGGCATTTCAGATCTGTGGCTCCCCTTTGGCACCCAGATGGGCTGCCGGAATGGTCGTCTTGGTCATTACTTGTGTGTACACTGCTTCCCCCAACTGGCTGGATCTCCCCTGCAAGCTCCCCAACTCTCTGAGGGCAGGACCTCTCCCTTACCAGCCCTGTTTCCTAACCCCTGTCCTACCTTTCCTAGTCTGTCTCCGAGGTGACAGCCTCTCAGCTGGCCTCTCTGACTTTGGTCTAACCAGCACCTTCAGGTCTAGTCTGGGAATGACATATAAAGTAGCAGCTCCTAACTTTTTGAAGGGGGAAGTTAACTTCCCCCCTCCCTCCTTCCTTCTCCTCCATCCTCCCCTCCCTCCTTCTGCCCCTTCCCTCCCTTCCCCCCCTCTCTCCTCCCCTTCCTTCCCCCCCACTCTTCCTCCCTCTTTCCTCCCCCTCCCTCCCTCTCTCCTCCCCCTCCCTCCTTCCTCCCCCTCTCTCCCTCTCTCTCTCTCTCTGTCCTTCTATCCCTCCTTCCTCCTCCCTCTTTCCCTCCCTCCCTCTCTCCTTCCCCTCCTTCCTCTCTCCCTCTCTTCTCCCCTTCTTTCCTTTCCTCCCTCCCTATCTCTGCCTCACCTCCTTTTCTTTCTGGTGACAGTTATGTGAATTTGAACACCTGTATATACTTGTGTCCTCACCTCCACAATCAAAATAGCTTCCTGACTCCAAAAAAATTTCTCGCACTATCCTTTGTAATGACATCCTCTTGCTACCCCAACCCCTGGCAACCACCAGTCCACTCTCCAACATGATAGCTTTGTTCTTTCAGGAATGTCATAGAAAAGGGATTATTCAGTATGTAACCTTTCGAGATTCAGCAGAATGCCCTTGGGATTCACTCAAGTCGTTGCATGTATCAATCATTCTTCCCTTTGTGCCACTGATTCCATTGGATGGATGTACCACAGCTTGTTTATCCATTCCTCTGCTATGGGCATTTGGGTTGTTTCCAGCTTCTGATGATTATGAATGGAGCTTCTGTCAATATTTGTGTGTAGGGTTTTGGGTGAACATACATTTTCATTTCTCGAGGGTAATTCATCCAGGAGAAGCCTTGCTGGTAACTCCATGCTTAACTTTACCAGGCTGTTTTTTTAAGGGGCTGTACCATTCTTTGTTCCCACCAGCAGTGCCTGAGTTCCAGGTTGCACAGTATCTTTGCCAGAACTTGATATTTTAACATCTTAGTCATTCTAATAGTCACGTGGTCGTATCTAGTTGCATTTCAATTTGGACTGCCCTAATGGATGATGATGCTGAACGTGTTTTCATATGCCTCTTTCCCCTCTGTGTATCTTTATAGTGAAACATCTGTTCAAGTCTTCGGCCCATTTTTAAATTGGATTGTTTGTTTTCTTATCGTTGAGTTTTGAGCGTGCTTATATATTCCGGCTACAAGCCCTTTGTTGGATATGTGATGAAAAATTATTTCCTCCAGTCTGTGGTTAGTCTTTTCATTCTCTTGGCAGGGTCTTTTGCAGAGAACACAGTTTTCATTTTGGTGGAGTACAATTTCTCAGTTTTTTCTTTTATGGGTCATGATTTTAATGTTGTGCATAAATACTCTTTGACTAGGCTCAGGTCACAGGATTTCATCCTCCAGGTTTTATATGTTAGAGATGGTCTACTTTGAGGTAATTTTGGTAGGAGGCATGAGGCTTAGGCAGCGGTGTTTTTAGGTTGTTTTTGTCTGTGGATAGCCAATTGTTTCAATACCATTGATTGAAAAGGCAACTCCTTCTCCATTGGGTTGCCTTTGCACTTTTGTCAAAAATTGGCCATATCTACGTGGCTTTATTTCTGGATTGTCTGTGCCAGGATTGGCAGACGTTTTCTGCAAAGGGCCACATAGTAAATATTTTGGGATTTGTGGGCCA
Source organism: Nyctereutes procyonoides (assembly GCF_905146905.1). Taxonomy (NCBI): domain Eukaryota; kingdom Metazoa; phylum Chordata; class Mammalia; order Carnivora; family Canidae; genus Nyctereutes; species Nyctereutes procyonoides. The sequence continues at coordinate 9,691,693 of NW_026575030.1, read as the reverse complement.
TATAGTCTCTGTCGCATATCCCTTTTAAAAATAACTCTTTCAAGGAGACTGAGTGGCTCAGTAAGTTTAGCATATGCCTTCTGCTCAGGTCATGATCTCAGGGTCCAGCCAGCATGAGGCTCCCTGCTTCTCCCTCTGCCCCTCCCCCCTGTTCATTCTCTCTTGCTCTCTCTCTCAAATAGATAAAATATTTTTAAAAAATAAAAAAATAATTCTTTTTTTTAAAAAGATTTTTTATTTATTCATGAGAGACACCGAGAGAAAGAGAGGCAGAGACACAGGCAGAGGGAGAAGCAGGCTTCATGCAGGGAGTCTGATGCGAGACTCAATCCCGGGACTCTGGGATCACACCCTGGGCCGAAGGCAGGCCCTAAACCGCTGAGCCACCCAGGGATCCCCAGAATAACTCTTTCAAGGTTTAAAAACTATTCTTAGCTGGTGGGTCTTACAAAAATAGACCACGGGCCAGATTTGATCTTTGGGCCCTAGTTTGCCGACACCCTCTCTATTCCATTGATCTGTGTCTTTCCTGTCATGAACACCATACCATCTTGATTATGGCAGCTCTATAGTAAGTCTTAAAATCAGGCATAGTGAGTGCTCAAGCTGTATTGTGTCTTTTAAGTGATGCTTTTAGGCCATTTTAATTTTATGTAATTATTGATATGTTTGGACTTAGTTTTACCGTTTTATTCTGTTTTCTGTGTGTGTGTGTGTGTGTGTGTGTGTGTGTGTGTGGTTGTGGTTTTCCCTTTCTTGACTCCCTTTGGGCTATTTGAACATTCTTTTTAGCATCCCATTTCAATTTCTCTATTATGGTTTTGCACACCTCTCTTTGTATAGTTCTGTTCACTGATCACATGAAGGATTACAATATGCACGCTGAACTTCTCCCAGTCTGCTTAGACTCAGTACTTTAGCACTTCTAGTAGAACGTTCTTTAAGTCCACACAGATTCCTGAGCCACATCCAGCCTTGTGGCATATTTGTCTCAGGACATCTACATACATTGAAAGCCCTGTCAATGTTACTTACCCTCTCTGCTCTCAACTGTTAAACATGTTTAAAGAACTCAAGAGGAAAGAATAGTCTACTATATTTACCCAGATACTTAAACCATTTCTATTGCTCTTCATTCCTGATGCTCCAATTTTTCTTCTGGTTTTGTTTCCTTTCTGCCCTTAGAACAGATGTGCTGGTGGTGAATGGTCTTCATTTTCCTTCATCTGAGAGGGTCTATTTATCTGAAACTGTCTATTTGACCTTCATCCCCGCAGGTGGTTTTCATGGATGCAGAGTTCTAGGTTGACACTTCTTTTCTTTCCACCTTTACAAAATATTCATCTGGTCTCCGTGGTTTCTGCTGAGCAATCTCCTGTCTCCTCAGGCAACCTTCCATTTATCTTCAACATCTGGATCAGGTCTTATTTTCTGTTCAGGCCATGCTGATTTTCTGAGCCACCTCCCCCCGCCTCTGAAGCTGGTCTCTTTCCTCCATGTGACATCATTGCACACAACCTCATGTTGGGCTCCCCTCCTTGTTCTTTGGTAAGTCCACCAGCTGAGAGAGAGATAGAGACAGAGACACAGAGAGACACATGGACAGAGAGAAAGAAAGAGAAAAAGAAGGAAAAGTGGGGAGAAAGAGCAAGAGGAGGATGGAAGAAGGACAGAGAGGAGGATGAGGGGATGAATAAGAAGCTGAAGAGCAGTCACCTTTCAGGAACCTCAGATGACCTCTGAGTTCAGAGGATGTTTCCAGAACTGAACTAGTTAAGAAACAAGGGTCCTATGTATGGAAGAAAGCCAGTGTGCAACCACATAGGTGGGTCTTCCATGGCCACCTGGTTGCAGGAAATTGCCAGGTGGTTCAGGAAACAGTTGGTGAGGGCTTAGGATGTTTCAATGGGCTCCCTCCTACATGGACTAGGTTAGAAGTTCCTGCATAACATTGGCATTTTTTCAGTGGACCTCAGTGCTTGCACCCAAAGGAAACATGCTTTAGTGATTGATTCATTTTCTGGAAGGCCAGTGGAGTGCATTTTGGAGTTGGAAGGGCCCACCAGAGACCCTCAGCTCACAGTGACAGGGCAGCTATTGGTTCTACCATGAGACTCTGCCCCCAAATCTTTGGCACCTGCTTAGCCTCCAGCCTGCCAGATCACCACCTTCTTCCTCTTCCTTTTTGGTCTCTTCTTCCCTCTCCCCACCACCCCTGCCCAGAAAATTAAAAAAACAAAAACAAAAACAAAAAACAAGACTTAATACCTCTTAAGGACAGCCTCAGTTTCCACAGCTTCATCTCTGTGTTCAGAATTTTTTGTGGACTTCTGTGGATGTGGCCTTACATTTAAATACATTCTGGGTGGCTCAATTGGTTAAGTGTCTCTTAGTTTCAGCTCAGGTCGTGATCTCAGGGTCCTGGGATTGAGCCCCATGCCTGTGTGGAGTCTGCTTGGAACTCTCTCTCCTCTCTTCCTCTGCCCCATCCCACCCTCTCTAAAATAAATAGATAAATCTTTTTAAAAATGCTCTTTAAGATACACACATACATACCCATATACATTCTGAAAGGGCCATTCAAGATCCAACTCCTCCTACCTCTCAAGGCTTTGATCACTTCCTTCTCCTCCATGAAGCTTTCTAGAACCACCTAATTTGGAAACAAAGTCAGCAAAATGGGTTTCCAAGTGCTGGACACAGGGAACCAGGTAGATTGGGCATAATGTCTGCCCCCAAAGAGCTCCCAGTCTGGACGTATCAGGCTATTGACAACTCACAGAACTTGAGTATGCTAGCAGGTACGTTGGCAAATGATTAACAATGACTCTCTGGGGGGGACAGGATGGGGAAATCCCAAGTGGCAGTGTTTGCTGATCTCCATGGTGTAAATTCTCCCAACATAACCAATTTTATTATTTTTTTTATTTTTAAAAGATTTTATTTACTTATTCATGAGAGACAGACAGAGAGAGAGAGAGAGAGAGAGAGAGAGAGAGGCAGAGGGAGAAGCAGGCTCCATGCAGGGAGCCTGACGTGGGATCCCAGGTCTCCAGGATCACGCCCTGGACTGAAGGTGGCGCTAAACTGCTGAGCCACCTGGGCTGCCCCCAACATAACTAATTTTAAGTTATCAATGTGAAGCCAATTGCAGAGTTGGGCAGAGATGCACTTTAGAGGCTCGGGAGCTGGCTTTGACACCTCAGTGGTTACAAAGTACCGATCGATGACCCCCGTCTTCCCTTTTCTGTTTGGAACCAACTAACATACAGAGTCAGGGGACAGGTGTAGGCTATAATGTGTGACAGGTGGAGGCTACAATGTTCGTCTTATTAGGATCAGAGCTGGTCAGAAGTGGTAGGTCAGGTCATGGTTAGGATAGTTGCCTGCTCTAATTCTATAGGAGGCACATTCTTCTCTCTCCCATTGATTTTGGGCTCAGGCATGTGACTTGCTTCCTGTTCCAAGCCAGGGCCTTAAGAGGCCTCCTGCGTTTTTGCTTGCCCTTGGGTACTTGTGCCTTTGGCAGTAGATGTCCAGGCAATGTTCTGGTTCCAGGGGAGGAGACCAGGAGCAGAGCTGAGCTGTCAGCGAGCCCAGCCTAGGCAAGCCCCCTCGGCTGATGTGCAGACTTCTGAGCTAAGTAACTGCTTGTTTTATGCTTCGGGGCTTTTGTGGGTTTTGTTAGACAGCATTTTTGGGTCATGGTTAGCTTATTCAGAAATTGGTACCTAAATGGGAGACTGCTGTAACAACGTCCAAAAATATGCAATACAGGTTTGGAACTGGACAGTGAGGAAATTTAGAAGAGATTAGAAAAATGGCCAGAAAAATGGTGACCAGGGTGCTATGTGGTGAAGAAATATTTGGTAAAATTATTGCCTATGGTAGTTTGGGAGGGAGAAACCGCTCCTATGAATCTGTGGAATTCGGCAGGCCACTTTCCAGGCAGAAGATTGTAAACATGAGCTTTTTTGAGCCATAAATGATAAGGTACTACAAGTGAGCCATGAGTTCAGAGAGGAACTGGCCAGTTTGAAGCAGGATTTGGAAAATGAAATTAGTTCTCATCTCCCATCTCTGCAGCCACGAAGAGATCTTCGACTTAAGATTTGGCTTGGGGGCACCGGGGTGGCTCAGTTGGTTGAGCATCTGCCTTTGGCTTAGGTCGTGATCCCAGGTTTCAGGATCGAATCCCGCATGGGGTTCTCCTCGCAGGGAGCCTGCTTCTCCCTCTGCCTGTGTCTCTGCCTCTCTCTATGTCTCTCATGGATAAAGAAATAAATATTTAAAAAAATATGCCAAGAATCCATAGAATTTGAGAAAGCTGAGTGTGCAAATGTATGGACTAAAGGGATGGAAAGTGTTGGAAACAAAAAGGACTTCAGGCTTCTAACTTTCTTCAGACAGGAAGAGGTTCAAGAGTTCTGTGCTCTCAGAGGGCATGCTTCCCAATGCCCTCTCCAGAAGCTAATCCAAAGGGAGGATGGCCCCAATGGTGGGAGCCAGAGCTGCAGAGCGCAATGGATTGGGAGCCATTCAAGGAATCTTCCACCAGGCGGTATGCCAAGCATACTTGCTCAGCAGGGTTTCAGATACTGTGGACCAATGATGGAGGCGGGAGTGGCAATCCCAGTAAATCTAGCTCTGTGCCATCCTGCGCATGGGCACGGTGGGCTGGGTACGTCCTTCTGGTTCCTAAGTCTCTGGTCCAGACAAGCCACATTCACAACATGTATAGATCACAAGATCCTTGACTTTGAGCCTGACGATGGAATGGGCAGATTTTGGGGGTCTCGGGTCAGTATACTCTCCATGTGGGAGGGACACACATCGCAGACTTTATGAGGGCAGACTATGGTGGATTATATTTGTTGAGAAATAATTACTCTCTCCTTCTCCCTTCCATAGAAGGAAAGTACTTTCTGATGTCACTGATGGCGGCTTTCGCCAGAAGAATGAGGTGTGCCATGTGTTCTGAGCAGAGGCCTCAAGAGGACCCTGGTTTTTGGGCTTATTCTCTTGTTCTTCTGCTGATACCACAAGAAGGCAATGGCCAGGCCAGCATCCTGGCCAGAAGAGAAGAAGAGAGTCATGTGGGGTTGATATAAGCCGCTCCAGCCAAGTTCACCGGATTAGCTTCCCCCACAGATGCCCAGCCCAGCCCAGCCCACCCTGGATCAGCCAACCCTCAGTTGGCCCAGATTCATAGGTCCAGTAGGTATTTATCATGCTGAAGCTTCGTGGGTATTGGTATGCAGCATGATTGTGGCCATAGTTAGCTGATGGGGCCATGGGACTCCGTTGGATGGCCAGGAGGGGCTTCTTAATGTTGTGACTCATCAAGTATCAAGAAGTACTGGACAATTTTTGACCTCCCTCTGCCCCCAAAGCAGAGCAGAGCTGCTTCTAGAGACTTCAACATGTGGTGAAGCAGAAGAGGAACAAGGCCTAAAGATAAGCTTTGAAGGAGGCAGAGATGGGGCCTGGCCCAGCACGCTCCATTCCTCCTCCCCAGGGTTCAATCAGCTAAAGGGAGTCTTCCCCGTGGAGGAGTGAGGTCTGGGAGTGGCTCTGGCTGTAGTCTTTTCAGCAGGAAACTATGGCCAGGCATACAGAGAAGACTTTGGGGTGCCCTGAGGAAAGGAAACCTACTAAATTCTGTTTTCCTTGGGGATTTCCTACCTTCCTGAGTCCACTTGGTCATATGCCAAGGAACTGGACTCTTTGAGCCCGGTGCCAAGGCTTGTCTTGTGGAGAGGAGGGAGTTCAGGGGCTCAAAGTGACCGGCCCTACGGAAGGTGACTTCTACCCCCTCCAACCCAGTCTTGGGCCTTCCCCTCTGTTCTTCTGTCCCAGAAAACATCCTAGTCACCATATACTACCCACTGGCCCCCTGAGGTTCCTGTAGTGGCCCAATCATTGCTAACGGTTGACCCAGCTGGCTTGAGAGATCTGGGCCTTCCCTGTGTACCTGCCAGGGCCACCTCCTAGGGCTCAGAGTGCCAGCTCGTGGCCGCTCCTGGGGGGGCCCCTGTGTTCGGGCTGGCTGCTGGGTATCATGGGGCTCCACCTGCCTGCCCTTTCTCCTTTCGCCAGCACCAGAGCACAGGGGCCTATCATCTTCCCTGCCCCCAACCCTGACTCAAAAGTGCTCACCAAAATACCCATTAGAGAAGGAATCCTGACTTGAGGATTGCCCGGGAAGATACCGGGATCTGGTACACATGGTTTTTGGCAAACCAACTTAGATTTTCACATCAGCTCACTGGAAGAACAGCCCAATATGCACTGTAAATCGTCAATCCCTGCCCTCCCCTCACCCCCAGAGACAACAAGCAAGCAGCCAGTAAATGCCTTAGCATTCACCATTTCTTGGCGGAGGCGGGACAGTCAATTCTGACACTGTTGTGAAAAAATACAGCCTAGTTTCTGTTCAAATGCACCAAATTTACTGCCCAGGTTCTCATTAACTACTGTCAAGGAAGAAGCAGACAGACAAAATAAATTATGAAAAAATTACTTTTTTAATGTACAAAAAGACTTATTTACAAGTTGAGCGTGTCATCTCAATTCATAGCATGTAGAAAAAGCTAAATATTTTGGAGATATAAATTTGGCTGGCTGATTCACCTACGGTATTTTCAGGGATGATGCCTTCTGTACAGATTATACACAGGCTGGGAATGGCTAGAGAAATCCTAGCTCAGGGAGCGAATGATCACCGCCACAGAGCCCAGACCCTTGGAGGCATCCCAGGGCTGTTATCTGGCATTGGCTTTGTTGCTGGACCCTAACAAAGCATCTGGTGTTCTGGGATGCAGAGGGCCCGGGTAGGGCTGTGGCCTTGTCCCTGGTTGAGGCCAGGCTCATAGCGGTGAGGTTGGATTTGGCAAAGTCACCACAAATTCTACATGGGGAAGGTGTGGGGTGTGTGTGTGTGTGTGTGTGTGTGTGTGTGTGTGTGTGTGCTTGTGCGCACATGGTGGGGAGGAGGCATCAATTCACCCAACAGTACGTTCAGGAATGATGTCTTCTGATGCCAGTTCCGAACTGCATTTCCGGGTGGTGCTTGGTCACACAGAACAGGAAAATTCAGTTGATGGTCCCTCAGAGTCCCAAGAATCAACCCGGTCACCCTCCCACCCCCACCAAAGACACCATGCATGTCATTGTACTTTGCAAAATGAACAGGAGGACAGAGAGGAGGGCATCCCAGAGATCCCGGGACTGCATGTTGCGCCTTGGCACAGACGGCTGGGCTGCGGGTGAGCGGACAGCACAGCCTTGGGGGAGCCTGGGCAGAGGCTGCTGTCATGTCCTGGGCGTTTCCAGGGTAAAGTGGGTGGACAGTGCACTGGAGAAACAGGACTGGGTAAACATACGACTTCCTCTTCTTCTGGGAGATCTCCCGGGTGGCCTGAGGCTGGGCCCCTGGTGCTCTTCCCACTTTCTTGAGGCCCCATGCCAGGCTTTGGCTCACCTGGGTCCATCCCTGACCCCCAGCAGCTCCAGCAGCCCCGAGGTATTTAGAAGTAAGCGTTCTTTCCAGGAAGGGCTACATTCGACATGCACGAACACTGTAAACACGGTCTGGAGAGGCCAGGGCAGCTCTGGGCTTGCCCCCCGAGTACTACAATTTTCCTTTCCCTTTTCTGGCGACACTTCCATACTTTACTCATTCACATACACTTGGCCAGTCTGCCAGCTGCAGGCTCGGCTTTGTGGGGGTCGACATGCCGGCTCTACCAAAACCTGGAATCGGGATGTGCTTCCAAATCATCCAGGCAGAAATCTTTTTGCTTCCTCTGTGGCACGAGGATGTCAGAGGCTTCAAGAAGAAAGCTTCCTAGGAGAATTCTGGTGGGCTAGGGATTCTTTTACCTTGGAAGTATGGGAAGGAGAAGCCTATCCTCCTGGATTAGAATATCCAGTATGGCTTTCAGATTCAAACCCAAATGTGGGGTTCCCTCTACCCTCTTTCCTCGTGTACTTGGAAAGCCTCTGGCCAACGGAATCCCTCATTAGCCAAATGACAGAGGCGAAGAAGCCAGAACAATTTGGTCCTAGAAACACCGAAAACTGGGAAGCACTGTGCAAAGGAGTCTTTCGTTCCTACCTTGCCTTTCCCAGCGTTCCAAAAAATAACTCAAAAGAAGACCAGACAGGATGCACACAAACCTGCCCTTAAAGCATCTGTGGTCTGAACCAGCCATTAGCAAAATGCCCTCAGACCTTTAAATCCTTTTTTTGGAAAAAGACAACATTGGCAAAAACCCCCATGCTCTGGGAAATGAGGGCTCCTCCGAGTCCACTGGGCGCCAGGGGCCAGGGCCTTAGGTCATCATGTTCAGGAACTTGCTCTCCTCGGCCAGGCTGGTGAGCATGGAGCTCATGTCCCCAACGGCCATGTTGCTGATGCCCGTGGGGATGGAGGGCAGAGTCAGGGAGTTCCGGGGGGTGGTGAGGCAGGAGGAGTTCTGGGAGAGGCTGTGGAGGAGGCTGGGACTCAGGGCGCCTGAGAGCAAGCTCGAGTGATCGCCATCGTCCATGATGGCATCGAAATCAATCTGGGGAGCCTCCAGGAGCTGGGAGTCCACCGTGCTGGACACCTGGTTGACCCCCGGCGAGGGCAAGGGCTGGGGCTGGACGCTGTCTGGGCAGGCCTGTGGCTGCGGCGGCTGGGGCCGCATGACCTGGCAGCCCACGTGATTCTCCAGGCCTCCGTTCTGTTCGTACATGTGGATCTGGCCGTAGTAGTAGAGCATGCTGTGGTCCTGGGCCCCACCCGTGTCCTGTGGGGGTGGCTGAGGAGGCCGGGCCCCCACGTTGCCCATCGCTCCCTTGGGCACATCTACCATCTCCTGGTTGGCCGAGACAGCAGCCACGGCATGACCGGTGGCCCTGGCGTAGGCCAGCTGCAGCCCAGCGCGCACCCCGCGATGGCAGCCGGCAGGGCTGGGCTCAGCAGGTGGCCGGGGTTGCACGAGGCCAAAGCTTGACCCGGACACCCCCACGGTGCCCTGCTGGGGCTCCATGAAGCCAGGCTGCTGGGAAGGCAGAAGGCTGGGGCCCTGGCGGTAGCCCTCCTGGCTCATGGGGGTCGCCAGGTGATGGCTCTGCTGCGGGTAGCTCTGGGTGGAGTGAAGCGGTGGCATCCCGGCCAGGGTTGAACTGGTGATTCCGAGTTCCCTGCGGTTGCTGCCCAGCATGGTGGCTTCGGGAGCCACTTCCATTTGCTGGGGGTGCCCCAGGTGGACCGGCTTGGCGGCCACGTTGCTGCAGGATGGAGGGTACTGGTTCAGGGCCCCCCCCATGGTACTGGGGCTCGGCTGGGGGTGGTGGCCCTGGCCATAGTTGGTGTGGGGGCCGGAGGTGGCGGTCATACTGGGACACTGACCACCTGTCCCCGGCTGCCGCAGCTGCTGCATGTAATTTATCCTCTGCACGGAGGGGCCTCCCGCACAGGGCGCAAAGTGTGCCTGCGCGTTGTCCAGGGCCCCTGGGCTCAGGTGCAGACCTTGGGGACTGTAGCCCGGGTACTGGCCGAAGGCGGGCTTCTGCTGCACCACCGCCAGGTTGCCCTGTGGAAAGGCGGAAGGCTTCACCTGGCTGGCCAGGGTGTCCACGGTGCCCGAGCTCACCTCGTTCCACTGCACGGGCATGCTGCTCTTGTTGGGGCCCGCGGGGGGCCCGTAGCCCAGCTGGCAGCCGCCGAGCGCGGGGGCCGCGGGGCCCACGTTGGAGTCGGCGGGCCCCATCCTGCGCTGGCCGTGGAGCCCCGGGCTGGGCGGTCTCGGGTGCTCAGGGAAGCAGGAGCTCTCGGGGGCGCAGGCCTGGGGGGCGCCGCCGTCCAAGGCGCCGCCGGCGTGCGCCCTGATGTACTGCACCACGTCGTCGGGCAGCACCAGGTCGTCGTCGGGCAGCCCCAGGCCGACCTCGGGCGCCGCCGCCAGGGCCTCCAGGGCCACGTGCTCGCTGATGCCCGGCGGCCGCGGGGAGAAGGCGCGGCGCGCGGGGCTCACGTCGTGGGCGCTGTGGAAGCGCTGCACCCGCGCGCCCGCCAGCCCGTCGGGCCGCCTCACCGGGTCGCTGGCCCGCCGCGCGCCGCCCGGGGCCTCGTGCGGGAAGGCGGGCGCGGGCCCCGCGTGGCCGTGGGCCGGGCCGTCGCTGCCCCGCCGGGGCCCCAGCGCGCGCGGGCAGGGGCAGGGGCAGGGGCCGGGGCCGGGTGGCGCCGGGCGGGCGCGCAGGCCGGGCAGCGGGGTGGGGGGCGGCCCGCCCGTGGCAGCGGCGTACCTGGCCCGCAGGCTGTACTGCTGCGCGGGGGTGAGGCTGAGCGGCCCCGCGGCCCCGCCGCCCCCGCCCCCGCCGCCCCCGCTGCACTGGCTGGCCTCGCTGGAGCGCCGCGACGCGTCGGTGGAGATGGGGTCGTAGGAGTCGGCCGAGCTGGCGTTGTGCGCGCGCCCAGCGCCCAGGGGCGACGCCTCGCTGGAGCGGCGGCTGGAGAAGTAGGGGGAGATGCCGGAGGAGCGGCGGCTCACGGTGTAGGCTGAGCTGACGGTGCTGGTGGAGCTGTCGCGGCGCTCCTGCAGGTGGCTCAGCACGGTCACCTCGCCCGCGGGCAGCTCGCACAGCCGCGGGGTGGGCAGCAGCCCCGCCGGCCCGCCGCCCGCGCCGCCGCCCAGGTTCTCCAGGACGGAGCCTGCGGGAGAGGAGGGGGTCAGCGCGGGCGGGGCGGGGCGGGGCCCGCAGCGGGTGCGCCCAGCGGACAGGGGCGGTGGGGAACGGTGGCCCCGCGGGACGCAGGAGGCCTGGTTCCAACCTCAGCGGCCCCGAATCCTCTCTCTGTCGGATCCTCCGTTTCTCCGGCTCTAGAAAAATCGTGCCTCTCTCTAGGAGGACGTTATTGAGAGCAGGAGAGGAGGAGCCGGGAGGACCCTGGCCACAGCTTCCCTGCACCTCACCATCTGGACATGGCTGTGGCCAAGCCCGTTCCCCAGGTGCCTACAGGCAGCGCCCTGAGATGCACACCCATGGAAGGGAGGAAGGGCCCCAGGATGGGGGCGGGGAGAAGGACGTGGCCACGCAGGCTCAACGACAGCTGAGGTCACAGGGAGCTCTGGGGCTTGAACGGCCTTACACTTTTGCAGCCATTGGATGGGGGCCACCCTGGGAAGGGGTGACCTCGGGCAAGGCAGCTGTCTGTAACCCAGGCGATTTCTGCAGGAGGCTGAGAGTTGAAGGCCACTTGCCAGCAGTTCCCTCAACAGCTGTGGCGACAAATCCTCCCTTCGAGGGAGACCTGGGTGGTGCATCTCAGCATCCACCACACTGGCTGTCAGTCCCTGGAGGGCAGCGGGTGTGTCTGGTGCCCAGCTCACTGCCTGGCACAGGGTCAGCACTCAGGAAATGCTCCTGAGGACACGCTGCATCTCAAAGCCTGGCCAGCACCTCCTGAGGCTGTCTTCTGCATAAAGTCCTCTCCTTCCCCAGCTGATGTTCTTTCTCCCTCCTCTGCACAGCTCCACCCTGAGCTCTGTCCTTGCTCCCTGGCTCCTTCCCCAGTCCAGTGTGCAGCTCATGGGATTATACTGCTCTCCCCCCCTAGGGCCCAGAGCAGATGCCTGCTGAAGCTGAAAGAGCACTGGCTTTGGAGCCGCTCAGGCCAGGGCGGAGTCTCAGCTCTGCCATTGATCTGAGTGGCACACTTTCACCTCTCCGAGCCTCACTTTCCTTATCTGTGCAATAGGCTGGTAAGATCTATCCTATAGTCGGCATCCGGTGAGATGGCACCTGGTGCTTGATGGAGGTGAACCTAGTGGGTGCTGGCCGCAGGCCCTCTCCCGCCCTCCGCCCGCACACCCAGAGCCTCCGCTTACCACTTCCCGGGAGAGGAGGCAGCTTGGTGTTCCGGGTGTGTGGAGCTGGCCCGGCCCAGGAGCAGGAATCCTTGAGCGACTTGAGCTTCTCTTTCTTGAGCTGCTCGAACCGGTGCATGGCGGTCATATGTTTGCGCAGCTGCAGGCCACCAGCAGAGGGAGCGGCCAGGGCTGAGGTATCGGCCCCCGGGGGCGTGTCATCCAGAGCCGTCAGGTCTCCCAGGCTCCCGGGCCCTGTCCCCGGCATCTCCACGCCGCTGTCATTGTTGGGGGCACTGCCCAGGGGCGAGGGCTCACTGCTGCAGGACGACTGGGCCCCGGGGCTGGACTGACACAGCTACAGGGGATGTGGTGAGAAGGCGCAGACTCAGAGGGTGCGAGAATCCACCCGGCCCTGTGCCCATGCCCACACACATGCTGTGCCCTTGCACACCCAGGAAGGAGGCTGCCATGCAGAGGTGCTTCCAAGCATCACTGTCTGTAGAAGGTGGCCCAGCCACCTCATGTCTCTGAACCTCAGCTTCCCCAACTAGAAGATGGACCTGAACTGCTTCTGGGATGGGGTCAGTGGCTGGATGGAAAGCATCTGGTAGGCAGAGGGCACCCGGGAATGGACAGCCCCACATTACCCTGTCTCCTGCTCTTTGTTTCTCCCAGCCCACGTCTGGGCCAGAGCTCTGCATGCTGAGCTTTCAGTGTGTGGACACTTTGACGCTGTGCCCCACAGAGGCTGCAACAGGTGTGTGACATTGACATCAGTGGTGCAACTGATGGAGAACTCAGCGTTCTCCAACAACAGGGATGTGCCATATGATGGAACAAGGAGCAGTGGAGGCCTGCTGACCTGATGCCTTCTCAACAGGCCTAGGGTAGGTTGTGGGAAAGGGCAAGGAAGACCAGGGAGGATGGACCTGCTGGATGCAAGCCCTTGCCTGAATGGCCACCCCAAACCAGTCCTACCTCTGAGTCGATGTGGAGAGGGGCAGAGGATTCATGGCACCTGTGTACAATGCAGGCCTCCACAGAACCTGAGCTACCTCCACTGGGACCTGGGATCTGAGCCCGGCTGAGGTTCACTTCAGATATAGCACCTATGGGCTCATTCCTAGGTCACATGGCCCCAGATTCCAGACATTTCCCCCAGGAACTTACGGTGTTCCCTTCTGCCAGTGGCATAACCTGCATTTCTTACCATGACATTCAAGACCCTCTGTCAGCTGGCCCTTCCCCGCCTCTGTGGCCTGAACTCACATCTCCACTCAGCCCTGCCTTTGTGGAGGCTTGGTCCCCATAGTTTACTCCTATACCTGCCAGCTCGACTCCAGCTGCCAGCCTTTATCCATCCCAGGGGTTCTCCCTGCAGGGCCTGGCATCTACCTATCCAAACCCGCCTTACCAGGCTCCCGAGGGGTCTGGATTAACAGGTCAGTCTGCGCCCAGGCAGCAGCCATGGACACGCACCCCAGCCCGCCCTCATCACACCAGCCCTCATCACGCCAGCCCGCCCACACCCCAACCGGGCTTCTCTGCTCACCTCAGTACCGTCTATCCTTAGGGGAGGTACAGTCGAGAAAAAGAGGCAGAGACAAAGAACAGGTGGTTAGAACAAAAGGAGTGGAGGCCACAGGGGCAAGGACGCAGAGACAGGACAGAGGGGAGGGGACCATCCGTAGCTTGGGTGCTGGTTGCAAAGGCAGACCCCAGGAACCACCCACAGATGGACCACTTGGGGGCAGGCATCCCGGCTGCCTGTGGCCCTGCCCACCAGAATGGGAACTGGCATGAGACAAGTTTTCTATGAGAGGCCTGAGGCAGTGAAGGGAGGAAAGTCAAGCTGGAGAGAAGAGGATATCATTGTGCACTTAGAGGGGGGGGACCCCGGGGAGAACCCATGGCTGCAGTCGGGTCTCTGGACCTTCATGCTGCTGGACTCCATCTCCTGCGTGGGGGTGGGGGTGGAAGGCATGCACCAGGGCCTCCACTGCCCAGCTCTGCTTACCCCGGAGCTCTCGGTCTTGATGGCTTTGATGTGCAGGCAGTCCTCCACGGCCTGGCTGGTGCTGCTGGCCTCGGCACTCTCCTCAGAGCCCCGGCCGCCGGGCTCGGCACTGGCCTCATTGTCCCCATTCTCCTTGAGCAGGGGGGTTCGGAGGTGCACGTCGTTGCGCTGCTTCTTGGTGACGTGGGCATCTGGGCCGTGTACCGTTTTCACATGTTTCCGCAGAGAGCTGGGGTCCGTGTATCGCTTGGTGCAGCCTGGGATCTTGCAGATGTAGGGTTTCTGGAAAGAGAAGCAGGCCTGTGTGATGAGACTCTGAGTGGGAGCACTCCTCGTTCTCCTGAAGCCATGCCAGCCCCAGGCTTGCAGGAGCTTGGCCCCACCCATCTGATTTGCCCTCTTTTCATGCAGGTAAGCACCTGGCTGAGGAAGCCCTCATCACAGCTGGGGACACAGATCAGAGACTATGCAGGGGTGGGGACAGAGATGGTGCAATTGCAATGCCGCCTGCCCCGGGACCAGGGCACTGGGGTTTTTGTTATCAGTAGGAGTGTATTACTTTGTGATACCCGAGAGACAGCATTAAAACCCTGATCTCTCTGATGAGGAAAAACAGGTTCACAGAGGCAGAGAAACTGGTTCAGTGTCACTCAGGAATGGAATGAAAACCCAGTTTCTGAACCTCAGTCCGGAGCTCAGACATACACACACATGCACACATATTATGCCCCACATCTACATGTAGACAGACTCCTCCGAACCCCTTCACACACATTCACACGCACATGTCCATGCATATACATGGTCCACACACACACGCACATGTGTGCCATGCATAAACACCCACATGCACACACATCCTACAAACACGCATCCACACAGACCCACATAATACATACACACATACATCCACATCCACGTACCCACGCGCGTGCACACACACACACACACACACAGACACAGCTCTTTCCAAGGCCAGCGCTCTTGTCTGTAGAGACCCTAAGGAGTTTAGATTCCTTTGGGAATTCCTCTGATTTCTGACAAGCATTGGAAGAAATCCTTTTGGGATCCAAAATGTGTCTAGCTTTTAGAAATGTTCCTTCCTGAGTCTACCCGAGTAAATGCAGTTGAGTGGCTGCGCCTGGACAGGGAGGCAGGTGCAGCTAGACTTCTCTCCCTGGGCTGTCAGCCCTGCCAGGGGGCTCGGGCTACCTGGGGAGACAAAGGCCGCTCTGTGCCCTATCAGCGGTGGTGGTGGTGGGGTTGACAGCTACAGTGGTCAGACAGCATTAGCAGCTACAGCATGTCACTGCCAGCTGCCCAGGGTGGAGGGGCAGGGCCCTGCCCATGTGTGCTGAGTTCAGATTGCAGGTTGGGGATGGGGCGAGGGGTGTCAGACATCTAGCTACCCAATGGCTGCTAGATGTCTAGGGGCCCCGTGAGCATGCGCTGTGCACACCCTGGCTGGGGTACCTCGTTGGAGTGGGTGCGGTTCTGGTGCTTGGCACGGTCTGAGGCGTTGGAGAAGGCCTTGTTGCAACCCTCGTGCTCACACACATATGGCTTCTCCCCAGTGTGAGACCGCAGGTGTGTCTTCAGGTTTTCCAGGCGAGAGTAGGCCTTAGAGCAGCCCTCGAACTGGAAAGAGGGGAGTTCAGTCAGTGAGGGTGTCCCAGGCGCAACACAGGAAACCTGACCTCAGGGGCTGGCCCGCTGCCTCCATCCTCAGGCCCCTTGCCTGCTGCATTCTGCTGGTACACCCAGGAGCAGGTATTTTACTTTTAATTTTTTTAAAAATTTATTTATGACAGTCACAGAGAGAGAGAGAGAGAGGCAGAGACACAGGCAGAGGGAGAAGCAGGCTCCATGCACCGGGAGCTCGACGTGGGATTCGATCCCGGATCTCCAGGATCGCGCCCTGGGCCAAAGGCAGGCGCCAAACCGCTGCGCCACCCAGGGATCCCCAGGAGCATGTATTTTAAACAATAATATCCACCTTGCTTCCTAATTATAAAATGATATAGGACCACTCTAGAAAACTTGCAAAGGATGGCAAAGCGCAAAGAGAGAAACAAAAACCATTTGCTGGCTAGCTGCCTAACAACAGACACTGCCAACCTCCAAGTAGGTCTCTCTCTGAGAACTTTGTAGTTCATCCCCACATGTTTAAAAACCCAAACTGAGAACATATCACGTATTTAGTTACATATTCCATTTGTTAAAATCAACGGCACATGGTGAGCCTCTTCCCATATCATTAAAAATGCTTTGAAAATAAGATTTTTAACCGTTTCCAGTGCCACTCCCTGATTAGAATGTTTGTGTGGATTAAATGTGCCGAGAATAAAATCCAGAGGCACCCGGGTGGCTCAGTCAGGCGTCCAAATCTTGATCTCAGGGTTGTGAGTTCAAACCCCACATTGGGTTCCATGCTGGACATGGAGTCTACTTAAATAAATAAATAAAATAAAATATCCTCTGAATACTTGAGTGCGCTGGCCACCCTCACCATCACTTTGGGCATGCTGGTCCCCTTTCAGTACCTTGGCCCTACTAAGTTCTTCCTGGCATGGGACCTTTGCACACACTGTCCTCTCTGGCTAGAACCTTAACCTGGCCCTGACCTGACTCACTCCCTCTCAATCTCTTTGGTCATTTCCTCCAAGGGCATTGCTCTATATTCTTAAACATAAGACTACCCTTTTGCATGATGAGATGAGCACTGGGTGTTATATGCTGGCAAATAGAATTTAAAAAAAAAAAAAATATATATATATATATATATATATATATATATATATATATAAAGACTACCCATTTTTCTTCATATTTCCTACCACAATTTATAATTATCTTGGTCATTTTTTTGTTAACTGGTCTTCCCATAAGATACGGGCTCCAAGAAAGTAGGTACCTCCCTAGAGCTTGTTCATTTTTGTGTCCCTAGTATTATTTAGTATCTGATGAAAAAAAAAATTTGGCCCTCAAGAAATATTTTTGGAAAAGAAGAAAGGAAAGGGGGAACAAGCATGACAGAGAGGCAGAGAGAGAGGGAGGAAGGAAGGATGGATCATTGTAGGAGGTTCTGCACCTATTCCTAGGATTCTGCAACAGTATCTAATGTTCCTATGAAAATTGCCCTCAGAAAGACACGTAAACCCCAGTAGGAACTGGCATGCTCTTCACATGCTCCCCTTTATTGCTGACCAGTCTGACTGAGTATATTTGGTACACTGATCTGTTTCTACAACTCACAGCTCACACCACAGGGCTATGGTTTGCTACCACTCAGAATGTCACAAAAATAACTTGCTGCAAAGGACCCAGAAAAGCCAAAATAATCTTGCCAAAGGAGGACAAATTTGGATGACTGACATCTCCTAATTTCAAAATTTACTATAAAACTACAGTAATCAACACTGTGTGTGGTGCTACCATAAGGACAGACATAGAGATCAATGGACTAGAAATAAGAGTTTAGAAATAAACTCCTATTTCAGGGTCAGATGATTTTTGACAAGGGCATTAAGGCCATTCGATGGGGAGAGAACAGTCTCTTCAACAAATGGAATCAGGACAACTAGATAGCCACATGTAAAAAGAATGAAGCTGGACCCCTACCTCACACCATATACCAAAATGGAGTCAAAATGGACTTAAGACCTAAATGGTAGAGCTACCCTATAAAACTATGTGTGTGTGTGTGTGTGTGGGTGTATGTATATATCTATATACAAACACATATATATGTAAATATGACTACATAGCTTATAAACTATAAAACTTAAAGAAGAAAACATAGGGGTAAATCTTTGTGACCTGGGATTAGGCTATGGTTTCTTAGATATGATACCAAAAGTACAAGTAGTTAAAAAATTGGACCTCGTCAAAATTAAAAACTTTGGTGCCTCAAAGGAAATTATCAAGAAAATGAAAAGAAAACCCACAGAATGCAAGAAAATACTAGCAAGTCACATATCTGATAAGGGTTTAGAACTACTACAACTCAACAGTAAAGACAAATAACTCAATTTAAAAATGGGCAAAATATTTGAGTGGACATTTCTCCAAAGATGGTATACAAACAATCAATAAGTACATGAAAAGATGCTCAACACCATCAGTCATTAGGGAATCGCTAATCAAAACCAAAAGGAGATGCCACTTCACATTCCCTGAGATGGCTGCGATCAAAAGACAAGTTAGCAAGTGTTATCAAGGATGTGGAGAAATCAGAGCCTTCACATTATTGCTGGTGGGAATGTAAAATGGTGCAGTCTTTTTGGAAAGTTGTCTGGCTGGTCCCCAAAAAAGCTCAACACAGAGTTACCATATGGCCCAGCAATTCTACAATTCTACTCTAGGTACAAACACAAGAGAAAAGAAAACACAGGTCCACACAAAAACTTGTACAGTTAACGTTCACAGCAGTATTTTTCATAATAGCCAAAAAAATGAAGACACAGCAAACATCCATCGACTGATGAATGGGTAAAAATACTAGGATCTATCCATACAAAGGACTAGTGCTTAGCCATAAAAAGAAACGAAGTATTGAGACATGCTATGACATGGATGAACTTTGAAAACATGCTGAGTGAACCAAGCCAGACACAAACATTGACCATCGTGTGATTCCATTTTTATGAACCGTCTGGAACAGGGCAATTTATAGAGATGGAGAGGCAGATTAGTGGTTGCCAGGGAATAGAGGGAAAGAGGACAGGGAGTGACTGCAAGCACTCTGGGAGTTCTTTTTGGGGTGATGACAGTGTTCTGAAATTAGCTAGTGGTGATGGTTGCACAACATCATGAATATACTGAAAATCACTGATTTGTACATTTTTTAAAGGGTGAACTTTATGGCATATGAATTTTATCTTAATTAAAAAAAAAACTTTCCAACAAAGGTAGCCTCAAAATGGATTTAAGACCTAAATGGTAGAGCTACCCTATAAAACTATATATATATATATATATATATATATATATATATATACACACACACACACATATATATGTAAAAATAAATCCGGACATCACTAATTTTAAGACAGCCCGATTCCAGAGATATTAAAATGAGAGCAAAATGTCTATCTCAGAATTATAAAATAAGGTAATTCATGGAGAGTTCCCAGAGGCTTTGGCTGCAACCACGTGAGTGTATCACTGACAGTCCTTTTCAAAAGGGAGTTGTATATGTTAAGAAAAGGTCTTGCCAATCATAGTCACAAGTTCTGCTGACACCACAAGGGAACCTGTCTGAAAGGTCTTATTTTTGTGTTCACTTTAAAAAAAGAAATTCGAAGCACCTGGGTGGCTGTGTCTGCCTTTGGCTCAGGGTGTGATCCTGGGGTACTGGGATCGAGTTCCACATTAGGTTCCCCGCAAGCAGCCTGCTTCTCCCTCTGCCCATGTCCCTGCCTCTCTCTGTGTTTCTCATGAATAAATAAAAATTTTAAAAAAATACAATAAAAAAAAAGAAACTTGTAAAAAAAACATAAATTCAACCAAAGGAATTTGGCTCAAGCTGTGAATCCCCAGTGATGCTTTTCTCTGTGTGGGGGCCGGGGGGCAGACTCCAGACTACAGAGTGCTACTGAGCTGGCACCTGTCTGGGGTCCACCAGCCAAGGCAGCTGGAGCGGGGATATAGCTGTACCGTGGGGGCTCATGGTCACACAGACACAACTACACAGACACCAGTGCATCCCCCCTGTGGGCAGTTACCAAGATGCACACATGTCCAGAGTCCATCAGAGTTCTGGGACTCAGACAGGTGTGGGGCCTCTAGAACCCCAGAAAGGCGGAAGGCCCGGGGCCGGAGCACTTGGGGACAACACGTTGGGAAGGTGGGTCCCCGTGATGCTGCTGTGGCCCGTTCCACCTGGGTCTCCCCGTGGTCAGCCATGCCCAACACAGCCCACGCTGGCCCCCGAACACAGCTGTCGTCCGCACATCGTGGGGAGGAAGGTGGTGTGGGAAGGTCCGCTCACCGTGCACTTGTGGGGCTTCTCGCCCGTGTGTCGGCGCATGTGTACCACCAACATGTACTGCGCCTTGAAGGGCTTCTGCTCCCGCGTGCAGGCCTGCCAGCGGCACACAAACTCCTTCTTCTCCCCGTGGATGTGCTCGTTGTTGATGTGCTGCCGGGAACAAGCGTACGACAGTGGTGAGCCCAGCCACCCACCCGCCGCAGACCCCACCTACAACGTGCACCCCCCCCCCCAAACGAGACCACCACCTGCGTGCTGGGCCACACCTCCTCGTGAGTTCTCATCAGCTGCCAGTAACTGCAGACCTGCTGTGCGCTACTAGTCTCAGCTGCATTTCCCAATTGGTCAGTGATCAAAGTGACTGTCTAGGATGGGCAAGGGCATCATGCTCACCCCAGGCTTGGCGCCAGGCTCTGGTCATGATGATGATGCTCCTGGGGTGCAAACGGTAGGCACTAATTGACTGTAGCGAGGCAGCTGTGCACAGGGTTGGGGCACGAGAAGCTTTTCCCAAGCTTGTCCCTATTGTGCTGTCCCAGGAATTCCTGAATAGCATTTTTTAATCATAATGAAAACATAAAGGCATCCTCATCTCTATTTTTGACAGGAACCTATGAGATGGTGGCTCTGCCCCTTTTCACCAAGGCCCAGATGGTTAACGTGGCCTGGGCAGGGCCCTGGGCAGCCAGGGCGGGCAGAGCTCGATTTGCGCTCTGATGCTGGGCTCTGGGCACTGTGTGAGGCTGCCTCTGGGACACAGTGGCCCAGGAAGGCAAGGCAGGTCAGCCAAAGACAGCACGACTGATCTCCAGGCACGGCCGTGGGAGCCCTGCATCCTGGGGCAGGGATGAGGAGCCTTTCCTGGAGGAGTGGACTGCAGATGCATCCCAGGCCGTGTGAACGTGGAGCTAACCTTCCCCAGTCCTGGCACCCACACCTTCCAGCTCTTGCCCTGGGCTCATTATAGGTGTGCCACCTTGGGTAGTTTCTCCTATGATATGGAGCAACGGGTCACAGCTACGGGCCACTTTCTGCCACAGGGAACTGAGCATACTGCCCTGAGCAGGCCCTTGGGCTTTTATTTTTATTTATTTTTATTTTTTTATTTTTTTGCCCTTGGGATTTTAATCACTTGCTTTGATTATTTCACTGAAGGTTGCAGAATGCACCGGAACAGGGGTAGTATTATCTCTGAGCTTAGGATGTGTGGCTATGTGCGGGGCCTCCAGACTTTTATGTCCTTAGGCTTTGAGTTTGCTTATTTATCTGGGGGAGTGAGAACAGGTGGCATTAGTCACTCACACAGTGGACTGAAAAGTACACTGGACCTCACATGCTTCCTCTCCCTCTAGGGCTTCTCTCTACAGGCAACCAGGGAGCCTCCATGTGCCCCAACAGGGCCCCATTCTTCTTTCATTTCCCTCTTGGTTCAAGGTCGTGTCCTGTCTGTGTAGGGACAGGGCTGGGTTTGCTTCCCCCCAAAGGGTGGGGCAGGAGGGTGGAACACTCAGGTCTCAGATGCCTGTTCTCTCCTGCCCCATTGCCTTTCTTCTCTCTGTTTTTGGCTCTTCTTCCAGCTTTCACTGTCTCCCACCCACCACCACCTCCAATGCAGAATGGAGTCACAACCTCTATTCACCACTTGTGGCTCCTGAGAGCCCTTGAAATGCAGCTGGTCCCAACTGGGATGGGCTATTACCGAAATGGAGAAATTAAAAAAAAAAAAAAAAAAAAAAAGAGGATGTAAACTATCCCAATAATTTTGTTTTGTATTGATTACACATCAAAATGATCATCTTTCAGATACACTGGGTTATATAAAATACAATATTCAAATTAATTTCACCCATTTCCTTTTACTCTTTTTAAAATGTGCTCCCAGGTTAATGTAAAATTACACACGTGGAGGGCATTTGGGGCTGGTGGGGTCTTTTCTACCAGACGGTGCTGCCATAGATCTTTCTGCAAGCTCTAGGGCTGTCCAAGAGCTGAGCCCACAGGTCCTAGCAGCACCCGACCCAGAAAGACAGAAAGCCACCAGGCCCATGCGCCCTGAGATGCACGCCCGGCTGTTGTGCATACAAATATCAACGTGGGAGCAAGTAAAATCTATAGCGCTTTGAACTTCCAGGGAAATCTTATCATATTAGCCTCACTTTCCATTTTTAAAGCCTTTCAAATGATAAAAATGCTTCCTGACAATGCCTTTCATTTTTTTCTTATTGGTTTACTTAGCAACAAATTGTTAATAATCGACTGGGGGCTCCAGCTTGCCTGTGTGCCTGCCACCATCCATCTTCCCAGGGAGCGGAGAGAAAGACACAGCTGGGCAGAGGGGCCGGCTCTCTTCTCACTGGGGCCTTCTCTTTCTGGGGCCAAGCCGAGGCGCTCCCCTATGCCCGCAGGGACAGTCCTGGGCAGAGGCAGAAGGCTGGGGCTAAAAAGCCCTCCTTCCCCCCAGGGGTTTTGTGTGTGTGTGTGTGTGTGTGTGTGTGTGTGTGTGTGTGTGTGGTTGTCTGGAAGGGTTATTCTTGAACTTAATTTCTCTTCTGGGTGGAGAAGAGAGACCCACTCAGGGCTGGTGTGGGGAACAGCGAGGGGAACCAGCATGTATGAAATGCCATCTGCTAAGTGCTTAGGTGGGTATCCTCACAATCTAACCTTCACACCCTTGTGGGGCAGGCTTCACCTGCCATCACAGGAGAAAGCACTGAGGCTCGTGGAGGCTCACTTACTTGTTTGGAACCACTTGGCTAGCTGTGGTGTAGCCAGCTGTGAAGGCTCTGCTCTTGCCACCTCAAGGGTTACCCCCTGACTGCCATCATGTGAATGCTGCTGTCAAAGAATTCAGAGTGGGGACCAAGAGACATGACTTGAAAGGCGCACCCAGGGCCCACAGCCTCTCTGGTGTTTTGACCTGTCAGTTTCCAGGCATTTTTAAGCAGCACTCCTGAGACGGTGTACACACTCCGTCTGCACTTGTGTATGCTAGGTCTCTGGAAATGGCCTCCCAGAGGAAATTACTAATTCCTTCCTCATGAGAGGAACTTCTTTCAGGCTTCAGGGTCAGGTTTGTTATTATCTTGCAGATGCTGGCTGGTTTAACTGTTCTTATTTCCCTTTTTGCACTGGCTGCTAGGAAGCTCGGTGGGGGGAGATATTTATGTGAATTACAGTTCAGAGCACTTAGTTTTTTACATTCTACTCTTGGCTTCATGTTATTGTTCCTTTCTCCTGGATCTTCTCATTTATTTTTGTTTTAATCTCTTTTACTATGTATATATTTGTAAGCACCCTTTTAGAAGCAGGCAGGGCCCAGATAAGTGATTATGCCTCCCACTTGGAGAGCGCTCAGAGGCTGTGGCCCAGGCATCTCCTGGAGCCACCTCCTCCAGCCCCTTCTCTCCAGTAGAGGGCCTGGAAGCTCTGCCGGCCGGGGCAGGCTGCTGGGGCTCTGAGGCTTACATGCACCAGCTGCTCCTGCGTGTCATACTCCTTGGTACAGTCTTCCCAGTGGCAGTTGGTCTCATAGATGATCACCTCAGCCTCCTGCTTACAGTCATCCCTGTCCAGGTCTTCCTTGAGGTCAGCCAGCTGCTCCTGGGGGAGGAGCAGAGCATACCCACATGAGTCATGTTCAGCCACCTGTCCCCTGGCAAAAGGTCACTGTTGGTCCCAGGCAGTCTATGCTGAGAACCCTGGGCTGGCATGGGTGTGGACATGGATTCATGTATGCATGCACATGCATGCACACGCAAGCATACATGCAAGCATGTAGTATGCACACACACACACACGCACATGTATGCACTCAGCCACTTTCCTCAGCTGGCTCCCTCCGACCCATCCCTCTCCTGTCGCACAGCTGTCCCGAGGCCCCTCCTTCCTCTCTTGCGCTGGCTTGTCATCACCAAAGTGTCCCATCACATCCTGGGTCAACTGACTTGGAAGAACAGGAGAAAAGAGGGCAGTGACTTTTGCTTATTTGGTGCGGTTTCCTCTGGGGGAGCTGGGATTGGCCCCAGAGGGTCAGGATGGGGCATTTTTATTTATAGTATGTACGAGGTCTGCTCCTGCGTGGAGGCAAGAGGACAGCCAGAGTGCATCCGGCCTGGTCCTTCCGACAACTTACTCGCACACTGCTCCCTCGTCCCTGGGACATACAGCATGCTCCGGTTCAGGCTCAGGGCGGAGCGAACGTGCTGTGCCATGTTCTCCCACCGCCTCGTCTTCCCTGCGACAGCCCTGAGATGTGGGCGTCTGTATTCGTGCAGCACAGCCAGGAAAACGGGTTCAGGGAGAGGCCACCCTGCTCTCTGTAGAGCACTCAGTGAGTACATGACAGCCTAGATCTGCACTCACGTCTCCCCATCAGGGTGGGGCCCACATGGGCCCTATTCAAGGTGGCAAAGGAAAGGCCCCCAAGACAGGCCTTCACCCGACGCTGGGTGCCTAGAATTCCTTTCAAAGAGCACAAAGCCTGTCACTCCCAGAAGAGCCACAGCCTGAGCATCTATCCCCGGGGAGCCCCGCCCCAGCTGATGCTGACACAGAGCTGGTCAGGGGACACAGGGGCAGGCTGGGAGTGGGGGTAAAAATGGAGGCCCAGATGTGCCCAGCTGGGACGGAGGCCCAGTGAGGACCTCTGCAGGATGTCAAGGACTCCCTAGTATGCTGCTGGCTCACTAGGCAGGTTCAGGAGCAAAGCCAGGCAAAGAAGCAGATGTTAGAACGAGCTGCTTACCATTTCATGCTATCTACAAAACAGCAGGAATATTCTGTCTTTCAAAACAGCCTCTGGGGAAAACATCTAGGGCTCAGACTAAGAGGGACACAGCCCCCCGCCCCCACCCCGGCGGGAGCCCCAGCCCCCATAGGCTCCAGAGACCATGAGGCGGAGGCTGCAGCTTGTCCACTAGCCTCATTACTAATGCTGAGTACATTTCTGGGAGTGGGGACGTGGGCCTCACGGCTACCCAGGCTGGCCGCAGACTCAGGCCCTCCCCAACTTTCCACTGGGGCTGCGAAGGGCTCCTACACTCAGGGGAGCTTTTGGCCGCTTCTCAGAGCACTCAATTAATGCACTTGCCTTGCAAAGGCAAAGGATGACGTGGTATTCTAAGTCCACGGGCAGCACAAGGCCCACGTTACAAGCACAGCGCAGGACCTTCAGTAACGGGAGGCCTGCGAGGTCCCCTTTACACCTGCTCCACACTGTCACAAAAACTGGACACAGACTTGTAGTTTCCTAAGCTGCTCCTAATTTCCCGCTTATTTCTGAGAAGACTCAAACGAGCTGCCAGATGGACGTGTGAGTGGAAGATGGCACAGGGGCGGTGGGTGCACTCAGGCCTTCAGATGGAGCTAGGCGTCATCCTCGCCCGCTGTGCAGGGGGCTTAAGCAGAGTGGGGGCTCATTATGCTGCACTGCCTGCCAAGGGAAAGCCTTCCCATCCACCCTGCAAATGAGCCAGGTCACTGAATCAGGACACTGAGTGACACGGTGACAACCTCTCGTGACAAACGGCTTTCCTTGCACCACACGTGTGAGGAGCCAGGTGGGGCAATAAGGAGGGCTTTGTGCTGCCTTTCTGGGTTAGAGGGGTAGGGCAGGGGCTCCCGGGGGCTCAGCGCCTGTCTTCGCGGCTACAGCATGTTTATCTCCCCCGGATATGTGCCGTCCTCATCAATTTCAACGGCCCCCGATGATGGCCAACCTCGTGCCTACCATGCATCATGCTGAGATGCTTTGGCGTCAGCGAGGGGAGAAGAATTTGTCACCAACTCCTCTGTTTGCCTGACAATAACAGGACCCAATATTTCATAAAAATTAAGTGCCCAGAGCATGCCCGATGGTTTACAGGTTTGATAAAGGATGGTCTGGCAGATGTAGGGAGACAGGGACAGGAGGTCCCCTGCATCCTTGGTGTCAAAGCTGGTGATTCTGTAGTAACAGATGGCGACCATGGCACTGTAAGAGGCCTGGGGGGGCGGGAGGCTCACCTGGGGGTCAGCACTCACACCAAGCCCTTCCCGGGGCAGGCCTTGGCCCCAAGGACTGGGCCTGTCTCTGCCTGCTGTCTTAGAGTGCCCGAATAAGTGGCAGGATCTCCCAAGGGACCTACACAGGGTTTCAGCCTAAAACCGACCAGTCCTGGGCTCTGGGTTGCTCCATACTTTACCTTCCTGCCAAGAATCATCTTCCCTTCCGTCTCTCCTCATCATGCCACTCACTGACTCAAATGTGCATCGAGTAATTAGAAAATATTATTTCGGGGCTCCTGGGTGCTCAGTTGGTTGAGCATCTGACTCTTGATTTCAGGTCAGGTGATGATCTCAGGGTCATGAGACCGAGCCCCGCATCAGGCTCTGCGCTCAGCACGGGATCCCCTTGGGACTCTTTCCCTCTCTCTCTTCCCCTCTGTTTCTCCCCTACCACCCCTGCACAAGCGCATGCACTTGCTCTCTCTCTCTCTCAAATAAAGAAAATCTAAAAAAAAAAAAAAAAGAAAATCTAATTTATAGCTACTTTACACCAGTCCCTGTGCAAACCCTGGTGATGTGGAGTCAAATCAGGCAAGTGCATGTGTGACCTCTCCAAAGCTTGCAGAGCAGTGTAGGCGACAGGCAAGATGACCTAGAAGCTAAGGTGGACTCCGGGAGGCAGATGCGAGTCCTGTTCTTCAGGAGGGTCAGGAAAGGGTGAAGTGGCAGTGAGGGGCATGAGGTGGGAGGGTGGAGTTCCAGGGAGAGGGGCAACCAGACAGGAGCCACAGTCATTCAGGCTATTAATTCACAAGCGACCAAGTCTGATCAAGGTTCGTGTGAGGTGCTGGGGTGGAGATGGCTGCAGCCCTGGACATCCATCCATCCATCCATCTATCCATCCATCCATCTATCCATCCATCCTTTCATGCGACACATGTTTGATGAGCATGTAATGTGCAGGGTGCTGGGGACACAGTTCACGGTGTGCCCGCCCTCTCTGATTCACTCATTCATGCAGGCAACTGTCCTTTCATCCAGTCACCACCAGGGCTGAGGTCCCAGGTCCGCCGACCCGGCCGCAGGACGACTGGGACAGCCAACAGGTTACCTGCGTCAGGGTCAGTGGGGAGGCCGGCCGTAGGCCCTCGCCCTCTGTCTTGACTTTGCTGCGCTTATGAATGACGATGGGGTTGACGGTGCTGCTCACAGCTGACTCGCTGCTCGGCTTGTTCTGAGGGAGGGGTGCAGGAGAGCCCGTCACACAGGGGCAGGTGAGGACACCCCGAGTTTTGTCTGGGCTTGACCTCCAGGATCCTCCCCACATAGCCTGGGCCAACATGTATGTTTGGAGTTTCAGGAGCTGGGCCTCCTTGGTCCTCTGGCCAGGGGCACAGCTGGGGAGAGCCCAGAGCCTTCCAAGCCCCCACCTCCACGGGCATGGAAAGAAACCCTCTCTTTGGGAAATGCTGGGCACCATCACTCCTGTGACAACAGCCTCAACTGCTCAGCCCACTGGAGCAGGGGGTCTTGAAGCGTAAGAGAGGGGGCAGCTCAGAGTCTGTGGAGAACAGGGCTGGGCCAGCTCAGGGAGCAGGAAAGAAGGGCCTAGTTCCTTAGGAGAAGGGGGCTAGAGCCAAAGTAGTGGGTGATGACAAGAGCTGACAGTCACTGTGTAGGGGCAGGTGCTAGGCGGCCACCTGGAGCCCCGGTGTGGGGAGGGAGGCCATCCTGGAAGAGGGGCTCTTCTGGACAGGGTGGAGTCTTGCCTTCCACCCAGCACGAAGTCACGTCTGGGCTGTGCCCTGCCAGGTGACTGGTCTGGGAAGTCACTCCATCTCAAGAACTGTCATCGTTCACGCTAACCAGGATCCAGGTCCACACGGGGCTCCGTGCACACAGGCTCATGTATGAGCACCATGACCCAATTAGGTGGCAGGCCCCACTCGGGGCTATGTGTTAGCCGGGGCTGAAAGAGCTCTCATCGAGTCAGGGTCCCAAACAGTCTGACTGATGCCAAAGCCTGTGCGTCTCCATTCTCCAATACTCTCTCTATTATTCCATTTCCTCATCAGCAAAACGGGGCTTCACTCACCAAATGCAAACGGAACCTGCCACGTGCCGGGCACTGTGCTAGCATGCCCTGCCACTGAGAGGTCTGCTGGAAAGGTCACAGAAGATGGCCTTTTGTCCACTTATGCTCTAACACTAAACTGTACAGAGTGCTCTGTCCGCCAGACTCGGACTTCTAGCATTTCTCTGTCTACCCATTACGTTGATTAAATAGGCAACGGTAGAACTTATTGGCTGGACACTTGCCAAGATAAAGTGAGGGTGTCAGGACCCAGCCCAGGTCTCCTGACTGGGCATCCCGCCCTTTTGATCCCACGACCTCTGTCCAGAAGACATCCTACCAGTCAGACCTGTGCCCAGAGTCCCTCCACAAGTTCCCGGAGTGAAATGGCAATGATCAGCCCTTGTGGGGTCCCAAGAGCCCGGTGACCCACCCTGTGCTCCCTGCACCCATCTACCTGGGTGGCGTCGCTCAGACAGTTGCTGTTGCTGCTGAGCTGGGTGGGTGTGGCATTGATCGAGGCGAGGGCCATGGGCTGCTGGGCCAGGAAGGTGGGCGAAGGCTGGATCAAGGGTGGAGTGTGTCCAAAGGCAGAGCCCAGGCCCCTCTGCTGGCTCAGGATCTGCTGGTAGGCCACCGGGTTGATGGGGTGGGGGAAGGTGAAGGCGGGGCTGCAAAGAAGAGCAGACAGGTCACGGATGGAGGTGGGGGGCAGAGGAAACCCTGCCAAGGATTGGGAGGGGAGTGCAGCTCATCTCACTGCCAGCACAGCTTTACCTTGCTCAAGAGCCAGCCGTGGCTCCCCACTGCCTGCTATCTCAGGCTTTCCCTTTTGAGCTCGCCCTCAGGCCTTGCCCCAAGATGCAGCCTTCACTCCAGCAGGCTGACCCCCAGGAGGAGCCAGGCTCCATCTCATCCCCACATCCCAGCCCTTCATGCTCTGATGCCTGAGATGCACCCTGCACCATCACTCCCAGACTATCTCACCCCCACTGGGCCCCTGAGGCTGGTTCTGATGCCCCTTTGTCTAGGAAAGGTGCCTGGGCCTTCCGGCTCACATGGTCCCCCCCTTCTTTAATCTCTACTGCATTTCCAGGCTCCTTCCTGTCATCTGCATATGGGCCACTCTCTAGAATAGGATACTAAGGAATGATGGTGACCTCCGACCCTAAGCCATAAGACAGGTGGCTTATGGCTTCCTCCTCGCTCACTCCTGCATCACTCACTCTGGGGGTGGGGGAGGGGAGTCAGCTGCCAGGCTGGGAGGACGGTCAAGCAGCCTTACAGAGAGTCCCCCGTGACTAGAAATAAGGCTCCTGCAGACGTCCATGTGGGTGAGCCACCTTGGAAACAGACCCTCAGGCCAAGGCAAGTCTTCAGGTCCCAAGTCAGTCAGGTGCCCTGGCTGACGTCTTCAGTGCAGGCTCATGACACCAGAGCCAAGCCAGTCTCACATTCCTGACCCCCAGAAACAGTGCGAGATGATGAAGAGCTTATTGTTGCTTTAAACCACTGAGGTTATGAGTAATTGCTTATGAAGCAAAAGGTAGCTCCCATACTTGTTATCATTTCCATCCCTGGGTCCTTGGGCCAGGCTCTCCCGACATTCCTAACAGATCCTGGCCTCTCTCAGGAGGGTCGTGGGGAGGACATGAGTTTAGTCAAAGTGGTTGGATCCGAGTCCTGAAACAGCCATGGGCTGCATGGGGGTGAGAAGGGGGTGGGAACACAAGGGTGAATGGCATCCACAAGGTTCCGGTGTGCCAGGCTATGACCACAGCGGGAGGCCCACTGCCTGCCCAGAGACCTGGGGGACCCAAGTCACTATCACACTCCACATGGTCCCCAGCACTAGCCAACAGCCACGACACCTACAGAAACACAAAGAAAGCTACCTTCGGTTTCGTGATGGAATCTCTCATGCCAGGCCTGGTAAATGTTGCTTTTCACATCAGAAAGTGTGACTGGGGGCTGAACGAGCACACGAAGACAGACAAACACTGGCACATTTCAATGTCCTCGTTACTGGTTTTGAATTCATGAACCAGTTGCAAGCACGCTGATTCACAGCTGCAAGTCCCATCTCTCTTCTGAGGTTGAAAGTGTGGACACCCCCCCACACACACGGCCCCCAGCCCGCCCCCGGATTCTCAGCCCCCTGCCCGCGGGCTGGGCTCACCTGAGGGTGCCTGCCGACAGGTGCCCGTAGGAGCCGCTGGCAGCCGAGCTGCTGCGGGAGTTGTTGATGTAGGCCACCAGCGAGTTGGGGGAGGTCCGGATCATCCGCTGCAGGTCCAGGCTGGCGTCCGAGAGCGGGGAGATGGACAGCGCCCGCTTGCGGCTCAGGCGGGGCGTCACCCGCGGGCTGGAGAAACGCGACACTGTGGGGACAGCCACCCCACGCGTCACTGGGCTTGCAGGGGGACAGAACCGGGGCAGGGGGACTAGGAGGCGGGGGGATGGCAGGAGGGGCCTTTGAGGACGGTCTAATGAGAATCGTGGCTCTGCCGCTTTCCAGCCGGGGGCCCTTGGGCAAGGGGCCGAGGCTCTCTCAAACCCAGTTTGCTGGTCTACAGAATGGGATTGACCTGCGCATGGTGTGGTCAGGGTGGGAGCAGCACAGCTCAGGGCCTGGGTGAGAGAATATCTCAATGAACATAAATTAGCGCCTTTACTGCCAGTTTGGCAAAGAGCAGGCACGGCAGCCACACACGCAAACCATAAGCGTTGAGCAGCTTGGCGGCCGCTCACGAAGGGCCTGCCTGTATACAGCTCCAGTGGCTGCTGTGCACACCTTGCCTGTGCTCGGCTTTTCCTGGGCTTGTGACACCCGCCTTCTTTCCTTTTGAATGCTCAGAGCTGCTTGGACCCCACAGGTCCTCCTCCTCCAAGGAGGCAGCAGGTTACCCTGGCTGCAGGGTTGCTGTGTTAGTGCCTTGTTCCCAAGCTGTGTGGGCACCAAGGGCAGGGCTGATGGCCTGTGGATCTCTGAGCCCCCATCCCCAGTGCTGGCTAGCCCCCGAGAAGGGTTTAGGGCAAAGTCAGCCTGTGTGAGTGCACAGAGCCCACAGCTGCCCCCTGTAGAAGCCTCAGCAGAGCCCCGGCCCCAGTGCATCATGCCCTGGTGCTGCCCCTGCCCCTCCACTGCTGGACCCTGGGGGCACTCATGTCCTGATGCTCCCCCTGCCCCTCCACTGCTGGACCCTGGGGGCACTCATGCCCTGGTGCTTCCCCTGTCCTCCACTCCTAGACCCTGGGGGCACTCATGCCCTGGTGCTTCCCCTGTCCCCCACTCCTAGACCCTGGGGGCACTCATGCCCTGATGCTCCCCTTGCCCCTCCACTGCTGGACCCTGGGGGCACTCATGCCCTGGTGCTGCCCCTGCCCCCCACTGCTGAACCCTGGGGGTACTCATGCCCTGGTGCTCCCCTAGCTCCTCACCCTTAGCTGCCAAACTCTGGAAGCCCCTTTCTTCCTGTGCCACTGGGATAAGCACACTCCAAGGCTGTGGAGAGGACAGATGAGGCCCCAGATTCTGTCTGAAAGGTAGCTCCAGGTCACTACAGGTATCCTGCCAGGCTGAGCTCAGCCGGTCACCCACCGTCCACACAGCAGCAGAGTAGGAACCTGGGAACCTGGGAGGAGGCCTGATGCTTCCCCATCTTCCCCTCCTTCAAGACTGAGGCTGCCCCCCAAGCCGCCTACAGGTCCCCTTTCTCTCATCCTCCCCCAGCTCCTTCCAGCCTACCATCAACCCTGGTCATCCTGGGGCCCTTAGCCATTTGCTATGTGGATTGCACATTCCTCACTGCAGCCCGAGAGAGCTCCATAATGTGTAAATCAAATTATGCCTCTGGGCCCTCTGGTCCCACTTCTCTAGAGCTCCCTAGTGCTATTAGGAAAAAAGCCCAAATCCTCGAGGTGTCTTGCCTGGCAGCCCTGTGGGTGCTCCCTGCCCACCTCTCCGGCATCATTCTGCCCATGTCCCAGGCTCTGCTCCAGCCACCTTCCTGCTTTCCACTCAGGTCGCCTGCCTTCCCGCACAGGGCCTTTGCACATTACAGATTTCCTCTGTCTGAAGTGCTTGTCCCTACTCTCTCTGCTCAGACCTCAGCAGGTAATCCCTTTCCTAGGGGAAGTATCCTGACATCCTCTGGTTGGGGAAGGTTCCCCTCTCTCCCAAAGGTGTCATGTTGGCAAGCCTGCATCCACTGGTGTGGTTTTCCGGTTGCTTTTGGCTCTCCCACCTTTATGCATGAGGGACTTGGGTCCTTTTGTTGCTACATGCATTCACAGACAGCGGGCTCAGTGGTGAGAACAAGTACGAGATGGTGACTGTTGAGCCGCTGGTGAGGGGGAGCAGAAGCACAGCCATGGAAAGTCAATATTTGCAGACTGCCTGGAAAGTGCCAGGTACTGTTCTAAGAACTCTCATGTATTAAACTGTTTGACCTTTTAAGTATTAAATAGTGTAAATTGCACTAGAAGGAAGGGGGTCATTATTATTCTCATTTATAAATGACAAAACAAGTGGCTTGCCCAAGGCCGTGCAACCCAGGGAAATACAGACAGGGACTGGAGATCAAGCAGTTGGCCACCAAACCACTCAGCACACTGCTTCTGTCCAGCTGGGCTGGACAGACACACATACACACCATGTGGGGACACACAGTTGTGCTAGCAGCCACACTGAACCCAACACTTAGCTCTTGCCTTGGAGCACACTACTCAGCCTTCCAAGCCTCTCTTTGCCCACCTGTACAATGGGAGCAGGGCAGTGTGGCTCGCTCGGTTATTAGGAGGGCACCGGGTGAGTACCAAGTGCCTAAAGCCCAGGGGATCTGCTAAAATGAAACTGAGAGTTAACGTAGCTTCTTCAGGGGCCAGGAGGATGGTTTTGATAGGCAGGTGGGCCTAATGTCAATACTAAAGGACAGCACGTCTAGAAAACACGATTGGGCCACACAGCAGTCTACTCTTCACTGAAGCACTCACTCATCCGTCCATCCATGCGGGCTCCTTTCGGCTTCTTTGTTCTCCTTTACTGAGTTCACCCCTTGTCAGTCCTCGCTTTGAAGGAAAACCAAAGACGCCAAAGTGAATCTTCCCAAAGATTCCTATTACTTACGAACCGAGCAGCAAATGGAGAAATGTGAGGTGGGAGGGAAGATCTCACATCACATAAAGGAAGAAATACGCTCATCTGTGTAATACATTTTTTAGAAAAGATTTTGCTGCTAATATTTGGATTCCCACCCTCTCATGCACCCCTAACAAGAGGAAACAGGCCAAATCTGACAGTGATATTCATCTCTGTTATTCCCGCCCCTCAAGGGAAATATGTTTATTAATGTGCCTCTTCCCTTGATAAATTACTAAATAGAAAGAAAATCCTGGCACTCATTTCCTGTGGCTTCTCCGGTGATTTATGGCCGGGGACTGACGGAGCCGTTGTGCCCATTCATCTGTGGATGAGTCTGTGATTTGTCAGCTGCCGGGGTGACCAGACACCAGCCGGCCCTCACCTGGGCAGACGACGCCTGATGCTGCCCATGCCTGTTGCCGCTGGCGTCTGAACCCTGCTTCAGCCACAGGGTCTGTCTTCTGCTCATTCCAAATGTAACTTCATTCGCCCCTCCGACCCTTGTCAGGGCCGGCAGTATGCCAGGTGCGGGGCTGGACATGATGCGGGCTGTGAGCAGGGAAGACCCTTGGCCCTGCCCTCTGGTGAAGCTCACTGCCCAGGTAAGTGATGACAGCAGTACCCACAGTACTGGGCAGGGTCTGCGAGGGGCCTGGGATCACTTTAGGTAACTCCAGAGTGCTCAGGGACAAGGCTGCTGTCCCTGGGGCAGCCAGAAACAGCAGGAGATCTGAAAACAGGCCCCGGCCCCAGGCAGGCCATGTTCTGACCTCCCTTGACTGCTCTGAGCTGCGTGGCTTTGGGCAAGTCCCTGGACCTCCTTTGAGCTGCTTCTTCACCTGGAAGATGGGCCAACAGGATCTATTGCAGGGTTGCTGTGGGCTAGTGACCAGCATATCACCCAAGCTCCGGGTGGACGTCCTGAGGACCCAGTAGCCTGGGCTGAGGGCAGCTGGAGGGATGCAAGGACCTGGACTCCACAGGGCCTGGCCAGGGCAGGTGTAGCACCAGCGGTGGAGAGAGCGGTGACCCAGCATGACGTCCCAGGAGCCTTTCCTGGGCCAGATGCTGTCCTGAGCATGGGTCGGGGACAGCAGGACACAAGCCTTGTGGCCTGGCTCGTGGGTTCTGAATCCCCACTGGTTCTGGAACATTCCTGCACAGTTTGGCCCACCCACTATCTTCTGGACTTACTGAGGAAATGCTCTAAGGAAACCCAACTGGAGGATTGGGTTTAACCTGCCACATGCTTAGCTATCCACAGCCCCTCATCCCCCCTTTTATAGGGGGGTCGGGGGAGGGATTGAAAACACCTAGGCTTCGAGCCCAGAGGCTCAGGGCTGAGGTTGACCATTTCCTAGTTCTGTGATGCAGACAAAGAAACTCAGGTTCCTGGCCTATAGAATGACTTTGTAATGCTCGTCTCTCAGCGCTGTTTGCGCAGGCTTGGCAGACGAGCCACAGACACCATTTAACCCAGGCCTGC
Organism: Nyctereutes procyonoides; assembly: GCF_905146905.1. NCBI lineage: Eukaryota > Metazoa > Chordata > Mammalia > Carnivora > Canidae > Nyctereutes > Nyctereutes procyonoides. The sequence continues at coordinate 9,657,132 of NW_026575030.1, read as the reverse complement.
ACTCACACACCAGTCCTGCTCCTCCGGGACCTGTGGCCTGGCCTGCTGTGCCTCAGTCTCCCTCCTGTCTGCAGGCTGGGCACAGGCTCCCTGCCCAGAGACTGAGGACTCTGGCAGTCCCCCCAGCAGCTCCTCCTGCCTCTCTGCGGTGTGATCAATGTAATTGGTTTCTGAAAACCCCCTTGGACCCGCAGGCGGCATAAAGAACTGGCGTCAGAACGGAGGTGACATCCAAGTCAAATTAGTGTCAATATGGCAATAAAATATACAGCTTGGAGGAAATATGGGCTGTAAACAGACAACATTTCAATCGGAAACATTTCAATCTTCTCAATGCGGTGGGAGGAGGAGGGGGTGGGGCGGTGGCTGCTACCATTCTGCTGTTAAATCACCAATATTCAACAGCATAAAACAAGAGAATTCCATTTTAAGGCCCTGGTGACAACCAGTGAATTCCCGGCCCTCCAGAGAACTGGGGGGCAGAGTGATGGCCTTGGACTCCCTGACCGGTTATCCATCACCTCCCCGCACAGCATCACTTCCCACTCTTCCTGCTATAAATCAGCCTCCTTTAAAAACAGGAGGCAACGGGCCTTCATCGACCACCAGGAGGCTGAGAAGCCCCCAGCAAGGGAGGGACATGGGAGATGCCCTTGGTCCTGCCCACAGCCCGGCCCCGGGTCCTGAGAGGAGTGCAGGGCTTGGATGTGCACTCCAGCAAGAGGCCTCTCTGCCTCCCTGCCTTTCCTGCACCGCCCTGGGGTTTTCCTCAGTGTAAGATGTGTACTCAACCCAGATGAGATTATTTTCGGCCTAATGGACACAGGGACAGGACGTATCCTCAGATACAATCAGGTTTCTCACATGAGAAAAAATATCAGTTCTATTCTAACATCTATTTATTTAATCTGCAAAGGTGACTATATTAAAAATATACTATTAAAGAATCGTGCCCATGGCACTTGGCTCAGGTAAAAATGGTGCTGGTGGTTTGCTATCGAGTGGGCTGGGGACACTGCCCTGGAGGATGTGGACACAAGGCCACCTGTGTCCTACACTTTCCCTGTAGGTTGCCACACAGTCCGGCAGACCTGACCTCTGCACCTCAAAGCCTCTGGGAAGTTCTCTCCTCTCGGAAAGAAAGGGAAAGAGCTGAGAAAGGAGGTGGGGTAGGTGAGGCGGCCTCAGGATGGGATATTCTTTGTCCTGACAAGGAGCTTACACAGAGCAGCCCATGGAGCTTATGAAGCACCACGAGGGCATGACTTGGCCGACTATGCATAGCTGTGTCCCTAGCACCTAGAGCCATGCCTGGCATATAGGAGGTGCTCAAGACTTATTCTCAGAATGACTGAGAGAGAAAGAGAAACAGAGAGAGAGGGAAGGGCTAGTCTCCTTGACTTTGCACAAGCTCTTGAGGCCCCCTGCATCTGCACAGAGCTTCCATGTCATGGTCATGTTTATGGGAGGCTTCCTAACTGAACACACATGTCCTCAGAGAGTCGCAGGACCCTTGCATAGGGGGGCTCTGAACCTGCACCATTCTCTGTTGAGAGTCTAAGCAAAAAGAAATTTGATGGGAAGATCTCTCCCCAGATCCATGCAGCTGGGACCAGCAGAAAGCACTGGAACTGGTGGGTTTTCCCTGCTCCTCAGTTTATGGGAGGGGTGAGGCTGGGCTCTGAGCACTGGAGTCTCTTAGGGATACACACGAACGACACATCCATGTGGGCATCAAAGCAGAACAGAAATTCCTAAAATTTTTAAAAGCGGAAGCAAAGGTTCCGGTTGTAATTCAAACTGGGTTGAAAAGAAAAACTGTATTAAGTCATGACAAATACAGGATATCACGTTGCACTACTCTTGATTTGCTTGGATCGTAAGTGATTGGGACCAAAGGCAAAGAATCCTCTGTTCCTGAAATGCTTCAGGGTTCAGAAAAATCCCCCAGCCCCACCCCAGGCCTCAGCTGGAGAAACTGATGTGCCTGCTCCGGCCCAGCACGGAAGCTTCCCTCTGCACCCTGGAGCCAATCACGTTCCCAAGAGGAGAGGTGGAGAAAGGATCGTGGGTGGGTGTGATGAGCCCGACGTGAGCTGGACGCTCTCACGCCCACTGGTGAGCTCATCGCCTGATGCTCCGGCTCGGCCTCAGATGCTGCCAAATGTTGAGCACCCCTGAGAACAAAGCGGCCGTGTTCCCAGCCGCCTCCCCGGCTCCCTGCAAGTCGGCCCAGTCTCTCCCCAACCAGTTTGCATCTCTCCACTCTAGGATTTTGTGTGACTGTCACTCACTCACACAGTCACTCTGCAAACACGGGGCCTGCTCCTTGGCAGCCAAGCTCCCGGAACATGGAGGGCTCCCCAGTTTGTTAACAGGGAAGCAGCACCCAGTGAGGGGGAGGGTGGGAGCTCCAGCAGAGCTGATGCCATCAAGCTGGGGCTGGATTTCAGGTGGAGGCCTGAGCTGGGCGAGCCTGTAGGGAGCGGCACTGCAGGCAGAAGGAACTTGGCAATCGTCGGGGTGACCGCAGGTGGAGCGGGGCGCTGGGAGGCAGTGTGCAAGGCGAGGAGCCGAGGCTGGAGGGGAAGGTCGCTCAAGCCAGGTTATGAAGCCGGAATCTGGCCCTGAGAGTGATGGAAGCCACTGGGACTCAGAAGGGCAGAGGGGATGACCGATCACTGCCACGCAGCATGGAGCCTGAGGGACCCCGGGGTGGCAAATCGTGGGGCTGCCAGGAGGGCTGACAAGCCAGATGTGGCAGGCCTGGGAGGCAGGGGGTGGTGGCCAGGAGAAGTCGTGGCACGGGGCTAGGCACGGGGTACACAGAGACAAAAGTCCCGCAGGAGAAGAAGGAGAAATCTGGCAGAAAGAGACTGGAACAAGTACTGACTGAGCGGCTACTGCATGCCAGCCACTGAGCCACGTTCACACGCGCGATCCAACTCAACAGCGTGTTTGGTTCAACCTGCAGGCAGGGCTGGGAATCGCGGTGCGGGCCGCATTCAGTGCCCCAGCACCTCGGGCCAGTTCCCACAGTGGGGACGCGCACAGGCGGCGCTGGCCTGGCCGGGCCGCGGTTCACGACCCAAACTCCCTCCCCACGGCCACCCCTATTGGCACCGTGCTCTGCCCAGATGCTCAGGAACACATCTGGCCCTGCAGGCCCTCCCTGGGGCCACAGCTCTTGGGGTGTCAGATGCGTGGTGCTGCCTGGAGGCAGTGGGCAGGCGCTCATGTCTGCTGACCGGGGCTCTCCTACCTCTGAGGACACCTGCCTGACTTGACCCCTGGGCCATGGTTTGTCTGTGTCTGCCCACTGACCAGGTGGCCTGGTGCCAGCCACCCTGAGGCCTCGGGAGGCAGGCCCTGTGTGGGAGGATGTGACACTTGGACGTGGCTATTTGAGCACTATATTGTGCCTGCTGTCTGGTTTCTAATTTTGACAAGCGGCAGGTACATACAGCTTTACTGGAGCCCTACCTTCGCCACCTGCTGACACCCCACCCCAGAGGGCTGTTGAGAGAAGGAGGGCATGTGGCGGGGTGTGCTTAGGGGGCTGGGCTTTATCTCACACCCCACATTTGCGCTTAGTCCTGGACTGAACGCCATCCCCTGGGGAAGGGAGCGGGATGGGACAGCCCCAGGAATCTGATGCGGATGGCACCCCTCAGGGCATGACGAGGAGAACACCGGATGAGCGCTGGTGTTGGGAGGACTCTAGGGCTCTTCCCAGTGACACTCCTGTGGTGGATCGGGGAGGGCTCTGTGGGGTTCCAGAACCACATGAGGTGGCTCCTGCAAATATGAGGTGGGTAGGGCAGGCAGAGACAAGAAGGATCGAGAGGAGGGAAGTGGGAGAGGGCATCTGGGGAGATGTCCCAGAGGAGGCAAAATCTCAGCCAGGCCTGAGGAAATAAGAGGCTTGTTTTTGCTCCAGCCAATAAGGTGGAGCTGCAGTGGCTGGTGGGGACGGGAAATCCTGGGGGATGGGAGGAGGCTGAGGGGTGCAGAGGCCCACCTTGAGTCATGCAGCCGGGCAGGCACCCGGACTTCCCTCCGGGGCAGGTCTCCCTGCAGACCTGGGTGCTCCCTACCGTCAGAGAGTAGAAAATCCCTCCCAGGCAGGGCTGGAGGAGAATAACCCTGCCCCCTGCAGTGGTTTCTAGCTCTGCTGTCTGGCCTGGATCCCTGGGAATCTCTGGGCTGGGCTCCAGGAACAGCAGGTGGAATGGCACTGGCTGGGTGAGGGGGGATTTAGCCTCCCCCCCCCGCCCCACCTCTTCTCTGAGGCGGGGCTCCGTGGTGATCCCAGGGGCTCATGGTCAGGCGGCCACAGGCACCCCTGGGAAATTAAGATAGTATTTGACGGGAGGGAAAGCCTTGGTATATTATGGGCAACAAGAACTTTACCCAGAACACTGGATCTCCCATCTGCCAACGTGCCCTGCTTGCAGCTTCCAGCTCAGTTAGTGACAGCCACCCTCCACGTGCTCAGGCCCAACACCCTGGTGCTGTCCTTAATGCCTTTCTTTCTTCCTTCCTACTTTCTCATCCGTCTGCAAACAAATCTTGTGACTATCTAAAATGTGATCACTCTCCCCACCTCTACTAACCAGACCCCCCTGCTTCCACCTTGCCCCTAAACCTATTCTCAGATCAGCAGCCACAATGGGATTCCTTTTAAGAAGTTAGATCTCATTACTCCTCTGTCCAACCCCCCACCCCAAGGGCCCCATCATGTTAAGCCTTACAAAGCCATGACCAGCCTGCCCGACCAGCCCTGGAACTCTGGCCCCCGCCTCCTCTGGCCCCTCACCCCCTGGGTGCTGGGCATGCTGGCCTCCTGGGTTTTTCTTGAGCTCAGAGGGCACACTGCTGCCCCAGGTCCTTTGCATTTGCTATTTCCCATCTGGATCATATTTCTGTACTGCTCAGCTCCTTCAATTCTTTGCTCAAATATCACTTTCCCAGGGAGGATTTCTCAATATCTTCATTCAAGACTTGTACCACCACCCCCACTCGACCTGGTGCTTCCTACCCCATCCTTGGCTTTGTTTGTCTCTCCCTACTGTGCTAGAAGTTCCATGAAAGCAGAGACGAGTGTGTTTTATTCCCCAGACTGCAATTCCTAAAACACGTCCTGGCCTGCGGTGACTCACTAAGTATGTGCGGGGGTTGCTCAGACTCAGTCCCCTGTGGACAGCAGTCATGGCAGGGATCCCAGATGCCCTGCTTAGGGCTCCTCACCCACAAAAGGAGCAACATGCACCCTCCTCAGCCCCCATGGCCTATCCTGCTCCCTACCCCCCCTCGGGCCCAGTACTCACCATCCACTGGATTGAGGTAGTCGTGGAGATGGGGTGCACTGGCGGCACCCCCACTCTGCATTAGCAGGTCCCCGTACGGTGCAGGGTGGCCCGCCATGAGGGTCATCTGGTGGTAATAGTCTGAGGGGTTGGTCCCTGGAGGGGGGAGGCCAAACAGTCCCCTCTCCTTGAGGTGCTCGTGGGCCACTGTGGGGAGGAGAAAGAGTTGGTCAGGATTGGCCCAAAAGAGAGAGAAACACACACAAGGGCTGAGGCATACCCCACCACCCCTGTGCCCGCTGGTCCATCTTCTGCCCTGGGTCCCCTTCCCCCACTGAGCAGACAAAGTGGGATGGGGTGGGTAGGGTGGGGTGTGTTTCTGCTGGTGGGGAATCAGAGCCAGCATGCCTCCTTGTCCCCACACCATAAACAAGCACTCCCACCTCCCCCTCCAGGCCGCACAGAAGCCCAGAGCTCCAGGCTGACCAGGTCCACAGGCCAGCAGAGTCTTCAAAGGAAAACAGAGACACAAACAAAGGCGCCGTGGTGGTCGACAGTTGGGCCAGGTCAGTCTGGCCTGAACATTCAAGGCGAGCTTGCCTGGACCCGGCCAGATAAAGCTGCCGGCCTGGCCTGCAGTGGCAACCCAGAGCTGTCTGTCCCCCACCCCATGCCCGGCTCCTCCCAGGGGCTCAGCCAGGAGGCAGGGATGATGAACTTCCAAGCATCTCAAGGGGGCTTGGAATTGGGAACCAAACAGACCCATCAAGAGGCCTGGCTTTTAGCAGGTGTGCAAAATTGGGAAGGGGCCACCCTTCTGAGCTGGCTCAGTTTTCCATCTGTAAAATGGGGGTAATAATACTTGCTACTCAAGTTACTATGAGAAATGAATGTGACAGCCAACGTCACGCTGAGCGCTTGCTGGGCCTGTGTAGGCACAGGGCCGAGGGATTCCCATTCATCCTCAGGGTCACTATCCTCACACGTTATGAGTGGAAGGCCACCGTTACCATCCTCAATGGCAGATAAGAACTCCGGTGCTCTCTGCTATCAGTCTTGGCAAAAAGTAAAAGAGATTTCTTACGTGCTGGGCAGAGAGAAGCCGGTCAATGGAAGCAGCCTCCTCCCCCTCCTCCTCTTCTGCTGTATCCACTAGAGAGAGCTCTGGCCTGCAGCCAGAGTGATATCCCATGGCCTCCCCCTGCCCTGTCCATGCTCAAAATGCCCTCCTGTCCTCCTCCTCCTGAATGTTCACCTCCTCCCCAAAGCCTTCTCTGGAGTGCCCATTTGTCCTCAGAGCCCACGCGGTCTGCAGACATGGCCCTGATGGCTGATGAACTTTTGGGGTCTCATGTGGGCAGGTGCTGGGGCTTGCACAGCTGCAGTGTGAGCCTGACATGCTGTCTCTCTTCACTTGGGAGCTGGGTTCCGGGTCAGTGAGGTCTCCGGGTATCAGGTCCATCCCCTGTGAAGGTCAGGGCTTTGCAAATTAGCCAAGTGTCCTCTGGTGCTGAACCCATGCCTGTTACCTCAAGGGGCTGGGGCTGGGACAAGTGGGTGTGACAGGAGCCTCAGCGAGGTTTCTCTAGAAATCAGGCATAGAATAAAGTGTTGCACAAATGCAAGCTGCTCCTTCAAGGGCAGCCCAGTCTTACCACTTAGCTCTTCATCAGCTGTACCGCTGTCAGCTGAAACTACAGCGTCCTTGTCTTTTCTAGAGACATCTCGCAGGGTCCTCTGAACCTGGCCTCGGGAGCACTACCTCGTCCTGCCTCCTCCGTGGTAACCCTGTCACCATGTGTATTAGTTTCCTAGGGCCGCTATAACAAGTTGGTATGGACTTGGTGCTAACTGCTGCCCAAACAACAAAATTTCATTCTTTCACAGTTCTGGAGGCCAGAAGTTTATCATCAAAGTATCAGCAGAGCCACACTCCCTCCAGAGGCTCTAGGGGATAATCTATCCTGTGCTCCTTCCAGCTTCTGGAAGTTGCCAACTTCCTTGGCCAATGGCCACAACACTCCTATCTTTGTGTTGTTCTCTTGTCTATGTCTCTTGTGAGGGCATTTATCACTGTAGTTAAACCCACGCGGACATTCCAGGATGATCTTCTCATTCAAAATCTCCAGCTAAATCACATCTGCAGAGGCCTTTTTTTTCCCCCCAAACGAGGCAACATTCTCAGATTCAGGGGATTAGGGCGTGGACACATCTTCCTGGGGGCAGGCATCCTCTGGCCCACGATGCTATGTGTGAGCTTCAAGGTCAGGGCAGCCTGGGGAATCTGGCCTGCATCCGCACGGAACTCCAGGCTGAATCCAGCACTGGCTGTGTCATCAGGAGAGGCGTGGAGGCAGCGTGGTCCTTCAGGGCACCCTCACTCAGGCAAGGCCTCTCAGAAAACCCATGCAGATTCCAGGGCTGGATTCCAGCTCCAAGGGGTCACATCAGAATAGCCACGTTCTGGCCAGCCACTTTCATGTCCTGTGGTCACTGCCACTTGCCTCGGATGATGAGCCCAATGATTCAGGGCAACTTTTTTTATACATTTGGAAGCTGGAGTCCTTCTCTTTGTGAAACTCCAACCTGAGCCTCTCAGGTCCAGGACTTGGCTGCTGCTCCTGGTCATATCCATGAAGTGGGGGAGGACATGTTCCCCTGGGAAGGACTGGAGGTAGTGAGCGACAAGGGGCCCACTGGGACCATGCTTCCTGGAGCCTCTGGACCATGGTTTCAATAGGCAGATTGAGATGATGTAGCCTGGTTCCTTTTGAAAATGGCAGCAGTGAGTGGCTACCAGGCACAGTGGGGGTGGCATGGGACAGTGGGGTGAGAACACTTCCCAGAAAGACAGGATGGGCATGGCCAAGTCCCGCATGTGCTTACTACTGTCCAGGGTGAGTGTGTGTGTGCGTGTGTGTTCGTATGTATCAGTGAGGTGGGGATGGGCCTGGAAGTACTAAGTTTTATTTTAAGTATTAAATTTTAGACCTGAAAACCTTATTTGTATTATGTGACCTGCCTTTTCTTGTCTCAAACTAACCGGACTGGGGTGGCCATCTGATCCTTGAAGTGGGCTAATCAGTTCTCTCTCAAGCCTCTGACCCGAGAGACACAAAGCCACTGGTACTCACCTGTGGAGCCTTGGGGTGCCATTTGGAGGCCATGTGTTGACTTCCAAGGGGGTGCACAAGCAGAGAAGCAGGCAGAAACCAGCCTGGCTCTGCCTTCCTTCAGCGCTGGGGGCCCATGAGACACCTTGATCCCATACCCCGTTTACTTAACCAGAAGCAGATTTTAGTTTATTGCAACCAAAGAATTCTCACCTAAGATAAGACTTACATAAACATATCTTACCACTATATACGCATATATATATTTATATAATTTGCATGTGGAAGGGTGCTTATTGACAGCTCTTTAATGAGCACAAAAACCAATGATCCCCAGATTCTTTGGGCTTTCCCCATTCATTTATTGAAGAACCCATTGTTCAGGGTGGTGGGGAGGAATGTCAACCTGTTCACTATCCCAGGGGCTGGTGCTGGTGCTGAGGAATCAACCACGTCAGAGTTAGCAGCCCAGTTCCCCCAGCACCCCAAACTCTACTCACCGTCAGCAGGGCTGAGACCTCGGGCTGCTGAGATGGTGGGGAGCGTGGGGCTGCTGTGCACGGCTCGGAGGTAATGCTCCATGTGGGGGCTCACATACGGGTGCGGGGCATTGAAGGGGGACTCCCCAGGGCCCGCAGGGTGTGGGGAAAGCCGGATCAACGAGATGTCCGAGATGACAGGGCTGCCACTCAGGGCAGGAGGCCTGTAAGACAAAGGAGTGGAGTCAGAAGGCATGGCCTGTTGCAGGAGGATGTGTGGGGAACCCGGCTGAGAAGCGGGCATGGGGACCCTTCATGGAGTCTGAACTCTCACATGTTACCCAGCACACAGCACGTTGAAAGCTCCTACTGGGTAGAGCTGCCCATGGGCTGGTCTGCTGGTGGCAGTGAAGTGCCTTCACACAGGACTGGATGTGTGGGGCCACAGGCTCAGGACGCCACACACGTGTCACCACTGCTTCCCCAAGCCTGCTCAAGGCTGGACAACTAGTGATGAGCCAAATCTTCATTAAGTGAACAGGCACATGCATTCTACATGAGTGAAAAACAGAACCTGAAAACACCAGTACCAGGGGCAAGATGCAAAGGGCTCATATTCCTACCAGAATGAAGAGAAACAGAGGGATCGGGGTAGGCCCCGAAAGTAGAGAAATTCTGGTTTAGTGGGATAGTTGGTGCTGTGGAGCGCCACCAGGGGACCAGCTGGAAAGGATCAGAGCAGGATTCAGAAGAGTTTTTGAATGATAAGCCATAGCTAATATTCTAGAATATCCTTTTAGCTCTCCTTACGAGGAATTCCTTTTATTTACTTTTTCATTTTTATTTAAAATTTTTTGGTTTATTTTTATTGTATTTAAAATTTATTATTTATTTTTTAAAATTTTAATTATTTATTTGAGAGAGACAGCGAGAGAGCACAGAGGCAGAGGGAAAAACAGACTCCCCGCTGAGCAGGGAGCCTGACATAGGGCTCGATCCCAGGACCCGGATATCGTGAGGTGTAACCACGTGAGCCATCCTGGATTTCCTTTTAATGTTCATGGAGCTTCCCTTCTCGGATGCCCAATATCTGTGAGGCATGCACCTGGCCTGGTCCCTGTGGCCCTGGGCTGGCATGGCCGTGGCCCACCCCCATGTCCCCTGCTCAGCCCTCAAGGGGCAAATAAATTAATTACTTTTATTTGGAGATGCCCTGGCTCCACTTAACGCAAGGACGAGGACTTGACATCAGGCCTACTCACTTGGAGCCTCTAAGCAGCTATGAGCGTGTTAGCGCCAGGGTGTTCTGAGGTCATCTACCCCCAAAACTTGCCCATTAATGAAAAAGCAGGCTTGAGAGGCAAAGTAGCTATGAAACCACAGCTAAGTCACTGGGGACCAAATTTACCAAGATATAATTTTCGCTTTTTCAGAAAATGGGGTCTCTCTGTGATCCGACACAGTGCAAAGAAAAGAGTTTGTGTCAGACTCGGACAAACCAGCATTAGGATCTCAGCCATCACCAGCTCAGCCAGGCTGAGCAGGCCATTTAACCCCTGCGAGTCTCAGTTTCTTCAACTGTAAAACAGAGATAATAGTGCCTTTTTCATGAGGCTGCCCTGAGGACGAAAGTCCTCCAAATGGTGCGTGAGACACAGCCTTCAGTTAATAAACCAGAGCTGTTATTATGGCATTAGCGCCATACTTGGAGGGCAAAACCCCAGATGTGCCCGGGAGGCCCTCCAAACCTCCCCACGGGGTTGGCCGTGGATGTGGGCAAGGGCATCGTGAAGATTGGTTACTTCAGAGCGGGGATGGTTTGTCCACTGGCTGGAGCGAACCAGAGAGAATTACTGCTTATGTACGATAGTGCGCGGAAACCGTGCCTGCCACACAGGGCACGCCAGGACCCAAACAGGTGACATCCAGATGTCTCTACATCTGGCTTTCACAAACTCCCGGGGTGGAGGATGTGAGCATTCTGCAGCATTATTGTGTAGCTTTTGCAAATGTGATTGTAATGGGTGTGCAGATCCAACAAACCTGCCAGGCAGCGCTTCCACACTGCTGTGCTATGGTGCACACCGACTCTTGGCCTTGAAGGCCTTCCTGCATCCTATACCTTGTCAGGCAAATCCCTTCTCCACCCTGCAAACCCAGCAGAGGGAACTGCTTGGGTGATACCTTCCCAAAAGCCCCCCGCCCTCACATGAGCTCTCTGCTGCTTCCTCCCTGCTACCACTGCAGCACCTGCTTCTGGTCTGAGGTTGACAGGCCCATCTCCCAGGGAACTGGGTCCTGTCTGACGTACCTCTACATTCTAGCACCTGGCAGGAACCTAGCATCCCAGACGGATTTTCAGAAGCACTGGTGGCTACACATCTGTTTCCAGGCACCAAGCTTGGCAGAAGGGAGTCTTTGGGATCAGTCACGCATCGTGGCCTCAAGCTGCTCTCACTCACAGGCTGCCTTCCGAGGCCAGGGCAGGCACTGCATTAAGTGCAAGTGGCTTAAGAGATGGCTTTGCTCTAGGCAGGGGCACTATGTGTCCAAGGGTGAGGGGGGCAGAACAGAAGCAGATTAATTCACCCCTCACCAAGGGTCTGTCTTGCTGCCTTGGGCATGCTGACCGGCGCAGGATGGACTCGCACATTCCTGCAACAGGACACATGTTCTATGAAGACAATACTAGAAAAAGATCACCTGTGAGGCAAGAAGGAGCCCTCTGTCTGACTCCTGAGCACAGATCAGGGATTGAAGGTGAAAGTTCTGGAAGGCTGAGCATACTTCAATAAACACAGGGTATTCTGGAGACCAGTGTGAGGCACCTCCTGTCCTCAGATCCCTTAGTCCTCCCGCGGACACTCGAGGCAGGGTAGGTTCCCAGGGCCTGCAGGACACTAGCCAGGGGTGAGGTCACAGCAGCCTGTGGTCACTGAAGCCAGTGGTCCTAAATGGCCTCCCCAAGCCTCCCTGGCACCAAGGTCTCCCTGCAAGGCCTGCTGATGACAGCTGAGGCCTCACAAGACAAGCCAGTGACTACATGGGGATATAAAGGAATACACTGAAGGCACATGGCAGCCAGCCCAGGTCTGTCCAAGGTGACCCCCATTCCACTGGCCAGATGAGTGTCTCCCAAGCAGGAGGCTAGAGATGGGTAGATGGGTTGACATGGCAATAAGCACACCATTGTGGGGCTGCCCTGGTGGGGGCTGGAGTCCAGCCCAACCTAGCAGCTGGGCCTGGATGTGGTGGGTGGGGCTTGAGCCCCCACACGTAGGAGCTGGGATACTGGTCTTCATACCTTAGTTATCACCCTTCAGGGGAAAGTGAACTCTGAGGCTCTCTTCCCACCATGAGTCACCCAGAGAACAGGGAGCTCATTCTTCCAGCGCACCCTGGGTCCTGTCTCAGGCCCGGGGCTCAGAGGGGAGCCCCTATGGCTCTTGGAAGAGGCACCTGGCCAGCCTCAAAGGAAGCACTGGCTGGCTGTGTGTCCAGCTGGAAGATGTGGGGAAACTCTGACACCAACAACCTCCCATGAGGACTCTGGGTACAGAGAGGGAAATCACGCTGTGTGGCCAGAGAGTGACACGGGCCAAGACGCGACCCAAGGCTGCCTCATTCCCGGGCTGGTGCTCCCCTCATCCCAGGGGCCGCCCCCACATTGCTAAGTCCTCCCTGTTTCCTTGGCGTGATGGGCATGGAGCTGAGAGAGGCCTCTGCCCCTCGACCAAAGCAGACTCCATAGGGTTCGCTGGTAAGACAGGTCAGCTCTCAGGGCTGATGAGAGAGTACACGGAACAACCATTGCTCTTCCCAGGGCCAGGAATGCTGTCATTGCCAGGCCTGGAAGCCCTGGGATGGAGGCCGGGAGAGCCTCTAGCAGAGGCACAACCAAATGCTCTTCTTTCACATACAGAGCAGGACTGGCTCTGGTGGCCCTATGAGGGGACCCAGGGCCTAGAAGCAGTGGGGCAGCCCTGGCATCTGGGCACGGCCTGTGCCTTCGAAAGCACCAGTTGTCTCACTAACACTGATCTTTCCCACCTTGCTGGGTGGCTTCAGCCAGCATGCTGCCCCTCTCTGGTGCCTCCCGGGGCGGGGCACAGGCAGGGGGTTCATGCTGCCCCTCTCTGGAGCCTCCCGGGGTGGGGCACAGGCAGGGGGTTCATTGCTGCCCCTCTCTGGTGCCTCCTGGGGCGGGGCACAGGCAGGGGGTTCATTGCTGCCCCTCTCTGGTGCCTCCTGGGGCGGGGCACAGGCAGGGGGTTCATGCTGCCCCTCTCTGGAGCCTCCCGGGGTGCGGCACAGGCAGGGGGTTAGCCAGCATTAACTCTCATCCCTTCCCTTCTCTGCAACAAGTCAACTCGGGGTGTGGAGCATCTATTGACTTGAGCACTCAGTCCCCAGGACAACAGGTGCCTCAGTCAACACAGCCGTGGATGACAGTCCTGACAGGTACTCTGGGAATGCTCCCTAGCTGTCCCCTCTGCACAGTGCCATTTAGTCGTGTCCTTATCCGACATCACCTCAAGATAGGGCTGACTGTGTACCTACCATCACAGGACATCGTGCATGTATTTCTTTACTCATCTCAATAAAGAATTCACCAAGAAGGTACTTCCTGCCCATTTTACAGATGAGGACACATCCGGAGGTCCAGGTCCCTCCTTGCCCAAGGTCATTCACATAGCACGTAGTGAAACCATGCCAAGAGTGCGCTGTGCCTGTCCCCTGGGCACAGAAGGGGGTGCTCCTGACAACTGTGTTTCTTGTGAGCCAGGGACAGGGTGGGGTGGGGCACAGGATCAGGGACCAGCAGCACCTCAGAGCCGAGCAGCTTCCTCCCCACTGTTTCAGCCTCCCTTCCCGTCTGTATTTCCACTTCCACTCCATCATCACACACAAGCCACTCCAGCTCTCTGGAGGGAGCTGGAACCTCTCCCTCGCGCTGTGCTGTCGATGACTGATAAGGATCCAGGGGCACAAATGTTCCAAGAGGTTGTCATTTTGACAGACCCAACACAGCAAACAGAAGGAATCTCAAACGGCAGAAGTGCAAGCATTATTAATGCACGGGAGGGAGCAGGGAGCTTCCCGGCAGTCCTGAAAATCACACCAGCGCTGCCAGCTCTCAAGGCAGCTCCTTCAAGGAGTGGGGCTCCTCTGGTCTCCCTCCTGGGGCCCATCTGAGCGTTACATGCGGGCCGGGTGCTCCCAGCGCCCGTGAGCCGACACCAGGAAAACCGTCTGCTGGTGAAGTAGGAGCCAACACTTCAGGCTGACCCCCAGCCACAACTTCCCTTTCTTCTAGCATGTCTGCAGCATTGGCTCTGGGGGCCCAACCCAGGTCTCAGCCCTGGCCTGTCCAGGCCTTGAATTCTGGAAACTGGGCAGAGACTCAAGGAGGCAACCTTGAGGGTGAGAGGAGCAGTCAACAGCGTGAGCTCATTTAAAAGATGGTCACACTCTCCTATGGCGTAGATATGCATGTATGCACACTCACACACTTGCAGGCCGCCGTCAACTGGACTGGCAAAGCCAGCCTTGCTGCAAGCTGCTTGGCTTGGATGTTATTCTTATGCACTGCTTTCTCCCGATTCTGAGCTCATTCTACCGTCCTTTGTCTATTTGTTCACATTCCTGACAAAACTGTCCCCGGCACTTGTTCTGTGCCCAGGACCTAGAGGGAGCTCAGAGCCCAAGTGGAAGAGTCAGACCCACAAGTCAGATATGTCAAACAGTTTGAGAAAGGCTCCAGTAGAGAAAAAAAAATATCTAACTCTGCATGTAAGTGTAAGGGAAGGCTTCTCAGAGGAGGTGACATTTGGCCTGGGTTCTGAAGGTTCAGTAGGAGTTCGTCAGAAAGGGCATTATACAAAGAAAGGAAGCAGCATGGAGCGAAGCGAAGAGGCTGGAGTATAAGGATATGTGTGTGTGTGAAGGCTATGCTTTGACGGGGGAGCAGAGAGCACTTTGGGCTGGATCTCTACTGGACGACTTCATTTCTTCTCCAGGGGTCAGGGGCCATGCGACCTGAGCCCAGCTGATCAGAGCATTCCATATTCCTGGGTACTGTGATCATTTCAGAGATGGACATATGCCTACGATAGCAGCTTTGGCTGGAATCTTTGGGGGGAGAAGGGTTCTCTGCCCAAAAGAGTTGCTATGCAGGTAGGAAGCAAGCATGGAGCTGTCAGGGACGATGAAGGGTGAGGCCCAGGATGAAGACCATAACCAGAGCGTCAGGGCTGGAAGATGTGGAACCGGGTTCTTGAATTGAGTCTCTAGTACAGATCCAGCTTCACCAGAAGTTAGTAGCGTTGGCCTTTTCAGTTATCTGAGCCAATGCACTTGTTTGTCTGTTTAAACCAGTTTGAGCTGAGTTTTTCTATCACAGGCAACTGCCAAGGCAAACCTTGGCTAACACAGCTTCTCATCCCCAGAATGATCGTGCACCCAGCATTCTGCAACACGGATCAGAGCCATAGCTCCTCAGGGCTGTCCAAGCTCCTGCCTACAGGACTGCTGGAGAGGGTGGCAGGTGTCGTGTCCAGGGCTGCTGAGGCTGGTGAGGACAGCTCTGGTGGTCCTTCCATATGTGAGCATGAGGAGTAAGAAGGGGGCTGTGGGTAACAGAAACAGCCAACTGCCTCCCTGCCTCTGTGCGCGTGGGTGTACGTGCGTGCACATGTTGGTGATGGGCAGCAGTCGCCTGCAGTGGGACCCAGCTCCCTCGGGCAGTCGAGGACTCCTGCGCTTCTTCCTAGTACTGGTGCTGGCAGGTGGCTGGGCCCCTCTACCTCCTCCTCCTCAAAAGGAAGGCCTTTCCTGAGCAGCATCTTCCCTCGAACCTCTTCCCTTCCCTCTCTATTGGGAGGGGGCCTGGCCAATTCCCTGGACAAGATCTCAGGGCCAGGCCCAGAGACCAGGGTGGTAGCCAGCAGGAAGAGAGGACAAAGAGGATGGGCAAGGCAAGCGGAGACCTAGCTGGGCGGCTCCTGAGCTAGCCTCATGTGACACGGCGGCGGGGAAGGTGCGGCCCATGGGGTCGTCAGCATTCGCCCAACACCGAGTGCACGCAGCACACCCAGCAACTCTGCAAGGCAGGTTTTAGTGCAGAGGGAAACCGAGGTGTAAGGTGGTAAATGAAACGTGCCCAAGGCTGCAGGGCTCTAAGTGGCAGAGGGCAATGGAAGCTGGCCTTTCTGACTCTGCGAGCTCAGGTGTGGTGCTTTGACATTGCCAACGGTCCCCCCAGAGGCAAGCTTCTGCCCCAGCTGTCTGCCCTCGACAGATTCGGCCCAGTGTCCATTTGCAGACGTCACCTCAGCTGCTGCTCCTGCTGACCTTAGCTGGGCGGGGGTGCAGGCTGGTGGCACCTGGACTTTCTGGGTCTGGACTGCAGCTCTGCCACTTACTATGGGCCTTGGCTGTGCTCTCTGCCTGGAGCCTCTGCATTCTTGCCCACGGGATGGGGCAGTGGAGCCTGCCTGAGGGGTGGCTGTGGGATGGCATGAGCTCCATGGGCTGTGTGGCCCTGGGTGCCTAGGAGATAGTAGATGCTCACCCGGTGCTCCCCATGTCTTGTTCTTAGATTTAATGGATGAGCAAAGGAAGGACTTTCAGAGAGTGGAGTGGACCCAGCTCAATCTTTCAACATCAAGTCCCGGCCCCTTCCCCACATGCTGGATCAAGATTTCTGGAGTGGGGTGAGAGGCAAAGCCACGGCGATGAGAACCCCATACAACCACACTAAAGTGGCTGCACCCTTGGGTATGGCCACCATCCCAGGTAGCTGGCAGGATGGGGATGTGTCCCCACAGGGTGTATGGTTCCCGCTGGGCTGGAGGGGTAGGACTCTGCTTGATGGGAGGACCAGGGAGGGCATCTGATCCATGGTGCAGCCTGAGTCAGGGTGCAGGGGCAGGAACCATAGCGCTCCATACCGCAGTACCACCCCGGTACCCCACCCATGGTGCTGTTTAGAAAGGCAGAACAATGCAGAGCCGAGGGGTGCTGACTCACCCAGACTCAGCATGAGCCACTGGAGCAGACTCTTCCACTTGGGGGCCAGGAGCCAGAAGGAAGAACCCTTGGCAACCCAGAGCGGCTCCTGATGGCTTTGCTCAGAGACCTCCTCCTGTGCAGGTCAGTCGGGCCAGAAACAGGCAGAAATGGATACTTTGGGTCCCGTTCCAGACAGCACTTCTGAGACCCAAAGCAGTGGTGGTACAGCTTTTGGATGGTGAGGTCAGCAGCACAGCCGGACTGGAAGTCCGGGACCCTGTGTTATCATGGCCTGCTTTAGGGGCCTTTGCTGAGGATGAGAAAGGGGAGGTACAGTCACTTGGGGCTGTAGGCCTCTGACCTCCAGCTCTGGTCTGCTTCTCGGGGGGACTGAAGGCCTCAGTGGCAGCAGGAGAGCTCCTGTGTGTTTATGTACCTGCCTCCCTCGACCACACTCCGTGCTACCTCATGGCTGCCGCTCTGGTTCTCAGCATGTGCCACATCTGCTCCTCCGGTCATGACCTGTCCCTGTCCCCAGCTAACCCCTGAATCTCCCTCAGAGGGTCTGGCTCAGGGCCCCCTTGCTCAAGAAGCTTCCCAACCCCACATGGAGGTCAGGGCTCCCGCAAGATGCTCCTGTGGAGGACAGCTCCTTCCCTAGACCCTCTTCCCGGCCGAGCAGGGGGCACCTGCCATGAAGAGCTCACTCAGGGCCTGTCTCCTGCTTAGTTAGACCAGCAGCCAGGGAGCAAGCTCTGGGTAACCCCCCTGCTCACTTGCTTCCCCAGCACCTGCTCCTGTGCCCATCAGGTGCTTGCAGAGCATGCTCAACATGCGGCTCCTGCATGAATGGTGGGGAGAATGAAGAAATGAAGCAGTGAGTGTGTCCAACATGCAGGCATTGCGGCAGAAGGCCTGGGTTCCATCTCAGCTCACTCCTAGCTCTGTGGCTTGGAGCAATTCCTGTGCCCCCTAAACCCGCGCGCTCGTCTACAAAGAACAATCGCTGTGGCACTCTTACAAACACATAGTGGGAAGTGGAGGGAGGTTAAGTATGGAGGCTGACCTTGACCTCTCAAAGATGCATCCGTGTCCTTCCGGATCCCTTGTTAATACTATTGTATTTGCAAAAAGAAAAAGACTCTGTGATGTGATTAAGGTAAGGATGCTGAGAGGAGGAGGTTATGGATTGTCAGGGGTGTCCTAAATGCCGGAGCAAGGGTCCTTATAAGACAGAGGCAGAGGGACACAGAAGAGGAGGCAGTGTACCCACGGGGGCACAGGCTGGAGGGACGTGGCCACAAGCCAAGGAATGCTGGCAGAGGCAGGGGACGGCTTCTCCCCTAGGGCCTGCAGAGGAAGCATGGCTCTGCCCACACCTGGATTTCGACCCAACAATACTGATGTTAGACTGCTGATCTCCCGAACCGTGAGGGAATGCATTCCTGTTGTTTTGAGCCACTGAGTTCGTGGCGACTTGTGAGGAGCCGATACAGTACGTACAGCATAGTGTGCTGGTGTGGAGCAGGCCCTCGGGAGGTACTGACATCACCATCATTACTACGGTCACCTCTCTTCCGAGGCCGTCGGCTCGCAGAGAGCAGGGCCTGTGTGTTATTTCTTGGCGTGGCCTAGCCCCCAGGAGGCGCTCCATCAGCGGCAAGCTGGCAGAGAAGGAGGGCTTCTGAGCATGCTCTCTGGATTCTGGAGTGTGCCTTCCCCCCCTGCTGCCTGGATTACACGGTCACTGGCTCCCCATAGCTGAACGCGCCCTGCACACAGCCCTGACACGCCAACCCCTCCCGCCCCAGGGACCGCTTGCTCGCATGTCCTCATCCTGCCTTTGGGCTGAGATGCTACCACCCACCAGGATCACAGGGCCATGGGTGGAGTCAGAGGGCTCGGGGTGGGGGGAGGCTATGACCGCTGTGCTGCCGCCCAGGGGCTCAGGGCCAGGCACCCACTTTCTCAACAACACTAGGCAGTTGGCCTTGGGCCCACTGATCTGCTAGAAGGGAAACTAATACCCCAAAGCTGGCCTTCCTGCTCTGAGCTACTCTCCTCCTCAAACTGGGGTTCCTCAGCACCAGGCCCTTGTGAGCAGGGCAGGCATGTGTCTGCTCTCACCAGTGCATCCCTGTAGAGCGAAGCTGGCACCCGCTGCCCTAGGCCTACTGGTGGGCAGAGCTCCAATGAGCTCTTCTGGGCAGAGGTCAGTCTCTTCTGCAAGGGTTTTGTTTGTTGGTTTGGGTTTTGTTTTCTGCTTTGCTGTTTGGTTGGTTTGGGGTATGTGAAACTGAACACTGGCAAGCTTGCTCACCACACTTCCATACATTAATTTTAAAAGTTCCAGAATTCAAGTCCCTTTTAAAATACACCACGGCGATTTGCAACTGTAAAGAGATGTACGCTGAATTCTTTTGGAAAGTGCTGGAGAACCGCCCTGTCTTCAAATCAGAGCCCGATTCATTTTTTATGACAATCTGCAAGCTCCAAGGCATCTGGGCTGCCCCATGCCCATGTGGGGAGCCTCTATAAATCAGCAAAAAGGCTAACTGTAAGCAGGGCCTGGCCACAGCATCCAGCCATTCACTGATTTGTTCATGTGTTCATGCACTCTTCCCTCAGTCAGCCAACATTCGCTGAACATGGGTGCGGAGGGAACCAGGTGGGGAGCTGGGGGTCCCAGGAAGACTCGGCCAGCACCCCACACCTAGGAAGTCAAAAAATTGGCTGTCGAGTGCTGCACCAGGTGCGTCTGGTCAACTCTGACCTTCCCAGGGCTCACCTTGAACCCATACTTGCCCAGATCCCAGCAGAGAGCATAAGTCCCCATGAGGTTGTGGTGATGACAAGCTGTTAGAGTGATGATCTTGGGGGAGCACCCCAGATCCAGCCATCAGTTCAGGAAATCACAGCCCCCTAAGCCTACAGTTCACCTCAGGGCTTTAACAGAATCACAGGTCTTGGGACTTCTAGGGTCATGGAGGAAAGTGGTCACTACAATTAGTATACACTAGTATACACTACAGACAGTATACAAGGTGCCAGAGCAGAAAGAAGGGTGGGAGGAGGCAGCCCCGGTGGCGCAGCGGTTTGGCGCTGCCTGCAACCCAGGGTGTGATCCTGGAGACCCCGGATCGAGTCCCACTTCGGGCTCTCTGTATGATGCCTGCTTCTCCCTCTGCCTGTGTCTCTGCCTCTCTCTCTGTCTCTATGAATAAATAAATAAAATATTAAAAAAAAAAGAAGGGTGGGAGGGAAGAATTTATTCACTCTGTTGCAGCAATCTGAGAAGGCTTCCTGCAGGAGGTGGCATCTGAAACTGTGTCTCAACTCTTGTACAGAAAAAGAAAGGAGGCAGTGAGTGGTGCAGGCCTGGTGTTCTGAGAATAGCTGAACAAAGAGCAGATCATATCGGGGAATAGCTATCAGGGTCCAGGTGCCAAAAGTCAGACCCCACAGCTGATGGAAGGAGAATGTGTGGGGCAAACCATGAAGGAAATGTCAATAAAAAAGGGACCTGGGTTAAGAAAGGAACTCCTCTTCAGCCAGACACTCCACTGTGGGAATGAAGAGAACATGCACAAACTGAGAGAAGATATTTGCAACACAGATAACTCACTATGGAACAAAATGCCTTAATATATAAAAAGCTTATTCATATCAATATGAAAAAGGCAACTTCATACGGAAATGAGCAAAAGAGCTCAAAAGGCACCTCACAGGAAGGAAACATTGGCCAATAAACATAGGAAAGGATGCTCAGCTGTATCAGTAATAAGGGAAATAGGAAACCCAAATCACAGGAGATACCAAAATCATGGCAAAAATTTAAATGTTGCTGACATTACCCTGGTAACAAGGATGTGGAGCAAGTTGCACCCTCAAGCCCTGCTGGTGGCGAAACCACCCAAGCAAACGTCTGGCAGCATCTGGGGTTACAATGTGAATACTCCATGACTCAGCGATTTCATTCCCAGACACGCATTTACTCTAAAGAACAGCCAGCTGCACAGGGGGCCCAGAGGACGGTGCAAGAGCATTCACCGCAATAGTGTTTAAAATCGCCAAAACAAAGACACAGCCCAGATACCTGTCAATGCAGACTGCTTCGGAGTAGTGCAAATTCATGAATGGAAAGAGCGCCATGCATTAGCGGGCAAATCTCTGGAACATAATTTGACCCACAAAAGTAGTTTCCCAACAAATACACTTGCAATGATTCTGGTTACATCAAGCACACAAAGCAAAACTAAACAATGTGTTGTTGGGGGAGTCAGACCTGGGGTGGAACTGTCCTGGGTGCAAGGGGATGGGAAACTCCAAATCCCAGAGCATGGTGGGAGGGGGAGCCCCTGGGGCAGGACAGTGGAGGGGCACACAAGACCTCCAAGGTGCTGGCATGTCCCCCAGTCCCAAGGCCGGGCACGGAATGACAGTGTATGATATCATTACCCTTTATATCTTACCCATGCTTTTTGCAATTCCTTTTGTATGTCTTCAATATTTAATAATCCTAAACCTGAAAGAGGATGGCTGGCTGCTGGTTAGAAGTAGGCTGACTGGACGGGGGTTCTGCGGTGGAGAGCGGAGCAACCGCAGGGCTGGTCGTGAACTTGTGTGGGCTGCTGGGAAGCCTCTGGGGCTCAGTGGTCGTCTCCCTGTCACCCAGGGGGCTCGTCTTGGCCGCTCCATCTGTCTGCTGCCCAGGGTGAGGCTGCCACACGTCTTTCTACACATGCAATCCATTCGACCCTCCGCTCACCCTGTTCCCCTTACAGACCCGCACACTCCACCAGACCCAGCCGAGCGCCAGCTCTCAGCTGTCACTCCCTACGCAGAACCATAATAAAGAAATCACTGTTTTCGGCTGACAAAGAACAGATTTCTTACTGAGTAAACACTGATGTTTTGGTAGGGAAATTAGGTTATAAAAGTGTGCCTACAAAGGAGGCCATACACATGGACTTGGTTAAGGTCTAGCCACACAGGCAAGAGGGGTTAATTCAATTGCCCACCCTTTATCACTTTTTTTCCCCCTTGGAACAGAAGGATAGGAAGGTTATCAGCTTTTTCAAACATAAAAACTAAAAAGCATAAAAAGACAAGAAGGAAGTATCAAGGAGATTTTTTTTCCCTAGCAAAGTGATGGCTTACACTGAGCTGGGGTGGGGGAAGAGATCTTGGATTTGAGCCATGTGTTGGGAGGTGGTGAGGCAGGAACACAGCTGGCCCCGGGGAAGAGGCCCTGGGGGACCTGGCCTGGATTAGGGCCTCTCCAGGTGACCTGTGGTATGGGTTAAACCTCTGGGGATGTGAGGCCTTTGTCCGTAAGAACAGCCAACCTTGGCTGAGCACAGCTGAGCCGCATCTTCCAGAAAGTCACAGCTTTCTGGGGACTGTCCTATCACAGGGGGCAAGTGCAAGGGGGCTGGCAGGGGGGCCATGGGAGGAGTGAGACATGTGGTCTTGGGGTAGGAGAAGCCTTCAGTAAAAGGAGGGGTTTCCTTATGCTGCCCTAGGGGTCTGGGTTTAAGCCATGAGAAAATCAGTCCGGCAGAGGCGGGTGGGCTCCACACAGGGAAACTCCTCCACAATGAGGATTCTTAAACTCTGGCCTGGCCTGCCAAAGGGGTGTGTGGAATTTCCTTTCCTGGATGCCTGTCAAAACTAGATGGATAATCCCAAATAGTTTAGATAAAAGTCTTCTTAGAGGTGGGTGTGCTGCTGATTCTTACCAAACTTTTGAGTCCATTAGTGGGTACATTGAAAAGAGCTCCTCTTTCATACTGGCATCTGTCTGCTTGGGTGTGGAGGCCCCTCACTGGAAGGGGGCAACCCCAAGAAAAGCGCAGAGCCTCAGGGCAGGCTGGCGCTAGGGGTGGGATGGGGAGAGACAGTCCTCCCATGTGCCTTCCTCCTGGTACAGATGTGTTCCATTCCTGGCTTCCTAGTGTTCTGGGCTTCCTGCCCCTCTTTCCAGCACACCACTCTGTAACCACCCCATTTCTCCTCCTTCCCCTCTAAGACCATGAGATATGCGTGGGCAGCAAGACTGGGCCTCCTTGGGCCTGTATGCCCAACACCTGACACAAGGCTGACACATCCTAGGCACGGGCTGGGTGATGTCAGACGAATTAGCTCAAAGAATGTCCCCACCTGAGTTAAAGCAACAGCTAAACCCTACTTGCTTGGACAGGGCAGGTCAAGTTCACATGTCAGAAACGCAGCTCCTGGCAGGAGAGAATGGGAGAAGGGGCTTCCACTGTGCCCACGGTATTTCTCCTTCTCCATGGGCGCTCAAAGAGCAGCAGGCCTCAGGGGTGGAGCACTGCTCAAGCATCCCCTCAAGTGTTGAATAAGGCTGGCAGGAGTGACCTCCAGCGACAGCACTTAGGACACGGGAAATCCAGCAGTAATGAACTGGGCAGAAAAAATGCATTCTAGGCACAAGCATCAGCTTCCACCCAGAGTGGACACCCTGGATGTGTGCCCTGGGACAGGACCCCACCTCAAAGGCCATTCTATCCCACTGATATTTTACAACTAGAGTTTAATTCCTTTGGGTTGATCATTGTTCCGTTCCCACATCTGCCAGCCAGGATAACCAATTATAGCCCTAAGACTTGCAATGAGGTGCCACTCGCTCTCCAAGGGCATGCACGGCACAGAGAAAAAGTTCAAGATTGAGGCTCAAGCCTCACTTGCTAGCTGAATGATCTTAGGAAGCTCTTAAATCCTGGGAACCTCTAGTTTTCTGCTGTACGACTTGGGGAGACTATCACCTACCTTACAGGGTACTGGGGGGACTAGATATGATGATCTCATCTGCCCAGCACCCAGCAGGGGCCTGGAATGAAATGAGGATTTACTTCTGGTTTCACAACCAGAACACAAGGTGAACAGAGCAAATCATTGTCCAGTGCTCACTATGTAGCAGGGGTTCTTCTATGTGCTTTACATACACCTAAACCTCGAAACCACCCCATGGGGTACTGTTGTATCCCCATTTTAGAGATGGGGAAGCCAAGGATCATGGAAATTAAACAACCAGCCCAAGGACATAGAGGGTATAAAGGCATAGGTAAGATTTGAACCCTGGCCTCACCTCATTCTGCCCACATCTTGGGGGTGCAGGATGGGCTATGCCGGGATGGGGGCCCAGTGGGTCAGAGAAAAACCAGAAAGACCACTTCTCAACCCCACAGAACCTTTCCACCAGGAAGCACCTCTCCACACCTGCTTTACATGCCCTCCCCCACTGCAGACCCACCTCATTTCTGCACATCAAGATTTGCTTCACTCCCAGGATCCCCCTTGCCCTGGGCTGACCACACGGACTCTCTCCAAAGCCCAGAGCCAGGCAGCTCCACTTCTGCGAGGGGCTGGCGTTCAGCAAAGATCAAAGAGCAGGCCTGCTTATCAGACACGCTCCTCATTAAACTTTTACAGGCCAGATTCCATTATAAATGAGCTGTCTGTCCCACACCGCAGAGCACGTTCCTGGAGCTGGGAATCTGAAGCTCTTGGAGCCAAGAGAGTCTTTAGCGGAGGGGTCAGTGCAGAAAGGGGCCTTTTGGGGGCAAACTGCTCAGGTTCCAGTCCTAGCTTTGCTACTTACTAGGCGGATGTCACTAGAGAAAGCAGTCAACCTCATCGTGTCTCAGTTTTTCCACTTAGCAAGCAAGAGTGACAATGCTGCACTCCCTACAGAGTGCAGATGAGGGCTACGTGGTATAATCCAGAGGGCCAGCCCCAGGCTGCTGGGGGTGCACCTCAGTTACCCTGGCCCCAGCATCCTGCTGTTCACAGGGGTCTCTAAGGGCCACTCACATCACCATGAGCCAAGGTTCTATACCTATTTGCTGCTTGGTCCTCAGACACCTCCATGGGAGGAGGGCCAGCTGCCCCACCAGCTGCCTAGTCCCAGAGGTCTCTGGGCTCTGAGTCTCCCTGCTATCCAGTGGCTCTGAAGAGGTAGTCAGCTATAGCAGGTTTTTAAATTTACTTTTAATTTTTTAAAAAGATTTTTTTAAAAAAGATTTTATTTATTCATGAGAGAAAGAGAGAGAGAGAGAGAGAGAAAGGCAGAGACACAGGCAAAGGGAGAATCAGGCCCCATGTGGGACTCGATCCTGGGACTCCAGGATTACGCCCTGGGCCGAAGGCAGGTGCCAAAGCGCTGAGCTACCCTGGGATCCCCTAAAAGGATTTTATTTATTCATGAGAGACACAGAGACACAGGCAGAGGGAGAAGCAGGCTCCATGCAGGGAGCCTGATGTGGGACTCAATCCCAGGACTCCGGGATCATGACCTGAGCCAAAGGCAGACGCTCAACCACTGAGCCACCCAGGGGCCCCAGTTACAGCAGGTTTGAAGAAGTGCTCGCCAGAGATGAAAGAACAGCTAAGACTCCAGGGAGGAGGACAAGGCCTCTGGTGGTCAACTTAGCTCAGAAGCCAGGCAGACACACCCTCCCAGAGTCTCCATAGTCTCTTCCTTTCTCCCACAAATCTCTGAAAAGACGTACACACATTTGCTGAGGGAAGAGAATGTTCTTTGCAAAACACAGAGCCAGTTCTCTCTGAACCCGTGAACCTAGTGGTGTGGTGCCAAGAATCAAGGAGAGAATATTACTATCTTTCTGCCCTGCGGTGACTGGCCAAGGACAGGGCTGTCAGGGGCCCGGGACGACACAGGCCGCTCGGGCTTGTGTTGTTTATTAATCTCACGACGAGCTGGTGTGGTCTTTGTGGAACACTGACCTTGGGAAAAACCATCTTCAAATCCCTCCAGATTAGAAGGTTCAGGAGCTCAGCCAGCAATAGCAGAGCAACTACTTTCTGAAGTGCAGCACACCAATAGAGGGGCTGAACGTCCCCATTAGTATGCAGTCACCAGGATGAGGTGGGCTCAGACATCCTTAACAGCTCTCCCAGGGGGCTCTGAGTAATTTGCACGGGTGACAAAGTGTGCAGATGATGGTGGGAAGGCGGAGGCCCTCGCACCCACCAGCTGGCGTTTCCTTTTTTCTTAAAGTACCTGGGCCAGCATGTTGACTTTACATGAATTGATAGCTAAGCCCCAGAGCCATCTGTCCCCAGCAAGACCCCCTCCTCCTCTCTCCTTGCCTTGCAGGGTGGCCTTGGGCCGTGACCGCTGGAACCCTGCTCACAACTACAGCTCAAGATCAAGTGGTCTGCAGGGGAGCGACTAGTGGTGGTCAGATCTAGAGTCTGGACAGGTGCTGGGGCTCATGGATGTCAGAGGTCAGGTGTGGAACCAAGGCCAGAGGACAGAGAAGGGGACTGTCCTTCCTGTGGTTGAGATGTTGTAACTGTCCTCACTCCATATGCTCATCCCCTTTTGCGAGCTGAGAATATGGAAAGATTTAGGTCAACTTGTGCACACTGCGTCTATGAACGGGTGATAAAAAGGAACCAGGGGATTTTTAACACCCCATACTTCGAAGTCAATATCATTGAGGGAAAAAAAGCCCTACATCTCGCTGGTTCGATGACTCTGGAAAGCCAACACACAGGTCTGGGCCTATTTCCTTGGGTATAAAACTCTGGCCTGTGGGTAAACAAGCAGATACCCAGTACTTACCCTAGCCCGAAAGAACCAGAACTTCAGGCAATGTACATCTTTAAGACACACCGGAGTTGCAGCCAGGTATGAGAGCTGCAGCACGGGATGGTCTCAGTAACCCTTCTGGGCGGGAAGCAGCTGGAATTGGTCCTCTCTGAAGCCCCATGGCAGGGCTGGGATGAGAAGGACTCTGTAAGTAACATGGGGAGTCAAAGGTTGACCCCAGCCTCCTGGACCAGGAGCTTCTACCTTCCCTGAAGGGACATGGGTTGATCCTGGCTCAGGGCAGCCCTCATTCCTGCTCGGGGCAAACAGAGAGCTCCAGCTAGGGCCCCTGCCATGCCATGCCATGCCTCAATCTGTCCCCACAATACCCGGAAGCCTGTTTCCAAAGGGCAGGGGCCAGCAGGGGATCCCAAGAGGTCCCCTTTGCCACCAGCAGTCAAAAGGCTACGGAAAGTCTGCAGGGAGTGCTTACCCCCATCCACTGGCTGGCCTTTTCTTCTCGCCCTTGAGAAGGGACTCTTGGACTCTCAGGATCATATCCCCGTGGGGAAGGTGGGTCACGAGAGAACCCCACCTGACCAACAAGAACAACCCCTCTACCCATGTATCTCCCCATCACTGTCGCTTACACAGATCAGAAATGCTGCCCAGGAGTCCAAGGGCGGTGCCGTTTACTCTTCTAGAACCACCTGAGCATTAGCGAGCTAGGCAAATCCTGTTGCAGGTTTATTATCACCAGGGGATGGGGAAAAGTGGCTCTGTTGGGATGGAGCAGAGGCATCTACGAAGACGCCATCCTGGCATGCTGGCTGGGTTTCCACACGCTGAACCCCATGCCCCACTCTTCCCTGTGTAGTGGCCTGTGAGGATGGAAAGTCGTCAGCCTGGACACTAGGACATGGTGACAGCTCTGGCAGGCCCCTTTGCTATGTCCCCCAACCCCAATCCATCCCCTAACTGCTCCTACAGGTGCCCTGGAAATAAATCTGACCACTCCCTTTTGTTCCTGGTTGCCAAGATAAAGTCCGGATTCTTCAACTGGGACAAAAAAAAAAACCCTCCTCTCTCCATCCCCAATGGTGCTCCTTCGGTCCTGTTTTCCATCTTCTTCTGCCACCAAGAGAATCCTCTTTGAAGGTCATGCCACGGCCTGCCTTGGCCACATGGCCGTCTCTGGGCCTGCAGTGACACTCCCTTCACCCCATAAGCAAATGCAAATAGCAACTGAATGTTTCCAAACTGTTCTGACTAGTTCTACTTACATAACCCCTCGAACTCTTACAATAACCCAGTAGATGGGGTAGGTTCTAACACTGCACCCTACTACAGATGACAAAACTGAGGTTCATCATTCAGGTTGGTAAGCTCTCCCAAGGCTGGGGAGTTCAGCCCTGGGGGTCACGGCCAGGGAGCCGGGCAGGGCTGGTGACAGAGCACTCCTGCGGGCCTGATGGGAGGGTGAGCAGCACGCATGGTGGACACAAGGCGCCCGATCCCAGGGCTGCGAGCTCCCCGAGAGCCAAGGGGCAGCGGCCCTGGCACGGAGCAGGAGGCGGAGGCCCCCACTCAGGCTGACAAGAGACGACACCGCACTTCATTTGCTGCACAAATGTTCGTGTAATTAGACACATTTGGCGCCGCAGAGGAGGCGTGGGCTACAGCAGAGGCTTGATGGATCCGGCGCTGCACCAGCCTCCAACTGCATTAATCATAGAAGCCGGAGCTACTGGGGCCATTTTTTCCTTGTAGGCCTCGTCCTCTCCCACCTGAGGCACCAGTGGGAAAGGGTGAAGGGGTGGACTTTCCAGAGCACCAGGCCTGCCCCGAAGCACTCGCTGTGTCCCTCCGTGGCTGGGTGGGGACCAACCGCCCTGAGGCTAGTGGGGAGCCCCTGGACCCCACCCCAGCAGGGTGCTCTGGGAATACAGTGCTGCTGCCCATCACTGGGGTGTCAACCAGGAGAGCCCCTGGGGAGGCCCTGGGGAGGGGAGGCCAGCATGTCTCCCTTGCAGGGATGACACGGGCAAGTTGGTGCACCTCTCGGAGCTCAGCATCTATGCTCACAAGGCCTTCAGGAAGGTGAACCTAATATTGTACACCAGCCTCCTCGGAGGCCCTGCACATGCTGTTAACACCCTTTATTGTATTCTACTGGGTAATGCCACACTGGCCACTGGGGCTCAGTGATCCCACATAAGCCCCAGAGATGTCCATGCCCTAATCCCTGGAATCCATGACTGTAACCTTCTAGGGCAAAGGGGCCTTGCAGATGTGATGGAGTTAAGGATCCTGAGAAAGGAAGATTCGCTTCAATTATCTGGGTGGGCCCTCAAAAAGCCATTGCAGGTGTCTTTGGAAGAGAGGCAGAGGGAGAGAAGTATTACAGAAGAGGAAGAAGGATGTGAGGACAGAGCAGGGGAGAAGAAGGCAATGTGACAAGAGGCAAGAGTCCCCGCCTGAGGAACACAGGTGGCCTCTAGGAACTAGGCAAGTCACAGAAACAGAGTCTCTAGAAGGAACCAGCCCTGCCAACACCTTGGCTTACTTCATTACTTCAGACTTCTGCCCTCCAGAACTGTCTGAGAGAAATTGAGTATCCTTTTAAGCCGCTGAGTAATTGTTACAGCAGCAACAGGAGACTGATACACCCCCTTCAGGTATCGAGCCTACTTTAAGAGCCATCCGGGCCAGTGAGTGACAAGGTCACTTCCACAGGCCCACTGGCCTGGCCAGACCTCTGCTGCTTGCCATTAAGACTTTCTACTTCTCTGGGTGCTCCCACCCCTCGCTGGCCAGGAAGGAAGCAGGCCCAGAGAGGGGACGTGACTTGTATCCAACCCAGAGCTGGTGAATGGCAAAGCCTGGAGAAGACTCAGGGATGGCCTCCTAGCTCTCTATCAGCCCAAGGCGGGGACGGCACAGAGGGCTCCATATCCAGCGCCCGGGCCTTGCTTGCAGCAGCGTCCCGGGGGGGGGGGGCATGTTAAACACCAAATACGAGTCCCATCCCAGTATTTCAGACTCATCAGTGGGGCCAAGGGCCTCAGAATCCACATTCCTAACAGGTTCCCAGGGGACCGGTGGTCATCCATGTGC
Organism: Nyctereutes procyonoides; assembly: GCF_905146905.1. Classification (NCBI taxonomy): domain Eukaryota; kingdom Metazoa; phylum Chordata; class Mammalia; order Carnivora; family Canidae; genus Nyctereutes; species Nyctereutes procyonoides. The sequence continues at coordinate 9,627,521 of NW_026575030.1, read as the reverse complement.
TCCCAAGAGAGAGGCCTGGGCTCAGAAGGCTGTAACTAGATTTCTAACCCTCCTACTCTGTAAGCAGGCAACCCTGGTGGTTAGTATTTCATGTCTCCTTGCTGCCTCAGTTCCTCCTCCTGTAAAATGGAATGATACAAAAAGTCCACCTCACAGGGTTGTGAGAGGGTTAGGGTTGATGAGTGAAGTATGTACAACAGAGTCTGGTCAGTAGGTCGGGATTATTAGGAGAAATGGTAAGTCATCAATGGTGGGGTCTACTCATAGCTCTGTTGAGGTCTCTAGGCATGTGGGGACACCTGAGCCAAGACAGTCACCTCACAGTGATGTCATCCTATGTGGATCATGCCCTCAGGGAATGACCAGCACCACCCACATCTCCGAACAGCACCTGGCCCCTTGCAGGGGGCGCTTCCCTGTGGGTCTGCTGTGCCCAGGGTCTGTGTCACTGAGCCAGCCCAACATTTCTCAAGAGCAGGAAGTCAGCACTTCCAACCCCCTCCCAAATGGGAACTCAGCTCCGTGATTCTCCTTCGATGCTCAGATGCCACCAAGTAAGGGATTTTGGGGGACCAACTAGCTCCAAACATGTGTACAGCCCCCACACCCTGAAGATAGCTGCCAGAGCTGTGGTCTCAGCCCCTACAACCACAGGGGCCCAGGGATGGGCAGAAGGCTGAAAGGGCCCCATCACCTGCCAGGCGGGCACAGGGTGCCTGCAGCAGCAGGCCCTAGTCAAGGGAGAACCAGCCACACGCACTGACATGAAATGTGAAATTTACAACATCTGAAAAGACCTGGGGGAGACAACTTGAAGGGACTCCCAATTGCCCACATGTGGGACGATTTCAACCACACGGAAATAGTGACAATGACAGAGTATAACTCAGGATAACACGACTAGCCATGCATTTATTTGGTATAAATAAATGATCAAAGAAAGAAAGAAATGAGGGAGAAGAGACTATTCCTTACAGGAGAATCCCAGGCAAAAAATGTGGAAGCTGTGATAGAAATAAAAATCACTATTTAGGGATGCTTGGGTGGCTCGGTGGTTGAGCAGCTAGCTGCCTTTGGCTCATGGCATGATCTTGGGGTCCCGGGATCAAGTCCCGCATTGGGCTCCCCAAAGGGAACCTGCTTCTTCCTCTGCCTGTGTCTCTGCCTCTCTCTGTGTCTCTCATGAATAAATAAATAAAAATCTTAAAGAAAATCACTATTTGAAGAATACTAATAATTATGATTTCTGTCAAGAACCGACGATGGATGTTAAAGTTAGTAGGTGAAAATAGGATAAGACACAGGATATTTCCATATTATCAAATGTCAGCCCCCACCAGGAACTTATTAATTACAGAGAGACCATCTTTAAAGTGGAGAGACCCAGCAGACTTCACCTTAACTAAGTGACCTCTAGTGATGAGAAAAATGAACATCTCCAGGAACGAGAACTATTGCCATCATGTGCCTCCTGATGCAACACAATAGGGAGGGCACACACAATTTTTAGGGTATTATTCTCCCAAATGCTTATTCTGCATTTAATCATGAGGCAAATTCAGGCAAGTGTCCCCAGTCGAGGACAACTGGACATTTTGTACTGGCCTTCAAGAGGGTCCAGGTTGTAAAAGAGAAACTAAGCCACTACATCCCAGGTTAAAGGAGGTTTGACCACTAAATGGCAAAGACTGCATCCCAAATACGGAAAAAAAAAAGACATTTATTGGGGCAGCTGAGGAAACTTTGGACAAGATTTACAAGTTAGTTTAATGACACTGTATCAGTCTTTAGTCACTTAGGATATGAACCCCGGGGAGCCCAGTGGAGGGAATTATGGAAATCTTTGTACTATTTTTGCAATTGTTTTCCCATGTCTGCAACTATTTCAAAGTGAAAGATGCTTTTTAAAAAAGAAACGGAAGGTCCCCGATTTGCTCTGCCGTAGGGAGGCAGTGAAGGGTGCACAGACACAGGAGCTGCCTGAGGGCTGGGACCTTCTCAGCCCCTGGCCTGCTGATCAGGCCCAGGGCTTGCTTTGAGCACAGGGAGTGCTCAGTAAGAATTTACTGACTTCGTTCAGACAGGAGCTGGGAGAGGCAGGAAGTATGGGCTGTCTCCAATGGGTGGGACGCGCAGACGGTGCTCTCACTAAGCAAACACTGATCGTGGACCTATTATGTATCAGCTGTCAGCAAGGCAGCAATGAGAAGGAAGCTCAGAGCCTGCTGGGGAGCAGGGGGGAAAACAGATCATTCCGGGGAAGGGCGCCCACTCATGTGGGGGGTGCATTCCAGGCAGGAATGGGCAGCAGGAGCGGAGGCATAGGAATCTGTGGCAGGGCTGTGTGTGACCAGCATCTTGGTGTGGACGGATGAGGTGGTGGGTCCATGGGCCACCTGCTCCTTTGCAGTTGGCTCCCAGCAAGGCAGGTGTAGGAAGCAGCAGGGATGCGGGGGTAGGGCAAAGGTTTCGGCCTCCCCTCTGGCAGCAGAATGGATGGGGTAGAGTGGGGCTGTCTTTGAGTCGTGGTGACCAAGAAAAGTGACATTGGCTACAGGCTTCGAGGGCTCAGGTGGGAATAAAGAGAGACAGGATTAGGTTTAGTGAGATGGCACAGGGACACGTCCCTTCTACCTGGGAGCCTTAAAGCAGGGCACGGGGAGGAGGTCCCAAAGTGTAATGCGGAGCTTGTCCTCAGCAGCAGAGTGTCTCTATAGCATAGTGTTTAAACCAGGACACATAAAAAGGGTGCTATGAATTATAGTACTGTAAGAACGTATAACTAAGGTCGCCGTAGTTATTCTTTTGAAGATTTTATTTATTTATTTGAGATGGAGCGAGCAAGAAGGAGGGAGCATGAGCTGGGGGAGGGACGGAGGGAGAGGGAGAAGCAGATTCCTCGCAAAGTAGGCATCCCGACCTGGGGCTCGATCCCAATACCTGGAGATCATGACCCGAGCTCAAGGCAGATGCTTAACCGTTTGAGCCACCCAAACGCCCCTAAGGTCACTGTACTTATATAGGACCTTTGGCCTGAAGAGAATCCCACTGCATGGGTGCAAACAGAGCCTCAAGGTGCTATGGATACCCAGGGACAGCCCGCAGCCTTGGCAGCGGCGTTGTGCCAGCCCAGCAGGGCTTCCTTCTCAGGTAAACCAGAGGGAGCTGAGTGTTCACGTCCCATCAACACCCTCAGGCAGGGTCCTGGGTCAGTGCACTCCTGGTGGCGAAGGTGACTGTCGGCTTAGGACAGTGCAGGTCGGAAACTCCAGAAAGACACACAGAGGCAGGACAGGTGGCCGAGGCTGCTGGCCTCCCCCCACCCCCACCTGTGGCAGGTAACTATAGGCCGGGGCGGCGGGCAGAGGGCAGAACTTACCCGTGCACGCTGTGGACAGAGTGGGGCTCATAATGGTACCTTCCCTCCTGGTGTCTCATGTCAATCGGGAAGGGAGCATGGAGCGGTGGCAAAAGGTGCTGCGGCACTGTGGAATGGGAGAGAGAAACAGGCCTTCAAAAACTTTTCCCCTCCCTCAAAAAGCAATTTTCAAAGGGCTTTAAAGCTCAATGAATTTCAGAGCAAGAGTAGCCAGGACAGGGGGCTCCACGGTGCCCTGGCTATCACACACCCATGGAGGGGGATGAATAAATAATCAAAGTCAGCCCGAGAATCCAACATCTTTCACATAAAAGATCCCCAACCGCGCTCTTGACAAAGACAAGCAGCTAAGCGCTCTTTGAACTCGGGGAGATTACAGGCTCAGCCGCAAATCAGGCCTGACAGAGCCGGCAGGCTGCTGCCCATCTCGGCCTCGGCTGCGTGTGGCTGGAGCAGCCCCGGGTTACGGCATCCGGATGCTGCAGTCACCCTGGCTGGAAATATTTACCTAGAACCATCTGCGAGGCCAGGGCCCGCTCCTGACTGCGGCCAGCCTGGTGGGGGGGCGGGGCGGGCAGGGGCGGGGGCGATCCCACCCAGGCACCTGCCCCATCGTCCAGGTGGCGGCGGACAGCGGGCACCCATGTGGGTCCGTTAATTCTCCAGCTCTTCATATTATTTGCCAATCCCACGTGAGCTGGTGGGTGCCTCCGAGACGCAGACGCCAGCACGTGAGCCTTGCTTTCAGAGTCATGTCAGCCTCCCGTCTGCACTTGGCCTGCCCTCAACAAATCATCATGATAATTGTAGGATGCTCTTTGCTTATTTAAAAAAAAAAAATTCCTGGGTCCCTGGAGGCAAACATAATGATAGGCTTTAGGAAAACAAGCCTCTTTAAAAAGTAGTTAGACTGGGGAAAGGGCTAAGAAGTGGAGATTTCTCAGTCAACTCGTACTCAGGCTGAAGGCCACGGGCCGGCGGGTGTGCGTGTAGACTGAATCGCAGAGTCCCTGCAAGAGCCGAGGATGGGTTTGTTTTACACGTGTACAGGTCAGCTGACTGCCCAGCCTTCTGCAGTGAACATACACACATAATCCTGCTAACGGTTTCCGTGCGAACAGATCCTGGGACCGTCCTAGTAGCACTATGAATTTTTTTTTTATTGTGGTAAAATATGTGTAACATAAACTTTACCATTTTGAACCATTTTTAAATGTATGGCTCCATGGCATTAATGCATTCAGATTGGTGGACAACCGCCATCCATTTCCAGAACTTTCCCATCTTTCCCAGCTGAGACTCTGTCCCCATTAAACACTAACTCCCCACTCCCCCATCTCCCCCAGCTCCTGGCAGCCACCACTTGCCTTTCCGTTTCCATGAATCTATTCTACATACTTCATATGAGTGGAATCGTGTGGGGTTGGTCCTTATCTACATAGCTTATGTCACTTAGCATGACTTCTTCAAGGTTCATCTAGTGTAGCATGTGTCAGAAGTTCCTTTTTAGGGCTGAATGATATCCCACTACATGGATATACCACATCTGATTATCCAGCAACTCATCAACAGACACTTGGGTAGAACATTGCAAGATGTTTTCTTTAAATTTTTTTTTTTTTAATTTGGTGCCTGAGTGGCTCAGTTGGTTAGGCATCCAACTCTTGATTTTGGCTCAGGTACTGATCTCAGGACTCTGAGATCCAGCCCCACATCAGGCTCTGCACTGGGCACGGAGCCTGCTTAAGATTCTCTCTCTGCCCCTCTCCACCCCCCACTTACATATACTCTCTCTTTAAAAAAAAAAAGATTTTTTTTTCATTTTTAAGTGATCTCTACACCCAACATGGAGCTCAAATTCACAACCTCAAGATCAAGAGTTGCACACTCCACCGACTGAATCAGCCCATGAACACCATGAATCCTTAAAAGAAAACTTTCCCTCTGAAATTTTAACCTGAATTTTTACATACTCAAATTCATCTTCATAATTCCTCAATACTGGCACCTTCCACAGGTACGAGAATGAAAACAGTGAATCTTCTTACCCTGACTGAATCAATTTGCCAAATAGACTCCACGGATCTTGGGCTCCTGGGGGACCTGGCCATCAGACATGACAGCAGTCATGCTGTCCCATCCCTCTGGTCGGGCCCTCACTTCTGAAGTGGGAGATTGCTGGAATGACCGACCACCCCACCCCTTAGGCCCGCCGGTGTCCCCTGACAGGTAAGGCTGGATGTGACTCTGGTGGCAGTGACAGGATGTCCAGGGGGCCCCTGGGAGTCAGAGACCCCAAGATCAGACCTGCTGCTCACCAGCCACATGACAGTGAGCAAGCTTCTTTCCTTCTCTGAGTCACCATTGTGGTTAATCTGCAGATAAAAGACTCCTGCAGCGGGGGTGCTTTCTATGCATAGAAAAAACACTCCATAAATATTACTACTGTAGATAACAATTATCACTAATATTTGGAGGCCCACAGTCCCTATTCTACTGTGAATAGAATTTTCCCAGCTGTGCCATGCAGGACAAGTTGCTCCCAGCTCCCTGCCAACCTTCAGAGGGAGGAGGGTCAGCACTGGCCTGCTTATGTATTGGGAGTCAAGCTGGCCTTCCCTGAACCCCCATAGGACTTGGCAGGGAAGCCATGTCCAGCTCCCCAGATGTTCAAGAAAGGGCCTTTTGAGGGTTGTTGTTTTTTTAACGTGGCCATGCATATCAGATTATAGTATTGTTAATAAAATAAAAATAGTTTGTATGTATCTGAATGTTTTCCTGCATACCCAAAAGCCGCATGAGGCAGCCAGGGGAGGTGTTACTGTGCCCATTTCACAGATGAGGAAATGGAGGCTATGGGTGATTTCAGTCCAAAGTCACAAAGCTGAAAAACAACAGAAACTAGGGAAGAATCCGAGGCCCAAGAGAGCTGGTCAGGGATTTTCCCTCTGCCCAGCCAAAACAAATGCTCAGAGCAGTCCCTGGGAGCAAGGGCAATCCCTGGGGTCCTTCTGGTCCCACCCTATGTATTATACTTAACAAATGCTCATGCAGCACCGGGCCCTGTTCTCAGTGCTTTGCAGATATCAGTTCCTGGCTCTTCGCTGCATCCCAGGCTGTACTCACCCCAGATCTCCCACTGGCTGTCCCCCAGCACCCAGGTGTGGTCCTTTCCTCGCTCATCTTGCCACCTGCAGAAGTGGAAGGCAGTCCTCTAATGCCCTCAGAGCCCAGACCTTCCCCTCATCCTCAGTAGCTAGCTAGTAGTGCTTTCTCAGGGTTAATGCAACTTCATGCAGGTCTCATGAGCTATAAAATCTGCAGGAATGAAGTGCTCATGGTAGTTTACCAGGAGGACATGAAATGGAGGTGAGACCAAGGCTGAAGCCCACTGCTGTGTATGAATGGTGTGTGTGTGTGTGTGTGTGTGTGTGTGTGTGTGTACACGTGTGTGATGGGGAAGGAGGAGCCTGGGGCTTCTGGGAAGAGGCATAACACATAGCCACCCACAGAGTCCTGCTGCAGCTGAGGCTGCACCCCACCTCCCCCATTCTGGGGTGTAGGCTGTGGAAGTTACTAGAGGAAGTAGCTTTCTCTTAAATCAGGACTGGGGGTCAGGCCACGGACACTGGGGAAACCATGTCTCCTGTCAGAGCATTACGTTACCCATCTGTACAATGGGAATTTTTAAAAAAGATTTTATTTATTTATTTATTCATGAGAAACACTGAGTGAGAGGCAGAGGCAGAGGCAGAGGCAGAGGGAGAAGCAGGCTCCCTGTGAGGAGCCTGATGCAGGACTCGATCCCAGGGATCACAAGCTGAGCTGAAGGCAGATGCTCAACTACTGAGCCACCCAGGCGTCCCTGTACAATGGGGATCAGATGGGCTTTCAGTTCCTCCCTACAGGACAGTCCTGCTGTTTGTGAAAGGTCAGCTGTTCCCAGGAGAAAGAGCTATGCTTGTCCCAGCCCGTGACACGTTGAGGGCTTAAAAGGGATCCCTGGGCAGGGCATAGGAGCTTGGGGTACAGGCACTGCTTCATCACTGTGGCCCTATCCATACAACTCACTACTAGGGACCAGCGACCTTCTGGATATGCCCAGCCCACCAGCCCCTGGTTGTCACCTGTGCCCCCATCAGCTGTCTCTGGGGCAAACTGTGCATCCCAGGCCATCCAAGGGATGAAGGTTGATCTGGCCCATCTGAGGTCTCAGTACCCCTTTCAGACCAGCATGGCCTGTCTCCCCCCACCCCCGCAGCCCTCATTCAGAAATGAACGCTTTGCTCAGAGCCCCTCCGCCAGGCTGCAGGAGGAGGAATTCTCCTTTGGGCCCTGGTGGGAAATCCCTCTGTCGAGAGGCCAGCAGCACCCAAGGAACACGAAGATATACACAAAGAACAAGAGCTGCCTTCAAGTGACATGTTGAATGAGATCCTTCCACACATTGTTTTCATTGTGGGCTCTTTTTTTTTTTAAGTAAAAAAAGAATCCAAACTAAATCATGTCCTTCCGGCAAGGCGGAACACACACACACACACACACACACACACACACACACACACACACACACACCCCATATGTCATTTCAAAGAAATGGCTCTCTTTTTAAGTTTCTGAGGAAGAAACTCTAAACTGGGTATTTTCTATGGATTGCCCCCGTCCCTCTGAAGAAAATGCACATTTGTTTTTGATCCTACGCAGAAAGACGACTAGTCTGGGAAGCTGAGGATGGTGGTGCCATGATTTTGATTTTTAAACTCAGAATCTCTCTGCCTAAGGTTTAAAAGCCAAGTGCTCCTTGTCTGGTGGTCCCAGGGATGACCGTTCACTGGCCTTGGCAGTGTCCTTGGCCTAAGCAAAGGGGGCAGGGAGGACCCTCCTCCGGAAGCTTGGGTCTAGTTAATGTCCCATTAATAACGACTCCGGTGAATTTCTGCCAGAGAGGACGGGGCGGGGTCAGCAGAGGGTTCAGACACAGGATCGGGAAAATTGGGTCATCGAAACATGACCCGGCAGCTGCGTCAGCAGCCAGAGGATTCTCCTCGAATGAAGTCATGTGTTGCTACAACAAGGGGGTGCTGCCCTGAGGACTGAGCTCAGAGAGGCCTGGGGAGGCTGGCCTGGAGCCGGAGGGGCTGGGTGGGGGGGTCAAAGTAGCTGTCCTCCAGAACAGACCGGACATGTTAGGGACACCCGGCCCTCTGGGCTGTCCACTCCCTAGAGATTAGCACGGTCGCCATTTACCCTGGTCATTTCCATTAAGACCACAGGGGCTGTTAGGTGGGAGCATGTGGGCCGGTATGCTCTGGGCCTGGGACCAGGGAAGCAAAGGGTTTCTGTAAGAAGAGCTGCGCTGCCCTGGCACTGGCCGAGGGGAGGTGCCGGCAGGTGTCTCCGGAAGCAGGCCTGGTCCTAGTACAACACCGGTCGGGGTTACGATGCGACAGAAACGTATATCGGTGTGGTCCCTGGGGCCCTGGGAGGCAGGGTGTGGATCCCCATACCCTTCTTGGGCAGTTGGTCTGTGCCCCAGGGCTGCCATCCTGGCTAATGCAGCACTGTAGGCTGCATCACAGACACTCTGATGGTCTCCAGGCTGCCTCTAATAAGCTGAAATGGGGGCATTCCAATTGGGCATGCTCTGAAGGACCAGGAAAGGGCTCCTCTGGCCTCCAATTTCTCTTGCAGTCTGGGGGGCTCTGCTTGGGATTCCCTGTTAAAGACTAATGGATCACATTCCCTTCCCTTATAATTCCTTGCATCTTAAGTAATACCCCAGTGCAGAAGTTTCATTAGTTTTCTTAAAAGCAAACAGACCTTGGGAAAGTCATGGAAACAAATTCATACTCAAGTGCAGATGACTTACCAGGTCACTTTCCCTTTAACGGAACGACTCAGGCAGCAAGAGATGCCTGTATCTTTGGAGAAGGAAGGTGCATGCTGTACAAAATGAAAAATGTTGATCATGCAGGGAAGGGACAGTGATTGGCACCCTTATTTTCTGTGCAAATGGCGCCAGAAGATTAGCAGGCCCTTCAGTAGATGCTGGATGCTAACTAGTTGCCTGCATGGTTACAGTCTGTTTTAGCCATTTGAAGCTGGGCTCATTGCAAATCCTACAGGATAGGACTCTATATTCTCTCCCTTTCTTGTGGAGATCTTGGGCTCTCCCAGGATCCCACTTCTCAGGGATTCTGGAGCTAGGGACTTCCCAGAAGATACCAGAAATGATAGCATCAGCTCCAAAGAAGAGATGGGACAATCCTTCTCTTAGCTACACAGGCCTGGCCTAGGGACATGATGCAGTTCAGACGCATGGCCCCTCCGACATGGCCTTGACCTGCACTGGCTTCAGGCCCCAGAGGGTCTAGCTCTTTAGCCTTCTCCAGAATCCAGAGACCAGCTGCCCACCACCCACCCAGGGCAGTGTTCTCAATCCCTGGCCTACACAGCCCAAAGGATGGAGTTCACTCTCTGGGCCCACCAGCCCACCAAGGCTTCCCTCACAGTCACTGTAGGAACGCCCTTGCTTGAGTGCTCTGAGGCCCCAGAGAACAAGAAGCACATTCCTGCCCATAGGGAGTGCACCAGGGGCACTCTGCAAAGCTGGAGAGCTGGATCCCATGTGATTCAGCAGGCTCCACGTGCATAGGCTGCCGGAATGGTCAGGGAAGGGGGATTTCTGTGGCACCCAGAGCAGCCAGGAAGCCTCCCTGGAAGAGGCAGTTTTGGAGCTGGGCCCTAGCAGCCAAGACGGGGAGAGCAGGAAGGAAGGGGGAGAATGATGGATTCTTTAGGCTCAGAGGTAGTGTGGGCAGTGTGGGCAGTGTAGGCTCACAGGCAATGTGGCCAGAGGACTCAATTGTACCAGGGCACAGAGTTGTGCCCAGCCAAACCACGTGACCTCTCCTGCATTACAGGATTAGCCACACCTCCTTCCAGGGTCCTCCCAGAGATTATATGACATGCCACAGATAACAGGAGGCACACTGTGGAACACCTACTGGGTACCAACATCAGTGCTTCTCAGAACCAAGAATCACTTGTAGGGTTTGTTCTAGTATCACGCTGGGTGCCATCCTCAGAGCTCTGGCTTCAGTGCTGGGAGGGCCTAAGACTCTACATCTACAACAAGTGCCCAGGTGAGGTTCACACAACTTCTCAGGGGCCACACTTTACCTGGCCTATCTTAACTTTTCCATCCTTCCAGAGTTCCCACTAGCACCAGGAAGGAAGAGGAGATTATTTCCCCTATTCATGCCTGCTATGCATTGTACTAGCTGGGGAATGTCCACATCTGGAGAAGGGCAACACGACTGATGACTGAGACACCCCTGGGTGTGATTGTCAGATCCTGGGCACTGCCACGCCATCCCATTTACCAGTAGCGGTGGCAGAGGGTTTAGCATCATGAGGGATGAGGCAAAGGTGCACGCCAGGACTGGGAGAAGCCCCGGGAGATGGCACACGTGTGTTCCTCCCTCCGCCTGGGGTGGCCTCAGTTCACTTGGAAACTTGGACAGTTTCAAAGACCAACCCTTCAGACGTGTGGACTCAGATGGCCAAGTCCTCTCCCAGCGGGAACGAAGTAGCGGCCAAAGCATCAGAGCTAGGAGGCAAGAAAATGCAGAAGAGTCCAGGAAAGCCTCATTCCCAGCAGCCAGGCAAGTCCACTTCCGGGATTTATGCAAATGGCATTATTATTCCCAATAATAAGCCTCGGGACAGGCTGCCTCCGGAGCCTCCTCCTGATGCCCAGGCACCACCCCACAGGAAGCACTTAATAAGAATAATAATATCCTGAATGGCACTCCACAGCATGCAATTAAAAAGCATTTCTGTCTCACTTGGGGGGAGGCGGTGGGGGGAGTTAAAATGAGACAGGAAATTCCAACACCACTAGCTGGCTGGTGTCCGGCAGGCAGGCTGAGGCCCCAGGCTCACGCAGTCAGTCCTGCCCCCACACAGAGCTCAGGATCAGGGCCTGGGCCGGACCCACCAGTGTACACCGCCCACCCCGGAGCTGCGGGCTGGCCTTTCCAAGAAGGTGTTGCTTGACAAAATATGACAAAATAGCTGCTGGCAAGAGGGAAAGCCCTGGGCCAGGGCCAGGGCCAGCCACCCCATGCAGGGCAGTGCTTGGAGGCCACTCTTCAGGACGGGGTGGGCAGGCGTGCAGGGAGAAGCGCACGCTCCAAGGGCCTGCAGTGTGCCTGACCAAATGTGGCCCTCCTGGTGTGGGAGCCTGGGTGGTCCTGGGGTCTGTCCCCCTCTGCTACAGACTGAATGCTTATGCACCCACCCCCCAAATTCGTAGGTTGAAATCCTAATGCCCGATGTGATGGTTTGGAGGTGGGGCCTGTGGGAGGTGATGAAGTCAGGAGGGTGGAGCCCTCATGAATAGGATCAGTACCCTTATAAAAGGGACCCTGAGTCCCTCAGGCCTCACAGCAAGAAGATGGCTGTCTACCAACCAGGAAGGGGGACTGTCACCAGACACGGAATGTGCTGGCGCCATGACCTCAGACTTCCCGCAGATCTGTAGACTGGGAAGTCTGAGGTATAAGTCTGGTCCATGGTGTTATTAGAGCCACTAGTGCTGACTGAGACACCCCGGATGATGGTGGTAAGGTGGGGAGAACAGGCCACATGAGCCGGATGGAAGCCGAACGAGAGGCTGCAGCTGACACGGTGAACAATCCAGGTCCCATCACAGATTCATTTAGACTTCATGTGCCTCAGTTTCCTTATCTGTACAAAGAAGGTAGTGACAAGACCGCCAACCGAGGGAGGCTATGAGGCAGAATAGAATAACACATGTACAGAGCATGGACCACCCCCAGTGGTGCCCGCGAGGCCATCTCCATGGACCTCCCACCCCTGCAATAAGGGGCTGAAGGTTAGGGGTGCTGCAGAGCGTCCCAGGGGTGACCTCTGCCATCGCAGGGGATGGGATGGATTGTGCACCTATTGGGGTACACAAGTGGGGTCCTACACTAGAGAATCTTTGAACCAAAAGAGACCTCAGAGAAGGTTAAGCCTGATTAAGTTTGAAAACTGTCCTTGTCATGGAATCTGTTCCAAAGGAAGTAGTAAGACCCTGGATTCTGTATTAGATTTGAGGCCCAAAAGACCACGGCTCTGAAGGTCTTCCTTGAAAACCTCTAAGAGACAGGGCTAAAAGCTCCCCCAGGGGCTGGGGGACTGAGTGACCTGTGAACAGGTGCCTGTGCCCCAGGATGGATGTCAGCATTCCAGTGCAGACCCAACACTGCTCAGGATTACCTGCATGACATCCTCCTATCTTGTCACCCTGTAGAGAATCACCTGCCAGCTTGCACCAGCAGCCACTAGCCGGCAGTTCCCATGCTGTCCTGTCACTGTCTAAAAAGCCCATTTTTCATGGGGGCGGGGATGGCTTTCAGGAGGGGGTCTACCTCTCCTCTGCCTATCCCACAAGGGTCCCCACAGTGTCACCTGCCTCTTTGCTTCCTTCACCAGCACCTGGTCCCTTTCCTACAGAGTTCTTGCTTCGGTGCTGCTTCTCATCCCCCCATGAGCACCAAGAGAGCCTGTGGTCACTCTGTTATGGCTCTCAAGGGACTTCGACACTCAGTCTCCATCAGGCACGGGTGACACTTTTCCCGGGCTGGCTAAGGCACTTCAGAGTGCTCTGGCCAAAACCAGTTCATGAAATTTGAAACTGTGCAGCAGAATCTGCAGTGAACAGAGCGGTCAAGCACCTCCGAGCACGTGGGCTACGCTTACTTCCTTCTCTGTATTCGACAGCTAATTACAAAATGCTTTTCGTTTCTTCGCTGAAACAAGTCTCTTAAGGACCACTTCTCGGGAGCCCCTTGTCAGTATGGTCCCAATGGTTATATGTTACTCAAAAGGGTTCTTTTCTTTAAGACAATTGCTACCACGGATTTCTTCTCTAAGTGGCCACATGTCAGATGCAGCTCTGGCCAGTAGACATACCCTGCAGGGCACATATGTTATTTTACATTTTCTAGTAGCTACATAAAAAACAAAACAAAACAAAACAAAAAACCACCTAAAAATATACAGCTAATATTTTTAATAAACCAATTTTGTTGACTCACTTGGGGGGTGAGGATATAAAAAATATCAAAATTACATCAAAATATCAAAAATAGGGGATCCCTGGGTGGCTCAGCGGTTTGGTGCTGGCCTTTGGCCCAGGGCATGATCCTGGAGACCCGAGATCGAGTCCCAGGTCGGGCTCCCTGCGTGGAGCCTGCTTCTCCCTCTGCCTGTGTCTCTGCCTCTCTCTCTCTCTCTCTCTCTCCCTCTCTCTCTCTCTCTCTCTCTCTCTATATATATATATATATATATATATCATGAATAAATAAATAAAATCTTTAAAAATATTATCAAAAATATTATCCTGTCAACATATGACCAATATAAAATTATTAACAAGATGTTGGATATTCCTTTTTTTGGTATTGATTCTTCAAAATTAGTTGTGTAGTTTACATTTGCAGCACATCTCAATTCGAGGCAGCTACATTTGAAGTGCCCAGTGGGCTACTGGCTGCCTTATCATGGTTAAACTTTGTCTATATAGAATTATAATATAGGTTAATAAAAGTCTTATTGATATTTAAAATATGGGGAAGAGCGTCTTTCTAAAAGCCTTTCCTCCCTTCTGAGTCTTTATCTCCCTGCAAAACTTCTATTTGGTCACTTAAATAACCAATTAATAAATTCCTTCCTTCCTTCCTTCCTTCCTTCCTTCCTTCCTTCCTTCCATCCATCTAACTGACAAGGGCTCCCAGGGCCATCCTTCCATGCCTTTGACCCATCAGGGCAGAACAGAGCGAGGCAGCAGCACCACTCTGAGTTCTGCCCTGGATCACTGCCCACTGCCTTCCCCACAGGCTTGGGCAAGTGTCTTCGAACAAGGCAGTGGGTGTGCGGACTCCTAAGACCTTCTGACCAATAAGAGAGAGTCTCCCAGGAAGCAAAGTGCATGCATGCTGTCAGGCAGAGCAGGGCCCTGGGGAAGCACAGGCCAAGCTGTGTAAGGCTTCCAGAAGCCTGGCTCCCTGGGCAGCACTGGCTCCAGGCAATTCTGGACTCAGCTGACTCAAGAGTAGGTTCCAGCAGAGCCATCCCCTCCACTTCTCCCCACACTCCAGCCCATGGTTGCCCATTGCTGCTGCTGGAAACAGCAGTTCCCTTAACTGGGGACATTGGAGATCCACCTGGCAAGACTAGGGGATAGTCCACAGAACCCCTGGGAAAAGCTTATTCTCCCTATTACACTGGAAGAGAATCTGAGGTGCAGAAAACATGGTCTCATGAGCTACCTTGCTGGCCCTGAGCAGGCTCAGAATCTTGTTTCCTAGAGTAAGGACTGTAAGGAGAGACAGAGAGAGAGAGAGAGAGAGAAACTCCAAAGGCTTCCTGGACATCAAAAAAACCTCTTGCAAAACAATATTTTGATGAGCTAAGTGTGTGAATTAAAAGCAGATGGAGTCTACTTCCTTTAAAATAAACAGGGTTTAAAATCTAGGGGCAAACTCCCACACACCATGTGTCTTGGGGCTGGAGAAACCAGAGCTGCCCTTCCTCAAACCAAAGGGCAGCCTGGCCCATTTGTCCCAGGCAAGGTACTGTGGGCAGTGGCCCTGTTCTATGGGTCCAGGTCCACCCCAGCAACGGGGACCCAAAGGACAGATACAACTGCTTGACAGGCAGCCCCCAGGCCCTCCATGACCTACAGAATGGAGGGCAAAGCCCAGCCTCACCCGTAGCACTCTCCTGATCCTCCAGAATTAGATGGAAGGCATGGGATCACAGCCCCAGAAAGCTCCAGGCCCACTGCCACACCTGCCAGCCCATTGCCAGCGCTCACCCTGCCTGAAAGCCACTCTCCGGCCAGTCCCTCCCCTCCCCTTCTCATCACACTGGCCTTGGCCTTGTCTGTGATGCTTCCTGGACTCTTCTTCTGCCCCTTCTCCAAATCAGGCAGGAGATAATGCCCTCTGCATCACTTCCTCAAAGCCAGAGTCCATTGCCTGAGACCATGGGAGTGAGGAATACGTGCCGAGTGAGTGTATGCATAAATGGGTGAATCTTCTCACTGCTGGAAAAGAGATCTTGTGGATATTGGGGGTGACCAGCAGCTGCCCGCATTCTGCATAAACTAGCTTAGGACCTAGGAAAGTCCTAGTGCACAGAGTAGCAGCAAATGGAGTAGTATGATGGCAGTAGTAGCAGACAGACGTACAAAGAGTCCCCAGCTCAGCTGTTGGGACCCTCCTGAGACACTGAAAACAGAAGTAGTTCTAACAACTAAGGCATTCACCTTCCCACACGCTGGAGCTCTCCTGGGCATGTGATTTAATCCTCATAGCTTCTAATGAGGGATGTATTATGATGATGTAGGATGATCCCCATTTTGCAGATGAGGAAACCGAGGCACAGAAGTTCAGGGAACTGGCCAGAGGCAGTCCTGTAGCTAATCAGTGTCATAGCCGGGCCTCCCAGCCATCCATGGGAATTCCAGACACATTCCTACAGGTGGGACAGGGCAGTGAGAGCTCTTTTAGGATGATGAAGGTAGGATAGGAAGCCAAGGAGGCAGCCAGGGCCTTGTCCTGGGTGGCCAGTGCCCCCCGCAAGGCAGCCTGGGACAGGAGCCTCAGGAGGGAGGATGAGGAAGGAGCACATGGGACAGGTAAGGAGGGGTCCCGGAGCCAACAAACTCCAGGAGACATATGGCTGGACTGGGTATTTCCACTTACTTTGTTCACAACCCTTCCAAAAATGAGTGCAGCCCCACCCCCCAAACAGAAGGGGTATTTCACGCAGCAGCTTTTAAGTGCTGCCCAGGGATCTGTAAAGTTGGAGGCAAGTCGGGAGGGACCCGCGGGAGGGGGTTATCTGTTTTCCCCAGCTGTGCTTCTGGTGCCTGCTAATAACCCCCATGGATCATTCTGCCTGGCTTGGAAAACGTGCTGACTGGCGTTAAAAATGGGCCCCTTCCCCGCCCGTGGCTCAGCGCCCCCACAGCACATGCAGGATGCTCGTTGTTAGCATGCCGCCTGTGTAATTAGGGCAGTCAGAATGGCAAAGGGCCCACCCTGGGTCCCCAAGAGCGATTGCAGTTCAGAAAAAGCACCCACCTGGTTTTATACTGATTAATGATGGGCCCCACTAATAGCGCTGCTTAACACACGAGTTTGTCAAGATTAAGTAATTGCCTTAAACAAAAAGTGTATTATCTTTAAGGCCCCGCTGATGAATGACTGGTGCCGGGAAATGGGGTGATGGATGTCTGGGACTCCCTGCCACCATCCCTCCCCCATTTGCATAAATTAAAACGCAGCCCTTGATTAGGATGAGAAGCCCCAGCCAGCCCTGCCAAAGGGACAAGGTGGCCGAGGGCCCTGCAGTCACCCTGCTGCAGGCCCCTGGCCACTGGGAGACCCCCAGCTGCAAGTTAGCATGACAAACTTGTGGGATGGGCAGAGGCCCGCTGGCAAGGGTAACCAGACATCTTATGGGGGTCAAGATCGGGACAGGGGAGCTGGAGGAAGAAACTCCAGTGTAGGAAAGCTGCAGATATCATCGAGGCCGGGGGTCCTGAGGAAATCCAGAGGGAGACAGGAGGGGCAGACCCACGTGCGACTAGACTGGAGCTTGTGCACACCCTTGTCACGCCCCACGTGGAGAAGCTGCTGCTGTCATTAAAGTTACCAAGCTGGCTTTCTTTCTTTCTTTCTTTCTTTCTTTCTTTCTTTCTTTCTTTCTCTTTTCTCTTTTCTTTTTAGATTTTATTTATTTATTCATGAGAGACACAGAGACATAGAGAGAGAAACAGGCTCCCTGTGGGGAGCCTGATGCCACACTCCATCCCAGGACCCCGGGATCACGACCTGAGCCGAAGACAGATGTTCAACTACTGAGCCACCCAGGCATCCCATGAGCTATTTCATAAAGCTCTGCTCCCTACAGGGTTGTGGGACCAGCTGGGGGCCTGGGACGATCTGGGATCCCCATGTAAAATGGGTTTATTTTTTTATTTTTTAAAAAAATTTTAAAGATTTATTTATTTACTCATGGGAGACACACAGAGAGAGAGAGGCAGAGACACAGGCAGAGGGAGAAGCAGGCTCCACGCAGGAAGCCCCATGCGGGACTCGATCCAGGATCATGCCCTGGGCTGAAGGCAGGCGCTAAACCGCTGAGCCACCCAGGGATCTCCGTAAACTGGGTTTAAATGGGGGTGGCTTGTACAACCTAATAGCAGCCCCGCCATAAATGGATGTTTGTATTTGTATGTTTCCGAGCAATCCCAGATTTGGGGTCACAACATCCATGTCCCTTCTCCAGGGCCCTTGAATTGTTCATACTCTTTCCCTCCAGATGGCACTTTGGAAGAGACAATTCACAGAAACAGATAGGGCCAAGAGCAGTGGGGACAGAACCTGCAGGGGCCGGCTGGCTGGAGGTAGTAACCCTGGAAGGGCAGCTGGGGAGGAGGAACAGATCTTAAAGTGGGGGATGGGGGGCCAGATTTGGGAAGAGGTCAGCAGGGCCCAGCTAGGCTGGGAGCATCAGGTGGACTCCCTAAATCTGAGAAGCACCTCCAGGTAATCTCCCCAGGGGGACCTCATCACCAAGCCAGTCAAACGGTGGAGGGTGCGTTTATTCCCAAGAAGGAATGATAATGATCATGATGTAATCCTCTGGCTTCTGGTGACTTGGGGTTCCAGAGCTGGGGGACCCTTGCAGCCGCTCTCTTGGGGGTTAGATCTTTAGCATAAGCCGTGGACAACAGTGAACCCTGATTCCCCACAATAGGTCAGAGACAGACCTAAGGGCCGAGGAGGAAGGTAACTTTGGCACAAAACTGGAATCCTTGTCCACCTGTGTCTCGCTTCTGCAGACAGTCTGCCCCATCAGCTATAAGCGGTTAGGTGCCCTACCCTGTAACTGATTCCTCTTCCTTTCTGAGCAAAATAAGATTCCGAGACCAAGCCACCCACCCTGAATCTGCCTCCGGGCTAGAGTGACATTAGCCTGAGCCAGGAGTTGTTCCCATAACATTGGTTTCCCCCAAACCACAGCTTCAGGGCAGATGCCAAGCATGGCCCATGGGTGGGGAGGGGCTGGGGCCAGATCTGGGTGGGGGAGCCTTCCCTCTTTGGAAGCAGAAACAGTTCCTTCTTCCGCATTGTAGACAGGCCACAGGGCCCTCCTACCCCACAGTTCTGGAACATGCAGACCCTGAATCCAGAGCTCTGGCTTCTTTTCTCTTTCGAGGTTCTGGGAGGGGTGCTCAGTAAACAATCCACAGAGCACAGCCTGCAGGATGGAGCAGACCAAATGCTCCAAAGATAAGGGCCCTGACACACAAGGGCTCTGGAAAAGTTCCCACCGTGTTGCCAACCAGAAAGAAGTCAGAATTTCACTTCCTTATTTGACCCAAGTGCACATGGACAAGTCACGCTGAAACCCATGTCCATGCTCCATATCTTGGCTGGTCCTGGGCACCCCTGCTCCCACACCCAGCCCTGCTTAGGCTGAAGCCAAGCAAAAGCTGAGGGGACAGACCACTGACCAGAGCTTGAAGGGCCACCCTCATCACCACTGGATGATTTCCCACTATAATCAGTCTCTGCTCCCCTCATAGTGCCATGGGGCAGGACTAATGACCTGTGCAGTGTCCCACATAAATATGAGCCAGCCATCTAGCCATCTCTCATCCTAAGACCATGAAAGAGGAGCCATAAATGCTCATGAGGGCACCAGCCTCCTTGTCCATAGTGTTCACTCTAGTAATAATATTGCTTTTCCCTGCCTAGCAGCCCAGTGGTAAAAGCTCAAGAATATTTTTTAAGTTTATTTATTTAAGTAATCTCTACAGCTAACGTGGGGCTCAAACTCATAACCCCAAGATCAAGAATCACATGCTTTCCGGACTTAGCCAGCTGGGCACTCCTTAAGAGTATCCATTGAATTGGAAACCCTCTGATACTGTTGGTGGGAATGCAAACTGGTGCAGCCACTCTGGAAAGCAGTATGGAGGTTCCTCAGAAAGTTAAAAATAGAACTGCCCTGTGACCCAGCAATTTCACTACTAGGAATTTACCCAAAGGATACAAAAATACAGATTTGAAGGGGTACATACACCCTGATGTTTATAGTAGCTCCAAACTATGGAGACAGTCCAAATGTCCATTGATGGATGAATGGATAAAGAAGGTGTGGTGTACACACACACACACACACACACACACACACACACACAGAGGGATATTACTTAGCCATCAACAAGAATGAAATTTTGCTATTTGCAATGATCTGCAGGGAGCTAGAGTATATTATGCTAAGCGAAATAAGCCAAGCAGAGAAAGACAAATAACGTAGGATACCACTCACATGTGGAATTTAGGAAACAAAATAGATGAATGCATTGGAAGAGGAAAAAAAGAGAAGGAAAGCAAACCATAAAAGACCCTTAATGACAGACAAGAAACTGAAGGGTGATGGAGGGAGGGAGGTGGGGGGTGGGCATTAGGGAGAGCACTTGTGATGAGCACTGGTTGTGATGAGTTGTACGTAAGTGATGAATCACTGAATTCTGCTCCTGAAACCAATATTCCACTATTATGTTAACTAACTAGAATTTAAATAGTAATTTGGAAGAGAAAAAAAAACAGAGTTATCTATAGAATAACACAAAATGACAAACATTTTTTGAGTGCTTATGCCAGGCATAATTCTGAGCACTTGATATTCATATTTATTTGCTCTTCACATCAACCATTTGGGGGGCATGAACTATCACGACCTCATTCTATAGATGAGGACACTGAGGCTTGAAGTGTATGTAACATAACCAAGATCACACAGCAAATAACCAGCAAGGAAGGATTTGCACCATCATCTGTGATTCTAAAGCCTGAGACTTAATTAACCACCTTTCCAGCCTGTGCATCCCTGATGACGGCTTATTGTAGTGTGGGTGGCTGGAAAAGCAGAGAAGCAGAAGTCCCCGGCTGCACTCCCCATGGTCCTATGTAAGTCAGTGCTCTGGGGTCTTCCCAGGAGAAGCCACTTCTGCTCAGAGTTGTGGAGGGTCACCGAGCTCCCAGTTCTGTCTTCTCCATAGTACAGCCTCTGCCTTCAGGGCCCGGGCGCCGGCTCTGCTCTGGAGATGCAGGAAGGAAAATATTTTGTCCCTGTCTCAAGGATCTTTCAGGCAGCAGGAGACACACAGGTCAACAGGTGACAGGTGAGCAGAGGACCAGGAAGGCACAGAAGCTTGTCAGAGGGGAGGAGGATGGGGTAATAGGCCAGATAAGTGAAGGAGATCAAAAGATACAAACCACTAGTTATAAAATAAATAAGTCATGGGGATGAAAAGTAAAGCAAAGGGGACATACTCCATAAGATTGTCATAGGGGCTCCTGAGTGGCTCAGTGGTTGAACGTCTGCCTTTGGCTCAGATTGTGATCCTGGGGTTCTGGGATCGAGTCCCACATCAGGCTCCTCGCAGGGAGCCTGCTTCTCCCTCTGCCGTGTGTCTCTGCCTCTCTCTGTGTCTCTCTCATGAATAAATACATTAAAAAAAAGATCATCATAACGTCGTATGGCGACAGATGGTGACTACACTTACTGTGGTGAGCATTTCATAATGTACATAATTGTTGAATCACACTATGCTGTGTGCCTGAAACTACTGTAATATTGTAAGTCAACTGTACTTCAGTATAAAAAGAGAAACACAGGAGTGCTCTGTGTTGTCATAGCACGACAGGGGAGCAGTGGCGAAGGGTAAGGCTGGGGTGTGCCCCCCTTATCCAACATCAGGGATGTCAGGCATTAGCCTGCTGGTGATGGGGAGACAACAAGGAGGTGAGGTGAGGGAGCGACAGGATCAGGTCTGCATTTTACACCCAGGGAGCAGGGGGTAAGGTGTGTGGATGAGGCTGGAGGGAAGGAGACTCAGGAGCAGCGGGGTGAGGGAAGAGGGGCCTCCCTGGGCAGAGGCGATAGAGAGGGATTGGTTCATGACCAGTGCAGGTTGCATGGCCCGTGGGACTTGGTGCCAAGTCGGGTAGGATGAAGCTGGTCCCCTCAAGCTTCCCAGGTGGGGCTTAAGTGGGTGGTGGTGTCCCCACCTAGAAGAGGGGATCCAGGAGACAAAGGCTGTTTGGAAGACAAGCAAATGAGTGGTTTCTGACCTGCTGAGTTTGAGGTGCCTTGAATATCAGGTGGCCATATCCGGGGACTAGTTGTAGAAATGAGGCCAGAGCTGGGGGGATAGTCCTAGAAGGGAGGCTGTGATCTGGGGCACGCTGAGTGGAGGACTGGAACCCCGAGTGAGAATGAGTGTGTAACAGAGAGAGGGAGTGGGTGACTAGCAGACAGGGCTCTTGTCGGGGCTGTCCGTTGCTCACCTGGCTCCTCTGGCTTTCTGATGCTTAAGTACAATCTGAGCCGCTGGCCTGCCCAATGAACCTGGGTCCTGACCTGTGTGTGTACAGGTGGTGGTGCAGCCCCCGCCCTCAGCAGTCCCGGGGGAGCTCATGGAGGCAGCCAGCACCCAATCTGCAAGCATCTACTTCGTGTTCAGCTCTACATTGGGTCTTGAGGGCAACAGAAGCCTGAATCTGACTTGAAAACCTGTGTTCCCACCAAAGAGGCTTCCAGATGAAGGCAGGGAAGCTTTCCTTGGCCTCAACTGTGCCCCAAACCCAGGCACTGGAGCAGCTGCAGAGCCAAAGACAGAGGCCTGCCCAGATCATGCTGGGCCTCCGGCAGAGTTGCAGCTCCTGGAGTGAGAACTCATCCCAGACTCTGGGTGTCCTCAAAGTGGACAGTTTGCAGTGCGAATCCCAGCTGTGTCACTTACCAGCTGTGTGACCCGGGGTAAATCACACAACCTCTCTGAGCCTCACTGTCCTTCTAGATAACTTCCCAGGTAGGGTCACTGGGAGCAGCCAATGAGATCACACAAATGTAACCTCATGCCAGAGCTGGCTGTCAGCCACCTGCCCCTCCCATAAGCAGCACGCCCAGCCTCCACCTTTATACAAGGGACAGGCATCCCTGTCCTTAACTGTGGGGAGCCACACTGAGGACCCGCACTTTCCCCTGAACAGCAGGCAGGTTTGAGCTCCCCTCCCCTTCTCCTTCCTTCCTTCCCTCCTCCCTCCTCTTTCACAGAAACTAAGAGCCCCCTTTTACAGCCTCATGCAGGCCTCGGGGGAGCCTGAGGCTGGCAGAAATGACTGCTAATACTTCCAGGCACATTTACTGAAACCTTTTGACACGGAGGATATTTTTATGAGATAAGTGCCCTGTGTCGGTATCAACTGGCAAGTTTCATTGCTCACATTTCAGTCCTGCAAAAAGCCTTTTTCAATCACTGTCCATGGCAACGATAAACTTTAATGGCTGAGGGAAAGCCTGCAGCTCAGACGCTCTGTCCTCCCACCTCCCTGCCCCATGCTGCTGGCTGACCTCCCTCCTCTCCCCACAGGGCTGGATGCCCAGGCAGAGGGCCAGATGGAGGGGGGGCCATCACCCCCATTCCCCAGCCCCCCTGGTTTCTCAACCTCAGATGATCACAGGCCCTGGCAGCGTATTAGAAACACCAGGGAATTCAAAGTCCAATACCCAGCCCAGCTCCATCCAACTGAGACAGAATCTCTGGGGTGGCTTCCAGGACATCAGCATTTTTAAAAGCTCTCCTGGGGATTCCACTGGGCAGCGGGTGTGGAGAACAGCTGCACTTCCTCTGGGAAGGCGAGTCCTGGGTCACAGCCTGCTCTTCCCTTGGCAGCCACATCACTGCTCACACATGTCACAGGGACATCCTGTCCTGCACCCAGGAGGAGTCAGGCAGCCACGTGTCTCTCTACCTGGTGGTGAGGGAACCAAACCCAGAGGTCATGAGGTCACGGAGAAAGCCAGGAACCCACATGCCTTCTGAGCCCAGGTCCCGCCCTTTCCATCTGAACGAACGGTGTCTGAATGAGCATCTGGGCAGAATGGTCCGGCGCTGCCTCGCAGCAGGCATTCAAGAGATGAAGAAGAACGAGTGAATGAATGAATGAATGAATGGCTTCTCCCTACAGGAAACTTGTCCCACCACCTCAGTGTCCTACAGGTAAGGATGGTGTTTGGGTGTTCCCACAATGCTGACTTTCCAGAAGATCCCAGCACACTCCAGAACTCGAGGCAAGCAGGGTCTCTGTCTGTCTTCCTGGTTGCTTGTGGCTCCCCTAGCACAGCTGTGCCCGTTGTTCATAGCTGTCCTCACAGGATGAACTCACTCCTGGGGCTGAGTGAGCTGAGGAGGACAGCTCTTCCCCCCCCCCCCCCCGCCACTGCTCTCCAACCACCTGCCAGCCTCTCCCCAAACTCACCTCCCGGCAGCTCTACCCACACACCTCTGGCCCCCAGGAGAGTCAGACTTCTGTCTCCCCGGGAGCATCTCCTACCAGCTCTCTCTCACAGGTTCTTTTGTCTTAATCCCTCTGGGTCCTTTGGGATAAGGAAGTGTGGGATCAATGGGAAAGAGGGGCAGAGCAGCAGGAGGCAGGGAGTGGGGAGGCTCGTGGGGTCTTGGAAGGCTTGTATTCACTTGCCACTACTGCCAACTCTGTCAGTGTCTCTGCACACCTCGAGTGTGGCTCGAGGTTCTGTCATGCCCTGAGCAGTGCCTGCTGCAGAAAGGAAGACAAGGCGGGTGACAAAGGATGGACAAGGGCTGAGTCTGACTCTGAGGCTGGCTCATTCTCCTCACGAATCCTCAGCCAACCCATCTTTTCGGGTTGTGCTACAGTCAAAGATTCTAGGGCAGAAGATTCTGGGGACAGTGTTGTCAGAACTGAGATCCCAGCTGTCTCACTGAGGCCCCGGAGGGGGTGGGTCACCAGCACCCAGCACCCACTACCAAGGGGCCAGTGAACCATTGAAGGAAACTGTCTGAATTGCCTTTTTAAACCAAACCCAACCCTGAATATTACCCTCTGGCTGTCTGGCCCCAAATTCTGCCATGAAGAATGGGCTTCAATAAATCCCTCCTTTGTAACCATCTCTGAGTCTCCCTTCCCTCTCCTGCCTCAGCTTGAACCATTTATTACACGCAGAGTCTCAAAATGAACAACTTTTGCAACTTCCAAATATACTCACAAGCTCCACCTGTCTTCCCCCATCCATCAAGACAACAAAAGCCATTTCTCCTTGAGAGATGAAAAAAAAACCAAAAACCAACCAACCTACCAACCCCCCAAAACCAAAAAACCAAAACAAACCCAGCATTGGGGACCAATTAAGCATTTCCTTTGAAATGCATGCGTGCCACAGATTGCTGAGGGTGAACTCCAACCTCTGATGAAATGGGAACCAGATGCCAGGAACTGGAGGTGCACAGCATCCTGCCACCACTGTCCTTCACCAAGAGAGATGTGGGGTGGGCAGCACAGACCCTGGTGGGTGGGATGGGGGTGGGAGTGGGGAGCTCTGGCTAATGTCATAGCCCCGGTTCATGGCACTGGCTCGAATTTCCATTTTAGCCATCACTCATGACAAGAAACGAGGGCCTCCCTCCGGCCCACAAGCACACCCTGTCTCCCAGCCTTCACTCCTTCCTGATTTTGCACACCCTGGGATTGCTGGCTTAAGCTCTAATTCTTCCTCAAAGTCTTCTTCAAACACTCAAGCCTGAAGGTAACATGTCCTCTTCCCATTCGGAGACTAGCAATCTTGCAAAGATACAGTCCTTGATCACAGAGTGACAGCTGCGATGAACCAGCACTACTCCTAATTAGATTGTGGGCTTTTCTTATAAATCATGTGTTTTCTCAGCAAGCTCTCTATAAGCAAGTGCTAAACGGCTGCGGTTGTGTGCTGATCAATGCTGGCCACCAATTCCTGGGGCAGAGGTGGGGGCCCTGGCTTATAGCATTTGCCAATTTCCATGGTGTAAATACTCTCACTGTGGCTGATTCCAAGAGAGCCGATGAGCCATCACTGAACCTGGCTCTCGCCAATGTGGAGAACAGCTCCCATGTGCTGGTGTGAACTGATTATGGCAATAAACAGCCAGACTGGGGGCTCCTCGGTGACTCAGCGGTTGAGCGTGTCTGTCTTTGGCTCAGGGCGTGATCCCGGGGTCCTGGGATCAAGTCCCACATCAGGTTCCCCATAGTGAGCCTGCTTGCTTCTCCCTCTGCCTGGGTCTCTGCCTCTCTCTCTGTGTCTCTTATGAGTAAGTAAATAAAATCTTTTTTTTTTTTTTTTTTTTTAAAGAAACGGCCAGACTGGGTCTGCACAGTCCCCAATGCTTCCTTAAGCAAGGGGATTCTTTAAAACAAAACAAAACAAAACAAAACAAAACAAAACAAACACGTTGATTTCCTGAGAGCTAAATAAAACCATTTTCCACCTGAAAAAATTAGCAGGAAATGTTTCTTAATGAGAATACACAATGCTGGAAACAGCAGTGTGTGGCATCCTGCTGGAAATTACTGTTAGAAAGAATTTGGTGACACATTTTGAGAATCACACCCTTGGACTCCATGGCTTCACTTTTTGCTCTACTCCAGAGTAGACACCTACGTGGCGACAGGTGCTGGCACTGAGACTGTGATCACAGCAGACCTCGTACTACCACACAATGGTAGGGAACCCAGCAGTTCAGCAAGAGGGAAGGGGTTAAGCAAGCCTCAAGTCAGCCTTCGAGAGGATACGACCAGGACTTGTATCAGAAATGATAAGAAAAAGGGCTGGCTCGGGCCCGATGCCTCCTTTGTGAAGTGGGGTCCCCACGCACGGTCTTCCTCTGTGCAGACCCCCACTCTCCCCGTGCTCACCCGAGGTCTAGCTGGACATAGGGGACGCAGAGACCCTCCCCAGCGGACGCAGCCTCATCACCAGAGGCCTGAAGTAATGGGTCGGCCAAACAGATGGGATAAATCAATGCCAAGGACGCTGTCACCCTGGGCAATCCCGCACCATTCAATTTTCATGTGAATTTAGCAGCTCTGCATGGTTTTTAAGAACCCAATTGTATCCTGACACTTTTTAAATGATGCCTCTTTACATCCGGCCGTAATTTATCTTTTACTTAGGAGCAGCTCCACTTCCATAACCATTTGAGGGGAAGGGGAAAAAAAAGAAACAAAACACCGACTTCACTTAATTTACAATAGTCCACACTCAGTAAAACATGGATGACAGGGGTTTGCCAAATGTGAATTTCATGTCAGCAGCTCATTTTGGGAAAGCTTAAGTGGCTTTATTTTGAAAGAAAATACACATTTAAAAACTGTTTACAGATTGGAGTGGGGGGTGAGGATAAGTGTGTGGGTGTGTGAGAAAGGACTGGTGCTGGTACAAACCCCCCAAAGCTCAGGTTTACACCAGTCAGGCAAAAGGGCTCTGTTTTCCCTAAAAAAGAAAAATACAAGTCATTTCAAATTCTTGAAAACTCCAAAGGAATGTGAGTGACCAGAGAGATGCTCTGCTGGTTTTGTTTTGTTTTGTTTTTTTAAGATTTTATTTACTTATTCATGAGAGACACACAGAGAGAGGCAGAGACATAGGCAGAGGGAGAAGCAGGTTCCCCGCAGGGAGCCCGACATGGGACTTGATCCCAGGACTCCGGGATCACGATCTGAGCCGAAGGTAGACGGAACCACCCAGGCGTCCCCCTCTGCTGGGTCTTTACTCATTCTTCTGAAGGCACGATGCTGAACCTGAACTGGGGAGCAGCAGACACGGAGTACCCCATCCCCCACTCCTACCTCCACCAGCAGATGCAAATCGCCCAACAGTGCTGACTTCCACTTCTTTGAAACAACTGTCGTCACACCCATCCCTTGGCTATTTTGCACCTGGGGTCTGTGAGAGTAAAAGGCAGTCGAGGAAAAGACAGCAGATCATGTTTATCCAGAGTCTTGAAGGAAACAGGCCTTGTCCCCTATCTTGTTTAATGTGAATGACCCTCGTGGGGCCACGCTATTGTCCCTAGAGTATAGAGGGGAAACTGAGGCAGTGAATGCTCAGTTCCTGGGTGCAGGGTCACCCAGCTAGCTGGTTGGTTGCTGTCAGAGTTCATGGAGAACATGACATCTGGGCTCACCGAATAGAACTATCTTTCAGGTCTGGAAACTGCCTTCCTGGCTTTGTGGCCCAAGCACCAGCAGCCTTGGCAGCACCTGGTGTGTGTTCTGATAGTGTCCTGGGCCCACCCCAGCCTATGCATTCAGAAGCTGAGTTTAGGCCAGATCCCAGGGCAATGGGTTTGAGAACACTGGTCTAAGGGATATTTTCTGTTAAGGAAGAAATGAGAAAAGGCTTTCCGGTGACGCTAAGACGCTGGAGAGTCACGGTGCCCGCTCCCACAAAGGGCCACTGTCCCCTCACAGAGCGGCTTACAATTTGCCTGCAGGCCCACACCTGGGTTGGACACCAGTAAGAAAAACAGCCTGCATTTGTACTCACTGTGCAGACCTCGTCTCTATAAAGCATATTTTCATCCAGCACCTCATTTAACCCTCAGGCGGCCACCGAGAGAGGCAAGAAGGGAGGCGGGAGCCCATTACTGACAGGTCCAGTCGGGCCTGAGCAGAAATCGGGTCCTCGGGCCGCCAGGGCCCGGCCGCCCGGCCCTGCTGTGGTTCACACAATCGCCCTCAGTTCAACGGGAGAGGTTCCCACAGCCAGCGAGGCCTTCCAGATCCTGCAAGGGGAGATGATCCCGCGCTGGCCCAGCCAGAGGCACGCTCGGGGGCAGGGGGGTGGTTGGGGTGGGGAGGCTGTCCTTCCACAGCTGCAGCCATGGGGTGGGGTGTGGGATGTGTGTGTGTGTGTGTGTGTGTGAGAGAGAGAGAGAGAGAGACACACACACACACACACACACACACACACACACACGCAGAGAACACATGTCCAAAAAAGGAAGCCCTCAGAAGCAAAGGCAGAAAGTGAGAAACCTGTTCTCCCTCCTCTCCTACGGTGTCTGCTTCGCTATTACAGGGATCTGCAAAACCCATCTCCCACCGAGACGCCGGCTTGTAAAACTCAAATGCACAAATGAGGCCCAGCTGCAGTTCTGCTCACAATAAGCCCAAGGAGGGAGCCGTCCTGGCAGGGTGCAGGAGGCCTGCCGTCTGGAAGGGGCTCCGGCTCAGGCCCTGGTGTTCGGTGGCAAGGTGTAAATGTGTGAGCAGCCAGGCATCCTGTGCCTGAGGGAGCAAGAGGGCAGCTCTCACCTTTCTCACACAGAACCTTCAGTTGGCCCCAGGTCTGGAGGTGCCAGGAGCTAACCACGACCTGGCTCTGGGTTTAAAAAAAAAAAAATGCTGTGATGGCATATGTGTGTGCATTGGCCCCATGGCTGGCCCTTTCAGGCCGGGCTAGAGAAAGATCCAGACACGCAGACTGGGAGCTGTGTCATCTGACCCAAATGATTTTACCTCTCTGAGCCTCAGCTTCTTCACCTCAAACTGGCAGTAATAATTCTTACCACCCTGGGTGGGGTGGTGATAAAATGAAGCTCTCTGTATAAAGTGTCGAGCCCACAGTGGATGCCCCATAAATGTTCATTTCCCTTCCCTAAAGCTGGGCTCTGTGCTCCACGCGGGGGAGAGAAAGACAAACACACCATAGTTAAGAGCAAATATGGGAATGCGCGTCCCTGAGTTAGAGAAGCCCTTGCTTACATCCATTTGCATTGAATTCTGTGAGTGCTCCAATTTCCAAAGCTGGATCTTTATTTAGATCTTTATTTTTCACTGTAAATACAACATATGTTTACAGAGATATTTATTTTTCTCTGTAAACACAGCAAATGTCTAGGGAAAATATAATCCCAAACTCACAGGACTGGAATGATTTTTTTTATGACAATCATTTTTGTTTGTTTAAAGCTACGACAGCGGTGCATAACGCCATCTCGTTCTACTGTCATTTGGAAGAGGGGGCGTGGATGGGAACCGCATCACACCAGGGCAATAACAAAAGACGATAGGTAAAGGGATCCTCACAGGGCAAATAATACTGCATTTACTCCTCTGAATGGCTGAAGCTGGAAAGATAGAATCCCCGAAGACCGGGACCAAATCCACTCCGACTGGACATGACCATGCCGTTGAATGCACAACATAGTGTCACTGCGATGGGTGGAATGATTGGATGGTTTCATGAAAAGGGGTGGGAAAAAAGTCTCATGAAATTTTAGGACCCTGAAGAGAGGATTGTTTTATATACGTATAGGATCAAAGCTATCATTAGATCGACCTAAGAGACTCTCAGTCAAATCCACTCATTGTACTGACAAGGGAAACTGAGGCTCCGAGATGTCACCTGCCTGAGATCATAGATGTTAATGGCAAAGCCTATGATAGCAAATTTCCCTTGTTCTTTGCTTGTTTTGTTTTTTTTCAAATTAGAGTTATGGGGTGTGTGGGTGTCTGAGAGGTAATATACAGTGTCCTTTGAATTTTAGATGGAGGGGGACTATTTCCTGCAGACAAGGGAAGCCAGTGGCACTACTGAGAAAGGCTCACAAAATCCCCAGGGGGTGTCTTCCACAAGAAGACTGGAAATCCAACAGAAACCCTCCCTCCTGAAATCCTGTGCCCATGGTTTTGATGCCCTCCTAACAAAAAAATATTATTTTGGGACACCTGGGTGGCACAGTGGTTGAGCATGTGCCTTTGGCTCAGGTCGTGATCCCAGGGTCCTGAGATCAAGCTCCCTGCAGGAAATCTGCTTCTTCCTCTGTCAATGTCTCTGCCTCTCATGAATAAATAAAATCTTAAAAACAAAAATTTCGATTGACCTCATTATATTTTTAAACTGTATTTTTACCTCTTATTAGGAAAGTGGAACATTCGGGTTCCTCAGCACGGAATGGCAAAGCTGAGCGAAGACGTGGCTCGCTCAAGCCAGGAGGAATCTGGGCAGAATGAAGGAGCAGAGCCTGTACAACTTCCGGAAGAAAAGACTGATTTAGGACCCAAAAGATGAAGCCCTATTTCCCCCAGGAAATAAACTCCAGGAGTTCCCTCCCTCTGAGACTGACACAACCAAGATCAGCAAGTCTGGATGTATTTGTTAGGTACTGATACTCCATACAGTATCAACGGGAAAGGGGTTTGTGGGGAGAACACTCATATTTGGGGTACCTAAGGGGGAGAGTCCTGTTCTTCCAGAGCATTTCTGGGGTCTCTGCTTCTAGGATGAGAGTAGAGGCTCTCTCCCACCCTACTGCCCCCCAATCACTGACACAGGCCATCTGGGATGGAAGAGAGTACACCTTCCTCCCCAGCCCCCCCCCCACACACAAGCACTGGCCTCCACTCTAACTTGCTAATTTTTATCTTATGATCCCCTTTTTCTTTACACTAGTCTCCTTTCTCGTTGGCCCTATTAAACTATGCATTTTTGGAGGCTGCCTCTAGAACAACAAAGAATAAAAATGAATAAACAAACGTCGCCAAGAGTTAATTCTCAGACTCTTGAGTGATGAATCTCTAACCCAGGGATTCTTTAAGAAAGAGAGGAAAAGGAACAAGGCTTCCAAAGAGTTTCATATGTGTGAGTTTCAACGGAAGCAGAGACCTGTTAACACTTCCACCTTTATAACAAAATGCCAATTGATTGGTGGTGGTGCAATTTTTCCTTGGAAACTTGGACTGCCGTAATCATGGCACTGGCATCGCCTGCCTTTAGAATTTTAATCTTGTTCTTCAGAAGAAAGGCCATCTCCTTCATGTCTCTGTAGATACATGCCTCACCCCATTCATGGATTGAGGCTCCATTCCTCCTCTGCCTGACCTCACCCCATCTCAGGTAGGGAAGATATGGCCTCTCTGGGTTCCCTGTGGACCCCGACAGCCTCTGACTTCCTGTAGACTCTTGCCCTCAACCTCAGCTTCCAGAAGCCTGGGACTAGAGGGGTGGAGGCTGGCTCCAGGCAGTTCTCAGGGGGGCACAGAGAGGGAGGGAGGGGAGTGGAAGGCAGGGAAGGAGGAAAGGAGGGAAGGAGAAATGTTAAGCCATACCCAATGTTGAGAGGTACATTGACCAATGAGGCAGGTGAGAACCACTTTATCCAGCCTCAGGGAAGGAGAGATGGGGACAGGAAAAGTTAGACACTGTCACTCTTAGCTTGCCAGGAACCACAACCCTGGAACCCGTGCACAGTTTACCACCCCCACCCCTGCCACCCAAGTTCACTTGTGTGCCCCCCTCCAGCGCTATTTCCTCATCAGTATAAAGGGAGGGAAGAGCCCCATCTGTCCCACCAGCAGGTGACAAGGAGGAGTGATAAGGACTTCGGAGCCCTTTGCAAATATTGAGGGTTAGACTCAGAAAACCCAAGCAGCCAGAGTTGGGAAGCGAATTCCTCATTTTCTTTTTTAAGATTTTTTTTTAATTTTTATTTATTTATGATAGTCACACACACAGAGAGAGAGGCAGGGACATAGGCAGAGGGAGAAGCAGGCTCCATGCACCGGGAGCCTGACGTGGGATTCGATCCTGGGTCTCCAGGATCGTGCCCTGGGCCAAAGGCAGGCGCTAAACCGCTGCGCCACCCAGGGTTCCCTTTCTTTTTTAAGATTAAAAAAACATATATTTTTTGAAAAGATTTATTTATTTATTTATTTATTTATTTATTTATTTTAAAGATTTGATTTATTCATGAGAGAAACAGAGAGAGAGAGAGAGAGAGAGAGAGGCAAGACACAGGCAGAGGGAGAAGCAGGCTCATGCAGGGACCCTGAGATCACAACCTGAGCCGAAGGCAGATGCTCAACCATTGAGCCACTCAGGCATCCCTTCTTTATTTATTTGAGAGAGGGAGAGAGAGAGAGACAAAGAGAGAGACAGAGAGAGAGAAAGCAAGTGGGGCAGAAGGAGGGGCAGAGGGAGAGGGAGAGAGAGAATCCCAAGCAGGCTTTCCACTAAGTGAGGAGCCCTACATGGGGCTCGATCTCACAACACTGAGATCGAGACCTGAGCTGAAATCAAGAGTCAGACATTTAACTGACTGAGCCACCCAGATGCCCCTAAAGATTTTATTTTTAAGTTCTCTCTACACCCAACATGGATGGGGCTTGAATTTGTAACCCTGAGATCAAGAGTCATGCTCTACAGACGGAGCCAGCCAGGCCTGCCACCCCCACCCCCAACCGCCCATTTTAAAAAAGAGGAAAGAAAGGGGTAGGTGGCTGAGGAAGACCATCTCCCAGACCCACGCCTTCCATGAGACCTGTCCTCCCTCTCAGAACTTGAGGAACATGGGCAGCCCGGATGGTTCAGCGGTTTAGTGCCGCCTTCAGCCCAGGGCCTAATCCTGGAGACCTGGGATTGAGTCCCACATGGGGCTCCCTTCATGGAGCCTGCTTCTCCCTCTGCCTGTATCTCTGCCTCTCTCTCTGTGTCTCTATGCATAAATAAATAAAATCTTTAAAAAAAAATTAAAAAAAAAAGAACTTGAGGAACATTGTGAGAAACACATCCCACTTACCGATCACGTTCTCATCCCACTCCTAAAAAGAAAACGCTTCACTTCCCTATCGTCCCTTCCTAATGTCCACCTGTTCCTTCCATCAGTTCATTCAGTGCCAAGTCCAAGCAAAACTTTTCTGTTCCATAGTTATAGCCAGTTTGCATTTTCAGTTTTCTTGGGTCTTGGGCCAGCCTGGGGCTGGTGGATGGCGGGAGGGGTGGGGTTTGGGGGGTGTCCCCAGACTCGTGGCCAGAGCCCCGGCTTGGGGAGCCCCTTCTCTTACTCTCAGCCACATCCACAGGGAGGGGGCCCACTGAGGCACCAGAAAGCAGGCAAACTGTGCATATTCTACAGGAAAGAGGCAAAATGGGAGAGTGTGGATTTATCTGCACGTGGGCTTGAAACCAGCTGTGTCCCCCCACCTGCTCTCTCTTCTTTCTAGTTCTCTCGACAATGCTGCAATTCCTCCCCCTCCAATCCTTACCAAAGCATAGATTGAGAATCACCGAAATCTATGTGCCTGGAGCCCAGGGATTGGCTAAGTGTTGACACAGCACTGGTGTTCTAGAAAGAGAGCGAGTGGGGAGGGGAACAGAATGCACGGGAG
The DNA here is from genome assembly GCF_905146905.1 of Nyctereutes procyonoides. NCBI lineage: Eukaryota > Metazoa > Chordata > Mammalia > Carnivora > Canidae > Nyctereutes > Nyctereutes procyonoides. Next base: position 9,594,011 of record NW_026575030.1, on the reverse strand, counting down.
GGAACAGAGCAGGTGCTTCTGAGAGCTAGAGGTTGAAGTCCCCCAGGGCACAGTTAAAACCCAGCCCCTGTGTCACCCTGAAAGTCATGTGGGCCCTGGGGAGCTCTCCTTTCTAAGGGGGCTGGTACCTGCCACCCAAACTGCAGGAAACAATAAACAAGCAAGTTGTGCATTCAGACAGTGCCCAGATTTGGGAGACAGGAAAATGCTTGGGAAAAATCAGGAAGGCTCAAGGGTATAAAAACTCACAACCTTCCCAGCAGGTTGGGTTTTCAAATGAGTAATATAAAAAAGAAAGGAAATGTGAATGAGCACCCCAAACTCGGTGCAGGCCACCACAAAGACGCAGGAGGACCCCAGCCACCGCTTGCCGTCTGTCCCCACAACGGGCCTCCCTCGGGCCTCAGCCTCCCTAGGTGATTAGCATGCAGCGGGCTGCAGAGGAATGTGAATATATTCTGCAGGGGGAGGCTGAGAGGTGCAGGGGGTCAGGTGGCTCGCCATTAAATCACGCTGCTGTCAGCCCACACAATTCCTCTTCCCCCAGGCTCGGCCATTACTTGGGTTTATGCAAAATAAACAGCTTTGCTAAATATTCCCGCAGACGGGCCCACAAAGGCCCCGGCTAAGGAGGGAGAATGCACCCAGAGACCCAGAAAACGGTCTGCCTCCTTGTTCCAGGGCCCGGCCAGGGAGTTGGGCTGTCTCCTGTCCGTCTTTTCTAAGTCCGCTTCGAGTTTTCCTTTTTTCTGTTTGGTTGGTTTTGTGTTTAGCTTTTCTTTCTGTTTTGGTAATTCCTCCCAAGACACTGCCATGAATACTGTTAACTTATTCTTGTCTGGCTCTGACTCACTCCCTTTACTTTCTCGAGCTACATAAGACTTACAATTCCCACTTTTCTATAGGGGAACTGAGCCATGAGAAATCTCTTATAAACGCTCCCAGAAAGGAACCCGTTCTCAGAAGATCCTTCAAGACAGGCTCGGAGGCGGGGGCTGTGGGCGCCCAGCAAGAATCCTAATTGTCCCAGCGCCACACACAGGCCCCAGGTGGGGGAGGGGAGCCAAGGGGCAGAGAGTTGAAAACAACTCTTCCTTTCTTGGGGGAGCCGGGTTTGCTTATTCACCTTGAGCCCAGCCTTCTCCCCCTATTTCTGTCGATCAGCAAGAACAAAACCAGAGAAGCCCCCACGGGCGGTGGCAAGTCAGCCTTGCTCCCAAAGACTTGGGGACAGGCAGGGCTACAGGAATCTCTAAGGTTACTGCTCCAAGACACCTTAGTCAGAAAACTAATAACTCTGCATGCTGGGGGGAGGGGGGAGAAGGCGCAGAGCTTGGGTAGGTAGGGGTTACCATCCTCACTGTGCACAAGAGGAAACTGAGGCATAGGAGAACAGGCCTGCTCTGCTGAAATAAGCATGTGGGCAGGGTGTCTGTCTCACCTGACTTCACGTTCTTGATTTCTTTTTTTATTTTTTATTTTTTAATTTTTTTACGTTCTTGATTTCTGCCAGAGAAACCCCATCAACCCCATCAGGTCTGGGTGTCCCAGAAGCAGACTGGGAAACAAGGGTGTGAGTGCAAGTGGGTTTATTTTGGAGGTGACAGGCCACCTGTAGGGCACCAGGGAAAGCAAGGGCAGGAAGCTTATGGGGGGGCATTAGCATATCCCCCACCATTCTGGGCAAGTAGGCTTAACACTGCACAGGGTAGGCTCTGGGAGCCACTGCAGACTCAGCCGATGGGGAGGGAGCTGGGATATTAATACACCAGTTCTGCAAAAGCCACTTGTTAAGTAAGGTTGTTGATCCGACGTGTTCCTGTGCTGGTACCCTGGTCTGCCACCAGGGCCATAGTAAGAGAAAGCCCTCATGCATGGCCGTGAGGGAGCCAGGACCCACGGAAGTGGTCAGCAGGCAGCGGTATGCACGGGACACAAGCTCTTCTGCAGCAAACCCTAACGGTGCCTAGCTGGCAGATGAACACTAGAACTCTCCCTTTCCTGGGGCCCCTTTCTACCTGTATAGGATAGAGTAGGCTTTATGCACCTACTTTCTTGAGGGACAAATAGAGGTCTGTACCCTGCCCAAGGCCTCCCTGACTCTCCTGTTGAGCAAAACCAAAGCTGAATGGACCATGTGGTTCCAAGGCCCAGATCTGGGGGATGGGGGGGACTGGGGACCCTAGCCCACCACCTGTGGAAACCTCTCCTGAAATAAACCTCTCCTTCGTGACCCAGGGGAACCATCAAAGGGCTAAAACAAGGAAAAGACACGCTTGTGACTTGAACCAAGAGACCAAATCTTACCTCCCCTCTTTTTCCTTTACCACTTACTTGGTGGCGGCGGGGGGGGGGGGGGGGGGACGGGGACGACAGGACAGCAGAACAATACTTTTAATGAAGCCTAGTCAGAGTGCTCCTCTCTTAAGTAGCCCAAGGAGGTAACAGGGCAAACAGTGGTGCAGGGTCAGGAGGGGAGGGGGTTTCACCCACTGTGCTTCAGTAGAGTCTGGTGCGGTCACACATGGGGTGGGGGGAGCAATGGAAAGAGGCGTCTCTATTCCAGGACTCTCAGCACTCCAGTTTCTCCCAAGTCTCCAAGGTCTCTATCTTCAGCACCTGAGGACCACCTGGCGGGAAATGTCCCTTTCTGCTACTTTCCAAATGGAGTCGGGATACAGGGACCAAGGGGCCGGTCACAAAGAGAGTAAGGAGTAGTGCTCTCCTGGTCAAGGCAGCAAGTGTGGCCCCTCCACTCCACAGCTCGGGGCTATGAGCCAGCTTCCTGGTGGGAGGCACCTGAGCTCCGTCCTGGCTGCAAAGCCATGGAGAAGGACCTGCTCCCCCTCTGTGTCAGCCCTGATTTCACCCCACCACATGGTACAGGCTTCAACTACATGCTGCAGGTCTCTTCAGCAGCTAGTTTTATTTTATTTTATTTATCCAACACCTGCACAGTGCTCAGTCTAGACCAGGCATTTACAAAAAGCAATTCATCTAATCCTCAGAACAATCTCCATACGGTGGGCCCCCTTCTGGTCCTTGTTTCACAGAAAAGGAAACAGAGGAAGAACAGTTAAAAGCCAGAATTGAAACCCAGACAGTCAACTCCCAACCATGTGGTTACACCTCTCCACGAGCTCCTCCTCTGCCTAATGTGCACATGGTCTTCCAAAGGCAGCTCAAGCGTCACCTCCTCCAGAAGGGCTTTCTTATTTCCTCCTCCTCCTCTGGACCTCGCTTACACACTGGCTCCCGCTTTGGGGCTACCTGTTCACCTCAGCACCTTTCACCCCTTCCTCCACCATCCCATCAGCTTCCTGAGGCCCATGCCTGGTGTCTAGTGGGTCCCCCAGAAATCTCTGCTGACAAATGGATTACTCAGTGAATGAAAAAATGGGCATGATCCTGAGAAGCCAGTAGAAGAAAGCAACACCATGAGATGAACGTGGCCAGAGGTGAAGCAGAGGATATTCATCCCTGCTCCCATACCACCTGGCTGCCAGCTTCAGGAAGCCAAGCCTCTGGGGACCACAGACCCCAACTCTACAGCTCACCAGACTCCCAGAAGTGCAAGATGTTGTCCCAAGGGAGGCCTAACCCCCCTGAGACACACAGCTCACTTACTTGGAGAGGAGCTAGTGAAGACACATGCCTTAATCCACATTGCATTTGAACTAAATTTTCTATTTGGAGATAATTTTAGGTCCAAATGCAGTTGTATGAAATTATCATAGAGGCACCTGGGTGGTTCAGTGGTTGGGCATCTGCGCTAGGCTCAGTACATGATCCCAGGGTCCTGGGATTGAGTCCCGCATCAGGCTCCCTACAGGGAGCCTGCTTCTCCCTCTGCCTGTGTCTCTGCCTCTGTGTGTCTCTCATGAATAAATAAGTAAAATCTTAAAAAAAGAAATTATCATAGAGATTCTGGGCACCATTCTCCCAGATTTCCCCAATGATGTCTTGCAAAACGAATGCTACATCAGAACCAAGATACTGCCATTGATAGAATCTGTCCACCTTGTTCTGATTTTCCCAGTTTGACTTGTACATATGTGTGTGAGCACACAGGCTGCTAAATAGTTCTGTACCATGAGGATCCTCTGTGTGCCCTTTGATAACCAACATCATTTCCCTCCTGCCCCTCCCTCCTCTGCCTTTGACCCCTGGCCAACAATCATCTGTCCTCTGTTTCTAAAATTTTGTCATTTCAAAAATTCCTACCCAAGTGGGCTCATACAGTTCGTAACCTTTGGAATTGGTTTTTTAACTCAGCATCATTTACTAGAGATTCAACAAAGTTGGTACATGTGAAGAATTGGCTTCTTTTATTGCCCACTAGTGTTCCAGAATAAGGAGGGACCACAATCTGTGCAACCATTCACCCACTGAAGGATGTTTGGATCATTTCTGGTTTGGGGATATTACAAATAAAGCTGTTATAAATATCCATATACAGGCTTCTGTGTGAACCTAAATTTTCACTTCTCTGGGATAAATGCCCGAGAAAGCACCTGCTGGATCATATGGTATACACATGTTTAATTTGATAAGGCATGGCCACATTGTTTTCTAGAGTGGCTACACCATTTTTACATTCCTACCAGCAATGTGTGAGTACCTCGCTGCTCTACTTCCCCTCCAGCATTTGGTGTTGTCACTAGTGTTAGATCTTAACTGTTCTGATAGAGGGGTAGTGGTTTCTCATGGTGGACTTAGCCTGCATTCCCTTAATGGCCAGTGAAAGTGAGTATCTTTTCATGTACTTGTCTGCCATACATTCTCTTTGGTGACTTTGCAGGGGGCAGGGGGGCAGAGAAAAAGAGAAAGAGAAAGAGAAAAAGAGAAAGAGCACCTGAGTGGGCAGGGGGTGGGGAGGAGAGAGAGAATCTCAAGGAGGCTCCATGCTTACCGTGGAGCCTGATGTGGGGCTGTATCTTACCACCCTGAGATCACAACCTGAGCCAAAATTAAAAGTGAGATGCTTAACCCCAGGCACCCCAATTTGGTGACATTCTTTTCTCATCTTTTGCTCACTTTCAAAATGGACCGTTTCTGTTTTTATTGTTGAGTTTTGAGAACTCTTTATATATTCTAGGCACTAGTTGTTGTTTTTTTTTTTTAATCAGATACGTGGTTTACAAATATCTTCTCCTAGCCTGCATCTTTCATTTCCACCCTCTTAATTAAGGGTCTTTTGAAAAGCACAATTTTGTAGTCCTGGTGAGGTCCAATGTCACCAATTTTTCATTCTGCAGATCATGTTTTTGGTATCAAGATCCTGTGCCTGGTCCTGGATGTGAAGACTGTTTTCTCATTTTATGTTTTATATCCACATTGTGGGGATCCCTGGGTGGCGCAGCAGTTTGGCGCCTGCCTTTGGCCCAGGGCGCGATCCTGGAGACCCGGGATCGAATCCCACGTTGGGCTCCCGGTGCATGGAGCCTGCTTCTCCCTCTGCCTGTGTCTCTGCCTCTCTCTCTCTCTCTCTCTCTCTCTCTCTGTGACTTTCATAAATAAATTAAAAAAAATTATATCCACATTGTGAGGTGATTTCTCATCCCTTCCTAGGGTGAAGGAGCTTGCATTCTCTGAGGTGGACAGTACTCTTTCTCTATGTCCACCTGTTCAGTCATGTGCCTCCCACCTGCCTTCTGAGGATTGGTTCCTTAGAACATCTTTTTTTTTTTTTTTTATAAATTCTTATTTATTTATGATAGTCACACAGAGAGAGAGAGAGAGGCAGAGACACAGGCAGAGGGAGAAGCAGGCTCCATGCACCGGGAGGCCGACGTGGGATTCGATCCAGGGTCTCCAGGATCACGCCCTGGGCCAAAGGCAGGCGACAAACCGCTGTGCCACCCAGGGATCCCTCCTTAGAACATCTTAATATGCTAAACTAGCCTGAAGTGCCTTCCGACCTTTTCTCAACAGCCTTTTTTGACTGTCAGGATTAGAAAAGCACTGAAGGAAAAGATCTGTTTTCTTTGTGGCCCCCACATCTCTGCTTCCTGAAAGAGGACCAGGTATAAAATGCAGGTTCTGTTCCCCTGGGGTCCTGTGGCACCCGATTGACGGACCTCACCCAGGGAGTGTCCCTTTTCTGGACCAAGTCTTCCTACCCACTTAGCATAGGCCCTCTTCACTGTACCTTCTCCACTCTGGGCAGAAGGGACACTTGGTCCTTTATCTCCATCTCAACTGTAAATGGGGGGAGGGAGAAATGTGAAGTCACTTGCCAGCCAACAAGCCTGTGAACTTCTGGGTTCTCTTCCAGAAAAGGATTTGCTACGGGGGTCTTGGCCAACGCTGGCTTGTCTGGGTCACCTTGGGCACCTCTCAGTGGAGCCCGACCCCAGCTGTGACCCTGGCCCTGCACTAGACCCCCTCCAGATGGCAATTCTGAATAGAAGCCCATTTGAGAAAAACAGGTATCAGTGATGGTCATCAAGCTGTATTCCATAGTTCTGATGGTGACAAAAGGAAATCCCTGATGGTCCTGAATACAGATTTCATTTTTTAAAAATCTCACTACCCTCCACTCCCAAACCAAATGCCAGTGGCAGGTGCACATCTACACTAAACATTGGGCTTCTCAGGGGAGCATGACCCTGTGGTCTGTGTGTCTCTAACAGCTGCCCACCCTCCCCTGAATCACAGCACAGGGTCTTTGGTGTCTCAAGAGAAAAAAAAAAAAGCAATGGAAAATAAGAAGATAAAAGTGATGGTAATGCTGTTCCAAACTGAGAATCTGGGACTTTGGGTCTAGCTCCCAGAGCTTGTCAGTGACGTCCCATTGGGAGAGCATATGCAGTCACCAGGCACAACTGGTGTCCCAGATAAACACCAAAAATAAAACCAAAAACATCTCCCACCTCGCCAAAAAAAAAAAAAAAAAAAAAAAAGACAGCAAGAGCACTGGATCACAGGGCATTTTGGCAGCTGAAAGTGTTTACCTCGGCGACGGGTTTCGTGGGGGGGGGGCCTTTCCCACTGTGGGTGAACACCCTTCCTCCCTCCCTCCCCATGTCCCACCCCAGAGGTTTCCCTTCAGCACCCAGCTGGACGGAACGGAGGCAGGTGACAGGGCAGGGGCTCAGGGGGGCTCGTGCAGGGTGGGGATAAAGGAAGAGGCAACACCAAATCGCTTTGGCAATCTTGAACCAAGAGCAGGCCTCTGTAGCTGGCAAGCAACCAAGAGCCCAGGGGCCAGGTCGTGCTGACTGCATCTAAGCCCCCGTCGCTGGGCCGCTCCCTGCCTTGGAGTGGACTTCCCGGGTCCCTGTCTGAGTGAGCAATAAAAGGGGTCTGTGAATGCATATCCAAAGCTTCTTAGCTGCCTGTCATATTGATCTAGCACGGCGCTAGGATCCCGGCCCTCTCAAGGACCTGGGCAAATGCTGGTATTAGCACTCTTCCTTCCTCTCAAGGGTTTGCTCAGCGGCCACTCCACCGCTTCCCCAGGAGGAGACCCCCGACCCTGACAATCCATCAAGTGAATGCAAATTGTAGCCCAGACAAAACCAGGCAAACAGCAGCACCCTGCTCTGGAAGAATGGCCTCTGTGGGAGAAGGGCCCTTGCAACAATGATTGCTGTGTACACAGCCCACTAAATACCCAAACTTCTGATTAGCCTCATAATGATTTGTGTGTGCACCCGCCTCCTTTGAAATGCTCCCAAGTACATGGCACAAGTTGACTCAAAGCTAACCTCAAACAGTGGCCTTCCTGGGCTCCGTCGGCGCAGAGAGCTGGCTATGCAGAGCCCTCGCTACTGCTGATTACAAGGCTTTTGGAAATCCCACACCCAGCCCGGAAAGGAGAAAGCACTTGGAGAGGGTAATAACCACAGGCTAAGCGCTCTGGCTGGAATGGACTTGATCTGGTGAGCAACCGTTCAGGGCCACCGTCGGGGAGCGCTCCCAGGGTGCCCCTCAGCTGTACAGTCACAGAACGGGATGGCCCTCACCCGGGTGTGTCGGGGTAGCTTGGAGGTCTCTGCGGCTTGCACCGTCTACCATTTGCGATGTGGGAGTTTTCAGACAGGGCATCCAGCCACCTGTTTCCAGTGACCACAGGAATCTGTCAGGGCCAGCTTCTGAGGCTCGCTGGAGAAGCCAGGCCTCTTCCTAGAGTGTCACTGGCACCCACAGAGAAAAAACATGGGTGTGTCGGCACATGTCTATCTCCTTATGTCTCTGGAGCCACGTCTTGACCCACACCTCTCTTCTGAGCCCCTACAAGTCCCAGCCGCTGAGGCAGGACACGTCCCACAAGGGCTTGTAGGGCGCTAGGCTCCCCGATCTTGGTGAAGGCACCACCATCCACTCAGCCAGGATCCTCCTGGATTCCTCCCTGGCCTCGAGTCCACCCTGCAGAGGTGGCTCTGGCCCCCATCTCTCTTGTGTGAGACTCAGTGGCCTCCTTGCCCCATCATGTTGGCTCCCCGCCCTCTTGTGCCCCTGGGGAAAGCCAACACAGGTTTCCAAAATACAGGTCTCATTGCATCCCTCCCCTTCATGAACTCTTTGTCAAAATGGGATGAGGAATCCCTGCCTCACGAGGCCAGTCTGAGGAGCACATGCTGATCGGTATTTAAAAGATCTGATGGGGGACTTGAGTGGCTCAGCGGTTGAGCGCCTGCCTTCAGCTCGGGTCATGATCCTGGGGTCCTGGGATCGAGTCCCACGTCGGGCTCCCTGCGTGGAGCCTGCTTCTCCCTCTGCCTATGTCTCTGCCCCTCTCTCTGTCATGAATAAATAAATAAAATCTTTAAAAGTAAATCAAAAAAATAAAAAGATCTGGCAGTTTGAGCCCTACTTTGGGGGTAGAGAGTACTTAAAAAAATAAAAATCTTAAAAAAAGAGATCTGGTGTAGAGTGGGTGCTCAATAAACAGGACTGGTTCCCATTTTCATCATCTTAGAGTTACAGAGGGACAACGGTACAGTTTCAGCTCACACTCCTACGTGATAGTAACGATTACCTGCATGCTAATGACAACGCCCCCATCTGAAGCCCCCCACCCTCCCTCCAACAACTAAGTGGAGTTTGGGGTGACCAGACCCTTCCTCCTCCGGCGCAAAGCAGAGGCCCTCAGCTTCCAGGGAGCAGAGACAGTGTTATTTTTAATCTTCCCCTGAGGCTTCAAGCCTGAGTCACTCTGCCCACCTGCTAGACGCCCTCCTGTGCCAGCAGCCACCTCGCGTGCTCTGTTTGTCCAAGCGGGCGCTGGATCAGCTGCCTGTTGCTATGGCCTCCACCACAGCCCTCGGAGGCAGCCAGTCAGGCAAACACGGGGTCAGAACAGGAAGGGCCGGGAAAACACATGCCATCCCCAGAGAGAACCCCGGGGAGCCCGAGATGCTGCTTACCCAGTCAGAAGGTCTGGGCGGGGTTCTGAGGCTGAGGCAGCGGGACACAGAGGTACCACCTGCCAGGGCACCTATTCTAGAACCCAGACACCAGCTTCCTGGCTGTGAAGAGGGGCTGTCTGTGACACTTGGGCCTGGCCCATTTGCAATGGGGGGGGCATTCACAGAGCCCAATGTAATAGGCAGTCTGGGGCAGGGGTCCAACAACGCAGAGCTATGGCAATGGCATTGTCCACAATAATGGACATCTTCTGTGAACCAGGCCCAGCAGCAACTGGATATACAGACGCAGGCTTGCCTTTGAGGCCCTCAGGGCAAGGTCCACTTGGGGCCACGGGCTCTAACAGGCAGCAGGCTTCGTGGCGGCAACGCCTATGGCTTTGATCTCTGGCGCCCTCGCAATTCCCAGAAGGGAGATCTTTCCTGCTAGGGAAAGGGGAATCTGGGAAGGCTTCCTGGAGGTGGTGATGTTTAAGCTGGCCCTTGAAGGGCAGTTAGATTTTGCTGGGCAAAGGTGGGATGGAGCATTCAAGGGAGAGCCAGTAAGGGGCAGAGAGAGGGAGTTGAAGAGCAGCACGGGAACCCGAGAAGGGCAACGTGATCCTGGGCTGGCCCAGTGGGGTGAGCAGACCTCAGGCCTCACTCCAACAGGGCAGTGGGACAGGTGTGGGCCTGGCCGTGAGGCTGGCAGGCTAAGTGCTCACTGACTCATCGCTGTCCACTCCAGATGGACCCTGATGGCTATTCTAACGTCCCTTGGCTTAGGGGCAGGTGAACGGCAGGGACCCAGCCTGATTAAATCCACCACCTCAACCCAGGCCCATAGCTGTATATCTCCAACGTGGGGGAAGTGACACCTCACAGCCTGCACACAGCTTCATTTCCGAAAAGAATGTGTGAGAGGGGGAAGGTCAGGAGACAGGCACAGCCGTAAATTTGATGGAAGGTTTAGCTGGAAACCCCATTAAATCCACACACGACTCGATGCTGGGCAATGTCCTTCCTCCGAGTCTGCTGAATGGGGCCAAGGAGGTGAGGGACTCACTAAGTAATGTCCTCATTTTTTGGTGTTTCCTATTACCCAGGGGATGAAAAACCCATTACCCATAAGGTTTAGTGGCACTTGGTCCCAGGACTGCAATATTGTCCTTTCCCTGAGCCTTCCCCTTGGCCAGTACGTGAGGTGCTCTGCTCCCGTTGGACTCTCCGTCCACTCCACCATCTGTGCAGATGGTCTCCCTCTCTCCAAAGCTGTGGGCTCGGCCTCCCTCCCAGATGGGTGCCCTCTCCCTTACGTGCTAGGATCTGGCTGGGCCTGGGCAGTTGGGCAGAAGGTGAGTGTGGCCCAAGACAGAAAAACCCATGCTGTGTGGCCGTGAGCCAGTGCTAGCTGCCTGCTGCCAGCTGCCCATGCTCCTGGGAATGCCCCCAGCTGGGGATCTCAGGTGGTGGCCTTGCAAATGTACAACACAGAACACAGTGGTGTGGTGGCCTACAAAATATGTCTATCTCCTAGGGAGGGCCTGAAGCACAGACTCTTTTACCTGGAAGGGAACCACCCCCTCCACCCGTGCCCCAAGAGACAGGGACTAGAAACACAGGTCTAGGCACCTCCTTCTACCCCCACCACCAGGTGCCAGACCCTTACCTGTCACTACCAAGTAACATCTGTCCAGGACACAGCTCAAGAACCACACAGACAGTGAAGATGACAGAACCAGGTTCAAATCTCAGCTGTGCAACCTTAGTGAATTACTGAATCTGAGCTACTGTTTCCTAGATCTGTTGAATGGGATCATAATGACACCTATCCTCCTATCACTGTTGTGGGGATTTAAGGAGCGGCAAATGCCTGACAGTTATCTACAAACATCACAACTTCCTTTACAGGCTGGCATTCAAGCTTATCTTCTAGTCCTGAGAGGAGTGTCAACTTTGTCATCACAGCGGATGCGACCCCTTGAAGGGGTTGAAGGGGCCCTGTCTTGCTCCCTCAGAAGCCCCAGCTCCACAAACTTTACGACGTCATTTGTATGAATGATATTCTAGAAAAGGCAAAATCTGAGGACAGAGAACAAAACAGGTTGTGGTGGGGGGCTGTAGGTGAGAAGTGGGAGGGCGAAAGCAAAGGGACAGGATGAACATTTTAGGGAGAGGAAACTATTCTAGATATTAATTGTAGTGGTGGCTACACAACCATACATGTGTTCAAGTTTACAGAACTATATACCTCAAGAAGGTGAAATTTGCATATGTAAATTATTCCTTAATAACCCTGACTTTCAAAAAAAAGATAAAACAAAGAGCCAGGTAGGGCCAGATGCGAGCCCAGGTGTGAGACCAGACAAGGCGTCCCAGTCCCGGAGGTGAGAAGGAGGGTCTAGAATAAGCAAAGAGTGTCAGTAGGACCCACAAGGGAATGTCTTGGAAGGGGATGGGTTCCTAATGTCCCTGAAGGGACTAGAGGACCAACGGACATGACGGACAGGCAGGAGGGGTCAGGCCTCCCCTAGGGTGAATGGAGGTGGGCTCTGCTCCCTCTCTGGCTTTCCCTTCTTTCCTTGGACTGCATGTCACGGGTTCATGGTGCCCAGAGGGACTTTCAGGGAGACCTGCCTTTCACAGGTGAGACTGGAGTGGAGCGAGTGGAGCCCGGGTCCCACCTCATCCCCAGCCAGGTGCCCTCCACCTGCGCATCATCCTCCTTGCTTCCTCCTTTGGTGCCTGGCCTCCTGCCCCATGGGGGAGGTGTCTTGAGGCCTACTGGGAGTTCCCACCCTGTGATCCTGACCCTGTTCACCGTTACCCCTCCAGATGAAGTCTGGGCCTGCCCCCTTCCTTCTTTGAGAGGTGAGTCGTACTCACTGTGGGCAGCCACATCCATTCAGAGACCCACCGTGGACTCCCAGGGAATTAAAACCTCTGAAATAAGCTGAATTATTTTATTTCTAAGCTTTATGTCCCTACTCTGTACTTGAACACTAGTGCAGCCTAGAATCACTCTGTAGGGCCTTCCTGGTCCCATATTCCCTTCTATCCCCAAGGACCTGGCCCACTGCAGGCTGTCTTTTCTTTTTATGTTATTTTATTTTAATTCCAGGATAGTTAACATAGAGTGTGATTAGTTTCAGGTATACAATACAGTGATCTGACAATCCCATACGTTACCTGGTGCTCATTAGGACAAGTGTGCTCCTTCATCCTCATCACCTGTTTCCTCCAGCCCCCATCTACCTCCCCCCTGGTGACCATCTGTGTATTCTCTATAATTCAGAGCCTGTTTCTTGTGTGCCTCTCTCTTCCCTTTGCTCATTTGTTTTGTTTCTTAAATTTCACATATGAATGAAATCGTATGGTATTTGTCTTTCTCTAACTTATGTCACTTAGCATTATACTCTCTAGCTCATCCACGTTCCTGCAAATGGCAAAATTTCATTCCTATTTATGCTGAAAAATATTCCATTGTACATATACTAGTCTATGTATTCTATTCCAATATATATGTACTGTATATATTCTATATTCTATATTACCACTTCTTTTATCCATTCATCTATCAATGGACACTTGGGCTTTTAGAAATCAACCACAAGAAAAAATCCGGTAAGACCACAAATACAAGGAGGTTAAATAACATGCAACTAAACAATGGATGGGTCGACCAAGAAATCAGAGAAGAAACAGGGGTGCCTGGCTGGCTCAATTAGTAGAGCATGTGACTCTTAATCTCATGGTCATGAGTTCAAGCCCTGTGTTGGGCATGGAGCCTACTTTAAAAAAAAAAAAAAGGAGTACAGGGAAACAAACAAAAATGAAAACACAACAAATCAAAATCTCCGGGATGCAGCAAAAACCATCCTAAGCCATCCTTGTGTTGCTGTACACAAGCCTACCTTAAGAAGCAAGGAAAATCTCAAATACCACCTTACACCAAAAGGAGCTAGAAAAAGAGTAACAAACAGAACCCAAAACCAGCAGAAGAAAGGAAATAATAAAGGTTAAAGCAGAAATAAATGATATGAAAACTAAAAACAAAACAAAACAAAAAAACCACCCTAGTAGAACAGATCGGTGAAACCAGGAGCTGCCTCTTTGAAAAGATCGACAATATTGATAAACCTCTAGCTGGACTAATCAAAATAATAATAATAATAATAATAATAATAATAATAATAATAAAGGAGAAAGGATTCAAATAAACAAAATCACAAATGAAAGAGGAGAAATAAACATCATCACAGAAATACAAACAATTTTAAGAATATTAGTAAGAAAAACTACATGCAAAAACAAAGAAAAACTACATGCCAACAAATTGGACAAACTAGAAGAAAGGTTTCTAGGACAAATTCCTAGAAACATAATCTCCCAAAACTAAGCAGGAAGAGATAGAACATTTGAGCAAGCTGTGTTTGGACGTTGCGCCATTGGGAGCTCCGGGCTCTCCCTCGCAACTACACACTGCCATGCTGCACCTGCCCTCCCTCCACTCTCTCCCCTCCTCCCTCCTTGCCTCCCACCTGCCCACCCTCCCATGTCCAGGAGAGCACTGGGAAGCGGGGAGGGCTGGGACTTCCCCAAACTGGATACTGTCCCAGCCTCAGTGCTTCTGGGTGTGGCATGGGTAAGTCTGACAGGGCACCGGGGAGTAAGGCCCAGCAGAAATTCGGCATTTGGGCTCCCTTTCCTGAGAGCATCTCATTCGACGTCTTGAGTGAAGAAGCGATAACACCAGTAGGACCACTGTGCACCCAACACATGCGCTTGCTCAGATAATCCTACTTAAACATTCTTCACACTTAGTACCTTGGCCCCATTTTACAGATGCAGAAACTGAGGCTCTGTGCATCGTGTTACCGTGATAACCCAATATTTCCATCATCAGGTGTTGCCTTGGAAGGATGGCTTTAGAAGAAGGGAAGGGGGACTAATTTCATGTTTTGCTCCCTGAGGTGGAAATATCAGTATTTCGGTCCAAGTAGCTTGCTGGGCCTTTTGTGCAATCAGGAGAGCTAAAGACAGTGATTTAACACAAAATTATGCTCAGCGTCCCCTCCAGTACCCAAATATTCTTTTTCAAAATCAGTACAAATCAAACTCTGCTTGAGAAAGACATAGTTTAGCCATTCATAATTTCTCCCATGTGCAAATATCTCGACAGTCCTAACCCAGCTCCTCCCTGCTTTTTCCCTGGTTCATTCCTGCTGTCTGACACCGCCCAGGGCATGGATGGAGACACCAAAAGCTTTGCCTCATAGTAGAGCATAACAAGGTCCGTGTTTGTTTGTGAATAACCACATATGTGACCTGATTTCCCCTTCTGAGGACAGAGCTGGGGGACCCAGGGCAGAGGAGGAAAGAAGGCTCCATTTTAGGAGGGCAGGAAGGACTCGCAGAGAATGCCAGGTGGTAAGAAGAAAGGTGGGGCCGGACCAGATAAGGTGGCCCCAACCCAGGATGGAAAAGATGAGGAAAAAAATCCAGAGGCCCCTTGCTTTGAATTTGCATGGAAAGTAATTCAGTGTGGCCAGTTCTCTAATTAAAATTCCCAACTAGCAAAGCCTCCATGGCCGGGTGCTAGAAATTCATGTAAAACACAGCGAGGATACTAAGTATGCGGGCAGTGGACTCAGAGCTGGCATCCGCTCAACGCGGCCTGTTAGCGGACAGAAGCATACTCTGCTTGCCATCCCTCGTACCCAGAGCCCTTAAAGAAAGCCCTTTCCCCTTCCTCTCAAGAGACCCCAATGGGGGTCTCTTTTTCCACCATGAAGGTGGAAAAGTCAGGCTCGTTGCTGCCATGCTATACTGTGGATGCAGGTAGGGTGCAGGGAGCTGGAGTGGGGGTCCCCGGACACTCCAATTTATTCCTACCCCCCGTCCCCAGCACAAGATGCAGACATAGGAAAATGCACACGCATTTCTCCATATGGGCATTTTAAGAGGCATTTAAAATCCTAAATGCCTGAAATACGGCTGCCTGTGGAAGCTCGGCTAGAAGCAGAAGAAAATGATTGGTTTGCTCCTCTGGCTGAAGGGTCCCCCTCACGTGGTCGGGTGGCTCTGGTGGGTTAAAAGCTCCTCATTAGCGCGGGCGCGTGCAAACAGAGTTTAACACACTGAATTGGAATCTACTGGTTTTCGTCCACAAACTCCTAAGTAGTAATTATGGGTTACTGCAGGGTGACGGCCCAGGCTGTTAAGTGACTGCAGCCTGATGATCTCCCAGATGTGGAGCTCACGGCAGGGCTGCAGACAGAGGCCAGCTAGTGCACGTGCACGTCCTAAGAGAGGGGCCTGGCTGGGGTGCCGTCCATGGTCAGTGCGGCCCTCCTCCCTCCAGCCTACTGACGCCAGCTCTCCCCGCTCGCCCTGGACCACGGGTCATCTCTGGCCTGGAGAGAGCCCGCAACAGGGTCCTAACAGCCTCTCCCTCCCTCCCCGCCCGTGTGCAATTTCTACCATGCAAACTTGCCCACGTCCCTTCCTGGGCCAAGGTCAAGCACCCAGGGTGGGAACATACCGCCCCCCCCCCCCACCGTCCGGGCTGCAGCCGACCCGCTGGCCCTTCCTGGCTCTCCTGAAGGCAGGACCCTCTGCCACCCCCCCTCCCACGAGGCCCATCAGGCAGAGCAGTGTCTAAAGGCCTCCTGCCTCAGCCGACGCCAAAGCTGCCCGTGGGAAGGCACAGGGCTGGGCACAGGGCACACGGAGCCGTAGCAAGTGAGTCTCCACCTTTGATGGGTGAGGAACCGGATCCACCACTGACATCCAGGAGGTGACCCCGCCGGCAAGCCCCCCGCCGCAGTACAGTGCCTGACACCACACAATGTCCCTCCACCACAAAACCCGACCCGAGGCAGGGAGCTCGGAGGAGGGGGGCTTCAAGCAGAAGAAAGATTCTGAAAACCAGAAAAATTAAACCAACTTTGCTTTTTCTTTCTGCTCTAAGTCATGAGTTTCAAAAATAAGTTTCATACCGTGTATATAATTCCAGATTCTGCTTTTAGTTTTTCACATTGTCCTATGTCATTAAGATGCTTCATAAATATCATTTTAGTGCACTCATGCTGTCTCGTTCCACGGAGATTAATTTATTTAAACTTTCCCCTTTATTCAGCCAAGTCTTTAAACACTATAAAGTGACTTTACTGCACCCATGATTCTGTTTAAGCAGCATTCCTTGGTCTTAATTATTTGTATAAAGAGACGGTCTTCCTCCATTAGAGCCATTATTGGCAACAAAAAGTAACTAATACACTTGACTGTAATATCATGAGGGGAAAGGATTCTTTCTTTCCTTCTCATCCAGCCCCTGGTGGGAGGAGGCCACGGTGCATATTTGTGGTTGCAGGAAGAACGAATAGGTGAGTGAGTCACTGTGTAAGTGACCATTCCCCTCATCTATTTTTCTGAAGTGATCATTCTTTCACTTCCCATCAGAGACCCAGGCTCAGCCAATACTTCTGAACGTATTGTCTCAACCTGAACAGTTTTCCTAGATGTTAATATAGAGGAATTTTCAAAAGGTAAACAAATAACCTTTTCATAACAAATTCCAGTATCAAAACTGAGGCCCCTTTGGACAACTGGCAGTATTTACGAAAGCTGACCACACACATACCTAAGATCCCGCGGTCTCACTCCTGGGTAAGTCCCCAGCAGAAACGCGCACCTATGCTCACCAAGCCTGCGCAAGGACGTTCACAAGCAGCACAGAACAGTCCCAAATGGGAAACGACCCAAATGGTCATCAACACTGAATCAGATTGTATATTGTGCTCTATTCACCAACATTAACGATGAGAATACACAAACCACAACATGATGGAACAACATGAACCGACTCTCTCAAACATAAGAAAGAAACCAGACACAAAAGTACACACGCGGCATAATTCCACTAATAGAAAGAACAAAAGCAAGCAAAGCCAAGGGATGCTATCAGAGGTCAGTACTGTGGCTGCCCCGGGCAGGGGGTTAGAGACTGGGCGTGGGCACGAGGGGCTTAGGGATGCAGGCCATGGTCTGTTTCTTTTTTTTTTTTTTTTAGATTTTACTTATTTATTCATGAGAGACACAGAGAGAGAGGCAGAGACATAGGCAGAGGGAAAAGCAGACTCCCTGCAGGGAACCCAATGGGGAACTCGATCCCAGGACCCTGGGATCATGACCTGAGCTAAAGGCAGATGCTCAACCACTAAGCCACCCAGGGGCCCCCCATGGTCTGTCTCTTGATCCAGGTGCTGGTTCATACGAGTGTGTTCCAATGATGAAACCTCACCAACCCCGTACACCTGAGATGTGTGTACTTTACTGTAAACATACTATATTCTAATAGCTTTTTGGAAGGACACATGGTCACTTTTAAACCTCATCAAAGAATTTCTCAAGTGTCTACGTGCAAGGCCTGGGAGAAGCCCCTACAGGGTGCAGGATTTGTCCACTAGGTCTGCAGTGTAACCTCAGGAAGTTCGGACTGCCACGCCTCAGGTACGTGCGAGTGGTCTGCAGGCCGGGCTCAGGGCTGGCAGGGCTCAGGAGCAGGCCCCCCATGCTGGGGCTGCTGGGGAAGCAGCCGCCACGGTCACACTGTGGAGGCTGGGTCACGCTTGGGCAGGTGAATCACCCGCATATCCACGGCCAAGGCCAAGGTCATGGCCCAGCCTGTTCTGGGCCACATGATCACGCCTCACCAGCCCTTCTCCAACCTCTTGCTACAGCCTGTTGTGTGAGTGACAGGTCCAGATTCCATGGGGCCTGGGGCTTGTACAGTTTGGGAGGGGGGCTCTTTAATGAATCTACTATTAAGTGTAAAGCCATAGAAGGGGCCATGCAAACAGGGCCCTGAAGCACAAGTTGACATTGAGGGGATCTAACACTGGCCAAGACTCCAGGTGCCCACCCCTGACACTGGCGGACCCCAGACTGACTTCGGGTGCTTTCCAGAGCCCATCTCAGCTGGGACAGCAGGGCTTTGCTCTTTCCTGCTTGCTGGCCCCACCTGACCACACACAGGCCCTGCAGAGAAAGGCCATTTCCGAGATGGGGCTCCCTCCTGCACCCCACTCCTCCCCAGCCAGCTACAAACCCTCGGAAGGCAAGCCCCACCACCCGCCCTCATCTTACTGCTCTGATGAAATACCTGAAACCACAGGAAGGGACGTTCCTGCTGATGAGATGGGATCTCATGTGTCTTTGCTGCAGGCCAGTGTACTGGTGAGCTTTTGGGGGAGGTGTAGCTGCTTGATCAAGGCTTTGTTCCTCCGGGAGCTCCTCAGGTCTGACCATGCCCAGCAGGACACTGGGGAGAACCTCCCGTTACACTGCCCCGAAGAGCGTGGTTTTTGCTGGAGAAATGCTGTTCTTGCACAGACAGCGAGGCACCCTGGGTAACTTGCAGCCAGCCCCCAGGAAGGAGGAGCAGCCCCGAGCACTCACTCGCCCCTTTGCAAAGCAATATTGCCTCTGACATTTCCCCTCCCTTCTCCTCCCTGCTTGCCACCGTGCACTTTGTTTGATCTGCAAGTGTGCCTTCTTTTGAATATACAATTTGAATGCATCGCCATGTCTGAAAACCGGGAATGGAGAGGGCATTAAGTTTGGGCAATTACTGTGCGCAGGTACCATTTTGTTTCACGTCTGGACAAAGGGAACGCGCTGTACGGAGCAGGAGCTTTGGAGCTAGGTGGAGCTTGGTCGGATCCTGGCGAGGCGGCCCTCACCTTCCTCATCTGTAGAATGGGGATAACGGCACCACAGGGACTTACGCTGAGGAACAGAGGGCAGACACAAAGAGCCTGAAACAGCAAGGACTCAATAAACGTTGGCTGTTATTTTTACAAGCCTCCGTACGCCTCACTGCACAAGTAATAGCTGTACTCTGTTTACGCTTCACTTGGCAAGGCTTCCTAGCGATCGTCCCATGTCAGAACAAATAGATCTAATTCACTTTTGACTGCTGCATGTTATTCCGCAAAATGGAAATGCCATCATTTGCGTAACCATTTCCACACTGTTCAGGTTGTTTCCAATTTTTTGTTGTTATAAACAACGCTACGAGGGACCTTCCTATGCATGCCTCGCTGGGCTAGATCCTGAGAAGGGAAACTGCTGTAAATTCTTATTACACGCTGTCAAATGCCTTCCAGAAGGGCCGCGTGCACCTGACGCTCCACCGCAACCCAGGAGAGCGCCCACTTCTCATCCTGCCTTCCTTCAACTCTGAAATCTTTGCTGATTTGATGACTACTCCCTAAATCCTGAGAAGGCTTTCTTCTTATGTCGAAAATACATTTCCTTATGTTTATCTTCTATTAATTAACTGTTCCCATGTTTTATCTATTTTTTTTTAAATGGGGCAGTCTTTTCCTATTTCATCAAGGTTTCTGTCCTCCTGTTGTGTTACAGACGTGGGACATGCTTTCTCCCAGTCTGTTACCTGTCTGAACTCTGTTGATGCCATCTTTTTTTTTTTAAGATTTTATTTATTCATGAGAGACACAGAGAGAGAAAGAGAGAGAGAGAGAGAGAGAGGCAGAGACACAGGCAGACAGAGAGAAGCAGGCTCCGTGCAGGAAGCCCAAGGACTTGATCCCGGGACTCCAGGATCACGCTCTGGGCCAAAGGCAGGCACTAAACTGCTGAGCCACCCAGGCGTCCCGATGCCATCTTTTTCATACAGAAGTTTACAAGTTGCATGACAGCCGCAGTCTACTTTGGGATGTATCAAAAATAAAATGGGAACAGAGTCTGAGAGAGGCACAGACAGATCGGGGCCAGGGATGGGAGGTATTAATGGCAGAATCAGGCTGGGAATGTCCTTGTAAAATTTCTCCACCACCTATGAACGTTTAAAAAAGTTTCAGGACATAAAGGGCAGAAGAAAAATAAGCAATTCTGGTATAGTCGAGTGTGTGTCCACCTATTCCTATATTACTTTCACACTGTGTCTTGCTTAGGGCTTCTTGTGGCAGCCAAAGCACTGGGGTCAATGAAGGGACCCACTTTCCTAAGTTGGATTTTTTTAAAAAATCAGTTCTTGAATCCATTTTCAGTTTGCTTTTATAAAACATATGAAGTATGGGTTTGAATTTCTTCTCTCTATAAACTATTATCTTAATACTCCCTACAGGGCAGTTAAAAACAAACTAAATTTGGGGCCCCTGGGTGGTGAAGGATCTGTTCACCGGCTGACT
Organism: Nyctereutes procyonoides; assembly: GCF_905146905.1. Lineage (NCBI taxonomy): Eukaryota > Metazoa > Chordata > Mammalia > Carnivora > Canidae > Nyctereutes > Nyctereutes procyonoides. The sequence continues at coordinate 9,573,439 of NW_026575030.1, read as the reverse complement.
CTTGGTTTCAGCTCAGATCATGATCTCAGCATCGTGGGATCGAGCCCTGTGTCAGGCTCCCTCCTCAGCACTGAGTCTGCCTAAGATCCTTCCCCCACCCCCAACTCTGCTCCTCCTCGCTACTTGGCTCTCTCTTTCTCATTTTTGCTCTTAAATAAATTAAAACTAAATAATAAATAAAATATTTTTTAAAAAGAAGACAACTAAATTCATTATTATACTTTTATCTATTTCTTATGCAATTCTCTGCTGCAACCACTACAGCTTTAGAATATGGTTTAATGGGCAGCCCGGGTGGTTCAGTGGTTTAGCGCCGCCTTCAGCCCAGGGCCTGATCCTAGAGACCTGGGATCGAGTCCCGCGTCGGGCTCCCTGCATGGAGCCTGCTTCTCCCTCTGCCTGTGTCTCTGCCTCTCTCTCTCTCTCTCTCTCTCTCTCTGTGTGTGTGTGTGTGTGTGTCTCATGAATAAATAAATAAAATATTTTTTTTTAAAAAAAGAATATGGTTTAATGTCTGGTAGGGCAGGCCTCCCACCCTCACCCTGGATTATCATCTTTTTCTGCAAACCAATCTTGGCTCTTTGCGGTTACTTTCTCTTCCACGTGAATTTTACGATCGGCTTGGAGAATTCCATTAGAATCCTCCTGGGATTTGGATCGTGACTGATGGCACAGAACTGATAGGTAATAACCCACGTAAGGTTGTGAGGAAAAGAGAGATGGTGTCTGAAGAGGGCCAGAGCCACGGCTAGTGGTCAATAAACAGGGGCTATTATTACTGTAGTTGTTGCTACAAGTAGGGAGGGGTTCACCCAGCATGTGCTGCATCCATTTCATCTCTTCTGGTCCAAGGAAACATTCTCTCCTAAAAACTTTTCAAACTGCTTCCAAGTATATCCCTTTCTGCGTGGGCCATGTCCCCACAAAAGGAACTTTGGTCCTGTAGCTCCTTCTCCATATACCCTCCTTCCAAGTGAACAGCACCGGGCCCTTCTCACCCCCAGAGCACAAGTCCCCAGACCAAGATGTCCAACCCGAAGTCATTCTTCAAGCTTTCCCTCAATATTTGGTCCACCTTTCCAGGCTCCTGAGTCCACACTGGGTCTCTCGGGGCCCAGGGCCAGGTGGAGACTGCCTCTGCCTCTACTCTACTCACACACCACACACTGACAGATGTAGCACATGTCCCAGCTTAGGAGGGAAGCCTTCATACACAAAGTTAAGCTATCATGCCAGGCACAGCCACCACCACCAACCTTCCTGCTGCCATTTGCCCAGCATGGACCCCAGGCTACCAGTAAGTCTCGTAAGTACCACAATAATGGGTGTTGCCTCCCTACTTTATGGAAGACGAAACATGTTCTGAGAGTAGAGAGCATCAGGACAAAGGTGGAGAAGCTAGGACCCAAACTCAGGTCCACCTGACATCCCCGAACCCCATTCCTCCGCTAGTGATGACTGGCCCTGGGGCCAACGGCCCCAGCAGCAAATATCCCTAAGAAAGTCACCCACCTCCAGGGCAGACCCCACATAGGAGCCTCAGGCTCCCGAGCACCAGACCCCCTACCCCCAGGCCCTAGCTGGGGTTTCTCCTAGCACCTCTCACTCCTTTTTCTTCTTTGCAAGGACAGCAGCTGCCACAGTGTGCAGCTGTTGACAAACTAGTGAGGACGCTGCTGAGGAGTCTTTCCAAGCTGCCTGCATCCTCCTGAGCAGAGAGATACCTCATTAGCGTGCTATATTTCAGCCTCGAGAAAACAATGCATGCCAAGAGACCATAAACAACAAGTACAGTGCTACAGGTCATGGATGATAGATGCCACCCGCAGATGTTCAACGTGGGCCCTGCTTACACAGACAGGAGTGAGGCCCGCTTCCGGGCACAATTCGTCTTTCCCCAAACGCTGATGCAGGGAGAAGACAGCCCAGCCTGTGCTCCACACACGTTTGGGGGGCCCCGGCTCCCAGACCCACACCATTAGCCTCTTCTCCTGATGGCTGAGTTACATATACGCTCTTTTCTGATGACTTTCAATCTTTTCAAACTCTCACGATTTCTAATTTGGCTACTGGTTCTTTTGTTTATTATTGTTAACTCCCCCCCCCTCTTTGCTACAGGTCCAGGAATTTTTCTCTTTGAAAAATAAAATTTCGAAACACCCCAGCAAATTTCTGAAAAGAGCTGGCCAGCCAGTAGAGAAATGAGGCCAAAGCCAAGGCAAACGGGCTGTTGCACAGATCCACTGAGCCTCACAAACTGGGCTCTGTTGGCCTGAGGGGTGGTTCTGGAAAGGAGGCACTGAGGGTTGAACATGGTCTCTCTGGCCCTCAGGGTGCCAGCTGGGAAGGTGGCCTGCAGCCAGGAACCCTCTGGGCTGGGGACATGCAGGAGTGGGGTGCTTCCCTCCTGGTCAGGGTCTGCAGGGAGTGGGCTGCAGGACAGGTTAGGTCAATCCTTGGGGCATCAGCCCTTTCTTCTTCAGAACAGCTTCAGGACAAAGAGATCCGTGTGACCTAGAAAAGGTGCCAGGGCAGCTGAGGACCCCTGGGCCGTCTACTCAAAGGTGACCATGGGAAAGTATGAAAATGCACTCTGTGGCCACACACTCCGCAAATAAGCAAGATTTCTCGTCTTACAGTGAAGGGAGAGAGATGCACTGGGACAGCCTCACTGGGCATGGGGTGGTCAGATGAGGGACCCATTAAGCCTGGATATTGGAGGGACACTCACAGCCCAGCCACAGGTAGGAATGTTAAAAAAAAACACCCTGCAGGGATTAAAAAGGAGACCAGAGTGTAGTCTGGGGGCACCCAAAGATCCCCAAGACCCTTTCAGGAGGTCCACAGAGTCAAAACTACATTTATACAATGATGTTATTTGACTATTCAGGTTTCTAGAGGCTACCATGGACCAAATCACATGCAGAAAAGGTAAGAGAATGGTATTCTCACTTGGCCCAACAGTAAAGAGGTATTTAAAACCCAAAACAACAATGCCATTCTTGTAATGTTTTTGTTGTTTGGGAAAATATTTTTCATAACATGCTATGGGTTATGTTCAGTAACATGAAATGGGTTTGTTGCTATTATTTTCCAGCTGACTTTAAATATCATTTAAATGTCTTAGTTTTAATTTCTAAATATCAATAAATCGATACCAATATCAAGAGATATAAACTTCCTGCACCCCTCCCAGGAAAGCTCTTTGGAGTATTCAATAATTTTTTTTAATTTTGTTTATTTGTTTTTTTTTGTTCAATAATTTTTTAAAAAATATTTTATTTATTTTAGAGAGGTGGGGAGAGGCAGAGAGAGAGGGAGAGAAAGTCTTAGGTAGATCCCACATGGAGCCTGGAGCCTGATGTGGGGCTCAACCCCACAACCCCTAGATCACGATCAGAGCCAAAGCCCAACCAACTATGCCACCCAGGTGCCCCTGGAATTTTCAATAATTTTTAAGAGTGTAAAGGTCTCAGGACCAAGGGATTTGAGAATGGCAGCTGTACAAGACCCTGAACAACAAGGGGTCTTAAGTGGGCAGGATGCATTTGTCTGCAGTAACAAATACAATACAATCTCATTTTCAAAAAGAGGACATGGGCCTTTGTGTATCAAATATATGGACACAGAAGAAGACTGTGAGCACCTCTTCCAAAATGTTACCACCAGCTTTTTCTGGGTGGTACTTCTTGTCTGTCATTCACATATGTTACTACTGCAGTCAAAGGAAGTGCACAATTAATGTTTAAAGCTTAGTCTAAAAAAAAATAAAAAATAAAAAATAAAAAAATAAAAAAAAAAACCTTAGTCTATACTGTTCTGAAAAGCCCACTGAGTAGTCATTGAACAAGTAACACTTTTGAGCCCTTACTAAGGGCTAGGTACTGTGCTGAATGTTTTGGAGATGTGGGTTTATTTAATTCCAGGCTCCTTTTGCAGAAGGGAAACTGAAGGTCAGAGCAAAGCTTAGCATCTTGTCCACGGTCTTGCAGATAGCAGGTGACTCAGAACCAGGACTCCAATCCAGGCTGGTCCATCACCGGAGCCCACACTCCTGACCATTGGGCTAAGTGGCCTTCCCTGCAGTCATCGTTCCTTGGCACTGTCAGCACATGGCCTGTTCACCCCGCCACGTGTACCTCACCTCTGGTAGGCAAGGGCCCAACTCTCTTCCAAGGACTCAACTCTCTTCCATGCATCCTGCCGCTCCTATGTCCACCCCTGGACTGAGCAGGTGACTAATGGACAGGACCAGGCAGCCACAGCACCCCAGCAGAGGTCTATCAGAATGCATGGTCCCTAGGGGAGTCTGCTGTAGGCTGGCTGACCCCAACCACCACTCCTTTGGGGGGACTCACCCCCTAGATCAGACCCAGACCTGGCCTTGGTGGATGGGCTGCCAGTGCCCTGGAAGCAAGGTCATGGCTGAGGGGTTACTCTAGGCATAGGTCTCCAACCTCACCTCCCTGACCACAGCTATGGGCTTAGAGGAGGTCATAGGGGCTGGTATCACAGCCTCGGGTCCCACGTCTCACAGCCTTCTCCAGCCTGCCTACGCCAGCCATCAGCCTGCCTGCTGCTGACCACCTGACACAATGACAAACTTTGTGCTTCCCTTCCTGCCTGCACAGGAGACAGGGAGTCTGGGCGCACCGGGCGATGCTGTCCCCCTGAGCTCACCCTGGAAGGGCCAGAACTCTCCGCTGATTCCTGAACTGGTGTGCTTGCTGTGGGAGTTGAGAAACATAATAGATGGGCCCAGCTCCATGTGCAGCACCTAATTTGCAATAATATTGAAGTCTCCAACAATAACTCATTTACTCTTATAATAAATATATAAAAAAAGACAAATTGCTACATTGAACATGCATTTTCTTCACTGCAAGTAGCTGCTACCCCAGGGAGAAAGCCCCGTGCTGCTAACTAATAGTAAATCCTTTGGAAAATCATGTGTCATAATGATGGACAACCAGGGAAGGGGTATTAAATAGATTTAGAGGTTAGCTACTCTAACAAGAACAAAAGACGTCCTTTGCAAACCTGCACCTATCGGAGCACCGATCAGCCTCTGATTAGCACTCTCCTTCCAACAGCCCAGGTGCAGAGAAGTAAAGAAAAGTTTCTGTCCTGGGTGGGTGTGGCTGGCTGGGTGTCAGCGCAGAGAGGCGCTGGGGAGAAGGAGCATGGGGGAAGCCTGGGCTTGTGCGGGCCTCAGGAGCCGGCCTCTGCAGCTCTGCAAGGATCCTAGGAGTGAAAGCCTTACCTCCATTTCCAAGTAGCCAGCCCATCCTCTGCATCCAGGGGGCAAAGGCTCAGGGAAGGCCCATCATGCCCAGCTCAGCTCAGACACAGGATATGCAGGGGGACTCCACCTTTGAGAAGAAAGCCATGACCTTGGAATAAAGAAGGCTCTTACTGGGAGCCCTGGGAGCACTGACCAGCCTTGGCTATGGATGCCAGCGTCGGCTTCCTGCAGGAGCAGTCACCTGAGTTAGTGTTAAAGCCCTATGGCTGGGGCCCAAAGGACAAGGCTAAGGAAAGGACTGCCTTGTTCTCCTAGTAGTTTGTGACTCGTATGGCCATGAGTCATTCTTTCCAATCTGTTTCTCCAAGCTCTTTGGGGAAGGACCTGCCTTCCTCGATTCGGGAATTCTAGTCTCAAGGATGGGGTTGACAGCTGTGTCCCAGATCCTGAGCAGCAGCCCCTTTCTGCTGTCTGCCGGACTCTGTATGAGTCCCCAGTGTGACAGTGGAGGAAGGTGACAATCAAGTGGGTTGTATGGCTTGTGGAAAATCACACTCCAGTGAGTGTGGGGGCCTCAGTCCCACCCCAGGCTCTGGGGATCCGGGAGCTGGGCACGGCCCTCTGGCAGTGGCAAGTTTAGAGCTGGCACGTGGCATAGCCACTTGGAGGGGTCAAGGGTAAGCAGATCATCTCAGCAGCAGTGGAGAGGCAGAGAGGTGTCCAGGGCTGCTGACCTACACCCTGCCCTCCAATGACAAGCTGGTACTCAGCTGACAGAGAGGTGAGTCAAAGTCACCTGTGAAGTTCGAGTTCTAGTAGACGTCACTGTGACTCTCTCGGTGGCTGGGGTCTCACTCTGATCCTGTGAGACCAGAGCCAAGTTGCTCCCTCTCAGAGAACTCAGTTTCCTCGCCTGTAGAATGAGGGAGTAGCCTAGACATTACACAGCTTCCCAGAAGTTCTCACCGTTCGTGGTTCATTCAAGTAATCCACAGGCCTGAAATCACTCATCAAGACGGAGGCAACGCCAGGCAAATGGTGCTGCAAACCTCGTGCTTTCCTTAAGGACAGGAATCTCTCCAGCTCCCACTAATACTTGTTGCTTTTGCCATCCAACCCTAGCTGACACACCCAGGTGCCACTTACACTTTAGAAAGATTTTGCTTTGTAATACTCAGTATTACATAGTCTTAGCCCAACACACTTAAACATTTTAGGATTTGGAAAATTTTCCAAAACCTTAGAAAGAGAAACAAAATCCTACACCAAGTGGAGAGAGCCATGGGGCCCTGCAGGGTAGAGCGCAGGAGGGGGTGTCCTTTGACCTCAGAGAACAGGTTTGCTTACAGTTCCTTCCTTCTTTAGCTGTTCCATTCCTCTGACTTCAAAATACAAATACAGATTTGATTTCACGGTGCTTTATGCTTTTGGGATTGCCAAATTGTCCCTTTGCTGGCTTCCAGCATCTCACTTCTGGAAACCTTTCTACAGTTTAAGCAACACTGCTTGGTGATTGATGACCGCTTCGCGAGTGCTATCAGTTTACTATTTTAACCAATATATCATAAATCAGGAAGAGGGATGCTGGGTCCAAATGGAGAGTGTAGCTTTCACTCATTACCTGGGAGGATTATAGCCATTTCATAAAATCCATTATCTAGGGAAAGGATCCTATTGGCAGGGGCCAGCAAAATTCATTTCATGCTTCAAAAGTTTGTGATGGGGCTGGCTAGAAAAAAACCCTAAATTGTTTAGAAGGTGGGGATCATGATTTGTTTAAAAACCACAAATGGCCAAGACTGAGCTATGTCCATTATACCAAATGGCACTTTGTACTCAAATGCTGGGGCAGCGTCAGGCCCAGGGTCCAGCCCCCCGACCACAGCCCTCCCAGGTCTCTTCATGGGCCTGACACAAGAGGAAGTGCTGCCCTACCTTGCTCCCCCTCCAGTCCAGGCCACTGTCATCTCTTCCAGGCCCTGCCATGGTCCCCTCCACGACCTTCTGCCTTGGTTCCCTCCAGTCTGGTCTCAACATGGCAGCTGGCGGGGTGTTCCTATACTACCACCTGGTCATGTCTTTCCCATTGCTCTGAGGATTGGTCACCCAACCCTCATGGCCTATGACAGACGTCAGGTGACCCATCTCCTCTCTCTTCTTATCTCCACCCATCTCCCTGCTTCACCAGGCCCCAGGCTGAGACTTCTCCCCATGCACACCGCCCCAAAGAGGATGCCCACATGCTGCTTCCTCAGCCTGGGGAGAGGGGGAAATGGCTTCTTTCTAGAACCCAGGGAAGGACCATCCCAGGTGGCAGCTGCTATTTCCCTTTGATCCACTACTTGAGGGTTTCTAGCCATTCCTCCTTTAGTGCAGTTGTTCTCTGGTTTGATTTGTGGCTACTGTCCCCTGTTCCCCCAGGGGACAGCCACCAGGAAGACCTCGCCTCCTTACCTAACTTTGTTTCCAACTGGCAAAAGGAAAACATCAATGTCCAGGAACCAGCGCTGACAAGGACAGGGGTTGAGGGGGCTTCTGTCCCTACCTGGCCTTCCCGAGAATGTGTTTGTCTTGCCAGGGAGCAGCTCACAAGGCAGCACCACCCCCTATCAGAACAAGTCACCCCACTTTTAGAACCCCTGGGTCCTCTTCCCTGGGGCCCTGAAGGCCAGGCTAGGTAAGGGCTTTTGGGAAACCCAAAGAATGAAGAATCCACAGGATGCTAAAAAAAGGGAGAGTGGGTAGGAATGATGAAAAAAAAGTATCTTCCAGATTTCGTCAAGCTCTAGAACATTCTTTGTGAATGTGACTTTGTTTCCTTCTCTCCTGCACTCAACTCTCCCCAAATTCATTCCTCATGCGAAAACAGCATCTTCCCCAGGGAAGCTCAGTTTTAACGCACACGTGTTTCTCAGAGCTGAGGCTCTGCAGACAATAAAGATTCTTGTCTGCGAGTCCTGCCGGCTGCTAAGACCACCGGGAATTGGAGTGGCGAAGACTGAGCTCTCAGAAGCTCGGCTTTGCCACATTGCAGAAGAAACTCCCAGTGCAGAGCTCTGGCTGGCACCCCAAGACTTTGAGGGGCCCGGGGAGCGCGTGCGTCCGTGGGGAGTGGGGAGCCGGGCTGACAACGTGCTTTCCCCCAGCACCCTCCCGCCCTCGACCTTGTCCATCCCCACCGGCAGCGGAGTCCCTGAACTTTCCTCGGGCGACCCGGGGCGTCCGAGCCTCCCCGCGCTCCTCGGGGAGCGCCCCCGCCCCGCCCCCCCCGGAGCCCCCCGCCAGCCCCCCGCGAGCCCCCCGCCTCTCCCGCTGCAAACTTAGGGCACCGCGGGCGCGGGGAAGGCGGGAGCCCAGCAGCGCGGGCCTGGCCGGTGCACAGCGGAGCGCCGCCTCCTCCTTTCCCCCGAGGCGTCGCCGGAAAGCCACCGCTCTCCTGCAACTTACCCTGCGCGGCCGGGAGGGAGGGGACGCGCCGGCCGGGGCGCCGGGGCGCCGGGGCCGCGGGGCGGGGGCGCGGGTCTGCAGGCCGCCGCCGCCGCCGCCGCCGCCGAGCCGGGATGGAGCAGCGGGAGGGGACGTCAAGGGGCCGCGCAGGGAGGGCGCGGGCGGCCGGGAGGCCGGGAGGTGGGGCCGCGTGAATCATTTACGACCCGGCGGCCGAGGGTTCGGGGAGCGCCGGCTCGGGCTGCGGCGGGGGGCTGGGGGCAGCGGGTGCTCCTGCCTCCCGGTAGCCCTTCCTGCCGGGAGAAGCTGCCCACCTTGTCCTCCCGAGGTAAGGGCTGTCCCAGGGTGACCGTCCAAAGCCTGGGTGCCTGCGTGGAGCTCACGGTTCCAGGAGAGGGAGAAGGAGAGGGAGCAGGGTGGGAGCTTGGGACCCTCCGGACCAGAGGGCTTGCTGCCCAAGAAGGAGAAATTGAGGCCCGCAGAGGGACGGTGACTTGCTCAAGGTACACAGTGAGGCTGTGAGGAAGACGTGACTGGCCCTCCTCCCTGCACCCACTATCCCCTGCCTCTTCTGGAAGGTAACCTGGTTCCCTGCAGCTACCCCAGACACTGGGAGGAGCCCCAGAGCCAGGGCACAGAGTCCCTGAAAGCAGGGTGGCCCCTCACATGCAGGGGTCACAAGAAGATCTGACCCCATCCCGGAGGAGCTGAGATGTCACTAATTGAGTTTAGGTCTTTTGAATGCAGAAGCCTTCTCAGGCTGCCGGAGATCACTCCCCACCCTTCCTTTCCCTTTCACAGGGATGGGGTACATGGCAAATACCTCGGGACAGGAGATCCCATCAAACAGAAGGTTGGAGCTTTCACTGCTAGACTTGGCAGCCTATGGATGGACCAGGTGAGGTCAGCCAGGATGGCTGAGCCTGCTCAGTCTCTGCCTCCCACCTCCACCCCCACATGCCAGGTGCTGAGCCAGAGGATAGTATATATTCTGCTAATGGAGTGAGAAGAGGAATACTGGGGTGGGAAGGGGTCAATACCATTGTCATCTTGCCCACTTTCCGCCCCAGTGATATTCTGTATCCTTCCTCCTATTTGATCTCAAGGCATCAAGAATATGAAAGCAGGGACACCTGGGTGGCTTAGTGCTTGAGTGTCTGCCTTCGGCTCAGGGGTCCCGGGATCAAGTCCTACATCAGGCTCCCCTTGAGGAGCCTGCTTCTCCCTCTGCCTGTGTCTCTGCCTCTCTCTCTCTCTCTCTGTGTGTGTGTGTCTCTCATGAATAAATAAATAAAATCTTAAAAAAAAAAAAAAGAAGAAGAATATGAAAGCAGCCATTCTGTCCCCAAAAGGGGAGGTTCTCCCTTAGGTAATTAATATACATACAAGATGCTTGAGATCTATACCCCAGGACAGAAAGAGAGGGGCAGCAGGCCTGACCTGGAGGACGCAAGCTCTAGAATCAACCACTCCCTTCCATGCCCTGACCCATCCTGAGCTCACTCCTCTTCATGGCCTCCCTCAGATTTTGAATGCCCTGGTGCATCCCTCAGCATAAGGAACGAGGAGGCAGTCCCATAAATATCAAAGTGCTCCAAGTCCAGGCAGTCCTGCCCCTGGGGCCCAGGGTGTCCCCTCAGCATTATTCCTCCTTTGAAGAGGGGGTGCTGGGTCTCGGGAGAAAATCTGCCCTGCCTGAGCACACCGTGAACGACTGGCACGGAGCACACGGCCAGGCCCCACGCCTACAAGGGGCTGCCTCGGCAGGGCCTGGTGGCACCCGGGTCTCTCGATCCCAGGCCCAGCACTGGGTGAGCCCTGCACACTTCCTCCAAGCTGAGTCAAGGCTGCCTCCTGGGACAGGCCAGCTGGGGAGGAGATGGCCAGAGCAGACGCTTACTCGGGGAGTTGCAAAGGGGTCAGAGGTTTGTTTCGGTCGATTACACAAAAAGCTCATCCCCAAACCTCCTGGGTCAGCAAAACTAAAAAGCAGACCCCTTCTTGGGTGGTACTGCCTCAGATGGTACCGCAAAGCCCACAAAATGAAAACAAGGGAAATGACCCAAACTTTGCCTCTGTCTCAGGGGAGCAGGGGGCCCGGGGGAGGCGGGCAAAACCTTAGCCTCCGTCCCTGTCCTGCCGGAACCCTGGCCCACAGTGCATGCTTCCCTCTCAGTGGCGAAGACACCGCCGAATCCTGACCCTTCTGACAGGAGTCTGGCAGCAGTTGTGTGGGGTAGGGGCAGGGGGTCGTATGGAAACAGTTAGGAACTGGCCTAGCTAGCTGCTATTTGCACAACCCTCCAGTGAGATTCCTCTTGATTTAGGGCATGTGGCCATTCAGGAGTCTCCAAAAAGACTGCCATCACACTTTCCAGAGTTCTAGAAGCTTCCCTACTCCCAGCGCCCACTGCTGATACCACTCCCTACAGATGGGAGGGGGACCTGAAGGGGCAGAAATGCTGGCATGGTCACCATTTGCCTCAGTTTCGTCAGGAGAACGTTCAGGGGGCCCAGAGCGGGGCATCACGAGATGGAAGGGGCTGCTCCTGGCCGGCCTCAACAGCAAACACCCCACTAGAACAACCATCTCCAGAGACACCCCTCCCAAGGGTCAGGCTTTCCACATGCAGCCATGACTCTGAGCTGGTTCTCTCTGGCCAGGTTTGGGGGGAGTTTAAAGAAATCCCCTTCTGGGAGGATCCCTGGGTGGCTCAGCAGTTTAGCGCCTGCCTTTGGCCCAGGGCGCAGTCCTGGAGTCCTGGGATCGAGCCCCACGTTGGGCTCCCGGCATGGAGCCTGCTTCTCCCTCTGCCTGTGTCTCTGCCTCTCTCTCTCTCTCTCTATGTCCATCATGAATAAATAAATAAAAATCTTTAAAAAAAAAATTCCCTTCTGTGACTTCTGGCGCCCCAGTGGGAGCAAAAGCCCTGCTGCAGGGCACCTGGGTGGCTCAGTGGTTGAGCATCTGCCTTCGACTCAGGGCGGGATCCCAGGGTCCTGGGATCAAGTCCCACATCAGACACTCAGGTCTGCACACAGCAGGACTCACAAGCCCAGAGGGTCATGTCAAGATGCCCAAGGGAGCCCACAGCAGAGACAGCAAGTGAAAAGCACAGTCTGGCAACAAAACTATGACCACAGACAACCTCTGTGACTCCTTCTAGTTGGGCATGGTCACATTCCCCAGAAATAGCTCCCCCCATCCTGGTGTGTGCAGGCCCCTTAGACCTCGGCAGCCACAAGGGTCCTCAATTGTCCCCCTGTCTCCACTCTACCCTCACAGAGCCCTCCTCCGGGACACCAGTCTAGAACCTGAGCTCACCAGAACACGGTGTGTGATGTCCAAATCCAGTCCCTAGTCATGGAAATCTCTCCACTTCTTCAGTCACCCCCAAATATGGGTCATCTTGTTGCCAAACTGGCCTCTTCGCTGACCCCAAGATGCCCACAGGCCCAGCACAACCCTCCCTCCCTCTTCAGGCCTTCCTGGCTGGGACCCCTGGCCTCACCCTCCTGTGGCTTCCGCGACTTACAGGGACATGGCATCTCAGATCCTTTCTTTTATTCTGCATACGGGCAGTTCCTGCTTATCAATGAGCTGCGTTCTCAAAGTTCAACATTTTGTAAATCAGTGATTTGAAACTCCAATACTTTTGTCCCCCCCATACAAAATATCGTATTGTGGGTAAGTTAAGTTTCCAGATTAGCCTGCAACTACAGCAGTAACCCAGAATGTAGCTAAAATACTGCATATTTGCAGTTACAACCTCTATTTTGAAAATACAGTACTAGCAATTAAGCAGACTGAAAGCCATTAAGCATTTGATTAAAACAGAATAAAGACTGGTGTGTTAGTTGTGCTGAGTCCCAGTGCTTGAAGCAAAGCAGAAGCTCATCATAAAAGCAAAGCTGGCTTGGGTGGATTCCGCAGCTGGGTTGTGTAATCTTGGGGTGGGGGAAAGAGGCAGGCACTAATGGGTCAGATAGTCCTAGGCCGGGGGCAATGTGGGCACTGACTGGAGCCTAGGCGAGCTGGGGGTGCCGAGGGGCAGCAGGTGCCTGCCAGGGAAATATCTGTGATAGCTCTTCTCAGGAGAACTCAAAGCAAGCCTTGTGTTTCCAGTGTCTTCCAAAGGCGCCTCTCAAGACACTAACAGGCACACTGTCTTCTCATTGGTCTGCTGACCTGATGCAGGAAGACCCCTCTCCTATAATATGGCCGAGTTGTGGGTGGTCTAAGCCAAGTTCTCCAATGGCCCGGCCACAAGGCTGCTTGTAGGGCTCCCATCGCTTTATAACCCGAGGAAGCAGATAACTATTAGCTCCGATGCAAACCAAAGCTCACACTACAAGTGGCAGAGCTGACTACCAGCCACATGATGCCTCCTGAAGCTCCCTCCCACGTCACACCTACAGGCAGCTGAGGGGGTCGGGATGGCCTCTCCACGGTGTAGGGATGGATGGGGAGACACGGGCGGCCACCAGAGACCACAAACACAACTGACCTTCTCAGCTCCAAGACAGCCTGAGTCTGCTGCCCAACCTGGCCAAATGGAGGTGCCCTCTGAACCAGGGCCCGTGCAGCATTTCATGTGGATGGTAAGACCCCCCAGTCATCCCCAATTGTGGAGTGCCTGGTCAGCACAGGTCCTGGTAAGGCAACATTGAAAAAGACTGTGTGCCTCTTTCTCCTCAGAGCCCTGAGAACAGAGGGTTTGGCCCACCTGCACGCTAAGTGCTCACAGCAGATCTGTCAGCTGCAAAAAGCTTCCAAAACCCGCAGCTCTTGCCAGTCCACCCCAGGGAGAGACAGACGGGCAGACACCACTCAGCACGTCTACAGACAAGGAGGCAGGAGTGGTGAAGTCGCGCGGCCAGCTTGGTGGCAGGGCAGACACGACCCAGGACCACTGGGAGGTCCCAGAGAGCGAAGACTGCCGTGTCCCCCGCACCGGGCACGAGGCCTGGCAGCAGTTGGTGCGCTAGCAGAGGAGCGCCTGAATCACGTCCTTCGGGGAGAAGGCATCCCCGATGTGGGCATTTGTTCATTCTGCAAACATTTAGTAAATGCCTTTTGGGGCCAAAGCTCATTCCAGGTCTCCTCCAAGACCTCCTGTGAGACCACAGACATCTGCTCTCTCTGTGGCTCCCCTTCATCCAGAGCCGTGGACTCCGGGGGCCTGGCCTCCACGGGCTCACTCACGCTGCAAGGCACAGGTAAGCAAGAGGCTTTGAAGAGCGAAGGAAAAGGGTGGAGGTGCTGGAGAAGAATGGGGAGAAATGACCACAGAAAACCCCACAGCCCCTAAGCTAAGAGACCATCTGGCCATCGGGATGGCTTCCCTTTGGCATCATATGCAAGTCACCGCAGGCTCGCCTGCCCGAGCCGGGCACCTTTTGTTACTTGTTCCCCAGGGGAAGAAAGAGGAAGAAAAAACTTGCGCACAGGGCCATGTCACCCCTTCCGTGGCGGCTGCGCATCTCCGTGTTCCTCCTCCCCATCTGGGGTGGCTCGCCCCTCAGATGTATAATGAATCAGGCAGTCGCTCATTAATAAAAAATGACAAGCGATCATCTCATTGAAATCCATCGAGCTGCCAGAGCCTGCAGACACAATCCCTGCCTTGCTCTCCAATTCCTCTGTGGGCCAGTGGTAATGAGTCTGTGGGGTGCACAGGCCAGCTAGTGAGCATCTTGGGGTGTACCGTGCAGGCAGGCAAGTCACCTTTCCGCGGTGGGCGGCCCAGGGCCTGCAGGTTAGAGCCTTTTTCATCTGCATTAACAAAGGGGCTCAGCTTGGTGAGCCCCAGGTCCCCCAAGGTCAGTGAAGCTGTGGAGAGCTAATCCTGTCATGGCATCTGAAATCCACTGCATCATTACTCACGGAGGCCCGAGACCCAGCCAGGCTCAGAGACTAAACCACCTGAATGCTTTTTCTGTCTTAAAAAGCAAGTAAGGGGTGCCCAGATGGCTCCATTGGTTGAGGGTTTAACTCTCGATTTCGGCTCAGGTCATGGTCTCAGCGTCGTGAGACTGAGCCCCTTGTTGGGCTCTGTGCTCAGCACAGAGTCTGCTTGGATTTCTTACCCTCTGCTCCCCCCAACCCCGTGCTTCTGCCCTCTTTCTCTTTCATGCGCTCTCTCTCTTTGATGAATAAATCTTAAAAAAAAAAAAGTAAGTGAGCAAAAGGACTTGATAGGCTACAGGGTGGCTGGTCCCCAGCTCTAGGCTTGACACCAACACCCCGTCCTCAGCTCGTTTCACCATCTAGAGCTGAATCACAGGGAAGCCAGGCCCCAGGTAAGGGAAATGCCACAGAAGCCAGCTCCAAGAAGCCTCCTTAGGCTTCTCCCACAGGCCTGCCAGTGCATTCATTGTTTTATACTCACTTCCATATTCACTACATATGGGGCCCTTGTGTCCACTGTGGTGTTTTACAGTCAATGTTGGAGGCTGGTAGCCGTGACCACAGACAGTCCTGGGATGGCATTCAGACTGTCACTCACAGGCTAGTGGCCTCAGGGACATCAGGAACCTGATTCTCATTTGCACAATGGGGAATGAAGCCCCTCACATAGAGAAAATGAAATGAGATCATGTATTTAGAGCCCGAACGCATCATCCATCACCCCATCATTGCACCATAAGGGACAGTTGTCATTACTGAGGGCACAGGTCTTGGGGCTCCTGGAATGGAAGGGTCTAGTGGTCTTGGTCCTTTAATCACTTACACCAGCACCACCACCACCATGTGCATTCTGCAGGTGGGGGTTGAACTAGGGATCATAATGAATCAGCTCCAATTGTCACAACCACCGTAGGAGGCAGGATGTTAACCCCTATAGGAGTAAAAGTGGGGTAATTCATCCAAGGCCTCTGGGAGCTGAGTTACAGACTCCAACTCTGTCCTTACTCCCATGCGCCTCCGCTGCTATGCTTCCACTGCTCCGGAGTTCACCAGGGCTCCCTATTAACAATGCAGCCGAGCCCAAGCTCCAGGATGAGCCCTGTTTGCACACACCCTACCCACAAGACCTTCTTTCAGACAGGTGTGTGGCCCCTCATAAATCTCTGACCCACGAGCCACCTCAAATTGCCACCCGGGATACCTCCACATTCATCCTACAAACCAGACCACTTGTCCAAAGTGCCCTGCGACCACTCTGGTCCCAGAATCCTGACAGTGGGCTGAGTCCCAGGGAAGCCTTTTGAGCTTCTATAAATGACAGTGACAGCTGCCTGAGCACAAGAAGCTCCAGGGCCTCGGCTTTTGTGACTCTCAGGACCTGTGATGAAGGCAGGATGAGGATGATGAGCCCCACTGTGCAGGCTAAGCAAGGTGGGATGTGAATGAAGTTCCAACATTCACACAGCTCTCTGGTGGCAACGGGAACAAAACCATGCCTCGGAGCATCTCTGGGTGTTGAAGGAGACAGAAATTCCTGCCAACGGCTGACCTTGCCAGCCTCACTCTCACCAGTAAATCCAGAGATAAATGTGGACCCCCTCCCTGATCCACCACCACTGCCTCCTGCCTGGAGGATGTTCCCAACACTTTCCAAATGTCTGGTCCCCACCAATCCATCCTCTGCGCCACAGCCGGCCACCACGATGACCTGCAGGGGCGGGGGGGGGGGGGGGCAAGGCTTGCATTTCTGTGTGTGCCTCAGTACTGTTTGCACATGTTCTAGGAAGTCTGTACAGCGTTTTAATAACAAAAAGGGGGATAATCTGCAGGGTTGTTGTGAGGCTTAGCTGCCTTACTCATCTCTCATTCATTCATCCAACACAGCTCCTGGCTCTTGTTTCAGGAAACAGCCCCTTCCTAACAAGAGGGCAAGAGGCCACATTTCCATGCCAATGACACGCAAGACAAAGGAAGGATGGAGTAGAGAGAGCTCTGGACTCTCAGGCAGGAGGCCCAGGCCTCTGCTTCTGCACCCAACTCTGGGTATGACCTTAGGGTGGCTCCTGCCATATTAGGGCCTGAGTGGCCTCACCTATAGAACGGACCAAGGTCCCTCCCATCTCTGCTACTGCCAGATGTTTGGAGGACCCGGGGGGCAGGGTCCCAGAAAACAGCAAATAACTCGGGAGGCCTAGCCTCAGGCACTCTCCTTTAGAAGAGTGATGAAAAACGCCCCAGTAATGAAGCTATTAACCAGAGTATCTTGGGGCAAGGGGCGGCGACGCCCCACTCTGCTGTGCCTTGGCAGAGCCTGGCACAAGCCCAAGCCTCGTGCGGAGGCGCAGCCAGGGCAAGAATGCTCCGGTCCTGCCTGAGCCCGGAACAAGCAGGAGACAATCCATTGCAAAATCTGTGCCTCAGGAGGTGGAGTCTGCTCTACGTTAAGAAACACTTTCCAAATGAGATAATTATTTAATAGGTAATAAATGGAGTTAGGGAGGAGGCAGAGGGAATTCAGGTGATTAAATGCCCATGGCTCTCAGCACCGCATGCCTTCCCGGGGGCTGAGCCTCCTGCCCTCCCTTCTTTATGCCTTCTGAGCCCACCTCACCCACACCACATCTTGGGCATCGAGAACCAATCCACTGACCACCGGGGCACCCAGGGGGCCCTCAGCAAGGTGCTGGGCTCAACCCAAGCCGCGCTGCCCTCTAGCACCTCAGCAGCTGGCTCTTCCCCGACCCCACCCTAGGGACTCCAGAGCCCAAAAGGGAAGCTAGCAAGGGTCAACAAGACAAGGGTAGAGCCAGGAGAGGGCAATGGTCACAAAAATTGGAGACCACCCAGTGCTATTCCCAGCTTGACTCTGGCCCCGGAGTCCTATGTCCTCAGGAAGCTTCATCTGGCTCTGCCTATTCCAACTCAACGAGGTAGAGGTGGGGGGTGTCAATGGAGGCAAATCTATGGATGCAGGGAGGAGCAAGCATCATTCACCAACCACGTGCCAGGTACACTGTGGAGTGCCTACATGTACATATGACTGCACAGGTTGCTTTATATCTTATTTCCTGACAAATAAGGACCCTGAGTCTCAGGGAGGTGAAGTCACTTGTCCAAGGTCGTCAGCCCCAGGAATCAATCCCACTCTTGCCTGGCTCCAAAATTTGGGCTCTTTCCACAGCAACTTGCTCTGCACCCCTCCCCCACCCCACCCTGAGCACTCAGCAAGTGCTCACCAAGTGTGAATTCCCTTCCTACTTCAACCACTGCAGACGGACGCCCAGCAATCCCAACCTCAAAGAATTCAAGTATCTACAATAAGCCTTCCATCGGTCCTCCTCCAAGGAGAGCGCTAGAAAGGTGTAAGAGAACTAGAAGCAACCAGTCGTGGCTCTGAGTGAAGGGGCTTATAAACTCAGAGTGAGTCGTGAAGAGAAGTCTAATCATAAGAAAATGGTAAGGAGGGTCTGCAAGGGCCAAGGCTCATGATCAGGCTGGGAGTGCAGAAAAGAGATTAAAAAACAGTAAGGGGGTGGTTGTCCACTGGAGACTACATTGAGAAGGTATGAACTGGGTGGAAATGGTTAGAACATAGTAGGTGATTGATAAAAAAATGTTGGATGGGTGGGCAAGTGGATGTATAGATGGATAGGTGGATGTGTGGATGGATGAATGGATGGGTCATGGGTGGATGGGTAGAAAGATGGATGTTTGAGTAGATGGATGAATAGGTGGGTGGGCAAGTGGGTAGATGGCTGGATGTTTGGGTGGATAGATGGATGCTTAAGTAAATGGATTGATAGGTGAGTGGATGGATAGGTGGGTGGGTGGGTGGGTGGATGGATGAGTGGTGGGTGGATGTTTGGGTGGATAAATGGATGTTTGAGTAGATGGATGGATAGGTGGTAGGTGGAAGCTCTATGGTCAGTGCATTTGCTTTTCTATATTCACCTTTATTCCTCAACTCACTCCTCTTTCCTCTCTTCCACAGCCATCTCAGCTCAGATCTTCTCATTCTTCCACAGGTGCCCACAGAGGATGGACAGTGGCTTCAACAACTAAGACTCACACAGCCCTGCATGTCTTGGGGTGCATCACAAAGTCTTCCCCTGGTCTTTAGCACTGCCGAAAGGCATGGAGGGATGAGCTTTCCTCTCAGCCTTCCCCCACCCCATCTCCTGCAAGCCCTCAGCCCATACCTTTATTACCTCTGCCTGCCTAGGCAGCTCCTACCTTGATATAAATCAAAGGGCCCCTGGGCCCAGTTCAACTCAAAGAGAGCCTATTCCCTCTGGGCCTGAAATTGAGCCAGGTCCACCAACGGTCCAAGTTACCCATCAGGGGCCTCTCTGGCTGGGGTTTTATCCCCATCCCAGCCACATGAGGCTGCTTCAGATGCGCCTGAGGAATGCACTGAGACAGTCAACAGAAGCAGCCCAGGAAGACACTGGTGTGCAGATTAATGGAAGCATGGGGGACAGGCAGGTATAATGGTACAGTGCTCAGGACCTTGGACCCTGGAGATCAAAGACTTCTGGGATTCTTGGTCCTACGGGCCAGTTCCCGTGCACAACAGCTGGGCCCAGGCACTGCACAGCCTAAGGACAACAGAGATCCAGGGAGGGGGCAGGTCCATTTCAGAATGAGGCTCCTGACTGTCCAAATCTCTCCCCCACCCACCTTACTGCCCATGGGCCATCATGCCTTCCGGCCCAGGAACAGCCTTCCAAAACCTGCCATACATAGGTGGCCCAAATCCTAACCTGGGGTCTGGCAGGAAGGAGCCAGGAAGGTGTAACCATGGCTGATGGGCTGGGCAGTGATCACGGCTCCAACTCCAGCAGGCCATCACCAGAGCTGGCCCTGGACTCTATCTGAGATGTCTGAGGCAGGCATCCCTCCTCCCCGAGCACTCCTGACTGGCATCACAAGAGGTGCCCTGAGGATGTGAAGGGAGCAGAGTGGGAGGAGGACTTCCTGTCTAGAATGGGCAGAAACGAAGTCAGGATGGATGACGGGGAGAGTCTAGGCTCTGAAGTCAGCAGCCCAGGGTTGAGTTCAAATGATGCAGGTCTGCTTAAATAACCCACCTCCCCGAGCCTGGAAATGGGAAGAAGCACGTGACTTCCCTGTTATCAAGAGCACGTAGGATAAAGCAGGTCAAAATAGGCGGTGCAAAAATGGGAGCTGTTATTGCTTTAAATAACATAATTGTCTCTCCTTAATGAATTTAATAGAACAGATGCTGTCTTAACAGGAGGAGAGGTGGTCCAGCCGAAGGGTAAGAGCGGGAGGCTGAGGTCAGACAGTCAGGGTTAGAAGCCTGGTGCTCTACTTACTCCTGGACCCCAGGCCAGTCACACAACCCCTCTGGTCTCTCTTCAATTGCCCAATAGGGATCATGACACTATTTTCTAGGATAGTGTGCAGGGGCTGGGATTATATAAGCAAATGTATGTAAAGCACAGCCATGCCTGGAATGTTAAGAAATGTTAGCTCACAGTATTTTCATCATCCCAGTCCGTCCCTTCTCTGGATCCCGCCTGGAGGGGAAAAGAATGGCACTCTCAGCTTGCCTTTGCTCCCCCCCATCCATCCCGTAAACCTGCGAGCACTGGATCATGGCCCTCGCCTGGGACATTTGTTGATGATTTGGGTAAAAAGCAAAGTGTGGCTGTGACCAATTTCCTTGAGTGGCTCCCTCAGTGGCTTTGAAGATGACTCCAAGGGTGAGAACAGCCACAATAGGGCAGGCTGAGAGCTGCCTTCAGTGGCAGCCTGGAGCCACCAGCCCCCTCCAGGAGCCCTCAGAGACCCGTTTTCTTACACAAGCAGTGTCTGCAAACTCCTTCCTGTAGGACCTTCCCTGATGGGCTGGGAACTCTCCATCCAGGTTTGCCTGTTTGGTGGCTTCTATGTTTTCCTCCCTTGATTTGCTGTGTTTTAAAATATTCTGGCATCAGGACACCTGCATAGCTCAGTGGTTTGAGCATCTGCCTTTGGCTCACATAGTGATCCTGGGGTTCTGGGATTGAGTCCTGCATCAGGCTCCCCACAGGGAGCCTGCTTCTCCCTCTGCCTATGTCTCTGCCTCTCTCTGTGTCTCTCATGAATACATAAATAAAATCTTTTAAAAAAATTCTGGCATCAATAAACCTCCTCTCCTACAAGGAGGTCAGGGTAGTGTTCCAATGGCTCCAAGATGGACTATAGCATTGCTTCTCCAGCTCATGATGGGGACCTGGCCCTTGCAGGGCCTGGACTGGCCAGCATCGGGCTAAGCCAGGGGGTCCCCACGTGTGGTCCCAGGCCCACAGCACTGGCATCATCTGGGACTTCTCAGACATGCAAATTTCAAGCCCCATTCAGGCCTACCAAATCAGAAACTCAGGGCGGACCCAAGAAATTTGGGTTTTAACGAGCCTTCTGGGTGATTCTATCACACACTAACACCTGAGAAACCCTGTGGCTAAGCACATGGCAGACATTTAAAAAGTCAATTCTGGTGGACATGCCTTCCTTCTGGTTTCTTCTTGTCCTTGGATGTGTCTCAACGTTAGAAAAGGAAAAACTCAGAAGACGGTGGAGACCACAGCAGAAATGATCCCTCAGGCAGCTATAGACCATCCAGACTCCCAAGGTGGCTGAGACCCTGGTTTCATCAGCGTGTCACAGCCTGTGGGGGCGGAGACTGTACACTCAGTACGGACTGGAACTCCTCTGAAGCAGGGCTGTGTAGCAAATATGACAGGTCCTCCTGGCCCTCAGGAGCTGCCAGGGAGCCCTTCCTGGAGGTAGCACCCAAGCGGGACCTGGAAGATGAGGACTCACACAGACTTCTCAGGGATGCTTCCTCAAGTGCCAGGGCCTTCAAACCTGCTGTCCTCTTTGCCTAGAACATTCCCATGCTTTGGCAAACTCCTTTGCATCCTCTGAGACTTGACTCCAGCTCTGTTTTCTCCAGGAAACCTTCCCTGACTCCACATCCCACCCCCTGGGCTGCCCTTTTGGCTCTTTTTGCTCTTACCCCTACACTGTGACTGTCCACGTACCTGGCTGGGTTTTTCTACCAGACTGTGAGCAATCTGAGAGCAGGAATCTCTTACTCTCCCCGTTGTAGTTTCTAGTACACAACAGGCACTCAATAAATGCTGGCTGCATGAAGGAGTAGATAGAAACAGGCTCAGGGAAACCCACGGGCCCCCACAGGCAGTTAGTGCCCATGTGTCTCTGCTCTCACGGCCAAACTGACCCATCCTGTGGGGGCCACGCATCCCCATCACCACCACCCCCAGCATTGTACACCTGCAGCCCCCCAGACACCATCTCGAGCCATCCTCACCTGTGACCCTGCCACCTGGCACCCTGATGGCCTGCCAAGCCATACGGGGTCTTCAGTACAAGTGATGGCTCAAGAGTCCTCTCCGCCCTGGGACATTTGTATCCCAAGTCTAAGGAATGAACCTGTAATGGTGGAATTTGGGGCTTCTGCTCCAAGTTGGCCAGGGAGGCAAGAGAGGTGTCTGCGGGCAGAGAAACTTTTCGCAAACCAACCAAAGAAAAGCTGCCTCCTCTGCCTGTGTTGATGGGTGGCCCTGCCTCTGGAATGCTGGCACCAGTGCCCACTGCCCTGCCTCAGATATGCGCTTGTCAGGCCTGTGCTGACTTCTCTGGCACCCACACAGCACGTCATCTGAGGTTGGGGTGCCCATGGTGGAGGCAGGGCTGGCTCCTGCAGGGCAGCGCTTGCCAGCCCCGAGGCAAGGTAGGGCGTCAGTCCCTCCTCTGGCCTGAAGTGGCCCCAGCCAGGCCCAGCATGGAGCTGGTCCCATGAATGAGGCCCAGGATGATGCTCACTGCACAGTAAATGGCCCTTGGGCGTCTGTCTCTGCTTTCCATCGGCCTAGGCAGACTAGGGATGACTCCCCACACTCCCTACAGGAATTCAAGCTCAGTATTTGCCATCAGGGCCTTCTACGTGGGTCAATGCCATCTAGTCTCCAGGGAGAGTGGGCTCTAGTCTCAGAGCTGCCAGGACTCCCTGTGGGGCTTCATACACTCGCTCTGAGCCTGGGGCTTCTCACTCTTTGCAGGGGTGCAAGGCACCTCGGGCGCCCTCTGACCTACCTTCTCAGTCTTAGCTCAGTCTGGAGCTGATCAGTGTGTTTCCCCAAGAGGGAATGATGCTCCTCCACCCTGGCCGGCCTGCCCCTCCCGCTGGATATCCCGTGGGCCTCCTCTTGGTGTTGCCCATCTCCAGTGGGATTCTCTGCAAACCCTCTTCCTAAATCTCACTCCATCCTAGCTTCCTGCTCTTAGATGTCGCATTTTGCTAGCCCCTCCTGCTGAAATGGTCTTGTGTGTGTTCACTTGAAGATTGTTTATTTACCACTACAGGCATAGGCGCTCCATGGAGCAGGGACTAGAGTGGCTTAGCCTGCTGCCTCTGCCAGGGGGGCATTCGCTGTCCCCCTCCTCACTCTGGGACTGGGTGAAGATGCCCATGGTGGGGCATTTCCCTCCGTCTTGACTCATGCTTAGCTGGGGTAAGACAGGCCCCAAGAGTGAGGACCAGACCTCATCTGTTTGTGTCCCCATAGGATCTTAAAGAACTCTGCTCACAAGGCCTCCTGGACAAGGAGCATTTTGAAGGGGCCTAGTGCATACACCGCAGGAAACGGTGCTCACCAGGCCTGTCCAAAAGCAAGGGCCACTACCATTCCACTGGTTCTGAACTCATGTCAGACCAGCTAGCTGTGTTTTTGCCTATTTGTTTCCCCCCCCAAATAAACCCAAGCAGAGCTTGGCCAGGCCTTCAATTCCCTAACAGTACTCAAACCATCGATTCCACAGCTCATCCTCGACTTCCCCAAGTCAGCAAGTTCCCATTGCAAATCAAGGCTCATTCACATTGTTTCATTTTAATTTTCACAATTTTTTTTGTGTGTGGCATAAAAAAAAAAAACACAACTAAGTGATTCAGCATATGGTTTTTAAGAAATCAAATAGCACAGAAGGACTTCTAATAAAAAAGCAATAATCCCCCTCCCTGGGCTCTGGGGGCAACCATGTTTAATGTTTTAAATCTTTTTCTACTTCTAGCTCCTCTGGTGCCTATCTGATCTATATAAGGAATCTATTAAAACAGTGTGTTTTGATGCTTTAATCCTCTGAGTTCAATGTTTCTGATTTATTAGTTATTTATATGGAGGACCACTCTGTTCACTTGAGCCTCTCCTGCATGCACAGAGTTGTGTTGAAGGGCACCCCTCCCTCCTGGTGTAGGGATGACCTGACCTTCGGTTCTTCCAGGTGTGTAGACTCTCTGCCGCCTTTCCCCTGGGGCCCCTGGCTCTCCCATTCCCAGGGCCCTCTGCACTGATTCAGGAACCAGGGCCTTGCTATCATACTCCCTCTGGGGGTCTCCCTTCTGGGGTCCTAGGTCTCCCCTCCCATCACCTACCTCTCTACTTTGCATCATAGGACCTTTAAGTACATGTCTAAGAAGGATGTGTGGAAAGAAAAGGTTCTAAGTACTTCCTGTACTACTGAAGATGTCCCTCAGCCCCGAGTGATGACCAGGCTGACAGTATGGTAATATCCCTCTTATCAGCCAGCACTGTCACTGTCTTCCCACATAGGATCCTGCTGATAAAGAGGGGTATATAGTATAATCCTCCTGCCTGGGTACACAACCTGGGTTTTTGTTTGTTTTTCCATTGTCTCAAAAATTTTAGGGACATTTCTTTTTCTTAGTTATCTGAAATTTCACAAAAAAAAATATGTCTAAAACAGGAATTTTTTCAAGAGCTAAGCACACTGAGGATTATTTTCATGTGAAGATTTTTCTCCTTCGGATATAGACACATTTCTTTTTTATTATTATTATTATTTCAGACAAAGAGAGAGAGAGAGAAAGAGAGTGTGTGGGTGTACACATAGGAGCAGGGAATGGCACAGAGGGAGAGGGAATCTCCAGTGGATTCCATGCTGACCGTGGAGCCTGACTTAGGGCTCTATCTCATCACTATGAGATCATGACCTGAGCAAAAATCAAGAGTCAGACATTAAACCGACAGAGCCAACCAGGAGCCCCTGTTGTATTAATTCTTTTATCATTTTTCTCTCATCCATTTCCTGTTTCAGTTTCTGTAACTCCCATGAGTTACATGATCAATCACAGCTTTAGTATTTTAGTTTCTCTACTTTCCTCTCATATTTCTCTTTGCCTTTTGATTCTTCTCCCCATGATATTTCTATGAGTCACCTTTCTTTTTTTTTTTTTAAGATTTTATTTATTTATTTATGAGAGACAGAGAGAGAGAGGCAGAGACACAGGCAGAGGCAGAAGCAGGCTCCTCAAGGGGGCCTGATGTGGGACTTGATCCCAGATCTCCAGGATCACACCCTGGGCTGAAGGTGGCGCTAAGCCGCTGAGCCTCCCAGGCTGCCCTATGAGTCACCTTTCATGCCTTGAATGAACTTATCTCTGTCATCATATTTTTAATCTAAAGTTTTTTTTTCTGGTTCTTATTTCGTAGCATCCTGTTTTTGTTTTATGAATGTAACATTTCCCCAGATCTATCTGAGCATACCAATGAGAGGGCTATTTTTTCACTCACACTTTCATCTCTTCTTGAATTTATTCGGTTTCTTCTGGGACTGTACTTGCCCCATTGTCAATGTCGACTTTGCTCCTTCATATAGCAGACTTCCTTGAGATATCAGTAAAACCTTGGATATCCATTCATATTTAAAGATAAGGGATGGAAAGCCTGTCTGGAACCTCTGCATATCTGAGTGGGGTTTGTCCAGTGGAAGCATTAGCTATTCCACTGGGAGATCCCTACATGCCAAGTGCATGAGTTGGCTCTGGCCCTACATCCACATGGTCTGTCCTGGTGACCCAAGAGACTCTAGTTCATTTCTCTGCAGACAATCCAATTATTATCATCATCACTACTGGCATAAAGGATAAACACCCTTTACTAGTGATTCTATAGAGGGAAGTCAAGAGGAAGAGAGGGGTCAACTCCTATTTAGATTTTTTTAATGGCTATAAAATATACATAGTATTTACCATCTTAACTACTTTTAAGGATCAGTCCAGTAACATTCACATTCTTGTGCAATCATCACTGCCATCCATCTTCCTAAACTAACACACCATACGCATTAAACACAAACTCCCTATTCCCACATCCTCCCAGTCTTTGGCAACCATGACTCCACGTTCTGTCTCCATGAATGACTATTTTAGGTAACTCATATAAGTAGACTCATACAATAGCTCCTTTTGTGACTGGCTTATTTCACTCAGCATAATGTCCTCAAGGTTCATCCATGTTGTAGCAAGTTCAGAATTTCTTTCCGTTTTCAGAGTGAATAATATTGCATCGCGTGTGTTTACCATACTTTGTTTATCCATTCATCTGTCACTCATTTACTATTTTTAAAAAAGATTTATTTATTGGAGAGAGAGAGAATGCACACACATGCTCAAGTGTGGGGGAGCGGGAGAGGAAAAAGGAGAGGAAGAGAATCTTCAAGCGGACTCCATGCTGAACATGGAGCAGAATGCGGGGCTCAATCTTATGACCCTGAAATAATGACTTAGGCCAAAATCAAAAGTTGGCCACTCAATCTACTGAGCCACCCACACGCTCCTGTCGCTCATTTACTCTTAAAGCAACTTAGAGCAATGTCTCATGAAGAATACAGCCCTGTCCTCAGCACACAAAGGCAAGCATGAGACTCAGGTCTTCAGAGCCAGTACCCAGCCTCTTCTCCCTCCCTCCCTCTCTTTCAATGCACGCCCATCAGTGAGTTTCCAGGCCTCTCCGCAGAAGGTGTGGCCCAAGGCCCAAGGCCCGCATCTCGTTTTCCCCAGTCCCCAGATCCTCGGTGTGGGTGGCCTTGACAGAGGACTAGCTATTTTTAGTGGAAATGCAGAACTGCCACCATTTTTAGCAGAAAAGGCAAAGGAGCCAAGGAGACGAGACTTCTCTCTCCTTCAACTCTTCCCTCTCCAACGTCCTCTTCCTGCCAGGTCCCTCTGCAAATTTGCCAAGAATAGGATGAAAAATGAAAAACAGACTTCAGTTCTCTCTTCTCTGTCCTGAAATTCTGCTTCCACCCAATCTAAAATGAGAGGCAGGGGAGACCAGAGGCAGGGGGCTGAGTACCACCCAGCTGCTAACTCACTGTGTGACTCTTCTAGTCCTGGACCCCAAGCCCCTGTCTGATGAGATAAGGGGCAGGGCTCCCTAACTCCAGACATCGCAGAATCCTTAGTGGAGGAGCCCCAAGTCCCAGCTGGTGCAAGCCACAGGCCAGGACTGGGGCCTCCCCTTCCAGGGCTGTTCCATCAGGTGGCTCAGTGAGTCCCATCCTAGAGCCAAGAAAATCTTTCCTCCCAAGTTCGGAGGCCAGGAGCGTCAAAGCCCTGCTCAGGTGTGTGGTGCGGCGCTGCCCGACAGGCTCCATCAAGACACAGCCTGTATTATTCATGTCCTCTCCCTCTTCCCCCTGGCTTCTGAGGAAAGCTGCCACCCAGTCCGCTCGAACGGCCTGCTCCAAGTGCTACCCCCGCCTAAGCACCTGCCATTAATAAAAGATAAACAAGAAGCGCCGTGCAGGGACAGCGCGACATCTGCTGTACCCCTGGCGGGTCTCCCCCCCTTTCTGGGCTTTGGAGCCACATGCGGTGGGGAAAGGGGAGTTGGCGGGGACCCAGCTGCATTCTGAGCCTCCACGCTGGGTCCTGGCCTCAGCTGGATTAAATCAATTCCCTGGCTCCAAGCAGGAACCCCCACCCCTGCCCCCCACGCAGCCGCAGCCGACACAGGAGCATCTGAGGACCAGAATCTCCCGGCTCAGTCGGGGAGGGCGAGTGGCCGTTTTCAACACTGACATGCCACCCCACCATCAACTTCTCATCAAAGTTCTGGGGCTTGGCAGGCCCAGGAACACAGGCATCAACTTCCTTTGCATCATCGTGAACCTCAGCGGGGACCCCAATGCCCTGGGTGCTTGAGGCCTTTGGGCCCCTTTCTCCTTGGCCATGTCCTCTTCCTCTTGATCCTCAGACAGAGACCTGGAGGCCAGGGGGCCCCGGAGTGTGGGGTGCAGCAGTCATCTCCGCAGCCACACTGGAACTGTCACGGCTCTTAGCACTTTTGCCTTTGGGGGCCCCTTCCTGCATAAAACACTTACATTTCTATTTGACAAATGTCTTGGTTTAAAAATGAATATAAGCCAGGTTTCTGGACTGGATCTTATTTATTTATTTTATTTTATTTTATTTTATTTTATTTTATTTTATTTTATTTAAAAAAGAGAGAGAGAGGCTACTAAATAAATAAATAAATAAATAAATAAATAAATAAATAAATGCCCTAACAGCACTGCAGAGACACAGCCCAAACTCATGCGTGCTCCGAGGACTAGGCTGCTAGATCAGAGGTGGGAAACACTTCTGGAATGACAGCTCCATCCTCCGTCTCACTGGCTTTGAAGGGAGCAGGGGCTGGGGATCAAGCCTTGACCCTCCAGATCCAAGCCTGGTCATGGTTTTACAAGGCCCAGACTCTTCAGGGGATCCAACAGTCCTGCCGTTCCTGCTTTTGGGCAGGAAGGTGCCTCGGCAAGATCAGAGGCAGTAGCAGACAGTCCTGGGGGAGGCGCTGGGTCCTCACTGCCCCCTGTAGAATGAGAATCCACCAAGCCACCTGGAGGCCAGACAACCAGCAGCCTTGGAGAGCCCCCTGGAAAGTACTCTCTCCAGCAGATGCAGATACCAGAGCTCCTCCAGACCCAGCCAGTCAGGTTTTTACAAAACCTCTTCAGAGCCGCTCTGCTGACCAGCCAGAAACTGGGAGCCCAGAACTCAACCTTTCTTTCTGCTGATGGCTGTGACACAGAGGGTCCAGAGCCCGGGACTACAGTGTAACTGGCTCCATCCACAAACCTAGGGGAATGACCAAAGGAGTGGCTTTCAGGAAGGCGGAAGGGAGGTGAACCCACAGCAGGAAAGCAAATCACTGACGGGTTGGGGGGGGGTGGGGGGAGGTGCATCTAAAATGACAAAACACAGGCAAGTCTAGGCCATGCCTTGGGCCTCCCCAGTGCTGATCCCCAGCCGACCTGGGGAAAATGCAGAGTCTCCCAATGACACCCACTCTCGAGCCAGCCAGGCCCAGTCCTGGCTCTATCTTCAAGCATCTCTGTGACCTTAGATAGTATCGCTAAGCCTCAGTTTTGCCATCTGTAAAATGGAGAGGGTCGTTGTGAAGGCCAAATGGGCTAATCTGTGTCATATTTATCCTAGCGCCTGGTGATTAGGGAAACCTTAGAAATAATCTCTATCATACTGTCCTATAAATCCTGGTGCCATGCCTAGAACCTAACACATGATGTATATTTCCTAAGTGGCTGATTTACCACGGAAACCAAGCGGCGCACGCAGGGATCACCCATCCCGTGATTCCCATCAGGAAGCTGAAGCTCCCAGCGTCCAGTCGAGGGCCTGAGTTCATTAGTGGCGGAACAGGCCGATTCAGCACAAGAGGCCGACTGGGGCCCCCATCTGCCGTGCAGGTTCTTTTCCAGCTCTCCCAGGGAGCACTCCTCCTCCCGTCCCGGGCCACCCAGGGCTGGGTGGGGTGCCCGAGAACGAGACGGCCTCACGGGCCAGCTGGCATCGCAAGTGTGCGAGCACCGGCCCACGGTCGGGGCCTGGTCGGGCGTTCCCAGGCCTCAGCAGAGCGGGGAGCGGGGAAGGGAACGGGCCGGATCTCTCCAGCTTCTTGGGTGAAAGTGAGCACGTTTCCTGGGGAAACCCAAAAGACAGGCAACGGCAAACAAAGCCTTGCGTTCTCTGTACTTCCTATTTTTTCTCACTTGTTCCTGCCAGCCTGTCTCTACAGGGGGTGATCTGAGGGGGGATGAGAGAGGGACTAGCATGTTCCTCACCTGGGATGGGCCAGAAACTCACAGGTGAAGACAACCTTTCAAGACACTGTGTGTGGGGCCCCTGGGTGGCTCAGTGGTTGAGTATCTGCCTTCGGCTCAGGGCATGATCCCAGGGTTCTGGAATCAAGTCCCACATCAGGCTCCCTACAGAGAGCCTGCTTTTCCCTCTGCCTGTGTCTCTGCCTCTCTCTGTGTGTGTCTCTCATGAATAAAAAAAAAAAAAAAATCTTAAAAAAAAAAAAAAAGACACTATTTGCACCAAAGGAAGCACCAAGGGCTGTCCCTACCCAATGGCTCCTCCTGCAGGTTTGACAGTCTGCTAACATGGGGTGGCCCCGAGGGTAAATGCCTCTTGGTGGTACAGTTTATAGTACAAAATTATCTTCTCTACTTTGTTTTGGTGGCCAAAGACAATCTGAAAGCACAAGCTTCAGGGCAGAGAATATTCATTCCCTTTCCTAACTAAAATTAGAGCTGGGAGGAATCTTTAGAAATCACAGTCCACCTTCCCATTTTACACAGATGGGGAAAGTGAGACTCAGAGCCACAAAGGCTGCTCCAGTCTTCACAAGTGAAGGCAGGTCATCTGATTGCCCAGCCAGTGCTCTTCCCACTTCACTTGGGAGTAAAGTTCTGGGTCAGGGGTGTAGAACCTCCATGGCTCCCCCCACATCCACTGTGAAGATGTAGGATTCACTAGTTTAGGAAGATTCAGTATATCATCTTTTGTCCAGCTCAAAGGCCAAATCTACCTCCCCTGGTTTTATTGGAACACAGTCCTGCTTGATCATGCACACACCACCCATGTGCTTTCACACCAGTAGAGGTGAGCTATTGTGAGACCACATGCATGGCCTGCAAAGACCAAAATATCTACTATGTGGCCCTTGACAGGACAAGCATGCTGACTGCTGATTTAAAACAAGGGAAATGTCAAGCACACCCTGCCAGGAGTTACTCGGGGCTCTTTTGTGACATCAGATAGGACTGCGTCACCATGTCACAGACGGAGATAGACCCAGACTGAGATCACACTGTAGGCTTTAAAAGGGCCGGGATGCTCCTCCCTGCTCCAAAGCTCTTTGAAGCTCTACCACTGCCAGCCAGGGACCCACAGAACCATGGCTCCCCTGTCCTTTCACTATGCTGACTCTAACTGGGGAGGGGTTATTTATCTTCCTTTTTAAAATGAAATAGGGGAGACCAGATATCCTTAAATAGCACTTTTCATGCCCTATTTGGAAATATGTTTATTGACAACACAGTATGGACTGGGAATAAGTATAAACAGTAGAAGTATAGACAGATCCCAGTCAAGACCTGCCACCTGGCACCTTGAGTTGGTCCCGATGCATAGGCTCTGAGCATGCCTGGGGAGTCATGGTGAGGGGTTCCACTCGCAATAATGCAGCCTTGTGGGCCGGAAGCCTGGGCGTGAATCATGCCCGTGGGACCCTGGGCAAGTTACACACCCTCAGAACCACAGGTGTGTCTGTAAAGAGGGGATGATGACAGGGCTGTTGGGAGACTGAAAGACAGAGTCCCAGCAAAGAGCTAGGGCTGGCCTACAACACTTGCTGAATAAATGCTATCATTAAGTGTCATTGCATACTTGATTATAAGAACAAACACCAGGTCTTTATTTAAAGGTATGCTCTAGGGGCGCCCAAGTGGCTCAGGAAGCTGAGCATCTGAATCTTGATTTCAGCTTAGATCATGATCTCAGGGTCATGGGATCGAGCTCTGAGCTGGGCTCCACATTCAACACAGAGTGCTGTCTCTTACCGTTTTCTCTTTCTCTCTCTCTGCTCCTCCCCTAGCTGGCTCTAAACAAACAAATAAAATAATTTTTAAAAAAATAAACGTATGCTTTGGAAGGTGCAACAGCTTATAATTTAAAAGTCTTGGAGCACCTGGGTGGCTCAATCGGTTATGCTTCTGACTCTTGATTTTGGCTCAGGTCATGATCTCAGGGTCCTGAGTGTTGGGCTCCACACTTAGCGTGGAATCTGTTTGTCCCCCAACAGCTCCTCTCATGTGCTCTGTCTCAAATAAATAAATAAAATCTTTTTTTTTTTTAAAGACTTGTCTTGTCTTAGGTCAAAAATAAAGTTTCTACCAAGTTTGACACTCATGTGATCTTAGTGTCATATATACCATCTTTAATTTGGTGAGCCAACTTTTACGACCTAGTGAATGATTCCTCTACCAGATTTCTACCTCAACCACTGCAGTCTAATGAAGCAGCTCTCATGGGATAGGGTCATTTAGAAAACAATTAGGAAACTCTTCTCTGAATTCATTTGCAGATAATCTATGAAGCGAACAAAACTATTTCCCATGCCTTCTACTGCCTGTAATTTCTCTGAAGTGTAAGTATTTTTCATTCACTCAATCGGCAACTATACATAGCAAATCTGTGGAAGAGGGTCTCAGAAAAATTCCTATTACTACAGGCTCAGCCCATAGGAAGCTCAGGAGGCAGAGGCCAGCCCGCCCCATGCCAGGCAGCCTGTAACCTGGGCCATTATTACTTCTGATACTAGGAGTTCCCTGTATACTGCGATCTGTATCCTACAAATATGTTCTCAAATTGTGACGTAACTCAAGCACGAGACGATTTCTTGCAGCATGGTTTGAAAATAGCAGAAGATTGGAAATCTAAATATCCATCAGAAGGGGACTCGTTAAATAAATTACTATCTGTCCACATAATGGAATACCAAACAGCCATAAAAACAAATGAAGAAGCGCTCCAGGCCTGATATGGACCAATTTCCAAGATACATTGTCAAGCCAAAATAGCAAGATGCCGACAAATGCATTAAAAAACCTATATATGTATGCATGTGTATAAATTTATAGATACACATACATATATAAATATTCACAAATATATATATTATTTACATGTATACATTTGGAATATCTTGCAAAGGATATGTATGAAATTGAGGACACTGATTGCCTCCAGGGAGCAAAATCAGTTGGTTTGGCTGGAAGACGGGGCTGGGAAGGAGAGTTTTTTACTTTTGTAACTATTGAAATTTGCATTGTTAAAGTTATGCTGTTTACAATAATAAAATAAATAAGTAACAGAAACCAGGGACGCCTGATTGGCTCAGTGGTTGAGCATCTGCCTTCAGCTCAGGTCATGATCCCAGGGTCCTGGGATCGAGTCCCGCATGGGCTCCTCGCACGGAGCCTACTTCTTCCTCTGCCTATGTCTCTGCCTCTCATAAATAAATAAATAATCTTTAAACAAACAAACCAGAGAGCCAATACCTCCAACTGTCCCTGACAAATGGGTGAAATGGATCGAGAGAGAAGAGGCTACATTTATCTTTCCCAAGCCCCACCAGCAGCATCACCACCATGGACTACACACACACCTGCTCCCTCTTGACTGGATTTGTCATGAAGCCCCTCCCCACTGGGGCCCTGGAGACCACCCCTGGGCCCCTCTGTTAGCACACTTCATGCTTGCTGCTCTGCTCCCCACCACATCCTGGACAGGCCAAGAGGCAAGTCCAGTTGTCCTCTGGCTTCCTAGCACCTGGCATACCAAAGGTAATGAAGAAATGTTTTACACAGTGCCTAGAACAGCACCTGCACACAGCAGATGCTCAGTAAATGTTGTTGGAATGAATGAAGATGAAGAGGAAATTCAGAAAGCGATAATCAAGAGATCAGCGTTCCCAACGTAAGTTCACCTGAAGCCCCTGAATTCGGTCTTGGGGGACCACTGTCATCCAGATACAAGTTTATAGATAAGGCCGCTCTCACAGAATGGTCAAGTGACCGACAAGGATGACTCAGCAAGGCAGCAGCAGGGCGGCCCAGCAAGAGGTTGAAATTAGATGAAACGAGCCCTCCCCTCTCTCCGCCAGGCCCCACCATAACCCCAAACACTGGGCCTTGGTGTAGTGTGTAGGAACCTTGGTCTCTGTCCAAGAAGGCTTAGTCAGTCAGTGACTTAGCCAGTGGATCTGGAATAAGGCAGACGCCAAGGATTTCCTCTTTTGAAAACCGACCACTTCATGGGTCTTTTGCCTGGAGTGGATAATAATTACAGCTCTTTCCCAAAATATGGGTTTCTTTCCCCCATCAACCTCATTTTCTACTTTTAATTTTGCATATAAAAACAACAGCATAGTGACTTGACATGGTGAGCTAAAAGTTCTCCTGCTGGATAAATATAATACCTATTGAGGTTCCCATATGAGCTGGTGAGGAAAGAAAGACCACCCGAGGGCAGAAACCAAGAAGGAGTCTGGAGACCAAAGCAGGAGGAGGTAATCTGATGCTGATGGGTGGCATCTGTCACCTAGTGGTCCTGTTCTAGTGACCCACGCAGGTCAGGATGGGAGACCTGGAGTACGCAAAGGACGAGAAATGGGAACTGAGACCCTCATGTACAGTCGAGACCACTGGAGGGCTACAGCTTTGGTAAAAGGATGGACCCTTCAATACCCACTGGCACAGGGACCCGACAAGAAATGCCCTGAGTGCTTATACTTCTGCTTGGGAAGTGGGTAAAGATTTCTAGAAGTCTTCTCCAAGGGCATGTAACCTCCTACCTGCCTTCTCATTGGGTGAGGATTCAAGTTGATAGTCCCCACAGCATTCAGGAACCCCTGCTGCTATGAAAAGAATAGGAACCCATTCCCACACCTGTGTTATGCCTGAGGAATCTGGCAGAGTCATAAAGAAAACCACCTTGGAGGGAGAGAGCTTCAATTCTGACCACACTGGTTTCCTACAGATACAACTCTATTCACAATCCCAAATCACAAAATGTACACATACATACACACACACACACCCATGAGCAAGAGTCAGCAGATACCACAAAAAACATCAAAGTCAGCTTAAGAGAAGATGAGTGAATGCATAACAGAGAGATAAAGAAGGTGGATAATACAAAAAGAATTGAAGAAGATATGGAGGATAGTTGAGAAAGTTGCATGAACAAAGTTCCAGAATGAGGGAGAAAGGCACAACTTGAAAAGATACTGTAAGGTTTTCCAAAACTGAAGACAAACTGAGATTTTAAAAGTAATAAAACTGCTACATATCAGGACCCTTGGTATGTACTGGAAACAGGATGGATGTATGCTTATGCTGGGGCCAGGAGAAAAGTGAAAGGGTGAAAATCAATCATCCAGGTGCCCAACTCACAGAACCGACAATAATTCTGGTGCAAACCTAAAAAGAAAAAGGATACCAGATAGGACTAGAAATTATGAGAATAGAAACAAAGGAACAAAAAGAAATCAAGCAACCCGAAAGACTGATAAAGCCACCTAACCTCTGTTAAGATCAATCAAAACACAGAGAACACAAATAAACATCATCAAGAATAAAGACAGAGACTAACTACACTCACTGCCAATACATTTGATAAACAGGAGAAACAGACACATTTCCTCAAGAGACAGAAATGGACTGATTTAATGAAAGACAACGCAAAAAGAAGTAAAAAGTTGAAAATACCTTCAACCGCTAAACAAACTGAATTAGTAGCTGAAGGAAAAAAAAACCTCTAACAAACAAAACCAGGCTGAGGTAGTTTTATATAGTTTGGATTTTTCCAAGTCTTTAAGAAATGGATAATTCTTAACATACACAAGTATCTCAAGATGATCCTTAACATATATTCGACACAATACAAATGTGAACAACTACAAATATGTTAACATATACTAATATTCTAAGATAATCCTTAACATATACACATATTTGAATATTTGAGAGGAGTATTCCTTAACATGTATTACGAAGCTAATTTGGTGGATACTTAACTTCAAGTCAACAAGGACAGAAAGAAAGTTTATTTATAGGCAGAACTCACTGTTGAACATGGACTCTAATGTCAATGAAAATATTCCTGGTTAAATCCAACAATATAAACTCAAGTAGGTTTATCCCCAGAATCAATGATGTTAAAATAAGAGAAATGTGCTGACATAAAAGCCATCCCAATAAGAGGATAAAGAATAAATTTTATTTTATTAAATATTTTATTTATTTATTCATGAGAGACACACAGAGAGAGGCAGAGACATGGGCAGAGTAAGAAGCAGGCCCCCCAACAGGGAGCCCCTTGTGGGACTCGACCCCGGGACTCCAGGATCATGCCCTGAGCCAAAAGCAGATGCTCAACCGCTGGGACACCCAGATGTCTCAAGAAGAAATGTTATGATTACCTCATTACTTGCAAAAAGGCAGTGATAAAACTCACAACCATTCACAATGAGGGACCCTTAACAAAATAGGAATAAAAAGGAATTTTAATCCTAGTATAGAAAATCTACCAAAAACTATTAAATTAAACATGATTCTTATGGTAAGACTTCAGGATTATTCCCTTTCAAGTCAGGAACGTGAAAAGGATGCCCACTCACCAAACCTGTGTTCAAAAATGAATTGAAAAAAAAAAATGAATTGAAGACTCTAAGTCTACGCAGTCCAGCACGATAACCACTCACCACTGGAAATGTGGCTGGTCTAAACTGAAGTGTACTCTAAGTGTAAAATACACACCGAGTTTTGAAGACTAGATGAAACAGGAATATAAACTATCTCAATCATCTTTTCTATTGATTGCATGTTGACATGATAATATTTATATATACTGGACTAACTAAAATATGTTATTAAAGTTAATCCCACCTATTTCGTTTCACTTTTTAAAATGTGGCCACCAGAGATGTTTAAATCATACATGAGACTCACATAGTATTTCTGTTGGACATTGCTGCTCCAGACAGCACAGCAGCAAGAAGCAAAAGGGAAATAAAAGATACAAGATTTAGAAAGAGAAAAAACTTTGATAATTTTTAAATGACGTGACTACGTAAAACAGCTATAAAATCTAGACAGATGCATTTAACAAGACTGATGAAACCAGCAGTAAACAATTAGAAACTGTCATTTTTAGATATATATTTACCCTTTACGACAGCCACAGAACTGCAGCGAACTCAATAAACTTAACAGAAAATGTGTAAAAGCTTTAAGATATAAATTATAAAACTTAACTAAAAGACATAAAAGAAGCATTAAGAAAAGATCAGGATCATAGGTGAGGATAGTTCCAGAGGACAAAGATGGCAATATTCCCCCAAATTAATTTAACTCCAATTTTGATTGGATGTGTTCCAAGAGGGATTCTGGATTAAAAAAAAAAAAAAAGTCATCTGAAAATTCTTATGGTACAGCAAAAGCCAGACAAGAACCAAGATGTTTTGGGACGCCTGGGTGGCTCAGCGGTTGAGCATCTGCCTTCCGCTCTGGGTGTGATCCTGGAGACCTGGGATCGAGTCCCACATCAGGCTCCCTACATGGAGCCTGCTTCTCCCTCTGCCTGTGTCTCTGCCTCTCACTCCATGTCTCTCATGAATAAATAAATAAATAAAATCATAAAAAAAACCTTTAAAAAAAAAGGAACAAAGATGTTTTGAAAAAGGAACAAAAGAAGATTTACTCTATGAGGTATTACCCTTCCTATAAACCTACAGCAACTAAGTGTGCAAACCTATAGGGAAACTCACTGGCCAGTGGAAGAGAACTGAGGCAGAGTCTACACATGTGGAAGGGAAACTGACATGATAATCTCTGCACTTAAAAAATCATTTAAAAATTAAGAAATGCAGTAATTGCTACCAGGACAATGCTCATCCACATAGATTAATAAAACAAAATCTGATTTCAGTATCATGTCAAAGACACTCCCAGCTACATTAAAAAACTATTCACATAACTTTAGAATTTTTAGAAGAAAATACAGGATAATATCTTTATGACCTCAAGGTAGGAAAGAAACTCTTAAACAAGATACAAATGTATACCATAAAGGAAAAGAATGATGTCCTTGATTATGTTACAATGTATAATTTCTGCCCGCGTAAACCACACCATAAAGAAAGATAATGGCCAAGTAAAGACAGGAAGAAGCTATTTATCAACACATCTAAACAACACATCTACACAATAAATGATTAGTATATTAAAAAAAATTTTTAGGAAGAAAGCAGACAGTAGAAATTCGAGCAAAGGAGATGAATAGTTCAACCAAGAGAGAAAAAATTAAGATCTCCAGTTCACAAACGAGAGAGTACAAATTAAAATAAGATCGTTCACACGTATTAGACTGCCTCCCCTGGGACATCTGGGTGGTTCTGTGGTTGAGCGTTTGCCTTCGGCTCGGATCGTGATCCCGGCGTCCTGGGATCGAGTCCCGCATTGGATCAAGTCCTGCAGGGAGAGGGAGCCCGCTTCTCCCTCTGCCTATGTCTCTGTCTCTCTCTCTGTCTCTCATGAATAAATAAATAAAATCTTAAAAAAAAAAAAAAAGACTCCTTCCCAAATTTAAGTCTAAAAATACAAATCATTGTTTGGAAAGTAGGAGTAAATTTGCCCAGCCACTTTGGAGAGCAATTTGGCAGTAGTTAATAAAGCTGAAAATGTACATGTCCCACGAGCCCCAATTCTACTCCTGTAGCTACACTGGGGCTGGAGCTTTCAAACTGTTCCACTGTGATGCAGAGAAATTTTATACAGCAGTGTGGTTCATACATGCACGAGCACGCACACACACGCACGCACGCAACTTCACCTCGACTACCTGCAATGCGCTGTGATGTTTTCTATCTCACCTTTTCAAATGCTGTGCATTACCCACAAAATTAATTTCATAACCCTCCCCTTTCCGTCCAAAGAACTCCTTGTATATGTACACAAGGAGACATGCTCCATCCATAGCAACAATATTCGCACTAATAAAAAACTGTAAACAATCTAAGCAACCTCAATAGGGAAGTAGATAAATGGGTTGTGGAATATTCATTATTGAGGAGCACACACAGGACTTTCAACGACCAATTAGAGCTTCTGGCAGGGACACGGATATATCTCAAAAACATGATATGTGCAAGAAAAAAAAATGTATCTAAACACACAGTGATATAAAATCTAATTTTTGAAACACCGTCTGTGGATATGCACATATATAGTGAAAATGTGAAAACACGTCTGAGGATGATAAACATGACATTCTCTGGGGGGAAAGTAGGGATGAGCAAGGGGCAGATCGAGGTCTAAAATGATCTTGAAATGGTGGGAGACCTGTGATGGGTTCTCAGCTGGCCACCCCAACAGGAACCGCTTTATCTCAGACATTCTTTACACCTGCCAGGGCGGGGGAATACTTCAGTGTTCTGACTTTTAGAAATTTGATGCTCATTTTTTAATTTTCTGCAATGTGCATCCCCTACTGTCTGGACCCAGGGTAGACCAGCTCCCACTGGGTATGCCACATTTCAGAAATGAGGCCAAAAAAATGTATGGGTAAAGCTGTATGGGTATTGGTTACACATTTTTTGGTGTGCTTAAAATGTATACGTACATTTTATGTATTTATGTATTATATATTTGTCTGTCTTTTCCAAAGACCAGATAAGCCAGGATAAGGTGCTTGCGGAGCCCCAGTGTAGGGAAAGTTAAGACAGCCTGGAGCCTGCCTAGCACAGGCCATGGAGGCCTTGACTGACAGCTCACGGGGTCAGCAGGGGCCAGGCCCAGCAGGCAGGCCTACCCAGAACTGCCATCTGAGTGTTGCAACAATTCTCTAAGACTACATCTGAATGGCTCCCTCCAAAGCCTCATGTGGCTGAGCTCAGTGGGCTCCTGGGCAGCGTTGTGAAATTCGGCCTTAGCTCTTTCCTGCTTTATCCTCTTTGTCTGCTAAATGGGTACAGTGCCAGCCCTCCTATCTTGGAGGCAGGGAGCGGGTCATGGGAGCAGCCCAGCATTTGGCTGCTGCTGGTCAGGGAGGCCTCAGACCTGCCCAGAGGAGGGGTCACCCAGTTAACACATGTCACAGCTCCCACCAGAACCTGGCATTCCAAGTCTAACCCCAGGCAGGACCACTTTGTGCCGCCCCCAAATCCTGGCCACCACCTTCCCCTCTTGAAAGACATTTGTTTCTCATTGCTGTGGTGTGTTGATCAAAACCCACAACCACTCCAACAGAATTAGAACATTTGTTC
This sequence comes from Nyctereutes procyonoides, assembly GCF_905146905.1. NCBI lineage: Eukaryota > Metazoa > Chordata > Mammalia > Carnivora > Canidae > Nyctereutes > Nyctereutes procyonoides. The sequence continues at coordinate 9,533,811 of NW_026575030.1, read as the reverse complement.
CAAAACATCGGCCTGGTACCAAAGGCACCCAACTGCACGTGCGACCAGTGGAAAACTAGCTGAAAACTGGTGTGGGATTAACCAAGAAAACTTGGGACACAGTCACAGAAAGGCCCATATAAGGACTGCACAGCAAGCTCTTTGCTTCCACATGACCCCCCAGCCCTGGAAAGCAGGACACTGCCGGAAAACACCACGCACAGGATGCGGCAAGCTGCTGATGACTTGCATGCCTGGTGACAATGACTGCATGGCAAGGGACAGTCACTGGAATTGCATGCCAAGGGGGCCAGAAAAAGGTCTGTGAGCAAAAGGGTGTGCAGGGAAGCAGATCCTATTTCACATCTCCTGATTATCTGTATTTTCCTATTTTCCACGTTCCTGATGCTCTGGCATCCTGGGCCTCCCTACAGGAAAAATTGCTCCTTTTAGAGTTAGTAAAAAAAAAAAAAAAAAATTTTTTTTTTTAGGGCCAGTCAATTCTTAAAGATAGCAAAGGACTAGCAGGGGAGTGCGTTTCATATGCAAACCAACCAATCAGAGAGCCCAGACTCCAGCACCTCCTCTATCTGGCTTATTCCTCTGACCCGATCACCCCCAAGGCCAGGTAGCAGATGGGGAGAGACAGCCCTATACCCCAGAGCCTGCTGAAATTCTCCAGACTAGCCAATCCTCAACCTGCTTACCTTGCTTGGCCCATTCCTTCCCGCAAAAACCACAATCAAGGCTCCTGTCCACGTTCTCCCCTCGCTCCTGCCTGCTGGCTGACCAGCGCACCCCATATGGTGTGATGTACCCTTCCTCTCCCAATTTGTGAGTAACAAACTATCTCTTTAGTGACAATCGTTTCCCATCTGTTGGCCTCACCATACCTGAATAATAATAAAATCTACATTTTAAAACATGATTGTACATTATGCAGAGGACCAGGGCATGATGGGAGAGAGGGATTGAGCACCCCCAGGCTGTACAGCAGCATTCATGGGTCACTTTGAAAGTGGCCAACACACTGTTGACTTCAGCCAAACCAGACAAGCCAACTACAGACTCTCTATGTGCTAACTCCTGAGCTTTAAGAAGGGCACTGAGATGACTTTGGAAGTCCTGGGGGTTGGTTTCCAACTGAATTTTAAAGCTTGGTTTGTGGATTCTGCCGGAAGAATCTTAAATTCAAATGTTGAGTGTCCCTAAATGGCCTGCATGTTTCCTAACTGCCAGTGAGGAGGTCTGGGAAGAGGAAGGATCCTCCTAGCCCAGGGGACTTGGAGGTGCCGGGCTCCCTGTTGGTGACCAGCAAGCAGGGTGAGGGGAGGTAACCTCTGCAGTGGAGGCAGTTGCTGGATGTCTCAGCAAAAGACTCCAAGGGAAACAGCGCATATAAGGGAACCCACTCATCCAAGGTGGGGGGGGGGGTGGTGAGGCTTCCAATCGATCCTCAAGACAGCCCTGCAGGGGCAACCTGACTCTCTGGTTCTGCAAATGAAGACGCAAGTCTCGTGGAGGTACAATGACTTGCCCAAGGTCACCCAGCAAGGGTACAACAGAGGTGGCCTCTCATGTGACCTGGTTCCTAGGGACACACCAATACATCACCATGCCTTTGGGAGGAGAGCCTTTTCCAGCTCTCCCCATCTTTCTAGAGGGTTAGGACAGAGCTTCAGGAGCCCCTAATCTGCCTGCTGCCACCCTGTGGAGGACCCCTCCTCCTGGCCTTCCACTACCTAACACAGCCTGTGTGTCCTCCCAAAGGCACAGCAGTCTGAGACTCAGGGGCTGAAGTGACCGGCCCAAGTCACACAGCTGGCAGGGGCAGACCTACCCTCCATCCTGGCTCTGGCTCCCTTCAGAAAGGTATTTACTTTCCAACTGCCTAAACATACTCCAACTGAGTCACCACCAGGAGCATCCCAAGGGCAAGGGTAGCGGCCAAGGGGTCCGAGAACTGCTCAGACTGGGCTAGAACCAGAAGGTGTCCTTGCAAAGGCAGACACACAACTCACCCCCAGGGAGCCAACTTTCTGCTTGGGCACAGCTCTTGCTGAGTGCCCTGGTGGAGAAGGCACCTGAGGATTTTCTTCCCAGTGCTCACAGAGCTGACTGTCCCAGCAGGCAGGCCTCCATTAGCCATGTGGAGGAGACCACGCCTGGGAGCCGTGGGGACCCTGTGGGACCAGCCATCCCACCCTGGACTAGGTGGGACCCCACTGACCCATGCAGATTCCCTCTCACCAAGCAAAGAGCACACTGTGTTCCTCATTTTTTACTGCAGAACTCAGCATGGAACCTACATGCAGTAGAATTCTCTCCCAAGTGCCAAGGCACATGCAGCCCAGCATGGGCCAATCTCACGGGCCACTTCGCAGGTGGACTTTGGGCACTACTATTCATGGTATTCCCATTTCACTCATCTCACACATCAAGCAGAAACTTTATGAGCGTGTCCTCATTTAATCCCATGGCAGCCATGTGAGGCAGGAATCACAGGGAACCCTATGTACAAATGTAGACCCTGGCTTGGAGAAATTCACGGACATAGCCAAGTGCCTGGGTGGGATTCTAGTCTGTGCTCCCAGCCCCCAGGGCATGCACTACCTCCCCTTCCAACCCTCTCACCACCACTCTGAAATGGGACAATGACAGTGTAGCATCAGAGACAGTATCCGTGAGCTGTTTCCACAGGTTCAGTGCTCACAGATGCACACTAAAGATGCTCTCAGAACAGAAACTAATATTCTGCTCAACATCTCCCAACTCAAAGGAAAAAAAAAAAGGAATAAAAGGACTCTGAGCCAAGCCTTTTTCACCCTGGAGGTGAGCCTGTCTGGCTTGTGATGCACGCAGCCCTTCTCTCAGAAGAACTCCAATGCTCTCCTGGCTGAGGTCAACATCCTGGCAGGCACCTGTCCCCACGCCGCAGAAGTCACTGCACCATGAGGGTCTTCCTTGGAGGAGTGCACCAGCCATCTGCCCAATCGGAACAGTTCCCAGCATCCCAGGCTGGATACCTCCGGGGAACTTCGAGTCTGCTCCAGGGCCAGGCATCGAGATGGGAGTGGGGTGGGTGGCACCAACAGCCAGGACGGACCTCAGTGTACAGAAATAGAACTGGCGGGGGGGAAGTGGGAGAAAGAGAAGGAACCACTGAGAAACAAAGAGATGGAACAGAAGAGAGGCAGACAGATATATAGATACCTAGGCAGAGAGTGAAACAGCACCATGGAAGAAGAGGGAGATGCAGGGCCAGGAATTGACAAGAGACGAGCAGGGTGACAGGAAAAGGAGTACAGACAGACAAGCAGAGTGACAGACTGCAGCAGTCAGGGAAGGGCAGTGGGAACAAGACAAGGGAGGTAGAGACAGCCACCAGAAGAGACACACAGACAGCACAGTGGGGACAGAGACGGTCCTGGAGGGGGAGCTCACCCACTGCAGCGCCCTCTGCAGTGTGTGGCACTGGCCGGTCCTCAGGGAGCTCCAGAAGACAAGCCCACTGTCCTGGTCTGTCCTGAGCTCTGTTGGCCTCACCTGGTTGAAATGGGCTCGTAGGTCCGTGCTGGGTGTCAGTGCCACCAGGTAGGGACCCATGCACCACCACCGTGCGGTCCTCCCTACGGATGGGGGTGGGGCCTGGCAGGTTCTGTGTATGTGTGTGCGTGTCTTTGTATGCACAGGCACATGAACCCAAACACACGTGCACACTCAGCAAACCTGCCACCTGGTGGAGCCCAGCCTTCTCCCTGCTTAACCAACACCCAGGGGCTGTGGGCTTCTGGGGGCTCAAGCATAGCACATGGGCAGAGGATAGGGGGAGACCCTTGGAGGGCAGAGGGGGCTAAGCCACTAAAACCAACATGGCAATAGGAGGGACATAAGACACTCCTTGATGGTTGCACTGCTAGGTACGTGTGGCTGCACCAAGGTCTCACTTGACACTCGCCCTCCAGGATAGCAGGTACTCCGACTGAGGATGAAGACAGGTTTGTGACCTGCCCAGGGTCTTGGGGTTAGTTAGAAAGGTCACCACCGCCCACCACCACCAGACTCCCATCCAGGTAACAGCAAACCCTCTTAAACCCATCTTAATTGTCACCCAAAGCACTTTCACTCAAAAGCTGCCTCCAGTAAGCAAGCCCGTGTGCACATGGGCACACACACCCCTGACAACTTCTCTGAGACACGGACTCATCACCTGACTAGCCGTCTTCCATCTGGGTGCCCAGCACAGTCCTTATTCAACAGAGCTCATGGGAAATTAGCCCCGTACCTCAAGCCCCTGGGAAGGAGCTCCCCAAAGGAAAGGATCCTGGCGAGCATGCAACCCACTCAACCCCCTCAAGCAACCTCCCTGGAGGGGGATGTTCTCCTCCACCCCAGGGCCTGGCGCACAGCCACAGCCAAGAGGGGACTTGGCAAAGGGATGGGACGTCTAGCATCCTGGGGATGTGATAATTTGGTGGCACTGGCCAAGCCAGCTAAGTGCCTCCTGGAAATCAGGTATTGTGCACGATCTGCTTTACTCCTCATACTTTGTTGAGTGTCAACACTTTGTTATCCTCACTTGGGCTGGGGCTCATCCTACCTGCTGCAGGCCACACAGCTAAGTGACTGGACTGAGGCTCAACCCTGGCTCTGTCCAGCTCCTGGGTCTGTGGTTCTAATCACAAAACTACCTTTGAGTAAATTGGCCTCATAAAGACACAAACTGGGTCAGAGACACATTCAGATTCCCACACGTGCCCACTCTGCACAACACCTAGAAAGAGACGGTTTACTGAACTACTAACACGCTTTGAAGCATTCTGTTCTCCACATACATGCACGTATGTGGCCGGGTGTGAATAGGAGGGTGTGTGTGCGTGCGTGCACATGCAGGACTGCATGGCTGTCAGTGTGTATGTGTGCATGTGTGTATAAGTGCGTGTCACCGTGTGTGCGGGAGGTATACGTGGGTGTGGGCATGCATGCACACGATGGTGTCACTATGATGTGGCAGTATGTGGGTGTAAGTGTATGTGATGCTGTATGTACCTACAGTGTGTCAGTTATGGGTGTAAGTGTGCACAGATATGGACAGTGTGTGTGACTATGGTAAGCGTGTCAGTATGAGTGTGTGACTGTCGGTGTGTGCATGTGCATATAAGCGTGGGTGACAGTGCACGTGTGAGGGAGGTGTGAGTGTGCACAAGTGTGTGCCGCATGCCTCCCCCTCAGCCTGGGGGAGGGGGCGAGGCAGACATTCAAGGGAGGCTGGGGAGGAATAGTGACCATGGACAATGATTTTTTAGGAGCTGGAAGCCACGGCCTCAGCAGAGAATCCATTTTAGCAACAAGAGCAGTGGAATAACGTGGCAAATTATAGTGTCTGACCAAATAAATTATTCCTTTCATTTTACCATTTTGTTTGGAGGAGAGCTTTAAACCTCATCTCTGAGCATATTCAGCAAGTGCTTACTGAGCGGATTTGGCTGTAATTAATATGAATTTAACTTTCTTTTTTCCCAAGGCATGGAACTGAGGAGAAATGGGGCAGGGCCGACTCCTCTGGGCTGTGGGCTGGGTGAAGGTTTAATAGCTTCACAGACCTGTACGAGCTGCAAGGGCAAAAGGGAGAGGAAAAGTATAAAACCTTTAATTGCTGCTTCCCAAAATAACCTCAGCCCGCCCGTAATAGGCTTACGCTGGATTTTCATTCTTTTCACAGGGAAGGAAAAAAATCAGATTTGAATTTCTCAAACCAACATATTTTCCGTGGGGCCCGCCCTCAGCGTCTGCCTGGGGTGGAAAGCCCCAACAGTGCTGAGCCCCAGCCCCGGGCCAAAGGGTTCAGACGAGAGGCTGTCCTCGAGGTGGCTGTGTCAGGGAACAGCGACCTCAGGACAAAATGAACCCATCCTCAGAGAAGCCCAGGGGCCTGCATCCCTGTGGGCTCCCCCTCTTTGTGCAAAACAAGGGGGTGGTCAGACCAGGCTTACAAGGTCCTCTACAGCTCAAAATGTCCAGGGGTCTTTGGACCTGTTCCCCACTGACTTTTAAAAAATTGATGAATTCTAAAAATTGTGGCAAAATGTACACAACACGGATTTTGCCATTTTAACCATGTTTAAGCGTGTGGTTCAGTGGCACTCAGCACATTGACATGGTTGTACAGCCATCACCACTGTCCATCTCCTGGAACTTTTTTCACTTCCCCAAATGAAAGTCTGTTGCCATTGAACAAAACTCACCAGGTCACCCTCCCCCAGCCCCTGGCCACCACCATTCTACTTTCTGTCCCTGAGTCTGACTCTTCTAGGTGCCTCATGTAAGTGTGATCATACAGGATCTGTCTTTTTGTGACTGGCTTACTTCACACAGCATAACGTCCTCAAGGTCCCTTCAGGTGGTGCCATGTGTCAGAATTTCCTTCCTTTATAAGAAGAATAATATGCCATTGTGTATATACACCACATTTTCCTTATCCACTCATCGGTCCAGTGGACACTTGGGTTGCTTCTACATTTTGGCTACTGTGAATAATGCTGCTGTGAACAAATATTTGGTGCGCAAATGTCTCTTCAAGACACCCTTTCCATTCCTTTGGGTAAACATCAGAAGTAGGATTGCTGGATCATATGGTAATTCCATGCTTAATATTTTGAGGAGTCGCCACACTGTTTCCCGTAGTGGCTGCGCCGTTTTTGCATTCCTGTCCATGGTGCACAAGGCTTCCAATTTCCCCATCCTTACCAACACTTGCTACAGTGTGTGTTTCTTTGATAGTGGACATTTTAGTGGGTGTGAGTCCCCACTGACTAACTCTTCATTACTAGCTTGCAAGCAGAGGACCTGGCTCAGGTGAGCAGGGTTCACTACCTAGCAAGAAGTGTCAGCAAAAACTTGTATTGGGCCACTCCATCCTGAAAGAAGATGGCAAGTGGTCAGGACAAGTTTGCCACAGGTTTGCGTTTCTGGGCTGGCTCCAGATGAGCCCCTAAAGCACTCATCTGATCACTGATTCAGCAACCATTTGACATGTACAGAGACAAGTGCTATTCTGGGAGTTGGGGACACAATGGTCCCTTGTGGACTCACGATGAGAAAGCAAGATGGTGGGAGCCCCACTCGTCCTCGGAGCCCATGTTTCATGAACTGAAGTGTGGGGAGCTGTAGCCCAAAGGGAAAGCCTAGTGAAGAACGTGCCCAGCATTTGAAGGGAGGACAGAAGAAACGGGGCAAGGCTGCCTGGGTTCACTGAAATGGCTTCCAAAGGTTATCACCAATGACAATAATTATAAAGACGTATCTGCTTGATTCTCAAACATGCAATCCAGTTGGTGACATGTGCTGGAGAGGCTACAGGCTTTGAAATCCAATGGGCCTGACTCCAGCCCCACCCCTCCCACCTGTATGAGCCGCGTTCTCAGGTCCCTAACCTGTAAACTGGGAATACAAAGGATTCCTATCTTTTTGAAGACTTTAGAGGCTAATGTCTGTGCATAAGATTAAAAAACACACACACAAAAACGAATGGCCCCAATCTACCCTTGCGCACCTCAAAGGAGGCCCCACGGGGAGGTGGACTCGCTCTCTTATGAGTCCAGTTCATAGGCTCCCACGTGTGAAGACACACGTTGCTCCTCCACCTGCCACACCCAGCCAACAAGCAACAGAGGGTGCTGGCTGCATTCAGAAGCCTGTGCGTGAAAACTCCGGGTGTGGAACCAGCCGGGGTTGGAGGTATAAACTCTGGCCCAAGAGCTCATGACACAGGAAGCAGAGATGAATGTGACCTGAGACCAGCAGGTGCTCACCTGACCTCCACTCACCCCACACCAGCCATGGCACACACAGGCAAGAGCGGCGGGCAAGGGCATTGCTTCAACCACAGGCACGGTTTCCCGCTGCCCTGGTCTGCCCTCTCTCCCACACAAGCTGAGCTGGCTTAGTTGGGTGCGTGCAGGTGCACGCCAGCCACAGCTCTCCCTCCCGCCGCGCTCCGTCCTGCCCCGCCAGGCGGGCTGCAAGCACCACAGCTGTCTCTGGACAGAACCTGGCCTTGGCCCAAGGCTCCGCTCTGTCATAACAAAGGCAGCCGCCTCCCGTCGTGCCCGGCAGCGAAGGCCAGTGGGGTTCTCACCCCCAGCATCCTGTCCCTCTCTGGACACTGCTGGGCCACAGCTGGAGTGCAAGGCTCTGAGCTGCTGAGGCTCGTGTGGGGGGACGTCTGTGGACCAGCAGACACAGGAAGGAGGCGTCTCTATGATCCTCCGCCTGGTTAACCCAAACATCTCTTGGCCGGCCAGGGATAGGCGCAGCGGACAGAGCACAGCCCACTCTGCCTGGCTGAGCTCTGCCTAATGGAGGAGACCCATCAGATGGGGACACACAAGGCTCTGAGGACAGTGGGAAGCACAGAGGGGCATGTAGAGGAGGGCTCTAATGTAGGAGGCCTTCCTGGAGGGGGCAGGCAACAGATGGGGATGGGTGCATCAGGGCTAAAGTATCACAAGGCTCTTCTCAAGTAGGAGGTGTCTGACATGAGTGGCTAAGGAGGGAGACAGGGCCAGGCCTTGGGCTTTATCCTGTGGGCCCGTGTTTCTAAAACCTCAGCGAGAACAGATTCCTTCTAAAGGGAATAAATCCTTTCAGACTCTAAGCAGTGGCTGAAATTCTTCCCGAATCCCCAAATCACGCACATGTGACGCAAGAGGCCTGTGGACTCCACTACCAGAAATGCTGTGCAAACATCCCTCTTGAACCGTGGTGCAGCTCACGAGGGAGTTCGAGTCCTGATGTGTCGCTATGGCTCAGATGTCATGATGTGGGGACATCTTTCCTCACACAGCAAGGTCCCCCAGAGTGGGCTTAAATTCTCAAGGAGCATCTATAATACCTCCTCAGAGTTAGTTTGGGAGGTGCTGGTGTAGGCCTGAGTGGGGCAGGAAAGGGTTTCCAGGCAGAAAGAGAGTGAGGGGCACTGCCCAGAGGCAAGGATTTTGGAGAGACAGGGTGCTGCCAGAGACACCACCCCAAACCACCTTTGGGAGTGCTGAAAACAATCAAGATTCACATTTACCCACTGCCCCCATCGCCCTGACTCTGGGCTCCAGAAAAAGACAAATTATTTTTCACTCCCCTATTCCTCCCTCCTTCTTGCCCTACAGTCACTGCCCCCACATGACAGCCTGACAGTAAACTCTGGTGTTCACATTCTCAATGCCCTCATTCACATGCCCTATCTCCTCCCATCAGCTGTGTGACTTGGAGTAAGTTATTTAACCTCTCTGAACCCAAGTCTGCTACTGGTTTTGTTACACTATGGCCTCCCACTGTAACACATACATATATATATATATAAAGTCCTTGTAATACAAATCACCCAAGATGTGAACATTTGGATTTCTATAGCCTATATAAATCAGAAAAACCTATTTTTTCTTTATTATTATAAAGTTAATTCACCACAGAATTCCATTAATTAACTCACTGCCTTTGTGCACAGAAAATATGGGTGTTTCGATCTGTATATGGTTTTCACAGGAATGAGGCAAATTATATAGTAAGGTTGAAAGCAAAAGACCGCTACATGTGTAAATCCTCACATGGGTGTAGACAGTGGGTCTTGACCAGGTGGGTCCAGGGAGTAAAGTTCCTCTTAGCCCACACCACTGGCATGACCCTCTCCCCACCACCTGTGAGAATCCAGTGGGGCCCTGCTTCCATGCACTCGCTAAGCTCCCAGCCAGTTACCCACTGACATTCCCTAGGCCCCATTCTGGGGCCTGGGTCTCCTCTCCAGAGCCCCCGTGGTGGGGCAGAGGGGTGAAGGGAGGTCTTCCAGAAAGAGAGTCGGGGAAGCATTCTGTGCCCTCTTTCCAAAGCCAGGTGTCGCATTGTTGTCCCCAGGCCACCCACTTCTGGGGGCTCTCCGAGTCCCACAGCAAAACTGATTAAGTGAGCAGATCAGAACGGTTGTTAAGTTATGCACGAGTCCTCTCCCACAAGCTCATGACCAAACACTCCTCAGTGTCAAAGCAGAGGTCAGCATCTACTGGTCAAGAGGTGTCCCACCCTGCCTCTTCCCACTTGTCCAGCGACTGAGAAGTGCACCCAGAAATGAAGGTTAATTTAATGATGGCTGCTCTCCTCCAGCCCCCCACAGCTCCCATCACTAACCCCCAACCCCCACCACAGTATGGCTAAATTTATAGATTTGGGATTGCTGTAAATTATAATGTAATTATACCGCGCCAGGGGCAGCTTCCCCCGGCAGAAATTAAAAAGCAATTCAGGTAAATGATCTTTAGCTACAGCAGAGCGTCCCTGCAGAACTCATTAAGTCCAGGGACCAAACAGCATACCAAAGATGGTGCACAGCCTGCTGCATGTCAAATGCCACCTCACCTTGGAAACACAAGGCCACTGGTGGGGGCCTGGAGTGGGTCCTTCCTGGGACACCCGCCTGCCCGCCCTTCACCTGCTTCTCACTGCAGATGGGTGCACCTGTCCAGGTGTCTCCCACAACACCCTCTCCACCTGCCACACCTCAACCATGGAGATGCCTCTGAGGGGCGAGGGAAAGGTAGGGGACACCCGCAGAAGAGCCAGGGTGAGAGGCAGAAGAAGATAGGTCTGGAGTGTTTTGAAAATAAAGTCAAATGGGAAATTAGACATTTTGGTTGCATGAGCACCGTCTACTCGGAAGCTCTGAATTCCAAAAGCCCAGGGAGTTGTTTCTCTTATTGTCTTGTTTGGGTTTTACTCTTTAATTTCCTCATTGGAACCTAACACTGAGAAAGGAATTTTTGCCTAGAAAGAAAGAACTGGAAAGACATGCTAACACAGAAATGATGCAAAGTGGAAGCAGAGAAGAATGTAAGAATGTTCTCTGTGCTTTGCTGCGTTCATCCAATTCATCTGAGTGTGCACAGCGGGTCCTTATGATGGAGGTGAGGTTCACCAGTTGGGAGGACATAAAGGTTCCGGAACTCTGAGGCCTACCCAGTGGCATGCTAACATGCTTCCAGCAGGCCATTTTGTCCGTGTGCTTTGAACCACAGCCCACACTTCTGTTGTCTCAAGCATTCACTGCATGCAGGGTGCTGCATCCATGGCATGGTTCGGGGACTGGGGGCATTCCGGAAGGCTGCTCTCACCCACCACACTTGTATGAGTGGATCCCCTGCCAGGCACTGTTCCAAATGCTTCCCTAATGGCAAATCAAACCCCTGCCATAATCCATACACATGCCAGGTGGGTGCTTTATAGATGGGACACTGAGGCCCAGAGAGGCAAAACCACTTGCTCCGTGTCCCATCCAGCTGGTCAGGGGCAGAGTGGGGGAACATGAACTAAGCTGGGCCTTCGCCACCGCAGCCTCCTCTCCAGGCTGAAGGTGTGGGATACAGCAGAGCCTGGCCGACCAGCAGCCCGATTCCCCCTTGCCCTGAGAACCCCCACCAGGCACCATGGGTGGTGGTCCAGCCTAGGGGAGGATGAGCATGACCCAGCCCCTCTGCTGTCCAGCAGGGCAGTCCAGGACAGATCACCCAATAGGGAAGCTCCTTGCCTTCCCCACCAGTAAAATGGAATTGTGTCTTCCTCTGGGGGTCATGGCACAGACTTAAGTAGCCTTGTAAAGGGCCATGTGGGGTAAAACAGAAAAAGAGTCTTTTCTAAGTAGCTGTTAATAATAGTGGAAGTCAGCCTTCCCTCCTCTTAACAAAGGAGGAAGAGTGAAGGGGGATGGATGGGCCAGACTGCCTGGAGTCAGGCTGCCCACCGAGACTGCATGTCCCCTCCAGACCTACCCAGACTCTCTCTCCTCCTCCTCATGTCTGACCCCCAACTGGCATCCAGGCAGACCCCACCACACGCCAGTGAGGCTGGGCCTGGCAGTCGGATGTGTGAACCGCTGGACACCCCATGGAGCAGAGGCTGACTGGCCCCTCTGTGGGTGACAGCCTAGGCCACAGTGAGATTCCCTCTCAGTCACCCTAAATGTCTGTTGGATCTACTAGTTTCTTCCACAGAAGTTCACTCATGATGCCGCTTGGCTGAGCCACCAGCCCACCCCTAATTTAGATATTTTTCTCCCAAAAATAGTCGAAAGAGGAAAAGACATTACATACCAGGCCTAGTAAATTTGATCCCCGATGTCCAAGGAGCCAGTTAACCACTCGGCCAGCTGCACCTCCGCAACATCCCCTGCACGGGCGTCCCCAGGAAATGCATCCCTGTCTCGTCCAGGCAGCAGCAGGCTGGGCAGGCCACACCAAGACAGGCCGCCAGTCAGGAAGGAGAGCATACACTTTTCCCCGGTGGGGGGGGGGGGGGGGGCAGGATACTCCTGGGTCTTGGCGAGGCGTCTCAAACCACGGGGAGGCCACACACTAGTCACTGAGTCGGCATATGGCAACCCTCTGGAGAGGCCTCCTGGCCCCAGGCAGATGGAGGAAACATGTACTGAAGCCACCCCAGCCTGTGGCTCCCCTGGCCATTCGGGACTGCACCCCCCGCCAGGACAGAGCAGCAGCTTGGGGTGCCAGAAGCTGCAGGGCGGCCCATCCTGCCTGCCGGCTCCACCAATGGGACACTCAAGCGACTGTTTAAGGAAGTCAATCCCCACCTCCACCCCCACCCCCAGATGGGGAGCTCCCCTCCCCAGAACCCACACCCCTTCCTTTCCACCGAAGTTTCTGCCACTGCAAAAAAAACTCGCACAGAGAGAGGGAGAGAGACAGGCCCTCAAGCCACACATGTCCCTGGCTAGCCCAGGGGACCGTCCCCGCATGTCCTCCCGAGGCCCACACATCCACAGCAGGCCTACCTGGGGGTTGCTGGGCGTGGAGCCCACCCCGTAGAGCTTCGAGACAGCCCTCTGCGGCCTCCTGCCACCAGCTCCTCTTTCTCCTGCTCAGCCTCTGACGTTATCGCCTGGAGAGGGGACTAATGCTCACCAGCTGGCCTGGTGGTTTAACCCTCTCAGGCTTCCAGGGCATTCGACTGGGAGGAAAGCTTGAGGTCACCCTAAGCGGGGCCCCAGAGCCCGGTCGCTGTGAATTCAGTGACTATGAGAGCAATAGAGGAGAGCTCACACGAGATGAGAGAGCAGGCGCTGAGTCGGTAAGAGAAAGAGAAACTTCCAAAACCCACCCTCATTCCACTGTCTCGATTCTCAGGGAGCCAGAGGGAACATAAACTCAGCTGAGAGAATCAGACAGAAGGCAAAGGGGATTGGCCTTGAGCTTTCTTTCGCCTGCTTTTGTCAATCCCAGTCTTTCTAGGGTGTGATGCTTCAGGAGAAGCTGCTGGAGGTTTCCTCCAGCAAAGCAGTCAACAGTGCTCAGATTCACACCATCGGGGCTGCCACTCTTCCCTCTGCTTATTTTCATATGCCCAACTGTTCACCTAGTGAACTCCTATTCATCCCTCAAGACCCAGCTTCAGGCATCACTCCTCCAGGAACCATTCTTTGTCCCTTCTCCTTCAGGGGCAGGAAGAAACACCTAGCACAGGCCTCTCTCAAAGTCGTCTTTTTTTTTTTTTAAGATTTTACTTTTTTATTCATGAGAGACACAGAGAGAGGCAGAGGGAGAAGCAGGCTCCCTGCAGGCAGAGGGAGAAGCAGGCTCCCTGTAGGAAGCCCAATACAGGACTTGATCCCAGGACCCTGGGATCACAACCTGAACCAAAGGCAGACACTCATCCACTAAGCCACCCAGGCACCCATCTCTCAAAGTCTTTAACCATACTGAGATCCTAGCCATGTGCTTGTCAGTGCCTCCTCCTGGCTGGTGAGATCCTTGGGGGCTTGGATGGTGGGGTATTTGCACAGTGACCAATAGAGTGACTGGTCACTACTTGCAAATGGATGAAGATTTACTATTCTTGAGACCAAGTCTCATGGTGAAGAGTTCTATGTCTATGTCCCTTCCATCAGGCTGCTGGGAGAAGAATGGCAGAGGCAGAAAAAAAGAAGGGCTGGACGGGGGCTACAAAAGCAATCTCTATTACCAGTGTTCTATGGCTCTGAAGTGTCTGCTATCAGTACTTTTAAGGTGAAGCACAAATCGCACCTGCCTGAAGGTCCCTCACCAGTTAGGCAAGCTCCACCAACTGTAACCCAGAAACGGACAAGCAGCCCCTCTGCTCCTCAGAGGCCTTGCACCAAGCAGGGTGTAATTCATTCACAGAAGAGCCTCTTGAGCCCTTACTCGGTGCCCCTGGATTCTTAGTTTAGACACAATTCTAACAGATTCATAGGTATTCCCAGTGCATCAACTGAAAGTGGATAGAAGTTAAAGAAGGCAAGGACTTCTGACTGCTCCAGATAAGCAGCTTATCAGCAGAAGATGAAGGGGGAGGCAGCCCACACTTGGGGCTCAGACAGACTCAAGTTCAAGTCCTGGCTGAACCACTTAATAGCCGGGTGGCCTTGGCAACATGCTAACCAGTAGGCCTTTCATAAACATCCAAATGCTTTTTGAATTAAACAGAATTGACTAATTGAATTTGGCCCAGAAGGAGCCTTGGGATTTAGAGGCCGAGGGCCTAGAGGAAAATATGGGGGTGGGGTGGGAGAGGTCCCCTGCAGAGACTTGCTGGGAGCCAGACAAACTCAGGAGGCTCAGAAGTGCTTTGTGCTCAGGTTGGGGCTGTGGGGAGGGGCAGGGGGGGGCAAGGAGAGATAGGCACGGCGGCGTGTTAACAGATCCTGTTGGCCTTGCAGCAGGAGACACTCGTGCTCCTACCTGCAGAGCCCCTACTGTGTCAGCAGTTAACAGCGCCAGGACCTGGCCTGGCTCTTGGCTTTGCACTAAATGCCTGACACATCCAGCGCAGCTGAGGGCCCAGCCAGTTGAAAAAGGTCGGCACACACCTTTTTCTCTGCTTTGGGCCTAAGGCCCAACATGCTCCTTCCCAGGGACTGCTTAGGAGGCAGATCTGTTTTCTTCTTAGAGATTTCTTCTTGGATGGAAGGGAAAAAGCAAAGCAAAACAAAACAAAACCCAAACAAACAAAAACCAAAAACAACTCCTGGATGCACCAAATGGCAGCCCTGGTATCAGGCACAGACCTGTCAATCCCAGGGAAGGTTCTGTCCACCTCCACCACCATCCCAGGCTTAGGGAGACAACGCCACCCCCACAAGGATGGATGCTGGGGCTCTGCAGAGTTTTCTGGCTCTTACTACCACCCTTCTGCAAGGGGTCAGGCCTAGGCTCAAGCAGTTCTCATCTCTCAAGGGTCATTTGAATCAAGGGCAAGATACCTGAGGAGGCATGGAGCAGGGGAGGAGCACAGGCTTTGAACTCCAAACTCCATCAAATTCTAATCATCACTGCTTGCTCATGGTGACTCTGTGGACTAGCTGGGGGATTCTTCTGGGCCTCAAGTATAACAGGGGGCCATGATGGCTTTAGGAACGTGCATCCATGAAGAAAGGGGAACCCTCTCACACTGCTGGTGGGAATGCCATCTGGTGTAGCCACTCTGGAAAACAATGTGGATGGTCCTCATTCTTCAGAAAGTTAAAAATAGAGCTACCCTTCAACCCAGCAATTACAATACTAGGTATTTACCCCAAAGATAGAGATGTAGTGACCCGAAGGGGCACCTGCACCCCAATGTTCATAGCAGCAACGTCCACAATAGCCAAACTATGGAAGGAGCCCAGATGTCCATCGACAGATGAATGGATAAAGAAGATGTAGTATATATCTTCCATCATTTGCAATGATGCAGATGGAACTGAGGGTATTAGGCTAAGCAAAATAAGTCAACCAGAGAAAGACCATTATCATATACAAGACAGAGGATCATAGGGAAGGAAGGAAAAATAAAATAAGACAAAATCAGAGAGGGAGACAAACCGTAAGAGACCCTTAACTCTAAGAAACAAACTGAGGGTCGCTGGAGGGGAGAAGGGTGAGGGGATAGAGTAACAGGGTGATGGGCATTAAGGAAGGCATGTGATGTGATGAGCCCTGGGTGTTATGACAACTGATGAATCACTGAACTCTACTTCTGAAATTAATAATACAATATATATCAATTAACTGAATTTAAATAAAAAATACAAATTAAAAAAATCATAAAAAAGGAAGGTGCATCCAAGTAGATCCCGTGGCACCCTGAATATGGGGCTGTGTGGAGACACAGATCCCATAAGTTTCCATCATATACAAGTGAGGGGCTAGAGGAGGTCTGGAGGGATAGGGGTCTGGAAGTGGGTAAAGAGGGAACCATAATGCATCCAGGAGTCCGAGGACAGACAGGCTACTGGATGAGTGGGTCTGAGTGTAAGAGTCATGGAGCAGAGATGGCTGACAAGGTAGGACCCCAAGGTGAGACCAAAGTGGCCCGTGGTGGAGCCACTGGGACCCTGTGCCACAGGAGCAGGCAGGGGACAGCTGGCCATGCAGAGGAGTGTGATATCCGGAAACCAGGGAAGGAGAGGGCCGGGCGTGTGAGACCAAGCACCGGGGTGTCCCTAAGAGGAGGCATGAAGAGCATCCACTGGACTGAGCAGCATGGGGGTCTCACCAGGCCATATGATTGAAGGGGTAAGGCACGGTCCTGCGGGGTGTGACTTGCAGACAGGGAGCAGAGGCAACTCTGTCAAGGAAAGGGAAAAGAGAAAATGCAGCCAGAGGGTAGGTGGGACCAAAGAGTGAGGGGGCTTCAAAGAGAGACCCCCGTGGAGGTATTGGGGTGGCTTTGTACATGGCAATGTGGCTAAGTGGACACTTCATTGCCAAGAACTCCCTTTTCCGTGTGGTTCCAGGTTCGAGCTGAAATCCTCAAGGTCTGGAGGAAGGATGGGGCAAAGCATGGTTCTCTTTCAAGGCCGGGGCAAAGTCACAGAGTTTTCATCACAAACCAAACCCTGATCTTTCTCACTCGTTCTTTCACAGTGCAGTCCACTCCGTGAGCCAATAAGATCCCAAAGACAAAAACCAGTTATTTCCACACGATAGCATAAAATAACGGAAGGGTAAAAACAGCCACTCAAAGTGCAAGAGAGACCAATGGATTTTTACAAATAGAACACGGAAAGGTCTTTGATAGGGTTTGGGATTTCATGTCGTAATTTTAAGACACAACCACATGTCGAGTTTCAGGGGGGTATCAAAGAAGAGTATCTACAATCAGCCGAAAAGGCTTTTAAAACATCCCCCCCTTTCTAACTGTACGTGAGGCCAGATCCCCTCCACATATTTCAAGCAAAACAACATACTACAACAGATATGCCAACGTAGAAGCAGATACGAGGATCCAGCTGCCTTCCATTAAGTCAGACATTAAGAGATTTGCAAAAGTGTGATCCCATTCTTCTTCCTTTCTTATTTTGGAGAAGAGTTATTTTTGATAGAAATGATGGGTTTACCATTGTTATTTTCAAGTGGATTAAAAGTTAAAATATTTAAAAATTTTTCTCACCTTAAATTTCGAGTAATGTAAATATTGATAGATATAAGCCCATATAAAGAGAAGTTCTCGGGGCACCTGGGTGGCTCAGTCAGTTAAGCATCTGCCTTTGGCTCAGGTCATGATCCCAGGGGCCCTGGATCGAGTCCCGCATCGGGCTCCCTACTCCATGGGGAGTCTGCCTCTCTCTCTCTCTTTTATGAATAAATAAAATCTCAAAAAAGAGAGAAAGAATTTCTCTGGGGTCTTTGATAATTTTTAAGGGACTAAACAGTTTGGGAAGCCTCTATGCAGGGCGGCAGGCATGCCACCCTCAGTCTCTGCACTGCATTGCCAATCTGTGGTTCACCCAACAAGGTGGGCAGAGCCAGCTACTCCAGCTCCCATGGGGCTCCTAGGGCAAGTACAACTCCCAGCAGAGGCTTCCTCTATAGCTCCCCGTATCTATCCAGCGCAAGGTTGGCAACTAGCAGAGAGAGACAAATGTAAGCTCTAACTGTCCCCATGGGTCCCAGTTTGTCCACACTCTTGCCCATGTCACACCTGGCCTTCTGTCCCGCTTCAGACACCACTGACCTATGGTGACTTTGACCCAACACCAGATGCAGAGGCTGCAGCCTTCCAGAGATTTCAGGGCTCCCCCAGCTAGGTGTCCTAGCTGGGTACAGTTGGTGACATCACAACCCTTGTCCCGTGTCACTCACAATGGTTCTGCTCCCCTAACCATAACTGCGAGTATGGCAGTGAGTGTCTAGGGGAACATGGATAAGTGCCCCCAAAGGGACCAGCAGGAGCCAGCCTGGTAGGAAAGCAGAGGAGGGCATTACAGGGAGAGGCAGACCTGCACAAAGGCGCACAGGCACCCGAGGCCGGCCTATGGGATGGGCACTGCGTGACTGGAGAGGCAGGCCAGGAGCCCCCTGTGCCCAGTGCTTGGACTTGGCCCATGGTGCCAGGGAGCCACCACTCACCAGACGGTCCCCTCCACCAATGGGAGAAGGGAACCGGGGTAGATGGTGGCAGCCTGGATGGCAGCAGTCAGGTTTAACTCTCTCCCACCCCCAACTTTGGGCCGAGGTGATTTGCGGCTCCTGTTACGAAGGGCCGAGGCTACATAAAGCCACAAAGGCCTGATGGCTCAGATGCCTTCTCTCCCAGGCCTCACTGTGTTTTTTACGAGTAAACATTTCTCGATAAAGACTTACTGTCTGCAGAGACCCCTTTATACCCCAAAGGTAAGGGTTTAAGTGGCCTTATAACTGCCGTTACTTATCTTTACAATGGCCAGAGAGAGCCTATTCAGTAACAGAAGCTTTCATTATTCCGCTATATATATTTTTAGTGACTGGTTATAAATCAGGCTCATCTCTGGGGCTCGGGGTCCAGGGTCTCTTCCGTTCCAGAAGGCCAGTCTAGGAGAACCAGTCCGTGCCCCCTGGCCATGGTCCTCAGGACTTCTGACACGGACAGTCCTCAAGAAGGCAGGACATGGGCTCTAGTCTCCAATGACACACCAAGGGGAATCTTCAGGTCCCTCAGGCATGTTTCTGACCCCTTCTCTGAGCAGCAGCCTCTCTCCTGTCCTCCTGTGCTCTTCTCCATCAAATCTAGTCTCTCAACGCGGCATCTGATAAACTCATTCCCACAAGGGCACTGTGGTTGACAACAGCCACATTGCATGGCCTCCACCTTGGAAAGTACCCGCTGTGGCACACTCACACATTGTTAAGATGAATCTGAGTTCCTCTTTAATGATGAAATCACAGAGAGGGACACAGAAAAGGATCCCTAAACCCCTAGAAATTATGCCCTTTAAAAATCCACCACTTCTGTCTCCATAGAGCAGATGCTACTGGTTCACACTCATGCCCTCATGCCCTTACACACACACACCCAACTTCTGACCACTAGCATTGGTGGTTAATGAAGGGTTTTCTCTGCCTCCAAAGCCCCCTTTGCCTGGCAACCAAACAGTTCAGAAGTGCCAGAGCAGCCCTCAAGCAAGGACAGAAAAGAGTTGATGGTGCTTAGACCTTGGCTAAGCAGGGTCGGGCAGGACGGATCATACAGGGTCCTGGAGTCTCCTCCTGGGGTGAAAGTGCAGTAGTTCTTGGTAGTAACTGGCTTGTTATGGTGCCCTCCCTCTCCTGAATCCCTTCCCCCTGCCCCTTCCTCATACCTAAATAGATCATGTGTGCTAGAATCCTTATGGTAGAGGCTCTAAGCATTGTCACTAGGATGCCATATGTGCAAGGAGCTTCAAATGACGGGCACAGTCTGAGGGCCAGGGAACCTGGGAGTGACTCTCTCAGGACAAGGTGGCCCAGGGGGCTGGACCAACCTGGTGATCTGGTAGGGAGGAGACAGTACTAAAGAAAGGCAAGGCGCAGGGGGGCGCCCGGGTGGGGAGGGGCATCTGAAGATGAAAGACCAGATGCATCTGTGCCCACAAGACCACGGGCAAGGGAATGAGCCAGCACACTGGTGACGTGGTGTCCATCCTGCCCCAGGCAACCACCCAGCTGAGAAGTTCTTGCAAAAGCAGAGCCAAAAGTCTCAGTCTGACCCTGGGCTTGGTTCTCTCCCTCCCAAGACACAGCCCAGCCACGGAGATCGGGCTGTTCCCGGTGTGCAGCTGGGCCAGCTCTGGGATGGGGGGGGCCCAAGGACATGCGGGCCACATCTCCCCATGGTCCACTCCACCCCCATCTCCTCTGGGAAAAACTTTCAAAGGCCACTCTTGCCATCTCCACAGCCCCAAGGCAATGAAGTTCCTAGAATCACAGCATAGGGAAACATGGACTCTGCTTCTTTGTTTCATTTTGTTTTTCTAAGATCCCAGAAGCTCCTGACTCCTCCTTGAGATACATGCACAAAAACCCTGTCTGACCACCCACAGCCCACAGCCAGGACATTTGGTCAGTGTTAGTGACGCGCAGGCACCAACAGGAGAGTTCCAACGCCTTACGTTCCGTGGCACGCAGAGAATTCTTGTGAACGCTCCCACAGATGTCACACAGGGACTGGTGGCAGCCTCCCCAGGACCTCCCAGTGCTCCTGGGGGATGGTGGTTGCCAAGAAACAGAGGGCCTGTTGTGTCTCTGAGTTCAGGGAACCCAATAGCACACAGCCACGTGTTCCTACACCTTCGCCCAGGCCTGGCAATCTACTGCAAGAACAGAGACCACAGCTTTCAGCCTCCACTTGACAGGGGGTGCTTGCTTTTATCGCCATGCTAGAGTGGAGGACAGGATGCACAGACAGGTCGGGATGGGGAGAGGACCCAGCTGGGCCAGACCTGAGCAGGATGGTCCAGGAGGCAACATTCCAGAAATAGGGAGAGAGGATAGAAACTGCATGTCAAGGGTGGGGCCAGGGGAAAGCGGATCCCAATAGCCTGCAGGACTAGCAAGGTTGATGTCCACAAGATGGTCTCCCCGAGAGCTAGAAATGCCCCCAGAGGCCCACTCTGGGGGGATGGCTCAGAAACAGAGAGGAAGGCTTGAGGTCCCCCGGGGCTGGCACGACAGTCGGCTGGTCCTTCCAAAGCCCCCCAAGGCTGGCCTCTGCCTCAGTCCCGAGCTCAGCTCTACGAGGGAGGGCGTACCGATCCCATGAGACAGACCAAGGAGCTGACCTGCGCCCACAGTGCCCAGGGCCCAGGGGTCTGGCCCACGGGCTCTGCCCCAGCATCCCTGCTGGAGGCCGAGGCCCCGCACGGGGATGGCCGGGGCCAGCTCATGCGCCTCTCCTCCCCCTGCCAGCGGTTTCCACTCTGCGTCACCAGCACCTCTGACACAGGCAGTGGTTTTCACAGCCCTGGGAGACACAGACGGGCCCTGTCTCCCCAGCCGGAGGACCTAGACGGCATTCTGCAGAGCGTGGTCGTTTTTTCACGTGCTTCCCGTCTTGCCTGACACAGCCCTCATGGAGAAGAGTCTCCTTCCAGGTGACTCTAGCAAAAGTCCAGGGCATCTAGCAGCTAGAACATTGCTCAGCACACACGACGCCCCAAAAAAACATTTGGGAAAAGATGGAAAAGAGGCAGGGTGGGAGGGAGGGAGGGAGGGAGGCAAAGAGGGAGGTTTGAAAAACAGAGCAACCCTGCAGGAATCATCTCCATTTCGTTCGTGGGGATGGGATGCTTCAAGTCACAGGGTGTAAGTCAATCTAGCCAATCTAGCCGAAGAGGGAGTGGATTCCAATGTCCCTCCCCTGCTCGAAGCCTTTCCATGGCTCCCCACTGCCCTTAGTCCAAATTCCCTGCGGCGTGTCCAGGCTCTCCAAAGCCATTCAAAGTTCCCTTTCCAAATGCATCTCTCCTCACATCCCTTGGTGTGAAGCTTCCTCTCAAGCAAGTGCTCTGGTCCCTACCCTGCATCCCCACCCCCAAGCCTCTGTTCCTGCCCCTTCTCAGGACTCTCTCCCACATGTCCCTCCTTCTTAAAGAAACTCTCCTTAGGGACGCCTGGTGGCTCAGTGGTTGAGCATCTGTCTTTGGCTCAGGATGTGATCCTAAGGTCCTGGGATTGAATCCCGCATCAGACTCCCCGCAGGAAGCCCACTTCTCCCTCTGCTTATGTCTCTACCTCTCTCTGTCTCTCATGAATAAATAGATAAAATCTATTATATATATATATATATATATATATATATATATATATCTTTTTAGCGGCACTACCTGTGGAACTTTCTGTTACTTCTCTAAGGCTCAGACCTGGTACTTCTCGAAACATTTTGTGTTCCCTACGGGATGTTCTAAAGGACAAGGAGGGAAGGAAGAGAGGCCCTGGTTACTCCAGATAGAGCCCAGGGGAGGTAGCTCAGGGAAGGGAGGACTAGAGGACTGCTCCCTGCTTCTGAAGAGCCAGAGCTCTGACTCCATTCACTGTGAGTGTCTACAGGTGCCTGGAATCCCCAAGGTGTCCCCCTCCTGCCAACTTGCTGAAGCGAGGTGGGCATTTTTATTTGGTCTGCCCAGCATCACGTGGGACCCATCCTCCTGTGCACAGTCCCTACCAGTCAGGGAGGCTGGCCCTCCCCATACCACCAGGTGTCCATAATAACACATGGCCTGGTCATGGTTGACTGGCTCACAGGGTACAGGGGATCCAAGGCAGGGCAATGAGAAGATGCCCTGGACTTCTGCTAGAGTCACCTGGAAGGAGACACTTCCCCACGAGAGCTCAGGGTGTCAGGTTCATGCTCACCTGCAGCAGCTCTTGCTGCCTGGTGGGGAGAGGCTGCTGGCCAGCCAACCAAGGGGCAAGCCAACCAAGAGCGTTGAGGGAAAGAGACGGTGTCCCAAAGGCATTGCTGGAATCTCAAATTCAGCTGGTTATTGCTGCCCAGTTATGGAGGCCAAGAAATCCATGTAGTTTGGAAGGTCTGAGTGGGTTTCTGTCCCTGGCACTTGAGCATCATGATTAGGTTTCCATCAAAGAAGAGCCATCCTTCCAGGCACAGCTATCTTCCTATAGTCATACATCACGACTGTCCCTCCTGGGGCTCAGCTTTGTCTGGCTGCCTGCCCAGCCCCCATGACCTCTGGTGGAGAGTCAGTCGGAGGGTGGGCGGGCACAGGACTGGAAAGAGGTAAGGGAGCTCCTGGAGCCACAGGTTGGGACTCACTGAGGACAGAGTGAGGCCATTGGGTGGAGGGAGAGAGGACAGTGGAGGGAAGGAGCAAATCGGGACTCTCGGCCAGGACAGAGGAGGTGGGCGTGTGTGCCAGACAACCCTCATGATGCCAACCCTGGCCAGCTGTGCCACTTCCCAGGAGGCACAACCTTCCTGGCACCCACCCTCCGCAGACACTGCTCTGAAGAGGGCCCGTATCATCACATCACGGGGTGGGAACACCACACATGATCTGGAAACACCCCTGATGGGCTAAGGCCCACCCAACCTGAGTGCCCGCCCCGGGGCTGGTAGAGCGTCCTGGCTTGGGTGCCCAGATCTGTTTCTTACCAGACCTGCCACATGCTCACTGTGTGGCCTTAGCAAACCACTCCCTCTTTGGGCCTCAGTGGGCCACATGGCCCTTGATGCTCCTCCTTCTCAGAAACACAGATGAATCTCCTGTCCAACTGAGGGCGTCATGAAGCATGGAGCCCTGGCCCTTCCCAGCAAAGCATCTGATTTCCAGCAGGACAAGGACCCAGGGCCCCCTGCCCCGGGGGTTCATCTACCTGAAGCAGCAGGTGGGGCTGGCGTGGCACCCTGGCTTGCAAGCTGGCCACCTCTCCCGGCCTCGCCTGACCCCGGCAGCCCCTGCTGCTGCTTGGCCCACAATGCCTGCCACAATCAATTATTCAGAGTCCGAGGGAGGACGGGATCTGGTGATAAAGGACTGGATGTTAGCTGGAGGCTGGTGCTCTTTCTAAAGTGATTTACTTGGCTCCCTCCAAACTCACACCCTTAATGTAATTATTTACTTTGTCATTAAACACCCTCCTTCCACTCCAATTATTTTTAGAGTTTCTGGAGCCTATAGAATTAGCTGGGGAGGCTGCTCATTGGCCAGGGGAACCGGGTTCTTCCCCGAGGGATAGCACTGCTCACGCAGCCTGGGGACTTGCACTAGGGTTGGAGGCCGAGGCCAGGCCTGCCCCTCGTCCTCCCTAACTTCCTCCCTCTCCTCTTCCCACACTACCTCCCTACCCTCTCCCTTCCTTTCTTTCTAAAACAGAGATATAATTCACATACCATAAAATCCACCCTTTGAAAGTATACAATTCAGTGGTTTTTACTGTATTCACAGGGTTGTGTAACCATCGCCAGAATCTAATTCCAGAACATTTCATCACCCAAAGAGGAGCTCCATATCCATTAGCAGTCACTCCCCATTCCCTCCTCCCCACCCCCGAATTTCTGCCTCTAGAGATCTGCCTGTTTGGGACAGATCACATAAATGGAGTCCAACGACACAGCCCTCTGAGTCTGCCTGCTTTCACGGAGCATAATGTCATCGAGGTTCACACGTATTGAAGCAAGATTCAGTATTTCGCTCCTTCTTATGGTTAAATAATATTCCAGATGCGAATACACTACATTTTGTTCACCCATTAGCCAGCTAGTGGACTTCTGGGTTATTTCCATCTGGGGGCTATTCTGAATCGCATCACTGTGAACATTTGTATACAAGTTTTGGTGTGTGCTGGGTTTCCAATGCCCTTTGGTCTGTACCTAAGAGTGGATCGTCATCTCCTCTCTCCCTCTTCTTATCCGCCCCATCCTGGGCTCAGAGCCGGGGAAGCTAGGGCCTGGCACGTCAGCACTGCCGTGGGTGGCTAGGAAGCTCTGCCCTGCTCTGGCCACTAACGATATGGCCAGGAGCTGGCACCTGTCCTCTCAGACAGGTGATGTCACTATCTTGTCACCCACAGGCCGGACTCTCGTGCCCTATGCAGCTGGCCAGTGAGGCTTCATCACCCTCAGTCCACAGAGGAGGCAAGGGCAGCCCATGTTCATACCGGAATGTGAACCCATGCCAGCCTGCCTCTAACTAAAGGTACCTGTTGCTTTCCCTGTCACCAACAAGGCCAGGAGAGATGTGACCAGTGTGTGTAGATTCTGAGAATCACAAACGGAATGCAGGTCCCACCTGCATCCAGCCTCAGAACTTGCAGAGGTAGCAAAGTGTGTCTTTGACAATTTGTGCCTCCCTTTTGGACCCTTCTCTCATGCGTACTTCCAGGTACCCCAGTGCCCTTGGGCTGCCACAGGGCAGGGGCCTAGCACCTGATAACCCAGGTCACACAGAGGGACCCAGGACAACATGGGCCTCTGCACCAACCTGCAGGCAGAGTGATAGCTAACAGGGAAATACCAGGCACTCTGCTGGGGAGGGCTTTCCTGCCCTGACCACCCTCACACCATGCAGGACCACCTGCTCCTCCAGGCATGAAGCTTCCCCTGGACGTTCCTTCATTTCCAGGATGGCAGGGACTGAGGATGGTGTAGAGCCTATGTCTGGTGTCCTCTGCCCAGCACCACACAAAATCCAAATCCTCCTTTCAAATGTCACTAATAAAAATGGGATGGAAATCAGACGCAGAAATGACCATCCTCAGACCAGAGGCATTGCTACCTTCATACTTCCCGGGCCCCACAAACATAAGCTGGCAACCCATGTCCACTGGGAGCAGGGCCAGCCTGGACAGTCTCAGGGAAAGGGCCAAGAGCAGTTTCTCAAGAAAGAGCCCTCCAGTCCCCTCCTCCCCACCTGCCCAAGAGGAGAGACCAGCTGAACCTGGAACAGGTCCCAACAAGCCACATGCACCCAGAGCTGGGCTGGACTGTGCCTCCAGCATCCACCACTGGCTAGGCAGCAGCCAGAGGACACAGACCCCAGAGGGGCCTCTGAACACAGTATCACTGGGCTTCCCAGTTCCAAGAACAGCAGCTTGTGCTGGGGGGCTGAGGAGTGAAGGGAGCCCTTCCCTTAGGGGCTGTCAGAGCCACCCTCAGCTCCTAGGGCCTTTGCACATGCTGCTCCTTGGGCTAGAAGGCAGATTCCCCTTGTATACATCATGGGCAAGCTTCTACTCCTTGTGAAGATTCTGCTCAGATACTCATGCATTCATTCACTCTCAAATTTATTTATTTGATGCATATGTGCTAGTCTCAGAAATAGTTCTAGAATAATCATAATAACAGCAACAGCAATAATACTGAAAGCACCAACCACTACATCCAGAACGCTTACTATATGACACATGCTTCCAAGCATCTTACACTGCTTATCTGTAATCTTAGACCTCAAAAGGTAAGTATTTTGCCCACTTTTAGGGTGAAGACACCAGGGTTCAGATCAGCAAAGGATATGCAACAGGGAAGTGGGCAGAGCAAGGATTCGAACTTTATCTGTCCAAGCCCGAGCCTTGGCCCTCAGACTATGCTGGCCACCCCAGAGCTGGTTGTTCCACGCACCACTCCCTGTGGCTTGCCCTAAGCCCTGCCACACTTCATAGCACCACTCTGGTAGCCTCTCCCCAGGCTGCGTGTGCGGCTTCTGCCTGTAGAACCCGGGGTCAGAGAGGGCACGCAGCTGCAGATCATGGACTCGCCAGGGCCTTACTCAGATATCGGAGCCTTGTCAGGTCCCACTCCTTTGCCCAAATATTCTGATTGCTCTGGGCATCAGGTCATGGCCACGTCAGTACTGTGAGTGGGGGTGTGTGGTTTCTCCTTGGGGCCACAGCTCTTAGGGACAGAGACTATGGCTCCTGCTTCTTGGATGCCTCCCCTCCCTCCCTCCTACCTGCACCCTCTGGTGCTGGCACAGGGCTTGAGAGGGCAACAGTTCATTCAGAGGCACTGAGACTCCAACGGAGAGAGCCACAGGACCTCAGCCTGCGCAGTGGAGTGGCCACACATCCATCTAGCAGCCCAGACACCTCTGGGCCTCACTCCCGAGCAGTCCTTCATTGGTCCCACTGGTCCCAGATGCCACTGCTCATCCTTGCCATGCGACTGTCAGGCTGCCAGACCCAGGGACCTCTCGCTGGACTCCGTCTCCAGTCTCTCTGCGCAGGATGCCTCTCACTGCAGATAGCGCTTTCAAGTTGACACTGACCATCTGATGTGGCAGGGGTCTACCTTAAACCCTGGTCACTGGTTCCCTGAGGCCTGGAGGCGAGGGGAGAGTCTAGGTAACCCCACCTGCCACTGAGGCAGGGGGCCTTCTCAGGTCCCACCTGAATACCCCACCCTAGAGCCACATGAACCAAATGCTGCCTCCCACCCCCCCCACAACACACACCCCCATCGCCCTGCACTCCCAACAGGCCACTCTGCTGCTCCTTCCTCCCACCGCCCCCCCACAACACACACCCCCATTGCCCTGCACTCCCAACAGGCCACTCTGCTGCCCTTTCCACCCACCCTTTCCTCTTTTCCCCGATGAAGCCCTCCACATCCTTCAGTTCCCAGCTCTGATACTGCCTCCCCATGAAGCTTCCAAGGCAGGATCTGTCACCATCTCCTGAGCATCCCCATAGAGCTCTGTTCTCTGTCCCCCGATGCCTTCAACTAGGAGAGCTCCTGAAGGGCAGAAGCAGGGTTTCTACATCACCACATCTCTGACTGGTATTCTGGAACCATCCATAGGATGCACACTTGAGCTCAGGAAACCCAGAGGCACCCAGGCCACCACCTCTGGAAGGCCATGGGTCCCCCTCCTCTTCCGAGTGCCCTGCTTCCACCCTGAACACCAGGCCTGACTTCATTATCTTCAAAATGTTCCCAAGATCAGAGGCGGTAAGACCTGGCCACAAACATAAAATAAATTATCCCCCCACACCAATGATAAATGGTTCTATTAGCAAACCAGATTGTTAAACTCCGATATAACAGAACGCAGGAAACTGGGGCCCATCCATTCTCCCTCCGGCGCACACTGAGTTGTAAATAGGTTATTTTGTGTGTAAATAACACATTAAAACACAGCATTAGCTGTGTCTTTTGATAGAGAGGAAATTGTTACAAATAAATAATTCCGGACAGGAATGTAAAATAAGCCAGATTTAATAGTGCATGCCTGGTGCAGCCGTGTTAAACATGACTAAAATGATAAACCCCAGAATATACTAATAGTAAACTATGCACTGACATCAAAGTAATGAGACTGTATTTTTACCAAGCTTTAGAAATGCTAAAATTAGTTTTGACAGAACCAAACGTCAGAAAAATGTTTCCAACATAAACACCATCAATTTGGGAAGCTGGGGTTCGGGACAGGACGGAGGCTGGGCTGGGAGCAGCTGTGTCCCATCCCATGGGCAATTCTCACTCCATTGGCCTCCAGTTCTGGTGGTGTCACCAGATGACTGTGTGTGCTTCAGGTCTCTGGGCCTTGGCTTCCACATCTGTAAAATGGACAGATCTGAACTATATGATCACTCAGGCTTCTCTCAGTTCTGTATCTGGAAATGACTTTGAAGCTTTCCCCAACTCTGCAACAGTTAAATATGCACAAATGAACCCCAAGAAACGAGGCCATGTGTGCCGGGTGTGGCCAAGGCCCGGGGAGAAAACAGGAGCTGGAACCACCAGGGTGGCCCTCAGGGGCTTCCATTCTCTGTGGGCAGAGATCATCAGTTCACATGTGCCAGCCAGAAACACACAATGCGGGTCTGAAGTGGCAATGTGGGTGCATTGGCCTCTACAACCAAGTGGGAGAAGTCAGGCAGGCCAGTGGAAGGCTCCAGAGCACAGCCCCTGGGCTGGGCCTTGAACGCTACACCGAGGCGGGGGCTGCTGTGTTGGGGCAAGTGGGGCATCTGCTCTGATCTGGATGGCAGTTGTTCTGTTTATTTGTTTAAGATGTATTTATTTAAAAAAAAAAAAAGATGTATTTATTTTCAGAGAGAGAGAGGGAGAGAATCTCCAGCAGACTCCCCGCTAAGTGCAGAGCCAGCTGTGAGGCTTGATCTCACGACCCCGAGGGATTTGAGACTTATTTTTTTGATGCCCAATGAGCCTGGGAGGTTGACACTCACCACCTCGCTTCCTGCCCCCCAGCTCTCTACTCTTTGCAAGAGGAACGTTTCCTTGTACTTGCTAGTGCAGAGGACGCCTAGGCTTTGGTAGTTGCCTTGGGCCAGAGGGTGGGCAGGAGGGTCAGTGGTGTTGATCTACTTCAGCACCCAAAAATGGGTCAGTCTGTCAGCCTGGCCTGGGTGTAGTGTTCCAAAATTTGACGGTAGTAATAGCCTTCTTTAGTTTTAGGAGTACTGAAGGGAGGTTTTCAGGCTGCAGCCACCATCATCGCATCATCAACCTGATGTTCAATAGATTACTGTAAAATCCCAACCTGAGTTGACACCAAGAGTTGGATGCTCAACCGACTAAGCCACTCAGGTGCCTCTGGCTGGCAGCTGTTTTGAGGGACTTTCAGAGCGGCCCTTAGAGCATGAGGTCTCAAGGTCACAGGAGACCGCAATGTGCAAGACGAATGGGCATTCACATTCGTGTCACTAACATTTGGTCACTAAACAGACCCTCTGATATAGCCACTCTATAAACACTCTCCCATTTCATCCCACAAGAGCCAGATGTAGTTCCCATGGCCATCTCTACTTCAAGAACTTCAGAAAAGTTAGAGGGCTTGCTCCAGGGCAAACAGCTAACAACAGGGAGCTGGCAAGAGCCCAGGTCGTTTCTACCATATTCCACTGTGGGCTAAAAGGAGTCTCCAACCCTCACCTCTGCCTCTGGAGCGCCGACCCTCCAGCTCAGCCCTGGCACATGAGATCTCACTAGCCAGGGCATCATTAAGTCATTCAGGGGCCCCTAGAAAACGTCCAGGCAGTCGTGCTGTATTCTGCTTCCTGAGTGTGCGAAGCTGTCGGGGGAGGACTGAGCTCTGCTCTTGGAGAAAAGTCTGGTGGGAACTGGCTGTTCCATGTGGCTGGGCCATTAAAACAAACTCAGTAGCAGCAACAACAGCCATCCTGAAAATCACTTAAATAAGAATAATTGCCCACTTAGTCACACCTGAGTACATCCTCCAGCCCAAGGCAGAAGTGTGTGGCCGCAGCAGAGCAGGTCAGGTAGGCTGGGGAGGCTGGCCCACTAGGCAAGTTCCAGAGGGCCTCAGGAGGGGAGCCGGGACCAAGAAGCAGGCCAGCCCAACTCACCCCAGGGACCTCAGAGGCAGCAGGCCATACCAGCCTACTGGCACACACTTGGCATGACAGTGTCAGACTCCCCTTCCTCAACCATCATTTACCGGGTGTCTTCCTTGCTGGGGGATGAGCCAACAATGCCCTGCCCATAGGGCATTATAGGGCGATGGCCCAGAATCAAAGAGAGGACAAAGACACCAAGGACTCAGAGGCATTTATCAAACTACAGGGCACACAGTAAGGTCCAGTGATTTGGGTAACATTTCCTCACCCTGGCACCCCAAAAACAATGCTCGCCACCTGAGTTGTTTACAGACTCTGGAATTCACACAGTATTCCAAGATGGACAGGGATGGGCAAAAATGGACCACTGGGCAAAAACATGCCTGGAAGAAACTTTCAAAGAAGCGAACAGGGCCAGTAAACAAGGTGATCTCGGGTGGCCATTGCAGTGGGGCCACGCTGCCACAGGAGTCAGGTGCTGAGAGTCACACATGCTCAACCCTGGTGGACACGCAGGTCACCACCCTGCCAATACTAACCAGCAGTACCTGGTTAGTGTGCCCCCTCCAGGGATGCACGCCCCACCTTGGCCCAACTGTATCCAACGTAAACATACCCGAAACCAGGTCCCCGCCTGGGAGATTCCATCTCCACAGGGCTGGAGTGGCCTGGGGATCTGTATCTATTACGATTGTATCATGGGATTCTGAGGCATGGTCAGCCTCAGCAACCTCTGGTCTGCTCCCACCCACTAGCATACGAGGGAGAAGGCTGAGTTAGCAAGGCCAGGGATCAAGGTCAGGTCACCTACCCAGAACAGCCTGTGATAGTGAAGCAAAGCAGGACAGTAACTCAGGCCTGATTTGCAGCCCAGGGCTCCCTCTACCACTCTCCAGTAGGAAGACAGCAGAAATCTGGTCTACCTACTCCTGTCCAGCCTCAAAGTCAACCAGCAAGAGCAACCAGCAAAGGGAAGCCTTTTGAAGTCAGGCAGAGCTTCCAGGCCTAGAAAAGGAAAACTTTAGTAACAGCTACTAAAGCAGAGACTTAGCCTGGACCTCACACAGAGCTAACTTAGCACCTGCCACCAGACGTTGCTAACTCCAATAATTCTCACAACACGGTAAGGTAAGGACCATTGCTGTGTCCATTTTATAGATGTGGAAACAGAGGCTCAGACCTGCCCAAGGACAGCAGAGCTGGGCTTTACCCAGGCGGTGTGGCTTTAGAGTCTGAGCTGTTTCTTACCACTTCTCTGGACCACCTGCAAGAAGGGCAGCAGCAGGAGCAGCCACTCCCCGTGAGCTACCCTGTGCCAGGCAGGCGGGAGCACGTTGTGTCTTGTAATTTTCCCATATCAGCTCAGCATGTGATTTCCACTTTACATAAGGAAAGTCGTGTCTTGCCTCATGCAGCTAGAACACAGAAGGCCCCACGCTTACAAGTGCATCAGAATCTCCACAGCTTGCCCAGCCCTACTCCCAGAAGCACGGCTCCCAGAGGCCTGGATGGGGGGGCCCCAAATCCCAGGGATGCTGATGTTGCTGGCGAGGGACCAGACTGGGAGGGACCTGGCCCAGCACACAGTGGGCATTCTGCAACAGTTAGGTGTTGCCACGGTAGTGCGCCTCACAGAATTTCTAAAGCCCGTCTGGATATTTGACCTCGGGGACTTAGCAAAGCTCTCAGACCCAGACTCAGCTCCAAGTTTTATGGCTCCAGATTTTCCAATCGTCCCAGCCCGGAGGCCTGGAGTAGCTGGGTCCCTGGTGCTCTCAGCTGAGGCACACAGGTTCAGAAATATTTTTGGAAAGAAAACCTACTGTTGAGGAGGAAAATACGACAGCATTTGGGCAGTTTCGGTGTAAAGCAATGAAAAACATCTGAATCAAATTGCCTTTAAAATTACGCCATTTTAAAAATTAAAGGGGGAAAAAAGCTCTAGGCCAAAATGTGTTTTTTAAAAGATTTATGGTCTCCAAAGCATTAGCACCACAGCTGAATAGGCTGGGAAAGGACCCACTGGCCTGGGCCTCTGCCGGCCTGGGCCTGAGCTTCTGCCCTCTGTTCCTCACCAGCTGCTCCCGCCAGACAAGTGATTCACTGAACCTGCCCCCAGTCTGACCACAGTGCTGCTTCGCCCTCTGCCACCACCCTGTCCTGCTGTGCACACGTGGGCTCAGAGAGGTAGCAACTCTGAGTGGAAATACCCAACCCCCAGCAGGTCCGGCTCCACGACACCTAAGGGAGGTCAAACAACAGGGGCCAGGCAGGCCAGGTGACTTTTCGGGTCCCTCTGCAAGTAAGTCATGGCCTCAGATCTCAAAGAACAGGCCATTTGGAAGAGAGAAGGCACCGCCAGCCTATTGCACACATGACTTTCTGTGGCTGGTGCAGGGCTGGACAGTTATCACCAAGTATCAGTGGGTTGGACTTTATGGCCCAAATCACCCACCAACAGTCTATAATCACCATCTCAATGAAAACGCAAAAAAAAAAAAAAAAAAAAAAAAAGACTCACTGCATGATGTGGATGAGATGGAGCCTCAGATCTTATTCTCTGCTAAACCAGCAAGTGGCCTTGGGCAAGTCCCGGCCCTACCTCGTCTTAGTCTCATTCACAAAATGGAGAAGCTCCGAGCACTCAAGAAAAGACGTGCCTGCCACCCCAGCCTCGTACTCAGCAGCTCCCTGTGCTGGGAGATGTTCGACGACAGGCTCTGACAGGAGACAGCGGGAGCAGACAGTCCTGATTTGTAGCATTTGCCAATTTTCCTGCCTTAACTACTCCCACTGTGGCCGACTTCTAGTTACCAACCTAAGGTCAAGGATGGCAGAGCTGGAAGGTGTCCACAGTCCACTCACACAAGTTAGCAGAGGCTGGCTTCAGCACACCCCTGCTCTCAGAGGTAGTTACAGTCTACTAGAGGATTCTAGAAGGCTGAAGGTCCTTAAGAACCAAAGAGATGGGCTTCCTGTATGCACTGTCTATCACCCTGAGTCCCATCAGGGCAACCACTGCTGATGGGACCTCTAGGTATCTAAAGTTGTGATAGAGGTAAGATATAATTTGTACCCTGCTTTTTTTACTTACTGTTGGAACCTAGACACACCCGGGGGAGCCCACCCCGACCATGATCATAAAGTCTTGATAAACATTTTCAGTGGCTACGTGACGTTCTATTCAATAACTATTCCATGGTTTGATTAATCAACCTCTTCCCATGGAACACACAAGCTTGGCATTTTGTGGCTTATCACACATCGGTCCAGAGGATGGGTGAGTCTTCCATGAAGATGTCGGGAGCACTGTCATGAGCAAGCAGCAGTGATGACAAAGGGGCCAGGTCCTACAAACCAGCAGGGTCACAAGGTGTCCAGATGTAGGGGGTTGCCTGTATTGCAGGTCAGCCTCCGGCCCCTCGATTGAACCCTCTCACCCCATCACCAGTTCCAGAGGCTTCAATCTCACCACTGGAATTGTATGGCTCTGGCTCTAAGGATGAACACATCTCTTTAGGCAGAAGGATTTCACATCCACATTATGTTCCTACTGTCAAAAACTAGACAGCCTAAGTATTCAATGACAGAGGACTGTCACAAGATCATGATGACTCTAGATGACATCTGCCAAATATCCAAATGTCCACCTCATGACTGGGAAAACGGGGTAAAAAGAGGTAAATGGCATGGCCCAGGGGATGTGGCTGGAATGAGGACCCAGGCCAACAGCCCCCTGTGCACTGCACTGCTCCTGCTTGAGTCCTGGACGGCCCCACAAACTGTGCAGACAGGGTGAGCAGGAGTGGTGAGGAGGCTTCCCAGTGCCGGCGGCATCTGATTGAGACTCATTCCAAAGATCGGTCATATCCACCGTCTTCTGGAACCGCATCAACCGAAACTGCATCAACCGAAACCACATCAACCGAGCACTCCTCCGGGGCCAAGGAACCAGGGGATGGGAGCCTGCAGGAATGGGCAGGGTCAGCATCCTAAGGAAGGATCCAGGTGTGGAAGAGCAGGGTTGGATGCCTCTGTGAGGCCACTGCACCCCAAGCTACAGATCTGCTGCCCATTCCCCCAGATCCAGATCCCCTCAAGCACTTGCTGTTATTGTATGTTGGTGACAACTGCGTCTGACACTAGAGGGGCCTCCTCTCCCCCCCAGTTACATCCTAATCACTGTCTAATTACTGCCTGTGCCTGTTCTTTGCTCCCGTGGCATGGCAGTTAATCTCACTATGTGGCAGTTCATGATCTACTCATGGCTCAGGAGAGGCCAACCCAGGCCGAGGCAGGGAGACCAGAGGGCCCAGGGGCAGGCCAGAGTAGCACCGAGGGCTGGGCTTGCCAGGGCTCACTCAGGCCTCAGAGGCCATGCATCTGTCCATCAGGCAGAGGGACATCTTGAGCTATCACCCCAGGGCAGCATAGGCCCTGGCTCTGGAGAAGGAACAGATCACATGCAGACACAGCCAGGCCCAGGATGAGCCAGCTCTAGGACCAGCAGGGCCACCCAACCACCTGCAGACTCCCACTCTCAGCCTCCCCTTCCCTCATCTCCTGACACCACCCTGTGTGGGGGGTCAGCCCTGGGCTTTGGCTCCTTCCTTCACCCCAGCTGGTCACAGAGGGAGAGCCTGGAGAGCTCATCTCCAATCCAAGATGGACACGGGTCAAGGGGCATCACCTAGGTAGGGAGGCCAAACGCCTACCTTCCTAGCGGGGAACAAGAAGGTTGGTCTCAGATCTCCTTCTCAGAACTTGAGCCACACAGCCTAATCATGACCTCCAATTGAGCATCACGGTGGGCAGGGGGTAAGGATAAAATAAATGCAGTAATGACAACATAGAGGTCCTCTGGTTCACTCCTGGAAACACCAACCCCCTCCTCCCCCTCTCAGTGTCTCCCCGATACCCTGGGCTCCAGCCTCCAGCTGTGCCCGGTGCCGCCCATGGACCAGGAGCACCAGCATCACCTGAGTTCTGGTGGGAAATGCAGAAACTCAGCCTCGCCTGACTGCTAGATTGAGCTCCGCACTTCAGCGAGCCTGGCTGCATGTGCAGGTGCATATGCGGGTGCATGTGCGAGCACATCAAAGTGTGAGCGGCCCCGCCCCCCTTGCACACCCATCCTGCCAGGGCGAATCTGCCCCCACCGCTCTCCGAGCTGTGCCTGAGCGGCGGGAGCAACAGGCCATGACTAAATGCACTTGAATAAAAAAGGAAAGAAAAGAAATCTAAGACTCTCCATTCCTCAGGGACAGAAATAGTTTTGTGGCCTCCAGATGGACGGCGCACACACAAGGGGAGGTCTCGCCTTCCCGCCAAACTTTCCCGACGGGATGCTGGCACGGACCAGTGGAAACCAGAGAGTATTTCTCTTCGGGGCAGTAAATGAGAGGCTGTGGCTCGTGTAGTCCTTCTGTTATAATTAAGTTGGCCAGAAATTCACCTAAGGATACTAAATTCTGTACCTGACCCTCTAATTACAGCCAGAAGGGATCAGGAGACAATTACTTTCCAAAATAGTCCCCGGCGGGCCAGAGGCCAGGAGCCGTGTCTCTGGCACATCTCAAATGTGCCAAGCGAACGCACCCGGGGCCGCCTGGCAGATTGAGGGCGGCCAGGACCCTCACCCCCCCCCCGCCCCAGCCCAAGCAACCTGCCGGTGAACGTCACTGGGCCTGGGATCCCCAGGAGCAGACGGGGGGGGGGGGGGGGAGTGCGCCCTCCCCTTCGCCCCCCATAAACCCAGCACGCCTGCCTGAGCACATCGGCCATCAGCCTAATTAAATCCTAACGGGCTAATGAAAAACACCCCCGCTGGCAGCTGAGCATGCAGGACACCAAGTACCTCCGTGGGCAGCTACCGCCGCCGCCGTGGCCACCGCGAGAGCAGAGGCCTTCCTGCCCGGGTCCGGGAAAGCCGCACCCTCCAGGCTCCCACTCTTGGCGTCTTTCTTCTCCGTGGCAGTGATTGGGGCCGACATCTCCATCTCAGCCGCTCATAGTCCTGGGTGACAACCCTGGAGGAAAAGACAAAGACACTCACCAACATTGACTGCCCCCAGACCCAGCCGGGATACATCGACCCAGATTCATGGCAACCAACTTAATTCTCTTATAATTGGGAAGGAGGGTTTAATTAATTTGGAGAATTATTAGTTCTGAGATTCATCTGGGTATGGAAACGACCTCAAGGACCCCAGCCGAGCGTGGGCGTTGCCCCCTACCCCAGATTTTTAAAATCTGACCAACAGGTTCCTTACTGCCCGTGGCAGTGATGACGAGCAAGGCCCACTTTGAGAAAGGAAGTCCGAAGTAACGGCCTCCAACTCGGGATCACAGGAAAGTCCAAATAGTGTGACAACGACTTAGTGGTCCTCAAAGGAAAGCCTTTGGTTTCCTGTTCCCTCTCTGCTCACCAGGATCCACCTCTCATTTATTTGTGTGTATGTGCATGCATTCATTCATTCATTCATTCATTCATTCAACAGATCTTTCATCATTTACTCACTGGCGCAGACTCAGCACATTTTTAAGCCTCTATTACGTATCAGGCTTTCTGTCTGGTGCTGAAGGTATAGTCCATGGAGTTTACATTCTACTTGGGAAAGAGATGATATACAAGGGGAAGGGGAATAAATGTAAACTAAGTTTCAGTTAGCTAGAAGTAGCGTAAAAAAAGAAAGCCAAGTGGTAAGCTAGGGCAGGGTGGGAGGGGTGGAGGGACAACGGCCTTGCCTTTCTGAGGTTGGAATGGGGTGCCAGTGAAGCTCTGAGGGAGCCCACAGCAGCCAGAGGGCAGAGGCAGGAGCTTGTTTGAAGAATGGACCTGGGTGGGCAGAGGTTGGCTTGTTTCAAGAACAGCAAGGTGAGGACAGACCCTGGAGGGCTTTGAGCAAAGGGGGGACATGACAGGTCTCACAGTATATGGGGTCACTCTGCTGTTGTGAGAGTAGATCTGGAGAAAGAAGCACTATGGGAATGACCCAGGGAGACATGATGGTGATCTGGATTAAGGGGGAAGTGGTGGAATGCAGCCATCACAGACCTCCTAGGGCTTGGACTGGGCTGTGGTGGAAAGAGGGAGAGCCTGAGGGGGAGGGCGGGGGTGGGGTGGGCAGGGGGACGCAGGGCACAGGTAATGCTCCGTCTGAGGCTGGGTTCTGGGTCACAAGCAAGCCTTTCACTCATATGCCTCATCACTCACAGATACTACTAACCGATTATTTGTATCAAGTCACAGAACAGAAATGTGAAAGCCAAACTTCTTAAAAGAAGAGCAGTAGCATCAAAGACGGCTCCTATTTTTGGCTGAGGACCTGGATGAATGAATGGTGCTGTCATTTGCTGAGACGGAGCCCAGCGGGTGAGAAGCAGGTTTGGAGCAGAAATCAGGAGCTCAGTCTGGGCCCCATCAAGTTTGAAATCCTTTTTAAGCCACGCAGAGACTGTCGGAAACGTAAGGTCAGAGCTCGGGGTAGAGGTAGAGGCTGGAGACAGGAATATGGCAGCCAATGGTAAAGATCAGAAGGGATGGAAGCGAAGAAGAGAAAGTTCCAGAGCTGAGACAGGGGCACTCCAACATTTCCGGGAATGAGAAAAGAAACCAGTCAAGGAGAGTAAGCAGGAGTAGCCAGTGGGAGAAAGAGAAGGAAAAAAACACAAGGAGAGCATGGGGGTGCCAGAAGCCAATGCAAGAGTGAAACGCCTTGAAGAGGGGGGAGCAATCAGCTCCCTCCCAAGCTACTGAGGGAGGGAGACGGTGTGGCGACCAGGGCCCAGGTGGAGGTCAGGAAATGAGTGGAAGCAGGAGAAACAGAGGTATAAACAATTTAGTCAGGAAGCTTTGCCATAAAAGCAGGAAAAAAAAAATGATGCGACAACTGAAGAGTCCAGAGGTCCTCCGTGGTTGTTGTGTCGGGAGGCAGGGCCAGTTTGCAGGCCTGTGGGAAGGGAATGTTCTGGTAGGGAGCCCATGGGTCACGGCAGGGCAGAAACCAAAGACACTGTTCAGCTCCATCCCCACCCTCAAGGTTAAATTCGTATCTGCAGGTACAGAATTTCCATCTTGTTAAATCCACCCAAAACTCTCACGTCTTTCTAAGTGGAAAATGGGAGGTCCTGGACTACCTTGTTCTGTCTGCACACACCGGCCTGTCCCGCTTCCGCCATCTTTCACAAACTCCCTGTCAAGGAAACCCAAGGCAGACGGGGACCCAGGAATCTCCTTGCAGGTTTTGGTGAGTGACGGCTTTCCTCTGGCCTCCAGTCTATCTGCATAGGTCATCTGTTCTTTCCGGCTCTGCTTAGCAGCAACGCCTGGCTCAGGCCTGCTCTGCCTTCCGGGCTCCCTTAGCCTGACCACAGGGACCACCCTCCCCCAGCCATCTGAGCTGCACTTCTGGGTCACCTCCCTCCTCCCCATTTTCTTCCAACATCTGATGGGCTGTGATTGCACTCACTTTCCCGAAACACCTCGCCAGGGGGTGCCTCTGGAGCCGGCTGCTCTGGTACCCTTCCCTTCTGGATCAGGGGCACCAGAGGACCACGTCTGGTCCTCTTCCAGGTTATCATCTCCCCGGACAACCAGGGGCCTTCCCCAAACCCAAATCTCACCACATTCCCCACCCTCACCTCCCCCACCACCCCTGCTGGACAAGGCCTCGATGAGTCCCTTTGACCTTTAAGCAAAGCCTTCCTGCAGCCCCTTCTCCCACCTCTCCTTCGCACCCAGCCAGGCATGACCAGCCCTGCCCTGTACACCACCAGGCCTCAGCTCAAGGCGTGCCATGCAGCAGCAACCCTTCACCCTTTCTATTCCTTCCAGATGCCACTTGGACTTCAGCTCCTGCGGGGAGCCACCCAACTCCTCGTCACTGCTTAGGGATCTCGCCACCAAGGAACACCCTCATACTGAATTCATCAGCACCTCCAGGTCAGGCTACCACAGACCAACTGCTCAGGAATGCCTGGCAAAGCAAAGGGACCTCAGTGGCAGGAAACCACAGCTCTTTGAAATGCAAGTGATTTTGTGAACAGCCTGCCTTTTCCTCCCAAGAAGCTCAGGTAAAGGAATTCAGGCCCAACACACTTTGAATTGGAAGTAAGGACAAAAATAAAAACAACAGCTGGAACAACAAAACTTTAATAAGCATTTACCAGCTGCCAAACACCTTATAAGAGTGATCTCATTTAAGCCTCACAACATTTTACATAGAAAGAAACCAACGCTTAGGGGTGCCTGGGTGGTTCAGTCGGTTAAGCATCTGCCTTCAGCTCGGGTCGTGATCCCCAGGTCCTGGGATCAAGGCCCATGTCAGACTCCCTGCTCAGGTGGTTGGGAATCTGCTTCCTCCTCTGCTCCCCGCCCCCCACTCGCCCCCCACTCATGGGCTCACGCTATCTCTCAAATAAAATCTAAAAAGAAAGAAACCAACAGAGAAGTTGAGTAACTTGCTCAAAGATG
The DNA here is from genome assembly GCF_905146905.1 of Nyctereutes procyonoides. Taxonomy (NCBI): domain Eukaryota; kingdom Metazoa; phylum Chordata; class Mammalia; order Carnivora; family Canidae; genus Nyctereutes; species Nyctereutes procyonoides. The sequence goes on along the minus strand of NW_026575030.1, from coordinate 9,494,289 downwards.
CACACTTAGAGGTGGCTGTGCCAGGCTTGAGCCCAGGCCGTCTGGCCCCAAAGCTATACTCTCAAGCACCAGAGTGAGCTATCCCTTGCATCAGGATCCCACAGCGCTAAGGGATTAACCCTGAATCCCCTGGCAGGCCATAAGGTAACTAACTGTTGAGCCCTTCAACTCTAGGGAGCACTGTGCCAGGAGCCCAGGGGGTGGGAGGGAGCATCCCAGAAGCAAGATTTGGCATGGCTCCTGCCCTAGTGCTGTATCCAAGGTAGCAGGATTGGTGGATGGAGGCCACCAGTCAAGGGTGGCCAAAAGCTGAGGCTGTGTCAGGGCTGCTTGCAAACACCGTGCCTGTGCAGGGACACCTGTCTGCTGGAGCTGCTTGGGGTAGGGCGGCTGTACTCATTCACTCACTCTTTATCCAGTAATTCTTTTTTTTTTTTAAGATCCATTTATCCAGGGGGGCCTGGGTGGCTCAGTTGGTTAAGCATCTGCCTTAAGCTCAGGTTGTGATCTCCAAGTCCTGGGATAGAGCCCCACACAATGCTCCCTACTCAGCGAGGAGTCTGCTTCTCCCTCTCCCCCTGCTTGTGCTCTCTCTCTCTCTCTCTCAAATGAATAAATAAAGTCTTTTAAAAAGATCCATTTATCCACTTGAGAGACAGAGAAATAGTGCGGACCAGGGGAGAATGACAGAGGGAGAGGGATAATCCTTGAGCAGACTCCCTGCTGAACACAGAACCCAAAACAGTGTGGGGCTCAATGCCAGGACCCCGAGATCATGACCTGAGCCAAAACCAAGAGTCGGCTGCCCAACTGAAGGAGCCACCCAGGCGCCCCTCAGTACTTCTTTATTGACAAACAGCTTCATGCCTCACAGTGCATTAGGTGGGAGATGGCTAGGCTCTGCACATCCCCTAGATGAGTCAAGGGTCCCTGCCCTGGCTTTGGATACTCCCCCACCACCATGGCACCTCTTTATACAGCATGGTCATAACCTACTACACTCCCACCTGGCTTCCTGCTTGACTGTGATCTCCTCCAGGGCAGGGCTGGGCCTTGTACCCCTAAGTCCCCAGGCCCAGCTGAACAGATGTCCAGAACCCTTGCAGATGAGTAAGACGGGCCCAGGGAGCCAGGCATGTATCTCGAGGGCACGGGGCTCGGTGGACCAGAAGCCAGCAGAGGACTCAAGGCACCCACAGCATCAGTGCATATGACCAAACCCCTGCCCCAGCCCCAATGAGAGGACAGCAGACTCCTGAGGCTCCTTTCCAAAAGCAGATGGGGAAACTGAGGCCAACAAGTCAGAACCCTCAGACTTTAGTATCGAGGATGCCAAGGAAAGAAAGAGATTCAAGAAGGGACTGTGACAATTTCTGTGAAGGGACATGAGGAGCCTGGAAAGAGCAGGAAAAGGCTGTGGGTTTTCTTAGAGAACAGTAGCTGTGGCTCCCCTACACCAGCACCCTGCCCTATGTTGTCAGAGTGGGTGTCAGCAACCTGATTCTTACACAGGAGGAAGTGAGCTGCCCCAGGCCACTCTCCACGGAGGGAAAAAGGCCGGGTCCAGAGCCAGGTCCTCTGGCAGCCGTGTGACCCGAAGCCTCAAGGTGTGGCCACCACAGGACCAGGGTGAATGGAGTGTGGGGAGGAAGGGTATTTATCAGATTCCCACGACTCAGACTGCGGCCTGTGGCCTGCGGCCTGGGGAACAGATGTATACCTGGAAGCTCCAGGGGTTCCACGGACGCCCGTGGGGAGCTGGCTGCGCCAGAGGTGGGCAGGGGGTGGTCCGTGTAGTCCCCACCGTGCCAGAGCCCGGGCTCCTGCAGATCAGCAGCTGCCCCCCACTTCCCTCCCCTGCCAGAGGAGGAAGGCAGTTGACAGAGCCGAGAGGCTGCGTAAAGCACGGGAATTAGCGGGATTAGCACAATTTCTAGGTAAACACCAGGCGCCCAGGGTCCCAGGCAGCCACTTTCACTCCCTGAAGCTCCAATGAGGCTGCTGCTGGAGCCTTGTCAGCAGCCTCACCTGAGCCCCCAGAGGCCAGGTGGGGACAGGGTGGGGGAGGGTGCCAGGCTCTGGGGCCCCAGACCTCAACCGGGGGTGGGGGGCATGATGGTTTGTGCTGAAATATTTCCCACAATCCCCACAAAGGCTCCAGAACCCGAGAGGCTGGGAATACAGCACTCATGGGGGGAGGAGGAGAGGCAACACCCCCACTTCACCGAGGGAACTCACACTGCTCTAGCATGTCCAAACAACTCCTCAGACCAGATGCAACCACACTCCCCTGGTTCTGCTTGGGGAAGGGGGAGCACTGGACCGGGAGCCAGGAGGAGGAGCAGGTCTTCATTAGGAGACTACAGAGTCACTGGCCCTTCAGGGGGTCCTGGCAGCAACAAAAACCCCACCACAGGCATTCCTGGACCTTCTCCTGGACATTGGGACTCTAGAGGTCTCAGCAGAGAGTTGGGGACAAAATATCACATTTTTTTAAAAGTTCCATAGTTATTTGTGATACCCAGGCAGGTTTAGGAAAATCTTCACGGAGTGCCACTTACAAGGTCACTTCCAGATCATTTACAAATTATTCCAAATAATTTACAAGTTCCAGCTAATGCAAGGCTGCATAGCCCGAAGGAAAAAGAAATATGTTTCCTCTCGGCTAACTTGGAACTGGAAGTTGGGGTCCCTGGGCCTGAAACATGGACAAGCCACAGTGCCTCTGAGCCCACCACCGGCACAAGTCACAGGTGTACTCACATCATGGCACAGAGCATCATCACCTGTGCTCCCCTCGGCATCCTGCTTAAGGTCACCATCAGACCCCAATGACCTGGCAACCCGAGCCAGCAGAGAAGCACACGCGTTACTGTGGCACCGAGGCGGTGCCTGTAACATTTGATCGTCACGTTCAATACAACCAGTTTGTCTCGTAACCCTGCGTGTTTTTTTATTCTGTGCATCTACAGCATCATTCTGAGGAGGGGTCCACGGCACAGAAAAGGTTAAGAACTCTGAGTGAAAGGACTGCCTTGAAGAATAAATTAATTATCAGAGCAGAATGAGCGAATCACTCCAAAACCTGCAATCCCAGACACCCTCCCGCCACCTGGCTGCTTTGAACTCCTCTAACGAGTGAGTCACAGGAATTAGAGCGTCTTCCCCGGGCAAAATCATTCTCTAGGAGAGAGATGAAACCTCGCCTCGCAGTCCTCGCAGCCACCTCGGGGCTATGGTGTTCTCACCTCCTCTGATCTCAGCGGTGCGGCATGCGTGCCCGGCCCCACACGCATAGACACGCATGGGCACACACAGAGCACACACAACACATGCAACAACTGCCACCACATACAGTCACACACATGCATGCAAACACACCCTGCCATACGTGTGCATGTATGCCCAGTCACGTACATACGTGATCGCATCATCCATGTACTCACATAGCCACACACAGCACACACCTAGTTACATGCCACCGGCACACGCTCACACATGATCGTGTATGTGCAAAGATACAGACTGACACACACACAAATACACCAGAGATAATAAACACTCGTCCTGCCTTGATCAGACTCATTTTTCAGATCAAATGAGATAAAACAGGTAAAATTTCCTGAAGTGAGGAACACGCTGTCATTGCAACACAGATTAAAGGTAATGATAATTATAAGCTAGTTATAACTAAGAAGAGAACTGCAGACTCCCCTCGACACCAAGGTCCTGAGGACTCGTCCTGTATCCACCGAGTGACAGCTGGGCCTTTTGCATACATGCACCTGTCTGGTGCTTAGTTGCATCTGTTTCCGAATTCTCTGTCCACCTGCCTCGTCTCTATATGTGGAATCAACACCTATGTGAAACAGCTCCTCTAGGGCCCAGGAGCAAACTGTCTCCAGCAAAACACAGACAAGGGGCTCCAGACCTGGACAGTCTGCAGGGCTGGAAAAGGTATGAGTGACTTTCCACCACCAGAGCCGAGGTAAAGCAGGGGCAGGGGTGGTGATGGAGACACAGCCATGCACTGCCCTGTCCCCTCACTCCTCCCTCTTCCAATGACATGACATGGGGAGGAGAACCACACACTCCTGCCTGGGCTGGCCCCTTGGGCACCATCCTGGCCAGTGGTTCCCACCACAGAGCCCCCTGAGGGAGGGCAACTTTGAGAGGGAAAATCAGAGCCTGTGGAAGACCCTTGGGACCCTGGCCCAGTCAGATATGGGATGAGAGGCTGGATCATGGGGTCCCAGCTCCCTGACCCCATGGACAGTGAGAGGTTGTACAGTTCCTCCCAAGGTGATGAGGAACCCCACAGGTATCAATGTGTGTGGGATGCTGGCATCCGGTAGCTGCTCCTTACCCAGCACAGACACCTCTGTCTCTATGTGGGTTTGGCACGTGGCCTGCTGCCTGGCCTGCTGCCCAGAGCATGGTGAGGACAACAAAGGGAGACACATCTGGAAAAAAATAAAGCGTTCTTCTGACCCTTGCTGCCCCGTGATCTACAACGTGGGACCCTCATTCCTCTGTGACTCGGAGAAAAAAATAGTCCCCTCGAACTGCTCCATCGTCCCTAGGCCCTCTGCTCTACCCAGCAGTATCCCTCTTATTGGGAGCCTCATTACCAGAAAAAGAAAAGATCAGAAGCCTCATGCACCTGCAGGTGCCCACACCAGGCCAGCCTCTCTCCTCGTGTTATCACACAGCCAGCCACAGTGCCCCTGCAATGCCAATATCATGATCCCTGCTTTACAATGAAACAGAGGCCCAGAGAGGGTAAGCAACCTGCCCAAAGTCACACAGCTGACCTGTAGCAGCACCGTTGTCTTACTGCAGGTCTGCAGGATTCTGAAGCCCACACAGTTTCTACCACGACCAAATTTGTTGAATATGTAGATGCCTGGCGTGTGCATGGAATATTACAGAGCTGTCAAAAAGCATAAAGCACAGCTCATAAAGTTCATTGAAGTCTAAGCCAGTATATGCTAAAAGTCAAATCAGTAGCAGCGACTTCATAGCCACAGAAGCTAAGGTAGCGAGGGCTAGTGACTGGGGATGTCAGAGAGGGCTTCCAGATGACCACCCATCTGCCCTGTGGCTTCGAGACAAAGAATGAAAGAAAGGCCATGGACTTGGCCTGCAGAGTGGGGAGGGAAGGACACTCCAAGGCTGGGAATGACATGAGCATGAGCCCCTGGCATACTGTGGGCAGAGGAAAAGAAAGGAGAACACTCTCACAAGGAGAAAGGAACAGAGCACAGACCGCGTCGAGGGGGCATCGTAGGCGCTGACTGGTTCTCTGGGACAGGCAGGCCAGAGGGAGATGGGTTTAGGAAGGATGTGCTTTCTTGCTTCCTGGTTCTTGAAAACACTTCAGCCACACAACCTGGCCAGTCTGGCTCTCGTGATCCTGGCTGCTTCCAGGAGCTTTGAGCCAGAGGCCTGGAAAGCAGGGGGCAAAGCCCTCACCCTCTCACTGTGGTGGCCAGGGGTGGGCACTGTGCAAAAATCACTCTACTAGTGGGTGCACCTGCTTTTTTATCACTCCTCGAGTGGCTTTTTCCAAGCACGAAAGCTCCCTAATTTGCCCAGCCCCTGGGCTTGCTGGTGTGCAGGAAAACAGATAATTAACCCTAATTCACTGACTTGCTGGGCCAGAACAGCAGCCAGCAAGGGCCCCTATGGGAAATGCAGGCCCCTGCTGTAGGAGCCAGCTGCAGATAAGGGGAGATGGGTATCAGGACTAGAGCTGGGCAAGAGGCCCCCTTTTTTTTTTCTGAGAGGATATGTGTAAGAGCTACTTCGTAACTGACACTTCAGATGGCATCGAAACGACCATTTGCTTGCATATGGGTTTATTCCCCGAAAAATCCCAGGCCACGTCCATGCCCCCGGCCCTTACACGATTCCCATGCTTTTCTGCCCAGAACTTTCTTTCCTTTCTTCTCTCCCCATGGACCCATGCTTTAACACCCAGGAAGCCTCTCCTAATGAACAGGGTCCAGGGTCCTATTTGGATCTGCTACTACCTCCCCCTGTGTTGCTTCTGAAACTTTTCTGTCACTCCCTGGTCATATCAGCAGTGAGCACGTTCAGAGGGAGCATGGTGAGTGCAGACTCTGGACAAAGACGGCCGCCACATTAGAATCCCAGCTCTACCTAGGGCTACAGACACAAACTTCTTATGGTGCCTCAGTTTTCTCATCTGTAAAATGGGGGTGACAATAGCACTGTCACGGTAAGGATTAAAAGCCCAGGCATGGGATGCCTGGGGGGCTCAGTGGTTCAGCATCTGCTTTCAACTCAGGGCATGATCCGGGGGTCCTGGGATTGAGTCCCACAACAGGCTCACCACAAGGAGCCTGCTTCTCCCTCTGCCTGTGTCTCTGCCTCTCTCTGTGTCTCTGGTGAATAAAGGCAAAAAAATTTTTTAATTAATTAATTAATAAAATAAATAAAAGCCCAGGCATGCCTGGGCTCAAGCGCACACCACATTATCACGGCAGCCTGCGTGAGTCTGCAAACCTAGGACAGAAAGACCTATCCCGAGCAGTGCAAAGGGGCCAAGCCACCAAGAGGAGGCCCGTCCAAGACTGGACAAGGCAGCCTCGTCAGAGCCCTTCCCTTTCCCTCTGCCCACCCGAGGGTCCATGCCTCCAGGGTCTAATGTGGAAACTCTCAGGTTGGCATCTCTTTGTAACGTGCCATCCTGCTTGATTGCAAAGGCCTGCTGTCCGTCCCCAGCCTCTGTGGAGAACCCTCAAGCAGCAGAAGGTCCAGAGGACCGGGGTCTCTGCCTCAAGCCTCCCTCCCTCCCCCCGCCCCCCACACACCGCCAGCAGAGGCATGATCCCAGCTCGGCTCCCACAAGGAGGCCGCCGTCCGAGGCGAACAAGGGGCCCGCTGTGCGGCCGCCCAGCCAGACCCAGATATTTTAACAGCTGCATTGTGTGTTTCTGAAGCACAATTCCTGAGCGGGGAAGAAAAACAAGCTTCGCCTCTGCCCTAAGGAGGGAAAACAGACTGCCCTGGGCCGGCTGCAGGCCTGGGAGAAGGCCTCTGCCCGGGCCCAGGGCTGCAGAGGGCACGACCGGGAACAGGCCTGGCACACAGGAACCGCGGGGTCCCCTTCCCCCAAGACGTGAGGAGGGAAGGCAAGGACAGAGGCCCAGTGGATGGAGTAAATCCCCAAAGGAGGGGGAGCTGGTGGGGGCAAGGAACCAGAAAGGCAGGAGGTGCCTGCAGGATAAGGCACAAATCCCCACCAAGGCCTCACACTAGGTTCTCCCGGCCACATCACTGTTTCCCTAAAGCCCCTCCTGCTGAGCCCCATACCACCCAGGTCAGGGGTCAGTCCTAACTCATGCCATGCCCCCGAGGTCAAGCTCCCATCTCACTGTTTTAAGCACATGGTTACACGTCTGCTCCCCTTGATGTTCACCCCAGAGGCAGACTCATCACCATTTGATCCTGATTCAGTACTACACGCTCTCTGTACCCAAGCCTGCGAGAATCTTCTCTCCTCTCTTGGCCTCCCATCAGGCCCTAATCCCCACGAGGGCAGGCCTGTTCCTGAGAGCCATCGGCATTCTGGGGGTGAGGGGCTGAGGTCAAAGGCAGGGGCTGGAGTCAACTTGTCACGTGTGCCCCACGCAGTGGTTGCCCACACTGCCATGAAGGCCTCCAGGGCAAAATTACCACTGGCCTATGAATGCACCCCTTCCCTCAGAGTATGAACTCTGAGCTTTTTGGCTTCTGGCTTGGAGGAGGCGAAGGTGCAACTGCCTTCCGTCATCCTGAATCCAGGTTCATCTGACACCAGCCGCGTCTGCACCACGTTGCCTAAGTTCAACCCCAAAGTCATATACCTGAGGTGCCCCGCTAGGGAAGTCGGTGTCACCTCTGCCCTGGCCCTGAGGGTCGGCCTCCCAGAAAGGTAGCTGCCAAGGCAACCGGTGACTGGAAGGGTCCAAGGCTGTCAGTGGAAAAACTGACCATTCAGAACAGAAGGGCCCAGACTGAAGTGTAGCTTCCGCCTCTGCCCTGACTCCCTAAGCCCTCAAGAAACCGCCAAGAGACAGAAAGAAGCAGAAAAACATTAGGCACAGTGGAAATAGCACTTCGGGTGAGATTGTCAACAATGCTTGACAGATGCGGCACCGCTCTTCAGCCAGAGAACTCTCTGGAACTGTTAATGAGATCCCAGAGACTGCCCAGTCTGTGGGCTGCAGGGTGGATGGCCACCACCCTCACGACATCACAGATGACGTCAATAGTGGTGCCGGGGAATGGCCAGCCAGTGGAGAACGACAAAGGAAAATAAAGCAATAAAAAATCATTTGACAACCGATGGGGGGGGGGAGTATAAACTCCCCAAGCACAAAGACTTTCTATGCAAAGTGCTTAGCACTCAAGTCTATAAATTACCAAGCACCTACTGTGTATAGGCACACACCATTTTCAAGAGAAGTTAAAAAAAAAAAAAAAAACAACTTTTTTTTTTTTTTTTTAAGCAGAAATGCTTAAAATGTGCTTCTTGAGCTATTACACACTCAAACAGGGCTATTTTGTCCGAGTGGAATTTTAAGATAAGGGGTGGCATTCTGGAGTCAGAGATATGGTGCAGGTGGCTTTTCCACATCCTTCCTGTCATCAACCAGATCACAGCCTCTAGAGGATCGGGGGACCCAGGCCTTCTTCACCTGGATTGAGAGAAGGAGGGTTGCAGATCCAGAACAAATCTCACCCTTTACACACCTTGACATAAGTGACCCAAGTCAAGAGGCTTTCCTGAGGAGGGGGCTGGGCAGTGATGGATGCCCCCTGAGTGGTGGAGGCAGTTTGGGGCTGGCGTCAGAGATAGGAGTCTCTGCTCATCCACTGCTGCCCCTCAGAGCCTGGGGATGGGCTCTGGGGTTTGCTGAGTTGGTCCAGAGGGGAAAGAACCCATTTGATTTCTCTGCTATAGCCCTATCTAAGACTGGTGAGATTATGAGGCTATCTGGCAAGGAGTCATGCCAGGTCCCCAGACCACCACTTTCCATCCCTTCATTCCTTCTCCCTCTGGCACCAAGGAAGGCCTCCAGAGGTCACCTTGTCCAGGTCCCTGTGCATGCAGCCCAGATCCAGAGCAGTGCCCTGCCACCTGCATCCATGAACCAGCAACCATATTGCTGAACCCCAACAACCTCTGAAGCCAGAGTCACCCTTTCCACAGGTGGTGCTGGACCTGGGGTAGAGAGCCGGGCAAGGGTAGAGAGGGCTGGCTGCAGATCCAGGGTAGCTACTCTGCCTCTCGAAGCTCTGGGGAGAACCAGGCCGGTGGGTGGCCCGGCATCTCCTGGTTCGGTCTGCGCAGTGTGCCGCTCTGACTTGCCCAGCCACGGCCTCCCCCACCACACACAGGCGATGCCCTCACTCAGCTCTTCTATCTGTGCCTCCTCCAGGCTCAGCCACTGGCTTTCTCCAGGCTCCACCAGGAACCAACAGCCAGCACCACCCCGAGGAGTGAAGCTAGCAGGAGCGGCCTGCCTTTGGCTGGCACCTTCATGCCTGAGGTGGAAGGAGGGCACCCCAGGCCCACCTGCTAAGTAGCCCCCTCAGCCTTGCCCAAGTCCAGCTTCACCCAGGCCGGGCTCTTCCCCTTCCATTCTCAGGAGCCCATTAGTGCTCACACAGCCTTTGTGTCTCCTGGCGGTCACACATCCCAACCTGAGCCAGGTGTCTGGGCATCCCTAGGCCCAGTAAACTGACACCCATTCCAGCCCCCTGTGGATCGGCTGCAGCCTGAGCACCGGCCCTCTCAGGGAGGTCAGGGAAGTTCTAAGGGCTCCGTGACTGGGCACAAGTGTGAGATTCACCCATTTCTGAGGGCCTACTGTGTGCCATACATGGGGCTGTGACAGTGAATTAAACCAGTACTAACTCCTCTCCCAGAGCACCCAGCCCAAGCAGGGACATAGTCATCAAGGGAAATAGTAACAACCCAAAATAAGCTTCCTGGCAGAGAGATAAACTCAAGGGGCTACAGGGAGCCTTGGCTAGCCTGAGGGAAGTCAGGGAAGGCTCCCTGGAGGAAGGAGTGAATACACATTTTCAAAAGAAGTATGGTCAGGTCCGAATGGTCTGCTAAAGCAGAGGGGACTACAGCAGATAGAGGACAGTGTCTGGGCGGTGAGCAGGATGCAGGGCGAGCGAGAATTCCACACACACGCGCGTGCGCTGAGCATGTTAGTGGTCTGTCTGACAGGGACTGACAGGATTTAATGCGTCAGCATTTGGGGGCCACACGTACTAATTCAAAGGGGAAAAAATGAATTGAAAAAAGGCAATGTTCATTTTATGAAAAACTTAAGACCAGACCCAAAGAGGCCCCTTCTGGCCCCACTCGGACCTTAGAAATCTGTGACCACCAGACACTGCCTGTCAGGCCTCTGAACTCATGGTCTTCCCCCCTCATCCCCCAAAACACCCTTCCCCGCCCCCTCTACCTGATTAACTCCTGCTTATACCTTTAAGGCTAAGGCCGGTGTCACCTCCCCCAGAAAGTGTTTCCCCGCCCTGAGGCCCTGAGGCCCTGAGACGGGCACAGTGCTCCCGCAGACCCCACGTCAGCCTGGGCACCCCACAGTACTGCACTCAGGGAGACCTTTCAACTCTCTGTTTAACCATCTCACCCCTGGGTGGTTTGACTTTCACTCCTAGCCCCTGACCCTCCCCTGGCACACAGTTAGTGTCCCATAAATGTGCAACGAGGGCTCTCTAGTGAACCCAGTGTTCTGAGGTCAGCTGTCCCCTAAACCATCCCCCACACCGCGTCCACTAGTGGCCTCCACACAGTAAACAGCTGGCAATGGTAATTTAACTGACCCCAGAGAGCCTCACGGGAAGATGTAGCCCAGCCGGTTGCTTATATCTAAGAAGGTGCCAGACAGAACTCACTGCCAAAAAAATAAACAAAAAATAAAGAGTAAAAACTACCCTTACTCACTATCTACAATTATACCATTAGAGAGTCACTTCTTTGACACTTTTTTCGTTCTCAAGAACAGCCTCTTAAAATGCAAACTGCCCCGGAATAAGGTCAGGCCTTAAGTGCTTGTGGTATAAAAAGTTCATTTCTCTAAGGAGAGGGGGACAGAACAGAGAGGGCGGGAGGGAGCCAGAGGGCAGGGAGTAAGGGGAGGAACTGTGGGGTCGGGGTGCCAAAAACACAGCACCGTTTTGCTGACGGCTGTCCTTGGCTCTCACCGCCAGTCCACACCCTCCTGATAAAAGGAACATGTCTCTCTGCTTGTTCCTGCACTTCAGCGTTTCTTGGCATGACACCATATGCAAAATTAAGTGGCTTTGTAGTGTGGGCCGCTTGTTCTTTTCCCTCCTTTCGGATGAAGCTCTCCAAGGCACACTCAATCAAGCCCCTTTTGTTCCCGGGGCCTTTTGAAGGCTTCCGGAGAGGAAATGAGAGCGCTCTTTAAAGCCCAACTCGACACGCAGCACTGCAAAATCACAGTCTCCTTGCCAGCCCCGCCCCCACGGGCCTGATTTGGAAGTTAGGGTGCCGTGGGAGGGCTCCCCGATCAGGACTGTCCCTGGGAAGACGCTCGAGGACCTCCCCAACACGGGTGAGAGGCCCCGGTGACATGCAGATTTCGTTCAATGAGGGGAGTCTTTTCAACTGGCAAGAAGTCACAGAGAGATCAGAGCTTTAGGTGGCCCTTGGTCAGGGGGCTGTCACACTCACCGTCTTTACTGGGAGCAGGGTTCCCTGCCCCAGGGCACGTCTGGTGATCACGAGGTTTTGCACCTTGACTTGGGGTCTGCATGAGGAAGAGGCCGTCCAGGCCGTCCCCTTAGCCTGGACCCCAGGACTCCTTCCATAACGGCACCATGCCCAGTCCCTCCAATCAGCCACCCACTAACGGAGTCCACCAAAGGATCCAGCCAGACAGGGAGCTCCACGGAGGTCCCAGGGATCCAGCAGTCAACCTCCCATCCTACTCAGGAAGCCCCTACAGCAGCAGGTAGCAACTGGGGTGAATCTGCATCCCAGGGGACACTTTGCAACATGTAAAGTCGGTTGTTATTGTTTCTATACTGTGCTACTCGCAGTGACTCGGTGAAGGCCAGGGTCACTCCTAGATGTCCTACAGTGACCAACACAAGAATTAATCCGGTCAAAATGTCTATGACACCGAGATTGAGTTTCTCCATCTCAGTGGTTGAGCATCTGCCTTGAGCTCAGGGCATGATCCTGGGGTCCTGGGATAGTGTCCTGCATTGGGCTCCCCACAGGGAGCCTGCCTCTCCCTCTGCCTGTGTCTCTGCCTCTCTGTATCTCTCATGAACTTAAAAAAAAAATCTAAAAAAGAGAAACTTGATATAGAGTATTCTGGACATTCTATCGTGCAATTTCTGCTTGAGTACTTCCCATGGATGGGGAGCTCACTACCTTATGCTATAAGGAGACATAGTGCAATGAAGCCTGGATCTGAAGCCTGGGTCAGCCTCTTGCTGAAAGCTAAGGTCAAATGACCCAACTTCCTCTCCTCTCAGGATCCCTTGATGGAAAATGGAGCCAGGAATCTGATGTTCCAGGACTGTTACGAATGATTTCGTGACCACAAAGCATCTAGTACAGTGCTTCACACACAGGACGTACTTACACCAAAGAAGATCTGCTCTGTAGTGTCTGGTTTCAGAGTACACCAGAGCACAGAACTCCAGCTATCCCAGTGACAGCTGGAAGTCCACCACCTGCCAGAAAACATCTGCCAAGTCCCTGGCCTGCCTCACCAACACTGTCATGAGTAAGGGACAGGCGAGTGTGCACTGCACAAGTTACCTATACTTGCAAAACCCTGGCCTGGCCCCAACCTCCGTGCTTGCAGGAAAGAGATTGTTTTGAGTATATTTGTATTACAGCACAGCACAATGGAAAGTACTGTGGCTATTTTAGGTTGTTGTTATAAAGACACAGAAATACAGAAACAGGGGCGCCTGGGTGGCTCAGTGGGTTAAGTGTCTGCCTTCAGCTCAGGTCATGATCTCGGGGTCCTGGGATGGAGCCCAGCATTGGGCTCCCTGCTCAGCAGGGAGTCTGCTTCTCCCTCTCCCTCTGGCCCTCCCCTCCTGCTTGTACTCTCTCTCTGGGCTTTCTCTCAAATAAATAAATAAATAAATATTTTTTTTTTTTTAAAAAGGAGAAACACAGAAATGCTTAAGATCATATGGTAGATGGAAATAAAACAAAGTTAAATGCATCCTCTAATGCAACTAGGAGGATAAACCATATGTACAAGAGGAGACAATAGAAAAAAATTCTGTTAGGATGATGAGATTTGGGGCAGTGCTGGGATTTTGGCAATGCTTTTTAATGGTTATATTGCTTTTCCATTAAGATGCTATTTATTCATAACTATAGAGAATATAGAAGGGGAAACTACAAATGTAGCCTCACTTCTGACCATGATGGAAAAGGGCTTCGGAGAATCTCAGGGGACATCCTGGGCCAGTTCCTCCAGGAGCTTCCAGGGTTTCACAAGGGGGGCTGCTGCCTCCAATGCTCCTGAGGGCAGAGGGGGCAGGTCTACCCACCAAGCTCCTCTGCCTGCAGAGCAGAGTCCGCTTCAGTAACCACCAGAGCAAGCTGCACTCCCAACTGCACTCCGAATCGTCACCACACCAGCCTCACAAAGGAGAAATCAGGAGTGAGGGGAGTGAGGGAATGGGCACGGCCTGGGGGGCACCTAGCATCCACCAGGGTGACTGGTGCTCCATCCTAAGAGAGGACCCCTCTCTTGAAGGCCAGGAAACATCTCCTGATGAGGCTGCAGCTTGGAGGTCGTGTCCCAAGGCCAGCCCCAAACACTGGGCAGCACCCAATTACTTTATCAAAATTATTTTGAGGGGCACCTAACTGGCTCAGTTGATGGAGCATCCAACTCTTGATCTCAGGGTCGTGAGTTTGAGCCCCACAATGGGTGTAGAGATTATGTGAAAAAAAATGTTAACTGGGGTGCCTGGGTGGTTCAGTCAGTTGAGTGTCTGCCTTCAGCTCAAGTCATGATCCCAGGGTCTTGGGATCAAGCCCATGTCAGGCTCTTTGCTCAGCAGGGAGTCTGCTTCTCCCTCTCCCTCTATGCTTTCTCTTTCACTCTCATTCTCTCTCAAATAAATGAATAAAAAAATCTCAAAAAAAAAATGCTTGCTAACATATATATATTTGGGAAAAAGTCTCAGAATCTGTCTCCCCACAACATGAAAAGATAGCTACTCCTTCTTTATGTCCCCTCCCACCAAGGGTCCACTCTAGTCATCCCCAAAGAAAGTATGTAAAAGCCAAGAATTGTGCTAGCCGCTTCATTTCCCCTTTTGCCCACCCAGAGCACCAGAGCCAGAGCCACCGAGCCAGCCTTGTCTGCGGCTGAGGCCCTAAGAGGGCTGGGGTGCACCTGGTGAGGTGGGGCCTGTGCTGAGCCCCCCTGAAGTGGAAGTGGACCCTACAGACCCTCCTCGCCTCTCTCCCCAGCACCTCCTGCTTGCTTCCAGGAGAGAGAATGGCCAGAGTGCCAGATTTAGAAGGACTTAGAAAGAAGGCAATAGACTGAGAAAAGGCCAAGTGGGGATGATTTAGGGAAGAGACAGCAAGAGCTGACATTATAAACACCTACTTCCTCTCTCAAAGGACATGACCTATCACCTCTTCCAAACCTGATGAGGGGACCCCAAGAAGAAGAGTGAGTTCAGGGACTGCATTCCTATCCCCCATGGCATGACAGGATCACTGAAGGTCCAAGGAGAGCCCCCACCAAAAAAGCCGACAGCGCTGTTTTACAGCAGCACCCCAGGACCCAACCATCCACTGGTACAGGTCACCCGCCAGGGAGATGTCACTGTGCTACCCCACAGGTGCCATGCACAGAAGGATCCCGCAGCATACCCAGGGTGACCCCTCACTTCCAACGCCCCTCCTGGTGTGAGCATGGGTGCTCCTTCTGGCAGGCCACCCCTTCCCTGGACTCCCCAGTATCTCTGCCTCCTCGGTGTCTGAGTTCCATCTTCCAGGTTCTAAGAAGTCTGGTTAAAATGGGGGGATACCTTTGAGATATCCCGAGGAAAACAGAGGTGGGGATGCTAACACCCGTCGAGCCCCATACAGGAGTCCCTCACACATCATCCCACTTCCACCTCCCCTGCACTTTGACCTCTCATGAGGATGGTTCTTTAATGATCCCATTTTAGAGGCCAGTTAACTGAGGCCCAGAGAGAACAGTAGGCTGCCCAGAGCCACAGAGCCAGGGCCAGCACGGTCAGGTGTGGCTCCAGTCCCGTCCTCCTCGGGAGCCAGTACCCCCACCTTGTCAGAGGCCATTTGCCCATGTTCGCCCCACTCGAGAGGCCGGCCCTTGCAGATGACAGAGATGGAGGGGCCAGGCTGGGCGGCACCAGCTGCGGGCACCTGGCTTCTGTCCTCTCCTGTCCCGAGGGCCCCAGAAGCAGGCACAGCCAGTGTCTCCTTTACCCGATGGGGAAATCGTGGCAAAGAGAGTCTTGTGCCGATGGCCACTGGGGAGAAGAGAGGCGTGAGGCAAACACCGAAGCCACGCAGGACGCAGGTGCATCAGGGTGGAGGGGGAGCCAGCTCAGGCCCCGGGGCAGCTGCGGATGCCACGCTGTGGTCTGCCAGCCATGGGTGGAGGCGGGGCAGGGGTCAAAGGCCAGAAACACTCCAAAGAGCTTGCCTTAGGACTTTCCTGGGAGGGGGGCACGGGCTCTGTGATCCCTTCTGCCATGAACCACGTGCAGAGTTCACTTTCCTCTCTGGGCCTCAGCTCCACATGTCCAAGTGTGCGCATCAGACTGGACAACTTGCAAGGCCCCCTGGACTGGGGTTTGCATGCTGGAACCGCGGTCCTGGGTGACGGGAAGGAGTGGGCGAGCAGGGCAGGGGTGGAGAGATGGGCGGGTGTTGTCAGAAGCCCATGGAAATCAGAGGGCAGGAGATAAGCCCCCTAAGCCTGTGCAAGCTGGGGGGGATGCTAGGGGAGCCGAGGCCCAGCTGCCAGGTCTGTCCCTGGTGCATCTTCCAGTCTGAGGGCCAAGCCCTGGGGACAAAGAGAGGACCCCGGGAGCATGCCACTCCAGAGCCCAGTCCTGCATGCAGCAGCATTCAATGGCACATTCCAGATGGCCTGGGTCCCCCACAAGCCCCTACACTTTACCTCTCCTAGGCCAAGCCCCTGGCCCTGCATATTCTGACCCTGGCAGAGTGGGCCGGAAGGCAGGCCATGAGCAAATGTCACTGTCACCGTGACTCCTGTTGAAGGGAGGGCAGGGTTATCTACACGCAGGGTGCTAGGGGCTGCCTCCCCGCTCCAGAGCCACGTGGAAGAGGCTCACCCGAGAGGAACCTTCTGAGAGGGTCGTGGGTTCTTGGTCCAAGGGACAGAGTCCTCCTTCTGGGAGGGGACAGCATGGCCGAGGTCAGGCCAGTGAGGCTCCCAGGTCTGCACTGCTGCTTACCAGTGTGTGTTTGGGGGGGGGGGGGGGGGGGCGGAGAGGGGGGACCTTGGCAGGAGGCTTAACCTCACCACACTGCAGTTTCCTGCTGGTGGTGAACAGTGACACTATCTACACAGGGATAGTGACACCGGGCCTCCTCACTCGTTATCCTCTCAGACCCCACGCCACCTGCCTACTGGAACCACCCCACTCCTGCCGGGAAAGGAGAGTGAACAGCAGCCACCCCCACCCACCCGCAAAGACTTCACAGGGTCTGCCTTGAGCTGTCTGTCTCCCTCTCCCTTATCTAATTCCCTTTCATTCCTGCTCTTCTCCTCTCCTCCCCACCGCCACCCTCCTTGTCCTCCTTCCTTCATGTCCGGCAGTGGGACGCAACCCAGGGCCTTCCGTGTCAGTAGGGACGGTGGTATCTGCTTATCAGAAACACAGAATGTTCGATGGCATGAGGTCGGCCGCAGCCTCCAAGCCCCTAACCAGAGCTCGGCAATTACACCTTGGTCTGAACACGTCCACCTCGTCCGAATGCAAGGAGTCCGCTATTGGGACTGCTAAAGGGTGTGCATGCACGCGTGTGCGTGTGTGATTGCATGCATGTGTGTGCACGTGTGTTCATGCACCTGTGTGTGTGCACGCGCGTTCACAATAGGATCCCCTTTCCGTAGTAGCTGTTAAGAGTAGAGTGATAAATGCCTTTCTGAGAACTGAGAAGCCCAGAAGTATTTGCATACTATGAAAAAAAATGTTTTTGCTGAATCCACATTCCTTCACCATGCAGTGATGTCTACTGAGCTGAGTTTAAAAAAAAAAGACTGGTGTTGTTTTCTTTCCCCATTTGCCTAGGCACAAACACACCCACGGCACAAACACACACGTGCACACATATGTGCCTTCTCTGCCCCAAGACAGCTCAGACTGGCACTTGCCTGGTTTTGGAAAGGAACCGGAGCATGAGGCAGAGGTCCTGGCCTGGAGAGGCAGGACAGCACAGTGGTCAGAAGCCAGCCTCCAAGCCTAGCCCCTGCCCTGGCCCTGTATCTGCTGTGCACCCCTGGGCCAGCTTCCCCTTGTAAACGGTGAGCTAGATTGCAGACTTGGTGCGCCCAACGCAGAAACAGCCCCCAGCAAGTGCCCACCGTGACCAGTAGAGGCTAAATCCTCTTGCTGGCAGAGAGGACAGCAGACACACCAGACCCGGATCCTCCAGAAAAAAGCCTCTGGATCTCCCGGGCCTTGTTCCAGGCTGGTCCATCCCAATTCCTCCTCCAAGTCTGGTATTTGGACTTTGTGGCACTTTTCTACCAGGCACCATCCTGCTCCACACTGCAGTGTTCAAGGCTACCCGCGGGGGCCTGTGAGGCCAAGGACTGGCTGTGGGAGGCCTGGCCCCAGCTCGGCCCTGGCCGGGGTCTCCCACACTCCCCTGTGTAAGAGCCACTGCCAGGAGGATTTCACAGGCCAGGGCTTGTCTTGGGAGGCAACGGGGCCAGCAGCCTTTCCAGATGAGACCTTAAGACTGCTCAACCTCCCCAAGCCACAGTTCCCGGATTTGTAGAATGGAAGAATAATCATGCTGACGTCATAGATGGAGGCACGTCCGTCCATCTGTCTGTCAACACCTTACACAGCCAGGGCACACAGGTAGTCAGCACAGTGCTGGCACGATACCACCTCAGTTTTTACCTCATGCAGGAAGGGTGTGGGTGTGTGGCTGCCCTGACAGCCTAGCTCTGGGAACAGCCACTCTAGGGCCTCTTAACCCAGACTTTCTCCCTACTTAGCCCCTGAAGCATCCTCCATCCCTCCTCTGGGCAAGGCTGGTGGCCCAGGTGCTCAGGACAAGCTAGGACTGGACCCAGGGCTCCGCCCACTCCTTCAACCCAGCGCTTAGGGACAGAACCAGGAGCATGTGTCACAAAACTGACTGCCAGTGTCTCCTACCCTACCGGGCAGCTTTCCTGTCACAGCTTTCAAGAGCAGGACCAGCAGTCCAGAAGCCCTGGGTTTGTGTGGTGAGGAGTACCATGCTCTCTAGCATCTCGCCTGGCCCCTGGACATGCCACCCAGAGTTACTGCACAGCCACTGAGCACAGGCAGACGGGTCCTGGGGCAACTTCACCCACCAGTCTCATGCCATCAGCCATGCACAGCATCAGAGTCTCCCATCTGCCTCACCTCAGATGTCCCAGAACCTGGGCAATGGCTCCCAGCCAATGCCATTCACGGGCCTGTCACCGCCCTCCCGAGACCAGGGCCCAGCCCAGCCCCTACGTCACCTGCCCTGGGAACCTGGCAGACAGCCCGCTTTGCTCCCCTAATTATTTTCTCTGGCTGCACGGGCGTGGCATGAACTACACATATTGCATCAGGACCGACAAGGGGCGGAGACTGAGTCACAGGAGAGTGGGACAGAGCACGGAGGTGACCGTGGGTCCTGAGAGACCGCAGGGCGGGCCAGGGAGCCCAGCACTGCCAAAGAAATGACCCAAGGAGGAGGCCGGGGTGCCTGTCACCAGCACTGGGCTTTGGTGACCATCACGGGGATCTTCCACTCAGAGAGCAAAGTCTGGCCTGGGAGGCCTCGAGGTTGCAGGAGGAGAACCCATCAATTAGGCGGCCACGCGGCTCTGTTTGCACTGGGCACTTACAGAGCTGCCCTCCTCCCAACCCGTCAGGTCCTGAACCATCAGAGCCACGCCGGCCGCTGCGCGCAGCCAACCTGATGGTCAGTGCCACTGGCTCGCACTTGGCCAAGCCATGCCCCCACCCGGTGAGAGCTGCCTGCCCCCCAAGACCCCAGCAGCTTCTGCACCCCGGGGAGTCTCCAACCTCTCCACCTTGTCTACGCTGGGTTCAGATGCCCCAGTCTACAACCCAGATACACTCACCACTGCTCCCCCAAAGAGGCCATCCACCTGGAGGAAATGCCTGCCCAGAACCCCAAGTAGTATCTCCAGCCACTGTTATACTCCTCCACATTTCTTACCGCCCCAGGGTGCAGGGTGCATACAGGTCTGTTGATCCACGAGGGGCACCACACACCAGACCCCCGGCTGCTCCTAGCCTACACCCCCTCTCAATGCCACACTCTGGGAAATGCGCCAGCAGCCCCGCACCCATGACAGGGGCTTGGGCAGAGAGTACTGGGGCACGGGGAACTGCCACCGCCTCCCCTTCCCTGTCTTATTCCAGTGCTCACACACACACACACACACACACACACACACCTACTCACATGCAGACTCACACTCTTACACTCACATAAACTTCTGCTCCACTCACACATACCCATATACATGTGTACACTATCACTTATACACACTCCCAGCGGTCGTGTTCACACCCCCACAATGTTCATAAAGTGGCATGCTCGTTCACACACACACACACACATGCACCCCACACACCAGTGATGGTCTGCCCCCAGAGTCGGACACCCTGGGCCCTCCCTGCCAACAGTGCTTCTTCTGCTCACTGTGGGGGAGGTGGCAGGGCAAGGTCCTTCTGGAAAGGGATGCTCCCTGGCTGCAACAGGATCGGCTGTCCTGCCAGGAGAGGCACTGAGTCAGGGACAGAGGAGAACCCCTTTGCTTAGGGCTTTTGCTGCCAGCCCCCCCCACACACACACACACAAAGGCTGGCCCCCAAAGCCCCAACTGGCCAGACCCTTCCCACAGCCCCCACTATCTCTTCTGGTGCCTTTGGGGAGAACACCTGCCAAGATGCCTCCACTCCCTGCTCAGACCCAAACCTCTAGAGCCCCCACACCCCACCATTTCCCTCAGACCTCACAGCTTCCTGGTTGGACTCAGGGGACCAGAGACCAGGGCTTAATCCAGGGTCTTAGCCAGGCCATGTGCATTCTACCCTCCATTCACAGGACCAGCTTCCACCCAAGATGCACTGGGTGCTCACAACACCAATCAGACTCCCTTCCTCCTCCCCATGCAGGCGTGTCTAGGCTGAGGGAGCAGACCCAGGGCCTAAGGAGGGCCAGAAGGCTGCTGGGAACTGAAAGGAAAAACATCAGCCTGTCCCAGCCACCAAACACGCTGGGGCAAGCAGGCAGGCCAGGGCTGTCCCCAGTCCCGTCAGTCTTCCCTGGGAAGTGAACAGGCAGCGGCACATCTGGGAACCTGACTGGGGGCCAACCTTCCTAAGTCCCCGCCGCTTCCTGGGGCTGGGACTGTGTCTTGGTCACTTCTGAACTCAGCAAAGACCGCTCGGCTGGCAGGCTCACAGAGGTGGCCTCCTTCAGGTTTTCTGAAGGAGCAAATGCACGAGTGTCTCTCCCATTCTAGAACTCACCTCAGCTCACAACTCCATCAGGACTCGTGACTCTCTGTCTTCAACATCACACTCCCAGCTCACTGCCTAGTATTTTCCAACTGAAGGGAACCTGTGGAGCCTCTCACCAAACCCCTCATCTTACAGATGAAGACCTGAAGCCCAGACAGGAGAACACATTTTCCAATGCTGCACGGCAGGGCTAGACCAGAAACTCCCTCCCCATCTACTCCTAGCCCCAGCCCCTCCCTTCATAGCACATCCAGGGCTTGGGATAGTTGGGGAGACAAGGAAATGAAAGGTGCATTGGGGTCTAGAGCAGTGTCTGAACGTGTAATCCCAAGACCCTCAGACCTCCTCACTATCCAGCTTGTCATGGGAACCCCCAGGACACAGCCATAGGCACTTGAGGGAGGGCCTCTCCCACCCAGAAAGGGGCAAGACCCCACAGCACAGCAAGTGCCTGGGAGTCAGATGGGGGATCCCATGAGTGGGGCACAATACCTGTACATGGCACATGGGATGTCTCCTAGGAGCCGGGCCTGCCTTTCACCAGCATCTCCATGACCTACTGTCACAGAAATTGTCCTGGGCCATAGTCTCGGGTTCTAGAAACCATGACTCCCACTCCTATGCACCTGTCTGACCTTGTCAGCAACAAGGGGCCCTGACCCTGCCCAGCGCCCCAACCAGAGCCTGAGGCTACAAGCCCCTCTGGCCCCCAGCAGGCCCTCTCCTTAAAAGGTAACAGTGGAAGGAGTCAGGCTAACAGTCGGACAGAACTTGATTCCAAAGCCAATGGTATGGGGCACCTGCGTAGCTCAGTGGTTGAGTGTCTGCCTTTGGCTCAGGTCATGATCCCAAGGTTCTGGAATCAAGTCCCACATCGGGCTCCCTGCAGGGAGCCTGCTTCTCCCTCTGCCTGTGTCTCTGCCTCTCTCTCTGTGTCTCTCATGAATAAATAAATAAAATCTATTAAAACAACAACAACAACAAGAAACGAAGCTAATGGTACACCTTACAAGCTATGTAACCCAACGTTTCAGAGTCTGTATCCCTCATCTGGAAATTGAGCAGAACATAACCTGCACGGAGAACATTAAATGTGTCAACAGATGTCAAGACTAGTGCCCAGCTGGTGCTCAATGCCACTGCTTCTGCCCCCCTGGCATGCCACCCCTCACCTTCCCAGGCATCTTATGGGGGTGGTCTGGGTTCAAGAACTGCTAGTGAGGAAATACGGGCACCCAGTTGGGCCCCAGCCCCTCTCAGAGGGCCTGCTGGAACCCTGCCTTGCTGACAGGACAGCCACAGCCTGTGCTCACTGGACCCACGCGGGGCCAACCGCAAGCCTGGGCTGTGCTATCCTGCCTCGCGGGCTCCCCAGAGGGAGGTGCTACTATTCCCTTTTACAGATAAGGAGGCGGAGGCAAGTTGCTCCAGTTCACACTTAAAGCCCAAATCTATGGGATAGTCCAGATCCCGAGCTCTCAACCCCTTTGCTCTGCTGCCTCTGAGGATGAGATGTGTCAGTTAACCGGAGGAGGCAGGTGAGGGTACAGGGGAGCACGGTGCCTCCACTCCCCCAGGCAGACAGCAGTGGGCTCCCGCAAGCCCCAGGCACTGCACTCCTGCCAGCCTGTGGAGCACAACCGTCTGCTCACACCTGAAGCCCCTCACACCTGAAGCCATCACAGTGGGCACGCAGGAGAACGCCACCAACCGCCTCTGGGTGGAAACCACTGAACGGTTCCAGGAGAGGGGAAAGTATATAAATAACGTGAGCGTCACGAAACATAAT
Organism: Nyctereutes procyonoides; assembly: GCF_905146905.1. NCBI lineage: Eukaryota > Metazoa > Chordata > Mammalia > Carnivora > Canidae > Nyctereutes > Nyctereutes procyonoides. The sequence goes on along the minus strand of NW_026575030.1, from coordinate 9,471,674 downwards.
TATTAAATGTTGTCATTTCGGAAGAAAATTAATTAGCAAGAGCTGTAGCCGTCTTGTGTCTGCTTAAGCAGCGTGCATCTCAATTAAAATTTAATTGCCACAACTTCGATCGCAGCAGGTTCAACGCCTGGAGATGGTGAGCGGCTCGTGCGTCCACGAAGCTGGAACTCGAGCAGGCAGCCACCGCTCCCCTCCGGCTAGCTCGTGCCACGCGAGGAGGAGGCCCAGTGTCCCAGACGCCCAGTAGAGTGAAGGATGGTGTGTTTAACTGCCTCCATCCTGAGTTTTTAAAACACAGTGTGGGCCTAACCTAAGGCTTATCAATATTTGACCATTCGTCCAGGAATATCTATATAAATATGGAACATTACAAAAGCTGTCACTTTAGAAAGTAGATCTGTGGCAACCAGGGTGGGGCGGAGAATGCCTGGCAACTGGGCATGGGATTTCATTCTGAGGGCAAGAAGATGTTCTAAAATTAGATTGCAGGGATGGCTGTACAATTCTGTGAGGATGAATTTTATGGTATGTGAAGTATATGCCAATAAAGCAGTTATTAAAAAATAATAAAGTCACGGTCTTTATCTCCAAGGTACCCACTGGCTGCCAGTTACCCCACCAATGATGTTTCGTTCGTGGCTTTCCGATACATCTTGAGGGACCTACAGGCCAGCTCGGTGGGGAGGGGCTGGGCAGACAGCAGGGGAGCCCTCAGTCCCCACCCAACGTCAACAGAACGTATGATGCTCTTCGAAATCACCAGATTGTTATCAGGAAGGCTGCTGCGGCACCTGAAAATTAGGATGCTTCTAGAAGGTGGGAGGTGGGAGGTGGGCAGAGAGGGAGGAGGCCAGGAAGGAAGGAAGGCGAGGCAGCCCCAGCAAGCCCCCAATGGTCTTCCAACTCATCTCTTGTTCCACGGAGGCGGAAGCCCCTCTTTGAGCCCCGAAGCCCCACCTGCATCCCAGTGGTTATGGCTCGACACGTGCGGTTCTGCTGATGTGGCCACTGCCCCCCACCCCAGGGAGCTATGTGAAGGCAGGTGCTGCGCATGGGAGGCCCCCAGGGGACGCACGACAGATGAGCGGTGTTCATCACCTCTCTTTCGTGCCAACCAACAAGCCGCCTGGCACAGAGGGCAACCTTCTAGAGGTGAGTGTGGCGGCAGACAGCAGTGGGGGGCTGGCCAGCACCCAGAAGCAGGAGACAGAAATGTGCCAGTGTGTCAGGCTGAGCAGCCTGGAGGGGACATTCCAACTTTCCTACCCGACAAGCAGCACCCAGCCCCAAATGCCCGAGCTGCCACGACGGGTGATGGGATGCCACACATAACACACCAGACTCTTCCCTACCCAAGCTGCTGGCCTTGCTTTTCTTTTTCAAAGAAGCAGTCTCGGGGCACTTGGGTGGCTCAGTCGGTTTAGCATCTGACTCTTGATTTCGGCTCAGGTCATGATCTCAGGGTCATGAGATCAAGCCCCACATCAGGTTCTGCACTAGGCGTGGAACCTGTCTAAGATTCTCTCTCTCCCTCTCCCTCTGCCCGTACTGATGCTGCCTCTCTCTGTCTCTCAAAAAAAAAAGAAAAGGAAAAAAAAAAAAGCTCCAGGCACACCAATATTCTTACCCTGTAACTGACTACAGAGATGACTAAGATCACCTCTCACCTTTTCCTCAAAACTACCCTAAAAAATTGTATTCAACGGGTGCCTGGTTGGCTTAGTTGGTAGAGTGTACAACTCTTGATTTCAGGGTTGTAAGTTTGAGCCCCACATTGGATGTAGAGATTACTTAAAAGTAAAATCTTTTTTAAAAATATTTATTTATTTGAGAAGGAGAGAGAGAGTGAGTGAAGCAGAGAGAGAGAGCACAAGAGCACGGAGGGAGAAGCAGACTCTGCTGAGCAGGGTGTCCAACGCGGGGCCTGATCCCAGGACCCCAGGATCATGACCCAAGTCAAAGGCAGATGCCCAACTGACTGAGCCACCCAGATGCCCCTTAAAAAATCTTTAAGGACCTCTGGGTGGTTCAGTCGGTTAAGCATCTCATTCTTGATTTCGGCTTCAGGTCATGATCTCAGAGTTGCCAGATCAAGTCCTACACTGGGCATGGAGCCTGCTTAAGATTCTCCCTCTCCCTCTCCCTCTCCCCTCTGCCCCTCCCAACCCTCCCCACCCTCTCGAGTCCCATGCTCTCTCTTTAATAAAGTAAAATAGAATATTTAAAAAGAAAGCAATACCTTTATTCAGGCCAAAACAACATTTCCACTCTGACCCACTTGTTCCACTTCGAGTAATCTACCCTGCAGAGGGACCTCAACAGCTGTTACCTACAAAGTTGTTTGTCACTGGAAAATGCAGAACACCAAAATAGTGAAAACAACTCCAAATGGCCCCAAAGAAGCGCTGGTTAAGTAATCATAGCATGTGCAAACGGTGGAACATTAGTCATTGAAAATAATATTTACAGACTGATTTAATACCAAGGGAAGGGCTCATGTTAAAATACCAAGTGCTACAACCCAGGATACAAACTGGCAAAGGCAAGGAGAAGTCTTTAACTGGGTGGCACATTGGGGGAGGGAGATCTGGAAGGAAATGCACCTGTCACCACGACTTACTGAATAATGGCACCTCTGAGGAATTGTTTTCTTCATTTACACTCTCCTGAACTTTCCATGTTACCACTTTGAGCATTTGTTTACAATTATTTTATTTATAATATATAGTTTTTGTTTCTTTATAATTTTTAAGACTTATTTATTATTTGGGGAGGGAGCACGAGCACATGGGTGGGAGCTGGTACAGGGAAGGAATCTTCAAGCAGACTCCTCTCTGAGCACAGAGCCTGACGCGGGGCTCGATCTCACAACTCTGAGATCATGACCTGAGCCGAAACCAAGAGTTGGACGCTTACCTGACTAAGGCACCCAGGCGCCCCTGTTTGCTTATAATTTTTTTTTAAATTCTCTACACCATTTGTCCACAGCATAAGACATTACCCTCCCCTCCCTTCCACGTACCAGGTACCAGGTACCCAGAGCTGGGAGCCTCTGAATCTGTGGCTGGGCCTTGGGGGACTCAGCACAGCTCCTTCCTGCAGCTCAGCCTGGAACTGGCCATGCTGGGTGTTCTTGGGGACCCAGAATGAACTGTTTCCAATAAAACATTCATTCTGCCATTTACTGAGTGCACCCTAAGTGCAAGGTGCCACACCAGCCCCTGGGGATAACAAAATAAATGTGGTCTGTACCCTCCGAAGGCTTTATTTAGTGGAAGCAAAAATCAGGGAGATCAGTAATTAATTGCAGGATAGGACCTGAGTCTCTGGAAGCTGGGGAAGATATGGGGAAGGCAAGGGGAGCCCCCAGAAGAAGGAGACCTTGGTTGTTATGAAAAAATGTGGACATTGGGGCACCTGGGTGGTTCAGTCAGCTAGGCGTCTGACTCTCTGACTCTTGATTTCAGCTCAGGTCATGATCTCAGCGTCATGGGATCAAGTCCTGGGATCAGCTCCATGCCGAACGTGGAGCCTTCTCGGGATTCTTTCTTTCTCTCTTCCTTGGCCTCCCCTGCCTGCCCTCCAACACTCACTAGCTTGCTCTCAATAAAAAATTGAATATTATACTCAGGTTTGGATAAGACCAACATCATTAATCCCCATCCTGACATATGACAGACACTGCCAATCAATCACAGCACTTTTTCCAGTAGCACTTGGGATCCTTCTCATACAAGACATCAGACAGCCTCTTCCCATCACTGTCCTGGGATGGAAGAGAAACTCACCCTCCATCTGTGCGTGGGGGCAACACAGAGTCTAAGCAAGGGAGTGGGATGACCACATTTGACATGGATCACTCTGGAAACAAGGGTGGCTGGGCAGCAGGGAGGCCAGGCAGGACAGGTGTACAAATCCAAGCACTTGGAAGCATAAATTATGAGGTGGAGGCTCTCCTTGGGGAGGTGACAGGGACAGAGGGGAACAGAGCCACGTGGCCCACTCCTATCCTATGCCAGTTCCCTCCCTCCTTCTAACTTTCAGGAGGCCTAGCCCACCAAACCCTGCAGCCCCTCTGCAAGGAAGAAGACTCAGCACTTGGCTGAGCAGCTGAAGGCACAGAAGGTCTGCATCAGGCAGCTTACTTCGGACGAGCAGAAGACCTCCAGGACAGCCCCGGGCAGCTGCCCAAAGACTCCCAGCTTCCTAGCCGGAGGGGGTGGTCTGAGCCACACTCGCTCAAGCTGCTCTTCCAGAGTGCAAGGCTGCTGACAACACGTCTTACCTTCTCGAAGATACTGCAAACGCCTTTGAAAAAGAGAAAGGGCCCTTGGAAACCACCCAGCTTCACCTGGTCGTTTTACAAAGGTAGAAGCCCAACATCAGAAATATGGGGCCATTTGCCTGGAGGTCACGAGCTGGTAAGGGGCAAAGAAAGAGTCTGCCCCAAATGCAGCACTATCCCACGGCCCGGCTCTGTCTCCTGGGTCCAGCAGATGCCAAACACAGGAGGCACCCACTAAATACTGACTGACTGGCCGAGGGACGTGGGGAAGGACCATGCAGGACCAGACACCCTGCCTGAGTTTACCCAAGGCGGCGGGCCACCATCCTCTGGACCAGCCCAACTTCTCCATCAGGGCACACAGGGACAGGCCTAAGACTTTACGGAGCCAGGGCTCATACAGAGCCCGGCAGTGGCACCCCAATCAGGATCAGATGGCTGCTCTTTTGTGTTCACTCAGCCATGGCTTTCAGAAGACTGATTCTCAGCCAGGGAGCCACGTGTGGCCAGACAAAATGGGGATTCCTGGTGCGCTCTGGGCCTGGGCAAGCAGGACAGGATGGATGTCATAACCAGTGCCTGGACTCCAAAGATTAACTCAGACCCAGCAGGTGGGAGTCTAAGGGGTGTGGACGCGTGTGGTGGCTCACCAAGGAGGCCTTTTCCCAGCTAGTCCGGGCAGCCCACCAGGCAGGTGGAGTTGGCCAGCGCTCATGGTGGGGCCCCAGTTCTTGGCACCACGACTATGAGCAGTAATATTAGGAAACACCTGCCAGGGGCCCAGTACACTGCTCAGTGTGTCCCATGGGTGGCCCCTCCTGATCCACACAACCTTCTGAGGGCTCCCTGCCCCGTTTTTGAGAGGAGAAACTGAGGCCCCCAGGGACTCACTACCTTGCCCAAGACCACAGAGCAGGGGAGGGGCAGACCAGAATTTGCCTCCAGGTGCCACCTCATATCATTCCTGTCTCAAATCACCTGCCCACCAGAGAGCAGGCGTCATGTGACCATCATCTAGCACTGACATCCTCAGTGCAGACCACTTTCCCCAGTGTCACCCAGTCACTCCTGAGTGCTTTTATGTCTGCACCGGGCTACTCCCCACCATCAGTGCATGGTGACGCAGCTGGGAAGACAGGACAACCAGCACCAAGCCTGGAGCTGTGGCCAGGGGGCCCCCAAGGTGGCCAGTAGTGGGGTGATGGCAGGGTGGTGATGGGCAGGGAGGCATTCCAGCAGGAGGAGCTGGCCAGCCAAAGGCCTGGAGAGGCGGAGGTTGGAAGCAGTAGCTAGGCCAACTAGCACCCCACCGGTGAGCAGAAGATGTGAGCGTTGGGGGTCCAGTGGGAACATGGAAGCAGAGAGTAGAGTGCCTCATATGAGGCCACAAGTTGCACACCTCCAGGGGGCGCCAAACTATTTTATGTGATTTTGGCTCCAACCAGAATCCACAATGAATCGTGCCTTGGCGTCCAACCACCACGGGCTGCAGCCTGGGGAGTGGAGCCCGCTTGAGTTGGAAAGGCTTTGTGAAATGTTTTCATCCTCCATCTCAGGGTTATGGGGCCCCAGTGATTCACAGACCCCAGCAATGCTCCTTCTGTCAGTCAGGCGCCAAGGAGGATCAAATATCAAAGGCCAAGCTCTCAAGGCTTCCAGCCAAGTCCTGAGCACCTCGCCCTCCTAGGTTTCCAAGACCCACCACCACCAGGCTCCCGGAGCATGCTGGTTTGGAATCAGTGTGCTCCAGGCAGCACCCTCCCTCTGCAGAGCCAAAGTGAAGGGGCAGGAGGTACAGACACCCACTTGTCAACCAGCACCTGTCCAGGCAGGTGCACTTCTAAAGGCTGTGCATTTGCCCAGTGTGTATGTGCAAACCTCCACACACTCTCATATACTCCAAAACCATGCACGATCAAACATGCACTCCCAAACAGGCAGAGCCACACCCTCAGGATGCACGCACAGTCGGAAATGCACTCACACACAAATGCAGGCACGTACAGACACACATAACGGACACACCCTTACACTCACAAATACACACAGGCACATACAACAAGCACACCAAAACACACACACAGTGTCTCTTACTCAGCAGCACATCGTGCACATGCTTAACCCAGGTAGACAGGTCCCTGAGCTTGCCTTCTGTAACCCAGGGAAATTGTTTTCTAGAAGGTAAGCTCCAGAGCTCACAGTCCACACAGTACATTTCTCTCAGCAGCAGATCCTGGTGTTAAGCCTGAGTCACCCGAGACTGGCACAAAGGACCCCCAGTAGCTGGAGGGCTGGGTTGGGTCTCTAACATCTGGAGGGAGCTTAGTGCGGAGATGACTTCCCAGAGAAGGGGCTAAATACACATGGCCCTGAGGTTCTGGGGGTCCCTGCAGGCCACAGGCAGCCAGGGAACCCTAGAATCTTCCACTCTACAGCAGAAAGAACCCACTGGACCCAGGCAGCACTGGTGGTCCAGCACTGGCCTTGGGCTCACTGACATGCGAGGGACATACTTGTTACCTAGGAAGTCTGCAGTGCCAAGTGAATGTGCAAAGGCCCAAGAGTGTCTCCTGATTTTCCCTCATTCCTCCATCTGGATGCCCCAGTTCAGTGACTTGACCCTGCCGGCAGGTGCCCAAGCCAGACACCAGGCTGAGTGCCAAGGCGGGGTCTCCAAAGTCAGAGCTGATCCTGGGGGCAGGCAGTGGCCTCTGGGGGAAGGAAGAGCTGCTCCCTGTCACCGAGTGTCATGCTGTTGGATCATTTCCCAGTGGGGAACTCGGTTACATCTCCTGATTCCTGAGAAGCCACAGGAATAAGGCCCGCCAGCCTAGGAGAAGCCCTCCAATCTCCTGATTGACTGCATAGCTGGAAGAATGGAGACACCGATTTAGCTCCCCAGGTATATTGCCCACGGGTCAAATGTTCTGACCACCTTTCCAGAGAGCCCCTGCCTCCTCCTCCCAGAGCCAGGCCTGCCCTACTGCGGGCAGAGGGAAGCTGCAGCCCACCGGGCTCGGCACATGCCCGGCGAAGGCCTCTGGGCGGTGGTGCCGGCGTCACTGGGAGAATCACAGCCACCAAGCATCAAGCCCCCTGACGTGTCCAACCTAGGCCCAGCACTTCGTAGGTATCGCTTCCCCTCATGCCTCCCAAGGCCCACGTGACAAGCTCCTCCTACAGATGAAGAACCAGAGGCGCCCAGGAGAGGAGCACTGGAGGGTCACACAGCTGGCTGGGCAGGAGCCAGGGCTGAGGCCAAGTGGTGCAGCCCGAGCAGAGGTGGGGTGATCCAGGCCAGGGGCGGGGGCCGGCTGGGGGTGCCAGAGAGAAGGCCAACACGGGGAGGGGGCCAGGGGGCCACAGGGGAAGAGAGGGAGAAGCCCTCGGGGCTCCTGCACCCCCATGCCAATTTGGTGAGGGTATTAAAAAGTTTCTTTTCAATTACTTCTTTCTTGAAAATTACTAATAGCGCTCTGATGAAGATACGACTTAATTTCCCAGTTGGTTTGGAAATGAGGAGACCCATAATTGTTTGACCCCCTCAACCAGCAGCTGAGGGGGAGGGGGCGCTGGCTCCAAGAGGCCAAGGATTAAAAAACATCCCCACCGAATGTGCAGGGCCCCGGCAGCAGACGGCAGTGGGGTGCAGGATGACATGGCCCCTCTCTGGGCCCCAGGCCCTGCTCAGCGCACCCCAGGACCTGGCCATACATTCTGCTCCAACTCAGGTAAGCTCTGGGGCACCTGGGTGGCTCAGTGCTTGAGCATCTGCCTTCGGTTCAGGGCGTGATCCTGGGGTCCTGGGATGAAGTCCCACACCGGGCTCTCCACAGGGAGCCTGCTTCTCCCTCTGCCCATGTCTCTGCCTCTCTCTCTCTGTGTCTCTCATGAATAAATAAAATAAATAAAATTTTTTTATTAAATAAAATCTTTAAAAAAAAAAGAAAACTCGGGTAAGCTCTGACCCACGCACCTCAGCCACCTCCTCAGGGGCCCAGGCTCAGTCCCTCAGAAGGAGGAAGTCCACCCCCAAGCTGGCAGGCCTACTCCCCAGCCAAGGAAGCAGCTCCCAGAGCCCAGGGCTGCTGCCTGGAGGTGGCAAGCCCAGCATCCCCCGCAGGGGAAAGGAGAAAATGCTCAGTCCTTAGTCAGAGCTTCCCGGATGCCTACCAGGCCTTCAGCCACTTCTGCTCATCTCATTCTTGCAAAACCTCCCACAGAGGGCAGGCTTACACCCACTGGACAGGTGGGGAGAGGCAAGCACCAGCTGCCTGAGTCCCTAGGAAGGAGGCCTCATTCTGACCCTGAGGGCCACGCTCTTCCCACCCCCAGGCTCCCTCCATCTCCTGCCCTCTCATGGCTGCGTGAACACAAAACCTGCCTTCAGTCAGGACTCCTGCCGGTGACACTGCACACTTGGAAACCGGCCCCACATGGCGAGTTCCCAAGTAAAGCCTTAACTAGCACCAGCCCCAGAAATTGCAGTAGAACTTTTTTAGAATCTATCCATATGATCATATAATGATGGTGGCCCCTGGGTTCTTCAGATGTCCACTCTGTTGTGCCCTGTTATCTAAGCGACTCATAAAAATCACTCCACAGGTGGGCACTGTGACATCCCCATTTTACAGGTTAGGACACTGAGGAACAAAAGTCTTAAGGAGCCTTTCATCTCACCAGGCCAGAGTGAGAATAAAGACACTCCTCCCTTTCTTCATCGCCTCCCTGGCTTTCTCATACCTGGGATGAACACAGAACCTCACACGCCAGGGTTTGGGACTTTCTCTCCCACTACTGAGGTGTGGTCCCTCTGGGCCATCGGCTTTTCTTCTTTGCTGAGGGCAGCTTCCCTGCCCTCCCACCCCAGGGCTCCTCCCTAAATCCTTTCTAGATGGACTGGGAGACAGTCCAGGAACCACACTCCCCCCAGGTGAGGAGTCTGACGCTGAGGCCGAGGGGCATGAGGGCCTCTGCACCCCCCTCCTGTTGGCCTCACAAGGGCAGGCCTGGGGAGGCGGGTGGCGGGTGGCGGGAAGTGACGTCCGCCTGCTGCGTTTCTTGGAGCCACTGCCGTGTCCTGAGTGAGGCGCCACAGCTGGGCCGAAGGCTGCAGGGTCAGGGAGGGTCAATCGGCTCCAGACATCCCGAGGAACAGCAGGCACAACTCAGCCCGGCCCCAGCCTCCCCGCCTCGAACCTCTGACCCTCTGCGCCGTGATGTGAGCAAACACCGACCCGCCACGCGAGAGAGGAGTTGGCCAGAGACCCAGACATCCCCGAGACCTTGTCCACAGAGGGACTTTTGTTTGGAAAACAGGCATTATCACTGTGACAAATGCTGTCTAGATTCCAGGAGTATTTTTTTTCTCCTATCGCGTTTTAAATCCCAAATTCTCTCCCTCTCCATCAACATGTCCTATCTGGGTCCCGTGGCTCCTCGGGCCCCCAGGGACTAGCACACGCCACAAGGAAGCCAGGCAGTCAACTTCAGAGACAGAGGGGACACGGGTCTCAAGGACACCTAATGACTTGGTTGCATCTCTACAGGGAGCCCGAGCTCTGCTGGACCAGTAGGACTCATACCGTCCTGCAGAAGCTCCTGTGTCCCCAGAGCCTTTCCCCAGACAAGCCCGACCAGGTCCCTAGTGCAGGGAAGCCAGCTCTGAGATTCTTTTTTTCTTTCCTTTTTACTTATTTAAATTCAATTTGCCAACATACAGTATGACACCCAGTGTTCATCCCACCACGTGTCCTCCATGCCCATCCCCCAATGACCCCATCCCCCACGTTCCTCCCCTCCCGAAACCCTCAGTTTGTTTCCCAGAGTTAGGAGTCTCTCATAGTCTGTCTTCCTCTCTGATGTTTTCCCCTGAAGTTTTCATAGGCAGCAGAGACATGGGGAAAGGCTCTGGCCCACCTCCCCCCTGCCCTGAGGGGTCCTCCCCGCCTGTTGCCCAGCCAGCCCTGCATCCTGCACCAGGCCCCAAGGCCATCACAGGCCCTCTCCCTCGATGCCGGTCTGTTCCTCCACTCCATCCCACGTGTGCTTCTCTCCCTCCTCTGCTTCCCATGACTGCCTTGGCCTTGCTGTCACACTTAGCTCCTGCGGCCAACACTCCCTTAACCACTCATTTGTTCATTCACATTTACCAAGCACCTACTGTGCAGGACTGTGCACCAATGCTCAGGACACAGAGGATGTGCCACCCTAACCTGGCTCTCCGGATGCTCACAGCACACGGAGACAGGCAGAAAAGCAATAAGACGGTGGGGAATGCAGAAAATGAAGATGCAGCCATGGACAGTAGCATGGGGTGCATAGGAGCCTGGGGCACCTAGCTGAGCTTGGAGAGGGATAGCAGGGAAGACTTACTGGAGGAGGTGACGTCTGAAATGGATGAGTACTGAACTGAGCCCGGAGGCAGGGGCTCTAATCCTTCCCTGTCCTCTCTTCTCTGCTTCCTGCTGCCCCAACTAACCCTCCATTCCCAGCCCCAACTCCCAGGACCATAGCCTGCCACCAGATGCAGAAGGTGTGATGTTACTGTCCTGCCTCAAGAAGCCCCCACACTGCTAGGAGACTAGAGCCAAGTATTAACCTGCCCAGCACGGAGCCCACACAGAGGCACGGCAGGGACCAGGGCTACTGTGTGCACGCAGAAGTGTGCAGTGTTATTGACACACTAGAGGACCATTTTTATTGCCGAGAGGACCCCATGCTACTGAATTGTCAAGCCCTACTACAGCACATGAAAACTGCAAATTCTGAAGCTTTCTTCCTTTTTTTTTTTTAAGATTTATTTATTTGAAAGAGAGAGAAAGAGCATGGGGGGCGGGGGCAGAGGGAGAGGGAGACTCCTCAAGCAGATTTCCCGCCTACATAGGGCTCAATCTCACCACCCTGAGATGGTGACCCAAGCTGAAAATCCAGAGTTGGCCGCTTAACCAACTGAGCACCCCAATTTGAAGCTTTCTAAAGGCACAGTGTATATACCCCCTACACATCCAAAACATCTCAGCCTCACTCAAAGGCTAAAGGTCATGAGGAATGACAGGTCAATGCCTCGTATGAAGGGGCCACCACCAAAGTCAGCAATGGGCCAAGAAAAAAAAAAGGACAGGTCACCCTGAGGTCACCTTCCACATTCTCCAGTGGCATCCAGGACTGGGCTTGGGGTATGAATGGGAACTGGGGCCTGAGGGCACCCGGGAGAGGCCCAGTGGTTCCAGGCTGTGCAATGTCTGGAGGGACAGTGGGACTGGCAGACAGGAGCCCTCAGTCCCAAGGGCAGGAGGGAGGTTTAAGGAAAGACTCGGGCCTTGCAGCAGGCAGGAACCAAGTACCTGGAAGTAAGGCACGGCTCACTGCACACCGCATGGTGGAAGCAGCTACTACCACCGGCCATCTGCTGCATGAACAAATGAAAAAATGTTACAGCTCCTGATTTCCTCAAGAGACACAAAAGCAAACGAACTAGAGCTAACTCTGAAGCCTTTTATTGGAGAAACAGCTAAGCACTCTTAGGGAAACAACGGCTCCAACACTCTGTGAGTTTGAGCCATGCTGGGTCCGCATTAAGCGAGCTTCTTTAGTGCGGGATTTACCAGGACCTTCAAAATAACATTACGCACTCTGAAGAACCCAGAAGTTGACAGAGTGGCTTCTCCCATGCTCACTTGAGCACTGGCCCTCTCTGCCTGCAGCAGCTTGTAAAGGGGAGTCGCAGGAAGCAAACTCTGGGGAACTTCCCCGCCTTTCTCCCTCTGACCACAGCGGGCGGGTGCAAGTATGCTGAGCTGGGCTCCCCTCGATGACAACGGCCTGCAGCCCGATGCCCAGCTGTGATCCAGCCCCTCGCTCCCACTCGGGGTGGGGGGTACAAGTGAGTGAGGGTGACATCATGAAGCAGTTAACTTAGAAGCATCAGTTCTTTAAAAAAATAATAATAATAATAAATAAACATTCTCATAAATACCTGTAGTGTATCTGGTGCTATTAGCCAATTGCAGGGGCCACATCCAACAGCCTTGTCAAGAAGCGTGCTCTGGAGGTAAGAACCCTGCTCTTGACAACCCAGGAGGTGCATCCTGTCCTGGCTTTCCTCTGGCCAGTCGCCAATGCCTGGAACACCCCCTCCCCGGCACGTCCTCGGGTGGCTCCAGGGACCATGCGTGGCCTTCACTGCAGCCCTCAACCAAAGACTCTGCCCTGCCTGGCTGACACCAAAGCCCGGCGCCACAGGCCACACGTCAGCCCTGCCACCTCATCTGCACCTCTGACTGTGACCTGGGGCAGAGACAGTGCTCCCTGACACCCTCACAATGGGTGGGCACACCCAGGTGACTTCTGGCCAGCACAAAAGGTTCAGGAAACAAGGAGGGTCCACATCACTGATGTAGCTTTTCTTGGGATCCGGTAAGAAAGCTGGTAGAGCAAGATGTCCTCGCGGCACCATGAGATTATCTCCTGGGACAAGGGGACAGTGGCTTGCAATGCCCTGGCCAGGCAGCCGGCCTGGAAAAACTTAAAAGGCCCTCTTGTTGACAAAACCCACTTCTCCAGTAGAACCTGCCCCCAAACCTTTTAAAATGATTTTGGATTTTGGCCCCAACTTGTTCTTCACGGCCCCACTGCACAGACACGTCGCTGACATGCCAAACCCGTGCTCTGCTCCTTTAGCAGAGGCAGTCCCAAAAGTCCATGAGAGCTTCCTCCAGGGGACAAGATGGCACACGCCGGCCCCGGCCCACAGAGCGTGGCTCCTTGTCATTCTGGCCAGAAGGCTATAATTAGAAGGCAGTCCCCTCTGTCGGCAGGGGTTCCACGCTGGCCCCTCCCTGTGCTTTCCTGGAGAGCTCTCCCCAGGGGCCTGATGGTGACCAGACCCCTGAGAGTCCCCTGGGTGTCGGGTCTGCTGCCCATAGCCCTGCTCAAGGCAAGCCTCCCAAGGCCCTCATAAACTACATCCTGACCAAGAGATAGTTCCTTTAACTCCCCTCAGACTTCACCAGCAGCCCAGGCACGGCCGGTCCTCCCAGGCGTTCAAGTTCCCTCAACCCAACAAACATGTACCCCCGCTCCCCTCGCACATTCCTTGAGCATTCGTTGATGATGGCCAATGGATGCCAGTTGGTCTGCCAGGTGAAGGAGACACAGGATCTGAGACCCAGTCAATCAAAATAGTGACAATGGCCAAACAGGGGTCTGTCCTGGGCGGCAGGGGACACAGGTGTGGCCAACTGGTCCTCTGACAGGGTGGGGGTCTGGGGGTACTTGGAACTCGAGACCAATCCAACTGGAGCAAAAGGTTGGTGCCAGTGGCTAATGAAGACAGATTGGGGGCGGGGCCAGAGCCTGAGGTCTTCGATGCCAAGTTCCAGAACTTTCTTAAGCTCTGCCTATGCAGTCTGCCATCTGGAATGCCCTGCCCTCTTTCCATCCAATCAAACTCTAACCTTCTGGAGCACCTGGGTGGCTCCGTAGTTGAGTGTCTGCCTTTGGCTCAGGTTATGATCCAGGGGTCCTGGGATCCAGTCTTGCATCAGGTCCCCCACAGGGAGTCTGCTTCTCCCTCTGCCTGTCTCTACCTCTCTCTATGTATCTCTCATGAATAAATAAATAAAATCTTTAAAAAAAAAAAAGATCAGAACAGAAGTCCTGAGTCTGGAGTAGAGTCTAAGCCATAGGCCCTCTAAGCTCCTCGCGGGGAACCCCTGTGTCCATCTTACGGCGAGGCCTCCCCACTCCCTGTACCCTCTCCAGCACAGCCCCTGACCTTTGACATCCTGAGGGTCCATTCATGTATCCATCTTCCCCCATCACAGGACCTCTATGAGGGCAAGAACCAGATCTTACTTGATGTCGTGTCCCCAAAGCCCAGCACACTGCTGGCTCCCAGTGGTGCTCAATCAATGTTCACTGGATGGATGGATGGATGGATGGATGGATGATGGATAAATGGATGGAGACAGAGAAAAAGAGAAGGATGGATGGACAGGTAGGAAGAGAGCGGCTGAGTCACTCAGAGATGAGCACGTGTTCCTTGCCAACTATAAGGTGCTGGGACTGCTGCTTTCCTGAGACCCTCATGTGATTCCTCACCCACTCCCTTCCTGTGGTCACTCCTCACTCCTGTCTCTGTCACTCAGCCAGAGACCATGGTGAGAGGCAAAGAGCAAACCCTCTGGTGCCAGCAGGCCTGGGTTCAAATCCCAGCTAAAGCCTTTATAGCTGGGCAGGCAGCTCCTCTTAGACACAGCACCTCTGATTCTCCATCTCTAGAACACTGCCATCAACAGGAGCCACCCCGCAGTGAGCCATGGAGATCACTCCACAAGCAGCACTTGTGAAGTCTTGGGCACCCTCCATACCCCATGGGCTGGCCAGCCTCTGGGTCATCTGCCTCCCAGGGCTGGACCCCACCACAGGGAGCATCCTAACCCACAAAACTCTCCTTAGAGGCCATGCCTGCCATCCGCTTGGGCTATACACTCTCAGCGGGGTCCCAGGTGCGGTGACAACTGCCTCCAGCAACGTGTGGTCCCAGACTGACACAGTAATGGGGGTGCCACTGAGCACACCTCTCACTATCTGAATTTCTGCCATCAGCTATGCTGCAGATAAACAGCACTGGGGCCTGATTTACTCTGATGTTTTGCCAAATTTTTGAATTTGCTCCTTCAGGAGAAGGGCAACAAACCTTTCCCAGAAGCCATGCTCTCTGGGTGAGCTAGGGTACCACAGTCTGGGTCAAGGTGGAGACTCTCCTGGCCGACGGGAGTGCCCCATGCAACCACTCCTTCAATGGAGCGCCCACCCAAAGCCACACACCAGGAAGGCTGCCCTGGGTACAAGATATCACAGAGCCTTGGTGAGAGAAGGGCATCCCTGAGAAGACTGAGGGCTGACCCTCCGGCCCATCTCGGTGCAGTCTTCCACTGCACGGCCCTGGGCCAGCTCCTCTCCTCCCTCACTTGCAGTGCCCCGTGGTGATGGAGTTACACAGAGGTCAGTTAAGCCAGTGAGAGGGGTGACCGGTACTGGACCAACGGAGGTGATGGTAAAGACCTTAGACATGGCCAGAAGGCCAGCACTCTTCTAAGGCTCCCTTCTGTGCCCCAAGGATAAAGAGGCAGGGACTTTATTCCCTAAAAGCCCCAAGTTTTAGAAAAAGACATTATAGTAAACTCAAGCTCCAGGGCCAGAGGAAGCATGGGGCCTGGTCAGTGGTGACGATCCCTGCCCAGACCTGAGGGCAGAGCACCAGGGCTCTAGGAAAGGGTCCTGGGGTTAAGTGGCAGCTTTCTGGTACCCCTGTCCAGTGATGGGGACCCAAGCCATTGTCACATACCAACTTCCCCATGATGGATCGGTGCACAGGTAAGTGCAAGGGGCTCCCTTCATTTCCACCCCTGCCCAGCATGTGCGAGCCCCCGATGATGGGGCTAGAACAGGATGGATGCCCCCAGGGCGCAGACACTGGGCTGAGTGGGTTATACAGACTGTCCTGAATCCTCCAGAGACCATACAACAGAAGGCTCCCCAGCCAGTCTGGTGCAGGCATCACCATTCAGAAGGGGGCCAACAGCCATATGGGCTCTGGTGCACCCATGACCAGTCAGCCTTCTGCAAGTCAGGGACAGGACCCCAGGGAGGGGATGGCATGTGGCCCGCACTGAGTTTCTCAGTGAGATGGCACAGCAAAGGAAGTAGTGGGATCAGGGCTTGAGGGAAGCAGGTGCCTGCTGCCTCCACCCCTCCACTAGGTTCTGGCTGCAACCTCCTCTTGCCCAGACTAGAGCCCATCTGAGGAGGCAGAAATGCAGGGGAGGGCAGGCCAGGGACAAAGTGCTTCATGCTGAGGACACCCCACTCCCAGAATCCAGGATCCACCCCCAAACCCAAGGCTGCCTCCCCAGTTCTTTCCTCTACCCACTGGCCCAGCCCAGCTGATACTCTTCCCCGGGGTCAGTTCCCAAAGCTTTCTCATCTGTCCCAGACACCAGCCTGCAAGAAGCTGGTGAAGTCTGTGACACAAGGTAAGCTTTCTCCTTGGCCACCTGCCTTTCTCCTGCCACCCTATTCTCCTTTATTTTGAAAACCAGTAGAACTGGACCAAGACCCAAGGCAGCAATGAGGTGGGGGAAAATGTCTGGCAACAGCATCGGCTGCAGTAAAGCTGAGGTGTGGCCCAGTCTGGACCATCCCCTCCTTCTTCTAGCCCACTCTCCCGGAGCAGGACAAGGCCCGTCTGGACAGACTTCCCAGGGCTCGTTGGATTGCACAACAGGGCATTTCGGGTCAGAACTTCCCAGGACAGGGTTTAGAGAAAAGTACGTCTAATGAAGAGGAACAGAAGGGCAGGGTTCCAGAAGGACCTGGAAACATTATGGCAGTTTTGTTTTGTTTTGTTTTTTTGCAAGGAGGCAAACAGAACTTGAGGGCATGAGAACAGAGCAAAAAAGAGACAGGGCTGAGGTCTGAGAGCTGCCCAGAAGGAAAGATTGACTGCTGTGGTTCAAGAGCTGACCCAGGCAGGAGGCCGAGGGTCATCCCTGGCTCAGAAGGGAGGCAGGCGAGTGCTGGTGGGGCTCACAGGGACAAGTCACCAAGGAGCTCAGGTGATGACTAAAATGTTGCCACCTCCCCAGAATAACTTGAAGACAAGCCTTCCCACACAAGTGCCAAAAGGGAGAAGTCTCCAAATCTCCTAACACAACCTCCAGGGGTCACTCCGGGCCCCAGGGGAGGAGTCTCACCCCATCTCCCCAGTCTTGGAAAAGCTTCATCTCTTCCACTCCTTGGAACATTCCGACTCTCAGGTATCCCCTCAAAGGCACAGGGATGCCCTCTGGGAAGCCCCAGACCCTCGTCAGAGGGGTCCCACTCCGCAGCTGGCATCCCAAGGAGGGCCCAAACCCCAGCACAAAGGGAGAACTTCCAGAGTTGGTATTGGCCCCCGGAGAATCTAGCACATCCCCTTCACCTGACGGATGCAGCAACAGGCCCAGAGAGGCAAGGACCTTACTCAAAGTTATACAGCTAGTGGGTCTCACTCCACCCTTCAGACACTGACCCATCTTTTCACCCAGAAAGGAATGTCATGGGAGAGCCTCAGAGACCATGAGGGGCAGCCTATGGGCCGAGTCCCCTCACTCATCCAAGGGCCCCCTCAGGGTCTCTCACTGAGGGCACACAGGCTGGATTGTCCCATTCTGTCACTGCACTTGCTGGCCAAGTGGCCTCAAACAGCCAACGGCACATCTATTAAGAAAGAAACCTGCCAGTGGGGTGGGGGTACAGGGAAAACCACGTGAGATAAGGCACCAAAAGGGCCCAGCCCCCAATCTCTGCGTCCCTTTCTTTTTACCCTTTCTCCTGAGGAGGAGGGGGAGCCAGCAGTGGCCCAACCTTGAATTAGGCTGTGTGTCCCTAGATAAGCCATGGCCACCATGTGACCTTGGCCTCCCCTTCTATACAACAGGAGGACTGCATTCGAAGTCCTGCTAGCCTTCCTCTTCCTCCGGGTTGCTGGTGCCAAAGGGAGGCCATGGTCACCCTGGCCCAGCTTTCAGACAGTAGGCTCCCCAGGGCCTGCCCACGGTCCTCTCCCCAAGCCAGGAAGGACAGTGGCGGCTCTCCGGGACTGCTGGATGATTTATGGCCTCATCCAGCCACCCTTCCCAAGGCTGTGAACCCAGCCAATATTTTCCACTGCTGCAGCTGAGAGCTGTTCAAGGAACCGTGGGCCCAGGCCTTGGGCCTCACGCCGGCTTCCCATCTCCTGAACACACAGGCAGGCCAGAGGCCCGGGCCAAACATCTGTGCCTAGGAACCAGCACTCCATCACAGGGAAGGGTGAGACAAAGCCCAGGGCCCTGCATCCAGGCCTGAGAGGCCCAGTCCGGGGGGAGCCAGGCCTCCCAGCCAGCGTGATTCACACCAGGCCCTTCCCACTTCCGTTTTCCCCTTTCTCCCCATGACAACATCTTGAACGAGTGCCTTTGCTGGCAAGCCCAAGCACTCTGGGGTTTTCTGCCCTGACGCGGCTCCCACGCTCAGCTGTGCACACAGCCCTTGGACAGGCCGCGGAGACTGTGTGTGGTGCTAGGACTAACACACAGACCTCCGGCCCACACAAACGTTCTCGGAGGCCACACTCCCTCGGGGCGGCCCAGCCAGCAGAACTGGTGGGGTGCCCCTGCCTCTCAGCACCAGCTGTCACACCGGCCACCCTCTGGACAAGCC
Source organism: Nyctereutes procyonoides (assembly GCF_905146905.1). Taxonomy (NCBI): domain Eukaryota; kingdom Metazoa; phylum Chordata; class Mammalia; order Carnivora; family Canidae; genus Nyctereutes; species Nyctereutes procyonoides. Next base: position 9,453,139 of record NW_026575030.1, on the reverse strand, counting down.
AGACTCTCCTGGCAGGCCGTGAGCACACTCAGGCTTAGTACTATCTTTGCTGCAGGATCCTCTACACCACTGAAAATCGGAAAGGCCCTTCTAGGGAGAAAAATACAAACCAAACTTTCTGCTTGCAGCCAAGATGGAATAACAAGGACTAGACTTAGGTTCCCACCCAAAACCACCAAATAACTAGACAAAACATTTGAAACAGTGATTCTTCAAGACACTGAACAGCAGGCCACAAAGGGACAGTAGGTCCTTGAGAGACGAAACAAATGGGCTGGTGAGGCTGGAGGCAGGAGGCAGGGCAGGGCAGGGAGGCGGGACCCAAGCAGAACCTGGCTGATTCCCCAAGCTGTGGAGATGGGGCTGAAGTCCAGGAAGACCAGGGTAGTGACCGAATGCCACAGAGAGAGAACATCGCAGATCTGCAGGGGTTCCCCCCGAGGGAAACTGCAGAATACAGGGACATGCAGTCTTTTCCCCAGAGCCAAGGAAAAAACCAGCCAGAAGTATGAGAACAGTGCCATGGCACCCACAGGGCCAGCGCCTGTGCCCACCAGCCAGACTGCAGCATCTCCAAAGTCAAGGGCACTGGGGATAGAAGTCAGAGGTTGTTGCTGCAACAGTGAGGAATAACTACCCTGGGCTCTGGTGCCATCTCACCAATCTTCACAGCAAGATTAAACCTTCCAAGGAAATCAGCCATGCCCCAGAGAAAGCTCGAGAATATTTATAGGAAAACAAAATTTTCAACAGGCAACAAGAGAAACTTTACAATATCTAGCATCCATCAAAGATTAGTAGGCATGCCAGACAAAGCAGGAAAAGAGGGAAAAGTTATTTCTCCATATTGAGGAAAATAATCAATTAATCCAAAGGGAGCCAGAGGAGACACAGATTTAGAATTTGCAGACAAACCTTAAAACAGTTATTCTAACCATCTGCCATATGTTCAAAAAGTCAAGTGAAGAGACTGAAGATATAAAAAGACCTAATCAAACTTCCAGAGACATAAAAGACACCGGATAGGGTTAGTGGCAGATTAGACACCTTGGAAAATGATTCATGAACTTGAAGAAATGTCAATAGAAACTCTCTAATATGAAAACCAGAAGGGAAAAAAATTACAAAAGAGAAGAGCATGTGAGGGGCTCCTGTCTGGCTCAGTAGGTAGAGCGCACAACTCTCAAACTCAAGGTTGTAAATTCGAGCCCCACATTAGGTGTAGAGATTACTTATAAATAAAATCTTAAGAAAAAAGCAAAGCTGAGGAATAAACTCAAGCTGCCTATGTGATCATTGGAGTCCCCAGAGGACAGATGGTTAAGAAGAAATATTTGAAGAAATAATGGCTAAAGATGTTTGAAATACAGTGAAAATTACAAAAGTGAAGAAAGTCCTAAAAGCAGCCAGAGCAAAGATAATTACCTGAGATCAAGAAAATCACTTCACAATGACAAAGGAGTAAGTTCAAGGGGATGGAACAATCCTGAATGTTTACACACCTAACAACACAGTTTCAAAATACATGAAGGAGCACCTGGCTGGCTCCATCCTTAGAGCATGCAACTCTTAATCTCGGGGTTATGAGTTCAAGTCTCATGTTGGGGATGGAGATCACTTAAATTTTTAAAAAAGATACATGAAGTGAAAACAGATACATGAAGTAAAAACAAAGTACTGGTTTAACATCTAAAGGCCCAATTAGGGATGACTGGGTGGCTCAGCAGTTGAGCATCTGCCTTTCAGCTCGTGGCATAATCCTGGAGTTCCAGGGTCAAGTCCCACATCAGGCTCCCTGCATGGAGCCTGCTTCTCCTTCTGCCTATGTCTCTGCCTCCTGTGTCTCTCATGAATAGATAAATAAAATCTAATAAATAAATAGCCCAATTACTGTGATTCACCATAATATCCTATCCAACATGAAGAACAAGACAAGCATGATGCCTGGTCTCATGACATGTCATCTACACTGTACTGGAAGCTCCACAGCCAATATAAGGCAAAATAAATAGATAAAAGGCATCCGGATTTCAAAGAAAGAAATAAAACTGCCTTTATTCTCAGATGTGATCATTTATGTACAAAATCAGATAGAATCCACAAAACAGGATACAAGAACAATACACAAAAATCAATTAAATTCTGAAATGCTAGTAGATTGGAATTTTAAAATACTACTTGTAATAACTTCCAAAAGCATATTTAGCTCAGGATATATCTGAAAAAGATGTATAATACCTGTACATTAAAAGCTATAAGTTAGGACGCCTGGGTGGCTCAGTGGTTGAGCAACTGCTTTCAGCTCAGGGCATGATCCTGGAGTCCTGGGATCAAGTTCCACATGGGGCTCCATGCATGGAGCCTGCTTCTCCCTCTGTCTATGTCTCTGCCTCTCTTTCTGTGTGTCTCTCATGAATAGATAAATAAAACCTTTAAAAAATAAAAAATAAAAGCTATAAGACATTGCTGAGAGAATTTAAAGTAGATCTAAAAAACGGAGGGACATATACCCTGTTCATAGGTCACATCACTCAACGTTATTAGGATATCAATTCTCTCCAAATTTATCTATATTCCTCACAATCTTAATCAAAATTTTAAAAGTAGGGTTTTTGAAAAAACTGCCAAGCTGATTCTAAAATTCATATAAAAATTCAAAGATATAAAATAGCCAAAGCAACCTTAAAAAAAAGAGAACAAATTTGGAGGGCTAACACTACTGGGTATCAAGACTTATTATTAAGCTCAGTAACCAAGGAAGTACGGTATTGGTGTTACTATAGAAAATAGATTAAAAGAATGAACTAGAAAGTCCAGAAATAGACCCACGCTTATATGGAAAACACATTTTTTAAAAAATAAAGGTACAAAGGCGACTTGGTGCAGAAAGAAAAATCTTAACAAATGGCCTTAGAGCAATTAGATAGTTGTATGCAAGTAAATAAATACATAACTTTGATCCATTACTGTACTATATACTGATATTAACATATTAACTCAATATGGGTCATAGGCCTAAATGTAAAATCTAAAACTCTAACACTCCTAAAAAGAAAACATAAGAGAAAAATCTTTATGATCTCAGTTTAGGCAAAGATTTCTTGAACCCAATACCCAAAGCATGAGTTATAAAAAGAAAAAGTGATAAAGTAGATTTCATCAAAATTAAAATTTTTTATTCTATAATAGACACTGTTATGAGAATGAAAAGATAAGCCACAGACTGAGGGATAATATTTGCAAAGCATATAATTGATAAAAGATTTGTATCCAGCATATATAAAGCACTCTCAAAATTGAATAATTGAAATAGAAACAAACCAAGGTTAAGGAAAAAAAAAAAAGGCATGTGTGGAGCAAGAGTTGCTCAGATACTAAACCAAATATATGCAGATGGCAAGAAAGCATGCCAAAAAAAGCACAATATTGTTCATTAGGAAACTGCAAATTAAAAGTACAATGATTAATGATTGCATTAAAACGAAAGTAGCTAAAATTCAAAGATTAACCATTCCAAAGTGTTGGCAAGGATATGATAGAACTGGGACTCTCATTTACTGCTGGTGGGAATTAAAAATGGCCCAACTATCTTGGTTAAACAGTTTTACAGTTGCTTAAAAAGTCAAACATATCAACCTCATAACCCAGACTCACCTACCCTGGAAGCCAGACATTCTATTTCTCAGTTATCTCCCACGCCAACACAATGACTCCTGCAGAAATGTTCACAGCGGCCTATCTGCAATAGCCCCAACCTGGAAACAACCCAAATGTCCATCAACAGGTGCCTGGACTGACTGTGGTATATCCACACGACAAATACTAATCAGCAATAAAAGGGAATGGACTATGGATAAGCACGCCATGGATGAATCTCACGATAACTGTGCTGAGTCAAAGAAGCCAGACCTCCCCCCCAAAAGATACATCTTGTTTGGTTCCACTTCACTCTAGAAAATGCAAACTAATCTATAGTGACAGAAGGCAGAGCAGCGGTGGCCTAGGGAAGGTGAAGAGGCGGGAGGAACAGATTACAGAGGGACAGGAGGAAACTTCTGGGGATGATGGATATGTTCCCTATCTTGATCGTGGTGTTGGCTGGCACACATAAGTCAAGACTTATCAAATTTCACATTTAAAAAAGGCTTTACTGAGATGTAGGGTTTTTTTCCAACTATCAGATTGAGAAAGATCAAAAGGTCTGATAACAACACTGTTGGCATGGATATGGGGAAACAGGCGTTCTTATAGGTTTCTGGTGGGAGTATAAACCTCCATGGAAAGTGATCTGGCAATATCTATCCATATTACCAAAAACAAATCCCACGCTTATGCCCAGAAATTTCATTTCTAGGAGGTTATCGACAAAGATAGGCTCATGTACATGAAATGACATAAGGCTGTTCAATGCAACTGTTTATAGTAGCAAGTGTCCATCAATAGGAACTAGACCAAAAAAACCACATCCCCTATAGAACCAACTATACATGGTATCCCTCCCAGGCATAAAGAATGAAGAAGAAGCTCTTTTTGGGCTCACGTGGCATGGTAAGTGAAAAAGGAAGGTTACAATGCAGGTTGCATACTATGCATCCATTTGAGCATAAAAGGGAAAAAGGATGATCTATTCATTGTAATGCTACTTGCTTAAAACTTATTTCTGGGGATGCCTGGGTGGCTCAGTGGTTGAGCATCTGCCTTCGGCTCTGGGTGTGATCCTGGGACACCAGGATCCAGTCCCTGCATAGGGCTCCCTGCAGGGAGCCTGCTTCTCACTCTGCCTGTGTCTCTGCCTCTCATGAATAAAATAAAATCTTAAAAAGAAAAAAAAAAAAACTTATTTCTGTAAGGATACACACAAAAACTAGCATCAGTGATTGGCCCTGGGAGGGCTATGTGGATGGGCTACATACAGTAGTGCCAACCAGACTTCCTATAGAAGTATATATAACTCTTTATGCCTTTGGAAATTATTAAGCATGTGAGTATGTGAGTATTCACTAATAAGGATACATAAAAATTACAGGTAAGTGAAAAATAAATGAGGTTGATCTATGCGGGCAGATGTGGAAAGAACACCAAGACATATTACTAAGTGAACACAAAGAAAGCAAGCTGCTGAATGCTATTTGTAATATGATCCCATTTGGGTAAAAATAAAATAATGACAATAAAATATTGGTCTATATTGGTTGAGAAACACTGAAAAACACATGTATACCCATAGTCGGAAGTTATCACTAAGCAGTAGGATTTAGGGGGAACTTCTCACTCCACATCATCCATTTCTGAACATTTAACCTTTTTTTTTTGTATTAAGTTTGTATGGGGTGGGGGGGACAAGCTTCATGGGCTGCCCTCCCCTGGGGCAGTTACTTCTTTTTAACCACTTGCCTAGAAATATGAGTAGAGTTTAAATGTGATCTCACCTTTGATAGGGAATTCTACCTCTGGCAATTTATCCAAAAAATGTGATCCGTTACAGCCAAAGATTTACATAGGGGGCCGGGGGTGGGCGGACATACAATTGTGGTCATAATCTACAAAAGTAAATTACAAAACAATATATGAGATGTGATCCTGTGAGTGTAGAAAATACTGGTAAATATAAATAGAAAAGGTCTAGAAGGGATCAAGGTGCTAAGGAGGTTCCCTACAAGGGGCATGGGAAATGTGGGCCTCAGGTCACGGTGGCCTTTACTTTCTTCTTTTTAAATCTTTTTTCTCAACTAGTTTACAAAGGGTATATTTTTGATTTAAGAAAAAAAAAAAAGAAGTACACTAAAAATCTTAGAGAATTTATATGTAAAGATGTTTTTAGAAGAATTAGTTATGATCATGAAACAGATCATATTTATGCCCAAAATAGAAGAAGCAACAACACATTTCAACAGAGCCCACAGCAAATGCTTACCAAAAAGTATTAAGTAAAAATTACAGGATGCAAATGATAAACTATTCAATCTTGAATCTGTAAAATATTGGGGGGGGGGGCGGAGATAAATACTAACAAAGATTAAAATTAAGTAGACCAAAAAAAACAATTTTTTTAATCCAAGACAGCAAATCTGTTGTTTTAATATTTGGACAATCATGATGCTTAAATCAAGGTGACAATGGAGATAGGACAATTTGAGGCAAGGGAGCTTCACTGCAGCTGTCCTGTCCAGCAGAAGCCCCTGAGCAGCCACAGAGAACTACTCTATGGGAGCCTCACAGCCACCAGTCTCATGAAGCTCATGTCTCTTCTCTGCCCAGCAACCATCTGCACTTGAATAGGTCCACAGGTTGGAGTGCATGGTCACTGTCCTGGCTTCTGGAGGAATCTGGCTGAGAGACCTACCTTGGAAAGGCCTCTTCAGAGCACAGCAGGGCAGAGGTGACTGACTGCACAGCCATACTCAGGCCCCGGGCAGCCACTGGCAGATTGAAGGTAATGTCTGGTAGGTGCCTTGTTGGTCTGAGGCAGAACAAAATCGGGCACATTCTAGAAACGATCCCTTCTAGCAAACTGATCTCCTTCCTGGCCAGGGTCCAGGTTCCAGTAAGCACAGGGTCTGCCCCCATCAAGATGTCTTTCAATAAGACCCAGCAGGATAGGGACTCTGGCTAAAACCAGCAGCACGTGCTAAATGAGAATCTGGATTTGAGTTGACTAGAGCCTAAATGAGTGGCTACATGACATAGCTGCCAAATACATGGCATCCACTTGGGCCACCTTATTAATAATAATCAAGATTTACTACTATGTTCCATAGTACTATGTACTATACTACCTATAAACTCTTTTATCCTCACTATACCCCAAGGAGATGGGTCTATAGCAATCCTCAGTTTACAGATGAGAAAACAGAAGCATAGAACAAGGATGTGCAGCCTGTCTCCAGCACCTGGTCTGAACCCCCTGCTCCACCAAACCTTCCAAAATAAGGGCTAATGTGTCTGTCCCTTCCCAATAGTAATGCCACAGCCACTAGACAGTTCCTTTCAAGAGCCAGGGTGTCAAACAGATGTCAAGCTGGGTCATGTGAAACACAGGGGGCCTGGATTTGCCCATAACAAGAGGGTGGGAGCCAGCCCGGGAAAGAATGAGTCCAGGAAAACATTCTCCATCCTCCCTCAAAGAGCTGGGGTCCACAGAAGGGATAACAAGGGGACAGACCTCCTTCAGGACAGTAGGAGTGGGTGATGGAGTGGGCAATGGAGCGGGCAATGGAGCAGGCGATGGAGTGGGTGATGGAGTGGGCAGGCTATGATTGAGGGCAGGGCCACATTCCTAACTGTCCAGGCTGCCACGGAGGGGCCTCCCAGGCAGAGGGAGTCCCTGGTGAGACAAAGGCTGTGCCCTGCCCTCCCCCCAGAGGTTATGGAAGAGCACCCTGTGGATGGGAAACCAACCCTAAGGAGGAGAGGGGAGCTGGGACCCTGACAGTTCCACCCCTGGGAACTTGGACAACTCCAATGAAACCAGAAAGCCTCCACAGCATCTGGAAAATGCAAATGATAATTCCTCCCACACAGATCAGGTTGTCATCCCGCCAGAGCTCATGTGCCTGTCACACTAAGTGGTAGTGGTGCTAAAGCCATACGTGGTCTCTAAGGCCCTTCTATCTTGAGATGGTGTAAGAGTGCTTAAAGACAAGAGCATTTCCTATGGCACTGCTAAGGTCAAGGGCTGACTCCTCACTCAAATAAATCAGTGAAGTGACCATCAGTGAGTCTACGAAGCCCATCTGCAACCCTCTCTAACCAATGGGACAGGGAAACTGTGAGTGACCCCAGGCACTGAATGTCATGGCTTAAAGACATTAAAAAAAAAAAAAAAAGACATAATCTACACAGATAGAGATGATCTACCCCAGCCTCTCATTTGACAGGGAATAAACTAGGAGAGGCCAGCCTGCGTAAGGAGGTCTCATGTTAATTTCAGGGGAAGCCAGGCTAGAACCCTGGTTACTGCACCACATCTCCAGTACCTTATCCATCAAAACAACCTACCTCCCACCTAAAAACCCTTCAAAGTGTGTATAAAAATATTGTACACAGAAATTACATGTGGAGTTCAAATGAACTATATAGCAAACATGTTTATATTATATAAAAAGGCAACTCCGCTCTATTACAAACTAATTGTTTTATAATGATTGCTCTTACTCTTCTGGAGAGAGTAATCTGGAGGCTGCTTGGTTGACTTGTATTTCTTAACAAAGGTGTCAAAGGACACTGAACAAATGTCATTTTCTCCCACTGAAAAATCTCCCAGAATTCATTTACCAACAAACATCTACTAAACACAAATAGACAATTGCAAGACAATGTTAATGAGTGTTATAAGCCAAGGAAACTCCAAGGACAAGTGCGAGCCTAGGTCTGATGCAGGAAAAACCCCATGAAAGAGGTGACCCTTGAAATTATCGCCTTCATGGATAGGAGAGGAGAGATACGCCAAAGACCAACAACAAAGGCCTTTAAAATCCCTGTTGTCAATGAATGGGAGGAAGGATGGATGGATGATGAATGATGGATAATAATGGATGGATAGATGATGGACTGAAGATGGATGGATGGATGGATGGATGGATGGATGGATGGATGGATGGATGATGGAGGATGCATGATTGGATAGGTGATGGGGGAAGAATGGATAGATGGATGGATGGACAATGAATGGTGGATAACAATGGATGAATGGATGGATAATGGAGGATGAATAAATGGACAGATGATGGAGGGAGGATGGATGGATAGGTGATGGAAGGAGGATGGATAGATGAATGGATGAGTGATAGAGGGAGGGTAGATGGACGATGGAAGGAGGATGGATGGATGGATGGATGGATGGAGTGATGGATGGATGGATGGATGATGAAAGGAGGATGGATGGACGATGAATGGTGGATAATGGATGAATGGATGGATAATGGAGGATGAATAAATGGATGAAGAGGGAGGGAGGATAGATGGGATGGATAATGGAGGGAGGATGGATGGATGGATGAGTGATGGAGGGAGGGTAGATGGATGGATGGGTGAGGGAGGGAGGATAGATGGATGGATGATAGAGGTAGAGTGGATGGATGGATGGATGGATGCAAGGAGGATGGATGGATGCAGGGAGGATGGATGGATAACCACTACCACCCTTAAAGCACTGAAAGTGTTTCTGAGGATCAGAGTGAGAAGTATTCTGAGAACCAGATTTATCTCTTCCTTTTTCCACCAAGGTGACCCTGTAAGGGGAGTTATCTACAGGACCAGGTCACAAATAGGCAAAGCTCTCGCCAACAGATGACAAGAAGGGCGAAGGTCACCAGAATGAGAAGAGGGCGTGCATATCTGCTGGGAATTCCCTCTTGTACTGTTCTGCCGGTCTGCCTGACAGGAAAAAAAAACTGGAGAAACGGAGTCAGCCCAAACCAAGAGGCAGAGAATCACTTTGCTGCCCAATGTCCCATCTCCCAAAAGAACCTGGGTTCCTACGTGCTTATGTCTCATGACCTGAAGTTAACCCACGGGTAACAAGGGCCATCCCTGGGACCACAAAGTCACTCCTTCATAGCACCCTAGGTTCTCATAAAGGGCCCCTCCGCAGCCTGCTGGAGCCTCTTGGCACAGCTCACCCTCCAAGCGACACTGATACTCTGTAGGTTCCAGAAACACCACACTCTGCCAATCATTTGCTCAGTTGTTCTGCCTAGACTGTCCTGCCTTCCCCTGCCCCTCCATGGCAAAGTCCCCATCCTAGAGACCTACCCAGTCTGGCCCTCTCCTCAAAGAAGCCTCCCAGGACCGCACAGGTACAGCTGTATGGTTAAACAAATGCGCCACTGCCAAAAGGATCTCCCCCACCCCAGGACCTCCCATTATTCGGACCCAGGACTCTGCAGTTCTTGACCAGTAGCTGCCAGGGAGAGCCTGGTATAAAACTCCCTGTGAAGTGGGAAACCTACCAGCCTGAGGCCAGGAAAACAGACATATCCAGTTTCTCTCAGACAACAGTTGAGGGCAATCCATGCTCCTGGCAACATTCCTCTGTAGCTGTCTTTTGAGATCACGCTGGCCAATTCATGACTTCCCCAAAGTAGCCTCCCTGCTAGGCATGGAGACTGCTGGAAAATGCACATTTGAGAAACCTGCTGGGATCTCAGAGGCCAGCGGCTCTTAACCAAGTCAGCAAGGTGTGGCACTTACAGCAGTGAGTTTAATAAGTGCAAGGCACATAACAGATGTTCCAGTAAGTGCTAGCTGATTGACTGATGGATTGCTCAAGGAATTCCTCTTGATGGCAACGGCCGCCCCATTTCCAACTCAAGGCACAGAAAAGAGGGTTAAAGATTTCCAGCCTGGTATGAGAGTGAGGTGTGAAACGGCACTGCTGCCTGCTTTGCCAGCCCTGGAAAGAAGAGGACCAGAGTCCTGGTGTGTGGGTCAGGGAGGAAACCCTAGCTGGTGACATCTCTCCAGGCTTTCCCAATTGTAGCACTGGTAACATTACAAGGCTGGATAATTCTTTGCTGCGGGGGCTGCCCTGCGCATTGCAAAATGTTACACAGCCTCCTGGCCTCCACTTACTAGATGCCCCCTCCAAAGTTGTGACAACCAAAAACACCTCCAGATATTGACCAATGACCCCTGGGGGACAAACTGCCCTAGTTGAGAAACGGTGCTGTGGCCCAGCTGTTCCCAAGGCTGCACTAAGAAGCCAACTTCAGGAGAGCAAGTCTCACTTTGCTTGGCCAGGTAAACACGGAGGCTATCCAATATCTCCAAGACTCAGTTTACCTTTTTACAACATGAGATCATAGTCTTCAAGTGACTTGCATGTTTCTAGATGTGCAGAAGGCACTCAGTAACTGTTTTACATCAATTTGTACATAGTTTTTCTAAAAACCTCAAGCTAGCATCTTTGATCTCTCCCCAAAAGCTAGGAAGATACCACTGGAAATCCACCAAGGCCTAACGACGGCTTCACAGCTGTTCAAATACCTTGGCCAAGCTAGATCACTTTTCAGCACCTATTCTAAAGTAATGATCAGAAATTTCAGGCAAACGTTTACATCAAAGACATCTATTCCAGCATTATCTCTAATAACGAAAACTAGAAACAATCTAAACATCCAACCACATAAAGAGAGTACAAATATAATAAAGGCAGACAAAAGAATTTTATGTTGCCAAAAACCTCCACAGAAATAAAAATTATTCATTAATAAACATGGAAAAAATGTCCACGATATAATGTTGAGTGAATCAAGAGTTACGTGACCATGCACAATGCAACTTCAATTTTGTAAGAAAATATCAAGCAAAAATAGTATCTCATATAAAACCAATAGAAAGGGACTGGAAGGATATTTAATGGTATTTTCCTCTTTCCAATGTTCCCTAATTCACCAGTTGCTTTTTTCTTTTTTTTAAAGCATGTCTTAGTTTTAAGATCTTGAGGGGGGAAGTTTTTATTGTTGTTGTGGCTAATATTTTTTACATCAGAAGAGAAGGCTTTGCTCGAATCCCCAAGTGCTAAACCAAAGCCCAGATCTTGAATACAGCCCCCAGCCACACAAAGAAAAAGGATTTTAAACCTAAATAAAGGGAAATCTGAAGAAATGAAAATGAAAGAGGGACCAACGGGACCCAGGCCACTGGTAAGAGACCCAGGCCACTGGTAAACAACCTGAGGCACCCACAAAGTGAGCAGGGCAGGGCAGGGCTCTGGGTGAGACCCAGATGCTCTGTCTGCCTGTCTGGGCTGCTGGCCAGGCAGCCAGAGGGGGACACACGGTGCTCACCCGGGGAGCTGGCCTGTGAGGCTGGCCAGTAGGGGCCTGACAGCGGGCACTGGAATCTTCCAAAGCAAGAACAGGACTCACAGCACAGGTGGGGGTGGGGATGCCGGCGGGGGAGGCTGTCCTCAGCACCCTGGAGCTCAGCAAACCAAGGCTTCCAAGCCAGGCTCCAAAGGCACCATCAGCCTGATGCTGCCTCCAGCGTCCCTGCCTGCCACTAACCACCCGTTCAAGGTGGGCCCCGCGAGGATGGCAGGGGATGGCAACTCGGAGCAGCACCACACTGGAGCATGGGGGCTCAGCCTACCTGAAAGAACAGCAAGACACAGGGCTGGGGCCTCAGGGGTCTGTGGGGCCTGGGACTGCCGGCTGCATCTGGAGGATTCGGCGCCCGATGCTGCAGCGCAGAGACCCGGGGCGGTGTTCGTGTCGCCCGCCTATCTCCCACATCCACGTCCCACGGGGCTCCCGGTGCCAGGGGAGCCACGGAGCACCAGGCCCTCACTCTGCTTTACAGCCTGCCCGTGGCAGCGTAGACGGAGCAGAGGAGCCGAGCAAACGCAGACAGCGAACAATACCACACCTCGGATCCGCAGAATGCCTCCGCGTGGGCTCCACCTGAAGCGACTGCACAGCGGGTGAGGACGAGTCCACAGATCCCCAGTTCAGGGGCGTGCAAGTTTTCTTTTTCCAGGCTCTCTTGAAATCCTCCCCCGAGGCACAATCAAGGTATCCACATAAAGCTAACAGAGTCCGCAGCACAGGACACTACAGGTCACAAAGTCCCCCCAAAAGCTGGCCCACGCTGTCAGAGCCAGAGGCATGTGTCAAAGGCCAGCGGCGCCTTAGTGACCGGAAAGGCCACCGATCCCGGGACCCTGACCTTGAGCTGGGCTCCCACTTGGAGCCTCGTTTATACAAAACACACTAGCAAGCTGTCAGGACTCCCACTCCAAGCTGAAAAGCAAGGGCCAGAGAGAAACCATGCCTGTGCTGATGCTCAGTCGCCCCGTACTCGTCAGATTCTCCTTCCAGGCTCTTTTTCGACTTCTTCCTCCCAAAACGACTCAAGTCTTAGTGAGACAGGATGTGCTTGAAAGACGCTGACGCCAGGGCCAGGGTGCGGGGACCAGGCACTGTGACGGGGGCAGGAAGCCAAGCGGTACCTTTGAAGCACTCGGGTAACAGGCTGACCTCACGGTCCACAGCCCATCCTCCTTCCGGCTCCCAGGCCTGAGGCGGGCACGGCGTGGGCAGGGCGGCCGCCACCAGCTCCTCTCTGCACACCCACTCCTGCCAGACTAGCTCCTTCCTACTAGGAAACCAGAGACACCCACAAGGTGGCCCTTACCCCAAATCTCACCGTGAGTAGAACTTCTAGAATGTCTGCTCACACCTGTCAAACACTGAACCGGGCCCCAAGTGGGTCCAACTTCTGGCCACTTCAGCCATGAGCACTGAGACAGCAGCTATCATGACACACAGGAGGGTTCTTACAGGAGAAAAAAGGAGTCATGGGTGCCTGGGTGGCTCAGTTGGTTAAGCATCTGCCTTTGGCTCTGGTCATGACCCGGGATCAGGCATTGCACTGGGCTCCTTGCTCAGAAGAGAGCCCACTTCTCCCTCTCTCCCATTTGTTTTTTTGTTTGTTTGTTTGTTTGTTTGTTTAAGATTTTATCTATTTATTCATGAGAGACACACACAGAGAGAGAGAGAGAGAGAGGCAGAGACACAGGCAGAGGGAGAAGCAGGCTCCATGCAGGGAGCCCATCGTGGGACTCCATCCCGGGACTCCAGGATCACGCCTTGGGCTGAAGGCAGGCACTAAACCGCTGAGCCACCCAGGATCCCTGCCCCCCCCCCCCCCGTTTGTGCTCACTTTCTCTCTCTCTCTGAAATAAAATCTTTTAAAAAGGGGTGGGGGAGAGGGAAGCAGTTATCCTAGGGACCCTGGGGCCAGAACTGCACACTTCCTAAAGTCACTAAGCTATGGTTTCTCCTGAGACCTAAAAGCTACCTTTCACAGCAAAACAGGTGACTGTCACTGTCCCGTGAAAGAGAGCCTCTGCCCTAGAGTCCACTTCTCTGTGATGTTCTAGAGCAGGAGAGCTCAATTTCAGACCAGCTTGCCCCAACCTCCAGTCAGCACTAGCTGATCAGCCAGCTAAAAGTCTTAACAATCAATCAATCAATCAATCAATCAATAAAACTCTTAACAATCTGCTGAGGCCCATCCTGGGTTGTCCATCCAGTCTTACAGATGCCAATGCTATCCCTTTCTTAATACAAAAGTCACCAAGGAACACTAAGAAAACACTAATCACAGCAAGAAAACACTAATCCCCATCACCCCACCCTAAAAGTCATCAATAAAGTTCAGATCTCAGGGATCCCTGGGTGGCACAGCGGTTTGGCGCCTGCCTTTGGCCCAGGGCACGATCCTGGAGACCCTGGATCGAGTCCCACGTCGGGCTCCCGGTGCATGGAGCCTGCTTCTCCCTCTGCCTGTGTCTCTGCGCCTCTCTCTCTCTCTGTGACTATCATAAATAAAAAATAAAAAATAAAAAAAGTTCAGATCTCAGACTCCACTCTGGAAGGAATTCTCTCTCATTTACCAGGTACTCCCCAGGGCCTGAAATCTGCATATTTAACCAGCTTCCCACCTGAATCTCATCCAGGAGTCCCAGGAACCAAGCCTTGAGGTGCCTGAGGCCTTATTCTCAGATTTGCCTCTATAACTCATGTCCAGGGGATCCCTGGGTGGCTCAGCGGTTTAGTGCCCTGCCTTCAGCCCAGGGTGTAATCCTGGGGTCCTGGGATCGAGTCCCATGTTGGGCTCCCTGCATGGAGCCTGCTTCTCCCTCTGCCTGTGTCTCTGCTTCCTGCTTCTCTTCTCTGTGTCTCTCATGAATAAATAAATGGAAATATATATATATATATATAAAACTCCTGTCCAGTTCTGACTTCAGTCTCTTACACTATTTTTTTCTTTCTTTTTTTTTTTTTAACTTCTCCTAAGTCAGCTTAGGAGAAGTGAAAAAAAAAAATCTAATTCTTAAAGGGATCTGATAGTTACAGGACTTGCTGATATATATGTATTTCAGAATAAATATATATACATATCACACATCCCGTGTTCACACTTACAGGAAGAGTAACAACATACTCTATCACCTATGTGAGTAACATATTAGATTATATCCATTTCCTGTAGATGAAGACATGTGAGTTACATTTGAACCTGAAAATTCCTGGCTGTGCAACTGTGAAGTCTGATTTCTCTTTTCACTACATAAACAAAGCAACGCATGCACACACTCTGTCTGGGGACACCAGACACGTCCCCTCACCTTGATCTCCACAGAAAGTGAGGGCCAGCCCTAAATACGCTGTCACTGCCTGGACACATAATGTATCACCATAGCACAACCCACCACCACTGTCTGCGGAAATGTCTGAGTGATGTGCCTTCAACCTGTCATTGGACCACGATGACCTCAATTTTTGGAGAAGTCAAGTCAAAACTCTACCCTTATCTTCAGAGATCCAAGACATATTTATGCGTCAGCCCTCCTTCAACTTATCCGTAGCCTTCGAGAAAGTCTGAGAAGGCCATCACAGGCCGTGTGCCTCCCCTGCCCCCCACCACCCGCCAATGTCCCCAAGTCCACCCCCATCTATGCTCACGCCATGACTACATCCCAGAGGTGTCCAAGCACTGCCATGGGCTACGGCGAGTGACTGATGGGAACGTGGGGCATAGTCAGAGCAGCACCTCACTACACGCTCCCTGGAAGCTGAGGCAGTAACAGAAACTCCACACTTTCTCCAGACTCGGGTCCTCCCACCCTGCCTGCCGTCTGATTCTCAGGGTGGGCGGCAAGAGATGGGGCGTGCAGGCTCCAGGATTCTGAAGCCCAAGAATCTGAAATCACCTTTGCCAAGGTCCTCCTTCCACAGAAAGTCAAAGCAACTTGCACAAGGTCAGCCAGCTCTTGAGAGAGTGGTCTCCCTCTCCTTTCTGGTAACCAAGGGCTCGGGCTAATTTTTCTTCATATGCACTCATCCAACTCGCCAACTCTCTTCCTCAGCTCTTTCTGGAGGAAAAGAGACTGAAAGATGATGTGTAGGAGAAAGGATTCCCAGCAGTTATGGCCTAGGAAATTCTGGGGGGACAGGGGATCCTCTGTCCAACATCCTACACCTCTGCCACCTTCTTTGGCAGGTATCAGTGACTCGGTCTTAAGCTGGTCTTAACTAGTATAGAACTTTGGAATCACTGAGTTGTACACCTGAAACCAATATAACATTGTATGTCATGGATACTTTAATAATAAATGTTTACGAAAATAGTCTTAACTAGCAAATGACACAGGAGGGAGCAGGAAATATCAAAGGCCCTTCACCCTTCTCCACCTGCCTTGGTCTTATTCCTCTTTGAAGAGGAAAGCCCCTTCTGGTTCCCAAAACAGAGCTAGTTCAATCCCATGGGATACGCTACCTTGAGAGTCATGTTGGAATTTTTTTAATGCATTTGTGTCCTCCCCCAGACAGAAGTTGGTTAAGACTTCTATCCCCTTCTTCTGAAGCCACTGCTTGGTGAATCGTAGATTCTCAAAGAAAGAATCAACACATTAAGAGCTATTTTCTGGCCATCAAGGTCTGCCTGCACTGCAAATACTTACATATTAATCTCCCCATCTCAGGTTTAAAAATATGGACTTGTTTTTTTTTTTAACTCCCAACGTAATGAATGAGTTTAAATATTAGAAGTTGAAATTATTTAGTAAATCATTTCACCTGCAAAGTTTCTATTTGCATAACATTAATTCATGATGGCAGCTAAAACAAATTCATCACATTCCGTATATTAGAAGCTGATTTATGTAGGAATTGAAAAAAATCATGAGCCCAAAATCATGTTGACATGACGTACATGCTCAATGGAGAAAGATTTTTCTCTTTCCTTCTTTTCCTTTTTTTTTTTTTTTTTAAGTCATCCAAACCAACTGAATTATGGTGAGGAGGGAAAGGATTTGAGCAGAGGAAGGAGGCGAAGGAAATGAATAATGCTACACCTCACGTGTGTGGCAGGCTCTCGGTGAGCATAGACACACACTCTCCGGTTATTAATGTCAAGTATGCCAAAGATACGCTGGAAAATCATTACCATTCATCGCCACTAACCGCCATTAAATTTCAATCAATTCAACTTAGCACAAGTGTACTTGAGCGGCCCTTACAGTTCCTTATAAATGTGGCTCAAAAGTCGGGCTGACTTATTGCATTGTCCACCGTACAAAGAAGCATTGCTAAGCATCTGCTTGGACCCGGGGACGGATGCTCTTTTAACATCCTAAAGCATTCAGAGATCTTTCTCTTTCTGAACTAAGAGGTTTCGAATCCGCACAGGTCAAGACGAAGTGGGGCGGGGAGGGGGGGGGGGTGCGGACTATTCGGAGAAACCAGCACTGGGTTCCTGCCTTTGGGGTGGGGACAAGGCAACGGGACGCCTCCCCGGGTGTGGGCGGTCTCCCGATGCCTCCCAGGAAAAGTTCCTGACGCCTCCCAAAGTTTGGGAGCGTGGCCCCCGGTGTCCTGGCTCCGGTGAAATGCTCTCAACCCACGCCGCAGCCCGAACTGCCCTCAGCACCCCGGGCCCGGGACGGGGAGGGCCGCCGGGGGCGACCGGGAGGTGCGGCCGGGGCGGCAGCTTCGGGACGTGCGCGCGGGCCAGGTGCGCGGGCCAGGTGCGCGGGCCAGGTGCGCGGGCCAGGTGCGCGGGCCAGGTGCGCGGGCCAGGTGCGCGGCCGCGGGGACCCGCGCGCTCCGGGGCGCTCGCCCGGCGACAAAGGCGGCAGCGCGGGCCCCCTGGGATCTGGCCCGCGGGCTCCCTTCCCGACTCGCCACGAGCACTGTCCCGCCAGCCGCCGCTCGCCGGGGGCGGCCGGTGCGCCTCCTGGACAATGTGGCCATTGTTCCGGCGCCGCAAACCAGGCCGGCGGGCAGGTGGGAGGAAGGCGGCGCGGCCGGCGCGCGGGCACTCGGGGCGCCCAGGGTCCCCCGGACGCGGGCACGGTCCCCGTGGCCTGGGCGCGCCGCCTCCCGGCCAGCCCTCGGCGGGGCAGCTGGGGGCGGGGGAGGGGAAGGGGGCGTGCGCGGGGGAGGGGTGACCCGGGCCGGAGGGGGAAGCGGAGAAAGAGAAGGGAGAGGGAGAGACAAAGAGGGTGGGAGACGGAGAAGGGAGAGAGGGGGCGAAATGAAGCCGCAAAAGAGGAAATGGGGGAAGAGAGATGTTAAAAAGGATCAGGGAGAGAGGGGGAGGGGGAGGGAGCAAAAGGGGAAGGGGGGAGAGAAAGACGAAAAGGAGACAAAGAGGAGAGAGAGGACAGGGGAAAGAAGAGTAGGACAGGGAGACAGACAAACACATGTGCCATGGAACTGTACCACAGGCTGCCCAAGAAGCCTCTGGAAAGAGCAAGAGTTCACCCTCTTTGGTAGAGGGAAGCGGTTCCAAAGCCAGCCGAGTCAGCAAAGTGTAATCACACCAGGGGCTTTGCTTAATTACAGGTTTGCAAGCGGGGCTGGAGGAAAAGAGATACTTAACTGTGTCCCCGGGAAGGCCCAGGCAGGGACTCCACTGGTTTGTAAGACTGGGGAATACAAATATCCCAATCTCCACCCGACCCGGCCCTAAAGCCCCCTGAGCCGGATTCCTGGAGGCTGGGGCTGGGGTCTGAAGCATGGTAGACTCAGGCTGACCAGGAACAGCCATCCTGTCTGTCCAAGCTTTGAAATGTTCAGTTGGGAAGGGAATCCCAGGCTCCCCCACCCGTGCCGGTCAGCGGTTGAGGCCACAGGCCTGGGGAGGCCCCGCCTCAGCCAGCAGCAGGGCCACCCTCCCTCCGCCTCCGCCTCCCTCCGCCCAAGGGGGTAAATCAATCCCGTGCTAATGAATAAAAAGTCCCCTTTATTTCACTGCTGTTTTTGCTTCATTAAATTTTCCACAGATTTGCAGAGAAGAAAACATAATCAATAAACCTTGACAAAAGTGAACGTGTGAAAAAGGCCAGAGAATGGAAAAGCGAGATAAAAGTGATATCCGATCACAGATTTCAGCAGCAGATGACGAGCTGGGGGGCTGCTGAAGAATCTCAATGGACCATCACCCTTTTGCGGCTTTCCTCCCCTTTGCTGAAACTCTTCATTCAAGACAATAGTAAATGCACTAAAACTTTTTTCTTATGCTAATGCATGAAACCGGGCACTCACTGTTAAAACACACTTCCCAGCAACCTGTTTTTTTTTTAACAACACACATGCACACACACAAAACCACATTGACTTACTTGATTTAAAGCAAAAAAAAAAAAATTCAAAAACGGTTTAATAGGTACTCTTTGGTCACATCTTACTGAGTTATTTCCCCCATTTGCATGTTTTTAAAGAAACCAGAATCGGCACACAAACAGGATTACTGAGGATGCTTTTGTTGGTGAAGGACTAGGGAGAAATAAGATATTAAACCCAAAGAAAGTATGCTGTTCTTGGTGCATCTGTTCAGGGTTTTAAACACAGTTTTGTGAGTTAAAGATGTTTCTGTCACCCTCAAAATCTAAAAACAACCAACAATGATTTGTTTATTTTTTTAATCCCATCTTCCACAGCAAACACTCAAATTAATTTTAGAGAAAATGAGTAATATTGAGTCTGGTGTCCTGGGTTTATTTGAAAAACCACAAAGCTGCTGCCCTTTGCCAACGGACACTACCAAACACCAACATCCCCTTGCCTTCTGGTCTTTTAAACAAGCTCCAAGAAACAATTACAGAGTAGCTCCCCCACGGTCTTTAGACTCCACCAATGAGCCTCATTCACCGAAATTGCTGCATATTCATTCTGGTTGTCGGTACAATCACCTATTCCGCCCCCGAATTTTCTGGAATCTGAGAATAGTTTCTCTCTTTGGCATTCTTCACGTGTTTCATTTGTCCGAGCCTCTGACACTTAGTGAAAAGAAGAAAGGGTGGGGGACTGCTTCCCTGGGGTTCCCTTTCAAAGGGCCTTGGCCCAGCGGGAACAGCTGCAGATGTCCACAGCGAGGTCCACCTGGCCTGCCATCCCTCAAGCGCCAGGGAGCAGGCACTGGCACAGGTAGAAACCGACCCCCACCCCAGTCTAAAGAAGCAAGACTGGTTTGCTCCACCCCCCTCAAGCCGGCGTCATGAGTGAGCATCACTCAGATGAAAGTAAAGCCCTGCTGAACACACACTTCCCCAAGAAAAGGCAAGCTGCCCTATCCCTAGGGTACATAAGGATGTAGGACTCCGTTCTGAGCGTTAACAAGCCAGCAGGGTGTGTAGGGGTCACACGGGCTTTCAGAGTGCACACGACAACCTCCTGGTCTCATTTAAAGGGAATTGCTGGCATCTGTGGGGAGAAGCCACCCTCCCCCTCCTTCTCCGCCCCGGAGTGGCCGAGGGAGGCCCTGATGGAAGAGGGGTGTTTATTAGACAAATATCCAATTTTGTCTGCCTGCCTGCTGAATCCCCTGGTTTGCTAATCCAGCCCTACGGGCTGCACTGTGTACAGGACACTTGTGGGAGTACAAAAAGCATGAAGTATTTGTGTATTTTTCAGTCGACAGTGCAAACAAGCCAGCTACAGTACACAGCCTGCAGGACCCCCACGGCCGGGCAGTGAGCCGCTGACCAGCAGCTCTGCGGCCCCCTCTTCTGACTCACAGCTCAAAGGACTTCCTCTGTCCAAGCTCCCCCCACAAGTCGGCTGGAGCACCCCTGAAAAAGTGGAATGGCACTCCAGGAGGGCCTCATCTAATTTCACACACACTTCAACATAGGCCAAGTCCAAAGCTCCCTCCAAGGCCACGGCTAGGGGCAGCGTGAGTTGGGGAGCAGCTGGGGGGGGAGGGGGGGTTCTGCTGGAGGAGTCTGAACACTCCAAATTCCCCTCAGAACAATTCCCACGGAGGACAAAAATATCTCTACTGGTCCCACCCTATTCTTCTGTAGCCTGGCTCCCCTATGGAGGGGGAGCGGGGGTTCTTTCTCTCAGCCTCACCCACTGATGTTGAAAACAGACTGCTCTGACCACAGTCTCTTGGATGCCAGACCTAGGGCTGGCTGGTTCACCCAAGGGCTCTATCTCCTGGGCAGGTGGGCTCCTGGCCTCCAGGGAGATCTTCCTGCATTAGTGTAAATCCCCCCCAGAACCACTAAACAATCTCCCAAAAATCAGCGGATTTCTCAAAGCAGAAGGAAAACACAAAAGCATCCCAAAGATTACAAAACATTAACTAACTCTGAAACTCTCAGCCAAGTGACAACTTTCCTCCTGTCCGGCTTTGAATGGAATTTAAGTCCGGGAGAGAACACCTCCAGAATTTCCTGTAACCTTCAGCCCTGGAGGGGAGAGGCAGAGAGGCTAGGAAAAACGAAAGCAAGAAAGCTGAAGAAGAGGAGCAAGAAGTGCTGTGAGAGGCACCAGCAGGGAGGGAGGCCTGGAAGGCACGCATCTGCAAGTCTACATTCTAGACCAGAAGCTGGGAAAAGCCTAAATAAAGAACATCAAAATTAAAAGCAGCCAAGCGTGGCCTGGGGACCCTCCCCTCCCCTGGGGGCGGGGGGGGGGGGGGGGGCAGGGAGACCAGCCCAGGTAGCTACACAATGAATTCCCTCCAGACTAAGCCACGGGCAGAGCAGCTCCCAGGCCCGGGGAGGCCTGCCCCCAGACACTGGGAAGCCGAGAGAAGGAAACTCTCAGCCAAGGTAAGGAAATGGGAGGGGAGGGGGCCTGTAGGTGAGGTGGCCAGAACAAACAGATCTCATCAGGGGGACTTGCGACAGGTCCGCCTATTCCTGCGCTTTCCACCGCTGTATATTTTGGATTTCACAGTTTATTTACTTTACTTTTTGGCACTGAGCCCCCTGAGCATGCCAATACAATATTTGTTTAAACACTATTTTATGCCGCTTGCGAGGGAAACGTTTACTTTCAAATTCTCCAACATCCCCCAGAGCCTCGTCTGCAAACAGCATATGAGCGTTTTACAACTGCTCCCTTTATCTGAAGCTGTCGGGATTAAACCTTCACACGCCCGGCGAGGGCGGCGGGGCGGGGGCCCGGGACTCCGCCGCGGCCACCGGGCTGCAAAGCCGCGCCAGAGGCCGTGCACCCAGCGGGATGCCCGGGCGCGGGAGGGCAGCGCGGCGCGCAAGACCGCCCCCAGGGCCCCGCACGGGACTCGGGAGGGATCTACTCTGCCAGCGGGGATCGACCCAGAGAGAGCCAGGAATAAGAAATTATACAGAGGAGAGGGGAGCGGGGAGAGGCACCCTAGAAAGGACGGGGGGAGGGGGGCTCGGGGCCCGCAAGCGCCTCCGCAGCTGGTCACCCGGGGTGAAGCGCGCCGGCTCGGTCTCGAGCTCCTCGCGCTGTAAAAGTCGGGTTTCCTAGGAAATGACAGCAATTACTGCCGGGGCTGAAAAGACGCCGAATAGGGTGGACTTCCAGCTCCCCGGCGCGGCGGGCGCGCTCACACTCTCTCTCTCTCTCTCTCTCACACACACACACACACACACACACACACACACACACACGCTCCCTTCCTCCACCCCTCCCTAGCCCCCCCGCCCCCTCCCCCGTCCGGGAAAAACGCTCCCCTCTCTAAACCCTTAATAGGATTGGCGCCCAACTCTCTACGCGCCTCTCCCCATCCATCACACACAGATCAAGTTGCAGTAGTGGATTTTTCAAATTCCTCAGCAAATATACTTGTTGAGAGATTGGCCTTTGGGGGGTTGGGGGGGGAGACGATGAGTGGGGGCGGGGATGAAAGTGAGGGGTGAGAGGTGGGGGGGACCCGAGGATGGGGCCAGGGATTACGTGCGGATCCCTCCGAGAAGTCAAGCGCCTCTTGGGGCGGAGGACAGGGGAGGAGGAGGAGGAGGAGGAGGAGGAGGAGTTGGAGGGGAGAAGCGAGGAGGGAGGCCGGAGAGGAGAGCCTGACCGAGGGGGGGGGGGGCAACAGGGCCCGAAGACGGGGTGGAAGGAGCGAGGAAGAAAGGAAGGCAGGGCTTCGCGACGGGGAGCGCGGAGAAGTACACTTTGGAAGTTCGCAAGTGGCTGCGGCCCCTGCACACGCACACGCTCTCCCCAGACACGCTCCCCCTGCCCACCTCCGGGAGCTCCGCAGCATCCAGCCCCCGGCGCTGCCCACCGCCTTCCCCAGAAACAGCCCGGGACCCGGGCGCAGTGGAGCAGGCTGGGGGCCGCCGGGCGGTGCGCCCGGACAGGACGGGCTCTCTTCCCCCAGGTAGGAAGGGGGACGCGAAATCGCCCCCCGGACACGACTTGCTAGCCCCGTACCGCGGATGGTCCCCGCACGGTGTGGCCAGAGCCCGAAACGGGGCCGCCCCGCCAGCCGCCGCCCCCCTCCCCCCAAGCCCGGTGGCGCGGGTCCCCGGCCGGGGCACCCTCGGGATCGGCGCCGCATCCCGGTCGGCCCGGGCTCGGCCAGGGTAGGGGGCACTTCGCAACGCAAAGCAAGCAAAAAGGCCAGTACGACTTTACCGAGGGAGACAAAAGTTTGCCTCTAGCACGCAGGTGGCCTCCGGGGCGCCGGGCGGTGGCTTCGGGCCCCCATCCCAACTTGGCTGCCGCGGCGACCCGCGGCGGGCAGCGGCGTCCCGGAGCTCAGTCCGGCCGAGGCGGGGCGGGCCAGGCAGGGGAGGGGACCGAGAGGCGGGAGGGGGCCCAGCAGCCCGCACCGCCCGCAGCCGGCAGCTCCCTAGGCTCCCGCGCGCCGCGCGGCCCGCGTTCCTTCCTCCGGCTGCTCGGGCTCCCCGGCTCCTCCTCGCCTTCCTGCGCGTCCGCCGCCGCCGCCGCCGCCGCCTCCTCCCGCTCCTCCTCGAAGTCTCATTGATGGGAGTTTGAAAAAAAGTCCGCGGAGCCGTGCTGCCTCGGCGGGCGAGCGCCGGCTCTCCTGCAGCCCCGCAGCGCCGCCGGCCGGCACAGCGCCCCCGCGCGCACGGCTGCGGCACTGCCCGGCGCCGCGCCCCCGCCCCGCCCCGCCCCGCCCCGCCCCGCCCCCGCCCGGGGGACCCGCGGGGCCGGGGCCGCGGGCCGGGCGGGGGGGGGGAGGGGCGGCCGACCCGAGGAAGCACACCTACCCACAGAGTTCGAGCAGGGAACCCAAGAACGCGCCAGTTTCCAACACTTTTTTTTTTTTTTTAAGGCGCCGGGGTGGGGGGTGGGGGGTGGGGGTCGCTAACTCAAGTCAGATGAGCGCCGGAGCGGAGGCGCGGGCCTGCTCTGTTTTCAATCTCCGAGATCACTCGGCCGCCCCACCTCCCCGGTCCCCCTCCGCCGGGGGATGCCCGGGTCGCGGATCCCAGCCGCGCGCTCCTCCGGGCGCCGGGGCGGAAGCGGGGGACGGGAGGCGGGGCCGGGGGGCGCGGCGCTGGCTCCGCGGGGACCCTCCGCCACCCCGCTCGCTGCGCGGGCAGGTGCCGGGGGTCCCGTCCGCGCCCCCCGCCGCCGCTCACGCGAGCCGCCGTCCGAGCGCAGGCAGGCGGGAGGCGAGAAGCCTTCTAGGCTTGGTACATGTGTGCTTTGCAGGGAGGGTTTTTGTTTGTTTTGTTTGTTTTTGTTTTTTTTTTAAGAGACTCCGCACTAGCTGCCACAGCCAGATGGAAGTAATCAGAACCCAACAACAACAGAGGAAGAAGGAAGAAAAAAACCTCACCGAAGTTTGGGCGTATATGGGGGTGTATATGGGGGTGTGTGTGACAGAACTTGCTCAAGCAAACCGGGTGACTAGCTCTGGGCCCTCGAGCCACACCGCTGCTCAGAACTGAGCTGCCTGGCTTGCACGCAGAGCATGGGAGGGGCCGGCTAAAGTGTCCCTCCACTCCTCGGGGGCCACCCCTCTCTCTGTGCTGAGGGTTCTCACCCAAAAAGTGCCTCATTTGGGGATTTTTTTTAATGTTAGGAAAAGTTCTAACACTTGTGAAACACTATCTGCTGGGTGACAGGTGATAATTCCTTTATATCTATCCTACAAAACTCTTTGAGATTGGTTCCCCCTCTCCATTTTACAGATGAGAAGACTGAGGTTTACAGAAGTTAAGCAACTTGTCCAAGGTCAGAGCGATGGACCCCATCTTCCGTGAATTTCAGTGGGTTGTACCAGTATTTCAACTAAATTGGCCCAGTTGAGAGGAGTGGGAGCATCTCTCCCTTCAGCCTCCCTTCCTACCTTTGCATCTTGTCTGGAATGCCAGAGAAACAAAGGCTCAGAGAGGCAATTCTACTCTCCTTGTGGGGGCGTGACCTTCACGATCCCATTTTTTCTGATACAATCCCTTTTGGTGGGTAGCTGTCTCCATATACCATTGACCATTTCCCCAACTCTATTTTTCACTTTTTAATCACAGAGGGAAGGAATATTAGGGTCCCCGTTCCCTGTCACCCTACCTTTCTTCCTTTCTCCTTACATTCACTTATATGAGAGAAGTAACAATTTCTTCTTGACCTAGAGGGAAAAAAAAATATGCAGAACAATATTAGAACAATTTGATGCTAATTTTGTTTTTAACAAATAGGCTCTCCAGATGGGGAGAAAAAAAACCCACAGGGTTTAAAAAAAAAAAAAAAGCAAAACTTGCAGAAGCCAATGCATTTATTAAAGGGAAGAAAAGTTTGAAAGGGGCTTTTTCTTTAAATATGATCGGATTCACCATTCAGTCCTCCATGCTATTTGTTTAAATTCCTGCTGAGCTTTCAGAACACAGACTCCAAGGAGACAGAAAAAGTAAACTCTCCCTCCCCTCAATGGCCATATTTTAATGACCCTATTCATATCTGTCCCATGAAATGTGGGGAATCATTTCATGTTACTGGAATATTAGCTTCATCGGCTGATTACTTCATTATAAGTTTGTCTCTGTTGGTTTCCTTGTGTTGTTAAGTTTGTGGAGAAGTTTAAACAAATCAACATTTTGGGATATTTCCTTTTTCTCTGTTTTTCTTCTCAGACCGGCTCAACTCCTGTTGGAATCCAGGCACTCCCATAACCTTCTCTGGCTTATTTTGGCAAGAAGGTGGCTGTTGAGATGAAGATGGAATGTTTTCGGTTTGAGGAGAGGCAGTAGACACCATGCCTTAATCGGTAGATGGTCAGAAGTTTTGGCACTGAAAAAAGCAATGAGGTTTGGAGTGGAGGCAAGTGGCACAGCAGAGAAAGCCTTCCTGTGAGCATTGGGATACCAAGTCTGGTTTCAGATCTGATCCTTAATGAATGACCTTGGGCAAGTCCCTGTTCACTCGGTTGGCAACATTCTGCACGCCAGGCGTCATGCTAAGTGACCTAACATCACCGTGAGCCAAACTGGTGAGAGTCCCTTCCCCTCTCCAGCTTAATGTTTCATTAGTAACCACGAGCAAATATATGATCAGAAACTGGGTGAGGAAAAAATGCAAAGTGCGCTAAACTGGTGCTTGGTGACCTGAGCTGTCACGGGAGGTGATGTGGGGCTCAAAGAGGGCATTCCTGAGAAAATAGTTTTCACCGATATGAAGAAGGAATGGAGTGCAACAAAAGCAAAAATAGAGAACATTACACTAAAAAGCTGCACAGCAAAGGAAAAGACAGAATAAAAAGGCCTCCTCTCGAGTGAGAGAAAATATTTGCAAACTACAATATCTGCTGAGGAGCTCATTTCCAAAATCTATAAGGGACTCCTAAAACTCAAGAGCAGAAACAACATATAACCCAAGTAAAATATAGGCAGAGGGGACACCTGGGTGGCTCAGTGGTTGGGCATCTGCCTTTGGCTGGGGGCATGATCCCAGGGTCCTGGAATCGAGTCCCATATCGGCTCCCCACTCTGCCTGTGTCTCTGCCTCTCTGTGTCTCTCATGAATAAATAAGTAAAATATGTTTTTAAGTGTGCAGAGGCCCTCAGTAGACATTTCTCCAAAGAGGATGTTCAGAGATGGCCAGCGAGTATGTGAAAAGGTGTTCAGCATCACTTGTCATCAGGGAAATGAAAGTCAAAAACCACAAGGAGTTGCCACCTCACATCCCTGAGAATGGTTAATGTCAAAAAAATGAGAGATAACAAGTATCAGTGAGGTTGTGGAGAAATTAGAACCCTTGTGCACTGTTGATGTATGTGGGAATGCACAATAATGTAACCATTATGGAAAACAGTATGGAGTGTCCTCAAAAAAACTTAAAATAGGGGCAGCTGGGTGTCTTAGTGTTTGAATGTCTGCCTTTGGCTCGGGTCAAAATCCCAGTGTCCTGGGATCAAGTCCCACATTGGGCTCCTTGAGGAGCCTGCTTCTCCCTCTGCCGATGTCTCTGCCTCTCTCATTCCATGTCTCTCGTGAATAAATAAATAGAATCTCCGTGTCTCTCATGAATAAATAAATAGAATCTTAAAAAAAAAACATAAAACAGAATATGATCCCCCAATCCCACTTCTGAGTATATATCCAAAAATATTGAAATCAGGGTCTTGAAAAGATACCTTCACTCTCCGGTTCATTGCAGCATTATTCATGATAATCAAGATCTGGAAACAACCCAAATATATCTCGTCAGATAAAGGGAGAAAGAAAATGTGGCATATACATGCCACGAAATATTAGTCAGCCTTAAAAACAAAAAAAAAAAAAAAAGGAAATCCTGCCATTTGTGAACAACAGAGATCCACCTGGAGGAAATTATGCAAAGTGAAACAAATCCAGCAGAGAAGGACAAATACCAGTCAGTTCATCTAATAGGAGGCTAAAATAGTCAAAGGTAGAAAAGTAGACAATAAAATGGTACTTACCAGGCGCTGAGGATGGGGGATATGGGGAATTCAGTGGGTAAAGTTCCAGTTCTATGAGACGAACAAAGTTCAGAGATCTGCTCTACAACATAGTACCTATAGTCAACAATCAGGTGTTGTGTAGTAAAAGAATTCAAGAGGTTAGTTCCCTTGGAGAGGTCCCCTCCCCCGCCAAAAGAAAAGGGGCACAAGGAAACTTGTAGAAATGATGGATATATTTATTACCTGGATTGTGGTGATAGTGACACAAATAAATGCATATATCCAAGCTCATCATATTTATACATTAATTATGTACTTATGTATACCAATTATACTTTCATAAAGCCGGGAAGAAAGTAGAAGGAATGAGGGAGGGTTAACTAGGAGAGGGAAGAGAACGCAGTCAAAGGAGGCTGAGTGACAAGAAAATCTAGCCCAGGGACGCCTGGGTGGCTCAGTGTTTGAATGCCTCCCTTCGGCCCAGGACATGATCCTGGGGTCCTGGGATCGAGTCCCACACTGGGCTCCCTGCATGGAGCCTGCTTTTCCTTCTGCCTCTCTCCGTGTCTCTCATGAATAAATAAATAAAATCTTAAAAAAAAAGAAAAGAAAAAAATCTAGCCCAAAAGGGAAGTGCTTGTCCCTCACCGCACAGTGGTCTAGTTACTAGGGTTGTAGAGCAAATCTATCCAAATGCAGTGGGAGAAAACAATCATTTACTACACACAAAGATCCTGGGGGTCAGGATTTTGGACAGAACAGAAGAAGGACAGTTTATGCCTGCTCCACAGTGCTGGGGCCTTAGCTAGAAGACCCCAAGCCTGGCACTGGGGTCATCTGAAGACTTGCCCATCACATGCCTGGCACACAATGCTGGCTACTGGCTCAGGGGGCCTTTGGTTCCTTTCTGTCTGGATTTCTCCAGGTGGTCTCTGTGACTGCTTTGGGCTTCCTCATAGCATGGTGGTAACTAGGTTCCAAGAGTGAGCTTAAGAAGAGATAGCCAGGTAAAAGCCTTCCAAAGAGCACACTTCTATAGAAGAAGTAAGAAACACAAAGATGGCTCCTGAGGGGGCAATACTGGGGACAGGTGCACAAAGGGAAGATGCCAGGCAGGCCAAGAGGAGCCTTCTACAAAACTTTGGAGGCCACGGCATCCCTCTGCAGCATTCTGTTCATGAGACAAAGTTCTACCTAGGTCCAGGGAATGGGAAAATAGACTCTTCTTCTTGATGGGATATGGCAAGATTCTGTAAAGCATATGGGGGCAGAAATGGTGCTGTGGCTATTTTTGGAAATCAAGTCCACGACACAAAACTAAGTGAAAACAGAGAAGACCGTGAAAAGGCCCTGAGGTAGCCCACCACGTGTATTGTTTGCTGGTTTGGCTACAAAGCCCCTTAGCAAGCACTTTGGAACATTAGAAGGAAGATACCCGATGCCTCACCCCAAGGAATCTGCACTCTCATCAAGGCAGACACAAAGTGGCCACAATGGCAGGACATAAGATAGGTGCCTGGCTGGCTCAGTCGGTGGAGCATGTGACTCTTGATCTCAGTGTTGTAAGTTTGACCTTCATGTTGGGTGTAGAGATTACAGAAAAATAAAATCTTTTAAAAAAATGAAGGAAGGAAGGAAGGGAGGGAGGGAGGAAGGGAGGGAGGGAGGGCACGAAATGTATTAAGTGAGGAGTGAGCAGTGGAGCAATGACTGAGAGGAGCCAGGCGGGAGGACAAATAGCTGGTCAGTGGCTAAGGAGGATGGGCAGTGATGTGTCAATCCCCAACCCAAAGTGGACTGATTATGTGTTATTCTTTCAGGAGTCCTGCGATGGCTCTCAGTCCACCATCCCTCCATCCTGGTATACCTCCCACAGGCTCTGGAATCAGTGACACTGTGAAGTCTAGAATCACTCCTAAGTCTTAAGGCTGTGTCTTCTATTACTGTGCAAATATGTTTCAGGGGCATTAACACAGAAAGTTTCTATAGGATACCCTACCACTGTGAATGAATGATCAAATTTCTTCCACTGAACAAGTTCATATAGGAATGGGAAACATCAGGATGGCAATGGTGGGGGAACTACTGGGGGACAAGTACCCAAGGGGTGGGAGGGGTGCCAGGCAGGCCACAGGCAAACACCTATTTCTGATTTTCAGTTCAAATCTTAAGCCCTCTCCCAGACAACATTGTAGGGAAAACAATGTAAAGACGCACACAGGGGATTTGTGCAAGACTGGGAGATGTTAGGAACCCCTCCCCACAGAACCAACCAGTGAAAACCCTTCTCTCTTCCAGAACCTCCCTAGAGGGCAGCTGGGAAAGATTCAAGAGCAGAACCACCAAAACTCTTGATCTAATGGACTCATACATGCATGCATGCATTCGTTCATTTATACATACACTCATTTGTTCATACTCATTCACCCCTCTTTGTTGAGCTCCTACTATTAGCGTGCACTTTAGAGATAGAAGAGATGAATGAGATAGAGTCCTCACCTACCACCTACCAGCTAGTCCCTGGCTGGGTGGTGACCCCACAGGCTCCTGTGTCAGCTCAGAGTAGTGAGGGCTCTGGAGGAGGTTGCCATGTGCAGGGTGGATGGGAAGAGGAAGGAGAATGAGGCTCTCTCCTCAGGACTTTTTCTCAATCAGGGTCAGCCCTCTCAAGAACTTTTCTCCAGATACATTATGAGTTTGTTAACCAAACTGAAAAAGATGGCATCGTCTCCCACAACAGTTCTCACCAATCACATAGCAATGAAGGCCATTATGGGGCACCCGGGTGGCTCAGTGGTTGAGCATCTGCCTTTGGCTCAGGTCATGATCCCGGGGTCCTGAGATTGAGTCCAGCATCAGGCTCCCCGCAGGGAGCTTGCTTCTCCATCTACCTATGACTCTGCCTCTCTCTCTCTCCTTCTGTCTCTCATGAATAAATAAATAAAATCTTTAAAAAAAATAATGAAAGCCGTTTTTTCAAGACAATTTTTCTTCTTCTTCTTCTTTTTTTTTTTTTTTAACGATGCTGCATGGCTAGCATGGGGCCAATGCTGGACTTAAACCCACTACCCTAAAATCAAGACCTGAACCAAAATCAAGAGGCAGCTGCTTAAGTGACTAAGCCACTCAGGCACCCCTCAAGTCAATTTTTTAAAATTCTCAAAGACACATAATTAAAATGTGATGTAATTATTTTAAGATATTAGACTGACTTCCATTTTGATCTCAAGGATAACCTCTCCATGCCCGTAATGTATCAGAGTTGACTCAGTCACCTCTCGTGGAAGTCACCAGGAAACAGTAGAGAGACTAGGAGGTGACCAGTTTCTACTGTATCCACTTCCTTAAGCTGCCTCCATTCCATTTGTTGTCTCCTTCAGAAAGAGAATAATGTGGGAGCTCCTTGTGGACTTCATTAAAGGAACATTTAAACTTGTGTATAGATTATTTCTCTCCTTCAACACCTCCTCTGTTATCCATTATTCTGTTAGTGTTTCAACTTGTCTTTCTTCTGTTTTTTTTTTTTTTTTAAGATTTCAAAAAATTATTTATTCATGAGAGACAGAAGGAGAGAGAGGCAGAGGCACAGGCAGAGGGAGAAGCGGGCTCCATGCAGGGAGCCTGACGTGGGGCTCAATCCGGGGGACTCCAGGATCACACCCTGAGCCAAAGGCAGACACTCAAACCCTGAGCCACCCAGGCATTCCTTTCTTCTTCTTTTTTTAAAAGATTTTATTTTTGGGACCCCTGGGTGGCTCAGCGGTTGAGCATCTCCCTTTGGCTCAGGGCGTGATCCTGGAGTCCCCGGGTTGAGTCCCACATTGGGCTCCCTCCATGGAGCCTGCTTCTTCCTCTGCCTGTGTCTCTGCCTCTCTCTCCCTCTGTCTCTCATGAATAAATAAATAAAAATCTTAAAAAAAATAAAGATTTTATTTTTAAGTAATCTCCACACCCAACAAGGGGCTCGAACCCCGAGATGAGGGCAGCCCCTGTGGCGCAGCGGTTTAGCGCTGCCTGCAGCCTGGGGTGTGATCCTGAAGACCCAGGATTGAGTCCCATGTCGGGCTCCCTGCATGGAGCCTTCTTCTCCCTCTGCCTGTGTCTCTGCCTCTGTGTGTGTGTGTGTGTGTGTGTGTGTGTGTGTGTGTCTATGAATAAATATATAAAATATTAAAAAAAAAAAAAACAGATGAAGAGTCTCATGTTCCACCCACTGAGCCAGCCAGGTGCCCCTCACCTTGTCTTTCTAAATTTTCAGTGTCAGAAGTTTGTTTTGTATGTGGGTTACTTGGTGAGCCTCATTTTGCCAGAAGTCATTTGAGGAGAGGCAAGCTCTCACTGCCTGTGAATGAATTGAAGGTGGGAAGAGATGGCATGGGGCTGTCCCCTGTCAGGCTGTGTGGTGGACGGTGTCTGCATAGTGGAAGCTGGAAACTGCTTCATGAAGGCTGGATTTGGTCAGTAGCTGAGAATAGCCTATTTGAGTGTATTGGACAGCAAGTCTTCCCTCCTCAAATTAACACACAAGTTGGGGCACCGAGGTGGCTCAGTGGGTTAAGCGTCTGCCTTTTGGCTCAGGTCATGATCTCAGAGTCCTGAGATCAAACCCTGTATCAGGTTCCCTGCTTAATGGGGATCTTGCTTTTCCTTCTCTCTGTCTTTCCTCCTGCTCAGCCATCTCTGTCTCTTGCTCACTCTTTCTCTCTAATAAATGAATAAAATCTTTTTTAAGGGGATCCCTGGGTGGCGCAGCGGTTTGGCGCCTGCCTTTGGCCCAGGGCGCGATCCTGGAGACCCGGGATCGAATCCCACGTCGGGCTCCCGGTGCATGGAGCCTGCTTCTCCCTCTGCCTGTGTCTCTGCCTCTCTCTCTCTGTGTGTGTGTGACTATCATAAATAAATAAAAATTAAAAAAAAATCTTTTTTAAAAAATTAACATACAAATCAAAGATTTCCATATAACTAAGCAAAACCAGTTGGAAAATAAGATGGAACAAAAGATCCCAATTCTGATAGCAAAGAGGAAGAAAGTATAAACTATCTAGGTTTAAATACTAAAAGAAATGCCCAAAAACTGGATGAGAAAAAACATAAAACACTACTAGAATTAATATAATTAGATGTGAAAATATAGAAAGATACGTGTTCTTGGTTAGGATGACTCAACACACAAAGGAGTTAGTTCTTTCTAAGAACTAAGTTAATGCAGAAATTATTGCAAATCAAACCAAAGTATGGTCTTTTCTTGGAGCGGAGGGAAAACAGGACTAGATAAATCAATAATTATAAAGTTCATTTAGATGGAGAAAGAACCAAAAAGGGCCAGGAAAAATCCTGAAAAAGAAAGGCAATTGGAGGGAAGGAACAGACAGCCCTGTCAGATATTAAAACCTAAAGCCTTGGGGCGCCTGGGTGGCTCAGGCAGTTAGGCATCTGCCTTCAGGCCAGATCATGATCTCAGGGTCCTGGGATTGAGCCCCAAGTCAGGCTCTCTGCTCAGCAGGGAGCCTGCTTCTCCCTCTCCCTCTGCCTGCCACTCTGCCTACTTGTGATCTCTCTTTCTCTGTCAAATAAATAAATGAATAAAATCCAAAGCCTCTCTAACTGAAACAATCTGATATTGACCAGTGGAATGGAATACAAAATCCAGAAATAGATCTCACTGAGTATGGAGATTTTAATTTTGATAAAGGTGGCACCGTCGATGAGGCATTGACACATGTACTTTTTATTTTTTTTTAATTTTATTTTTTTTAAATTTTTATTTATTTATGATAGTCACACAGAGAGAGAGAGAGGCAGAGACACAGGCAGAGGGAGAAGCAGGCTCCATGCACCGGGAGCCCGACGTGGGATTCGATCCCGGGTCTCCAGGATCGCGCCCTGGGCCAAAGGCAGGCGCCAAACCGCTGCGCCATCCAGGGATCCCCGACACATGTACTTTTTAATGAGTTGTAGCAGGACAATGAGAAATGAACACGAGACCAAGATGCCAATTTTCAGTTAACAGACAATATCCCAAAACTGGACAGCATTTTCTGGCTCTTGGGAAACCAGTCACGCTCACACATTGCTGGTGGGAATGCAAAATGGACAACCCTTATGGAGAGAAACTTGGAAAATCTAGCAAAATTGCACATACATTTACCCCCTTTCACCTGCCCATATTACTTCCAAGGTATCTATCCCAGACACAATGCAAAAAGGCGTATGCAGAAAACCAAGACTATTGATAATATATATATGAAAAAAAAAAACTGGCAACAACCCAAATATCTTCATGTCAAGTCAGATTGAATGAACTAAGCACATCCTTTTAATGGAATATTAGCTATAAGAAGCTATAAGAAGGAATGAGGCATATTTCTTAAACTTTTATATACATCCTTAAGTGAAAGAAACTGAGGCAAAGTGTAGACAGTAGACTGCTATTGATCTTGAAAAGAGTGAGACAATGTATGTGTACACAGATATATATATATAAGATTTGTTTATATCTTTAAGTAGATAAACCATAAAAATGTTTTAAACTATTTAGCAGGAGAAGGAGGGAATAAGATGGAGGGGACTGGGATGAAAGCTAGAATTCTTTTAACACACTTTGGGGTTTTTTTCTTTTTCTTTAATTTTTATTTATTTATGATAGTCACACACACAGAGAGAGAGAGAGGCAGAGACACAGGCAGAGGGAGAAGCAGGCTCCATGCAGGGATCCCGATGTGGGACTCGATCCCAGGACTCCAGGATCACACCCTGGGCTGAAGGCAGGCACTAAACCGCTGAGCCACCCAGGAATCCCCACACCATGGGACTTGACATTGGAACCATGAAAATATTTTACATTATTATAAAACAAAAATTTCTTTTTAAAAAGTAGTCCCCATAAGTGAAAGTAAAATGAAACAAATGAAGATAAATGCGTGTCCAGTTAGTAGATACAAAGAGACAGAATATTCCATATGACCAGAAAACAATAATTTGCACAACCAAGGAGGGATATACCTCTAGGACAAAAAGAACTAGGGGAAAAAACACATTATTTTCGGTAACTATATTGGTGGAGAGCTGATACTGGTTTCAGATACCGTATATGAAGCAAGAAATAATGCAAATGAGTGATTATGTTAGCATTGACAACTGAAATTTTTCAGCATGAGAGAAAGGAGATATAAGTGTAATATTAAAGTTTTTATTATTCAAGTAATCTCTATACCCACCATGGGGCTCGAACTCACAACCCCAAGATCAAAAGTCATATAGTCTTTTAACCAAGCCAGCCACATGTCTCAATACAAGTAAAATATTAAAAAGGTTAAGTAAAATCTATGATTCTGAATTTGAGTTGGAAATATTATGAATTCATGAACTATCATTATGAATTCATATGAAAATTTGTTTTATAATATAAATTATTTCTTTTTTTAAATCACATTTTCTAGCTGTGCCCATTGAAAAGTCCTAAAAACAACCAATTCAATAGCAATGAGCAACCCAAGGAACTAGATTTGATTTCTAAATATCATTTCCTACCGTAAAGAACCAGAGCCACTTGAAGAAATGGTTGATTCTATGTCTTGGGAAGAAAATGTCCAAGAGGAATCATAATAAGGGGAAACATAATATCATACCTATAGAAAGCAAGGCAGCTATCAAAGCCACTTAGAGTTGGGTCACAGTATTTTTTTTAATTTTTTTAAATTAATTTATTTATGATAGTCACAGAGAGAGAGAGGCAGAGACACAGGCAGAGGGAGAAGCAGGCTCCATGCACCGGGAGCCCGACGTGGGATTCGATCCCGGGTCTCCAGGATCGCGCCCTGGGCCAAAGGCAGGCACCAAACCACTGCGCCACCCAGGGATCCCTGGGTCACAGGATTTAACCAAATAAAGAAACTTCCTGGCCAAAGAGGTGACATGTGAATTTCAGTAAGAATAATAACAGCAATGGGTTAAAATACATCTAGTATGTTTAAATCTATACATATATAAATATACTTGAAAGAAAACACATCTTGTTGGTTTCCTTGAACCTGTGCTGTCAGTATGGTAGCCACTAGCCATCCAGGGGGACTGAGTGCTTCAAATGTGCCTAGTTCAACTGAAGGACAAAAGTTTAAGTTCTATTGAATTTTAAGTTTGAAATCTGATACTCAACTCAGCTATTGAAAAGATTTTATGTGTGTTTGGAACAACTTGAGTATGTGAATCTACATTTTCCGCTGTAAATTTTATGAAATCTCATTGCAGGTCAAGTATTTCTTTTTTTTTTTTTTTTTTTAAGATTTTATTTATTTATTCATGAGAGACCCAGAGAGAGAGGCAGAAACACAGGCAGAGGGAGAAGCAGGCTCCATGCAGGGAGCCCGATGTGGGACTTGATCCCAGGATTTCAGGATCACGCCCCAGGCTGAAGGCGGCACTAAACTGCTGAGCCACCCAGGCAGGTCAAGTATTTCAGATGCAAATTTAACAGAGTGTAAAATACACACTGGATTTCAAAGACAGTCTACCAAAAAATGATATAAAGTGTCTCATGAGTATTTTTTATGCTGATCACATGTTGGAGTGATAGTACTTTAAAAATAGAATGTATAAGTTATGTAACATTTTGTATATGTTATATAAAATATGTTATTAACATTAATTTTACTTGTTTCTTTTTTCATGGGGTGGCTAGAAAATTTTAAATTACATTTGTGGGATGACATTCTATTTCTACTGCATAAAAGGGTTGCCTTAAAGGATGCTATAGTTATGTCTATACATGCAAAATAAAAGGAGAAAAATCCAAGTGTTTGTTCCACTTTTCCAATCCTAACTGTATCTCAGAGTAACCAAATCATGAAGGAGGTAAGTTTTTCTTTTTAGATGCATTCCAGCTAGTAAATAAAGAAAGGTGCCTGGGTGACTCAATTGGTTAAGTGCCTGCCTTCAGTTCCCGTCATGATTCCAGGATCATGATCCCAGGACCCTGGGATCTAGCCCTCATCAGCATTCCTTGTTCAGCAGGGAGCCTGCTTCTCCTCCCGCTTATGCGCTCTCTCTCTCTATCAGATAAATAAAAATCTTTATTTTTTTAAAAGCTTTCTTTCTTTCTTTCTTTCTTTCTTTCTTTCTTTCTTTCTTTCTTTCTTCCTGACAGAGAGAATGTACAAGTGGGGAAACAGGCAGAGGGAGAAGGAAAAACAGGCTCCATGCTGAGCAGGGATTCAGACTTGGACTCAATCCCAGGACCCCAAGATCATGATCTGAGCCAAAGGCAGACACTTAACCTACTGAGCCACCCAGGAGCCCCAAAATAAAATCTTTAAAAAAAAATAAAGAAAGAAGAAATGGCGGGAGGTGCCTGGCTGGCTCAGTTGATAGAGCATGGGACTCTTGATTTCCACCTCATGAGTTTGAGCCCGTGGTTGGGCATAGAGATTACTTAATCACAATCACAATAATAATAATAATGACAATAATAATGACAGAATCAGAATTATCTCCATTTTGCACTTCCCAATGAATTGATGGCTTGGGCTGCTAATGCCCAATCTCAACAGTGGGTGCCATGTGCCTCCTAAGAGAAGTAGATGGCAACACTATAATTCTTGTTAAAAAAAAAAATGTTTAAACCTGTATCTGATCAAACTTCCAATTCTAACTACAATTTAGTAGAAATTTA
This sequence comes from Nyctereutes procyonoides, assembly GCF_905146905.1. Taxonomy (NCBI): domain Eukaryota; kingdom Metazoa; phylum Chordata; class Mammalia; order Carnivora; family Canidae; genus Nyctereutes; species Nyctereutes procyonoides. The sequence goes on along the minus strand of NW_026575030.1, from coordinate 9,415,841 downwards.
GGGGACAGAGGTCCATGCTAAACACCATCAGAGAAATGCAATCCAGACAGTGAGAAACCACAAGGCAATCGAACAATAGCAAATTGAAAGGGAAAAAAAGCATAAGACAGTAGTGAGAGTTTGAACCCTGCCTGGAGAGTCCTTGATGTGAAGAAATTACTACTGATTCTTGAGACCTGATATATATATCTTGACCTTATGTCCTTAAGAGTCCTTACCTTTTCAAGACACATACTGAAATTGTTACAGGTGAAATTATAGAATGTCTGGGATTGGCTTTCCGATAAATTGGGTTGGAGGGAGAGGGTAGGGATAGAGATAAAACAAGACCAGCCAGGAATTGATACTTGTTGATCTCAACTGATGAATTCATGGGAGTTTCTTCTTGTTCTCCCCATGTTTGAAATGTTTGATATTTTCAATAAGGAAAAGTTATGGGTTTTTTTTTAATTCCGGGGGAGAGGGAATAAAAGAAGAAGCAATGAAAATAAGTCAGGTTTGAGTAAAGAAGGAACACAGCTGAGGTTGTGAGGAGCCTCCTGCTGGTTCCCCACCCCTACAAGCGGCACCACCCCTCCCCCACCCTAGCCTCCTAAATCTCCACCTGGCAGCGGTCACTCCCCTGCTCCTACCTCTCCAGCAGGGCATGCAAGCCACTTCAGAATGGAGTTGAAGCTGTCTCTTGCAGCACACTGTGGTCTTTTGTCCCCCGACCTTTGATATGAGCTGCCTTTCCCTGGAAAGCCCTCCACCACCTTTTCTGCTACAGAGCTCCTCTGCATCCATCAAAACCCTGCTTGCTATTCACCTCCTCTGTGATGCCCTCCTCGATTCCCCTAGACAAAGGGAGACACGGGATGCCTTGAGTGGCTCAGCGGTTGAGCGTCTGCCTTTAGCTCAGAGCCTGATCCCGGGTCACGGGATCTCGAGTCCTGCATTGGGTTCCCTGCAGGGAGCCTGCTTCTCCCTCTGCCTGTGTCTCTGCCTCTCTCTGTGTCTTTCATGAACAAATAAAATCTTTAAAATGTAATAAAAATAAAACAAAATGAGACAGTCCCCATCTCTTCATAGTGATGATAGCAACACTGTGCTACTGATGTCTAGAGATCAGTTCCCACCCCCCGGTCCACTGCCCCCACTCGCTCTCAGAAAGCAAGTTAGTGTTCAGCTCAAGTGTCTAGCTGGGAGGACCACACTTGCCTCTCAGAAGGTTCTCCATGAATGCTGAGCGAATAAGAAGGCTTCCTACCCTGACCAGCCAGCTAACCCTGAACGTGGCCCTCTCTAGCTTTCTACTTCCTTTGGCTGCAATGGTTAATGCACCCAACCTTGTTGCATCTCACCCCATTCTCATTTGGGAAGCTTTATTTTTTCACAAACTGGCTGTGTTGGGTATATTAGATTCACAGGCAATGACACTAGTTTGAAATTCTGAAGTCAGGGTATAGTGCCTTTTTATAGTATGTTCAAGATGACAATAATAACAATAACAATAAGAAGAAGAAGGAGGAGGAGGAGGAAGGAACAGAGGCAGTGCCAGGGCCAGTGTCTCCTGTTGGCAGGGACATTGTATCATTACCTCTGTATCTTTCTTCCCTGGATGGACCTCAGTGCATACTCCCCTGATGGGTGTCAAAGCGGATAGCAGGATGGGAGGAATTACCTGATTCTGATGTCACATAGTTTTAAAGAAAATGGTGCACTTCACCCAGAAGGAGGCTGAAAAGACATGGTTAAGAGGAAATTTCCCCACATGGCTGACAATCGAGCCAGGTTGGATAATATCTGGTCCCTAAATCCAGATAAGTTACAGCACAGAGTATTGTAAGAACTTGCAGGAATGAATGCAAACTTGCACCCTGCAGCTCTCTAGGAGGGGCAAGCCAGGGAGCTGGGAGCAAGTGTCCCGGGAAATGTGTCTGCTTCTGCAAGCAAGGAGAAGATGGATTCTGACAATGACTGGCCTCGGTGAGAAGTCTGGCTGGTGCCAGACTGGTCCAGGATGGAGAGATGGAGGTAAGCAGAGTTCTCGAACCTGATGGGGAGCAGGAGCAGAGAGACTCATGGCTGGATTTGCAGCTGGGGGTACTTCCCACGGTGGTGGGTGGGGAGTGCTGGGCAGAAATTGCTGCCCTGGGAGCCAAGCAGAGGGCCACCGACAACGCAGTCCTCAGCCCCACCTGACTCTAGTTCTGTCACCAACACAAAGACACAGCAAGGCTGCTGCTCACACCTGGAGGGGATACAAAGTTGGAACTTAGAACTTGAGATGAGAATCCATTTGAAAAGATAAGACATCACCCCTGAAGAATGAGAAGAAACTGGCAAAATGTATCTAAGATTTTGAGCTTCACCATGCCCATCTTTTTTTTTTAGTTTAGTTTTTTAAGTTTATTTCCTTTTTTTTAAAAAAAATATTTTATTTATTTATTAGTGAGAGACACAGAGAGAGGGAGAGACACAGGCAGAGAGAGAAGCAGGCTCCATGCAGGGAGCCCGATGTGGGACTTGATCCCAAGACCCGGGGATCACGCCCTGGGCCTAAGGAGATGCTTGACAGCTGAGCCATCTAGGCATCCCAAGTTTATTTATTTCTTCTAGTAATCTCAACATCCAGTGTGAGGTTCAAACTCATGACCCCGACATCAGGACCAGGTGCCCCCACAAAATCTTATAAGGAAAGAATCGAGAGCTATGGCTTAGCTGCAACGTTTGTGAAAAAAAAGAGAAACAAAAGAAAAATCTGAGAGTGCTCCATTCAGCCCAGACTTAAATGCTATCATAAGAGCTGGTGGCTGTGATCCAGAGCAGTGGCCCAAACCTCTGTTATCATGGTCCATCATCATGGTGTCCAGCATGGCTACAGACCACCTTTGCTCTTGGTCACCCTTAGGTCAACTCAATTCCTCACAGAGGGAAGTCTAGGTAAACAAGACTAGTGTGCTTGTCATAAACACAAGGCACACAAACATACATGCGGACCTGCCAACTATAAGATGTTTGTCTCTATACCTCTCTGGCTCATCTCCTATGCCACCAGGGTGTGTTCAACAAGGCACTGCATTCTAAGAATGAAGTGACCAACTGGAAAGTGTCCCAAAACTGACCTGGAAGAGAAAGGCACCCAACCCTGACCCATGGGCAAAAGTTGAAGGAACTGGAGATGTTTTGCCTGGAATATAAAAACTTACGTGACATCAAGAGCTGCGTGTAAGTACCTAAGGGGCTGCTGTCATGTACTCAGTGTCACCCTGGAGGGCTGGGCCAACACAGCATGTGTGCCGGGGGGAGAATTCCCCCCCTGGCGAAGCCCTCAGCCACCTTCTAGGTAGGTCTGTGCTGTTGAGCAGATCATTTGGCTAACAGAAGCTAGTCCCTTCACCCTTCCAAACCAGAAACTCTTCATCAGGAAAAACAGGGAAATAGGACCTCCCTTGTGCAGAGCTAAATGGTCAATCTATGCTCCGTGCACCTGTCCCTCTTCGTGGGCACATTCAGGCTCCAGCTCCCTACTTCCCCTCCTCTGGGTACCTTTGATAGAGAGATGGGGTGGCTTTGAGGGGAGAGCACTCGCCGTGGAGTCAATGGAGTTCTGCTGTCAATTTCCTCCATGATCAGAGAAGCTCCCATCCATCTAGGCCTCAGTTTTCCCATCTGTGACACCATGAGTGGTTTAGGCTGGTTGCAGGTCACAGATGGGGTTTGCTTGGCTTAGGCATTTTAAACAGTCTCCTACTTTTAACTTCTTGATAATATTTAAAAATGAGAGGCACCTGGGTGGCTCAGTGGTTGAGCATCTGCCTTTGGCTCAGGTCATGATCCTAGGGTTCTGGGATCGAGTCCTGCATCGGGTTCCCCGAAGGGAGTCTGCTTCTCCCTCTGCCTATGTCTCTGCTTCTCTATGTGTGTCTTTCATGAATAAATAAAAATAAAATCTTAAAAATATTTTAAAATGAGGGTATTCCATTTGATATGACATAATAAGATATAATACAATCCATGTAAGAAGATTTCTGCATTCCCCTAAAAAATCCAGAAATTCTAGCAACCCTAGGCCTGACTCTACCACAGGATACTGAGCTGGCAATAAGAAGCACCCACCCTATAGAAGGGATGACAATCCCCCACTGCCCCCATCATTGCCCCAGCAGCCTGTGGATGGGGGGATAATATGATTTATCCCCCAAACAGGGACCAGAGTGAAAGGCAGCACTTTCCATAATGATGTCAGGACAACAGGTTGAAATAGAAACTGTCCCAGAGACATGAAGTCACTCTCCATGTAGGGTATCAGAAGTTTAACGTGGACTTATGCTCTTAGATCCCACAGTCCTTTTAGGGAATGTATCTCCAATCTGGGGAATGCTTTATGCAAACAATGTTCATCAAAATGCATTTAACAAATAATTTATTTCAATGTGGAAAGATATGTCTAATATAATGCTGTAAGAAAACAACAAAATGTAATTTTATTTGTGTAGTCTTTTAGAGCTAGTCTTTAAACTCAGCCCATGAAGAGAATCCAAGATTGGAAGGCGAATTGCCTTTAATTGCCATAGGTGATGTATTAATGGTGCCTTTTGGGGGCGATGCTGGAGATTTTCTTCTTGTACCTCTTTTGTATTTGACAAACTTTATTTACCGTTTGTGTAGTTCTTTCATGATGAAGAGCCCACTTGCTGGATTGCAGCAAGCAGTCTGGCAGAGGGCACGGAGCCTCAGGTAAGCAGAGCCTGGGTATGTTAGCAGGGTGGTGGCTGTCCCATGATGAATTCTGTAATGTCTCCCCTGGGGCCGCATGAAGCTGCTTGGCAAAGCTGGTCATCGACTCTGTTTTGGTCCTTTGGGAAATGAGCAGGGCAGGAAGGGAAGGGGAGATACAGCCTTCTGGTAATGAAATAAAAAGTCATGGAATAAAAGACAGGGAATATACTCAATGGTATCATACTAGGGTTGTATGGGGACAGATGGGAGCTACGTCTGTGGTGAGCACCACATTGTGTCTAGAGAAGTGGGATCACTATGTCTTACACCTGAAACTAATGTAACATTGTGTGTCAACTATACTCAAATTTTAAAAATTACAAATAAAAAAAGAAAAAGAAAAAGAAAGAAATTGAACAGGGCAACACAGTAAGCAAAATAATGTCCCCCCCCCCCAGATGTGCAGACCTTACTCCTTTGAACCTATGATTATATTGCCTTACATGGCAAAAGAGACTTTGCAGATGTGATTAAATCAAGGGCCTTGAGATGGGGAGATTATCCTGGATTATCCGGGTGGGCCCAACCTAATCACATGAGTCCTTAAAAGTGTAAGAGGAAGCTGATGAGAGGGTCAGAGAGATGAGTCTGGGAAGGATGCTGGCTGCCACTGTTAGCTGTGAGGACAGAGAAAGGGGCCATGAGGCAAGGAGTACGGTGGCCTCTAGAAGCTGGAAACTGCCCTCAGTTTGCGCCCAGCAAGGAAACAGTTCCTGAACCCACAAAACTAAGTCCTCCCAACAATCTAAGTAAACAGAGAACAGATTCTCCCCCAGAGTCTCCGGAACAGGGGGCAGCCTTGCTGACACCCCAATTTTAGTCTGGTGAGACCCGTACTAGGATCCAACCTACAGAATGGTAAGATAACACATGTGTGTCACTTTTAAGCCACTGAATGTGTGATGATTGGTTATGGCAGCAGTAGAAAACAGATATAGGCCAGAAAAGAGCACTGGCTGTAGTGGGGATGTGGTGGCCAGGCCTGGTTCTACCATGGGGGTTCCCCTATGCCCTTGGGGAGCCCTTGGATCTTGGGCTGCTTCTTCCAAGGGGGGCAGTGGTGATGTCTTAGTGCCTTCTAGTTCTGAAGCTCTGTTTAGCTTGTATACTTTCCTGGCCCTGAATCTTGCAGAGAGACAAGTTTTCCCCACACTACAAAGTACAGGATCCCACAGAGATTCCTCAAAGAATTAAATGTGAAACTACCATATGATCCAGCAATCCCAGTTCTGGGTATGATCTGAAGGAAACAAAAATTACTATCTTGAAAATATATCTGTGTCGCCATGTTCACAGCAGCATTATTTACAATAGCCAAGACAGACAAACAACCGAAGTACTCATGGATGGATGGATGAAGAATAAAGCCAATGTGAGATATATATATTATTCCATTATATATATATATATATATATATATATATAATGGAATATCATTCAGCCATAAAAAAGAAAGAATTTTTCACATTTGAAACAACATGGACAGAGCTTGAAGGGATTATGCTAAGAGAAATAAATCAAACAGAAAAAGACAAATACTGCATGATCTCATTTAAATGTGGAATTAAAAAATTTTAAAAACAAATTAGAGAGAGAGAGAGAGAGTCGATGGGTGGTTTTCTGACTTGAGGGGTGGGGGTGAGCAACATGGTGAAGGTGGTCCAAAGATACATACACACAGTTGTAAGTGACAAGACTGTACAGCATGGTGACTGGAGCTCAGAATTCTGTATTAATGTGTTTGAATGTTGTTAAGAGCCTGGATGGCTCAGTGGTTGAGTGTCTGCCTTCAGCTTGGGGTGTGATCCTGGGGTCCTGGGATGGAGTCCAGTATTAGGCTCCTTGTAGGCAGCCTGCTTCTCCCTCTGCCTGTGTCTCAGCCTCTCTCTCTCTCTCTGTCTTTCTCTCTGTGTGTGTCTCTCATGAATAAAAAAATAAAATCTTAAAAAATATAAAAGAAAAGAAAGCTGATAAGAGCCTGAGTGGCAAAAAAAAAAAAAAAAAAAAAAAAAAAAAAAAAAAAGAGCCTGAGTGGCTCAGCAGTTGAGCATCTGCTTTGGCTCAGTTCGTGATCCCAGGGTCCCTGGGATCGAGTCCTGCATCAGGGTCCTCACAGAGAGCCTGCTTCTCCTTCTGCCTATGTGTCTGCCTCTCCCTGTGTGTCTCTCATGAATAGATAAATAAAATATTTAAGAAAAAAAAAAAGAAAGAAAGTTGATAAGACAGTGGATCTTAAGAGATCTCATCACAAGAAAAACACTAACTTTGTGAGATGATGGATGTTAACTACGCTCCGTGGTAGGGATCATGTCACGATGTACAAATATCATCATGTTGTGTGCCTTAAACTAATACAATTTTCCTTCTGTATCAATTATATCTCAACGAAACTGGAAGAGATAAAAGTAAAATAAAGAAATGAAGAGCACAAGATCCCTATCCTCCTTCATCAGTGGGGCTGTTGGGGATGGGGTGGGGGCAAGGGGATGCTCAGGGGAATGAGCCTAAGGCGTCCATCCCAGCGCCACCAGCAGCCTCTGCCTGCTGTCGTCCAGTTGTGTTTTACGTTGCAGGCACCTGCCCTTCAAGGGGAGGTCGGGCTTTGCTCCGGGATGCTCCCTGACTGCTCCACAGTTTGCTGGCAACTCTGAACGTGGAGTGGGTAAAAGAGTAGAAGCGTGGGGAGGCCAAGGTGAGAACTCCTGAGTCCCTCCTGCCTCATTGTGCCCCCCTCAGCCTCTCTGCTGGGGCCCCGCTGACAGGGCGGCCCGGGCTGGGTCCGGGGAGGCGAGGTGGCTTCCTGCGGGGCACCTTTGGGACCTCCCGGGCTGGGAAGTGGCTGCTCTGCTCGGCTCCCTTCTTCAGCCCTAGAGCCGGCGGCTTCCCACCCCGATGCTTTGATGGAGCGCAGACAGGCCCCGGGGTGCTCCCTGTCTGTTCCTGTCGCTGGGTCTGAGCCAAAGGCGGAATGTGGGAGGCCTGTGTGGTTTGGGGCTCCCCACCCTGCCCCCGCTGAGCACCTAGTCCTGAGGTGGCCCGTGGAGGAACTCAAGCCACTTTTTCAGAGCAAAGTCCCCCTCACGAGCTCAGAGCCAGACTTGGGCGAGTGCCTCGTGAGCCTCAGTTTCCCCATTTGTCAAACAGAGATAGTAAATAGTACCTACCTCAGAGGATTGTTATGATGATAAAAATCAGAAACTTTCTTACGAACCCTTAATATGTCAGTGTCTGGCATATTATAAGTGTTCGATAAGTCTTGACTGTTTTATTTTTGATTATAGCATTAATAAGACCATTAATGAAGTCATTGCAAGGATGAGAAGAACTCACTTCTCTCCCCAGATCCGTTTCCGTGTCTGGGATGAACAGGTTGGACTGGACGATCTCTGGAGTGCTGTCTCTTGCTGAGATCCTGAGTTGCCTCAGTGTCCCCACCTCTTGCTAGTCTGGTGGGCATACATCAAGCACAGGCTGAGGCTGAGATGGCAGGTCCGCTGCCTCCTGCCTGGAGGCCCTCATCTGAAAGATGGGGTTGGCAGATTTTTAGACTCCCCTGCCTGTCCCTGCCTGTCTTCGGCCTGGATGGCAGCTGAGAAATGGGCAAGCCTGGGGAGCCGTCTTGGTCATGCTGCCATGCAGCCCCGTGTGCCTAGGTCAGCCTTCACCATTGTCCCCAAACCAACGCCTTGCCCTTATCTTTACGGTAAAGTCTCAACACTCCAATAGCTGGGTCCCGCCACCCTGTCCTGCACCACAGGGTGCCCGTGGATGCAGTGTCCCTCAAGAAATCAGAGCACCTGGTCTGGCCGTGGTAAAGTGAATATCTCTCAGATCTGGACAGGGCTGGTGAGGACCAAAGAGACCCATCGTCACTGAAGTCCAGTGTGATGGTCCAGACCTCCAAGTTGTGTTCACAGACTCAAGGGATCAGGAAGGCTTTGAAAGTTGGAAGTTGACCTGTTGGTGCCCTGTCCACATAGCCTTGCCCTTCCCAGGCGCTCCACCCTGGGCCTGACTTCCAGCTGCTAGCACCTCTGTCTTTTAATTTTTTTTTTTTTTTTTTTTTTGCCAGCACCTCTGTCTTTTGGCCTCAGGGTCTGTCTGGACGTTAGAGCCGCCCTGACCATACGTATGCCAGCTGAAAGCCCCAAGGAATCACTTCTCTTGGGAGCAGCCTCCACTGCTGACAAGCAGGGTCTGGTGGATAAGGAGCCCAGGGCCCAGAGCTCCCTGCGGGATTCCAGTTGTCCATCGTGGAGGTCTGCTGGAGAAGATGCTCGTCCTGGCCTCCTGCCCTCCTGGTCTCACTTCTCCACCCCTGTTATGAACTGAACTGTGTCCCCCCCTTAAAAACTTATCGGTTGAAGTGTTGACCACCAGTACCTCAGAATGGGACCTTATTTGGAAACAGAGTTGCCACAGACATAATTAGGGAGGATGAGGTCAGTAAAGTGGGCCCTCCTCCAAAATGACTGTGTCTTTATAAAAAGGGGGAGCGTGGACACAGAAACATGCATGCAAGGAGAACACTAAATGCAGATGAAGGCAGAAAGCAGAGCGAGACTCCTACATACAAGCCAAACGCTGCTACATACTGCCAGCGAGCTGCCAGCGAGCTGCCATCAGCTCACCCTCCGGAGGACCCGACCTTGCCAACACCTTGATTTTGGACTTTGGCCTCCAGAACTTGAGACGATACGTTTCTGTTGCTTAAGCCCCCCTTCCAAAGTCCCCCAGTTTGTGGTACTGTTATTGCAAACCTAACAAATTCTTCCCCATAGTGTTATTTTCTAGATTTTGCTAAATAAAGTATTTGCACTTCAGTCTTTGTCCAGGGTCAGGAACCCAAGCTGAGAGACAGGAGAAAGGAGGGCGGGCTGGTCCCATAGGGCAAGGAAATGTCAAGAGTGAGCATGTTAAAATGACCCCAGGACTTGGGGGGCAGGGGCAGATTGAAGGCTGGAGCCCACCCTCTGAACCAAGATCTGGGGATGCGCAGGTGGTTCTGTGTGCTGTCAGGGACAGGATGTCAGGGTGGGAAATTGGCCCCCACTGTCAAGGCCACTGACCCTTTGAAACCCTCCTTTACCTATATCCTCCACTCCTGGCTGATGGAGAGAGGGCTGGGTGGCCCCTGTGCTCTCACTGGGACAGGATCAGGGCCTGGTGGTTTGCGTGCTTGCAGAGCAGGAGCTCACTCGAACTTCCTACAAAGAAACCAGCTGCCTGCTAAAGAGAAGGGGCAAGTGGCCAACATGCCAGCCCCAAATAGGTCCCCCTGCAAGTATTATTGTTTAATAAAGCCAGAGATCTCGGACAAAGAAGGAGGGAGAAAATATCTTAGAGGAAACTCATGAGAAAAAGAAATTGTTTTTTGTTAAAAATTTAATGTTAATTTTGGGGAGCTAAATGTTCATCAGGAGGGGAATAATTAAGTCCACAAGAGTTCATCCCCCTGACCTGGCCAAGATCCTTGCTCATACTGCTCCCTGTCTCCTGGACCCTTGTCCCTTCGCCTAGCTGGGTCTCATGGCTCCGTGTATTGGCATATGTGGTGAATCTGTCCTGGCTGGGTATCGAGGGCTCACGCCCTGAGAAAGAGCAAGGCCAGTGACAAGCATGGAGGCTTGGCTGAGCCAAACCTGACACCGCTTAACACAGGCCTCAGTTTACCTCTCCTCGAAATGGGCACATTGCTGGAGGGGACAGAACATTGCAAAGCTTTCACCTCGCCACTTCTGGGTGCAGCTGTTTGGAGGCCCTTTCGCTGAGATCCTGCTGGCTCGAGTCCTGGAGGGTGAGGCTGGGGAGGTCCCTAAGGGTAGAGTGCTGGTGGGAGGGCAGGGTGGAGGGGCGCTGTGGGGGGCCGAGGCAGGCTTGGAGCCAAATGGGCAGCCTGTGGGGGCTGGAGACTAGGAAGGATTCCTGGTAGTTTGGGTGTAACTTGAAATTCTGCCATTTTCCATCTTATCTCATCATCAGAAAGAAATCAGATGAGAGAGTGTGAGCTCATTCTAAGAGAAGTAATTTTTTTGCCCTCTGGTTCCTATCAATTAAATCCTCTTTTCTGTTGATCATCTTCAGAGACTGTCTGAAAGGCCTTTCTGGACTGATTGTCACAGAGCTAATTAGGCCAGCAAGTACACGTCAAGCGCTGTCCCCTCGGGGGCCACAGAACAGCTGCTCAGCCTTGGGCACTACTTGGCTTGAGTTGGAAGCTTAACCCTGCTATTAACTAGCGGTGTCACTGTTGCCAGGGTACTTAGCAGTCTAAGCCTTAACTTTCCCAACTATAAAATGGGAATGATAGCAATGCAGACCCATGTATCCAATATTCACTGGGCATGACTCCTTGGGGTTGTAGAGGAACCTCAGATTCAAGGTGTCCAAAACTGAACTTGACACCTCTCTTCCCCACTCTGCTCCTCTTTCTCAGCATCCTCCACCTCAGTAAATGGCCCACCAACAGCCAAGTCCCACACCTGGTTGCCTAGGGTAGAAAGCTGAAAAAGGAACTCGAGTGTCACTTCCTCCAGGAAGCCCTCTGTAATCACTTTTATCTTCCCATAGGTTAGACAAGCCTCCAACAGCCTTCCATGCCATCACGTGTGTCTCTTTGACATACTTACCTTTTAATGATCTCTTGGTGTATCTCTCTCACTGAAAGGCGAGGCCCTGGAGGGCAGGGACAATATTTTAATCTTCTTAGAATCCCCAAGACCTATTGTAGGACCTGCCTACAGTTTATGATAGTCTAAACCTCTGTTGTCTCCATCATCCACACTCCCTCCAGCCCCACATAAGTAGGCAATTTATTTATTTATTTTAAAAAGATTGATTTATTTATTTTAGAGAGTGAGCGAGATCAGGGTGGGGGATGCAGAGGGAGAGGGAGAGAGAGAATCTTAAGCAGACTTCATGCCTAGCACAGACCCCGACGTGGGGGTTGATCTCACCACTCTGAGATCATGACCTGAGGGGAAGTCAAGTGTCGGACACCTAACCCACTGAGCCACCCAGGCGCCCCTCAACAGGTAATTTAAATAAAACAGTGTGTTTGGGATGCCTGAATGGCTCAGTGGTTGAGCCCCTCCCTTCGGCCAGGGGAATGATCCTGGAGTCCAGGAATTGAGTCCCATGGCAGGCTCCCTGCACGGAGCCTGCTTCTCCCTCTGCCTATGTCTCTGCCTCTCTCTCTCATGAATAAATAAATAAAATATTAAAACAAAAACAGTGTGTTTGCTTCAAGATGAGTCCCCTACCAGCACTCCTCCACCAGACTGCTATTCTGGAACCTTCTAATATAGAAACCTGGCACTGCCACCCAAGGTCTGATGTGTAGCAGGAGCTCAGTATGATGAGGCACAGAATGATGAGCAGATTCCAGAGTTATCCTGTGCTTTTTAAGACTTTTATTTTAGGGGATCCCTGGGTGGCGCAGCGGTTTGGCGCCTGCCTTTGGCCCAGGGTGCGATCCTGGAGACCCGGGATCGAATCCCACGTCGGGCTCCCGGTGTATGGAGCCTGCTTCTCCTTCTGCCTGTGTCTCTGCCTCTCTCTCTCTCACTGTGTGCCTATCATAAATAAATAAAAAAAAACAAAAAAAATTAAAAAAAAGACTTTTATTTTATTTTTTAATTTATATATTTGCATATATATGCATTTATAAATATTAAGTTTTTAATTTTAATTCCAGTGTAGTTAGCATTCAGTGTAATATTACTTTCAAGTGTACAATATAGTAGTTCAACACGCCTGTATGTCACCTGGTGCTCATCACAAGTGTCCTCCTTCATCCCCATCACTTGTTTGCCGCATCCCCCACCCACCTCCCCCCTGGTGACCATCAGTTTGTCCTCTATAGTTAAGAGTCTGTTTCTTGGTTTGCCATTCTTTTTTTTTTTTTTTCCTTTGCTAGCTTCCTTTTGTTGGTTTCTTAAATTCCACATGTGAGTGAGATCATATGGTATTTGTCTTTCTCTGGCTGACTTATTTCACTTACCATCACACGCTCTAGCTCCATTCACATGGTTGCAGCCCTGTGTGCTCTTCCTTCCTGCATCACATCCAATTAATTCCCAAGTCCTTCAGCCTTTTCCTGCCTCATGGCTCCTGTGTCGGTGCCCTCTGGGTCCGCCCACAGCACCAATGCAAAAGCCAGTTGCCTGGCTTTTGAGAATTCAGGTAATCCCATTTCCCTCGGGCTGTGGGAGAAGCTAACTGTCCTCTAGGAGGACCAGGGCTCCTGTCGGGGCACCCACTCTGTTGATCAGCCCCTTCCCTGCCCTCTTCACCTAACTGGGCTCAGTTCAAGAATCCCTTGTTCCCAAGGGCCCTGCCTGCCAGTCCCCTCTTGTCAGGTGCATAGCCAGGCAGGACCTGTGGTCCTGCATCTTCCTCCAAGACAGGACCAGGGCCCCAGCAACTAACACCTAATAGGTCTTCAACACACATTTGGTGTCTTTCCCATGGCTCTTCTCTTAACTTGTAGGCCTACTCGGCATGAGGCCTGCTGAGTGACTTTAGTGAGTCACTTAGGCTCTATCCTCAGCACACTCCTGAATCCCGCTCCAGGGTACCTTGTGGCCATTGCGAGGCTAACATGTCATAGGCCCGTAGAGGCATCTTTCTTCATTTTACTGCTGCCATCTGTGTGCAGGAGGGATGAGGAAAGCCCATGTGGACCTATTATTTTCTGGCTGTTTGCAGATCCTTCTAGTACTCCCCAAACCATCTTCCTCCTGCCCTTTGCACAGGATAGCAGCTTTTCAGGTACGCTATCTGTTCCCCCAGAGGGAGCCTGAGGTGGGCAGGAAATACAACCTCAAAGAGACAGGCTGGGCTCTCAGAGAAAAGGAGCCTGCAGAGTCACTCCCCACCCTTCACTTTGGGCCCCAAGTGTATTTCTTCTAGCTTCACATGTATATATCAAATCCTATTTTGCAGTTGCCTTCAGGTTTCAATTTAAAGATGGTAATCTTGGGGTGCCAGGAAGGCTCACTTCGGTTAAGCATCTGACTCTTGATTTAGGCTCAGGTCATGATCTCACGGCCATGGGATTGAACCCTGGGTCCAGTTCTGCACCTAGTGGGGAGTCAGCTTGGGGTTCTCTCTCCTTCTCCCTATGCCCCTTCCCCTAACCCCCACTCTCACTTGCTCTCCCTCTCAAATAAATAAATAGATCTTTAAAAAAATTATAAAGATGGCAGTCTCACAGTTATGAATTTCAGTTTCTTTTTTTTTTTTTCTTAAAGTAAGCTCTACACTAGATGTGGGGCTTGAACTCACCATCCTGAGATCAAGTCACGTGCTCTACTGAGTCAGCCAGGTGTCCCTTCAGTTTCTTAATTAAAAATGTAAAACAGGATTTGTGTGAAGGAGGCATTCTGAATTTGCCAAGGTTCCTCTGGCCATTTACTACTTTACCTGTTCTCCAAAAGTGCTCCCCCGACCAGCAGGGACCCGTAGCCTCAGGAGCACCTGGGAACTTGTTAGAAATGCAGATTCTCAGGCCCCTCCCTGGACCTTCTGACTCAAAGTCTCTGAGGCCTGGGCCCGCAGTCTGTTTTAACAAACCCTGCAGATGATTCTGTGGATCTTCAGGGTTGAGAAGCACTGAACTAACCTATAGCTCCAAGTCTTTGGAGGCAATCAACTACTTCTGAGAGATGCTATGAGAATTCAGCCAGGGACATTGAGGGTTTGCTCTCTTTTGAATTCAAGCCACCAGGGGGTCTCAGATTTAAGCTGCATCGGAATCCCCTGGAGGGCTTGTTAACACACAGTTGCTGGGCCCCACCTCGAGTCTCTTATTTAGTAAGTCTAGGGCGGGGCCTGGGAATCTGCATTTCCAGCAAGGTCCATAGTGATGAAAACCACGTGATGCTTGTCTGGGGGCCACATTTTGAGAACAACTGCTCTGATCAATTTCCATAATAAATGTTTGCTTGACTGACGCAGATCAACACGAGTACTGTACTCAGCAGTAGATCAGGATTATCGTCTTGGTTGGTAGCCTACTCTTTGAGGGTTTTTTAAAAAAAATATTTGTTTTTTAAAGTTCAGAGGCTTTTTTTTTTTTTTTTTTTAATTTTTTTTATTATTTATGATAGTCACACACAGAGAGAGAGAGGCAGAGACACAGGCAGAGAGAGAAGCAGGCTCCATGCACCAGGAGCCCGACGTGGGATTCGATCCCGGGTCTCCAGGATCATGCCCTGGGCCAAAGGCAGGCACCAAACCACTGCGCCACCCAGGGATCCCAGTTCAGAGGCTTTTAATGGCAATATCTCATTGTAGCTTAGCTTCCTTATCTGTAAAATGGATAGATCATAGTACCTACCTCCCGCCCCTCCCAGAATGTTATGAGGGAATTCACAGAAAGTGCCTAGCCCAGCACCTGGCACATTGTTACATCCTTTCTGGAAATTACCCATTATGACTATGATTTCATATTTGTGTTGGACTAGGAAATTAGTGCCATAAATCCTCCTGCAAATCCCAAATCATATGAAGTACATATATGAAAACTGAGGATGCAGGCCCCTGGGTGGCTCAGTCAGTTGAGCATCTATCTGATTCTTGGTTTTGGCTCAGGTCGTTATCTCAAGGTCCTGGGATCAAGCTGGTGATGGGCTCCATGCTCTGTGGTGTCCGCTTATGTCCCTCTCCCTCTGCCCCTCCCTCCTTCATTCTCTCTCTCTCCTCCTCTCTCTCTCTCTCAAGAATGAACTGCATTTTGTCCCAAGCTCATGAATGGGAACACAACTGTTCTTAGCCCTGTGGCGGGGGGGTGGGTAGGAGTCCCCATGCCCTCAGCCATACCAGCTTGTCCCCCGGTCTGGGGTCCCAGAAGTGGAGAAGGCTTAGGAAAGGTGGTGCTGAAACAGTTGCCCAGGTCAAATTTTACTGTAGTCAGGATTGTAAAAGTAACACTTGCTCGTTGTGAAAACCTGATATGTTAAAAACCTCTGCGTCCTTCAGGATAGCTGGTGAGGACCACTTGCAAACAATGTGTTTTGCATCCTTCTCTGCTGCCTAATAACGTGCAAATGTACAGGGGTGGTATCTTATGGGCCTCCTCCAGAGCGAGTTCAGCATCAGTCCGTACGGACCCAAGATGATGCTTTGGTCTTCAGAGAGGTATTCTAAGTGACATGAATTGGTTTTAGGGACTTTTGTGGCATAAAAAGTGTCTGTTCCTCACGCTTGCCCTGAGATGAGGATGTCCTGATACTGAGTCTGCAGGGGTGTATATGAGAGGCTATTCTATTCCCAGAGGTTCCAGCCAGGGATGAGGGGGGAAGCTCAGTTTAGTCAGGGAACCAGGGCCAATCAGGCCCCCCCTGAGGAGAGGGCTTCTCTTGCAAAATGCCTTCCTGGAGAAAAGAACCATCTGCCTCATTTCAGGGACAAACCTGGGCTCCTTTGAGTTGCATTTCTCAACGCCTGCATTTCTTCTCTTCCGCTGGCTGCCAAGTCTGCCCGTAGATGTCCCCACAGAGCAGACTGACCAAGGCCCCGGGGTTGCAGAGGCTGTACTGGCAGCAGAAGGGAGTACCCCGGGAATCCCTGGGTGGCTCAGCGGTTTGATCCTGGAGTCCCCGGATCAGGTCCCACATCGGGCTCTCTGGGTGGAGGCTGCTTCTCCCTCTGCCTGTGTCTCTGCCCCTCTCTGTGTGTCTCTCATGAATAAGTAAATAAAATCTTAAAAAAAAAAAAAAAGAAGCGAGTACCCCTTGCAGGACGGGGGGGGGGGGGGGGGTATGGGCACTCCGGGGGGTAAGGGCACTCACCTGGAGTTGCCCTGTGCTCAGCTGTCCAGCCAGCCAGAGGGAAAGTGTTTTGGCACTTTTTACCCCGTCCTCCCCCGTTGACAATGTCTGCAAGGGCTGCTTCATGCTCTCAGAACTCACTGGTCCTGTGTGACCCCAGCGTGCCTGCCTGCCCTCCTCCCTGGCCTAACTGCCCCCCTGCCCCCCTCAAGGCCACCACCTCTGAGCAGTCACACCTCTACGCTCCAGGCTAGGCACTCTTCTCCATTCTCTCTGTTCCCACCTTCTGTATCAGCTGAGATGCCTCTCACTCCTGGCAGCCGTCCCCTCCTACGTGCTGCCCCAGCCCATCAGCTTGTCTCTCATTTTCTAGAATCATCCATCCTTTCAAAATATGTTTACACGTAAACTGGGTGATATTACAAACATTGTTCTGAAACTTGCTTTTTCCCTTCTGCATGTTTGTTGACCGCTGTTCTGAGAGCTCCCTACTACCTACCCCCCTCCCCCCCCCCCCCCCCGCACGGTGTACTGTGGCGGATGGACGCGGCCCCTGCTGATGGACACTGTGTCGTTCTCACCTCACTATTAGAGTGTTGCAAAGAACATTCTCGTGCACACATCTCTGCACGGTTGGGGAAGAATAGTTTAGGACAGAAATCTGAAGGTAGAGGGGCACCTGGGTGGCTCAGTCTGTTAAGCGTCAGACTCTTGATTTCAACCCAGGTCATGATCTTGGGGTCATGGGATCGGGCACTGTGTGGAGCTCACACTCAGCAGAGTCTGCTTGTCCCTCTCTCTCTGCTCCTCCCCCAGCATCCCAGCATGTTCTCTCTCTCTCTCTCTCTCTCTCAAATAAATAAAATCTTAAAAAAAAAAAAGAAATCTGAAGGTAGACTTGCTGGGTCAGATGGTATATAGTCACTTTAAATTTTTTTTTAGATTCTATCCATTCATAAGAGACACAGAGAGACAGGCAAAGACATAGGCAGAGGGAGAAGCAGGCTTTCTGTGGAGAGCCCAATGTGGGACTCGATCCCAGGACCCCAGGACCACCCACACCCTGAGCCAAAGGCAGATGGTCAAACACTGAGCCACCCAGGCATCCCCCCCTTTTTTTTTTAAGATTTTATTTATTTATTCATGAGAGACACACACACACAGAGAGAGAGAGAGAGAGAGAGAGAGAGAGAGAGGCAGAGACACAGGCAGAGGGAGAAGCAGGCTCCATGCAGGGAGCCAGATGTGGGAATCGATCCTGGGACTCCAGGACCACGCCCTGGGCTGAAGACGGCCCTAAACCGCTAAGCCACCCGGGCTGCCCACTTTAAATTTTTATTTATTTATTTATTTTTTAAAAAAATATTTTATTTATTTATTCATGAGAGACACACACACAGAGAGAGGCAGAAACACAGGCAGAGGGAGAAGCAGGCTCCACACAGGGAGCCCGACGTGGGACTTGACCCTGGAGACCCTGGGCTGCAGGCAGCACTAAACCGCTGTGCCACCAGGGCTGCCCCACTTTAAATTTTTAAAAGAAGTTCCAAAGCGTTCTCCAGAACCCAAGTACAAGTTTACGCTTCTACCAACCAAGAAAGAGCCCTCACCAGTGTTCAAGGTCCTTTTTAGAGATCTATTGGGCAGTGTCTCCCAGAAGCCCCATGGCCAGCTTTTTTCCTGGGGCTTCTCCCTCCCACCTGCTGGTCAGAGGCACACAGGTCTACCGGGATTCAGAAAGCCTCTGGGGGCAGGGCCCCATCTGAGATGCGAATGAACCTGAATGGCAGGTCTTTATTAGTTAATGAAAAACCCCTTTGTTTTGCTGATGGACCCTCTGGGGTTTTGACAAGGTTTTTGTTTTATTTTGTCATTTCTGTGGCTTTGGAAGTGGCAGGTGCCTGGAGAACGAGTGTGAGTCTGCCGGTGGTGAAAGGGTGTAGCAGGTGAGGCCCCTGGTGGTGGCTGGCAGTAACAATGGCTGTGGCCCAAAGTCTTAATTCCAAACCCGGCCGTTAACAATCGACTCATTCATAAAATAATTGCCAAGTGCTTTCCGTATGTCATGTCAGGTACTGTACTAGGCTTTGGGATGCAGAGTCATTACACAGATACAGATTTGAGGGGGCAGCACGGAGGGGGTGTGCCCAGCAGAGGCCTCAAAGTAGGAAGGAACACAGTGGGGAGGGAGGGAGGATGCTCGAGGGGAGGCAGGGGCTGGATCCCATAGGTTTTGAAGTGTACCCCAAGAGCCATGGGAAACCACCGAAGAATTTTAAACAAGGGTAGATAGAGTAACAGGATTTGATTGGTGATATGAAAGGTTCCTTCCATTTGCACCAGGATGTGAGGACCCAGTTGACCTCAGGTTTGGAGGAAGGAGGCAAGTGTCAATCCTGAGTTACAGAATCACTGGGTTTCTGTTCCTCTGGATACTTTGAATTCCTCCCTTGTTCCTGGAATGGGGGTAGGATTAAATGACTGTAGCCTTGAAATTGGGCAAGTGTGAGGGGGTGGAGGCAGGAGGCCCAGCTTCTGGTAGCCAGCCCCCCCCCCCCCCCCCCCCCCCCCCCGCAGTGCAGGGCCAAGGACTGTGTGCTCCGTTGGTCCTTGCAGGAGGGGGGCGGGAGCCTGGAGTGGGGTGGGGAGCCTGGAGCAACGGAACAGACAGAAGAGGAGTGGACCTAAAGGCACCAGCTCCCTTCACACCACTGCCTCTCACTAGCTCCCACACTGCCCACCCTTCCACAGAGAAAGATGCTAAGGCTTTCCAAGTTGGCTAGGCTAGAGCTTTTCAAAGCCCAATTGCAGAACCCATCTGATACCGAAAACTGAGCTAGTTGCTATATATGCCTCCATAATGCTCAAAGCTGCCCTGCCAGAGGGTGACTTGCCCATGATACAGCAGAGGAAAGTGCCCATCTGAGCAGCTGAATGCCCGGGTCCTGCACCTGTAAGGGTGGGGCTAAGGTCTCGGATCCCTTCATGCTTCTCCAGCCTCTCAGAGGCTTGGCATTAAAAACCTTTCTTGAGGGATACCTGGGTGGCTCAGCAATTGAGCCTCTGCCTTCAACTCAGGATGTGATCCCTGGGTTCTGGGATCAAGTCCCACATGGAACCTGCTTCTCCCTCAGCCTGTGTTCCTACCTCCCTCTGTGTCTCTCATGAATAAATGAATAAAATCTTTTAAAAAACCACCAAACCCTTTCTTGGGTCTTCCAAGCCCCTGGCCTCCTCCTTAGCTCAGCCACTCATACTCGCCGCCCCCGCTGGTCAGCACACTAGGCCCCTCAGAATGCAGGAGACCCTGGGCACTGTGTCACCCTGCGGGACTAGAGGTCTTTGGTCCCCTTACTGGACCATGCACTGCTGGAAGGCCAGCCTCTGCTCTAATTACCCTGTCCCTGCTCCCCCACCACCCTGGGGACTGACCTGGCACACAGCAGAGGTGCCGTGTAAGGTTTGTGGGGGTCGCTGAGAGACCCTTGGCAAAGCCCCAGTGTTTTTTCAGAGTGGCCCAGTGCAAAGTGAGCTTCCCATTTCTGCACCACGGCCAGGCTGTCCCAGATTCCAGGAGTGCAAAGATAAAGGCAGGAGTGTGTTTACCTAGAGGGCAGGGTATGTAGTGGTGCAATGCACAGCCTCCATCTGGGCCTAAATCTTGGACACATGCTAACTCTGAGCTTGGACAAATTATTCAGCTTCTCTTTGACTCAGTTTCCACATTAGCTACTGGAGGTGTATTAGCACCGATTCTATAGGATTGTGATGAAGATAAAGTGAGTTAATGTGTACAACCTGCTTAGAACTGTGCCTGGCAAATACTTTGTTAAAAGATAAACTGAGGCATATTGAAAATTTTAAGCGTTTATTTGAACGAAAATGGATTTGAATTAGGCAGCATCCAACCTAGCAGAGCTCTGAGGAGCCTGCTAAAGACTTTTACAGGCAGAAGAAGGCAGGAACAAGGAAGTTCTACTAGGCAAAAAACCCCAACCCAAACAAACAAAAAACCTGTTGCAACACTGTTGCAACATCACTTTCCCTGAGGGGAGGGCAGGGGTCTATTGAGCAGATTACCTTACTAGTGCTGGTCAAGAGTGACTCCTTTTTTTTTTTTTTTTAAAGATTTTATTTTAGGGGCCCCTGGGTGGCTCTGTGGTTGAGCATCTGCCTTTGGCTCAGGGCGTGATCCCGGGGTCCTGGGATGGAGTCCCACACGGAGCTCCTCTCAGGGAGCCTGCTTCTCCCTCTGCCTATGTCTCTGCCTCTCTCTGTGTGTCTCTCATGAATAAATAAATAAAATCTTAAAAAACATTATTTTATTTTTTTAAAGTAATCTCTACACCCAATGTGGGGCTCACAGCTCTGAGATCAAGACTGGAATGCTCTACTCTCTACAGCTCTATGGACTGTGCCAGCGAGGCACCCCTGGGGCCTTGTTTTTGAACAATGTAAACATTTGTTTTTCTTGTCCTGCCCTCTAGAGACTCAGCATTTGGCAGAGGGACTGAGCAGCAACCGTACTAGCATATAATACACTCCCTAAGAGGGGACCGAGTCCTCTACATAAGGTGGGACTCCACATTTTTGAAGCCCACAAGTTTCCAGGGACGTTCCCATTTTAAGCTTCTGACAGTTTCTGATTCATAATTGGGAAAGAACTGCTCTTTGTTTGGGGAAAGCCACTTCATAATTAAAACCAGAAATTTATTTTTGAGCTGACTCTTTGTGAGCTAAATCGTCCTGTTCTTAACTGCGAAGGGGTGTCCTTCTGGGGAGCGGAGTTGCTTCTGAGAAGGTGATCCTGGTGCTAAGGAAAGAAAGCCAATAATCAGAAGGAGGGAGAGAGTTCATTGCCCTGTTGGGGCCCAGGGAAGGCTGTGGGCCAGGTCTTTGTAGAGAATCTTGGTCACAGGAGGTGGGGACCAGATGGTTAGTTGGTCCTGGCCATGGGGCAGCAGACTGGACCATGGGGGGTCCAGTGGGCAGTCCACAGAGCAGGGGGGCTCCTGGCCCATAAGAAGCTTTTCTCTGCAACGTAATTCCTTTCTGCCATTCCCAAAACTTTCTGGAAAAGTTTGTTTCTGGTCCTCGACATATTCTGAGGAATCTCAGGGGATCCTGTACCTGTGGCTGGTGGCAGTGGAGCAAGGGGGAAGAACCAGCGAGAGGTGGCTCCAGGAAAATGTGTGCCCCAGCCAGCTGCAGTGACAGTGACAGCGGCTGGCTGGATGTGTGGAGTCTGAAGACAGAGATCTCCTCAGAAATACTCCAGGGAGAGATTGGCAAGACGGGCCTTCCTGAGGCCTCAGCCTGCTGCTCCTTGACCATGAAAGGGAAGGGTGACCTTTCAGGCTGGAAAGCCTGTGGAATCAAGAGTGAGGAAAGCCGGGGCTCAGGGAGGGCTGCACCGAGTTGGTGACCCATAAGCAGAGTTTTGAAGGATGAATAGGAGTTCAATGGCAAAGCAGATGAGCAAAGTTCTCCCCAGTTTCCAGCCACCACATACCACCTGGGAAATTCAGTTTCAGATTCCAGAAGACTAGGGACCCCCAGATTCCAGAAGACTAGGCCCCCACCCACTTGGAGCAGAAGAGCAGGGGTAGCCTCTGTATTTTTCTCTCATCTGTGGGGAGGGACAGGTTTCTGGCTCCCTTGGGCTCCTCTAGGCCATATAGGCACAGCAATGAATACCATTCCCAGTCCCACCTCAGGCACTTGAGATGCCGCAGAGTGCTTATAGATTGCTTTTGTCAAAATGTGTGAATTCCCTGGGGGGGCAGAGAGATTTATTCAGTCTTCGCTGAGTTGGCTCTTATTTGCCGCTACCTGCAAAAATATATTTCTTGGGCTCGGTTCCCAGAGGAGCGATGTTAGGTCATTACTCCATGAATTGTTAGGCTGTAAAGGAGCCATTCCTCACTCATCGGCGGCTCGGCAGTGGTGGCCGGGCAGCCGGGTCACTGCAGCCGCCCCTGGTACGGCCATCTGTTGTGGGAGCGGCCGATGATGGCTCTGCGCGCGGAGAGTGGCCACTTGGGAATTATTTGTGTGTGCACGTTTAACCATTTCTCCCTTGCCTCTGTTCTAATAGATGACGCCACAGAGGCCAGCCCGCTGAGCCAAGGAACAGAGGGAGCTGGGCGTTCAGAGTTCATCAGAAATTTTGAGTGTCTCTGCCCGTGACCCCTGGAGGGGAAATAAATGGGGCCTGGTGCTCTCCTGCATGCTCCCCTCTTTTGATGCAAGCAGCAGGGGCTCAGGCCACCACGACCCGGTCCGTGTCAAGGCCGGACACAGGCTCCTAAAACAGGTCAGTAACTTGGGTTATTGCTGATGTCATTTTCTCCCCTTTCCTGGGCAGCCTCTCCCACGTGGAAACCCCTTTGCAGACTCCCCTTTTCCATCAGTGCTCCCCTGACCAAGATCCTGTTGCCTCAAGGTCTGATGAGGAGGAGTTGGCTCTGCAGTTAATGCCGGGAAGATGCTAATGCCTGAAACAGCCTCATCTGCAGCCTTCCCCACCAGAGGCTTCCATCTTGAGGGTTAGCGCA
Organism: Nyctereutes procyonoides; assembly: GCF_905146905.1. NCBI lineage: Eukaryota > Metazoa > Chordata > Mammalia > Carnivora > Canidae > Nyctereutes > Nyctereutes procyonoides. The sequence continues at coordinate 9,392,746 of NW_026575030.1, read as the reverse complement.
GGTCTGTGCAGTTAAAACAGTGGTTCTCAATCAGAGCAATCGTGGTCCATTCCCACCCTACCCGACACATTTGGCAACATCTGGAGACATTTTTGGTTGTCATATCAGAGGGGAGGGGGGTTATTGGCATCCATTGGGTAGAAGCCAGGGATGATGCCACACATCCCGTAATGCACAGGCCTCCACCAACAAAGAATCACATGGTCCCAAATGCCAAAGGCACCAAGGTTGAGAAATCCTGAGTTAGAAAGAGCTAGATTCCAGCCTGGCTTAAAAAAATAAAAAAAATAAAAAAAAATGCTACCTCCTGTCTCTTCAGAGAGTGGTGAGACTGGGAGAAGAAAAACCTGGAAAGCAGGGCAGAGGAAGGAGAACTTTGCATCCTTCCATCACATTCTCAGTTTGCAGGATGGGCAGGGACTCCTTTGGGAGCAATGCTGCCCAGAAGAACTTTCTGTAGTGATGGGAATGCTCCATATTTGTGATCTGAGAGCCACTAGTCACATGCAACTTATTGGATACTTGGTATTTGCCTACTGAGTAAGACGGAGGGCTGAATTTTTAATTTTATTTATTTTCAGTTAAGTTTCAATTAAAATTCAATACCCACAGGTGGCTGGCTAGTGTCTACCCTGATGAAAAAGTACAATGTTTAAGTCCTTCTACCTGCTGGGGGATGCTTCATCCTAGCTAGGAGCAATGGAGGTAGGGAAAAGTGCAGTCCTCGTTCTCAGTGAGGGGCTTCTGAGGGTGGACAGTGCAGGGCTACTGCCCCAGCAGCAGAAGTGGGGCCCTGGGCCCTCTCAGTGTGAGGTAGGGCCACCTGAGCCGGCAAAGACCCAGAGGTCAGAGGCCAACTCTGTCCCCAGGAGGCCTCAGGAGCTTTCAGGGGCTCTCACTCCCAGGCCAGGCTCGAAAGCACAGTCCAACGGGTCAGGGGAAGGATAACCTCTGGCCAGATGCAGAGACGGCTGAAACCTACAAGAGTCCCCCAACTGCAACCCTGTAATGAGGCCCAAGCCAGGGGTAGATCCTTTAGAGATCACTTGATTCCTATCCTAATATACGAGCTTTGTAATAAAATATCAATGGTGACGATAGGGTAAGGGTTAAATCCAGGGGTCGAACTTCGATTCTGATAGAAAGAGTTGGCTAGTCACCTCAGTCTGTTTCTATTCCTTTTTATAATCATAATTTTATTTTTTTTAGAGATTTTTTAAAATTTTTATTTTTTTATGATAGTCACACACACACAGAGAGAGAGAGAGGCAGAGACATAGGCAGAGGGAGAAGCAGGCTCCATGCACTGGGAGCCCGACGTGGGATTCGATCCCTGGTCTCCAGGATCGTGCCCTGGGCCAAAGGCAGGCACTAAACCGCTGCGCCACCCAGGGATCCCTAGAGATTTTATTTTTTTCAAGTAATCTCTATGCCCAACATGGAGGTTCAAATTTATAACCCTGAGATCAAGAGTCGGATGCTCTACTAACTGATCCAGCCAGGTGCCCCCATAATCGTAATTCCACATGGCAGACAAATTGAAACCCATAGATTTCTGCAGAGTTAACTTTCCTACCTCTTTCATATCTTTGCAAAGACCACCACTCCCACTCACTGACCATGACCACCACCCCAGGGTGCCTGGGCTCCTTCCTCCTTACTCTGTTTTCCCCCAGGGCAGTTCTCAGGCCCGAAGTCCCTCTGACACGGGCTTATTTATTTGGTTGATCTTGATCACCTGCCTAGCCCCATGTGCACCTCAACTTCAAGAAGGCGGTTGTGGGCCTGTTTTGTTCCCTTCAGCAGGCCAGGTGATAGTCAATCTGCCAAGTGAATGACACACGTCAGGCACTGTCAGGGACTGTGAGTGGGATGGTGCTTGTCACCTCATGATTTTTGTCACAGCAGAAGGAGTAGCAGATGGAGGGAGGCCTGGGGCTTTGGTGACCTTCCCCAGGATGACCAAGCTAGTGTGTGGCAGGGTGTCTGGGCCCCCACCCCATACTGCTTCCTGGCTGTGCCCTACTGTCACTTGACCCCATGGCTGCACTGTGGGTCTGGCAGCTTGTTACGCCTCTGGAGAGATTTCAAGCTTCCCAGGAAGGGCTGAAGTCCTTTCCCTAACTTGCCAGAGAGGCCAAGGTGAGAAATGCTTAGAGCTAAGCTTCTAGACGCCCTTGCCCAGTGGAGTTTTACCCGAAAAAGCAAATGAAACAGATCACATCTCTACAACAAACACAGAAATCAATGGGAAAAGCAGATTCCAATTACAGAACTCTGAATTTACTTACAACCTTCCCAAGAAAGTATCTTTTTCCATGAAGTTGGGTGAGTCTAACTTCTCTTCAAGTACTGACTCCGAGACATTTCTAGAACAGCATTCTACAATGTTCCTTGGTGCTCTAATCTTGGGTCTGTCTCCCTCAGAAAATGTACTTCTTTTGTATCTCTACAGATATTTGTTCTAAGTGCAGGTGTTTCAGTTACTAGCACTGCAGGGCAGCAGAAAGGTGGAAATGTAGCAGCTTGAGACAAGTGGTTTATCACGCAGTGGACGGTGGACGGTGGACGCTGTCAGGGACTCAGGGCCCAGTGGGGGATGGCCTGTCTCTGCCCCACGCTGTCTGAGCCTCGATCATGGCCAGGACCTGAGTGGGTGCTGCGGCCCACTGTGCCCACACAGGGATCGTCTGTGACCTAGAAGCTTCCTCACAGCATGGCTGCCTTGGGGGTGCTCAGACTTCTCATTCAGAAGCTCGGACATCCAACCACAGGTGGCCCAGCAGACAGGGCAGAGGCCAAATGGCCTCTTCTGACCTAGGTCTGGAAGTTACTCTGCATCATTTCTGTCACGTTGTTTTGGTGACAGGCTAGTCACAAGTCCACTCGAGTCAAACTCAAGGGAGGGGTTACAGAATCTGTAGCCACGCCAGAGACCACACAGTTCTGAATCAAGTCACCCATAAGCTGACTGAATACATTTATTTTTGATTAGTTGTCTTTATTCTTGGGGCACCTGGGTGGCTCAGTCGGTTAAGCATCTGCCTTCGGCTCAGATCATGATCCCAGGGTCCTGGGATCGAGTCCTGCATCGGGCTCCCTGCTCTGAGGGGAGCCTACTTCTCCCTCTGCCTCTGCCTGCTGCTCCCCCTGCTTGTGTCCCTCCCTCCCCCTGTCAAATAAATAAGTAAAATTAAAAAGAAAAGAAAAGAAAAAATTGTCTTAATTCTTTTATTATTTATATATAATGTGGTCATTTTTAATTTTTAAAAATTGTGGTAAGATATACATAACACAAAATTAACCATCTTAACCTTTTCTAAAGTGTACAGTTCAGTGGCATTAAGCACACTCACACCCGTGTGCAACCAGCACCACCATCCTTCTCCAGAGCTCTTTTCATCTTGCAGAACTGAAACTCTGTCCCCAGTAAACCTTACCTTCCCATTGCCTCACTCCCCTAGTCTCTGGGAACCACCCTTCCCCTTTTGTCTGGATGAATTTGACTGCTCTAGCGATTGCTCCTAAGTGGAATTATACAGTAGTTGTCTTTTTGTGGCTGGCTTATCTCGCGTAGTATAATGTCCTCAAGGTTCATCCATGTTGTGGCACGTGTCAAGACTTCCTTTCTTTTTAAGGCTGAATAACATTGTATTATATGTATAGTGCACATTTTGTTTATCCACTCATCTTTTGGTAGATAGTTGGTTTCCTTCCATGTTTTGGCTACTGAGAATAAGGCTGCTATGAATGTGGGTGTGCAAATTTCTCTTTGAGCCCCTGCTTTTAATTTGAGGGGGCAGATGCCCAGAAGTGGAATTGGTGGATCACATAGAAATTTTCTTTTTAATTTTTTGGAGAAACCTCCATACTCTTCCATAAATGCTACACCAATTTAGGTTTACACCAACAGTGCACAAGGGTTGCAATTTCTCACATCCTTGTCAACATTGTCATTTTCTCCTTTTTTTTTTATAGTAGCCATCCTAATGGGTGTGAATGATTTAATACATTTTATTTATATTTAATCCTGAAAAAAAAACCTCTTGAGGTACACATTGTGGTTATCATCTTCAGTCTAACAGAACTAAAGAGTGGGGAAGCTGGTAGGTGATAGTGCCAGAATCTAACTCCAGGCTTGCCAATGCCTAGTCTCTTTCAGTGGGGCTGTTCCAGCTGAAGTTTCCCCAAAATTCTTCACTTCTCAGGGCACCTAGGTGGCTTAGTTGGTTAAACATCTGACTCTTTTTTTTTTTTAAGATTTTATTTATTTATTCATGAGACACACAGAAAGAAGCAGAGAGAAGCAGGTTCCATGCAAGGAGCCCCATGTGGGACTCGTTCTTGGGTCTCCAGGATCACGCCCTGAGTCAAAGGCAAACACTTAACCACTGAGCCACCCAGTCGTCCCTAAGCATCTGACTTTCGATTTTGGCTCAGGTCATGATCTCAGGGTCCTGAGATGGAGCTTTGTGTCTCTCCCTCTGCCTCCCAACCCTTGACTCGTGCCTGTGTGTGTGCTCTCTCCCCTCAAGAAAATAAAAATAAAAGAAGAAATTAAAGGGTGCCTGGGTAGCTTGGTTAAGTGCCTACCTTTGGCTCTGGTCATGATCCTAGGATCCTGGGATCAAGCCCTACTTTGGGCTCCCTGCTCAGTGGCTTCTCCTTCTCCTCCCTGCTCCATGGTCTCTTGCTATCTCTGTGTTTCTCTCTAATAAATAAAAATAAAATCTTAAATAATAAAAGAAAATAAATTAAAATTTTTTTCTTCAATTCTTTTGGGAAACCCCTGCCCTTCCTTGTGTCCCTTCCCATCTCTCTCACTGCACCTGGCATCCATCCTGCTGTCTGAACTCACTGACTGGGGGGCCTGGAGCCAAGGTTCTAATCAGAATCAGTGTTGCCCACGCCAACTTCATCAACCAAGGAAAGCAATCTAGTGTGTAATACAAAAGCACCAAGGCTATGAATCAAGGCCTGTGGTCAGAAGCCTAAGTTGGAGACTGTGCGTTTGTCCAAGGGACTCAGCCCCTCTGGGTCTCAATTTCCTCTTCCATAAAATGGGAGCGTTCAAAGAGGTGGTACGACCAGGAGGAGATAAAATGTGGTGTCCAAGTAAGATATGTCACAAACCTTATTGTATTGTTAGCCCTCCTTGCTGTTTTGGGGGTGTGTTCCTCATATGGGTTTAGCTACCCCTCGGCATTTCTGGCAGGTTTCTGTGGCTAGGCTCCAGCTCCATCCCCTGTGGCCCAGGAAGGGGGAAGCAGCAGCCTCTGTCATTTTGTGCTGTTTGGAGACAGCATAACGTATCGGGAACACCGGGCACTATCAGTGCCCACGGCTGGCATTCGACCCTGGCTGCGCAGCTGAGCAGCCGTGACACAGCCTCCAGCGAGCCTCAGTTTCCTCGGCTGCAAAATGGGGGTTCATTTTGAAATGCCATGTCACTGGTGTGTGTGAACCCTGACGACACGCCACCCATGCCTGTTACTTTCCCTGTCCAGAGAGAGGGCTGCGAGCCCGGAGGTCCCACTTACTCCGCGGGAGCAAAGCTGGGACCGCAGCGCCCTCCGAGGGGCGGGATCCCTCCTGCGCTGCCCAGGAAGGGCTCCATTCCTGGTTCTGCCCTGCCACCTGCTGGTGCGCCGTGAGCTGCGCGCTCACAGGCGGGGCCCCTATCAGGTGCGATTGAATAGCCGGAGTTAGGCCCCCCGCCCCCCCACCCCCCCGCGGGGGCTCAGTGGTTGAGTGTCTGCCTTCAGCTCAGGGCATGATCCCGGGGTCGTGAGATCGAGTCCCGCATCGGCTCCCCGCAGGCAGCCTGCTTCTCCCTCTGTGTCTCCACAGGGCCTGTGTCTCTGCCTCTTCTCTTGTGAATAAATAAAATCTTAGAAAGAAAGAAAAGTGGGAGTTAGGGGGGCCTGGCTGGCTCAGCCAGAGATGCATATGACTCTGGTTTGGAGCTTTCTCTGTCATGTCACAGAAGCTCTATTCACCCTTCCAATGGGGTCCTAGGCTCCTTAAGCTCCAAAACAGAAGTGGAGGGGCTCCCCTCTTAACCCCCTCAGAGGGGCCCGCAGGGAACAGTCCGTCTGGTGCATCGTGGGGTCTGGGATGCTTTTGGCTCAGGCCCCGTGAGCAGCTTTCAGACCTGAGCCTGCAAGTCTCTGCTAGTCCTCAGGGCCATTTCCCTGGGACAGTGGGTGGTGAGCAGGGTATGTGGGGCCCAGGAGACATCTCACAGTCCCTGGCCACTTGCACTTGGGCTGGATCTGCCTGCCTCACATGTAAGATGCCTGCGCCCTGAATCACACTAACGGCCAGAAGCTTTCCCCAGAACTGAAGGAAGTGGAGTGTGTGTGTAGGGGGACCCTAGGGAAGAGTCTACAAGCCCACACCCTGATGTGGCCCAAGGCAGAAGGCTGACGATGGCTGCTCTGTCCCCCTGAGACCCCTCAGATTCAAAAGCCCTTTTCAGGGAACAAGGACAGTGTTCATGGACAGTGTGTCTTCTTAATGAACTTTACCCTCTCGCCCCCACTGTTCCCAAGGACAACATCACCAAATGTAATTACCTCTGGGAACTGTTGCTTAAGAAGCAAAGGAGGAAGGATGGGCTTTGCCCAAAGCTTCTTATTTATTTGTTTGTTTGTTTGTTTATTTACTTATTTGTTTAAAAGACTTTATTTATTCATGAGAGACACAGAGAGAGGCAGAGACATAGGCAGAGGGAGAAGTGGGCTCCCTGAGGGGAGCCCGATGAAGGACTAGATCCCAGGACCCCGGGATCATGACCCGAGCTGAAGGCAGATGCTCAACCACTGAGTCACCCAGAGGCCCTCAAAGCTTCTTATTTTTTTTTTCAAAGCTTCTTATTTTGAAAAAAAAAAAAACCCCAAAACAAAAAACATGGAAAAGTTGAAACAGTGATCCAATAACCACTCCTATACTTGTCATCTGCATTTGCCAGGTCCTAATATTGTGCCATACTTGCTTTCTTTCCATATCTCTCCACAGATACGGTGTGGATGTTGGTAGAGATACAGGTGTAGCTGCAAATAGGTACAGATCTGCAGATACACACTCATCCGTGTATGGAGAATGATTTGAGAGGTGCGGACTTGGTGACATTCCACCTGTATTAGGGACTGAATGCTTGTATCCCTCCAAAATTCACGTGGAAGGCCTAACCTCCAAGGTCCTCACGTGATGGTATCATGAGGTGGGGCCTCTGGGGGGATGGAGGTTAGCCATGAGGGTTCTTTCACCCTCTTTCTGCCATATGAGATGTTGGCTCCAATACAACCTGAAAACGACTGCCAGAGTCTGACCCTGCTGGCACCCCATCTCAGATTTCCAGCCTCCAGAGCCATGAGAAAGAAATATCTGCTGTCTAAAAGCCACCCAATCTACAGTGTTCTGTTATAGCCTGGACTTGGAGAAACCCTAAAGTACTTCAGTGGGCGTTTCCTAAGAATAAAGATGCCCTCCTATGCAACCACGATGCCATTAGCATACCTAAGAAAATGAACAATAATTCAACAATATCCAATATGTAATCCATATTCCAATTTTCATAATTATTCCTCAGGTACCTTTGAAAGCTGATTTTTTTAATCCAGGGTGCAACCAAGAGCACACATTTACATGTTATGATCCTTTATCCTGAGTCCCTTTTAATTGCAAAGACTCCCTTAACTTTTAAGTCTACCTATCATTTATCTATCTATCTATCTATCTATCTATCTATCTATCTATCTATCATCTATTATCTATCTATCTATCTATCTATCTATCTATCTATCTATCTATCTATCTATCATCTATCTATCTTTTGTGGCTTTGCTATTTTTGAAGCACCCGTGTGCTTATTTTGCCAAAACTCCTCCACTTTGCATTTGTCAGGCCTTTTCTTCCCAATGACTAGGATTACAGTGAACATTTTTTTGTAAGAAAACCTTGTGGGTGTGCAGGGTCCTTCTTCGTGTGTCACTTCTGGAGACCCGCAATGCCAGGCTGTCCCACTAAAGCGATACGGAGTGCAATCACTTGGTTAGGGTGGTGACTGCGAGGTCAGTGTGTTCTCATCTATTACCATTGTTTCCATTTTTGATGTTCAAAGGGCCCCAAACGGGCAGTGAAAACCCTCCATACCAGCCTTGATACCCTTTTGACAAGACCTTAAGTGGCCTTTGGTGGTTCTTTTGTCTCTAGTACCAGATGTCCCAGATTCACTTTGCACCTTCCATTTCTGATGGGGAACCAGCCATTTCTCAGGGAAAGTTGGCTCCAAGGATGAAATCCAAGATGTGGGTGTGCTCATCGTCCTCAGATACCCAAGCCTCCAGCTGTGAGTCCAGTTCCTTGGCTTGAGGCCTCTTTGCTCTTCCAGGAGGGCTTCTGAGACTAGTACTGTGAGGATTCCACACTAGCTACCTTTGTCCCCACATACTGTGAGTGTGGCTGCACCCAACACAGCGGCCAACCCACCCTGCTTCCTGGCCTGAGCTGGAACAGCCTCTTGTCCCTCGTGTTCCTGAGCTGTGATGCAGACACCTGTCCATTGTCCCCAGGCTGTGGCTCCCCACGCTCTCTCCTGAAGCCCCTCACTGTTGACTCCTGGTGAAGGGAGGAGCACTCATCACCAAGCAACATTTTCCAGAAAAATCCTCCTCTGCATGCTCCTCATTCTCTCACTTGTGGGTTGGATCATCTTCTCTCCCCGCCAGCCTGTGGAGGTGGCTGTGAAGCACTTTCTTTTTTTTTTTTTTTTTTTTTTTATAAATTAATTTTTATTGGTGTTCAATTTACCAACATACAGAATAACACCCAGTGCTCATCCCGTCAAGTGTCCCCCTCCGTGCCCGTCACCCATTCACCCCCACCCCCCGCCCTCCTCCCCTTCCACCACTCCTAGTTCATTTCCCAGAGTTAGGAGTCTTTATGTTCTGTGTCCCTTTCTGATATCTCCCACACATTTCTTCTCCCTTCCCTTATATTCCCCTTCACTATTATTCATATTCCCCAAATGAGTGAGAACATACACTGTTTGTCCTTCTCCGATTGACTTACTTCACTCAGCATAATCTCCGATTGACTTACTTCACTCAGCATAATTGTGAAGCACTTTCTTTGGAGACTTCACTAAGACGGGATATACTCTTCAAGGCTAAATAAATGGTGGCAGGTGGAGAAGGGACTGGGGCCAGGAAAGAAAAGGGTGGAGGAAGCCCAGTCCTGGGGAGAAAGCCCCAGAGCTCTGTGGCCATGCAGTCAGGAGTGCCATGGTCCCTCCCTGTTCCCTGAGCTTCCCACCCTGCGTGTCCTACACCCCCCAGCTCTGCCTGCAGGGACCTCCTCCACTGTGTACACCTGTCCTAGGCCAGCATCCTCCCACTGCTGGGCATGTAACCAGGAGTTGTGTGGGAGGATGCAACAATGTGAGGTCCCTGAGGTGGCCTGGATAGAGCAGGGACTCAGTTTCCTCTCCTGGGAAGTTAGTGGAGGGCTGAGTGGTGGCAGTAGCAGCAGCCAGAGCTATAGAGTCTGGTTGGTCAGTACTCTGGGGCTGCTTCCTTCTCTCTGGGGGAACAAGCTTACTCTCACTTCCCAAGGGAAAATCCTTCCCTTTACTCCCCCAAAGTACCTGGCCTGGCCATCTTCTCCAGTTTAAATGAGACATAATTGTGGATGAGAAAGGGGGCCTTGGAGCTTACCAGGAAAGGAGGAGCCTCCACTCCTGGCTTGCAGCCAGGGCCCATTTTTACTGATTATCTCTTTGTAGTAGCCCCCAGCCCAGCCTCCAATAAATGGAGGTGACTCATCTGACCAGCCCTACTGACTCCTGCAGTCTTTGCTCTTGATTGATTCTTTCCTATTCTTCTACTTTCCCTGAGAGTCCTTCCAGGCATGCTCCAGGTGCTGGTCAGGCAGGCCCGATCCTCACCCTGGGCTGGCTCTGTCTTCTATCTTAGGAGCTTCCTTTAATGCTGTTTGACATGGAACCAGCTCCAAATGGGGACAGCAGCCCTCAGTTAAAGAAATCATTAGACCAACCTCACGGGTCCCAACGTGTGCTGGGCTGAAGATGAGTACCCATATTGAACCCCCGCTGTGCATTGCTCTGGGTGGTGGAGCGGGGAGGCAGGCATTCGGCTGGGCAGCTAGTGGAGGAGCCAGTCCATAGTGAAAGCATCACTGCTGACTATGGGTAGAATCAGGGGTCACTTCAGTTTATGACCAGCCTCCTATAGGCTGCATATGCTCATGGAACAGCTCTGCAAGGGAGGAATATTATTCCCATTTTCCAGATAAGAAGCAAGCTCATAGCGTTCAAGTGACTTGTCCAAGGTCAATTACTAAGCAAGTAACAGCTGGGAATTGAAACTAGGTTTTCCATTTCTCCTCAGACCTTGGGCTAAGATCAGGTGTGTAACTAGGTTTTCCAGACAATAGGCTGCCCCTCCCCAGACTGCTCCTGACACCATCACCCACCCCTTATGGTTTCTCTCTCTCTCACTCACACACCCACACACCCACACACAGAGCAGATGGCTTGGGGCAAACAGTAGTGCGCATATTGCCCACCAGGTGGTGCCCGGATGCCACAGTTGGGACACCCAATGCCACGGAGATCTTCATTCAGAAGAAAAGCAAGAGTGGCCTGGAAGACAGGGAGGAAGGAGGCCCAGGGAAAACAGGGCTCATCCGTCTGACCTAACCCGAGCCTTTATCCAGTGACCTACATGTGTCTGAGGCTCGCACCAGCCTGAGCCCAGCCCAGCACTAAGTGCTGGATACGGAGTATGGAGAACCCACTGCAGTGCTCTGTGTCCCAGTTAACTTCCAGGAAATTTGCAGCAAGGAGGCTTTAAGATGGGATTGTTTTAGTAATAATTCATTTTAAAGGTGAAATTTTTAAAAAAGATTTTATTTATTAATGAGAGAGAGAGAGAGAGGCAGAGACACAGGCAGAGGGAGAATCAGGCTCCATGCAGGGAGCCTGACGTGGGACCCGATCCCAGGTCTCCAGGATCAGGCCCTGGGCTGAAGGCAGCGTTAAACTGCTGAGCCACCCAGGCTGCCTTTAAAAGTGAATTATCATCTATTCCTAGATCTTCACCATTCAACACTTTTTATCCATCCTCACTGCCCCAAACACATTAAATGACACCCCAAAGGCATGATCTATCAGAAAATAGTAAAAAACTTAATTGCACACTTTTACCTTCTCTGAACCAAAATGTATACACATCAACTCACAAACACCTACCTGCACGGTGTGATGGCCTAGAGAATGGTGTGTGCCAGAGAGCGGAACTTGGACCCCCGGACAGCATGTGTTTCCCGGCCGACTGCTTGTCTGGTGTTCTAGGCTCTGGGCTGACCTGGCAGGGCAATGCTCTCCCCATGGCAGGCATTCCATGGTATGACACCCTCTCCTCCTTTTTAATTTTTTAGAAGTATAAATTCAGGTATGTGAGGGGGGGTCACCTGCTTTATTCCATAACTGAGCTTAATTTCATCTGTGGGAACCTGAATGCACCTGATTTGCCACTGGTCACTGGCATTGGCTCTAAGTTTTGAAAAAGTGTGAGGGTGAACGTGAGTATGAGGAGGGTGTGCGTGTGTGTGAGAAAGAATCTGGTCTTGGATACCATTTGTGCTCACTAAGTGATGCTCCCCTGTCACTGTACCCAGGCCCTTTAGGGTCCAAAGCCCTCCCTGTGGTTTCCATGGCACCTTGGGGGGTGGACAGGGAAATCACAGAGCAGCCTCTTTGCAGGCACAGGAATTGCAGACACTCAGATTGCAGCCCGTCCCTCCATGGAGCTCTCCATGAGGGGTGGGCTCAGGGCCCCTCTTCCATCGGGTGTCGAATGGTCACCTTGAGCTTCTCAAAGGGGACCCAGCATTTGTCCTGTCTTCAATCTCTCCTCAGCCTGGGCAACCATTTTCTGGTCTGGGTAGAAGAGTCAAAGGGATAATATTCTCCTCCAATCTCTCTCCTCCAGCCTCTTACCTGACCACAAATGTGCTCTCTCATAACAGGAGACTTCTGGAAGACAGGGACCAAGGGTTACTAACATGGTGGCCCTCAACGATGTGGGCACACTGAGGCTGTTCCAGACCTGGGGATGAGTGGCTTTTTGAGTGTGGGTCCAGGGATGCTAAGCATCCTGTAATACAATGGTCCATACACAGAGAGATGTCCTCTGCTGAGCATCCAAAAAGCCCCCACTGGGGGGGGGGGGCGCTGGACCAGAGGCCACTTGCTTTCCACCCTGCAGTATCCTTCCCCAGCTTGAGTAAGAGGAAGGACAAAAAGAAAGGACGAGTGTGAGCTATTGTTAAAACATGTTGTGGGGCACCTGGGTGGCTTAGCAGTTGAGCATCTGCCTTTGGCTCAGGTTGCGATCCCAGGGTCCTGGGATCGAATCCTGGATCGGGCTCCCTATAGGAAGCCTGCTTCTCCCTCTGCCTATGTCTCTGCCTCTCTGTGTCTTTCATGAACAAATACAATCCTTTAAAAAAATCCCACATGTTGTGTTTCCAATGACAAGTGGGTGAATCAGAGAGTGGATAAGGGGCCGCTTTGAGGAGAATGTAGCATGGTCCCAGGTCTGCATTTGGCTCTCCTGCGGGGTGGGGTCAGGCTCTTGGGAGCAGGGGCTTCCCACTGAGAACCTCTGAAATCAGGTTGTGGGCAGCTGAGTGAGGTTCGGCGGGGTCAGTCTGATGTCTGATCAGGCCTCACATGGCGTGGTCTGCGCCACAGAGAAGGGAAGCATCCAGGAGCTCAGCCAGGAGAAATGATCTGTGATCCCAAAATGCTCCCTCCATTTTTCCCCTGTCCTGGCTGAGACCTGCTTCTGGGTGGTGTTTTATACTTATTTATTTAGCTATTTATTTATTTATTTGAGAGAGAAAGAGAGAGAGCAAGTGGTGAGGAGGGGCAGGGGCAGAAGGAGAGAGAAGAAAAGAGAGAGAGAGAGAGAAGAGAGACCCAAGCAGAATCCCTGCAGAGCGTGGAGCCGGATGCAGGGCTCGATCCCAAGACCCTGAGATCACAACCTAATCTGAAACCAAGAGTTGGATGCTTAACCAACTGAGCCAGCCTTGGGCAATGTTTTGCAACACATTTTATTTTGGAGAATTTCAAATCTTTGCCAAGTAGGAGAGTGTAATGAACCGCTCAGAGCCACCCTGCAGCCTCATGGACTGTGGCCCCCAGCCTCACCGCACCCACTCCCCACCCTCACCTGGAAGCAGATCTCAGGCATCGTATCACTTCATCCGAGAATACTTGGGCGCACACCTCTGATGGAGGGCAGGGCAGCACCAGCACCAGCAAATGCCCAGCTTCAGCCCCCCAGTCACCTGCGACAGAGCAGAATTTCCTTTGTGGTTTGAGTCCGTGGTGACAGAGTCAGGCGCCTCTGGATGTCTCTTTTTTTCTGTTTCAACTTTTCATTTTTCTGTTCAAACTTTTCATTTCATTTTCATTTTGAAGTAATTTCAGACTTACAGAAAGTGGCAAAAATAGTACACAGAATTCCCCATTATCCTCTTCACCCAGATTCTTTGAGAGTTACCGTGTTACATAACCACAGGCCAATGATCAAAATCAGGAAATTAATCTGCTTACAATACTATTATCTAATGTACAGATCTTAGTTAAATTTTGCCAATTCAATAGTCTCTTCTTTAATCTGGAAGCATTGCTCAGTCTTGCTTTATCTTCTTTCTCCTCCTCCTCCTTCTTTTTTTGGAAGAGTACCAGCAAGTTATTTTGTAGAATTTAGCTTTGTGTGATGTTCCATCATGATTAAATCTGCGAGATGCATTTTTGGCAGGAATGCCACAGAAGGGGTACTGCATCCGCAGTGCATCATTTTGGGGGCATGCTAGGTCCCATTGCTCTGTTATCAAGTTACTATTTCTCCTCTTTGTAATTAAGTCCCATAGGAAGAGAATTTGAGACTGTGTAAATGTATTTCTCATCGTATTTTCGCCTACTAGTCTTAGCATTCATTGTCATTTGAAACGGTTATTACTGAAGTGTTTACCAAAGAGTGATTTTTCTCTGTTACTCCTTCTACTTTTTAAAAAAATGTTTTATTTATTTATTCATGAGAGAAACAGAGAGAGAGGCAGAGACACAGGCAAAGGGAGAAGCAGGCTTCCTGCAGGGAGCCTGATTGCAAGACTCGATCCCAGGACTCCAGGATCACGACCTGAGCCAAAGGCAGACACTCAACCACTGAGCCACCCAGGCGTCACTCCTTCTGCGTTTAACACTTGGAATTTCCTTTGTGAGGAAGGGTTTTTTTCGTCCCCCACTTACATATTTATTCGTTTATCTATATCTATGTCACTCATGGATTCTTATTTTAGTCTCTGGCTTATGGGCGATTATAATCATTGTTTCTTTGGTTATGCAAATTGTTCCAGAATTGGCCATTGGAAGCATCTTCAAGTTGGCTTCAGTGTCCTTTTTGACGTGTCCTTATGATCTTTTGAGCATTTCCTTCCTCTCGGGCATGAGAACATGTACGCAGCCCATCTTGTACTTGTGCTGACGCAGCCCTTAAGCTGTTTCTCTAAGTAGCCTTGGTTTCTTTCATTGAGAATGGTTTGCAGAAGTAAGCTTGGAGTGCTGGTTGTGCTCATTTATTTTTTATTTTTTTATTTACGATAGTCATACAGAGAGAGAGAGAGAGGCAGAGACACAGGCAGAGGGAGAAGCAGGCTCCATGCACCGGGAGCCCGACGTGGGACTCGATCCCGGGTCTCCAGGATCGCGCCCTGGGCCAAAGGCAGGCGCCAAACCGCTGCGCCACCCAGGGATCCCGCCCCTTTTTTTTAATGTTTGTGCTCATTTACTCATTTGCTCAGTTCTAGGATGCCATAAAATAGTTTCACATCCTAGTGAAAAATACACCTGCTAACTAGGGTGTAATTGATCAATACAGATCTTTCGGTCTTCACCTGTACAAGACGTATAAAAATACAGTTGAGGCACCCGGGTAGCTCAGTCAGTTGATTATTCAACTCTTGATTTCAGCTCAGGTTGTGATTGCAGGGTCGCGGGTTGAGTCAGGTTCTGCACTCAGCTGGGAGGCTGCTTGAGATTCTCTCTCCTTCTCACTCTGCCCCTCCCTCTGCTCATGCTCTAAAATAAATAAATAAATCTTAAAAAACAAACACAAAACTCTGTTCCCCAAAGTTTCTTAGATTAGCTCCCTTCTCCCTCCCATTCAGCGTACGCATGGAGTTTATTTGCAAAACCCTTAGTTTGATTTATTTCGGGTTGTATTCCATTTGGGGTTCCCTCCCATCCCTGCTGATCTACAAAATGTTTTGACTGCATGCAACGCTCACGAGACTCTAAAATCAGAGCTCTTCAAATAGGTACACTCGGGTGGCCTCTGTCCATCTCTCTACTCTGTCCCCATCACCCATTCTTTTCACTCTGGGGCCCCTCCACCGGCTCTATAACTAATTTCATCAGGATCAGGCTTATCCTTCCTGAGTTTCCTTTGCACAAACGAGCAAGTCCATGTTGATTTTCTCGCCCGTGGGAGGTGGTGTGCTACAGACACTCTTTGACACTCTCGGCTCTTTTTTTTTTAATGACAGTACAAAGAGAGAGAGAGAGAGGCAGAGACACAGGCAGAGGGAGAAGCAGGCTCGATCCCGGGTCTCCAGGATCGCGCCCCGGGCCAAAGACAGGCGCCAAACCACTGCACCACCCAGGGATCCCGCAAGGCCTCATTCTTGACCTGTCAGCTACCGTTGTGAAATCGCAACGGCTTCAGCGTTCCTGCCTGCGGTATCACAGACGGCCAGTAGAGGGGGATGTTACGTCAAGAACACTCGCTCTTGGCCAGGTTGTCCCCTCCCCCCCTCCCCCTGCCTGTGCTTGTCTCTGTTTACCTGGTCCTGGCAACAGGGTTTCCTCCTTGCGCTCCAAGGACGTGCCTGCACCCACGTCGGCAGGGCCTGCCTGTGTCTTTCCTGAGGCAAGTGCTCACACAGGCCTGGGGAGTGAGGGGACAATGATGCAGGTGGCCGGCCCACTCCTGGTTCTCCTGGTTCTCCTGGGCCAGTCCTTCTCTCCACTCCCCTGTGCTCTCCTGTTTCCCCCCCCTCGAGTCTGATCTGTTGCAAACTGAGCTTGGCACGTGAAGGGACTGGCTGCATGTCATGAACATGAACTTATGGCTTCTTTTTAAATGATTTTATTTATTTATTGAGAGAGAACGAGAGCAGGAGTTGGGGAAGAGGGGAAAGCAGGCTCCCCCATGAGCGGAGAGCCCGACACAGGGCTTGAGATCATGACCTGAGCCAAAGGCAGAGGCTTACCTGACTGAACCACCTAGGTGCCTCAGCTTACTGCTTCTAATAAAGAACGAGTGGATCGTCTTACATTGTAAAAACCCAAAGAGAACTATTTTCATTTTGTAGACGCCTCTGTGAGACAATGGTTTTTACAGAAAAAATCAAATATATTTACAAAATAGGAACAAAACTTTCTAAATGGCCCTAAGTTCCATCAGAATGTCTCCCCTTTTTAAGTGGATACGTGTGTTTTCTTTGATCGCATGCCTTTGAACAGACAGTCCCCAGCCTCCAGACCCCATTTCCAGCCTTTTTTCCCTTCAGACTGGAAGCTCCATAAGGGCAAGACTGGGAAGGTGCAAAACAGGAAACATTAGCCAAAGTGAGAGTGCCCAGGGTACCCCAGAGGGGGGCATTCATTTCACCTGATGGCTTTGTGGGTTCCTAGAATGTGGGGGCTTGAGATGTGTTACTGTGACCTACTGGCTTGACCCCCTCATCCCCACCACCTTAGTAATTTTACAGCTTCTGCAGAGCACCTGGATTCGAATTTGGCTGGCCCAGTCTCACCCTGTAAGGACATCAGTGTGAGAAAGGGACACTCTGGGGCTGTTTGGTGAGCAAGGCCTCAGCAGTTGAAAAGATCAAAGTATCATGGCCCCAACACCCCACCCCAGGGGTATGGGGCTCTGCCTGGGCTGCCCTGTGTCAGCTAGAGCCAGGCTGGCCACTGCTCAGTCTGACTTCATTGACTGCTCCTCAGTCCCACCCAGGACAGGGATTTCAGCAGGACCTGCCCTTGACACACTGCTTGAACCCAGGGACCATGACCAGGGTAGCATCGTCCCTCCAGAGCACCTGGCATCTAAGGCTGAGTGATGACTCTCGGGGTCCCCCATCTGGGCGGTAGGGACAGTGGCAGTGCCTAGCAGACAGGCCCGTTAGAGGTTGAAGTGAGCATATCTGAAACGCTTGAGGTCTCTGGCCTGATTCACCACCCACTTTGGGAGTGGGGGGCCATTCTAGACAGCAGCTTCCTCTGCGCACACAGGTGAGGCCAGGCCTGGCTGGAAACCCTGGGTCTGGAGGTTCAGCACCCTTGGCGGTGAGCAGTAGTGTGTGAGGCATGGCTAGTACTGACTGGTCATTAAATATTCAGGTATGTGGGGCACCTGGGTAGCTCAGTGGTTGAGCATCTGCCTTTGGCTCAGGTCGTGATCCCGGAGACCTGGATTCGAGTCCTGCATTGGGCTCCCTCTGCCTGTGTCTCTGCCTCTTTCTTTGTGTCTCTCATGAATAAATAAATAAAATCTTTTTAAAAAATTCAGGAATGCTGAGAATTGTCACTACAAATTAAATTGTACAAACGGATTAAATAAACATGAAAAAGGCAGTGAATATTCCAGGCTCAGTGCGTCCTGGTTCCGGCTCTACCCTGGGCTATGTGTCTATGCTCTGGCAGGTCCTTACACTGTTAACTGGGTGGCAGGAATACCGTTAGACGCCGTGCAACTCTGTCTCTGCATTTCAGTCAAGGCATGGAAGTAGCTCGAAATGACAGAGGCTGTTGGACCTTTCCCGGCACACCACCAGTGGGGATTACCCTTTCGCACGCCTGGCCAGGACCCCGAGTGTACACACCACCCTCTTAGGCTGAGTGGGCAGGGCACCCCGCTGGTCTCTGTTCCTGGCTTTGGGGAGCTTCTCCTGCAGGTGGGGTGTGCAGGTCCTGTTCTTTCTTCTCACTCTTTTTGCTGAAGCTCAAAGACCCCGTTGCTCTCAGGCCACTTTGGCTTGTCCTGGGCCCTGGGTCCACCCGAGGTGGCAGTTGCAGCAGACATGTGTTGGCTGAGCACCGGCCAGGGCAGGCTCTGGCTGGCTCATCTGTATGTCTACTCCGTGAGCCATGACTGGGAGAGCGAGGGTCTGAGAGAGGGAGCTCACCAAGGCCTAGCAGTCGATATGTGGCAGCCTGGAATTCTAGCCCATTCGGCTGGACTCAAGGTCAGTGTGTCCCAGCACCCTGCCCTGGGCCTCCAGACGCTGGAGCAGCCTTGGGGGAGGCCCAAATACGCCTTGATGGTCCAGGCCCCCGGGTGTGGAGCCCTGCCAACCACCCTGTCCACTTCTAGAATTCCTCTGGGGGTGCATGGCCCTTTCTTTGTCTCCTCTTCCACATGTGTCACTGAGAAGACAAAACAGTCAGAGCACCAACATGCTGCTTGGGGTTCTTAAAAGAGAAAGTAGCAGGAGGAACCTGGGTGGGCTGAGGCCTCTGGGGAAGAGGGAAACAGGCAGAAGAAGGCTTGTTGATAACCCCCAGCAGTGACTTCCCACAGGGCCAGGGGCACAGAGGGGGTCTCACCACAGCAGTCAGCCTTTGCTGGGAAAGGCAAGGTAGAGGGGTGGCAGGCTGAGGCCTGGCAGGGGTGGAGGGGCACAGGGACAGGGCTGGTCAGGCTGGCCCCTGGGAGGGCTCCGCTCAGCACGCAGGGTTCAGCTGGCAGCCTGACTCCGAAGCACAGAAGCTCACTGAGGGGTGAGTGGATAAACCTGTGTGGGACATGCATACAACGGATTATCATTCACTCTTAAACAAAACAGCTGAGTTCAAACCCAGGCTAAAAACATGGGTGAAGGGACACCTGGGTGGCTGTGGCTTAGCAGTTGAGCATCTGCCTTTGGCTCAGAGTGTGATCCCAGGATCTGGGATCGAGTCCCACATCAGGCTCTTTGCAGGAAGCCTGCTTCTCCCTCTGCCTGTGTCTCTGCCTCTCTCTCTCTCTGTCTCTCATGAATAAATAAATAAATTTAAAAAAAAAAAACCTGGGTGAAGGCTGAGTCCCTGGGGTAGAGCCCAGGCCTGGGAGACCCCTCTCCCAGGGACAGAGCAGCCCAGAGCCACCAGCAGCTGCCTCACCCTCACCCCTGAGGGAGGGGGACCCAGTCTGTGTCAGGAGGCCTGGCACACCCGGGATGGCTTGGGAGTGGGCAGGAAGCCTTGCCTGGAAAGAAAGCAGTGGGTTCCTGAGGTAGCCACTGAAACAGTACCTAAAAGGAAACCCCAACTAAAACCAGCAACTGCCATGGATCCAACAGGATTCTATTTCCTTTTGATTCCTTTTTTTTTTTTTTAAGATTTTATTTATTTATTCACGAGAGATACAGAGAGAGAGGCAGACACAGGCAGAGGGAGCAGCCGGCTTCCTGTGGGAAGCCCGATTCAGGATTTGATCCCAGGACCCCAGGATCATGACCTGAACCAAAGGCAGAACCTCAACCACTGAGCCACCCCGATACCCCCATGATTTTATTTCTACCCATGAATTCCCATCTTGCTCCCAAAAAGACCTTCAGTGATTTGCAATGAGGAGCAAAATAAGGCAGGAGGTGTAACCCTAAGGGACACTTCTGTTGACCCCATATAAAAAAATTCCATCCCCCATCCCCACCGCAGATGAGAAATGGGGCTCAGTGAGGAGAAGTGACAAACCCAAGTGCCCGGCCTGTAGCCTCAGCCTCGTGGGCCTGTCCTCTTCCCCCTACAGGTCCAGGAGCAGGCTTATGCCATCTGGCTGAGGATCAGCCTCTGGGCTCCAGTGTCCTTGCCCAGGGGAGAAATTGCTCTTAGTGGGGCCTGAATTTGTATTTTATTTCAATTGGGTTTTGAAGGCACAGCTTGCGGTAGGGATTTCACGGTGGCCCTAGGGCTCCTGAGCATCAGCATGGGGAGTCAGTCCTTCTTCTCTCCCAAAGCCTCCCTTCCTTTCCTCCTTCCTCTCTCCCATCCTAACCTCTTTCTTGCCCTCCCCCCTCCCTCCCTCCCTCCCTTGCTTCTTCAAACACTTATGGAGCCCCTCCTCAGGGCCAAGCCCCGGGGTCCCTGCCTGGAAGGAGGGGCAGTTTGATGGGGAGACAGGCGAGTAAATGGGGGTTTATTCTAGGATAGAGGCCAAAGCACGGGGCTCTGGGCACAGGTGGAGGACAGCCCAGCAGAGGCAGGAACCAGTGAGGGAGCACCTGGGGGGCTGTGGGCCCAATGCCTTATAGCATCTGGGCCTCACGCATCCCAGCCTCCAGCACCCCAGTGGTTCACGCCTCAAGGTCCTTTCTTCAGGTGCAAGTGCCTTCACAATCGGTCTCAGCCCCTTGCTCACCGCACCCTTGGGCAGTTGGTGATCAGTTACTCTACTTGCCCAGCCATAAAATGGGTCCAGGAAGACCTACAGCGGGGAGCCAAGGCTGGGAGGGCCCGTTGGTGGATTATGTGCCCTTTCTGGCGGCTGACAGTCCTCATTCCTAGGGTCAATAGCTTGGGGCAGGACCTTGGCCCTGGGATCTGCACTTCAGCTGTCTGCCGGGATGGGGGGATGGGGCCCCTCACTCACCCCCAGGTCGGTCCCCACGCCAGCCCTGGCACAGAGCCTCCCTTTCGCAGGACGGCCAAGTTACTGAAACAGATAAATCAATCTGTCAAGAAGAAGCCTTGGAGAAAGAATCTCTCAACTGTCTTAGCCAAGAAGCTTAAAAGGGGAATTGTTCCCGGAGACGAAGGAGGAAACAACAGACACCTTCTTCACGGGCTCTGCCTGCGGGCGCCCCTCTGGCAGCTCCCTGCCCCTCCTGCCCACGTGTCCCCCCAAGAGCACCTGTGGGCGGGGGGCCAGCCCAGGGACCGTCTTGGCCTCTTCCCACCAGCTCCCGGGAAGTGCCCAAGCCCGAAGCCACCTGTCTGGGGGAGGCAGAGGCCAAGAGCCACTGTTTGGCCTCTGTCCCAATCCTGCCTGGGACACCTCCTTTCAGAAACTCAGGCTCTTATCTGTTCCACAGAGGCCTGAGGACCTGAGCCTTGCCAGCGGGGACTGACTGCCCATTCCAGGCAAACTCCCAGTCAGGGCAATCATCAGAACTGGGAGGGTGATGGTGACCGAGGAGACTGGTCACAAGGGGATAATGAGCCTCTGGAGACCAGAGCACCCTCCTGTTCCCTTAAGAAGGAAAGGAATGTTCTCAGAGAAATGCAAATGACCTCTTCCTGGAGGGAAAGGGGCAATGCTTGCCGTTCACAGCCAGCTCTCCCACTTCCCAGCTGTGTGACCTTATGAAAGGTACTTGATCTCTCTGTGCCATGGCTTCCTCATGGGTAGGATGGGATCCTGTGGGATCTTCCTTGTGGCTTAGTGAAGATTAAGTTGATGTGTATACCATGTGCCAGGCACAGGGCGGGTGCATCATTAACTCTAGCCATAATCATCTTGTAGTAGAGTAAAGACGTATCATAACCCATCACTTTGTATAGCTTTTCTCATTTAACCCTCACAGCCACCTGTGGGCGGGTCTTAGTGTCCTTACTCTCCAGATGAGGGATCTCAGGCTCAGAGATGGGCTTCACAGCTAAGGTCTGTACCCTGTTAGAAAGGGCTCTTTCTGGCTCCAAATTATCACTGACTCCCCTACACTTTGCAAGCAGGAAGGCAGGAAGTGTAGCTGAAGTGGGTGATGGGACAGGTGAGGCAGATGTGAGCCCAGCCCCCATCACAGCCTCCTACCTCTTGTGGCTGTCACAGCTTTGTCAAAGGGACTGTCACCAGAAGCAGTCCCCTGAGGGGGGAGGAGTCATGGGAAGGGATGGGGCAGTGGTGAGCCAGAAACGAGCATTTGATAAACAGATAAGCCCTCAATCAAGGGACAGTCCAGGGATCTCACTGGCAGATCTGGGAAATTTGACCAGAGCAAGAAGGTGACAATCCCACCCAGCCCCCCGCAGCTCTGCCCCCACCATGGCCCCAGGAAAGGCTAGGAGTGCAAAGGCATTAGTTCAAAACTGGGAAGATTGCCCAAGAGAGGCAGAGCTGGAAGCCCTCCGTGGGTGTGGGCGGAGGACCCGTGAGCCAGAGGGGTCCTCCAGAGGCAGCAGTGGAGGCGGCAAGGACACTGTGTGGCCACCTGGAAACCCATGCAGTGACATCTGCTCACACATGAAAGGTGGCTGCAGAGTGTCATCAGCCTGGGAGTGCCAGCATAACGTCACTAGGGCGAGGGGTGCCGGCGGGATGGGGGGGTGTGGTACATGCCCCCTAACTTCCCAGGGGAAAAAGCTTGCCACTGTCAGGGACATGAAAGAACTGTCAAAGATCCATGAAACTAGCTGCATGGATTGTGAAACATAAGACTCACTTCTGTTTGTTTTGTGACAACGTGGAAGCCACAGATGTTCTCCCAAGATGAAAGAGAAGAACTACCAGGGACATCTTTTGTTGTGACCTCCAGCACCTCCTCCATGTCACATGTCCACCATCTCCTGCTTGCCCTAACCCCATTCCAGTGGGACTGCACCCACACCTGGAGTTCATGGGTCAGCGGTCGCGGGAAAGGATGGGCCAATGGTGAAATCTTAGTGGTGGTGGGGGGGAGGAGGTATCGTAGGTTAGGGATCAAAGGTCAGATGGGCAGTTATACCTAGGCAATGACATGTGGCTGTTAATATCTGGAGGCCAAGGACTGACCAGTTAGCATGTGTCCAATGGTGAGGAACAGTAAGGCCTTGCAAAATGAGCCATGGTCAGTGAGAAGAGAGAAGACAGAACTCCAGTCCAGGAGGCTAACGCTGAGCTAGGCCACGTGCCTGAGCCGCCCTGCCAGTGATTCCTTCCCCCACCTTGGGAGGTGAGCATCATTATACTCATCTTGCAGGTGAGGAATTGAGGCTCTGAGAAGTTGAGTAAATCATCAAAAGTCTCACCACTTCTGCATCAGAAGCAGTCTGTCTGACGGCACAGTGAGGGGCCAGGTCACAGAAGTGAGGAGGGTCTGTATCCAGAGAACAGACTCAAACGCTGATGGCTCATCTCTAAAAGGAGGGTCATGTCAGAGGCCCTAATCATTAGGGCATTAGATCAGAGGAATATGGAATCCATTTTCTTCTAGACCAGGGATCTCCAAAGAGGCCTCAGTGAGAAATAATGACACCAGTAATTAACAAAGTCCTACTTTAGGTAGTGAGTGACTCATTCTGGTCACATTTTTGCTCATGCTAAAAGACGTCATATGTTCAAATTAGAGAAAAGTTTAAAAATAAATCTATGGATAGGAGACACCAGAGAAACCATGAGTGTCTGTGGTATGGTGACATTGTGGATGGAAAGCACAGGGAAGCTGATCTGGCCTTGGCAGCCTGAGTTGTCTCATAAGAAGCCATGACCTGGGGGAATTAGTTGGTTCTCCTTTGAAAGGGACAGTTGTTAGTTCTGTCTGATATATCTGTCCCCTCTTCTGATGTGAGCACCCCACCTCCCTTAGGGACCATCCTTTCTGCTGTCTCAGACTGTGTGACTCTGTGGGGTTGTCCCTGCCTTGGCTATAGGAGAGGGACATGCTCAGGCATGGCCAGACAGAATGACCATGCCCAGTCCAGGGAAACGCCTGGGGTTTAATTCAAACAAAGAATCCTTCCCTGTAGGGAAGACACTTAGGAAAGGAACTTTCTGAACTGGACTTGCTCATCTATTAGACAAGAGATGGAGCTGTTTGTACATGGGAGGGGGGGCAGTAATCTTGGTTTATGTTCATGTATGTACATGTGGGTATGTATGTGCATGGTGTGTGTGTAGGGGGACACATGAAAAAAGGGGACTTATGAATTAGATAAAATCAGATTAAATTCATTTAGTCTTTCAACATTTAATGAAACTTACTATCATCTACACACTATCCCTGCCAGCATCCATTGTCCTTTCTGCCTTCATGACCCATTTGGTGATCTCCTTTCCTCCATATGAGGTCAGTTGGTGGGGCTCCACCCCAGGCCAAGCCAATCAGCATATCTCATTCCATTACCATAGTCATTGGCACAGGGGTGGGCACATGATCTAAGCTAGATCAATCAGAGTCAATATCAGGACTTTTGTAGAAGCTTTGGAAGAAAAAGTTCTCTCTTGATGGCTCAATTTGAATCTGAGACTCAGGATGGAAGAGCTTGACACCATGGGGAGTCATATGTCTAAGAATAGAGCCAATACAGGTGAAGTGCATCCAAATAATAGAAAAAGAGAAATTAGGCCTTGGGTTTTAGTCCTGAACCAAATTGTGACTAAAGCCAATATAACCCTAGACTTTTCTGTTATATAAGCCAATGGACTTACTTTTGCTTCGGTCATGTGGGATTTTTTGTCCTTACAATTAAAAATAGTCCTGCACAGAATTAATGAAGAGAAGATTCCCATTCTAAGAATTAGAAATAATAAAATAATCTAGAATTTAACAAAAATATACTAAAATAAATATGATCAGGGGCACCTGGGTGGCTCAGTGGTTGAGCATCTGACTTTGGCTCAAGTCATGATCCTGGGGTTCTGGGATTGAGTCCTATATCAGGCTCCCCATGGGGACCCTGCTTCTCCCTCTCTGCCTATGTCTCTGCCTCTCTCTCTCTCTATGTCTCTCACGAATAAATAAATAAAATCTTTAAAAAAGAAAATAAATATGATCAAAATATTTAAAAAGATAAAATGGGGAAACAATCATAAAATAAAATGAGACAGATTTGAACAATAGCTGAATACATCTCAAGAAATAATAAATGTAGTCATTAACATGAACAACTCAATGGAGTATTTAAGCAGAGAGAAATGGGGAGTTGGTAGATAGGTTTGAGAAAACTTCGACAAAAGAGATAAGGAGAAGGAAAATGTGACAGTGATGTTAAGATACCGTGGACAGAATGAAGTGGTCCAGACGCATATTCTCTCCGGAAAGAGGGAATAGTTATGAAAGATTGAAGAAGCACAACAAGTTCCAAACAGGTGAAATAAAAACAAATAAACACAGACACATCATTATAGAACAGTGAACACAGTAAACAGAGTAAAGAGACAGAGTTGTGAAAGCAGAATGATAATTAGGCTGACAGCAGACTTCTCAGTGGCAATGACTGATGCCAGGAGACAATGGGATAAAAATCATCACAGAACTGAAGAAGAATAAATTCTGTCAACTTGATCATTGTTGTCCAGCTAAACAATAATTCATGAATAAGGATGAGAGAGACAGGTTTCAAACAAAATTGAATGAATTTATTACTCTAATTTGAGAATTGATAAGGGATTGTTTGGAGTAATAAGGAAATGAAATTCAAAAGAATGGATAACAAAGTAAGCAAAGAAATTAATAAGCATGTTGATAAGTCCAAAGGGTTTAAAAATTAGGTAGAAGTAAATTAATATACAACAACATCATGGTACATGTTAAATGGTTGATTGAAGTTAAATGACTGTGAACTCCATACATCATTTGGCTGAAGGATGCAGACCCTGATCAGTCTCAGATACACATGTTAACCATGGTGGGTTCAAAGAATAGAAATAGAATGTATAACTTCCAAACAAGTAGAATAGAAGGACAGAGAGGAACAAAAAGAACTCAGTCAATACAATGAAGATAGGAATAGAGAAAAAAAGAGAAAAAAAAAGAGAAAAAGCAGAGAAAAGAAGAAGAGGAATAGAAAATACAAAGAAAGCCCCAAATTACATGGTGGAAATAATTTCAAATAACAAATAACTCAGTTGCAATAAAATGTAAGAGACTTCTAATGAATGCAACCTCATACCTCTTCTTTTATGCTTGCCATCAGCCTCTGGTCCAGATGTTTGCATCCATGTCTTTTTACCATCACCAGAGGATCAGCTCCCCAGGACAAAAGCCTATCCCACTTAATTCCATGACTCCTTCCCCGCACAGCACAATGTCTGGCCCTCAGTCTGGTGAGGCTTGTAAAAAAGCATTTGTTTATTTGAATTAAATTGAAAAATGGAAGCAAGGGGGAAAAGTGGAAACATATGGTCTTGATAAGTCATAGCTATAAAGAAAGAATACATAAAAGGAGGAATTAAAATGCTAATAAACATATTCAATTGCTCTGGACACCCAAGATAGGCAAATGAAAACTAAAGATAAAGTTTGAATCTTTTGCCTATCAGAAGCAGATTTCAAAATGACAGCATTAAATGTTGGGGTAGACACAGAAGCCCTTGCATTCACATCAGGATTGATATGGTTTCACACTTTCTGGAAAGTAGTTTTACTTCCAAAATTTTATATCTGTTAGGGTAGCTTTAGTTGCAAGTGTCTACAGACTGATTCAACTGGTTGATATATATATTTTTATATATTAGAGACTGAGACAGAGCATGAGCAGAGGGAGGGGGAGACAATCTCCAGGAGACTCTGTGGGGAGAGCAGAGCCCAACATGGGACTTGGGCCCAGGATCTTGACATTACAACCTTCGCTAAAACTAAGAGTCAGACTCTCAGACTCCACTGTCCAGGAACAGAAAGATCATCCCTTCCCAGAGGCTCCCAGAAAATGTCACCTCCTGATTTATTAATGTTGTATATGACCAGTACCTGAACCATAATTATTCTTAAGAAGTACCAATTAGGAACAAAAGAGAAATAGAATAGGGAAAGTAAAGACAAAAGAGCCCATAAACTTGAATTATTTGGAATGGATTAAATGGGAAGAACACACAAATGGGAAAATTGTCAGTTTTTCTCTCTTCACAAGGGTCTCTCCTCCATTCTGCCTCTTCTCTTCTTAGATTCTAGTTATAGAAGTAATTTTTAAAAAGATTTTATTTATTTATTCATGAGAGACAGAGAGAGAGAGGCAGAGACATAGGCAGAGGGAGAAATAGGCTCCCCATGAGAAACTTGATGCAGGACTTGATCCCAGGATCCCCGGCATCATGACCTGAGCCAAAAGCAGATGTTCAACCACTGAGCCACCCAGGTGCCCTAGGCCTGGTTTCTTTACCTTATCCCACCTTGTCTCTTATGCTTTTTTCCATTTGTTCCATCCTTTTGTTTCATTGAGCCTTCCTCTGGATATTTCCTTCTGTTGTGTTTTCCTGTTCACTAATTCTCTCTGCAGCTATACCTTGTTATCTCTGAAATCCATCCAGCATGCTATTAATTTTCTTCTTTTTTTTCAGTTTTAGAATTTCAACTTTTAATAGTTTGTGTTCTCTGCTGAAAAATGAATCTTTCATTTCCTTAAGCATATTAAACAGAAACTTCAGGTTTGTGCCTGATTGTATCACCATCTGGATCTACCATGGGTCTGTTGTCTTTATTGCTTATTTTTTCTACTAGTTTTTGATCACATCATCTGACCTATTCAAATATATTATTTTTTATTACATGCCAGACATGGCATTTTAAACAGTGTTAATTTGAGACTCTGGATGATGATACAATTTTTTAAAAAAAGTTATATTGTGGTGACAGCATACAATATCAGATCTACCCTCTTAATAATTTTTTAACTGCACAATACATTACTGTTGACTATAGGTACAGTGTTGTAGAGCAGATTTCTAGAGCTTATTCATCATGGATGATGTTATAATTTTTCAGGGAAGATTTATATTTGGTTGTGGCAGCCTCAGAAGCTAGGAGCCCCACAATCCTGGATCACCTTAACCCAACCAAATGTTGGGCTTCAGACTCAGTGAGAGTGGGAAATGCAGCTGGTCACATTCACTCTTAGGGTGTGGCCTTTAGTCTCAACTGATATCCTGGGACATTTAGCAGGACAACCCTAATGGGTCCAAAAATCCCAATATTTGTCCCTGATACTTTCTTCTAAGAGTTGCTGTAAGACTGATGCTAAGGCACACAGGTAAAATGACGGCCCTCAGAAGCTTCTCTGTAGATGGTAGCTCTTATTGTTCCTTGGCAAAGGCCCACCTTTGCCAACAAATGGCAAATGCATTGTAAGAAGAGTCTGTCAGAGGCACTGCAGAAGCCTGGGTAGGGTGTACGGCCCAGGGATTAGGAGCTACAACCTGAGGCTGGTCAGGGGGACCTTGACCACCTAGAAACCAGGGAGAAGAGAAGAGAGTCAATGAGACTGTAAGGAGAGCATTGCTCACCTGGGGGATCCATCTCAATGTCCTCCCTCCCATCTTGTGCTGGGACTTCCCATGGCCAAACCCAGCAGGAAGGCAGAGGGCCAGGAAGCCCATTGGTCCCAACCAGGCAGGACTATGTTCCAGGGCAGAGAGCAGAGTTGTCAAAGGGCAGCCCCAGGCTGCAAACTGAAGATATCTAGCACGGATTCAGAAGGAAGCACTGCCATGTGCCTGCCCTTTCTGGAGCACGAGATCACCTCCAGTTTCCAGGAGTGAGCCTCGGGTCTCAAAGCCGGGTGGGGGACATGGAAAGCTTCATCCAATCAGACTGTTTCCCAGTGGACAGGGCTTGCCATTGAGCTTCTCTTGGAAAGGTCAGGGGTAATGTATTCCTCCTCTGGAGAGTCAAGGTACAGTCAGAGCCCATTCACATGGACCCCGCAGCATTTCAGGCTTGGAATAATTCAGACGGGAGTTCGCCTGAAATTTATCTTTGCTGTATTTACACAGAAAGACCTTAAAAAGCTAGTCGATAGTGTAAACATGGATAATTATAATATTTCAGGGGAGGTTTCACATAGCAAAAGAGGAAATAAGAATTTTTAAGCACACAGCAGTGAAACCCATCTCTGGACACTGAGAGATTTAAAAATTGTTCTTTTCAATCATAAAATCACACCCATTGTATCCCAAACGATCCTGAAGGTGATTCAAGTGCAAGGTAGCTATCACATGGTGTTGTTTGGTCAGTGCCTTGAGAGCTTGATACCTAGCACTGGTTAACAGGAAGTTGGGTCCTGCTGGGGTCAAAGTCAGCCGCTTTCCATGTAGAAGCAGTGTGGGGTAAGAGTGGGAAAACATAGTCCTTGCAGTTAACAGGTCTAGCATAGACTCTGCACGTCTTTTGGGCTCTTTGACCCTGCTGAGCCTCTATTTCCCCATCTGTGAAATGGCTGAAGCAATACCCATCTCATGGGCTTTTTTTTTTTTTTAAGAGTTTATTTCTTTATTCATGAGAGACACAAAGAGAGAGGCAGAGGCATAGGCAGAGGGAGAAGCAGGTTCCCTGTGGAGATCCTGATGCGGAACTCAATCCCAGGACCCCAGGACCATGGCTGGAGCCAAAGGGAGATTCTTGACCACTGAGCCACCCTGGTGCCCCTCATGGACTTTTTCTAAAGATCACCAAGTTCCTATGGCAATGATCCTATCATATAGTAGGGACTCAACATTTAATTCCCTTCCTCCCAGTGGTCCCTAAAAGAGGTGCTAGAGGCTCCCCAAGGACCTCCCAGGTTCCTTGTCCTCCACATCTGCCTGAGGCCTGCCCCAGCTTGAAGGTCAGCCAGGGAATGCTGGTTGGGAGGCAGAGGTTGCTGCGCCGCCCCCACTTATTTAGTTCAGACTGACCCAGTTCCTCCCCGGCCTTGAATCTAACCTCTTGTTTCTGCACAGCAAAGTCTCTACCCTCTCGATCACAGGAGCAGTGTTGCTAATGGAAAGGGCAGGGTGAACTTTGGGACCAGACGGACATTGTTTTTAATCCCAGCCCTGCCTTTACTTACAAAGCAGCAAATTTTCTAGCTTCTCTGAGCCTCTGGGTAAGCAAGATGGCCAACACTGCTTTGTAGGCAATGTTGAGCACTTGACATAGCACTTGCTAAGATCACAGTGACTGGTTATTGTTGTAAGTATAGTGTGTTTAGACCTTTCTAAATTGGTCACAAATCTGGCTTTGCTGCTGGGATTTTTCCCTTGATGGGAAGTTGCAGACCATGAGGAAAATCTGCTGGTTTGCATGTCCCTTGCCCACGGGCTATGCCAATCTCTGAATCGTTCCAATTTTGGTATATGTGCTACCAAAGAGAGCATGAGAATCTGCTGGTTTGGGGGAAATGAGATGGTGGGAAGGTGGTGGTGGTGGGAATGGTGGCTGTGACATAGCCATAGTGGCCTGCAAGGGGCCCTTATCTGTTTTGCCCAAGCCCTGCTTTCAGGCAGGGATGCACTGAGCTCTCCAGAGACAGTGCATTCTGAGGTCCTACTCTGCATCCTCCATTCCCATGGATGCGAGTGTGGTCCCAGAGCATGTGTTCAGGCCAGAGGAGCACAGGACACTCTCACATCGTGACCTCCCCATGGAAGAGATGAGTAATAAAGCTCAACGGCTTGCCCAAGGCACCATGGAAAAAGGCGTTCATCATCTTAATGGCACCTTTCGGATGTCTGGCTTATCTGTGGCCTGTTCCTCATGAAACCCCCTCCTGAGAGCAGTCTATGTGAGCTATTCCTGGCATGTCCTGTGGTACAAAAGCACGGTTCATCTTTTCAAGGAGACGTGGGGAGGTTGAAAGTCAAACCCATTGGAACAAACCTTGGCTCTGGAGACCAGTCAAGTGCTTATTAGCCAAGTGCTCGCTCTCCCTGAGAAGATGAGCACATTTTGGAGGGATTGGCAATAAAGATGAAAAGGACACAAGATCTATGCAGTACATACCGTCTTGGTGGGGAGGGCCATGGCTATTGGGTGACTGCCTAGTCCTGGAAAGACTCACAGGCTCCAGCTTTGGCCAGGATAACCCAAGTGGGGAGGGGGCCATGCCAGTCACTGTGACTGGTGAGTGCAGCTTGGCTTGGTTGGACCCTCCCTTCAGGCCTATGGTCACTGTCTTCACACACACAAGGGTGGTGGAGCAGCTAATGCTGCTGGGAAGAAAGACTTGGACTGGGGCTGGAGATATCTCTACTCTTGTTTTACAGAGAGTATGAACCTCTCTGGGCCTCAGTTTCTCCATTAGGATAACAGAGATTGTATATACCTGTTTCTCTTCTACCTAAATGGTGGGCTAGAAGCAGAAGTTGATAACGATGTCTCTTGATAAGAATATCTTTTAGCAGAAGAGCTTTTCTAGCTTCTCAGGAGGGCCAGCCAGACCATGACCCTGGTGTTTTTTGGTGAAGGAAGGCAGGGTGTTGCCAGAGAACATGGGTGCTGGAACCACCCGGGGCATCTTCCACCTGCTGAGTCAGGGGAGGTCCTCAGAGTGTGTAACCTTCAGATGTATAGGAGACCCAACAAGACCACTGTGGGCACAACTCCAGGGTGTGGCCCAAATCCCCTCTGGACCAGGGCACTGTGCATGAAGAAAGTCTATTGTGGGTTGTTTTTTGTTTTTGTTTTTGTTTTAATTTTGTCTCTGATTTTTAGGAAAAGAAGATAGGAGAACAAGAGTGAGAGTCCTGGGGGATTCAGTGGAGGTCTCATTCATTTCTCAGGGGTGGCTGCAGGGGCATAGGGGAAAAGGAGAGATTGGTCGGGGCCTCCCTCCTTTTCAAAAAGAAAGCCACTGTGCTATTATTTTGACTACATATGCCAGTTCTGATTATGATTTCTTTTTTTTTTAAGATTTTATTTATTTATTCATGAGAGACAGAGAGAGGGAGATGGGGGGGGGGAGAGACACAGGCAGAGGGAGAAGCAGGCTCCCTGCAGGGAGTCCGACGTGGGACTCGAGATCCTCGGCCTCCAGGGTCACACCCTAGGGCCGAAGGTGGCACTAAACCGCTGGGCCACTGGGGCTGCCCCTCTGATTATGATTTCAATGGACAAAAGATTCCTTAGCTGAGCCAGTTTGAAAACCAGTGCTTGAAACCATTGGTCAGCTAGACCGGGGGAAATGCTTTGCAAACCTCTTCCTTCTCCAAGCCAGGATCTCTGTTCTGGCTTTCTCTTGCTGCATTATAAAAAACGCCGATACTTCCTGGCTTACTACAGCATTTATTTGCTTTCATTAGTTGACTGGGCTCACAGTTGGGCTATTTTCTATGGGGGTCTCTCTTGTAGCTGCAGTTAGATGCTGGGCGGAGCTTGAGGGCTGAGGCTCAGTTGGGCGGGTCACCCCGCATGGCTTGTCTGTGCCCCAGCTGGGTGGCTCAGAGCATAGGGGCTGGCTGGGCAGCTCTCTTTTCACAGGACCCTGCTGCGTAGACTTTCACCCAGCATACAGTCTTGGGGTAGTCAGACTTCTTACATGGAGTCTAGCTACTTCCAGATGCATGACCTGGGAGACCCTGGTGGAACTGCAAGACTTCTTATGATGCAACCTCAGGAATACAAGCATAGCTTCTGTCACATTCTATTAGTCAATAGCTAGTCGCAAGAAGATGAAGCTCATTGAAGGCCATCATTAGAGGCTGGCTACCGCAGTCCCAAAGGAAGGAGGGAGGAGAACACAGGCCCGACCCTTCTATACCCTGCCTTTGCAGCCACTGTCAGAATTTGGAGTTGGGGGCCTTAGGCTAGAGACTTGTCCAAGCTCTAGAACTGGGACTGTCAGAGTGGGCTAAAGGGAGCCCACACCCTGCTACTTGCCTCCAATTCTTTTAATAAGGAGTACAGGCCTCTCTCCTCTGTGACTAAGATGAGAAATGTCACTCCCTCTTCAGGAGAACAAACCCAAATCCCTAATTCCAGCACTCTGCTGAGGAAGTGAAATCGTTTCCAGACACATCTGTAATATGATTAGACACTGATGTCTACTTGCCTGTCCAGGCTGAGTTACCCCCCAGCTGGCCTCTTGTTTCTGACAACTGTCCCTCTGGCAAATCTAAAAGCAGGAGTCAGTTTAAAGGGGAGCAGGAGAGAGAGGTTGAGTTTGGTCCTGTCTTCCTTACAGGATGTGAGCTAGCAGGAGACTTCCGGTTTCCTGGAATTATTGCTGAAACTCAGACTCTTGTAGCAGTCAGTTTCAGACACTAATTTTTCACCAGTTCTGCGTGGGCCTAGCTGGAAACTTAATCCCTTGTTTTCCTTTAGCTGTCATATTTCTCAAGGATTTAAAATACTCTCTCAGCCAGGCACAACCATCATTTGGCAAAAGCAGGATTCCGGTGACTTAGGAGTATCAGTAGGGTCTCTGTTGGCACCACCTGAGAGGTGTTTCCCGCAGATGCACTACGAGGCCTGAGAGTCCACCCTCAGGGGGAAAAGATCTTGCCTGGGTAAACTGAGAACAATGGAGAAATGTGGTCTCACAACATGAATATGGCAGCTCTGGTGGAGGGATGTGGTTGGAGTCCAGGGGCAAAGGTGCAGGGTTATTTCCCCTTTTGCTAAACCGCTGGGAGACCCTGGGTGAGCTCCTGGCTGCTGTAGGCAGCATCAGCATTTTCAGGATTCCCACCTGATTTCTGATTTCCTGGGGACGCCCCTTTCCCCTCCCAGCAGGACAGAGAAGATGTCATTGCAGTATGGTCGCTGCTTGAAAACAAATGAGCAGAGAAGGGAGAGGGTAGCGGCAGGGAGAAGGTCCTTGGGCACCAGAAAAACAGCTGCCTGCCACTTTATCCTGGGGGGAGACCCCCCCAACGCTCGAACTTGGTGTCATTTCTGGCCTGTGTAGGGAGAGACGCGAGAGAGTGTGTGCAGGGAGAGAGAAGTGCCGAGAAAACAGTTAGCCTCTGTTAGTATTTGATAGGCAGCCAAAGCACTTTTGTTCCCAAGCCCAGCGAGCTACCTGTGAAAAAAGAAATTGCTTTTCAAGAACATTCATCACAGCAAGTGGCTCATTTCCTTGTCCTCAAACAACCCCATTCCTAGGCCCTTTCTCCCATTAAAAACTCCTCAGATGTGGTAAAATAAATAAAGAAACAAAGAGATGGTGTGTGAGTGGGGTGGCCTTTGTGGGGAAGGTGGAGGTGGGGGCGGCGCTGTGGGCACAGAATCAGGAGACGCTGGGGTCTTGCTGGGCCTTGTGCTGTGGGGCCCACCTGGAGTCCCCTTCTGAGTAGAGTGTCTCAGCATCCACAGGTGTGATTCTGAAATTCAGGAGCAGTTGTGTCAAGAGTCGCCAAGCTCTGTCCCTCTAGGAGTCTCTCTCCCGTCACTTGTTCCAAGGGGCCCTCTGACCACCCGTAGGCAGGGCAGCTCTCCCTCCTCACTGCTCTACACTCACCAATTCTGTATATTCCTTTATGATACTTAACCTCGTATGGGATTATTAACTAGTCTCTTCATTGTCTACTCCCTGTTGAGGGTCAGCCCCACCAGGGTCAGAACATGCTGCCTGGTACACTGCTATATTCTGGGGCACAAAATACATACTCCACAATCTTTGGGGGACAGAGAAATAAATGAGCAAATCCAAAATGTGATGCTTAGAGCAAAAGGTTCCCTCTGATCCAGGATGTTATTTTTCTGAGTTTTTTTTTTTTTCAGCAACAAATTCTATTATTGAGTGGCCAGGCAGACCAGACTCTGGGGCCTGTTTTATGATCTCTGTGTGATAGGGGTTAGCTAGCTGGTTTGAGGGGGCAGCTTACTACAGGAGGCCACCGAACTTTGGTTTCACTGTGTGGCCTTGAGTAAATCTCCCCTGTTGCCTCCCTGTACCTGAGAGTGTTACTAAATGAGAATAATCACTCACTTTGTGGTATTTCTGTAATCATAGTTGATATAGGGAGTGTTATGAGCCATACAAGCTCTACAAGTCTAACTCTCTCCCCCCCTAATTCATATGTTGAAATTCTAACCCCCTATGTGATAGTACTTGGAGGTAGGGCCAGTGGGACATAATTAGGTTTAAATGAGGCCATAAGGGTGGGGCCCTTATGATGGAATTAGTGCCTTCATAAGAAAAGACACTGGGGGTGCCTGCGTGGCTCAGTGGTTGAGCGTCTGCCTTTGGCTTAGGTCGTGATCCCAGGGTCCTGGGGTCGAATCCTGTATCAGGCTCTTATAGGGATCCTGCTTCCCCCTCTGCCTGTGTCTCTCATGAATAAATAGATAAAATCTGAAAGAAAGAAAGAAAGAAAGAAAGAAAGAAGAAAGAAAGAAAGAAAGAAAGAAAGAAAGAAGAAAGAAAGAAAGAAAGAAAGAAAGAAGAAGAAAGAAAGAAAGAAAGAAAGAAGAAAGAAAGAAAGAAAAAAGACACCAGAAACCTTGCTTCTCTCTGCCTTGCACTATGTGAGGACGCAGAGAGAAAGTGGCCATCTGCTGGCCTGATGTGGGTCTCATCAGGAACTGAATCTGCTAGCACCTTGACCTTGGACTTCCCAGCCTCCAGAACTGTGAGAAAGAAACACCTCTTATTGAAGCCATCCATCCTTTGGTATTTCATTTCAGCAGCCTAAGACAGGGAACATGCCTGGTACAGGAACTCAATATATCACGGTCATTTTCCTTATTATTTTGCCAGATGTAGACACTCTCAACTCAACAAGATATCAATAAGATATTCAAGGATTTCTGAGCATCTAGTTCACAATGGCTCTAGAAATTTCGAGTTCTGAGATGTTGGCCAGAGCTTCCCCTTGTTTTCGTCGTATGAGAGAGAGCCATACAGACATGTTTGGGGCCCAGCCTTTCTCCCGCTATTGTTCAGTGGAGGATCCACCCACATCTTCACCACCAACCATGGGTACTTCTCCAGGTGGGTGTGGGGAATAAGGTCCTTGGTTGGTAGACTCATCAATTTGCAACAAGAAGAGTTCCAGAAGGGTCTTGGGCCTTTATTTTTTTTAAAGATTTTATTTTTTATTTATGAGAGAGAGAGAGAGAGCGAGAGAGAGAGAGAGCGAGGCAGAGACACGGCAGAGGAGGAGCAGGCTCCACGCAGGGAGCCCGGCGTGGGACTCATCCCGGGTCTCCAGGATCAGGCCCTGGGCTGGGGGCGGTGCTAAACCGCGGAGCCACCCAGTCCGCCCGGTCTTGGGCCTTTAAATACCGTATTTTGGATTCTTTCATTCGACATCAATTTATTGAATGTCTACACGTGTCAATGAGACAGCAAGGTCCCTGCCCTGGTGGAGCTGACACTTTAGTTGGGGAGTAGGCAACGACCAGATGGATGGAGGATTTCAGGTCGGGATAAGCACCGTAAAGGAAATGCGGGATGCTGTGATGGAGAGGGACAGGCAGGGAGCGCTCTCCTGCAGATGGATGCTCAGGAAAGCCCAGGCCTGAGGGGCCCGAAGGAGCAGCCAGGGGGGCAGGCGGCACAAGGGGGGCTGGGTGTGTGTGGGGAGCCGAGAGGAGGCTGGAAGTGAGGGCAGTGGGTGAGGAGCACACGGAGGGGGTCCAAGCGGCCCAGAATTCGCTGGCGCCCTGGGCAGGGCGGGGAGCAGGCGTCCCGAGGTCCGCGCGGCCCACCGGCGCCCCGGGCCGGACCTCTGGGCAGGCTCCTGCGCCAGACGCCTGTTTGCCCCGACCCGCAGAGCATCTCTCCCCTCGCCAGAGCCCAGCGGAGCAGAGACCCTGCCCCGGCGGAGCGGCCCCTGGGGCACCAGCACCCCGGGCGCTCGGGCTCGCAGCCGCACAAGCCGGGGACCCACCCAGCTGCGCTGCTTGGGTTTGAGAATCAGATCCTGACAGAACCTTGTCTCTCTCAGTAGACAGAAAGGGCTCCTTCTCGGGCCCTGCTAAGAATAGCCTCCTGTATTCACGCTCTCCGGGCTGGGAAGCGGGGCGGAGGCCGCTGGCGCCGGGGGCGTCCTGCCCGAGCCCTGCCGGCCCGGGAGAGAACGCCGGGCCAGGAGCCCCTGCGCCAGGCATTCAGAGAGGCCCGCTGGCCCAGCTTGGCCCGCCCCCGGCCCCGCCGCCGCCGCGCCATTGGCTCCCCCGGCCACCTTCCCGCGCTCCCATTGGCTCTGCCCCGGCCCATTGCCCCCCCCGCCTTCCCACAGTCCCATCAACACTGCCCCGCCCATTGCCCCCCCCGCCTTCCCACAGTCCCATCGACTCTGCCCCGCCCATTGCCCCCCCCCGCCTTCCCACAGTCCCATCGACTCTGCCCCGCCCATTGCCCCCCCCGCCTTCCCACAGTCCCATCGACTCTGCCCCGCCCATTGCCCCCCCCGCCTTCCCACAGTTCCATCGACTCTGCCCCGCCCATTGCCCCCCCCCGCCTTCCCACAGTTCCATCGACTCTGCCCCGCCCATTGCCCCCCCCGCCTTCCCACAGTTCCATCGACTCTGCCCCGCCCATTGCCCCCCCCCGCCTTCCCACAGTTCCATTGGCTCTGCCCCGCCCATTGCCGCCCCCCACCTTCCCACAGTTCCATCGACTCTGCCCCGCCCATTGCCCCCCCGCCTTCCCACAGTTCCATTGACTCTGCCCCGCCCATTGCCCCCCCGCCTTCCCACAGTTCCATCGGCTCTGCCCCGCCCATTGCCCCCCCCGCCTTCCCACAGTTCCATCGGCTCTGCCCCGCCCATTGCCCCCCCCGCCTTCCCACAGTTCCATCGACTCTGCCCCGCCCATTGCCCCCCCCGCCTTCCCACAGTTCCATCGACTCTGCCCCGCCCATTGCCCCCCTGCCTTCCCACAGTTCCATTGGCTCTGCCCCGCCCATTGCCCCCCCGCCTTCCCACAGTTCCAATTGACTCTGCCCCGCCCATTGCCCCCCCCCGCCTTCCCACAGTCCCATCGGCTCTGCCCCGCCCATTGCCGCCCCCCGCCTTCCCACAGTTCCATTGACTCTACCCCGCCCATTGCCCCCCCCGCCTTCCCACAGTTCCATCGACTCTGCCCCGCCCATTGCCCCCCCCGCCTTCCCACAGTTCCATCGACTCTGCCCCGCCCATTGCCCCCCCGCCTTCCCACAGTTCCATTGACTCTGCCCTGCCCATTGCCCCCCCGCCTTCCCACAGTTCCATTGACTCTGCCCCGCCCATTGCCCCCCGCCTTCCCACAGTTCCATTGACTCTGCCCCGCCCATTGCCCCCCCCGCCTTCCCACAGTTCCATCGACTCTGCCCCGCCCATTGCCCCCCCCCGCCTTCCCACAGTTCCATTGACTCTGCCCCGCCCATTGCCCGCCCCCCGCCTTCCCACAGTCCCATCGACCCTGCCCCGCCCATTGCCCCCCCCGCCTTCCCACAGTTCCATCGGCTCTGCCCCGCCCATTGCCCGCCCCCCGCCTTCCCACAGTCCCATCGACCCTGCCCCGCCCATTGCCCCCCTGCCTTCCCACAGTTCCATTGGCTCTGCCCCGCCCATTGCCCCCCCGCCTTCCCACAGTTCCATTGGCTCTGCCCCGCCCATTGCCCCCCCCCCGCCTTCCCACAGTCCCATTGGCCCTCCCAGGCCCCGTGGGCGGCACCCTCTGTGGCCTGGTTGGTGGGGGAACAGGGAGGCGCCATCTTGACGGCGTGCAAGGCGCAGAGACGGACTTGGCCTCGGGGAAGGTAGGCGCTGAGCCCTCAGGGAGCCGGGGACATGGGCACAGGAGGGGCCGGGGGCCGGGCCGAGTGACAGCTGCCTTTCACGGGTGTGTCCCACGGACGCCAGGCGTCCTGTTGTGACGATCTCGCGGTGGGTATCCTGGTATCCCCCTGGTCATGGACGAGGAAAGCTGATGGCAGAAGTGTAAGGGACTTGCCCAGAGTCGCACAGCTAGTCGTGCGGAGGTGGGATTTGACCGCTGCTCTTTGTGGTTCCACGCACTGCACCACGTGGCCACCTAATGGGACTGGGCGGGCACATCCTAGCGGTTGGGTGGGCCGCAGCCGCTCCCTGCGCCCTGAGGGTGCGCGGAGCTCCCGGCGCACGAGGTCCCAGCTTGGTCAGCAACCAGCCACCCTATGAAGACAGGTGGACTTGAGGATGCACGAACAGGGAAGAGGCCCTAGAAACCAAAATTAACCAAAAACTTTGCCTTGAGACCAGCTACTTGGTGGCTCAGCCACCCAAAGAGCCACCTCCAACACAGGGACCAGACCTTGCACAGCAAAACGCAGCAGAACCCTTCTGCTCCATGGTCTCATTTAACTGCAGAATCAAAACAACTCTGGAAGTTGGCACCATCCTAATTTTGCATAAGAGTAAACTGAGGACCTGGGGAGACCCATGAGGACAATGCGTAGATTGTTTCCTGTGTTTGGGGTACTTCATGTCTAACATAATTAGAGCCCCAGGAGGTAGGCATTGGTTGTCTTCTTTTATAAAGGAGGAAACCAGAACTTAATAGAGGCGAAGTAACTTCCTGAAAGTAACACAGGAGTTTATCTTATTTTATTTATTTATTTATTTTCTTGCTTATTTATTTAATTTTCAGAGGAAGAGGCAGGCTCCACGCAAGGAGCCCAACGTGGGACTGGATCCCAGGTCTCCAGGATCAGGCCCTGGGCTGACGTCGCTAAACCGCTGAGCCACCTGGGCGGCCCTAGCACAGGAATTTAAAAGGCTCTACCTAATCCAGACTCACTCTCTTTCAGTTACTCCGCTGTTCCTTCAGATCCTGAGCCAACGTGAAGAACAGACGGAGGCAATCATTGCTAAGTGAGAAAGATTTGAAAGATGACAATAAGACGTCATGCCCAAACATACCTTCCCCCTTCTTCAACTCATATCAAATGGCTGAAGCACCAGTATTGACAGTTATTTTGTTGAGGTAAACATTGCTTGAGCCATGATAGTACTTTCATGGTCCACTGGAGCTATTAATTAGTTAAAATATCTACTGAATTGTTTTACTCCTGTGATCACATTTTCACGTTTCTCCACCTTCTTTGTAAGAATAATTTTGTGATAGGTAGCAATAGAAATGAAGCATCTAGAAAGGTTAGAATGTGGTAGGTGGCAATAAACCTACTGGGAAGGAAAACTCCCTAGGTGAGTTGGAATTACTAGGCCTTTTCTTCCAGTAGTCCATTTGCTGAGTCAGTGTTCCAGACTGAGTGTTGGGCAAAGACGTCTGCTAGTGGAAGGAGAAACCAACAGGGATTTTAACAGCTACATGGACTAGCCTGAATGACTAGAGAATAATGAAGCTCCAGACTCTCCCCCTGGAACACTGAGTGCTGGAATAGTATAGGATGCTGGTGGGATATGCTATCAAGACACAGATTTTTTAGTTCTTGAAAAACATAATACAACCAGAGGAAGAAGCCTTCAAGAAACATGGAAAGACATTTGCCAGATATTCTGCTTGCATGTGAAGGGAGGTAAAAGAGCTAAGCTCAGTGTCCCAGAGAGCAGAATTTTTTTAAAAGATTTTATTTATTTATTTATTTATTTATTCATGAGAGACACCGAGAGAGGGAGAGACAGAAACATAGGCAGAGGGAGAAGCAGGCTCCATGCCAGGAGCCCAACGTGGGACTTGATCCTGGGACTCCAGGATCACGCCCTGGGCTGAAGGCAGGTGCTCAACTGCTGAGCCACCCAGGGGTCCCAGAAGAGCAGAATTTTTTTTTTTTTTAAGAGCAGAATTTTTAAGACCAAGGAGACAACTGCCAGTCTCTCAATATCAAAAACTCAGGAGGACCATGCATGAGAAGGAAGCTTCTAGAAGGAGGAAGCTGCAAGAAACAGGTATCATGTCTCACCCTTGAAACATCTGAAACCAGAGACAGATTAACCCTGGAATCTAACTCCAGCCCAGTTCAGTTTCTGATTGGATATAGGTGATTTGCCCCTCACCTTATCAGCCAAAGACAGGAGAAATATCCTTTCTGGAGAAGAATAATGACTTTTAAGTTCTACGATTCTTTTAAATATAACATCTGAAATTCAATTAAAAAATATAACACATATGAATAGATAAGAAATCATGACCAAAAAGCATGAGAAAAAAATGTAATAGACCAGACTTATAGAGTATCTCAGTCAGCTCAGACTGCCATAACAAAGTACCACAGACTGGATGCCTTAAACAACAGACATTTCTCAGACATGGAGGCTGGGAAATCCAAGGTCAAGGCACCTTTGGTGCCTGGTGAGAGCCTCTTTTTGGCTTGCAGATGGCACCTTCTTGCTGTGTTTTCACACAATGGAGAGAGGGAACTTTGGTATCTCATAAGGCTATTAATCCCATCATAAGGACTACACCTTCATGACTTCATCTAAACCTAATCACCTTTCAAAGGCTCCACTTCAAAATACCATGACAATGAAGGTTAAAGCTTTAACTATCATTTAGAGGCAAGCATGGGGGTGGGGAACAAACATTCAGTCCAAAGCACAAGTTATAGTGAAATAATCTATTTTTGATGCTTGAATGCTGACAGCTTTTATGCCCCACTACTCCCTCTTCCTTTCTGTTTTAAACTTGGGCCAGCTCATAAGAAAGCC
Source organism: Nyctereutes procyonoides (assembly GCF_905146905.1). Taxonomy (NCBI): domain Eukaryota; kingdom Metazoa; phylum Chordata; class Mammalia; order Carnivora; family Canidae; genus Nyctereutes; species Nyctereutes procyonoides. Next base: position 9,351,418 of record NW_026575030.1, on the reverse strand, counting down.
TAGGTGCTTCCGCCATTAGTCTCAGCAGGAAGTTCAAGCCATGCAAGTCCTGGTCCATGCATGGAAACACTTGCCCCTAGCCCCCACCCTCCTATGACTGACTTCAAAGCCAGTCTCCTTTCTCTGCTCTCCCAAGCCATTTTTAGACCTGCTTGGGAAGTTTCTGGGCTCTCCCCCAGTAATCTTCATATGTAAGTAAGAAAGTTTCTCCTATCTTTTTTTTTTTTTTAAAGATTTTATTCATTCATGAGAGACACAGGCAGAGACACAGGCAGAGGGAGAAGCAGGGTCCATGCAGGGAGCCCGATGTGGGACTTGATCCCAGGTCTCCAGGATCACACCCCGGGCTGAAGGCAGTGCTAAACCGCTGAGCCACCCGGGCTGCCCAAGTTTCCCGATCTTGATGTGTGCTTGATATCATCAATCTTGACATTTGTTGGATGTATTCATTCCATCATCACAACTCAGATAATTTTGCTATTGGAGTTATTGGAAGATAACTTAGACTATAAAAGATATTCAAACTGAAGCACAGAGAGCAAATAATGAAAATAACAATATAAGACACATATTGGGACACAGTCATCAGATCAATCATGTATATAATTGGATTATCAGAAAAAAGGAAGAAGAGAGAATCATAAAAGCTTATTTGAAGAGATAAAGGGCAAGAGTTTTCAAAATCAAAGAAAGATAATTCATAGATTCACAAAGCTCAGTGCATCCTGTGTTAAAAAAATACAAAGAAAATTACACATAGGGGAAAACCAAAGACAGAAACTATTAAAAGCAGCCAGGAAAAATAGAACACGTTACATTCAAAGGAAGGACAATGAGTTATGGCTGACTTATCAGTAGCAACTATGAAATCTAGAAGACAATGGAATTGCATTTTTAACTATAGAAAAAAACTTTCTATATCCTATGAATTTTTTTTTCAAAAATAAAGGCAATTCATGTTCCTCTTTTCCTTCCCTTCTATTCCTGAGCAATTTAATTCTAAAGCCATTAGGTGGGGCAAAACAAGGTGTAGGGTGTATGTGTGTGAAGAGTGTGGAAAGTGAGGAAGCCATGGTGACCTAAAAAAAGCAGGATATTAGAGCTCAGACATGATGAGAAGGGCATTTCCCTGGAAGGGAAGCCAGGTGTGGGATGCCAGATCCTGAGCACAGTGAAGAGGTCATCCCCATTTGTGGAGAGGAGGTTCAGGTTTAGTCAGAGTTACAAATACAGAAAAGGAAAAAAATAGAACAAACCCTGTGATACTTGTTTGGAATAGAATGTATCTGATGGATTCATCCATATATAAAATATATGTGTATATATAATAGATGTATAATATATGTATGTATATGTATTACATACATATTCTCTAGCTCTGTCCACACAAAGCAGAGAAAGATACACCTCATTAGCAATGAAAATACCTAACACCTAGAGTTTGGTTTCTAAATAAGTTTCTTTTTCTTTTTTAAAAGATTATTTATTTTAGGGAGCGGGGAAGGGCTTGGGGAGAAGGAGACTCTCACGCAGACTCTGTACTAAAAAGCCCCAATGAGGGGCTTGATCTGATAACCTTGAGATCATGACCCAAGCTGAAACCACGAGTCAGATGCTCAACCAAGTCCACCACCCAGGTGTCACACTAAATAACAGTTTCTAAGAAAGAACCTGGGGATCCTTGGAGAATGGCTGATTCTAGGATTGAGGTAGGGAAAGTGTAAGATAAATCTGGAATATCTTGGGTCAAAATGCAAGCAAGTGCTCAAGGAATGATGGAGACATGTCAAAAGAATACAGAACGTCTCAAAGTGGTTCCCACTGATCAAATCAGGGACAATCTGAAAATCAAAATAAATAATAAATTGGATTATAAACCTTGGAATAAAATAAGAAACTACAAGTCTATATATATAAATAAATAGTGAAGTTCAGCAAGGATCAAGACTATATAGTTTTAAAGTCCTGCACAAAATAAGAGTCACAAAGGAGAAAAGAATAATTCACAGTGATCAGAAGGCAGGCAGACCCCACCATAATCAAATGACCAAAGTATGCTTTGCTAGTAATGGGCCAAATTGACATGCACCACCTGATGAGTTGCAGTGAGAATTCAGCACCACTTCTGTGACATTCCAGACAAATATGCATAATCTGAATGCAATGCTCACAAATCAGACTATCAGACAGACACACATGGAGGCACATTATAGCCTGTAATCTATAAAAGTATCCAAGTTAGGAAAGGTCGAGGAGCTGGTCCAGACAGAAGGAGACTAAAAAGGCACAATAACTCATGACAACTAAATTTTTGATCTAATGTATGATTCTTTTTCTAAAGATGTTATTTTTTTTTAAAGATTTTATTTATTTATTCATGATAGTCACAGAGAGAGAGAGAGAGGCAGAGACACAGGCAGAGGGAGAAGCAGGCTCCATGCAGGGAGCCGACGCGGGATTCGATCCCGGGTCTCCAGGATCGTGCCCCGGGCCAAAGGCAGGCACTAAATCGCTGCGCCACCCAGGGATCCCTCTAAAGATGTTATTGGGACAATTGGCAAATCTTAAATGGGATCTTGGATAAGATGAGAAATCATCATTATCAATTGCCTGATTTTGAAGACTGTACTGTGGTTACACCAGAAAATACAGGAAACATACGCTAAAGTGTTCAGGTATATCGTGTCGGCAAATACTCTCAAATGGTTCAGGAAAAAAACTTTCTTTCTTTCTTTCTTTCTTTCTTTCTTTCTTTCTTTCTTTCTTTCTTTCTTTCTTTCTTTCTTTCTTTTTTAAAGATTTTATTTTATTTACTCATGAGAGATACAGAGCAGGAGAGAGAGAGGCAGAGACACAGGCAGAGGGAGAAGCAGGCTCCATGCCGGGAGCCCGACATGGGACTCAATCACGGTCTCCAGGATCAGGTCCTGGGCTTAAGACAGCGCTAAACCTCTGAGCCACCAGGGCTGCCCCAAAATTTTTATTTTTATTTATTTATTTTTTTGCCCAAAAATTTTTAAAAGTAAGTTCTACACCCAACATGGGGCTTGAACTCATGACCCTGAGATCAAGAGTCACATACTCCATCCCTTGCAGCACTTCTGTGAGACACTTTATTATTTTTTTTAAGATTTTTTAATTTATTTATTCATGAGAGACAGAGAGAGAGAGAGAGAGGCAGAGACATAGGCAGAGGGAGAAGCAGGCTCCATGCAGGGAGCCTGACGTGGGACTCGATCCGAGTCTCCAGGATCACACCCCGGGCTGAAGGCAGCACTAAACCACTAGGCCACAGGGGCTGCCCTATGAGACACTTTAACTGCAGAACATAGGCAGAAAGTAAAATGATGGTAAAAATTATATCATGCAAACATTTACCAAATGAAAGGTGTGACTCTATTAATATCAGACAAAGTGGACTTCATAGCCAGAAGTAGTAAGGAAGGTAAATAGGGACATTTCATAACAATAAAAGGGCCCATTCAACAGGAAGATATAACAATCATAAATTTGTATGCACCTAATAACAGAGCTGCACAGTACTTGACGCAGAATGTTGACAGAACCAAAAGGACAAATAGGCAAATCTGAAATCATAGTTGAGATTTTTAAAAATCTCTTTCAGCAACTGATAGAAAAAGCAGCTAAAAAAATCAGTAAGTATATAGAAAATATGAACAACAGAGTTAATCACCTTGACTTTATTTATTTATTTTTTATCACCTTGACTTTAATAGACAGTTTCGAACACTGCACCTGGCAACTGGAGAGTACACGTTCTCCTCTTCAAGTGCATATTTACCAAAATAGAACATGTGTTGAACCATAAAGCGAGTTATAACAAATTTCAAAAGGTGAAATCATGCTGGGTATGATCTCTGACCAAAGTGGAATGAAACTGGAAATGAACAAAAGAAAGATTATTAGACCTCAAATGTTCGGACATTAAGCAGAGCACTTATGAATAACCCATGGGTCAAAGAAAAAAATCACAGAAAGGTTATAAAATCTTTATGTCGGCAAGTGTAAAGACTAAATTTTGATGAAATCCAATTTATCTATTTTTTCTTTTGTTGTTGGTACTTTTGGTGTTGAATCTATGAAATTGTTGCCAACTTCAATGTCTAGATGGCCCCCTGTGTTTTTTTTAGGTCACTTAAAATTTTAGCTCTTAAGTGTAAGTCTTTGATCTATATTCAGTTAGTTTTCAAGCCTCATGTTAGGTAAGGGTCCAACTTCTTTTGCATGAAGATGCCCAGTTTTTCCAGCACCACATATTGAAAGGACTGCCCTTTCTCCATCAAATGGTCTTGGCAACCTTGTCAAAAGTCAACTAAGTATGGGAGGGTTTATTTCTGGGCTCTCTGCTCTATTCTGTTGGTGGATCTTACCGTACTTATGAAAGTAGTAGTACTTATAAAAAGTAGTAGCCTACTGTTTTAATTACTGTGGCTTTGTAGCAAATTTTGAAATCTAGAAATGTGAGGCCTCTAAGCTGCTTCTTTTTCAAGATTGTTTTGACCATCTGAGGCCGCTTGGAATTCATATGATTATGAATCTGAGGGTCAGCTTTTCCATTTTTGTGAAAGAAGCTATTGATATTTTGATAGGGATTGCAATGAATTTATAAATAGATTTGGATCATGTTAGTAATCTTTGAAACATAGCCTAGTTTTATCTATTACTTATGGATGTACACCTAAGTGGAAGGAAAACAATCCTGGACACACCAAAGTTGAGGTAGTGGTTTCCTCTAGGAGTGGAAGGGTTAAGTCTAGGGAGAGAAAAGAGAGTAAGGGGAGTTACACATGGGATCTCAATTATACCTGTAGTGTTTATTTGTCTTTGAAAGTCAATGGGAAGGAAAAACAAAACAAAACAAAAACAAAAACCTATCACTGCTGATGAGGTGGTAAATGGATGGGTGCTATTTTGCTCTCTATACTTTCCTGTAGTTTGAAATTTCTCATTATAAACAAGAGAGTTTCTTGCAGAGGCTGGAAGAGTAGACGGAGTACATGGGAGAGAGCTGGAAGGGTGGGAAGTGGTGGTCAGGACTACTGAGTGAGGTGGTGCTGAATGTGGAGGTGGCCCAGCTGAGTGAGGCCCACTGGGGGCTGGCTGAGGGGCCCCCTCCTGGAAGGCTTTCACCTGTCTGGCTGCCTTCATTTGATCCCCTATTAACTCTCTACCTGTCCATCAGGAGCCCATTCACAGAGGTAAATTTGTTTTTATTAATTTTTTTTCTTTCTCAGTTTTAATTTAAATTCCAGTTAACATACAGTGTAATAGTAGTTCCAGGTGTAGGATGTAGTGACTCATCACTTATACAACACCCAGTGCTCATCACAAGTGCCCTCATGGAAGGGAATTTAAACCCAAGTGGGACTTGGCTTCGATCCTGTCTACCTGGGTGAGGCTCAGGGGAACAAATTCAACCCAGTAAAACTTTAGACTTTCCAGTCAGTTCTTCAGTGTTCATTTCTAAATATCAACAGGTAAACCAAGATTGCCAAACATCTGAGGAACACTCAACCCAGAAGAGGATAGCGAGGAAGAACATAAGGACTAGTACAGGGGGCCCCAAATATGAATAAAAGGGATTTCAGGAATGTAGGCTAGAGAAAATAGAAGGGAAGAAATTGTCAATAAAATAATTCAAGAAAATTCCCCTGAACAGAAAGAAAGGAATCTTCAGCCTGACACAGCCCCCGCCCCCCTACCCCCACCCCAAGGACGCAGCACAATGAAAAATACAGACCCAGCAAGGCAAACTGCTAGGCAATTTCAGAACACATGGGATGAAGAGAACATCACAACATCCAGGGGAAGAGCCTCAGGCACATAGAATCGGGAATCAGAACTGTTTTGGATTTCCCAACAGAAACACCGGAAAGCTGGAGCCTTAGCCTTAGAGTGTAGCTCTCAAAACTTAGAAGGAAGAGGATTTCCGACAATTTGTTACTATTGCTACATAATAAAACTTAGTGGCTTAAAACAATGAGCGTTATTATTTCACAGCTTCTGATGGTCAGTAATTCAGGTGTGGCTTAGATGAGTGGTTCTGGCTCAGGGTCACTCTTGAGGTTGTACCCAGCTAGGGGGACACAGTTGCAGTCATCTCAAGGCTCAGCTGGAGCAAAGGAATTTGATTCCAAGCTCATCCATGTGGTTGTTGGCTCGGGGCTGAAGGTCCTTGCTGCAGGGGTGATTCCGTGGGGCTGCTTTTGACGTGGATTCTCCCAAATCCAATACATTGGGAGAGCCCAAGACAGTCCGTTATAATCTTATCTGGGAAGTGATGTTTCGTCACTTCTAGACCCAGAGCACTTCAGTTCTGCTGAGCCACACAGTAGTCACATTCTGGTCCTCAGGGAGAGCATCCTGCAGCAGCCTTGACATGCTGGAGTATTTGAGGATTGGAGAAGTCTCATCATTTGTCCGTGCCCACCTCCCACAGCTACGTCAGCTTGGCAGCCTTGCATTTTTGCTGTGTGACATTCCTTCCAGTCCTGCTCACTATCCAGACCCACTCAGGAAGTGAGGCACAGGGAATTTATGAGGAGCCTCACCTCCGAGCTTAGCCTGGGGGACAGGGCCAAGAAATGGGACAATACCTGGGTCTCTCCATTATTTGAAACCTTGGTGTTTGTAGGGCACAGGGATGGGAGGGATGCAAGGATAATAGAATGTAAAGATATTCCTGGAGCTCATCTGTTCTTTCATTCATTCTGCATTTTTGGTGCACCTGCCGGGTGCTGGCTTTGATAACTGATAAGAAAATTCAAACATAGTGTACTGATTTCTTATTACTGCTCTATAAATCATCACAAAGCTAGTGGCTTAAAACAATATGAATTCATCCTCATACAGTTCTGAAGGTCAAAAGTCCAAGATGAGTCTCACTGGGCTAAAATCAAAGTACAGTGTTGGCAGGTCTGCATTCCTTCTAGAGGCTCTCAGGGAAAATCCATTTCCTAGTCTTTTCCAGCTTCCAGAGGTTGTCTGTATTCCCTTGGCTTTTGGTCCTTTCTTCTGTCTTCAAAGCCAGCAGTGTCTAGCTGAGTCCTCCCTGCACTGCCCCGTATCTGGCTCTCTTTTCTACTTCTCTTTTCCATTACAAGGACCCCTGTGATTACGTTGGGGCCACCCAGATAATCTGGGGTTATCTTCCCATCTCAAGGTCAATTAATTAACATCTTTAATTCCACCCACCACCTTAATTCCCCTTTGCCATGTGACCTAATATACTCAGAGTTTTGGGGATGGGACACAGAAGATTTAGGGGGGCCATTATTCTGCCCACTACACATACCAACAGAAAAGAAAAAAAATTCACAAGAAAGGTGCAAATAGCACACGAATCTGTGAACAGGTGGTTACTTTTTCTAATAATCAAGAAAATAAGAGAACAGCAGTGAGATCTCCTGTTCACCCTGCAGATGGCAAGTGTGAACCAGGCTAACATCCTCTAGGGCTAAGACATAGGAAGCAGACACTCTTATGGCCTGCAGGGAGGAGGGCAGTAGCCAATGTTTGAGGGAAAATAATCTGATGGCCCATCCAAATTAAAATACACTTACATTTTATTTTGCAATCCCACTTACAGGCATTGATTTCCTTCAGAAATAACACATTGCCCCTGCATTAAAAAAATGTCAGTGTGTCAGGCACTAAGGGAGTAGCCACAAATAGGACAGAGTGGGCCCCTGCTCTCATGGAGCTGACATTCTAATGGGAGAGGCAGGCCACAAGTAAACAAAGAAAGAAAGAAGCTAGAAATGTACTGGATAGTGGTCAGGGCTGGGTATTCCTTTCCTAGGGGTGCCATAACAAATGACTACAAACTGAGTGGCTTAAAATAACAGAAAAAATACTTGTCCCCCATAGTTCTGGAAGCCAGAAGTTCAAAATCAAGGTGTTGGCAGGGTTGGCTCCTTCTGGAGGCTCTGAGGTTTGAGAATCTGTTCCTTGCTTCTCTCTGGTTTCTGCAGTCCCTGGTGTCCCATGGCTTACTGTAGCCATCTCAGTGCAGTCTGCCACCCCAGGGTATTCTCTTCTTTCTGTGTGTCTCTCCGTCCAAATTATCCTCTTGTTTATATGGGCACCAATAATTGGATTAGGGTTCATCCTAGCCTAATCTGACTTCCTCTTAACTTGATTGCACCTGCAAAGACTATTTTCAAATAAGATCACATTCCCAGGTACTGAGTTATTTGAATGAGTCTTTTTACAGAATACAATTCAACCCGGAACAGGCTATGCAGAGAACTGATATAAAATGATAATAAGAGCGTGAGAGTGGCTACTTGAACTTGGATGAGCAGGAAGGTCTCCCAGAGGAGGTGACATTGAACCTGAGCTCTGAGTGGCGAGTTAGAAGTCACTGAAGATCAAGGAAGAGCATTCTAGGAGAGGGAACGGCTGGCGTAACAGCCTCAAGGCAGGATTGGGCTTGGCCAGTTCATGGTCCTGCAATCAGGCCAGCAGAGCTTGTGCCAGTGGGCAGAGGAAGGTGTTCCAAGGTGAGCTTGGGGAAGGCATGAGGCCAGATCATGCAGGCCTTGGAAGCTCAGGGAAAGGAGTTTGCATTTCATCTTGGAGGAGGTGAGTGGCATGATCTGAGCAGTGTGTTAAAAACTGCAGTATGTGAGCATGTCGGTACAAGGGTGTATATCACACCACTTTTGCAAAGCACTGGACATATCCTGTTATGTGCATTCATGAATAAACTATGTCATGTCAATTCCATGGATTATGAGTTTGAGCTTTCCGTATTCACCTGCAAAGATGTTCTTGATACATGAAATGAAAAGGTAAGGTGTCTAGTATCTGTGTGTGTGTGTGTGTGTGTGTGTGTGTTTGTGTATCTTCTTAAAGCAGCAAAAGCCACCTGCAATGCTTGAACACAATCTTTGCAGAGGCTGGAGAGGCCGGCCTTTAGTTGATTTGGCCTCTCAACCAAACCCTTGTTAGCAGTGGGTCTCCCTGAGGGCTCTGGGTGTAACACCTGGCCCTGGTCCTAATAGTCTTTTAATGTCATATAGCTCATGTATGACGCCCACTCCTCCCCAGAGCATGTGTAGAACCATAGAATGTGGGGGATAAGTGGCCTTTAGAGGTCTCTTTGTCCAGCCCCCCCATTTTACAGATAGAGGAGCAGAGGCCCAGTGAGGAAAATGATCCCTCAGCAAGCCAGTGTCAGTGGTGGGATCTAAATCTAGATAATCTTTTGAATTTATTCCTCTACCCCGCTGGAACACCTTGGCATGTGGGTTTTCCAAGTCCTCGTTCTGTAGAGGTGCAGACCACAGCCCAGGCCAGCTCTCGCAGCAGCAGCAGCAGCAGCAGCAGCAGAGTCCAGTCTTTGAGGCTGTGAACTGCCAGGGAACATAATCTGATTTCCATCTCCAGAACCTGAATGCTCCTTTATGAGGACTCACACAGGAAAGCGTTGTTGTAGGAGGTTAGATTGCTTGTTTTGTCCACCATCTTTACCTAAAGGCTGCCCTGTGACAAGCTCCTGTCTCGTGCAGCCCCCTCCTCCTGGTACTCCATTGCTCTCCAGGTACAGACAGTGCCCTTCAATGTCCAGACAAGTGTGAGCCAGGTGCTCCTCTAGACAGATCGGAGGACGTCCCGGGTCCTGCCTGCTCTGGGGAGACAGCAAAGCCAGGAGACTCAGACATTTGGAGAAGTTTCTGTAGAAAGGGCTGAACTAAATAATTTCCAGGTTACTCTAAATGAATCCTTCCTCCTAGCCTCTCAAAGGGTGATTCTTTCTGGAAGCCTGCCTTGACCTCAGAGCCTGAGGCCACTGTCTTTCATGGCCTCTTATGCATGCATTGGGGCCTGGCCTCCCCTCCTTCAGACTCTACCCACTCAGAAAAATCTTTGTTGATTTATCGACCCAGGCAGTGAAAGGACTCTGAACCTTCATTTTCTGAGAAGTCCAGGATGGATCTCCTCATAAGGACTCAGATTTCTCTGGATTTTTCCATTTTCAAGTTGGGTACTGCATCCCCATGTTCAGGTCACTCATTGATGGTAAATATCAGAGATGTACTTAAGAACACCTAAAGAAAACTGGGTAGTAGGACAGGAAGGGTTATGTGTACTCGTCTCTACTTGGAAACAACCTGAATGTCCATGAACCTAGAATGGATGTGTACACTGAAATATGGTCATGCAATGGAGTGATGGGCAGCACCAAGAGCTAACGACCTAAGCTACAGGCAAAACATTATTTAATATCAAAAACTATTACATTAAATGAAAGGAATTGGGGTGTCTTGGTGGCTCAGTCAGTTAAGCAACAGGCTTTTGATTTCAGCTCAGGTTGTGATCTCAGGGTCCTGGGATCCAACTCCACATCAGGCTCCCCACTTGGTAGGGAGTCTGCTTCTCTCTCTCCCTCTGCCCCTCCTCCCTCCTCACTCTCACTAAAATAAAGCTTTAAAAAATACATATGAAAACAAATAAGTGATATACTACATCAATAAAATGAAAGATAAAAAATAGAAAAATGAAAGAAGAAACTGAACTCAAAAGAATATGTAGGTATGATTCCATTTAGGAAAGTTTAAAAGGTGGCAAAATTAATGGGGCACCTGGGTGGCTCAGTGGGTTAAGCATCTGCCTTCTGCTCAGGTCGTGATCCCAGGACCCTGGGATCAAGCCGTCTGTTGGGTTCCTTGCTTGGCAGGGAGCCTGCTTTTCCCTCTCCCTCTGCCTGCTGCTCCCCCTTCTTGTGCTCTCTCTCTCTCTCTGCCAAATAAATAAAATCTTTAAAAAAATTAAAAATAAAAGCTGGCAAAATTAAATTACAGTGTTTAAGTTCACAAGCTTAGTTGGCTGTGTAAGACTATAAAGAAAAGCCACAAGTTCTCATATGGGCCAACTTTGCGGGGAAGGGAAGTGGTGAATGGGAAGTTCTTCAGCGAGTTGCAATCCTGATTCTCAAACTGGCCTATAATTGAGACAGTAATAGTTTGTTAAGTTGTATGGTTATTTTTTTTTAAAAGATTTATTTATTTTAGATAGGGAGCTAGAGAAAGAGAGAGAGCATGTGTGAGCAGGGAAAGGGGCAGAGGGAGAGAGAGAGAGAATCTGGAGCAGACTCCCTGCTGAGCTTGGAGCCTGATATAGGCTGATCCCATGACCCTGAGATCATGACCTGAGCTGAAACCAAGAGTTGGATATTTAACTGACTGAGCCATCCAGGTACCCCAGGTGTGTATATATATATATATATATATATATATATATATATATATATATACACACACAATATTATATTTTCTTTCTTTTTCTTTTTAAAGGATTTTATTTATTTATTTGAGAGAGAGAAAGAGCAAGAGAGGGCACGAGCTGAGTGAGGGACAGAGAGAGAAGCAGACTCCCTGCAGCAGGAAGCCTGATGTGTACCTGATCCCAGGACCCTGGGATCATGACCTGAGCCGAAGGCAGACGCTTAACCAACTGAGCCACCCAGGCATCCCAAGGATAGGTTTAATGTAAGGATTTGTGAGGACTGAGGCTGGGGTCCTATGGAGGGTATAGGGTGAGTTAGACTCTTTCTCCTCCTCATCCCCATCATCCTCCCTCCCTCCTTCTGCATCTCTTCCTTTTCCACTTTCCTTTCTCTACCACCTAAAACCCATATGTTCCCCCTCCCCCAATCATCACCCCTTTGCTAAGTATGGGCAGCCCCTCTGCTCCCAGCCTTTTGTCTCTTCCAAGAGCTGGAAAATTCTTTCCAAATTCAGATTCAGGGAAAAAAGCATCTAATTGACCACTGCTGTGCACCAGCCACCTGAGGATCAGCCGCCCTGGGTCAGGCCCTCCCTGATCTAATCACTCCTGGCCCACAGGCTTGGGGAGGGGGTGAGGAAGGGCAGCCTCTGCTCAAACTCAGCTGGCTTTGGTGGAGGGGCTAAGGGCAGGCAGTTTTTCTGACAGGACGGAGAGGACAGGACAGTCCTTCCCAGTACAAGGAGAGGATGGTGTGAAGCTGGCCTTATAGGTGGATGGACAGGTGGGCAAAGGGAATGAAATGATCTCAGGCCCCAGTAGGAATGAGAAGAACCTAGAATTAGACTAGAAGAACCCAGAAGGCCAGCTGCCCTGACTCTGTTTGCCTGCTTTGGGCTGCCCAGGACTGCCCCAGACCCTTTATTATTCCTCCCCCTCCACTCCTGCATCACATAGACCTGGTTCCTAACCACTGGGCTCTGTCTGCAAAGGAAGCCAGGTCCCTCCCGCTGTGTGTGGTGGCAGCTGTCCCCAGTGGCCAGGCCTCTGACCCTTCCTGGAGGAGCACATCTGAAGGTTATCTAATATTGGCATCTCCCAACAACTGTCATCATTCTGTGTTTAAAATACTTCTCTTCTTCCCACCTTGCCAGCATCGCCTCTCCCACAATCCCCCTTCCCTGGGAGACAGCTGGGGAACCAAGGGTCTCCCTCACAAATCCTGCCCACCTCTCCAAGGAGTGCCCCTCATGCCCCATCCGCCTGTGGGAGCCTTCACCCTGCCGCCTGTTCTGTAGCCTGCGGGGCCACTGCAGTGCAGACTTTTGGCAGAGCTTCCACCTGCATCTCTCTGATCTTCTTGGGGGGGGGGGGTGGAGGTGGGGGATGGAGCCAGGCCTTCTAAGAAGGAAGTCAGCAGCAGCAGCCACACCGTCATTGCTGAGCACCTGCTTCCAACACAGAACTTGCTTCATATTCTCAAACCCCTGCCAAGGAGCAACTTCTTCCCCCAGTTTTGCAGCTGAGGCTTGGTGGTGGTGGTGGTGGTGGTGGTGGTGGTGGTGGTAGTTGGAGTGGGCCGGGGTAGGGGGGCAGCTGTGCAATTTCCCTGCTGTCCAGCACTACATTATGTGGTAAGACTGGAACTCAACCCTGTTCCTGCTGGAGTTCAAGGCCCCGGACCTGTCTGCTCTGAGAACCTCTGAAGCGTGTTCTTTTGGGCTCATCCTCTCATTTGTTCCTGAGAATCAGACCCTGTTGTTCTAATTCAGAAGAAAACTGAAGATCAGAGAAATTGAATGGCTAAGATCACACTGGGCCCTCGAGTTTCAAACCTCGAGCCTTGGCTGCTGCAGGGTGTCCGTCCTGGCTGCTCTGTCTTTCTAGAGTCAAGTGCTGCCCTGCACCCTGCCTCCCTTCCTTCCATGTTATCTGAGTCCGTTATAAACAAACTTATCTATCCATGCACCCATGCACCCACCCACCTATCCATCCACCTACCCAGTATCTATCTATCTATCTATCTATCTATCTATCTATCTATCTATCTATCTCAGAGCCGATGCCATCAAGGAGCTCTCAATCCAGTGGGCAAAAATAGGCATGCACGCGTGTGTCCGCACACACATACACTCACACATGAGTGTGAACATACGCATGTAAATAATCACTTATAGACTCGCTTCAAATACCAAAGAGGTGCGTGTGCTGTGCCAGGAGACTTTGAATTTGCAACCAGTGATGGGGAGTCAGAAAAGCTCCTTCAGCAACCGTATCCTGGCTCCCCCTCTGGCCAGATTTAGCACCTGACACCAGGAAGGAGAACTGAAGCAAACAGGACTCCAGCCCTCAAGGAGCTCTCATCTTTAAGAAAGACTCTCCCAACTGAGCTGGGTTTGTGAGAAGGAGCAGGAGGCAGGCCAGCAGCAGGACCTGCATTGGCCGGGGAAAGGTTGAGAATGTGTCCCCCAGGGGACCACCTGAGCCTGCCCTTCACTAGCTCTGTGGCTTGGGAAAAGGACACAGCATCTCTGGGCTTGGCATCTATCTCCCTTCTGCAGAATGACACAGTTTAACAGCAACTGCCACCAGAAGAGCGAGGGCTCCTGAGCTGGGGGCAGGGGATCAGTTCCCTTCCCCTCTCTGCCACTGTAGGGGGCCAAGGCACACTATCCTTGTCTGGGCTTGTCTGCAGCCAGGAGGTTGGTACTTGCTTCCCAGCACAGATAGCTACTGCGGTTCCCTTTCCCCCAGCTGAGAACAGGAGACCTGAAAACTTCCTGCATTGCCTTGCACCCACACCACGACCTTTCTCCGCTAGAATCAGGACCCAGGTGCTGTCCCCCACAGAGGGAAGGAGCTCTGATTTCCAATTCAGCTTACCAGGGGGGACTGGGAAAGCAGAAGCCCAGTGGGTTTGGGGGCCTGGCTCAGTATCACCTTCACTTCTTCTGTGTTCTCTGGTTCAGGGTGAGCATCAGGCCAGCCTGGATTCAAGGGCAAGGAAACAGACACCCCCCCACCCCCCACCCAACCCGAGGAAGGAGCTGCAAAGTCACCACAAGGACTTGGAGACAGGGAAGAGTAAACGTTTCCACTGCTGTTTGCAGGCTACCTCGGACACCACTGAGGGCTCCAGGCCAATACCCACCGTTCCTCCTGTGTGCCCGGGAGGAAGAGGCAAGAGGTGTTACCGGCTGGGAAGGGGGTCCGGTGGGAATGCACCGGGTTCTGCTGACCCCAATCCAGACTTTGTCAGACTGGGGTCAGCAGCTTCTTGAGAACTTTAAAAAAAAAATTTCATTTTCGAACATCTAAAAATGCATTTAAATGCATTCTGTGCAGCTGCCCATCCCCATAGCTCCCCATCCCACTGGAGATTTCAAATCTGGTGTGGATTTCTTTCTAATTCGTCATGCCAGGGCCAATGGCAAAATGTTGATGGTCATGAGAGACTGGATAAAGAGGCAGCCAGAGGTGATCAGGGCCCAGGGCAAGAGCACGGCTCCTTGGGGGTCCAGGGGACAAGCAGAGGGAAACTGAGTCAAGACATGACAGAGCTGAGAGCACCTTTTCCCAGCAGCTCTGAGGGTTTCTACATCGCCGTATCCACCAGCCCGTCACCTGCCATCTTGAGGGAGTGCCACCCAATGCCACCCATGCCTGGGAGCCGCAAGGCTGGAAGGAGACCCTGGGTGGGCGGTGAGGATCCATGCTTGGAGAGAATCAGTTTGTGAAGGGGATTGAGGGTCGTAGCCAGGTCTCCAGAACATCCGAGTCCCCAACAGCCTGACCAAATGAGGACTTTTTCACTAACTGCGGCCGCCTTTGCCTGCGTACTGGGTGCTAGCCGACCACTGCTGTCCTCCAACACCCAGCGAGAGAAGTATTGCTCTTTCTACTCAGCAGATGAAGAATGGTTCAGAGACGTTAAGTAAGCTGCTCAAAGCACCCAGCATTCTAACCAACTCTGTCCTCTCTGCAGCCAGGAATCTTCCGGTTTCACTCAGCCCCCTCTGGGGTGGAGCAGCCCACCTCCCAGTACTTCTCAGAGCCCAGGTGAGGAGCCTTTGCCCCACCTTTACCTTTGCAAGCCTGCCAGGCAACCTGGCTCATAATTAGGTCATTAAGTCTTCGAGTAAACACTGGAGAAGTCCAACCTGTTTTTGTATCGTTTCAGGAAAACAAAGTCCCAGGAGCTTTCCAGTAAGTTCAGAGAGTTTCTGGCTCTTTAGTGAGTAAACAGGGACAAGTGACTTCGCTCCTGTCCTTCCCCTGCCACCCCCTTCTGCATTCCCCCCAACAAGTCACCAAAGGAGCACATTGTTTTTTCTCCCGAGGGCTTTGATGTGACCTGTGGGTTGGGGAGGGCAGCCCCGTTCCTGGGGTCCTTGTGTTTCCTGGAGTCCCAGGCCAGGAAGGACCTCAGGATTTAGAAATGCCAGTCACGGTGTTTGTCACACTTGAGCCCAGGCTCTGCTGGCCACAGCAGGTGGGGGCCGGCAAGGCCTGGGGCTTAGTGACTTTCTGGCTCCCCAGTGACTAAGACAATGGTGAGCCCATGGCAGCTTCCACAAGTTTGCTGAAAAAAAGTACCTTGAGGATGCCCCCACGGAGCACTACCTGGGACCGAACTGGGGAAGGTGGGAACCCGTCAGAAACCCCTCCCATATTCCTCCCTGCCCATCAGTTCATCTTGGTCAGAGACAAAGCCTTCAGCACCGAAGGGGATGCTCAGGAGACTGGGGTCTGGGCTCAGGTGACACAGACAGAGAAAGCACAAGGACACCAGGCAGAGGAGGGGTGGGCGACAGGGAGAGCCAGCAGGCACAGAGAGGAGTGTCATCCACCCCCGGGACCATTCAGCTGGCACTGGAGGGAGCTCTCTGTCTGCAGCTTCATTCCTTGGCCAAGTTGGAGAAGAGCTCTTCCCAGAGTGTCCTCAGAGAAGATCAAGGCCAGGTACCTGGAGCAGCCCCCCACCCCTACCCCCAGGGCACCTGTCGCTCTGAGTTAGCATGGTCTGCAGACTCACCTGCCTCCCACCAGACTCTGGGCAGCTTGAGGGCAGGCCTCCATGTGATATAGCTCCAAACCCACCCTCAGACCTGGCTGCTGGACAGCAGGAGGAGCCCAGAATGTTCTGCTGTGTGAATGTAGCAGCGTAGCTGGCGATGTCTGTGCAAAGGGCACAGGAACTGAGTGGGAGGTAGTTAGGAGAGCATGTTCCAGTCCTTCTGGGTCACTAGTTTGGAAGGGTGGTCTCACCTCTCTGGGCCTCACTTCTCCCAGCTGCAAAATAGGAGACTGAGTGACAAGAAAGTTCCTCTGCATTTCTGCCAGTATGTGACTCAGTGAGGGGTTCACCCCAGGACCACTGGAATGAGACCAGTGGAAAAGTATGAGATTTTAGATAAACAGACAAGTGATACATACATAGATAGAAAATTTATTCCAAAAAATAAAAAAAAAAAATAAAATAAAATAAAATAATTAAAAAAAAAAGAAAATTTATTCCAGGGGCACTTGGGTGGCTCATTCAATAAAGAGTCTGCTTTCAGTTCAGGTCATGATCTCAGGGTCTTGGGATCAACCCCGCGTCGGGCTCCCTGCTCAATGGGGAGTCTGCTTCTCTCTCTCTCCCTCTGCCCCTCCCCCTGCTCGTGTGCCCCCCCCCCCCATAGATGAATAAAATAAAAAAAATTCATTCCAGAAAATTGGCTCACACCAATCCCAAGAGCTAGTTAACCATCTGCAGGTCTGATATTAGAGCTTGAAGTCCACAGGACAGCAGTCAGAAGAGAAGCTTGGGTGAAGGCAGGGACCCCAAGGGCATGGGCTGGGACTCTCCCAAGGGTGAGACCGACACTCATGCCTGTTCTCGCTGCCTCTGACCTTGGAGGCCAGGGAATCCAGCAGAAGCTGGGAGCCTTCGTCTAAAGTGGACCTCCGGCCCAGCTGCTGGGGAGGCCAGTGAGCAGATGAGCACTGTGCGTATTTACTGCGTGCCTTGGAATGATGGCCACCTCCTCCCTGCCTCCGGCTGCCCTCTTCTGGGACTATCTCCCCTGTGGCCGCTGCCAGCGGAAACACACAGGGGAAGGAACCCTGGGGCATGGAGTGCAACCTGGCCGAGGCGGTACCAGGCTGCCGCAGTGTGGTAATAATTCAGTTCTTCTGTCAAAAACTCATTAGAGGACAATTTGGAAGGGGGACACTTGGCTGACTCCGTCAGAAGAACATGCAACTCCATCTCGGGATTGTTAATTTGAGCCCCACCTTGGGTGTAAAGATGACTTAAAAAAATAAACAAACAAAAAAACAAACAACACAGTTTGGAAGAAAATCATCCTGAAATTTTCGTAGCAGACTGAGATCATCTGCAATAAATGACTGGCCTTCCAATGCGTAGATCCAAGGTCATTAATTCAGCTTACGGATTGTCAGCTCTTCGAGGATAGCCTTGGGTCTCCTCCTTCTCTTTAGTTCTGTGCACACAGTGCAGCCCAGGGTGTGATCCCAGATGGGCTAACAGTGCTGGGATGGCCAGAAATATGCTCCATGTTCGTGTTTGGCTCTGCTGACAAAGACTCAGAAATGTCTATGTTTTCATCTCAGCTTGCTGCCTGTTGGACATTAGTAACTGACTCCCAGTGCTCCTTATCTAATTTCTCAGTAATAGAACTCCCAATTTTTAGCAAGGCACATGGTAACCTGACCAACAAGATCGTTTTCCAGCTTCCTTTACAGATGGACGAAGGTGAGGCCATGTGGCTTCCTTGTGGCTAGTGGGGTATTAAAAGTGGCCAAATCCTGATGTATTCTTATAGGGAAGGGGCAAGCTCTTTTTCTCTCAGTTCTTGTTTTCTGGGAAAGGGGCTGGATGAAATGGAGTGTAATAGCTGGAGCTCCAGCAGCTATCTTGGGTCATGCGAATCACCTCAGAAATGGAAATCACACATGACAGAAGGAATGGAGGTCTCTGAGACCATGAAGGGCCACACCAGCCCTGGATTGACTCCTTCTGGATTTCAAGAACATGAGGGAGAAATAAACTATCTTGTTTAAGCTCTTGCTACTCCAAGTGTGTTCCAAGAACCAGCAGCATTGGCATCTCCTGGGAGCTTGTCAGAGATGTACAATCTTGTGTCCCACCCAGACCTACTCAGTGAACGTCTTCAGTTTAGTAAGATCCCCCTCATGATTTGTACACCTGTTAAAGTTTGAGAAACACCGGTCAAGGTCACTTTTATTGGCCAAACCTGATGCTGATCCTTTGCAGCTGTGATGGTCTTACTGTGGCTGGCACCTAGAGCTCCTGGTTGGTAGAATTAGGGAGGCAGTAGCTTCTGGGGCAGCCATCCTGGACTAATGGAGAGCCATTCTCCAAAAGATCCTCATCCCAATCTTGCTGTGCAGAGCACTGTGTGAAGAATGGACCCATCAAAAGCATTGGGAGAATCAGAACACTGGAGTCCGCGTGTGCCTCTCTGTGCGTATGCATTTGTGAGTGAGCTATATGTGTGCTTGCATGTGTTTGCAGGGAGGCTAGAGGAGCCAATGGAGTGTGTTCACCCACCAGTTGTTGATGCATCTGTAAGGAAAATAGAGGAAGACAGGAGTGGGGAGGCACCCAGCCCATGAAGAACTATGATTACAGTCAGACTGGCACTGTGACATGTGCCTAATTGCAAGAATTCTGTGAAGTCAGGCATCTGGGAAGGTGCCATAGTGAGAAACAGACCTTGGGACCTAAGAAAGAAAAGGAGAAGCTGGCTTATTCTGAGGATGGAAGCCATGTGGTCTGAGTGGGCTGGTGCCCAAGCCTCCCTTGTCCCTGGGTGGGGGGTGGACCACCTGCCTGCACAGACCAGGCATGGTGACATTTGAGTGAAGGTGGCTGACATCTAGGCAAAGATCCAGAGCATGGTTTATGAGGATTGGTGAACGTTTCCACTGTCCCTCCTTGTTGTCTGCATCTTTCTTGTCTCTCCCTGGTCCTTCCCGGAAGAATTCCTTCATGCTCCATAGCCAGAGGAGCATCCAGTTTGGAGAACAGTGGGAGGTGGAGAGATTGAGGCTGTTTGTTTTCTTGCTGCTGGAGGCTATGCCCTGCTGTCACCTCCCCCCCTCTCTAGGAAAGGAGGGTAGCAGTCACGGAAGGGGAAGCAATGTCACATGAGCTGCATGACTGGCATGGTGGCAGACCTGGTGAGGGGTCTGGGGTGCTGCGATGGCTCTTTGTTTCATGGGCCAGTACACTCCGGCAGACAAACATCCCTTGGACTCTGGCCCAGAAAAGCACCATGAAGAAGAGAGAAGGCCTGCCTGCAACTGGAGAGCCCTCTGGGCAGGGGAGGAGTCAGACTTGTAAACAATTATAGTAGTTTTCTCCCTAGAGGAAGTGGCTGTGTGACCTTGGGCAACTCACTTAACCTCTCTGTGCCTCAATGTCTTCATCCATTAAGATGAAGATGATACTATTTCCTAATAGAGTTGTCCTGAAAATAACATGAGTTAACATCTAATATCCTTGTTACATTCAGGTCAGCGTCCTGGAGAAACCAGAGGTCGGGCCCTCCGTGAGTCTGGCGAGGAGCCCAGGGAAGGTGATGGTTCACAGAAAGGCTGAGGATAAGCAGGAGTTGGCCAGACAGAGATGAGAAAGAGTATTTAGGCCCAGTGGACAGGTACTGGCCAAGCCCCAAGGAACAAAGCTTTGGAGTGGGAGGAATTTGTTCCTGGCTAGAAGGGAAAGGATGAGGCCGGAGCAGTGGGCAATGCTAGAGAAGCAGGCCGGGCCTCCTCCAGAAGCTCCCAGGCACGCAGGTCCAGCCTGCAGCCATCTGGCCACCTCCACCCTGCCCGGATGCTTGCTGGGGACCCCTCAGATGGTCCAGCCTGCTCTGTCCCCTGTATTTTCTTTTCTTTTTTTTTCTTTTTTTAAAGATTTTATTTATTTATTCACTAGAACACACAGAGGGGAGAAAGAAAGAGAGGCAGGGACACAGGCAGAGGGAGAAGCAAGCTCCACGCAGGGAGCCTGACGCGGGACTCGATCCCGTGTCTCCAGCATCCTGCCCTGGGCTGAAGGCAGCGCTAAACCGCCCAGCCACCGGGGCTGCCCTCCCCTGTATTTTCTTAGACAGAAATCTCTGGAAGGCATGATCTCGCTGGCCCTTGGCAATCTGGTCCTCAGCTACGGCACAAAACCTTGACGCAGGAGACCTCAGTGAAGCTCTGTCAACCAAACCAGTGAATGTCACCCCTGCTCCCCCTGAGCTCCTCCCTGTGCCCTCGATGCCCTACCCACCCGGCTGCTGGCCTGAGCCTGAGCATTCCTCGGGACTCGCTGCCCCTTGCGTGAAGCTTTCCGAGACAGCCCAGGCTCACTCTGACCTCCCGGGCCAGCGAGATCATGCCTAGGGTGGCCCGGAGCCGTTCCCTGGGTGGGTCCTGTAGGGAGCAGAGGGCGGGGAGAAAGCCGGTCTGTGTTCTCCCCTGCACCCCCATCCCACACAAAGCTTAGAGACAGAAGGGTTAGAAACAGCTGAGGACAGCTTCTAACTCCCTGCAGACCAACAGGCAGACCCACGTCCCTGGGTTCAAAGGCAGGAGGCCTCGTTTCTGTCCTCAGGTGCAGACTACAGGTGACCGTGGTCACAGTGCTGGCGATGACGTCGGGGCAGCTGGCCGTACAGCCAGGGCGGATGCCCACGGGAGCCTGCAGACTCCTCCCAACCCATTGGCCTCTGACCTAGTCCTGTGCTCCTGGGTAAGGGGCTTCTTTTTGTTTTCCAAACCCATCTTGGCTGGACTAACAGCCCTGACTTAAATAAGCAGCCCTGAAAACAGCAGCCTCGCACGGCTAATTTGCTCATCTCTGACGGACAGGAGCGTTCGGGCTGTGAGCGCCGGGTGGTCTCAGGACAGGGCTTCGCCATCTGGTCGCTGTCACCAGGAGTGGGAGTGCTGTCATCGAAGCTATGAGTCAGCATCCCTCTTTTCCTCTCAGCACTGGCTGCAGGACCCAGCTCAGAGGCAATGCTGCTGGGGGGTGTCAGGACCCTGGCACTCCCTTCCTGTAGTGTCCCCTTCTGCAAAGGGCCATGGGAAGCAGTGCCCACTTGGGCAGGCTGTGTTCAAGATGATCTGAGGGGGAGTTCAATGGAGGATGGTCAATTCAGAGACGTTAAGCTCTCTAACTCACTGCTGAGTGCCAGCCAGATTTGTTGAATCTCGAACAACATGGCAAGGGGTTCACATAACTGTTGGCTATTAAAGGATCCCTGAGTATGGGGTGCCTGGGTGGCTCAGTCGGTTGAGCATCTGCCTTCAGCTCAGGTCATGATCTGAGGGTCATAGGATCCAGCTCCACATTGGGTTCCCTGTTCAGCAGGGAGTCTGCTTCTCCTTCTCCATCTGCCCCTCCCTCTGCTCGTGCTCTCTCTTTCAAATAAATAAATAAATAAAATCTTATTTTTTTAAAAGATTTTATTTATTTATTCATGAGAGACACAGAGAGAGAGAGAGAGAGAGAAAGAGAGTGAGAGAGAGAGAGAGGCAGAGACACAGGCAGAGGGAGAAGCAGGCTCCATGCAGGGAACCCCACGTGGGACTCGATCCTGGGTCTCTAAGATCACACCCTGGGCTGCAGGCGGCACTAAACCGCTGCGCCACTGGGGCTGCCCTAAATAAAATCTTAAAAAAAAAAAAAAAAAAAAAAGGATCCTGGCCTGGTTTAAACCTTCCATGCATCTGAGATTTGACCTCAGAGCTGAGAGGATCTGAAATAGGGAGAAAGATGTGGCATACATACTGCCTCCTCCCTCGGCCCACCCCATCTGCGGGACATGGCTCCCCAAGGATGGGGGCAGGGGAGGACAGAGGGGAGACATTGTCCAAGAACCTGCATGTAGGTTTCACATTGGTGACTAGAGGCCTCCCCGCTTCAGCCTGTGCCCAGCAGCAAGCCAACACAGTTCTCTTCAGCCCAATATGCAGTTTTCCCGAGGAGGCTTCCTCCTCCCCTCCCTCCCTTATTACAGGAATTGACTCACATGATTATAGGACCGAGAAGTCCCAGGGTCTGCCAACCACAAGTCAGAGACCCGGGAAAGCTGGTGGGGTAGTTGGGTTCAAGCTTGAAGGCCTGAGAACCAGGAGCTCTGGTATCAAACAGTAAAAGCAAACTTGCCTTCCCTCAAGGCAAACGTGCCTTGCCCTCCCTTGTTCTAGTCCTGCCCTCACGAATTGGGTGATGCGCTCCTGCAGTGGTGCCAATGCTCTTTTTCCTTAGTCTACCCATTCAAATGTTCATCTCTTCTGGAAGCACCTTCACAGACACATCCAGAAATAATGTTTTAACAGCTATGTAGGCATCCCATGTCAAATCAACCCGTCACAAGGGACAACCTCTTTCTGCATGGGGAGAGGAGGGTAAAACACTCCAGCAGAAACCCTTCCTCCCACCTGGTGCGCAGTTGTGGCTTCTGCCTCCTGCCCCCCTGCCTGGCCTTCTCCTCATGTGACCAGGGTGAGCAGAGGGTGGTGGGTGATGGTAGCTGGCCCAGAACTTCCACTCTTGGGTCAACCCTGGCATCAGGAGTCTGGCCACAGGTATTGGCTGCTCTCTAAGTTGTAAGGTACCTAGTGGTACCTTACTCCCCTATGTGGAGTGTAGTCACCACTTCCCGAGTGATAGGAGAAGTCTCCTTTGGTATAGTTATTCACCAAGGTGTGCTGAGCCACCAAAAAAACCTGCAACAGAAAGTACCATAGACAGTCAACTTTATGTGATACCAGGTAGGAGAACATAGAAGATGTATATTGGTCTCTGCCCCTTGGTACCTGGCATCGAGCTCCTGAAACCCTTGTAATTTTCTGGGTGATAGGAGGGTCTCTGTTCTAATGAGGAGACCCTCGGTGGGCTGGTAGACCAGGGCCGGTCTCCAGGAAGAATAAGCCATGATTGGAAACTTTCAGCACCTCCCTCCCCCATTCTCTAGATAAGGGAGAAAGGCTGAAAATGGAGTTAATGATTGATGATGCCTATGTGATGATGCCTCTAATAAAATACCCAAACTAGAAGGTTCTGAGAGCATCTGGGTTGGTGAACACTTGGAGGTGTTAGGACAGTGGTGTGCGCAAGGAGGATGTCGGAAGCTTGGCACCCCTTCCCACAGACCCTGCCCTACCCATGTCTTCCATCTGGATGTTCATCTGCATCCCTTATCATATCCTTTTATAATAAGCTGGTAAGGGTTTTTGAGTTCTGTGAGCTGCTCCAGCAAATGAATGGAACCCAAGGAGGGGCGTCGCTGGGACCTCAAATCTACGAGCCAGTGGATCAGAAGCACACATGATAAGTTGACCTTGCCCCTGGCATTTTGAACTACATATTGGAGTAGGGGGCAGTCTTGTATGATCAAGCCCTGAACCCTATCTTTAGGTAGATAATGGCAGAATTGAACTAAATTGTAGGATGCCCAACCGGTGTCTCAGAAAATTGCTTGTTGTAGGGAATAACCTCCCCATGTTTGGTAACCAGAAGTGTCAGAAGTGAAGTGTGCTGTGTGAATAGTAAAACAGAAACACAAGGAAGAGAGACATAGTAGGGAAGAGCCGACTTTCCCTCTGCCCAAGAGGAGTAAAAGGGGGTTTATCCTAAATACCAGGGGGGAACACTAACTTTTCAAAGGACTACCACAGACACTTGCCCTTTTGATCTTCTTAACAGGCTGGTGAGATAAAGTGTAAGTGCTAGGTAGGTCCTTTGGTAAACTTATGCATTTGATAAGCAGCTAATGAGCTTGTCTGAGCTTCAGTTCCCTCATATGGAATGTCAGGGATAATGGAGTCTATCTTACAGGGGTGTTGAGACAACCAAGTTTTAAGAGGCATGCAAAGTACTCAACATGGAATCTTCCAAATGCATCATGGAGGCACCACCTACTCCACCTAGGGCCAGGAAGCCCTGAATACGAGGCAGAAGGAAGGAGCAGGAGAGTGGGAAGGGAGGCAAGGTGCCTCTGAAATCAGGCCACATGGACTCAGACACCTCTGTCACTTATTAGCGCATGATCTTAGGAGAGTCACTTAACTTCCTTCACCACTTCCTGCCCAGTGGGTATAATGGTAGCACTTTCCCCACGCCCACACCCCTTTGGTTTGACCCTTATTACTCAATGACCCTGCCCTCCACCATTTGTCAGTTGCTCCTGACAAATCCTGGGAGTCATCTCTGAAATCTCTCTTCTTCACTTTCATTCTGATCTATCAGCATGTTCTTGTTGATTCTATTTCTAAGCATCTTTCAAAACCATTAGCTTTGGAGCAGGTGGCATTTAGCAACATGCGGGACATTCCCATACTGGATATGCTGAATTCAGTGGGCAGCCTGGGCAATGGAGCAGTTCTCATCTTCCCATGGCTGGTCGACAGGAACCTGGCCTACACTGAAACACCAGATGTGCCTTATAAAATGACAGTTCTGGAGTGAGCTTATTACTCTCCTGATTTCTTCCCCCAAGAGGATACTTCTTTCACCCCAAGTCCCTTGGTGAGGGGAGTACTAGCATCTTTGGAAAGAGCTGTAATGGTTGTTCTCTGAAGGCTGGAAAGGCAGGTCAGGGATAATGCGGTTTCAAAGATGGACGATGCCCAGGGGCACAGTCCAGGCAATGGTACTTGAGTGCCAGAGACAGTGGGTGTGGGGACATTAGAGAGTTTTGGGCTGGAGCGAGGGTGCTCTGACCCACAGGGATCTTGGTTATGCCTCTTTGATTTTAGGGACCTTAGGCTGAAATAGAAGTAATCTATTAAGATCCTCTTGGTTCTGACTTACTGTGATAGTCATGGCTTCTTTGCCAATCCCTTGACCTGATTTAGTTCATAGATCCAGAACTCATGAAAAGAACCATTGTCCTTAAAGCAGAACCTTGCAGTGAGGTGAATATTCCTCTTGGCTTACCACGGTGATCTGGGCCTCTTAGCAGGAAATTGTGCATTGGAGGAAGAACTATTGAACATTGACTTGAAGCTAAACCTTATGCCTGAAAACCCCAAACATCACTGTGGTCTACCAGCTAGAAGATTTTGAGGCTAAAGTGATAGAGTTTTGACTCAAATCCATCTCAGTGAAGACAATGGGAACCAGAACCCATCCTATGTTTATTTGCCAAGGTTTTGAGTAAATAGTTTGATTGGACATACTTGGGAGTTGACCAAGTCTCCCCACTGACTTGGTTTGTGCAATAATGGCTATTATAAAAGCTTGGGACTGAATGGAAGCCTCTGGACTTCCACCTCCTTATCAAAGTTGTTAGCCCATATGGTTCTATATGCTTTGGGAATTTCAGATATTAGTGCCAACATCAAACATTTGAAAACAATGCAGGAATAGTGATTTCTATCATACTCTTACACAGCTTGCCTATTTAGTTAGTGCAGAAGACAGGTCGATCTTGGAGAATAACCTTAGGTAATTGCAAGCTTATTTAAGTGACAACTTCAATTTCAGCTGTTATTTTAAATGAAGTATCTTTACAAATTTACACAGCCCATGGCATCACAGCTGGCAAATCTTTTCTTTTTTTTCAAACCCCTATGAGCATAAAGATGTCAGGAATTCAGTAGTTAGATTTCACCCGAAAAGGACAGCAATATATCTTTGTGATCTGCTCTCTGGATTACATCAGTTTTCTGGCTCTGTGGCACAATTAACTCTAATTGTCTCATCACCCCACACATGTAATGCTAGCCTACTGCATTGCTGACATCAGGCTAGCGGGTCATGGAGAGTAGAAAGTAACAGGTGCTTACATGCTTTTGTAAGACGTGTGTGTTACAAGATAGGCAATATATCCCATAAAAATACAAGGTCTTGGCCACCTCACTGAAGTTTCTGAGATTGTGGTGTTCTGGGATATTTTGGGGTACTTGCTCCAAAGTGAAGGAGAAACTGACTCATCATATCCCCTACTATGAAGAAGGAGGTATGATTCTTTGTGAAATCCTTTGGGCTTTGGAAGGAATATAGAAAGAACCAAACATGGTATTTGACTGAGCTTTCCTGATTCACTTACTGAGTAAGTTAGAAGACTCCCAGTCCTGGGTAAGGCTCAGAGCAAGAAAGGCTCTTTAAGCTGGTCCAGGCTATGATATAAGTGGCTCTGCTCTTTGGGCTTTATAAGCCAACAGATACATTGATGCTAAGTTTCTGTAGTAGGTCATTGATTGGAGAGTCAGCAGAAATCCAAAGATTTGGAAGCAAAGCTATGATTTGTTCAGCAAACAACTATTCTTTTTTTTTTTTTTTTCACAAGTAGATCTTGGCCTGGTAGAGAAATGGTATACCCAACCAGAGGATGTCAGATGGTTATTTTAATTTGAGTTTCTTCCTATTAGTTGGGTATTATCTGCTCCACCAAACCAAAAAATTGAGCATGGCCTTCAACATTCCATCACTACGTAAAAGAGGTATAGGCAACACTGGCCCTACGCAGGTCCTGAGGATCAGGGGTATACTTAGCATATTTGACACTCAGAGTCAGAAGTGTACTGGTAAATATTTAACAACAAACCTCTCAGGCAGGGGATGGGGGAGCCCTCATTTGTCATGTTTGCAGATTTTCATGGTGTAAACCACTGTGGCTGATTTTTGGGCTGTCAACACGACATCACTGAACTCAGACTTGGAGAGAGATTTCATGATTGATTCCTATGAGTCAGGGCAAGCTGGCTCCAGGACACCACCAGAGTGGATCATTTTCAAATCCCCTTCTTCTATGCAATAAGATTATTTTCACAAAATATTCATCAAAAGAAATGAATAATAATGACCAGAAAAGAAGCATAGACAGTGGAAATTTTCTTTTATTGTAATTATGCTAGTAAAGATTTTTTAAAAATAAAAAATAAAATGGGGCACCTGGGTGACTCAGTTGGTTAAGCATCTGACTCTATTTTGGCTCAGGTCATGATTTCAGGGTCATGAGATCGAGCTCTGAGGCAGGCTCCGTGCTGGGCGTGGAGCCTGCTCAAGATTCTCTCCTTCTCTTTCTCTCTGTCCCTCAAACAAATAATAAAACAAAATAAAATTAATATATAATAAAAAAAAAGGAGAAAAGAATCAGAAACATGGTTTCTGGCAAGGCATTTAAGGAACTTTGAAGTCCCACTTTATCCTAGCAGTACAGTAAAAAGCTGAACTAACTGAAAAATCAACAACTCTTCTTAAATTTGGCAGAGAAATGAGGTCCCAGGGCAAACTGCTAGCCTCAGAACTGGCGTGACTGACAGGCAGACACAGAGAATTGCAAATCACTCGAATAGAAACCTGTGAGCTGAAATCTCTGTGGGAACCAGAAGCAGGGTAGGGCAATCTGAACTGTAACTGGAGAACTTCTGGAAGTTAAAAACTCTCAGTATGGAGTTAAAAACTCTAGGAAGACTGTTGTGGGGGTAGTGACTTTTATTCTTTTTTAAAAATTTAATTCCTTTATTTGAGAGAGAGATGGTGTGTGAGCGAGGGAAGGGGTAGAGAGACCCTCAGGCAGACTCTCTGCTGAGCAAGGAGCCCTCGTGGGACTCCATCTCTTGACCCTGAGATCAGGATCCCATCTGAAATTAAGAGTCAGGTGTTCAACCAACTAAGCCACCCACGCACCCCAAGGGTAGTGGGGACTTTTCCCATCAAAAGCTCCACCAAGCCCTCACCGTGAATATCAGAGAAAAATCCCCTCATGCTTCCAACAAGCAGAGGGGAAAGAAACCATCTTGAAAGGGGCCAGAGAATCCTGCTCTTCCTAACAAGATCTGCCCTCAGGAGAAACTTCCAACAAGATGGAAGCTTCTGGGGTTTTATCAGCATCTAACTGACCTGGAGGAATGGAAAAGAGGAAAAAAGTAATAAATTAATGCTTTTTTATTTTCATTTATTTTTTATTTTATTATTATTAATATTCTTTAAATGGTATCTGTGTATTTTTTTATTTTTTTAAAAAGGGAAAATACTTCTGGAAAGGGAAAATGCAAAATACATTTTGTCACAGAAATTAAGAGGATTAGCTTCTCATTTCGATCCTTAACTTCTGCAATTTGCTCATGACTTCATCAGAATTATCTTCTTTGATTATTAATATTCACTGGACAATATAGTCATATTTGACAATCTATCTTTGCTCATCGCTGACCAAAGAACATGTTTTGTTAATCATATTCCAAAAAATTTCTTACACGTGAAACAACATACATACAAGTAATTTTTGTAAATACAGTTTTGTTGGAACATGCCACATATATTTATTTACAATTTACTTATAGCTACTTTTATGTTGCAACAGCAGAGTCATGACAGACCCTATTGCTTGTAAGTCTAAAATATTTATTATCTGGCCTTTAAGAAAAAGTTTGCCAGTCTTGACCTTATGGATTAAAAACAAAATGTTATTATATTTAAAGTTATAAGATTTGAATATGTTTTTATTAAAGTTCTAAATTTTGCTGAACATAAAAATAAAATTTGGGGGAGGCACCTGGGTGGCCCAGTGGTTGAGCATCTGTCTGCCTTTGGCTCAGGTCATGATCCTGGAAACCTGGAATCAAGTCTCACAACAGGCTCCCTGCAGGGAGCCTGCTTCTTCCTCTGCCTATATCTCTGCCTTTCTCTGTGTGTCTCTCATGAATAAATAAATAAAATCTTTAAAAAAAAATGAAATTTATATATTTTCAGAAAAGCCTTTCCTTCTCTAAACTACTCAAAATTATCTATCAGAATTGAAGGACAAAATACAATGACAATGACTATTAAATTCATCAATCAAAATTATTATTATTATTTTTTAAAGATTTTATTTATTTATTTATTTATTTATTTATTTGTTTGTTTATTATAGACCTAGAGAGAGAGAGAGAGACAGAGACACAGTCAAAGGGAGAAGCAGGCTCCATGCAGGGAGCCCGACATGGGACTCGATCACGGACTCGATCCCGGGACTCCAGGATCGTGCCCTGGGCCAAAGGCAAGTGCTAAACTGCTGAGCCACCCAGGGATCCCCCATCAATCAAAATTATTTAATAAAGATGACATTTTTAATTTCATTTACTTTTTTGGAAAATTCAAGTAAATCACATTCAATATTTTTATAAAATGAAAATTACCTATAATTCTGGCATTCTATGATTATCTAGTTGTCAATATAAAGAATTGGTGTTATACTTCATCATGTAATTTTGAATATAGACACACATAAAAACTGAAGAGCAACACAAATTGTTTAATATGGCAAAATAGTTCTCAGTAACTTATGCGAAATATCAATTCTGCTATTGTGAAAAATCTGCTGATTATCACGGACCTTTGGAATCATGATTTGCAATAGGAGAGTAGTGTACGCCTGAAACTGATATTTCACTCTATGTTAACTAACTGGAATTAAAATAAAAACTTAAAAAAAGGAAACAGGAAGAGAAGAAAGAAAATGGATGCTCAAAAATATTAAGGAACAATATTTTGTTATTAAAATATATTGCATTTGGGGCAACTGAGTGGCTCAGTGGTTGAGCATCTGCCTTTGGCTCAGGTTATGATCCCAGGGTTCTGGGATCGAGTCCCGGATCAGGCTCCCTGCTGGGATCCTGCTTCTCCCTCTACCTGTGTCTCTGCCTCTCTCCCTGTGTCTCTCATGAATTAATAAATAAAATCTTGAAAAAAATAAAAATAAAATACATTGCATTCATGTTGAGTTAAATGATTTTATTTTCCTTTAGGTAGGAGTTTCCATGGCTCAGACCTTCCTCACTTTTGGAAGCAGTGTGTCTCTGACATGAGTTGAAACAAACCTTCACAAGTTCAGATACCATTCGTTGGGAGGACATGAGATGAGATGCAGGGAGGTATCTCCCTGGGGCCTGAGTGCTGTCAACTGTGGGGATGGGGGTTTAGGGTGACAGGCTGTGAGCTGCCAGCACTCAGCCCTGGAGTGTGTGTGTGTGTGTGAGCCCCTCGTGCTGGGTGGAAGGGCCGTACGCACCGCTACCGATCTGCCACGACCCACGGCGGCCAGCGGTCACGACTGGCAGACAGATCCTGCCTCTAAGGAATGTCTGAAGAAAGCTGCCCAGTCATGCTCTCTCTGTCTCGAGAATTCGGAAATTTCACCGAGGGCTTGGAAACCAATCAAGCTACTATGACAGCCATCCTCTTCTGGGGTCTTCGGAGCTGTTCTGGACAACGCTGTCCTTCTGGTCTTCCTGTAGGAATCTTCCATTCTTTCCTCAAATTCTACTGGGCCTCTCGAGGGTCTTCCCATGATTTTTTTTTTCCCTTTTGCTAGTTTGTTTACTGTTACTTGAAATCAAAAGGACTCTAACTAACACATGATGTAAGGGATTATCTGCATGTCCCATAAGGTGGGGTCAGGCCTAAAGCAGCGTGTGGAGAAAGCCTCTTTCCAGACTACTTTATGAAGACCCATTGTGGTCTGATAACAGCCTGTCTGTGCCACCCACACTCTGGAAGGGGTTGGGTCAGATAGACCTGAAGTCGTGTCCTAGGGCTATCACCGAGCTGCACCGTGACCTTGAGCAAGTGACTTAACCTCTCTGAGCCTCAGTTTCTCCCTCTGTAAAGTGGCGCCATCCCTCAGAGGGGTGAAATATCTGGGCACTTCTGACCTATAGATCATCTTTCTATAAATGAGAAAAAAAAATCTGTGTGGGCACAGGGCTTGGTGCATGGACTGCCAGCTGGATTTGAGTCCCCATGGCCTCAGCTAGGGGCTTTGGTGCAGGACACTGCTTATTTGGGGGTGGTGCCCCAGGTGTTGGGAACCAGCAGTGAGGTGAGGTACACAGAGCCCCTATGTGCAGCCACTGTAGCTCCCTTTTCTTTTAGCTTCTCGATCTCAACCCAACCACACACAACTGGCACAGAAAACCAGCTTGCAAGATGTGGGTGTGAGGATGAAAGGAATGGCATGATTACAGAAGGCAGGCCGTGCAAAATCTAACAGCTGGGCTGGACTCCGTGTCACGCCGACCCTCCTCTCCATGTGCCATTGGGCCTTTGGGAGAAAATGGAAGGCTGCTCCCTGATTCTTGCAAGCCTGAATTCATTCGTTGGGCCAGCTTTGGCCAACACCTGGCTGGCTCTGCTGGCTGGAGGGAAAGCCAGATGTGTGGCACCTGGTTCCAGCCCTCCAGAGAGGTGAAAAAATCCGGGGAGGAAAGCCAGACCAGCTCATGGGGGAAGATGAGATCGACGTCACCGTAAGAGATGGCTACTTGGCCACTAAGCCTTCTGCTTTGTGTATCTCCTGGGGACGCACCAAGCTCTGCCACTACCTTCTCTCGATGCAGCCCATGCCAACTCCATGAGGGAAGCAGGAGGGCACTACCGGTGCCACCTTGCAAAGGAAAAACAGAGGCTCTGAGGATAAAGGGACTGTCCCTTGATAACCATCTCTGAAGTTGTGATCAGAACTTAATCTCGGGGGCAACCTGGGTGGCTGAGCGGTTTAACGCTGCCTTCAGGCCCAGGGTGTGATCCTGGGGACCCAGGATCGAGTCCCACATCAGGCTCCCTGCATGGAGCCTGCTTCTTCCTCCACTTCTGTCTCTGCCTCTCTCTCTCTCTCTGTTTCTCATGAATGAATAAATAAAATCTTTTAAAAAAAAAAGAACTTAATCTCAGTGACCCCTGGGCTCAGCCTCAAATCAGAGTTTGGGGGGTGGGGGGATGCAGGCCTTCCGCTTCCACGCAGGCCTCTCTGCTTGCTTCCATGCTTACTTCAGGGGCACAGCAGTTACTCTTCCAGTCGGATGGCAAAACCCACACAGGGCCGGATCCTGTGCTCCTTCTGCGGTCTTCTATGTCTCTCCACCCAGGAAGAGGGCCCTGGCTTATCCCAGACTGTTTTATTTCCTCTGCCTGCTGACTAAGGGTGTGGATTGGGTTGTGAGTGGTGAGCAAGATCTAGATGCATGGTTAGGGAGGCTCCCTACCTCCCCCTCTGGAGGGCCAAAATTTTTTCTGCATGGAGCTCTGCATGGAGACATTGAACAAGAGGCCAGGTTTTGTTTGGTTTTGTTTTAAAGATTTCATTTATTTACTTGCTAGAAAAAGAGTGAGAAAGCACAAGCAGGGGGAGCAGCAGAAGGAGAGGGAGAAGCAGGCTCCCCACTAAGCAGGGAGCCAGACACGGGGGCGTGGTCCTACACGACCCTGGGATCACGACCTGAGCCGAAGGTAGACACTTAGCCCACTGAGCCACCCCAAGAGGCCAGTTTTTAATAAAGTGGTTCTTTTGCAGTTTGCTGTTTGGCCTTTGTTGCAGGAGGGGGTTCCCGGGAAGCAGACTGCGACAGAGATTTGCCTGCGGGGAGCTCATCAGGGGTGCTCCGGGGACACACACCTATGGAAGGGAAGGGAAGACACAGAGTGGGCCGAGGGAGGGGTCCAGCTGCCAGGCAGTCTCCACCAAGGCCTCCGCCCACCCCGGAGGGAGCTGCGGACCAGCGCTTGTATCCTGCGTCACCAGTCAGTGGTTGACAGGTGGCCCTGAGGAAAGGGGTGCGCCCTGGGGTGAGGGGTTCTCTCCCAGCAGGAGGGCTGGAACAGGGAGAGCTGATTACGGAGCCATCCCAGAGACTGGGGAGGGAGTTCTTTGTTCCTGAGGAGGGCCTTGGGTGTGGCTACCTTGTTGTTGCTGCTTCTTGAACCCCTGTTCTGAGGACCTCAGACACAGTAGGGTGATGGACAGCTTGCACTGGAGCTATCTGTCCTGTCCTACAGTGGGTCCTGGGACTCAGCGAGGGGGGCTCAACGGGTCCTTCCCCAGTGGGGAGCCCTGCCCCGGGAAGAAGGGCCTGGGGCAGGGCAGGCCTAGCCCAGGAGGAGTGCCGGGGAAGATGAAGCTCATCCTGCCTGCAGGGGGTACGGTGGAGGGGCCCTCAGGGAAGCCCCGTTGCTGCTGCAGGGATCTGAGGGGACGGCAGTGGGAGGGGGCTGGGTTTTGGGGCCAACAGTCTGAATGAGCACTGTGGGTTTCTCCAGTGCAGGTTTTTCCACAGCGGAAAGAAGATTCGAGATGGTGGAGAGCGTCTGATTGCCTTTGGGGTCCCTCCGTGACTCAGAGCATTTTCCAGCTTGCTGAACTGGGGCCCTGCTGTGTGAGGTTTTCTCCTGAGCTCTGGCGGATGCATAATGAATGGGGAATTTAATCCATATGCTGATGATTCCTTTACCCTGAACTCATCTGCAGGCGGCTCCTAAGAGCCCTTTGATGTCCGGCAGGACTGGGAGCCTTTTTATGAGATGTTTTATGCTGTCTCCCCACCCCACTACTCCCTGTTTATGTAGAAGGAACGGAAGTTGTGTTTTTTGGAGTCTAAATGGACTCAGACCTTGGAAAGTTCAAGTTCTAATTCTAAGCTCATGGGTTTCCCTTGGGCTCCAGCCTTGGCAACCTCTTCTCCAGCCAGGACCCTGGCAGCATTTACCATTCAGGAGGCCTGGTTGGTGTGCCCGGACCATGGGCCGGGGTGGGCCAGAGTGGGGGAGACCAGGAGGGCAAGGCCGGTGCCCAGGCCAGGGGCTGTCTCTGGGCAGACACGGAATGTGGGGGCCGGTGGGAGCACCGGCCTGGGCTCCTCCTTCTGCCCCAGTGTCTCAGCCAGCAGCCACATCACCCATTTTGCTCATTCCGTTGGGCTAAGGCATTTTTCTCTCCAAATCTAGTAGCATCGCAAGTATTCATGGTCTGGACAGTCATTCACACACTAGTGTGGGTTCACTTTTCAGCCGGGAGGCTATCTCAGGCAGTGGGACACAGGATGGGAAGCTTTGACTGTGGGAGGAGAGTCCCAGTTGGAAAAGAAAGTGCTAGAGACTCAAAGCCAACTCCTGGGACTCCTGACTTGCTCTCAGTTCCTAGGGGTCTGGATGGGGTTTGCAGAGCACAGTGGGGGTGCCGGCTGACTCAGGCTGCAGCAGATGGAGACTCCAATCTAGAGGGATTGTGTTTAGAAGAAAAGGCGAGTCTCCAAAATCATGTGTGTGCACGTGCATGCGTGTGCATGTGAGTTGGGGGGCGGAGGCGGCGGGCAGTTTCCTGAGCTGTGTGCATGGACTGAGGTTGCTCTCCATAGCTGCCTCGTGCTTTGACCTTGGGGGAGGATGTGGCTATTCAGTGCAGGGATCCAGTGGAGCAGGAGGGCAGAGCTCAAGCTTAGCTTGAACAGGGATCAGGGAAGGTTGCCAAGTGAAAGGAGAGATTGGGTCCAAAATGAGGAGGAGGCATAGGGGTTCTCTTGGGATACAAGAGTAAAGGACGGGGATGGGCTGGGAGGAGAGAAGACCGGAGATGAGCAGTCGGTTTGGGGGGAGGGTGCTTATGCGGTAGAGAACATGTTCTTTGCTTTGGCTAAGAGAACAGTGCACCCCCCCCCACCCATGACACTGAGGGAGGCCATACCTGTCATGCAGAGGAAGATGGAGGTTTGGAGTTGCTAACCTCATTTCCGCCTGGTTTGTGGTTTCCAGTGGCACATACACCCTGCTCTGTGTCTTGTGGATACATCCTGTTTGGAATGCTTGGGAATGTTAACAGGCCTGTGATTCCAGGCCTGCCATTTCATGTCATCATAACCTCACCTGGAGACGGGGACAGGGGGCAGAAAGTCTTGCTCCTCCTTTTCCTTAGATGGCAAATAGGGAAATGGAGGTTCAGACATCGTGGGGTTTGCCCCATGGTGAGCCAGAGGTAGAATTGGGGTTCTGACCGCCTATGCCAGGGCTTGTTGCTGCACCCTACTTCCTGAGTGGGCCTTTTCATTATCTCCCCAGGGTTTCTGTTGGCTCTGTTTCAGGGCTGCTCCATCGGACAAATCTGCATGCAGAGCGAGGCACTCAGCCAGATACTTGGCAATATGACAACGGATCCAGTGGCTCCTGTGGACAGGCCTGGGAACAGACACAGAGAGCAAAATAGGATGGGTGGGAGGGGAGAGGTGAGCACACATCAGGGTCCCTGAAACCCAGCTGGGCAGAAAGAATGGGGGAGGGTAGTCTGGGAATGCTTCTTGCAGGAGGAGTGGCTTTGGCTGAATTAAAGGGCAGAGGGGAGCAGGGAGGGGAGCCAGAGGGAACCGCAGAGCCGAGGCGGGAGGTGGAAAGAGCACCGCGTGGGAGATTACAGGTATGAGCAGGTCGGTGCAGTAAAGGTGAAGTACAAGGGCAGAGGGGGAACCAGCAACCATGAACCAGGAAGCTGAGGAGACAGGACAGCTTCTTCCCCAGGAAGAGGAGCCTCCTGTCTGCTAGGGTCTGGACTTTGTCTTGGAGACAAAGCAAACTGTTTCAACATGGCAAACTTTCCATCGAGAACGATCTTTCCTCCTGGGGAAAAGCAGGCTGGGAAGAGGGAAAGGCTGAGGCAGGAGGCCAGCAAGGAGGCTGCTGGAGTAACACTCCCCTCCCCACACCACCCGCCAACCAGGAGTGAGGGCCGCAGTGGGGAAGGGACGGGATGTGGTGATGAGGGTGGGAGTTGGGGAGCCATCAGGGATGATGCCTAGATGGAGACAGGTGGAGAAACTGATTGAGGAGGTGACTGTCATCATAGTTTTGTGGCCCAGGCCAGGGGAGACTTCCCATGGACACCAACATGGAACCATCAAGGGGGGGTGTCTGAAGATGAAAAGAGGCACCTCACCTGGAGATACATATCTGGGGCTCCTCTGCCTATGGATGGGAGTTAAAGTCCTGAACTGGCCCTCTGTGGTCTGGAAGAGAGGGTGGTGGTCATCAGAGGAGGCTCAGGATGGGGTGGGAAGTTGTCACTGAGAGAAATGAGGCCCTCAAGCAGGTCTCCCCTGGCAGCCCAGCCCAAGCCCAGCACAGCTGAGTGAACATTTGCTTAAACCAGGAGGGAGGAAGAGGGAGTGGGAGGGAGAGGGAGGGAGAGGCAGCCTACCACACTGCGCATCAGTCCTTCCCAGGAAGGCCTGTGCTATGACTGCTATATCCTATATAACTCTTCCTGGCAGGTGTCAGGGGGTCTCCATGCTTACAAGCCACACCCCCTGTTTGCTGAGCACCTTGGGGGGTTGCCTGATGTCTTGAGGAAGGAGGGAGCTGGGGCAGGGAGACTCCCAGCAGCTGGCACTACTACAGCCAATTGAAGGCTCAATTTCTAGTTCCAAGATGGAACTAGAAGTGGATTAGAAGTGGATTTTGTCCCTTTGGAATGGGGAGTGTTTGCCCAGAGTCAAGGGCTTAAAGAAGGTGGATAAAGCTTTAGTGTTGCTTCTTGGCCCCGTGGACCCAATGGGGAAGGCAGGGGCTCCTGAACAAGAAAGGAGCCAAGGACTGGCCCTTCTCATTGGTCCAGACAGGTGGGCTGGTGGCAGACACCGAGGCTGGGAGTGAAGTTCTGGTGGCTCAGGCCCAGTAAGGAAGGGGCTAGCTGTTAGAATCAGACACCAAGAATGCCTGGAACTGGCTCGGCTTACCTGGCCGAGGGGAGTGCATGTCTGTCAGTGGTCTCGGCTACCCAACGTGTGCCACATGGGCAGGCTGGGTGTCTTGTGGGTGCTGGGTGTAGACTTTGTGCTTTTTTGTTGATGTAGCCGACCAATCTGGCCTCATCCTGCCTCACTTTTGACAAGAGAAGGTCTAGACACCTCTGCTGGGCACAAGTGGCTCTCCCATTTCTGCGACTCCTCTACACAGGTTGCAAAAAATCAGCCACAATCTCACATTTCAAATATGCCATTGGAAGCAAAAGTCAGTGTTGCACCATAACCAACAGCCCATCAGCCACCTTCAGCCGATGGAGAGGACAGCCTGGTGTCTTGAGACAGAGTCTCATTACGGTGGAGCATTTATTTGGGGACCCTGAGCAGAGGGGACAAGCTCAGGCCCCTCCCAGTGCAGGGCCTGCTCACCCACAGAAGCACTGTGACTGGTGCTGTCGAACAGCCCAGGCCTTAGGGGATTCTGATCTGTTCTGTCACTCACCCAAAGAGGAACCTTGGGCAACTCACTCAGCTTTCTCATCTGTCAGGTGGGCTTAAAAATCCCTGGGTTGGGGCCCCTGGGTAGCTCAGTGGTTAAGCATCTGCCTTTGGCTCAGTTCGTGATCCTGGAGACCTGGGATCCTGGAGACCTGGGATCGTGTCCCACATCGGGCTCCCTGCAGGGAGCCTGCTTCTCCCTCTGCCTGTGTCTCTGCCTCTCTCTCTGTGTCTCTTGTGAATAAATAAATGAAATCTTTTCATTTGTCAGACGCTCAACCACTGAGCCACCCAGGCATCCCAATAAATAAAATCTTTAAAAAAAAAAAATCCCTAGGTCAACTCTCTTACAGGGCTGTGAAGTGAATCAAATGAGCTCATAGACAAAAAAACAAATTTGACAATTAAAACAAGTGTTGGCTTCTAGCTTTCCTCAATTCCTCTGCCCGAGTTGGTCCTGAAATCTTGGAAGTTTGCAACATTCATTGCCTATCTAGGGGGCTGTTCTACTGCCTTCCTGGGCTCCTCTTAAAAATTAAATGATACTGCAGCCAGGCATCAAAAAAACCAGCCCTGAGCTAGGAACAGACAACAAGATGGGGAAAACTGACTCTAAAAGCATATAAATTCCTCCACACACCACCTCCCGCTCAAGGGTCATTTGACTTTCCATCAACAGTGGCTAATGATGTGGGGAGATATGACCCTGGTGGGGGAAGAGGACCCATTCCTGCGTCTTCCCATGCAGCCATGCCTCATGGCAGGGATGAGGGCCTCGGGAGTCTCAGGGAAGCTGCTGGCCTGTAAAACACCTAGATGATTCCTTGGCAGGAAATGGATGCCATCCCAGAAGGTGGGGCTTTTCCCTCACTGACTATCCAGAAAAGCTCTTGTCTGGAAGCATGGGAGAGGCCCACAGCTGCTGAGGCTGGGCCCTTATAGAGAGGCGGAGCCTCTGGCTTGAGTCAGATCCAACCCCTCCAGCCAATTTTTATTCCTCCCTGTGGGTGCATCTTTGACAAATGACTATAGAGCCCAAACAGGAGAAGGGGCCCTGCACCCTATGTCAGATAGTGTCAGCCCAGAGGATGAGGTGGCCCATTTGTCTGACCCCGGACCCGCAAGTTCTTTTGGCTATCTTTTTGTAGCCCTGACCCTGCAGGGGCCCCTACTTGGCAGTATCCAGTAGCCCCATGTTGTCACAGGTTGTGTTGCTCTGTAACTCAAGGGCCAAGCCACACAAGAACTGGATTTCCAGTCTTCCTTGAACCCAATGTTGTTGGGGCCCGCAGGCCCTGGGACACTATGGTTCTGAAGGCCCTTCACTGTGCTTTCTGTCCTGGAGATGGGTCCCTTCCCCCAATACCTGTGCCTCACTGATAAGACTTGAATTTGCTGGTGTTCATGCCCCTTCCATCCCTGGTTCAAGGGTAAATTCTAACTATTTTAACCCAAACATGGTTAATTCCATGTTCCTTGTCAGTGATTGGTTTAAAGGCAGGTATGTGGCACAATTCTGGCCAACAGGATGTGAGGGGAAATGAGCTGGGGAGGAGCTTTGGGGGAAGGTTTCCCACTGCCTAGAATCCACACATAGGAAGAGGTGGTTCCTGTCTCCTCAGTGCTGTGCTGTGTGTGATGCCCGGAACCTTGGCAGCTGTCTTAGGACCATGAGAAAGGCTAGTCTGAAGACAAAGCTAACATACTGAGGAAGAACATGGAAAGAACCTAACCCATGATGATGTCACAGAATCAGGAAATTAATCACGCTTGGTGCCGCCCTTTTTGTCACGTGAAATTTTCTTCAGTGCCATTCTGGGTTGGGTTTTCTGCTCTTTGCGGTTGAAGCACCCTCCTCACTGACTGAGTTCCTGTCTTCATGTGCTTGCAGCCCCTTTGACTTCTTTGCAATCCACAAGACATTGGAGTCAGGTGCCGCCTCCTCCATGAACACACTAAGCTAACGCTGCCAAAGCGTTGGGAATACACCACCTGGAATTGCCCCAAAGCTGTGTGGTTTGGTGATTTGGATACTGGTAACACTCAGCTCCAGCAGTCCTCAAGGCCTCCTCCAGAAGTAGGGGGGCTTCAGGATCCTCCTCCCACTCCTCCACCCAGGGGATGAAGGCTGGAGGTCCTGATGCTAACCCCCTGCACGAGTGGGGGTAATCCGTCCATGTTGACTCCAGTCATGATCCTCCGCCTCCAAGGTCTTCCCTCCTCCACCCAGGGTGTTTGTCAGGGCCGAGGTTCTGGGGCAGGGACAGGCTAGCAATGGGGGTGGGGTGCTGCACTGGGAGCTCCTCAGGGGTGTGAACCCCATTCTATTCACCCAAGCTGCCCTGTACCTGGCATGGTCAGTGTGTGTGTCCAGTAGGTGTGGGCATGCAGTCATTCAACAGGGACATCATGCCACCTTGTGCTGAGCAAAGACAGAAGAGCTGGATAGGACAGGCAAGGCCCCTGACCTCTGGGTCCTTACAGGAAAGTCGGGGGAATGGACATAAACCAGGGTCTAAATAACTGTTTAAGCAACCAGCTAACTGGCTAATGCTTTTAGTTCATTGTGTGTGCCACAAAATATGACAGCCTGTGTATAGTGTGGGGAAGGGGTGCTGTGGAACGAAGGGAAGGGGGTTACGGTGGGCCTCCCTGGGGCAGGGCCAGATGGATGAGAGGCAGCCAGACCGAGGCCCCAGGTGGACAGGATGTGTTCGAGGCTGGGTATCTGGGAACTTCTGAGGCTGAGCCGATGTTGATGTGTGAGGAGGGGAGCCGGTCTCAGCCCCGTGCCACCGTGGTCAGGTGTCTGGAGTGATGATTGAATGGTTCTGAGTTCAGATGTTAGGCTGGGGCACCCATATCCTTTTCTGCCCAAATAATGAGTCCTAGAGACCTAAGTGGGAGTGTGTCCACATTCAGGGATGAAGGGATGCCACCATGGGAGAGGACCCCTAGGGCGCCAAGAGCCCGACGACAGCCAACACTTCCAGATGTCTGCTTGTGAAATTTCTGCAATCCTGATCTTATCCCCAGGGCTGGGGCCCTTCCTGCTCCGCCCTCCTTCCGTCTCCACCCACCTCACCCTTGTCTGGTTGGCCAGAGTGTGCATGGTCTGGCCCTGGAGGCCCCGTCACCCACCTCCCTCCTGGGTGGCCCCTGCCTCTGTTCAGCCCTCCTGGTGGGGGAAGATGGTGGACACTGGCACAGGGTCAATGCCCTCCTGACCCTCCATGGGAAGCATGACATGACAGAGGAGGCTTGGCCCTGGGAGTCAAAGTGCCCATGCTTCCTCCCCACCACACACTCAGCACCTGCCAGGCTCCGTGTGCCTGCCCAGCCCCGCGCCATCTGAGCTCCCAGCCCTGGTTCCCCAGGAAGGGCCTGCCGGGTTCGCCTCTGCTGCTGGTTCTGCCCTTCCCTCCCTGGCCCGAAGACTGATAAAGATGAGTTTGGGAGGCTTAATAAAGAGATGAGGGATCCCTGGGTGGCGCAGCGGTTTGGCGCCTGCCTTTGGCCCAGGGCACGATCCTGGAGACCTGGGATCGAATCCCACGTCGGGCTCCCAGTGCATGGAGCCTGCTTCTCCTTCTGCCTATGTCTCTGCCTCTCTCTCTTTCTCTCTCTGTGACTATCATAAATAAATAAAAAAAAAAAAAAAAAAAAAAAAGAGATGAAAGGGGGGGCAGCCCGGGTAGCTCAGCGGTTTAACGCCACCTTTGGCCCAGGGCGTGATTCTGGAGACCCAGGGTCGGGTCCCACGTCAGGCTCCCTGCATGGAGCCTGCTTCTCCCTCTGCCTGTGTCTCTGCCCTCCCCCCCCGCCCCCGCTTCTCATGAATAAATATATGAAATCTTGAAAAAAAAAAAAAGAAAAAAGAAATGAAAAGGGGCCTCGAGGGTTGGGCCGAGGCCTGGCTGGAATGTCAGCATTCAGGTCCCGGAACTCGAGCCTTCCTTGCCCTTGGAGCTGGCCTGGGGCAGAGGCTGGGGGCTGAGCTGACACAGGACATGGGGTGGGCTCCTCAGCCTGCGGTCAGGAGGGATCCCGCGGTGCAGGGAGGGCCCCAGGTGGAGCCCAGGGGGGTGGGCCAGCCGTACAGTCTCCCTCCACCATGGGCCTCAGTTTATCGCCTGTAAGGCCAAGGAACGACAGCTCTCTAGTGGGGCAGCTTGAGGACAAGCCTAAGGGAAGACTTGCTCAGTCCGCCTGCTGTGGGGCTGCCACTCAATAGTGTGCCTGCCCCGCCCTCCTCAGTTCCCCTGCCTCCCTCCCTCCCCTGCTCTCATCTGATGTGTGACCCCACTCCGCCCCCTTCAGAGATCCCAAAGGAGAACCGCAGCTGAAAAATGAATGAAAGCATAGGCATGGGGGTCAGGCAACATGGCATTCCTGTGGCAGGGGGAGTGTGACCTGGTGCTCCCCTCCAAAGACCCTCCAGCTGGCCGCTCACCAGCTCAGCCAGGAGGGACCCAAGTGCTCCCCCTCCCTCAGCCCCCAGATCCTGAGCAGCTGTCACCAGGCAAGGTACCCACCGCCAGGTACCCTGGTGACTCAGGCAGTGCAGCCCCTAACCTCCAGACCCGGGCCCACCTGCCAGGGGGCAGCCAGCCCCTCTGTGAGCCCCTGACCTGGAGAAGCCAGTGAGGTAGGACCAGAGTTGGGGAGTGGGGGCTGGGGGTGTCCTGGTGCGGTCTGTGTGTCAGTATGTGTGTGTATCTGTGTGTGATGGTAAGTGTGTTTGTCTCTGTGCTAGGTATGGTATGTACGTGTTTGCGATATGTGTATTGTGTGCGTATGCAGGGTCTATGTAGTGTACGTGTGTGTGTGATATGTACGTGTGTATCTGTGGGGTATGTGTTTGTGATGTTTGTGGTGTGTGTGTGTTTATTTCTGGGGTTTGTGTGTCTAGTCTGTGATGTGTGTGTATGTGTGTGTATCCATGGTCTGTCGTATATGTGTGTCCCCAAGTATGGGGTTATGTGTCTGGGGTGCGTGTGTGTTTATGTCTGTGCTATGTGCACATATGCACATCACTGGTAAGGGCAGGACCCTCCCTGACCATGGAAGCTGTGTGCCCTTGGATAAGCGGGAGGTCGTTGTGATCCTATGGGGTCACCTCTTGTTTCCCCACTTTTCTGAGCCCTCCTGCTCTCTTCCCTGGGCCAGCCCCCCTTCCTTCCTGCTGGGGGTACCCTCTGAGGTCTTTCTGTGCTCACCTTCTGCTGCTTTTAAGTGATTGGCGTCAGGCTGCAGGACTGGGCTGCTCAGTTTGGCTCTGGGCTCCCTTCCTGTCCTGAGCCAACTCTGCAGGGCCTTGGGGTCCACAGAAGGCATCAGTGACATTCCCATCTGACTGGCTCACTGTCATAATCTCCCAAGTCAAGGGAACAGGGTGGAGCCTTTGGTGGCTCAGTGTTCCCCTGGTCCAGGCAATGGCATGCTTGCTGTCCCTCTGCATGGCCTGCATGGCCGAACAGGGAGCAGCATCCAATCTTATTGCCTTCTCTAGAGGCTGAGAAGGGAGGGACCAAGTTCACATTGGGACATGTTGGGTGTGAGGCTCTAGGGGGGTCCCTGGGGGACAGAGGTCAGGGGTCCTGAAAGACACAAGTCTGGGAACCAGGACAGGGTTTGGACTGGAGTTAACATGGGTCACTCTTAGATGTTCATAGAGGGTCTGCCATGTGCCAGGCCCAAAGCAAGGTGCACATTGCACACTGGTGGTGGTGAAGACCAAGGGAAGACCATTCTCATGACGAGTAAGGAGTAAGATGTGACATGGGCCTGTGCCAACCCCCACACTAAAAGACCAGCAGAGAAAATGACTCATGCCCACACCCACCCATCCACTTGCCTCCTCCCCATGCACCAAGGCCATCATCAAAGACTTCCAAGCACAGGCAGAAAAAAATCTGTCCCTTCCGGGGGACCCCCAAGGACCCCATGATCTAGGCCACCACTTATCTCATAGGTCCCATATGCAGCCACATGGCCACCTTGCTGTTCCTTGACCTGGCAAAGCATACCACCCCCCACCCTCCAGGGCTTTGCACTTGCTGTTCCCTCCATCTGGAGCAATCTGCAACAGGCAGCCAAGGGCTTGTTCCTTCACTTCATTAGCATCTCTGGCTTTGGCTGTCTTCTGAGAAAAGACTCTCCTGACCACATTACTTAAAATATCATCCCTGTGGTAACCTCCATCCCCTTATCCCATTTCCCTCCCATATGACCTGAATTTGCATTACCTAACTGCGCGTTTTTCCTTTGTGGTCTGTCTCTCTCGCCAGACGTCATCTCTCTGAGGGCAGGCTTGTGGTCTTCTCTGCTGTATTGTCAGTGTTTGGCCCACAGTGAAAGCTCAAAACACGTTTGTGGAGTGAACGAAGGAAGGGAGGAGTGGATGGGAAGGCAGGACCAGTTGGAGCATCCATGGACACCAAGGCAGGACCACAAGAAAGGGAGCGTCACACTGTGAAACCCATTTCAGAGG
The DNA here is from genome assembly GCF_905146905.1 of Nyctereutes procyonoides. Taxonomy (NCBI): domain Eukaryota; kingdom Metazoa; phylum Chordata; class Mammalia; order Carnivora; family Canidae; genus Nyctereutes; species Nyctereutes procyonoides. Next base: position 9,307,653 of record NW_026575030.1, on the reverse strand, counting down.
GATCAGGGTTATAAAAGGGAAAAACAAAGCTGTAAAACCACAGGATGAAAAGAGAGGAAGATATTTTCATGATCTGGGAGGAGGGATAAGCTTCTCAAGCAAGGTGCAAAATCCAGAAGCTGTAAAAGAGAAGCCTGATGGATTTGACTACATAAAAATAAAAAGGTTATGCATGTCAAAATAACTGTGAGACCGCATGTGCAGGATCGTAAGTTATGATCATAATCTGTTGTACATGTCACATGCCTCTTAACGTTGTTTATTGTTTAATAAACAGATTATGATCATGACTTAAAATGAGATTCCAGGAGCCAATAAGTAAGACACGTACAGCCCAGTAGGAAAAAAATGGGCTTAGGAGAGGAAGAGAGAATTCACAGAAGAAGAAATACATGTGGCCAGTGAACAGCTGAGTAAATGCTTAGCCATACACAAAAACCGTTGGAGGCACCACCGAAAGGTGGGGCGATGCTGTATGGCAAAGGTGCATGGTTCCGGGTGCCTCCTACGGGGTGTGTGGTTCCTGAAGGCAGTGGGAGGGCAACCGGGCAGACATTGAAAATTCACACTCCTTGTGACCCAGAAATCCCACTTTTCGGAACCTATCCTTGCAAAATGCCAAAGCTGCTGGATGCCCCATGGTCTGTACTAGCACAGGAAGAAAGCAGAGCCACGGGATTGGCCCGTGGCAGGGAGGTAGTGGCTTGCCGGGAACTATGCAGCCAAGAGCAAGACTCTGTTCTGGCACTGAGAAGGCTTCTCAATTTATTAAGTGAAAATAAAAGCAAGATGCAGAACCACGGGAATGGTGGGGTCCCATTCGTGTGTGTTTTTAAATCCTGTCTGTGTTCTCACAGATGTAGACGGGTGCCGGGTGAAATATCCAACTGTCACCAGCAAGTGGCTCTGGGGAGGGTGGGGTGGAGCTTGAGGAATGACTTTCCATTTCTTACTTGTCTCTTTCTCTATTTTTAAGATTTTATTTATTTATTTGACAGAGAGAGAGAAGAGAGCATGGGCAGGGGGAGGAGAGGCAGAGGCAGAGGCTCAGTGGGGCACGATCCCAGGACCTGAGCTCAAGGCAGGTGCTTAACTGACCGAGCCACCCAGGTGTCTCTCTTACTTGTCTCTTTATTGTAGACTTTTTTTTAAAAAGAGTTTTATTTATTTATGAATATCACACACACACACACACACACACACACACACACACAGAGGGGCAGAGACACAGGCAGAGGGAGAAGCAGGCTCCATGCAGGGAGCCCGATGCAGGACTCGATCCCGGGTCTCCAGGATCCCTCCCCGAGCAGAAGGCAGGCGCTTAGCCACTGAGCCACCCGGGCGTCCCTATTGTAGACTTTTAACAACTCAATATAGTACTATTGTAATATTTAAACAAAGAACAAGTAATATTAAAGAGGGGTGCTGCTGGGGTGGGAGGGTGCTGTTGGATTAGGAGGGGGTGCCTAAGGACCGTGGCTGGCTGGAGCTCTGGGGAGACCACAGGGCCTCCTTGAGGCGGCCTCGCTTTGCCCCTCAAGCCGGCGGGTAAAGGCCGTGGGGGCCGGTCCCCCTGGCGCCTCCGCACATGGTGTAGACATTGCACGGTTCCCATCGCCCTGCTTTCCCGTTGGGTGGAGAGATGAAACCCGGGGTCTCTCAGTGTGGCAGGGACAGGCCAGGCTGCCCGACCAGGGCTGCAGGGTCCCCTGCCCCGGCCCAGTCGGGGGCTGGGTCCTCCAGGACATGATGCGGCAGTGGGAGGGCGCCGCTGCAGGGCCTCAGGGTCTGTACCAGCACAGAGCCTCAGCGTCAGCTCGGTGTGCACGGGTGAGGGGAACTGTTCCTGGGCGGCCCCCCCTTCCCCAGGGACGTTGGTGCTCCCCTCCCTGGGGGGAGGACTCCCCTTCTCATAGGAGCCTCCCCAGCACCCAGCTCATCGGCAGGGGGGCCCGAAGCTAAGCTCTGGACACACTGACACAGGGAAGGGTCCGAGGCGCTGGGGCAGATGTCCAGCCAACAGGTGGAGATGTGCATCTGCGGTCCAGGGGAGAGGCCCAGCTGCGGCGGGCAGATGTTTGAGGGGACCTAGAGCCGTGAGCTGGTGGAGGCACGGGGGGTGGGGAAGGGGGTGTAGAGGTGAGCAGGTGGCCGGACGCAGCCCTGGCTTCTACACAGAAAAGGCTACAAGAATAGTGACAGCGTCATCACAGGCACTGCTGCGTGGAGCCCACAGGGCGGGCTGCGGGGAGGGAAGGGGCTGGCCCTGGGTGTCCGGACAGCACCTAGGTCCGCCTGGCTCAGAGACAGCCACCTCCCCACCGGTCACCCTACTGAGTGTCTCCATGTCACACCTAGTGTCTCATCCTTGTTTCTCTGCCCTTCTCCACAACAGCAGATGATGGTGGTGATTTAAGATAGCTAAGCTGTTCTGTCTTTGCTTCTGCCTCTGACCTTGGTCTTTGAGCTCACAGAGCTGGGCAGCTGGAGGTATGAAAGGTAAGAAGGGACTGGGGACAATGGCAGGAAGCCAAAGGCCGAGGAGGCTCAGCTGGGGGTGGCGGCAGATGCGGGGGTCCATGCCCACGCCTGGAGCTGACTGGGCCGTGGAGCCCGGGGTGGCTGTGTCTGCTCACCCAGCCGAGGAGGAGGCCCTGGTACAGCAAAGGAGGTGCATGGCCCTTGAGCTAGCAGGCACATCAATGGCAACTGACCAGGGAAGGTTCTTTTTTTTTTTTTTTAAGATTTTATTTATTTATTTATGAGAGACACAGAGAAAGAGAGACAGAGGCAGAGACAGAGGCAGAGGGAGAAGCAGGCTCCATGCAGGGAGGCCGATGTAGAACTCGATCCTGGGACTCCAGGATCACGCCCTGGGCTAAAGGCGGCACTAAACCACTGAGCCACCCGGGGTGCCCCCCAAGGAAGGTTCTCTTGCGTCGGTTCACTTCCTCATTTTACCCTCAGAGCCCACAGGGTAAGCCCACTGCTCTCTTGCTAATGGCAGAGGGATCAAGGACACAGACTGCCAGGGAGCGGAGAGCCAGGACTTGGGGGCAGTTCTGTCTGATGTCCTGCCTCCCCCTTATGACCACTAGCCAGTTGGAAGCTTCCCATATTTGGTTGTTTACACTTAGGTGTTTTCTACATGTTTTCACCCAGGTCTCACCAGGTGAGTTGGATGTTTGGGGCTCTATTTCACAGACAAGGAAACAGAGGCCCAGGAAGATCAATTAATGTCGCCTGACCAGTCAGCTCCTGAACTCGACCTCCAAACCCAGTCACCCCTCAGACCACTGTGTCTCTTGGCACAGCCTCCTAGCTCCCCTGGGGAGGAGCATGAGAACCAAGAACTAATATCTGGGTCTCTCCTTAAGATGGCACCAACCCTCTTTCCTTGTTTTACCATATTTGATGGACTCTACTATGACCTTTTTTTTTTTTTATGCACATCAAAACTTGCAGGATGGGTATCAGTGACTCAGGAGAAAATCCTGGAGCCAATGGTGGAAAATTCCTAGGACGAGGTGCTGGATTGCCTGCTTTGGCTGATGCAGAGGACAAGACCAGATAGAAAACCCCAACTTCAACAGCTCTTGAGTCCTAAGAGATTCTGAAGAGTTGGGTTCCAAACACCAAGCAATTTTAGGGCCACTTGATCAAGAGTGTCCCCATTTGTATCTCAGGGAGAGCTGTGTAGGCTCACAGCTCCCTCAGTCCTCTCCTCCTGGGTAACGGTGGGCCTGGGAGACACACCCAAAAAGCCATATGGCCAATGTGCAAACATGCCTTCCTAGGTGTTCTTTCATCCCCAAGGAGGTGGGGAAAGATGCCCTCTTGCCGGCCTGGGTGCCACTGGTAGAAAGTGGGGGAGCTGGATGGTGGGTCTGACAGTCTATAGGGCTGATGATCCACACCAACCGACTCTGAGCCAAAGCAGAGAGGAGATTAAAGCCTGGGAGCCCGGATGAGGCACCTCTGCTGAGCTGGCTCCCACAGTCCTCCATGGGTGTGGCTCACTGCTCTGTTCCTAGGGCCCCACCCCACCCCAGCGCACAGCAGGTGTTCATTCAATCGGCGTTTGCTGACTGATTAAAAATTGCACCTGCTTTGGGGTCTCTATTACACAGACTTGAGTCATGCATCTGCAACTTCTCTGAGCCTTAGAGAGGGTCTAACTGTAAAATGGGGATAAGATGTCTTCATAATAGAGTTACTGGGAACATGAGTGAGATGTATATACAGCCAGCGATCAACTGATGGGAATGGTCGGGAATACTTCTGAGGAACAAAACTGGTTATGATTTGTTTGTGCACTGGCCTCTGACAAAGCCCCCAAATTGACTCTTGACTCAAAAAGACTGGGGGGAAAAGCATTCATGGCTCACTGTAGACCCATCCTCAGTGCAAGGACAATTGCCACAGCTGTCCTGCAGGGGGGCACAGGGGCTTCTCCCTAGCTCTGGGCATGACTGAATCTGCACCGTCCTTGTCCTCACACCAGGGAGGTCCTCAGCACCAGCAGGTCTGTCTGCGGTACTTGGCAGGGGCTCCTCCAAGTTGTGGCCTTGACTTGTTCACCTCTTGTCTTGAGTACCTCTTGGTGCTCAGCAGGTTTCTTGATGGATAAATGAGTCCTTTTCCACAAGAGCTGAACCCCAGAGAACAGGCCTGCTTTCTCTCCTTCTTGTACAAGCGTGTGCACATGCAAGCACACACACACGCAAATATGTGGGCTCACCCACCTGGCTGGAGTCTTTTTCACAGGTCTGAGACTTATAATGTCATCTGTCTTCCCACAGCCAGCCATAAACTCCTGCTTGAATGTGGGCACCTGCGGGTACCTCTTTGCGTTTGCCCCAACAATCAGTGCAGAAGATACTCGGGGATCACTAAATGGATAAAAGAATGAACCTGACTGGAGGTAATTGATATGAAAAAAGTCTACACAAGACGATGACCCTGAACCATGAGTACTAGTTAGAGCACAGGCTGGGCATTGCTATAAAATGCAGGCTTGCTGTAAAGATGCCAAAGTAACAAGATCCAAGTCTATTGCTCCTTGAGTGATGGGCTGATTATGAGCATGGAGCATTGTTAGGGGAGCTCCATGGTGTCAGGGGACCCAGGCTCTGCTAATCCTAAGAAACAGCTTTCATCTTGAGATCCAAGGTAGCTGCTCCAGCTCCTGCCTTCACATCCACATTCCTGCTGGCAGAAAGTAGGAAGGGGAAGTACAAGGAACTCCTTTTTCCTTTGAGGGAATGGCCCAGAAGTGGCTCCCATCACACCAGAGTGGCTAGAACTTAGTCCCAGGGCTACACCTTGCTTCAGGAGAAGCTGGGGACAGTGGTCTTTAGCTGGAAGGTCATTGCTAAGCTTGAACTTGGAGGGTCATTTACTAAAACAAGAAGGAGAGATGGACGCTGGAAGAATTTGTGTGCTTTGCCACACGTCACTTTGAAAAGACGGAATGGGAATGCCTGAGTGGCTAAGGGCATGATCCCTGGCTCCTGGGATCAAGTCCTGCATGGGGCTCCCTGCATGGAGCCTGCTTCTCCTTCTGTCTGTGTCTCTGCCTCTCTCTGTGTGTCCTCATGAATACATAAATAAAAAATCTTAAAAAAAAAAAAGATGGAATAGTCTGTTCGTTGGTTATGTGTGGTAGGGCAGGGGTCAGAGTGTGAATCTGGATGAAGAAAATAGTGGGAGAGACAGAGGAGGTTGTGAGTGAGAGGTTCAGGGGTGTGTGGGGCCTCTTAGGGGTAGAGTGTCAGCCCAAGGGCTCTGAGAGGCCCAGAGAGGTGGACAAAGAGGCAGCGACAGCTAGTCTGCAGTCTGCCCTGGGTGGCCGGATTCTAGTCCACACACCCACACCCACACCCACACCCACAAACACAGAAGACATGGGAGGAGGGAGGCCCGGGCTCTCAGCAGATACGCCTCAGGTCAGTCCCACCACAGGAGCCGCATAGTCGTTGCTAGCAAGTCTGAATAAGCTAGCAGGGTTTATAGAACCATGAGCCTTCCAGTTTCCCTTGAAACGTCAGAGGCTCTGGCGGGGTGGGCGAAGCTGGTCTGACTCTTTGAGGTAACACTGGGCAGGCCACGGCCCTGGCTGCAGGTCCTGGCCCACTAGCTCCCCACCGCTCCTTACTAAGGGTCCTTCCCTCATTTCGTCTCCCTGTCAGTGTAGACACAGGAGTGTTTGGGCACATGGGTGGCTCAGGGGTTGAGCATCTGCCTTTGGCTTAGGTTGTGATCCCAGGGTCCTGGGATCGAGTCCCACATCAGGCTCCCTGCATGGAGCCTGCTTCTCCCTCTGCCTATGTCCCTGCCTCTCTTTCTGTCTCTCATGAATAAATAAACAAAATCTTAAAAAAAAAAAAAAAAGAAAAGAAACAGGAGTGAGTGACCTTCTCTGTACCACCAAGAAGTCCCACTGTGTCACCGCAGGCCTAGCAGGGCATATCCATCCCTGGGGGAGAAATGCTCAGTTCAGAGCGGCTGTGGTTCATTCCCACATAGTCTGTGCCAGACCTTGGGCCCAGGATGAGGTTCAGCAGTTAGGGCAGAGAATCCTTCGACAGAGAGAAACACGCTTATCTTTCATGGGAAGAAGTCCAGGGGAGGCAGGTCATGACCGGCAAGGTGGCTCTACAAAGCCACAGAGGACCCGAGTTCCGCCAACCTCTGGATGCGCCCCAGTCTTTGTGGTTCAACATGGGTCCCAGGGCCCCCGGAATGCTCTCTACATGCCAAGCAAGTGGCATGAAGACAAAGAAGCGGGTAAAGTCTTTTCATCCACTTTACCCAGAGTAGTGGGTAAGGTCCATTTATTTATTTATTTATTTATTTATTTATTTATTTATTTATTTATTTATAGAGACACACACACAGAGGGGCAGAGACACAGACAGAGGGAGAAGCAGGCTCCATGCAGGGAGCCCAACGCAGGATTCGATCCCGGGACTCCAGGATCACACCCCAGGCTGCAGGCGGTGCTAAACCGCTACGCCACAGGGGCTGCCGGTAAGGTCCTTTTAAAGAAATTTCCAGAAACTCCACACAGCACTTATTCTGGTCGGCCCTGTGTCTGGCAAAATACCAGGCTCGTGTTACCAAGAACGTCAGGAGAGTGGGCATGCGGTGGGCGACCTGAAGCCTCTGCCGTGGGATGTCACATAATTAGCTCATCTCGACCTCATGTGGTGTGAATACTGGCTCCACTGCCCAGAGAGCCAAGTGCAGCCCACTGAGGTTCCACACACGTGTGATGCTCAGCCTGTGAGTGCCAAGTGTCCATTTCACACTTGGAGCCTCCATGGGACCCTGCTCTGTGCCTCTGTGTTTGGCTCTCTCCAGCTCTCTTAATACAGCACTGACCACAGAGGAGTCCAGACGCCCAGTCATTGTCCACCTTTGAGTCTCTTGCCACTGGGTGGACCTGGCATTTTTTTTCTTATGCAGGGGTGAGTATAGGTGATGGTTTGGCCCACCTACGGTGGCAGAGTACACCTATGGGACGTTAAGGTCGACCGTGGAAGCTCAGGCCTGTGGGGACCGTGTCTCTGGAGTGAAGGAGGAGAGGGGTAAGGAAGGGGTCTCCCCAGGGGCGGAAGAGCTGCTCCCCAGGCAGAGGAACCCCCAGACAAAAACAGTGTGACCTCATCCAGCAACTGGTTACTTATTAGCTCCATTGTTTTCGACATCACCCTTGGCCAGAACTCAAAAGTGGCTTTATTTTGCAAGCTGCTTTGTGTGTGGAGACACATCCGGGCTTGATAATGCTGCAGACCAGAGTATTTTGGTTCTTCCTTCTTTAAAGGGAAGATCTTGCTGCCACCCAGCCCTGCCTCTCCCTCCAGATTGGAAACTATGTGACCGTCACGATGGGGTTTCAGTGGGACACCTCGGGCCAGATTTCTGAGCCGAAAGGAACACATGGCTGCATGGGGGCCAAACAGACACTCTAGACAGCTGAGTATGATGTTTTGTCCTGTCCCTTAGAAAACAAAGCTTAAGCTAAGCAAAGAATTGCTTTCAAATCAAATATTTGTTGGCACACAAGTATGTCCTGCTGGTTAGAAAACATGTTTTTTTGTTTTAAAATTAGATTTCCCTGGAAAGAACAATGGCAAAAATCAAAGGGGACAAGTGTTTGGCGGGGCAGAACAGAACAAACGCCTTTGCCCCAAGAGCCTTGAGATTTGGGGAGCGCCGAGCTGCTCCCAGTGCCTGGCTTCGCGGTTTGAGGTAGAGGCCTGGGCTCACACCTAGCGTAGGGCCCGGCAGTTGCCACCTGGGGCCCGCCGAGGCCCTGGTGCAGGGCATCCAGACAGACGTCTACAACCTGGGTCAGCCTTTGGTCCTGCTGGCTGCCTCACTGTGAGGGCGCCCCGAGGGCCTGACATTGCTGAGATGGCCCTGACTGCGTGCGATGCGCCCCCAACATGAGCAGGACTCTGCTGCCCCGCTGCTGCCCCGCTGAGGGCCGGCACCTCCATGCAACTCCAGCTCTGGCCACAGCTGGGGACACCAGACTTGGAACCTTGACCCAGGGCAGCTGTCAGTAGCCTGGCTCGAGAGCGTGGCCCGGAGCCCAGGGTCTGTCCCGCCAAACAGATGCTCTCACTTGAGGCTTTTGGATGAAAACACACACAGAGAAGGATCCAGAGAGCAGAGACAGACACGTGGAGAGCAGGCAGTATGCAGAGGCCACCAGGCTGCGCAAACCACTGGCCGGGTAGCGTGCTCCTGAGGACAGAGAGGGGAGGGTGCAGATGGGAGGTGGACAGGAAGAGCAAGACGTGAGACACAGCCACGGAGGCCGGGACCCCGGGGACATCCAGAACCATGGCCAGGCCTCCGAGGCTGAGCCCCGTGTGCTCAGGTACAGCATTCACGTGTGCTTCCGGGCACGTGTTCAGGAGTTGGGAGCAGCAGGTGTGTACATAAAGAAGGATGTATTTTTCCCGGACTTGTAGTCCATTTCCCATCTCTTCTAGGAAGCCTCCCTGACTACCTCTCCACCCATAGACCTCAGTCCTCTCCCTCTTTGGGGTGTCCACAGAACTTGTCCTTGACGGTTCTTAGCCTCCTGTTAGAGCCTAGCTCTTAACCTCCGTGTTCCATCTCCCACCCTCACCACATACTCCCTGAAGGCAGGGACTATTCTGGGAGGCGCCTCCGCCAGTCCCTGCAGCATTGAGCCCGAGGCCCAGAGTGTGGCAGAGGCTCAGTAGGTACTAGTAGGTGGCCTGGAGGCTTTGCCTGCATAGCCCACGATGGGGCCATATCTATAGAAAGCCCCACCTGTGCCCCCAAACAGGGAACACCAGCCCTGATGGCCTCGTAAGACAGAGATGAGGGCTCTCTAGGCCTTTGCCCTTGGCCAAACCAGCGGAGTGGCATCAGCCCTGGCCTTAGGACAGGCGACAGGTAGCAGAGCCCAGTTGGTGAGTCTGTTGGTATTTTGGAGAGAGCTAGATGCACAGGCCAGGGCTTGAGGCTGGACCAACTTGGAAAGGTGGAAACTTTTCTCACTTCTCAGAGCCCAGTTGGTACTGCCTGGCCCTTGGCCATTAGCGAGGACAGCCTGTAAAAGAAAGGGCTTTGGGGCTTGCTTTCCATGGGGAGGACAGGGTGGAGATGCTGAGCTCCCTGAGGTGAGCTGGGCCAAATCCTGTATCTCCGTGTGCCCGGCAGGCAGCACCAGGCCCAGCGTGGAGGAGGTGAGGTTCACTGGGCAGAAGACAGAGATGGGACAGTCAGGGGAGTAGGCCGATCTTTGGGACCTGGAAGGGGTAGAATGGAGGGTGGGGGCTGGGCTGGGCTGGAGAAGGGGCCCCGCGGACACTGGGAGAGCGGCTTGGTCAGCACCCCAGGCAGGGGGCGACTCCAGGGCGGGTCTCGGTGGATGTACCTGTCCTAAAAGGCTGGCCTGCAAAAGAAAGAAGCCATCACTAAGCTACAGGTTAGGAGGGGAGGGCAGGGCTGGCCCCAGGCACCGCAAAGGAAGTTACTGGAACTAAGCAGCCAGTGAGAGGACAGATTGGAAAGGCAGGCTTTGCTTTTTTTTTTTTTTTCAAAGATTTGTTCATTTATTTGAGAGAGAGAGAGAGAGAGAAAGGAGGGAAGGGCAGAAGGAGAAGGAAGGAGAGAATCTTCAAGCAGACTCTGTGCCGAGGGGGGAGCCCGATGCAGGGCCCCATCCCTTGACCCTAAGATCATGATCTGAGCTACAATCAAGAGTGGGACACAGCCAACTGAGCCACCTGGGAGCCCCCAGGCTTTGCTATTTTTAATAGTCACACATATGGTCCATAGTAGATGTTCAAAAACTTGCAGGTCCTAATTCTCTCAGCAAGCCCATTTGGTGAGGATTCCTTTTCCCCCTTTACAGATAGGGAAACTGAGGCCCAGAGGAGGCATCCATCTTGCCGAAGCCTAGACATGGGTAGGTGTGGAGGGAAAGGTTTGGATCGGGGTCTCGGGTTCCAAAGTGAAGGTTCTTTCCACCCAGCCCTCAGCCCTGTTGTGGAAATGGCCTCAGCTAGGATGTAGAGGTGGGGCTGGTGAGCACCTGGGGCCAGCCACCCTCCTTACCTGGCTTAGGAGGAGCAACCAGGCCCACAGACTAATCAGCTCAAGCACCATCTGGCCAAAGGGACTTGCCAGCTTCCCCAGTACGTCCCCTCCAGTCAGGCCCCCAGGATGTAAAGTCAGTGGCTTTTGAAATTTTTGTCTCCTTAATTTGGGGGAAAGGAATCAAAACTGAAAAAGAAAAATGACTGCAAAGCCCCAGTGGCAGGTGCAGGGGTGGCCTAGAAGCCCTCCAGCGACAAGGGGCTGGCGCTGGAGTCTCACGTTGCTAGGCCGGTCTGCATCTGGCCTGACATAATCCCAGCTATCCAGGCCCATCACTGAGGATGTTGTAGAAGACCCTAGTGGCATGGGTGACTTTGAGAGATAAGGCTTTCTGAATTCTGGGACTCTGGCCATTTCAGGTCCGGGGACCCAGTGTCACTACCCACCATTAGCAGATCTGGGAGGTACCAGAGTGAGTGAGTGTCCACGCTAGAGGGCAGGTAAGGGGCAGTCAGGTTCTGTGTGTGAGAGAGAGATAGGGAGAGGGAGCAGGAGGCTCGGGTAGGGTCCTACGCTGCAGCAGGCAACAGGCCAACACCCGGGACATCCACGAGGTGGGAGGCGGTGGCTGTACCAGAGCCAGGGAGTGATGGGGTTGGAGAGTGGGACCCTGCCATAGGGCTGGGCCTGGCCAACTTCAGCTGAGGAGCCCTCACACTAGCCTCCCACTGCCTGGTGAGGATCTTTTGTCAGCAGCAGCATGGGGACTGGCCAGCGGGCCTGCCACCTGTGTGTGCCCAAGACTTTGCCCCACCCCATGTGCCCTGCCCACACATGCATCCAAGTTCTTGACTGCCCTGGGCAGCCGTACTTCCCAAGATGAAGTCTACCCTTGAAGATGGTGTGAGTTAGGGTAGGCTGAACAGCTGTCATGCACAGACCCCCAAAATCACAGCTTAAACCCCAGAGAAATGTTTTGTTCTCCCATCAAACAGTCAAGGATGGAGGTTCTAGGTGGGCAGGGGCTCGGCTCTCCATGGTCCCTCGGGGATCTTGGTAACTGCAGCTCTGTGACCTTCAGCTGGGTGCCTCAAAGGTTCCCCTGGCGATCCACCCTGGTCAGTGGGAAAAAGGAAAAGCAAGGAGGGGGGGCATGGGGGAGTGTTCAGGGGCGAGAACTGGACTGGCACAGCTCACTTCTGTTTGCATTCTTTTGCCTAAAAGAGTTGGCCGTATCCGACTGCAAGAGGACTGGAAAATGGGGCCTGGCAGGCAGCCTTCTGCTGACAGCCCTAGTGCTATGGGGGTGGGAGGGGAGGGCAGGTGCATGCCGGGGAGGGGGAAGGCCTACCCCTGTGTCCCTGCAGTGGGTGGAGTGAAGGTGGGGAAGCCCCAGGCCTCCACCAAACACACTGGCATGTGGAGAACAGGCAGGGCTCCAGCCTCCCTGCCCGCAGTTGTGCCATCCTGGGCCAGCCCCGTGCCCCTCCCCTGCCAGGTCAGCTTCCATTTGCTGCCCCACACCCTCTGGGAGCACAGAAGTTTAGTTCTGATCTTCCTTAAATGGGCATGGGTCCATTTTCATTCGGCTCAGAGATTCAGTCCAAAATGAGCACCTGCTTTGTCCTGAAGCCCGTGCCAGTCCCGCAGGTGGTCACAGGGGGCGCTGTGGGGAAAGCGCAAAGAATCAAAGTGAATAAGCACCCGGCGGGGCTCAGGGAGGCTGATGCAGAGGAGAAGATGCCAGAAAGATGAGCCTAAAAAACACTGAGCAGCAAGGAGGACGCTGTGATTGCAGAGGTCACCTGAGGGCTTGGGAGTGTGGGGGTGCCATGGAAAGATGGAGAGCCCATGCTCCTGTCTAAGGGGAGCAGCAGCTACTTAGCAACAGCTGCTTGGCGCTGGGCAGGAATTGGCTCCCGCGTGGTCCAGTCTTCTGATTTGTCTAGGGAAGCCAGAAATGCAGGGTGTGTGTTTGTGTCTTGTGTGTGCACGGGTGTGAGGGAATGTGTGTGTGAGAGAAACCGAGAGAGGGGAAGGAGGGGTTGAGCTTTCAGACATGGCCTGGAGGCTGAGGAGGCTTTGCGGCAGGCAGGATCGAGGCCTGGGCCACCCTGGCACCCTCCGCAAAGAGACGCACCCGGGGACGAGCGGGTATGATTCAGAAGGCTGAGACCCCGGGGACTGGAAGAGTCAAGAGCCCGATGTGTGGCTGAGGGGCCTGGTCACAATACTGAATGGGCCGGCTTCTCTGTCCCAGGTGCCTGTCACTGTTCCTCACTAATTTTCCACAGGAGGCCACGGGGGCAGCTCTGGTACCTCCCTTTTCACAGCTGCAGAGGCTGCGCACAGAGAGATGCAGTCGCTGCCGTGCAAGGTCACACAGCTCACGAGCAGCCCCAAGAGGCCAGGCTGTGCTGAGCCTTTGGGGGTGATGGGGATGGGGACCAGACCCTCTTCAGGGAAGGAAGTGGAACTCAGAGCAGTGATTTGCCTCAAGCTACCCAAGGGCGAGGCAGCAGTGGGGCCCAGGCTCTCGGCTGTGGATGCTCTTTTCCTTTCCCTGGTGGCTCGGCCCCACTCAGCCTCCAGGGCTCCCTATACAACAGGGCTCATCCCCCCACCTCCCCTGGCTGGGCCTTGTCCCCCCTGGTACAAGCGAGACTTTCACAAAGCACATAATCATCTGCTAATTTATCTTCTTGCTAAGCCTGAACTTTGGTCCACCCAGTCTCTGCAGCCGGGCCCACCTGCACCGCGTTTCTGGCAGGATGTGAAGGACCCTACGCCCTGGGAATCGCCCTGAGCTCGGGGCTTCTGCGGATAATTAATGACATGTGCAGCCTAAATTTAGGCAGGTGCAAATCTGCCCAGCGAGGCCTGGGGAAGAGCTTTGTCTGGAGACAGGGAGCTAGCCTCGGTGGCCTCAGGTAACCCTTCCTAATGGAGACCAGGAGGCCCCAGGTGGCCTTGTAGTCACCACCCTGCACCCCTCAAAAGGTATAGACCTTGAAGTCCCTGCTGGGGTGGAAGGATGCCATGTGCCTTTTCTTTCTTGTGAAGTCAGCATCAGAGCCCCGACTTGTGAAAAAGATTCCCTGTTTAGGCTTCCCTAATTTATTCCTCTAGCCTCCTTCCCTTTCCCCCCCTCTACTCAAACCCACTCTGGATCAGCTGCAGGCAGCCCCTAAACTCATACCCACTGAAGTACAAACCGTTGACAGTGGCTCACAGGCTGCCCTTCCCAGACTCATCTGCATTATGAGAAATGCTATGGTCACTTTACCCAAAAGGGTGATGTCTCTGGAATCAGCAACTAGGAATTCTGGAGATCCCCTGAGACATTTTCAAGTTCTACCCTAGTTTTTTGTAATGTCTGTCCTGACAGGCCCCCCTTGGCAGGTTATTATTTATCCCTCTTCATAGATCACCAGTTTTCAAAGACTTTGAATTCACTTAAAAAGCAACCTGCCCTAAAAACAACTTTGGATAAAGTTTAACTGTCTTGCTTTCATTATTTAGGGGGGTTGGCATGTCCTAGACATCATTCACAGGTTTCTGATTGGCAGAACTCTGGGTGAAAGGGACACTCCATACTTGGTGAGGTGTAGTTAGCTATGGGAGGAGCCTCCTTGAGTCTGATGTCTGTGTCGGGAGCAGGGGGATCAAGCAGCTGTGCTTCTGAGCCACCATCCATGGATACACAAGCCCACTTGCCGGGAACCTGGACCATGTTGTTTCAAGAGAACAATGTTGATTAGGTCCCAGGTTAGACCATAGACGTTCTCTGAGTCTCAAAGCATTGGTTCTATAGTACTTTGCTCATTCATTCACTCACTCATCCCCAAATACTTAACTAAGCACCTACCATATATAGTGGTGTACTAATTAGGTTTGGGGTACATTGGTGGCTCAAACAAGACAGAGGATTAGCTCTCTGTTAATTTTATGTGCCAACTTTTCCGACTTATTTTCCCTCCTTTCCCTTATAATTCCTTTCACTCTTTCTTATATTCCCCGTATGAGTGAAACCATTTGATGACATGACTGCCTTTCTTTTTTTTAAAAAAAGATTTATTTATTTATTCAGAGAGAGAGAGAGAGAGAGAGGCAGAAACACAGGCAGAGGGAGAAGCAGGCTCCATGCAAGGAGCCCGACGTGGGACTCGATCCTGGGTCTCTAGGATCACACCCCAGGCTGCAGGCAGTGCTAAACCACTGTGCCACAGGGGCTGCCCATGACTGTCTTTCTCCGACTGACTTATTTCACTCAGCTTAATTAGAGAGGGAGAAAAACCATGAGGGACTCCTAACTCTGGGAAATAAACAAAGGGTTATGGAAGGGGAGGCAGGCAGGGGGGATGGAGTGACTGGGAGACGGGCACTGAGGAGGGCAAGGGCACTTGATGGGATGAGCACTGGGTGTTATACTAGATGTTGGCAAATCGAATTTCAATTAAAAAAATTTATGTGTCAACTTGATTGAGCTAAAGGATGCTCAGAGAGCTGGCAAAACATGAGTTCTGGGTGTGTCTGTGAGGGTGATTCCAGGAGAGATTAGTATTTGATTCAGTAAGACTGAGTGAAGAAGATTGTCCTCACCAATGGAAGCCTATCCACTGAGGCCCTGGATAGAACAAAAAGGTGGACGAAGGGCCCATTAGCTCCCTGTGCAAACTGGGACACCCATTTTCTCCTGTCCTCGGACATGAGCAGTCCTGGTTCTCAGGACTTCAGTCTTGGATTGAGACTTACACCATTGGCTCCCCTGGTTCTCCCACCTTTGGGCTTGGACTGTTACTACATCACCAGCTACCTTGGATGTCCAGCTTGTGGGCAGCAGATTGTGGTACTTCTTGACCTCTATAATCACGTGAGCCACTTCCTTTAATCGATTTCCGTGTGTGTGTGTGTGTGTCTGTGTGTGTGTGTGTGTGTGTGTATCTTATTGGTTCTGTTTCCCTGGAGGATCCTGACAAGTACACTCTGCCTTGCCAAAGCCCCCCTGGTATGTTGCTCAACCCCTCACCCTTGATGCTGGGCATTTCTGGAGTGAAGCCTCTGTTTGCCTGGTTCAAAGGGTAGCCCAACTCACACCTGTATTCCACAGCAGGAGGAGGTGAAGGAGGAAGGGCACAGCCAGCAGTCATGCACATTGTGACCACTCACAATACCCCATTGGCCAGAAATTGGGCTCAGGGCCACACCTAGCTGCAAGGGAGGCTGGGAAATGTGGTGTTTCTTTTGGGTGAACAAAGGCCAACCAAACATCGGAGATCTGTCACTTTCAGAGAGAAGGAGAGAACAGATCTCAGGTGACAACTAGTAGGCTTGGACCAAGCTGGTGGATAAAACAGACACATTCTGGCTCCAAGGGAATGCATAACTGGAGTTGAGATGGATATTACATGACAAACAACCCCAAGAGTTAATGGAGTCCACTATGATGAGGAGTATTCTGGAATGTAGAGGGAGCTCCAATAGGGGATCAGAGCAGGCTTTTCTGAGGGACAGCAGAGCACAGACTGGAAGGATGACTGGCTAGGGAAAAGGGGGAGAGGCTGGGGAGCAGTAAGAAGGGTCCACCAGGGAGAGGGAACAGCCAAAGCTAACAACCTGTGGCAGGCAGGAAGGTGGCACTTAGGAGCACTAGCAAGAATGTGGCTGTGATTGGAGCCTGTGAGTGATAGGGATGGGATAGGGGGTCAGAGGGGGTAATCCATATAGGCAGGGCCTTGTAACCCGGGTGTTTAGTGACTTTCTTCCCAGGGCAGTGGAAAGCTTCTGGAACATTTGGTGAAGGGGCTGACACAGCTGCACTGCAGTTTCTGGTCATTCCACTGGATTGCCTACTGTGTCCGGAAGTGAGGGTCCCAGATCTCAGCAGAGGTTACAGGGGTGCAGAGGGGAAAGCAGTCCCACTGGCAGTGGAGACAGGGAGTGGATGGAGAGGCTTGCTGGGCTCTACTATGCACTAGGCATCTTGTGTGAAACCAGAATCACAGATTTTGGATTGGAGAAAATCGAGAGAGCATTAACCCAACTTCTCTGTGGTCCAGGCAAGGAGGCTGAGCACAGAGAGGGAAAGTGGCTCCTCCAGGTCACCCAGCAGGGTGGTGGCAAAGCTGGAGCCAGAGCTGGATGGTGGCAGGACAAAGGGAGGCTGGTTGGGCTGGGTGGGTTCTCTGGGGACTACCTGACTGAAGCAGCACCAGAAATTTAAATCTGCTAATTAATTTCTAATTCTAGCCCTAAGCCATAAAATCAAACCACACACTGAGCTGCCCACAGTTGCCTGACAGCTGGCCTGTCTGATCCTGGCTGTCTGCTCACAATTGGTATTAGTGGCACCACCAGCAGATTAACATGGTGACTGGGCACCCAACAACTTGATGCCACCAGCTGGGCTCACTAAAGCTGGCAGTCTCCCCCAGCTGCTAAACCGCCCAGACACTCACATTTCCCCAAACTTGGGGTAGAGAACACTCCTGGGCCCAGCACGGAGTAGGTCTTCATTCAGCCACCAAGTGATGTCACCGGTCCAACATGAGATACAGGAAAGGAAGCAGAGAAGCATGGTCAAGAAAGCAGTGCTCAAGATTTCAGGTTTAGCACAGGGCTTAAGAATCAGTAAGGCTCGTGGGCAATCATCACCTGAGCCAAAGCCCACTCTGTACAGTCAGAGGACTGAGTTCAGAGAGGTAGGAACTATACCTAAGGTCACACAGCACAGGGCTAGAGCTCTGACTCCTTCCCTATCTAATGTTTTTCCTGTCATATCACATTAAGGATGTTCCTTCTCTATCATCATTACTAATCTGAGTCTCTCTTTCATGGATTTGTTTGCTTGTCAACTATCATCTCCTAAGCACCTGCTGAGTGCCAGACACTGTGCTAGGTACTGGGAGGCAGGAAGCAATCACGTGGGAAGGACTAGAAGCATGAACAGAACCATTCACTGAGGTTAGTACAATAGACATCAGTGAATAGGGAGAGGGGAGGAGTGCTGGCAGGGAAGAGAATTCAGAAGGGATGAGCCATCATGTGAGCTGCATTAGATAGGTTTGGAAAACACCACAGTAACAATAATGTAAGCAAGGCATTCTCTCCCTTGTAAAATTTCATGGCTACTGTGGTGGTTTTGATCTGTAAAGATCTCAGGGACCCAGGATCCTTGCACCCCTGCATCACTATCCCTAGAGAAAAGCCCTGGTCCTCATGGGCCAGAATGGCAACTAGAGCTCCAACCACCACATCTGCACTCCAGGCAACACAACAGAAGGACAAAGAGGAAGAAGGCAAACATATGTTCACAAGAACACTTGTTACAAGAATGTTCAGCGTCAAGAACAAGGGCTGAGATTTTACCCAAGAAAGCTAACAAGTAACAGAAGATGATGCCAGAACCATGGGTCAGAGACAAAGGACTATTATTCACAGCACAACAAGCAGCATGAGCATTGGCATATTTGCATCAGGTCCTCTTGTCCCCAAGTCCTAGGGGGGCAATGTGGGTGGGCCTGGATGGATGTTGCACATGCAGTGAGATGTATTACAGGAAGGGAACCCCAGGCTTAGGGAACCCAGATCTTTTATAATGGGTAGTAAGCTCATACCTGCCATTTGCTCCCCTGGAGATACTTCATCCTCCAAGACAATTCTCAATAAGTATCCTGGGAAAAATAGTCCCAAACAAAAAACAGCCGGTGCCTCACACACAAGAGGTGGGGAAATTGTTTCCCACTACGTGGCAGCTTTAATTATGATAGCCCCAAAGTAGAGAGAGCCTGGGGTCAATTAACAGGGAAATGGATATCTTCACGTAGTGGACTATCACTCACCAATAAAAAAAAACTACTGGTAACTGCAATAATTTTGATGATCCTCAAAAACTTTATGCTGACCCAAACACAGCAGACACAAAGGAGTACATACCATATGAACCATTTAAACAAAATTATAGAATAGGAAAATCTCAGAGTTGGGAAAAAATCAGAATAGTGGATGTTAGCAATGGAGAGAAAGTCAAGGATTGCCTGGGATGGAGTGTGTGGAAACTTTTCTGGAGTGGTGATTCTTGTCTTGACACATTTGTCAAGACTCACTAAAGGCGCACTTAAAGTTTGTTCATTTCAGTGTGGGTGAATTGCACATCAGGGTATCATAAACAAATATATACTGATGTATCTAGAGGGAAGTATACTAGTGTCTGCAGTTTACTCTCAAATGAATCAAAAATAGTATTGTTGGGGTACCTGTGTGGCTCAGTCTGTTAAGCATTTGCCTTCAGCTCAGGTCCTAATCCCAGGGTCCTGGGATCGAGCCCTGCATCTAGCTCCCTGCTCCGCAAGGAGTCTGCTTCTCCCTTTCCCTCTGCCCTTGTGCTCTCTCTCTGTCAAATAAAATCTTTAAAAAAAATTGGGTTGTTAATGGTGAGATAGAAGGATGGATGGATAGATGACATATCAAACATCGCATAGGATGTAAGAGATGGGTATGTAGGTGTTCACTGAATAATTGTATCAATTTTTCTGTATATTTGAAAAATTTTATGATAAAACGTTGGGTAGAAAAATAAGTGGCAGAGGTCATATGCCAGCTGTCCTTTAAGAAGCTTCCCAGAAGCTACCACATGACATGTCTGCTTTAATCCTATTGGCCTGAATTTAGTCACACGGTCATATCCTGTTGCAAGTTAGGCTAGGAAATGTAGACTTTGTTCCAAGTAAACTTGGATCTGGGTAATACTTATAATAGAAAGAAGAAGAGAATAGATGCTGGAGATCAATCAGCAGCCCATACAGTGCCTTCGTGTGGATGAGGAAAAGGCACCCCTTCCTCTAGGCACCTGGGCCCTGGGCCCGTGCAGCTTGGCCAGCAGCGCCTGGGCTGGCCTCACCCTCCCCTGCCCCCAGGTCACATGTCCCTGAGCAGGCAGGAGCCACACAGCACACACTTCGAGCATGCACCATAAAATCTGGCAACTTTATTTAAAAAAAAAAAAAAAAAAAGCTGGCTACTTAATTAAATGGGTTTCCATTTATCCCAGTAATCCCATGAGAACAAAAATGGATCTGTATCTGTGTTGGTTTGACCTCCAGTAAGAAAGCCACCTTTGAATATCAAGAGACGGTTTGCTGGTTTGCAGAGTTCGTGTCTTTGCCTCTGGACCCCTATACATGTGACAAGAGCCCACAGACATTTGGAAAAATGATTTCTTCTTAGAAAAGTAGCCATTTTGTCCTCCTGAGGGCTTGGACTTTGTCTCATGGTGAGCTGCTTGTTTTGTGATGAAACAGTTTCTAGGTGGGTGCTGCTGCCATGGAACAAAGAGCTCACCTGAAAGTCTCTCAAAGAGCAAGCAGATCCTCAGACGTGGAGATGTCACCCCACTAGGGAATGTCCCTTGACAGGAGTCATGTGTGCTTCTGCTAGTTCATCAGAGTGGCAAATCCCAGGTCAGACCTCTGCGGGGCCAACAGTGTAGCATTGTGGGAAATCCATCCTGGTAGCAGAGGCTGCAAGAACTGAGCTGTTTATTTTTTGATGTTTCTGGAACATGCTTGGAGGCAAAAGATGAGATTTTTGAAAATGGACACATTTGATGAGCATTACATATTCCAGGGCAGACCCTAAGCGGTATTGTCGTCAAACGGCTCCCCTTATCATGCATGTATGATTCATGTCTGGGCTACACATGGAATCGAAGCTGCCTGGAATTTCTGTGGAAGGCCTTGGGTAAACTTATGCTTGACTTGCTTGAGGTCAGAGAGACCAGGTTACTCTGCCCCTTGCTAAGAAGCAGAGCAGGAAGCCCTGAAACATGGAGTGTGTGTATGGGGGGTGGTGGAGCCCAGCAGCCTGTGTAGCCTGAGAACCCCCCTTCCTTCCCCTTTGAGACCTGCTGCCCTAGAAGGAGGGATGGGCCTTCAGAGCTCTTGCAGAGTTCCCCTTCTCGGCCAACCCTTCTGCCATTCACCAAACTGCCTGGGGTGGAAACAAGTGTCATCCTTCACTCGTCTTTCTGGATCAGTCCAGAAACCGACACTTCGACTGTGGCATCAGATAGATAGATCAGACACATCTATTGCCAGGTGATTGATATGGTCCCCTACCTGGTCTCCCAAGTTCTACCTTTGTCTGTCTACAACCCGGTCTCCACACACAATCAGAGTAATTGTTAAGAAAGCCCTACATGAGGTGTCACTCATCTGTTCAGAACGCTCTGCAGGCTTAATAACTCAGCAGAGCCAAGTTGAAACTTTGAACCATGGTCTGTGAGTCCCTTCTCAATCCTGGCTGCCGTTAGAATCACCTGGAAGCTCTACAACTCCCAATACCCAGGCTGTCCCCCAGACTCAGTGACTCCCGGGTGCAGCCAGGGCCGAAGCCAGAGCCCACCCCAGCTACTCTGCCTCTGTTCTTCACTCTCCCTTTGCTCCCACACACCAGCCTCACGCACCTTCTCATGCTTTG
The DNA here is from genome assembly GCF_905146905.1 of Nyctereutes procyonoides. NCBI lineage: Eukaryota > Metazoa > Chordata > Mammalia > Carnivora > Canidae > Nyctereutes > Nyctereutes procyonoides. The sequence continues at coordinate 9,286,587 of NW_026575030.1, read as the reverse complement.
CCCCAAAGCCACTGCCTCTGCCGGGATGGCCCCCTCACTTCCTTCAGATGTCGGCTCAAACGTCACCTCCTCAGACGGGCCAACCCATCACCTTTTCATCCTGATCCTTTTCCCAAAAGGTGCTCTCAAAAACAGGAGAGCTGGGCATCTCCTAATTTGTCCCGGGGCCTGGTGTCTAGAAGAGTGCAGGCACATAGCAGACACTCAGTTAAGTTTCTTGACTGCAGGAAAAATGAGTAAGGATTCTAAGTGTATCTTAGACTAACAGAACTTTGCCATAGAGGCGATTTTCCCCAGTAGAAGGGAGCTGTCTAAACAGCAGGGGGCTAGGACCTACACCACAGTGGTTAGGGCTCGGTCAGGGCCACATCTGATTACCCTGTGAGAGTCTTCATCTCTCTGCCTCTGTTTTTTCAGCTGCACAGTGGGAATAACTGCACTTGCTGCTTGGTGTGATCTTGAAGATTAAATGCAGTAATAGAAGGGAGGCTTTTGGCTCCATTCAAGGCTCCGCAGCGGAATTACCGGTCAGGAGCTTGTCAACTCCAACCCTAAACTCCTGCTCCGATTACCCGGCGTGTGTAAAGGCAGCTCCTCACTGTTCAACTAGGAAAGGCGGCCCTACGGCGGTGCGCGGCCCGAGGGTGCACAGCCAGGGCTCCAGGGCCACAGCCCACCGGCCCCCCGCGCGGGTCCGCCTCGCCCGCGCCCCAGGTCAGAGCGGCCGGGCGGGCGCCGCGACCCCGCCCGAGGGCGGCCGAGGGCAAGACCCGGCCCGCGGGGCGGCTTTGTGCGCCGCCTGATTTCCATTTCCCCAGATAAACACGCGGCGGGGGCCGCGACCTCGCTGCATAGCAAATGCCTCGGCTCCCCGCCCCGCGTGGGGCCCGCGAATGAGCTGATTTACTCCTATTTTGCATATTAATTGATCTAAACGCCACCCGTTCTGGGAACAATTAGGAGGCTCTGTGGCGCCCGGGGCCGGCGGCGGCCAAGTGGCGGGCGCCCCCTCCGGGCTGCGGGGGGCGCGGGGGGCGCGGGGGCGCGGGGGCTGCGGGGGCGCGGGGGGGGCGCGGGGGGCGGGGGCCGAGCAGACGCGGGGACCTCGGGGCGCGGGGGTTGGGGGCGCGGGCCGGGCAGGGGGAAGGGGGGGCGGAGGGGGTGGTGGTGGCGCCGGGGCCGCCAGGCACACCCACGCCGCCCGCGGGCACACGGCGGCCTTTGCGAGGTCGCCGGGCGGTTCCACGCGGAGCCCGCGTGCGCGCCCTCGTCACCCTCCACAGAGACGCCCCGAAGCTGCCCAGGGCAGGAGGGAGGGACCGGGGTGCCCACCGGCTCTGCCAACGGGTTGCTGTTAAGACTCTTGCTTTTCGGATGAGGCTGAGCGGCTCAGGGGCTGAGGGGTGGAATCGGCCTCCTGCCCGGTACCGGGCCCACCGCCCTTTCTCTTTTGGATGTGCTGCTGCCAGGGCGGGGGCTCAGCAGCTACACTATTACTTTTTCCAGACCTTTCCACCCCCCCTTGGTCCGAGCCATCGAGCTGGGGCTGCCGTGCTGTGAGCCCACGCAGCTGACATGCCACCCTGCAGCACTGCTGCCATCAGATTGTCAGCAGGCTGGTGGTGGGAGCTCAGACGAGCATCAATAAGCCTTGTTGGCATCAGTAAGACTCATGTTCCTCACAACACACACCTTCCTCTGTGCCACTCACCCCTCTGCTGGGGCTGGAAACCAAGTAGTGCCCTGTGCCTCTCTTCCCTGACACCATGGCTCTCACCTCAACCCTAGCCACACAGTCCCCAAACACTTTGACTTCCGTCTAGTTCACTGCCTCTGCCATGTCCCACCAGAACAGGGACTCAGAATTTTCTTGCTTGCTGCCACTCTGGCCCTGGGATCTCCTTCCCACACGGGTGCTAGGGGGGCAGCCTTTCAAGAGGTGAATCCGATCCAGTCATTGCACCACTGCATCCCATATCTGTGGCCTCTTTGAAGCCTTCCCTTTGCACTCAGAAAACTATATGCCTTTTCATTCCTCTGTAGGAATCAGCCTCCTTGCTGTCCCTCAGCCTCTACAAGCATATTCCAAACTTCTTTCGGAAGAGAATATTTAAGAAGAAACCAGAAAGAAGGGATGAGGGAGAACCAGCCAGCTAAAGAGTCAGGGGAACAGTGTCTGGGGCAGAGGGAATAGTAAGTGCAAGAGTCCTGAGGCAAAGAAGACCCTGACCACTTCTGGGATGGCCCAAGGCCCGTTGCTTGGGGTGCAAGCCAGCACAGTGACACGAAATGATCAGAGGTGGCAGTGGCCAGGTCTGTCAGGTAAGGAGTTGGGATTTTAAGTGGGAGTGTGACCTGGTCTGGTTTACATGTTCATGAGCATTTGTCCACCTGAGTGAGAATCTTGGCACACTTCTTAGTTCCTCCTCCAATAAGAACTCTCTCTCTTTCTCTCTCACACATACACACACACAGCCACACCTCCAATTTGTCCTCAAACCCTGTGGATTCAAGCCCCTAATTCCTTCTGGCCAAACCTTTCCTTCCTGTTGCCCCTACCGTGACTTCTTGCCTGAGTGATCTCAACAGCCTAGGAACTGCTTCTGCCACCATGGCCCCTGACCCCACCCCAGCAGCCTTACACTCTGACACTTACCCCTGGACTCTGGGCTCACCAGCCACTACGCCCTTTCACTTGCTCTGGTCACTGGTACTACTGCAGCCCATGTGCCCCATCCTCAGAGCAAAGGACAGTGACACAGTTGACTGACTATTCATGTAGGAATGTAGGAATGAGGGCCTAGTGCTTCCAGACATTTAGACATTTCAGGGGAAGTCTGAAATCCAGATTTGTTGGTTAAATCTCCAGGTTGAAAAATAGTAAATCAAAACTAAAACTGTTTTAACACAGTAGAACCAAACAAATTACATGTGGCAAATCTAGCCTAGGCCTTCCTGTTGGCGTCTACTAGTATGGCATCTAGTACGAAACCGGACAATCAATTTGTTTTTCAGTCAACAATACACAAGTTGGGACTGCTCACTCTTGTCTGGCCTGGTGTTGAGCAAGAGGCTCAATAGATGATTGTTCCCATATCCCCTGTTTTGTTCTGGCACTTTAAGGATTTCATGATTTCATTTAAATCTTTGATTCATGTGGAATTTATTTTGGTGTAACATGCGAAGTGAAAATCTAAATTAATTTCTTTTACAGATGGGTAGCCAATTGTCCCAGTAATATGGATAAATCCTGTTTTAAAATGCCAACTTGATCATATAGTAACTTACTATATATATTCTGTGACTTCCTATAATTACTGAATTATATGTCTATTCATGGACTCGTACCACAGTTTAATTATTTTAGCTGTGTAATAGATTTAAAATATGTGTAAATGTCTGATAGGGTTATCTCTGCTATTTACATTTCTTTTTCAAATTTGTCCTGGATGGTCATGCTTATATATTTTTCCATATCAACTTTAAAATCAACTTGTCTGTTTCCATGAGAAACCCTGTTGGTGTTTTCATTGTAATTGTGTTGACGTGTAGATTAACTTAGGGAGAACTGACATCCTTATAATGTTGAATATTTTTACAAGAATTTGGTATAACTTCACATTTGTATCCTTTGGTAGCATTCAAAGCATTCTTTACGTAATATTTTGCACATTTTAAAAAAAAGCTTATTTCTAGGCTGCTTTTGCAAATGGAGTCTTTTATCCATCCTATTTTAGGACCAGTTGTTTTTATATCTGAAAGCTATTGATAATAGAATACTAATTGTGTATGCTGTCACTTCATTCAATTATTTTCTCATTTTCAGTATTTTTTTCAGTTGATTCTTATGGGTTTTCCCAGTACGTGGTCAAATCATCTCCAAACAGTGACAGGATACCTCTTCCTCTCCAATTTAACACCTCTTTCTTGTTGCATTGACTGGTCTCCAGAAGAGTGGTGACCATATGGCAGTGTTTCTAGTATCTCCCCCTGGCTTTGGGTTAAAATACATAGCTGTCAATTTAAGGCATTATCCATCTAGTCTAACTTATTAAAGCTTTTTTAAAAAAATTAGAAAATGTATTGAATTTTATTAAATGATTTTTTAGATCATCACATAATGACGATCAAGAACCAGAATGGCACTAGACTTGTTAACTTCAACCCAGAACACCACATGCCAATAGAGAACTTCAGAATTCTGGAGGAAGATTATTTCCAACCAAGATTTATGCATCCAGCCAAACTGTCAATCAATTATCCAAAAACTGAACTTCCATATGCAGTTTCCAAGGAAGCTACTGGCATACATATTACAACAAAATGAAGGGAGAAAACCAAGAAAGAAGATGGCTTAAGAGCTAGGAAACAAGGAACCAACATAGGAGGTGAAGGGAATTTCTAGGATAATGATGAAAAAGAAATTTCAGGACTACAACACAGCCAGAAGAGCAGCTGGACAGAGGTAGGAGCATCAGGACAGAGAAAAATAAAGAGAAAAATAAAATTGACAGGTTACCAAATATGTTTGAATGTATTGCTAGAAATTTAGACATACTTGTGGGAAGAATTAGTGATGTTACTAATTTAATGATATTAGTGATGTTATTGACTTAACTAGTCAAAAACTAATTAAGTGAAAACGGAGACAATTATTAACTCTAGGGAAAACAAAAAACCTACAGAAGACAGCAACTATAACCATTATATCATATTTTATTTAGCTGTGAATAACATATGCAGATATGACAGTGTAAAAACTGAGTATTAATTTAACGACTGTGATATAATTATCCAGGAAGGAAAAGTGTGTGTGGGGGTGGCATCTAGTGGAGCATAAATGGTCTTCTATAGGAGGAAGCCAATAAGTAATATCTTAAAAAATAATGGTCAAGAATGACATTTAGAAATATGAAAATAGGAGTGCCTGGGTGGCTCAGTTGGCTAAGCGTTTGCCTTTGGCTCAGGTCATGATCTCAGGGTCCTGGGATTGAGCCCTGACTCAGGGCTCCCTGCTCAGCAGGGAGTTTGCTTCTCTTTCTGCCCCTCCCCCTGCTTGTGTGTTCTCTCTCTCTCTCTCTGGATCGTTCTCAAATAAATAGAAATAAAATCTTAAAAAAAAAAAAAGAAATGTGAAAATAAATGTCAGAAGGAATAGCTTAAGAAGTTGAAAGTAGTTGCCTCTGTGGAGGGGGCTAGGTGGTGAGTGAAAGGGCATGATGCTTCTCATTATCAGCTTCATGGTACCATTTGATTTTTAAAATGTTCTGTGTGGGCAGCCCCGGTGGCTCAGTGGTTTAGTGCCGCCTTCAGCCCAGGGTGTGATCCTGGAGACCCAGGATCAAGTCCATGTTGGGCTCCCTGCATGGAGCCTGCTTCTCCCTCTGTGTCTCTCATGAATAAATAAATAAAATCTTAATAAAATAAAATAAAATAAAATGTTCTGTGTAAATATTTTGATAAAAATAGAAATTTAATTTTTAAATGTTCATGTGTGTATTACCTAAAGGCACCTTTTGTACCACCTCTGCTCTGAGTAAAATAGTCCAAAATTTGGACAGACCAAGATGCCAGCCCCAGCTCTGCAGATTGCTGGCTGTGCGACCCTGGGCAAGTAGGTCAGTCTCTCTGAGCTTCCATTTTTTTTTTGCATCTGGAAAGTTGAGATAGTTTTTGTACCTACATTATAGAGTTACTGAGAGGATAAAATGACCACTTCTGGGCCTGGCACACAGAAGCATCCAATAAAACATGTCTGCTTTTGTGGTTATTGTTTCAATTTTACTTCTTTAATTCTTAAATGATTAACAGTGGGCAACTCACATAACTTCTCTGAGCCTCATCTTTCAAACTGGAATAAAATATTTTGAGCCTCTGAGGAGGTAACTAGAATAATGAGTGTAGAGTACCTGGCACCTTATCTCTCTAAACCTCTGATTTCCGCCTTCTTAAAATGGGCAAATCCTTTTAGGGTTTTGTAAGAACGAAAGGGGATGACCTAGCTACAGTCTCTAGTACAGTACTGAGGGCACATTTATTTGCTTTAGAGAGCTAGCTACGCTTAGGAGGAGCAACTTTCAAACCATCAAATAAGTACACCTTAAGTTACCACGGTACTGTATGTCAATTTTACCTCAATAAAACTAAAAGAGTAAAATCACAAATATAATACATGCTGACCACACAAAAATGTGGAAAACTTAGAGAAGTTTAAAAGCAAAAACCACCAGTAACTGCAACGTTTCCCGATGATATTTTTCACATCTATTTCAAATTATCATGTCCTTCAACATAGGCTAGATCGGGGTCCCTGGGTGGCGCAGCGGTTTGGCGCCTGCCTTTGGCCCAGGGCATGATCCTGGAGACCGGGGATCGAATCCCACGTCGGGCTCCCGGTGCATGGAGCCTGCTTCTCCCTCTGTGTGTGTGTGTGTGTGACTATCATAAATAAATAAAAATTAAAAAAAAATAGGCTAGATTGTGCTGCGGAGAAAACCATACAGACACCTCGGTGGTTTAGCGGTACAAGAATTTCTTTGTGCTCATACCCAGGGCACGCTGGTCCGAGGGACTTGGAAGGGTGCTGGCCTCCGTCTGAGGGGAGGGGTAGGGCTGCCCCCGGGCCAGCGGCGAGGAGCCGCGATGTCCCCCCCCCCGCGCATTGCGGAATCGCGAGCGCACTGTGCAAGGGTTGTCCGCGCTTTTGTCTCTCACCATCATATCATGAGCTCTTCTTTGAAGACAAGCGGTAAACCTGCAGATTTAATGAAACGTTTCAAGTGGTCTGGCGACCCGACTTCCCTTATTCTTTTTCTCTTCTTACTCTTCTTTTCCCTTTTTTTTTAATTAAAGATTTTATGTATTTATTCATGAGAGACAGAGAGAGTGGGCAGAGGAGGAAGCAGAGGGAGCAGCAGGCACCTTGCAAGGTGCCCCACGGGGGACTCGATCCCCAGACCGGATGGCGCCCGGAGCCGACGGCGGACGCTGAGCCGCACAGGCCCCCCTTCCTCTTCTTTTCCTAATTTGGGGAACTGCGTGGAGCTGCGGAGGCCCCAGGCAGGGCCTCGTTGAACCTTTGCGTTTGCCACCACCCGGAATGCTTGCCCTGCTGCTCCTGGCCCACGCGGGACAGGCCGGCCCTGGCATTCCTCTTGGGAGGGCTGGTGCAGTCCCGTGCTGTCGTTCCCTCCAGAAGTAACACGTTTGGAGGTGAGGCCGAGAGAACCTGCTGAACAACTGCCGGTTAACAGCTCCACATGTGGGGTGCGGCTGCGTGCGGCTCCGCTGGGGCCCTCCGCGCAGACAGGCAGCCGCTGGTGTGAAGGCGCAGTGTTAAAAGTGACACCAGAGTGGTGGAGGCGTCACTGTCAGCTGTTGCAAAAGATGACACCCGGGGCCTGCAGGGGTGGGTGGGTGAGAGCGCAGGAGCAGCAGCCCCTCCTTGCCTGCTTGGGTCCCAGGATCCCGGGCCGGCGGGAAGGGGTCCAGGAGGAAGCGAGCTTGGGGAGCCCACTCAAGGGGGGGGGTCTTTATCCCCGGCAGCCCAAGTGCAGGGACCCGAAGCCGTGGGGACGGCGAGGAACGCATGGAGGTCAAGGGGCTGCCGGCAGGAAGGAACGGGGCCCTGGCGTCAGCAGGCCCCACTCTGTGGGATGCTGCTCAGTCCCCTTTCCTCCAACCACTTCCACTAGGTGCCCTTTCTGGTCCTGCAGACGGCAGCTGGGATTTTCACAACATAGGTGATAAGCAAGGTCTAAAATTTGTGATCCTGTTGTGAACGTGTTAGGGACACACTTCAAACACTTAAAGAAGCATGCAAAGTGCAACTCTTGTCTGGTGTTGGGCTGTGAGGGTGTAATGACCAGGGTCATTTGGATGACGGCACAGACATGTCCTCGATGGCTCCTTTCTTCTCAGCTGCTACCATCACCAGAAGCCCCAGAGAGGAGCAGAGAAGGGAAGCAAGGGGAAGGAGGGAGGGAATTGAATTCCCCAGCAGTGTGTGAATAGGGCAAGGCGGTGGTGTCAATCCATTGTGCAGATGGAGAAACTGAGACCCAGAGGGTCTAATCAGTCTCCTCTGCAAACGTAGCTAAGGTCATCCAGCTGGTGCATCCCACAGGAAGACCTGTATGCTTCTTCGCTCACGGGTGGCGAGTGTAGGTGTAAGGTCTGACCCGTGTCCAGCTTCAGCTGGGGGCTGCGCCAAGTTTCGTGGGAAAGCAAAATCAAGAATATTCACTCCCTTGGGTGTGAAACAAAACGACTTGCCTCTAGCTTTACGGTTTACAAGACACTCCTGTTTATTATCTCATTTTCTCCTCACAACAAACACATTATTACTGCCATTTTGCAATTTAGGACACTGAGGCTCCAAGAGAGGACACACTGTGTTCGTGGAGCTCCTAACGGCTAGCTTGGAGCCCCCGAAGGCTGACCCCCTTCCAGGTTCTTCTCCATCCTACAGGTCGCTCAGGGCAAACCCAGATGTTAATCTGCTGGCCCCCTCCCATTTCCTCTTCCCATGTGTGCTCCACCAGCCCCGTGGGAGCTGATTGGACCCCGAGTGGGTTAAGGGGAGCCATCTATTGGTTGGCCCGCAGCCAGTCAGATACGCTGTAGATCTGGCTGGAATCAGCACAGGGAGGCCAGGGAGCTGGGCGAGGCCCAGATTGGAAGCTGTTAGCCTGGGGTCTGCATGTTTCCAGCTTCTGAGGTCCTCAGAGCTGCCCTGGTTTCTCCCTTGCTGCCCGCGCCACACCCCTCCCCACACGCTGTGGAATCTGTGATTCTGCATTAATGACCTTTCCCTTTCTCTACTCAGGGTCAGTAGGGCTCCCTGCTCCACAGAGGTCAGATCGCCCAAGGTGCCAGGGAAAGCAAGCCGCCCTGCAGAACCCGGGAAGACTGAGTTCACCTGCTCAGCCCCAGCCAGCAAGGCATCTTCTTCCATTTGAGATGACATCTTTCGGGGGGGGGGGGCCCACGGTGCCTGCCTCCTGTACCCACCCTCTGGAGTGGCAAGAACAGGATCACCCACTCTGGTCTGTGCTGAGAGTTGGCATTTCCACCACTCTTGTGCTGCCTGCCCAGTGCCTGGCCTTGTAGCCACCCTGTATCCTTGCTTGTCCTCACAAGCTCGGCCTTGAACTATTTGTTTCCACAAGTCTCATAAGCCTTCTTCCAGGTTACGCATTTAAGAAATGTGTGTTGAGTGTCTGAAGTGTGTCAGGCACATTTCCCGGAGCACATGTGTGAGGTTCACCCTCACCTTCTGACTGCAGGACCTGTTTTCCTGTTAGCCCTGCTGCTTGGGGATGAGTTAGAGCCAGGCTTCTCTTAGGCCAGAGTCTTCACTTATTTCTTCCTCTGATTTTGCTGTCCTTGTGGCCCTGGGTTAAAGGCCATGATCTCCATCTAATTCCTGGGAAGCTAAGGTTTGGTCCTTCTTTTGGCTGGGCTTTGGGTGTGCCCCAGCCCTACAAACATTAGCTGGATTTCTGCAAAATTGGGTTAGAAAAAATACAGCCATTCTGGAGAATTTGCCAGCTGTGGGCCTTTCCTTCTTTCAGCTGGGCTAATGTTTCCCTACAAACAGCTGGATTTCTGCAAAACTGGGTCAGAAAAATGCAGCCATTCTGGAGAATTTGCCAGCTGTGGGCCTGGTGTGGAGATACCACTTTGAGAGCAGTGTCTCCGGGGGCTTGAGTATTTTCACAGCCTACTGATAATCTCATCTCCCTCTCCCTCATCACCTTCCCACCCTTACCCCATTCCTCCCTTTGTCACCAAACAACCCAGACACTGTGGTCTCCAAGAGCAACTCCATCTTCACCCTGTTCCCTCAGCAGCCCTAGCTCTGCCCGGCTGTACTGCTTCCCACCTAACAACTGTCTCAACCCCAGGCAGCAGCTGGTACCCTCCCATGGCCCTCCCCTTCCCCACAGTGTTCCCTCACTCCCTTCCCCTCAGGTCTACTCTCTCAGCCTCTGTGTTACTCCCCAAGTCTTCCCCTTCCCTTCCCTCCCCTCCCCATGTCTGAATCTTCCCTGGTAGTGCATCATGACCCCAGTTTACAGATGAGAAAGCTGAGCCAAATAGAACATGAGCTACCTGCAGGCAGGTAGCTGGGAATGGTGGACCTGACTTGCATCACATCTGCCTGGAGACCCACCCCAGGCATCCCACCCCACCCCCCCGGGCACAGGCAGCTGAACTCACCACACTCTGACCAGCATCTCCTGGAAATCACGACTGACCTGGGCTTTCCACTCCCTTGAGACCACAACACCTACCTCCCTGCAACCTTTTCCTCCCACTAGGCCACACATCTTGAAGATGTTTCTCGATCACATTTAAACCAAGATGTCACCTTTGACCTCCACATGTCTGTCGTGGATGCGTAAGGCTGCATATCTCAGTGCTTCAGACACCATTTGTGGTTTCTCTCCACAGTCTGTCCATTTTCCCTTGGGTGGTTGATTTTCCTCTCACTGCAGGAATGCTTTAGCATTTAAGGAGACTCACCCTGTGTCATGTGTGTTGCAAATTTCTTTCAAGTTTTTTCCTTTTTTTTTTTATGGTGGGATTTCAATATAATATGCAGTTGAATTTTCAATATTTATTTTTTGGCTTGACATTTAAGTCAATCCACTGGGCTTCCTTCTGCAGTATTATTCTGGGGTTTTAGGGTGTGAAGGCTCCCCTCACCCCTCACCATGTAGGTGGATGAATATTATCCATACAGGTTCACCCCCATTTGGAGGAAGCTGGAGTTAACACAGGAAGGCTGACAAAGCCCTGTATGGACAATATCCATCCACCTACATGGCCCAACACCAACTAGGCTTCCTTCTGCAGTATTCTTCTGGGCTTTTGGGGTACATGTGAGCCCCTCCTCCTAAGGATGCCCTGGTGAAGATATAGGAGGGGAAGGTGGCCCATCAGGGTTCATGTATCCCACAGGGCAGAACAGCAGGAGGCTTTAGGACATCCCCTAACTGGAAAGGGCTCTTCTTCCACTTGGCTGGCGGAGTGAAGCCTGGGGGCGGGGAGTAGAAAGATTTTGGGGTGGAGGGGTCTGGAGGCAAGGAAAGATCCATGCCAGGAGGAGAGTGGAGTGCATTCCAGACAGGAGCAACAGTAAGAACAGAAATGTGCAAGAAGATGGCTTATTTGGGGGAACAATAAGCCGTCTGCCGCTCCGGGACAGGTTCCGAGGAGGGATGAGGGGATGGAGGCAGGCTGGGGACACCAGGGTCGCTGGATGGGCTGCAGGAGCTATAATGGTGCTTACAGCGGCAGGAGCAGCTATGCTGCCTCCCACGGGGTGTGTGTGTGCGTGTGCGTGTGCGTGTGTGTGTGTGTGTGGTGCGTGTGCAGGCTCCAGGGTCCCCGGGGTCCCGACAGCAGGGAAGGGCGGGGGCGGGTCCCTGGCTCGGTCTGGTGATGCCCTAATTAAGCTGCGGGGACATTTCCCAGCCCAACTGTCACCCGTGCGCTGTGCAAGCCAGGAATGCATATTCCCCAAGCGCCAACAGAAGGAAGTTCTTCATAGGAACGGAGCCCGAGGGCGTGAAGGGAAAACAAGCCCTGTTCACACGCAGGCAGCGCATCCGCTCGGCACAGGCCCGGGGAGGCGGAAGCGGCCGCCGCACCCGCGTCGGGGCGCCGCGAACCCCGCGCAGATGCTGAGCCGCCCGGAGCCCGAGGCTCTTTTCCTGCCTGGCCCTCTCGGGGACCCAGGGGCGCCCCCCCCCCACCGAGGCCTCCCCCTTGCCGGGACACCCTTGCCATCCGCGCGGTCCCGCAGCTCCTGGTCCCCCAGATGTCCTTTCCCTGGGGTCTCTGTGACCCTGTGACCTGGAGCGAGTCACTCCCCCGTTCTTGGGGCTTCTGCCTCCTTCTCTGAAAAATCGGGTTAATAACAAACCTTCCTGGCCTGAAGGAGCTCCTTGTGTGTTACTGGCTCCCGGCAGGACTCCGTGAAAGAGCTGAAAAGATGTCTAAGAGGAATTTCTCCTTTTCCTGCTTCAGAGGGTTTGCCTTCTGTTCCTCCAGGCGCTGCAGTGGCTGCAGGAGGACTCTCCAGCAGGGGGGCATCGCTGTGGCACTCCCTGGCCAACCCCCTTCCCAGTTCCCTTCACCCACAAAACAGCCATGGGCGTCGGTGGCTTCAGCTTCTGGACACCCAGCCAGGTCCAGATCTGGTGGCTGCAGGCCAAGCCGTGTCGCTCTGCCCACCTTAGCCTCCCTGCTGGTGCCCTGCAGAGGCTTCAGTGAAGGGAGTGAGAGCATGTACTTAGGGGCCCAGTTGTTTGGAGTTGGATTCCAACTTGATGGTCCCAATAGCATCTGGCCCGCGTAAGCTTACTTTGTTGCTCGCTCTGCCTCCGACCTGCCTCCTCTAGCTCACTGCCACCTCTCTCTTTACCTCTCTTGATTGTGAGCTCCTGGAGCAGATACCAAGTCTCCTTCGTGCTGCTTCCCCAGCATCTCACACAGTGCCTGGCACACAGTAGGTGCTCAGCGAATTGAACCGACAATGCAAGTGGCAGCCTGGAAGGTATGGGTGGGGGACACCCAGGAGAACCTCTTTGCACAGATAACCAACGTCTAGAAAGCCTTAAGTTCTACCATTGGCCAGCTCTTTGGACAGGACTGGCCACATAGTTTGCAGAATCCGCTGTAAATAAAAATGTGGTTAAAAAGTTAAGAATTTCAAGAGGGCAACAGCAGAGTATTAGAGCACAGGGCCCTTCTAAGGGCTAACTGCATAGGGCAGGCGCCGGTAAAACAGCCCTGTCTCTGGATCTTGGAGGTCAGATGCCTTGAGTGTCTCCTATTAAAATATTCCCACTGCCCCACCCCAGCCCCCCTTTCGGGGCAATGCCTGTAAATGTGGTCATGCTCAGCTGAACTACAACATTTCCCTTGTAAGGAAAGAGCTTCTGAAAATCCTTGAAGCAGTCGGTGAGGATGTGGCCATCCTTCCAAACAGGCTGATGAAAGTCTGATTAAAAACAAAAACAAGACCCTAAGTAGATTCTCTTCAGGGTGACTCAAGCTTCTCAGGCCCCTGCCCTGCCCATTGTCCTGCTAATCAGGCCTTTCTTCTGTTCTGTGATTATGTATTGAGCACTCAGTGTGTGCAGGTGCCGCGCTAGACCTGAGACATACAGCAGTGGCCAGGGTGGATGAGACCCCCGTCCATCTAGGGCTGGCACTGTAGTGGGGAAGATAGACAATAAATATAAATAATGGCACCAAACTACACTATAATATCAGGTCGTGCTGAGGGCTAGCTAGTAAAAAAAAAAAAAAAAAAAAAAAAATATATATATATATATATATATATATATATATATATATATCAGGTTAAAGGGATGGAAAGGGAAAGTGGTGTAGGTATAATGGCAGATAGAGAGGTGAGGAAAAGCCTTCCTGATGTGGTGCCTTTGAGCAGAGACCTGAATGAGGGGAACAGCAAGCCACACCCTGGTCTGGGGATAGGGTGTTCTGAATTTTGGAATAGCAAGTGCAAACGCCCTGAGGCAGGAATGTGACTGGCAAGGGCAGCAAGGGGACAGGCATGGGAGTGCGGGAGGAGATGAGATCAGAGAGGTCATGGGGACTCAGAGCAGGCAGGGGCTTGTAGGCTCCAAGAGGAGTTTGGATCTGATACCAACTGGCCAGAGGGCAAGAACTCATTAGTGTAATTGACAGCAGGCTGTCATTTCCCTTTTCAGAGATGACTCCCAAACTGCTTTCCCTGGCATCCTGAGCTTCTGTATTTCAGCTGCCCCTCAGGAGCCAGGGCAAGATGGCAGGGAACACAAGAAATGAGAGGGTCCTGGGTTCAAATCTCTGTTCTGTGGGCACTGTTTTGGGACTGGGGTCCAATGTTTAAACTCTTTGAATCTCAGACTCCTTTATCACACCCTCCAGCTCTGCTGGGAGTGCTAAGGATGTAAAGCACCTAACAGGCAGCCTGGCACACAGTAGGCACTCAGGGGTAGTTAGAAAGCATTAGCTGCAATTGTTACCCTTTTTACCTTTTCCAGAGCGTTCACAATTGGTTTTAATCACAGCATCTCTAGAATTCCGATGTCTCCACCCTCTGGAAGAACAATAGTGTTTTGTTATGTGCATTGTCTTCAAGTTTCCTTCCTGAGGGAGAAATGGAAAGGAATTTAAGGTTTGTTCAATACCAAACCCCCTGCCTGGCACCTAGCACTCCCGTATCCGTATCCACATCATCTCCAGGCAAGCCCTCAAGCCTGGGCGTGGGCACTATTATCCCATTTCCTGGGCAAGGAAGCTGAGGCTGAGAGGGGCTCAGGGAGGTAGTGACATAGCTAGGAAATGTTAGGCCTGTGGTCAGCCTGGTGACGATGCTGCAGGCCAACTGGCTGCTCCTTCCATAGTTTTCCTGGGAAGGAAGAAAGGCCAATGGCTATGCGCTCAACTGGGCCCCCGGGGCCCAAGGCTGGGGTTTGAATCCTTCCTGTGCTTCTGCCAGGGAAGTTACTGAGACTACTGTCTAACTGTTCCGTGCCTCATTTTCCTCATCTGTAAAATGGGAAGAATAACAGTCCCTCCCCCATAGAGTTATTGTGAGAAAGAGATGAGAACGTGTGTGTACACTTAGGACAGTCCCTGCCCAGCGCACGGTCATTGCTCCAATAAAATTAACTATCATATTATTGGAAAGCCACAACCCAGTGTTTTCTTAGTAGTGCTTTCTGAATCAGACCCTCTAAGCCTACCCCTCCCTAGGCTGCCCCAAAAGTAGGGAACTAGATGAAAGTTTGACTGTGGGGGGGGCCCCCCTTCAGCAGGCCTAGTTGGCTACAGCCATACACCTCACCCCATGCTCTCCTGCACTGGGCCTTTGCACTTCCCCACCAACAGGTGAATCTGGAGCCGGCAGTGACACCACCTGAGTTCTAAACCACACAGCTTCCCGCTGCTTCCCTTAGGGTGCTCCCTTTGGGGAAGCCAATTTCCACAGAAGAAGTCCAAATACCAATCACCCTAGAGAGGCCTTGAAAGGTGCCCAGAGCTCACCAGTGTGCCAGTGAGGTTGTGTTGGATCCTCCAGACTAGCCTGCCCATAGTCTCTGCCATGCAAAGCCTGGCCCGGACTCCCTACCAGGAGCCTCCGTTAAGTCTACCAGGGCTGAGGCAATGCAGAGGGGCCAGAGGTCCCTGAGGCTGGCTGCTAGGTAGGCCCAGGAGATGCCCCAGCCTGCTCTGTGTGCTCTAACAGGCTCACACACAGTCTGACCTGAGGTGAGGGGAGGTTCCGCTTGGGGCTGCCTTTGGGGATCCCTCTGGGACAGCCCCAGACTGCTGCTCCTGTGGGCATCTCTTTTGAGCTAGTGATGCCCTTGCTGCTTGCAACTGGCCATGGTGTGAGTTTCCATATCATAGATGAGCAAACACTAAAGTCAGCCTTACCCCTGCCCTGGCCCAGAACCAGCTCGCCACTGGCATGGCCTCTTTCCTCAAGAAGCTCCCAGTTTCCTTGAGGGAGACAGACCTGTGAGACCACATCACCTTCACAGATCCCCAGGCCTCAACGCTGGGGCCAGGGTGGGCCAGGTTTACCAAGGAAGTGGTCCGTCTGTCTCTTGCTACTCTGACCGTAAGTCCAAAGATTGTACTGCTTTTTGACACCCCCAGGTGAACAGCATTCCTCTCATTTCATAGTTGGGCACACAGAGGCTTCTGAAGGCCAAAGGCCTCGCCGAGTCTGTGCAGCCTGTTGGAGTGCAGAGACAACAGTCAATCTGAGGTCCACTGGGCTGAAGGAGCCTCAGAAACCCTATGTCTAGACCTCTCCTTGTCCAGGCTGTGGAAACCTAGGGGTGGGGGTGGGGGTGGGGCATGGAAGAGATTCGCCTACAGGCCTGCAACAAGTCAGAGATGCAGCCAAAAGGACCCTTGACCCCCACCATATCCCTTCCCTGCCCCATGTGATCCCTTCGGTGGCACGCCTACCTCCAGAGACCCTGCTTCCTAGAATGTAGCCTGCAAATCCCTCAATGGTGGCTGGTTTGTACATGGGTTCAGTTAAAGGCATCACCCCACCCCCCGTCCCTGACCTCAGGGTCCCAGCTTTGAGACCTACCTCCCACGCCTGGCGTGGCAGGGAGTTTGTCATGGTGCTTCTGTACTTTGTATTCTGCTTATCTCCTGGCAGGGTCAATATTTGCTATTTAAATGAATGTTATTTGACTGTGTTTGAAGTTTTTGCATTTTGCCCCAGATTTGGGGGCCCTGGAAGGGAGAACCTGGTATCAGGCAGGTAGCCTGGAGTTCCCAGCAGCCACTGAAACCTAGAGCAGTGAAGAAATCTGCCTAAGATTCTCCCTACCAACTCCTTTTTCCACTGCTTCATCCATATTGATATTTAGACACATGCTCTTACTCATGATCACATTTATTCATTAAAAACCATTCCTGGGGATCCCTGGGTGGCGCAGCGGTTTGGAACCTGCCTTTGGCCCAGGGCGTGATCCTGGAGACCCGGGATCGAATCCCACATCAGGCTCCCGGTGCATGGAGCCTGCTTCTCCCTCTGCCTGTGTCTCTGCCTCTCTCTCTCTCTCTCTGTGACTATCATAAGTAAATAAAAAAAAAAAAAAAGAAAGTCTTAAAAAAAAAAAACCATTCCTGAATGCCAGCCTCTTGCCAGGCACCACTAGGTCTGGAAAGCGTAGAGGTGCATCAGCACAGTGTGTGGCAAACTCTTGCCAAAACTCACTCCTCTATCTCCAGCCCCCTACCCCACGCCCCCCCCCCCCCCAATCTCTGCCGGCAAGATTACAGCTCTCAGGCTCCACTGCAGTTCGCTGTGGTCAAGTGGTGGGTTTGGGCCAACAGAACATCAGCAGAAGAGGTGAATGCCACTTCCCAGGCCTGTCTCAGAATCCTCTCCCACATTTCTCCTCTTCTCTGCCTTCCTGCTGGAATAGGAAGATCCACTGGAGAGGTCCAAGGCTGTGCCAGCCAAGACGGCAGTCACTAGAGGCTGGTGGCTATTTAAATTTAAATGGATGCAAAGTCCAAGTTAAAAATTCAGTTTCTTGGTTGTACTAGCCACATTTCAAGTGCTCACTAGCCAGATGTGCATGGATATCTCAGAAGGCCCCAGGAGAGGATGCTGCTCCAAGACCTCAGAGTCCGGAATGATCATGTGGAAGGCTACCCACTAACTAGAGATATCCATGCTGAACTGTGTGTGTGAGTTAGCAACTTTTACAGAGTTCAGAGTAGCAGGGAGCATTTGTTATTTACTTAAGTAATATATATCTTTTGGCCTGGAGGAGCTTTCCATCTAGTGGAGAGGAACAGACCATAAACATTCCTGTGCGCTGCCGAAATGCCCAACCAGAGAGGCATGGAGGCTGCAAGAGCCTGAGTCTGGAGACAAGGTTAGGAAGGTCAGAGAAGGTGGGCCAGGTGGAGGGAGAAAGGTGAGGCATTTTGCCTCTGTTTCTCCTCCTTGCTTCCCAAAGCCCACCTCTCCCTCCTCCCCACTCTCTCCCTTCTCTGGGCAGATGGCACCACCCTGATCCTCCTTGGGGGGCTATAGCACCCCGACTCTCAGTACCTGTTGTCTGGGGAGGAGCTGGTTTTGTTGGAAAGGGAGAGGCGTGTCTGAGGCCACAGAGTGAGTGGTGTGAGGACTGAGCAGGCCAGCAACACGCAGGGGCTGCAGGAGCTAAAGCATAAGTTTCCATGCTTTCTCCCAGAAGACGGGAGTGAGCCTGGAGACCAGGGCTGGTCATCCTTTCTGGTGGTCACCACCTGCAGTGAGGACAGCCTGCTGGAAATAGAAGTAGCAGGGAGGGAAATAGAACCAAGAGGTGAAGAGACACTGATGCCCAGGACGCTGTATGCCTCAAGGCAGGTAACCCTGGGCTTCTCCGTTCAGTGACTCCTAAATGCCCTGTGAGACTTGTGCAAGTTTGAGCTGAGAGCTGTGACTTATACATGCTTCCTTTTATCACGATCTTTCCTCAGGCAGAGCTCTGATAGACTCATTTATACAGTGGTGCCAATTCATCCAATACACGCCGCTGGAATATGTCTCATCAGAGTCTTAGGAGTTCACGGTGAATTTTCAGCAATGATCAGTAGTAGTTGATGGGGATACCGGGTGCTATTTTCAGGGCAGGGAGCTTTATTGTGTCCATAGCTGGTGAGAAAGGGAAGGAGTACAAGGCATCCCGGGCCCTCAGCCAGCCTACTGATCATTAGCAGAAGGAAAAGATAGGAGAGACCCCCAGATGGGGTGGAGTGAGCAGAAAACTCAGACAAAGTAGAGATTCCCTAAGAAAGTCTCTAAAGTAAAAAAAAAAAAGAAAAAAAAAGAAAGTCTCTAAAGTCTGACAAAGACAGGTGGTCCTTACATTGGTCATCGATCTCAGGCCAGTGCGGGGACAGCCAGCCTGAAGTGAGGGATCTCCCTTTCACCTCCAGGGCTCTGGGGCCCAGAGCCCATGGCCTTTGGCTCTGGGTTTCCTCCCTGAGGAAAGATTGAGCTCTCTCTTTCTCCCAAACAAGGCCGCAGGATCTCAGGGCCTGGGATGTGAAGGGAAGACCAATGTGGGAAGCAGGAACAGAAGGCCCAGGCACAGATGGGCCACTAAATCTTGAGCAGTCTTAGCACGTAGCTGCCCATCTCAGGGCTTCGAGCTCTGGTCCATTGAAACAAGTGGTTTTTTTTTTTGTTTTGTTTTTTTAAACTAGTTTGGTTTTGTATCTTTTTAGCTACTGTACCCACCAGGGTAATAGTAGGAAGCAGATTATCCACTTGAAGTAGAAAGACTTGAGGGTTTAATAAAAGAATAGCTACAAAGTAAAGGCCAAGGTATATAGGTCACCACGAGGGATCTATTTCCACCACTAGGCCTTGTCGGATTCCAAGCTTCACAGAGGGTTGGGACTGTTCAAAACCCCTACATCCCTCACTGTAAGTTTCAAGGCTGTAACACAGGACTCAGAGCCTTCGGTTTCTTCTCCCAGAATTCTGCAGGCACATTGATTTAAATGACAATAGTCGGGGCACCTGGGTGGCTCAGTGGTTGAGCGGCTGCCTTTGGCTCATGTCATGATCCTGGGATCCTGGGATGGAGTCCTGCATCACGCTCCCCGCAGGGAGCCTGCTTTCCCCCTCTGCCTATGTCTCTGCCTCTCTCTCCATGCGTCTCATGAACAAATAAGTAAATTCTAAAAAAGAATAAATGACAATAGTCCACAAGCAAAGACTGGCCAGGATAGAGTCCAAGCAGGAACAGGCTTGGAGGTCACTGTTCAAACCACCAGAAGAGACTGTCCTGAGGTGCTTTCGAGAGAGCCCACAGTAGATCAGCCGCTCAGCAGCTCAGCCTAGTGGAAGGGGGCTGAGCCTGACATGGCCTGGGAGCTCGAAGCATCCCAGATGTGGCTTGCAGAAGCCAAGGATGGTTGGTCCTAGGACTGTGCCACAAGGAGGCCTCAGCCGTGTGCCTCGCCCTGTGGGTCAGGGCCAGAAGGACTCCAGGATCATTCGATCTAGTTCCTGGCAGGCCAGGGCTTTCTTGCCATCATCCTGGGATTCCTCTGACATCTAGAGAACACTTCTAACGATAACTGGACACAAGTTCTGAAGCCAGATGCTTCTTCACAGTGTCTCTGTCTTCTTACCTGTACAAGGGGGATAATAAGTCTAAATAAATTAATAGATAGAAGGGTTTTAGGACAGGCTTGTCCATAGTGAGGTCTCAGTGTATTTCAGATATTATCATTGACAACAAGCCCTGGACTTCCCCTGCGGCCTGCACCACCTCATGGAAGCCGCCCCACAACTTAGGGCCCACCTGGGCTCAGAACCCCTGTCCCAGCTCCCTTCCCCCGGGAGCCCACGCCACACTCAGGTCGATGTGACACATCCATCCATTTTCCAGGATGGTCTTTGCTCTCGAATTGTTGACTCTTTTATCTTGAGAGACAATCTGGTGCAGTGGAGGGAACCTCCATTTGCTCATCTGAAAAACTGACTTGTTATGAAAAGAAATACATTAGTGTACGACCCGGAGAGCTTGCCGGGCACCAAAAAGGTCATCGCCTTTCCTTCCCTGGGAGGAATTCATGCAGAGCCGCAGCACAGCCGGGGTCTCCCCAGTGCACTTTATCCTCAGATTCACGGGCAGCGCTGGTTAAAAAAATCCAGATGCCTGCGCCCTGCCGCACCTTAACCGAGTCGGGTTGGGGCGGAGGCCGCGTTTCAACACCTGTGGTCATCTCACAGCCCCCCAGCTGGCCCCCGTGCCTCCAGGCTTTGAGGAGAGCTTTGGCGGGGTCTAGAGAGTGGAGTGTGTAGGGCACAGTGGCAAAGCCCAGCCTTGGAATCACGCAGCCCCGGCTGGGCGTGGGCCGAGCCCTGCGCTGGCCGGATGACCTTGGGCAAGTCACCTCCCCTCCCCGGGCCTGCTCTCCTCCTGCGTCAAAGGCGCTGAGAAGCGCCAACCCGCGGGGAGCAAGTCGCGCCAGTGAAAACGGGCCGAGGCGCCCTTTGGTTGTCCCTGCAGCGACCAAGGGGACTGAAAAGACCATGACTTCCCCAGAGGTGGGCCTTCAGCCCAGGTGCCCCGGCCGGCTGGCACAGGAGGGGTTAACGATGCCTGTGTCCGAGGAACAATAAGTGGCCAACGGTGGAAGCGCTGAACTGCGCTGATGGGGCTGACAAGGGCTATTTTCGGAGCCCAACCGCACGGAGTAATAGGATTGCAGCGGAGGCAAGCGTGACCAGAGCCGATGTTCTCAGCTACCGAGGCAACGGCCAGCCGGCTGCGCCAAACAAAACACTCCGCGGCTCCCCCCCCCCCCCCCGCGCGGGTTTTATCTTGACCTTCACGCACGCCACCCTCCCTGGCAGCAAGAAAAAGATCGCTTTTGATTTCCTAACTGTCGTGCGCTTCAGACCCACGCCTCCCACACCCTTTGGCTCCAGCCTGATGTCCACAGCACCGTGGGGAAACTGAGGCAGGAGGGGCCTAGCAGGTCTTTGTAGAGTGGTCCGAGTGGGAGATGACTCTCTCTTACTCCCCCTGTCCTCCCTCAGTACCCAGCAGCTTGGGGCGGGAGTGAGGGGAGCCCTTTATCACTTCGGGGTCCTCATGGTCTCATTCTTCTTTTTTTTTTTTTTTTTAATTATTTTATTTACGATAGTCATACAGAGAGAGAGAGAGAGAGGCAGAGACACAGGCAGAGGGAGAAGCAGGCTCCATGCACCGGGAGCCCGACGTGGGATTCGATCCCGGGTCTCCAGGATCGCGCCCTGGGCCAAAGGCAGGCGCCAAACCGCTGCGCCACCCAGGGATCCCATGGTCTCATACTTCTATTAAAACCCCTCCTTGGCAGAGGATTCCTTTCTTCCTTTGCACACCTGGGGAGAGTGTCCACCAGCCTTGGCATTGCCTCACCCACCAAAGCTTGCTTGGAAGGGGAAGGCAGGGCAGGCTCCTACTTTCCAGGCCCAAATGGTCTAGCTGGGGTTTAAAATATGTCAAGAGGTGGGGACTTGGGTGGCTCAGTGGGTTAAACATCTGCCTTCATTTCAGGTCATGATCCCCCAGGGTCCTGGGGTCAAACCCTGCATGGGGTTCCTTGCTAGGCCGGGACCCTGCTTCTCCCTCTCCCCTTGGCTTGTGTGCTCTCTCTCTCTCGCTCTCTCTCTAAAACAAATAAAATCGTAAACACACACACACACACACACACACACACACACACAAAAACAAAACCTGCCAAGACGGAGCAAGGCAAGGGGCAGCTCTATGTGTACCCAGTGGTACGGGTGCAGGGACACCCTCTTGAGGCCCCTGGCCTACACTAGGAGTTTCATCTCTTTATCCTCATACCTTGTGTAACAGGCTTTCTTGTTCCAATTGTCACAGGCGTTTGGCCATTTACTAAGAAGTGGCAGGGCTCCTTTGCTCTCTCCTCAAGGTGCCAGGAGATCCTAGGGCTCAGAAGGGGCAGCTCCATTTTGTGTTTGGCCCATGCCCTTACCAGGACCTCCCCTCCCCAATGCCAAAGTTCATATACAGGATTCCTCCCTCATCCACTGTTTTACTTCCTTCCCCCCCGGTCAACTGTAGCCTGGGAGCAGATGATCCTCGTTCCAATCTGTCAGAAAGTCAACAGTAACCTCACACTATGTCACTCTGCCTACACCATTCTCATTTCACCGCATCATGTAGGCATTTTGTCATCTCCCGTCATCACAAGAGGAAGGCTCAGTATAGGACAGTAAGGTATTTTGAGAGAGACCCACATTTGCATAACTTTTATTACAGTATGTTATTATAATTGTTCTATTTTATTACTAATTATTGTTGTTAATCTCTGACTTTGCCTCGTGTGGAAATCGGACTTTATCAGAGGCATGCATATATAGGAAAAGACATAGTATATACAGGGTTTGGTAGACACTGGAGGTCTTGCAACACAGCTCCCTCGAATAATGGTGGGACAACTTATATAACGAAATCATACATCTAGGTAAGTGGGACTGCACATGCTTTTTCTTCTTTCCCTCCTATGTGACCTTCCCAGTAGCCTGCCAGAGGCACCCAGAGCCTCAGGGAGGATTAGGATTCAAACGAGGCCCAAAGGGAAAGTATGCGTGAAGCCAGACTGGGATCTCCACGGAGCCCACAGCGCAAGAGTTTTGAAAGATGGGCTTTCCTGCAGGAGAAAAAGGTTTCTAAGTTCTGCACGTTGTCCTTTAGGTATCAAATGCAATGCCTGAAGTTTCCAGGTGTGAGGTTTACTCTCAGCTGGCGTAGGGTAGAGAGGACACAGAATGTGACAAGGAGGTGAGTTTGGGCCAGACAATAGGGACATTCCGGGGGGTGGGGACGGGGGGGGGGGGGGAGGTTTTGTGGCTGAGCATGCTATTGGGTTCCACAGGACCCTGTGCCCCTGGCAGCCCAGGCCGGACCCCAGGAGAGAGAGAAGAAAGAAACTCCGTAGCTCAGAGGTGATGCTGACTGATGCAGTTCCTCCGCTATCCCCTATGCTTCTGGAACCTAGAACCCAGGCTCCCCAGCATGTGCTCTCACTGCCCCCCAGAGTAGAGAGTGACATAGTCTCAGAAAGCACTAGGCCCTCAGCTAGCACCCCGGGGTTCTTAGGCTTTCAGGTGTCTGAAAGAGAACCAGAAGGGAGCTGAGAGTGGCTGGTGAACTTGCAAAGGGGTCAGCCCTATAGCCAAGAACTGCAGATTAGCCAACTATACCAGGGGTTATTGGGCTGGTCGCTAGGCCACCAGGTAGCAGCTCCGGGGGGCAGGCGGGGGTGTGATGGGAATGAGTGGAGGATGAGCAGCAGGGCCCAGAGCAATCCTTCTGCAAGGCTTAGGTGCAGTGCACAGAATTTGGGACCCCCTCCCCCGCCACAGAACTGGGGGGCTTGTTGCATACAAGATGGCTCATCCCCTGTACCCTGGAGACCAATGTGCCTTGAAGGCGCAGCCACCTCCCCTGCAGCCTAGCAAAGAGGGAGAGGGAGGAGGAGTGGCCTCTTGAGAGCAGAGACAGCCCTGCAGTGCCTCTGACCTTTGAAAAGTCAGGTACTTAGCTGAAGGGTGAAATGCGCTTGAACTAGGAAGTTAACTCTCACTTGCTCAGCAAGATGCTGAGGTCAGGTGGGGTGTTGTGTCTGTGTGTGTACGCGCATGTGTGCATCCAGTTGAGCCTTGTGTACATTTGGAGCCCCTGGCCCAGCTTGTGGTGGCCAAGAGCAGCTCTTCAGGACTGAGTCTCTCCAGTAGGCAGTGTGTCAATAGCAGTGGGCCCCAGTTCCCCCCAAAGCTATCTCTGAGGGGCAGGTTTGCAGAGCAAATGAAGAATGTAAACAGGATTGCAGGAGGATTAAGGGTTTTTGGCAAACAAAGTTCCCCAGCCCCCGGGGGGCTCCCCTGGAAGCACCTATTGACAGGCAAACAAAGGATGCACTAATTTATCCTTTCACCAGGGCCGCACCCCTGGGGACCCTGCCCCTCCCCAGTGTCCTCACCGGATCACTAGTTAACCTTGATAATGTTAGGCACCTAGTTCTGTCCTTTGTGTCCCCACCCCAACATCCTCCTCCACCCCCCATGGTTACAGTGAATTAATGAGGTGTCCATGTGACCCGCCCGCCTCTGTTTAATATGCGACAGAGGTCAGAGTCACTGAAGCCCGCGTTGTCCGGGCTTGTCCAGAGGGGGAAGAAATGGCTGATCCGGGGTTTTATGTTTCTATTAATACCTGAGCACAAACGCATTGTGACTCAGCCTCCTCCTGCCTCAGGGGCCGCCTCCCTCCCTCCCCCAGCGCAGGACCTGACCCCAAGGGTCCGAGGGGGAGGGGGAAGCAGAGGGGGTATTGGAGGGTCCAAGCAGGTCTCAGGTCCAGCGACCCACTGAGGCAGGACTCAGGAGCGGGTCCCCAAACCAGCGTTTAAGAAGCATTCCTTGATGAGGAACAGAGGGCTAGCTGAAGATTAGCCCTTTGTTCTCCATCATTCCTGATGACATTTCGGTTGGATGATGGATTTAGGAACCATTGGCCCAGTTCCTATGGGACATCCAGATTCAGTGCATGAATGTTGACTGACTATATATGAGAAGGAATGAATGACCCAGCCTGCCCGTCTTGCTCAGTAGTGTCCAACTCCACCACTAAACAGCGGGGTGACTTTGAACCAGACCCCATACCTTCCCCTCACATATGGAATGGCCTTTGGGGAAGACTTAATGAGATACTCCGCTTAAAAAGCTTGCAGAGTGCCTGACACAAGACCACAGAGTAGAGTAAGGGCGGAGAGACATATAAACCTCTTTATTGAGGGGTGATTCACATCTGATAAAATTCACCTGTTTGAAATGTACAATTCATTGATAGCAACATATTGTTATGACATGCAGTTTTATTAGTCTACTAGTATTGATATTAATTTCCTTTCCCTCTCCCCGGGTTGTCCTAGGTGGGGCCCGTGGGAGGCAGGCCTCTGCGTGCCAAGGTTTGAACACTCTTCACACAAGAGCCTGTGTGATCCTGAGTGTGGCTTCTCCTTCTCCTAGCCATACCTCTCAGATAAACACCCTGGCTTCCTGCTGCCTCCCTGTGCTCCGAGGACCACAGCCCCTGACCACACACAGTTTTGAGGACTGAGAGTCGCCACCACTGGGCAGGTGTCTATGCCCACACCCTGTGGTCTTCGGATGGTTCTCAGGGACCAAATGGGTTACAGGGACAGGGGTGTACCTCCCTCTACTTCCAGCTCTCCAGCCTTCCTGCGCTGACCCTGATCCTGAGGGTGCGCAAGAAGTGTCCCGCCTTTTTAGTGGCACCTTTAATGGCTCCTTCATATGGTATCTGGATTACACAGGGGAGTTCTATGAGGACCTTGAGCCAGAAGAGATGGGAGCGGGGCTCGGGGCATCAGGGTCACTGTGCTGCCCAGCACCCCTTCTGGCAGACCTGAACTGGCCTGTTTTTACTTCAAGATACCCTTGAGCAGGGATCCCTGGGTGGCGCAGTGGTTTGGTGCTTGCCTTTGGCCCAGGGCGTGATCCTGGAGACCCGGGATCGAATCCCACGTCGGGCTCCCGGTGCATGGAGCCTGCTTCTCCCTCTGCCTGTGTCTCTGCCTCTCTCTCTCTCTGTGACTATCATAAATAAATAAAAAAACTCAAAAAAAATTTAAAAAAGATACCCCTGAGCAGCTAAAAAGGTCTGTTCTTTTTTTTAATTTTTTTTTTATTTTTTATTTATTTATGATAGTCTAGCTGTTTGTTGCTGGGGTGTGTTTGTTGCTGGGGAGGTCATTGAAGGACTGGCCTTGAGTGCAAATGCTCAGCTCAGACAACTTGCCCAACAGGGTAGGCAGGCAGATGGACATTAGGGCCACGGGGCAGCATCCTGCAGAGGCTCCCTGATGAGAATGGGCAGACCCTGTTTCCTTTACTCACAGAACAATCTAGGCCCCTACTTTGAGGAACCCCAGTCTAGCCCTGAATCCTTGCCTTGGCAAGAGAACAGCCCCATGTAGGAGCCTGAGGAAAAGGCTCCCCCCTTGCCCTTGCCTGCTCTCTGCCAGACTTGGAGAGACCCTGTTGTGCCCTGTCAGTCCCCTATCGCCCAGACTTAAGCAGTGTCAGGAAGGGAGGGAGGGAGCAAGGGAGGCCCTCCACTGGGAAGCCCCTTGGAAAAGAAATAGCTGTGCTTTGTGCCTGTTGAATCAAAGAGATGTGTCCAGCTGTATCCATCCTTCTCTCCTGTTGACCACAAAATATTTTAGCTCTGGAGATGGTGGGGGCTGTAAGGTGACTTCAGGAGCCCCTTCGGAGAGGTATCAGGTCATCCAGTCATAAATCAGTGTGTGATGAGGCCTGCACTCAGGCCCTGGTTCTACACGATTACCATGGGCCCAAGCAGGAGTCCCAGGCTCCAGACAGGGGGCTCTTTGCGCACCATCTCCCTGAAGACTCCCAACTATCCTCCAAGAAAGGGGCTTTCTGCCCACTTCAGACGTGAAATGGTGCCTCTCTTGGCAAAGGCAATGGAGAATAGGGAGGAGGGGCTTAGGCCCCTCTCATTTGCCCACCTCTTGCTGCCTCTGTGTTCTGCTGCTGGGAGACACGGTTCTTCATCATCAGGAGGTTCTTAGGGATCACCTTGAAGGGTCCTTGCTGTCCTGCAGCTCAGTGATAGACCTTTGGCTTCTTCAGGTCCCCAGTCTCCTCTCTCCTCAGACATACCTGAGGTATGGGCTATAGCCCTGAGTCACTTTGGCTAGTCCAAGTCCTCACCCATGCAAGGGGCTCAGATGGGGCTTGGAAACCTCAGGATCTAGCAATCAGCTGGTGACCTTGGGCAAGACTGTCACTAATCCCTGGGACCCTGGGTACCTTGGCTATGTACCCATCAAGTCTAGGTGAAATTGGCCACCAGGTTTGCACTCAGGGCTCATAGAGTCAAGATCCGTCTCTATTTTTTTTTTTTTTGAGATTTATTTACTTATTTGAGAGAGAGAGGGAATGAAGCAGAGGGAGAAGGAGAAGCAGACAGGAGCTGAGCACAGAGCCAGATGTGGGGCTCAATCCCAGAACTCCAAGAGTGTGACCTGAGCCAAAGGTAGACACTTAACCAACTGAGCCACCCAGGCGCCCCCCAAATCGATCTCTTATTCTGAAACTCTCCAGAGGACAGTCATGGTTCCAAGCCTGGTCTGCCCTCCACAGAAGTGCCAATTTGGGTCCACTGAGCAACAGACAGGGGTTTATTAGGAGGAAGGCCTGTGAAAGAGGAAAGGTGGCTGGAGGAGGATGGTTCACTAGAGCCTCAAACCCACATGCCAACATGACCCAACAGGGAGGTGTGAAGCCAAGACTGCTCCCCAAAGGCTTCCCAGGCTGGGTAGCAATAGCCTGGTCCTAGGCCCTCCCCCTGCCAGGTTCAGTCCCTGGTCTGCCTTCCCCGGAAATGGAAGGCCTTGACCCAGAAGCAGAGGAGATCCCAAAGGTGCTGCCCTGGGGGTTGGAGTCCCTGTGTTCACATAGCTGAAGGGCAGGCTCATTCTTCGAAGGAGGTGAAAGAGGCACCTCTGTAGCTGCCACACTAGCCATGTGACCCTGGACCTGCAATTAATACCTCTGAGTTCAGCCCTGTTGTTGGAGACCCCATTTTCGAGGCCATAGAGAAGTGCCTACTGTGTGGAAGTGATGAGTAGTGGCCACTGCTGTCATCGCCATGGTTTTCTGGTGTGATTGTCCTTGGACTATTGAGATTGAAGCCCTGGAGAGAAGCTTTCACTCCTGCCTTCTCTTGCCCCAGACCACTGGTGGGGCCATATGGGGCTCTCACCAACAATTCCTACTGTGAGGGAAGTGGAGGCAACAGTTGCCATGCCTGGTCTCTGTCTCCATCCCCAAGAGTGAGCCTTGTGTGATGGGTAATAATTCTGGATCAATGGTGTTATGAGACACCCACCCACCCCCCAATTCCTAACCTCCGCTACCTTAGAATGTAACTGTATTTAAAGAGAGAATCTTTAAAAAGATAATTAAATTAAAACAAGTCATTAGGGTGGCCCTAACCCAATATGCTTGGTATCTAATAAGAAGAGGAAATTTGGACACAGACATTTACAGAGAGAAGATGATATGATCACTCAGGGAAAATGCCGACATACCTAAGCCAAGGAGAGAGGCTTGAGACAAATCCCTCACTCATAGGGCTCTCAAAAGGAACCACCTCAGCCAACATCTCGATTTCAGACTTCTCGCCTCCAAAACTGTGAGATAATGGATCTCTGTTGTATAAGCCACCCCCATATTTGTGATTGGTTATGGCAGCCTGAGTAGGCCAATACACATGGTAAAAAGGCATCAGAGTGCTTTCAGCTGCAAGTAACAAAATACCTGACAAAGACTAGCATGACCCAGAGGTATTTAATTACTGTATATAGCAGGAAGCATAAGGGAGAAGATTCCGCAGTGTTTCAAGGCTCCTACCTCTTCCCAGTTATACACTTTGCCTCCTCAGTTGGGCTTTTGTTCTTTGGCCTACTTTAGATAGGTCATCTGGAAGGGCCTCTCTGAGGAGATGACACTTGACCAAGTCTTGCAGATTGAGAAATGTCAGCCCTGGGCAGAGATGGAGGAGGACCTGCTTTGCTTTGTCTGGAAGCCAGCAACCATGTCCCCTTTGGAGCTGGGGCTGGGGAACTATTGGCCACTGACTTTGTCTCCCAGCCCAAGGACACCTGGTCCAATGCCTGCCTTCAGGCGGTGCCAGGCGTCCATCCAGCAGAGACAGCTCATTATATTCGACTGTTTTCCATTCCTGGCAACATCAGTTGAAGGATATGCAAATAAGAAAATCAACTGAATTTCTTTCACAAAGAACGACATTTAATCAGCACAATAAATCCTTACATATAGTCGTTGGCTGAATAAGATGACAGTTAATGGAGAGAGAAAGGGTAGAAGGAAAAGTATGAAGGGCAGAGAAGAGCAACAGAGAAAGACCTTGGTTACAGTAGGGCAAATAAAGAGCCAAAGGCTCTGGAGACCTGAGGTTGTTCATTCATTCATTCACTCAACAAATATTTCTTGAAAGCCTACGAGGTTATAGATACAATATGAAGCACTAAAAACATGGGTGGGAGTGATCAAACAGATACTGCTCCTGCCTACAGGGGACTTCCAGTGCACTGGGAGGAGGAAGACAATCACAAAACAACCTCACAAACACATGGTTACAGGCAATAATAAATACTATAAAGAGGGAAGGAGGTGAAGAGAACCTTCCTCATAAATTCAGCTGGTTGAGTGGGAGTTAACTAGGCAAAGATGTTGGGATTGAGGGCTGGTGTTTCCAACATAAGGAAGAGCCCCTGCAAAGGCCCTGAAGGAGGAGGGAGCATGGCTCCCTCAGATCTGAAGGAAGGCCAAAGATGATATAGCACAGAAGTGGAGCAAGAGGGTAGCAGAAAGTGCGGCTGAGGAGATAGGCGGGGCCGGATCGCACACGATTCTCTGGGCATGGTGAGGAGCTTGGATCTGTTTGGAAGTACAGTTATTAGGATTTGCATTTTAATATCACTTTGGTATCTTGGTGAAGAATGGACCATAGGGACAAGATGGAGGCAGGTAGGCTGACTGAGAGGTCTTTGACCTTGTCTAGGCAAGAGATGATGGTGGCTCAGCTTAGGAAAGGATTTCTTAACCTCAGCACTGTTGAAGTTCTGGGCTGGATGTGGGGCCCACTATTGTGGGGACTGTCCTGTATATTGTAGGATGATTACCAGCGTTCCTGGCCTCTACCCACAAGATGCCAGTAGCACCCACCACAAGTCATGACAACCAAAAAGGTCTCCAGACTTTGCCAAGTGTCCTTCAAGGAATAAGAACTTTGGACTAGGGGATGATGGAGAAATGGAGAGAAGCGGATGGCTCAAGAGCAAGTTGAGTGGTACACGAATGGGACATGGCAGCCGAGTGTACAGGGTGTGAGAGAGGAGGGTGCTGAGGACAGCTCCCAGACAGCTGGATGGATGTTGCTGCTCACTGACATGGAGGCTAAGGAGAGAGAAAGCCCAGTGTGTAGTGGGATTGGGGGTGGTGGGATCCAACTGGGTTCTACTCTGAGCCAGCAAAGAGGCCTCAGGCATATGATTTTTTCTTCCGTGGTCTCACTTTTCCCACCTTCAAAATACAATGTTTGTACAAGGTCTAGAATAGCAAATACATAAAGGTGCCACTTGACCTTCCTGCACCGGAGGCAGACATAACTAATCAACTATGGCTCTCTGCACTTGGAATCTTATTCACACAGTGCTCTGGACAACTACCAGTGGAGGCATGGCATGAGAGACAAAACCTGTTTGCCCTCCCTGAATTTGGAACTCATTTCAGTCCCTTCCAACCTGCTCATTTTTGACACCTTCTTGGTAACCAAAGTATAGTTGATAAATTGTGAGCAACCATGTCTGAGCAGGAGTGGAGACTCCCCAGATTTCAGGCCAAATACTGATCTTACTATGTCATCCACCCCCAGTGGAGAGCAACAAAATGGGAATTCCCTATTTAGGCCCTTTGTTGCGAAAATGCAATGGGGCTTTGGAAGTCTCTAGTGGCAGGCTCCTGGAAGGTCCTGGGAGAGATCCTGTCTCTCAGAGCCTTTGCCACCATCCTCCCCTCTTGCTGGCCATGACTCTGAGATTGTCTGCCTGTCTCAGCTTCCATGTGTTCTGCGTCCCCCTTCAGCTCATTTGTGCACTCTGTCACTTTCTCCTACCAGATCGGAACACACAGAATGGAAGTAGATGTTTTATTGTGTGTGGTTTTTTTTCACTTTTATGCAAGAGCACTTGATGCTTTCTGTTAGTGCTTTAAAAAGCAGATGCATGAAATGTGAATTTTTAAATATTTGTCTTCCTTCCAATTCTAATGATGCAGCAAGTCCTCCATTAGAATAACCTGATACTCCTACTAGGGGTAGAACTGTGGCCCTGAAAGATCTGGTCAAGTCCTAACCTCCCTGGACCTAGGAGTGTGACTTTATTTGGAAGTAAGGTTTTTGCAGATGTAGTTCCATTAAAATGAGGTTACCCTGGATTAGGGTGGGCCCTAATCCAGTCATTGGTGTCCTTGTAGGAAGGGGCAAATTTGGATACAGACACAGGTAGAGAACCATTCCAGCATGATCAAGGCTGCGGTTGGAGTGATGTGTCCAGAAGCCACGGATGGTCAGTGACTGTCAGCAATTCCCAGACACCAGGAGAGAGGCACCCTCAGTCCACCGAAGCAGCCAACCTCCTGACACCTTGATCTCAGGCCTCCAGGATTGTAAGAGGATGAAATTTTCTGTCATTTTAAATCCCACAGTTTGCTGTAATGTGCTATGGTGGCCCTGGGAAACGAAGACAACCTCCATCTCTGATTCCCCAGGCATGAGGCTACCATCTATATCTGAATTGCCTGTGGGTTTTTTCTCTGGGTTCAGTGACTCTCAGTGGAGAAACAGATCTCCCACCCTCACCTCTTTGCCCTTGGACCTGGATTAGACACCTGCTTCTCAGCCTCCTGGCTCCTAAATGAGAAGTGGGCAGAGAGGTCTGTGCCTCATGGGCCCCGCCCTGTGGTCACCAGTCTTCAGAAAGGCCTCAATGATCTTGGCCTCCTGGGATTCCCATCGTAAAGGGCTCAACCTTGCACTTGACCAGCTCATTTCACCTGCTCCATCTTGATCCCAGCCCCCTTGGGTTCGGTCTGTATTTTAAATATTGACCATTGTTCATCATGGATGTTTTTGCATTAGTTTTGATTTTTCAAAATATTACTTACCTGTGGTCTTGAGTTTTCTTGGCCTGCTTTACATTTTGCTCATGAAGCGAGGGCCTCCCTTGACTGGCCTGGCAGTGGCCCCTCTCCCACTGCAACAGCGCTGACCTATGTGACAGGTGGATGGAGTCAGAAGCACGTGACTTTTGAAGCTAGGTCACAACAAAAGACATTAGGGCTTTCACTTGGTCTCTCAGGTCATTCACTCTGGCAGAAGCCGGCTGCCCTTCGGTGAGGACCCTAGCAGCCCTGCAGAGAGGTGCACGGGGTGGGAACCGAAGCCTCTGGCCAACAACCAGCCAGCCCCGGTGTACCAGGCGAGTGAGGGGCCACCTTGGAAGCAGATCCTCCAGCCTCAGGTAAGCCCAGCCCACACATTGATGCAACCTCATGGCAGATACCATGCTGGAGCCATCAACCATGACCCACAGACACCGTGAGAGATAATAAATAGATATTGTTACTTCGACCCACTACGTTTTGGAGTAAGTTATATAGCATTGTTGATGAGTACAGTTCCCAACTTCAGTTTATAGCATCCTTCTCCCTCCTCCTTGCCAGCTCCCAGTGGTCCATCAAATGTCTCACTTCATGTACCGCTGCTTCCAGGAAGTTTTCCTGATGCCTCCAGCTGGATTAAGCTCCCCTCACACCCTACGCTCCAGCAGCAGTGATCTATCTGTCATTTCTGGAAAGACCTTTCTCTACCCCTCCCCCAACCGTCATCTCCACCCCTGCCTCTATACTCACTGCTCTCTGTGGCCGGAATGTTGCTCCTGTCTGCTTTTCCTTCTTTCAGACTCGGCTCAGACATTGCCTCCTCCAGGGAGTCTTTTCTGACCCCTGGGTAGGTTAGCCATCCTCCCGCGGGCCTCCTGGGCGCCCCACACAATCTGCATCACTTATGTGGGGGTTCTGTGATGCTGCTGGCCTGCTTGATTGTGAGCTTGGGGAAGGGGGGAACCATGTCGTCCTGTCCTGTACCTGCCACAGGACAGTGAGTGTGGGGCTGGGGGGCACGTGTTAGGGAATCATGACAAGAGGTGGTTGAGGTCTCTGCAGCAGTGATTCCCAAACCTGGTGGGGTGTCAGGACTTGCTGCTGAAATTTTCAGAGGTAGAAATTACGGCCTGAGGAGATGTCTGCCTCCAAGGACAGACAGCATGGACACCACCCAGAGTTCAAGGTTAGTCTGGCACCACGAAGGAAAGGATGGCTACAGCAGGACGATAAAGCAGGAGCTGCAAAGTCAGCACAGAGAGGGGCCAGCAGGACAGCGGAGTTACTGGTGTCAGGCGAGGGGGCAGGTGGGGACAGTGGCAAGCTGGCCAGATGAGCCCCTGCCAGCTCCCAGCTCAAGAGTCACCTTCTCAAGAAGGTGTTCATGGACCCAGGCTGGAGCAGGTTGGTGACCTGAGCTCTCTTAGCACCTAGCACTTCTCCCTTGAAGGGCTTACTATTATAGTAATTAGCACATTTCTTGTACCATCAGGGTCAGCCTCCCGGACAGACGGAGAATTTCTCAAGGGCAAGACTGTGCCCGTGTCCCTAGTACCTCACCGTGCCTGGCACTTCGTGGGTGCTCTATTTCTATTTGTCGAGGGAGTGGATAATTGAATAATGTTACAACCGAACTTGCAGGGTGATGTGATGGAAGAAGGGAGGTAATTGTGCGTGAAAATAAATGAGTGTTGTGTATGTCACACAATAAGATCACTGGATAGAAGAATAAGCCTGTGAGTGAAGCACGAAGTCGATGATACGGGCCACCTGAACTCCTCTCCAGGGAGGACCTGCAGGGGGGTTACTGCTTCAGTTTCTGAGTCCTCATGTGCCTCACCTCTGCGGGAGGTCCTTCCCTATTTTCCAGCCCCCCTGCCCCCATCCTGCAGAAGAGAGCAGAGTCTCCCTTGCGAAGCCACTGGCACCTTCGATGTGCCCGCCTGTGTATTTGAACCTCACCTCACTCTGCTTCACTTTCAGGCAAGGAAGCAGAGAGGCTGGGTTACTCGTCCCAGTTAGCTCTCACCTCAGAGTGAGCGTGTCTGAGCATCCATCTGGCAGCTTTTCCCCTTCCCTACGGCCCACCACCCACCATCCACCACCCACTGCCCACCACCTACCTGCAATGGCAGGCCCAGGAGTAGGAGGAGCTCCCTGGTGGCCCCTTTTGTGCCTCCTACCCCCAGTAGGTGCTACGTGAAAAAGACTTTTTGCTACCAGAGGGCGAAGGTCAGATCAGACTCTGGCCAAGGGCCCAGCATTTCCGGCCTCGTTGCGCCTGGGGAAGCCAACTGTGCAGAAGGTCAGGATGCCTGTGGGGGCAGAGTGGGAAAGTTAACATTCCCAGGGGACTCTGAGCAACAGGATTTCCTGACGTGGGACTATTACCTTTCTCACGTTACATGGCCAGATTGACTTCCTGCTATTATTAATGGTATGAACATGACGACGACATTTATTTAGCAGAAACAAGGAAAGGAGTTGGCTTGACTCTGGGCTTTGAGAAAGCAGTAGCATCATGGAACTCTCGATGATTGGACGGCTGGGTTCTAGCGGTGGCTCTCCCTGCAGGGCCTGTCAGCAGGAGCAAATGACTTCACACCTGAGAAAAGCCTCAGTTTCCTTTTCTGTAACAGGCAAGGAAAGTGGGTGGTACAAAATGTTGCATCAGAACTCACTGAGTCGCTGGTGGGTGAAGTGAGGAAATTTATATGGGGAAGTGTTTTGCAACCAGAAGGCACCATCGGAGGCTTCATCACCGTTTTGATGCCCTCTGACAAGGTGGTACCTCAGGCTGACCTTTCTCAGCTAAGTCCTCAGTGGGTCTAGGAAAAAAATCACCCCCCATGGTCAAGCCCAGGCCACCAGCAGGTGGGCCACCTGCTCCCACATGCACCTCCTGCTGGCTCTGGTCCAACTGGCTCTGTCCCTTAGTCCTCTCCACACCTCTGCTTCTGTTTGGCTTTCTGCTGGGAGTTCCTCCCTGTTCTCTGCTCATCTCAGTGCTCTCCTTATTCATGACACTGTCTCTGGTCTGGTTTTTTTGTGGCTGAGGGGCATGTTCTCTGCATGTTATAAGCCCATGGTTCTCCACATACAGTCATGAGACTGCAGCTGGGTACTTGTTAGAAATGCAGATTCCCAGGTCCTAGCCCAGATGTATTAAAGTGGAAACTCTGAGCAGGCAGCCCAGAAATCTGGGTTTTCACAAGCCCTCCAAGGGGCTTCTGATGCACACTCAAGCTCCAGCATCATGGGATGACCTGTCTCTGCATCTGGGCTGGGAGCTCCCTGCTGGCCAGGACTGCATGTCATTCAATGGCTCCCTGGCACACAGAGGTCCTCAGTGACCATGACGTGGCATCAGGGAATGCTTATGCACCAATGAAACCTGGGACTAGTGCCTCACAGACACGGCCTTGCCTTCCCACCACCGCATCGGGGCCCCCTCCCTAAATGCTCATAAAACCTCAAGGCCCCCTGTCTGGCCTTTTCCAGAAAGTCTCCCATGAGGCCTACAGTGGTCTGGTTTGCCTCCATCTCCCTCAATAGCCACTGCCTGAAACGTCTGGACGCCACTCTGGGCTCACACCTGGTCCCACCCTCAACAAGGTTGTCCCTAAACAGAGGGTCCCTTCCATCACATCCTTCATGCAATATTTTGTGCAGCCCAGTTCTGTGTCCACAGGAGCCCTTGTGCTACAGTGTGTCGGCTTCTGCAGCCAGCGTGGAGTCTCCCAGAAGTTTCAGCAGGGCCTGGTCCAAATAGGTCTGTGAGGCCTTGTGCCAACATTTATAGCAAAAGCGATTCACACCACTCCCCTGCTTTCCTGACCTGAGGATAAAGAAAAGGAAGAAAACCTTCAATGAGCTGCAGAGTTCTGTCCTCCAGCTTCTCTGAGCCTCCTGGATATACCCGTGGGGTTTGCAGTGGTAGGTGTGCTGGAAAGACCCTGACAGGCCACCCTGGCCTCTACCTAACCTGTGACGTCTCAGGGATTCGCTTTTATGTTCCTGCTCTTGCTGGTACAACCAATGTATCCCTGAAGCCTTCTCTCCAGCCTTGGATGGGAGCTAGCCTCGTGCAGCTAGGCTGCGTGGGTCTGAATCCTGGCTGTGCTGCCCAGGACAAGTTAGTCAACCATTCCATGCCTTGGTTTCCTCATCTGTAAAAGGGGCCCATATATTAATGCTTAGCCCTTAAGATTATTGTGCGGACAAAATCAGAGAGGACCTGCAAAGGGCACACAGTAGAGGCCCCATGGAGGAGCCCCCAAAGTAGTTCTCGGTTGTGAGGTGATGGCTCCTCCTTCCCTGCCTGGGAGCCCAGGGAGGGAAGAAAGGAGCTGGGGAGTGGAGGGCTGGGTTGGCGCCGGGTCTGGCTTCCCCTGCAGCCTCCCCCCAGCCACCACCAGACTCCAAATCCAGCATCATACAGATGACTCTACATTGGTTGTGGGACCAGAATTTCTAACTTTTTCGGCTACAGGTATGAGGACCCGATTTAGTGTGAAACAAAACATTGGCTCCTCTTTTGTGCTTTCTCCATTCGTTACATCAGCACCTGTGCACATTTGAAAAACATTCAGACGTGTGCAGGTGAGACAAATCTCTTTATTTTATGACAGTGCGTGATGGCTTCTCTGGCAGACCCCCTACCTGGGCTCCTCCAGGTTGGGGACCAGTTGAGCCCATGTTTTCCCCCATCCCACTCTTCCATGTGACAGTTGGTGACTATTAATCTTGTCTCCACAGCTGGGTTCTGGGAGCCTGTGAATAGTAGAGAAGTATCAACTACCAGCTACCAGTTAACATTCCCAGAGTAGCCAGTGTGTCAAGAGCTTCTGCATCTGTTACCTCATTTACTCCCTTCGGAATTCAGTGAGTTGCTCTATATTACAGAGGAGAAAACCAACTCTCAGAGAGGTTGAGTAATCTGCCCAAGGCCACACAGGCTAGGAGGTGGCAGGGTTTGGGCAAGAATCCAGATCTGGCTGTCCCAGGGTCTGTGCTGGCCCCTTTGTAGTGTGTGAGCTTCCCAGGGCCTAGGGTGGAGTATTAGTAACTATCCTGAGCCATAAAATACTCCTCATGAGATGGTGGGTATCAGAGAACAAATTTTAAAACCCTTATTGCTCGCCTCAGATCTGGTCCATGTTGGGATGAATAATCTGTCTCCACATAGAAAAACTTTAGGGCCTCTGGATTGAAGACAGTGTGGGCAGGAGAGTGCTTGTTCTTTTTAATCTCAACTGAAAAGTAATTTTTAATGTGCCAGATATTGCAAACTCAATCCAATACACAGGTTTGTTATGCAGAAAGCCAGAATGTCCTTATCCAGCATTATCTTTTTGCAACAAGTATAAGAGCAAATCCAGCAAGCACTCCTCCCAGGACCCAGGAATGTAACCATCTAATGTGACTTGTCATCGGTGAAGGTCTCGTCCTAACTCCTCAGCTCTCCAAATGGCTCCTCCCTGTTCCTTGAGGGACAATAAGCCCTGTGGGATTCCGCTTAGCACAGATGGGCCAATACGCAGATAGCGGGTTTTGTTGCTAGAGAGCATTTCGTTTTCTGTGTCGCTGTTCCCAAGAAAGAGCTGGAACTATCCTGCTTTGCATCTGTCCCTTATTCCAAATACCTCCGGAGCGACTCAGAATCCAATGCCTCAGCTTGGGGACAAGTAGAGGGAGAATGTGGGGGAGCGCTTGGTGCCATACAGAAATTCTCCCCCCTTCCTGAGCCTCTGAATGACTCAACCACTCTTATCCTTGGCCTCCTCTTCTGGATAATGGGGTGAGTCAGGGTTCATTCAGGTGGGTTGGGGACTGTGACTCCTAACACAGTGCTTGCCACATGGTAGGTACTCTGTAGTCCCTCTTCTTGAGAGACTGCTGATCTGATGAATGGCCACGGAGGAGGAAAGCATGGTGCATGAACCCAGGTGCCCTCAATGGCTGCTCCGTCAGCTAAGTGTTCCTTGTGGGCCTTTGCTTTGATCAAACCACTTCCCTTCTCAAAAGTGTTCAGTGGCTTCCTGGCTTGCCTGTACGTAATCCAGAGTCTTCAGCCTGGCCACTAAGACCCCCATTTCCCAAAATGCCTTTTCAGCCAACTGTTCTACTCTCTAAAAGCCACTTAATAAATATTTAAAGAAAGAGTGAATACGATGAATCTAGCATTGTGTGGCTGAAAATCTTGGCCCTGTTCCCAAGAACCTCATAAGCTCATTGGGAACAAGACTTAAGATACCAGAGAGAGAGAGAGAGAGAGAGAGGAAATAGAGCTTTATTTTATATTTTAATCAAAGGACTGATTCAGATCCCAAGTTCTGGTCCTGATGCTGCCCCCTGCCCCAAACATCCTGAAGGCCTGCTCCAATGTAGCATTTGGGAGATGCCTCTTCAGTTAAGCAGTGAACGGTTCCTCTAAGCCACTAATGGAAACACCCAGACTAGGAGGGCACTGACCAGTCTGTTGAGGAGGCCCTGCCACTTCAGAAACACTGTGAGTGCTTCTGGCATCCTAATCTTTGCCCCATCCTTTGCCACCAGGCATAAAGAATGTCAGAAATAGTGTGTTTTGTGGTCTTTCGGTGAAACTAGTTGCCCGTTCACCAGCATGATGACATAAGAAATAAGCTTTCCTTGGTGAAAATCAGGGTACCCAAGACTGGCAAACTTGGCTGCCTTATTCAGAGACACATCCCACCCAGGCTGCATCCTGCATCCTGTATCCTGTATAAGGATCCGGGGGCATCTGGAGGCTTGGCCTGCATTGGTGCTGCCCAAAGCTTGACACATCCCCCAACAGTCCTTTGGGAAGTTGTCCACCTACTGGGAGGATTTCCAGTAGCCTGACTAGAAGGGTTCTGAACACGTTGGAATCCTGCCCAGGAATTTATGATTATTGCAAGTAAACTTATGCAGGTGATTGTGGGAGCCCCTCAAAAGGACAGGGAGTCGAGATTTCTGATGTACTCAAGCATTTGTGCAGACCATTTGGGGCTCCTTGGGAAGGAAAGCCGGTCTTTTTCTTTTAAGATTTTTTTTTTTTATTTATTTAGGAGAGAATACACAAGCAGGGAGGAGGGGCAGAGGGAGAGGGAGAAGCAGTCTCCTCGCTGAGAAGGGAGTCTGATACAGGGCTCGATCCCAGGATCATGACCTGAGCTGAAGGCAAATGCCCAACCGACTGAGCTACCCAGGCACCCTGGAAGCTGGTTTTCTAATTGCCTCTGTGTGGAGGAATTTGGTCTGAGACTTACTTCCTTCACAACCTGATCATGTGGTTGTGGGGAAGGAGCTAACCAGCACTGACCTCAAAATTTACAGGGGCTACCCTCATCTACCCCAAGCCCAGCCTAGGAGTAGGGTATGCCTGGGGTCTTAGGTCAGTCTGTTTTTAGCAGGGCCCTCTCTGAACCATCATTTGCAGGACATTTCCTGTAAGCTAGTCTGTCCTGAACTCCATGCTCACTCTTTTTGTCGGTGGCAGATGTGAGTACTTTTATGATATTTGGGCAGGAGAAATGCCACATTCATTTATCTCAATGCAATTAAGTCTGTTTCAAGACTCCCTACTCATAAAACTGGGCAGAAATTGCAGTATCAGCCATTCGTGACTCCCCCTCTATGCCCCATCTGCAGATTAGGGGGCTCTGGAGGTCCCCCAAGAAGCCACAGTCAGTGGTGCTGTGTGGTGGGCAGCACGACCCGTCCTGTGCAGCTGCAGCAGGCAACTTTGTGGTTAGAGGTGCCTGACCTCCTGTCCAAGTCAGCATCATCCCTCCAATGAGGGCGTCTCCTTCTGGTGGCCACACTTCCTCTGAGCTAGCCAATCAGGCTATTGGGCTTCCAAACTTGGGCCCAGAAGTCCCAGATGTGAAGGTAGCCATTCCTATAACAGGTAGGGCCACTTGCAGGTTTCTGCATTTTTGAGACCCCATTCCTGTGGCCAACTCTCTTTTTGTTCCTCTTCTCCTTCCTCATCAGCCATCTGGAACTGGGCCAACCCCTCTCACTCACTTGGCATACCAAAACCTCCACTCCTTCTCTCTTTGGGACACTATAAATTAATTCTCCTTGTTGGGCCCCAAACTCTAAAAGCCCTAGACTCATAGGGTGACAGAAGCCAGAGCTTGAGGCTCAGATGCCTGGCTGTCCCAGAAAGTAATTCACTAACAGTAAACAGGCTAAGACAGCAACACATTTCTCAGAAACTCATCTATGACATGGGAATCCTCGTTTAAGCTCACGGCAAAGCCCTGAGAAGACGATGTACCATCATCGCCCCCATTTACAGATGGGCAAATGGACTTAGAAGGATTTAAGTAATTGCCACGTGGCTGGTGAGTGATGAACCACCAAATGAGTTCCGGAATCAAAGTCCAGGCAGGCTGAACTCAGCAAAGCCAGGCCATGCAGGTCAACATCTCCCTCGAGCTGGGCCACCCAGGTTTGCAGGCCAAGTCAACCCTGTAGGTGTTTGACACATTTATGCTCAGCCTCAGGCCCCCTGATGCAGGAGGAAGTGAACCTGATCCGGAGGCACCTTATCTTGGGGCTTGGCCATCATAAATGAGCCATCAGCTCTTCAGCTCCCAGTCTGAAAGGTGGCACCCCAAACAACTCGACCTCTGGGATTCCAGAGCTGCCACATGACCCTAGAAACAGCTCCTGACAGCAGACCTGCATAAAAGCATCGACCGGGCAGGTGCATCCCCCAGGCCCCACTTCCTTTGAGTGCATCCTTTAATGGCCCAATGTCATTTCTAGTAGTTTCTGCCTGCCCAGCACTGAGGAACCTTCCGAGAGGGCCTGGCTTGGGCCCCACCTGGCCTGCGCTCCGAGAGAAGGAGGTGAGAAGGGAAGATTTTTCCTCCTCTCAGCAGACCTGGGGTTGTCTCATTTGCTCTCCAGCCTGTTTTGTCTGCTGTCCCTCCCCAACGGGGTGTAATCTC
Organism: Nyctereutes procyonoides; assembly: GCF_905146905.1. NCBI lineage: Eukaryota > Metazoa > Chordata > Mammalia > Carnivora > Canidae > Nyctereutes > Nyctereutes procyonoides. Next base: position 9,245,730 of record NW_026575030.1, on the reverse strand, counting down.
AGAGTTAAAACCACCAAAAGCGACTATTTCTTTCCTCTGCGCCTGCTAGGCTGGCGGGGTAACACCTCACCGGGCGCATTCGTTTGGCCCCAGGGCCGTAAGGCATAGAAGGCGTTTAAGGAGCGCATGAGTCAATCTCCATCAAGCCTCTGGACAGTGATGTAACCGCCACTTGTCAGCCTCCCAGCCCGACAGCCCTGATCCCCCAGAGCCCACATCTGGAGCAGGGATTGACGGGTGGATTCCAGGGCCCGGCCGCCGCCTGCCCGCCCCAGCCCAGCGCGGCCGCTGCGCCAGCAAGGACAGGCGGGGGCTTTCGACACATTCCCACGTCCGCACCCCCTCCTCGCCCCCCTCTCGGCTCATGCCTGCTTCTCCGGCGGTGTGAATTCTGATAGCTTGGGCGGGTGTCGGCCTCGCCGGGACATTCCTCACTACACCATGCTGCCTAAAGCACCTCGCTGTTCTGGAGCCTTCCTGCAGAGCCCCCCACCCCCCTCCCCGGCTGAAGGTGCAAGAAACCTCCACGGTGGCGGCGGCGGTGTCTCTGTCCCAGGGAGGCCCTGCAAAATGGCACAGCCTCCACGCCCTCTGGCCTAATTTACTGGCCTTTTGGACACATTTATTGACTGCGGTATCTACGCCACACCAAACATCTGGAGCGAAACTCGGGGAAAATCCAAGAATTTGAATGTTTATTCGGTACTGTAATTTCAAAATTTTTCAAATCAGGGAAACTTCACATCTTTAGCCAAGTGCTTGGCAATATATAGGCCCGAGCCAACACATAATCTGATGAAGGTTGTCTGCCCTTCTCTGTCTTCTCTGTCTCATCATACGTGACCACCACGTTTGTGACTCTTCCTGAAGCCTTCGAGACGATGTCATCCATAAAGCAGAAAGACTCGCCCACTCCATGATTAGTTCCCAGTCCCTCCTCCAACCAGCCATGACTCCCTTTTGTCTGCTAAAGGGAAAGCCAAACATAATGGAAACCGGGAAGAGTGGACCATTGTAAAGATGAAATTTTAATATCTTAAGGGATCAGTTACTTGGATTAAATACTTTAAAAGACATACTACCCAACAAGCGAGGTCTTCTTTCTTTGTTCCACAATTTTATTTTAATGAAGTTCTAATGTCAGGCCCTGGAAGCAGGTTCTGGAATACAGTATAACACCTGCCTCCTTTCTAAAGAGCATGGGGTCAGGTGAGATCAGCTCCTATTGAACAGATAATCACACCCAAGTGTGAAAAGCCCAGGGAGGTAAAAGTGTAGCAATGCACTGGGGGCACAGGGATCCTGACTTGAGACCTAGGAATGACTTATGAGTGACACCACCCCTGCTTGGGAGGCCCAGCACTAGTGCTAATGAAGGTTTCAAGATGTCAGCCTCCCTCCTGACCTGTCCTGCTGTCTTCTCACTGCTCACCAGCCAGCGTGAAGCCCCAGCCCGAACCAGGCCTTCTCTTCCTTCCCCTAACTCTGCCAGGAGAATTCCCACCTTTTCATCTCTGGTGAAGCCCCTCCTGCCGCCCAGGAGGCCCTCTGTGCACCCCTCCTCCTGTGCAAACACTGCCTTTCCTTCACGCAGGGCATCTGAGCTGTGCACTCACAGAAGTGGCCCCTTCTAGAAGGAGGGCCCATACTTGGTTTAATACTCTGCTGCTGCCACCTTGAAAGTCTTTTTTTTTTTTTTAAAGAATAAGTTCTTTAAGGTCTTTTTTTTTTTTTTAAGATCTTCTTTACTTACTTGAGAGAGAGAGAGAGAGAATGAGCAGGGGGAGAGGGGCAGAGGGAGAGAGAGAGAGAGAGAGAGAGAGAGAGAGAGAAAGAGAGAGATAGGCAGACTCCCTGCTCAGCGGGGAGCCCAATGTGGGGCTTGATCCCAGGACCTTGGGATCATGACCTGAGCTGAAGGCAGACGCTTAACCGACTGATCCACCCAGGCGCTAATCCCCTGCCCCACCACCATCTTGAAATTCTTAATAATCTTATCTTTGATTTTGTGTTTTGCACATGAAGTCCAATGGGACAATGGAGCATGCTTGTGAGGAGTGAGGCGCAACATGGATGGATGTTGCGTGTGTCCCCCATAAGGGTGTGTGCGATGCCCCATGAGTGCGGGATTCTGTTGCCACTGTCCTAGTAAGAACGAAATACACATGCATACACTCGCTATGAAATACAGTCTGAAAAAAAAAAAGAAATATAGACTGTGTGATTTGGTGATTCTGCAATGAGTTCATGTTCTTTTTTTTTTTTTAAGATTTTGTTTTATTTTTTCATGAGAGACACACAGAGAGAGGCAGAGACATAGGCAGAGGGAGAAGCAGGCTCTCTCAGGGGAGCCTTGATCCCAGGACCCCAGGATCACACCCTGAGCTGAAGGCAGATGCTCAACCACTGAGCCACCCAGGAGTCCCTGAGTTCATGTTCTTATGTTAACTTATAAAACTGGCATTGCACAGTATAAAGGTATACAATGATACCTTTGTATCAATACAATGTATACAAGTGATTTTAAATTTTTACTTTTATTTACTTAGAATGACATTAAGTAGTTAAGTGATCACCATGACAAGTTGAAAGAGAGAAGCCACCAAAGGAAAAAGCTTTACATTTTAGTATTTTTGCTGACACTATTTCTTGCCTTTCATGCAGGGGACCCCCGTTTTCAGTTTGTACTGGGCTCCACGCCTGTGTAGCCAGCCCCGCTTCAAAGCACATTCAATGGATCCCCTGTAGAATCGCTTCAGCCTTCAGTCATTGCTCTCGTCCCCAACACCAAGAACTTTCACTGCGATAGCAACTGGCATCCCTTTCATTCTGTGAGCTGTTCTTGCTCTCCTCTCATTGTCTTTTTCTAATGACATTGCTTTACCTCACAGGATTGTCAGGAGGCGCAAACAGATTCATAACTGGAAGATGTCTTTGTTGTATTTCATTGGCATTGGACCCAGAAGGTACTCAATCAAGGCCTGTTGCATGCCACTGATTGAACTGTAAGGCCCCGAGTCCTGGGACAGGGTGTTGCACCTCTGAACATTTCTTGCAGTGCGTGCACGGAACAAGATACGCTGAATGTTTGCCGGTGAAGAGTTGCTTTCAGCATTTTGCTCGGAAGATGCCTTCTCTGTGGATGGCACAAGGCAAGTCCTAGCTCTTGCTCTGTTCTCCCTGGGTTACATGATCTCAGCGATGCCAATCCGTGTAAATGTCGGGATTTATGGGAATGGGGGGAGACACACTCTCTCTCTGGCCCAGGGGTGTGAGGAGATGTGGCAGGGGTAGATGCAGCCATTCCTGATATTCGGCCAGCCCAAGCCTAGGGAGCAAGCTGATATGCTATAGGAGGAAGGGCAAAGGGAACGACAAAGAATGGCACCAGAGCTTGGAGCCGTTGTGAATCATTGGATCCACGTGACCTGAAGCCCACACAACTATGGGAATTTCCATTTATGTGATCCCACAGATTCCCTTTCTCAACTGTGTCATTATTAAAGCCAGTCCCTTGCAACACAGATGGTGCCGACAAACACAGCAGAAAAATGATGAGAATGATTGAAGGACACACAGAGACAGGCCTAGGACCCAAGTGTCCTGACTCCTCACCCAGAAGCCACTGTGGTAGCCCTGCTGTCACAGTGCTCCCAGCTGTCAGGGCCAGACAAGGCTGGTCTGCACTTGGGATCATGGTAGCAGGGTCCCCCCCCCCCCCGGCAGGGCATCCGAGGACAATAACAGCAATGGGAGTGGACCCAGAGACTTCATGAGGCCGCCGTGAGGGAACACGGGCAGCAGTGCCCGTGGTTAGCTCAGGACAGTCTGCATTCAATAAGCCCACAGTGATGGGTCATAGTGGGCCGCAGCCAACTCTTTCGTTCCTGCCTTTGGGCGCAGTGTGGTGGGGAGTACTGGCCCTCAGCCTGCTAAGGCTTAAAGGAACTAGCTCAGCCACTCGTCTTGCATTTGGTCACATGAGGCGACCGTGCGCCTCAGGCTCCATGGGCATAAGCTGCAGACCCTCGGCTGCACCAGCCCTGCTCCTTTCCTGGCTGCTGGGTGCCCACGTCCAACAACATCCTTCAGGTATTAAGGATCAGGGGCCCAGGGTCCTGCAGTCCCCTTTTCAGGGGGGCTTTGGGCAGGTGCAGGAGAGGAAAGGAAGAGCCCATGACTCCTCTATCTGATTTCTCAAGGCGCCCTGGTGGGGTGTCTTCCTGAAGACCTCCTGATGAGGTGGCCAGATGAGCGAGCTTAGGAAGGAGGGTAAAACTGTGCAGAGCTGGGTGGAGCTCTCCCCGATGGGCCACCGGCACGGCTCTAAGGCAGCAGAAAAAGCAAGAAAAACAATGAACTTGGGGCTGCAGAGTCAGGAATGGCCTTGTGAGCATACGGTTCCCAAGTGGGACCAGAAGGGTGGGCAAGGGGGCTGGGAGAGGCAATGGGGAGGAGGTGGGAAGGTACGCGGATGCTAGATGGTGGTAGGTCACCCTCTCCAGCCCTTCCTGCCGGAGACCGTGCTCGGGCCCAGGGCTGGGTTTGGCAGGTGGAAGGCCCCTGGCAAGGCTCATGAGGGAAGTCCCTCCCTAGTTAGAAACAGGGAGCTTGCAGAGCTGACAGCCTCTGAAGAGGGCCTGGATTTTGATGACAGGCAGGCTGGCAGGGCTGAGGCAGTGCACAGAGCCCCCTAGGCTTGGTCCTGAAGGCTCAAGGCAGATGCTCTGGTCCCAGGATACCTCTCCCCATGGGAAGCAAAGATTTCCTTGGATCTTTCTGACTAGTCCATTGGTATAGTTACCTAACCGCCCTGATCCTCAGTTTCTTCTTCTGTAAAATAGGTATGTAGCCCGAGTGTTGCTTTGGGTATCCACTGAGAGCAGGGGCCTGGCAGAGAGAAGCACTCTTCAAATACAAGTCTCCTGCCCCATGGCTACCCAGCTTCCCGTGTGCCCCCCGGTTTCCTCTGTTTCTTCACCTACTCTGCCTGTGCGCATTGCCTGCTTTGGGCTTAATGGAGCAATGCGGGTAAATCAAGCCCACATGTCTATCACCAGGCACTAAATCTCCCCCGAAGACATTCCTTACTGCAGCAGTCATGCTGCCGGCTCCAGGGAGCGGGATTACACCATAGGGCAGGCTCCCCATACCAGGAGGCTTAAAGGGCCAGCTCACGGACTCCCTGTGCCAGCAGGGCAGGTCACTGGGCCAGTGGTCGGCGGCGGTGACAGCGGACCTCGCCTGACGTGGGCACGGACACGTCAGCAGCAACAGGAAGGAGCAAGCAGGGTTAGGGGATGGGGCCCAGGCTCTTGATTCCATTTCTCTCAGTTCACAATCTGGCTGCTTCTCACCTGCGCGGCCCTGGGCAGTGTATGCCTCCCCTGTCCACCCGAGACTGCTCAATACAAAATGTGGCTACGGATGCCCTCTGCCTCCTGTCCGTGGGGAGGACGCTCCGCCGATAGCACCGTCGTTCCTTACTGAGTGCCACACACAGGCATCATCTCGTTGCTTCTGCTCAGTTTGCTGAGTTAGCACCTGCTATGACCCCCAATTCTCAGTGGAGAAATAGCACTGAATCTCAGGCTGGCTTCAGCCGCTTTATCAGGGCTCAGAGCGGGATTTGCTCTGTGCACCGGGCAGGACTCGGGTTGGCCAGGGCCCCAGGCTCAGGGGTCGCGGCCACCGTGCTGGTCACCGCCACCTTGGCCGTATCCGATGACTGGTGCAGGCAGCAATCCGGCCCGCCTCCCCGGCGCACTTGAGTCACAAGTAGAGGCTGCACTTTGCTGAGGGCTGCACTGGAGCTGATCCTTGCTGAACTGTACTGGCTAAGGAAGGTCCCTCCATCACCAGCTCTGCCGGGATTCGCTTTGGAGAAGACGAACCCGAGGATCAGAGAGGCCCTGTGCCTGTCCCGGGTGGGGACAGGGGTGGGTGCCGGGAGTCAGGCCCCGCTGACTTTGAGGCTGGCGTTCTCTCCTCTCCAGCCCGCATGTGTGGTCAGTCTAATGCATCCCTCACACCCAGAGAAAGAACAGAAGAATTCAACACGGGGCCTCTCCTCTGGGCTGCCAAGCATGGCACTTTTATTTATGATGACTGGCTGGCAAAGATCAAGATGACCGGTGGAAAAAGCCAGGCTGTTATGGATCACTTTGTCACCAGATCTCTCTGGGGAAGAGAGTGTTTATCTATCTGAGCAGAGGGACAGGCTCTGTCTTCCTTCTGCAGTGACTTCTGAAATTATTGGGGGATTTGAAACAGTAAAATCCTGGTGTTTTCATCATGAAAATAATGTGTCCTTATTAGAGAAAATGGAGGAGACACAGAGAAATGGGGGCTGGGTGAGTCCCTCACCTACCACCCACATAGAACTACCAACCTGTATGTGTCTCCTTCTGTATAAACCTTGGATTAATTTTTCAGCAGACATTTATTGAGAACTTCACCAGGGGGCTGCCAGAGAATTGATTAAGGTGAAGTCTGTGCCCTCCTCAAGCTCTGGGTGTGCATGGGTGTATGGGCTTTTATCCTGCATTCAGTTTCAGTCTCTGCGTCAGGTGTCCTCAGCCATCATGAGGGACACCAGCTCTGGTGGCTTCATGCAGGGGAGTGTGGCCTGTGTCCCCTTCAGCTGCTGCTCAGGCTGCCTGGCTCCGTGTTGACACATGCGCAGCCCAGAACTGCAGTGTGCTCTACGCTCGGGCCACCCTTGACCAGTGGAGATGAAAGGTGTGGACAAATGTCCCTCCCTTCCTCTTTGGAGTGGACATTTCTGAGACACATTTTATAAGGCTCTGCCAATGTGTGGAGCACCAGTGGTCTGCAGCAAGGATCAGCTTCAGAACATGTTCTAGAATTGGTTCCCCACCCCCCATGTTGTTCCCTCCTGTAGCCCCAGGCGAGAGCTCCCCAATAAACCACCTGCGTGCCAACCTTTGGCTCTGCTCCCAGGGCCTCTAGGTTAAGTCGGTGAGTGATCAATGCTGGATATGCCATTTTTATTTGAAAAATATTTAAAACTTTTTAATGTGTGCATTTAGGCTCTATAACTCTTGCTTTGGTATTGACCGAATACCACCCACAATATCACTATCACATTTGATTTCCTTTTTATCAACAAAATAGAGAAGAAATGGCAAGGGAAAGATATGTTACAATCATCAGTAAAGCGTATTTGCCTTTTTCACTGATTTATTGAAGGCTTAGCCTGGGAGAATGGTTTGAGATAACTTTTTGTGTTGAAATTTTATAGGAGTGCAAGAAAACGCAGAGAGTTGCTGCAGTAGGCAATGCTTTGAATTACTTTTCCTGCTTCACACTGCAGCATGATGTCCCATTTGGGTGGGAGGCCGTACCCACCACCAGGTCAGGGAATTAGCTGCAGCCTGTTGTGGTAAACCCCAGGCCCCTGCTATCTACCTGTCTTGAAAGGACGAGGATGCACACCCACGTGCAGGTTCCGACAGCAAGGGGGAGTCCATTGGGGGCCTCCTGGATTTCACTGATCTTCAAAGAGGAAGTCCCTATTCTTCCTCTGGGTGTACTTGTGTCTAAATGTGAGTCTTGGAACAGCTGCTGCATCTTGCAGCATCTTGCAGCTCAAGACCAGCTGCATGAGGAGCTGACAGGTGACATCAGAGTGGGGAGCTGGAAGAAATGAGGGTCTGCATGACCCTGCCTCTGGCTCTGTGAGATAACACAGTTTTCTGCTATATTCAGACCATGGCAGCTCTCCATTGTACTGTTAGATATCCTTTGTAAGCCTCATACGAATGGCTGCCTGATTGTCTTGCTAAAGAATATGTCTTAATTTATTCAACTAAACCCCTTTTATAAGACATTTAGGTTACTTCTCATATTTCACTATTAGAAGTGATGCTATGGTAAGTATCTTCATGTGTAAAGCTTGTCCTGTATTTCAGAAACCCTGCATGGAACTACTGGTTATAAGATGGGAACTTTTGTGGATTTTTAAAAATATTTGATTTATTTATTTGACAGAGAGAGAGCACAAGTAGGGGGAGTGGCAGAGGGAGAGGGAGAAGCAGACTCCCCAATCAGTAGGGAGCCTGATGCAGGACTCAATCCCAGAGCCCTGGATCCTGACCTGAGCTGAAGGCAGACACTCAACTGACTGAGCCACCCAGGCGTCCCATAAGACGGGAACTTCTTTAAGCCTCGTGATGCTACACATGGTCAAACTGCTCAGAGAATGACACCCCACCAGCCAACTACATGAGTGTAATTAACCTCAACAGCACTAGGTTTTCTTAGTGTTTTTTTCAAAGTCACTGCTTCTTTGATCATTAAGAAAAAGAAGAGTATTGGAGCACCTGCCTCAGTTGGTTAAGCATCCAACTCTTGATTGCGGCTCAGGTTGTGATCTTGGGGTTGTGAGACTGAGTCCTGCATTAAGTTCCACACTGGACGTGTTGCCTGCTTAGGATTCTCTCTGTGCTACCCCTCCCCCACCCCATCTCTCTAAAAAAAGGAAGAAAGAAAAGAGCAGAATATTGGTTGCATTTCTTTAATGACTGAAGACATTTCTTGTTTCCATTCTTGCTTGCTATTGGGTTTAGGGCCTCTCGTCATTGTTTCTTGAAACCACAGTAGGGAGGAATTGTGGTCCCTATTACATGCTGGCCCCTAGGGGAGGGCTGGACACCCCCCCCATCCTGTGGTGCCTTTCCTCCACCATGTGATGCCACACTGCCTTCCACATTACCCCCACCCCACCCCATCTCTCTCAGGCCCTGCCTGCGTCCTACACGCAGGGGTGGAAGGCAGGGGTGGAAGCAGCTTCATCTTTCTGCCAACTCCAGTTGACAGTGGGACTAGAGCCTGTGCAGAGAAGGATTCTGACCTCATGTCTCTGCTCCTCGGAAAAGCCCTCGGTGATTAGTGATGATGCCGTGGTTACAGAGAGGGGAATGGCCACGTATACATCACAAGCTTGTCCTCCTTCCGTGGGGTCCTGCTCACAGCTCTATTGTCAAGCTCCTCCCCAGTCAGTATTGCCCATAGGGGCCAGGCTCTTGGCCTGTCAAACCTGGAAGAGACGTATCCAGAACAAATCAGTCCCAGCAGTGTTTCCCAGGCTTTTACCGCGCAGTCTCAGTGGCATAGGATATAAGAACACAGCTCAGGGGTCAGCTGATTCAGGATGGCTGCCCTGTAATGAGGGGCCCGGGAGCAGATCTTAAGGAGAGAACAGAAGGTGCCGGCCCCAGGGATGTGGAGCACTTTGCAAAACTCTTTGAAAGATCATAGGCTTTGCAATCAGGCAGCCTGGGATTTGAGTCCCCATTTTTTTTTTCATCTATGGTGTTAGCTCTTGCTCTGTGCTTCTCTCTGAGAAATCCTGGTGTGTTTGTAACCCCTCAGGACCATGGCTGTCCTGTGCAAGCAGAGAGGGGCTGCATGGTGGGAACCTGGTGTGTCCCCATTCTTTTTGAGGGGTGGCTGTGTCTGGCATGCAGTAGTCATGCAACAAGCAAGGTTCCCTTCCTTCCTGGGAAAGCCTGTTTGGGACCATGATGTACAGGAAAGCACTCAGCAAGCAATCAAGGTCACCATCAATATTAAGGATTAGTCACAATACATTTTCAGGACAGTTGGATCCTGTATTAACAGATCCTTCGTCATCACTGAGCTGGTTGTTATTGGTGACGTTTCCATTCAGTGAACATCTATTCTGTGCTGGGTCCCCACCAGGGACTTTACAGGCATAATTTTGCTCAGTTTCCCAATAACCCTAGGCAGAGGATGTTTTCATCCCATTTTCTAGATGATGGGTTTGGGTACAGAAGATAAGCTACCTGCCAAGGGCATGCAGTCATCAGGGAGCCTGTGTTGGGGCCCAGCCCAGGAGACAGAGCCCATGTTTTTCCAGTGTTATCTTGAGCTGGCCAAGGCTGTTCTGGAAAGTGGTTTTGGCATCCTATACTCATTGCTCCCCAAAGGCTGGTTCCCCAAAGCTGGGATCACTGTCCATTTGCCTCAGTTCTTCTCTGGAAGGAGGTCAGAAATCGTCTTTCTGGGGCAACCTCTTAGTGCTTCCTGACTCTCACCAGGCCCCATTGGCCAAACTCAGTTGCTCACTATTGCCCAAGGGCTCAAAGGCCCAGGGGCATTGTCTGCTGGGTGGGCATGGTGCAGTTCAGGAAGCTGCCTCAGTCTCTTGTCACAGCCTATGGTACATTGGAGGTCCTGCAGGCCTCTTTCATAGGACGACATCAGGCTCTGCTCCGTGCTGACACCCCAGAGCTGGGGGTGATGCTCATCCAGTTCCCAGGTGTCCCGGGGTCTTGACCTCCCCTCTCATGTGTTTTGGGGAGGATTGGGCTGAAGCTCAATGAGTCCAGGTCTCAGATGTGGCTGAGGAAGCATCCTGGTGCTGGGGAAGGATGGTTGCTGCTCAGTGGCCACACCCCAACCCGCTCCCCAAAAACCCCACTGCCCCAGCCAGCATCAGATGGGGAGGACCAGCCTGTGGTTAGAGCACTAGAGGCGGGCTCCCCACCATCACTGTCTCCTCGGTTTGGGGCCCTCAGCCTGGGGCACAAAAGGGTCAGAAAGAAAGTGCAGTCAGGAATGAGGAGGGTGTGGAGGGTGGAATCCCAGACATGCTCCAGCGGATGTTTATTTGAGGGGCGACAAGGGGAGTGGCACTTCTTGTTGACCTTCCCCTAGGTCTCTGGGCCAGCCCAGTTTTAGACCTGCAGCTGCCTGGACAGCCTCTGGGACAGCTGTTGGGCCACCCCAAAGCCCTGGTAGTCCCAGTGACTCTGATCCTGCTCTCAGCTAACAGCCCCTGAAGGTTGGCTCTGCAACACCAGGGGCCTTCGTGCCTTGGAGCTGCCCATGGGTCACCTGATATCAACTGTGCCTTTTGTCCATGGGCCCTGACAGGATGCCCTGATGCCTGGGAGGGATCCTCACTCTCACCTCTGCCTATTGCTTGGATGATCCTCTTCTGGTTGGGCTATGTGGCACAAATGGCCGCACCCCAACTCCATAAATGATGTGGCATTATTGATCCATTCATGCCTCGACCTTTTCTGAGCCCCATAGAGTTCTGGGCAGATATGGTGCTGGGGGAGCCAATGTGAACGAGCCTGGTCCATGTGCCCAAGGAGCTCACATCATATTCAAGTCTGAGATGGTGCCAGTCAAGCCAAAACCACTCTGGAGCTTCCTGGTGCTCCATCTGGGAAGATAGACCCTGAGCTGGAGGCACATGACTTGGGGTAGGCTGGATTTCAGCCTTCACTCTCACTTCACCCCTTGGCTGGCCCAAGCTGCAGGGACAGATGTGCATGAGTAGGGAGGGATAGAGCTATGTGGACACGACATGGAGCAGAGGGAACTCAGGACTGCAGACTAGGAGGACCCCTCAGCCCCCAACCCACTACCTTGGACCAGAGATGGCCAGAGCTAGAAGGGCTCAGAGAAATTGCATTGTCCACTTCCATAGTTATAGCTGGGGAAACTGAGCCACAAAGAGGAAGATCACATGGATGATGGGGACCCAGAACTCCAACTCCCACCCAGGGCTGCTCCCACTGATCTGGACTGTAAACTAGGACAAAAGCACCGCCTCAAGTATGTGGGTGACACAGGGAGGGCAGCAGAGAGAAAGACCAAGAGGAAAGAAGTCACAGCTCCCAGTGGCAGCCCTGGGAAGACCGATCCCTGACCCATTCACCATCAGGGTTTTAGGGGACCAGGTCCTGTTCTCGTCACACAGCCCTGGAGAACCCCACCTTCTGGGGGCCTTCAGGTGTCAACTTGAACTTCTAAGGGCAGGAATCATATCATAGCCCTTGTCCTTGGGCGATGAGGTGGGGGGCAGTATACCAGGCACAGCTCCCTGCTTCCCTTATGTTGGGGAAGTGTCTCCAGCCTTGGGAAATCCAGGGTCATTTGGTCACTTCGGACTTCAGGATGATGCCTGCAGCCAATAGACAGTCAAATGCCAACCACTGCACTCCTCACAAGGAGCAGAGGGGAGAGGCTGGTTTGTGAGCCAGACAGGAGGGGCAGCCAGCTGCCATGTGATTTCTGCAGGGCCCCGTTATGATAGATAAGTGGTGTCCCTCCCCAGCCTCCAGGAGACTTCATCTTGTTGTCATCACCATCACCAGCAGCAGCTGGAGATTGAACTCAGCCACTAAAAATGCTGCAGAGCTGAGCAGCCCCCATGAATCTCCTGCAAGCCCCCTTGCTGCTTCCAGGCCCAGTGGGAGCTCTAAAGGACTGGTGTCCCCTACCCTTCACATGGACCTCTCCTCCCTTACTCCCCAAAGTGAGGCCCAGTGACGTCCAGTCACAGCATGACCACCACCTGGGAACATTTGGAAAATGTGTGTGTTTAGGCCCCACCCGGGCCAGCTGAACCAGAAGCTGCATTTAAAGGGATCCATGTACCTTGAGTAAACTTGTTATGTCAGAGCAGCTTTAGATCTACCAAAATGCCGTGAACAGAGTACAGACTGTTCCCATGCACCCCACACCCAGGCACCCCCCATTGTGGTTCTAGGACATTAGCATTTGAGGAGCTCTGCTCTTCTCCCTGCCTCCTGTCCCCCTCAATCCCTAATCTATTCCCCTCCCAGCTCTAGGTTTGAAGCCAAAGGAAGCTTATCAGAGTCCCCTCCTGCCCTCTGGGAACTTGGTGACATCATAGAGCACTCTAGGAGGTTCAGGGTATGAAGAGTCTGCTCTGTCCCCGACACAAAGTCATACACTTCACAAGGCACTTTATGAGGCAGGCACTGTTACCCATTTCACAGATGAGGAACTGTTACACAGAGAGGTTAAAGCAATGTCCAGATTTGAACTCACATCTGCCCTCATGTAAGCCAGTGGCCTCACCATCCACATTGTCTCAGGGAACCGTATTTTTCCTGGGTAGCTGTAGGCCTGGTTCCAGGAACTCTGGCCCAGCCAGCTGCAAATTTCCCAATCGGCCCTCCCCTGGGATTTTCTGGTCAGCAGGGCTTTGAGGCAGAGGCTGGCGCCCTGGAGACACAAGAGGTCAAGGAGTGGTCTCAGCAACACACAGTCCAGGGCAGCTGCCTAAACTCACGTACCTACAAATACCAGACGCTCGTCTGGCTGCCTGGGCAGGACTTCTTCAGCCCAGGTGGACAGAATGTCCTGACAGAGGCAGACTCTGGAAGAGGCTTTACAACCACTCAGCTGACTGAGATGTGCCTCCTTTTGGGGCAGGGCAAGGGGAAGGCTGGGAGTCTAAGTCACTGGAAGGAGAGGGTTTCCCTAAAGATGGCCTCTGGCTATTTGAAGATTTTATGAACTTCATTTCTTCCAGAAAGACTTTCTAAATGAAGGCTGTTCATGGATGTGTTTATTGATCCACCTTAAAACAAGTCTTCTCACCTCAAAGACAAGGAGGCATCTGGTGGGTGGTTCCACAGCCTTGAACATGTTACATGAGCTTGCTGACTCTCACTCTCTGCACTTGGAGGGTGGGATACAGTATCTCCTAACTGTCTATGTCTCAACCACACCCTAACTTTGTGATTCTCCTTACTGTAAATAAGACCACAGAGTAGCCACAAAAATTCAGGTTCATAAATTCTTACAAATCTAATAAGGGCATGTAGAGAACTTGAGCTGACAACATGGTAGACTGAATTAATGTGAAACTCCCCTTCTGATACAATCATAAAGAAATGTTGCATACAAGATAATGTTTTAAAAAATATTTTAAATACAGAGCTGATCTTAAGGGGTGGGAACTCCCAGGGCCAGTAGCAAAGAAATAACAAAGCCAGGAACATTGGCCATTTTGGGCTGGTGTTGCCACTGCCCACAGCCATTTCTGGCCCAGTTAGAGCCTAGTGGGGCTGGGAACTAGGGTTTAATGTCCAGGTTGGGTAGGAGAAATGGCCTGGGGCCTATGGAGGTGGGAAGGGGGATGCTTGAAAAAAAAATTAAGAGGGCAGCCCGGGTGGCTCAGCGGTTTAGCGCCACCTCCGGCCCAGGGCATGATCCTGGAGACCTGAGATCAAGTCCCACGTTGGGCTCCCTGCATGGAATCTGCTTCTCCCTCTGCCTGTGTCTCTGCCTCTCTCTCTCTCTCTCTCTCTCTGTGTGTGTGTGTCTCTCATGAATAAATAAATAAAAAATCTTTTAAAAAAAAGAAAAAGAAAAAAACTAAGACACTTGAAAGGTAGCCCCAATCCCTGAAAGTCAGACTAGAGAGCTCCATCCACTAGCTCAGAAAAGGAAAGGAGGTGAGTTCCCTCTGCTCAGGGCTCTGAGTGAGATTAAAAAAGCCTTCTGTGAGAAATCAAAAGTGCAAGCTTGTTCAGGTGGAGGTGTAGAGCTTAAAATATAGCACCAGGCAGCCTCAGCAGGAACCCCAAGATGAGAAATTAGCATAAAACTATCACAGACCCAGAGAACCCCCTGGGGCCCTAGAACGGAAAGCCAATCCACTCTGCAGAGCCGTTTTGCCACCTGGAACAGCAGACTCCTTCAGAAGATACAACCCCTGCTGAAGATGAGCTTATAATAAACAAGTTTAAGCCTCCAGGGAGGCATACCCTGGAAAGGTGAGTCTGCAGATATTATAGATGGGAAGGTTTGCATCCCTAGAATAGGAGCAAGAGATCACTATGAGGGAGATTACAAAAGAAGAGTGCTTCAAATAGTCACAGGGTGACTGAGCCTGGGTGGCTCAGTGGTTGAGCATCTGCCTCTGGCTCAGGGTGTGATCCCGGGGTCCTGGGATCGAGTTCCACATCAGGCTCCCCACAGGAAGCCTGCTTCTCCCTCTGCCTATGTCTCTGCCTCTCTCTCCATGTCTCTCATAAATGAATAAATAAAACCTTAAAAAGAAATACAGATAGGCATAGATAAAAGGACAAGAAAAATCGATGAAGACCTAGACATTATTTTAAAAAAAAGGTAAAAGCATTTTGCAAATGAACTTCTACAAGTTCTGCAAGTGTGAGTTACAGTCACTGAAATTAAACACAGTTGATTGACCACATCTGAAAAGAGAATTGGCAAACTGGAAGAAAAGAAGTGTAATAGGTGGAAAATTTTTATTGCAGGAAGCCTGATCAGATGCTGGGAATCCGTATGTCTCTAAATTATAGGCTAAGCAAGAAAAATGTGGCTCTGTGTGTGTGTATGTGTGTGCACGCGTGCACGCACATGCACTGTGGGGCACAGATAACACAGACTTGGTGGTGTGGGTCTGTTAAAAAATGGCCCTAATGTCCTCACTTTTAGATTATGTCTTATCTGGTAGAACATTTTCCAGCATGTTTTACAATTTAGGTGACCAACTTCATGTATTTTTGACAATTCTATCGAATCTCCAGCAATTACATTTGCCCCCTTCTGGGATGTCAGGACCCCACGTTGGGACATTGGGGACATGCAGGGACTCTATTAATGGCTTGCTCATGTTCTCACATCTGAGGAGGGAACCTGGGCTGGGGGGCACTGCTGGCTGAGAGAGAAGTAAGCACATCAGAAAAGCACCCCTGTGGCTCCTGGCTCTGCATGCTTCCCCTGTACTCACTCCACCCTCTCCATCTCTCATCTTTTTATCATCATTTGAACAACCACAGAAAAAAGACTTCAGGAGCTTGCTAAGGGAGAGGTAGCCATTGTGCTCTCTGGCTCCCCACTCATGCTTCAGCCCCACCCTGGACAATCCCCCAAAAGAAAAACTTTTTTTCTGAACTAAGCAAACAATACAGCAAAGTTATTGTGCTTTTTAAAGTGCTTAAGAACAAGCTTTGTGATACATCAAAGGAAAACATTTTCATCTTGAACAAAATGCATCCCTTCCAAAGAGCATAAAGATGTACCCCAACCTTCCTGGCAGTATGGATAGCAGTCAGGTGCACCCTTATGCTGGGTACCTGAATGCCTGTGTGACCTGGGGTAAGTTACTGACAAATGGAAATACAAAGTAGTGCTCATCTCCTGGGGGGGTGAGGATTAAATTAGATAAAGCCTGTAAAACACTGGTGTGAAACTAGAAGCTGTCTTGTTGTTCTTGTTATATTAACATCAATGTGGCTGGCCCTGTTCTCCAACACTGCATTTGGCTGCCAGCTGGGGGAGGGCACCAGCCATCATCACCACTCTGCTGGGCTGTGTCCAGGATTTCAAATGATGTGTGCACTGTGCCTGTTCAGTGTTGCCCAGGCATTGCTCCTGGGGTGCACCACACTAGCCCCCTTACTGCCATTCACTCCTCTTGGACCTTCTGGCTGCCAGAGTACTGTTGAAACTCATGAATCATGTCACTGACCTTTCCCCACCCCAAACCTTCAAAGGCTTCCCAATCCACTTTGAATAGAATCTAATCTACTTCTGGGGGCCGACAAGGGATAAGCCAGCCTCTCTCTCTCTAACTTTTGCTCCTCTTTCCTCACTCACAATAGCCACACACAACCTCAGGTTTTCTCCACATGCTATTCCTCAACATAACTCTTTGCAAACTTAACCCTCATCTTCCTGGTTTTTCCTTGAAAAGGTCTTCATTGACTACTCTATCTAAACCCTTCCCTATCTAGCCTATATTATCTTACTCAATAGCCTATTCCTTTCTTTTCAAGCCCTGGTCACAGTGTAATTATGCGCTGTCAGTTTCTGTACTTCCTGTTCATTCTTTACCACAGGACTGTGTGTTCCATTAGGGAAGGGACCAACATGTCTCCAGCACCTAATGCAGCACCTGACATAAAATGGGGATCGACAATCTGGGGTCAGAAAAGACTGCATTAAAAGCAAAACAAAATATTATGTAAGTTCAAGTTTGGAAATAATTGAGGGATTAAAATTCTGGCAGTTGGTGATAACATATCAGTTTAATATCACACTCAATGGTAAAAAACTGAAAGCTTTTCCTCTAAGATCAAGAACAAGACAAAGGTATCTATTCTCCACTTTTATTCAATGTCGTGCTGGAAGTCAAGCAATCTGACAAGAAAAAGATAAAAAAGGAATCCAAATTGGAAAGGAAGAAGTAAAACTCTCACTATTTGCAGATTTTATGATACTATATATAGAAAACTCTAAAGTCTCCACCAAAATACTATACAAAATAATAAATGAATTCAGTAAAGTTGCAAAACACAAAATTAATATGCAGGAATCTATTGCATTTCTATACACCAATAACAAAGTAGCAAAAAGATAAATTAAGAAAAAAATCCCATTTGCAATTGCACCAAAAAAATAAAATACCCAGGAATGAATATAACTGAGGTGAAAGGCCTATTCTCTGAAAACTATAAGACATTGATGAAAGAAATTGAAGACAACACAAACAAATAGAAAGATATATACCATGTTCACGAATTGGAAGAATTAATAATGTTAAAATGTCCACACTACTCAAGGCAGTTTACAGTTTCAATCCAATCTCTATCAAAATACCAATAACATTTTCACAGAACTAGAAAAAAGAATTCCAAAATTTGTATAGACCCACAAAAGATCCCAAACAGTCAAAGGAGTCTTGATATCGAAGAACAAACCTGGAGGCATTACACTCCCAGATTTCAAGTTATACTACAAAGCTATCGTATTCAAAACAATATGGTTTTGGCACAAAAGTAGACACATGGATCAATGGAACAGAATAGAGAACACAGAAATAAACCCATGCTTATATGGTCAGTTAATCTAAGACAAAGGAGGCAAGAATATACAATAGGGGAAAGACAGTCTTTTCCACAAATAGTGTTAGGGAAATTGGACAGCTACATGCTCAAGAATGAAACCAAACCACTTTCTTTGCACCATACACAAAAATAAACTCAAAATGGATTACAGACCTAAATGTGAGAGCTGAAATCACAAAAATCTTAAAAGAAAACAGGTAGTAAGTTCTTGGAAATCAGCCTTAGCAAAACACTTCTGAATTTGTGTCCTCAGGCAAGGGAAATAAAAGTAAAATAAAGTATTGGAACTACACCAAAATAAAAAGTTTTTGCACAGCAAAGGAAATCATCAACAAATAAAAGGTCAAGATACTGAATTGGAGAATACATTTGTAAGTGATATATTTGATAGAGAAGGGGTTAATATCCAAAATATATTTTAAAAACTTACACACTCAATAGCAAAAAAACTCCCAAATAATCTGATTTAAAAATGGGCAGAGGATCTGAAGAGACATTTTCCCAAGGAAGACATACAAATAGTCACCAGACTCATGAAAAGATACTCAACATCACTCATCATCAGGGATATGCAAATCTAAACCAAAAGGAGCTATCACCTCACACCAATCAGAATGGCTGGGGTCAAAAAGACAAGAAATAACAAGTGTCATCAAGGACAGGGAGAACAGGAACACTCAAGCACTGTTGGTGGGAATGCAAACTGGTGGAAGCCTCTGTAGAAAACAGTTTTCTTCAAAAACTTAAAAATAGAAATACCATATGAGCCAGCAATTCCACCACTGGGTACCCAAAGAAAATGAAAAAATTAATTTGAAAAGATATGCATCCCTATAATTGCAGCATTATTCACAATAGTCAAGATATAGAAGCAGCCCAAATGTCCATCAAGTGATGAATGGATAAAGATGCATATACCGCATATACCATTATGGTATATACATAATAAAATATTACTCAGCCACCAAAAAGAATGAAATCTTGCCATTTGTAATGACATAGATAGACCTCGAGGGTATAGTAAGCAAAATAAGACAGGCAGAGAAAGACAAATGCCACATGATTTCACTTATATGTAGACTCTAAAAAAAAAAAAACCCCAAAACAACAGAAATAGACTCAAAAATACAGAGAACAAATTTGTGGTTGCCAGAGAGGAGGCAAGGGAGTGAAATAAGTGAAGGGGATTAAGAGGTGCAAACTTCCAGTTATAAAATAAAAGAGTCACTGCCATGAAAAGTGCAGTGTGGGGAATATTGTCAATAATACTGTAATAATGTTGCAACGTGACAGATGGTGACTACACTTACCATGATGAGCGCTAATAGAACTAATATAACCTTATATGTCAACTGTACTTCAGTTTTCATATAATGAAAGAGAAAGAGGTGGACCAGAGCTTGCGTGGTTAGTTGCATGGTAGCCATGGAATCGACCACAAGCTGGACTCCCCCCCACCCCCACCCCACACTGTTGGCAGCTCTGAAAAGCTCAGCCAGAGGCTGAGTGTGTGTATCCTGTGGGTGGGCCGCCTCCTTTCTGTGCCAAACTCACCCCTCCAGGCTGAGAAGGAAGAGTGGGACAGGATACCAGGATTGCTCGGGGAAGACCTCTCCTCATGGTACCTGAGGAGTGGGGAAGATGCACTCTCCTTTCCCCATACATAAGAAATAGTTGCCGGATAAAATACAGGAAGACTAAGGAGACTTGTCCAGTGGAAGTAAGACATTAGCAAACGGAGCAGTAGGTTGATTTAGGGAAGCTTGAGGGACGCCAGGGGGAGCCTCCCAGAGGAGGCGCCTTGTGTGTCCAGAGGGAAAGGAGCTGGCCAAAGTGATCTAGACACATAGAGACCCAGGCTCTAGCCCTTAGGCTCTTCCTCAGGGCCAAGAGCAAGGCGCAATGTCCCCTGGTCCCAGTCTCAATCACCCCCCAAAAGTCCCCAGGTCACTGAGGGATTGCAGAAGGCAAAGGGCTGGCAGTGTTTGGGAATGAGTCCCCTCCCTGCCCCTAGCAACTGTGGGACCAGCCACATCCCCTCTACTTTCCAAGCAGATATTCCAGAGAGATCAGGCTGTGTTGGTAGGGGGCAGGCTGGAAGAGCTGAGGATATACAGTAAGTACCTGAGGTGGGACAAGCGGACAGCACCAGGGCTGTGCACAGACACCGCAGGGGGAAGCGTGGCCTGGGGGGCTTCCAAGAGGTGACACCCTATCTCAAAGACAAAAATAAGCACATCAGTGTCCATATAGCACCACATATCCACGTCGTTGTATGCCCACGCTCATGCACAGTGTTTGCGTCTACAGGAATTTACAGTAGACATATTGCATGTTTATGAAGACACCCCCCCACACACACACACGCATAAGTACACACAAACCTGGCACTCAAATGTGTATTTATAAGCAAATCTCACATAGTACATGTGAGCACATGCTACGTATGTGTTGGTGCATATGAAGTATGTTTGAGTACACGCATCCCAAAAATGATATATCTAGTTATAGACATAGCTTATAACTATTGTGAGTGTACATGTATAATCACACTCACCCCCAACATGAGTGTGCACATATGTGGCACTAATACGCAGACTTCATAGTGAGGTACACATATAACATGCACACCCACGTAGTATGTCACTGTATGCGGTGTGTACGTGGTATACCTACATGTCAGGTGTGTATGTGAAACCACTCCAGCACATCAAATGTTTTTCCGTGTATTTGTGACCTAAAAATCAATCCAGAAGGCAAGATAAACCGGAATCTACCCTGTTCCCTGAGAAGTATCGCAGGAGTGAAGTCTCCCCTTCCTTCGGCAGGGAGCACACATTATTTATGTGAACAATTATAAACAATGAATCTTCCCTCTTCAGCAGCTGCTGGTTTTAATACGCAGGTTCCCTTCTAGGAGCAGGTGATGGCGTCACAGCCAGAAGGAACAATGTGTCCCAAGTGGGAGTGTGGACAAGACGGAAGCCCAAGTCTATAGTAGGAAGCAGCTCTTGGTCCAGAAAGGGACTTTCTGGGGCTGGTGACGGCACAGCCCCTGCTTGCTCTGGTGCTCTAGTATCACACCCAGCCGGGAAACAAGGTCACCAGGCCATAAGCCTTGGCTGCCAAGGTTGGGGACTCCCTGCTCTTGTCTCCTTCTCCAGCGCCCCCAACCTGACCTCCCGGGCCCTTTCATTTAGTAGCAACTTGAGTTGTTCATGTGGCGCACAGCAGACGGAAAGAATGCAGGATAGCCGTGCCTATGTGGGAATGACCCTCAGAGGCAGCAGTGTCAGCTCTCTGGAGGCAGGTGGTCATTACACTCCTCATCTAGACCTCAGACTTGGATTGGAAAACTGACCACAGCTCCTTCATTCTTTCTAAGACAGTTTCTACAGCTGCATTGTTTGGGGAAAGACCCAAGGATAGGTCCCTGGGAGGGACTTAAGGATGGCAGCTTAGAGGGACAAACATGGCCAAGTGGGCTTTGGGCACTATTTGGCCTGGGTCCTGCCTCCTTTGCTGCTTCTTAGCCTGTCGCTTTAACTCTCCTGAATCCTACTTCTCTAATGACACCTGTGTCAGAGGGTTGGTGGAGAAATTACCAGAATCATTATGTTGAAAGTGATTTCTTCCTAAACCATAAATCCCTCCATAGATGCTACGTGATGGCAGAGACGAGCACAGCAGAACCACCTAATTTTCTAGACACTATTTTCTGCCTTCTAAAAATTTGATTCGGGGACATACAGGATAAGGTAGGTTATCATAAAAGCAGCCCCTATCTATACCACTTGGTGCCCCTCACCCTTGTGCCCTTCCCCCGACCTTGGCTCTGGACTTGGCCATGGGACTTGTCTGGTAATGAGACATGAGAAAACCAGGGCTTTTAAGTTACTACGTTTGGGGCAGTTAGTTAGTTGCCCTTAGTAACTGATACCCAGGGCATTGGGCTCCTGTATTCTGCCCAGAGTTGCAGAGAAATTTAGTGGTAAGTCAAGTATAGGACTTGAGCACTCAGGATTCTTCCTGCCCTCGCACGTCCCTGTGTCTGGCTGTTCTGTGCAACTTGGAATTTCAAGGGCCCAGGAGGAAAGCGTTGCTTTCCTAGTAGAGGGGTTCAGAAGAGCCCAAGGGAAATTCTCCCCCTCAACAAGGGAAAAAGCATGCAGGGGGCTCAAGCTGTGGGGTCAGAGGGAAGGGGTCAAAGCCTAACTGCCCTTTCCTTAGTGTGCTCCTTTGGGCAAGTTGTTTGCTTAATCTAGTGAACCTCAGTTTCCACATCTGTAACAGGCATAGCTGTGCCCTGCTAGCAGAGATGCCCTGCCCCACTCCAAGCCTGGGGAGCATGCAGCACATTCCCCTTCTCTTCCTGCACCTGAGCACCTCCCTTGTGGGGCTTTCAGAACAGGCTGTGGGGTAGTCAGTTCTCCTGGGGTCTTGCAAAGGTTTGAGGTGTTTGGACCAAGTTGGTTTCATGGGGCACAGGGTCTCCCAAAGGTGAAACTGGGTGAGGGGGAGGGAGGTTGGAGGGGAAGGAGAGACACTGCCCTGGGGCCTGTTTTCCGTCTCTCCATCTGGAGTGCCTGGTTCAAAGGCAGCTACATTCCCTCGAAGGTGTCAGTGATCCTGGGACCCTGGACTCTGTCTGGGAAACCCCGCAGCCGCACCCTCTTCGTCTTTGATGGCGGACCTGTGGCCAAGAGGTCAAAGACATACATCAGAAAGTTGTGCTACTGGGTGACGGGCACTGAGGGGGGCACTTGATGGGACGAGCACTGGGTGTTATGCTATATGTTGGCAAATTGAACTCCAATTTTTTTTTTTTTTAAAGAAAGTTGTGCTTCCCCAGGTGAGCCCTCCCCCTCCCCCCGAGGTCCCCTGTCAGCCACAGCAGAGCCCACGGCCAGGCCTGGAGGAGGAGAGCAGATCCTCGGGCCCTCCTGAGACCTGGACCCTCCACATCCTGGAGTGGATCCGCCAGTCCTAAAGGAGCACCTCCGTCTGCTGGAGGCTTCCTTCCTAGTCTGTGGCCGTTCATCTTGTTATTGGGTTGGCCTCTCAGGGCTGCTCTAACAAAGTACTCTCACAGTGCTGGAGGCTGGAAGTCCAGAATCAAGGCCTGGGCGGGTCCCGTTCCCTCCGGGACTCCGTGAGGAACACTTCCTTGCTTCTTCTCAGCTTCCAATGTGGCCAGTGATCCGTGGCCTTCCCTCCTCTGTCCTTACATGGCCTTCTCCCTGGGTGCCTGTCTCTTTGTCCCTTTTCATGCCACTATCTTTTTTTTCTTAAAGATTTATTTATGTATTTGAAAGAGAGGGAGCTCAAGAGCACAGTGTGGAGGGGCAGAGGGCGGAGGGAGAGAAAGAAGCTCAAGCAGACTCCACGCCCAGTGCAGAGGCCCACATGGGGTGTGGGGGGTCGATCACACCACTCTGAGATCACAAACTGAGCTGAAACCAAGAGTCCGATGCTTAACCTGCTGTGCCCACCGGGCACCCCCGCCCCCATACACCAATCTTACTGGCTTAGGGCCCACTGCACTCCAGCCATCTTACTTGACTACATCCCAAAGACCCTGTTTCCCAAAATAGGTCCCATTCACAGGTACCAGAGGTTAGTTAGATCTTCAGGACTCAACTCAACCCACAATAAATAATGTGCCGAGCGCTTCTCCATGACAAGCATAACAACAGCAATACCATCATCCTTATAAGGTACTTACTTGTGCCTGGGACCATTCTAAGAATTTTATAATTATTAATTAACTGAAACCTTCACAATAAGCCTATGAGTAAGTGTGACATCTCCTCTTTACAGTTGGGGAAACTGAGGCATTAGGGAATGATCAATGGCCCAAAGTCACAGAACCAAGCAGGGTAGTTGGATCACTGTCACTGCCACCCTCCTCTGTTCAATTCCCGGTCTGGCCACAGGTTTTGACCTTATGAATTACATAAGCTGGTCCTGTGGCTTTCCCACTGCTATCTCTAGGGTTTTTTCTTCATGGTCTTAATAACTATCAGAGTGATCTGTTTCCTCAAAACATGGTGTCGGGAGGACCTGAGCCCCTTTGGGGGAAAGTACCTGGTCAGAAGGGGTGCTGCCTCCCTGCTCCCTCCACCGAGGTTCTGACTTTTTATACAGTGGGTGTGGAGGGAGGGTGAGGCATAGACCCCACACCTGACCTCACAGTCTGTTTATGGTGAAGTCGGAGGGAAACTGAGGCAGAGGTTGGGATGTGTCCAGAGTCACAGAGTGCGTTGGTCCCAGGCCAGGGCTGGGTCCCAGACCTCACCCTCCAGGGCAGGTTGCTCCCGGTAACACTCTCCCCACCCCCAATACTACTTGCTACCAGAGAGGACAGTTGCCAACCGCAGACATGAATCATTTTTGAGAAGTCTCTTGAACGGAGACAGGAAGAGGCAGTTTGGGGACGGCCCACTCCGGAGGTCAGGGCCCCATCCGGGGGTAGGATTGCCCAAGCTTTGCCCATCTCTCGCTGTGACCGCCCCCACTGCCATGCCAGATGTCTCCGGGAGACAGCCCTGCGGTCAGCGTCCAGGCCGGGGCAGGGCTGATCTGCAGCCCTCCCCTCGGACAGGGATTTCACACCCAGGAAAATAATTTCCTGGTAAGGAGATTAGAAGGCATCGCCCGCTTTCGGGAACAGGATGGGGCCTGAGTGAGGCAGGAGAGGAACAGCGGGAGAGGCCGGGGGGCAGGCGGGGGCGCGGGAGGAAGTGTCACTGTCAATCAGGGCGCTGACCCATCTAATCCAGCCTCCCGGCTCTCCTGATCCCAGGGACAGATGCCGCGTAAAAAGGTGCAAACTCGGCGGGCCGGGCCCTCCCTGCAGGCCTGCAATACGGGCCCCTCTGTGGAGAGCCGCCTTAATCTTGCCAAGAGCTAAGCTTCCACCGAGCCTCCTCGCGTGCGGGCTGCGGTCCTCGATGCCAGGTACAGCCGGTTCCCTTCAGTCGGTGACTCCCGCGCTTGGTGGGGCTGCGATGGGGGTCAGGGCAAGACCCCGAGGGCCTCTGGGCACTCCGTGATGTCACCCAGACCTGGTGCCGTCGCTGACCTCCTGCATTCATTCATTCATTCATTCATCCAACAAGCTTTTACTGATCTGACAGGGTCAGATGGGGCTCCTGGTCCTGAAAAAGACTTGGTATGTAACTGCCTAGGGGTTCCACCTCTGCCACCCATCCATCTGTCCATCATCGGTCTGTCTGTCCATTTCACACTGGGCTCCCAGGTTGGCCAGGCGCCGATATAAAGAGAGGGGGCAGCAAGGTCCACCCACGTCCTGCAAAGACTCTGTGGAGCACTAATCCGGGATGAAAGGGAGTGTAGACCGGGAGCTCTTCCCCGTTCAGTACTCTTCACACACATGCCATGCAAGGTTTTAATTAAATTCACTATACCAGGAAACTGCCTGGGCCCCTGGAGATGCCAGAAGGAAGTGCCATGTTGGCCTTACCCACTAGGTACCTGTCCAGAAGAAGAAGCCATCAAGAAGCCCAGCAGAATGCGGAGGGCAGTAGCGATAAGCCACAAGGGGCAGGTAGAGGAGGGAGAGATGCCCTGGCCCCAGGGCCCAGCCCTTCAACGTATGTTTGGATGTGCCAGGAGGTTCGTTCACGGCACAGATGGGGAAAAGCTGTGGTAAGACATCACGAGGACCACAGAGGTTAGTCATGGAGTGTTCTGTGTCAGGGAGTGAGACGCAGGCTCTGAGGCCTGTGGGATACTGGTAGGAACAGAGGGGGTTGCATTTGAATTTGAGACCATCTGAGAAAAGTCCAGATGTGTAAGTGCTGTATGTATCAGTGACTGCCAGTGTATATATATCAGTGTATAAACTATGAAGCCTTGTCTTTAATCTAGTTCAATCCAATCCAATAAATGACACGTTTTCTGTGTTGCTCTGGGCAAGAGACTGAGGGAGGTAACTGGTGTCTTAGTGCCATTCTCCTGTGCTCATGTAGGACAGCCATAGACCATGTTGGAGGACTGTCCTGCCAGTATCACTATGGAGTAGCATACTCCATGTTGGGGTCACTACCTCTGCCACTGGGCTTCCTGGGTACAAATCCTAGCTCTCTGCCACTTACTAGCTGAGTGACCTTGGGCAAATTTTCTTATCTTCTCTTTGCCTTAGTCTGTCTATCTATAAAATGGGAAGAAGATGATTTGGGTCGTTTGGGCTGTCCACAAATAGTTGAGTTCTTCCGGGACACGTGGTAGGATCGTACTTTATCTACTTTTTTTTTTTTAAGACAATATATTATGTTAAACATAATTGGAATAATCACAAAAGTGATTTTGTTTCCCTATTTTGTTTTTTTTTTTCCTACCTACTTTGAATTTAGGTGTAGCTTTGTGACTTTTTTTTTTTAAGATTTTATTTATCTGAGATAAAGAGAGAGAGCACCAGCAAGGAGGGGCAGAGGGAGAAGCAGACTCCCCACTGAGCAGGGAGCTGGGAGCCCAATGTGAGCCTCAATCCCAGGACTCCGGGATCATGGCCTAAGCTGAAGGCAGATGCTTAACTGACTGAGCCACCCAGCCGCCCTGCTTTGTGACTTTCTTCAGCCAATAAAAATGTAAGTGATTTGCCACATTCTCTGAACCAGCACCACTCCCATGGTGACCATGAACGGCAGAGGCCCCTGCCAACCTGAGTTGGACTTCTAGCATATGCAACAAATAAACCTTTATTGTTCTAAGCTATTGAAATATTGGGATTGTTTGTTGCCAGCCTAAACTGACAGATACAGATTCATTTGCACAGTTGTAGACTGAATTATGTCCCCTCAAAATTCATATATTGAAGCCTTAATGCCCTGTGTGATTGTATTTGGAGGTGAGGCATTTGAGGAGGTAATTAGGTTCAGATGAGGTCATGAGAGTGGGGCATCATGATGGGATTAGTGCCCTTCTAAGAAGAGACACCAGAAAGCTTGCTCTCCTTCTTCTGTGTGCAAAGAAGAGGTCAGGTGGCATCCAGCAAGATGGCAGCAGTCGACAAGCCAGGAGGAGAGCTCTCATTGGAACCTGACCATGCTGGGCACTGTGATCATGGGGAAAACAAATCGGTGTTGTTTGAGCCACCCAGTCTATGGTTTATTACACCAGCCCACACAGACTAAGACAAGTACCTTTCTCAGTGGTGTGGTGAGGATTAAATGGGTTACACACTAAGTGCTTACAGAGGTGCTGGTGCATAGCAGTATACAAGCATCAGTTGTAATTATGATTTGCTATAGGCCATGGAATGGTCCTAGGTAACCAGAACGAAGGTGAGGTTTGTGTCTTTATCTCTTCCACATGTTTCCCACTCCCATTTCCTGGAAACTTTATTCATTCATACAATCAAACATTCACCCTTCCAGCCAATATTTGCTATTCCATTTCAGGCCTCAGAGCTCCATTGACTCATTTGGCAGACATTTCCAGAGGCCCCAGGGGTTAACCAGCCTGGTCTCTGCTCCCAAGGTGCTCAAAATGGAGGGAGGGACCCACGCAATGACAGCTCGGATGAGCATTCCCCTGATGGGGCTAGGAGAGCCCCATGAGGCTGCCCAATCCTTCAGCGACTGAGGGACTCCCTGAAGGAAGAGGCACTTGTTCTAAGCCATAGGAATAAGTGGACTTATCTGGACAGAAGCAGTCACTAGAAGCCCTCCAGATAAAGGGAAAGGATGGGCAAAGGCAAAAGAGGAGAGGAGGACATATGTGACCTGCCCAGGCCTGCATACCTCAGTGCTCCAGGAGGAGTCCCTGAGCCCACATGAGAATCTCTAGCAGGCCCTCTTCTGACATACCCCACCCCTCCAGCCTGGGGCAGTGGCCATGACCACTTCTGTTCCAGCCCACTCAGGTAACAGTCATATGATATCCGGGCTTTAAAGCTGTCACCACACGGCACATGGTTACCAGGTTCCCCATGCAGCCATGGAGAACTATGTGGATTCAGGCCCTTGAGGAGTGTCACTGGCCATCAGTTGACCCTTCTGGACAACCCACACTTCCAAGCAACCTCTGCCAGCCTGAGAGCTTCTCAAGGTTTCCCAGAATAGATTCCCTCTAGAATGGCCAGGGTCCGGCGCTGGAGATTCAGGGAGGAAACCAGGGGGGGAAGGCAGGTTTTTGAGGACATTCCCAGGAACAGCAGACCCCTCTGCACCAGAGACAGGGGAGGGCCACAAGTTCCCAAAAGCCAGCAGCACAGATGAGCCTGGGCAGATGCAGGAGGAGAGGGTGCAACATTTCTGGGGGAGAGCTCCACTTAACCTGACACAGACTCTCCCCGACAGTCCTACAGACCAGCAGTGCCCAACTTATAAATGAGGAGTCGCTTGCCCACAGTGCCTGGAATGTTTCTGAGCTCGGTAAATGTCTGTTGACTGAATGGAGGGGGAGCTGGGATTTGAATTCACTCCTGCCTGGCTGGGAGCCAGGACAGGGGTCAGCATTGCTACTGAAGGGTGTAGTGTGGAGCAGGAGGGACTTAGGGAGAAACCCTGGGCCCGAAAGGTAGACACCTCTACTCCTTCCTGCAGGCAGGCAAGAGGCAGCTTGGGGGCCCTGGGACTTAGGAACCAAGATGGCTTGGGGGAGACACAGTAACCTCCAGGTGTAGCAGAATGATGAAACAGGCCTAAGTGTACCCTTCACCCACTTCTGCTACTTAATTACTTTAAGCTTGGGCAAAAGCCGTGGCCTCTCCAAGATTCAGTTTTCCCATTTGTAAATCAGTAGTGTTTATCTCTTTATGGGGATGTAGGAGTTTTAACTTATCTTTTTAAAGTAAGTTCCTTGTCCAGCGTGGAACTCAATGTGGGGCTTGAACTTCAGATCCTGAGATCAAGACCTGAGCTGAGATCAAGAGTCCGACACATGACTGACTAAGCCACCCAGGCACCCTGGGGGATGCTGGAGTTTTAAAATAGACAATTGCTGTCAAATGTCCAGCCTGGTGTCTGGCCTCTGGCAGGTTCTCAGGGATTTCGTCTTCCCTTCCTCACCACCACCTTACCTTCTTCTGCTGACCCTCCTTCTCTGTCACAAACAGGCTGCTGCCGGTGGTCAGGACACAACAGCACCTGAGAGCATTAAGTGGGGCTGGAGCTGAGAGCGTGTGGATCGATGGGCTACTCAGTGTTCTCATCCCCGGCGACCTGTGAGGCTCATTTCCCCTTTGTTGGCCTCATTTCAACTCCTGAGAAACAGGAGGAAGAGGGTTGAGCTGGCCTGTTCCTGATGTTTCTTCTGGTTGTAAGAGAAATAAATACTGGTTGTGGGTTCTGGGCATGCAGCCTTCCACCAGGCCATCAAAGAGACCTATTCCACAAGACGAGGCCCATATTTGTTCAAACATACCCATTCCCCTTCCTCCCATTGCATTGGGTCACCTGGATTAAAGACTTGGTGTCCCAGCTTCCCTCACAGCAAACTGTGACACCTAATTAACTTCTGGCTCACACAAGTGCCATGTGGCAGCTTCTAGGAATTTATCTTAAGAGACAGCTGTGTACCTTTACCCCCTTCTTCATCCCTTCCTTCTTCCAGAATGCTAGAATGTGGGGATGACTGGAACAGCCATTTGGGCATGAGGTCCTTAACAGTGGAGGCTACACAGGGCAAAGTAGCAAGCTAGAAGGAGCCTGGGCCCCTCAGGACTTCATGGAGACAGTCATCAAGGCAGCCCAGACAGCCTCCCTCTGGACTGTTTCATGGCAAGGGGATCAGATTTTATTTCCCTTAGACACTGTTATTTTGGTCTCTGTTACTTGCAACCAGAACTAAAAAAATTACCAGGGCAAAGTCTGCATAATCGGTACATAAAGCACATGATGTGTGAAAACTGAGGGCACCGAGAGAATCTTGTTCATACACAAGGGGCTTGCAGCCCTCTTGTTGCTTCCCACAACTGGATGGAGTCCCTTGAAAAAATCCAAATGGGCCTCACACAGGTGAGCGTGGGTATGTATTTGTGTTGGTCTTGTGAGGACCCAAATATTCTGACCTAAAGGAGAAAGTGTTCTCGCAGGGCGTGAGTACAATCCAGATTTCCTAATTGCAGCTTTCCTGAGCTGCCCAAGAAGTTACTCAGCTACCCTGTGTGCAGAGGCGGGGGTGGGGGTGGCTGAGAGAATGGAGGCCCCCTCCTTTGATTTGCATTGTAGTTGACCCAGAGCACCAGCGGGCCCCTCCAGGCTAATGCTGCTCATTGTCCTCTTGTGAGCATTAGTCTTGAACCACATGTGTGCACAGCAAAGACGGAGTGTCTATTAACAGGCACGATGATTAGCGATTCATGTATTAAGGTCATGTTTATACTTCCATTGTCAACGGTGGTCATTATTTATTTGAAAGGAGGCCTTTCTCATTTACTGGGCATCACAGCTCTGAGTAAGAGCATGTGGAAGGCTTAATAATTTTCATATGGTGGGGACCAGAGCAGAGAGCGCCGAGGCTCCCTGTGGCAGCCAGGAAAGGGCCATCCCACAGGGGGCTGGCCCACATCACTGACAGGGAAGCACATCCAGGAGACAGGAGAGGGGATGGTCAGAGAGCATCTGGGGGCCTCAGATGGAGCTCCAGCTTCTTGGCCCAGACAAACGACCTCCCAGAATACCAGGGGAATTTGCAGATGTTAACTCAGATCCTCCTTCAGGAATTTTGGAGAAATCATGGAGAGCTGGAGGCGGGATACCTGACCAAATGTGTCATCCCCCAAATGGGAGGCAAGTGCATTTTTAGCAATTACAGCTGGCAGGAGGCAACGTGGTGTTGGGGAAAGAGAGCAGGGTTTGGGACTAGAAAGAGGTGGGATAGAATTTCTGGATTTGTATGACTTGGAAGAAGTCCTGAGGCCTCACCTTTCCTTATCTGTGAAATGGGAATAATAACACATACCCTATGGGCTGAGATAATGCATAAGATAATGCATGAGATTTTCCAAGAGGACCAGATACAATAGAGCTGACCCTTGAACAACATGGGGGTTCAGGGTGCCAACCACCTGCACAGTTGAAAATCTGCCTATAACCCTTGATTGCCCCCAAAACTTAACTACTGATAGCCTTCTGTTGAATGGAAGTCTTATCAGCAACATAAACAGCCTATTAACACTTATTTTGTAAGTTCTGCATGTTACATACTCTCTTCCTACAATAAAGTAAGCTAGACAAAAGAAAATGTTATTAAGAAAATCATAAGGCGGGTGTGCCCACGTGGTTTGGTCAGTAGAGTGCCCGACTCTTGCTTTTGGCTCAGGTCATGATCTCAGGGTCGTGAGATTGAGCCCCGTGTCGGGCTCTGCACTCAGCAAGGTGTCCACTTGTCTCTCTCCCTCTGCTCTTCCCCCTGCGTGTTCTCTCTCTCCTTCTCTCTCAAATAATAAATAAATAAAATCTTTTTTTAAAAAAAAGAAAATCATAAGGAAGGAAAAATACATTCACAGTTCTGTGCTGCATTTATAAAAAAGAAATCTGCATGTAAGTGGACCTGGGCAGTTCAAGCATGCCCAAGGTCAGCTGCATTACTTTCCGTCTCCTTCCTCTATAAACCAGCCACATTCTCTTCTGAAACATGGAGAAGGGTTTGGAAAGAATCTGGAAGGAATGTGCTTCTCCTGAGAGAAGTTCATGTCAAATTTATCCTCTTTCTCTCTCACGGATGTAAGAGCATCAGAGGTCACAGGAAGTGGCCAGCAGAAAGGAGATTTATTTTAAATGAGTATTTGCAAGAGTCAGAGGTGCTGGAAACAGTGACAGGTACCCACCTGGATTGTTCGTGGGCTCTGCTGGGCTGGGCTCCGTGGAGGGAGTCGGGAAGTGCCAGGGGATGTTGGAACAGGTCATTGGACTTTCAACTGGTTAAATAGTTGTATTCAAAGGGTAATGACTGCTGGCCTGGGATCAGCCCTGTGGAGGTCTCCAGCAGAGCGACACAGAGCTCTGTTAGTGTGATCTGCTCTTGTCTTGGAACCGTATTACCAATGCATTCAATAAAGAACGGGAAAATCTGCTTATCAAATTCAGGTGACAGAGAAAGCTACTCAGGAGGAGACAAAAATTATTAGGACTTTTACAAGCATACTTTAGCCTAATCCTCACAACCGCTGCCTGAGGCTGGGACTGTTTTATTATTCTCATTTTACGCTTGAGGGAGCTGGGGCTTAGATGGGGTGAGTGACTCACCCGAGGCCACACTGGCTAGAAAATAGTGAAGACCAAACTTGAATGAAGGTCCAACAGAGCTTGTCCTGGAGTCTGATGTAAACCATCAGCTCCATTGGGTGCACTTGCAACTCCCAGGGACCTGGAGAAGAAGGCAAGAAAGGCGTCCTTCCAGACTTCGTTCATTCTTTCGTCCAGCCAATACTCAGAAAACACCTGGTACCGCTTGGGCACATTCGAGGTCCTGCTGATATAGGGGGAAACAAGAGTGTCCAGAGGAGTCCTTCCCTGACAGTCCAGGGAGAGGAGGGTGCTGGGGGAGGCAAACAATTAAAAAAGAAAAAAAAATATATATATATACACACACAGGAAGGTAGATTAGGTAATTTTAGAAAAAGTGATATCATAGCCAAAATGTTTACTGGGTGTCAGGTATTGTTCTAAAGTCAACGATCCTATGAGATAGGTGCTATCATTATTTTTACTGTGTGCATAAGGGAAACTGAGGCACTGAGAGCTTGAGTGGCCAAAGTCGCAGGGCTCCTGCTAAGAGGAGTACATTTACCTTCAGAGCCTGCACAGCACACTGCTGGGCCTTCCAATGGCACAGGGTGAGGAAGGGCACGCTGGCTGGAGGGGTCGGGGCAGACCAACATGACACTGGGTAAGGAGGTCAGGGAAGGCCACTCTGTGGGAGTGACATGTGAGCCTGAAGGAGGAACCCTGAGACATGTGGAGGCTGAGAAATAAAGAGATGCCCCAAGTGGCGAGCCTGAGGGAGCCAGGGGTCAGAGGGCCCAGCAGGGCCAAGCGGCTGCAGGCTTCGTAGGTCGTAGCAAAGAGTTTGGACTCTTCCCTATGGTGGGAAGTCCGGGCAGAAGTTTGCTCAGGAGAAAGTGATGAGGGTCCATGCTCCGTGGAGTCTGGCCCTCCTGGGGCAGCCCTGGAGCCTACCGCCCACGGCTCGGGAATGGGGCATAGGACTGGAGAGTCCTCTGAGCCCTCACCTTGGGCCAGCCCCACTGCTTGCAGCTGTCACACCTTCCCAAACCTTCTGTCCTTTCCATACTTGTGTTCAGAAGCTCAGGCCCCTACACAGGTCTGCAGAGTGCCCCGCTGGGGACAACCCAGAGTCTCACCTGGCCCTCTGAGGGCTCACTGTGCACTGTGAATATCCCCCATGCTGAGTGGGGACCTGGAGGACACACGGAGGCCCCAGCTCACAGACACAGGGGTTTGCTTGACCGACTGGCACAAGTAATTGAACCCACCAAGGTGTGACTTCCCAGTAAGAAAGGTGAAGCCTGCCCTTGGATTCAAAAGGCCAATCAGAAGAGTTGAGGAAGAGGGTGAGCTGGGGAGATGGGGATCCAGAGAGGGGGCAAGTGGGGAGGTGGTGAGCTAGGAGAAGGGGATCCAGGGAGGTCAGAGGGCCAGGAGAGGGGACACAGGGAGGTATGAGAGCTGAAGAGCAAAGAGGCAAGAGGGGCCAGATAAGGAGGGGGATATGGGGAGGAGGGGGAGCCAGAGAGGAAGGGAAGGAGGAGAAAGGAGAACCAAGGAGGAAGGTGAGCTGTGGAGGAAGAAGAGTCAAGAAGGGGAGCTGAGGAGGAGGAGGAGGAGGTGGAGGAGGAGGAGGAGGAGCTAGGGAGAAGGGAGAGTCAGGGAGAAGGAGGAGTGAGGGGAGGAGAGGGGAGTCAAAGAGAAGGATGAACCAGGGAAGAGGAGATACAGGGAGGAGGGAGATCCAAGGAGAAGAGGGAGTTAGGGAGGAAGGAGAGTGAGGGAGAAGGATGAGCCAAGGAAGGATGGGGAGTCAAGGAGAAGGTAGAGCCAGGGAAGAGGTAGAGGTGATGGTGGGAGGGGAGCTAAGGAGGAGTCAAGGAAGGAGGGGAAGTCAAGGAGAAGGATGAACCAGAGAAGAGGGAGAGGAAGCTAGGGAGGAAGGAGAGTCAAGAAGGATGGGAGGGAGAGGCAAGGAGGAGGGGGAGCCAGGGAGAAGAGGGATCTAGGGAGGAAGGAGAGTGAGGGAGAAGGATGAGCCAGAGCAGGAAGGAGGCGGAGCAAAGAGGAGGGGAGTTGGCTCAGCAGAGGCGGCTCAAGGAGAAGGAAGGACTCCGGCATTAGGAGGGCAACTGCACTCTTGGAGGGGTGACAGGGTGGCCAAGCAGGGTGGCTCCTGCTCACTCACATGCCTCCCTGTTCCCACTCCAGCCTCTCGATAGAGGCTCCTGAGAGCAAGGGGCCCTGCGGCATGGCCGGGAAGCGCTGGCACCGAGTGGGCACTGGAGTGGAGTGGAGTGGAGTGGGCGCTGGTGGAGGAAGCCTGTGGGAGCGCGACCCCACTGCGGGAGGCTCCTGGTAGCTGGGGCATCTCTGGAGGAGCAGCTTCAGGAAGGGCCCCGGGCTCCCGAGGGTGGCACCGGTGCCAGAGCAGCAGCCGAGCGGTTGGGGGTCAGGACATCTGCTGCGGGGAGGCCTAGACGGGAACAACTCCAGAGGGCAGAAGGAGAGCTATTTCAGTACTTTACAGGAAGAATGTTCAAGCAATCTGGCACACGCCGAAACGGGCTGTTTCATGAAGCAGGGAGCGCTCTGTCGTGGGGGATGTTCAGGTAGAGGAGGAGAGATCACGGAGAGCCCATCACTGAGAGGCTTCTGCGCTCGGCAAACCCTGAGCACCTGCTGGGTGCCAGGCATAGGGCAGGGTGCTGGGGGCCTGGGGAAGTCACACCCAGCCTGGCCCTTTACAGACATACACCAGGAGAGCAAACGTGCCTGGAAGCATGAAGTGTGGGATCAGCGTGGTCACCACCTAACAAGGAGGAAAAAGATGCGACAACACAGATCGGGTTTCCAGAGGGAGGGCCCGGCTGCAAAGGGAAGCCATCAAGAACCACTGGGTGCTTGCCTCGCAGCTGCAGACGGCCTGGCCAGAGGGCCTGCAGGGGAGGCGGCGAGGGGGCTCCTGGAAGCCCAGGCTGGCCGCAGCCCTGCGTCTCTAAGCATCTAGTCGCTAGTCTAGGGGGAGCAGGCATCAGTGGCAGGTGACCGAGCCAACCACAAAACCAGAGCTGCTTCAGCATCCTTGACAAACACCTCCCATGAAAACATTCAGTGGGGTATGAAACCCGCGAATATCATCATAAGACATTTCAGGGCACCTGGGTGGCTCAGTTAGTTGAGCATCTGCCTTCGCCTCAGGTCATGATCCTAGGGTGCTGGGATCGAGCCCACATCGCATCATCATCATCATCATCATCATCATCATCGGGCTCCCTGATCAACGGGGAGCCTGCTTCTCCCTCTCCTTCTGCCTCTCCCCTGCTGTCCTCTCTCGTGCACGCTCTCTCTCAATCTCTCTCTCCCTCAAATAAATAAAATCTTAAAAAACAAAAAAGAAGACATTTTAACATCACATTTGTCAGTGGAAGAAAAGGAGTTTTTAGGTTCTTAAAATACAGTTTCAACCGTGGTAAGATAGTTTCAGAGCTTCATCACCTATTTGTGTGAATAAGTGCTTCCCATCCAAGGAGGCTTTGAAAACGTGGTCCTTAAAGACTGCCGCCCGCTTCGGGCAACGCGCTCCAGTCACAGGAGCCCTCACCATTGTGCGAGGCTGGGTGATGGGGAGACGCAACCTTTCCCTGCGATTTTTTCAATTTTTTCAGTGAGTCTATAATTATTTTCAAATAAAAAATTAAAAAAAAACCCCTCTTGCTCCAGAATCACATGCAGACACATTAAAGCATCAAATCTGACACAAAAACAAGTTTTGTTATGGAAGCAGCTGTTTCTCATTTAATTAATTTTTGAAAGAAAGCTTTTGGAAGCTGATTTAAATTGGTTATTTATTTATAGTATGCTCCCTTATATATTTTATTCTCCTAACATACATTTATAAAATATAGAAAAAAGTAATTTTTAAAGTTTTTTCATTTGTTTTTTGTTTTGTTTTGTTTTTAGAGTTTTTTTGTTTTGGCTTTTTTTTTCCCCCTCTCGTTGCTTTAATGTCTCCCAAGTGCCCACGAATTGCTGACTCTCTGTGTGTGCTCTAAGTTGGAAAAGGGTGGGGCTGCTGTCCAGGAGATGGGACCTCTGAGTGCATTGGGGAGTCACCAGGATTCCCAGCGGAGGTCCCCAGGAGCCAAAGGGTGGGGCAGCCTGCAGGGGCAGGGCTGGATGGGTGGGACCCCTGATGTGAAAGGTGGGTGGCATTGTGACAGTGATGATAAGGGGGAAAGGGGGTTGAGCTAGGGTCAGAGCTCAGAAAGGGTCAGAGCTGCCAGAAGGAGAGATCTGCTACGGGGAGGTGGGCCACCCCTCGGAGGAGCTCTTGGACACTCTTCTGACTGGTAGAGCACCAATACAGGAAAGGCCCAGAAAGAATGGTCTTTCTGCCCTGGGAAAGTTTGCCTTGCATCCAGGTCTCGCTCCCAGCCTTCCGGGGTGGGGTGGGCTGCACAGAGCCCAGCACCCCACTTGCTTTCCTCTGCACCTGCCGTAAGCAGCCCCTGCTGGAAACAGTGTTATCCCGGGTGGACGACAGGGACCTCGAGGGCACTGCCCAGCGCTCCTGCTGCCGGCTCCTCGGTGCCTGGGGTAGGCCGCCCCGGCTGGTGGGGCAGTGGGGAAGCTCGGGACCCCCCGCCGCCCCGGCGGGGCCTCTTGCCAGGCTGGGCTGCAGGTTCAGTGGACGCCGGGGACACGCCTGTCTGACGAGTCCGCGGCCTTCACCCAAGCCGGGCCTGAATGGAAACATTATCACAATTTAATTACCTTTCACAAACGCAGCCTGAGAAACCCCACTTCTTGACCACAATGCCAACCTCAAGCGGAGCCAGGGGTGAGCGGAAATTGTGCACCCCCCGCCCCAGGGTGGGGGAAGTGAGGGGAGAGCCCCTGAGGAGCTGCACACACTTTAATGAAGTTTAAAAAGTGACCCACGGGCCCCTGACCCACATGGGGCCGCACGGGCCTCCCCCAGCCAGGGACACAGGTTGTGTGGGGACCCGCTGGAGGGCTGGGTCGGTTTGTTGTTTTTTTTTTCCTCCTTTCTTCCTTTCTTCCTTCTTCTTCTTCTTCTTCTTCTCCTTCTTCTTCTTCTCCTTCTTCTTCTTCTTCTTCTTCTTTTTTTTTTTTTTTAATAAAACGGGTGATAAAGGGTCCTGCCAGGAACCATTGTCTTCCACAGTCTAAAGTGTTTGAAATTAATTTATCTGCTTAGGATGGTGTATAAATTTCTCATTACGAGTGTCAGTGATGAACAAGAAACCATTCCAAGAAATGTCTCGGGCCCTTGCCAAGCCGCGGGCCCTGGGTCCCTCGCGGAGCCGGTGCTGGCGACAAAGGGTTTCACACAGTCAGGAGCGTTAACTATGCATGCTTTCGCGTTGCCCGGGCTCAGCCAAATGCCCTGTGAGAACGACACGTCCACACCCGGTTTTATTATTCCACACAGATGCCGGCTTGTTGTGTATTTCCAGCTTTATGGAACATAATGTGGGGTGTTGGGGGGTTTTGTTGTCGAGGGAGGGGTATATGCTGCTTTTGCTTTACCTCTCTCCCCTGCCTCCTCCTTTCTGAGACCAGTCCCCCATCTGCCCCCCAAAAGGCTGGGGCGCAGAGAAGTGGGGGGCAGCGGGAAGGTTCTTGGAAGGGCTTTGGAGAGGGTGGGGGAGGGGATGAAATGAATTGAGTCTCTTTGAGGTGTGCGTGTTGGGGGGAGGGTGTGGAAACTACAGAGAGGAAAGGAGAGAGGAGGGGGAGGTTAAGCCCTGGGAAAAAAGTGGCACCCCTTGGCCCAGGCCGAGCCCGACTGCCAGCTACACGGGGGCGGGTGGCAGGCAGAGAGAGGCACGGCCCCACCGTGCTGCCAGCCATGCTCGTGGCTGCCCTGGCACCCCGGGGGACTCCGCTTCAGAGGGAGGGATCCTCAGGGCTCTCCTGTCACGGGTCACCCTCTATTCCTAAATGCAAATGGTAGCCCAAGACTCCAAGGGCTGAAGAGGCCACAGGGCTGAGACTTAGGCCCAGGTCCCCGATGGTGTGCTGTGGTTGACCTACCCTCCACCCCCTTAACGGCTGGGGCGGTCTTCTCTCTCCTCCCACCAAAGCCCAGGAGCCCCCAGGGTAAGGGTCTAGGTCCCTCGGCCTGCTCTGGTTTGCCCTGTCTGTATGCTCACGCCATGAGCTTCTCCCCTGGGCAGGTCTTCCCCTCCTAAGAGAGCAAAGCCAAGAGGGAAGCAGGGAGCCAGGCCCCAGGAGCTCAGCCTGGGCATCATGGGTTCTAGTTATGGCTCAGTAGAGGGTGGTTTTTCCAGGGGTCACTGGGTTGGAGACAAAGCTCAAACCTAATGGGGCAGGGCAAGAGGGCTGGCCTGGGAATCAGGAGACCCTTTGGAATCATGCCTCTGTCACCATATGCTTCTGTGACCCAGTCCCAGTCCTGCCCCCCTCAAAACCCCTGGGCCCTCCTCCGTACATAATGAGCTGGGCCCAGGGATTTCTGTGCAGCCCTGGCTGTGGGCTCTAGGTTGGAGAAGGGAGGCAGGCTGTGCTAGTCATTGATGCTTTTGACACTGACTGTAGATTCTGCAGCCCAGGAAGGCTAGGGGGCAGGGCCAGGTGCTGCGGCCTAGCTCAGGAGGGAGCCCTGCAGGGGGACGTGGCCTTCGAAAGTCACCTTAGCTCCCGAGATATGCCCGGCCCCTTTCTGAACACAGCGTTCTTCATTGGGGATCCTAGCCAGAAGGGCTAGGCATGCTTCAACCCAGGGGCCACCTCGCAGAACCACCAGTCTCAGCTGACACATTCACTCCCAGCCTCTGTGTGCCTGGCTGCTGAGGGCAGAGCCTCTTGGAATGGCTGATTGGGATGCCTGGCAAGTCACCGGCCCTGGGCAGTGGGCCAGCCCACAGTCCCTGTGGAGGTGGCCTCATTAAAGGCCTCATGGTCCAGTGGGCAGGGCATCAGACTGGACATCTGGAGGCTTGGGGCCTGGTCCAGCTTGCTGCTGCTTTGCTGGGTGACCTTAAGCAGATTACTTGGCCTCTCAGTGCCCCATCTGCCCCCTGCCTCCTCCCTGTCTGGCAAGGCTTTCTGGAGGGAATATTAATGGGGCAGCTCACAGAAGCCCAGATTCTATAGCACCTCGCTTTTAGTCATTCCAGCCATGCCAGGGGTTGGCAGGGACATGAAGGAACCCTTCCTTCTGAAACCCTCTGAGAACCTCATCCCAGCATTGCTTCCACAGGCTGCCATGGGCCTGTCTGGGAGGCAAAGCCATGAGGGGCAACCCGGAGCAGGAAGGGCCGTTAGGATGGTGAAACTGAGGTCAGGAAGTGCAGCCTGGTGGTGGCTTTGCTGGGCTGGGAGCCAGGGCATTCATCCTCTGGATCCTTCTATTTCTCCCCTGGGCTGTTCACTCCAGCCTTTCCTTCCTGCCATGGTCACCACAATAGAGCTTTCCTCCCAAGGATCTAACCGTGTCAATCCCTGTGTCAGCCCCTTCCGTGACCTCCCGTCATCTGGGTGATCGAGTATCTTGGCTGGCACCCTGACCCCTTTCTCTGCAGGCTCCTTCCTGGCTGTCCTTTAGCCATGCGCAACCCAGGCTCTGGCATCTCCAAGGCGGGAGCTCCAGCCCTTGGTCACTTGTGTCATCTCAGCCACCTGCGGGGGCCTCCTCTGCTTCTCTTAGGAGAACTGATGGCGCTTTATGGCTGTAGTGTAATATCCTCACTGCATGACGCCTGCTCTAAGCTGTCTTCCAAAGGCACTTGGGTCTGGCAGCAAGCAGGCCCAACCCCATCAGAGCCCTGGCCCCCTGGCTGGTAGAGGCCTTGCAGGGCAGGGCCTTTCTGTCATGTTGGGGCCCCAGCAGAGGCCCTGGGCTTGGCAGTGAGTAGGTGCTCAGTTGATATGAGCTGAATGAATGAAAACTAAGAGGTCCAGCAGCCTGAACCCCTTAACCCCCCACGCTCTTCCCTTCCCCTCCTCTCAGTCCTTCATTTACAACCTTTGTCCAAGGAGCCATGACTCATCAAGACCCTCTGGCTGCTTGGTGGCTACACCCGACTCCCACACCCCAGCACTGAAGGGCCAGCCCAGGACGATCCACTCCACACTTTTCTTTTTAGTTGTCTGAGCCCCCAGCTCATCAGCATAACAACACTTCCTGCTTCTTGTGCCTTACCTTGCATTAAGTAAATAGCTATATATTCCTAAAACAACGCTGCAGCTCAGTTTAGAGCAGAGAAACAGAGGCGCAAAGGTACTAAGTAGCTTCTCGGGGCTCAGAGCTGGGAGAGGCAGAGCTGGAATCTGAGCCCAGGTCCGCAGGACCTAGATGAAAGCTCATGCTCCTGTCCCCACCAACACCTACTCTCCTCCAAGCCCTGCTGAGGGGGCTGCTTAGAGGCACGGAGTCCGCTGAGTTACTAAGGGACCAAGGAATTTCCTGGGTGGCCCTTTCCTGTTGGCATTGGTATTTTCACCAGAGTCTTCACAACTTACCACAAAGTGAGCTCAATGGTGGGATTCTGACTTCATTATTGTCTGATGTTAACACGGTTTCTCTCTCTGTATCTCAACAGCATACACAATGGACTTGTGAAGGTTTATCCTTCTTCCCATCTTTTCCCACTATCACTCTAATTATTTTTTTGTATTTTCCTTTTTAACTGAGCCTTCCAAGGGCTACGGCTTGGGGCAAGAGCCAAAAATGAAATGTTAACTAAATTCCCAAAGGCTTTAAGATATCAGTTCTTCTCCAACAGACGTGTATTCAACACAATCCCCATTGAGGCCCTTGTAGGATTTTTTTAAAAATAGAAATTGACAAATTGGTTTTAAAATTTTGTGGAGATGCAAGGGACTGGAAGGGCCAAAAACAGATTTGAAAAAGAGCAAAGATGAAGGATTTGAAGAATTACTACAAAGACACATAATCAAGACAATGTGTTAGTGACAAAAAGACACGATCAATGGAAGAGAACAGATAGTTCAGAAATAGTAACACAGAGATACAGTCAATTGATTTTTGACAAAAATTTAGGCTAAATTGCCTAAAGATTAAATGATCTTTTCAACCCATAGCATTGGGACAATTAGATCTCCATATTCAAAGAAACGAATCTGGACCCTTATTCATCTTATACAAAAATAACGCAAAATAGATAACAGACCGTTGGATAAAACCTAAACTCATAAAACTTCTAGAAGAAAGCATTAGAGAAAAATCTTTGTGACCTTGTATTAAGCAGAGATTTCTTGAGGTATATCACAAAAGCACCATCCATAAAAATGAAAAAAAAAAAGCAATCTGATAAATTGGATTTCATCTGAATTAAAAACCTGTTTTGGGAAAATCCCCAAGGCTCCAAAGGCAGCCAAGGGAGCTGAGTCTTTTTGCCTGGGTGGAATGGTGGGCGGTGGCTGGAAAGCCCAATGCGTCAGAGGTGGTGGAGAGCAGCACTGAAGGGCCAGAAAGATGGTAGGCAGGCACGTGTGGGCTGGACCGGCTTGCAAGCCCCTCCCAGCAACAGTGCACGAGCTAAGTCACCTTCAGTGTGTCCCTTAACCTCTCTACACCTACGGCTTCTCATCTGTAAAATAGCTGCAACTGGAAAAGTTGCTTTGAGAAATAAATGAAATATAAGTAGGGATGCCTGGGTGGCTCAGCAGTTGAGAGGCTGCCTTCCGTCCAGGGTGTGATCCCAGAGTCTTGGGATCAAGTCCCATGTCCAGGTCCCTGCATGGAGCCTGTTTCTCCCTCTGCCTATGTCTCTGCTTCTCTCTCTCTGTTGCTCATGAGTAAATAAAAAAATATATATTTTTAAATATGGAAGTACATGCTCAATAGTTGCAAATGCCTTTCTCTTTTCCTATCCTTCCTCAGAGAGGACACAGGCCAATTAGGGACACTAAATAAATGTGAAAGCACTAGAAAAATTTCTAGTTGAAGGAGTTCCCAAAAGGACAAACCCAGGAAAACGAGACTCTGATCTAGCTTCCCACTGTGTGATGTCCTCCCATAAGAAGCCCTGAGCCAGCCCAAAGCTCTGAGCCTGGATGGTTAAGGGAGACACCAGGAGATTCACCATGGCTTTGGGGTTGCCAGTGGTTCTAGAAGCAAGACAGGAGTGTGTCAAGAAAAGGGACTAGAGGAAAACGGAAGTGTGGAGGAGAGTAGAAGAGAGGAAGCAGGAGTGTTAAGACCAAATTGGCAGAGGAGAGTGGGGAGGGGATAATAATTTTGAAAAGAGGGATAATCCTGCAAAGGAGAGCCTCAAAAATGATTATTCGAGGGGGGGAACCTGGGTGGCTCAGCAGTTGAGTGTCTGCCTTTGGCTCACGTCATGATCCTGGGGTCCTGGAATCGAGTCCCGCATCAGGCTCCCTGCATGGAGCCTGCTTCTCCCTCTGCCTGTGCGTCTGCCTCTCTCTGTGTCTCTCATGAATAAGTAAATAAAATCATAAAAAAGATAACTTGAATGATGAACGAGTTAATCTCAAACCTCCGTACCCACCCATGAACTGTGGCTGCCTAGAATGTGAAGCCGTCCCCCCAGACTCAGCAGGATGGGCAATGCCTGCCTGGGTGATCAATTAAGGGTAATGTACGTGCTAGATTTTTGCTGAGTTGAAACAAGAACCGTGTAACTATAAGGGGTTTATTGAGACCAGGAGCAAATGGCCCTCCTGACTCTCAAGAGTGAAGTCTTATTTGGTTCAAGAATTGATATTAAAATGATGCACTGGTTTTGTGGGGGCGGGTGGGCCTGGGTGGCTCAGTCAGTTAAGAGTCTGACTTTGGCTCAGATCATGATCCCAGGATCCTGGGATCCAGCCCAGCATCAGGCTCCCTGCTCAGCAGAGAGTCTGCTTCTCCCTCTGCTCGTTTTCCGGGGTCTGTCTTTTTGGGAACTCCTTCAACTAGAAATTTTTCTTGTGCTTTCACATTTATTTATTTAGTCTCCTTAATTGGCCTATGTCCTCTCTGAGGAGAGAAAGGAAAAGAGAAAGGCATTTGCAACTATTGAGCGTGTACTTCTATATTTCATTTATTTCTCAAAGCAACTTTTCCAGCTGCAACTATTTTACGGATGAGAAGCCATAGGTGTAGAGAGGTTAAGGGACACTAGTTAAGGCTCAGTGGACACACTTAGCTTGTGCACTGTTGCTGGGAGGGGCTTGCAAGCCAGTCCCAGCCCACACGTGCCTGCCTACCATCGTTCTGGTGTGCTCTCTCTCTCTCTCTCTAAAATAAATAAATCTTTATTTTATTTATATTAGAGAAAGAGAGCACAAGCAAGGGGAAAGGCAGAGGGAGAAGCAGACTCCCGACTGAACAGGGAGCCCAACGCGGGGCTCCATCCCAGGACCCTGGGATCATGACCTGAGCCGAAGGCAGACGCTTAACTCACTGAACCACCCAGGAGCCCCACCCCCCCAAATCTTTTTAAAATAAAATACAATTAAAATAAAATAAAATAAAATAAAATAAAATAAAATAAAATAAAATAAAATAAAATAAAAATAATGCATGGGTTGATAGAGCCAGTGCAATTACCTTGAGGTCAGGAAATTGTATATTTTAGAAAGTATTTGATATAAAAAAATATAAGAGGGTAAATGATCCATGGTAAGGGAAAATCAGTCACGCTTGGACTGCTTTAACCTCAAAGCAAGCTGGAAGATTAGGGTGTTTTAGGTCAAGGAGTGGGAAAGTTAGAAGCATCACGGAAAGGTCCACAGGTAGGAAAGTTAGCAGGTTTGACAGCGGTCAGGAGCATGGGTTAGTAGCCAGGAGAAAAGAGGGAGCAATATCATCAGCTATCTTATAGCTAGCTGTACGGTGTGTTTAAAGGGCAGGGAGTACTTGGACACTTCCTTTCAAGCCAGCAAGCATGGATCGCCCCCCTCCTCTGTTCCAAATTCTGCGCCCGACACTGGAAATAAAGAGACCTAACCAAGGCTGGGGTAAGGGCTCCTTGGCCAGAAGGCGTTCCCCGTAATAGGCCTGTGGAAGAGGGCTTCCCACCTGGCCAGCCCATCCTAGTACTGGCATCCTGGCTAAAATGGTTCATCAGCTCATTTTCCCCGGAACCTTCAACAAGTCCTCACTACTACATTACTGGGATGAAATCTGAGCTGAGGAAGCCAGAAGACTCTAGCCCCTGCCTGCCTCATTTCCCACCCAATCACCCCCTTCCTTTTAGCTCACTCAAACTGGGTTTTTCCCACATATTGATCGCTTTTCCACCTTCAGGACATCCCCACCCGAT
The DNA here is from genome assembly GCF_905146905.1 of Nyctereutes procyonoides. Taxonomy (NCBI): domain Eukaryota; kingdom Metazoa; phylum Chordata; class Mammalia; order Carnivora; family Canidae; genus Nyctereutes; species Nyctereutes procyonoides. The sequence continues at coordinate 9,201,552 of NW_026575030.1, read as the reverse complement.
TCCCTGTCACCTGTACCTCATCAGCTCAACCTTTAGGTCTCAGCCTCATTGTGGCTTCCATGGGAGGCCAACTGTGACCACTGGGTGAGGTGAGCCCCTCCCCTGCTAATATGTACACAGTATGGCTTCTTCTTCTTCTTCTTCTTCTTCTTCTTCTTCTTCTTCTTCTTCTTCTTCTTCTTCTTCTTCTTCTTTTCTTAGAGGTTGCATTTATTTATTCATGAGAGACGGAGAGAGAGAGGCAGAGACACAGGCAGAGGGAGAAGCAGTCTCCCTGTGGGGAGCCCGATGTGGGACTCGATCCTAGGACCCCAGGACCACGACCTGAGCCAGAGGCAGATGCTCAACTACTGAACCACTCAGGCGTCCCGCTTATGGTCAACTTCTTCACAGCATTTAGAACAAGCGTAATTAGATACTCATTGTGCAATCCCAGGTCTAACTCCCATCTCCTCTGCTGAACTGAAGGCTCCATGAACATGGGAAACAGCCTCTCTCCTTCGTAGCTCTAGTCCCAATATAGAGACAGAGGCTGGTCAAGCCTGGCTGCATGCAGTGAAGATTCACTGAGTCTGAAGGCAAATGTGTCCAGATTCTTCTCCTTCGAGGACCGTGAGGAGCCTCCAGGCTCCATCCTGGTCCGGACTTCCTTCCTCCTTGTGTCCACGGATCAGCTTCTGCATCTCCCTCACCTCATGGCCTGGAAGGTCACACCTTGTGTCAGCATCGTGATTGCCATTGGCAGAGCCTCTGTCTCTGAGATTGTTCTCACCTCCCTCCACTGGGTTTTTATCAACCATTTTCTTGAGTGGCTTTGCCTCTCCAGCTCCCTTAGTACAATGCCTGCGGCTTAGCCCTGCACCCATGATGGCTCTGTGGGCTGCTCAACAGATTGAGATTTTATTGCAGAGCCTTTGAGACCATAGGTAGCTCAAAGCGTGGCAGGGGGAGAGGTTAATTCCCTGATGGGGATCTGAGGGGCAGGCCCTGATCCCTGTGTCCCTTTAACAGTGCAGTGGAAAAGGGGGGACTCCAAAGTTGCACTGCATGCATGAAGATGGATCCTCACTGAGGATGCTCAGGTCAATCACTTAACACAGACACAGCACCCCCCAGCCCTATGCAAAAGAAACTCAGAACAGTCGCCACCTCGTGCGTGCGGTGGGTATAAGGGGTAAAGGGATCACTTCACTGTGCCTAGCACAGTCCTGACACTCAGCTGGTACTTCCCAGGTGGCAGTCCTTTGAACACCCTGATGGTGTGGGCAGGCTAGCATTCTAATCTCAGGTTACAAGCACTAGGGTGAAAGCACGTGCACACAGCCTCTAGATTCCCAGCAGTGGTTCTTTGCATGGGTAAAGTGTTCCCAAGGGTGCACTCATCAGGCCTCTTCAGGACTGTAGAGCACAGCGGGGAGACTGTAATAATACGGTACCGCTGAATGGGAACACTCCTGTCAAGAGGCTGGGGATGCGGATGGCACCGTGGGGACAGAGCCCGGGGTGGATCTCCAGGATCTGCCCCACCTGGGCACCAGACCACGCTGACCCCAAGTCGCTTGCTGAGCTGGGGTAGCCAGGGCAGATTGGCATCCCTGCCCTGCTCCTGGGCACCACGGCGGGCACATCAAGTCACAGCACGTCCGCCTTATTTGCCAATCTGTTGACTGTGCCCCCTGGCCCTCAAGTCCCTATTCACTGGGCGGTAAACATGTTACCTAGCAACCAAGTGTCAATATCAACAAAGGCTCCGATGAAGTTGTTAATCTGGCAAGAGTGACAGCGGGGCCGGCGCTCTGCGCTGGCTCCTCCACTTATTGTCTGCCACTTAGACTGGCCCACGAGGATATCGATGCTCAAAAGACCCCACATCTCCCTCCACTATGAAAATTAAATGAAGTGTGTGTCTCAGGCAGGGAAAAGGCACCGGCATTGGCCTGCCTGGGGATCTTGTTTCTCTTTTCCCCTTCCTCTCCCCCACTCCCCCCAGTGAGGTAGCCCGTGGGGTGGAGTGCTTCCCCCGAGGGCAGTGACCGCTGCTAATTTCCAGGAACAATGTGGACACTCCAGGGCCGGGCTGCGCACCCGAAGAGACATGCCTGTCATTTGTCCTGTTCATGGGGCTCCAGGTGGGGTGAAGAGGGCAATCTGGCCCTGAGACTCAGCCCTGCACCAGAGCTCAGGCCAGTGGTTGTCACTTTGGAACAGGGTAAGGGCAAGCCCACAGCGGGGACTGCAAGGGTGGCTGGGGACACAGCAGGTCCCTCCTCCCCGCAGCTCATATTCCAGTGGAAACAGGCCACCAACCAATAAAGAAATGGATCCATCAGGCAAGTATCTGGGGAAAGGGCATTTCTGGAGGCAGGTGGGCAAATACAAAGTCCTGAGGACAGAATGTGTTTTGTACTTTAAAGGAGCTGCAGGAAGGCCACGGGGGTGTCTGCCAGGAACAAGGGGGCTGGCACGAGGCAGGAGAGAGTTCTCAGAGAACACAGCCCTCTCGCAGGGCCTGGGGGGGCCGTGGCCATGACCTCAGAGTTTATCTAAGGGGAATGGGAAGCCAGTGCAGAGTTTCCATTTCGGGGTGACTTCGCCTCATTGCCACCATAGCTGCTTTGTGGAGAAGTGAATGCAGGGGCCAGGTGTTAGCAGAGGAACCAGTTAGGGGGCTCCAGGACAGGCCCAGAGGTGGGGTGGCAATGCTGTCGTGTCCCCACAAGGCCCCACCTGCAGCTTTTGGTGGAGGAGTGGGGTAGGCAGGAGGAAGAATCTAGCCTGGGTGGGGCTTGGGGACCCGGGAGCCTAAGTGAGAGTTGGAGGGGGCTGAGCTCCTGGCTTGGCGTTGGTTGAAAGAACGCCTCCCCTCTCAGAGCCTGTTCCTCATCTGCTGACCACACTCCTCTTCATCCTGTTTACCTTCCAGGACACTAGGAGGGCAGGTAGATTTCCCGTTGGGAGGACCACAGGTGTGGAGTCCGGCTGAACTGCGTTCTAAGCCTGACAGCACCATTTATTAGCCGTGTGACTTCGGGCAACCTATTCAACCTCCCTGGGCCTCAACTTTTCTCTTCTTTAAAATAGGCCCATGGCATCTACTGCAAATGGTGCTCAATCAGTGCTTACTTATTTGTCCAGCATGCATGTTTTAGTGCCAGGTACTGTGCAAGCTATAGAGGTGAGTAAAAAGTAAAAAAGGTGGCCCCTTTTTCTCTTGGAGCCAGGAAGACTTCTGGCTCATCAGGAACAGTTGCAGCCCAGAGAGTCATGCCCTCAGAAAGCCTTGGCATCCCTAGTGTTTCCCCGGGGAGCAGGTGGTCGTGCAGAAGTGAGGGGGTTTTGTAGGGTGGTGTTAGGGTAGAGCAGAAGGAGGGAGCTGAGCTGGGCTTCAGAGACCTAGGTTTTAGGAGGCCCCTGCTCTGATTTGCTGAGTGACTGAGGACAAGTCCGTCTTCTTCTGGGCCTTGGTTTCTGCATCTGGAAAACAAAGAGATGGTACTAGACAGGCTTAACCTTCCTTCCAGCCCTTGATGCTGCAGGGAGGAGGGCCCTCCACCCTGGGCCTGGGGCCAGAGCTGGGCAGTTAACAGGCTTAGGCTCACTGGGAGGCTTAGGCAGTTTCAGAACAGCCCTTCGGAACACGTCCCCCACAAATCTGGTGTTCAAATTTGGTGACAGATTCCAGGAGCCAAGGCACTGCGAGGAACACTGGTTACCTGATGGACACCATCCCTCACTGTTTTGTTTGAACTCTTCTAATCACTTAAAGGAAGCAGGGTCTTAAGCCCTCTTGAACTCTTGCTAATCTTCACCTTAAAACGAGGAAAACACAGAGTCAGGACAATGCCTTGAGGAGGCAAGAACCTCAGAGCAGAATTTAATAATACTACTTTACTTGTATCGTGTATGGGCGTATGTCACCTCTCTTGGTTTCCCGTTTGCAGTAAGAACATGATGTTCCTTTTATTTATTTTTTTAAAATTTATTTGTAAAAGGTTTTCTTTTTAAAGTTACTTCCATACCCAGCGTGGGGCTCAAACTCACCACCCCAAGATCAAGAGTCACATGCTCCACTGACAGAGCCAGCCAGACGTCCTATAAAGTTTCTTTTAAAAACACATTCATTTAATAAATAGGGTAAGAGAGTTATGAGTAGAAAAGAAATGCGTCAAGCCATATGCAATTACTGATAAGTGACCACTTCTGATTGCAACAATGGCAACCTGATATAAAGTAGTGATAACAGCAAGCATCTACTGAGGGCTTACTTTGACCAGGCACTGCCCTAAGTGCTCTACAAGGAGTATCTTACTTAGTCCCCACAGTAAATAGAGTACGTAGGGAGCACTGCAATTGATTATATGCCACATCACAGTAGCTTTGTGACCTTGAGAAACTCCTTCCACTCTTTGGGAAGAGGCTAGTCCAGAACCTGTGACCCTTCTTCATCTATGGTTCCATAGCCCAAGGATGATGGGCTCCATCATCCATCAACATTCCACGATCTGTTCCCCTGACATATTTACTGAGCAACTAATACACAGTGTGCTGACCATCAAGGCTGTGGTTGGGGAGTGGGGAATAGGGATAGAATTCTGGAAGACATTGTCCCAGCATCGGGAGGGAGAAGCGAGGAGGCAGGCACATATGCCATGGGCCCAGTGGTCAGACAGTCCCTACTGTGAAGCCCACAGGGGAGAGGCATAGGCATGGACACAGCTAACAAGAAGGTTACCCTAAGAATCCACTGCCCCTAGAGCCCCTTAAAGGCCCAGACTCAGCCATAAACCCCAGTGTAGGACTGATGGGCACAGGTGACCAGAGAAGAGGAGAGGTGGGGATGGTGGGGATAGGTCATTCTGCATGGGGCCAGAGAGGACACAGAAGACCCAGGTCCTAAAGCACATTTCCCTTGCAATAGGGGGTACACACAGAGCTTCTGGACTCTATTCCAGCTTACCAACTAGCAAACAAGACTCACCTTAGCCTGGGAACATGAGGCAAAGATGGTCTAATGTCAGCACAGTTGGGACAACTGTACCCAGAGGCCCTAATGCCCAGCAGTGTACACCTAGAGAGGGGTTCACTGTCTCTGCCACCCTCTCCCTGGGGCTCCTGTCCAGACTGGGTCAGGGGAGGTGAAGCCAATGAGAGTTCCATGGCATGGTGAGGTGAGGCACCCTGTGGCTCCGGGTGACAGATGGGTCATAGCAGTGGGCGGGTTTTACAAGGTGGGTCCCAAAGGATAAATGTAATTCGGGGTTCAAGATGCCTGGGAGAATAGAACTCAGGCAGGTGGTGACGATGATGAAAGTGGAAGTTATTGAGCTGGTTTGACACCCAAGTCAGTCAAATACAAGCATCTCCTTTCTGTGTGTCACCTCCTCACCCTCGCCTCCAAAGGAAGAATGGCAAGAAGGTGGCCAGCCTACAAACCAGTGGGAAAATGCACACAGAACATTTAAAGCCAGAATGTCTCCCAGTATTAGAAGGCCTGGGCTGTCTGGAGAGGGAAACCAGAAATCTCAGACCCTCAGACTGCAGCTACGGTCAGCGGCACATGGGGCTCCGCTGGTCTGGCAAAGGAAACAGGTGCAGGAAAGCAGGAGAGATGGTGGTTAGCCCACAGAGGAACCGGCCCAGCCTCATTTCCCTCATCCCTTGAATGGGGCTACTATCACTGGCCTTGCCCAAGACCAAGGAGTCTGAGGGCCAGGAATTAAATGCTCCCCATCTTTCCCCTTACCCCGGGTAGAGCAGGTGCTGCCCATGGCTGATGGAGCACAAAACTTGCAAGAGCTGCTTCTTGGAGGTGCCCAGAGCCAGGAGTATCACCGAAGAGGAGCCGGCTGGGCAGTGGAGGACCCGCAGAGAAGGGGGGAGACAGCAGGGCCCAGGATGGTGACTCTCTTGTCCCCATGGCTACTGTTTCATTTATTGAGTCCCACAGAAAAAGAGAGGTCAAGGCAGAAGGGAGAGACAGGAGGAAGGGATGGACAAGGAGGAAGGGAAGTGGTCGGGTGGGGAGCTCAGAGGGGAGTCAGAGGGAGATAGGAGGCAGGTGGAGCTGGCAGGACCAGATGGGGACGGCAGTGGGCTAAGGGCATGAAAGGTACGTATCTTCATAATGGGGGAGTGTGGGGGCAGTCACCCCCTCCTTCCTCCCTCCCATGCCAGCTTGGGCTGTGAGACCCTTGAAGGGGACATTGTGGGGATACTGTTCCCAGCCCTTGTGAGCAGAACTTAGAGAAGACTGCCTAGAGCTGCCACTCCAATCTGGCTCAGGCCCAGGCTGTCCCTCAGCATGACTGCCAGAGCAAGCCCACCCCCTGCAAGGTCCCCGGGTGCTCCCTACCCCCTCTCCCATGGCCACTCTCCAGCTATGGCCAGCCAGAGCCTTGGAGCCTTGCTTCCTGGTTTATTCTGTTGGGGCTTCTATTCCAAGCTCTGTCCCTATCTGCCTGGGTCTGATGCACCCAGGGGGCCCAGTGCCTGCCTCCGAGGGCCCCTTCCTGGACGTGTCTGTCCTTTACTCTGGCTGCCCCTGCTTCCCACTCTCTGTCCTCTCCCCATTCCTTTCCTGGCTGGCTGATGAGTCAGGAGAATCTGCTAATGGTGCTCCAGATACATAAGTGATTAAATATATCCCCATATATTCCCTACCCTGGAGCATGGGTAAGTGCTTGACAAGTGTTAGCTATTAGCTGCATTTTTATTGAGTTTCTTGACTCTTTTTTTTTTTTTGAGTGTTTGACTCTTGAGTGCTGTGGTCTGCCCATCTTTAAAATGATATTAATGAAAAAATAAAATGAGATTAATGCAGCACCAAGTGTCTCCTGATGTGCTGCACTGAGCAGGGCATAGTCTCCCTTATGTGGTTCACAAAATGCACAATTGGAATTTAAACATGAGGAACATAAGACAAGCCCCGACTGAGAGACATTTGTACAACATAACTGGTCAGAACCCCTCAAAGGTATCTGGGTCATGAAAACCAATGAATGACAAAGGGAGAGGCCGTCCCAGCCTGGAGGGCTCTAAGGACACTCGAGCGTTAAATGCAGCCTGGGATCCCGAGGACATCCTGGAACTGACAAAGGATGTTAGTGGGAAAACTTGCAAAATTTAAACAAGGACTGTAGGTGACTTAGGAGTGTCTTGCCTCCATCCATGTCCTGGTTTTGGTCGCCTACCAGGGTCCACAGGGCATCTGCATTAGGGGAAGTGGTAAAGAGTATATGAGGTACAATTGTAACATTTTTCAAGTGTGAGATTATTTCAGGATAAAAAGTTTAGGGGGCACCTGGGGTGGGTCAGTCAGTTAAGCATCTACCTTCAGCTCAGGTCATGATCCCAGGGTCCTGGGATCGAGCCCCACATTGGGCTCCCCGCTCAGCGGGTGAGTCTGCTTCTCCCACTCTCCCTGCCTCCTGCTCCCCCTGCTTGTGCTCTCATTCTCTCTCTCTCTCTCTCTCTCTCTCTAAAGTAAATAAAATCTTAAAAGAATTTTTTTTTAAATTTTAAAATTAAAAGTCTAAAAATAGAATTATGGAGAGTATCTTTCCTCTAGGTTATTAGGAAGAATATAAAAGTAAGTGTAAAGCATGTAGAGGCGGTCAGCTGTGATCTGATGAGTCCCACAAACCAACATGCAGGTATAGAAGATAATGGGGCCTGTGAAGGCAGGTGCACAGGGACTGGGCTTGTGTGTAATGTCCTTGTGGCTCCTGCCCCGGGATTGGCCAGCTTTCATTTGCAGGGTGGCAGAGAACAACACTGAGAAAGTCCGAGGCGGATAAGAGCCAGGGCATGAGGGGCACCTGGGTGGCTCAACGGTTGAGCATCTGCCTTCAGCTCAGGGTGTGATCCCGGGGTCCTGGGATCAAGGAACCTGAGGGAGCCTGCTTCTCCCTCTGCCTATGTCTCTGCCTCTCTCTGTGTGTCTCTCATGAATAAATAAATATAAAATCTTAAAAAAAAAAAGACTCAGAACAGCAGAGTGCCATGAGCACCAGCCCTGAAGAGTTGGGGGTGGGGAGGAGTCTGTCTTGTGTGTGGTCACTGGACAACCTAGGGGCAGAGCTGTGCCTGTTGTCCCAGCAGGCCTCGGTTTCCGGCTGGCTACACTCCATCACACCTAGGGGGCAGCCACCATGTCCCCAAACACGGCTGAATGTAAACTGTAAGGACAGTCCAATCTTGCAAAATATGTAAGCAAATGGGCTTTGTGTCTAATGTTAAGGTTTTTTTTTTTTAATTGTAAAGGAAGAACAAGTGTATAGGTTCTAAATCTGTCGTGTGGGATTTGGTGGTCTTGAGACCAGAATCCATCTGCCAACTTTAAGAAAGAGAGCTCCTTAGGGGGTTTTCACTCTGCAAAGCTTCATGTGTCTCAGGTACCTAGCAACGTGTCACTTGGACTGGCCAGGAGTGCCAACACATTTCAGACCATCTTTGCACCTAGCCCATGGGGTAGGCTCTGGCAGGTGCCTCAGCCCCCATTTTGCAGACTAAGCAGTGAAGAGCTGAATACCAGAGTAGCCCAGAGGGCTCTTGGTGCTCTGGCCAGGGCTCACCCCACCAGGATAAGTTGGGAGAGTATGAGGGTGGTGGGAAAGGGCTCCTATGCTCTTCAACCACAGGAAAGTGGTGGAGAGGAAGGAGAATGGGCTTGGTCACCGGGCCATGCAGTTCATCCATGTCCACAAGCCTCTCATTCATTCTCAGTAGGAAAAAGATCTATTCGTGAGGTCCTTGCCCCAATGTTACACACATAGAAGACACTAAATGGAAGTCCTTCTTTCCTCTTATCCTTAGGAAAGGGCGCCCTATAAGCATAGCCAAGGTGAAGAGGCTCCAGATTCTGAACTAGTGTCATTACTTCCTTCATGTACCCTTCACAGCCAGTCTGCCCTGGACTGATTATAGTCTCAATGACTGTACTGATGGTTTTACTCATGTAACACCCACAGAGCACTTACTATGTGCCAGGCCCCGGACCAAAGACTTCATACATGGGAATTCCTTTATTCTTTGTAACTCCCCTAGGAAGTGGGGAAAGCATTACCTCATTTCACGGATGCACAGATAGCAAATGGTGAACTTGCAAGCCAGAAGGTGTGGCTCCAAGCGTCTGTTCTCAATGGCTGCTGTCCACCTGCTGCTAGTCGAGGATGGTATGGTGTGAATTGTGACTCCCAAAAAAGATACGTTGAAGTCCCAATCCCCTAGTACCTTGGAATGCGGAACCCAGAACTTAGAAATAGGGGTTCTACAGATGTAGTCAATGTGAGGTTATTAGGGTGGACTCTAATCCGGTGTGACTTGCGCTCTTCTAAGAAGGGGAAATTTGAACTCCAAGATGTGCACACAGGGAGAACTCCATGTGAAAATGAAAGTAGAGATCAGCCTGATGCATCTACGAGCCAAGGAACATCAAATATTGCCAGTAAACCACCAGAAGCTAAGAGAGAGGCATGGAACAGATTCTCCTTCACAGCCCTTAGAAAGAACAAACCCTGCCCACACCTTGATCTCAGACTTCTGGCCTCCGGAACAGTGAGATGATACATTTTCATTGTTTAAGCCACTCACTTTGTGGTACTTGGTCATGAAGTTTCTAGCAAACTAAAGCAATCACTGTAGTCCTCCCATGGCATTTCTGAAAGCCATTCCACAATATTCCAGAAATGTTAAAAATATTGCAGCCTGTGAAATAGACTTGCAATATTTTTATGCTCTAGACTGGTAGTTCTTAAACAGAGGCCATTCGGGCAATGTCTGGAGATGATTTTGATCATCACAACTGAGAGGGTGCTACTGGCATCTAGTGGGTAGAGGCCAGGGGTGCTGCAGTGCATGCGACAGCCTCCGTCACCGAGCCCAAAACATCAGTAGTACCAAGACTGAGAATCCTTTGGACAATATGATGAGTACTGTGATCCTCTCCTAAGGAAAATGCCCATGTGCTAACACACTCATACATTCACTCAACTCACACACTCACACTTTTTACCCCACACCATTCTGTATCCAGCCACAGGGACATGTACATACAGTCCCAAAGCCCTTCCATTCATACTGAGTTAAGGACCCCTATTGCTTTGTGGATAAAGAGTGATGTTAATATAGTTAGGAGCCAAGATTTTCAGCATAATAGCAAAGAGATACAAGTATAAGGCAGTATAGGTAAAGTTAAAAATCCTGTAATCTTAAACCCAAATTGGAAATATCAATATAAACTAATGATGTGTTTTCCTTTTCATAAAGAAAACAGATACCTCCTAGGCCTATTCACTGAAAAGCCCTGCAAGTAGCACCATCTCGGAGGCAGGAGCATTATAGCTCCAGACTGGAGTCTCCAAAGAACCAAGGAGCCTGGGAGAAATGGATGATTTTAGGGCTGAGGTAAGACAAATATAAGGTGAGCAACACGATCTTGTTATACCAAGATGCAAAGAAGTCATCCCAAATTTCTACAGTTATTAGAAGGAATCAACTCAAAATGGTTCTAATTGACCAATGATGGGGAAACTTTATTGTCAAAAATAATAATAACTAAAATTTATTGAAATAACCCAAATATAGAGTTCATGATATTTTTAAAAACTCATCCAAAAAGCAATAGCCTTTGGAGGATGTTAGGAAACCAACAGCTTATTTTTAAAAACTTTTAAAAATTATTATTTTAAAAGAGAAAGGATCAAACATTTTTCCTGCCTTTGCTATATAAACTTCAGTCTAGGGAAATCATTAATGAAGGAAAGAGTGTTATAGATAAATTTCACCTAGAAAATGCACATGAATAATAGCATATTACCACTTTGCAAACCCTAATGAAATAATGGGCCACCATGGCCACTAAAACCATGAACCAAAAGGCTGATGTTGGGAAATTTATGGTGGATGGGCCAGCCTACAGCACCTGGACCCACAGATCAGCTGTAATGTCACAGAAAGAGGAGATCGGACATGCGCCTTATTATGCAACAGGTAACACACAGCACCACTTCTCAGAGGGCATTGTGAAAAACTGAAGCCAAATCTGACCAAGATTCTGGGTCTGACTATATGTGGATAAGAAATACAGGCGATAGGGCTGTAGGTCCATATGCGGGACAATGACATGGAGATGCAATCAGCAGTCAGCCAGACCCAGAACATGGGGAGCTCTAAGGAGGCATGAACCAGGGTTTTTTTGCTTGTTTGTTTTGTTTTTAACAAATAGCATTAGAGAGAAAAGGCAGAGGGTGGATGCTGTTGCAGATTAAAGAGATATGGAAGAGGTAACGATCCAAAGCAATGTGCAGCGTCTATCTGGGTCTGTATTTGAATACTTGGTTGTAAAAAGCATTTGGGAGACAATAGGTGAAATGTCAATGGATAGATATTACATGACATTAAAAATGTCTTGTTCATATTTTTTATTTGATAATGGTGGTGTTAAGAATTTTGAAAGAGAGGTTCTTTCTTTTAGAGAGGCATACTGAGGTCTGTATGGGTGAAAGGACCCAACAGGTGGTGGAAGCTGGGACTGGCCCCAGTAGATAGATAATTATTAAAGCTGACTGACAGGTGCAGAGGGCTTGTTTTAAATTGCTCTTTCTGGGGTGCCTGGGTGGCTCAGTAGGTTAAGCTTCCAACTCTTGGCTTCAGCTCACGTCATGATCTCAGCATGGCGAGATCAAGCCCCATGTGGGGCTCTGCGCTGGGTGTGGAGCTTGTGTAAGGTTTTCTCTCTCCCTCTCCCTCTCTCCATCCCCACCTTTTTTTTTTAAAGATTTTATTTCTTTATTCGAGAGAGAGAGAGAGAGAGAGGCAGAGACATAGGCAGAGGGAGAAGCAGGCTTCATGCAGGGAGCCCGATGCGGGACTCGATTCCGGGTTTCCAGGACCACTCCCTAGGCTGAAGGCAGAAGCTCAACTACTGAGCCACCCGGGCTGCCCTACCCCTCCCCACCTTATTGCACATGTGGGCTCTCTCTGTCTCAAAACTAAATAAATAAATTGTCCTCTCTGCTATTGGTGTATGCTGATCATTTTACAAAAAAAAACCTGCTCCTAGCAGGGACGACTGCTCAGCATCATCCTGAGCGCTGGCTTCAGCTCTCCCAGGGCCCTTACCCACTCCTGCTGGGGGCTCAGTGGCTTACACAGGTTGCCTGGGACACGACATCCCTACCCTAGGAACAGTGGTAAAGGAAGGGGTCAAACAGGAAGCTTTCCTGGAAGAAGTGGTGCCTGACCAGAGACCTATGTGAATGTCTCCCAAGGAGAGGAGATGGGAAGGCTCTCAGGCAGAGGGTTTATCGCAGACCCCAGGGGAAACATTGGCAAAAGTGCACATGAGATGTGCAGGCAGGTGGGGACTACTGCACACACACTGGAAAGGTGGGGTCCATGCAAACCCAGAGAAGGACCAGATGTGGCTGTGGAAGAACAAGAGGAGTCAGGGAGGCCCCAGGGTGCTGGAGAGGCAGATGAGTGCTGGAGGTGCTCATCACTTAGGACGGGGGAACATGGCAAGTGGACAAAAGACCGGGGTCAGAATAGGGACCCCGGAAGTTGGTGCAGAGAAGTTTCTCAACAGTGTCGCCTAGACTTTTCCTGCCACTGTACTCTGCCTCCCCTTGTTGCAAGGACCGTGATGTTTCCATACATTGATGGTTCTCTTTTCATTCCTGAAAATGCCAAAGAAAAAAGTGAAGCAGGATGTAGTGGTTTCTGAGTGAAGCTAAGAGCTCATCTAGTAGGGTGGGAAGACGATGTGTGTCTTCTAGGCTAAATTAGAGGTAGCCAGGTGTCTCCTGCCAGGCAGACATTCAGCAACACAGCAGAACGAACCCGAAGGGTCCCTCTCATAGGCCTATGCACAGTAGTATTTTGTGATTTACATGTACCTTTCCTGAATGACTGATGAAAAGCACATCTTTCTCTGTGCTGATTGGCCATCCACGTAGCTTCTTTGGTGACGTATTTCTTTGAATCTTCTACCCATTTGGAGGGGGGTCCTTTGTGGGGGAACAGCACTTAGTCTTTTGGCATCGAGTGTGATATTAGCTGTAGGTTTTCTGGAGATGCCTTTTTGTCAGATTGAGAGCATTCCCCTCTCTGTTCCTACTTTGCTGAAAGTCTTTATTATGAATGGGTGCTGGATTTTGTCACATGTATTTTCTACATCTAGTGAGAAGATCCCATGCTTGTCCTGTTTAGTCAGTTAGTATGGTGAATTTCATTGATTGATTTTCTAATATTAAACTATATTGCATTCCTCTCATAAGCCCCATTTGGTCATGGTCAATTTTTTTTACATGTTTTTGGATTAAATTTGATTAAAACTTTTGCTCATTGCTATGTTCATGACAGATAAGCTTGAAGTCTTTTTTTGTAGTGTGTCTATCTAGTTTTTATATCAAAGCAATGCTGACCTCATAGCATGAGCTGAAAATGAGCTCTTTCATTTTCTGGAAGAGTTTGTGTAGCCTTGGTATTATTTCCTCCTTAAATTTCTTTTTTTTTTTTTCTTAAATTTCAGTTTTTGTGTAGCCTTGGTATTATTTCCTCCTTAAATTTCTTTTTTTTTTTTTCTTAAATTTCAGTTATAGCAAGATCACTTGCTCATTACCACCACCATCACCCTCATGATTCTTGTCATGTCCACACCGTCTATCCACAGCCACACTTTTCTTCAATAGACTTACTTTTTAAAAAAAAAACCCAATAAAGTATTTTACAAGGAAACTTTATATCTCCACCATAAACAGAAGTCAGTGACATTGGCCCCTCTTGTCCTGACCATTTACAGTCACCTCACACCAGCCCCAAGCCCTCTGGGGTGGGCTCACAGATGAATCTCCCCTCTACCTGCCAGTTGTTCAGGTCCAACTACAAATGTGCCATGTGGTGGACCACACAATAAAGAGAGGTAGCCCAGACATGGCTTCTTTCTATTTCCATGATGGAGAGGGGTGGAGTGGCTATTGAGACACAAGTAGTGTGCTGTTAAAATTGTCCTGGGTGCACAAGCAGTAAGTGCAGCAAGCCCTGAGAATCACTGACCTCGTCCAACACCTCCATCCCCAGAGAAAGCAACTGATACTGAGTATGGCAGAGCAACCTGCCAAAAAGCATGTGAATTAGTGGCCAAGTGGGGGTTGGAACCCTGTCACCAAACTCCTGCCCAGAGCTTTGCATGTTGATAATTCGGTTGTCCCTCGCATCCCTCTTGCCCTTGCCCTGCTCTGTGCCCCAGCAAGATGCTCTCTTTGGAGCATGTCCCCCGGGCTCCTTACCCCCTGGCTCCCATCTGGATTTCCAATGGGAAGTCCTGGCAGGGTACTGCACGGGGCAGGGGCAGGGGGTTCAGGGGATCCTGCTTGCCCTCTTTTGTCTCATTCTGGGACAGGTGGTGCCCCTGGGACCTCCAGCTTCTGCGGGACAGCCTCCTTCCACATATCTGGCTTTGAATCCAGCACTTAGGCCCTAGGGGTGGAAACAGCTCCCACACTGGCCAATCCCTCGGTGCCTTACATCCCTCTTAGTTCCCTGAACTCGATGGCATTTCTGCTAATGGTCTCCTTCACATAGAAGTCTCCCTACAAACCAGCCCAGTGTTACTTCCCTGATGCCCACAGGAGCTCCCTCGCTGACTCTGTCCTACCAACTCTTCCCATCCCTGAGGCCTCAGGCCCCAGAGAAAACACCTGAAGTCCCCGGTTCACAAACTGCTGGATGCATGCAGCACTTCTTATTGGCGCCAATTGCCTCTGAATGAAGATGGGGCCCGTCAGCATGTGGCTGACAGGCAGACCCGAGAGATGCTCCTTGAACGGAGGCCTTGCCTTTGCCTCCTCCAGATGCCTAGCCCAGCCCAGACTGCCTAGCCCACCCCTGCCTCTGTGAGGCAGGAGGCATTGGGACAATGGTGCTCAAGTGACTTGAGCAGAAGGAAGAGGAGCATTGCCCTCAAGATGACTCCTTACTCGAGGGGCAAAAGTAATGACAAGTCCACATCCAGTCCTCTGGGACTTCTGGGTTCAAGAAGAGGAAGGCTGGATTAGCCACAGTGCACACACCCAAACCAAACAATCACAGCCCATAGCACCTGACTGTGAACTTCCATCTGAAAAGGAATTCTTGATCTTGATAAGAAAAAGAGGTACATACACATACACACGTACACAACCAGAGCCTGGATTTTGAGTTAGCCCGTAATCTGTATGAAGAACCAGAGAGATAAAAGGGAAATAAAGACATTAAGTCTTCAGAAAGATGTGGAGCACAACAGAGGGCTAGTTGGGTGTATCTGTTTGTTTTGGGATTCAGGATTTGGCCCCTGGGATTACACTGTATGTCAGCAGACATCATCATGCCAAAAGGACTCAGAGGCAGAGCTGAACCTGGTGACCCACACAGTGGCCTGGGCTCACACCTCCTGACCAGGCAGGGCGGCTGGGACAGTGTGGAAACTGCCCTGGGCAGCAGGAGTCCCAGTGGATTACAACCCAGTGTATGAAATCGGCTGGCAGGTAGAAATGTTTCTAGGAGTCCGGCTGGATTGGCAAGCCCCAGAAGAGCATGTTACGTATTAACTCCTCTTTCGGGGAGTCATTAGGCAGGCATTTGTTTACCCACCAGCTTGAGGAGGTTCAGAAAGGGTAGGAAGGGAAGAGAACCAATATTTATTGAGGGCTGGCCGTGGGCCTGGCTCTGCACCAGGGGCTTTATATCTTTGTTGATTTCACCTCAGGTCCTTAGGCTCTGGCCGTGGACGCTGTGAACGGTGATGAGGACGGTGATAGTGAGATCTCTCATTGTACCTTTTACATTTTAAGGGCCTTCATGTAGCATATTACTGCATCTTCTGTAGCATTCATGAGAATCCCTGCTGTAGGGATGACAACCAAAGATGACACAGAGACCCAGGGGAATGAGGTGATCTGCCCACATGGGCTTAAATGTTGAGTGCCAGCCAGAGCCAGAACCCTGACACCTGATTCCACATCTGTGATTCTTATCATACCCGGCTCATCAGCTCCCAGTGCTAGAAAGGGTTCATCATGTTTGGTGGGATGACTTGAGGATCAGCTGATCTAGGCAGCAGGACAGAGCATCTGGAGCAGAAGGCCAAGGGGATTGGCCTTCACCGAGAACCATCCATTGCTGGGCACTGAGCTCAGGTATTGCAGCCCAGAGCCAGAGGGTGGTGGCCAGGGAAGGAAAGGTGATGGGGTTACTACTGCCTGAGTATCTCCACTGGGACTCTTCCACCAGAGGGTGCCCTCCTGAGAGGTCACCTTAGCGATGTTGGGTTTCCTGATGACATGGTATGGCTCTGACGCTTTCACATCCCTGGCACTGGTGTGCAGTTTCTAAATGACCCATTTTCACATGAAATCACAGCTCCAGGAGCATGAGCATGGCCTCAGATTGGGAACTATCATGTCCTCAGCATGTAACTATCGATGGCCCCTTTCCTATGGTGACAGTCAGATGTCACCCTCACTGTGATGTGTTGGTGCAATGCCTGGTGCTTGGGCAATGCAGAGCAACAGTGGCTCCTGCTCTGGCCCATTCCTTGGGGTCCCAGACAGTGGGGTTGGAGAGGAGCTTCTCCCCACCTGACAGTTACCAGGCCCCACACCTAGACATAGCCTTCTCAACTCACAGTTATGTCAGTGGTCTGGGGGATGGTTCCAGGCCAAGCCTAGGGCATGGGGGAAGACAGTTGCCGAGTCCTCAGGGTTTCTGGGCTACAGATGCTTCTTGCTCAAGCCAGGCCTAGAGTAGGGAGCAAGGGGAAGTTTCCAGAAGAAAGCAGTGGGACAGGGCTTCATTTTGGGCTCCAGATTGGCCAGCTGGATTCCTGGCCTCACTAAAGCCACCTGGCTGGGAAGAAAACCTGTCTGGCGAGCTCACAGTGCCTGAAGGAGGAAGGAAGCCCACAGAATGGGGAAGTCATGGAGGACTCAAGCCAAATGCCAAAATAAAGCAGTCAGCTGGGAAGGAAACCAGGTGACAGGCTGAGCAGCAGAGACCTGATCTGTACCCGGTCACATGTGCACACACACCATACTCCCACCCACCATCTCTCTGGCTTTGGCCAGGATGAGGGTCAGGTGGGAGGTACCGATGTCAGGAAGCCTCCTCAGACCCAGGATCTCCCGGAAGTATGTGTGGGGAAGAGGCAGGTGCAGGGAAGGGAAGTGCATAAGCAAGTATGTGCTGGGGCTGTAGGAATTTGGGGTTCCCAGAGCTCAGAGCCAGTGATGACATGGGGAAGGACATGGGAGGTCCACCAAGAAGATTGCTGGCCAATTCAGGCTTTATAAAGACCACCCTGAGAGCAAGGAAGATCAACCATTGCTTCTGCAGGTGACGGACTGTTTGAGAGCTCAGCATGTGTGTCACCTAGCAGTCAGCACGGTCCAAGGCTTTGTGTTGATCACATCCTGCACGGGGACATGTGGTGCTGGCCATCCTGCCCATTTGGCACATGGAAAACAGAGGTTTCCTGGAGTCAGGGCTGGGCTCATATCCAGAGCAAATGGCTGTGCTGGGCTTCAAATTCTCAGAACTGCTCTCAGGGACCTCATCTTTCCCACCATCCTGTCTTGGGGATCTGGGGCCCTGATGTCAATGGGTCAGGTGACACTGTACAAATGCCCATCGACACGACGGACAGTGTTGATGGGTAAAGTTGAGGCTGGGAGCTGCAGGAGGAAGACCAGGAAAAGCACGGGCCTGGCCAGATGAGCTTTCAACTGGCTGATGGCTGGAGAAGCAAGCAGGTAAAACCAGAGCGGGTCATGCACCGAAGGACACCAGAGCTCAGTGTGTGGCCCAGAGGGACTTGGGACCTGGGAACCGTGTGGGAGACAGGCAGGAGATGGGTTTCACCCCTAACTCACTGAAGGAACTTGGGTATCTCTGTTCTCCGCTGTGCTCCATTCTGTGCTTTTAAGCGCAGACAGCTGAGCTCGGGCCGAGCAGCAATGCTCTCACTGAGGCAGCCCTCCAGGGTGGCGTTGATCGGGGCTGCCTGACTTGGTTGCCGAGACCTGGGACCTGCTCCTCTGCCCCTCCTTGGCCAAGTCCCTGCTGCCAGCCATGGCCCACTGCCCGGGATTTTCTAAACCCCGTGACCACTTCCTGGATTCCAGAGCTTACCTCTTCCGTGCCCCCTTCCCAACCTTCTGGAATTTTAAGACCCAGAATGTCAAGGTGATGGGGTGGGAAGGAAGAGGTGCCAGCCCTGCCCCCCCACCCCTGTTGCCCACTCCCTCCCAATCACAGCCTCAGACCTGGCAAGGGCTGTGTAAAGAGAACCAGGGCGGTGTCACAGAACGAATGATGGCTAGGGGTCAGCCCTAGGTCAAATACAGGTTCTGACACCCTCAACTGATCACTCACCATCTCTGAGCCTTGTTTCCTCTAAAAAATAGGGCCAGAAGTTCCTGCCTCTTGAAGTTTCTTGGAAGATGCTTGGGATGATGCCAAGATGAGGAGCTGGACATGACAAAAATGTTTTTCAGTAAATAGAGTCCTTGTCTTCACTGCAATGCCACCGCCCCCCTACCTTGGGGACAAAGGGCATGCCTACATTTATCAAGTGCCCACAGTATGCACAGTTCAATGTGCCATATCAATCATGCAATTGTGCATTATAAATTTTATACAGCATTATCACTGCGGTATTGTTTGCTTTGCTAGAACAAAGTAGAAGAGATAAGATTACCCTTAGCCAAAATGGACCGTAAAACTATGTCACCCAGGACACAGTCCTGCTGGCTCTCCCTCCGGCAGAACCCACTGCTAGGCTTCCATGGAGCAGCAGGTGAAGAAGGTGCTTGCTTCAGGCTGCAGGATGTATGAAGAACTTCACCTCAAGCTCTGAGACCCATGCAGCCCTAGGACCCCCACCCAGAGGAACACAGGGGGCCTGACAGCCAGCCAGTGGGAGAGGCAAGTTGCCAGCCTGAGACAGATGAAATCTCCCGCCCCGTATGTATCGTGCTCTCTCTTCCTCCTGTACAGCATTCCATGCTCCTTCTCTAAATAACAATTCTAAGCTCAGAAACCTTATAATTCAGCTTATCCAGTAGTTTCCACACTCTTTTTCCCGCCTCCAATAAAATTAACCGTAATCACCAATAGAGAACACATAAGTGTTGATTATTCTGGGTGGGGAGCTAAGGCATGGGGGATCTTGGGTCCCTGCCCACTAGTCCTTCCTCATCCCCTAAGGCCCATGAAAGTTCCCTGGGGTTCTGAGAAGTTAGGCATGAAAACCCTTTAGTAGCTGAGTAAACAAAGACTTGTGACTTGTGCCCTCTGAGGCACATGAAGTTGGTAATAGGACACTATCTTGTTCTCTAATTGTTTCCTGGGTGCTAAGCTGATCTCTCTCATGAGATTGCAAAATTGAGGTAGACTGTGTGTGTTTTCTCTTCCTCTGGGTTCTTCTGAGCCCTGGTGAAATGTTTGCAACAGTTCCTGGTTGTAGTGACATGAAGAGGACCAGAGCGCTGGGCCAATGTCTCTTCTAGACAGTGAACCCTGTTGTCCTTGCTTGGGTAGAGCATGGTGGCAGTGGGAATGCTCAGAGGGCCCCAGGGCTGTTCCCACGTCCCAGGAATCTGCAGCTGCCTGAGCACCAGCACCTCCAAGGGAGGCCAGGCAGTTGGGTGTGCTGACCATGTCTGGTTAGGGCTGTCCACAGAGCTAGGTTAGGGTCCTTTGGCGTTGGGTACAGAACCACAGAGGCAGGTGGATGCTCCAGCCTAAAACAGTGGGGCATCATTATGGTCCAGGGATGGGGGACGCAACCACCACTCAGGTTCCCCATGAAGGAAATGTCTCCTAAGGCCACCCTGGGCCAAGGGCAGGGATCCAGCTCTGCTGGAGGGGGCACCTGTGTGGTACAGACAAGCTCAGTGGGGGATTCTCACATGTTTTAACCCACTTGGTTCCCTTCACAGCCTTTGGGGCTGATCATTTTTTATTATTCCTGGTTGCAAACACAGAAAATGTTTGTAAACATGTTCTTGTCCAATAGCAACCAACTAGTAAGCAAGACAACCTCCACTGGAACCCAGTTTCCAGGATCCTGATGTTCATGTTTTTCCCACTGTGCCTATCATGTGGCCAACAGATGACCTAAGAGGGAGACAGAGCAGTGCGAGGTTGGAGTGTGGCAGGCAGGATGCATAAAGGGATCTTTAAAGCTTTGGAGTCTGAACTCATCCCCTGAACCACAGACGTGACTTTTATGTATGCCTGTACCTACAGGGCAGGAAGCCACACACAAGCCGCACAGAGCATCACTGACATCCAGAAAGATGCAAAAACCATTCACAGACCCAGGCCTTCACAGCAGCTGAGCAAGCCCAGTTGCCTTAGAAAACTGGCCTGTATCCTGTTGGATGTGTGAAGAGAAGAGTGACAGATGTAACAAGAGATGCCTAATGGCCTCTTCCCGTAGCAGGTTCTATTGGTCTCCACCAGGCCCAACAATGAGCCAATTCCTCCTCCAGAGTCCTGTTTACCCTGCTGCACTTAAGGTCAATCACTAGTTTGGCAAAACTTGGATCTACTCCCTTTCATTACTCATTAGAAGCTGCCAGAAACTGATAGTAAGCTCAACTGCTCCATCAACCCGGTCCCACGGGGACACCCGGGGTCTGGGGCCTGAGTATGCAGCTGGAGCATGCTAGCTCTGGATTTGGTGGTTCCTTGGGCCTTTTTGGCAAGGTGGACATTACTGCCATTTGTTTTCTGGCCTCCTGCATGGCCCACGCATATGCAAGTATGCTCCCAGGCACGTGCTATGCTGGGGGGTGTGAAGAGTTGGCTCTCACCATTCCCCATGCCAGGTCCCAAGGGCGTCAGGCGGTGGATGATTCAAGGGTAGCAGGTAGTCTACAGAGAGTCCATGTGTCTTGTGCATACTGGTTTCCAAGCTGGTCAGGTGCCTACCATTTGGCTCTCGGGCTCCCTGACCTTGTCTCCTGTGGCCTCTCCCAGCACACCAGCATTTCCTGAGTCCCCATGGCCTTCTCATGTGCTCCAGCCTCCCCTTGCTGCCTTCTTTGCCTCAGGACAGCCACTCACTCAGACTACCTGGGTGCTTAGAGAGTACTGAGCTTCCTGTCTTTGGAGGTCTTCAAATATGGATTGTTCCATGGCAGAAAGGTGAGAGAAAGCCCCCAGGCCAATGGAACAGAGTGAAAGGTGATACTGGACAGGAAGATAAAGTGGTTTGCAGCTCTGATGTTCTCTGAGAAAGAAGAATTTAAGGACAAAGGAAGGATTAGGTGGCAATTCTACTTTTGCTGGCAGGGTAGCCTCGAGCATCCAGCGCCCTTGGCTACAAGCAACAAGGCCTCAAGGTAGAGTTCTGATCCTTTGCTCTGGCTCTTTCCTTCCACAGCTTTCACATAAGCAAGGCTCAGATCTGTCCATTCCATAGCCAAGTGGGTCCAAGGAGAGGAGGGAGACAAGACAAATTTCTCTGATGTGCAGGGACCCTGTCTCCAGTCCTCCCACGAGTGGTGGGGCCTGTGGGCAGCAGGACTCCGCTGGCAAACAAGCACTGAGCCCTTCCTGCCACCACGTCACCTCCCGGAGCCTCCCAACAGCTCTAAGGGGCAAGACCTGGCATCTGGCCAGAGCTTGGTAAATATTTGCTGAATGAATGGAACTGCTCACCAAAAGCAGCCCTGACGGTCCCACGAAGCTACATTCCTGCGAATGCATCAACTCTGCTCTCTCCGAGCCTCTGCTTGATCTGCGGGAAGTGCGGGCTGCCTCAAGCTCCTCTCTCACACCCATCAGAGCTCCTTGGGCGTGCCCACCTGTGGTCACAACTCCATCCAAGTGCTGCTCACTGTCCACTGCCTGTCAGCAGGAGGGAGTCCCACCTGCCTGAGTGAGGCCACAGTCCCCTTGGGAGACCATCCCCCATGCCTTGTGGTCATGTGACTCCAAGTCTCTGCTGCTGAGGGTATCATGAGAATCCCACCAGCCTCCGTGCAGCCCCCAGCTCCAAGCGGGAGACAGGAAGCAGCCCAGGCTGTCTGTGGGTAAATATTTGTTGTGTGCCTACCCTTGGCCAATGCCTAAGAGCTGGTGCCGCTAGCTGGGCAGGGCTTCCAGAGCCCAAGCAGGGAGCTGTGTGCTGTTGGGGTGGGGGCCTCAGCAGCATCTCTTGGGCTCTGAAGTGTGCAACTTTTAGTGGTTCAGCACTTTCACACACACACACACACACACACACACACACACAACCCTATATACTTTTTCCCTCAAGCAAGCCACTTGTCCTAGAGGAGCTGGCTCTACATGCATTTCTTGTTCACCAAATGCCATGTAAGGAATGGGCCCACTCCTAACTGTGAGGTCTGGGGCTGACCAGCTCCCCTGCCCTCACTCCCCTATGCTGTGCTTCCTCTCATGTGCCCTGCTGCCCTACCAGGAAGCCTGGCCTTGCTTGAGGTCGCTGCAGAATATCTGACTTCTGTACAATTACTCCTTCTTCCTTTTAGGTTAACCCATGGCCTGCAACCCAGAACGTGGATGAGGCACATCCAGCCTCTGGGTGCAGAAGGAGGAGGTCCCCAACTCAGCCAGGCCTCAGTCCTGAGGGCCTGTCCAGCAGGAATGCCCAGTGCCTTCCTGTGGGTCAAGCTCAGAGTTTCAGTGTAGAAAAAAGAGACCTCATTTCTGCCTTTGGCAAGAAGAGAAAAGGCTTCCCAAGAGAAGTCAATCTTCTCCACAAGAAGGAATCCCCAGTCTTGGCTGGAGCTGGGAAGAATAGTTTCCCATGGGTGATGTCCAGTGCTACTCAATTCATCAGCAAAAAGCTGAGAGGGAGCGCTTTGTCCAGGCCCCAGCTTGTGTCAGGCCCCCAGCCCATCAAGTCTCCAGTAGTCAGAAACCGTGTGTGGCCCTCGCGATGCCCAGCATGGAGCTGGCACCCAGGAGGTACTTGCCCGAGCCTTGCTGTCATAAGCAGCTCTGGCACATGGTCACATGTGCTCACCCCATCTTTTTATTAACCTCATTATTTGGGAATTCATGGTTTTCAACCCAGGAAAACTTGTTTTGCTGTCATTGGGCTGGTCTCTTTCACTCCTGGGGGATCCCATTCTCCCTCTTGGGGCCTGGCAGGCTACAGACCCGCAGGTGTCAATGGTGATCCCTCCCTGTCTCCTGTTCCCACTGCAAAGGCTTAAGAGCACCCTAGCTCTTCTGTACTCTCCTGCTGAAGACATCAAGGAAGAGAGAAAATCAGAAAGTGGCGATTATAATAGAGGAAACACAGCCCAGTTAAGGAGTTCTTTGCACTAAGGCCTCGTGAAGCCCAGTGGGGACAGCAAGAGGAGTCGAGCCTCATAACTACCTTTGCGGGTGAATCAGAGAGGGGCAGAGGGTGGCTCTTTCGAAGGCTGGACAGACGGAGGGATGTGGCCAGCTGTACCTCCACCCCACCTGCAGAGGGCCAGGCCCAGGCCACAGCAAGAGGCCTTTAAGTCCTTCTACCAGGAGATTTCTCTGAGCCGTGTCACTGCGATCACCAGAATCAGTGAGTCCAGTTCGTGGAAGACCAAATTTCCTCCTGGGAGGAGGAAGGCCTCTTGGCTCACCAAATAATTGATAAGGGTCTTACTGAAATTGTGAGGAAGGCGATCCAGAAGGGTTTCCACCCAGGTAGGGGGAGCCATTGAAATGAACAACTATCATTATGATGTGGCCAATATCCTGTCACTCTTCTCATCGAGTGTGCTGTCTTTGTTGGCTTTTTTTTTTTAATGAATGTGAAAATATTTATTATGAATGCAAAAACATGACCAAGGTGGCTAGAAATTCATTCCCCTATCCCCTTTCTCCTCAAAAGTTTATGAACGGATAATTTGTCTGGGGGAAGCTGTGGTGTGTGGGTGGGTGGGTTTTGGGGAGGCACATGTTTTGGGGGAGGCATATGTCTTCTGTGAAGACAATAGTGAGATACACAGTGCCGGCCTGCGTGTAGGGAGGGTTTTCTGGGAAAGAAAGGAGGCAGTCAGAACTCGGGGAGGAAGGGCAAGAGTGTTCTAGGTGAAGGCTTGGACTGTCTGCATGAGGGAAAGGAGGGCCCCAATGTCTGGGGCCCAGTGGACACTCAGGTAGGGATGGGACAGGATCAGGGAGGGAGGGAGGGAGGGGACAGAGGAGGCAGGCCTCCTAAGTTCTGTGTCTGGTTCTGTTCCCATCGTGTCTAGCACTGTACCTGGCATGGGGCAGGCACTGAATCAAATTCATCTCAGCAGGTTTCCAGGTGAGTCACCTCACACCCAGGGGGGAGTCCCTGAAAGGCCAGGGAAGGGGAGCCACCTGGAGGGATTTGGGTCCTTAACAGACCATTCTGACTGCTAAGTGGAGGAAAGGGCAAGAGTGGCTCAGCACGAGCCCACCAGACACAAAACCTCCAGAGGCTACTGAACCAGCAAGAGGTGATGCAGAGAAGTGGGCAGAGCCTAAAATATAATTTAAAGAGAGGCCAGCAGGAGGTGAGGACTGAGCCAAACCCCAGTTTCTGTGAAAATCTCCAGGAGATGCCTCAGACAGTAAGCTGGCACCTGTGGACGCTGAGCTGGTGGGGAAAGTTAACTAGAACTGCTGAAGAATTAGTGGCTGGCGTTTTGCAAAACGTGAGTTTGGGCCCAGGCTGTGTGACCTTGGGTAAGTGACTTTGCCTCTCGGAGACTCATTTTTATCACCTTGAAACAGGCCTCAATCCTGAGCTTGGGTTGAAGTGTGGCAGAGGCCACGACACCTGCGCCCCTAGGAAGGCTCAGCTGTGTGTGCTACCTCCCGTGAGCGCCACGCTGGGCCACACGGAGCCTCTGAAGGAGCCGTCTCATCTCTGCCCAGCGAGCTGAAATCAGGCGCCCACATGGGGCGGTGCTTCCTAGAAGTTCTTCAAAGTGTCCCCACCCTCTGGCCTCACGATTCCACGGTAAGCACTGCCCAGAGAAATCACCGTAACTCGAAGCAGTTCCCGGCAGTGTGCTTATAATGGTGAGAAATTCGAAATAACTAAGGGGGCCAGCACCAGGAGAGGGTGGCATACGTGCTCTACGGCCATGGCATGGGGAATCGCATACAGAACGACACCTGCTGTTTGCCCTGAACTCATTGTGGTGGGGACGTGCTTCTGATGGGAGGCCAGGGAGCAGATGCGGAATCACAGCAGCGGCTATGGTACTCTCCAAGAACTTGGACTCTGCAGTCAGAATCCTTCCTCTCTGCCTTTATCTCCGTATGAGTGAGCCCGGGTTTGCCAAGCTCTTGAAGCTTCCGTTGCACATCTAGAAAGCAAAGTGACATCGCCTCCCTCCAAAGGCTAGAACAGGTAAACAAATGGTTTGGGGGAAGTCCGGGGGTGCTTAGGACCCAGGAAAGGTGACAAGACAGCAACACCAACTATGGAGTCCATGTGTGTGAAGGGCGGGGACGAAAGCACCCAGTGGTTGCCACTGGGGCAGACTGTTTCTGGTTGTTGGACTTCACTGTTTTATCTCCGTTTTCTCTGCAGACCCTACTTTACTTTCAAGTGGAGCCAAATCGCTTTATTCTTATTTAATTTATATTTCCAGCAGAGGCATCCTAGGCTCAGCCTGATGTCCTGGCTCACCTTGGGTCCCCATGGGGTCCAGTGAGGAGATGTGAGTGACCCAGCAATGCCCAACTGCACCCCACTATGACCCACAGTGCTGGCAGGAGTCAGCACCCCCCTCCCATGGAGGTCCCAGGAAGGAAGTGAGTAATGCGCTCGGGCACCGAGCTCAGGGTTGAGGCCAGATGCAGTACTTTTGTTGTTTTCTCATCTCACAAAATGAGATGGGGGGGTGTGGAGGCAAACCTCCCAGTGGGTGCCTGCTTGCCGCTCACCTGGGATGACTAACTGGGCTGAAGCACCTCCAGGCTTCTGGCCATCTTAGGTGGGCGGCAAGAGCTGCCAGGGCCGGACCCTTGATTGATGGGGCAACGGTTCCTGCTGGTAAACCCTGCTTCTACCCAGGCCAGCTAGCTCCACTGAAGACACAAATCCCTTCCCATAAGCACATCTGCAGCAGAGGGAACTATGTCCTGGCAAAATTACAAAGTTGTCACAGAGCTTGCATTGAGCCTTGCCTCTGCGGCGTTAACTGTGTGGCCTTGGACAAATCGCTTAACTTTGCTGTGCTTTCTTTCCCCTTCTATAACATGGGGACCCAACAAGGTTTTTGAGAGAGCTGGATGACACAGTGTACATAAAGGCAGCACCCACACATAGTAGGAACTCAATATCATTCTCTCCTTTTCTCTACTCTCTGTGGTAAAGCCTTTTTTCTCCCTTTGGTGACAAGCCCTGGTCCCAGGGTGGCCGCTCTAGGACCCAAGGTTCCTCCTCTTCATGAGATCATCCCCGGCTTGGGACCCCATCCTCAGATACTAGGTGCCGGTGTGTCCTCCGTGGCTGTGCCCTGCCATCAGAGGCAGACAGTGGACTGCATTATACCAGGGGGCTTGCCCACATGCTACAGGAGCCACAGCAGCATGAGTAATGGTAGGAATTCAGGGTGTGTAGCAAACAAGGGGGTCTGCCAAGGGGACCCCAGGCCCTCCCTGAGCTCACTGCACATTGGCAGCTGCCCCTCCTGCCTCAGCCACCAGACCCAGGAGGGCCAGAAAAGCTCAAGGACCCCTGATCAGCATGAGGGACTGTGGCAGAGGTCACAGAGAGGAAGAAGCACACTTCGGGTCAAGCCAGCTTGCACTGAACCCTGCTCTGCCACCTACAGACTGTGTGTCCTTGGACCACAGCCCTAGCTTGCGAGTCCCCTCATCTGCAGAGAGGATGGACAATTGCAACCATATGTTTGTTGTGAAATAAGGAGCCTTGGAGGTGGCAGTCAAGGAATAGTGCGATTAGGGCACAAAGGTGGTTGAAGGTCAACCATTTGTCTGAAATCCCCTTAGGGTGACATAAGGGGCTGCTAAAATCTGCCTACCGTGCTCGTGGAACTTCATCGACCTCTCACTGTAGTTCAGACTCCCAAGAAAGGAGCTGCCATTACACTCATTCTACATAGGCACAGGTCCTGGCGCTAGAAGGCTGGGTTGGGACCTGACCCTGGTTGGCCGACTCCTGAGCCAGGGAACCCCGCCCGCCCCCCCCCCCCGCCCACCCCATCACCACTGACTCCTACCTCAGCCTTCCCCAGCTGCGGTGTTGTGTGACTTCCCGATGGGGCAGAGACACGTTCTCCCCAGGGCTCCCTGAGGGTTCATTTTGGCATCCCTGGGCAAACATCCTGAGGAGCTCTGGAAGGTCAGGGAACCCAGGCGAAGGGAAAGGTGCAGGAAAGTATAGTGTGGGGCCCAGCCCCACCCTCAGAACGATTGGGTCGTTCCTTCATTCTACCTCCCCACTAGGGTGTCAACTGGACACGTGGGAGACAGAAAGTGCTATGTGGCAGGCATGGCCCAGGCCCGGGCAAGGGACATCCAGGGAAAGTGAGGAGACTAGACTCAACAGCAGAGAATTCAGGAGTGGGGTTCAGGCGTGGGAATGTAGGCTCAGGCCAGATGTTTTGTTTTGTTTTGTTTAGAGACAAAGAGAGAGAACATGAGCAGAGAGAGAGGCAGAAGGAGAAGCAGACTCCCCACTGAGCCAGGACCCTGAGATCAGGATCTGAGCCAAAGGCAGACGCTTAACCAACTGAGCCACCCAGGTGCCCCGGCTCAGTCCAGGTTAAAGAAAGGGAAGGCTTTACCTATAGGTCTGTCCGGCTCCTTCTCCCTTGCCCCCACCAGCCCTCAGCGGCCCTGCCCAGTGCTGCTTGTCCCTTGGGGGCAGGAGTGGGTTTGTGGAACTTCTCAGTATCCCCTCTTGGTCTCTTGGGCACCAGTCAGCATTTCACCCATTCCCTGGCAGGGCAGGCTGCATGATAAGAAATCCAGGAAGTTCAACAAACATGGAAGGCTCGGACATCTCTGTGGTTCATGCCAGAACAAACACGGCCTGGTGCAGGGCCGCAAGGTCCCATCCCAGGGCAAACACTGCCCTTTGCCAAATAGGGAATTGTTTTTGCAAAGGCAGTGTGTGTGCCCGGTGGGCGGGAGAAGGGCAGTTCTATCAGGTCCCCTGACCACTCACCCTCTCACGCTCTGACATCATTTCCTACGAACCCCGCACGGAGGGGGGCCGCGCGGGGAACCAATGGACAGGAGACTCTTCCAGCCATTAATGAAAGATACAAACGGCATTACCAAAGAAAATTAAAAAGAATGAGTAATCTTCCTGCGGCCCCTCAGCGAAAAAACATCATCTCACCTGATCTTAAAGGGGCCTGCCTGTGAGGTTGGCAGAGAGGGCAGAAATGAGCTGGTCTGACTGGCGCTTGAGGAACGTGCGAGGCGGCGTGTAAGCAGGCCTGGCTGGATTGAAGGCTGGCCCCACCGTGCACCGCAGGCAGCTCCTCTGCAAGCCTCTGTCTCTGCATTTATGATGTGAAGGTTACAGCCCCTACCCACATGGGGCCCTAGAGTTCACGGAGACAAGAGCCTCAAAAGCCCTGAGCTGTGCACCCAGCCCGTAGGAGATTCTCAATAAAGCAGGCTCCGGTCTAGGGCAGCACAGCAGCACCCCACAGAAGGGCCAAGCACACAAAAGGTTACCTTCACGTGCTACTGTAAGTGTGCAAGAAAACACATTGCCTCTGACTACACACTCCCGCCGTGCAATGTCCACACACATGTGAGCGGCTCATGTGTGAAGGCCCTGGCTTCAGCTGGTGCGTCATCCATCACGGGCAGCTGCTTTGTAAACTGCAATAAAGTAATTTAATGCCAGTGATGAAATCTATGCCCTACAGTGCTCGTTATTAATAGGAATTAAACGTATTTCAGGTAACAAAGCAGTGAGTAATGTGGGCAATAAACACAGGATGCAAACCTGGCCCGCGGTGGGACTGACGTGATAGGGTGTTCTCTGGCTCCC
Organism: Nyctereutes procyonoides; assembly: GCF_905146905.1. NCBI lineage: Eukaryota > Metazoa > Chordata > Mammalia > Carnivora > Canidae > Nyctereutes > Nyctereutes procyonoides. The sequence continues at coordinate 9,172,532 of NW_026575030.1, read as the reverse complement.
TATCGAGAAAGACCCACGCTTGTTCAGCAATAGTCACCCCTGGAGAGGGCACAGGTTAATGAATCATTGCACATTCGGCCCTAAAGGGGGCCACTGCGGGTTTCGACTCACCTTATGAGCCACCGCAGTGTTCCACAGCTTTTCCCTTGCCAATGATTTGAAAAGCTTCTGTGTTCACTCTGATACACTCACTCACCATCCTCATTGATGCACTCTTTATTCAGTTCCTCGGCACCGGAGACCCACTCACAGCCCGACACCATCGTTTGGCCCAGACCCCCGCTGGAGCTACAGCTCTACCCAGAGACAAACCCATAGCTGCACACACCTGCAGTCACGTGTGTACCTGTGCCCGGAGAGAGAGGCCTCTCGACCACACACATGCATGTGCATACATGAGGCCTGCAGGCACACTAGGTACACACCCAGCAGTACACGCTGGGAAAGGAGTACAAGCCTACTGGAGCCTGGCTGGGGGGGACAGGATGGCCAGAGTCACAGCAGAGCCCTACTCCCCATTTCCCCCCAACCTTTGCAGCCAGCCTCTGCTTCCACCACGCACTCCAGCCCCCTCCAGGCCTTTGCTCACGTTGTTAAGTGCCCACCTATCTTCTCAAGGCTTAATCATTGCCTCTATGAAGCAAGAGCCTCATCAGAGCTCCCACAGTAAGAAAAATCTAGGTTATATCAGTCACGAATAATCTCCAAATCCTAAGACGTTTTGACAGTCAGTGGGGCAGGGGGAGGGGGCGGGCGGCTCTTCTCCACACAATCACTCAGGGACCCAGGCTGCCAGCAGCACCACCACCGCCTTGTACTTTTTCACCAACTACGATGTCTTCACTGGCTGTGGCAGGGCAAGAGAGAAGCCTCAGGTCAAAGCAAGGTGCGTCACCCGCATTCACGTTGCATTGGCCGGAGTTAGTCACACGGGCCATCTCCCCACAAAAGGGCAGAGAATCATGGTCTTCTACATTTGCTACCGCTGTTGTCACAAATTAACACAAATTTGGTGGCTGAAACCAGCATATATTTACTCTGTTATAGTTTTGGAAGTCAGAAGTCCAAAATGAGTCTTGAAGGCTAAAATCACGGTGTCAGCAGGGTCGGTTCTTTCTGAGGACTCCAGGGGCACCCATGCTCCTTCCTCCATCTTCAGAGCCAGCAGGACAACATCTCTCCTCTCTGATCTTCTTTCTCCCTCTTACAAGGAACCTATGTCCCCCTGGATAATCCAGGACAGTCTCCCCTTCTCAAAATCCTTCATTTATTCACATCTGCAAAGCCCCTGTTGTCACATAAGGTAACATTGAAAGGTTTAGGGGATAGGACATGGTCACTCTTCTATCTGCCACGGTGTTCCAGAAACCAGAGCTAGTACACAGGATTTTGTGGGCACCCGGCATCGCCTCTGCCATTCAGCGCTCCTCTCCTGTCTTGTCCATGCTCGCACAACCCCTCTCAAGCAGCAGGTGAGCTCTGAAAGGGCAAGAGGTGGCCGGGAGCTTCCCTGCCCATCAGGTGCCTGGCACAGAGCAGAGGCCTGGGAAAGTTTGCAGGAAGGGAGAGAGAAAGGAAAATATGAATGGATTTGACAAGATCAAGAGGTGTGTGAGAACAGAAAAGGCAAGAGGGAAAGTAGGCGGACCCTAATGAGTCTAGAGGCCATCAGAGCATGTGAGGCCAATCAGGAAGCGAACTGCCCTGGAGTGGAGGGTTCAGAGGGATGCGTGGGCACTTCACACCCAGACTTGGAGGAATGGTGAGGAACGGTGAGTGGGGAAAGTTAGGAAAGAAAAGGGTGGGAGGAGGCAGGAGACAAAAGGCCCTAGTCTGATTCCGGCACTGGGCTGGGTATTATCACACGGGGGCTCCAGGACACCTTTGCAGGCAGCACAGCAGAGACAAGGGGATGGGGACTCAAGGACACAGCCCCGATCCAAGTTCACACGGCTGGACAGTGGCTGGGCAGGAATTTACAGCCCTGTTCGGCTGGTTCCAAAACCAGCTGCCATCCCAGGACACCCAGCTCCGTGCCAAGCTTTGTCACAGTTGCAATCAGCTTGGTGTCCCCACCTCTTTAGGATCTCAGGCCCTTTATCTGTAAAATGAAGCAGTCAGTCTGGAAGACCTCCAGGCTCCCTCTCAGCTCCACCCTCCTGGGGTCCACGGACAGATCTAGTTCATCAGGACCGGTTTCCTGGAGGGATGGGGGGGTCTGAACTTCTTCCCACTGACAACAGACATACAGTTCCTTTTATGTTGCCAAGAGACAATCCAGGGCAAGGAGGGAGAGGCTCATGGCAGAGATGACTCCATGCCCCAAAAATGAGAATCACAGCAGCCCACGAGATTGTGCAAGCTGCCCGCGAGGCTGCCAGTCGGCCCTGGCCTGGAGGAGGGTTGTTTACACTCCCAAGTATGTGCTTGCAGTTAACTCTGTGGCCGAGTGCACAGCCCTTAGGGCTGCCAGGAGCGTCTGTGTGGGGACAACAGGGATGGGCCTCGCCAAGCCCTTTATCCGAGATACCAGACACCTGTTCGTTTGTTCGTTCATTCGTTCCTTCCTTCCTTCATTCATGTCCTCATTCATTCCCTGAGTGTTTGCCAGGCATTATGCAAGGCACTGGGCATATGGAGGTAAACAAGACAATGTCTTGATGAGTCTCTAGGACCTGAGAACCTCGAAGAACACTGTGAGGGACTAAATATAGATAATGACCCTCCCAGCAAGGTTGGTGCAATAGTAAAGGTATGTGCCTGGAGGTCAGGGAACACAGGGCAGGGGACTTCGGTATCTTCCTATGGAAAATATTTAACTAATAGTTTAAAAAAAATCAAAGCAAGATAGTAAGTCTATACTCAATGACCTTTAAAAAACACGTCTTTTCTTGTGAATGCCTATAGGTGAGAATGTCACATTCAGTTTTCTTTGAATTCCACTTGAGGCCTCAGTCATTTTGAAAACTCCGTCTGCCAGGGCCATGCAAAGGTCCTGGGGGTTGTACAGATACCCGTCATCCCAGAGGGCATGCTCTTCGGTAGCCAGTGGCTGCTGCTGTATGCCAGCTTGGAGGTTCAGGACACTGGGGTATGGCTGTGACTCTAGTTTTTGTGGACCATGAGCTTTAGGAAATCAAAGCAATGTCCTGAGGTCTGGCTATGCAGGGGGCTGACGTCCCACCTCTGGGACTTGGGGGCCCTTTTCAGGTGGTAGGAACCTTCCCCCTGCCATCTTACAATTCCTCCTACTGTTTTACTGAGACTGCCTTCATGTTTTCTCTTTTGAGCTTTCTTTTTTACAAATAAATAAATAACTACACAGGGAAAAATGTAGCCTTCAAACAGCTTCTGGTTGGGTCCTGCAAATGCCCCCTGGGACTCGGGAGTAGGGAGGAGTCTGGTTACAAACCTGGGGACACTGAGAGGGAAAATACAAGGGAGAAAACACAAAGTCATATTTTAATAAATGATGTCTTGTGCCATTATCTACTTTTATTTATAATTTCTTTAGCATATATTTCTAGAAATCAAGCCAAAAGATCAACACATTTTAGAGAATTTTTTAAGTTGCTTTTCTAAAGGTTTACACCCATTCACACTCCTCCCAACTGTGTGCCAGCATTTCCTCTTTCCTTTTTTTTTCTTTTTTTTCTTTTAGATTTTATTTATTTAACAGAGACAACACAAGCAGGGAGGGTGGCAAAGGGAGAGGGAGAAGCAGACTCTCCGCTGAGCAGGGAGCCGACCCTGGGCTGGATCCTCGAGATCATGACCTGAGCCAAAAGCAGATGCTTAACGGAGCCACCCAGGGGCCGCTAGCCCTTCATCTTTCACTTCTCTATCATCCACATCAAGTCTAAGGGTTGGTTTGCTTTTTTTTTTTTTAATTTTGACAATTTTGTTTTCAATATTCATGTCACTGGTTGATTTTACAAGTATAACTTTATTCTCAACGCTCCTTTTTTTTTTTCCACTCCTTTTAAAGAAACAAGTTTCTGGGAAAGTAGAGGTGGACAGCCACCAGAGGTGCCTCAGATTGCTAAGGTCACCTCTAATGCATCCTCGGGGATGTCCTGCCTCACCTGGGCACCTTCCGCACCTTGTCTGAGTGTGGAATTCCACCTGCCGCTTCCAGACCCTACACACCGGCCCATCTCCAGAAAGTTTCCTGGGTCTTCCTCTTTCTGTGGGTTGCCTGAGATCCTGGCTCATACCTGTGCTCTTCTATCCCCCCACCTTGTGCACTGCTGGGGGGAAGTCTTGCCTGCGTGCTGTGGGCCTTGCTGGTTTCTCCACGGCAGGTGGAATCATGCCTGTTGCCGGGGGGTGGAAGTGAGCAAGACACAAGGGAAAGGCCAGAAAGTGCCCAGCAAGCACTTGGCACTTGGTCCATGGTCAGTGAATTTCAGCTATTATACTGTTACTATTACTATTATTATTCTCCTTCTGTCTCTGAAAGGCAAGGGAGTGGCTTTTATCTCTGCATCTTTGGTTGCTGGCCCAGAATGTCAAAGTAAATCAATCAAAGTGCTTATTGGGTAAAGCATTTCTCTGCCCTTGGCACCGGCTTGCCGTCTGCAAGACTGGGATGTGAGGAGCGCTACCTCCTCCTGCAGCCAACCTGACCCTTCTCCCCACGTGGCCGTGCACCATCCCTCACCAGCACCTGCTGGAGGTGGGGGAGGTACCCTGGGGAAATGGGTTCCCAGCATCCCTTGCTTCCAGGGATGGCCACCTGACCCACTCCTGGCCAATGAGACGCCAGCAGGGAGCTCCTGGGAGACCCTCCACTTTTCCTGATGGAGCCAAGGCAGCTATCTTGTCTCCTTGAGGTGATGAGTAGGCTTTTATGTGCTGGGGATGTGTGGAAAGGTGGAAAGAGCCCAGGCCTTGTTGGCATCACCAGCCGCTGACCAAGACCTGCAACCACCCATGTCCAGAATTCTTGATTTGTTAGAAAAATAAAACTGTTTAAGCTACGGCCAGTGGCTGTTCCGTGAAGCCAAAGGCATTTCTGATACCTACAAGCTTGCTTTAGACGTTCATCAAATATTACAGCCCTTCTCTGCCTTTCCTTCTTGTCCTTTCCCTTGAAAAAGGAAAGCTGAGGAGCCCTAGGAAGCACCAGGGGCCTGCTTCACCTAGGCACCTGTCACCTGCTCTACCCCAGAGAGGGGCTGGAGTCATGGAGCCCTGAAGGCGGAGACCAGACGCACAGGGCTCGGCGGTGCAGCCAAGGAGAGGGTGGGTGGGAAGGCCCCCGCTGGGCACCGGGGCTCATCTTGTGTGGGGGCCCAGCTCCCTGCCAACCGAGAGATGGGGCTGCCTCTGGCAGCAGCCACAGAAGGAGAGACAGGGCTCCCGTGTCTTGGACTCATCCAGATTCCCCCCCTCCCCCCTCCTAGCAGGGGAACAAAGAGGCTGCCCTTGCTCAGCCCTAGGAACTAATACTTACTAGTATCTACTATGTACCGGACTCTTTGCATTTCGGGAGAGCCCTTTGATATAGGACTTCTCACCCCCCTTGATACAGGACGTCTCATTCCTGTCCCTAAAGGAGGAAACCGAAGGACAGAGGGGCCACATAGCTCTCCCAAGGTCACACCCCTGGGAAAAGGAAGAATTTGGGCCCCCTCCCAGAGATAACCCCACAATGGGCGATGTTATTTCAGAGGCTGCCTTATTTGCTATCTCGCATGCAAGCGCTCTTTAACCCCCCCACCCCTCCCCCCAGTGCCTAGGTCCCGGCCCTGCCTGCCCCCTCCCCGAAGACCCTCCCTACTCCGCGGCCATCTGCTTCCAGCTTCCAGACCCCGGCCTCCTCCGGCTCTAATCATGAGTCACGACCACTTGTTGAGAGCACGCAGCCCTATTTTGCAGCAGCCCTGAGAGACGGGTGTCCTCCTCCCGGCTTTCCAGATGGGAAAACTGAGGCTCAGAGAGGCGCCCGCCGCACAGCCGGCAAGGGGGCGGCGGGGACGCAGCGCCACAGAAGAGATGGGGACGGGCCACAGGGGTCGTATCCAGGTGAAGGTCGCGCCTCCCCGTTGCCCGGCCTGGCCCCTTCTCTCCTCCCCCGCCCTTGGCCCTGCAAATTGGCTTTGACCTCTTCTTGCCCCTGCCTTTGAGCTTCTAGGCATTCAGGGCGACACCACAAAGGGCGCGGGAGGGCGGGCGCGGGGGCAGGGCCCCACCCCGGCCCCGCCCTCGCCCCGCCCCGGCCCCGCCCCCGGCCCGGCCCGGCCCCGCCCCCGGCCCCGGCCCCGGCCCCGCCCCCGCAGGCGCTGGCCGCCTCCGGGATCTGTTTGCACAGTCGGGGCGCTTGCTCCGCACCCCACCTCCGGAAGCAAAGCACCACGAGGTCATCTGTTTACTCTGGGATTAGCGGCTCCCAGCGGGAGCCCTTTTCCTCGGAGATGAAAAGAAAGCGGACAATCTGTCAGGTAAACAGGCGACATTGTTCCCCGCGCTGTCAGGGCCCCTTGGCGGCCGCCTTTGAGGTCGCTGGCTCCCCGGCGCAGGGAGAGCGCCTACTCAAAGGAAACGAGAGGCCCGGGCTGGCCCTGTGGGGACGGAGGGCCCGGACTCGATTGCTGACTTTCCTGCACAGCGCTCTCTGCCCTGGCCTCTCCCCTCTCCGTGCGTGTCCAACAAGCCGGGCACGGAGCCACTGCCACAGATGGGGAAACTGAGGCTGGTGGCGGCCTCCCCCCCAAAATAGAAGAGTGCTCCCTGCATTCCAGCAGGTGTCCGCTGGAAGGAAAGCAAGACCTCTGCTCTCATCACCGCCCCACTCTCCGGATTAGGGGTAGCAGGACGCCAGAGAACTGGTGGAACATTATTTCTAGACTTGGTGCCTCTGGTGGGTAGTGGGGGACACTTGGGAACCATCTCCATCCCCACCAACAGACTTCAGTCTCACAGGTGCTTGGAATGTTTAAACAGCTGGACAGGGCTGGTCCCTCTGGTCCCTCTGACATTTAACATCTTTGGAAGAAGGGAAGTGTGGAGGCCCCGCTCACAAGCACGTGTGTGTGCATGCCCGGGAGCCAGGATGCCCAAGTTCCAGACAAGCTCTGCCCCCAGTTTGCTCTGTGATCCCAGGCAAGCCACTTGCCCTCTCTGAGCTGCAAGGTTTTTGTTCATCAAACAAGACATAAGGTGCTCTCCATGGGCCCTTCCCCTCTGACAGCAGGGATGTCTGGGGAGGGCACAGGCCTCCACTTAGGAGGAGCAGATGGAAGAGGGTAAGCAGCCCTTCTGGGAAGGAGGGGGCTGCTTGAGCCCCATGCCCACCTCTGATGCTCAGGGGGCCGGTGAGGCAGTGCGAGCGGGTACCCGGGGCCCAGTGGCAAAGCTCCAGGCAGAGTCCTGCCATGGGAAGAGAGCACTGTCGTGCAGTGTTAAGATCACAGGCCTACGAGCCCTCTGACCAGGTCTAGCTCCCAGCCTGTCATTCGCCAGAAGCCCAACCTCAGGCAAGTGACGCACAGCTTCCTGGCCTGTGAAATGATACCCGTGGGGCCTCCACCCCACCCTGCCTGAGTCTCCCAGATGGAAGGGTCCTGAGTGAGCAAGAACTGGGCTGTACTCGATACTGCCACCACCATTAGGTCCCACCACCCAGGCCCCCTCTGCCATTGGTCTATCCCAAAAGATTCATCCTCCCTGTCGTCCAGATGCCAGGTCACCTTTCAGCCTGCAGGGGACAGAGCCACAGCATAGAATAATCTGGTTATTCTCCTAAAGTACAGGAAGAGCTGAAAGAAGGCTGGGTGGAAAAAGGCTCAGAGCCCTGGCCTGACAGAGCAGGCGTCTACCAACCACAAAACTGCCTCCAGGATGAGCCCAGGCGCCGCCTGGACCTCGACTTGGTCTCTCGAGGGCAGCAATGGGCCAGACGTGTGCCCAACCCCCCACTCCCAGCCAGGCACCCGCTCTCAACCAAACCTGAGCCTAATATGCTCCAGCAGGAAAGAAACTAGAGGCCAGGGATGCCTGGGTGGCTCCGCGGTTGAGCGTCTGCCTTTGGCTCAGGTCGTAATCCCTGGGTCCCGGGATGGAGTCCTGCATCAGGCTCCCCGGAAGAGCCTGCTTCTCCCTCTGTCTGTGTGTCTGCCTCTTTCTGTGTGTCTCTCATGAATAAATAAATAAAACCTTAAGAAAAAAGAAAGAAGAAAGAAAGAGAGAGAGAGAGAAAGAAAGAAAGAAAGAAAGAAAGAAAGAAAGAAAGAAAGGAGGAAAGAAAGAAAGGAGGAAAGAAACTGGAGGCCAGAATGTTCTCACCACCCTATTCCAGGGTCCAGAGCCAGTCCCTGGTGACCTGGAGGGAGAGGGGATACCAGAAGGGAGCTCAGCCCCACCTCTGAGGCTTCCTGGGACTGCATAAGGGCAAGCTCCCTGCCCTCTCCAACCAGGCTCTGTCCCTCCCAGGTCCCCCAGCTGAGCTATGCGTGAGCCCTGTGGCCCTGGGCTAGTGAGTTGCTTTCTCTGAGTCTCATCTCACCATACAGATGGACATTTGAGGGAATGAGTCTTTTGCTTGTGGAAATCCAGGCCTCCCATCCACACTTCTCCCCTTTTTAGGTCGCGGAAACAAGGTCAAAACCTGCCCCCAAGGACCCTGGTGTTTCAGGAGTCCTAGTATTTGGAGAGAGACTCAGATGCAGGTGCCAGAGACGTTGCTAGCTGCAGTTGAAACACATCTATACTCAGAGATATACTGCAAACGCCACTCATTCCTCACTTTCCTTTTTTTTTTTTTTTCTTGTAAAGGTCGCCCCAACAGATCTGTTTTTAATTGGATTCAACTGGATTTAATATGGTCCCAAGACTTTTCTGGGACCTGGATCCTCCTGGACCATGCCACCACATTGATGCCCACCACCTTACAAGGCAGCTTATTCTATAGCCCAACATTTCTTCTGGAAAGTGCTTCTTTACTAGATGCTTGCCTGTCTTCCTGCAGCTTCTATCTGTCAGCCAGATTCTGGTTGCCAGACAGCTGTGCTGCTGTTGCAGGCATGTTGGCGGCGAGTGGGAGGGCTGGCTGGGGTCAGACCACACACCTGGAATTTGCAAGCCAGTGACTCCGCCCACCAGCTAAATGACACACCCCATTAGATTTACCTTTCCTGTGCCTCAGTTCCCTCATCTGTAAAGTGGGGATGATAAGATTCACTGCAGAAGATTGCTGTGGGGTCCTAGTGAGACGACACAAGGAAAGCTTTTGTTTTTATTTTTTAAAGATTTTATTTATTTGATAGAGATATAGTAGCAGCAGAGGGAGAGGGAGAGGGAGAGGGAGAGGGAGAGGGAGAAGCAGGTGCCCCCCTGAGCAGAGAGCCCTACATAGGGCTCGATTCCAGAACCCTGGGATCATGACCTGAGCTGAAGGCAGACGCTTAACTAACTGAGCCACCCAGGAGTCTCTAAGGGAAGCTTTTAGCTCAGTGCCCAGTACCCCAGTAATTATTTGCTGCTCTGGCTCTTATTTCTTCTTTCGTATCTGCAGTGCCTTGGAAAGAACTGAGGGCTCCAGTCATACACCGTCACCTCGCTACTATCAAAAATAGAAGCTTATCACAATGAAGAAATGAGCAAGTCCACCTTCATTCATTCCACCGGTACTTGTCGTTGAGTACCTAGCTCTGACTAGCTCTGTGCTGGCTACTCTCCTAGGTCCACAGTTCACACTAAGAGAAGGACCTAAATTTTCGGGAAGTACTTCATGAAAACAGGGCTACATGGAAGTCACTCTTTGCCTCTACTTTTGCCGTCTGGAAAATGGGTGGAGCAGAACGAGTGCTCACCTCCCAGACCCAGCCTACATTCTGCCAAGTGGCCTGGAACGTGGGAGGCCACAAGGAAAGTTGGCTGCACTGAGGCTGCCATGGTCCTGCTTGCTAGGAGCATTAGGATGATGACTGTTCCTGAAATCCAGGGAATGTTTTTCTTTTTCCACAGAAGACCCAAACAGCTCGGTATGTATTAAATCAGGTCCCAAGAATCCGGCCCAGCTAAAAGCCTCACCCAGGGCAGCCAGGACTGGCTGGGGCTGGAACAGGAGGCCAACAGCACACCAGTTCTTGGACTACATCCAAAGCCAGCCAGGCAGCAGAGACAGGAGGTTTGCTGAATGCACATTATCTGCTACCATCATCTCTCAGGAATGGTATCCAAGGCCCCAACGAAGCCATTTTTCTCTGAAGCAGCTTAACTGCTTGGTAGAGGAAAGGGTGGTTCTAACTCTGAACTCAACTGGGTGTTTCCAACTCCTGAGCCCCTCAGAAAACCTGATGTCAACAATCTTCTTGCTCCTCTTCCTCCTAGTTCAGGTCACGTGGTACCTACCTGTTGCCTGAACTGGACACAACAGGGGTTATAGCCAAGAGGACTTAGGTCAGGTCTGGCTCTGTGAGTGGCCCTTGGGGGCAGGTAACAGTCTGACACTCAGACTCCTGCAGAGCTTTTGGGTCCCTTAAGACAAGGTCAGAAGTGCTTAGGCTTCAAAGTCAGGCCACCTGGCTCCTGGTCCTGGCCCTGCCACTCACCAGCGCATGACCTTAGGCAGGTCATGTAACTTCCCTGAGCCTCCATTCCACCTCTGTGGATTGGTGGCAAGCAGTCCTTTGAAAAACTGGGAGGGGCCACCTGGGTGGCTTAGTGGTTGAGCGTATGCCTTTGGCTTAGGTTGTGATCCTGGGGTTCCGGGATCAAGTCCCATATCAGGCTCCCAGCAGGGAGCCTGCTTCTCCTTCTGACTATTTCTCTGACTCTCGTGAGTAGATCAATAAAATGTTTAGGGAAAAAAAAAAAAGGAAAAGAAAAGAAAAACTGGGAGGACTCGAAGGAACACCGGCCTGGAACACCAAAGACCCACAGAGCTACCACTTCCGTCCCCAGAGCTTCAGGACTGGGTACAGGACTGTACCCGGAGCAGCGGGCCAGGTTTTGCTCTCCACCTGCTAGATGCCATTATATGTGTATCGGGGAATGTGGGAGCATGAACAGGCCCCAAAAGGACCCAGAAGAAAGGAGCAAGACTCAACTGAGGGCTAGGGTCTGCGGAGGCTGACTTTTATGTGAAGGAGGAAAAAGGGGCTTCGCTGCTGTGTGCTTGACTTTTCAGGAGCTTTCAAGAACCTTCCAGAAGCCTCAGGGGTGAGTCTGAACTCTTGCTTGAGGAAAACAAGAGAAAGCTTAGAAAATGAGTGGCCAGGGGAGTGGGCCAGTGAATCACTGAGGACGTGCACCACTGAGGTTGGGCAGGGACTGCATGGAAGACCCAATGGGGTGTGGGGCCTCACGTGGGAACTGACCAGGATCAACGGTGCTCAGCTCAGACATTCATCACAAACAAGGAAGACCCGGTCCTTGCCCTTGGTTACTTGGGACTCCGATGCCAATTCAGTAGTCCATGCTTGGTGAGTCTCAGCGTTACATGGGCAACTGACATGAATACAGCAGACCAAGACTCCTGTTTCTGGAAAGATGGAGTAGATGTTCTTTCTTCTATTCCACCCTCTGAGTACAACTAAAAACCCTGAACGTTGCAGAGGGAACAAAGAGAAGAGGACTCTGAGGAGTGGAGAGAAGGCCAGCTGGCTAAGGACCCTGGGACCCGAGGTGCCACATGGTGGCGAATTGGGTGGGTGTTTTTTTTTTTTCTTTTGCTTCATAGAGCCCAGATTTGAACCAAAAGAATCAACAACTCAGCAACACCAATGGACACACACACGCAAACAAAAAATTGTCCCAACAAAAGCCTACTCTCATTAACCACAAGACCAGGGAAGGGGGGGGGGCAGCATAGCAAGAGAGAAAACTTTTTTTTTTAACTGTGATAAAACATACATAACCCAAAATAAGCCACCTTAACCGTTTTTGTAGTCTGGTGGCATCAAGCACGTCCACACTGTTGTGCAACCATCACCACCATCCTTCTCCAGAAATGGTTTATCTCGCTTAGCATATCATCCTCAAGGCTTTACCACATCGTAGCGTGTGCCAGAATGTCCTTCCTTTATAAGGCTGAACACTATCCCGTTGCATGTATCTGCACCACATTTCATCTAGACACCTATCAGCAGACACTTGGGTTTCCTCTGTGTTTGGGCTGTTGTAAATAATGTTGCTATGAACACTGGTGTTCAAGACTCTGCTTTTAATTCTCATACGTACATCCCCAGAAGTGAGATTGCTGGATCCTATGGTAATTCTATATTTAATTTTTTGAGAAAACATGACGCAGCAGAGCAGCTGCACCATTTACATTCCCACCAACAAAGCACAAAGTTCCAGTTTCCCCATCATCTCCAGTGCTTGTTTTCTGGTTGTGGTTGTTGTTGTTGTTGTTGTTGTTTTAATAGCAGTTGTCCTAAGAGGTGGAGATGGTATCACATTGTGGTTTTGATTTGCATTTCCCTGAGGACGAGTGCTGTGGAGTTTGTTTTTATTGGCTATTTGTATATCTTCTTTGGAAATACGCCCTTTCAAATCCTCTTCCCGTTTTTTAAAATCAGGTGGTTTGTTGTTGTTGTTGTTGTTGTTGAGTTGTAGGTATTCTTATGTATTCTGGATATGAACCTCTCATCAGATCTATGACTTGCAAATATCTCCTCCCATTGTGTGGGCTGCCTCTATATCATTCTGTTGGTTGTGCCCTTTGAGGTCGTGTTTCATTTCAATGAATTCCAATTTATCTATTTTCTCTTTTGTTGCCAGTGCTTCCGGTGTCATATCTGACACCATTGGTAAATAAGTCCAATGTCACGAAGATTTCCTCCATGTTTTCCTCTAGGAGTTTTATAGTTTTAGTCCTTATCCTTAGGTCTTTAGTATCCATTTGGAGTTAGTTTATGCGTATGGGTTAAGATTCCAACTTCACTCTTTTCGTATCCGGATATCCAATTTTCCCAACACTATTTGTCAAAAATCATTTATTCCCTGTTGAATGGTCTTGGCATCTTTGCTGAAAATCATTTGACCATGTGGTTGGGGGATTATTAAGACAGAAGAGTTTCGGTCAGTAACCATTCTACTCTGGTCAAATGCCACAGCGGGAGAAAATAGCCCCACCACACCCTTGCCAGCAAAAGCCATTTGAGAGCCTAGATTTCCACTCTGGCTGTGATGTGGAGCCCCATTATCTTGCTAGGTATGCAGGACTTTTCTTCCCACCTTGACACTTCCCCCACCTTTCTAAAAAAGACTTTTTTAAAGTAATCTTTACACCCAACGTAGGACTTGAACTCCCAACCCCAAGATTAAGAGTCACAATCTCTATCGAACAAGCCAGCCAGGTGGAGGTGGCACCTCCACCATTTGTTTGTTTGTTTAAAGATTTTTTAAAAACTTCCCTTCTGACTCATGGATTATTTTTTTATTTCGAGTTTGATTCCACTCAGGTCAGAGAAAATATTTTGTAGGATTTGAATTCTTTTAAACTTATTGAGGTTTTCTTATGGTCCAGGATATGATCTATAGTAATAGATATTCAATGGGCGAGTATTCTGCTTTGTTGGGTGGCGTGTTCAGTCAGATCCTGGTGGTTGATGGTGTTGAGTCATTCTGTATCTTTGCTGATTTGCTGTCTAGTTGTCCGCTGAGAGAGGAGTGTTGGCCTCTCCAATGGCATTTGTAGATTTATCTACTTCTTCTTTGAGTTCTCTCATTTGTCAGCTCACATATTTTGCAGCTCTGTTGTTTGGTGCATCCATATTTAGGTTTGCTATGTCGTCTTGATGGATTGACTCTTTTATTGTTACATAATGTCCCTCTTTGTCTCCAAGAACTTTCTTTGCTCTGAAGTTTATTTTGATATTCATATAGCCATTTCTGCTTTCCTTTGATGAATGCTTTCATGATTCATCCTTTTCAAACTTTTAACTTTGACTTACTTATATTGCTATATTCGAAGGGGATTTCTTCTAGGCCACATATAGTTGGGTTCTGTTTTATAATCAACTCTGCCCATCTCTGTCAGTTAATTGGTAATATGTAGATCTTTTAGGTTTAATGTAACTGTTGATATTTAGGGCTTGAGTTTGCCATTTTATTTTTTGTTTTAGTTTGTACTGGTTTTTTTTTCCTGTTTTTTTTTTCCTTCCTTCCTGTAGGTTACTTGAACATTTTTAGAATTCCACTTTGACTTATCTGTAGTGCTTTTGAGTATATCTTTTTGTAAAGCATTTTTAGTGGTTGCTCTGAAGGGATGGTGTCCAGAGAGGCTAGAGGGTTCTCTGCCTACACTCTGCCTGTCCCACCATATTCTGGCTGTCTTTTCTGTGTTGGCCAAGTGGAAGTCCTTATGGTAGATCCTGTGACTGTTTACAGGTCTCCTGCTATTGCTTTGTGGGGTTGAGGAGTTTTCTCCTGAACAGGGCCCCTGAGTGGTCTGTCATCTGTTCTTGGGCCTGGATTTTGAGGAAGCCATGCCTTATCAGAGCCCCATCAAGGCCATCCTGCTTAGAATGGATAAGCTCTGGCTTCGATGCCCTCCTGGTGCAATTGCCATGCATTCAACTCATGACCTCACTCACTTAATTATGGACTAGCCACACCTGAAATTGTTCTACTAAGCTGTGTGATTCTTTGTGTGTGTGTGTGTGTGTGTGTGTGTGTGTGTGTGTGGTGTGTGTGACTGACTCTTGAATTGAGAGAATATGGCCTGCCATGTGACCTTCTGAATTGCTGCCCATGTCATGACGTGAGAAGGAAGCTTTGTCATTAATAGTACGGAGCCATGTACACAGGGACATGGTAGCCACTTGCTCAGCCATCTGTAAATGTCAATCTGAGAATGTCTCCCTTTCTCCATCTATAATAACCCATGTATGGATTCACTCATTTATTCCACAGCACCCACTCTGGGCTAGGCCTGGGAGTTTGGTAGGATTCAGAGGAAGTGAGCCCACCATCCCAATGACATCTTGCTACCCTTTAGAATGCACTTGAAGATCATCATGAGCAAGTGACCATGGCCGTGGGCACTCAAACCCTCATGTATAGAAGGAAACATTGGCTGGGGGTAAAGATAAGAGTAAAGTATAAAGGGATCTCTACAGGAGAGCCACATGCTCACCTCTCTCATGATGATTCACTGTCTCCCCTTCCAGTCCTCCAGCCAAGCTGAGGCCAGGTCTCCCCAGCTCATAGCCCCCAGCCTCCATGTCCAGCAGGTAGCATTTGCCCAGGTTGTCCTTGCCTGTCCAAATGTCCACAAGAAAACTAAGGAGAACCAGATTCCTGGCCCCACGTGCTGTGCAATCCTGTTCCTGTCACTGTTTCTGAGCCTTTTAGATAATAAGAAGGGCTGGACTGGATACTCCTGAGACCAGAGCTCTGTGCAAAACAAATTTCCATTAAAGTGTTGTTAAAGTCACACCTGGTAGGGAAGGAAGGTGAGGCTGTCTTTTTAGAGACCTGTCCCCTGCCCTCTAATGAATGCAAGGACAGCGCTTAATCCAGAGGAGCGGAGTGGCAAGCTGCAAAGCTAGTTCTCCACAGCCAGCTTGGCCTTTGCCTTCACTCATTCATGCACTCATCAAGCACAGTTTCATATTGGGAATATAGCAATTGACAAAGGAGAGTCTTGTATTCTAGTAGGGAGTATATCCGTGTCCATATTCATAGCATGAGAAGAGGTATAATGGGGAAGCTTAACACAAGAGGATTCGACTACTGTGGTGGTTAGGGGAGCCTCCCTGGGAGGTGTCATTTCAAGAGAGACCTGAAGGACTAACAGGAGTTAGCTAGGTGATGTTGGGAAAGCAGAGAAAGTTCACTCTGGGGAAAGGGAACAGCATGTGCAAATGTCTGGAGACAAATTGCTCCCTCTGGGGCAAGCCAGCTGCCATGTTGTGAGGACATTCAAGCAGCCTTCTGAGAGGCCCATGTAGTGAGAATGGAAACCTCTTGCCATGTCTCCTCCCTTCATGACAGAGTAGCTACACCCAGGTATCTACTTCCTCACCTTCCATACACTTCTTAAACCACTTGGTCTGATTTTTTTCCTGTTCTCACACCCAATCCATCAAAATGGTCTGGCCAAGGCTCCCTGTCACCCTCTGATTGCTAGGCCTGTGGAGCACTCAAGGTAATCCTCATTTACTCACCCCCTCTGTGACCTTCAACATGGCATCCCCTACCCCAACCCACTAGAGACCCCTTTCCTAGTTCCATGAGGCCTCCAGTGCTCAAGCTTTCCCTAGGTCCCTCAGCTTCCCTCTCTTCTCTGGTCTGTGCCTGTTATGGGGCACACTCTCCCACTCTTGCTGCTAGGCATCTCAAAGCCATAAGCCAGCTTTGTCTTCTTTCCTTGGCTCCAGATCTGCACACCACCTGTCCCCTGGATGGTTCTCAATGGCTCTCCTTCAGACACCTGAGTTTGTCATCATCCCCTGAGGTCTGCTTCACCACCTGTCTCCCAGGCTTGCTCAGTGGTATCACCTGGCTACTCTGCTGCCCCAAGTGGGAGTGGAGGGATCAGCTTGACTCTCCTTCCCCTTTACTCCCCACTTCCAAGTTACCAAGCTCTATCATCTTCCTTCACCCCTAGATTTCTCTCAGATCTTCTTCTCTCTACCTGCACTGCCACCTCCCTGGCCAGTCCTCCAGGTCTCCCACCTGAGTGTTGCAGGAGCCCCTTGACTGCTGCCTCTACCTACTCCCTTGTGCCTACTCAGATCCCAGTCCATCCCACATATCCCAGAGTGCCCTTCATGAAGAAGCACTGTGTCACACCTCTGCTTGACAACCTCTGATGCTCCCCAGGGCTTTAGGTTTGAGGCCATCCTCCTCCCCTGGCCCACAAGGGCCTGCCTGGCCATAGCCTGTCCCCTCTCTGGCCTCAGCTGGCCCTCACCCCCTCTCTCTGTTCACTTAGCCATTGTGTTTGTCTAACATTGTCTCTGTTATTGCATAACAAAGTCCCACCAAACCTGGTAGCTAAAACAACAATAAACATTTATTACCTCACATGGTTTCTGAGGGATGAGAATTCGAGAATGGCTAAGCCAGGCTGCTCTGGCTCAGGTCCTTTCATGAGACTCCAGTCCAGATGTCGGCGGGACTGTAGTCATCTGAAGGCATGAGTGGGCCTGGCAGATCCATATCTAACATGGCTCCCTCATGAGGAAGGCATGAAAGGAGGGGGTGGCAGCTCATCACTGGGCACAAGTCTGGGGGACTGGCTTCCCAGCAACAGGATAGACTCAGTGACCTGAAGACATCCTCTACATTGAGGAGGACCCTAGCACCTACCTGGGAAGTAAAAGGGGAAGGGGACTCCTCTTCTTCCTGGCTCCTCCCCATCCAGTCTCATTTGTGACCACACAGACAAGTCCACAGCCTTTTAGTGCCACCATTAGGAATCATCAGGGAACAGAGGATGATTCCCAGCTTAATTCCAGCCACCACACTCCTAACCGCATTCTCCCCATCTTTCCCTGTGGCCTTATGCTAGTCCTCTGCCCTCTGTGAACTGGATTCCTGGAAGAGTTGACCAATGATCCAAACATTCCCATTGGTTCTAACATGTAAGTGTTGAGTGGAACCTTCTTTTCCTTAACCCTTCATCCAGCCAGGCCCAGGCCCATGTGAGCTCTGGTGAAGAGCCTTGTTTTCCCTAAAACAGCAAGTCTCCCCACATCTAACTCTACCTCCTTCCTTCCCAGGGGCCAGGATCTCTGTGCCATTCAGGCCCCTGTTGCCAATGCTGTCAGTTTGGCCACTGTCTTGATGGTCCCAGATTGGGCCCAGCATTATCCCAAGACCCTCTGGTGAAGCCTGGAATAATTTCCCTGTCCCAGAAACTTCACACCTTCCAGAACAAGGTAGATTTTAAGAAATGGGAGTTGGGGCACCTGGGTGGCTCAATTGGCTAAGTGTCCAACTCTCCATCTCAGCTCAGGTCTGGATTTTGATCTCATGGTTGTAAGTTCAAGCACCTTATGGGGCTGCATGCTGGGTGTAGAGCCTACTTGAAGAAGAAGAAGAAGAAGAAGAAGAAGAAGAAGAAGAAGAAGAAGAAGAAGAAGGAGGAGGAGGAGGAGGAGGAGGAGGAGGAGGAGGAGGAGGAGGAGGAGGAGGAGGAGGAGAAATGGACAGCTACCATTTGCAGGCACATGAACTCATAGCTCTCTTATCTAGTCTCATTGGTGAAATTATGTTGGCATCAATGATAAAGGCAGGGTGGCTCTGAGTCCACATGCCTACAGGGCCTCCACCTGCCCCACTTACTCAGCAACATTCCCACCAGGTGCTCTGCTTGGACCCTCATCAAGATTCCTTGTCCCATCTCTGTGAGTTTGCCAGGACCTATGCTGGGGGCTAGAGGTGTCCCCTGTGCCTCCTCAGCAGCCCAGAGTAACCTCCCCCACAACTGCACCTGGCCTCACATCCAGCCCCTGGACTGTCTGTTGGGCTCACATCTTCTGTGCCTTTCCTTAGGTACCAAAGTACTGGGGTCCTGCCTCCCCTCTCAGCCTCTAACCGGAGTCCACTCCACATCCACAGAGGCATAAAGTGTCCCTAGAGCCCCCACTAGATGGCAAACTGCTGAGAACCCATGTTTGGGCCCCTATAACTGAAACTAGTGTTACTATCCTTATTTTACAGATAAGGAAACTCAGACAATATTTTATCAGCTGGAAATTGAAAAGCAAGGTGCCAACTGGAAAACACCTACACTAGAGCAAACACAAAAGAAGAGACTATCCTGACCCACCTGGTGGTCTGAATGAAATAACCTCTGCAAGGAAAGAGGCATCTCAGGGGTCTCTTCAGACAGAGAGCAGCATCCTGACAGGATGGTGAGTGACAAAGGGACTGGGGGGCTCCCCCTGAACCAGGTGGGAAGGAGGGAAGAAGGAAGGGGAAGGCCATGGCCAGTGTGCATGGACTTGTCTAAATGATGGTCCCAGAGGTGTTAGGAAGTTCTGCCATCGGATGCACACAGCAACCAACACTCATCATTCATTCATCGCTCCACGGGCACTGATTTCAGGGCACCACTCGCTGCTTTCTTATAGGTCTTGGAGTCCAATTCCAGACTCCTCCACCCTAAGTTCCCATGGCAGTGGGGTGAGGGCTCTGCTAGGAGCTCCATGTGTCCAGGTTGCCAGACTCTCTTGGAAGGTGAGTGAACTGTAGCTCAGAGATGCCTGGAAACTTGCCCAAGATCACAGAGTTGATAATGGGCAGAGCTGCCTGACCCCAATGCTCTCGCCCTTCCCAAGGCACCTATAGCTTTGTGCAGGACCTGCGCTCACCTGCTACCATCAGCCTCCTGGCCTCACGCACAGCATCCACCTACCTGCCTGCCTTGTGACGCCTCCCCCTGCCTTTCCTAGTCATCCCAATCTTCTAGCCTGCCTCTTTCAGGAAGCCTTCCCTGCCATTCATAACAGGTATGACCCCCAACACACACGTAAGCTATCCCCAGAGTACACATGGTTTTACACTATCTTCTGAGAGTTTCTCTGATTAAATGATCCCCTTAACTCTACCCATTGCCTACAACAACAATGGGCAGATAGCAGATATGCAATAAATATTCTATTTATTTATTTATTTTTTAAAGATTTTATTTATTTATTCATGAGAGACACACACAGAGAGAGAGAGAGAGAGGCAGAGACACAGGCAGAGGGAGAAGCAGGCTCCATGCAGGGAGCCCAACGTGGGACTTGATCCCGGGTCTCCAGGATCAGGCCCTGGGCCGAAGGCTGCACTAAACCACTGAGCCACCGGGCTGCCCTAAATATTCTTTTACCTTGAATTAAAGGTAGCCCCTTTTTTCTGCTATCTTCCTGCACCAGGGACTTCAGGCTGAAGCCAGGGCAGACATAGGAACAAGCAGTCAGCTGGGGCCCTCTGTCCCTTCCCTGACGGATATGCATGAGCAGACCCTCTTGCCCAGAAGGCCCAGGGAGCAAAGGATAGGTCCTCAGGGCTCTGAGGAGCAGGACAGGAAGCCCCATACACAAGTAGTGTTCTGGAAAGTCTACCCTCCTCCCACTGTCTCCTAAATCTTACCTTTATCCTTTAGACAGTGTACCAACAATTCCACCATTGTTCCACTCTCATCAATCCTGGCAGTTTTGACAGTCTCAAGAGTCCTGCAAGCTCTAAATGTCACCTCTTCTGGGAAGCCTACCCTAATTTCCAGGAAGCTGGGCTCATCCAGTCTTCCGTAAATGTCTTTTTTTGCACACTAGCCTGTGTTCTGTCACAATCCCCAGTCAGGGCCCCCAGGGTGGCATCTGGCCCTCAGCTGGCACTAAACGTGGTGGTGTCCACATCACCTCTCCAAGACACTCCGAGACTCCGAGGATGGATGACGTTTGGTGACCAGCAGAGAATGGGCACTCCCCTCACCCAGCCTTGAAGCCTTGGGCAGGCCACCTGCTTCTCTGCCATCACCTGCTCTGTTCACAAGGGACTCCGTGTCATCCAGACCTCAGCCTGAGCACTGGGCCAAGCTCGGCAGGGGTGCCGGTGGGTGGACCCAGTCTGTGGGTGGGCCCAGCATGGTGCCTGGAGCTTCCCTGGGCAGGTAAACAGATGGGAAGCAGGTGTTGAAAGCTGCCAGCTGGGGCTGCAGCCCCTTGTGTTTGTCTTCACAACCAACCCGGGCAGTTTCTGTGCAGGGCACCTCATAGCTCGGAGTACCACCCCTTTGATGGGAACTCTCATCCCCAAGGGCTGGTCAAAGAAAGGATTCTGGGCAGTTCTATTTTCAAGGCTGGAGGTGCCTCCAAGCTGGGAGTTCCTAGAGGCCAGCACCCTACCTGAGCCACTCCAGCTGCTCCCAGCATAGCCCTGGGGAGCTCAGCAAAGGCTGGCCAATGCTTTCCATGAACCACTAAAGTTTTTCATTGATTACCGAAGTAATATATATTCATTACGGAAAAGTTGGAAAACACATTAACAGCAAAAATAATAATAAAATAACACCTGTAATTCCAATTCCACTAGCTACAAATGTACATTTCTTCCATCCCAAATACTTCCTTTCAGGCTTTTCTATGCCTTTATACAGAGAGAAAGAAAGAAAGAAAGAAAGAAAGAAAGAAAGAAAGAAAGAAAGAAAGAAAGAAAGAAAGAGAAAGAGAGGAAGAGAGGAAGAAGAAGAAGAAGAAGAAGAAAGAAGAAGGAAGAAGGAAGAAGAAGAAAGAAAAAAGATGAAGAAGAAGAAGAAGAAGAAGAAGAAGAAGAAAAGAGAAGAAGGAAGAAGAAGGAAGAAGAAGAAGAAGAAAGAAGAAGAAGAAGAAGAAGAAGAAGAAGGAGAAGAAGAAGAAGGAGATGAAGAAGAGGAGAGGAAGGGAGGGAGGGAAAGAGGGAGGGAGGGAGGGAGGGAGGGAGGGAGGGAGGGAGGGAGGGAGGGGATTCTACTGAGCCTTGTTTTGATACCTGCTGAGCTGGGATAGCTCTGCAGGCTACTATGTCTCCAAGCCACTGAAAACTCCTCAGGTTTTCTACCAACAGCCAGAGCACAGCCATGCCACATCCCCTGACTCAGGGAACCCTCCCCAACTGCTGGGCATCGGCATTGTTTCTAATTTCTCCCTAGTATACACAGTTCTCCACAACGACTCTTGTATCTTCGTGATCCTCCTCGGGGCAGATCAACACTTTAGAGGCCTCTGAGCCCTGGCAACGTTTGGTGCCCTCCCCCCAAAAAAATGCGCTATTAAGTACAAGCAGTGAAACAGGGTACGGACATCTGGCAAAGTTCTGGTTTTCCCCTGATGCATTATGCCTCGTTTGAAGTATTAAATTCAGTTTTAAATCCATTTTTGCTCATTTGGAAGGGGATGCCTCTCTGTGTTGCTGGCACCCCCAGCACATGCTAGGGCTTCCTGACATCACTGCTGAGGTATGACTCTTACCTTTGGCTAATTTTCAGGAAGAGAAATATCAAGATCCAGTGGTCTCCCACATGGGAGGCTTTTTGGTCCAAGTGTCTGTCTGTCCTCCCTCACCATGGGATCCATGGCCTGTCACATACCTACGCTTCGTAACTCTCTGGTGAGTGATTCATGATGGCCAAATGTCCCCAACCCCCCTTCTCCAATTCCTCCCTCACAGGCTGTACAACCGGAGCCAGTATGTGATTAAATGGACACACAACGGGTATGACCATCTTGGAAGCAGATGTCCTGAGCCTTCAGGAGGGTCTGAGCCCAGAGGATTTGGGGCAAGGGCAGAATGAACCTGTCCCTGGGACAGCAGGGCAGTGCTTGGAGAGCCCCAAGCTACATCACACATGGAGGCCAAACTGGCCTGGCCCCTGACTGGCCATGCAGCCCCCTGGACTTCGCTTGCTTTGTTTATGAAACGGACATAACTAAATAGTTAACATCTCCCTATTGACCCTCAGTACAACCCCAGCTGTTGCTATGACACTCCAGGCTCTTCAAGGAACACAACTGGGGACCCTCACTCAGTCAGGCCTGATGCTCACCTACACTTCCAGCCTCACTCGTGGTGTCCCCTCGAGAGTCCTCCCTCCAACTCCCAGCCAGAAGCCCTCCCCATTCCCTGTCAGGGCCCATGTCTGAGCAGTCTTCCCCCATCTGCCTCCTGGAATCCCACTCATGCTTCCACATCACTCCCCACTCCCTCGAGCCTTCTGAAGGCTCTGGTACCCAGGCGCCTGGTTTGGGTCTCAGCCACGGCTCCTATGACAGCATTCCTGGGAAGTAGGCAGGTGTGTCTCTCACTGAACTGTGACCCCGTTGGGAGCATGGCCACAGCTGGGTCCCCTGGCAGGCCCCAGTGGAAGAGTCTGTGACATAATGACCAACTGATTTGGGGGGTCAGGGAATTGGGACTTGGTTTCCTGTGTTCTTTTCCCAAACCATCACAGTGACACAAAACCAGAAGTCCAGAAGTGCTCTCAGAACTGGAGACTCAAAGACAGAGGGCTCTCGGGCATGAAGAAAGGCAGAGTGCCCAGAATGGGCAAAGCCATCACTAAGGCCCCTTCTGGCACAAAGCCCACAGTGCCCTGCCCAGAGACCAGCCCTCCCTCCCTTCTGAGCACTCAATAGCCCATTTCTTTAGGTGAGCCCTAATCCCCACCTTGGTCTTTGCCCATGTGGTCACCCCACTTGGCACACTGCCACTCCCCCACCCGGCCTCCTGCTCGGCACCTGCACACTACAGCATTCAGCAAATTCACTCATGAACGAATCCTCTGAGGGCAACGCCGTTGCCACCTCTTCCGGGAAGCCAGACCTGACTGCTTCAGCCTACAGAGACCTCTTTCTCCTCCAGCCCCTCAGAGCAGCTATACCTTGTACCACACTCATGTGATATTACAAATTTAGGGTGTTTTTTTACAAAATTTTCCTCCAAGGAATGCCTATATGAGTGGAAGAATGGGACAGGACAGAGATGGATGTTGAACTGTGATCCAAGGGCCCCAAAGCCTTGGACTAACACGTGGGGGGGGGGCGCTCTGGGCCAAAACGAGCAAGGCTCTGTCTCCAGCCAAGCACCTGTTGCTGGCTGCCCTGGCACAGCCATGACCTCCGATGAGGCGGCTCTGTGCAGCCAGGGCTACTCTGGGGAACACAAGTGACTGAACTATCAGCTGGCCACGGTCCCTGCATCAGGACGGCCAGTCCTTCCTTACAGGGGACCAGGGGAGTAGGGGCTGGGGATGCATCTCCACATACACCACAAACAGGAAATGAAATTTTAAAAACAAACATGGAGCAATCTTAGCAATCAATTCAGGGATTGCTAAACTAGGACTCACAGGACAAATCTGGCCTGCTGCCTTTTTTGGAAAGGAAGTGTTGTTGGGACATAGTCTTGCTCATTCTTTTTGGTCTATGTCTCCTACCTATAGCTGCTTTGGTGCTGCAACAGCAGAGGTGAGTCATCCCAACATAGATCATAGGGCCCGCAAAACTAAGATATTCCAAATCTGTCCCTTTGCAGACAAAGGGTGCTATCCCTGCTCTAGTTGACAGTTTTAGGGGATGGAAACCTAGCTTATGGAGACTTCTTCGGGAATTCACATACACACCCACAAACTCATACACACACGAGTGAGTGTGCACACATGCACATGAGCACACCCACCGGCACCCCCTCCGGGGGCTGCATTAAGTGTTCTTCCAGCCGTACTGATTGGTCTTGGAGAATGCACCTGACCCACGCTGGACCAATCAAATTCTTTCCCACAGGAATTTGAAAGTGAGCATCAGGTACATTTATGGGCTTGGCTGAAGAGAAAGACCAAGACCCCTCCTGCCAGAGTCTCCAGAGCAGCCCTGCTTCTGACCCTTCCCGACACTGTCCAGCACTATACTTTCATACTAAAGCTGGCCAGACTCTTCCTGGCACTGACTTCTCCCAAAGATCCCATGAAGCTGGTTTCAGCCTCAATGCCTTTATATGAGGCTCACAGCTGGACTGACATACAAAATCCATGCTTTCCCACTGGCTGTACCCAGGCCCCTCCATTGGCTAATTGACTGCTTGGGAGAGAGATATGGAGGCCTAGTGCCTGGCTGAGAACGGACAGTTCAGGCAGTGAGAATGGGGACCAGATGACCTGGCTGGGGTGTGCGGAGAAACAACTCCTCCCACCTCCCAAATTTATCAGCTTGGGGGAAACAGCTTAGGTGGGAAGACAGAGTGTCCTCTTGCACCCTTTTAGGAGGCCAGGCACCATCCGGAGACCCCTGGGAATATTCCCGAAGCTGAATTAACAGGCCAGCTTCTGAGGTCAGCAGGCCCCAACTGGAGCCAATCTTCCAGCCTCTTGACCTCTCAGGTGACCCTCGTCCCAGCCACATCTTGATATAACCCCTCAAGAGACCTCAAGCTAAGGTAGTCCCAAATTTCTAACCCACGGAAACTGTGAACAACATTCAATGTTGATTGTTGCTTTAAGACACTACATTTTGGAGTAATTTTTCACAGCAAGCTAACACATGGCACAGACCTGTCCATCCTTGAGTACCCTTGTTTTGGAGAAGGCCATTCCCCTCCTCCCCATCACAGAGTCTGCTTTTCTTTTTGCTGCATCCAATCTAACAATTCAACCCTAAAGTGTCCCTTGCTTTCGTTCTCTGTTCTTTGGTCCCTATTGCCACAGCCAGGGAGCATTAACAGCCCTTTACTGAGCATGTACTGGATGACAAGGTACCTACTGTGTGCGCTGCTTTTGGTACAGAGTTGGAGGATTCATGGACTTGTCACAGCAACTGGATGAAATAGGCTTGTTGTCCCCATTCTATAAGCTCAGGGGCTCAACACTCTGAGAAGCTCAGGAACTTGTCTGAGTCCCCCCAGCTGGCTGGCTAAGTAGGAAATCAAGTTAGAATGCAGGTTTGTCCTCTGTCCAAAGCCCAGAGTTCTAGAAGTAGTCCCTGCAGCCAGCTCCTGACTTCTTAGATTCATCTTACATGTTACCTGTTTATTCTGTTTAGGGCCCCTTAGGCCTGCCTAGTGTGCTCAGGCCCGAAGAAGGGAATTTGCCTATGAGGGTGGAGTGATTGTTGTAGCATAATTAACAACGGAGCCTTTGGGGGAATATGCACAGAAATCAATGCTTCGATGAATCGATGATAAGTAGCTCTCCAACTGAGCGATTTAAGTCATCACTGACTTAAATGATTGGCTGATTGAATAGGACATTGCCTAGATTTAGAGTCCCAATGTAATATATATATATATATCCTTTTTCAACAGCAAAAGCTTTTATCACATATATAATCAGGGGTAATATTCAAAATATTTAACACCGGTACACCATGGGCATCAACCAATCAGGAAGGATATCCCCCTAGGGACAGATCAGGTCGGGCGCCCCCTGTTGGGCGCCTCTAGTGCTCAAGAGGGCACTTGAGAAGTTTGGGCACAGCCTTTACCAACTCTTTAGAAGGAGCTCAGTGTGACACTGCCAAGGCCTGCTGGCTGATGCAGCCCTACACACGGAGTTTTCAGAGCACATCCATGGGCCAGCCCTGGGCTGAGCCGGACATGCCCAACAAGCTCATTCCATCCTTAAAGAGCACCAAGAGGTGAGAGAGACTACCACATTACAGAGAGGAGTGAGGACATGTGACACAGGAGATTAAGCTGTTCATTTGAGATCGCACAGGGATGAAGTGGCTGAACCCGGACCGGCTCCAGGCCTGTCGAGGTGCCCCCTAGGACCTGCCCCCATAGAAGTCGTGGGTCTGTGGCTTGCCTGGGTGAGGCACCTGTGCTAGTGCTGGATGTGGCTAAAAGGACCGGGATTGGTTGAGGGCTTCACTAAGGAGGCGTGGCCTGAGACAAGCCCCAACCCCAGCATCCTCCTCTCTGAAGCTGGGATGCTATCCCCCCATCCTGGTCCTCAGTGAGCGGACAGAGGGTTGTCTGTCAGCCATCCACCTGGCAACACAGTCCCCCAGGAGCAAGAGCCTTTGGCAGGATAGGTGTCATGCCACTCCCCACTCCCCACTCCCCACTGACCTGCCGTAGGACGTTGGACAAGATGCCACCTCTCTGAGCTCATTCTCTTCATCTGCAAAATAGGGTGACGATAGCATGTTATGCCTCCCCGGCATGGCGAGACGATCAGAGATCCGACTTCTTTGACGGGATCCGGGCATTTCCTGGCACTGTTTAAAATCTGTGCAGGTCCTGGGCGGTGCGCAAAGGCCGAGGGTGAAAACCGAGTGGTCGGGGGCAGGCGGCGGGTGGAGAGCTCGGCGGAGGCCAGGCACCAGGGCTCATCCCCTGCCCCAGAGCCTCCTGCCGCCTCTCCCACCCCTCCAAGCTCTTCAGAAGGCGGAATAATTTCTCCTTCGTTTTCACTTTTAATCACAAAATAATTTTGGTGCCCAGAAGCCTTCCTCTCGGAGGAACATTTGTGCGGGATGATATCAGCCTAATTAAGTGCTTCAGCTTTGGGGCTTGGTCCCCCCCCCCCCAGACCCCTGCGCTCCTGCCAAGCAGCCCTGCCGCCTGGCCGCCCGGCTACCTGCACATGCGGCTTCTGGAGCCTTCCGCGCCGCGCGCCCCCCTGCCCCGCGCGGTGATTGATATCTTGATCGGGCGCCAGGAGGCGGCGGACCAGGTGCTACCTCGGCGCGGGCTGGAGGCGGCGCGCTCTGCGAACTGGCCTGAAAGGCACAGGCATGTTCCGCAGCAGCAATGAGCCTTTGTTTGCCTTGGCAGCGCCGCGGCCTCCCTGGGGCCGGCCCCATAAAGGGTTTCTGTTCGGGCTGGAGGACTCATTGTCGAAAAATTGTCCCTCGAAAAATTAGCATGGTACAGTGGAGAAAGCGGAACGCCCGCAAATGACAGCTGCTGGCCCCAGACAAGGGCGCGAGAGCGCAGTTTTGCAGGGTGCTCGCTCCCAGAGGCACCCCTCGCCCCAGGCCTGGAGCGGGCCGGAGGGGTGATAGGTGAAGGGCAGGGACCGGCCGGGCCAAGGGCAGGCAGCGGCCAGATGGGGAGTGGGGCTGCACTGGGGGCTGATGGCTTATCTCCCGGAAGAGTTAGGGCACCTCCCCAGGCACCACCGCAGCGCAGGACCTGGGTGCGGGGTGTTTGAGGACCGACGAGCCAGAGTCATGCTCAGAGGGTCAGCTGTCTTGAAATAAGGGGTGGGGTGCAGGGAGGGGGAGAGAGAGACCGAAAGAGAGAGAGCCTAAAGGTTATGTGGTTAATTGAACACCAACAGCCACAGATACGATTATGCCCCTTTGTGTCTTTCTCCCAGTGTGTTGATGGAAAAGTAACTAGATTAAAAGCGCCGGGAGCCTGGGTTGGAGGGGCCGGGCAGTGGGGGGAGATCCCTTCTGAATGCCGACCCAGGGCTCCCGCAGTCCCAGCAAGGAGGGAAAACAGTCAATTAGAGAGGAGAGAAAAGATGGAGTGAGCTGTGGTTTGGCATTTGCATAAAGGCTGGGGCCCTAGGCTGCCACCCTTAGTGAGGGGGGCAGGGGTTCCCAGGGGAGAGGCTTAGGGGTGTCATGGGGGTGAAGTGCATGGTTACTGTTGAAAATCTCAGCCAAAAGCCTGTGTGCACACATGGTACGTGAGGCAGGGGTAAGGGTGACTGGGTCTGTGTATGAGACACACGTGTGTGTGTGTGTGTGTGTGTGTGTACGCACTGACGTGTGAGTGTATTCTTGCTTCGGGCTGCTTGCGTCTGTGAAGTCATGGGTATCCATATGCCCATGTTTCAAGCAGGTGGCACCACCTGTGTGGCTTGTGCTGGCCTCACCTGTGTTGTGACCTCATGTGCAGATTTATGCAGTTACGCACCTGGGCATCTCTTGCAAGCTTGGAGCACCACCGGATTGGGGGGCGTGGATCTGCCCATTTGATCCCGCCAGCATGAGAAGATCAGAGCCCCAGGATTTCCTGTGGCTCTAAGGAGCCTGGACCTGGAACTGGACCCTCAAGCTTGCTCTGCATGCAACCTCCCTAGAAAAACCTTCTTGATCCCTCCAACCCACCATTTGCATGAAGCTCCCTGACTTCCCAGCCCAGCCATCCTCCCCCTCACCACTACCCTCCACCAACCTCTTCTCGGAACAGGCAAATTTTAGGCTGAGTGAAAGGAAGACCAACGAATCTGGAATGAGACCAATCTGAGGTCAAATGTCAGCTCTAGCTTTGTGACTTTGAGCAGTTACATCTCAGAACCATTGACCAGTCACAAGCAGATAATGACACCCAATTACGGGGCTGTTTTAGGAATCAGTAAGATCCCACATATAAATAGGAGGAAGTCCAGACACCCATTTACCTGGGACACCCCAGTTCTACCTGTGGCTCCAGCATCATTATTAACAGTGACCTTTAGGCTTGGAAGCATCCCCTTTAGGTTATAAATGATAGGGTCACCCCAAATATAAGGCGGGCCAGCAGGAAATATTTTTCCCTTCTCTTCCTCTTGCCCTCCCTTCTCTGATAATTTAAGGCCTTGCTTCGCTACTAGTTAAGACTTGTCAACTCCCAAGAAGAATCCAGAAGGCATCTCCTTCCTGTTCCTCACCATACCGTGGGACCAGTTAATATGCAATAGACATGGGGCAGCTTGACTGCCGCCAGGGGCAGAGCTGGCCTCAGGGACTCGGTGCAGCTGGCTGGCCTCTGCCCACTGGGTCCACAGCAAGACGATGGAGGGATGTCAGATAAGACTGAGGTGTCACTGTGAATATGGGCTCCTACTGTGAATCAACACACAGGGTCATGTTTACGCTGCCACTGTCCTTTGTGAGGACAAGACTCTCCCCCCAACCTTATTGTAGATGTGACCCCCCCTGTACATCTGGGCCAGAGATTCAGTCTTCCCTGACTAGCTCGGGCACAGCTTCTGTCAACATTTCACCAAGAGGACCATTTCACCTGTCGTGTTGCAGGCCTCCCTGAAGCAAGACTGTGGTTGTTCTTTATAACAGGGCCACGAACAGGCCCGCTAATTGTTGCTCACCTTACGCACCATTCACCCAAGGAGAGAAGGGCCTTACCTAAATGATTCAGGAGGGCAGCCTGGGAGCCCGGGAGCAGAACACAGAGCCCTTCATAGTTGAGATACACCCTGCGTTGACAAACTATAAGTTTAAAGTTTTGATAATGGAGCCATGGCCTCTTTCCAAAGACAGAGCTGCTTTGACCCCAGGTCCAAGACAGGGGAATTCTTCTTGTCTTCTCAGATCTGGAACCCTGTAGAACCTGTGCTCCTTGCTCTGGGGTCCTGATCCTAAATCTCCCATGTCTCTGGAAAGGCTAACAAGGATCTGATCATGGAGTAGCTTGTAAGTCACACTGAAGCACTTGGACTTCACTCTGAGAACAATAAAGCCATTGGAGGCTTTGGAGGATGGACCAGGACAGTCTGATTTATCTGCTAGATAGTTCTCTCTGCCTGAGGTATGGAGGACAAGCTTGAGGGAACAAGAGTGAAGCCCAGGGACTGGCTGGGAGGCGACTACAGTTACCTAGGCCAGATGAGGGCAGCCTGGACTAAGATATAGGACTAGTGAGTGGAGAGAGGAGGAGGAGGGCATAAGGCATATCCTGGAAGTAGATTCCCTGCTCCTCAGAAACTGATTGGATGTGGGGATTATTCTGGAGAGAGAGGGGGCCAGGATGATTCCCGGGCTGCCAGAGGTGACTGAGACCCAGAAGGAGAGGAGTACAGGAGTACAGAAGAAGTTGGGGGAGGGGGTAAGCCCAGGAGGAGACTGTCCTTTCTTTGCACTCCCTTCATGACCATCCACCCCCTCGCCTCCTGCAGAACTGTGACAATGGCCAGGCCGGGGCCCACACGTCATGCTGTCCAAATGCTGTGCTTCCTCCATCCAGCCCACCCTGGGGTCCAGCCCTTCTTCCTTCCTACTGAACCCTGGGGGCCCTTTCTGATCTCTGGCATCACCTCCTCCAGGAAACCTGCCCTCACTTTCCCCTCTGGCCGCCCCCCCTTCCTCCTACCACAAGAAATATATGTCACCCATGTGCATGAGCACCTCTCACTCCCACCACCACCTCTTGCAGAAAGGAGCATGGCCAGTATCCCCTTTCACGGCCAGCACCTGCCACAAGACCTGGTGCTGGGGAGACACTTGTAGGGCATTTGCAGAAGGAGAGGAGGGAGGATGGCAGGTGGAGGAGGAAATGGGCATCGGTCAAAAGCCTCCAGTCCTCAGCAAGCATAGCGAAAAAACCAGTGGGGTGCATACCCCCTCACCCAGGAAGGTGGTTCCTGCCTGACTCCTCCGGGGTGGGACATGGTGCATGAGAGGAAGATCACCGAGCTTGCCCTAGGCTGGTGGGTTGCTCAATAAGCTCTCTCTTATTAAATACACTGATGTCTGAGAGAACCCTCCATAAGTCCCGGCTCCCTTCCTGGATCCCCCTTGTTGCCTTTTGTTGGTCTCCCTCCGCACCCAGTTCCTCTGCATCAATTCTTCAGAGCAGTGCCAGGAGAAAGGAGCAAATGTGATCATGTGATCACCGAGCCCTGGCAGCCACCTCCAGCCCATGTGTGGGGTCACCGGGTTTCCAACCTTCCGCCCCAGGTGCGGGAAACAGAGCTGCAGGGTCAGGAGCTGACAGATGGGGCTGTAGGTGCTTCCACAAAGGTCAAGGCCCAGGCCCCTGGCAGCTCGGGGATGACAGTGGGGTACAGGAGGGACTCCAGCCAGAATTGGAATTTCCTCCCACAGCAATGGGACCCACCTGGTGCTGAGACCCACGTGGGCAGTGCCCAGTGACTGCTAGGTGGGGGGCCTCAGAGGGGAGGGGGGCAGCACTGATCTTTCTGGAGCCACCCTATCACTGCCCCACCATCCCGCCCCACTCCACCACCCTGCTCCCCCACTTTATTGGGTGGATGCAGGACACTGTGCTGTCCCGAGTGTCTCCCCTGTTTGGACTGACCAGTCAGGGCTTACTTGCCTGCTGGACCCTCATTTACTGGGACGGCAGGGCGGGGACAGGGCCACCTGCCTGCTGTGCCCTCCTCAGTGAGCCCCTGGAGCCACAGTGTCCGAGGGGGCCTTCTCGTGCTGAGAGCCTCCAGGCACCTCCTGTTGCCCATTCCCACCATTCTACTCAGCACACAAGGCCCCTGAGAGAGGGAGGAAATTAAGGAGACAGCTCATGAACAGGCTCTCATAGCATCACCATGTAACAGAAAGGTGAATTGAGACACCCATTTTGTCCCTAATTTGATTCTTATTTGGTCCTTATTATGTGCAAGGCTTTGGAAAGATACAGAGATGAGAAATCTTAATAGAAGCCACTGTGAATGCCGACTGTCTACTAGAAGCTTTACGCTCACTGTATCAGTCATTCGCATTTTGTAGCTGAAGAAACTAAAACTCAGGAGGTTGACAAATGTACCCAAGATTGCACACCTGGGGGAAGCAGAATTGGAAGTAGAGGTGCTTATTCCATTCTGTCTCTAGGAAAAGACCACATGCTTGCCACCTGGGTGCATTCTGACCACAGTCAAAACCGTCTGTGGAGGGCAGAGTCAGGGAAGTCTTCCTGGAGGAGGAGGCACTTGGAATTGTTCTTTAGGGATGAACAGGGTAAGGTGGAGAGCAGAGCAGGGGGGCTTTCTGGGTGGTGGGAACAGCATCACCTCTGGCATGGACATGGGAAGTGGGAATGCAGAGCTGGATCCTAGAAAAATCAGAGGAGTGATAGGGGTCTGAGCACCATGGACTTTGAATGGCGAGAGTTGGGACATAGCTCTGCAGGCCTCGGGAGCCCCTGAAGAACTGCGAAGGGGAGCCCCTAGGGCCGGGAGGTGGGAAAGTCTGGAGGAGTGCCGGGGTAGGAGGCTGGGAGGCTGGGCACACTACGGCCAAGACACGGGGGCACAAGCTGGAGCCCCCCCCCAATGGCCAGGCTGTTTGTGAAAACAGCATGATTGGAAAGGGCCTCCTGACACAAGCGTGGGTGAGGCAACTGGAAGCCTGTTGAGTTTGAGCGACTGAGGAAGGACAAGTGTCCAGCCGGCCAATAGATCTGGGGAGTTACCGGGCAGATCAAAGCCCAGAGCAGAGCAGCACTGGGGCGCTGAGCACCCAGAGAAGCCGCCCCCGGAGAGTCCCCGGTGCCCCCCTACCCCAGGCCTGCAGCCACGAGGGGCTTCCAAGGGACATGGAATGCCTACTGCACACGGCTCCCGGGCAAGGAGGGCTCAGATCCCCCCACCCCGCAGCTCCCACTGACACCTTGTCACCGTCATCCTGGCTACCCCCCCACCCCCACCCCGCCAACGTTCTACCTTTAGCAAGCTGTGGAACAGAGCTGCTGTTTGGAGACGGAGTTAGGGAGACCAGAGCCCTAGCTCCCACTCCCTGTCCCCCACGTGTAAACAGGGCTGTGGCGGGAACTCTGATGCTAGCGGGTGTCACTTCAGGCGAGTGACTTAACCTCCCCATGCCTTCGTGTCTTCCTCTGTGAAAGGAGGCCCACAGAAGCACCTGCCTGGTGGGCTTGTGAGGATTCTTTTTAAAAAGATTTTATTTTTTTACTCATGAGCAACACAGAGGCAGACACATAGGCCGAGGGAGGAGCAGGCTCCCTGCAGGGAGCCTGATGTGGGACTCGATCCCAGGACCCTGGGATCACAACCTGAGCCGAAGGCAGACACTCAACCACTGAGCCACCCTTGTTGTGAGGATTGAATGAATCTGCTTACATGGAGGGTTTAGATCGAGCCCAGGAAGTCATTGCTGCATCAGCGTCATGCATCCCTGTTGAGCTGGGACGGACCCCTCAAGTCCAGAGGAGAGGCTGACAGAGCACAGCCATGGCCGCCTTTGGGGGCAGCTGAACTGGAAGGGAGAGCCAGGAGGATTTTCAGGGCATAGACTACCAAGCTGTCCTCCTCCAGCCTGGCGGGTGGATGCCTTGTCCCCAGGGTCTGTGCCAGCCAGGGCTGTGCTGGCGGGAAGGGACAGGGTGACAGGGCGCACTGTCTCTAGGGGCTGTGGACAGCAGCCTGGCTTGTTCGTGCACTCTTGACTCACGGTTTCCTGCCCTGTCTGGGGAGGCCCTTCCCCACTTTGGGGCAGCCTGACTCCCTGATACCCTCGGGTGTGTGGTGAGGGGAGGTCTTCCCTTGGGATCTACTCAATGAGGCAGAGGTAGCCAGGTCATCCTGTGTCCCGCCCAAGTCAAGGCCACTTTGATCCAGTTTCCAGAAGCCCCGTAAGTGGGAAATTGAATGATGATAATTTCAGAAGTATAGAGAAGGTATTTGGGGCCAGACAGATTCATCAGGGCGGTACTAGAGCCACCACCCCTTGCTCCCCCACTGCCCCGGGGCCAGTGCAGATAAGAGCAGGGTGGGGCCCTGTGTACACTGGCCCCTTCAGTCCTTGAGAGGGAGTCTAGCTTCTCAGCACTGCCTAGGTTTGGTGGGGACCATCAGCACGCTCAGATGCTGTTTCATGGAAGGTTTAGTCGGTAATTTGGGTATGCTGCCACCAGGTGGCTCCTCCTTCAAGTCCCTCCCTCCTTGACCACAGAGCAAGCCTTGAATTCAACTGGGCTTCCCTACCATCACCACTCCCGTCCCAGAAGAGAGTTGGCTCTCTATCCTTGCCCAGGCCAGCCCTTCTTGGCAACTCACTCCAGGCCTCCTCCACCAGGTGTCCTCAACTTTCTCTGGCCCTTTCTGCTCTCCTGGTCTGAGGCCCCACTTCCCTGCCCACCATCAGCCCAGGAGCCCCTAGTCCTAAATAATTGGAACATTCATTCTGTCCCTCCCAGGTTCCCATAGCCCCTGGGCTCTTCCTGACTCTGCTGCTCAGTTGAACCTTCTCTAAGGGACCCCCTCCCCATCTTCCACCCCTGACCAACAGTTTGAACTAGTTCCTCCTTCCCATTTCACCAAGAAATGAAATTCTTCTCTGCCCTTTCAAGGGGCTCCCCCTGCTAAAACTCAGTCCTGAAAATCCACTGAGCAGTCAGGGGGTACAATGGATGGATGTTTCTTGACTAGAGGGTTGGGTGAGGGGGCAACACATTTTCCTGGGCCCCTACTACGTGCCAGGCCCTGTGCTGGGCAGTGAAGTGGCAGGATAAACACAGAAGTGATGCATGAGTAGATGCAGGTCAAAACACAGGGATGAACAGAGACGTGGGGAAAAAGGGATTGGGTAAAGGGTTTGTGGGTGATAAGAGGCTAGGGGGCTGGGTATGGAAGCAGTAAGTGGTTCCTGTTATTTGTTGGAGAGGAATCGGGTCACTTGACCTGAGGCCACAGTGGCAGTGCTCCCGACAGGACCCAGACCAAAACAGATGACTCACTTATGCATGGCCTTGGTCAGCCAGCTGCTGTAGGAGGGGGCTGGGCAGAGGGGGCTGCTGGAGACCAGAGCCAAAGTCACAGTTATCCTGGGGAGCTGAGACAAGGTCAAAACAGGCCCCACCCGCACGGTGCCAGGGCGATCAAGAGGAACAGCCTGGGGACTCGGCCCAGAAAGCACCGTGACTCATCTACTGAGCACCTACCAGCAGGCAAGGATGCCACTAAATCAGTCTGATCCCCAACAACCCTGGGAAAGGGGTGAGCCTCACCTTACAGGAAAAAGAATGAGGGATGGGGAGACAAAATGACTGACCCAAGGTCACAGGGCTACAAGGGGCCCAGTCAAGATTGCCTGGGGTTCTTTTGGTTAAAGCCCACACCTTAGGTCAGTTAGACATGCATTCTGCAGGAGACCGCAGGGAGACGCCAGCCAACATGTAGCCAGTGTTAGAGCAAAGGGGGCACCTGCACAGGGTGAGCCCGCAGGGAGCGGCCAGTTCACCCCATGAGGAGGGCAGCCTGGCATCTGGGCAGGCACAAAGCCTCCGTCACAAGGGCACTCGCAGGTAAGTATCTTCCCTGCCTTGAACTCGAGCTTTCCCATCTTTAAAAGGAAGAGCAGCACCCCCAGAATGACCTCCCGACAAGGCAAGATGCAGTTGGCAGACAGAAGCCCACCTGCCCCCG
This sequence comes from Nyctereutes procyonoides, assembly GCF_905146905.1. NCBI lineage: Eukaryota > Metazoa > Chordata > Mammalia > Carnivora > Canidae > Nyctereutes > Nyctereutes procyonoides. Next base: position 9,137,035 of record NW_026575030.1, on the reverse strand, counting down.
CCATGCTGGGTCCTCTATGGGGGGATTTGTGCCCTACTGTGGCAGGTCCAGCGGGCAGACACCACCTGCCTGGAGCCTGGACAGCTCAGTGAGCCAATAATAATACTGATGCTCAATTAGAAGTGACCAGTGCTTTATCACTCCTGAGGCGCATTCCTACCCATTATCTCCTTCCAGATAGGGCAGGCAGGGCACACATTATGACCTCCGTGTGACAGATAGGAAGGTGGGGGAGCAGGGCTTTGTGGAGCGAAGCTGGGGGTTCTGTGGGTAATTCCCTTCACCCTCCCAGCAGTTGGAAAGGGTAAGGATCCCATCCCCATTATACAGATAAGGATGTCGAGGTTCAGGGACGTTCAATGCCTTGTCCCAGGTCACACACACCATCAGACGCTCAACCTGACTCAAACACAGACCCTCCGAATTGAGAGGAATATGCTAGATGCCCTGCTGGGTGACCACACCCAACCCCTGAACCTCAGTTTCCTCATCTCTGGGGACAGGAGAGTGGGCAAGGCAGATTGGTCTCTGGGACCCTCTCAGCTCTGACAGCTGGAAGTCTATGACCCTCACGTGGGAAGAGCACTGGACGCTGAGTCCTCAAAGCCAGGTATAAGCCCCAGCTCTGGGACTCACCAACAGTTTAACCGGTGGCCCGCTGGGTCCCCTTCCTTGGAGGTCAGTGTCCTCTTCTGCAAGAAGAGGGAATTAGCTTTGGCTCTGCAGGTGTGGCCAGGGTACATGCAGAGAAGCCCCGAGGGGCACAGCACTGTCAGGACCCGCTTGCGGTACCCAGGAGCAGCTGGGACCTGTGGTCTGAGGCCCGGAGGCTGGGAATCCAAGACCTGGTTCCCTGGGGTCAGGGGGCTCACACGGAGCCTCCGGAGCTCTCCCACCCGCGGCTAATTTATTGTGATGCAAAAATCAGGCTCCAGGCCGGCGGGAAGCAGAGCTGAGCGCCAAGCACGCTCCCATCCTGTTCTGTTCCACATATTTTCGCTATTTATTGTCCCCATATGTGATGCTGAACATTAAAAAACATGTTGCTGAGATTCCTCCAGAAAGGGCTGACATTTCACAATATTCCTCTGATGCCGGGGATTACTGCTCAAGATGATGAAAACGTGGTTTATTCAAAACAGATTGGGGCGGAAGAAAACAATGGCAAGGCCCCCGGAGGGCCCGATGCTCCTGTCACCTCCCCGGGGAGGGGGAGGCGAGCAGCACGCCCCCAGCAGAAGCCCCAGCTCTGGGGCTGCCTCGACCAGGTGGGGCTGGATTCGGGGGCGGGATTGGGTCAGAAACTGGAGCCCCCCCTGCCCCCCACTGGCTCTCAAGGCCATTGTTCATGGGGCACTTCTGACCCCTGCGCCAAGGGCCCCGGCATCACCCTGAAACACGACGCTTCCCGTTTAATAAAGGGACAAAATGAGTTCAAGCAACCATTCAAGTTCACAGAGTGGAATCAGGGTTAGGAGCTCAGGCTCCGTCCGGAAGACTGTGTTTTTAAGCACAGCCAAGAGGAAGAAAGGGTGTCAGGCATGGAGGCAGCTGACTTGCTGTGTGGCCCTGGATGGGTAGTTTTACCTCTCTGGCCCAAGTTCCCTCACCTGCAAGACGCGCATGACAACCACGTGTGCCTGGGAGAAAGCATTTTGGGTACAGGACCTAGCAAGGGGTAGGGGACTGAGAGCAGCGCCCCCTCCCAGGGACATCACCCCCTCCAGGGAGCTGCAGTAGCCAGGCTGGCTCAGCTCTCCCTTGCAGGGGACCTGGAGCAGGTGACTTGGGCCTGGGGGGCCTCCCTGTCATGCTTGTAGATTGAGGGATCTGGCTGCGATTAGCTAGAAGGAGACCCCAGAGGATTCTGGGTGGAGCTTGGGCTTTGGGTGGACCCAGGTCCCGATCTAGCCCTGCCACTTGGGACCCTGGGTTTGTTCTTTTTCTGAGCCTCTGTCTGCGTATGTGGCGCAGGTGCTTGCGGCTGCGTACAGGTAGCTGTGGGCACGGCATGCTCCTGCGGAGGGAGAGTGCCTGGCCCACAGTCTTGCTCCAGGGCAGTGTCCGGATGAGGAAGCCCCTTCCAGCCCCTCCATCCCAAGGCACAGGACCTCCCTGCCCCATCCCGCTGGGTGTCACCTGAGGAGGCAGTGTCAGGGGCACAGGCCAGCGCCCATGCCCCAAGCTCACCTTCCAGGGGGTGGGGATGAGCAAGCACATGGGCACATTTGCTACTGGTGACTCCTTGAGAGAAAACAAAATCATGGGTAAAGGGAGAGGGCACCATAGAGGGGCATTTTGACGTGGGAAGGAATTCTCTCTGAGGAGGAGCAGAGGCCTGGCCCCAGCGAGGGCACAGGCTAATCTGTGAGCTCCAAGCAGAGGGAACAACAAGTTCTGAGGTAGACATGCCTGGTGGGTTTGAGAACCAGCTAGGAGGCCTGTGTGGCTGTGCAGAGTAAATGAGGTGTGGAGCCATGTGGCCACCTCAGAGCTTGAGGCTGGATCAAAAAGTAAGGGAGAAGTCGCTAGAAGGGGTCTCACTCACTCACAGTGTGGGGAGGGGGTAGCAGACATGAGAATGGAAGTTCAGGACACAACCGTGTTCCCTGATGGAGTTCCTGCTGTGTGTGTGCGTTGGGGGGAGGTTGAGTCCTGAGGCCTAGAACCACCCTAAGAAGTTGATACTGTGATTCTGTGATTCATCTCATTTGCAGAGGGTCCAGAAGATTCGTGTCACTTTCCTAAGCTCATGAGTCGGGATTTGACCCCAAGACTGTGTGACCTCAGACAGAGCTCCCTCTTACCAGGCTGGGAGCTGGGGGGTAGGGGTTGGGCTGTGCTGCCCATGCCAGGAAACCAGCAAGAAGGCAGTCTGGGGAGGGGGCTGTGGGCCAGCCAGGAAGCTCGGACAGGCCCCTGCTCCCTCCCACACACAGGCCACCGACATGGGACAAGAAGCAGGGTCTCAGTTGGATCATTCGTACCCAGAAGATTGGGATCAAGGGAGCCAGGGCCCTGCCACTTCTGGGCCGCCAGCCCCCAGTGCTGGGAATTGGTGTTCACCTTTCCACCCCAGGCCCTCAGAGGCCTCCCAGCCACGGCCATGCCTCAGGGGTGCCAGGGCAGGGATCAACCCACCTCAGCCTGTCCGCGCCCACTGGCACCCCTCCCCCCACAGGAACAGGCAAAGGCACAGCAGGTGTGATATTCAAAATGTTTAACACCTGGAACAGTTATGTAAATTAAAATATCCACCTAAAGTTTTAAAATATTTTCTTTTCTTTGCCAACTAGGCTACGCCTTTCACCAATACAGCTTACCAAGTGACACAAGCTGTAACACAGATAACTGAACCAAATCAATCCAAATGCCCCTTCACTTCTTCCCCAGACGTGGTTGAGATCTTCTGTGGGACATGGCTGTTTCTGGATTTGTTTTTTTAAGATTTTATTTATTTATTTATGAGAGACACACACACAGAGGTAGAGACATTGGCAGAGGGAGAAGCAGGCTCCATGCAGGGAGCCTGATGTGGGAGTTGACCCCAGGACCCCGGGATCATGACCTGAGCTGAAGGCAGGCGCTCAGCCGCTGAGCCGCTGAGCCACCCAGGCGTCCCTGTTTCCAGATTTTAAAATGCCTGTTATTTAAGCTGAGCCCCAACCTGATGCAGGACACTCATACAACACTCCAACCCCCCCACTACCACCACCATGCCGAGAGTCTTCAGGGTCCAGATGGCCTGCATACCTGCACCCAGAGTTTCCCGAGTGGCCTTGACCCAGCCTACCTGGTCTGGGCCCAGCCCAGAGGAGGGGGCTTGGCCTCCCCTGCTGCTCCCCTGGGAGCCAGGCTTCCCCTCTGTCCATCAGCAGCCACAGGCCCCTCCAGGTCACTGCAGAGGCCGCGGGCAATGCCATTCAGTGACTAGGGAGACTGAAGTGCAGACAAAGGCTCTGTACCAACCAGCAGGCAGAGCCTTGACTCTTTCAGCCACTGGTCTGACCATGGCCCGTGAGGCCCAAGCCAGGGCCTCTCCCCACAGCCACCCCAGCAGTGGGGAATTCTGCATGAGGGCCTGTGTGACAAGCCCCTCTGCCCGGCTGTGCGGGCAGTAAACCCCTCTGGGCCCCTGGGATCCTGGAAGGAGGGAGGGAGACCAGGCTTTGGGAAGATCCTGACTCACTTTCCTAAAGTCAGCCCTGGGGTGATGGTGCCTAGGAGCCTGCTGCCCAGCCGGAGTCATCCAACTCTCCCACCACTGTGACTGCACCATCCATTGGGTCAGAGCCCCTGGTTCCCCTCCATCTTCTCCCTGGGGGATAAGGAGTGTCAGCCAACAGCTAATCTGCTGCAAAGGAGGCTCCCAGAGTGGGTCTCAGCTTCTTGACCAGCTCTTCCTACCACTAATAGGTAAACTGAGGCCCGGAAGGAAGGGTTGCTTCTCCAGCATCAAACTCCAAAGTAAGGCCTCAAATACAGTTTAAATCTGTCAGCATGTGGGGCCCCTGGGTGGCTCAGTGGCTGAGCATCTGCCTTTGGCTCAAGGAGTGATCCTGGGGTCCTGGGATCTAGTTCTGCTTCGGGTTCCCCACAGGGAGCCTGCTTCTCCCTCTGCCTGTCTCTGCCTCTCTCTCTCTCTGCATCTCTCATGAATAAATAAATAAAAATCTTTATAAATAAATACATAAATAAAGCTGTCAGCATGTGTACTCGGGGCTCCAACGGACCAAGGGCAGCCCAGCTCTGGGGTTTGCCGGCTGCGTGGCCTTGGACAACCCAGCAGGCCTCTCTGACCTTCTCAGAAGGCCTCCTCACGCCTTCCTTCAACAACATATGGCGGGTCTGGCTATGTGTTCTGGGTTTGAGGGCACAAGTGGGAGCAGATAAATGATAGATCCACAGATAAAATGCCAAGCCCTGTCTTCCTCGTGTTTTCAACCTAGGGGGCAGTCAGAAAGCAGAACAGCAAAGAAATACAAAGACGCTGCAAAGTGATGCTGGCCAGGGGGTGAAAAGAGAAGCAGGGCGAGTGTCAGAAAATAGGACAGGCAGGACAACTTGACATGTCCAAAGAACAACCAAGAGCCTGGGTGGGGTGCAAACAGGGCTGAAAGGATGTTAGGAGGGGATGGCAAAGGCCTTGAATGGACTTGGATTTGCTCCACATGAGGTGGGAGCCCTTTACTTGGAGGATTGGGACACCTGGCTTCATGGTTGGAGGGTAGGGTCTACCGTGTGGGGCTGCTGGGAGAGGTGGGGCATACGCAGGGGGCTGTGAGAGGGTGAGCCTGAGAAACGACTGGAGTCAGATAGGTCTTTGCACCGGAAGTGAGGCCACATCCCCGGCCTGACATGACTGTCAGGAGCCGAGTCACATCCTAGACCCTGTTTGGGGTCCACCTCACCTCCTGGGCCGGCAGCACCTGGACAGCCTCCTCATGCACAAGGAGAATGAGGGCAAGAGCCTACCTGAGGTTACACAGCCAAGTAAGTAGCAGAACATCACAAATGGAGGTCCCTGTCCTTCCCGGCGTGGGGGACCCCATCCACCAGCCCAGGCAGCTGGCATCAGGGAGGTTGTCAAGTTACCAAATAAAAATATCAAGACCCGCAGTTAGATTTAATTGCAAGTAAACAACAACTACTTTGGGTTTTTTTTTTGTTTTTGTTTTTGTTTTTGTTTTTTTTTAGTATACATATATCCCATGTAATAGTTGGGATAAACATATTCCAAAAATTACTTGTTGCTTATTTGAGATTCACATTTAACTGGGCATTCTGTATTTCTGTATTTTCTCTGGCAGCCAGAGCACCAGGGCCAAGGTGAAAACTTAGAAGAACAAAAAAAGGGCCACTCTGCTCTGTTGCCCTCCTTCCAGGCTCTGGCTAAGCCCACCACTGCCCGGGAGCTGGCACGAGCTTCCGTGGCTTCTCCTTGCCAGAACCCCGCCCAAGCAGGTGCTCTCTGAACACACAAGGACTTTGCTGGCCAAACCACTGACCCCTGCTGGGTTTTATCCAGGGTTTAAGCATGTTGATCTGGCCTGCAGGAGTCAGAGGACCTGGTCCCTGTGGTATGACCACCTGGAAGAGGTCACCGGCCTTTCTCAGCTCCTTTTTCTCATCTCTGGGCTGCATTCATTTCAAGAAATATGTACTGAGTGCCTACTATGTGCCAGGCACTACGTGGAGCTCTGGGAGTTGAAAAATAAGTCAAACACACCCCCAGGAGGGATAACAAAAGGGCATTTTTAAAAAGATGTTATTTATTCGTTGAGATAGAGCACAGCGAGGGGAGAGGGAGAGGGAGAAGGAGAAGCAGATTCTCTGCTGAGCAAGAGGCCAAACGTGGGGATCGACCCCAGGACCTGGGATCATGACCTAAGCCAAAGGCAGTTTAACCAACTGAGCCACCCAGGTGCCCCAACAAAAGGGCATTTGAGGCCAATGAGAATTGTACAGGAAAGGAGGTGACCTAGAGCCAAGTACTTCATTAAGGGATAAGGCAGTGTTTAGGAGCTAAGACGCAAATCTCTAGTCCTGCTGCTTATGCTGTGTGATCCTGGGCAGCCTAATTCACTTCCCCGAAGTCTTGACTCCAATCCATGAAATTTGCATCTTTCCCTTGCACATTCTGTGTTGTTCTGATAGTTTTAGGTGCCCTATCAAAGTTTGATTTGTTTAAATAATATAACACTCAGTGGCAAGAAGACTGAAGTAAAGACGTGGGGGGTATGTGAGTATAAATTTTATACCACAACAGACGTTAACTCGAAAGTAGCTAACAATGTCTGTATCCTTTAGTAAAACACAGCACCTTAGTGCAGTAATGTCCCCTCCTGTGTGCAACCTGAGATAGCGCAGGGTAGTCAAGGGTAGTATGTCAAGGTTCGAACCCCTGCCCCACCACTTACTCAATTGGTTGACCTTGGACATCTGTGCTGTGCCATAGATATCTTCCTGAATACTGGCAGCCAGGCCTTTACTCTCTAGAAAAGAAATCAGATTAATCTCTGTGGAATCTGAAGAAGAAATACCCAGGTATCTGACAAATGGTGTAGCTACTCACCTGATGGTGAGACGCACAGCCCACGGACACACCTGTGAGCGCAGAGTCTCTGCTCAGCTTTGTAATCTTCCATCTTAAATATGCACAGAAAACCAAGGATTCCAGACAGCTGGGAACTGCCTCCAATCGAAGAGTCACCAAAACAAACAAGGGGGAAAAGAGGCAGGCTGGCAAGGAATGATCATTAATACCCTCAGGAGATAAGAGATTCCATTATATTCCAGAAACAAGAAGAGGTTGCCATCAAAAAAAATATTCAGAAGGGCACCTGATTGGCTCAATCCGTTGAGCATCCGACTTGATTTTTGGCTGTGTCTTGATCTCGGGGTCATGGGATCCAGCCCTGCGTCAGGCTCCACGCTCAGCACAGAATCTGCTCATCCCTCTCCCTCTCCCTGCTCTTGCTCTCACTCTAAAATAAATAAATAAAAACTTTTTAAAAAGTAATTTTTTAAAAAAAGAACATTCAGAGGACAAAAAAGTGAACTTTTGGAAATTAAAGACATGAGGGGAGAAATTACAAAATTAAGTGGCGGAACTTACCCAGCATAGAGCATGAGGACAGGAAGAGAGAACATACAGAAGACAAATAAGAAGATTTGAAACCTAACCCACAAGACCTTCGAATAACAGGCATTTCAGAAAGATAGAAAGGGAGAAAATTGCCACTGAGATAATTCAAGAATATTCCTCAGAGCTAAAGAACATGAGTTCAAGAAAGAAAGAAAGACAAAAGGCCCCTCCAGTGAGTGAGAATAGGCTCATCCCAAAGTTCATTGATTGGGTATTCTCTGCGACAGAGGAAAGATCCTCTTCTCTTAAGAGAAAGGAAAAAATAATCTCATACAAAAGGTCAAGCATACGAATGGCTCCAATCTTCTCCAGTTTTGGAAGCCAAAACGCAAAAGAATAAAATCTTCAGAAGTCCAAGGGAAAATTATTTCCAACCTAGAATGTCATACCCCAGCAAACCAGGCATCAAGGGCTACAGCATTTTCAGCCAGGCAGGGTTTCGAAAGCGACACATGCTTTCTTGGGAAGCTACTAGAAACTGTGCTCCAACTACAAAGAAGGAGTAAACTGAGAAAAAGGAAGACATAGGATTCAAGAATCAAAAGGAGAGGGATGGAGGGGCTCCCCGGGATGACGGGATGACGATGGAAGGAAGCCATAAGGATGGCAGCCACGTCCCTACCGAGAGCAGCCAGGCCAGCCTGGAATAGTCAAGGGCTCTGGGAGGGACTTCGTGCCAATGAACAGTGACAGATGTCCTGCGTAAATGAACATCTTAGGACAAGACTTAGATGACTGGCAAAGTTTGGAGTACAATTCGTGACAGGTACTCTACAAACAGTGAACAGAGAAAGTGAGACAGAGAGAGATTTATTGAAACAATAAGTCGCTCAGTAAAGGGAAAATATTCATAATGTCCTGCCTAGCTCCTGTCTAACTAGGGTTCACAGTTGTAACTTAATTTAGAAAAATGATACCTAAGCAAAACAACACAATAACTGTATTTTTGAGGACGTGGGGGGGTGGTGGAATGTGTGCATGTGAGGGAAAGTGCGAGTGCTTGGCAAGGAAAAAAAAAAGAACTAAAGTCTCATCTCGCCTGGCAGGAAGTGAATAGGTGATGGTTACATGGAGAAACCCAGAGCTGGCCCTACACATGCGGCATTTTAGAGACAGAGAGGTAAGAGACAAAATCACAAGTTTCAATGTTAAAATAGACCCCCTGGGAAAGAGGAAATGAGAGAAGAGGGTATAGGATTGCTGTTTGGGGTGACAAGCATCATAAAACTGGTTGATTCTAAGCTACGTGTATGTGTGAAATTGCTTTGAAAAAAACTGAAACAGCAAGAGAGGGGCAGGAAGGAAGGAAAGGAGGAAGGGAAGGCAAAAAAGAAAAGGATTAAGACAGAGAAAAGGAAAGAGGGGCACCTCGGTGGCTCAACGGTTGAGCATCTGCCTTCAGCTCATGATCCCGGGGTCCTGGGATCAAGTCCCACATCGGGCTGCCCGCAGGGAGCCTGCTTGTCCCTCTGCCTGTGTCTCTGCCTCTCTCTCTGTGTCTCTCATGAATAGATAAAATCTTTAAAAAAAAAAAAAAGGAAAAAGGAAAGAACGAGAAAAAAGAGGAAGGCAGGATGAAAACAGACGCGGGCCTGGAGAGGAGTTCCTGCGGGTAGTAATCCCGAGGTGACGGAGGTTGCGGGCAGGCGTCCTGGGTGCGGTGGCATCCGGAGGTCGGCACCTACTGCTGCTGCTTTAATCCGAGCCCAGGGCGCCCGAGAGGCCTGGCCGGCGGCCTGCGCTGGCCGGTGCAGCGCGGAGCCCTCCAAGCCCCTGCCGGGAGGAAGGGGCCTGGGGCAGCCAAGTGCCCGCGAGGAGACCAGCCGAGCTGCGAGTGCCCACGCTGGCCCGGGGCGGCCCCCACCCCCATGGGCCCTTAGAAAGCCCGGCAAAGAGCATCTGAGCAAGGCCGGGAGGTCCCCACTTCAAAGCCCCACGCTAATGCCTCCCGACAAGCGTGGCCGAGCCTCAGGGTGTTCTCTTGCCGCTGACAGCGTCTGTTCCCAGGCAAAGCCAAGGGGAGCGAGGCGGTGTGAGGCCAGGGGCACACTGCGACCGAGCAATGGCCTGGTGGGGGGAAATGTGATTTCACCCCCAGGCCCACAGCCAAGCATTCATGCCCATCCAGGGTTGGGGCCGCTTTGGGCTGGCCAGTCACGGGGTGTCTCCCCCAAACACCCTCTCCCCCTCCACTTCCCACCACGGTGGCTCTTGGGTCCCAGCCCCAACCCCACCCCTAGGCCCATGCACTAGGTCTTGAGTCACTTCTCTCCCAGATGGAGAGGGCAGGGGGATGGATGCGAGGAGGGCGGGTTTGGAGGCGGACAAAGGCCTGCTCTGTCACTTTCTCCAACGTTGGTGATATTAGGCAAGTTATTTAATCCCTGGTCCTCAGCCTTCGTCTTCTGTAGCAGGGTGATCGTGTCCTCATAGCAGGGTGTTTGTGAGCTTCATAAATAATGCAAGACCATGGCCTTGCATGCAGCAGGATGTCTCGTCTCTCGCAGCCCAACGCCCCCCGCCCCCCACCAAAGCTGAGCAATTAAAACAGCCGCCATTCCCTGTGCCATGATTTGGCAGGGTTTGAGAAGAAGGTCTCCTCCACGCAGCATCAACGGAGGCTCATTCAGCTGCTTCAGCTGGCCTGTGGCTGAGCTGGAAAGTTCTGAATGGCCTCACCCCCATGAAGGGCAGTCCATGCTGACTGCCAGCTGGGAACTCAGCTGGGATCATCCACCTGGGGGCATCTGCTCTCCTACAAGTGGGATGCCCCCCATGGCTCCTGGGTTCCAAGGAAGAATGTTCCAAGATGCAAAAGAAGACATTGCAGATCTCATAAGGACCGGACTGGGGCTGGGCTTGGAAGGTCAGTATCACTTCCAGTACATTCTGTTGGTCAAAAGTTAGCTCATATCCAAGGGGAGGGGAAACAGACCCAATATTTCCACCTCAGAGAGTAACACGACTCTAAATAACATCTTTATTCTTATTCCTGCCTTCTCTTGGCCAGGCTCCATGGGGTGGCTATGATCAACACCCATTGGTACCCCCAGTCATTCAACAACTAATATTTGTTGGGTACTCAGTATGTGCCAGGAATACAATCAGCCAGAGGAAAGTGATAGTTACTGTTGCACAGGAGATTAGACCCTTCCAAAGGAGACGGAGCTTTGAAGCCATCAGTTACAGTAAAGGGTGAAGCAATGTGTTTAGGTTTCAGCGCATAGGGATGAGGTGCCACAGACAGGACACCTAACAGGAGGTGAGGGAGTTGGCCAGGCACAGAGGGGCAAGATGCTGCTTGCTACACATTTTGTCATTGGTTAGATGTAGTAGAGCCACAGCTGCCACTGAAAGAGAACTGGTTATCCACACAGATCCCAAGAGACGGGGGTGCCCAGGTCACAAGGGGTCCCATGAGGAAGCACTGAAGCTGGTCAGGAGGCAGAGGGTACAGAGGAAAATGTGGGCCAGGGCCTTTATTGTGATTTCCCCAGAAAGGTGAGGCAGCTGTGGGCAGGCTTAGTATTAGCTGCCCCGCATCATGTCAGTGGGCTCTGGGGGCACAGAGGCTGCCCCTGGTTGCCTGGTACCTGGCCCTGGGGGATCAGAGCAGGAAGGATATGGCCCAGAGTGGAGCATGAGAGCCCATGGAGGAATAGCTGGAGTGTGGGCTCTGGATTGGTTGGCTTGTATTTGAAAAGGTTACTTGCAGGTGTCTTTTCTTTTTTCTCTTTTTGCTTTAATAATTTTATTTATTTATTTATTTATTTATTTATTTATTTATTTGAGAGAAAGAGAGAAAGAGAAGAGGAGCAGAGGGAAAGGGCCAAAGTATACTCTGTGTGGAGTACGAGCCCAATGCAGGGCTTGATCTCATGACTCTGAGATCGTGACCTGAGCTAAAATCAAGAGTTGGACATCAACCACTGAGCTTCCCAGGTGCCCCACCAGTGAGCTTCCTACCAGGAATTAGAGGGACAGTCCCTCCAGGGTCAGCCATGCTCCAGATGTTAAAGCAACAGAACACCAAAAATAAAAGACACCATTAATGCAGGGGCTCCTGGACCAGGAGATGGCACCAAAATAGGACCCATGTGGTCAAGGGAGGCTGGAGATGCCTGCATAACCTGGTGAAGGTCCTGGAAGGTTAGGGCAAAAGGTGCCAACTAAAGGGATTTAGGCAGGTGACTCAATCCAATTTGACTTTACAAAGCCCACTGTGGCCAAGGGGAAGAGAGAGGGGAGAGCAGAGTGCTAGGCTGAGAGAAGTAGCCGCAGTCCTCAAGAGACATGTGTGAGATGGAGGCGGGAGGGTGAGGATGGGAGACGTGGCCAGAGGGCTTGCTAGTGCCCAGGAGCACCATCACCAGCATTAGGGAGAGCCTAGGGGAGGTGCCAAGGATGATGGGAGGTTCCTGGACTGAAAGTGAGGATGGATATGTCCTCCCTCACCTAGATGAACAACACAGTCAATGAACAGTGCTGTGAGCAGGGACAGAAGGTATGAGCAGTGGGGCCTCGAAATGGACAGGTCCTGTTGGCATGGGGTGTGTCTGCCTGAAGTCCAGAAGAGAGGTTTGGGCTGAGATACTAAATGGTTGCTGTCAGCAGAGTCAGGCCAGGTTACACCTCAGTAACAAACAATCTGCAAATCTAGGAAACGTGAAAAAACAAAGATTTCTTCTTCACTTTCCAGCCATGGTCCATGGAAGGTTAGACAGGATCCTAGATGGGCATCTCAGAACGACCCTGATTTCTTCCTTCAAAAAATAGTGTCCCAAAGGCTAAGGAGTCAAGCCTAGGCTCCCCCATCCCTAGCCCATGTCCCCCCTCCAAGGCCCCCTCCAAGGTAAAACTGGTACAAGTACCACTGGGGCCAGTTCCCTAAAACTGACTGACCCAAGTCAAATGGAATTGGTTGGAAGGCTGTGGGCTCCATAGGATGGGAAGCCCATTGTCCAGCAGATCAGACTGCAGCCTCCTTGGATGTCCAAGAGCAAGGTCAGCCAACAGACAGTCGGAGAATTCTGGAGTTGGAGAATTCTTACCATTCCAGGACTTTCTCCTTACACTGACCAAAATGTACATTCCAAGAGGGAGTGTCTAGTTGGCCACCATAGCCATGTGCCCACACTGAGATGGTGTCCACTGATGGAGGGTAGGTATTTCCTGAAGGAATTTGGGGTGTTGCGATTAGAATACGGAAACTGATAAACCTCAGCGCAACAAATGTCTGCTACTAGTCTTCACGAGATCAAGATTGGGGTTTTGTTTGTTTGGTTTTACTTTTTTAAAAGGATTTTATTTACTTATTTGTCAGAGAGAGAGAGAGAGAGAGCACAAGCAGGGAGAGTGGCAGAAAGAGAGAAAAGCCAGCTTTCCACTGAGCAGGGAGCCCAATGCGGGGCTCGATCCCAGGACCCTGGGATCATGGCCTGAGCTGAAGGCAGATGCTCAACTGACTGAGCTATCCAAGCACTTCTGCTTTTACTTCTTTTATTAAGATAACAAAAATACATCAAGTGCACATTTGCATTTTCTTCATATGAATGCCTTCATGGCGCTAGCACCCAGATCAAGAAGTAGATAGCCAGCTCTTCCCATATTCCAGGTTGTCTGTTCTTAAACACGACGTAGATAAAATCAGACAGTGTGTCCATGTACCTGGCTGCCGTGGTTCATCATGATGGCTGTGAGGGGCATTCACGTTGTTACACAGAATGAGAACTTCGTTCTTTGTTCTTTTTTGCTGCTTTGTAGTATTTCATTGTGTGACTATACCACTATTTATTTACTTGATGTTCTAATGATGGATATTTGGGGATATTGGCACGTGTATTTTTTTCAGATCGAACCAGACCATGTGAGAAGGCCAACGGACTTGCACACTGAGTCTAATCTGAAGAGCCTGGTAGTTCAGTTGTTGCCATGAAGTTCTCGATGACGTCATGCTCATCTTCTGGCCGGGAGCCACCACAGCCCCTAGCACAGCATCTCATGTGCGGGCGCTAGCATGAGGCAAATCCCATCTCAACCTGACTCCTGGCCCAGTGCTCCCTGCACCCCACCCTGATGGCTGTCCCCTTGGAGAGCTCTGCTCTCTTGGCCACCCAGTGGATACATTAGGGTCTTGTATGGGCAGGAGGATGAAGTTCATCCCATGGAGGCAAGTACTGTCTTGCAAGTACAGGAATGACTGGCTCCAGAAGTCTGTGTAGACTAGATGGAATTGAATTGAGTTTATATAGGAATGCCACTCCAGGCTGGAGGGCCATGAGAGGGACATGACTTGCAAGCTCCCAGGGGCCTGCATCTGCCTGGGCCTCAGGCCAGGTTCTGGCCTGGCAAGGACAAGGACGGACTCTGTACCTGTTTTTGCAACAGTGATCAGAAGACTGTGTCTTGGTCCTCTCGGGCCAGGCCCTTGCAACCTGGCCTATCAGAGGGCTGAGAGCGAGGAGGGAAAGCAGGGGAACAGCCTCTCCAGACCTGCTCCTGTTGGCTTCCCAGCCTGGGTGGCCACCCTTGCCACCATGGTGAGAACCACAGCGGTCTTGTTCTCCCAGGAGAACCCAGAGTCAAACACTCTCCCCATGCCACCTCATCGGGCCCCAGTTGAAACTGTTGCAGATCTCCATCAGCTCCTGGGACTTCAACAGGGGTCAGGAGGGTATGCAGACTGAGCTCAGAGGGAGAGCTGAGACAGTTGTCAGGGAGAGGGTAAGGGACCCAGAGGCAAGAAACCCAACTCTGAGCAGCCCTCTGAACCAGTGACAAACTGAGGGCTGTTGGAGTTGGAGGGAAGGTGTTGAGATTTGGGACCTAGTAGAATCCCACCTTTGCCCCCTACCTGCTCTGGTGCCTGTGGCAAGTCACTTCACCTCTCTGAATCTCAGTTTTCTAATTGGGAAATGGGAGTAACCCCAACCTTAAAACGCTGTAAGGAAGATTAAATCAGAGAAGGTCTGCGAAAAACCTAGCGTAGGAAAGGGGCTGGCAATCCCTCTCCTGTCCTTCTTACCTTTGGATCTCTGCCCACTGGAAGGGATTGAATGAAGCTGGGTAAAGGGGACCCAGGAACCCAAGAGCAGCCTCAGGTTGATCAACAACTGAGGCTGGTGGGCAGGGTTCTGGGAATTTGCTGGTTCTAGGAATTTGTCCTCCTCTCTTCGGGTCCTTCTTAAAAATCTGGCCTCTGGGATTAGCTTGGAGCATTGCTCTTTAAGAAAAGCCTCAGGCCTGGGGTTCCTGGGTGTCTCAGTTGGGTAAGCATCTGACTTTGGCTCAGGTCATGATCCCGGTTCCTGGGAACAAGTCCCACGTCAGGCTCCCTGCTCAGCGGGGAGCCTGCTTCTCCCTCTGCCTCTGCCCCTCCCCCCACTCTTGCTCTCTCTTTTTCTCTCAAATGAATAAATAAACTCGAAAGAAAGAAAGAAAGAAAGAAAGAAAGAAAGAAGAAAGAAAGAAAGAAGAAAGAAAGAAAGAGAAAGAAAGAAAGAAAAGCCCCAATCCCCAGACCAAAAGCTAGAGCTAGAAGGGTATAAAAAGAACAAAGAAGAAAATCAAGTTCTTTTCCGTGAACTAGGGCAGTAACTATAAATAAATGAATGAGTAAACAGTGTGAATGGAGAAACTGAATAAAAGAGCGAATGGAAGAACAAAGGAATAAGCTAACACATAAAACACTGTGTGCGTGCTGAGTGCTCCAACAAGGGCGTGTCTCACTTAAGCCTCTAAAAAGGTCCTATGAAGTAGGTAGTACTGTCATTCCCATTGTACAATTGAGGAAAACAAGGCACAGAGAGGTGAGGTGACCTGCATGAGAGCAGCCGAACTGTAAATGCTAGGTCTGGGATCCAACCCCAGCCTGCTGGCTCCTAAAGCTTGGACCTCGTTGCCCGTTGATGAGTGCAAAGTGAATAGCTGGTTGGGCAGATGAGTGGATGAGTGGATGGATGATGGCTGGTGGGATGATGGCTGGATGGATGGAGGGATGAGTGGGTGGGTGCATGGATGCATGAATGCATGCATGCAGAATGAAGAAAAAAATAAATGGGTAACCCAGTGAGCTTGGATGACTGCAAATGATGGGCTGATGCCTAAAGCTAATCACTGATTTGTTCCCAGCATCAGCCCAAAGGGCTGGAGCCAGGAGTTAGGATGATGTTAATCAGTGCCTGGAAATCAGGTCTCAGCCGCACCCCTACTTTTCAGGGCTCCCTGCTGTTGCTGAAATCCCACAAATCCTAGTTCATTCCTTCAGGATAAGCATTGACCTCAGCCAACCTACTTTTAAACTTTAAATCCCATGGGAGAGGCCTTTCTGCAATCTGGGCACCCTGTGGTCTGAGCAGTGCTCGGAAGGGGATGCTGAGGGCAGCCCCTGAGCTGGGAGGATGTGGGAATGTCCCTTGCCAGGCTCCAGGGAATGTTGCCCTCTCTAGGCCAGCCACACCACTCCCTCATAAGCAGCAGAGTCCCCACACTCCTGGTGGGGCCAGTCTTGCAGCAAGCAAACTGGATAGCAACTCTCCCTCTACTCTCAGATTTTCCGCTGGCAGAAGACAAGATGTCACACTGTTATCACAGCAGGGGTCACATGGAAGCTTATCCATGATGGGGAGTTTCTGAGGGGGGCACTTGATGGGATGAGCACTGGGTGTTATGCTATACGTTGGCAAATTGAACTCCAATAAAAAGAAATTTTTTAAAAATGCCTTTCCACCCTGCCTCCTGGGAAAACCCTGAACAGGGTTTCTGGCTCTTTCCGAAGAACACCTCCACACCCTGGAGCTCAGTTCCCCCATTTTTCAAATAGGGAGCATTACCTGCACCATCTACCTCTCAGGAGTAATTAGTACTTGTTTTAAAGTGGGAGAGGGGGAGCCCAATGAAATTGTGCCTACGCTGGTCATTGCTCTAATCTTTCTACAAATAAAATGAGTTTTAATTTTTCCTAAAACCCTAGAAAGTATGCCATATTATCCTTCCACCATTTTATAGGTGAGACAGCTAAGGAACAAAATGTCAAGACCATCAAGCCCAGGTGGTCTGGCTACCATTGGTGTTTGTAATGCCTTGCTAGACCAGTCCCACCCTGAGGACAAGTCAACACCAAACTTGTCCTTGCCTGGCCCCTATCCTCCTCATCTTTAGCCTCCTGCACTCCTGGGCTGACCATGGGGAGGACAGGCTTTCTTTATAGCGACAGCCCACCCAACCCTCCTCAAGTCCTTCCCCTGGGCCAGCTGAGCCCCCTTCATCCTCACTTTTCTCCCCTTGCCCTTCCTGCCCAGCACCAGAGTCTGCATCTCTCTGACACTGGCAATTCCATCAACTCCTGGCAAATCCCTCTGTTTCCAGCCCCCTACATTCCTGCCCAGTTACGGCTACCCCGTCCCTCACTCTGACTCCCACCCTCAGAGGGGAGGTCAGCATGCTCCCATCATCTTCTGCTGCTACCATCTTCTCTTAGAGATGACAGGGGCTTTGCACTGCTTTTAGGAAAGAGAGACTCCATGTGAGGCCAAGCACCCAAGAAAAAGGGACAGGGTTGAGGATCCTATAGGTGCACAAAAGTGTATCTGTTGGAAACTATGTGCTCCTAGCATGGCCAGAGATGCCCAGAGCTGCCCCCACCATGGGAAGCTGTGAAAAAATGACTGTACACCAGCCCTAAAAACTCCAAGGAAGATGACTCCTCAAAATCAGAAGAAATGCCAAGCCTCAGTTAATCACAGCAGAGTTCAGTGACAAATGGACTGCTTGTAATTAGGAGTTTTTATTTCTGTAATTCTTGCTTCAAATCGTGTTCCTTTTTTGTTTTATGTGTTTTAGGGTGTTTAGGTAATAAATTATGCTATTATTTTAATACTGCATTGTAAAAACGTTTAATTGTTTTAATACTATGTTTTGTGAACATTGTTAAAAGTTTGATATTTCTTTTTTTTAAGATTTTATTTATTTATTCATGAGACACACACACACACACACACACAGAAGCAGAGACACAGGCAGAGGGAGAAGCAGGCTCCATGCAGGGAGCCTAACACGGGACTCAATCCCAGGTCTCCAGGATCAGACCCTGGGCTGAAGGTGGCGCTAAACCACTGAGCCACCGGGGCTGCCCAAAAGTTTGGTATTTCTGTTGATGACACTCCGGGCCATAACCCCTGGGCAAATTTAAGAACCAGTTTTCCTGGGTGCAGGCACAGTGCTGAGAAGGAAACCCCAGTTCTAAAAATCTAGCCCTGTAAATACAGACTTACATGGAGCTGCAGGGAATAAAGAGAAGCTAAAATAGGTACCAGTGGGTCTGGGTGTCCAGAAAAGAAGAGAGGAAGAAAGAAGGGTAGGGAGGAGAGGAACTCTCTGGAAACATGCTGTGAGAAGTAATAGAATTGCATGGGCGGCTTAGCAGAGAGGCATTCCAAGTGGAGATGAAGTAGGAGTGAAGATGTGGAGGTCAGACCAGGGTCAGGGGAAGAACAGTCAGAATTGGGCCAGTCTGGAGAAATCAAGCACATGAAGGTTTAATATCAGGTGATATTGGATTAACTAAGGAAACAGGAAAGCATTTGTTAAGACACCAAAAGCACAAGCCACAAAGGAAAAGAATGATAAATTTCATAACATCAAAATCAAAGATATTTTAAAAGTGAGCAGATAAGCCACAAACTAAGAGAAGATATTTATAATGTATATATCTGACAAAGGATTGGTAGCTAAGTAATATATATAATAAACTCTTATAAATAAATTGGGAGAAGATGGACAACCCAATAGGAAAATGTGCAAGAGGTATGAACAGGCAATTTGGAGAAAAGAAAACCTAAGCAGCCAATAAACATGCGAGAAGATATTCAATTTCATTACTAGTCGTGATATATTATGATTAAGATCAAATAAATTAAAGCCATAGTAAATCACTGTTTCTCAAAAAATAAAAAAGGGAAAAATCTGACGATAGTAGGTGTTGGTGAGGATATAGAGAGCCAGAAACCCTTACACCTTGCCTGTACTTCCACTTAGGAGAGGAATTTGCAATACCTGGTACAAAGATGCCTGTGCCTTACAATGCAGCCACTGTGCTCCTGAGTAGGCAAGTGAGGTGGTTTTTAAGAATGCAAGTTACTTGATATTCCTCTTATCCAGAGGTGGGCTCTATGTTCCTTATCCTGAAATCTGGATGGGTATATGACTGCTTCAGTCAATGAGTTCAGTGGAAGTGATGTTAGGTAATGTAAAAAGCTTCATGGCTTCTGCCTTGCTTGCTGGGATGCTTACCTCTGGATCTCTGAGCCACCATATAAGTGCCCCAAGACCAAACGTAAGTGCTCTAGTCAACGGTCCCACTGAGCTTAGTCTTCCAGCCAAACCTCCAGACCAACTCAGAGTAACTCCATTGAGTGACCCCACTGAGTGACCACAGTCAATGCTCCGTGAAGCAAAAGCAGCTCCCACCTGAGCCCTGCCACAAATTCCTGACATACAGCCTTGGGAGATATAAAATGGTGGTTATTTTAAGCCACTCAGTTTGGGGACAGTTTGTTATGCAGCCACAGATAACTGGAAACACATCCAACAGAAATGCATGCATGTGTGCACCAAAAGATATGCACAAGAATGTTTATCGTATCACTGCTTGCAAAAAACAAACAATTGGAAACAATCTAAATCTTCATCAAAAGTAGATTTTGAAAATCATGATATATTCATACAACGGAATACATTTCAGCAGTGAGAAGGAATGAATTGAAGCTACGTGTATCAACATGGACCATCTCAAAACAATATTGAGCATAAAAGCAAGTTGCAGAAGGATATGTACAGCTTGGTAGCATTTATATAAAGTTTCAAATTATGCAAAAACGGTACAATATCTCATTTATGGATACTTACCTATGTAGCAAAAACATAACCACATGCAAGGGAATGAACAACAACAAATTTGTTATGGTAGAAATGGAGTGGGAAGGGGTCCATAGCGAGCTTCAATGTTCCCAGTTGTTTTATTTCTTTAAAGAAAATCTGGAATAAATATAAAAATATGCTCTGCTCTGACAAAGCTGAGAATGGGTCCTGTAGGGGGATATTTCAAATATGTAACAAATCCTAAGATAGTGGCACTCAGGTGTGCCACCCATGGGCTGAGCCAGGCATTAACCCTTTAATTACCAGGTGGCAGAGAGGTCTAGGAGGTCCTCATTTTGGAAGGCATGGAAATCCAAGGGCTCAGGACAGCAGCTAGGTACCAGCCTGTATGAATGTAGCTTAGTATTGTAACAACCTGGACATCCCAGCTGAATACAAGCTTGGGATTCATGAGCATTAATTACATTAATTAATTATATTATTCACAACTTTTCTGCCTGTTTGAAATGCTTCACACTTTTTAAAAGGGGTGTAGGCAGGAAGGGTCTGACCATCACAGGCAGAGCCGCCTGGCTGTGGTGGAACAGGGCATATGGCAGGAAGTAGCCTTCACTCTTCCTACTCAGATCTGCCCCGTCCCTTAGAGCCAGCACTCCTGCACAATTCTGATTCATTCCTCAAACACCAAGCCCCCCCTGAGCGCTGGACCCTGGGGACACAGGAATGAATGGAAGAATGTTTCTGCTTTCAATTTCTTACAATGCAGCCAGGGGACAACTGGGTGCCAGCCACCGGAGGAGGAGTCCCAGATCAGGGAAAGGGGGTAGCTGGGCAAAGAGTGACAAAAGAAACTGTAGGGGTGAATCAGGCAAAGAGGGGGAAAAGATGAGCATGGTGATAGGATGTAGAACACAGAGGGTTAATGGACTCCTGCCTTCTTAAAGATGATCAGCTGGCAAGACAGGGCAAGACAGGGCCACCAGTGAACTAGCCTGCCAACAATGGGATCGGTGGTAGGGGTGAGCCTTGGAGCAGGGCATCCATTCAATTCCACCTGCACCTGGGAGCCTGGGAAGACCTAGCTATCTCCAAGGGGCCTGATCAGAGCTATAGGCCCTGCCTTGAGGTAAGTGGGATGGTCAACTCAGGCAGGGCACTGCTGGCATGAAGGACAATAAGGTACCCATTGCCTGCTTGAGCCTTACCCAGCTGGGCCCCCACTCAGAGGCCACCAAATGGCCATCATATCATAGCGTAGATGTCAGAAGGGCCTTTGGGGTCACCCAAAATATCTTTTTTTGGCCCTGCTGTAAAGCCCATAACACTGCAATAGGGAGGCATAGGTGGGAGTACAGACCTCTCCATTCTGGCCAGCCTCAGTTCAGGAGGCCTGGGTCCATCTGAGGGTATCCAAGTCCTGTCTAGGATTTGGAAGGTGTCCAGGAAAGCAGGAAGGGAAGCAATGAGGGTTGCATCTACTCACTCTTGGCCCACCATCTTGGATTTGAGACTGGATGAATTTCACAGTTCTGCCCCAATCAATTTTTAGTGCCTGCTCCCCACCACACACACACACACACACACACACACACACACACACACACCTCCTTGCCTCCCACAAAGCCCTGGCCAGTCATGCTCCACTTAGCAGCCACATTGAACTGTCTTCTTATAACACTTTATTTTATAGCATTTTTGTACCTCAGGTGCAGAGACCCAAGTTAATCATAATCATCAGTAAAGCACACGCAGACTTTTTCTTGCTTTGTTTTGTGTATTTTACTTTCCCTTTTATCCCATCTCCCTCCCATTCCTATCTTGTACCCCACAGGTCCCGACCCAATATACTTGATCTACAGCCTTGACATACCTGAAGGATAAAATGTATAGTGAAATTTTATGTCTCTTTATGTGTTGTCAATAAACATTTAATACAGCGGTTCTCAAAGTATGGTTCAGGGACCCACAAGGTTAAAACTATTATCATAATACTAGGGGGGCAGCCCCGGTGGTGCAGCGGTTTAGCGCCGCCTGCAGCCCAGGGTGGGATCCTGGAGACCCGGGATCGAGTCCCATGTCAGGCTCCTTGCATGGAGCCTGCTTCCCCCTCTGCCTGTGTCTCTGCCTCTCTCTCTCTCTCTCTGTATGTCTCTCATGAATGAATAAATAAAATCTTAAAAAAAATAATACTAGGGTATTATTTGCCTATTTCGTCCCATTCTCTCATGAATGTATGGTGGAATTTTCTAGAATCTACATGATGTATTATATCACAACAGGATGAATCCATAAGCAGATATAAGAATTCAGCTGTTTTTTTTTATAAAGCCAGATATATGAGATTTATGAAATGTTAAAACAATGCCACTTCTCCCTATATTTTTATTTTGGAAAATGAAACTTTTTAATAAAATATGTTAACATGTAATGGATTTGTCTTTTTAAATAAATTCATAAATGGTTTAAAATTTTCAGTTTCTGATTATGATAAATACAGAGCTATAACCCACATAAATAAAATTTCCTTGGGATCTTCAATAATTTTTAAGTATTTGGTTCTGAGACCAAAGTGTGAGGAATGCTGGTATAATGTGATCAAGCTCCTCTTTCCATGATTTTGCACTTGGCATGCAACCTGAGACTCCTCCCTGGGCTATGTCATTCATCACTCCTAAGGGTGCTTCTGCTTCCTTGGTGGCCCACTGCATTCATGGATCCACTGCCTTGGAATGCACAGCCAGGCTGCCAGTGACTTCTAGCTGCCATAGGCAATTTCACTGTGAATATCCTCATTCATGCCCCCATTTGAAGAATTTTGCTGGGACATAAACCCAGGAATGGGATCTCTGAGCCAAAGAGCATATGCATATTTAATTCTAATAAATACTTTTTTCCAGACTGGCTATACCTGTTCAGACTCCTACACTCAGCATCCACAGCGTCCTCAGCTCCCCACACACCTGCCAACACCTGGAATCCATCATCCACCCTTCTCATTTGCCATTCTGATGGATACAAATGGTAACTTCTGGTTTTCATGTGTATTTCACTAGTTATTGGTGAGTTGGGGCATCTCTTCACATGTTTCACTCATTTGGGATTCCTTTACTGAGCATTGCCCTTTCGTATCCATCACCCATTTTTGTATTGGGTTTCCAATTTTTATCTATTGATTTGGAGTTCTTTGAATAATCTTAATTAGTGCTGCTCAAAGAGGGGACCAGCTGCCTGTCTAAGAAATGTTTATTAAATCAAAGTACCTTGCTCCTTTCATCAAGAAATACTGGCTATTAAAAGCAAAAATCTCAGCTAAACCAAATAGTGTATTTAGTGACCATAGTTGATTGACATTTCTTTGCAAACCAGACCTTTCACATAGTCCATCTCTAGATAGAATTCTTTGTTGATTTTCCTAATCTGTCACTTATTTTTTTAATGTCCTTTACTAAATAGAAATCTTAAATATTTATATTATTGTCTTTTTTTGCCTTACAGTTTCTGTTTTTTTAGATCTTGTTTTAGGAGTCTTTGCCATTTGAACACAAGCTGGATATGAGATAATAATACTGAACTGGGGGATTTTCATCATTTTTGTGTAGGTATAAAAATGTAAAAAAATAAAATGGTCTTTTCCCATGCCGGGTCACACACACAAAAATTCTCTATACCTTCTACTATTAACCTTATGCATTAATCATTCTCATTTAGAGCTTCAATTTATCTGAGTCTACCTTCCTATATGATTTAGTGTATGAATATGATTTTATCTTTTTCCATATAGGCAGTTGTCCTAGTATGATCTACCAAAATCTGTTCTTTCCTATTGTCCTGTGTGCTATCTTGAACAATCTATCTTGTCCCTGTATATTCATGGGACTATTTCTGTGCCCCTTCTTCTGGTCTATTATCTTGTGTGTGTCTGTTCCTGCTCCAGCAGGACTCCATCTTATTACTACGACTCCATCTTACTACTAAGATGTATTAGTATTCTAGTTATACTAATACTAGTATAGTATAACTAGTATAACTAATACTAGTTATACTATTCTTATTGTCTGGTTGAACAAATACCCCATTATACGAATTAGGATTATTAGTTTGGCTGTTTTAACAGATATCATAAATCAAGAGCTTTAGCAAAATGAAAGCTAATTCTCTTTTGTAGAAATTTCTGAGATGGTAGGCAGTTCCTACTCACATGGTCACCCAAATTTCCAGGTTCCATCAACTCTGTTGTTCCTCTATTCCCTTGCATGATACTCATCCACTGGGAGAAGGTGGCTCACTGTTCTAGCAGGCAAAGAGAAGAGAGAGATGTCCTTTAAAAGACATGGCCCCAAAGTTGCCCACCTGTCTATTCACATTTCATTGACCTAAACTTGGTTACAAGCCACAGCTCGCTGCAAAGGATTTTGGGAGATATGGCAGCTAACCAGGCATCCATTTGTTTGGGCTAAAACTGGGGAGTTCTATACAAAGAAAAAAAGTGTAGAAAGAATAAGGAGGGACAAGAACAAGTGTCTGCCACACATTCAATTTTGCTATTCCTTTTTCAAAATTGATTTACTATTCATGGACCTTCATTTTTTCCATGTAAGCTCTAGAATGAATTTCTTGACTTCTCTGAGAGATCTAGCCAAATTTTTTATTAAGCTTGCTTTTCAATTTACAGATTACTGTGGAGGTTGTTAACATCCTTACTATGTTGACTCATCTCATTTATGGATATAGAATATCTCTTTATCTTCTCAAATCTTTTAAAATTTCCTTCAGGAGACAGCCTGTTCTCTCCAAGAGAGCTTTGTTTGCTTTCTGTTAGATTAATTCCTAGATAGTTCATAGGTCCTATGATGTTGTGAATAGTATCTCCGTTTTGATTATATGTTCTGGCCAGTATTGCAGTTACAGAGCAGGGAGTGGCAAGCTATGGCCTGTAGCTCAAATCCAGCCCCTGGCCTGTTTTCATATGACCCGTGGAGCTAACACTTGTTTTCATGTTTTTAAAGGGTTGTTAAGAAAAGAAAGGAAGGGGGGAAAATGTAGGATAGGAACCATCTGTGGCCTGCAAAGCCGAAAATCATTACTATTTAGCCCTTTATAGATAGTTGGCCAGCCCCTGGTATAAAGGAATGCTGTTGATATTTTTAAGTCAGTGTTTCATCTTGCCATGGCACGAGTTTGCTTACCATTTCTCATTATTTTTCTGTTGATTTACTTGGTCGTCCATGCAGCTAATAGGATTTCCATAAATAACAGTCTTTTCTCTTCTTTTTCAATTCTTACACTTCATATACATTTTCCTTGCCTTCCAGCTTTAGCCAATCCCTGTAATACTATTTTTAGACAAAAATTTAAAAAAAAAAGCCAGTAGTGACAGTTTAAGTATAGTTGTCTTGTTCTAAATCTTAGAATGGGGCACCTGCCTGTCTAGGTCAGAAGAGCATATGACACTTGATCTTGAGGTCATGAGTTCGAGCCCCACGTTGGGTGTAGAGATTACTTAAAAAATAAATTCATTAATTAAAAAATAAATCTTAATGAAAATGAACCTAAAGTTTCTCCATTAATTATTTTTTATAGTAGGTTTTTGGTATATAAACTTCAGCAAGGAAATTCCCTTCTATTCTTGGTTTTCTTGGAAGCTTTTAATCCAAAATAGTTGCTAGAATTTCTTAAGCGCTACTGAAATAATTGTATGATTTTGTCCTTTTACTCATTAATGGGAAAAATTGCATGACAGCTGTTCTGAGGTTAAGCTATCCTTAGACTCCTAGAACAAACCTCATGTCCACTATGCTTGTGAGTTAAATAAGTCTATAATTTCCTGTTCTGTCCCTATCATATTTCAGAATCTAGATTATACTAACCAGCCTTACTAAATTAATTGGCATCGCTCCTTCTTTGTCTAATTCTGGAACAAATTTTGTAAGAGAGCAAGTTTAAAACAACTCACCTATGAGACTATCTGGACCTAGACATTTGGAAAAAGAACTGTACTATCATCTCAATTTTTTAAATAACTATTGACCTATTCAAGTTTTTTATTTCTTCTCGAGTCTGTTCATCATTTTATGTTTTCCAGGACTTGGTTCATTTTGCTTAGCTGTATCAGTTTATTATTATGTGGTTATTCTTACTATTATCATATTCTCAGAATACCATTCCTTTGTAGTTATTTTCATTATACATTCTATTTGCATATTTATTCTATTTTGTAATCAGTCATATTGATTTATTCGAAGAAGCAACTTTTGGAATTTGGCACTCTTTTTTAAACTATATTTTCTCAAATTCCTTATTTATTATTTACACCTTCTTTCTTCTGTTTGCTTTATTGCTCTTTTCCAACTTCTTGAGCTGAATCTTTAGCATGTTTGTTTCATTTATTCTTGTTTTCTGATAAATAATCTAAAGCTGTATATTTTCCTGTGAGTCTTTTTTTTTAAGTTGTGTCTCAAAATTTGGCCATATAGAATTTTTATGGTCATTCAAGTCTAGGTATTATATAACTCCCCCTGGTGATTTCCTCTTTAATCCGGGTGTAATTTACTAGGATGTTATATAGTTTCCAGACATTCAGAATGTTTGCAGTTATCCTTCAGTCCCTGATTTATGACTTTATTGCGTGGTTATCAGAGAACATAGTTTTATGAAGTTGGTTCTTTTAAGCCCACATTGAGGCTTCCTTTGAGGCCCAGCACAGGGACAATTTTTGTAAATGCTTCATTCATGCTTCGATAACGTTTGCATTCTCTGTTTGTGCAAACTTTTATCTGCCTATGTAAATTTCAGTTTGTTAATTGCATCTATCAATTTTTTTACATCATTTTTGGTCAGCTTGGTCAATCAGTCTCTGAGACGTATTAAAACTGACAACTAGAACCACCAGTTTACCAAAATAATCTTTCTAACACACACAAAAGAAACTTCATTACTCCCATTGTTTTCAAAAAAAGAGAGAGAGAGAGAGAGAAACAAACTCGGCTGGGCTTGGGCTAATACCTCTCTTACCCAGGCCTGGCTCACCTTCTCCATCGGTTCATCACTTCTCATCAACAGCCTCCCACCCCCAACACTCATGCTGCGCTCCCACCACAGTGGACTCCTTGCTGTGCACAGACATGAGGGACGCTCTTCCTCTCACGCCCTGTGTCTGTGCATTGTGACTCTTCCCCCTGGAATCTTTTCCTGAGGCTTATCTAGCTCCTCATAAATATCCACTTGCCCTTCAAGATTCAGCTCAGGTTTTTCCAACCACATCCACGACTGTGGCCCCACAGACACCTGGACCCCAGCCAGGCTTTGCCACCTCCAGCTCCCCTAAGGTGCCATGCCCTCTTCCACCTCTGAGGCTCTTCCCCGGGCTGCTTCTCCTCCCCAGATGCTCCTGTCTGCCACATCTTCACAACCTCAGCCTGGCCTCCCTTTTTTTTTTTTTCCTCCCTTTCTCTTAAAAACTAGTCCCCCCGCTATTGTGCATGCCTCCTTCAGATACATCTTGCATACATCTTGCAAACATTTATTGGGTGTCCCTCCCTCTCCACGCATCCCCCATCCTCCTACCTCCCTACCTCTTCGGGCTATGCTTGTGCTTGACACTGAGTAAAGCGATGAATGAGACTCCAGGGCCTTCCCTGGAGGGACTCATATTCTGGAATCTAAAGTGGCAAACTCAAATGCAAACAGGGTCCAAGTAGGTGCTATAAACCTGTCAGCAGCCAGATGGGTATTGTGAGACTCTGTCCTATGCAAGGGCACAGCTGTACCTCAGCCATCACCATGGGTAGTGCTTGAAAATGTGGGTCCCGCGTTACCCCATTGCCCAACTTTTCAAGAAAAGCCATAAACTTTAAAATGTTGCTAACGGGGCACCTGCGTGACCCAGTCAGTTAAGTGTCCGACTCATTTTTTTTTAAGATTTTATTTTTTTATTCATGACAGACACAGAGAGAGAGGCAGAAACATAGGCAGGGGGAGAAGCAGGCTCCATGTTGGGAGCCTGATGTGGGACTCGATCCCAGGACCCCGGGATCATGACCTGAGCCAAAGGCAGACACTCAACCACTAAGCCACCCGGGTGTCCCAAGTGTCTGACTCTTGATTTCAGCTCGGGTCATGATCTCAGTGTGGTGAGATCGAGCTCCATATCAGGCTCTGTACTCAATAATCACTCTGCTAGAGGATTTTCTCCTCCCTCTGCTCTCCCCACCCCACACTTGGTCTCTCTTTCTCTCTCTCTCTCTCTCTCAAATAAATAAATACATCATAAATAAATAAATATTTTTTAATTTTTTATTTATTTATGATAGTCACAGAGAGAGAGAGAGAGAGAGAGGCAGGGACACAGGCAGAAGGAGAAGCAGGCTCCATGCACCGGGAGCCCGATGTGGGACTCGATCCCGGGTCTCCAGGATCGCGCCCTAGGCCAAAGGCAAGCGCCAAACCGCTGCACCACCCAGGGATCCCCATCATAAATAAATAAATAAATAAAACATTGGTAACTAATTCAAATGTTTCTGAAATGGTGCTAAGCAAATGGAGTGAGCCTGTGGGCTCCTGCTGCCCAGGCTTCAGTCTCTGTTCTGGAAGCATGTGAAGAAGGTGTCAAATCCAGCCAGAAGGGAGATTCCCTGGGGAGAGGCCACTGGAGCGGGTGCCGGATGATGAGCAAGAGGGAACAACAGCACAGAGGAGCTAGGGAGAATGTTCCAGGAAGAGGGATGAGAGATCAAATAGTAATCTCGGTGGTTCTGATCAGCACTCCACCCCTCCAACCCAGGAGTAGGGAAGGCCTGGCAAGCCTCCCTGGGAACCCGCGCCTCCACCTCAGGTTGCACAAAAAGGACAGCCCACTCGCAGGGCCCCTCTCCGCCTCCACCCCAAGCCTGGCCCCCTGCACAGGACTGATGAATGTGGGGGAGGGACCAGGACCTCTCTTGCCACACCTGGACTGGCACCAGGGGAAGCCGGATTCAGGTAGCCAAGGCAAAGACCAGTGTGAGGCCCACTTGGTGGAGATAGAGCCCTGGCTTTGGAGGTGGTGATGAGTGGGGCAGGCCTGCAGCTCCTAGGCCTCCCCTCTGCAGACCTGCTGGAGGGCAGCCTCCTCTCTCACTGTGAGCCCAGCCAGGACGGCCCCAAGACAGGTGGACGGGAGGTTCAAAGCCAGACGTGCCCTCTGCAGCACACTCCCTTGGCTGGCCCAGCTCCAGCGGGTGTGTACCCCACTGGGTTGTTTTGTCTTTTCTGTTTAATAGAGCTTTCTGTTTTCTGAGGGGGTGGGGAATTATCGGAAGGCTTTGTGCAAGAACAGACAGAAGAGGGGCTCCCAGGTTGGCCTGGCTCAGTGCCGCAGAGCCGAGAGCAGGTATGAATGGGCTCCCTGTGCCAGGTCTGAGCCTGGCATCGGGGCCCCACCGGACCAGCATGCCACGCCCTGCTCCCCCCGGGGCCAGTCTGTGAGCTGCACACATCCACGGGGCACTCCTGGGTAGCAGAGGCTGCCCTGGTGTCTAAGGAAGCAGCTGCCAGGGACTGGGAGCAGCAGGTACCCCCTGAACATCTGCCCTGAAGTATGCTGAGTGCGGGGCTCTAGGGGCTTCAGAAAAGAATACAGAGCAGGGATGGCAGGGAGGCTATATCCTGAGAGGTAAGGGAGTGACAGGGAGAAGAGCATCCCGGGCAGGGGCCATAGCTTGGCAAAGGCACAAAGGTATGGGCATCCTGTGGTATTAGCAAGTGCCAACTAGCTCTCTGATGGGGCTGTATGTAGTTCAAGGGAATGGGTGCAGAGGGACTTGGGGACCTTGGGGAATGCCACAGAGCCTGAACTTCATCCTGCAGACAGTGGGGACCACCGGTGGCCTCTGGCCTTAGAAAAGCCACCTGGGCAACAGAGGTAGGGGGCCAGGCCAACCTGGGAGCAGGCCAGACACTGTGAATGATGCAACAGGTGGAATGTGCCAGAGAGAGAGCCAGCAGGACTTGGTGGTGAACAGGTGCCGGTGGTCAGGGTCTGCTGAGCCGCCAGCCCCACTGCTTAGGGCATCTGATGGCCACCAAGAGGCCTCTCTCCCCAGAGGCAGACCCTGATACCAGAGAAAGGCTGGTTGATCAGAAGGTTTCACCACAGAAGCTCTCCGTCCACTGACCTTTGTGGGGTCACCCTCTCTGAAGGCTGGAAGGGACACCTGGCCTTGGTCAGAGCCCCAGGGATTCTGTTCCTGGGACTCTGGAGCCATGTGTCCTCCTTTGGAGCCTCCTCAGGACCCTCTGCTATGGCCACAGGGGCCGAGGGATCCAGGTGAAGTCCAGGACACACTCTGCAGGGCGCCTTTGGAAATGAATCCCTGCCCGCAGCAGCAAGGCCAGGGGAGGGGTGGGCCTGGCAGTCTAGACAAGCTGACAGTGAAACCCAGCTCTCACTCAGAGACAGTGCCACCCTGGCCAGGTGTCTCACCTTCTCTGTTTCTTCAGGCCGGTCACTGTGCTAATTGACCTCAGGCTTAATTTCATCCAATCCTCATGAACCTCTGAGGCGGGTACTTTCCCTTGGCCTCATCTAATAGATGTGGAGACTAAAGCTCCAGGAGGAATTAGGCTCCTGTCCCTTAGAAGTTATAATTGCCCAAATCTGCTCGCACCAGAGGCCAAGCTGCTCTGTGTCCGTGGGTCTACTCACCCTGACCCTGTGTGCTCCTCAGGCCTGGCGAGGGAAGGAGCCCGCCCCTGGGAGACCCTTGCCTCCCACATCAGCTCCCAACCCTAGCATCCTGTGTCCTGGGAAGTTGTCAATCAGATGGAATGGCCCTGTGTCAAGTTAGTTTTCCTACCTTATTTGTTCTTTCTGCCTCAAAGCAGAAGACACCCCCTCCCCAATTCCTCAAGTTCCAGAAATTTTCAAATAAACCTCCTGCAAAAAACCATGGCATCTGTACCACGTGACCTTGGGCAGGTCACGCAGTCTCTATAAGTGGGGGACTGAGAGAGGCAGGTGCAGTGGGAAAGCTTCCCCAGCAGGAAAGTTGCCCCTCCCCTGGGGGTCAGCTGTTATAGCTGGTCCCATGGGTGGAGGCACGCAGGCAGGTACTCACACTCCCAACGGCACACACTTGGAGGCACACATGCTTGTGCTCCAAGTCATAGAGCCCCTGGGGGAGTTTGGACATAGTTGAGGGACCTGCTTCCCCCAGCCTGGCACTTCCTCCCAGAAGCAGCATGTGCTGGGTTCAGGGGCCTGGACAAGGCCTCTGGAGGAAGGGGAAGCAGGAAGATGTCCTTTCTACACATCCCCTTCTTTCCTTTTTTTTTTTTTAATGTTAGCTATTTATTTTATTTTATGTTTACATATTTTTTAAATTGGAGTTCAATTTGCCAACATATAGCATAACACCCAGTGCTCATCCCATCAAGTGCCCCCCTCAGTGCCCATCACCCAGTCACCCCTAAGCCTCCAGCACCTGACGCCACCTTGAGTCAACACATCAGCCAACCAGGCTCAGTTCCTAAAGCCTCCAGCAAAATGCAAGTTTTCCTCCTCGGGGAGGTGGGTTTCAGGGCTAGGCCTGCTCCCCACCTCCCCCGCAGCCACAACGCACAGCACCTATCACTGCAGCATCACTGGAGGGAGACACATCCCCTCAATACACCCAGGTCGCTTCTCAACCCTGTGCCCCTGCCAGTAATGCCCTTCCTGGGGCCCCAGCCCTCCCAACACCCTCATCAGCACACTCTCATGGGCACACACGGTCACATGCATGCACATTTACACCCCAGGACACACATCCACACTCACACATCCATTCACACACAGCCCGGCACATTTCGGTTCACACGTTCTGGCCCAACGTGGGGCTGGAGCCTGTTAGAGAACGCCAACTCCACCAGGAGAAAGTTATTCCCTTTAAAATCAATTCTTTCTCAACAGCTGCTACTTATGTCAAGAGGTTCGGAGCTAGCAAGCTTGAACATCTTTCAGACATTTCATTAATCTCTCTTTTCAACAGAAAGGGGAGGCCTCAAGCTCAGAATCATCCCACAGGGACAGCTGGGTGCTCAGTGGTTGAGCATCTGCCTTCGGCTCAGGGTGTGATCCTGGGGTTCTGGGATCGAGTCCTGCATCAGGCTCCCCTGAGGGGGGGGCTTGCTTCTCCCTCTGCCCATGTCTCTGCCTCTCTATGTATCTCTCATGAATAAAACAAAATCTTAAAAAAATAAATAGAACCATCCCACAGACAGCCACCTCTAGCTAGAAATTGTCATTTTTGCTTGTGTTCCCTCCTATAAATGGCAGATGATAAGGTTTTCTGGGTGTGGTAGTGGTCTGGTTTCCTTTCAAAGTGAAGGGTTTGTTGGTTTTGGTGTTGGTTTTTAAGTGAATTAATCTAAAGAAAAAGTCTTATGTAAGTAATGGTGTACGAAGTTCCAGAGAACAGCACGGGTGATAAGATTTGACTCAAGCCTCATCTCCAACAAAGCCCTCTCTGACCGCCCCCCTCGGAGGTGCCCAGAGTCTCTGGGTGCCTGTATTGTTATGGAAACTATGTGTTTTTATGTCTCCCGCCCCTGCAGACCCTGAGCACCCTGAGCCTGTATCCCCTGAATCCATCCCGGGCCTGGGGCTGTGCTTGGCACTGCATTTTGTGGAGTGAAGGCCTTAGCACCCACATCCTGGGCTTTGCCCGCTCCGGCCACCCAGTTCATGCTCTTGCACATTCCCGGCATCTTTGGAACTGGCCCCGTCAGAAGGGTCGGCCAGGGGTCCAGGGCACGATGATGCCCAAACCTAACCTTATCTCTTCCTGAGAAGCCCTGACCTCTCTCCCGAGGCCCAACTTAACTTTCTCCACTGCCCGCCAGACCTCCACTGGGATGTCCCCCAACCCCACTCCTCTAAACCGGCCACCAGCCTCCCCTCCTCCGCAGAGCACACTAGCACCACCGCTCCAGCCCTGCCTCAGTGCCCCAGATGGAAAGCTGTAGTGGTGGTGTTGTCTTTCTGTTCCTCCCTTAGGATCCTCTCCCAGTCAGGATCATGAGGCCTGTGGTCAGCACCTCCCTCCTGCTGCGACCCCCTTGTATCAGACTTTGCTCACTGCCTCCCTGAACCAGCCCCCCAGCCCTTGAGCACCTCTCCCTGCACGGTTCAGACGATGCTCCCCCCTCTTCAGCCCACCATGGCTCCCTATCACTCACAGAGAGATGTTGAGAGAAGACTGGAGTAAATGGAGCCCCTTCCGCGAGCTGTAAACCGTGTAGGTGTTCCACACACAGCGCCTCATGCCATCTTCATAATACCCCACCATCTCCATTTTACAGATGGGGAAACTGAGACTGAGAAGTGACATCAGGTCCAGAAGGACAGAAGCACAAGAAAGACAGTCCATGCGGAGGGAGTCGTGTACAAAATGGCATAGGGGGACGAGGGTGTTTTGTGAGTTGGGGAAAGGTCAGATGTGACTGGAACGAAGGGTCCATGTCCGCAAGGAGGAGGCCAGCAGGGAGGCCCGGGGAGCCGGCCTCGGACCTCCAGGGGAACAACAGGCTGCCCGGACTTCATACTGAGACTGGGGAGAGCAGAAGGCATCTTAGGAAGGAAGACACGTTGGAGCTGGATGATGAGGGTCAGACCCAGGTAGCAGGGAGTTGGGAGGAACGGGGACCCACTTCCCTGCCAGGGTTAGCCAGCTGGGTGTTTCAAGGCCCGTGGAGGCGGTCAGAGGGTCTCCAAGGCCTCTGTCGGGGGCACGGGGGCCTGGCACTCTTGCTTTTCTCTTCTTAGCCCTCGTGCCACCTGACATTGTGCATGGATTGATCTGGCTTTCATCTCTCCCACCCCCACCCCCACCCCCACACCAAAATGTGAATTCCAGGGAGGCAGGGACTGTATCTTGTCCCCTGCTGAATCCCCAGGGTCTGGCCCCCAGCGGCATTCAACAAAAACATGAGGAATGAATGCGTGATTAAATGAATTTGCCGGGGGGGGGCTCCTGGGCAGCCTGGTGGGTTAAGCATCTGACTCTTGATCTCTCAGCTCAGGTCTTGATCTCAGGGCCATGAGTTGGAGCCCCACACTGGGCATGGAGCCTACTTAAAAAAATAAGTACATAAAAAATTTAAAAAGTAAATGAATTTCCTGGCTTTGTATTTGGAAAGACAGAAAAAGAAATCTCTTTGTGGAGAAAGACAACCAGCTCCCCTCCTTCCCGCTGCTCCTACCTCCACACTCAGCAGGTGATCAGTGCTGAGCTGGAGGGTATTTGTTAGCAAATCAGTTTGACTTTCTCTTCTCTCCTCTGTGTCTCCTTGTTCTCCAGCTAGACCTGGGAGGGCAGGTGTGCAGCACACACATCTTTGCTGGAGAGACAGCAGGGATGGTGGGCAAGACGGCAAGAAGCTCAGGAGTTACCCTACCTGACCTAAATGCCCCCCCAATACATACACACACTGCTGACCCCTGGCTAAATTTCCCCCCAGAACTACGGTTGCCAAGTCAGCCTGGGGGATGGGGAGATGACACCTCTTTACTTCCCACTAGATGGATCAGGGAATGTGGACACCTCTGTCCTCTGGTTGTCCTATTTTTTTCTGGGAGGCGAGCCTTTTAAAGGGCCCCCAGAGACCCAGAGACCTACCCACCTACCTCTGGACACTGTCTGACCTGTGTAGCGAGCCCAGAGAAGGAGGGTTATCCCTAGCCTTGGGGCTGTGGTCTCTGGAACCCAGCCCAGTACCCAACACATGGTAGGTGGTCAACAAATTCTTTTGAGTGAATGAATGAATGAATGAATGAATGTCACTCTGACTGACTTGTTTTTCCTGCCATATAGAGAAGCTTGGGAAAAAGCTTTGACTGCCAGGTAATAACGAGGGCCTTCGTACTAACCATGATCAAAGTGACCCAAAAAAATGATAAACCATGAGAAGCTCATCATGCCTTAGTGTCATGCCTTCCTGTGAGTCTCCCTGAGCTGACAGCAATTCTTGTAGTTAGAACAGAAACCACATGCCCTTCTTACAAGCGGGGACAGCTCTGAGGGTCACTGTCGGCCCAGGAAGGGAAGCAGGACATCCTGAGGCCTCATTCTGCTCTGTGGTGCCTGGAGAAAACTCTGATCCAGGGTGTGTCTCTGATGACGGGCTGTGGGGAGATGTGACCTCCTG
Organism: Nyctereutes procyonoides; assembly: GCF_905146905.1. Classification (NCBI taxonomy): domain Eukaryota; kingdom Metazoa; phylum Chordata; class Mammalia; order Carnivora; family Canidae; genus Nyctereutes; species Nyctereutes procyonoides. The sequence continues at coordinate 9,102,348 of NW_026575030.1, read as the reverse complement.
GGGCGGGGCGGGGAGGGGGGCAGTGTCTGTGAAAGCTGCTCTGTTGGGACAGAAAAGCTGAGCATGAAAGCCAAGAGCTCCTGGCATTCCCCTGGCGGCAGGGAGGGAGCACTCACTAAGGCATCTCATTGTTTCCTCTCTAAAAACAGCAGGCTGAACAGCGCTTCCCAGATCCTTGTTCCTGGGCACGTTGACCAGATGCCCTGGGGAGCAGGGACTCCATGCAGTCTGGGGCCCCTCACTGGCCTGGCCTCCCAGTCACAGAGTGCAGCCCTGCCCAGACCTTCTGGCTTCTTCGTGTCCAGGCTGTCATCCTTCAGGGAACCCTTGGCCTCTCCTGGGAGACTCCAAGCTCCCTAGGACAAGGTCAGTGTCCTGTCCATGGGTTCCCGTGTCTCCGTGTGCCCACACAGACCCACCCTAGCTGAGAGAGGGAGACACTTAACAGTCTCCTGCTCTTGGGGGAAGAATGCGGTGAGCGCTGAACTTAGACCTTGGGCCCTGTCCTGGGTTTGCCTCCTAACCACCCTGGGAGCTAGGCTGGTGGGGTTCAGCTTGCCTGCCAATGGGTTTAATGAGGTCAAAGGCAAATGGCTCCCAGATGCAGGATCTAGAACCTGTGGAAGAAAGGCTGGACCAATCTGAATTGAGGCTTGGGCTGGTTGCTCTGGGACCGAAGGTAGCAAACGCTGCACGTGCCACTGGAGCTCCTGTACGCAGAGGGAAAGGATAACGGCCATGAAGAGAAAGGGAAGTAGAGACAGTAGAGAAAGGGAAGTAGAGACTCCCTCCTTGGCCCAGGAGGGAGTGGAGGTGAGCACAACACCCTCAGCAGCCTCGATTCTGGAAGCTTCCAGTCCAGGCTGCACATCTGCATGATTACACCCTTTCTTTTCCAGCAAATGGTTGCATCTCTATCCTCAAAACCAGAATGGCCCCGCCAGCATGCACCCACCCCATTCCCTGCCCATATTGGTTGACTCTGCATTCAGGGGACTGCTGGCCCCAACAGACGGGGCTCCTGCCTCCTGCTTCCCACATGGAACCTGTTGCTCAGCCAGCTGCTAGGAGGCATTTGAGGAGCAGGATGCCCACGTCCCATCCAGGCCCCAGGTTTTGTGATATTCATCATTAGCACACAGCAATTTAAAAATCAGCTTTATGCCTAGAACTCACATCACCGTCAGAGCGGCTATTGCCATAGGTACCTTGTGCTAAAGTCTTTAAGCCCCAAGGGACTGAGGACCTTGTTTTGAGCTATATCTCAGAGCCAACCACAGTGTCTGTGCCTGATTAATACTTGTGGGAATGAATGAATGAATGAGTGAATGAGTGATAGAAATGCTAATATTCACTTGCGATACACTGAACGCCATTTGGGCTGCCTTTCTGTACCACCTCAGCCAGCTAAGAGGTAGGCACTGCTACAGGACCCATTTTATAGATGGGAAACCAAGGCTCAGAGAGAGTTAATGGTTTGTCCAAGATCCTTTGGGCTTTAGGGAGCAGAGTTAGGCCTTGAGCTTACGTCGGGAGCTCTTCCACTCTGACCTGCTCTTCCTGTTGAAAAGGCTCCAGGTGAGGCTTCCTGGTGCCTTGAGGGGCTCTGGGGATGTCCCACCATCCTAGATGTTTTATAACCAGCACTCGGGATGTCTGCCGCTCCCCATCCCGGGCTCCTCTTGTCCAGTGAAGTTTTGCTCTGTGTGCTCCAGTCCCATTGGACCAAAGGCAATTGTAAGTCCCCCACACCTGAGCTTGAATCAGTCATGAGCAGCTCTCAAGCTCGGCTGCCAGCTTCGCAGAGGCTGGTGGGGTCCCCCTGCAGCCCCATGCCTGCCCTCATGTCTGCCATCCATTTAACATGACATCCCCACCCCTTGGCAAGCTCCAGCCTAAATCAGGCTCTGAGCCGGCCACTGGGGCTGAGGCAAGGATGAACCACAGACCACTCTGCAGGGGTGCTCTGCCTGGGGGCTGCAGCCACAGTGAGCCACTGGGCTGGGGGTTGGGGGGGACAGGCTCCGGAGAGTATGACCACCTGGCCTGGCAGCGATCAGAGCCACCTTTGTGGTATAAATGAACTGTGGATGATGACTCAGCTGCCAAACAGGTTCGTAAATATTGTGTCCCTCACAAGCTGGAAACCATGGAGAGAGCGCTCAGTGGGACATATTGAATTGCCTAGCATTTGGTGAGTCTGCGCTCAGATAACCTTCCTGAGATCCTTCTGTGGGCCAAGGCAAGTATAAAGATTAAATCCATGCAAGTGCTGCCCAGGCTTTGTGCTTGCAAGTGATGCCCCCAGGGTTGGCAGGGCTCAGAGCACACGTCACCCCCCTTCACCACCTCCTCAAGGCCATGGGAGCCTCCTAACTGCTCCGAGACTCAGATGCCCCTCTTGACATGGGGGCTGCTGACTTTGGCCCACCCCTCACGTCCCCTGTTCTTGAGCGAACAGCTCCTGAGCACTGGGACAGCTTCCAACCTGGGGTCTGCCCAGCAAAGGGTCTGTGTGGCTGGGGCCTTCACCAGCAGCTGCATATCCAGCACCCTGCCAGCCTCAGGACCAGGAGAGAAGTTCCTTCCCCCCACCTCCCTACGTCACATCTGGCTCAGCCAGGGCAGGGGAAGGTAGCAGAGAATTTCTTCCATCTCCATATCCCAAGAAGCATCCTTTACAGGTAATTCCTTGCCCAGGACCCATTTCCAACAGCAGCCCTGTAAGGTCAGCAGCCCTGTAAGGTCAACATCCCCACTTGATGGTTGGGGAAACTGAGGCTCAGGTCATTACAAGGCCAGTGGCAGGGCTGAGGCCAGGGCAGCCCTCCTAGATCCAGGTCCCCTGTGGCAACCATCCCCCATCCATCACTGACTCTCTGAGAGCAGAAACATGGCAGGTGGACAGGATGATCCATTGCCTCACTGGACAGCAAGCCCCTGTTCTGCTTGGTGCCCCCATGGTGGGTAAAGCCTCTCAGAGAATGCTAGAAGAAAGCCCAGGAAAGGGGCATGCTGCCCTGCCTCCAACGAGATGCTTATCTGCTTTGAGGGTTGGCATGGGCGCCAACCAGCAGAATGAACTTATGCAAGTCACCTAACAGTTTAGCCCATACTCTTGAACACACATGTGCATATATCTGAGTGTGCACGCACAACCCTGGCCTCTACCAGCACTCCCCAAGTGCCCCGCGAGTGTGAGTGAGAGAGTGGGTGGGTGCCTGAGTCTCTGGAGCTCGCTCAGAGCCCCCCGCGTTTGGCTCAGTGTCAGCTGCAGCCTTATGCACAGGCAGCTGCCTCTGGAGAATGATTTGAAGGCTCCCAGAAGCAGCCTACCCCTCAGAAACATCCTTCCCCTCCCCCAGCCTATAGGGGGGCCTTCCCAAGCCCCTGCTGAGATCCAGGGTGAAGGGGACCCCAGCTGCAGCCCCAGGATGGGTCAGGTGCTATGCTAAGTGATTTGCACACACCCTTTCCCTGTATCCCCACAGTGACCCCACAAGATAGTCATTATTTCATAGTTCACTGCCCTTTTGGTAGAGACGAAAAAACCCGGACTCAGGAAGGCAGATGGAGTGGTTCTAGGTCCAAATGGGAAGTCAGCAGAGCCAGCATTGAAACCCACATGTCCCAGGTCTTCCCCAACAGACTGAGAAGCCATAGGACCAGGTCTTCTGGGGACGCTGGCCAGACTCAGAAGAGAGGAGTCTCCAGTGGAAAGACAGAGGAACGCCAAGATGGGACAGTGGGGGGCACCCTGAAGGAAGTTTCTAGATGTACAATTCAGCCACAGCAGTCCTGCAGCTCTTAAAAGCAATAAGACCTAGAGGTGGCCATAGCTGTGCTGTCACCAGATGCGTGCAGACGCAGACACACACACACACACACGTGCATAAGCAAATACACATCCACACGTGTGTCTATGAAAAGAAGGAAATATCTACAGCTTGGGGGTAAGGAGAGGGTTCCCTAACCTGGAAGGTGCCTGTGGACAGAGACTGATACCTAAGAATGCCCCCTACACCCCACTCCTCAACCTCCCCAGACAGCTGCTGTCTGTCCAGCAAACCCCCAGCCCCCCTCATCCCTGCGCCGGACCCCGTACTGGCACACAATTAATGTCAGCTCACCGTCCTGACTACCTTTCATTTCACTCACTTCACACCTGGTTAAGCAGCATCTCAGGATGACACGAAGCCAGAGTCTGAACCTGGGTCTAGTTGACACTACAACTCTGGGTGCTTTGGGTCTGGGGAGCTTCAGGGAACAGAAGGAAGAAATAAGACGCTCTGGAGAGCAACGTTCTTGGCAAGAGGGAAGTAGCAAGGATAGATAGAGGCCACTGACTGCCAGGGACCGCTCTGGAGAAAGAATTTTCTAACCAAGGCAGGACTCAGAGAAGTGCAAGGCCCACCAGGGGCCTCCTAGAGGGGCTGGTGTCTGTTCAGCCCAGAACCTGTCATCCGGGGAGGGCTGATGCCAGGACCACTGAGCAACTAGCGCTGGGACACCTATATTGGGGGTGGGGGTGGGCATGATGCCAGATCAGAGGTCACACACTGGGGGCCTAACAGCTGAATTTGACCCTCATGTATGTTGTCTTTGGCCAACACAATGACATTATATAAAAATCAGTTGCCCACATTTAAAAATCAGGAGGTTGTTCAAAATCTAACAATCCTACCAGGCACCGATCTGTTGCAGGTGAGTAGCAGCTGTGCACCATAGAGAGGCCCGTACAGTTTGCCGCAGTCCTCGCCACTCTCTATCGCCTAGCCCTGGCTCCCGTGCTCATCCTACTAATCCCAGTGGCTCTTTGATTCTGCCAGACTTTGGATGGTGTGCCTTCCAGCACTTAGGTGCTGGGTTCTTGGGCAAGTAGATCGACTTCCAACACCTCCTTAGTGTGTCTGGACCTGTAGTAAGCCGCTACATGTCAGTGACATGCCAAGTGGCACACTCATGTGTGCAAGTAACTCCTAGGGGCCAACAGAAAATCAAACTAAATGAGACGCCCCATCCGGACACTAAGAATCTGGGATTCTATGAATAGGTGGAAGGCAGAAAAGAAGGAAAGTAGAGGTGGAGGGAAGATGTAACTGGAAGCTTGGTGGTGAGACCAGGTGGCGAATACAGCTGCCTTTTAATATCTCACAATCTCCGTGATGGTTCTGTTTGTAGATATGAGTGCACCATTTAGCTAAACCATTCCAAAATGTACAGGCTTAAAACAACCACCACTCACGGGTACCTGGGTGGCTCAGTTGGTTAAGCCAGGTCATGATCCCGGAGTCCTGGGATTGAGCCCCACACGGGGCTCCCTGCTCAGCTGGGAGCCTGCTTCTCCCTCTCCCTCTGCTCCTCCCAATGTTGCTCACTCATGCTCTCTCTCTTTCTCTTTCTCTCTCTCTCTCAAATAAATAAATAATCTTTAAAAAAACACAATAGCCACTTATTTAGCTCAACATTAAGCAGGTCAGTAATTTAGGTTGCGCTTAGCTGGAAAGTTCTTCTGGTCTCAGCAGGCTGGAGGCTGATTTTGGCTGGGTTGTTCACAAATCAGAGAGACAGGTCAGTGGGGGGCTGGCTGGACTAGGATGGCACATCTCACATGTCTGAGGTTGGCTGGTGGTCGGCTAGGACAATGGTGGGGACCAAGCCATGTGTCTCTCATTGTCCAGCAGACCTGCTGGGCAGGGTTTCAAGGAAGTGAACAGAAGCATGCAATACTTCTTGAGACCAAGGCCTAGAATTTTTCTACTGTCAATTCTATATGTGCTGTTGGCCAGAGCAAGTCATGAGGCAAGCTCAGATTCAAGTGGAGAGGAAACCATCTCCATCTCTGGTAGGAGAGCTACAAGGTCACCTTGTGAAGACTGTCAGTATAGGAAGACATGTATGATACAGCTATTTTCATCATTGATCTACCACAAATAGAAAACATATAAGTAGCCTAAATAAGATACACTTTTATTTTTCTCTCATATAGAGAAGTCCAGAAACAATAGGGCAGCTTCTTAAAGTCCTCAGTGGTTCAGCTTTCGTCTTTCTGCTCTGCCAATTCCATGCAGCTTTTACCCTCTAGGTTGCCTGTGTTCCAAAATGGCCATTGGCGCTTCAGCCATCAAGTCTTCATTCCAGACAGGAAGCAGAAAGAATTAGGGTTAAAAAAAAGAAAGAAAGAAAGAATTGGGGTAGAAAGGAGAGATGATGCACTAAAGAGCGTACTTTCCCACCCAACAACTTTCATCCACATCTCCTTGGTCAACACTAGCTATAAAGGGGGGGAAGACAAGTGGTTTGTGAGTTGGAAACTTTGCCACCTGGGTAAAATCAGTTTTCTTGGGATCCCTGGGTGGCGCAGCGGTTTGGCGCCTGCCTTTGGCCCCGGGCGCGATCCTGGAGACCCGGGATCGAATCCCACATCAGGCTCCCAGTGCATGGAGCCTGCTTCTCCCTCTGCCTGTGTCTCTGCCTCTCTCTCTCTCTCTGTGACTATCATAAATAAATAAAAATTTAAAAAAAAAATCAGTTTTCTTTTAGAAAAAAAGATATGGAGAATAAATACTAGGAAGGAAGTTAGCAGCATCTGCCAAAGAGAAGAGAGGGGAAGACATGCTAAAAGGAGCTAGAGCCACAAACTTCCCCTCCTCAGCATTTTACCTAACTCTCTAGAGGGCAATAAAGAACTTTTTTTCAATTATTTTATTTGTGAAATTGTATTTCCCATATCAAAGTGTGGATTAAATATATATGTGCATTTGTTAAAGAGCATAAACATCCACGTACCCAACAGGTAGGAAAGAATGATCTGTCACTACCCCATCAATAGAGCCCACAGACCCAGGACTATCCTCAGATCATCCCTCTGGAAGGGAGGATACCCCAACATAGCAAGTCTCCCCCAGCACCTCCCGTACCCCCAGCTGAGAAGCCCAGGAAGGGCCCCAGGCCCAAGCAGGGTCTGACTCATATCCAGGTGGTGCCTGCAGGGAAAACCTGGTGGCACTGCCATGCTCTGGGCAGGAGGCGACTCCTCTCCACCACTGGCCTCCCAGACGTGCCAGGTTCAACTGCATCCCCATCTCTCACAACAAGACTTGCTGACTCCAGATGAGCCCTCCCAGGGCCCTAAAGAGGACCATAAATGTCAGGAAACGCTGCCCTCAGAAGGAGGTGATGGAACATAAAATGCAGACAGGGCCGCTCAGGTCCCGTCACCATGACTTCCAGGCTGGGAGCGATTTCCTCCGACCTCTTCATCGTCATGACACCTCAGACAAGGGGCTGGACCCAGATCAGGGGACAGAAGGGCCTGGGAGCCGCAGCCTCAGTGTCAGCATCTGGGCAAGCAGACCAGAGTCAGAGCCAAGCTGCAGCTCCCTGGAGGGTGTTCTTCCCCCAGCCCAAGGAAGAGCAAAGCCCGTTCCATTTTTCATCCAACAGGGATTGAGCGGACACCCACTGGAGCCCACTTCCTCTGCCAAACTCATGTGGCCACCTCCGGGCACAGTGCTCTTAGCTGCCATCAGGCAGAAGGGATCTGAGCCAGCAAGGGCCACCAAGAATTCTATGGCGTAGGGGCACCTGGGTGGCTCAGCAGTTGAGCGTCTGCCTTTGGCTCAGGTCGTGATCCTGGGGTCCTGGGATCGAGTCCCGCATCGGGCTTCCCGCCAGGATCCTGCTTCTCCCTCTGCCTATGTCTCTGCCTCTGTGTGTGTGTGTGTGTGTGTGTGTGTGTGTGTGTGTGTTCCTCATGCATGAATAAATAAATAAAATCTTTAAAAAAAAAAAAGAATTCTATGGCATAGCCTAGCCCACGTGGAAGGAATACTCTGTGTCAGGATCCCCACACATACCTAGAGATGTAAGGGTGTGCTGTGCGGGGGCTTCAAAGCTGTTTCATCAAGTGTGTCCCTCATATTTGGCTCCTGCCAAGTATTTCATTTGAAGAAAGGGCTCCCAGTTATGAAGGAATGAATGAGTGGGTGAGCGCACGGTTGACAGCCAGATGCCAGAAGAGCGCTGTTGATCACTCCGCAAACACTAACTAGGTGGTGCCTGCGTGAGCAGGTTCGTGGGCAGGGGCAGGGGTTCAGAGGGGGAGAGACCAGCCGTGCCCACCATCCCTGGGTAAGGCAGTTCAACGAGCCAGAGAACAAGTCCATTAGAGATTAGAAAGTAATATAACGGACCCTGCCCCCGTCATCTCCCGTCTACCGAGCCAGGTTGTCCCATCCTCCCTGGTCTCATGCTCGCACCCTATCACCCCACGAGCTGCCCTGAATTCCTTCCCCAGAGGTGGGCCTGACTGCCACTCAGTAGCAATGACACCCATTCCTTGCTGGTGATCGGGCCAGATGTGGGCCACCAAAGCCAGAATAGATGTTCCTGGGGGCTTCTGGACCATGGTTCCTTTTCCTTCCAGAGGATAATAATCAGCTTTACACTCTGAGGAGACTGAGGCACAGAGAGGGTAAGCAACATACCCAAGGTGACACAGTTATTAGAGTTGGGACATCCAGGCAAGCCCCTGGCCCCAGTGTCCAGAATCTCAAATATTCTGCTCTAAATCCCGACCATCAGGGAACCTGGGTGGCTCAGTGATTGAGCATCTGCCTTGGACTCAGGTCACGATCCCAGGGTCCTGGGATCGAGTCCCATATTGGGCTCCTCACAGGGAGCCTGCTTCTCCCTGTGCCTATGTCTCTGCCTCTCTCTCTGTGTCTCTCATGAATAAATAAATAAAATCTGAAAAATAAAATAAATCCTGACTGTCATGTCACCTGGGGGCAAATTATTTAACTCACCCAGCCTCTGTCTTCTCAACTGCAAAATGGAGCTATGAAGCCCTACAGACAGAGCAGAGACCTGAGCAACAGGATTGTGAATCTTCTGTGCGTGTTCAATGGGGTTCCCTAGTCTTTCTCCCTGAAGGAGGCAGTCTCAGGAAATGGGTGGGTTCTCTGGGGTCCACAGGCCTGAGTCTACATCCCTGTTTGACCACTTCCTTCCTAAACGGCTTTGGGCGAGTATTTGAATTCACAGAACCTCAGTTTACTCAGCTGCAAAATGTGGAGCAAATGGAATCCACCTCACAGGGTAACTGAGCAGGTGTCTCACTCCTTGAGCACACATGGTTGGCTGCAGGGTGGGGCAGGCTGGGCATCTAGGAACCCAGAATCTCTCCCAGGGGCTTTCAGGGGCAGAGGAAGCTATGGGAGCACGCACCCCAGGAGAGCATGCAGCGAGAGCCCTGGGAACTCCACAAGGGGCAGAGGGGATGGCCCCTGCCAGGAGCAGCCAAGGAAGCGGGCGGGTGGGCGGGCGGGCAGGGCCAGCCTCCTCAAATGCCACAGAGAAGGCGACTGAGATAAGAACCCCCAAGTGCCCGCCAGATCTGGCAATTAGGAGGTCATCAGTGACCTTGGCAGTGGCTGTGGGGGCAGCGGGAGGACAGGAGGCAGGCGTGGAGGGAGTGGAAGCTGGCAAGGCAGGAAAAGCCCTCCCACGAGAGAAGATAACGAGTAACACCAAACAGCCTCGATAAGGCAGCGGACTGCGTGGGCCACCAAGTTCTCAGGCTCACGGGCTCAGAGGCGGTGGCCAAACCCCACCCTGACCACAAGGAGGACATCCCAAACCCTGCAAAGGTAGGAACAGAGACTTCCAAGGACACACAGGTCTCACCTCTCAAGTCACCAGGGAATCACTTGGAAGCATGATCTTCCGGAGACCTGGGGCACGTCTTGCTCTAACTGTGATGGTGCAAGTTACTGCAGACACTTGGGAAGACAGATGCGGCCGTACGTCCCCGATGGATGCAGGCGCGGATGGATGGATGGATGGATGGATGGATGGATGGATGGATGGAGTCCTAAGGATGGATGAACATTGTACTATTTCAAAACCTAAACCTAGCTAAATCTAGGGCTGCCCCCACCCCCACCAATTTAATTTTACTCACTTCCAGGTCCCTGACTTGAACTAACAAAATAAAGTTGCCCCATGTGCCAAGTGTCGACACACTGCTGGGCTGATTTAGAATGAGTGGAGTGTAAAGACATTACTTTTGGGTCTGTGAATCAGGAATGACGAAGCCACCCCCGTACCCCCCGCCCAGCGCAGTGGTCCTGGTAGACCCTCATGGAGCACCGGGGACAGGGCCCAGCAATACGGTAGGTGCTCAGTTAACGCGGGTTCTTATGTTTCTTTTTAGTCAAAATCATTACCCATTTCAGGGAGTCCTAACCAAGAGGTTTTCCTAGAGCTCATATCTTGACAGGCATTCTGGGAGAAACATTGACCAACCATGACAGCATCGGCCTCTCCCAAGGACCCCAGCAAGCCCCCAGATTCTTGCCATTCAAGAAAAAAGGGGTCACTCCAGATCTGACCTGCTGCTGGCCAGGAGAGCTGCCTCCTCCTTCCCCAGGCCCATGGCACGGCATCCCTGCAGCCTGAAGGACTGGATCCAGCGCTGGCTCTCCTCTTACCCAGCTGTGTGACCTTAGACCAATGACTTAACCTCTCAGAACCCCATTCCTCTCACCTGTGAAATGGGAGCAATCATGGGACACAGGCGCAAGGATGGCTGTGAGGATCACATGAAAAATCAGTGCAAAGCATTTAGCTCTGCACCCATACGGTGAGAATTTAATAAATGGTAAGGCAGTGATAATCATCTTTGTTTTCTAAAATAATAACAATTCTCCCTGGGTAGATGACTCAAAATTATACAGATGAAGTGGCCCTCGCGGTCATGGTGAGACAGGGCAGAGGTTCTCATTCAGGTGACGTCCATAAGGAAATGCACTGATCAGAAAGGGTAAGAGACTGGCCTGAGGTCACACAGCAAGAGGCTGACACCAGGAAGATGGCTCCAGCTGCTGCCCAGGCACCTTCCCAGGGCCCCTCCTGAAACCTAGCAAGACATCCTTTCTGATTGCCCTGGGCCAGGCCCTGCTCATCTTTGTCCTATCTTCCCCTCCCCCTTCTCCCGGCTAACATGATTTCATTCAGCCCCAAACGTGTGAGAAGCTTGGGCTGATGCATAATTCATGACGCCAATTTGCATTCTCTCCACCAGGCCTTCAGCCTCCTCCCCCACCGCCCCCAGCCCAGCCCAGCCGCTCCTCCCAGATCTAGCATCTGCGTTCCCAATGACATTTTTCTAGCAGCAGTGGTCTGTAAGCCCCATCCTAGAGCTGGAAATGCTTCGTGAATCACAAGGCAGCTCCTTCTCCCGTGGACCTTGTCAAAGCAATTCTGGGGGCCTGTCCTTGGAGATCACAGGTCAGGCCTCCTTCTGGACCCCCTGTCGGGCAGGTGGGGCAGTAGGGAAGTATGAACACAGCATTTCCAAGTAAGCCCCTGGTGGTGGGCGGGGGTGGAGGGCTTCTTCTCATCTTCCCCCTGCAGCAGGCACACACATTTCATTTTGGCCCATTCTCCAGGGTGTTCAAGTCAGGTTCACTGAACCCCAGCCATTGTCAGAGCTTGTCCTCAGATGAGAAGATGAGTCCGGTTGAGTTCAAACTCCACACTCCCTCTGTGGCCAGGACTTAGGGCCCCCAGGCTTCTGCAGAAGACCGGCGGAGGCCTGGGGAGGATGAGGCCTTGACTGTGGTCAGGATGGGGGTGGAGGAGAAGGATATAGTCGGGGGTGGGTGACAGACACCCCAGAACTGCCTGATGGGAGCCACAGAAAGGTCCAGTGTAGAGACCTGTGAGGCTAGACTCCCCGCAGGGCCTAGGCCCAAGGCCCTCCTAGGTGGGGCCCCCAGAATCAGGCATCAGGCCATGGTGGCACCCTCTAGGATATTAGGGAGGCCTGGAAAGGCCCACATGGCCTTGGCCACTTTAAGAGTACCCTAATGTGGCAGGTGCTGGGGAAGGCCAGACTGCCCAGTGCAGGAAGAGCTTCTGGGGATGAGGGCCTTGTCAGCCCAATGTCTCTACTGCTGTGGTGGTACACAGTAGGTGCTCAGCCCCCAAAATGCTTCAGTGACCATGGTCTACTCCAAACCAGGGTTATCCCGTGGAGCAGCAGTCCTCGATGGCTCACTCTACTTTGCACGTGGGAAAAACCGGTTCCAGGAGGTGATGTGATCCATCCAAAGTCACACAACTGGGGAAGGGCAGTGTGGCCCTCTGCCCCACCCAGGGCATCAGGGAAAGGAGGAAGGGTTGGCTTCACTGGTCCTAGCAGAGGAGAGCCCCTCCCACCAGCCCTGTGCCAAGGCCAGGCTCCGTCTGTCCAGACCCGGCTGCCAGGGAGCACGGGAGGGGAGAGATGGTTCACTCCACCTCATCAGGCCTTATCAGCTGGTAGACGTGATGAGGTCAGCGTGTGGCTCCTCGCCCTTCACCTCAGCCCTGCCCTCCTGCACCCCTCTGTTGTGTCTCCCAGGGGTGAGTAGACTCAACTGGCTATCTTGCCATCTTTAGGCCCAGGCTGGGGAGTCCCGGATGAACTCATTTTTGGGCTCCTCCAGCCTTGGGGAGCCACAAGAAGTGAGGGGCCTTGAGGCTTGCCTCCAGAGGCCCCGGGAGCCCAGTGCCCTTTCTAGACATGGCTCTTCAGAGTGCTTGTTTCACCCAACTTGACCCTGGTCCAGAGGACTTCCTTCCCTTGGCACTAATGGGTAAAATGAGGCACAGATTGATGATGTCTCTTTGCAAGCTCCAGGAAAAAGGGGAGCCCCCAGGGCACATAGTGTGTTTCCTGATTACCTGCTGTTCTTTTCATTACCTCATGGAATCCTCACAATGATCCCCTGCACTGGGTGCTCTTGTCCCATTTCTACAGATGGAAAAGCTGAGCTGGAAAAGTGAAGTTGTTTGCCCTTCGTCGAAACGCTGGATGCATGAATGGTAGAGCTGGATATCCAGGCCTGGCTAGCTCAGCAGTGTGACTTTGATCCTGTCACAGCCTGCGGCGCCTCAGGGTGGCCTGGCAGTTCATGCTGTGAGCCCGGAGCCCAGTGCAAACCCTTGGCTGTGTGACGGGGCCACATTCCAGTTTGCCCATCTGTGACCTGGGGTCGTGACCACAACTGCCTCACAGGCTGCCAGGGGATCATGCCTGTAAGATGCTCAGGGTGGGACAGCACACCCAGAGGTGCTCAGTACACGTCCGCTCCAGCTGTCTGTCACGTTACTATTACTGAGAAGAGGGAATGACCAGAGTTTGGAACATCTAAAACCTTATAGCCCAGTGGTTCTGAAACTTCGGAGCGTCAGCATCTCCTAGAGGGCTGTGCTGCCCCCAGTCCCTGATTCAGGGGGTCTGGGGCAGGGCCGAAGGATCTGCATTTGTAAAAATTCCAGGTGAGGTTGAAGCTGCTGGTCTGAGGTCCACACTCTGAGGACACAGCGTTGAGCCTGACATTTTAAAAATTCACAAGACCCATTGATGGGCGGGAAAATCTCGCTGCCGGGCTCAGGGGGACAGCTTTGGGTAGATCCCTAGAGGCCCAGAAGCAGGAGAGCACAATTAAGTCCATAATTGTGCTGTAATTGTTGAGCATTTACTAGCCTTATCTCTCTGAACTGTAATCGTCCCCTGTCCCCAGATGTCAGCTAGAGTAATGCCAGGTGGCTCTTGTGGGTGGTGTTTGCTCTTGGGCCAGAGCCTTGGGTGGCAGGTCACAGCCAATTCTCTGCCCTCTCCCCTCCCCCCGCACAGCCAGGCGCACAGGTAGCCAACCGAATGTAGCTGTTTCTCGAATGAAGTGCTGACTCTGGCAGCCGCTTCCCCTAGTACCCACGGAAGCCCTCCATCAGCTGGGAAGAGGTATGGACCATCTCCACGGTACAGAGGAAGCACCAAGGCTCAGAGAGGCCAATCAGTTTGCCCAAGGCCACACAGCCAAAAAGGGACCAGCCTGGTCACAACCCCATAGCGCTTTTCCAGCTACTCCCTGGTCATCCTTGGGACATCAGCTCACATTTCTCAGGGCCCTCCCAGACCAGGTCTGAGGCCCCCCTGCATGAGCTCCCTTTCTCCATCATGACACTGACCACCTCTGCAATTAACTCACTCTGCTTCTGGGGTGCCTGGGTGGCTCAGTCGGTTAAGCAGGTGGCTCTTGATCTCAGTTCAGGTCTTAGGGTCAAGTCTTGAGCTGAAGGTTGTGAGTTCAAGCCTCATGTTGGGCTCCTACTTAAAAAACAAAACAACAAACGAAACAAAACACTCCGCTTCTGTTTGAGAGTTTTAGCCTCTCTCCTGCTAGAGGGCCAGCTCCATGAAGGCAGGAGCTGTGTCTCTTATTCCTTACCAAGCTCAGCTTGACATATTGCCTGGCACAAACTGAGCTCTCCCTAAGCATTTATTTCATGAATAATTGCTGAACCAGGCAATGTGACAGAGCTGCCCGGAACAGCTGGCTCAAGTAGCAGGCCCTCTAGAAGTGGGGATTCTGAGTTCTTGCTTCCCCCTTGTGTACCTTTTCAGGTAGGCCCCAGGAGCCCAGGGGAGCTGTCTCTCATTCTCCAGGACTTCCTGCTCCGGCCAGCCCCAAAGCACTCTGGCACGTCCCTAGAGCCCATAGCCCACTCTGAGCTAACTCTCATTGCTGGGTCCCTGCGTCCACCTCAGTTTGCCCCAGGGGATGGAAACACCCGAGTGGGACCTGCCCCCGGCCTCTGGCATGGACCTTGGTGCTTTTCAAAGCACTTATCATACAACAGTGATGGCAGGATGCCTCCCCATCTAAGATTGAGGTTCAGCCAACCTTGCTTTCCACACCCGTGACATGGGATGATGACCCATGACTCAGTCTGCCTTATGGCAGTCTTGAGGCCTCGAGAAATTATGTACCTGGGCTTGTAGGATGACCAGTTGTCCTGCTTTGCATAGGCCTGAGGTATTTGCTGGAGCAGTCCCAGGCAAGGAGGAACAGTTGGCCATGAGAAGTTTGATGAGCACTAGACACGTGTGTTTTAGCTCTCAGGTTGAGGGGATTGGCCCCTAAGATGGCCCAGTAAGTCAAGGCTGAAAGTGACAAAGCCACCAATCGTCACCCCTGTCTCTTGGGCCTGTTCACCTGCCAGACGCTTCTGACACCTACTCTCCATGGCTCTGGCAGAGGGTCTGTACACGGCTGGGGAGTGGGGAGCTCACCAGGTAGAAAGAACTCCACAAAGGGAGGTTCAGCAAACCGAGGGGCTGGGTGGGCTGCCCCTCCGCCTGGCTCCCTGTCTCACCTGCCCTTCCCCT
Source organism: Nyctereutes procyonoides (assembly GCF_905146905.1). NCBI lineage: Eukaryota > Metazoa > Chordata > Mammalia > Carnivora > Canidae > Nyctereutes > Nyctereutes procyonoides. The sequence continues at coordinate 9,087,122 of NW_026575030.1, read as the reverse complement.
TACAGCATTTTCCTCCAACCCAACATAATCAAGTTCAAAATCAATATTACTGCTAAACCCAGTTGCCCGCCATGGTGCAACCACTGTGCAGCAGGTTAGTAGAAGGAATGGCTCCCTCTGCTTGGTGGGCTTGGGGAAGGCACCAGGCACCCCTCCAGAAGGGACCAACACCAAGTTTAGGATCAGTGCACTCTGGGAACCCTGAAGGGTCTTCAGGTGAGTCAACCCCTGGATACTGCAAGGCACGGCTCTCCAAAAGCCAAGCCAGCCAGTTCGGCCAAACAGGCCAGGGGACCAGAAGAAGAGGCGGCTGAGAGGGCTCAGGTTTCCTGGGACTCCGGCATTCCTCAGGCCTGGATTCAAACCCAGGCTCAGCCACCTACTGATCAGTGTCCCTGGGCAAGTAGCTTCACCTCTCTGAACCCGCTTTCTCACCTGCTCATCTTTCGAGAATAGCCTTCCACATGCCTGGCACCAGGCTGGACATAGATAGGATGTGAAGTACATCACTTGATCCTCATTGCGACCATGCAAGGATGCTACGGAGAGGTAAAATAGCAAACAGGGTGGAGGTCACAGGCTGAGAAGTCAGAGCTAAGGCACAGAGGACAATAGCTGGCACACGGCGCTTTTGCACCAACCGGTAAAAGCATGTGCTTCACCTATGACACAAAGCAGGAAAATCAATGAACACAGGTTTCTTTCCTTTCAACTTTTTATTTCTGAAACCCCAGTGCCAGGTAAGCGTCAGCATATAGGAAGTGCTCAGTAAAGGTTTCTGGAATGAATGAATGCACTGTTCCCTCCCGTGAGTGCCCACAGCAGACACGAACACACCATGAAACAAGCCCCTTCCCAAGGACAACTTATTGGGGTCTGGTTCTGTGGGCACCAAAGTCTGAGTACCCGTGTGCATCCCCAACAGCACTCAGAGACTTCTGGCACAAGATTGGACATATCACCTACTGGAAGGTAGGTGAATCCACGATGGGTTGATGGCATTAGGGACTTTAGGGTGGCTGCCCCAACTGGCTCCTTGCTCTAGTCCCATGGACCCATACTCCCCACCCTCCCTGCTCACCCAGGACACTGGCCTTTGCTCTGAATTGCTGGCTTTCCACCTGGCTACACGACACTCCAGCCCACCCCTGCTTTTGCTGCCTGCTTACTTTTCTGGATTAGCATTGGTCAGGATTAGGCAGGGCAGCCACCAGCCCAGCCTCTCATCTCTACAAACCAGCCCCTGGGTGGAGTTCCAAGGGCAGAAGCCACCCCTAGGGTAGGCTCAGTGGGTCCTAGGGTTGGTGGGAAACTTCAGTCTTCCCAAAGAATGCACACCTTCTGGAACATCTTGAAGTGGATCTGCCTGCAGTAGGAGCCACAGCCATGCTGCCAGCCGGGCTTGTATGTGTGTTCACCAACCAGACTGAAAAACAAGAGGCTCAGTGGCCAGTGCAGAGCCCCGGGCCAAGCTCGTTCTCTGGGTCTGGACCAGAAGGCAGTCTTGGGCCCGAGGGCTGGTCCAGCCCCAAGGCGCTCTGTGGGGGACAGTCGAGGACTGGGAGCTGGAAGTGCCAGAAGTTAAGAGGTCTTAGTCATCTGCCTCCTTGGGGGTGCAGAGGCCAGTCGTCTCCCAGACTGACACCCCCTTCCACCATCTCTTCCTTCTAGCCCACATAGGCTCTGCAAACCCCCTGCTTTCTGCAGCCCACCTACTCCTTACCTCTCTCCACCTCAGGCTGCTTTCTCCATGCCCTGTGCCAGCCTGAAAACCCACCCACATGGCTTTCTGTTGCTTTCCAGATTAAATCTAGAGGCTACGACTGAGGGTAGCTGTGTGACCTTGGGCAAGTCACTTAACCTCTCTGAGCCTTGTTTTTCTCAAATGTCAGTGGTAGTAAGTACACATGAGAGCACATGTGTTTCCTGGGCCAATATTCTTTCCTGCCCCCTCTTTCTCTTTGGCTGGATATTGGAGGTCAACATTAACCCCCTAGCTCCACCTCTAACTTCTTCCCAATGTGGAGCCTTGGATCATGCTAGGCCAATTTCCTGACTCTTCCCTACTAATACCAAACAACACCCACCCCTCCTTCTGGAGCCCATCTCCTGTCTCTCTGGTTACATACCCTGCCATCCGTCACGCCAGGCCCCAAGGCTAGTCCCAGCTTGACCCCAGGAGCCACCCCCACCACCCCAAATCCTGGTCATCCATCCTCCCTGGCCCCCACTGCCAGGACAGTCACAGCCCAGTCTCACCATTCCTCAAAGCAGCGCACAGGAGTCTGTGATGTTTTCTCTGGGACTCTTCTTGGACTGCCAGCTGCTGGAAGGCAGGGAAGGCAGGGAAGCATTTTCTGCTTCTCCCATAGAAGCCCTGGGCTGTACACTCAGCAGGCACATTGCTGTCCTGACATACCTCATCCCCAACCACCACCCACGTCAAGGTGCCCTCCCAGACCCAGGGCCCCATAATCGTAAGGAAAATGATCATTTGTTGCCAGCCCACCATGAGTCAGGCATTTTACAAACACTGACTTGCTTAATCCTCACTGCTCTGCATGTAAGTACTTATTAGCCCATTTTACAGACATGCAAACTAAGGCTCAGGGAGCTGGGGTAAGAAGTGAGAGTCCTCAGCAAAGTACAGCATGGTTGCATGCAAGCTCAGGTCTGTCTGGTTCTGCTATCTCCACTGCACAGCTGGTAATGCACAGAACAGTGCCCTGCAGCGCACCCTGGCAGGATAGCCCTTGGGTGCCCAGACAGCGGTTCCCCAAGGGAGACAAAGAAATGGGCTCTTGGCTGGACTGAGGCTCTTCTGGTCTTAGGGCTCTTGCCATGAAGTTTCGTTGCTCTGCCTGTAAGCAGGGTGAGGCCAGACCTGCTAAGCCCTGGGAGAGTACAAGTAAGGTGAGGCCCAGAGGAAAGCCTGGGCTGGAGGCAATCCCACCAGAGATGAAGTGGGAGAGACACAGAGGTTGCCTGGATGACACCTGGAAAGAGCAAAGGGAACCACCAGTACAGACGTGCTAAGGCTAGAGGCCACCAGCCTGGGAAGTGTGGGGGTTGAAAGGGAGTGTGTGCATGTGGAGACAGGGTCGGAGGGCGGGGGGGGATGCCCGAATGTGGAGCAGGGGGCAGAGGCCAGCCTGATGGTGGCGGCCTGGCTGGGAGCCCTGGAGGCTGTGCACTAGACTTCACTCTCATTTTACAAGTTCCCTTCAATCACAGGGAGGAGGCTGGTGCAGAGGACCAGGGAACAAGGGAGCCCTGCCAGGAGGTGTGGGGGGTGGTGACGGTGGCCTGTAGTGAGGCACTGGCCTGGGGACAAGGAGAAGCAGACAAGATGATTCCAGAACTGGAATTAATGGTCCTGGTTGGTGGACTGGGTGTGGGGCAGGTGGCAAAGGGAGTCAGGGTGAGGCCCAGATTCCTAGCACAAGTGATGGAGGGATGGAGGCAATGATACTTATTGAGAAGACTGGGGACAGAGGACAATTGAGAAATCTGGTTGACCCTGTTGAGTTTGGGGTTCCTAGAAGACACCTGAGTGGTGATGTCAGGGTGGCAACTCGGGAGAGGCTGGGATGCACCACACTGGGCCTGGAGGGCTCACTTTGGGTGTCCCTACAGCAAGGACAGGGCTGAGGACCATGCCCCACCAGAGGGTGGAAGGGTGAGGAATGAGCTGCAAAGGACTGTGATGAAGCAAAATGGAGACAAAGAAGCAGCCACCAGGCCTGGCAGCCTTGCCATAGGGTGTCTGCCTTGAGCAGATTGAGAGGGATAGAGCACAGAAGTCAGGCTGGAGAGGACACAAGCCCATTTGGAGCAGCTCGGTCTGGACAGGACATGGCAGAGGGTGTGTGGTTAGACGTCGCTAGATCCTGTCCCGGGATGGTAGGCCAGGAGAGGGGCCAGATAGCACAAAGTCCTCAAGAAGTCAGGAGGGCCGGGGCCTGGGGCTCAACAGGAAGCGTCAGCCTGGAAGAGCACGGCCTCTTCCCCCCTTGCAGCAGAACGTGGAAGATGCAAGTGTATTAGTTGGGGTTTGAGAAGAGAAAAGTGGGGGTACCCCTGTGCAGTGGCTCCTATTTTCTCAGGGTGAGGTATGGTGAGGGCATCACATGGGGTGAGGAGCACTGGAGGCAGAGGGGATGTGAGGAGCAGCCTCCGCACGGTGCCAAGGCCCAGGAGGGGCTCCCAGGACGTGGGCGTCCCCCTGCCCACCATGCAGCCTCAGGAGCAGCTGGAACAGACCAGCTTCTGGGATCCTGCAAGGTGACAGGGGCTGGGCAGGGGTATGGCCGCACAGAGCAGGAGAGAGGAGTGTCTGCAGGACAGCATCCCCACTCCCCGTCCTAGGGGCCCACCGCTGGGGGTGCGGGTGGGACTAGAGCTGCACCCAAGGAGACCTGTCCTCCCCCTCACACCCCTGTTCCAAGCAGAAGCAGGGCCAGATATCATGGGGTCACGCCCTGGTGACACTGGGGAACGCAACCCCAGAGTGAAGAGAACAGGAAGGGAAAGAAACACACACGCCAGGTACTACACCAGGTAGGGCACAAACAAATCCCCTTTGGAGGGACATGCTAGGCCTCCATTTCACAGACAAGAGGACGGAGGCTCAGGGAGGCTGCATCAGCGTTGTGGTTCAAAACTTGGGCTCTGGTGGCAGTGGACTTGGGTTTAAACTCTGGCCCTAACCGGCTGGGTTTGGGACAAGTGACTTTACCAGCTGTGCCTCAGTTTCCTTACCTGGGAAGTAAAAGTACCAACCCCTCCCTGCTCTGTTTGCCACGCAGATCACAGAAAACTCTCCAAGCACAGTGCTACTCTGAGTGGGTGCCAGGCAGGGAGGACGCAGTGAGCATCAAAATGCCAGAGGCAGCGCCACACCTAGGTGAGCCCAGCCTGAAGGCCGCGTGCTGTCCTCCTGGGCTGCAAGGTGCAGCCTCCTGTAGGATGAGTCTTTCCAAGATGCCATCTCTTTGTGTTGGTTTATTTTTAAGCCAGCGAAGCGGGCATGGGGGAGAAAGGCAGAGGCCATGGAGGAGACAAGGGAAAGGGAGGGAGCCCCCAGCTGCGTGATAGAGCAGAGGGATTGGGGCGGCCACAGGGCAGAGGGGAGATTAGAGCCCGGGGCAGGAAGGAATGCCAAGGTCACTGGGATCAGGCAGCTGGAGCCACCGAGACCGCCAGAGACCCAGATCACCACCTGGCCTTCTCGGCTGAGTCACTCCTAAGTGCTATGACTGGGAGGAGGTGCCCCAGAAACCCCCTCGCCCCTCACCCCTCAGGAAAGCCGCTTCGGGGGTCCTAACCAGCTGTTCCCAGTGCTTCACTGCACATAAGCCTGTTAGCGATAGAGCCTGGCCCCAAACTCACGTCTGGCCCCAAAGTCCAGGGTGTAACCACAGCTCTGGCACCCACACCAGCCAGAGCCCTCCTACCCTACACGTGCATCCTTAAGAAGATGCCCCAGGCCTGAGAGATTCTGGTCTCCCAGCCCCAGTGGGAGACTACAGCTCACACCTCCCTCCCCTGCCAAGGTGGAGTGCGGCGTAGGGTGTCGAGGGAGCTGTGGCTGGCTGGGGCATGGGCCAGTGGGAGGAGGGTCGCTGCAAGGGCTCAGGGGCTCCAGAAAAGGCTCTGAGACCCACTCAGTCCCAACGACTGATGTCTCAGATATTGCAAACTGAAGTTGACCAAGGTGGGGCCGGGCAGGAGGCAGGGGGTCCACTCGAGACACCACCCAGTAGCAGCTAGACAGAGAGGGAAGTGGGCTCTCTGGTCGCCTGGTCTGTTGGCCATGCCGAGCTGTTCCAGCCCTTCCATGTGAGCTGCAGGAAGGCTCTGGACACACTGTGCCCTGGTGGGCAGGGGTGAGAACCAGCACCGAGGCTGCCCAAAGCCACACAGCAATGAGGGAGGTAGCAGGGCTTTGGGGTCCCTGGGCAGAGGGCCAGGGCCGCTGCTTCTCATTCCATACCACCATTCCATTCAACCCAGGCACTGCCAGGAAGAGCTCAGGGGCCCCCCTTTTTAAAGATTTTATTTATTTATTCATGAGAGACACACAAAGAGAGGCAGAGACATAGGCAGGCTCCCGGTGAGAAGCCCAATGCGGGACTCGATCCCAGGACCCCAGGATCATGACCTGAGCCAAAGGCAGGTGCTCAACCACTGAGCCCCCCAGGTGCCCCGGGGCCTGCATTTTGAATGAGAAGCATGCACTTAGGGGACACCCAGTGTCTCAGCCCAGAAGGAAGCAATGAAGTCGATCGGGGGCACGGGTCCACGGCGGGTCAGTCAGGCTCTTTGGCAGAGCCCAGGGCTCAACCTATTCAGACAGACTCGTGAGCTGGCCCTCCAGCCCCTGGGGGTCTGGCAGGATGGCAAGAGGGCAGTGGAGCTGCTGCCAAGACCTGGGGCGAAGGAGAGCTCCAGCCTGCCCTGGCCAGCCCCCAGCAGCTTTGGAGAGCAAGAAGCCCCCAGCCAGCAAGACACAACAGCGATAAAGGGCTATCTGGGGTGGTGGGTGGGGCACGGGAGGGCGGCCAGCGCGCTGCCTCCGCAAGCTCCGGGCAGCCCCGTCTCACCAGCTCCCCAAGACGCCGGAGAGTTGGGGGGGCCTCTCTCTGGGGAGGCTGAGTCAGGGAGGAAGCAATCTAGGGCCTTCCCCTTTAGAAGTGGACACCCCCAAAATTGTGGTGGGGACACCATTATCCCAGATAAGCACTCCAAATTCTGGGCCCACCACCCAAGCTCCTTGACAGCAGGGGGGCATATGTCCTAGGTAGAGGAAGAGCTCCCCAGCCAAGAAGAAAGATGCTGCCTGATGTACGAGGCCATTAGCCCAAGTCCATCATCAGCCTCAGAATGTCTGGGGGAGGGTGGGGGCAGGGGTGGTACCATAGATAGCCTTCAAGCTGCCTCATCCCTCACAGACCCCCCTCCCCAGGGGCCTCCCAGCCCCTGAGGGGCCAAGCTCCATTCTGCCAAGCCCAACGACCATCAGCAAGTCACTTTGACCTTCTGTGCCTTGGACAAGAATGTGCCCTCTACAGGGTCTCTGTGGGGGTTCAATGGGACTACAGGATGCGTCAAGGGCTGCCTGCTTTTTTACCTCCGTGGCAGTTCTCTGTCCCCCACTGTCAGGCCTCCCCCCCCTCCCCCGCAGACTGATTTCTGACCACCTGCCCTACTGGCTGTTCTCTGCTAGGGACAAGTGGGTGCTGAGGCCCTGCGATCTTAGTGGACCCCAAGATAAGGTACAACTTCAGAAACCACACAGGCTCCACAGAGATGGGTCAGCTCCCTTCCAGGCCTCTGGGTGGGTGGGTGGGGTTTACACACAGGGGCTTTCTTCTACTCCAGTCCCATCTGGCTCTTGTCACCATGCTAACTGTACCCCCCCCCCATTTCATTTCCCACAGGTCCTGCCACCTACCAGAAGTGTGGTGGTTAGGGCTCAGATGTCAGCCTGCTGTGTGAGCCCTGGCGACTTGCTTTATCTCTTTGTGCTTCAGTTGGCTCATCTGTAAATTGGGGCAATAGAGGACCTGCCACATTATATTGCCATGAGTTCATTTAAAGGGCTCAGAGCAGAGGGGTGCCTGGGTGACTCAGTGGTTGAATGTCTGCCTTTGGCTCATGTCATGATCCCAGGGTCCTGGGATCAAGTCCCACATGGGATTCCTGCAGGAAGCCTGCTTCTCCCTTTGCCTATGTCTCTGCCTCTCTCTGTGTGTCTCTCATGAATAAATAAATAAAATCTAAACAAATAAAAAATAAAGGGCTCAGAGCAGACTGGCACTTGATGAACCATACAAGTACTAACTATTTTATTATTATTATTATTATTATTATTATTATTATTATTATTATCATCTCCTTTGAGCCTTTACCTCTGCTGTTCTCTCTAGAATGCCCTTCCTTCACCTAGATAACACTGGGCCACTTGCAAGACCTGGCCTAAGCATTGCTCCCTCCAGAAATCCATGTCTTACTAAGTGTCTGTCCATCAATCCCAACCCTATGCAGCTCCCTTTGGCCATCCCCTCCCCCACCCTCTGGGCAGCCAGAGGTTTTTCCACACACCTAAAAGGAAAAGTCTCTGTTTTCTATATAGATGTTCCCCACTCCATGCTGCCCCAGGAGCAGCCAGGCCAGGAGTTCATTTCATTCTGGGGCCCTCCCTAGCACAGGCTTAGCAGGGGCTGGGTCCCAGGAAATGTTCTTATGCTCTGAGCCTAAATGTGAGAGTTGATGTTTCATTGTAGCAGCTCTCCCTGCCAGACCCTGGATATCTTCCCTTTTTCTTAAAAAAAAAAAAAAAAAAAAAAGTTATTTTGTGCATTGTAATTAATTTTGTTGCAAGTAAATTCAGTAAAACCTTATTCTTGTAAAACAACAACAAAACCAAAGACCTAGATATGATGAAAATCCCTTTAGAAATCAAGCCCATCCCAGGAGCCTCTGCTCTCCTTCCTCAGATGCAACCATAGGCAAGAAAGATGAAGCCATCCTGCTGCCTTTTATTCTTTTGTATACATGAATCTGTGTCCATAAGAAACAAACAGAACTCTGTGTGTATGCTGCACACTCACACAAATGGCACCATTCCACCTCTTGTTTTTTTCCCCCCAAGAATCTGACTTTGTCTTCTCCCTGTATTGACTCCTGGTTAGAAATCTTTTTGACTCCTTGCTCTTCCCCCAACCACTGGCTCTTCTGGCAGCACTCCTGATCTCTGCACTCTGGTGGCTTCTCTCAGCCATGAGCTGAGCCCAGGGAGCTGCCATGAGGCTAACATCTCCCAAGGCGAGGTACAGGAATCATTGGGCTAGGGAGATGCCACAATGAGAACACAGTCTCCTGGTCAAATTGGGTAGGGAAAATGTAGTATGTTAGCCCTCTCTTGGAAACTCCCAGGAAGGGGCATCTGGATGACTCAGCTGGTTGAATGGCTGCCTTCAGCTCAGGTCATGACCCTGGAGTCCTGGGATAGAGCCCCAAGTCTGGCTCCCTGCTCAGCGGGGAGTCTGCTTCTCCCTCTGTCCCTTCTCCCACTTATACTCCTGCACTTGCACTCGTGCACTCTTCCTCTCTCAAATAAATACAATCTTAAAAAAAAAAAAAAACACCTCCCAGGGAACATAACTACAGAGGTCCTGAGAAGAACCTTATTGACTTTCCTTAACCCAGGATGACCCAAGCTTGGGAGACCATGGAAACCTTCAGAGTATTTAAATCACACCAGGTGATATGTTGAGGGCCCCAGAGAATTTCTTCCAGGTTGACAGAGAGGTGGCACATTCTGATTTTTTTTAAAAAAGGAGCCACCATATTTAAATCGACTTCCCCGGAAAGCCTAGTTGGCTCAGCGGTTGAGTCTGCCTTTGGCTCAGGGCGTGATCCTGGGGTGCGAGATCGAGTCCCACATCGGGATCCTTGCAGGGAGCCTACTTCTCCCTCTGCCTGTGTCTCTACCTCGCTCTCTGTGTCTCAAATAAATAAATAAATAAATAAATAAATAATAAATAAATGTCTTTAAATAGATATATATAAATTCATACATATATATGTATATATATATATATATATATATATATATATATATATATATAAAATTTCCCTACGCTTCCCATTTCTCCAAGTTCATGGGGGTGCCTTGAGAGAATTTATCCTGCACCCTGCTGAAAGCTCCTTGCAACATCCGCAACATAGCAGGCTGCCAAGCTAACTCAGCAAATGAGAGGCAGGTCACCCAGATGGCGAGGGGCAACTGCTTGCTGTCTCCTCTTGGTCGCTGTACCTCTCCTGATTTGTCTCAAATCATTGGCCTAACCTGAGTCCTGGAATTTAGCAGAGCCTGCCATGATGTTCATCCCCATGGAGTTTCTGGGATTATTTCCCTCTTTCCAAACTGGAATTTTGGCCTGTCTCCACTCACCTAGAAACGTGCCTGCTCTCAAGAAGTCTTCAGAGGTTCTCAGAAGTGGTTCTGCAGCCTCCTCAGCCAGGCTCGCCCACCCTGGGAAGAGACAATTTGATGGTCCGGGGCCTGACACCTGCCGTGCATCAAGAATAGGTTGCCATCAGGATTGGCCAACACCAGTCTCACTCTTGCCCTCCTGGTCTCAGGAATTTCTTCCTGCTCCCCATACAGGGACCCCTTGAAGATAAGCCCTGGTGACCCCCAGATCCACAGGGAGCCTGCCCTCTTGCTATACTTCACGGTGTCCTTGACCTTGCAGGCTCTACTTGAACTGCCTCCTTGCCTGGTTTCAGGACTCTGCTTGCTCCAGCTATGACCACATGTCCTCATGACCAGTAGCCATGCCCAGGGACACCAGGGGAAGTGAGAGGAAGCAACTTCCCTCAAGGGCATGGCTGGAGTCAAAAATTGAACCAAGCGGGGCTCTCTGGAGTTTGAGAAGAAACAGAATCTGGAGACAAAGGACAGCACAGGAGTCAAAGGAGTTGGGAAGGCATCTGTACAAGTCAGCAGTGAAAGGCAAGGAGATGGGATGAGATGGAGTGTGGGGTCAGGTAGACACCTTTTCTGTGTGAAAGCAAATGCACTGAAGGTTCTAGCCAGGACACTTAAGTAAAAAAGTGAAACAAAAGGCATCCAGATTGGAAAGAAGAAGTAAAACTACCTTTATTGGTAGATGATGTGATCTTGTATATAGAATATCTTAAAGGATCCATTGTAAAACTATTATAACTAATAAATCTTTTCAGCATAGTTGCCAGATACAAGATTAATAAACAAAAATCAATTCTATTTCTATACACTTGCAAGGAACAATCCAAAAATGGAATTAAGAAAAACAATACCATTTATAGTAGTATTAAAAAATAAAATTCTTGTGAATACATTTAACAAAAGAAGTACAAAAATTATATTCTGAAACCTACACAAAAAGGTTGAAAGAAATAAAAGAAGACCTAAACAAATAGAAAAACTTTCCATGTTCATGGACCACAGGACTTAATATTGTTAAGATGGCAACACTCCCCAGACTGATCTATAGATTTGACACAATCCTCATCAAAATTCCAGAGGGCTTCTTTGCAGAAATTACAGGCTGATCCTAAAATTTATAAGGATATTCAAGAGAGTCAGAATGACCAAAACGAAGTTAGAGACATCACATTTCCTAACTTCAAAACTTACCACAAAGCTGCAATAAATATGACAGCTTGTTACTGGCATAGCAGTAGACATATACAACAATGGAACAGAGTTGACAGCCCAAAAATAAATCCTCACATTTCTAGTCAACTGAGTTTCAAGAAGGGTGCTAAGATAGCTAAATGGAAAAATAGTCTTTTAACAAGTGGAACTGGGACAACTGGCTATCTACATGCAAAAGAATGAAATTGGACCCTTACCTCACACTAAAGAGAAAAATTAACCCAAAGACCTAAATGGAAGAGCTAAAACTATAAAACTCTTGTAAGAAAAACAGGTTAAAGTCTTTATGACCTTGCATTAGCCAATGGATTCTTAGATAGAACACCAAAAGTGTTCTAGAGAAAACAGAGATACTCTGGACATTATCAATATTTAAAACTTTCATGCTTTAAAAAAAAAAAACACCACCAATAAAGTGAGGGAAATACACAGAACAGGAGAAAATATTTACAAATCACATGTCTTATAAGGAATCCGTATCCCCAATACATAAAGAACACTTACACTTTGATAATAAAAAACAAATTATCCAACTTAAAAATGGGCAACAAATCTGAATAGATATTTCTCCAAAGAAGATATGTAAAGAGATGAAAAGATGCTGGTCTTCACTAGCCATCAAAGCTACGGCGAGACACCCCTTCATACCCATCAAGATAACTGTAATCAATTGCAAGTATTGGCAAGGATGTGGAGACACCCCCTGACACACTGCTGGTCAGAGTGTAAAGTGGTGCAGCCACTTTGGAAGACAGCATGGTTCCTCACAAGGTTGAACATAGGGCTACAGCCAATGCCCCAGCAATCCCATGCCCCAATATATACTCAGGAGAACTAAAAACATGTGTCCACATAGACACATAGGCACAGATGTTCACAGCAGCCTTCTTCACAATAGCCAAAAAATGGAAACAGCCCAAATGTCTATCCACTGATGAATGGATAAACAGAACGTGGTATATCCATGCAATGAAATGTTATTCAGCCATAAAAAGGGCTGAAGTGCTGATGCATGCCATGACACGGATGGATCTGGAAATCATGCTGAGTGAAAGAAGCCACACACAAAAGGCTTCTTCTGTACTGTATGATTTCATTTATGTGAACTGTCCATAATAGGTAAACCTATGAGAAGAGAGGAGGTGAGTGATTGCCTAGGGCTGGGGGTGGGGGTAGAGGAAAAGGGAATGACTGCTAATGGCTGTGGGGTGGGGTTTTGGAGGTTACGAGAATGTTCTAAAATTGGTCGTGCTGACGATTGCACAACTCTGTGACTATACTGAAAACCATTGAATTGTATACTTTAAATAGGTAAATTGTATGAGATGTGAATTCTATCCAATAATACTCTTATAATTAAAAAAATAATAAATGGCCAGTCCAGCTATGGACTCATAGAGGCCTGGCACTGGGGTTGGGGTTAATGGGCACGAACCCTCCTCAGTTGTGCACTCTTCTTTCTGGTTCCTTCCAATCTCTGTGATCCTTACATGAGAATTCCCTCCTTCCTGGGCCTTCCCCACACCTTCTTCTTCTCCTCATTAGGTCACCCCAGATAACCTCACCTTCTCCTTGCTCCCTCTCTCATCGGGGTGCCCTCTCTGGGAGGATGCCATCCCCTCTGCAAGAGCTGTCATTTGAGCTGCTGGGAGCTGGACCCGTGTTCTCTCCTGATTATAATGACAGTGACAATTATGATGGTGATGATAATAGCTATAACACTTATTGGGCTGTTATTATGTGCCACACACTGTATCTGTGTTGAAGCCCTGACTCCCACCCCCTCCCGCCCCCACCCACGAGGCTGGCCCATTCAGGCCCTCCATGTTTCCTGGGCTCATGGACCAGGCTCCCAATGGCAGAATGACTCAGGCCCACCCACTGATGCCCAGCTCTGTTCCAGGAAGAGCATTTTAAATGAAGTGACTCAGGGCTCAGATGAGTAAGGCAGAGACATGCAGCCCAACAGACAGACAGACAGATAGAACATTGCAGTTGGGGTGCATGGCCTGCAGGCCGGGGCCTCTGTAGGACCTGTCTGAGCTCACAAGGCTCAGGAATTAGGGGAGTTAGGTTCGGAGGATAAGCCTGGCTCCTGCCCTTGGGGACCCAGAAATGCCCCGAGGGCTGGCCTCCAATCCCTCCAGTGCAGAGGAGCCCCCAGCCTACCTGCCTGCTCACAGGATCACTTATTTTCTGTGCCAAGCAGAGCCCTTCCCCAGGGCTCTGTGATCTAGTTTTTTCTTTTCCTACCTTAGAAATAGCTCATCGCAAGTTTACCCACAAGCCCTTCTGAGGGCAGAGGGCCTCCCACCTCCTGGAGGAGAGGCTCACAGATGAGGAATTTCTGAGGCACAGCCAGCCTTGTAGTGATATTCAAATCATTTTTTTCTTGAGTGACAAGGAAGGAAGAGGAGGGAAGGGAAAGATGGGAGGGTGGGAGGAGAGATTCTAGGAGCCCCTGGTTCATTGAGAGTCCTTGAAAGCCCTCCTGGCTTTGCTCTTGCAGGTCTTCCAGTCACTGTGTGACCTTGGGGAAGTCACGGGGTGTCTCTGGGCCTCCTTCCACCAGCAGTCAGTGAGGAGGTAATAAGATTAGGCCACTGCCTACCTGCTGAGACAGCTGTCATGTGATTCCAGTCACAGGGCCTTTGCCAGGCCTCCTCAGGGCTTGGGGCTGGCTTGGGTGGATCTCATCTCCACCAGCTCATCTCCTTTCCCCACCCATCAGCACCTATGCGGGTCCTTGCTGTACCACTGGGCTGCTCCAACATGCAATGCAAAGTTCATGCAGCAGGTCAGCAGTGCTGGGTGGAGACAGAATTCAGCCCCTCTGGGAGAAGAGCTTGGAAAGCACACATCCCCTCATGGCACAGGGACATTCTGGGAAATGTGGCTAGAACTGCCCGTTTCCTAACCAGTTACATCCAGACAACCCATCCTGGCCCCACACCCCCATCCCCAGCTGAGCCACACACAGAGTTTGTACATATTCTCAACAGCTCCCCATCACTGCCTTGACCACAGGCGGGCACGGGAAATTTACTGATCATCATTCTGTGAGTCTGGAAACTGTCCTGATGCCTGTGGGGGCCTCATCTGGAAAGGATCTCAAAAGCTCAACCCAACCTTCCACCTGCTTACTGCTCCCCCTTCAAACACTCTGGGCATCCGGCTGCAGCAGCAGCCCATGCAGCAGCCCCCAAAAGCCAACGTCCACATGTGTGTGTGCACACACAGAGACACACACACACACGCCAACCTTGCCTCTCAGCCCCACAGCTGCCCTGGAGTTCTGGCCAAGAGAAGGTTCTATCCTCCTTCATAAGAAATGAGGCCATGGACACCCAAAATGGAAATGCAGCTCGTGAGTGTGCTCGGTGACCTGAGGGAACCGTAGGCCATCTCCCAGACCCCAGGACAGGAGGCCCACAGCCACAAAGATAAAACACCGCAGCTTATTCTGCAGCATGGCTGCAGGGCGGCCCAGCAGAGGGAGAAGTCAGACCGTGAGGGCACATCCTACGCGGCAACCTGAAGGGCAGCGACCACAGCCTCCTACACTTGCCCTCCAGTGGGGACCTCCTCCTGGCTTCTCCACACCAACACCCTGCATTTCATGGTCCTAGCCCTTCCCTGCTCACCACCCAGCGCTGCCTGGCCTGCCTTCAGAGTCCCCCCTGAGCGCAGCCTTTCCTGGGTACCTTCTCACCACTACATGGTCGCAGCAACATGAACTCTGAGTGCAAGAGCCTCCTGGCTGGGCTCCCTTCACCTCCTCGTCCTGCGAAGGTCCATTCTCCACACAGCCACTGGGAGGGTCTTTGGAAACGTAAGGCAGGTGACCCTCTGCCCTTGCCAGAGACCCCCAGGTGCTCCATCACACACACACCCCAGCATGACCAGGCCCTGGCCCCTGACACAGCTCTTCCATGATTAGCTCCTTCCTCAGCACTCAGCTGACCTGTCCACTCTGAAGTAGGCCTACCTGCCTATAGCTTGCGAGGGCATTTGTCATTATTTACGTGCATTGGTTCCTATTTATGTGCTCAAATCTATCGCCCTCACTGGACAATGGGGTCTGAGAGGACAGGGACCACATCCACTATGGCCCTGGCCCCTGCCACAGCCTCAGCACTCAGACACTGGTGAGAAGCTGTGAAATGAATAGAGGGATCCAGAGATGAGCCCGAGAACACTGGACAGATAAGGCCACAGCATAGGGAAAGTCAGGCAAAGACTGTTCCACCTGCACCCTGATCCTGGTCACCCAACTGCCCACAACACTAAAAGCTATCAAGGCCCACTACCTCCTGAGCACCCCCCCCCCATGTTGTGGACTCTCTTAGTCAATTCCTGTGAAATCAGACCTATCACTAGTGTCCTCCACTAAGGGGGAAAGGAGGCACCTCTGTGGGCCCAAAGGGCTGGAGAGGAATGACCCAAGCCAACAAATGCTGGCATTATCACAGACCACAGAACCAGAGGGAGGCTGGCCACATGAGAGTTTTGGGGATCCCCAAGGGTAGCTGAGAACCACAGACATCCAGGCAGCTCTGGGAGTGCAGGGGTGCAGGGTGGAGACCATGACTGCAAACCTGCCTGGGACCCTCAGGACACACACCCTCTCCCAAAGGGCCTGTGCTTCCCAAAGTGCCCAGGACAGAGAAGTCCTGACTAGTTAAAGACCCTCCCCAGAGTCCATCCCCGGCTGGTAGTAGCCTCCTGGGAAAACCTCAAAAAGACCTGACTGCTCAAAGTGCCGGCTCCCACCAAGGAGCATCACAGAAATGTAAAATCTCTGGCCCTGCCCCAGACCCACTAACCAGAGCCTGCTGCCACAGACCCCAAGGGCCCTGGAGGTCCACCCCTAGAGTTTCAGGAACTCTGCTCCCAGGCACTCCCAGGGCTTGCTTGCCCAGGTGGGTCGCTCACCATCACAGAACCGTTCTTGGCAGCCCATAAGCACATCCATCGACAACACAGTGCTACAAGATGTTCCCCATAGTGTTATTTACAAAGGAGAAAATTTGGAAACAACCTAAGTATCAAACAATGGGAAAAAAATTCTAAATTAAGAGAAAGCCATCCAAATGCTTCTGCCAGAATGCCTGATCCCCTGGAAGAAAAGCTTTTACTCTCACATGGGTGGGAAAAGCCAGCTTTTCCCTGCAGACAGGCATACACAGCACAGTCCCACACATTAACAGTGGGCACGCTCTGGTTGCTGAGATTAAGGCACTTTTTAATTAACATTTAATAACGTTTTTTATGTTTCCTTTTACTTTGATATGTTTTCCTAATTCTCTCAGCAAATATGCCTTACAATAATGATAATGAAACTACCAGTACATGATACTCCTTTAAAAAACAAAAAAAAAGAAAATGTGAGTCTTCCTCTTGCATCAATTTACTCTGCCAAAGGACTTGATGAATCAGGTTTTGGGACATCGCCTGGGAAGAGGCCCCAAGGAGGGACCATGGGAGGAGAGGAGGTCCCGAAGGCAGCAGGAAAGGCAGGGGGTCGTGGGCACCTCCCTGGGGCAGGTTGGCCTTCTGGAGACCTGGCTAGGGGTGAAGAAGCCAGGGGAGTGGAGAGCACTAAAGGCCAAAGCCACCCACTGCAGGCCTCTGCTCCTCCTACATCTGCTTTCTAACACAACTTGCCCTCTACCCTCTTCCCTAGCCAGCAAGACCTGGTTCCCTGACCACCTCCTCCAGGAAGACTTCCCTGACAACCCCACTCCAAGGCCTCTGGGCGTGGTTAGATGCCTTCCTGTGGGCTCCTACAGGAGCCTCTTGGGTCCCAGACAGAAGGTTTGACAGAGGATATTTCATGCATGCATTTAGCACCGTGGCTAGCACTCAGAAAGCCACTGTGCAGAGCCCAGTTCCCCTTCTTATGCCTGGCTCACCCGGCTGCCCTTGCATGGGCCTCCACGGGTCTTCTACAGCTACCTGCTCTGGCCTAGGCACTGCCCACCCCTTTGGGCTCTGCCCACCAGTGGCTAAGCACCCATATGTAAGGCCCAAGGCAGGGCAGTTTTCATGAAAGCATTTATAGATGGATGCCAAGCATTTCTGGCAAGTCCTGGTGCCGGTCCAACCCCTCCCCAGCCCCTTGGTCTCAGAGCCCCACTGGGCAGGGGTCCAGGCTCCAAGCCATTCCAGATCCCCTCAAGCCCCTTGGTCTGGGGCCTCAAGGCAACTGCAGGATAGGCAGGAACTCACAGTGCCCACGGTTCGTTGAGTAATTGGAGAATAAAACGAGATTGGAAAATCCCTATTCAGTGCCTGGCAAAGAGAAGCTGCTCAGATCCTGCAGATTCGCATCCCCCTTCAGGTCTGCAAGGAGAAGGTGGTGGCTCTTCTAGATGGGCCCCCGGTGACTATGAGTCTTGCAGACTCTCCCCAACCAGTTGGCCCGGGCCAGGCTATTCTTTGAGGTGGCTCAGCCTTACGCAGACCTGGCACCAGCAGTGGGAACACTGATCTTCTCTAGGGAGGATCCTTAGGCAACGTACTCCCTTAGGGGCCATGCTTGGCACCATTTCCAGGGTTTTGGGGGCTCATTGTGACATCTGCTTCTGGATCCAGTTCCAGGTGAGGTCTGCCATCTGAAGGGGCAGGTCGCGTACACCCACTCACTCACAGAGAGAACTTCATAGGTGCAGCAGGCCAAGACAACATGCGCCTGTGAGCATCTGCCCCCTGGAGAGGGTGTGAGGTGGGTCGGTGAGCAAGAAGACGCGGATGTCTGCTGCCAAGGAAGCCATAAATGGGGCTGCCCACGGGGCTTTTGTGGGTGAGCTAGTGGGTTTTCTTTTTTTCATTAAAAAAATTTTTTTATCGTGGCAAAATATATGTAACATAAAATTTGCCACCTGGACCATTTTTAAACGTGCAATGCAGTGGCATTAAGTGCATTCATCTGTTGACAACCATCACCACCATGCAGCTCTAGACTGTTTTCATCCTCCCCAACTGAAACTCTACTCACTGAACAACAGCTCTCCAGGCCTCCTTCCTCAGCCCCTGGCAACCACCCTTCTACTTCTTTCTCTATGACTTTGACTATCAAGTTGACCGACCTCGGTACCTCATATAAATTGAATTACACAGTATTTGTCTTTCGGTGACTGGCTTATTTCATTTAGCATGATGTCCTCAAGGCTCACGTCTATTGTGGCACGTGAATGAACACCCTTACGTTTTAAGGTTGAATAATACTCCATTACATAGACACCACATTGTGTTTATCCACTCATCTGTCCATGGACACTTGGGTTACTTCCACCTTTGGGCTACTGTGAGTAATGCTGCTGTGCACATGGGTGTGTGAATACCTCCTTGAGCCCTGCTTTCCATACTTGTGGTTACCTACCCAGAAGCGAGATTGCTAGATCATATGGTAGGTCTATTTTGCCATCTGGTTCTCATAATTTCTCTAGCCCAACCCTGTGTTGGGCATTGGGGGTGGGGGTGATTCTAAGGAATCACAGAGTGCACCCTCAGCCCTCCGGGGCCCCTCATTCTAAATGTTTTGGAGGGCCTCACTTATTGTGAACTTTAATGCTCAGCGGACTGTGGCTGTCTTGGCCAGGGTCATGTGTCCTCCACTGCCCCCATCCACATGGGACAGTCCTGGAGGTGTGGTGGCCTCTCAGGAGGGGCTCCCAGAAGAAGGATGGAAGGGGAACACTGCAGTGGGCTCCTGGGACATCGGGACATCTGCCCAGGCAAAGAGGCATCTAGATCAGGGGTGGGCTAACTTTTCCTATGAAGGCTCGGGTTCAGTATTTAAGGCTCTGCAGGCTGTATGGGTCTCTGTCATAGCTAATATATAAAGAATGAGGTAGCTAGCTGTATGCCAATAAAACTTTATTTACAATCACTAAATTTGTATCTCATATAATGTTCATGTCATGCAAGTTTTCTTCTTTTGATATGTTTTCGACCATTTAAAAACATGAAAACCATTTGTAGCTTGTGGATTTGGCCTGCTGGGAGTAGTTTTACCAAACCCTGTTCTGGAATTGACATGGCATTGTGAGGGCACCGGACCCCAATCCCCTATCCATAGGGTGGGACATTCCAGGAGCTTTCTCAGGGGTCAGGTAGCCCTGGGCAACCTGGTTCCACAGTGGAGCTCAATAATGAGCTGTGTGGGCATTCTCTCTTAGGGTCCCTTAGCACAGCTTGCCAATCCATGCCTGGCTCTGTGTCCCCTGTGGATGGCAACGGGAATCCATGGGCATCTACTAAAGGAGAAGATTTACAACTAAAGACAGAGAATAAGAGGCCATGAACTTCTGGGGAAATGGTACTAGAATGCTTGCTTTATGATTTCCTAAAACAATCCCAGAACCCCATCTCAGCCTTGGCCTAGAAGGAGGGTCACGGTCACCTAGGTGGCCCTGACAAGACTAGCCTGGGATCTCCAAGCTCCGGCAGGAGGGGTGGGGGGAGAGGAGGTTTGACTCATTCCCCACAATGAGCCAACTTCACGAGGCCAGCAGGGTGCAGACTCCACAAGCCAGAGCCCAGTGTCCCCTGGGACCTGAGACTTCATTGTAGCCCTTAACTATCAGATGGTGTGACCCTGGGCAAGTCCCTTACACCGTCTGCACTTGGGTTTCTTCACCTGTTGAATAGAAATAATAATACTCCCTAGAGCTGTGGTGGATTAGTTGGGTGAAAATACGTCAAAAGTTTAGAAGAGTTCTTGGCACATTATGAGCACTCAGTCAGTGGCAGCTATTATTATTATTGTCTCATTTAATCCACACAATTAGCCTGGAAGGTAAACACTATTATTAGCTCCATTGTATAAGGGAACTGCGACACAGAGAGGTTAAGTAACTAGCCCTAGGGCACACAGCTAGGACAGGGTGGGGCTCAAGTATGGAAAGCCACACCACTGTCTACTTAGCTCTTAGCCACTGGCTTGTGTGGGTTTCCCCTCTTGGGAAACCACAGTTGTAGAGAGCCCCAGGCCCAGGGAGGGGCTGCAGGGAGGCGCCCTGGGGTGATGTGGCCAAGACTTGACTCTTCCAGAAAGCTTTTCTTTGCACTCCCATAGCCTCACCTCTTGCTTTAGGGAACGATATGCACACTCCTGTGTATCACATGCCAGTCAGGATCACATCTTGGAGGGTTCGACTCTGCTTAGAAGGGACCCCCGTAGCCCTGTGCACAGAGCAAGTACTGGGCAAGAGTCTGGGCTGCCCAGTGGAGCTCCATTAGTTATGGGGACTCAGGCAAGTCTGCAATCTCTGTGCCATGGTTATCCCTCTACAGAATGAGAGGTTGGATGGGCTTCTCAACAGTTCTATGATCTAACCAACCTCTGGTGCATCTGCTTTCCACAACAGGCTCCCACACCCCCACCTCCTAAAACACTGAATCCTGGGACCTGCCTTCCCATGACTCACTGAAGACAAAACAGAATGGGAACTCTTTTTTTAGCTTTTACTTTCATGGGGAGACCACCTAACCTCCCAACACCAAGGCAGCCAGCCTAGATATCTCTTTTCAAACCAAGCCAGCCATCTCTCCCTGCCCATTCCAAGATGGGTGATAGGGGAGAGCATATCCCAGCCAGGCACTCAGAAAAGTGAAACACTGTGTGAAAATTTCTGAACTTCCCATGGCTAAAGCCATGGCGTCCTCAGCCATCAGGGGACACAGAATAATCCCGTAAGAGGAGGTCAAGGGCATGCCCGGTGACTGCCTGGGAGCCGAAGTTCACATGAAGTTCATGTGAAGCTGGCTCAGGATGACCAGCCCCTCTGAATGCCATCCTGGAGCCCCGGGGCCTTGTCTCTGCCAAGGGAATGGCTATTGGCTGCGGCAGGGGCCTATGGGAGCTGCAGGTGACTGTTCTCAAGGAGAGAGAAGTGCTGGCTCTGGGGTACTGACACATAATAGGCACTTAAGAAATGAAGTGAGAACAAACAAGGAATAACTAGAGAAATGAATGAATGAATGAATGAATGAATGAACCATTTAGTCCAATCTAGTTTCAAACAAGAAAAATATAGGCTAGAGAGGGCAAAAAACTCACCTGAGATCAAATTGAGTGGCAGGGCCAGGATAAGGCAGCGACCAGCCGGGATTTACTGAGAGCACCTGCTACGTGCCAGGCCCAATCCCACGCTGGGGAGACAAGAGCACAAGCAAATGGGGCCCTTGCCCTGGTGAGGCTTACAGTCTGCCTCCCAAGTCCAGCTCCCTGACCCCTCGTCCAGGGCCCTTTCTCACATCGAAATAGCAAAGAGGACACACTGCCCTGGGGCCTTGCTCAGACCCCTTAGAGAAGACAGTGAACCCCACTGGGTGGTGGGCTGGTCCGACTTGGCACTGTGCACTTTCCACTCCTTCTCGGCACGGTCGGAGCATTAATTCTTAATGCTGAAATAACTGACACTCATTAATGTGCCAGTCTCCCATGGGGGAGCGGGGCCCACATTAACCAATTCATCTCTTGGTGATTGATTAATTAAAGTTGCACTTTTATAAGACACCCTCGGGTGGCGAACCATACTTTCCCAGGAGCAGAAGCCCAGGGCAGGGAGGGATGCCTTCTTTGGGGGTGCTACAAGCCCCTGGAGGGAACCAGGAAGCCAACAAGGACTCCAATAAAGTTATCGGAGCCTGGGCCCTTCGTTGCCACCCAGGCAGATGGGCATTGCATTTGCCCAGGGCAACAGCAGAAGCTCCTATGTGAGGTAGTGCTTCACCATGAAGCCTGAACACTCAGAGCAAATTACAGGCTTTTGAAATGCTATTGCATGAGTCACCTGTGGGGCACGGGTGCTCTTAAAAGGAAGAAAAATAACAAAGGCGTGGTCAGGACTGCCAATCCGGCCAGGAGCACTAGCTTTTGGTCTTAGCCAGCTGAGTCTCTCCCCGGGACCAGCTGGCCCCTTCAGCCTCAGTTGCTCCATCAGGGAAATGGGTGAGTGGGGTCAACCCTCTCCCCCCGAGCGTGATTACATTCCTTCATTTGGCAGTTGAGCACTAGTTCTGCCCCAGTCTCAGGACGGTGCCGTGGTGAACCCCTCTTCCCCTAGATTCCGGGCAGGTATGTCCATGACCATGCAGGTAAGATTGGAGGGAAGCTCCCTGAGCCTTGGGAGTCAGGGCTTCCCCTCCAGAGCCCCAAAGCGTGAAGCACAATGACCCGAGAAAAAAGGGGGAGAACAGGTGTTGGGGGCAGCAAAGGGCATTTGGAGGCACAGAGCTGAAGGTGGTGAGCCCTGAGCATGGAGGGCGAGGAGGGGCCTGTGGGCTCCAGGTGGGGAGGTGAGCCCAGGAGCCACCAGACTTCTTTCTGGGGCTGTGGGGCCCTGGAAGGATTTTATATAGGGGAGAAACCGGGTCCACCAAGTGTTGCTTAAATTATTACCCAGGGAAGGTGGGAGAATGCCCTGAGTATGTTTGGGGAAAAGACCTGTGATTCGCCCACCTGCAGTGTTGACCTGTGGCTGCCATCACCAAACAGGTGACGGGCACAGCCTTCAGCCTCTGGCAGGGCCAAGGAGGCCCCAGCCCCTCCCTGGTTCCCATACCAGCCATTCCCCAAAGGTACGACTTACACGTACAATGGGTCTGAGGTGTCACTCCCTCCCCTTCCAGGGATGTACCCACATGAAGGCCACTTGTGCTGTTAATGCTGAGAGGGTCACAGAAGTTGCGCTCGGTTAGGGAAGGAGGAGGCCCAGACGGAGCTGCAGAGTGTCCTCAGGGTGCACAGAACTGCAGAGTGTCCTCAGGGTGCGCAGAGCTGCAGGGTGTCCTCAGGGCCTGCCCCACAGCAGGAAAATTAAGAAGCAGTGTCAGAGCCCGTGTGGAGCACTTAGCTGCCCAGGATGCCCTGAGGCCCCAGGAGTGGGAGGTGGCCCAAAAGCCTCAGCTGCAGATGGGGTGAACAGCAGGGACTTTGCCTCTCTCCCAGGCTTCCTGTGAGAAGTGAGATGATGCCTCAAAGCCCCAACACAGGGCCAGACCACCCTGAGACTGTCCCCTGAGGCCTGGGGCTGTACTCCTACTGGGTCAATGACAGGGTTCGCAAGTGGCCTAAAAACCAGGGCTCTTGCACAAGGCTTGGAGCTCCCCAGAGGGTGAAGATGTCTGTCAGATTCACACACATGCACACGGAGGCCAACGAGAGTCTCCCCTTTCCACTGGTGGACCCCAGGGCCTTGTGCTCCACCCAAAGGCCCCACAGTAATGAGGAAGGGAAGTGAGTCAGGCAAACCCAGCCCTCCCATACCCCTCATTCTAGACCAGGGCTGGAATCGGCACCCAGGAATCCACCCCATGCTCCCCACCATCACCATCCCTGGGGCTGGGGAAGGAGACACACGGCTAAAAGGGGCTGGGCAGGGGAGGCCTGGGGAGCAGAAGTGGGCTGGAAGGCCTTGTGGAAAGAAGCAGGTAAGGAGGGAACAGAACAGGAGCCCACCTGGAGCAGGAGATAAGATGCTAGCAGGAATGTCTGGCTACAAAAAGCCCTGCGAGCTGACGTGGATTTGGAGGGTCCCTGTAATCGGGTGTGCTATTGGGTGTGCTAATGTCTCCTCTTGCAATCCTCTCTCTGCCTCTGTTTCTCCCCTGCTTCAATGAGGGGGGCTAGGAATCCACCCCTGAAATCCCATTTGCTAATGTGGCTCTTGTGCATTTTCTCCACACCTCTGCGGGTCTTTGCCCCCATCAGATTCTCTGGGGGTCCGCAAGTCTGCAGTGACCTCCAACAGGTCCCTGTGCCTGTTCACAGAGCGGCCATTCTCACCGGGACCTGCAGGTGGGCAGGCACAGGGTGGGGGTGGGGTGGGGGGAGGGCTGGGGGCTGCTGAGGGCTCCTGAAGGGTCTTTCCAGGGCACACTGCGCGGCAGCCCTGGGTCCCCTTGGCCCTACAGCAGCTCTCCCTTCTGCCTCCTCCACCCTCCCCCAGCTCCTGGGGCTCAGTGGCCCCGAGGTCCTCTTGAGAACACTAGAGAGAGAGGAGGCAGTGTCTGGAAGGCCACGGACGCCACTCCGCCCTTGGAATAGCTATGAGGCCTCCTGCAAGGCATTCTACTTCCTGAGCCTCACCTCCTCGTTGGTAAAATGGGTACACCTCACCTGCCAAACGGGGAGGTTGTAAAGATTAACCAGACCCGGTTGTGAAGCATTACAACCGATGGCTGTACGGTCTCAGTAAATGTTAGCTCATGTCCACAGTGTCACAAGCCCCTGTGAATATTCACTGAATGAATAACTAGGGATGAATGAAGTGTCCCAGAGAGGGCCTCTAGGAGGAAGGGCGGGGCTCTCGTGTGGGGCACCTGGCACCATTCCTGACTCAGGGAACCGCGCTGAGAACAGCACCAGCGAAACCACACCGGAGCCGGACACTGTTCTGAGCACCTCAACACTCATGACAAGCCCCTGAGCCTCTGGGCTGCAGGGTAGGCACTGCCATTGCCCCATTTTACAGATGACGACACTGAGAAGCTAGGTTGGGCTGCGATCACAAAACCAGGTGGGCAGACCCCAAACCCATGTTTCCAGTACCTGTGCTCATGGAACATTGTGCAGACTGCCTCCCCGGCCACCGCTGGATCCAGAGGCAAAGGCACCGGCTTCCTGCACCCCCACTCGGCTTTGCTCAATCCATATCTGTTTTCTAAGAATCGGACCCAGCAGCCGTCTCACCCACCTGGCCATGGAGGAGTAGGGATGGCGTATGGGTGGCAGTCCCCATAGACAGAACAGCTCAGTGCACGGATGCCACTGATGTGCTAGGCTGGAGTCTGGGTCAGGAGTTGTGGGAGGGAGGAGAGAAAACCCTGAGCCCCAGCCTCTCTTCTCTTCCAGGTAGGCCCCAGGACAGCTGGGTCTTCCCTTACCCCTCTCGCTGGACAGCCTAGTGGCTCTAAGTGACTTCGGAAAGAGCCCCTGGGGACAAATCCCAGCTCTGCTGCTTATGAGCTGTGCCACCTTCGGTGAATAGCTTTCTCGGCCTTAATCTTCTCATCTGCAAAATGAGGACAATATTACCTGCTCCCCCTCCAACCAGGATTGTTATGAGGACCAAACTGATGATTCCCCCAGCACAGAAGAACAGCACCCAGGAAAGAGTTTGTTGAGTGATTAAATGGCCAGAGGGTACCGTTCTACTTTTTTTTTTTTTTTTTAGATTTTTATTTATTTATTCATGAGAGACACAGAGAGAGAGAGGCAGAGACACAGGCAGAGGGAGAGGCAGGCTCCCTGTGGGGACCCCGATGTGGGACTCGATCCTGGGACCCCAGGATCACACCCTGAGCCGAAGGCAGACGCTCAACCACCGAGCCACCCAGGCATCCTGGTACTGTTCTACTTTTAAACTGCTGCTGCCTCAGAGCTGCGGGAACAGCATGGTGACACCTTCCCCCAACCCCCAGCATTGAGTGACCAGGGTAGGGCAGCAGGGTTCAGTGACACCACACTGAAGGCAACCACACAGGTCACAGAAATGGTGCCTGTGCCCCCTGACCCAACTGCAGAGGGGCTCGCCAGCCACAGGCCAAATTTACAAATATAACCACCCCGATCCCGAAGCATGTAACCGGCCAGGTGCATTACCTCATGATGAAGAACACCAAACGGGCAAGAAACACAACCAACCGTGCGAACACACCCCACCACCGCAGTCTCACAGCCCACACGGCCTCACACTCAACCACGTATGCACACTCCCCCACACAGCCTCGGAGGCAGCCACCCACACCCCCCCAGCTCACACACAGCCACACACATAGTCTCGCACCCCCCCCCCACACACACACAGCTTACATGCAGACGGTCACACCTGCAATAACACCACCTCACCCACAAATCCCCCTCCACTCCCACTAACAGCCCCCCAACCCCCGGCACCACCGAGCTCACCCCACAGCCCACAGGCCCCCAGAGCTTGCCACACCCCCCAACTCACCTACAGGTGGCACAGCTCATCTTGCAGGGCCCCTGGGTAGCTCATCACTTGTTCAAGGCATCCCACTGGAAGCTGAGTACGGGCCAGGGTTCCTCCTGGAGCCTCTGCCCATGGGAAAGGCACCTGCTCTCTGCTCCTTTGCCCACATGGGCATCCTTCCTTTGGCATAGCAGTCTCATGGCTTGGTGGCAGCCTACACCCACCCACCCCTCGTCCCTGCCCTGGAAGGAAGTCTAGGCAGCTGCAGGGATGCTCTGCCTGCTCCTTATGGGGTTCCCAGCAAGAATTCCCACAGGGCCTTGCAGAGGACGTGCTAGCTGCGTGCTGGGCAGGCTGGAATTTCAGGTGAGGCAGGGGCCCAGCCATGGAGCAAAAGCTGCCCGGGTCGCTGTCCCAGACCCTGCCTGGAGCCGTGGCAGGGACCCCAGCCTTTGCACCAGGTGGTGGTGGTGTCACCCCCAGTAGCAGGAGCATGCATGCAAGCTCTGGCACATAGTAGGCCCTCCTAAATGCTGCCTCTGCCCTGGGCTGTGGAGCAGTCCCTCTCCCCCCACCCCCCTGGTGTGCTCCACTTGAAGCCAAACTCTCAGAGGGCTGGGAGGGAAAACAGACACAGGACGCCCCTGGAGCCTCTGCATAACGGCCCCTCAGTCTGCCCATCCAGGAAATGGGGGTGAAGAGAGAGGTGGTAGGTATAGCGCTGTCTGCACAAGGGGCTCTCCAGGGCAGCCCAGGTGGCTCAGTGGTTTAGTGCTGCCTTCGGCCCAGGGTGTGATCCTGGAGACCAGGGATCGAGTCCCACGTCGGGCTCCCTGTGTGGAGCCTGCTTCTCCCTCTGCCTGTGTCTCTGCCAATCTGTGTGTGTGTGTGTGTGTGTGTCATGAATAAATAAAATCTTTAAAAAAAAAAAACAAAAAACAAGGGGCTCTCTGCACCGCAGCCGGCTTCCTATACCCCTACCTCAGGTTTGGCTCCACTGAGTCACTGAGGACGCAGGGTGTGTCTGAAGGTCAGCCAAGGGTGCATCTGACATGGTGGGATCTCATGAATTGCAGTGGGTGGATGATGGAGACATCTGAGGTGGATTTGGTAACAGCCTCTGGCCCTGGCTGGCCGGTTGGTCCTATGAGAGGCTAACAGCCTGGTGGCCCGAAGAAGGACAAGAACTTTCAGGCAGAGCAGGAGGGCTCTTCGGTCAGAGGCACGGGACCTGGAAGGCGGTGTGACAGGCCTGCTCTCCAGGGGCCCCCCTGGAGCTGGTCCACTGGGAAGATAAGGGCAGAGCATGGGAAAGAGCAATTGGCAGAAAAGGGCTGAGACCTACATGGGAAAGAAGGAACAGGGGAGCTTATGGCCTCAGAAGCACAGGAAGGAAGCATCACGTCCCTACTGAGCAAGAACACTAGGCCCCGGGATGGGGGGTGCATGCCTGGCCTCACTGCACCTGTCAGGAAAAGTTACTGCCAACTCCCATTGTCCCAGCAGGGCCAGAGCCCGCAGGGACACCTGCCAGCAAAGGGCAGCCGAGTACCACTCAGAGACAGTGTCTGCCAGCCTGCTGGCCTCATGACCCTCAGAGTCCCAGACCCTTCTCGGGGCTACTGTGGGGTCCATGCTGTGAAGCACAGCCCCAGAGGTGGGCCCCAGACATGCCCCACATCCAAACTGTAGAGGCATCCTGGAGGCTGCCCGCAAAAGTTCCTGGGCCGAGGGTGGGCAGGGGCTTAGACTGAGGACCGAGAGCAACCAGCATTAGTTGGATGGAGCCCACTGCAGAGAACCAGCTGGATCCTGACCTACACCCCAAATGCCCGGGCCAGGCTGGTCTTTATGAAATTTTCTTCTTTGCTGCTATTACCTTGTATCGTATCTGAAGACCTTGCAGATCAACAAACATACCCCTCAGGACAAGAGGCTGACAGGGCAGCAGCTCCTGCAGATAGGCAAAGACAGAGGCCAGATGCGGCCTCCTGCCACCAGTTGGCGGTGTGAATTGAGATATGTCCTTCCCGCTGCCCACAGCTCTCCATCACTTCCCCCATTGTCCCCTTAATGGGGTTGGATCAATCTGTAAGGTCCTGCCATACTCAAATATTTTTTTTTTCCCTGGGAAGACCACATGTGACCCAAAAACCAAGGAGCAACCCCATTGGCCCTGCAGGGCCTCAAATGAAGGCCCGGGCTTTAGGGCGGCAGTTCTCCCAGTGGAATGGGTTGGCCGGCCGCACCCGGGCTCAAGTGCTCCAGGCGCCTGTCCCAGCTGTGTGACCTGAGGCAAGCTCTGAACCTCTCTGAGCCTCAGATTCCAAATTCAGGAAAATGAACATGAAACCATTCCCCCCAACCCTCAGAAAGCATGATACAAAACAGCACTTCGTGGCTATCTCAAGTCCTACCCGCCATAGCAGCTGGACAGTTGTCACTGCTAAAGCCACCACCTACTACCACCAGCTAAAATCCCCACAAGCAAGGACAATTAGCACATTCTGGGCCCGGTTTCTGTTCACCCTTCTGCCCTAAAGTCCTACCCTCTTCTGGGTTACGGTCACCTGCATTAGCGCATGGGGTGGGCCTGCAGGTCAGGTGGGCTTCAGTCTTCCAGGTTCTACATTTCCTTCCAGGGATGGGGGCTTAAACCGGCACTTTCAAGTGGTAATAGATGTGGCTTTAGTAAAACATAATTAGTCTGGGGACCGGGAGGGTAAACAAATGTGTAATTCATGAATTTGCTAATTGTCCTTCATTTTGATCTTCTGCCATTTTTCCTAGAGTCTCTGACTGACATCCGTGCTCGTGGCAAGGACTCAGAGAGTGCCGGGAGCCAGCCGCGGAGGCGACGGGCATCAAAGCTGGACACCCGGCCGGCCACACCCTCCTCCCGCCACCGCCTCCAGCCCAGACCCCAGCGCCCCGCACAGCACACAAGGCAGGAAGCCCGTGGCACTCCATCTTTTATTTTCTTAAACTGTACACAGATGTAAAATACTTTAACAGCAAGTCTATGGGAAAATTGTTTGGTTTTAAATTATTATGAAACAGAACCTAAGGGGAGCTTTATTAAATAAACATAAAGGTGGGGATTTAAGGACGCACACCTGCAATCTACCATAGTCATTTTTTTCTGTACCTTCTGGGTGTGTAAAGATAGAAAAGACACATCAAACTGAATAAACAAAATCCATTTATACCCTGAAACGTTGGCAGGCCACTCAAGGGATTGTTCAGAACGTCTACCTCATATAAGATGGCCTCACCATCTAATAAAAATTAAAACTGATCTGTTGGCCTCTTTGGTTCCAAAATTATGTATAATACATTTAACTGTATTTTTTTTTTTTTGCTGCTATAAAAATAACTTCTTTTCTCAAATGGCAGTTTCTGACTAATCATGCAACTAAATCAGTGCAAACATTAAAAGCAATCATTCGCTTAAAAAAGAAGCAAAGGATTTCATTTCAAGTATAAAAAATATAAAAAGAGTCGTACGAGTCCAGTTTCGTCTAGTGTGGGTCAACCCTTTAAATTGCATAGTTCACGTGGCACTTGGACATCTGGGGGTGAGCGAGTTCAGTGCTCTGCCAAGGGCCACTTCTGGACACACGCAGATGGGCAAGTGCTATATCATGTGCGTTCAGGCAAGTCGGCAAGTGCTAGGAAGGGCAGGCGGGCAGGCGAGCAGGCGGGGGCCGCGTCCATAGCCGGCCCTGGTGGCCGGGACTCACGCAGGCAACTTCTGCAAAGCAGCCGGAAAGCCTTCCCCAGCTCTCCAAGACCGGCTAAACTGTTCCCCTCCCACAAACCCTGCTGGGGGTGGGGGGGCACCCCCCCCTTCCCCAACGCAAGCATTTCCAGAATGCCTCCACTCCACCATTTCCTCCTCTGGGCTCATTCCCTTGCCTAGGGCATCATTTCCACCCCTTCCCCAACCAGTCCTAGAGGAATATGCCCAGTGAAGGGCACAGATTGCAACTTTTTTTCCTCCCATGTAGAACAATTCAAATCTTAACTTAAAAGGTCATACCTGGTAGCAAAGTCCCTTTTCAATTATACAACTGGAATGAATGACCTGTCAGCTGCTAGTGATCAGTTAAAGCATCAAATTAAGACCCTTCTCTTCTCCCTCCCTCCCTACCCCAAAAACAAACACACATATAAGTCACACCAGGGACCCAAGCAACAGTCAAAGGGTCATTGCCACGGCTCCGCAGTCTCTGGCAGGTTGTGTCCGTTCTGGGCCTCTTTCCTTCTACAAGGGTGGGAAAAGACAGGCTTCCCCTGGTCCTGCAGCATGAAGGATCCCAGGCAGGGAAGGAAGCCAACGTGTCTGAGCCAGGAGATGCTGAGGCATGGCAGGCCTTGCACACAAGCAAAGGGGGACACGCAGCCCTCCTGCCTGTCCGCACACTCCCCACCCCCGCATCTGCTTCTCCTCTCTGTGGCTCCCGTGCTCTCTCTCTCTCTCTCTCCTCTCTCTCTCTTTCTCTGTGTCTCTCTGTCTTTGTGCTTTTATGTGTGCTCCGAAGGCGCGATTCAGAGTGGCCGGGCCAGCTGGTGGGAATGGTGGCTGCTCACCCCATTCTCTCCGACTGACAGGCATTTGTAGCTAAGCTGCCATTTGTCACCGCATCCATTTGCTGGTATCCTGGAGGCTGCTGTGTGGGTGGCAGGATGCGTCTGGCTGTGCGTGTCTACGTGTGCATTTGAAAGTATCTCACGTCGGTCGAGGGTTCTTGCTCTGGCTTTGACTGATTGCTCGATGAAGTAGTAGGAAAACGTTTCGGGCCTCGCCCTGGTGCCTTCCGGGCAGCCCCACGTCAGGACCGCGCCGAGCCGGCCGGGCACCGGGCGGTCCCCACGGGGGCTGGGGGGAACCCTTCCGGCCCTGGCGCCCCTCCACCACCGCCGCAGCCCTGCCGTGTGGTCAGGCACAGCCGCACTCCTCCACGATCATGTTGGGCACATCCCGCTTAACGATGTTGTACTCGTCATCGAAGTAGAGCATGGACATGGTGCTCAGCTTGGTGGGGATGCAGCAGGAGTTTACTGTGCCGGGGTTCAGGCCCCGCATGCGGTACTGGTTCACCACCGCCGTGTGGAAGGAGGAGGCGGAGCCAGGGACCCCCGCCAGGTAGGCCGGGCAGCTGCCCTCACAGTAGTTCCCGTAGTAGCCGGTGGGTGCGATGATCCAGTCGTTCCAGCCAATGAGGCGGAAATCAATGAAGAACTGTTGCCTGCAACAGAGGTTGGTCCGGCCATCGCACTCCAGGCCCCGCTTGCGGATGCGGTGCCGGCTGTCCCCCAGCCGCGCCTGCACCACCACGAAGGGCCGGTGCGACTCCTCACCGGGGTCCACGAACACGGGCACCACGGCCAGCTCCTGGCATCCGTCGCACTGCACGTCCAGGCTGAGCCGCCGCTCGCCCCGCTCAAACAAGGCCTGGATGGCCTCCGTGAGTGGGAAGGTGTGCCAGCCGCTGCGCTTGAGGTCCACCTTCTTCTCCACCACATTCCACCGGTCGCCCTGGCCCTGCTCCTGGAAGTACACCTTGACCCGCACCTTCCTCCGGCTGCCCTTCTCCAGGACGTAGGGCAGGAGCTTCAGGTAAAGCCACAGGCTGGCCTGCACCACAAACAGGTTCTGGTTGCCTTCGTTGGAGACGAAGAAGTACAGGCGGACCCGGGAGGAGGCGAGGCCATCTGCGGAGAGGTGGGAGAGCAGGCCAAGTTAATTCAAGGAGAACACGAGGCAATGGGGAAAGAGACTCTGCTGCATGATGCTGGAATGTGAACTTGCCACGCAGCTGGAAAACGTTATTGACCAGAAATACTGTTCCTGGGGCCAGGGCCTCTGACTGTAACCTGGGAGAGGCAGAGAAAATCGTTTTCCATTGAGAAACCCGGACCAGCTTGGAGCTGGAGGGTCCAGGCCTATAAAATCCTGCCTCACCTCTCCCAGGCCAGGGCTCCCTGGAGACAGGCTGTCAGGCCTCAAAGCTCAACAGAGGAACTTGTCAGGAGGCCAAGATCTTAACAAGTTGTTATGGGTATCTGTGAAATCTGAAAAACAAAACCAGGATCGCACTGAGGATTTTAGGGTGGGTTGTTTCAGTGGAAAGGTAGTTTCTTTTTTTTTTTTTCTTCTTCTTCTTTTTTTCTTTTGGTTAACTCAGGGCATTGCAAAATCGAGCTGAGCCACCTACCGCCTCTTCCCAGTGTTTACCTAAGCATGATCTGATCCAACCCCCAGTGGAACCTCCACTGCAAACAAGCGAGCTCTGCTCAGATTTCTAACACAGGAACGTGTGCTTTGCAGGCTGCAAAGAGCAGCCCTCGTTTCTGACTAGTTCCAAGGGACAGGACATTCAGCCTTGAAACTTGAGGTCCGCTCCTTTCATGAGACGCTGGCTCCCCATTAATGGCACGTTCAAAATTGCCAAGGGAAAGGGGAACTGGCTTGTTAGTCTCCTCCATAATTCAGCTCAACAAGAAGAGAGGCCATGCCAACCCAGACACAACTACTCTCTCATCCTACATTGCAGTGACTCTTCTGACAATTTGGACTTTTTTCTTCCTTTTTTTTTTTTCTCCAGGAAGAACAAATAAGGCAACTGTGTGGCCGTGGCTGGTTTTATCAAACCTCCTACCACTGCCCTGCAGCCCCCTCCTCAGGCCTCGCCTGGCTCCTCTAATAACACTGACATCTGACTTTGAAATGGGGGAAAGTGCAGCCTTAAAAGCTGGTCTTGGACGAGCTGCCTGTGACCTGAATCTGTTATTTATAAGTCAAAGAGCTGGCTCCGTGAAATGGACCAGAAATATACCAGCCCCCGCTGTCATTTTGTGCCACCGGGACCAAAAGGCCTCCTCGACCTTCCAGAATCACATTTCTACTCTGGGCCCCAAAGCACCTTTTAATCCAAGCTCTCTAATTGCATGTCGAGCTTTCCCTGACTCGGTCGGACAGCTAAAACAGCAATGCATTTCTTTCTAAGCACAAACCAGTCCGATTGTCTCTGCTTTTCTCCACACCCGGCCATGCAAAACTTTTCATCCCTTTTCATCCCCAGGCGGCACCAGCACCGTCTGCCTGCTGCCTGGGAGGGTGGGGGGCATTTTCAGCCTGGTGACACAACCGCTCCCCGCCCCAACACACACACAAGCTCCCTGCCCACCCCCGCCCTGCCCGCACCAGGGCTTCCCCCTCTGCGACCTTCTCCGCAGTCCCCTCGGCACAAATGGGGCTGAGCTCCAGGCACAAAAGCCAGCCTGGCTCATTCAAGTCCTGAAAAGGACAGCGGAGTGGAAAGCACTTGCAGCATTTCAGCGCCGGCACATTTTCCTCCTCCTCTTAAAGTTCCGAAAGATTTTCTGTCTCTCGATTATTACATTTGGACAGTGGTAGAAGTGTGCAGATCCAGGGCCGGTAGAAAATTCCAGAAGGGACTCCTACCCTTTGTTAACTAGGAACTCTGCGGCTCTCAGGCGAGGGGGTTGCTGCCGCTGCCAGGCAAGCCGAGAGGCACGGGGCTGCCCCCGAGCCGCGTCTTTCTCTGCGTAAATGATGGGACCTGTTGAGAAGCCTGCCTTCCGCCCGATTCCGGTGCCCACACAATCGGAAGAGAGGTTGCCTAGCTCTCCCCAGCGAGCCTTCAGCAATCCTGGCAAGCCCACGCTGCCCGGCGAGGGAAGCGGCCCGGGGCCTCTCACGCAGGCACACACACACTCACACGTACGCGCGCGCGCGCGCGCACACACACACACACACACACACACACACACTTACTTCTCCGGCCCACGGATATCAACAAGCACACACATCTCCAACCACACTGCTAAGCCTACACTCCGATCGTGGGAAACAAAAACATTAAGCAATCGCCAAGCAAGCGCCCGCGGAGCCAGGGCCGCACGCATCTGCCGGGAGGGGGATGCGCGCCCAGAGGCGCCGGGGCTGATTTCTGAGAGCAGGGGTGGAGGGCCGGGCGCGGGGGCGCGGGGGGCGGGGCGGGAAGGGCGGGGGGCGCTGCCTGGGGAAAGAGGACGGCACCCGGACGGGGCGCACGGGCGGGGGTGGGGTGGGGCGGCAGGGCTGGGGGTGCGCCGGCGGCTGCGGCCAGCCCCGCAGGGAGAGCGGGGTGCGCGAGGTCCAGGGCGAGGGCGAGGGCGCGGGGCCGCCGCCGGCCGCCCGAGGGGCAGACCCACCTGTCTCGGCGAAGCTGATGATCTCGGAGACGCGCTCCTGGCCGTCCGAGCCCGGGCTGGCGTGGCCGTCGAGGTGCGGGATCTCCACGCGGCCGTCCTCGCGCACCTTGCCCGCGTGCAGCTTGCGCAGGGCCGTGACCATGGCGGCCTTGGGCACGGCGTGCGTGATGTTGGGCCGGCCCCGCATCTGCAGGCGGCTCAGGATGTGGCGCTTCACCGCCTCCAGGAAGTCGCCGTCCACCCGGCCCAGCTCCTCGGGCCGCCGGAAGCCGCCGCACGACGTGCAGGTGTCCTGCGAGCCGCCGGGGGCTCCGGGCGGCGGGGGCGGCGGCGGCGCGGCGGGCGACGGCGGGGGCGTGGGCGAGCCCCAGGCCTCGGGCCCCAGCCAGCCGGCCGCCAGCAGCAGAAGGCAGGCGGCCCCCAGCGCCCTACCGGGCAGCCCGTCCATGGTGCGCCGCTGGCGACGAGGGCGCCCGCCGCGAGGCGAGCCGAGCCGAGCCGAGCCGAGCCGAGCGCAGGGCCGGGCTCCGGGCTCCGGGCTCCGGGCTCCCGGCGCGCCGCCCCGCCCCGCCCCCGCCCGCGCCCGCGCCCGCCCGGGCCTCCGCCCGCCCGCCGGGAGGGCCGCCGCCGGCTAGCAGGGGGAGGGGAGGGGGCGGCCGGGCCGCGGGGGCTGCCGCGCGGCGGGGAAGGGGCTCGGGGGCCGCGGGGCCGGGGCGCGCGGGCGAGGAGGGGCGGGGGGTCAGCGCCGCGCGGGCGTCTCCGGGCGCGCCGGCATCTGCAGCCTCCCCCCCATCCCCTCCGCGTCGGGGCCCGCAGCCCGCAGCTCCGGTGAAGCGAAAGCGGCGCCGCGGCTCCTCGGCTGCCGCGCGGGGCGGGTGGGAAGGGGCCGGTCGACGCAACTTGGCCGAGACGGAAGCGAGGGCGCCGGAGTCGGCGGAGCGGAGCCGGGGCGGCTTGGCGCGGCGCTGCGGCGGGCGCTGCGGCGGGGCCCCGCGCTCGCACCTGAGCGCCGGGAAGGGCCGGCGGCGGGCGGCGGGCGGCGGAGCGGGGCGAGCGCAGGGGCGGGGGCGCGGGGGCGCGGGGGCGCGGGGGCCCGGCTCAGAGGCGGCGCGGAGCCCCCGGCCGCGGGCCCTGCAGTCCTCGCGGCGCGTCACACGGCAAAGTTGTCTCCAGGCTCCCGGGGCGCCGCATCCACCGGCGGGCGGGCCGCTGCGCGCTCCGGGGCCTCGCTCCGCCGCCTCCTCGCCGGCCGCCTCCCTCCCTCCGCCCGGCTGCGCGGGCCGGCTGGGCGCGGGGCGCCGGCTGGGAAGGCGAGGCGGAGGCCGGGCCCTTCTCGCCCTGTCTCTGCGGCGGCGGCGGCGGCGGCGGCGAGCTCGCTTCGAGCGCCTAAAAGTCTCGCAGCGTCCCCGGTGCGGGGGCCCCGGCCCCTCTCCCGCGGGCGCTCCGCAGGGCCGGGCAGAGCCGGAGGGTGGCGGCCGCGTCCCCGCGCCCGGCCGCGCGGCGGTGCGGAGCCTGCCGAGGACTTCTTCTCTTTGCCCTCTCTTCTTTTACTCTCCTCGTTTTTTCTCCCAAGGGGGGAAAAAAGCCGCACAATCTCCGTGTGTGCGCGCGCGTTGAGATAGACGTTGGCATAAAAAAGGGGGGGGGGAGCGAGTCCCGTCCTGGCCCTGCGGGAGGGCCCGTCCGCGCCTCCGCGCTCCGGCCTCCCCCGCCCGGGGGGGGCGGAATCTGTTCCAGTCGCTGCCGCCCGCTCCCCACGCCCACCCCCGCTTCCCACCGCTTTTCTCCTTTCTGCCTCCGCGGGAGGAGGGGCGAGCCGGCCCGTCCCCTCCCCCCGCCCCGCAATGCCGGCCACTTTTGCTGTCTCGAAACTTTCCCACCACGTGGGCGCCCCGGACCCTCCCCGACCGGGCGGCGGGCGACACGGACGCGCTCCCGGCCCGGGACCCCGGCGCTCGCCCCCTCCCCGTCCCTGCCGCCGCCCTCCGCCCCCGGGAGCGGCTCCCCTCGCCGCCGCGACCGCCCCCGTGCCTCCCGGGGTGCACCTTCCCGAGCTCGGCGAGGCGCGGGCGGCGGGGCGGCCGCGGGCTGGCCCCGCGGGCGGATGCGGCTCCCGCGCTGCAGTGCCCTAGCCCAGCGCCCCGGGCCGCCCGAGCATCGCACGAGGCGCGGGCCCGCGGGCCGGGGGCGCGGAGGAGGCGGCGGCCGCTGGAGGCCTGGCCAGCCGCTGCCCCTGCCGCCTCCCAGCCCCAGGCAGTCCTCGACTGCGTGGGGAAGCAGCCTCGCGGCTGGGAGGCCTCCGAGCCCCAGGACTTGCGGAACTGGCGAGGTCTCCGGCCCCACTGCCTCCCCGCCCTAAGCGGTAGATCTTGGTCTCAGCAAACCCGGGTTCCAGGGGCGGCTCGGCCACTGCCAGCCTTGCAGAAGTGACCTTGAGTAGCCTTCACCCTCTCCCGTCCTTATCTCGTCATCTGTGATAGGGGAGGACAAGAACACCTGTGTGACACTCTGGGCGCCCCAAACTTGGTCAAGCACCTCAAAGAACCCTATATACCATGATTCTAAGGCATAGTTCCTGGGGGGACCCAGACAACAGACCCTGTCAGTGAACGCGGAACACCCAACGCCAAGAGCAGCCGGTCCTTCCCCTCCTCACGCCCCCACCTGGGTGCGGAGTAGCACAGCAATGCCAGAGGGCCCGGCGCTGGGGCCGCGGATCCCCGCCCTGCCCCTGCGCTGTCCCCTTCCTCACCCGGAGCCCCACCGGTCCCCTGCCGGTCGCGGTCCCCTGCAACAGGCGAGACTGTGAGGTGCAAGCAGGGTGGGAGGTCATTCTGGCTTTCCTGGGCCGTAGGGGAACGGAAGCTGGATGGTGGCTTCAGCTCAGCGGTCCCCACCCTCCCCCAGCTGGGAGCTTCGGGCTGCGGGCTGCGGGCTGCGGGCTGCGAGCTGCAGTCGGGCCTCCCGCCCGTTCGTGCCTGTGTGCAGCTGGGCCGGACTGCAGCCCGCTGAGGCCCGCAAGTCTGGAGGCCGAGCGCCCCCTCCCTCCCAAGCTGAGGAACCGACCTGAAGGTGCCTGGCCCTTCGGGACAGCCTTGGAGCTGCTGCGGGTTTACCAAGGGGAAGTCAGAGAAGCAGGGGACCAGGAGGGTCCCCGCCATGGCGGCCCTCCTGCCTCGGTAGGGCTTTCCCCAGAGCCCGATTCTCTGCTGTTCCCAAACAGCACGGCACTCTCTGGCCTCTCGTTCCACCACTTGCTGGATGATGCCAGAACCTGGGGAGCCTGTGGTATCTGGGCAGGAAGGAGGTGCTTCTACCTCAGGGGTTTGCTTGCGTCTTCCACCAGACGCACATGCTCTGGTTCTCTGGGTCTTTCCATCACTGCAGCCACCAGCCACTTGGCAAACTCCTGTCTTGAAGACCCAACCTCATCTCTCCTCCTTGGTGAAGCTCACCATGGCCCTCTTGTGTCCTGACTAGTTATTTGCCATATTGCTCCTCCACCCAGTGCCTGGCTATTAGCCCTTCACCTATATGTCTCCTTTGTGGGGCCCCAGATTCCCGGAAGACAAAGACCAGGTCTCATGGCCCTATCCGATGCCAGATCAGGGGCAGCTTGTTGAACTAATGCTTGGTTGATTGAATGAATGAATGAATGAATGAATGAATGAGAAAAGTCATCAAACAATGAGCTCATCAAGAAATGAGCACCCCTGCACTCCCCAGTATAAACCCTCCCAAAAGCCCTCTGTCCGTTCCTATCTGGCTAGGAGGGATCTCACTGAGCCCCACCCCGGCTGGACAGGGCAAAGAGGGGGTGCTCCACACCTTTGGGAAGGTGCAGCATCCTGCCCATTGACCTGGCTCCAGCAGGGGCAGAAGGCACCTCCTCCTTGCTGGGAAGAGGAGGCTGAGAGGAGGGTCCCCATTTTGCTCCCCTGGTGGAGAGCTGTCAGCCCTGCTGCCAGTCATCTGCTGGGAGGGAACTGGGTCAAGCGGTAGTCAGAAACCATCTGCTCGAGAAGCTGGGATTATCCCGCCCTCTGCTGATCCCCCAGCCCACAGGAGCTGAGGGTGTAAATTGAGTTCTTCAAGATCACCTTGTACTTGGGGGGGACCCCCCATCTCCTACTGGGGGGCAAGGACCTGTTCCTGTTGCTTCCAAGCCTCTGTTAGCACTGGGCTCTGTTCTCCTTGTGCCAGTGACCTCAGCCTTCAGGATCAGCCAGGGATGTGACGGTGCCTGGCAGTTTTGAATATAAGACACGTCAGTGGCATAGCCAGTGCCCTCCTGCAGGACAGGTCACCCCTCAACACACACCGCCACAGAAGGCTGCCTCCCTGCCACCGTTCAAGGGACTCGGGCCCCATGGGGAAGGAAGGAAGAAAACATGGCGGCATTGTGGATCTTGGCACACAAAGCATGAGAAGGCTTCCTCTGGGAGCCACAGAGTATGCGCTCTCACAACTGTTTTGTTTTTGCATAACTCACAGTTAAGTGTCAATTTGGGGACACTGGAAATGTCCACAAGTGACAAAGCTAACCATGAATAAGCCTGAGAACTCCTTTGCTAAAAGAGACCCCAGGTGCAGCTCTTGGCCGCTTGACCCCCACAGGATGCGGGGTGAAAAGAAGGCCCTCACACCAATGGCACATGGGCTGAAGAGAGGCCTTTGGCACAGTTGGGCCCAGGGACCTGGTGTTCACTTTCCCACTACTGGTCAGGGAGCCACTGTTGCTCCCTGTGCCACACATCACTATGATACATCACACCTCTCAGGAGTGGCTCAGTGTCTGAATGGCAGGAGCTGCATGCCAGCCCAGAGGAGATATCCTGTCCACCTGGCAGCTCAAGACACAGGAGAGGAACAAGCCTAGAGCCCGGGGCAAGCCAGGACTCAGCCACGGGGACCCCTGAGGGGCCAGGAGCCAGGCTGACCTTCATCGAAGCTCAGACACCAGCATAGAGTCCCCGCAGAATGCGCCTCAAGGCCACCTCATGCTTTTGAGGTCACAGAGCCAAGTCCTTGACAAGAGAGGACTGTGGGAAGGTCATGTTGATGACACAACCCTGTATTTCTCACCAGGGCAGCTGGATGGTGCCCACCTTTGGGGGACTCCACCAGCTCTCCACATCCTTAAGCTCTACTGTGGCCTCAGAAAGGATGCTTGTCATCTCTGAAACCCATGAGCTCCAAGGCTGAGACCAACTGTGTGCCCTTCATCTGTAGCTGACTGGCACCCAGCACAGCCCTGCCCTAGGAATGCTTACAAACTAAAGTCAGTTTGTCATGTGTCACTGATGAAGGAGCTAAGGCTCCGGGACGTGGCCTCGTCAGTGGGCCTGGGGTTCACATGCAGACTCCCAAGTTCTAATTGGCCTATATAGGCTGCAGGCCACCATAGGTGTGCGTCCTCCTGCTTCCCACCTGGCATTTGCATGCTGACCACACCAATCCCTAAACCAGCTCCAATGCAAAACCATGTTGTAGGGCTCCCTCCTCTAGTAGTTCCTTTCAAGCTGACTCTCTCAGCAACCAATCCCCTAAAATTTGTTAGCAAGAATCCTAGAAATCATTGTGTTCCAGGACGCCTGGGTGGCTCAGCGGTTGAGCGTCTGCCTTTGGCTCGGGGCGTGATCCTGGAGTCTCGGGATTGGGCTCCCCGTAGGGAGCCTGCTTCTCCCTCTGCCTGTGTCTCTGTCTCTATCTCTGTGTCTCTCATGAATAAATAAATAAATCTTAAAAAAAAAAAAAAGAAACAAATCATTACGTTCCTGAACCCATTCTCAGTAAGACTGAGGCACTGGGAAGAAGTTGGCCTGAAAGGACCTGAGGGAGCCCCACCCCTCCACTTCATCCAGCACGGTGCTAAAGGCTGTCCCAGAGTAGGATTGAACGTGTCTTGAACACTCGGGAGGTATTCAACAGCACCCATAGGGATGGCTATCCAAGCTGGTATAGTTTCTAGAAAAATTGGGGTCCTAAATACAGCATTTAGATAGTGTCCCACTTCAAATTGTTAATCACAAACTGTTCCTAGCCCAGAACTCCTTCCCATTCATTCACTAACCATGCTGAACTAGCTGCTGAGGATAAAGCAAAGCTGAAGTC
This sequence comes from Nyctereutes procyonoides, assembly GCF_905146905.1. Lineage (NCBI taxonomy): Eukaryota > Metazoa > Chordata > Mammalia > Carnivora > Canidae > Nyctereutes > Nyctereutes procyonoides. The sequence goes on along the minus strand of NW_026575030.1, from coordinate 9,046,628 downwards.
CAACCTCATTACCCTCGTGACCCTTTCCCAGTCTATTGGGGAGGCCAATACACTAACTGGGAGCTAGCTGGGATAATGCGGCACAGTGGGAATAAGAATGAACAACCTACATCTGCCAGGAGTCTCAGGGGAAGCAGGATTTGAACTGAACCTTGAAACAGGAGGAGGCATTTTCCAGGTGGACATGAGAGAGGAAAGGTCACCCGGGAGAGGAGCCTTCATGATGGGAATATGTTCCAAGTCCAATGGAGCTAGGCTGGGGAGGGATAGGAGTGACTTGTCAGCCCAGAAAGGTGTAATAAGGCCAGGAGGGGATGTGCCCCTTGCAAGAATTTTTTAGGAGGACCTTGGTGTCATCAGAGCAGGAGAGAGAGTCAGCCTATCAGGGAGGAAATAAGGGCCAAAGAGAAGGTATTGGCAGTGAAGGAAGAAAAGAAGAAAGGGGAAAGGTTGGATGCCTTGCATCAAGATCCCAGGTCTGGGCTGAGCAGGATGAGCTGAGGATCCTCCGCCACCCAATTTCTGCCCTGAGTGGTCGTGGATGCAACTCCCATGTGTATGGCGAGAACCCAATGAGCTAGTTATTTTGCAACTAACAAAGGAAAAATGGAGCATTTCAAAGGTCTCCTGGCTTTGGGTCCCCAAGCCCAACCATGTCCACTTCAGGAACACTTGAGTCCAACCATAGAACTCTCCTTAAATAGCATCCCCCAGTATTCAGCCGCTCTTGAACTTCAGAGCTGACCTTGTGTCCGGAGCCTTGGAGAATGAGATGTGACCTGCCCGTCCAATGAGCCATCAGCAAAAAAAAACCAACCATGCACAGCCGACCCAAGATAGCATTTCTTAGGTTCTCCCGAGTGACAGGAACAACACAGAAGAAAACAAGGAAATTACTCTTGTATGTGGGTATTGACAAGACATCCTTTCTGCTTTTTAAAACAAAACCAATGAACAGGTTAATTCATGAAAGCTGAAGACCTTTATTTCCAATAGTCAAAACACCCCCCCACCCCGTGCACCTGGGTACTCCATAGTCACCAAATCCATACCTGTGGGGCTCTCCCAGTGAAGTAGCTCAGAAAGAGCCACCATGATGTACTGCTTCACGCTAGATCACCCCTTCCGTAAAGGGAAGACTCTGATTGAATTCTCGCTGTCAGTGAAACTGTCTGTTTTGCCAATGAAGGGAATTCTGCAGGGGGAACCACTGTGCTTGTAGAAGAAAGAGGAAAAAAAAATAGAGCCATTACCAGCTCATTCCCCAGCCCAGCCCAGGCCTATTGCAGGCTCAAAAAGCTGGGTTAATTTCAAGCGCCCCAAACTTTGAGCCCTTTCCCTCTGACCCAGTGCTGGGCAGCCTTACACTGGGCAGTGGGCAGGAACACTCATTTACACTGCTCTCCCCACGCTTGCCTCTGTGTTCCCCAGCCCTGCTCCTCCACCACCCCCACTCCTCCTCACCCCCTCCCCCAGAGTCAGGTGCTAATCCAAGAAAGGAGGGATCTCTCACCCATCCCCCTGGGCTCCAGCACATTCAGCTCTTTCCCTGCCTTTCCTTGCCCATACGTTAGATTCTGGATTGAAATGCTGGAGAAAAAAAAAAAATAAGAATGAAAAGGAAATGATCAGATTTTTGTTGATGGGTAAACGTATTTATATCTAATTAGGAAACCTCGCTGTGAGGGGGGTAAAGTGTTTTAGTTCTGGCCTACTGAGGACAAATACCTATTTTGCATTCATTCTCCAAGTTGGTAAAAGACGCCCAGAGTCGGTCCTCGTTAGCAGTGCCAAGAGAACCATGAGCAGAGCTCAGGCTAAAAGGCAGCGCCCCCGGGGGCTCCCCCTGCCAGTGGAGCCTGTCTGCCCAGAGTTTTTTCGTGCAAGCTGGTCTTAAGCCAGGGATTTGAGGGGATTTGCCCTTCTCCACCTTTCCAAAAAAGGAAAAAGGAAAAGAAAGCTATCAAGATGATATATGGATATAATCAGATATAGCTAGATGATAACTAGATGATAGATGATAGATAGAGATAGAGATAGATAGACAGATTATAGATGATAGATAGATGATAGAGATAGATAGACATAGATGATAGATAGATAGAGATAGATGATAGAGAAATAGAGATAGATAGATAGATAGATAGATAGATAGATAGATAGATAGATTAGATATAGAATAGATCAGGTCAATAAGGAACAAGCATCTCTAGGATGAAGAAATACAAATTGTTAAACTTCCATTTGACCTTCATCTCTCTGAGAGCGCCTAATGCTTCTCATACCCCCACAACTTCCTACTGATTCAGAAATAACAGCACAGAGCAAGGAACTTAATTAAAAATAAAAAAGAAGAAGCTGCCAGTGCCTTGGCTTTCATCAGGGACACAGATACTAAAATACTCATCAACTGACATTCACTATCACTCATCAAAAGAAGCTAAGAATATGCATTATTATAAAACCCCCTCATGACATTGTTTGTACCTGTAAATAATGCAGTCAAACCCTTATCCACCTAAGCTCTGCTAACCAAGAATGCTTTACTATTAATCAAATTTGGACACAGTCTGACACACTCACTATCTTGCACATGCGGGGGATAACTAACCCTCCCAGCAACGAGTGCATCTTCTGGATTCAGGGCCACTCCAAATCATCTCCAACCCTTCCTGATCCTTCCACCTATTGTTCAAAAAGTGTGCGATGCATTTGTTCAGAGAACCTAGTGAAATGGGACCTTGTACCAGGCGATGACAGGACTACGACACTGGCCTGCCTTCGGCTCAATTAGCAGAGAGGGCCAGGCCCCTCAGCCACAAGAAGGTGTGTAAGGACCAGAGGGGTGAGAGAGGCCTGGCGTGGTGGGATTTGCAGAAGGAGGGGGGAAGAGGGGAACTCGGAGAATTCGCTGGGGCTGGTGCTGAGGGTTGAAGCGACCCTGGCAGAGGCAGGGCAGAGACGGTCAGGGTCAGGGAGGGGTCTGGCAAGGGACTTCCAGACAGCAGGCTCCTCGCAAATTGAGGACGGTGGAGCAGAAGGACCGGAGCGGGGTCATGGTGACTTTCTGCGGCCACACCAGCCACACCAGCCCTGTGCTGCCTCTTCTGTTCTTCCCTTACACCAGAGAAGAAAACCTTGGGAGTTTAAGTCTCCAGTATTTGGGGAATTCTGTTATTTGCAGTCAAACCTAAGGTTAACTAACCAAGGAGTCTTGCAGCTGAGATGAGGTAACCTCCCTGCTCCAGTAGGGAATAGAAGGAAAAAAAAGAAAGGAAGCAGAATAGGAGCAGTAGGGGAGGTAGAAGGAAAGGAGAAGGTGGTGTCACACAGCCAGGAGGGTATTGGAGCTGAGGGGACCAAGTGTGGCCAAGCGGTCCCAGAGGACGCCTGGAGAGGGCACTGCAGTTGGCAAATGGGGCTGGGAGGTGGTAGTCCCTGGATGAGCAAAGTGCTCAGGGGAAGGAAGACATGTGGACCCAGAAGGGTGCCACCTTCCTTCCTGATCCAGGCCAGTGGGGCCCAGAGCTTTGAGGTTGGAAGTGAGTGTGGGGGGTGGCTGTGCAGTGGGGCGGCCTCCGAAGGTGGGAGGCAGGGCTGGCTGACACGCAGAAGCATAGGCAAGCAGACCATAGGGGGAGACCTGGAGGGGGAAGTCCTCCAGGGAATAGGATGGCCTGGGGCATTTTAGTCTGAGAGATGGAAATGGGGACCCAAACTGGCCCACGGGTTTGGGTGCATGGGACGGTGATCAGCCTGAAGAAGGTCAACGCCAGGAACTGAATTCAGAGGACTGAATGGTGCATGTATGTGTTAGGATGTGTGCATCAGCATTTGCATTGGTGTGTGCATGTTGTGCATATTGGTGTAGGCACGTGTTGAGACATATGTGTTGTGTCGGGTATGTTCAGGAGTCTGGTGTTGGGAGTATGTGTGTCGGGATACGTGTGTGTGTATGTTGTGGCGGATGGGTGTGGAGTGTGTGCGTTGGACTGTGCAGGTCTTAGCATGGGTGCTGGTGGTGGTGACATGTATGCACCAATCTCGGGATGCTTTGACCGATAAGATGAACAGCAAGGAAAATAATAGTTCAGGCATTTCCTGCCCTGTAAAACCATCCTGCTGATTCCAGGAGAGACTCAGAAGGCAGGACTCATAGGAGTTTGCGGTTGCATGAGGAAGAGAGGGAGAAGGAAGAATCAGGAATGGCAGGCATCTGGCACTGGGGCCGGGCGTCCCCCTGGGCATGTCAGACACTAAGACAGGTCCTAAGCATTGGTGGAACAGCCACCATCCCCATCTACCCAACCCATTGCACTAGAAAGCTACTTGCCCAGGCACACTTGCTTCTCCCATATCACCACAGCCACAGAGAGAAAACATTCCCCAAATTCCCCTGCAATGACTGTCCCTGGAAGTATCGAGAAAGCGTGATCTGCAGAATGAGATCAGCCGGGAGGAGGGAGGCAGCCCACATCTCCACCAGAGGTTCCAGAGGAGTGGCTGAGAAGACACAGGGTGACTCCCAGAACTGCCCGTGAGCATCAGCCCTGGGCATGGTGGGTGTGGATGCTGGCCGACGCACCTCTGGGCTGGCGACTCAGGAGCCGGGGGTCCCTGCGTGGGCCACTGCCACAGGCAGAAGCCTATCCCCGGCTGCCTTGGGGTGCAAGATGTGCTGCTTCTGGAGATAGAGCAGTGGCAGCCAAGCCCACCACTCGGAGCATACAGGCTGTTGAGCGGTAGCTCCTTGTGTATTCCCGTAGGAAGAATCATCCTCCAACCAATAAAGAGTTCACTCTTTCCTATGACCACACTTCTATCCTGCAGTTTTTTTCTGTGATTCTCCACTGTCAAGGAAAAGTTCAAGTTCCTCGTGAAGCCTACAGGGTGTAGAGTGGGGTGCTTCTCATCTAGCCCCTGCCGCCTATCTGGCTTTTGATAAAGAACCTGGGCCCCAGCCACTCACTCACTCTCTCTTTCTCTTCCGGCCACTGAGAGCGACTTCTAGTGACCGGGCCAGGCCATGTGTGTCTCTGGGATAACCAATCCTCCTGGCTTTCCCAGGGCCAAGGCGTTTCCCAGGATGTGGGACTTTCCATGGAAAAACCGGGACTGTCCCAGACAAACCAGGACAGTTGGCCACACTGCATGCCTCACCCCTTCTTATCTTTACTCATGTTATTAGTGCAGCCTGCAGAGCCCTGTCTGCCAGGAAACACTCTATCCACACTAGGCCCTAGTGCTGCTGCCTCCAGGAAGCTTCTTAGTCAGCTCCTTATCTCCCTCAAAACCTAAGAACTCTGAATTAGGAATTCCAAGCCAGGTATGATGGCTCCATGGTTGGTAGGAACTCCTGTTCCTTCTTTCTTATCATGAAGTTTCCATAAGTTTTCCATGAAGGTTACCTAACAACCACAAGATCGCTGCTGGAGCACCATTCATCACATCACCGTTTCAAGTAGTGGGAAGGAGGAAAGGGGATGGCCTTGCATCCTCTTAACTAGGCCAGTTCTATTACAAGGATAACCCTCGAGGCCCCACTTGACAACACTGCTTTTATCTCCTTGGCCGCCCCTAGACTTAAGGGTGGTCAAAAAAAAACACAGTGTAGCAGGGTTCTACACCACTCCAAATTAAACAAGAGTTCAATCAGAAAATAAATACAGGGGGATCCCTGGGTGGCTCAGCGGTTTAGCGCCAGCCTTTGGCCCAGGGCATGATCCTGGAGTCCCGGGATCTAATCCCACGTCGGGCTCCCGGTATGGAGCCTGCTTCTCCCTCTGCCTGTGTCTCTGCCTCTCTCTCTCTATGTCTATCATGAATAAGTAATTAAAATCTTTAAAAATAAAAAATAATAAAGAAAATAAATACAGAATAAATATTGGGTGTACACAGAGGGCATGTTAAGGAATATGGGGTTTGTTCTGAATGTGATGGAAAGTTTTAGAGGGTTTTTGTCAGTGCCACTGTGATTGGATTTGCCCAGTGAGAAGTGCTCCGGCTGTGAGGGAGAGGGGGCAGGAAGATGAGTGGGGCGCCGTCGTGATCACCGATCACCTGGGTGAAAGAGAACAGAGCTGGGGCTAGTGTCTCCGCAGGAGGTGGTAAGAAGCTGCCTGACCGGCCCCTGGGGGCTAGTGTTGCCAGGACACGCGGACGGATTGGGTGTGGGGTGTGGAGGGAAGAGAGAACTGAGGGGACGGATCCCAGGTTCAGGGGCTGATCAACCAGGATGGTGTGGTGCCCCTAGTGAGGGTGGGGGAGATGGGGAGAGGAAGAGGGGGCAATAACACGTTCTGCTTGAATGTACCGAATTTGAGGGGCACCAGTGGAGGCTGCTGCATCGCTAGTTGGACAGGGTTCAGGGCAGAGGTGAAACAATTTGGGCACCACAGGTGCATGCGCGGTATCGAAAGCCAGGGCGAGATGAGTTCAAGCGGCGAGAGGTGTTGACGGAGAGGAGGGCCAAGGGTGGGGCCTGGGGCGCTTCCCCCCTAGAGCCGGGGGAGCCAGCAGAGAGGCGGGAAGGGAGCTCAGCGCCGGGGGAGAAGCCAGAGCGGCGGCCGGAGGAGGAGGGAGGGCCAGATGCCCGATGCCGGGAGCGGTCAGCACAGCAGAGAACTCACCCTGGGGTTTGGCGATGTGGCTTGTTAGTGACCTTGACCCAATCCAAGGGCCATTTCAGTAGAGCCGAGGGCCAGAGGGCCTTAGCAAGTGTAGCTGATGAGCAAGAGGACCAGCCAGGAAGTTCTTCCCAACAAGAAGGAAAGCAGAGGAATGGGGCAGACTCGGAGGAGATGGGAAGTCCGGGGGGGGGGGGCACCTCACCTTCAAGCCCCAGTGCCTAACGGTAGGCTCCCCCCTGCCACCGCTCTACAAGAGCCCCAGGGATGGTGGGCACCAAACAGATCAGGTTCAGTTTGGGGTCGAGAGGGTCAGACCCTCATTGTTGAGATCTCGGATGTCTCGGCTTTCTCTCTGTGGTCAGAGAGGTCATTTCACAGCCAACAAACTACACCAGGTGCCCATTCTGTGCAAGTCCCTGTGCTGGGCACAGCCACCAACATCATGTCAATTCTTCTGAGTCTGCTTGCTATGGGGTTGGGGAGGAGAACATGTACTCCTCCTCTCCCCTTTCTCACTCTGAATCAGGTCCCCCTGAATTGGGAGGTTGACCAGGATCACATCCCCACCTGGGTTTCCTGAGTCTATCTCCTTCTGCTGCCTGCCCTGCTCCCTCTCTCTGGGTATGAGAGGAAAACAGGTGCCATGCTAAGGAGATTGGGGCCAGGGCTTTATTTTGCCTTAAGTTATTTATAGAAATTTCCAAAATACAGGGGCACCTGGGTGATTCAGTGATTGAGCATCTGCCTTTGGCTCAGTTCGTGATCCCAGGGTCCTGGGATCCAGTCCTGGATCCGGATCCCCACAGGGAGCCTGCTTCTCCCTCTGCCTATGTCTCTACCTCTCTCTGTGTGTCTCTCATGAATAAATACATAAAACCTTAAAAAAAAAAGAAATTCTCAAGCACACACTAGAGAGAAAAGGATCATGACGACCACACGGAGCGCTGGGTGGAGGAGGAAGACAGTTGTTCGGCCCCAGAGTCAATTTTGCCAAAAGACTACAGCAATGCTTTCAAAACTGCAGGTCTTGTGTCAAACGCAAACAGGTCATGAATTTCAGACTTAGCAGGTTAGGACCCTCATTTAATGCAAGGAAAAGGAATAGAATGTAAATTAACAGGAAATCGCACACAATAAAATGAATACTATTGCATGATGCTGTTTTCGTGTATCTATATGTATTTGTAGGCATGCATGTGTGTTCTAGGTGGTGACATCAAGCGGATTCGTGACATTGAGTTTAAAGTCAAAAGAGGGTGAAAACCACCAGCCTCTAGAACATCTCCTTGTCCCCTCACCCCCAGCAGTGACATCCTCAGCATCGCAGACTGGGTGGGGGGCATCATTCCCTAGAGGGGGCTGCTGTTTCCTCTAGTGGAAATCGTGTGTCACAAATGGCATGTTGGAGAAATAGTGTCCCCAGGCTGCGGCCACCCGATCTACAGCTATTTAGAGTTACATCTAATGCAACAAATGCAATTGAATGCTACTGTGAGAAGATGCCACTCTGGATCCTCCACCCTGCTGAGCAGACACTGAAGCCAACAACCCAGCCGGGATCCGTCGGGTAGATGGACCAGTGGTTCTCAACCTGGATGCACGTTAGAAGCACCCAGCAAGCCGCCCTCCCAAAGACCCTGATGTAATTGGGAGGGAGGCTGCCCAGGCGTGGGGAGGCTTTAAGGCTAATTATAACGTAGGATGACGGGGAAGAACCACTGGCATAGAAGGAGGTATGGCACTCCCACTCACTGAAGCCACGTTGCCCTCCCTTCTGCAGCAGGACAGTTGTGCTTTGTGGCTACAGTATCCAAAGTCGCTGGTACCCCCTGGGTGTGGCAGAGGGTGGCACAGGCCTGCTGGCTCCTGGCAAGCCCTCCAGGAGGTCACAGTCAGAATGATTGTTCAGTCCTCTCTGCCTCATGCCCTAGAAACCCAAAAGCATCCTTTTTTTTTTTAAGATTTATTTATTTATTTAAGAGAGAGAAAGAGATTGGGCAAGGGTCAGGGAAGGGAAGGGAAGGGAGAGGGAGGGAGAGAACCTCAAGCAGACTCTGCACTCAGGGTAAAGCCCAACTCAGGGCTCAATCCCAAGACCCTGAGATCATGACCTGAGCCAAAAGCAAGAATCAGACACTTAACCGACCGCACCATCCAGGTGCCCCCACAAAGGTATTCTTTGGAGTGAAGACACCCTACTAGCATGTGGGCCCTGCACAAAGATCAGCAGGGCGCTGGTTCCCGTCAACCGTGCTCCCCTGACCTTCCTCTAACATGACACACACTCACACACTCACGTTACACACATCTTCCTGGGTTATGGGTAGTATGTGTTCTTCAGAAGTCTGCTCCTCCTCATGCTCTCCTGCACTTTCCCTCTCCTTTGGCTGCCTATCCTCTGTTGCCCTCTCCCTACCGAAGGAGAAAGGGGGATACCTAAAGATCACCAGGACCAGGAATTTGTTTGGTTTTAACTTGCTTGTAGAAATGTCCACACACAAGGGCATCTCTGGGTGGCTCAATCAGTTAAAGATCTGCCTTCAGCTCAGGTCATGATCCCGGGGTCTTGGGATCGAGTCCAGCGTAAGTCTCCCTGCTCAGCGTTGTGAACACCTCCCATCTGTCTTCAGACAAGCTGATGGTGGAATTCCCGAATCTTCCAGCTCTGGGGCTTGTTTACCACCTCAGCACCCTGCTGGTCAATACTGCATTGCCCGGTCACTTTAGAAAAAAGTAAAATTCCTTCCAAAATGCTCCAGCACCAAGGTCACCACCTGTGCCGAGAAATGAAAAACTGTCTACATGTGTGTGCTTGGGGTGGGGAGGAGGGGAACGGCAAAATGGTTCGTTTCAAACTTTAGTGGCTTTGTCCAGGCTTTGCTCAATCCCGGGCTAACGGCTCAACTATCTGAACTCCAAACCAAAATAAATATACCTCTGAAGTTCAACAATGTTATTACATCAAGGCTGATGTAATGGCTCCAAACCATGAGAAAATAATATTCCAGCATAATGGGTCCCTCTGTTTAGCCAGAGGAAAGGCTGGGCTGCTGGCGTCTTGTCAACTGGAATTTGGCATTTTGTATCATTGTTAAGCTGGGTGTGTGTGTGTGTATGTGTGTGTGTAACCTAATTAATGATGTTTTAGTAATTGTGGTATGAAAGAATATAGATAGATATTAAAATATAATTGAGGGGTGCAGAGCAGGTCCTTGGGCCAACCCAAAGGAGAGTTCCAGAATGATCATCCCCTGTCTGCCCCACCCCGGGGGCCCCTCCCAGACTCAGCTTCTCACGAGGTGACACTTTAGGATTCTGATGGCCCTTGGGAGGTCACGGTTCAAGGGGTAGAGGAAGGTCAAGGTGGCTCAAAGCTACTTTACTCAGGGAGATGACTTCCAAATAAAAAAGGAAGTGGTACCTGACCCCAGGAAGGTATCTGTGGATACTCAGGGCATCTACAGACAGCTGACGAGCTGGCTCCTGCAGCCAAGCCAGGCTTAGCGGGACATGTGCTAAAGAAGAATGGTCCACTTGGGGGCACCTGGGTGGCTCAGTGGCTGAGCATCTGCCATGGGCTCAGGTCGTGATCCCGGGGTCTTGGGATCAAGTCCCACATCAGGGTCCCTGCAGGGAGCCTGTTTCTCCCTCTGCCTATGTCTCTGTTTCTCTCTTTCTGTGTATGTCTCTCATGAATGAATGAATGAATGAATGAATGAATGAATAAATAAATAAATAAATAAATAAATAAAATCTTTAAAGAAAAAAAGAATGGTCCACTTGGCTGGCATTCTCTATACCCATGACTGCTCTCCAAGAGCATGCTGTCCTGCCCCTGAACCTGGATTCGGCCCTCTTTTTTTTTTTTTTTTTAAGATTTCATTTATTTATTCATGAATCTCCTGGGTCTCCAGGATCACGCCCTGGGGCCGAAGGTGGCGCTAAACCACTGAGCTGAACCTCTGGCGCTGAACCTCTTACACCCTCACTAGGCTCAGGCCAGCTCAGAGGTTGACGTAGGAAGGACTTTGACAGAAAGAGTGCCAACACTCAGTTTCCTTGGACAGGTCACTGCACCGCACTGCAAGCTCCCCATCTACAAAATGCAGCTCGGTAGCTCACGCCTCCCTGCATGGGCACCCTGCATCCACACCTGTGCGAAAAGCCCATGCAAAGGGCGGCCGTTCAAGTTCCCAGGTCAGAGACATCTGCCAGCCAGTGGAGCCCAAGCCCTTCCCACCCCAGGTTCTACCTAGAATGCAACCCTTTTTTTGTTGGGGTTTTGGCGGGGGTTGGTTTTTTGGGGTTTTTTGTTTTTACATATCAGTCATCAACACCAACTGTTAACCACATGCAGAACCCAGAGCCAGCCTCCGCCCCAGGCCCATGGGCTCCTTAGCCAAATCAGGCTGGGGCATGCACAGGGACAAACATTCATTGTGTCATATCTCACTGAGTCCCTACCACCGATCTATCATTGTTCCCGTTTTGCAGATGAGGAAACAGAGGCTTAGGGAGGGTCACGAACAGGCCAGGCGTTTCATGTGTGGGATCTGGTGGAGCTACAGGCTCATCTACAAGAGGGGAACAGCAGCCCACTCCAGGGACTCACGTGTGTCTGCTCAGGCTGCTGTAACAAAGTACCATTGACCAGGTGGCTTCTGCAGCAGAAATTCATTGTTTCAAGGTTCTGGAGGCCAGAGGTCTAAGATCAAGGTGTCAGCAGTGTGGATTCCTTCTGAGGCCTCTCTCCTTGACTTGTAGACGGACTCCTTCTTTCCTTGTCTTCGACGTGGTCTTCCCTTTAAATGTGTCATTGTCTTAATCTCCTCTGCTTTTAAGGACATCAGTCATATGGGATTAGAGTTCACCCATATGACCTTATTTTACCTTAATTACCTTCTTGAAGACCCTGTCTCCAAATGTGATCCTATTCTGATGCACAGGCAGGTAGGGCTCTAACATAGGAATTTGAGGAGGACACGACTCAGCTTGTAGCCCAGGGGATGACATGGGTGACATGCCTGGAGCAGCAAGTGGCCCTCTGTGGGCTCACTCCGGGCAGTGGTGAGCATGGGGAGTGGTCAGCCCCAAGATCCATCATCAGTTTTTACTGAGTGCCCACTGCACAACAGGCCGTGCTGGGGTAAGGTGGCCCCAGGTGCCACTGTGTGAGTGTCATGTGGCAGAAGGAACAGCATAAGCATAAGGGGCAGCCAGGACAGCCTAAAGAGCAGAGAGTATGTGTGAGGCTCTGCAAACACGTTCAAAACACATCAGCCAACTGCACAGACTTTGCAGACCTTCCCAGCATCCTGCAGACTCAGGGGGCACCACGCTCAGCCAGACAAAGGAACCTGGGGGCCTCTGGTTCTACTTTCTCCCCATACACGGCAGATTGCACAGTGTGGCTTCAACAAAAATTGGCCGAAATGAGCAACAGAATAAATGAAAGTTCTAACTGATTGGTCCTCCTGGTTTGCCCATTTCTCTCCTGCTGAAACTTTGCTCAAATTCTGGACCAGACCCCACTGTCCACCAGCAGGACTGGGCACTCCAGAGCTGGAGCTGACCCTGGAGTGTCAGCCAGCTCAAAGATAGTCAGTAAAACTGCTAACATCCCATCCCTACTCTGACTTGCTGCCTCTCCTTGCCCTTGCAGCCAGAATGGGAGACGTGGGATTTCAAACACACCAGCAGGGGTTCAAGAGGTGAGCATCTAAAAATTGCTCTGAGGACAAGATGGGCAGGACATGAGGCAAGGGCACATCCAACACTCCGTGCCTCCTCGTAGAAGGGCTTGTTAAACGCCAGAGCCAGCTACCTGGGGGAGACTTCTCTGTAGGTTTTACCAACAGGCCTGATCCTTGGCTGTCGGCATAAGTTTAGGTGTGGTCTCGCCTCAAGGCAGGAGGGAGAACCAGATGACCTCTCTGAGTCCCTTCCTTCCCCGGGGATCTTAGGCAGACATTAACATCTGGGGAGTGACAGTAGCTGAGAGATCCCAGTGGCCCGAAGCCAGCAGTAACAGGGTGGCCCGGTCTGGCCAATCCACCTGGAGTTAACCAGCTGGTAGAGTTGCAAATAGCAACAAGTCTGACAGCTGCCAGGATTACCCACTTGACAGAGCAAGAAGCTGTGGCTGGTACGGCTCAATCTCAGAGGAAAGAGTAGCATGGCGCAGGTGTGTGTCCACACAGCATCACAGGCACACGTACACAGAAGGTATTTATGCAAATGTGATGGGAAGGCCTGCTCAGGACATCTCTCCTCTCCATCCTGAAAGGCCGGGGATGAATCACAGCTCTCAAGCCAGATAGTTCCTTGTTTCCCTCGCCACATGCTCTCAGAGGCAAAGGGCTAAAGAGATCCTCTGAGTTTCCCCTTGAAAGATAAAAAATGCTAAGGGACGGTCAAGATCACACCACGGTGTGATCTGTGGTCACGGTCTCCCTAAATCCAGTGCTATGGTCCCCACACCTTTCTAAGTAACTTTTGTGTGAGCCAGGTCTAAAATTAGATTGGCTTTTTTTTTTAAGCCTGGCATATCATAGCACTTTATCAATCGCCCACTAACCTTATCAATCCATCAGTCAAACATTCATTTTTGAGGGTCTACACTTGAGTTAAGAACCCAGATGACATGGAAAAGATAATACTTTCCTTCAATGAGCTTAGTGGTGGGAACACAAGGTGAATACAAGAGAAACAATAGGAAGCATGGGGTGACAGCATGTAATGAACAAATAGAAGCAAGGTGGGCACTCAGACGAACGGGAGGGCAGTCAGGGAGGGCTTCGTGGAAGAGGTAGGACACGCACAAGGCTTGAGGAAGCCTTGGATTTTGAAGTGTTGGAGACAGAAGTCATTCTAAGCCAAGTGGCCTACGAACAAAGGTGTGACAGAGCCAAGTGCCAAGAGCTTCCAAGGGGACATGAGCCTGAGAAGTGGGGGGCAGGCCTCCGAGGCCATGAAGAGGAAGCTGGCCTCTATGCCCTCGTGAGCTGTGAGCTATGGCAGGTTTCTGCCCAGAGGAGAGCTTCCTGACGGTATTTGTGCAGTGGCTGTCGCTTGTAGCAGGGAGTAGGCCTTCCCCCACCCCCTGCTGTGCCCACCACCCACCTACCTGTCACAGTGCTGACATCGACATGGATAAGGTCCTTCTGATGCTGCCAGCATCTGCACAGTGCTTTCCACCACGCCTCAGCCCTGAGGGCCCCACATGGATCCCCTCAAAACCCCTGCGCCTCTCTGGTTATTTTGCTCCTGGGAATTTCTCAGCACATCCTCTCTCACACATGCAGACACACACACACGCACACATTGAATGACAGACACAAGGCTATATTAATTGACTTGACTTTTGTCATAACCCATGTATTTAAAATCAAAGGTTCTAAGTTAGCTTTTCAGAAAATCTCTGTATCCACAATTAATTGTTGAATGAGCGGATCCTTTCATGTGTTCTTCCCATGGCGCATGAGGGCTTTGACCAAGAGAGACCTGGGTTGCTGATCTGGTTTCATGGCACTGACTCTGTCCCCACTGTCTGACCCACTCTAGGTGCCTTCCATCGTGCCCTCCCCTGCTCAGAGGCCTTCTGTGGCTCCCTGCTTACTGCCCTGAGCCCCAGCCCCTCCACCAACGTCTCCATCCAGAGTCCCTCACTCACCCCCCCAACCCCCAGGCCTCCCTGTCGGCCCACCATGGTGCTTACATTATGTAGAGGCAAATGGAAAGTACAGGCATATCTCGTTTTATTGGGCTTCAAAGATACTGAGTTTTTTTTACAAATTGGAGGTTTGTGGCCACGCTGCATTGAGCAAATCTATCAGTGTCATTTTTCCAACAGCATCTGCTCACTTTGTGCCTTGGTGTCATATTTTTGTAATTCTCATAATATTTCAAAACTTTTTAACTATTATTATATTTGTTATGATGATCTGTGATCAGTGATTATGACATGCTGAAACCTCAATGATTCGAATTTTTGAGCAATAAGTTATTTTAATTAAGGTATGTACCGTTTTTTTTTAGACATAATGCAAACATGCCCTTAATAGCTTATGGTAGAGTGTAAATGTAACTTTCATATATGATGGTGTAATTTCATACAGAATTCATTTGACTCACTCGATTGTGATATTTGCTTTATTGTGGTGGTCTGGAACTCAACTCAGAATATATCCAAGGTATGCCTGTAATCAAATAAGCAAAAGAATGACATGTTGTGATCAATAAGGACCAGTAAGGAAACAAGCCAGACAGAACAAGAATCAATGACTCTCCCTAGGAGGTGCCATTTGAGCTGAGACTGGAAGGATAAGAGGGAGCTGTGGATATGACATGTGAGGACAGATGCAACCCAGAGAAAAGGAGCAGCATGTGCAAAGGCCCTGAGGTAAAAAGAGTTTGGTGCAGTCAAGGAACTGGAAGACACCCAATGGAATTGGAACATGGTGATCCAGGTCACACAGGTCTTTGGGGACTGTGGTTGGACTTCTGTCCTGCCTCAAACCCTTTCCTTCCCCTATGACCACCCATGGGTAATTAATCACATGAGGCCCCTCCCCTGCCTTCCCCTTTCACATTCAGTTGGCCACCAAAGCCTTTCTGGTTCTACTTCAAAATGTCTCCCAACTCTCTTGTTCTCTTCTCACCTCCCCCCCTCATCTTGGTCTGGGTCTTCACCATCAACCACCTAAACCAGACTATAAGCCCAGATATCTCTCTTTGTCACCAGCCCACCCCCTTGTGTGTGGGTCCCTTGGTGCCACCAGTCAGCTTCCTAAAACCCATCTAATGCCACCACTCTCGCCACCGAAAGCGCTTGTCCAGGTTGGCAGTTGTTGAAGCTGCCTGATGGACACACACACACTCTTCTACATGTTTAAAATTACAAAACAAAATAGCAAAAATCTTCTTCTACCCAGGTTTTGACCTCAAAGAAAGGTGTTTTCTGGGCTTTGCAGGCATTGGCTGCGTATTCAACACTCAATAAGAAAACCAGCCCTGTTAACAGAGTCTACAGTCCATCTAGTCTGTATGTTTTCAAGTCTCCCCCAGGCTTTTAAGATACAATGTAAGGCTTGTGCAGCCAAATGGACCACCGGCCAGCCTTGCCCCCTTGGGGACTCACCAACACCATCCGGCATCCAGCCACACCCAAAGTCCTACTGTCTCCCAAACACGCGCTTCACGCACGTCCCTTCCAACCTCGTGGGTTTTGTTTTTTCTTTTTTTGTGCCTCTAACCTGGCACGCCCTTGGCTCCTGATCCATTTCTACTCATTTGTCAAGCCCAGATTCAATGTCAAGTGTTCAGCGAAGGCTCTCCTATCCTGTCTCCACCTGCTCCCCTGCACTTGTCTGCATCACTGCCTTCCCCCCGTCACCCTCCATCCCTGCCATCTAGGGGCTCCTCGTGGGGGAGGGCTGGCTGCCATCCTAACAGTAGAACAAACACAGCTCCATGCATTTCCCTCATGGTGACACCGTGAGTCCTCATACCTGCCTTAAGAGGAAGGCAGTAGAGTCCTCAATTTTTTGAGCAGAAGCAGGCTCGGAGCAGGCGAGCACCCTGCCCGAGGTTACTCCACTTGGTGCCAAAGCTGAGTGGAGCCCGGAGAGAGCTACCCACAGAGCCTGCCCCTGTCCACTCAGCGCACTGTCCATGGCGTGGCAGTCCCTCAGGGAGCAAGCACCGTGGCCTGGCCACAGGCCCCTCACGGGCCCTCTTAGCTGAACGAATGCCTGGCTTGCATTAGCTAACCTCCACTCCCACCCACTCCCACTCGCGTCCTGCCCTTTCCCCAGGAAACCAAGCTCTGCGAGGGCTCGGGAGCCAGCTACATACCTGAAGCTCAGAGGCTCCTACGACAGTGTCAGAGCACACCTGGACCTCAGGAGACCCTCACTTGGGGAACCTGTTACACAGGGGTCCCCTGGCCCCCCTCACTTCCCTCCAGTGGTCCTGTGGCTGCACCCTCCAGAAATCCAAGGGAGGAAGGAGCTATCAGGAGTTCCCATGACGACACCAACCTGACCAAACTCATTTCCAGGTAATTTAACATGAATCCCTTACTTCACTTTGTCCTCACATAAAAGTGAAAAGCAAGACCCAAAACCATGACAGAGGTCTGCGTTCAGACTTGTCTCTGATGTAACATTAACCCCACCCACTACTCTCATATACCTGTTAGCAAAATGTTTTTCAAAGGAGCTCATGTTAAAAAAAAAAAAAAGAAAAAAGTATTAAGGTATAATTTCTCCTCCGTGCTGCCGCCGAACATTGCAGAGGCTATGGCTGAGGGCAACGACGAGGCAAGAGGCTTCTCCCCCACTAGCACCAGCCTGTGCCCAGAGCTGTGGCTCCTTGCCTTGACAGAAAGGGTGCTTGTCAATGCAGTGACACAAACTTGGCTACAGAGGACACCAAACTTAGAGGGGTTTTTTAAATCAATGATTAACAAGATCTAGACAACCCTGGGTACTTGGTCATACCAACTGAATTTCTCTACTGCTGCCTGTGCGGAGCCTTTCCCCTGAAACAGGTGGCTTCTAAAGCTTCTGTGCTTTCAGGATTGGCTGAAAACCCTGGGTGGCTCAGTCGGTTGAGTGTCCGACTCTTGATTTCGGCTCAAATCATGATCTCAGGGTCCTGGAATTGACCCAGAGTCTGGCTCTGAGCTGAACACAGTCTGCTTGTCCCTCTGCCTCTCCCCACCCCCCATTCTCTCTGTCTCTCAAATAAATAAATAAATAAATAAATAAATAAATAAATAAATAAATAAATAAAATTTTTTTAAAAAAAAGCTTCTGTACTTTCATTTTGGCAAGGCTTCCTCTCCTTGCCCGTGTCCCCAGCCATCAGGCCACTCGGGCATGTTACTTGCAAGAGGTCCCGAGTTCGGGTCGAGTCTGAGAGGAAACATGTCTTCATAACCCAGAGTCTCTAAGATGTTGAGTTCAAGTGTGAAGGACATTGGGTCTGTGTGAAGAAAGGATGGAGTCCAGCGGAGAGCAAACAGTTTGAGCAATGGTCCCTCGACTTTCTGTCATCCGTGAGTTTGGATTTGTTTTTGTTTTTTTAATTTTTCAAGAGTTTTTCACAGAAACCCAAAGCTGGGAGGAACGAGGGGGTGTTTCTGGCAGATAGGGCTGTGTCCTCTCCACCCAGTAACGCAGGGATTAATATCAATTATATCATCAAGCCTCACCCACCCTTGGAAAGATGGGGAGGAGGACAGCCCAGGCATTCGGCATGAGGGGCCTGCCCAACATGGTGCACCTGCCTGTGGCTCCTTCCGGGCCTCAGTTTGCTCATCTGCGTGCTGAGGGTCCAACAAGCTCTTCGGTCTGTCCAAGGCTATTGCGGGGCCTGGGTGGTGAAGCACGTCACACTCCACCAGCATGATTGGCAACAATCTGCACGGATGCTAGAGAGTCTGGGCTTCAGTGGTCTGGTTGCCCAGCAGCAGAGGACCCTGCCCAGAAGTGCTTTTCCAGTAGATGTTACTCCCCAGGCCAGACCAGCCTTGACCGCTGGTTGGTGGAAGGCGGGAAGCTGCAGGTGAAGGCCCTCGGGCAGGGATAGGACTTTCTGCAAAATCTAACTCTCTTTCACAGGAGGTACCTCAATCATTTCTTATATTTGTTATTTTATCTCTTCAGCTGATCTGGCTCCAGAGCTTAAGGCCTACATTAAGCACTGGAAAGGCATTAAAAATGCATGACTCGGGGCATCTGGGTGGCTCAGCAGTTGAGCATCTGCCTTTGGCTCAGGTCATGATCCCAGAGTCCCAGGATCAAGTCCCACATCAGGCTCCCCATGCGGAGCCTGCTTCTCCCTCTGCCTGTGTCTCTGCCTCTGTCTGTGTGTCTCTCATGAATAAATAGATAAAATCTTAAAAAAGTGCATGACCCACTGACCCAAGCCCACACTGGTGGCAGAGTGGCGATGGGGCGGGCACTGCCTGTAGAATCACTTGAGGGCTCACCTTCAGACCTCCGGCTAGCCGGGGCAATTAGGTTTAGTTGCAAAAGATCTAAAAGCTGTGGGGGATGTCTTTCTCTTGCAACCTGGGTCTGGACACAGCTCTGAGCGGCCACCTTTCTCAGGCACCAGCACCCCACTGTGGCCCCTGGCGGTGTCCCAGGCACCAGCAGCTTTCCCGGAGAGCCGCATCTTGCTCATCAAGGCCCCCAGCCACCCTCCACCTCTGCAGCAGATGAAACGAGTTTCCAGCAGCCTAGTTTTCTCCAGGGAGGAAGGTCAGCATTGGAGGAAGAGTTTGCTGTTTGTAAATGTTCCAGAAATTAACAAGCTTAAAAATGCAGCATGAAAGAAAGGGTTTTAGTGCCTTGAGGTCCTTCATCTGATCAGCAAGGTAGAAACTGGGTAGAAACTGCAGCTGACCTGAGCACGGATAATGCCACGGTGGCTTCCTGCATTCCGGGTGTCCACGGGCCCGGGACCCAGCACAGACCCGGGCCCAGGCTGGCTTTCCCGCCAGCAGTCCCCAGGAACACGCCTAAGGAGCAGGTGGGGGGGCATCCCTGGACACCTGCTGCATGCCCTAGGGGCTTCATGTACCTGCCGTATTTAATCTTTACCACAACCCTGTTAAAGTAGGTGTTATCACCATTTTACACACAAAAACTGAGTCTCACAGAGATTAAGCAATTGCCAAAGTCAACAGTTCCTAGGTGGCAGGGCCAGGACAGGGATCCAGGCCTGCCCAAGCCCACGGCCCACGCTCTTCCCACTCTGGACTCTGCGGCCGGGAGCACCACACGCACGCACGCACGCACGGCTCACCACCCCAGCCAGCTGGCTCCGATGCCGGGGCGGCGGGAACGAGAGATGGGGTGGACGGGTAAACATAGGAGGGTGCATTCAGAAACATCGGGGCTGGGCAGCTGGCTGACAGAGGCCCATCATCCCTGGCACCCACCCCACCAAATGGCAGGGTCGGGAGACGGGGACCGTGAAAGGAGCTGGAGGATGCAGGGGAGGCGGGTGTAGTCGTGGCAGGTGCAGGCCAGCAGCCCCTGGCCGGGATCTACCGTGTGTGTGCAACGGGAGGTCCTGGGAGAGGCCACCGCTGTGGCAGAGGGTTGTGACATCCTGAAGGAGGATCGGGACTGGGGTGACAACTCATGTGAAGGTGGGGGCTGAAGCTCAGGGGGGCAATAATACAGATTACAGAAGGCAAGATCATGGGGGAGGAGAAGAGGTGCAGGCCAGAACCCCGGGAACACCTTCCCTTCCATCTCTGTGTGGACACCAGCCAGCGGTACGAAGGGACGAGCTGTTGGGAGAACCAGCAAACACAGCGACAAAGGCCAGCCAGCCCAGGAGGGAGGGAGGGCCTGGCAGGAGGTGCCACGGAGAGGATAGGGCGCGGGACCCGTGGAGGAACTGCCAGTGTAACAGCCGAGGGGGCCCCCGGGGCCGGTCAGCGGCCAAAGGCGGTGGGAGCAGGAGTCCGATGGCACAGCTGAGCGAGGAGGAGGAGGTTAGATTCCGAAGGAGAAGGCGCTTCATCCTCCATCTCGGAATGGAAATGCAGAAGTGCCAAGGGGCAGGGGGCTGACACTCACCAGGACGACACAGGGTGATCTAGAAAGCAAGAAACAGAAGCCCCGGCCGCGAGCCAGTGAGAGCTGATTTCTCACTCACAGAGTGCGGTGCCTCTGGTGGGCAGTGGCAGCCCTCCCGGGCACCCAGAAGCCCGCACCGTCCCCTCCGCTGCGCGCTCCGTCCCGCGGAGAGCAGCCGGCACGTGGGGAGCTGTGTGGGAAGCTTCCCCGGCGGGCCTGGAAGCGGCCCACGCCACTTCCACCTACATCGCGCCAGTCAGGCCTAATCGCACAGCCACACCCAATAGGAGGCTAGCAAAAGCCGTCTAGCTGGGCGCCCAGGACGGAAAGGAAACAGGTTTTTTTGGAAACATGGCCATGTCTGCCGCCAGGTGAGGGCTTAGAGAGAGAGAGAACATTCCAATGATCTGGCTCCTTGTGTGGGAGCCGTAGGTGATGAGAAATGAACTGCCCCTCACGCTTGGGCAAAACTCTGAAAATACCAGGTGTATCACCCTCCCTGGGCCATCCCACACTTCCAACACATGGACTCACTCAGAGCCTTTTCCCTGTGTCCCATCTCTGCTATAAGACGGCCTCCTGGCTGTAGCTGGCTGTTGACAGGAGGGGACACCCCAAATGTATGGTATGTGCAGCAGGACGTCTCTCGTGATTCCAAGGAAGCCCTCACAATGGCAGCTCGGATGGTCCCTCCAGGCCTAGAGTTCCACAGCTGGGCATCACCCTCATCCTCGCCCCACCAGACGTGTGGAGAGGACTCCTGCTGGCCCGGCCAACACAGCTAAGACCTTCCGAAGATCAATAGAGCTCAGGGAAATCTCAGGGTTTTCCCCTTGACTCTTATGCTAAGAACCCTAGCTTTTTCAACAGGAACCCTAAGTACCCCTATACCTTCCCTTCAACACAAAGATACCATCCTCCATTTAGAAAGACATCCACCACCTTCCCAGGCCTGCTCTGGGAAGCCTGGAGGCTCCATCCTATCCCACTCCGGGAAACCATAGGTGCCTACTGGCCTATGTGAGGGGCAGCCGTGTAAGTACAACAGCACCTGTTCCTTTAATCCGCCAGCTTTGTCAGACATAGCTGTTGAAGCCCATCAGCATGAAAGAGAGCAAAAGAAACACTGGACTGATAGATCTAAATGGCCCAGGAGAGATGGATCCACGGACACGTGTTGAGCGGATCTTGCAAAATCTGTAACTATGGGAAGGGAGGAAGAAAAAGGATCAACGCCCAGAGGCATCTGGGAATGAATGGGAGACTGTGTCTGGGTGTTGCTCAACGGTGAGCTGCCTTCCCAGGGGCCTTGCCAGGCTCCGGTGAAGGAGCAGGCCCTGCTGAAGGCTCGTTTCATCCCTGCTGGAAGGAACACAGGGAGCCAGTTCAAGGTTGCAGTGTCCTTTGAGCAGCAAAGAGCCAGCGATGCCAGGGCATGAGAAGGGCATCCCTCCCAAGCAAGAGGTGAGCCGACAAGCGTCTACCTGCACAAGGTGTGTTTACAGGAGCAGAGCAAGGTGTCTATTTGCCTCCAACACATGTGGTCAGAGAACAGAAGCTCATTCATTCCCTGTTTGCCCCAAAGCCTAACCCTCCCCCCTTTAGTTCCCCGTAGTGAATGGCTGCTACCCAGCAGGGGTCAGGGGCGAAGGTCCCAGGACAGAGAAAGGGGATCCTGGAGACACGCCCAGAGCCCTCTCTCCCTGCCACATTTCAGCCACCTCTGATATTCGTCTGCAAAATCCGACCCAAAACATCCAGCACCCACAATTCCTACAGCCCAAGCAAAGGCCCCCAAAGGGAAAACTGACAGGGGTGGATTTGGAGCTGCAGAGACCAGCAGCCTGAGTCCTGGCGGTCCCCGGGCATATAAGGAGGCTGGAAACAGCGGGTCAGAGATGCACACGAAACTGCCACCACTCTGATGGCTCTGACCTCCACAGGTCTGTCCAAAGTGGTCTGACGATCTGAAACAAATGCCTCTTCTTCACTGGGATCAATAAACACTGCAGGACATACTTCAAGGCCTGCCAGCCTTGCCACCGTTGGTGGACGTCCACCCAGCCCCCAGCAGGAGCTGGACACCACGCCAGGCCGAGGTCCTGTCTCCCGGGAGGCCACACGCCAGAGGAGGCAGGGCCAGCTGGCTGTAGGGTCACCAGCCCCAGCCCAGCTCTGCCACTCGCTGTCTCTGTGACTCTAGGGGACTTACTGGTCTATGGTTCGGCTTCCTTGCCCAACACTTGGAAACCGTGACTAGGACCCAGCGAGATGACAATGTATGAGAAGTGCCTCAAGTGCAGGGCTGCCGGGCATCACCATGGTGACCTTGGAGACCCAAACCAAGTCCCAGGCATTGCCCTCATCTGTCTGAACCCCACTGTGCCCCTCCTACCAACCCACACACCCCACTATGCGCTGTCACCAGAGCGCAGACAGGAGGGGATGATTCCCCGGCCTCAAGGGGCAGAAAGGGAGCAGCGGTGAGAGGGTGGGGATCCTCCCCAGGGCCTGGGGCGGGGCGGGAGGGGCTGCACAGCCCGGGATCACCCTCCAATGGGTTCCTGAGACAGTCGTCCTGCCACTTGGGGAAACCAGTGCCCCCTTCCCCACCGTATGCCCTGCCTACTTTCTGACATCCCATCTCTGCACTTCCAAGAGAAATAAAACTCAATCAGCCCCTGCTTTGCCAAGTCTGCACACCCCTCTCGTTATCTGTGAAAACAAAGTTTCCCACCTTTGCACTGATTTCTCAGCCTACTTTTAAGCACAATAAGAACAAACTCCTCCAGGGCAGAGTGGAGGGCAGGTGCCAAGACTGGGGCTTGGCTCTGAGCCTGCCCCTCTTGGGCCCAGGAGATGGGCCGAAAGGCAGGGAGATGGCAGAGGAGAGATGATGTACCCAGGACCCAGATGCCGCTGCAGCCTCTGCCATCTGACCACTCCATCAGGGCACCGTGGTCCTTGCACCTCCAGCAAACCTGCTGAGCTCACAGCCTCACCCCACCACCCACCCCAGGCAGGACCAGTCTCCTGTTCCCCCTCCCTGGTAAGGGCACCCATCTACCCAGCCCCCCAAGTAGAAGCAGCAGCCTCCAGACACCTCCTTCCTCTCCCCTACCTCATGTCAGTCAGCCTCCAAAACCCTCCAAACCCCCACCAGACCCTCCTCCTACCCTCTCTGCCTCCAGCCACAATCCACTTATCTGGCAGCAGCTCCTCCGACCCTCCTGATAGGCCCCAATCCCCAACCTTGGTGGTTAGACCATCCCTCCCTCACCTCTCCCACTTTGCCCACTTCCTGCAGAATGTTCCAGAGGAGGCTTGGAGTCATGGGGACCATGAACTCAGGCAAATTGATTGACCTTTCAGGGCCTGCCTCAGTTGACTCTCTAAATGGTGACAGTACAGCCAGTGCCGACAGCTGCTGTGAGGATGGAAGGGTGTGCCAGGCCCCCAGCACTGGAAACATCCCATCCCTCTCCTCTCACGTGCCTGTGCTCACTTAGGTTCCTTTCCATTAAGGTGCATGGAGCTAGCAGAGGAGCCTGGCAGGGACTCAGGTGGAGAATGAATTTGAGCTAACTGACGGTCGCCTTATGCAGTGATGAGGCCACTATGGGGCATTTGGTATCTGGTTCCACCTGGGGAAAAGGGATGGGGTGTTGGGTGAAGCATTTGGAGGAGTGTGCTTCGGGCAGAAGGCCAGGTCAGCGGAGCCCAGTGCCCACTCACCCACAGAGGGCACCTGCTCATGCAAAGGACTGCAGGGCACGTGGCTGCGACACAGGGCACTGAAGGGTCTCTTGAGCTGGGCCCGAGGGTTAGCCCAACTTCCCTGCCTGGGTCTCCGAGAACGCTGCCACATGGGCGGCACCTGGGGGCACAGACAATGCAGCCACCTCCCACTGCTGGGGAAGAGGCCACAGCCTCTGCCCAGCCCTGGGCTGCAGGTTGGGGGGCTGGGCAGTCATGGGTGCTCTCCCACCTTTGCAGATCACCAACAGGAGGAGTGGCCTGGCCAGGCCTGTGCTTGTGGGACCGCAGCATGGCATCAGTGTAAAGGCCGAGGCAGTGGCCAGGGGGAAGCTGTATCAGCCAGGACCCAGGGGCAGTGGAGGCCATCTGACAGAGCCACATCTGAGAGATGACAAGGAAGCACAGAGTGATTCGGGACAGGGCAGCAGGGCCAGGCCAGGGGAAGAAGGAGGATGTGCTTGATCCCATGACTCTCAGGCCAGAGTCCACTCTGAGCTAGCAGGTGAGAGGGGACGGAGGAGACAGACAGACAGGGAGAGAGGGCCCATTCCAGAAGCCGGCCTGGAGGACCGGAAGGAAAAGATTATGGTTCAAAGGAAATGACTTCACCATGGAGAAACCAGCTGTGTTTTACATGCCTGTGCTCACGGGGGCCACGGGGCAGGCAGCGGGTACCAACGACGAGGATACCAAGGAGGAAGAATTTTCCATGAAGCATGAGTGGTGAAGAGCGTTCAAGACAGAGACAGAAAAGGCTGGAGGATAAGAAAAGACACGGACTTCAGGCAGTTGTTTAAGGACAGAAAAAGTTAGGAAAACACTGCCCTGGGTTATTTGCCTCCTACACAACAGAGGTATTCTCTAAGGTTAGTGAGAGCTGGCGCGGAGCCCCGGGATCTTTCATTAGGTTATAGCCACACCAGCTCGCTCTGTTTTATTACCTTTATGTTGTCTCAGAAGAGCTCCCTCCATCTGGTCGTGGCTGTTAAAAATGTGCTTGGCTTTCTTCTTAAAAATAAAACCCCAATCAAGGGATGAAAGAAAGTGCTTTGGAGCTAATCCAGGGAACCACTGCACACAGGTGGGGATAGAGGAGGGCCAGGGATGATGGAGAGGAGAGGAGGGTGGAGGGAGTACCGAGCGCAGGGGCAGGCGATCCAGCTGACATAAGCACCTCTATTAATGAACGGGAGAAGCCAAAGGACGCCTTTCAGTGCTCAGACCCAGCGAGGATCTGTAATTTAGGGTGCGCAGAAGGAGTGGTCCGGGAGCAAGGGAGAAGAGGTGTGAACGTAGAAGGCAAGAAGCATCCAGCTCCTTTGAGTAAGGTAGCAAGACACTGCTATTAAAAGTCAGCTTTAGGGACTCTTGGGTGGCTCAGTGGTTGAGCATCTGCCTTCAGCTCAGGGTGTGATCCCGGGGTCCTGGGATCGAGTCTCGTATCAGGCTCCGCACAGGGAGCCTGCTTCTTCCTCTGCCTGTGTCTCTGCCTCTCTCTGTGTCTCTCATGAGTAAATAAATAAATAAAATCTTAAAAAAAAAAAAGTCTGCTTTGAAATTTAAAGCAGCATATGGTCACAGCATGGCGATGTGCAAGCGGGGTTCCTCTGCCTGCTAACTCCTGAAGGCAAGGCTGGGCGGCGGGCCTGGAAGGTGGGCCCACCTCCCAGCCCCCACACTGAGGGCCAGCCACACGCCTCGTCACGGAGGCACGGCCACGCGGCTCTGCTACAGCACAAGGACAAAATGCACTCGATGCAGGATGGTTTCCCGTGACCTCCCACCCACCGGAGCACAGTGTACAAAAACCACTGCAGGGGTCGAGCTCCTAGGTCACGGTCAGAACTCCCTCCAACCAGCCGCACGTGGCAGTGATGCGTCCACCGCCCGCTGTCTCAGACCTCTGAGGTCAGCTTGTTTGGGCTAGGAGAGGGGGTCCTTGAAGTAGAGGCCATCATCCCTGAGCAACCCAAGCCGGGCTGGGATGTTTCTTAAACTCAAGGTCTGGGTCCCCTCTGGGGACAGGCGGGAGAGCGTACATTCCTTCCCATCCAGCCCCCCTTAGGGTGATGCTTCCATCTCCCACCCCCACCTCCAGGAGGAAGATTCCACTGAGGGGTGAGGGCTTCCTTTTTCCTTCCAAATCTTTTCTCAGTCAACAAAACTCAGTGTGGGAATAGTATTGCTCTAAATTGCAATGCAAATTGATTAATGCCAGAAAAATGTGACTGAAACCACGGGCCCTTGCAAACAGTGGGGCTTATGTTGTCTGCTCAGCTCTCTGAAGGAACATTGCGCTTAAGAGTTTGTGTATTGTTCACCCTTTTTCTTGGCACACACACAAAATCCGAAGCCTGTAATAATGCAGGTCATTAACCCAAACAACTGCATTTGGACCTTTTTCAAGGGAGTGATTCAGGCAAGCGCTCTCCCCTCACGGAATCAGGGTGCATTCGCTGTCTTATCAGATGCTACCCTCCGATGAAAAGCGGGCAAGGAGCAGCCCCGCGGTGTTTTCTTGGTATTAAATTAAAAAAAAAGAAAGAAAGAAAGAAAAAAAGGACGCCTCTGTGGCCACGAGGTGGCGCTGTTTACCAAAGCGGACGGGTCGGGCCTCGGTGCACAGAAATATTGATGGGAGGGAGAGGACCACACTAGGAGAAGCACCCAAAAGTTTTATTCCAGAGGGAGCCCCCAGGTATGGTCGGATAGGACTCCATCCCTCGCTGTACTGGGGGGACCAGGAAGGAGGGGTGTAGAGGAGCCCTTCGGAGGGCACCTGCCTGCTGGTCCTGGGCTCTGGGGGTCTCAGGCCCTCCCAGCCCTGGCTCTGCCACCGACTGTGCTGTGCTGTCTGGCTCCTCTAGGTCACTGTGTCACTGATCCCAAGTACCAAGAAACGAGGCTGACAACGGCCTGGCCCATGAATAGGGCTGCTGGGAGGACCCAAAAACCCAACGAATGTGAAAGCACTCTGAAAAGATAAAACATGCCTCGGACATATGCTATTGTTTTGTTACTTATTATCAAAATACTTACTGATAAGCTGAAAAGGCAGTGGCTGTTCAAGACAAGTCATCTTGCAAACTTAGGTTATCTGTCGCTTTTTAACATACCTTTTCTTTGATCAAACTCATCTCTTAGGTAACCTGTAAAAAACGAATCGTGGCAAGGGGTGTATGTGTGTGGCGGTCAAGTCCACAAGGGAGGCAGCGCTGAGAAAACCCAGAGGGCCCAGGACTGGGGCAGGGTACAAGTGGGGTCACAGCAGAATAGCTCTGGGCTTCTGTCTGCAGGCGGTCAGCAGGAAAGGCTGGCTGACCTCAAAAGAGCCTCTGCTTTGGGAATCCCTGACTCAGTTTACTGTAAATCAATCACAAACCAGGAAAGCTGGTTAAGTTCCATGCAACCCATGAAAGTATAAGGAATGAGAAGTTCATTAAAGCGGCATATCTATATATTTTTTTAAATCAGTAAAATTTTTAATCAGATCACTGGATCTGGGCAGGAGCATTTAGCTCTCAAAGTCATCCAGAGCTAAGGTAAGCATACAAGAGAAAGCATTTTGGGGAACATAGATAGCATTTGCAAAACTATGGATGTGATTTCTTGAATAGTAATGAAAGTGTTTTGTTTTAGCTTTTTTAATAAAAAAAAACCAGTGCTTCCCATCTAAATCCAGATAGTACTAGATTAAAAATGAAGTGTACTAATAAGGACTTTGAACCTCCAAAAAGTGGAAGCTAATGTGCAGGACTTCATGAGCCTATTTGGTCAGAGAACCCTCTTTTCTAAAAAAAGCCAGTTAGCCCTTGTGAGGACCAGTATTTCGTGCAAGATTTCTTGAAGTGCACCATCCCAAATGAATGGCGCATTCGGGCCGGTGTTGACTGGAAGTCAGGTTGGTACCAACCTCCTTCCTGGCACTTGAGTAAAAATACCCAGTTGAGTTTGGTCAAAACAGTAGCAACAAGTGAAAGACATGCAGGAGGAGAAGAAAGGGACACAGATGCTCAACCAAAAGTGTAGTCAGGGGCACAAAGACTCTACATTTGTGATAAAACATCTTAATGCTCTAGCTAGACTTCTGTGCTAGAGTTTATTAAATTGTTTGGATCTGGGGCACCTGGGGGGCTCCGTGGTTGAGCATCTGCCTTTGGCTCAGGGTGTGTTCCCTGGGTTCTGGGATTGAGTCCCGCAGGAGGCTCCCCTAGAGGAGGCTGCTTCTCTCTCTGCCTGTGTCTCTGCCTCTCTCTGTGTGTCTCTCATGAATAAATAAATAAAATCTTAAATAAATAAATAAATAGTTTGGATCTCACTTTGTGGACTAAGCCTCTGAGAAGTCATACAAACTGAAGCATTATGAACAAGTAAGTCTAGAATAGCAGAGAAGAAACTCTATTTAAAGTAGCTGCGGGGTATCTGGGTGACTCAGTTGGTTAGGCATCTGCCTTCAGCACAGGTCATCATCCAAGGGTCCTGGGATCAAGCTCCGCATCAGGCTCCCTGCTCAATGGAGACTCTGCTTCTCCCTCTCTCTTTCCCCCCCTGTTGCTTGTGCTCTCTCTGTCTGTCTCTCACACTCTCCCTCTCAAATAAATAAATAAAATCTTAAAAAATAATAATTAAAATAAAATAGCTGCAGCAACATAATGAAGCTCTTTGTGGTGGTATTGCTGCCCAGATTTGTTTGGGCAGCCAGCACCTTCTCAGGCTTTGGTCCTTTGATCCTGACCACAAGCCTGGGAGAATAGCAGCCCTCAGGTTCAGAGCCTTGCAAACAGACTGCCTGCCTCCACTGGTTTCCAGATGAGGAAATTGAAGTACAAAAATAAAATGATTTTTTTCACCTTTAAATTAGACAAAGTTTTCATATGTGACATGTTCATTATTCTTTTGTTTAAGATATTATTTATTCATTTGAGAGAGAGAGGGAGAGAGAGAGAATGAATGGGGGCAAGGCAGAGGGAGAAGCAGACTCCCTGCAGAGCAGGGAGCCCAACTCAGGGCTCAATCCCAGGACCCTGGGATCATGACCTGAGCCAAAAGCAGATGCTTAACGACTGAGCCACCCAGACGCCCCAACACATTTGCTATTCTCATCAAACTTTGTGAACTATATATGTCAAAACTTTTTGTAGCTTCAGAAAACAGAAAGCTGGGTATTTAAGAGTGAGCTACTGAAAAGTGGATTTAATACAAATGTTAAAACCTGGGTGGCTCAGTCAGTTAGGTGTCTGCTTTCAGCTCAGGTCATGATCTAGGGGTCCTGGGATCGAGCCCCACATTGGGCTCCCTTCTCAACAGGGATTCTGCTTCTCCCTTCCATGCTCTCTCTCTCTCTCTCTCTCTCTCTCTCAAATAAATAAAATAAAATAAAATAAAATAAAACAGTATAGAAAAGTCACTGAAGTGGGCTATTTCCAATTCTGAGATGAAACATGAGAAAAGCTTAAAGAATATCCAAAGAATGTCAATTTAAATCATGAAACAGATGATCAAAGTACCTACTTAGTAGAGGAAGTGAATCTTATGAGTAGCTTACAGGTTTTACAGCTTTGGTTTTTGCAGCTGTGTGAGCTCAAGCAAGGTCCTGCCCTTCTCTGAGCCTCAAGATACAACCATGAGGCCTTAAGCCTCCAATGTCAGTGAGGCTCTGAAGCAAGTGCCAGAGCATACAGAGGCCACCAGGCTCTAAGCTGGGTAAACTTGCCCACTTCTGGCCACAGCCATCTGGTCAACATGATGGGACGTCCCACCTATGATGACGTGACATTGTGATTTACACTACCGGATGGCTTGCTGGCCTTGAAGAAACTAGCTGTCAGGTTGTGAATGCCGATGGAGAGGGCCACATAGCAGGGAACCGTGGGAGGCCTGAAGAACCGAGGGCAGCCTCCAGCCAACAGCCAATGAGGCAATGAAGCTCTCCCTTCTACGGCCTCAAGGAAACGGGTTCTGCAATGACCTGAGGGAGATCAGAAGCGGAGCCTTCCACTACTGAGCCTCCAGATGAAAACACAACCCAGCTGGCCCCTGGGCTGCAGCCTGTGACATCCTAAGCAGAGGCCCCAGCTAAGTGGCATGCATACCCCAACTCACAGGATTTGTGAGATAATAACTATGTTTTGCAAGCCACTCGGTTTGTGCAGCAATAGATAACGCATATCCCCACCCATCAAGGGTGTCCAGCGTCAGAGGCTGGAGCTGAGCTGCACAAAGAACCAGTCAGCACTGGTGGCCACAGAGCAGATGCAGCAATGTAGGCACAGAAGGGCTGAGTCACAGAGAGGGGCGGCGTGCAGGGACGGGAGCACTGGGGGTGGGTCATGTGAGGACTCCAGTTGTACACAGGGTTGGCCTTCCAAGTGCAGCCCTCCCTTTGACTTCTTTCCATCTCTCCCCGAAACCTACTCATCAACCTGTGGTTTGTGTCTCAGATGGTGCCCCTTGATGTACCCAGCCAGCAGAAAAGGCGGAAGTCATTGTGGATTCTACTTCCAGCCCTCAACTCATCCCCAAGTTGTTCTGATTTTACCTCTAAAAAAATATCTCAACTCCAAACCCTTCTCTGTTTCTCCCTGGCACTCCCCAGTTCAAACTCTTGTCTTCAGGGCTGCCTGGGTGGTTCAGTGGTTGAGCGGCTGCCTTCTGCTCAGGGCGTGATACCAGGGTCCTGGGATTGAGTCCCACATCAGGCTCCCCAAGAAGCCTGCTTCTCCCTCTGCCTGTGTCTCTGCCTCTCTCTCTGTGTCTCTCAAGAATAAATAAATAAAATATTTTTTAAAACCTCTCATCTTCAAATACTTCAACCAGTCAATAGCAAGAGGCTAATCAATCTCACTTTCCCCAATGTTATACCCCTTGTAGATCATCGCTAGTGGAGATGAGGATGATCACTCCACCTACCATAACCTAAGCATGGCACAAAGACTTATACACACACACTCATTAAATCTTTCCAAAGACCCTAATGAGAAAAGGGTCATCATCCTCATTTTAGAGATGAGAATATAATGCTTGGAGAGATTTAGTGACACGTAATGGGCACAGAGTTTCATTGCTAAGCCAAGACAGGAAGCTGCTCTATAGCAAACCTACCTTCTTCCACAAGCCGCACCCCCCGCCACCCCAACCCGCCCCCAGGCTACAAACAATCCTTACAACTCAGCCAGGCAGCTTCTGTGGTCCTGCCCACAAGGACGGGATCCCGCAGGCCGAGGAGATGAAGGATAGATTTGGCCAGACGTTTCCTGGACATCCTTGTCCTGCACCAGCATCGCCACGGCCCCCAGTATGCTCTGCTCCAAACCTATCCAACAGGTCCCTCCCCGAAGAGTCCTGGCTCCATGATGTGACCTCCAGAGATGCGCCACCATCTGGTGTCCCCATTTGCCTATCAGGAAAGTGGCCCTTTTGGAGTTGCCCATACACGGCTGGCTGCATCCCTGTTCCTCCTGATTTTGTTCCAGCCTCCCTTGTCTTAAACTTCCTCTTTTCTTTGCCGGTTCTCCCCTTTCTCATCCTCCGAGACTCATCTCATTACCACCTCCTCCAAGAAGCCTTCCCATCCTTTCCAGACTGGCTTATTTACCCCCCGCCCCGCCATTCTGCGGAGCACTGCTAGCATGTGCAATCACACGGCTGATGGCATGATCGTGCATGGCAGTGTCTGGATCCGTGTACACATCCTCCCCAACAACCTGGAAGCCCCTTGAGGGCAGCACTGTGTTCTAGTCCATTGTGTACCCCCAGAGCTCAGGACAGAGAGGGATGTTGGTTGAAGTGATGTCTTCTGCCCATGAAATGCAGCAGCAGCACTCAGCACCACCACACCGGGCGTCTGTAAGGTGATTAAGGGCAAGGCTCGTTTTATTTATGTCAAAGCCCTACCATCACCCACTTCAGCGCCCACCTGGCATAGGAGTTCCCGCAAATAGCTACTGGACAAATATCTGTCGCATAACTGACTCTCTTGAGCCTACCCAAGGGCTTGCTGGGCTCATGCCCTCCTTCCAGGGAGGAGAGTCCACAATCACCCCCGTACACATCTACTGTGGGCTGTACCTCCTTGTGGACACATAGAAGCCTCTGGATACAAATGAGTGTGTCTGGGAGCATTTGGAGCTCACTAGACAGAGGCAGGAGAATGACCCCTAGTGGTCCTCACTGGCTTTGTTAATCTGTGAAGCAATGGGACACAGAAGAATGTGTTCAGTGGGAAAAGATGTAGACATTAAAAGACTCTACCATTTAGGAAGAGCACTGAATGACATGAGGATTCTGACGATCACAACAGAATAAACGGCCACAGAGCTACATAGTAGACATTAAATACACCCCTTTATTATTATTAAAATACACATCTAATGTAGCAGTGGCTAAAACACATTCCATCAATGTTTTAAAGCGTATGAAATTTTCAATTTAAAAAATGCCTTAAGAAGTTCTAATAGGAGGATCCCTGGGTGGCTTGGCAGTTTGGTGCCTGCCTTTGGCCCAGGGCACAGTCCTGGAGTCCTGGGATCGAGTCCGGGGATCGAGTTCCGTGTCAGGCTCCTGGCATGGAGCCTGCTTATCCCTCTGCCTGTGTCTCTGCCTCTCTCTCTCTCTCTCTCTCTCTCTCTCTCTCTCTCTGTGTCTATCATAAATTTTTAAAAAATCTTAAAAAAAAAAAGTTCTAATAGGGACTCCTGGGTGCCTCAGTCGGTTAAGCATCTGCCTTTGGCTCAGGTCAGGATCCCAGGGTCCTGGGATCCAGCCCCACATCAGGCTCCTTGCTCCGCAGGGAGCCTGCATCTCCCTCTCTGCCTGCACCTTTCCCTGTCTGTGCTCTCCCTCTCTCTGTCAAACAAACAAATAAAATCTTAAAAGAAAAGAAGCAGCTCTGATGAACATTCCAAATAATGTATACATAGAGCAGGTACATCACAATGTATATTTCTTAGAAGGCATGTTTTTAAATGACTCATCGTTTAAAAAAGTCTTCCCCAAGAATCACTATTATTTCGCAATAAGAGAATTTGAAAGAACTCTCTATTCAAAGTAGGGCTCCAGGTCTACCAAAACTATCCAGCAGGTCTGTTTATACCAGCGTATGCCCTCTCTAAATATACAGTTTTAACATACTCCATCGTACCACTTTCCCCATGGCAATTTGTTACTGTGGAAGTTCAGAACTGATCGGCCAGGTCTTATTATGCTCATTTTCTGATTTGATGGTCTTTGTTTGCTTTGGTGGAAGGTCTTTGTTGCTTTGCTGCTGCTGCTTCTTGATGGACAAGCAGAGTAGAAAAAAATCCACCTTAGTTCCTTTGCTTATACAGAAATTTCACCAGAATTTTCTCCCTGATTTAGCTGAGAAACAAAGTTCATAGCAATCTTGAGTGGTAATAGTAACACGTAAGTCAGTCTTCTTCCCATATTTGCTGAACTGTGTGTTTATAAACCCAGAGCCTCTGAAATATGCCGAAATATTATCTTCCCCAAGACCTAGATGCTCACTTTCAGCTACTAACATGCTGATGCCACCCTGACCTAGCTGCTCCACTGCACCCTCAGCCTGCGATTATACCCTGGACCTGCCAAATGTGAAGACCTTAGGGCAGGTGCTCTGAGCCTTCAGCAATCAAGGAACAGCAGAGCAAACGCTCCCTCCCTCTGGATTAGACACCTACCATGTCAGGGCAACCTGGGTGGCTCCGTGGTTGAGCATCTGGCTTAGGGGTCCTGGGATCAAGTCCCACATCAGGTTCCCCACAGGGAGCCTGCTTCTCCCTCTGCCTATGTCTCTGCCTCTTTCTGTGTGTCTCTCATGAATACATAAATAAAATCTTTTTAAAAAATACCTATAATGTCTACACCATCAGTGTGAAAAGCAATAAAGCATGCCATGTTCCAGGAATAATTCTTTATAAGTGTCAGACTCCCACGACATGTGAGTTTCACGCACTCAGCACGCCTTCCCTGCACACCTGCACACCTTTTCGTGCAGGTCCTCCGCTGGTTACTCTTACACTTAGGCACATACATTACATACGCAAAGAAAAGAACATGAAGGGAACTTCAATGTTTAAAAACTGCTTCTCAGTCTCTTACCTCTTTGATAAATTTAAGTTCTTCATGCTGTAAAATCGAAGATTTCTAGAAAATTTTGATAAGAAGCAGCCAGGTGATGGAAGCCATGGCTCTCTGTCATGATTTTAGTCAATTTCCTCTGAAAGTACCCATAGCATTGGGGTCCCCTCCCAAAGACAAAGGCCCAGAAAGGCTTCTCAATGGAAGGCGCTGAGATAGGTGCCACAAGGAAGCAAGGGATGACCCTCGCCCAGCCCGAGAAGGTGTCGATGGGAAAGAGGAGCTCAGACAGTGAAGACAGGTGGCAAGAAGGATCCAACAGGACACTAAGGAAAGAGAGGCGATATCCAGAGCAGAGGGACACGAGAAGGCATATGAGGTGAACATACCGGGAGGCCGTGAAGGGGTCAGGTTTGCAGGGCTCCATGTGGGGTAGCAGCTGCTTGGAGGGAGGAAGGAGCACCTTTCCGGGGTGGCAGCCCCTCAAGGATGCGTAAAACTTGATGAACAGTGAGGAGAGAGAAGATTCCAGGCGGGTTGGGTTGCATGACAGAAGGCATAGCATGATGGGGGAAAGCACCCCGCAAAGAGGTTTAGATGCACAGTGGGGGTGCTATGGGCAGGCCTATCATAGAGCACTGGTGCACCACAATTGCAACTTGGGTGGCACGTTTCTCTGGGGCAGTTCCATCGATGGTCTTGAACGCTGCCAAGTCACTCATACTTCTTTTGACAGTGGGGCAGGGGCAGAGTCAAGGTGCTTTAGGCCACCTGCTAAGGCAAGGCACCCACAGAGGGTGGACATGGGGAGAAAGCGGAGTGGAATGACCACAGTGCCCAATGGACCACCCCACTGATGACTGGTTAGCCCCCAAGGGCATGCAATCAGGGGAAAGAAATGAGAGGGAAGGAGAAGGGAGAGTTAAACACTAGAAACTTCTGCTCTTTGGGGACCACTGGGTATTTAAGTGGGAGGGCCAGCAAACATTCTTAAGAAGGGGGTGGAAAGGACAGGAAGCTGAGCTCAACATGGGAGCTGCGGTGGGGAGCAGTGGGGCAGACGTCAAGGGGGCACTTCCACCACGGCCGGAGGCTCACACGGTGCGGGACCCGCAGCCGTCAGCCCTGGGGATGGAGAAATATATCCTCACCAGACCTCCCGGGGCAATGGCTCCAGCTCTTACTCTTGCCCCTTCGTAGTCATGAAGAGAGCCACCGCTTTATGGAGAAACTTTCATTCAATGCTTCATCAAGGCGATGCAACTTGATAATTGAGCTGTTTAACTCAGCTTAGCCAATACTGGAGATCCTACAACAGGAGGTGCCTGGGCAGCTTCAGGGGTTGAGCATCTGTCATTGGCTCAGGTCATGATCCCAGGTCCTGGGATCAAATTCCGCATCAGGCTCCTTGCTCAGTGAGGAGTCTGCTCCTCCCTCCCCCTCTGCCTCTCCTCCTGCTTGAGCTCTCTCTCTCTCCCTCTGTCAAATATATAAATAAAATCCTAAAACAAAAAAAAACCTACAACAGGCCAAAAAAAAGTATGACGCCCAAAGACTGAGTAAAAAAGCAGGCAGTCTGTGCCTTCCATCAAGATGGGGACAATGAGCATGCAGAGGAGCAGTGGGTACCGTGGGAGGGGCTGATAAGGAACGTTCAGGAACCTTCAGGAAAGGCCTGGAGGCAGGGAAGGATAAGGGACCACACGGGGAGACTGAAAGCAGCCAGCCTGCCGGGTCTGGGCCGTATCCTGCAGTTGCGGGAAGTTTGGAGGGAAGAGATAATCAGATCTGGGCTGTAGAAAGAGAATTTATTGTTTGTATATTGTTCTACAATAAACCTGAATTAAAAAAAAAAAGTGGGCAAAAGTGAAGGCAGTAAAGGAATGAGACCTCAGGAGAGTCAGAGGCGCAGGGAGAAGCAGGACAAAGCCGAGATAGGAAAGCATGAGCAAAGATTGAAAAAGGCTTCCAATTTTTCAAGAAATCGGAATTTCCTTTTTTTGATAGGAAGTCACCTGTGACTTTGCCCCCAAAGAGCCAGGCAGAAATGCAGAGGACAATAGGCCCTCTCTGGTTCACATTCCTGGAACATGAGGCTCCCTCCCCTGAGCATGAGGTAAATAATCATAGCTTTTACCGTTAAAGACAAAAAGACAAAATATCGATAATATTTTCCGACACCTACACAATTCAAGCACCTCCGCAGAAAAACAAAACCAAACCTGTTCACACGCCAAACGCCATTTATCCCAAATAAAGAGCCCAATCCACACAGCAGGAGTTGGGAGATGGCCAGTGGCATCTGGGGGTGCTCCCGGTTATCAGAGCCCTTTGGGACACCGCACTGCAGAGCCCCCCGGCCGGACACCCTCCCAGCACCTCATAGGCCCAGCTGGCCACCCATCCCCAAGGGCCACCTATCACCCGTCCCCACAAGCTGAGAACCAGGCCCCAGCTGGGTTGGTGCTGCGCCCAGGTGAGAAGGCTTCAGATCGAGGCAGCAACTCGCCTTCACCTGCTTGCTGAGGTCAACATGTGACTCACTAACGTAAGTCCCAGTGGCCATTTACATATTTTGCCACGGGCTTAAAATGACACCAGGGGCCCCTGGATGGCTCAGCGGCTCTGGCCGTGATCCCGGGGTCCTGGGATCGAGCCCCACATCGGGCTCCCCACGGGCAGTCTGCTTCTCCCTCTGCCTGTGTCTCTGCCTCTCCCTCTGTGTGTCTCATGAATAAATAAATAAAATCTTTACAAAAATAAAATAAAGATACCATATATTTGTTTGCACTGGGTGAATCAGATTTTAGGAAAGCTTTTCCAGTCGTAACTACTGAAAACACACAGGGACTATTTGATGACTTAGCCCTTAAGAAGTTCATCAACTTACCTTTATGATTGCTGTGGCACACTCACCTTGAGATGCATTCGGTTTCACCACTCGAAATAATTAAGCTTGTTTTAAAATATGAAGTTGACAAAAGCCCTCTCTCCTAAGGATTCTGGGACTCCGAAATCGTTCAGATGTCCGGACTTCTCCAACGCCCAGAAGATGCTCCAGTGGGAGAGTGGGAGGCGGGATGCTATACCGAAGCAGCTCTGCCCTCGCGTCAGCTCGGGCCTGACCGTGCTGCACAGTTCACAGCCTAGGTGGGGGACACTTCTCAGCTCAGCCGTGCTATCGGGGTCCTGACACAACCTAAGGCTGCATTCTTCTGCAATGCACATACGTGTCAGTCCTCCTAGCGGTACTTCGGACAGTACTACAAAATGTCTAGCTTGGTGGCACACATGTGAATGAGTAAAAATGAACACTTAGCTACCCTATGTCAGAACACACTCTAGCATTTAAATTAGACAAAGATAGGAGGAGGGCGAGTGGCATCAGGGGAAGTATCTTTTTTCATAGAGAAGATTAGCTATAAACCCAAGAGCCCAAATTAGCTCTACAATTTTTACATTCTTTCCACAATCCTCAAAAAGTAAAACTTCTGTAGTCACTCATTAAAAAGAGGTCGGGGAATTGGTATCAGCAATATGCATTTTTTTAAAAGATTTTATTTATTCATGAGAGGCGAGAGAGAGAGAGAGAGAGAGAGAGAGAGAGAGAGGCAGAGACATAGGCAGAGGGAGAAGCAGGCTCCCTGCAGGAGCCTGATGCAGGACTTGATCCCAGGACCCTGGGATCACGCCCTGAGCCAAAGGCAGACATTCAACCATTGAGCCACTCAGGCGTCCCAGCATATGTATTTTTAAAAGCATCATTGCCAGGAAGCCAGACAGCAGACTGACTACCAATTGGCAGACAGGACAGACCTAAGCCTGATAACAAAACAGATCTCCATAATCACCAGTCCCGTGGGTAAATCCATTCAGATTTCTTGACCAGATTAACATAAAAGAACATCCAAAGTCAACCCCATTTTTAAAAAGATAGGACAAATGAGATATCACTACTTCATATAATAGTTTTATCTGTTTACATTCGGATAAAAGACCAAAAAATATGAATGGAATCAAGACAGGCTTAGGGAGAATCCACAATTCCTTCACTTTAAAGTTGACGGTAAATAAATATAAAGTAAAAATAAAACAAAATAAAGTTGATGGCAGAAGGCAACCGTCCAAGGATGCCTGGGTGACTCAGCGGTCAAGTGTCTGCCTTTGGCTCAGGTCATGATCCCACGGTCCTGGGATCGAGTCCCACATTGGGCTCCTGCAGGGAGCCTGCTTTTCCCTCTGCCTGTGTCTCTGCCTCTCTCTGTGTGTCTTTCATAAATAAATAAATAAATAAATAAATAATAAATAAATAAATAAATAAATAATAAAAAGAAAACAACCATCCAGACCCGGACCTGACCCCAAATAAGGAAGTCCACATCCCTGTAGAACAGGGATTGGCACAGGCACCTCCTCATTTAAGATGACCCCTGCAGGAGCTCAGATCAATGGTTTCACTCTATGCTTTATTCAACACTGATCTACAAAGAAAAGGAAATAGTAAGTACTTGTGAAAATGACAACAAGTCAAAATGGAAGCATGAGCTCAAATGTTAGGTCCTCCTGTTTCCTGACCCCTGCGTTCAAATCCTAGTCCAGAAAAACTCCAACAGCCAAGAGAACGAGAGAGGGCTGCTAGTCCAGGTGGAAGTTTGATAAATTTATGAAAGCCACACTCTGGAAGGGCAGTGATGGATGGAAAAGAAGGGAAGAAGGCTGTGGAGAGATGCCCAGTGGGGGCCCCGAATCTATAGACTTGTGAACTTCGAGCAGCAGGTGTATGGAGAATGGCTGAAAATAGCGAGGTTGGTCAGGGGTGTGCTGGCAAACAGTCCACCTCGTTCCCGCAGACAACACTGCATCTGTCACCAGGGCTCTGCTCTCTGAAGAAAAAGAGTGTCTGGGGAGAACCAAGGAGGCCAGCTTGGCAGCTGGCATCCCCAGCTGGCCCCCACCCCAAGTATGCTTCCCTGGTTTAGACATTAAGGGGTCTGCAGCATTGTGACTGGTTTCCCACATTCACCCCAAAGTCAGGCCTGCTGCTTCACAACTCCCTACTCCTGTACCTGGAGCTCCTGGCCCATCTCTATAGTCCCTCAGAAGGGCTGGACAGCCAGGTCACTGGATGCTTGAGGAAAACTGCAGCTTAAAGAAAATAAAGAACAGAACAAAGAGAAAAACCAGATAAAAATTAAAGGTAACTCTGGGAATAGAACTTTCCAAAGATCTAATATCCTCAGAGTCATGCCATGGGGGTTGCCTGGGGAGCTTAGTTGGTTGAGCATCAGACTCTCAGGTTTCAGCTCAGGTCATGATCTCAGGGTGGTGAGATCAGGCCCCGCTGAGCATGGAGCCTGCATAAGACTCTCTCGCTAGCGCTCTCTCTCTCTCTCTCTCTCTAAAATAAATAAACACAACCTTTTTTAAAAAGTCATGCTATTGCATCCATGAGGCCAAGAACAGGTGCTATGAAAAAGGAACAATTACAGGCAAAGAAAGCTCTTGTTTGCACACACAAATACATGAATAATGAGTTGGAAAAAAAAAAGCGGATTACACTACTTTAAGCTTCAGGAGGGCAAAGGATTTCATGTTTGGTCACTGCTGAATCTTGAGGACCTCCAATAGTGTTTGGCAAATCACAGGTGATGAGAGGAGGGGGAGAGAAGGGGAGAGAGAGAGAGAGAGACAGGGAGGAAGGGAGGGCGGGCAGCTCTGGGAGAAGATAAATCTGGAACATACAGGAAGAGATGGTGCAGATAATGCATCAAGGTGGTCCAAAAGCAGAAAATGGGAGTTCTGGAAAGCAAGCACAGAAAACAGAAGAGGAGGATTATTCAAAGAAATTTCAGAAATGCATTTCTAGAGCTGAAGAGATGCAAGTGAAAGAGGCTACTGAGTGCCAGGCAGGATGAACAGGAAAGATCAGATCTGTTGCTGTGCCATTTGGACACTACAGATAGAGAGGATCCTCTACAATTCCAGAGGAGGCGGGGGAAGCAGAGCACCCATTACAAAAGGATGGCAGTAATAATATGTGCTCAGAGACAATGAAGCAGAGCTGCCAAGTTCCAAGGGAAAATTATTTTGAACTTAGGATTCGATGCCAAGCCAAACTAGTGATTAAATAAAGGGCAAAGGTAACAAGACTTCCATACACAGTGAGAGACTCTGAAAGCTTACCACTAAGGCACCCTTTCTGAAAATGTACTCCCACAAAATAAGGTTAAAAACCAACAAAGGAAGCTATGGGACACTCAGGAAACTGGAATTGACCCAAGAATCTATGAAAACCAACCTCAGTACAGCAGTCGTGTAGAAGATCCAGAAAGTCATGAGTCCAAATGAGATCAGGCAATCAGAGAGCTCTATGAGGAAGGTCTTCTGAAGAAGAATGGAAGCAGATCCCAAGCAACAGAAAGAACGTGGCATTGGGGAAATAGGATGTATCATTATCCTCTCTACAAGAAAAAATGCAAACTTCAGGAAAAATGGGAGGAAGGAGTGTGGCAGGGCAGGGGGGCCACTGCATAGGAAACCAACCAAAAATGAAGCGAACTAAAATGGGGCAATTGATGGAAGAGACCATGTGACCGGATACTAGGGCCACTCTCTTCTATATGGTGTCAACAGAACTGTGTAGCCTGAAGAAGACTCAGTCACCACATGGTGCTTGGCTCAGCAATGAGTCATATTTACGTAAGTCACCATAATCCAATTGTTGTTGACTGGTATTCAACTTTTAAAATTAATCTACTGATAAAGCAAGAAAGCAATACTCCTTTCCTGAGTTATGGTCACAGAACAGAACGTTCATGTCATCGACCTTGACAATATAAAAGTAAAAGCTGTCACAGGAAGGAAAGAAAGAGGTAGGCGGGGGCCAAGAGATAAAGGGCAGGAGTGTTAATATTTTCATCCTTCAGAGCGGGGAGCCAAGAGATGCTGTCAAGAGTTGCATGAATAAGAAACAAGATGCTTAAATATAGTTTTAAAAGATGTAACTGTCACCAAGACAGGAATTAAAACAGTCCTATTACTGTCAAAAATGGGGTAGGGGTAAGGGACATGAGAGAGCTACACCCCCATCTCCCACAGCAAGTCATCACTGGGAACGTCTGAGGTCTAAGATCAAGAAATCATGGCATAAGAGGAGTATTGAGAAACTCAGGAGGACTTGAGAATAGAAACAGCTGAATATGACTGTCGGGGAACAGGACTGGAATAGAAGAGCCAGACCAAAGAGTATCCATTACAAACACTTCTAGACCACTGGAATTTTAAAGCACATGCAGTTGCAATTTTGATTAAATAATTTTGACGAATTTTTTAAATAAAAATATCCAAGTCAAATTTACTACATGAACTGTATGCATGTGTATTTTCCCACTGTTACTATTCACCCACTGTTAAGCTTCTATTGTATTTTTAATGTAGCTTCTAGACCAACAGAGGTGAATTCTGTATTTCTATTGCCATTTAGGTTTATATATTTTAATTCATCTCATCTAAAACATGCACAGTTTTCCTCACACTTTTATGTCACTAGAATCAGGATGGGTTCGGTTCACTTAATTGGCAGATTTTTTCTCAGTGGTCTATAAATTATGGTGACATCTTAAAATTAATGGTGTCTTGGATTTGATGAAACAGGATACTTATAGCAAATTATGTTTAGGTATTTTCCCCCATGTTATTTTATGAAACCATAAACTGCTGCATCTTTTTTCTACTACTTAGCCCCTCCCTCATTATACTGCATCCATATGGTCTTGGGGTCTTTTCCAGAACACCTAGGGCCTTTGGACCAGCCGTTCCCTAGCATGGGAAACTCCCTGCACCCACCCAAGCTGTAGGCACATGGTTTCTCCTTCAGGGCATGCAGTCCCAGCTTATGTGTCACTGTGCAGAGAAGCTTGTTGACCACACAATTGAAATCAGCTCTACTGCCCAGAAACACTTATCATATTACCCAGTTTTATTTTCATCAAAACACTTACTCTGATATTTTCATTTGTCTCCTACATCACCAGAGCATAAGCTCTGGGAGAACAGAGCTCTTGCCTACCTTGTTCAGTACCATCCTAGCACCTAGAACTGAGTCTGACACCAAGTAGGTGCTCAAATATTTCTAGAATGAATACTTTAGGAAAATAATGGTAGGCTATTGGACACAATAGATCAACACTGAGCAAGTAACCGTGCTTCAATTTTATAAATAACATTGCATCCCTAGTTTTCTATGTAAATGAATCTCATATATATAAATTCTTTTGTAAGGAAGATGCATTTCTGACTGCTATCCAGTTTAATATAATTTTAGAAATACACTAATAGCACAAACCAAGAATAATTTCCATAGCACGAGATAATTCATACCATCTTTAATATACTTGTACATCTTCCAAATCTACCTATTGACTACAACTGATATCACAAAGGTTGTTTCAAAAACTTCAAGAGTGTGACTACCTTTGAGTTTTTAAACTTTACAAAGAAAGGGTAGTCTTCTCTCTCAAAGGAAAGATGAAGTTAAAATTAATGTTTGTACTTAAATTTACTTCCCACAGACCAGTTCAAAGGATTAACTGAAATAAAGTTTCTCTGAGAAAAGGGAACCCTCTTAGACTGTTGGTGGGAATGTGAACTGGTGCAGCCACTCTGGAAAACTGTGTGGAGGTTCCTCAAAGAGTTAAAAATAGACCTGCCCTATGACCCAGCAATTGCACTGTTAGGGATTTACCCCAAAGATTCAGATGCAATGAAACGCCGGGACACCTGCACCCCGATGTTTCTAGCAGCCATGTCCACAATAGCCAAACTGTGGAAGGAGCCTCGGTGTCCATCGAAAGATGAATGGATAAAGAAGATGTGGTTTATGTATACAATGGAATATTACTCAGCCATTAGAAACGACAAATACCCACCATTTGCTTCAACGTGGATGGAACTGGAGGGTATTATGCTGAATGAAGTAAGTCAATCGGAGAAAGACAAACAGTGTATGTTCTCATTCATTTGGGGAATATAAATAATAGTGAAAGGGAATATAAGGGAAGGGAGAAGAAATGTGTGGGAAATATCAGAAAGGGAGACAGAACATAAAGACTCCTAACTCTGGGAAACGAACTAGGGGTGGTGGAAGGGGAGGAGGGCGGGGGGTGGGGGTGAATGGGTGACGGGCACTGAGGGGGACACTTGATGGGATGAGCACTGGGTGTTATTCTGTATGTTGGTAAATTGAACACCAATAAAAATTAATTTATTAAAAAATAATAATAATAAAAAATAAAGTTTCTCTGATATCGCAGAACATCTAACAAGATCAATAATGAGTAAGTTACTGTCAGTTTCTCTAATACTTGCATTTTACATATATGACAAGAGGGGAAAAGAAAAAGGCTGAAACCCTTGAAAAAGTGTTTTTGTCTGTTTTTTTTTTTTATTTAAAAAAAGACCATGATTTTTTGGGAGGTGATACAAGATTGCTTTCCAGTCAGATCATAATTTCCACAATTTCTGTAATAACTATAAATTTGAAAGGTTCCCACTCTCCCCACCCCAATTCACTTTTGGCACCTGTGTGTGAAATGTCACTTCCAAAAAATGGGGGAAAATATGCTGAATACTGGGTTTTCATCACATAGTACTCCTTTCCTGAGGAAATATTTTCTGGTTGCTAAATTGAGAATATTGATACAAGAATGCTTAACAATATCTCATCAGTAAAAGCCTTTTTCTAACCAACTCTATGGCTGTCTCAGAAGAAAATTACATAGAAATAGCAGCCAATTCTCAGAGGTAAAAAGGCAATGGCTTATCTTATCCTTTTCCACTT
This sequence comes from Nyctereutes procyonoides, assembly GCF_905146905.1. Taxonomy (NCBI): domain Eukaryota; kingdom Metazoa; phylum Chordata; class Mammalia; order Carnivora; family Canidae; genus Nyctereutes; species Nyctereutes procyonoides. Next base: position 9,002,721 of record NW_026575030.1, on the reverse strand, counting down.
CTCCTAATTTTACATTTAGAATTAGAGCAAATCTATGAGAGGTAGCAGAAGGTCTGGCACAGGCTCTGGCTTCACGATTTGAAAATACAATTTCAACTCATCACATTCTTCAGAAGAACTCATTATACTTAAAAGAAACACGCAAAGAGGCTCTCTTAACCTCTGCATGCAGAGGGTTGACCAGAAGAACATACATTGGTTACCAGCAGAGAAGGATGGGCCTAACATCTGGCAATTAGGAGATGGTGTATCCAAAGATAATAGTCTTGATCTGGTTAGAAAACTGTGTCATTTGTAAAGTATATTACTCTTGAGTCTTCACTTACTCTGCTAAAAAGAAGGTTCTACACAAAAATCAGGATGCTACAGGAGAGAAATAACTAACACAGGCTATAGTTGGCTAATATTTAAATACAAAGAATTCAACTTTCATTTTGCATATGTGTGAAGGGTTTGTGAGCTTGTTACTGACCTATTTGGTCCAATTCATATTTATTTTTATTTTTTCACTGTGCTTCAGATCCATGGGGTATTGCCAAAATACTTATCCCAAAAATCTCTGAATTTTTATTAGAGCTTAATGGGTTTATTTGAATACTTCTGTTAAGCTGATAAGAGTTAGAGAGAGTCTTATCCTACTCCCTCCCCCAAACCTAATTAGACATTTTTATTTCAAAACAAAAGATGGTGATATTATAAAACTAGGGAGGGAAATAAGATGCTATGACAGTACACTTCTTTTTAGTTAACACTTATTTCTTACCTATAGCATTACGAATGTGATAAAACTTCTGGGAAGGAAAAGGGAAGAAGGAAATTCCAAAACCTCCCAACAAAGTAGCCATCCCAATGCATGGACAAGGGCTTATTTCTTCTGCCAGCCACTGATTCACATATATTTTCCCCATTTAAAGAAGTATGTGTGAATGAGGTTGGGGAGAGCAAGAACACATCAAGGAGTCAACTATACTCTTCTCTTAATGAGCCCGCCCTATGTCCTTAGTGGCGACTGACTTCATCCGCCATCTTGGCTTTCACAGTAAGCAACATCTTTCTTTAAAACTTTTCTTGTTCTTGCTGCTTTTCTTGCCGTTCTTGTCTTTGTTCTCGGACATTTTTTTGGCTCTGATTTCTCTCATTAGGTCAAAGAACACCTGGGGTGGGGAGGAAGGCATGAAAAGAATAGGGAAGAAAAAGCCATTTAATGATTTCATGAAACAATTCTACTAATAAGCAGGGTATGTAGTTACATTTTAAAGCATAAAGCAAACTTATTTTTAGCAACCCTGTACCAAAATTTGCATCAGACTTTCTAGCATTTCCAACCAGGAGTCAAGGTTAAGACTAGGAGTGCCTGCTACCGGGTACTTTCTTAGATACTACCATGTAATCCTTATCATGACCTTACTAAGGTCAGAATATCATTATGCCTGACAGCTTCCCCAGCAAAACTAGCAGACTTGGAACATGGTGGGGTGGGGAGAAAAGCATAAACAAACTAAGGCTCCTGCACCAGGAAATCGGGAAACGGGGAGGAGAGATGTGCTGTCCCACACCCTCCTATGCCCATGCCCCTGCCCTTATTCTCAGGAACAGCCACTGTTCCATTCCTTGTGATGTTCGCTGAAAGGAACTTTATCAAGAACTGATAGAAGACTTGTCCTTTGAATGCCAGTGTGTTACTCAGATACAAATTATCATTTGTCACAATAGTTTGGGTTTTGCCCTCTGCTACCAGCAATCATGCCAAAGTGCTGATGATACTCAAGCAGACAAAATATGCCTCCTACAAAGAAACATTTCAGATTTCTCAGAGGGAATGACAGCATGAGACTGAGTGTAGGCTTTAATCTTTGGATGTTCGTACAAAACTATACACTCCTTTTATTTTCATAGACATACCTTCTTCTTGGTGAAAAGTAAGATCAAGCTTTCCAAGTGGGAGGCTCCACATGCATTTACCACCAGCTCTGAGCCCAGAAAAGGACCCCCTTCCCCCAAAGTGACCTAAGCACTCCACCCACAAGAGCAGCAGTGAACAGCTTCAGATGTTACAGCTTTTTCTTTTTGTTCTAACAGCAAAGGCAAGAAGGGAATGGAATGTGTCCAATTGAAAATGATGACGAAGTTGTTCATAGCTGATCTTATCAACAACCTCCCGTCCTTTCGTGTAAATTGTTTACAAGTGAATACAATGCTGCCAGTCATAAGTTTCTGCTGGGTCCTGTTTGGCAGGTCAAGCTGGTCCAGTAGAGGAAGGGGAGATGCAAGGTGCCCTGCAATAGCCCCAACCACCACCACCCTGTCAAAAAAAAAAAAAAATACACATCCACGGTTCCATGCTGAGAAAGTCTTCCTGATTTTTTTTTTTAAATAAAATACATGTCTGAATTTCTTGCATGTTCCTACATGTAGGAAACAATTTGATAGAAAGAAAGAGATTTGGAATAGCACAGGAATAAATATAAGAGGTGAGAAATAATATGAAGAAAAAATACTTAACAAGTGAACATGTTTCACCTCTCAGACAGATTTATATTGTAGATGCTGCCAAAGTACTTCTAAAGTGAACGAGTTCTGAGGAGAAATAATGACAGACACCACAGAAATACAATGAATTATAAGAAAATATTTAAAAACGATATACCAACAAATTGGACAACCTGGAAGAAATGAATAAATTCCTAGAAACATACAATATCCCAAAATAGAATCAGGAAAAAAAAATTTGAGCAGACTGATTCCTAGTAATAAAACTGACTACTAGTAATAAAATTGAATTCGTAATCAAAAAACTCCCAATAAATGAAAGTCAGGGACCAGATGGCTTCACAGGTGAATTGCACCTAACATTAAAGAAGAGTTAATACCTATTCTTCTCTAACTAGTCCAAAAAAAGAAAATAAAGAAAGGGAAGGAACACTTCCAAATCCATTCTATGAGGTCAATGTTTCCCTGATACAAAACCAGACAAAGAAACCACAAAAAAAAAAAAAAAAAAAAAAAAGGAAACTACAGGGGACCCTGGGTGGCTCAGTCAGTTAAGCATCCGACTCCTGATTTCAGCCCAGGTCATGATCTCAGGGTCATGAGACTGAGCCCTGCATTAGACTCCATGCTCAGTGGGGAGTCTGCTTGAGGTTGTCTCTCTCTGCCCTTCACCCCCCATACCCTCTATCTCTCAGATAAATGATAAATAAATCTTAAAAAGAAAAGTATAGGCCAATATCTCTGATAAACACAGGTGCAAAAATCCTCAACAAAATATCAGCAAACTGAATTCAACAACACATTCCAAGGATCATTCACCATGGTCAAGTGGGACTTATTCTAGAGATGCAAAAGTGGTTCAATATTTGCAAATCAATCATCACATTAAAAAGAGAAAGGAGGGCAGCCCCGGTGGCTCAGCGGTTTAGCGCCACCTTCAGCCCAGGATGGGATCCTGGAGACACAGGATCGAGTCCCACGTCGGGCTCCCTGCACGGAGCCTGCTTCTCCCTCTGCCTGTGTCTCTGCCTCTCTCTCTCTCTCTCTCTCTCTCTCTCTGTTTCTCATGAATAAATAAATAAAATCTTTAAAAAATAATAATAATAATAAAAAGAGAAAGGATAAAACCCACATGATCATTTCAATAGATCCAGAAAAAGCATGTGACAAAACACAACATCTGTTCATGATAAAAATTCCCAACAGAGTAGATTTAGAGACAACATACCTCAACATAATAAAGGTCAAAAAAAAAAAACATAATAAAGGTCATATCTGAAAAACTCACAGCTAACATCATACTCAATGGTGTAAAAATGAGAGCTTTTCCTTTATGATCAGAAACAAGAATGTCCACTCTTACCACTTCTATTCAAAATAGTACTGGAAATCCTAGCCACAGCAATCAGATAAGAAAATGAAATAAAAGGCAAACAAATTTAAAAAGAAGAAGTAAAACTGTCACTATTTGCAGGTGACATGACACAATATACAGAAAACCCTAAAGATACCACAAAAAAAACCTATTAAAATGGATAAATAAATTCAGTAAAGTTATAGGATACAAAATTAATACTCAAATTTGTTCTGCTTCTATACACCAAAATTGAAGTAGCAGAAAGAAGAATTAAGAAAATAATCCCATTTACAATTACACCAAAAAGAATAAAATACCTGGAAATAAATTTTACCAGGAGATAAAAGACCTACACTCTGAGAACTATAACACATTGATAAAAGAAATTGAAGATGACATAAACAAATATAGATATTTCATGCTCAAAGACTGGAAGAATATTATTAAAATGTCCATACTTCCCAAAGCCATCTACATATTCAGTACAATCCCTATCAAAATACCAATAGTATTTTTCACAGAACTAGAACAAATAATCCTCAAATTTGTATAGAACCATAAAAGACTCTGAATAGCCAAATCAATCCTGAGAAAGAATAATAAAGCTGGAAGTATCATAATCCCAGATATCAAGATATACTTCCAAAACTTTAGTAATCCAAACAGTGTGGTCTTGGCTCAAAAGCAGACATATAGATCAATGGAACAGGACAGAAGGCACAGAAATAAACCCATGATTATATGGTTAATTAATCTAAGACAAAGAAGACAAGAATATATAATGGAGAAAAAACAGTCTTTTTAATAAATGGTGTTGGGAAAACTAGACAGCCACATGCAAAAGAATGAAACTGGACTACTTTCTTAGACCACATACAAAAATAAACTCGAAATAGACTAAAGATCTAAATGTGAGACCTGAAACCATAAAACTCATAAAAGAAAAAACATAGGCATAAGCACCAAGTTTTGCATGGAAGTGCTGAATAACTATATTGTACATACACACCTGAAGCTAATATTGCACTTTATGTTAACTATACTGGAATTTAAAGTTTTTCTGTTTTTTTATTTATGATAGTCATACAGAGAGAGAGAGAGGCAGAGACACAGGCAGAGGGAGAAGCAGGCTCCATGCACCAGGAGCCCGACATGGGATTCGATCCCGGGTCTCCAGGATCGCACCCTGGGCCAAAGGCAGGCGGCAAACCGCTGCGCCACCCAGGGATCCCTATACTGGAATTTAAATTAAAGCTTGAGAAAGAAAGAAAATATAGGCAGTAATTTCTTGGACATCAGCCTTAGCAACATATTTGTGGATCTATCTCCTCAGGCAAGGGAAACAAAAGCAAAAATAAACTATTGGTAGTACACCAAAAGAAAAAGCTTTGGAATAGGTAAGGAAACCATCAACAAAAGAAAAAACAACCAATAAATGGGAGAAGATATTTGTAAATCATAAATTTGATAAGGGATTAATGTCCAAAATATATAAAGAATGTACAAAACTCAACACCTAAAAACCAAATAATCTCATTAAAAATGCACAGAGGACCTGAATAAACATTTTTCCAAAGAAGACCTACAGAAGGCCACAGGCAGTGAAAAGACACATCACTCATCCTCAGGGAAATCTAGATCAATACCACGATGAGGGATCACCTCTCACACCTGTCAGGCCAATAACAAGACAAGAAAATAAGTGTTAGCAAGGATATGGAGAAAAGGGAACACTTGTGCACTATGGATAGAAATGTAAAATGGTGCAGCCACTATGGAAAACAGTATGGAGGTCCCTCAAAAACTTAAAAACAGAACTACCATATGATCCAGTAATTGCACTACTGGGTATTTATCCAAAGAAAATGAAAACACTAATTCAAAAATATATACGCACCCTGATGTTTATAGAAGCATGATTTACAAGAGCCAAATTACAGAAGCAACACAGGTGACCACTGATAGATGAATGGATAAGGAAGAAGAGGTATACATACAATGGAATATTACTCAGCCATGAAAAAAAGAATGTGATCTTGACATTTGTAATGGCATGGATGGGCTTAGAGGGTACTATACTAAGTGAAATAAGACAAGCAGAGAAAGACAAATGCCATATGATTTCACTTATATGTGGAATTTAAACAGCAAAAGAAACCAACAAAAACAGACTCTTAAATACAGAGAACAAACTGGTGTTTGCCAAAGGGGAGGAGGATGGGTGAATTAGGTGATGGAGATTAAGAGGTACAAACTGTCAGTTATGAAATAAGTCATAGTGATGAAAAGTAGAGCATAGAGAACCGAGTCAATAATACTGTAATAACACGGTGTGGTGACAGATGATGAGTACATTTATCGTAATGAGCACTAAGTAATATACAGAATTGTTAAATCAATTTGTTGTACACCTGAAATGAATATAACATTGCATGCCAATTATACTTGAATAAATATTTTTTAAAAAAATAAAGTGAGTCCTCTCTAACACCAATATTCAAAATACCAATGTTCTTCTAGCATCACTTCAGGCTAAAGCTTGGTTACAAATCTGTCCCTCTTTAGGTAATGAGTAAAGGAGAATCATTTCCCCCTAAGAAAGAGCAATGTAAAAAGCACTTTGAGGGATTCAGATGCTGCTGCTGCTGCTGCTGCTGAATACAAAGCAGGTAACAGCCACTGCCGGGCTGCCAAAATGAAATAGGTTTAGATGTTACAAGAGCATGGATCATGAAGTAAGAGCCAATGAACAAGGTGAAGGCAGAAGGCAAAGCCTCATCTCAACGGTTGTCTACTTTAACTGTGTGGCAACCACTTTGAACCTTAATTCTTTAAAAAAAAATACTAACAATGGCAATCACTGGTAGGTGGATTTTCAAATTGTCAATGTTCATCATTTTCAAGGTCACCCTTTCATTGGCTTCAGAGATCTGAATGAGAAAGTACGCTGGGGATGAGTAAGAGAGAGAAGAGAGGAGAGATCCCTAGAGAGTTGATCCTAAGAGCAAAAGCTATTTAGAAGCTAAGTTATAAAGACAGAGCACCTTGGCTCTGCCAGTGGCCAGTTAGGTGAAAAGAAGAAATCTAACTAATATCTCAATGACAGCAAAACCAAGATACACCATGTGTCTTTGGGGAATCTCCTAAGAACCTGCTGAAGAATGTGATCCTGAAGAACAGGCCACAGAAGATGAGAGCAGAGGGAAGCTACTTATGTCCATCCTACCCGGTCTGCACAAAGCCAGGGCCTCATCTTACCATATTTCCAAGGGCCATGCCAACACTAAGCATACTAAGCATAAAGGTGCATGACTCTGAGTTGTTTTAACTCCAGGGCCAAATCCTTCCAGGGCTTCTCACTATACTGGTTGAGACATCTGGAAAAATCAGTCCTCCTCTACATTCCATAAACAGTTCCCTCAAAGCCAAACAGATGAGGCATCTACATTCTGCTGTTTCTAGGAAACACACACAGAGAACACACCTACCTTGTCCACATTAGCTCGCGTTTTAGCCGATGTCTCCACGTACTGCACCCCCCACTCCTCTGCTTTAGTCCTCGCCTCTTCGATGGGCACCTGCCTCCGCTCCTCTAGGTCGGACTTGTTTCCCACGACAAGCAATGGAATTTTATCTTCTTCAGCCTTAACACGGAGGATCTGTTCCCTAAGGCATAGCATCAAAATAACCAAAACAAAACAATACAATACAGCTGAAAAAGCTTAAATAAGAACTCAATTTCACTGACGCTTCTAAAACGAAAGCCTTTCCTAGGAAGCAGAAAAACTAGTTACACTTAGGACATGTTCCAAGGACGCACTCCGTAGATCCTGCCATAAACTAGACAAGTGTTTTCAAAGCCTGGTTCTCAGTCTGACTATACCAGAGGGATTGGGGGGTGCTCATCACAGATACAGATTTCTGGGTCCAACAGGAGTCCTGCAGAAGTAATGTCTGAGGGATCCCTGGGTGGCGCAGCGGTTTGGCGCCTGCCTTTGGCCCAGGGTGCGATCCTGGAGACCTGGGATCGAATCCCACGTCAGGCTCCCAGTGCATGAAGCCTGCTTCTCCCTCTACCTATGTCTCTGCCTCCCTCTCTCTCTCTGTGTGACTATCATAAATAAATAAAAATTAAAAAAAAGAAGTAATGTCTGAATAGGGGCCCAGGATTCTGCATTTCAACAGGGTCCCAAATTTATGCTTAGGCATTGAAAAATTTTTAACAAAAAGAACTTGGGAACCGCTGAGATAAAAACAAGCTAAAAGAAGTATCTTCATACATATAAAATGCTTATTAATTCCCTGTAAAAAAAATGGTATGATTTCTTTGTGAGAGTAACAGCTATGAAGTCAATGTTTTTCATAATGAAGGCAGTGGCCTATTAGATCATGAAATGAGTTTAATGAGTTACAACCAGTAACTTTTTTCCTCAATGAAACAATATTATAGAACAGAAACTCAGAGGGAATCTTGAGTATTACATCAAGTATGGTTTTGTGAAACTTCTGTTTCGATTCTAACTATATGTGTGTATGCAGCTGTTCCCCCAAAGACAGGTTCCATTTGGATACAGTAAATGTTACAGCCAACAGAATGGAGTCAGTTATGTTAGGGTGTGTATTTTAATGCATATTATATTTCTACTACAAAGTGAAAAAAAAGAAAGAAAATAATGCACATTAAATTTTACCTCTACTAAAACTATCAGCTATCTAAAATGATTAATCTAGGGGCACCTGGGTGGCTCAATGGTTGAGCATATGCCTTCAGCTCGGGTTGTAATCCTGGGGGTCCTGGGATAGAGTCCCATATCAGGAACCCTGTAGGGAGCCTGCTTCTCCCTCTACCTCTGTCTCTGCCCCTATCTGTGTGTCTCATGAATAAATAAATAAAACCTTTTCAATAAATAAATAAAATTATTAATCAAAATCCAGCATTAAAAAAATTAAACATTCCATTGTCATTCTTTTGGTCCAGTAAAAACACTTCTACTTTCTAAAATACTCCAAGAAGAGACTCCTTCAAAAGCATATTTTATGGAGCTCTGCATTGATTTTTATATGAAATAGGGTAATATTTCATAATAAAAATATATTATATAATTACAAGTTTTCCATTAGAGTCGATTTAAGTATCAGATATCAAATGTTCTAAGAAAAATGAAAAAAAAGAAAAGTAGATGCTTGAAAATTGCCTTTTAGCAGCTTTGCTATAGGTTACATTTCAACAGAGGTCAAAGAACATACTAAACTTAGAAGTTATATAATCAACACAACTATGAACGAGAAAAACTAATAGCTCTCTGGTTTATTAGTCATGCAGACGTTTGTAACATTACCTCATTAATAAACATATTCAATCAAAAATGGGAGTATCGAGTCTGGTCTCTTCTTACAAACCTATTTTTCTAGCTTATTGAATATCATCCAGGGAAATTTTCAAGGAAGATAGAGCATATTAACGTTTTATGTTGGGACCTTCCCATAGATTAGAAATGCTACGTTTGAAAACTGCAAACAGGCATATGGTGAGTTTAACTGCAAAGACTCAGATCCTGTGCCTCCACTCTTTGTTTCCGATGCCTTGAGAAACCTGGACAGCCCTGTGACTTTTATCTGAATCTCCAGAGTTCAAGTCAGAAGTAACTTGCCCAACCTTTTTTTTTTTTTTTTTTTTTTGGTAGTCATCTGTCCTTTTACTTCTAAGGATCCCTGTTCTCACATAATAACTGACACCCATCTCTCAAGATGAGATGAGACTCTGCTTGGAATCTCTGAGAATGCATGAATGTTGTCTGTGTGTGTATGATGGCGTGGGGGGACAGGACGAGGGCTGCATTGTCTATTCTCGTCTGGACTCTTCCACTGCCCATCATTTCCCTTCTTGGCAAGTCATGGGGTAATGGGAAGTCAAAAGGTACAGGATATGCAAGAAAATAAGGAAGTGTGTGCATCTGTCTTGTTTTATCCTGAAGGACAGAGAAAATAGGATTATGTAGCTGCAAACACAATTATGAATATAGGGGCTATTCCCACAGAGAGAAAAATCTAGGTGTATTGGGAAAGTCTGAAATATTAATAGGACTGCTCATAAGAGTCGTGATCATGTAACTGATCACCACAACACACACACTTTAGTACCAGAGAATTTAGGTGTTCCACCTCTGAAGACTGGAGACACTATGCAGCATAGCAACAGAGCGCTACTTTGTTTACCTCCCATTCACTCTGCTGGTTTAGCTGGGTTCACCCACTGAGGCCTCCCGGGCTCACTGATGCTTCTTTCCCAATATTTAGTTTTCCCATTTTGATCTTTAGCTAATCCTTTAATTTCTGACCAAAACTTGCTAAAGAATGGGGGGGGGGGGTTTCTTTTCTCCCTTCTCCCCTTCTTAGTTCCCTATTAGACTCTAGATCTGGTTCTTAAAATCAAAAGTCCTCTGGTTATAAGGAGAGTAGATGAAAAAATACAGTTGTGTAAGAGAAACACAAAGCATATGAGGCAAGGAGAAAGACGCCCTTCTCGTTAGAATTCCTAAGGATTATGCATAACAGCTCACATTTCTTTATGACAAAATGAACTTCCGGTAACTTTACTGCATTTAGGGCTGCCTGGTGGCTCAGCGGGGAGCCTCTGCCTTAGGCTCAGGGCGTGATCCTGGGGACCTGGGATACAGTCCCATATCAGGCTCCCTGCATGGAGCCTGCTTCTTGCTTCTCCCTCTGCCTGTGTCTCTGCCTCTCTCTCTCTGGGTCTCTCATGAATAAATAAATAAAATCTAAAAAAAAAAAAGCTACTGCATTTAAAATGAATTGCAGCAGTTAATATTCCACCACACAAGCACCAGGTGCTCACAGTGTGAGAAGGCAGGGGGCCACCATACAATGCAGTGGCCATGCAGCCTGCCCCAAAGAGTTTACAGCTTAGAGCCTCACTTCATCTCATCAACTAACAAGTGCAGTTTCAGACAGAGAGAATCTCCAATGTTAAGTTGCCCAGGGTCACAAAACTGCTAAGGGGCAGGGGATGGATTCAAAGCCAGATCTGTCTGATTCTAAGGCTGGGCCCTTTCCATTCGCCTCTGCTAACAGTCCTTACGGTAGCAGCAAATGGTCACTCAGACACACATCTTTCACTCTCCTGACAATGTTTCATCAACCTCAAAATAGAACAAAATTATTACTTTTCTGCAAAAGTATAAAAAAGATAAAAATGGTTGAGGTGCCTGGGTGGCTCAGTTGGTTAAGTGTCTGACTCTTGATTTCAGCTCAGGTCATGATCTCAGGGCCCTGGAATCAAGCTCCACATCGGCTCCGAGCTCAGTGGGGAGTCTGCTTGAGATTCTCTCTCTCCTCCCTCTGCCCCTACACCCCTGCTCGTTGCTCTCTCTCTTTCTGTTTCACTCTCTCTCTTTCTCTCAAATAAATAAATAAAATCTTTGGGGGAAAAAAAGATATATTTTTATTAGTGAACTCCTCAATCACTGTCCCTTAGGATTTTATATGAAAACAAAATTATCGATTCCTGAGAATATGGAATGGCTTCATCCTCTCTAGGGACAACAGATTCTTAAGATAATTTATATTCAGAAATTATAAAAACAGGGAAACCCAAAGAGATTATAACAAATGGTGGACTATCATGTGCTAAGATTCAAAAAGCCGCAGAAAATTCTTCTTAATAGCAAGCTCAACCCTCTACCACTGTGCTCACCCCCAAAGTCCTGCCAAGCCAAAAAAAGAGAGGCAAAAAGCCTCCCAGAGGGAGGCTGAATTCAAACATACCTGAATTCAGCAGTTGCTGTAAACGATTCATGTTCTGTGATTGAGAACACGAGAAGGAAGCCTTCCCCACTGCGGAAGTAGTTGTCTCGAATGGCTGCATAGTCCTCTTGTCCAGCCGTGTCCAGAATATCTATCTGGACCTCCTCTCCATCAAGAACCACTTTCTTCCTGTAACTGTCAGCTTTGGTAGGTTCATAGTCTTCTACAAACTGAGAAAGTAAACAACACGATCAGTAACAAAGTTTTAAGGGAAAAAAAATCTGCCAAAAAAATACATTTCAATACATGGGCACTTGGCCTACAATCAACTGAGTATTTATTGGGTGCCTATCATTATCACACTATGTACAAAGCACTATGAAATAAAAATAACTCCTTATATAACACTTCTGTTCTTTATTGCTCTCAGCTCTACCACTTTTTATTTATTTTGCTTTTAAACAAGAGCAGATATTCCCATTTTGTAGATGAGGAGACCAAGCACAGGGCAGAAGGAACACTTGGCATTATTATTCTCAGGATAAAATTACAATAACAAACACTGGCAAGAGTGAGAAGCAGAAGCTCTTATATATAATCAACAGAAGTATAAAACTCATCTGAAAAGTAATTTGGCAAAAGAAACTAGGAAGATTAAATATACACATAATGAAATATAAAAATAAACCCATCAAGCACCAGAAGAAAACATGGGTGAAATCCTTTTATTACCTTGAAGTAGGGAAGGCCTTTTTAACTATGACTCAAACTCCAGAAGCCATGTAAGAAAAAATTGATAAATTAGACTACATAAAAAACTTTTAAAACTTCCATATGGCACAACACACTATAAAGAAAGACAAATGACAAACAGGGAAAAAGTATTTGAACCCACATCACAAAGAGCTATATTTAAACAGTTCCTAGAAACAGGGAGAAAAAAAGATCAACAATCCAATGGGGAAAAAGTGGCAACAGACATAAACAATTCACAGAAAAATAAATACATATGATGTTAAACATATGAAAAGATGTTCATCCTCACTGAATATAGAGAATGGAAATTGTTAACTACATGGAAATAGCATTTTTCACCTACCAGACTCACAAAAACCCCAATGTTGGACAACACACTCTGGGGAAATAGGCCCTCTTGTACATGGCTGGTGGGAGTAGAGAACAGTGCAGTCTTTATGGAGATGAACAGAGCAAGACCTAAGAGCACTGGAGAAGCACTCATCCTCAGTCCCAGCCACTCTACTTCTAGGGATCTAATCTACAGCAACATACAAGGAGATCCCTGTGGCACTGTGACAGCAAACAATTAATAACCACCCAAACGTCCAGCAGCAGGCACCCACCAATGGAATACTATGCAGTTATAAAAAATGACAGAGAGAACTATGTACAGATACATAATAAAGGTCTCCAGATTATAAGTCTACCTTTTGTACAAGTAGGGAGAATAAGGAAGAAATGTGTGTGTGTATAGTTGTTTGTATATATATATATACAAACACTATACACACAAATATATATATAATATATATATTATATATATATCTTAACATATATGTATATGCCTACGTACCTATGTATATATGTATGTATATATTTGCCAAAAAGATACTCTGAAAAGAAATAAAACAAACAAACTTAAAAGTTGTGAAACATGGGATGCCTGGGTGGCTCAGTGGTTGAGCGACTGCCTTTGGCTCAGGTCATGATCCCAGGGTTCTGGTATCAAGTCCCACATAGGGCTCCCCACAGGGAGCCTGCTTCTCCCTCTGCCTATGTCTTTGTCTGTGTCTCTCATGAATAAATAAATAAATAAATAATCTTTAAAAAAGAATACTTTAAATCAGTGCTGGTTTAGGCAGATATCCACATGCAGAAGAATGAAGTTAGACCCATACTTCACATCACATACAAAAAGTAACTCAAAATGGATTAAGACCAAAATGTAAGAGCTAAAACCACAAACTCTAAGAAGAAAACACAGGTGTAAGTCTTTATGACCTGAGATTTGGCAATACATCCTTAGGACCTCAAAAGCACAAGCAACAACAACAAGAAATAAACTGGACTTCATCAAAATGTAAAACTGTCATGCTTCAAAGGACACCATCAAGAAAGTGAAAAGATAACCCATAAAATGAGAGAAAATATTTGTGTATCATCTAAGAAGGAACTTGTATTACAAATACATAAGACACTTAAAATTGAACAATAAAATAGCTCAATTTAAAAATAGACTAAGGACTGGAATAAACATTTCTCCGAAGAAAACACACAAATGGCCAATAAGCCCAATATCATCAGTCATCAGAGAAATGCAAATCAGAACCCCAATGAAATACTACTTCATACATACATAGGATGTATAATCAAAAAGAAACAATGACAAGTGTTGGCAAGGATATGGAGAAACTAGAACCCTCATACATTGCTTGCAGGATTATAAAATGGTGCAGCTGCTATGGAAAACAGTTTTGCAGTTCCCAAGAAGTTATACGTACAGTTACCATAAGACCTAGCAAGTTTCACGCCTCAATATATTCAGGCAAGAGAATTTAAGACATAGGTCTATAAAAATTTATACACAAATGTTCATGGTGACATTATTCAAAATAGCCAAAAAGAAGAAAGAATCCAAATGTCCATCAATGTATGAATGGATAAACAAAATATAGCATACCCAGACAATGGAATATTACTCCATGATAAAAAGGAATGAAGTATTGCGGTGCCTGGGTGGTTCAGTAGGTTAAGCATGCAACGCTTGATTTCAGCTCAGGTCATGATCCTAGCATCATGAGATCGAGCCCCACATTGGGCTCTGTGCTGGGTGTATAACCTGCTTAGGATTCTCTCTCTCTCTCTCTCCCTCCACTTGAGTGCATGCGCTCTCTCTCTAAAATAAATAAATAAATAAATAAATAAATAAATAAATAAATAAATAAATAAGGATCTTTAAAAAAAAAAAAACAAGAACAAAGTACTGATACAAGTTACAACATGGTGAGCTTTCAAAACATTATGCTAAGTGAAAGACACCAGATATAAAGACCACATATGATATGATTCCAATTATATGAAATGTCTAGATAGGCAAATCCATAAAAACAGAAAGTGGTTGTCAGGAACCAGAAGTGGAAGCAGGGGAGGCAATAATGAGGAAAAATTGCTTATATGTAGGGAGTTTTCCCTTTTGAGAAAATTCTTCTAAAATTATATAATGGTGATGATTGCAGATCTGTGTGAATACACTAAAAAGTCATTGAATTGTACATTTGAAAAGGGTGAATATCATGGTATGTGAATTATATCTTAATATATTGTAATTTAAATTTTTAAAAATTTAAAAATTGAACTGAGATTATCAGTTTGAACTTATGGGCCCTCTGAAGAATACCCTTAAAAAAAGCCTCATGCTAGGGCACTTGGGTGGCTCAGTGGGTTAAGCACTCAACTACTGATTTAGGCTCAGGTCATGATCTCAAGGTTGTGAGATCCAGCCCCACATGGGCCTCTGCAGTCAGCAGGGAGTCTGCTTCTCTCCATCTACTACCTCTCTCTCCCCTCTCCCTTAGCCCCTCTCACCACTCATGCACACCTTCTCTCTAAAATAAATTTTTTTTAATTTTTATTTATTTATGATAGTCACACACAGAGAGAGAGAGAGAGAGGCAGAGACACAGGCAGAGGGAGAAGCAGGCTCCATGCACCAGGAGCTCGATGTGGGATTCGATCCCGGGTCTCCAGGATCGCGCCCTGGGCCAAAGGCAGGCGCCAAACCGCTGCGCCACCCAGGGATCCCTAAAATAATTTTTTTTAAAAAAGAGCCTCATGCTGCCAATTGAGAGCTAATGGTTCAGATTATTTTAAATTTCAAAATAAAAAAATGAAAAGAATTTTATATTAGGCTCTTACATTTGTATTAATAGTTGTATTAAAATACACAATATGTGACAATTGACCTATGCTTCACACAGTGTCCTTTTAACTCCTTTCCAAAGAGACAAATCCATGGCCCCAAAAAACCCCACCACCCAGTGCAAATCTCTGAATACCACCATAAAGCATCTCAATTGTATATTTCTGAGCTTTCAAGTTTAAAACCAGCAAGAGTTCCATGGACTCCCGGGACATAGGAAGTCAGAGTGTCCTGATATGACTGCATACCTCTGTGCCAGTGAAAAGTGTACAGATTATTAGGACATAGATTACAATCTTGATGTTTCCTTTTTTCCACTAGAAACAGGAAATCCCTGATGTCTTGGTATCTGTTAAGATGCTCCATGCTCCTGGTCTTGCAAGGCTGTGTGTGATTCAGTTTCAGATGCCCAAGACACAAAACTGAAACAAACTTCATAGAGACTCCTTCTTACTGAGCATGTCTAAGATGCCTTAGCTAGCCACTGAGCTAGCCGCAGTCAAAGGAGTATAAAAAGTCAAAAATAAAAAGGTTAAGATCTCCCTCCAATTTATCTCAAAGTCAGAACTTAGCCCAAAAGAAAAATTTCTGAGACCACTGCTCCTCACATAATCCAATTTTCATAGCAATTTCACCATATAAGCTAATTTTTTTTAACTTGGGGTAAAGCACTGACCAAGAACAAAGAATGTGGGTAGCCCATGAGACTTTAGATAACTGGCATCCCCAAGCACAAGACTCAGTTTTCTTCTCTGTGAAATCGGGCCTTACTAGCTGACATCTCAAGCAGGAGTCACCACACTTGACCATATATCAGATTCGCCAGGAGAGCTTCCCATTTCCCATTTCTAGAACACTCTAGAAATGTTATCCAGAAGGTGTTGTGTTTTTTTTATTATAAATTTATTTTTTATTGGTGTTCAATTTGCCAACATACAGAATAACACCCAGTGCTCATCCCGTCAAGTGCCCCCCTCAGTGCCCATCACCCATTCACCCCCACCCCCTGCCCTCCTCCCCTTCCACCACCCCTAGTTCGTTTCCCAGAGTTAGGAGTCTTTATGTTCTGTGTCCCTTTCTGATATTTCCCACACACTTCTTCTCCCTTCCCTTATACTCCCTTTCACTATTATTTATATTCCCCAAATGAATGAGAACATATAATGTTTGTCCTTCTCCGATTGACTTACTTCACTCAGCATAATACCCTCCAGTTCCATCCACGTTGAAGCAAATGGTGGGTGTCATGTCTAATGGCTGAGTAATATTCCATTGTATACATAAACCACATCTTCTTTATCCATTCATCTTTCAATGGACACCGAGGCTCCTTCCACAGTTTGGCTATTGTGGACATGGCTGCTAGAAACATCGGGATGCAGGTGGCCCAGTGTTTCATTGCATCTGTATCTTTGGGGTAAATCCCCAACAGTGCAATTGCTGGGTCGTAGGGCAGATCTATTTTTAACTCTTTAAGGAACCTCCACACAGTTTTCCAGAGTGGCTGCACCAGTTCACATTCCCACCAACAGTGTAAGAGGGTTCCCCTTTCTCCACATCCTCTCCAACATTTGTGGTTTCCTGCCTTGTTAATTTTCCCCATTCTCACTGGTGTGAGGTGGGATCTCATTGTGGTTTTGATTTGTATTTTCCTGATGGCAAGTGATGCAGAGCATTTTCTCATGTGCATGTTGGCCATGTCTATGTCAGAAGGTGTTTTTTAAGAAGGTGCCCCAGGAGATTCTGCAATCAGCTAAATTTGGGAATCACTACTAACATTTCTTCAAGCTCCACAATTATGATTCTGAAACTATACTGTCCAATATAGTAGCTACTAGTCACGTGTCACAGAGCTCAGCAGCCACATGTATGAACAAGTATAGATACAGAACATTTTCACTGAGGCACTATTTTAGAAAACTGGGGCACCTGGGTGGCTCAGCCTGCTGAGCGTCTGCCCTCAGCTCAGGTCATGATCCCAGGGTCCTGGGATGGAGCCCTGCGTCCGGCTCCTTGCTCAGTGGCAAGTCTGCTTCTCCTTCTCCCCACCCGGCCCTTGTGCTCTCTCTCTCTCTCTCTCTCTCTCTCTCTCTCTCTCTCTCAAATAAAGACATAAAATCTTAAAGAAAGAAAGAAAGAAAGAAAGAGAAGAAAGAAAGAAAGAAAGAAAGAAGAAAGAAAGAAAGAAAGAAGGAAAATCAAAGACTTCTTAAAACATACATCGTTTCATCTCCATTCTTTCCTTGTTCTGATTTTAGTTTGCCATTTCTTCAATAAATGCAGCTCTTGGGGATCCCTGGGTGGCTCAGCGGTTTAGCGCCTGCCTTTGGCCCAGGGGGTGATCCTGGAATCCTGGGATGGAGTAGGGCTCCCTGCATGGAGCCTGCTTTTCCCTCTGCCTATGTCTCTAACTCTCTCTCTCTCTCTCTCTCTCTCTCTCTCTCTCTCTCCCTGTGTCTCTCGTGAATAAATAAAATAAAAATCTTTAAAAAATAAAAATTTAAAAATTTAAAAATTTAAAAAATAAATAAATGCTGCTCTCCAGTCCTCAAATGTTAGCACACAAAAAAATAGACTATAATCAAGCCTCACATCCCCTTGTTTCTCTGAAGATACTGGGAAGAAGGGACAAAGCACTTCTGCATGCATCTTTTCCCCTCCCTCTTACCATATGCACACATACAAATATACATAATAAAAAGGAAAACCCAGATGTGACTGCACTACTTAGTCTCAACTGCATGAGCAGCCATGCTATTGATAAGACTATCTGGACTGGATAATTCTTTGTTGTGGGATCTCTCCTGGGTACTGTAGGATGCCTAGCACCATCCCTGGCCTCTACCCACTAAGGGCTAGTAGTATCTGTCCCCTAGTTGGGACACCCAAAAATATCTTCAGACATCACCAACAGTTTCCTGGGAGTGGGGACAAAATCCTCTTCCTCATCTTGATTAACAAGCTACTCTAGTCCTGTCTCCATCTTAACTCTGCTCCTCACCGTCTCTTCTTCCTAGACTTCATAGAAGAACAATAAGAAATTTTCAGTAAGCAAATCATCTTACTAAGCAAAAACAAAGAGTTTCAAAGCCATTTTCAAAAACTGCCTCTCCTCTTTGTGCAAAAATGTTCTGGGTAAATCAAGTGGATTCTGCTAGATTTCCCCTACTTTGGCCTCTAGTATAAGATAAAGAGAAGAAAGGGGGTCCCTGGGTGGCTCAGCGGTTTAGCGCCTGTCTTCAGCCCAGGGAGTGATCCTGGAGTCCCAGGGTCGAGTCCCACATCAGGCTCCCTGCATGGAGCCTGCTTCTCCCTCTGCCATGTCTCTGCCTCTCTCTCTCTCTCTGTCTCTCATGAATAAATAAATAAAATCTTAAAAAAAGAAAAAGAGAAGGAAACATCAAAGACAAGAGTTTCTCATTGTAAAATATACAATGACCCAGGAGGAAATCAAGGTTTTGGTCCAAAGCTTATTCATTTTGGGGCCCCATTTTAAGGAAAGAATATAAAACTATACATATAATATTAGATACAAAAGTGAATATCTAAAGTGAGAAAAAAATCATAATCCATTAAAATTTTTTTTAAGTGGACAAATACTATGGCAAATATACCTTCAGGAGACCCTCAGTGAGTCATGCCTTGTATGATGCTCTGCCCTTAAATGCAGAGGAATGTGACTGGCTTCTTACCAGAATAGGCAACGGTCACGAGATCACCCCATGATTACATTTCCTTACATAAGAATCTGTCTTAGCTAACCAGAGAGACTCTCCTACTGGCTGTGAAGAAGCAAGCTGAAGTATGAACTACCTATGGAAAGGGCCTGGTAGCAAGGACCTGCGGGCCTCCATCCCACATCTGCAAGAAACTGATCTCTGCCAGCACCCAGAGCTTGGAGGAGAATCCAAACCTCAGCTGAGCTCACAGCCACAGCCAACACTGCTACAGCCTTCTGGGACCCCAAGCAGAGCACTCAGCTAAGCTGTGCCAGACTTCCAACCCCTGGAAACTGTAGATAACAAATGTGTGTTGTTTCAGACTGCTAAATTTATAGTAGTATGTCACATGGCTATAGAAAACCAATATGAATACCACTTATTTCACAAAATAACACATTTTTATTAATTAGCTGCCTGGTATGACCTCTAGTATACCTTGCTGCTGATTTGTTTGCCATGTACTCTTTGATTATCTCATAACACCTGCCAATGATTCTCTAATACTTCCTATAGTGAATAAAAAACAATTTAGTCTTGTCCTCTAGCATAATTGGTCCAAATTTCTCTTTTATTGAAAGTTTAGAAGGGTTTTTTTCTGCTTCATAATGATGTGACGTTATTAGTAACAAAAGTTTTAGGACTATTGTCAAATTTAGGAAATCTTTATTGAACTTCCTTGTAAGAAGGTCTAAGATCTAGAAGAAATTTCCAGACCAGTTTCTTGCTCCGTATGTCTCGACCCTTGTTTCTCCTCCATGGCACACACATTTTCAGAGCCAGGGGCCATTTTCAGGACAACATTCACACCACGATATACTCCTGGCCCTGCACCTCATGTCAGCAGAGTGGGTGGTGGGTATATTCCTGGAAGCCATTCCTCTAGTGGGAACGCTGGTAATAACCACATACCAACATGACTCCAAACCACATAAATATATTCCACTAATTCCCAGCTAAACATATCCTAATTCAGCTTCACTCAGCTAGATCCCAAAAATGGCCATCACCACTCCAATACCATCCAACATTAGAGGAAGTTGGACAGAGGGCAAGTCTAGTGAAAATAGATCTATCTAAACAGAAAGATAATGATCAGAACTGAGCGTGGTTAAAGGTATCTCCCTTTCACAAATTTTGTAAAGCACACACCTGTGTGAGCTTATGCAAGCTCTAGTCAGAACAGTCTTACCTACAGGATCAGCCAAGGGCCATCAGGCAGGGACATTTGTTGCCATGGAAATCAAAACTGTGTTGTCACATTGGACTCGGCACCAGTTCCATTATCTACATTAAGTGATACAAATTTGAGGCAAGGACAGTGAGAGCTTTCCTTTGCTGCATGGGAGAGAACTAGAGAGAACCAGATGTCTATCACTTGAGGAAAGACTCTTATGACAACTTAGCTCTCCCTTTCAGTATCTCTCCAAATGGACTTTACAAAGCTAATTATCTGACCTGTTCTTTAGAAACAGCCTCTTCCCCTGTTCGTGTCAGAAAGAAAGCTCAAAGGATGATGGGAATTGTGCGAGCAAGGACCCCCTCACATTCCTGCCACAGTTGAAATTCCTTACCAAAAATCAGCAAAGTTTTATGCTGGTTAGAGCCCCTAAAAAGCTATTCAGAAACCATGTTAACACAAATTTGCCCCATGATCATCCATGCGTGTGAGGCAATGAGCACATGGACACAGCTGGAAAAGGGACATTTTTACAGCGAACTCCATGACAAAAGCCACCTGTGCCTGGCATGTCTTACCTCATCATACATGAACTGTAGAGTCAGGGCCGACTTGCCAACCCCTCCACTGCCGACCATGATCACCTTGTGAAGGGCCAAGGAGCTCTGGCTCTTACTCTTGTTCGCAGCCATCTTGCTGATTTTCTAAGGTTGCAACACACGAACAAAAGACCTAGTTGAAGAGCTGCCAACGAACAAGACAAAGACTTAGAAGCAGTTTGATTTCTACCCAATTAAAATTAAATGAAATCCATATGCACCAGAAAAGCCTAACCCAGACATTTCAATAGAGAAATAAATCTTCTAGGTTCCACAGAGATAAAACAATCCCTCCAACAACCCCATAAGTCATTTACCACAGCAGAGCCAGAGAGAAAGCAGAATGGAGAGAGAAAAAAATAGGTATGCACATCCAATGTGTTTATCACTGGGGCAGGTGGGGAAGGACAACCTGCCACTAAAAATCTATTATGTCCTCAAAGTGCTTCACCCAGGGCAGAGTGACCAAAGAGCTCCCAGTCCCACCTTTCACCCCTACCCCAAGTCATCTGGAGCCCCAGAGAACACCAGCACTCAGGGGCCTCAATCTCCACCCCTTTATTCTACTCCTCACCTCCCCTTGTACCTCTACCTCCTGACACACACACCCACACAGACCCCCACACAGGTGCAGCTTTTATAATAAGTACCCCTATGCGGCACATGAGAGTTAAAAGAAGGAGAATGAAATTATTTTCCCCAAGTGCATTTAAAGTGATGAACTAAAATGAGCTAAACTCTCCTATAATTAACAGTTGATTAGTCAAAATCAGTTTACAATCAGACATGAGATAAAAAGAGATGAGGGGGGGATCCCTGGGTGGCTCAGCAGTTTGGCGCCTGCCTTTGGCCCAGGGCGCGATCCTGGAGTCCCGGGATCGAGTCCCACGTCAGGCTCCTGGCATGGAGCCTGCTTCTTCCTCCTCCTGTGTCTCTGCCTCTCTCTCTCTCTCTCTCTCTCTCTCTCTCTCTCTCTATGTCTATCATAAGTAAATAAATAAATATTTTTAAAAAAGAGATGAGGGTCCCTGGAATTAATGGGAAGATAAAATTTTCCAAGTAGATACCTGGAACTTAACTCCAGTGCCAAATTTTATTTTAATCAATTTGTATGGAAAAGCCTATTTTACATAGACCACAGGGTAAAGAAAAGGACGTGGGGCTGGGCATCTCATGGGCCTGAGCCCGGGTCTGCTATTTGTGAGCTGGGAGACTTAGAACTACCTGATTTCCCCAAGCCAGTTTTTTACCTGCAAAAGCCAACCACCATTTACCTTGTTCGATTCTCCTGAGGATTAAATAAGACAACACATGTGAATGACCTAATAAGCACAGTGCCTAGCACCCAGTAGGAACTTAACAAAGGCTGATTTCGTTCCTACCAAACCTAACTTCCTAGCAATTCTAACTTTTTAAGATTTAAACCTTTTTTCTAATTACAGTATGATAGGCTCCTATTTCCATTACTGCTGACAAAGTAACTTGAAAACATCACCACTAGAACAATAAATTAATACACATAGCACACACATAAATCATCCAGGCAAAATAAAGCAACATTGTTTTACATCAATGATTTCCATCCTTGGCTGCACAATGGAAATCACCTGGGTAGCTTTAAAAACATCCTGATGTGTGGGTCCCACCCCAGAGATTCTGATGGAATTGGCCTGGCATGCATCCTGGGCATGGGACTTCCAAAAGCTTCCCAGATGATTATAGTGGACGCTCAAGATTGAAAAGTTCTCTTACATGCACAGTTCAGTTCAAAAGAAAGAAAATCCCTATGGTAGTGCAAAAACTCAGGGCAGTAAGAGCTGCTATTCCTGCAGTCCTAAATAGCTGCTGTTCTTGATAACTTCAGATTTCACAAACACACAGGGCTAGGAGACCAGATGCTCAGGCCAGGTGGGAGTCAGAACTGAGACACAAAGGCCCTTGGAGGAAAACACTTAAGGTAAAGAATAAACTAGAAAAACATTTGTTGACCAACAGGAGACAATGACAAGGAAGTCTGTCTGACTGAGCCTCAGCTGCATGGAAGTGTACCTAGAAAATATGTGACCACAACACTTCTCCAAAGCCAAGAAATTAACATAAAAAGCAGTCCCAGGCTGGTCATGGTGCCAGAACACAAGGCAGAATGATTAACAAAACCTCTCTGGGGGGACAACATACACTGAGAGATCAGGATACTCATAGCTAAAACTCACAGGTAGGAGTCCACAATTCCAACCTACAACACACCTAAGAAAATCACCATACATGGGAGTCCACATCCATAACAAGCAGGACTTTTTGGACAATTATAAAAAGTATAATTTGAGCATTTTTAAAAGATTTTACTTATTTACTTGACAAAGAAAGAAGAGAGCACATGCAGGGGAAGCAGAAGAGGGAGAAGCAGGCTTCCCTGCTGAGTCCAATGTGGAGCTCAATCCCAGGACCCTGGGGTTATGACCTAAGTCAAAGTCAGATGCTTAACCAACTGAGCTATCCAGGTGCCCCATAATTTGAGCATTTTTAATAAAGCCAAAATCAAAATATTAGAAAAATGGCATTATCAAAAGACCAGGAGTTGAACAAGAACCCCTCTGTCTAAAATATTTTTTAAGTACTTAAAACAAAAAGTTATAAAACTATAAGGGAGAAAAAAAACCCTATCATTTTTTTTCTCTACCTATCTTTGGCTCATTAGCTGGGGTCCTGAAGATTTAACTGACAAAAAAACAGATTAACAAGAGAAAAACAAACAGGAGCTTATTACTGTGAACATCTCACATACACACACAAATTCAGTGATGAGTAACTCAAATGGGGTGGTTAGAACTTCGGCTTACATAGCATCTTAACAAAATAATAATAAATTCTATAGAGAAGTGACAAGACCAAAAACAAAAGACTCTGCACTTCTAGGGGTAACAAACTATGGAAAGGCAAATACTATATAAAGGAAATTGATGGATGATAAGAACTGGTGAGTAAGGTGTGTTATGCAGGCTCCTCCAGGCCTTCTCTGGGCTGCTAAGAATCTTCAGCTCTCAAGGATAGCTCTGCCCTTCCTGGTAGAAAGGGGAGGCACAGAATCTTATTTTGGTCTGTTACTTTTCAACTGCCTTCAGCTCAATATGCCTCCAGCATATTTTGGGATGGCATCCTCTGAACCCTTTCAATTCTTAATAGAAAATTTAGGAAATAGGAGGTTCTGGTTGGCTCAGGTGGTGGAGAACTCAACTCTTGATCTCAGGGCTATGAGTTCAAGCCCTGTGTTAGGTACAGAGATGACTTAAAATTTAAGAAATATCTAAACTGTCTCTGAAAGAGAAAAATATCATTTATGAGTCTGCCAGGCAGAGATAGTCACTATTAACAGTAGACATCCTGCCAGTATTCTAATCTATATATTCCTATATTTAAGACCTATTTGAGATCATATTTGTGTAGTTGGCATGTTCTCTCTCACGTATTATATCCATCTGTCTCCTCAGAGCAGACTGAACAGAATTAAACCTTTCCTTGATTTAAGGACCATCGTCAGCATGAAATCAGTTATGTGAGCAGCCTTGGGCTGTTGTGAGAAGGATCAGATGTCCGCTTCTTCTGCGCCTTCACAGGACCTCAGTTTACTTGCCTATGCCAGTCTTCTTTCCACTGCTCCTTTTCTAATTATGTGCTTTTTAATAAGTGTTCTAAGCAATTAACTAGATAATTAAGCACATTTGAATTGTGACTAAAATAGAATAAATGGGATAAGGCGTGGGCCTCCCCAAAAGGCTTTACTTTAGTAAAGTGAAACAACTTTTGACCTAATTTCTGGTCCACAAGTGTTTTCCAGAGAGCTAAGGTTGGTGCACGAGGTTGGAACCTCCAGACTATCCATCACATAATTTCTTTAAAGCAACCTTGCTCCTGTGAATTATTATAGTTGTATGAAAATGGAGAAATAATCTTCCAGGTTGGGGTGGGGGAGGTTTTCAAACCCATGTAGACATCTATCTAATTCTGAGCTGTTATTTTCCAAAAACAAAGTCAACTTCTCTAGAGAAAATCACAATTAATGAACTGAAGATTATTCAGCAAATCTAAAGACGTCTGCCAAAGTATCTGTGCTCAAAAACTGAATAACCACAGTGGATATTTCCAACCTACATAACTGCTTTGGTCAACTTGACCTGATGAAGGGAAAGACAGGATAAAAGCAGAAGGGCTAGCCAAGTGCCCATGACCAAATCAATCCTGGAAACTGGAAATGCCCACCTCCAGGCTCCTGACATTGGCCACTGTCAGTCTACCTGTTGTTTTTGTTCTTACTTGTACTGAGAGTGTTCCAGAAACATGGTCTTTGACTCAAGAAACTCTAAGTCTAGCAATTTAATAAATCCTGTGGCAGAACGATGCAAGTCAAGGGGTGCTCTGAGAACACAAAGGAGAGATGTCTAAATCAGACTAGAAAGTCAGGCAAATTCTCCCAAAGGGAGCAACTTAGGAACTGGGATTTGAAAGAGTGGATTTGATAAAGAGAGGAAAAGAAATAACAGGAAGAAAACAAAGCAGCGCAGTTGAAGAAGTGCATGCTGATTTAATGTTTATAATTGATATGCCGGGATCCCTGGGTGGCGCAGCGGTTTGGCGCCTGCCTTTGGCCCAGGGCGCGATCCTGGAGACCCGGGATCGAATCCCACGTCAGGCTCCCGGTGCATGGAGCCTGCTTCTCCCTCTGCCTGTGTCTCTGCCTCTCTCTCTCTCTCTCTCTCTCTCTCTCTCTCTGTGATGACTATCATAAATAAATAAAATTATAATTGATATGCCTACTCAACAAATGTATTCTTAAAAAATAATACAAGTATCCTTTTCACCCCAACATTTTATGAAAAGTTTCAAACTTTTAGCAAAGTTGAGCAAACTGTACAGCAAGTCCATATACCCACCACCTGGATTCTCCAATTAGCGTTTTGCTCCATTTGCTTTACCACAATCCCCATTATTTGGCATCCCTCTTCCCATCCATCAATCCATCTTACTCTTCTGATGCATTTCCTGTAAGCTGTAGACTTTAGTACACTTCATCCCTGACTTTGGCGTAGACATCATTCTTTACACAACAATCATACTCTACCCCCTCCCCCCACACACACACAAACACACTGCCTTCACTAACAATTTCAGAACTCTCTCTAAAGGGTTAGCAATCCTCCTAAATCACTTCAACAAACTATGTGGGTTCCTGGCCAATACATGAAGCCACAACACAGACTTTCCATAAGAGGAATGAAGGCCCATAACACCAAATCCTGGCATGGCTCTCACTGGGTCAGAAGTCTTTTACAAAGAACTTGAGAAACACACCAGTGAACACCCTTTACTATGTCTCCACCTACTAA
This sequence comes from Nyctereutes procyonoides, assembly GCF_905146905.1. NCBI lineage: Eukaryota > Metazoa > Chordata > Mammalia > Carnivora > Canidae > Nyctereutes > Nyctereutes procyonoides. The sequence continues at coordinate 8,976,294 of NW_026575030.1, read as the reverse complement.
CAGGAAAGCTCAGCAGTTAGATTCTTTTTTGTTCAAAAAACATTTAAGTGCTACCTTGTGCCAAGCCGTGGGTCTCTGCCTTAGAAAACTTAATCCCCTAAGGAAAGACATACAACTAAAGCATTTTAATAGACTTTCTCACATTCAGTGATGAACACAGTACAAGACATAATGGAAAGCATAATGAACTCTGGGAAGAGAGAATCAGGAAAGGCTTCAGAATTGAAGAAGAGTTCACTCAGCAGACAAAGAGTGAGAGAGGGGAGTTTTCCATGCATAACTGAGAGCACATGCTAAGGAAAAAAGCATGAAACATAATAGCAGGTACCAGGTATCACATGATATTGAGAAGACAGTTTCATCTATAAACAAGCGTGAGATGCCATTCTGAGAAACCTACCTGGGAGGAAATAGGAAGCCACTGCGAGGTGTGTACTCCTGCCCAAGTGACCACGTAAAGCATTGGATCAATAAGAATAAACAGGGCAGCCCCTGGTGGCGCAGCGGTTTGGCGCCGCCTGCAGCCCAGGGTGTGATCCTGGGGAACAGGGATCGAGTCCCATGTCAGGCTCCCTTCATGGAGCCTGCTTCTCCCTCTGCCTGTGTCTGCCTCTCTCTCTCTCTCTCTCTCTCTCTCTCTCTGTGTGTGTGTGTGTCTCTCATGAATGAATAAATAAAATCTTTTTTTAAAAAAAGAAAAAGAATAAACACACATACTCCCATACAGAAAAATGAGACACCTCAAACTTAAAAAACTTCATTCAGATGGTTCAGCAGGGAGGCAAGTGTTGGGAAATGCTTTTCCTACGTCATGTTCTATGATACATTAATATGAGACAGGGCTCTCTACCATTCAGCATTAATTCAAAGACTAGAACACATTCACTTGAGAAGAAAAGTTATTAAAGCAAATCACAATATATAAACCACACAAATGAATGTTAGGAGGAAGGAGTGTTTTCTAGTGGCCCTTAGTCCCATAGGCTAATATAATCATCAGTCTTTGGTTAAACTGAGACTAGGAGAAAATGAGTTAGTAGGTAGAGTCAAAAAGCCACCCTGTCTGTAACAGAGTTATCAAGAAAATCAAATGAGGGGGATCCCTGGGTGGCGCAGTGGTTTAGCGCCTGCCTTTGGCCCAGGGCACGATCCTGGAGACCCGGGATCAAATCCCATGTCGGGCTCCCGGTGCATGGAGCCTGCTTCTCCCTCTGCCTATGTCTCTGCCTCTCTCTCTCTCTCTCTCTCTCTCGCTCTGTGACTATCATAAATAAATAAAAATTTTAAAAAATCAAATGAGAATTTGAAAATGCAAAGGAAAACTTACTCCTCCTGTCCCTCTCATAAAATTCAAGTGTCCTAGGTAATATGGCCCACAAAAACATATGAGGAAATTCTTAGACACCGTACACATGCAAAGAATTGCACTCAGCATTTTTTTCCAGAAAATATAACTTGAAGGTAGCCTAGCTATTGCTAATAGGCCATAATCATAATACTTCAGTCTCCCAAAATATCATCCATGTTTTTAATAATTAAATAAGAATCCAAAAGGAAAGCAATCCTAAATCTGGGACAATTTAAGCACCAAAACAATTAAGGACAGTAATGACAACAGACCACTGAAAAATTAGGAATTAATGAATCCATACCTATAATAGGTATTAAATAAACAAGGAAAGAGGTAGAGCTCTTGCTTCTAGTAGAACGCCAAAGGCAGACTGATAAATGCAGGGGGTACATCTGAGTTGGAAAATCAACATTTTCTAATTATTATAGTAAAGACTGGTCTGGCCAAGAATCATTAATAGATGCTAAATCTAAAGGGGAGATCTGGATGAGGAACAGGATATTTGCACGGTCTCCACATATTAGTTATGAATCAGAGTCTGCATTTTAACAAGCAGCACTACTTAAGTGTCAAGGCAAATCCCAATTATTGACAACACTTCCTGTTACGATCCAAATTCAGAACAATCTGATCTAAATTAGGGTCATGAAGAACCCTCCCAAAAAAAGCAGTGCTTTCAAATATGAAGTAACACAGGAAACAGATGGATTGCAAGGACTGTAATGAAAAAGTAAAACGCAATGACACTGCCTACTCAGTAGATGTCATATCTGTTAGTATTGAAAATCGACATGGAATCTTTTTCTTACATCTAACACCAAATTATTCAATAGTTGTAACAAAAAAAAAAAAACAAACTGAAGGACTGTACATGAGTGTGCCAGTGTGTGTTGGCAGCACTTCCCTTCCTGCGCTGAATCTCTATATCACTGTCATTTTAACAAGACAAATTGTGGTTACTGGTCAGCAGTCTTAAAGGCACTCCTTGGGGAGAGAGATAGTGGCCTATTCCTATGTATGTCACCAGGACCTAGAACTCTGACCTCCAATGTATCAGAGACCTAGAACCACCCAGAGAGTAAATAAAGGAATGAATGAATGATGAGGAAAGGGTTTCAAGAAATGAAAACAAGGACACATTTTAAACGATATTCCATGACGCATACTATGCCACATTTCTCATCAGTGTTCCATTAAGGAAATAATGTCTTGAGTGTTCTATTGTGAACACTGATTCTAGACAGTACATCATTAAAGTAGCAGCCCTCCCAGAGGTTCTTTTTATGGCTTAATAATAAATGCCATTAGTTACAAAAGTAATAGTAATTTAAAAACAATCCACATGCACACACACACTCAGGAGACAAGGTGAAAACACTGGTCAAAGATAGACAATTAAAGATCAGTAAAGATAGCAACTGAAATGGATTGAATTACCTCAAATTTGTTCACAATAATACTTTAAGTATTATTGGTCACCTTTGGAGGACTAGGAAAACAAAACATTATTTTGAAAATTGGTAAAGACAGAGAAAGAATTTAAAATGCACTATGTTTTTCCTATACACTGTACTAACAGGTGACTAAATACAGCTGATCCTTGAACAACATGGGGGCCTTAGGGCACCACCCTCCCCCTACAGTTGAAACTCCACATATAACTTTTGATTCCCCCAAATTTAATTACTAATAGCCTACTGTTGACTAGAAGCCTTACATGAACCGTTAAGTAACACATAGTTTGTATGTTATATGTAGTTATCTATACCGTATTCTTACAACAAAGTAAGCTAGAGAAAATGTTAAGAAAACCTTAAGGAAGATAAAATGCATTTACAGCACTGAACTGTATGTACCGAGAAAAATCCACATATAGTGGACCACACAGTGCAGACTCATGTTGTTCAAGGGTCAACTCTAATGGATGAAACAAAGTTTCCCTTCACAACATCTTCTAACAAATCAAAGAATGACAGAATTTGGGCTACCACCATTTTGAAATTCCTCACAGATTAAGAAAATCTAGCCCTGAAAATCAAAGGCTGCTAACATAATTTAAAGAAAAAAAAAAAAGACAACTTGACATTATGAGCACTTTGAAAAAGATAACCATCAAGACGTAGTCTTGCAAAGAAAGCTCCTATATCTGACTGCTGATGTATGGGAAATAGAGGAGACAGGAATATGGTGAACATCACCACACAGGCACACACCATCAGGAACATAAAAACCAGAGTGGAGGGGCACCTGGGTGGCTTAGTGGTTGAGCATCTGCCTTTAGCTCAGGTCATGATCCTGGGGTCCTGGTATTGGGTCCTAAAGCAGGCTCCCTGCATGGAGCCCTCTCTCTGTTTCTTTCATGAATAAATAAATAAAATCTTTTTAAAAAGAAAACAGAGTGGAATAAGCCACCCAGTTTCTTCAACAAATACATTGCAAGATGAAAGAGAGATGGGGAGGGAAGCCATAAGTTACGAGAACTGAGACATAAAGTAAGTGAAACATATGGACGTCAATTTGGATCCTTAACACGTACAAAAACTGGGAAAATCTGAAAGTTGACTGGATTTGATAATACTAAGGAATTCTTGTTTTTAAAAATTCCAAGTAATTTAACGTAATCCCATTACAAATGAAATGATATATGGGATTTGCCTCAGTTATCAAGGGGGAAAGGAATTGGGATACAGATGAAATAAGACTGGCCATAAATTGATAATTTTTGAAGCTGACTGACAGGTGTAAGGTAGTTCATTATACTGTTCTCTGCACTTTTTTGTTTTAGATTTTATTTATTTATTCATGAGAGACACAGAGAGAGAGGCAGAGACATAGGCAGAGGGAGAAGGCTCCCCTGCAGGGAGCCTGATGTGGAACTCAATCCCAGGACCCCAGGGCAACAACCTGAGCCAAAGGCAGATGCTCAACCACTAAGCCACTCAAGTGCTCCTGTTCTGTACTTTCATACATGTTTGAAAACTTTCACACTTAAAAATTCATAAAAAATAATGACAGAAATTTAGGTGCCTGGGTCCCACCCCCGTAGAGATTCCAATTCAGGAGTATGGTGCTCTGACACCTATGTTCTTAGGTTCCCCAGATGATTCCAATTCATGTCCAGCTTTGAAAACAATTCCGTTGGACTTGATACTCTTTGAGAACAGATCCTGTATCTCTTTTAACCACTGATTTACACATGACCTATTACAAAAAACATACTTAAATGCTAATTGAATTCATTAACTAAGGTTGGAGCCATTTTCTCACCCTTAATTCTCTAAGTAGAATACATATGGCACTATGGACCGACCTTCAAAAAAAATTCTTTTTTTTTAAATTTTATTGATTTATTCATGAGAGACACAGAGAGAGAGGCAGAGACACAGGCAGAGGGAGAAGCAGGCTCTCTGCAGGGAGCCTAATGCGGGACTCAATCCCAGGACCCCGAGATCATGACCTGAGCCAAAGGCAGACACTCAACCGCTGAGCCACCCAGGTGCCCCTCACATGAAATTCTTATTTTCTATTAGTCAACAGTCTCACAATGAACACTCTCCTACCACCTTTGTTTTGGCAAGGGTCATGGTATGTTGCCATCTTAAGAAACTGATTCACTTATCATAATCTGATTCAAAATTTTTTGGGAGTTTTCAAAAAAACGTTTTCACATGAGTTTTCTAGTATTGAGATGGTGATGATGAAATATAATCTAAAATCATGCCGAGAGGCATTTACTTTTCAATCAGTCCACAAGTGAATGTTTTCCTCTTCATATTTCTCTCCTAACTATAGGCCTTTTTCACACTATATATAGTCTACTGAACTCCTGTTCTTCAAGTTCAAGTACATTAATTTCCCTAATTTCACTCTACAGTTTTAAAGCCTTCAGAAATAGGGGAGCCGAGGAAATGAGAAAGAAATTTTTTAAAAGATTGTCTTGGGAAAGCATAGCATAATACCAAAGATAAGACAAAATAATCAAGGCTTAAAATGATAGACTCAAATAATGAAATACATTTAAGAAAAAAAAAAGGAAAGAAACAAAAAAAGTGATTGTGATTTGAAAATGCGTTCTTGGATTTTCACAAGTTAGAACAGAAGAGAAACTCTAAAAACCAGGAAAAGTTTTTTTAAAGACTTTACCAAATTCTATCAATATCTAAGTCTTAATCTTTACTAAATCAGGGTTGGAAGATTGTTACCACATCTGTAACAACTTTTTGCAATCCTAGTTTGGATCATCTGCAAAAACAAATGGCTAAGCCCTGTTACATCATAAGTTCCAACTGAAATGCTTAGTTTTAATGGACACACTCACAGGACTGAATTACCACGAAGGCTTCTACGAAGCCTTCCAGCTCACCTCCAAAATCAAAAAGCAGAGGACTACTTAAAGTATGTTAAGTATATTGAGAATAACAGGCCCTTTTGGCAAACATACATCAGTAAAAATGAGTTTAAAAAAGATTTCACTAAATAACATACAACTTTACACAAATATACAACTTAAGGGACTGTCTATCTAGCCTCTCTTTTCTAGAAACTGTTCCTCTCCACATGTAATAACTACATGGTTATTACAGGACAGGGGAGAGGGGTGAGGGAGGTAAGACATGCCAGATTAGTATGTGGCCACGTCCCTGGGACAAATCGACTGATCGCAAGGAGGGCACTTGCCCCAAAGTAGGGTATGGGTCAATACCGAGCAGCTAGGTCCATGATGGCTACAGCTGGGACAGGGAGCCCCAGGCAGAAGTAAGAGCACAGCAGCCCTCCTGTGGCCCTTTGGACAATGGACTGCCCTTCTCAAAAGAAGCACCTGCTCATTGATGGGATTTAGGAATGTCAAACTTCTGACTCTTTAAGAGATACCAGTAATTTGGAATTTTATGTAAAATCTCCCTCTTTAAATGTTAATAACTAAATCAATTTTTAAAAACACTGTGAGCAAACAAAGCATGTCTGCAGGCCGCTCATTTTTGCAAACTGGCAGCTATGTTTTGTTGGCAAGTGGTGAAAGCCAACCTACAGCAAGAAGCAGAGACAAAGCCAGCACAGGGGGAGGAAACACGGGAACAGTCTTGGCAGCATTCAGGGGCTGGTTGCAGCTGCTCCTGAGTCCCGGCCTCATCCTGGGCCCCTTACTTGGCTTGCTTTTTCATTTCCCTGCTGAGTCAGTGACATGCACTGGTGTCCACCCAATAAATCCCCCTTTGTGGTGTGAGCTCATATCCCTTACGTTTCTGTCACTTCCAACCAAGGGAGTCCCAACTGACTGTACGTAATGACTTTGAAAGCACACATACAATTCAAGTCCAGGGAATTGGACCCAGGAAAGGCCGGAGGGGAAATATCATGACACACAAATACTTCATTCTGCATGAATAAGGCATGAGCTCTACAAAGAGCAAGATCCAGTTGAAGATGCTTCCAGGCAATTCAAATATTTTGCCCCCTTATATGATTAGGGGTCTGGTCCACAATGAAAGAAACCCCAACTGAAAGTAGCTTAAGGAAAATATTTATTGGCTCATGTAATCACATATCCAGGTAAAAGCTTGCTGCAGAGGCTCAGCTGAAGTCTCCAGAACCCCTTTCTCTCCCCCATCCCTAGGCTCCACCTCTCCCACCTCTCCCCTGCTGCCCCTCCCAACCCTGAGCCTTTCCACAGTCATCATTCACAAACCCAATTCCTTTTCCTATACAACTTTCAACTTAAATGTCACTTCCTCAGAGAGGTCTTCCAGGACTCCTGCACTGCAGATAGCCCCTCTCTCATCTTCCATGTCGGCCTCTTGGCTTCTTTCACTGAACCGATCACAACTTGCAATTCCCTTCTTTTTCTGCATACTTTTTGCTTATTTCTTACACTACTATTAAGGGAAACCTGTATCCAGGTCTGCCCTTTCCCTTCTTAAACTCTTGTGGACTCAATAGTCTTAGGACTATTTCCCTATTACGGTATAAACCATGCTTCAGCCTAAAGAACATAAAGTTTACTCAATTTTATGGTCATCATAAAATCTAGAATACTGTGCAAACTTAACACTTGGATTCATCCATTTCGTATTTCCATTACTGATGGCCAAAAGCCTAAAAAGTTTAAGCCATCATTTCCTCGTTCCAAAAGCCAAGCTTGGCAAATGGATGATGTTAATTTCTATTTTTTTAAGCTTTTGTGGATTTATCACTGAAGACTTTGACTCTCTTAAGGTTCTTATTTAAGTATTTATTTGAACTTATTATGGGGTTCTCATTATTATTCAATTGGTAGTGACTTTTTGGACTGACCATCTCTCCTAGGACTTTGCATTCTGAGAAAGGGCCATAGCCCCTTGCAGGAGCGAGCACAACTTGATGAGGTCAGTGACCAGAATAACACAATACGTGGCTCAGAGCCTCTCAGCCCTTGGTACTTACTGCTGGTCACCTAGTGAAGAATGTGTATGGGTTACCTAACAATCTCTCCATGGACACAAACTCACCAGGGCTATGACTGAACCCCTACTAAATCTTTCTATTAAAATGAAGACACTCGGTCTTGACTTCTCTATTTGGTAAATTTGTATTTTCTTACTGCTTTTCATTGACTAGGGCACTTGGGCAGTGACAGTCCCAGAAAAGACACAATATGTCATCACAGTTCTCGGAGCTTCTCTTTTGTTGTGCTCAGCCTTGCCTACACATGTTCTCTTAAAGAAGGAAATTCAATTTTCCCCTCCCCTTGTGCAACTGCTATTGTCATTAGCCCCAGTGGATAGAATCTTTTTATATTGTTATACATGTATGACTCAGTTTCCATGTCTATAAAAATAAGGAAGTTGAATTAAATGATCTAAGCTCCTTTCCAGTCTTTTGCTTTTTTTTTTTTTCCTGAAACCAAATCTGCAAAATAACTTAAATCAGTGCTCCTGAGAGTGCTGAGGGCAATTTGTTTTAGGTCTTCCTGCTCCCTAATGAGTATCTCTTTATATGTTCTCCCACCAAAACACACATCCCAACACACACACACACACACACACACACACCCCTAAATTAACTAAAACAAAAACCAGAGAGCTCTGAAGTCGCTCATCATCAGCACTCTGCTTCTAGTTTGTACCCTTATGCACGTGTCATTCCTTCTAAGAGGACTGTTCTTCCTCCTGATGGAGGCTTACCCGTAACTTAACACTTAGCCTAAATACTTCCTTTGCCTCTTCCTGGATGTCCCCCAGCAAGGCTGACGCTCCCATAAGTGGGCCCCGGGGCCTGCCGATAAGCCTACTGTGGCACTGAGATGTAAACTGCTCATTTCCTCTTAGATGAAGTCTATCTGTCCCACGACACGGAGGGCTGCCCATTCGTCTTTGTGTGCCCAGCATGCCTGGTACTTAGGAGATGCTCAGTACTTGGATAAAATAATCGAATTCTCCATCTGGGTTGATGGGTCCAGTCTCAAGAGGATATTTGGTAACTGGTAAACTCTGAAAAGCTAATTCATTTATATGATGACTTTCCTAGACTTTTTAAGCAACGAAACTACAAGCGGGAGGTAATTTGCGAGCTCCGTTTTTTTTTTAAAGTATACATCTATTTATGAAATAAAGTCCTCTCCCACCATACCCTCACCCCCAGTGTTATCTGGGGCTTTCACTGGTCTTGGAGAGGTCGACCAATTTATACACACTTCTGTTCCTTTCAGCTGCAAAGGCAGCCTCAGAGACATCAGAACCCCTTCATCTCTCAGTAGCTGAAGGTCAAAATTTGGAACTAGCACACATGCCTCTGTTCTGAGTTACTTACCCAAATACAATCCAGTTCAGGGATGTACTACTATTATTTCCACTTCTACAGCACCAACTAGCATATCACGTGCACTTCAACAGAGCTTGGAGAATTACAAGGTCACTTACCCAGTCTACAGCAGGGCTAGAACCCAGCAGTCTGGCTTCTGAGCCCCAAAGATAATCAGCAAAAATTTGATTATATAGGATTTGAAAATTTGGCTTCTGCAGCATGTGACTTCTGCCATTATCACCCCTAGTTTTAAAGCTCTGTAGATTTTAACATCTTTATATGTTATTTCTACTGCAGTAGTGAAGATTTGTGATTCACTGGTAAGAACAGTTTACATTTTCTTTTAGTAAACAAATTTGGAATAGAATGGCTTCTAGAAAATTCAAGCCATTACTGAAAAGCAGTCAGCACTCCCGCACAATTAACTGTCCCAGGGGCAACTCCTATTTTCATTTTAATGTTATCCTTTCAGACTCTGTCTCTACTTACACAAACATGCATGTGTGTTAACAAAAATGACAGATCTTTATTACATATATGAAATTTCTAATTTTTATTAATAAAATGTATATTTGGAAATTTTTAAAAATTAAAGCTCATTACAGAACTGAGGTAGGGTAGGGAAGACCTTCAAACACCATGTGAAATACTGGAATTTTTATCAACACAGAACTAAAAATCAGAAAGTTAGTGAAGGGGCTCCTGAGTCGCTCAGTCAGTTGAGCGTCTGTCTTCAGCTCAGGTCATGATCCTGGGGTCCTGGGATTGAGTCCTGCATCAGGCTCCCTGCTCAGCTGGGGGTCTGCTACTCCCTCTGCCCTTCCTTTCTATTTGTGTTCTCTCTCTCGAATAAATAAATAAAATCTTTTTAAAAATTCCATTAAAGAGAGAAAGGCACAGGCAACTATGGGACAAGTTCTAGGAGGAACTACATAACAAAAAAGCAGTTCTTATATACCCCAAAGGACGAAAAGCAGGGATTTGAACAGATCTGTCCTCCCACATTCATGACAGTACTTGTTCACAACAGCTGAAAGTGAAAGCAACCAGTGTCCACTGATGAATGAATGGAAAACCCAATGTGGTCTCTATCCATATAAGGGGATATTATTGTCTTAAATGGGAATGAAATTCTGACAGAAGCTGCAACATGGATGAACCTTGAGGACATGAGGCTAAGTGCAGAAAGCCAGTAGAAGCCACAAAGGGAGAAAACTATATAATTCCACTTCTCTTAGGCACCAGAAAGAGTGGATTCATAGAGATGGAAAGCTGAAGAAGAGTGGTTGCCAGGGGCCAGGGGAGGAGAGGACGGGAGTTCGTGTTTAACAAGCACAGAGTTCCACAATGGGATGATGAAAAGTGTTTTGGAGATGGCTGGTGGTGTGATTGCACTACACTGTGAATGCACTTAATGCCACAGAACTATACACTTAAAAATCACTAAACTGACAGAGGGGTACCTGGCTGGCTCAGCCAGTAGAGCATGTGGTGACTCTTGATCTCGGGGTCATGAGTTTAAGCCCCACACAGGGTGTAGAGCTTACTTTTTAAAAATTCCTAAAATGACAAATCTTATTCTATGTCTATTTTACCACAATTTGTTTAAGTAGTTCTATACCAGATGCCTGGGTGGCTCAGTTGATTGAGCGTCTGCCTTCAGCTCAGGTCATGATCCTGGGGTCCTGGGATCAAGTTCTGCATTGGGCTCCCTGCTCAGCGGGGAGTCTGCTTCTCCCTTTACCTCTCCCCCCCACTCCAGCTCTCTCTCTCTTGCTCCCTATCTCTCAAATAAATACTTCATTAAAAAAATCTTTAGGGATCCCTGGGTGGCGCAGCGGTTTAGCGCCTGCCTTTGCCCCAGGGCGCGATCCTGGGTACCCGGGATCGAGTCCCACGTCAGGCTCCCGGTGCATGGAGCCTGCTTCTCCCTCTGCCTGTGTCTCTGCCTCTCTCTCTCTCTCTCTCTCTCTCTCTCTCTCTCTGACTATCATAAATAAAATAAAAATTAAAAAATTAAAAAAATTAAAAAAAATCTTTAAAGTAGTTCTATACCAACTACAGTGTGGGACCGGAGAGAAAACAGCTTGAAGTCTGGAGTCTGCCATTGGGCAGCCAATGCCCTTCATTCTTTTAGTAAAGTTGCTTTTCTCAGCATGAGTCTCCTCTATAAAATCCACAGAGGATGTGTATACTCAGGGTAATTATGGAGACTAAATGAGAAAACACCTATCATAACACCTGGCTCTGGGGGCAGCCCGGGGGGCTCAATGGTTTAGCCCCACCTTCAGTCCAGGTCCTGATCCTGGAGACCAGGGATCAAGTCCCAGGTCAGGCTCCCTGCATGGAGCCTGCTTCTCCCTCTGCCTGTGTCTCTGCCTCTCTCTCTCTCTCTCTCTCTCTCTGTGTGTGTGTGTGTCTCTCATGAATAAATAAAATCTTAAAAAAAAAAAAAAAAAAAAAAACACCTGGCTCTGAGTACTCAAGCACTGACCTGGTGTTTGGACATCATTCTGATATTCTAGAAAGTTCTGAGAAAGAAAATGGCCTGGCAGCCAAACTGATCTGAAGGCAGGATGAGCTGCCAGTCCTTAAAGAAGGACAAGCATAGGTCAGAGAGATTCTTCTGCCAAGACTCAGTCCTTTGCCGAGGTGACACCAGACCCGAACACTGCACTAGGAAGGAAGAGGCCTGGCCTCTGGACCTCATTCAGTCACTCACTCGCTGTATGACTAGGCAAGTCAGTCCACCCCACTTGGCCTCAATATTCACCCCGTCTATCTTTCAAGGTAACTGGGAAGGAACAAATGGGAAAATTCATACAAAAGGCTTCAGGGCCTCAGAAGCATTGTCAATGTGGAAACAAGAGTAGGAGTATTATCAACACAGGTTCTTCAGACCCTTCTCTCTTCTCTGTCACCCAAAAGACAATGTCACTTATCTTCAGAAGCATTGCCAGTGGGCATCTCAGGACCTACCCTAAATCTTCCCCCAGCAGCTCTGGAAATTTCTCTAACAGAACTAGTCCTTCAGGGCACCTGGAAGGCTCAGAGGCTGAATTTCTGCCTTTGGCTCAGAGCATGATCCCAGGGTCCTGGGATCAAGTCCTGCATCGGGCTCCCTGCATGGAGCCTGGTTCGCCCTCTGCCTATGTCTCTGCCTCTCTCTGTGTCTCTCATGAATAAATCAATAATCTTTAAAAACAAAAAAAAAGGAAAAGAAATAGTCCTTCATTGTCTTCCCTGCTGGGCTGTATGAAGGGTTAGGGAACCCATGACTGGGGAGCTACAGAGCCAGAACAGAGTCCACCCTCTCGAAGGGGGCAGCATACTGCTGAACATCCTCTACCCACCAGAAGTGCAGGTGTCCTTCTTCCCTCATTACTAGGACTCCCTTCCCAACAGGACTGCAGCCATGCTCTGGAAGGATTCATTCCCATCCACCCCATCCCACCCAGGCCCAGGAGAACACCTGCCAACAATTCAAGACCCTCTACCTCTTCCAAGAACGTTCCTCTACCTTTCAGCTTCCTGTGAGACTCAGGTGTGCCCTGGGGACACCATATTTTAAATAGACGCCATCTTCCTCTCTAGCCATGTGCCTCAGGGCCAGGAAGAAAGAAGTATCCTTTCTCCCCCAACCATCACTTCCAGTAGAGGACCTCCTTCAGAAAAATAATTTCCTTTCTCTCACAAAAAGCCTGGATCTTGGGCAACCCGGGTGGCTCAGCAGTTTAGCGCCTGCCTTCAGCCCGGGGCATGATTCTGGAGTCCCGGGATCGAGTCCCACATCGGGCTCCCTGCATGGAGCCTGCTTCTCCTGCCTGTCTCTCTCTCTCTCTCTCTCTCTCTCTCTCTGTGTGTGTGTCTATCATGAAAAAATAAATAAAATCTTAAAAAAAAAAAAGAAAAAAGCTGGATCTTCAAGGTGTGAGCAATTTGCTTTCCTTCCTGCACCTTGCTGGCCTCACGTCATCTCTGGACCTCAACACTTCCCTCACATATTGGTGGTATTTGCTTCCAGTTCATAGGCTTCCTTTCCACTTCATCTCCTGTCATCCTCCTCAGGACTCCTATGTTCGTATGGACAACCTGTCACAGAGCTCAGCCTCTCCCAAGTCCTTGACCTCTTCTCTGAAAATTATTTCCCCCATTCTACATAACACATTTGTGCTGCTGCCCCACACTTTATCACCATCAGAAACAGCTGTCTCCTCCAGGTCACCAGCCTCGGTCTCCCTCCTTCTAGCTCCTCCTTCCTTCTAGCTTACTTATTCCCACCAACAGTATCACTACCACAGTTCTCTGCCTGCTGGTCACTTCCAAGCACTGGCCTCCAGAACCTTCTCTCTGCATGAACTCCCTCCTTCTGCAGCTCAGATCTCACAGTATGAAAGCCCTCTGGCTGACAACAGTCCCCGCCTTACCCCTTTCATTCCCTTCCAGCCCAGCATCTGGCAAGCCAACTTGCTGGAGAGGTAAAGAGAATCTTGCAGCTGTGAAGCCTCACATTAAATGCATTTATGATCCCAAACCAGGAATGGGCATTCACTCTACACTGCCCAGATATTTTACTGTGATCTCCCCTACACCATCCCAATGCTCCCTCTCGACAGATGATCTTGCCTCTTTCTTCCTAAACACAAGCCATCAGGGACAAACTCCCTCAGGGCTTCTCCACCAAATCCACAAATCTCCCAGCATCCATGCCCACCTCTTCCTGTCTCTCTCTACAAGGACAGCACCCTCCTGCTCTTAGCAAAGACCAAGCACTCTACACAGGCTCTGGACTCCATGTGCCCCTACCCCCATGCCCAGGAACATCATTTCTGCCATTATCCCCTTTTTCCTGCATCATTAATCCGTCTTTACCTCCATTAAGGATCATCCCCAACAGCAGACACTCTACTTAATCTTCATCCTAAACACACACACCCCTTTGATCGCCATATGTCCCTCTAGCTAGTGACATGATTTCCCTGTAGCCCTGGTTATCTATAATGCTTCTCAAACTTTAATTACTGGGGAATCTTGTTAAAATGTGTATTCTGATCCAATAGGTCTAGGGTGGAGCCCAAGAGTCAGCACTGCCAACCAACTCCCAGATGACTATTCTGGCCCAAGGACCCCATTCTTCATAACAAGCACCCCCCCCCCTTTCCTTACTGCTTCATTTACAAAGTCCTTTCTAGTGTGGCTCCTTCCCCCAGCACAACTTCCTGAAACTGGGCTGGTCAGGATCACCAATAAACTCCAATAACAACTGTCCTCTTCATCCTCTCCCGTGCCCTTCCCCTTTTACAGAGGAGCATGTAACACCCGGGAGAGAACGCTGCCTGGAAAGGGGAAGGCCCATGGTAGGTCAGTTCAAACAGCCCTCTTGGCATCTCCCTCCAGGTACTGTCCCTCCAAGTACCGTCCCTCCTGCCTCTAGAGCACCACACTCTCCCACGGGGCTTTCTGCTTCTCTGGCAGTGCTCTGGCAGCATTGTTGGCTGGGTCTTCCTCCTCTACCTGGCTTCTGAATGTCGTCAGTCCTCCTCAGAGCTGGGTCTTACATCCTTCGCCCGCTTGGATGAGTGACCTCATCCATTCCAGGGCTCTACAAGCAGCTTCCAAACCTTTAGAACGCAGCCCAGACCGTTCTCCTGACCTCCAGAGCCCTCTCCCTCCACCCTCCTGTACCTGTGTGGGTGTCCTGTGAGAATCTCAAACCCAACATTCCCAAAGAGAATTCTTGATTCTTCCTTCTCCACTTCAAATCTGCTCCTTCTCCACTATTCCCCACCTAGGAGTTACTCAAGTAACTAGTTGTATCCAAGTTTTAACTAAAGCCAAAAATCTGGGAGTTATCTTTGCTTCCCCTTGCCTCTCCCCCAACTCAGTTCGTGACCAATTCTACTGGTTTCAGATCCAACTGCTTCTTCCATCTCTGCCACTTCCTAGGCCTGGACACCAACCACGACTTCCTAAATGGCTCATCGCAGCTCCTCTTCAATCTATTCCCCATACAGTCTCTACTGCAAATTTTCCAAAAATACAAATAAAAGTGAGTGTAAAGCCCTTCAATGGCGTACCGTGAATAAAATCCAAACCTGCTATCCACCATGGCCTACAAGACCCTACACAAACTTTCCCTTCCCCAGCCAGCTTTGCCTTCTTTCAGTTCCATGAATATGCCATGTGCTTTCCTACCTGGTCTCCCTTCTACATGCTCTACTCTCTTCTTGCATTGCCTTTAGGAAGCCCTGAAGCAAGAGAAAGCAAGCGAGTACAGTCAAGTAACTGAAGGAGACCCTTGAGGCTGCCTGGAGCAGAAAGAAAGACACAGAGTCTGCTTGATGAGATTATGTTAGAAGGGAAAGGGCCAGATCATCTAAAACCCTGTACACCCACCAGTTTAGGGATTTTAGACTCTATTGAGGGCACTGGAAATCCACTGCAGTGCTTCAAGCAAATGGGTGACATAATTAGACCTGCATGTTGAGAAGCTCACTCTCGTGAGACTGTGGAAAAATAGAAGGGCCTGGAGCAGATGTGAGAGAGATGCCAGAGACAATGGTGGCCTAAGAGGATGACAGCAAATCTGAGGAAAATGGCTAGATGTTGGAACTATTTAGGGGGATGCAACACTGAAGTACATACTTGCTCCTTCAGATGGCCAAAATCTAGTTCTCGTATATATTTGGTCTGCATCCAGTCTCTCTCACAGATCCCCAGACCCTTGGAATTTCCTGACCACTAAAGCCAATGGGAGCATCTTTTGTTCTAACATATGGTCTCTTTTTATAGGAACTGGTCCTCAGTTCCTATAAAGCTTCAGAGTCACAAAGGTGAAATGCGTGTCTTATTATTCATAATAAAGCTTTTCCACCACAAGTGGGCTTGTGCTAATGAGGTGACCTTTAGGCCACCTGAGAATGGGTGCTGGTTGCCAGAGGAATCAAGCTGGAACAGGGGGTTAGAACCTTCGATCCCACCCCCTGACCTCAGAGGTTGACTCAATCACCAATAGCAATGATTTCATCAATCACGTCTATGTAAGGAATCCTCCATAAAAACCCAAAAGGAGGTTCGGAGAGATTCCAGGATGGGGAATCAGAATAATTCCATGTACCAAATGGTGGGCCCCCAGCTCCATGAGGACAGAAGCTCCTTTGTTCAAGACCTCACCCTATGTATCTCTTCATGTGGCTGTTGGTTCAAATCCTTTAATATCCCTTGTAATAAAGCGGTCACCTACTGAGGAAATGGGCTTCCTGAGTTCTGTGAGGCACTCTAGCACAACAACTGAACCCAAGCAAGGGGTAATGAAAACCTCTGATTTACAGTGAGTCAGTCAGAAGCTCGGGTAACAATTTGGACTTGCAACGGACATCTGAAGTGGGGTGTGGTCTTGTGGGACCGGGACCATAATGTGTGGAATCTGACGCTGTCTCCAGGTAGATAGTGCCAGAACTAAGTTGAGATGTAGACACCCAGGGGGGCACCTAGGTGGTCAGTGATTGAACATCTGCCTTGGGTTCAGAGTGTGATCCCAGGGTCCTGGGATCAAGTTCCACATCAGGCTTCCCGCAGAGAGCCTGCTTCTCCCTCTGCCTACATCTCTGCCTCTTCTCTGTGTGTCTCTCATGAATAAATAAATAAAATCTTTAAAGAAAAAAAAAAGAAAGAAAGAAACATAGACACCCAGCTGGTGCCAGAGAATTGCATGGTGGTGCAGGAGAAACCACACACACACACTCCTCCACCTTGGAAAGGGGTACAAGAACCCCCTTAGGCATGAAAAAATGGAAGAACTTAATGGATAAGCACCTATCATTTTTAGATTTTAAAAAAGCTTAACTTGCAAGTATGCGTAAAGGTACCCCCCTGAAAAAATCCACTAAGAATAGGATCAGCTAATCCACACTATGACTGTCCACCAATCCTTTCCTGTTTTTACAGCCAGAGTTGGGGGGAAGGGAAGGAGAGGGGCGATCGGAGAGGTGGGATGAAAGAAAAGGAAGATACTAACTCATAAATCAGGGCAGCAATTGGGAAAAGAGCCAAAAACAGGGCGGAAGGAGACACGAGCTGTGCTGAGTGTCCAGTCCGCCCGGTGATGACTCCAGCAACCTTCAACTTGGCTGGGATGAACAAAAGCTATTTTTACCAGCCTTCACTTTCTGAAGTTACAATTTAACATGATTTATGAACGCTCCCGTTATCAATACGCTTCATTCAAAGGATATCTGTTATACAAAAATACTACAATCACAGATGTTTCACAGATAAGAAGGGAACATAGAAGTCGTTTAATCAGGCTGCAGGCTCAGGACGCCCCTTCTCTCCAGCTGCAGAAGCTTCAGGAAGATTTCACCTAGAAGCTAAAAGAATAAAGCCCTTCTATCCAGGTGGATAATTAAAAGTATTAGGTTTTCAAAAGAGAAATGCAATAGTGCTGGCCAAATAAATACTGTACAAAGATCTAAAATAATTGGGGTGGAGGGGCAAGGTTTAGGTTCTCTAAGATTTTTTTAAGCTACTTTGCCAATGAGTTTTACACAAACAAGGGGTGCTTGGGTGGCCCAGTGGGTTAAGCATCTGCCTTCAGCTCAGGTCATGATCCCAAGGTCCTTGGATTGAGCCCTGTGTCTGGCTCTCTGCTCAGTGGTGAGTCTGCTTCTCCCTCTCCCTCTGTGGACTTCTCTCTCTCTCTCTCTCTCTCTACCAAGTAAATAAATAAAATCTTTTTTAAAAATACACAGATGATTAATGACTAATTTTAAGCTGTTCATCAAGGAGTTCATTTTGGCAGTAATTTTTTCTACCAATTTGTTTTAGGGTTAAAAAAAACCCTCAGCTGTTCCATTTGGTTTAGGGATCAGTAAGATTTAAATTTCTAATTTCCAAAGCTACTGCATATTTGGCTAATTAATTCTTTCTAGCATCTGACAATGAAGAACCAGAAGAAGGAACATAAAGTTAAAAGTCTAATATTAAAAGTTTCTAAATTGGTAAAACTCCAGCTGTATTTCATTCTTCTGGAGTACATACTTTAATAAGCATAGGAAACAAAGATTTTTCTCAATAATGTCCAGTCTAAACCTTCAAATTTAGTAGCCTCTGACAACATCAAAGGTCTTCAAGCTCCCCTTGTGCAGTCCCCTCCCACACTGTACCACCTTTGGTCTATGTGCCAATAGAATGGATGGTGTGTCCTTTCCAACATTAGATACAAAGATAGAACACTGTCCATCTCTCTCTCCCTCTCTCAGATCACTTGCTCTGGAGAGAAACTTAGTTGCCATGTTGTGAAGGGTCCTAGGGAGAGAGGCCCAAGCAGTGGAGCACTGAAGCTTCCAGCCACAGCCATGTGAGTGAACCATCTCAGAAGCAGATTCTCCAACCCCAGTCAAGCCTTCAGCTGACAACAACCTCAGAAGAGATCCTGAGCCAGAAACACCTGCCAAGCAGCTCCCAGATTCTTGAACTTCAGAAACTGTAGGAGATAATAAATGTCTGTTCCTTTGAGCTGTTACGTTTGGGGTAACATAGTATACGGCAGAAAATTCATTAAGGACAAACTATAGAGGTAGCCAGCTACACAGGACCAAACTACTGTACTTCCTTCAACTCATGCCATATGCTAAAATTATGTATGTATGTAGTTTGACATGTTTCATTTGGATCAGACCTCACTTGAAGTTTTCTATGTCAAGTCCCAATCTCATGAGCTTAGAGTATACTGTATCTAAGTTGCCCACAAAACCCTGGCAAAAGCAACAATGGCAATACATTAGCAATTATCAATTAATAGCACCATTTCCTGCATTTATATTCCAATTTTTTCAGAAAGCACAAACTCTCCAAAGATTCATGGACGCCCACAATGACACACAGAGAACACTCACAGAAATTATGAGCAGTTCCTTTTTTTTTTTCTTAGAGTAACATAACTTTGCAATACCTTCCCCCTTTGACTTCCCACGGCCACAGTCTTTTCATCCTTCTTCACATTGTCACCCATCTAAAAGCCTACACGCCCTCTCACCTCCTGGCCCTTCTCCTTTTTGAAACCTTTAAGGATATGTACACATATACGCCCATGTTTATATTCCTAAGTAACCAAAAAACTGAGAAGCTAAAGGAGCCAGTTCATGGTCAAATTGCCAAGGCCAGATATGTATCTGGTATTGCTTAGATCAGTGGGTCTGTGGCAAGTGGATAGCTGATGCTCAATAAATGTTGATTTCCCTCCTGTTCCTTACCCACCTCCTCCATGATTAGGAAAGAGCTCCATTTTCTCTGGGACTCGGGTCTCTCTGATTCAGACTTAAAAACACACGTTCATTTAAAAAAATAATCTCAAGACTCTTGCATATATATCTTACAGCAGGGGTTGTTTGTTTAGAAGTAACTGGAGTCAAGGAAAAGTGGGACTCTTGCCTATCATCTTGAGACAAACTATGCTGGGGACATTAGAAGAGTTCACCAAGATCTCTCCCAACACTGTCGTTATACTGTCTCCAAATTTAGCTTTCAGAAAAGGTCTCCACCGATGTTTCTACCTTCCATAAATTCCAAGAGTGGAGAGGAATTTGGTAACTAAATGCAAAGAGGCATTGCGGGATTGGGCGATGTGGCACAATGCATTACCTCAACTCTCTGGTTTACAAATTTCCAGAGTCTTGAGCCATCTCCAGCCAAGGCAAGAACCTTCCAGAATTAAGGCAAGAATTCAGGACTTTTTCTTCTACTTGCACCTGCCACCGACACCCATCTAGATTCCATTCAACGTTCTAATTCTTGTCTTCCCACCTACGTGTCTTGGTCCCATATTCACAAAGTCCTGGGAAAGTTTCTAGCACTGGAGAGATCTTGTGGAGATCTCAGCTCCCCCACCGTTTCCAGTGGGAAATACCATGAATTGAAAAGGAAGGAAAGACTTGCATTCGGTCAGAAGAAAGCAGACTAGGGGACAGGACTAAAACCACACACAAAGACTTATTCCTACCCCCACCCCTGTCCCACCCTCGCTACCACAAAGAAAACTTCAAACATTCCGAATTTCACGTAATCCTAACAGGGAGGGAAAACTTGCCACCTTTTTACTGCTGTGGACTCTCCAGCACAGCCAGGTGAAAAGTCATGCTCAAGACCCCTCCATTAGTAGTGCTGCAAAACCAGTATCGAACCTAAGCCTCACACTCTGATATCCCTTTCTTCCCAATATTCAACGCCACCACCATAGTCACTCCATTTCTGAGAACTTCCATGTTCTACTCCTATTGCCCCATGTTTAAGAAACATGGCACCTGGGTGGCGCAGTGGTTGAGCGTCTGCCTTTGGTTCAGGTGGTGATCCTGGGGTCCTGGGGTCGAGCCCCGCATCATGCTCCCTAGGGGGAGCCTGCTTCTCCCTCTGTGTCTCTGTGTCTCTCATGAATGATACTCAGCTGAGTCTCTTCCAGGGGCAACTCAAAGCAGTCTGCCAGCCACAAGAACTTCTCCCCCGAAGACTCACCTGATACCAATATCAAAGCTCCAACGTTTCCAATACTCATCTGTAAGTTAGCACAGCAGGACATTGCTCAAACAAGCAGTCCGGGCACAGCTATCTCTGCCACTGGCAGTTCTGAACCAACCGCGACCCCCATAACCTGACATACCCACCAGAGGGCAAGAACAGTGGAAGCCCAGGCCGAACAGCTCAAGTCCGCGGTGCCTCCTAGTAGAAGCCACACTCGGGGCCAGCCCGTACCAGAAGGGAGCTGAAGGGTGGGGGACGAAAGGGGGGGGGGAAGCAAGGAAACAACTTGAGGCTTACTTGCAAGGCAGGACCAAGAACAAACAGACCGAACAACTTTTGGAACACGGCCCCGGGTCAGTCCAAGTTCTTAAGGCACTAATAAGTTTTGCAACACAATTCTAGCTCTTACCCTGCCCAGAGCAGCAACGAAAGCACTAAGGAAGTGGACCATCCTCGGGCCGGAGGCCCGAAAGGGCAGGAAGTGGAAGCCGAGGCCATTTGTGGGAAAAGGGAAGGAGCGGCGAAAAGGGAGAGGCTGGGGCGCCGCCCGGGTTTCCCCAGCCCGGGCCGGGCCGGGCCGGGAGGCTGGGAGGCTTTCTCCATCGGACCTGCCGGGCAGAACCGGGCCGAGAGCCCCGCGTCGCCCTCCGCCGTCCCCGCAGCCTGCGCGCAGACCGCGGTGCAGGAGGCCCCCGAGCGCGGGGCGGCCACCCCACTTCCCCGGCCCGCGCCCCACCCCGCCCGCAGCGGGCACCCCTACCTGGGACCGTCCCGCGCCGCCTCGGCCGTCCGCACGGGTCCCGCCGCTCTTAAACCTGCCCCGCCCTCCCCTTCGCCTCCTCGCGGGGCCGGACCCCAGCAGTCCCCCGCCGATTTGTCATGGAGCAGCCCCGGCTCGCGGCCCCACCCCCGAGCGCGCCCCCGCCGTCGCCTAGGCAACCCCGCCTCCCGGGAGCGCGCGCTTTCCTTCCGCTCCCGCCCTCCCGCGGGCCTCGCCCACCGGGACCCCCCCAGCCAATCCAAAGTGGGGCTGGGAGGCTGGGGCGGAGACTCGGCCAGTGAGAAGCCGCCTCGGGCGGGGGGCGGGGCTCGGCAGGCCGCCCCGCCCACCTCCGCCTCCCCCGCCCTCCCGCGGCCGGGTGGCCGCGCGTGACCGCTGCTGCAGCCGAGGGGCGAGCGGGCCTGGGGGCTCGGGCGTGCGCGGGTGGAGGGCGCCTCGCCGTGGGTTTGGGTCAGAGCGAGGCCCAGCCAGGGGAAGCAAAAGGGAGCGGCAGGCTGATAGCGAAGAGCCAAAATGACGACGCGGCGCGGGAGGGTCTCAGGGCCCGGCACCTGCGGCGGCGGACCTCCGCCTGGCCCAGTGACATCCCGTGAGCTGGCACGGGTTACTCGACCAGTGCCTGGCAGTAACTTGGTCCAGATCACATGCAAGGGGGAGAACCCTAACCCCAGTTCCTTGAGGCAGGAAGTGCAGGAGGCAGGCTCGCGGACAGGTTTGTCTCCCACAGCCTGCCCCGTCATTGACCTCCAAATCCAGGGAGGTCATTGTAATTCTCTGTCCAAATAGGGCTTCACCCCGGGTTGACTTTCCTAACCATCCGGTCCTCCCTAGCGCTGACTCCTCTCCACTACCACCACCGCCTGCACCACCGGCTCCCCTCCACCCCCAGCCCCTCACCCCCGCAGGGTTTGTGGTCCCTCTGGCCCTTACACAAAACTCACGGCAGGTCACACTGTATCTCTATTGTTTAAATGTCCGCCTCTGTAATCTCTGGGGATGGAAACACTCTTGTTCAAGTTGATATCCGCAGCAGCTAGCTAATTCTTTCCTTGTTAATAATTATACGTTAGGATACATGTGTATTATATGAGAGGTTTTGTGCCTTGATTAGATTGTTATGTAAAAGCAGCCAACAGATCCAGGCCAGCCACCAAGGGCTGTATCAAAAGGCACAGAAGAGGGGCACCTGGGTGGCTCAGGTCCTGACACCCCAGTCCTGGGATGGAGTCCCGCATCAGGCCCCTCATGGGGAGCCTGCTTCTCCCTCTGCCTATGTCTCTGCCTCTCTCTCTGTGTCTGTCATGAATAAATTTTAAAAATTTTTAAAAGAGGTAAAAAAAAAAAAAAGCACAAAAGCTATACCTTAGTCTTCAATAGAAGGCTTAATCAAAACGAACAAACAAAAAACCAAAAAAACACAAACCATGTGACTGGAAGAGTATCCTAGTGTTAGACTATCTTCAATTCTCTGTTTTATCTTTCTCATTCACATTAAAGACTTACTGCATGCTAAGTATATGATGGAAATGCTGCTTGGAAGTATAAGGGAGAAAGGGAAGAGGTGTCTCAATAAAGTTCTCGAGGGTTTACAACCTAGAAGGGGAATCAGACCCAAACCTCTTCTTATGGAGTAATGATTAAGTGCACCGGTTTGGAATCAGGAAGCATAGGTTCGAAGGAGGACTTGACCATATAGCTAGCAATTACTTTATGAAATCTCTTAAGCTCTGTAGGCCTCAGTTTCCCCAGCTGCCCAATAGGAGCAGTACTTCCACTAGCAGTTTGGGAGTGCCAGGTGATTGTCACCAGAGTCCACGATGGACCCAAGGCCCATTATATCTGGGAGTGTGTGTCACCATGAATACGGGTGCAGCCAATACTGTGTGTAGCCTGGTGGAGAAGAGCTGCTGTGGTGATGCCATTTTATCCAATGGAAGTTTAGACAGGAGAGCTGCCTGCAGCATCCTGCCCAAGTGAAATGAGTAGTTCAGGGAACAAGATTAGGGTCATGGACAGACCAGGATTTTCCCACCCCGAAACCCGCAACACCCACACTAGGCACAGGAGATGTTTTCACCTTTCCTCAGGTGTGTAACTTCCATTCCTTTGTGTTAGTAACAGGATGTGATAAAGGATGCACTGCCTTTCGACCCCCAACCACCTATCTACCCACCTCAGCCTTCAGCACTCAGATCTGCTGGACTTTACCAGTAGGATCATCTGTCCAGTTCCTGGACATGCCAGGCCCTAGCTGAGTGTTGTAGGTTCACAGGGTAATGGCAGGATGCTTTTGGAGAGGCTGTCCCCCAGCCCAAGAGCATGTCCCACCAGAGAAAGATCACTGGCACACCTTGGCTGTGGCTGCCTCCAGGATTGCTCATGTCAGGCCTCAGGATACTCTTGTCTGCTAAGCTGCTCTAGGGAACTCTGACTCCCAGCAGAGCCAGGGGCCTGAGAAACAGGAATACAAGTTCCCCAGAAGGTCCTGCAAGGTCCCTCTAACCCTTTATGGCTGCAGAAAGAACATTCTAGACACTCCCTCCTTCAAAAGTATTTACTGAGCATGGTGTGAATCTTTAGTGCTGCTAAACAATATTTCCACTTCTGGGCACTGGGTAGGATTGAACTTTCTAGCTCCCTGTGTTGGGTGGGGCTACGTGACTGGCTCTAACTAATGACCTGTGAGCGGAATGTCACATAAATCATTTGGAGGCCAGAGAACTCATTTGCCAGTGCGAGACCCTCCGAAGCTCTTGTCTCTGTGGGATGGCCACTGGGAATGTTTAGGTGGTGGCTGCCCCATCAGCCGGACCCCTACTGTGCGCATGCACAGCACTCCTCCTGCCAACCTGCGGTGGACACTCAGCATGAATGAGAAACAAACCTTTGTGATTTGAGGGCACTAAGATTTGGAAGTCATTTGTTACTGCCTCGTTGCTAGCCTGCTCTGACTGACACAAGGCCCTCAGGTGTGCTAAGCTGGGACACAGTGGTGGTGGACAGCTCAGAGAAGAGGTAATAACCCAGTGGACAAGCAAGTCAATAGTTACAAATTGTGTCATTACAAATTACTTGAGGCTGGGTAGCAGGAAAAAAGGCCTCTTTAGGAGTAACATGAAGTTTATGCCCTAAAGGATGAAAAGGAATCAATCTTGGAAAATGTTGGCGGAGAGGGGAATATCTCAGGCAGAGGGGCAAGCATGCAAACTTCTAAGGCAGAAAGAGGAGAAGAGGACCCCTCTTAAGAAAAGACGGGTCACTCAAGTGGAGGGGGCCGTAAGCAGGGGGCAGTGAGGCCACAGAGAGGGAGGTAGGAGCCAGATTAGGTGGGGGCTTCTATGTAATGATAAGTAGATTGGAATTTACTCCAAGTATGATACAGAGCTACTGAGGAGGTTTAAGCCAGGAAGGTGACATGTTTCATTCAGACTTTTTTTTTTAAGACTTTATTTATTTATTCATGAAAGACACAGAGAGAGAGGCAGAGACATAGAGGAGGGAGAAACAGGATCCCTGCAGGGAGCCCAATGCGGGGACTCGATCCCAGGACCCTGGGATCATAACCTAAGCTGAACGCAGATGCTCAACCACTGAACCACCCGGGTGCCCCTGATTCAGGCTTTAAAAAGACCACTCTGGCTGTTATGTGGAAAATGAGCTGTGAGGGGCAGGATGTGGGAATGGAGGTTAGGAGGCTAGAAGCGTAATCTGCCCTCAGACAACAGATGTGGAGAGACTGTAGGAGGAGGGGAGGAGAGAGCTGATGACTAAACCAGGGGTTTCTCCTGCCAGATCCCAGAGGAAACAGGGGCAAGCCGGAAGTTGGGGCCCCCAGAGGTGCTTTGACCCCAGGAAGATAGTGCCCAAAAGGCGGGCAGGAACAGGGGAGGGAGTGGAGCAGATAGCTGACCAATTTCCTAGGACATCAGCAGCATTGGAGACTTGTTCCCATGAGCCCACAGTGTCACCTAAACAGATGGTATTACTAGACAGAGTCTCACAAGCTCCAACACCCCCATGGACATTTGATGCTTGGTGTCTACCTGGATTTGAAAGGACAAGTGCCACCAATCTATAGATGAAAAAACAGAAACCATTCTTGCCGACTGAATGTTATGGAAAGAATCTTCTGTCAATAGCAAAACTAGGGGCACCTGGGTGGCTCGCTCAGTCAGTTAAGTGTCCAACTCTTGATCTCAGCTCAGGTCTTGATCACAGGGTTGTGGCATCGAGCCCTGTGTTGGGAATCCACTCTCAGCAGGGAGTCTGCTTAAGATATTCTCTCACTCTCCCTCTGCCCCTCCCCCCACTCATCTGCCTTCTCTCTCCTTTTCTCTCTCTCTCTCTCTTAAATAAATAAATCTTTTTTAAAAAACAGCAAAACTAGGTGGAGTTCATCTTCAGGACTTGGGTCATCTTTCTGTTCTGTTTATCCACCCTCCATGCCCACATGTTCTCTCCTCACTTCCTGCCATCTCACCCTTTCCTAAGAGCAGGTCTCACAGCCTCATTCACATGCAGGACTAGATAACTAATGACGGCTCAGTAGGTACCCACTCCTTCCTAGACGTTTGGATCATCCAGGTGATCAAAGCCTAAAGTCCAGGCCAGGGGAAGTCATCAGGGGAGGACTGGAGATCTTTAATTCACAACTGCTAGAATGGAATGATTTACCCCCTCCTCAGGAAAAGGCTCAGACTCCTGAGTCCTCTTACCCAAGGCACCAGATAAGGGTAACATATGATTAGAATCCTCTCCAAAGCCTGGGTACCATCCCCAAGCCTTCCTGTCCTTGCAGTTGTTTGCTGACAGCTACCAAGAAAAGCCCCTAGCGTTTGCTTATTCCCAAAACATATTCCAACTCTTGACTTTGTTGCTCAATCTAGGTATTGCCACTATAAAAGACTTACTAGGGGGTTTAAAAAACACTTTTCACTATGTGTCTTATTGAGAGCCTCTCTTTCCTCATTACCATCCTTGTCTGTGGTCTCTGCAGCCCCAGCCAGCCAGCAGGAGCTAACCAGATGTTCCTGGGAATAGCTCTGCTACTAAGGCGGAGCCCGAAGTAATTAGCTAGAGGATGAGCTTTCATCTTCCAAAAGAAAGTCATCTACTTGGGAAACATATTAGAAAAAAAAATGGCTCATTTTTATGCTAAATTATTGAATTAGCTAGATTTATCTTTCTGCCATCATAGCTTATAAAAAGTAATCTGCCAAAATGAAGTCAAATCTGTCTTGTCATTAAATACTAAGTGTTCATCATTATCACTAATCCCCACTATATGCCCACTCATGTTCTCCTCCACTTCCATCTTTGTGGAGACACGCGCTCCCTGCTTCTGAAAATCTGCACGGTGATCAACCACCACAGATCTGGTACTATTGACCTCCAAGTAACCAGATAAAAGCCCCTTCAGGGATAGGGGTACACACAAAGCCCCCTTGCACAATCTGCGCAGGTGACAGTCCCAGTCTTGGTACTTAGGACCATAAATTGCAGGAAGCAATTTACTCTCCAGGTAGTTGGGCAGATCCAGACACAGCAGCTCAATGGGAAGGGCCAGCTGGCCAGAGGTCAGAATTCTGCTCTCTGCCCCTCTAGTCCCATTCCTGCCTGCTCTCACCTCCCACAGGGAAGAGGAGAGGCCCAGAGCTCAGAAGGGACATGTTTGGGGCAGGTGAGGCTGTGGGGAGCCTCTCAACCAAGACCAAGGTCCACCCTCCCCCAAGCAATTCAGGCTGGCACCACACCAGGTCCTGTGCCTAGCACTTTATAACGTCATCATGTCATCTTTTATGGCCGCATAGTCTAAGAGGGAGCTATGATTTCCTATTTAGAGAGAGGTCAGTGAGGTTGATAGGCAGCGGAGGCCTCAAACCAGCTGTGCCTGACTACAAAACCATACTCTGTAACACAGTCTCTACCACCTTCCCACTGACAATTGCAAGCTGTGTGACCTTGGACTAGATACCTCCCCTCTCTGACCTGTTTTCTCAGTACAGTAACAGTCAGCCTTGAGTCTACACTGAGCACCTGCAATGGGCAGGAGCTGTTCCAGGCAGCAGCTGTCTGGGACTTCTGGGGTTTGTGCTCTAACACCTCCTGAATGGGTACCTGGATAAGGTAGAGGCCACACCTTGGCAGAACCAGCTTAGCTCCTGACTGTTGGGGTCCCATGGGACTCCTGACCCTCAGTGTTCTTACCCCCTTTTCCTCACAGCCTGAGGCCATCTCCAGGAACTTCCCTGGAGGAGTAGCTGGTATATAAAGGGTAAAGGTTAAAAATTACCTGACACTTAAACACAGGAGATCAGGACCTATGGTTAACCAGAAATAATAACTTATGACTATTGTCAGTCACTCACATTTTAGAATTCTTTTAATCCTTCCCCGAAGCTGAGGTGTTATACATCAAAGTGCCTACTACAGTGACCCATAGTAAGCCTCATCAAATAAATACCTGTTATGGATAGATGGGTGGCTAAGTAGATTGGTGGATGGATGGATGAGTGGTTGGGTGGATGAGTGGATGGAGGGATAGATGGATGGATTGGATGGGTGAATGCATGGATGGATGAGTGATTGGATGGATGGATGGATGGATGGATGGATGGATGGATGGATGAAGGAACAGCTGGAGAAAGTTTGGTCGGGAGGTTCAAGGACAAGGGCATGCTTTTCATGACCTGGGGTGCCCTGATAAGGCAGGCATGGGAAGGTAGACATAGAAGAGGGAACTGGGCAGCTATAGAGAGCTGTCTGAGGATCTGAGCGATATAGGCAGGAGATGGAGAAAGCACACACAGAGAAAAGCATGCCAGATCTGGAACATAGATCCCAAGTGTCGACGGTGCTAGTTTCTGTGTGCCAGCCAGGTATTACTCACACCTGCAAATTAGGGCCCCTGCTGTCTGCCTGGTCAGCTCACACTGAGTAGAGGCTGCCTCTTACATCTCAGGAGAGCTGTGACAGGCTAGGTCTGATAGTGAACAACATCTGTGGCAGGCCTGACTCTGCCTGAGGCCAGGAGGCCCTAGAGTGTCCATCCAGTGGCCCCTTCTCAGTGAACAAAGCCCCAAGACTAGGGATTGGCACATCAAGTATATATGGGGGACATACTTACACTACAAAGTATTCATTGTTAACTGGAAATTCAAATTTACCTGGGCTTCCTGTATGTTTATTTGCAAAATCTGACAACCCCACCCAAGCCCAGGTATCTCTGGATAGGCAAATCTCAGTGGTCCCCACTCATTGACATGGTCAAAGCCCCCAGCTGTAGTACTTGCCAAGAAGGGAGGAACTGACTCCTGGACAGAGGGACTCCCTCCACCCCACTCCCACAGGGCATATAATATCTCCCCAGTGAGGATGGGGGAATGGGGGGGAGTCAGAGCTAAGCCTCAGGGAGGAGGATGGGGTGAGGGGCTATCCCTCCAGGCCCAGTTCCTTCCTCCTCATTTTCCGCAGCCTTCCTCCTAAGGAAGCCCCCCCTGGCCCCCCCAACCCGCCAACCTGCACCCATTCATTCCCTCAGCATATAATGACTGAGGGTCACAATGGCAGATCACCCACGACCTCCAGCCTTATCCAATCTCACCTCATCTTCTACGAAGCCTCCTGAATGGCTCAGGCCTCTCCCATCTGTCTATACATTTTCACAATCAATCACACCGCTCCTCCATTCTGCTCTCTGATGGGGGCCGTGTGAGGGCCCCCAACTGAAATCCTAAGACCCCAGCACACATCGCGCCCAGTGCTACAGCATGACAAAGCTATTGCCTCAAACAGAAAGAGGATTTAAACCCTGACCTGCTACCTCCCAGCTGGGAGCCTGGAGCAGGACTTGTCATGCCTCTAAGCCTCAGTTTACTTGTCTACAAGGAGAGAGCTGTTGCAGGGAGGTTGGTGGAAGGATTTAAAACTATGCTGCAAGCACTTGATGCCAAGCTGGCCTGTAGGAGCCCCTTAGTTTCCTGTATCTCATTTTGCTTTAGGTTAACTTGTTATTTTTATTTTCATGTTTAATTGTGGTAAAATACACATAATGTAAAATTCACCATCTTGACCATGTTTAAGTGTACAGTCCAGTGGCATTAAGCAGGGTCACGTTGTTGCACAACCACCCAACCACCATCCATCCCCAGAGTTCTTTTCATCCTACAAAACTGAAACCTGGGGGCACCTGGGTGGCTCAGTGTTAAGCATCTGCCTTTGGTTCATGTCATGACCTTGGGGTCCTGGGATCGTGTCCCACACTAGGCTCCCCACAGGGAATCTGCTTCTCCCTCTGCCTGTGTCTCTGCCTCTCTCTGTGTGTCTCTCATGAGTAAATAAATAAAATCTCTAAAAAAAAAAAAAAAAACTGAAACCCATCTTCATTAACCCTAACTCCCTCCTCCCTCCCCCCAGCCACTGGCAACCACCATTCTCCTTTCTCTCTCTCTGACTTTAACCACTCGAAGGACCTCACATAGGTGCAGTTATACAGTACTTGGTTGTTGTGGCAACTGGCTCATTGCACGTAGCATAATGTCCTCAAGGTTCAACCATGTTGTGGCATGGATCAGAATTTCCTTCCTTTTAAGGCTGAATAATATGCCATTGTGTGTAGACACCACATTTTGCTTATCCATTCATCTGTCAGTGGACGTTTGGACTTTTTCCAACTTCTGGCTACTGTGAATAATGCTGCTGTGCACACGGGGGTGCAAATATCTCTTTGAGCCCTTGCTCCCTGTTCTTTTCAAGCCCCTGTTCTTTTGGATACATACCAGAAGTAGGATTGCTGGATCATATGGCAGCCCTCTTTTTAATTTT
Organism: Nyctereutes procyonoides; assembly: GCF_905146905.1. NCBI lineage: Eukaryota > Metazoa > Chordata > Mammalia > Carnivora > Canidae > Nyctereutes > Nyctereutes procyonoides. The sequence goes on along the minus strand of NW_026575030.1, from coordinate 8,946,046 downwards.
TTTGAGGAACCGCCATAGCATTTTGCATTCCTACCAATGGTGCTCCAGGGTTTCAATCTCTCCACATCCTCACCAATGCTCACTGTTCATTCTCTGATAGCAGCACCCCCCCACCACAATGGGGGTGAAGTGGCCATTTCCTCTATTTGGGGACCCTGCTCTCAGCAGGACCCAATGGATGTTTGTCCTATGAACTGGATTCTGTCTCAAGCTCTCTCAGCTGGTCCTTTGGCTCCCTGAGATGCAAACAGGGCTGTTTCTCTCGCTGGGGGGGGGGACCTCAGGCCCTGTGGTTCTGGGGGATCACATACCCTAGAGCCACCTCAGTCTGCTTTCTAGGGCAGGCTCGGGTAGCGGGGAGAGAGGGTGAGGGCATGGCACAGGGTCCTAGCCACCGGGTAACCACGGCCCCTGCAGCTTTGTCTGCTGGTGCGGCACAGAGACATGCCTTGTCAGCTCTGGCGGGGCCAAGGACAAACACAGCCCTGTGACTGATGGAGCCTGCATCCTGTGGCTGCTAATTCCTTTCCAGCTTCCCGTACTGACTTTGCTCCGCTTCCCAGTTCCCAGGAGAGAGGCCTTCCCTCCTCCCCTGGAGCCCTGCTCTCACTGCCCTGCCCAAAGACAGAGTGGGTGGTGGCCTGAGATCCTACCAGGAGGACCCCATCTCCAAATCCCCAACAGTCACACATGGTGCCCAGAAGCCGCCCTCTCACTGGCTCCACAGCACACACAGGAGAAGGCAGAAAATAGTGGAAAATGGTAAGCTCTGATCTCTGGAATGATCTAGAACAAGACTGGCAATGGCAGCAGGCTGCAGATAGCCTGCTGTTCCTCCCTTCCAGGAGGATGCTTTGTCATGGCTTTGGAGCCAGAGAGCTGGCTGGGTTCAAACTGCAGCTCCATCAACGCATGCTGTGTGACTGACACAAGCTCTTAACCTCTCAGAGTACTTCTAGGCACATGAGGACGTCACACGTGAATCACAGGGCTGCCCCTGTGGCTTTTCAGAGCATTTGGGGTCCTCCTCATGGGGAGGGGGGATCACATCCACCCGACTGGCACTAATTAATGCAGAAACACCCCCGCCCCCTCCGTCCATCCCCATCCCCGCCACTACAATCCCCCGCACATTTAGAGCATCGGTTGGAACCACACACGAGATTCAAGGTTGTTATCCTTCCTTTTTCTGACATGATCTGGCTTGTTCTTAAGAGAAAAAAACAGCCCCTCTGTGGCACCGGCTCCACACCACCCTTTGTGTTTGGGCTTCTAGGGAAACAGCAGTCCGATGGCGGTTTCCTTCCAGGACCCTCCTATCCCCCGCCCCCCTCCAGAAATTTCCCCAACGGCTGCCAAGTCCACTGATAAGAAAAGTGAGCCATTTCCAGAAAGAGGCCCACACATTTCAGAGATGTGGAACAGAGGCAAGGCCTCTCCAGTGCCCCCCACCTCCACGCCACCCCACTCCCCACATGCGCAGTCTCGGGTCACCTGGGCTCCACTCCCAACAGCACGGGACCTCGTGGAATGCACCAAGGACACATAGACAGATCAACCCTGCTGAGGGTTCAGATGATCATCTCCTCCACTGCTTGTCGCTCCTGCCCCTGCCCCCAAGTCCTGGACATTAAGACTATGCAGGGGTCGGTGGAGATTATTGCACCCCCACTATACACCCGGATCTTAGAGGGACACAGATTTGGCATTCAATACACATCCATTTAGCCTTTGTTTATTGATCACAAACCAGCTGCCGGGCTCTGTCCTGGGTATTAGGGCACAAGAGTGAGCAAGAAAGCCCCTCCAGGGCCCAGGGATGGGAGGCCCAAGCAGGGCTGAAGTAGGCCAGGGGCCGTCCTTGCCCATTCTCCCACCCTGCCCTCCTTCCCACTCCTTGCCCCCATGTTGCTGGTGTTCAAAGCCCCCAGCACACTCTGGCTCGCTTGAACCCTCCTCCACTGAGGGAGCAGGGAAGATAGTGGGAATCCCAACAAAAGGGCAAAGTCCACGGAGGAGAAACCGCCTAGCCAAAGACAAACAAGGTGCATGGTGCAGGATGTGATTACAACCATGAACACAAAGGAGCGGGGAACACACAGGGAAATGAAAGTGGGGGATCCAGCTTCCTTACTCAGCTCAAGTTTAAGACAACTCCGAAGAGCAAATCCCAGTTTTCCACCTTTTGTTCCAGGAAGGGCGATGTGAGGCTGCAGGGCCAGGACCAGGGCCTCAGGCTAAGCCTGAGTCAAGGCTCCCCGTGTGCACCCTTCTGTGGGATCAGCAGCCTCCCTCCGCCTCCTGCCCTCCCGGGGTGCCACTCCCCCACTCCCAAACCCCAACCACACACAGTCATGATGGGTGTGGTCCCTCAACACCTTCAGTGACAGTCCCTGCCTCTAACTCCTGGAAAGTCCAGGTTTTCTGCCACAAAGCCAGGCCCTAACCACCACCTTCCTCCCTGCTGCTCCCCAGACAGCACGGAGCACTCCAGTGCCCCCCAATTATTCACATCCCTTCTCCTCCTCCCCTGCAGCTCTCCACCATCTCTGCTCCTCCTCCAAACTCAACCAAACAGTAGGGCTTCCCTACCACCCCACTCCTCTCTGGAGAAGTATGGTGTCCCCCCTCTGCCTTCCATTCCCCCACCCCACCCAGGGACTGGGGGCTTCATCTTCTGTCTGTATCCTGGGGCCTGGCACGGAGCAGGAGAAGACGAGCATTATTGAGTACCTACAGTGGGCTGGCCACTTCCACGAAGGCCATCACAAATAACGCTCACGACAAATCCATGACCTCAGAAGAGAGGGCTTCAGAGCAGAGTCATCACGGGAGAGGTAAGTAGGCAGCCAGCTGTCCAGAGGGAGGTGGAGCTTGAATTGGGCTTCCAGAATGAAGAGGATTCTGGCAACACTCAAAGGAGGGAGGGAGAAAAGATGGACAGCATTCAAGGCAGGGGACACGGAGAGAAACAAAGGCCCAGAGGTGGGGAAGCCCCAAGAAGTGACTGGCCAGGCAACATAGGACCATTTAACAGAGGAATCGGGGATGTAGCTAGAGAACTCTATCAGGAGCAGAAAGCCTGGAACGACAAGAAGAGCACCCGCCTGCCATGGAAATGGGGAAGCTTCTGGGTAAGGGTGAGCAGGGTTTTCAAGAAGGGGAACCCTGGTTGACAGCCTCCATGTCCAAAGCCTTCTCAGAAACAGCTCTGGGAGGCAAACCCACTGTCCCAGTCCCCACCTTCCATGACTCACCTCTCCTCCTCCCAGGGGCCCTCCCATGCTGGACACTCCTTAGCTCAAGTTTCCTCAGCCCTTTTCTGGTCACTGGGTGACTGAGCGTGGACACACACACACACACACACACACACACACACACTTGTGTACACATGCCCTGGCAAGCTAAAGGTGCAGCCTGTCTGCCTCTTTCTCTGAGACCCCACCCAAGATCTGCACACAGCTCTGATTCCTAATAACCTCAGCTCCCTGACTTGTTGCAGCAGAAGCACCCAGACCTCCACTGGTCAGCACAGGGGAGCACATGCCCTATTGACTCTCGAGAACCGCACAGAAGTGATCAGGGAACCAGGACCATTAGCCCAGGGCCTGATGAGGCCTCCTGTCTCACATAGGCTGCCGACCCTATCAAAGGAAAAGATCCTAGCACAGAGGAAGGTCCCAGATGGTTACAGTTTGGGGGAAGCCCCCAGCCCATGCTCACTGCACTTGCTCCTACGTGATCGCAGCAGAAATGTGATTCGTGCTCTGGCCTCCCTGGTCTCCGATCAGCCCCAGGGAGCCTGTGCACACCAGACTTCGCCTGTAGGGCCACCAGGCAGAAAGCTCACTACTGCCCCTGACCCCCAAGGCTCTTGCAGGTGCTTGGCTCTGACCCTGACCGACACCTCAACCCTCGAATGTACCATGTGATCCGGCGTCCTGAGAACTGCCCATGGGCTGAATGGGGGCTGTTACCTGGCGTGCAAGGGAAGTGGGTCTGGGAGAATTTATGAAGACACTCTCTGAAGAGCCTCTCACCCTGGATACTCCCCCTCCGCACTCAGGAGGGAGGACGAGAAGCAGCGCAGGGGGTCCCGTCCTACTTGGCAGCAGCCAACCGTGAGCCATAGTTACGGCACACAACCTGGCTCTTTGGTCTTAAGTGATTAAAGACTTGGCCAAACCACCGGTCAGACAGATTTCCCCCCAAGCCTCACATTAATTGGTTTTTGGATCCTACAACCCACGCTGCTGAGCCGGAGCTCCTGGGTGTCCCACGGAGACTTGGATGCGGAGGCCCTGACCCTGAGGCCAAAGCTGGCAGACACCTGGGCTGGGCCTGCCTGTGCGGCGAGTGAAGGAAAGCAGCTCGGGGGCCCTGCCCAAGGGGCCTGGGCTGCTCAACTTGCAAGTTCAGGGAGGCCCCGTGGGACAGGCGCTGGGCTGGCCGCCCTGGTGGCCACTAATGAGCGGATGTGTTCTGGGCCATCTGCTGTGGGTTGTCTCCCTGCGGGCGGCTGCAGCTGGGCGGGAGGAGCTGCCTGCCTTGCAGCCTCTGCCCTCCTCCTGGCATGAGCCAGCTCAGCCTGACCTCATCCGCAACCTGTCCTTTGGGCTCCAGCTCGGCAGAACACGGCAAAGGGGGGCAAAGCTGCCTGCTGCCCCCCTCCTTCTCCCTCTCTCCCTCTCTGGCATTCCTTGAGAGGCAGGAGGTGATCAGAGATTTTAGTTACTTCTACATCATGCTTGGGACATAATAGGTGCTCAATAAATACTACTTTCTCCTCCATGGGTGATGAGAGGCCACACACAGATGGGTCAGAGCTGCACTCTGGAGCTGCACCACCTGTGCACTCCGGCTCTGCCACTTTCTTGCTACCTGAGTTTGAACAAGTCACTACCCACCGTGAGCATCAGGGGGCCTCACGTGCTAACATGCGCACCATGGTGCTATGTACTGCGGTGACTGCAGTGGTGCCCGGCCCACGGTACATGCCATATAAGCATTTGACATTACTTAAGAGAAGAATCCAGCTGTGTCCACATGAGGGATTGAAACAAAATAAGAACTTGAATCCAGTCTTAAGGGGTAAGGACATGGGCCCCCCCAGGTCCCCACTCTGACCAATGCCTCTCAAATGCCATCTAGAGATGGGGTCCAGGCTCTGAGAAGTTATAGACAATCCATGTGTTGGCCCCACTACTACCTTCCTTGCCAGCCACACAGGAAATGCTTCTGTCACACAATGGCGGGGTGGGGGTGGCGGGAGCCTTTAAACACAGACCAAGTAGTAAGTGACTTTTCCCACCAAAGAGACAATAAAATCACACTCCCTCTCCAAAGCTGCACACAAAACGCTGATCTTGATGGAGGTTAGAATACAGCCTCTGGAAGAGCTCCTTCTCATCCAAGAGAGAAAGGGATCAGGTTGGAGAGGAACCATTGCAGCTGGCAGCCAGCATTGCCTAGAATCTGTTGAAGGGAATCAGTGGATAAAGATCGAAGATGGCAAGATCGCTATAAAAATAAGTGGCCCCTGGGTGGCTCAGTGGTTGAGCGTCTGCCTTCGACTCAGATCATGATCCTGGGGTCCTGGGATCGAGTCCCACAGGGAGCCTGCCTCTCCCTCTGCCTCTCTCTGTGTGTCTCTCATGAAGAAATAAATAAAATCTTTAAAAATAACCACCTCTCGCAATAGGAGAATGGCTGACAGTCGCCAAAGGCTTCCTGCTCATCAGGATGGGCCTGAGGCTTGCCAGGCCTGCAGTTGGCCGATTTCGAAGCCACCCTTTGGAGTGGGCTCGACCCACACCCCCTTTTACAGGAAGGGAAAAGATGGGTGCAATGACTAAGCTTCTTGCCCAAGATCTCGCAGCAGGTGAGCAGCAAAGGTGGGCATCCAGACCAGGGCTGCCTTGCATAAAACCCAGGCTGGAAATCACAACTCTGTGCCCCAACCAGAGGCGAGTATCTACACACAAGGGCCCGAGGCCAGCAGACAGAGGCAGGCGGGGACAATGAGAGCCACATGACAGTGTGCCAGGGCTCTGGAAGAAGAACGACCTGAATCTCTGCCCTCTGTCAGTTCTGCTGGGCTGTTTGCTTCTAGGGAGAAGGACATGAAGCCAAAGGCCACCACCTGCCACGTGCGCTTAGAAGCCAGATTTGAGAGGTACCCGCTGCCAGCCAGACCCACCCCAGATCTAATGCCTCCACATCCCTGTAGGTCCCCATTCAGGTGGGGGGGATGAAGGAAAGAAACGAACTGATGATTACATCCAGATTTCCACGCTGAAAGACGGGGGCGAGATAGCAGGGATTACCGCCCCCTGCTCACAGAAATATGCAGTCTGCTGCTTGGATTTGTGCTGCCCATGACAGGAATGTGGAGTTCAATGCTCTGAGCAAGGTCATGAGGAAAGGAGAAAACCCAGCCACTCAGGAGTGTGTCACCTCCTTACCTCCCGGTCGCCCAGCGACTGGCCTCACCCACCTTGCTGCTCCTGGTGGCTGTGACCTGTGATGGGCCAACCGACCCCATGCTCTGGGGGTAGGGCCAAGTCCCCTCCCCACATCCCTGCAAAATCCTGGGCACCGCCTAAATTACTACCTCAGAAAATGGGTTCTTAGCCACTCACCTCTCTGGTCACCCAACATCAACACACATATGTTTCTTAATGGTTAGAAACTGGCTCAAGGCACCTGGGTGGCTCAGTCTGTTAAGCATCTGCCTTCGGCTCAGGTCAGGATCCCGGGGTCCTGGGATCCAGCCCCACATCTGCTCAGTGAGGAATCTGCTTCTCCCTCCCTCTGCCCCCCCCATTCATTCATTTTCTCTCTCTCAAATAAATGAATAAAATCTTAAAAAAAAAACCCAGCTATTATAAAATAATTTTTAAAAAACAACTTGGAAACAGCTGTTTGGCAGACATCTTCCAGGTGTTTTTCTAGATGAATGTCCATTCTGAGCAGTAGCGTGGACGGCATTCCGCTATTCCTTGCGCCGCTGTAGAGACCAGATGGTAGAGTCCAGGGACCTGGGTTCAAATGTCGACTGTGCGCTGGGTCTCCAGTGGCCCGAGCCTCCCCCTTACGGTGGGCAGCCTGTCACACAAACGGTAGCACTTCTCCCCATCACGCCCTTGTCATCATCCTTCTATTTAACAGTGAAAATCGTTCTCTTGCCTCCTCTTTTCGAAGCCCCTTTTTGCCAGAAGGGGGAAATGGAACCCTCTATTTGCTTCAAAATGCATTCTTGGTTTTTTGTCAATTAAGAAAAAAAAATCTTTGGATCTCTGCTCCCCACACGCCCAACTCCCTCCTCCCATATAATCTATGGCATTGCCTTGTGCTGACACATCTGCTGTCGTGGTACTCGGGGTCATAAACCATTTTTACAGAGTTTTTTTAATCACTCACTTAGAAACTGTAAAGTAAAACCTCTTTCTTCAACCCCACCCCCTCCTGCTCTGTAAAAGCACTTAGAGCTCAACAAATGACCTGTCTTCATGGGGGAAATCTGGTGAGGCCGGATTTGCAATAGGAATTCATTATGTGAACAGTAACTCACCACCGCAAAGGCTCCCTGAATAAAGCCGGGAAGTTTATAGCCGCTTCGGGCAATTTGGAAAGATCCTCAGTGGTGGTAAATAACGTTTATGTTCTTACAGGAGAAAACTCCAAGACCAGCAGGAACCGTGCAGAATTTCATTTTCTTTCGTAGGGAGGGAGCTGCTGCTCCATGAGAAGAAAGGGTTGCTTGGTCTAGGTTTTAACCTGTGATGGATCTCCGGCCTCCGAGATGTATTTCCACTTTATATTCAGATGATCCGCGGTGAGAAAGCAACCCCTGTCTCCTCCCCCCGCAGACGATGTGCAGAGCAGGGCACTGGACAGTGCTCAAGATTTATTTCTACACAGAGTGGTCCTGAATTATGGTTCTGTGGCAGGAGCAGCATCAGGGGAAGCTCCCTTTCTGACGAAAGCAGATGAGCTCTGGCCTAGATGTCTTGACATGAGATCCATGCCCCCCCCCCCCACACGCACAGGGCATCTGGTGGGGATAGAAACAGACTCTAAGGGCTAAAAATGTTTCTCGGGGTGGGGGGCACCTAGCTGATAGTTGTGAGACCTGGCTGCACACTGGGGTAGTTTAAAGAAATTTGGATTTGGGAGCCCACCTCCAGGCGTCTGATTTGGTAAGTCTGGGTGGAGGTCCGGGGATCTGCCTGTTTTTTACCAGACATGCTGCATTTGGGCCTGCACTGGGAGATCCCTCCTGACCCACCCGGCCCCCTTAATCTATAAAGCAGAACCGGGCCCAGGGTGAAGTGAATCAGGTGCCAGTTACCTGAGTTATATTTATTTTAGTTACATAAGTTCACTTTTATTTTTTATGTATTTATTTTTTAAAGTTTAAGTAACCTCCATATGCAACATGGCTTGAACTCACAACCCCAAGATCGAGAGTCACGTGCTCCTCTGACTAGGCCAGCCAGGTGCTCTAGTTCACTTTTAGTTACAGGCCACCTGACTCTAACACAGATCTGAGGGTGGCTCACCCCCTGCCAGGCACTCTTCTCTCCAGCAGCAGCTTGGGGGGGTGGGCGGAAGGGGATGGGCAGAGGGCAGGGGATTATGTTCAGACGATGATCATCTCCTAAACATGCCAGCCTCATATCTCTACTACCTCCCCTCTGTCCTGTGAAGCAGCTGTCATTATCCCCATTTTACGGATGGGAAAACCTAGCCTCTGAGAGCCTGAATCATGGGGCTGAAGACACACAGCTGGTTAAATGACAGAACTGGGGTTTAAATCCAGGTGGTCCCTTCCTTGGCTCCTTCTGAAACACAGCGTGAGCCCCCCAGCAGTGGTCTTGTTTAGAGACCTGATCACCTAGCTGTCCCTCAATCTTCACCCTACAGCTTATGTCTGATGCTTCTTTTTTCTAGTTTCTAGTTGACTTTTAATTGCCAAGAGCCCAGTGACCTCTGGTTCACTCTCTGGCTCTTTCAAGGTGGTTCAGTGTTTCATGTTTGTGTTCTTTGACTACCCAGAGGAGTAATCAGTCCTTGGCGACAGGGGCCACAGGGCCTCACACACACTGGGGCCAAGCAGAGGCCTGGCTACAGCCTACAACACACTTCAAGGCGGGTGGCTTGAAGCACATGTGCAGGCCCAGGCTCCCCAAGTTACATCTCCTCATGAAGGTATCTATCCAACACACAAATTGATGACAGCCCCTAGTGCAGCAATGGTCTGGGCTTTTGGGTTTGTTTGTTTGTTTTTAAGATTTTATTTAGGGATGCCTGGGTGGCTCAGCAGTTGGGCATCTGCCTTTAGCCCAGGGCCTGATCCCGGAGTCCCGGGATCGAGTCCCGTGTCGGGCTCCCAGCATGGAGCCTGCTTCTCCCTCTGTCTCTCTCTGTGTCTCTCATGAGTAAATAATTAAAATCTTAAAAAAAAAAGGTTTTATTTATTTACTCATGAGAGACACAGAGACAGAAGCAGAGACAAGCAAGCTCCCTGTGCCCCATGTTGTGCTGTCTGCCTCCTGTGCTGCTGGGCTGACAGCCCGTCCAAGGCAAGAGCTCCAAACTATGCACAGGGTAACTCCGGGGGCCTGGCTCTGAATGACCTGCAGAAGCATATGCCTGTCAGTGATTGTCTGCTACTCAGCCCCAGTCCAGGAAAGAATAAAGAACAATTCATAGTGCAATTGGGATTACAATTTTACAAGTGTCCATTTCTGACCCCCAATTAAAACCTCATTCATCTAGAACACTTTACCCACGAATTGCCCACAAATCCAGGTGAGAACAGGACTAAGGATCACCTTTGTAAAACAAAAAGATCCTATGCCAAGTAAATTAATAGTGCTAAGAGAAGTGCTGGAGAAGAAAGCTGAAATCACACATGCAAACTGCTTAAAATATTTAATTGGAACCAATTTAAATGCAAACAACTGATAACTGAATTATCCACCATTTGTTCAACAATATTCCATAACTCAGAAGTTTCCCATCCATACCCACACAAACACAAAAATCAGTTTGAATTAGTAATACTTAACTCTATCTAAACGCCTCAAATTAAATTTCCCAGTGCTCCGCTTATCACACTTCTCCACATTTGGAGGTTATTGTGATTGAGCCCAAAAAGACCACTGACCCCGCAGGGGGCAACTTGCACGTCAAAACCAGTCCTGGTTTTCAGTTGGCTTTTAATTTTTTGCAGCCCTATTCCTAAGGAAGCTTCTACTTTCAGCCTCTTTACATCATTAACGTTAATTCTTCACCCTTACGGAGTTTTCCAGACCAAAAGCACTGGACGGGCCACTGTCAGCAGAAGTAGATTCATGCCCACAACTTGTGACAGCACCGACCCCATGTCTGCAAAGTCAACACAGAAAAAAAAAAATCAGCCTCTAAAAACACTAGGCTTTATGTATCAGCATATTCATTCCTTCTACCCAGCGATTTGATTTCTGGGAATTACCTTACAGGAATCCTCTGAATGGGCAGGCAGCTGTGTGTAGTAGGAAAGACCATGGAGCCTCTTATCTCAGAGAAGAACAGAAATAAGCCCAATACACAGCAAGGGAATGGGTGAGTGGAATACTGGGCAATCCCGTGGTGTGATATTGCAGAGCCGTTCAGAAGATGCTCACGATGCGTTAGTGGTAATCTGAGGAATGTTTCTAGGGATGGCAAATCATCACATATCACCACTGATTATCAGACACGCCGTGATATCATGTAGCAGGAAGGCAGGAAAAAAATATCCAGGGTGGGTTATCTAACAAGAGGTATCTAAGTAAAGGAAGCTAGAACCCCAAAGGGCTATTCCCCAAATGCAAGGGGGTTGAAAAAGCCCTTTTGGGCAGCAAGTATGTCTTATCCTTGCCCTGAGTGCAGGGAGGGAACAAAGTAGCCCTTGAGAATGTGAGGAAGCCTGTACTCACACAGGTTGGAGTCCAAACACCTCCAGCAAATGCTGAAACTGAATTTAAATTTAATGTAAAGTCTTCTCAAGTTGGCAGTGCCCCCAGGTGACTGTCAGAAGCCATCGGGAACCCTCTTTGGAAGAGGGGAGTTTTCAACAGGCTGACGGCCCCTGTAAAACACCATCAGTTGTGCAGTGCTAGATCCAGAGATGTTAGAATGTGAAAATAAGCCAGTCTTAGGATTAATGTTAAGCAAAAAGCAGAAGAAAATGGCACGTGGGCAATGGCACGTTGTAGAGACTACTAACTGGAAGGAAACACAGTAAAATGTTAACAGGGATTTTCTGCATCTTAGTTGTTAAGATTAGAAGGTTGTTTTTTTTCTTTCTTTAAATGACTACATTTTCCCGATTCTCCTAAAGAGCCTATGTGTTTAGTGACCATACAGGAAACAGAGGAGAAATAAATCAGGGTGATATAAGGAGGGAGGGGGTGACTTCAGGTGGGGTGGTCAGGGAGGGCGCCCCGGAGGAGGTGACACGCCAACCGAGAAGGAGCCAGCATTGGAGAAGCTGTAGGAACTGCTCATGCTGCATCCCATGTCAGGATGGAGCTTGAATCACAAGGCAGATGCCTGAAACCTATTTGTTAACTGAACACGGGAATTAAGCAGTAGTTGCTAAGTCTCAACGGGTCCCAGCCAGAGTCTGCAGTCTCTTCAGTGGGGCCATTCTCACCAGACCAAGCTGATGAACAGGGCCAGGATACCCGCCGGACCAAGGGCAGGGCTCAGCAGAGAACTGCGGTCAGGGTGTCGGGCCTCAGTTTTCCCACCCAGAAAATGAGGTTGGTGCCTTTGCCACCAGAGCCCCTCAAAGTCAGCTTCCGATGACCCAGCGCTTTGAAATATTGAGCCTGGTGCAAGCATGAGGGGCTGGCGAGCTCCAGGAGGTCCTCGAGAGGGCCCAGGGACACTTCCCGGCAAACCTGACACCCAGGAGCTTTAGACAAGCTGCTTTGCCTCACACAGCTGACCTTGCTCCACGCTCAGCAAGCAGGAAAGATGCCGCATCAGCTCCAGCTCCAGCTCCAAACTTCCTGGCCGCTGGTGCGCAGGCCTGAGCTGGATGCTGCGGAGCCAGAGAGGAGACACGGGCCCTGCCCTCGGGAGTCACAGTGCACCTGGTGCGGGGGGGGGGGGGATCGCGATGCCCCCACATGTGACTGACCTACCACACAGCAGGGAAAACAGGCCAGGAGGGGCTCACTCCATCTGCTGCCCAGGCAGAAACAATAGCTGCCAAAGGGCTACAGGAATTGGGCAAATTCTGGGTGCGGGTACATTGTTTCATTTTGTCCTTAAAAAATTGTGAGGTTATCACCATTTCACAGATGGGGGCCAAGGCTCCATTCCTTGTCAAGGTCACAGAGGTTGGAGATGGCCAGCCTTGTGAGAACTCCTGCCTTGGCCTGAGGGGTTCTGGACTCTATGCCCCTAGCCCACTGGCACCCTGACCGGTGTGTGTGTGTGTGTGTGTGTGTGTGTGTGTGTGTGTGTGTTGGCAGCAGGAGAGGCAGAAGGAGGGGCAGGTGGTTACCGCAGGCAGGGGCGAGGGGCCAGGGGACCGTGGCTGAATCCCGAATCCCACTCATGTTCGAAGTGCTCAGGGGAAGTGGCTCAGTGACCCAGGTGTCACCAAGGGAACCCGGCATTGTCACCCTGGCCTGTGTGTGGAGGGTACTCAGCAAGGGCTCCCTGTGGCTCTCCCAGAGGAGCAGCCCCTCATGGAGCTCAGAGGATGAAGGCCAGAATGGAAATCTAAAGATGCCCTGGCTGGCTCCATCAGTAGAGGATGCGACTCTTTTTTTATTTTTAAGATTTTATTTATTCATGAGAGACAGAAAGAGAGAGGCAGAGACATAGGCAGAGCGAGAAGCAGGCTCCCAGAGGGGAGCCTGATGTGGGACTCGATCTCAGGACCCCAGGATCACAACCTGAGCTGAAGGCAGACGCTCAACCACTGAGCCACCCAGGAGCCTCAGAGTATGCGACTCTTGATCTCAAGGTCATGACTTCAAGCCAAGTTGGGCATGGAGCCTACTTTACAAAGAATTAAAAAGAAAAAAAAAAAAGTCGCGGCATTCCCATGGGTCCTCTGTGCATGCAAACACTAACCGAGATGCTGCTGTGAAGGGACCTTGCAGATGGAATGAAGTTTACAAATAGGTTGACTTTAAAATAGAGAGATGATCCTGGATCATCTGGCGGGGCCCAGTGCAATCCCATGAGCCCTTAAAAACAGAAAAGGGAAGGTGACTCAAACTCAAAACTCCCTTCCTGGATGAGAAGCAGGCACCAGTCTTTGAGGAGCTCTACAGAGGGAAAACACACTCTCTTCACCACAGAGCTGGCAGCAAAGGCCCTGAGGTCATCCACCCAGGGAGGAGGCTGGGAAGGATTTCTGACTGCTCCAACAGGGTCCAGAGGACCGCCTCTGGCCCCCTTCCTGCGGAGCTGCCTGCCGGCAAGCCCTCCCCTCCTCAGGCTTGACATCCCCAGTGTGGTAGTATAAACAGCTCACATTTCTTTAAATGCAAACTGCTTTCCATGCATTGATTCATCTGATCCTCAAAACAAGTCTCCGTGATTTTTTTAGCCCATTTTCATAGTTGAACAGGTATAAAGGTTTTGAATTTTAAGTTGTTTTAACCAGCAAATCCCTTCTTAAAAGTAAACAGTAAAAGAAAAACCAACATGTAAAACAGATTAGAGCAACTCTGGATGGGGGAAAGGCTAGAGCTCCACTTAGCTAACATCCCCCCCCCCAACAACAATGACACCCAGAGGGTTCTTTAGAAACCAGGGGCCCTGAAGATACATCTAAGAGGCCTGGCGGGACTCACTGGTTGGGAGTTCCTCCTCCAGGACCACCCAATTGCCTTTAGCTGACGTGGAAGGTGGAGAAGTCGTAGGGAGATCTTTGAGGGCTATAGGACTGTCCACGTCACACCATGCTTCACGAGCATCCTGATGCTGACCTGGAAAAGCCAGCTCCTGGATCCGGACCATGGCCCCTACCTCCTGCAGGAAGCCCTTACTGTTACCCCAAAGAGACCCTGACTGACATGTTTCTCTGATGTCCTTTCCCTCAGACCCCAGTACCTGAGGATCAACATTCCATTCCTGCTGCAAGGGATGGACCGCAAGGGACGGGTGGGGATCTAAAAGGCAGAAGGATGAGCAACCGGGGCTCTGCTGGGCAGGTGATGAATGCAGGAGAGAGGGAGGGGTGCTTGGGGGTCTGCCAAGTGGGCACGAGAGAAGGGAGTGCCCCAAATCGCAGACCTGCTGCAACATGGCTGGCCCACGAAAACCGCCCAACAGCCCAGGAAAGCCAGGCTGAGACAGACCAGGGTGCATCGCTGAGGTCTCGCAGCTGATGGGCGGCAGAGCCTAGACTAGAACCCAGACTTCCTGACTTCTCGGGTCCAGTGCCCGCCTCCCAACATCGCGCTGCGACGATCGGACTCAGGCAGGGCGAAATAAGTAAAACTGAGGATTCGACGAGGCTTAGAAGTCTGCGTTTCATTCTGCTCGGGACCTGGCAGGTGCCCTGGGGCAGGAAGCACCTGCTCCCGGAGGCTTTGCCGGGGGGGGTAGGGGGCGTAGGGGGCGTAGGGGTCTGACACCCTCCCCAGCAGCTGCCTCGCCCTCTGGGGTGAGAGGGGCTGCCACCGGGCGCGGTGCCTCTGCCGGCTCACGGCGGCGTCCGGGCAGCGCCCGCCCCACCGCGCGGCCCTCCCCGTCGGCGCGGGGTAAGCGCTGCCTCCGGCACACGCCCGGCGCACTCACGTCTCCACGGGCACGCCCCGCCCCGCCCCGCCCCGCCCCGCGCTCACGGTAGCGGCGCCCACCCCACCCCGTCCGCCCGGCGCCGGACCTCCCAACGCTGCCCCGCCCGGGAGGAGGAGGCCGGCGAGGGCAGGACCCCGGCGGCCGCCCCGCCCGCCCCGCCCCGCCCCGCCCCGCCCCGCCCCGCCGGGCCCTGCCTCTGGGCCGGCCGGAGGATGTGAGCTCACGCCCGCCTCCCCGCTGCCGGCGCCGCCAGGAAGCGCCCGCCGACGTCCGCCGACCGGCCGGCGGGGGTGCCAGCGGCGCGCCAGGCCCCGCCCTCCCCGCGCCGCATCCGTAGCCGCTTCCCGGGAGGGGACGGAATGAAGGCGGGCGGCGGGGCCGACGCCGCGCCCCGCTCCTAGGCGCCGCGCAGCCCCCGGCCCGAGAGGCGCGGGCGGGGCGCGGGCGCGGGCGGGGCGCGGGCGCAGGCGCAGGCGCACGCCCGCCCCCGCGCTTCCGGCCGGGCCACGTGACCGCGCGCGCACGTGTTCCGGCCGCTCGGCGCCGCCGGTCGGGACCTCCTCCGGGTGCGGCCGGGCCGCTGCCCACCGTCAGCTCCGGCAGGCGGGGCGGGAGGCGACGCGGCGCCCCCGGAGCCGGGCGGAGCGGCGGGCGCGGGGGGCTGGCGGCGGCTTCGCCATGAACCCCAGGGGCCTGTTCCAGGACTTCAACCCGAGTAAGTTCCTCATCTACGCCTGCCTGCTGCTCTTCTCGGTGCTGCTGCCGCTCCGCCTGGACGGCGTCATCCACTGGAGCTACTGGGCCGTCTTCGCCCCCATATGGCTGTGGAAGCTGCTGGTGGTCGCCGGCGCCTCCGTGGGCGCAGGCGTCTGGGCGCGCAACCCCCGCTACCGCACGGAGGGGGAGGCCTGCGTGGAGTTCAAGGCCATGTTGATCGCCGTGGCCATCCACCTGCTGCTGCTCATGTTCGAAGTCCTGGTCTGCGACAGGGTGGAGCGGGGAACCCACTTCTGGCTGCTGGTCTTCATGCCGCTCTTCTTCGTGTCCCCGGTGTCCGTGGCCGCCTGCGTCTGGGGCTTCCGACACGACCGCTCGCTGGAGCTGGAGATCCTGTGCTCCGTCAACATCCTGCAGTTCATCTTCATCGCCCTGAGGCTGGACAGGATTATCCACTGGCCGTGGCTGGTGGTGTTCGTGCCCCTCTGGATTCTCATGTCGTTCCTCTGCCTCGTCGTCCTCTATTACATCGTCTGGTCCCTCCTGTTCCTGCGGTCCTTGGATGTGGTCGCCGAGCAGCGGAGGACACACGTGACCATGGCCATCAGCTGGATAACGATTGTCGTGCCCCTGCTCACTTTTGAGGTTCTGCTGGTTCACAGATTGGACGGCCACAATACCTTCTCTTACATCTCCATATTTGTCCCCCTTTGGCTCTCTTTGATAACTTTAATGGCCACGACGTTTAGGCGAAAAGGAGGCAACCATTGGTGGTTTGGTATTCGCAGAGATTTCTGTCAGTTTCTGCTTGAAATTTTCCCCTTTTTAAGAGAATATGGGAACATTTCCTATGATCTGCATCACGAAGATAGTGAAGATGCCGAAGAAACATCAGTTCCAGATGCTCCTAAAATTGCTCCGATGTTTGGAAAGAAGGCCAGGGTAGTTATAACCCAGAGCCCTGGGAAATATGTCCCCCCACCTCCCAAGTTAAATATTGATATGCCGGATTAAACAACTCTTCTGGAGAGCACCCATCTGCCAAACAGGAACCGTATAGACACATGCAAAATCCACCCTATTTTTGCCTTTGTTCATCCTTCCCAAACTTGTAACTGAAAATAGGCTCCAAACACCATTATCTCATGCCTTGTTTGAGATTGACGTCTGTCAGTCACTCATCAGTATGCACCATAGATGTAGGAGGTTGTTTTAATATATGGCGCTGTGTGTGTGTGTGTGTGTGTGTGTGTGTGTGTGTGTGTGTGTGTGATGTGTGGTGTATACGTGTGAGAGAACTTGCTTTCCAGGCTGATGCTTTAAAAGCTGGTTTGGGAGCAGTCAGTTGAAGAGGAGGTCCTCAAATGAAATAAATACACAGTTGGGTTTTTTTTTTTTTTTAACGGTACTCCGCCTATGGAAAGTATTGTTTAAAAGTATTTTTATACACTGCTAGTCTCGAGTTGTATTTCAGATCGTGCCTGTTGTGACATAATAGCAAATGTAAAGAATTCTCTTTCCCACCACTTGTTTATAAGCCTTAGAGTTATTTTTAGCGTTCCTACTGTTAAAATAGTTTTTCTTTGGGCTTTGCTGATACTGGTCTTTAATATCAGAAAAGGTGAATTTTTCTAATGAAATGAATCCATGCATATGATATTTATATGAATATTTTAGCAATGTAATATATGTTATGTTGAATTCTAGTTCTGTGCGTTACTGTATTCTAGTTACTGTGCGTTAATGTATTACGTTAAAGTATTTTTTTAAGTATATATGTGAAGATACATGTCTATTGTAGATGTCCTTAAAGATTGCATAAACCAGTAATAGGTGCCCAATGTAAGATCCTCTCAAAGTATTAGGTGTGAATAGGGATCAAAATCCCACGTATCTTAATATTCAGGTATTAGATGACTCAGTCTACACAATTTTAAGGTTTCTGTTAGTAGAGGGAGGAGCCCCATCCTTTGGGGGGGACATGCTCCAGAGTGTTACCAGGCCATAAGGTGACACTGTTATTTAGCACCTTGAATTTTCCCACATGGTTAGTAACACCTCCTCAGTGACAATCAAAATTAGCAACAGGTGATTTGTTCATTAAGAGTCTTAGGATATTACTGGGCTATAATAATAAAAAATGTTACTTGTCACCAGAATGCTGAAGAGAGTGGCTTTAACCAAAAAATGGCCAACAAGATTAGGTATTATTTCAAGGCCCAGACTTTTTCATCTGTCAGCAATAGGGAAAGAATAGTTGAGGTTATTTTTTTTTAATTTTTATTTATTTATGACAGTCACACACACAGAGAGAGAGAGAGAGAGGCAGAGACACAGGCAGAGGGAGAAGCAGGCTCCATGCACCAGGAGCCCGACGTGGGATTCGATCCCGGGTCTCCAGGATCGCGCCCCGGGCCAAAGGCAGGCGCTAAACCACTGCGCCACCCAGGGATCCCAGTTGAGGTTATTTTTAAAAGAAGTACAGGGTACTAACTTAGTGACTTAGTGGTACACCAGGGAAATCAGAAAGGCAAAACCCAGATTCTGGGAGAAGAGTGTTCTCCTGATTGAGAACAAAGAAGTACTTTCAAAAAGAGGTTGAAATCGAAAGTGGTGATGTTATTACTGGAGAAACTGAAGGAAGGAATCCATTTTTATCATTAGCAACTTAGTACAAATGATCTAAATTGGTAGCCATGTGAACGAAGTCAGTAACTCGGTTTACCAAGCGAGGAGCCTGCCAGCAACAACAGCTGGTCCCAGGAGCCTGGCTTCCTGAAAGCCCGAGGATGCCACAGCTCAGTTCAGTCACCTAAGGACTGCCAGGCTCCCTCGCCGTGTCTGTCTGTCTGTCTCTCACACACACACACACACACACACACACACACACACACACTTAACACCAGCCCTCGGAATGTGGGAAGCAGCCTCCAGCAGCAGTAACGTTTCATCAACAAGGATTCATTCGTCTTCTCAAATATTTATTGAGGACCTACCCTGAGCCAGACGTGATTCAAATGCGGTCCCTCCCCACACTCACAAAATACACAATCCAAAGTGACAATGAGAAGATCATGCTCATCACAGCAGCCTACCTGTGGGAGGGAACAAGCCAAGAGCGGGATATGCAAAATGCCACCTGGAACTTCTGCCAATCTTTGTTTTCAGGAGCAGAGAGCCCCTGGTCGCCCCTCTACTCCCAGGTAATACTTCAAAGACCTTGGCTTGCACTTGATTGAGTAGGATTGAGGAGTGGAGGGAAGGGTTTGGAGGCAGCAGTGAGATCCCAGCCCCTCCTGGCTACAGTTTCAGGCTAGGGCTTGCTGACAACTGGTGCAGCCCCTCCTGGCAGTGATGGGTCCCTCCTTCCCCACACTGACCCAGCCTCCCCAGTGTTAGAGAGCCAGGGTCTGAAAGTGGTAAGTTTTCTCCCCCAGGTAGACCGTCTCCTGTTGTACCTCATCTTGGCCTCAAAAACAGTAGATAAAAACTGGGAGTGACAGGTTGTGGAAAATGAATCCACAAAAATTATTAAAATCTGTCATCTGTGCCTAGGGTCTTATTAATTGCCTTGTAACACAGACTACCCACAATATTTAGCACGTGTCAGATTCTGAGTGTAGTTTCTCCTGTAGGATGATGTATTAGCCTTTACTCAGAAATCTCCATGGCTTCTGATTACAGACTCCTGCTCTACAAGTCAGCTGCTGTGACGGCCATGGGGCTGATCCAGGTCTGCTCCACAATGCGTCCCTTAGGCCATCCGGGGGCCCAGGTAGAGGAGCAGTGTTCCCTGGGGCATGTTCTTCTTTCTCATGGCAGAAGCACAAGAGGCCAAGCCAACCCCTGCAAGCACAACATTGCCCCTGCCCACACGCGATGTATAGCGGGTGTACTCATTCTGTTGGCCAAAGCACAAAGCCACACCCCACCCTCTGGGGTGGGCCACTACATGCCCAGGGAACAATGACAATCTGCACTGATGTCGCCAGATAGTTTTAAAGACTGGAAAGGAATCGTGAAACTTGCGGCAGATAGTGAATGATTTTCCTCCCCTGTGTTACAAACCTCCTGTAATTTTAAAAAGTTGTTTCTAATAAAATTTAGGGAATCTGTTTGGAGGGAGGGAGACAAGGGATGTGAGGTGAAATGGAGAAAACCCTGCGGTTAGACCCCTCCGGAAACTAGGGGAGGCTCTGCCCAGGACAGTTTTAGGTCAAAAAGGGACTGGGAGCCCAGCCAGGGAGGGGGCGCCAGGACACGTGGAAGAAGGGAGTCTAGATGGGCCTTGGCAGGCACAGGACAGAAGGGGCAGGCCCTCCCAGCCACCTGCTCTGGGGTTCAGGGTGGCAAACGACAGGGCTGGTTCCATCAAGAGAACCTTCTGGAGAGTACAGCAGTTCCACGGTGATGGGAGGCCTTGGATCTAGTCAGCAAGTAGAAGTAGACCAAGTATTTTATTTATTTTTTTTATTTTTATTTTTTGCACTTAACCACTAAATCTTTATTAATTGAATTTTTATTATAACATCAATACAATATTAGTAAATAGAAATACAGCAATAAAATGGGGAAGGGTAGGGAGGTGGTTGGGGTAGGGAGAAGAGGCAGGGGTTAAGTAGGAGGCCCACAGAGAGGGTTCTTCTTCATCACTTTTCTGTAACTTCTATGAATATTTACCATCCATCATTACCAAGTTTATTCCGGCAAGAATTCCTCAAAGAGTATCTACTTGTCATGACTCTCCAAAGCCTTTGCTCACAATCTGGATCCCTGGAGTTAACACCCAGGGCAAAGAGCCTCTTTTAAACTATTCATCCAATCACTTTTGAACTTTTTCCCACTAGAGTTTTATCCATGTCCAATTTGCTCTAAATAGGTTCATCTCCCTGTAGTTCCCTCTGAGTTTATTTGCAAACTTTAAGGGTAACAATCATAGGGTAAAGGATCACAAGTAGGTACACATGTCCACTTAGAGTTATCTAATATCTAATGATTTTTCTAGAGAACTGTGCTCTTCCCTTACCTCGGGGAAGGTGAATGGGTTTCCATCCTGCCCCAATCTGGAAGCAGACTTCCCCTGTTCCTACTGAGTGCTTCAGCCCCTCGCCACTCCCCTGGGAGATCACTGGAACCCACACCAAGCAAGGATGGAGGGACCAAGCAAGAGTACTACACCCTCATGACTCCAAGTGATGACTGAGTCCAGGGTTGACTGAGGACTCCTGATGACAGCAACAACATTGTGGAAGGGACAGGGGTCTGTCATCCTTAGAGCTGTGGCTTGGGCGTCTTATTTTTGTTCATTTGATTTTGAGTGCAGTATCAGAGTTTAGAGGGATTTTTGTCTCCTTGATTAATATGATTTTCCAGGTTGTTGCATCCAGGATATAGTGGCAACAGCCTTAAACTTTGTTTTTGCTCCTACCCCAGAGCCCCTGGGGAGGGTCTGGCTACCCCTGCCCAGCCCCGCTGTCAAGGAAACTCCATCAGAAATTCAACTGGCTTCCAAACTGGGAAGAAAAAAAAAAAAAAAAGTAGACCAAGGGAAGTTGAGCTGCCCCCAACCCAGGGCACCTGGCGAGGCTGCTGCAGCTGGTGCTCCCATGCTGGCCGCCTGACACTGCCACCAGGGCCATCCCACTGCCACAAGCAATCCTCAACTGTCCCTGCCATGGGCTCAGGATTAAAATGCCAGGAGGGATGTTATGGGCAAAGCTCAGGTCTGCCTTCATCTCCGTCAGAGACTCCCTGGCTCCTTCAGCCTTGGTAGGAGGGAGGCCTCTGCTGGAACCCCGTAGAGGATCCCCCCTCCCCCCGCCCCGCCCCCCGGGGACGCCTGCGGGGCTCAGCGGTCGAGCATCTGGCCTTCGGCTCAGAACGTGATCCCGGGGTGTCAGGATCGAGTCCCGCATCGGGCTCCCCACAGGGAGCCCGCCTCTCCCTCTGCCTGGGTCTCTGCCTCTGTGTGTGTGTCTCTCTAATGAATAAATAAATAAAATCTTAAAAAAAAAAAAAAGAAGAAGAAGAAGAGGATCTGCGCCCTAAGGAAGGATGCTCAGAGATGGTAAGTCCGCTCCACCAGTCCCTTGCCCCGTCCCCACCCCGCCTGCTCACCTGTGCCTGCGGCCAAGCAGCGGCTCGTCCCCCAGGGAGGAGGGGGCAAGCCACAGGCCCCCCCAGTCGCGTCATCCACCTGGCCACCCAGGGCATTTGGACAGGTCTCACGGTCCTCTCCTTGGTCCTGTTTCCATCTGTCCCCAAGGTGTGGATGCCTGCAGTCACCGCAGCGGGCTGCGTGCTGCAGCCGCGGGCCCAGGGGTCGCCAGGAGGCGGCTGGGCGGGAGGCGGCCCCAGCCTTGGTCTGCAAGGCGCCACGGTGACCGCTCCTCCTACTCCTCGAAATGGGTTTTGCCTGCAAAACTACGGTCATTTTGCATTAAAGAAAGTTAACATGACGGATTTATTGTTTTTTTACGTGAATTAATATTTTTTAAAGCTATTGGCTTTAATTCCATCCATGGCAAATGTTGACACAATTCAAACAAAAGCTCCTGGGGGTCCTCAGTCATTTTTTTTAAGTTTTTTTTTTTTTTATTTATTCACTCATGATAGACATAGAGACAGAGAGAGAGAGGCAGAGACACAGCAGAAGCAGGCTCCATGCCAGGAGCCGAATGCGGGACTCGATCCCAGGACCCCAGGATTGCACCTGGGCCAAAGGCAGGCGCTAAACCACTGAGCCACCCAGGGATCCCGCCTCAACCATTTTTAAGTGTGTGACGGGTTCTGTGACCAAAAGCTTCGAGAACAGCTGCCCTGTATTACAGTGGGGGAAGGAGAGGACAGAAAATTAAAACTGGGTAAAATTTATTCAATTCAGTATGACATAGCAGGGTTGCAAAATAACAGATGCTGTCCTTTTTTAAATAAAAAAATATATATTTATTTATTTTAGAGAGAGAGAGAGAGAGAATGGGGAGGTGCAGAGGGAGTGGGAGAGAGTCCCAAGCCGACTTGTGCTGCACGTGAAGCCTGATGAGGGGCTCAATCTCATGACCCTGAGATCATGACCTGAGCCAAAATTGGAGAGTCAGATGCTCAACCGACTGAGCCACCTCCAGGCACCCGTTTCTGCAACAGATCACAGGATGGCTTCCCCCCTCTGCGACTCTCCACACTCCCTTTGTCCTCTACAGGCCCTGGTTCAGTTGTGTTACTAATCCAGTGGGATGCCTCACACGTTCGCCCGCCGCAGGGCCTGAGCCCTTTGCTGGTCCTGCTGGTGGCTTTCATTTCATTAGAACCAAGAGGAACCTAGGAGACCTCTTGGGCTCTGGCCACAAGCCTCTCTCCATTTTGTGGCAGTGACACTATTTGCCCTGGGCAGTCCTTCCAAAGGGCAGTCGTGTTGGCTGGGGTGGCTGGTCCTGATCTCCAGGAGGAAATGGGAATGGACGGCCACCCCCCAGGGTTCACAGGCCACCTTGCGTCTGTGTTTACAGGATGTCCTGTTTGTTAAACAGTTTGCGGAAGGGCAGGGCAGGGGAAGTGGGTTTTGAAGCCTTTCTCCACCGCAGCTCAGCTCTGCTCCCCACAGCCCCTGGCTCCTCCCTCCCCTGTGCTTGTGTCCCCTGCCCTTCTCACCCCGCACCAGGCCTCAGCCACAGCGACCCGGGGCCTCAAGCTCTCTCCTGAGACACTAGTGACACTGCTGTGCAGAATCTGGGGCCTTGTGTCCGTCACATCTTTTGTTCCGCACAAACCCCTGTTGGCTCCCCTACCCTTGCCCTCCTGGCCAAGTGCCTCCCATGACCCATCCACAAGTGACTCCAACCCTCCTTCCTCTTCTCCACACTGTGACCCTCCTCCCCTGCCCTTCCCTTGGCCTGAGCCACCCTCTGGAGCTGGAATGTGACCAGCCACATGCAGCTAAAGTTCCACCTGGTGCAGCCGCCTTGTCATCTTGACCTTGCCCTTACAGGCTTTAACCAGGGACAGTGAGTAGGGCGAGAAGTTCAAAGACTTGCCCAGCAGCCTGAGACCTTTCCAGCAAGTCAGCCCCCTGCCTCTACTGCCCCCGCCCCCCCTGCACACTGGGTGGCCAGCCACCAATGAGAACAAAGTCTGGGCCCCCCTACTCTCTGTGGCAGTTGCCCCAGACCAGTGCCAACATCCAGCCAGAGCTGCCCCCAACCTGCCCCTTGGCTGCCACTCCCCCTCCACTCCCACTTCCTGTTGGCAGCACGGGGGCCTTGCTGCCCTGGTCATTTGAATGCTGCTTAAGGCTCCTTGCTCTACTCAAGGCCTGGCTTATGCCTCTCTCAGTCTGCCTCCACTTCACTGCCCACTCTGCCCTTGGTCCCTGACGGATTCCTGTCCCTTTGCACAGGACACCTGACCCTGGTCTCCTGGCTGCCCTTGAGGACCAGGCCAGGTTCTGCCTGAGGACCAGAACCTGGTCTGGTCCAGGTGTGCTTGCTGGGACTCACAGGGGCTCTAACAACACCAGGCACACCCCCAAAGCTGGGAGATCAGGGCTGTGACCACCCTGGCCCAGGCCCAGTCCTCAGGAGTCCACATGGGGCCAGAGTGTCTGGTCTGGGATTGTCTCTCATGGTCACTGTCCTCCCAAGAGGCTTCGGGAAGAAGCCATAAGTGGAGAGAAGGGGCCTTGCCTGGGATGTCCCTGAGGCCCTGTACCCATATGCCCCATTTGACAACCCTTAGCAGGGGGAAAGGGCCATTTCAGAGCAGGCTATGGGGGCCATCCAGTGCTCCATGGATGTCCTGGCTCAGCCCCATGGGTCCATGGGAAGGAGAAGTCAGAAAGGAGGAAGATGCAAGCTCCACCCTGCAGAGGACCACATGCTGCCACATCACAAGGTCAGGCAACAGTTGGCCATGGCCAAAACCCCAATCTTAGCTCAGGCTGCCATAACAAAACACCACAAACTGGATGACCTAACACAGATTTATTTCTCATAGTTCTGGAGGCTGGAAGTCCAAGCCCAAGGTGCCAGCACGATCAGATTTTGCTGAGGACTCCCTTCACAGCTTGCAGACGGCTACCTTCTTGCCGTGTCCTCACATGGCGGAAAGAAAGAGGAAGCAAGTCTCTCTTGTCTCTTCTTAGAAGGACACTACCCTCATGACTTCATCAGAGCCTAATTACCTAACAAAGACCCCACCCCCAAATATTGTCACATTAGGAGATAGGGCTTGAATGTATGATTTGGGGGTGAGTGACACTGGTGCTGGGGGAGTGGGAAGGGATTGCCAGGAGCCTGGTGGGGCCTTGGGACGGCAGTCCCAGGAGAGGAGGGTAGGGCAGTGTGGAGCATAAATGGGGCCCACCTACTGCAGACGTGGAGGTGTCATAGCATGGGCTGGCCCAGGAATGTGGACGGAAGGAGGAAGGCTCAGGCAGGATGCCCGGGCAATAATTAGTGACTTAAACATCACAAGATATCACAAGAAATCCAGGGGCAGAATGAGCTGTGAACCTGGTGTCTGCTCAACATTTCATCAGGGAAGACTGGCCTTCCATCTTGCTGCCGTGCCATTCTCACCCTCAACCCCTGGGGATACCCGCCCCCACGGTCACCAGGCACAGCTGCAGGTGTCACAGTCATGTGAAGTGATGGCCATCCGAGAGGAACAGCACTTCCCCTGTATGTCTCTTTTTATCAGGGTGGAAAGCGTCCCCAGAATCCCAAGACCTTCCTTCATTCCACTAAGCGGGGATCAGGACACAGATTCAAGCACCAGCAAGAAGGTTGCAGCCCCCATGAGGGTGTAGAAGGGCCCTGATCCCCATCCTGATAGAGGGTGGAGGATTATCTCCTGAGTCACGGAGGTGAACCTGGGGACAGTCGAGTTCCCTAGGGGTGGTGGTGGGCAGAGGGACACTCAGGGGACCGTATGTCCATGTTCCTTTGGGAAGGATCCAGGAGGTGAGGGAGGGAGTAAGGAGAGAGAGGAACGAACCTGGAGGGCTGAATGGTGAATTTTAATACACAGAAGGCCATGGCAGCAGCCAAAGGGTTTAAGCAGATTTATGTTTTAAAAGATCATTCTAGGGGCACTCAGGTGGTTCAGTGATTGAGCGTCTGCCTTTTGGCTCAGGGCATGATCTCAGGGATCATGCTATTGAGTCCCACATCAGGCTACCCACAGGGAGCCTGCTTCTCCCTCTGCCTCTCTCTGTGTGTCTCTCATGAATAAATAAATAAAATCTCTAAAGTAAAATAAAGTAAAAGATCATTCTATCAGAGAAAAAAAAATTAGAAAGAACCTAAATGCCCAAGAATTGGGGATTAGTTAAATACTTCATGCATACAAAGACTGGAATCTTAAGCAGTCTCTTAAAAAGATTTTATATATTTTATAAAGAAATTTCATAACTTACTTTATAAAATAAATATTTTATAAAGAATTTTCAGAGTCTAAGAAAATATAATAGTATACTAAGTTGGGCGAGGGCCGGAGGGAAATGCAACACAAAAACAACATTAAGGGACACCTGGGTGACTCAGCCGTTGAGCATCTGCCTTCGGCTCAGGACACAATCCCTCTGTCCCCGGGAACGAGTCCCGCATCGGGCTCCCTGCATGGAGCCTGCTTCTCCCTCTGCCTGTGTCTCTGCCTCGCTCTCTCTGTGTCTCATAGAAAAAAGACCAAAAGGAAACAAAACCAAGTGGTACAGGTGCTTTTTCTTTCTACTTTTCCATACTTAATCATTTTCCTACAATGAGCATATATGAGTTTTATATTCAGGCAAGTAATTTCGAATTTTGACAAAGTAAGATTACTCAAGGGACAGTGAGTAAAGGGGCAAGGGAAAGTAGAGGCATTTATGAAAAAGATCTGCTACCAACCTGGGACATAGGGCAGGCTGAGTTCGAGATGTGACCCAAGCAGTGAGGCAGGAGGACAATTTGGAAACCTCTCCTGGTGCCGGAAGTGAAGGGGCCTCCTGGCAGGGACCACCTCGTGGAGGGTAACAGCAGCCCCCACCCAGACCCCCAGGCCCTGTGTCCGTGTCCGGCCAAGCCTTCTTTCCTCTTACAGGAAGACCACGGAGTCATCTGCGCTGGACCTGAGACAGCCAGCCCTACCCAGTGCAGCCCAAACGGAGCAGCAGAGAGTCTTCCCCTTGGCCCCATCACTTCCTGGACCCTAAGCCCACCCTGGCAGCCCGAGATCCTACAGGCCACTCTGATGTCAGCCTCACCCCAAAGAACACTGCCCCTGAGCCCCCCGATCAGGGTCTGTTTAGGCTCTGGAGGAAGTGGTCCTGATGATTACCAGCACTTTCCAAGAGTCAGAAAGAATCCAGGGGTGGAAATCTTCTCCAGCACACACTGACCTGTTCGTCTCCATTCACTTTGGCACCTGGAAATCACGCAGGCGCAGCTATCAGAACTCATCTCCACCATCCCCGAGCCAAGCACAAAACACAAAGTCTCCTGGGGAGAAGAGCCCAGGTTAGGGGCCAGAGACCTGGGTTTAAATTCCCCATGAAAGCCACTGAGCTCTCTGAGTCTTTAGGGTCAACTTTGAAAGGTAACCAAGGTGGTCACCATTGTGAGCACTAATGGCCTGAGATACAGGGGGGCAGCTCAATTCTTTTTTTTTTTTCTTTAAAGATTTTATTTATTTATTCATGAGAGACACACACAGAGAGAGAGAGACTCCCTGAATGGGCCTGGAATGCCTGGCAAGTTTCCCAGGAAGCACCCCCACCAGCCCGGGGTTGCCCCCCAACCCTGACCGCAGCCTCAGTGACTTTCAGCCTGCAGCTGCTCTGGATCCTTCCCCCCTGAATCAGAGCGCCCTTGCGCTGCTCACGGGAACCCCGCATGGCTGGCTGTGGCCTGGGCCGCGAACCTCCCAAGGCTTTCCCACGCTCTTCCCTCAGGCTGGTGGGTAGGCTGGGCCATGCCTTCGTTCATGCCTACACCCCACCGAGCCTGGAGCCCAGCAGGTGATCAAGAAATAATTCTTGAGAGAGAGAAGGAAACTTCAGGTCTGGCCCCTTCTTTCCTCCCCACGTGAATCAGCAACAGACACACCCCAAACCTGGCTGTCAGGTCAAGGAATGGAGGCACAAGCCCAAGGTAGCTCAGTCTGGATGTAAGTGTATTAGTTTCTTATGGCAGCCATAACGAAGTACCCCAAACCGACGACCTGAAACATTTATTCTCTCACAGATCTGGGGGCTAGACGTCCAACGTCAAGGTGTCCATATGGCTGTGCTTCCCTGTAGGTTCTAGAGAAGAATCTTTTCCTTGGTGCTCTCCTTAGAGAGCTTCTGGTGGCTTCTGGTTGGCTTTCTTTGGCTTATAGGCACATCACCCCAATCTCCCCAGTCTCTGCCTCCGTCATCACGTGACCCTCTTCTTTCCATGTATGCAATTCTGTGTCTGAATCTCCCTCTCCTTTCCTTTGCAAGGACCCCAGTCGTTGGATTTGGGCCAACCCTAAGTCCAGGAGGACCTCACCTTAACTTGATTACATCTGCAAAGACCTCATTTCCAAAGAAGGTCACAATTCCAGGTAATCAGGCTTAGGACCCAAACAGGTCTTTTTAGGGGACACAATTCAACCTTAGCAAGAAAAATCACAGTAGGTGGCCTCACCTCTTTGCAGGAGGAGTGAGCCTAAATGCTAAGCAGCAAGATTTCTGCCATTTTGGGGAGACTTTCACCTAGAAGAGCCTACCTCCATCCCTGTCTGGGGAGCCTCCCACTCCCCTTTCAGGATTTCTGTCCCTGGCATTGGGGTGGGGGTGAAGTGAGAGAGACAGAGCTGCCCCGCTTGCCCTACAGCGACCAGGGCCCTTCCACTACCCAGAATCCCTGGACAGCATCTGCTCACAGCGCACCGAGCACCCGCCCGACAGAGCCATCCACAGCTGGGCCCTGCTCTGCGAGTTCACGTCCTACCTGAGGGGCCCCTGCAGGTGGGACACCTTCACCTGAGGAACTCTCCTGTGAGGGGCAACTTCAGAGCCTCAGGGTGCCTTCTGGCAGAACTATTTTGAGTCAGGAAGTCTTTCTTCAAAGCCAGGTAGGCCCAGCCCTCATCACTGAGCTGGTGAGGGGAAGAGGAGCAGGGCCCTGTGTGACCAAGGAAGGTGGTCGGGTGGTAGACTCCAGTTTGCAGAAGCTCGGGGAAGCACCAGCAGGGGGTGGTGCATCACCTGCACATCATCCAGGTGGCCGGGCAGCTGGAGGAGGTGCCCTCAAAGCTCTTCCTCTGCGGTGTTATCTCTGACGGTAATGCTAATTTGGCTGATGCTGTCAGCAACCAGAATCTGGCCAGACGGGCAGTCCTCACCCCAGCACACTCTGCGGGGAACCAGTGAAGGTCTGCGGCCCATGGTCAAATTACCTCTCTTCCTTCAGGTGTTAGCCTCAGCGCCACCTCCTCCAGGAAGCTTTCCTTGATACCCTTGCCCACTTCCTCTGCTCCATTAACACGATCTCCAACTATTTCTACATCTGACTCCTTCTTCCATGGCAGAGACCTCCTCTGGGGCTGAACCATGGCTGGTCATCCCTGGATCTCTGAGGGGCCTGGCACATTGTCAGTTTGAGAATAAACTGGACCTAGAGGGTGTTGTGCTAAGTGAAATAAATCAGACGGAGAAAAGACAAATACCGTATGGTCTCACTTATATGTGGAATCTATAAGAAGGCAAAACCAAACTCATAGATACAGGGAACAGATTGGTAGTTGTCAGATGTTGGGAGGCAGGTGGGGTTGTGTGAAATGGGTGAAGGGGATCCAAATGTACAAACTCTCGGTCATAAAATAAATAAGTTGTGGTCAGGAGGAGTAATGCAAAAAACAAAAACAAAACAAACAAACAAACAAAGAATAAACTGAGGAGTGAATGAGAGCATCTGTGCCAGTTCCTGGCTGGTCTGAAGAGTAAGAAGTGAGAAGCCAGACTGGAGAGAAGAGAGGCGCAGGGAGAGGGAACAGAGGCGGTGAGAAGCACCCCAAGCCAAGCCACCGAGAGGGTGGCCTCCGCAGCCAGGGCAGGGCCACACCTGGGAGTGGCACCGGGAGGGCAAAGTTCAGGCCCCGAGGCCCCAGGCAGAGGTGGGCGAAGGGCAGCCTCGGGGCAGCATCGCAAACTGCAGCGCCAGCGGGGGCCCTTCCCGGGCGTCTAACCCTGAGCAGGAGGGCCGCGGGGGCCTCAGTGGGCTCTGGGCCGCGGGGGGCTCAGCGGGCTCTGGGCCGCCAGCACTGCCCTGGGCCGCGGGGGCCTCAGCGGGCTCTGGGCCGCCAGCACTGCCCTGGGCCGCGGGGGCCTCAGCGGGCTCTG
This sequence comes from Nyctereutes procyonoides, assembly GCF_905146905.1. Taxonomy (NCBI): domain Eukaryota; kingdom Metazoa; phylum Chordata; class Mammalia; order Carnivora; family Canidae; genus Nyctereutes; species Nyctereutes procyonoides. The sequence goes on along the minus strand of NW_026575030.1, from coordinate 8,916,183 downwards.
GGCCGCCAGCACTGCCCTGGGCCGCGGGGGCCTCAGCGGGCTCTGGGCCGCAGCGCGCTGCTCCAGGAGCCACAGCAAGCCCCGGGCTCCCTGCAGGTCCTGCCCCAGCAGCTTCTGCGGAGGCGCACAGAGCCCGCCATTTGGGCCCAGCCTGGCGCCGGCCTCCGAGCACCATGTGAGCCGGTGCATCGGGCCGAGGCCAGGGCCTCCCGGACACCCCCCCAGGGCTGCTCTGCGGCCGGCCGCGGGGCCCCGGCTGCCCCCTCCCCCAGGGCGGACACGGCCGGCCGAGCCGGTGCCGGTGCCGGAGGCCGCGGAGATCCGCAGGGAGCCGCCGTGTGTGTGCGCGGGTGGGAGGCCAGGGCAGCCCGGCAGTCCCCGCCCAAGAACACCCTCTGCACCTCTGGCCGCTCAGAGTCCCTCGCACTGTGTTGCCATGTGCCAGCTGGACTCAGGGCAAAGGCCCGGCAGGAGCGTGGGAGAGTGACGGCCCGCCTGCCCCGACCTAGGAGCCCAGGCTGGAAGGGCCGCAGGTCGGCGCCCAGCAAGCACTGCCCTGGGGGGAGGGTAGGCGCGGCGGGGAGGGGCAGGAAGGGGGCGGGGCAGGACGGGGGCGCGCAGGAGGGGGGCGGGCAAGAGGGGGCGGGGCGGGGCAGGAGGGGCAGGAAGGGCGGGGCAGGAGGGGGGCCGTTGGGCTGGCTTGGTCCCCGAGCGCAGGTGGACGCCGCCCGGCGCCCTGAGCCCGGGCCCCTGGCCTCCGCCGACTCTGGGGCGGCCCAAGGGCGTCCGGCCCGGGACGGTCAGTTCTGGGCGAAGGGCCCCGCCTCCCCGCCCCCGTGCGCCCGGCTCCCCTCCGAGGGGCTCCCCGCAGGGCCGGGGCACCTGGGCCGCCCGCTTCCCCCGGCGGCTCTGGGGGGCTGGCGCTGACGCTTTGGAGAGCCTGGCTGTGCGCGCAAGTTCATCTCTTTCTTGGGAGTCCAGGGAGCCCCCGGGTTTCCTGCCTCTCCCCTCGGGGCGCAGGCTGTCCTGCGGGCAGCGCGGCTCTCCGCGTAGAGAGCGTGCGCAGTAGCATCCTGAAGGAGCCGCCCCTTCACCTTCTTCATCCATCTGGCGTGCGCTCCTTTCCCCTCTTTCTTTTTTCAACAGTTTTCCGATAAGAACCCAGCCGCAGAGACTCCCGTTTCTCTAAAGCTGCTTTTGCCTCATCCTCCAGAAGGTCTGCAGAGGAACAGCCAGGGTCTCACTTGCCCGCCCTCCAGGGTCCCCAGTTTGCTCTCTCGCCATCCTGCGGCCCCTCTGCTTCCCCTGAGGGGGAGCTGCCCTCCAAGTCGACTTCTACTGGTCTCTGCCCTTGTTCTTCGCTTCCATGGACTGCGAGGGCTGTTTTGGTTGCAGTCACTTGAAAGGTGATGTGTTATCATCTATGGGTTTTTTTTAAGATTTTATTTATTTATTTAAGAGGAAGAGGGAGAGATAGCAGAGCAAGAGAGCGAGCGAGCGAGGGAGAGAGAGCATGAGCTGGTGGGAGCAGCAGCAGGAGAGGGAGAAGCAGGCTCCCCACTGCGCAGGGAGCCCAGCCCCGGGCTGGATCCCAGGGCCCTGATACAATGTCGGGGCCGAAGGCAGACACCCAACTGACTGAGCCACCCTGGTGCGCCACCATCCATTGTCTTAATCTTTCAGGTAGGGCTAAGCCATCACTCTGACTCGTCTGAATATTTCCATCTCTCATCTTTCAGGTCTTTTGGAAAATATTCTGTTTTCTTAAGACTTATTTTTATTTTTATTTTGAGAGAGAGAGACAAAGGTGGGGACGGAGGGAGAGAGAATCTCAAGCAGACTGGCAGAGCCCTGTACGAAGCTCAATCCCATGACCCTAAGATCACTACCTGAACTGGAACCAAGAGTTGGACGCTTAACCAATTGCACCACCCAGGCACCCCAGAAAATTCCTGTTTTAAGCTCAAGTAAAGAGTTGGCATTTTTTTAGCTCGTTATTGTCTTGGGTGTTGGTGTTTCCTTTTTCTAACAAGAAGAGAGCTATTATCCTACATAACTATGAATCCCAAAAGAGGACGGACTCTGTAGCTCGTTGGCTCAGTCACTAATGACATCATCCATCATCCAGAACCTATATGATTTCTTCTTCCATGTTATTGGCCTGAATAGGGCGATATAGCCATTCTTTTTTTTTTTAATTGTGGTAAAATATATAGAACAAAATTTTCCAGTTTTCACATTTTTAAATATACAATTCAGTGGCATTCGTTATATTCATGCAGTTGTACAATCACCAATTCTACCCATTTCCCAAACTTTTCATTATCCAAACACAAACTTGGCAGAAGCAACAACTCCCCATTCCCTTCTCTCCACAGTTCCCCAGGAACCTTGATTCTACTTCCTGTCTCTATGAATTTACCAATTCTAGATATTTCAGATAAGTGGATTCATAGAATATGTATCCTTTTGTGTCTGGCTTATTTCATTTAGCATTATTTCAAGGTTCATCCATGCTGTATCTTCTATCAGAATTTCACTCCTTTTTGGGGGGGTGAATAACATAGTCCATCATATGGATAGACAACATTTGTCTGATGGACATATATGCTGATGGACATTTGGGCTGTGTCCACCTTTTAACTATTTGTGAAAATGCAGCAACAAACAGCGACACACAGGATCTCTTCAAGTCCTTGTTCTCAATTTTTTTTGGGTATATACCCAGAAGGGAAATTGCTGGATCATACGATAATTCTCTTTAGCTTTTTGAGGCATTGCCAAACTATTTCCCACAATTTCTGTACCAGTTTACATTCCCACAAGCAATGTATAAGGCTTCCAGTTTCTCCACATCCTTATCAACACTTATTTTGTGTGTGTGTGTGTGTGTGTGTGTGTGTGTGAAAGCCATCCCAGTAGATGGTATCTTACTGTGGTTTTGAATGCTTCCCTAATGTTAAGTACATTGAGCAACTCTTCCTCTGCTTATTGGACACTTGTATATTGTCTTTGGAGAAATGTCTATTTAAGTCTTTGCCCATTTTCTAATTGGGTTGTTCATCCTGTTATTATTGAATTTTAGTTCTTCATACATTCTGGATGTTAATTCTTATTAGGTATGTGAATGCAAATATTTTCTCTTCTCTGGGTTCTTTCCACTCTGTTGATAATATCCTTTGATGCACAAAAGTTCTTCATTTTCATTAAGTTTAATTTATCCATTTTCCTTTTTGTTGCTCATGCTTTTGGAATCACCTAAAACTCCACTGCAAAATCCAAAATCATGAGACTATATACCTAAGCTTTCTTTTAGGAGTTGTATGGTTTAGTTCTTATATTTAGGCCATTGATCCACTTGAGTTAATTTTCTGTACACTGTGAGGCATAGATTCAACATCATTCTTTTGCAAGTGGAAATTCAGTTGTCCCAGCATCATTTAAGAGACTGGCCCTTCCCTACTAGATGGTCTTGGCACCCTTATCAAATATCAATTGGTTAGGGTGCCTGTGGCTCAGTCGGTTAAGTGTCTGCTTTTGGCTCATAATCCTGGGGTCCTGGGATTGAGACCCACTTTGGCCTCCCTATTCAGTGGGGAGCCTGCTTCTCCCTCTCCCTCTGCTGCTCCCCCTGCCTGTACTTTCTGTCTCTCTGTTAAATAAATGAAATAAATATAAATAAATAAATATCTTTAAAAAATCAATTGGTCATATAGATCAATGGGTTTATTTCTGGACTGTCAGTTCTATTTGATTTGTCTACATGTCTAACATTAGGCCAGTACCACACTATTTGATTATTGCAGCTTTGTAGTGAGTTTTAAAAATCAGTTAAGTGTGAATCCTATGATTTTATCTTTTTCCAAGACTGCTTTGGCTACTCAAAGTCTCTTGAAATTCCTTATGAATTTGACAATTGGCTTTTCCATTTCCACAAAAAAGGCTGCTGGGATTTTGTTAGGGATTGCATTGGATTTTTAGATCTTTTGGGAGTGGTTTTGACATTTTAACAATACTGTCTCCCTATCCCTGAACATATCTTTTCACTTATTTAAGTCTTCTTTATCTTTCTAGATAGATGATAGATAGATAATATATATATATATATATATATATACATACACATAAAGAGAGAGAGAGAGAATATCTATATATTAGTTTTCAGGGTAGAAATTTTTATTCTTCTTAGTTAAATTTATTCCTAGTTATTTTATTCTTTTAGATGCTATTGTAAATAAAATTGTGTTGCTAATATCTTTTGGGAGGGGTTGCTTTGCAAGTGTATAGAACCACAATGCATTTTTTTTGTGTTGAGCCTGTACCCTACAACTTTGCTGAATTCACTTATTAGCTCTAGTGGCTTTCTTGTGGATAGTTTGGGATTTTCTACAAATGGGATTATGTCATCTGCAAATAGAAATAGTTTTACTGGGCAGCCCAGGTGGCTCAGCGGTTTAGCACCACCTTCAGCCCAGGGCATGATCCTGGAGACCCGGGATCAAGTCCCATGTCGGGCTCCCTGCATGGAGTCTGCTTCTCCCTCTGCCTGTGTCTGTTCCCCCCACCTCTGTGTGTGTGTCTTTCATGAATAAATAAAATCTTAAAAAAAAAAGAAATAGTTTTACTTCTTCCATTTCAATCTGGATGCCTTTCATTTCTTTTTCCTTCTTTTTTTTTAAGATTTTATTTATTTATTCATGAGAGACACACAGAGAGAGAGAGAGAGGCAGAGACACAGGCAGAGGGAGAAGCAGACTCCATGAAGGGAGCCTGACGTGGGACTTGATCCCGGGACTCCAGGATTATGCCCTGGGCCAAAGGCAGGCACTAAACTGTTGAGCCACCCAGGGATCCCCCATTTCTTTTTATCTAACTTCTCAGGCTAGGCCTCTCAGTATGTGTTGAACAGCAGTAGTGAAACGGACATCCTTTGCTTGTTCCTGACTGCTTGAGGAACTCTTTCAATGCATTACCATTCAGTACGGTGTTAGCTGTTGTTTCCTATATGGCCTTAATCACATTGAAGCAATTCCCTCGAACTTCTAGTTTTCTGTGTGTTTTTATCATGAGAGGGTGTTAGATTTTGTCAAATGCTCTTCTGTGTTGATGGGGATGATCATGGTTTTTCTTTTCATCCTATTAATGGGTTGCATTGGGATGCCTGAGTGGCTCAGTGGTTGAGCATCTGCCTTTGGCTCAGGGTGTGATCCTGGAGTCCCCAGATCGAGTCCCACATTGGGCTCTCCACAAGGAGCCTGCTTCTCCTCCCTCTGCCTATGTCTCTGGCTCTCATTGCGTCTCTCATGAATAAATAAATAAAATCTTTAAAAAAAATGTGTTGCATTACATTGATTTTTTGGTGTTGAACCCCCTTGCACTCCTGGGATAAAACCCACCTGGTCATGATGTATAACCCTTTTATATGCTGTTGGATTCAGTTTATTATTATTTTGATGAGGATTTTTGCATCTATGTTCATAAGGGATATTGGTCTGTAATGGTCTTTTATGATAATATTTTTATCTGGGGCAATGGAGAAGGGAGCTCCCAAACTCTGAGCAGAACCAAGAAGGCAGCTCCAGAATATTTGGAGGCAAGTCTGTCAGCCTTATCGGGTCAGCATGGCCTCAGGGACCAGTTGGGAGGGCATTGGTGGTGTGGAGTCTCTGTGCAGGCAGGACTGTTGTAGAGGAGGCTCACGGCTGTGTCCTGAACCCCTGAAGAGAGTCTGGTACAGAGTAGATGCTCAATCGGTAATTGTGGAATGAGCTGATGAACTCAAAGTTGGAGAAGTTCCAAAGAGATCCAGTATGATCCTATTTATGTGAAGTTCAAAAGCTGGCAAGTCTAAACTCTGCTGTTTAGGAATGTTTAGACTGTGTTAACGTTTGGGAGCCTGCAAGGGGCTGGGAAGAGGCATGGGGGGGCGGTGTACACCAGCTAGGGTTGTTCTATTTCTTGACTGTGGTGCTGCAGCGCCGCCCTGTGGTCACCGAGGACATCACAGCCCAGTGGTGGCAGGGATTCCCCTGGTTGAGGCTGGGCTCCAAGCATCTCTGAGCACCCCAATTCCCAGGCGTTTGGAGCTCGTACCCCAAGCCCGCCCCCAGATACCTTAAGATCTGAGGACCAAAAAAAAAAAAAGATCTGAGGACCAGCATCCAGCCCTGAGGAGCAGGGCTGACCTCGGGGTGAGTGACGTGAGTAAGACAGAAAATGTAAGAAGGCACTTCCTGGCTCAGTTTGTTTGCTGGGTACTTGTGTGATCCTAGGAGTAAGCACCTCCTTAATTGTATGCTGTAGGCACCCTACTCACCTCACCCTAAACCCAGATCCGCTCAGAAGTCAGAGGATGCTGCAAAACCACGTGCATCCTCTTTCGTGCCGAATTGCAAATAGGTTAGTTTGGAGCGACTTTCACTGAGGCCGGGTTTTCCACCCTGTCCCAAGGATGGAACCGGTGGAGAGGGCCGGTTAGACTGCAGGCAGCGCCCAGACGAGGCAAGTGTCAAGGCAAAGGGGAAAGGGGCCGAGACATAAGGCCTTAGCACTGACTGAGAAAGGAGCACACGGATGGTGCCAGGATTAGCTCAGAGGAACCGATCTCCATAGAGAGCTGAACCTGCGCTGGCTCTGCCGGGATAGTAGCCACAGCAGAGCCGGGTTCATATCCTGACTGTGACAAGTGTGCCATCTATGGCCCAGATACACCGCTTACCAACACCCCCGACACACACACGCACCCAGATGTCATTACTAGGATACGCACTCACTGGTTTCTTAGTCTGACAGCCTCGTGGGAAGGCTGTGAACCCAAGGAGATAACCTTCACACGGCAGTGAGGCCAGTGAGCACCGACCCCCCCAGACCAAGTTACCAGCGGGCAAGCACATCCTGGGAACTGCTCAGAGGCAGGAAGACAGATCGTGGGTCTGGGGAAGGGCAGGTGGACGGGGTTTCCCAAAGCAGGCCAGGCTCACCCTTGAGGCTCTGCAAGGCAGCTTTATATGATAAACAGACAAACCACTTGTCCTTTTAATAATTGTGCCCATTTTATTGCACATTAGCCGAACTATAACCATCCGTCACAGCTGTGATTTATGTCTTAGGATAAGGCCGTGTAAAAGCAAGTTTGTAAAAACAGTAATGGTAGAGTAAGTTCTAAGTAACATACCGATGTGACAACATTGTGGCCTGTTAATACAGTGAGTGACAAATTGTCCTGATGTGCCTGGACTTTCCTGGTTTTAGCACTGTGTTCCATGTCCCAGGAACCCTCTCAGTCCCAGGAAAACCAGGACAATTGATGACCTGTGTGTAAGTGCCTGAGGGTTGGGAAATGCTGATTTCAGGCATTAGTGTCAGGCCTGGGCCAACTCCTGGTCCAACACCCACTGGCAGCCGGACTTCCTGGTGCTTTTGTAAGACCACAGAAGTTGTGGTAAGGTGCAAACGGGATAACCTAAATGAAGGCCCTGGTGGGGTCCGTGAACATGGTGGGTACTTAATCAGTTCAATATTCATTCAACAAATTTTTTTTGCAATAAAAAATTTGACACTTTTATGCAGGAACCAACAAAGTTTTAGTGTTTAATATTTAACAGCACAACTGACCAAAGTCCAAGATGTGAAGTTACCATGTTCAAGAAGCTGGGTGGGGAGGTTGGGTGGGGGGGGGAGGAATCACTCTACAAACTATATAATATGTGATAAGAAAGACACACACTTTGTAACAGAAAATATGTCTACACATACTAGTTGCTTCAGAAAGCCATTCACTCTTCTCTTGGCTTGTAAAAACGGTGTTCCAGATTTCAGTGTAAATTAGCAACCTTCAATTCATCGGTGTGGCAGGTATCTTGTTTTTACCTTCTAGTTCTTCCACCCCAGCCTGTGTCATGAGGTCTGCAATGTTTTTCTCCAGGTCGTCAATGTGACCACTCATGTCATCAATTCTTCCAATGATCTGGTTGGCCATGGTCTGAAATTTATCTAGCATCTGTTGCAGGAAATGTATGTGCCACTGAGGTGTGATCCTGCATGGTCTTAGGGTCAGACTCAGCCATGTCCCCAGTTTCCTTCATTCAACAAACACTGGAACACCAACTGCACGCCGTGCAGCATGCTGGGTCGCCCAACGCAGCAAAGAACAAGCTTATATTATCAGGAAGGCAGTTAACTCACAAAGGTGGTGACAGTAGAGAGGGGATGATATTGGAGTGCTCAGGGCAACATCTGGAGGAAGTAATACGCAACCTGAACCCTAAACAAGAAGCCTCAAGGCACAGGGCCTGGGGCCACCAAGTTACCAGTAGAAGGAGGGCAGGCCCAGTTGTGAGAGGGAGTGCAGGTCACCCAAAGGAATGGAAGCAGCACAGCCAAAGACCATGCCATGGAAGCCATCAAAGGAATTTGGAATTTTTGTTCTGGGCAATGGGAAGCCATTATGGTTTCAATGCAGAGGAGCATGACCTCATTTCTGGCTATAGTTAGAAAATAAATTCACCCAACAAAGGCAATTGCCTGAGCTCAAGCCAGATGCTGACTTGGGTCAAGGGGTGTAGCTGCAAAAATGAGGAGGCACCTCAGAGACAGACCTGGCAGGACTTTAGATCAGACATGGGAGGGGAGAGAGAGGAATCACGGGCAAGTAAACAACTCCCTGTGACCTGGGTCACGAGAAGCCATCGTTGGGGCATGTGTGGGGATGGGGGCTTTGGGAGACTTTAAGTCTGGCTTATGATAGGCTGAGTCTGAGCTGCTTGTGTAACATCCATGTGAAGCCAGGAGGGGATGCAGGCATATATCTGGGTTGGAGATTGGGACTTGGGGTGGAGACGCATCAGCTCACAGATGGATTCTGGTATTAACTCATTTAACATTCACCACACCATGAGGCAGGCACTAGTCTCACCCCCATGTACAAGCCCAAGGCAGAAAGGCCAATGAACGGGGCTCCAGTAGGGTATATTTTTATCCTTTTATTTATAATTCAACAGTTGGCCTAATGTATTGTGCTCTTGACTATTCTAGGTTGAGTACTCGGCAAGCCTTTAGGCCTTGGCTAAGCGAGCATCTGCTGAGCTTGTGCTGTTGGCCAGGGCAGCAGACAGTGTGAGAGGAGCCTAGGAGAACCCCTCCTTCTCTCCCTCCCTCTCCGTGATCAATACCTCTTCTGAAAAAACAAAAAAACAAAACAAAACAAAAAACCTCTTCTGGCCAGATATTCCCATCATTAACCCAGCTCCTGAGGGTCCCTAAGGGATCAATGAGCACATGGAACTAGACAAACTACCTGCATGTCCAGATGTGTAAGACAGTCTTTAACCTACATTAAAAACCAGTGATATTATTCACAATAGCCAAGAAATGGAAACAACCTAAATTCATCAGTGGATGCATGGCTAAAGAAAATGTGTCATATAGACAATGGAATATCATTCAGCCATGAGAAAGAAGGAAATCCTGCCATTTGTGACAGCATGAATGGAACTTGAGGGCATTATGCTAAGTAACATAGGTCTGGCAGGGAAAGACACTGAATTGTATCACTTATACGTAAAGTCTAAAAAAGGACAACTCAAGAAGAGAGTAGTAGAATGGTGGTTGCCAAGGGCTGGTGTTGGGAGAAATGGGGAGAGGTTGGCCAAAAAGCAAATTTATAGCTATGATATAAGGTGTGAGGATCTAATGTAAAATGTTTGTGAATCTTTCTTTTAAATGTTAAAGATTTTTGTAGAGAAAAGTAACCAATGGCAAACTATATGAGAGCCCTGAGAACCCCTGTGAGAACCCCTGTGAGAGGCCCTGGGTAGAACTTTCCCATGAACACCTATCCTGCTGGTTTGACAGCTAGAAGATACTCAGAGCTCTTGAAGGGACAGGACCAGTGGGATTTGGGAGCAGGTGGTGAATGTGGACGGATCCATCCAAGGTAGGGCTACTGCCTGCCCCCCAGGGAAGAGGAAAGGGGCTGTTCCATGGCCTCTGGAGCACTAGAGGGTGGCAGAGGTGAGTGGGTCGCTCCAGATCCATGCTGTGGTTTCTTTCTGAGGAGACTTTGCTCACAGCCAGAGGTTTGAAATGGGCAAGCTTCTCCCATGGGAATTCTGGACAGAAAAAGTGAGACTATGCTCTGAGGGAACCATGACCTAATGAGCCAAGACTAGCAGTGCTGAGGGAAGTGGGTGAGAGGAGAGCAGGGAATTCCTACTCCTGGCCCTGTGACCAAGGGCCAGTGCCTTTCCCTTTCTGGACCACTTTTCTGATCTAGGTACTGAGGAGCTAGGTCATCTTGAAATTCTACTTCCCACCCCAACATCCTAATTTTGTAGCTCGAGAGCATGAAACTAGCACTGATCTTTGCATGATGCACTTCGAGGCATGAAGGGTACCCCACGGACAGCTGGGGAGTGGCCACCAGGGCCCATGTGGACATGGGCAACCCCACTGTGGAGAGAAGGCTGCTCTGTGCTCCTCTGGGTCTCCCCTCCAGGATGGAACCTTGGAACTTAAGCCCAGTTGGGTAGCATGTCTACTTGGACAAATCACCCTAAGCCCACCACACTGCCCCCAAACCAACACTGAGCTCATTTTCTTGGGCCTTACTGACCTGAGCTCCCCTTCGGCCCCTCCTTGCCTTTTCTTGGTGCTTTGAAAAAAAAAAAAAAAAAAGCCCTTTCTGGGTGGCATGCTGGGTTCATTTTTTAAAATATTTAATATTGTAAGAATAATGTGAAAAGATTTTTTTTGGAGTATAAACATACATTTTTTAAAAAAAATCTCCAACACTTAGCAATTATTCAGCTATAGTCTACTTTCCTGAATTTTCTCAGTCCTTTCTCTTCATATTTTAACAACTGACATATAGTATCTTCTCCCAAAGCTGTGATTGTTTTGGTAGCCCATTAACCATTCCTTTGGGGATCCACGGCCTAATCAGTGTCCTGCCCTCTCCAACCCTGAAGGCCAGTCCGTGCCCCCTGCCTGTAGTGTGAACGTCAGGGAGTAGCCGGAGCTTTTCTGCTGGTACCAGGAGTCCACACTTCTGCTCATCCTCTCCATTCAGAGAGCTCCCGGATCTTGCCAATGAGTCCTTTTGTTTACAGTGTTTTGCTTGCTTAATGCCAGATCTCTTTGAGAGCTTCCAGCATTCCTGCCTCACCCTGCCCATCAGAGTAGAGCCGAGGAACACCTCCTTGGTTTCCAAGGCCCAATGCTACCTGTCTTCTGGGTGAAAGGGAGAGGAGGGGAGCGGGAAAGAGACTGTTCTCAAAAACCTCACCGAGCTCCTGTGGTGTGTGGGACTCTGGCCAGTATCAGTGTTCTTCACTAGGACGGTATGATGGGGGACATCTACTACTCTCTGCCAGAGGCTGCACAGCATACAATGTACCATCCCATTCCAGACAAAGTAACTGAGGTGCAAGTGTGTTAAGTAATTTATTCAAGGTCCCCTGGCATTGAGTAGTAGAGCTGTGTTTTGACCACACTGCTCCTGGGAACAACCGCTGGGCCTTCCAGGATATGCTGCGAATGACCAATGAGGTCTTTAAACTTTGGAAATGCCTCTACTGGGGATCCCTGGGTGGCTCAGCGGTTTAGTGCCTGCCTTTGGCCCAGGGCGCGATCCTGGAGTCCCGGGATCGAGTCCCACGTCAGGCTCCCGGCATGGAGCCTGCTTCTCCCTCCTCCTGTGTCTCTGCCTCTCTCTCTCTCTCTATGTCTATCATAAATAAATAAATCTTAAAAAAAAAAAAAAGGAAATGCCTCTACTCCCAAATTTGTACCATACATAGTAAAATGGACACTAAAAACTGGTGTTGCTTCTGTTCATGGCTTCCAACAGCAGCTCTGACCTAAACCATTGCCTTGAGGACAGAAAACGGGCAGCATGTAGGTATTACACTTCCAATAAACTGAAAACAGCTCATAAGAACATAAATGTTTCACAAAAGCTTTATTTGTGGTCACATCTATGGTTCTCATGTCAGTATACAAACAACTCAGTTCAATGCAGTGCTTCTAATACAAGTCATATAAAACTGTGGAACACAACAAATAGTGCACTTGATATAAAAATAAATTACACTCTAAGAGTTACTGCAAAGCTTTACACATATAAAAAGTAAACACAAATAGTTAGTGAGGTCCTTTGAACTATCATATGAGAAAAGAACATTTACTCATGAAAATAAAAAGATCAAGGGAACTGTACTAAAACACCTCCCTGATAAAGAGAAATCCTGGGAAGTGACTGAATTATTGTCCCAAGCAATGTGATAAAGAGTCTCCTGTATCCTATCTTAGAACTGGAAATAATTACTGCTCTGCCAACATGTTAACACAGGAAGAGTTGGGCTCAGGACAAATTTCTATAATCCAAACAAACTTCCTCATCCTGAAGGCTGATAGATAAGAAAAGCTTCCAGCTGTCTTCTGATCATTGTAAAGTCAGAGAGTTTACAATTCTGACAGGAAAAAAGGACATAATATGGAAATGTACATTCTTCAATCTGCAGAAGATTCCAGGCTTCTAAGCAACTGGAAGGCTGAAGGCAAGATTGGTTAGAAACTGGGGAGGCCTCACAAAAGACTCTCAGAGCGGGAGACCCAGGACTGCACCCTATCCATGTGTAAATGAGGATGTCAACATCCAGACAGAGGCTACGGAAGAACCTAGGGGAATACTCGCGTGACTCCCAGGGAGACATGCTGCCATGCCACCAAGTGTGGAACTGGAGTCAGCACCTGTTTTTGTAAATGAAACTTCAGTGGAGCACAGTCAGCCCATGCACATACTATCATCAGTGCTGCTTTTGTGCTACAGCCGCACAGCTGAGTGCTGAAGTATTAACTACCTCTGCTCCTCACAGAGAAACTGCTCATTTCTGCTCTAGATGAGAAGACAAGAACTTTGCTTCTCAAGACCCTTACTTATAGAAAAATATGGAAGATTTTTCTCTATGTAAGTTGACTGCCAAATAATTCTGTTCTAGCAAAGTCTCTGAATTTGAATTTCCTCTGAGTTTTCATTCTGAGGCTTATAATAAGAGAAGACAGGGGCACCAGTTTTAGCCAGAATTGGGAAGCATTAGAGAACCAGCAGTCAAGATGCAAGGAACAACCCAGGGCTTTCATCCTTAATTGTCCACAAATCATCTGTGATTGTGCAAAAGCAGATACAGGTGCAAACAGTAGGCTGTAAGAAATATTTTTAAATAGAATTTTTCTTAAAACAATATAAACATTTTAGGAAAGCTGTTAAAGGTATGTCTAAACTTATCAAGACCAAAGGAATCTAATCATTCCTTTGTTCAGCAGTGTTTCTTGAAGGGCAGGCATGAAAGAACCATGAGCCCTTCCAGTGTATACAAAGGTGATACTACTGACAATAGTAAGAAATAGGATCTCATTTATTATTTTACAAGTTCAGAAGAAGAGTTGAGGGCAGAAAGCTGAAACCTAAAAATCTTATTTTAAACCTCCATGCCAACTCTCCTTTTCCCTACCAGTGCTGTCAAATGGCCTGATTTCAGGTTCCTCTCCTTTCTGCTCTCCCAAGGCCTGCCACAGATGCCTACTGCATGACACTGTACTAAGCGTTACTGGGACGGAGCACTCAGTAAGCCAGGAGACGGGCAGCAGCAACAATCCACTCCTTGCAAGCTCCCACAGACCCATGAGATGTGGCAAAACAACAAAAGAAGCCCTGCCACTCTCTCAGCGCCAGCCTAAATCTGCTCCCAGTCACAAGTTCCATTATCGCTGACCCTAATGAGTTACTATAGTCAAATCTGGTACTGGAAAATATGGGAAGAAAGTAACCACAGACTAGCTAAGCTTGTGGCTAACAGCCTTCTGTTATTTGTTGCCAATCCCGGTCTGTTATCTCAGCTATAAATCACCTCCAGATACTTTGAAACAGAAGAATGCTCACAGCTTCTTAGCTGGAGCCCTCAAATAAGCTATTGTTCTTCCTCTCTTTGCAAACGTTCTCATTACTTCTGACTTAAACGTTGTCAATATTTCTTTTTAGCTACACTTACTAAGGTGCCTGGGAACCTCATTCTAGATAGAAAAAAAACTTCCTGCCCAACTAGCTGTCATTTTGAACAGCCAGTAGGGCTATTTCATCTCATCTGTGGGTCAGAGCTTTAGTGAGTTTATCAGATGATTCGGATGTGTAGGGGAGGACTATGCCCTGAAGGCCCCCCAGGGTAGGGCCAACAGAGCTGTCCCTCTTTCCACTTCAAGGTAATCAACCTGCCCTCTTTTCCAATATTATCTCAAATCTCACCCTGCTCATATTCTTTACAGATTCATATATATATATATATATATATATATATATATATATATATATATTCTCTCATCACAGAAACAGACTTTTCCCTTCCCTCTCGGACACATTCAGATTTCCTGAGCCCCACAGCCCCGCCATTCTCTCCCCTCAGAAAAGCAGGAACAAGATCAGTGTTACAGCAACTCTGGGGAAGGCATCAGCAGCAGTAGTGACAGGGAAGTTATACTTGACAGGTATCTGAACTGTCAGGGCTAATTCATCATTAAAGTATTAATCTCCATATTTACTACTTTGTGTCAGGCCAAAAGACAAAATTTCCCCCTTTTAGACTGAGATTTAAGTAAATTTTAAGAAAGTACTTATCAATATGCTAACTAGTAAGAATAATAGGTACCTAAAGACACAGAGGCTATGGAGTATTTTCAACAACTTATTCTTAAATTTTAAAAAGTTTAAAATAAGTATGGTGCTACCTCCTAAACAGGATAAGACGTTTAGGTCTTCCAAGCTAGCAGTAATGCCTTAGCTGCTTTGTGGTTAGATGCACAACTTTAACCTTTCAGTACATCCAGCATTGTCAGCACACTGAAAATTTGATGTCTAGTCAGTCCAGCGTGCTTCGAGTCAGGCCCCTGGTCAAGTGTAGGTATCACTTACAGCTTCAAGAAAATTTGTTTTACAATTAAGAATTGGCAAAAGCTCTGCCAATGAAATTCACAAGCTCAGCATAATGGCTAAGGGGAGGCAGCCAGCAAGAAGTGCCAACTTTCTTTCCTTTAGCGAAGTTGTTCTGTGCAAAAGTGGTTTCCAAACTCTACAGCTCCCTGGGAAACAGGGATTAAAATTCCTGAGCTTTCCAATCAGACACTAGTGTGTGTGTTTGCCTGAGCAAATGATTATGCTATAGGGAACCCAGGACAGTCCAAACCATGATGTTTTAAAGATCACAAAGCTGGATATTCTCTTGTGCTGAGCAATATAAATTAACACCCAATTATATACATAATACAGGGCAGAAAACTAAACATCAACTCCCAGGAGGTATAGTTTGACATCAATCTTTGATCACTGGGATTAACAACGATGCCAACATGGTCTCCACCTCATTCTCATTTCCAGTAGCAATTGTAGTTTACCTTCTGCATTCTGAAGTTTTAAAGCTAAAATAAGAATGTTTTTCTGGATATCAGGATTGCAAGTGGTTATTTTTACAGTCTTCATTTTCTATATGCAAATGTGCTACTTTAACATCCAGAATTTTTTTTTTTTGTACCAGAAGTGATAAGGAACTTCTAGAGACTTTTTAAAATTAGCACAAAATGCCTAACATAGGTAAGATACGAGGTTCTTACAGTATGCTAAGTACAGTTTCAGATGTGGTAGATGTTCAAGAAACAAACCCCCCACCTCCGATTCCCTCTTTCTGTCCTGGTATTTTCATTTTGTTTTGTTTCCTTTAGTTTACAAGTTCTAAACTTATTCAGCTCATATTGAAAGGAAACGGAGCCTATATCCAAACTGGTGCCAGTGTGGAGAAGTCACTGCTGTCTCTGTCTGGTCTGAAAAGTTACAGAGTATGTGTGTGGTGCATGTGAGGGCTTCCTATGGGGAAGCAGGGCTGAAAAAAATAGGATACAAGATAGGTGCAATTGATTTCTCTATATTCTTTTCAAGGCTTAGCTTACCTTGAGGTCAACTTAGGAGTATTAAGATAGCCAGTAGTAAGAAGTCAAAAGTATGAGACACTTGAAAATCTTCTGTATTCTAAACTTTTCTTTAGTACTGTAATAATTGTAAACAATTAGGCCTCAACCTACCTATGTGATATCCTCATTAACTTCCTAAACTTCTGATTTCCAAGTATTGCATGGATAAGGGCAACTTCTCTAACAAGTGTTCAGATCAAGCACACTCACCCTAAGGCTATTACTGACTACCAGAGATGGCCTGCTTATGGGGTGGTTATGAACAATTATAACCACTAGATGGAGACAAGAGTTTGAAGGAAACCACATGGAAATAATTCCGTGTCAGGAATTTACAACTTCAATACAATTACAGAAAGTAAAAGACCAGATACCCTCATTTAGGCAAATATATAGTGTAATTAAACCCTTCCAGTTGGACGGAAAATGTTTTTCATTGAGTTGAAGTCAAATCTAGGTGAGTTTTTTTACTCATAACTAAGGACAAGCTCCTGAATCTGACAAATTCCAGCAGAAATGGATTCAGGAAGGACAGCTGCAGAGCGCTGGGCATTCCAGTTATAGGTGAGAAGGAGCCAATCCCTCAGAGCTCAGTTGTCAGTAAACACTTCTGCTTCAAGACAGTTTCTCCTGCCAAAGTTGGAACAGAGCTGAAAAAAGAAAGGAGGGATTATTATTCCGTGAAACCACTGGGGTGGGAGCACCATGCATTTCTCTACCAGTGCTACACAGAGCAGACTGAAAGCAAATCACTGACCTAAATGACTATGTTGCAACACCTAATTTAGCAATGATATATTTACAGAAGGGAATTTTCTAGGTAACTGATGCATATGTCACCTTGAAATCTAAAGATACCAATTTCCCCTACTTCCCTGAATAAAACATACCAAACACTTAATCATTTCTTAATGATTCAGGCTTATTATTATGAATAGCAAGAACAGTACTGTACAGAGCATGACAGCAAACTTGCTCAAGAAATACCAAGGTTAAGTGGGTACATACTTCTGTACTTTACATAGACAGTCCCAAGATGGCTGTGGGAGTTCCCACACCAGTTAATCTGCTCTGTCAGAGTTAATGTGAAAAAAAAAAAACAATGTGGGCTTTGCATGAGCACCTGAAAGTCTCTGCCATAGCTGAAGAGCATGAACTGAGGCAAGGACGTCACGTCATCTACCTTGGTTTCATTAAAACTTAACAGTCAAAATATATACTACAAAGGATATAGTTTAACATGTCGAAAATACTAACAAGCTTGACTGTTG
Organism: Nyctereutes procyonoides; assembly: GCF_905146905.1. Taxonomy (NCBI): domain Eukaryota; kingdom Metazoa; phylum Chordata; class Mammalia; order Carnivora; family Canidae; genus Nyctereutes; species Nyctereutes procyonoides. The sequence goes on along the minus strand of NW_026575030.1, from coordinate 8,898,901 downwards.
AAACAGCAGTCATGTGTACCAGCCCCCTCCATTTCTACTATACAGAGACAAAACGCTTTCAATATTTTTTTCCTGGCATTTTCCTTCACTTTTCTGTATCTCTGGTTCTCTAAGTACAGTCCCTGGAATTTGTTATAGGTGCAAATTCTTAGGCACTTTACAGGAGGCCCAGTTTGTTTTAATGATTTATTTATTTACTTTAGAAAGAAAAAGAGAGCATGAGTGGAGAGGGCAGAGGTAGAGGGAGGGGGAGAGAGAATCTCAAGCAGACTGCACTGGGCACTGAGCGTGGAGCCCAACACAGGCCTTGGTCTTATGACTCTGAGATCACAACCTAAGCTGAAACCAAGAGTCAGGATGCTCAACCAACTACACCATCCAGGCTCTCCTAAGCTGTTTTAATAAGCCCTCCAGGTGATTGTGATGCACAACTAGCAAAAGTCCAAGTGGCCTGTTTCTACAACTTCTTGCCATGGACTACCATTCTTAGAGCCCACTCATCAGTCCCCCAATCTTTCCTTCCTACCTTTTCAATACAGCTAAACAATTTTCATCATATTAATATTTAGGGTTTGTTGTAACTATGTAAATATTTTCACAACTGATATAAGTGTATTACATTTTTTCTTATATAATTTGTTCCTCCTGGACTGAAGAACTGCTTCATTTTTTTGTTGAGACTGTTTGTTTCATTTTCTGTACTTATTTCTAATTTGTACTTAAGTTTGCAGATAGAACCATGGATCTTTCCAAGTACATTCAGTTATGTCATGTAATTTTTTAAAAACTGGGGTAGGCCATGTGTTTGTGTTTTTTCTTGGCAATATCCTTCCTGGAACTTTATATTCCCCTCTTCAAATCTGTACAGAATTGTTCCTAAACAACAAGGCAGCTGCTGCCTCAGGACTTTTTTCCACCTTTCTCCCAGTCAGTTCCTGCACCTGTTTCCTGGGTCCTGTGTCTTCCTCCTTCTTGGATGATCACCTGTGTCTCTGTGTGTCTCTCATGAATAAATAAATAAATAAATAAAATCTTAAAAAAACTAGGGGAAAAATAATTTTACTCCAGAATTCTGAAGGCATTGCTCTATTATCTTCTTTCTTTCAGTGAAGTCTGTCATTCTGATTATCAGTCCTTTCATGTATTCTTTTTATCCTCTCTCTGAAGACTTACACTCTCTCTTTCTGAAATTTCATGATGGTCCTTAGTGTTGTCTACTTTCCTTGCTGGGTACTCAGGCCCATTTAATCTAAAAACTCAAATACTTCTGGCACCTGGGTGGCTCAGTGGGTTAAGCATCTGACTTGGGCATAGGTCATGATCTCAGCAGGGTCCTGGGCTCTCTGCTCAGCAGAGAGTCTGCTTCTTCCTCTCCCTCTGCCCTTCCCCCGATCATTCTCTCTCTTTCACTCAAAGTGTTAAAAGGAAATACTGAAGTACTTCTGTTCTGAGAAATCTAAATTCCTTTAACAATTTTTTATTTACTCTGTTCTTTCTAGATCTCTGATGATTGATATATTGGACTACCTGGACCAATCCTCCAATGATCTCTTCTATCTCAGTTTTCATCTTTTTGTTCTACTTTTTGAGAGATTTCCTCAATCTTCCACCCATTCTTTGGGTTTTATTTTTAACATGGTTAATAATTTCTAAGAACACTGCATTTTCTGTTTCCTTTCTTTTACACTTCCTGTTAGTGTTGCATAGATGCAGCATCTCCTCTCATGAAATTATCATTTTGTGAAGTTTTTGATGCTCATGTTCCCTTCTTTCCTCCCTATTTCTTTTTCAGTTTACCTATTTCAGTATTTCCTCAAACATCTGAAAATCTTTGGCTCTCTTCACACTTATGTGGGAAGCACTTATTCATACTTAAAAGTGAAAGACAGACTAGAATGCCATTTGGAAACTGTATATATGGGCAAAATTCACTAACTAATGGGCTTGTGGTAGTTGCAGGACCCAGCAAAACTGTATCCAGACTTTATAGCCACAGAAAATGAGATTATAAATGTGTGCTAAATATATTACATAGCAAACTATTGTAACGTAATTACATTTACACGATTCATCTGTACTGCTATTTATGTAGTTGACTATTAATGAGATTTTGGAAAGTTTTCAGCTTGGACTATTATGAATATACCTGCTATAAACATTCTTTTACATGTCCTCTGATAGACAATTATTTGTATTTCTACTTGGTATGTATATAATAAAATCACGGAGTCACTGGGTATGTTCAACTTTAGGAGATACTGCCAAACCTATTTCCAGCATGGTTATTCCAATTTATAGAGTTCCAGTTGCCCTGTATCTTTACCAACACTTGATACTATGTGTCTTTTCCACTTCAGCCATTCTGGGAGTATATAGTGGTCACCACGTGGTGGTTTGAATTTGTATTCCTCAATGACTAGTTAAGTTGCACATTGTTTCATATGCTTACAGACCATCTGGATGTCTTCTTGTGAACTGCCTTTCCACGTTGTTGTTGTTTTTTTTTAAGATTTTATTTATTTATTCATGAGAGATGCAGACAGAGAGACAGAAACATAGGCAGAGGGAGAAGCTGGCTCCTCGCGGGGAACCTGATGTGGGACTTGATTCCAGGACCCCAGGATCATGACCTGAGCCAAAGGCAGACACTCAACCATTGAGCAACCCAGGTGCCACCCCTGCCTTTTCGAGTCTTACCAATTTTTCTATTTAGCTGTCTTTTTCTTACAGATTTATAAGAGCTCTTTATATATTCTAGATATGAGTCCTTATCAAAGAAAGAGAGGGAAGAAGTACAAGTATTTTCTCTCACTCTCTGGTTTCCTTTCTAGAGATCTTGAGATTATTTCTTTTGATGAACAGAAGTTCTTGACAGAAGCCAAGTTTTATATATATATATATATATATATATATATATATATATACACACACACACACACACACACACACACATATATGTATATATATATATTTTTTTCCTGTGATAGAAGCTTTTTGTGACCTGTTTTAAAAAAAAATCTTTCCTGATCTCCAGAATGTTTGCTTATATTTTCTTCTAAAAGCTTTGTTATTTGAAGTTTCACATTTAGATCTGCAACCCATCTAGAATGGATTTTTGTGTATGGTCCGAGGTTAGGTCAAGATTAATCTTTTCCCACATGGATATTTATTTAATTTGTTTAGCTGATGGGGAGCACAGGTGGCTCAGCGGTTTAGCGCCACCTTCAGCCCAGGGCCTGATCCTGGAACCAGGGATCGGGTCCCGCATCAGGCTCCCTGCATGGAGCTTGCTTCTCCCTCTCCTTGTGTCTCTGCCTCTCTCTGTGTGTCTCTCATGAATAAATAAATAAATAATCTTAAAAAATTTTTTTTGTTCAGCTGATTTACTCAAAGGCTATCTATTCACAAGCACTCCATCATCCTTTTCTTCACAAATCAAGTAGCTTTATTTGTGTGAGTTTGTTTCTAGACCCTATTCTGTTCCACTGATCCTTTTATTGTTTTTTTTTGTTTTATTTTTAGGTATGATTGATATTTAACATTTTATTAATTTCAGGTACACTACCTGTCCTCTTTGATCTCTTTAATTTCTCTATGACTATTTTGTTTCGGGAAGGAATGTAGATGATCTCTTCTTTCATCAATAATTTTTAATTTACAAGTCCTAAGAACTCATATTTCATTGTGTAAACTCAATTACAAAGCATTATCACCTGGTCCTCTGCACATAATCTCTTTTTTTACAGTGGCAATTACTAGAAATATAAATAGTTAGAAAAATAACCTACAGGGTGCTATTTGACAACTACATGTGAGTTCTCTATGGCAAGTCCCACGCCTGTTTTGTTCACTACTATCTTCAGTGCTGCCAAATCAGTAAAATCAATGCTTGGTACATTACAGACATTCAATAAATGTTTGCTAAGTGATTATATTACTTTGAAGACTGTGGAGATTGGAACTTTAAAATGAAACTATCAGTTTCTTTCGAGTTAATCGGCTTTAATAACTTTTCCAACTAATTAGGAAATTTCTTCTCTAACTAGGAAAGCATCTACTTCAACTGACCTATACTCTCAACACCAGGAGGATGTGAGAAACAGACATCACCAGGAAGAAGTCTGAGGTGATAATGAAGGCAACTGTACATCTTTTGTAAAACAGGCACAGTTTTGGTCCTAACAATGAAGAGTTGAAGAACTACATGCCAAACAAAAGGTCTTTTGAGTTTCTGAGTCCAGCTTCTGTTTGTGGCAAGCAATATGTTGAAATGAACTCGTAACAGGTGTTGGTAAAAGGTGTCTCAGAGCCCTCATCTTGGGAATCTCCTACTTCACTCTTATCTATGATTCTTCACCTTATTATGGATGGACAACATGACATAAAGCATGAAAGGAAAGACATAAAAGCATGAAAGGAAAGGCATAAATGAATTTTAAAACAAATAAAAATTTTAAAGATAAGTCTGTTAAAAAGTTAACATTTATGAAGACTTGATTTAAAAAAGGGGCTACTTTATAATTTTGTAGAAAATTGTTACTGACAGGAAAACAAAAAAACATTATTCTAAATAATAGAGAAAAAATTTACCCAGTTTCAGTTAAATTCAGTTAAAGAAGAACTGACATTACTGCTGTAAGTATATTTTCTTCTGAACAGATGCCTTAGAACTGCAATGGAGAAAGAATTTCCTCACCTGGTCACAGCATCCACCAAGAATGGTCCTGGGGGAGAAATCAGCGAGACTACTTCTCTGTTACCATGTTCCTCCTTCTCTGCCAAGCACAGTCCTTCCAGTCCATTGGAAAGGACACCACTCTGCTGAGGGAGACAAATACCATGTCTGAACAGAAGTGATAACAGAGGCCTGAGCATCAGCAGTTCAGCTCCAAGCCATCTTCCCTAATGATTACGGTAGTAAGTAAGAGGATTTTGATGGTCATGGCTATTTTGGTTTGTTTTTCACCATACTTCACCTCAGGTTTTTAGTTTTGTTTTTGTCAGCATCCTTAAGCCTTTACAAACAGGAAAGGTAAATCACTAGTTTGAAGACATTAAGTTCAGATAACAAGGCTTTGAGAATGACCTCACATTTTTAAGTAAAAACAAGAGCCTGGTAATCCTTTAGGCCTTACTCTGAAAGGGTAACCAAAATAAAAATTGTAAATATCATTAACTTACTGGTACAATCCACCGTGGTGTGATCATGGATGTTGAAGATACCTAAAATAAATTTTATATATGTGTTTACTTTTAGAGAAGACTTCTTTTCATAACCATTCTCATAATGTTTTCTTCTACTATGGAATGCATCATAGAGGGAGACAGTCCTCAATGGCTCCCCCTGCGCTGACATGCACTTTGAACCCAAGATCCTTTTCTACAAAACAGATGCCATACTCACCACTTAAGAAACTATCATAATTCTGAGAATCTCTTTTTTTAAAAAGATTTTATTTATTTATGCATGAGAGACACAGACAGAGAGAGAGGCAGATACACAGGCAGAGGGAGAAGCAGGCTCCATGCAGGGAGCCTGATGTGGGACTCAATCTCAGGACACCAGGATCAGGCCCTGGGACGAAGGCAGGTGCTAAACCACTGAGCCACCCAGAGATCCCGAGAATCTCTTTAATTTAAAAATGTTCTACTCTAAGAATGCTCCTACTATTTTCAGTTCCTTAATAATAGGACTCCTCTACCTTCCAACCCCAGCATCCAGTTTAACATTTTAGCCTTCTTGGTAGCATCTTGAAAGTGGACTGTGACTAATCCAAATGAACAGCACAAAGAAAGTACAGAGGAAAAAAAAAATCTGTTTAGGTCATTCTCTAATTTCATGCATGCATATAAAAACACTCACATTGTTCCTGATACATAGGGGCTTTGTTACATTCTTTTTAATGTTTAATTTTCTAGATTTTACTTCTATGTATAGAATTATACGCTAAAGAACTCCTCCTATTTTATAGAAACTTAGACTAGTCTGTCCTTAGACTCATGGTTTCAGATTCTGATAAGAAAAAATTTACATAAGTCCATGTCTCATTAATAAGTTAGGAAAGCACCAGAAGAATAAAAATACAACATGACTTTCCCACCAATATTAAAAAAATGCACTTTTACCATAGGAAATACGAGACAGAGAGAGAAAGAATATGCGGTAAAGGTAATTAAAAAATGTTTTGGCAGAAATAAGTCCTATAATAACCATAATTAGAGTAAATATAAATGGATTAAACTCAATCAGAGGAGATCCTCAAAGAAGATTTAAAAAACAAGATCCAGCAAACTGTTGTTCACAAAAGGTCCACTTATAGCCAACAGATACAAAAAGGCTGGAAATAAAAGGACAGGAAATTATATACCAGGCAATATAAACTTAAAAGAAAGTTATGGTGTCAATTTTATAGGAGCCAAAAGGGAAATTAAGAGAGAAAAAAGAGGTAAGGATGGATACTTTAAAGTACTCAAAGGAGTTACAGAAAGTATAATTACCATTAATATATATGCATCTCACAGCATATCTTCAAAATATACAAAATGACAGATTTAGCAATAGATGAGAACTGAATTAATCAATTGTAGACAGATATAAAACACACCCTAGAAATTGACAGAATATTAAAGAGAATCAGCAGATTGATTAATGAAAGAATTCAGCAAGTATGCTAGACACAAAATCAACTTATGAGTTCAACAGTAAAAAATTAAATACCATTCATGATATCAACAAAACTATAACAAAACTATAAAGTATTTAGGATTTAGCCTAACAATCTAAGACTTACAGAGAACATTTAGATGAGAAAAAATAGAAACATGTATCATATTGATGAAAATTAAATATCATAAAAATGCTAATTTTCTCCAAAATAATCTATAAATTTAATATAAACTCCATTAAAATGCCAGCAGAATTTTGGGGGAAACCTGACATGCTGAAATTTTAAGTAAGAATATACTAGGTATCAGTACAAAGCCAAGGTAATAAACACAATAGCAGGACAGCAGAAAAAGAGAGAGCCCACCACTGGAACACAACAGAAAGATTAGTAACACATCAACTGGGAAAGGATGAGTTCTTTAGAATATTGGTAAAATTGGATTTTTTTATGGATAAATACAAATTTGAGTTATATTAAAACGACAACTGACATCCTCCCCGCCAAACCTCAAACTGTTCAAATTTGTTAAAATCTAAAGGTGAAAGGTAAAATAAAATTAAAGCTAATAGAAATCAACAGAAAACAGTATCTCTATGACCTCAGGAGATGGGATGGCAGATGAGGAAGGATTTTTTTCAAACCCTAAACCCCAACTACAACAAGAAAAAATGAAGAATGCCTGACATCAGAATAGGTTTCTGTTCAGTGAAAGATATACACCTGTTTTACTCATCCACCTCCACAGTGACAGACATAGGTTGTCTCAATGTCCTTGCTACTTGTCACAAATGACAGTCATAAAAATGCCTCAGATGTGCTAAAATACAGATTAGCAGAAAGTATTTTTAATACCTAACCTGACATGGAATTCATATCTAGACTATACAAGGAATTCCTGAAATCAAGAAAAAAGGCAGGAAACCTGATAGAAAAATGAGTAAAAGATACATACAGCTGACTCAATAAAAGAAGAAACCTAAGGCAGCATTAAAATAATGGAAGAAATAATACCATTTAACTCACGTGAACTGAAACAATGAGACAAACCCATAAAGACAAAAAAATATTAGAAAGTCAGATAAAGCGCAGGTTAAGGAAAAACTGCTCATAGGACTTATAAACTGTGGAAACCATTCTGGAGGCAGTGAGCAATACCTAGTATTCATATAAGCATGCAATCCAGCAATCCCATTTGTGGGTATCTAACCAACTCTCTACCTTAAAAGAAATATGAAGACTTTTTTTCAACGTTATATTAGTTTCAATTGTACGAGTCAACAATTCTATGTTTCTCAGGTGTGTGTCATGATAAGTATACTCCTTACCCTCTTCATTTATTTCATCAATCCACCCACCCAACTCCCCTCTGGTGATCACCAGTTTGTTCTCTGTATTTAGGTCTGTTTTATTGTTTGTCTCTTTATTTCCCTTGTTCTTTTTTGTTTCTTAAATTCCACATGAGAGAAATCATGGTATTTGTCTTTTTCTGTCTGCGTTATTTCATTTAACATTATACCCTCTAGCTCCATCCATGTTATTGCAAATGGGAAGATCTCATTCTTTTTTATAGCTAATTAATATTAATATTAATTCCATTACACACAAACAGCCCACATTTTCTTTATCCATTCATCTATCAATAGATATTTGAGTCCTTCCATTTCTTGGCTATTATGAATAATGCTGCAATAAACATAGGGATGCATAGGTCTTTTTGAATTAGTGTTTTCGTTTTCTTTAATGGAATTACTGGATCAGATAGTAATTCCACTTTTAATTTTTTGAGGAAACTTCATACTGTTTTTCACAGATGTTTATCTAAATAAATATGTGAAAGGTGCCTGGAAGGACATATAGCAAATACTTTAGAATGAGTACCTTAGCAAAAATGGCAAATGGAAGTGAGGAATGGAGGACAAAGGAAAATAAGATAAGCAAAAGAGAAGCCTTGCATGGACCTAGGAAGATAGTCTGCCATGGACTATGAGGTATAATTAATTTGCGCATCTGACTTAAAAAAAAATGGATACTATCCTATTGGTCTTAGAGATATCTTCTTGTCACAAGTTTATTTTACATATTTACCAATTCCCAAACTGATAGGAATCTTAGTGCTTTCCACAACTTCTTCCTAGCCTTAGTAATATATATTTCTGCTACAGATTTTAGGTTCTCTCTTTGTTCCTCTCAGGGAAGATGGAACTTTATCATTTGGACACTTCTTCAGAATGGTAACTGTAACGGAGATAAACATAAAAATATGATAAAAAAAAGTCCTTCCCTCAAGAAAATGCATACTTTATTTAAATATACATTTTTTTTACAGCTTTACTGTTTTATTATTTTTTTAAGATTTTATTTATTTATTCATGATAGACAGAGAGAGAGAGAGGCAGAGACACAGGCAGAGGGAGAAGCAGTCTCCATGCCAGGAGCCCAATGCGGGACTCGATCCCAAGACTCGGGGATTGCGCCCTGGGCCAAAGGCAGGCGCCAAACAGCTGAGCCACCCAGGGATCCCAGCTGTACTATTTTAATTGATGAAAGGTTTGTTGAATTTTTTTCAGAATACAATAGCCTTCTTAAAGCCAGTTTAGAATATAACAGAAAAAAAAAGATCTCATTAACAATAGCAATGAAAAGCAGGAAGGATCTAAAAATAATAAAAATAGAAAGGACAGAACATATGTTGGGGGAACTATAATGAAAAAGTTTAATAAGAGATACAAGAAGTCTTGAGTGAGAAAAATATATTCTTAGCTAAGAACACAAATTATCATAAATATATCAGTTAATTTACTTATGAATTTAATGTATTTACGAATAAAAATCCAAAGGAATTTGGAGGGGTGGAACTAGAAAAAGTCATTCTAAAAATCTTCTGAAACAATTCACCAGTAGAGTAACAAAACAGCTACATAATGATGCTTGTCTGGCCATATTCTGGATCAAAATCAATTAAAAAGCTAAAGTTCTTAGAAGAGTGTTACAGTTCTAATAACATAAAAATCTGCCAGTGTAACAGAACAGGGAGCCCATTTGTAGACTCTAAAATGCATGATATTCTAAATTTTGATTTAAAACAAAAAAAGCATTCTAAATTTGCAGGGAAGGGAAAACATCAGTGACATAAAGTTGTTTAATAAATTTGATTTTCATCACCGAATCCACTTGTGAGAGAGCACACAGAATATGATCCTGAGCTCGGCCCCAGGGGGTCCTGTTCTCGTTTTAGGCCATCTTGCATTAATCTTTCAAGTTACTTCTTTGTTCTCATAAAGGATCATCATGGCTCAGCACTGACATTATCCCTTTGTCTTCTGCTTGCTCACTTCTCTAGACTTGTGACTAATTCTTATTCTTTGGTAGAGTCTCTGTTTATTGATCTAAGCTGGTGGTTCCCAAAGGGTGGTTCCCAGACCACATCTGCATTACCTGGAACATGCTAGAAATGTGACTTTGCAGGTCCTAATCCCCACACACCAAATCAGAAACTCTGAGGGTGGAGCCCTGCAATTTATGTTTTAATACACCCTCCAGGTGATTCTGATACACACCCAAATATAAGAACTAAGGATCTAAGCAAACATCCAGCTCCAGAGAAAAGGACCATCTGTACTTCTAAACCTTCAGAATGACATCTAGTTCCCATAGCAATTCTTATCATATTACTCATAACATACTGAATGAGTTATTTGCATACCTTTCATCTCAACTACATAGTAAGTCTTGTAGGGAAAGAATTGTTTCTTTTTTGTATTATAATTTGATCATAGTACCCAACACAGTATCTCCTATACTGCAATAAAGATTGATATGTTCATTGCTAACCATTCGTATGTTGTATGTCCTTGTTGTTTTAACTCTTTATGTTTATCCCTACATATTTCCTCTCATGTTATTTAATATAGTGTTGAGATTACAAATAGGCATGTAGTAAAATGTGGTTACTTTACAGTGACACATAAATTTAAACTGGTGAAATTTTAGTAGAAAGGTAAGCTAAGTGGTTGCTGAGATACAATCTCTTATTAAATGAACAGTTTAACTACATGGTTAAAAAGGCAAAAATTGGAATGTAGCAGAATGTTTTTTCAAAACAGAAATTCCTTTCCACCTTGCTGTTCAAAACATACTTACCTGAGGTGTGACTGTGTGGTCCATCAGATTCTCAGTTAGAGATAAAAGTAATGCATCCAATTCATCTGTAGCATCCTATGAACAATAAAATATATATAGCTGTTGAATGACTAATCATCAAACTACATCTTTTCCATATCCTCTCAACTTACAATTCTGACCCAGCCTTTGTTTGGTGTTAACCTTTAAACAAATAGGGACACTCAGAAATCATGGTTTATTATATTGATTCCATTTTGCTTGGAGGGGAACCTAGATTAGAATCAGAAGTTGAAAAAGTTGAAAAAGCTAAAGTTTTAATGTGGGAGCATCTGGGTGGCTCAGTTGGTTAAGCACCTACCTTTGGCTCAGGTCATGATTTCCCAGTTCTGGAATCAAGCCCTGCACTGGCCTTCCTGCTCATTGGGGAGTCTACTTCTCCCTCTGCCCCTTTGCCCTAACTCATGCTCTCTCTCTCAAATAAATAAATAAAACCTTAAAAAAAATTTTATGTGAATTTTCATTAAGCTACTCTTTTTGGGGAGACAAAACTTGCATAGGGTTAACATTTTTTTGGCTCTTAGCTCTTAGACTAAAAGAAAGAGATAAAAGGTTCAGGACGGGAGAGAGTGAGTAAAGATGATGCCTAAATTCCAAAGACTTCTTTATCCAGATGTACTGGTACTTCACTGTTTGAAAGAGAGTACAGTAGGAGCTTCCCCATAAATGTTCATACTTTTTAATTAGTATTTGAATCACCTAATGAATGATGGAGCTCTATACTACAGAGAAAAGAGAGAGAAAAAGACAAAGAGATAGAGAAAGTAAGTAGGCAGAAAAATTTAAAGAGAATAAAATAGAAAACTCTGGTCTGGAAATAAAATAAGTTTCTAGGATGTAGTCCACATAATAAAAAAGGCCCTTCATTTATACAATCCTATTTCCATCTATCTGGCTTAAGGCTGTGGTCATTCTCCTATTTATGTCTCAACATTCAACTTAATGTGATTCAACTTAATGTAATCACATGTAGGAAAAAATTGTTTTCTCACTGCTCACATCTCTTCCTCTCACGCCACCGTCTCCCACTCTTGTGGCCTGAGGGCCCCCAAACTGTGTATGTGTCACTACCACAGGTATTAAAATTCTCTCTCCCAGTGGAATGTAAGCAGTTTGAAAAAAGAGGCTATGTTTAACTTTTGAATTTTTGAAACTACCATGGTGTCCAGTACATATTATAATATGCAATAAATCTCTGAATTAAATGACCTCTGTTCCAAAAAAATCTCAGTTTCACTTAATTTTTAATGATCAAAGATCATCAATATCTCTTTTTAGAATTTTAATTAGCAGAAAGGAAGCTCCTGATTGGAGATATTTTAGGTTGGATTTTTTTAAACCCAAAAGTCTGAAAAATTATACACCAAATCTTAATTATACATGGTCTTTCAATAGCGGGAATACAGGTGATTCCTAACTTTTTCTTCTCATGAAATATTTGGCGAATTTCTACAATAAATGCATTTATGTAAAGAGCAAAATGGTAAATGTTCATTTGCAAGGATAATTTTTCATTTAACTTGTAAATTAAAACAATCAGGGGATCCCTGGGTGGTGCAGCGGTTTGGTGCCTGCCTTTGGCCCAGGGCACGATCCTGGAGACCCGGGATTGAATCCCACATGGGGCTCCCGGTGCATGGAGCCTGCTTCTCCCTCTGCCTATGTCTCTGCCTCTCTATCTCTCTCTCTGTGACTATCATAAATAAATAAAAATTTAAAAAAATACATTAAAAAAAAACAATGAGCAATGTACTGGGTTTCTATGATTTCTGGACTGGTAAGGGTGTGACAAGGTACAGAAAAGCAGGGACTGCGACGACGAGCTGGTTATACTGTAACACAATGACAGGGTGCTGGTATTTCAAGCAATCAATATTTAGTGCCTACTATGTGCTGTCTACTGTTTGAGACACTAGGGAGGCATAGCCAGCATCAAAAAAACAAAATACAAAGACTAGCTAAAACAAAAAGACCAATGACAGAAAAACTGAAGAAGCAGCCCTGAGATACTCTCATGAGAGATTTGACAATAGGATTCTCTCTAGAAAACTGAGGCTCAATGCTTTTCTCACAGCTTAAGTTCTGGTGTCAGTCAGAAATCACCAGATGTCTGTGATTATACCACAGGACTCAACTCAGTATGGTCTTTGGAGAAACTTTCAAAATTAAGTGTTGTTACCTTAAGAACAGAACCATTTATTGCAGGTGTGGTATGCATCACAGCAAGAGAATCTTCAGGGAAAGGCATATTCTCATTTAATATAGCACTAGAAGAAAAAGATAAATTCAAATTCACATCATGGAGCACCTATACAAGCATAGGGAGCATATTTGAAGAAAGAACTTCAGAAAGAAGAAGAATTCACATAAAGGAAGAAGAAATAACAATTTGTGAGGAGCAGGCCAGCAGTGTTGCATTTACATGCCTTTGTGAGACCCTCCTCCACCCACTGTTTAACAGTCTTCATATCCACAATGGACTCATTCACAGATGGATCAAAATGGTAGACTACTTGCTTCCCTCCTATAATCTCACTGAAGTTCAGAAAAGATTTATCTTAAAAAAAAAAGATACACAAAAAGGGTAGATCAACTGAATGATTTTTAAAAGCTGTTGTTAAATACATGAATGAGAAAACTCAGTGGATTAGAAACTAACCAGAATATCTGAGATATGATAGAATAGTCAGAAAACCACAGAGAGAAGCCCCAAGCTGGAGAAGGCAGAAACACCTTAAGTGCTCCAGATGTTACAAGAGGACTAGCCAGGTGAGAGGATGCCACATAATTTGTTACTAGGCCTGGCAGCAGGAATCACAACAGTGTCTAATCCCAGGTAAGAGAGGCTTCAACACAAGGAAGGAAAGGGAGGGAAATCTAGAGCCAAGACTATCATCCACCAAGATAACATATGCAGGAGGAAATCTCTGAATTAATATTGCTAAAAAGTATGTAAACAGGAGCAGGTCCTGAAGTGTACAAGAAGAATGAAAAAAAAAAAAGAGAGAGAGAAATAAATCCTAGATTGGAAAAGTCAGACATAATTAGTGAAGTGGAAGCTAGGACTGTTTCATCCACAACAATGGGGCAAAAAAAGACAGATGAAAAATAAGAAGGAATAATTACGGGGTGCCTGGGTGGCTCAGTTGATTAAATCACCTGCCTTTAGCTTGGGTCATGATCTCAGGTTTCTGAGATCGAGCCCCGTATCCAGCAACTCCTCAGTGGGGAGCCTGCTTCTCCCTCTCCCTCTGTAGCTCCCCCTGCTTGTGCTTTCTCTCTCTGCCAAATAAATAAATTTCTTTTAAAAAGGAATACTTATGATAGAGAAGTCTTCGAGCTGTTTCAACTGATACTCAACATTCAAAAAGATAATGGTTTATGATTTTCCAGAACTGAAAAAAAGGCATATATAGGTCTTCAGAATGTAAAGCCAGCTTGAACACTAACAAAAAAATTTTTTTAACCTATTCTTAGCAATGAAAATGCAGTAAACATTTTTCCTCAACAATAAGCAGTAAAATGGAAAAGAGAGAAAAAATAACTTTGTGCTTCAGAAAGAAGCAACAGCTCAGAGGAAAGGACTCAATAGAAGCCAAAGTGCACATTAAAAGGAATGAAATATGTCTTATAATGAATTCTCCCACCCTTCAAGAAAAAATTAGTAGAGTTTACACTGCTGCCAAACACAGAAAGGAGATGAAAAGCTTCTGCAGCCATTCTGCTCAGCATGTGTCATGACCCAGCAATTTCACTCAGGTATACACCCTAAAAAATCCTCACAACATGTGTAAGTAAGAACAAGTACATTGTTAATTTGGAACAAACACCGGCCCATTAATAATGAATGAACTGTGCCTGACTTATGTATTGGTAGTTAATGAAGGAAGCATGGATAATTTTATAAATATGTCAGAACAAAAACCAGTGAATTATATACTTTAACAGGTGAACTGCACAGTATTTAAATTTTATCTCAGTAAAGCTGTTACTACAAAAATAAATGATCTGAATAGCCATTTCTCCAAGGTAGAAAAGATACTCAACATTAGTCCTCAGGTAAATGAAAATCAAAACCAAAATGAGACATGCTTCATACTCTCTAAGATGGCTGTAGTTTTATTTATTTTTTTTAATATTTTTTTAAAGACTTATTTATTTATGATAGACAGAGAGAGAGAATGAGAGAGAGAGAGAGTCCTCGATCCCGGGACTCCAGGATCACGCCCTGGGCCAAAGGCAGGTGCCAAACTGCTGAGCCACCCAGGGATCCCCTTGCTGTAGTTTTAAAGATGGAGAATAATGAGCACTGGAAAGGATGTGGAGAAACTGGTACCCACGTACATTACTGGGGGAATTGAAAATGTTGTAGCTGTTTATGGAAGACAGTTTTACAGTTCTTCAAAAAGGTAAACAGAGTTACTACATTGACTGACTCAGGAGTAACCCTCCTGGGTATATAGAGAATTAAAAGCATGTCTACAAAAATTCTTATATATGAATATTCATAACATAATAGTCAAAAAGTGGGAACACCACAAATGCCCATCAATTGATATATGGATAAACAAAATTGGTATATCTAATACAATGGAATATTATTTGGCCCTAAAGAGGAGTGAAGGACCAATGCATGATACAATGTAGATCAACCTTGAAAATATTATGTTAAATGAAAGAAGCCAGATACAAAAGGCCATATATTATGTGATTCCATTTATATGAACTGATCAGAGTAGGCAAATGCAGTATGTGGAGAGACTGCAATGGGTGTGGTGCTTCTTTTAGAAGTGATATAAATGTTATGTTATTAGTGGTAATGGTGTAAAATTTCGTCAGTGTACTAAAAAGCACTGAACTGTATATTTATAAAGGGAAAACAGTATGGTATGGGAATTAAAACTCAGTAAAAAAAGATAAAGGAAAAATGGTCTAAATCTACTACAGCAAAATGTAAAAATGTTACAAAGCTTAATATTTGGTACACAGACAATATATAGTCTCCACAGTTTTGCCTATGCTTGAAATATTTCCTTTTTTTAAAAGGGGGTAGGGGTGCCTGGGTGGCTCAGTTAAGTGGTTGCCTTCAGCTCGGGTCATGATCCTGGGGTCCTGGGATCCAGCCCCATATTGGGCTTCCTGCCTAGCAAGGAATCTGCTTCTCCCTCTCCTTTGCTCCTCCCCCTGCTCATGCTCTCGCTCGCTCTCTCTCAAATAAATAAAATCTTTTTAAAAGTGTATGTGTGCAGGGGGGTTGTTGTATGGCATGGGGACAAAACAGATAACATAAAAGATTAACAGAAAAGGAAAGGTCCAGAAATAGACCCAAGTTTAAACAAGAATTTAGGGGATCCCTGGGTGGCTCAGGGGTTTAGCACCTGCCTTTGGCCCAGGGCATGATCCTGGAGTCCCGGGATCAAGTCCCGTGTCGGGCTCCCTGCATGGAGCCTGCTTCTCCCTCTGCCTGTGTCTCTGCCTCTCTCTCTCTTTCTCTCTCTCTGTCTCTCATGAATGAATACATAAAATCTTTTTAAAAAATGTTTAAACAAGGATATTTTAATACATTTCAAATCGTAGGAGGAAAATAGATCATTTAAAATATCATTAGCCATTTAGAAAAGCAAATCTAGAAGTTGGAGACACTCTAGGTTCTTTCCAGCTTTAAGAGTTTAGGTTCTTGGGCAGCCCCGGTGGTGTAGCGGTTTAGCGCCGCCTGCAGCCCAGGGTGTGATCCTGGGGACAGGGGAACAAATCCCGCATCCGGCTCCTTGCATGGAGCCTGCTTCTGCCTGTGTCTCTGCCTCTCTCTCTCTGTGTGTGTCTCTCACGAATAAATAAATAAAGTCTTTAAAAAAAAAAAAAAAGAGTTTAGGCTCTTTCCAGCTTTAAGAGTTCAATGACACTTGGCAGTCCTTTTTTTTTTTTTTTTTTACACTTGGCAGTCCTAACCCCATTATCCTCAAACCGGCAAAAAAAAAAAAAAAAAATTATCAAGTTCTAAAAGGCTCTAATAATGACAGTATTTAAAATGTGGGCCAACTGATTTACTGAAATTAATTAAAATTCCAGTTTTATCCTGATCACCAATTAGTGTATTTGTTGAATACTAACTATAAAGTCATATATACAAAGCATGCTATATGCTTAAGGGCTATTTTTACTACAATATCTAGAACTGAATATGATTAATCAGGAAATTCCTCATTGAATACGTTTTGAATAACGGGAAAAGTAACAGCATTCATTCATTCAACAATGTTTAGCACTGACTAAGCACAGAACACTGGATATACAGTGATGAACAACAATACAAATTGGCAAAGAGCAGGGGATCAAAGCCTAGCAAAACGAATAAATGGCCTGATACTCATTAAGAAAAAGACAGGCAGAAGGGACTTGGAGAGAAAAGCAAAGAAATTTACTCGAATAATGGCAGAGCCCACAGTAAGAAAAAGTTTCTAAGACCACCATGATAACAAAATGGCACCAGAGTTAAGAGAAATAACATATATTTTTCACCATGAATAAGATTAAAAATATATTTCAAGATTGCTTTAGCTCTGCAGTTTGATTCAGTAAAAGATGGGAATGTAGGAAGACTAATTAGAAGTATCTCCAGATAATCTAAAACTTGGTAGTAAACAGCTATGTAATGGAGTGAAGACAAGTTAAGAAGAGAACAGCAACTTAATTCCATCTAACCCAGACCTGTACCTGTTTGCAGCAGCATCCTGAACATTGGAGTTTTTATGACTTAGTAAGCTATCTTCTCTTGTAACCTAAGAAAATGAAGTCATAAAAAAAATTAAGCATTTGTTGAAGATACTAAAAGTAACAAGAAATTTACACTTCTGGTAAAAAGAGAACTATCACTTTGCTTCAGTTCCAGAGGTTATCATACCTCTGAAGGTATCAGTACTACACCTAGTATGGTCCCATCCCATACCCAAATAATAATCTACACTTCCACTTCAGTAGTATACAAATTCACACCCTTTACTAGACAGCTCTCATTTAAGACACCATGGTGTGTTAGTAAATATATCAGAATCCCAAAAAGATTCAATGCCAGGATTTTTGGAATTTACATGATGAGAAGAAGAAAGAGATGTTAAGTGGTATATTCGGCTTTTTATTTTTCCCTAAAGACAACGAATTTATTAGGAGGAAATTCTAAAATATTTTTCTGAAGAGGTTTTTTTCCTCTAACTTTATTGAAGCATCATTGCATACAGTAAGTGCACATGTTTTAAGGAGTTTGACGAATTCTGAAAAATATATACAGGTGCATAACCAACACCAGAGTCAACATGTGCAACATTTTCACTACCCTATAATGTTCCCTTATGGCCAATGCAACCCCATCAAAAACCTTTACACATGGTAAACAGTGAGCTGTATGTTCTATAGTTTCATATAAATGGACTCACAATACCTATCTTTTTAGAGTCTATTTCTTTAGAATAGCATGAAGTTTTTGAGATTCACCCATGGTGCTACACTAATTCATCCTTTTTATGTGCTGAGTACCATTCCACTGAATGGATATACCACAATTTGTTTATGTTTACCTGCTGATGGACATTTGGCTTGTTTCTAGTTTTTAGCTATTTCGAATAATACTGCTAGGAACATTTGTGTACTGTGTGAGCCTGTTTTCATTTCCCTTGGGTAAATACCTCAGAGTGGACCTGTGTGGTCATGTGGGAAGTACATGCTTAATACATTGTCAAACTCTTCCTCAAGTGTTTATAACATTTTATATCCTTATCAGGAGTGTGCACGGCAGAGCTCCATCATAGCCAACACAGGGATGGTCAGTTTTTAATCCTGGCCATTTTAGTGAATGTGTTTTTCAGCATGAAGTATGATGCTACCTGTAGATTTTTTTCATTGATGCCCTTTCATTATGCTGAAGAAGTGCCATTCTAGTTCTAGTTTGCCATAAGCATTTATCACAAATGGGTACTGATTTCTGTGAAATGCCTTTTCCATATAAATTGAAACAATTTACTTTTTCATATGGTGAACTATAGAGGTTTTTCAATAATAAACCAACTTTTTTCCTAAGGTATATGCTACTTGGTCTATTTTGTTAAGGATTTTTGGGTCTATGTATAAGAGGGGGATTGGTCTATAGTTTCTTTCCTTTTCTTTTTTTTAAAGATTTTAGTTATTTATTCATGAGAGACACAGAGAGAGAGAGAGAAAGAGAGAGAAGCAGAAACACAGGCAGAGGGAGAAGCAGGCTCCTCACAGGGTGACTAATGTGGGACTCGATTCCGGGTCCTGGGATCAGGTCCTGAGCCGAAGGCAGACGCTCAACCGCTGAGCCACCCAGGCGTCCCTATAGTTTCTCTTCATATGAAATCTTTTTCTGGCTTTGGTACTGGGGTAATATTAGTATCATTAAATGAGGTGGGAAGCATTCCCTCCTCTTCTATTTTCTGAAAGAGTTAGTGTGGAACTGTTATTTCTTCCTTAAAAGTTCAACAGATTCAATAATGAGGGCATCTGGTCCTGGATTTTCTTCATGGGAAGGTTTTGAATTATAAAATAAAATCTCTTTTATTTTAGGGCTATTCAAGTTATTTTTCTCTTCTTCAAGTCAAGAAAAATCCAAAAGTGTAAATGAAATGTAAGATAGTGACAATTACTACCATTGCTAATACAACATGTAGCTTCAACATGGGGGATTTCAACACTTAAGTAGATGTTCTTTATGTGCCAGGCACTCACTGCTTCATGTCTTTTACATTTATTATCTTATCCTTATATTCTCCCTTAAGGTAGGTACCACAAATATCCTTTCTTAAACATAATTAAACTGAGGCTCAAAGAATCTAACTTGCTAAGTCACAACACTAGTATGCGGTAGACTAGAAATGTGATTCAAACTCAAGATGTCTGATTCCAGAGTCTGCACTGTCATATTTTATATTTACCTTTTTTTTAAAAAAAAGATTTTATTTATTTATTCATGAGAGACATAGGCAGAGGGAGAAGCAGGCTCCCTGCAAGGAGCCTGATGTGGGACCAGATCCCAGGATTTCAAGGATCACAACCTGAGCCAAAGGCAGAGGCTCAACCACTGAGCCACTCGGGTCCCCCATATTTTATATTTATAGGCAAATATTATGCTTTATGTTTATACTGGGGGGAGAGGATAGATAACTAAAGCATGAACAATATTCCACAAGTCTTGTCAGGTTCTCTTCAAGGCTTTTGCCTTGGGGCAGGATATGGAAAGTGTACCTTCTCAACAACAGGATATTCTGAAATTCTAGTTGATAACATGATTTGGTCAGATGGGCTTCTGTCCTGATTTCAGTCTGGAGTTTAAGAATGAAAGTTAGGGAGCATTAGAACAAACTGACTTTGAGAACATGGATGCCATAAACTTCATGGGGGCTGGTCCCTTCCCAATGCATCCTTCACAATGTCACAGTCAACTCCTTCATCTTGCAACTCTCTCTCTCCTGACACACAACTCTGCCAAACTGAGGGCAGACAGTTGGTGGGGAATAGCAGACTGGTAAAGAAAGACCTAAAACCACAGACTTAGTGTTCATAGGAACCTAAAAATCATTAGATTTTCTGGCTATAAAAGTGGCAAAGATTAGGGACTCACTTCTATAGGAATTTGACTTAAAAAGAAAAAAACACACAATTTCTTATGCCCTATAGGAATGTGGCTTTAAAACAAACCAAAAACTTCTTAGGCCCTCGAAGGTCTTCACTCTCAACTTTTTATCCCATGACTGCCTGTTAATCTAGCTTGTACTTAGACTCAGGAAGGCATCTTGAGCACGTGTCTGGGTGATATTCTCTATCTCCAATCACTAAGTAGATCACTCTTCTTTAACACTCATGTACTTTATGTGTTTTCAGGTCTCTCAGCCTGAAGTCTCTTGTTCTTTTTCCTTCATCAGGACTATCCCCATTAAAGGCAGCTTACCTTGTGCACTGCTTCTACTTGAGCCTTCAAAATGTTACTCTTCAAGTCAGGAGGAACTCTCCTGGCATTTACTCCTGGGCTCTCAATGGCATTATTAAGACATTTCTCAGTCAACTTCATCACCTCCTCCTAGATATTAAAAATATACTGTAAGCAATTCTGGTGGGCTATAATTGTATGGAAATAGGAAAGGGGCCAATGAAAGTTCATATCCAGACAACCAGGAAATCACATATCTTAAGTAGTCCTATCCTATTCCAAGAATAGTCACCTCCCACAGGAGGCTTCAAAGTAAGGTGCAATAATCACAAACATGATACATGAATTGGCAGGGATCTATAGAAATCATATAGCCCAATTTCCTGTCTTTAAAGCAACTGAATGACTACATGATCCAGGATAAATGCCTGAATTAAAGCACACAGGGAGAACATGTGCTGTTTGCTGTCATTTAACTGGATTTTAGATTAGGCCATACACAGGATAATAATCCCTACAATTCTGGTGCTGTCACCAGATAGATGATTTTGTTTAGGGTTATGTTATATAGCCACAAACAGTCACTCTCAGGTACAGACTATGAAAATAATAGAATAAAGCACAGAAAAAAGACCTAGTCAGTGAAGGTCATAATGAAAACTAAATAAATCATTATGAAAAGAAATAAATGGAACAAAGCAAATTAAAAAGTTAGTCTAGGGGTGCCTAGATGGTTCAACTGGTTAAGTGTCTGGCTCTTGACTTCAGCTCAGGTCTTGATCTCAGGGTTGTGAGTTCAAGCCCCACATTTGGGGTCTAGGGCATGGAGACTACTTAAAAAAAAGTAAATTTAAATCATCTGCATTATAACTGATACTTAAGATGAATAACAACAAAAACAATTATTATTATTACTGTGCTTGGTATTTAAGGCTGGTCTAAACAACAAACTCACTCTAAACGTTTTCTTAGTTTTAGAACAGCTTCTGTTCTGTAGAACAGGCTAGCTGGCATGTATGGGACTACACACTACACCATTCTTTCAGATTTGGAGGACTTAATTAACGTGCTTATTCTTATTTGGTGTTTCTCAGTGTGATTTTCACACACCTGCCTCTGGGTGGGACCCTAACATCTGAATGAGGAAGGAGCTTCCCTAGTGATTTTAATATGGAAAGAAGTCTGAGAATTACTGCTTTGTACTAAACTCTATTTATGCCTATGACTGCCTTGTCTTCAGAATGATTCCTACTAATTGCAGGAAGTCCCTAGGTCCTCTTTCAATCATGGCTAGTTTATACAGTATGATCCAGCAACTCCACTTTTGGGTATATGTCCAAAGGAAACAAAATCACTATTCTGAATAGCTATCTGCCCTCCCATGTTCACTGCAATATTAGGCAGTGAAAGTATTAGGCTACTTAAACATCCATCAAAGGATGATGTATTAAATGTGGCGAGTGTACATGTATATATGGAATATTATTTACCTTTAAAAACAAGGATATCTTAGCATAGTGAACACAAATACTGTAATAACTTTGTACTGTGACAGACAATAACTACACTTACGGTGAGCATTTCATAATGCATGTAATTGTAGAATCCCTATGTTGCACATTTGAAACCAATGTAAAATTTGATGTCAACTATACTTCAATTTATTTATTTATTTTTTAAAGATTTTATTTATTTATTCATGAGAGACACACAGAGAGAGAGAGAGAAAGGCAGAGACACAGGCAGAGGGAGAAGCAGGCTCCATGCAGGGAGCCCGACGTGGGACTCGACTGATCCCAGGTCTCCAGGATCAGGCCCTGAGATGAAGGCGGTGCTAAACTGCGGAGCCACCCCAGCTGCCCTCCTTTTTTTTAAACTGAATATATGGGCAAGCCCCAGTGGCTCAGCTCTGCCTATGTCTCTGCCTCTCTCTCTCTCTGTCTCTCATGAATAAATAAATAAATAATCTTTTAAAAATAATAAAAATAAAAATTATTTTTTAAAAACCTGCAACCTGCCCCAACAATATTAGTATCTTTAGTAACTATTCTTCAAGCTGAAATAATCAAGGGTAGCAGAATATTTGCCCCCAAAATACGCCACTTTGGCATAAAAATTTTTTTTTAATTTTTTTTTAAGATTTTATTTATTCATGACAGACAAGAGAGAAAGAGGCAGAGACAGAGGGAGAGGGAGAAGCAGGCTCCATGCACGGAGCCCGATGTGGGACTCGATTCCGGGACTGCAGGATCTCACCCTGAGCAGAAGGCAGATGCTCAACCCCTGAGCCACCCAGGCGTGGGATAAAAATTATTTTGAGCTTAACTAACAAGAAGCAGAGACAAAAGTTTTCTGCTCCACACCACCACACCCCCCATTTGCCTTAAAGCAAAAAATAAATTCAAAGGTGCCCCTCCTCCCCTCTACCTGGAAGGACGAAGGTTAATCCCTGAATACTCCAGACCCTTCTCAATGAAAAGCAAGTGATTAAATCTGCATAACAACTTTACTCTTGTTTATCAGGTTTACCATGTAATCTCCCCATAACTGGCCTCCCCTACATCTTTCTTTTGAGTCTAGCTGAAGATGGTATTTAAGCAGGAATTCTAAGCTCACTCTGAAAGTTACTCATTTTTCCCTTGGTGTTTCCCTTATATTACATTAACTATATATATGTTAATTAAACTTGTTTTTCTCTTGTTAATCAGTCTTTGGTGACAGGGATCTCAGCCAAGAACTCAAGAGGTTCCTATTATTGCCAAATAGGAAATATTTGGCTTTGTATTCATAAAAAGTATAATTTTTATTTACTCATTACATGATATATAACAGCTCATTGATCCCTGGAGAAATATGGCCTTTGTACAGCCAAGGTCTGAAAACTGCTTCCATTTCCTAAAGGAAGTTAAAACTATTACCATACCTTCTGTGTCCAACTTGGGGGCAAACATAAAAAAAGTTACTTGTAGAAGCAACTAAAATGAGTCACTTATGTCAAGGATAAATATGGAGACAGTCAACGTGGGTGCCCAAAAGAAACCTAACAAGAATTTATAGTTCTCAGAAACCAGCAGAGAACACCGGACAACCTCTAAATGCCAAATCTGTCCACCTCTGGACTTACTTGTTTCCCTGACTTAGCTACCCTGATCCAAATAAGAAAGAGGACCGCCAAAGCAACGAATCAGTTGGAAAAAAAAAAAACAAAAAACTTTCATATTTGTGCCATAAAAAACCCTTAGTCTGTAGGATGCCTGGGTGACTCAGCGGTTGAGCATCTGCCTTTGGCTCAGGGCCTGACCCTGGGGGTCCCCAGATAGAGTCCCACATCGGGCTCCCCACAGGGAGCCTGCTTCTCCCGCTGCCTAATGTCTCTGCTTCTCTCTCTGTCTCTCTCATGAATGGATAAATAAAAAATCTTTAAAAAAACAAAAACAAACAAAAAACCCTTACTTATAGTCTGTGAGCAATTCAGAACTCATTGCTCCTGCAGCCTTGAGATCTCTGGCTTGCAGGTTGCAATGCTTAGAATAAACTCTTTTTTTTTTTTTCCTCTGTTTTAATCAATGTGCCAAGTTTTGTTTTGGAGATACATCTTGGTTATACCCTAAAAGGGTATAAGTCTGGATACAAGGGGATCCCTGGGTGGCACAGCGGTTTGGCGCCTGCCTTTGGCCCAGGGCGCGATCCTGGAGACCCGGGATCGAATCCCACATCGGGCTCCTGGTGCATGGAGCCTGCTTCTCCCTCTGCCTGTGTCTCTGCCTCTCTCTCTCTCTCTCTGTGACTATCATAAAAAAAAAAAAAGTCTGGATACAAGCAAATCATGTGGTAGCAAATCATAATCCACGAGCCAAATCTAACCCACCACCTGTTTTTGTATATAGTTTACTGGAACACAGTCATGCTCATTCCTATATGGTTGCTTTTATGCTACAATGCAAGAGTAGTCCTAACAGATTGTATGGTTGGCAAGACTAAAATATTTATTATCTGACCCTTCACTGAAACAGCCTGCCAACTTCTAGTCAAGAGAACACAATCACCATATCTTATTTTTAATTGTTTACCCTAAAGAGACTAGTTGTTAAAGGCCATGCCACCTGCACCCACTAATAAATGCAATTTAACTTTTGTTACTTTAAGCATTTTTGTAAAGATTAAAATCTTTACTTAAAAGTAATCTCTACACTCAACATGGGGCTCAAACTCACAACTCTAAGATCAAGAGTTGCATGCTCCACCAACTAAGCCAGCCATGCACCCCAGCCATGCTTTAAACAGTACTTTTTTGAACTGCTGATTGAAGAAGAAGAAAAAAATAATTCCCTAAAATGAAATTTGGAGATTAAAAAAAATCTTGGAATTGCCTCAGGTAATTAGGAGGATGAAGGTAATTTGAAAAATCTATAGACCTTGATACAGCATAGGCCCTAAAAGATTTCAAACACATAGGTCAAGCACAGAAACTGTGACTGTGTTTCCAAAAGGAGGAGATACCAAAAGAGGGAAGAATTCCCACAATGACATTTAGTCACAGCATTTCAAGATTGGAAGGAATAATCAGTTTCTCCAACCATCAAGACTCCAAAATGGGGCAGCCTGGGTGGCTCAGCGGTTTAGCATCAAGTTCAGCCCAGGGCATGATCCTGGAGACCTGGGATCAAGTCCCAACTCAGGCTCCCTGCATGGAGCCTGCTTCTCTCTCTGCCTGTGTCTCTGCCTCTCTCTCTCCTCTCTCTCTCTGTCTCTCATGAATAAATAAAATCTTTACCAAAAAAAAGAAAAAAGACTCCAAAATGTGGTTAATTGGTATGCACCCCCCCCCCCAGTTCCACCTGAGGAACTGCCCA
This sequence comes from Nyctereutes procyonoides, assembly GCF_905146905.1. Classification (NCBI taxonomy): domain Eukaryota; kingdom Metazoa; phylum Chordata; class Mammalia; order Carnivora; family Canidae; genus Nyctereutes; species Nyctereutes procyonoides. Next base: position 8,873,264 of record NW_026575030.1, on the reverse strand, counting down.
TGCTGGAGAACATGCTTTCTTGGGAATCCCATACAATTTGGAAATTATTGTTACAAAATGCCTTTTTTTTTTTTTTTTAAGATTTTACTTTTAAGTAATGTCTACACCCAATGTGGGGCTCAAACTCACCACCCCAAGATCGAGAGTCAAACGCTCTCCAACTGAGCCAGCCAGGTGCCCCAGGAAACTCTTCTATCAAGGTGAAATCTGCACACCTCTAACATACTCAGTGACCTTATCTCTTCTCTGAGGCTGTTAAAAAAACAGGTTATATTAATTCCTCTTTCACATAATACCTCTTCAGATACCTAAAATGCTATTTCCTGGGATTACTAATCCTTAGTTATAACAGCTTCAAGAGCCTTCAACCATACAGTTCTTTCTCTTCTCAAACTGCTTTAGTTTCCTAAATCATTTTTGAAGAGTGGTACTCAGAAATGACTGTAATATGTTTGGATCTTCCTTTTTATTTTTTAAAAAGATTTTTATTCATTTGAGAGAGAGCACGTGCATGCACACACACATGAACGGGGAAAGGGCAGAGGGAGAAGCAGACTCCCCGCTGAGCAGGGAAACCAACTGGGGCTCAATTCCAGGACCCCAGGATCATGAACTGGGCCCAAGGCAGACACTTAACCGGCTAAGCCACCCAGGTGTCCCTGGATCTTCCTTTTTAAATCCTTTCAGTTAATACAATATAGCTGACAGTCACACTTCAAACACATTTATATATTCTCAAAATATTTTTTTACACATGCTTGTGTTATATTCTACCTCTTTATCCTAATCCTATATTTGTGTCTGACTTAAAATATATGTTCTTAAATCCAGTCCATCATTCCAGCCTGTCCATCTTTATGGATCCTGATTTTGCCTTTCAAAAAACTATTACTTCCTGGCTGTTTTCATCTGAAAATTCTACTATTATAGGAAATATGTTATAGGAAGGGTCACTGGAGAAAACCACTTGCAATATTTCTATGGGGCTTGATGGGACAGATCTAAGTTTCTTGACAGCCAAGACTTTGTCATTCTTCGGTGGATTCCACAAAATATTTCATTAGTTTATCTTACAAAGAGTAAACAATAAACATGTTTGTAGAAATGAATAAAGTGTATTGGAATGTCAAGTTATTGCATCAATCCTGGATAATGCAGGTCTCACATGGTATAAGATCTCTTTAAAATGGGTTCTCAAGAAATGAGTTTAAAGTCAACTCTGCTGCAAGTAGTGCTAGTCTAAGCCTAACATGGCTTAGACCTTCTCAGTTACACAAATTCTTGGAGCTAATCATCCAAACCTTATACTTTGTTTTAGAACAATGTATTTTATTTACAGGTTTTTCATCCTAAGATTACTTTAGTTAGGAAAGCTGATTATTAAGATTAATTTGCATTTCCTAAGCAAACATGAACTACTGATGGTAGAGGTAATCAGACTGGATTAAAAATGTGTCATATAAATAAAGCATGAATCAACTTTTATACAACACTCCAGTTGCAAAGATAGAAGTAGTCCAATATCTTAGTTTTTATTTTTAGTACAGCACTGAATTCTTTCTTGTTATTCCTGCTTGCCACTGAGTAAGTTCTTACTAGGTATTAGCTATTATTTTTCCTACTTATGTGAACCCCAGAATGTTCCTTGACAGCACATTGTCCTTTACCTAACCCATTCTTACTCTCCCTTTCCTATCCTGAACTCTTCTTCTTTTTTCAAGGCTTCAAGAGTAATTTAACAGATTCTTTGCTTTGGAGGCTCAGTTATAAAGAGATATGCAGGGAATTTTACTAAAGAAGCACATAGCTGTTCAGTGGATTTCCATGAACTCCCTTCCAGTGTAACAATCACTTCTCTTCCCCCCACCCTACACCCACCAAGATTCACCAGTCATCATTCTCCTTCAGGATCATTCCAGTACTCCATTAAATTTTTCTCTAATTAATTGCTAACAATCTACAGCTTTCATCCAAAGCTTTCAATTAACTTTTCTGTCTCTGACCCTGTGTTCTGCTACCTACAGATAGTAAAACAACTGACAATATGAAAGCAAACACACAAATATAATGGAAAATTACTAAGGGATCAAGAAAATGAGTCTTTCTGGAATTTAATCAGCTTCTAAAAGACATCTCTAAGCAAAAACATACTAGAAAAAGAAAACAAAAAAAAATTTGGATTCAAAGAATAGCTTAAACAATGACAAGAAAGAAGAAAATCACTCTCTAGATCATACTGGCCTCTGAAGAAATTCCAGTTAGTTATCCAATATATGAAACAGCACTGCAAATCAGCTGGTCCCTTTTCCCTCTTTAAAATCAAAACAAAATTCATTCAGCAGATCCTTGTTACCTATGGTCTATGTATAGAGAAAAAAGGGTCTTTCCAGATCATTATCTAAAATTTATTCTTCCATTCAGTAGGGACATCTAGTAGTAGATACAATGAATTATTTTTATCTTATTTGATTTACTTTATTCCTATAAGTCATTTAAGAAAAAATTTAAATTACACTCAATTAACTGAAGTTTAATTGGTTAAATCAGTATGCACCCCCCATGCCACACCTAAAACTCCAAGGACACAGAGTGGTGAAAGTTATGAAGGATGAAGTTGAAGTATCTCAAGTTCCATTCTTTTCCCTATTTATATGACAGAGTAGCTCCCTTTTGAACAAATCCTTCTATAATTGATTTTAATTTACTTGAGAGAAAGAGAGAGTATGCACATGGGGAGTGGGGAGAGACTGAGAGGAGAGAGAATCCCAACCAGCCTCCCTACTTAGCTCAGACCCTGACTCAAGGCTTGATCCCAGAACTCTGATTTCAGGACCTGAGCTGAAATCAACAGTCAGATGCTCAAATGACTGAGCCACCCAAGTGCCTCAAATCCTTCTGTAATTTCAAAAGGCTGTCACCTTCACCTACATCAAGACCCACTGAACAAAATTAAGGACAGGCTGAATCAAAATGACAAGTTTAAAGCAGCTACAACACTTTGCATGCATGTTTAAAAACACTTAGGAGATGACCTTACAGTTCTTATCACTGCCCAAGTTTCTTCCTTTCCTCCTGAACATCCACAAATTGTGCTTTTGAAATAGGTCTGTAAGAGGTCGGCACACACACATTCCCCAGCAAAAGAAAAGAGAAAGTATCAGCGTTGGAAGGCAGAGATTTCTAGGAGATCTGGAGATGTGCAGATATACGAAGGAGAACTCTGAATACCTGGTTGTTGATGTTGACATCAATGTTGGGACGAGGGGATGGCAATGGACTACTTTCCATCTCAAGGTGTTTGAGCTTCTGTGAGGCATCTTTTAATGCTGAGAAAAAATGGCAACATGGCCTCTTAGGCAGGCTGTCAGAACTGTGTGAAGGTATACACTTAAGGTTTTTTCCCAACATATTACCAACAATTAAATGGAATAATCCATATGACCACAGGATAAATATATTTTCTTTCTACAACTAGGTAACTATTAATTTAAGAGTTAACCTAAATTGTAAGAATATTGCCTTGTATCTATACCACTTGTAGAAAGCCACTAGATATGGAATCTCAATAGCATGTGTGATTAAGTAGGCTTACAAGCCAAAAGATAAGAAAAGGCAGAGAACACCTGTGACATGATCCTTCCATTACCACAATGCAAGCTCCTCCTTCCAAACCTCAGTACTTTGCCACTTTATTTCCTTGGCATTGACTATACTCTGCTTAAAACTACACTTCTGTGGTGCAAACAGATGAAAGACATATATTTATTCATTCACTGATTCAACTGAGTACATATTGATAACACAAGATGTGATATAGGACAAGCCCTTTGTCTTTATTATGTTTTGCCTAGCTGAAAAACACATTACAAATAAATTTCTCTAACCATTGAAAGAAAAGATAATATATTAAGCACAATTCAGCTTTAAATGAATTCTATTTAAATTAACCCTTCCAGGGGTGCCTAGGTAGCTCAGTAGGTTAAGCATGTGTCTTTGCTCAGCATGCTCAAACATGCTCAGGTCACTATCCTGGGGTCCTGGGATCAAGCCCCACGGCTGGCTCCCTGCTCACCGAGAGGTTACTTCTCCCACTCCATCTGTCCTTCACCCCCCCCCATTTGTTCTCTCTCCCTCAAATAAATAAATAAAATCTTAAAAAAATTAACCACTAATAATCTTATTTTGCAGGGATGAATTTGGTTAAATTTTTACACTGTCACTTGACAAAAAAAAAGCTGTTGAATGCCTAGTAATTTCTAGTTAATCCAGTAGAAAGGAGGGAAAAATGATGAAATCACTTTCTCCTGGTCAAAGAGATCTTATAAAAGTGTCCATTAATTAACTCAGCGAATCACTGTCTTGGCTACACATTACAATCAGATGTGGAGCCTTTAAGGAATACTGATTCCCACAGCTGATCCTAGAACCATGATAACAGAACTTTCAGATATAGTTTTCTGGTACTGGTAGTTTTTAAAACTTTACACGTAATTTTAATGTACAAAACTGAGAATCATGAATTCAACACTGATCTTCACAAAATCTTCCATACTAATTTACATACTTTTTTTTAAGAAGGAAAAGGAGAGGGGTAGAGAGAGATTGTTAAGTAGGCCCCATACTCAGTGTGGAGCTCCATCTCAGGTGAGATCATGACCTGAGCCAAAATCAAGAGTCAGATACTTAACTGACTGAGCCACCCAGGTGCCCTCATTTACATACTTAATTGCCATCTCCTGGCAATGCTTCAAATTATGCAATACTAAATTTTAACATGATGATGTTGAGACCACAAATACTTTAGCTTATGCTTATAAATTAATACCCCAAAAATTAATACCCCAAAACTTAGGTTTTGGGGGGTTTTCTGGTTGAAATAAAGCTTTTTATGCTATTACTGTTTGGCTGAGGAACATCCTAAAAAAATAGGATAAGCTGTTTTTTATATTTTAACTTCTTACCTATGTGAATCAGGATTTTGACATTACAGCCAAAAGAAAATACAGAATAAATTGGACACCAGGATTATAAGATGTTCTTTTTTTTTTAATATTTTAAATTCAATTTGCCAACATATTGTAAGGCCTTAATTCTTAATATCAAAACACACTATTTTCACTGAATGACTTTGAACAAATATTATAAACCTGAACTGGAGTAAGTTTAATTAATGAAACCTCCACACTACACAATAATTTTTTCTGCCACAACTTCAATGTCGTATTTAAGCTCTGCTTTGAGTACCTTCTGTAAGCTTTGCACAGTGGCAGTTTCAGAGCCAATGACGTTTTTTCCAGGGTGCAATTATTGCCAATTAGGTACCTTCTGTAATGAGGGGGCTCACTCAGTGTTAGGTATCTATTTCTGATATATGGCAGAGAGATTTTTAAAAGTCTCCTATATACGGATTCTAATGCTTCCCTACTCTTTGAAGTTCCTGATCCAAGATTCACCAATAAAGCACAATAAATTCTTTGATACATCAGGCTTGGAGAGTTATTATACATATTTGGAGACTTATTATACATCTTATTTGTTCCTTTCCTAGGCATTTTCCTAGTTCATTCTACCATGTTCTCCAAAACCAAAACCATCTCCTGGAAAGTATATACTAAATAAATGCTGTTTGCTAAAACTATGCTGTGGCAGCACTAAAAGAGAAGAAAAAAATTTTTTTGTAATTCATATAATGGATACAAAATGGAATGTATATATAAAATCAATATTGCCATCTCTACAATAGGAAGATTACTTTTATTTTAACCCTGGAAATATTCTGTGTTAAGCTAGTCCTGCTTATGGCTAAAAACATTTGCTTCACTTTGTATTTGTAATGATTACTTAAGGAACAAAGGGACAAACTAATTACCAGTAGTACTTTAGCATGTTCCATTAACCAGAAGCACTGAATAACTTTCCATTAACATTTTCTATTCTAAGTTATTACATACTGTTGCTGTATTCTATGCTCTTCAGACAACCACATATTCACTGGCAGTTCCCTATGAGCTGTTTAAGGGTGGTGTCCGACATTAGTGATAGAAATCAAAATTGGGAATGGTCATATAAATACGAGTTGCTTTTAAATGAACACACATTACACTGATATTTAATAGAAAGCTCCTGTCTAAAGGTAGTTTATACTTTAATATCAAACCAAATTCACAAATACATAGATATTTTCAATTTATTGTTCCTTTTTAACTTTTTAAAAAGTTAAGGAAAGCAGCACCCCTCCTGGATTATTTATTTTTGCGGTCAGGGCAACAACAGTCCTCATTGATAACAAAATACTTTCTAGGAGCTAATGGAATACCCAAACATTTATTAAATCCTGTAATACAGAAAATCTTTATGGAAACATTTTTCTTTCTCTTAATTTTCACTCAAAGTAAAAAGTAAGTTTGAAAATCTGTAAATGTTTAATAACTTATAAATGATACAAATGTTTAATTGTCCCAATTATATGATCTTAACTATTTCAATGGACACTCAAGCCAAAAAGAAGGCATAACTATTCTCCATTAAATTTTAAAATTCAACTATTGCATAAAATATGCTTGAAGTAACAGATTTAAATAGCTCATTTTAAAGGGATGTAAAATAAAAACTTGTCCTTGATGTTATATAGAACATCTATACTTACTCCCGCATTCCTCTTTAGTTCCCTCCAATCCGGTTTGCCTGGTGATTATGTTAACTTCATCTGGCGCTTGGGCTATTTCCAGAGTGTCAGGTGCCCCAATTACATCATCAATGGTTGTTTCCAGTAAGTCTGGGCTATCTAGCAAATCAATATTCAGAGGCAAGCTGTAAGGGTGAAAGAAAACTAACTTAGACCAAGAAATTTATCATGAATTGAAAAACTAACAAAAATATCTGTTAAAAAAAAAAAATCTGTGTAAGAGTTCACATCCCAACTGGTTTAGTCATATGTCAAACCCTTGGGCAGACTTCTTTTCCGGCAAAAAATGGTGCAAAAAGGGACTAGATTTAGCATCCCTCCCCACTTAAATAACCTACAGGGGTTAAAAAAGAAACTATTTTCAAGATATTTAGACCTCAGATAACACAAAAGATTCAGGACACAAAAAAGGTAAGCCCTATGGTAGCCTCAAGAGAATTTCCATGCAAGTGGTGCAGAGAAGATGAAATGAGGCAGAACATGGAGGACTCCCTTAGCTGAGAGTCTAAAATGTGTGAAGGCAGTTAGAGTTTATGGAATAGAGTACCAGAAGGGAGAGAGCAGCACTTCAAGGAGAAAATCTTGAGGATCTGCAGAGCAATGATCAGAGAGTATGTGTGAGGAAACTCCCTGAGGCTGGGGAAAGAGCCATCCAACAGGATTTCTTCTCCCCGTGTGACTGAGGAAAGAACTAGTAGTACTCACAGTGGGTCACAGTGCCTGTTTCCACACACAGACTGTAAAAACACATAATTCACAAGGCACTGAATATTGAGAAAGGTCTTGCCTCAGTAGTGGAGAATAATTAACCTAGACTGAGCAAGACAACACACTCACCTAAGACATCATGAAAGTAAGACCTGAAAGGATCAAACTGTTTCCAAGTAACAACTTTATCCTAAAACAAACCTCAAGATTTAAAGGAATATAAAATTATCTAGCATCCAACAAAGCAAATTTTAGGTATCCACTGAAAGATTACCAGAAATGCAAAGAGGGAGAAAAAAGCTCTTAAATATTTAAGAGAATAATCAATTAATAGAAACTAATGTTAAAATTAATAAAGACATTAAAACAGTTATAACTGTATTCCATATGTTCACAAAGTTAAACAGAGACAGAAAATATAAAAGACTCAAATCAAACTTCTTGAGATAACGGAGATGAAAAATATATTAAATGGGATTGACAGCAGATTTGACATTAGAAAAGGTGCTGAATTTGAAAGCACAGCAATAGAAACTATACAAAATAAAACATCACAGAGAAAAAAGAATCCCCCCAAAATGAAAAGATATCAGTTAGCATCTTCAAGCAGTGTATTGTACGAATAACTGAAGTCCCAAAGTGGCAATGAGACCAAACAAATTTTTAAAGAAATAATGGCTGAAGTTTTTCTAAATTTGATGAAAACCATAAACCCATATATCCAAGAATCTCATCAAACCCTAAACACAAGCAATATGAAGAAAACTACACCAAAGCACATCATAATCAAACTGCTTAAAACCAATGATAAAAAGAAAATCTTAAAAGCAGCCTAAGACATTATATATTCAAAGGAATAAAGATAGATGACAGCAGATTTCTCATCAGCAATAACGCAAACTAGAGAGAAGGGGGTACATTTTGAAATTGCAGAAAGAAAAAAGTATCAACCCAAATTTTATAACCAGGAAAAAAAAAGCTTATTTAAAAAACAAAGGAAAAGTTAGGCATACATCAAAGGAAAACAAAAAGCATACATCCACAAAAAAATGTGTACATAAATGTTCACAGCAGCATTATTCATTAACAGCCAAAAAATGGAAGCAACTCAAAAGCCCATCAACTGAGGCATGTATTAAAAAAAAAAGGTGGCTGGGATCCCTGGGTGGCACACCGGTTTGGCGCCTGCCTTTGGCCCAGGGCACAGTCCTAGAGTCCCAGGATGGAGTCCCGCGTTGGGCTCTCGGCATGGAGCCTACTTCTCCCTCTGCCTGTGTCTCTGCCTCTCTCTCTCTCTATCATGAATAAGTGAATAAAATCTTAAAAAAAAAAAAAAGGTGGTATAACCCCAGAATGGAATACTAATCAGCAATAAAAAGGTGTGAGGTACTGATGACATGTGCTACAACACGGATGATCCTTGAAAATATGATGTGAAGGGGGAAAAGCCAGACACAAAAGACTGCCTAGGAGTCTATTTATATGACATGTCCAGAACAGGCAAGTTCATAAAGACAGAAAGATTTGTGGTTGCCAAGGGCTGGAGGAGGAGTCAGGGCAGAGTGCAGACTTGACTGCTGTGGTGTAAACCATGGAAATTAAGATTCAATATTAAGTGCTGCCTTGATACCTTGGGCCTCACAGGGCACCAAATGCCTAATCAAGTGTTAACCAGATACACACCCCCACCCACGAGCCAGTAGAAAAGATCCCAGGGCACCTGGCTGGCTCACTCACTAGGGCATGCCATTCTTAATCCTGAGGTTTGAGTTCAAGCCCCACACTGGGTATAGAGATTACTTAAAAATAAAATCTTAAAAAAAAAAGTTCCCCATCTAACTATACCAACCACATTATTCCTGATTCTTAACTTAATGAGTTTTACTTTCTTGCCAGCCCATGAGATTATTCAAACAAGCAATCACATCTTCTGGTGGGAAGCAGGGGTGACTTTATTCTCATCCTATTACTACAGAGCCTGCCTCCCACAACTCATGCTTATTCACTTTGCTCCCAAGTAGAACACTCATGTGACCCTGTATATGTTGTGAGGCTTTCCCCTCCCTTGAGCTAGGAGTATATGTGACTAACAAATTACTGTCCATCTCATCTCTCTAGTGTTGGGTATTGTATGTTCAGCTATTCTGTAGTATTTAGGACAGAAGATCCCTCCCCTATAAAAGAGTGAGTAGGAATTGATCAAAACAACTGTTAAAGGGCATAGGGTTTCTTCAAGGGGGACAAAAATGTCCTAAAATATAACTGTAATAAAGGCTGCACAATCCTACAAATGTACTAAAAACAAGGAATGTATGCTTTAAATGGTGAATGCTATGTGAATTATATCTTAATAAAGCAATAAAAAAGTCAAAATACAAAAGAATTCATGAACAAAAGATTTGCACTAAAAAAACATTACTTTGAACTAAATGAAAATGAAAGGATAACATTCAAATTTGTAGGATGCCACTAAAGTGATACTTAGAGGAATATTTATAGGACTAAGTATCTCTAATAGAAGAGAGTGCCTTGGTGGCTCAGTTGGTTAAACATCTGCCTCTGGCTGGGGTTGTGATCTTGGGGTCCTGGGATCAAGTCCCACATCTGGGGGACCAGTGGACCAGGGAGCCTGATTTTCCCTCTCCCTCTGTGTGCTACTCCCCCTTATCATGTGTGCTCTCTCCCTCCCTGTCAAATAAATAAATAAAATCTTTTAAAAAATTTCTCGCATCAGTGACCTGAGCTTATACTTTGATAAACTACAAAGAGAAGGGCAAATTAAATGCAAAGGAAGAGGAGGGCAGAAAATAATGAAGTTCAAAAAGAGAAAACAACAGAGTAAATGGGTTAAAACAAGAGCTAGCCTTTGAGAAGCTCAACATAATTGATAACCTCTAGCTAAACTGGTAAGGAAAAAATAATACATATTTACCAATATGAGGAATGAGAAGGGTGACATCACTACAGATCCTACATATATTAAAATGGTATATGAGAGGCACCTGGCTGGCTCAGTCATAATCTTAATCTTGCTGTCATAGTTTCAAGCCCGATGTTGGCCAGAGTATACTTTAAAATAAATAAATGGGGGCACCTGGGTGGCTCAGTCAACTGGACATCTGCCTTCAGTTCAGGTCATGCATGATCCTAGTGTCCTGGATTGAGCCCCGCATCAAGGTCCCTGCTCAGTGGAGAGTCTGCCTCTGCCTCTGCCTCTCCCTCTGCTTGTGATCTCTCTGTCAAACAAATAAAATCTTTTATAAAAATTTTAAAAAACAGGGCAGCCCTGTGGCGCAGAGGTTTAGCACTGCCTGCAGCCCGGGGTGTGATCCTGGAGACCCTGGATCGAGTCCCGTGTCAGGCTCCCTGCATGGAGTCTGCTTCTCCCTCTGCCTCTCTCTGTGTGTGTTTCTCATGAATAAATAAATAAATAAAATTTAAAAATTTAAAAAAAATTGTTTTTAAAATAAAATAAGGGAACATTAGCAACTTTATGCCAATAAATTCAACAACTTAGATGATATGGAAAAACTCCTTGAAAGGTACAAACTACCAAAGCTTATTCCAGAAGACAGACAAAATCTGAATAGACACGTACAAGAAACTGAATTAGTAATTAAAAATCTCACAAAGAAAAAGTCAGGCCCAAATGACTTCCCTGGCAAATTCTATCAAACATTTAAAAGAAAAAATAATGCCAATCTTTAACAAACTATTAAAAGAGGCAAAATTCCCTGACTCATTCTAGGAGGCCATTACTACCTTAATAAGACATAACAAGAAATTAATAAATACAAAAGACAGGCCACCATGACCAAGTGGGATCTACCAAAGGAATGCAAAGTTTAACATTCCAAAACCAATTAAGATATCATATTAGCAGAAGAAAACAACATGATCATCTCAATAGAGGCAGAATATGCATTGGACAAATTCCATACCATTCAGAGTAAAAACTCTTAACAAACTAGGAATACATAAAAAACATTCTTAATCTGATGAGGGCATTTACAAAATACCAACAGCTAAGACCACATTTAATGGTGAATGACTGAATGCTTCTTCTGTAAGACAGAAACAAGAGAAGGATGTCCACTGTTCCCACTTCTGTTCAACACTGTACTAGAGGTGGGTTTTTTTTTTCAAGATTTTATTTATTCATTTGACAGAGAGAGAGAGAAAGAGAGAGAGAGAGAGCGCGCATGCACACAAGCAGAGGAAGCAGCAGGCAGAGGAAGAAGAAGCAGGCTCTCTGACAAGGAGGGAGCCCAATGCGGGGCTCAATCCCAGTACCCTCGGATCATGACCTGAGCTGTAGGCAGACACTTAACAGACTGAGCCACCCAGGCAACCCTGTACTAAAGGTTTTAACTGATGCCGTAAGAAAAAAAAAAAAAGGAAAAGAATAGAAAAGTATATCAAAGGTACCCAGACTGGGAAGGAAGAGGTAAAAAGAAAAAGGTTTTTACATGTAGATGACAGAATCCAAGAAAGTAATAACTAAGTTCAGCAAAGTTCCAGGATACAAGATCAACATACAAAAATCAAGTATATCTATATACTATGCAATGAACAATAGGAAATTGAAATTAAAACAATTCCATTCAAAATATCATACAGAATAAAAACTTAGGAATAAACTTAATAAATTGGGCAGGACTTGTACACTTAAAACTATAATTAATTGTGATCTAAATAAAAGACATTTCATGTTCATGGATCAAAATACTTAATATTGTCAAGATGGCAATTCTTTCCAAACGATCTACAAACTTAATGCATTCATGATCTAATTTCCAGCAGGATTTTTTTTGGTAGAAATTGACAACTCAATCCTAAAATTTATATAGAAATTCAAAAAAGCGAGAATAGCTAGAACCATTTTGAAAAAGTAACAAGAGTTGGAGGATATACATCATCTGATTTCAAAACTTACTATAAGTTGCAGTAACCAAGACAGTGGGGTACCAATACAAAGACAAACATGTAAATTAACAGAACAGAGAGTTCAGAATTTCTTATATTTATGGTTCATTTTTGCCAACACAAATCAATGGAGAAAAGAATAATCTTTTCAAAAAAACGGTACCAAGACAATTATATATATTATATATATATATATACACACACACACACACACATATATTTTTTACAAAAATATCTTTTAGAAAAATATACATATATATGTATATCATATATTTTGGGGGGGCGGGGCTCCAGATCAGGCCTCCTGGGGGGTGGGGCTCCATATATATACCATTGGTGTGTGTGTATAGATATATATATATATGCATGTATTATACACACACATACACACCATACATAAATATTAAATCAAAATGGATAACAGACCTAAGCAGTAAGAGCTAAAACTGCAAATATCTGAATAAAACAGAGGGGAAAAAGATCTCTAACTCCGGGCTGGCAAAATGTTCTTAGCACATGACACCAAAGGTACAATCCATAAACGTAAAACCTTATAAGCTGGCCTTTATCACAGTAAAATGTTTGAGTTTCAAAAGACATGAGGGGCACCTGGGTGAGCATCCATCTCTTGGTTTCAACTCAGGTCATGATCTCAGGATCATAAGATACAGCCCCAAATGGAGCTAGCTATGTACTCAGCAGGGAGTCTGCTTCAGATTCTCTCTCTTTCTCCCTTTCCCTTTGCCCCTCCCCCTGCTCTCACACACTCTCTCTCTCTGATAAAATAAATAAAAACATTAAAAAAATGATATGGAAGTGAAGAGAAGGCATAGAAGAAAATTGCTGCAAATCATGTATCTGATAAGGGATGAGAATCCAAAATGTACAAAGAACTCTTAAAAAGACAAATAACTAAAAAAAAAGAAAAAAAAAGACAAATAACTCCTATAAAAATGGTCAAAACATTGAAGAGACATTTCTCCAGAGATAATATATAACTAGCTGATAACCACATGAAAAGATTCTCAATATCACCAGCACTCAGGAAAATGCAAATCAAAATCACAATAAGATACCACCATCCTCTCATTATAGTGGCAATAATCAAAAAGACAAAACAACAAGTGTTAGGATGTGGAAGCAATGGAACCCTCATGCATTTCCACTCTGGAAAACAGTTTGCCAATTCTTCGAAAAGTTAAAATGTAAATTTATCATGTAATCCAGCAATTTTCCTCCTATGAATTTATCCAAGAGCAATGATACCCTATGTCCACACAAAGACATATATACAGGAATGTTCATAACATTATTCACAGTAGCCCAAACATGAAAACAATCCAAATTTCCACCAACTGGTGAATGGACAAAATGTGTATATCCATACAATGGATTATTACTGGACAATTAAAAGGAAGAGGTTAGGATCCATGGATGAACCTCAAAAACATTGTTAGGTGCACCTCAGTAGCTCAGTTGGTTAAGCATCCAGCTCTTAATTTCATCTCAGGTCAGAGTTGTGAGATGGAGTCCCATGGTGGGCTCTATGCTAGCACGGAGCCTGCTTAAGTTTCTCTCTTCCTCTACCTCTGCCCCTTCCACCCTCCCTAAAAATAATAAAAACAAAAACAGTATTCTTAAAAAAAAGTAACACAAAACACATAATGTTAGGTGAAAGAAGCCAGACATATACCTCTGCATATTGTAGAATTCCATTTATATGAAATCTAGAAAAGGCAATTATAGAAACTGGAAGCAGATCAGTGGTTGCCTGAGGGAGTGGAAAGGTAGGAGGATTACTTAAGTGTAAACCAGCACAAGGGAACTTTTTGGGATGATGAAAACATTCTAAAACTGGATTGTGGTAAGGATTGTATGATTCCATACATTTCTAAAAATCATGGAATTGTATACTTTATATACTTATAAATGAATTTTATAATATATAAAAATGTTTCAATAAAGTTAAAAAGAAACCTTAGCTAAACTCAGAATTGAGAAACTAGAAACTAGTTTGGCAAAGTTGGAAGATGCAAGATCAATATATAAAAATCAACTGTGTATCTGTTCACTAGCAATGAACAGTAAGAAACTAAAATGAAGAAAATCCCATTTAGAAATCAAACGTATCGGGATCCCTGGGTGGCGTAGCGGTTTGGCGCCTGCCTTTGGCCCAGGGCACGATCCTGGAGACCTGGGATCGAATCCCACGTCAGGCTCCCGGTGCATGGAGCCTGCTTCTCGTCTCTGCCTCTCTCTCTCTCTCTCTATGACTATCGTAAATAAATTAAAAAAAAAAAAGAAAGAAATCAAACGTATCCTAAATGTATTGTTTTTAAAGAACCAGAGACTCTCAACCCAATTCGTCTGCTGTGGGAAAGCTCAAAGCTTAGATCATTTTGTTGATTGAATACTGAGTTAGAGCAAAGCAAAAGAACTGCCATTGTTTAGAAGGTTTCACGTTTTTTTCTAGAAAAATAAAGGTCATGTTTCATTTATATAACTTGCATCTGCTTCTATGTCTCTGCCTGTGTCTCTCATGAATAAATCAATCTTAAAAAAAAAAAAACTTGTGTCTGGGATCCAAGTAAGCATAAATTCTTTTGATAACTATTAAAAGAGGTAGTTAGAACAAAGAATTTCTGTACAAGAGATCTGTGTCCCAGTCCTATCTCTGCAACCACCTACACATACAACTTTGGACAAATCACTTTACCTTGGTTTTCAAAACATGTTCTGTGGAGCCCAAAGGATTCCACAGACACATGTGACTTATCTATGGGTAAGGAAACAGTAGTGTGTTTTAAATCTCCTCACAGTGATTTTCTTATGGACATTTATTTAGAATTCCAGGTAAATTTAATTCAAAGCATTTCTTGGCTAAAACTAATTTGAAACCACTGGAGTAAGGCATTTCAAGCATTTTTCATCTTTAACACTAAAACTATAAAAATCTATTAGTGTAAAACCATCTCATTAGCTCATTTTCAAGCTTTTCCCACTGTTCCAATTGTTATCTTCCCTAAGAGTGAACCAGTGTCTCGTTTCTTTTTAATAACATCAAAAGTAGACGTGGTAACAGGAAGAAAAGCAGCAAAAATATTGGAATTTTAGAATCTGTTGAAGCTGGTTGATAAGTGCATTTGTTTATTATATATTTCTATACTTTATATAATTTTGCAATTTTCATCATAAATTTTTAAAGGTGTGGGGGCACCTGGGGGGTTTAGCCGGTTAAGCATCTGATTCTTGGTTTTGGTTCAGGTCATTATCTCGGGGTCATGAGATCAAGCCCCACCTCAGGCTCTGCACTTAGTGTGAAGTCTGCTTGAGGTTCTCCCCCTCTTTCTTTGCCCTTCCCCCAACTCATATGCATGCATTCTCTCTCAAATAAATAAAATCTTTAAAAATAAATAAATATTTAAGGATGTGGATAGCAATATTTTTAGACAAAAGGAAGTGATAATTGGGAGTTCATCTCCTGTGGTTCCAAAATGACACATGGCAAGTTTTTTTTTTAACTATATACTATGTGCTTAGTGCATTCAGGGTTCTATAACATAAATACCAGAGACTTTGTGGCTTATCAACAGAAATTTATTTCTCACAGTTCTAATAGCTGGGAAATCCAAGAACAGGCACTGGCAAATTTGATGTCTGGTGAAGGTTGGCTTTCTAGTTCAGAGATCATTTTTTTTTTTTCAGTGTATCCTCATACAAGGAGTGCATGAGGGATCTCTCTGGAGTCTTTTTTATAAGGCACTAATCCCATTCATGAGGGCTTCCCCTTCATGACCTTATCATGTCCCAAAGGCCTCAACCTCCAAACACCATCACACTGGGGGTTAATTCTCAACACACAGACTTTGGGGGATACAAATATTCAGTCCGTAACATATAAAACTAAGGAAAAAAACCTTCGTTCATCTGAAATTAAATAGAAGCCCATATATACAAGAATGTGCAATTGTCTCAACCGAAGAACAGTGATTAAAAAGTACCCACATTATATGTGCCCCTCGCCAAATTCTTACGTTGAAGTCCTAACACCCAGCACCTCAGAATGTGATCTTATTTGGAAACGGGATGACTGCAGATGTAATTAGTTAAGTTGGGATGAGATCACACCAGAGAGTAGGGAAGATACTTAATTAAATATGACTAATGTCCTTACAAAAGGGAGAAAGAAACTTGGACACAGATAGATACACGAGGTGAGCACCAAATGAAGATGAAGGCAGAGATCAGATGGTGCTTCCGCAATCCAAAGACTGTCAGGAAACCACCAGAAGCTAGACATGGAACAAGTTGTTTCTCATAGCTCTCAGAAGCAAGCAAACCTCTCTATGCCTTGATCTCTTGGACTTCTAGCCTCTAGAACTGTGAGACAAAATTTCTGGTTGTCACCCAGTTGTAACAACAGTCCTAGCAAATTAATACATCTTACATTCTAAAAATCTGAGCAGGACTTACTAAAAAAGAACCTGAGAATACTATTGTTGAGATCATAAAAGACAAATAACATAAAAACATTATGCAAGAAAATTCAAAGGACGCAAGTGCACTCTAACTTTTCTCCTCTTCTCCCCAGGAGAGTAAGGCACTACAAAAATCACATCAAGTAAATGGAGACTATAGAAGAACCTGTGAAAGGGGAGAATGGTATCTTACTTTGTGGTGGGGGACTGCGAACATCAGAAACTGCTAAGACTACATCAGGGAGCACAGAGAGATATATGATATATGAATCTGTAAGTTTGGGAGCATATGTAAATATATTTCCCATGCAGGGCAATGCCTCCCTCAGCATGGAGAAGTCTAAACTCAATGAGTTGACTGGAGCCAACCTTAAAAACACAGAGAAGAAAGACCAAGCAGTTGGAAAAGATATATTTCTATAGTTTGGCACAGCAAGAATGCAGGGACTTCCAGAGGCCAAATTTGAAACAAGTCACACGTCAAAACGAGTAACAGGAATGGATAATACATTTAAAAAAAAAATCTGTGTATCAATAACAAATTATTTCCTTTACAGGTGAGAGGAAGAGGAAAAATTCTCTTTTACAGAAGTATGCAAACTCCTATTCTTAGAAAGAATGATGAAATTAGAAAACCACCATACTGTAAATACCAAAGTAACAATAATTGATTCAGGCAAAAATTATCAACAGATGCTAAAACTACTGGGTATAAAGACTGTTACAGGGATGCCTGGGTGGCTCAGCAGTTGAGCATCTGCCTTCAGCTCAGGGTGTAATCTAGGGATCTGGGATTGAGTCTCATATCAGGCTCCTTGCGGGAAGCCTGCTTCTTTCTCCCTCTGCCTGTGTCTCTGCCTCTGTCTCTCTCTCTCTCTCTGTCTCATGAATTAATAAATAAAATCTTAAAAAAAAAAGACTGTCATGGAATAGGGTATCCATTCATTCTCAAAATGACATTCCACAGAGTAGAGCAAAAAAACCTTTCTAGCCTTACTAGAAAGGGTAAGGAAAGGAAAGAAAACAAGGCGAGCTGAACTCACAAACAAAACATTACAAAGCATGTAGGATAAAAAAGAGGAAATCATTAGGTTTCTCATAAAATCACTCTACAGTGACAACATAAAGACACAAAAGCACACTCATAAGAAACAAAAAAAGGTGGGGGGGATGAAGTTTGAAGGTAGTAGAATAGATGAACAAGTGATCATTGATTAGGAGGACTGTAGAAAGCTAAAACCCAATTTTGGAGTAGGGAAAGCCTAGGGAAAAAACTAAGTCACTCCACAGAACTCAAGAAAACTTGTATATAAATAAGTATTTTCTCCAATTTCACGGGTTGTCTTTTCACTTTGACAGTATCCTTGGAAACACATAAGTTTTAATGTTTGATGAATTCCTATTTATTTTTTCTTCTGTCACAGGTGCTTTTGGTGTCATATCTAAAAAAACTATTGCTGAATCCACAAAGATTTACCTCCTGTATTCTCTTCTAAGACATCTACAGCACTAGCTATTAATTTTAGATCTGTGATCCATTTGGAGTTCTTTTTTTTTTTTTTTTTTTTTACATGTTGTAAGGTAGGGGGTCCAATTTCATTCTTTTCTATATGACTATCTGGTTGTTCCAGCAGAATTTTTAAAAAAGTAATGTTTACGTAATGGGAAAACCATCTGTGGGCAGCCTGGGTGGCTCAACAGTTTAGCACTGCCTTCAGCCCAGGGCCTGGTCCTGAAGACCTGGGATCAAGTCCCGCATCGGGCTCCCTGCATGGAGCCTGCTACTCCCTCTGCCTGTGTCTCTGCCTCTATCTCCCTCTCTGTGTCTCTCATGAATATATAAATAAAATCTTAAAAAAAAAAGGGGGGAAATCATCTGTAAACAAATTTAGATTCATTATTCATACCTTATACCAATATAGTTCTAAGTGGATCTGAGATTACTGATATTACACAGATACATTACTGATGTTATATTATGTAAGTTACTGATATTATAGTTAATATCCCTAATATACATTAAAAACTTCTTAAAAATAGAGAGAAAAGGAAAAAAATAGAGAGAAAAGGGATGCCTGGGTGGCTCAGTGGTTGAGCGTCTGCCTTCTACTCAGGGCGCGATCCTGGTCCAGGGATCTAGTCCCACACTGGGCTCCTTGCGAGGAGCCTGCTTCTCCCTCTATGTCTCTGCCTCTGTGTCTCTCATGAATAAATAAATAAAATCTTTAAAAAAAATAAAAATAAAGTGAACAGCGCTGCTTGAAAAGGGAGGAGGGGACACTACAAATAAGACATCAATTCACAGGGGAAAAAAAAAGGCTCTTAAACATACAAACACACACTCAAAAGAGGAATTTAAATAAAAACTACACTGAACATAACCATCATTAATCTTGATTATGGTGTTGATATCACAGGTGTATCCATGCCAAAACTTACCAAGTATTTTGAATAAATGTACTTCACTATATATCAAATGCATCTCAATAGAGCTGTAAGGGGGAAAAAATGAAACACTTCATCTCCAATAAAGGGAAATCTGGCAACATCTAGAAAAATTAAAATGTATGGAACGAGAAAAGACTCAAATAGCCAAAGGAATGTTGGAGAAGAAAACCAAAACTGGTGGCATCACAATTCCAGATTTCAAGCTCTATTACAAAGTTGTAATCATCAAGACAGTATTGATAGTGGTACAAAAACACACACAGATCCATGGAACAGAATAGAGAACCCAGAAATGGACCCTCAACTCTATGGTCAACTAATCTTCAACAAAGAATATCCAGGAAAGAGTATCCAATGGAAAAAAGACAGTCTCTTCAACAAATGGTGTTGGGAAAATTGGACAACCAAATGCAGAAGAATGAAACTGGACCATTTTCACACCAAACACAAAAATAGACTCAAAATGAATGAAAGATCTAAATCTAAGACAAGAATCCATCAAAATCCTACAGGAATACACAGGCAGCAATCTTTGTGACCTCAACTGCAGCAACTTCTTGTTAGGTCTCCAAAGGCAAAGAAAACAAAAGCAAAAATGAACTACTGGGACTTCATCAAGATAAAAAACTTTTGCACAGCAAAGGAAACAGCAAAACCAAAAGACAAATGACAGAATGGGAAAAGATATTTGCAAATCTTATCAGATAAAAGGCTGGTATCTAAAATCTATAAAGAAAGTATCAAATTCAACACCAAAAGAACAAATAATCCAATCATGAAATGGGCAGAAGACATAAACAGACATTTCTTCAAAATAGACATACAAATGGACAATAGACACATGAAAAAATGCTCTATATCACTTAGCGTGAGGGAAATACAAATCACAGGAATAAAAATAGTCATGAACTACATAACACACTGAAAGAATCCATGAATCCATGTATAAATAGATAAGAAAAAGTTATTTTTGTAGAATACCAACTAACCAACTGATTAGTATAGAATGATAGCAAATCACGATTTTTCAACAATCATAGTAACCAAATTTCACCATTAGATGAAAGTTTGCTGGGAGACAGAATATTTACACAAAGTTTTCGATAATTTTTTAATTACAAAAAAGACAGTATAGTGGAAAAATCTGATAAACAATACCTAAACCAAGTAATCTATCAGTAATGAACAAAGCAGCATCAAGTACCCTCTGATGTGATATGCCATGGATATATCATTTCTGTATAGATATATCACATTTTTCTTGACAGAAATGCCTAAAATGAATTCAGTCATGAAAAAACAACCGATTAAATTAAAATTAGGGATAGTCTATGAAACAATAAACATGTACTATTTAAGAATGCAAATGTTATGACAGGTACAGAGGCTGAGGAACTGCTGTAGATAAAGACACTAACGAAACTAAATGTTAATGTGTAGTTCTGAACTGGATCAAAGCAGTTGTTATAAAACACAGTGTTAGGACAATCAGGAAACTTGAATATGGATAGCATATAGTAGATAATAGTAGTATACTATATTGGACTCCCTGAATGTGGTAACTGCCTTGGGGACATATTAGAGAATGTTATTGCTCATCCCTCTCTCACCTAAAATCCACCACAAACTCACTTGGAATAAAATCAATTCTTTCCTCTGGCATATAGGACCCTCCATGACTACATTCCTCCCTAGCAACCTCAGAACATTTCGCATACCAGCCTCTTCTTAATCAAGCTCCATTCACACTGGTTTTCTTTTCTACTCCTCAAAATCAAACTAAAGGCCTCTATATTAGCTGTTATGTCTGCCTGAAATAGCCTCTTTCTTTGTAATGGCTGACTCCTTACACCACTCTTACCTCAACTTAGGTATCTCTTCAAAGGCCTATCCTTCACCCTGAAGTCACTTACTATGACATTCCCTTATTTTCTTCACAGCATCTATTACTATTTGAAATCATGGCATCTGTATCTATGTATTTATTACCAGCCTCCATTACTAGAATATATGTCATGAGAATAGGAACTTATGTCCTGGTCACTACTGCATTTCCAGAATGTTAGGCAGTGCCTGTACACAGATCCTTAACATCCAGTCATTAAATCACTGAGTTACTAATTTTGTCACGTACCCAATAGGGAGTCTACCATTTAAGTATGATGAAAATCCTAATGAAATCTTGACAACTTTATTTTTAAGATTTTATTTATTTATTCATGAGAGACACAGAAAGAGAGGCTGAGACACAAGCAGAGAAGCAGGTTCCATGCAAGGATATATGGGGACTTGTGGAATGTGGGATCGTGGAATCTGGGATCATGCCCTGAACCAGAGGCAGACACTCAACCACTAAGCCACCCAGGTATCCCTAAATCTCGACAACTTTAAATGCTTAGTATTGGGGATAAAAAGGGAGGGCAGTAACTTTTTAGTGTAAAAACACTATCATCAGGTCAGGAGACACACAAAAACAACCTATTCCATTCATTCCCTCTAACTCTCAATATATTTCTTTCCCAACTAAAAAAAGTGGGAAGATAGGGGAAAAGAGGGAGTTGGGGGAGTGGGGAAGAGCACATGCAAGAAAGGGTGAGCACAGGGCAGCCCCAGTGGCGCAGTGGTTTGGCGCCGCCTGCAGCCCAGGGCGTGATCCTGGAGACCCTGGATCGAGTCCCACATCGGGCTCTCTGTATGATGACTGCTTCTTCCTCTGCCTGTGTCTCTGCCTCTCCCTCTCTCTGTCTCTATGAATAAATAAATAAAATCTTTTTAAAAAAAAAAAGGGGGTGAGCACAGAATGTGTACAAGAGAAATATTAAAAGAACATCTACTGTGAAAGATACCAGAAAGGGTTTCTCTTCCAACTACTTTCTATCTCAAAACAAAGCCAAAAAATTAGTAAGATTCATTAAAACTCATCTTCCAACAAAGCTGTGACCAATACATTTAAGTTATAAATTCTCAAGGGTGAACAATTATGTCCTTGCCCACTATCACACCCTTGAATTTTAGAACAAGCTATGATGTATCTGAAGGTCATTTATGCCACATTCTTGTGTGCTGTTACTGAATTTTTGTAGGTAACATCCGATAAAATACCTCTCCTAAATGAGAGGTTCATAAAAGTCAATTTGGGATTTATCTCTGTATTTTTTAGTATTTGTTACACAGCAATAGAAAATGAAACACCAATGAACCAACCTGGCACACTATGCTCTCAATAACTGCTTAAATAAACTTCCTGCACCCACTCTTTTCTTCTCTAGCAAAATACATATGTCATTTAAATGGAAGATTCTTGTTATGTCTTCACCCAGAAAGATTTATTTAACTGCCCCACTGAAACTTGCAAACAGATATAGGATTATAATCTACAAGTAAGCAAAACTCAAAAGAGAGAATTATAATTTTAAAAAATGTAATTTCTAAATGCAAATAATTCAACCCTGAGCACCCCATTTCATAAAGATTTGAACTACAAAACATTAAATACACTCTACTTAACCTCTTTATCTTATCTCTCTAAAACAGAGAAATAAGTAATCATTCTGGTATAAGAGCTGTCACTGTGGGCAGCCCCAGTGGTGCAGCGGTTTGGCGCCGCCTGCAGCCTGGGATGTGATCCTGGAGACCTGGGATTGAGTCCCACGTCGGGCTCCCTGCATGGAGCCTGCTTCTCCCTCTGCCTGTGTCTCTGCCTCTCTCTCTGTGTCTATGAATGAATAAATAAAAATCTTAAAAAAAAAAAAAAAGAAAGAAAGCTGTCACTGTGCCTTGTTTTCATTCTACATAATCTGCCTCACATAGGTAGGGACAAACATATAATGTGCCACAAAATTAAAGTAAAATGTTGTTCTATGAAAAGACTAAATTGACATGCCTCCAGAGAAAAAGGAGCACATATAGAAAGAAGACAATTTCAGATGCTACCGATAAATAATTTTGAAAATGGCAATTTTGAAAATGGGCAAAAGATGTGAATAGACATTTCTCCAAAAGATATACAAACTGGCAATATGCATATTAAAAAAAATACCTAACATTAATAGTCCGGAACATCAATAGCCCTGTGAAAATGCAACTCAATGCCACAATGTGCTACCACCCTCAAAACAACCAGGATGACTATGATGAAAAAGGTAACAAAGTTGCTGGTGAAAATGTAAAATGGTGCAGCCACTTTGGAAAACAATTTTAACATTCTTCAAGATGTTAAAAGTAGTTACCATATGACCCAGCAATTCCACTCCGATCAATATATCCAAAAGAACTGAAAACACAGGTTCATAAAAAACAAAAAAAGCCCTGTACCTGAATGCCTAGAGCAGTACTGACAGTAGCCAAAAAGTATCAACTGATGGACAAAGATTATGTATTATACAAGGTAATATATTAAACCATTAAAAGGAGTCAAATACTTATAAATGCTATAAAACGGATAAAAAAAATTTTTTTAAGTAAGCTCTATGCCCAATGTGGGGCTTGAACTCATGACCCTGGATGAAGAGTCACATGCTTGGGGCGCCTGGGTGGCTCAGTGGTTGGGTGTCTGCCTTTGGCTCAGTCTGTGATGCTAGGGTCCTAGAATTGAGTCCCACATCAGAATCCTTGCAGGGAGCCTGCTTCTCCCTCTACCTATGTCTCTGCCTCTCTCTCTGTCTCTCATGAATAAATAAATACATAAAATCTTAAAAAAAAAAAATCCTAACAACAACAAAGTCACATTCTCTACTGACTAAGCTAACCAGGCAGTCCAACATGGATAAAACACTAGGCTAAGTGAAAGAAGTCAGAGGAGAAACATCACATATTATATTATATGATTCTATTTATGGGACATTTCCAGAATGAGAAAATTAATGGAGACAGATCAGTGTTTGCCAGGACTTGGTGGGGAGGGGAGAACAGGAAGTAGGCGCTAATGGGTAAAAGGGTTTCTTTGGGGGATAATTAAAATTTTCTGGAATTATACTGGTGATGGTTGTAAACCTTTGTGACTATACTAAAAACCAATGGGTTGTATACACAAAAGTTTTTTAAAATGTAGTTAGACATTACATTTTTTTCAGTCTGTTGCTTTTGGCAATGTCCTAGCACACATCCATTTCTCAAAAATGTATGAAGGAATATGTAAGGATATGATCTCTTCTATCCATCTTCTTTTTCTTTCTTTTTTTTTTTTTTAATTTTTATTTATTTATGATAGTCACATAGAATGAGAGAGAGAAGCAGAGACACAGGCAGAGGGAGAAGCAGGCTCCATGCACTGGGAGCCCGACGTGGGACTCGATCCCGGGTCTCCAGGATCGCGCCCTGGGCCAAAGGCAGGCGCCAAACCGCTGCGCCACCCAGGGATCCCTATCCATCTTCTTTTTCATGGACACTTACCTAAGGCAGTCTGTCTTGTTTCCCACTACATTTTGGATCATTTTAACTTATTCTTACATATTTATAGTAGATGCTAACTAAAAAACAAAACAAAAACAATGTCTCCCTATTGCCACTGTCTCAAAATTCAATTTATCTTTCCAGGTTCACTTTCTGTGCACTTAAAATATATTACACAGGTTGATGATTTTTACAAAAATGTAAACATACCTCAGACATTCCACTTGCTTTTATAACTCAACAATGTATTATTGACTTGCTCAATAACCAAGCACATGGAGAATATTCCTCATTCTTTACCAATTACAGAGCATAGATGCAGCATACGTTATTTACCTAGTCTTCCACCAATTGACAGTCATTCTTTGCACTGCCTTTTTTGAAAGTTATTATGCTCCTTTTTACTCTCCTTTACTCTACAACCTAGGTCCTATCAAACTTTACAATGAATGGAATTGGTACAGTGGATATCATTCTGGGTTCTAGGACCAAGTTGACTTTAAGGCTCAGCAAAGTAATTCTGGAGAAGCTATACACTTACCGTGCTTCTATTTCTTCACTAGCCTAAGTACCTACAGAGTCCTATCAGGAATAATTGTTTTGCTGGAGTAAATATTTACTGTTATACCTCCAGAACAATGTCAGGGACAGACGTACTCAAATGTTTTAGTTATCATTATTACTATGGCTCCACATGAATTCTGTACTCATTACTCAAACTCATTACCCAGGAATGATTCCCTTGGCTATTTCTTTGACTCTGTTACAGTTAAAATTTTCTTCTGCTACAGCTCTCTTAGCCCATATTGATTAATTCATCAATCACTATTAAGTATCCTTCAAAATCTGATACAAATCTCAGCAAGCCTTCTTAACTTCAACTTTTTACTCTTCCATGACCGTGCTTGTCAAGGACTTAGCACTTGTATCAGTTATTTATAAAACTATCTCCACAATTTGAATGTAAATTTCTTGAAGCCAGGGACAGCATTTTGACTACCTCTGCATCACCAAATCTGACAAGAGGTACTTCACATTTGTTCATTCCTTTGATCAACTAATACTTGAATACTGAGCCAGGCAATGCTCTGGGGATAGAGAAGTAAAAATAAATGTTCTCTTTTGATGAAGCTTATATTCTGTTGACAACTACCAGAGATGAAAAACATATAAAATGAAGTGATGTGAGAAAAAAATGAAGCAGGGTAAGGGGGATAAGGATGATGAGGGGTGGGGGCATGATTATTTTACAGAGAGGTGAGAAAAGTTTCTCTGATAAGAAACTTAAAAATGTGAGAATGAACCAGAAGAGATTCAAGGGAAGAATATTTATGTAGAGGTAAAAATACAAAGATCCTGAGAGGGAACACACCTGGTATATTTGAGCAAGTCTTTGGAATCAGCAAACAAGGTCAAGCCTGACAGATGACAAAGTGTAGGAAAAATCATGTTTTTGTCAATACCAGGAATTGGGGTTTTAGTCTGTGTGAGAGGAGGGCCTCTGGAACACCTGAGCAGAGGAATGACATGATCTAAGTTACAATCACCATGGCTGCCAAAGGGAATATGAGACAGTAGAGGACCAAGGGCAATGGCTAGAAGACCAGGTAGGAAATAAAGTATGACAGTACACTGAAACAGGTAGCACTTCAAGTTATATTATAAAGTCGTAGCAATCAACACAATGCGGTATTGACACAAAAATAGACACATAGCTAATGGAACAGAATAGAAAACCCAGAAATAAACCCGCAACTACATGGTCAATTAATCATCGACAAAGCAGGGAAAGAACATGCAATAAGAAAAGGACAGTCCTTTAAGCAAATGGTGTTGGGAAAATTGGACAGTGACACACAAAAGAAAGAATTTGGACCACCTTCTTACACCACACACAAAAATAAATTCAAAATGGATTAAAGACCTAAATGTGAGACCTGAAAGCATAAAAAACTCTAGAAAAGAATAGAGGCAGCACCTCTTAGACACTGACCACAGCAACTTTTTTCTAGATGTCTCGTAAAGCAAGGAATACAAAGACAAAAACTATTGGCGCTATAAAATAAAAAGCTTCTGCACAGCAAAGAAAACAATCAACAAAACTAAAAGGCAATCTACGGAATGGGAGAAGATATTTGCAAATGACATACCTGATAAAGAGTTAATATCCAAAATATATAAAGAACTTACACTAACTCAACACCCAAAAACCTGAATAATCCAGTTAAAAAATGAGAAGACATGAATAGGTATTTCTCCAAAGAAGACATACAGATAGCCAACAAACACATGAAAAGATGGAATCACTTACCACCAGGGAAATTCAAATCAAAACTACAATGACGTATCACCTCACATGTCAGAATGGCTAAAATCACAAGTATTGGTAAGGATGTGGAGAAAAAGGAACATTTGTGCACTGTTAGTAGGAATGCAAATGTTGCCCAGTAGTGCAGCCACTGTGGAGAATATGGAGGTCCTTCAAAAAGTTAAAACTACCCTACAATGCAGCAATCACGCTACTATTTACCAAAAGAATCCAAAAATACTAATTCAAAGAGATGTAGCAGCATTATTTACAATAGCCAAGATATGGAAGCAGCCCAAATGTCCATCAACTGATGAATGGATAAGGAGATGTGGTATATATATATATATATATATATATATATATATATATATACACACAGAATGGAAAACTATTTAGCTGTAAAAAGAATGAAATCTTGCCATTTGCAACAACATGGTTGGAGCTACAGAGAATAATGCTAAGCAAAATAAGTCAGAGAAAGACAAATACTACATCATTGCATCGTATGTTGAATTTAAGAAACAAAACAAGCAGAAGGGATAAAAGAGAGACAAACCAAGAAACAGACTCTTCATTATAGAGAACAAACTGATGGATACCACAAGGGAGGTGATGGGTGATTAGTGAGAGCACACACGAGAAGGGCAAGGGGTAGAGGAGGAAAGAAAAGTACAAGCCGACTTCTTGCTAAGCAGGGAGCCCAGATGCAGGACTCGACCCCACAACCAAGGGATCATAACCTGAGCTGAAGGCAGACACTTAACCAACTGAGCCACCCAGGCACCCCGATTCTGGATCTATTTGAAGAACTGATAGAACTTACTGACGTCTAGAGATAAAAGAGTCAAGATAATTATTAGAGACTATGACCTAAACCAATGCTTCTCAAACTTTACTATGCATCAGAATAGCCGTGAGAGCATATTAAAACAGATTATCAGGCCTCATCTCCAGAATCTCTGGTTCAGTAGTTCTGGAGTGGAACCTGAGACATGTTGGCCTATCAACAGGAAAAAAAGAACTGTCAATTACTGAATGAGGAAAAACAGCAGAGATAACAGAAACTGAACAAGGAGTTCAATTTGAACATATTAAATTTGAGATGTCCCAATAATACCTCTGTGGTGTCTTCCGCCAAAACCCATGGCCTCAATCTAATCACAGAAAAATATCACATATACTCAAATTGGAAGACCATCCTACAAGATATGACCAGTACTCTTGAAAAGGTCATCAAAGCCTGATGATCACAGACGGAAGGGGACTAGATCAGATCCTGGAACACTGGTGGAGATTGGTGACATCTGAATAAAGTCCAAAGTTTAGTTAGTGGCACTTGTGCCAATGTTTCTTTCTTTTGTTAACAGTCTCATTGTACCATGGCTATGTAGGAATGTTAACATTAGAGAAAGCTAGCAGGAGGGTATAAGAGCGCTCTGCATGATCTCTGAACTTCTTATAAGCCTAAAATTATTTCAAAACAAAAGGTTTTAAAAATTCAAATGTCTATATCAGATCTCTAAGTAGTGATGTCATACAGACAACTGGATATTAAGTCTGGAAACAAAGCAGTCCAGGCTGAGGATATAAAATAAAATCTTACCATGTATAAATGGCATCTAAAATCTTACCACTAGTTGAGATTACCAAGGAAATGGGTTACTACAGAAAAGGTCCTAAGATAATCTTTAAGGGTCTAGGGAGATAAGGAGAAACTACAAAAGGGTCTAAAAATGATGGCTAGTGAGACTGAAGACCAGAGAGAGTAATACCCCTAAGCTAAGCAAAGGAAGCATTTCATAAAGGAAATGAACTGTTTTGAAAGCTAACTTTCAGAATGATGCAGGATTAGAAATGCGGTCATGGATCCCTGGGTGGCTCAGTGGTTTAGCACCTGCCTTCAGCCCAGGGCATGATCCTGGAATCCCAGGATCAAGTCCCGCCATCAGGCTCCTTGCATGCAGCCTGCTTCTCCTTCTGCTTCTGTCTCTCTTTCATGAATAAATAAATAAAATCTTAAAAAATAAAGAAATGTGGTCATTTGTGAACTAACAAAAGCTATTTTGATGGAGTGGTAACATAACACTATGAGACCATGCAGAATCTTTATGTGGATTTAAGCAATGCCCCTCCTGAAGACACTTCCAACTCTTACAAAACTCCTATATTATTACACTTTCATGAGAACAAGAAATTTAGTGCCACCTGCTGGAATACCAGTCACAAATATGTGATCATTGTCCTCTTGCATGTGGCACTCTTGTGCAGTACATAACCTGCACAATCATACACAGCAACTTAGTTGGCAAAGTCTGATTAGAATGGGTTCAAAATAGAATGAGTAGAGGAGACAGTATAGACAATTCCTTCATGGCAGGAGTTTGGTGTAAGTGGAACAAGGAAATGAGAGAGCCAAAAAGGGAAGTAGATTTGAGGGAGATTCTTTTTTAGTGATGTTAGATATTATAGGCTGTTTCTGTGCTGATGCGAATATTCCAGTAGAGAGGAAAAATGATGCTAGTACAAGGGAGCATTGCTGAAATGATCTACTGGGTAGCTAGGAGTCAAGATCTAGTAAACAAGTGAAGTAGGCTTTAAATAAGACAATGGATAGTTCACCTAGAAGACAGCAGGAAAAGCAGAGTATGTAAGACCAAACAGAGATAAGTTAATTGAGAAGATAAAGTGGGAATATACAGAAGATCTCTTCTGGTTGCTTATTTTCTCAATAAGACAGGAAGCAAGGTCATTAATGGATAATGAGGAGTGAAAAGTGTCAGACTTTTGAAAGAAATTACTACCAGCATCATGTGAGATGAACAGATTAAGGAAATGTGATAGGATTTCAGGCAGGACTAAAGTCCTACTAGAGCTCAGTGGCCAAAATTTAAAGTGAGACCATTCAATGATGTTGCATTTCACATTGTCCATCTACACATATAGTAGACAGAGTTGGATTTAACCAAGATTGAATCCAGGATTTAACTAGATATGTACAACAGAAGGGTCAAAAAATTTGAGGGTATGTCCAAAGAAATAATTATAAATGTCTGTGTATAAGGAAGTGAGAATAAGGAGGTGCTCTGGTAGGTATTCAACAATGAGGTGATTTTTTTTAAAAAGGAGATATCAAAACAAGCTTCTCCAATCTTTAACTTAAAAATTTGCAATGATTGCCCCAGGCCTCGTTACCAATTCTAAACTCCTCAGCACTGATTTTCAATGCTTTTCCATGCTACACACTTTTTTCTGTTATTGCTCCAGCATACCTGTTAAGCACAACTTAAAGTGGTAATGGGGACATTCTAAAGCACTCAAATCTCCCCAAGTCTTTCTAAAGACTTCCTCCCAAAGGTTTTGATGTTGGCATTCCCAAAAAGAATTAATATAAGGGGTTAAATGTAGTTCTTATCCCTGAACTCCTAGAAGAGGTTATAATTAAATAATCCCTGAAGCTAATAGCTGGGCTACAAAACATAGCTTTATTATAGAAAATTCTTCTACCTAATGGTACATATTCTTTTTTTTTAATGGTACATATTGTAGAGGTATTTTACATCCTAGGATGTTTTCCATAATTTCTCTGGATACTGCTCTAACCAGTTTAACAAGACAAATCAGACCATCAATTGTCTTCCTATTACCATCTCTTACCTTTCATTCTTTTACTCCATCCACCCCTAATAATTGAAAACATTTTTTCACTTAATATCAACAATAACCAGTCATTAGTCAATAGGCCAGACCTGTATTCAAGAGTCTGCAAGGGCTGCCCCTGTGGCCCAGCGGTGTGGCACTGCCTTCGGCCCAGGGTGTGATCCTGGAGACCGGGATTGAGTCCCACGTCAGGCTCCCTGCATGGAGCCTGCTTCTCCCTCTGCCTGTGTCTCTGCCTCTCTCTCCCTCTCTCCCTCTGTGTGTCTGTCATGAATAAATAAAAATAAAATCTTTAAAAAAAATAGTCTGCAACTTTTCACAAACCTTACTAACCATACACTGAGTATAGCTCATTTTTTCTTTATTAAAATTACTTAAAAACAAAACAAATGAGAATTCCTTCAAGAAAAGTAAGATCTGCAGCTGTTAAACCTGTTTTTAAGAGGAGGGATAGGTTTATTACACCACTAAGGGAGTCTTCAGTCACGCTCCTGGAGAATGTTGTTCTCCAACTCAGATATCTCTTTTCCATGCCAATATAAACAAAATGTTGGCCAGCTGTCAGGAACAAAATGTAAAAGTTTACTCGAGCACCATCACCTAGAATTAAGGACACAGACTGTTATTAAGAACACAAAAGCTGAGGTAATTATTGAATAATAAAAAACTGTGAGAACAATTCCTTCAGGAAAAACAGGAACACTTGTTTTTCTGCTTCAATATAAAAATAAAAATGTATCATTAAAAAAATCACAGAAAATTTTTTCCTTTCACTAATTTCTTTTGAAATTTTCTCTTCTCTCTGCTAATTCTCCAAGAAGGCTAATATTATGATATTCCCCCACCAACCTCAAATGCTCAAAGCAGCTAAAATGTACTACACAGCAGCAAGAATTGAAGAAATGAAGTTATATAACACATATTCCAGTGAAAGTGACATGCTTCATGCCCTAGATTTTCTATCACCAAAGTTAATGTCAAATGTGCAAAACAAAATTCTCACAATGATTTCACATGGCTAAAGTAAAAAAGATAATTTACATGAACAGAAGATGAGAAACTTCTATGTTCTTCAAAAAAAGGACCTGAGTTTTCCAACCAGAGCCTGGCAGAATGGCGCTACAAATAAGGGTGATGAGAAGGGCGATTCTGGCATCAACAGGGTAGTGAGGAGAGAATACACCGACATTCACAAGCGCATCCATGGAGTGGATTTCAAGAAGTGTGCCCCTCAGGCACTCAAAAAGATGTGGAAATTTGCCATGAAGGAGATAGGAACCCCAGATGTGTACACGGACACCAGGCTCAGCAAAGCTGTCTGGGCCAAAGGAATAAGGAATGTTCCATACCGTATCTGGGTGTAGTCGTCTAAAAAACACAATGAGGATGAAGATTCACCAAACAAGCTCTATATACTGGTTACTGAAGTACCTTCCCCCATTTTCAAAAATCTACAGACAGTTAATGTGGATGAGGACTAATCGCTGATTGTCACAAATAAAAGTATAAAACTGGAAAAAAGGGGGGGGGTGGAGCTGAGAAAAAATATTATACGATTTATGATAACCAGAAAGATCTGACAAAATCACATTCTATTTTTTTTTAAAGATTTTATTTACTTATTCATGAGAGACACAGAAAGAGAGAGAAAGAGAGAGAGAGAGAGAGGCAGAGATACAGGCAGAGGGAGAAGCAGGCTCCATGCAGGGAGCCTGACGTGGGACTCGATCCCAGGTCTCCAGGATCAGGCCCTGGACTGAAAACGGCACTAAACCGCTGAGCCACACGGGCTGACCCACAAAGCACATTTTATACTGAGACAAAAGCATACAAAGAAAGACACACACAGAGACAAGAGAGAGAAACAAACACAGAGGTTTCCCCATCCCAGAAGTATCTTCAAATTCTATCCCTCACGTAAAAGCATCTCACATGGAAGCACTGACAATTCTGAAAGCCAGGTATAATTAATGATGTGATGTAATTTACGTTAAAATATAGGAAGGAAGTATGTGGTGGTAAAGAGATTAACTGTTATTGGCACGAGAGGATTTTATTTTTGCAAAGCAATATGACAAGCCCTACCAAGAATATAAAATAAATTAATGCAACTTAATATTACTATTTTCAGATCCAATATTCAAAGTGTAGCACACACAAAATAATGGCCTTTCAAGCAATGAACTATGGTTTAGAAATGAAGCATATGTCCCAACCAAAAGAGCTAAAGTACTATGGTTCAAATGAGTTCCCACCATCAGTACATGCTTGCACTAATATGGACAAACCATCTCCTAACTTTTTCAGTTTACATCTGTGAATACATAATAAAGGATCAAAGTTGAGGATTAGTCTTCTCATTCCTGTGAGGCCAGTCATCACAATATTCTTCTTCCTCCTCAACCCCAAGACATTGTAATCCTCCATTCCTTTCCACTACCCCCTTCATCTATGTTCCTGTTTTGGCAAGATGGAAAGATGAAATGCATAACATCAGGATACATAAAAGTGATAAAGCAAGACTACTGATCAAAATAATTCTTAATATAACAACCAAGTAAATACACAAAAATCTAGAAAATAAGAGAAACTACCATAATTAAGGCCCAATTCATTGTTTTACCCCATGAAACAAGCTGCCTGCCTGCCTGCCTGCCCTTGATTCAGAAGACACTTCAATTTTATATTTTGACATGCTGACATGGCATCTTTTACATGCTGGACAATTTTAACAATGAAGATTCATCCAAGGGTTGTTATAAGTGATAACATTTCTGGGTCAGCACTTTAATTTTAAAAGTCTTCCTAAAAAAAGATTTGAATTATTCTGAGGATATTACAATATTAGAATGTCTGTATACTAGTTGCTTTTTAAAATATAGACATATATGCAACAGGATAAAGTTTGCTTTTCTCTGTAAAACCACTTAAAAGTATATCTATCATTACTCTATCAAGGTCAAAATGGTTAGACTATACTTAGAGACAGTTTTGCCTTTGAAGTAGTTTTACCATCAACAGAAATAATCAAAAAACAAAAGAAATAATCAACATAAGAGTATGTTTATTTTCATGTATGAAGGTATAAAGATCACTAGTTTTGCTATGTTTCTGTAAGTTTCTCTGCCTATAAAATTAGAGCTGAAACATAACCAACCTAATTCAAGAGGTTAAAATTAATTACATTATATAAAATAAACCAAAGCACTAAAGTTGAATCACATGGTCCTGGAGTTCTGTACTATTGGCTCTTTCTGATCAAAAGGATAGTGACCAAATAAAGTACTCTGAAGAAAAAAAAAAAAAAAAAAAATAAAGTACTCTGAAGGATATTATTTCCCTAATCTAGAATGTATGACCACTGACCCTTTAGGCATAATAAAATGCAGACTAGAAATAAGTTAGTGACAAGTTATTTAATTTAGGATGAACTACCTGCAAATTCTTCATAACTCTGAAAACGTGTATCTTAAAAACATCAGCAAGAATATTAACAATATTTGATACAAAACCCTAAATCATACAGGAACTTATATAAAATAGACAAATTTGATTCTACTACCACACAGTCTTAGCCCTTTATTTCCCCCATACCCTGCACTGCCTTCTCTCCCTATCATCCCTCCACCCAGTTTCTATCATCAGACTTTACAAATGAACCATAATATAACAAGGTTTTCAAAGAAAGAATAACAATGATGTGATTCTTCTATCACTTAAATGTAACTATACTGATTAACTCAAATTCTAGTATAGAAGTGGACCACTTTCAATGCAAACTGAAGATACTAGTCTTCTATTACAATCCTTCTCTATTTCCCAAAGTTAAGATTCTGCTAGGCATTGTTCAGCAGTCTAACCTTCAGATTTCAAGATTACTTTTAAAGTATGAAAAGTCAAATTTTGGCATCTTTCTAAAAGACCAAAAAGCTTTATTAATATACTTCTTTGGCGTCTACTATAGAAATAGTAGGTTTTTAATCATATATTCACACCCATGAAAAATTTTCCTAAATGACACAAACCAGAATTTCTGTGCTAAAAGGTTATGATTCAAATTCCCTGTTTTAAAGAAAAAAATTACCATTAACAATGCCTGACAATTATAATCTGAGCTATGTAAAGACTAAAACAACTATGAAGGACATACATCACTGGCCATTTTTAAGCATGCTTTATGATGATAGAGGGAGGTGGATTAAGATATGAACCTGTTGATATTTATAGGATATGATAAAGAATATTTTGAGCTTCTGTCTCCTTAAAATGACTGTGATAAAATCAGATTGAAACCTGCCTATAAATTTCATTCCTAGATCTTATTTAATTATGCTTACTTTTTTTCTATTGATAAGTTGTATTCTATTTGCAAACAACAGTCTAGGAATAAAGCCCTCTGAAACCTGTACCTAGCAGAGAGTTAGACCAACCTTGGAGGTAAATAGGATGGTGTAAGTTAGGTTGTTTATAATAAAGCTTCATTATATTCACGTATTATGAATTCTCAGACCATAAAATATCTTCAAATCACAGTTTTAAGGTTTTCAAACTGCTAAAAATTTCTAAAAACTAAAGAAAGGCAAAAGAAATACTTCCCTTATATCAGTTCTTATTATATGAGAAATGTACTTTTTCCAGGTAATCTGTCTCTGGGAATTAAATCAAAGAGCTTGGATAATTACATTCAAAGTTCATAAAGGAACCAAAATAGTAATATATCTAATCCATTTGAAAGTGGTATGGTTTGGGCTTTAGAAATTTTAAAGGTTGTACAAGGCCATATTATGAGGCTGCTGAAAACCTGGGAAATCTATCAGATGCATAAGATGCAAAAGAAAAGATAAAAATGAAAAAAAAAAAAAAGAAAAGATAAAAATGAAAAGACAAAAGTAAATACATTTTCCATTTTGTACAACCATTCAGTAGTAATGTAACTAAATTTAGTTAACCACTACTTAACTAGTTAATCAAGTAAAAGTAATCATTCAGATTTATCTCTCTACATGAATCACATTATTAATGTGATTTCTAGATCTTTTGGTAAATTAAAATGCTGGTTTGTCAAAAAGTACAAGTGCTTTTAACTAAAAATTACATTAATTACAATTATAGAATCTTAGGCACTTAACTGAAATTAAGGCATGGGGTCATTGTAGAAGTATTAAAAATGCTATAGAAAAGTAGTTTTATCAAAGTATCACCAAAGGCTGATACATTGTGCCTGGATATGCTTCCTTCTCAGTGTGTGATTAGTGTATCTGGTTCTTTTAACCTCAATCTATTTGGATGGCATGGTGTGGGAGGATAACAGATAGCTTTTACACAAACACAAACCTTCTCCTGAGACATCTTCTGAATGATGTATTACCATGTTAAAATCATGAAAAACCTTTCCAAAATCACAATGATATATACATACCCTTTCAATACAAAAGCATGTGTCATTATCATTGATGGCATACAGCTTTCTTCACATTCTTTTCCCTTTCACAGAATTACAAACAATACTACGCACTAGTGACTCAATATAATTTCTCCCAAATTCTCCTAATGTGATCAATCCTCTATGTATAGAAAATGTATACCATCAACTTGCATGACAAAGAGTCCCAGTGTCTAATGGGCTTAACACTCATATCTCAGTCATGGCTGCATGGCCGGGAAAATGAACATCATGATGGACTCCTGTATTCTTCACATTGTGCTCATGGACAAAGTCAGTGTAGTTTCTATGTGCAGGCTGGGGTGGGGACAAGGCCCTTGTGTTCCACTGGTTTCCACCACGTTGACAGCAGTCACTGGCAGCAGAGAGCCTGGATGGTTGGGGAGTGGGAGGGGAGCACAGTTAGTCAACAGGAATAGGAGAAAATGGATGTGTAAGAGGTAATAAAGGAGTAAGGCACTGTGACTAGCATGCACCACTGCTATGAGTAGTTACTGACATTTATTCCATGCAATGACATTCAAAAATAAGGCAGTAGGGTGGGGGTTAGAATCCACAAAGTTATACATAGTGGAAAAACTCAATATGGAAATATGAGTAAGTAATCAGAGTCAGTTAAGTGAATTATATAAAGAGGAAATTTCAGAGAGAGCAAAACACTCTATCTGTCCCTGATGTTGGCACCAAAATCAAAGCTAGAAATGTTGAAGTTTAATGAGAAGGAAAAAAATATTTGTAATCTACTTAATTCAAATATTTAAAAGGATACTTCTACATTATGGACAAAGGCACATACAGAAAATGGCAACTATGAAAATTATTCTCCAAATTAAGTGATTTCACAAAACTGAAATCCAGGAAACAGAATTCAGAAAGAGTATTAAAAAAAAAAAAAAAACAAGTACTTCAGAGGCCATGTAATTTTATGCGAATGTTTCCAATTAACACAGTGGAGAATCACTGTCCCTTCTATAATCAAAGTTCATAGGACTTCAGAATGAAATTCAACAGGTACAGATAATGTGATGAGATTGTAAGCCTCTCTAAGGAACATTTTAGTAAGTATATTAAGAAACCTTTT
Source organism: Nyctereutes procyonoides (assembly GCF_905146905.1). Lineage (NCBI taxonomy): Eukaryota > Metazoa > Chordata > Mammalia > Carnivora > Canidae > Nyctereutes > Nyctereutes procyonoides. The sequence continues at coordinate 8,836,136 of NW_026575030.1, read as the reverse complement.
TCTTACACAGTGCTATAGAATAGGCCTACAGAACGAAGAGTGAAGCATGCATACAAGCAGTTCCTGGTTAGAAATAATTAAGAGTCCTCCAGTAGAAAGAAAACATTTGTCACGGTTCAGAAAATCAAGGTTTTGCAACACAGCAAAAAGGGAAGCACATATTTAAGATAATTCCAAGTTAAAAAAAAAAAAACCCACCCCAATTATATAAGATGTCTAAGGATAAATTTTTAAATACAATATTTTTTTTCTAACCCAACTAAAACATGAATCTTCAAATTTCTTTTTCCTTAAGAAAACTGAAATTAACTAAAAGGATTTTTCAGAACAAACTTGAATGCTTTACAATAAAATCATCATTTCTTCTTCAAAGGGTATACAATTTATTTATCATATCTATCCCATAAAATTCATGACCTCTGTATGCAGTCTCTGAAATTTTAGGAAATTCAGTTAGGTTTATGTTCTCCCCAATATATGCAAGATTTCCCATATATTATTCAGTTTAATTTATCACTTTCTAAAGGAGGACTGTTTTATATTCATTTAAGAGCATTAATAACAATAAAAGCATGCAGAAACAAGTGAAATATAGAATGCACTTTAAATTCAAGCTGGGGAATTCATTAGCTCCAAGATAGATCAGTTCTATATTCAGTTCCATGCCACTGCTGACATACATTGAGGCTCATTAAGTTTTCAGGATCACCATTTTACTCCATTTCAGCAAAGGAGGTCTCAGCACAAGTACATAAGGGAAGGACACAGAGCTCCAAATTTTTCATTTTCCTTAAAATTCAATATTCTCAGATTCAGTACTCTTTCTAAAGGTTGTGCCAAAGGAACTAAGTACTGCCTAATAAATCAAATTAAATAGATTTGAATACATGCCCATTAAAATCAGAAATCTCAATAAAGACTTAGTGACATATATACTATGCAACCTTTCCCACCCCCAGACTCTCATTCTGTATTAATATAAAAAGTAAGCATGTATTAAGGGAGTTCTTTTATAGGTGAAGTCCTGGTTTCCTTGCCAACAGGACTTGGTAATACCAAGGCCATAAAACATAGCTACTTACTGGAGCTGTGTTTTCAGTAAGAAATTGAAGAAACTCCTTAATCGCTTAAAAAAAAATAAAGACTAAAATTTGATATTTAGAAGCCTCATTGTTCATACTTTAAGTGTGTGCCCACATGCACACACGCACACACAAAGCACCCCCACCACACTCTGGTATAAGTAAAAGAAAAAGACAGAAAAAAGGAAAAAAAATTCCCTCAATCTTAGAAACTAATCAAGTTATTTGGAACTGAAGTAAAAATATGCCCAACGATAGAGAGCAAAGCACCTTGCAAGTTAGTTAAGCCAAAATAACAGTGAAAAACAATTACATAGCAAAGACTGAAAATAATCACCAACCACTGTTGACCCACCACCATGAAGGAAGAACTGGCTGCTCAGAAAGCTGACCAAAACCTTGAGATCACCACAGAAATTCATTAGATTTCAGGTACTAAACAAACTAAGAGCAAGAGAAAAAGAAAAAAATCCTATAAATTATCAAAGTTCATTTTACAGATTTGCAACGTGACCACTCAATCAAGTAATTCCCGAGGAGCCCTCCAAACCACATACAGTATTTGGGAAATGATGAACACTACTGATTACACTCCAATAAGCCACAAAGTATTCATATTTGTGTACTAACTATGAATGTAAAAAAGATCCTGGAAATCTCAACAAGTAAAGTATCTTCTCTGTCATCAGATTCTCTCTCCATCCCCCAAAATGAAGCATTTTAATGCTTTGTTTTATTAGATTATAATCATCTTTCCCTTTTGGCTTTTCTTCAGTCTTTAATGAAAAAATACATCCAAAGTACTAGCATTATGTTGTGTGCAATAACATGTAACAAACATATTTTCCTTACTGATCTGGAAAAAGGTTCTACTGACTAGCATTGAAGCCCTATTCAACAGAGAACCACCCACCACTTCTAATCATGCTAACCAAAATAAGGAGAGAGGTCTGATGTTCTTAAATTAATAACTACATTCCCTTCTTATACATATCCCTTATTTTCCCAATCCCAGTATGACTGTTCAACGGTATGTTTCTGTTCAGCTTACAAATATGAATAATTTGTTTTCAATCATATTTAAAGTATTCTAAGATTATGGTGGAGAATTTAGAATACCATTAAGCAAGATTTTATTCTGGTTTAAAGGAGTTAACAAACCATTTCCTGTCATACTGGTTTGATCCAGGATTCCTTGGAAGATTCTCTATCTCTGCCAGCACAGGACCAGAGGGAACAGAAGGAATCACAGGCAGAGTTGACCTCACACCCCAAGCCTGTGGATAAAATTATAAAAATCATCCATTTTTGCCCACATACATGACTTTGTCTCCAATAAACGGAATATTAAAATGGATTACTATCTACAAACATAGTGCAAACAAATGCTTGCATGTTGTGTGCTACCTCAGAGATAGATAATAATTTAACTAAATATTAAGATATTCCTTATTTTATAGGATTTACAGAAACAGAAAATGTCCTATAGGGTACCTGTTCAATTTACAACATCTCAGATAATAACAGAGGGTTTCATTTATTTAGCCACTTTACAGATATAAAAAGAAAACAGACAAAACCTTCCCAAAGTTATACCACTATCTGTCATAATTAACTAGTATTCTAGGGTTTACAAGTTTAGTATCATCTCACCTGTTGGGATCCATTACTCTGAGTTGAAACATTATTGTGAACACTGTGGGGAAAAACATGTATTAAAAAACCATATATAAAATTCTAGGGTTTCATATTGTAAGACTATACATACAGTAATGAAAGTACCTTTATTTTTAAAGGCATTGTTTTGTTGCAAGTAAAGAAAAAATTACTATTAGTACCTAAAACTAAAAATTAAAGATGCTCAGAAAACATTTGTTTTTAAAACATTGTTTTTTTCTATAATCTGCTCATTTAAAATTTCCATATACTTATATTTTAATTGTGCTTTAAATGTGTAGTTCACTACTAATCTTGTTTATTCATTGAACGGTATCTGTCAAAGATGGCAAAATAAAGAGCAGCACAAATGATATCTTAAATTCAAGGCTTTAAGCACAAATATCCACATAAACTTACCTGTGTCACTTCTTTTGTATATTCCTACACTCTAAAGATTTTCCAGTCATCAACAGCCCAGCAGCTGATAATTCAAAAGGCCTTAATATAAAGTTAAAATTAGAAACCTCTTTCCACTCCAAGAGATTTATAAATATGTTTTGAAACTTTTAGTTTAAGCTATATTCATTTCCCTCCTCCATCACTTCCCCACAAAAAAGCACTTTAAAAAACTCAATCTAAAACAAAATATTTAGGGCGCCTGAATGGCTCAGTGGGTTAAGCATCTGCTTTGGCTGAGGTCATGATCCCAGGGTCCCGGGGTGGAGCCCCACATCAGGTTCCCTGCTCCTCCTTCTGCCCTCTGCCTGCCATTCCCCTTGCTTGTGCTCTCTCTCTCTCCAAAAAAATAAATCAAATCTTTAAAAAATAAATTAAACAAAACAAAAACAAATCTCAGAACAGCTGAAAAAGAGAACATTCAATGAAATAACTCAACAGTGACATATTACTAAACAAAGGGGAAAAAGAGTTTACTGCCTTCAGACCTTCTAACATAAGCATCCTTGTACACTGAGGTAAATAATTCAACTTAGGTAACTGAAAATATATTCAAAGTTTTTTATACACACACACACACACACAAACACAAATTCCTTGAAAGTGAAAAAATTATCCACAGACTTAATGAGAGCACTATATTCCAGGAAAAGGAGACTGGGAATTAAGTGCATTTAAGCTCTTATTATTAAATTACTGACTTTCAAGGATAAGGAAAGAATACTTAAGGTAACCCATAGAGATTAAAAGGAAATCACTGCCAATACCTGGCTGGCACAGACCTTTTCATAGCAATACTCAAGAATATTATACCCAGTAAAGATGTCTTTCTAGTGAAAGGAAATGGTCAGGAGTGCCTGGGTGGCTCAGTCAGTTAAGTATTTGCCTTCAGCTCAAGTCATGAACTCAGGGACCCAGGATCGAGCCCCACATTGGGCTCCCTGCTCAGTGGAGTCTGCTTCTCCCTCTGCTCCCCATCCCCTGTACTTGTGCTCATGCTCTAATAAATAAAATCTCAAAAAAAAGGAAATGAGTAAAGCTTCTCAAACCAAACTCTGAACATAATATCCAAGAGCCTTTCTCTGAGAGGGGAGAGCAAAACAAAAACAATCTGATAAAAGACAACCAATTAAGAAAGAACTCAAGAATGAAGAGGCCTTGCTAAAGGCTAGGTGATGAGAAGTGAACCCATTTTAAAAACATCTTATTTTTTATTACCTACAACTACAAGTTGAGTCACCAGAACTTGCACTACTACCATTTCCCAGGTTCAAATCCAAGCTGTGCCACTACCATTAGTTCTGTTCTCTAAACCTTAGGTTCTTCATTTGCATGAAACGGTTTCCTTTTGACTGTCGCTGCTCCCAGAACACAATATGGTGGTTTAAGTAACTCATAATCCTACATATTATGAAATCTCATCCAAACTGCTTGACTGGATGATCCCCATGGTAACTCTCTGAAGCTTTTCCTTTATTTTTTTTAAGTTTTATGTATTCATTTGAAGGGGAGAAGGGGAGCCTGAAAGGAGAGTGGGAGGGAGAAGTAGATTCCCCACCAAGCAGGGATCCCCCACCCCCAACATGGGGCTCAATCCCAGGACCCTGGGATCATGACCTGAGCCAAAGGCAGATGCTTAACTGAGCCATCTGGGCACTCCTGAAGCTTTTCCTTTAACTGAGAAGAACTCCAGCAAATGATAAACAAAAGATGAATAACAACATGAAAAAAAGTGCTTATAAGTGATCTTAATCAAATCATAGGCCTGTTTTCAAATAATTTGAAATGTAGTAAGCAGTATTTTCTCCTAATTGCACATGTATTTTTTCACTTCCAATAACACCCAAGTAGGAATGAATATTTCTCATTACGGACTTAATCCAAGCTTCCCCCTTTCAAAGGACCACATGCAATAACTGACCCCTTTTGCTCTTACAATCTCTATATTCACTTAATCTGCCATTCCTTCTTTTCCTCTCATTTCCGTCTTCAAGATTCTGTCAGCTAAGCCTGTACAAAAGTACTAATCACTGAAATGTGATCTATCCTTTCAAATGTCACCTCTTCTTAGGATACTTTATATTAGTCAAGACTCATGGGGATTAGGAGATAAAACAGTATAAGGAAAACCACTGACATCAGCCAATTTAAAAACCTGTTAATCAAATAGGCACAGTACAAGGTCAAGAGGCTTTTTAGGTCAAATAGCTGTGCTTTTTCAAACAGTACTGTTTTCCATGGTTCAGTGGAGCAAAACTGTTCATGCAAACAGAACTACAAGGGCAAGAATGAAAGGGCATTCATGCCAGTCCAAACTCAGGTTCTCAACAGTGTTATGAAGAGTGGTAAATAACCTTCAGAAGGGCTGGGTCCCCCTCTACATTTCAGATTTAAAAATTCATTATAAAAAATAACAATAAAGTATCATTGCTTAAATATCCCATTTCTGGTGTGTTTTCCAGAGCCAAAGTATTATTCAAGCAAGGATAATAAAATTTAGTTATTAAAGTTAAATTAATCTTAATTCTAGGTAAGAGACTACATAGTCAAGATACTTCTTAAGTTTTTGGTAGGAATGTGTATTACAAAAAAATATATATATTTTTTAAAGATTTTATTTGAGACACAGAAAGAGAGAAAAAGAGCGAGCATGAGCAGTGGAGAGGGGCAGAAGAGGGAAAAGCAGACTCCCAGATGAGCAGGGAGCCCAAAGTGGGACTCCATCCCAGGCCCCTGATATCATAACCTGAGCCGAAGGCAGATGCTTAATCAACTGAGCCACCCAGGCACCCCTTAAAAAAAATTTTTTTTTAAAGATTTTATTTATTTATTTATTCGTAGAGATGCAGAGAGAGAGAGAGAGAGGCAGAGGCAGAGGCAGAGGCAGAGGGAGAAGCAGGCTCCATGCACAGAGCCTAATGTAGGACTTGATCCCAGGACTCCAGGATCATGCCCTGGGCTGCAGGCGGCGCTAAACCGCTACGCCACTGGGGCTGCCCCCCTTAAAAATTTTTTAAAGGACAAATTATCACAAATAAAAATCTTAATTTTTCAACTACATATTATTGCTGGAATACTTTGTTTACATTTCTGGTAAATTCACCAGGTCATCTTCCTTATTTTAAGCTCTAATATTCTGTCCCAGCTTCCCTTTCAAGTAAGCAAGACATAATCCATTAAACAACAAAATAGTTTAGAAAGTATTAAATACCTCTAACATCTCTCCATCTTTTTTCTTAAAGGTATAGCTTATAAATAGCTACAATGAAAGTTAAAGTGTACTACTCAGGAAAAGTAGAAAACTTTGTTTTTTACCTAATTAAAAATTTACAGTAGAAAGAATCACTCACTTCCTCTCATTTACTTTTAACAGCCTACTGAAACTTCAGGAGAGTCCTTATTCAAAAAGCAGAGTGCTTTTATGGTGAATCACCAATCACAAATGGACTCTAATGCCTTTCTAAGTGGGAAGGAAAAAAATAGGACCTCTGAGAGAGAGGCTGACCATCCACAGTACCCCAAATCAAACGATTTCTCCTTTTGAAGAAGTTCTACCCATACATCTGCCATATAAGAACAGACAAATTCAAGAGTTAACTAGATTTGCAAGTATGTCTTGAAGCTGATACTTTAACAGATAGTCCAGGGACTGACACATACCAATAGCTGAGAAGCATTATACGAAACTATACATTGTAGTGTGTGTTATTAAAATTAATTGGGTTATCGCAGGACTTCTGTTTGTCCCTCTCCCTCCTACTCTGCACATCCACTATAACACACACACTCTCTCAAATAATTTAGGGGAAAAAAAAAGGAATAAAGATCTCAAATAACCTAATTTCCTATATTAAGACACTAGAAAAAGAAAAGCACACTAAACCTAAAGCAAGTATAAGAAATGAAATAATAGGGATCCCTGGGTGGCGCAGCGGTTTGGCGCCTGCCTTTGGCCCAGGGCGTGATCCTGGAGACCCAGGATCGAATCCCACGTCGGGCTCCTGGTGCATGGAGCCTGCTTCTCCCTCTGCCTGTGTCTCTGCCTCTCTCTCTGTGTGTGACTATCATAAATAAAAATTAAAAAATGAAAAAAAAAAAGAAATGAAATAATAGGGATGCCTGGGTGGCTCAATGGTTGAGGGTCTGCATTCAGCATAGAGTGTGATCCTGGAGTCCCAGGATTGAGGTCCCCCATCAGGCTCCCCTCAGGGAGCCTACTTCTCCCTCTGCCTGTGTCCCTGCCTCTCTCATGAATAAATAAATATTTTTTAAAAATGAAATGAAATAATATATCAGAGGCATCTAGCTGGCTCAGTGGGTAGTGCATGCAACTCAATCTTGGGGTCATCAGTGTGGAGCCTACTTAAAACTTAAAAAATTAAAAAAAGAAAGACTATATCAGAGGGAAAAATAATAAACTTGAAAAACAGAACAAACATCAATGAAACCAAAAGCTGATTCTTTGAAAAGGCTCACAAAATAGGCAAACTGAGGCAATTACCTCAACTGACCAAGGGGAAAAAAAACCCTCAAATCACTAAAATTATGAATAAATGAGGAGACATCACTACCAACCTTACAGAAATAAAAAAAGGGAACAAACATGAACAACTGTATGCCACCAATTAGATAACTTAGATGAAATGGACAAATTCCAGAAAAACTTCTAAACTGAGTCAAAACGAAAAATAAAATCTGAATGGGTCTGTACCAATAGATTAAATCTTGAATTTTAAAACTTCACACAAAGAGAATGTCCAGGCAAGATGGCCTTTATAATGGTGAATTCTACTATACATTTAAAGAATTCTTTTATAAATTCTTCCCCCCAAAACAGGAAAGAAACATTTTTCAACTCATGCCGTGAAGCCAGAATTACCCCGAAACCAAAATCAGATGAAGAATTACCCGAAAACTACAGACCAGTATCTTTGATAAATATACAAATACAAATCCACAACAAAATGCTACCAATTACTAAATCTATCAACCTATGACATTAAGAATTATACACCATGAAAAGTGGAGATTATCCCAGAAACAAAATTAATTGCTTATCTGCAATAAATCTTGGTTCTTTGAGCTACTTGTAAGCAAGAACTCTAATTTATTCATCTTTATATTCTCAGTAACAAGCCAATAACAAATATGTCGTTCTCATTATAAATAAACACCCATCCCCACTCCAATAACAAATGTCATTCTCATAAATAAATAAGCAAACATCCATCCCCATTCCTATCTCTATTTCTTTAAGCTACTTTATTTTTCTTTGTGTCAGTTTTATATGGGATCATATGCATATTCTTGTCCCAATGCTCAGGGACAACTTCACATGTTGATAGGTCTTCAACAAATATTTAATTAATGACATAAATTCTAAAACATTCTGTTCCTAAGTTGTAAGAAATTACTCACCTGAGTTCTTCAGGTTTTGCTGTACTTGCTGACAGACAAAAAAAAAGGAAATGTCCCATTAGTTTCCACTTACATGGTAAACTGCTTCATTACTCATAAAAGTAAATCTGGACAGCTTTTTAAAGGCATATTTCCCAATTATAGATTTAAAAACTGTCATTTCACAAAATGTTCTAGGATTCACATAATTAAAATCAATAATGACAATTCTTCCCATTTTTAAAATAAAGCTGTAAAATAAACATCTTCTTTTAAACAAGAACTACCTGCAAGGCTCCTAGAGTGAAGTAAGTGATAATAAAACAATGTCAGTGGAAAACAAGAGGTAACTCAGGAATTTCAATCATCACGAACTAAAATGGTTTCATTAATAGCTATATACTATTTAATTTATAGTCAGACTAAACAAAAATGATGAATATAAAATCAGTTTTTTATGCCAAATATCAGGGTAGCACAGTTGTTTCTAAACAATTGGGATGACCCTAACTGAACATACTTAAAATTCAATCTGTATTTTAATACAAACTCAGATTCAAAACCAAACACAACTTTTGGTTTTTCAAGTAAATCATGTTTTATATTACATAAATATACTTAAATATATATTGACGTTAAATTTAAAGACCATTTAAAAGTATCCTAATAATACTGTATGAAATAATCGTTACTCAAAATTTATTCATCATATACCAATGATTTTTTTTGAAGTTCCTCATGGCATTTGAGAGATTATGATTAATGAAATCATCAGCCATCAAAAAGAGAAGGGAAAGCGTTACTCAACAGAAGTAAAACAGATACGAACAAAAACTAAACACAAACTCAAAATAGTACCTGAATTAGGATTAACATAAAATTTAATCTCAGCAACAATATAGGCAATTTTTCCTTTTTTCTTACATTGATTCTGTCAAAACCAAAGTTAATAAATAAGGGTACTTCAGTTGACTTGAATAAACTTAAGGTTCATTCCTTTCAAGCAAACAATACCAGCACATGATGGACTGTCAAGGAAGGAACAGTCTTCTGAAACAGGGCTGCATCTCACCTTTCATTTGTAGGGTTCTTCGAGAGTATCGTTTGCTGGGTCTTCTTTCGAAGGATGTTGATCTTCTTGCTTTATTAGTTTTGGTGGTCTGATACTCAGTTTTCCCACTAAAATAAATGAGGCATATTAATAGGAAGAAGAGAATTTAAGGCCTACAGTAATCAGATACCCATGAGAGGAAGTCTATGTTAAGTGTGCCCTTAAAAGAACCATCCTGAGCTTCATCCTGAAGGAATTACACTGACAGCCTTGATGTCTCTCTTTACATTGTTGTTCTACATTTTAGGCTGGTGTGAAATTACACAACATGCAAATTGTATTTTTTTTTTCATAAGCATGCATGTGCCTAAGAACATACTGAATAACTTTGGAATATCTATACTCTTACGCAACTCCTTTCCTCTCTCCATTCACTCACCTCATATAAAGTTTGCAATTAACTAAAGATTTTGTTATTTTTTTCTAATTGTGATACACTTTTCAGAGAGTAATTTTCCAGAAATATTGAAAACTATTTTCCCATTCTCTTTGACTTCCATTGGAATTCTCTTAAGAAAATACTTCCTCACTTTTTTTTTTTAAAGATTTTATTTATTTATTCATGAGAGACACAGACTGAGAGAGAGAGAGAGAGAGAGAGAGAGGCAAGAGACACAGGCAGAGGGAGAAGCAGACTCCATTCCATGCAGGGAGCCTGATGTGGGACTCAATCCCGGGTCTCCAGGACCACATCCTGGGCTGAAGGTGGCACTAAACTGCTGAGCCACCAGGGCTGCCCCCTCACTTTTAATCAAAGTAGAATAGAACTTACATGAATCCCACACAATCAACTTGCCACAAGATTATCCATTCATTTTTTAAATCATACTGACTCTCAGGGTGTGCTGAAAACTCATAATCAATAATCTATTCTCAAGTAAACTAAAACATTTCTAACCTAGGACAAAGATGCAGAGTCTATAAAATTAAATTAACTTGAGGTTTATAAAGGACAAGAAATGTTACCCAAATTAATTTCCTTCTCAGTGCACAATAAATACCCTTTTTCTATATGGCATTCGGCTACTGCATGGAGACTCCTTAAGACTCTTATTACATGAATTTAAATTGTGGGTTAATTAATATAGAAAGTAAATGTCAAGAGGAATATAAAATCAATTATGATTATATCAGTATAATGCTTTCCTGTCTATTCAAGAAATTAAAGCCAATAACAATACCACTTTGTCTTTTATTTTGGCCAGTGGAAAACACTGGCAAACCACTTTGTTTCTCTATGCCTTGGTTTCTAAATCTGTAAAATGAGAAGTTAGCCTAAACTTTTTGGCTTTATGAAAGAATGAAAGATATAGCAAGTAGCTATTGATATTCACCTGTATCTAAATCGTGATCCTAGTCGAATAAATCCTGATCGATGAGAACTCTTTTGGACCGGACCTCGAAGGCGAAAGAATGCATGATGTTCCACAGCACATTTCCATAAATGTTTGCATGCTTTTGGGTGATCCAGTCTAAAGACAAATGTATGCTCCTGCTCTTTGCCCTGAAAAAGAAAAGGTTGTAAAGAGAGGTAATTATTAGGTCAAACAGTTCTGTTCCTTGTTACTCACCTACAAATACAACCACAGCAATCCTAACAAATAATAAAGCATCTAGTTTGCTCCCTTAAACTCAGACATTCTGTAGCTACCTACACAAAAAAACAAGAGTTGGGGGCACCTGGGTGGCTCAGTGACTGACCATCTGCTTTCGGCTCAGGGCATGATCCCATGGTCCTGGGATCAAGTCCTGTATCAGGCTCCCCATGGAGAGCCTGCTTCTCCCTCTGCCTATGTCTCTGCCTTTCTGTGTCTCTCATGAATAAATAAATAAAATCTTAAAAAAAAAAAAGGCAAGAGTTGAAATCAGGCTGTTCACTTTCATAGCCAATGTAAAACTATCCCTAAAAGGGTCCACTCTGCTGATAATGACCTCATTTCTCAAAAAAACCTCAACTGAGGCTTCATTTGCCATACTTTGGGATAAATATATAAAGGATGATACAAGATCTGACAATATATATCAACAGACTTCAAAGTGTGTACATTCTTCATCACAGTAACCATACTCTCAGTAATCTAATGATAATTAACATTCATAGGTACTTTTCTAAGCATTTCACATGGATTAACTCAGTGAGTAAATACTATCATTAGCTTCATTTCACAGATAAGGAAACTGAAGCTCAAGAAATAAGCCCAAGGTCACAAAGAAAACCAGAATTTGGAACCTATTTGTGCTCCAGTGCCTGGTTGTAACAACTAAGCTTTATCATCTAAGGAAAAATATTTTCTTAACGCCAAAATTTATACCCAAAGATTTTCTTCACAATCTCATTTAGAAGAGTAAAAATTGGCATAAAACCCTAAATAACCAAAACAAGAGAAATTATCAAGTAAATAACATATTTTAAAACTCTACAAAAAGAAAAATAGAAGACGAATAAATGTACTACTGTTTATTCATATTACAGAATAATACAGAATATATAGTTTAAAATGAATAAACTGATCTACATGGCTATACCTGTTTAGATAAAATAAGTAGACTGTAAAATATATATATACATATATTATTTATATAAATTTTTAAAACAATCCCATGTATTATGATGTTTTTATATTTGTAAAAAGAAAGTATGAAAATGATACCCTCCAATAATGATGGCCAGCTACCGGGAAGAAAGGGGCCAACTAGAGGGTTAGACTTTAGACTAACACTGAATACAGTGTTATTAATTTACCTATTTCTAAGAGATAATTCTGAAGCAGCAATGCCAAAAATGTTAATCTAAATGAGTGAAAAGGATATCATGTTTATGATTTTTTGTATTTTCCAGTGTACTTTGAATATTTTATAAGTTAAACTATTTTGTCATTTTATTTTATTTTTTTAGATATTTTTTCATTTAAAAATATATGAACTCTATGTTGTTTCTTCATGATTTTGACATAGACAAAGGTTCTTAAATTTTCAGACTTAGAAAGTACTGACTACAAAGAAAAATTTATGAATTCTATTACATTAAAATTGAAACACTCTATCCAAAACATACAATTAAAGGAGTCAAAATGCAAGTCAAGGAGAATATACTTGCAACACCTATATATATCCATGAAGAACTGATGTTCAGATACATAAAGAACTTCAATGACAAAAAAAGCATATGACCAGGGATCCCTGGGTGGCGCAGCAGTTTGGCGCCTGCCTTTGGCCCAGGGCGCGATCCTGGAGACCCGGGATCGGGTCCCACGTCGGGCTCCTGGTGCATGGAGCCTGCTTCTCCCTCTGCCTGTGTCTCTGCCTCTCCCTCTCTCTCTGTGACTATCATAAATAAATAAATAAATAAATAAATAAATAAATAAATAAATAAATAAATAAATAAAAAATTAAAAGCATATGACCATAGAAAAATGAGCAAAAGACTTGTACAGGCACTTCAAAAAAGAGAATATCCAAATATTCAATAAATATATGAGTGGTAAACAAATAAATGCTAAATAATGCACATGAAAACCACAAAATCATTCTACCATCAGGATGAATAAAATGAAAAGAATACCGAACAGCAAATAAACAACAAATGGAACTCTCTTATATTGCAGGTGAGAATGTAAATTTGTATAAACACTTCTGAAAATAGTTTGGCAGTATCCACAAAAGCCAAACATGTGCATATCCTAACTAATAACTCAAATGCCCATCAACAGAAGGATGGATAAATAAGTGTGGTCTATATAAAAAATGGAATACTATGTAACAGTAAGTATGAGCCAACTTTTAACAACCAGCTACAAGAGGACTGAAGACACAAAGGGAACAATCAGTCATGTTTCATTTAGATAAAGTTCAAAATATCAACAAAAATCAACATGGTGTTAAAGTCAGGAGAACAGTTATTATCCCTGGAGGCCTGTACCTGCTGGCAGGCACAGAAGAGAGCATGTAACTCTGGCAGAGTTCTACTTACTTCTCCATCTGGGTGCTGGTCATACAGGTGTTTATGAAAATCCAACAAGCTGCACACTTATTTTTGCACTTATATGAATGTGTGTTACACTTCAACAAAACTTACCAACAATAAATACACAGAAAAAACATGGGAAAACATACAATCTCAAAGTAGAAAAAACCCTTCTGTAAGTCATGGAAGAATGATAAATTTGCCTCTTTAAAAATTTTTAAAGAAATCACGATATGTAATGTTAAAAAACAAACAACTATTAGATAAAATATTTACAGTTTCTATGATAAAGGGCAAAATCAGTAAGAAAAAAAGGCCAAATGACAAAATGGGCAAAGGATATGTATGCATAATTTAGAGAAAAGGAACTACAAAAAAATTAAATTTATGAAAAGATATTCAATATCACTCATAATAACAGAAATAAAAATCAAACCTACAATGAAATTCCATTTTTCACCTTTCAGATAAAAATGTGACAACTCCCTCTGAGGAAAGAGGTTTGATCCTTGGTAGGATCTGTCAGGACAAATGCACATGTGAACCAGGAAATCCACCTCTAGGAAATTATCCTACAAATACTTGCCAACGTGCAAGCTCATGCATATATTGTGAAAAAATGTTGACTGTGAATTTATTAAATAAATTAGGGTATATCCATTCAGAATACTATGCAGTTTAGTTTGTTGTTTTTTTTTTTTAATTTAAAAAGATTTTATTTACTTTTTTTTCATGAGAGACACAGAGAGACAGACAGATGCAGAGGGAGAAGCAGGCTCCATGCAGGGAGCCCAATGTAGTACTCAATCTTAGTACTGCGGGATCACCACCCGAGCCAAAGGCAGGCGCTCAACCGCTGAGCCACCCAGGTGTCCCTAGTTTGTTTTTTTTTTTTTTAAATAAGAACAAAGAATCATTTGGGTGCCTACATGACTCCCTCGGTTAAGCATCTGCCTTCTGCTCAGGTCATGATCCCAGTCAAGTCCCACACTGGGCTTCCTACTCAGTGGGGAGTCTTTTTCTCACTCTACCTCTCCCTCCTGCTTGTGATCTCTTTTGCTCAAAAAAAATAAATAAAATATTAAAAAAACAAAACAGGGGGATCCCTGGGTGGCTCAGCGGTTTGGCGCCTGCCTTTGGCCCAGGGCGTGATCCTAGAGTCCTGGGATCGAGTCCCGCGTCAGGCTCCTGGCACGGAGCCTGCTTCTCCCTCTGCCTCTCTCTCTCTCTCTCTTTCTCTCATGAATAAATAAATAAATAAATCTTAAAAAATAAAAATAAAAAAACAAAACAAAGAAGCATTCTATATAGTTATATGAAATATTCCAAAAGTTATCTCATAAAGTTTAAAAAGGATTAGTACAGAACAGTCTAAAAGCATGGTAAATTCTGCATAAAAAAGAACTGATACACATTTGCTTGTGTGTGTATATAAAATACCTTCAAAAAGATATCTAAGAAGCTAATACTATGTAAGATCAAATTTAAAATGACATTGATTGTAAGATACACAATTTTCTTATGGCCTAAATAAGAACAAGTGTCATCAATTAAATTATGACCATATTTCCTTATCAGATAGAATTATATTTTATTCTTCTTAAAGAACTGCCTTTAGGGTTAGATATAAATATCACTGAATCACATATGTGTTTACATAAAAAGGAAAATATTTGTAAAGTAAGTTTTTAGATGCAAAATCTGTTTCAAGTCATTATCAATGCATTTATTGCTGATACAATGATCATCCTGTGTATCATTAATAGATTTCTTTTTATTTATTTTTTTTAAGATTTTATTTATTTATTCATGAAAGACACAGAGAGAGAAAAGCAGAGACGTAGGCTGAGGGAGAAGCATGCTCCAGGCAGTGAGCCTGATGTGGGACTTGATCCTAAGACCGTAGATCAAGCCCTGAGCCAGTGGCAGGTGCTCAACCACTGAGCCACCCAGGCATCCCTAGATTTCTTTTTAAAATGCCCTATTGTCTATATGATTTTCTTCTAAGCTATGTGATAAGGCAATCCTTTGCATGTATCTCTGAAATAAAACTTGAAACTTAGAAAATGTATTTAATTTTCATCTAATTTTCAGAACCTTCTTTTAGGTTCTCTGCTAAGTAGTCCCTCTCACACATCATTGTGCATACGAGTCTTTTTAACATTGCCCAACTTGCTTTTATCTATATGTATATGTTTTTCAATTTATTTCTTTGCATGCAATAAAGTTACTTTTTAAATTTATTCATGATTCCATAAGTTTTGACAAATGCATGGAGTCTAGCAACTACCACCAAAATCAGGTTACAGAATCTTGTGCCCCCAAATCCTGTGTGCTGTTCCTTCTGTAGGCAAGCCTCCTCATTCTCCTTAATCTCAAACAATTAGTGATCTGTTCTATTACTATAGGCCTGCCCTTCCCAGATCGTCACATAAAGAAAACCATACAAGTCAATCTTCTGAGTCTGGCTTCTTTCACCTAGCATAATGCATTGAGATACATCCATATTGTGTGTATCAATTAGGAACCAGAGTTAACTGAAAAAAAAAAATAATGCTTAATTTAGGTTTTCTTAAGGCAGCCCAGATGGCTCAGCGTTTTAGCGCCTGCCTTCGGCCCAAGGTGTGATCCTGAAGTCCCAGGATCGAGTCCCACGTCGGGCTCCCTGCACAGAGCCTGCTTCTCCTCTGCCTGTGTTTCTGCCTCCCTCTGTGTCTCTCATGAATAAATAAATAAAATCTTAAAAAAAAAAAAAAAGAAAGAAAGAAAGAAGGCTTTCTTAAAGAATATTAGACTTGAGTTACCACATAACATCATCGTTAGAATAAGTAATGCAAAGTTCCTACCTGATCATCATCTTCTACAACCACCAGAGTTAATTTATTCTTCTTAAAATCCAATCTGGTTATCTTGGGCCTATAACAATATCAGAATAAAAATCAGATTTAAAATAAATGTCCTCTAAATTAAAAGGAAATGTTTGTTGTTACTTCTAGCACATTAATCATCTAACTGCTAAAATGAAAACAGTTAAGAGGGTAAACATAACTCTGCCATGGCACTGCCCATCAGCAAAGCCTCCAATCTAAAAAATATTTAGGATAACAGAAAAAAAATTTCAAAAGCAGTATCTCTAACAAACCAATGCTGCACATATATCAGACATTAAAAATGTTAAGAAAATAAGGAAATCCGTATATATATTTTATAGGCTTCCAGCTATGGTACAAGAGAGTCTCTATGCCTAGTGCAAAGCAGCAGCATAGGATACAGGAAAGACTAACTATACAGCTTTTTTAAAAGGCATAATAAAAGGAAAAAATCTTCAACTCTATTCTCTATATCAATTTTGGTTTGAGGAAGTGCATCTTTAATCTAAAAAAAAAAAAAAGATTTTTTAAATCTCACTTTATGGGCCCTTTTCCAACTCTATCCCCTACTTGTACTGAAATCCTCAACAACCGACCACATGTGAACTCTGCACTTTTATCAACTGTGAATGTCAAAACACACAACTCTCATTCTAATTTTCAATATGACTTATATAAAAAATGTAATTTTAAGACATAACTTGTTTACAAGAATTGTACAAAAATAAGTAAAATACGTGGAGGAGGAGGGGAAGAACTAGCACTTACGTATAACAAATACATAATGCCTATTAAGTGTCAGGTACTCTTATAAGTGTTCTACGTGTATTAAGTCAATTGATTCTCACAATAACCTTAAAAGGTGGTACAAAAGATGCTTTATCTCTCTGCCTACAGCATTCTCTGGCCATGAAGTATGTATGTTCCATCTGCCCTCGGGGCAAGCTGGAAGTCTCAGAGAATTAACACTCAAGGACTGGGTAAATAAATAGCCCAGAGCTCCTTCACCTATCAAAGGACAATTATGAAAATGTTCCACTGAAGTCTCTCAGAAAGTCCCTAGCAGACACACCTGGATTCAAAAATAAATGAAATATAATCAACTTTTTGAGGGAAAATAATTTTCAAACTAAAATTCTATTCTCAGCCCAATTATCAAGAAAGCATAGAAGACTAATCCATTTTAAGGCATCCAAGGATTCAAAAAATTTACCTCCTACACCATGCTTCTCTTGGGCAGTTACTTGAGTATATATATCAGAATAAACAAAAGAAAGAAAGGAAAATACAGGAAGAAACATAGGATCCTAGCTGAGAAAATAGATAAAAGCTGCAGAGTAGCTGGGAGAGCAGACAGTTCCAGTTGGAACAGAAGAATCATTTAATGCAACCCTGAGGATTTGAAAGAATTTAAGGATATGACAAAGGCAGGTTAATTCAAAGGCTACAAGAAGGGAGGAAGGGGAGCCAAGAACTCAGAAAAAAACAATAACCTATATAGGAAAAAGAAAAAAATGTAATCCCAGTTGTGATCTCAAGATTTCCAGGCTGATCAAAAGAAAGATAGGATCATGAGATAGCAGTATTGTGCAACAAACTTTACTGAGAGGCGTTTGGACAAGGTTGCATGAGAAAGACAGTCCTTGACCTTCCATAGGTGACTGCACAAAGCTACCACCAAAGAAGGGGAAAAGGGCATAGGAACTTATAGGAGAGAGGGGGATCAGAGAGGAGATTTAAGTGTCTACTCAGTGGCTTCAGCAGCAAGTAGGGAGTCTCTGGGTCAGAGAACTCTGAAGTGGTTCTGGGTCTTTTAGAGCTACAGGATTTGTCTTCTCTGTGAAGAGCAGATGTCGGGTACAATTTACAGTGGGACATGTAAAGCAGGCAGGCTCTAAGTCATTAAAAATATACCTATCGGGCTATAAGTAAATTAACTGGGTGTACAGGAATTTGAATTTCATGTTGGTGGGCTTTGAGCTAACGATCCTGGTGTGCTGCAAAGAAGTACACAACACAGGGGCCCATCTTTGGCTCCTGAATGTAACACCAGTACACTATGAACCTCTATACCAGTTCTGACATAAGGATAACAATATGACCACTATTTCTTATTTCTTAATTCTCAGTTTTTAGAACAAACCAGACAAGATGTAAAGAACTTAAATATGGCTACAAAATACAAGTAAAATCTATCCTTGTTATAAAATACAAATATAATTTAAAAATATGAATGACACAAAATACAAGTAAAATCTATCCTTGTTATAAAATACAAATATAATTTAAAAATATGAATGACGCCCACTATGGGCGTCTGAGTGGCTTCAATCAGTTTAGTCTGCCTTCAGCTCGGGTCATGATCCCAGGATCCTGGGATTGAGTCCCAAGTTGGGTGGCTCTCTGCTCAATGGGGAGTCTGTTTCTCCCCCTCTTCCCTGCTCATGTTCTATCTCTGTCTCTCTCTCTCTCTGAAATAAATAAATAAAATATTAAAAAAAAAAGAATTTAGAATCTACTAAGAGAAGCACAACTTAAAAGGAGGGGCAAATTAACTTCCTTTTACATACCAGGAAGTAGGGAGTAATGAGATTGTGGAACAAGAAGTAATAAAAACAGTGATGTAACTACATGATTGCAGAGTGCCCATGTGAATATTTAATACATGTAGAAATATAAAATATATCAAGAGATATATTCTGACACCTTGAAACTGAAGGAAAAAATGGAAGAGTTTTAAAATTTACCTCTGAGGGGTAGGACTAAAGATGGGTAAGGGGAAACATTTACAGTTTTTTCAGAATTATTTGATTTTCAAAATCTGTTTTATGTATTAACTTGACAGAAACGTTTTTTACTCATTAAAAAAAAAAAAAAAGTAAGTATCTGTAACATTAACTCTGCTTACCAAAAAAATAAGCCAATTTTGGTCTCTCCTTCAAAAACAAGGACTCCTGTTGGAGTTAGTCCCAAGCTATAGTCATTCCCATCTCTAGCCTAATTTAAAGAGAACAAAATGGGTTATCTTTATTTACATAAAACAGATTTCACATTTTCACACAACAGTTTATTTTCACATTGAATTATATTAACTATATACAGGCTAATATTAATATGCAAAGTGTTTTCAACAATCAGAATATCCAATACAACAGTCTCAGGAAAATTCATGCATTTACTTTACACTAACACCTTAAAGTATTATAATCACTGAAAATACATAGGTATACTTCCACTAAAAAGAAAGCTCTTATGGATTCTGCTCATATTCTATTTACCACTTAAATTACAAATTTTTAAGACTTTCTTTTTGGAAAAATTTAGCTACTTAAACTAGAAATAGGGATGCCTGGGTGGTTCAGCAGTTGAGCATCTGCCTTCAGCTCGGGGCATGATCCCAGGATCCTGGGATCTAGTCCTTGTGTCGGGCTCCCCACAGGGAGCTGGTTTCTCCTTCTGCCTATATCTCTGCCTCCCTCTCAGTGTTTCTCATGAATGAATAAATAAGATCTTTAAAAAAATAAACTAGAAATAAATCACTATACAAACTGTATTACTGCTTATCAAAGTGCTCTCAAAGCTATACACTTTCAACTTCCTAAATTATTTTAATTTTTAAATAGCCTACTCAGCTTAAGTGATACAAGATGATACGAACATGAAGTGAAATAATAAAAAGTAGCTTAAAAATCTAAAAAAAATATAACAGTAACACCTTAAAAGCACAGATATGCCTTTTAGGAGATCTTGGTTGTTTCTCTTCTTTCTCATGAGTCTTTATGTGAGATTCTCGTATTTAATCTCAACGTTTACAACACATCCAAAGTACCCAGTGCTATACTATGCCAAGTCAATGTACTCCCTCATACTGGAAAATGCCATAGTTACCTTGAATCTTAAAGAAATAAACTTTTTAATAAGCATCACAACACAGTGCTTACCTTGACTACATGCATATCAACACCATACATTTCTAACCATTTGGCTTTATTCAGGTAATTGGTTTCAGCTTGTGCTGGTGTTTGACCTCTGAAATTTAAAAAAAAATAATGTTCAAAATAATAATATAAATTTTATACCAAGAACAGAAATAGAAAACAAATACAAAATCACTGTGGCCAGAAAAGTGTGATCAAATGTCAAGTACCTGTACTCCTTCCATTTCTCAAAAATAGCCAGCTCCATCTCTTCAGTCTGAATGGGCACGAACCTGAACTCAGATACAAGTTCAGGACTATGCTCAGCAAGATCATAGTCACCAAGTTCAGCTATAAACATAAATTCCACAAAGTTATATTTTGTTAAGCAGTTTATTCCCTGCTGAATCATTCTTCAATACTCATTTTATTAATAAAAACTCTTAAGAGGATAAGAAAAATTCTTTTCTTAAACTACCAGTAAGTCATAACACCCAGATCATTCCCAAAACTAAATCTAGCTTAGACTAACAATTTGTCAACATCTATACACACAATCACATACTTGTGGTTGGTGGTATATTTTCAAATAAATGTGTTTCTGTTCATTTATTTCATAACTTATAAGGCTTAGCTTTTGAAAACTTCTTTCTGGACTTCCTTAGAGAAATACATTTTGACCTTATGACAAATAAACAAAAAATATTTAGCAACCTTTAAAAAAACAATTAGCAGGCATCTATTAAGAATCTAATATGCAGAGGGGCCCCTGGGTGGCTCAGTTGGTTAAGAATCCAACTCTTGATTTCAGGTCAGGTCATGATCTCATGATCATGAGATTAAGCCCCGCATCAGGCTCCCCACTGAGCTTGGAGCCTGCCTAATATTCTCTTGCTCCCTCTCCCTCTGCCCCTTCACATCCCCATTTCGTGCACATGCTCTTAAAAAAAAAAAAAATCTAATGTGCAGAGAATATGACATCATACACCACTAAAAGATACAGTCTTGAGGTGCCTGGGTAGTGCAGTTGGTTAAGCGCCTGACTCGATTTCAGTCAAGGTCATGATCTCAGGGTCATGGGATCAAGCCCCAGGTTGGGCTCCATGCTCAGCATGGAGTCTACAAGTCCCTCTCCCTCTGCTACTCCTATTTGCACTCTCTTTCTCTCTCAAATAAATAAAATCTTTTAAAAAAAAAAAAAAAAGGATATAGTCTCTGTCCTGGAATTGTAAATCGTTAATCCTAAAGAAATAACTGACAGAAAAATTAGAAAAAAATATTTGGGGAAAGGAGGCAGTAGGAAAAACCCTAGACAATGTACAAACATTTATGTACTCATCTGTGGTTACCTCTGAACTGAGGGTTTGGGGGATTAGGGAAAGGAATTCTAATTTTCTATACTTCAGACAATTTTCCTTAAAAGAATATTTTACTCATTTAAAAATTTAGAAACTTCCACTCTTATTAAAAAATCCAGCTGTGTAGGAAGACATATATAGATCTTGAGATAATAATAAAAATGATAGTAACTCATTATTTATTGAACATTGATTCTATACCCTTAGATATGTTACAGATATACTGTCATCTATTTTCTCGACAATTCTGGAAAACATTTATTAACATGACCACTAGATTACTTTAAGAAGCACCAAACCAAATGGGCTTACACCCAAGTTGTTTGGGATATATACTAAAATGGCAAGGAAAAACTGAAACAGAAGTATGAAAAAAATTAGTAACAAAAACTATTCTGATAAAATATAAAATCATAAATGAGAAACAACTCATTTTACGTAGATGGGAGTAGTACTTCAGCAAATTTATTCTTAAGGACCTTAAGACTTAGTTTATTGCCAAACTATTATACATGAGACAAAGAGATACACAAGATATGACATGAAATATGAAGGAATTATGTAAATAATAGTGCCATGGGTGAAAAAGAAAGTAGGAAAAAGCTTTTACTTAGGAAAAAATGTAATAAGTAGAGTTAAGAGATAACAAAATAGAGCCACAATGCATGAATCAAACAGTAAGTTTTTAGTAAGCACTACCTTGAATAGTGCTTTGGTAAATACACAAAAATATATAAAAATCACATTTTCAGGAAACACATACCTTGGCTGTCATGAAACTTACACAATGATACACAGGAAGAACATATGAGGCCATAAGTAGAACACATACATTGAAAAGGACAGCTTTTCAAAGTTTAGAATTAATCAACCTCACATAGGAATTAATAAGATGTAAAAAAAAAAAGTGTGCTTTCAAGATGCATGCAGTTATATTCTTCTGATTATTACAATGCTAGACGCATAGCATTTTCAAGCTAGTATCTGACTTTCTGCAGATGCAAAAATAAATTTTAATGTGTAGACAGACTAGGATAGTAGATGGGGGCAGGTAGATCATTTACATTGAAATTTTGAAAATTTGAAAGTCAACTTCACAAGCTTCATTTAAGATAAGTGGAAATAATACCTACTTTACGTTGACCATTTCTTTTTCATAATTACTATAAATTTATTTTTTAATTTTTCATTTTTTGAAGTACAGGGTTGCCTGGGTGGCTCAGTTGGTTAAGTGTCTACCTTTGGTTCAGGTAGTGATGCATGGGTCCTGGGCTTGAGCCTCACACTGGGCTCTCTGCTCACCAGGGAGCCTGTTTCTCCCTCCCACTTGTGTTCTCCCTCTCTGATAAATAACTAAAATCAGGGCAGCCCCAGTGGCTCAGCAGTTTGGCGCCACCTTCGGCCTGGGGTGTGATCCTGGAAGACCTGGGATCAAGTCCCACGTCAGGCTCCCTGCCTGGAGCCTGCTTCTCTCCCTCTCCCTCTGCCTCTCTCTCTCTCTCTCTCTCTCTCTCTCTCTGCCATGAATAAATAAATAATCTTTAAAAAAAAATAACTAAAATCAGAAATTTCTTCTGGGTGCCAATCCCTCTATCACTAGGAAAATATGCTTTCTTAAATAGGGGAAGCATGAAATAAGCAGAAATATTAGATTTACCAAAAAACATAAAAATTTTGTCTTATTATTAGCCATATAATTGCAAATAAATACTGATCCTAGAGGGACTGGGGATAAATATGTAATCATCAAAAAAAAAAAAAAAAGTATAAGGGTGCCTGGGTGGCTCAGTGGTTGAGTGTCTGTCTGCCTTTGGCTCAGGTCATGGTCTCAGTGTCCCAGGATCAAGTCCTACACCACGCTCCCCACGGCAAGCCTGCTCTCTCTGCCTCTCTCCCCTGTGTCTGTCATGATAAGTAACAAAATCTTTAAAAAAAAAAAAAAAAGTATAAATGCCTTCATAATCATTAAATTTTATTTGTATTCTAGTATAAATACTGCAATGTAATATTTACTTCTGTTTTGTGAATGAAGTCTGAAATTATAATTTTCTTAATTTATAGTTTTCTTTCTTTCTCTTTTTATGTCAATTTTTTCAGAAAAAATAAGCTTAACAGTATTTGGTCAATATAACAAGACATAAAAACAGTGAGTTTTTCATTAATCTCATATCCTAGAAAATATTTTATTGTTAAAATAACTATCAGGAACTTTTAAATACGCTCGAAGTATTTCTTTCATGGATTCATTTTTAAGAATAAAACTAAAGAAAGCAAAACTTTTGTGGCTATTGCAAAAATTTACTCCCATAGCCCTGCATTTTTTTCAAGGAAAAAAAAAAGCAGGTCCCATTATACTTAATTATCAAGTCAACTACAATTCTAGTTTGAAAACAAGGTACAGATGGAAAGGGAGCAAACATAATGAAAGGGAAGAAAAAGAAGGCAATGCTCTAAAAACAAGTAAAAGTAATAGGGTTGGATATTGATACAAGTTTCCACAACAGTGGTGTTACTTCTCTTGCACATCACTTTGAATCTTTTGAAATTCTTAACTAAAGATATACAAAAAAGAATTATGCTTTTTTCTTAACAGTCAACATAAGAATTGCTTACCTTGCAGATTATAAGCTGCCAACTGAACTGCTGTATCAAAGGGACACTCTAATCTAAGACCAAAACACAAATTTGTTAGACAAGTCAACTTCACAAGCTTCATTTTAAAATTAAGTGGAAATAATATACGTTGACCATTTCTTTTTCATAATTACTATGAATTTATTTTTCAAAATCATTTTCAACTACTTAATATGTGGTTTACCTTAAATAACTAATACTCACTTTCCACTGAGAATATCTTGTTTTAACTGAAGAACAAATAAATACCTAAGAAAAATAAAAGGCACGCATTTAACTAAACAGAAAAATCTACTTTAAAAAATAATCCTATCCTTCTAATTTGAGAAGAAACATTCTTAATTATACAATTTTACCCACAACAGAATCTGTATAATTAAAAAAAAATGTGAAAAAATGGGGACAATAAGCATCAGGAGGATGGCAGCATATCCATAAGATAACAGCAAGGAATAGGTGGCCACAGAGTACAGTCCAACCCTTAAGGTTACAGGTTTTAAGCAAATTATTGAGAATGAACTCTGTGATCCAATTTAACATTAATCTCACAATACAAGCCACCTCATATGTGAAAGGATACAGACATGTATGTAACTATGGAGATTAACAATAATCTCATGGCAGAGTATTCAAGAGGAAATCTTTCTAAAAGGACTCAACAACTCAGTTTTTACTTAATAAATAGTATGTGTGTATGAATCAGGGATTTACCATATAGAGTGAGTGAATAAATGAGAAGGAGGCAGGACAAAATAAAAATAACTGTATATAACCTACTTAAAGTTTATTTAAAACTATTCAAACCAAATCAGGATCTAATATTTTTCATCAGTCAATGGCATTTCAATAGGTAAAGAAAGTCAGAAGCCAATCTGAATAAACTCCCAGTGGCCAAAGATAGATCATTTTGAACATCAATAACTGTGACATGCCAATACAGTCAAACACACCAGTCCTGTTTAAAATCCCTAAGTTGACAATTATTCTTTAAAAAAAAAAAAAAAAAAAGAACTCACTAGTTACCTTTACAGGATGCTATGGAACCAACTCTTTATTTTGAAATTGACCAAAGGAAAAAAAAAATCCTACACTTAAAAACACTGTTCCAAAGGAAATTCTATTGTCTGAGGTCTTACAATCAAAAGCAAGAGATCCATTTCATTAGTGATGTACAAGCTGGAAAGAATTATAAAGGCAACCTTCCAACATTTTTAGCTAGCTTTAGCCTGTACAAGTCTATAGAGAATAGTCTTACCGGGTTAGCTCTTCCCGAAGATTATTTGGTTCTGAAGAATAAAATTTAACTCGAAGATGCAGACAATAGGGTGAACCAACTGTCATTAAAAAACAAAAACAAAAAAAATGTTAAGTTTTTAAGGAACTATTCATTCAAATAGTAAGAATTTTCAGTCAGTAAATTTATGAAAAAATCTACTCAAGTGGGGACAGAAGACAACTTATTGTGGCAATATTTTACATACCAAAATATTGTATGACCTAATTAAAGCCTGATAGGCTAACACAAAAAAGATCAATCAGTAGATTTCTTTAAATGTACCAACCATCATACAGTACTATCAGAATCAGCTGTCCTCCCAAGAATAGATAGCTCTAGACGAATCTAACAGTTTGAGGCCAAATGCATCAAACACAAGTCTTAACTATGTAATCTAATACAAGCTTAACTATGTAATCTAACAGCCCTAAAAAAAAAAACCTACCAAGCTCTATTTCTTGGGTACTAATGCCTAGGTTATTAACTGTTCATAGCAAATTCCCCCACACTTTCCAATTCATTTCACTTACTTCATTCACTAACTTCTAAATTCTCGGTGGCTTTACATTATCTTGTAAAGCCAAAAGTTGAGGTGCTCTGAAACCTCTTAAAACAAATGACAAGTGGGATGGCAAACTGGACATTGGTATCTTCCCGATTTGTTAGGAATGATACATTTTATGTGAATGGTTTCACTTCATTATTCTTAATTTCTAAAAGCTACAACTTTAAAGTCTCAAAATATTTTATAAAGCAGGGCAGATGCCAAACAGGAAAATTCCAATGTACGAAATTACTAAAAGTTAAGCACCTCATGAGAACTCAATCTCCTTTGCAAGTTGCAAACCTTTCTATGGGAAATAAACTGTAAAGTACCTGACTCTAGATTACTACTAACCCCATATAATTTAGGAGGTGGGTCAGTGTATCAAATTGAAATTATCTTTAGAAAGCAGAGATGCTAAGAAATACATCTGAAACATGATCTCTTTATTAGGAATCAGTTTCTAATATATAATTACATATAACTGAATTTTACTTTTTGTTCACAGTATTTCCAACACTTACTTTTTACTTGCTTTTTGATGCTCTTTGTACCATCTAACCAGTGCTGAAAACAAAAACAAAAATCAGATGTTAAGCAAATGATACAAATCAACATTATCATTAATAAAAGTTAATTTTCATTATGCTTCTGTGATAACTAGAAGGAAATATTTCACAAGAGAAAAAAGAATGAATGAAAATGGGTGGAGGATTATCTGCCAACATCTACAGCAAGCTTACGACACACAAGCAAAAAATGACCTAAAACCAGATATAGGACTAATTTTTAAAAAATATTTTATTTATTTAAGAGAGAGGGAGAGAGCAAGAGCAGGGGGTGTGAGGAGCAGAGAAAGGGACAAGCAAACTTCACGTTGAGCGCAGAGCCCAACTTGGGGCTCAATTCCAGGATCCTGAGATCATGATCTGAGCTAAAATCAAGAGTCGGTCACTCAACCAACTGAGCCATCCAGGCAACACCCAGATAAATGACCTCTTAAAACATTTCCTCTGCTCCCTCACAGTAACAAGGGTGGTATTTTAAATCTTTCCCTTAGTTTTTCTATTTCCCAAAAAAATGATTATTTCAAAAACTGTTAAAATTAGAAAAAAAGTATCCTCATATTCCAGTGCCTGGTTCATTCTTGTAATAAAAATGTTAAGATTTACTAGGGCACCTGGTGGGGGGTGGGGGCTCAGTTGGTTAAGCATCTCCCTTTGGCTCAGATCATGATCCCAGGGTCCTGGGACTACACCCTGCATTGGGCTCCTTGCTCAGAGAGTCTGCTTCTCCCTCCCCTCTCCACTTGTGCTCTATCTCTGTTCCTATCTCTCTCTCTCTCTCTCTGATAAAAACATAAAATCTTTAAGAAAAAAAAATGTAAGATTTACTAACAGATCATAACCAAAAATGAGGGGAAATAACAGTGTCACTTAAAATTTACAAAACAGGGCAGCCCCGGTGGCGCAGCGGTTTAGCGCGGCCTGCAGCCCAGGGTGTGATCCTAGAAATCCGGGATCGAGTCCCACATCAGGCTCCCTGCATGGAGCCTGCTTCTCCCTCTGCCTGTGTCTCTGGCTGGCACGTGCGCTCTCTCTCTGTCTCTGTGTGTCTCTCGTGAATAAATAAAAATCTTAAATAAATAAATAAATACCTGCGTATTAAAAAAAATTTACAAAACAGATACTACTCACAAGTAGTACTTTGAAAGAGCCTATACAATAAAATTAGATCTATCTCATAACTAAGGCCCCACCTATTAAATGAATCAGTCTTTGCTCCTGGGCTTTACAAATGAAAAATGTTAACACTGTGACTAGCTGACTTCTGGTTTCAAAACTAACAGCCTTTTGATTTTTGTAACCTCTCCACTATGAAATGTCCGTAACACAAACAGACTTAATAAGACACAATTCCAGAGACTTCCACAGATAAACCATTCCCAGCTCACTTCTCACTATTAATCCCTTTACAACACCAAGTCCTAACAGTGACAGGATACACTCACCCAACTAAGATATACATGATTGTGTTCTTTCCAGCATGCTTACAATTCCAAGCACCCTAAAAACGAAAGAAGTGTTCTTGTGCTAACTAGTTCACAGAGCTAAAGAATCCAGTTTCAGAAATCCAGATAGGCAATGAGTGGATAAACAAGGCTGCATTGTTAACAGCCTTGTAACCATTTGCTTTTCTTGCCAATTATTTGCCTAGCCTCTTCTCTCCATTCTCCCCCAAGATCCAAAAAGTGAAATTCACAAAACTACCAGTGTAGAGCAAAGTACCTCTGCATGTTGAAATAAGATGCTCAGTAAACATTTCAAAAGGCAATTAAATACTATGCAATATTTTCTCTGGATTCTGAGTGTGTAAGCTATTTAGTCAACCATCTCTCTTTTTTTTTTTTTTAAGATTTTATTTTTAAGTAATCTCTGTACCTAACATGGTACTCAAACTCACAATCCCCTGACTGAGCTAGCCAGGAGCTCCAGCCATCTCTTCTCTTTTAATAAATTTGGCTAGAAATTTTTTTTTTTAATTTTATTTATGGTAGTCAGAGAGAGAGAGAGAGGTAGAGACATAGGCAGAGGGAGAAGCAGGCTCCATGCACCGGGAGCCCAATGTGGGATTCGATCCCGGGTCTCCAGGATCGCGCCCTGGGCCAAAGGCAGGCGCCAAACCGCTGCGCCACCCAGGGATCCCCCGCTGCGCCACCCAGGGATCCCTAGACATTGACTTTTAAGCCTATTTCAATCCAGTAACTGTTCAGTTTTACACATCCCTCCAATAGAATCCTAGGCTAGCCAGTAGAAACACAATTCAATCTATTAGCAGAAAAGATTTCAATCTAGTACAGCAAAAAGTCCATTTCATGGCCAATGCCAGCAACTCACTGTCCCAAAATCCCAAACTTAGTTATGCTAATACCTACTATAGCCTGATGCCAACCACATATTGCATATAAGATAAAATTAGTTTTTATACCCCAGATTGTCTTCTTCCCACAACATGAATCTAGGAGTTCTCTATCTTCAGGTTTTAACTACTCTACTGCAAGGAATTATCAGGTGTCTGTTGGTCGCCTGGGCAGTTTTATGAGCCTATGGTTAGGGAGACATCTACACCATATGAGTGCAAATGAGCACAACCCTTCCAGGAAGCAATTTAACAAAGCCTTAAAAATAATTGTCTTTGGGGGTGCCTGGGTAGCTCAGTCAGCTAAGTGGCTGCCTTCAGCTCAGGTCATGATCCCAAAGGTCTTGGGATCAAGCCCCACATCAGGATCCCTGCTCACTGGGGAAGCTAGTTTTTCCCTCTACCACTCCCATTTGTGTTCTATCTTTGTCAAATAAAATCTTTTTAAAAAATAATAATAATTGTCTTTGACTCAGCAATTCTACATCTAGAAATAATTATGGATGGTACAGACTTACTTAGAAGGAATTATGTGAGAGAAAGTTACGAAAATATACATACGCAACAACAGTGAACTGGTTAAATAAGGTAGGATAGACTACCATGCAGCAACTAAAAACAAGGGAAGCAAATATTTAAGGATCTGGAAAATTATTTACAATATATTGCTGAATTTTAAAAAGCAGGGTACAAAATACTGTCTTATCAAAATGTACAAATTTGTATATAAAAACATGTTTTTCTTTTGGACTGAGACGATCTACAACAAAACAGTAACAAATGTTCTCTCAGGGTGGTGCATACTGCTGTGATAATTTTTCTTCTTCGTGTTTTCCTCTATCTTCAACTTGCTCTACAATAAGCAAGTATTATTTAATGTACTCATGGATTCCTTATTTTATATAAATAATATATTCATATGGTTTAATTTGGGGATGGTATCAAAAGGAATATGGTCAACAGTCCCTCTACTCCCTCCAAAAGGCCACCCCCCCTCATATTCCCAATTTCTATCACCACATGCACCCCCTGACAAGACATTACTGGTTTCTGACTCCTTCCAGAGTTTCTTCAAACAGAGGAGGAAAAAAAACTGTGTGTGTGTATGTGCTGGTAAAGCCTAGAGAACATTAACAATGGACTGAACATCAATAGGGTAACTATAAATTTTGACAGAATAAACTGAGAAATATAAAGGAAACATTAATATAAGAGAGACCACATACTATTTCAAAAACAATCTTTCTTACATAGTTATAACTTAAACTTTTCCCTGTGCAAGAACATGTAAGGGCTAGTCTTTTTAACTTGTACCCTACTATTTTGAGAATCACATTAAACATAAAATCATCCCAGTGAGATAAAAGATCAGAGTTTTCTTCCAAGCAGGCATTTTAGTCTGTTCTTTACCTGCATATAGCAACAGTTTCCAATATCTGAACTGCCTTAAGATGATCCAAACTCAGATAATGAGTCAAGCACATTTTAAAGTGAAATTTAGGAGCTAGGGAGTTCTGGGTGACGTTCTTCTGGAGAAGGTCTGAGTTCATGTTTGCATATTCTCAAGTCTGTTTTCTTTCATCTCCTCCACATTCCAAGCCCAGGGACTGGAAAATTCAGAGCTCAGAGACAGGCACTGAAAGGATTTTCCTTCAATCAGGGTCTTTAGGAGTTGAATTTAAATTACATTAGAAGATAAAGGTGAGAGAATACAGATTCTTGGATGCTTAGTATAAAATTAATACAGTTCTCTTTCCTCATACCTTAAAAAAAGGAAACAAACTCCCCTCTTAATTTCCTAATTTTAAAGTGTGGTTGATAAAGTTAGACATCAAAGGATGTGGGAAGCCACATTTCCTTCCATCCTATTGAACTGGGCATGAAAGAACAATTATTTACTTGTGTGTGTTTTAAAATATAAATTTGTAATCACAAACACACCAGACATAACTAAATCAAAGAATCACCTAGGCAGCTTTCAAAACACTAACATGCACACACAGCTTCATCCCAGTCCATAACCGAAACAATCTGTAAACAGCCCTTCAAATAAATGCTTCCGGACTTCTAACTGCCTACACAGCTTTATTAAATAAATGCCCCACTACTTCTGCTCAAAGAGCAGAGTTTAAAACAGAGAAATGTTAATCATCTTTCAAAACAATTCCATCTGCCAAAAATATATCTCCTTTGAAGAGTAGAGGCTTATGCTCTAAATTTGTTTTAAAGAAAATTTTAAACAATTAACAAATGTTAAAAAAAAAAAACCTATGCTATAAAAATGGAGAACCAATACAGTGCATTGCTGTAATCTAACTGAAAACACTTCAATTAGTCTAGATTCATTATAAATTCTTCCTGGGTGATTATTTTCTTGGTGTTAACAGTCCTGTTATAAGACATTTCAAATGAAGACTTACATAAGCCATTAAAATAGAGTTCCCACTGTGCCGTTCTGTGTATTAATTCTTAAAAGTCAAATTCATAGTGGAAATGTAGGTGAGTGAGGCAGGTTTTATATTCACTCTTCAGAGACAGAACATGTAATCTATTTTGGAAATACACTTTTTACAGTTCCTCTTATTTAACAAATATATGTGTGCCTATGTATGTGTTACAATATGCACATATTTAACATACACGTTATTTATTTCTATATATTTTTCACTCCCCATTACTTTATTGAATTCTATCGTTTGTGTTCTTAGTTAATGTACAATCCAATCATCTGCCCACAGTCACTTTTCCAGCCTTCACAATTTCTGTAACTGTATTTGCTGGCACTTCTATTATGAAATTAAATAACGCTGGTAATAACAGGCAAATTATCATCCTAATAGAAATGCTTCTATAATTCTTCTATTAACCTAGGGTGGTTGTTGTTATTGTTGTCATTGTTCATGAAATCAAGTATCTGTACAAAGAAAGGAGAGCCACTAAGTAATCGCCACATTTTCTACAAGTGCCACCTATACAGGCCATGCCACACATTCACTCAGCACCTAGAAATGGAAAAAAGTACACCTTCTAAAGCTTGGATAAAACTACACAGACAAAAAGAAGGTCAATTCCATACAGGCCAAAGTCCATTAGGTTTATTCAAAATATTCTGGGGCTAGAAAGAAGGGACTTGACAGGCCACCAATAAAACCACTTGTTAAGAATTCTAGACTAAGGTATTATCTGCACAGCCTCAGATAAGTAAAGGTCAGCAAGACAAACACATCTCACACATTATGCCTACAGTACCTGAAATAGCTGAATTTTAAAACTAGAACAAGAATTGCCTCTTCCCTTAATTCAGTGAGTTTGGATTTGCTATCAAGGGAATTGACTATTGCAGCCTCCAGTGTGCACCTACACCACATTTATTCTGTGTTCCACTAGACAGTTAGGTGTTTCCTAGCCCTCAGCTTTGGATCTAACATCTTCATCTCCTTTCCGTTGACTGTTGTCTTAAATGCCATGAACTTCAACTAATCAAGTTACTTTATTTTCTTTGTAATAAAGATTTCAGTTTCAATCTTTTTTGAATGTAGTTTCACTTAAGTATATGCGAAAGCAGTAACAGCATAAATGAAGGGTTAAACTGTTTAGAATTGGCACACACATCAACTCAGATTCCACTGCTAAAGGCAAGTCACACAAGCAAACCTGGTATCAACTGAAGCAAGAAAGTACAATCCTCTTAAAAACAAAGGCAGGAAACAATGGCATGAAAAACTATATATGACAAATTAAATCAACTGATACTGAGTTTTCCTTACATTCCTGAGAATAAACTCCATCTGATCATAATGTATTACTTATACTTTTAATAGGCTGAATACTCTGTGACAATTTACTTAGGAATTTTACACAGAACAAGAGAAGTTTAAAGAATATATATAGAACCAATACAAGCTATCAAATAAATTTTTTTAAAAAGATAAAAAATGACTACTGACCTATTAAGACTTCATTTTCTTTCTTTTCCAAGTAACAAGGAAATGCTACCTTTGTTTCCCTTTCCTGAAACATGACAAAGTGTCTACAATCTAGGTAATTCGTCTTCTCTAAAAAGTTAATGGACCAGGGGCACCTGGGTGGATCAGGTGGTTGAGTGACTCTTGGTTCTGGCTCAGGTCCATGATCTCAGGGTCATGAGATTGAGCCCAGACCCGGGCTCTATACTCAGCACAGAATCTGCTTAAGATTCTCTCCCTTGCCCTCTGCCTCTCCCCCACCAAAATAAAGAAAGAACAAAACAACAACAAAAAAAGACTTGATGGACCAGTTACAATTCTTAGCTCTAAATAGGAAAGCTTGAAAAACTTCACCAAACAGAGGTCACTAACATAGGCCAGAGGGTTAAATCTTGGCCCTGAGACTTATTTTGTTTGGCCTAGACTATATTTTTCTTATTCTTAAAAAAAAATTTATCATGAAATATTCACAGGAAGTTGCAATGATAATAGTGAGAAGTCCTGTGTACCCATCCCCATCTTCCCTCAATGCTTACATCTTCCATAACTACAATACAGTATTACAAAATCAGGAAACTGAACTTGATGCAATGTTCATATTATTTTATTACAAGTTTACACTCCTGTAACTAACACCGCTATCTATCACTATACAGAAACATTCTATTATCACACAAAAAATGTTCACATCATTCCTTTATAGCAAATGTAATATATAGTATATACACTTACCTTCTCATCTCTAATTTCCTTAAACCATGACAACCATTAATGTGATCTCCATAATTTTGCCTTTTCAAGAATATCATATAAATGGAATTATACAGTATGCGACCTTTAGAAATTGGTTTTTTTTTTTTTACTCAGCATAATGCCCTTGAAATCCATCAAACTTGTGAGTATCCATAGAACCAATAGATTTTTCTTTTCTAATGTTGAATAGTGTTCACAGTTGATTTAACCATCAACTACTGGTCTTTTTGTTTTTTTTTTTTCCAAGTTTTTTTGCTATTACAAATATAGAACAAGTAATCATACACAGGTTTTTGTGAGGAAATAAATTTTCATTTCTCTGGGATAAATGGCCATGCGTGCAAATGAGGAATCATATGGTAAATGTATGTTTAGTATTTTAGGAAGTTGCCAAATTATTTTCTATAATGGCCATACCATTTTTATATTCTCAATACCACTACATAAGAAATCCAGTTTCTCCACATCCTCAGCAGCATTTGGAGTTGTCATTATTTTTTATTTTAGCTGTTCTAACACATACCTAATGGTGATGTCTCATCAAGGTCTTTTTTTTTTTAACTTTTTTTTATAAGATTTTATTTATTTACTCATGAGAGACACAGAGAGAGAAAGAGGCAGAGACACAGGCAGAGGGAGAAGCAGGCTCCATGCAGGAAGCCTGACATGGGACTCAATCCCGGGTCTCCAAGATCATGCCCTGGACTGAAGGCAGCGTTAACCACTGAGCCATCTGGGCTGCCCTCTCATCAAGGTCTTAATCTGAATTTCCCTGGTATCTAGTGATAGTTAACACCTTTTCATGTGTTTATCTGCCATTTGTATATCCTTTTTGGTGAAATGACTCATGTCTTCTGTTTTCTAACTGTTGAGTCTAGGAGTTCTCTATATATGCTAGATTGAGTTCCTTGTCACATACATGGTTTGTAAGTATTTTCTCCCAGTGTGTAACTTGGCTTTTTATCATCTTAACGGAGTCTTTCTCAGAGCAGAAGGTCTTAATTTTGGGTCACCAGGCTGGCATAGTCGGTTGGGTGGTTTCAGCTCAGGTCAAAATCTAGGGATCCTAGGATCCAGTCCCAGCTCAGACTCTGTGCTCAACGCTGAGTCTGCTTATCCCTCTCTTCCTCTGTTCCTCCCCCAGTTCGTGCTCTAAAATAAATTTTAAATCTTTAAAAAAAAAAAAAAAGAGGGTCTTAATCTTGTTAAAGTCCATTTTATCAATATTTTTTTAATGGATTGTGGGTGGTTTTTTTTTAATATTCACTTATTTATTCATAAAAGACACAGAGAGGCAGGGACATAGGCAGAGGGAGAAGCAGACTCCTTGTGGGATGCTGATGTGGGACTCAATCACAGGACCCCAGGATCACGACGAGCCAAAGGCAGACACTCAACCACTGAGCCACCCAGGTGCCCCTGGATCGTGTCACATCCAGGGGCACCTGGGTGGCTCAGTGGTTGAGTCACATCAGTAACTTCTTCAATCCTTAGGTCCCAAAGATTTCCAGTGTATTTATCTCTAAGTTTTATTATCTTGCAGTCTATATTTATGTTCATTATTTATTTTGAGTTAACTTTTATACTAATATAAGGTTTAAGTCAAGGCTGATTTTTTTTTTTTTTTTGCCTGATATCCATTTGATCCAGCACCATTATGAGACTATCCTTCTTCCACTGAATTACTTTGGCATTTACAAAAATAAGTTGGTCAGGGTGCCTGGGTGGCTCAGTTGGTTAAGTGTCTGCCTTCGGCTCAGATCATGATCCCAGCATCCTGGGACTGAACCTAGTGTCCTGGGACTTCCCTCAGCAAGGAGCCTGTTTCTCCCTTTCCTTCTGCAACTCCTCCTGCTTGTGCTTTTTCTCTCAAATAAATAAAATCTTAAAAAGACTAAGTTGGTCATACCTCTAAGGACCATTTTTGGGTTCCTGTCTTCTTCTACTGATCTAGGTATCTGTGCTAATACCACAGAGTCTTGACTACAGTTAATTATAAGTTTTGAGGATGGACAGAGTGATTGCTCCCACTTTATTCCTTTTTCAAAACTGTTTTTAGATATTCAGTTCCTTGCCTTTCCATATAAATCTTTTAAAAATGTTGTCTACTGTCTATAAAAGATTTTGTTGGATACAAATTACATGAAACTTTTTTCTAATCCATGTACGTGATATCTCTCCACTTATTTAGTTCTTTTTCATCAACCAAACTACATTTTAAAATAAAATTTTTAAATGGAAGATTTAACCTACAAATCCAACCAGCTTCTCTTGAAATACCTAAAGATAAACCCAGCAATGTTATTTGGAAACAAATGACTGGAGCTAGGTAGTACCAGCCCCTTTTTGAATAGAAAAGTGATATGCTCCCCATTTCACCAAAATTCCTCTACCACTATTTATTGATCATCAACAGCCTGTTACATGTGGGCTCCAATTTATCATTATGCTATATTGCTCTGTAACTATCTCTATCAAAAATGGGAAATGAAAACCTATCAAATACGCAGCAACATTCAGAAAAAAAAAAAAGAAAAACTATAGTTCTTCTTGGAAGTACATAACCCTATGTCTTTTAAGATGTACTCCAACTTTTCTCCCCTTCTTTTGTTTTTCTGTTTGATCCCAATAGACATTTCATTTTAAGACCCAAAATTATTCCTTCAAAATAAATCATACATGTTTTCTAGGAAATTATTATAGTTAATTCCTCAACTATTTTGCCAAGTCTTATTGTACCAACCTAAATACACTTGGTATCAAAATAATTCTTTCTTGTTTGGCTCAAGATATGATATTCCTTCCACAATGGCAAGTTCTATTAAACAAGAGAACTACACAAAATCATCTTTTAAAAACAATACTGGGAGTTCTGCTGTCCTAAGGCAACTTTGTATATATCCTGTTATTTTTATGACAAAAAGTAGTTCCCTAAATTCTTCATCTAGAAATAGTACCATAAAAATTTGTGTAGTTGGGGGACCTGAGCGGCTCAGCGGTTGAATGTCTGCCTTTGGCTCAGGTCATGATCTCAGGGTCCTTGGATCAAGTCCCACATCAGCTCCCCACCCAGAGCCTGCTTCTCCCTCTGCCTATGTGTCTGCCTCTCTGTCTCTCTCATGAGTAAATAAAATCTTAAAAAAAAAAAAAAAAATTTGTGTAGTGATGAGATTTAAACAGTTTCACCAATAGTACAGAAAAAATTATAAATTTTCAAAAACACTAATTATCATAAAGACTTTAAGAAAACACATGCAAATTAATACCATCACCAGATTCCCCTTAAGCTACAGGTTATTTCTGAAAGAAGGGTTACTAAACAAAAGTCTACAGATGAGATTCAGGAATAACTTAATTGGGGCACCTGGGTGGCTCAGGACACGATCTCAAGGTCCTGGAATCAAGCCCCACATCGGACTCCATGCTCAGTGGGCAGTCTGTTTGTCCCTCTCCTGATCTTCCTCCCCACTTGTGCTTTCTGTCTCAAGTAAATAAATAATTTTTTAAAATCTCATTAAGGAATGACTTAGTTATCTATGTATATACACAGAATATTATGTATATGAACATTTTTCCACAGAAAGCATCCTTAGATTTCACCATTACAATTTAAGGTTTAAGATCTTCATTGAACTATATAAAAGGACACTAAATTAAGTTTAGATTTGAAAACAGAGGATAGGGTACTATTCACCAGTCAACAAAAACAAGAGCAACCATAAATCCTAGTATGCCAGAACAATACTGACTTACACTTACTATCCCAATCCTCATCCAGTAAGTACACCCTGGCTCTCTAAAGTGGCTTGGTTTAAAAATGGTCTCAAGAAATAAACGGCTTGGTTTAAAAATGGTCTCAAGAAATAAACAGCAAACATCTGTAACAAGTAAAAAGACTGACTCAATAATCAAAAACCTTCTGACCAATAAAAAAGCCCAGGAGCAAGAGAGCTCCACTGGTGAATTCTACCAAATGCTGAAAGAAAAATTCACACTAACCCTTCTTCACAAGACCTTCCAAAAAATAGGAGGGAAGACTTCCCAACTCATCCTTTGAAGCCTGTACTGTTCCTACCAAACCAGACAAAAATATCACAAGAAAAACACCTCACAAAACTATAGACCACTATTCCTTATAAATACAGACACCAAAATCTTCAACAAAATACTAACCAGAGACAAGATGGTGGAAGAGTAGGGGGTCCTCGTTTAATCTGTTCCCCCTACTAACCTAGTTAACTTTCAAACCATCCTTAACACCTATGAATTCAATCTGAGATGGAGAACAGCTGGAACACTATAGAGAGAAAAGTGATCACTTCTTACAAGGCAGGGGTGTGGAGAAAAGAAATGGAGGGGATATATCGGAAGATAAATAGGGGGGGGGAGCCTTTGTAAACTGGCTGCAAGAAAGTGGCACAGTACACAACCCAGATGTTTAGAAATCTGCTGAGAGAGTCCTCCCTGCCTGGAAAGTGTTCAGTGGTAAAACGGCAGAATCCCAGGAAGGGCGGTAAAGTCTCAATATTCCTGGAGACACAGAATAATAGGGGTCCCTAGGAGAAAGCTCAAGTTGTGCCACAGACGGCAAACGATGGTCGGATGGATGCCATCCTAGGTCCCAGTAAAGGATGGGAATGCAGCAACCTGCCTGGGGCATCTGGGAGAGGCAGGCCCAGGGTACAGTCCAGGGCCAGGCAGCAGCGGACAGAAGCAGGACATCCTCTGTTACCTCCAGGATGTGCAGAGCCGGGGAGTGTACAAGAGGGCGAAAGCTCTCCCTGCTGCCAGGCAGCCTTCAAATCATACGAATCAGTGCCCCCACACCTGTCCCCAGGAGGATCTGGGCCAGTGCACTGAGAGACTGCAGTTTGGTACACGTGGGGAGCTGTTGGCTCGGGGCTGGAGATCTGGTCGCTGATGGGTTTTTTTTCCTCTTTTCACCTGGGAGAGGTGTGGCCTCCAAGGAACAAAGGCCTCACAGGAAAAACAGCTTCACACTGAGCTCAACCACCAGCTGTCAAAAGGGGTGGGACATCTCTGCCCAGGCGGAGACACCTCAGAATCAGGGCAGCAGGCCCCTTCCAGAAGAACTACTAGAAGAACAGGGGAACAGCCAATTTATTAACCAAGTAGAACTGGAAAAATCCAGGACTAAGGGAAAAATAGTGTATAGAATGATGTTTTTTTCCCATACAATTCATTTATCTTTCAGGTTAAAAATTTCCAATATTCTTTCTTTTTTCCTGCCTTAACGACAATATTTTATCAACTCTTCCCTTTTAAATTTTTTCCTTTTTTACGTTCATATTTTTACATCTCATAGATACATTCTTCATTTTGGGCTTCTTTCCAACATACTCAATTTAATTTTTGTAAACATGTAAGTTAAGGAGGGCTTGGGGGGGGTGTCTTGTTTTATAATTTTGGAATTTAGAACCTTCTAACACAGAGACCAAAATACACTCAGAACCAAGTGGAGCGTCATGTTGGTCCACTCTGTGAGATTATATTCTCTTTTCCTTCCCATTCTGCCCTCTTTTGTCTTGTTTTTGTTGTTGCTGTTATTTCTCTATATAAGTTTTGTTGGTTTATATAAATTTGGAATTTAGCACCTTCTAACACAAAGAACAAAATACACTCTGAACTAAGAGGATCACCCTCTTGGCCCACTCTGTGAGACTGTATTCTCTTGCCCACCACCTCTTCCCACCCCCTTTTAAAAAAAACTTTTCCTATTTTTTAAAATCTGTTTTTCACTTTTGTGGTCTTTTTTTCCTTTTTATTTTCTGGTCCCTAATCTCTTCAGAATTGTCTAGGGCATATTTTACTTGGGTCGTCGTTGATACTTTTGACTCTGCTCACTCATACAGCCATTCTGCACTGGGCAAAATGACTAGAAGAATTCAGCACAAAAGAAAGAG
Organism: Nyctereutes procyonoides; assembly: GCF_905146905.1. NCBI lineage: Eukaryota > Metazoa > Chordata > Mammalia > Carnivora > Canidae > Nyctereutes > Nyctereutes procyonoides. Next base: position 8,796,307 of record NW_026575030.1, on the reverse strand, counting down.
CCAGAAGTAACACTCTCTTCCACAGATCTCATGGATATGGACTTAAGTAACATGTCAGAGATATAATTCAGGAGTACAATTATAAAAATACTGGTGGCTTTTGAATAAAGCATAGAAGACTCTAGAGATTCTCTTACTGCGGAATTGAGATCTCATCACACCAAAATTAAAAATACTTTAACTGAGATGCAGTCTAAACTGGATGCTCTAACTGCTAGGGCTAATGAGGCAGAAGAGTGATACAGAAGACAAGTTGACGGAAGGACGGAAGCTGAGGGAAAAAAATAAAAACAAGAGCCCATGAGGAGAAGCTCCAGGAAATAAGTGATAGTTTGAAAAAGAATAATATTCGTCTTTTTGGGATTCCAGAGGGTGTGTGTGAGAGAGAGAGAGAGAGGGAGGAAGGGAGAGAGAGAGGACCAGAAAGTATGTTTGAACAAATCATAGCTGAGAACTTCCCTAATCTGGGGAAAGAAATGGGAATTTATATCCAAGAGACAGAGAGACTCCCACCCCCAAAAAAACATCAAAAACAGATTAACACACCAACATATAATAGTGAAGCTTGCAAATTACAGATCTAAAGAGAAAATCCTAAAAGCAGCTCAAGACAAGAGATTTCTAACTTCTATGAGGAGAAATATTAGATTAAGAGAGACCTCTCCACAGAGACCTGGCAGACCAGAAACAGCTGGCGTGATACATTCAGGGTACTAAATGAGAAAAGCATGCAGCCAAGAATACTTTATCCAGCAAGGCTGTTATTCAGAATAGAAGGAAGGATAAAGAGCTTCCAAGATAGAAATAAAATTTAAAAATATGTGACCACCAAACCGGCTCTGCAAGAAATATTAAGGGGGACCCTGTAAGTGAAGAGGGAGCCCAAAGAAACAGGGACTGTACAAGTTATACCAGGACACTAAATTCATATCTTTCAGTAGTTACTCTGAACGCGAATGGGCTAAATGATCCAATCAAAAGACACAGGGTTATCAGACTGGATAAAAAAGCAAGACCCATCTATATGTTGTCTACAAGAGACTCATTTATTTTATTTTTTTTAATTTTTATTTATGATAGTCACACCGAGAGAGAAAGAGAGGCAGAGACATAGGCAGAGGGAGAAGCAGGCTCCATGCACCGGGAGCCAGACATGGGATTCAATCCCGAGTCTCCAGGATCGCGCCCTGGGCCAAAGGCAGGCGCTAAACCACTGAGCCACCCAGGGATCCCGAGACTCATTTATTTTAGACCTAAGGACACCTCCAGACTAAAAATGAGGGGGTGGAGAACAATTTCCCATTCAAATGGTCCTCAAAAGAAAGCTAGGGTAGCAATGCACATATCAGATAAGTTAGATTTTAAACCAAAGACTGTAATGAGAGATGAAGAGGGACACAATATCAGACTTAAAGTTTCTATCCAACAAGACCTAACAATTATGCATATTTATCCCCCTAATGTGGGAGCAGCCAAATATATCAATTAATAATTAAAGAGATACATAGATAACAATACATTAATAGGAGACTTCAACATAGCACTCTCAGCAAAAGACATATTTTCTAAGCAGAAGATCACCAAAGAAACAGGGGCCTTGAATGACACACTAGATCAAATGTATTTCACAGAGGGTTGATACAAAGTGCCGGTGGGCGGCGGGGTTTGCTCCCGTGGCCCCGGGTGAGAGAGATGAAGTGGAGGCAGCCCTGAAGCAGCCAGTCCCAGAGCTTGGGGCTGGCCGGAGCGCACTAGGCCCCAGCCTCAGCAGGGGGAGGGCTTCCCAAGAACGCTAGGCCACGGGAGGGGTGGGCCCCACACCCCATGTGGGTTGCAAGCAACTTGCCGGGACAGTAGAAGGGCCGTGGCAGGGACTAGGCCGTGGCCCCCTTACTCATTGGGCGCCTGGGATCAGACCGAGCTCTGCTTCCATGTGACATAGGACAGGTCTCGTCCAGGCCTCGGGCCTCAGACTACTTAAGATATGCTCAGGCTTCAGAAGAGGCTTGCCTCCAGTGTCCTCCGCTGTGGCAAAAAGAAGGTCTGGTTGGACCCCAATGAGACCAATGAAATCGCCAATGCAAACTCCCATCAGCAGATACGAAAACTGATCAAAGATGGGCTGATAATCCGGAAGCCTGTGACTGTCCATTCCCGAGCTCGGTGCCGGAAAAACACTCTGGCCCACCGGAAGGGCAGGCATATGGGCATTGGTAAGAGAAAAGGTACTTCCAATGCTCGAATGCCTGAGAAGGTAACGTGGATGAGGAGAATGAGAATTCTACGCAGGCTGCTCAGAAGATACCGTGAATCTAAAAAGATTGACCGCCACATGTATCATAGCCTGTACCTGAAAGTGAAGGGTAACGTGTTCAAGAACAAGCGGATTCTCATGGAACACATCCACAAGCTGAAGGCAGACAAGGCTCGCAAGAAGCTTCTGGCTGACCAGGCTGAGGCCCACAGATCTAAGACCAAGGAGGCCCGCAAGTGCTGTGAAGAGCGGCTCCAGGCCAAGAAGGAGGAAATCATCAAGACTCTGTCCAAGGAGGAAGAGACCAAGAAATAAAACTCCCTCTCTCTTGTCTGTACATAGTGGCCTCAGCATTAATCAGATCAGTTACTCAAAACAAACCTTTATCTGCTAAAAACAAAAAAAAAAAAATGGATTTCACAGATATATACAGAACCTTCCATCCTAATGCAACTGAATACACATTCTTCTCAAGTGAACATGGAACTTTCTCCAGAACAGACCACATACTGATTCACAACTCTGGTCTCAACCGATACTAAACGATTGGGATTGTCCCCTGCATATTTTCAGACCACAATGCTTTGAAACTAGAACTCAATCACAAGAAGAAATTTGAAGAAATTCAAACACATGGAGGTTAAAGAGCAACCTATTAAAAGATGAATGGGTCAACCAGGAAATTAGAGAAATATTAAAAAGATTCATAGAAACTAACGAAAATGAAAGTACAACTGTTCAAAATCTTTCAGATACAGCAAAGGTGTTCTAGGAGGGAAATACATCTCAATACAAGCCTCCCTTAAAAACTGGAAAAATCTCAAATACAGAAGCTAACCTTACATCTAAAGAAACTGGAGAAAGAACAGCAAATAAAGCCTAAAACAAGTACAAGAGAGATAATAAAGATTAGAGCAAACTCAATGAAATAGAGATCACCAGAAGAACTGCAGAACAGATCAACGAAACCAGAAGCTGGTTCTTTGAAAGAATAAGATAGATAAACCCCTAGCCAGACTTACTAAAAAGAAAAAAGACTCAAATTAATAAAATCGCAAACAAAAGAGGAGAGATCACAATCAATACCAAGGAAAACCAAACGATTTTAAAAACATGGGCAGCCCCGGTGGCGCAGTGGTTTAGCGCCGCCTGCAGCCCAGGGTGTGATCCTGGAGACCCAGGATCGAGTCCCACATCGGGCTCCTTGCATGGGGCCCGCTTCTCCCTCTGCCTGTGTCTCTGCCTCTCTCTCTCTCTGTGTCTCTCATGAATAAATAAATAAAAATCTTTAAAAAAAAAAAAACAACATAATATAAGTATCTATATGCCAACAAATTAGGCAATCTGGAAAAAATGGATACATTTCTGGAAACCTACAAATTACCAAAACTGAAACAGGAAGAAGTAGAAAACCTGAACAGGCTTATAACCAGTGAGGAAATTGAAGCAATCATCAAAAACCTCCCAAGAAATAAAAGTCCAGGGCTAAAAGAAATAATACCTATTCTACTGAAGCTGTTTCAAAGGATAGAAATGGAAGGAAATCTTTTGAACTTGTTCTATGAGGCCAGCATTATCTTGACCCAAAACCAGACAAAGACCCCACCAAAAAGGGGAATTACAGACCAATATCCCTGATGAACATGGATGCAAAAATTCTCACCAAGATACTAGCCAATAGGATCCAACAATACATCAGGAGGATTATTCAACATGACCAAGCAGGAGTTACCGCTGGGATGTAGGGGTGGTTCAACATTTGTAAAAACAACATGCTCAATCACATCAATAAAAGAAAAGACCAGAACCATATGATCCTCTCAATAGATGCACAGAAAGCAATGACAAAATACAGCATCCATTCCTGATTAAAATTCTTCAATGGGATCCCTGGGTGGCGCAGCGGTTTGGCGCCTGCCTTTGGCCCGGGGCGCGATCCTGGAGACCTGGGGTTGAATCCCACGTCAGGCTCCCTGCATGGAGCCTGCTTCTCCCTCTGCCTGTGTCCTGCCTCTCTGTCTCTCTCTGTGTGACTATCATGAATAAATAAATAAAATCTTTAAAAAAAAAAAACTCTTCAAAGTGTAGGGATGGGGGGAACATTTCTCAGTATCATATAGCCATCTATGAAAAGCCCACAGCGAGTATCATTCTCAATGGGGAAACACTAAGAGCCTTCCCCCTAAGATGAGGAACACAACAGGGATGTCCACTCTCATCACGTTTGTTCAACATAGTAACTAAAAGTCCTAACCTTAGCAATCCAACAACAAAAAGAAATAAAAGGCATTCAAATTGGCAAAGAAGAAGTCAAACTTTCACTCCTTGCAGATGACATGATACTGTATATAGAAAACCCAAAGACTCCACCCCCAAATTGTCAGACTCATTTCAGCAATATGGCAGGATACAAAATCAATGCCCAGAAATCAGTGGCATGTCTATACACTAACAATGAGACTGAAGAAAGAGAATTTAAGGAATCAATCCCATTTACAATTGCACCCAAAAACATAAGATACCTAGGAATAAACCTAACCTAAGAGGTAAAGGATCTATACCCTAAAACCTACAGAACACTTCTGAAAGAAATTGAGGAAGACACAAAGAGATGGAAAAACATTCCATGCTCATGGACTAGAATGAATATTGTGAAAATGTCTATGCTACCCAGAGCAATTTACACGTTCAATGCAATCCCTATCAAAATAGACTTTCTTCAGAGTTGGGACAAATAATCCTAAGACTTTATGGAACCAGAAAAGACTATAAATAGCCAGAGAAATGTTGAAAAAAGCAAATCAAATCTGGGGGCATCACAATGCCTGACTTCAAGCTGTATTACAAAGCTGTCATCATCAAGACAGCATGGTACTAGCATAAAAACAGACACATAGATCAATGGAACAGAATAGAGAACCCAGAAACAGACCCTCAACTCCATGGTCAACTCATCTTCGACAAGGCAGGAAAGAATATCCACTGGAAAAAAAGACAGTCTCTTTAATAAATGGTGCTGGGAAAACTGGACAGCCATATGCAGAAGAATGAAACTAGACCATTCTCTTACACCATACACAAAGATAAACTCAAAATGGTTGAAAGACCTAAATGTGAGACAAGAATCCATCACAATCTTAGATCAGAACACAGGCAACGTTTTTTAACTTGGCCATAGCAACTTCTTGCAAGACACATCTATGAAGGCAAAGGAAACAAAAGCAAAAATGAACTTTTGGGACTTCATCAAGATTAAAAGCTTCTGCACAGCAAAGGAAACAGTCAACAAAACTAAAAGACAACCTACAGAATGGGAGAAGACATTTGCAAATGACCTATCAGATAAAGGGCTAGTATCCAAGATGTATAAAAAACTTACCAAACTCCATACCCAAGAAACAAACAATCCAGTCATGAAATGGGCAGAAGACATGAACAGACATTTCTCCAAATAAGACCTACATTTAACCAACAAGCACATGAAAAAATGTTCTATGTCACCTGCCATCAGGGAAATACAAATCAAAACCACAATGATTGGGCAGCCCCAGTGGAGCAGTGGTTTAGCGCCACCTGCGGCCTGGGGTGTGATCCTGGAGACCCCGGATCGAGTCCCACATCAGGCTCTCTGCATGGAGCCTGCTTCTTCTGCCTGTGTCTCTGCCTCTCTCTCTCCTCTGTGATTTTCATGAATAAATAAATAAAATCTTAAAAAAAAACACACACAATGATTTACACCAGTGAGAATGGCTAAAATTAACAAGAAAGAAAACAAATGTTGGCATGGATATGGAGAAAAGGGAACCTTCTTGCACTGGTGGTGGGAATGCAAACTGGTGCAGCCACTCTGGAAAACAGTGTGGAGGCTCCTCAAGAAGTTAAAAATAGAGCTACCCTATGACCCAGCAATTGCACTATTGGGTATTTACCCCAAAGATACAGATGTAGTGAAACAATGGGACACCCACACCCCAATGTTCATAGCAGCAATGTCCATAAATAAGCCAAGCTGTGTGTAAGGAGCCATGATGCCCTTCAACAGATGAATGGATAAAGAAGATGTGGTGTGTGTGTGCGTACACACACACACACATATATATACATTTATATATACATACACACACAATGAAATACTACTCGCCATCAGAAAGGATGAATACCTATCATTTACTTCAACATGGATAGAACTGGAAGGTATTATGCTGAGTGCAGTAAGTCAATTTCATATGGTTTTGAGAAAGATAATTATCATATGGTTTCACTCATATGTGGAATGTAAGAAATAGTAAAAAAGACTATTAAGGGAAAGCAGGGAAACTGAGTGGGGGAAAATTAGAGAGGAAGACAAACCATGAGAGTCCTAACGGGGAAACAAACAAAGGGTTTGTGGTGGGTGGGGGGATGGGGTAACTGGGAGACAGGCACTAAGGAGGGCAAATGATGAAGTGAGCACTGGTTGTTATATGCTGGCAAACTGAATTGAAATAAAGTATTTTTAAATATGTATTTTAAAAAAATTTTTTAAGAACTCACAATACTAGCAAATCAAATCAAACAACATACAAGAGGATTATACACCATGACCAAGTGGGAGTTATCCCAGAAAACCAAAGTTAGTTCAACATATTAACAAAGAAAAAAACTATCAACATAATACACCATATTAACAGAATATAAGAGATAAATCATATGATCTTCTCAATAGATGCAGAAAAAAGGTGTTGTGTTTTGTTAAAAAACCCAACACGCTTTTATCATAAAAAAAAAAACACTCAATAAAACAGAAATAAAAGAGAGCTTCCTTAAAGTGATAAAGGGCATCTATAAAAATCCCACACATAACATACTTAATGGTGAAATACTGAACACTTTCCGGTTCTAGCCAGGGCACTTAGGCAAAAAAAAAGAAAAGAAATGAAAGGCATGCAAGATTAGGAGGTGCCTAGTTGGCTCACTTGATGGAGCATGTGGACTCTTGATCTCAGGGTCTTGAGTTCAAGCCCACGCTGGGCATAGAACTTACTTAAAAAATAAAAATGAAAATACATCAACACTGAATAATATATAGAGCTGATGAATCACTATATTGCACAACTGAAACTAATATAACACTGTATGTATGTAGGCGTGCCTGGGTGGCACAGTCAGTTAAGCATCCAGCTATTGGTTTCAGCTCAGGTTGTGATCTCAGACTCTTGAGATCCTGCATTGGGATCCATGCTCAGTGCAGAGTTGGCTTAAGATTCTTTTTCCCTCCCCTTCCCTTTGTGTGCACATGCTCTCTGTCAAATAAATAAGTCTTTAAATAAACAAATACATACATACATAAAATGGGCAAAGGATCTGAATAGACATTTCTCAAAAAAAGATATATGAACACCCAATAAGCACATGAGAAGATATTCAAGATTACTAGTCTTTAGGGAAGTTTAAATCAAAACCACAGGAGACCACTTCATACAACTAAGACAGCTAGAATCAAAAATGAATATTGTGTTTGTAAGGATATGGCAAAATTAGAACCCTCACACATTGCTGGGAGGAATGTGGAATGGTATAGTCACTATGGAAAACAGTTTGATAGTTCTTAGAGTTACCTTAAGACCCAGCAAATCCACTCCTAGACACATACCCAAGAGAATTGAAAATTATATTCATGCAAAAACTTGTAAAACAAATACTGACAGCACTATTCCTAACAGCCAAAATGAATGAACCCAAATGTCCATCGATGAATGAACAAAATGTGGTATATCCATTCAATGGAATATTATTCAGCCATTAAACATCAAGTACAGAAATGCTACAATATAAACCCTGAAAATATTATGCTAAGCATGTTTCCAGACTCAAAAGGCTATATATCACATGATTCCATTTACACAGAATTTTCAAAATAGGCACATCCATACAAATAGAAAGATTAGTGTTTGTAAGGGGCCATGGGACGGGGGTAATGGAGAGTGACTAGCAATGTGAACACGGTTTCTTTTGCAAGTTATTAAAATGTTCTGGAATTAGATAGTGGTGATAGCTGCATAACTCTGAATATATAAAAAACTACTGGTAAATTTTATGATTTATAAATTATATCTCAATTTTTTTAAAAGTGGCCTACTTTAGGCAAAAGACTGATCACCTTAATTAAAACCAACTCTGTTTTCCTCAAGCATGCCTTCTCTCTTCTAATCCTCCCACTCTAAACCATGCCTCTAGGGAGGTAACTCTTCAACACTATCTCCAAAGAAGTACTTTACATACTATTCTGTATTTATAAGATAATTGGCTCATAAGAAGCTTCCTCTTCCCAAATAATTCAATCCAGAAGTAAGAAGGTAGTCTGGGCAATGCCAGAATCTGTTCAGGGAGAGGTTAGAGACTGATTCCATCCAAAGTAAGTGATCACTGATAAACGTATTGATGACAATCAAAGCTTGGATTCTGAAGAAGAAAACTATAAATATGGGAGAGGAAAAAACTATAGTAAGCTCTGTAGCATTGGACTGGAATTGGGAGCTCCGGGTGTGAAGTCATAGTGTCAATTTATATAGATAGACAAAAATAAACATGAACATATATTCTCTAAATCTGACCATAAAGCCAATTGGAAAACTGGCTAATTCCAGGGCTGGAACAAGGAAATACAATATGAATATGGAAACACACTCTTGGGCCAGAAAATAAGATACCCAAAGAATGATGGGTGCATGTATTAAGAACACAGAAGCCATCTTGAAGCAGCTTTCATTGGCCAAACTTGGGAAACTTCGAGCATCAAAAGACAGTAACAAATTATAACACAATGGATAAAACAGGAATCATAATAAATAAATAAAATAAATAAATCATAAATAAATAGTATGTGATAAAGTCTCAAAGTAACTGCCCACAAAAAAATAAAATAAAATTTTAAAAAACTTATTAATTACAAAGAGAAAAAGAATATAATGGAAAGGCCTGGTAGATAACACTTTAATCAAGGGACCAAAGTTAATATCAGGGTACTTGGGTGGCTCAGTCAGTTAAGCATCCAACTCTTGATTTTGGTTCAGGATATGATTTCAGGGTTGTGAGATCAAACTCCGCACTGCAACGCTCCACACTCGGTGTGGAGCCTCCTTAAAATTCATTCATTCATTCTCTCTCTCCCCACTCTACCCCTCTCCATCCTGTCTCAAAAAAAAAAAAGATTCAAAATTAATATCACTGGACAAAATGAAATTAAATGTCACTAGGTAGAATGAGAAGAACACAGCATCACTTCGCTTATTTTCCTGCCAAAGTATCTAATAACCTACTTCCTGAGAAAACATCAGACAAATCCAAACTGAGGGACAGCCTATAAAGTAACTGGCCTATATCTTCAAAAGTATAAAAGTCAAGGAAAAACTGAGGAACCACAGTATTCTAAGATGAAGGCAACTAAAGAAATTTGATAATTGAAAGTAAAACGTGATTCTGAACTAAGTTGGCTATAAAGGGCACTATACAGACAACTGGCAAAACATGGGAGTCTCAGGACTAGAGGTGGTAATGTTACAGTGTCAGCTTTCTGGTTCTGATGGCTATACTCAATTATGCAGAATATGCTTATAGGAAACATACACTAAATAATTCAGGGTGAGAAGACATCTGTAACTCTTTCTCTAATGGTTCCACAAAAAGTTATTTACACTGTTCTTGCAACTTTTCTGTCAATATGACATTATTTCAACTACAAAATTAAATGCGTACATGAATATAAAATGAGCTGGTATTAAAAAAAATGAGCTAGTATAAGCAAAAGTAAACAACAGCAAACTGAGATTTTACATACTCACAGGAAGAAAAGTAAATGGATATTTCCAATCACACATATTTTGGACTGACCTTAAATAACCAATACATTAAGCTTTAACAAACTAATTTTACATATACAAGATTGAATATTCAAGATTGAAATGTGACATGTAATTCCTTGATCATTTTTTTAAAGTTTTTTATTTTAATTACAGGATAGTTAACATATGGTGTTATATTAGTTTCAAGTATAAAATATAGTGATTCAACAATTCTATATATTACTTAGTGCACGTTTTGGTAAATGTACTCATTAATACCTATCACCTATTTTGTCTACCCACCACCCCTGTAGTAACCATCAGTTTGTTCTCTATAATTAAGAGTCTATAAGTTTGTCTCTTTTTTTCCCCCTTTGCTCATATGAGTGAGATCATATAGTATAGCATCTTTCTCAGACTTACTTCATTTAACATTATACTTCCTAGCTCCAAACATACTGTTGCAAATGGCAAAATATCATTCTTTTTTACAGTTGAATAATATTCCATTGGATAAATATACCATCTCTTCTTTAGCCATTCATCTATTGATGAACACTTGGTCTCCATAATTTGACTCTTGTAAATAATGCTGCAATAAACACAGAGGTGTATATATCCTCTGAATTAGTGTTTTTGTATTCTATGGGTAAATACCCAGTAGTGCATTTACTAGATTGTAGGGTAGTTCTATTTTAATTTTTTTGAGGAATCTCTGAATTATTTTCCACAATGGCTGCACCAGTGTGCATCCCGACCAGCAGTGCACGAGTGTTCCTTTTTCTCCACACCCTCATCAACACTTGTTTCTTGTGTTTTTGATTTTAGTCATTCTGACAGGTGTGAGGTGATATCTCATTATAGTTTTGATTTGCACTTCTCTGGTAAGTGATGATGAGCATCTTTTCATGTGTTTGTTGGTCATCTGGAGGTCTTCTTTGTAGAAATGTCTATCTGTATCTTCTGCCCATTTTTAAATGGGATTGTTCAATTTTGGGGGTGTTGAATTAGTATAAGTTTTTTATATATTTTGGAAATTATGCTTTTTATCAGATAGTCATTTGCAAATATATTCTCCCATTCAATAGGATGCAATTTAGTTTTGTTGATTATTTCCTTTGCAATGTAGAAGCTTTTTATTTTCATGTAGTCCCTACAGTTTATATTTGCTTTTATTTCCTCTGCTTGTGGAAACCTATCTAGAAAAATGCTGCTATGGCTATTATCAGAAAAACTACTGCCTGTACTCTCTTCTAGGATTTTTATGGTTTCAGGTCTCACATTTAGGTCTTTAATCTATTTTGAGTTTATTTTTGTGTATGGTTAAAGAAAGTGATCCAGTTTCATTCTTTTGCATGTAGCTGTCCAGTTTTCCCAACACCATTTGTTGAAGAGACTTTTTCCCATTGCATATTCTTGCCTCCTTTGTCAAAAAACATGTAATTATGGTTTTGTCTCTGGACTTTCTATCCTATTCCATTGATCTGTATGTTTATTTTTGAATGAATGAATTAACATCTCACTCCAAAAAGAACCTGAGAATTCTTATATATTATTCCTGTGAGTCCTAAATATTACAATTAATGTGTCACTAAACACATACACTCCTCCATCACAGACTTCCAGAATACAAAGCTTAATGTCTCGATATCCTTATCTCTATTCCTTCTCCCTCCCTGCTACTGTGAATATCCTATTGCGGCCTTAATGTTTCTTTTATCCCCCAGTGTTTGCAGTGATTCCTTCTGACTTCAATCTCTGCCCATTCCAAATAACCCTACACAATACTTTCTGAAGCAAAATATAACTTCCCTGCTTGAAAACCCCTAATTCTAATTATTAGAGAATATATATTGCCCATTTTTTAATACTTTTGGTATTCAATTTGGACAATATGGCCACTAATCCTCCTTCCAATATTATTATCTACTATTTTCTCTCAAAAATCCTCCAGTCAAATCCTAGTTTATAGTACTCAGATCTTTGTAAAGCCTCCAATTTCCTACCCTAAGACATATGCTGTTCTCTCATCAAAAATACACATCATCGGGGCGCCTGGGTGGCTCAGTGGTTGGGCGTCTGCCTTTGGCTCAGGTCACAATCCCAGGGTCCTGGGATCGAGTCCCACATCGGGCTCCCTTTGGGGAGCCTGTTTCTCCCTCTGCCTGTGTCTTTGCCTCTTTCTGTGTGTGTCTCTCACAGATAAATAAATAAAATCTTTAAAAAAAAAAACACACATCATCAACATTTATTGAATCACAGATCATTAAGGGATGGTGAAGATATCTATGCACCTTAATCTGCAAGTTAGTAACTTTTATCACTTACCAAGAACCCACAAAACTCCCATTTTAGCACCCTTTCCATTACACAGTGATTCTCAAACTTTATTATGCCCAACAACCAATCCAGTGATTATTAAAAAGACAGATTTCCTAGCCTCATCTGCAAAGATCATGCTCTAGTAAGATGGGCTAGGGCCAGGACTCACGTTTTTTTAACAAGCACTTTAGGTTATTTTGAAGTGGTCAGAGCTTCAGACCATAATAAGAAAATCACAAAAAAAAAAAAAAAAAAAGAGAGAGAGAATGTAGTAAGAATATGTAGCCTTGTACACTTAGCACATCATCTGAAATGTTCCATCTGTACTCCCACATTGGGACCTCCAGAAAACAGCTACTCACTGCTACTTGTGCAGAATCCATAAATCTCAATCCAAAATAGTCACTTTCAATAAGGTCCAAGTGGTACATTATCTGATCAAAGAGCTCTTGTCCTTTGGCTTTTTTCTGAAAGGTAAGAAAATAAATTAATCAACAAATGACTTAAAAAAAAAAAACACAAATGACTCACAAGATCAATAAGCTTAAAATGAAGATGGTTTTAATTATACAAGATCTAGGGACACCTAGGTGATTCAGTCAGTTAAGTGTCTGACTCTTGATTTCATTTTATTTTTTTTAAAGACTTTATTTATTCATGGGGGGGGGCAGAGACACAGGCAGAGGGAGAAGGGGGCTCCATGCAGGGAGCCCAACGTGGGACTCGATCCCAGAACTCCAAGATCACACCCTGAGTCGAAGGCAGACACTTAACCGCTGAGCCACTCAGGCGTCCCTGACTCCTGATTTCAGCTAAAGTCATGATCTTAGAGTTCTGAGATCGAGCCCCACATTGGACTCCACATTCAGTGGAGAGTCTATTTGAGATTCTCTCCCTTTGCCCCTCTCCTGGCTCTCTCTTAAATAAATAAATCTTCATAAGATCTACTTAAAAAATTACTTGCAATATCAAAAATACTACCATATATCAGGTAATGTAATTATAAGATATTATAATTTTCCAATAGACTACTTAAAACCAAAGAGAATTTGTGATCTATATGCACTTTCATGGAAAGTATTACTTCTTATTAACCAACAAATATTATCTTGTACTAAATAAGGATCTTGTCAATTTTTAGAGTCGCTACTTCAACAGAGCTTCATAATGTAAGTGGAAAGAGAAAACACACAAGAAAATTTAGAAACTGAAGCATGAATCATGTGGAACAATATACTTGCCAACAGATTTTAGAGATAAGATAGTCATAGACTAGAATCATCAGTGAAAACTTGGAGATCAGTCTTAAACTAGAAAAGAATATAAGGTAGGCAATAGTAAAAACAAAAATGGAAGGTGGGAGGAAATACAGGACAATGAAAAAATATCATCAATGCAGAAGACACCAAATGTGGAGGGAAGGGTCAGTAATAAAGAAAATTGTTTGGAAAAAGCAGTTCTCAACGTGTGGTCTCAGGACCCAAGGGTTATCCCAGATACTTTCAAAAGATCCACAAGGTCCTAGGATTCTCCTCATGTAACTCAATCTAAACAACATATTGCAATAGAGTAAACTTAAGTGTGTTCTCTCAGACCAGACATTAAAGAGATAGGCAAAAGTGCATAAGACAATGCTACTCTTCTCACTGAATTCTTTTGTTGTTTAATAAAACAGATTTTTTTTTAAGATTTTATTTATTTATTCATGACAGACAGAGAGAGAGAGGCAGAGACACAGGCAGAGGGAGAAGCAGGCTCCATGCAGGGAACCCGATGTGGGACTTGATCCTGGGACTTTGGGATCACACCCTGAGCTGAAGGCAGATGCTCAGTTGCTGAGCCATCCAGGCGTCCCTAAAACAAATGTTTTTCACAAAAATACTTGTATGTCACTGGGGCGCCTGGGTGGCTCATGGGTTAAGCATCTGACTTTGGCTCAGGTCATGATCTCAGGGTCCTGAGACTGAGCCCCACATTAGGCTTCCCGCTCAGCAGGGAGTCTGCTTCTCCCCTTCCCTCTGCCCCTTCATACCCCTCATGCTTGTTTGCGCTCTCTCTCAAAAAAATGGATCTTTTTGAAAAAAATACATGTATGTTACTTCTTTATAACTTAAAAGGGGTAGATTATTGCTGTTTTAAAATTAACTGATAAATATATTTTTAATTTTTCTTTGATTTCTAATAAGGTAACTATCAACAGATACAACCCACATAAGCAAAAGCATTGCTAGGATCTCAATTTTCAACAATTTTCATACACACCCTATCCATGCCCCTCCTCTTTTAAATTGTGATTCAGGGCAGTTCTTGTAAAATATATATATTTACACTTATTTTTTTACTGAATCATCACTCTCTGCCTTTTAATGGATATCTTTATTTCAACTTGTATTTTTGCTTTTCCTGCACTTTTTAAGATCTTACTTGACAGAGAGAGAAAGAAAACACAAGCAAGGGGAGCTGCAGGCAAAGGCACAAGGAAAAGCAGGCTCCCCACCAAATAGGGAGCCCAATGCCAGGGGCGGGGGGTGGAGAGCCCCTAGATCCCAGGACCCTGGGATCATGACCAGAGTCGAAGGCTGAGACTTAATTGACTGAGTCACCCAAGCACCCCTCCTGTACTTTTTACAACCTTTCTTTTTGATATATAAAAATGCTATCCATATATCCCTTTACCAAGAGAAGAACTTTACCACGCCTGCATTCTCATGATTTCCCCTCCATTCAATCCTCATTTTATGAACATATTCTCTCTTAATTCTTTTCTCTGGATGTGGCTTTTTTTTTTTAAGACAACAATCTTTATTTTGGTATTCTGATCATTCTTTACACTCTTACACGTATACATCACATACATCTAGCAGCATCTGCTAGATTTGTTTCTCCACCCATCTGAGTTCTTCCTACAGAAATGATCCCCATGTGGGACTTTGTATAGCTAATCTTTAAAGGTCCTCTATGTTTGGGAATATTTTAACCATGCTACAACACTTGAATGACAATTTTCTCCTTATAAAATGCAAGATTCAAAGTTCTTTTCTTTCAGTACTCCCTTCAGTATTCAAAATGTATTACACTATCTTCTTGCTGCTTATGTTACTGTTGAAAAGTATGATGACAATTTGAATTCTGGTCCTTAATAATGTTATTAATTCTCTTGGTAAGCTTTTAGACTTTTCTATCTCTGATAGTTTTAAATTTCAATGTAATATGTCTAGGTGTGGTTTTCTTCCTTAACTGTATTTGGTATTCTACTGGGCCTTTTTAAAAAATCTGTGATCTTTCATCTCCTTTCAATTCTGGGAAAACAATATATTTCCTCAAGTATTCTTCCTCTATTTTTTTCATTTTAAATTTCCTACCTAAGTGCTGGTACTTCTTTTTCTTAAACATACATTCATTTAATACTCACAATTACTCTGATGATTATGGCTTATTTGTCCACTTAACAAGAACATAGAAAATAGTTCAGAAAGCTTTAGTAATATGATAAAATTGCATAACTAAAAAATGACAGAATAGAATTTGAATTTTGCTGTCTTCCAAGCTCCAACCCCCTAAGGGTTACACATTACACTGAGATTTTTACCTGGAATGTCACCTCTGGGATCAATAATTAGATACCCTCAACTTCTTATCACAGCCTTGTCTCTAACTTGTTCATAAAATTTCTCTCAATGCTTAGGTTCTCCAACTACATGGGAATTTCCAGTATATTGACCCCACTTATTTTCATCTGCCCCCATTTCTCCTTTTTTTAAACATAACATAAATTTTACCATTTTAACACATACAATTCAATGCCATTAAATATATTCTCAATGTGTACAACCATCACCACTATTCATTTCCAGAACTTTTCATCCTACCAATCAGAAATTCTGTATTCATTACACAACCATTCTTCACACTCCTTTCCCTCAATTCTTAGTAACCTCTCTCCTACTTTCTGTGGCTTGTGAATTTGCGTCTTCTACATACATTATGTAAGTAGAATCATACAATGTATGTCCTTTTGTGCCTGGCTTATTTCACTTAGCATAATGTTTTCAAAGTTCATCCATGCTGTAGCAGACCCCAAAATGTCATTCCTTTTTGAAACTGAGTAATATTCCAGTGTATGTATCTACCATGTTTATCCATCCATCTGCTAATGAACATTTGGGTTGTTTTCATTTTTTGGCTATTGTGAATACTGCTATGAACCATGGCATACAAGTATCTGAGTCTCTGCTTTCAATTCTTTTGGGTATATACTTAGGAGTAGAATATGATAATTCTGTGTTTAACTTTTGAGAAACTGCCCAATTGTTTTCCACGGTAGCTGCACCATTCTGCATTCCCACCAGCAATGCATAAGGTTCCAATTTCTCCACATCTTCCACAATATCTGTTATTTTCTGGGGTTGTTTTGCTTTGTTTTGTTTGATACAACCATCCTAATGCATGTGAAAGGGCATCTCATGTGATTTTGATTTGCACTTCCTTAATGTCTAGTAATGTCGAGCATACTTTCATGTGCTTATTGAGCATTTGTATATTCTTTGTAGAAGTATCCAAGTCCTTTGTATTTCAAAGAAAAATTGTATTGAAGTATAGTTGACATACGATATCACATTAATTTCCAGGGTACAACATAGTGATTCAACAATTATATGAAGTACATTTATATAAACCACAATAAGTGTGGTTATCTGTCGCCATATAAAATTATTTCAGTATGACTGACTACATTCCCTATGCTCTACTTTTTAATCACCCTAACTTATTTACTTTAGAATTAGACGTCTGTACCTCTTGATCCCTTCATCTGTTTTACCCACCCCAACTTCACTACAAATTCATTTTTCAGCTGCATCTAAACTCTCACTTGCTGCTTATATTCTTCTTTCTCTTTCCCCTACCAAATTATTCCAGGTCATCACCTCTTTGAAACCTGGTCTTCACTTCACATCCTATTTTCTGAAGATTAAGACCATCAAGATATTACCTTTTCATCAGCCTTCCATCTTTCCCAGCATAAGATGGTAGTCCTTTCTAGAATGTTCATCCTATAATCTCTACCTGTATAGATAAAACCAATTCCCGAGAAACATTTTTCCTATTCATTTAACAAACTCAGAATTCCCCTATCCAGCCATTCTCCAGCTGCTGTTATGTTCTTCCTTTCTTTTTTTTTTCCTTCCTTTCTTTTACTACCAAATCTCATGGCAATTATTCAATTTCCCTTCATGCACTTCCCTACCAATTAAATAATATTAAGCACCTACTAGGAACAAGGGAGTATAAGAAGTTCAAAAAATGTAAGTTTAAAAAAAATATAAGTTTTTCCCAATAATTCCTTTAAATCCTCTAAATTTGGCTTCTGAACACATCATTCCACTGAAGCTCCTTTCTCCACTTCATTCTTTTTACTCCTCTCCCAATGACAGCTGACTATGCTCTTATGATCTTCCACACAATCAATATCACCACCCTCCACCAGAAATGAACTGTATTTTACTCAGGTCTAATATTCATTTCCTCCCTCCACCATATCTGTGTACTAAGCATTCCTTATGCAGTCTCCATGCCACTATTACTCTATAACCCCATCATCTTGTGTTTTGCTACTATACAATCTCCAGATTTTTTTTTCCTATGATCAATCAAGGAAACCAACTCTAAATCATGTCTCTTGAGTACTAACAAATCTTAAATGGACTAAATCTTAAATGGATTTAAATGGCAAAAATCCATGAATTTTTTTAAACAGCTTTGAGATATAGTTCACATACTGTATCTTTCACCTATTAAAAGTACAAAATTCAAAGGTATATTCACAGATATGCACAACCATCATAATTTCAGAACATCTTCATACCTCAAAAAGAAGCCTCGTGTCTTTTAGCTATTGCCTCAAGCACCATTCCCACCACCCCTTCAGTCCCTACCTATCTGCCCTTAGCAACCATAAACCACTAATCTCTTTTTTCCTATAGACTTCTTTATTCTGGTCTTTCATATGAATGGAATCATCATATAATATGTGGTCTTTTGTGACTGGCTTCTTTCACCTAGCACAATGTTGTCAAAATACACCCATGTAGTATGTATCAGTACTCCATTTCCTTCATGGCCAAATAATATCCCATTATATGGATACAACACATGTTGTTTATACATTCACCTTTTGAGAAATAGCTAGGATTTTCTATCTTTAGGATAGTAAAAATAATACTGTTAGGACTACCTGTGCACAAGTTTTTGTCTAAACATGTCTTCAATTCTCTTGGATATATACCTAAAAGTTGAATTGCTGGGTCAAATGATAATAACTATGTTCAATCACTTGAGGAACTACCAGGCTATATTCCAAAGCAGCTGCACAACTTTATATTCCTGCCAAAAAGTATAAGAGGGTTCAGATTTCTCCACATTCTCACCAATACTTAGTATTATCTGACATTTTTATTTTAACCTTCCTAGTTGATATGTAGTATCTCACTGCAGTTTTAATTTGCATTTCTCTGATGACTAATGATTGCAAGCATCTTCTCATGTACTTATCAACCATTTGTATATCTTATGTGGAGAAGTGTCTATTCAGATCCTTTGCCCATTTTTAAATTGGGTTGTCTTTTTATTATTGTGTTGCAACAATTCTTTATATATTCTAGTCACAAGTACTTATCAAATACATAATCTGCAATATTCTTTCCCATTATGTGTGAGAACATTCTCACTTTCTTGATAATGGCCTTTGAGACACAACAGTTTTTAATTTTGATAAAAGTCCAATTTATTTTTTCTTATTTTGTTATTCATGTTTTTGGTATCATATCTAAAAACTGGTGCCAAATCCAAGGTCATAAAGATTTATCTCTATTTTCTGTTCTAAGAGTTTTATACTCTTAGCTCTTATGTTTAGGTCTTTGATCAATTTTGAGTTAATTTTTGTACATGGCATGAGCTAAAGTTCCTACTCCTTCTTTTGAATATGGCTATACACTTCTCCTAGCACTACTTGTGGAAAAGCCTATTTTCCCCCCCACTGAATGGCTCCACCACCCTTGTCACAAATCAATTCACCATAACCAAAGCTTCTTGAGGAAGAACAAAGCTAAAGATCTCACAATCCCAGATTTCAAACTATACTACAAAGCTATGTTAATAAAAACAGCATAGTACTGGCACAAAAACAGACACATAGATCAATGGCACAGGACAGAGGGCACAGAAACAAATTCACTCCTTACATGGCCAATTAATCTACAATAAAGGAAGCAAAAGTATACACCAGGGAAAAGACAGTCTCTTCAATAAATGACATTGGAAAACTGGACAGCTACATACTAAAAAATGAAACTGGGCCAGTATCTTACACCATATACAAAAGTCAACTCAATGTGGATTACAAACCTTACTCTAAGACCTAAAACTGTAAAACTCCCAAAGGAAAATACAAGCAGTAATCTCCTGGACCCTGGCCCTAGCAATACTTTTCCAGATAAGTCTCCTCAGGCAAGGGAAACAAAGCAAAAATAAACTATTAGAACTACATCAAACTAAAAAGCTTTTACACAATGAAGGAAATCATGAACAAAATGAAGAGGCAATCAACTGAATGGGAAAAAGTATTTACAATGATATATCCAATAAGAGGTTAAAATCCAAAATAAAGAACTCATACAACTAAATACTCTAAAAACAAATAATTTAAATCATTCGATTAAAAAATGGGGAGAGGACCTGACTATACATTTTTAACAAAAAAGACATACAAATGGCCAACAACATGTAAAAAGATGCTCAACATTACTCATCACCGGGGAAATGTAAACCAAAAACCACAGTGAGGTATCACCTCACACCAATCAGAATGGCTAGGATCAAAAAGACAAGAAGTAAGTTCTACTGAGGATGTGGAGAAAAGGGAACCTTCATGCACTGTTGGCAGAAATTTAAATCAATGCAGTCACTATGGAAAACAGTAGGAAGGTTCCCCAAAAAATTAAAAACAGAAGTATGATACGATCCAATAATTTCACTGCTATTTACACAAGGAAAACAAAACACTAATTCAAAAAGATACATATGCCCGTTTATTGCAGCATTGTTTACAATAGCCAAAATATGAAAATGTAAGGGCCCACCGACAGATGAATCAATAAAGAAAATGTGGTGTATATATACAATGGCATATTACTCAGCCATAAAAAGAAGAATGAAATCTTGCCATCTGCAACAACATGGATAGATCTAAAAGGTGTTAAACTAAGTAAAAGCAGTCAGAGAAAGAAAAATACCATGTGATTTCACTTATATCAAAATCGAAAATACAAATGAAAATATACAAAAAACCAAACAGATTCATGAATACAGAGAATAAACTGATAATTGCCAGAGGGGAGGGAGGTGGGAAGATGGGCCAAATAGATGAAGGGGATTAAGAGGTACAAGGTTCCAATTATAAAATAAATAAGTCACAGTGATGAAAAGTACAGCATAGGGATTATGATCAATAATATTATAATAACTTTGTATGGTCAAATGGTTAACTATTTATCATGGTGAGCATTTCATAATGTATATGTAATTGTCCAATTGTGTTGTACACCTAAACTAATACTGTATGTCAAGTATACTTCAATTAAAATTTTAAAATTAAAAAAAATTTAAAACCAGATAAGAACACTACTTTTTTTTTTTTTTAAATTAAAATTAGTAAGCAAGGGCAGCCCCGGTGGCTCAGCGGTTTAGCGCCACCTTTAGCCCAGGGTGTGATCCTGAAGACCCGGGATGGAGTCCCACGTCAGGCTCCCTGCATGGAGCCTGCTTCTCCCTCTGCCTGTGTCTCTGCCTCTCTCTCTCTGTGACTCTCATGAATGAATGAATGAATGAATGAATGAATGAATAAATAAATAAATAAATAAATAAATCTTAAAAAACAAAATTAGTAAGTACTGAATAGACATTTTCCCAAAGATGTGCAAATGGCAAGTATACATATAAAAAGATGCTCATCGGTAATCATTAGGAAACTACAAATGAGGTATCACTTCACACCCACTAGGACAACTACAATTTTAAAAAAGGAAAATAAATAAATAAATAAACAAACAAATAAATAAATAAAACAGTTGCTATGGAAAACAGTTTGCCAGTTCCACAAAAAATTAAACATAGAATTATCATCATATGACCCAGCAATTCCACTCCTAGGTATCATACCCCGAAGAATTAAAAACCTGTATTCCAAAAAACACTTGTAAATGAAATATTCATAGCAGCACTATCCACAGATGCTAACAGGTGGACATAACCCAAATGTCCATCAACTGGTGAGTGGATAAACAAATTATGATATATCACACAATGGAATAATGAATAATGATTAATAATAATTAATAATGAATAATGATTCTACATAAAAAGGAATGAAGTATTGATAAATGTCATAGTATAGATGAAACCCAAAAACATTAGGCTAAGTGAAAGAAAGGTCACAGATTGGATAATACTCCATTTATATAAAGCATTCAAAACAGGCAAATTCATAGAGAAAGAAAGCCAACTAACAGTTACCAGTGTCCGATGGGAGTTACAGAGTTTCCATTTAGGATGCCAAAAATATCTTAAAACTAAATAAAGGTGATGATTGCACAACACAGTGATTGTGTTGTGCAAAACACCAATGCACTTTTTAAAAAGTTTTATTTATTTAAGTAATCTCTACACCCAACAAGGGTCTCAAACTCATGACCCTGAGATCAACAGTCACACACTCCTCAAACTGACCAGCCAGGTACATTTTAAAATGGTTAATTAAAAAAAAAAAAAAAAAAAGGTTAATTTTCTGGGGTGCCAGAGTGGCACAGTTGGTTGTCTTTGCCTCAGGTCTTTGCCTCAGGTCATGATCCCAGGGTTCCGGGATCGGACTCCATATTGGGCTCCCTGCTCTATGAGGGGCCTGCTTCTCCCTCTCCATCTGCCTGCCACTCCTCCTACTTGTGTGAGCACTCTCTGTCAAACAGAAAAATAAAATCTTTAAAAAAAATCAGAGGGCAGCCTAGGAGGCTCAGCGGTTTAGCAACACCTTCAGCCCAGGGCACCATCCTGGAGACCTGGGATCGACCATATTGGGCTCCCTGCATGGAGCTTGCTTCTCCTTCTGTGTGTCTCTGCCTCTCTCTGTGTCTCTCAGGAATAAATAAATATTTTTAAAAAATAAATTAATTAAATAAAATAAAAATAATTTAAAAAAATTTTAAATCAGAAAGGCCTTAAAGAATGGAAAAAAGTCGGGGGAATCTCTGGATGGCTCAGTGGTTTAGCGCTGCCTTTGGCCCAGGGTGTGATCCTGGAGTCCTGGGATCGAGTCTCACGTTAGGCTCCCTGCATGGGGCCTGCTTCTCCCTCTGCCTGTGTCTCTGCCAATCTCTGTGTGTGTCTCTCTCTCCTGAATAAATAAATAAAATCTTAAAAAAAAAAAAAAGAATGGAAAAAACTTAAATTATTAAAAAAAAAAAGACACTAGGAAATGTGAATCTACTACTTTGCTCCTTTTTCAGTATTGTTTTGGCTATTTTGAGTCCCTTGTAATTCCATATGACTTTTAAAATTAGCTTGTCAAATTCTAAAACTAAATCAACTGGTATTCTAGTGGGGATTATGCTGAATCTATAGGTTGATTTGGGGTATCCTGTCATCTTTTTTAAGATTTTATTTATTTATTCATTAGAGACATAGAGGCAGAGACATAGGCAGAGGGAGAAGCAGGCTCCTCTGCAGGGAGCCCAATGCGGAACTCGATCCCAGGACCCTGGGATCATGACCTGAGCTGAAGACAGACACTCAACCACTGAGCCACCCAGGTGCCCCTAGGGCTGCCCTGCCAACTTAACAATGTTAAGTCTTCATAAACATAGGATAGCTATAAATGTTATTTATCTAAAAGTATAACTACACATGGACTATATAATTTAGAGCCTTCAGTGTCTACATCAGCAATCAGATTTTTAAAATTAACATCAACTGATTAATCAAACACTTTTTATTAACTTAAAACTTGGGAGATACAAAAATAATAAAAGACACCAGATTTAGTATTTACTAAACAATACTAAGCTCAAAAATCAAAGAACTTTACTGTGACATTTCCAAAGAGAAAATTAAAAATGAGATAGTTAGAAATTTCTACCTGATGCTTTTATCATTCACTGAAAGGCATTAGGCATTCTCACTGTATTTAGTTTTTTTAAAAGGGGGAGGGGGGCCACAAGTAGAAGGTACTTACATCACTTCCCCAGTTTGAAAGAAAGTCAGAAAGAAGAAAATGACCGTTACTACTGGTATATTTTAATTTGAAGTCCAGAGATTTAAATTAAATTACTCCATTTAATCACTGATAATCACTTAAATATTGTCTGAGAAAATCATCTTAGTTCCACAATGGCTTGCTATGATCACTAATGACCTTAATCCTACTGGGAAATGAGTATGTGCTTCATCCAATTTCCAAAACCAATTCTAAATCCTCTTTTGGAATCATACCAGATTGGTTGAGAAGCTACATCAAAAAAAGAGAACTTTCTTTTTAGAAATTAATATTCCTCTGATCTATTTTTTTCTTCTAGTAAACAGTTTAGCTGGCAGGCCAATGCCCATTTTATATCCATGTGAGCAACTAGAATTAGTTTACTAACTCTAGGATTTCACCTGCAGAGCTGAAAAGGCAATTGTTCTAGTTCCACAAAGAGTCAAATTTAAACCTCTTGGCTTTTTCACTGCAATTGTCTATATGAGAGTCAGCTCCACCCTACAGAGCATACCAAGCACAGGAAACCATTCTATACTAGTCACTAGCCATTTGTTCCACTACTTTAAAACCTCGTGCTATTTCTCCTCCACACTACACTGCCTTTTTAAAAAGTTCCTTTACCAAGTTACTTTCCTAGTATCAGCCTCTCCATCAACAACCTCGAGACTTCATACTTTAAACATTAGGTAATAAGAAACTTCTTTCCAGTCTCTTACACAGCAATCTCAAGCTTTTTATCACTTATCTAATGATATTTTAATGGAATAGTACACAAAACTCTTAAGATATTTATCAGGAAAGAAATGAATATGAAAACTCCTCAAAAAGTACCATATACTGGGGGACGCCTGGGTGACTCAGCAGTTGAGCGTCTGCCTTCCGCCCAGGGTGTCATCCCGGAGTTTCGGGATCGAGTCCCACATCAGACTCCCTACATGAAGCCTGCTTCTCCCTCTGCCTATGTCTCTGTTCCCTCTCTGTGTCTGTTGTGAATAAATAAAATCTTTAAAAGATGATAAATACATACCCATGATGATGACTTCAAAATACTTCAAGAAATCCTATGTTTAATTTTATCACATTCCATTATTTTTAAAATGTGTAAGGTACACATCTAGTACCTTCTAAATTATTCAATTAATCAGAATATTCATTTAAATAAACTAATTCCTTAATCTCTTACTCTGTGACTTAAAGGTTTCCAGAGTTTATTCAACTGTATACTATAGTAGCATTTAGGCTACCACCTTGCACAAAGACCTTTCTTATTGCATTTTGAGTATGTAGGTATATATTAAAAAGAATGTGTAGGGAGGGAAGACTGTGAACATCCAGTGACACATCAAATCACACATTTTATAGATTAGTTACATAAATCTTTTTTTTTTTTTTATTTATGATAGTCACACATTGAGAGAGAGAGAGGCAGAGACATAGGCAGAGGGAGAAGCAGGCTCCATGCACCAGGAGCCCAATGTGGGATTCGATCCCAGGTCTCCAGGATCGTGCCCTGGGTCAAAGGCAGGAGCCAAACCACTGCACGACCCAGAGATCCCTATAAATCTTTTCTAAAAAAAGATTTTATTTATTTATTTGAGAGAGAGAGAGAGCGCGCACGCGCAAACGTGCGCACTCGACTGTATGCTCAGGGAGAGGAGTAGAGGGGAAGGGAAAGGAGGGGGGACAAAATCTCAAGCAGATCCCCTGCACTAACCACAATGCAGAGCTAGATTCCACAACCCAGAGGATCATGACCTGAGAGGAAACCAAGGGTCAGAGGCTTAACCAACTGAACTACCCAGATGCCCCATTACATATATTTTTTGATGCAGAACAAAGCCATTTGGTATTAGTAAAGAACTGAGAAAGAAATGCAACTCCCACAAACCGTATAGCTACCTCCCTTGCCCCTCAAAAAGTCGTAAGTTAACTCCTTTCAAATATATCAGATTGTTTCACATTGTTAGCTAGAATTATACATTCATAACTGCAAAGAGAGACCACCAAAAATTTTAATAAAATCACAACATCCTGTCTTGATATAAAGATTACCATGTACAAAAAACTACCCCTGGAAGCTACTTTAGGAGCAAAGGGATAAACAGAGCTGAGGAGTATGAAGTCCTTTTTACTTCATTTTATTAAATTTTCTGCAAATACAGTAAACTGTTGAAGTATTTGTTTTGAAGAAAGTGAGAAGTGTTTTGAAAATTACAAAAAAGCAGAATTAAAAGTCTTGTAGTATACATATATCATTATTATTCCCAAAGATCCTCATTGCTTTAATAACTGCTCAACAAGGATTGTGAGAAATCCAGGAGAGTACCCTATATATTGTGATCATAAGAACACACTGCCCTATCAATAAATAACTGCCCTATCATCTAAATATTTTAGGTAGGGATCCCTGGGTGGCACAGCGGTTTGGCGCCTGCCTTTGGCCCAGGGCGTGATCCTGGAGACCCGGGATCGAATCCCACGTCGGGCTCCCGGTGCATGGAGCCTGCTTCTCCCTCTGCCTGTGTCTCTGCCTCTCTCTCTCTCTCTCTGTGTGTGACTATCATAAATAAATAAAAAAAAAAAAAATTAAATATTTTAGGTAACTTCCACTAATCCCAGAGAAATACAATCATATTGGGTATCTAAGGTTACCTGATCCATGTACCTCAACTAAGGTGCCTGATCCACACTAACCAGTATTACCTAATTTTCCCAGAAGTTACCAGTAGAGAGTTCAAATGAAAGCGGTCTCACATAAAATCCGCAAAAGGTCAGCAGGACCTACATACCGGCAAGTCCACACTAACATCAGTACCATCCAAAAGAGAAACCCGACATGTGATGATGGACTTAGAGTCTCCAGCTGCAGGAATGTGTGTGGCAGCTCGTTGAGCTTCTCGGAGTCGTTCCTTCTCAGCATGTTTACGCATTGACCGACGCCCAAGTGTTCTACGGAAGAAGCTCAGCATTTTTGTCACTGTAAAACAGAGAAAAGAGTATCAGCAGACTCCCCACAATGTGCAGTCAGACAAAATAGGATTTAGTAAAATCCTATGGGCGTTATGGACATACTATTAAAAAAGGCTCCTGATCAAGGAAATTTGAAAAATTAAAACTAGCTACTTTAATTCAAAGTTTTTGAAGACTTTTATATAAAATAGAGCTATGACTTACAGCATTTCTATACCTACTGGTCTATCTTATTAAGAAGCTGATAGGAGGGCAACCTGGGTGGCTCAGAGGTTTAGCACCGCCTTCAGCCCGGGCAAGGTCCTGGAGACCCAGGTTGTTGGGCTCCCTGCATGGTCTCCCTCTGCCTGTGTCTCTGTGTCTCTCATGGATAAATAAATAAAATCTTTAAAAAAAAAAAAAAAAGTAGGGATCCCTGGGTGGCGCAGCGGTTTAGCGCCTGCCTTTGGCCCAGGGCGTGATCCTGGAGACCCCGGATCAAATCCCACGTCGGGCTCCCGGTGCCTGGAGCCTGCCTCTCTCTCTCTCTCTCTCTGTGTGTGACTATCATAAATAAATAAAAATTAAAAAACAAACAAACAAAAGTAACAGCAGCAGCTGATAGGAGACAAAGAACATTTATGAAGCTTATTAGGTCTTCTAGGTCAATGAATTGTATGTACAATTGCTATATTATCTCTCCAAATGTTAGGAAAAAATCCACACACTAATATTTCCTTTGATGATCATAACAATCTTAAGAAGTTCTATTTCTTTTCTGAGCAATCAT
This sequence comes from Nyctereutes procyonoides, assembly GCF_905146905.1. Classification (NCBI taxonomy): domain Eukaryota; kingdom Metazoa; phylum Chordata; class Mammalia; order Carnivora; family Canidae; genus Nyctereutes; species Nyctereutes procyonoides. Next base: position 8,768,870 of record NW_026575030.1, on the reverse strand, counting down.
AATAAAAATACAAAAACAGGGGTGCCTGGCTGGCTCAGTGGGTAAAGCATGCGACTCTTGAGCTCAGCATTGTAGTTCAAGCCTCACACTGGGTGTAGAGATTACTTAAAAATAAAATCTTAAAAAATAAATAAATAATCACCTATTTCAGCTAAAATACAATTCAAATATTATGTTTTTATCAAATATTCTATTACTTAATGATTTTAAATTGCTATTTAATAGAATCAATTCTTTATAACATTAAATTATTTTAAAGCCACCTCTTTTGTCTTTATTAAGAATGTTATGGTTAAGCAAAATAATTAAAACAGGTTTAGTAATTTTAAAAATATAGCAAACACAAAATGGTAACACCATAAAAAGTTTAATTTATGCAAATAAGTGAGAAAAGTTAAAGACAATTATTAATTCCAGAGAAAACAAATAGTTGAGCAGAAAAGGGAAAGTAATCACAATATACTACGTGACTTAGCTAATTAAATATTCATAATACTATAAAACTAAATACTTTAAGCATAATTATAAAGTAACTATAAAAGGAGGTATATAGGGCAGCCCCGGTGGCCCAGTGGTTTAGCGCCGCCTTCGGCCCCGGGTGTGATCCTGGAGACCCGGGATCGAGTCCCACGTCGGGCTCCCTACATCTCTCTCTGTCATGAATAAATAAATAAAAATCTTGTTGGAATTCAACTAATTACCGAAACCAAAAATTAAGAAGTGACAATAAAAGCATGTTACTTAAAATGTGAAAGAGTCCTCAGAGAACAGAACTTAGTAATGTGCTATTTTTCAAAAAGTCTTCATATTAGATGAATCAACAGATTTATAAACCTGATTAAAATAAAAGCTAATTTAAAAATAAATATAAATAAATAAAAATAAACACCAGCACATTAAAAAATAAGTGCTTATAAATTGAACATTATCATATACATATCACACATGTGGATATTACAAGTATGGATATTCCTATATAATTGAGTAAATTGGCAAAGTCATGAGACCTGTCATTTATGTTCATCTACCTAAATCCCAAGAAAATACAATTTTAGATAGCTTTTCAGTTTACAAAGCGCTCATATATAACATCTGGCTGCAGTCTCTTTCTCTTCAAGTTTCCCTTTAAACATTACTTACTTTGTACTTTGCTACCTATTTTCATTTCAGCTGCCTAAGACAGGTACTTGTTATCCCACATGTGGAAACGTGTCAGAGACTCCCTATTTTTAACTCAACTCTACCTATATCTCCCCCAAGAAATGTTCTCTGATAACCCAAAGAGTTAGTCGCTCCCATCATCACACTTCCACTGAAACCTGAAAATCTTTTACTATTTAACTAATCAGAATTTATTTATTTAGGAACACCTGGGTGGCTCAGCAGGCAAGCGTCTGCCTTTGGCTCAGGGCGTGATCCCAGGTCCGGGGATGGAATCCTGCATCGGGCTCCCTGCGAGGAGCCTCCTCCCTCTGCCTATGTTTCTGCCCCTCTCTCATGAATAAATACATAAAATCTTTTTTAAAAATTTTTATTTATTTACATGTCTTTCTCATTTATCGTAAACTCCTGAAGACACAATTCCTTTTCTGAATAGCCAGCCAGACACCCAGAACAGTTCATCCTCAAGTACAACAAATGATTAGGAAATAATCTTACTTGCTCCTCAGAAAACCTCCCCAAAATATTCTTATTTTAATGAGTAAACTTAAGGATTCAATAAATGAAACCATTGGCCAAATCCATTATTTAGTAAATAATGAAGACAGGGGCTCAAACTCTGATTGTTCTGATTACAAATCTTGGTCCCTCTACATCACAGAACCATTAATGTAAAACCTCTACTTGAGAGATAAGAAATTACCAAAGATCATAGCTAAAAAGAGTCTGAATGAAAATACTAGCACAAAACATACACAATAAATTTATTTTTTTAAAACTTACTTCAGCTTATTCAACAAATTGCAAGGGGAAAAAAAAACATGCAAAGAAAACTACAGATTAAAGAACTTAAAGGGGGATCTGGGTGGCCTAGAGGCTGAGCATCTACCTTTGGCTCAGGTCATGATTGCGGGGTTCTGGGATCAAGTCCCGCATCAGGCTCCCCATAAAGAGCCTGCTTCTCCCTCTGCCAAGGTCTCTGCCTCTCTCTGTGCCTCTCATGAATAAATAAAATCTTTTTAAAATTTTTTAAAAATAAATAAAACAGACTTAAAATACATATCCATCAATCACAACGCACCTACCTTAGATCCTAATTCAAATAGACTTTTTTTTTTTTAAGGTGGTTGATGTTATCATTGGGGGAAACTAGGTGAAAGGTATATGGGACCTCTAGTATTGGAACTTCCCACAAAAGTCCAAAACTATTTCAAAATATAAAAATTTTAAAATCACACATTTGTAGGGACATCTGGGTGGTGCAGCTGGTTGAGCAGCCAACTATTGGTTTCAGCTCGGGTCATGATCTTGAGGTCCTGGGATCAAGCCCTGCTTCAGGCTCTGCACTCACTCAGAGTCTGCTTGGGATTCTCTCCCTCTCTCTCCCTCTGCCCTATTCATTCTCTCTCTCTCTCTAAAATAAAGAAATATATATATTTTTAAAATCACACATTTGTTGTTGCACATATAACGTATAAGTCTTTTTTTTTTCTGAACAAAAGCAATGATTTATTGGTAATGGCAATGAATGGAATATTGACAGTCTCTGATGAGAATCAAGCAATTATCCAGGAGCTGTAGATCTGATTGCATTATGGTCTTCCAGTGTCTTTTGTACCTTAGTGGCTTTCTCCTTTTTTGCCAACTACTCGTTTGAAGTCATTCATATTGGTTGCCTGGACTGGAGTACCAATAAAAGTAAAATATGAAATTCTTGTTGTTTCTTCACCTTGATTGGACTGAACAAATATAGTTACACTGTTAACATTCTGAAACTTAACATAACAAGTAGGACAATGCCATCTTCTTTAATATCATCCTCTGTTAGTTCCAGAGCTTGAGTTGGTTCACTTCTTTCCGCTTCTTCAAAATCCATAGATCGGGGTAGACTGATAAAAATTTTTACATATTTAGGACCCTGACCATTAATCAGGCTCTTGAAATTTCATTGAATAAAGCTTAACAGGCTGATTAAATGCCACAGTCATAAGTAGCTGTTCATCACAATCAGATTCCAAGAAGGTCGTATCTTTTAGTAAACAGTTGTCAAATCCATGCTCGTCACTTTCATTAAGGCATTTAAAAAAAAAAAAAGGCATTTGATGCCAGTTGATAGGTACCTAAGTGTCTCAGTTGGTTAAGCTTCCCACTCTTGATTTTGGCTCAGGTCATGATCTAGAGATTGTGAGATCCAGCCCCACATCTGCTCTGTGGGCATGGAACCTGCCTAGGAGTCTCTCTCTCCCTCTCTCACCCCACTCATTTTTTTTTAAAGATTCTATCTATTTATTCATGAGAATAAATTCATGAATTTATTCATGAGAGACACAGAGAGAGAGAGAGAGAGAGAGAGAGGCAGAGACACAGGCAGAGGGAGAAGCAGGCTCCATGCAGGGAGCCCGATGTGGGACTCGATCCGGGGTCTCCAGGATCAGGCCCTGGGCTGAAGGTGGCACTAAACCACTGAGCCACCCGGGCTGCCCCCACCCAACTCATGTTCTATCTCCGTCTCTCTCTCTTCCTCTCAAAAAACCAGAACAAAACAAAATGATAAATGTAAACTAGATGCATTTATAAACATGATGAAAATAAAAGCTGAAATACAGGAATAATACCAACATATGAAAAATTCAGTTGCTATATTTACAAGTATGCATATCCCTATGTAATCAGGTAAACTAGCAAAGCCATGACAATTGTCATTTGAACTTCCTAAGGACATACAGGCACACATTTGAACAGACTGGATTGTTTATGATAATCAAGGAATTACTGCCATTTTTCTTTTAGATATAATAGTAGTATATTAAAGATATGTTTCCAAAAAATCCTTATTTTTTTAAAGATACACACTAAAATATTTATAGATAAATGAAGCAGTATCTAGTATTTGCACCAAAGTAATACAAAAAAGAGAGTTTAGTGGGAATAGAAACTAAACAAATTGCCCAGATAACTGGCCACTGTTGGACATGATGGGTACATGGGGATTCATTATACTCTTCTGACTACTTCTAAGTTGAATCTTTCCAAAATAAAAGTTTTTCTAAGAAAAAAAAAAAAAAACACTCAAAATGCACTACAACTGTGTGAGTCCTAGGAAGCAAATGAACTATAAAACAAGTTTTCTGACTCTCACCTTATCTTACACCTTGAAAATAAAAATTCATTATGCAAGTAGAATTAACCTGCTAAGGAAAAATAAAGCTTCTTTTAAGATGCAGAACTATGTACTTTGAACCCAATGCCAGAAACAACTTCTTTTTACAAAATATAAAAGCAACTTACATAAAAATAAATTTCAGATGGACTAAGAATTTAAAATTAAAGAAATGATAAAGTACTAGAAGGAAACAATATATTAGGGTGAAGAGCTTTTAAAATTTTTTAAAGGACTAATACGTAGTTTAATAAAGAACTATCACAAACCATTAAGTAATGCAACAGAAAACAATGGGCAAGATATGAAGAAACAAGTTCTAAAAGATGATATGCAATGAAATATATATAAAAAAATGTTTGACATCGACAATAACAAAGGAAACCTAAATTTTAAAAAAGATACTGTCATTTAAGACTTAAGATAGCCAGGGTTCGGCAGTCCGGGTGGCTCAGCAGTTTAGCACTGCCTTCAGCCCAGGGCATGATCCTGGCATCCCGGGATCGAGTCCCATGTCAGGCTCTCCACATGGAGCCTGCTTCTCCCTCTGCCTGTGTCTCTGCCTCTCTTTGTGTGTCTCTCACAAATAAATAAAATCTTTACCAAAAAAAAAAAAAAAAAAGCCAGTGTTAAAAAGGATATAGGAAAAACAGTCACACTCATACACTTTTTTTTTTTAAAGATTTTATTCACGAGAGACAGAGAGAGAGGCAAAGGCAGAGGAAGAAGCAGGCTCCCTGCAGAGCAAGGAGTCCAATGCGAGACTCAACCCCAGGACCTTGGTATCACGATCTGAGCTTAAGGCAGACACTCAAGCACTGAGCCACCCAGGTGCCCCCTACACTGTCCTCTTTGGAGGATCTGACCACATTGTCAAAAATGTTAACAGTGTTACTCAGTAAATTTATTTCCGGTAGGATACCCTAAGAAATAGGATGTGATCCAAGTTGCAGAAATAAGGATTTTCAGGGTATACCTGACTTAAAATTGTAAATATGCCCACCAATATGCAAGTGGTTAAACAAATTATGGTATATCAACTGGTATATGACACAGCTGTTTTTTAAATACAATTGACTTAGACATAGAAAATTTCTAAGTGAAAAATGAAATCAGAGAAAAGTGGGTAAGGGGTTTTTTTGTTTTTGTTTTTTTAAGATTTTTGTATTTATTCATGACAGAGAGGAGGCAGAGACATAGGCAAAGGAAGAAGCAGGCTCCTTGCAGGGAGCCCAATGCAGGACTTGATCCCAGGACCCCGGGATCACCCAGGCATCCTGAAAAGTGGTAAGTTTTATCCTACTCTAGGGTGGGATACTTAGCATATGCACAAAAGGACTAAGACATGCAAACTGTTAAGTGAGTTTATCTCTGGAGCGGGTCATGTGGAGGTACTGAAGTCCTCTATAATAAGAATATATGAATCTGTCAAGAGTTTTTAAAAACTTTTTTTTTTAAAGGTTTTTTATTTATTTATTTACAATAGTCACAGAGAGAGAGAGAGAGAGGCAGAGACACAGGCAGAGGGAGAAGCAGGCTCCATGCACCGGGAGCCCGATGTGGGACTCGATCCCGGGTCTCCAGGATCGCGCCCTGGGCCAAAGGCAGGCGCCAAACCGCTGCGCCACCCAGGGATCCCATTTTTTAAAAACTCTTAAGGGACAGCTAGATGGTTCAGTCAAGTGAACATCTGACTCCCGATTTCAGCTCAGGTCTTGATATCAGGGTCATGAGTTAAGCCCCATGTTGAGCTCCACCTTCAATGTGGAGTCTATTAAAATAAAAATTATTAAGAGAAAAAAAGGTTTTGGGGCACTTGGGTGGCTCAGTGGCTGAGCTTCTGCCTTTGGCTCAGGTCGTGATCCCAGGATCTTGGGATGGAGTCCAGTACTGCGCTCCCCATGGGGAGCCTGCTTCTCCCTCTGCGTGTCTCTGCTTTTCTCTGTGTCTCTCCTGAATAAATAAAATCTTTAAAAAAAAATAAGTTTTCCCATATTCACTCTCTTTCCATCCCCACTGCTACTTCCATTCTAAACGCTACAGCAGTGCATTTTTAGCAACCACAAATCTGATCCCAACTTAAAAATCTTTTTTTTTTTTTTTATGACAGTCACAGAGAGAGAGAGAGAGAGGCAGAGACACAGGCAGAGGGAGAAGCAGGCTCCATGCACCGGGAGCCTGACGTGGGATTCGATCCCGGGTCTCCAGGATCGCGCCCTGGGCCAAAGACCAGCGCTAAACCACTGCACCACCCAGGGATCCAACTTAAAAATCTTTAATGGTCTTTCAGGCAGCCCACTCTGCTCTAGTATCCCTTCTGCCCAATTCAACAATTCCTTTTAATTGTGGACTTTTTTTTTTTTTTTTTTTTTGGTTTTGGCTGTTCCATCTTTCCGGAATGCTCTCTTTCCACTTCACCTCTCTCCCATTTCTTCAGAAAAGCATTCCGTGACTCCTGAGTCTAAATTAGGTGCTCCTGTAAGTACCCTTAGACTTTTCTTTACAACATTTACCAAAACTGTAATTAAATACCCAATTGTTTAATTATGTTTTTTACTGGGTACTTCCCCACTAAGACTCAAGAATCTGGTCTGACTCATTCAGCAAGATGACCCAGCTGGCACAGCAATCAGCATATTAGGCACTCAATAAAGAACTTGTCTGACACTAAAATGATACAGTGGAATTCTCGAGAGTAGGTTTACATGTTTGTTTTTTTAATGCTGGTTTTTTAATCTGAGATTTTTCATTTTTCTCTGTAAAGGAAGCTATTCTTTAAGATCATAAAAATGTAAACTGAAGTAAACCATTTACACCTAAATTAACTGAAGGTTTTTAAAGATATTTAAAATTCAAATTTGCCATGAAATGTGTATACTCTCGCATACACACTTCTAAGTGGTGGCCACATTCTTTGGTAGGCAAATGCCTTTTGATAAAGCAATATACCAATCAATACACAGCAAGTGTCCTAGATATTGATATCTTTGGTCCCACTAATGCCAACACAGAAAACGTCTGCAAGAGAGTAATTCAACAGAAGTAACACATATCATTTTCTAATGAAGTTTACTATAAAAAGAAGAAAACGCCAGATGCCTGGCTGGCTCGGTGGTTGAGCAGCTCCCTTCGGCTCAGGGCGCGATCCCGGGGTCCTGGGACTGAGCCCCCGCATCGGGCTCCCTGCATGGAGCCTGCTTCTCCCTCTGCCTGTGTCTCTGCCTCTCTCTCTCTCTCTCTCTCTGTGTGTGTGTGTGTGTCTCTCGTGAATAAATTAAATAAAATAAAAAGAAGGGAAAAAAAAGAAAAGAAAACCCTGCAAACTAGCTTATGTGTACGAATAATCCATTATGTTAATCCATTATGTTCAGCAATGTTTTAGCAATATCAGAAATGGAGTTACGGGTCATTTTACCCCTAATTCTTAAAAAAAAAAAAAAAAAAAACTGCTATTAATTTTATAATGTTGTCAAACATGGGGGATCCCTGGGTGGCTCGGCGGCTTGGCGCCTGCCTTTGCCTCGGGGTGTGATCCTGGAGTCCCGGGATCGAGTCCCACGTCGGGCTCCCTGCATGGAGCCTGCTTCTCCCTCTGCCTGTGTCTCTGGCTGGCGCGCTCTGTGTCTCTCATGAATAAATAAAATCTTTTTTAAAAATAAATAAATAAATGAATGAATGAATAAATAAATAAATAAAATGTTGTCCAACAGTTTCAAAGCCTTGGGTCTTCTCGCCCTTAGCTAAAATTCAAGAGACTCGGCCCCACAAAGCCAGAGACAGGCACGATTACTGTCACCCACCCGAGCACCCACCCTGACACGCCGGCGCCGCGGCGGCGGGGGGGGGGGGGGCGGGGAGGTCCTGGGGTCCCGCCACGGCTGGGAGCACACCTGCCTCCCACAGCTTCCAAGCCGCTCAGGTCCCGGTCCCGCGCAAACCGAGCCCCGGAGCCCCTCCGGGTTTCTAAGACGCTGACACGAACTCACGGTGGGTTTTTCCCCTTGAGCCACCACATGCCCGTCGCCAGCCGCTCTAAGGCGAGACCTGTTGAGAAGGGCGACCCCCGGCCGCCCCGGAGGCAGCCAGCGCCGCGACTGGGCAGGGGTCGGGTCGGGTCGGGCCGGAGCCGGGGTCGGGGTCGGGTCGGGTCCGGGTCGGGGTCCGGCCGGCGCACATTAACCTGCCTCGGCCCCGCCCCGCCCCCGCCCCGCCGCGCCGCCGGGGACCGCCCGAAGCTCAGGCGCCCGGCCCCATTGGCCGCCGCCGCCCCTCCCCTCCCGGCAGGTTTAATATTTGGCCGGCGGGGGCCGCGGCGTCCCGGAGCGAGGCCGCGAGAGCGGAGCCCCGGCGCGAACCAGGACGGGTCCCCGGGGCGCTGAGGCGAAACGGCGCGTGGGCCGAACCGGTGTGGGCAGTGCAGCCGGGGCCGCCGGGCCTCGCGCTCACCTGGGCTGGCGACCGAAGCGCGGTGGCGAAGGCGGCGCGGAAAGCCGGCGGCGCGGGGGCACGGGTCCCGAGCGAGCCCGGGGAGGGGGCGGCTCCTCGGCGGACGCCGAGAAATGGCGGCCTGAGGCGCACGCCCACCCGGCGCTAATCCTCCGAAGGACCCCAGCCGGCCGCCGGCCCGCCCCTTAAAGCTCCCTCCAGGCTCCGCCCCCGGGAGGCGGGGCGCTCGGCTCTTAAATGGGCAATGACACCGCCCCGGAAGTCGCCCGGCTGAGCGAGACTCGGCTTAAACCGGCGATGCCAGGCCCCGCGGAAGCGGCAACCGGCGCTGGAGGCCCGCGTCCCGGGCTGGTTTAAAGGGGCGCAGCCGAAATCCCGCCCGGGCTCTCCGCCTCCTCCTCGGAAGGGGGTGCTCGCCCGCCGAAAGCCCGCAGATCCGTCCCGCGCGGAGGCAGCTCAGCGCCTTCCGAGCCCAGCGTCAGGTGCTGCTCGATTCGTCCATCCATTCGTTCCAGAAATTAATTCTTTCAGCAAATCCTTGCTACCCCGTTGGCAGAGGACCTTTCCTTGCAGTGGGGAGAAGGACGGTAACAAATGCATACCGAGTAGTGGTATATCTTGAAGAAAAAAGCAGGGAACAGGGAATAGATTTCTGCTTAACACAGCGTGGTCAAGGAAATCCACTGCGACTAGGGGAGCGTTCTTTGTGCAGGTAATTTGTGAAATTGCCTAACATGGGCCAAGCTGTTTTCTAGACACTGGAGATAGGGCAGGTAATCAAGTCACACAAAAATCCCTCATGCACGGGGAGCCCCGGTGGCCCAGCCTTCGGCTCAGGTCATGATCCCGGGGCCCTGGGATGGGCCCCGCCCCGGGCTCCCTGCTCAGCGGAGTCTGCTCCTCCCTCTGCCTCCACCCTCCCCCCTGCTCCTGATCTCTCTTTCTTTCTCTCAAGTAAATAAAATCTTTTTTTTTTTTTTTAAATGCGTCGTGTAGCTTAAGTGCTAGCAGAAAAGACAGAAAATAAGTGAGGTAAATTAGTAAAATTAAAGACTACGTCAGGCAGTGCTAAAGGACAGAGGAAAATCAAAGCCGGAGGCAGAGGGAATAAGGAAGTGGTCATTTTTGATAGACTAGCTAGGTAAGGAGGAAGGTGTCCCTAAGCAGGTGACCTTTGAGTGCAGATGGAAAGGAGGTGAAGGAGTGGCTCTGTGGACTCCTGGGGGAAGAGCAGAGGTTAACCCCGAAGGCCCCCGTTGAATGGGTGTTTGGTCTGTCAAGGAAAGCCAGCATGCCCAGAGTAAATAAATACAGCCATGGAAGATGCCAAGCCAGGGAGCAAAGAGCTGTGAGGTGAAGGGCCTTGTGTGTGTGCCTGCTCAAGGTCTGAGTCACTGGGAGGTGTGAGGATGGGAAGTCCTTGAAGGCCCTGCTGGCTGAGATGAGAAGCAGCAAATAGTCCGCCTCTACTGGAGATTTGGCACTGTCTGTCCTCCACCAACCCAAGACTTGATAGTTGGGCTTGGCAGGGACAGCTGGTCTCTGCACCTCGTGGTGTTGGCTAGTGCAGCCCAACAGGAGCTGTAGTTACCAAAAGTTACCAAAATGGCTTCATTCATCTCACCCCGGGGAGGCTGAAATGATCAGCTGGGTTCTGCCTGGCCCTCTTTCTCCAGCAGGGTAGTTGGGGTGGCTCAGGCCCTGAAGCCTATTAAGGGAAATGCCCAGAAGTCACATAGTGTCACTTCTGTTGCCCATTATGGTCAAAGCAAGTCACAAGGCCAGGCCAGTTTCAACTGGGTTGGGAATAAGATCCCACTTTTTTTTTTTCTTTTAGATAAATTTTCTTTCTCTACTTTTTTAAAAAAACTTCATTGAGATATGTATGTCACATATAATACAAGTGACCCATTTAAAGCTCACACTTCGGTGGCATTTAGTATATTCACAAAGCTGCGCAACCATCATTACAATCTAATTGTAGGACATTTTATTTCACCTCATGGGAGAAGCAGCATAGGAGTACAGGGATGGGAGGAGTTGTTGAGAGTCATCTCTGTATCCTTATCTCAATAAAAAAAAAGCAATGTTGATATAGGAGGGTGGGAAGCCGTGGATATAAAGATGAAACAAAAAAAGGGCCAGTTTGAAGCTGAGTACATAGGTACATTGAACTATTTTATGTACAGGTTTAAAATTTTTGAATAAATTTTTTTTAAAAAAAATGCTGTCTGGACTATGTACTTTTTGGAAAACCTTCATGTGTACCCACAGGGGGCTGATTACCCCAGTTTGAAAACTAGTCTTTTTTTTTTTTTTTTTTTTTTGAGATTTTATTTATTTAGTTGAGAGAGAGAGATGGAATGAGAGAGCACACAAGCCGGGCAGGGGCAGAGGGAGAGGGAGAAGTAGGCTCCCCACTGAGCAGGGAGCCTGATTCAGGACTCGGTCCCAGAAACCCAGGATCAATGTTCAACCACTGAGCCACCCGGGCAACCCTATGTAAGATTGTTCCTAATAACAATTTGTCCCCAAGACAAAAATGTTCTCTTCAACATCCTTATTTTGTGGCAAATTGGTCCCCTAGCTCCCACCAAAGACAGAGAAGTCTCTCTCCTTGAACACAACCAAACTAAGTAAAAATGCATTTGGTTGTCAGTGATAGACAATACAGTTAACTGTACTTAAATAAGGAGTTTAATGTTTTTCACACAAGTAATCTAGAGGTAAGTAACTGCCTAGTGTTGGTTCAACAATGCTCTAAGGACCCTAAACACGTTTACTCTTCCTGTTCTGCCATCCTTAGCATGTTGAGTCTGGTTTTTATGCTTCTAGCCTACTGGCCACAGAAGGGCTGCAGTCCCTCCAACAATTCTGAGTTTTCTGAATGAAAGGGAAAGGGGGAAAGGCCTTCCTGAAGCCTTGTCTTTTCATTCAGGGAATAAAGCCCCACCATCCCCTGTGTCATTAGTCAAAACTAGATTACCTGCCCAGATTTAGACCACTTAGCGACCATAGGGTAAGAGAACACCATGACTTCTTTACACCAGTCCTAATTCACTCTTTTGGTTTGGGGAAAAGCCTGCTCTCCAATGTGGGCTCTTCATTAACTTCTTGAACAAATCCAAGTTTTTTTTTTTATTTTTTTTTTTATTTTTTTATTTATTTATGATAGTCACACACAGAGAGAGAGAGAGGCAGAGACACAGGCAGAGGGAGAAGCAGGCTCCATGCACCAGGAACCTGATGTGGGATTCGATCCCGGGTCTCCAGGATTGGGCCCTGGGCCAAAGGCAGGCGCCAAACCGCTGCACCACCCAGGGATCCCAAATCCAAGTTTTATTAGCAGGAAAAGGGGAGTGTTGCAAGGAAGAGTGGCTATGGGTAGACTACAGAGGGTGCCTACCACAAAAACCCACTTTTTTTTTTTTTTAATAACCCACATTTTGGTGGAAGAGTCCTAACCCATGGAAAGATTTTCCATTATTGAGCCGAGAGGTTTTACAAGAGGAAACTGTTTAGAATGGAGGTGAGAGGCCAGCAGGGGGAGCGCTCACACTGCTCCACTGAGACCCAACAGGAAAAGATGTACCTTGCAAGTAGATACTGGTTTAGCTACTACATTATTATCCCAATAGGAAGTAGAATGGTTTTTCTCCTCCCCAGCCAATAAGAGACCGTCACAACGCAATCAGTGAAAAGCCCCTACACCTGGAACACCCAGTTTATGTCAAAGGACCTTTGGTCTACAGCAGCTGTCTCAACTTCCCACTCTATAAAAGAGCCATCCTCTCCTTTGTTTTCTGAACTTGCCTATGGTTTTGCCATAATTGCTTGTTTTCCCAAATGTTTGCCAGTGAAATAACTGGCAGTTTTAACAGAACATCTTCACTCTAATTTCCATTTCTATCTTAGGTCCTGGTTTGCTCTCTGGAGTCACACAAAAAGAGGTAGATACAATTTTCTGTGTTCTGAATATCATACAACTGAGAGAGGGCTGTTCAAGTGAAATAACACAAATGTAAAGATTTTTTTAAAAGATTTTATTAATTTATTCATGAGGGACACAGAGAGAGGTAGAGACATAGGCAGAGGGAGAAGCAGGCTCCCCTGCAGGGACCCTGATGTGAGACTCTATCCTGAAACTCTGGGATCATGATCTGAGCCAAAGGCAGAAGCTCAACCGCTGAGCCACACAGGCATCCGAAATGTAAGGATTTAATAGTACAGGGTCTTGGAAGGGGGCCATACAAGTCAGGAGACCTCAAGTTTCAACCTAATTATCTTCATGGTAAATCCGCTTCTGCCCACAAAAAGAAACATAATTCCTCTTTCACATCAGAACCCTTTAAATAATCAAGGACATTTGTCCCACGCCTGCAAAATCTTCTCTTGTGCTGATTTCCAAGAAAGTAAAGCACTCTCTAAAAAAAAATTTTTTTTAATTGGTCCACACTGGTGGAGTTGCTCATGTCAAGGTATTCTGAGCAGAGTGGAGCAGAGGGAAGTCCAATGTAAGACTAAATCTTCCCAGAGACTGAAGGATCTTGGCATTCCAGAAAGTCTCCATTGAGAAGAGAATGCTCTCAGGAGAGTGGGTATCATGAAGAATTCATATGTCAGACACTTGGAGAGCATTACCTATTCAAAAAATGTACACAAATAAAATAAATCAAGAAACAAACCCAGTCATGAGGAAACACACTAAGAGAGAGAATGCTATATGCAGACTGCAAAGAGCCTAAATTTCAGAAACTAAGACATCAAAAGCCACTTTCAAGTCTGATAGGATAGATGATACTACTTTCCTCACAGGAGAGTTAGGAGCGTTCCAGAAAACAAGTTATCTGAAACTGTTTTCAAAAGTGTACAACACGACATATAAGAGGGTATAAATACCGCAGGCTGGGGATGCAGATAGATGAGGGTCTGTGAAACGGGAGTCATCACGTGTGCCTAATTTCATGTGATTTGGTAGCTCCTTTACCCAGCTAAATCCTTCCTGAGCCACAATCTCCTGTTGGAAAGTCCACTTTTTCTCTCTCTGCAAGTATCTCTGGGGGGGGGGGGGTAGTAAGATCTTAAAGTCATACTAGAGTATTAGCCATGCAGGCTAATTGAAGGACACCTTCAAAGACTGGGGGATGGCAGAGAAGGGACACAGAAGAGTGAATTGAGGACAAGTCACTCCTCTCTTCAGAGTTTTTGGGCTTTTCCCTACATGTAGAGACTCAGGACAAAAGACCTAAGTATTCATGTTCCATGAATTCATATTTCAGGCATCGCTTTGTTCAGCATTATCTGGAACAGAGTCTACTGATCTGGTGGCCTGTGCTCCTTCTTTATACTGATAGGGAGAAAACGGGAGAAAGTCTTGGATGGCTCCAGGCAAGGTCATAATATTGGGTAACAGAGAGGTGGAAATAAAAACATTTTGCCGCCAGATTTGCCTAATGGTGAAATTATGATGAAACTGAGAGAGTCCAGGGAAGAAAAGGGAAGGAGCCAAGGCTCAGTATTTCTAGAAGTTAATGTGCATATGTCACCAGAAGATCTTATTAAAAGATATGTTTAGGGTGGAGCCCTAGAGTCTGCATTACCCACAAGCTTACAGTTTGTTGATACTGCTCATTAGAGAGTACACTCTGAGTAAGGTGATCTTTCACTGAATGCCCCACGCCTGTAACTACTGACCCGATGACACCAGGGCCTGTGAAGGCATTAGAAGATATATGATAGAAATATCAGTGGTGACCACCCTGCCAATAACTCACTTGAACAAAAATTCATCTTTTCTGGCATCAGTTTTATCATCTATCAAATGAGGTCATTAGAACAGGTGATGGGTTGGATTATGTCCTACAAAAGATAAGATGTAGTTCCAATCCCCAATACCTATGAATGTGACCTTATTTGGCCTTTGCATATGATATCAAGTTAAAGTGAAGTCCCTTGAGCAGACCATAAACCAATATGACTGGTGTTCTTATAAGAGAAATGTGCCCCTCATGTTTATAGCAGCATTATTTACAATAGCCAAGACATGAAAAAAATCTAAGCATCCATCAGCGGATGAATGGATAAAGAAGGTGTAGTATAGGGGCGCCTGGGTGGCTCACATGGTTAAGCATCTAACTCTTGGTTTTGGCTCAGGTCATGATGTCATGAGTTGTAGGACGGAGCTGTGTGTCAGGTTCTGCGCTTAGCAGGGAGTCTGCTTGAAGATTGTTTCCCTCTGCCCCTCCCTCAACTTCTGTGAGTGTGCATACACTCTCTCCCTCTTCTCAAATAAATCTTAAAAAGAAAAGGTGTGGTATATATACAGTGCAATATTATGCAGCCATAAAAACACAAGGAAATTCTACTATTTGCAACAACATGGATGGAGCTTGACGGCATTATGCTACGTGACATAAGTCAGACAGAGAAAGACCAATACTGTGTGATCTCACTTACTTAGCCATTAACCCATTGATGGATTTTGGGCTGCTTCTATCTTTTGGCAATTACGAATAATGCTTCTATGAGCATAAGTGTATATATCTCTTTGTGACCCAGTTTTCACTGCTTTTGGTTACATTCCCAGAAATAGAATTGCTGGATCATACGGTAATGCTTCTAGACCACAGTTGACCACAGGTAACTAAAACTATGGAAAGTGAAACCATGGATAAGGGAGTTCTACTATATTTCAAATATATTCTCTGCCAATTTCCTCTCTTTTCTATCTGAATTCCTTTAATGTTTATATTGGTATATTTTATGGTATTCCACAGGTGCCTCGGATCTTTCCCCCTCATTTTTTTTTTTTCTCCCTGACACTAAAAAATTTCAATCATCTTCACTTCAACTCACTGATCCTTTCTTTTGGCTACCCACACCTGCTATAGAACCCCTCTAGTGGGCCTTCATTTCAATTATTTTACTTTGTAATTCCAGAATTAGTTTCTGTTTTTAGTATTTATTTATTTAAGTAATCTCTACACCCAATGAGGGGCTCAAATTCAGGACCCCAAGATCAAATCATGTGCTCTACAGACTACACAAGCCAGGTTCCTTTCAATTCTCATTTTGTTCAAACATTGTTTCCTAGTTTCCTTCCGTTCTTGTCCATGGTTTCCTTTAGCTCATTGAACATATCTAAGACAGTTGATTTCACATATTTGACTAATAATTCTACTGTGTAGACTTCCTTGAAGATGATTTTTGTCAGATTCTTATTTTTCCCCTATTTCTTTGTAATTTAATTTTTATTGAGAAGTGGACATTTTGAGTATTATGTTGTGAGAACTCTGAAAACCTAATTTCCCCACTCCTCAGGAATTACCAAGCCTTGCTTATTGAGATGGGGAGCTGTTCATTTGTTACTTTTCCAAAACATTTTTGTGAAGTATTTCTTTTTGTATATGGTCACTTACATTTCTATTCTGTTATTCTGACAGTATTCAGCCAGTGACTGACAAATATTGCCATAAGTGTCCGGCTTTCAAGAAAGGGAGGGGGAACCAAGTACTATTTTTAAATCCCTTGGAAACAACGTTAGCCCATTGAGGTTGAAACAATGGATACCAGCCTCTATCCTGGCTCCTTACTGATCAAAAGCAGCAATTCTCAATCAAACCCATAATCTCGATATTCAGAAGACAAGGTCTTTATTGCCTACTCTGGCTCCAGCAAGCCTAACCAGAACCACAGGTAGCCATCCCTACTGCTGCCTGCTGCAGGGATGGTGGATGGTAGTTGCTACCATGTGAAAGGCTGAAACTCACCAAAACTTACCAGTCTTGTCAATGGCAATCTCGTGGCTGCTGCAAATACTCCATCTAGAGCCAGAATTCCAAAATAGTTACTCCAGAGAGTCTCTTCAAGCTAATTAGTTGTTTAAGTGGAAGGACAGATTCTTGGAACTTCCTACTCCACCACTCCCATTCGTTTCTAAGACATCACACTCATTTGTTTTTTTTAAGATTTATTTATTCATGAGAGACACACACACAGAGAGAGAGAGAGAGAGAGAGAGAGAGAGAGAGAGAGAGAGAGGCAGAGACACAGAGGGAGAAGCAGTCTCCACGCAGGAAGCCTGACGTGGGATTCGATCCCAGCAATCCAGAATCACGCCCTGGGCCGAAGACAGGCACTTACCCGCCGAGCCACCCAGGGATCCCCTCCCATTCGGTTCTTTAAAAAATATTTTCCTTATCTCTGTGTCGTCCTCTACATCTGTGGCATATTAATCGTAGTTATTGTTTCATCATCTTTTTCTTCTCATCTCACCATCTTTGCCATTTCTGAATCTGTTTCTCTCAAATGATTTTTCTCCACTGGGTCATGTTTCCTTGCTTCTTCCTATCTATAGCAATTTTTCTTTGCTAGACATGATAAGTTTTACTTTCCTGAACGTTATTTATTTATTTATTTATTTATTTATTTATTTATTTATTATTTATTTTATGATAGTCACAGAGAGAGAGAGAGAGAGAGAGAGGCAGAGACACAGGCAGAGGGAGAAGCAGGCCCCATGCAGGGAGCCCGATGCGGGACTCGATCCCAGGTCTCCAGGATCAGGCCCTGGGCTGAAGGCGGTGCTAAACCGCTGAGCCACCCGGGCTGCCTGATAAGAACTTTTAAGATTTACTTTCTCACAAACTTTCAAATTTGCAATACCATATAATTGACTATAGTCACCATGCTGTACATCCCATCCCCTTGACTTATCATTTTATAACTGGAAGTTTGTACTTGCTGATCCCCGTAGGGGTTTGAGTTACAGATATAGGCATTTGTTATAACTTACTGAATGGTAGACTTAATATTTGTCTTACTGATACAAATGTTATGTCAAAAAGAGATAATTATTGACTATTAGTGATATGCAAGCTGAAATGCCCAGGGGTGAAGTATACAGATGTAGGCAACATCATCTTATGAACTCCATAAAAGATGTATTGATGGATGGAGAGAAGCTTAGGTAATGGACGGACAAGTGATAAAGCAAATATAGCAGGATGGTAATTACAGAACCTGGGAGGATGAATATATAGATGTTAACTGTTCAATTCTTTCAACTATTTGTTTGAACTTTTAAAAAAATATTTATTCGTGAGAGACACACACAGAGAGAGGCAGAGACATAAGCAGTGGGGAGAAGCAGGCTCCCTGCAGGAGTCTGATGTGGGACTCGATTCTGGGACCACAGGATCACGCCCGGAGTGAAAGGCACTCAACCACTGAGCCACCCAGGCATCCCTGTTTGAACATTTTTATAACACAATGTTGGGGGAAAATTTATGGATAGTTGACCCATATATACAAACATAATTTAAAAGGGAATATATAAAAGGTTCGCTGTATCATTTTTATTTTTCTTAATTTTTAAAAAAGATTTTATTTATTCATTCATGAGAGATGCAGAGAGAGGCAGAGACCCAGGCAGAGGGAAACAGGCTCCACACAGGGAACCTGATATGGGACTCTATCCCAGGACTCCAGGATCACACTCCGGGCCGAAGGCAGGTGCCAAACTGCTGAGCCACCCAGGGATCCTCACTGTATCATTTTTAATACCAAAAATTTTATTTTATTATTTATTTGTATTTATTTATGAGAGCCAGGAGAGAGAGAGAGAGAGAGAGAGAGAGAGAGAGAGAGAGAGCGCAGCAGAGACATAGGCAGAAAGAGGCAGGCTCCATGTAGGAGCCCGACGTAGGACTTGATCCTGGGACTCCAGGATCACGCCCTGGGCCAAAGGCAGGCGCTCAACCACTGAGCCACCCAGGCGTCCCATAATAGCAAAATTTTTAAAACTGCATATTCAGGAGGAAATTTTACATACGTTATGGTAGAAACCATATCTCATGGGATCAAAACTAATGGTCAGTTGGCTAAACAGAAAACCATTTAAAGGAGAAATAAAAAAATACACGTGTTTTGTTTTAGCTAAAGGCAGATATATATTTATTTGTGATTCTTTTTACAGAGGGCTAAGATCTTTTAGAGTTTGAGCCCAATTATAGTTCCTTAGTCTCTCTTGCAAAAAAAAAAAAAAAAAAAAAGAAAGAAAAAAGAACAGACCTCAAGTACATCATCTTTTTTTGCTTTTCAAATATATCATTTTTTGTTGTCTTTCATTGTCGTCTTCCTCATACCTATTTATAATAAAATTTTAAAGAATAAAATAAAGTTTTAATGACCCCTTCATAAGGCTTTTGCAAAACCCAACCTTCTTGCTTTTCACACACATATTTCAAAGATATAATAAATTTGCATGTATAGGTTAGCAAATAAACACAACTGATTTTAGTGAGCTTACAGCTTAATTGAAACCAAAAGAGCTTTGGCATGATGAGAGCAGCAAATGGGGACAAGGAGAGAACAAGACTGGTAAGCAGAGTGCCAGTCTGAGTGGGTTACTTGGACAGTGGTTAAGAGAGCTTTCAGTCACCACCATTCCTCCAAAAGAATAGTCAAAGACAACACTGTAAGAAAAAGGGTTTGCAACATATAAATATCTGTCAGGTGACTAATTTCTTTAATTTTCAACATCTCATATGAGTAAAACATTAAATAATCTGATATAAAAATAGCACATACTTTGCCTGACAAGATCTTAGGAACACCAGATGTTAGGAACACCAGAAGAGGGGCAGTGCTGGGAGAAGAGAAGAGTCAAGCAGTGGTCCTAGTGAAGGAGTACTTCCTCATTCTTTAATCCTCTAAATCGCTTTTAGTTCCTTATTTAATAATCCTCCCACCCCTCCCCAGAAACAGCCACCAGTGAATCAGGAATTCTAGAAAAACATTGCTCTTAGCTTTCTCCCAGGCCCTTCTCATCACCCATTAATGAATGTAATCATTGTTAGAAAAGCTCAACAACAAAAAATAATCTTCAAAACTCCTACACTAAAAAAATAAAAAAATAAAAAAAAACAAACTCCTACACTTTAAATTACTAAAGCACATCTTTATTTTGCAATTGAACAATTAAAGTCACAGCTAGAGTTTTTTCACGTTTGTACCTGAACAACTATTTCTCAATCAAAAAATGAAATATGGTCAACAAATATGTGTAATAGTATTTCACATCACATAAATCGCTCTTAGGACTAAACAGTTTTAATGCAAATCGGCATTTTTATCCTCTCTGTTAGTATTCATAGATTTTTTTTTACATGAATGAACTGCAGGAATTCTAATTTTTCACTGAAATTAAGACAAATACACAAGGCCTTTCAAGCATACAGTAAGCTGCATTGACAGATGCAGAGTATGATTTCAAATTATCCAGTATTGACCAAATTCAAGCTTACAAATTTAAATAAACCCTAAGTTTCTTTACCTCTTATTTATGGAAACAAAGGATATGGAAAGAGCTATTGTTGAGAAATGGGGGGAGAGCTACTAGTTCAGTATTACCAAACGTGAAATGACAGCAGAAATGCAAAACTATATTTTAATTACGAAATAAACTAGACTTTTAACTAAGTGACTTTCGCCCTTCATATTTACATATAGCACCTGTTACAAGAAAAAAAAAATCCCAAATACACCCTCTACATAGAAATATTTGTAAAACTACTACTTAAAAATACCACTAATGAGTATATATAGCAAATTATCTGTCCTAAAATTAAGCCTACACTGTAGAAAATAAAGACTAGCTTTTCTCATTTGAAAAGATTACAATATGGATTGTAATTGCAATGTCCTGATTCTCTAAGAACACTGGGTTGGACAGTTTTTATTTTTTTAAGCACATATATTCTAATGATAGAAAACAAAAACAGCTTAATGTAAACTGTTTTTAGTGTCTTAAATCCTGACCCTTGACAAGTACATTGTGTCAGGACTTTGCCCTCTTCAACTTACTTGTGGTGCAGTATTAACCCCTACCTATGACTTAAATCACATAAATGGATTTCCAAATATTCATGTAATGTACAAAAAATGCAAAGCAGAAATGATTACTGTAAACCAAACCTGGTTGAAGCTAGCTGAGCGAACTCAGAGTACAAAACAGTCAACTGGGTAGTCTTTACTAAATAAATTACAGAAAAGTGGCAAAGCTAAAATCATACAAGTTGCCTTTTAAATATCAAAAGATCAAGAGATCATTGTAAAGCATTTTACTTGGGTCCAATCCAATGAACTCTACATACTAATTCATTAGTTTTTCCATATTTACAAAACTCCTAGATTTTATTTTTAAATGTATAAATTAAGTCAGTAGTAAGCATGAAATAAAGTGCTACTATTTAAAATTCAAGAAATCCATTTCAGCATTGAAATTTGACCTACTCTACAGGATACAAGACTGGGTAATCTTGTGAATTCACCAAAGGATTGGAAAAGATGGGTGCCAGATAATCCCAGAACTGGACTGAAATTTTCTTGCCAGGAAAGGTAAAAAAAAACTGTTAAAATAACTCAAGAGTAAAAATCAAAAAAGGTTTTAAATAAAAGGTAAAATGGGCTCAATTGTGACAAATGGATTTGGGGAAATCAGAGGTCAGCACCTATTTGTGTCTAAGATTGTAAACTGGGCTGATCCTCCTGGACTTTATGGTGACAATTTCATTTAGCAAGGTGGCATTTCAGTTAAAGTTATCATAATATTTGGTAAATTTTGGAAATTCTAAGGGTTGATGGAGCCCGATATTAATCTCTTAACTATAGTTAAACAGTTGTTCAGGGTATTTACTTCACAAAGACTACTATGAAATGAAATCAATGATTTATAAAAGTTGGAGGAATGGGAGAAGTCAAAATAATGAAGGCCCCATTACGTCGAATTTAAGGAGTGGTAAATAAAAAATACTACCCTTTAAAGAGACTGTTGAACAAATTAAATATGCCTAAAAGAGGACTAAAAATGTAGGGTTTTTGTTGTCATTCATCGGAATCAATGAACTTTTAAGCATCTAAGACACCACTGTTACAAGTCAGAACTGGACCTAGTGGTCTCATCTGTCCAAGATACGGATAATAAAAAGGCAAAATTACTTGTCAGGGGCCTCTGCACATATTTACTGTAGTAAATCAGAGGCACAGATTTCTGGCTTCACTAAAGTCACACTCACAACGATGTCCTCATTTGTGGCTGCCACAGTGACAATGCCTGAGAACTTTCCTTCATGGTAAACACATGCAGCAGAATGTTTACCCTCACACAAAAACACCCTTCCACACTCCAGAAGTCTACAAGTATTTTACACTTAAAAATAGCACAAATTTTCTTGAAATTTTGTTCTAGAGCTAAAATAAAACAAAGTGAAAAAGAATGTACATTATATTTGAAATATGCTTCAGTAACGACTGCTCATTTATAATGAAAATTACATTTTTCTTCTAAAGTTGCATTTTATATAATGAAATAGAATACATTTCCTTTCCTTTTTTCTACTCCCTTGCCGATTTTTTTGACAAAGAGTATCCTTAGAATCAAGTCATAATTCTAGTAACATTTCAAAGATACATTCATTCTTTTACAGCATGAAAGACATACAAATATCATTCTTTTTACACAATGAAGTAAAAGAAGTTACCAGTTTCAATCTCTTGTCCATAGAAAAATATTTTCTGTATCATTTACACAACAGTAAGTAGGAAAATTCTACAGTGCTTAACTGAAACTTTTATGAGCACAAGGCTTTTAAACATTTTCATTCTTTTATTGGAAATTTAAAAGGTTTTAGGAAGTTAAACATTAGGACTTCCAACTAAAATTGTAGTCTTTAACTTGCAATATTGCTAATACCTCTCACTTTGAAAATTGAAAAATAATATACGGTTTTCTCCTTTACGCATGGAACCACTCATACTCAATGTTGATGGATTGCACCCCAGTAGATACCTCTTCTGGCTGCCCATTTAGCTTGGATTGCTAAAGTAAAAATAACAATTGACTATAAAAGTTTAGAAATCAGCAGTAAACTGCAGTAGAAAAAAAAACTGCAGTAGAAAAACATACAAATAGCAGCAAATTTAGAAATGGAAACAGAAAAAACTATTTCGTGTCTACCCAGGACAATTTCAACAACCTTATGAAGTTATAACGTCTAATTTCTGACTGATAGAGGACTTGTTTTGGTAACACCGAAAAAGGCTTGCTATACTAATTGCTACTAAGAATAAATGAAAAAAAAATGAAGTTGGAAAAAAAGAATAAATTAAGTCGGTAATAAAAAATTATGTTGATAATAGTTGTAGACATTGTAAAGTAAGCTGAACCTCAAAAATACATTTTAGGAGTTAATTTCATGGGCTCTGTATAAAATGGCTGAACTTATCTATTAGCAGTTAGCTCGGAAAAATGTTTTATTATTATGTAAATTCCTTTGTAGCTATACAATTCACTAAGAAATTTATAAACAATTTCTATAACTTATGTTGTGATCACACTAAGACACCAATAAATCTTTGCCATTAGATCATCAATTCTGATATTTGAGAAAATGCGGTGAGTTTTAATAACAACTGTTTTACTTGGAGGAAATGACACACACACAAAAATGACCGCAGAAATTGTGGTTGGACAGCTAAAGCAAATGTGGGAAGTAAGCAATAATAATGTAGCTACTTTGTTGATATGGCATAAAAGCCAGCTGTGACATAATCCATCTTTTTCATGTCATATTATTGAGATGTTCACTTCAACAAATATTTACCATCATGTATTTACTCCTAAGTGACTTAAATGTAAATTCACCTAAACTACAAAATAAAAGAGATGTAAACATATCCCACCTTATTGTGGTATAAATAATTTTTATGAATTCAAAACTACTTTGGCAACCTTACTATCAGAATATCTTAAATATTCAAAACACAGGTATTAAATAGAACATTGTTAAAAATTGTTTCTTTCTCTTCCTGATAAGATTATAAAATAAGTAATGCTTTAATTCTACCACATTATGAACATAAATTATTTGATTATAAGTGGACATATATTCTAAATCCTAGTTCTATGTTTTAAGTGCTTTTAAAAATTAGTCTTCTAATTGACTTTTCAGAATGTTTTCATACTGCATGTGTATCAGCCTAAATACTTTACAAAAGTTTATGCTCTATCAGGGAAGCATGACTAGCAAACTGAGTCAGGGTCCTAATTAGGAACACCTTTTAAAGCCTATTTATTTTCTAAATTAAGCAACATCCTCTAAGGTCATCATAGTTATTAAGTGAAAACACTGCCTGAGTATAATTCTTGAGGTGAAACAGACTAAAATTCACAAGAATTTATGATACTCATATATGCTGCCTAAAATAATAGGAGGAGGTGAGTTTAGATAAAATCATTCAAATTCCTTTCAGCTCTCAAGTTAGAGTATTTCTAATGGAGACAGGAGACTTTTGCTCAAATACCTGATTAGATCTGATCAGACCTGCCAACAGATTTTAAACAACTCTATAGTTAAAATAATTCTTCACCCCTCGTTAGTATCATCCTTTATAAAACACACATATATATAAACACACTACAGTGTATATATTAGTACCTGAAACCTTCAATCAACTGTCTTAATGGCTTACCATACCTCTACATTTGAAGTCAGTTTTTATATATAAATTTTCTCTTTACTCTTAATCAAAACAATTAGCCCCTTACCCCTTTCATACTTGTGCTAGCAGGCCACACAAAGGAAGTTATTTCTTACACCATTTAGTTGGCCTCTATTTTGAATGGATACAGTTGTTTAACAAATACTACCAATTCTTCTTGTGAATGTAAAGTCTATTCCAAAATATTCCTCATGCTATGTACATAGTGCTAACACAAATCTGATGCTCAATAAAACATTTGAAATGAACATGGTAAAACCATCTTAAATCAGAGAGGAAAGGCTTTCACAAACATTTGTTAGCATTTACAAAGCCCCTCGATTCACCAATTGCTATTTCCACTTGTGAGAATAACAGTCTGCATTGATTTCTAGAATGTGTTGGAGGGGGAGATGAGAGAATAGGGGAGTTAGGGAAGGAGGGCAAGAGTAGTTCAGATACAAGAAATTTGACATTTTATTATACAATATTATACCAATATAAATGGAATCTAGAACTACTTGGCATATTAAAGCTAGGATTATTCCTAGAACCTTATGTAGATTGGATAAACAGGTTAAAAAATTCTTAGGTATAATGGATAAAGTCTTATCTGTTTGGTAAACAGAAAAGTATAATTAGCATATCCATTTGAAGAAGCTGTGAAGGATAATTTATTTTAAACTTAAGACCCTAATAAAAATGTCTTTAAAAAAGGATCTATACATAAAAATACCGACAGAGAGTAGCTCCCAGATGAAAAATCCATATGTGAGAAATTTAAGTGTGATTCTGAACTTCTAATATTTATCATTTAAAGACTGGAATAATGATTAAAAAAGGCAGCAATGTTCATTGCCAACAAATTATTAGAGTTTATCTCAGAAGTGTAAACAAAGTTGTACGTTAAAGAACATACCACCCATGATATTTATTTGTTTATATCTATACAACTGTATCTTTTTAATCTATGGTTGTCATATTCTGTCCATACAGTTAGAACAGATTTTCTTTTTAATTCAGGTAAAAACTGTCAAACAGTTGTTAATTACGTAGACTTCCAACATGATTTTACTTGTTCACTTTTCAACTTACCATGATATCATATAGCAGCCTAAATTATATTTATCTGTTGGTAGAGAATGGAATGTTCAGTTAAGACTATAGTTATTTACTAATTTATACTGTCTTGGCTGGGAAATACAGGGATAAGAGAATTTCTGACATAATGTTTATGTTACTATTCTCTTAAAAAATTAATATATTTGAATATAATCATTTATTTGGTATCTTGGCTATTAATGTTTAGGACTTAACTTCCTAAAATTTATTATTATGGATTCTGAATATTTGAAATAACATCATTTCGATTACATTGAATATTTTTTCTGCCCTCTCATACTAAATGGCATTCCAAAATATCTACTATTCAATTCTAAGTTTTATCAAGACTACACAGAAGTATTCAGAAATCACTAGGAAATGAATCTTTTTTAACCAAAATTCATATAAAATGATTGTGTACTTTAACATTTCAATAGGTGAACAAATTTCCACTTATAATAAAACTGGGCAATTTTAACATTCTCTCTCTCCATAGACTTAAAAAAAAATCCTGACAAGGAAAATATACACATCCTTAAAGGGAATCAGATCTTCTATCAGGATGGACAATCAAAATTCTCCATATTAACATGCTTATAACTTAATAAGTATATATGAACTGGAGTAATTTAATTATATGTGAAAATTACAACAAAACCCTCATTTCAGTTATTGAGGGATTAGATTTAAAAATAAGTCAGTAACATTTTATTCCTTGTTTGAAGTATCCCAACCAACAGACCAGAGTGAACAAAACTTGAAGTGAACTGAAATGAATGCTTTAGCGTAATAATTTAAACACTGATAGAAATAAATCACAATGAACTGTTCTAACTTTAGCTGAAAATATTAATATGTTTAACTTTAATATGCATATTAGGTGCCATTCCTAAAGTTAGGGATAAAATAAATAGAAAATTTGATTAATAAAGCATCTTTTGACTCGAGCTGCTAAACTGTAACCTTTGTCCCCCGGGAAAGGAATGTGCATATTTTCAATAATTCCGTAGCAGCAGTGCACTCACTCAGTAGAACGCAAATCATCTTTTTTTTCTTGTGGCAAAATACAGGAATTGAGTAAGAAATAATTTCCATACCTTTTTTTGAATGTGTAACTCTTCATACAAGAAGCTATGTTTTAAAATGTGAACTGATTCAAAATGCATACAAATGTAAATGTACAATATACATATATATACCTCCTAGTGGGGTCAAATGAGTGCCTTTTCATTAGACATACAAAGATGTCTCAAGGCACTTAAGGGGTTAAGACACAATGCATGCATTCCTTTACATCAAGAATGTGAAATCACATGATTTGGAATAAGCCAACCTTATGATAAATATAAGTTACATTATTAAATTCAAGAAAATCTGTAGATTCATATTTATACTTTCTATAATATGCTGGTAAATGGACAATGTGCAGCATTTCCTGGGAAAAGCAAATTCCATCTTTCTTCTCATGAACAGCAGGTCTCTACAGGGGGAGTACAGGGAAAGATGTGCTGCATCCATAGGCAGTGTATTGGCTAATATTGAGAATGATATTGCTAAAATTTAAAAAATAAAAATCTGGTAACCAGTATAGTAATAAGTACATGAATCACTGGGAAACACCAGAGCTGACTCCTGATGTTTGCTTCTTTTTGCTTTCAAGATACAGATGTATAACAGAGATGATGAGAATTCTGAGCCTTGTTTGTGGCAATTCTACCAGAAGGGGACTGCATGGCACCACCACAAATTTCATAAATTACCCTGAACATACTCAGTTATTCACTATTTGTTCGGAGCAAAGCATGAAATAGTCTTCAAATACGTGAATTACAGATTTTGAGAGAGTGACATTTTCTTAAACATAAAGTGCAACAGTGCTGAAGTTTTCAGTTTTTGTTAGTTCTTCATTTGTTTTGTCTAAATGCCATTTCCTGCAAGCAGAATTATGGCACAGTGAATATAACAGAAAGCAATCTTCTGACACATGTCCCAGACTTTTGCTTTCTTATTTATTTGATGATGTCGTTAAGGGTTTAACAAATCCTTCTTCATAAACTTTCAAAATAGCTTCACAAACAAATCTGTATTGACTCTGAAAAATAGAAATAATAGAATTGATCAGAAAAACTTGGCTTGCTTATAAAAGAAAGGCAAAGTAAAACTGCACAGAGATACCATTTTTCACCAACAGAATGGCAAAAAATAAAAAAGTCTGACAACATATTTTGTTGGCAACACTCATACATTGCTAATAGGGATGTTAAATACTACATTTGGCAGCATCTAATAAAATCACATTAATTTACCTTTCACCCAGCAATCCCACTTCTGGGAATCTATCCAAAGATAAACTAGAAAAAGAAATTGAAAATATACATTCATAAATAAGGCTATTTGCTGCTAGATTATTTATAATAATGAAGGGTAGGGACAATTTAAATGGCTATCAGGAAGGGCCTAGGTGACTAATGAGTGGCACGTTTTTACAGGAGAATATGATGTGGTGGAGGGTTGGGAGGGTAAGGAATGAAAGTCTACAGATTGCTATAATTTCAGAATATCTTGTTAAGTCAAAATAGCAAGGCAAAGAAAAGTGCACACAATATATTCTTTTTATAAAAGAAAAGGGGGCACGGGATGCCTGTGTGGCTCAGTGGTTGAGCATCTGCCTTTGGCTCAGGGCGTGATCCTGGAATCCTGGGATTGAGTTCCGCATCAGGATGCCTACAAGGAGTCTCCCTCTGCCTATGTCTCTGCCTCTATCTCTGTGTCTCTCATGAATAAATAAATAAAATCTTTAAAACAAACAAAGATTTTAAACAAATCTTTAAAATAAAACAAACAAGAATATGAGGTCACCACTGGAAGAGGCAAGTGAATTCATTATATTGGAAGTGTTCATCTTGCTTTTCTCATACTGCCTGTATGCAACTGTTTAACCAACAGCTGATGAGAAGTTTCTCTTTAAAGAAGTATTCCAGTTAATAAATATAGAAGGAATAACAGACTATCATCATTCTTCAAGCCCTGCAAGTTAATGATGCAGGCACTGACCACCCAAAGCTACTATCAACATGAAAAAGAAAGACAATCAGACATTAAGTGCCTCTTGAAAGAACAGAATACCACCTAATTTGTTCAAGTCTATAGATCCATTCACCACTTTTAGGAAATACAGAGAATACTCAGTTTGTTCATCAAATAAATTGCAAGAAAAAAGAAAAGAGACATAGGAAGAAGTGACAGATTAAAAGAGATTTAGTACATAAACCAATCAAAATTTGTGAACTCTATCTGAATCCAGACTGGTTTTACCACTTTATTTAACATTGTACGGAAGCTTTTAGCCAGGCACCTGAGCAAAATAAGAAAAGGAAAAGAAACGAAAGGCATCTAACCTAGAAAGGAAGGAGTAAACTATCTTTATTTGCAGATAACATCTTGCATATAGAAAATACTACGGAATCCACTTTCACACATAAAATACTATTAGAATTAATAAATGATTTCAACAAGGTTGCAAGATATATAATCGACGAACAAAATCAAATTTATTTCTAAACCCAAGCAATGTATACTCCAAAAATGAAATGAAGAAAACATTTTCCCTTAAAATAGCACCAAAAAGACTTTAACAAGTTAAGAGTAAATTTGACAAAAGAAGTGAAAGACTTGCACACTGAAAGCTATAACACATCACTCAAAAAGATCAAAGAAGACATAAATGAATGAAAAGACATTTTGTGTTCTTGGTTTGGAAGATGGAATAACATTAAGATGGCAACACTCTCCAAAAAGATAGATAGATTTAATGCAATCCATGTCTTACTTTTTTTATGGAGAGAACAAATGAATTCTAAAATTCATACGGAAATGCAAGGACTCCAAAAGGTCAAAACAGTCTTGAAAAAGGAACAGAGTTGGGAGAGTTACATTTCCTGACTTCAAATTTTTTTACAAAATTACGGTAATTAAGACAGTATGGTATTAGTATAACAAAAGGCATACAAATCAATGGAATAGAACTGAAAATCCAGAAATACACCCTCATATTTGTGGTCAACTGATTTTTGATGAAGGGCACAGAGACAAGAAAGAGTGGTCTTTTCAACAAATGAAGCTGAGATAACTGGACATTCACATGGAGGAGAATGAAACTGGAACTCTACCTCACTCAAACCATATGTAAAAATTAACTCAAAAGAAATCAGGCACATATATGGGATAGACTATAAAACTTTTGGAAGAAAACAGGAATAAACTTTTGCGACCTTGAGTTTAGGCAATGATTTCTTAGATATGACACCAAAAGCATATATGATTTAAAAATATAAACTGGACTTCAGGGATCCCTGGGTGGTGCAGCGGTTTAGCGCCTGCCTTTGGCCCAGGGCGCGATCCTGGAGACCCGGGATCAAATCCCATGTCGGGCTCCCGGTGCATGGAGCCTGCTTCTCCCTCTGCCTGTGTCTCTGCCTCTCTCTCTCTCTGTGACTATCATAAATAAATAAAAATTAAAAAAAATAAAAAAAAATAAAAATATAAACTGGACTTCATCAAAATTAAAAACTTCTGTGCTACAAATTACTGAATCAAAGAAGTGAAATAGTGTGGAAGAACAGAATTGCAAAACAGAGATCCACAAGATACTTGTATTCAGAAAATATAAAGAACTCTGACAATTCAACAATAAAATGACAAAACAAAAACAAACTAGAAAAAGGGCAAGGGGCAACCTGGCTGGCTCAGTTGGTAGAGTGAGCAACTCTTGATCTCAGGGTTGTAAGTTTGAGTCCCATGTTGGGTAGAGAGATTACTTAAAAATAAAATCTTTTTTTTTTAAAGATTTTATTTATTTATTCATGAGAGACACAGAGAGAAAGAAAGAGGCAGAGACACAGGCAGAGGGAGAAGCAGGCTCCATGGAGGGAGCCTGATGTGGGACTAGATCCGGGGACTCCAGGATCATGCCCTGGGCCAAAGACAGGCGCTAAATTGCTGAGCCACCCAGGGATCCCTAAAAATAAAATCTTAAAGAGCAAAAGATTTGAACAGATCGTTCTCAAAAGATATACAAATAAATGACCAATAAACACATGAAAAAATGCTTGATATCATTAGTTATTAGAGAAATGCAAATCAAAACTACAAGATGCCACTTTATGTTCAGCAGGATGGCTAAATTAGAAAAAAGACAAGGGTGCCTGGCTGGCTCAGTCAGTGGAACATGTGACCCTTGATCTCTGCGTTGTGAGTTCAAGCCCCATGCTGGTGTAGAGATTACTTAAAATTAAAAAAAAAAAAAAAAAGATAGTAATAGAGTTGACAATAACGTGGAGAAAATGGAACCCTCATACACTATAAGTGGAATTGCAAAATGGTGTAGCCACTTTGGAAATAGTTTGGCAGTTCCTCAAAAGGATTAACAGTTACCATATGACAGGAATTCATTTTCTGGGTATATACCCAAGAAAAATGAAAACATATTCACACAAAAACATATACACAAATGTTTGTGGCACCATTATTCATAATAACAAAGAAGTTGAAATGATCTAAATGCCAATGAACAATGGATACATAAATAAAATATGGTATATCTCCATACAATGGAATATTATTCAGCCCCCCATGGGGGGGAGAGCGAGCGAGCAATGAAGTACTTATATATGCTACAGAATGGGTACATCTTCCAATTACACAAAAGACAAAGTTAGGATTTCATACACATGAAAGGTACAGAACAGGCAAACCTATAGATACAGAAAGTAGATTAGCGGTTGCCTAGGGCTGGGTGGAGAGGAAGTTGGAGACTGTATGAGGGAAAATAAGTATGAGGTTTCTTTTTGGGGTGATGAAATGTTCTAAAATTTGATAGTAGTGATGGCTGCAAAACTCTGTGATTTACTAAAAATCACTGAACTGTACGCTTTTCAAAAGAGTTAATTTCATGGTATGTGAATTATATTTCATTAAAGCTGTTCTAAAATAGAAAAAGACAATTTATATGAGACAAATGGAAATTTGAACATAGGTTATTTGGTAACATGAAGATATTATTATTAATTATACTTACACGTGATAACGGTATTATGATTTTCTTTAGAAGAAAAGCTACTCCTTATTTTGTCTAAAAATGTTTCAGTGTTTTATATTTATAGAATATTTGGTTTTCAAAATTTTTTTAAAAAATATTTTATTTATTTATTCATGAGAGAGAGAGAGAGAAAGAGAGAGAGAAGCAGAGACACAGGCAGAGGGAGAAGCAGGCTCCATGCAGGGAGCCTGACGTGGGACTCGATCCCAGGTCTCCAGGATCAGGCCCTGGACTAAAGGCGATGCTAAACCGCTGAGCAACCCGGGCTGCCCTATTTATAGAATATTTGTAAATAAGATGGTCTGATGTTTAGGATTTACTTCAAATACTGGTAAGTAAGTGATATAGAGGAAACAATATGGCACATGTTGCTGAGTCTCAGTACTCAACATAGTGTTCATTTTATTGTATGGTGTATTCTTGCACATGTTTGAAATTTTCTATAATTAAAAGCTAAAAAAGTGACAAGCATTTATTAGATCATATAGGTTAATTCCCTTTAGGAACTTTAGTGCCACCAACAATGCTAACATTTCACCATAGCTTAATATGAAAAATAATCTTAACTCTAAAATACCTTGATTCCTCTTTTGATTCTTGGAATATAATTCAGAGTCTGTGTAGAATACAGTAAGGTAGTAGCTTAATTTCTATTACTTTTGTTGTTGCAATTCAAGTTCACAGCTGTTTCATCAATAACAGGTCTGCCAAGATTCTCCAGTCAGGGATGCTATTGTTCTTGGCATCCCCCGACTAACTAATAGAGGGAAAGTTCCTCTGTACCTGTTTAAGCACTCAAGAATTAACATGATAGGTGGTACTAATAAACATTCTCTGTAAAAAACCGGGTAGTGAATATTTTAGGTTTTGCAAATCATTTGGTACCTGTTACAACTTCTCAACTCTGGTATTTTAGTGTGAGAGCAGTCACAGACAATATATAAACAAATGGACATGGCTGTATTCTAATAAAACTTTATTTACAAAAACAAGTGGCAGGACAGATTTTGCTTAGAGGCAATATTCGTGAACCTTTGTGCTAGGGGTTATTGGCTCCTGTCAGGCAATTAAGAAGATAAAAATAGAGTTTGGCATAACAAAAATCATCATGTTGAGAATATACATATATACTTGAAGTACAGTACTTACAGGTGTTTGGATCATCATGGCTCGTTGATCTCTCATTGTTCTTACAATGTCTAGTGGATAAACTGGTTGATTGCATTCAATGAGACACATGGCTGTTTCCATAGTAATAAGAACCCCAGTTCTTCCAATTCCAGCACTGAAAAAGACAAAGAGCAAAGTCTCATTGATACTATTCTGTTAAACTGTTATTTGTGCAGTAAATAAAGTACTGAAACATAATACATTAGAAGAACAATTTGATTTCATTTAGTTTTATATACAAAAGTCAACTAAAAAATATTTTGAAAATTGAAAAACATTTCACACTTAATACAGAATAAATGGTTTGCATCCACCCTTCCCCACTGTTAGTTGTAAAACTGCTGCTTTAAAAGGGTTACATTTCAGTTTTTAAAATCTGAACAAGGTACACAAGCTTACTGGAGCAACCTCCTTTAAAAGGCAAAATAACAGAGAACCTATGTGGCTCAGTCAGTTGGTTTACATCTGACTTCGCCTCAGGTCATGACCTCGGGGTCCTGGGATTGAGCCCTGTGTTGGGCTCCCCACTCAGTGGGGAGTTTGCTTGCCCCTCTGCCCCTCCCTCCACTTGTATGCTCTCTCAAATAAATAAATAAAATCTTTAAAAAAAATGCAAAGTAACAAAATTACAATAATAAATCATTAACAAATGGATAAAAGTAATATTTTCCACACTCAAATCAGTTTTTAAAACCAATTTAATTTTGATTACATTTTAGAATTGTGATAGTCAAGAACAACTTTTTGAAGTATTCCCTGTGAACATAAAAGCTATAGCAGCTGTTGCAGACTTAGGATATGAAATGGCCAAATGTGTTCATCAATCCTGCCATGTTGTGTCTCAGACATTTGGTCTACAATCTGTTTTGATGATTTCAGTCAGCTCTTTAAAAAGTGCTGGAAAGTTTGAGGAGAAAGAGATACCTTTATTTATTTATTCAGAGAATTCAACACAGCTTCTGAATAAATCATTCAGTAACAGAAGTGGCTAAGATAAGGAGAAGATAATTTCAGTTTCCTAATCTGGGGTCAATGGTAGTGAAAGCTGGAGTCCTTGTATTTAGCCCTTTGGAAGGCAGTATGAAACGAAGAAAGGGTAGCCTCTTGCTGTTTACCTGGAGCTCCTGGAAGTGATAGGGCCACTCCTAGAGAAGGAGAATACTTAAAAAAAAAAAAAAGTCCTAGGAGGGGACACAGGGCAGGAAGGAGCACATTGCTAGGAGAAAAAAATCTAAACTTTAGGCTGCAACTGAATGCTTAGAATATTAGATTTTATCAAATCTAAGATACCATTGATTGTAAAACACCCAATGTTTGAGATGTTAAACTATGAAAAAGAGAAGCTTCTAGGAATCAGTCAGTAAAGTATTATTTTTGCTTCTAGGAATCAGTCAGTAAAGTATTATTTTTACTTCTTATGATAAAGATTCTGACAATCACTTGTCAGCACATACCCTCTGCCTTCCAGCTTCAGATAATGTTTTAGGATCTAATTACCATAGTGATGATCACAACTTAAGGACAAAATAAAATACACACTTCCTTTTATTTATTTATTTTTAAAGATTGTATTTATTCATGAGAGACACAGAAAGAAAGAGGCAGAGACACAGGCAGAGGGAGAAGCAGGCTCCATGCAGGGAGTCTGACATGGGGCTTGATCCCCGGTCTCCAGGATCAGGCCCTGGGCTGAAGGCGGTGCTAGACCGCTGAGCCACCTGGGCTGCCTCACACTCCCTTTTAAAAATGACATTTCAGGTCAGCTATTCAATCAAAAAAGCCAGAAAATAGAATACCTGCAATGAACAACAATTGGTTCTTCCTTGCCAGCCCTCTTATTTCGTACATGACAAACAAAATCCAGAAAGTCACTTGAATCATCAGGAACTCCATGGTCAGGCCAGGCTATGTACTGGATCTGAGTGAGTTGACGACTCTCATTTTTCTAAGTATAAATGAGAAATTATGCACCTTAACTTAGGAATTATGTTTAAAATATAAATATTTGTGTCATTTTAATTTTGGAAGAAAAATAAAACAAACTATTTCCACTAGTAATGTACAAATTCAGTAAAACCCCAAATTTCCATGAGAAAGAAAGAAATCATTTTACATAATCAGTTGAATCCATTAAGTACTGGCTACTTGGATAACTACTCTCCTTGTAACTCAATTTCTGTATTTGTAAAGTATTTTACAGATGATAAACAGGCAAAAATAGAGTAAGATACAGAGAAATATTTAAAGAAAACTGAAAAAGTGAGGTGAACAAAAATAGTAGGGAAAAATTTTTAATAAGAAAGGTTGGGCTAATTCTGAAAACACAAGTGAAATAATGGAAATTAGGAAAATAAAATCTCAAAATAAGTGTAGATTAAAAACCGGAGATCACAAAGTCAAATCAGGGTTTAATTTCTTTTTGGGAGCCAAGAGTCAGTAAAATGGAGGAAGGTATTATTGGATTTAGCCGGTCAAGGCATTTAGTATTTCAGAGCCTTACTTTCTTCAACTGAAAAATAAAATAAATAAAATCTACACCTCACAGGGATAGTCTTATGCTGAAAGAATTCTATGAGAGAACCTATAAATCATCCAAACAATTGTTTGGAATCATATTCTCAAAAATTGGTATCTATGGTCATTCAATACTATGAAATCTGGTTACTGTCATTTATATTAAAGGGGGCTTCCAGAAAAGATCATTAAAGTGCAAGGTAATTAAGAAAAGGACTAATGAAAGAATTCCCAAAGAGACCTCAGTCAATATTAACTTGATAACTACATTTTCAGAAACCTATGAAATGAATTTAAGGTATCTAATATAGGCTACTTTTGATTATTATTGGGTTTTTTTTGATTATTATTGTTAAAAAAAATATTTACTGGTACCAATAATTACAAGAATGGGTAATGTTAAATGGATATTTATTATGTTTTGAGGTCTATCTGTCTGTCTGTCCATCCATGCACATATGTATTTGGTATGTAAGCAATTGTATTTTCCCAAGTATATTTGTCTCAAACTTTAAAAACTAATTTGTGTCTTGGCATAGTTCTGAGGTACTCAGGGTTTGTAAAGAAAAGCCACAGTAAGTTTATAAACTCCCATAGGTAACCTATATATGGAGCATAAAGAGACTATGCTGAGGACAAAAATATTACTTTATATAACCAATATGTAGCTTTCTTACCCATTTGGGAAAATGAAGAAATATCTTATTGACTTACCTGGTTGTATTGGACCATGAGCTACACAAGCCCTAAATTCATACTAATGTACTCTCTAGTCCATAAGATTTGGAAATTTTAACTTTTTATTTCTTGTAACTTAGCTATATTCAATGCCAGATTCTTTTATCATCAATCACCACAACTTCTAGTTCCTTCCCTGTGGGTCAGTAAAGCTGTTTTGCTAGGCATCTTTATTCATATTCAGGGAAGTGGAGTGGGATGGGGAGGGGGAGATGAAGCTCTCATTTCCAAAGGTTTAACCAATGATGAGACAGGCATTAAGTATTCAAAGCATGTGCTATTTGCTCTTCTCTAGCAATTATTTTTTTCTTCTTCTAGCCCCCTTCAAAACCAAAGGGTGGCTACAGGGGAATAACTAGTTGCAAGCAGTGAAAGTGAGTGTCGTATATGTTTAACAGCCTGACAAGACTGGCAACATGCCACGCTCTACACACATTTTCCAATTGAGTTACTGAGCCATCATTTACTAATCAGTAAAAGTAGCTGCATCACTAATCCATTTCTGGCTCTGGATTTAGAAGTCAAAAGGAGTGACCCAGGTGGCAGCAAGAACTAGTAATTACAGAGCTATAATCTGTCTGCTGTCATAGTATCCTGCCTACAATCTTTTCCTTCTTAATACTGTGGAGACTGTGAAATTGTTCTCCTTTACCCTTTTACAAAAAAGGACAATAATTTGACAGCTCTCAATTATTCTTTGTATTTCCACAGATGTACTCAAATACTTTATTGCTATTACTGGCAGGAAGAAATCAAACACAACCATGGTATAATTTTTATAAAGAGGCAAAATATTAAGAGTGATAAGTATAATTTTCTAGAATCTTTTTTTACTGAGTATTTGTATTACATAGAGAAACTGAAAATACATTTTACATAGGAGAATATATGTCATAAGATCCCAAAGCATTCCAATGAAGCAAATTCAGTAATTTTTAAATAGTATTTCCTAGTAATCAGGACTCAAAACATCTTCAGCTTTCAAAGTTTTTACCTTGAATACAACCGTTCTACTGAGTGGTTACCCTGCCTTCCTACCTCTTGGTTAAACAGTGTCATCTTCCTGAAGATATAGGCTGTGTTTCCTTCTTCTGAGTGGCAGGTGACTTGATAACATCCATAGGATGAACTTCCTGTGGGTTCTGGCCAATATTGGTGACACTTAACCTGACATCAATAGATTTAAGAAAAATATGGAATTTAGGCTCTCCAATTTTGAAAATGTTTTAATTTTTAAAAACTTCCAAGCCTACAAAAAAGTTACAAGAATATTTTGATGAACCCTCATTGATCCTTTAACCTAGATATGCCAACTCCTAAAATTTCTTCATCATTTTTTTTTCTTTGTAATAATAATGTTTGGATATATTTTGAGACTGCAAATATCCTGTTTTTTTTTTTAATATCCTGTTTATTACAAGTTTTCACCCAATGTTTTATCATTATTTCTTGCTTGAATCATTTACTACAAAGAAATTAGCAAATGGTGCACTAAATATGGTATTTTTAGATTTATTTATTTTTAAAGATTTTATTTATTTATTCATGACAGACACAGAGAGAGGTAAAGACATAGAAAGAGGGAGAAGCAGGCTCCTCGCAGGGAGCCCAATACTGGACTTGATCCCCGGACCTGGGATCACGCCTTGAACTGAAGGCAGACACACTCAATCACTAAGCCATCCAGGTGTCCTGGTATTTTTAGATTTGAGGTAATGAAATCAATCTCTAACTAAAATGCCAATCCATTAATTTTCATAATAAAGATATTAAAAAAAAGTTTTACTGTCATATAATTCATGTACCATAAAATTTACCCACTTAAAGTACACAATTCAATTGTTTTCAGAACTGGGCAATCATCAGCACACTTTTAGAGCATTTTTTCACTCCCCAAAGAAACCCCATATCCATTAATAATCACTGTGTGTTCCTCTATCCCAAACCACTCTCTCACTCTGGGCCTACGCAACCATTAATCCACTTCCTGTCCTCTATGAATTTGCCTACTCTGGACACTTCATATAATGCAATCACATTGTGTGTGGGCTTTGATGACTGCCTTTGTCCACTTAGCAAAATGTTTTCTGGGTTCATCCATGTTTTAGCATAGACCATTTTTTCATTTGTTTTAACTGCCAAATAATATACAACTATATGATTACACCACATTTTAACTGTTATATTTGGATTGGTTTCACCTTTTGGCAATCATGAATAATGCTCCTACAAACATCTGTGTATTTTTATGTAAACATGTGTTTTCATTGCTCCTGGGTGTGAAACTACGGAGTTATAATAACTCTGTGTTTAGCCTTTTGAGGAATTGACATTGTTTTCCACAGTGGCTGCATCTTTTTACGAATCTACCAGCAATACAGGAAGGTTCCATTTTCTCCACATCATTGTCAACACTTAGTATTTTTTTTTTGTCAACACTTAGTATTAGCTGTCATTTTTATTTTAGCCATCCTATAAGAAGTGCTACCTCTTTGTGGGTTTGATTTTGCACTTCCCTGGTAACTAATGATGCTGAGCATCTTTCCATGACTTTATTGGCCATTTAAATATCTTCTTTTGAGAAACACCTACTCAGAATGTTCAGCCACTTTTAAATTAAGTATTTATCATTTAATTGTTGAGTTGTAGTTCTTTATATATTCTACATACAAATCCCTTATCAAATACACATTAATTTATTTACATTTTTAAAAAAGATTTTATTTATTTGACAGAGCAAGAGAGCACAAACATGGGGAATGGGAGAGGGAGAAACAGGCTCCCCGCAGAGCAGGGAGCTGGACGTGGGGCTTGATCCCAGGATCCTGAGATCATGACCAGAGCCAAAGGCAGACAATCAACAAACTGAGACACCGAGGTGCCTCCATATTAATTCATGTAGATAATAGCTGGTAATAATAATAATGGCTAACACTTATATATCATATTTATTATGTGTTAGTCTCTATGATATTAATCACATTGCAAGAAAGAAAGCTTAAAGGCTAAAAAAAAAGACTAAATCAATGAAAATATTTTGATCATATATGCAAATATATGTTGAAAAAAAAGCCCAAGCAATGTGTAAGATTCAATTATGACTTACTCTGCCACGTTCAACTTGTGTGGTCAACATTACAACCATTGAGGAGCCTTGTTCCCAAGTCATCTGCCAAAAATCTGTACAAGTGTGTGGTAATGGCCCTTGACAAGCAATATACTGATTTATAATGCTAGAAGAAGGGATTTCCATCTAAAAAGCAAAGAACACAAAACTGAAGTCTTTTACATTATTATTTTGCTATGATCAAGTATATGAAAATCATCCACTAAATAATAACTAAATACAACTAATCTCAATAAACTGCAAACTCAGTAAAATAAACATTTATCAATAATATCTTTAAAAGGAGAAGAGAGAGGGAGGCAAAACATAAGACTCTTAACCAAGAACAAATTGAGGGTAGATGGAAGAAAGGGGATGGGCTAAATGGGTGACTGCTATGAAGGAGGGCACTTGTTTTACAATGAGCACTGAGTTTTATATGTAAGTGATGAATCACTAAATTCTACTCCTGCAACCAGTGTTAGAGTATGTGTTACTTAACTAGAATTTAAATATAAATTTGAAAAAGAATAAAAACCCAATATATTTATTAATAATTTCTTTACCAGTATAAGAAATTTCTCAGTAGTTACACATATTTATCTTTTAATTATTGGAAACAGAAATTCAAATATTTTCCAAAGCACTCTTAGGGGTTTAAGAGCAGCTTTACAGAAAATCCTGCTTTAGAGGCAGAGAGTTGATACAGAAAGAATACTTGTTTCTAAACAGCTTATTGGTAAAATTTGCAATGAGCAAGAATTCTGCCATTTGTTTTAGTTCAGACTTTACAAATTATATATACATATATATGTGTATATATAATACATACACACATATAAAAAGATAGTAAAAAAATTTAATTATTATTTTCAGGAAGATGTAAGATCCTGAGTATTTGGGGAAGATGAGTCATCATTCTACTACTTTTTGAGGCATAAGAAGAAAAGGTGACACATACATGTGGCACCGAAGAATACCAAAGGGTAAATAAAGAAAGAGGTCTCCCTCCCACCCCAGCCTCTGGTTCACACCCAGGAAGGCAATCTTTTTTTTCTAATTTCTAATATATCCTTTTGGAGATACTCTACATATAACACACAAATGTAGATGCAAACTCAGTTTTCTGTAAAATATAAAAGGTAGCTTATAATGTTGTTCTGCACCTGTTCTCTTTTTCTGCTTTTATTTGAGATGTCAGATTAGTACACAAAATTTTATTCTTTTTAATGGCTCTACTACGTAAATATACTATAATTTATTTAATGAACATTTAACTTGCTGGTAATCTATTTGCTATGATAAACAAAGTTGCACTGAATAGTTTTGCAAACCTAACATTTTCCTAGTTACCTCTCTAAAGAGGTTGTACCCATTAATACTTCCACCAAAAATGTACAAAAATGCTTATTCTCCGATAGTCTCCTTAATATACTGATAATCCCTCATTCACAATTCTGAAACTCTCAGTGCTCTGAAGTGTAAGTCTGTCCTTTTTTGGTACATTTGACCTAATCTGGACTCATCTGACTACAATATCTGACCTGAACTAACAATCTAAGACTACTTCAAGTCTTTACAAGTCCCATTTTCTGGTATTATCCATGGTTTGCTACTGAGTATCAATACACTGATTACAGGGTAATGTCTTATAAGTCTGCTAAGGATGTTACTTATTACAGTCTATGGTACAAGCACCGAATAATCTTTAAAAAATCCAAAAAATTCTGAATCCTAAAATATATTTGACCCCAAGATTTCAGAAAAAGGACAAAGACTTGTAAATGGCATTACCACACTCTTTGATATTTGAAGTCTAATAGGTGAAAAATAGTAATTCCTTCCAGTTTTGATTTGTACTTTTTGTGAGTTTAGCCAAGAGTCTAAATGTAGAAAAGTCTTTCCCTTTCTGAGATTTTAAACAATTTCATAGATATCCTCCAAGTACATTCAGGATTCCATTTTTTAACGTTTATATTTTGACATATCTAAAATACGTTACATCAAGAGTGAGTAGGTGAAGTCTCTATACATAAATGACATGAAACCTGGATCTGTTTTAAAACAATCTGGATGTGTGGGGGCATGAGTAGTTGACAACTGGTGAACTGAATGAGGTGTATGTGAAGGTTCATTTTACTTCTACTTTTATATATTTGACATTTTTTACATTACAAAGTAGGAAAAGAAGTTGGTAATCCTTTTATCTCCCTACAAGGGAAGGAAACCTCCTACAATGATATATTCTAGATTATATCTAGGTATATTACACACCCATTTACTAATCTATTGTTATCTTCAATGATTTAAAAGTCCATCTCCACCATAAATAACAGTCTAGTAATTATTTCAACCTATTTCTAGACTATTCTACTCCACTACTCTACGCATATGCTAATATGCCAGTATCAAACTATTTATTTTCAAAGATTTTATTTATTCATTCATGAGAGATAGAGAAGCAGAGATATAGGCAGAGGGAGAAGCGGGCTCCCTGTGTGGAACCCAACATGGGGCTTGATCCCAGGACCCCAGGATTACGACCTGAGCCAAAGTAGACTCTCAACCATTGAGCCATCCAGGCACACCCCGAATTATTCTTTAACATTAAATTTATAATATTTTTCAATATCTGACAGTGTTAACATTCTCTCAAGGTTAAAAGGAACCTCAAAGTTTACAGTGGTCCTTCTTATTCTGAATGACAAAAGCTTAATAAAAATAAACTTACATTTATATAATTTGCATTGATATAGTCTTCATTACCCTTTAAAATGACCCGTGTAGCATCATCTGAAAATAATTTAAGAGAAGAATATTTTAATAAAGTAATGCTAAAAAGATTAAACTTAACAAACAGAGATGTAGATACTTACAAGGCGAAATATCTCTGTATCTATTTTTGGAAATATTCTGAGGTAATTTGGCACAAGACATTGTCATTCCAGGTTTTTTCCGATACAGTTGCTAAAAAGGGGGGGGAGAGGGTATAAGATGAGTCAAAAAAGACATTAAGAGATTATTTTGTTTTTCAGACTTATTTCTATGCTACAACAAACATGTTTTTCTGTAGGATACCTCATCCATGCAATGACAAACCCGAGGCTAGTAGGGTATTGAACCAAATTCAAGAAGCTGATTCTGCATAATTTTTGACATGAATTATATATTGTAGTTTTTTTAATGATAAAAGTGAAAATAATTTTGCTTACAGAAGAATATTTAAAGTATAAAGAGCAAATCTGCAGAAAACATTTAGCTTTCATTTAATTTGGTGAGGTGTACACAGTATATGAACCAAGGACTTCTTAAAAGAAAAACTGACACGCCCTAAATAATTTATAGTCACAAATGTTTTATAGTCACTTATGAATAGCACATACTTTAGAGCAACAAACATGTGACAAACTAGATAGATAAAAGATTAAATATGATGAGGTACAAAAGTCATTTTCCTTTAACCTAGGATTTTAGCTGTACCATAGCCTATCTTCCTCTGCTACCTTTCATAAAAATAGCTGTTTAATTACAGAAAAAAATTTAGTTTGAGGACATTACGCATAAAATCTCATTTCTTTTAAAAAGGTATCTATTTATGTAACTACAGCTAGCATTTTTTTTTTAAGATTTTATTTATTTACCAAGAGAGAGAGAGGCAGAGACACAGGCAGAGGGAGAAGCAGGCTCCATGCAGGGAGCCTGATGAAGGACTCGATCCTGGGTCTCCAGGATCAGGCCCCAGGCAGAAGGTGACGCTAAACCGCTGAGCCACTGGGCTGCCCCATAGCTAGCATTTTGGAAGCAATATTTAAAACTACATATTTTAGAATATTTATTATGCCAAATATTTCACAGAATACCATTTTAGTTTATAAAATATAAATGATAGATTAGACAGTTAAGAAACCATGAAATTAATTTAAAAATATGGCCCAGCATCCTTTCCCTACAATATTACTTACATCAAATTGTGTAAGGACTGTTCCAGTGACAAGCCCCTCAGCTAGCTGAATCATTGACTCCCGCAGGGAATGGTCATCCTGATGGACGCTATCTAGTGGGGCTTTCTCAGGAATGTACTGGAAGTCTGGCTCATTTTCTAGCTTTTCTTCCACTACATCATATACAGCTAAAAAAACAAAAACAAAAAAGCCACATGGAAATCTTAATGAACCAGCAAAGAATTTACCAGATGAATTAATCAGATTTGAATCTAGTGCCACTGTGAAAGGGACCGAGTAGCTGTGAAGCTGAACTTTGCTGTACCTTTAGGAAAAAGAAACATTCTTGGCCATATTGCTAAAAATGTCTATAACCTGAAGAGACAATTAGAAAAAGAACTGTCAAGAATCAGCTAAGAACAGACCTGCCTTTAAATTGTGGAACCTAGAACAAAAATAGAAACAGAGACACACACACGTGTGTGTGTGTGTGTGTGTGTGTGTGTGTGTGTGTATGCAGGGAGGCTGACGTGGGACTCAATCCTGGGTCTCTAGGATCATACTCTGTAGGCGGTGCTAAACCGCCACGCCACTGGGGCTACCTGTTTCTGATACTTTTTGTAAACATAAAGTTTGATTATATGTTGTTTTAAGTAAAAAGGGAAATGATAAATTAAAAAAAATAAAAAGGGACATACTAAAAATAAATACAGGTCCCAGTCCAGATTTTTTTTTTTTTTTGAGAGACAGAGAGCAGTGTCTATGCAAGTGGGAGAGGCGGGAGGTGGGGTGGAGGGAGGGAGAGAGAGGAGAGAGAGAGAGGGAGAGGAGAGGGAGAGGAGAGGGAGAGGGAGAGGAGAGGGAGAGGGAGAGGGAGAGGAGAGGGAGAGGGAGAGGGAGGGGGAGAGAGAGAGAGAGAGAGAGAGAGAGAGAGAGAGAGAGAGAGAGAAAGAGAATGAGAGATAATATCATAAGCAGGCTCCACTACCAGCAAGGAATCCCATACACGGCTCGATCTCACAATCTTGTGATCATGACCTGAGTTGAAATCAAGAGTCAGGCGCTTAACTGACTGAGCTACCCAGATGTGCCCTACCTTCAGTCCAGATTCTGATGATAAAAACAACAAAAAGATCTTTTGCAAAGAAGTAAACCCTAGGTGATTTCCTCTCCTAATTTATTTATTTATTTATTTATTTATTTATTTATTTATTTATTTATTTATTTATTTATTTTTAAATTTTTATTTATTTATGATAGTCACACACAGAGAGAGAGAGAGGCAGAGACACAGGCAGAGGAAGAAGCAGGCTCCATGCACCGGGAGCCCGACGTGGGATTCGATCCCGGGTCTCCAGGATCGCGCCCTGGGCCAAAGGCAGGCACTAAACCACTGCGCCACCCAGGGATCCCTCCTCTCCTAATTTAAAATATAAGCAAAGTGATTTGGAATTGCAAAATGCCATGCCTTTTCCATTATATGGAACTTTGTTCATAATCTGGTTCATAAATTTATGAGCAGGTAACTG
This sequence comes from Nyctereutes procyonoides, assembly GCF_905146905.1. Lineage (NCBI taxonomy): Eukaryota > Metazoa > Chordata > Mammalia > Carnivora > Canidae > Nyctereutes > Nyctereutes procyonoides. The sequence continues at coordinate 8,724,364 of NW_026575030.1, read as the reverse complement.
AGTGTCTTGGTGCTAAACTGCCTTCAACTGTAAAATGGGCATAATTCATCTTTCATTGGACGGCTGTAAAGATTAAATAAGAATATGCAAAATAGCCTATGTGTAGAACTTACTATTAGGTTCTTTAGGATGTGTTATCAAGAGAAAATGGAACAAAATAGAGTACTAGGTCTTAGTAAAAAACTTCAGTTTTTTGTGACAGAAAATGCCTAATAATGAATCACCTACCTATCAAGTCTAAATGAAGGAGTTCCTTGAAAAGTCAAAATAGAATGTTCTGTTGAAGTCTTTAGATTTTTCTTAGAAAACCAATTCTAGACCACAAATGCAGAAAAACACAAAGTAGAGAAGATAAAATGAAAATGCCTGTTTGTACCCAAGAGACAAAATGACAATTCTTTATTTTTATTTTTTTAAAGGACCTCTCTTGGAAAACTTTGCAGGGTTGGGTGTGGTGGGGTGGGGAATGGCTCAAGTTCTGACTACATTTTAGTTCCCCATGGTATATAACAACCAGTAGCAAGGCATTAACCAATAATTACCCTTGTGGCTAAAACTATGATTGCAAACTGTTGGGAATAAAACTAGAAGAATGTGTCTAATGGCAGGCTGAAGACATATAAGAACCTTTCTCTGAGGAGCCTGATGGAGCGTTATGGAAATCTGAAACAATGGCATATGAACACAGAAGGATCTGGGGTTGTTATACTGGAGAAAGAGGGAAGGTTTCTGGTAAAATTAGCTACTGTCAAAAACTGAAGGGGGATTTAACTTTTTTTGCATAGCATAAAGGGACAGAATTGGGAACAAAGAGACTGAAAGAAGATGAATTTTCATTCAGTTAATAGTTCAAGCTACCCAAAAGGAAATTGAAGTGCTTCAGAGTGCTGAGTGCTGCACATTGCCAGGGTGATCTTGAGGCTGTTGTTGGGAAAACTCAAGCAATCAGCAAAGGAGCGAGAGTGTATGGCATTAAGGTTCCTCCAAACCTGGAACTTTGGCTATGAATTCACAAGTCAGCTGTCCAGATAAGGAATGAAATGATTAGGTTACTGGCATTGTTTACTGCCAACAAAGACAGGATTTTAACTATAGCTTGCTAGAGTTTTCTAAAAGTGGTTCAAAATGTACTCATTTACTTATTGCATACCTACCACTACTAGAGCAACTAGTAGTGGGAAGATATTTCAGCAACAGTGGTCAGAAGAAAAGGACTTTCTGGGGATGAGAGCTGAGCAGAGACCTGAATGAAGTGAGAGTGTAAGTCCTATCAAAATCAAGGAGTGTTTTAGGCAGAAGGAACAACAACAAAAAAAGCCAGCACAGGACAGAGTGAGCAAGGCTGTGTGACAGGCAAGGAGCCAAGAACTGAATTTTAATCCAAGTGTAAATGGAAGCCACTGTGCGTTCAGCGAGAAACCACACGACATAATTTACGTTTTAAAAAGCCCACTCTGGTTGCTGTGTCCAGTAACAAATACTAACAAATTACAAAAATATCCAGTGCTACATAAGAGTACTTACCATTAGGTCGAACCAGGAGCACGAGTTCCCCAGAATGTCTCTCACAGCTAGCTTTAATGAACAGGACAACTTGATCATGGGTATGTTCAGCAATGTCCCGACCATTGATCAGTACAACTTGGTCCCCTTCATTCAATCGAGGGACACAGAGGTCAGCCTGTAATGTAACATAAATAAGGTTTTAGATGTGCATATGGCTTTCTGAAAGTAAAGCACAGGAATATGTTTTTATAGACTCTACAGCAGAAGAATGAAAAGTACATTGAGAAGAGCATCTGCCCATTTATTTTTCTATTTGCAAAAAGCAGAAATCTATGAATGAAGCTGCTTTTTTCCCTTTTCTTTCAACAACTTTTTTCCTTGATGCCCTATTTTAATGTCTAGATATAAAGATAAGATTAATAACCTCAAGGTGCGTAGATAATGACAGCCCTTACTCTGCACTGTCCAGGTATGTACAAATCTCAGTTACCACAGTTTAGTTAAATAACACCAATCCCCTAACAACATTCAAATTCTATTTACCACAATAAATTGTGAATAACTGCATAAAGGATGAGCTTTGCTACTAGCACATGAGTCTACAAATCACTTCATAAATAACAGACACACATCATGATCAGTGACCAATCACATTATTTCTTTCAAAGTCGGCTGGTGATCTGTTGTGCATCTGTTCATCAGTTCATGCAGAGATAGCAAAGCAGGCACTTATGTCCCCAGCTTGTCTCCCACTGATAAACCCATGTAAATCTAAACAGGCAACCAACCAGAAAAGCTAAAAACACAGCAAAGAAACAAAAGAGTGATAGTGATAGAAGAACATTCAAATCTAAAGTGAACCACTGATAGTGGAAATACTGACACTACTACTGTTAGATAGTCTCCATACATGCAGTGAAGGGAATTCAGTGAAGGCACGCTTATTAACATAAATGATGAAAATGGCACTGATGAGAAGGATAACGATGTCCTCAAGGAAGTGGTGCTGGCAAAAAAGTTCTCACTGAAGGTCACATTTCACAACATTGAAAATACACAAGATAAAATGTTGGAAGTGAATTCAAATTTAGAAATGAGTAGGACAGTTTGCCAAGGAGAGAAAAATGCTCCCCCTGTATTTTAAGTTATATGACAATAAGGGCAACAACAAGCCACTGCTCAAAGTACTTCCTCAAGGTAACAGAATACTTTATTTCTCAGTGTTTCTAGTGATTTGGATTACAGGATACTAAGGCAGTATTAGTTTTACTATTTTTTCACCTCTCTATACATTTTTAATGGGAACTAAAAGAGATTTAAATTATTTGATAAAAAATTTAAAGGTCATAGAAAACATAACTTTTCCCATTGACTACCAAGATCTCCTTGCACAGTTGTCTTTGCTGTCCTGCACTACTGTGTTACTGAGGACTGCCATTTTATTGAGAAAACAAAGGCATAATTAAGCTAAAAGAAGTAAGCAGAAATATAGACAGCATGCTCCAGGAACATAGCAATGAGAACATATGGAAGTCAAGTCAGGAAGGATGATAGGTTGAATAGAGAAGGAAATGACTGGGTTGAACCTTACAACAAAGGGAGCTTAAAGAAATGAAAGCACAACCACTCAAATTCATATATCGTTTCATAATAGAAAGTCAACAAATACAACAAGTACTGTCACTAGCAGAAAGAGCACTGGTCTAAGAGCCAAGTTCTTCCTTGGCTGCTTATGAAGTGTGTGATTTTAGACACATGAAGACTCTGAAAATGAAGCAGGTATCTCCACTAATTATTTCATAGAGTTGCAAAGACAAAAACGAGATAATTCAATGCAAAGCATTAAAATACAGAAAATTCAAGTTTAGAGGTTATGACCGTTCTCTCTAGTTGCTTCTTTTCTTTCTCTACTTCTTGTGGTAGAGCAGATAACATTCACATACTCTCTCTGTGCACTAGCAGGGTGATACGTTTGTGTACCAATTTAGTCCCAAGTTTTTGTAATTGCCTTTGCAGTACCCAAACAGTAGTGAACTGGGAGATATGTAATGGGCTAGTGCAAATAGTTACCCTCTCACCTTACTTTGTGAATAGTACAGTTAGCAGATAGAAAGAAAAACATGACTTCAATTGGGAATTGAAGAATTGGGCATTATTTTATCCATTTCAGAAGATGTCCAATATAAAAAATAACATTAAAATATTTGAAATCCTGTTCCTCTCCCCCAATCACCTAAAATGAGGTTTACAACTGGAAACCTGTGATGATCTCTAAATTAATAAGATAATGTAAAGAGAATAAATTTCTATTATTCTTATAAATGCAGTCAATATTTTTAAAAAAGCTTTATTTTAGAGAGAGAGAGAGCAAGAGAGCAAGAGTAGGGAGAAGGCAGAGGGAATCTCAAGCAGACTCCCTACTAATCATGGAGCCCAAAACACGGTTCCATTCTATGACCATCATGAGATCATGACCTGACATGAAACCAAGCATTTGATGCTTAACCAACTAAGCCTCCCAGGAGCCCACAGCCAATATACTTTATTTTTTTTTTTCAATATACTTTATTTTTAAAATAATTTTTATTTTCTCCTTCTGGAAGCCTCATTCTTCCTTCCTTAACTATTATTATGCTTCACTGTTTTCTTTTTTTTTTATTTAAAGATTTTATTTATTCATGAGAGACACAGAGAGACAGAGGCAGAGACATAGGCAGAGGGAGGAGCAGGCTCCATGCAGGGAGCCTGATGTGGGACTCGATCCTGGGACCCCAGGATCATGCCCTGGGCCAAAGGCAGGCACTAAACCACTGAGCCACCCAGGCATCCCTGTTTTAATTTCTATCCCTTTCTTGTCTTTCATTCTCTGCCTTTTGGGAACTTTTGTGTTTTCTCTTATCTTTAAAATATGAGTCTGTTTTCTAGCCTTTCCAATCCAATGTGGCACTCCATCCAATGTGGCGCTTGAACTCATGACCCAGAGATCAAGAGTAGCATGCTCTACTAACTGAACCATGCACCCCTTAGCCAATATATGGGACATAGTTCTACAAGACAGAAAGAAAAAATTACCAATAATCTGTACAACCTAAAAAGAAAATTTAGAGTCAAAGGATTCTATTTGGAAATGAACCTGTCTATATAAAGTTCCCTGAACATCTGACTTGAACTCCAGGATCACGCTCTGGGTCGAAGGCAGGAGCCAAACTGCTGAGCCACCCAGGGATCCTCTCATTATTTTTTCTAATTACAAGAACAATACATTCTCATTGTCATGATTCAGACAATTAAAAAGAGGAATACAGAAGAGATAAACCCCAATAATTCTACTACCCAGATGAAATGCTATTAACAGTTTGAGCGTATTTCCAGACTTTTGTTTGTTTCCAGACTTTTTAATGTGCTAACTCACATTTTTAAAAACTGGATTAAGGGTGTCTGGGTAGCTCAGTCAATCAAATGAGTGACTCTTGATTTCAAATTAGGTCATGATCTCAGATCTCAAGGTTATGAGATTGAGCCCGAGTTTGGCTCTGTGCTGGGTACAGAGCCTGCTTAAGATTCTTTTTCTGCCCCTCCCGTCCTCCCTCCAAAATGAAAAAAATAAATAAATGTAAAAATTTATAAGTTGTATCAAACATACATGTAAGATCAATAATAAGCATTTTCAAGTTAATTTTTGAATTTAAATACAATTAACATATAATGTATTATTAGCTTCAGAGGTAGAGGTCAGTGATTCATCAGTTGCATAAAACACTGAGTGCCCATTCCATCACAGGCCCTCCTTAATGCCCATCACCCAGTTACTCCATCTCCCAACCCCCTTTCTTCATCAAGGCTCAGTTTGTTTCCTATGATTAAGAGTCTCTTTTGGTTTGTCTCTCTCTCTGATTTTGTCTTGCTGCATTTTCTATAACACCATTTTATGAACATATTTCCATTATGTATATGGAGCTCCATCATCCATCATTTCAACAGCTGCAAAACAGCACATTTATTTCACCAACCCTAACGATGTACATTTTTGTCATCCCATTTTTATTATAAACAGCATTACAATGAACATCCTTGTGTATCTTTTGTTCCCTAGTCCAACTGCTTTATTAGAGGAAATTGCTAAAAGTGGAATCAATAGGTCAAAAGATATATGTATCTGATGAAAAAAATTATAGCTTAATTTCTATTTTTAGTAAAGTTATATATTAAACATCTCAAAAAACTGACTAGGTCATAAGATTACTAAGACAAGAAGCCATTTCATGTGTTTTTCTCTACCATCCCTCTACCCCAGGCAACTTCTTTCAACATTTTAGCTACATCTTTTGTACTTACTTCAGTATTTCTAAACAACACCCTCACATTTTGTTTTCCTTTAGTTTTCTGTTTTAGATATTATCTACAGGGGAGAATTTATGAATCTTTCATCTTCTCCTTTGCAGTCTGTCCCACACATATATTTTCCACCATTTATGTACTAATAAATAATTTGAAGACTTCCCTGATCTCTGTCCCTATCCTTCATACGCATAATAGGTTCAGGAGGCATTTCATACATCATATTCCTGTCCTGTACCCTCTGCTCACAAGTGCTTTTGTTGAAAAGTGGACATCTGGGGCAGCGCGGGTGGCTCAGCGGTTCAGTGCTGCCTTTAGCCCAGGGCCTGATCCTGGAGACCCAGGATTGAGTCCCATATCAGGCTCCCTGCATGGGGCCTGCTTCTCCCTCTGCCTGTGTCTCTGCCTCTCTCTCTCATGAATAAATAAAGTCTTTAAAAAAAAAAGAAAAGAAAAGTAGACATTTGATACAAGTTGGATCTATGAAGAGTTCACTTCCCAGGAGTCTGTAAACTGGATTGAGGTTTAATCCCTCTGGTTGGCTGAGCTGATAATATATGAATCTGGAAGTTACTAGTAGCCCATTATATCAACTGAGGAAAATAGTGGTACCTATACAATTTCTCTTTAGTAGAGATGCAGGGGTCACAATCATATTGTGAAAGTAGAGAGTGTGTGGTGGTGATGCTATAGGACTAACTGGAAACTGGTACTAAGTACACTCTTTTTATTTAGACTGTATCTTACTTAGAGGAGCTAGAGAGATGAGGGTGATCCCTTGAACAAACTGGTTTGCAATGAGAAAGAATGGAACATAAAAAGAAATAGAGATGAAAAACAGGGAGTTCTGATGTTCATTTTAAGTTTTTTGTTCTAGAGGTCTGATTGCAATCCTATCCCTGGGTTTTGTGAGAAATCTCTATAACTATATGATTATGTATGTGATATTTTATTTATGCGAAGCCACATTCAGATAACTCACAGGTGTTCCTGGTGCTACTCGAGACACAATCACAGGCATCTTCTGATCATATCCTCCCTGAACAACAGAGCAAGTCAGATTTTAGTCAAATATTACCAAAATATACATATCTTAATTTAAAAACTGAATACAATGTAAATTCTAAATTACCTTTACATTGAATCCAAACCTTCCATTTTCATCAGGTTTCATTCTGATTAGAACAAGATTATCTTGTGGAATACCACCATTAGGCTTAAAAAGACAAAAATAAATAACATAATTTTCCTCATTTATAATCTCTTCTTCACAGATACACATGATGCATGCTTTTTGTATGTTGATATTATCTATAGCATATTAAAAAGCATAATTTAAATTCAAATGCTAATTCAGTAACATAAATTTTGACTAATAACTTGCAGTTACACTAATTAGATACAGGCTCCTTGCCCTAGCACGCTAGACTGAGTGCAAGGAGGAGTAGGTATTACGAATGCAGTTATTAATTGCAACATCCTTGGAACCCAGCTCAAAGTCCTGCACACAGTAAGTGTTCATAAGTGTTGCATGAATTCACATTCCTCCCTCTGCTTTTAAAAACTGATTTATTGGAACATAATTCAAATGCTATACATTTCAAAGTATATAATTCAATAATTTTTATTATAGTCACAGTTATAGAAATACCACTACCATTTAATTTAAAAAATTGTCATCATGTCCCAAAGAGACCCTGTACCCATTACCAGTCATTTCCCATCCCATCACCCCCATTCCTTATTACTCTGCAATCATTAACCTATTTTCTGTCTCTATACATTTGATCCATCTCACATATATGGTTTCTCCCTGCACCTTATTTCATTCCCTCATGTCCCTTTAAGTTTCCTAAAATAGACCCATATTTCTCTGTCTTAATACATCTTCATGAATACAGTGTATCCCTAAAATTTACTGACAATCTTACTTTCGGTTTATTTGTATCTACTTGAGAAAGCAATGAAAATTCATAAATCAGAGGATTCTAAAAATTTACCATTTTTGTTGTGGTAAAAAGCATGTTCTCTAAGGGAAAAGTACCAACATGATTCATAAATATATTTTATAGAACAGAGGGTGGTTATATATTCCAGGGACCTGTACTCAATTTCAAAAGGTTGATGAAATGATAGTCTCTGTATTCACTGAATTATATAATACAGTTAATGGTATTTAATGGATTATTCATTAGCATTTGTTCTGAAAATGTGTGTTTTGCAAAACTAAATTCAACATAAATTTGTCAAGAATGGACTTTTAGAGTAAGGATATAAGGAAATTCCACAATTGGGTTATATCATGGCAAAATTCATTAGCAACATTATGATGAAAAAGAGAAAGTAGAATAATAAAATTTATAGACAAAACACACCACAGTATAAAAAATTTTATTTCCAATTTAAAAATTTCAAAGCGACATGAGAGTATCTGAAAGCTACTCACAGTAGATTTTTCAGGAGAAGATGGAACATCAAATGTTTCATTAATATGGTTTTCCAGATCTTGTTGAGAATGTGAATAATGAATTTGGTTCCAACTGTTTTTCTTTGATTGTTTGGGTGGTAAAGCTGGAGGCTGCCCATCTCCAGGGGTCTCTTGTGATCTGGATAGGAGAAAGGAAAAAAAAATTTTATATTTTGGAAACTGTCTTCTAGAACTGTTATTTTAAAAGCTATGGTCAAAACCAAACCAAAACAAAATAACATAAAACCTAGGGCCAAGCAAATTAGAAATTTACAATGTCTAGTAGGAGACAAGCTTTATTTTTTTTTTAAAGATTTTATTTATTTATTCATGAGAGACACACAGAGAGAGAGAGGCAGAGACACAGGCAGAGGGAGAAGCAGGCTCTATGCAGGGAGCCTGACGTGGGACTCGATCCCGGGACTCCATGATCATGCCCTGGGCTGAAGGCAGCACTAAACCGCTGAGCCACACAAGCTGCCCCAGGAGACAAGCTTGCTTGCTTGCTTGCTTGCTTGCTTGCTTGCTTTATTTATTTATTTATTTATTTATTTATTTATTTATTTATTTATTTATCTATCTGTCTGTCTGTCTGTCTATCTATTTATTTATTTAGAGACAAGCTTTAAATACCATTATTTAGGGATGCCTGGGTGGCTCAGTGGTTGAGCATCTGCTTTTGGCTCAGATCGTAATCCTGGGGTCCTGGGATCGAGTCCCACATCAGGCTCCTTGAGGAGAGCCTGCTTCTCTCTCTGCCTAGGTCTCTGCCTCTCTCTCTCTCTGTGTCTCTCATGAATAAATAAAATCTCAAAATAAATAAATACCATATTTATTTGCAAGTGTTACTGTTTAATGAAATATTTCTTAACTTTTTAAGTAATATATCAAATTCCCTACTTTTCCAAATCTGTAAACAATTCTATATAATAATCAAATATACTTTAAGGGTACCACTATGAAGATATGTATGATATTTATTAATCTACTATAATAGTATACATTCCTTTCCAAATCACTTTTTTAAAATAAGGTTTTCAATGGAGTCACAAAGATAGCCAGGAAAAAAGGCAACCAAAGAGAAATCAGAATTAAGAGTTTGAGCCATTCCACACATCTGGTACATCTAGAGAACTTGTGATTGGCACAATTTATTCAGAAATAAAACATAATTCATGAAAATAATGAACTCAGTACTGCAACAAAGATTAGAATCTGACTAAGAGTGCTGAGCTCACTAAGGAGACAAAACTGGACATGACACTGTTGGTGTACATAATTTAAAGAAACAAAATCCAGTTAACATTAGGGAGCATAAGACTCAATTTCTGACAGCCAAGGATTGATAAAAAGAGCTAGGCAGGAGGAGCTTCAAAGTAAAAACAGTAGTTTTTTAAAGAACCAGAATAGTATATGTAATAACATTACTTGTGAGTTTTTCACAAAGGCCAGAAGGGGGAACCAGTAGTTCAATTTACTAGGAAGCATGTACCCAAGGAGATTGTGGAAGCAAGGAGATTAAGTAAAGTAAGAGGAAATGGTTCACATGGTAAGAGCAGTGACTATTACTGAGGTTGTTATTTATCTCTGGGATGCCAGGAGGCCTTTGGAAAAATAAAAGAATTACTATCCATTGCCTAAGGTCCTGTAAGAGAATTGATAAAACTGCTATGTCAAGTTACATGGCTGCTACTGTACTATTCAGGCACAGATTTTATCCAGTTTTGCTTTTTTGTTAAGTAACAACAGATGCCTAAGATATAAGCTGTAAGGTCTTGAGGAAGTGGAACTACATTAGCTGGCATCATTGTTCAAAAATTGTATATACTCTGGTTGACATTAGGCTTGGCCATATGACTTGTTCTGGCCAAAGAAATGTGAATAGAAGTAGTCACTTTTGTTTTAGCTTTTTTTTTTTAATTATATTTTTAAAAAGATTTATTTATTTATTTATTCATGCAAGACAGAGAGAGAGGCAGAGACATAGGCAGAGGGAAGAAGCAGGCTCCATGCAGGGAGACCGATGTGGGAGTCGATCCCAGGACTCCAGGATCGCGCCCTGGGCCAAAGGCAGGCGTCAAACCACTGAGCCACACAGGGATCCCCTGTTTTAGCTTTTTTAAAAAAGATTTTATTTATTTATTCATGAAAGAGAAAGAGAAAAGCAGAGATATAGGCAGAGGGAGAAGCGGGCCCCCTGTGAGGAGCCCAATGTGGGACTTGATCCCAGGGACCCGGGATCACAACTTGAGCCAAAGGCAGATGCTCAATCACTGAGCCACTCAGGTGCCCCAGAAGTGGTCACTTTAAGAAACAAAAAATTCACAATTTATTATGCTTCTCTTTCTCCTTGGTCAAGAGACTTGCCATGCTCCAAAGAAGAGTTTGGGTCCTGGAACAGACCTGACATGGAGTAGAGCCACAGATGATCCATGAGCAAATTAATTCAAGAAAGAAATAAGCTTTGTTGTTGTAAGTCACTATAAGGTGGAGTAATTTGCTACCACAGCATAATTTATCCCAAGATAGTGGATACAGAAAGTAGTGTCAGAGTAGCTCTTTGATACCTATGCTCTCCCTAGGTAGAGAAGGTGTGAAGCTTACTTAGAGGCTCACTGCTAAATACCTGCAGGATATACATAATGAAGCTAAAAATTTGATTAGCCAAGGAAATCAGCCAGGATTAAAAATAAATGGTATAACTGTATGGTCCTCCAGAGAAGTTTCTCTTAAGAGAGAATATAGTCCTAAATTTTCATAATGTAATATAAAACTTATTCACTAAGTAAGTTGGTAAGTCATAATGCCCACTCAGCCTAACTTTCCACATAGAAGTCTTTAGGGAATAAAATGCTCAAAATTCTGAGAAGTCTGTAAGGACTGCAAAAAAGAACGTATCTCTCTTTTTTTTTCAGCAAATCCTTCTTTGAGGTCTACCTTGATGTTCAGGGATTACAGGTACCAAACATACTAGTTTTTATTCTACTCGTTTCCACTCCAAGAACTCAAGGCTTTCAGATCCAATGTATTGAAATATTGCCAGTATGGGAAAATGCTCCTACAGATGAAAACAGACACGGATCTCAACCATGGCCTGCCAGAAGGGATTAGGACACAAAGACAGACATCCCCTGGCACAGCCTCACATATGTGACATTTCTAAAAAGCAGTTGATACAAAGCCTCCAAGAATTTACAAAATCCAGAAGTCACTGAACTCCACATCTATCCAAAGATTTTTTTCTAGTTTTGCATATATTTGTCACACCCAGGAAACGGCCTCAAAACTAAAGATCCATAGGGCATAGTATAAGGTTGAGATCAGAACAGAATAGTTAGAGTAACTTACTTTATTCTTGGTCCAGTCAACAGCCTAATATACAACAGTTCTAAAATACACAAGAGGAACAAATTCAAGCCTGATCTGTAAAGCAACATCTAATTGAACTAAATTTGGTGGGTATGGGTCTAACAGTGGCAATGCTCAGTTATAAGAGGGACAGTACTGACATTATGAGACACTCTGCTAAAATTGTCGATCTATCTTACTGGCATTAAAGATTAGGCATTATATAGTCAAAAAAGCTCCAGAAGTTATTTTTTCTAATTAGAAATCATTGTTCTAAAAGAGTGGTTGCAAAATCATGGCTTGTGGGGCAATTTTGGCCAAAATACATTTGGCCCATTATTTATTCTTTTTTTAAATTTAATTTTATTTTTTTAATTTATGATAGTCACAGAGAGAGAGAGAGAGGCAGAGACACAGGCAGAGGGAGAAGCAGGCTCCATGCACCAGGAGCCCGACATGGGATTCGATCCTGGGTCTCCAGGATCGTGCCTTGGGCCAAAGGCAGGCACCAAACCGCTGCGCCACCCAGGGATCCCCCATTATTTATTCTTAATAAATGTGAGTTAACTGACTACATTTTAAAACTTACATATATATCTGGATTTCCAGAATGGAACATCTGGAAGCTCTGGAAAGAATGGATCTGCATTACTACTGGTGAAAGCCAAGAATCAGCTGCTGCCTTTAGATAGGCCACAGACACCCCAGCCCACATAAATCCCACCCAGGGTTACTAAGTCTGCAAGAAGACACAGAAAAGAAAAGGGTGAAAGCACACAGGCTTGGGCTGAAATTTAAACCAAGTTCCAGAGAAAAGATAAGGAGAAAACAGCACATGCTGAAAGGATTAGTCAAGACAGAACACAGGAAAGAACACTGTAATTTCGGATTTCTGGAAAAGGGCTATCTGCCTTCTTTCATTGTTTTATGTAACTTTCTTGTTACAATAACTTCTCAGAGAATGATGGTCAGGCTTGCCAGATGCTGGATTGTTGCAGAGGGCTAGGTAGTCTGGGAGCTTTTACAGTAATCTGGATAACTGTCCATTCTATGTCTCCATGTTCAAGAACCAAACTCCATCTTTATTTATACATCTACTTGTATCTCTGTCTAACACAGTCTATCAAAGTAATCAAAGATGTGAATAGACTCCTGACATTCTTATTTTGGACAAAGGCTATCAAATACATTTTAAGACATATTCCAAATGTATTAACTCAATTTATTGTAACAACTTCCTACTTTGTATCTAATGTAGAGATCATGAGTACAGTTTATTACTTACTCAATTATCTAGGAAGATGACTTTCATAAACCACGCATTAGAAATTACAATATAGGGATCCCTGGGTGGCACAGCGGTTTGGCACCTGCCTTTGGCTCGGGGCGCGATCCTGGAGACCCAGGATCGAGTCCCATATCGGGCTCCCGGTGCATGGAGCCTGCTTCTCCCTCTGCCTGTGTCTCTGCCTCTCTCTCTCTCTCTCTCTCTCTGTGACTATCATAAATAAATAAATTAAAAAAAAATGTCTTAAAAAGAAATTACAATATATTTTAAACAATGTCATTAAATAGATCAGTTCTTTAAAAAGGCAAAAATAAAAGAATCCCCACAATTGCTAATTATAACTGGATAAAGAGACATCATATACTTTGGAAGAACAACCAGACAGCAAAGTGGAAGAGAGCCCCATTAGAAATAATTCCCCTGAGAGAAGGGACCTATGACTTAAAGAGGAAGCTAGCATCTACTATCAAAAAGTTCGGATAAGACAAGGGAAATAGGAATCAAAGAAAAAAGTAGACATCAGAGCTAAGGTTGGAGTTTTACAAGTAGAGATAATGCTTTGGATTTAAAGATGGGAGGTAGAAAAGATCTGTTGTTACAAGGAGAGTATAGAAAGAAGTATAATCCTAAAGGGATTATTTTGTTACTTATATAAAAGAAAACCAGGCAAGATAAACCCTGAAAATTGTGTTTAAAAAAACAATGCTAAAGGTTCAACTGTATATACATATCATTCATAGAAGCATAAAGTTTATGCTAATTTAAGATTAGAAAACAAAATCCATATCCTTGGTACACAGCAAATACAAACTTGCCAGGACTGATGGCTTCTTCTAATGCTCTAAGATACTACCAGGAGCCCACGTCTCACTGTAATCACTAGTGCTATCCAAGTTTTCATGGGGCAGTAACCCTACTATACTTACACTATGTAAGATGCATATAAAATCCTGATTCAAAACTCAGGCTTCTTGACATGTTGGCTAATACATTTACAATATTTCAAAGTAAACACCATTCCAAGTTGATTACTAATTAATGTTCAAGCAATTTAAACGTGCATATAAAACTCTCAGGGATATGACAAATATTGAGAATAGAACTGAAAATGTCATGTTACTGTATCAGGAAGAATCTATTTCAGAATCAAGTTCCCAGACCTGAGATGCCTGGTTTTAACCAAACTCCAAGTCCCAGACCTCAGTTTCCAAAAAGAGAGTACTGGAGACATTTGGCAGAGGCGGATGGCAGGTTAGGAATACTGCAGTTGCAGCAGCCTGGTGACCTACATAATTAGTCTAGCTGCCACCAAGTACAGCCTCAAATACAATGTACCCTCTGAGTCCCCATGGCTTGATCATTTCCTCCCATCACATCTCCTTTGGTTTTTATTTCCTTGTCCTAAAGTGGTCTGGTATCTGCAGGATCTATAATACAGATGACCTTTGAACAACATAGTTTGATCAGTGCCAATCTACAGACATGTAGATTTTTTACTGTATGGTACTATAAATGTATTTTCTCATGATTTTTTTATTAACATCTTCTCTAGCTTACTTTATTGTAAAAATAGAGTACACATTACATGTAAGACACAAAATATGTAACAATCAGTTGTGTATATTCTCATTAAAGCTTCTAGTCAAACAGGTCATTTGCAGTTAAGTTTTTGGAGAGTCAAAAGTTATATGTGAATTTCCAACTATGTAGGTGTTGGCACCCCTAACCTTTATGGTGGTCAACGGTCAACTGTATGTTGCTAGAGTCGATCAAGATTGTCATGGGAATTAGGTTAAGCTGAGCATGGACATAAAATTTTCAGTGGCTTAGCTCAGAGGAGCAAAGTGAAGGCAAATCTTTAAGAACAAAGCGAAAGGAAGTGATGAAGTGCAGGCAAAGCTGTGGGGACTCATCAGAAAAGACTAGAATGGGACAGTCCAGGCAAAAATAGCTCAAGGAAATGGATTTGATATTTTAGGATTATAAAATCTGTAAAGAGTCTCTTGTGATTAGGGCCTAAGGATAAAGCTATGAATGAATTTGGAGAATTCCTCATTGTATTCAACCAGACATCCATACGTCAAATATGTAAACAGATAAATGGCTGATAAATATACTTAAAGGCTGCCAGTATATCCCTCCAATTAACTAAAATTATACAATTATTGTAGTTAACATCTACTAAGTACTTTTTCTCTGCTTAACCATTCATCTTATTTACTGTTCACAGCAACCGTCTGAGGTAGATATTATCATTCTTTTTTTTTTTTAACAGGTGAGGAAATTAAGGCTTAGAGATAAAATGACTCACCCAAGGTCACATAATAAGAAGTGGTGGGACCAAGTTTTAAACCCAGTCTGAATCCAGAGCTTGTGCTCTGAACATTATGCTATAGTTGCACTTTAAACAAAATAACTGCAAAAAAGCAGG
The DNA here is from genome assembly GCF_905146905.1 of Nyctereutes procyonoides. NCBI lineage: Eukaryota > Metazoa > Chordata > Mammalia > Carnivora > Canidae > Nyctereutes > Nyctereutes procyonoides. Next base: position 8,708,986 of record NW_026575030.1, on the reverse strand, counting down.
AGCAAAGTTATTTTAAACCAGAGGTTTTCGAACTTTATGTAACAGTAGACTTTTCTCCAAATACAATGCTTCTCAGAAGCCAATTTATAAAATAGATAAGGGCTAAGCAAGCTCTTACAGTATCTGAGCCCTCAACAGAACTTATCAGAGCATATCTCAAACATGACTATTTTCTATCAAGCCATTTGGTTATATAAGTAGTAATACCGCTGTATTATTTAAATGGAAAGAATACTAGATCAGTAGAGATCTGTGCTCCAATAACATGCACTTTAATCAGTTAACGTATTTCTAACTCAATGATTTTAATATATTTAAAACCAGAAACTTGCCTAAAATTGTGGTGGTGGTGGTGGGGTGAATGGGAGCAGAGTTTGAAACACTGTGTTCAAATCTATCCACACAAAAAAACTTTGTGGAGAAACTACTACCTGTATTAACTTTTGGACATATAGAAAGGAGAAGAGGAGATGGGAATATAATTCTAAAAGTGTTCCAATGCACAACTCTCATATTGGGATTTTTCAGTATAAATAACTTGCTTATCTTCAACTTTGATATTTTAAGAAATGTTAAGAGCAAATAATGAAAATGTTACTTTTCAGTGCACTTTGCTGTCAACAGAGCAATATATTTTAACACAGCAGCAAAAAAATATATTTTAAAAAGCAACAATCTTACATGTAACGTGTACTGTAACACAGCAGCAAAAAGGTTACCTGTCAGTGAAGCCAGGTAGGCAAAAACTTTGCTAGTTTACTTGAATCCAGTCAGCTTTAAATTTCCTCATGAATGCTTCAATAGCAGCAGTGAAAACTGCCTATTTTGCATTCACAGCAGCTCTCTGTTGCTGTCTTTAGCAATTTGAATAAAAATAAAAAATAAAATCTTAACCACCCAACTCATGTTTTATGATTTTGTAGAAATGTCCGAGTTTCCTTGTTACATTATTAATGGGTTTATATTAACATTTGTGGTGTGAATTTAATAAAATAAACACCTGTTAGTGTTTTCAAATTAATTGAGGGTTATTGTTTTTCTCAGAAAATCACAAACTAAAACAGTCTAATTTTCTGTGAAACATTTAAAGAAAGGAAGGAAATGGTAGACTGTAGTTTCAATAAACCCTCCCTAGAAACGATAACTTTATTCTAAGCAGTACAAACAACCTCCTATTTGTTTCCATAATAAATACACCTATGAGTTAATAGTGGTTTCTCCTTGTGACGCAGGTGACCGTACCCAGGGACTGAAATTTGGACCCATGTTTCACCTGAAAAGCTGTGTTCTCACTAAAAAATCAGGAAACTGGTGAGATGATCTGAAGAGTTATTCCAATACATGTTGAAATGCTCTGTGCTTCGTCCAAAACCTTGTCCAAATTCTTTCCACATTTGGCCAAAACTAAAACCTATGGATTCTAAGTTGTAAAGTATTTTCTCTGGATTACAAATATCAGTCAACCAACCAATTGGTCAATCAATCAACAAAGTCTTGTCTAGGACACAAAGTTCTGTTGGTTGGCTTAGGTAGGGAAGGCCTGAATTTTAGTTCTATAAACTAGGACAAGTTCTGTTAAGTGTGGCTTTCTCATCTACAAAATAGGGATTTACAGGTCTTTGCTATGTCACTGAGTTGTCTTGAACAGTGAGATCATTTCTGAAGCTGATTGTAAGCAATTAATGTAAGTTATATGTTTATCATTAAGCTTATCTTTTCAGAATTCTCTCATTATTCTTAAATTAAAACTGGATAAACTTTAAATGCAATGTTAAGAGATTTAAAACTGAATACAAACACATAAACCTCATAAAATACATGTCTGAAAAGAAAGGCCCAAGCATTTGAAATTCTTGTGGCACAAATGGAGAAGCAGAAACCATTCAATTCCAATCCCTCCTGAACTTGCATCTCCATTAAAGGTCAGGAAACCAGAACAAAGGTTTTTTTTTTTTTTTTGGCTTGAGGATCCTATAAAATTTACATATGGAAATACTCAATTGTATGTGTGTGTATATATTCGTGTGTGTGTGTTGTGTGTGTGTGTGTGTGTGTGTGTGTGAAAAGGGCTCTTCAAAAAATGGATTGAGGTCATTTGGTTAGGTCTGGAGAATTAATTGTTTTGTTCTGCAGTATGACAGGCTTTGAGATTCCTCTATATGGTTTATTTCTAGTGCTGACAGCATATCATTCTAAATTTAATCAAAATTAGAAAATATATAATTATTAAAAATCAAAGTTTACAATGATAATTTTTAAAGTAATGAAAAATTACATTTCCATCAACCTTGTCTCCTGTCAACTTATTCTCCAGGTGTGTCACTGTGCAGTGTATATCTTTCCTCTTCTATCCTTTTTACTGTACACAAAAAACAAAACGTTTTACCAAGATATGTTACTGAGACTAAAATTCCACTTCTTTTTTTTTAAAGATTTTATTTGTTTATTCATAGAGATAGAGAGAGAGAAAGGCAGAGACACAGGCAGAGGGAGAAGCAGGCTCCATGCAGGGGCTCAACCGCTGAGCCACCCGGGCTGCCCCCACTTGTTTTAAGAGCTTAGCCACTCTTCCTTGGCTGGCCCTATAGTGAGGACAACTATAGGACCTCCAGTATATCTTGTCATGTTTCTGGAGCTCCTATACCTAACCTGCTTTGCTAACCAATCTGTCTACTCTTCCACCCATCACTCTCAGACTTCGCTTTCTTCAGCCCTGATGAGTCACTACATCCTACACCCCTTCCTTCTTCTCAACAATTACTTTTTTTACTTATCTATGCATTTATAAAGAATTTTACTTTTTCCCCTAATTCTCACACTGTTTTTACTTGCATATGGACTAACTGCAGTGTGCAAACCAATACATCAAGATATTGCATGTTAATGTGAGGGTAAGCATGTTACACATTAAGGTGATGGGTTATAAACACTGAATTTTGTGTATACTTTCTACAACTTATTTTCAGTATGATGATCATCTTACTTCTTCTTTGCTACTAAACTTTTCCCATTGTCTATTCATTCTTATGGTTCCCTTCCTGAAAAATATTAAGAAAACTCTTTTAGTATATTACTGCTTGAACACAGTGCTATATTATCTGCAGAAACTAAAGATTTAAGAACATACTAAGTCAACAAAATAATAAGAGGGTTTTGTTTTTTTGGTGGTGGTGGTGGAGCAATACAAAGAATTCTCAGCAACAAATAAGCACATTTATGAATACATAAAAAATTTAAAATATTGAATAAATAAATGCTTGTATCAATTACCCTAATTTTTTTCTTTTTTTTAAATTTATGATAGTCACAGAGAGAGAGAGAGAGAGAGAGAGAGGCAGAGACACAGGCAGAGGGAGAAGCAGGCTCCATGCACCGGGAGCCTGATGTGGGATTCGATCCTGGGTCTCCAGGATCACGCCCTGGGCCAAAGGCAGGCGCCAAACTGCTGCGCCACCCAGGGATCCCAATTACCCTAATTTCTGAGACTATTTCAAATGAAACAATCTAGGGAATTATTATTTATAAGAAGGAAGTTAAATGTAAAAGGTCTTACGGTGATGACTCCAGAACGATGCTATTAGCTTGTGTTGAAGATGGAGATCTGTGATTTACAAATACTTCGCTTGGGGAAGTATGAACAACATGGTCTACCAAATGACCAACTGAAGATGGACGTAACCGGGTTCCCTCTTGTGTGAATGCAGAATTTCGACTACATGAAGAGGAAGAAAAATTGAGTGAAAATGGGCTTTAAATAATTTTTTCTAGTTTCTTACTTCTATAATTACATTAGAAAGTGGGAATGTGTTTTAAGACTAAACAACATTGACTAAGCAAAATCTCTGACAAAAATAGTATGATGCAAATAGAAAGAATACCTAATGGGAAGTCCAAGATCCGAACTACAGTCAGTGATCTGCCACAGAGTTTTACCTCTTTAATCTATTATCTCTACCAACCTTAATGTCTGAAGGTTTTAGCCACTACAACTTTTTGTCTTAATTGGCATTTACAGGATTACAGCATTTATACTTCATTTTATTGCATTTTGCTTTATTGCTTTTTTTTTTAAGATTTTTTTTTAGAGAGAGAGAAAGAGAGAGAGAACACGAGCAGGGAGAAGGGCAGAGGGAAAGAATCTCAAGCAGACTCCTCTCTGAGTGCACAGCCTGATGCAGGCCTCGATCCAACAATGCCAAGATCATGACCTGAGCTGAAATCAAGAGTCAGACACTCAACTGACTGAACCACCCAGGAGCCCCTCTTTAAAAAAAAAAAAAAAAAAAAGTATTGAAGGGTCCCAGTAACTATGGGGAGGAGCAAGTCTATTGATTCCATTTCTCTAACAGCATTTGCTCACTTCATGTCTCTGCTACATTTGGGCAATTCTTGCATTATTTCAAACTTTATAATTATTATTTTTGTTACAGTAATCTGTGATTAGTGATTATGACTTGCTGAAAGCTTAGATGATGGTTAGCATTTTTTAAAATATGCACATTGGTTTTTTGCACATATTGCACATTTAATGGGATATTGTAGGGTATAAATATAACTTCTATATGTAACTAAAAAACAAAAAGATTCACTGATTTGCTTCACTGCAGTGGTTGAACCAAATCTGCAATACTTCCAAGGTATGCCTATATAAAATAATGAATGTATGAATAAATAATTCAGAAATATCTCTGGTCTGTGTTCTTTTTTAGTCCTTACAAAAGTTTTTATTTACAGGAGTTTTTAAAATTCTTAAAAATAAATAATGAATAACACATTTCCATCTTTATAAGCGACAGTCACATGAACTATTATCATTACTATTATTAATTATGACAGCTAACATTTGAACACTTATGTGTGAGGCATTGTTCTAAGCATTTTATATATTGCTTCATTTAACCTTTATAACAATACTACAAGAAAGACACTGTTATTGTAATTTTGTAGATGAGGAAAATGGAACAAAGAGATTAATTAACTTGTTCAAACTTAGGGACGCCTGGTGACTCAGCAGTTGAGTGTCTGCCTTTGGCTCAGGGCGTGACCCCGCGTTCCCGGGATCAGGTCCCACATCGGGCTCCCTGCATGGAGCCTGCTTCTCCCTCTGTCTCTCTTTCTCTCCGTGTCTCTCATGAATAAATATATAAAATCATTAAAACAAAAACAAAAACAAAGTTCAAACTTACAGTGACTCCAGGGCCCATGCTCTTAACCATCATACTGTACTGTCTCAGTAGAACTGAGGAAAAAACCAACTTTTTTAGATCCTATCTAAAATTGTTTCATTATCTAGGAAGCTTAATCAAAGCTACTGCTAACTAATTAACTCAATCATCTTTCCTGTGTCTTCTATAATTTGCTGTAATTGTTTAGTGGTACTAGTAACAAATGGAGACATGGCTGGCTGGAAAATAAACCAAAAAGATGGTTATGGATTTTCTTCAAATTGTTGATTAGCTTCTGAATATATGGTAGTATTTTATTTAAAAAGATGATTTAGCAATCTGCAAATAGTAAGAGAAAAACTTTTGAGTCTTATCTTTTTTAGCAGCTAGGAAGACATGCAGGTAAGGAGCTAATGTTCTCTGAACGAAACTTTACTTTTAATATGGTAGATGTTTATTCTTGGGCTGACAAACACCCACGGGTGACAAAATTTTTAGAATTTAGTACAGGGGTGCCTGGGTGGCTCAGTTCTTTAGGCATGTGACTCTTGATTTCAGCTCAGGTTGTGATCTTGGGGTTGTGGGATCGAGCCTTGTGTCAGGCTCTGCACTCAGTGCTGAGTCTGCTTGTCCCTTTCCCTCTGTTCCTCCCCACACTGCTCTCTAAGATAAATAAGTAACATCTTTATTACAAAGCAGAATTTAATTGTGTTTAAACATTTCTAAAGTTAGACTTCTTTAAATATTACATTCCACACCAAAATTCAAATATTTTATATTCAACCTTTTGGTTAAACAAAATCTATGAACACACTGATATCTGTTTATCGTTACCTAGGTATGCACATATATTACACACATTTGTTAGCACATTATAAAATTAAAATCTTCAGCCAGTACAAGTTGATTATAATATTTTTATTTATACCAAAGCATACAGTTTTTGTGAGAAATACTAGGATAAAGTATATAAACAGTAAATGGTGGTAACATAGGCTTCTTAGTGAAAATATGGCTCAGCTTATGGGAATTTACATTGGAAACCCCTTTTTCCAGACCACAGAAAGTGGTGGAACAGCTTAGGTAAGAATCACAATCACTGAGCATTTTCAAACAATATATGCTTCCCTAGAAATTCTGTTGGAGAGCTGCATGAAAAAGGATTATGTAAATAATGACCTCATTTCCAGATTTTAAGTCTACTAACTGATCTTGATTTAATGGTTAGAGACCCATACTGTACAGGAAAGTGTGCTTCCATGTTCAATGTTCTGCTCTCTCATTCACTAAGACTTTTCCATGCCACTAATGCAGTAAGCTGCAGGCTCTGAGAAAATAATGCTCTGGAGCAAAAAAAGTCACACTTGACTAAAATATTTAAATGTAAAGATTTACCTATGTCAATCTTCAGGCAAATCTACAGTAAATTTGTACTTACTGATTAGGAGTTCCAGGTGGAGACCGTGATGGAAGGCTCTGTGTTTCTAACCTGTCATCAGATAATGAATTTCTGCTTACTACTTCCCAATCCATTAATTTCCGTGCCAAGGGCTTACTTGGGGATCTGCAGAAATAATTTGGTAAGTAAACATTTTTATTTTTATACCTCCAACTATAAACCAAATCTCAGAATTTGTCTTAATAGATCATATTCTATTTTTTTAGATTTATTTATTTATTTATTTATTCATTCATTCATTCATTCATTCATGAGAGACATACAGAGAGAGGTAGACACATAGAAAGAGGGAGGAGAAGCAGGCTCCATGCAAGGAGCCTGATGTGGGACTCTGGGATCACAACCTGAGACAAAGGCAGACGCTTAACCACTGAGTAGCCCAGGTGCCCCCCTATGTTTAGTATAATAATTTACCAGTACAATGTATGACCCTAGGTCCTTCCTTTCCTGAGTTTTATGATTTATGAGTATCTAAATTTTCAGTGCAATTTTTAGTTTATTGATTTCATTAAGCCATAAGTAAGTTAAATTACTTATGAATTGAAACCACACAAGGACCCCATCATTTCAGGTATTTACAGACAAAACCTTTTTTAGTTTGGCTTAATGACATCTCCTTAATTTAAGAACATCTAACATTTCCTAAAAGAGATGTAATGCTATTGATTAAAAAAAGGCATTGGCTCGGATTTCATTTTTCATAAATGAATTCAAAGTAACATAAGCATGAACATTTTCCCATTTCCCATTACCATAAGTTTAAATTATATGGTTTTCCTACTTGAAGACAATCAGGACACAATTTAGCCCAACCTCCCAAAATTGCTGTGCAAACTAATATTCCTATTAGTCACAATAAGATGGAAAAAAAGTATATTATATCACGTATTTGATTTTTAAAATGAAGATTATTAAAAGAAACCTTAATACTTATTGCTCTTCTATTAACGCTAATTTTCAGTTAATAAGCTATTCATTTTCACATATTAGACTATGAAATGTAAATTATAGGAGTTCATAACCATAGTTAGAAGATCAACTACTTTCGTTTTCAAAGAGGGAGAAAATCATTTGAAGGAGGAAAAAATCCAGTTATACTCACCCAGTATAGAGACTCAGAATACTTTACTGTTGTTAATAAATTAAACATGGTTGGAAATGCTTTGTATTTAAAACTAAATTTCAAGTTTTTATTAACAGCTTTAACCTCAGAGACCCACCCACTCAAGCTTGCTGTCTATGTTTCCTGTTGAATGTGGAAATTTCAGAGAAAAAAATACCACACTTCATCAGTGTGTTTGCAATGTGGTAAATGTAGCTTCTGACCATGGTACTTTATTTTTCTGTTGCGCTTTCTTCTTAGATTTCATATGACAATTGAAAAAAGTATGAAAGAAATTCAAAGAAAAATAACTAATTTATTATTGTTGAAAAAATGACCTTACATGGAAACTCTAAGGAGAAATCTTTTCTCCAACTAAAATTCTAAGAAGTGGACAAAACTTCTAGAATTCTCTAATAATTTAACAGAATAATTTAACAATTGCTAAAACTATTAGAGTATTTCGGTAGATACGCATCAGATCACCACAATAAGATTGTCATATATTATAAAAACCACCTCAGAGAAGCTTCAGTCTTTTGGAGGGGGCAGAATCATTAAAACAGTACCATTAAATAAAACTTTGTCCCTGTGATGACCTCTTTTTCAAAGGATTCATAGAATTCTGCATAACAAAAGAAATAGGACAGTTACTTGGGGCTTCTCATATTGGAACTTTAGCCTTACTAAATAATGCGTATTTGTTTTATAAAATAATCTTTTAAATGATTTCTCACTTTAATAATGCACATACAAAATGAAGAACTAAGATGCAGGTATAACTGCATATTTCTCGAGGTCACATATGATCAAAATATTAAAACATTAATATTTATTTGAAAAATCATTTGCAGGACGCCTAGGTGGCTCAGAGGTTGAGTGTCTGCCTTTGGCTCAGGGCGTGATCCTGGAGTCCCAGGATTGAGTCCCACACGGGCTCCCTGCATGGAGCCTACTTCCTTCTCTGGCTATGTCTCTGCCTCTCTCTCTGTGTGTCTCTCATGAATAAATAAATAAAATCTTAAAAAAAAGTCATTTGCATGTGATATTAGCAGTAATACATAAATACATCAATAAGGTGGTATTCATATTAGGACATAGTACAGTGGAATTTATTAAATCATGTTCACCATTTTTATAAATATCAAGCAAGAAAAAATTTAACCTTTTTGTTAGGTAAAGAAGGAAAAAGAGAAGAATTTTGTTAGGTGTATTTTTAAAAGAAAAGAATCAGAAAAGTATTTTGATTTTAACAAGTCTGAAAAAAATGATTCAAATAAGGTATAGTACTAAGAACTAGAATACTTTTTTTTTAATTTATTTATTTATGATAGTCACAGAGAGAGAGAGAGAGAGAGAGAGAGAGAGAGAGAGAGAGAGAGAGAGGCAGGCAGAGACATAGGCAGAGGGAGAAGCAGGCTCCATGCACCGGGAGCCCGATATGGGATTCGATCCCGGGTCTCCAGGATCGCGCCCTGGGCCAAAGGCAGGCGCCAAACCGCTGCGCCACCCAGGGATCCCCGAACTAGAATACTTTTAAATTAAAACAACAAAGTTAAGAGGGAGTAATTATTTCATTCTTAAGAAATTTTAAGGAAAAGAATTTTAAAGACATTTTCTGTACATCTTACCTTCCTACAGGTGCTTAGTACTTTCTAACTGGAAACAAGGGTACCTAATACTATAAGAGGAAGGGTCTGAATAATTTCAGTAGCCATGTCTATTAGAGTAGGCATCTCGGTTCTTACTTTCTTCTTTCCTCCTTTCCCAAATAACCAAAAATATGATGCTAAGATTTATATTTAATAAAGAAATGACAATATTTCCCTCATAAATCTAAAAGCAAGACATAATAAATCAAACTCAAAACTTTGAACAAGGGATCCCTGGGTGGCGCAGCGGTTTGGCGCCTGCCTTTGGCCCAGGGCGCAATCCTGGAGATCCGGGATCGAATCCCACGTCAGGCTCCCGGTGCATGGAGCCTGCTTCTCCCTCTGCCTATGTCTCTGCCTCTCTCTCTCTCTCTGTGACTATCATAAATAAAAAAAGAAATCTTTAAAAATTAAAAAAAAAAAAAACTTTGAACAAATGTTGAGAAGAATTACATCATTTAAATTCAAGTAAATTTATCACAGCAAAATGCTATCTAGGCCTGACCAGATCTATTCTGTAGAGATTAAAAGTGTGGGTAAGACCTGGGAGGCCTGCGTGAGAATCCTGATAGAACCCTTCTCAGATAAATTATTCAAACATGCTGTTCTCAGTTTTCTAATCTATAATGGAATTTACCTCACTGAATTATGGGGATTGTGAGATCATCCACAAAAATTGCCTGGCATAGATAAATACAAAATAAACTTTAGCCACTATTAGATTAACTGGCTACCTTACATCCATTCATATCTCTGTAACGGTGATTCCATCACAGCAGCCAGAGCAGTCCCTTATTCTCATATTTTTATTACGGAACATTTCAAACATAAACAAAAGTAGAGAACACTTTAATAAACACTACACTCAGGATCCAGGTTCAGTGATCATCATCATGGTCAATCTTGTTTCCTCCCTACCACTTACTTGAACACTCTCACCCCAATTATTCTGAAACAAATCATGGTATTTGTAAATATTTCAGTTCACCACTGTAAAACGTGATAACTCTGCCAGGTTGTTAAAAATTCAAGTCAGTTTATATCCCTTCCAGTGGGGGCTCTCAGCCCTTAAATCCAAAGTCCTCACCGTTTCTAATATGAGGTCATCCAAGTTCTGGTTGCTACCTATCTTCCTCTCTACTTTCTCTATCATGGTCTTGCTCTCTCTCTCTGGTCCATTACTGGCCTGCCTACTTGTCCTCAAACATGAAAAGCAAACTCCAGCTTTAAGGTCTTACACTGGCTCAATCCTTTACTTTTACCTGTTGCGCCAATCACAATTCAAACTCCATGGGACTAAGATGTGTATTTTGTTCTTCTCTGTATTTCCAAGGCCTGACACAATCCTCAGTAGAGTAGGTCTTTGATAGATATTTGCTGCCACCAAATTGGTCACTCTTTCTCCTTTCATTTATTGGATAATCCTGTTTGATTGTTGCTTAGGAATCTCAAACTAGACCTGTGCCAGTTTAACTCTTTTTTTCCATTACAACTTGTTCTCTTTTGTGTATCCCCTTGTCCATTTTATGTCACTCAAATTTAATGGTCTTTCCAGATATTTCTATCTCTAACACACATTCATCTAATTGATTAATAACTTGTTAGTTCCACCTACAAAATGTTGCCCAAATTTGTTCCCTAAACTCCATTCTGTCATCAATGTTTTAATTCAGGCCTTCATTATTTTCACTTGGATTACTGCAATAACCTTCTAATTGGTTGCTCAGTACCGAGTCCTTACTTCTAACCCATTCTCCATTAACTGCTCATAAACCTATTTTCTTTTTTTTAAAACCTATTTTCTAAAACAAATCTGATCATATCATTTCACTTGTCAAAAAGCAAATTGGCTATAAACAGCTCCTAAAAATATGAAGATAACTAAATGGTACCCCCAAAACCTTATTTCTTAACAATGTAATTTAAAAAATAAGGAAGTGGAATGAATAATGTATGAAATTAATCATTATGTTTTTCAAAGATGTCTAAAAAATGAAGGAGATAAAAATTTTACAAAATGTTACATTATAATCATTTAGCCTGGTCAGAACTATAATGCTTGGCACAGGGTTAATTAATTTCACTCACATCAACAGCAAAAAAAAAACCCAAAAAAACAAAACAAAAAAAACCCAGGAATGAATAAAACTAAACAGATTATTTCATTACTCCCTCAACATAATTTACTGTTTAATTAAATAAAGGGTCAAGTGATAATCCTGTAATCACATTTGTAAAAATGTAATCGAAAGTCCTCACCATTTTTAATAGTAATCTTAATCTTTTAACAACAAATCAGACACTGACATAGAGGCAGCTTACCTTGCAAATACCCTGTCTTTATTTGCTTTTTCTTTGCCATACTGAACTGACTGGACTTCAGTTCTTCCACTGAAATACATAAACATGCACAATAATAAAAACTTAGAACTCTAAGATAAAATAACAGCATGTAAGATGATTGTACTATAACTCTATAAGAGACAAATTTCTAGCAGAGAAAAGGGGGCGGAGGATAAGAAGGAAAGATTGTACTCAATTCCAGTTCTACCTTCATGGATGAAGCTTATCTATGGCTCTTCCTTTAATGAATAAAGATGTGTTCATAAACACTTCATTTTTTTAGATACTTCTTTACTGGAGAATGACTACCACCCTCATCCCATAGGTTGGGCCTGTGGTTTAGCTATTGTCTCTAGTATCCCCTTGATGAAAGGCCTGAAACATAAGGAATCTTAAAGAACTGCTCTTTCCTTGGGCTTTTCTTCCTTGTCTAATGGTAATCATCATAGATATGAAGACTGGTTATAGCCTCAAATTCTTCCTTGTCCAGACACAGGCAACTCCAGACTTTTGTATACAAGAAGGAACAAAGGACAGAAATGTGGTTGTGAGTTGGACACCATCGGTGATTTGACTTGAAGCCAATCTGTCTAGCAAGCGCATAGTTTATGCATGAAAACTGAGCCTCTTCTGTGGTAGACCAGTATATTCAGACCAAATCTGTTACTAAAAACTTGGTTCTCAGAGAATTTGCTACTTAACATATCACATTATTTAAGTGTGAACAGACATAAGTGTCTAGTATATCAAATATGTATTTTTATATTTGTAGATAGATATCTGATTCATGTAAAAGTAGCCAAATACAGGTATCCAAAGCAAAGCCAACAATTTTAAGATCATCGTCCATGGATAAGTATAGATAAATGTGAACAGAAATGGTCTGTTGAAGTCTTAATTGAAAAGTCAGAAACCATGATTTTTAAACCTACGTATGTTGAAGTTTTTTAAGAAAACATATTTCCTCTAAAGATAAACTATATTTGCAATTGTCAACAAGGTAACAAACTGAGGTTCACTAGTTTTGTATTTCCATATTAGAACAATGATTTTTATTTTTTTTAAAGATTTATTTATTCATAAGTGACAGAGAGAGAGAGAGAGACAGAGAGAGGTAGAGACATAGGCAGAGGGAGAAGCAGGCTCCATGTAGGGAACCTGACGTGCGACTTGATCCCAGGACTCCAGGATCACGCCCTGGGCTGAAGGTGGTGCTAAACCACTGAGCCACCCAGGCTGCCCTAAAATAATGATTTTAATCCCTTCAATATTATGGAAGAGAGAGAATAAAGGTATGTGAGTAAATTGGTGGAAGAAGTAATAAATCTTCTGATATTCTGAATTTCATCTCTCAGTCTAAATAATATACCAAAATTTTGAAGTCTTACAAAAGTTCTAGTATTTCCAAAGATTGATTATGAGCAAAAAAATATTTATTTCATGTGTACCCAATAGGGATCAAGGACCATATCCAGAGAAACATCTGTCATGCTGCCACTCCTATCTCAATTACAAGATTATTAATCATTTTGATTAAAAAAGTGCTTTGAATATATTTTAAAAGTACTTAAGGACTACAAACATAAAACTTCATTTTTAGAGTTATAAAAGCTATAAACATATATGGTTTACTTATATAAACTAATTAACATTAACTAAGCTGTCACGGGCCTGAATCCTCTTCCTGTGCTCTGCTAAGTTTTGTAGGAGGCTTGCTAGTCAATAAACTCTATTTTTTAGGTTCCTTTGTGAGTTGGCTGTTAGGTTCTACTTCTTTTCTGGTGGGAGATCAGAAAGTAGAGCAAGACAAAAGAAGGAGATTGTCAGATGCAGGTGGCTGCTGTAACAATAGTAGGAAGAGAACGTTGGGAGAAACAGCACCTTGTGAATGGTATGTAACATCCCTGATCAAAGTAGCACCTCTTGGGCAGATCCAACCAACTGGGTCGGTAGCTCTAAGGCTACCAATTTTTTTTAAAATATTTTATTTATTTATTTGACAGGGAGAGAGAGAGCACAAGCAGGGAGAGTAGCAGAGGGAGAGGGAGAAGCAGGTTCCACACTAAGCAGAGAGCCTGATGCGATGTGGGGCTCCATTCTAGTGTCTTGGGATCAAGGTCTGAGACAAAGGCAGATGCTTAACTGAGCCACGCAGGTGCCCCAAAGGTTTATGTTTCACATTATCCATAATATTGTTCTTTAGGACTTCAGTATTATTATTAGAACAAAATGCAAAACTGTACCATAATCTAAGAACGCCAAAATCTGACAGTAAGATACTTATTTTTAGAATAAGAAAAAGACAATTGGTAAAAGAATACATGCTAATTATAACTAATTTCAGCAATACAGAAAAGCATAACAAAAAGATGTCTTTAAAATCCCAAATTAAAAAAAATTAAATTAAAAAACAATGAAAACCCCAAATTTAGCCAGTCTTAAGAAAGAATCTCTATTATGAGCAAGTAAAAACCATTCTAAAACTCTCTCTCTATATATAGAAAATGCTACAAATAAGAAACATAATTCTATTAACAGAATGATGCCATATATCCCACTTTTAGTGAAAACATTATTAAACTCCTTTCCCTTGAACTAAAAGAAAGAAACGACTGCCCTTCATATATAAAGGATGAAAAAAGATTAGAAAAACTTCAAGGAGTTGGTGTTATTAATATTTAATTTTTGTTAATATGGATTCTCATACTTCCACTAGTCCCTTGCTTCGTTTTCTTAGTTATATACCTATTTTTACTTTATCAAAGTTTATAGCATTTTAATTCTATTCTATAAATTAATTCTGACAGTTGTCAAGGATCAGTTATCTATATTTAAAGGACTTAACCTTATTCTTAGTTTTTTTTTTTTTTATTCTTAGTTCTTTTACCAAGATTCTTCTTGAGTCATGTTGACTTCTCTCACAGATGGCTTAATTTTCTTAAAACAACTTTTTTTCTGGGTGCCTGGCTGGCTTGGTCAGTAAGAATGTGACTTTTAATCTCAGAGTTGTGAGTTAGAGCCCCACACTGGGTACATGAGGTCACCTAAACACGAAATCTTAAAAAAGAATTTTTTTTTCCTAGATGGGCTCAGAGATGTTGCCTTGATAATATCTAGAGGCTTTAGACTTGAATGGCATACTGGGCAAGTTTAATATTTTTCACTTTTTTTCGTTAGGACTTGGTGGCTCACATTATTATTACAAAGAATATCATAAACTTTATGCCCAAAAACTTCCTCAGTACTTAGAGGAAGGAGATAAATTGTTTGAAAAACATGAACTACCAAAGCTCACTAAGAAAAGAAAGAAAACCTGAACTGCTTTATTTATATTAAAGAATTTGAATGTGTTGTTCAAAAACTTCCTATAAACAAAACTTCTGCCCTGGATGGATTAGTTGGTAGGTTCTGCCAAACATTTTAAAAAGAAATGACACCATTACTACAGAAACTTTTCTAGAAAAATGAAAATGAGTGAATACTTCTCTATTCATCCAGTGAAGCCAAAATCACCCTGACACTAAAACCTGGCAATGATATTACAAGAAAATAAAACTGTAGAGCAATATCCTTCGTGAACAAAAATGCAAAAATCCTAAACAAAAATTTGGTAAACTGAATTAAAAAACCAGAAAAGGGATAATAGGTCATGATCAAATGGGATTTATCCTAGGAATATTGGGGTGGTGATTAGTACTTAAAACTCAATGTAATTCAACATGCAAACAAATTAAAAGAAAACCACATAATCTTTGTAACACCTGCAGAAAAAGCATTTGACAAAAACCAATATCCAATCCTAACAAAAGCTTCAGGGAGATGTAGAAGGAATTTCCTCAACATGCATTATATACAGCATCTATGAAGAGCCTACAACTAATACAATACTCAATAGTAAAAGATTAATATCTTCCCCCCACCCCAAGATAAAGACAAGGATATTTATTCTCACCACTTCTATTCAGCACTGTACAGGAGGTTCTAGCTGGGGGAATAAGGAAAGAAAAAGAAATAAAAAGTATCAGAATGGAAAGGAAGAATTAAAACTGTCTTTATCGTCTAGGTAGAAAATCTGTTGGAAGCTACAAAAAAGATCTTAGAATAAGCGAGGCAAGCAGGGTGTCACTATTGAAATAAGATCAACATAAAAAAAAATCACTTGTATTTGTTTCATAGTAAACAATCTTGAATTGAAATTTTAAAAGACCTCAAAAAATTAAGGATAAATTTAGCAAAGACCTGTGAAATTTGTGAAAGATCTATATGCTAAAAAACTACAAAGAAAGAAAAGACAGATAAAAGATGTACTATGTTTCATGAGTTTGAAAACTCAGTATTTTTAAGATGTCAATGCTCCTGAAATTGATCTATAGTTTCAGCACAATCCCAATTAAAATCCAAGAAGTGGTTTTTGTTTTGGCTTTTTTTCTTGAGAGAAAGAGAGAGTACACACAAGTGGCAAGGTGGAGGGGGTGGGCAGAGGGAGGGGGACAAAGAGAATCTCAAGCATGCTCCATGCCCAGCATAGAGCCCCAAGTGGGGCTCCATCCCACAACCCAGATATCATGACCTGAGTTGAGATCAAGAGTCACCAGGTGCTCCCCCTTAAGAAGTCTTTTTCTGTAGAAATAAGTCAGCTAGTTCTAAAGTTCAGATGAAAATGCGAAGAATCTAAAACATTTGAAAACAACTTTAAAAAAGAACAAAGTTGGAGGACTATTACACTCTAAGACTTACTATAAATAAATCCAAAAACAAGTCCACACAAATGCTGATAACTTATTTTCAAGAAAGGGGCAAAGGCAATTCAGTGGAGAAAGAAAGGGTAATCTTTGAAAAAATTAATGCTGAAACAACTGGCTACCCCTATGCAAAAAAATGAACTTTATATACTTTTTGAATGTACTTCATATCATATGCAAAAATTATTTCCACATGGATCACATATCTAAGTGTAAGAAGTAAAACTATAAAACTCTTAAAAGAAAACAGAGGAATAAATCTTTTCAGCTTTCGGATAGGCAAAGATTTTAGATTTGACACCAAAAGAAAGATCCATGAAAGGATACAATAGTAAATTAAAATTCATCAAAATTGTGTACTCTTCAGAAGAGGTTTGGATGAAAACGTAATGAAACTGGAACTCTCACAGCTGGTGAGTACATAGAATTGTAAAAACTGCTCTGAAAAAATGATTGGCAGTTGTTCTTGCTTGCAAAGTTAAACATACATCTACCATGTGATCTGGCCATTCCACTCACAGGTATTTAACAAGGGAAGTTAAACCTTATAAATACAATGAATGCTCACAGCAGTTTTATTTGAAACAGCCAAAACCTGCAAACAACCCAAGTGGGGAAACAATTAACACTTAATATTCATAAGCAAATTGTGACACATCTATACAGTGGAATAATACTCCACAGAAGAGAAATGAACCATTGAAAGGCAACAACATGGATGAATTTCAGAATGATTATGCTAAGTGAAAAGAGGCTGTCCTAAAGAGTTTTGTTTGCTGTGGTACACTTTGGGTAAACTCCTTGATACTTTTCTCATCGTGTCTGACATCTGTCTGAATTATAGCTGAAAGCAGGTTATTACATTCTATGAACATACATGCTTCAATTTACATAAAATCCTATAAAATGCAAACCAATTTGTAGGGACAGAAAGCAGATCAGTGGTGGCACAGGGACAAAGAAGGGTGGAAGAAAAGAGGTTACAGAGGAGAGTATAAGGAGAAAACCCTTTGGTGGCCACCCGGGTGGCTCGGCAGTTTAGTCCGCCTTTAGTCCGGGATGTGATTGTGGAGACCCAGGATCGAGTCCTATGTCAGGTTCCCTGCATGGAGCCTGCTTCTCCCTCTGCCTGTGTCTCTGCCTCTCTGCCTCTCTCTCTCTCTCTGTCTCATGAATAAATAATTTTTTTTTTTTAAAAAAAGGGCAAAAACAGGGGAGGATATGCTTGCTATCTTGATATGGGGATGGATCTGGGGATGCAAATACACCTCCAAACATCAAATTTTAGATGCTAAATATGGTAGCTTATTATACACAAATTATAACTTAATAAAGCTGTTAAGAAGTATAAAATGTGCCAGTACTGGGCCCATATTCCCACAACGGCAGTAATAGCTTGAATGGTAGGTTACTGCTCCTCATTTTACCAATATTTTTTTCTTAGATTGTTCTTTAGCTTGTTTTTATTAACATCTGTGGTTGAAATTTCATTGTTTCGGTGATTTTTTTCCTCAGATTGGTTTCTTCAACTGTTTTTTGTACTTACTATCCTCAGATTGGTTTCTTCAACTGTTTTTTGTACTTACTATCATTTTGTTTGCTGTGGTACACTTTGGGTAAACTCCTTGATACTTTTCTCATCGTGTCTGACATCTGTCTGAATTATAGCTGAAAGCAGGTTATTACATTCTATGCATTTCTTTGTTGTCTAAGAGAAATGGTATGTGTACATTTATGTGTAAGTCATATTTTCAAGGACAGAGGGAAGGAAGAATTATGCTAAAGATAGTGTACTCCTTGGATAATAACCCTGAGGGTCACTTAATTAGTAATTAAGTTCACTAACAGACTGCTATTATGGTCTACATTATTTTCTCAATGGAAATTTCTTCTATCCCTACTGAGATTTAGATAAGACTTTTAAAATTTTTTTTCTTGACTTTCACCAATGATCTAATTCTTGTACTCTCAGTCAGTCTGTCCGTCCATCAGTCCATCCATCGAAGTATATGCTTCACACCTGGCATGGAGCCCAAAGCCGGCCTTGAACTCACAATTCTGAGATTAAGACCTGAGCTGGGATCAAGAGTCAGATGCTTAACAGACTGAACCACCTAGGTGTCCCATCAGTCTATTTATTTTTAGATTTGTGATTACCATCACCTTACTTTCCTCAAAATTGCTTTTAGGAAGGTTACAAAAGAATTAAACATGACATCACTTAAGAATCTGCTGTGGCATTTTTGCTGTTAAAAGTTTCCTAATTCTGCTTAAGTGCTGCCAATGAATTTGGGAGCTGCTTTTCTGGAGAGGAGGGACATATATTTTTAATACTATATCTGTACTAAGCTTTATGCTGTAATTTTTAATGAAATTACAAATTGGGAATATAAAAATGTTTGAGATTTGTAATATATGCCTTTTCTGAGGCATGTACAAATATTTTCCACATGAATATACAACTGAATTAATCTAACACATAATGATAAAAGGTTTTATTTACTGAAGATGGCAAATCTTTTGTGGAACAGAAACGGGTAACATTTGTTTTAGTAGATTATGTAGATTTGCTATTTGTATAGTAGATTTGCTATGTGATTCTTATCATATTGCACTTAAAAAACTAGCTTTCAAGGGTCTTTTAAGAATTCTTTTAAGGCAAAATTAATCAGAACTTCTCCAAATATAGAATTATCCCTCAAAGATTGTTTCCTATAGGAAAAAAATAAAAGCTATCAAGAATAAATAAGACA
The DNA here is from genome assembly GCF_905146905.1 of Nyctereutes procyonoides. Lineage (NCBI taxonomy): Eukaryota > Metazoa > Chordata > Mammalia > Carnivora > Canidae > Nyctereutes > Nyctereutes procyonoides. The sequence continues at coordinate 8,689,770 of NW_026575030.1, read as the reverse complement.
GGGATCCCTGGGTGGCGCAGTGGTTTAGCGCCGGTCTTTGGCCCAGGGCGCGATCCTGTAGACCCGGGATCGAATCCCACGTCAGGCTCCCGGTGCATGGAGCCTGCTTCTCCCTCTGCCTGTGTCTCTGCCTCTCTCTCTCTCTGTGACTGTCATAAATAAATAAAAAAAAAAATTAAAAAAAAAGAAAAAAAAAAAGAATAAATAAGACAGTTTTAGGAAAAGGAATCTAAGATTGTTGTTCATTCACTAAATGTGATTTCTGTGTAATAGCTGTTTGAACTTTTATAATAAAGGGTTTAACGAACTTATACATAAAAAAGCAAACTACAGGTATCCCCCGCTTTTTCAAAGTTTATGTTATGCCACTTTGCTTTTATAAAATGTCTACATTAGACAGTACGTGTTTTCAATGCCCAAAAGATGTTTTGCTTTTACAAAAAAACAGAGAAAATAGCATTCATTGTTTGTTTTGCAGCAAGCACTATAGAGACTGTGCACACCGCAAGCAGCGAGAGTGCCCCACCAACCTCCTTCCAAGGAAGTACACTCAGCATCTCAACATCAAGCCATCAGAGTTTTGAACTATGTCTGTGAGCATCTGTGCTTTATCTCAATTTATTTTGTCCATTCATTAGCAAGATGTGTCCTAAAGTATCTGAAGAAAGCCGATGAGAGGTGATTCTTGGAGTCTGGGAATGCTAAATAATTTTTTCCATATAAATGAATGGTAATAGTTTCTTCACTTTATGCCATCTGGCTTACAAAACGTTTCACAGGAACAGTCTACTTCTGGATAGTGAGGGAAACTGGCAATTATATGCTCATGCAGAAGATACTTTCATTTTTACAAATAAAGATGTCTTAGAACAAAGAAAAGTTTTCTTATAAATGTTTAACAAAGATACATTGGAATTCATAACATGTCTAGAATGTAAATAAGTGTGACTGATTTACTTTAAAAAATAATGATCTAAAATATAGTCAGTGGAAGAGATTTCTCCATCTTGTTGGATCACAAGACCCTTTAAAACTTTTTGCTAATCTATGGGGGGCCACAGTTCAAAGATTATGACTCAGTAGGTACATATGAATTATAAGCATTCTATGATTCATTAAAATAGATCTTTATCTTAAAGCGAGGAAAAATCCAATAATAAAGCATTAATGCATAAGCAATACTCACCAGTACCGAAATTTTGAACCTAATGTAAAATAATGTGCAAAAAAATTCTTTTGAGGTGGAAGTGGTCTGTCCAAACGGAAGAATGTGTGATGTTCTACACATGCTTTCCACAAATTTTTGCATGCTCTGTAATTCACCATATTAAATCCCAATAATGTTTCTCTAGATTCATGCTGTAATAAATGACAAAATGCAGAGAATACCAGTAAAATATCAGAATCTAATGCTCCATTTAGTTTACTTTCTACAGATAAATAATCTAGTCTTACAAATAACTAATCCTTAAAGAATAGTACCTTCTTTTGCTTACCCAATCAAAAAGCAGTAACATAAATGGAAAGGTTTGCAAAATGTAAATCTTACCTCATTCAGTAATATTAATGACTTTTAGGACTTTAATTTTAGAATATAGTTAGAAATAAGTTTAACAATTGATACATATCTATTTTCAAAACTTACTAGCTATAATTCTATATCAAAATGTAATCCTGGCCCATGAAGATATATCATCACATCTTTTAAAAATATCTCGAAAAAAAATATCTCGAAATTTGTAAATCTGTCTAGTTGTCAGTACATAGGTATATTCACTCATCACTTCTGAACACTATTATGCAACTCAAATTTTAAAATAAGCAGCAGCATAATACACACATTTCTTTAATTTTTCTCTAAAAGACTGGTACAAATTACTATTTATATGGTTTCACTGAAGTAAACCATATAAAGGCATGCATGTTTTAAGTGTACAGCTCTGGTTTTCATATAATGATATGACCATTTAACATCCAGAGCAAGAAATGGATTATTACTAGCAACTCTGAAGTATTCTTTATGTCCCCTTTCTACCAGATTATCTTTGCAAAGGTAATCCCTCTTCTGACTTTTATCACCATTGATTGGTTATAACTGTTTTTGAACTTTATATATATGGAATCATATATATATATGTCTTTACGTCTGGCTTGTTGAGTATTATGTTTTTATATTCATCCATATGGTTGTGAAAATAATTTTCATTCTATCATATTCATTCTGTCATATGAATATACCAGTTTATTTATCCATTTGGCATTGAAAGACATCTGATGTTTCCAGTTTGAGGATATTTGTGTGCATTTCTGTTACTGGATCATAAGATTATGTGCTCATCTTCATTAGATAATGCCCAACAGTTTTCCAAAATGGTTGGATCAATATGCACTCCCCTCCATCAGCAGTATATCCTCCACATACTTACCAACCACTGGCTTATCAATCTTTTCATTACACTATTATCACGATTCTGGTGGACCACATTTTGGTTATAATTTATATTTCCCTGATGATTAGTGAGGTTCAACACCTTCCTATGTTACTGGTCATGTGGATGTTCTCATTTCTGAAGTATCTGTTTAAATCAGCAGCGTATTTTTGGATTGAGTTTGACATATAACCAAGGATGTGGTCCCTGTGTGTGCGCCCATGTGTATTATATACATAATCTGTGCCACTTCCCTCCCTTAATGATGTCTTTTGATGGATACGGTTTTTAATTTTAACACAGTCTAAGTGAATGATCTTTTCTTTAAAGGTTAGTTTTCTATTCCTTTGATAGAAATGTTTGACTATCAAAAGATATATTTCCATAATGAAACTACAGTAAGATGCCCATGTATAAATATTAAACTACTATGTTAGAAGATAATATACTTAAAATACTATTTTTTCATCACCAAAGAGTTAATTGTGCTTAACAGTGGAATTGTGTTTAACAGTAGGCCCCAATAGTTTACATATTGTACCACATGCCATAAATAATGCAAAATGACAGAGAAGGTCTTACACAGAGGAGCATGCAGAAATGCCTCTCAGGAAAAGCAACATCTAAGAATCAAACATTTTTCTGACATTTTTGCATACTTCAAAAATTTTAGGTGTGATTTGGACTTTCTACTAATTGTATTTGGGCAACTTGTAACAAATTTCCAACAAAATCCACTTTCCACATTTTATAAACAATAGGTAAAAATGTTATATTGAAAGAAAAGTAGTTTCTATAATGTTTGGGTATTTAAGTATAAGACATGTTTCAGAGAAAAACATTAACAAGGCAACACTGCAGACTATGACTATCTACAGTCGTTAATCAGTAGTTAGATGACTTTTGTTGATCTAACTACTGTGGCTAAACACGTTCCTAATGATATATTACCTTGGAGAATAGTTGTGAGGATTAAATGACATGAAAATAGCTGTATAATTATCAGATACATACTACGACCTCAATCAATGTTAATACCATAATTATTATTGCCAATAACGATAGTATCATTAATGGGGAAAATCTAGAACTGACTTCTACATTGTCTTCTAACAATATAATAATTTATTTTTTTTTTAATTTTTAAAGATTTCTTTTTTTATTTATGATAGTCACAGAGAGAGAGAGAGAGGCAGAGACACAGGCAGAGGGAGAAGCAGGCTCCATGCAGGGAGCCCGATGTGGGATTCGATCCTGGGTCTCCAGGATCGCGCCCTGGGCCAAAGGCAGGCGCCAAACCGCTGCGCCACCCAGGGATCCCCAATATAATAATTTAAAGTAAAATATTTGTTCTCTAGTTTCCAGGTATTTTGGAACATGTACAAAAATTTTCATTAGCAGTATTAGTCATAATAGCTACAACCTGGTAATGGCAAAATGCCCACTAACATAAAAATGAATAATTTACGGTATATTCACTCGATATAATACCATACAGCAATAGAACTATTGCTATGTATAATATGAATGAACCTCACAATATTAAGGTTACAATGTAGACAAAAAGAGAACATTATGTATGACTGCATTCTTTAAAGTTCAAAAATAAGCAAACTAATCCACAGTGAAACAAATGAGAATAGTATTTATCTTTTGGGAAGGTTAATAATAACAAATGGGCATCAGTTCCAATAGCAATAATACCAAGGCAGTAGTAATGTTCTACATATTAATATTACATATATATTATATATCTATCAATCAAATACTATCCTTAATATTTGTATACTTTCCTGTGGAATTCAATAAAATAATAGAAAAAAATGTTCATATTTTGGGAATATAAATGATAAACCATAGTCAGATTATTACCCTGATAAAACACAGCTGATTCAAGTATTTTAAAGATTTCAAATACATTTTATACACATGCACACACACAACTATCTTGAAATCTGCATTAATTTGTTAAGATTTATAAGAAATCATTTAAAGCAGAAGATAAAAATGAGTTTAAGTCAATTAAATAGATAAAATCATTTACAAGGTGAAAACTCTTTCCAATGCTATACTTTACATGATAACTTAATGTACTGTATTCAATATGTAAAAAGGACATCAGTATTCCCACAAAGGGAGGAAATAAAATATACATTCATGACCTAGAAACAAAACTAAACACTCAGTTTCCCTAAAAGAAAATGAGCTTATATATGAAAAGAAGTGCTGTTGATTAGTAGTGGGGGGAAATATATATGAAAAAATGCTCAGTTATTACCTTCATGAATAGACCTTGACAACTGACAATGAACACCATGATTCAGATTAGAATAGACCTTGACAACTGACAATGAACATCATGATTCAGATTAGTTTCAAAGCTCAAAAGAGAGTAGAAGAACTTTAAATCAGAATCACATGGAAATTAACAATGTTCTAAAATGTGAATTAACTCAGTAGTCAGTTATCAACATTAGTAATAATTTCACTCATACTAAAAGTGTGGCCATCAATAATTTCATTTCTTAAGACTTCATTTACATAAATATTAAGTTCACATAAATGTTATTTTTATGAATACTATTTTTATAAATATATTCACTTATATTAATAATTATTAGATCAATACTCACCACTTCTTTTCTAAGTTGAATAAAAAACTGTTTGCACTTAAAAGAAATTTTTACAATCTTCAGCCTGGATTAAGAGAATGAATTGGGAGTATTTAAAATACTGAATAAATACAAAAACATTAACTTAAAATAATACAAAAATCTTTTAGCTCTATATTCAATAATATCTAAACATTAAATCATATATATACCCATTACATAAGAAATCTAAAGATTTTGGTGCTTCATGAAAAAACTAGAATCTATCAACTGAACAAAGTTTTATCAGTATATTTGCTGTGAACTATTATATCTTTTCCAATTTTATATCTAGAGAAATACATAAAAACACATTACCACAAATTAAAATTTCAAGATATACCAAAAACTACAAGTCGTTTTCTTGTTCTGTAAGGAGCTTAGAAATCACCACTCCACTGTAATAAGTAAAAAAAAGCTCAACATATTCTTCTTGGATTCACAAGAGAGGGGAGGGCATAGGGTAAAATGCTACACCGAAGATCTGAGAGACCAACGGGTGAGTAACAGAGAATTGCAGCTTATCAGAGCAGAGACTCACAAGCAGAAACTGCTGGAGGAACTAGTGCCAGGGTAGGAAACCTGAACTGTAATTTAAGAACTGCTGGAGGCTACATGTGGACATATTCAGCAGTGATAAAAGCTCCAGAGGGACACTGTTGCGGGAAGGGGAGGACCTCCTGCAAAGTTGTTTATCTCTAGGAGCCCAATCAGACTCCCTTGGTAAATATCAGAGAAAAATACCCTTGGGTTTCCGGCTAGGGAAGGGGAAAAGAAACCATCTTGAAATATACTGGAGCACTCTGTTCTTAAGAAGGTCAGCCTTTAGCGGAAACTAGTTAACCAAATCCTCATCCGCTGGGGTATTACTAGAGCTTAATCAACCTGGGGAAGCCTACTCAACTCCCACTCACTCTAGCCATCCTATCCCCCCTAGCAGGGAGGAAAAAACCCCAAAGAAACACTAGTGAAACTCAGTATAGAGGAAAAGGCTCACTAAAACACTGAGAGGTAGTCACAGGACACAGAACACTTGCCAATCCCCCTACACCTCACAACAACATTACTAAGGGCCAATTTATAGCACTTCCTTTTACTGGAATATCATGTCTGGCTATCAAAAAATTACAAGGCAAACCGAAAAGCAAAAACATGATGTGAAGAGACAGAAGAGAACCGGACATGGAAGGGATGCTGGAATTATGAGACTGGGAATTTAAAACAATTATGATTAATATGCTAAGGGCGCTAATGGATAAAGCAAAAAGCATGTAAGAACAGATGGGCAATGTAAATCTAAGCACAGAGATGGAAATCATTAGAAAGACACCCCTCCAAATCTATGGGTAAAAAACACTATCACAGAAAATACTTTTCTTGACCTTATTAGTACACTGGACACAGCTAAGGAAATCATTTCAAAGGTAGATGATATACCAATAAAATCCTCAAAGCCCCGAAAGCAAAGACTAAAGGACAAATACACTATCCAAGAAGTATGAGACAACTACAAAAGATGTGACATACAGTAACATATGATAATGGAAGTAACAAGAGAAGAGAAATGTAACAGAAGAAATGTTTGACTCAAAAATGACTAAGGAACTTCTGCAAACTAACATCAAGCGGCAAACCACAGATCAAGGAAGTTCAGAGAACACAAGCAGGATAGATGCCTTAAAAAAACCACACCTAGGTCTATCACTTTTAAACTATAACAAATCAAAGACAAAGAAAAAGATCTTAAAAGAAGCCAGAAGAAAAAACTTCTCACCTACAGAGGAACAAAGGTAAGAAAAGGTATATCCAATTTCTCTGAAATCATGACGCAAGAAGACAGCAGAGTGAAGTATTTAGAGTGTTGAGAGAAAAAAATGCATCAACCCAAAATTTCATCTTCTGTGAAATTATCCTTCAAAAATGAATGAGAAATAAAGACTTTCTCAAATAAAAATTGGGGGGGAATTTGTTGCCATGAGACCTACCTTGCAAGAAATGTAAAAAGAAAAACAAATAATAAAGGCCAGAAACTTGGATCAATATGAAGAGGAAAAACACTGAAAAAAGGACTAAGTGATGATAAATGGTAAAATAAAAACTTGGTTATTCTTATTCTTTTTTTTATTTTTTTATTTTTTTGGTTATTCTTATTCTTAACTGATCTAACATATAACAGTTTGTTCAAAATAATAAAAGTAACAATGTATACAATTATGTATGTTTATGTACTTATCCTATCCATAGAATTATATATGTTACATGCTATGTTAGTAAATGATTGACAGCAATGATACAAGGGACAGGAAATTAGTATTATTTTCTAATTGTTATAGGACACTCACACTACCCGTGACATGATATACTATTATTTGAAAGTAGACTTGGATTAATATAAATATAATTGCAAACTCTAGAGTAACCACTTAAAAAAAAAAGGCAAAATAAGTAAAAATGATAAGCTAAGAAGAGAAAAGAAAACCACAATAAAATGCTCAATAAAAAAACATGGCAGAAAAAGAATGAAATACAAAAATGGAAACGAGCAACAAAGATAACATAGTAATGAATATATTAGATATTAATACAAACATATAAAAAATGCTTTAAAATGCCATTGGACAGGCTCCTGGGCGGTTCAGTCAGTTAAACATCTGTCTTTGGCTGAGGTCATGATTCTGGGGGGTCCTGGGATCAAGCCTCATGTTGGGCTCCTTGCTCAGTGGGGAGTCTGCTTCTCCATCTCTTTGCCCCCCACTTGTGCTCTCTCTAGCTTTCCCTCTCTCTCAAATAAATAAATAAAATCTTAAAAAGAATGTTAATGGGCTACAGATGTCCATCAACATATGAACAGATAAAGATGTGGTGTATCTATACAATGGAATATTACTCAGCCATCAACAAAATGAAATCTTGATATTTGCAATGATATTGATGGAACTAGAGGGTATTATGCTAAGTGAAATAAGTCAATTAGAGAAAGACAATTATCATATGACCTCACTCATATGAAGAATTTAAGAAAACAAGTCATAGGAGTAAAGAGGAAGGGAGGGAAAAATAAAACAAGATAAAATCAGAGAGGGAGACAAACCATAAGAGACTCTTAAGCACAGGAAACAAACTAAGGGTTGCTAGAGAGAAGTGGGGTAGGGGGATAGGGTAACTGGGTGATAGGCATTATGGAGGGCACATGATGTAATGAGCACTAGGTGTTATATACAACTGATGAGTCACTGAACTCTATCTCTGAAACTAATATTAAATACACTATATGTTAATTGAATGTACATTAAATTTTAAAAATTAATAATAAAATATCAATGGGCTAAATGTAACAATTAAAAGACATCAGAGTAGATCAAAAAAACAAGACACAACAATATTTTATTTAAATATGAAGTCATATATAGGTTAAATGTAAACAGATGTACAAAAAAATACCTGTTAAGAGTAATTAAAAAAAAAAAAAAAAGCAGGAGTACTAGGGATCTAATGTACATCATGGTGAATATAGTTAATAATACTGTATTGTACATTTGAATGTTGTTAAAAGTTTTCATCATGAGGAAAAAGAATTTTAACTATGCGTAGTGATGAATACTGTTCAGATTTACAGTAATAACCATTGTGCAATATATATAAATATTGAATCATTATTGTACACTTGAAAATAACATGTTATATGTCAATTATACCTCAAAAAAGAATGAAAGAAAAAAAGGGCTCTAATAATTTCAAAAAGAACAGACTTTAACGCAAATATCAATTAATATAAACAGACACATTGAAAGATTAAAAAAAATCACTTATATATGCCAAATAAGCATTTGACAAAATCCAACAACCATTCATGATGAAAACTCTCACTATAGTAGGAAGACAGTGAAACTTTCTCCACTTGATAAAAGACTTTCTAAAAAAAACCCTACAGCTAACATTATACTTAATGGTGAAAAACTAGAAATTTTACTACTAAGTAAAGAAAAGATGTTTCAGCTCACCACTCCTTTTCTACACCATATGAGAATTCCATGCTAATACAATTAAGGCACAAAAAGGGAATGAAAGATACAGATTTGGAAGGAAGACATAAACCTTAACTCACAGATGACATGATCAGTTATGTGGAAGATCCAAGAGAATTGACAAATTCCTGGAACTAATAAGCAATTATAGCAAGGTGCAGGACATAAGATTAATACAAAAAGTCTATTTCTTTCCTGTATGTCAATAATGAACAGTAGAATTTGAAAACACCATAAACAAAATTTACATTAGAATCCTCAAAAACGAAATACTTATACATAAATCTAAAAAATATGTATTAGAATTATAGGAGGAAAACCACAAAACTCTAATGAATGAAATCAAAGAACTAAATAAATATAAAGACACTCCGTATTTCTGGATAGGAATAATCAGTACTGTGAAGATGTCAATTCCCACTTTCAGAATGTCTGAAATCTCAGTCAAAATCCCACCGTTATTTTGTGGATATTGATGAATTGATTTTAAGGTTTATATGGAGAGGAAAAAAACCCCACAATTGGTATTGTGGTATTGAAAGAGAATATGAGAGTTGGAAGAATGAGATCACTCAATCTATACTTTAAAGCTACAGTAATGAAGACAGTATGGTACCGGTACAAGAATAGACAAAATAGATCAATGAAACAGAATGAAGAACCCAGGAATAAGCCCCCATAAATACATTCAAATGATTTCTGAAAAAGGTGCAAAAGCAATACAATGGAGCAAAGACAGTTTCTCCAACAAATGGTGCTGGAACAAGTCAACATTCAAGAACACAAATATGAATCTAGACAGACAGTATATGCTTCACAAAAAATAACTAAAAATGGATCAGAGACCTAAATGTAAAATTAAAGGCATAAAACTACTAAAAGATAACACAGGAGAAAACTTAGATGACCTTAGATGTGATGATGCTTTTTTAGCTAGAACACCAAAAATATGTTCTATAAAAGAAATAATAAGCTGGATTTCATTAAAATTAAAAGCTTTTGTTCTGTGAAAGACAATATAAAGTAAAGTAAGACAAAACAAAGAAGAAAATATCTGTAGAAGACACATCTGAGAAAGGGTTATTATCCAAAATATTCAAAGAACTCTTAAAACTCAGTAATAATAAAACCCAATAAAAAATTAACCAAAGACCGTAACAGAAACCTCACTACAAAAGATATACAGAGAGCAGATAAGCATAGGAAAAGACACTTCACATGCAAATTAAAGCAATGATACACCATGACATACCTATAAAATGGCCAAAACCCAGATTAAATTGCTGGTGAGGATGTGGATCAACAGTTCTCATTCATTTTGATGGGAATGAAAAATGGTATAGCTGTTTTGGTGGACAGTTTGTCAGTTTCTTATAAAGCTAAACATACTTGTACCATACATCCAGCAATTGCACTCCTTGGTATTTACTCAAAGGAAACAGGAATATATACATATACACAAAAAGCTGCACATAAGTATGAATAACAGTTTTATTAATAACTTCCAAAACCTGAAAGCTATCAAGATGTCCTTCAGTAGCAGATATATGAATTAACTGTGGTACATACAGATAATGGAAAATTATCCAGCTCTACAAAAAATGTTGTATCAAAACCAAGAAAAGATGGAGAAGGAACTTAACTTCATGTAACAAGTAAAGGACGTCAATCTGAAAAGGTTATGATTCCAATCATACAAAAAAAAGGGCAAAACTATGAAAAAAGAGAATAGTACGTGACAGAAGTCAATGGGAGAGATTGTGGGGCATGAAGAATTCTTAAAGAAAAAAAATTAGAGATGCCTGGGTGGCTCGGCGGTTGGGCATCAGCCTTTGGCTCAGGGTGTGATCCTGAAGTGCCAGGATCAAGTCCCACATCGAGTTTCCTGCATGGAGCCTGCTTCTCCCTCTATGTCTCTGCCTCGCTCTGTGTGTCTTTCATGAATAAATAAAATCTTTAAAAAATTATTCTGTAATGTATTATAATGATGGATAATACATCATTATATATTTATCCAAACCCACAGAATGTACACCACCAAGAGTGAACCTCACTGTAAACTATGGGCTCTGGGTAATTATGATGTGTCAATATAAGTTCATCCTTAGTAAAAAATACACCATTATAAAGAGTAATGTTAACGGGGATAGGCTATACATGGGTCAGGTTAGGAGATATATGGAAATCTCTGTATATTCTTCTGAATTTTCTTGTGAATTTAAAACTGCCTCCCAAAAACTTTTTTTTTTCTCCCAAAAACTTAATCTCAAAAAAAATGAAATAAAACTATAAGCAATTTGGAGAAGAAATTTTTAACATTTCAAAATCTTATGGGACAACCTTTAAAATATTTTTTATTTAATATAAAAAAGCATAATGATATTTTTATTTTTCCTTTCTATATTGCCTTTCTTCTTATACCCAAGTCATATAATCCTGTAAGAGGGGAGTTTTCAAAGCATCATTTATATAATCAGTATCAGCAAAATACATTTGCCTTGTTTTTTTAACCTTTTAATAAATAATACACAGATCCTATTCTAGCCTTCATACCTAAGAGGCTAAGAGATTCAACCTTACTTGGCAAAATTTGCTTTGGGATCCTGGCCCAATCATCTAAGTAAATATTTTCATGGTAATGCAAAGTTTGGATATTTATAGCACTAATCATTCTAGAAACTCTCAGCAGAAGACAGAACAAAGATTTTAAAAAGCTATGAAAGTATCCCTGAGCTCAGGGATCCCAGCAAAAAGGGAAAGTATTAGAATATTCAGGGCTCCAGAAGGAAAAAAGAGGGAGAAGAGGACCAAGAGTTTAAAGACATAACAGTGAATATCCTAAACCTGGGGAAAGACTTCGACACACAAGTCCATAGAACTAATAGATCATTGTAGTATCACAATGCAAAGAGGTCTTCTCCTAGATATATTATACTCAAACTATCAATAATCAATAATAAAGAATCTTAGAGGCAGCCAGGAAAAAGAATGTCACCTACAAAGGAGCCCTTTCTCAGCAGAAATCTTACAGGCCACGACAGAGTGGAAAGATACATTAAAAGGGTTGAAGATAAAAACTGACAAGACTACTTTATCTGGCAAAGTTACCTTCAGATATGAAGGATAAATAAAAGCTTTCACAGACAAACAAAAGTTGAGGAATTCACCAACTCTAAGCTGGTGAAAGGAATTCTTCCAGTTGAAAAGATACAAATCAGTGATGTAAAATATACAAAAAGTATACAACACACTGGGAAAGGCAAAAATTACAGTCAGACTTAGAACATCCAAAACATAAAAAGCTCCATATTAACAATACAAATATAAAAGGGAATAGTAAAAGGGTGAAGCCTTTGTGGGTGTTCCAAGATAAGTTGGCATCAGTCTAGTGAACTATTTTCCAAGATAAGTTGGTATCAGTCTAAAGTGAACTATTTTATCTATAAAATAAGCTCCAATGTAACACAAAACAAAACAAAAACCTACAGTAAAATGACAAAAGGACGCACATCCCCTCAAGAAGACAGAAAAAAGATACTCCACCCAAGTGGAAACTAAGAAAAAGTGGGGTTAGCTACACTTCTATCAGATAGACTTCAAGTCAAAAATAGTAACAAGAAACAAGGAAGGAAAGTCATTCATTACATAATGACGAAACGATCAATTCATCAAGAAGATATAAAAGTTTTAAGTATGTGTCAGAGCACCTAGACATATTATGCAAAAACTAACAGATAGAGAGCACCTAAACAAACATATTACGTGGTCCACATCAGAACACCTAAACATATTAAGCAAATACTAACATCAGAGCATCTAAACATATTAAGCAAATACTAACATCAGAGCATCTAAACATATTAAGCAAATACTAACAGATTTGGAGAAATAGTACAATAATAGCAAGGGACATTAATACCCCACTTTCAACAATAGGAAGATCACCCAGATAGAAATTCAATAAGGAAACAATGGACTTGAACCATACATTACATGAAATAGGCCTAAAAGACATCATTGGAAGATTTAATCCAACAGTAGCATTCTAGAATATACATTCTTCTCAAGTACATATGGAACATTCTCAAGAATAGATCATATGGTAGGACACAAAACAAGTTTTAGCAAAATTAAAAAGACTGAAATCAAACCAAATATCTTTTCAATCAATAAAGGTATGAAACCAAGAATCAACAACATGAGGAAAAGTGGAAGATCTACATACATGTAGAAACTAAACACTCCTGAACTACAAATGGGTCAAAGAAGAAATGAAAAGGATAACTAAAGAATATCTTGAAACAAATGAAACTAAAAATAACATATGGAATGCTGTAAAAGCAGTTCTGAGAGGATATTTATAGCAATAAATGCATATACAGTTGATCCTTGAACAATGTGAGCGTTACAGGCACCAACTTTATACACAGTTGAAATTCCACGTAACTACTAGTAGCCTACTGTTGACCAAAAACCTTACCAATAAATATACAATCAACACCTATTTTGTATGTATGTTCTATGTACTATATTCTTACAATAGAGTAAGCTACAGAAAAGAAAATGATAAAAGCATTGTAAGAGAAAATACGGTTTCAGTACTAAACTATTCATTGAAAAAAATTTACATAAAAGTGAAACTATGCCCACAAAATAACTATGCGATTCTAGGGTCTACTCTATTAAGAAATTAGAAAGATGATAAATGAAAAACCTAACTTTACACCTCGACGAACTAGAATAAGAACAAATTAAGTCTAAAGTTAGCAAAAGAAAGAAAATAATAAAAGATCAGAGTAGAAATAAATGAAATGGCTACCAGGAAAAAAAAAAAAACAAAAATCAAAACTAAGAGTTTTTTTTCCCCCCAAAAGATATACAAAATCGACAAACCATTAGCAAGATTGAGGGGGAAAAAAAAGGCTGAAATCAGAAATGAAAGAGGAAGAATTACAACTGATACTACAGAAATACATAGGATCATGAGACTACTATGAACAAATCAGACAACCTAGAAGAAATGGATAATTTCCTAGAATCATACAACCTACCAAGACGGAGTCAGGAAGAAGTCAAGTCTGAATAGACAAATGTTAAGTAAGAAAAGAAAAAAACAAACAAACAAACAAACAAAAAAACAAAGTTAAGTAAGGAGACTGAATCAGTAATCAAACACCTCCCAACACAGAAAATCCCAGGACCAGATTTCTTTGTTACAAAATTCTACCAAATATTTGAAAAAGAATTAATGCAAGCCTCCTCAAATTCTTCCAAAAAAATAAGAAGACAGACTCTCAAACTCATTCTAGGAGATGAGCAACACCCTGATACCTAAGCCAGGTAAGGACACTACAAGAAAACTATAGACCAATATACCTGTTGAAGACTGTTGCAAAAATTCTCAACAAAATTCTACCAAATCAAATTCAAGAACTCATTAAAAAGTTATACACCATGATACACCATGGCCAAATACAATTTATCCCTGGGATGGAAGGATAGTTCAATATATGCAAATCAATAAATGTGAAATGCCACAAGAACAAAAGAAAAATAAATTTCATATGATCTTCTCAATAGATGTAGAAAAAGTAATTGACAAAATATATCCTTTATGATCAAAAAACAAACAAAACCCCCTCAACAGATTGTATACGAAGGGAATATGCCTCAACATCATAAAGGGCATATACAGCAAAACCACAGTTAACATTATACTTTGTTATACTTTGATAAACAAAACCTGAAGTTTTTCCCCTAAAATTAAGAAAAAAACAACTCTCACCACTCCTATTTAACATAGCAATGAAGTCCTGGCTACACCAATTAGTCAATACAAAGAAATAAAAGGCATCTAAATAGAAAAGGAAGAAGTAAAATTGTTATTTCTGAATATGACGATATAGATATTAAAAATGACAAAGATTCAACTAATAACAGTTGAATCTAAGCAATGAATTCGGTAAAGTTGTAGGATATAAAATCAAAGCATAAGAATCATTTGCATTTCTATACACTATCAATGAAACATCTGTAAAAAGAAAGAAAACTATCCTATTCATAATAGCAACAAAACAAAGAAATACCTGTAATAAATTTAGTGAAGGGAATTATCAACCTTATGAAAACCACACGACTTTGTTGAAAGAAATCAAAGAAGAAAGAAACAAATGGAAAGACACTTCATTCCACGTTAATAGACTGGGAAAGTTAATATTGTTAAAATGTCCATGCTATCCAAAGTCATCTATGGATTCAAGGCATATTCTACCAAAATTCAAATGGCATTTTCCACAGAAATAGAAAAAAAAAATCAATCCTAAAATTTGTACTAATTTCAAATTATACTATAATGCTACAGTAATGAAAATGCTATGGAAATACCATAAAAATAAACAAACAGACCAATGGAAAGAGCAAACCTAGAATTAAATTCCACATACATAGTCAAAACTAATATTATAAGGGAACCAAGGACACTTGATGAAGAAAGGATAGTCTCTTTAACAAATGGTGTTGGGAAAAACTAGATAGCCACATGCAGAAAAATAAAATAGGACCTCTATCATACACCATTCACAAAAATTAACTTAAAATAGATCAAAGGCTTACACATAAGGCCTGATTCCATAAAATTCCAGAAAAAAAACATAGAGAAGTAGTTTAATATTGGTCTAGGCAATGATTTTTTAGGATATGACACCAAAAGCACAAAAACAAAAGAAAAAACACAAAACCTTGTGCATTGCAAACAAAATTAACAAAATGAAAAGGCAACCTACAGAATCGGAGAAGATACCTGCAAACCATGTACTACATACTGGGTTAAATATCCAGATTATAAAGAACTCATACAACTTAATAACAAAGAAACAAACCTATTAAAAAATGGACAGAGGACTTGAATAGACATTTTTCTAAAGAAGACATACAAAAGGCCAACAGATACACAAAAAGATGCTCAACATCACTAATCCTCAATGAGATGCAAATCAAAACCACAATATCCCTTTATACCAGTCAGAATGGCTAAAATCCAAAGACAAGAAATATAATTCCTCTATTGGGGATTTATTCAAAGAAAACAGAAACACTAATTCAAAAAGATACGTGTAACCCTGGCCACAGCTTGTCATTGTTATTTGCTGCATTTTTTTCATGAAATTCATCGACCACTACCCTCTCCCACTCCATCTCCCTGACCTAGTCTGCCAACTTTCAGTGTTAAACTTATGCTGTTGCTCTTCAAGAAGGCGGACCTTGAGGTATATCCACAGTAATCCTGAGTAATCATGGTACCAATCATCCCATTCCTTCAAAAAGGATACCCAGCATAAAACACCCCTAACAACACATTGCTCTATTGTTTTCAATTATGCTCTGGGGGCATGAATCCTTTAAAAAACAAACCAATCAAATTATGCTTTCTTCAAAGGAAGATGTGAGAGAAGTGTTTGAGGCTACTATTTCCTCTAGTAGTCTTTAGGTTTCCTGAAAGACTCCTTCTTAAAAATAGTCTTGAGCCTTGCAGTTATTTAAGTTGTAATTTCCTGTTGTTATACAGGAGCCCTGTTGATGTGGCAGTAGGGTGAGGGGTTGGGAAGGAATTGTTCTTTAACCTATAGTCAGGATTCAGTGGTTAGTTGTCTCTACTTGGCTATGATCTGCAGTGCTTTTCAGCTCACTCTCTCACAAGAGATACAGAGTAGCTTGGAAATGGTATTTTCTTCTCCCACTTTGGTTATGCTCTGGTAAAATCCATATTGGTTAAGTACACGTAAATCAGATTTTCTTGAGGGCAGATCTTTGTTAAGGAGAAGAGAAAGCTCTGAGCATATATCAAAATGGTTACTTCTCCGCTTACCCTACCCTGCTCACCAGAGCATGAGTAGATTTTTCTCCAATCTTCCACCTGGTAACCTGGTGGGATGCCTGGTGGTAGTAAAACTAATTAAAGTGTGGGGACTTTTGTAAGGCTGGGCCTTCAGAAGTTTTCATCTCCCAAGCCAGTCTTTGCTCAGTCTCTAGCAATTAGTCAATTACCTTTAAGTATTCCTGCCAGTTTGTTAGTATGTACTGCCATGAGTAGTTAAGATCAGAAGAAACTCTTAGGTTCCATGATGATGTAGATACAGTAGCTCTACCAATTTAAAATCCCAGTTTAATTCTTCAAGACAAAATTTAAAATAAACACTATATACTTCCCAATCAACATCATAAACGTTCACATCCTTTTTCTTTTTTTTGAACCTAACTTCTATGATAAAGACTTGGAAGTGTGAGTTTTATTTCTCAACAATAAACTAGTTCTAAGCATATTTACCAGTAAACTAATATGCCAACTCCTTACTTAGCATACAGAGTATGTTGGATCTGTCACAATCTGAATCTAATTTCTCTTCTATGCAAAATATTCCTAAATTCTTGTGCCCTTGCTTCTATCTTCAGTAAAGACAACTGAAGGAGAAACCAAACCAAACAGCTCATCATTTCTTCAACTTGCCATATCCTTTCTTACTATTAGGTCTCTGCAAATGCTTGCTATCTCTACTTGAATTCCCTAAATCCACACATACCTCTTCCATACTTCCTTTTCACTGATGAAATTTCCCTTCATCCTTTAAAAACCATCTCAAATATCATGGAGGCATTCAAATTTTCTCTAGAGAGATTGTATCCTTTGTGTTTCCAAAACAATTTCTCAAAAATTCTTCTAGAATCTTTATAATAATAAAAAGGGAGTATGTATACAATATAGGGTTTTGAAAATACAGAAAAACTTAGATTATCACTATTATTTTAATCCACATCATCAGAAAAGAATTTTTCAGATTTTGACATTTATAGAAAATATGAAATACAAAAATATTTTTTTAAATTATCTTTTAGTAAAAATCAGAAATGTATTAATTTCAAAGATGTGCATTTACCATTTCACTGTTATAAAAATGAGTGATAATTATCTTCTATGAAGATTATAATCACATATTTGTTATTAATTTTCTAATTATTTTTTTGTGCGTTTGCTAATAGGCAGGGGCTGTATCTTTTTTTTTTTTAAGATTTTATTTATTTATTCATAGAGATGCAGAGAGAGAGAGAGAGGCAGAGACACAGGCAGAGGGAGAAGCAGGCTCCATGCAGGGAGCCCAACGTGGGACTCGATTGGGGGTCTCCAGATCATGCCCTGGGCTGCAAGCGGCGCTAAACCACTGCGCCGCCACCGGGGGCTGTATCTTAAACTGTTTTATATCCTCTTCCAAACACCAGGTTTGAATTACATGGCAAGTATTTAAAAAGATGTGAGATGAAACACTAAATGAAACTTAGTTTTCTTTTATGAGCTTTACAGAGGTGTTAACATACACAATGAAATATACCAGCTTTAATGAATACTTCAAAGCGTTTTGACAAATGTTATGTAACTAGCTGCCAACAAAATGAACATAGAACATTTGATCACTTCAAAATGTTCCCTTGGTGTCCCTCTGCAATCAATTGCCTCCTCTCATTTTCAGCTCCTGGCAACCACTGGTCTACTATCTCTGTAATTTGGGTTTTCTAGAATTTCATACCAACAGAAACAAAGAATATGTGGTCTTTGTGTCCACATATTTTTATGCTTTATGCTTCTTATATCTAGCATAAAGTTTTGAGGGCAAGGTCATCCAAATGATTTAGTGTATTAATAGTTCATTTCTTTTTGTGCTGAAGAGTATTCCACTATGGAGATATACCGTAATTTGCTTATCCTTTCACCAACTGATATTTGTAGGTCTGTTTTGAGCTGCTATAAATAATGTAGCTATGAATGTCACTGTAAAAATCTTTATACGAACTTAGGTTTTCATTTTGCTTGCGTAAATATTCAAACAGAAATGCTGGATTACATCAAGGTTTAACTTTAAAGAAACTGTCAAACTGTTTTCCAAAGTTGGTATACTAGTTTGCACTCCCACCAGGAATGTGTGAAATTTCAGGTGCTCTGCTTCTTGTCATCATTTGGTGTGGTCTTATTTTTTAAAATTTTTTTAATTTTTAAGATTTATTTTATTTTTTTAAAAGATTTTATTTATTTATTCATGGGGGAGACAGAGAGAGAGAGGCAAAGACATAGGCAGAGGGAGAAGCAGGCTCCCTCGATCCCAATCCCGGCACTTCAGGATCATGCTCCGGGCCGAAGGCAGGCACCAAACCACTGAGCAACTCAGGCGTCCCTGTCATTTCTTTTTTAATTGGAGCTATTGTGTGGGTGAGTAGTACTTCATTGTGGTTTAGCTTGCATTTCACTGATGACTGAACATCTTTTCATGTGCTCATTTGCCATCTGGATTATGTCCTTTGGTGGAAATGTGTATTCAAATATTTTGCCTACTCTTTTTATTCAGATTGTCTTCTTATTACTGAGCTATGAAAGTTCTTATTATAAAAAAAAAGTTCTTATTATATTCTTGATAGGTCCTTTTTCAAATATATATTTTACAAAAGACTGTATCTTGCTTTTTCATCTTTAGAGTGTCTTTTGAGGCAAAAGTATTTAATTTTCATGACGGTCATTTCAATTTTTGAATTTTCTAATTCATGTGGTTTTGTGACTTACCTAGGAAATTTATCTTTATTTTTTAAACAAAGTTGTGGCAATTTTCTAAAATAGTTGCTTCTTCTGTCACTTATCAGATTTCTACTAAACTGTTATTAAAATGACTAATTACAAAAATTTATTAAAAAAAAATCAGATAGTGAAAAACCAGGACCAAAAGTTTTAAATGGAGATACAGAGAAGAACAGATTACTACAATGTATTTCTTTTGTATTTGTTTCTTTTGCTAAAGAAAATCAATCCATTTACTTTAAAAATCCAGAGCTACTCATATAATATGTAACACATATGACTAAGTTGAGTTTTATGATTTTCAACTTATCCCCTAAAGGAAAGTGGCAGATGATACTTTTCCTTCTTCCTCATTCTGGGATACAGAAGCAATGGCAGATGAGCCATTCTGGACAAGGACAACACACTAAGGAAAGTAGAACAGTAAAACTAAAGAAAGATGAGTTTCAAACACCTGGAGCCACCATAATTTTCCTAGAACCAATTGAAACCACTGTAATAGTGGATCCTAGATGCAGCAACCATGCCTATGTTCTAACTAATAAACACCCCACCGAACGCACTTAGATAAAATACTGATTTAAAGCAATCAACAGGGTGCAAGACACAATAAACATGATAGTATTAGATACAATTCTATAGTATAAATTCAGAGATTCCGAAAGAGAAACATTCATTAAGTAGTATTGTCTATGAATACTGTTCTGATGGATTAAAGCACATTTTAAAGTAAAATAAATTATTTTGGTATTCTCTAGTTGATTTCAAGTGGGATAAGTTGTATGACAACATTAATATAGTTTTACAACCACTTTTTAAAAATTTTTTATTTATTTAAGTAATCTCTATACCCCATGTGGAGCATGAACTCACGACCCCGACTGAGATCAAGAGCACCACACTCCTCTGATTGGGCAAGCCACGTACTTGGTCAACAAACACTTTCTTTAATATGAATCATTATACGTGGTAATATAATGGTAAAAGCAAAAGTATTGATGGAAGTTCTTACCATGGAAAGGTATTCATTCGTACCCTGTTCTTATAAATCAGGATTCCTCCTGACATCACTCCAATCATAATTTCATTGTTACTTTGATCCTTCAAAAAAAAGAAAATGACAAGTCTAAAATACTGGGATTTTCTTGTTAAATATATACTTTAAAAACAGGATAAGTTTTTAAAAATACAATGTAAAATTTTAAAAGGCAGAATATAATTGCACAATATTTACAAACCCATATGGTTATTGTTACCTCATAAAAATAAAGAACATACTTCACAACAAACTTCAACGTGGCATTATTAAAATTCATTAATCCAAAGTAAAAATGATCTCAGGATTCTCCACAGTTCATAACTGGAACTGAGAATTTGAGACAAGGAATCAAAAGTCTTCTCATTTTGTAGAATGATGAGTTAGTATCCCTTCTTCTATTTCTAAAACTATTCTGACTCAACCACTGTGTAAGTATAGTGTCAGAATTACAAAAGTGGATAAAACATGGAGGAGTTCAGAGTTTGGTAAAGTGTAACCTATAATAAAACAAGATTTCCAATATAATAATAAGTCATATAACTAATACAACAAAAATATCATGGTAGTACAGAGTGGCTAACAAGTGTTGGAAAGTTTGAAAGATTCTAGAGAAGAAAATTTGAATTATGCTTTGACGAAAATGAGAGTTTTCATGCTAACTGATCCACTTTGAATAGCCAACTGGTACTACTGACAAAATGAGTAGAATTAAATTCTTTTCTCATATGCTAATCAACCTTGAAATAGTTTTGCTACTTGACTTAAAACACTGTACAGGCAAGCTAATAGAGCAATAATGCTTTTACTCCCTATATCCATATGCTCAGAAGACAGAACTAATTGATGAAATTATAATTAGGATTTTGTAACTGTGTCCCTAAAAAAAAAAAACAACACTCTTTAAAATGCAGCTTCAATAATTTCTAATAAAATAAAATTAAATCTTACTAAATTAACTTGTTCAATAGGATAATACATAACAAACGGCCAAGGTAACACAATAACCACCATTATTGTACACTATTATGAGAGACTTAAAGTCTGACCAAAATGGTTTACTTAGCATATGTTCCTATTGCTTTTTTTTTTTTTTTAAGATTTTATTTATTCATGAGAGACACACACACAGAGAGGCAGAGACACAGGCAGAGGGAGAAGCAGGCTCCATGCAGGGAGCCCAATGTGGGACTCGATCCCGGGACTCCAGGATCACACCTTGGGCTGAAGGCAGCCGCTAAAACGCTGAGCCACCCGGGAATCCCCACCTATTGCTCATTCTGCTCCCAATCTCATAAAACACTGGAGAAGATACATGAAAACAATCCATAACATTAGAGGTATATAATCAATGGAATAGGTATTTTAAAGAATTTTTAAAAACATAAAGAGGCCACAGATTTTTTTTTACACTCATATTTAAGAAAAAAATTATAAAAGACCACAGCGTAAACTAGACACAGAAGAGTAAGTTCTACATGCAGGCAGAAAGAAAGCATAGTCAACAGGTACAATTTTACAGACAACAGATAAAAGAAATAAGGGAGCCTCAAATTTCTGTCAGGATGACCAGGCAGAAAGCAGCTCAGATAATTATCTCCTACCAACCCCACAATCCTGCCCTGTCTGGATTGAACTAGGAGACATAGAGAAGTATGTGTAGCCAATCTAAAATCAGTAAGTGTGGATACTAGGGACAGAAGTCAGAGTGATGCTCAGAATGAATGAAGAGGCCCAGACTGAGATAGGCAAACTATAGCCATGTTCTCCCTGGCAATATATTCATTCTAAGGCAGGCCATAGCAAAGACAACATCTACAAGCAAGTGAACTAGTAATCACAAATACAAAAGCACACAAGGAAGGATCACCAAGCACTTGAGAAGAACCAATATCATTAAAGAGATATGCAGAACTCAACACTATTTGTTGACTAAATCAATCAAGTTGTTATGTTGCTAAGAATACATGTTAAAAAAAAAAGGAAGAAGAAAGAAACATGTTCAGGGTATCTAGGAACTCAAATTCTTAAATTATAACTATCTAGATTTAAAGTGACCATTCCCAGGGTGATGTGAGAAGTGGGCAAGATCAAAGAAAACAAGTGTTATGTCCTTAACAGACACAAATGCTATTAATTCCAATGTACAGGTAAATGCATGATGACCACCTTATTTTAAAATATCTTTTTCTTGTTATCACTTACTGCTATCCAATATTATGCAATAATTTGCCTTGTTTAATCTGTTTATTTTTTTATTCTTCCATAGAACCTAAGTGGCAAAAAAAAAAAAAAAAAAAAAAAAAAAAGAACCTAAGTGGCAAGGTATACGGCCTTTGTTTTTTCCACTGTTGGACTCTCAGGTATAGAAAAGTGCCCTGTATAGTTAACCTGTGAAGAACAATCAGGTTTGAACTGTGTGGATCCACTTATATGCACACTTTTTTCAATAAATATATTTGAAAAATTTTTGGAGATTTGCAGCAATTTCAAAAAACTTGCAGACAAATCACATAGCCAAGAAATATAAACAAAATTAAGTTAGGTATGTCATGACTGTATAAAATATATGTAGATACTAGTCTATTTTATCATTTGTTACCATAAAATACATACATATCAACTATAAAAAGTTAAGATATACTAAACTTCTGCAAGCTTACATACTACACATGGCACCATTATGGCTGAGAGAAATGTAAACAAATGTAAAGATAGAACATGAAATCGTAACTGCATAACATTTACTGTAGTACATACTGTATTACTGTAATAATTTCATAGTTACCTCCTGTTGCTCTTGTGGTGAGCAGGAGTGTTCCAAGTATCTGCTTAAAACAGTGTGACACTTACCTGTTCATGAGCAATTTGGTTTCTCCAATAAATTACATATAGTAATAACAGTGATCTCTCACAGTTGCTTATTTTTCAACGTGTTTAGTGTAATACTGTAAACCTCCAATAATAACACTGGACTCAAACAAAGAGCTTTTTAGTGATGCTGGAAGTGTTCCCAAGAAGGAAAGAAAATCATGACATTACAAAAATAAGCTGAACTGTTTGATATATATCATAGAGTGAGGTCTGCAGCTGTGATTGCCTGCTGTTTCAAGAGAAATGTATCCAGCAAGAGGACCATTGTGAAAAATGAACAGGAAATTTGTGAAGCTATTGCTGCAATTACACCAGCATGCACAAAAAACCTGGTACTTTGTGTGAAATAATATACCTTTTCATCTCATATTGAAAATGCAGCTTTTATGTGGGTACTAGATTGCTATAGGAAAGGTATACCTATACCTACAGATTCTGGTATGATTGGGAATATGTAGTCATTATATGACAACTTAAAACAAAAGGAAGGTGTAGGCTCTAAAGCTGAAGAATTTAATGCTAGCAAAGGATGGTTTGATAATTTTATTACAAAGTTTGGCATAAAAAAATGACAAGATAACAGGAAAAGCAACTTCTGCCGAACAAGAAGCTGGAACCATGTTCCCGGATGCCATTGAGAAAGTCACTGAGAAAAAAGGTTATCTATCTGAACAAGTTTTGAATGTAGATTAAAGTGGTGTATTCAGGAAGAAAAAATGCTAGAAAGGACATTTATTACTAAGGCAAAGAAGCACGGCTGTGGATTTAAAGCAGGAAAAGACAGGCTAACACTGTTTTGTGCAAATGCAGTTGAGTTCATGATCAGGACTGACCATATCTATAAAGCTGCTAACTTGCCACCTTTGAAGGGCATATATGAACACCATCTGCCAGTCTTCTGGTTATACAACAAGAAGGCCTGTACAACGAGAACCCTTTTTCTGGACTGGTTCTATCAGTGCTTTGTCCCTGAGGTTGGAAAGTAATTTGCCTGTAAGGGACTGCCTTCTGAAGTTCTTTTGATATTGAACAATGTCCCTGGCCATCCTGAACCCCATAAGTTCAACAGCAAAAGATGTCAAAGTATTCTACTTGCCCTCAAAAACATCTCTATTTCAGCCGCTAGAACATGTAAGCTCATTACACATGGTCTCTACGTAAAGGACTGTCTATGCTATGGGAAAGAACCCTAATAGAACATCATACAAATGTGGAAGGCTCACACTATTGAGGATGCCACTGTTATTTATTTGTTTGTTTATTTATTTCTTGCCACTGTTATTTTAAAAAGGCTGTGAAAGCCATCAAGCTTTCCTGAAACAATATATTCCTGCTGGAGAAAACCATATCCAGATGTGTGTGACTTACAGAATTAATTAATTAATTAATTAATTTATTTATTTATTTATGATAGTCACAGAGAGAGAGAGAGGCAGAGACACAGGCAGAGGGAGAAGCAGGCTCCATGCATCGGGAGCCCGATGTGGGATTCGATCCCCAGTCGCCAGGATGGCGCCCTGGGCCAAAGGCAGGCGCTAAACCGCTGCGCCACCCAGGGATCCCAACTTTACAGAATTTAAAACAAAGCCAGTGAAGAAAATAATGAAGGAGATTATAGATATGGTAAAAAGATGGAGAGAAAGGATTCATGATATGGACCTATCAAGAAATTCAAGAGCTAACAGACACCACACCAAAAGATTAACAGAGGATGACCTGATAGACGTGAATGCTTCCAAACCAGTGCCAGACGATGAAGAAGTAGAAGAAGAAAAGGTGCAGCAAATGAACTGACATTTGACAGTCTGGCAGAAGAGTTCTGATTATTTAAGACTGCTTTTGACTTCTTTCACAACATAGACCCTTCTATGATATGAGCACTAAAACTAAAGCAGACAGTGGAAGAAAAATTGGTATGATATAGAAACCTGTTTAGCAAAATGAAAAAAGCAGAAGAGTCAGTTAGATATAACAATACATTTCCATAAAGTTACAGCAAGTGTCCCCGCCTCTCCTGCTTCTCCTTCCATTTCCTCTACTTCTTACACTTTTACTATTTCTGAGACAAGAAGAACCTCTTCTCTGCCTCCTCAGCCTACTCATTGTGAAGATGACAAGGATGAAGACCTTATGACAATCCACGTCCACTTAATGAATAATAATCATCATGCCGTTCAGTTAATAAATGTGTATGTGGTACCTGTGCATGGGTATCTTTGTACAGAAAACTAACTGTATGGCAAGAGCTCAATGAGACATTTCTTTATCATCATCATCAGCAATGTCAAAGTATTTGCGTGTGCAAGACTTGTATGGAAGTGAATAGCCAAGCTATCCTTATATAGGGATAAAGTCAGTAGTATTTAATATAAAGTTAATAATGTGTTAGTTTTCTTTGGCTTTTTTAAAAAATATATTTATTTTAAAATTAGAGTGAGCACACACAGGGAAGGGGGAGGAAATGGAGAGAATCTCAAACTGACTTCCCACTGAACACACAAGCCAATGCGGGGCTCGATCCCACAACCCTGGGATCATGACCTGAGCCAAAAATCAAGAGTTCACTGCTTAATCAATTGAGCCAACGAGGTGTCCCAGTTTTCCTAACGTTTTATAACTTTGCTTTCAAAGAATTACATTATCATACAGTATGCCTCGTTCTCTCATAATTGGAGAGACTGCACACACATCAACCTGTCATCACAGGTAAGGAGGTTTTTTTTTTTTAATTAACAATTTCCAATATTGCATTAGGACAACTGCAACTGTATGCCATAAAGATTTTATAATGATTCATTCATTAGTACATAGGCTACGCTACCATAAAGCATTCATATTGCTACTTAATTATCCATGTATGAATCATTAAATCTATAAATAAATAAGAATTTATTTTTCACATTAACTTTTCAATTTTGATGTCTCGTGTTAGTAATACACTTAATGTCTACAATGTTTCATATCATATAAAACAATACTGATGTAGGTATAGACACACCATTCATCTTATAAACAGATGGTATACACTTATCAATACAGTACTGTATTTTTTCTTCTTGATGGCTTTTAGTAACATTTTTTGTTTACTATAAGAATACAGTATACTGTATTTTTACTTTTACTGTATACTGTATCTTTTAGTATACTATATTGTTTACTTTATTATAATACAGTATATAATACATATAAAATATGTTACATATTTTAAAGTATTTAAATAAAGATACCAAAAAAATAAATAAATAAAGATACATACAAAATATGTGTTAATCAACAATGTTATCAGTAAAGCTTTGGGTCAGCAGTTGGCTATTAGCAATTAAGTTTTTGGGGAATCAGACATTATATGAAGATTTCTGACTACACTGGGGGGGATTAAGGGGTTGGCGACCCTACACTCTGCGTTGTCCAAGTCAACTATATTCATATGTTAAATGAATGGATCTCTATCATCTGTAGGAAGATGTCTTAGCCATTTAGGTTGGCACTGAAGGCCTTTATATAGTATTTCATCCGATTTTATCTCCCCCGTCTAACTAAAAATTTTCCCATCAGACCAGTTCCATGATGTTTTGTGTACCCATAATTACATGTTTCGTTAATGCAATTATCATGACTTCTTGGTGTCTGATGAATCAAACCAAAGTCTAGATGGAGTCCAACTTATCTGTGAAAATTTCATTAGCTCACATCTACAAGTTTCTTACCTGTATATTTATTGGTCTCTCTCTTTTTTTAAAATTTTTTATTTATTTATGATAGTCACACACACACACACACACACACACAGAGAGGCAGAGACATAGGCAGAGGGAGAAGCAGGCTCCATGCACCGGGAGCCCGACGTGGGACTTGATCCCGGATCTCCAGGATCGCACCCTGGGCCAAAGGCAGGCGCTAAACTGCTGCGCCACCCAGGAATCCCTATTTATTGGTCTCTTAAACCACTCATCTGAAATGCTTAATTACTGTCAGCTATGTGACAACAGCTAGAACCATGTATACATAGTGACTGCCTATGGTAAACTACCTGTGGCAAAGTACTAGCCAAATTTGTTTAAATTTCTAATGTGTCAGTCAGGTATAATACTTCTGCAGACTATAGTGATCACATGGTTGGTGTCAGACTGCTATAAAGGTTTCTCAATGCTAACTCTCAATTTTGTACTTATCATGGACCAGTAATAAATAATTCGTGGATCATTCTCAGTTTGTGGTCCTACTTTGAGCATCAATGAACCATATCATTTCACAGAGCCTGGTTCTCAAATAAGTGGTTCTCAATTGATTAAATGGTAATATCCTTATATTTACTTAGTTACAATACTAGAGAATATGTTTCATATAATCCTTGATTATAAAAAACCTGTAATGAGTTTTAAATATATAGTTATCTATGAAATCTAGGTCAAAAAATGATTAAAAGGAAGAGTTTATAATATGCAGTGCTATATGATTTGACAGTGTAAATTTACAACACCTACAAAAGTCAGGAGGAAAAATTTTAACTGTTTCAGTAATAATTGATATGGTGACACTACAATTATAGTTTTAAGTGTAACGTGTGATAAAAACATAATTAATAATAGACTAGTCTAATTTCTGGAATCCCTTGAGTCTTCTAAGAATTAAAATATTCTGTATATCTCAATGCAGATATGTAGAAACAAAGATTCTAACTCTGTACCTTTAAAAAACACAGAAATAATAACAAACCAGTAGGAATGAGCAATCTTAACACTCAGACTGAGATTTTGAAATATCATTTTGCATTAAAAGAAACAAGGGCTTCTTAAAGAAATAGCTAATTCATAAAAAAATTTAAAAAAAAAGAAATAGCTAATTCCTGGTCTATGGGAGTAAAAAGACAAGATGAGCCTGAAACATCTTAAAATACTAGACAGCACAGATGCTGACTACAAAGGTCATGTCAAAAGGATTAAAGGATCAAAACAAGAGACTAAGTGGCCAAAATGGATGATCTGAGCTTCAATGGGGGGGGGGGGGGGGTGTTAATATACTGAAGTCTGTCAAAAATGTTTAATCCATGAATTAATAATGACATTGTTTAAAAATGGTATTTGTATACCTTCTTAGGATGGCAGGGAACCAATTCATTACCCGGAAAATTGGGTAAATAAAAAAGGAAAGAATCAAACAACACTTTTCCTTTTTTAAAAGATTTTATTTATTTATTTGAGAGACAGACAGACAGCATGAGCCAGGAGTCCAACATGGAGTTCCATCCCAGGACCCTTGGATCATGACCTGAGCCAAAGGCAGCAGACTCTAATCTACTGAGCCACCCATGCACTTTGGAATCAAACAACACTTTCCTTGGGCTTTTCGTATATGAGCTATGCTACTAGGTAATTAAAAAGTAAAAGAAAGGAAGGGACTCCCTTTAAGGTTATCCCAGTGAATAAATAAAAACAAAAACAGAATTAAGATATTTCCATTTTGGAAAAAAAAAAAAAACTTCCATTTTTCAACCTCCAGTGAATTAATGGATCAATAGCTACTAAAAAAAAAAAGAAAAAGAAAAAAAAAAAAAAAGAAGTGAAAACCGGACATTATGTGCTTCCTGATAAAATAAAACAAAAAAGGATAAATCCTGACTCTGAATATACCTCTTGCTCACGTTGCCAGTCTATAAGAAATACAAAACGCAGAACATACTGAATTACATCATGAGCATGTGATCAGTAAAGTCCAAACCATGAGAAATTAAAAATGAAAAGGTCAAGTTCTTTCAAAAGAAATTTTTAAGAAAAGAAGGATTAATAGATTTAAAGCTATCTAGTTAAAACAAACAAAAAGCAAGACCAAGTTGTAGTATCTAGGAAGGCACAGCTGGGTGATAAGACCATAAAAATAATACAGTGTAGGAAGGGGCTGTTATTGGGACAGAGCACAAAGAAGGTTACTGGAATGACTTGCTTGACCTGGCAGTAGATGCACCAAAGTTTGCCACAACGAAAAAGTTGTTACAGAGCACTGTACAGAAGAAGCCAATGACTGTAAATTCCATCTTAATAAAGGAATTTGTGGCAGAGGAGAAACACAACCAAAATATGTTAATATTCTTCATTCTGTGCCTTAAAAATTTATAATGATGTCACTAAACGATAAAAACACAAACCTCACTGAAGTGAAAACATCTTTTATAATAATGATGATGAATGCAAAAAACCCTACTTTTCCTATATAGTTTTGATTATCTCTTATGATCTAGAAAAAAATTATCATTAACATAGAACACTAGCTTGAAGAAAATAACAAAAAAAATCGACTTCAATCTTCTCAGTTAATAAATCTTAAGTGATTGTGAAAATATTTTTTTTTAATAAATCTTTTTTTTTTTTTTTAAGATTTTATTTATTCTTGAGAGACACAGAGACAGAGACACAGGCAGAGGGAGAAGCAGGCTCCATGCAGGGAGCCCGATGTGGGACTCGATACCGGGTCTCTAGGATCACACCCTGTGCTGAAAGTGGCACTAAACCGCTGAGCCACCCGGGCTGCCCTGTGAAAATATTTATATTCAGAGGAAATTTTCAGTGCAACTATGTTGGCAGCGCTCCCTGGTTATTCCAGTTGTTGCTTACTCTTAACAGGCATTAAATAAAAACTGCGATACTGAGTATATGGAGTCTAACTCAACAATATTAAATTAGTTCTATGCACTTACCCTTGCATAGTGGAATTCAACTCCATAGAGTTCTAAGGTACGTGCCGTGTTCAGGTAATTAAATTCTGCTTCTGCGGGAGATAAACCTCTGTAAAGACATTATGTCATACATTATACCAATTACAAATATGGCCAAATTAGAAAGAAAAAAAAAACTGATTTATCTGGAAAATTTTGAGCATTCTAATTGAATCTTTTCTAATATACCATGCATGACTACTCCTCTTAGTTCCATACAGTAATATCTAACTTACCTGTAGGGTACATTTTCAGGAACAAAAATCATTACTTTGTAGAATATTTTATTTTCCAGAAATACAAGAATGCACCAGGGGATGTAGAGAAAAAGGAATCCTTCTGCACTGTTGGTGGGAATGCAAACTGGTGCAGCCGCTATGGAAAACAGTATGGAGGTTCCTCAAAAAATTAAAAATGCCATATCATATAGTAATTCCACTACTGGGTATTCACCCGAAGAAAATGAAATCACGAACTCAAAAAAATATACAGACCCCTATGTTTATTACAGCCTTGTTAATAATAGCCAAGATATGGAAACAAACCAGTGTCCTTTGACAGGTAATTTGGTAAGACGTGGTTTATATATATACAATGGAGTATTACTCAGCCATAAAGAATGAGATCTTGCTGTTTGTGACAAAATGGATGGACCCTGAAGGTATTCTATGAAGTTAAGTAAGTTTGACTAAGAGAAACACCATATGATTTCACTTATATGCAGAATCCAAAAAACTGTATAAATAAAGAAACAGACCCACAAATACAGAGAACAAAATGATGGTTGTCAGAGGGGAGAGCTTTGGGAGGATGGGCAAAATGGGTGAAAGGGAGTGGGAGATACAGGCTTCCAGTTACAGAATGAGTTTAAGCACACGGAATCATGAGGTACAGCATACGGAATATAGTCAATGGTATTGTAATAGCATCGTATGGTAACATAATAGCTACATTTGTGAGTGTACCATAAGGAATAGACTTGTCAAATTACTGTGTTATACACCTGAAACTAATATAACTGTGTGGCAACTATATTTAAAAAAAAAAAAGGACCAAGTTTTAAAATTCCCTACGTGTTCTTACAGCTAACAAAGTCATTTTACCCTCTGACTTAATTTCAAAATGTTTTTCAGAAGATGGTCCAGATATGGTATCTGCATTTAAATCACACAGGTGCTTCTGAAACACACAAATTCTGAGACAATCTCCAAACCAATGCCTCTCAGAATATGGTATACATACAGGTGTTGATTCATACCAAGTACAGAAACTGAGAGTCAGTCTTTTATATTTCATAGTACAATTATTGGCAGAATAATTTCATGTCTGTTGAAACTAATAAGGAGAAACAAGGACTTGTTATTTTTTATGTCTCTACTTCTCCATTCTACTCTCCTAGTAACTCAATTTTACTGTATCTTTCAGAAGTTTCATTCTATGACAGAATGGGTCTGTCACCCATAGACCCAAATTGTGGTCTTTTATCACAGATAGTTGCAGAAGTATTACTATATACAATCTGATGTGGAACGAATAAGAACCAAATTGTTATATTTAAGAACGTCCAGGTTATTCTTATGAACACAAGTTTGAGGACTACTACTCTAGCAAAGCCTTTAAAAACAAATCTACCCCAGATTAGTTCTAAAACTATCTGATATCTGATATTATCTGACTATACCAGAGCAAAATCAGCAAATTAGAAAAGATAGCAACTTTCACTCACTAATGGTAACAGAAAAGGAAGCCAACAGCCTGCCAATGAAGCTCATAAAAATGGAATTCCTAGAAAAAGCACATGTACCTCAATTTTCTATAAAATTCAATTAAGGGATCCCTGGGTGGCGCAGCGGTTTGGCGCCTGCCTTTGGCCCAGGGCGCGATCCTGGAGACACGGGATCGAATCCCACGTCAGGCTCCCGGCATGGAGCCTGCTTCTCCCTCTGCCTGTGTCTCTCCCTCTCTCTCTCTCTGTATGACTATCGTAAATAAAATTTAAAAAAAAAATAATAATAAAATATAATTCAATTAAGTTAAATAAATCTCTACCTCCCTACCCATCCCCTATTCCTCAGTTAAACTGGATGATTCTATTTTTTCTTTCTTTAAAGATCTGAAGAATCTGCTTCTCCCTCTGCCTGTGTCTTTGCCTCTCTCTCTCTCTCTCTCTCTCTCTGTGTTGCTCATGAATAAATAAATAAAATCTTAAAAAAAAAAAAAAAAAGATCTGAGGAATCATTTCTTTAAACCAAATACAGGCGCAGCCCGGGTGGCTCAGCGATTTAGTACCACATTCAGCCCAGGGCCTGATCCTGGAGACCCGGGATTGAGTCCCATGTCGGGCTCCCTGCATGGACCCTGCTTCTCCCTCTACCTGTGTCTCTGCCCACCGCTCTTTCTCCCTCTGTGTCTCTTATTAATAAATAAAATCTTAAAAAAATAAAAATAAACCAAATACAAATACATAATCAGTACCTTATTAAACTTTTTCCTCACAGAAGAGAGTTTCCATTACTGGCAAATTTTTTAAAATTCTGATTTATAAAAAAAATCTGATTTATCTTGAAACCCTTGAATGGATATGCTATGTGTAAATGGCATTTACTGGGGGACCTGGGTGGCTCTGTGGCTGAGCGTATGCCTTTGGCTCAAATCATGATCCTGGGTCCTCGGATCAAGTCCCACATCTGGCCCCCTCAAGGAGCCTGCTTCTCCCTCTGGCTATATCTCTGCCGTTCTCTCTCATGAATAAACAAATAAAATCTTCAAAAAAAATTGTCATTTATTGTGAGACTGAATCAGCCCCCTCACTGGCATTGGGCCAGTCTATTGAAATTGTGATTTTATTAGTCTTATTTTAGATCAGAGGTCAGCAAGCTTTTATAAAGAGCAAGACAATAAATACTTTAGGCTTTCAGGTCACATAGTCTCTGCTACAACTACTCAGCTCTGCTGTTACATGAAAGCAGTCACAAACATGAAGACAAATAAGGGAATCTATGCTCCAGTAAGTGTTCATTTATGAACATCAAATTGGAATTTCTCAAGATTACACCTGCCACAAAATGTTATTCTTTTTTTTGTATTTTTGTCAAATATTTAAAATGTACAAATCATTCTAAGTTCAAGGGCCAGTACAAAAATTGGCAGTGAGCCAGCACGCCGACCTGTTTTAGATACATGGGCCATTACCAAATGAAAGTTAAGTTTTCTTAATATTAAGAGTTAATATTTCTTCTTACCATCTGCTGGGTATTGTTCTAAGTACTTTGTACATATAAACTCACTTAATCCTTACATTAACTCCAGAGATAGATACTTTTATTACCCACAATTTATATATAATGAAACAGAGAAGCAGAAGTAGCAATCTGACCAAGATTATAAAACAGTTGTCTTAGCCAGAATTTCAGACCAGGCAGTCTGGATCTCTAGTTCAAATATTTTCTTAGCCAATCTCCAATACCATCTTAGTTCCGCCATGAGTAATTTTGAATTGCATGTTAAAGCAAAAGTAAACTTTTAACAAATAAATGGTATTATTTTCTATTCACAGCAATAAATCTCTTCTTAAAACAAATTATGTCATAGAAAATGAAGACTCACAAAATAACAAAGTTGAATATTGTTATGAATGAAAAAAATGCTAGATTTTTAAAATTATTTTTTTAAGATTTTGTTTATGAATTCATGAGAAACACAGAAAGGCAAAGACATAGGCAGAGTGAGAAGCAGGTTCCCTATGGGGAGCCTAATGTGGAACTCGATCCCAGGACCCTGGGATCACGACCTGAGCTGAATGAAGGCAGATGCTCAACCACAAGCCATCCAGGCACCCTTTAAAAGGATTTTTTTTTTAATTTTTTTTTTAATTTATTTATGATAGTCACACACACAGAGAGAGAGAGAGGCAGAGACACAGGCAGAGGGAGAAGCAGGCTCCATGCACCGGGAGCCCGACGTGGGATTCGATCCCGGGTGTCCAGGATCGCGCGCTGGGCCAAAGGCAGGCGCCAAACCGCTGCGCCACCCAGGGATCCCCTAAAAGGATTTTTTTAAATTAATTTAATATTACAGAATGTTCCCTTTCTCCTCTTGACAAATTACAAATAAATGTTTCCTTTCAGATAGCTAAAAACTAAGAAAGAATTGCTCAGTAGATTAATATGTAACAACTGATCTATGAGCATACTATTAATATTCTAAAATTACTCTTGGGGCACCTGGGTGGCTCAGTGGTTGAGCATCTGCCTTTGGCCCAGGTCGTGATCCCAGAGTCCAAGGACTGAGTCCCACATCAGGCTCCCCACAGGGAGCTTCTCCCTCTTCCTATTGTCTTTGTGTGTCTCATGAATAAATAAATAAATATTAAAATAAAAATAAAATAAAATTTCTCCTAAAGAACTGTCAACTTTACATAATAGCAACTTTCTTTCTTTTTTTTCTTTTAAGAGCATGGAGCCCAATACACAGCCCTGAAATCAAGACCTGGGCTGAGATGAAGTCAGGGGCTCAATCAACTGAGTCACCCAGGCACCCCAATAGCAAATTTCTGTTTACATACAGTTTTATGGTTCTTACTAGAAATGAAACAAAGATTCATATATTCTATGAAGTTAGCAATGATTTTTTTTTAGTATAGACAACCCACATTTCCTTACACCAATAACACTATTTTATATAACAATAACTGTTGTGTATTAAGTAAATATAACAATCACATTAGAATTTATAACATTTCTCTAGAAAAGATGCCATTAAGAAGTTTATGAAATAAGCAGAAAAGTAAATAAATCCTTACGTATGTTGCTGATGTAATTTTGCAATTTCTTTTTCAAAGTCTTGAGGTTGATTAGGAATGAAAGAATAATCTGAGAGGTAGCCTGACAAGTTATCTGACTGATTGTAGTCTCCAAGTTCAGCTATTACATGGAAGAAAAATAGTCAAAATTTAATAAACAAATTTAGTAATTCTGATAGCCCAAACAGCAATGTCATGAATTCCATTATATTTCTTGGAAGTTAAATACTTGTTTTTACTGCTAGCTACCATGTAAGCAAGTTAGCATTCTTCTAGGTCTCAAACAACTTCAGAAAAACTTTTTCAGGAATTAAACTAACTGAATGTTTCATTACATTTCCTTTGCAATCACTTTTTTCTGTATAGTAACATATGTCTAATGAACTCCTGCATTAAAGGCAATGTACTATCAACACAGACCATATAATCACATGCTATGTGACCTAAGAGTGAGTTCATACTTACACTGAACAGCAAATGAAGCCAAAAGGGCAGCAGTATTATAAGGACAGGGCAATCTAATAAAACAAAACAGAAAATACATAAGCTAATGTTAAACACAATAATTTCAAAAGCACTGTAATTCATATAATACTGTTCATCTATGAAGTCTCCATCACTTACACTTTAACAATTAAGTAACAAACTTATCTGATGAAAAAAATTCATACTGTAATAACCATTTTTCAATAATTTATTTGAAATGATCATGAGTTACTTAATATAGAACTAAAAGTACTTTCTTTTTAAACTAAAAGTACTTTTAAAGTCCATTATTAAAAATTTTAAATAGCTCACCGTCCAGTAAGAATGTCTTGTTTAATTTGCAAAAAATACTGGTACCTTAAAAAAAGAGAGAGACCAAGAGACAACATTTAGATTTACTGAAATTACAACATTTAGAGTTTAAAAATGGTATACTTATATTAACTAGTAAAGTTGAAAAAAAAATAACTAGTAAAGTTGAATTTAAGTATTTGCTTTTATAATCTATATATTAGCACATGTAAAGATATTTTTAAAATAAGCTTTCATAAATTCATGAATCCCAATCTTTAAAATTCTTTGATAAACGCAATTCAGTACTTCAAATATGTTTCCACTAGCTTGTATTATAAAACTCAAGATATCTAAGAACTACATGACCGAGGGAGATTAGGGATTATCCTCTGAAGATTGTTGTTTGTAGAAATTATAACTGGGAAACACAGAAAACTTGAGTTAGAGACATAGGAGAGCTGACAGCAATGCAGTAAAGATCACGTGGAGAAAGTCATACTTTCTACTGAGACAGAAAGCAAGCTGCAAAGACAGGCCTATGGTCGACTTATTTAGCTGCCAGAAGCCGCTAAGCATAGAAAAGCATTTTTCCATTTTTTTTTGCATTTTTCCATTTTCATTTGAGTTAAGAAAGCTCTCCTTGATCAGAAAACAAAAAACAAATAACAACAAAAAAAACAAAAAACAAAACAAAACAAAAAAAAACCTTAAGCTCCCTTCCCTACTATTAGAATTGCCAAGTACCCAACTTCCTTTAAAACCAACAACACATTAAGATTTCTATCAAGGAATCCCTGGGTGGCGCAGCGGTTTGGCACCTGCCTTTGGCCCAGGGAGCGATCCTGGAGACCCGGGATCGAATCCCACATCGGGCTCCCGGTGCATGGAGCCTACTTCTCCCTCTGCCTATGTCTCTGCCTCTCTCTCTCTGTGACTATCATAAATGAATTTAAAAAAAAAAAGATTTCTATCAAAAAGAATGCAGAGGTTGCTTACGAGATGACACCTAGTCCCCACTAATGGGGTAAGTCATTCCCTCAATGATGTGTCGATGCTTGCAACAAGTCACCTGTACTTTTTAATGCTAGCAGAAGACCAAATTTTGTAGCTTTAAATGTTTTAACAGTGAATTTTAAGACTTTATTCCACTCCACTGAAAAAAGTACACATACTCCAAGAATCAAAAATCACGTTTAAGAATTTTAGTTGTCTGGCTGATTAAAATTATTAAAGACCTCCATGACAATATTCAAGTTATCAAAAAATGTAATTATTTCAGAGAATCAGATATTCACTAAAACAATTTTTTTTAAGTTGATAGAAATATCTTGGCTTCAACTGTGGAAGGAGCCTTGGTGTCCATCAAAAGATGAATTGATAAGGATGATGTGGTTTATGTATACAATGGAATATTACTCAGCCATTAGAAACGACAAATACCCACCATTTGCTTCAACGTGGTTGGAATTGGAGGGTATTATACTGAGTGAAATAAGTCAATCGGAGAAGGACAAACATTATATGGTCTCATTCATTTAGGGAATATAAAAAATAGTGAAAAGGAATAAAGGGGAAAGGAGAAAAAAATGAGTGGTAAATATCAGAAAGGGAGATAGAACATGAGAGACTCCTAACTCTGGGAAACGAACTAGGAGTGGTGGAAGGGGAGTGGGAGTGACTGGGTGACAGGCACTGAGGGGGGCACTTGATGGGATGAGCACTGGGTGTTATTCTATATGTTGACAAATTGAACACCAATAAAAGATAAATTTATAAAAAAAAAAGAAATATCTTGGCTTCACATATTAAGTATACAAACGTCCTGTGAGAATTAATATGTAATACTGTGAATATTACCTACTTATTCAATCTAAGACAATAAATCTCTACCTAGCTAACTTGGTTTCATAATTAAAGGTAAAGGTTCATGGTAGGAACTAATCTCAATGTTAAGATTGAAAAGGCATGTGTATTCTTGACATAATATTTTAAGTCTTACACAAATAATACCTATGCCTGATGAATTTTTATTTTTTAAATTAAATTCAATTAGCCAACATATAGTACATACTTATTTTCAGGTATAGTGTTCAATGATTTATCAGCTGCATATAACATTCAGTGCTCACATTATGTGATTAATTTTATTTAAATAACCAGTAAGGATTGACAGAGTAGAAACTAGAATTCAAGTACTAATACACTAAACCAGTCATAGTGCTCCTTAGCAAAGTACTTAAAATTTGGCTGAGCATCAGTTTCTAGATTTGTAAAAAAGGAAGTAATATCACTTGTCTAGTATATGTATCCTATGGGCCCTAAGTAAGGTGATTAAAAACCTAATTTTTAAATTAAGATTTTTAAGATAGATTAATAATGCTTGAGGTAAATACAGAAATGACACGCTTAATCTGTAAAAATAATACAACTTTTCTAATCTAGACAGTAACCAATACCATGAGCACTTATTATGTATTGAGTACACCTAAGCACTAAGAAGGGACCGAAGAAATGTCATTTGTACTGTCATGACTCATGAGAAAACTCCAATTCTAAGGATGCCAGCACCTGCTAATACCAAATGACCTGTAGTCTGATATAAGTTCTATAGGTCCACTCTTTCCTACAACTTATCTAAAATGGAATCTGAAGGTAAAGAGGTGTTGTCACAGATTTCCTGTTCTGTGGGTTTAAACTAGTCCTTAAAATTTATCAACTGTGGCTTAAGGTGTCATATTACTAGTCATGCATGACCACTGCATTAAGCCTACCCAAGCAATAAAGTTTTAAAGGAGTATTCTTAACGCTGGCTGTCTATTAGAATCACCTGGGAAGCTTGTAATAATCCCATCTGAGACCTAATTAAATCAAAAGATCTCAGGGGTGTGACCTAGGCATCAGCATGTTTTAAAACTCCCCTAAGTGATTCTAAGTTGTAGGAAGGTAGAGATTCAATAAGGTATTTTACGATAATATAATGAAAACTAGTTACTTAATTCATTTTACCCAATACCAGCAGTTAAAAGATTCTAGGAAAAAAAAAATAATAATAATAAAAAATAAAAAATAAAAAAAAAGATTCTAGGACATCCTATTATAAAGGATTTTTCAAACAATACATTATTTTTAGTGAAAACAAAGATAATCCTCTAGACAACAGGCTGAACACAAAGCCAACTGCTTGGTTACTACCAAACTTGGCTTTACTTTCTTCTACTTCAGGAAGATATTATGACTTAATTATCATTGAGATACATTTATTTTTTGATTATGTTTTCAACACAGGCTATAAAAAAAAAAAACACATTCAAGCTCCATTAAGAAATTCAAAGACATTATTTTGAGTGAAGTAAATTATGAATACGGCTGCAACTGGCCATATTTTAACTGTTCTAACAAACTTTTCTTTTTTTTGTTTTTTTTTTCTGACAAACTTTTCATATATATTAAACACATCAGAAATCCAATTTTAAATTATTGGTCTTTTAATTAAAATATCTTATACATTTAAAACTGATTACATGAAATATGTATTATGGAATACTTTGCTACTTGATTTCAGGAAATTGTAAAATGCACTTAAATATGTTTTTTAAGGGGTGTTTGGGTGGCTCAATGGTTGAGCGTCTGCCTTTGGCTCAGGATCATGATCCTGGGGTCCTAGATTTCAGTCCCGCATCAGGCTCACTGCAGGGAGTCTGCTTCTCCTGGTGCCTATCTATGTCTCTGGCTCTCTCATGAATCAATAAATAAAATATTAAAAAAAAAAGTTTCATTTGAAGTTAAGACATAATCAGAGGAAGTTCTACAATACTAAGATATATTAAGATAAAAGATTTTGTTATTTTAATTATTTAACAACAACAACTTGAATGACTGGGAGCTACAATATTAAACTGAAGGTTATTCATATGACACTACTTTGCTTTCCAAAACAAATTAGCTTGGAAATAATATTAGTTTCAACTGTTAGGACTGCCTAATCCAAGACTTGCATTCCTAAATTCTGTTATAAAAAAGGTAACAGGGGATCCCTGGGTGGCGCAGTGGTTTGGCGCCTGCCTTTGGCCCAGGGTGCGATCCTGGAGACCCGGGATCGAATCCCACGTCGGGCTCCCGGTGCATGGAGCCTGCTTCTCCCTCTGCCTGTGTCTCTGCCTCTCTCTCTCTCTCTGTGTGACTATCATAAATAAATAAAAATTTAAAAAAAATAATAAAAAATAAAAAAGTTAACACCTTGCCCTCAACAAACAGACAGAAAAGGACCCTCAAGAATGTCAATTTAACTTAGACCAGACTTTAACTGGTCTACTGAAAACCCTAATTTTATAAACACCCGATGATTGGTAAATACAGCCTAAATATTTTTAATTTTTTCTTTTGTTACTCCACATCACCACAGTACGCTAAACAATGACCAACATGGTAACATTTCACAGACTATTTACAGGTAGCTTTAGGAACAGATTGTTAATTTAGCACCTACCTTTCAGAGTAATTCTGAATAAAATCACTGACCTATATTCTTGTATCTGAGACTTTTATGGAGGTACTCTATGCTAATTTTTTATTTAGTCTTTTTTTTTTTTTAAAGCCTAACTCCAAATGCTGTCTTTCAAATAAACAAGATTATTATTTAGGTACAGATACCACAATGTGATTATTCCCCACTACCTTAAATAGCTAACCTAACATTCATATACTTTCAAAATGCTCATCTGGGTCATTCTTGTGTATACTTTGTCAAGAAGTGACAACAAAATTCGATTCTGTCTTAAGATCAGATTTAAAATTGCCAATAAAGTTAGCACTTAAAGAACTGAATGTGCTAGTGTACTCCCTGTCAACAATTTTTTATAAAAAGGCACCTGCTTACCTGAAACTCACAACACTATATGTTAATTATACTGTTAAGGAAAATGGTGAGAGTGGAGGAGAAAAAGAAAAAAAAGAATTTGAATCTTAGCAAAAGGGAACTACAGATTGCATTTTCATAGTGAAAAAAAAGTACCTGTTGACCATTACTCCTGCACATAATGGTTATATATTTTCCAAATTCTATGTTCTCCTCAATGGAAATAAAAAAAGCATATAAATATGCTTTTACATAAACCAGCAGACACAATTCTCACTATGCAGCATCACTTGGATACAATTACAATATCATCTGATTACCTCAACTAGTTATACCAGTGATTCTTAACCATTTTTTTTTTTTACAAGTAGAAAATTCTGATTTGATACGGTTCAAAAGGCAGCTTGTGGATACATGGGGTGGCCCTGGAACTCCAATCTCCTAAAGCCCTCCCAGCCATCCAAGAGGAAAGGAAACATAAAAGATCTATAACCCATTCCATGTGATGGCTGGGAATCTCAGAATTACACCATGATAATTTTTTTCTGCCTAAAGAATTTCAAAAAAATTTTTCAAAATTTCATAGTTTTGACAATATTTTCAGGAAGAATATGCTCCATAAACCCACCTTGTGTATTCTTCTTGTAACTTGTTGGGGTCACTTA
Source organism: Nyctereutes procyonoides (assembly GCF_905146905.1). Lineage (NCBI taxonomy): Eukaryota > Metazoa > Chordata > Mammalia > Carnivora > Canidae > Nyctereutes > Nyctereutes procyonoides. Next base: position 8,648,333 of record NW_026575030.1, on the reverse strand, counting down.
CAAAAAATTTGACTCTAAAGTTCAAACTGTAAGGAGATCCTCCTAGAATTAATAAGAGCAGTTCTAATTAATCAGATTATATTAATCCTTTATCTTTATAACGTATAGTTGCAAAATGTCAAGTAAGTGTGTATGCTCACTCTTTAGCTGCTTCCTTATTGGTTTGTTTGGATCCAGCCACCTCTGAAAAATAAATAAATAAGACTGATTTCTTTTTTCCTTGATGAACTAATACATCAATGTTTATAAATCTATAACATTTTAAGATCAATACTAAAAACTGCATTGTGAAAACAGTCTAGGAAAAAATAATCAATTTACAGATACTCATATTAAGTTAATAAAATTCTACTAGAAAGTATTGAATGTATTTGTGGGAACTCTAAATTTTTTATTTAAATTTCCCATGAAATTCTATAGTATGCAATAAACTCTATTCCAGAAGGAAAAATCCTAAATAGCAATCTAAAGTGATTTCTGTTAATATATAATAGTGTGGCAAGTTTTTAAAATTCTTGACATCTTTCATAAAAATATAGTTGACCTTATATTCTCATTCAGACAAAATCTAGCTACACATCAAGAAAATACACTCCTAAGAAAAAAAAATTTTTTTCACTTTTTAAAAAGTAGGCTCCACACCCAAAATGGAGCCCAATGCACGGCTTGAACTCACAACCCTGAGATTAAGACCTGAGCTGAGATCAAGAGTCAGATGTTCAACCAACTATGCCACCTAAGCATCCCAAATCTTAAGAAAAATTTTCTAATTTCTACCCTATTCCTTAAAAAATAAAACTATCTCCCCTTCCCCCAAAAAAATCTCCACCCTGATTTTGTAAGAGATAATGTTTAGTTTGGGGAAGTACTAAAAGGTGTGAGAATTTTAAGTAGTCTCAATATCTGAATGCCAATTAAGCTCTACTTAAGGAAAACTATAGCTAAATTCAGACTGCCAACATGTTTCAGTTAAAAAAATTAAAGAACCCAAAATGTGTATTAGATGTGGCAGTAGTTTGAAAGCACTACATAAATATCAACTTATGTATCATTATGTATAACCATACTCTACCACCCATACTTGATTCCAAGCAGGGCACATAGATTTTAATAACAAATGGCTAAGAGTAATTCAAAAGTCTTTCCTTTTCATTATCCACAACATCCAACACATCAAATCCAGCTAATTCTACCTTTCAAATATACTTTGAATTTAATAGATCTTCTTTATCCATTCTGCCATCATCTTTATGTCTGAGATAGCTCTGGCCATAGCTTATTTAAAAATAACAAAAAAAGATGATTTACTTTAGACACAGAGAAAACAGTGCACATGTGCACGCAGCAGGGAGAAGGAAAGGAAGGCTGGGAGAGAGATTCCCAATCTCTCTGATGAGAGGTTCAATCCCATGACCCATGATCACAACCGGAGCTGAAACCAAGAGTTAGGTGCATAAACTACAGCACCACCCAGGAGCCCCTAGCTATAGCCTCTTAATTGTTGTCCTTGCTTCTTTTCTTACCACGTTCTTTATTCTCCATTCCAAAGCTAGATTCCTCTTTCAGAACACATTACTCCTTTGCTTAAAGCTCTTTCTCAACACAAGGTCCAAAGCCCCTACTAGGGCTTGCATAATCACTTCTTACCTCAAATTACTAAACTCCAGCCACAACTGCCTCTTGTCTGTTTCTCATAGATGCCAAGTTAGGGTCTTCAATTAGAAGTTTCCTCATGCATAGAATGTCCTTCTCCTATTTCCCATGGCTGATTCTTATTAACTTCTAAGTCTCAGCTTAAATGCTACCTCCTTGGAAAGGACTTCACTGATTACCAAAAGTATGTCACAAACCTCCTATTTCCTTGGTTATTTTCTATGAGTGGGTAAGGAATATTAATTTCTTATATAACATTTTCTTTCTTTTTTTTAAGATTTTATTTATTTATTATTATTTATTTATTTATTTATTTATTCGTGAGAGACACAGAAAGAGAGGCAGACATAAAGAAAATGAGAGAATCAAGTTCCCTGTGGGGAGCCTGATGTGGGACTCCAATGCAGGATCACAGAATCACAACCTGATGCAAAGGCAGGTGCTCAACCACTGAGCCACTCAGGTGCCCCTCATAACATTCTCTTAATCATAATGTTTATTTGCCCTTTTTATTGCCATCTCTTTCATTAGATGATGAATTCCATGAGGTTAAAGGATAAAATCTGATTTGTTCAAAGCAGAGAGTAAGCACATGCATAGGGCATGGCATATAATTTGTACTAAAAAATTTGGTGGGGTGCCTGAGTGGCTGTCAGTTAAGTGTCTGCTTCAGCTCAGGTCACGATATCAGGGTCCTGGGATTGAGCCCCATGTTGGGCTCCCCGCACAGTGAGGAGCCTGTTTCTCCCACTCTCTCCATCTGCCACTCGCCCCAGCTTGTGCTCTGTCAAATAAATAAATAAAACCTTAAAAAAAAATTTGGTGAAGGACTGACTAAACCTGCTAAATGGCTCAACAGTTGGCATGGGCGAGGGGAATCTGTTTCTGCATCAATAATCAGTTTTCACCCTTACTTCACAAATTCGTTTCGCCTGTATATCCACCCATTTATCCACCTTCCAAACTATCTATATATTAAGGTGATTTCATTCTTCATGTTTTCTAGACAAAGTCATAAATTACCTTCATCTTAATGCTTGTCTATACTCAAAATTTGGACTTGGGTAATCTATTTAAAGCCTATCTTCCACATTCAGTTCTCCCTTAAAATATTCTAAAACAGTATCAGAAATATAAACACATTTACATATAGATGTATTAAGTTAAGATGTATTAAGATGTACTAGATGTATTAAAATGTAGATGTATTAAGCTGACAAAGCTTAGAAGGAGTACAATAACAAGTCCTGGGAAATTTAATCAACTCATCAATAACGTCAATGAGATAGGATTTAGGTTCTTGGCTTAGACCATGAAGATGAAACAATGCTGGAATCAGTACTACTGGACACTAAAGATACTGTTCCTAGTAAAAACACATCATCAAGTCAAAAGAAAAAGTGGGAAAACAGAGAACATATAGAGAAGTTATAGAGAAGTCCTATGGGGTGCCCGGGTGTCTCAGTCAGTTAAGCATCTACCTTTGATCCCAGCATCCTAAGATCCAGTCCTCTATCAGACTCCCTGATCAGCTCCTCCTGCCCCTACCCCTGCTCATGCTTTCTCTGTTTCTCTCTCTCAAATAAACACAATCTTTAAAAAAAATAAATTCTACAAATAAGAAAAAACCCAACACTAATAGAAATATGGATAATGAGTAAGAACAGAAAATTCACAGGAAATGTACATAATATTTAAGATAAAATATTCTCTCTTGATCATAATTAGAGAAATATAGAAGTAACCCACATTAGATTTTCATTTTTCAGCATTAACACACTGGCAAAGATTAAAAATTTAATGCCATACCACAATGGCTCCCAGAATGTGGAAACAGGCACATGTACATAGCTGATGAGAATAAAAATTATACCATCTCAATGTAGGACAACTTAGCAATATTTATCAAATATAAAATGTAATTGACCAGAGACCTAGCATTATTTTATGCAGAATTACTTACTGAGATATATTTCACACAGTATAAAATTCACCATTTAAAAAATGTATACTTCAGTGTACTTGAGGGTATTCACTATGTTGTATAACCACCAATACTAAATAATACTTGCATCACCCCAAAGAAATTCCATACCTATTAGCAGTCGGTCTCAATGACCTCCTACCCACAGCCCCTAGCAAGTACTTACTGTCTCTATGGATTTTATTATTTTGGACATTTCATATGAATGTAATCATACAACAGGTGGTCTTGTGTGTCTAGCTTCTTTCCTTTAGTATAATGTTTTCAAGGTTTATCCATGTTGTGGCATTTAACAGTACCTCATTCCATTTTATAGCTGACATTTAGCCCTTTTCTACCTTTATGCTCTCGTGAATTACACTGCTATGAACAATTTTGTGTGAACATGTGACAATCAATTCTCTCCAGTGTATGTCTAAGATTGGTATTATGATAATTCTATATTTAATTCTATATTTAACCTTTTAAGGAACTGCCAAATTTATATCCATAGTGGCCTGCAATATATCACATTTCCATGATCTATGTCAAAGGGTTCCAATTTCTTTGTATCCTCATCAATACTTGCTGTTGTCTTTTTAAGTACACCCATCCTATTAGGTATAAAGAGATATGTAATTCCTTTTAATTGATAAATTATATTCTACTGTAACTGATAAATTATATTCTATTGTACAAATATACAACTTGGTTATCATCAGATGGTAGACACAAGTGTTTCCACTTTTCAGCTATTATGAATAATGCTGCTAAGAACATCCAAGAACTAACTTTTGTGTGTGGACATGTTTTCATGTCTGGGTACATACTGGGAGTGGAACTGCTCACAGCACATTTTTCCTTTTTTACTACATCTTAGAAACAAGTATTGTAATCCCTCTAATTTTGTTCCTATATAAATGAGCACTAAAATTATGTCATTACCTATAGTCAGACACCATAATCTGCTGTGCCTAAAATTGCTCTACTGATTGAATATGCTGTATCAGAGATAAGAGTCTTCATTGTTTGTAATGCAATATATATGAATTTAAAATGTAGTACCTTATTAAAAGTGATTAATACCTATCAAGTATTAATAGCTAATAGGGATGTTTTGGTTTAAGACAGCAATATAGGAGAACCCTAGACTCACCTCATCCCATGGACACACTGAATCTAAAAGCTACATATGGAACCCCCAAACTAGATGAGTGACTTCCTCCCATTGGGTGAAAGAGAAAAAAACTCACGTCCAAGTTGGAAGGACAGGCCAAGACACAATCTCACCATAAACCTCACCCCCATCATGGTAACCCATAATGAGGAGGGAACTCACAATCCCAAGCTTCTCCTTGAAGAGCAAAGGGTTTGAACCACACATCTGATGCTCCAACTTTTAACACCTGCACCTGACAGATGACTGCCCAAAACCTCCAGCTTTGAAAATCAAGTAGAGCCTGTGACCACAAGACTCCCAAGACTGGAGTAAACCAAGAAACAGTTCTTAAAGGCTTAATGCAAACTCACCGACCCCAGGGGAGAGTAGAGGCAGCCAACTTAAAAGTGCCCAGACTTTCTGCAGAGAGACTTACTTGCTTATCTTAAAGGATGGGCCTAAGGGGAAGAAATCTAATTTAATATACATCTGGGGCACCTAATGAAACACTCTCCGAAGATGGGAGACCAGCAGGTGCCATCTTTGCACTTTCCCTCTGCCTCACTCCACATCACTGGTATCTTTTGGAAAGGAACTTACATATTCCTTGTCTGGCACCCTGATTTTTTCAACTGCTGCCCAGGAGACACCTAACAGATTGCTTGGCTCTGGTGACCACTGGCACTAGGCCCCACCACAGGACTCTACCAAGTGAAGAGAGTTTTTAACCACCTACCTCCTCACAATCACAGAACTGAAGAACACAATATCTGAACTGAAACATACATTACAATGGTTCAAGAGCAGATTTTTTTTTTTGCCTAATACAATATCAACATCAGATTTAGATGAAACAGAAGAAAGATAGCTTAAAGGACTTATGAGACAACCTCTAGCCGTTCAGTATTCATTCCATAGGGCTCCCACAGTAGAAAAGAGACAGAAAGGAGCAGAAAACTTATTTGAAGAAATAATGGCTGAAAGCTATCCTAACCTGGGGAAGGAAATAGACAACCAGATCCAAAAAAATCACAGAGTTCCAAATAAGAGGAACCTAAAGAGACCCACTGCAGGACACATTTTTTTTTCAAGGAGAGAATCTTAAAAGCAGCAAGAAAAAAACAACTTGTTACATACAAAGGAAATCTAGTAAAATTGTCAGATTTTTTAGCAGAAACTTTGCAGGCCAGAAGACGAGGGCATAGTCAAACTGCTGAATGAAACTGACAACCAAAAATACTCTGAATGCAGAACTGCCTTCAGAATTGAAACAGTGATCAAGCGTTATCCAGACAAGCAAAAGCTACTTTAGTTCATCACCACTGGACTAGCCTTAAGATAAAGGTTAAAGGTACTTCTTTAAACTGAAATGAAAGGGTACTAATTAGCAACAAGAAAACAGGAAAGTATAAATCTCACTGGTAAAAGTAAATATGCAGTAAAATTCAGAATAATCTAACGTTGTAAAGGTGGTGGAGTAATTACATATTAAGCTAGTATAAAGGTTAAAAGATAGAACTAATAAAAATAACTATAATCAGTAATTTGTTACTGGATACACAAGTTAAAAACATGTAAACTGTTATCAACTTAAAACACTTATAAGGATAAGTTGCTTTATGTAAGCTTCATGATAACTACATAGAAAAACCTATAGTCGATATATAAAAATAAAGAGAAAGGAATCTAACCATACCACTACAAAAATCATCAAATTGCAAAGAAAGAAAATAAAACCCATCTATATGCTACCTACAAGAGACTTGCTTCATAGGGAAGGATACATAGACTAAAGATGAAGGCATGGAAAAAATATTCCATTGATGTTGGGAACAAAGGCAGAAGGAAATGCATATAAAATTAAATTTTCTTATACCCTGCAGCCCATTGACAAATACTTGAGGACCACATAGTATGACCAGGAAATTTGCAACTGTCTTAATGCTTAATGCTTTGCTAGAGGGAAAAACAACCTAAGCTTGACAAAACCTAGGCCTCCAGCATACTGTGAGTCTTCGTTAGCATATGAAAGTCCTTTTGGAAACTTCCCTTAATCTTTACTTCCCCCAATTTAAAAATATATTAAGTTGCTCCTCAAAATCTCAGGGCAGAAATAGGGCAACAGCTATTTTTGCACACTGGTCCTGCCCCTGGGCTTCGATAAAAACCACCTTGCACCAAAGATGTCTAAGAATTCTTTCTTGACCATAAGTTCTGAACCCCACCTTCAAACCACAACACATGCAAAATGGAAACCGAAAGAAACCTGGGTAGCTATACTTATATAAGACAAAATAGACTTTAAGACAAAGATTTCCATAAGAGACATAGTTATTATATAATGACTAAGGGGTCAATCTAACAGGATATAAAATTTGTAAATATTTATGCACCTAACACAAAGCACATAAACATATAAAGCAAGCATTAACAGACTTAAAGGAAGAAATAGACAATACAATGATATTAGGGGACTTTAATATCCAACTATTATCAAGTAAGCAGATCATCTAGACAGAAACTTAATAAGAAAACATTGGCTTAAACAAGAAATACCAAGTGTTGGTGAGGATGTGGAGATAAAGGATAACACTTTTGTGCACTGTTAGTGGGAATGTTAACTGCTGCAGCCATTATGCAAAACAGTATGGAGATGCCTGAAAAAAATTAAAAATAGAATTTCTATATGATCAAGCAATTCCACTCTGAATCTTATCCAAAGGAAACCAAACACTAACTTTTTTTTTTTTAAGATTTTAATTATTAATTCATGAGAGACAGAGGCACAGACTTAGGCAGAGGGGAAGCAGGTTCTCTGCAGGAAGCCTGATGCAGGCCACAATTCCAGGATCCACAATTCCGACTTGAGCCAGAGGCAGATGCTCAAACACTGAGCCACCCAGGTGCCCCCTAAACACTAACTTGAAAAGATATCTGCATCCTAGTATTCACTGGAGCATTATTTTACAACAGCCAAGATACAGAAGTATAACCTAAGTATCCACTGCTGGATGAATGGACAAAAAGATAGGATGTGTATATGCACATGCGCGCGCACAGCGCACACACACACACACACACACACACACACACAGGAATATTACCAAACCATAATAAAGAAGGGTATCTTGCCATTTGTGACAACTTGTATGGACTTCTGAGGGTATTATGCTAAAGAAAATGAACCAGACAGAGAAAAACAAATACCATTATGATCTCACTTCTGGGAACCTAAAAACACAAAACACAAACAGAAACCCAACCAAAATGCTGAATTCTTGAACAGATAGGTGGCTGCCAGGGGTGGCCCGTAGTGCATGGATGAAATGGTAAAGGGAGTCAAACCGTATGTATTTCCAGTTATTTTATAACTGCAAGTCCTAGAGAATGTAATATGACATAGTGACTATAGTTACCATTTTATATTAATGACAGTTAATATACTGTATATTTGAAAGTTGCTAAGAGAATAGATTTTAAAAGTTCATCACAAGTATAAAATTTGCAATAGTATGGTGATGGATGTTAACCATACGTAACTGCGGTAATAATTTCATAATATACACAAATATAGAGTCATTATGTTCTACACCTGAAACTAATATTATGTTACATGTCAATCATATCTCAATAAAAAAAAGAAGAGACAGCTATTAGGGATGAGTATTTCATCATCAAAATTCTATCAAATACTGAAGGAGTTTCAATTTAGACCTGGAGCTCTGTTTGTATCTTCTCAAATTTAACTTCATTTTTTTCACTTTGTAGAGTCTTATTAAATCTTCAAAATGTCTCATATATGCAAGTTAATTTTTACCTTATAAAATGTAGTATTTAAAAAAAAAGGAAGTTACACAATTGCCTGATAAAACCTGCTGTGTTATTATTAAAATATTCTGGGGCGCCTAAAATGTGCTGGGGCGCATGGATGGCTCACTGGTTGGGCGTCTGCCTTCAGCTCAGAGCATGATCCTGCAATCCCAGGATGGAGTCCCATATTGGGCTCCCTTCAAGGGGCCTGCTTCTCCCTCTGCCTTTGTCTCTGCTTCTCTCTCTCTCTCTGGATCTCTCGCGAATAAATAAAATCTTTAAAAAATAATAAAGTATTCTGTGCTTATATTATTATATGTTGCATCTAATAATGTTGAAGCGTAATTATTTCTTATTTCATTAATCTTAGCCTATTGGGTTAGAGCAGTAATTTTCAAGACATGGTTCCCTGGACTAGCAGCATTATCATAAAGGGAACTTGTTTGCACTGCAAGTTATTGAGCTTCACACCAGACTTTCTGAATCAGAAACTCTTAGAGCCCAGAAATCTGTATTTTAAGAAGTATCCAGGTGATTCTGATGTAAGTCAGGTTTGAAAGCCACAAGATTAGGGAATATGGAAACAGCAGGAAACAGTAAAAGATCATAACTACAACACAAAGTATCAGAAGTCATCCTTCTGATGCAGAAAGAACAAGTCAATGGGGCACCTGGGTGGGCTTAGTGGTAGACATCTGCCTTTGGCTCAGGTCGTGATTCCGGGGTCCTGGAATCAAGTCCTGCACCAGTCTCCTCATAGGGAGCCTGCTTCTCCCTCTGCCTATGTCTTTGCCTCTATTTCTCTGTGTCTCCCAAGAGTAAATAAATAAAATATATATTTTTTAAAAAGAAAGAACAAGTCAACAGTAGTTGATAATCTAAGCTCTGTCCCACACTGAATGACACTACTTCACTTTAGGGACAAAAACCAAAAAAATAAAAAAGTAAATGCACATGAATAATGTAATTAGAGGGTTCCAATGATTATTGCAATGATAATGGCCAATAAGGTAGAGCCATCTGTAAGTGTTTATAAAGAAATTATGAGGGGGCCTGGGTGTCTCAGTAGGTTTAGCATCTGTCTTCAGCTCAGGTCATAATCTTTAGGGTCCTGGGATTGAGCCCCTGGTCAGGTTCCCTGCTAAGCAGATAGTCTGCCTTTCCCTCTCCATCTGCTTCTTCCCCAGCCCAGCTCATGTTCTCTAATGCTCTCTCTACCTTGCTCTCAAGTAAATAAATAAAATCTTTTTTAAAAAGAGAGAAATTATGCATAATGAATTGTAACCACATTATTAATTTGCTCCCTCAATAAACATTCACTGAATACTACTATAAAACCATATGTTATATGCTAAGAGCTAAAGCTGTGATACATAGGTATTAATAAAAACAGAAGAAATTTTGAAAAGTCAAAGTTTTTAATTGATTTTGTTTGTTGTACTGGAATTCAACACCCAGAAAGATTCTGAAGAAAAGGATATCCTACTAGGAGTCCATATTTGTTATGCATAAGATCACAATAAAACATTAGTTTTTTTTGTTTATCAATTTTAAGTCCAATTAAATTAATTTCAATGTTTATGTGCCTAAGAGAATATTATCCCTGATCCTCTAAAACTATTATAAACACACACACAACACATACATATATACCTAACATATACCATACATGTATACATATATACATAGACATACACACAGAAATATATCTTAACTAAACTGTGAAATGAAAAAAACTCTGAACTAACAAGTGACAAGAATTAATTCTTCTAGAACATAATCAAATTCCTTTTGATTGCCGCTGGAAATTTTATTGCATGGATATCTCCTCTCCTCAACACGTTCATTTTTTATAAGTTCTGTGCATCTATTTATGAGAATTTGGTTTACAAACAAGTCCACAATAGATGTTTTATAAATGCTACCCCCTTACTTCTTTCTCTTTTTCAGAATGGCATCCCTCTGTCAGTCTACTAATTATCCCCAAAGTCTTGATGTTTTTTCATATTAACAATCAGAAACAGGGCATTACTAAAAACATTTGTGCTCTGTACATCCTTCCTTTTAGCATTTCATAGATTCTTCTGAATATTTAAATACTGAAATTGTAGTAATGTGGAAAAGACCTGCAGGGGGAGTTGTGAGACCCAAGACTAGTTTCATTAATGCCAGCAAGAAACTTGGGTTTTATTTCATTGGACTTGGATAATTTCTCATGAAAAATAGGATGCCAGACAAGATAATCTCTAAGACTTCTTCTGGGTCTTTGAAATTTTAAATCTAAATTTTGGTGAAGAATTATTTTAGATCCTTAGCAATTGGACCCTTGGATGTAGAAATATATCTTTGGGAAGGAAAGCTCACTAGAGAAAAGTAAGACAAAATAAGAAAAAGCAGCGGACTGCAAAAAGATTAACTCAGCTAAAAATACCTCTGGTTCCCCATATTCATCCTGCTGTAATTGCCTTAGAATAAAAATGTCTTCCTGTATACAAGCTTATGTAACAGGATTATTATCTCCTATAATATATGTGTTCTCAATATTAGCCCTTCTAGAATACTGTGTCACAAGTGATGGTTTTTCACACACGTGGCAGAGACAACGGTAATGAGTAGCTCCTCTTTCTCCTTTGTTGTCTTATCACTTCTCTGATCAATTTACAGACACACTTCCGGCTAGAAGGTTGGACCTAGAACTGTCAGCAAGATAATCTAAGAATTGTGTTTTTTTTTGTTGTTTTAAAAGCTCAACATTGCACACAGTGAGGTATAGCAGACACCTCTGGGGAATTTGCCTGGCTCACAATTTATCTTTCTGGGAAAGGTAGCATTACTGACATTTCTACTCACTTCCATTTTCACATTTGTTTATTTATCAAGAAATAATACTCCTCCTTTAGGCCTGTGTAGAAGCTCCAGTCTCTGGTGAAGGCATCAACTTATAGGGAAAGCTTGTTTTTATTTCAGTTCAGTACAAAATGACTTCTTTCCATTGAGACTAGCTGCCTCTTGCTTTCTTTTATCCACATTATTCTAATAGTTTTTCATACAAACCCAGTAAATGATACCAAGAAAAAAGTAATATTTAACACTTCCTATTTACTTCCTATTAACCATTCATCAGAAACCTAGGATTCTGACTATGAAAGTGATAGAACAAGACAAGAGATAGAGAGAAACACTACCTTTCACATAGTATTTTCTATAGCCATTCTATTAATATGCCCTTACAAACCAATTTCTAAAGCACTAATCCAGAACCATTTGTTCAGCCTCCCAACTTCATAAACTATATATACAGAAAGTTTCCTTCAAAACAGTCACTCTCCGGTACTAATCAAAAGAATATCATGTTCTTTTGTAAAAGACCCTATCTTTTAAAGCATATAAATTTTCAAAGAATTCAACATTTCTGTTATTCATCACATGGTATCTTCTATTTTCTATTATGTTATTTTTCCAACAAAAAGAATCAGAACTGCAACTATTAAAGAATTAGTAACAATATAAGTAACTTAATGCCTAAGAACTGTAGAGCTCTGAAATTTAATCTCTATCTCATTTCGGATGGTCTCCTTTGAATCTTTCTAATGGAAAATTTACATTTAACAAATTAAGAATTTTAGTTAGAGGGGATCCCTGGGTGGCTCAGCGGTTTAGCATCTGCCTTTGGCCCAGGGCGCAATCCTGGAGTCCCGGGATCGAGTCCCACATCAGGCTCCCGGCATGGGCCTGCTTCTCCCTCCTCCTGTGTCTCTGCCTCTCTCTCTCTATCATAAATAAATAAATCTTTAAAAAAAAAAAAAAAGAATTTTAGTTAGAGACAGATTGCCATGAATGACAAAAAACTCATATCATTTTAATGGAGGTTAATTTATGTAAGGCTAAGATATATTAACATTTAAAAATATTTTACCTTCAATATTTTAATACTGCATTAATATTTTAAACTTTATGCCCAATTTTCTCTTTCAGTCAAGTATCAGGAGTTAGATTTACATCTAAGTTTTCTGAGACACATAAAGAAACTAGCACTATGGTGTTATTCTGTATGTTGGTAAATTGAACACCAATAAAAATTAATTTATTAAAAAAAAAAGTGATAGAAAAAAAAAAAGAAACTAGCACTAGATTTATAGACTGACTTACAATTATGAAAACCTTAAGGAAAAATCTTTACAAATTAAAACATTAAGAAAATTAGGATCAAAGGCAAAAGAAAATAATTCTAATTAAAATCTTAAAAAAAATCTCACTAATCAGATTAGTAAACATTATGAATTAGAAAGCACTTTATGTTATGAACAGAGAAACACTGAAATGAAACAAAAGACAACAGCTTAAACTTACTGGGTTGTCTGTAGAATCATCAGCCAACTGTAAACCAAAATAGTCACGCTCTGTCAAATCAAGATGCTTGAAGACTATATCCAACAGAACTTGCCCCTGATCATGTTTCTAGAAGAAAAATAAAAGGAAATCAACGCTGACAGGCAATACATTCTCAGATTTTTAAGTTCCTGAACTTGTGTCCCCTTCTATTAAATTGCCAACTATTTTCATACCAATGACTTGATTGGGAATAAGACTTCACATGTTACACAGCACTTAACAAATAGTCTGACTTGGGAGGGCCTGACTAACTCAGTAGAGTATGCAACTCTTGATCTCTGGGTCGTAAGTCTGAGCCTCTCTGCCCATTTTTAAAACTGGGTTGATAATATTTGGCTGCTGAGTTCTCTAAGTTCTTTTTACATTCTGAATGCAAATATTTTCTCCCATTTGTAGGTGTTTTGATCATATAACTTGGATACACAAAAGTTTTAGTTTTTTGTGAAGCCAAATTTATTCCTTTGTTTCTTTTGGTGTCATATCTACAAATTACTTGCCAAATCCAAGGTCATGTAGAATTACCTATGTATTTTCTTCTAGAAGTTTTACAGTTTTAGCTCTTAACATGTGGTTCTCTCAGCTGTTTGGAGCTTATTTTTACACACAGTAGATATATACCTAGAGAGGGGTGCAACATCATTGTTTTGCATGTGGGTATCCAGTTGTCCAAGCATCATTTGTGGAAGAAACTATTCTCTTCACACTGAATATATCTTGGTAACTTTGTCAAAAGCCTGTTGACCACAGATATATGGATTTGTCTCCAAATGAATGGGTTATTTTCTACTCTAATCAGTTTTGTTTCCGTCTCCCATTGATCATAGATTTGGTTCTAGGGAATACTACAACGCAGAAATGCTAAGAGGTGCTGATGAAAACAGGCCAAAAAAAGCCTGCTTTCAAGGCTGCCTGAGTGGCTCAATCACTTAAGCATCTTGACTTTTGATCTCAGGACTCAGGGTTGTGACTTCAAGCCCCATGTTGGGCTCTGAGCTGGGCTCCATGCTGGGCATGGAGCCTACCAAAAAAAATTTTTAATATAAAGAATTTAAAAAATAAAACCCCCCCAAAACAAAAAAGCCTTCTTTCTCTATCCAAATGACCAGAAAATAAAGATTTTTTTTTAAGATTTCATTAATTTATTAGTGAGAGAGAGGAAAAAGAGTATGCATGCACATGGGGGGAAGGGCAGAGAGAGAGGGGTTTAATCTCAAGCAGACTCTGCAACACAGGGCTCAATCTCACGACTCTGAGACCATGAACAGAGCCAGGTGTTCAAAAGTCAAGTGCTTAACCAACTAAGCCACCCAGGCACTGACTCTACTACTGCTAAACCAAATGGAAAAAAACGAAGCCCATCTCCAGTAGTGCCATGGAAATAAAGTAGGGAGCCTAGAGTTCCATGAGCCTTCTGGTACTAGCTGGGAGCCAGTGGAAAGACTATAAAGACAACCAAAAGCAAGTTGGAAGACATAGTTACTCCTTAGTGGTGCTATCAGCAGAAGTGGAGTATACTGTTGAACTTCCACTTCGCTGAATGGGCAACAGGCAGTGTTTGGCTTCCCTCACTAGAGCAGTGACAGCAGAAGGTGAGAAGGAAGCCTAGACTGTCAATAATCACCATCTCACTATAGCAGGTGATGTCTCTCTAACAGAAAGGAGAAGGAAGATTTAGAGAGAAGTTAACTAGGAAAAGGGAACAGTTAAATTTTCAAATAAAAGATACCTATGATGAATTGCATGTAAAACTGACCAAAACTAACAGAGCAAAAGGTTTTAAAACTCAACTACAGGGATCCCTGGGTGGCGCAGCGGTTTGGCGCCTGCCTTTGGCCCAGGGCGCGATCCTGGAGACCCGGGATCGAATCCCACGTCGGGCTCCCGGTGCATGGAGCCTGCTTCTCCATCTGCCTGTGTCTCTGCCTCTCTCTCTCTCTCTGTATGACTATCGTAAATAAATAAATTAAAAATTTAAAAAAAAAACAAACTCAACTACAGAGTAGAATACATGCATAGCTTTCAGATAGGTCTCTGGATAACATATACACAAAATAATAATACAAAGGTTCTGGAAACCAAATTAGAACTACAACCCAGAAAAGCAGGTCAGGACCTATATGCTACCAAGGTGACTCCCTGAAATAAAGAAGATTGAGTATGATCCAGAGTCTCACAAAATATTGCCCAAAATATCAAAAATACCACCTAAAATCACTTGTCATACAAAGAACCAATATAATTTCAACTACAATGACAAAAAGCAATTCAACGGATGCCAACATGGACATGACTCAGATGTTAGAATTCTCTGATGAGGATTTTGAAACAGCCATCATAAGAACATTTCAATGAGCCATTAATGAATGCAGTTTTTTTTTTTTAAAGAAGAAAAATTGTTAATTAGAATATTTCTGCATGGACGCCTGGGTGGCTCAGCAGTTGAGCGCCTGCCTTCAGCTCAGGGCGTGATCCTTGAGTCCCGCGATCAAGTCCCACATTGGGCTTCCTACATGGAGCCTGCTTCTTTCTCTGCGCTTACAGGTGTCTGCCTCTCTCTGTGTCTCTCTCATGAATAAATAAAATCTTAAAAAAAAAAAAGAAATGAAAATTCTAAAAAAACAAACAAAAAAAGCATATTTTTACAAAGAAATACGAGACATAAAAGAACCAAAAGAAAATTATATTACTGAAAAATATAGTATTGAAATAAAAACTGACTTAATATACTCAGTGGGAAAATGAAGATAAGAAAAGAAACCATGAATTTCAAGACAGATGAATAGAAATTACCTAACCAAAAAAAGTAGACTGAAAAGAAGAAAATAACCAGACCTTCAGAGACATGTGATGCAATGAAAAAAGATACAATAGTCTTGTCCCTAGAGGCCCTAAAAGAGAAGAGAGTTTCCGGATAACAAAATATTTATGTAGCTAAAACTGTCACCAATTTGGCAAGAAGTAAAAACATAAATTCAAGAATCCAAGTGAATCTAAACAAATACACCCCAAGACATGTCATAATCAAAGTCTTGAAAAACAAAAGAAAAAAAAGAGGGATGCCTGGGTAGCTCAGCTGGTTGGGCGTCTGACACTTGGGTTTTGGCTCTAGTTGTTACCTCAGGTCATGTAACCAAGCCCAACCTGGGGCTCTGCACTCAGTGCAGAGTCTGCTTGTCCTTTACACTGTTACTCCCTGCACTTGCACACTCACTCTCTCAAATAAATAATCTTAAATAAATAAAGGGAAAAATCTTAAAAGCAACTAGAAAAAGAATTTGACATTTGCCTATAGGGTATGACAATTCAAATTAGAATAGATATAAGGAAACTGTACATAATATTTTCCAGGTGCTACTAGAAAAGAACTATCCACACTGTTCCTCTCAATATAAGAGAATATATATACAGGAGTGAAGGGTAAATAATAACTTTCTCAGAAAAAGGAAAATTTAAGAGAATTTATAACCAATAGATCATCACTATAGGAATACCTAAAAGAAGTTCTCCAGCCAGAAAGGAAACAATAACATGAAGAAATTTAGAAAAACAAAAACATCAACCCAGTGGGAGAAACTGGGAAAAAATATAAAAGCCTAAGCTTCTTTGTAGGATTAAATTATATTTGACGGTTAAAAGCAAACATTTTAAGTCTATCTGGCATGCTGCCCAATGTATGTAGAGAAAGAAATTAAGACAAGTATAAAGGGGGTGGGGGGTAAAGGGCCCTAAAGGCAGTTAAGGTTTCCATACTTCAAAGCAGTAAAATGTTATCAATATACAGTTGACTTTTGAACAACACAGGGGTTAGGGCTGCCAACTTCCACCCTCTGCCCCATAGTTGAAAATCTGCGCTAACTCTTGACTCTCCAAAATCTTAACCAGTAATATCCTCCTGATGACTAGAAGCCTTACTGATAACAAAACTGTCAACTAACACATGTTTTGTATGTTGTGTATTACATACAGTATTCTTACAATAATATAAACCAAAGAATAGAAAATATTAAGACAACCATAAAGAAAATGCATTTATGATACTATACTGTATTTATTTTTAAAATGCATATAAACTGACCCATGCCATAAAACCCATTTTGTCCAAACATCAACTATACTACTGTAATTTGTATATATAAAACATAATAAGAGCAACCATCAAAATAAGCTATGCAAAAGATACTCTCAAAAACACTAAATAAAAATGAAATTCTAAAAAATGTTCACATAATCTATTAGAAAGGGAAGCAAAAAACAAATTAGAAATATTAAAGAAACAAGTAATAAAGAACAAACCTAAGTTTTAACATTTGAATAATTACATAAAAGTACATAGTCTAAACAGATGAATGAAAAGGCAGAGGTTGACACAGTAGGAAAAAACCATGATCTAACTACCTACTATTTAAAACAAACTGGGCAGCCCCAGTGGTGCAGCGGTATAGCGCCGCCTGCAGCCCAGGGCGTGATCCTGGAGACCCTGGAACGAGTCCCAACGTCAGGCTCTCTGCATGGAGCCTGCTTCTCCCTCTGCCTGTGTCTCTGTCTCTGCCTCTCTCTCTCTCTCTCTCTCTCTCTCTCTCTCTCTCTCCTCTGAATAAATAAAATCTTTAAAAAAATAAAATAAAACTTAAAACTTCAAATATAATGATACATATAAATTGAAAGCAAGGGGATAGAAAAAAATATACCATCTAAACATTAATTTTAAAAAGTACATCTGAGAGCAAATAATTTTACTAGGACAAAAAAAGGGACATTACAAAATATTTATGCATAAAAGAACATAGCTGGAAAACAAATGAAATAAAAATAGGAAGAAAATTAGAAAATAGAAAAAGCACAAATATAACTGGCAATGTCAATTATTTAGCAATGCTAGAATTCTTACATAGAAAATTAGCAAGAATGTAGAAGAACTCAACAATACATCAACTAACAGACACATTGACACGCAAAGGATTCCCTAACTCAGCATCGGAATACTCACTCTTCTCAATTGTCTGTGAAACATTTTAAGATAGGCCATATCCTGGGTCATTAAATAAACCTTACCAAATTGAAAACTAAAATCAGTGCTCTAATAATCATAATGAAATCAAAGTAGAAAACAGTAACAGAAAGTGAAGAAAAAAATAGAAACAAAACACTTGGAAATTAAAGAACACATTTTTAAATATTCCACAGGATAAAGAGGACTCAGGGAAATTAAAAAAAGTACAATAAACTGGAAAAAAGAAAACGTTATCAAAATCTGACCGTGGAATATAGCTAAAGCAGTGCTGAAAATGGAATTTATGACCTAAATTTTTAATTAGAAAAAAAGGAAATGTACTAGCTGGGAGTATTAGACTCAATCACAGAAAGTAAAAAATATTGAAGCCATAGCAGATGAGATGCCCAGGGTCAGAAGAAAGAATAAGTAAACAGCTGATAGAGAACTTGATATTAGCTTGAACTCGCTCCTAAAGAAAACTAGAAAAAGAGCAAAATAAACAGAAGGAAAGGAGCAAAATATATGAGAAGAAGGAGTAAGGAAATACCTGATGGGGAATCTTGACACGTACCAAAATCCCCATTAGGTAGAACAGTGACTGCCAAAGGCAACAAAAAAAAATATTTGGTAAGGGGTGCCTGGATGGCTCAATGGTTGAGCATCTGCCTTTGGCACAGGTCATGACCCCCAGGGTCATGGGATTGAGTCCCATATAGGGCTCCCTGCAGGGAGCCTGCTTCTCCCTCTGCCTCTGCCTATCTCTCTGTTTCTCATGAATAAATAAAAATAAAATCTTAAAAAAATATATTTGGTTAATTGAATAAATGAATGATAAAAGGGCCTACAGAAAAAAAATCTAAGTTTATATGGCTTGTAAATCCCTTTGCAAGCATTCCTGGTTTTCCAGTTTTCCTGACCTCATAAGAGGACCAATAAACAACAAAGCATTTGAGAAAAATATCTAAAGCATAGTGTACCTGCAGAGAAACTAACTTATTGGAAACAGTTCCTTTAAAAATGAAGAAATTGTTCCTAATAGAACTTATCTAGGTTTATCACCGGAACTTTAAGTCAATAACAACTGCCAGGAAAAAACGAAATTCTTATTAGCAGGCCAAGCACAAGGACAGATGTGTTAGACAATTATATAAGAAACACCAAGCAGCAGCGTGACAAAACCTAGAGCACAGAAAAATATTTTACAGGATAGTACAGTAAAATGGAAATAATAAATAGGCCAAGTTCTTACTTGACCAATTATAGTGGGTAGCCTTGAGTGAATTTTGTTTCTACCTAGGCCAGTTTCATCAACTCTAACCTACGAGGATAGCCTAGTTCATGTACTGAGGAAGGAAAGGTCAAATTTAGGCCTCCTGCTTCAATCACAGTAAGTGAAACTGATCCACTACACCCACTCACCTACCCACACGTATACGTGTGTATGAGCATCTTCACGGCAGAGACTTCAAAATGTCTGAAAAAGACTAAATTAAAATTAGATGATCTCTGAGGTTCCTTGTTTCTAAAGATGCTCTCCTGCAGATGGAAAAGAGGAGTATCTTCACATAAGAAAAAAGACAATTATGTAACAGGTAAGGCAGGTAAGAAACGTTGAAGGGCTGTAGGAAATAATTATTTTCATAATGCTTAAGTCAAAGGCCTATAAATGACTCTTTAACAGTGACTGAAACCCTTTAGATCCCTCTTAAAAGTATAGACTTTGATTATACCCCTGAATGAAGCCTATACAGTGGGAAAGGATTTCATTAGGAGTCTAAAGTGAAGAGAGATTGGGACGCCTGGGTGGCTCAGTGGTTGAGCGTCTGCCTTTGGCTCAGGACATGATCCCAGAGTTCCGGGATTGAGTCCCACATCGGGTTCCCTGCATGGAGCCTGCTTCCTCTTCCCTCTGCCTGTGTCTCTGCCTCTGCCTCTCTCTCTCTCTCATGAATAAATAAATGAAATCTTTAAAAAGAAAAAAAAAGTGAAGAAAGATTAACAACAAAGTTTAAGAGATAACATAAACACAATAATTTTGAAAAGAAAAGGAGGTAACTTACTGATGGACAATGTACATTTTAGTAGGGGCTTAAGCGAGTAGCAGTAACTTCTATTTTCTTTTTTTTTTTTTTAACTTCTATTTTCTGCCGAAAAAAGAATTTATAAAACAGAAGGAAGAGAAACAAATATTATGGTACTCTCAATATAAACTATGCCTTCTACAGTTTAAAAAAAAAAAAAACTGCCTCTTTTTTCTATATAGAAGTCAGAGAAAAGGTTTTACATAAAGAGAAAGAATCTTTGACTAGCAAAGTTAGTAATAATTAACAACAAAAATAGCAAACACTTAATACTTGGTATATCAGACACTGTTGTAAGTGAACATATATTTATTCAATTAATTATCAAAACAACTCTATGAGGTAGGTCCAATTAAGACTCTTTAAGATTAAGAAACTGAGACACAGAAAATGAGCAAAGATTTCTAAAGATCACACAGGTAGTAGCAGAACTTTCATTCTACCCCAGATTATCTGGTCTAAGAGAGTCTATGCTTACAATCACCATAAAAATACTTTGTTTGATAGAATTATTTTGTTGTTATCAACAATGGAAGACTATTTATATTTTGTCTTCTCATCTAAAAGGACATTTTTTAAAGCTGAAAACACACAATTACTTTGTAAAACCCATTTAAAAATACCAACTTTCCTTTCCAGCAATATGGCAGAGTAGATAATCTAAGAACTCTGCTACAAAATCACTGGAGATGCTGGGAAAAAAATGTAATAAACATTCTTTTAACTGTATAGCTGGGCTGAAAAGAAGCCTACAGCACGGAAAAAGGAGGAAATAGAAAACTTAAAAGCTGTGCTAGGACTGCCACAGAAAGGCATGTTAAAGAATAAGCAGTCATGACACCTGGAAGGCTCAGTTGGTTGAGCGCCCAGCTCTTCATTTCAACTTGGGTCTGGGTCTTGGGGTCATGGGATTGAACCCCAGGTCAGGCTCCACATTTAGCAGGGAGTTGGCTTGAGATTCACTCTGTCTCTCTCTCTGCTCCTTCCCATGTTCAGAGGTTCATACATGCTTTAACTCTAAAATAAATAAATATATAAATATATACATAGAATAAGCAGTCTAAGTTTATCACACACAAGTAAGACATGGGGAGTAGCACATGGGCTCAAATAAGGTGAGATACAGGACTAAACTTCAAACCTGAATGGTGACATTATTTTTTTTTTAATTTTTATTTATTTATGATAGTCACAGAGAGAGAGGCAGAGACACAGGCAGAGGGAGAAGCAGGCTCCATGCACCGGGAGCCCGACGTGGGACCCGACCCCGGGTCTCCAGGACCGCGCCCCGGGCCAAAGGCAGGCGCCAAACCGCTGCGCCACCCAGGGATCCCGAATGGTGACATTATTAATTAAAGACAGACTAATAAGGGGGAAAAAATCCTCCCACTAGCCCAGGATAAAAATCAAAGAGGCTTTGCACCCTCTACCTGGGATCCTGATGAAGAGAAGTCTCCCCTGAAAATTTACAACCACAAGGCTGCCCTCATATGGGTCAAAATTTGAGTTGATACTATCTATTGCTTATAAATTCACAAAGGTGAATCATTGTGATCTAATATCAGTCCTGGGTAATAACAAAACATCCCTCAAGGAACACATCCTTAACCCTGAATACACAGGTATCAGAGATAATGCTTACCTGAAGACAAAGGTCACAATCCCAAATTATAAAACACCAGTGGAATCAGAGCAAAAGTCAGGAAAGCCTAATTACATTCCTTTTAAAACTTCAAATAAGGCACAAAAAAATAAATAAATAAATAAAAAATAAAACTTCAAATAAGGGACCCCTGGGTAGCTCGGTCAGTTAAACATCTGCCTTCAGCTCAGGTCACGATCCCAGGGTCCTGAGATTGAGTCACATAGCAGGCTCCCTGCTCAGTGGGGAAACTGCTTTTCCCTCTCCCTCTGCCTTCCACTCCCCGTTTGTGCTATCAAGTAAATAAAATCTTTTTAAAAACCCTTCAAATAACAGAACTATAAAGACTATAAACTTAATGATTAAAAGAATTTAAAATATGAAATTATTTTCTCTATACAAAAAACCTAAAATAATGGAGAGACAATATGGACTGGGAAAGATAGATCAAGAGACCATTAGAAACAGGAGGAAAAGGCCAGAAAACAGACCCATACAAACTTTATTTCCAAGTACTAAAGGGCACTGGGGAAAGGAAATTCTTTTCAATAAGATGCCAGGGAGCTGACCAGATATCCATATGAAAAGAAAAAATTTAACCCAAATCAGTACTTCACCATACCCCCAAATTACTAATATATGGTCTGAAAAAATTAACAACATGCAAGCCTCTAACAAGGAGTAACAGATATAAAAAAATTAACAAGAACAAAAATGCAAAACAGAATCACAGAGAGCATATGGACCTAAAACAATGAAAGAAAATCAGTACACTGTTTAAAATCTCACACCTAAAAAGCATACGTAGCATTACCAAATCTGTGAGTTCTAACCTTTAAAAAATACATAATCTCCATTTACCAAAACTATTCCAAAGAACAGAAAAGCAGGGAATGTTGCTCAATTACTCTTATGATTCTAATTCAAGAGGGAAAAATAACAGCAAAAGAACATATAAAGGCAAATCACATTAATGAATAGAGATGCAAAAATCTCAAATAAAATACTAGCAAACTGAATTTGGCATGATGACAAAAAAAGATTCAAAGATTTTGTAGAGCATTTAATATCACAAAAGCTACACATATAACTAATAATTTAACATTAACAGAATAAAGGAGAAAAAGCATACAAAATACCTTATTCAAAGTGGAAAAAATAAAATGAAACCTCATAAATTTTGCTGTAACAAAACACAAAGGCATTAGATAATTATAAAGGGGGCCAATTCAAAAAGAAAATATAACATTCATAAATATTTACTCAACTAACATAAGAACACCTATATATATAAAAGCAAATACTGACAAAAAAGGGAGGAATTGACGCTAACACAATAATAGCAAGGAACTTTAATATCCCACTTACATGGAAAGACTGATCAACCAAAAACAAAACCATTAAGAGTGGCCTTAAACACAGTAGACCAGATTAACTCAGTAAATATACAGAGTTACACTTCATCCAAACAGAACACTTCATCCAAAAGTTGCAGAACACACATTCAAGTGCACATGGAACATTCTCTAGGATAAATCATATGCTGGCCCACAAAAAAGTCTCAATAAATTTAAAAAGACTAAAATCATATCAAGGATCTTTTTTAGCCACAACAGTATAAAACTAGAAATCAATTACAAGAAGAAAACAGAAAAACACAAACATGTATATAAACAACATGCTACTAAACTAACAATGGGTCAACAAAGCAATTAAAAAAATACCTTGAGACAAATGAAAATGGAAAAACAACTTTGGAAAATCTATGGGATGCAGCAAAAACTGTTCTAAGAGGCAAGTTCAGGGTGATACAGGCCTACCTAAGGAAACAAGAAAAATCCCAGATATACAATTTAATCTTACAGCTAAATCAACCAGAAAAAGAACAAAGCTCAAAATTAGCAGAAGGAAAGAAAGAGTAAAGATCAGAGCAGAAACAGAGACTTCAAAGACAAAATAAAAGATCAACAAAACTAACAGTAGTTTCTTTGAAAAGATAATAAATCTCTAACAATATCCTTTAAGAAAAAGAGAGCGAGAGGGCCCAAATAAGTTATATCAGGAATGATGAAGTAACAATCGGCCCTACAGAAATACAAAGGATGATAACAGACTACTACAAACAGGTATATGCCAATAAATTGTAAAACCTAGAAGAATAGACAATTCTTAGAAATACATGACTTATAAAGACTAAATCACAAAGAAATTAAAAATCTGAATAGATTAATTACAAGTGTTGAAATTAAATCTGTAACTTAAAAAATTCGTAAAACCTTATTAACACCCAGGACTAGATGGCCTCATTAGTGACTTTAAAGAGTCAGTACCTAGCCCTTTCAAATTATTCAACAAAACTGATGAGGAAGCGATGCTTCCAAAATCATTTTATGGGGCCAGCATTTCCCAATATCAAAACCAGACAAAGACACCACCAAAACAAACAAAACAAACATGCCGATACCCGTGATGAATACAGATGCAAAAATCCTCAACAGAAGATAACAGCAACCTGAATTCAACAATATATTAAAAGGATCATAACCAGGACCAAGAGGAATTTATTACAGGGTTGCAAGAATAGTTCAACATCTGTAAATCAATTGAAGTGATATACCAACAAAGGATGAAAATCATATGGACATCTCAGTAGATGCAGAAAAAGTACTGGACAAAATTCAACATTCACTTATGATAATAAGTCTCAACAGTAAGTGGGTATAGAAAAAAAATGACTCAACATAATAAAGGCTACGTATGAGAAACTCACGACTAACATTAAAAAGTAAAAGTACAACTTGCCTGTCTGGTCACAATTCATGCTACAATGTGGTTAGAGAACCCCAAGTGAAAAAATACAAGAGATCTTGGCATGATGGTGCCCTCAAGTTACTGGAAAAGTACATAAAACCCTTCTCTTAAAAAAAGCAATTTTCAACCAGGACTCAAAGAGAGGCTGGCAGGCAGAGAAGATAAAAAATACATGACCTAACTATATGCTGTATCCAAGAAATGCCAAATATAAAGATTTGATAGGTTGAAGGTAAATGATGGAAAAGATATACCATGCAAACATTACTCAAAAGAAAGGAGGAATGCCCATATTAGTGTCAGATATAACAGACTTAGGAGAAAAAATATTTACCACAAAGTAGACATTTTAGAATGACAAAAGAGTCAATCCACCACCAGGACCCAGAAGTCCTAAATATATTTGCAACTAAAACGATCTTGAGGGCAACCCCGGTGGCTCAGTGGTTTAGTGCTGCCTTCAGCCCAGGGCGGGATCCTGGAGACCCGGGATCAAGTCCCACATCGGGCTCCCTGCATGGAGCCTGCTTCTCCCTCTGCCTGGGTCTCTGCCTCTCTCTGTGTGTCTCTCATGAATAAATAAATAAAATCTTTATTTAAAAAGAAATCTTAAAAAAGAAAAACAAATGTTGAAATACATTTCTCAATTTCAAAACTTATTATGAAACTATGGAATCAAGGTGATGTTGTGTTCATATAAGGCAAGACTTTGGAATAGAATATAAAATTGAGAATCCAAAAATAAACTCTTACATTTACTATGGGCTGGTTTGTTACAAGGGGGTCAAGACAACTCAAATGAGAATGAATTGTCCTTTCAAAAATGAACATTGGAACATTGGAAGAACATGGTTCTTCCACCATACACAAAAAATAAACTTAAAATGGATTAAGACCTAAAAGTGAGACCTAAAACCATAAAAATCATAAAAGAGAGGACAATAGCAATTTCTCTGACAGCAGACACAGCAACATTTTTCTAGATATATCTCCTAAGGCAAGGGAAATACAAGCAAAAATAAACTGTTGGGACTACAACCAAATAAAAAGCTTCTGTAGAGCAAAAGAGACAATCAACAATATCAAAAGACAAACTACTGAATGGGAGACCATATTTGCAAATGACATATCCAATAAAGGATTAGTATCCAAAATATATAAAAATCTGATACAACTTAACAGCCAAAAAACAAATAATCAAATTAAAATCTGGGCAAAAGACATGAATAGGCATTTCTTAAAAGAAGACAGATGGCCAAAAGACATCTCCACATCACTCATCAGGGGAATGCATATCAAAACTATGAAATACCACCTCAGGTATTAGAATGGCTAAATTTAAAACAGGTGACAGAATGGGTAAAATTAAAAACAGTCTCTATTGCTCTCTCTCGAAAAAAGAAAAGAATACATGAACAACCCTATATATTTTTTAAAGATTTTATTTATTTATTCATGAGAAACCAGAGAGAGAGAGAAAGAGAGAGAGAGAGGCAGAGACGCAGGCAGAAGGAGAAGCAGGCTCCATGCCGGGAGCCTGATGTGGGACTCGATCCTGGGTCTCCAGGATCACACCCTGGGCTGAAGGCAGCGCCTAACCACTGAGCCACCAAGGCTGCCCACAACCCTGTATTTATTGCAGCATTATTTATATAGCCAAATTATGGAAGCAGCCCAAGTTCCACTGATACATGAGTGGATAAAGAACAGGTGACATACATAAAATGGAGTACACAATGGAATATTATTTAGCCAGAAAAAGGAACAAAATCTTGCCATGTGCAACAACATGCATGGAGTTAGAGCATATAATATTAAGTGATAGCAGTCAGACTGACTGAAATAAGTCAGTCTTATTGTTTTTTAATAAGACACTGTATGATTTCACTCATATATAGAATTTAAGAAACAAATGAGCAAAGAGAAAAGAGAAACAGATACATAAATCAAGAAACAGACTCTTAAGTATATAGAACAAACTGATAGTTACTAGAAAGGAGGTAGGGGTGGGGATGAAACAGGTGATGGGAATTAAAAGGTATACTTAGTGTGATGAGCACTGGGGAATGTACAGAATTGTTGAATCACTATGCTGTATGCCTGAAACTAATGTATGTTAACTAGACTGGAATTAAAATTTAAAACTTAACTTAAAAAATCATGTCTGGAAAACTAGATATCTACATTAAAAAGAATGAAATTGGACTCCTCCCTCTCACCATAAAAAGTGAACTCCAAATGGACTATAGGCATAAAATTAATACTTACAACTAAAAAAGGCTTATAAAAAAAAACACAGAAAGTAAATCTATGTGACCACAGCCAAGAAAATGGTATTTTAGATAGCATATCAAATGCATATGTGACAAAAGAAAAAAATGAAATTAATTTTAAAGACAAAAACATTTATATTTCAAAAAGTGATATCATTAACAAAATGAAAAGACAACTCATGGCATGAGAGAAAATATTTGTAAAACCTTTATCTGATGAGATACATGAAACCAAAACATATAAAGAATTTTTACAACTCAGAGATAGAAAGGCAAATAATTATAAAATGAGCAAAGAATTCACACAGACATTTCTACAAAGAAGATATACAAAAGCCCAGTAAGCTCATGAAAAGATTAAAAGTTAAAAGACAGTAAAAGGCAAATACCAATCAAAGAAACCTGGTAGAAATTGTTATATCAAATAAAATAGATTCTAAGAAAACACCACTAAGTATCAAGAAAATCATTATATTAGATAATGATAAAAGGTAGAATTTGCCAAAACAATATACAAATTCTTAAAATCTATGTACCAAATAGAGTAGTTCCAAAAATACAGTATAAAACTCAATAAAAAAACACCACTTTACATCTACTAAGATGGCTATAATTTTTTTAAAGTGTAAAATAACAAGTGTTGTCAAATAAATGGAGAAACTGGAACTCTTGCACATTGCTGGTCAGAATGAAATGGTGCAGTCATTTTAGAAAACATTTTTGCAGTTCTTCAAAAGCTAAACAAAATTTTCACATGATCCAGCAATTACATTTCTGGGTATATACCTTACAGAACTGAAAACAGGGACATGAATAGATACTTGTATACTAATGTTCATTGCAGCATTATTCACAAGAGATAGAAGGTGAAAACAACCCAAAGTCTCTATCAACAGCTGAATGGATATACAAAATGTGGTAAATCTATACAATGGAGTATTTTTCAGAGATAAAAAAGGAACAGTTTTGATACATGCTACATGAAATCTTGAAACCTTAAACTTGGGATCCCTGGGTGGCGCACCGGTTTGGCGCCTGCCTTTGGCCCAGGGCGCGATCCTGGAGACCCGGGATCGAATCCCATGTCGGGCTCCCGATGCATGGAGCCTGCTTCTCCCTCTGCCTGTGTCTCTGCCTCTCTCTCTCTCTCTCTCTGTGTGACTATCATAAATAAATAAATTAAAAAAAAAAAAGAAACCTTAAACTAAACGAAACAAACCATACATAAAAAAAGATATTCTAAGATTCCTCTTATGTATCTATAATAGGCAAACCCATAAATTTTGGGGTTAGGGAGAAATGTGAAGCTACTGCTTAATGATTACAGAGTTCCTGTTTGGAGTGACTGAAAAAATTTTATAAACAGACTAGTAGGATGCCTGGATGCCTCAGTGGATGAGTGTCTGACTTCAGCTCAAGTCATGATCCCAGAATCCTGGGATTGAGTCCTGCATCAAGCTCCCCACAGGGAACCTGATTCTCCTTCTGCTTATGTCTCTGCCATTCTGAGAAATATCAGAAATAAATTTTTAAAATCTTTTTTTTTTAATTTTTAAAATCTTAAAGAAAGAAACAGACAGTAGCAAATGGCTGCAAAACAGTGCGACTGTAATCAAGGCAAATGAATTGTATACTCAAAAATCTTTAAAGTGGCAAATTTTATGTTATATATATTACAATTCTCAAAATATTACCATATATGAAAAACCACTGAATTATACAATTAAAAAGGAACTATATACAGTTTAAATGTGAAGTAGATCTCAATAAAGCTGTTAAACCATACACAGTAAAAGTTGACAAGTCCTACCAAGAAGAATTGAGAAATCTTTTCCCACGAAGATTTTAGCAAAAGTCAACAAAATTATTGGCAAACCACAAAAAGAGTGCGAGTAAAAAAACTGGAAACATAAATGATCAATAAGTATATAGGAAACAGCAACAACAAAAGCACAATGAAGTCCTAGATTGTAAACATTCTTGTCTTGTTTCCACTGTTAGGGCAAAACTTTCAATATTTCATTTCTTATTATGCCTTAGGTATTTGTAAATATCTTTTAGCAGTTTATGTAAATTCTATTTCTAATCCACTAAATTTTTGTTTGTTTTTTAATACACTGGGGAATTGATCACTTGGATTTTCTCCATTATATTTTACATTGCTGAAATTAACCTAACTTGGTATAAGCAAATTTATGAGTATTTTGTGTACATGCATAGTTTTTAATTTGCTAATAATTTGTGTGGAAATTTTATAAGTTTTGTTCATATTGGTCTATTATACTCCTTTATTATATAATGATCTGACTAGCTGTTAATATGAAGGTTGTGCTCGTTCTGCAAAATGAGTTGTGAACTGTTACTTCCCTTTTTATTCACTGGAAGAGTAGGATTAGTGTTATTGTGTTAAGTGCTGAAAAAATTCATTAGAACGTAAAACCACAGTACTATAACACAAGCATCAAAATGGTTGAAATTTAAAAATACCAAGTGTTAGTGAGGATCATAAACTGCTGATGAAGTGTACATGCAAACATAACCACTGTGACCCAGTCTTTTGACTTTTAGATATTTGCCCAATAGAAGTATATATATTTATGTATGTATGTATGTATGTATAAGAATTGTTTAGAGCTTCAGTATTCAAAGTAGCCCCACAATGTAAAGAAACCATGAGTCCACAAACAATGCGATGGATAAATTTTGGTATACTTATGCAATGATAACTCACTATCTATTGCTTTATGGTAAACACACCACAATGTTTTTTAAGAAGTATTAATATCTTTCATGCTCCGGTAGGATGATGGGCCCAGCTTGTGGTTCTTACTCATGGCTGCAGTTAGATGGCAGCTATTAAATTCATCTGAAGTTTGACAGTAGCGTGATGTACAAGATGGCTCACTCACATTGTTGGAACTGGTGCTGACTGCTGGCCAGAATATCAGCTGGGACTGTTAATGAGAGCCTCCAAATAATGGCCTCTCCATATGATATAGACTTCTCACAGCATGACAGCTGGATTCTGAGACTGTTCCAAGAGTGTGAGTTCTAAGAGACCCAACTAGAAGGTAGAAGGTAGAAGGTAGAAGGCTTCATGTTACCGGTAATCACAAAGAGTCTCTTTACTGCCTTGGATAAAAATTAATCGCAAAGGCTAGGCAAAATTCAGGGGTGAGGAATTCTGCAATGCTGTGAGTTTACCTGTAAAGTTCACTGCAGGGCTATTTTGGGAGACCAGCTACCAGAAATGGAATATTATACATACAGAAGGGGTGGAATATTTAGGCTGAACCATATATGAAACTGCTGATACTGTGACTTACAACAACAGTAATTGTATGGTTTATTCTAATAACATTAAAAAACAAACAAAACTAATCTATGGTGATAGATGTCAGTCTGGTAACCACCTTGGGCAAGGAGTAAAAAACAAGAAGTAAGTACAAGGAATGTTTTTAACATATTGGTAATATTCTATATCTTGATCCAATGGTGGTTTCACAGAAGATTTCACTTTGTCATTTTTATCAATCTTACATTTAAGATTTTTTTTTGTATGCTTCACGAATGTGGGGCTCAAACTCACAATCTCAAGATCAAGAGTCACATGCTCTACTGACTAAACCAAGCAGATTCCCCTAAGATTTGAGTTTTATTTTATATATGTTGTATTTCAAATAAAGTTACTTCTACTCCACATGACTACCAAAACTCTCAATGAAACACCAGTTCATATTCATTCAGATTGGGAAAATTTTGTTTTACCAAGGAAAATTAGCAAGTAAATGGCCTAGTGGGAACTCCAATGTATTTTTTGCTGATGCACACAAAACTTGCAAATTTTACTCTTTGCACAGTAGAACCCCCCCCACTTAAAAATTAATCCCCCAAACATTCTACCTTCCTTCTTTGTCTTCCTTTAAAAGGTGAACTAAAATAGATTTTTTTCACAGGGAGATTAGACATCTACACACAGGTTGGATTTAATTTAGTCATTCTCATGTATCCAGTGTTGTTATGCAAATGCACAATAGAAACTATCAACTTAAGAAGAAATGTTTGTGTATGGGAGTGTGCTATGGGACAAAACAAAATCTCCTAACTCTTAAAATTCAAAAGTAAAAACACCCAAATGGTACAAAACTGCAACTAAAAGAAGATTCTTTCAAAAACATAAATGTATTAATCAAAAATTTTTCATTTAACACTAATTTAGAGCACAGTTTCACAACCAACCAACTTTGGCACAGATGACATTTTATTTATTATTTATTTTTTTTAAAGATTTTACTTATTAATTCATGAGAATACACAGAGACGAGAGAGAGAGAGAGAGAGAGAGAGAGAGAGAGAGAGAGAGAGAGAGGCAGAGGGAGAAGCAGGCTCCATGCAGGGAGCCCAGCATGGGACTCAATCCCAGATCTCCAGGATCACACCCTGGGCTGAAGGCGGCGCTAAACCGCTGAGCCACCCGGGCCGCCCACAGACATTTTACATCAGATCATTCTCAGGGTGTGTGTGTGTTGAGGCGGGGGGGGGGGGGGGCGCGCGCTGTCCTGCATATTACAAAAGGTTTAGCTGCATCCCTGGTTTACCCACTAGATGCCAGTAGCTCCTACCCAACTGTGACAACCAGAATGCTTGGACATTGCCAAAGTCCCTTGGGGAAGGGGGAGCAGGTACAAAATCAGCCCATTTGAGAATTACTACTAGATATGCATAGGCTCAAAACCTCTTGCTAAAGACAACCCCTTGTAAAACTATACTTTCTCATTCATCTTTAGAAAAATACTAAACAGAAAACCTACTCTAGGGACGCCTGGGTGGCTCAATGGTTGAGCAACTGCCTTTGGCTTAGGATGTGATCCCAGAGTTATGGGATCAAGTCCTACATCGGGCTCTTGCATGGAGCCTGCTTCTCCTCCCTCTGCCTATGTCTCTGCCTCTCTGTGTGTCTCTCATAAATAAGTAAATAAAATCTTAAAAAAAAAAAAGGAAAAAGAAAGAAAAAGAAAACCTACTCTAAGTATAATACAGATGGGATTTAACATGGATTTTGATTATGTTCCATTTACCATATGCAATGAACAAAGAGAAAAATGTGTTCTACAAATAATGGCTAATTATAGAATGTTAACGAGGCCAAGGCAGCCTTCCATCCCTCCCAACTACATTTTTCTATAAGGACAGAGACTACATGCATCCAAATCATCTTGTATACTCTTTTAAAATATAGATTTCTGACCCTCAAAACAGACTGATGAAATTGAGGTGTACAGATAGGAATCTGAACTTCTAATAAGCCTTCCCTAAGTGCCCACCATTAAATTCCTATGCATACAAAAATAATAAGAAAAACAGCAGGGTGGACTACTTATCTCCAATCTTTTGTGACCACAACTTTTAATGTATTTTTAATCTGTGTCACTGATCAGAAGATACAGAAAAGGAACAAACCTCAACTGATAGCAGATGGTGTGGAAGATAAAATCATCAGTTTGAAGAGTCAGAGAGCCAGGATTTTGGTGGCAGTCTACCACTATGAGCAAGGTACAAACTCCCTGGGTTTGAATTCTCTATGAAAAAGAGATTAATTGTCCTACCACATTGTTATAGACAAAAA
The DNA here is from genome assembly GCF_905146905.1 of Nyctereutes procyonoides. Lineage (NCBI taxonomy): Eukaryota > Metazoa > Chordata > Mammalia > Carnivora > Canidae > Nyctereutes > Nyctereutes procyonoides. Next base: position 8,615,930 of record NW_026575030.1, on the reverse strand, counting down.
ACAAAAAACAGATCCAAAAGCTCTAAGGAAATAATACAGCAAGATTATGAAAGATTACTATTTTCTGGCAGATAATTAATACAAAGCTACAACTAAGAATCATGTTGCTATAAAATTGTCCAATAAAATATTAATTTGAATATATGAAAGAAATCTGTTTCTAAAGAAACATATCCTAAATATTATTCAAACAATAAAAAATAAAAGCATATTTATGGGTAACTAGGTTAAACAAGAGAACATACTGAAAAGCAGGAAAATTTTTACAGATGAGAAACTGAGAGTTAGCCAAGTGTCATTTTATAGAAACAAGTATGGGGACACCTGGGTGGCTCAGTGGTTAAGCGTCTTTCTTGGGCTCAGGGCGTGGTCCCAGAGTCACAGGACTGAGTGCCACACTGGGCTCCCCTCAAGGAGCCTGCTTCTCTCTCTGCCTATGTCTCTGCCTCTCTCTGTGTGTCTCTCATGAATAAATAAATTAAACCTTAAAAAAAAAAAAAGAAACAAAGAAACAAGTAAGTAGATAAGACCCTAAACAACTACCAAAGAAAAACTTGATGTAGCATAATGTAGCTAAGAAAAGATTCATAATCAATTTTTGGTGCACACCAAAATGAAATAAGCACACTAGAAGCTTAGAAGCTACTTTTCTCACTGATTACAACTAAAGACTTGAGATAAAAATATATAAAGCAATTACATGAGTAATCCAAAAAGCAAATTACAGCAGGCAGAGGGGAAAGGCAAAATCACAATCTGAGGTATGGTGAACCTTACAGGTTTTCTTTTTACCCCCTTCAATTTTAATTACTTACACCTGTGACTCAAAGATGGGTTGAATTAGAGAACTGCACAGGAGGGATGTGCATCAAAAGGGACAAGGGAAGCCCAATTTTCTGGTAAGATGATCAGAGAAGGAGCCCTGTGAACTGAAGAGTGTGTGTGGGGGGGTGGAGATGGACACATTTTTCCTCTCTACCAGCTTTGCCCCAGGGACAGCACCAATCATGTAATGGCATGGCCATGGTGATGATACTGTAGGAACTAAAACTCCTAATAATTTTTAGGAGAGAGAACACCCATCTCTGCATAGAAGAACCAGGAAAAAAGGGTTTTTTTGAAGAGTAGTTTGCTTTTAATTTTTCACTTTTCTCTCAGCGCTAACTCTAAGACAATCCTATAGGACTGCCCAACACAGAAAGACTGCACTACCCACAAAAGAACAAAGAACTTCATCCTTCTGCCCCGAGTATGAAAAGTGGCCACCAGAAGCCAGAAAACGTGGAGAACATAAATCAGCGTAAGTCCTGGCCTTGTGCCAAACCTGTGCATGTGCAGAATATGTACAAAGAACCACAGCAGTGACTGAGAGAACTGAGCCACAGCATCAGCCTCAAACTAGCCCACCAATTCTGCATGCAAAGTCACACCCAAAGCCTATATAGAAAAGGCTTTGAAACTGAATTGATGTAGGAACCACTGCCGGGAAAAAAAAAAAAAAAAAAGTTTTTGAGTACTGGGTTAATCTCCTACTAAAATAACAACAAAATTAATATTATATAATGGATTTTAACAGGACACAAGTCTCATAATATTCCAAAATCTCCAGAATACAATAAAAAATTACCTGATACACTAAGAACCAGAAAAAATCTGAACAATTTCCAAGATAAAAGATAGTCAATTGACGAATACTTTGAGATGATTCAATGTTGGAGTTACCAGGCAAAGACTTTAGCATAGTACAACTATTCTCCATAAGTATATAAGGTGAATACTCTTAAAACGAAAGAATATATAGAAACTCAAGAAAAAATATATACATACATACATGCATATATACAGCTGAAAAGTCCATTTGAAGGTGATGAGTAACATACCTAATCTGAAATAAAGAAAAAAGTTTATAAAAAATGAAAAGGGGGGGAGGGGCAAGATGGCGGAAGAGCAGGGTCCCCAAATCACCTGTCCCCACCAAATTACCTAGATAACCTTCAAACCATCCTGAAAATTTACGAATTCGGCCTGAGATGTAAAGAGAGACCAGCTGGAACGCTACAGTGAGAAGAGTTCGCGCTTCTATCAAGGTAGGAAGACGGGGAAAAAGAAATAAAGGAACAAAAGGCCTCCGAGGGGGAGGGGCCCCGCGAGGAGCCGGGCTGAGGCCGGGGCGAGTGTCCCCAGGACAGGAGAGCCCCGTCCCGGAGGAGCAGGAGCTGCACCAACCTTCCCGGGCGGGCGGAAAGGGGCTCGCAGGGAGTTGGAGCAGGACCCAGGAGGGCGGGGATGCCCTCGGGCTCCCTGGGACACTAACAGGCACCTGCGCCCCGGGAGAGTGTGCCGAGCTCCCTAAGGGCTGCAGCGCTCACGGCGGGGCCCGGAGCAGCTCGGAGGGGCTCGGGCGGCGGTTCCGCGGAGGGGGCTGCGGGGCGGGAGCGCGAATCCCACAGCGCAGGCCCCGGAGCACAGGGCGCCGGGACACAGCCCAGGATCCGGCCTCCCCGGGGACAGGCAGAGGCCGGGAGGGCCCAGGACAGCGAGGACGCTCCTGCCCCGAGCTGAGCAGATCAGCGGCCCCGACCCGGAGCCTCCAGGCCCTGCGGGCAGAGAACCGAGAGCCCCGAGCCCCGTAGTTCCTGCGGAGGCTGAATCCAGGCTTCAGGAGTTGCCATAGCAACTGCTGCTGTTCCTCCTGGGGCCCCACGGGGTAAACAACCCCCGCTGAGCCCGGCAGCAGGCAGGGGCAGAGCAGCTCCCCCAAGTGCTAACACCTGAAAATCAGCACAGCAGGCCCCTCCCCCAGAAGACCAGCTGGACGGACCAGTTCCAGGGGAAGTCAAGGGACTTAAAGTCTACAGATTCAGAAGATACTCCCCCGTGTTCCAATACAACTTGTTTTTGGCCACTCTGCACTGAACAAAATGACTAGAAGGAAAACCTCACCTCAAAAGAAAGAATCAGAAACAGCCCTCTCTCCCACAAAGTTACAAAATCTGGATTACACTTCAATGTCAGAAAACCAATTCAGAAGCACTATTCTACAGCTACTGGTGGCTCTAGAAAAAAGCATTAAGGACTCACGAGACTTCATGACTGCAGAATTTAGATCCAATCAGGCAGAAATTAAAAATCAATTGAATGAGATGCAATCCAAACTAGAAGTCCTAACGACGAGGGTTAACGAGGTGGAAGAACGAGTGAGTGACATAGAAGACAAGTTAATGGCAAAGAGGGAAACTGAGGAAAAAAGAGACAGTCAATTAAGGGACCATGAAGACAGATTAAGGCAAATAAATGACAGTCTAAGGAAGAAAAACCTACGTTTAATTGGGGTTCCCGAGGGCGCCGAAAGGGCCAGAGGGCCAGAATATGTATTTGAACAAATCCTAGCTGAAAACTTTCCCAATCTGGGAAGGGAAACAGGCATTCAGATCCAGGAAATAGAGAGATCCCCCCCTAAAATCAATAAAAACCGTTCAACACCTCGACATTTAATAGTGAAGCTTGCAAATTCCAAAGATAAAGAGAAGATCCTTAAAGCAGCAAGAGACAAGAAGTCCCTGACTTTCATGGGGAGGAATATTAGGGTAACAGCAGACCTCTCCACAGAGACGTGGCAGGCCAGAAAGGGCTGGCAGGATATATTCAGGGTCCTAAATGAGAAGAACATGCAACCAAGAATACTTTATCCAGCAAGGCTCTCATTCAAAATGGAAGGAGAGATAAAGAGCTTCCAAGACAGGCAGGAACTGAAAGAATATGTGACCTCCAAACCAGCTCTGCAAGAAATTTTAAGGGGGACTCTTAAAACTCCCCTTTAAGAAGAAGTTCAGTGGAACAATCCACAAAAACAAGGACTAAATAGATATCATGATGACACTAAACTCATATCTGTCAATAGTAACTCTGAACGTGAATGGCCTTAATGACCCCATCAAAAGGCGCAGGGTTTCAGACTGGATAAAAAAGCAGGACCCATCTATTTGCTGTCTACAAGAGACTCATTTTAGACAGAAGGACACCTACAACCTGAAAATAAAAGGTTGGAGAACATTTACCATTCAAATGGTTCTCAAAATATACCCTAAAAACTATAGAACACTTCTGAAAGAAATTGAGGAAGACACAAAGAGATGGAAAAATATTCCATGCTCATGGATTGGCAGAATTAATATTGTGAAAATGTCAATGTTACCCAGGGCAATTTACACGTATAATGCAATCCCTATCAAAATACCATGGGCTTTCTTCAGAGACTTAGAACAAATTATTTTAAGATTTGTGTGGAATCAGAAAAGACCCCAAACAGCCAGGGGAATTTTAAAAAAGAAAACCATATCTGGGGGCATCACAATGCCAGATTTCAGGTTGTACTACAAAGCTGTGGTCATCAAGACAGTGTGGTACTGGCACAAAAACAGACATATAGATCAATGGAACAGAATAGAGAACCCAGAAGTGGACCCTGAACTTTATGGTCAACTAATATTCGATAAAGGAGGAAAGACGATCCACTGGAAGAAAGACAGTCTCTTCAATAAATGGTGCTGGGAAAATTGGACATCCACATGCAGAAGAATGAAACTGGACCACTCTCTTGCACCATACACAAAGATAAACTCAAAATAGATGAAAGATCTAAATGTGAGACAAGATTCCATCAAAATCCCAGAGGAGAACTCAGGCAACACCCTTTTTGAACTTGGCCACAGTAACCGGAGAAGGACAAACAGTGTATGTTCTCATTCATTTGGGGAATATGAATAATAGTGAAAGGGAATATAAGGGAAGGGAGAAGAAATGTGTGAGAAATATCAGAAAGGGAGACAGAACATAAAGACTTCTAACTCTGGGAAATGAACTAGGGGTGGTGGAGGGGGAGGAGGGCGGGGGGTGGGGGTGAATGGGTGATGGGCACTGAGGGGTACACTTGACGGGATGAGCACTGGGTGTTATTCTGTATGTTGGTAAATTGAACACCAATAAAAATTAATTTATAAAAATTAAAAAAAATAAAATAAAAATAATAATAAAAAAAAAATGAAAAGAGGGGCACTTGGGTGGCTCAGCTGTTTTAAGTGGCTGACTTCAGCTCAGGTCATGATCTCATGGTGGTGGGCTCAGGCGCCACATATGGAATTCCACACTCAGTGGGGAGTCTGAGGATTCGCTCTCTCTTTCCCTATACCCCACCTTCCAACTTGCACACTCTCTCTTAAATAATAAATAAATCTTAAAAAATAAACAATCAACAGAGACACAGGGACCTCTAGACAAAATTTAAAATTCACATAATTAGAGTTCCTGATGACAAAAAAAATATTTGAAAAAGTAACAACTGGAAAGTATCCTAATTTGTTCAAAGAAATGGATTTAAAGATTAGAAAATCTCAGTTAAATAAAACCAAGGTCAGATCCATCAGAATCAAATCACTGAAAGCTACACTCAAATTTCTTAAAACTTTAAAGGAGGGTCTATTTTTTAAAAACATAAATTTCATATAGGAAAACAATAAGTGGAATGACTGCAGAGCTTGGATCAAAAACTATGGAGGTCACAAAACAGTTAAACTACATATTTAAAGTACTGGAAAAAAAAAAAAAAAAACAGCTATCAACCCAGAAGTCAATATCCATTGAAAGTATCCTTTAAGGCAACTCAAAACATTATCAAACAGGAAAATTAAGAGAATTAATTTGCAGAAGACTTGATCTACAAAAATACTTAAGAGTGGGCAGCTCCAGTGGCCCAGCAGTTTAGTGCTGCCTTCAGCCCGGGGTGTGATCCTGGAGACCTGGGATCGAGTCCCACATCGGGCTCCCTGCATGGAGCCTGCTTCTCCCTCTGCCTATGTCTCTTCCTCTCTCTCTCTCTGTCATGAATAAATAAATAAAATCTTAAAAAAAAAAATACTTAAGAGTTCTTCACTTCAATGAAATTAAACCACAGGGAAATCTGAAACATCAAGCAAAAGAATGGTAAATATCTGGGTAAATATAAAAGACTACTTTCTCCTACTATTGTATAAAATAAGCATTACTGCTGAAAGTAAAACTTATAGCATGTTTGGGGAGATTTCATTCTATGAAAATTAATACATATGACAACCATAACCAAAAACGGTAGAGGGAATAGGGAACTGTATGAATGGAAGCGTACAGTTTTACTTGAAGCGGTAAAACATGAAATCTAAGTACATTGTAAAACGTAGGTATATATAATCCATACAGCAACTCGAAAAAAAAGAAAAAAGATACAACAAAATTGAATACTAAAAATATTCAAATAATCCAAAGAAGGCAAAAAAGGAAGAAGAAACAAAAAACAGAAGGGACAAACAAAAGAACTTAAAAATGGAAGGACTAAATTCAATGAATTCAATAATTTCATTAAATTTAAATTAAAAGAGGGTGCCTGAGTGGCTTAGTGCTTGAGTGTCTCTCTGCCTTTGGCTCAGGTCGTTCGTGATCCTGGGGTCCAGGAATGAGTCCCACATTGGGCTCACAGCAGGGAAGCCTGCTTCTCCCTCTGCCTATGTCTCTGCCTCTCTCTGTGTGTCTCTTATGAATAAAGAAATAAAATATTTGTTAAAAAATTTTAAATTAAAAGACATTGTGAGATTGCATTTATAGTCTACCAAAAAAGCACACAAAATAGAAATGGGAAGGGGAGGTAAACTTAACAAGCATTATGTCTCCATCAGAGCTCTTGGGTGACTAGGCACATTGCCATTGAACAGTAATATTTTGGAAGGCATCTTTTTCTCTGAGCAGCAGGTCTCAATAATGGGTTTAAAATATTCACTAAGTCTTGTTTAAACAAATGTGCTATAATCCAGGCTCTGTTTTTCCATTTATGGATCACAGGCAGAGTATAATTAGCATGATTCTTAAGGGCCCTAGGATTTTTTGAATGACCAATGAGCAGTGGCTTCAACTTAAAGTCATGAGCTACACTAGCGCCTAATAAGAGAGACAGCCTATCCACTGAAGCTTTGAAGCCAGGCATGGACTTCTAACTATTAAAGTTCTAGATGGGGGCAGCCCAGGTGGCTCAGCAGTTTAGCACTGCCTTCAGCCCAGGACCTGATCCTGGGGTCCCAGGAAAGTCCCATGTCAGGCTCCCTGCATGGAGCCTGCTTCTCCCTCTGCCTGTCTCTCTCTCTCTCTCTCTCTCTCTCTCTCTCTCTCTCTCTCTCTGTGTGTGTGCCATGAATAAATAAATAAAACCTTTAAAAAAAATAAAAAATAAAAATAAATAAATTTCTAGATGGCATCTTCTTCCAAGAGAAGGCTGCTTTGTCTACATTGACAATCTGTTGTTTAGTGTAGCTACCTTCAATGATTAGCTAGATCTTCTGGAATAACTGGTTACAGCTTCTACATCAGCACGGGCTGTTTCACCTTGTACCTTTACGTTACAGAAACAGCTTCTTTCCTTAAACCTAATGAAACTACCTCTGCTAGCTTCAAACTCTTCTACAGCTTCCTCACCTTTCTCAGCCTTCATAGAATTAGAAAGAGTTAGGCTTTTGCTCTGGATTAGGTTTTGGTTTAAAGGGAACCTAGTCTGATCTTCTATCCATACCACTCAAATATTTTCCCTATCAGGAGTAAGGATTACTTCACTTTCTTACCATTTGTGTGTTCACTACAGGAGCAATTTAAATTTCCTTAAAGAATTTTCCTTTGCTGGGATCCCTGGGTGGCGCAGCGGTTTAGCGCCTGCCTTTGGCCCAGGGCGCGATCCTGGAGACCCGGGATCGAATCCCACATCGGGCTCCCGGTGCATGGAGCCTGCTTCTCCCTCTGCCTATGTCTCTGCCTCTCTCTCTCTCTCTCTCTCTCTCTCTCTCTCTCTCTCCATATGACTATCATAAATAAATAAAAGTTTAAAAAAAAAAAAGAATTTTCCTTTGCATTCACAACCTGGCTAACTGCTGCAGGAGACCCAGCTTTCAGCCTATCTCAGCTTTGGACACGCTTTCCTCAGTAAGCTTATTAATCAGTTCCAACTTTTGATTTAAAGTGAGAAACAGGGCAGCCCAGGTGGCTCGGCAGTTTAGCACCGCATTCGGCCCGGGGTGTGATTCTGGGGCCCCTGGGATCGAAATCCCATGTCGGGCTTGTCGAGCTCCCTGCATGGAGCCTGTTTCTCCCTCTGCCTGTGCCTTTCTGCCTCTCTCTCTCTCTCTCTCTCTCTCTCTCTCTCTCTCTCTGTCTCTCATGAATAATAAAATCTTAATAATAAACTGAGAAACATGGGGGCAACCTGGGTGGCTCAGGGCTCAGGGCACTTAAGCGTCCAAATCTTGATTTCGACTCAGATCATGATCTCATGATCTTTGAGACTGAGCCCCAGGCTGGGCTCTGCATTGGATGTGGAGCCTGATTAAGATTCTCTGTCCCTTTGCCCTTCCCCCCACTCCACACTTGTGCTCTCTAAAAACTAAATGAATAACATGAGAAACAGGTTCTTTTCACTTTAACATATAGAGGCCACTGTAGGGTAATTAATTTCAATATTCTTATATTTCAGGAATAGTGAGGCCAAAGCAGAGAGAGGAAGAAAACACAGTAACAGCTGGTCAGTGGAGCAGTTAGAATACACACATTTATCAATTAAGTTCACACCTTATACAGGTATAGTTTGTGGTACCCCAAAAGAATTACAATGGTAATATCAAAGATCACTGTAACGGAATTCTATCAGAGTACAATGTTACTGTGAAAAAGTGTGGTGAGACTATGGTGAAAGGAAGGGGGGGTTTTCAGAGATGAAGAGGACTTGAAACATAAAGATAGAATTTCTGTCCAATACAACAGGGCAGCCTACTTAGGAGAGTAGTAATTACTGCTTATTGCTCTGAGGAAAATAGAAAAGGGAAATCAGGGAAACATCTTTTGAAAATTGAAATACCTTTGACAGAAATATTTAATGTATATTATAAACTTCTAATCCAAAAAAAAAAAAACTTCTAATCCTTGTTGCATTCCTTCTGTTCTTACAAATTAAATATTCAGTTAAAAAAAATCACATAACAAATATAATAGTAATGAAAAGGTTTGAAATATTGCAAAAGTCACCAAAATGAGACACAATGTAAGAAAATGCTGTTGAAAAAATGAGGCCAAAAGACTTGCTCAACAGAGTTGCAACAAACCTTCAGTTTGTAAAAAAATAAAATACAGTATCAGCAAAGTGCAATAAATCAAAGTTCAATAAAATGAGGTATACCCATTATTTGAAAACTTGAAGCTAAAAGCTATAAGAAAACTAAGAAATTTTTTTAAAAGGAGGCAATGAATAATTCTAGGAAGAACAAAATATATTCAAAATATACTGTTTGGCCTTCCAGTAAATTAACTTGCATAATCATAAAAAAGTAAACAATGACTTTAAGGCAGGAACTGCCAACTGTGCATATCATTCCCATTTTCTCACATTTCTTTAAAACAAAACTCCATGGGGAGCCTGGATGGCTCAGGGGCTTAGTGCCGTCTTCAGCCAAGACCGAAGACCGGGGCATGATCCTGGAGACCCAGGATCAAGTCCCACATCGGGCTCACTGAATGGAGCCTGCTTCTCCCTCTGCCTGTGTCTCTCTGCACTCTCTCTCTCTCTGTGTCTCTCAGGAATAAATAAATAAAATATTTTAAATAAATGAATGAATGGATGGATGAATGAATGAATGAATAAATAAATAAATAAATAATAATAACAACAACAACAAAACTCCAATATTGTTTGGGGTAGCAACAATTATCTAAAATACCCAGCACTGGGGTGCCTGGCTGGCTCAGTCTGTAGAGCACGTGACTCATGATCTTGGGGTCATGAGTTCAAGCCCCACATTGGCGTGGAGCCTACAATCAATCAATAAATAAACCCAGTCCCTTCTGCACCAATGAGGAGATATGACTAAATTTTGGCCAATAACATGTAACTAGAAACTACAGAGTAAAATTCATAAACAATGTTCCTTAAGATGGGGAAGAACACTGGCATATGCCCTTTCTACTTCATTTTCCCCTACAGTAAGCATAAAGAGTTAGAGGTTCTTGGAAAAATACAGAGTTTTCTCGACATACGAACATTTTAGGTCCCTAGCCATCGTGTGAAAGGATACAAGAGCAAACAGTCCCTATTAGGCCAGGATATAACCTAATCATATCAGGAACAATCAATCAGTGGTAAAACTCCCAGTGCCAACTCAAAAGGTAAGAATTATCTAATACACATCATTATCTCTGCAGGACCTAAATCTCTCTGAGCGTTGACACAGATCAACTGGACTAGTGAACTGATGCTTGCCAGCCCCCATTACTCTGACCTGGACTCAGTCACCCTCAGAAGACTTCTGCTCCCATTCCATGCTGTAGTCCCCATTGTGCAAGATCCTTCATGAATATGTGCACACCCTTAGTTTAAAATTTCCATTTTGCTGTTCAGGAGACACTACTTTGGGAAAGATAACCAGTGTTGAAAACCCTTTCTTCTATTCTTTGGCTTAGCTGTATCTTTTGGCTCAATAACCACCAAAAGGTGAACACAGTTTTGGGTAGAACACTGCCACCTACCTAAAAGCTGACAAGTGTGTTAGAACTCAAAAAGCTTTCTTGGATCATGAAGGGATCTTGCCTATATAGCCATGCTCTCAGGGAAGCAAAGGACAAACAGGGAACCTGACTCCTTGATAACTGTGAAGCTGCTATCCATTCCCGGACCATCAATCTCTAGAATTCCTTTATATGAAAGAAAAATGAACTTTTCGCTGATTTAAGTTACTGTTATTTCCAGTTTCTTTTATTAGATCTGTAATTCTGATAAACAGAAGACAAAAAGATAAATAGTAGAGGGATAGATAGATCCACAGTAACTAAAAATTATGGCATAAGAATTTAGGGTGAGGTGTGTTAAAATGTAAAACGGACTAAATATTAAATCCTCATCTTGTATAATAGGAAGTCAATATAAATAATGCCCAAAATAGACTGAGGAAAGAGTGGTAAAAAATGATAATTATGGGGCAGCCCAGGTAGCTCAGCAGTTTAGCACCACCTTCAGCCCAGGGTGTGATCCTGGAGACCTGGGATCAAGTCCTGCGTCGGGCTCCCTGCATAGAGCCTGCTTCTCCCTCTGCCTGTGTGTCGGCCTCTCTTTCTGACTCTCTCTCTCTCTCTCTCAACCTCTGTCTCTCATGAATAAATAAATAATATCTTTTTTAAAAAATAATTATGTTCAAAATAAAAAATATAAACCAGGGCAGAAAAATGGGAATGTCTAAACTATATTCCCAAAGGTATTTGGAAACTAGTACTAAAAATAGGATGGAAGGGCACCTGGGTCACTCAGTGGTTGAGTATCTGTTTTCAGCTCAGGTCAGGACGCGGGACTCCTGGGATCAAGTCCCGCATCAGGCTCCCTATGGGGAGCCTGCTTTTTCCTCTGCCTATGTCTCTGCCTCTTTCTGTGCATCTCCTCTCATGAATAAATAAAATCTTAAAAAAAAAAAAGCGGGAGTGGATTCCAGCTGCACCAAGCAACACTACACAGCCAGCATCCCAGCCATAGCTAATCAGAAGCACACAGTTACCGCCATCAAGCTGGATGGAGCGTAGTACACCCTAATGGATTAGATCATCAAAAGCTTCAAGCAGAAGGAGTTCCAACTTGTGGCCACGAAGCTTCTACAGACCTCTGAGGAACTCCTACTAAAGCAATACTACACTGACCTGAAGAACCACTCATTCTTCCCAGGGCAGGTGAAGTTCCAGGGTGGTTGTGGCCATGGTCTGGGAGGGACTGAATGTGGTGAAGACAGGGCGAGTCTTGGGGAGACTAACTCAGCAGATTCTAAGCCAGACAGCAATCATGAGGATTTCTGCATTCAAGTTGGTAGGAACAACATTCACGGGAGCAATTCAGTAAAAAGTACACAGAAAGAAATCAGCCTATGGTTAAACCTAAAGAACTAGTTGATTACAAGTCTTGTGCTGTTGACTGTATCTATGAATAAAAGATGAACAAAGTGTCAGTCCCCTTTGCCATCAGGTGATGTGTACCTGGACACAGCTATCAGTCCAAAGACTTGAAAGTAATAGAAACAATCTTTCTTTTCTAAAACAAGGTATGAGGTAAGTACTGGCTGGACTATTACCCTGGGAGAGGAGGCTATAGAAAACTGGCCCAAAAACCAGTGAGTGGTTGACCAGTGGTTGACCAGTGCCCCATGATGAAAACTCATTTCTTTGGCCTGCTAAATTTGCTGTACATTATCCAAGATCTGCAAACCTGCCCACTTTTACCATGCTTTGATCAAGGTCTCTACTGAGCTAGAAGTCTTTTCATGGTTTTTCTTTGAAAACAGAATCCAAAAGAATGTCTTTACTTTATAATCTTAGAATATTGACCATATGTCAGATTACCAGAATGATTTTATGTTACCAGGTCAGAATTTGTGTTCCATGGCAACAGATTTGATGTAAAGGCCCAAAACACCACACTTCTTTTAGGAAAAAGGAAAATTTTTTAAATTGATAGTAGGTTCGTGGTCTTCATTGGGGCCTTGAAGTTTTTTTAAGTTTGCAGGAGATAAAAATGTCGTAGATGGGGTTTTGCTATGTTGTACAGCTTTGTTCTTAATTAGATGTTAGGGACGTCTGGGTGCTCAGTGGCTGAGCATCTGCCTTCAGCTCAAGGCATGGTCCCAGTCCGGGGATTGAGTCCCACACTGGGCTCCCTACTCAGCGGGGAGCCTGTTTCTCTGTCCATGTCTCTGCCTCTCTCTGTGTCTCTCATGAATAAATAAAATAAACAAATAAATAAGTGTTTGACAAGTATTTGTTTACTGTGTTGAGTTCTAATATCCAAAGGCCAACTTAGGAGTTAAGGGAACTTCCTGAATTGCTGGTGAAAAAGTAAGTCTTACACTGTCCTATGAGATAGCATCACCTAATGTGCTTTATATGATAGGATTTGACTAGTATTTACTCTACACATTTTTCAAAAGATGTGTTCTACTTAAAGATTCATTTTCAGAGTTATCTTAGAAATGCACTGAGTTTTAAAAGAATTTGAAGGGGCGCCTGGGTGGCTCAGTTGGTTAAGTGGCTGCCTTCGGCTGGGGTCATGATCCCAGAGTCCTGGAAACGAGCCCCACTCAGGCCCCCTGCTCAGTGGGGAGCCTGATTCTCCCTCTTCCTCTGTGATCTCTCTGGCTCTCATTCTCTCTCAAATCAATAAAATATTTTAAAAACTAAATAAATAAAAATAAAAGGAGCGTGAAGATCAAGAGAACACAAGAACAATCAGTACTGCTTTCCACAGGAAATAGGTTTCAGCCAATTCTTATTTGAAGTCTGTTTTGTTTTTTCCTTAATTGTGCTTACTGAGTTTCAGAGTATAGATAGTGAGCTGATGATGTTCTCTACAGAGGTCTACAAAATTTATTTTGCATTTGTAAGGCACAAGGTGATTTCACTAATATCAAACTAATTTAGTCTAATATGAAAATAAAAATTAAAAATAACTAAAATATACTTACCAATAAAGCCTCTGGAAACTGAATAGATGGATAGATAAATAAATAAGTAAGAAGGAGCATTTCATTAAAACTTCATTATATGCTTTGTTTTGTTTGGCTTTGAAAAACTATGTAAAATTGTATGTTACTACTTAGATAAAAATGAATAACTGAAATGTTAACTACTGAATAATTTAATCAGCTATTACAAAAATGTATCACTAACATGAAGAAATGATCTTTTCCAAACAGAAGACTGGCCTTTGCCCTTCACTAATGGGAGGTGATCTCCAGAGCCCTGGAATGTTCTGCTTGACAGGAGTATCTTTATTTGCCTAGGACCTTGGTCACCTGACTGTCTAACAATATGATTTATGATGGGGCTTTGGGCTGTATCACCTCAGTTCCAATCTCCAAAGGAACTAGAGATTAAGGGTTTTAGGTTTTAGCCTGACCTCTGGGAGAGGTTAGACATTAGGTCAGTTAGGCAGGGAGTTTATGATCAAGCCCAGTAAAAATGAAAAAAGGCTTGGGGGAAGACTCCCTGGTTGGGAACAGACTTTGTGTATTGTCACATATGGTGGTTAGGAGAAGGTGATGTCATCTATGACTACATGGCAGAAGAGGACTTGAAGTTCTTGGTTTTGACTGCCTAAACTCTCCCCAATGCATTTCTTCCCTTGGTTGATCTTAATTTGTATCCTTCATCTGTAATAAGCTATAACCATGATTATAACAGCTCTCAATAAGTTCTGTAAATCCTTCTAACAAATTACTGAAACTCTGGGTGGTTTTAGAAATCTTCCAAACCTGCAACTGATGTCAGATGTAAGAGCAGTTGAGTGGACACTGTGCCCCTAAACTCTGCACTTTGGCTGATTCTGGGTAACTAAAGAAAAAGGACAGAAAAGAAGATAAAGGGCAAGAACAGATGTTACATTTCTAAGGAAATTATATATATAAAGGTCAATGTCTCAGAGCAAGTATTTAATAGGTCCAGGATACAAATCTAGCCTTTTGAATTCCAAGGCTCAAGCACTTCTCATTATCTACATCTAGATGTAGATGTGTAGATGTGCTACATCTCTACATCACAATACTTCCTTTATCAATTATTCATGGTGTTTAGTCTTAATTTTGACATCACTATATGCTTATGTAATCTGTGTGGGGTAGTCTAATAGCTAAAAGCCAGGACCAAATCTATGTAATTCTTTGTAGAATTAACAGAGTTCCATTCAGGTTATTCTTTTCCTTTTTTTTTTTTTCTTCCCCCCTCCCCCTCTATTCTTTTCCTTTTTAAAAAGATTTTATTTATTTATTTGAGAGAGAGACCAAGTGAGAGCAGAGGGAGAAGCAGACACAAAGAAGGAGAAAAAGTGAGACAGAGTCTCAAGGAGACTCCATGCTGAGTGCAGAGCCTGATGCAGGGCTCAATTTTATGACGTTGAAATCCCAACCTGAACCAAAACCAAGAATTGGACACTTAACTGACTGAGCCACCCCGGTGCCCCCCAGGGGACTCTTGGTCCCACAGGGGACTCAGAACAAAGAATTATCCAAAAGGAAGATAGGGATAGGCAATGGTGCATCAGAGAAGTCATGTGACATACCTATATAGTAACAACTACATCTCTATGGTCATCAAGACCATTCTAGTGAAAATTAAAAGCATGTTGGCAAGTTTTAGGACAGAAACAGAACTATGACATATCTTTTCTCAATGAACAGGACACAAGTAGCTGAAAATGGCATACTATTCAATTTCAGGAAAGATACAGAGCAAAATGGAGAAAGACGACCCCAAGCTAACCACTTAGTTTCATCAAATTAATTTTGGTCTTAAACTGTGGCCTTGACAGACAGCCCATACAATTCAGTACAATACAAAAAACCAGTAAGATGGTAAAAACATTTAAATGATTATTCCCTCAAACAATATGAAATAAGGTCCTAGGGCAGCCCGGGTGGCTCAGCAGTTTAGCGCCGCCCTTCAGCCCAGGGTGTGATCCTGGAGACCGGGGATCAAGTCCCACATCAGGCTCCCTGCATGGAGCCTGCTTCTCCCTCTGCCTGTATCTCTGCCGGTCTCTCTCTCTCTCTCTCTCTCTCTCTCCTCTCTCTCTCTCTCATGAATAAATTTTAAAAAATCTTTTTTTTTTTTTAAAAAAAAGAACTGATTAGCCAAAGTTTCTCTAATAGTAAGTGAGCCCAGACCAAATAGGGTTAAGATGCATCTCAAATGTAGCAGATGACTTCTGAGTTGAAATCTTCTAATATAACAAACCTGATGGCCCACATGCCTAGGAATTCATCTTTGGAAAACAAGCACCATTTTATCCCCTTCATCAAATCAATATATCTCAGACTAACTAGATTTTATAGGGTACATACATTCACCATTATCATTTACCATTATTAACTGAGATCTGAGTTCTTCTATTTGGTTCAAATGATTTTTTTTTTTTTAGTTCAAATGAATATTGAACAAAGAACCCAGCCAGTAATATACTAAATATTTCAAATCAAAATCCACTATTATATAATGAGTTATATTTTCTCATTTTAAAATCATCAGAATTTTCAGTTCTTGTCATAATGAAGTAGCTAAGGTTGCAATAGTCTCCTGCTATAATAAACCTCTACAAAAGCTGGACCAAATATACAAAAAAAAAAAAAAACCAAAAAGGCCTATTTGCAGGCCTTAGACAATAACAAACACGGCACTAATGATCCTTGATAGAAGAGAATCAGATAAATCAAATCCCATTTTCACAGTGGCTTTCTCTAAGCAGTGTGGCAGTCTTGCTGGAAGAGAAAACTACAATTAATGTTTGGAACTGCTAAGGTACCTGGATTTAGGGGGCAGATTATTAGAGAGGAAAGAGACAGAAAAAGTTACAAAAATTGATATAAAAATTCCCTGCTGGGGGAAACCTGGGAGACACAGTCAGTTAAGCATCAGACTCCTGGTTTCAGTTCAGGTAGTAATCTCAAAGTTGTGAGATGGAGTCCTGTGTTGGAATCTGTGTAGAGCATGGAGTTTGCTTAGAGTTTCTCTCTCTCTCTCTCATATAAATAAATCTTTAAAAAAAAAATCCCCTCTGGTTCTCATTTGCCTGCTAGACTGCACATACAAAGGTTAGACTCCCAGGAGCCTAGGAGACATTAGCTATTGGGGGGCTGTTAACTAAACAAATATTTCAGACCTTGCACAATTTTGAATAAATGAAACACAAACTAACCAGAGAGAGATCTTAATGACTACCACAGGCATTTAAGTGAGACCCTAGATAATCCAAGCCCTAGGAGTAAAAACAACGTTGAAATAGACAGACGTACCTTAAGAAAGCCTAAAACTAAAGCCTCACAGGATCAAAGTGACCCATGGCAATTCAACCACCTGCCAGAATAAAATGAAATTTTATTTAGAGGAAGATAACAATCCAGAGCTTCTACAACATGGGTCAGTAAACCTTTCCTGAAAAGAGCCAGAAGGTAATTTTAGGTTTTGAAAGTGATATCTCCAGTGCATACTCTCTTAAAACAACAAAAATCTTTTATAAAGTAAAAAATCATTCTTAGCTCAAGGGCCAAACAACAGCCACCAGGCTGTATCTGGCCCATAGGCCAGTCTGCTGTCCACTACTCCACATTACACTCACAATATCCATCATACAATGCAAAATTAGTACATATGTGAGGCAGGAAAAGTGTTTGATAATTAAGAAACAAAGCAGTCAACAAAAACAGACCTAGGAGTGATCTACATATTGGTCTTATGTAAGAGCTTCAAAATAACTATGACAACATATTAATATGTTGTATTAATATGACAAGAGTCAGAATACAGAAAATAAATTAGAATGATCTATTTCAACAAGGAATTAGAATCTATGAAAACCATCACATAGATATTCTATTAACTGCAAAATATGTGAAATAGAGGAACTTCTTAAATAGGTTTAATAGCAGAATAAGCACAGGTGGAAAAAAAAAGAGAATTAGTACACGCAAAGACAGATTAAGAGCTATTCAAAAGACAGGAAAAAATTATAAGCAAAATAGAACATATGTTAGATGTAGGATGTAGTCAATCTAATATATATGTAACTAGAATACAGAAGGAGAGAAGAGAAAATGGGTCAGAAGCAATATTTGAATCTTAAAGGATGAGAACTTTTCAAATGTTTTAAGAGATTAACCGACAGATTCAAAGAGGTCAGTGAATACCAAGCAGGATAAACACACACATACAAAACGATATATACTTATAAACAGGTGACTAAAAATCAGAGAGAAATCTTAAAAAAAAGAGAGGAAAGGACCTCTCTTGTGTCCTTCAGGAAAGCAAAGAGTGAAAGATGACTTCTTAAGAGAAACTGAAAGCTGGGACCCCTGGGTGACTCAGCAGTTGAGTGTCTGCCTTTGACTCAGGAAGTGATTCCAGTTCAGGGATCAAATCCCACGTTGGGCTTCCTGCATGGAGCCTACTTCTCCCTCTGCCTGTGTCTCTGCCACTCTGTGTCTCTCATGAATAAATAAAATCTTTAAAAAAAAAAAAGAAAGAAAGAAACTATGAAAGCTAATGAAGTGGCATCTTTAAACTACTGAAGGAAAAACCTATCAATACAGAATTCTATACTCTGCAAAAATATCCGACATAACAAGGTATAACAAACGACAAAAAGTTGAAAGAATCTGTCATAAATAGGACCTTATTTTAAAAATAATAAAAGAGGTTCTTTAGGATGAAGGGAGAGGATTCTAAATAGAGGCATGGATATGTAGGAAATGAATAGCTGCAGAGAGAACAGATATAAAGGTAAATATAACACACTACTGATTGTTTAAAGCAATAACAACATCTTAAAAGGTTTATAACATATGAGGGGGATGTTACAATATGTAATAATAACAAAAAAAGTAAGAGGCAACTAAATGGCTTTAAACTGTTTTAAGGTTTTTATATTTGGGAGGGAACATGCTGAAAGTATTAAAGGTAGACTTTAAAAGTAAAGACACATTTTGTAATTTCTAAGGTCTAAGATGACCTTAGAAAAGCTCATAGAGGAAATACAGTAGAGTTAGAAATATTTAAAGGGGCACAAGAGAATCTTTTTTTTCTTTTTTTGGTGAGGTGGTGAGGGAAATATTCAATGACATAATCTTTTGGTGGTTCCATAGATGTATACATATACAATCACTGAGTTTTATACCGAAGATTTATGCATTGTACAGGATATATCATACATATTATAATAAAGCCAAAAAAATCTATATGTAATTTCCAGGGTGTAGAAAAACTGAGCTACAGTACCTGTCTTTTTTTTAAGATTGATTTATTCATTCATTCATTCATTCATTCATGATAGACATAAAGAGAGAGGCAGAGACACAGGAGGAAGGAGAAGCAGGCTCCATGGGAGCCCGACACGGAACTCGCTCCAGAGACTCCAAGATTGCACCCTGGACCAAAGGCAGGCGCTAAACCACTGAGCCGAGCCACCCAGGGATCCTCTGCAGTACCTTTCTAAACAGAATCCAACATATCTCCCCAAAAACTTAATGGCTTATAGTTATTATTTTTTCACGATTATTTTTTCTCATAATATATACTGGATTCTCACTAATTCAGTCATTAAATGGGCATGATGAAACTCACAGTTTTATTTACTATACAACTGCCAAGATAATAAATACCTAATTCTCAAAATGTAAACTTAACAATTGTTTCCTCTTTACTTTTTAAGAATAAACTGGCATTTTTACAATTTCTGTGTACATGTATCTTTAATCTATTTTGCCAGGAAACACATTAGGTTTTGGAAACAGTACATAGAACAAAAATATAATATATAAAACAATTAGCATATTGCTATTTTATGGAATAATAATATTTTTCTAAGAAAATATCTGGAACTACAGAATAGGTTAAATCTATTAAATCACAAGCAATAAAAGAAGATTCAACCTTTTTGAATGTATAATGTGAGTCAGACAAAGAAGCATTTCAAAAATATTCTCATTTTATTCTGAGTATCCTATACAAGGCAAATGTTATTCTGTCTTAACAAATGAAGAGTCTAAAACACAAAAAGGTAGAGAAACTTGTGTATAATCACAAAGCTAGTAAGTCTTCAAACTAAAGACTTACAAATAACTTCGGGAAATCTCTCAATAGAAGTAAATGTCATTATCAGTAATAAACTTATACATGACATAGAACTATATATACATCACAAAATATAACAGAATGAAAGAAAAAGCACAAGAAATAAGATAACCTTAACTGTACATAACTAGAAATCTGACTGATAAAGAGTTTTCCAGTGCTTAATATAATATAGTTTAGGGAAAAAAACATTTTAAGTTTCAAAGATCTATGACATACTGCAATGTCTGAATTTTCAAACACTATGGTAATTGGCAAATTATCACATATTTTTGCACTAAAGATGACCAGCAGCATTTTAACATGTGATTTTACTTGAAAAATCTTGGTAAATAGCAAATTCTCCTTCAGGATAAACACTGTTGAAAATCAATCTGAGACATGTCAAGGTTAAATGAGGCAGACTGGAAATAAATGTTTGCTTAAGACACTCTAAAGTAACAGTGAAAAAAATAAATAAATAAAGTAACAGTGATGGTAGTAACGAAATTGAGTCTATACAAGTAACAGTCTCTTCCATGACCCTCCTTCCAGTACAAATCACTGTAAGAACCAAAAATTTAAAGATGACCCAGTAAGATTCTGGACTGCGGGACAGTTGCTGATTCATCTTTACTGAGCTGAAAGCAGGGAAATCTACATAAGTGCAAGTCTACCTATTGAAGAGTTGAGAGCTCTCTAGTCCTTTTCTCTCACTCAGTTCTAAGAAGACCCAGCAAGGCTCTACAAACTTCAGGTAGATGACAAGAGGATTTATCTCCAGGGAAAGGAAATACTGAACTGTAATCAAGTATTATTACATAACTCTTTTGTTTCATGAAAAGATAACAGGGTAACTCTGTATGGGGGCGGGGGGAGAAAGTGTAAGAGATCTAAAGTCATCCTTCAAACCCAATACAAAACATGAAAAGCAAAAAGAGGCAGACAAAACAGGAAATAATATAAGCATGTTTCTTAGAACCACAGTAATAAATATGAGAGATAAACTGAATGTGTTGAATATTTTTTTTCTAAGGCAGAAACTTGCTAGTTTTTGTTATAACATTTTTAAACTATTTGTTTTTTTTTTTTTTTAATTTATTTATGATAGTCACAGAGAGAGAAAGAGAGAGGCAGAGACATAGGCAGAGGGAGAAGCAGGCTCCATGAACCAGGAGCCCGATGTGGGACTCGATCCGGAGTCTCCAGGATCGCGCCCTGGGCCAAAGGCAGGCGCCAAACCGCTGCGCCACCCAGGGATCCCCTATTTGGTTTTTTAAATTGTATACATGAGGGGCTCAACTGGTTGAATGCCAGACTTGCGGTTTCAGCTGAGGTCATGATTTCATGGGTTATGGATGGAGCCCCACCCTGGGCTCTGTGCTCAACACAAAGTCTGCCTGAAAGATTCTCTTCCTCTGTCCCTCCCCCCAATCACTCTTTCTCCCTCTAAAATAAATAAATTTTTTAAAAATCTTGGGATGCCTGGGTGGTACAGTGGGTTAAGCCCCCAACTCTTGGTTTCAGTTAGGGTCATGATCTCAGGGTCATGAGATCAAACCATGAGTCAGGCTCAACATGGAGTCTGCTTGGGATTCTCTCTCCCTCTCACTCTGTCCCTCCTACTAGTGCTCTGATTCTCTCTAAAATAAAAAATTAAAGCTTTTTAAAACTCTTAAGTTGTACACATGAAGTAAGTTTCAGGGTCCCTCGGTGACTCAGTCTGTTGGGTGTCTGACTCTTGATTTCACCTCAGGTCATGATCTCAGGGTCATGAGACCCAGTGCTGGGCATGGAGCTGGCTTAAGATTATCTCTCAGGGAGCCTAGATGGCTCAGTCAGTTGAGCATCAGACTCCTGGTTTGAACTCCGGTCCTGATCTTGGGGTTTTTTAAGATCAGGCCCGTGTTGGGCTCCACCCTGAGCATGGAGCCTGCTTGGGATTCACTCTCCGTCTTTCTCTGCCCCCCAATCCCTCGCTTGTGCTCTCTAAATCAAAACAAAACAAAACAGGGATCCCTGGGTGGCGCAGCGGTTTGGCGCCTGCCTTTGGCCCAGGGCGCGATCCTGGAGACCCGGGATCAAATCCCACGTCGGGCTCCCGGTGCGTGGAGCCTGCTTCTCCCTCTGCCTGTGTCTCTGCCTCTCTCTCTGTGACTATCATAAATAAATAAAAATTAAAAAAAAAAAAAAACAAATACAAAAACAAGTATGTTTCATTTTGCTAAATCCCCCATCCTTATACGCCTTTAGTTTCCCATCTCAATCCATATCCACCTGCTAACCTCATCTTCGTAATTTGGTTTATACTACCGATTTGGTAAACATATTATTTAACAGACAAAAAAAAAGCATAAGGTTTAGCCAACTAAATATTCACCAGCCCAAATTATCATGTAACTAAAATACGTATTAGTTAAATTTCACTTTATTTCAAGAGAAGAAAAGTCGATGATTTATAGCATCTTTTGTTAACAACTGAAGTACTGGTATCACCAAAAAATTATCAGTTATTTTTAAGTACAAAAAGATATATAACAAAGAAACACACTCTAGAGAAGAACTTTAGCACTTTTAAGATAATTTTATTTCCAGGATGCCTGGGTGGCTCACCGGTTGAGCATCTGCCTTCGGATCAGGGCATGATCTCAGGATCCAGGATCAAGTCCCACCATCAGGTTCCCTGAGAGGAGCCTGCTTCTCCCTTTGCCTATGTCTCTGCCTCTCTCATGAATAAATGAATAAATCTTAAAAAAAAAAAAAAGATAATTTCATTTCCAAAAAGTGAACTGAGTGAGGGAGGAGCATCTGGCTAGCTCACTTGGTAGACTGTATGACTCTTGATCTCAGGGTCATGAGTTCAAGCCCCACATTGGGCATGGAACCCACTTAACATAAAAATTTTTTAGAAATAAAAAAGTAAATGGGGATCCCTGGGCAGTGCAGCGGTTTGGCGCCTGCCTTTGGCCCAGGGCGTGATCCTGGAAACCCGGGATCGAATCCCACATCGGGCTCCCGGTGCATGGAGCCTGCTTCTCCCTCTGCCTGTGTCTCTGCCTCTCTCTCTCTCCCTGTGACTATCATAAATAAATAAATTTTTTAAAATTTTTAAAAAAAAAGTAAACAGAGGGGAAATTAATGTGGACAAAAATAAAAGCCAAATAAATTAAATGAAATAAAGGAACTCCCTGAATGCATAATGTGTGAATAAATTCCCCTTCCACTGATCCTGAGTGTGACTTTATAACAGCACTGACAAACAGAATGTGGTGGTAGTGACATTATGTGACTTCCAAAGCTGGATCACAAAGGCAATATGGCTACAACCTGGCTCCCACTCTCTCTATGGATGCTCACCTTTGTAATACAGCCACTGTGCAATGAAAAAGCCCAGGACACACAGATAGATCAAATATAGGTGTTTAAGCCTCAGCTAAGGTCTCAGGTAATAGTCATATGAGTGAATAGACCTTCAAATGATTCTAGCCTCCAGACTTTGAGTCTTCTAACTGAGGTCTAATACATGGAAAAGATATAAGCCATACCTAGGTGAATCCATGACTTACATAGATATAGGATATTGGGATAATTTATTAAAGATATATGATGCTGATGACTGATAGAAAACTGGAATAGGATGGTTCTCACCAAAACTTCCTTGTCACAGAGGCTACTTAGCCATACTAATAAGATAAAGCCAAATATTAGGAAAAAATCCTCAAAGGTAGGTGAAATCAATCCATGTAGTATGGATAGTACATATTTTAAAGTATTTAATGGAAATGTGTTTTTAGTGATTGACATTGAATTTAAGGACATGAGAGACTAAACACACTCCACAGGCTGACTACAGTAAAATAAATGGTTGTGCCAAAACCACAGTGAAAATGGAACTTCAAACTGAAGCAATGTTAATAGGCTTATCTCAGTCCTATGTCTACAATAGAGAAATAAAAAAAAAAAAGGAACTAATGAGGTTATATCAACTCCTTCATGATATCATTTTCTGATGAAATGAATACCAGATAGGAAAAAAAGCAGACTTTGGCAACAATGAATATTTCATCTTTGGTACAGAAATCTTTTAGGGAAGGAAGTGATTCCGCTAAGATATTAGAAACCACTGCTTGGTAATATCCAGGGAAACTGAGTAGTTGTCCTTCTCAGTGAATAGAGAGATATTGGTGACTAGCAGCTGCCCACATTAGGTATTTCTGAGACTTACTGGTACTTAGTGGACACAAAGAACAAATATCAGAGGCTCAAACTCCCCTCTTGCAGGCAAGATTACATAATGCTGTACAGATTGTAAAGGGCATAATTAGAGAGCCATTCATACAGATTAAAATATGCAGTATCTACACAAAAGTACAAAGAAACTTGGACACTCTGAATGACTTGGGTCCAAACACCCAGAGGAATAAATATACTACATATCCAATAGTCAATCTCTGATATAGTTCCTCTTAAGTTTGTTGATGAACTGAAGTAATGGTAGATAAAGTTTCTAGTATTATAATATTTATCATTCTAGTATTAATGCCCTCAATTGTACTCAAGTTGATATTTAAATATACATAATACATAATACAAACATATAAATATATTAAATATGTCTCTCTAAAAGAGCAATTAGTACACTGATTACTATATTGAAAAATACAACATTCCATTACTAACTAAAGTGTCCAAAAGAAAATATTTTGCTAGATGGGAAACACAGCAAATCCTTCTGCAATATTTTGAAATAAATGCAAAACTATAAGATTAAATGGAAAGTAAATATTAAATATTAATATTAAATTAAGATTTATTATCTAGCCCCCCAATAAAAGAATTTTATTGTCAATAACTGGAAAAGGGCTTATTTTCTTGTATCAATTCCTAATATGAGTTTCCATTAGCTAAAAATTTTTATAAAGAATTCCCTTTATTCAATATTATCCCTTGCTGGCAACCTATACTGTCTACCTATTAAACAGATGACAGAATACAAAAAAATTAAAGCTTGACATTTTGGAAAAGCACATTAGTCGGGTATGTTAGATAATACACTTGAAGGTACTATTCTGTAATCTCTTTTCCAATGTGAAATGGCCTCAAGTTTGGGTAAAAAGAAAGATAAATTAGTAATCGTGTTATATGATAACATAGAAAATTTTAAGCTTAAGAAACTGGGAAAGAAGGAAGATCAGTATTTTATTTTCCTCAGCTCTGTTGACATATAATTGACATATGACATGTGTAAGTTTAAGATCTGTGACAAGATGATTTGATACACATACACACTGTGAAATAATTACCATGATAAAGTTATTAGTACATTCATCACCTCCCACATTACCTTTCTCTGTGCGTGGTGAAATATTCAAGATTTATTCTCTCAGCAACTCTCAAAAATATAGTACAATACAGTTGACTACAATCTTCCTGCTATATATTAGATCCCCAGAACTTATTCGTAACTGGAAATTTGTACCGTTTGACCAACATTTCCATTTCCCCCACACATTCTAATCCCTGGTCAGCTTTCTCAGCTCCCATACATGAGTAAAATACTATAGCATTTATTTTTCTATCTAAATCATTTCATGGAGCATAGTGCTCATATCCATCCAGGCTGGCATAAATGGCAGAATTTCAGCAGATTAGTATTTTACATCCCTTAATGATATTCTAATAGAAATACCCAGGTAACACAGCAGGAAACAGATGGAATATAGAAATGAGGAATGAGGAATCCAGTTTGAACACGGACTATATACCAGGTACTATTATTTTCATGTTGGATTTTTGAGGGTGATAATGGTTCTCTGGTAATTTATGAGATTCCTAGGCTGCTGAAGTATTTACCAGTGAACTGTATCATTAACTTTCAGAAGGTTCAGGAAAAAACACAAAGAAAAAGATAAAGCAAATGTGCAAAATGTTAACAACAGATCAATCTAGCTAAAAGGTATGTAGATATTCATTTTTTTAAAAAGATTCTATTTGCTTATTTGAGAGAGAAAGAGCACAAGACAGGGGAGCAACAGAGGGAGAGGGAGAAGCAGACTCCTCTGCTGAGTGGGAAAGGCTAATGTGGGGCTCAAGCCCAGGACCCTGGGATCGTAATCTAAGAAGGCAGATGTATGAGCCACCCAGGTGTCCCTGTGGATATTCATTATACTATTCTTCCATCTCTTCTGCAGATTTGAAATTTTTTAAGTTATAAAACAGAACACATCCTTATGTATGTCAAGACAGACACAACAATGTTCACAGTAATGTTACTGACAAGAGCCCAAAGTGGAAAAAATCCAAATATACAGCAACAGTATACTGGACAAGTAAATGGTGAGAAACAAATGAATAAGTAAATTGTACCATACTCATACATTAGAGCACTATACAGCAATAAAAA
Organism: Nyctereutes procyonoides; assembly: GCF_905146905.1. Classification (NCBI taxonomy): domain Eukaryota; kingdom Metazoa; phylum Chordata; class Mammalia; order Carnivora; family Canidae; genus Nyctereutes; species Nyctereutes procyonoides. Next base: position 8,589,847 of record NW_026575030.1, on the reverse strand, counting down.
TGAACCAATAGCATACCACATAGGTGAAACGCACAATAACATTAAGCAAATAAAAACAGATACAAATCAGATGAATAAATATTTGTTGAATAAATATTTCAGACAACTCTCAGATTAAATCAGGACAGTCTTCTATCTTTGTTCAGCAATTATTATTCACAGGCAATACAAGAAAGATTACAAACAAAATGTCTAAATTATTTAAGAGAACAAATTGCTTTCAAGCACCTCAAGCACATTTATAAAAATCACCCACATACTACTGACCTGCTCCACTAATCATAATGCACTGCTGGTTTGTCAACTTCTTTAAAGACCCAGTTTAAATCAGAACTTACACTAGAAACGTACAAACCCATGCTAAAAAGACTTTCTTCATTGAATAAGGCTTTGTACTACAGTTTTAGTTTTAAAATATAATCTTCTCATATTTATAACCAGATTATTAAAAGAAAAAAGACATAAAAAGACATAAAATACTTACATTAACTTTGAAAGCTTGTACAGTGTTATCCAGGAGAAGGATGTTGCAAACCACCTCTGTATGCTGTCTGTCTCGGGCCAACTCTGATGCTCGTACATTGTAGGTTCTGCCAGCAGGCAATCGGAAACGTGAGGTCATTACTGTCCACACTCGGTCTAAGTTGGAAAAAAAAAAAATCACTAAATAAAAGAACAGGTGAAGATACAAAGTAGTTTAAAAACACCAAGGTTATTTTATGTTTTCCAATTAAACCTCAGGAAAAAAAGCAGTTATAACTTTTGAAACACCTGGATAAAAATTGTAGGTATAAAAAAAAGATACTGGGGATCCCTGGGTGGCTCAGTGGTTTAGCGCCTGCCTTCGGCCCAGGGCGTGACCCGGGAGTCCCGGGATCGAGTCCCACATCGGGCTCCTTGCATGGAGCCTGCTTCTCTCTCTGCCTGTGTCTCTGCCTCTCTCTCTCTCATTCTGGTCTCTCATGAATAAATAAATAAAATCTTTAAAAAAATAAAAATAAAATAAAATTCAAAGTGCCTGGAAGAAGAGTTTTATTTTGAACTGTTCCATTGAGAAGACAATACACAAAATGTTCAGGAAGCCACAGTCCAATTCAAAATATATATATTTGGGAATAGCCCAAAAAAAGTGTAAAAGAACATGCCATCTTAGGAAGTTAGACATTACTCACTGATGCAAATATTTAAAAACACTGTAGAATAGCAGCAGGATGAAAGATTATTTACCCTTAAAGGACCCTTACCTTTACTAAATTTAAGATTTGGGGGAAACATGAAAGTTTGTTCCATTTTTTAAAATACAATAATTCTTTTTTAACTATCCCCAAATTTAAATGAAATTCTAATAGGATTATTCTTATAATTCTCAAGAAAACAAAACAGAAAACAGAAGGCTACAGATCTCAGCTTCCCAATTTTTAACGTTAAGAGGGAAAAAATTAGTATCACTTATAAAAGAACAGATACTGATACTGGCAATACTTGATATTAAAAGGCAATGAAGATGCAGCTTCGAAGTTCTGAAAATTATATGAAACACGGACTTACATACCAAAAAAATTAGAATTCATGTGGGAGAATAAAGCTAAGGACATTTTCAAACATTCAAGAATCCTAATTTTAAAATTCATAAAACTTCCCTCTTAAAGACAATTAGAGAAAGGAAATAAAATATATTAGAAACACAAGTATATAGAATTCTTAAATATGGGTAAGCAATAAGTAGTAAGAAATTTGAATAATGAGCAAGGAAAAAATAATTTAAAAAAGAAACACCAGGTTGCCTGGATGGCTCAGTGGTTGAGTGTCTGCCTTTGGCTAAGGGCATAATCCGGAAGGCCTGGAACTGGGATTGAGTACCACATCGGGCTCTCCACAGAGAACCTGGTTCTCCCTCTGCCTGTGTCTGCCTTTCTCTCCATTTCTCTCATGAATAAATAAATAAAATCTTAAAGAAAAAAAAAAAAACAGTTCAAATCAGTAGTATTTAGTAACTCCAGTTGACATCACAGACTGTTCATGTCAAAATGATTAAAGCTAAAAGTAAAAGTCAGTGTTACACAAGTATGAGAATTGTATAAGGAAAAAGCTTTAGCAGTTAAAAAAGAAGGGCTAACCCAGTAAGATTCACCAATTAAAAGACAGGGATTCGTGGTTTCTAATTACACATGTTAAGGGCTTTTCAAGTCCCCACTCTAACAAGTAAAAAGTAGAACGGATTGGAAAATCACAATGCTGTTTGAATTCATGTGAGAGAGAGAGAAGACACAAGGCAAACTCTGCCTCCAAGACTTAAGAGGACAGGCAAATACAGTGGGTCTAAAGTAGAGACTCTCAAGCAAAAAACACAAGGCAAGCCAGTACACAGGCAGGAACGTCTGAACTGTAATTGGCGAACTGCAAGATGTTCAATGTGGACAATTCTGAGAGTTAAAAATTCCAGGGGGTTCAATCATAAGAGGACTCCCACAATATTGTGAGATTCACTTGGAGGAATCCAACTAGATTCCCACAGTAAGTACCGAGAAAAGTAGTCTTAAGCTTTCTGCCAGGGATGAACATACACACACATACACACGCACCAAAACTATTATTAAATACATCAAAACACCTGCCCTTAGGAGAAACTAGTTAACCAGAACCTAAAGTGACCTGGGGCAAAGGAAATACTCAACTCTAGCTGACTCTAGCCTTCCAGTGAGAGAAGGGAAATATCCAACTCCCACCCACTATAGGCATCCTATTCCATCTAAAAGAGGAAAAACCTAAGAAACCCTGTGACATTCATAGTCCAGAGGCATAGGCTCACTAAAATATTGAGACCTAACCAGAAGATTACAGAATGCTTCTTTTTCTCCCTACACTACTAAAAGCCTATTTATAGCCGTTCCTCTTACCGTGACATCATGCCTATCTATCAAGAAAAATTTACAGGCGTTTCTGGCTGGCTTTCAGTTGAGTACGTGACTCTTGATCTCACTAGTCTTAAATAAGTTTAAGCCCCACATTGGGTGTAGGGATTACTTAAAATCTTAAAAAAAAAAAGGAAACTATTTTTTTTTAAGATTTTATTTATTTATTTATGAAAGACACAGAGAGAGAGAGAGAGAGCGGCAGAGACACAGGCAGAGGGAGAAGCAGGCTCCATGCAGGGAGCCGGATGGGAGACTCCATCCTGGGGCTCCAGGATCACACTCTGGGGGGAAGGTGGCCCTAAACCACTGAGCCACCAGGGCTGCCCAAAAGGAAACTTTACTTTTTTTTTCCAAAAGGAAACTTTAGAAGGCATACTAAAAGGCAAAAAAAAAAAAAAAAAAAAACACAATTTGACAGGACAAAGCAAGCATCAGAACCAAACATGAAAGGGATGTTGGAATTAATAAATAGAGGATTTAAAACAAGTAGGATTAATATGCTAAAGGTTCTAATGGATATTGTAGACAGCATGTAGGAACAGATGGGCAATGTGAGCACAGAAATGGAAATCTTAAGAACCAAAAATGTTACAGGTAAAGAACACAGTAACACTTGCACCTTTTGAACACAAAATGCCTTTGACAGACATGTATCTGGCACAATATAAGAAAGAATCTCAACTAGAGGAGTTATCAATAGAATTCAAGGGGATCCCTGGGTGACTGTGGTTTAGCTCCTGCCAGGGCATGATCCTGGAGCCCGGGGATCGAGTCCCACATGGAGCTCCCTGCATGGAGCCTGCTTCTCCCTCTGCCAATGTCTCTGCCTCTCTCTGTGTCTCTCATGAATAAATAAGTAAAATAAAATAAAATTTTTTAAAAATCCTCAAAAATTGAAAAGCAAGCAAACACGCAAACACACACACACCAAAGACTGAAGGAAAAAAAAAAAAAACCCAGAACACCTAAACACTGTGGAACAAAACAAAACAAAACAAAAGGTATAACATAGATATAGCAGGAATATTAAAAGGAGAGGGGGTAAAAAAGAAAACCTATTTGAACCAATAATGACTGAGTCTCCCCAAATTAATATCAGACATCAAACCACAGATCCAAAAAGTTCTACCAAGAAGGAAAAATGTCAAAAAACCAACCTATACCTAAGCATATCATTTTAAAACTATAAATCAAAGAGTAAAAACCCCTGAAAAAGGAAAAAATCAGTTTACATATTAAGAAGCAACTATAAGAATACATCTGACTACCTAAGCATGCAAACAAGAAGTAGAGTGAAATATTTAAAATGTTCAGAGGAAAAAACTCCACCAACGTAGAATTAATTCTATATCCTGCAAAATTATCTTTCAAAAGAGAAAGAGAAATAAACAGTTTCTCAGACAAAAAGGGGGGGGGGGTAACAAATCCAGTGCAAGATATTTAAAAGAAGTTCTTTAGAGGGAAGTAAAATAATACAGGTAAAAACTCAGATCTACATAGAGAAAAGTATCAAAGAAGGAACAAATGCAAATTTTAAATTTTTATTTTTCTTAATCTTAATTAATCAGGTAAGAGTACAATACCTTCTAATGAGTGTGGCAAGGACTTAAATTAATGAGATTTTCCTTCCACAATTAGGTGAAGGGTGAGAAGGATTTTGCAGATGTGACTGAAGTCCCAAGTCACCTGAGTAAATAAAAAGACAGAGTACCCTTGGTGGGCCTGACTTTGGGGAAGCCCTTAAAATATTGGGAACTTCTTGAAGTAATACAAATTCTAATGCTGGCTTTAAAGATGTGGTCTTCTGTATTTTGAGACAACCTGTGAAAGAGGCCTCCAGGAGGTGACAGCAAGCCAGAAACTAAAGACCGCAGCCTTACATCTGATTGTATTCGTTAACAATCACACGGGCCTGGAAAAGAACCTAGGCTCCCAAAGTTCAGTCAATATCTAGATTCAATTATGTGAGATCCAACCAAACTATGCCCATCCTCTTGATCCACAGAAATGGAGAAATACGTGTTGTTTTAAACTGCTAAACTGGGGGATCCCTGGGTGGCGCAGTGGTTTAGCGCCGGTCTTTGGCCCAGGGCGCGATCCTGGAGACCCGGGATCGAATCCCATGTCAGGCTCCCGGTGCATGGAGCCTGCTTCTCCCTCTGCCTGTGTCTCTGCCTCTCTCTCTCTCTCTCTGTGACTGTCATAAATAAATTAAAAAAATAAATAAATAAAATAAAAAAATAAACTGCTAAACTGGGATCCCTGGGTGGCGCAGCGGTTTGGCGCCTGCCTTTGGCCCAGGGCGCGATCCTGGAGACCCGGGATCGAATCCCACGTCGGGCTCCCGGTGCATGGACCCTGCTTCTCCCTCTGCCTGTGTCTCTGCCTCTCTCTCTCTCTCTCTCTCTCTGTGACTATCATAAATAAATTAAAAAAAAAAAACCTGCTAAACTGAAGGTAATTCATTACACATCAATATAAAACTAATACGTTTCACAGTGGTACTACTCAACCAACAAATATTCACTAGAGATAGAAAAATGAAGCAATGAGTATCTGACTTGATTTCAGCTCAAGTCTTGATCTCAGGGTCGTGAATTCAAGCCCCACATTGGGCTCCACACTGGGTGTGGAGCTAATTTAAAAAACAAAAAAACCTTCAAATAGAACTACAAAGACTATAAACTTAAAGATTAAAAGCATTAAAATATGGAAGGACCTTCTCTAATACAAAGACTTATTATAAAGCTTAAAAGAAAAAAGAAAATACAAAGCAACATACATAATCATCTCTTTGCTCATGTTCCATTCTTGCCTGTAATGGCTATATATTTCCCTTCTCCCCAATTCTGCCTTCCCTTCACCTGGGGTGAGTAGTCCAGCCAACGAAAGTGGGCAAAGACCTATGAAACTCATAAGTAACAACAGAATAGCAAATTAGTTTTAACAGTAGGGGGACTACCAGAAAAAGAACACTGGTTGATGTTACAAAGGTATCCCAATGTCAAAAAACGGTACAGGAGTGGGATACCTGGGTGGCTCAGTGATTGAGCATCTGCCTTTGGATCAGGTCAATGATCCTAGGGTCCTAGGATTGAGTCCAGCATCGGGCTCCCTGCTCAGCGTGGAGCCTGCTTCTCCCTCTGCCTGTGTCTCTGCCTCTCTCTCTCTCTCTCTCTCTCATGAATAAATAAAATCTTAAATAAAAAAGAATGGTACAGGAGTGACAAGATCAAAAGTTATCGATGTATTCTGCCAAAACCAGTCTTCCCCATTTACTGCTGACATTTGCACTTGAGCCTAGATGAATGGTTCCAACGAAATTTCTATGTAACTCATCCAGATGTTTTCATATGTGATTCTTCCATAGTCTTGAAAAGTATCTACCTTTAAGATACATACCACTTGACAATTGGCACAATTATGCCAGTTACAATCTAACTGCCCATAAGTGATAAGAAATAACAAGCCAAATAAGTCTAGTCAGAATTCCCATTACATCTTAAAAACACACACCCAAAAGGTTATGAGCACCTTAATATAGGACATCTGGCTGGCATGTAAGTGTCTGCTTTTCTCAGAAGAGACACCTTTTCCTAGGGCACCTCAAAATTTTTCTATTCACTTATGAGAACAAGATGTTCTTTTAGAGATGTTAAGAGAACATAATTGTTTAAAGTCCCAGTTGAGCAAAATATCAAATGTTTCTAAGGGGCTCTTCCAATCATCCTCCACGCTACATATAAACTTCCAAAAAGTCATTGAAGGAGACTATATGAACAAAAAAAGACTATCCATTTTAAGAAATCTAATTACTTTTCTCCTGATGATTACTCACCAATCTACTAGTTTTTTGTTTGTTTGTTTGTTTGTTTTAAGATGATATTCATCCATGCATCAAGAGAGAAACAGAGACATAGGCAGAGGGAGAAGCAAGCTCCCTGCAGGGAGCCTGATGCAGGACTCAATCCTACCCTGGGATCAGGACATAACCCAAAGGCAGACTTTCAACCACTGAGCCACCCAGGTGCCCCTCACCATAGTCTAGTTTATATTATTTCACACCACTCTCTAATTGCTGTCTAGTGAATGCTAATATCATCCTTTATCTCTTTTTAAGTTTATTTATGTATATAAAGTAAATCTTTACAGCCAACATGGGACTCAAACTCACAATTCCAAGATCAAGAGTCACACACTCTTCCAACAGCCAGCCAGGTGCCCTTCACATTTTACATTATAATTTTATTATGAATATTACTTACAAAGTGAAGTGCCAACGGCAGATTATTTTGAAAACCAATTATTAACATTAAGCAAATAATGTATCAGGTATTACTTCCATTTTTGGCAAAAACAAACCTAACACTCAGTATCCTTTCCACAGATATTTAGTTATTTGAAGAAAACTGAGTCACATGTTTTTATTTTATTTTTTTTTAAGATTTTATTTATTTATTCATAGAGAGAGGCAGAGACACAGGCAGAGGGAGAGGGAGAAGCAGGCTCCACGCCGGCAGCCCGACGTGGGACTCGATCCCAGGTCTCCAGGATCACACCTCAGACTGCAGGCAGCGCCAAACCGCTGCGCCACCGGGGCTGCCCTAGTCACGTGTTTTTAGAGACTACCCAAATCTACTCTTGGACAACACACTTAGATAAATGTATCCTGAAAGTAACCAATCTTTTGGTTCCATGTTAAAACAGGTTTAGTAGATTATAAGTAAGGGGGATCCCTGGATGGCACAGTGGTTTGGCGCCTGCCTTTGGCCCAGGGCGCGATCCTGGAGACCCAAGATCGAATCCCACGTCGGGCTCCCGGTGCATGGAGCCTGCTTCTCCCTCTGCCTGTGTCTCTGCCTCTCTCTTTCTCTCTGTGACTATCATAAATAAATAAAAATTTAAAAAAATAAAATGCTTTAAAAAAAAAAGATTATAAGGTTAAAAGCCACTGTTCTTCATAGATCACAGAAACCTAAACTTGGCTATCCTAAGTAGGAAATATTCAAACAAAAGGCACTCATAATAAGACAGTAGAAAATTATAATTAACATGTAAACATTCTTAGAGCAAAATGTACCTCTCTATCCTCAAAATTTCATATTCCTTATATTTATGCCCATGAATAAAAATATTTTTCAGAGTTATATGTTTCTTTTTTTAAGATTTATTTTTTATTTATTTTAGAGAGTGTGAGTGAGGACACAAATGGGGAGAAGGACAGGAAGGAGAGGGAGAGTACTTCAAGCAGACTCCCCACAGAGCACAGAGCCCAACTGTGGCTCAATCTCACAACCCTGAGAACATGATCTGAGTGGAAATTAAGAGTTGGATGCTTAACTGAGTCACCCAGGCACCCCCAGACTTACATATTTTTAAATTACATATTTTTAAAATTACACAATATTTACATACAATCTCAAGTAGCTGTTATTACTAAAATGTTCTCTTCAAGTCACTAATGATAATGGGCAGAAAGCACTTAAAATAATGTTAACTAACTTTAAAAGAATAAATTTGCATTGCTAAGATCAACTACAGAAATGCACTAACTATTCTAAATATTCAATACTCTTAAGCGTGGATTATCAGAAGATGTTGGCCTCCCATAATTTAAAATAAAATATTACTAGTTTATACCCCGCTAATTGAGAGCTTTAAGTAATTTTGATTATTTGATGTTAAACCCTAACCTTTGAGGAAAAAATTCATTAATAGTAATCTCTCAATTTTAAAAAATATTTCTTTTTTTTTTAATAGAATTATGCAAATTCTTTTTTTTTTATTTTTTATTTATTTATTTACGATAGTCATACAGAGAGAGAGAGAGAGGCAGAGACACAGGCGGAGGGAGAAGCAGGCTCCATGCACCGGGAGTCTGACGTGGGATTCGATCCTGGGTCTCCAGGATCGCGCCCTGGGCCAAAGGCAGGCGCCAAACCACTGCGCCACCCAGGGATCCCTAAAAAATATTTCTTAAAGAGAACAGACATTTCTCCCAAGAAGACATACAGATGGCCAACAGACACATGAAAACATAGTCATCATCATTTATCATAAGGAAATGCAAATCAAAACTACAATGAGATTTCACCACACATCTGTCAGAGTGGCTAAAATCAACATAAGAAAAAACAGGTACTGGCAAGAAGGTGAAGAAAAAGGGATACCCATACACTCTTGGTGGGAATCCAAACTGGTGGAGCCACTGTGGAAAAGAGTATGGAGGTTCCATGAAAAGTTAAAAATAGGGATCCCTGGGTGGCGCAGCGGTTTGGCGCCTGCCTTTGGCCCAGGGCGCGATCCTGGAGACCCGGGATCGAATCCCACGTCGGGCTCCCGGTGCATGGAGCCTGCTTCTCCCTCTGCCTGTGTCTCTGCCTCTCTCTCTCTCTGTGTGTGACTATCATAAATAAATAAAAAAAATTTTAAAAAATTAAAAAAAAAAAGTTAAAAATAGATCTGGCCTACAACCAGGAATCACACTACTGAGTATTTACCAAAAAAAACATAAAAACACTAATTCAAAGGGATACATGCACTCCTATGTTTATAGCAGCATTACTTACAACAGTCAAATTATCGAAATAGCTCAAGTGTCCAGAGATTGACAAATGGATAAGGAAGAGGTTATACAAACACACACACACAGCACACACTGGAATATTATTCAGCCATAAAAAAAAAAAAAGAATGAAATTGGGGATCCCTGGGTGGCTCAGCGGTTTAGTGCCTGCCTTTGGCCCAGGGCGTGATCCTGGCATCCCGGGACCAAGTCCCACATCAGGCTCCCTGCATGGAGCCTGCTTCTCCCTCTGTGTCTCTGCTCCTATTTCTCTCTGTCTTAGGTGAATAAATAAATAAATCTTAAAAAAAAAAAAAAAGAAATCTTGCCATTTGCAACAACATGGATGGAACTAGAGAATACTAAGCAAAACAAGTCAGTCAAGAAAAGGAAGTATTCTGTATGATTTCACTCATGTGTGGAACTTAAGAATCAAACAAGCAAAGGAAAAAGAGAAAGATAAACCAAGAAGCAGACTCTTTAAAAAAAAAAAAGGTTTTATTTATTTATTCATGAAATACACAGAGAAAGGCAGACATAGGCCAGAGGAAGAAGTCAGCTCCCTATGAGGAGCCTGATGCTGAACTCAATCCCAGGATCCCAGGATCATGATCTGAGCCAAAGGGAGATGCTCAACCACTGAGCCACCCAGACGCCCCAAGAAACAGACTCTTAAGTATAGAGAACAAACTGATGATTACCAGAGGGGAAGTAGGTGAGGATGGGAGAAGTAAGTGATGGGGATTAAGGAGTGCACTTGTTATAATAAACACTGGATGATGTATGGAATTTTTTTTTTAAGACACAAAACTTAATGTAATAGAAATTTTGTTTGTAGTTCTTACATTCTCAGTGAGCCAAGCTGGAACCCACTGCCCCACCCAGAAGTGGCCAGTCCTGGGGGCAGGGAAGAGAGATGGTAGGTGGGGATCAGAGCTCAGGCCCTGTGAGCCCTGTTCTTCCTCAGTGCTGGGGATGCCACCCTCTTCTCCTGCCCCGCTCTGGGATCCAGGAAGGTGAGTGGATGGAATCTTAGGCCTGGGGCTTCTCTTCCACACTCCCCTGCCCCCTCAGGTAGGAGGAGAACTAAGGGATCGGAGGAAAGAGGGGACAGAGGGAGGCAAAGATGTCAATCAAGAAAGATGAGGATCAGGAACAAGGACTAAAGGAGAATCAAAGACAAAACACATTTGATGTATGGAATTGTTAAATCTCTATATTGTACAACTGAAACTAATATACATTGTTTGTTAACTGGAATTAAAATTAAAACCTAATAAAAAAATGTCTTGGGATCCCTGGGTGGCGCAGCGGTTTGGCGCCTGCCTTTGGCCCAGGGCGCGATCCTGGAGACCCGGGATCGAATCCCACATCGGGCTCCTGGTGCATGGAGCCTGCTTCTCCCTCTGCCTGTGTCTTTGCTTCTCTCTCTCTCTCTGTGTGACTATCATAAATAAATAAAAATTAAAAAAAAAAAAATGTCTTGACAGAAAACAATAGATTTGAGTTTTATATTCATGTACATGAAAAATATCCTTTCCATTTCAAAAAGATATCAGGAAAAAAAATTTTTTAAGATTTTATTTATTTATTTATCTGAGAGACAGTGTGAGGGAAACGGAGAGAGAATCAGAAGCAAACTCCATGCTGAGGACAGAGCCTGACAGAGGGCTCAATCCGATAACTGTGAGATCATGGCCTGAGCTGAAACCAAGAGTAGATGCTTAACCGACTGCGCTACCCAGATGCCCCAGGAATATTTTCTTTTAATAAACAGTATTTTATTTTTTTAAAGTAATCTCTCCACCCAACATGGGTCTCAAACTCACAACCCCAAATGAACTTACATGCTCTACCAACTCCATACAAACCCAGGTGCCCTAGAAATTACCAGGAGATTCATTCATATGTTCATTTAATCATTCAGCAAATATTTGTTAAACTGTATTAGGCACTGATCTAGGCCCTTGGCATACATAACATCAATGGTGGGGGAAAAAATCACAAATCCCTATTCTTATGGAACTTACACTCTACCATAACATATTTTACTTTCTTATAGGTCTCCTGCAAGTATCCATCATAAAAAGCCATAAATGCCAAGTAGGCAGAGAATGGTTCTAACATAATTAATATTATATTTCCCTCTATAACTTTCAACCCCAGACCCTATATGATGCAGGCACTAAACCAGTATTCCTTAAAGTGACAAAATGAAAATTTTAACAAATTAAGTATATATTCTGGGCTATTCTGATCTTGTACACCTTAGAATCTTACGTCGAAAATGCTTAGAATTTTAGCACTGTTCCCACTACTCAGTTTCTTTAGTACTCAGTTACTTTCTCAGGAAACTTATACTTACAGACTTCAGATGAAAGCATAAATGAAAAAAATGAAAATAAAACATAAATGAACCGTCTAATCAGCCCTTGAGACTTCATAAAATGGTATCTTCATTTACCAAGATTTTAGTTATCAATATACTAAATATATTCACTCTTCTTGTCACATTTACTTTCATTTCATACAGCAATAATAATGTGATTTCTGGAGAATTCTATTACTTGAAAATTCAAAATTTCTGGAAAAAAATATGCTAAACCTTCTATGATGCATTAGAAAAAGAAGTTCAAATAAAACCCTCCATTACATCTTTCTTTTTTCATCTGAAAAGTGTCTCAGCAAAATTGATATACGTGTATACGTAACTGCTTTCAGCAGAAATGAGCCCATCTTTTTCCAAAAAAATATGAATTGTGATCTATAAAATGGTTCAGTCCTTTATACCTAACATACTAAAAATTAAAACATTCTAAGACCTAAAATTATGATAATCATTTTATGTTTACACATATTAAAAATTTGTAGATATTAAGCCAAAACAGCTGAACATATATATGATATTCAAATTATAAAAATTATGGACACATATAATAAGAGACAGAAAAGGCACTCAGGCATATATACACAGTGGTGAATTCAAATTGTGGAATAAAATGGTCTTATACTTAGAACTCTATTAATGTAAAAAACAATGTTTTCTGTTCAGTAAAAGCACATTCTTTTTTACTTTATTTTAACTTTAAAGGACAAAATAGCTAACAGTTTATTTTTCATAGATTAAAGGGGTTCAGGCTGTCACAAAAAGAGACAAATGACATGGTTCAGCAAGAACAGTACAAGAAAGATGAAGTGGGTGGTAGAGAATGAAAGCAGGGGACAAACAAATCTTCCTTGACCTGATAAAAAACATCTGTGGAAAACACAGTTAACATGATATTAACACTGAATGGGTTCTGGCTAAAATCAGGAACAAAACAAGGACACCGGGGTTCCTGAGTGGCACAGTCAGTTAAGTGGCTGCCTTCAGCTCAGGTCATGATCTCTGGGATTCTGGGGTCGAGGCCAGCACTGGATTACCTGCTCAGCGGGCAGTCTGCTTCTCTCTCTCTCTTTGCCACCTCCCCCAACTTGTGCACACACGCACTCTCTCAAATATTTTTAAAAATTAAAAAACAGGGATCCCTGGGTGGCGCAGCGGTTTAGCGCCTGCCTTTGGCCCAGGGCACGATCCTGGAGACCCGGGATCGAATCCCACGTCGGGCTCTCGGTGCATGGAGCCTGCTTCTCCCTCTGCCTATGTCTCTGCCTCTCTCTCTCTCTCTCTCACTGTGTGCCTATCATAAATAAATAAAATTTTAAAAAAAATTAAAAAACAAACAAGGATATCCATCAGCTCTCATCACTGCTATTCAGAATTGTACTAGAGATGTGAGCCAGAGCAATTCAAAGAAAAAGAAATATAAGTCATTGAAATTAGAAGAGTAAAAGTATCAATATCTGCAGGTAACATAACCATCTACATAGAGAATCTGAAGAAATCTACAAAAAAAAGCTACTAGAATAAGTGACTTTAGCAAAGCAAAATGTAACACCAATATGTAAAAATTAATTTTATTTCTACAAATTAGCAACAACCAAAAATTATAATTTAAAAACAATATAATTTACAATAGCATTGAAACTAAAACTTCAAAACACTGCTGAGAGAATTAAAGAAAGAAAATATGTGAAGAGATACTCCGTGTTCACAGGTTAAATGATCTGGAGATTCCAGGCAATCTCAATAAAAATCCTAACAGGCCTACTTAGAGAGATTGACAAACCAATTCTAAAATTCATATGAAAATGAGACAAGTAGAAAATGAAAATATTTGAATTGAAAATAGTTGAGGAGGGACGCCTGGGTGGCTCAGCAGTTGAGTGTCTGCCTTTGACTCAGGGTATGATCCAGGGGTCCTGGGATCGAGTCCCGCATGGGGCTCCCTGCTCAGCAGGGAGCCTGCTTCTCCCCCTGCCTGTGTTTCTGCCTCTCTCTGTATGTCTCTCATGAATAAATGAATAAAAAATAAAAAAATAAAAAGGTTGAAGAACACCTGGGTGGTTCACTTGGTTAAATGTCCAACTCTTAGTTTTGGCTCAGGTGGTGAGCTCACAGTCATGAGACTGAGCCCTGAATCAGGCTCCACACTCAATGGGGAAGATTCTCTCTCTCCTCCTACTGCCCCTCACCCTGCTCTCATGTATACATTCACTAAAATAAATAAATCTTAAAAAGAAAGAAACAATTGAAAACAACGGATAAAGAAAACATAATATGGAAGACCAGATCTATTGATTTGAAAGCTCATTATAAACTACAGAAACCAAGACACTATTGTACTAGCATCAAGATAAACAGAGGAATGAAACAAAGAGTCCAGAATAAGATGCACACATATATGGACAACTAAATTTTGTTTTAAGATTTTATTTATTCATGAGAGACACAGTGAGAGAGGCAGAGACATAGGCAGAGGGAGAAGGAGGCTCCTCACAGGGAGCCTGATGCAGGACTCAATCCCCAGACTGGGATCACGCCCTGAGCTAAAGACAGGTGCTCAAACGCTGAGCCACCCAGGCATCCCAGGATAACTAAATTTTGACAAAGATATACAGGCACACCTCATTTTAATTGTGCTTGGTAGATACTGTTTTTACAAATTGAAGGTTTGTAGCAATCCTGCATCCAGCAAGTTTATGGTACCACTCTTCCAACAGCATTTGTTCACTTCATGTCTCTGTCACATTTTGGTTAATTCTCTCAATATTTCGCAATTTTCATTATTACTATATTTGTTATAATGATCTGTGATCAGTAATTTACAACTAATTGACAACTCAGTAATTATAGCTCACAGCATATTTTAGCAATGAAATGCTTTTTAATTAAGACTTTTTAAAAGATTTTATTTAAATACAAGAGCAAGCGAGTGTAACCACAAGCAGAGAAGTATCAGAGGGAGAAGCAGACTCCCCACTAAGCAGGAAGCCTGACACAGGGCTCAATCTCAGGACCCTGGGATCATGACCTTAGCCAGAGAGAGACACTTAACCAACTGAGCTACTCAGGTGCCCCAAGATATGTATTGATTTTAGAAATAATGCTACTCCACACTTAACAGACTACAGCATAGTGTAAACATAACTTTTATATGCACTGGAAAACCAAAAAGTTCATTTGATTTGCTTTATTGCAATATTTGCTTTATTGTGGTGGTCTCGAATGGAACCCACAATATCTCTGAGGTATGCTCGTAAAACTTCAGTAGAGAAAGGTCATTTCAAAAAAAGGTGAAAACATGCAAAAAAAATGCACTTCAATCCATACCTTGTACTGTATGCAAAAATTAACTCAAAATGAATCAAAGATCTCAGTATAACCTAACACAATTGAATTTCTTAAAGAAAACATAGGAGAAATCCTTTGTGACCTTAGATTGGGCAAATATTTCTTTAAAAAAACACCATAAGCATGACTTAATATTTTATAATTCATAAAAATTGACAACATCTGCTTTTCAAAATACACTGGTAAGAGAATGAAAAGACTGGTCAGAGAGTGGGAGCATACATCAGATAAAGGAGTTGTATCCAGAATTTATAAAGAACTCTTAGAACTCAGTATTAAGAAAATAAAACTATTTTAAAAACAAACAAATAATTTAAAGAGATATTTCATCAAAAGGATATGCAGATTGCAAATAACCACACAAAGATGTTCAACATCACTAGGCACGTGCAAATTAAAACCGTAACTCGGGACACCTGGGTGGCTCAGCAGTTAAGAGTCTCTACCTTTGGCCCAGGGAATAATCCCAGGATTCAGGACGGAGTCCCACATCGGGCTCCTAGCAGGGGAGCCTGCTTCTCCCTGGGCCTGTGTCTCTGCCCCTCTCTCTCTCTCTGTGTGTGTCTCTCATGAATAAATAATAAGAATCTTTAAAAAATAAAACCATAACAAAATGTCACTACATACTCATCAGGACAGATACAAAACAATAAAATGACACCAAATGCTGCAAAAAACAAGGGAAAATGGGTCTCTCGTTCACTGCTGGTGGGAATATAAAGTGTTACAGTAACACTGGAAAACAGTTTGGCGCTTTCTTACAAATCTGAACTTACGGGATCCCTGGGTGGCGCAGCGGTTTGGCGCCTGCCTTTGGCCCAGGGCGCGATCCTGGAGACCGGGGATCGAATCCCACGTCGGACTCCCGGTGCATGGAGCCTGCTTCTCCCTCTGCCTGTGTCTCTGCCTCTCTCTCTCTCTCTGTGACTATCATAAGTAAATAAAAAAAAAAAAATCTGAACTTACTCCAATGCTATGAGCTATCCAGGTAACAAATGCAATTTCCATATAAAGACTTATATTTGGGGACGCCTGGGTAGCTCAGTGGTTGAGCATCTGCTTTTGGCTGAGGGCATGATCCTGGGATCTGGGATCCAATCCCACATCAGGCTTTCTGCATAGGGCTTGCTTCTTCCTCTGCCCCTCTCTCTCTCTCTCTCTCTCTCTCTCTGTCTCTCATGAATAAATAAAATCTTTGAAAAAAAAAGACTTATATTTGTTATAGCTAACCACTAGAAACAAAATAAATGTCTATATAGGTAAATGGATTTATTCACATGTGGTACCTGTTTATTCATCTGTGGTATATGTAAAAAGTGGAATACAATTACATAATAAAGTACAACTACTGATATACACAACAATATGGACAAGTCTCAAAATAATTATGCTCATAGAAGCTAGATCAAAAATAAGTACAAAAAAAACCCAAAAATAAGTACATACTATATGATTCCATTTATATGAAATTCTAAAAAAACACAAAAGTAATCTTTAGTGACAGTATGCAGCATTTGCCTACGGGCATCAGTATGGTAGAAGGGATTATACTGGGGCACAAGGAAACTTTTGGGAGTAATGAGTATATTCATTATATTGAGTGTGGTGACGGTTTTATAGATATATAAGTATGTCAAAACTGATCAAGTACTATAGTTTAAATATATATATAGTTTACTATACAATATTTTAGTTCAATAAAACTGTTGAAAAAATAGTCAAAACACTTAAGAGGCAAAATATGTAGAGAATTGATTCATAATCTGGTTATATAACAAAATTTAATTTAACATAATGCATATTTTGGCCAGTTTTCTTCATGTTTAATATGGCTAATTTCTTCTAATAGTGCCAAATGCTGATAATGGAAATTAAAATTTTTAATATTCAGTTTGAACCTTAGATGTCACAAGAATTCAGAGGTTGTTCCATATACTATAACAGTAAGATATGTTACTAAGAAAATAAAGATGATGGAGCACCTGGGTGGCCAGGTTGGTTAAGTGTCTTGTCTTTGGCTTGAGTCATGATCCTACGGTCCTGGGATGGAGCCCTACATCAGGGTCCCTGCTCAGTGAGGAGTCAGCTTCTCCCTCTCCCTCTGCTGCTCCCCCTGCTTATGTTCTCTCTCTCAAATAAATAAATAACATCTTTAATAAAAAAATTAAAAAGATGATCACCAAATGTATGCTTATGCTCTTTAACCTATTTCTGCCTCATTTGTTTCATCTACAAAATGGTCAAAGTAATAGTTCCCACCTTGAAGGGTTATTTTAGGGACAATGATATAACACAACCTAACTAATCTCAAAGTGGTTAATTTACTTCCAAAGAATAATTTATATAATTATATTAAATGCTTCTACACAGGATAGCCCAAATATAAAGGAAACAACTTTTTGTTCTCAATTTAGAAATTTTGTGAAATAAAAGGGCACAGTTTAAAACTAGATAATTCTCATAATCATAAATCAAATCTTCTATTCATATCATAATTCATGCTTGCAGGAACAAAATGTCACTGAAAATAAGATACATTTCTTTTTCTTTTTTTTTAATTTTTTATTTATTTATGATAGTCACACACACAGAGAGAGAGAGAGAGAGAGAGAGGCAGAGACACAGGCAGAGGGAGAAGCAGGCTCCATGCACCGGAAGCCCGACGTGGGATTCGATCCCGGGTCTCCAGGATCGCGCCCTGGGCTAAAGGCAGGCACCAAACCACTGTGCCACCCAGGGATCCCAATAAAATATATTTATAAGATCAAAGCAACAAAAGGAAATAGGGAAGAAAAATTAACCTAGAAACTATCCCCATCGTTCTTAAAGTATCAGTTTCTAGAAAAGTATCAGTTTCATGTTAATATTAATAAAATTTTACTTATATCAGCCCTGGTTATATTAATTGCTAATTAGTCGACATGAAATGTTCATCCAATTAAGAAAGTGAACTGGTTTCAGATTCACATTAAGCATAATAAACCAGAGCATGATAAAATCATGGGTATCCATTAATTGAAAGTAATTAAATATAACTACCTTTTGTTGGATTCAAATTTCTGTATTTCCACCCATCTGATGTTTTCAAAAGGAAAAATGTAGTTAACTATCTTTTTTTTTTTTTTTTAAATTTTTATTTATTTATGATAGTCACACAGAGAGCGAGAGAGAGAGGCAGAGACACAGGCAGAGGGAGAAGCAGGCTCCACGCACCGGGAGCCCGACGTGGGACCCGATCCCGGGCCTCCAGGACTGCGCCCTGGGCCAAAGGCAGGCGCCAAACCGCTGCGCCACCCAGGGATCCCGTAGTTAACTATCTTATAAACGACTTTTCAGTTTGATTCATGCCAATTTAAAAAAAAAAAAAAAAGATGGAGGGAGCACATCCAGAATGGCTGAGTAAAGACCTCTGAAAAGCCACTCCTTCATAAAACCAGAAAGAACAATGGCAATCTGTCAAAACAAACTTTTGACAGTTTTCAAAACTCTGGAAATTTAAAAAGGGATCACAATACTACAAAGAACTTAAATTCAAAATAAACAGCTGAAGGGGTGCCTGGATGGCACAGTTGATTAAGTGTCTGACTCTTGGTTTTGGCTGACGTCATGATCTCAGGGTTGTGGGATCAAGGCCAGTGTCAGGCTCCACGTTGTGCATGGAGTCTGCTCAGGACTCTCTCTCTCACCCCTTCTGACCCTCGCCACTGCGTGCTCTGTGTCCCACATAATAAGTAAATAAATAAGTCTTTAAAAAAAAAAAAAAAGAAGAAATCAACAGCTGAATCTTGAGAAGAGTAGTGAGCTCTGTAACACTTTAAACTTGACCTATTCCCATCCCATTCTCCCCAGAAATGTAGCTCTGAAAATCAACAACCTAACAGTCATGGCAGCTATATATAAAAGCAGACAGCTTAGCAGCCCCTGGGTGAAGCAGAACAATTGTGGAGGTACCCCAAATGCCCCATTTCCAAAGAAAGGTCATAATTTGATTATTGAAACCCCTACTTACAAAGCACACATTTAATTTACATGACTCTAAACTCACGGAGAACAGCCTTTTATTCCAGATGCTTACTGAACATCAGGGGCAACTGCTTAATACTTCAGCTGTTGGAAGTAGCAATAAGGCTGGAATGAAAAAAAGGACGACCAAAAACAAAAACAAGAAAATTAAAGGCAATGTTCATAAAGGACTTCTTCCACTGACATGTGAGAACTATGCACATGCCCAGGAAAGAGCTGAGAAAACCCTAATCTCTCATTTCTTGCTATCTTGAGGCTCTGCAAAACCAGAAAATAAAGTATAAAGCAGAACGGTAAAATATTAGAGCAGTGAAAGCCTGCTTGGCAAAGGTTGGAAAATTGACTGGTTTAAAATATTTAAGGGAATCTCTGTCCAATCATTAGCTGACCACTAAGTTAACTGAGCAAACATATGGGGCAGCATAATGGCAAACATTACAGACTTTATAAAATTAGTTTAGGAAAGCCACTAAAGGGATCCCTGGGTGGCGCAGCGGTTTAGCACCTGCCTTTGGCCCAGGGCGCGATCCTGGAGACCCAGGATCGAATCCCACGTCGGGCTCCGGTGCATGGAGCCTGCTTCTCCCTCTGCCTATGTCTCTGCCTCTCTCTCTCTCTCTCTCTCTCTGTGTGTGTGACTATCATAAATAAATAAAAATAAAAATAAAAAAGGAAAGCCACTAAACAACAAGAGTTGGGACACCTGGGTGGTTCAGTGGTTGAGCATCTGCCTTTGATTCAGGCGTGATCCCAGAGTGCTGGGATCAAGTCCCACATCAGGCTTGCTGCATGGAGCTGGCTTCTCCCTCTGCTTACGGCTTCTCCCTCTGCCTATGTGTCTGCCTCTCTCCTGTATGTCTTTCATGAATATATAAATAAAATCTTTAAAAAAAAAAAAAAAAAAAAAACAAGAGCAACAAAAAAAGACCAAAGGAGGAAGGAATCCAATTGCTAGGTTTGATGTGATAAAACATATTATTTTAAAAGTATAGAAATCATGCGAAAATTCAAAATGGCAAAACCACAACTAAAAAAATTAAAAAGCAGGATGATATGACCCACACACAGAAGAGATGGAAAAAAGAGGAGAGGGAGGGCACTCAAGAGAAACTGTCCCTGAGTCCAATGTCCTTTGGCCAAGCGTTGAATTTACTCAACAAGATGAAATATTAAATGTTCAATAAATAAACCATGAAAACAAAACTACAAGAAAGCATAAGACTATCATACCAAATAGAGAATAGAAATAAAGAGACAGGGCAGCCCCGGGGGCGTAGCGGTTAGCGCCGCCTACAGCCTGGGGTGTGATCCTGGAGACCTGGGATCGAGTCCCACATCAGGCTCCCTGCATAAATAAAATCTTCAAAAAAAAAAAAAGAAATAAAGAGACAGAAATTACTTTTTTTAAAAATTTTATTTATTTATTCATGAGAGACAGAGAGAGGCAGAGACACAGGCAGATGCAGGGAGCCCGACGTGGGACTCGATTCCCGGACTCCAGGATCACGCCCTGGGCTGAAGGCAGGTGCTAAACCGCTGAGCTACCTAGGCACCTCCAGAAATTACTTCTTAAACAACAATTCAGAGTTCTGTAGTTAGGGAAAACTGGTTGGCATAGCTGGTTACTAATCCAACTCTTGGTTTCAGCTCAGGTCATGAGATCGAGCTCCACATCAGGCTCCTGGCTCAGCAGAGTCTGCTTGACACTCTTTCTCTGCTGTCCCTCCTCTATTATCTCTCTCTTGAATAAATAAATAAATCTTTAAAAAAAACTTCTGTAGTTGAAAAATAATTGGAACAAAAAATTCAATAAAAATACAACTGAAGATCTGAACTAATACAAAAAAAGAATTAGCAAACTTGAAAATAAGTCAGTTGAGAATATCCAGTTTGAGGACCAGAAGGAATAAAGAATTAAAAAAAATGAGGTCTGAGACCCTAGAGAGACATCACCAAGTATACCAACATATTCATAATGGAAGTCTCAGAAACAGTCGACCTAAAAAGAGGCAGAAATATTTGAAGAAATAATGGCAGATAAATTCCTAAATCTGTTTAAAAATTAAAGTACACACCAAAAAACTAAATGAATTCCAAAACAAAAAAAAATAAACTCAACCTAGATCCTAGACCCATCAACTCAAACTATTAAAGCACAAAGAAAAAGAAAATCGTGAAAGTAGCAAAGGAAAAGTGATTTATCACCTATAAGTGATCACATTAACAGACAATATCTAATCAGGAAACATGTAGGTCAGAGGGCAGTAAATGACACATTCAAAGTACTAATAGAAAAAGACTATCAACAAGAATTCAATATCCAGCAAAACAACACCTCAAAAATTAAGATTTTAAGATACTTCCAAAGAAATAGAAACTAAAATAATTTGTTACTTGCATATCTGCCCTAGACAAAAACACTAAAAGATGAAATGAAAGAACATTTAGAGGGACGCCTGGGTGGCTCAGCAGTTGAGCATCTACCTTCAGCTCAGGGCGTGATCCTGGAGTTCTGGAATCGAGTCCCACATCAGGCTCCCTGCGAGAAGCCTGCTTCTCCAACTCTGCCTATGTTTCTGCCTTCTCTCTGTGTCTCTCATAAATAAATTAATAAAATCTTAAAAAAAAAAAAAAACACTTGGGAGAGTAACTGAAATCCACAGTAAGAATTTAAAGCCATCAGTAAGGGTAACTACGTGGCTAAACATAAACATTATGGGCAGCCTGGGTGGCTCAGGGCTTTAGTGCTGCCTTCAGCCCGGGGCATGATACTGGAGACCCGGATCGAATCCCACATCACGGTCCCTGAGTGGAGCCTGCTTCTCCCACAACGGGCTCCCTGCGTGGAGCCTGCTTCTTCTTCTGCCTGTGTCTCTGCCTCTCTGTGTTTCTCTCGTGAATAAATAAATAAAATCTTTAAAAATAAATAAGTAAAATAAACATAAACATTATAAGTGTATTTTGTATTTATAACTTTTTTCCTCTGGATTTAAAAGACAATTGCATAAAGCAATACTTTAAGTGTGTTGATGGAATTATACTTTATAAAGATATAATCTGTATGACAATACTATAAAAAAGGAAGGGAAGGTGAGCTATATACAAGCAAAACTCCTATATACTATTGAAATTAAGCTGCTATTATCCCCAACAGTTATAAGTAAATCCTCAAATAATCAGTAAAATATACAAAATTAAAATGATGGGTTAGAAAATATCTACTTAAAAGAAGGCATTAATAAGAAAGGGTGAAAAAGACAAAAGATTTTTAAAAACTAGTAAAATAGCACTACCTTATCAATGACATTAAATATAAATGAAATTAACATTCAAATCAAAAGACAAAGATTCATACAATAGATCTTTTGTTAAGCCCTGCTCCAATTATATGCTCTCTACAAAAGACACAGTTCAGATTCAAAGATGTAAAAAATAGGGATCCCTGGGTGGCTCAGCGGTTTAGCGCCTGCCTTCGGCCCAGGGTGTGATCCTGGGGACCCGGGATTGAGTGCCCACATTGGGCTCCCTACATGGAGCCTGCTTCTCCCTCTGCCTGTCTCTCTGCTTCTCTCTGTCTCTCATGAATAAATAAATAAAATCTTAAAAAAAAAAGATGTAAAAAACATATAACTGTAAAAAAGATATATCAGAAAAACAGTAAACACAACAGAACTTGTGTAACTGCAGTAATACAAGACTGGTTTCAAACTAATACACAAATTTAGCAAAGTTGCAGGATACAAACTAACCCTGCAAAAATCAGTTGAATTTCTCTTCCTTAACAATGAATGATCCAAAAAAGGAAATGAAGAAAACAAATCTTCATACAATAACATCAAAATTAATAAAATACTTAGAAATAAATTAAGACTAAGGAGGCAAAAGACTTGTATACTGAAGATGACAAAATACTGAGGCAAAAAAACTAAAGATACAGATGGAAATCTTCTATTTGTGGACTGCAAACAGTATCACTAAAATGTTGAAACTACCCAAAGCAATCTACAGATTTAACATAAAATTATTAAAATCCCATTGGCAGTTTTTACAGAAATAGAAAAACTCATCCTAAAATCCATATGGAATCTCAAAGGGTTCTGAATAGCCAAAACAAAACTTGGAAAGAAGAACAAAACTGGAGCTGTCACATTTCCTCAATTCAAAACTTAATACAAAGCTACAGTAACCAAACAATGTAGTAGGCATAAAGGACAATGGAATAGAATGGAGAGCCCCAAAATAAACACTTGCATACATGTTCAAATGATATTCTATAAGGGTGCCAACACATTCAATGTGGAAAGGACAGTCTTTCCAATAAATGGTAATGGGAAAAATAGATATCCATATGCAAAGATAAGAAACTGGGCCAATCAACATGTGAAAAGTTGCTCACTGATTAGGGAACTGCATATTAAATTTATAATGAGATACCATATCACATCCATTAGGATGCTTCTGTCAAAAACAAATTTAAAAACCCAGAAAATAACAAGGATGGGGAGATTCTAAAAGCCTTGACACAAACTTGGAGGTGTCACATTTCCTCAATTCAAAACTTACTACAAAGCTAGTTATCAAAACAATGTAGGATTGGTGAAGAGTAAAATGGTGTGCTGCTATGGAAAACAGTACTTGGTTCCTCCAAACAATTAAAAATAGAATTATCACATGACCTGATGATTCCACTTCTGATTATATAACCAAAATAACTGAAAGTGAGGTCCTGAAGAAATATTTATGCCCCAAATTCATAGCAGCTTTATTTGCAGTCAAAAGGTAGAAGGAAGCAAGCCTAGTGTCCATCAGTGGACGAATGGGTAAACAAACATGATATAGCTATACAATGGAATATTATTTAGCCTTAAAAAGGAAGGAAATTCTGACACATGCTACTCTGTGGATGCACCTTCAAGAATTCATGCTAAGTGAAATAAGCCAGTCACAAAATAGCAAATACTGGTTAATTCCACTTAATAAGATACCTATAATAGTCAAATTCATAGACAGAAAGTAGAAAGGTAGTTGCCAAGGGACAGAAGGAGGGAATGAGGAGTTGTTTAATGTGTACAGCATTTCAGTTCTGAAAGATAAAAGCATTCTGGGGATGGATGAGAGTGATGGTTCCACAACAATATCATATAGTTAATACCAGTTAAGATGGTATATTTTGTGATGCATATTTTACACAATTAAAAATAATGTTTTACAAACTTAAGTTTCTGTAGTCAACAAATGTTACTTTAGAGTTGTGACAGGCCACTGATTAGTGAATTCTTGAATTTTGTGAAATTTGTGTTATGTCAGCTTTTCACCATCTGTGATCTCTTTTCTTACTCTAAGTAAATACATTCAATTGGCATTTTTACTCCACATTAAAAAAAAAAAAAAGAAGAATATGTATTTACTTTTAAGAGCCCTGGCAAACTTTGAAAAGGAAAGTGAAGAGTAAAACAAGTCCCAGCAAGTTGATTTGAGAGGAAAAAAGAAGATCCTAAGTTTTCTTATGAGTTCATATAAATAAAAGCAGTACAATAGCAAAAGGGTGAAAATTAAAACAAGCCAAACTAAACCTATATTGTATTTAATACATCAGATTCGGGACACCCGGGTGGCTCAGCGGTCTACGCCTGCCTTCCACCCAGGGCATGATCCTGGAGTCCAGGGATGGAGTCCAGGGATTGAGTCCCAGGATCAAGTCCCGCATCGGGTTCCCTACATGGAGCCTGCTTCTCTATCTCTGCCTCTCTCTCTGTCTCTCATGAATAAATAAATAAAATCTTTCTTTAAAAAATAATAATATATCAGATTCATTCCAAATATAAATTTATGTTGCATTAAGTATTTTAAAAATTCAACAGTTAATCTAATATTGTACTGCCCCTAGCAATATGCTATTTTTAAAAACTTTAGTATCTAAAATTTCTAATATTCATTTTCAACACCAGTAATTTTCTCTACTTAACATCATGTACAAGGGCTTTATAACTAGCCGTGCAGAAAACATACCCCATTATAGGAGCTCATACCCAATGCTCTCAACCTATTTTTATATGGTACATAAAGAGATACTGAGTGCCTGAGTGGCTCAGTCGGGTGAGTGTCTCTGCCTTCTTCTCAGGTCATGATCCCAGGGTCCCTGCTCAACCAGGAGTCTGCTTCTCCCCTCTGCTCCCCACCCCCGCTCCTGATCACATTCTCTCTCAAATAAAAACCTTTAAAAAAAGAGATAATAACTTTATTTCTACAGATGAAGTAACAGGCTTATCGAAATTATGCAACCTCAACACTACACTGGAAAGTATAAGACCCACCGTGCCAGATGCAAGCAACTACAATCATTCTATTCTACCTCCAAGATCCATTCGTTCAATCAAATATTTACTAAGCATCCACTATGTTCCAGGTACTATGCTAAGAACTGAGGATTAGAGCTTAAACATTAGCTAAGACAGTAGAAATTACTTGAAAAATAATTTATAATTTTTAAATTGCTACATAAATGTCAAATGATACTACTTCTAGTAGTATTACTATTGGCAATATTAATAAAAAATCTTGAATATTTTAAAATGATTACCATGATAAACTTAGTTAATACATGCATCACTTCACATAATTATAATTTTTTGTGTGTGGTATGAACATTTAAGATCTACCCTCTTAGCAACTTTCAAGTATATAATACAGTACTATTAACTATAAATCATCACACCGATGTGAATCATCCCACCCAAATTTATTTATTCTATAACTGTTTATAAGTTTATACTCTTTGACCAACCTCTCCCCATTTCCCCCACCCACCCCAGCTCCTAGCAACCACAACTCTACTTTGTTTCTCTTTTTTTAAGTTTGTTTGTTTATTTTTTTTTAATTTTTTTAATTTTTATTTATTTATGATAGTCACATAGAATGAGAGAGAGAGAGGCAGAGACACAGGCAGAGGGAGAAGCAGGCTCCATGCACCGGGAGCCCGATGTGGGATTCGATCCCGGGTCTCCAGGATCGCGCCCTGGGCCAAAGGCAGGCGCCAAACCGCTGCGCCACCCAGGGATCCCTGTTTGTTTATTTATGATAGAGAGGCAGAGACACAGGCAGAGGGAGAAGCAGGCTCCATGCTGGGAGCCCAATGCGGGACTTGATCCCGGGACTCCAGGATCGCACCCTGGGCCAAAGGCAGGCGCCAAAACACTGAGCCACCCAGGGATCCCCCTACTTTGTTTCTATGACACTGGCTTTTTAAAGATTCTGCACATATATAGAATCATAAAGTTACATGTTTTTCTTGTCTCATTTATTTCCCTTAACATATAATGCCCACAGGTCCATCCATTCTTATACACACACACACACACACACACACACACACACACACACGATTTATTTTATTTGCAAGAGAGAGCACAAGCAGGAGAAGGGGCAGAAGAGGGAGAATCAGACTCCCCAGTGAACAGGGACCCCCCCCCCGAAACTCGGGCCTTGATCCCAGGATTCTGGGATCATTACATGAGCCAAAGGCAGACACTTAACCAATGAGCCACCCAGGCGCCCCAAGGTCCATACATGGTATCACAAAGAGCAGATTACTTTCTTCTGATAGTTGAATAATATGTGTGTGTGTGTGTGTGTGTGTGTATAGAATAGAGGTTTTTCAAAACCTCTATTCTACTTTCCATAATTTCTATCAATGTACATTCCCACCAACAGTACACTAGGGTTCCCATTTCTCCACATTCCTGTCAACAGTTAATCTCTTCTCTTTTTGGAAACAACTATTCTAACACGTGAGGTATACCTCATTGTGGCTTTGATTTTTATTTCCCTGATGACTGGTGATGTTGAGCATCTTTCTATATACCTGTTCCTCATTTGTGTGTCTTCTTGGGAAAAATGTCTATCTGGATCCTCTCTCCATTTTTAAATTGGAAAGTTTTTTGCTGAGTTTTTTTTTATATATATATATTGAATATTAACCCCTTATCTGATCGTTTGTAAATATTTCTTCCCATGCTGTAAATTAATTCTTCATTCTGTTGTTTCTTTTGTGGGGTAGAAGCTTTTTAATCTGATGTAGTCCCTCTTGTTTATTTTTGCTTTCACTGCTTGAACTTTTGGTGTCAAAAGTTTTTGCCAAGACAAACATCAAAGGCTTTTCCCTATGTTTTCTTTTAGAAGTTATGGCTTCAGTGCTTACAATTAAGTCTTTACTCCATTTGGGCAGCCTGGGTGGCTCAGCGGTTTAGCACCGTCCTCAGCCCAGGGCAGGATCGAGTCCCACATTGGGCTCCATGCATGGAGCCTGCTTCTACCTCTACCTGTGTCTCTGCCTCTCTCTCTCTCTCTCTCTCTGTCTCTCATGAATAAATAAAATCTTAAAAAAAAAAAGAAAGTCTTTACTCCATTTAAAGTTAATTTTTGTGGGTGGTATAAAACAGGGTTCAAGTTCATTCTTTTGCATGTGAATATCCAGGTTTCCAACACCATTTATTGAAAAAAACTATCCTTCCTCCACTGGGTATTCTTGACTCACCTGTCAAATATTAGTTGACTGTATATGCAGGGGTTCATTTCTGGACTCTCGATTCTATTCTATTGGCCTACGTATTTGTTTATATGCCAGTACTATACTGTCTTGATCACTATAGCTTTGCAGTATAGTTTGAAATCAGGAATATAACATCTCCAACTTGTTCTTTTCTCAAGACTGTTTAGGCTATTTAGGGTCTTTTATGATTCCATAAAAATTTCAAGATTAGTTTTTGCTATTTCTGTGAAAAATGATATTGGAATTTTGTTTTTGTTTTTTTTGATATTGGAATTTTGTTTTGTTTTGTTTTGTTTTGTTTTGTTTTTTAATGATAGGCACACAGTGACAGAGAGAGAGACGCAGAGACACAAGCAGAGGGAGAAGCAGGCTCCATGCACCGGGAGCCTGATGTGGGATTCGATCCCGGGTCTCCAGGATTGCGCCCTGGGCCAAAGGCAGGCGCTAAACCGCTGCGCCACCCAGGGATCCCGATATTGGAATTTTGATAGTGATTGTACTAAATCTATAGATGGTGTTAGCAGTATGGATATTTTAATAATATTAATTCTTCTGATTCATGAATACAAAATATTTTTCCATTTATTTGTGTTCTTTTTCATTTCTTTCATCAATGCCTTCAAGTTTTCAATGGACAGATCCTACACCTCCTTGATTAAACTTATTCCTAAATATTTTATTTATTCCTAGGTTTATGATGCTATTGTAAATAGGAATGTTTTCTATATTTCTTCTTCAAATATTTTATTGTTGGTGTAAAGAAATGCAACTAATTGTTGCAGGTTAGTTTTATTTTTTTTTAAGATTTTATTTATTCATGAGAGACACAGAGAAAGAGGCAGAGATAGAAGCGGGCTCCATTCAGGGAGCCCGACGCGGGATTCGATCCCAGGACTCCAGGATCAGGCCCTGGGTCAAAGGCAGACGCTCAACCACTGAGCCACCCAGGCTGCCCTGCATGTTGATTTTATATCTTGAATTACAAGTGGACTGAAAATCAGTAGCAGAATTTTATTGCTTTATTTTGTTTAGCATAGACTATTCTTTCTAACCTCTCCCAACAGCTTCCCAAGCAAATTTTATAAATCAATATTCAAATGGAATCTTACTGCAAAAAATGAATGGAAATGAGTGCAAATGAATGGGCAAAGCAGCAAAAATCAAACACTCATTCAGCCAATTATTAAGCTCTCAAAACAAATATTTCTGTTACTATGCTGCACTCAGATGGAATTTAGCAAGAAAAGGTTTCACAGCCTAAGGCAAAGGTCTCATTCTTTTCTATCAACAACTGCTGTTACACTAGTAAACCTGATAAACCACTGTTTCACTGTAAACTTTAACATTCTGATTCTGTTACTTTCTAGCTCTGATGTACCTTCGAAGAATCACTACATCTTTCTGAGCTTCAATTTCTTCATCTGTAAAATGATAAAAAAAAAAAAACCTTGTGTGATCTACAATCTGCACTGTCCTACATAACAGCCACACTACATAGAACTGAGCACTTGAAATGTGGCTCACATGACTAACAATTTTTTTAATGAAGTTAAATTTAAATGGTAATATTTAGCTAGGCTGACCTATCGGGCGTTGCAGAACTAAATGATCTCTAAGTTCCTTTCTAGTTCTAAAATTCAATCATTTTTAAAAATTGCCTTTTACCTTAAAATGGAATTAACAAATGAACTGTAAATCAAGTAGATAGCACAACCACACAGAGGGTTAAAAAGATTCTAGTAACTACTGAACACAATATTCTTGACTAGCGTTGACAAATTTTTTCTAAAAAGAACCAGACAGAAAACATTTTTGGCCTAACAGGCCATACAATCTCAGTCACAATTATTCAACTCTTATCTTGTAGCATGAAAGCAGCCATAAACAAGTGAGGGCAGCCCGGGTGGCTCAGCGGTTTAGCGCCGCCTTCAGCCCAGGGCGTGATGATCCTGGAGACCTGGGATCGAGTCCCACATCGGGCTCCCTGCATGGAGCCTGCTTCTCCCTCTGCCCCTCTCCCTCTCTCCCTCTCCCTCTCTCTCTCTCTCTCTCTCTCTGTGCCTCTCATGAATAAATATTTTTAAAAAATAAAAATAAATAAACAAGTGAGGCTGTGTTCCAATAAAACTATGGATACTGGAAGTTCAAATTTCATATAATTTTCAAAACTTAATAATGTTACAAAATGTTATTCTTTTAATTTTTTCCCAACTATTTAAAAATGGCCTTGGTTCACACGTTATACAAAACAGATGCCAGGTTAGATTTGACCAGCAGACTACAATTTGCTAACACCTGCTCATGATATACCTACAACAGCATTTAATCTGAGAACAAATCAAAAGATATGTAAAAAATAACCTTGAATTTTACTAAGTTTGCTGTCCAAAAGTGATCTTGTTGCAGCATTCTGAAACTATTTGGTATGTATAATATTACTGAACAAATGAATAAATATATTAATGTTACTGGGAGCCAGGGGTTCCACTATAGGAGGCAGGATGTCAGATATGGTATGGGAGAAGATTCTAGTATTAGAATAGAATTAGAGGTATCAATAGGATTTCATTTTAAATATACACATATTTGCTACCTCTGTCCACTATTAGAACCTGGAAGCAAAAATACTTCAATGAAGCTATGTCATGCCTATATACTTTTCACACTAAAAGGAAATTTTCAAGACTCCTTGGGAAAAATACTTGACTCCAGAGCTGGGACAAGAAAAATTCAAGGTCAGACGAAATATCCTGTGTGGGTTAGTAAAAACTCAGGGTGCAATGTCTGCCTTTGGCTTAAGTCATGATCCCAGGGTCCTGGGATGAATGAAGTTCCTTCCATATCGGGCTTTCTGCTCAGCAAGAAGTCTGCTTCTCCCTCTCTCTCTACCCTCCCCCCTGCTCATGCTCGCTCCTGCTCTCAAGTAAATAAATAAAACCTTAAAAAAAAAAAAATAAAGTCCTCAAAATCTGAAGAGAACAAGTCAAAAGGTATGACCGGCAGTTTAAAGGGACTCCCACCAGCCAAATGAGACCATTTAAGTTTCAAAATAAATAATAACTAGATAGTGCTCAGAATAAAACAAGAATCCACAGGTTTAACCTGATACTAATTTTTAAGTGAGGAAGAGAAATTACTTTATAGAATAACATCAAATGACAAATGTAATAAACAGAAAAGTGCCATTTTACAACTATTATAACTGTTTCAGGCAAAAATCATCAATGAATTCTAAAATCAATGAGTAACCGTTTGTTGGGGAACAATATATACACATAATTTCAAAGTATCATCCCATAGATTACTTATTAATTACAAAAGGGGGAAAGTATCTCTATAGTGGAGAAATTCGTCAAACCCCACCTTAACCAAATGATCATATTTAATATCACCAAAACTGTCATAAGCACCATGACTTTATACACTGAAAACACAACAGCTATATAATATTCCTGCCAAAAATGTTTAACCCCAACCTAATTATGAAAAAATATTAAAACAATCAGACAAAGCCAAATTGAGAGACATTCTACAAAACAACTAGCCCAGATTCTTCAAAAATGTGAGGAGAGTAAGAAAGGAGATATGGAAGGCTGGGCAAGCACTATAGATTAAGAGACAGGACAACCAAATGGAATGTGCCATCCTTAATCCAATCATGGATCAGGAAGGAAAAAAGTAGAAAGCATTTCTCTGTATAAATGCAGAAATCTGAATATAGACTGTATTTCAGATTACCATACTGTGTCAAAGCTAAATTTCCTGAGTGTGATCATGTGATTATATAGGAGAATGTGGGGTGTTTTTTCCATAAGATGCATGTCTGCATGCTAAATCATTTAGGGTAAAGTGTATGATCATGATGATTGCAATATTCAAATAGTTTACAGATATTAAAAGTATATACACAGAGAAAGCAAAGTAGCAAAAGGTTAGCAACATGTGAATCTATGTGAAGGCTACATAGGTTTCAATATACCTTTTTTTTTTTAATTCATGAGAGACAGAGAGAGAGGCCCAACATGGGATTCAATCCCTGGACCCTGGATCATGCCCTGAGCTGAAGGCAAACACCCAACCACTGAGCCACCCAAGCGTCCCTCAATATATCATTCTTGCTACTTTTCCATGGGTTTGAAAATTTTTAATAAAATCTTGAGAAAGAAGAAAAATATTCCTTTCAAATGCTGTTTTACACTTAATAAAAGCATATACAATAAAATCTGTTATACAAAAGTGTCAAGTAATTACTCACAAAAAGTTTTCTGGATAGGTGACAATCTCTTACAGTTATAACTTTAAATGGAATGTCCTCAAATGAACCATCTGCTTTGCTACAATCTTAAATTGTTATATAATACTTTGGATGTAACTGTAAATTACAATGATGATAGTATAAGATACTGGACTGAGTAACTTGGCTTGCTGATACAATACTACATTCAAAGACTCCCTCAACCCTTCTGAACTGAACTAGGCAATATAAAACTGAATGGGTCAAATTCCCTTGGACAGAGCTATGAAACCATGAACTATAAAATTGATACCCCACAGAAGGAAAAAAAAAAATCAAATGTAGCAAGAGTTTTGCTCTAAAATTTAGCTCTTTATATTTAACACACCAAACAATATTTATATAGTAATTATACAATAATTTATGCAAGAAGATTCTTATTTAAGAAATAGTATATACAACAACAAAAATGTATCCCAGATAATCACATATAAATCAATCACTTTAGACATGAATGCATAGCACTGGGCCTACACATTGATTTACTAATGGACAGGCAGCATTTTCCAAATGTCCTCTATTCAACTGTTACAGACCCATTAAAAATGCTAAATTAGGGCAGCCCCGGTGGCCCAGCGGTTTAGCGCCACCT
The DNA here is from genome assembly GCF_905146905.1 of Nyctereutes procyonoides. Lineage (NCBI taxonomy): Eukaryota > Metazoa > Chordata > Mammalia > Carnivora > Canidae > Nyctereutes > Nyctereutes procyonoides. The sequence continues at coordinate 8,557,176 of NW_026575030.1, read as the reverse complement.
GCAGCCCAGGGCATGATCCTGCGGTTTAGCGCCACCTGCAGCCCAGGGCATGATCCTGGAGACCATGGATCGAGTCCCACGTCAGGCTCTCTGCATGGAGCCTGCTTCTCCCTCTGCCTGTGTCTCTGCCTCTCTCTCTCTGCATCTCTATGAATAAAAATTTAAAAAAATCTTTAAAAAAAAATGCTAAATTATGGGTCGCCTGGGTGGCTCAGCAGTTGAGTGGCTGCCTTTGGCCCAGGGTGTGATCCCGGAATCCCAGGATCGGGTCCCACATCAGGCTCCCTGAATGGACCCTGCTTCTCCCTCTGCCTGTGTCTCTGCCTCTCTCTCTCTCTCTCTCTCTGTCTCTCATGAATGAATGAATGAATGAATGAAATATAAAAAAAAAACTAAATTACCGTGTCAAAGAAATTTGAAATTTATTCTTTTACATTGAAATTTATTCTAAGCTATAAACAACACAAAATAATTTGAACCATTTCTTGTAGCAAATTTATGAGGCCTTCCCTTTTTTTTTGCTATTTAACCTTTCAATCTCATTATTTCCTATTTATATATCACAGCATTTAAAGTTTCATTTGAGGGCAGCCCTGGTGGCTCAGCAGTTTGGCGCTGCCTTCAGCCTGGGGCCTGATCCTGGAGACCTGGGATCGAGTCCCATGTCATGTCGGGCTCCCTGCGTGGAGCCTGCTTTTCTCCCTCTACCTGTGTCTCTGCCTCTCTCTCTCTCTCTCTCTCTCTCTCTCTCTCTCTCATGAATAAATAAAATCTTAAAAAATAATTATAATAAAGTTCCATTTGATTTGATTCCGTGTGCATGTGTGTGTGTGTGTGTGTGTGTGTGTGTGTGTGTGAAAGAGAGAGAGACCTAGACCCACTTAGGCCCACAAAGAGGTCCCTAATCCTGTGCCTTCAATACACCTGTTTATTCATGTAAATATGTCAACAGCTCCTAGTTGCTAGACACAGTACTAGATGCTAGAGATATAAATATGTATTTACCTAGACCTCCTCCCTCAGTAAGCTAACAGTCTAGTTGGGGAAAGAGACTTTAAACAATCCAGAAGATAATACAGTAAAATAAACAAACAGTTCTAGTGAGTAAAAAAACTACTCTCTCCTGTCTATAGCTCATGACCTAACTAAGCACTAGAAACAACTTGGGCAGCCACCAGTCTTTCCCTCTCTCCCTCTCCACTTTCTAAGTATCTATTCTTTAGTTCCCTACCTTTGACACATCAAGAATAAAGTTAATCTTTCATAGTGAAAATATTCTTTTTTTTTTTCTTGTCCAAAAAGGGCCAGTCATGTAGCATACAAAGTATCATCTTTCAGGTTTTGGTGCTCCTTTTTCCTTCAACAAAAATTACTTTATTAGTTAGAGGTTTAGTGTAGAGCATTTTTTAGATGGGAAAAAAAAAAACAATGCTAGCCTCTAGAATTTTTACTCTACATTTAGAAAGCAACTATTTCATATAAGCAGAGTTTTATTTGTAACTGAATACAAACAACAGAGCTTATAGCACCTAAACGTTTAATGAAATGTTTCAAACTGTGGAGATTCACTGGCTATGAAGTCAACTTAGAGAGTCAAAAGCAGTATTTTTCTCAACAAAAGAGAATACAGCTGACTCTTAACACAGGTTGGGCTGTGTGGGTTCACTCACATGCAGATTTTTTTCAATAAATACAGTACAGTGTTGTAAATATATTTTCTCTTCCTTATGATTTTATTAATAACATCTTTTCTCTAGCTTACTTTATTGTAGGAATACAGTATATAAGACAGAACATACAAAATATGTGTTAAGTTACTATGGGTAAGAGCTCTGGTCAACAGTAGGCTATTAGCAGTTAAGTTCTTAGGGAGCCTAATTATACATGGATTTTTTTTTTTTAAGATTTATTCATGAGAGGCACAGAGAGAGAGGCAGAGACATAGGCAGATGGAGAAGCAAGCACCCTGTAGTGAGCCTGATGCAGAACTAGATACCAAGATCCCAGGATCACGACCTGAGCTGAAGGCAGATCCTCAACCACTGAGCCACTCAGGTGCCCCTTTTAGTTCTTTTTAAGATTTTATTTATTTATTTACTTGAGAGAGAATGCGAGCATGAGCAGGGAGGAGGGGCAGAAGGAGAAGCAGGCTCCCTACTGAGCAGGAAGGCCAAAACAGGGCTCCATCTCAGGACCCTGGGATCATTACCTGAGCTGATGGCAGACACTTAACTGAGACATCTAGGCACCCTACACATAGATTTTTGACTGTGCGGGGTCAGTACTTCCTAATCCCCATGTTCAAGGATCAACTGTAGAATAAAACAGAGCTATTAAAAGAATGATGTAAAGTCTAAATAGTGGGAAAGCCATGGCTTTGTATCTATCTGTTCGTAATATCATCTTATGACCTTTCATACATTCTCATGAGTCCTTACGTCTGTTGAAAATAACTGTCAGTCTTATGCTAATTTTATTGTCAGATTCAAAGAAAAGAGAAGGTTCTGCAATGGGACCAAAACTATAAAAATACAAACTATTAGCATACATAGAAAGTAATATTTCTTAATAGTTAAGAATATGGACTCAGTAAATCAGACTGTTTTAAGGTTCAAATCCTTACCACCTTTATGACTCTGGAAGGTTACTAAACCACTCTGTGCCTCAACTTCCTCATATGAGTTGCTCGACTTGTAGATAATGAGGTAATAATATTAAATGAGGTAATACATAAGAAGTCCTTAGCACAGTGCCTGACACTTAAAAACACCTAATAAATGTTGCCCATTGTCATCATCATCACTGGGTACTACCTCTTTAAATATTCAAAACTGACTTTAGAAAGAATTTGGAACTACTTATTATGCTTTTATCAAAATATTCTAGTTACACCAGAATTAAAACAGTACAGATTATTAAAAGCCTCAGAAACCAGAGAATGTCCGCATTGGACTTCTTGAGGGGAGCCTGCTTCTCTCTCTGCCTGTCTCTCATGAATAATAAATATTTTAAAAAAAGAAAAAAGAAAACACCTCTGAATTTCAGAATATTTGGGTTATACAGAGGTGATACTGTATAAATGCATTCTATTAAGTAAGATTCATGGTTGGATCTAGGATAATAACCCTGTATTAACCATAAGGCTATTTAAAATTTCCTTAGACTGCCTCACATCAGTTTCGGTCATATTTGGCTGTCAAATTTGTTATAAAAGGTTTTGTTTTTTAGAGCCTTGAGGATCCCAGAATTGCATATTAAGTAATTGTTGACCTAAATAATTTACATGCAAGGTGAGTCACAATATCTCAATCACCTAAGAACTTTGCCAAATCACAAAACTCTTCCCAATGAAGATTCCCCATTTCCCTGGTAGTTTCTATAGTAAGCAAAGGAACTGATCACAGTATGTATTAAACTGGAAACGGTAAGTAGGACATGTAAATAAACCAAGTATAGAGATTTTTTAAATTCCAATGTAAATAAAAACAATTTGGAAATCCTTGGATTTTGTAAAAATATTTTACTTCCATGCACTAAGAAATAACTAAAAAAGAAAAAGAACATCAACATTACTTTAAAAATATTTCCTAAATAATTTCCACCTCCTTGGAAAACTCATCATTCTACTTACTCAAAAAGTAGTCTGTATTAATTGGCACATATTATATGCAAGGCACTGTGAATACCGGGGAATATGGGATGACGCTTGGAGAGGCAGACAGGGGCATGAGTCTAGATTTTATCTTACAGGCAGATGGAAAGGCAATAAAAAAATTTCTGAGCAGCGTGTAATGTGATCGGATGTGAATGTCAGATCACTCTGGCTACAGTGCAGAAGAGGATTAAAAAGGGCAAAACCAATGGCAGAATGCACTTAAAGGAGACTTATTTTAAAAGTCCAAACAAAATACGATGAGCTTAAAAAAAAAAAAAAATACGATGAGCTTTTAAAAAAAATCAATCTCCAAAATTTCAGAAATTTTGCCCAAGCTTCATACTGCCAAACTGAAGCTCAAGTGGTAAAAGGGATGCAGCAGGAAAAATTAGAGAAAGGGAAACTCAGCAATAATGAGAGACAATCTAAACAGTTAAAAAAATGGTATCCACAGCTATAGTAGCAGGCAATAGGCAGCAACCCAGGAAAGCAGGGCCTTCATGGTAGAGGTCAGATAAGCAGGTGCTACCCCAGCAAACAGGAAAAACATAATAGGGAAACATGACTAATTTCATGGTTCTTGATGAAAGGCATATGGCAGATAGGAGAAAGCTCCAGCTATAAGACTGGAATTCAGGAATTCAAAAATAGGAGACAGAAAATAGGACAGCAGGAGAAAAGATACAGATTCTGGACTCAAATTAACCTACTTTCAAAACCTAAATCTGCCATGTTCTAGCTGTGAAAGTCTAAACAATTCAGATTTTTGAGCCTCAACTTCTTCATCTATAGAAAGGGAATAACACTACCTATTCTATAGGGTTGCTAAGGGAATTAAGTAAGATATTATATTTTAAAACACTCAGTAGAGTTCCATAAATAATAGTTTCATCCCTTTCTCCTTTCCTTATATTAGTTATGTAAACTACCACAGTAAGTCTTTTGCTTGGCTACAGAATCTGAAAGGCTTCTCCGACTGTCCATCAGAGGACTTTTTGTACAGAGAGTAAGGCAGCTCACTGGGGGATCCCTGGGTGGCTCAGCGGTTTAGCGCCTGCCTTCGGCCCAGGGTGTGATCCTGGAGTCCTGGGATCGAGTCCCACATCGGGCTCCTTGCATGGAGCCTGCTTCTCCCTCTGCCTGTATTTCTGCCTCTGTGTGTGTGTGCGTCTCATGAATAAATAAAAATCTTAAAAAAAAAAAAAAAGACAGCTCACTGATGCAAAATGCTAATGGGAGCACGAATTCATACAGAAAAGGTGAAAGTTCATGAACTGCACAAAGGGGCCTAAAAAATTGAAGTAGGAGAAGTTTAAATAATTAGAATCAGCCTAATAGCATATCCACACAAGAGAACATGTATGTCACTATGTAAAAAAAACACAAAAGGGAGAGCTCCCTGTATATTAAAGTCAAAGGATCACCAACATATATTTTAAATGAATAAGCTGTAATATAAAATATTAATATGGGCAGCCCCAGTGGCTCAGAGGTTTAGCGACGCCTTCCGCCTAGGGTGTGATCCTGGAGACCCGGGATTGAGTCCCACCTCGGGCTCCCTGCATGGAGCCTGCTTCTCCCTCTGCCAGTCTCTGCCTCTCTCTCTCTCTCTCTGTGTCTCTCATGAATAAATAAAATCTTTTTAAAAATAAAATAAAATATTAATACAATATGCTGTCGTCTATATAGAAAAAAGAAATAGTAATTTTTATCTTGTTTCTATTTGCAAAAATACTGGTAAAATAATAGAAAAAAAATAAAAGTGGTTAACTACAGAAAGCAGAGAAGGCAAGGATAGAGCAGTATTGAGACTCAATACACAGCTTTTTATCTATCTTGAAATTTGACCCAAACAGCTATATTACCAACTAAAAAATAAAATTTCAACAAATTTTTAAATACTTGAGGAGTCTAAGTTTTTGTTTTGTTTTGTTTTTACTAAAAGATTTTATTTATTTATTGATGAGAGACACGGAGAGAGAGGCAGAGACATAGACAGAGGGAGAAGCAGGCTCCATGCAGGGAGCCCGACGTGAGGCTTCATCCCAGGTCTCCAGGATCACACCCTGGACTGAAGGCGGCGCTAAACCACTGAGCCACCTGGGCTGCCCCAAGTCTTGGTTTCTAGATACTACCTCAACTAAAAGAGATCCAAATTCCTTGGGAAAATGCATGATTCCAGAGCTAGAATTGAAAAAGTAGAAAATTAGTCTGGGACATCTTGCACCGGAAAGTAAGGAATAACTCAAAGTATGGGGACATATCAGCAAGACTCAGGAGTCATCTTGAGGGGGGGGGGGTGGTCACACTAGCCAAATCTAGGTCAATTTGAACATTAAAAAAAAAAATTAAAGATAACAAACCCACTGAATAAGAATAAAAATCCATGAGTACATACTGATATAAATAAATGAATGAGTAAACAAATGCATGGGGAAGAAGAAAATCAGTAGACAATCAACCAGTAAATAAGATGGCAGCTTTCATAGTAGTGGCTGATTCAGGCAAAAGTCATTAGTGGTCCCAAAGACTGGTGAATAGAGGTCTGACAAGGAAAAAAATACTTGGGGAGCCTTGGAGCAATTCCCACGAGAGTATCAATTACAAAAGTAAAAAAGACGACTTTACAGTATAAAAACCTAATATAGATATGGGTCGCCTGGGTGGCTAAGCAGCTAAGCATCTGCCTTTGGCTCAGGTCAAAATCCTAGGGTCCTGGGGTTTCTTATTTACTGGTTGATACTCCCTACTCCATGGGGAGCCTGCTTCTCCCTCTGCCTCTCTCCTCTGTCTCTCATGAATATATAAATAAAATCATTTAAAAAACCTATTAGATATGAACATAACAATGTGTTTAGGGTAAACATCACAGTGGTGAGACAACACTGTACATGTCCTAGTGATACACTAAGAACAGCATATCATTTCTACATATTCCTGCCAACATGCATTTAGTTGCTGCATATGAGCAAGTCAAGATCCCAGGCAGGACTTGCTCTCTCCCTGCTTGTGCACTCTCTCGAACTCTCTCCCCCCCAAATAAATAAACAAACAAATAAATATTTTATAAAAATTATTCCAAAATAGCTTAATTTTTAAAATTCTGTATGAACGCATGACAACTTTGGTACCTAGCAAAATGCCTGGCTCATTGTATTACTCATTAAAAATTATTTGGGGGGATCCCTGGGTGGCTCAGCGGTTTAGCGCCTGCCTTTGGCGCAGAGCGTGATCCTGGAACCCGGGATCGAGTCCCACATCGGGCTCCCTGCATGGAACCTACTTCTCCACCTGACTATGTCTCTGCCTCTCTCTCTCTGTCTCTGTCTCTCATGAATAAATAAATAAAATCTTTAAAAAAAAATAAATTTAATTAAAAAAAATAAAAATTATTTGTCCCTCCCTTTCCAGCTGCCCAAAGAAAAAAATCTTAGTATCAATTCTTTTCCTCTTTTCCTATATCCAAATGGACTCAGTTCTATTGAAACTACCTAATCCGTTTTCATTTCAAGTCCCACATCCTTATTTCCATTTCCCCATTTCCAGCTACAAATTCTCACCTAGACCACTGCAAAAGCATCCTAACTGGTCTCTCTACACTATTTCTAACTTCATCTTTGCACACCCTCACATCCCTGCAATGAAATCATTATCTACAAGTCGAGAGTTATCTTTCAGAACTCACATGTAATCTTATTCCATTATTTAAATACCCGTAATTGCTCCCCAATGTAAATTCTGATTTCCCAAGAGGCAGACTAAACACTTGTGTAGGGCACTAGCAATGTAGGAGCACCAAAAAAAATACACACAAAGCAATAAAGTTAACTATTGGGGGGGGGGAGGGGAGAGAAAAGAAAAGTAGGTTAAAAGGGGGACTTTGATTTGACCTTTGTGTTTATTTTAGGATTTGGTATTGGTTATATTTTTTTTATCACATGTGGGAATACCAAGGGTGACTGGGTATCATAAACTTTCCAATACTTAAGAAACTCCAAAACAGTCCTTATCCCAATCATTTTCCCACCTTGGCACCAAATGAAGTATTTTTTTAGCACACTGTGATAAGCCAAGACTATGTGAGGTCAAAAGAAACCATCTGGGAGTTCCAATATGCCCAGATCCAATAGGCTGATGGGTACATTGCTCTCTGGCACACAGGTAAGCCATTCATGGCACACCAGTTGGGAAGTTCTAAAGTTCCTACTTTAATTCCATTCATAGCCCAAACAAGGATCATCAAAAGGTTTCATTATCAACCAGTAAATAAGAAATGGTTGAGTCCCACATCAGGCTCCCTACTGAGGAGCCTGATAATAATCCCACATAATCAACATACACTACACGACAGGAACACAGACATAAGACCCATCTCACAGAGACTGACATATACAAGGCAACTTGCATTCTCCAAACACACCATGCATCCTTTCATACTTCTGATGTTTTGTACATGCTGTTCTCTCTACCCAGATCAATTCCAACCCATCCTCCAAAGACACTGCTCAAATGCTACTTCTCATTTCCCCCAGATCTTATTACACTTGTCACTCTGAATTGTAATTGTTTGTTGACATGTGTTACCATCCTAGAATTAGAGCTCAAGGAAAACAATCATTTATTTACCTGTATACCACTGATCCCTATTAATAGGTATTCAAATATTTGCTTAATTCACATATTTATAAATGAGTATTCACTACATTTCCCAATAAACCAAATTTTCCAAATACATTAATTAAAACCATGAGGTAAAACTTTACAATCAAATACCATTTTCTTCCCCAAAACAAGAATGTTCATTGTTTTATTTTTTTTTCCTTTTTAAAGATTATTTATTTATTTATTCATTCATGAGAGACAGAGAGGGGGCAGAGACATAGGCAGAGGGAGACTCAATCCCCGGACCCCAGGATCATAATCTGAGCTGAAGGCAGACGTTTAACCACTGTTCATTGTTCTTTAAGAGAGAAATCTGGCATAGAAATATTCATGGCACAGAAATATTCATACCAATGGACCATTATCCTACTCTTAGGATTTTTTTTAAGATTTTATTTATTTATTCATTCATGAGAGACAGAGAGAGACAGAGACACAGGCAGAGAGAGAAGCAGGCTCCATGCAGGGAGCCCGACGTGGGACTTGATCCCGGGTCTCCAGGATCACACCCCGGGCCGAAAGCAGCGCTAAGCTGCTAAGCCTCTAAACTGCTGAGCCACCCAGGCTGCCCTACTCTTAGGATTTTAAACTGAGGAAACAAACAAGCTAAATGCAGAAATATTCACTGCAGATTATTAGGGTGGAAACTTTAGGAACAACCAATGTTTAAAGGTAAATTACTTTAATTAGTAAACCAACGACCTGATTGATAAATCATTTAAATTGCTAAGCAATTGCTTAAATTATATTCATGATGATGAAAATGGGCAAACGAAAAAAATACTATCAGCTACCATTTATTGACTATCTCTTCTACTTGAAGAGTGCTAGATGCTTTACATGTATTATCCTAATCCTCATGACAATTCAATATTATTATTCAAATTTCATAGACAAGGAAGTAGGCTTGAAGGTTATATAATTTGTCTGGAAGTTTTTTTGAAACCAGATTCCAACGTACATCAATGTGACTCCAAAATCTATCATCTTTTTCCCACATTACAGTGCTTCTACTATACGATGTCTCCAATATATTAAACTCAAAATTGTATCTCTCCATACAACTATATTTATAAAAATATGGACAACTGCCTAGAAAGAAACAAAAATATCTATTAGAGTGGTGATTAAGGGTGAATGTTGTGGCAGCATTCCTTTAAATTAGTAACTCTTTAATGCAGAATTGCTGAGCAATGAAGTGAACTCCTACAGCAATAAAAAAGAACTCCCATTTTAATTTTTTTTTACATTTTTATTAAGGACACAGAATAGATAACATGCAAAAACTTAAGAAGGATGTACTCAGCTAACTATATTTAAACAATCATATATTAACCCCAGGTTGCTTATTACCAGGATTTAAAACGATGATTAGGGCAGCCCCAGTGGCGCAGCGGTTTAGCGCCGCCTGCAGCCCAAGGCATGATCTTGGAGACCCTGGATCCAGTCCCACGTCAGGCTCCCTGTATGATGCCTGCTTATCCCTCTGCCTGTGTCTCTGCCTCTCTCTATCTCTATAAATAAATAAAATCTTAATAAATAAATAAATAAATTAATTAATTAATTAATTAATTAAAATAAAACCGATTATAAAATGGATTAAGCAGCATTCTTCGGGGGGGGAGGTGAATTTTGAGGTAGACTTAAGGAAACACAGGAATGTTTAAACTGAGAAAACAAGGGCAGAGGAAAAAACAAGAACATTTTCTTTTTAAGCAAGAACGAGAAACAAGGTTAGTGAGATGAAATTGGTGGAAAGTCTTCAAGGCCAAGCCGGTAAGTTTGAAATTAATTTGATAAGTAACAGGGAACTGTAACAAACACATTCTTAAATGGGAAGGCAGGGCAGCCTGGGTGGCTCAGCGGTTTAGCGCCGCCTTCAACCCAGGGCCTGATCCTGGAGCCTGGGATCAAGTCCCACGTCAGGCTCCCGGGATGGAGCCTGCTTCTCCCTCTGCCTGTGTCTCTGCCTCTCTATGTCTATCAGGAATAAATAAATAAATAAATCTTTTAAAAAAATAAAGATTCAAACTTTGTTCCAAGGTAAAGTACTGTCTTTGGTTAAAAAAATGTTTAATAATGGGGGGGGGAGGGGGACATGGGACGGGACAACAGGTTAGGGGGAATAATCCATCATTCTTTATGTGTGCTTTATACAAACTCTTCTGAAAAAGAAAAACTGACTAAACAAAAATGTTTACATAAGGGGTGAGTATTTTGGAAAGAGGGGCCCTTTCAGATATGCTTTCAAATATTAAATACCACTGTACATTTTAATAAGAATCACAGAACTCTGGAATAGGAAGGGATGCTAGAGATAATCTTTTGGTGACAACCTCTTCATTTTCACAATGGATTAAACTGAGGCTCAAGAACTAAATAATTTGCCTAAATGTCATATATAAACTAGTGAGAGATTCAACACTAAGACTCAGATTTTCTAGGCAGCAAGATCTAAAGCTGTGCTATCCAATATTATGGCTACTAGGAATATCTAGTTATTTAAATTTAAAATGGTTAAAATTAAATACAATCTTAAATTCAGTTCCTTGGGCATGATAGTCACATTCCGGTGATGCATACCACACACGATTAATGGCTACCCATACCTGACAGTGGAGAGAGACAGTATTTTTATCATTGTAGAAAGTTTAACTGGACAGCATAATCTACAGAGTAAGCTTCAGAGTCAGACAGACCTAGTTTTAATTCTGCTTATTAGCAGTGTGATCCTAGACTAGTTATTTCATTTCTCTTTTACCCCATTTGGGGGAAGGAGGAAGCAGGAGATTAATAATGCCTACCTCACAAAGTATACTTGATGATTATGTGAGATAACATGAGGAGACCCTTTACACTGTCTGGCACATAACAGCAAATCCTTCCCTTTTGGATACTTTTTTCTTTCTACTCCTCTATATAACAGCTTTATTAAAAGATACAAACATGGGCAGCCCGGGTGTCTCAGCGGTTTAGCGCCACCTTCAGCCCAGGGCCTGATCCTGGAAACCTGGGATCAAGTCCCATGTTGGGCTCCCTGCATGGAGCCTGTTTCTCCCTCTGCCTGAGTCTCTGCCTCTCTTTCTCTCTGTCTCTCATGAATAAATAAATAAAATCTTAAAAAAAAAAAAAAGATACAAACAGAAGAACACCCCAATTAATATCTTCCCTTCAAGATAAGCCACGGTACCTAATTTTCAATCTGTTCCTACCAATTTTTTCAAATACTTGCACCTTTCTTCCAGTGTAGCTACTTAAGATTAACAAAATAAAGAATGAAGGTAGGGGGAAATGCCGCTAATGAATTAGAAGAGAATGTAATAAATTCCCCCCTTATTTCCCATCCTATTTTAAATATGACTCTACTGACCAATCATGCAAAGGAAAAGAGATAAATTACACTGTCCCTAGATACTGCACTTCCACAGCAATAAAGTACTACAGTACTTCTACATTACATTCCTTCTCACCATTTGTACTACTAATTAATATTAAATGAAGAAATAACACATTCCTCTTAACAATACTTTCCTGGTAAACAGTTATAAAAAAGGATCTCCAGAATGTTAAACTAATCTTCAGTTTCACAGCTTAATCTAGTAAACTGACAAATGTAACAAATCTAGACTACAGCATATAAAAAACTTCACAACACACATGCAATTACAAAGAAAAACAAAATTCATACTCAGCTACATTAAGTTAAAAAGACTTTAACATTTCTCATAAGGTCATCATTTTTACACTCCTAAAAACTAACATAAAGAACATTTAAACATTCAAGTTTAGACATTCCACCAAGCGACACTTCTACATAATTCTTAAAGCTTTCTTGTTGCTTAAAACTGACCATATTAACTCACAAAGGGCGGGGGAAGAGGGTCCTCTCAGTGTCTCCTTGAAATTTATCTGGCATTCTCTTACCTTGGTCCTTAAAGATAATTTACTCAAAAACATGACCAACGATCCCCCCTTAAAGAGTCCAGAACAAGCCAAATAAATGCTAAAGAGATAACACTGCACATTTTACTGTTGCTTTACAACTAATATTAATTGTGTTAGATAAAACTAAAATATTTTGAATATACAAATGAGAGATTAACAATATTCGGGGGGGGTCACATAATTTTTTTTTAATGAAAAAAGTCAAAAAAAAGAAGTCTTCATTACTATCCTACGTAAAGTACTTCATACATTAAAAAATGTTAGGCTTCTATGCCTGAACTGCTGAAATCTAATTTGTGAGAGTCTATAATTTTTTAAAGTCCTTCAATAATAATGAAGTGTACACTGGTCACATTAGAACAGGTCAAATGAATTTTCCTGAGGCTGCATTCTAAGTACATCTGACCCAGAAAGTATTTTTAGCAAGTGTGTTCAATCAATGCTGGTTTTATGCCTAGCCTAAATTAGAAATTGGGAGTCACAAATTTAAAGTAACCAAGTTAGTAGAGACATTTTAAAAGATATTTAGTTAGAAAGTAAGAAAATAACCACAAGTTTGAAACAATTTGATACCCACAGCAGTAAGGCTATAAGCAGGTTAGGAAACCGGCAGTAAGAATGTCCTTTCCTCTCCATTAGTACTTTTGAGGAACCTGAGATTTTCTAACTTAATAAAATTTAAACTATTCACTGCTAATAGAAACTACAGAATAGTAATGGCTCCTTGTGTGTGTGTGTGTTTTAATCTCTTACCAGATGTTTAGAACACATCAGCTAAATCATAAATATCCCATGTACTAAAAGACCATGTTTTTCTTATAAACCAAACCACCCATGCACATGTTCCAGTGAAAAATGGTAACAAAGATACCTGTCATTAAAACAAAACAAACAACAACAAAAAAAACAGAGACATAAAAATAGCTTTTGTGGTAAGTGGAGCATAAGTTTATTCTGACAAAAAATTGTGGAGTCAACAAAAGATTGCAGTCTTATTTAATATGAGTCAGTAAAGAAGTTCTATACAAACTTTTGCTTATGATAAATCTTTGAAAGAGATCTATAGGTTTAATTTCTATTTTCATCAAATTTAAGATCTAACTGATATATCTAGCTCTATTCCATTAAGCACACTTTGGACTCTGAACCACCATTTATTTTAAGGTCAGTTCCTCATCCCTGAAAAAAAAAAAAAAAAAAAAAAAACGAAAAATAATTGTTCTCTCTGGCATGTTAAGGTTCAAAAATCAGGATAAAAAAAAATGTCCGGGCTTTTACTGTTCCATAGTCTTTTTACTCAAATCATCTTTTACAAGTCGGATACTTTTGGGGGCCTGGGGTTCCCCCCCCCTTCCATAAACTTGTGCTAAGCTGTACTGTTGCGACTAGATCCAAGATCTGGTCGCATAAACCTAAATATTACTCCTACTCTGATTTAAAAGTAGTTGGTAAAATAAATAAATAAATAAATGATAATAAAAATAAAAGCAGTTGGCATATTGTAGATATACAGGTTTCCCCGGAACAAGCGCTTGAAAATCCTACAAAATCATTCTTGCCCATGGTGCTGTCACTGTATACGGCAAACCTAGACACTAGAGCCTCCCGCTCCAATTTTCGCGGAAACACCAGCACACGGATCCGTGCGATTGCAGGCTGTCCCATTTTAAGGAGACCCTGGGAAATGCATCGGTGCGTCCACTTAAGCTACATCCCAACTTTTTCTTGGCCCGACTGCAGATTCCTAAATACAAGGAGAAGCCGGTAGAATCACAAGAGGCTTAACGCTCCAATGGTACAGACAAGCTGCCCAGGCGGCATATGCAAGAGGCGCTCCTAGGAGCCAATTTAAAAAAAGGGGGGGGGGGGTGGAATCCCACCAACAATGGGAAAACTCAGATTCCAAGCCGTACGTAGAGTTCAGGTCCCGTGGAAAGCCCCTTCTCCTTTCGCTCACCCACAACATATTCCCCCCAGAACCCCCAGGAGCTGCTGGAGCCGAGGTCCCGGGAAGAAGGCGGGGGCCGGGGGGGGGGGGGAGGCCAAGCATCACTCGTCGCCCCTGGAATCCAAGCTGGTGCCTCCGGCTGGCGCTCCCTGCCCGCCCCGCACGCCCAGGTACCAGCCCGGCGCCGCGCGCAGGGCCGACAGGCCGGCCGGGAGCCCGGAGCCTCTTACCTTCGTAGCACAGCCGCGTCCTCTCGGCCGGAGGAGAGCCCGGAGGCCCGGGCGCGCCGCGGGGAAGCTCCCGGGGGCCCCGTCAGCGCCCCCCCAGCAGCCGCCGCCGCAGCGGCCGCGCCACGGCCCCGAGCCGCCAGCACCACCTCATACTGCGGGACTGCCGCGGGCCGGCGCCGCCGGGGGCGGGGGCGGGGCGGGGGCGGGGGCGGGGGCGGGCGGCGCGCTCCCACCTCCCTGCGGGGATGAGATAATCCACACACCCCCGAAGTGCCGCGGGGGAGGGGAGCCCGGAGCGGGGGAGGACGGGGCCGGCCGAAGCCCGGCCTCCCCGGTCCCCGCCTCAGGCCCCGGGTTCAGCCCCGGGGGACCCAGGAGTCCTGAGAGAACAATGTGGGGCGGCCGCGAGGAGCGGAGAAGAGGCGCGCGGCGCGGCGGGAGCGGGCGGGTAATCCCGGGCAGCGTCTGTGTGTGAGAGTGCAAGAGGAGCTCACGCTACCCGCTCCTCGTCCTCCTCCTCTTCCTCCTCCTCCGTCTCCTCCTCCCTCAAGCACACCCCGTCTCCCGGGCCACTGCATAGCAACCGAACATGGCGGCTGCGCAGACGCCGCCACTCAGCGGCCACGAGCGGCGGCGGCCGCCGCGGGAGGCGATCTCGCGAGAGGCGAGTCCAAAACCCTCCCAGCTCGCGCCCGCAGGAGAGGTTGCCGCGGCGCGGGCGCCGGCGCGGGCGCGGGGGACACGCAGGTGCGCTGGAGGCCGGACCTGGGGAGGTGGGGGAGGGCGGGCTGCGGGGGGCGGGGGGCGGGGCGCCGTGGCCCCGCCCCTGGGCCCGCCCCTTGGCCCCGCCCCTTGGCCCCGCCGCGGCAACTGGGTGTTTGAACTGCGACCCCTGCTGGACCCACTGACCTTAGGGACCCGACGGAAGGGCCGAAACCTGTTTTAAAGGGGAAAACCAGACCTCTTGGCCGCCGAGTCGTTCCAACTTCAATGCTAATAGAGGATACAGGTTTTAGGATGCAGTTTTGAATCATTTCCTCTCCTAAATATAGACGCTAAGACAAAGAACAAACATGTTCTTTCATAAGACAAACGCCCGGGTGCCTTCTAAGTGCCAGGAACGGCGTGCTTTTAAAAATTGAATTGACTCGGGGGCTCTGGATGGCTCAGTGGTTGAGCCTTTGGCTCAGGGAGTGTGATCTCGGGGTCCTGGGATCGAGTCCAGCATCGGGCTCCCCGCAGGGAGCCTGCTTCTCCCTCTGCCTGTATCTCTGCCTCTCTCTCTCTGTCTCTCATGAATAAATAAAGTCTTCAAAAAATTGAATTAATTCATTCTAATAACGTGTGTAAATGTAATGTTATCACGTGAGGGTTTTTAGCCAGATGCACTCCTATTTTACTGATGGTACAAACTCATTTGTGATAAGACAGATGCATCCGGGCTGGGTGATCTCAGCTGAAATGATGGGAGGAGGGACTTGGGGAGCGGCACACCTCTTTTTGTGATCATTTTTGCCAAGTGTCCTCTCCTGTAGCCTAGTGCCTTTTTGCCCTTCCTTGCTCTTAGTTAGCTTCAGTACCCACCAAGGCCGAATTCATACAAGCGTTCTTTAAAGTGTCGCTTTTTCTCCAAGCCAACAAAACGCCTATTTATTAATCAGGGCTGATTTTTACACGATGAAATCCTGCAAATTTGTACAAATCTGTGAAAGACAGTCATTTCCACTGACTCGTCTCCTTTGCACGCCCGCTCAGTTTTTCCATTTTTTAAAAAGGCAACTTGTCAGTCCATGTTTTTCCTGCTTTAACTCTTCGACTCACTTTCCATCCCAGAACTTCGTTCCACCAAGTGCTCAATCATCCTTTCCTAAATAATGTTTTCCGGTTGCTAGCTTTCCATCTTCCATACCTCTGTTTAGACTGTTACCCTACTAAAATGCTCTTCACTTCGTCTCTGCCTATCAACATCCATTCATCCTCCAACCGAAGATCAAGTGGGACTTCCACCAGAAATAAGAATTCCTTCCTCCTTTGACATTTATAGTTCGTGGCTTATAAACCACCCCCCCCACACACACACACACACACACTTTTTTTTAAACAATGCTTATCCCTATATGGGTCTTATCATCACTACTACCTGGTAAACCATTGAGAGCAATCATCTTTGTATCAGACTTATAATATAAATACAGCTGGAGTTTCAACATTGGAGAGGCTGGAGGGGACACCCTTTGTTTTGGGAAACTCCACAGGATGAGCTCATTATATAAACAAATGTAAGCCTCATATCCATCGACTGTTCTTTAGGAAAACTATGAAGTCACTTTTTAAAAATTGATATTAAAAAAATCTCACAGCCATCATTTACCTAGGAGAGGAAATAAACACTCCCCACCACCAAAAAAAAAAAAAAGTTTTTTATATATAATTCACTTACTATAAAATTCATCCTTTTGAAGTATATAGTTCAGTGCTTTTCAGTATATATACAAAGTTGTGCAGCATCACCACTATCTACTTCCAGAACATCACCCCAAAAAACTCTCTTAGCCAATAGCAGTTGCTCTCCACTCTTTCCTCCCCCAGCCCAATAACCACTACTTTCTATCTTTATAGATTTGCTAATCTGGACATTTCATATAAATGGAATCATACATATTGTAAATTCACTACAAAAGTATGTAAATTGGGCAGCCTGGGTGGCTGAGCAGTTTAGCACCTGCCTTCCGCGCAGGACTTGATCCTGGAGACCTGGGATCTGGATGGAGTCCCACGTCGGAGCTTGCTTCTCCCTCTGCCTGTGTCTCTGCCTCTCTCTCTCTCTCTCTCTCTGTGTGTGTGTGTGTGTGTGTGTGTGTGTGTGTGTGTCTCATGAATAAATAAATAAAATCTTTTTTTAAAAAAGTATGTAAATTTTTGCTCTTCTTTAAATTATGATCTTTCAGAACTAATATATGCCTATTCTAGGTCATTTTGATGATCACCTTATATCCAAACACTGCCCCTTGACTTTGTATTTGACACCAAGAACTGTAACTTTAATTTTCTTGGGCGAATGAGAAAAAAATGGACTTCTTGTGGAAATGACAGCATTCTGGCTAAGTGAAGATTAAGAGTCCTCAGGGCACACCATACAAAGTGTCACAGAAATTCAAACACAATGTCATGATAAGTTGATTTTAAGTACGTCTTTTAAAACCCATTCCAGGGCAGCCGCGGTGGCGCAGCGGTTTAGCACCGCCTACAGCCCAGGGCGTGATCCTGGAGATCCTGGATCGAGTCCCAGGTCGGGGTGTCTGCATGGAGCCTACTTCTCCCTCTGCCTGTGTCTCTGCCTCTCTCTCTTTCTCTCTCTCTCTGTCTCTATGAATAAATCAATGAAATCTTAAATAAAAAAAAAAAGGACTGTCTCAGTGGTTGAATATCTGCCGTTGTGGGATCAAGTCCAGTGTCGTGCCCCTTGTGGGGAGCCTGCTTCTCCCTCTGTGTCTCTGCCTCTGTCTCTCATGAATAAATAAATAAAATCTTAAGAAAATAAGAACTATACCATAGAAGTGAGTTCCACATTCTTATCACAAGGGATACTTTAATTTCAGCAAAACAACATCATCTACTACATTTCATACGTAATATTAATTGAATTTTTAATTTTGTTAATTTGCAAAATTGTTTTAATTTATAGGGGTAGGAAAGCTGTGAGAATAAGGATTTTATGCCTAATCTTATGTTTACAAGTGATAAAGAAACAGAATTTAAATAATTTAATTTTATATTTGATTGTTAGATTTTTCTTTTCATTTAAAAGCAACCCACTAGGCAGCCCAGGTGGCTCAGCAGTTTAGCGCCGCCTTTGACCCAGGGTGTGATCCTGGAGCCCGGGATCGAGTCCCGCGTCAGGTCCCTGCATGGAGCCTGCTTCTCCCTCTGCCTGTGTCTCTGCCTCTCTCTGTGTGTGTCTGTCATGAATAAATAAATAAAATCTTAAAAAAAAAAAAAAGCAGTCCCCAAAAAAATTAAAATGAAAATTTAAACATAGCCCCAAACATTGCTAGATATTGGCAGACACTGCTATTGACTGTAATTTTTTTTTCCTTTGTCTACAGCGTGCCCTTGGCTGTGCTTTGGGAGAGTAAGAGCAAGGGTTGTGTCCATACTTGGAGGGTGTTGGCAGGAGAGGACTAGCATTTCTAATCCTGGGCAGCCACAGCCAAGAAGGAACAGACATTTATTCTAGCCTATGCAGCCAAGCCATGCTGCTTGGGCCTCAGCGGTGACCTCTGGCAGCCACAAGGCAACAGAGAGTAAGGTTTAACCAGGCACTGTGGCTGGCTGAGAGCAGTCACCCAGCCATCAGCAACTTGGGAAGATCTCTTTGGAAGATATGAGTGACCCTTACGTCAATGGAGATATCTAGGGAGGAGAACTCCAAGGGAAACCTGGATGCGGCTTGCTAAGTAGACCTCAGAGTATTGTGAATTTTAAAATAAAAAAAAAAAAACAAAAAACAAAATAACACATGACTTGGGGCCTCTGGGTGGCTTAGTTGGTCGAGTGTTTGCCTTTGGCTCAGGTCATGATCTCAGGGTCCTGGGATCCAGTCCTGTATCGGGTTCCTCGAGCAACGGGCAGTCTGCTTCTCTTTCTCCCTCTTTTAAAACATATGTTTTTTGTTAATTACTTATTTTTTGAAATTAGATAGCATGTATCTCTGAAACAGTTGGCCCAGATTTGGTCACTCTGTCAACACAGCCCTCTCCTCTTCACTTGCCAGCAGTACTTCCATCTTTCCTTTCTTTCTTTCCCTTCTAAATTAGTAATTTCTACCCAAATTAGTAGTCCCTGGAATCAAGAACTATATAGAAAAATGTAAAACTTTAAAAATCAAAGACTTCCTCCAATCCCACTCTCTAAAGATAAGCACTATTAACAGCTTCTTGTGTATACTTCTAGAATTTTCTCCACATCTGTAAGCCAGTTGTAGCTTACAGATGTGTAGATCCTTACACAAAAAGGATTATACTATACATACTATATTTCACTTACAAATATCTCTAACAAAACAGATAGATATGTTACTCTTCCTAAGGACTGTGCCATAGTATATTTAATCTTGTCTAATAAATTGGCACTTAGACCATTCCAGTTCTCTGCTATTACATACAATGCTGTAAAGAACATTTTCACCATAAGCTTTGTACGCATAACAAAGTGTTTCTTTAAGATGAATTCCTGGAAATGCAATTGCTGGGTTGAAGTGTATGGGCATGTTTAATTTTGAGAAATGCCGCCAAGTTGCACCCATCAACTCTGTGTGAACTACTATTATCCACCTCTTATTGTTTCTGGGTTTTGTATTTTCCTCAATCAAAAACAAAAACATGTTTTCTTTGAATACTTTCAGTTGTTTTTCTTTTTTCTAATACTTAAATCTATGACCATCTGGAAATAATTCTGGTGAAAGGAAATAAGAATCAGCTTTATTATTTTTAATAGATATTCACTTGTCCTAGTATCAATCTTATTGAAAAATCCATTAACAAACTACCACAACTTTAGTGGCTTACAACAGTATGCACTTACTGTATTATGCTTCCAGACATATGAAGTCCAAAATGGATTGATAGACTATATTCTTTCAGGAGGAGAATCTCTTGTCTTTTCCAGTTCCTTGGCTGGTGGCCCCTTCCTCCATCTTCGAATCCAGGAGACTGTATCTTCAGATTTCTGTCTCATCACTTCTGTATGTTCCATGACCCTCCTGCCCCCTTCAGATAAGTACTCTTGTGATTCCACTGAGTGTCTGATATATTCAGACAGTTCAGGATAATCTTCCCATTTCAAGATCCTTATTTTAATCACATCCATAAAGTCTCTTTTGCCACGCAAGCTACCCTATTCACATTATCATTCTGTGCCAGACTGTGAACATCTTTGGAGGCCATTATTCTGTGTACCTTGATACGGAGAACACAGACAAAAGAAATGTAGAAAAAATCAAATTTCCTTACAACTTGCATCCCATTAACAAGTCCTTGAGACAGACAGAGTGACCTTCCTCCAGGAGCTCGGCTGCCTCAATGTTAATACTTTGCTAGAGGCAAAAGGCAACTTCAGTTTGAAGTTAGCTGACTTCCTGGATCCTATAAGTCTTCTTTAACATATAAAAATCCCTTTGGAAACCTTCTTTATCTCTACCTCCCCCCAAGATGTATATTAGCAATCATCCTCCAAGCATTTGGCCCACTGATATACATCTGAAGGACCTTATGGCTCAGGTTTTCCCAGACAGTAGTAAATGACTTTAACAGCAGCTAGCCCCTCAAGGTCCTGAAACCTTGCTTCCAAATTCCCTTAGAGATATATTCTATCTCTAACTTCCTCCCAACTTAAAAGTATATAATCAGGCACCCCTCAAAACCCCAGTGAAGTTCTTTTTGTCCATGGGTCCTATCCCTACGCTTTAATAAAACTACTTTTTTTTTTTTTTTTCAAGGAAGAAATCCTGACAATTCTTTCTTGACTGTTCCCTCCTGGACCCCAAAACACATCGCATCATGTTGCAGCCTCTGATGCCAAGCTTTTTAACCATTAGGATTTCTAATCAGTTTTAATATCTGAAAAAAAAAAAGGTAATTTCTCCTCATAACTTCTTTTTCCAAGATGAATATGTTTTTAACAAGATGAATTTAAAACGTGTGAGCCCTGGATTGTGACTTAAAATATTAAATGACATTGACAATATATATGGTGTGCCCAGTGTATAATCTGTATATTATCTGAAAAAATATATAGACATATATGAACAGAATCCGTGTAAATGAGTACATTCTTAGGACTTACCCATATTATCCCTATTACAGGCACTTAACCGGTATCTAAATTGTCTTAATTTATTTAATATTGATGCAAATTAGTTCTCATAATATTCATTTATTTAAAAAAATATGTATTGCTCACTCACTATTTGCCGGGCATCTAGAACATGGGTAAGAGGTGGCCTTTGTCCTCAAGGCAACTATTTTTCATTCTTGTGACTTATTAATGTGTGGAGAAATTAGTGTGGTAGACTGTAACTTGATTCTTAAAATAAAGGAAATGAATTAGACTAGCCTGGAAAATACAGCACGCACAAAGTGAGGGTAAACCTGGTACTATGAAATTTTAATATTAGTTGCATGTTTGTGTGTTTTGTGTGTATGTGGGTAGTGATGTAAAGTGTCTTTCTTCCTTTGCGTGTGGTGACCAGAAAGTCTGAGAACCTCTGGTCTGAGGGAGAATTAGTAAGTAAATAAGCAATACCAATTTGTATAAGTGCTTTCATATATTAAATTCCATGAAGGCAGGACCTACGGCTCTCCATTATTTCATTACAGCCCAACGTAATGTCTTATAATCAGCCCTCAATAATTATTCTCAAATATATAAAGGAATACAGGGGGCCTAGGATGCTAGGGAAAGCAGTGGAAGAAGACCAGACAGCTAACACATGTTGTACTTTCAATTTAGCGTGGCTTCCATTGGGAGTGTGGATTGCAGGGACAAGATTTGGAGATGAAAATTATCTTATAGGGGTGCCTGGGTGGCTCAATGGTTGAGCATCTGCCTTCAGCTCAGGGCATGATCCCAGGGTCCTGGAATCGAGTCCTGCATCGGGCTACTGACAGGGAGCCTGCTTTTCCTTCTGCCTATGTCTCTATCTCTCTCTGTGTGTCTCTCATGAATAAATAAATAAAATCCTTTAAAAAAAAAGAAAAAGAAAGAAAGAAAGAAAAAATGATCTGATAGAGAACTGATGGCAGGGCAGAGCCTTGAGAGGGAAGCCTGAGGGACCTTGAGTGACATCTAGTGGCTTTTTTGACCAAATGGGAAGCACTAGTGAGGAATCTCTCATCAGGTGGAATATTATTGGATGTGCTGTCTGTTTAAGAAAGAAAGAAAGAAAGAAAGAAAGAAAGAAAGAAAGAAAGAAAGAAAGAAAGAAAGAAAGAAATGTGCTCCATCCATCCCTGCAGAGTGTATAAATATTCCTTTATCTATAGATGAATACTATGGTTTTAATGGTCTCTACTCTTCTTTATGTGTTGGCTTTGTCTATAGGAGCTTTAACATCAGACTAGAAAATCCTGATTAGGGGCGCCTGGGTAGCATAGTCGGTTAAGCAACCAACTCTTGGTTTTGGCTCAGGTCATGATCTCAGGGTCATGAGATCAAGTGACGAGCCCCCCATGGAACCCCATGTAGAGCCCCACCTCCCGCCCCACTTTGAGCCCTGAGTCAGGCTCCATACTCAGCCTGGAGTCTGCTTAAGACTCTTTCTCCCTTTCCCTCTGCACCCCTTCCACCCCACACAGGGTCGTGAGATCAAGTGACGAGCCCCCCATGGAACCCCATGTGGAGCTCGACCTCCCGCCCCACTTTGAGCTCTGAGTCAGGCTCCATACTCAGCCTGGAGTCTGCTTAAGACTCTTTCTCCCTGGGATCCCTGGGTGGCGCAGCGGTTTAGCGCCTGCCTTTGGCCCAGGGCGCGATCCTGGAGACCCGGGATCGAATCCCACGTCAGGCTCCCGGTGCTTGGAGCCTGCTTCTCCCTCTGCCTGTGTCTCTGCCTCTCTCTCTCTCTCACTGTGTGACTATCATAAATAAATAAAAATTAAAAAAAAAAATTAAAAAAAAAAAGACTCTTTCTCCCTTTCCCTCTGCACCCCTTCCACCCCACACACATGCACATTCTTCCTCTCTCTCTAAAATAAATACTTTTTACAATCTTGATTAATCTTCACGACTTTGTAGCATGTTACTCAGCACCTGGTACGGCAATTTTCGGTATGCTTCAGGTGAGTAAGAAACATCTGCTTCTAGCTGCCTAACATGTTTTGGTTATTCATTATTCACCCTGTGGTCATCAACCGGCTACTGTCCATATTAATATTCTCATTCCTGGCCACCTATTAGAAACAACAAGAGAGTTTTTAGTAAGTACAGAAGACTTTGTCCCTTTCTGATCCCACCTCTATTCTCAATTGGCCTAAGTGGAGCCCAGGCTTCTCTTACAGGTGTGGATATAGATAAAAGAATTTTTTCAGTTCCCAAGGTAATTCTACTGTGCAACAGGGTTGAGACCCATAGCTCCCATTTGGCCAGGCAGCAAATATAATACAGCATCCATGCAAAATGAGGATCTCTGCCCTTTCAATCAGTGCTTGTCAAACTGCCTGGAGTGAAAGATCAACCTGTTGTGGCCCAATATTTTTGTAATATATAAATAAAAATAAATTATTTAAAAGGTAAATGAGAAGACAAACATAGAATACAAATGTCAATTTTTATTAGATTCAATAGAAATCAATTTCTTTATTAAATTTCTCTAAAAGGAGGGCACTTGGGTAGCTCAGTGGTTGAGCGTCTCCGTTCGGCTCAGGGTGTAATCCTAGGGTCCTGGAATTGAATCCCACATCGGGCTTCCCTCAGAGCCTGCTTCTAACTCTGCCTGTGTCTCTGCCTCTCTCTGTGTCACTCATGAATAAATAAAATCTTTTAAACAAATAAATAAACTTCTCTAAAAGGTTCTATCTTGGGATCCCTGGGTGGTTCAGCGGTTTAGTGCCTGCCTTTGGCCCAGGGTGCGATCCTGGAGTCCCGGGATCGAGTCCCATGTCGAGCTCCTGGCATGGAGCCTGCTTCTCCCTCCTTCTGTGTCTCTGCCTCTCTCTATCTCTCTCTCTGTCTATCGTAAGTAAATAAATAAATCTTAAAAAAAAAAAAGGTTTTATCTTGATCTGCATTTTTGGATTTATCTTACTGTGAACTGGTGACAAGCCATCTGCAGGGAGGCACTTTGAGTCATACCGTTCTAGATTATATTCTGGATGGAGGTGGGGGCAAGGTGAAGACAGCATACATGTAAAATACACAATAGTAGCAGATACACAGGTTGTTTTTGTTTGAAGAGGAGACCCATTGACTCCTCAGAGCTCCCAAGGCATCAGAACCCAGTGGGGCCACCAGATCTGAGGGCCCCACCCTCAGCTTTGTAGAGTCAAACTTTACTCTTACCAGAACACCCACGTGATGGGGCACTTAGTACTGTACTAGTACTGCTCAAAATTTTTTAGGAACTGATTATAAACCAATGTCATTTTTTTTAAGATTTTATTTATTCATGAGAGAGAGAAGCAGAGATACAAGCAGAGGGAAAAGCAGGCTCCTCTTCCTCTCTGTGTGTCTCTCATAAATGAATAAATAAAATCTTAAAAAAAATACCCTCTTTCTAGTATGAAGGTCTGCAGGCATGAGAAAGTTATTTAGGGAACTGAGAATGAAGATCTCTCCTTACAATAGAGCATTCCTCCCTAATGATGCAGCACTCATGCCCACTCTGTGCATTTGTCTCCCCTTTGAATAATGCTTAATTAATACTGACAGCCGTTGACAGCCTCTCACACTTCTAGGATGTCCTCTGTCCATCACTGCCTGCAGCAAGCAGGTTCAATACACCAGATTAAGTTACCACTTTGTTTTTACATCACTTCTGAGAATATTCCAAGTCACCTTGATTGGACTTGAGTAATCCCTGGTTTTCAATGGCATTATACTTATCAACTATCCCCAGCACATGTTTCATCCATAGATGACTCATTTTTATCATAAGGCAATTACTCCTCCTCCTCTCATTATGTGCAGTCTTTCCCTTCTGCCTATAATGCCCTGCCTTTCCTTTCTTTGCCAAACTCCTACTCATCTTTTAGGTTTCAGCTCTCAGGTTGACTCCTCTCAGAAGCCTTCCTTGATCTTCCTCCCCCCACCCAGGGTGCAACTCTTTGCATCCCCAGGAAAGCGTATAGTTCATGATGCTGCAACAGGTCAGTTCCTCTCTTCTCCCCAGTTGACTTTTAAGCTTCGGAGAACATCTATCCTGGCTTTCATTTATTTTTGGATTCTCAAAAGCCATACACAGTAAAGACTCCCCCAAAAAATATTTGGTGAAATATAGTGAGTTTCTGGTTCCATTCTCAGAGAGTGGTGTTATGGCAAGGGACTATAGGATATATAATTAACTTCTAATCTCATAAAGCCTTGGTGGTAGGGGTGGAGGTGGGGGAATTGTTTCTTGAAAGTCAAGCTGGAGAATATGAACATTAAGTGGTAGATGATAAAAGTGGTTAAGGAGGGATTCCTGGGTAGCTCAGTGGTTGATTGTCTGCCTTTGGCACAGGTTGTAATCCTGGGGTCCTGGGATTGAGTCCCACATCAGGCTCCCCAAGGGGAGCCTGCTTCTCCCTCTCCCCATGTCTATGCCTCTCTCTGTGTGTCTCTCATGAATAAATAAGTAAAATCTTTAAAAAAAAAAAAGTGTTTAGGGAGTATGATGATGTAATCAGCTCTTTAGAAAAAATTAATTTTATGCACTGAGGAAGGAGAGATTTGGTTTGGGCAGACTGAATCTAGAACACAGTGAACACAGTGAACACAGTAACAATATTTCCCCGTGAGGGGCATGTCCAAATCGCCTGAGCTGCTGTGTCAGTACTGTCTGTCTCTCATCCTCCCTTCTCCCCACCCAATTCTGATATGGCACCCACACCCTCCCGAGGCCCTATCCCTGATCAACAATCACAGCTGTGGGGAACCTTGATATTGAGAGGAGTCTATCCTATACCTCAGATGCAAGGAAAGGAAATTCAAAAGTCTGTTGTAATAGCCTAGATATGAAATACTAGAAATTGAGGTATGATTGGTATATATTTAACCCAAATGATGATTCCAAGGTTATATCTAAACTTTTGATGGAGACAAGGCAAAACATCTAATGGAAGGCAGCAAATGATTTTCTTAAAGCTCCTTATTAGTTACCTAGGTTTGTATTAATTTCTAGTAAGGGCAGTGAACCCCTGGATTGGATTTATTGTATACAGTGATCTTTGATGGATTGTTTGATAAATAACACAGTATGTTACTAATGGTCTGGTAATTTTCATTAGAAAAACTGTCTATACTGCTCTGGTAGGAATTCCGCAGATTATGCTTTTTTTTCCCCTTCAATCTCAACATCTAGTAATATATTAAACCCAAAATTAAGGTCATGCTTTGTTGTCTTCAACTCTCTAGGCTGAACTCAGAAATGAAAACAACTACCTACCATGAGTGACACAAAGAATGTTTCTTTGACCAAAATCAATCAAGTATAAAGTCCTATAATTGCCAATCCAGGTATGCCAGTCCTAGTTCTTTTAAAAAATATATTTTTTACATTTTTAAGTAGTCTCTACACCTACTGTGGGTCTTGAATTCACAACCCAGAGATTAAAGTCACAGGCTCTACTGACTGAGCCAGCCAGGAGCCCCTTTAGATACTGCTAAGCTACCCAGGCATCCCTGTTCCTTTTATTTTTTATTTATTTTTATTAAAGATTTTATTTATTTATTCATGAGAGACAGAGGGAGAGAGAAGCAGAGACACAGGCAGAGGGAGAAGCAGGCTCCATGCAGGGATCCCAATGCGGGACTTGATCCCCGGTCTCCAGGATCAAGCCCTGGGCCGAAGGCAGGCGCTAAACCGCTGAGCCATCCAGGGATCCCTGTTCCTTCCTTTTATTTTTTTTTTTTTGTTCTTTTTTGTTGTTGTTGTTCTTTTTTTTTTTTTTTTTTCCTTCCTTTTAAAGGCAATCTGTCTAATGGGCCAGTCCAAGTGGTTCTGTGTATCTTCCTGAAATACAGACTGAGGTGTCCCCTGGTATGTAAAAAGGACCCTCTAGTAAGAAGATCACATGCAAAGAGAATTTGCAATGAGATGAATTTGAGTGTCGCCTGGGTGGCTCATTGGTTGAGCATTTGCCTTCAGCTCAGGGCATGATCCCAGGGGATCCAGGAATCAAGTCCCACATCAGGCTTCCTGCCCGGAGCCTACATCTCCCTCTGCTTGTGTCTCTGCCTCTCCCTCTGTGTCTTTCATGAATAAATAAATTAAATATTTTTTAAAAACTATTTAAAAAGAGAGGAATTTGAAAGTTTTGATGAGCTATAATGATTAATCCAATAAGAATCTGTAGTTTGTCAAAATCAAATTTAGGGCAGCCCCAGTGGCCTAACGGTTTAGCGCAACCTTCAGTCCCGGCCTGATCCTGGAGACCCGGGATCGAGTCCCACATCGGGCTCCCTGCATGGAGCCTGCTTCTCCCTCTGCCTGTGTCTCTGCCTCTCTCTCTCTCTGTGTGTATGTGTGTGCCTCTCATTAATAAATAAAAATTTTAAAATTTTTTTTAAAAATCAAATTTAAAATTAAATGAAGGAATATGGAAATGGACGAAAAAAATACAGAATATTTGACCAATCAGTCTCAGAGGGTATCATTTGCCTTGAGTGGGCCTCTGGAAAGGCGTCAGTGGTACCAGCCTGTGTCTGACATGGGAAGTAAGGTGTGAAGAAGTTTGTGGGCATTTCCTATTTGCAATGATTCATTTTTTGAGATCAGAAGAAAACTTAGTCTAAAAGCCAAGTTGGCAGTTGAGGTTGAGAGGAACACAGGTGAGGAAGAGGGTAGAACAAGTATACTCACAGGCTAGAAATAACTTACAGATACAAGAGTTTCCAAGTATCTAACAGAGAATGTTAAAAATCACAGCCATTTTACCTACTTGTGGAAGCTGACACACATCCTTGGATAAATGCACCCTTAAGTTAAGGATGCTGGATTGAGTTTCAAGAGTCCCTTAGCCCCATCCCAGGACTTAAAAAGACCAATCTTCATGCTCAATGACAGGGGACAGGTTAGTTATGGTTCATCCATGCACACATGGAATATTATCCAAGCATTAAAAACTGTGTTTATTTTAAAAATTGTGTTTATAAATAAATTTTACTGACATAGAAAAATGCTTATTGTGTAATATTAATTAAAGAAAAATAGGATGCAAAATTAATATATGTAGTATGAGTTCCACTTAAGAATGACATGCATCAGGAGCTACCTGGGTCACTCAGTTGGTTAAGCAGCTACCTTTAGGTCAGTTCATGATTTCAAGGTCCTGGGATGGAGCTTGCATTGGGCTCTCTGCTCAGTGGAACGTCTGCTTCTCCCTCTCCCCATGCCCTTCCCGTGCTTGTGGGGAAGCTCTCTCTCTCTATCTCTCTGTCTCTCTCAAATAAATAAATAAAATCATCAGGAGGGGTGAATAGATGGAGCATGGGGGCTTTGTAGGGCCAGTGAAGCTATTCTGTATGATATTGTAATAGTGGATACATGTCAGTATACATTTGTCAAAACCCATAGAACATACTATATTTTTATAGAATATATTATATTTTTCTGTAAACCTAAAACTGATCTAGAAAACAGTCTGTTAATTAAAAAAAAATGTATGCATAGAAAAAAGACTGGAGGGAAATACAATGAAATATCAACCAGGGGATCCCTGGGTGGTGCAGCCGTTTAGCGCCTGCCTTTGGCCCAGGGTGCGATCCTGGAGACCTGGGATCGAATCCCACGTCGGGCTCCCGGTGCATGGAGCCTGCTTCTCCCTCTGCCTGTGTCTCTGCCTCTCTCTCTCTCTGTGTGTGACTATCATAAATAAAAAATAAACATTAAAAAAAATTAAAATATCAGCCCAGACTGTGTAATCCCATAAGACAATGATCAAATAAATACTCAGGTTGTAAGACTCAGATTGCCTGGAATCAAATTCTGTCTCCCCTGCTTATTGCTTAGGCAAGTTACTTCAATTCTTTTTGTTTCAGTTTCCCCATCCATTAGAATGGAGATTAGAGGATCACTGACCTGATAAGATTTGTTGTGAGCATTAAATCAGTGAACATACATATCGTGCTTCAAACATAGCATTATCATCGCTGCAGGGGGGGAAATTGTGGTGATCTTAATTTACTATCTATATTCACTAACATTTTTCCAATAAATACATATTATTTTGATGCTATGGAATATCTTATATTTTGTGTATAAGATCTATCCACGGAGGGCAGTCCGGGTGGCTCAGCGGTTTAGCGCCACCTTCAGTCCAGGGCGTGATCCTGGAGACCTGGAATCGAGCCCCACGTCAGGCTCCATGCAAGGAGCCTCCCTCAGCCTGTGTCTCTGTTTCTCTCTCTCTCCTTTCTGTGTTTCTCATGAATAAATAAATGAAATTTAAAAAAAAAAAAGATCTATCCATGGAAAATATGTATTTATTTTGTATTCGTTACTATTGTTGCTTGACATAGAACAATAGCAAATATTTATTATCTCACAGCTTCTACAAGTCAGGCATCTGAGAATAAGTAGGCTGCTGTTGTCTGAAGCTGAAGACTTGAGTGGGGCTGGAAAATCTAATTCCAAGATGGCTCATTTGCATGACTGGCTGGCTGGCATGAACTATTGACAGGATGCCTCAGTTCCTCACTAAGTGTGAAACTCCCCATGATGCTGCTTGAGTGTATTAATGACCTGAGAGCTGGCTTCCCCCAGAATGAGTGATCTCAGAGACAGCAATGCAGAAGCCTCCATGATTTTTACAGCCCAGTCTTAGAAGTCACTCACCATCATTTTGCATATCCTATGGGCCGCCTAGGGCGTGACCCTGGAGACCTGGGATCGAGTCCCCCGTCGGGCTCCCCGCGAGGAGTCTGCTTCTCCCTCTGCCTGTGTCTCTGCCTCTCTTTCTGTGTCTCTCATGAATAAATAAATAAAATATTTTAAAAATTTTTATTTATTTATTCATTCATGAGAGACACACACAGAGAGAGAGAGGCACAGACACAGGCAGAGGAAGAAGCAGGCTCCATGCAAGGAGTCCGACATGTGACTCTATCCGAGGTCTCCAGGATCACGCCCTAGGCGAAAGGCAGATGCTAAACCACTGAGCCACCCAGGGATCCCCAGCTTAGGTGTCTTCTAAACTCAGCCTAGAATCTACAGGAGGGAGATGGGTTCGAGAGGGTTGAATGGCACAGACAGGTGAGGGTGACTTGTAGGATGCTCTGCACACAGTAGGCCCTCAGTAGGGGGAACCTGGAACAGAAAGGGAGAATAAAAGGGATGATATGTTTGACAGAAAAATCAAAATATAGTGACTTTTATAAGGAAGGGTTCATTTCCCTCTCCTGTGAAAGACTGAAGAGAGTCTGGCAGTCTTGGGGTGGCATGGTAGCCCTGCTCTGTTAAGTCCTCAGGGACCCAGGCTCTTCCCAGCTCCCTGGTCAGCCATCCCTGGGATATGGCTCTCATCTTTATGGTCCAAATTGGTGATTAGAGGGACGCTTGGATGGCTCAGTAGTTAATGACTAGAGCTCCAACATATCCATATTTCAGACAGCCATTGGATAAAGGGACAAAGAAAACAGGGCAAAGCCAGTTGCCTGCCACTAGAGGAAGTTTCCCCAAATCTGACACACATCTACGTCACTGCCTTGTGCTTAGTTTTGTGGCCACACCTAGATGTGAGGGAGCCTAGGAAATGGGGTCTTTATTCCACGGCTGCCATGTTCCCAGCTCAAATATGGTATGCCTTCTATGCTAATGCTGAGGGTTAAGGAGAGCCTGAGGGATCCCTAGGTGGCTCAGTGGTTGAGGATCAGCCTTCAGCTCAGGTTGTGATCCTGAGGTCCCAGGATTGAGTCCTGCATTGGGCTCCCCATAGGGAGTCTGCATGTCTCTCTGCCTGTGTCTCTACCTCTCTCTGTTTCTCATGAATAAATAAATAAAATAAAATAAAATAAAATAAAATAAAATAAAATAAAATAAAATAAAATAAAAAAGAAGGGGAGACTGGGACCTGGAAGATATGCAGCAGCATCTGCCACTGTGGAGAATGACAGATTGCCTGTAACACAAGCATCAGGGTCCCACTTTCTCCTGTGCTTCTCCTTCTCTGTCAAGTATATTTACGTTGTGTGTTACAATTGACAAAAAACTTTTACACACATGATCCATTTTTAAACTATTGCATTCTGGTTATCACAGTATTAAAAAAATAAATGCTCCCTGTAAAAAAAGACATTGTAGTGCATATAGGGCATATATCTCTGTTGATGGCCGGGCCCAGCTTTGGCTTTCCCCAGCTCTCAAGACTTGACTACTGTCATCAGCCGGACATGCATTCTGCCAAGTGTCCTTCCATCAGGGACACCTTGAGGAGCTGCTGCTAGCCTTGGGAAGATGCCTGCAGTTCCTATGAAACGGGCTCTACACCTGGCATTCAAAGAGTTACCCAAACCATCAGATGACCTTTCCCCCATGCCTGCTCCTGGCATTCAAAGAGTTACCCAAACCATCAGATGACCTTTCCCCCATGCCTGCTCCTTGCTGCCTCCCCCAACCCTCCTGGTCTTTGTTGGATACCCACGTGGGCCCATCAGTCTCCACTGGCCCCACCAGCTCGGATCCCTGGACCAGTTGCTCGGGTTGGAACAGGTTTTTATTCTGGTTTTTGCTTCTCCTTCCTGGAGCAGGTCTTTGAGCAGACAACTGTCAGGACACCACATGCCCCATGGCCCCATATTAACCTGT
The DNA here is from genome assembly GCF_905146905.1 of Nyctereutes procyonoides. Taxonomy (NCBI): domain Eukaryota; kingdom Metazoa; phylum Chordata; class Mammalia; order Carnivora; family Canidae; genus Nyctereutes; species Nyctereutes procyonoides. The sequence continues at coordinate 8,525,239 of NW_026575030.1, read as the reverse complement.
GCTCTGAACCTCCTTTTCTGAGCACCGCACCCACTCCAGGACAAACTGAATTGTCTTCTTCCATAAGAAGAGTGTCTGCAAAAAGCAGCAAAAGTTCTTGAGTGTTTGCCACACACTCTGCAAGCACTGGCTTCTGTGCTTCAGACGTATTGAGTCATTTGCTCTTCTCAACTCCGTAGCTAATAAGCACAGCTTTCCTGAAAATGCCAAACCCTTTTCCTGTCTGGGAAATATCAGTTCTGTGGAAGGAAGCTGGGCTTTGGAGTATGCAAACCTACTGGTTGTATATGCTTAGCCAAATGTCTCAACCTCTAGGAAGATTGTGGACACCTCCAAAGTTGTGAACATGAAAAGAGGTACTATGAACAAAGCACTTAGCCCAGTGTCTGGCACACACTGCTATAAGATAATGATAGTACTACCTATATAGATGAGAAGTAATTCAGTCCTGCCTGATGGAGAGTATGTCCAAGGCTTAATCCAACAATGACGAAGTGACTGGGGTGGGGAGGAGCTACCCCTCCAGGCGATGGCTCTTCAACTGCCTGTTTTACTTGCTTCTACACTTGGGTCTTTGCCTTAAGCTTGGTTGCTTGCTTATTTATTTGCTTGTTTATTTATTTATTTGCTTTAAGGTATTCCTGATTTAATTGTGGCAGTAAATTGAGAGTTTTTTCAAGGCTGCGCCTTGTTTCTGTTTTGGACTTGTGGCATTTGGAATGATCATACAGATATGAATCTTTCCATATATGGATGTTTGATATGTTTAGGTAGTAAGGAAGGGTTTTACAGAATCACAGATCTAGTCTTAATGGGAAAAGAGTAGAAGAAACATTAACTGAAAGAGGAGAGAATTGGAATTGTACCTCCCTTTGATTTACAGGGAAAAGGAAGCATGCGTTATTATAAATTTTATGTGTGATAACTATAAAACATTTCTTTTTTCTTTAACTGAGCATATCAATAGCCTGTACATGTTGAATTTCCAGTCTTCCAATGTAGTCATTTCGGGAAGCTAGATGTTTTCCCAACAACTTGACTCTTACTCAAATACTGTCTACTCCCATTTAATTTCATGTCTACCGCTCAGGTTCCTGTATGGGAGGATGCTCTCTGCCCCTTGTCAGTGCTCCGCCACCCCAACCCATATTCTGAACCAATCTCAGTTGAAGCAGGAGGCAAACTAAGACCTCTAACCCCAGCAGCAGGATTGAGCATCTGGCTTGATGGAGTGCTGTCTCTGTGCCCAGCACCATGCTAGGATCTGGGTTTGCAGGGTTGAATACAACACAGCACCTGTCCCCAAAGGACTTTGTAGACCAGTGGAGAAGGAGTTGATCTAAAATCCTGAATCAGTATTATCCTTTTCTTTACAAGGGATGAAATTGTCAGTGTTCATGGAGTTGAGGCCAAATACTGGGGAACCTATTTGTATTGACGTAAGGCACATACTCCGGTTTCTGCGATACACCATTAAAGTCATCCTGGAGCACCGCTGTTGAAAGTTTGGCTAAAATCCAACACAAGAGAAACTAGGTAAATATTGTGGAGCATTTTGCTCTAGCTAATAGTCAAGTTAACCCAAATGAGCAAGAACAAGTACCCTTGTTTTAGAGCTCCTGCAAAATGAAGAATATGAAATGGCAATTTGGAAAAGAGCTAATATGTCAAAGTCTCTTTGAAGCAATTTCCAAATGACTTTCTTTACACAATAATAGATTTAACTTTGGTCTGAATTATTTTAGTATCAATGACATCAAACCAATGAGTTGTTGGATCAATTCAGTGGACAAGAAGAGCTTTTCAAATTATTGAGAAGTTGTTTTTTTGTGGCTTAGGACAACTGATTAGCTTTATAATAACATTCCAGAAATTAGTCCTTAGATATGTGTGTTCTTCCTCAGATAATTTATAATACACTCATTAGGAACTCCAGTGCAGGACACCTGAGTGGCTCAGTAGTTGAGCATCTGCCTTCGGCTCAGGTCGTGGGGTCTTGGGATTGAATCTCACATCAGGCTCCCTGCGGGAAGCCTGCTTCTCCCCCTGGCCATGTCTCTACCTCTCTTTCTCTGTGTGTCTCATGAAAAATAAATACATAAAATCTTAAAACAAAGCAAAACAAAACAAAAAAAGAAACTCCAGCGCAAATAGCTAAAGCCAATGGATTAATTGAAGTGGTCTCCAGTCATGATGACGTAGAGTTGCATAGTATTTAAGTGCACAGTCCTTGGTGCTGTGCTGCCAGGATTCATATCCAATCTCTGAAATTCACCATTGTGTGGTATTGAGCAAGCTACTTGTAATGAGTTGAACTTGGTCCTCCCCACTCAATTCATATGTTGAAGTCCTAATCCACAGTATCTCAGACTGTGAGTGTATTTGGACATTGAGTCTTTAAAGAAGTAATTAAGTTCAAATGAGATCATTAGGGCCCTACTCTAGTATGATTGGTGTCCTAATAAGCCTAATAAGAGGAGAAAATTAAGACACACACACACACACACAGAGGACCATGTAAACACACAGCAAGAAGGTGGCCGTCTGTAAGCCAAGGAGAGAGACCTCAGGAGAAAACAAACTGCCACACCTTGATCATGGATTTCCAGCCTCTGGAACTGTGAGGAAATACATTTCTGTTGTTTAAACCCCTGCTCTGTGATACTTTGTTCTGGCAGCCCTAGCAAAGGAATTCACTACTCAAATTCTCTGTACTTGTTTCTCCATCCATAAAATGAGAATAATGCTACTAACCTCAAAGGACCATTATGAAGATCAAGAGAACCAAAATAAATAAAGCACCCAGAACTGTCCTGATACAGAGTAGAACTGCTCCATGAGTAGTAGCTGTTATCACTGATTGGACACTTACTATGTGCCATGTTTACTGCACACACTGCTGAATTTATACCTCCAGTTCTTCTCTGAGCAAGTATTAGTGTCCCCATTTTGCAGGTAAGGAAACTAATGTGGAGGTTTCAGGAAGCCTAATCATATTTAATATTGACTTCCCACAAAGAAGCTGTAAAATCCAAAAAGCGCTATACATAAATTCAAGCAGCTCAAGTCACTAAAGGTATAACAGTGTGATGTCAGCAGCCAGCACAGAGAGAGCATAAGCCAAGAAAAGAAAAGGACAGGAATAAGGATGGAGAGGTAAACAATCTTTGCATTTGTAAGCCATAAATTTTGTGTTGGCAGCAGTGAAGAGCCACAGAAGGAGATATGATCATCTGCATATTTTATAAAGACCGCTATGAAGATAATGGAAGCATAGTCTGGGGGGTAGGGTAAACATAAAGTTATGGAAATCAGCTTCAGATCCTCATAATAACCCAGCAGATTATGATAATTGTTCAATCAGGATGGAAATTGTGGATGTAAAGGAGAACAGAGATACTCAGAGATATTAACTAAATAGAAACAAGATGACTTGATCATTTATTATATGATTCAAGTGGGATCCAGGTTTCTGGCTTGGCCAAGTGGCTGGATGGATAGTAGTGCCAGTCACCAGGATCAGGAGCACAATATAAAACAGAGGAGGTTTAAAAGAAATTGAGCTCAAGGTACTTATGAGATTCTAGGTAGAACCATCCAAAAGTCAGTTAAACTTACATGTCTGGAGCTTAGGTCTTCAGTCTGCATTGGAGCTAGATACTGGATGTGGCAGTGCATGTCATAAGGACAGTGTCTGAAGAAAGAAGAGAAGGACAGGAAAGAATCCTGGGGAGTGGGGATCCCTGGGTGGCGCAGCGGTTTAGCGCCTGCCCTTGGCCCAGGGCGTGATCCTGGAGACCCAGGATCGAATCCCACGTCAGGCTCCTGGTGCATGGAGCCTGCTTCTCCCTCTGCCTATGTCTCTGCCTCTCTCTCTCATTCTGTGTGACTATCATAAATAAATAAAAATTTAAAAAAAAAAGAATCCTGGGGAGTGAGTCCCAACATTTAGGAATAGTCCCCTTAGTAGACCTGTCAGGGTGAGGACAGAATAGGGTCACAGGCCTCAAGGGAGGAGAGCTTGTCAAGACCGTCGGAAGGGTTAATTGTGCCATGTGCCACAGAGCTGTGTAAACCGTGGATGGAAAAGTGTGCTGGGGATTGGGAGTTGAATATTCATTCATGACCTTTGCCAGACAGTTTCAAGGAAGAGGTGGGGGTGGAAGGCAGATGACAATGAATTAAAGAGGGAGTGGGAAGTAGAGACAGAATGAAGATAGGTCACAAGGAGTTTAGGTGATTAAGGAAAATGAAAGAAATGGAGGCTGTAGTAGGGGGAAGCTTTTGTTAGAACACGGTACTAATTATACTATGTCATGGGATTCAAGTCTCCATAAAAGTCCATTAATGATCTCTTTTTTTTTTTAAAGATTTTATTTATTTATTCATGAGAGACACACAGAGAGAAGCAGAGACACAGGCAGAAGGAGAAACAGGCTCCATGCAGGGAGCCTGATGCGGGACTCAGTCCCAGGACTCCAGGATCACACCCTGAGCCGAAGGCAGATGCCCAACCGCTGAGCCACCCAGGCGTCCCAATGATCTCTTTTTAAAAATGATAGTTGATAAACTCTAATCCAAGGCAACCATTTGGTGCATGAATGATCCATGCTTCACTAGCTCACCAGTGATACTGGAGCATCTTAAAGTGTTGTGATAGCTCCACTGATTACATATTCAACAGCCCGTTGTCCCCTTCTTCTTGCTGACAGAACCCAATCCTATGGTGTGGCAATCTGCCAAGCCTCATAGTATAAATTGTGATTATTTTAAGACAGCTAATGCAATGCTGATTCCCTTTACCAGTAGCTAATCTGGGGTGTGTATGTGTGACCCTGTCCCAGTCAAAAGAATGTTGGAGGAAGTTTGCTGAGGGCTCATAAAAAAAGGTTTCCTTCTCTCCACTCTCCCCCTAAAATGGAGAGGAAAATGGGAAGAAAGTCATTTTTCTACCCTTCCCCTTTTCATTCCATTTAAGACATCAAAATAATTGTAAGGAAGTCCAACAAAGTTCTGATTTTTCCAACAATGATTGCTTTTATGCATTCTTAGAAAATTCAAATTGACTATTTATTTATTTATTTATTTATTTACTTATTTATTAAGATTTTATTTATTCATTCATGAAAGACACAGAGAGAGAGAGAGACAGGAAGAGACACAGGCAGAGGGAGTTGCAGGCTCCATGCAGGGAGCCCAATGTGGGACTCGATCCTGGGACTCCAGGATCACACCCTTGGTCAAATGCAGGAGCCAAACCGCTGAGCCACCCAGGGATCCCCAAATTGACAATTTTTTTAAAGAGTTTTAAATATTCGTGCTTTAGATCTTAAGCAGACTTTTAGTTAGCTTATTTGACAGTCTAACACTGATTTTCAGCATTATTATTTGACTTGTATTAGCCTCAATTACCTCCCTGGTGCCCTGGAGGTGGGACTAGCATGTGGTGAGAACCAAGATAGCATGCATAAAGGGCCTAGGGTAAAAGTGATAGTGTCTAGCTCCTGTTTTCATGTAGGTTCTTTACACATGCCCTTACCTCTCACTTCTACCCCCTTACGAGGAGAGACTAGGAATGACCAGAGCCATGGGTAAATTACTGAGAGCCAGCCCCTCCCCAGGATTCCCTAGGAGACCCAGATCCTACTCTGTATGGCTTCAGGACGTCCATTGGCTGGCAGCTACATTGATTTTCTTTCAGCTCAACCATAGCATGCTGACTCGCACACAAACCCGTGCAGCCTGTCTGCCTGACCCCATCGTCCAGACTGTCCTGGACTGCTAGCCTATTGAGCCCACAGACATATTGCCTAGGCCTTTACCCACTCCTGCACCAGGCCTGTGGTAGTTCAGTTGCCCCAGCCCTTGCCAGCCTATTCCCAGCTTCCAACCCTGCCCAGCACCCAGTCAGCCAAATTTTCTGAACATTACAGCAGGTTCCAGAGAGCCAGCCCCACCTTCTGACCAGTAAGACACGAAATCAACCAACCAACCAACCAACCAACCAACCAACCAACCAACCTCTGGTCAGAAGGTAACATTGACCAAATCCATACCCTTAGATACTTTGATCCCCCTTAAGAGGAAAGGATGTCTTTCTATCTTTCATCCTCAGCTTAGAAAGAGTGCTGAGTAATGAGGAGAATGTACTTTGTACTAAGAAAGTGATGAAAATCCAGCATTAGCCCTGAGTAACAATTTTAATTTGAGCAAGCTGCTTAACTTATTTAACTATAACAATAATAACAGTACTTACGGGATGCCTGTGTGGCTCAGTGTGTGATCCTGGGGTTCTGGAATCGAGTCCCACAACAGACTCCCTGCAAGGAGCTTGCTTCTCCCTCTGCCTATGTTTCTGCCTCTCTCTGTGTCTCATGAATAGATAAATAAAATCTTTAAAAAAAATAACCGTACTTAATATTTATTAATACTAAACACTTTGCAAAATATTCTCTCCATCCTCTCAGGGGGATTTTCTTGTTCTTCCCATTTTACAGATGAAGAGCTCAGAACATATAGAGGTAAGTAACTTGCCAAAAGTCACAACTATTGAGTCAAGAGCTAGATCTTCTTTATTTGGAGTCTAGACTCTCTGGGACTCAGCTCCCTTATCTGTGAAATGTGCACAATAACAACCTCATAGAACTGATCAAGAATAAGTGACATAGGGATGCCTGGGTGGCTCAGCAATTGAACATCTGCCTTTGGCTCAGGGTGGGATTCCACAGTGCCAGGATCCAGTCGCACATTGGGCTCCCTACATGGAGCCTGCTCCTCCCTCTGCCTACATCTCTGCCTCTCTCTCTGTGTCTCTCACGAATTAAAAAATAAAATAAAATAAAATAAAAAAGTGACATAACTTCCATAAGGCACTTAATAAATGCCCAGCCATGCTAGTTCCCTTCTACTGTCTTCTCTTCTAAAGGAATCGGCATAAACCATTAGGACAGTGGGCTTTCAGTAAAGATTTGTCCCCAAGGCAGCTATTTCCAGAGATGAACTGATTTGCAAGGAGGTATTGCTATTGTCATATTCATGGGCAATATTGAACAGCAAGAGCTTCATGAGCTCTTTTGAGAGTTCTTACAGATGTAAACCCATTTTAACTCAGTAGGTTGGACAAGCAGAAACATAGGCTGTTTTTACATTCTAAAATTTCTGACACCAGATGTGTGAATTTTCCCTCCCAGCACCACCCTATTATCCACCTCTTCAGATACCAACTGGGTACCCCACAGTTTAAGTCAATTCTGACATTGACTACCTAGAGTGAGTATCAGATCCCACAGGTTAAAGGCTTAGTCCCACAAGACTGCCCTGGCTTCAGATGCCCATTGCAAGTCACCAGCCTCCTGCAGTTCTGGCTGACTGGCTACAATTAGGAGTTCCCATGACTCCATTCTTGGGTTTCACAATATACTAGAATAGCTCACAGAACTCAGGAAAACAGCTTACTTACTATTAATGACTTTTTATAAAGCTACAAATGAGGAATTGCCAAGTGGAAGAGATGCATTGGATAAGGTATTAGTGGAGCTTGGGCCTTCCATGCCCTCTTTGGGCACACCACCCTCCCGACACCTCAGTGTGTTCACTGATCCAGAAGCTCTCTGAACATTGTGGCTTAGGAGTTTTTTATGAAAGTTTTACTATGTAGGAACAAGTGATTAAATCATGGGTCAGGGATGATTAATTTAATCTCCAGCTGTCTCCCTGCTCACCTCCAGGAGTGGTGCCAAAAGTTCCCAGCCCTCCAGTTAAAGCTATGGAGGAGCCCCTCAGCCAAAAGTCATCATATCAGTATTCCAAAGGTTTTAGAAGCTCTTTGTGATAGGAATCAGGGGCAAAGATCAAATATATATTCCTTATTATATCCCATCACACAGCAACATTGTTGTTGAAAATGATGTCTGGGGACACCTGGGAGGCTCAGTGGTTGAGCATCTGCCTTTGGCTCAGGTCATGATCCTGGGGTCCTGGGGTCGAGTGCTGCATGGGGCTTCCCACAGGGAGCCTGCTTCTACCTCTGTCTATGTCTCTGCCTCTCTATCTGTGTCTCTCATGAATAATAAACAAAATCTTAAAAAAAAAAAAAAGAAAGAAAGAAAATGATGTCGGTTGGAAACGCACTTACTCTTGGAAGACAACCCATACTAGTGGGGACAGGACACAGACTGTTTAGCCAGGTCTGTGGAAAGGAAGGAAATTTAGAGATTAATCTTGTGGGAAGTTCTTCAGAGTTAACTCAAGTCTATAATTTAAACCACACATAAAATTTACTTGAAAAAGACTCAAAATTCCTTCAGTGAAATTTCTTTCTTTCCATAATGTGACAGCAAAGTGCACACAGACCCACCCACGCTCTGGTTTCCTCTACCTTCTCCTACAGTCATTTAGGGGTTTGTTCCCTCCCTGCTCATTCATGTCTTCCCGACATGGTTAAGAATAGTATAATTAGGAATGGGTTTTTTTCCCTTTCTCTTTTGGTCTCTGTAAATTGTCTGCAGATTTATTTCATTCCAGATGCCTTTCCCCAACCTGCCTTTTGTAAAAAAAAAAAAAAAAAAAAAAAAAAAAAAAAAAAAACACAAACAAACAAAAAACCCAACATTATTTTTAAACATAATTTGGGGGCTTCCAAATAAAACAAATATCCTAATTGCCTGTGGGTTCTTGAGTTAAAGTCCTCACTTGGTGGTGAGGAGAACAGAACATGAAGGCCAGTGGGACAAAGTGTGGCCTCTGAGGCTACCCTGTCTTCCCCTTCTCTCTTTTCCACATTTTGGGTTCTGTCATGGACTAATGTTTGTGCCCCTCCTCCATTTCACTTGTTGAAGCCCCAATCTCCCATGTGGCTATGTTTGGATATAGAGCCTCTAAAGAGGTAATACAGGCAAAATCAGGTCATAAGAATGGGGCCCTAATCCCATAGGATTAGTGTCCTTATAAGGAGTGACACCAGAGAGCTCACTCTCTCTCCATGCACACTTAGAGGAAAGGGCATGTGAGGACAAAGTGGTCATCTGCAAGCCAGAAAGGAAGCTCTCTCAGAAACGGAACCCAGCTGGACCTTGATCTGGGACGTCCAGCCTCCAGAAATGTGAGAAAATAAGTTTTGTTGGTTTAAGCCACACAATCAGTGGTATTTTGTTATGGTGGCCTGAGCTGACTGAGAGACAGATCAGAGTCCTCCAGCTGTCCTGGTGTGCCCTAATGGTGTCCCACAAAACACACCTCACAGTCTTTTGCTGAATTTCATCAGCATCCCTTGTCCCTAGGAGCTGATCTGAGAGAGTGATTCACACTTAGATAAAACCAAATCACCACCTCTCCCAGGTAATACATTATTGGGGACTGTTAATGCCTCAACCCAATGGTTCCAAGTCTGGCTGCATGTGGCAATTGTCTGAAGAACTTATTTTTTTTTAATAAATTAATTTTTATTGGTGTTCAATTTACCAACATACAGAATAACACCCAGTGCTTATCCCATCAAGTGTCCCCCACAGTGCCCGTCACCCATTCACCCCCACCCCCCACCCTCCTCCCTTTCCACCACCCCTAGTTCGTTTCCCAGAGTTAGGAGTCTTTATGTTCTGTGTCCCTTTCTGATATTTCCCACACATTTCTTCTCCCTTCTCTTATATTCCCTTTCACTATTATTCATATTCCCCTGAAGAACTTATTAAAACAGATTTGCAAGCCTTCCTCACTCTGGATCTGCAGGTAATGCCCTGGAACCTGTATTTAAAAAAAAAAAGTTTCATTTTTTGTTGTAAAGGTAACACATGCTCATAATTTTTGTTGTAATTTTATCAACATCACAGATATGTTTTAAGAAAAAAGTGAAAAAATTCCCTCCTTGCCATCCCACTCCCACTCCTTGGGAGAAAATGTTGTTAACTGTTTTACATGTCTCCTTTCGGAAGTTATCTCTGTGTGTTTTGCTAAATCGCACACATTTATTTTTCACAAAATATTTTTTTACAAGATTTTTACTTTTTTTTCCCCAAGAATGTGATAAAATTGTTGCACTTGCTGATTTCATTTCCAATAAATCTTGGAGAACTTTCACATCGCTACAAACTAAGTGACCTCATTCTTCTTAAGATTTTCACTATGTTTTTTTAAAAAGATTTTATTTATTTATTTAAGAGAGAGAGAGTGAGCATGAGCAGGGGTGGAGGGGGAGAGGGAGAAGCAGACTCCCCACTGAGCAGGGAGCCAGACATGGGGCTCCATCTCAGGACCCTGAGATCATGACCTGATCCAAAGGCAGATGCTTAATTGACTGAGCCACCTAGGTGCTCGAGATTTTCACTACATTGCACCATGTGGATGGGCCTCACACCTCACTGGAGGGTAAAGCTCAGGTGGTTGAGGAAGGCCTGTGGATAGTGGGGGAACTGGATCAATGTTGTCTGGGACATCTAACTTCAAGATCCTCTTAAGGAAATGTATCATTTGGAAGGGAAGTTTTTCCTTAAATTATACCGTGAGTGGCTGCCTGCTTGTGTGAGACCTTAGGTTTTCTTTTCTTTCTTAAAAAAATTAATCTCTACACTCAATGTGGGACTCAAACTCACAACCGCAAGATCAAGAGTCACATGCTCTACCAAATGAGCCAGCCAAGTACCCCAAGACCTTAAGTTTTCTGCTGCATTTCTTGATATCTTTCTTCCTTGGAAACTAATCTAAATGATTATCTAAAAGGTAACACCATAGGGCAATGGGGACCCCTGGGTGGCTCAGCGGTTAAATGCCACCTTCAGCCCAGGGTGTGATCCTGGAGACCAGGGATTGAGTCCCATGTTGGGCTCCCTGCATGGAGCCTGCTTCTCCCTCTGCCTGTGTCTCTGCCTCTCTCTCTCTCTGTGTGTGTGTGTGTGTGTGTGTGTGTCTCATGAATAAATAAACAAAATCTTTAAAAAATAATAATAATAAAAATAAAAGGTAACACCATAGCACCAAGATAACACCAGAGTGTAACATTCCTCGCTGTCCTGAAGACAGCCTTTGTAAATTGAAGGAAGATATATACAGTTGACCCTTGGACAACATAGATTTGAACTGTGTGGGTTCACTTCATTTTTTTTAATGAAAGTTTTATTTACTTATTTATTTACTATTTATTGAGAGAGTGTGAGAGCAGAAAGATCATGGCTTGTTCATTTGAGTATAGTCCTCAGGACACAGTAGCAGACTGTGGGAGGTGAGGTTTACCTGGACAGTTCCTCAGTAGGAACAGAGGAAAGAGTGAGTGCATCTCAAGGGGGACTGTCTTAAGAATGAACCGGGGACTTCACAGAGACAAGAAGACTAGAGGAAGTGTGTGATTTCATTTCTTAGATAATTAAACTAATAATGTGGTTCCCCCTTGGGTTAGTAGGATTACCCTCTGGATTTTTGGACTCTTTTTTCCTCTTTTCCCTTGGGAGAGAAAAGGTCCCTCTAGCTCTCACTCTGTCACTACTTTGGTGTGTGATATTAAATAAGTCTTTTAACCTAACTGGGTACCAGTTTCCTGATCTATGAAACAAGATGAGAAAGTTACATGATTTATTTTATTATTATCATTATTATTTTAAAGATTTTATTTATTTATTCAGGAGAGACACAGAGAAAGAGGCAGAGACATAGGTAGAGGGAGGAGAAGCAGGCCCCATGAAGGAGCCCTATGTGGGACTCGAACCCAGGACTCCAGGATCATGCCCTTATCTGAAGACAGACACTCAACAGCTGAGCCAGCCAGGCATACCTATTTTTTTTTTAAGTAGGCTCCACACACAGCATGGAGCCCAATGTGGTGTTTGAACTCACGGCCCTGAGATCAAGACCTGAGCTGAGATCAAGAATCAGAAGCTTGGGGATCCCTGGGTGGCGCAGCGGTTTGGCGCCTGCATTTGGCCCAGGGCGCGATCCTGGAGACCCGGGATCGAATCCCACGTCGGGCTCCCGGTGCATGGAGCCTGCTTCTCCTTCTGCCTGTGTCTCTGCCTCTCTCTCTCTCTCTCTCTCTCTCTCTCTCTCTCTCTGTGACTATCATAAGTAAATAAAAATTAAAAAAAAAAAAAAAAAGGGATCCCTGGGTGGCGCAGCGGTTTAGCGCCTGTCTTTGGCTCAGGGCGCGATCCTGGAGATCCGGGATCGAATCCCACGTCGGGCTCCCGGTGCATGGAGCCTGCTTCTGCCTATGTCTCTGCCTCTCTCTCTCTGTGTGTGTGTGATTATCATGAATAAATAAAAATTAAAAAAAAAAAAAAGAATCAGAAGCTTAACCAACTGAGCCGCCCAAGCGTCCCAAAAATTAGATGATTTTAAGGTCCTTTCTGTCTTTAAAATTCTGCATTTTAGAATTATGACCATATACAAACCATATAGGGTTTCTTTTTTAAACTGCAGCTGAATTCAGTTATTTGAAGAACAGGTGGTGGGATCCCATTACCCAGATGGTGCTTCCTATTTACACGGTTGTTTTCCTGACTTGCACTTTTCCTCTCAAAATCTTTCTGTAAGTATGGAGATGTAGAGCATTTGACCTTGATGGCTCAAGCTTGCTTTCTTCTGGAATTCCCACCTCCTGTCACTTACTTCACGAGGATACTGTCCAATTTATTGCATTGTAATAATATTCACGTCTTATACGCATATAAGCTTTAACGGTGCACTGTGAATGGTATGTTAGAAAGCACATGGGTGTTTCTGGAAGAGATACCTGAGTTTGAATTTCGCTTCTAGCAGCCAGGGATTGGTTTGCAAATAGAAACTGTTTCTGCTTAAGCAGAACAGAAATTTATATGCGGAGCAGCGGGTAATTCAGAGAATTACTGGGTGGTGGGAGAGCCTGGCTGGGGCAGGACCCAAAGGAAGTGAGGCACAGTTGAGAGGCTGCCTGGGGAGACACCAGCTGGATGAGCTGGGAGGAGCTCTTGTCACTGCACTTCAGGGCCACTTCAAATAATTCCTAACTGACCTGTGCCTTGGCTTGTCTGCCTCAAGAGTCAAAGTTTTGAGCAACCAGAGAATGGAAAGAAGGAATGTCTTCTTCCCCTTCAGCTTGGTTTCCATGTGGCTGCTAAAACCCTCTTCCCACTCACCTTGTTCTTCCCAAATAATAATAAAAAAATACCCTCAATTGGACATTCAGATGCAAAAGAAAAGAACCTTGTGGTTGCTCCTGAGTGACTATCGCTTAGGCATCTGCCTTGGGCTCGGGTTGTGCTGCCGGGGTCCAGGATTGAGCCCCACATGGGGCTCCCTGCTCAATGGAGAGTCTGCTTCTCCCTCTGCCTCTGCTCCTTCCCACCCACCCCCCCCAGTTCTTGCTCTCTTGCTTTCTCTATCTCTCAAATAATCAAATAAAATCTTTTTTTTAAAAAAAGGAAAAGAACTTTGATTTTCACCTGATATTATATACAAAAATTGAGATGGACCATCCACATAATTATAAGTTTTAAAACCACAAAACCTGTAGAAGAATGCATAGAATGAAGACACTTGGATGCTAAGCAGCCAAAATGACAAGCGTTCACCCTATGGCGCTACCACCTACTACTACCAGCTGAGTGACCTTGGTAAAATGAGGAAGGGGACAATGTTCACCTCTGGGGTAGCCGTGTAGATTCGATGGGAACTTGTGTGAGACCTCAGCCCAGGCTCTGATGCTCCCCCACCCCTCTGTGTAGTGTTCTCCTGAGCTTGGGCCTTCCTGGATTCCGGGGCACGTCTGGAGTGTTAGCTACACTCCCGGCTACCACTCTGACACAAAGAGGGTCCAAGATGTCTAAGAGGGAACAGATCATTTTGATACTTCTTGGGTTTTGCAGTTTTGAGAGCCCTGAAATTTATCTCCCCTGGGGATATGGGTAGTTGTACAGAGGGCCTCTCAGGCATTCGAAAAGTGTATGTGGGGGTCCTCTGGGACACCCCCAGGAGCTCCCGAAAATATCTCTGGTGAAATTTAGATGGAGAAGTGCTGGATGCTCTGTGTCAGCGAGTGGGAGGCATGAGCTGTGACATCTGTTAATGTGGATTCATCTGTCCAGTTGGCTGCTGGGGCCTAAAGGAGAGTAGGCTACACAAACACCCACTCTCTGGATTCTCGTTACAACCCTTTGAGGTTCCCAGAGCAAATACTAGTAGGCTCAGTTTTTCCCCCTGGAAGAATCTGAGGCTAACAAAGTAAAAGATACTTGTTGAGGCCCCTCTGCTCAGGCCACGGGGGCTTGTTTTCCTGATCCTGAGCTCAGCATCCTTTGTACCATTCGAAACTTTTTCCTGTGTGGGTACCTCCATTATTAGAACACCTGGATATTCTTAGCTAACAATGGATGACATAAATAAACGCATGGCCATTTCCCCACATTTCCGCACAGATCCATGCAGATGGCAGAGGCTTTTCAGTGAATTCACTGCATGGAAAGGCGCTCTGCTGAGCTGAGAGAGCTACGGTATTAATCATTGTGGAGCAGCGGAAACTGGCTCCTGGGGGGGTGGGTAATGGAATGGACTTCAGGAAAGATGGGCATCCCACGCTTGTTGTCTGGGAACCCCAAGTGATGAAAAGCCCAGGCTGCCATTCCAGGGCCTGGGAGGAGAGCTTCTGCTCCCCTCCCCCCCACCCAGAACAGGCGTTTGCACTGGATCCCCCAGGGAGATCGCCTTCTGGACCTACTCTGTAGAAACCAGACTGCAGCTCTGAGAGCTTTATTAGTAGGCCAGGATCCTGCCCTGGCCTTGAGGCCAAGGCCAGCCAGCTGGGAGTGTGGGGGGCGTGGAGGCAGAGGAGTGGCCAACTTGAATTCTCCATGCATTTTACTGGGCCAAGGAGGAGGATGAAAAATAGACCCTGGAAGAAAGCAGAGGTCAGAGGCTGAGAGAGGCCGCTTTTTGTGTCAGGCTAGAAGCTCATAGTAGAATTGGGGTACGGGGCGCCTGGGTGGCTCAGTGGTGGAGCGTCTGCCTTTGGCTCAGGTTGTGATCCCTGGTTCCTGGGATTGAGTCCAGCATCAGGATCCCTGCATGGAGCCTGCTTCTCCTTCTGCCTGTGTCTCTGCCTCTCTCTGTGTGTCTCTCATGAATAGATAAATAAAATCTTAAATAAAATAAGAAAAGAACTAGGGCACAGAGAGAAGGTGTGAAGAGCCGATAAGGATGCCTGCAGATCCAAGTGAAAAGTCCCTCTTTCCTAGGACTCTTGTGTCTAGCAGACAGTAGATGATCAATGACTGTTGACGGAATTACTTGAAGAGTTCGGCAACCACAGAGTCTTTTGGGGTGAAGGCAGTTCCTGAAAGGGCTGCAGGAGACAGGGTGGGCAGGAATGTCTACATGGCTGAGGCCCTTTGTAGCCCTTAAACCCCGGTGTGGAGTGACCTCCCCATCCACTGGTTTTCACTCTGCCCTAGGGAAGTCGGGCCTCCCACGAAGTGTATAACCTTGTGGAGGAGGGGACCCAAGCAAGCCTTCATTTCTCAGCCAAAAAGGGAAAGTAGGCCTTGATCTAATGCTGTGAAATTTTAACTCAACAGCGTTTCAAATGGAGAGAGGAGAAAGAAAGTTGAATTCGCTCCATCACTCAGGAAATTAGCAGGTTGACCTTAATTGATGTGTTCTGTTGTTGATCTTTAGAGAACAATCCGTACCTGTAGAAACTGTGTGTACATTTAGTAACTCTAAACACGTTTACAATCATGGCAATTGATGGCTATTTTGGCAGAATGACGTGTGCTCAGTCTGAGGTCCAGGCAGCTCTGTTTATCTGATGTGTGACCTTAGTCATGTGGTCCCTTTGCAGGGGGGTGACAGAAGCCGACTGCAGTACCAGCTCCAGCACTCCCATCTTGGCTGCTTGGCGCTCAGGCCCCTGATGGATACTGGGTGCTGATGGCTTTATTGGCCTTGGGGACACCCTCTTGGCAGACTGGGCCCAGTGTCCTTTAGCTCTCAGCTCTTGCTGCCTCCTTAATTCCACTGTCATGCCATCCTTTGGAATCCTGTTGGCCAGACCCCCTGGAAGATGGGTTCTCTGGCAGTGGAGTTCATTTCCTTCTTTCCCTCCTTCCATGTAAAATGACACGGTGGAACTGGACTGGCTCCACATCCCTTCCTGCCCTAACCACCCCACAGGGCCAAGAAGGAGCCACTGAGATATCTGGGCAGAGAACCTCTTAGAAACCAGTGGGGCAGTTGTGTGGTGAATCCCCATGCTATGTCCATACAGCTTTTCTCTACAAGAGTTGAGGTGGCTTTCTGGATAAAGTTACACCAAATGAGCCAGCCAGGGAGCCATGGAAAATAAAGGAGGGAAAGAAGGCAAGTATTCAAGGACCAACTTGCCATCAGAGGGCATGCCTGTCCGACTCAGGGCTGTTTGCAAAGTAGATTTGTCATCCTATTCTCTTTGGCTGACAAGCAACTCATTGTTCTCAGAAAACAGCAGCTGTTTCTGGGGAGCTTCCAGCATTTGGGTGTGACAACCTAGGGAGGCTAGTTTTTAGCACCAGGCTCTAGCCCTTCCTCTGACAAGGAAGGGGGAGGTCCTTCTTGGCAGGGTATTCGTTTTTTGTTGCTGCTGTAACAAATCACTACAGATAGAGCAGCTTGAAATAATGCAATTTATTATCACAGGGTTCCACAGGTCATAAAGTCCCACACGGGTCCCCACATGGCTGCAAGGTCATGTACCTCTCTGGAGACTAGGGGAGGAAACTTTTGCTGGTTCACAGTTGGCAGAACCCCATTCTGTGTGGTTTGGGACTGAAGTCTCCACCTCCTTGCTGAAGACTCTCTCTGGTCAGTGGCCATGGCCCCCACATCTCTGAACCAGCAACAGCCCTTCTGACTTTTCTTCCACTGTCATATCGCTCCATCGGACCACAGTTGGGAATGGTGGGTTCTTACTCATGTGGTTACCCAGATAACCCAGGATAATCTCCTCATCTCAAAATCCTTGACTCAATCCCACCTGTAAAATCCCTTTTGCCAGGTGAGGTAATATTCATAAGTTCTGGGGATTAGGGCGTTGACATCTTTAGGGGACCATTATTCTGCCTCCCACATTCAAGGTTAGGCTATGTGGGTTGAGTTGCTTGGTGGGACCGTCAGCTTGGTGTCACACTGGGGCAACAGACCTTTATCATGTGACTCACACCTTTTATGAATGTTGAGAGACACAGAGTTGTGTGACCTACAACAAGATGGTGCCAGCTGGGCATTGTGCAAAGTAGGACTTGAATGTATCTGTCCCAGGCAGTTTGTGGTCAAGCCGTCAGATTCACTCAGTAATTAACGTTCACAGGGCTTTGTGAAATGCAATTATATAGACTAGCTCATAAAGTGCTTTTTTGTGTGTGTGGTGGTTTTTTTTTGTTGTTTTTCTACAAGATTTGACAAAATGAAGCCCATTCAGTTTGCTTTTCCAGTTCTAGCTTTGCAGTCGTAGTCGGGACCCTTCGGGAACTTCTTTTTTTTTTTTTTTTCAGATTTTATTTATTTATTCATGAGAGACACAGAGAGGCAGAGACAGAGGCAGAGGGAGAAGCGATGTGGGACTGGATCCCAGGATCCTGGGATCACGACCTGAGCCAAAGGCAGATGCTCAACCACTGAGCCCCCCAGGTGCCCCCCCTTCTAGAATGTCTACTGCCAACTCCTTATCCCCCTTCCACCAGTGTGGTTTGGTCTCTTTTAGCCTCTGACCTACAGACTGAACCCACAATTGCAGTGTTGACATGACCTGGACTCCTCTGCATTCACAATCACAGTTCTCTTGCTTGTAATGCCCAACGCAGCCGCCTCCCCCTTCCCCCAAGGGCCTTAGCAACTCCTCCTACCATCTTTCTAGCCCCTCATGGTTCAAAGTGAATGTGAGGACATCCTCTGGGAGCCGTGGGAAATGCAGAATATCAGGCCCCACCCAGACATGCTAAAGCCAAATCTGCTGTTTAATTCAATCCCAGAGGATCATGGGCATTGTAAAGTTTGAGCAGCACTGGGTGAGGGTAGGTGGCTCCTCTTCTGGGAGGCCCTGCTTGCCTGCCCCAGACCCAGCTAAAAAGGCTCCTCCCACAGCTCACATTGTGCCCAACTTGGAGGGAGTGTAACTGGATGTTAAAAGAGACTTTTCCTGTCATCCAGAAATTTCAGAGAGCTCAAAGCAGAGAACAAAATAGTTGGTGCCAAGAAACTCTACATCCACACAGAGTGCTGAGACCCCATGTAGGACAAGCTCAGAGAATGTGCAGCTTCCTCTGTTGGCCTTACTAACCCTTCCCCACTTCCCGCCTATGAATGACAGGCAGGATGGTTTCTATTGAGAAGGGTGATGGGGGTAGGGGTTGGGGGGGTGGGGGGTGGGATATACCATATGTTCCCACCACCCCCAGTGCCCTTCCATGGGGCAGGGGAGACAGTGTAAGTGAGGAGGGTGTCAGGGGGAGATTTCCTTATACCTTTAAGTGTTTGGGGAAAGGTGAGGTCTGGTCCCAGGGGGGGTGGATGGCACTGGACAGCGTTGCCCTGACCTGGAGGGCAATGAGGCAAAGGTGCGTGGTTGCTGTGGACTGGATGTGGCTCAAGATGCAGCAAGAGTGCCTGGAACCTTCCTGAAAGGAACTTTACCCAGGGTGCTTGGCTGGCTCAGTCAGTAGAGCATGTGACTCTTAATCTCAGGGCTGTCAATTTGAGCCGCACGTTGGGTGTAGAGATCACTTTAAAAATACTTTTTAAAATAAATAAAGCAGAAAGGGATCTTACCCAAGAGGGCTGCCTGGGGTGGAAGTGGGGACAAAGGGACCCAGCAGAAAGAGGGATCAATGGAAAATCAGAGGCTGAAGGGTTACTGCAATCCCTGTCCCCAACACACACAGACCCCAACCTCATAATGAAAACTGTAGTTGGGATGGGGTTGCCAGATTTAACAAATGAAAATGTAAGATGGCCATTTATTTTTTATTTTTCTTTTAAGATTTTATTTATTTATTTTTTTTTTAAATATTATTTATTTATTTATGAGAGACACAGAGCATGAGAGAGAGAGAGAGACACAGGCAGAGGGAGAAGCAGGCTCCATGCACCGGGAGCCCGACTTGGGATTCGATCACAGGTCTCCAGGATCGCGCCCTGGGCCAAAGGCAGGCGCCAAACCGCTGCGCCACCCAGGGATCCCTAAGATTTTATTTATTTGAGAGAGTGTATGTGTGAGAGAGAGAGAGCATGAGCAGGGGGAGGGGCAAAAAGAGAGGAAGAAACAGACTCTCCACTGAGCAGGAAGCCCAACGCACACAAGGATTGACCCTGGGATCATGACCTGAGCCAAAGGCAGACACTTAACTGACAGCCAACCAGGCACTCCAAATGGCCATTTAAACTCAAATTTCCGGCAGCCTGCAGCCCAGGGCATGATCCTGGAGACCCGGAATTGAGTCCCATGTCAGGCTCTCTGCATGGAGCCTGCTTCTCCCTCTGCCTGTGTCTCTGCCTCTCTCTCTCTCTGTGTGTGTGTGTGTCTCTATGAATAAATAAATAAAATCTTAAAAAAAATAAAATAAACTCATATTTCATGGGATTCCTGGGTGGCTCAGTGGTTGAGCATCCACCTTTGGCTCAGGTTGAGATCCTGGGGTCCTGGGATCAAGTCCTGCATTAGGCTCAGGCTACCTGCTGGGAGCCTGTTTTTCCTTCAGCCTGTGCCTCTGCCTCTCTCTCTCTGTGCCTCTCTCTATTCGTGCCTCTCTCTCTCACGAATAAATCAATAAAATCTTTAAGAAAAAATTTAAAAACTCAAATCTCAGATAAGCAAAGGATGAGTTTTTAGTATGTCACATGAAATACTTGAAATATACTAAAAAGTTACATGTTGTTTATCTGAGCTTTAATTAGCTGGGCATTCTGTATTTTATCTGGCAACCCAAAGTTGGAAGCTTTGCAGCAAAAGTTCTTGTGGCTTCTCCAAGAAATCCACAGAAATGCCCTAAATAGATGTTAGTTATCAAATCCCATATGTTAGGTCACTACTGATGCAATCAAGTAAGGTCCTTTCTGCTCCTTTATCCTTGTTCATTTCCCCTTCTCTCCCTCAACCCTCACCAATAAGTCTGACTAGTGAGTGGAAAATGAAAAAAGGGAAGGTGCCTGGGGGAGGTGGCCATACCCACACCTTTCCATCACTGCCGGCTCCCCAGCTGGAGGAGAGAGACACTTGACCATTAGGTGAAATTGAGCATTTTGATTATTACCTGAGCCAGAGTACTGAACAACTATTGTTCTTGTGACTTAAATGGACCTATGCATGATGCCTGTCTAAGATGTCATCCTGGGGTGGGGAAGGAGGAAACCCTGGAGCCAGGTTGAAAGACATAGTGGAAATAGAGTTGCTTTAGGATCACACCCTGCTGAGTGTCATTGGTTCACAAACTGACTTCTTGTTTGCATATCCATCTCTTTCACTGGAGTCCTAGTGTTCATCTCTGTCCACACTGCCTGGTGTATATGGTAGATGCTCAGTAAATGTTTGAGTGTTGAATGTCAAAAGCTGAGAGAATTGACCCTTTTTTTTTTCACCTATAGAACCTCTGGAGGGTTTTTTTCTGGCATCTTACAGTCCTTCCTGAAGAAACTGGCTGTTGTAGGTTTTCTTTGTTGTTGTTGTTGTTGTTGTTGTAGGTTTTCTTGTTACAAAATATGCCAGCTATGATGGTAAAGATAACTGAAACTGGATTTGGAATCTTCTCTAAGTACATGTGTATACACTATATTCACAGAAGGGGGCATATCTAGGTTTTTTATTATTATTATTTATTCATGAGAGACACAGAGAGGCTGAGACAGGCAGAGGGAGAAGCAGGCTCCATGCAAGGAGCCCGACGTGGGACTCCATCCTGGGTCCCCAGGATCACACCCTGGGCTGCAGGCGGTGCTAAACCACTGTGCCACCGGGGCTGCCCCATATCTAGGCTTTTAAGAACCTGAGACCTGGACACTTTCTAAGAAAAAGATCAAACTCTGTAGATAAAATTAGGCATAAATGTCAATAGTCATTTAAGGGACATCACAACAAATTTTAAGAAGCTGACAAATACCACAAACATTACAAAATCCAGGGGGAAAAAAGCAAAATATTTGTAGTGGTTAATTAACTATTAGACATATCACTATAAGACATTTCTTTACATTTTTTGGCTGTATTTTTTTTTTACATTTTTTGATCAGTATCTTAGTAGTAGTTGTCTATTATGAGTCTATGCTATCCTTGTTGATGTCAGTATTTTGTGGTCGAATCACTGAGAATGCCAATTTTTAAAATATATTCCTCTGATTCACTCTTCTTCATTAAATTGGGCAATTCAAAGAATTCATGCTTAAAGTGTATCTCCTACACTTAATGAAGTACTGCTTTTGGCATGTTCTAATTCTTTTTTTTTTAAGATTTATTTTATTTATTTCAGAGAGAGAGAGAGAGAGAGAGAGAGAGAAAGCACCCACATGCAAGAAGGGAATGAGAAAAAAAGAAAGAAAGAAAAAGAAAGAAGGGGATGAGCAGAGGGGGAGGGAGACAGAGGAGAAAGAATCTTTAGCAGACTCTCTTCTGATCAGAGAGCCCACATGGGACTTGATCTCACAATCTGAGATTGTGACCTGAACCAAAACCAAGAACCCGAAGCTTAACAGACAGAGCCACTCAGGCACCCCTGGCATGTTCTATTTCTTATCGTCTTTCTTCTGTCATCATTTTCATTATTTTTTTTCTTAGTAGTGACTGTTTTATTGATTATTTTCCTTAACTTCATGCTTTTGTCTGTCAGACTTTTTAGACTGTTCTTATGATAGACCAAGAGAATGTTTAACATTTTGAAGCTTCTCCTTGTCTTTCATCTACTAGTTTGAGGCTTCCACTAAGATGCTTCTTTCTTAATACATTTGAATTTTGTGTAACCAGTAATTCTAAATAAAATATACAAAAATCAGAAATAAGACATGCTTAAGAACAATCATTCAAGTGCACTTAGAAATTACCAAATGGGGGATCTCTGGGTGGCTCAGCTGTTTGGCTTTCGGCCCAGGGCGTGATCCTGGAGTCCTGGGATCGAATCCCATGTCGGGCTCCCTGCATAGAGCCTGCTTCTCCCTCTGCCTGTGTCTCTGCCTTTCTCTCTCTCTCTGTCTCTCATGAATAAATAAATAAAATCTTTAAAAAAAAAAAAAGAAAAGATATTGCCAAAATTCTGTACTGAGTTACATGTTACATAATCAAATTACCTGTCTGCCCTATAAACCGATCTATCGGTGAGTATGTATAGTGAGTTGGTAACTATAGGATGCTTTTCTCCTCTCTCTCTCTTGTTTTAAAGATTTTATTTAAAAAAATAAATAAAATAAAATAAAGATTTTATTTTATTTTATTTTATTTTTATTTTTATTTTTTTTAAGATTTTATTTTAAAGTAATCTCTATATCCAACATGGAACTTGAACTCACAATCTCAAGAGTTGTGTGCTTCACTGACTGAGCTAGCTAGGCACCTTTTTTTTTTTTTTTTTTTTGTCCTGTATCACTGGTAATTTGCGCACTCTTGCCTGGAACCAGCAGATTTCATCATAATAGGAAGATAAGATACTCTAAAAGTGATCTGTTCATCTAGGACAGTAAACCTAAGGAAAGATATCACATGAGCAGTATGAACTCCTTTCTTTGCAGAGAAAAGTGGACAAGCACTGACTCCAGACTGAGTTTCAGCGTGTATAGCTATAACTTTGTTGGAAAGTAGTATGTGCTGAAAGCCTTAAAATATTTATATCCCTCTCAAACACACACACACACACACACACACACACACACACACACCTTCCTATACTTTGATCTAGTAATTTGACTTTAATTACTAGAATTAACAATTAATCTTAAGGAAATACTCCAAATATGGGGGAAAAAGTATTATGTATTAAGATGTTAATGCTATATTCCTAGTAAAAATCCACTTGGTATAACCTTTTTAACCAATAAATGATTGGTTATCTAAATCTTGAAACAGGGCAGCCCAGGTGGCTCAGCACTTTAGTGCCACCTTCAGTCCAGGGCATGATCCTGGAGACCTGGGATTGAGTCCCACATTGGGCTCCCTGCATGGAGCCTGCTTCTCCCTCTGCCTGTGTCTCTCTGCCTCTCTCTCTCTCTCTCTCTCTCTCTCTGTGTGTGTGTGTCTCTCATGAATAAATAAAATCCTTTAAAAAATGTATACTTTCTAAATATGTACATCTTTCATAACATGAACAACCTTCCATGTCAAAAAATGCAGATTATGATTTCATTATTTTTTTAAGATTTTATTTATTTATTCATGAGAGACACAGAGAGAGAGGCAGAGACATAGGCAGAGGGAGAAGCAGGCTCTCTGAGGGGAGCCCGACAAGGGACTCTATCCCAGGACCCTTGGATCAGGCCATGAGCTGAAGGAAGACAGACACTTAACCATTGAGCCACCCAGGTGACCCTCTTCTTTTTTCTTTAGAAATATTTTATTTAGGGATCCCTGGGTGGCGCAGGCGTTTGGCGCCTGCCTTTGGCCCAGGGCGTGATCCTGGAGACCCGGGATCGAATCCCACGTCGGGCTCCCGGTGCATGGAGCCTGCTTCTCCCTCTGCCTGTGTCTCTGCCTCTCTCTCTCTCTGTGTGACTATCATAAATAAATAAAAATTTAAAAAAAAAAAAAAAAGAAAGAAATATTTATTTATTTATTTATTTATTTATTTATTTATTTATTTATGATGGAGAGACAGAGATAGCAAGAAGAAGAGGGAAAAGCAGGGAGCCCCATGTAGTGCTCCATCCCAGCACCCAGGGATCATGACCTGAGCCAAAGGCAGATGCTTAACAGTCTGAGCCACCCAGGTGCCCCTATGATTTCATTCTTAATTAGTTGCATGTTATTCCATTGTATATAGAAATAAACATTTAACTGATTTCCTATTTTAAGATCTTTAGATTTTCCTCTTTTTCTGTTCTCAGAAAAATTTTATTATTATTGCAATGAGTAATCTTGTACATTACTCTTTAGCCAGTTCTCTAATTATTTCCTCAGGATAAATTCCTAGAAGTGGAATTGCTGGGTCAAAGGCATTTTGAGGGCTTTTGAAACTTATTGCTAAATGACCTTCCAGAGAGACTATAAATTTATGTTCCCACCAGCAGTGTATGAGTGTCTGACTTTTCCCTGGAGCCTTTGCAACATTGACTCATTAATTTGCTTTAAAACTGAGAAAATAACTTGAAAAAATATGCCTGCAACAGATTTAAAACTTCATTAAAGTTTTTGTTACACCATTCCAGTTTGCTATACAAATGTTGATAGCAGCTAGCATTCATTGTGCCCTTACCAGGTCCCAGGCACTGTTTCATGAGTTAACTTTTATAATCCTCTGGATAATTCTATGAAGTAGGTACCATTATCAACCTATTTCACATGTGAGGAAATTGAGGCACATAGATGCTCAATAACCTGCTCAAGGTAACACAGCCCAAGGTAATGAAAGGACGAGCTAAGATTTGATCCCAGGCCATGACCTACACCAAGCTGCCCAGTTTCTCTTTTGAGGATCCCTGTTGAGATTTTTTTTTTTTTTAAGATTTTATTTATTTATTCACGAGAGACACAGAGAGGCAGAGACACAGGCAGAGGGAGAAGCAGGCTCCACGCAGGGAGCCCGATATGGGACTGGATCCAGGGTCTCCAGGATCACACCCTGGCCTGAAGGCGGCTCTAAACTGCTGAGCCACCAGGGCTGCCCCCTGTTGAGATGTTTTAACACTCAGGGGGACCACTGAGTTCAGGGTTCACCAAGGCATTAGAAATTCCTCAAGTTCCTATTTGAGGATGAGTTTCAGCTTAGACAGAGGTCTCAAAGAGATTTCTGGCATTAGGAGATGCCAGAAATCTATGACATCTTAGAGCCGAGTGGACCCTCTAAGCAGGACCTACTACGTAAGCATCCAGTTGGCCTACCAGTTCTCCCCACTGGTTGCTCCAGGTCCAAGAGTCTCCAAAAAATTATTGCTTTGGAGGGAGCCAGGTAGAATGACGTGCCTGGGTAAGGTTTGCCTGGAGCTGCCCCAGTTTTAGCATCGAAAGCCCTGTGTCCTGGAAAATCCCACAGTTCTGGGCAAACTGGAACAGATCCACTCTGGAGCCAGAGGCCTGGACAGAAGTAGTGCTCGTGCATCAGACACCCAGAGGACCTACTACCAGGTCATGGGGCTCTGCTTTCCTTCATCCTCTCTCTCTCTCTGGGAGTCTGACCTCAAGGGGATTGGGGGCAGAGCTGCCAGAGAAGCCAATCATACAGAACCCCCAGCCCTCCCCTCTGTCACTTCTAAGCCCAAAGTAGGCCTCAGCCTGGGGGAGGAGGGAACAGAAGTTTAAAATCTAACACAGTTTAGAGTTCGATTGTTACACTGCCTTGGATATTTTAGTCACTGAAATGAGACTTGAAAGGGCCCAGGAGCATGATGGGAGGTTGGGGAGATGGTCCCCGGGGACGGCTAAGGATGATTGCAGAGGGCGGTCTGCTTTATGATTGCACGCTGCTGAATCTAGCCTTTCAATAACAGGGTTACACAGAGCAGCGCTGTGGGCCCCGCCTAGGGCCTCCCTCCTGTCCCTGGGGCTGGAACTACAGAGCAGCTGCCACTTCTACTGACTGAGGGGCAGGGGTGGGGGCCGAGAACCTGAGTCCGCTCCGGTCTCCTGTCCCTGAGGTGGGGGCAGTAGCCTTCCTCCACCCCAGAGTCAGCCCTCCTGTTCCCAGCTCTCTGAACGGCCAGAGCTCATCCTTCCACTTCCCCAAGCAGCTAGAGTAAGAAGTGATGGCTTGTTATGTATGCAGGACACTCTCCTGGGTCCTTTTAATGCATTGTCTTCTTTTGTCCTGTTAACTTACCTGTGAGGTACAATAATCGTCCTGACTTTTCAGAGGCTCAGAGATGCTAAAGAACTAGCCCAACTCTCATCTAGTGGCTGTGACTGAAACTATTCCATCTCCATGCAAAGCCCATGGTCACTTCCTGGCCCTGTTGGGACTCCCCTATAGCTCAACTGGGAAGCATACCTTCCTGCTGGGGCAGTGGGGCACTGGCTGTGTTTCCACTACTCCCTCCTGGAACTCGGATAGTGCTCTTGCTTGGAAATCCTTTGATGAAGAGTTGCTTGGACTTTAGTGTGGTTACTTACTGGTTAAGTCGGCCTTTGTGACCTGGCTTGGGGTTGTACCCACACTTGATCATGTGATTTCCCGGGAAGAACACACATCCTGCGTTCTAAATAGCAAATTCCAAACACGCTGTTAGAACGTAGCTTATTTGTGAGTTAGGGAATGTCTGCCTGTAAACTATTTTATTCTATATGACAAGAAAAATAAGCTGGGCTCTTGAATTTTACTATCTGGGTTGTTGGTTTAAAATAACAGAGGAGGGGCGCCTGAGTGTCTCAGTTGGTTAAGCATCTGCCTTCCGCTCAGGTCATGATCTCAGGGTCCTGGGATCAAGCCCCACGTTGCTCAGTGGGGAGTCTGCTTCTCCCTGTCCCTTTTTCCCTCATCCTGCTCGTGCTCTCTCTCCCTGTCTCTCTCTCAAAATAAATCAATAAAATATTTAAAAAAATAAAAATAACATAGAAGCACTGGGGCTATTCCCCTGCAAGACATCATCTATCTGAATTATTAAATCTCCTACAAGAATTTGTAGAAATGGTTTGATGAAAAAGTCTATCGTGTAGTGAGCAAAGACTGAATTAGGAGTCAGGAGATGTGTGTCGGGTCCTGCCCTCGCCCTTAACTAGCTGCGTGATCTTGGGTGAGTCCCTCTAACCTCTCCAGGCAACTACTTCTCAATCTGTGAAACAGGAGGGTTTCCATTAGAGTATTCCCAAATTCCCTTTCTGTTCTCAGATTCCATGAAATAGAGCCCCTCAGGTGCAGAATTACAAATGAGGGGTCTGTTCCCCAACCTTGTTTCTTTATTTCCCTTTGCAGTTTTTTTTTAATCCCTTGGTGGTGGTGTTCTCCTCAAGCTAGGCAGAAGAGAAAAAGGGGAAGTCAGGTTCTTTTGTGTTAAATGGGGCATTTAATGATGGATAAGCAAAAAGATGCATGATGGGTCTTTTTCTCACGTTGGGTGTTTGGCTAATAGATCAGAAGATCCTGGCATCCGAGTGACAACCTGCATTGAAAAGGGCAGAACTTGGCTCTCCTGCCCTTCCAGCTGTGAGAGCTTGAAAGGGAAGCTATAGGGGGAATGCCTTTCATTTCTCCCTGGAAGCTGGGAGAACGTTCAGCTTAGCATTGCCAACTGTGTAATGTGGGCTCGCCTCTAAATGAAGCCTTTTTCCTTGGATGTCTTTCGCGACGCAGCATTCCTTTCGGCGCTCCCACCCCCTTGGAACAAAGCCTAATATAAAGTCTGGGTGCTACTCAGACCAGCCTAGGAAAGAATTCACTTGATAATGGCAGAAAGTTCCCCATTTCTTTAGGGACTTTTTTTTTTTTTTAAGCTAGGATTTGGTTTGTCTATTTGTTTGTTTCTGCTCTATCTCTTTCAACGAAAATGGCTTAGGGCAAAGACACTTACAACAAAATGCTTCTGGGAAAAGAGACAAAAACAGAGGCAAACATTCAGGCCCAAGGAAAATAGAAATAGAAAATTAAGATCAAGTCAAAGAAGAGCTCAGAGGTGTCGACTCCAAAGGCCAACTAGTTATTACAGCTTCGGTTCAAATTTAGCCAGCTAAAATTTCTTAGTGTCAAAGCAAAAATGGGCTCCATGGTTAGTTGCATAATTCTTCGTATTAGGGAAGAGAAAAAGGTTCCAGTTACTCAGCAGAACGTTCTTTTTTGTCTTTTCATCTAGCTAACATCTATTGAATGCCCACCAGGTCCTGGGAGCTCCTCAAGGTAATCAAAGAAAAAAGGTTACATTCAGCCCCCAGGAGCCCAGTGGCTAAAGGAGGCTGGATGAAGGAAAGGTATTTGTGGGCACATCAGATACTGCACATGTAATTATGTATGTACTAAATGTCAGGTACCATGCAAATAATTATGCACTAATACATGTTACACGCTGTGCATTTTTTGTTTAATGCAATGTCATTTACAAACAACTCATTCGGGTAGACATTTTATCTCCATTTTACAGATAAGAAAACAGACTCTTGAAGTCAGTTCCCACAACTGGTAAAGATTGAAGATAAGATTCAAATCAAAATCCATTCTCTTTTTTTCATATGATGCTATACTGTTGGTGGTCTCCCTGACATCCAGTCTGCATTGTGCCTTCTCTTACCTAACAGAACCTCAACTTTGTTTAATTATTTACCACTCCTGAAAAAACAGCTTATGTGGGCTAAGGGACGATGACCCCATTTCTATTCTTTTTTTTTTCTTCTTAAAGATTTTATTTTTTAAGTAATCTCTATACCCAACGTGGGACTTGAACCTACAATTCTGAGATCAAGAGTCGCATGCTTCATCAACTGAGCCAGTCAGGTGTACCACCCCATTTTCAATTCTGGGTCACAGGAGGGAAGATTGATAAATCTAAACCAATCACAGCAACCCCGTATGCTTGCCAGTGATTGCTTTAAGAAGTTGGGCTTAGGGACGAGGTACCTGGGTGACCCAGTCACACCTGGGGCTCCATTCTCAGCATGGAGTCTGCTTGAGATTCTCTCTCTCCCTCTGCCTCTGTCCTTTGTTCCCACTCTCGCTTTCTCTCTCAAAATAAATGAATAAAATCTGAAAAAAAAAAAAAAGAAAGAAGCTGGGCTTAAACCAATCAATCTGTGACATTCTCCTGGTGACTCTCTCAGGTCTAGTGTGATGTAAGTGGGCACAGTAAAATTGATGGGAAGATGATCTATTCCATGTTTGGGGAATAAATTTTTCCCTCCTCGCTAGAGATAAACTAGTAGGTATATTGCTATCAGCAACCTTTTTGTGACTCTGGGGGAGGCTGACTACCCTGATACTGACTATTCTGACATCAACTGGTGTACTACAATACAATCCTCCAGATAGAAATACAAATCCCACCTGGAGTCAGTATGGACCTCACAAGTTAAAAAGCACAGTTCCCCGCAAGACTTTCCCTACTTCAGATGCCAGCTGCAAGTGGGGTCCCAGCCATTCACGCTTCTAACCAACTGGCTATAGATCTGTGGGTTCCCAGTTTTAATAACTTTCTAGAATGACTAATGGAAGCTGGGAAAGTACTATCCTTATGGTTATAGTTTTATATAAAGGATAAAAATCAGGAACATGGGGTAAGGTCTGGGAGGGTCCCGAACATGGAGGACCTGTCTCCCTCAACCTCCCTGCCCGTCTCCCCATCCCCACCCCCGTTTGAATCGGAGTGCTTCAGTCTCCTTGTGAGTCAGTGTGTTCACCAACCAGGAAGTTTCACTGAACTTGAACTTCTGCATCTCTGGATTTCTCTTGGTGTTTCATTCTGTAGGCAAGATTTATTAAACATTGGTCACATGGTTAAACTCAGTCTTCAGCTCCCTTCCCCTTCTTGGAGGTGGGACTGACTCAAAACCCTAACTCTCTTATCACATAGGTGGTCTTTCTGGTGACCAGCCCCAGTCTGGGGCCACCTTGTTAGCGTAAACTCAGGTGGGATCCAAGGGGCTTATGAAAGACAAAGACAGGGACACCTGGGTGGCTCAGCGGTTGAGCATTTGGCTCAAGGCGTGATCCCAGGGTCCTGGCATCAAGTCCTACATCGGGTTCCCTGTGTGGAGCCTGCTTCTCCCTCTGCCTGTGTCTCTGCCTCTCTCTTTGTGTGGGTCTCTCATGAATAAATAAATAAAATCTTAAAAAAAAAAAAAAGAAAAAGAAAAGAAGGACAAAGACAATCCAATCACCCAAGAAATCACAAGTTTTAGGAAGCCTTTGCCAGGAACCTAGGACAAAGACCAGATATATTCTTTATTATATGACACTGACCTGCATATAAACCTCTTGGAAGAAAGCATTGATAGAACAGGAGAGACACAAAGCTGGAGCTCTGGTTAAACTGCATCCGGAGTCCACTGTAATTTGGACTCTATGAAATTTGAGACAGTGCCTTTCTCACTGTTTTAGGCAGTATCAGTTTTTTTCATTTGCAGCTAATTGATCTTGTATTTGTTATTACACTTTGAGCTGCAGTAAACAGACAACCCATCTAAAAATAGCATTTTATGATTCCACATAATAAAAAGTCTGTAGGTAAAACACATTTAGAGTTTTTCTTTCTAAGATTTTATTTCTTTATTTGAGAGAGAGAGGGAGCATGAGCAAGGGGAGAGGCAGAGGGAGAAGCAGACTCCCCACTGAGCAGAGAGCCATAGGTGGCAATGGATCCCAGGCTGCTGGGATCATGGCCTGACCCAAAGACAGCTGTTTAACCAACTGAACCACCCAGGTGCCCCTAGAGGTTTTTTTGTTTTTTTTTTTTTTTAAGTTTATTTATTTAAGTAATCTCTACATTCAGTGTGGGGCTCAAACCCATGATCCTGAGATCAAAAGTCACACGCTCGGAACACCTGGGTGGCTCAGCGGTTGAGTAGAATCTGCCTTTGGCTCAGGGTGTGTTTCTGGAGACCCAGGATTGAGTCCCACATCGGGTTCCCTGCAGGGAGCCTGCTTCTCCCTCTGCCTAAGTCTCTGCCTTTGTCTCTCATGAATAAATAAAATCTTAAAAAAAAAAAAAAAGTCACATGCTCTTCCAGCTGAGCCAGTTAGGTGCCCCTAGAGTTTTCATTTTAAGGCTGGTACTAGGTGAGATGAGTGAGGTACCTGCCTTGGCATAAAGTTTAAGGGGGTGCAAAAAATTCAGTAACAAAAATAAATAGTATTTAATGCAATACTTTTAGAAATGAAAATACACACATTCATGATGGAAAAACTATGAAGTTTTAAATAATAGCAGAATCAACACTACTGATTTTTCCTCTTGCCTCAGGATTTCCTATTGCTTCATATGGTATTGTTACTTTCCTGTCTATTTCATATTTTGGTTATTTTGTTCATTGTAGATTTTTTTAAAGACTTTATTTATTTAAGAGAAAGAGAACACGACCCCAGAGGGAAGGGCAGAGGAAGAAACAGACTCTGCTGAATGTGAAGCCCAATGTGGGGCTTGATCCCACGACCTTACCAATCATGATCTAAGTAGAAGGCAGACGCTTAACCAACTGAGCCACCCAAACCCCTCTCATTGTGGATTTTTAAAAAAGACTTTATTTTTTTATTCATGAGAGACACAGAAAGAGAGAGGCAGAGACATAGGCAGAGGGAGAAGCAGGGTCCATGCAGGGAGCCCAATGTGGGACTCGATCCTGGCACTCCAGGATCATGCCCTGAGCTGAAGACAGACACTCTTAACCGCTGAGCCACCCAGGTGGGGCTCATTCCACAATTCCTCATTGCGGATTTCTTGCATTAACTTTCATTTTCAAAATATTGCACTAAACCCTGTTTATCTTGATCACTGAGATTTTTGACACCCCCTTAAATTTTGCACCTCAGATAAATGCTTCCCTCACCTTACCCTTGTCTCAGCCGCATTTTCACTATTTCATCCTCAGAATGTGGTTTTAGACCTCAGATATTTCCCTTCATTATTGTAAAGCAACTGCTCCAAGAACAAAAACATCAAACAGAAACAAAGGAATGTTTTTGTCTGTGCATCTTTTTCAGAAAAAAAGAAAGATTTTCCCAGAAGCCCCTAGTAGTCTTTCCTTATTGGCCAGAATGTTACCCACATGTCCATATCCATACCTATCATCAACAGGGCTGTGGAAGGCCTGAGCTTGGCTTGGAGCAATTAGGGTCTGGGCCTGGGGAGAGTGTCACTGGGCCTGGGGAGAGCATCATGGTCCCTGAGCACATGGCCTTGTGGTGTTGGATGCCTAATCAAGCTCAGGGCTTGACCTCAAAGAACACACTCTGTGTTAGTTAGTTAGCTTGGGCTGCCATAACAAAATACCACAGACTGGCTGGCTTAAACAACAGAAGTTAATTTTCCCACAATCCCAGAAGCTGGAAGTCCAGTAGCAAAGTTCTGACTGATTTGGTTTCGGGGCAGGCTCTCTTTCTTGCTTTTAGACAGCCACATTTCTCTATGTCATCTATGGTCTTTCCTAAGTGTGCTGCTGGAGGGTGGAGGAAAATCTTTCCCTGCCACTTGTCTCTTCTTACCACGACACTAATCCTATGGGACCCAGGGCCCACCCATATGACATCATTTAACCTTAATTACTTCCCTAGAGAGTCCATCTCCAAATACAGCCAGCACTGTGGATTAACATTTCAACATACTCATTTGAGGGAGACACATTCTGTCCATAACACATGCTATATAAAGTTCAAACACAAGCCTCACTAACCGATGGTGTTAGAAGTTGGGAGAGGTGTCACCTTTGTTATTATGGGGGTGGAGAGGGAAGCAGTGATTGGAAGGAAGCACAAGGCAGCTTCTGGCATACAAGTTATGTTCCATTTCTTTTCTTTTCTTTTTTTAGATTTCATTTATTTATTTATTCATGAGAGACACACAGAGAGAGGCAGAGACATAGGCAGAGGGAGAAGCAGGCTCCCTATGGGGAGCTCGATGTGTGACTCGATCCCAGGACCCCAGGATCACAACCTGAGCCAAAGGCAGACACTCAACCACTGAGGCACCCAGGTGTGCCCAAGTTATGCTCCATTTCTTAATCTGGGTTTTCTCTACAGGGACATGCTCACCATCAAGCCGAATGTGATGGTTTGCGCATTTTTCTGCATGTAGATTATAGCCATGCTCCTTGAAGTGTGGTCCCCAGCCAAGCATCATCCATGTCACCCGGGAGCTTGTGAGAGCTACAGAATCTCATGTTCCACCTACTGAATCAGAAACCGCATTTTAATAAGATCGCTGGGTGATGCACACACGTATTAAAGTTTGGGAGACACGATGTTAAATGTCAGTTTTTAAACTGCTTTTATAGGGACACCTGAAGGGTTCAGTCGGTTGAGCGTCTCACTCTTGGTTTCAGCTCAGGTCATGATCTCATGAGTTGTGGGACTGAGCCCCATGTCACACTCCTTGCTTA
Organism: Nyctereutes procyonoides; assembly: GCF_905146905.1. Taxonomy (NCBI): domain Eukaryota; kingdom Metazoa; phylum Chordata; class Mammalia; order Carnivora; family Canidae; genus Nyctereutes; species Nyctereutes procyonoides. The sequence goes on along the minus strand of NW_026575030.1, from coordinate 8,492,118 downwards.
GTGGGGAATCCGCGTGAAAAATTCTCTCCCTCTACCCCTCCCCCCATTCTTTCTCTTTCTCAGTGAATAGATGAATCTTAAACACACACACACATGCGCACACACACACGCACACATGCACACACGTGCGCGCACATACATACACACAAACCTGCTTTTACAGAAAACACCAGAGCTTTGCCAGCAGCGTAGAAGGTGGGAGGGAATGGGTTTGGGCAGAAAACAAACAGCAATGGCTTTCTGTCTGACACATGCATGTGCTGACTCTCGGGCCAAGTGATCCACTCTTGACAGCAATCAACTGTGTCCAGTTCCTTTTTGACCCTCCATGGGGCTCACCAAGAGGTGCTTACCATTCCCTATCCACTGGCAATTTTCCCTACTATTTCTCTCCCTATCTTTACCTTTTCTTCACTTCCCTTCTGTCTTAGCTCATCCGGGCTGCTATAACAAATAGACCTCAGATGAGATGACTTAAACTGCCGACATGTATTCCTCACCTGGAAGTCCAAGATCAAGGTGCTGGTAGACTCTGTGTCCAAGGAGAGCCTGCTCTCTGATTCATAAAGGCCTGTCCTCTCCCTGTGTCTTCCCATGGTGGAAGGGGCAAGGTAGCTCTCTGGGGTCCTTTTTACATGGGCACTAATCTCGTGTATGAGGGCTCTATCCTCATGACCTAATCACTGCCAAACCTCCCCCCCCAATACCATCATACTTAGGATTAGGTTTCAGTGTGTGGGTTTTGGGGCCGGTGGAGGAGAAGACAAACATTGTGTCTATAGCACCTTCCTCTTCCCTCACAATCAGTTTTTCTGTACCCTTTCAGGGGCTCACACAGCCACCACAGGCTCAAGACATTGTGGATGCTAACCTGTTCTTGTGGCAAGGACAGTGAGGAAGTAGGTAGTCAGAGGGCAATCCCTTTGAAATGTGACCCTCGTTCCTTTGATGATAGTAAAGAATCCTCCAGAGACTTTGGGGGAACTGGTAAGAAAATCTTTCCCTCAGTGAGAAACATGGAAGCAAAGGCCCCAAGTAACTTGTCTTTATTGACAGTAACCAAGCACTCGCCCACCTCAGCAAAGCCGTCAGATTGAAACCAGAGCCCTGGTCCCTGGTTAAATTGCTCATCTCAGGGCCAGTGGGGGTATGTGTGTGGGGTGAGAGGAGGTCTCTGGAGGTAGGTGTATGGTGCCACACACGGCTAAATCTTTCACCCACGTGAATGGGGGGGTGGGTGGTAGCATCTACATCCACCTAACATTCCAGAAATGCTACTTTGTAACGGATATTGGTTCTGCAAAAATATATGTTTTGCCAGAAGAAACATAAACTGGGAATAGAAACTCCAGAAACATGGGAATCATAGGAACTGTACAGTTTATTGCTTTTGCTCTGATTTAAAATAAAAATTCTGCTTATGACTCCTGCCTACAGTTTGAGCTCTCTCAGACCCATTTAGGACATTCCCCCCCTCACCTGCCATGTTGATGCTAAAGAGTCTGTAGCAACAGCAGAAGGAAATACTCAGATTTAGCCAAGTAGGCAGGCAGGAGCACAGAAAGGGGCTTCCAGTAATATGCATCAGGCACATCCTCCTTTTAAAGTCTTAGATCAGGGGATCCCTGGATGGATCAGCAGTTTGGTGCCTGCCTTTGGCCCAGGGCGTGATCCTGGAGTCCCGAGATGGAGTCCCACGTCGGGCTCCCTGCATGGAGCCTGCTTCTCCCTCTGCCTGTGTCTCTGCCTCTCTCTCTCTATGTGTGTCTCATGAATAAATAAATAAAATCTTTTAAAAAATAAAATAAAATAAAGTCTTAGGTCAGGGGTAAAGGTGGACAATGTGGTCAGTGAAAGAGGTTCCAGACAAAAAGGAGCATCACCAGTCAGGGTCCAAGTAAAGGTTCCTGAGTAACTCAGGACTCCTTCAGGGAGGCAACAGCCTGCCCCACACCCCCAGTAATCATAAGCCGTAGTATCTTCATGGGCATGTGACCTGTATAGTCACACAGGGCTCCAGGCTCAGAAGAGCCTTGTCAGTGTCTCAAAACTCTTCCTAAGTTTGAAGAAAGGGCCCAATATTTTCCCTTTGCACTGGGCTACACACAGTGTAGTCAATATCCCACATGAGAATAGCCAGCAAAGGGAGCCGTCTTATCCTCTCACTCTGAGGTCCTTGGTGTCCCATGAAGAACCCAACTCAACTTATCCTGTGTCTTCCTGTCCCCAGAACTAACTGCCTTCTTGTTCTCCAGCTGATTGCTTCATGCCTTCTCCAAGTCTTGTTTCCAATCTTCTGCTGTACATCCCTACAGCATTTGTTTTTTGTTGCTATAACAAGTTACTATAAGGTTGGCAGCTTAAACAACACAAATTTATTATCTTATAGTTCTGCAGATTAGAAATCCCATATGGGGGGGGGCACCTGGGTGGCTCAGTGGTTGAGCGTCTGCCTTTGGAGTCCGGGGATCAAGTCCTGCATTGGGCTCCCCACAGGGAGCCCGCTTCTCCCTCTGCCTGTGTCTCTGCCTCTCTCTCTATGTCTCCCATAAATAAATAAATAAAATCTTTTAAAAAAAAGAGAAAAAGAAGTCCTATATGGGTCTCACTGGGTTAAAATCCAGGTGTCTTCTCGATATTATGAAAGGAGAATCCATTTCTTGCATTGTCGAACTTCTTGAGGCTTCTTTTTTTCTGGTTGATAGAGCCTCCCTCCATCTTCAGGGCCAGCAAGAGTTGGTGGAGTCCCTCCCTCTTTGGAACACCCTGGCCTCCCTCCTCTACTACTTTCAAGGACCCTTGGCACTCCAGTGGGCTCTCCTGCATAATCCCCCTATGTTAACTGGTTAGTGATTTTAATTCCCCTTTGCCATGCAACCTAATGCACTCACAGTTCTGGGTATTAGGATGTGGACATCTGGTCACTATTCTGCCCACATCACTATCTTCATCCTTCTTTTTCCAACCTGGAATCCCAGTTTATCTTGTCCCTTGGTGTGCTTTTTGCCCAGGGTGCTTTTTTTGTTTTTTTAAAACGCCTTCATGCTAGCCATAAAGAGAAACAGATGAAATAAAGAAGGAGAGGGAAAAAAAAGGAGAGAGAAAAAAGGGCACATGGAAGGGGACAGGTAAACATTCTGGCAGCCTTTCAGCTTGTGATTTTACATTTTACAATTTTTTCGGTACCTTCATTTATTTCTTCTTCTTCTTTTTTTTCAGTAGACTGCATACCCAACGTGGGGCTTGAACTCACAATCCTGAGATGGAGAGTCATGTGCCTCACTGACTGAGCCAGCCAGGGAGCTACGGTGGTCAGTGGCTGAACCTCTGCCTTTGGCTCAGTTCGCGATCTTGGGGTCTGGGATCGAGTCCCACATCAGGCTCCCTATAGGGAGCCTGCTTATCCCTCTGCCTGTGTCTCTGCCTCTCTCTGTGTCTCTCATGAATAAATAAGTTTTTTAAAAATCTTAAAAACAAACAAAAAAAAAAGAGAAGGAAACTATAAGAGAGACTCTTATTAACTGCATTGCCCTCTTCCACTCCTGGATGGGAAATCTATCTATGCTCTGGACCAGATGAATGACCCAAGACCATTAAGTTCCCTGGAAAGTCTTTATTCAGTCCCTCCTTTCAAGATCAGGATCTCTCTTCCTCTGAGGGACCCTGGGGCCCCGGGGTAATTTGTGAATTAGTGCGAATGTGCCCCTGTGTATTCCTTATACTGCATCTTCCCCCAGCTGGGTTTTGAGCGTTGCAAACAAGAACTCTTGGGCAGATTGCAGAAAGAGGATCCTGGCTTGGAAAATGTTGCCAGCTGGTCTCGTACCCACATCTTTTCAGTAAATTTCTCTCAAGCATATGTACACATACAAATACGCCTTCTGTTGAAGGCAATGAAATAATCTTTCACCATGGAGGCTGGAGAAAATATGCTGAACCATGAAACTGAAGCAGGGCTTTGGGTCTGGGCATGTTTTTCATGGAGCAAAGACTCTTGCCACCGTCTCTGACCAGTGCCGGACTTGGATATTCAGCAGGCTGGAGTGGCCCCTAGAAGCATAATTCTGAGTGTGGAAGCCCCCCTGGGATGTGCTCATCTCCTTCCCCGCCGCCCTGGCTAAGGAGGCCCCACACTCAGCCCCGCACAGTCCCCGTTCACTACTCTCAGGGCGCAGACCATGGTTTGTGTGTTGTCTGTCTCCCCATAGGAATGTACGCGCCACGATCTGCTTCGTGCACGGATGAATCCCCAGCACAGAGATCTCGATGCTCAGTCCATCCTGTCTTTGTTCGGGCTCATCGGTTATCGAGTCTGTCCTGCCCACAGGGATAGCGCCTGCTGGTCCAGTTGGGTCACCCTGGCCTCCGGGCCCTGGGCAGTGGCTTCTGACCTGTAGGCTCCTTCTCTTGGGAATCTGACCTAAGACACAGGGAAAGGCTGTGCTGGTGAGAGGCCACCCTGCAGGAGAACTGGGGTGACCCTGAGTCCCAGGGGAGCAAGGGAAGCCGGTGCTGCCAGGGCTGGGAGAGAGCAAGGAGGAAGCCAAGGGTTTGCTCCAAGGGCATGTGCCATCCAGGCAGAGACAAGGAGCAATGAGCCTCTTAGAACGCAGCTCCGAGGGTGCTCTCCAAGGAGTCATTGGGGCTGCGGGGAAACACAGAGGAGCAAACTTGTCTTCACTCTGGGGCAGGCCAGGAAGGCTGCCAGAGGAGAGGCCCTTGCGTAGAAACTTGGAGAATGAGTGGGAGTCTCCCAGGAGCAAGGGGATTACTGTAAAGGGGTCTGGGTTCTCAATCCCAACACTAGCACTGTGGGAGACACTTGCTCTTGGTTTCTTCCTCTAGGGGAAGGGCGATAATAGCCTCCACGCCTTAGGCTTGCAGAATTACAACTGAGAGCCAAAGGGCAGGGTTCCGGACATTCAGTGGCAGGTAGCTCTCATTCAAGGGTAGGGGGGCACACGCTTCCTATTGTCTCTCTGCCCTCATTCTCTCCCTATTGCCTTGTCTGGGTTCAAAGCCTCTCCCCGTCTCCCAAGCTTGCACCTTGACTCTTGCTTTTGCCAACTTCATGGTCAAATCCTCGGGCCTCAACTAGGGCCCTACCCAGACCTTCTCCCAGCACCGCCCATGAGCAGCAGCCTAAGCTTGCCTTTATCACCTGGACCTGGGCTGCAAGCGAAGCCCACCCCGCTGCTGGCATGATTCATTCAGCTCTACCTGGCCCCTGGGTGCCCCCTTGTCCCCAACCTGCCACCTTGCTGCCACGCATCTGAGTCCTTGAGCAGGCTGGGTCTCAGGCACAGGGGGGAGAAGCAGCTCGAAAAAGTGAACAGTCAAGTGGCATCCCATGATAAAAAAAATCTTCAGCTGCTGGTTTTGCTACTTTGGGGAAGTCAGCCACACTTTGTCCCCACCTTTCTTCTTGCCTATATTTCTCTCAGGTCTCTGGAAGGAGGATTCATGACCTCATGTCTCAGAAATGCTTTGAAGATGAGAAGCACTGAGCATTTTCCCAACAGCCCTCAATTTACTTTTTCAGCATTCTCTCTGGGTTGTCAAGCCTTTGTAGTTATTTTTATAAATAGCAATCGCTGGCTGCTTCCATTTTTACCCAGGGAAACTCCACCTCCAGCTGGAACTGGCTACCATCCTGCAGCAGACCAGCCACGGGGCTGGATTTGCCCCCATTTCTCCTGCCAATGTCTTCTTTCCACTCCCTTTCAATACTGCAGACCCCCCTCTGCTGTCTCTTTTGTGCTTCCAACGTCACCTGTCTCCCTGTGGCTAAGCTCCTGATCCATCACAATTACTCCCTTCTCCACAACAAAGGTCAAGTTCTCCAGTATGGCACCCAGCATCCTCCATGATATGGCCCAGGCTCACCTGCTTGACCACATCTCTTGCCTTTCCCTTACCATGCCCAGGGCTCAAACATCCTGAGCTACCCTGCTCTTCAGGAAAGTGTCAGGCTCAGTCACACCCCCAGGTGAGGAGAGAAGCCAGTTCCCAGAACAAAGAAACAATCTGGTGGCAGGCTTGCCCCAGCAGGGAAGGACAGTGGGCTTCTTGATAGACTGATGTGCCTTTTTTAATAAAATATTTAAACCCTACTAATTGTATGAAGGATCATATAATGAACCACCATGGCTTATGTAATGAAATGCTACCTTTATTGTCTAGTAAACTCTTTTTTTCTTTCCAACTTTCCCCACCAGAGAAAACTTCTATCTTAAATCTGGTGTCTGATATTCTTTGAAAATGTCCCTTTTCTACAGTTTTTTTTTTTTTAAAGATACTTCTTTATTTCTTTTTAAGTTTTATTTTTTTTTAATTTTTATTTATTTATGATAGTCACACAGAGAGAGAGAGAGAGAGGCAGAGACACAGGCAGAGGAAGAAGCAGGCTCCATGAACCAGGAGCCCGACGTGGGATTCGATCCTGGGTCTCCAGGATCGCGCCCTGGGCCAAAGGCAGGCGCCAAACCACTGCACCACCCAGGGATCCCTTTTCTACAGGTTTTTAAAGGGGAACGTGTTGGTATCAGTGGCATACCAAGGAGTGAGAGTAGGGGCAATGATCTGCCCTGATGTAGGCAAGAAGGGGTGTGTTGTCTATAGAAAATTATAAAACCAACAATAAAACCATTTGCCATGCACTGAATTGGATCCCCTGCCCAGATTCCTATGTTGAAGTGCTAATTCCCAGTGGGCTGGTATTAGAGATTTAGAGGTGGAGTCTTTGGGAGGCAGTTAGGTGTTTTTGTTTGTTTATTTTAAAGATTCTAATTCTTTATTTGAGAGAGAGAGAGAGAGAGCATGAAGGAGCAGCAGCAGAGGGAGAAACAGACTCCCCTTTGAGCAGGGAGCCCAACATGGCATTCGATCCCAGGACCCTGGGATCATGACCTGAGCTGAAGCCAGACGCTTAACCGACTGAGCCACCCAGGCTCCCCAGAGGTCATTAGGTTTCGATGAGACCCCCAGGATGGGGTCAGAGAGCTGTCCTCCCTCCTCTCTCTCTCTCCCTCTCTCTCAGCCATGTGAGGACACAGCAAGAAGGCACCATCTGCAAGACCGTAGAGGGCTCTCACCAGGAACCAAATCTACCATCACCTTGATCTTGGACTTCTAGCCTCTAGCTGTGTGAGAAATAAATATCTGTTGCTTAAGCCACCTGGTCTATGGCATTTTGTTGCTTCAGCCTGAGTTGAACTAAGACTTCAGTAAAAGTAAGTCGGCTTTTTAGTACCAGCATAGACGGGCAACTCTGACAAATGTCAGTGATACAATAGTCCTCTGCAGCTGAGGCCGCTCCGACCACTCCCTTCCTTGGTACATCGTGGGTTGACATGAGTCTTGCTAAGATGGTGATGAACTTGAATCAGCAAGAAAGCAAGGGTTAGTTTGTTGGGAAGGTGACTAAAATATTGGTGGGTAAATCTCATAAGGATATGTACAGTAACTTAACATTGATATAAAGTCTGAAGGCACACAAAACAACATTATATATTATTTAGATATATACACATACATATATAACCAAAGTGTAAACATTTTCCTAGAAATCACCTAGAGCGCAAATAGTGACTGAACTTCGATGACTGTCAGCCCATCATATATTTATGTATGTAACTCCAAAGTAAGACAACTGCTTACTTTGTCCAGATTCCTCACTGCCATCATTATCCTCAGTGAATCCATATTCTGTAGCCACTGCTCCAAGAATGCCACTGGTTACCTCCGTACCCCCCAGTTTGACTGTGTAAGGCTTGATTTCTTTGCTAAAAAAAGCATACGATTGTCTTACCTTTGTATAGTCTTTTCATTTATTACCTATTTTATTCTCACAGTAGATCCATGAGGGTGTTTCTTTGTTAGCTTCTTCATTAGACCTGAATGGTATAGGACAGCAAGTGCACACTTCTTTCGAATGGGCCTGTAGTAGCTATAAGGTGTCTGATCCAGGTCAGGCTCAGGTGTGGACTCTGGGCTCTGAACTCAGGGCTGACGCTGCCCCTTGGGTTGATACATGCTCCACATTTTTCCATTCCTTCCTGGGCCAGTGGGTATCCAGGGCCACTTCCTGTCATGGTGAATGTCAGGAGCACAAGAGCATGAGCAGAAATGCATGATGCCTTTCCAGGGCCTGGCTGGTGGCTGTCACTCTGTCACTGTGATCTGCATTCCATGCGACAAACAAGTCTAGACTATGTTAGTCAGCCCGGGGTGCCATAACAAAATACCACAGATCGGTGGCTTAAACAACAGAAATGTATTTCCTCATGGTTCTAGAGGCTGGAAGTCCAAGATCAAAGTGTCAGCAGGGTTTGTTTCTCCTGAGGCCCCTGTCCTGGGCTTGCAGATGGCCTCCTTCTATGTCCTCACATGGTCTTCCCTCTGTGCAGCTTTTCAATTAGTGAAGGAGACTGCCCTCAGGAAAAAAAAAAAAAAAGCCTATCCATATTTCAAATCCCAGGGGACAAGAAAATCTGAGCCTTGTTCAAGAGCATCAGCATCCCCAGGATATGCATGTTTCTGCCCAAAAGAGCTACTTGCTTTGTGAAAGCTGCTGTTCCATTCCACATTTTATGGACTGCCTGTGTGCCAGGTGTTCTAGGAATATTACTCCATTGAACATTTGCAACCACCCAGCATGAAGGCATTATTACCCTCATCTTACAGATGAGAAAACGAGAAACTAGATGAAGCAACGGACCTCACATTTGGAACTCCGTGGGGGACAAACATGAAATGGGTTTTTTCCCCCTTCAAATCTTTTAAAAATGTATATCAAATCTCCTTTCATAATCTTTTTTTTTTTTAAAGATTTTATTTATTTATTCATGAGACACACACACACACAGAGAGGCAGAGACAGAGGCAGGAGAAGCAGGCTCTCTGTGGGGAACCGGATGTGGGACTTGATCCCAGGTCTCCAGGATCACGCCCCAGGCTGAAGGTGGCGCTAAACTGCTGAGCCACCTGGGCTGCCCTCCTTTCATAATCTTTAGTAAAATCAGGCTAATCCCATGCTCCTAGCTTTGTGGTTGCTTTCAGGTATTAAACATAATCCTCCTGTCCTAGCTCGTTCCTTCTTAAAATCTTAAATGGTGACTCTGATGTCATGCTCCCTGCCTGCCCTTCTTGCAGCACCAGTCTGCCGGTAGCTGGGAGGGAGCCTGGGAGTGCAGGGGTGGGGGGAGGGGGCGGATTGCCCTTCACACCTCTCCTCACTGCCCCCCATACCTCGGAGACTTGAAGAAGGGGTGGGGGCAAGGATAAGAGTCTTTTTTGCCTCACTGGGCCTCAAGTGCAACCTCTTCTTCTGTGGGTTTTGTGGCTTCTCTATTGCTGTTCTGAGGATGGCAGGTGTCCAAAAGCCATCTCTCAACAGGAATAACTGTGGGCCCCTCCCTCTGCCTCTTCTCAGAGGAAGTGCTGGTGGGACAGCCCAAGGAACCCACGGCCCCAGCAAAACTCACGGGCCCCTTTTGGGCACACAAGCCACTACACTGTGACCTCTCGGTCTTGCCCCAAAGCCTCCCTCCAACCCAGGAACGTGCTGCTTGCAGGCACCCCGCATCTCAAAGGGCAATTCTCTTGTAGGGCCTCCCTTAACTGAGGAGGAGCAGAGCAAAACATTCCTCAGCAGGGAGCCTCCCGCAGCTCACTAGTTGTGCTCCACTTACACAGTCTGAGGTGGTGGGAAGGCTTAGATGTGCCTGGGACCCTCAGGGCTGAGTGGTGACATTTAACCCATTAAGTGTCATGTATTTATTTTTATTGCGGTAAAATTCACATAACATCACAGTGGAGCATCAGTGGCATTTAGTACTTTCACAATGTAGTGCAACCACCTTATCAATCTGGTTTCCAAACATTTACACGTCCCCAAAATAAAACCCTACACCACTAATGGGTTATTCCCCATTCCCCCCTCTCTCCCCCAGCCCCTGGCAACCACCAGTCTGCCTTCTGTCTCTACGGGTTCACAGGTCTAGTGTATTTTGACATTTTCTTTTGGGGACTGCTTTCCCTAAGACTAGCAGGCTGACTCCAGCAGTCATCACCAAATGGCTCCTGGTACCCAGTGGATCAGACTCCCTGAAAATTCAAAGGGATAGTGGGATTTTTAGCCAATTGTTTGCTTTCAACAACCATCTCTCAATGGCCACAACTGCACTCTCCTCAAGCAGTTAAAAATCAGATTCATAGCTGTAACAACCTGGGAGGCAACAGCCACTTTGGGGAGCATCTGTGTTTTACAGTGTTAGATGCTGTCAGAGAATGGAAAGACAGAGGTGTGTGATCTCGTAGAAAATCCACCACAAGTTGGTGCCTGTCTGTTGGCAGCTTACTGTATGTCCTCACATAAATTATTTCGTTTCCCCAAGTCTCAGTTTTCTCATCTGTGAAACGGGTGGTGACATACTACTGACTCAAGTTGTAAAGCTATCCAAAAGAAACACCAAGGCTTAGAATGAGATGACCTTTAAGATCCCTGTGTGGTTGGAAGCCATTAAGAGGTTTAGGTTTTGCTTCCATCTGTTTTGTTTTGTTTTGTTTAGATTTTATTTATTTATTCATGAGAGACACAGAAAGAAAGAGGCAAAGACACCGGCAGAGGGAGAAGCAGGCTCCCTGCAGGGAGCCTGATGTGGGAATTGATCCTGGAACTCTAGGATCACGCCCTGGGCTGAAGGCAGCCACTCAATTGCTGAGCCACCCAGGGATCCCTCCATCTGATTTTAAACACTATTAGGGAAACAAAACAAACAAATGTAGAGGCCATTACAAAAAGTCAAGTACCAAGCTGAGTCATGGTGACTCCCACTCTGTGATGGTCCAGAGAAGGGACCAGAGAGTTTGTGCCTGGGAGAGAAGGGGACAAAGCTGAAGAAGCAGTTTGTGTAGGGGGCTCTGTGAGAGGCGGGCACAAGCAGGGTGACTCAGGGGCTCTGTGGTCCTGTGCTAGCAATCCCAAGTATGTATGTGTCTGTGTGTGTGTTGTGCACATGCATGCACTCACGTGCAACCACATACGTAAGACACCCTGTATGAGGACTGTTCAAGATTAAAAGACAGTCAGAAAAAAAAAAGACACTTAGGAAACATATCTACCAGATGCAATGTGTGGACCTTATTTAAATCCTAATTCGAGGGGCGCCTGGGTGGCTCCATGGTTGAGCGTCTGCCTTCGGTTCAGGTCCTGATCCTAGGGTCCTGGATCTAGTCCCGCATTAGGTTCCCCGCAGGGAGCTTGCTTCTCCCTCTGCCTGTGTCTCCTACCTCTCTCTGTGTCTTTCATGAATAAATAAATTAAATCTTAAAAAAAAAAATCCTAATTTGAACAAACCAACTGTAAAATAGACATCTTTGGAACAAATGGGAGAATTTGAATGTGAATTGGGTGTTAGATGTCCATAAGGAAATTTTGCTCATTTTGTTAGGTGTGCTAATGTGTGAACATAGGTGGGAACTATTTAAATATGCTTGTTATGTCCTTAATTGTTTTGAGATACATGCTGAAATCATTTAGCAACATCAAGATGTCTGGGATTTTTTTTCCCCCACAAAAATAAAAATAGATGAAGGAAGGATGGCAGAGTGGTAATTACTGTTAAATGTAAGTGATGGCTGTTTGGTGTTTACTGTATGGCTTCTCTAAGTCCGGCTCTAAGCAGGATGCAAACAGCACCTGATCATGTAAAACACAGGGACTTGAGGCAGACTATTGGCTACAAAGGAGATGAGAGACTGGGGAGCCCAGCTGAGGACCCAGAGATTAGTGTCAGCCACTGCCAGCCAGCCCGGGGTTGGAGGGACAACACAAGAAGGTGCTACCTCTGGAGCTGCTTAGCAAAGTGGGGTCACTTAGCCAAGTAGAAACTATAGCAGCCCTTTCATGGGGAAAGGGCACCAGAGACATGGGGGGAGCTACCCCTACTGCGGGGACACTTTCCAAGGCAGAAAGGGAGAGAAACACCCTCCTTGTCCCTTCAGCTCGCTCTCCAGTCTCCCATTGGTGCTCCCTCTCAGTCAAGCCCACGGTATGATCAAAATGAAGATGAGGGTCAGCCCCCTGCAACACAGAGAGGAGTAGGGTGAGGACAAGTGGCATGCATCTGAGGGCAGACAGGTCCAAGGCCTGTGCATTATTCCCTCTACATCTGTGCACATTTTTAAGAACAGAAGGATAAGAGACCTCTACCCTAAAACATTATTTGCACAATATCTCATTGAGGCTTGCCATGAAGACCCCTTGCTATCCTCTTACCAGAGCCCTGGACAGTAGGGCTTTTGGGGAAGAAAAGCCATTAGTTCCATTTTTTAAAAAGATTTTTAAATTTATTCATGAGTGACACGGAGAGAGATGTAGAGACATAGGCAGAGGGAGAAGCAGGCTCCCTGTGGGGAGCTGGATACAGGACTTCACCCGGGGGGATCATGACCTGATTCAAAGGCAGATGCTCAACCACTGAGCCACCCAAGTGTCCCCATTGGTTCCATTTTAAGGCAGCCTCTGGTTGCTCAGATAATGCCTTTCTGGCAAATAAACCAAGCCTGTTGACAAAGATCCAGAAAGAATCAACTGTTGTCATTTGCAAAACCATCATCTTTGAGAAGCCATGAAGATTTGGCCTAAGACCCCACAGTAGCCCTACTGGTGACCTACTCCAAATACATTGTGCATCTTCCTTTCTTTAAATATTTTATTTATTCATTTATTTTAGAGAGAGAGTATGAGTGGGTGGAGGGGCAGAGGGGGCGGGAGAGGGAGACAGAATCTGAAGTAGACTCTGGGCTGAGCATGGAGCCGATGTGGGGCTTGATCCCATGACTACTTGGAGATCATGAGCTGAGCCAAAAAAAAAGAGTCACTCAACCGACTAAGCCACCCAGGTGCCCCAACATTTCCCATATTTCTACTAACAGTGCCTAGATTTTGTTCCTCCTGACAACGTGCTCCCAAATGAATTTCTCTAGCTCTCTTGGAGTTATTGCTAACTGTGTGATTACATTTTGCCCAATATGATATAGGTGGAAATCCTTGGGGAAGGCCATCTTTCCAGAATAAAAATTCAAGTCTCTTTGCTCTGCCTGCCTTTCCTTGTGTGGGATGCGGATGCAATGCTGGTGACATAGCAGCAGTCTTGTGACCATCGGGACTAAAGTCAGTTGCTGGAGGAACAGCTGTACTAGCCATGGACTGCCTAGCCCCAGGCTTCTTGTTAGATGATTAGAAGAAATGACTTACCTGTTCAAGTCACTGGTTGCTGGATCTTGTGTGACTTGCAGTTGAAGACATACCTTGACTAAAGCAAGAAATATGCTCTGACTCAACAAAAGTGAGTAAATTGGTTACCAAGGCAGAGATTAGCATGTGTGTGCGCGCACACACACACACACACACACACACACACACAGGGCTCTGAGCAGACTGGAGTGAGAGAGATTCTTTTATGCTGACTTTGAAGGAGGAAGGGGGCCACTTGGCAAGGAACCGTGGGTGGCCTCCAAGAGCTGAGAGGGGCTCTTTCCGACAGCCAGCAGAAAACAAGGACCTAAGTCTACATCCGAGGAGACGGATCCTGCCCACCACCTGAATGAGCCTGTGAGATCTCCAGGATGGGCAACAGTGTGTGCCCAGGCTCTGAGGCCAGCCCCAGTGAAGCCTCCAGAGAAGAAGGTGGCCCACCAGCACCTCGGGCATCATCTGTGAGTACCCAGACAGCAGATGCAGTGGGTCTGTGCCCAGAAACTCTGAGGTGATAAATGCACACGGTTTCAGGTCACTGGGTTTTTAGGGATTTCTTACACAGCAATAACCGATATGCTGGGATAGAGAATAAAGATACTGCGGTGAAAGAGGGGAGCTGGTGATGAGTCTTCCCAGGACCCAGCTAGGGGAGGGTCGATCTGGGCAGAACTTTCATTTGATCATCCACTGGTCTGCCAACCACTTATTAAGGGCCACTGCTATGTGCCAGGCACGAGGCAACAGTATGAAGCTGTTGCGTCTCACGTCCCATTTCGTACTGTGCAGGCCTAGCAGGAGCTACCCACTGCGGCCGCGGTGGAAGGGATGAAACGGGGACTCACAGGCGTGCAGTTCCCATGACGACCTGGGCCCGGGGCCAGATCCTTTACATATACTGACTCATCATCGATCACCACAACGGCTCTTAAGACAGGCATTAATATAATCATTTTACAGATTAAAAAAACTGAGGTCACACCGTGTAGCGCTGGGAGCCTAGAAAGGGAAGCCGGCTCCTCCCATTCTAAGTTGGGGTGGAATTTGCCGTAGGGAAAAATCAGGTCATCTGAGCGCCTGTGGCCTACTTTACCAAGCAGCCTCCTCCTCCTCCTCCTCCACTGCTCTTCTTCTCAGAAGCATATCCTTCAAGAGTTACAGTATCCTGCATTCACAAACTACAATCTGGGAATAGCTTCTGGAAATGCTTGAACGGAATAAATATCTGGTGGGCCCTCTTCACTTTTTCTTTGTCATCATGTTCTTCCCCTTCCATAAAGACATTATTAGAATGTCCCTTTCAAATGCTTTTTAAATTTGAATCCGGTGTCAACCCATCTCTCCATTGCATTCCACCGCATTGCTGTGAGCGCTGTGAAATAGGAGGATAAAGCGCTGGGGCCTTTTTTTTTTTCCTTCCTATACGAAGCTTTGTGTTCTTCTCTTTTCACTTAATGTGTGTATTAGTCAGGATCCTGGCAGGAAACAGCATTCACTCTGATGGTTCAAATGAAGAGCCATTTAGTGAGGGATGATTTACAGAGATGCAGGTCCGTGTAAGGGAACTGGCAAGAGATGCTGGGCCCCCAGGAGCAGGCCAGAGCAGGAAGTTCTTCCTGCCATCAGAGTCAAAAGGGCCAGGGGAGAAATTGATGGGAAGAGAGCCCAGAGAGGGTGGCAGGCTGAGCAGGGAGTCCTAGAGGAGCAGAGGTGAGGAAAACAGGAGAAGACACATCCGGGCCTGTCTCTCCTCCTGCCCTTCCATCTCCTGCTGGTGTCTCCCCTTGGCTGAACCCAGCCTGCTGTCAGAGGGCAAGGGGACAGGGACGAAGCATTGCACTGGGCAGTTGTGGGGTACAGAAAACGATTCTGGAAGGACAAGTGGAGAAGAATTAGCATATTATATTATGAACACTATCCCATGGCATTAAATATCCTTTGAAGACAGTGTGGGGTTTTTTTGGTTCTTTTCTTTTAAAGTAGGTTCCAGGCCCAGTGTGGAGCCCAACACGGGGCTCAAACTCATGACCCAGAGATCATGACCTGAGTTGAGACCAAGAGTCGGATGAGCCACCCAAGCACCCCTGAATGACTACATATTTCATCATGGAGTGAGTGAGTCTATAATTTATTATTAGAAGTATCAATATTAGTAGCAGTAGGGGCGCCTGGCTGGCTCTGTCTGTAGAGCATGCAACTCTTTATCTCAGGTCGTGAGTTCAAGCCCCACATTGGACGTAGAGCCTACTTAAAAAAATGAAAATTAGTAGTGGAGGTAATAGCAGTAAATCAGAGGGTACTAAGATTGGTCTCTGTCCAATTACTGCAATGGTGCCTTTGCTCATCATTTTAGTTTCCATACCTGCCATTGTAAGTGACAGAATTCAGGGAGGTGTCTCCACAGTTGGAAGGCTTGCAGAGTCCAGGGGAGAAGCACCAGCTCTGCCTCCCTCCCCAGAAGCCACGTTGGGCCTGCAGACCTGACCTTTCTTTGGCTAGTTGCATGCACAGGAGAAAGCTCCGGTGTCACCTGAAAGGACTGTTCTGAGAAATTGCAGGGTCGAGGGAGGGCGGATGGATGCTCAGGGGTGGGTCCGATGCTCACAAAGGAGCCCACTCCTTAGGAGACAATTAAATATGGGGAGACTCAGCATTTGGGCTTCCCCCCATCCTCCTCCAGGGCTCCTGGTCCTCAGGCTGTGGCAGTCTTGCTCCCCCTGCTGGCCAGCCAGGGCACCTACAGGAAACTGCGCCTGGCCAGGCTCCTGCGGGTCCTGAGCAGTAGTGGCCACGCTGCGCGGTCCCCAGTTTGTACCCAGCCTCTGGGACTAGCCCCTGGAAAAGTTCCCACAGGGTTTCGAGCACCTGAGGGATACCTTGGACTCATCTTCCCGGAACAGATAATTGTTTTGGCTACAACAGGATCTCTTGGACACTGGTGGAAATTTAAACCAGCACAGGTATGGAGAAACCTCAATTTTTTGCTTCAGCCTCACCTCCACCAGGAAGCCTTCCATGACCACACCCACCAGTCTCCCAGTGTAATCGGCATGCTCCTTTCCCCCTCTTCCTGTAGCATTTTTGTTTGCCTCTGCCTCAGGTGAACGAGAAAGGTACATTTCTCTTTTGAAGTCCAGTTCCTCCATGAGATCCCAGTAACTTGATTTCAATCACTTCAAGGTGTTGAAAAAAAAAAAAAAAAACCAACCCACAGGCCCAAAATTGTGTCACTTGGGCCAGGCGAAGTCACCAAACCAGGCTTAATACCTAACCTGATTGCAGTTTCAACTCCCCCCAAACTAAGTTTGAACCTTTCAATCAGGAATTTTCATCTGCAAAAGATGACCCTCTGCCCTTCCTCCTAAGGGAAAATGACCTTGCCTCAAACGATCCTTTCTTTTGCTAAGAACTTTCTTGCCCCACCCTCCTTCCTATAAACACCTCTCATTTTGTACAGCTTCTGGGAACTCCCCTCTACGAGCTAGATGGGATGATGCCTGCTGGTTTTAATAAAGCCAATTAGAACTTCAAATTTACTTGATTGAGCTTTGTTTTTACTTTTCTTTTTTAAAGATTTTATTTATTTATTTATTTATTTATTTATTTATTTATTTATTCATGAGACACGCAGAGAGAGACAGAGACATAGGCAGACGGAGAAGTAGGCTCCCTGCGGGGAGCCCGATGCAGGACTCGATCCCAGGACCCCGGGATCACAACCGGAGCCAAAGGCAGAGGCTCAACCACTGAGCCATCCAGGTGCCCCTGGTGAGATGCTCCTTGTCCGCGGTCATAGGGTCCTGACTTCGGGCTCCTTCACTGGTTGGCTTTGGACCCCTGGGATCCCTTCTGTGCCCCCGTCACTTGGCAGGGGCACTGGCTTTTCTGCAAGAACCACCGAGGGCAAGATAAAGCTAAGCTCTTTCCGTTGGTCCCTCCCCCACCTGGGGCCTCCCGGGGCAACAACGGCCTGCCCCGCCCCCCCATCCCGTCCCTCCACCTGGTCCCGCCACACCCCTGCGCTCAGGGGCTCCGCTCCGGAAGCCGGGCCCAGCGCGCCTACCTCTTCCCTCCTCCCCTGCATCGCGTCCCCTTGACCCCTTGACCCCTCGGCCCAGCCGGGGAATCGTAGCGGGGCAGGAAACCTTGCTCTAATTCCGGGTGGTTTACTGCCCGGTCTTTTGTCCAAGCCCTAGGGACTCTCAGCCCTAATGGTCTGGGCGGGCTGTGGAAAACAAAAGCCAGGAAGTGACTCTCGGCTCTCCTAGGAGCTGCAGCGGGAGCTGGTTTAAATGGGGGAGGTGAGAGGAAGCGGGAAAGGGGGTGGCCAATGTTAGAGAAATCACCTAAGGGTCCAAAAATGTCCTGCCACCCCGCCTTCTGGCACCTGATCTTGCCTCACCTGCCCTCACCCATCCTGTCCCCCAAGAGGGGGAGGGTAGGGCCGGGGTGGGAGTAGTCAGGGCCTGCCTTCTCAGGGAGAGGAGGCCAGGAACCCTTGGGGGTCCCACCCCTGCATCTCCCAGCACAAGCCTGGCCTGCAGCTCCTCCATCAATGGCTGTCCTCATAGAGGATCTCAAGGAGGCCGGGGAGCCCCGGGTGGCTCAGCGGTTTAGCGCTGCCTTTGGCTGGGGGTGTGATCCTGGAGACCCGGGATCGAGTCCTATATCGGGCTCCCTGCATGGAGTTTTCTCTCTCTCTCTCTCTCTCTCTCTCTCTCTCTCTCTCTGTCTCTCATGAATAAATAAATAAAATCTTAAAAAAAAAAAAAGGATCTTGAGGCCAAAGTTAAGTGACTCTGAAGTGACTCCATTTTAGACACGGTCCATCTCTGCTGCTTTTCTACTGGGCCTCATCGATTCATGTTCCACATTTTGCCTCTGAATAAGCCGAAGAGCTATGCTTCTGCTTCAAGAGGGAAGCAAGAAAGTGAATCATTTTTTGAGTTTTGTCCCAGGCCCCAAACACCTGATAACACCCAGATCCCAAACATGTTCAGGATGTTAGTGCCAAACAAATCTCAGCTGATGCTGGCATCAGTAGCGCCACAGCAAGAGGAAACCGGATATCATGCTGTATTTTCTTTTCTTTTCTTTCTTTCTTTTTTTTTTAAGCAAATAGAGAGGGGCAGGGGCAGAGGAAGAGAGAGTCTCAAGCAGGCTCCATGCCCAATGCAGAGGCCAACGCAGGGCTTGATCTCACAACTCTGAGATCATGACCTGAGCAGAAATCAAGAGTCCGATGCTTAACCGACTGAGCCACCCAGGGGCCCCGATTTTTGGTGATATGTGGAGTAAGACCTATTGTTCACCTGACACTCGCCTTTGATGGGACCGACCCTGGATTCCTGGAGGAACGCGTACCCTAGACCTTTTCTAATATAAATCTCTAGCCCCAAGCAGTGACAAGACTCCTCCTTTCCTTTCCGAGTCTCCCAGACACTCCATCTGCTCTTCCCTACCTGTCACAGTATTCAATAAAGTCTGTTTTCTGTTTTGATCTCTATTCTGCGTGAAGCCAAGGAGTCTCTCGGCTGGTCCTGGGGGACCCTCCCCTGGGGCCTCTGACCCAGCCCCACTACATCAGTTCAAATGTCTGGCAAAGCCAGGGATGGTGCTGCCAGAAGTCTCAGGCTCCCAACACAGGTAAACTGAGGACTCTCTGCTTCCCCTTGGAAGTCTGCAGACTCCCACCACGTACAGCTCCTTCTTTCCCTGTCCTCCTTCCTGGCTGGATGATGATCAGAGAAAAACTCTCTAAAGGCCTGAAATACAAAGGAAGCCATTTTAGCTTTCTTTCTAAGTTAACATGACTGTGTATAAACTTGGTTTAAACCCAAAGCCTGATTTACCACCCACCACCCAAGCATCCTGCATCTGCTTTGTGCATGAGTAGCCTAAAGGAGAACCATCTTGCCCTTGAGATAGCCATCAATGCTCCCACTACCTGCATTCTTCTATGGTCAAACTCGAGATCCCTGCCTACATGTGAATCTGTAATCTTCTGAGTTTTCACAAGAGGGAAAAAGTATAGAAGTATCTAAAAAAGTATAAAAGACTGTCATAACTGCTCATTCTCCAGAGACTTTCTTCCCTGGTGAAGAGCCTGTTTCCCTGGGCAGCTGTCCTACGTTGGGCTTCCAGAAAACTCTCCTTCTTACTTTTAGAGATTTTAAAAGGTGTGTTCATTTTGCATCAACAATGTACACTGGCTTCCCGTCCCATCTCCTGTTTCATTTCCACCCCTGGCTCTTCTCCGTGCTGAAGTCCAATTTCCCCTTTGCTGTTCAAGCAGAATTTCCTGAGCTCTTCTCATGCAGTGACAATGATGCTAGATGCTCTTGAACAGGGGACTGGGGTAGACATGTTGGGAGGAGAAAGCAAGGAGCTAGGAAACCACCTGACAGATGACCCAACAAAATGACTGAAGCAGCGGGACTGTGGGGGGTGGCGTGGATAGGGGGGCTGTAGGTGCCCAGGCAAGGGAGAGGAGCCAGGGTGAGGAATCAGGCTGGATTTCCTGGGGTGGTAGGACCATGCTGGAGCCACACAGAGAGGAGCACTCTCCTGGGCCCACATGCTCTTGAACAGCTGGGATTTCTATACAACACCCTCGTCCAGGCTGCCCAGCCCTCACTCATGTATTTATTCACCACAAGCTTCCTCAGCTGGGCCTTGTAGGATGCTCTGCAGCCACAGAAAGGAGGTGCTGCAGGCCTCCAGCCTCTCTTCCTGATCCCACCGGCCTCCAGGCCTGAGCCTGCCCCCAGCCTCGGGGCACCTGCACACCTCCGGTGCAGTCCTAGGTTTCAGGCCAAGCCAGGGCACTGCAGGAGGGCTGTGGCTGCAAAGCCAGTCCTTTCCTTTCCTAAACCAGGAGGAAGCTGAAGCTTCCCAAGGTTGCATGCAGGTTGGGGACAAAGCCAAGACTCAAAACAACAATGCATGGCCCAAGGTGGCTCCCCTTTTTGCTATACTGAAGTGGGAGAGCTTGGTTCTTGTCTCATGGAGTCGAAGAATGAAGCTCACAGATGAAGGAAAGCCATAGAATTTTATTAAGTGAAGATGCTGAGAAAGCTCTCAGGAGTGAGAGGGGTCCTGACAAGGTTGCCACTGGGGGCTTGTAGGATTGGTGTCTCATTGAAAGCCAACCAGGGAACCCAAATCTTTTAATATATTTATTGATATCACCATTGAGTAGGGACTAGTGATAACACTTTCAATGGCTTACTTCCTTTTTAGGGTCCAGTAATTCTTTGTCGGTCACAAGTAGCTGTTATATGGGACGCCTGGGTGGCTCAGCTGTTGGTGCATCTGCTTTGGGCTCAGGGTGTGATCCGCGGCTGAGTCGTGCATCGGGCTCCCTGCATGGAGCCTGCTTCTCCCTCTGCTTCTGTCTCTGCCTCTCTCTTTTTATTTTTAAATAAAAATCTTATCAAAAACAATCTTAAAGCAAAATAAAACAAGTAGCCGTTATAACAAGACTCCACCTCTGGCACCTGAGACAGGATGGTCTGGTCTGTTTCTTTACCTCTGGTTTCCTTTCATCTCCACACTTTGGGGAATTTCTGTGAGCCTGATCCCATAGCCCCCTTCTTATCTCTCCCTACCTAGCCCTGCCTGCCCCTTACTCAACACCACCTATAAACTCTGCAAACTCACACCCTTCTAAAGTAAGACAGGATGACTTCTGTACAAGTTCCCTCATCAGTTTGCTGTGGAGTTAAAAAAATAATGCATATGAAGGTTTGTAAATGAGGCAGCGTGGGTGGCTCAGCGGTTTAGTGCCTCCTTCAGCCCAGGGCGTGATCCTGGAGTCCGGGGATCAAGTCCCACGTCGGGCTCCCTGCAGGGAGCCTCCTTCTCCCTCTGCCTGTGTCTCTGCCTCTCTCTGTGTGTCTCTCATGAATAAATAAATGGAATCTTTAAAAAAAAAAAGTTTGTAAACTGGTTAATGTTTCTTAGGAATCTTGACTTTTCCCCCAAAGCCTTGCCGGGTGACTGCACACACAGTGGCTCTCAGTAGATGCTTTTGGACTGAGTTGCTATCAGGGCCACAGGGTCTCCCCTCCGGGGTCTCCCCCCCTCCCCTCCCCAACCCCTAGAGGTAGGTGTTCAGCCAGGTGGCCAGGAGGCAGGAAGGGAGGCACCACCCTGCCCGCCAGGCATTCACAGCGCAGTTGGGGAGCCTGACAAGGAAGCAGACACAACGCCCAGTGTGAAGAGTGCGTGGTGGAGAGCGCCAGGCTGCCATGGGAACAGAGAGGGGCTTGTAACCACAAGAATGAAAACAGCTCCTCGCATCTGTGCATTGCTTTCAGCTTTTCAAAGAGCTGGGTGTGAAGGGGAGGGGGGCTGGGGAATGAAGACTGGGAGCCTTCCCGTCCGGCTTTGTTGGAGCTGCAGGGCTGTCACCTTGGTTGAGCTTATGCTCTTTCGATGGGGAGAAAAAAAGAAGAAAGACACCCAGCTGCTCGTGCCACCCCATTAACAAGGCATTTGTAGCAGCTCCGTCTTAGCAAGACCATTTCTTTCCTTCTTCACATGATCATTTTTTGAGGTTTAGTTTTCAGAAAGGCATCGCTGCATCAGTGGACACCAGGCCGGGAAGGAAGAACTGGAAGGATCACTTCCAGTGAGCAGGATTCTCACCTCCTACTAATGAGCCACTCCACAACCCTCTTCTAGTTTAGTGCCCAATTATGGGGCTTGTCTAAGCAGAGTGGATTTAACTCTTGTGGTTCTGTGTCTCTCAAGTGTAGTATAGCAGAGGAAGGGGTAAGTAATGTGATGGAGCAAATGACCCCAAATCAATGCCTTCAAACCCCAAAGGTTTACTTTTTGCTCTCACTACACATAGGTCCTGGGTTGGTGGGGTCTGTGTTCCATGTTGTCCTCACTTGGGGACACAACATCTGGAGGCCCATTGGGGGAAGGAAAAATAGAGACGCCCTGGCTCTCAAATGCCTTCATGTGTAAGTGACCCCTATCACCTACCAAATCCACTGGCCCGAGAGGGTCATGTGACCATGGCTACCTTCGAAGTGGGAGTAGGAACAGAACTAGGTCACCAATGGTACTTGTGGCAGAGATCATAACACTCACAGCACGGACTCTGTCACTGCTAATCTCTGAGGGTCATCAGGCTTCTTCGGGTTCCACTGTGAACTCTGACTTTGCACCCCGGGTTTAACCATCCAAGAGAGAATGTGATGGGGCCTGTGAACTAACAGCACCTTTATTTGGGCTGGACTTCCAAATGTTTCCTGGGGCATGGTGTGTGTGTGTGTGTGTGTGTGTGTGTGTTGGGGTGGGTATGGCATGTATCTGTGTGTGTGGGTATGTGGTGTGTGGTGCGGTGTAGTGCAGGGTGAGAGTTTTGTGTGTGTGGTGTAGTGCAGATGTCTGGATGTGCGTGTGTGAGGATTTGGAGTGTATGTGTGTGTGTCTGGGTGTATGTGTGGTATGTAGTCAGTGAGGGTTTGGTTGTGTTTGTGTGTGCGGTGTGTGAGGGTTTGGGGTTCGTGTGGTGTGTAGTGAGGTGGTTATGGTATGTGTCTGCGTGTGTGATGTGTGTGGCTGGCTGTGGCTCCAGCCAGTGGGCAGAAGTCAAGGGGGCACATGGTTCCTGCAGGACACCTTTTTGCTTCAGGTGTGGCTGAGGCCTTTTCCCTCAGAAGGGGTTGCATGCACTTGAGAGGGTCCACTCCTCAGGTATTTGAAGAACAG
Organism: Nyctereutes procyonoides; assembly: GCF_905146905.1. Classification (NCBI taxonomy): domain Eukaryota; kingdom Metazoa; phylum Chordata; class Mammalia; order Carnivora; family Canidae; genus Nyctereutes; species Nyctereutes procyonoides. The sequence goes on along the minus strand of NW_026575030.1, from coordinate 8,469,128 downwards.
TAATATAAATATTGGTTTATCCAAAGCAGTCATTCTCACACTTTAGGGTTCACACAGACGACCCCAGGGAGAAGCTTCCTGTGTCCTGTCCACAGACAGTCTAATCTGGTAGTGCTCAGGTCGGTCTGGGGATCTGCATTTAATGAGTACCTCAGGTGGTTGGGAAGTTTCCCTTCTCTCTCTCTTTTTTTTTAAAGATTTTATTCATTCATGAGAGACACACAGAGAAAGGCAGACCCACAGGCAGAGGGAGAAGCAGTCTCCCTGCAGGGAGCCCAATGCAGGACTCCATCCCAGGACCCCAGGATCACACCCTGAGCTGAAGGAGGACGCTCAACCACTGAGCCACCCAGGCATCCCAAGAAGCTTCCTTTCTGACAGTGGATTTAATCTCACTCTACCTGGAGAAAATTTTACCAAGAGCCCACTTTTCAGAAGAGTCCGCAGGCCAACATCCTATCCCCACAGGCCAAAGCATTGAGTCAGTGACTAAGACGTTCCAGTCGGGGCTCCAAGGTGCCCCACATGCTCCAAATCCATTCACCAAGAATGTGCCAACAGGGAGTGGGTCTCCCCGGGGTCTCCAGGAGGCTTTGCTGTTGTCCCAGATGTAGAAACCCCAGGTGACCCTACTTCTCCAGTGAGGCTGCAGCTTTGCTGAGAACACTGCACAGACTTCCCCTTGGTGCTCCGGGGATCCCGTCCTGGCCCCACCGGCAACAGCTGTGTGTCTGTGGGCAAGTTACACCACCTCTCTGAGCTGCTGCTTCCCACTGGACCAGAGGCTAATACCTGCCTCCCTTTAAGGGGTCCTGTGGTGAAATGAGGTGATGTGGGGAAGCAGCGTGCTCCGAGCAGCTGCTGCCCCCGTGGGAGCCCTAATACTATTCCTTAGAGGCAGTTCCATGTGGGGCAGCACAGAACAAGCTGAGGGGAAGAGTCCTTGAGGGCCTGGGGAAACACGGGAGCTCTGCTCACCTTGCTGGGCTCCAAAAGCCATGGCCACCTCTGCTGAGGTGGCCCAGGGTTGGGCCAGTCAGGGGGACACGAGCCTGGGGCCACAGTGCCAGAGGGGCTTCCTGGTGAGGCCACAGGCCCTCCTGCTTGCTGGGCCTCGTAGCCATCTCTAGGCTTCCTGCCCCTGCCCTTCCCTTGAGATGTCAGTTTCCCCTTCGTCAGGTTAATGTGACCACTGAATAATTTAGCAAATCTCCCTTTGCTCAAGACTCAACTGAAGATCTTATCGTGAGGCCAAACAAAATTGATTTATATGTATGCAAGCATTTCCCCTGGCAGCTGCCACTGGCTCAGGCAACAGATGGCTCCTGACATTCATTTGGCTGGCAGGCGGCGCCTGAGGTACCAGATCCAAAGTGGGTCAGACAGGAGTTAGGAGGTAGAAGGAGCCGTGGGTCTGCAGTGAGAAGGAGGCACCGGTAGGCCAGGGCCGGGGAGGGGGTTCTGCTGGGGCCCTTCTCCCACGGGAGGAGAGGGGTATGTCTCCAAGAGCCTGTGCTACTCCACAGCCTGGGACAGCCACACCTGCTTCCTCTGCTGGGGCTGAGTCCAGACCTCAAAGCAGGGTCACCTTTCCCGTCCAGGGACCAGCTCAGGACAGTCGGTGTGCCAATTGGCCGGGTTAGGATCTGGGGATAGAGGCCTGAGGGTGGCCCCACTGCTGCAGAGAGCCCTCTTGAGGTGACTTATCCAGGGGGACAAAAGACAGGACAGGGGTTTATTTTTTATTTCTTAAAGATTTCATTTATTTGACAGAGAAAGAGAGAGACAGAGAGAGCACAAGCAGGGGGAGCGGCAGCGGGAGAGGGAGAAGTAGGCTCCCCGCTGAGCAGGGATCCTGATGATGCAGAGCTCAAACCCAGGCCCCGGGATCACGACCCGAGCTGAACGAAGGCAGACACTCAACCACTGAGCCACCCAGGGGCCCTGACCTTGGTCTTTTCTTCTTTTTTTTTTAAAGATTTTATTCATTCATTCATTCATTCATTCTTTCTCATTCATGAGAGACAGAGAGAGAGAGAGGCAGAGACACAAGCAGAGGGAGAAGCAGGCTCCATGCAGGGAGCCCGATGTGGACCCGATCCTGGGTCTCCAGGATCATGCTCTGAGCCAATGGCAGGTGCTAAACCACTGACACACCCAGGTGCCCTGACCTTGGTCTTTACACATGCGGATGACCTTAGGGTAAATTCAAACCTGACAGTGATTTGAGGTCTTGGAAAACAGGGCTGGTGAGCACACAGTGCCCACTGATAGTGCTGTGTGATAGCAAGCATGACTCTGGCCAAGCCGTGAACCGGCCCAGCCTAACTGGCTGACTAGCTGGTCCGTGTCCAGGTGTCAGACTCTGGCAGGACTTGTTTGACGACAACAGTGAGGTCTATAAACAGAGAAGGTCTGATGATAAGGCAGTGAGATCCTGTCGTGTGGTATGTGGATGCTCGTCCAGCCTGCAGGCACCAGCCACAGACCTCCACTGGCCTTTGCACTGAATAATCTGTGGGTGCTTTTTTCTTTTTAAAGATTTCTTTGGGATCCCTGGGTGGCGCAGTGGTTTGGCGCCTGCCTTTGGCCCAGGGCGCAATCCTGGAGACCCGGGATCGAATCCCACGTCGGGCTCCCGGTGCATGGAGCCTGCTTCTCCATCTGCCTGTGTCTCTGCTTCTCTCTCTCTCTGTGACTATCATAAAAAAAATAAAAAATAAAAAAAATAAAGATTTATTCATTTGAGAAAGATAGAGAGTCAGAGATAGTGACAGATAGCAATAGAGAGAGAGAGAGAGAGAGAAGCAGACTCCTGGCTGAGCAGAAAGCCTGATGCAGGGCTTGATCCCAGGACCCCGGGATTGAGACCTGAGCTGAAGGCAGATGCTTAACCCACTGAGCCACCTGCACCCCATCTGTGGATACTTTAGAGAACCTTGTTCAGGTCTTCTCACTCAGGCTGCCTCAATCTGGGAGCTCTTCAATCACCACCACCACCGCCACCACCAAAACTGTCTTTCCATGGAGGCATAATCAGGAGGGAGGAGGGACATCCCAGGAGACAGAAAGGCAGTGGGACTTAGCATCCGTGCACCCTGCACCTGAGAGAGAAAAGGCAGAGGGGACACCCAGACACCCAGATGCCAAGCTGGAACCGGGGGACACTGCCTCCTCGACCTCTGACATTCCTCTCACACATCCCCAGACCCAGCCTGCCACGAGATCACCTCAATGCTCGCTCCTAAATGTAGCCTGAGTCCTGCTTCTCTCCATCTCCACGGCCACTGCCCAGTTCAGGTCACCACCATCCTTCTTCGTTGCTAAATGGCTCCTCCCCCACCTGCTCTGCCTCCTGTCTGGCCCCCTCAACCCACTGTCCACACCAAAGTCACCTTCTAAGATCCAAGCACGATCATGTCCTCTCCTGCTGTAACATGATCCAAGGCTCCCGACTGCTGTCAGAATAAAGTTTAAATTCCTCCCCACAGCCCATGACACTCACGGACCCTGGTCCCCACCAAGCCCTTCAGCCTCATCTCCCCCGACACCCTTGCTTGCACTCTGTGCCAGCCAAGCCGGGTTTTGCTCTTTGACCCTGGACCAGTTCTCTATTTATTGCCTCTAATACACCCTTCACTGCCTGCTTTGAGAAAACAGAGAGGGACCCTTTAAATATTTCTCCCCAGTGGGCACAGTTGAGTCCTGTCAGTAGGGGCACTGGAGGGGCGCTGGAGGACAGGATTCTTCTCGGCCTGCTGTACAGTGCCAGGGCAGTTTCTCCACCAGCTCCAGGGCTCCTCCAGAACACGGCCTCCCCAGTGTCCAGCTCCTGGGGCTGCCCTGCCCCGGCAGCTGGTGGCCCCTCCTAGCTCTGCAGCAGGGTGCTACTTAATGAAGCCCTCTCCACCGGCCGCCTCCCTCAGGGGGCGCCGCCTTGAGAACCCTGGTCTGAAACAGGATTCTGAGCTTCACGTGAATCGCAGCTTCCTGTGGACCCCAGAAGTCTGTTTGAAAGTTATCACCACCCAGGTGCCCTGCAGTTATACAGGTGCTCAGGAACATGTTCCTGACTACACAGAGGCTTCTGAGTTCTGTTATGTTGAAATACAAGAAGTAACAGTGACAGCAGGAATGAAGGTCACAGAGAACATTAGGTAAACGGAGACCAATGATGAGGTCTGCTTAATTTTCTCGTAATACAGTGAGCTGATGGGAAGACGGAATTCGGTTATTTACCAGCGTGTGTATGTGTGCACGCATGTTCGAACAGCACACACATGTATATGTAATCCATTCCTTTTTCCTTGAAACTCATAAGACTAAAATAGGGAAGGAGTGCTGTATGTTGCAATGATAGATTTTTTTGAATATTTAGGAAATCAAAAATTCTCTAGGCTTTCCATCTTTTTAAAAAATATTTATTTATTTAAAGGAATCTCTATACCCAATATGGGGCTTGAACTCATAACTCTGAGATCTAGAGCTTCATTCTCTTGGACCAAGCCAGCCAAGTGCCCCTGGGCTCTCCATCTTCATTTACGCTTGATATATTATGTGCCATATTTGCTTTGAAATCTTTGATTCTCAGAAGTTTTACTAAAATTCTAAAGGAAAAAACCCATTTTCATCAGCTCTCTAGATTTTTTTTTTTTTTTTTTAAATTTATGATAGGCACAGAGAGAGAGAGAGAGGCAGAGACACAGGCAGAGGGAGAAGCAGACTCCATGTACCGGGAGCCCGACGTGGGATTCGATCCCGGGTCTCCAGGATCGCGCCCTGGGCCAAAGGCAGGCGCCAAACCGCTGCGCCCCCCAGGGATCCCCCTCTCTAGATGTTTTAATATCAGTTCATAAAACAGAGTATGTTGACAGCATGGTGGCCTAAATGCTGCAAATTTGCAGCCATTACCACTTCAAAGAGGGTTGAGTGAGGGATTATTTTTCCATGTCCAAATAGTTCCTGCCTTTTTTTTTTTTTAAGATTTTATTTATTTATTCCTGAGAGACACACACAGAGAGAGAGAGAGAGAGAGAGAGGCAGAGACACAGGCAGAGGGAGAAGCAGGCTCCATGCAGGGAGCCCAACGTGGGATTCGATCCCAGGTTCCCAGGATCACGCCCTGGGCTGAAGGTGGCACTAAACCGCTGAGTCACCCGGGCTGCCCTAGTTCCTGCTTCTGTAGAAACTTCATTTTTAGATTAATCTCTGAGGGATGAGCTATCATAATTCAAGTTAACAGTTCTTTGTTCTATCAATTGTCCACTGTTCACTGTCAGGCAATAGTAGTAGAGGCATTCAAGATGCAGCAAACTTGTACTATTTTCTAAGAGAAATTGGAGGCATTTTCTTCTTTATTATTGTACTTTTGATTAAGCAGTTTGATGATATAAAAGTTTATGTTCCCTATAAATCTAGTCAGAAATCATTTTTTATTTTGTTGGTTAAGTTAAATAGCCTCTGGCAGGATAGAGTAGAGTACTGGGTACAAAGTAAGCTAAAGACTACAATAAAATGCTAGTTCTTAAAAGAAAACTAGTTTATGCACTAAACATTTTGTGCCTTGGTATAACATTAACATGACATGTCTCTAAAATGCCAAAAAAAAAAAAAAAAAAACCCAGTGTTGAATCACATCATATTTTCCATTATGTCAGATTGCTAATTGTGCTCTACGAAGTTTGATTGAATCTGCGTCTACACTTACTGTCACAGGTGACAGTTTGTCATTGTTAGAGATTTCAGTAATTAAAACAGGAAACAGAAGCTTAAGTTTGTTTTTTCGTTTTTCTTTTTAGTAGGCTCCATCCAGTGTGGGGCTTGAACTCCCAGCCCTGAGGTTAAGACCTGGGCTGACATCAGGAGTCAGATGCTTAACTCACTGAGCCACCTAGGCGTCCGAAGTTATTTTTCTGTATAAAAATTATGTTCCTTGGAACCACATTGTGATTGTTTTTGTGCTCTTATGCACTGGATGTCTGAACCTGAGTGCAGTCCTGGGGACCCTTTCTAATTACAGGAAGGCACTTCTTTCCTCAACGCTGTGATCTGACCTGTGACACGTCTGTACTACACACTGGCCAATGAGTCAGTTGCAAACCAATTGAATGTACGAATCTTACGCTAGTGGTGAAATCTCTTCAGAATAGTCCCCACGATTTGAAAGTTTGTTTTGAAATTTTCGAGCATCGAGTGTCAATCAGGACTGAAGATGAAACATCAATGAATTTGAATCCTCATGCTTTATGTGTACTCCCTTTTCAGATTTTTCAAAGTCTCTGCTATTTTTACTATACTGTCGCATTTAAATTGCCTACACACTAACTTGGCACAATTAAAATAAGATGGTGCTACACATATGAAAAGATGAGTGGGCACCAAGTGGTCCTCATGCCTTCACTGCACTGATTTCACCTTGTCAGTCTCCTCCATAGGACTGCAAGCTCCCCAGGACCTCACAGCGCACCTGACCAGGAGCCAGCTGCTTAGTTCCCGGTCCTCTGAGAAGTAGACATGGGGGACACCTGGGTGGCTCAGTGGTTGGGGGCCTGCCTTCAGCTCGGGGCATGATCCTGGGGTCCCAGGATCGAGTCCCACATCGGGCTCCCTGCAAGGAGCCTGCTTCTCCCTCTGCCTGTGTCTCTCCCTCTCTCTCCCTCTCTGTGTGTATCTCAAGAATAAATAAATACAATCTTTAAAAAAATTTTAAAAATTAAAAAAAAGAAAAAATAAATGAATAAAATCTTTAAAAAAAATAAAGAATAAAGAAATAGACATGGAGATGACAAGTACTGGGGGAAACGCCTCCGAAGGGCAAAGGGCTTGGGAATAGGAGGTGGGGAGAGGCTTCGGACCACTTTGCAGGTCGAACACCTGGAAAGGAGTGGGGCATGCAGGAGGATCGGGTAGGCAGGGTCTCAGGCTTCAGAGCAGCTCTGAGAAAAAAACCTGCTGGGCTCCTGGGGGGCCCCGGAGCCATAGCCACCCACTGGAGGAGTCCCCCAGTTCACTGGAATGGGCCTTAGGCCTGCCACCAGGCCAGCCACTGGCTGAAAGCAGCCCATGAGAGGCACAGCTCAGTGAGAACGTGGTGGGGGATCTGGAGAAACGACAGCTGTGGCCGTCAGTCAATTCCGGTCCCCGCAGATCCGAGCGGCACATTTTCATGCCGGCCACAGCCACTGACAGAAGGTTGGCCACACCCCAAGGATACAGAGCCAAAAGCATGGATGCCAGGATCTGTCACCTTGATGCCGGGAGAGGGGGTGGGCCCACAGCCCCCCTGAGTGAGCCTTCATACATATGCAGGAATAATAGAGCAGTGGGCCTTTACGTACACCCAATGCATAGTCAGTCAAAGCTCCACCATCACAGATTTACTTTCAAGCTTGTGAATTTCTTTCTCTTTTTAAAGATTGTATTTATTTATTTGAGAGAGAGAGAGAGAGAGAGAGAACAAGCAGGAGGAGTGGCAGGCAGAGGGAGAGGGAGAAGCCGGCTTCCTGCTGAGCAGGGAGCCAAATGTGGGGATCGATCCCAGGACCTTGGCCAATATCATGACCTGAGCCAAAGGCAGCCACTTAACCCATTGAGCCACCTAGACACCCCTCAAATTTGTGAAGTTACTTCCAGGTCTTACCATGGCTACATCATTGCAATTGTCATACAAGTAGTACTTCACCATTTTCTAAAGATTTGATACTTATAACTAATGTTTCTACCTTTCTGTCAGAATCTTCATAATTCTACTTTTTGGTGACCAAACAATATTCCACAGATGGACAGACCACATTTCCTAAGTCATGGCTGTTCAACATTTCCTGTTTTGATTTTTTTAAAAAAATTACCATAGCAAATGCTCTTCTGTACATCTTTGGACATATACTATTTGGTTTCCATTGGGTTATAGCTCCAACATAAGTTTCTAGGTTTCAAGTTACTGGCTCAAAAGATAAAGTTTTGTGATTCTATTAAGTTTTGCCCAATTGCTTTCTAAACACATTATATCCATTACTTATCTGTTGCTATACAAAAAAAAAAAAAACTGTAAAACTAAGTGATTAGTGCAGCTCACTGCTTTATCGTCTTGCTGCTTCTTTTTTTTTTTTTAAGATTTTATTTATTTATTCATAAGAGACACACAGAAAGAGAGGCAGAGACACAGGCAGAGGAAGAAGCAGGCTCCATGCAGGGAGCCCGGCGTGGGATTCGATCCCAGGACTCCAGGATCATGCTCTGGGCCAAAGGCAGGCGCCAAACCGCTGAGCCACCCAGGTTTCCCAAGTCTTGCTGCTTCTGTGGGTCATGGATCCAAGCACAGCTTAGCTATGTCCTCCACTTAAGGGTCTGTCACAGGTTACAATGAAGGTGTTGGCCGAGGTTGAAGTCTCTTCTAAAAGCTTGACTGGGGATGGATTATCTTCCAAGCTCACTCAGTTGTTGTCAGGATTCAGTTCCTTATGGGCTACTGGACTGGGGGCCTCAGTTGTTAGCTGGCTGTTGGTTGGAGGCTGCCCTTAGTTCCTTGCTATGTGGGCCTCTCCAATATGGCCACTTGCTTTATCAAAGCATGCATCTAAGAAGACAAGAGTCTACTAGCAAGACAGTCATCACAGAAGTGATAACCGTTGCTGTATTCTATTGTTTTGAACCTTGAGGGCAAGGGAAGAGGATGACAGCTCTTGCAAGGCCAAGCGCTCCCAAGTGGGGACCATTGGGGGCCATCTTGGAGGCTACTACTACAAATGTCACTAAGAGCATATGCTTATACCAATTTTCCCACAGACACTCTAGCACTGAATGTTCTAGTATTTTAAAATTACCAGTAGGGAAGGTGTAAAAGACTATCTCCCATTTTAATGCCCTCTTCTCTGGCCTGGTATCTACCCCAAGGGTCCCTCTGCTCTCAGATGCTGCCAAGTAATTTCCCAAGAATTGTCAGCCAGTAGCAACTAAGACAGTTGAGGAACTGCCCTAATTGGGACATGGAAAAGCTGTAAATGCACATGTGTAGTAGGCAGCAGTGAGTCCCTGGGGAGGGTTCCGGTATCAAGGAATTGCTGGTATTTGGGCAGCAACTCCAAGGTCTGAATACCCTGGTCAGTACCTGTTCTACTTAAAAGCACAGAAAGTTAGGAGACCAATCTTCTTTTAAATCTTACTATATAGGGGTGCCTGGTGCCTCAGTAGGTTGGGTGTCCAAATCTTAAATTTGGCTGGATCTTATCTCAGCTTTGAGCGATCTCTTGGATTGGGCCCACCTGGGCTCTGCACTCAGCAAAGTCTGCTTGTCCCACTCTCTCTACTTCTGCTGTTTCCCCACCCATACTCTCTCTCTCTTAAATAAATGAATAAATAAATAAAACATTTATTTCAACAAAAGCTTACTATATAGGCTGGGCTCCAGCTTCCCATCAGCAGAGGACAAGGTGGTATGGACAGCAGTCCAGCATCCTGTGCCCTGTCCACCTGCCTGCCATGGCCCGATGAGCAGCCTCCATGCAGGTCATCAGGTGTGAGGCGGTTGGAGATGGAGCTGTACTTAAAACCTGCCTACTGGGACGCCTGGGTGGCTTAGTGATTGAGCACCTGCCTTTGGCCCAGGGCATGATCCTGGGGACCTGGGATTGAGTCCTGCAACAGGCTCCCTGTGTGGAGCCTGCTTCTCCCTCAGCCTGTGTCTCTGCCTCTCTCTCTCTGTGTCTCTCATGAATAAATAAATAAAATCTTAAAAAAAAAAAAAAAGAAACGCTGCCTACTGATCAGTTACAAAACCAAAGCATTTCCTGGGGAATATATCCCCAGTCTTTGACAACTACTTTGTCAGTGTGATGGTAGATGGAAAACTGGTGAATGTGGGCTTATGGGATACAGCTGGACAAGAAGATTATGTCAAATTAAGTCCCTTATCCAATCCATAAACAGATGTATTCTTAATTTGCTTTTCTCTTGTGAGTTCCGCATCATTTGAAGATGTTGGAGCACAATGGTATGCTAAAGTGTGACACCACTGTCTCAACACTTGCATCATCTTAGTTGGGACTAAACTTGATCTCAGAGATGACAAAGACATGATTGAGAAACTGAAGAAGAAGCTGACTCCCGGGCAGCCCCGGTGGCTCAGTGGTTTAGTGCCGCCTTCAGCCCAGGGTGTGATCCTGGAGACCAGGGATCAAGTCCTATTTCGGGCTCCCTGCATGGAGCCTGCTCCTCCCTCTGCCTGTGTCTCTGCCTCTCTCTCTCCGTATCTCTCATGAATAAATAAAATCTTAAAAAAGAAAAAAAAAAAAAAGAAGCTGACTCCCATCAGCTACCTTCAGGGTTTGGCCATGACTAAGGAGATTGGTGCTGTAAAATACTTGGCACGAATGCCTGGCTCTCATGCAGCGAGGCCTCCATACAGTGTTTGATGAAGCTATCTGAGTGGTTCTCTACTCCACTCCTGTCAAGAAGAGGAAGTGCCTGTCCTTGGAAATGTCTGAGCTCCTCTCCTGCCCTGTTTCCTTCAGAGCCTTTGTGTGTTTTGCTCAAAAATGGCAGTGGCTTTGCACTCATTGCCAAGTTTTTGTTACAGATTTTGTTACTTTTCCCATAAAACCATTTTGAGCCAATCAGTAATTTTTACATTTTTTAAAAAAAGATTTTATTTATTTGAGAGAGAGAGAGTGCATGCATGAGAGAGAGCATGAGCAAGGGGGAGGGGCAGAGAGAGAAGCTGACTCCCCACTGAGCAGGGAGCCCAAGGCTTGGGACTGGATCCCAGGACCCAGGGATCCAGACCTGAGCTGAAAGCAGATGCTTAACCGACTGAGCCTTCTAGTTAGCTATCTTAAAGCCATCTTTTTCAACAGCCCATATTCTTGTTCAGATTAAGAGTTGCCAAAATATCTTGTGAACTAAGTTGTATTGTGCTGAGAAAAACTATTCAAGATCTTTGTCTTTTCTTTAAGAAGAGATTGCAGGGGCAGCCCTGGTGGCTCAGCGGTTTGAGCGCCGCCTTCGGCCCAGAGAGATCCTGGAGACCCGGGATCGAATCCCACGTCGGGCTCCCTGCATGGAGCCTACTTCTCCCTCTGCCTGTGTCTTTGCCTCTCTCTCTGTGTCTCTCACGAATAAATAAATAAAATCTTAAAAAAAAAATAAGAAGAGATTGCAGTGGGGGCCCCTGGATGGCTCAGTTGGGTTGCACCTCCAACTCTTGGTTTCAGCTCAGGTCATGATCTCAGGATCATGAAATGCAGCCTTAAATTGGGCTCCATGCTCAGTGGGGAGTCTGCTCTTTGTTCTCTGCCCATCCCCTCAACCCCCCACAGCTGAGCTCTCTCTCAAAATAAATAAAATCTTTTTAAAAAAAAGTGCCTGGGTGGCTCTGTCAGTTGAGCATCCAACTCTTGGTTTGGCTCCTGTCATGATCTCAGGGTCAAGTGACTGAGCTCTGAGTTGGCTTCCCTGAGGCTAATGTTTCTCCCTCTCCATCTACCCCTCCTGCCTTGCACTCTCTCAAATATATATATATATATATATATATATATATATATATATATAATTTTTTTTAAAGGACTTCAGCGCCTCAAGCTGGAAATGGAGACCCTTCCTAGCTAGTTTCTGATAGGTAAGCAGCACAGCCTCCTTCATGAAATGCTGCCCTCTGATGCACCTGTAATTTATCGGCCTGTGTCCATTTCCCTAAGGACTGTACTGTAGGTCAGAATGTAATGAGTAGAATGGCTCAACTCTTTGGATCAATCTTTTTTGATTTTGTAGTGAGGCTTTTAAAAAAAGTTAGTGCATTCACCTTTCCTGAGATTTTGAGCAGACCTCTTATTCCATGTCCCTCTGATGGAGTATCTGCTCTAGCTGTGGGTGTATGGGAGTGTGTGTGCAGCATGGGATGTGATCAAAGAATGAGGACAGTATTTTGACAAAATATGGAGGTTAAGTTACAGTACATTGTACATGTCATAATTAAAAAATTTTTTTTAAAAGATTTTATTTATTTATTTGACAGAAAGAGCATGGGCAAGAGGAGTGGCAGACAGAGGGAGAGGGAGAAGCAGGCTCCCCTCTGAGCAGGGAGCCTGATGCGGGGCTTGAACCCAAGATCCTGGGATCATGACCTGAGCAGAAGGCAGGCACTCAACCAACTGAGCCACCCTGGCGCCCCCATAATTAAAATTGAGTAAAAGTGTCACAGGTAAATTTTTAAAAGGTTAATTTCTGTCAAATGCAGTAAATAATAAAGATCATTATCACCAAAAATAAAATAAAACTTACTATATACTCTTGTTGGGCTTCACATTTTGCAGACTTTATTTTCCTTTCCTTATCAAAGCAATGCTGTAAGCTACATGTTAATATCTCCATTTAATAGAGAACTTGGGGGCAGCCCCGGGGGCTCAGGGGTTTAGTGCCGCCTTCAGTCCAGGGCATGATCCTGGAGCCTGGGATCAAATCCCACGTCGGGCTCCCTGAGTGGAGCCTGCTTCTCCCTCTGCCTGTGTCTCATGAATAAATAAATAAAATCTTAAAAAAAAAAAATAGAGAACTTGAGGACAGAGATGTGAAATCACTTGGTCAAGGCCCCTCTGCTAAAGTGGTAGGACAGCATTTGAACTCACAGCTGGCTGCCCAGTCTGTTCTCTCTGCTTCCTAAGGTAAGCTGTCCCCAGCTGGGCCCTCCGAGGGCTCTGTAACACTTGACCCTTCCACCCCATTCCCACCAAATCTGATACATTGGGTGTCTCTTTCCTTTTCAGTTAGCTGAAAGGGTCTCCTCTGGAAGTTCTAGAAAGGTCTGCTTGGTGACCATTTTTCCTGATGAGAGATGAGACAGGAAAGTCACCTTTAACCAGCAGGGGAGAAAGGCTGTAGAGGCCACAGTACAAATTTCCATGATAAAAACCCTCAGGATAGGGACACCTGGGTGGCTCAGTGGTTGAGCGTCTGCTTTTGGCTCAGGCACTGATCCCGGGGTCTGGGATGAAGTCCTACATCGGGCTCCCTGCATGGAGCCTGCATGGAGCCTGCTTCTCCCTCTGCCTATCTTTCATGAATAAATACATAAAATCTTAAAAAAAAAAAAAAAAAACAACCCTTAGGATAAACAGGACAATGTAAATCAAGGCTTTGTAAGGGGATCAGGAACCAGGGTGCTGGCTTCAAATCCTTGTTCTGTCACTTTCAGAGCTTCATGGTTTGGGGCCCATTTCTTCACATTTCTGTGCAACTTCCTTGCCTGTAAAATTGAAATAACATTACCAGCTACCTGTTCCAATTTGGGGATAAATGAAAAAAGATTTTAGGAATCTAGCATATGTCTGGTTCATAATAAAGGCCCTATGGACACTGCTGTAGGGATGTAGTTAGTGGGCAGGAGGCCTTACTGGGTAGGGTCTCCACTTGTGTTTCAGCCCCAGCTTGTGATACACACTCGCCTGGGGATAGGGGTTCCACACATATGCGCCAACTACAGGCAAGGGCTGCCTGGGGTGCCGCACTGTGGGTACTGGATGGGGCCTGGTAGGTTCGGGAATGGGCAGAGCCAGGGATGGCATGATGACTCTGAGACTCCCTTTCCTGTATTCTGGCTGTGTCTGCGCATGTGCATGCATGGGGTGGGGGTGGGGGTGGGCATCTGAACCTGTTGATGCAGCTATCAGCCTACTTTGGAGTCATCTGTAAGATTGTTCTGGGATGTTGGGTACCTTTGCACAATCACACTCAGAGAACTAGGGTCACATCTGGAGGTGGGGGGGCACGACTTAGTACAACATTCTCCTGGGACTCAGCGCAAGGTGCTGACTCCCGGGGCACACCACAGGCATCTGAGAAGATGCAGTGCAGCACATATAGGGGAACTGCCTGCCACCTGGCCCATCTATGAAGCCATGGAGGTTTTTGAATCTTTCTGGGATCAACCCCCGAATCTGTGTGTGGGGGTGCCACCAAAGATCATAAAACTTGAGGGAGTTCCCTTTCTCCTCCTTGGGGGCCCTGGTGGCCTAAGTGGTAATCTGTGCCCTACAGGAAGTAACTGGAAGCATCCTGATTTCCCCTATCAGAACAGCAATCCCAGATCCCACCCGGGCCCTGCCCTTGGAAAGTCCCAAGTTGGGAAGACAGACCAAGTCCCATAGGATTCAGATGGCCTCACCATGTGCGCAGCCAGCCTGACCATAATGGCTCAAGATCTAGGGAGCCAGGCTTGCTTGCCATAGCTTTGGGGCCTTGTTCGTTTACTCAAAAGTGATATGAAAGCCTCAGTTCAGAGCGGCAAACAAGACAGACACACACCCCGGCCCTTTCATTTCAGCAGAGGAGATGCTAAGCACTAACTGCAGGCTAACTTATTTACAGTTAGCACTAAGGGCTGGGGAGAGATACAAGCTGTGAGGTGGTGTGAACGGGGAAGGTTCCAGAAGTCAGGCTGCTGGGTTCTCCTGCAGGAGGAGCTCAAGGTCCCTGAGACAGGGCAAGCCAGGAGAGAGCACCCCAGACTGAAGCAGTGTGTGGGGATGGTGGTGGTGGTGGTGGTGGTACAGCAGCAAAGGAACCAAGGTGCTCCTTAGGTTAGCATCCATACAGTCGGGGGTCGGGGTGGGACACCAGGGCAGTTGCAGAGGCTATTCGGCCCAGGGTCAGAGATGTGGCTCTAGCCAGAAAACAAGTGGGTGCCCTCAGAGGGTTTAGAGGGCAGAACCCAGTCAGACCCGTTCTTCCATAAGCTGGGGAGGGCAAGGACTAAGCTGAGGGTTGCCAGGGCATGGGGTAAGTGCAGAATGCAGCAGGGAGGAAGGGGAGGGGCAGCTCACAGGGTGGAGGCCCTGGGCTAAGGTTTGGGGTGGGGCCACTTGAAGAGTGTGTGTGGGGACTGGGAGCAGCTCTTGAGTAGTTTGAGGATCACTCCCCTTACCACTGCAGCTCCCTTTCCTAATCTTTTGGGCAGGCCAGCCTGATGCCACTGTCCTGCTCCCACAGGACTGAGTAGTTTGGGGGTGGTGGTGGTGGTGGTGGTAAGTAGGTGAAGCTCACCAAACCCAAACCCCAAACTACACTTCTTCAGCCAAGATCAGACAGCCGCACATGGTGGTGGCAGCTGGGGGGACAACCTGGGAGGCCCCCCTGAGCTGGTACTTCCCACAGTGGAGACTTGCTCACCTGCTCACTAACTCCTGCAACCACCTACGCATTCATCAGGCATCCTGGGACCTGAGATGGGGTGTCTGCCCAGGCCTGACCTGGGAACCACAGGCTGGTCAAGTCGAGCCAGAGCATGACCTCTAGGCACTGCGAAGGACCCAGCAGGAAGACCTGCCGCCCACCCTGCCCACGCCCCATTCAGTCTCTCGCAGGAACCGTCTGCTGCTGCTGGACCTGGCTTTGTGGACCTGGGTGTGGCCTCATCACTGTGCCCTGAAGTACACTGGTGCCAGGCCTGAATTCTTCCATGGAAAACATAATCAACAATAAATATACATGAATGGCCAAGTGAGCCTGGCTTGCTGGCCACAACTGTCCTCACCTTTCCTGGGAAGGGGTCTCCTGTCCAAGGATCAAAAGTGGGGTCTGCTCTACCTGCCACCAGAAAGCTCGAGGGAAACAAACAGGGCAAGGGTGCAGCATTCTGCTGGGCCCTGGTCATGACATTAGGCCCAGTCCACCTTGCCCACCTCCATCCTGCTTCTTCCCTGCCCTGAGAACCAAAGCTCCCCCTACTTCTTCCCCTCTTCCCCAGTGCCTCTTCTCTCCAGGCATTGACCATGCTCTGGATTACATCAGCAGGCTTCTTCCCTGCAGGGCCTTGGTTTTGCAAATAGATTGTTCCTTCTATCTTTGGCCAGAGCTCCTGCCAAGTCTCCCACACCATAAGTCTCAGCAGGGTCCAGCAACACTTTCTCTCTCCTTCAGGCCCCGGGGCTCTGAGCATGCCATCTGCGCTGGATACACCACCCTTGAAGCCCCCGCTCAAGCTCCCATCTCCCAACCTCTTAAGGTCACACTAGCTTCTCACCTGGGCCCTTAAAGCTTTTCCTGCCAGTGCAAGTTGAGATTAGACCACCAGGTGAACTACAGTGGTTCTTCAGTGTAGGAAAAGTGTCCACATCCTGTAAGCACCTCCAGTGGTGAGATGTGGCCTGATTCCCCCAGCCTGCTGGTATTCAAAGACCATGGAGGAATATCCCATTTATTTAACAGCACGTCCTCTTGGCCAGGCCCTTTTGTTCATAGCTCACGCAACCCCCAAATCCTGCCAGGTAATTTAAGCATCCCCATTTTTCACCTGAGGAAACCAAGGCTCAGCTTCAAAAGGGACTTGCTCAAGGTCACTGGGACGATGGGCTGGGGTAAAATCTAGGCTGTTTAATTCCAAAGTCTATGATTCACTGACATGTGGCCATGGGTCCAGAGGCACCGAGAGCCCCTACAGTCAACATCAGGGTGGTGCTTGCATGAGCTGCATCTGTCCTTGTGATGAGTCCCTCAGGAGTGGCCTGGGTTGAGTGTTGCCCTCCACATCTGCAGCACAGAATCCCGGCGGGTTGTGTAGGGTAAATGTTTGATGCGAAACCAGTGTCTGGGAACGATGTTCCCACTGGGCGTATACAGCTGCTCTCCATGCTTGCCCAAGAGACTGCGCAGGGCTATGTTGCCCGACAAAATCTTCTCATAGAACTCCACTCCACCCTGGGCATAGGCTGCAGACAGCGCAGCTGTGCGGCGGTCGAGCCAGGCTTCCAGCGCATGAGTGAGAGAGTCCGTGGAGAAGGCATAGGCCACAAAGCCCGCCACTGCTGCTGCCAGGTTGAAGGCAGCCCGTAAATTCATGGGGCCTCCATAGAGCCCCAGTGCATGCTTGGCACCCACGCCCAGCGCCCAGGTTCCTGCCAGGCAAGCTGGGGCCAACAGGGCCTGTAGGGCGGCTGTACTGCTCTCCAGGTATACCACTTCCTTGGCCAAGGCAAACTTCTGGGCGTCGCGGGACAGGGTCAGGGCATCTCTCAGCCGGGTGCCTGCTGGGCTCTGCCAATTGACTCTTTGCCCGTGTACAACTACTGGGTGATCATTGTCGATCAACGTGCCACCCAGGAAGGTGGCTGGGATGCCCACTGTCGCCCCAGCAGGGAGTCGCGGGAAGCCAGCACTCACAGGCTGGAAGGTGAATGAGGTGAAAGCCTCATAGCTATGGCCCGAGGGGACACCCACGTCCTGGAGTACCTCTTGGAAGAGGCTCTGCAGCTCTGGGGAGAGCGGAGCTGGCTGGCCCTGAGGCCAGTACTGGTACAGCCACCGGATCACAGGATCTGGGAAGAGGTGGTATGAGATCTGGGCCCCGAACAGGCCGGCACAGGAACCCACCAACAGGCCTGCTCTGTGTCTCTGTACGAATGCTGCGGCCCGCCACAGGGGACCTGCCATGAGTGTGGCCACCGATGTGAACCTGGGTCAAGAAAAAGAGAAGATAGCCAATAGTTCCCTGGGTCGGCCTGCACACTGAACATATCCCAAGATCACATCCTTTTTAGCGAGGGCAATACAGCAAGGTGGTTAAGAACATGAGCTCTAGGGATGCCTGGGTGGCTCAGCGGTTGGGCATCTGCCTTTGGCTCAGGTCATGATCCTGGAGACCCGGGATTGGGTTCCGCATCGGGCTCCCTGCATGGAGTCTGCTTCTCCCTCTGTCTGTCTCTGCCTCTCTCTCTGTCTCTCTCATGAATAAATAAAATCTAAAAAAAAAAAAAAAAGAACATGAGCTCTAGAGCCAGAGTTCAAATCCAACCTCCATCTCTGTGCATCACCTTCTCCATCTGCCCAACAGGCTTCCGACGATGGCATCAAGAGAGTGGCTGTGAGGAGTATATGACTGAACACACATAAAGTAACTAGTGTGGCACAGCAGCAGACACCCCTTGTGATGATGCTGTGATTATTCCCATGGCTAGACACCAGCAGGAAGTACCCAACTGCCTCACTCCGCTATTCATCCCATAGAGAAGCCGTATGATTGCTAATTTATGGGTGAAACCTAAGTTCAACTTACTGATTACTTCCTATATGCTAAACACAATTCTGAGAGCTTTATATATACTGAACGACTGAATCCTCACAACTCCATAACCTAATTACTACTATTGCTCCTATTTTAAAGCCCTGGAAACCGAGGCACAGATAAGCTAAGCAAGTTGGAAGCCCCAAAATCGCAAAGTGACAGCGCTGCAGGCTGAGTCGTGTCCCCTTCAAATTCATATGCTGAAGCCTTAATTCTCCGTCTCTCACAATGTAACTGTATTTAGAGATGGGGTTTTTAAAGAGGTAATCAAGTTAAAGTGAGGTCATTAGGGTAGGTCCTCTTCTGACCGGTGTCCTTAAGGGAACAGATTAGGACACAGACACTTAGGGGGGCAGCCCACGAAGGGACACAAGCCAGAAGGTGACTGTCTACAAGCCAAGGGGAGCGCTCTCGGGACCTTCATCTTGGACTTTGAGCCTCCAGACCTGAGAAAACAAGTTTCCGCCACCCAGTACTTGCCCCGCAGCGCCGGCTGGCTAACACCGGTCCAGTATGGGAACACAGGTTATCAAGGGTTCACAGCAAACTTCATTCCCGAAAACATTTTGAATGCTGAATCACAAACATACACAAAGCAGACAAAATAGCACATTAGCCATCTTCAACCAACCCGTGGCCAATCTTGTTTCCTCTTCTCCCACCCACATTCCTCTTCCAACTGGTTTATTTGGAAACACATCCCAGGCGTCCTCTCCCTTCATCCGTAAATACTGCAGCAAGAATTCACAACTATTTTACTCTGGCTGAAGCCTACGGTCTTCCTGCCTGCGACACGCGTCTCATTAGCAAGTAAGTTGCCGCGAACAAGAACGCGGGGCACCCCTGGCGTTTTAACAAGAGCTCCCGGAAGGACACGTCGCTTGGGGCTACCTTCCCGAGAGACAGGCGAGGACCGCAAGGGTCCTGGACAGAGTCCCAAGGCCCCCAGCGCCGAGGCCGCGCTCCAGGCTGGGCGACCAGGGGCTACGGCGCCCCTCCCGGGCCCCCAGGCTGCGCCCCGCAGTTCGAGCCGGCGGCCGGAGGCGATGCTGGGGTGGGGGCCCGGCGGCCCCGCGAACTCCGCCGCCCACCAGGCACTCACCTCCGCCGCCGCCGCAACCCGGGACCCGGCGGCACGTGCGCCCGCGGGAGGGGGGGCGGGGCGTGCGCGGCGTACGTCGGCCCGCGCTCTGGGGGCGGGGACTATAGGGGCGGGACGTGCGCGGCGCACGTCGGCTCGGCCCCTGGGGGCGGGGACTATTGGGGGCGGGGCAGGCGCGGTGCACGTCGGCCCGCGCTCTGGGGGCGGGGGCTATAGGGGGTGGGACATGCGCGGTGCACATCGGCTCGGCCCTGGGGGCGGGGACTATAGGGAGCAGGGACTATAGGGAGCAGGGACCATAGGGGCGGGGCGTGCGCGGTGCACGTCGGCCCGCGCTCTGGGGGCGAGGACTATAGGGGGCGGGGACCATAGGGGCGGGGCGTGCGCGGTGCACGTGGGCCGGCGCTCTGGGGGCGGGGACCATAGGGGGACGTGCGCGGTGCACGTCGGCCCGCGCTCTGGGGGCGGGGACTATAGGGGGCGGGGACCATAAGGGCGGGGGGTGCGCGGTGCACGTCGGCCAGAGCTCTGGGGGCGGGGACCATAGGGGCGGGGACCATAGGGGCGGGGACCATAGGGGCGGGGCGTGCACGGTGCACGTCGGCCCGAGCTCTGGGGGCGGGGACCATAGGGCGGGACCATAGGGGCGGGGACCATAGGGGCGGGGCGTGCACGGTGCACGTCGGCCCGAGCTCTGGGGCGGGGACCATAGGGGCGGGGACCATAGGGGCGGGGGTGCGCGGGCACGTCGGCCCGCGCTCTGGGGGCGGGGATTCGGGGGCGGGGCCGGAGCCGGGGCGCGGGTACTAACCCGCCGGCGACTGGGGCGCGGGAGCAGGAGGTTTCTCTGCTACTGCCCCTTGGAGCGGGGCTGCAATATGCGACTTCCTCGCCTCGGGATGAGCGAAGCGGGCTGGGTCACCCGAAACAGCGGCCCTGCGTGGGTCAGGAGGTGGCCTACGGCTGAGCCCCCATCGGAGCCCATGCCCACCTGACTGCCGGGTCCGTGGCCTTTTCTGTCTGGAAGCGTTCACCGCCGGTGGGCTGGTCTGGGCTTTATTCTGTTAACATTTGTAAATAAAGTTTTTTTTTAAAGATTTTATTTATTTATGATAGATAGAGAAGAGAGAGAGGCAGAGACACAGGCAGAAGGAGAAGCAGGCTCCATGCAGGGAGCCTGACGCGGGACTCGATCCTCGGACTCCAGGATCGCGCCCTGGGCCAAAGGCAGGCGCCAAATCGCTGAGCCACCCAGGGATCCCTGTAAATAAAGTTTTATTGGGAAGACAGCCATGTCTGTTTCTTTAAAGTCACCTATGGCTGCTTTCCTCCAGAAGGGCAGAGTTGAGTAGCCAGGACAGACACAGTCTGACCTAGAAAGCCTACACTTTTGACTATCTGGCTCTTAGAGAAAAGGTCTGTGGACACAGGAAGTCCATTATTCCCATTTTACAGATGAAGAAACGGAAGCATTTAGCTTGAGCAGGGTGCCTAGAGCATATGCACCTAGCATGCACCCGAGTGGCACAGGACTCCTGTCCCTGTACATTTCCCATGACATCACCTGCCTCCAGACAAATTCAGTCTAGTGGGTCTTGTGAATTCTCCCAAGAGGGCCTGGCCTCTGTCTCTGACTCTCTCTTCCATCCAAGCCCTGGGGTAAAGGGTGGGGAGGTCTTAGCTCCTGGGTGGAAAGATGAGGCTGCAAGGGAAGGTGAGGATGTATGGAGACCCAGAAGCCTATGGGCATTGGGATGGGGCTTTGGACAGTTAGCAAGCAGGCTGTGGACTCTTGTGTCTCCAGACAAGCCACAAGCTCAGCCCTCTCTGCAGAGCTTTTGACCACAAAAGGACCAGCTGCAATGATCAGTTGGGACCATACCTGATTCCCAGCTAACCCTCTGTGTGTAGCATCCCATGGCGTTTCCTGTCTTAGGTGTGGCCCAGCAGCCCCTTTTTGGAGCTATAAGCTGGCCTGGCAGAGATAACCCTGCTGATACTAGAGAAGAACCGAGAGGGTGGTCCTGGCTGGTCCCTCAGCCCAGAAGTAGTTCTTAGGGAGACTGCAGCCTAGGGAAAGAGACCTTTCTTAAGAGGCAGGGGGCTCTTGTGTAAAGGACATCACCCGTCTGGACCTTGGTTTCCTCATCTCATGCTTCATCCCACCTAACAAAATAAGACTGAAGATAATATCAGTCTCAAAGGACCTTATTACATCCAATCCTAGAAGTTTCCTAGATACTCTCATCTGTTTAACTAAAGTGGGGAGGCAACTTCAAATTGCATGCACTTGAACCTCCCTTCAATCTTGGCCTTGAAAGGCTGTCATAAAGCATTCTGTGACCAGATGTAAATCTAGCACAGCTGCTGAAGCCAAAGTATTTGGGTTAGATCCTGGCTCCACCTCTTCCTAGCTGTGTGACTTTTGGAAAGTTAACCTCTCTGGGCCTAGTATTCTCATCAATAAGATGAGATGAGAGTACCACCTACCCCCGGGGTTATTATGGGGATTCAATGAGCTCATTTATGTGTAATGCCCAGCACAGTGTGTACCATATAGCTATTAGCTAGGATTACTGAGAACTGTTCTGGTTCTGAGACTCCACCTCTGGCTGCCCATTTGTATGTAAATGTTGCTATAACATGCTTTCATATGTGATCTCAGCTAGATTTGGAATGTGGGATAGTCTACAGGGCAAATGATGTGGTTTCTCTAACAAATCAATGGCATAAAAAATAATGGAAGGAGACATCAAATAAGATATGAAAGATGCAGCAGTTAAATCCCAGCATGGCTTTTGCTGGGATCCTGAATCAATAGTTTACTTACTGTAAAAGAGACACTTTTGAGACAACCAAAGAGATCTGAATATGGATTGAATATCAGGTGATGTTAATGAATTGCTTATTTTGTTAGGTTGGATGATGTATATTTATGGAAACCAAAAAGTTCTTATCAGTTAGAGATGCATTTTGAAGTATTTATAGGTGCAATGACATGATGTTTGCTATTTAGTTCAAAATATTACAGTCAAAACAAAACCACTACCACCACCATGAAAACCAGGGGCATAGATGAAACAACATCGACAAAATGTTGGAAGTTGTTTAAGCTTTGTGTCAAGTTTGGGGGATTCATTATACTGTGCTCTATGTATGTTTGCAAATTTCCATAATCAAATGTTATTTTTTTTTTTTAAGATTTATTTATTCAGAGAGAGAGAGAGGCAGAGACACAGGCAGAGGGAGAAGCAGGCTCCATGCAGGGAGCCCGACATGGGACTCGATCCTGGGTCTCCAGGATCACACCCCGGGCTGCAGGCGGCGCTAAACCACTGCGCCACTGGGGCTGCCCTCAAATGTTATTTTTTTAATGTATGTTTAATGTACGCTGACCAATTTGACTTCATCTATTTAAAAACTTTTGAGCATCAAAGAACATTATCAAGAAATGAAAAGATAGTTCACAGAATGGGAGAAAATATTTGCAAATCATAGATACCATAAGGGCCTAGTTTCCAGAATATATAAGAACTCAACAACTCAACAACAAAAAGACAATTGACCCAATTTAAAAATGAACAACAAAAAAAAATGAACAAATGACTTGAAGAGACACTCCTTCAAAGAAGATAGATATACGGATGGCCAACAAGCACATAAAAAGATGCTCAGCATCCCTAGTCATTAGGAGAATACAAGTCAAATTCATATGAGATACTTCTTCACTCATTGAGACAGCCATAAAAAAACAAAAAGAATAACAAAAAACAACAGACAAGGGCGAGGATGTGCAGAAACTGAAGCTCTCATACATTGGGAGAGCTCTTGTACAGTAGGAATGTGAAATGGCTCAGCCACTGTAGAACACAGTTCGGCAGCTCCTCATAAAGTTAAAAACAGAATTACCATATGATCTGGCAATTCTACTCCTATGAATACAGACAACTCTCTTAACTGTGAAGGATGGAGTCAAAGAAAGCGTTTGTTCTGTTTTGTTTGGCATGTTTACAAGGATAATGATCTCACTGAGAAATATTATGCTGAGATTATCTCATTGAGAGAGACAAATTGATGATAGCAGAGAGAGGGGATCCTTCAAGGAAAGGATTCTTTAGGTAGGTGAGAGGGGATGGGGTCCAGGGCGTGAGTAGGAGGAGAAGTGGGATAAAGAGCAATTCTTCACAGTAATAAGAGGAAAGTTGCCATCATATTACTATGCTGTAACATTAAACTTACACAATATTATATCTCTATTATATCTCAATAACGCTGAAAAAAGGGGGGGAAAGCTGTGATTAGTGCACCCAGGCTAGTGATTTCAGGGTGGGAAGATAAAGAAGAGGCTGTTCTTACCTGATTGCTACTTTGTTTTCTCAGTGACACATCGGGGAAACTCAGCTAAAAGCATAGTGAGTGGGGTGATGAAAGTATGAAGAAAGCAGAAAAGATGTGTAATTACCACATGAAGAGAAGGAAAGAACCCACCAGGAAACTGTAATGATTGTTGGATAGCATTGAGTGCCCACTTGAAATCTGGATCAAAAACACAGTATGAGACTGCGGTGACTGGGTGGCCCAGTCAGTTAAGCATCCAACTCTTGGTTTTGGCTCAGGTCATGTTCTCAGGGTTGTGGGATTGAGCCCCACGTCGGGCTCCATGCTGAACATGGAAGCTGCTTGGGATTTTTTCTCTCCCTTCCCCCTACCCCCAATGCTTGAATGTGTGTCCTCACTCTCTGTCTCTCTCAAAAGCAAAACAAAACACAATGTGAGACAGTTATTGTGATTTTTTTTGTGATTTTTTTCCAACAATGTTCAGGTGCTCAGGTGCAGGGAGGGGTGGATGGATAGTTGAAGGGTTTAGGCAGAGGTAGAGTTTGCCAGTCAAGCACAGGGTGGGGAAAAATGGACAAGGGAGGTGAGGGTGTTTGCAAAGAAGTGGTTATATAGTGATGGACCATGAACTCTAAGCTAGAGAAGAGGACAGTGAAGGCCCCTGAGGGTGATTTATGTGCTTAACACTGAAATTGTGGACACCATGTGGCCAACACTGTTTCTAAGCCCTTTGCAGAAGGAAGAAGTGACAAGATCATTGTCCCGGTGGAATTTAAGGATTGTTGGAATTGGGCCACCATAGTAAGGCACAAAGAAGTGTAAGGAGGTGGTGATTAGAAGGTGGGAGGCTGGGGATCCCTAGGTGGCTCAGTGGTTTGGCATCTGCCTTTGGCCCAGGGCACAATCCTGGAGTCCCGGGATCGAGTCCTGTGTCGGGCTCCCTGCATGGAGCCTGCTTCTCCCTCTGCCTGTGTCTCTGCCTCTCTCTCTCTGTCTATCATGAACAAATAAGTAAATAAATCTTAAAAAAAAAAAAGAAGTTGGGAGGCTGGAAATGGACATTTCAGAGGTGGTGTCAGTACTGTGATGGCAAGGTCAAGAGTATGACTGTAGGAGTCAATGACTATGGTGGGGTGGAAGAGATTACTGAAAATTAAGGAGATGTATGAATCATGTTTTTAAAATTTTTTCATATTTTATGATGTTTTGACAATTTAGGGACCTTGCTAATCCTGGAAAAACTGCCCCTCTTGGGACTAGCTAATTCTTAGAGAAACAAATGACTCCTCTCACTTCTACTGCAAGAGTACCTTTCATATGACAAACCAACCAATCTAGAGACCTTATCCCTAACCACCTCCTTTAAGTCTCACATGCCAAGCCAATATTTCCCCTGCTTTAAATGATCTGGACAACTGGAGACCACCCCTATAAGCCCAGAACCCACCAAAATTACTGAAACTATCCAATCCTAAACTTCTTCAAACTTCCCTATCCTGCCTCACCATTCCTTCCCATGGAAACCTCAGTAGAGGCTCTGGGCCATGCTTTCTGCTTCCCCCTTCTGCTTCCTGACTGACCCTAGTACCTCCCATGTGGCCCCCCATGGCATGGTGTGCTCCCTTCTCTCAGGAAAAGTAAATAATAAATACTTCCTTCAGTGGCATTGACCTTTCCATGTTATCCCTCAGTTACTTCCAGAAATTATGTCTCAAGTACCATCAAAACCAGAGGCTTGGCTATAAGAGGCCAAGATGTTGGGTGGATTGTCTCTGCCAATGTTGAAATTAGCAAGAATGGTGAAAAGGACAGTGGTGAAGAACACAAAGTCTAGGTGCTAAAATAATTCAGGAAGGAGGGAGAGTGATGAGGGGGTTGGTGGATCACTGTAGCAAGGCTGGAATAGTTTGATGGCACGTGTTTCACAGGAGTTGAGGTTTGTGAAGGAAATGGCCATGGGGGCAAAGAGGACACCAACTCTATCCTGATTTCCAGAGAGCACGGGGAAGAAGAAAGAAAAAAAGAAGAAATAAAAGAAGAAAATGATTTCACTTGAGAGAGCTAGGGTGTCTTCATGGAAGAGAGCCAAGCTTTGGTGAAAACAAGCAAGAGAAGCAAATGTTCAGAGAAGGAGGTGAAGGTATGTGGAATTTGCTGATGGTAGACCAAGCATCCTACAGGATGCAGTGAAGCTTGAGAGTCCCAATCATGCAAGGGGTGCATGATTGGGAGTAGATTAGGGTATAAAAAGGAAATAAATATAGGGATAGGGAATTTGGTGGTTGTTTTTTTTTTTTTCCCATTGTGGTAGAACACGTATTTATCATCCTATTTTTAAGTGTATACAGTTCAGTGGTCTTTGTATATACATTCATAATGCTGTATAACTATCACTACCAGACAACTCTATAATTCTTTTCAAATTGTAAAATTGAAGCTCTGTACTTAATAGCACCCCATGTTTCCTGCCCCCTAAACCTTGACAACCACTGTTGTACTTTTTGTGTCTATAATTTTGACTAAGTATCTCATATAAGTGGAAACATACAGTATTTGTCTTTTTTGTGACTGGGTAATTTAACTTAGCATAATGTCCTCAAGTTTTATCCATGTTATAGCATGTGACAGGATTTCCTTTTTTTTCCTTTTATTTATTTATGATAGTCACACAGAGAGAAAGAGAGAGGCAGAGACATAGGCAGAGGGAGAAGCAGGCTCCATGCACCGGGAGCCCGACGTGGGATTCGATCCCGGGTCTCCAGGATCGTGCCCTGGGCCAAAGGCAGGCGCCAAACCGCTGCGCCACCGAGGGATCCCCTCCTTTGTTTTTAAGGCTGAAAAATATTCCATTGTATGTATGCCCCATATTTTGTTTATCCATTCATCAGTTGATAGACATTGAATTGCTTCGACCTTTTGGCTATTGTGTGAATAGTGCTGTTATGAGTATGGGTATATAAATATCTCTTTGAGACCCTGCTTTCAAATCTTTTAAATTAGACCCAGAAATGAAATGGTAATGCTTTTTTTTTTCCTTTTTGAGGAATGGCAATTCCTCAAAAAAAAAAAAAAAAAAAAGGAAAAAAGCTATACCATTTACATTCTCATTGACAGTGCACCAGGGCTCCAATTTCTCTATATCCTCACCAACACTTGCTGTTTTCTGGGATTTTTTGATAGCAGCCATCTTCCTAGTGGGTGTGAGATAGTATCTCATAGTTTCGATTTCCAATTTCTTAAAGATTAGTGATATTGTGCATCTTTTCATGTGCTTATTGATCATCATCTATTTTTTTTTGGAGAAATGTCTATTCAAGTGCTTTGCCCATTTTTAATTGTTTTTGTTGTTGAGTTTTAAGAGTTCTCAAGAGACTCTGGATATTGATCCCTTATGAGATATGTGATTTGCAAATATTTTCTCTCATTCTATTGGTTATCTTTTTACTTGGTGGACATTGTTATTTGATTTTTTTTTACCAAGTTTAAAAAATTTTCATGAAGTCCAATTTGTCTCTTTCCTCTTGTTGCTTATGCCTTTGGTGTCATATCCAAAAAATCATTGCCAAATCCCACATCATGAAGCCCTATCACAATACAGCAATTATGTTTTCTTCTAAGAGTTTTACAGTTTTAGGTCTTACATTTAGGTCTTTGATCCATTTTGAGTTAATTTTTTTATACAGTGTTAAGTAAGGGTTCAATTTTATTCTTTTGCATGTGGATATCCAGTTTGCCCAGCTGTATTTGTTGAAAAGACTGTCCTGTCCTCATTGAATGGTTTTGGCACCCTTGCCAAAAATCATTTGGCTATATAGACAAAGATTTGCTTCTGGACTCTGTATTCTGTTCTATTCATCTGTCATGCTGGTACCATACTGTTTTGATTACTGTAGCTTCATAGTAAGCTTTGAAATCAGGATGTGTGAGTCCTTCAACTTTGTTTTTCTTTTGCAAGATTGTTTTGGCTGTCTCAGATTCCTTGAGATTCCCTATGAATTTAAGGATGGGTTTTTCTATTTCTGTTAAAAAATATCATTGGGATTTTGTTAGGGATTGCACTGGATCTGTAGATTGCTTTTTTTTTTTTTTAAAGATTTTATTTATTTATTCAGGAGAGACACACAGAGAGAGGCAGAGACAGACGCAGAGGGAGAAACAGGCTCTAAGCAAGGAGCCTGATGCAGGACTCGATCCCGGGACTCCAGGATGACGCCCTGGGCTGAAGCAGGCACTAAACTGCTGAGCCACCCAGGGATCCTTGTAGATTGCTTTGGGTAGTACTGACATTTTATTTTATTTTTTTTAATTTTTATTTATTTATGATAGTCACAGAGAGAGAGAGAGAGAGAGACAGAGACACAGGCAGAGGGAGAAGCAGGCTCCATGCACCAGGAGCCTGATGCGGGATTCGATCCCGGGTCTCCAGGATCGCGCCCCAGGCCAAAGGCAGGTGCCAAACCGCTGCGCCACCCAGGGATCCCCTAGTACTGACATTTTAACAATATGAAATCTTTCAATTCATGAACATGGGATGTGTTCCCATTTATTTATGTCTTCTTTAATTTCTTTCAGCAATGTTTTGTAGTTTTCATTATGTCTTTCATCTTTTTAGTTAATTCCTAATATTTTGTTCTTCTTGTTGCTATTATAAATGGAATTATTTTCATAATTTACTTTTTAGATTGTTTATTGTTAGTGTACAGTGCCTGAATTTTGTGTGTTGACTTTGTTTCCTGCTACTTTGCTAAGTTCAGTTATTAACTCTGACAATTTTTGTGTGTGGGGAATTTTTGGGGTTTTCTATATATCATATCATCTGTGAGCAGAGCTAATTTTACTTCTTCATATCCAATTGGATGTCTTTTCCTTTTTTTCCTTGCCTAATTGAATTGTTCTGGCTAGAACTTCTAGTACTATGTTAAATAGAATCCAGGAAAGCAGGCATCTTTGTTTTGTTCTGGATCTTGGAGGAGAAGCTTTCAGTCTCTTGCCATCAAGTATGATGTTTGGAGTGGGTTTTTCATATTGTAGTTTACTTCAATTCCTAGTTTGCTGAGTGTAGGAGTGCTGGCAACACTGACTCCATCTTTGTTTGGCCCTCCATCTTGGCACAGATGATGCCACTTTAGACAACCAGTAGAGGGCCAGTCAGGCACACAGGTGGCACCACTTTAGATAGCAACCTTAGGACCTCACCACCATACCCCTCGTTTTATAAAAGCTATGTGTTGCAGTCAGGGCCTGGCAGAGGATGGGTGGAGAATAACAGCTCAGTGCCACCTGGATTGGCTGTGGTGGCCAACCGTCTGGATTGCCCTTGTCAGTAAGTTATCCTAAATAAAGGTGTGTAAATGATATGGAGTGGCTTGCTTTACATTTTGGTATTAAAGTGCCTTCTCAGTTTGGGGGATATGTTACTGACTCTCCTCCACCTTGTAACAGTTGAGTGTCTTTTTCATGCAAGAGTGTTGAATTTTGTCAAATTTTGCTTCAGTTGGGATGATCAATTGGGGTTTTTGTTGTATTTTTTTTGTATGGTGTATTATGTTGGTCTATTTTCTTTTTTAAATATTTATTTATTTATTTATTTATTTATTTATTTATTTATTTTTCATGAGAAACAGAGAGAGAGAGAGAGAGAGAGGCAGAGACACAGGCAGAGGGAGAAGCAGGCTCCATGTAGGGAGCCCAACGTGGGACTCGATCCCAGGTCTCTAGGATCATGCCCTGGGCCAAAGGCGGCACCAAACCGCTAAGCCACCCAGACTGCCCTGTTGGTCTATTTTCATATGTTGAGCTGTCCTTGCATTGCAGGCATAAATCCTACTCAGTCATGGTGTATAATCCTTTTAATGTGCTGCTGAATTTAGTTTACTAGTATTCCATTGAGGGCTTTTGCATCAGTGTTCATAAGGGATATTTGCTGAATTTTCCTTGTAGTATTTTTGTCCGGCCTTGGTATTAGGGTAATGCTGACCCACAGAATGAGTTAGGAAGTGTTCCTCCTTCTTAAGTCTTTGGCAAACGTTTGAGAAAGATTAGTATTATCTCTTCTTTAAATATCTGGTAAAATTCACCATCAGCTCTGGAGATATTTTTGTGGGGAGATTTTAAATCACTGATTTAATCTCCTTACTTGTTATTGGTCTACTTAGCTTATCTCTTTCTTCATAAAAAAAGATGTCTGGGGGCCTTTTGGGCATGATAGGAATACTTAAAAGTGATTTGTGTTTTAATTATTATTTAGTTGATTAAAACAGGAAGCTTAACTATCCCATGTCTCTTAAACCTAGAACCTCAATTTACAGTATTATCTTATTATTAATAAATCTAGTACTTTTTTAAAATTAGGAATTTTTTCTACTTGTTCTTTCATTAACTTTCAATTAACCATGGGCTTTACAGATAAAATCTTCCTTAATTATACCATACCACTCCTGTACTTAATTGATCAAATTCCCTTAGACATTTCAAACCAAAAAAAAAAAAAGACATTTCAAACCACACTTTCAAATTTAATTTAGCTGATTCTTTAAATATATTACCCCCAAATGTAGCCTATCAAATCTAATAAGCAAAATCTTCCTAAACCCTTAAGCAACTCTTGTAAATCTAATAAAATTGTCACATAAATGTAACAGATTCTCTTACATGTTTAAACATCTGTAATTGAACTACATATAAAACCGTGGAATGAAGCTTGTTATTACAGGTAACCTAACCAGCACCAAAATATCAATTCAGGTAGATTCTTTTATTCATCCTGATATTACAAATGTAGTCTCCCAACCCTGAGGCACAGAATCATCCTGTTAAGGAACTGCACACTGTAGCGTTCTGGGTTGAACTTTGAGTGGTATATTCTTGACCTGGTTGGGGTCCAGAATGACTTCCAGGACAATTCATCCTGAGTTTGAGTTTATTAGGTTAAGTCTCTGTGGAGATAATTGGACTTTCCAAACCTATGTGGTTTTAAAAAATATTTGAGAGAGAGAGAGAGAAAGAGAGAGAGAGAGAAGGGCAGAGGGATAGGGAGAGGAAGAGAAAGAGAGATTCTCAAGCAGACATCCTGCTGAGCTGGGAGCCTGACATGGGGCCTGATCCCACAACCCTGAGCTCATGACCCGAGGTGAAACCAAGAGTCAAATGTTCAACCAACCGAACCACCCAGGGGCCCCTGTAGTGTTTTCTTAAAAATAGTAAATATTCCATAATTTTTCATTGCCTGAGTAGAATTGATGAGATTTTGCATCCTCTGCCAGGATTGCAATTAATCTTTTAGCTATTTGATTTGCAATGATGAAATTTTGATGTTGACCAAAACTTGAATATAGTATACATATAGTTTGGCTTTGTCAGCATTATACTATAAACATCATTAAAAAATTGTATGTGCCAAAAAAAATTGTATGTGCCTTTTTTCTCTTTTCCTTTTTATAGTGTACCTCATAGGGTTGTGCAGAGAACTATTGATTTCTTTCTAATGCCATAATTGTGACAATTTGCTCAAGAGGAGCCCTTTTAACCAGCTCCTTTATCCCTTAATTGCCCTGGATCATTTTGGAGGCATACTTTCTGGCAACAAAGTGATGCTTCAGACCCATTTGAATTATCCTTGCTCCAAGATATAGAATCAGAAACTTTCCAAGACTCCTTGGTGTCTACTGGGGAATCGTATTAGAGACCAAAATCTAGGTGCTTTGGGTACATGTTAGACTATTCTGTTGATATTGGGGGTGGGCTATAGCACAGAGACTACTTCAGGGGCAGACCCAGAAAAAATATCATAGAATTGTATTATTTTCAATTTAACTCCACCCTGAAGATGCCGATATTATTTTAATATAAAATATTTTCTTGGGGATCCCTGGGTGGCTCAGTGGTTTAGTGCCTGCCTTCAGCCCAGGGCATGATCCTGGAGTCCCGGGATCTAGTCCCACGTCAGGTTCCTTGCAGGGAGCCTACTTCTCCCCCTGCCTGTGTCTCTGCCTCTCTCTCTCTCTCTCTCTCTCTCTCTCTCTCTCTCTGTGTCTCTCATGAATAAATAAATAAAATCTTAAAAAAATATATTTTCTTTTCAGAGGTACCAGCTTCCCTTATTGCTACAATAGACAACATGCTTTTTCAAAACTTTAACATGGCAAGCTGTATATTGTAATTCTGACCCACAGAGACCAAATTAGATCCTGGAACTCTCTCCCAGGGTGCACTGAACACCCCCATTTTTCACTTTCAGGATCCTATTTGTCCACTGACTATCATTCTGTTTGAGTCAGAAGTTGGGATTTCTGGTGTTGACTATAATGTGGATAGTTTGAGTAGTATCAGCTCATCGAGGGATAAATGAAATGAATTTATTTTCCCAGTAATTGCTACCAACTGTATTTAAACCATCTGATTTCCTGCCTGCTAGTGAGCACCCCTAATGATGCACAGTCCAAATCTATAATTTGTCAGTCAATATCAGTTACAAGTATCATTTTGGTTAAGACTCAGTTTCATTGTGTGTTTTATTTTTTTAAAAGGTTTTATTTATTTGTTTATTTAACACAGAGAGAGAGCATAAGCAGACAGAGTGGCAAGCAGAGGGAGAGGGAGAAGCAGGCTACCCACCAAGCAGAGAGCCAGATGCAGGCCAGGTGCCCCTCATTTTGTGTCTTAAAACTTCAATCCCATATTTGACTCAAGGTTATCTCTACCATGTCAGCATGCCATCCCCAGTGTAGACTAGACTTCTGTCTCCAACAGCTTGGAGTGGGGATGTGTGGTCTGCTCTCTTTCCCATAGCTTTCTCTTTTCCTCAGGCTTTCTCTTTTGGTAGGAAGGATGGAAAGAGAAACAAAGATGTTTGCTTATATGTCTGTTCGTTGGTGGTCCTCCTACTTGTGGTAATAATGTGAACAGCTGATGTAGGTAGTAACGAAGTCACCTTTTGTTAGCCTCTCTGCTGGTCTAGCTTGATTTGTGGTGGAGGTAAACAGCACTGTGAGTCAAGATGAGATTTATCGGGCAGCCTTGGGTGGCTCAGCGGTTTAGCGCTGCCTTCAGCCCCAGGGCCTGATCCTGGAGTCCCAGGATTGAGTTCCACATTGGGCTCCCTGCATGGAGCCTGCTTCTCCCTCTGCCTGTGTCTCTGTGTATGTGTGTGTGTAAGGGCTTATACTGTTGGTTACTGGGGGAGTAAGCATCATCTGACAGCCTTCTGCATGCATCTCAAGATCTTTGTTTTTGCACTGCTTCCTCTAAAGTCTTGTCATGGGGCACCCGGGTGGCTCAGCAGTTGAGCATCTACCTTTGGCTCAGGTCATGGTCCTGGGATCAAGGGGGCTTCCCATGAGAAGCCTGCTTCTCCCTATGCCTATGCCTCTGCCTCTCTCTCTCTGTGTCTCTCACGAATAAATAAATAAAATCTTAAAAAAAATAAAGTCTTCTCACAATGGCTTTAACACACTTCTTGCAATCGGAGCATCTGAAATGAAACATTTTTTTGAAGCCACTGCTATTGAGGAACGTGACACCAGACCTCTCTGCCCATGCCTTGGCCAAGTCTTGAGGTCTGATTAGGCTCTTTGGTATTAGGGAACAGATTCTTTTCTTAAGAAAAAGGGGTTGTTATAGGGGGGCCCCCACTATTGAGACTGGCTGGGATTGGGGCAGCTCAGGGAAAAGCATGCTTGGGTTCTGTCCTGACTTGCCTCTTGTTGTCTCTGCTTTACTTCTTGTGTTTTCCAAACACTATAACCCATATCTTCGCTGCTCCTAAGTTCAGTTGCTCAGGATCCATCACTACTGTCCCATACAACTTCTCTGTTTCATAACCATCCAGCTTCTTCTTTTTTTTAAGATTTTATTTATTTATTCATGAGAGACACACACAAGAGAGGCAGAGACACAGGCAGAAGGAGAAGCAGGATCCATGCAGGGAGCCCAATGTGGGACTCGATCCCGGGTCTCCAGGATCATGCCTTGGGCTGAAGGCAGGCGCTAAACCACTGAGCCACCCAGGAATCCCCACCATCCAGCTTCTGTTGCTAAGTTGTTCAGTATCTTTTTAACTTCCTGGTTCAGATTCCTGAGAGAAGGGATCAGATGAGCTCAGCCTTTTTTTTTTTTTTTAATTTTTTTTTATTTATTTATGATAGTCACAGAGAAAGAGAGAGGCAGAGACACAGGCAGAGGGAGAAGCAGGCTCCATGCACCGGAAGCCCGACGTGGGATTCGATCCCGGGTCTCCAGGATCGCGCCCTGGGCCAAAGGCAGGCGCCAAACCGCTGCGCCACCCAGGGATCCCTTTTTTTTTTTTTTTTTAAGTGGCTTCATGTCCAGCATGGAGCCCAATGCAGGGCTTGAACTCATGACCCTGAGATCAAGACTTGAGCTGAGATCAAGAGTTGGATACTTAATCTACTGAACCACCCAGGTACCCTAGCTTGGTTTATCTTTTAAAAGACAAACTATTGGTCCCTGGTCTCCTGTTGACCAATAGCCTTTGGGTAAGGTGTTTACTTGCTCTGACTGGATTTAGGGGAGAGGTGTCATGGGCTCTCCACCTTGGAAGTGGCTGCCTCCTGGTTAAAGGGACCTTCTGGATGTCCTCTAGAAGAGGTAGTTCTCCTTGCCTTCAAAATGAACCCCTCTCCGTGATGCCATTTACTAGGAGGAGGGAAAATGGCCTATGATTTGACCAGGAAGGGGAAGGCTGCAAAATCTGGACAGAGACCCAAGATGAAGTACTCCATTTTTGGAAGGGACATGAGAAACCAATGAGGCAATCAGTCCATTCCCCACTTTCAAGGAGGCCCACATTCCAACCATTCACATTCTTTAAATATTAACCTAAACTCATATTCCCAAACCCTGCTTGAAGAGAGAGACTTAGTGTTCTTTAGTGCAATGTTTCATCCTCCTCATCATCTGGAAGATTCTCTTCTATGTGCAGTTCTCAGCTTAGCCATTGGAGCATGAGAGATGATAGTAGAGGGTGGCAAGGGGAATTGAGGAAGGTGGGGTAGTAGGTAAGGACTCAGCTTCATTCCCTCAACAAATAAATACTAAGATGCTAATAATAGCTAATATTTACTGTGGACTCACTGACAGTATCATCTCATTTAACCCCACAACCACCCCATAAAGTTAATATTGTTATTTCCACCTGTTTAATAAAGGGCAAGGAGATTACATAGACTTGCTATTTGCAGAGACATACCCATATTTACCAGGGTAGGATTAGATGATGTTCTATATCCTTCTATCTCTTATGTTCTAGATTTTTTAAAAGATTTTATTTTTTTTTATTCATAGACACAGAGAGAGAGGGGCAGAGACACAGACAGAGGGAGAAGCAGGCTCCACGCAAGGAGCCCGATGTGGGACTTGATCCCAGGTCTCTAGGATCACACCCCAGGCTGCAGGTGGCGC
Source organism: Nyctereutes procyonoides (assembly GCF_905146905.1). Taxonomy (NCBI): domain Eukaryota; kingdom Metazoa; phylum Chordata; class Mammalia; order Carnivora; family Canidae; genus Nyctereutes; species Nyctereutes procyonoides. The sequence continues at coordinate 8,434,224 of NW_026575030.1, read as the reverse complement.
CAAACCGCTGTGCCACCGGGGCTGCCCATGTTCTAGATTCTAAATTCATCTATTATATTCAACTCCTACTTTTTTTCTATAGCAAATACACTCTATAAACCTACATGTCTGTGAGAATGTAAATGGATATTAGACACTTGTCATATTTCCTTCATATTATTTGATTCAACAAACATTTATTGAGAGCCTGTGTTGTACCAAACATCTTGTTGTATGCTGGGGACACATAAAAGTAGCTACTGTCCTTGTGGGGTAAACATACTGTCTGATTTCTTTAGATACAAACTGATTGATTTTAGGGCCAGGAAATTTTCTCATTTTTGCTTTTTCCACATTACAAATTTTAAAGAACAAATAATTAAGTAAAATATAAATATCATTATGTGATGCTCAGAAACCCCAAATCTGAACATTTAAATAAAAAATAAAGAAATATTAAAACTGTAGGACATCTGGGTGGCTCAGTGGTTTAGTGTCTGCCTTTGGCTCAGGGCATGATCCCAGGGTCCTGGGATTGAGTCCAACATCAGGCTCCCTGCAGGGGGCTGCTTTTCCCAATGCCTCTGTCTCTGCCTCTCTCTGTCTTTCATGAATAAATAAATAAAATCTTAAAAAAAAAGAAATATAAAACTGTAAAACTCTCATTGATTTTCATGTGGTATAGAAAACACTGGATTCAGAATCAGGCAGTCCCGGTTCTGTCCAAACCTGGCTCGTCTGTTAATTGGGCAAGTCCATGAACCTCTTTGGGCCTCAGTTTCCCCATATATGTCTCCATAATAACAGGCAGTCTGTGTGTCTCAGAACATTGTGAGGATCATTGAGAAAATACTTCAGAAACTGAAATCCCTAAAGAAGGAAGCAATTATAATTACTTGTAAAATGAAGCAATGGTAGTGACTTACCCTAAGGTTCTATGGTTTTCTATTTCTCTGGCTTCAGAGGGAAAAGCTGAGATAATCCGAGTAAACACAAGAGAGAAGGAGCTGGCAGGTCTTGAGAGACCACTGTTTAACCCTGAGCTCCTCATTCACGCAGCCAACCTTTGACTATATCCATAATCCCTGTAGAACCTGGCTAACTGATCTGATAGGAAGTCCCCAAACTTCATGATGTCAGTGATTCTACTGAAGAAACTTTTTCTAATGGGGTTGATCGTGGAAAACAATACATATAAGGTTTCCTTGCCTTTTCCCATATAAAGGTGGTCTGAAAAAAGGAAGCAAAGCATAGAGAGACTATCTTTGGAAGTTGGTTTGTTTCATGGTGGGAATCTCCGGCTACAGAGAGTCTTTGGGAAGCAGATGAGGCCTTTCTTGTGGCATCCACCAGGTGGCACCAGGTCCCCAACACAGGCATGCAATCTTTCAGAAGGCCCACTGCCATCAGATGGAGCCTGGGAAGGCAGGGGGAGAAGTAGAAGAAACTGTCCCTTATTTATAGATGGGGAAACTGAGATGGATATAAATACATACACTGACAGGAGCCCAGGTTCAGAGCCACATAACTAGCCCTGAGCCCGGGGCACCTGGGTGGCTCAGTGGTTGACCATCTACCTTTGGCTCAGTTCTTGATCCGGGGGTTCTGGCATCAAGTCCCACGTTGGTTCCCCACAGGAAGCCTGCTTCTCCCTCTATGACTATGCCTTTCTCTGTATGTGTCTCTCATGAATAAATAAAAAGTTAAAAAAAAAAGAAATGGGTTTTACAGACTGAAGCACACTTGTGTATCTATTATACCGACAATGACCAAATGGTCATTAACAACATGTAATTATCTAATGCAAGTAATTGCCTCAAACATACCGTAGCTGGAGTCCTGTCCCTAAAGGGTTTTGGTTTTATGATGGAAAAAAAAAATCCCAGAAAAAAATGTCAGAATCAATGAGTTAAAGAGGAGCCCTTTTAAAACTGTGCATATAGTCTGCTATCAGCTACTTAAATGTATGCACACAAACAAAAAAAAGGGATGAAGAGAATACATCCTAATGTCCTTGGATAATTATAGGTTATCCTATAACCCTAGTGCCATCAGTCTTGATGGCAGCCAGCTTGTACAAATGGAGTCCTGTTAACATATACAATCGAAATGCCTGGTTTTCACTGAGGTGTTCGCAGAGACTCCTGACCCCTTGGCAAGGACCTTCTGCCTCAAGTGTTTCTGAGAGTTTCCAGAGGGATATTTTCCAGTTACTTCCAAACGGATCTGCAAGCTCGAGTCACCTGTAGTAGTGTCCCCCTCCATTTCCAATCCATGCTCATGAGTGTGTGCTGTCACATACATGCCTGGGGAGCCAGTGTCCTCACCAGGGCTGTGATGCTCAGGGGCTGAGGGGCTGCTCCTATGCAGAAGGGAGAGAGCAGCCCCCCTCTGGCTCCTCCTACCTCTGCTCCAACCACCCCCCCCCCCCGCCCCGCCCGCCCACCTCGTATGTACTGCACCTACAAAAGGCTCTCAGGGATGCTGGTCAGCACTGGCTCTTGGCTCTTGGTCTCTCCACACAGTGGGTGGCTGGCAGCTTGTTCCAGAAGTCTCTGTGACAGCACTGAACCTTGGACCAAGAAGCTTCAAACACTGTTATCACACTAGGGACATTTTATTTTTAGAAAGAAAAATTATCACTTAAAAATATATACATTATCCACATTTCAGGTTGATCCTCTAGGAAGTTTAATTCTGAAAATGGCTGGAATGTAAATGAACTCAGAGGACCACAGCGACTGGCGGAAAGCCAACAAGAGGAATGGACACTGGAGATTTTTATTCTAGAATCAGGTAGGAGTTGAGAGCTTTGCCCTGCAGAGTCTTCATCTCCTCCAGCACCTTTTCTCCTCCCTTCTCCATTGGCTGTGCTTGTTCTTTGGCCTCTCTGCATATCAAACACCCAACAAGGACACATTAGGGTACTTGGTGACAGCTCGGGTTACCCATCCACGCCCAGATGCTGGTTTAGGATTGCAAGGGTTCAGTGAAAGGCTGGAGGACTTGTTTTATGTTTTTATATATGATTGGTATCATACATATATATATTTAAACAATATTTAGTGATAATTTAGTTTCCAGTGAAAACACTTGGCTGTTGTGATTCAAACCTGGCTTCTGATACGAATTCTTTTCTTAATTTTTTAAAAATTTAAATTCAATTTGTCAACATATCGTATAACACTCAGTGCTCATACCATCAAGTGTCCCCCTTAATGCCTGTCACTCAGTCACCCCATCCCCCCACCCACGTCCCCTTCTGCAACCCTTTGTTTCCCAGTTAGGAGTCTCTCAGGGTATATCTTCCTCTTTAATTTTTCCCCACTCAGTTTCCCTCCTTTCCCTTATAGTCTCTTACACTATTTCTTATACTCCACCTATGACGATTGTCTTTCTCTGATTGACTTATTTCACTCAGCATAATACCCTCCAGTTCCATCCATTGCTACAAGAATTACTTAGTATGACCAAGTTCCCTAACTCGGGTTCTGTTTCCTGATGGACAGACAGTGGTCATTCCCTCTCTCCATGTTGTTAAAAAGGTGACATGAGAAACTACTCATAGACATCTTAGCATGATGTCTTCTAAATGTTCAGTCAGTACTAGTTGCTTCTTTATGTCTGCAAATAAAGTAGACCTGTAATAACTGTGAGTCTGACAGTGGCTCCAGAAGTGGGGGATTCAAGAGCAAGTGTTCTGTACCTGGACTGAGTGGTGCCTGGACCTTTGCTGGGTGTGGCAAGGGGGTTGCTGGGTGAACTTTCCAGATATCTGGGAAGGAACTGAGGGGTGCATTCGGCTGAAAGGACAGATGTCTGAAGATTGTGAGCTCAGCTATATCATCTGCCTAGATGGGAGAATATTATATAATCTCAAGTACTTCTGGAACATTTTCTAAACGGGGTGAAATGTAAAGTGCCGGCAAATGCCTGGTAGTTTTGAACAAGCAGAAATATCTGAAAATGAAGAATTAAAATGTCCCCTGATGCGTGTCATAAAAATATTAATTGGTGTCATTCAATGGAAGCAACTTTAAACATATATGGGTCATGTCTCCCTTTAAAGATACTAATGGTTGAGTGATCATGTGGAAATCATCACTCTCGCAGTTTCTTGGATATTTTACATGATTCGCTTTAGTGTGTCTTGAGGTGGCTGAGATCACCACCAGACAGAAAAGAATCTCTTGAGTTAATTACACAGGCATGGGGATCCCTGGGTGGCGCAGCGGTTTGGCGCCTGCCTGCCTTTGGCCCAGGGCACGATCCTGGAGACCCGGGATCGAATCCCACATCGGGCTCCCGGTGCATGGAGCCTGCTTCTCCCTCTGCCTGTGTCTCTGCCTCTCTCTCTCTCTCTGTGACTATCATAAATAAAAAAAAAAATTACACAGGCATGGAGGGATGATTCTTTGCATCCACGAAAACAGAATTTTCCAAAGACCAAATAGTCTTCATGGGAAATGAAACATCACTGATACGTTCTTTTTGTTCTATCCAAGCTCTGGTTGTATGTGTGTCTGACAGCAAGGATGCTGGTGGCTTCTGGCTGAGGCTGAAAAGGTGAGGAAAGGGAATGAATATGGACACAGAAGACAAAACTGAGCATCGGATAGTGCTTGATATGAGCTGAAGAGAATTTCTGAACCAATGGAACTTTCCAAAACCATCCAGTGGCTATCAACCTGTTGGAATATTCTTCAGCCAAGAAAATGATAATTATGTTGATAATTTTGACCTGAAAAAATGTACATAAAATAATTTAAACTGAAAAGTGGATGAATTGAAAATGCCATGATATGTTTATTGAAAGTGGGTAGAACGTATCTGTGTTTTGAAAAAATTAGAAGCTAATTTGTCATGCAGGAAATGCTTAGAGTTCACTGTTAGTTTATTTTTGTGGGAAATACATAAAAAATACCATTTGGGTGAATACATAAAGTAATAACTTCTTTCATTTAGTAATAATTTGAGGGACGCCTGGGTGGCTCAGTGGTTTAGCATCTGCCTTCAGCCCAGGGTGTGATCTTGGAGTCCCGGGATTGAGTCCCACATCAGGCTCCCTGCATGGAGCCTGCTTCTCCCCTGCCTGTGTCTCTGCCTCTCTCTCTGCCTCTCTTATGACTAAATAAATAAATAAAGTCTTTAAAAAAATAATAAGTTTATAATCAAGTGGCGTTCAACATTTGCTCTGTAGTATAAAGGGTGAAAGCCACATTTAAGAGCACGTGTGAGCAGAGAGGGTATTGGATATTACTCCATTCACGTGGCAAGCATTATTTTTTTGGGGGTAAGTTTTGAAATAGAAAAAAAAAAGGTTTTTATTTAAAAGTCTCAGTCTATTGTTTTAAATCTAAAACAAAATGCAATGCAAAGTGCATCTATCTGTTGAGGCCTATGGGGGTTTATGTGTTATGTAGTATAACATGATATTTTATTGGTAATTACCTGATCAAAGCAAACAGGCTCACTGAAATTCTATTTAATGTTTTTATTTCCTAAATTTTCTTTTCCTAGAAACCGCTAATCAGTTTTCTGAGAAGTGCTGGTTCCTGAAGGCCTCTAAAACCATCACAAACAAGCCAAAGGAAGCCCATACTACTTTAAGATATGTGGGGAGAATCCCTTTCAGAAAAGGAAGGGCCTCCCCAAACCACTCCAAAGTTATAAGACAAACTGAGATATTTATAACATCTAAGAAAGGGTAATTATCCTTAATGTATGAGAGACTCATAAATGAATAAGAAATAGATAAATGCTTCCTACAGAAAAGGCAAAGTAAGTCCTTCATTAAAGAATAAAAGTAATTGGTAGCACAGGAAAATTTGTGATTTCTTTTTTTTAAAGATTGTATTTATTTATTCATGAGAAACAGAGAGGCAGAGAGGTAGAGACACAGGCAGAGGGAGAAGCAGGCTACATGCAGGGAGCCTGATGTGGAACTCCATCTTGGGACCCCAGGATCACGCCCTGCGCTGAAGGCAGAGCTAAACCACTGAGCCACCTGGGCTGCCCACATTTATAATTTCATTTGTAAACACAGAAGTTAAAGTTAAAATAATGAGAAGGTCCTTTGTAAATCAATCCTATTGCTAAAGAAGAAAAAAATGATAGTTTTCCACATTATTTAGGGCATTTGAATGTGGACAGTCATGACCTCTGCTGGTAGGAGGTATGTTGATGTACACTGAATGGCAATTAAACCATATGCAATAAAATCTTAATATGCACATTGATCTAGCATTTATGTTTCTAGAAATTTATCTTGAGGAAATAGTTCCTAATAAGTATGTGAGGAATTATGGCACTATTGGTAACGACAAAACACTGAAAAGAGTTTACATGTTCATCAGAAAAGGGTTGGTTAAATAAATTATGGTGAAATATAAGGATATATAGCTATATATACCTATATAAATATGTTCATAGTATATTGCTAAATAAAAGTGCAGAAGATAAAACGATATGAATAAAATGATTAAATTTTGTCAAAACATGTAATAATATGTAATTACTATAATTGTATTAACATTAATATACATTATCATTATATATATTAAATATATATATCAAATAAGTAAATATTTGGAAGACTTAGCATCAGAATATACAAGTTATTGCCTCTGGGTGGCATTATTGTTTTTATTTTTAAATTTTTAATTAAAAAAAATTTTTAAGGGGAGCCTACCTGGCTCAGTTGGTCTAGTATCTGCCTTGGCTCAGGTCATGACCTTGGGGTCCTGGGATCCAGCCCTGTGTCAGGCTCCCTGCTCAGCAAGGAGTCTGCTTCCCCCTCTCCTTTGCTGGCCACTTCCCCTGCTTGTGCTCTCTCATTCTCTCTCTCTCAAATAAATACATAAATAAATAAACAAAATCTTTGCAAAAATCTTTTAAAAAAGTCTAAGATTTTATCTTTTAATCTCTACACCCAATGTGGGGTTCAAACTTAGAACCTTGAGAACAAAAGTCACATGCTCTACAATTGAGCAGCCAAGCAACCTTTTTATTATTTTATTTTATTTTATTTTATTTTTCCAAGCAACCTTTTTTAAAATTTCTTTTCTTTTTTTCTTTTTTCTTTTTTTAATTTATGATAGTCACACAGAATGAGAGAGAGAGGCAGAGACACAGGCAGAGGGAGAAGCAGGCTCCATGCACTGGGAGCCTGACCTGGGATTCGATCCTGGGTCTCCAGGATCATGCCCTGGGCCAAAGGCAGGCGCTAAACGGCTGCGCCACCCAGGGATCCCTCCAAGCAACCTTTTTAAATATTTTTCTGTATTTCTGATTTTTTAGTAATAAAAAAGGCATTTTTTTTTTTTAAAGAAAAAGAAGTTTTAAAAGCCTATCTGGAATTTCAAACTTATAAGTCATGGGAACTATAATGTGGTTATTTCCATTACACCCATATTCATTGAAACCAATTTTTTGAGGGATGATGATGATGTGTTTGCTTAGCTCTTTGGCCCTTGATGGAGAGGGGGAGGGGAAGCATATATGTTTGCTGAGCATCTATTTCACATCAAGCAACTGGCTGGACACCCTGGCACTAATATCTCATTTAAACCTCACACCACCTGTGAGGGAGACTATTTTGTGTAGGGCATAAATGAAGACTCTGAAGCTCAGTTAGTGAGGGAAGCAACTTGGCTGGAGATCTCACAGGTAATAAATGGTGGGGCTGAGACTTGGCCGCAGGTCTCCTCTGGCTCCAGAGCCCAGGTTCCTTATACCGGATGAAACTTATTCAGTTATAAATAACAAACACACCTCTGAAATTAGATGATAAGCAAGTGGGAAAACTAGGTTCAGTTATTAAATATTTACTTGCCAACCACATTTGAGATAACATAATAGTGCATAAAATAAGATACACACAAACCTCTCCTTTTTTTAAGCCTGAGATATTTAGATTTAGACAACATGACAATTCTCTACTTCATGTAGGACAAATTCTATCAAAAGGCTGCCTTTGCCTAAGGCATAGACTTACTTCTCCTTTTTGGTGTCCTTGTGGTCCAAGATAGGGAATTCTGCTTCAATCATTTCTGGAGTCAACATAACTTCTATATTCTGTTCGCAGAGCTCACTGAAAAGGAAGAAGATGCTTAGCTGGAACGGGTTTTCCTTCCCAAAATAAAAAGAGTAATATTGTGATCATTTAAGAGTTCTGCAATTCTTGTGACTTCCTTTATTTTTAAGATTTTATTTATTTATTCATGAGAGACACACACACACACAGAGAGAGAGAGAGAGAGAGAGAGAGAGAGAGATTGAGAGGCAGAGACACAGAGGAGATGCAGGTTCCATTCAGGGAGCCTGACGTAGGACTCGATCCCAGGACTCCAGGACCACGCCCTGGGCCAAAGGCAGGTGCCAAACCGTTGAGCCACCCAGGGATACCCTAAAAAATAATTTTTATTTTTATTTTTTTATTATTTTTTTACATTTTTATTTATTTATGATAGGCACACAGTGAGAGAGAGAGAGAGAGAGAGGCAGAGACAGGCAGAGGGAGAAGCAGGCTCCATGCACCTGGAGCCCGACGTGGGACTCAATCCTGGGCCTCCAGGATCGCGCCCTGGGCCAAAGGCAGACGCCAAACCACTGCGCCACCCAGGGATACCCTAAAAAATAATTTTTATTTTTATTTTTTTATTTTTTTACATTTTTATTTATTTATGATAGGCACACAGTGAGAGAGAGAGAGAGAGAGAGAGGCAGAGACACGGGCAGAGGGAGAATCAGGCTCCATGCACCGGGAGCCCGACGTGGGACTCAATCCTGGGCCTCCAGGATCGCGCCCTGGGCCAAAGGCAGACGCCAAACCACTGCGCCACCCAGGGATCCCTAAAAAATAATTTTTAAAGTGGGGTTATAGAATGCATATTCTTTTCAATTGCACATGATATATTTACCAATACTGGCCATATCTTGGACTGTAAAGGAAACCTGAATGATTTCAATCTCTTGAAATCATTCACAGTATGTTCTCTGACCCCGGTGGAATTTTTTTTTTTGAAGAATTTATTTATTGTTCATGAGAGACACAGAGAGAGAGGTAGAGACATAGGCAGAGAGGGAGAGGGCTCTTCACAGGGAGCCTGATGCAGGACTCGATTCCGGGACCTGGGATCACACCCTGAGCCAAAGGCAGACGCTCAACCACTGAGCCACCCAGGCACCCCTGACCCCAGTGGAATTTAAATAGAAATCAATAGTGAAGAAGACAATTACAAAAAAATCCACAACTGCTTTAAAAATGAAATAATATATTTCTTTTTTTTAAAGAAGATTTTATTTATTTATTCACGAGATACACAGAGAGAGGCAGAGACACAGACAGAGGGAGAAGCAAACTCCTCGCAAGGAGCCCAACATGGGACTTGATCTCGGGACCAGGATTGCACCCTGAGCCAAAGGATGCTCAACCGCTGAGCCACCCAGGCATCCCTAAAAAATGAAATAATATATTTCTAAATAACTTGGTAAGAGAAGAAATTAAAGAGATCGAGGTGACTTTTATCCTGTGGTCTGCTATCTGCTAGAGCAGGGGTCAGCAAACTTTTTTGTAAAGCACTTTGCAGGTCATACAGTCTCTTTTGCAACTCTGCTTTTGTAGCATGAAAGGAATAAAAAAAATTCATACATGAATGGGTATGGTTATGTTACAATAAAACTTTATTTACAAAAACAAGTGGTGGACAGAGTTGGCCATGGGCCATAATTTGCTGACTCCTGGCCTGTAGCTTTGTTGTCTGATGGTTAAAGCTTATTTGCTGCAGGTATGGGTTCCAGCTGGAGGAAAGGGAAGAGAGAGAGAGAAAGAGAGAGAGAGACAGACTGAGACCATGGAGGAGATACAGTCACTCCTCCAAGGGTCCTGATATCTCAGAGAGAGTGGAATATCTCTCATCTCACATTCCTTGGATCAGGGCCTTGTCAAATGGATGACTTTCTTGCAAGGAAGGCTGGGAAATATCATTTCTAGTTTCAACAACTCTACTATTTTAGAAGAGAATGGAGATTTTGATAGTGGCTCAGCTAAGAGAAATGCTTCCAAGATCAACAAAGGTGTCAAAATTTGGAATTAAAAGCAGGAACACAGGGGTGCCTGGGTGGCCCAGTTGGTTGAGCTTCTGCCCTTGGCTCAGGTCATGATCCCAGGGTCTTGGGATCAAGCCCCTTGTCAGGCTCCCTACTCAGGGGGAGTCTGCTTCTCCCCCTCTCTCTGCTGCTCCCCCTGCTTGTGTTCTTTTTCTCTCTGTCAATCAATTGATCAATTAATCAATAAAATCTTAAAAAATAAAAGCAGAAGACCATTCAGCCATGATACACAGAAGTGGCATAGCAAGGTTCTGTTATGGAAAGTACCCTTGGAAGACACAAGAGCTGTTCCAGTCCCATACGATTGAAAACTAATGACTGCTAAGCAGCCGCATGATGGTGCTTGGCAAGCATTAATTTCCCGTGAATAGTTTCCTGTCTCTAAGGTGGGGATAACAGCAAGACCTCACCGTGGGGGATAAATGAGACTGCATACAAAGCATTGTGCTGGACACACAGATATTGCTTGGTAAATGTTTGTTGTAATTACCACCCTCGTCATCAGAGTCAGCATGATCTCCTGTAACTCTGACAACTTGCAAGAAATAGGTTCTATTATTCTCATTTCAAAGATGGGGATACTGGGTCATGATAGGCCCCACATCACTGCTGAGTGGAAGAGAGGTTAGCTAAGTTTTGGCTTCCTGGTCATCTCCCCATTGCCCCATTAGACTGGACTTGTTCCTCTGAACCTCATGCAGATGTGTACCATCCAGCACCCTACTGGTGTCCTCGTATAATGGTTTCACTAGAAGGCACTTGAACCATCCTGGGTTTGGAGCTTCAAACACTCAGGGTAGGTATTGCCAAATGTTGGTGTGCATGGGCAAGTCTTAGAACTGGATATATGCCTCAGATATTTAGGATTTCACTAATTATTTACATGTAAAAATGTTGGAATGGGCACAGCAACAGGAGATTCAAGGCTGTTGGATGCTCACCAGTAAAATGAAACATAAGCTGTTTGGCTTGAAGCCTATAGTTTTTTTGCTTCTCTAAATCCCATCTTCTTTCAAGTACTAACCCAAGTCCATTGAGCACCAGCTCTGCCTTCCCCTCCCTTGAGCTCCTCGAGTACCTAAGGATCAGCAAACGTGAGGCTGCAGAGATCGACTATTCCCCACCAAGAACTTAGCATGCTATTCCGTAGCTAGGGGTAGGGGTCAGTGTTGGCTTCAGCTCATTTGTGTTGCACACTTGCACTGTGTGCTCTTTGGAAATCCCTCACAGCAGCTAGTGCATTTTTGTGGAACAGACCACTTTAGAAACCAAACATGGGGGCACCTGGGTAGCTCAGTCAGTTAAGCATCTGCCTTTGGCTTGGGTCAAGGTCCTGGGATTGAGTTCTGCATCAGGCTCCCTGCTCATCGGGAATCTGCTTCTCCCTCTCCCTGCTCTTGTGCTCTCACTCGTTCATTCTCTCTCTCTTTCTCCCCCATCAAATAAATAAATAAAATCTTAAAAAGAAAAGGAAGGAGAGAAAAAGTAACTAAAGGTAAAAAAGTACCATTCAGCTGTTTCCAATCTGTCTTCTTCTGGTAGGGCATCAAGAAGGGCAGGGACATTTTTAGGAAGCATGGCTAAATTGAAGGAATCACAGCTGTAGAAGAATCACAGAGGCAAGGATAAATGCTCACATCTGCATTCTTGGGATCTTCACACAATTTGCTAAAGCACTTTTGCTTTACCTCTGGGGAGGACTTTACCATTCCACCCCTTGCTCCTGAAAAGCTGCTCATGTTTCCCTACAAAGGCAAGGGTCTGATAGGTACCAGGCAAATCCTAGAGAATGTGGCCAAAGAAGCCATTTTTTTGAGTTTGGAAACAGAACTTTCAGGCTGGTAGTGTCTAAAATAATATTATTTCTGGAGGACACAGGATTATATTTGGATAGTTCACTTTTCTTAATATTTTCCCCCATCTTTACAGTCTTCCTTAGTTGTTTTATTCAATTTCAAATCCTCCTCCCCACCCTCTGGTGTATTATTTTGTATTATATATTTAGAGCTTTATTTTTTTTTAATTTTTATTTATTTATGATAGTCACAGAGAGAAAGAGAGAGAGGCAGAGACACAGGCAGAGGGAGAAGCAGGCTCCATGCACCGGGAGCCTGACGTGGGATTCGATCCGGGGTCTCCAGGATCGCGCCCTGGGCCAAAGGCAGGCGTCAAACCGCTGCGCCACCCAGGGATCCCTATTTAGAGCTTTATATAAAAATTTCTGGGTATTGAGCACATTAAAAGCATTAAAATATAGAGAAAAAATATTATTTTAGAAGTTTGCAGAAGACTGTTTCAAGATGGTAGAACAACCATTTGCTTTTTTTGTCTCAGTTACTTATAAACCTCTATTATTTAAAAAAAATAAATTACTTATTTTTAAAATTGAAAACAATTTTTTAGAGAAAGTGAGTGAGTGAGCAAGCGTGAGCCGAGAAGGGCAGAGGGAGAGTAAGAGAGAGCATCTTAAGCAGGTTCCGTGCCAAGCGTGGAGCCTGATGTAGGGCTTGATCTCACAACCTTTAGATCATGACTTTGAGATCATGACCTGAGCTGAAATCAAGAGTTGGATGCTTAACTGACTGAGACACCCAGGTGTCTCTACTTAAAAACCTTCTAAAGGAATAAAAATGGAACACACAACAAAGAGAACAGGAGAAGAAATACACATAGATAAAAGTTTTCAACAGTATGCTGGAATAAATTTCTGGCAGCTGGGAAGAGTGTTGTCTTGTGAAAAAGAGTACACAGTGACAGAGCGTAGAACACACAGGAAGGAAACCAACCTCCTCATGGACTGTAGAAAGATTGCAAGCTGAGGGTAAGGTAGGAGGCAGACATGGAAAAACAGGAGGATTAACTGAAGTCTCTTTGGCATGTGCACATATGTCTCAGGGATAAGTTTTTTTCTCTGTTTTTTCTTGTGCAAAAATGCACGGGCTTGTCAAGTACAGAGTATGAATAAAACAACGATGAGTAGTTTTGTAGCTGTACAAAAGAGTGAGAAAGAGCTATAAATTAATATCCAGTGATTTTCAGGAGATGTAATAAGTAAAAAAAGCAAAGTGCAGAAGAGCATATCTAGTGTGGCACTTTTTGTATAAGAAAGAAGGGGAGGGGCGCCTTGCTGGCTCAGTTGGAGGAGCGTGTTACTCTTGATCTCAGGGTAGTGAGTTCGAGTTCTACGTTGGGTATAGAGATGACTTAAATAAATATTTTTTATAAAAAGGAAGAAGGGAAGTAAGAAAAATAAATATATTCTGCTCAGCATTATAAAAACTGGAAGAATAAATTAGGAGACTCAGTCAGCTACCGACAAGGATGGGAGGGAGGTGGGCAGCACTGACACCTCTTTGAGTATGCCTTTTTGTGTAGTTCTGATTTGGAGAGCATATTATTGTTCTACGTATTCAAAACAAAACAAAAAAAAAGATTAAAAAGATAACAGAGGGGCTGGAAAAAACTCCAGAATGAAAGTAAACTGAAGCAAATACTATTTCACGTGGATTCCATCATTATGGTGAAGGGGAAGAAAGAGAGAAAGAAAAAGGAAGAGAGAAGGAAAAAGAAAAAAGAAAGAAGGGAAGGAAGGAATGGAGGGAGGAAGGAAAGAAAGAAAAAGAAAAAGAAAGAACTAATTCAAGAAACTTACAGTATTTGACTAGTCATAGATTTGTTGTTGTTGTTGTTGTTATCTAGTCATAGTTTTGGTGGGATGTGGGTACAGGGGAACTGCAAATAAGCCTGAACTCTGTTTATCATGTTTATTAAAGTGGTTATAGGTGAAGCAATTGTGAAACTATTTTGGACGTTCTATGAAACTGATTAATGAGTAAATGTGTTAGGAGCCAGGGATCTCACAGTGGAAGAAGGGACATACAAATACAGAATGGCCGAAAGCAGGCCATAGCTTCATGGATATGGACTGGAACCGTAAGCATTGGTATGAAATTCATAATTTGTAAACTGCGTGCGTATGTGTGGTTGTGTGCACACTATAGGTATGTGTGTGTGTGTGTGTGTGTGTGTGTGTGTGTGTGTGTGTCTGGCTTGTCTGCTGAGGAGGCCAAGAAACAAACCCTCCCAGTAGCACTGTGTACACCTAGCAGCCAGGTTTTGGTTTTAATACTGTCCCTCACTAAGGGGAGCTGGGTGCCACCACCCTGACTTCATGACAAAGCACGCATGTCCTACCAGACAAGGCCACTGCCAGTTTAGAGCAGGGTGGTCAGAGGGGAATCTGGCCGAGCAGTTACTGGGAAGTGGAGAGTCCGGACCACTCCCCGGGGCAGCAGGCTGGTCTGGGAAGCCAGCCTGGCCACCATCAAGCTCTTTTCATGAGACCAAACTTATCCAAGTTTTACATTCTGAGACCACGTTCCTCTTTCTTTTGCGTGTGTGTTAATACATTCTTCTGAAATTGAAATGGGGAAGACAGTAGATGGAGGTTGGGTACTTTGTTTTGCTTTCCTTTGTTTTAATGCTTTTCTTGGCAAAGCAAAACTCTGATAGCCCTAAAATGGTTCTCAAAATTCTTCTGGACAGGACTCTATGGTAATTAATTGAATTAAAAAAAAAAGAAAATTAAAAAAATTCTTTTGGACATTTCACTCATCCATAAAATCCAGAAGTCAGGGTGCTACTGGATTAGATAATTTCTTCTGTTGGCTGCTGACTCTCAAGATTTTTATGGAAGTCCTGGAGAGACTTAGCAAGTTCTCACAGAATTTATTAAAGAGCAAAAAAGCAAAGTGGGCTGTTTTGCTTATTATGAATACAAAAAGGACTTGGAATAAATAAGCAGTAAATAACTACACCACGTGGTTTGACAACACATGGATAATTCTCAGGGGCAAAAGAAACATCTCATAACTAATAGGTAATTTATTCAAGCAAAATGACTGCGAGGTTGAAGTATCACTAATGGATTTATAGGAATAAACAAGAATACCATTATTATTTAATAACTGTTTATTTATTTATTTTTATTTTCTTTTTTTCGTAACTGTTTTTTTTAAAAACAAAGACATGGTCTAGAATCTTACATCATGGAAATCTATGATAAGGAAATGTAGCCTCCTCTCTTGAATTTATCATCTGTTATGCAATTATGGTTTATTTTGAAACGAATTGGCCCAACCGAGCACTCAGGCACAGAAGTTGAAAGTAACAACTCATAGTTGGAGAGTTTTCTTTAATTCATGTAGAATTCATGTTTAATTCATGGTTAATTCCAGCCCAGGTAAGTGCATGCTCACTGCTTTTTGAAAGAACAGCCTCAGGAGGTTTTTCCAAGGACATTGCTTTGGGAAAAAAAATAGGATTTTTTCCCCCCTTAATTCTTGAGACTTGTGTGTGCCGACGGCTGGTGGCCACTTTTCGCCATTTATCCATTGTTCATTTTGCTTATTCAGTTTCCTGACTGCACCCCATAGACAGCTCCGCCTCGTTTACTGAGTATGTGGGTGAAGCCAGTCAAGTGTCCTCACCCCACAGCGAAGGCAGGCAGGGTGGCAGACTGTCGCCATCTGGTGGCAGCAGAGGCACCGCAAGGTTTAGTGGCTGGGGGCAAGGGGGCACGTAGTTATTAAGGATAGTGCTGGATGCTCCATATCATCATTTCACTCTGATCCCCACAAGGGCTTGGTGAAGACGCCATCACCGT
Organism: Nyctereutes procyonoides; assembly: GCF_905146905.1. Lineage (NCBI taxonomy): Eukaryota > Metazoa > Chordata > Mammalia > Carnivora > Canidae > Nyctereutes > Nyctereutes procyonoides. The sequence continues at coordinate 8,418,470 of NW_026575030.1, read as the reverse complement.
CTCTGCCTCACCGATCAGGGAGGGATTGTCCACAGGGCTTCGGTAATAAGTAACTTGCCCAAGGACCCAGAGCAGGTGACTCAGCTAGTGAGAAGCAGAGGCGGTGTCCAAGGCCCCTCCAAGATATGCATTCTCTCTGCAGTGCCACTGTTTCCTCTGATTCTGGAGATTTCAGACTGTAGAAATACGCTCAAGGGAAGGGCAAAGATGCTGAGCTTTTTCTAGATGGTTCCAGGATGGATGAAGCATGGATGAACCCACAGAAAATAAACTTATTTTTTTGAGCCCCTACCAGGTCCCACACCCCAGGTTGGGTGCTTTTTGGTTTGTCTTCTGTTAATCTCCAGGCAGAGGATAGTAGCTGCGATGCGCTAACAGAAATAACCTGAAAGGGACAGTGTGTGCAAATGCCTACGGGAGGGAGGCTGAATGTTGCTTAATTCAGGAGGGGCTTTTCCTCCAGCAATGAAGAAGTTAAATTCAATGTCCTAGAGTCACAGACTGGCTTTTCAGGGACCCCGCCAATACCTGGGGAGGGTGGAGAGACAGGTAGTATATACAGGGTCATGGCACATCCAGAGAGCTTTCTTACTCCTATAAAATGAAAATGTTGATCCCCTTGTTTTGACAGACAAGAGGACTGGGAGAAGAGGCCGAGGAGCATGGCGGATGTCACACAGCTCCTGAAGGCCAGCAGCACTCTAGGGAGGCTTGAGTTCTTGCCTCAGAGGATCCAGGGGATGCTGCTTGGAGTCAGGGGGTGGGAGTGAGGGCGTGGGAGTTAGGGGGTGGGTGGTGGAGTGGTATCTTGCTCACCTGCTGATCCTGCATAGTGGCAGAGCTCAAGCTTCTTGGGGTAGGCTCATTTTGGATCAAAGGACTTGAACGAAAGGTGACTGCTGATGGCCATCATTTTGGACACTAGTGACATCCACTCGCCAATAACCTATTTAACTATGTTTGTAAGGACAATGGGCTAAATAAGCAAATTCAGAGGCTTAGGAGTGGATAACTAACGAACCAAAGTCCCAAAGAAAAGGTGTTGGACTCCTTGTATGAGATCTTAGGGCTTTGAAGAGGTGCTAAATGAGTAAACTAGCAAAAAATGTGTTTTCTCTAGGTTTTTTTCTTTGGTTCAACAATATTCTTGCCTGCCTGTTCTGTTTCTGAAGCTGAGCTCTGTCTGTGTATGATGGTAGTTGTGGGACCTCACAGAAAATGCCAGGCTGTAGAGGAGAGAGAAGTACCTCCTCTGGAATTGGATATAGAGGGTGTAGAAGGCTAATTTTGGCAATTCAAAAATGTGAAAAATTGACCATGAGTATTTCAACTGAATTACATGGATTGGTTGTCCACGTTTATCAAAATATGGACGATCAACCACTTGTGACATTAATTTTTTTAAAAGTATATCTCAATTAAGATAATTCAAAATATGTGAATCAGTTATACATCATCATATCTCCCCAGCTAGCAAACTTCCCTCATGCACTAATAGTAGGATTTGACACAATATTGGCAGTTAACTTTGAGGGTCACGGCCTCTGTAATCTGTGGGGCAAACATATCTCTGGGAGACGAATAGCTGGGCTGTGGCTTACCTCTGTGTTGTGTCTATCTTCGAGGTTTCAGGCAGGGATGAGAGAGCCAGGGGCTGGAACTTCTTCCAGTGCATTATCCCCGGAATGATGTCCTGTAGTGAGAGTCAGGCATAGAGTCCCACATATAAGGGAACTGGCTAGTGAGGTCAGGTCTAGGAAGGACTTTCATTTCATGCAACTGACTTTTTGGCAGTCTTGAAAGCTTAGCTACAAAATTTATCATTTCATTAAATTCGACTGAATTTTTCTGAGGCTAAAAGACAACGTCTCTAGCAGAAGACATTAAACAAAGCTACATGGCACTTGTGTCAAGGGAAGATTTCCAGGGAGGGCCCACTGCACAGTGATGACTCACGGGGTGAAGTGGGAGATTTGCTTGCCCCTCTGTGTATGGGGCAGATTGGGGGATCCAGTGATGGGTAGGTGTGAGGGATGCAGGAGACGGTGGGATTAAGGGCCACACGGGTCCCTGCATAAGAACATGTAGATCAGAAAGGGAAGTGGGGAGCCCAGGAAGAGGAGGTGGTATGAGGTGTCGTTGGCAGCAGCAGGGCAGATAGTGATCTGAGTTGGGGGACGTATTGAGTTTACAGGGCCTGAGGTCCACCTCTAAGAGATGTCTCTGGCCATTTGGGCCAGGTTGGTCATCTAAGGGGAGAAGGAATTCTCTGGAGCCTCTTCCATACTGTGCATTGGTCACATCACCACCTCATCCATTCTGATGTTATACTCGCTGGAGCCAAAGAAAGAGGAGGTCAGACTATGGGGTTTCGCCTGGCACGTGACCAGTTTTTACATGATTGAACTAGGACTAAAATGAATATTAGGCACAGCTTTCAAGTGCAAAATAGAGTAATAAAGATGGAGAGGAGGGCCACAGACAGCCCTAGGGAGGTGGGTATGGACAGGATGAGAGCAGAGCCGTGGCCGGCCAGTATGAGAGTGTTCTCTTTCTACTCTGCAGCTCTGGCTGCAAATCTTTTTCTCAACTCCAGCTGTATCCCTGCATCCCTGCCCCCCTGCCCTTCCCTGAAGCCCAGGGCCAGCTCAGCCGCTGAGCCTGTCGTTGGCATTACCGTGTGATGGAGAAATTGCTTTTGGGTGAGAGGAATGCTGGACCCCCTGTGGGACTCCTTGATGAACTTGTACTTGGGGTGAGGGCACAGATGGTAATCTATCAGGGTTTCTGCGTAGGTCAGGGGGTGCATCACAGCAAATAATCCTGGGCTGGGATTCTGCAGGAGAGAGGGAGAAAGAAAGAGAGAGAGAGAGAGAGAGATTAAAAAAAAAAATCTCTTTTGTTTACCAGTTTCTAAGCCAGGCCAGGCCAGGCGGGAGACGGCAAATGTCGTCCGTGGCTCCTGCTAGCACTAACATTCTGCGTCCCTGTCAGTTTGTCTGGGAAAGAGAAGCAGCTACAGAGAGCGTCCTCAAACTGGCAGCAGTCACAGTTATTCATAACTGTCACTCTTCCTGGTTTAAGAGCTTCAGTGCATGCCATGTGGCTTTACTAAGTTCTCATGGAAACAACTAGAACTGAAGCCAGGACTTAGAGGACTTAAAACAGCTTAAAGTTCTGTATTTATTTCTAAATTTGATGAATCAGGGGGAATTTATTAAATAAGCAAACTGGTTCTAAAAAGCAAATGAGCTTCTGGTTTTGAAAACAAAAATAGCTTCTTAAAAACTACTTTAAAGACAAGAAGAGGATGACATTTGATAGATCAGGAAATGTCAACATTTAATGTTGTTTTGGTAATGTTTTTGGTTCAGGAAGGCTCCATTTGGATGCAGTATCTGGTTTTAAGGGAGATCCTGTTTTTTCCCCTAATTTTCCAACAGAACTGATGGAAGCCCAGAGGAATTATATCAAAATATGAAAATAGAGAGCCTTTCAATTTCGTGTCCTTTCTGGGGTTGGTCTAACAAATCCTACGTACTCTTGTCCCACACAACAACGGAGCTTTTGCCCCTCATGGCTGTTTCATATCAGATGTTTAAGAACAGCTAGGTTGCCATTTTGTTCTTTTTCTCCGTTCTTATGATTTTTTGTGACTTTTTTTTTCTCAAAACAATGAACTCCACATAGCTTATGGAAACCCCATCTCTCTGCCAAGAACCAACAGTCTCCCACGATGAATACAGCTAGACTGGGAGGGGTGTGGGCACCAGAGCACCCAGATGTGAGGGAAGGGAGAGCCTCACTGTGGCATAGGAATCAGGTGTGGGCCAGGCAGGAACACTGCAAGAGGGACACCTAGGTGGTCTGCGGTTGAACCTCTGCTTTCGGTTCAGGTCATGATCCCAGGGTCCTGGGATCGGGTTCCTCACTGGGCTCCCTGCAGGGAGCCTGCTTCTCCCTTTGCCTATGTCTTTGCCTCTCTCTGTGTGTCTCTCATGAATAAATAAATAAATAAAATCTTTTTTTTTAAAAAAAAGGAACACTGCAAGAGTGTCCGCTCTTGGTGCAGACAGGCTGACCTGTGGCTAGAGCTAGAGAGGAAGGTGGGAGAGGAGCCTTGGCTGAACTTGAGAATACAAAGGAAGCCAGAGGGCAGAGAGAGGAGGATGCCCACCTATAGGGGTCTGCATCACCCATAGCAATGGAGAAACAAGCAAAACCTTCAGGGAGCACTTGTGGTTGGAGGAAGAGTTAGGGTACATATCTACATATCTATGTTTGACAGCAGCAGATTCTTTGTGGATTCCTCAAAGCACTGCGTGGGGAGAGAGACAGAAGAACATGTAACATTGGGTTCCACCCTCTGGAGCTCAAGGGAAGAACCCTTACCCAGAAGGGGGTTGGGGGGCTGGAAGGGAAACAGGTGAAAGGTGGGGGCCCTAGTGGGACAAATCTGAGAACAGATGGGAAGGTGGGTGGGGTGGAAAGAGGACAAGGAGGGTGGTGGCAGGGGAAGTAGGGGACATTTCCTGTTCCAGTGTATTATGGAAGAAGAACTCAAGGACGGAAGACAGAGAAAGCACCCTCCCATCCTCTCTGGGTGGGCCAGGCCCTCTGCATAATTATACCCCAGAGATATCCAGAAGAAGAGCAAGGAGAACTTTGGCCACCCCCTGGCCAGGAAGTGGGGGAGACCAGTGGGTCTGAGGAAGGGAAAAAGGAGTACAACTCCACTTCCTGGGTAGGGGGAGTCACTGTAGCATAACAGGCTAATAACTGCTGACTCCTGCTGGCAGGGAGTCCCCCCACCCCACCCCAGGTGATAAAAGGCCAATCAGGAACATGCCTGGGAAGGAACTCCAGAGGGAATAGGGTAGGAGTGACAGAGACCCCCCTGGGGAGGGGAGCTTAGCGCGTGACCTTCAGCAGTATCCCTTATACTGCTTGACTGAGGGTGTGTGTGAAGTTGCTATGTGGCCAACTCTCTCAATCTGTCCTGGGGGCCAAGCAGATTGAGTGACATATTTTTGGAAATGGCAGTATTACTGTCTTTAGTAGTTGTCATATTTCACATTCGCCAGGCATGGCCTCTCTTACCAGAGCAAGTGGTCTGAGTGGTCATCCCATAATGGTTTTAATTTTTCTCAAACTGATGCGTGCATGTGGTAGCAACTCACTCAGCCTGGAAGGATTTATGAAGAAAAGCAATGGGGATCCCGAGGACCCTTCCTGTCCCCTGGCCCATATCCCAGAGGCTGTTCCTTCCCATTATTTCTGAGTTTTGTGTCTCTAATGGTCACTACTCTAAACATTATACTTATTCTTCCATTTCTCTATTATTAACCTCAGACAGAGAGTATCCATTGACTCATTGCTATGCAAGATAAAGATTTTGTTCATGTACACAAATGCTCCTTCCAAACGTATTCCTTCCAATTTTGAAAATCATATTGTTATATTTAGTTCTCCTGTGAGTTATCTTTGAGACATGAAATGATCCTGATGTGGGACTTGATCCTGGGTCTCCAGGATCACACCCTCCGCTGAAGGTAGCGCTAAACTGCTGAGCCACCTGGGCTGCCCCAATAAATAAATCTTAAAGCTAATTGAATCATACAGTCTGCACTCTTTTTTTTTTTGTCTGATTTATTTTACTTAGCATAATTATTCTCAGAATCATCCATGTTGTTACATGTATCAAGAGTTCACTTCTCTCTAGGTCCCTCAAAAAAATTAAAAATAGAAATATCATATGATCCAGCAATTCTACTTCTGAGTATTTACCTAAAAAATTGAATATATTAATTTGAAAAGATATACCCATCTCTATGTTCACTGCAGCTTTATTCACAATAGCCATGATATTGGAAGCAACCCAAGTGTCCATCAATAGATGAATGGATAAAGAAGATATGGTTCATATATAAAATGAAATATTACTCAGCCCTAAAAACACTGAAATATTGCCATTTGCAACAATATGGATGGATCTGGAGGATATTATGCTAAGTAAGTCAGACAGAGAAAGACAAACACTGAATGATTTCATTTACGTGGAATCTACAACAAAACAAAACAAAACAAAACAAAACAAACAAGAAATGAGACTCTAAATATAGAGAACGCACTGGTAGTTGCTAGAGGGGAGATGGGTAGGGGGATGGGTGAAATAGATGAAGATTAAGAGGCATAAACTTCCATTATAAAATAAATAAGTTAGTGCTCGCTTCGGCAGCACATATACTAAAATAAATAAGTTATGGGGATAAAAAGTACAGCATAGGAAATATAGTCAATAACACTGTGATAACACCGTATGGTGACTACACTTACTGTGGTGAGCACTGAGTAATGCATATCAATGTTGAATCACTACATTATACACCGGATATTAATATCGCATGTCAAATGTACTTCAATTTTATTTTATTATTATTCTTTTTGGAGAGAGCGTGAAAGCAGGGGGGTGAGGGGCAGAGGGAGAGGAGAGAGAGAGAATCCCAAGCAGGCTCTATGCTCACCACAGAGTCTGACATGGGGCTGGATCCCATGACTCTGAGATCATGACCTGACCCAAAATCAAACTGACTGAGCCACCCAGGTGCCCCTATACTTCAATTTTAAAAAGAGGAATTCATTGCTTTCTATTACTGAAGAGTATTCCATTGTATAGTAATACTACAGCTTGTTTATCCATTTACCTGTTGGTGGATACTTGTTTCCAGGCTGGGGAACATATAAAGCTGCTATGAGCATTTTTGCATAAGTCTCATTCTTCTGTTTATCTTGAGTAAATACCTAGGACCAGAATAGCTGGATCATATGATAGGTACATGTTTAGTACTAACTTTTTAACTTTTTTTTTTATGATAGAGAGAGAGAGAGAGAGAGAGAGAGAGAGAGAGAGAGAGAGGCAGAGACATAGGCAGAGGGAGAAGCAGGCTCCATGCACTGGGAGCCTGACGTGGGATTCGATCCCAGGTCTCCAGGATCGCGCCCTGGGCCAAAGGCAGGCGCCAAACCGCTGCGCCACCCAGGGATCCCACTTTTTAACTTTGTTAAAAAGAAGCTGTCAAACTGGTTTTCAAAGTAGTTGTACCATTTTACATTCTCACCAGCAATCTTTTTAATTTTAGATATTCTAATGAGACCTATCTCACTGTGGTTTTAATTTGCATTTTGCTAATGATGCATTATTTTGAGTGTTTTTTTCATGTGTGTATTTGTCATCTGTGTATCTCTGGTGGAGATACTTTTCCCATTTTAAAAATGGGTTATTTTCTTAGTATTAAGTTTTGAGAGTTTTCTATATTCTGGATACAAATCTTACCAGGTATAAAATTTCCAAGATTTTTTCCAAATATGAGATTTATCTTCTCCTCTTCAATTTTTAAAAAAGATTTTATATATTTATTCATGAGAGACACACAGAGAGAGGCAGAGACACAGGCAGAGGGAAAAACAGGCTCCCTGCAGGGAGCCTGATGTAGGACTTGATTCCAGGACCCTGGGATCATCACCTGAGCTGAAGGCAGATGCTCAACCCCTGAGCCACCCAGGTACCCCTTCTCCTTTTCTTAGCAGTGTCTTTAGAAAAGCAGGAATTCTTACTTTGGACCAAGTCCAATTAGTCCAGTCCCCCTCCCCCATTCATGGATTGTGGTTTTGGTGTTGTATCTAAGAAATCTTTGTCTAATCCAAGGTCACAAAGATGTCCTCCTGTGTGTTTTCCAGTTTTCAGTTTTGTATTTAGGTCTATGATCAACTGACTTTTGTAAATGGTATGGGTTTCAGATTGAAGTTCTTTTATTTTCATTTTTTTTAAAGATTTTTATTTATTTATTCATGAGAGACACACACAGAGAGAGGCAGAGACACAGGCAGAGGCAGAAGCAGGCCCCATGCAGGGAGCCCGACGTGGGACTCAATCCCCGGTCTCCAGGATCACGCCCTGGGCCGAAGGCGGCGCCAAACAGGTGAGCCACCCGGGCTGCCCTATTTTCATTTTTGATAAATGTATATCCAAATGTTCCAGCACTATTAATGAGGGATAGTCAGAAGGAAGGCAGGCAGGGACGGGGCCCCTGTCCTAAGATGAAATTACCCTTAAAAGGAAAAAGACCCCTTCCTGTTATTCTAAGGTTTACTCAGTGCCTCAGTTTTAAGTCTTCCTGCCGGGAGGACTTATAACTTGTATGTGACAGGAAGGGAATGGCCTTTGGTGTCCTAACCCAGGCCTGGGGCCAGCTTACTAGCCAGTGGAATATTCAAAGAGCTTGATCTGGTGGCCTGTGCTGGCCAGCATGCTTTCAGGCAGTGCCTTTCCCAAATAGATGGATGAGTGTGCTGACAAAAACCTGATTGGGTGACAGGCACATGGAGGGCTAATCAGGTTAAAATAGCCCACACCAAAGAGCCCATAAAAGCTCCTAGATTTAAATGCCAAATTGGCAACTGGAGTCCCTTCCCTTCTCAGGAGCTTTGTATTATCACTCAATCAACTTTGCTTTCCTATCGCTCAATAAATTATGCTTTGCTCTCTACCACTCTTCGTCTGGTCTACCTCTTCATTCTTTGATGCAGAGTGACCAAGAATTGCAAGCACCAAGAGAAATGAAATCCTGAACACTATTTTTTGAAAAGACTATCTTTTCTCCCATGAATGTCCGACCTTTGTCAAAAATCAACTGGCTACGTATGTATGGATGCATATATTTCTGAATTCTCTATTCTGTTCCACTGATCTGTTTATCTATTTTTATGCCAACATACTGTCTTGATCACTGTAGCTTTATAGAAAGCTTTGAAGTATTTGTGCTTCAAAGTTGTTTTGATATATTTTTTTAAAGATTTATTTATTCATTCAGAGAGAGTGAAGAGAGAGGCAGAGACACAGACAGAGGGAGAAGCAGGCTCCATGCAGGAAGCCTGATGTGGGACTCCATCCTGGGTCTCCAGGATCACGCCCCAGGCTGCAGGCGGCGCTAAACCGTTGTGCCACCAGGGCTGCCCTGTTGTGATATTTTTGCATTCCAAATAAACTTTAGAATAAGCCTGTCAATGTCTACCAGAAAAAAAGGTGAGGGGGGCTGCTGGTTTTTTACTGGGTTTGGTTTGGTTTTGATTAGTTTGGAGATAATTGACACCTTAACTGTATTAAATCTCCCAATTCACCAACATGGTGTATTTCTCCTTTTCTTTAGGTCTTCTTTGATTACTGTCAGCAACATTTCTTAATCTTCAGTGTATTAGTCTTATATGTTTTTGTCAGATTTATACCTAAGTGCTTCATATTTTTTGGTGCTGCTGTTCAGTGAAATGGCTTTTTAAAATTTTGATTTTGGATTGTTTGTTGTTGTGTATAGAAATATAGTTGATCCTTGTGTCTTGAGCCTTTATCCTGCAATCTTGGTAAATTCACTTATTGGTTTTATCAGATTTTTGGATAGATTTAATTGTATTTTCTATGTAGACAATAATTTTGTTTGTGAATAAAGACAGTTTTGCTTCTTCCTTTCAAAACTGGATGCCTTTTATTTCTTTTTCTTGCTGTGTTACACTGGCTATAGTTCGATTTTTAATAATAGATTCTTAGTAAGAGCAGACATCCTTGCTTTATTCCTAATCTCAGGGGGAAAATATTCAGTTGATTACCATTCAGTATGATGTTAGCTCCAGGTTGTTTTGTTGGGTTGTTTGGTGATAAATACATTTATTGTAAAAATATGGAATGCTTCAGGAATTTGTGTCACCCTTGTGCAGGGGCCATGCTAATCATCTCTGTTTTATTCCACTTATAGTATATGTGCTGCTGAAGTAAGCACTGCTCCAGGTTTTTAATGGATGCTCTTTATCAGGTTAAGAAAGTTCCTTTCTGTACCTCATTTGCTGAGAACATTTATTAGGAATGACAGATCACTTCTCTGCACCTATTGTGATGATCATATGGTTTTTTTAATTTTAGTTTGTCAAAGTGGTGAAGTACAGTGAGGTTTCTTTTTTCATTTGTTTTTACTGAAGTTCGATTTGTCAACATATAGTATAACACCCAGTGCTCATCCCATCAAGTGCCCTCCTCAGTGCCTGTCACCCAGTTACCCCAACCCCCTGCCCACCTCCCCTTCTGCAACCCTTTGTTTGTTTCCCAGAGTTAGGAGTCTCTCATGGTTTGTCACTCTCTAATTTTTCCCACAAAGTTCCTCTCCTTTTCCCTTATAATCCCTTTCACTCTTTCTTATATTCCCCGTATGAATGAAACCATATGATGACTGTCCTTCTCCAATTGACTTACTTCACTCAGCATAATACCCTCCAGTTTCATCCACGTTGAAGCAAATGGTGGGTATTCGTCCTTTCTGATGGTTGAGTAATATTCCATCATATACACAGACCACATCTTCTTTATCCATTCATCTGCCAATGGACACCGAGGCTTCTTCCACAGTTTGGCTATTGTGGACATTGCTGCTATAAACATTGGGGTGCAGGTGTCCCGGCGTTTCACTACATCTGTATCTTTGGGGTAGATACCCAGTAGTGCAAGTGCTGGGTCATAGGGTAGCCCTATTTTTAAGTTTTTGAGGAACATCCACACAGTTTTCCAGAGTGGCTGTACCAGTGCACATTCCCACCAACAGTGCATGAGGGGTTCCCTTTCTCCACATCTTCTCCAACATTTTCCTGTCTTTTTAATTTTTGCCATTCTCATGGTTGTGAGGTGGTATCTCATTGTGGTTTTGATTTGTATTTCCCAGATGGCAAGTGATGCAGAGCATTTTCTCATGTGCTTGTTGATGTGTATGTATTCTTTGGTGAAATTTCTGTTCATGTCTTCTGCCCATTTCATGATTGGATTGTTTGTTTCTTTGCTGTTGAGTTTAATAAGTCCTTTTAGATCTTGGATACTAGCCCTTTATCTGATAGGTCATTTGCAAATATCTTCTCCCATTCTGTAGGTTGTCTTTTAGTTTTGGTGACTGTTTCTTTTGCTGTGCAGAAGCTTTTTATCTTGATTTAGTCCCAATAATTCATTTTTGCTTTTGTTTCCCTTGCCTTCATAGATGTGTCTTGCAAGAAGTTGTGGTGGCCAAGTTCAAAAAGAATGTTGCCTGTGTTCTCCTCTAGGATTTTGATGGATTCCAGTCTCACATTTAGATCTTTCATCCATTTTGAGTTTATCTTTATGTATGGTGTAAAAGAATGGTCTAGTTTCATTCTTCTGCACATGGCTCTCCAATTTTCCCAGCACCATTTATTGAAGAGACTGTCCTTTTTCCAGTGGATATTCTTTCCTGCTTTGTCAAATATTAGTTGACCATAGAGTTGAGGGCCCATTTCTGGGTTCTCTATTCTGTTCCATTGTTCTATGTGTCTCTATTTGTGCCAGGACCACACTGTCTTGATGATCACAGCTTTGTAATACAAAAAGCAATGTGAAATCTGTCATTGTGATGCCCAGCATTGGTTTTGTTTTTCAATATTCCCCTGGCTATTTGGGGTCTTTTCTGATTCCATACAAATCTTAGGATTATTTGTTCCAATTCTGTGAAGAAAGTCCATGGTATTTTGATAAGGATTGCTTTGAATGTGTAAATTGCCCTGGGTAGCATAGACATTTTCACAATATTCGTTCTTCCAATCCATGAGCATGGAATGTTTTTCATTCTCTTTGTGTCTTCCTCAATTTCTTTCAGAAGGGTTCTGTAGTTTTTATTTTTTATTTTTTATTTATTTATTTTTTTTACTTTTATAAATTGATTTTTATTGGTGTTCAATTTACCAACATACAGAATAACACCCAGTGCTCATCCCGTCAAGTGTCCCCCTCCGTGCCCGTCACCCATTCACCCCCACCCCCCGCCCTCCTCCCCTTCCACCACCCCTAGTTCATTTCCCAGAGTTAGAAGTCTTTATGTTCTGTGTCCCTTTCTGATATCTCCCACACATTTCTTCTCCCTTCCCTTATATTCCCCTTCACTATGATTCATATTCCCCAAATGAGTGAGAACATACACTGTTTGTCCTTCTCCGATTGACTTACTTCACTCAGCATAATACCCTCCAGTTCCATCCACGTTGAAGCAAATGGTGGGTATTTGTCGTTTCTAATGGCTGAGTAATATTCCATTGTATACATAAACCACATCTTCTTTATCCATTCATCTTTTGATGGGCACCGAGGCTCCTTCCACAGTTTGGCTATTGTGGACATGGCTGCTAGAAACATCGGGGTGCAGGTGCCCTGGCGTTTCATTGCATCTGAATCTTCGGGGTAAATCCCTAACAGTGCAATTGCTGGGTCGTAGGGCAGGTCTATTTTTAATTCTTTGAGGAACCTCCACACAGTTTTCCAGAGTGGCTGCACCAGTTCACATTCCCACCAACAGTGTAAGAGTGTTCCCTTTTCTCCGCATCCTCTCCAACATTTGTTGTTTCCTGCCTTATTAATTTTCCCCATTCTCACTGGTGTGAGGTGGTATCTCATTGTGGTTTTGATTTGTATTTCCCTGATGGCAAGTGATGCAGAGCATTTTCTCATGTGCATGTTGGCCATGTCTATGTCTTCCTCTGTGAGATTTCTCTTCATGTCTTTTGCCCATTTCATGATTGGATTGTTTGTTTCTTTGGTGTTGAGTTTAAGAAGTTCTTTATAGATTTTGGAAACTAGCCCTTTATCTGATATGTTATTTGCAAATATCTTCTCCCATTCTGTAGGTTGTCTTTGAGTTTTGTTGACTGTATCCTTTGCTGTGCAAAAGCTTCTTATCTTGATGAAGTCCCAATAGTTCATTTTTGCTTTTGTTTCTTTTGTTTTCGTGGATGTATCTTGCAAGAAGTTACTGTGGCCAAGTTCAAAAAGGGTATTGCCTGTGTTGTCCTCTAGGATTTTGATGGAGTCTTGTCTCACATTTAAATCTTTCATCCATTTTGAGTTTATCTTTGTGTATGGTGCAAGAGAGTGGTCTAGTTTCATTCTTCTGCATGTGGATGACCAATTTTCCCAGCACCATTTATTGAAGAGACTGTCTTTCTTCCAGTGGATAGTCTTTCCTCCTTTGTCGAATATTAGTTGACCATAAAGTTCAGGGTCCATTTCTGGGTTCTCTATTCTGTTCCATTGGTCTATGTGTCTGTTTTTGTGCCAGTACCACACTGTCTTGATGACCACAGCTTTGTAGTACAACCTGAAATCTGGCATTGTGATGCCCCCAGCTATGGTTTTCTTTTTAAAAATTCCCCTGGCTATTCAGGGTCTTTTCTGATTCCACACAAATCTTAAAATAATTTGTTCTAAGTCTCTGAAGAAAGTCCATGGTATTTTGATAGGGATTGCATTGAACGTGTAAATTGCCCTGGGTAGCATTGACATTTTCACAATATTAATTCTGCCAATCCATGAGCATGGAATATTTTTCCATCTCTTTGTGTATTCCTCAATTTCTTTCAGAAGTGTTCTATAGTTTTTAGGGTATAGATCCTTTACTTCTTTGGTTAGGTTTATTCCTAGGTATCTTATGCTTTTTGGTGCAGCTCTAAATGGGATTGATTCTTTAATTTCTCTTTCTTTAGTCCCATTGTTAGTGTATATAGTGTATATATACACTATAGTGTATATAGTGATTTCTGTGCATTGATCTTGTATCCTGCCACTCTGCTGAATTGCTGTATGAGTTCTCGCAATCTTGGGGTTGAGTCCTTTGGGTTTTCTATATACAGTATCATGTCATCTGCAAAGAGAGAGAGTTTGACTTCTTCTTTGACAATTCGAATGCCTTTTATTTCTTTATGTTGTCTGATTGCTGAAGCTAGGACTTCTAGTACTATGTTGAATAACAGTGGTAAAAGTGGACATCCCTGTTGTGTTCCTGATCTTAGGGAAAGGCTCTCAGTTTTTCCCCATCTAGAATGGTATTCCCTGTGGACTTTTCATAAATGGCTTTTAAGATATTGAGGAATGTTCTCTCTATCCCTACGCTTTGAAGAGTTTTAATCAGGAATGGATGCTGTATTTTGTCAAATGACTTCTCTGCATCTATTGAGAGGATCACATGGTTCTTGTTTCTTCTCCTGTTGATGTGATCTATCATGCTGATTGTTTTAGGATGTTGAACCAGCCTTGCATCCTGGGGATAAATCCCACTTGGTCATGGTGAATAATGCTCTTAAGGTACTGTTGGATCCTATTGGCTAGTATCTTATTGAGAATTTTTGCCTGTGTTCATCAGGGATATTGGTCTATAATTCTCCTTTTGGTGGGGGTCTTAGTCTGGTTTTGGAATCAAGGTGATGCTGTCCTCATAAAATGAGTTTGGAAGTATGCTGTCCCTTTCTATCCTTCAAAACAGCTTTAATAGAATAGGTATTATTTCTTCTTTAAATGTTTGATATAATTCCCTTGGGAAGCCATCTGGCCCTGGACTTTTGTGTCTTGGGAGGTTTTTTGATGACTGCTTCAATTTCCTCACTGGTTATTGGCCTGTTCAGGTTTTCTATTTCTTCCTGTTCTAGTTTTGGTAATTTGTGGTTTTCCAGAAATGCATCCATTTCTCCTAGATTGCCTAATTTGTTGGAATATAGCTGCTCATAATATGTTTTAAAAATCATTTGTAGGGCAGCCCGGGTTGCTCAGTGGTTTAGTGCTGCCTTCAGCCCAGGGTGTGATCCTGGCCTGGGATCGAGTCCTGCGTCAGGCTCCCTGCATGGAGCCTGCTTCTTCCTCTGCCTGTGTCTCTGCCTCTCCCTCTCTCTCTCTCTCTCTCTCTCTCTCTCTGTCTGTCTCTCATGAGAAAATAAATAAAATCTTTTTTTTTAAATAAAAATCATTTGTATTTCCTTGGTATTGGTTGTGATCTCTCCTCTTTCATTCATGATTTTATCAATTTGAGTCTTTTTTCTTTTTAATAAGACTGGATAGGGGTTTATCTATTTTACTAATTCTTTCAAAGAACCAACTCCTGGTTTGTTGATATGTTCTACAGTTCTTCTGGTCTCTATTTCATTGAGTTCTGCTTGAATCTTTATTAACTCTCTTCTTCTACTTGGTGTAGGTTTTATTTGCTGTTCTTTCTCCAGTTCCTTTAGGTGTGAAGTTAGCTTGTGTATTTGAGTTTTTTTCCAATTTTTTGAGGGATGCTTGCATTGCTATGTATTTCCCTCTTAGGACAGCTTTTGCTGTATCCCAAAGACTTTGAACAGTTGTATCTTCATTTTCATTAGTTTCCATGAATCTTTTTAATTCTTCTCTAATTTCCTGGTTGATCCACTCATCTTTTAGTACGATGCTCTTTAACCTCCACATGTTTGAGTTTCTTCCAAATTTCTTCTTATGATTGAGTTCTAGTTTCAAAGCACTGTGGTCTGAAAATATGCAGGGGACAATCCCAATCTTTTAGTATTGGTTGAGACCTGATTTGTGACCCAGTATGTGGTCTATTCTGGAGAAAGTTCCATGTGCTTCTGAGAAGAATGTGTATTCAGTTGCATTTGGATGGAAAGTTCTGTATATATCTGTGAAATCTATTTGGTCCAGTGTATCATTTAAGGCCCTTGTTTCTTTGGTGATGTTCTGCTTAGAATATCTGTCATTTGCTGAAAGTGCTGTGTTGAAGTCTCCTACTATTAGTGTATTATTATCTAAGTATCTGTTTACTTTGGTTAATAATTGATGTACTTGGCGGCTCCCACATTAGGGGCATAAATATTCATGATTGTTAGGTCCTCTTGTTGGATAGACCCTTTAAGTATGACATAGTGTTCCTCTTCATCTCTTACTACAGTCTTTGGTATAAACTTTAATTTATCTCATATGAGGATTGCCACTTCAGTTTGGTTTTAAGGACCATTTGAATGGTAAATGGTTCTCCACCCCTTTATTTTCAGGCTGGAGGTGTCCTTAGGTCTAAAATGTGTCTCTTATAGACAGAATATAGATGGATCTTGTTTTTTTTATCCAATCCAATACCTTGTGTCTTTTGATGGGATCATTTAGCCCATTTATGTTCAGAGTAACTATTGTAAGATATGAATTTAGTGTTATTGTAATACCTATTCAGTCCCTGTTTTTGTGGATTGTTTCTTTGGACTTCTTTCTTTTACAGGGTCCCCCTTAATATTTCTTGCAGGGCCAGTTTTGTGGTCATATATTCTTTCAGTTTCTGCCTATCTTGGAAGCTCATTATCTCTCCTATTCTGAATGAGAGACTTGATGGATAAAGTATTCTTGGCTGCATGTTCTTCTCATTTAGTACCTGGAATATATCCTGCCAGCCCTTTCTGGCCTGCCAGGTCTCTGTGGAGAGGTCTGCTGTTAATCTGATATTTTTCCCCATATAAGTTAAGAATCTCTTGCCTTGCACTGCTTTAAGAATTTTTTCTTTATCTTTGAAATTTGCAAGTTTCACTATTAAATGTTGAGATGTTGAATGGTTTTTATTGATTTTTTTGGGGGGGACCTCTCTATCTCCTGGATCTGAATGCCTGTTTCCTTCCCCAGATTTGGGAAGTTCTCAGCTATAATTTGTTTGACTATACTTTGTGGTCCTCTATCTCTCTCTCAGCCTCTTCTGGAATCCCAATTAGATGTATATTCTTCCTTGTCAAGCTATATTTATTTCCCTAAGCCTTTCCTCATGGGCTCTTACTTGTTTTTCTCTTTTTTCCTCAGCTTCCTTCCTTACCATCAACTTGTTTTCTATGTCACTCACTCTTTCTTCTACCTCATTAACTCTCACAGTTAGAACATCCAGTTTGGATCACATCTCATTTAATCTATTTTTAATTTCAGCCTGATTAGGTCTCAATTCTGCAGTAACGAAGTCTCTAGAGTCATTTATGCTTTTTTCCAGGGCCACCAGTGGCTTTATAATTGGACTTCCAAATTGAATTTCTGACATCGTATTGAAATCCAAATTCTGTAACTCTGTGGCAGAGAGTACTGTATCCAGTTCTTTCTTTTGTGGTGAATTCTTCCTTCTAGTCATTTTGTCCAGTGCAGAGTGGCTGTATGAGCAGGCTAAGTCAAAAATATCAACCACGACCTAAGTAAAATACATCCTAGATGATTCTGAAGAGGTCAGAGACCAGGGAAAAAAAAGAAAAAAAGAAAAAAAGAAAACAAAAGGACCATTAATGTGAAAAACAAATTTTAAAACAAAGTAGTAAAAATAAAAAGCCAAAACCTAAAAACAAAGAAGAAAAAGGAAAAAGAAAAAGAAATAAAGAAAAGAGGAAAAAGAAAAAATAAGGGGAGGAGATGGTGGTGGTGAGGAAGTGGTAGAGGAGAGAGAATGTAGTCTACTTGAGGAGTCCTAGAGGGTGATCCTCTTGGTTCTGAGTGTATTTTGTCTGTTAGAAGATGCTTAATCTCACACTTATATAAACCAGCAATACTTATATAAAGCCCAACATTGACAAAAACATAAACAAGATAAAAGAGGGGGGCAGAATGGGAAGGAAGAGAGAATATAATCTCACAGATTGCAACAGTGCAGTATTCCACTTGGTTCTAGGTGTATGTTGGTCGTGTTTTAGAAGGTGCTAACTTCAACCATTGTAAACCAAAACGAGGCAGAAAAAACAGAAAACAAAAGAACAAAAACCCCTGTCTCATATATCTACCAAAATTAAATTGAATATGTTGAAGGGAATTCAGAAGTGAAAAATATATGTAACACATGTAATTGTAGAAATATTAAAGTCAAAAGGAAAAAAACTTAAAAATGAAGAGCTGGTAAAATATTGTAGTTAAGATGGGAAAGGAGAAAAAATATTGGAAGTTCTTAGTTTGATGTAAAAATGAGTCATAATGGAAAAGGGGAAAAAAAGGACCTTCTAGTTCTATATACTATTTTCCCTCAGTCCTGGAGCTATCCAGCACTGCTTGGTCAAGAACTTGCTCTTCCCCTGTCCTTCTAGCTGGTCTTCTGGGGGAGGGGCCTACTGTGCTGATTCTCAGGTGTGTGTACCTGGGGGAGATGCCCCGCCCCCTTCTGGGTGCCGGGCTCAGTGGGAGCTGTTTACCCCCTGAGGACTCTGTTCCCTGGTGGCCTTGCCTCTCCCAGGCACAAGGCACAAAGAGGAAAAACAGCACTGGCAGCAGCCAGATTTCCAGCTCTGGAGTCAGCTCATCGCGTGTAGCCAACTGCAGTCTCCCAGTCCGCACTGGCCTAGGTGCTCCGGGGGCCAGTGTGGTTCACTGATCTGCACAGCTTGGGGGCGCCCAGTGGCAGGAGAGTCCTCGCCATCCTGTGCCCTCCCTGCCTCCACCCTGGTCCAGGGAGAGTGCAGGATTGTTGGCTTTGTCCGCTGGGTGCTCTGGGATCCGGGGCTCTGTGCTGTTGGGCCCGCAGTCCGGGGGCCGCCTCTCCCGAAGGGAATGGGGCACAGCCACCTCCGTCTGGAGCACCCCCCCCGCCCGCCGTGTGCCACAAATTCAATTTTTATTTTTATTTATTTATTTATTTATTTTTTTAAATTTTTATTTATTTATGATAGTCACAGATTGAGAGAGAGAGAGAGAGAGAGAGAGAGAGAGAGAGAGGCAGAGGGAGAAGCAGGCTCCGTGCACCGGGAGCCCGATGTGGGATTCGATCCCGGGTCTCCAGGATCGCGCCCTGGGCCAAACCACTGCGCCACCCAGGGATCCCCAAATTCAATTTTTAAATAGATATGGAGTTAGTAGAGTTATCAATCCCGTCTTGAATAAGATTTAATAGTTTGTGCCTTTTAAGAAATTTGTTCATTTAACCTGTTGAACTTACTGGCATAAAGTTTTTTATAATATGAACTTATTATCTTTTTAATATCTGTAGACTCTTTCATTCCTGATAGTGGTAGTTCATGTCTTTTATCTTTTTCCCCCTAATCTGTTAGATTATAGGTTTATCCATTTTATTGATCTTCTCAAAGAACTAGCTTCTCTGTTGTTTTTCTTTTTTCTATTTCATTGGTTTTCAGATTAAAGATTCTATTCATTTATTTATGAGAGACACACACACAGAGAGGCAGAGACACAGGCAGAGGGAGAAGCAGGCTCCATGCAGGGAGCCCGAGATGGGATTTGATCCTGGGTCTCCAGGCTCACACCCTGGGCCGAAGGCAGCACTAAACGGCTGAGCCACCAGGGCTGCCCTCAATCTAATCTTTATTACTTCTCTTCTCTGCTTAGTCTGGATTTCATCTGTTGTTCTTTTTTGAGTTTAAAGGGGAGGCTGAGGACATTAAGTTCTACCCTCATTTTCTAATGTAGGTGTATAGCATTATAAATTTCGTACAAATTTTTTTGTGTTCTCATTTTCATTAAGTTAAAAATACTTTCCAGTTTTTCTTTTGATGTCTTCCTTGGACAATAGGCTATTTTAAAATATTTAAAATATTTAATTCAGCTTCCAAATTTTGGGGGGATTTTCTAGATATCTTTATGCTATTCATTTTTTATTAAATTTCTTCAAAGTCAGAAAAAATACTTTATATGATCTGGATATTTACAATTTTATTGAGCCTTGTTTAATGGTTCCAAATATGGTCTATCTTGGCAAACCTTCTGTCTATACTTGAAGAGAATCTGCATTCTATTGTTTTGGGGGATAGTGTTCTAGCAATGCCAATTAGGTCAAGTTGATTGATAATGGTATTTAAATCTGTTATATCCTTACTGATTTTCTATTTACTTGTTCTATCGATTATTGAGAGGGAAGTGTTGAAATCACCAGTCATAATTGCAGATTTGTCTGTTTTTTTCCCCCTCTTTGCAATTCAATTAGTTTTTGTTTCACGTATTTTGAAGCTCTGGCATTAGGTGCATAAATATTTGGAATTGTTGTGTCCCTTTGATGAACTGCCCCTAACCTTAGGTTCCTAACCTAAGGCATGTTCTAAGTATTTGTGGAATTAATGAATTAATAAATAACTGCTGATATTTTCTAAGGAAGTATGAGTGTGACTATGGAAAATTCCTGTAACTCCTCTAGACCAGTTTCCTTACTTTAAGAATGGTAAGGGAGTGGTAATAGATGAATCTGGGGGTGGTGGTGGTAGATAGGAGATTGAAGAGTGTTTTT
This sequence comes from Nyctereutes procyonoides, assembly GCF_905146905.1. Taxonomy (NCBI): domain Eukaryota; kingdom Metazoa; phylum Chordata; class Mammalia; order Carnivora; family Canidae; genus Nyctereutes; species Nyctereutes procyonoides. The sequence continues at coordinate 8,398,410 of NW_026575030.1, read as the reverse complement.
TAAACCTTGCTGTGCAGGACCCCTTGGTTTAGCATGGACATCGTCCTCAGGAGAGCCCCCTACCCCACTGCCATCCCAGCAAGTAAGTGGGACTCTAGGTATTTTATATATTGACTTCGTATGTCAAGTTTCAGGTGACTGGAGGGCTCTTGTACTAAAGGAACTTTGAAAAGCACAGAGTTAAACATCCTGTGAGGTTTTCCCAGCTCCAAGATTCTAAGTCTCCAAGGCCACTCCTCTCAACCAACAAGACTATGAGAAAATGCCTCATGATACCCAATGCAAACATTACAGCTCTCAGTAGGAAGGCAGCAAAATTCAGAGGAAGAGCCCCTGAGGGAAGCAGCCACGAAACAGGCAGTCCATGACTCCTGCACTGACTGGCTGAGTGACCTTGAGTATGACCATCAGCATCTCTGTCCACACTAGAGATACAGATTCTCATTTGGAGAGTCTCAAAAAGAGACTTTCTCAATTAGTATTTAAGATTCTCCAGAACTGTGTGTATGTGTGTGTCTGTCTTTAAAAACAGGGATGCCTGGGTGGCTCAGTGGTTGATTGTCTGCCTTTGGCTCAGGGTGTGATCCTGGGGTCCTGGGATCAAGTCCTGCATTGGGCTTCCCACAGGGAGCCTGCTTCTCCCTCTGCCTCTCTCTCTGTGTCTCTCATGAATAAAAAAAATCTTAAAAAAAATAAAATAAAAACATAGACCATAACTTGGGCAACGACTATGGCATTTCACTGGTGATCTCACTGTTACATACAAGCTCATCAGATTTCCTGTCTGGGTTTCATTCATTTGGGACTTGGGTAACAGGAAATATAAGGGTTGGAGGGGGTGTCCCATTAGGGCAGGCTGGCATAAGTGAAGGCCTGGAGGAGGAGGGAAGTGTGTGATGTTTGGCAGAGACTTATGCAGGGGTGCAGAGAAGAGGGGGTGGTTCTGTTGTTGGCCTCACGCAGGCTTGGATTTAATTTAGAAGGAGATGGGGAGTTAGTGAATGTGGAGCAGGACGGTGGCGTGGTTAGGAGGTGCTTCAGGGAAGTTAACTGAGTGTGGCTACAGAAACGAAGTGGAACAGAAAATCTATAAGGCAGAAGCATAAGTATGGAAGGGACACACTGCCAAGGATAGAATCAGGGATCAATATAGCTCTGAGTGATGAGGTTTGGGCTGATTTTACTTTCTATTGTGTTTTCTTTTTTCTTTCTTATTTTTTTAACACTCCATATATATATGTATGTGTCTATATGCATATATACACACATATATCATATATATAATTATATGACATTAGAAAAGATCATAAAGCTATTGTCATAAACATTAATAAATGCTGAGATTGTTAAAAGGCTAAAGCATTGATATTCTTCAAACAATAAATGCTGGCAAGCAACTTCAAAGGTGAGATACCGTTGAATATTTGTAACTCCAAAAACAGAAATAATATTCCTAATTCATGCTTCTGTTTTCTTATAAAGTAAGTCCTGAAACAGGGGAACATAGAACACGAGACTTGCTGAGTGGTCACTTACGAATATATAAAGCGGGTCATAATTTGGAGACATGGCTAAGGCGTCAGGTGGTCTCATGCCCAAGACCGAGGTCTTGCCAGGGAGCTGGGGTGTAGAGTCCTGCTTGGGCAGAGTAATGATGGTGGCCTCATCCTGTGAAGGGACCAAGCATTGTGTTAGTCTTGATGTTAGGACAAGAGGGGAAATGTGAGGGCAATTCTTAAAGGTGGGGATATATTACCTCTGCCCCTTGCTTCAGAACTCGAGCAAGCTTTTGAGGTTTGTAGCTTGTTGATGATTTCTGGACACAGAATGGCTGATACCCTTTAATTTTGTACTGTTGAGGAACCTAAGGTCAGAGGTCAGAGAAGACAACTGATTGAATGTTCTTAAACACTCATCACCCATTAATGGGATTTAATTCTCAATAGCCACATTTTTGAGTTGCCTGATGATGATAAAAGGAAAATGACCACCATGTTGTAAATATCACATTGTGGGAACTATTAGTATGCCCAGCACTGGAGGGATGTTAGTACAAGTCCCAGACCTGCTCCAGGTCCCTGTTCTGGGTATCAGCACACGTGTTGTATATTTGCAATTACTCTTGTGTACCATAGGGCTTCCCTGTAGAAATACATGGAACACTGGTTTGTGAATTTGCAATATTGGTATTTTCAAAACCAGGAGTGGCTATATACATCAAGAAAGGCTGACTAACTTTTGTTCAATTCACCTTGTGTTTTTTCTTAAAATCGCTAATAAATGTAGTTCAGATAGCTTCATGTATGCATAATACATTGTATATCCACAGAGTAAAGATCCTGGTTTCCATAAATCACATGTGTTATAATTGCACATACATAAAATAACAGCAGAAAAATACATGTAGTATGCTATGGTGTATAATCTATAATAGAACAAAACTAATAAAATGATATAAATTCAAGAATATTATGTTTACTTCATAAGAAATCCATTAATTAATATCATATGACAAGTCTGACCTGCAGACTGAGGAAGGAATAACTCTGCTTGATTTGAGTTTCTGAAGATTTAATTGGAACTGGTCCAAGGCCATCAGGAGCCTAAAATGTGGAAATTCAAAAACATTGACACATAATCAATGAGGAGCAAAAGTAGCTGTGTTTCTATTGCCATACATCCTGTAACCTTCCTGTGACCACAGTTTCTACTTGATGTGTAGGGCATGGAGGCAGCGTTGACCAACCTCTCCTCCTTGTCTTGTGGTGTATGTGATCCCTTTTTATTTTCTACTATTGTGGGTACTGCCACTGACATCCAGAATCCCCTTCAGGCTTAAAGGATTCAGTTCCCCTACTTGGAGGCGTCCTGTTAATGAAAACAATTTTCAAGGATCAGTCCTTTTCAGGAGTTGCCTTGGCTGAAGGGAGCTGTCTCACTGAGGTTATGTGTCCTTCCTAGGGCAGCCTGCCTTCAATCACAAGTTGAAACAAAGGTATAAATATCAGGTCCTCTGACTTCATTCCAGCTTTGGAGCTCCTCATGAGTACAGCTGAGGCTTTTGTCCAGAATAGCCGTGCTCCTTCTCCCTGTCCACACTGGTTCCCACTGCTACCCTTCCATAGGGGCTAATCTCCAAAGCACTATTTTCCTGCATGCTGTCTGCTTCAGTCATCCAGAGAATCTGGAACAGTGTCTGACTTACTATGGATACTCCATAAATACTCTACTTCACCTAATCTAGGACACCATCATTTTTTAAAAAAGATTTTATGTATTTATTCATTCATGAGAGACACACAGAAAGAGAGAGGCATAGACACAGGCAGAGGGAGAAGCAGGCTCCATGCAGGGAGCCAGACGTGGGACTCGATCCCAGGGCTCCAGGATCACACCCTGGGCTGAAGGCAGGCGCCAAACCGCTGAGCCACCCGGGCTGCCCAAGGACACCATCATTAAAGTAATATGATACATTGCTAGTATGCCGTTGCTTATATGACATTTCCCAAATTCAAAGCCACTAAATATAAAAAGAATTGATGAAATAAAGTATCTATGGAGTGAACTACAAATCTTTATAGACAGGAGTGCTGAGCATTCTTTCGTCAACCCTAAGTTGATGAAGAGAAGTCTTTGTAGAACTAAGGCACCAAATGAAATGTGTAAGATGGGAACTGCTCAAAAATAATGAGGTGGGCAGCATTGTGCCCACAGGCAAGAAAATGAACTGTCACACCTCTTGCCAGAGAAAGACAGAACTGTGAGTCTCTTGAGTTGAGCATCAGATCTGGGGGCCACTCTTCTCTGGCATCTCCATTTGCCTATAAAGCAGGAGGGCCCAGCTGAGCAGGGCCTGCCTGCCGAGGCCAGGCCTTCTTAGATTCTCCATCTGCCCTTTGTTTCTCAGGCCCTGTTCCTGGGCTATCAGGAGGGGACTCTTGTTGGGTTCCAGGCTGGAGCACCCAGCCCAGGTTACCAGGGAGCTCTGCACAGGTGTATCAGGTGCCAGGTATGTGGCAGTAAATGATCTCTGGTTTCCCACTGATCATGAGTCCCTGGGCAAAGATGTCCCCTGGGAGCCTCTCAGGAGGAAGTGGAAGGACAGAGACTAAGGTAGGTCTCTTGCCTTGATATCTGCCTAACAACCACCATTTGATGGTGCCCGATCCCTACCCCACAGCATAACAGCACCCACCAACTCATTGGAGCTCTGAGGAGGACTGTAGGACGGGAAGGCGAAGGGGAGCACTTCCTTAGGTGACACAGAGAACCTGCTGGAGTAATCATCTTGACTGATCTGACCCAGGAGGTATCTGGAAGCATTTTTGTCTGTGGGTGAAAACAAAAGAGCACTTTTAGGGGAGCTCATGGGGAGTATTTGTATGTGAAACCATCATCTTTATTTGCCACACACCAATCAGTGGGCACTTGCCTCATGCCATTTGGAGAAGAATATATATATATGTGTGTGCATGCATATGGTCCCATTTCTAGTTTTCTTTTGTTCTTTACCCTACCCTTTCCCCAGTTTTTTTTAAAGAAGATTTTATTTATTTATTCATGAGAGACACAGAGACACAGGCAGAGGGAGAAGCAGGCTCCCTGCAGGGAGCCCAATGTGGGACTCGATCCCAGGACCCCGGGCTCATGACCTGAGCCAAAGGAAGACACTCAATCACTGAGCTACACAGGTGCCCTTCTTCTCCAGTTTTTAAAGATTTATTTACTTCCAAAAGCTACAATTCCTAATGAAAGCATCTCTGATGAATATTCTTTGTCCTTGTCAGTAAAGAAAAAGATGATGTGAGAAAAAGCTCATGAAGACATTTTACAGGGGTCCTTACATAATTCACAGATGAATATTACAATATTTTAAACAAGAATTTCTTCATTAGAGACATCAATAATGGACATCAAAATAACATAGGAGGAATTTTTAAAAAGCAAAATTAAAGAGCAAAAAAAAATGGCTCTGAAAAACAAAATACCCATCTAGATCTTGCAAGGGAGGAAGAAGAGGAGCAGGTGCTCAGGTTCTGAGCCTGGGCACCAGAGTTCCTCCTTCCCTTGGAGCTGTGTGGATCCTGTGCCCTGGACATGGTTTGGGGGCACTGTTTATGAGGAGGGACAGGGTCCCACTGGATGTCATGCTCAGTGGCTGCTGGGTGTGTTCACTGTGAAGGACTAGACAGGCTGCTTGTCCTCTATAGGACTCTAAGCCCTGCACCTGCTGCCCCCCAGCCCACTCCTTTGGTCCACCCTTCCATGGTGAAGTCCAGCCCGCTCCCTTTTGTGATGAATGGCAAGTATTTTTTTGCCTCTCATGATGGACTCAATAAACAGCACTTGGATCAGGCTGAAAAACACCCCAAGAGCATTAAAATACAATAAAATGTTTTGAAAAAAGTACCCATATAGCTCTTGAAAGAGGAAGAATGAAGAGCCAGGCTCAGGGGTTCAAGCTAGGGAGGGCAGGAAGGGCTTGGAAGGACTGGCGCCAGCCCATGGGTCTGCATATGAGCTGCAGGGTGAAGAAGATGGTGATGGGAGCCCAAACAAAAGCCATTGAGAGTGTGCCTCCAATGGCTTAGTCAACCCAGGGCATCCAAGGACTGGAATTCCTTTAAGTAGCGAAGATAAAATGAGATAAGAAGCTTTACATGCAGGACACCTCCATGGCTCAACTGTTTGAGTGGACAACTCTTGATATCAGGGCTGAGAGTTCAAGCCCTGTGTCGGGCTCCATGCTGGTCATGAAGCCTACTTTAAAAAAATAAAAATAAAGCTTTACGTCCAAGTGCTAAATTGTGACAACACTCAGTGCAGCCAGTCAGTCAACAAGTATGAATGTCGACCATCCTGGTCTCTCTGGTGTTGAGAGAGAACTGAGGGCACGAAACAAGAAGTCAAACCACAGCCAAACTTCACAGATTTCACAACTTGGCTGGGTCAGCTGGCCTAGCTAACTATCGGTTGGGCAGGCATTTCAGCCAAACCTGGCATGGAGGTCTGAATCAAGTCCTGGGCAGTAGGCTTGATGGCAGCTCCCCTCCCAAGAGGTACACATTCTGTGCCCTGGAAGCTGTGACTTTGTTACCTTCCACGATCAAAGGGACCTTGCAGGTGTGAGTAGGTTAAGGATCTTGAGATTGGGAGATTATCTTGGGTTATCCGGGTGGGCCCAATGTTGTCAAAGAATCCTTGTGAGGGGAAGGCAGGAGTGTCAGGGTCAGAGGAGATGTGACAAATGAAGCAAGAGGTCAGAGTGATGTGAGGAACGGGCCTCCAGAAGCTGGGAAGGCCAGGAACAGACCTCCAGAAGGAGCCAGCCCTGCTGGCAGCTTGATTTTTAGACTTCTGACCTCCAACAATATAAGATCATACATTTGTTCTGTCTTAAGTCATGAAGTTTATGGTGATTCATTACAGTGGCCACTAAAAAAAAACCAACAAGGACCTAATAGATGTGATTTACGAAAATGTTTTACGTCTATGCAGCTAACTTTATTATACAGAAAAGTTATGCTCAGAGGACTTAGGGTCAAAGTTTTGCTGCCCTTGGCAGCCGTGCTCTACCTGTTACTATAGACTGTCTTCCTTGGCTCAGCTTTCTGATTATGGTCTCTTTGTCTATATTATGAATAGCAGTCAGCATCCTGAGTAATCTTCGATGAACCATGATCTGGAATTAGAAGCGATGATTTCAAATTACTAATTGGCACATGTTCATTTTGACATTCAGTTTGATTCACTTTCCCCAGCCATGGCTGAGCCCCCTGCTCTAAGCGAGAATTCACAGGGGCAGTGGCACACTGCCCTAAACTGAGGCCATGGGGACTTCAAGGTCTTGGCAATGTTGACCGGCCTGGATACAAAAAAAGACGGAGTTGTCATCTGGCCTTGTCCCGCCCAATTTATGAGCCCCATTTTTCTATTTTCAGAGTGGAAAGACTGACTAGTTCCACATTCCTTCTTTTCAGTGTATCTGAATTATAACGCTCCCACCGTGTTATTTTCAAAGTGGAGGGACCAAATAAATGGATGATTCCATAGGACTAGGTCTGTGGATCATGGGCGATGCTAACTGTATACCACTGGGCTTTGCACTCTGAATGCATGCTGCTGGAAGGGACTGCTATCTGTGCACGAAGCTGTGGCTGAAAGGACCATTCCTTCCACAATTAATACCACTTTCCATCCTGTCAGGGACTCTCATTTAACAAATAAATAGTATGAATTGCCAATGCTGTGACCAGTTCTGTTCAAGGCATTACAGATACAGTGAGATCAAACAATTGCCCTGCTGTACCCAACTGGGGTGTGTGTGTGTGTGTGTGTGTGTGTGTGTGTGTGTGTGTATGTGTGTGTGTTGGTGAGGGGTGGTGGTGGTTTACAATAAACATTTAAATGAATCAACAAGATAACTACCATGAAGAAAAGGAAAAAGAGTAAATGCATGAGGGCATGCCAGAGGGGCTGGAAAGGGGGGTGGTCTGGCCACTGATGCAAGGGTAATTAGCTAAGACCTCACTGAGGACATGAGGTTTGATCTAAGACTTGAATGATGAGGAGAGAATGATCTAGGGAAGAGAATTCAGAGCAGAGGGGGAGCAGCAAGGATGAAGATTCTGTTTCAGGAAGAAATGAGATATGTCTAAGGGACAGAGAGAAGTCCAGAGTGGCCTGTGCCCTTGAAAGAAGCTGTGCACTTCATTCCAACTGCAATGGGAAGGCTTTGGATGGTTTTACCTGGGAGGGGTATCATGGCCTTTCAGCCCTGGGAATACTGCTCCAGCTGCCATGTGGGGACTGGAAGCAGAGAGAGCCATTGCACTGGCTTTGTGCCACCTCTCTCCACCACTTTCTTCCCCATGCTGAGCATCTTGTGGCCACCTCTGCTCTACACATGCAGCCCATGCAGACAGGGCCTCAGCAGGGACATGGTCCTATAGGGCAGGTCACACCGAACAGCAAGTTCTGCCTCTCTTCTCCTTAGACTGTCCTCAGTCCAGACCGAAAACACTGCTTGAAGGATAACTTGTAACATAAAATTTGGAGTCCCTTGTACATATTCACCCAGTTAATCTTCACAACAACTCTGTGGGACAGGTCTTATTGTGCTCCCCAGTTACAGAGGAGGAAACTAATAGAGGTTATATAACTTGTCCAAGACCAGAAAGTTCATAAGTGGCATCAAGAATTAGGGGCAGCCAGCCTGGCTCCAGAGTCCAGATATCAACCACTGTTCTCCCCGGCTTGAGGTGTGGCTTTCCTCCTCAATGTGGCCATACTCCAGTGGCCGGGACAAGAGATCTACAGGCAGTATAAGATGCAAGAAGCACCACGGGGATCTCTGGAAGCTAACACTTTCAGGGGCTATTTCTTAGAAGAAAATAAACTTCCACTGGCCCAAAGAACAAGTGTGCACTGATGAAGGGGAGATGGAGTAGCTTCTCAATTGAAGGGTGAGGAGCAGAGACACAGGTTTGTAGCAGGGAATAGGCTTGTGTGTTTGGAAGAAGATGAGGACTGGGACAACACAAAGGGTGGAGGTGAGGAGTTGCGGGGTGTAGCACGTGTAGCTGAAGCCAGACCAGGGAGTCATTTGATACCTTTCATTTTTTATGCCCATTGCAGGAAGCCATTGGAAGCTCTAACAGGCTGGGGGGGAGAAACCAATGTGAAAGTGAAAAAGGCATGGTAGTGAAATCACATGACTTGAAGCCTTAAGACTGGATGAGACACGATCCCACAGGAATTCTCAAGTATTCTCTCTAGAACTAACTGATCAAAATCCAATTATGCTAGAGTTTCCATATGACCCAGCAATTCTACTCCTATGTATGTCCCCAAGAGAATTGAAAACACATGTCCAGAAACATGTACATGAATGTTCATAGCATTATTATTCATAATGGCCAACAAGTGAGAACACCACAAATGTTTCAGCTGATAACAGATACGATATGGTGTAATCACACCTGATAGGATCCAACCATAAAAAGAAATGAAGTTACAACATGGATGAAGCTTGAAAACAAGCCAAGTGGAAAGAGCCAGTTACAAAAGGCAACGTGCTGTATGATTCCATGCATATGAAATGTCCAGAAGAGGCGACTCCATAGAGATAAAAAGCAGATGAGTGGTTGCCAGGGACTGGAGGATGGAGAGGACCTGCTAATGGGAACTAGCTTTCTCTTTGTGGTGATAAAAAATGTTCTAAGATTAATTGCTGAATCTCTGTGTTGTATATGCCTGAAACTGATATAACAGCATAGGTCAATGACAGACACTTCAATAAAATTTTTTTGAATGTTCTAAAGTTAGATCATGGTGATGGCTGTACAACTCTGTAAATATAGTAAGAACCGTCAAATTGTGTGCTTTACAACAGTGAATTTTATGGTAAGTGAATTATATCTCGATAGAGCTGTTAAGATTCATTGTTTGATTCCTTGTGAAGAGGACCAAACAAATTAAAATTTCTGTCTGGTGCTGGGACTCACCTTGCGTGCTGCTTGTTGAAACCGCCTCTGCGCCCTAAACCTGTTGACCCAAGTATTATTAATGAGTGGGTCAAAATTAGGATGGAATTCCTTGATTTTCTGTGAAAATGGAACACAGGCACATCTTAGATTTAAATTTTAACTCCAGGTATGAGCACTTAACAAAAATGTTTTAGAGTCTGATCCTAAATCAAGTTATTATTTATTTGTTCTGACATGCATGGAACGAGCATTTATTCATCACTTTTGGTGTACATAGCAGTATAGGGAATCCTTCTTGTGTGGGGGTACCAAAAGTGGGATTTGAGATTTGGGTTTTAAGAAATTGACAGTGTGGTTAGAGAAGCTTAAGCAAACACATGCAGCCCTGAAGAAGATGAAGAAAGTCATAGTGAAATCAGTCCTACGTGGTGGGTGCTGGCACTGCCTACATAAGCGAGAGGAGCAGACCCTATGATCCCCACTTCGCTCACCCCTGCCTGGGATCACCACCTTGTGCCTGCGTATTATGGCACTGGGTGCATAGACTGTGGAGGAACTGATGCCTGCGGGTACACTAGGGCCAGCCAGAGCCTCAGGCACTGTAGGTGCTTCAGAGAGAAGCAATATGAAGAAAAAGGCATCAAAAGTGAATTAGGGGCATCTTGGTGACTCAGCTGGTCAAGTGTCTGCCTTTGGCTCAGGTCATGATTCCAGGGTCCTGGAATTGAGCCCAGAGTCGGACTCCCTGCTCAGCTGGGAATCTGCCTCTCTCTCCCTTTGCTCCTCCCCCTGCTTGTGCTCTGTCTCTTGCTCTCTCTCAAAATAAATAAATAAAATCTTAAAAAAGAAAAAAAGCAATTTAGTCTTTTGAGATGCCTGGGTGGCTCCGTTGCTGAGCATCCAACTCTTGATTTCAGTTTAGGTCATGATCATTGGGGTTGTGGGATTGAGCCCTGCATGCATCAGGCTCCACACTCAGTGGGGAGTCTGCTGGAGATTCTCTCTCTATCCCTCTGCCTCTGCTCATGTGCACACACTCTCTAGCTAATAAATAAATAAATAATCTTTAAAAAAAAGGAATTAGTCTCACATTGGCACATGCAGTGGGCTAGAGGGGAGAGGGAGGAGGGCAGATACATGAATAAACAATCTGTCTGATTAGTTGAGGGCAAGACATGAAGGCTGAACTCAGGTGTGGCTTTGTGCAATAGCTACAGGCAAGACTTTGTGGCCAGATTAAACGTGGGAGAGAAGAAAAGAGGTAAAAAAAAAAATTCAGATGTGACAATCCCAGAGATGAAAATTGAGAATGATGGGGTCAGGGGGACATCAGGAAGAATTTTGTCACTGTTACAATTAAAGATTGGGGTTTTGGGCCAGCCCCGGTGGCGCAGCGGTTTAGCGCCGTCTGCAGCCCAGGGTGTGATCTGGAGACCCTGGATCGAGTCCCATGTCAGGCTCTCTGCATGGAGCCTGCTTGTGTCTCTGCCTCTCTCTCTACATCCCTGCATCTCTAGGAATAAATAAATAAAATCTTTAAAAAAATAAAGATTGGGGTTTTAACCAGATATTATCACATGACAGAGGACTCTGATGAAGGGGCCACTGTTCCCATTTTATGTTTGGGACACTGGGTTTTTCCCAGGTCCCAAATCTGTAGGAGAGCTAGGTCTCTGCTTCTGGCTTCCTGTTGTATATCCTGCCCTCCAAGCCAGGGGATGAGGAACAGAGGCCCAAGGACCCACCAGGAGGACCTGCAGACAGAGGCTTGGAGAGCAAAGGAAATCAAGGAGACCAAGAAGGAGAAAGTATACAGGCAGAAAGGAGAAGCCAAAAAATTTAATGCTATTGATTTCAGGGGAAACATTAATAATGACTTTTGATGCCTCACTTGCAAATATATAGTAAAAGACATTCTGAAAATACAAATGAAAATGTAAATGCAAATTAAAACTTAGTAAACATCTCTTGGTAAAAGCATGTCTATAAAATTGTTTAGTGTTTTAAAAATAAGCACATAAAGGGCTGCCAATAATTAGCTCCCAAATAAAGGAAAGTTACTTACTTCTTCTAGGTTGTGAACAACACGTTTGTGGTTGACTTCTGTCGTGAGGCGCTGAAATTCCTCATCCAAAACAGGATCTCCCCTATCTAGCTGGGTTTTTTAATCATTGAAAATATTAAAATTGCATACAAATACACACAACTGTTTATCTCTTTAAAACTGATAGAAACCCATCAAAGGATTGGTCACATCTACCCATGAGGTCTGGTTGGGAGTGGGTGACAAGGTTAAAGTGACCACTGTAATTAAATTCACTGTTTATATATAGGGGATTGTTGCAGACACATGGATTCAGCACTTTATTTTCATAACCAGGGGACAGTGGCTCTAGAAATCATTTCCAAGCCATTAAAAATTCACAGAAAAGATTTTAAGAAACTGAGTAACCATGGGAGTGGATTGATTTCATTTAAAAGAAACTTCTCAGTAAAGTTGCAAGCTCTTCAGAGCTGATTATCCCAGGATGCGGTTTAACAAAGGCGCATAATTCCTGCCCTCTCCTGGGTGATGTAGCTGGATCAGGGTCTGCCCCTTCTCTGGAGTAAGTGTCCTCTCATAGGCTGCTCCCCTTCCCCACCTCTGGCTTCCCTGTGCCTCCTCTCCCACCCCCCAGCTCTCTCCTATTCCCCCAGAGCCATGGGACACTCCCCTCCAGGCTGGCTGGCTGGGCTTGGATTGGTCTACGTACACCTGCCTCCATGGAAAAGGGGACCATATATGCTGCAATAGCTTGGTTTGTTTTTAACCTGTGGTTTTTATTACTTGTTTGTTAAATTACTTCCAAATATAGCTTGGCTTGTATGTATGCTGTTCATGGTCCATTTTTAAAACACTTAACTGGAAGAAATCTATTCTGGTCACTACATTAACAAGAGAAGAGAGTTCTATTACGGTCACCAGGTGGTGAGCTGTCTAGGTCTGATTAGCACTCTTCAGGGAGTTGAGTCTGAGACCATGGACTTTTGCCTCAAAGTGTAGATTTTGTGGGGAGAGACTCAGACATCCACCACCACTGAAAATTAAACAACTTAGAAAAGGGATTGGGGGACGCCTGGGTAGCTGAGCCGTTGAGTATCTGCCTTTGGCCCAGGGCGTGATCCTGGAGTCAAGGGATCGAGTCCCACATCGGGCTCCCTGCAGGGAACCTGCTTCTCTCTGTGCCTGTGTCTCTCCCTCTCTCTCTCTCTCTGTGTGTGTGTCTTTCATAAATAAATAAATAAAATCTTTAAAAAAATCATTACAACAAAATACTTAAATCCTCTGTCTCTAACAAAACAGTTTTCAAAAAAAAAAAAAGGGATTGGCAAGGTAGTTAGCTAGAAGAGAGAGGAGGGTGAGTGAGGTCTTATATCTTTATCAAGGCTCTATTTATTTATGATGAATGTTCTAGAATTTACCATCACTGGTCATCTCCTGAGTGAAAGCCCATCATCCCACTGTAACGCCCACACCTGCCACTTCTTCCACATGCCCTGGCCCTCCAGGTGTTCCTTGCCACTGGGTCACCTGCCAGGATTCAGATGCCTGATGAAATCTTCCAGGCACACAGAATACAGTCTCTGTAACACTTGCTATCCATCTGCATTGGGGCTCGTCCTTTCCTGCTTCCTGTGGGCACCTCTGCAAACGCTCATTCCTCTCTGCAGGCCTCTCTCCAGCCCCTGCTCCTGGCTATCTCTGCAGCTGGGTTGGCTTCCTGGGCCACCCAGAAGGACAAGTCCACATGCAGCCTTCAACAGCTCTCTCTCTGCATGCAAATCTGACTACACCATGGTCCCTTCTGGTCAGTGTCAACCTTTCTCTCCAACCACAGCCTACTCCCAAACTTCTTCAGCCTTTTCCTCTGTGATTGCTCTTTGCCCTCAGCATACAAATATTCTCAAGTTTTCCAACTTAGAAACCCCCTCCTTGACACCTCAGCCCCCTCTAATGGTCCATGTCCTGACTCTTCACCCCCAGTCATCTCAACTTCTCAAGAAACCATCTATTCACTTCCATGCATTCCGAGCCATAGCAATTTGGCTTTTTACCTTCCCCTGTTTCCCAGGACTGGTATTGCCAAGGCAAACAAGGGCTTCCAAGAGACCAAACACATCATGTGCTTCTCAGGCCTTGCCATCCTGGACCCCTCCCCATCTGCTTTTTCAGTATCATCCAGTTCTCCTGACACCCGCTCCTCTGACCATTTCCCTCCTGTCTCCTTCATTGTCTGCTGCTCTCCCCTCAAATCATGAGGTTCTCTGGCTTTCCCACCTTCAGCAACCCCTCCTTGTGCCATTCACTTTCCCTAGGTCATGGCACTGTTCCGTGGTCTACTGTCTATGTCTCTGCTGAGGTAGACTTGATCCTGTGGCTGCCACCTGGATGCCCTCCAGTCCCCCCAGATGTAATATGTCCCACATTGAACTTTTCGTCTTCCCCTGTCTTGTTTTTAAGATTGTATTTATTTATTTGAGAGAGAGAGAGAGAGAGAGAGAGAGAGCAGAGCAAGAGAGAGAGCAAAAGTGGGAGAAGGGGCAGAGGGAGAAGCAGACGCCCTGCTGAGCAGGGAACCCGATGCGGGGCTCTATCCAAGGACTCTGGGATCATGACCTGAACAGAAGGTAGAGGCTTAACAAACTGAGCCACCTAGGGGCCCCACCCCCTTCTTTGATATTAGGAATCTCATTTAAAATCGCCAGCATGGACCCAAGCTGGACACCTAGGAATCATCCTATCCTCTCCCTTTCTTTACTCCTCAGTCACTGTACTTGGCACATTTTAAATTGTCTCTTAATGTTTCTGTGCCCCTTCTGGACTGTGGCTTCTTGAGGGCAGGGATGGTGGCTTATTCACTAGCACAGAGTCTTACCGACAAAGACCCCTCATTAAATACACTTGCAAAATAAAGACACAGTTGGGTTTGCCTGTCGACCAAATGCTGGCAATTCCAGCCTTCACTGTCACATTGACCTGGTCATCCCACGTTTGTGTCACTTTCATCTTTAAAACATCTAGAAAATATCATCCCATTGTGGGGTGGACAGAAGACTTAATATTTTGTTTTAGAAAGTCAAATGCCAGCAAATGGCACTACAATCAAACTAAATTTAAATGCCAATCTAACAGGTGCCTTCCCTAAATGCTAAGATATACTAATGTAAGTAATCATCCTATATTCTTTCTTTTGTCTCTTACAAAAAATAAAGAAATGCAAGATAAATTTATTCAAATATCTGATCTGGACTCAGAAAGAAAATCTAGAGGGGGCATCTGGATGGCTCAGTCCATTAAGCGTGTGCCTTCAGCCATTAGCTCAGGTCAGGATATCAGGGTCCTGGGATTGAGCCCTGCATTGGGCTCCCTGCTCAGCAGGGAGTTTCCTTCTCCCTCTGCTTCTGCCCCCGGCTCTTATACTCTTTTCTTCTCAAATAAACAAATAAAATATTTTTTTAAAAAGAAAAAATCTAGGAAGAAAGGGGTATTCTATTGAGAAATATATTCATATCCAACAAGATCCCTATTTTCCCCCAATCTCTCCTACCCAATGCCGCCTCTGTGTGTAGCACTGAGTGTGGGAAGCTTACACTCTCAAGCTTAAATATGTGTATTATGGTTGAATTATGTCCCTCTGAAATTCATATGTTGAAATCTTAACTCCTAGTCACATCTTTGAAAATAGTTTTTGAAAATGTAATCAGTTTAAAAGGAGGTCATAGGGTGGACCCTCCTCCAATGTGACTGGTGTCCTATAATTTATAAGTGGAAATTTGGAAAAGACAACAATGTGAAGGCACAGGGAAAAGATGATCTACAAGTCAAGAAGACAGATCAGTCTCTCATATCTCTTGGAAGGAACCAACTCTACCAGCACCTTCATCTTAAGCTTCTAGAGTGGCAAGAAAATATATTTCTGTTGTTTACACCACCCAGTCTATGGTACACTTTGTTATGGCTGCCCGAGCAGACTAATATGATATGGGATGATTCTGCAAGTCCTACCCTGCAAGTTCTACAAAGGCTGAACCCCTTAGACAGGAAGCCCAAGCCAAGTCCTATCTCCTCTGGCCCATGTGTGTCCTGTGCTCCAGTGACTATGGGCCTGTCCCCAATGTCCCCTGCCACCTGCCCTCAGGGAACAAGGTCTCTCACACCGTGGTGAGGTTGGGAGTGTGGCACTCTACCTACCATTCCCATCTCCACCCTCCCCTCTCTGAGCCCACAGTTACTGCCTTGGGAACCCTGCCATGATCCCTTCCTCTCAATCAGTTTCCAACCCCCTGCTCAGCCCTCTTGTGTGTCTCTGACTTAGAACTTTTGTCTGGCTCTGGCATCACTCCTGGTCACTGTCTTTGGGTCCCTCTTACTTTCATGCCCTGCAGATCATGGGATAGGTGTACATCATGCCCAAAATTCCAGCCTGAATTCGAGGCATTACCCTCCCTCTGAATCGAATGCCTTTGTCCTTTTACTACCTTTCAAAATCATACCATGTCTTCCAGGAAGTTTTCCACTCAGATGAGCTCTCTCTCTTCTCTGGCTTTTGACACCCCACAATACTTAGTATAGGTCTCTTGTGACATCTACAGCCAGCCTTGATTTACAGTTAACAATTGTCATCAGCCTCCTCCCCTCCCAACTGAACTATGTTTTCTTTCTTCTGATGTGGCATGTTGCATATAGCAGGAGTTCAAACTATTTAGTGCAATCAATATCATCGAATTGGCAGTGATTCTGACCTTATATTTGGCGTTTTCTCTTTGCCGTTGTTCAGTGAGGTCTTTTCTAAATTTAAAAGACATATGATCTTTACCAAGGTGCACCTGCCTGGAGAGAAAAAAAAAAACTTCCAGCTTCCAGAACCTGTAAGAATACCATGGTCAATTTGGAGATGGAGTATCTTGTTGATTCTCCACAAAGGGTGCTGAGGAAGGGTGCTGAGATTCTGGAGGAGGGCCATGGGGGAGAGAAGATGTAGAGACTACAGCACCATAACTGACATGAAGACTGTTCTACAAAAGGAAGCTTCTCTTCTAGCCATGCATACTGAATATGTATAAGTTAAAAAAATCTGGATTATCAACATCACTAGTCATTAGGGAAATGCAACTCAAAACCACAATGACTGATGTGCTACATTACACCCACTAGGATGGTGATGATGATGATGATGATAAGAGTGAAGGAAAAAAACAGGTCTTGCCAAGGATGTGGACAAATTGGAACCCTTGTACATTGCTGATGGGAGTGTACAAAGGGTGCAGGGTGCAGCCACAGTGGAAAACAGTCTAGCAGTTTCATATAACCAAGAAATTCCCCTCCTAGGTATATACCCCAGAGAACTGAAAAGATATGTTCACACAGGAACTTGTATGTAAATGTTCACAGCAGCATTATTCATACGAGTCAAAAAGTGAAAACCACCCAAATGTCCATCATCTGATAAATGGGTAAACAAAATGTAATATGGCCATGCAATGGAATAGTATGCAGTCATAAAAAGGAATGAAGTCTTGATAGATGCTATGATGTAGATAAACCTTCATATCACATTAAAGAAGCCAGTTACAAAAAGGCCCCCTAGGTATATATGATTCCATTTATTTGAAATGTCTGACATAGGCAAATCTACAGAGATATAAATCAGATTGGCAGTCATCAAGGGCTGAGAGGGGAGAGAGGAACTGGGAGTGACTGTTTAATGGATGTGGGGTTTCCTTCTGGAGTAATGCAAATGTTTGGGAGTCGAGTGGTGGCGATGGTTGCACAATCCTGTGAATATACTAATAACTTCTGCATTGTACACTCTAAAACAGTTAACATGGTGAATTTTGTGCTTGGTGAATTTGACCACAGTTTAGACAACTCTAGTATATAATATATCAATCATGAAGCCTGGCACATGTTCAAAATAAATAGTAGCTATGGTTTTAAAAGGGGAGAAGTTGTCTGGAGAACTGTTTGACCGAAGCAAACTAGAGAGACTTGGAAGCTAAATACAAATTGTCTGACCTTTGTTTGGATGCTGGATTCTTCTCCAAAAACAAACCAGCCAAAAGTACAGATAGAAAGGGCATTATTGAGACAATCAGGTAAATCTGCATATAGGCTGGTGATTATAATGTCATGGCATCAACACTCGATTTCTTAGCAGTGATTATGGTAATGTCGCAGCATGTCCTAGTCTTAGGAGGTACGTGCTAATGTGTCTAAGAGCGAAGCTTCATGATGTCAGCAACTTACTTTCAAATGCTTCAAAAAAAGGTGTGTGTGAAGTGTGCATTTGTGTGTGTGTGTGTTTGTGTGTGTGTAGACAGGGGAAGTATATTTGGCATAATGTCAACAACTGGTGAACCTCTGTAAGTGTATATGGGTGTTACTGGCAGGTTTAAAAAGTTTTCAACAAAAAAAGTCGGGGGAGAAAATATTCAGTGAATAACCCAGCAATCAAAACTGAATTTAGGGATTTGGGGCACCTGGGGAGAGACGGGGTGCTGGTGGCAGTGGCCAGCAGGGAGCAGTGTCCTGGTGTCTCCCACAGTTCACTCAGGTTATGCGACTGTCTGGTGTCACTTAGGCAAGAAAATAGCTTGGTCGCAGTGATTTATGCCCAATGGAAACTTCTAAAGTTCACTGGAGGAGAGGAAATAATCAAACTTTTCAAAGGGCATAAAAAGCAATTATGTTTCATCGTGTCTCATGTATAACAAGCCATTACTAAAAACACTGTACTGTCCCTTGGTATAAATAATTGCTCAATATTTACCACTTAAGGTGATTTTCAATCTCTTCATAAGTGTCGTGTCTGACTTTCTGTTCAAAGAGTGCTTCCTTCATCTGTCTTGTTTTTGAAATCTCGTGGCCTTGGTCCAAGACTGAGGGCAGGAGCAAACAATGATTATACTAGTAATCAAATCAGAATCATTTGCTGAGAGAAAAACACATTTCTAATGGCAAAACATAACAGCAGTCTAACTCAGTTTTGCTGTTGTTGTTCATAAATAGTAAATGTGACAAGCAATAATTCTTTCCTGTTCTGCCAGCGGCTGATTTATAATGGATCAACTAGTTACCTTCTCTTAATTCTTTAATCTTCAATTTTCCTGGTTCTTGGTTTAAAACAGTTGCGACAGCAAATGGATTCGATAAATCTACCGGGAATCTCAGGTTCTGATAGTCAATTTCCTGAGACCAAAATCAGGAGGGAAAATTCATTATTTTGCTTCTCTATCCTTCCTTCCATCGTGCTGAGAATAATGCCCAGGTTACCTTAATCTTTGGAGGCTTTAGTTTTTGTGGCATTCGCTGAAAATGTATTTGTGTCATCGCCTTTTCTGGAGGAACGTCCACTCTTTTAGAAAGAGCATTTAATCTTTCAAATTCTTCTAATCTATAGTTTAAAACAGGTATTAAATTACTATATGTTCCAATAACTCAAGGTTCCTATTTTTTAAGGCTTTTTATTTTTAAGCAATCTCTGCACCTAACATGGGGCTCGAATTTACAATCCTGAGATCAAGATTCACATGCTCTACTGAATGAGCCAAGCAGGTGTCCCACAAGGTTCCTATTTTTATGTTCCTTCTGATAATATCATAACTTTTGGTCTGTTAATGACTATATCTAAATGAAAAATAAATCTGTGTGCTAAAACAGTGGTCTACTAAAATCAATGTAATGTCTATACCAGAGTGTAATCCTCTATGTCAAAATAGTCTACCAGCGCCTGCTATTCCTCACCTTCTCAAAGAACATAACAAGTGGACAATGTGACATGCTGAAAAATGCTCTCCTGGTCTAGTGTTATTCATTTCTAGGCTGTTGGTTTTCAATAGCTAAATCTACTACATTGAAAAAATCTTATAATGATTTATGCTCCTAGTAAAAGCATGATTATGCCCACTGTTTATAGTAAGATCTTTTTAAAAAGTGGTGCAGATTAATGAAAACTGACTTTGGACATATGGAGGTATAGACAGTGCTACTACCATGCCTAGAGAAATTCCTGGAGTTATTTATTATGAGCTGTAGTAGAACTACATCATGTTCAATGCCATGAAGCACTTCCTTAAAGGAGAATGTGCGAACACTTGTTTTGCAGGATTACATATGTCCATTATATTACAGAAATAAGAATACACCAACATTCATTCATTCTGATGAATGAACATTCGCTGAGCACCTACTGAACAGGCTCCACTGCACAACATAGGAGACATGCCAGCAATCGCAAACTTAAGGTCGCCTATGTAAGAGTACCCTGAAAGCTCAATGCCCGAGAGAACGTGTCCTTTGATGAGATACATACTGACCAATAGGCTATGATGTGCAGGGCAGAGACACTGGGTTATGGAAGTGGCTGTGGCCCAGCATCCACACCTCATCAGAGCTTACTTACATCACCTCTGCTATAAATATTGGGAAGTTACAAAACATTTTTGAAGGTGTTAAAAAATTAAGTTCCTTAGGCACCTGCATGGCTTAGTTGGTTAAGGGTCTGCCCTCAGCTCAGGTCATGATCTCAGGGTCCTGGGATCAAGCCCCACATAGGGCTCCCTGCTCAGCGGGGAGTCTGCTTGTCCCTCTTCCTCTGCCCCTCCCCTCGCTCACACTCTCTCTCAAATAAATAAAAATATTTTAAAAAATTAGATTAAGGAATCTTTTTTTAAAAAAGATTTTATTTATTTATTCATGAGAGACACAGAGAGAGAGGCAGAGACACAGGCAGAGGGAGAAGCAGGCTCCCCGCAGGGAACCAGATGTGGGACCTATCCTGGGGCTCCAGGATCAGGCTCTGAGCCAAAGGCAGATGCTCAACTGCTGAGCCACCCAGGCGTCCCTAGATTAAGGAATCTAATTGCTGATAATGGAAATGAAGGGGTCTAAGAAAGTGATAAATTGTAATAAGGAGTTACTCATGGAACTTGAGTAGGTCCCTCACACACCATATTCTGAAACAACAACAAAAAGCAACCTGTGAAACTTTCAGAGAACACTGTGGCTAGGATAATTTTTTTCCTTCGTGGTGCAACTCATATGTTATAGTACTATGCACAGTCTGGGGAGACATGCAGGTCTTGAGATGTAGTCCTTGCAAACATTAAGACTGCACTAAATGAGATGAACTGAACTCCAGCTGGGTGACCAAAACATAATAGTTTAGAGATAGTGTATGTCTGCATTTGCAGGGGGCTTCTTCCAGCTTCTACCAGACAACGCTCTTGTATATTTAAGAACATGTCTGTGGGAAGCAAAAATCCCACTCAAGTGATGTCCTTAAGAAAGCCATTTGTATATTGCAGCATATGATGTGACATGGTAAATAGCATTTTCTTGGCCAGTTATCTAATACCAGAAAAATTACTACTCTCTTTTATTTATATCCAATGCTGCTTGTTTATTGCCAGAATTAGTTTATATCTACCAAGGTTACTTGCAGGATTTGGGTTCAGCAGGTCACACTAACATTCTATAGTTGATTTAGGCTGCTTTGAATTTTTAGGAACAAAATCATAATATAAATATATAATAACATTGGGTGTTATACTATATGTTGGCAAATTGAATTTAAATTAAAAAACATATAATAAATCATGAGGTTAGTTCATATTTTGATATAAGAATGTTACTCTACTTTTTAAAAAGATTTTATTTATTCATGAGAGACACAGAAAGGCAGAGACATAGGCAGAGGGAGAAGCAGGCTTCCTGTGGGGAGCCTGATGCGGGACTCGATCCCAGGCCCCCAGGACAAGACCTGAGCTTAACCACTGAGCCACCCAGGTGCCCCTGTAACTCTACTTTTAATACACGTAATGATGTTAAAATGTGATGTGTATCTATATGTGAGGGGAGAGAAGCAATATCCAGCTATTTATCATTTTCAAAAATCTGTAAGGATTTCCCAAGGTTAGAATTTATACTGTGACAAGTTTTCCTTTAGCTTTTATAAAAATCATGCATACAAGGAGAAGCTTATCATTTTGACCAAGTACATTGGGATATAAAAATACAAGCTCACATTCAAAAGGAAGTAGAAGTTCAGAAAAAAATTGTTATGAAATAAAACTTAATCCCATTTCACACCTTTACTCTGACCTGAATGCTTATGATTCCTAAAAAACAACACCCACCCACCCCCCCCGCCAAAATCCAACAAAACCTCCCATGTGGCACGTTTTCATTTTTGCCTTACACTGAAGTCACTTGTTAAACATGACTTATTTTGGCTTCTCTGCTGTGAGCATCTTCAGAATGTGGACTGTGTCCCATGAGGCTTTGCAATGGACACCGCACACAACAGGCACTCAATTATAATGTCGGGATGCCTGGGTAGCTCAGTGGTTGAATGTCTGCCTTTGGCTCAGGGCGTGATCCCTGGGTCCAGGATCGAGTCCTGCATTGGGCTTCCTGTGAGGAGCCTGCTTCTCCCTCTGCCTGTGTCTCTGCCTCTCTCTCTGTCTCTCATGAATAAATGAATACAATCTTTAAAAAAATTAATTATAGTGTTATATTGGCATTTCAAAAATGGTTATGTTCTTCCTGTCTTATTATTTAAATTTGAAAGAGTGGGGCGCCTGGGTGGTTCAGTCAGTTAAATGTCTGGCACTTGATTTCGGCTCAGGTCGTAATTCAAGGGTCGTGGTATCAAGCCCCTTGTCGGGCGGGCTTTGTGCTCAGTGTGGAGTCTGATTAAGATTCCCTCTCCTTCTGCCTCAGCCTCTCCCACTTGTGCACACATGCACTCCCTTTCTCAAATGAATAAATAAACCTTAAAAAAATAAAATCGAAGGAGTGCAATACATATGGTCATATATATACATATATGTAACATACATATATATAATACATGCATATGGTCAAAAGTTGACCAGCACAGCAGCAGTAATCAAGGAAAGCAAGTATCCCTCCTTCCACCTCTTCTTGATCATATTTTCCCCTCTTGGCAGAAACAACGACTGCGACAAGCCTAGAGCTATTCTATGCATTACTGTTATATTTTTAAAGAGTATTTTCTGAAAGCTCAACATTTTAAGTACGGTTTTGATGGCATTCTGTTATAAGAAAGACAGAATGCAAGAAATAGAGACTTGGATTCTTTTTATAAAAAAGTTTTAGGAAGAAACAAAGACATTCCAAAGCTGCCATACGGTAAAGCCACGTTGGGATGGCACGTTCCGGTGAAGACACATTCATATGGCTGAGAGTTGAACTGTGAGATCCACAGCTGCATTTTTATCTGTGCAATCCCATACTGAAATGGTGTGAATTTGACAGTCACGTTCATCTTCCCATTAGCTGGGATTATTCCTGAGGGGAAAGAAATGAGACAACAGGATTCTTTCTCTTGTGAAGCCCTGTCAAAGAGGCTCACACACACACATACAGACACGTTCTTCCCGTGGTAAGCACAAGTATTTCTATTTTCTTTATATATAGTCTTTTCATTAAATCCATGTGAATCAACCTCTGCATGTTTGCATTGATCTTATTTGCCAATTGCTGTGTTAATTATTTATAATAATTATTTGACTGTCAGTTATATAAATAAACATCCATCAGTGTGAGTCAGATACGTGCTCCTAGAACTATAATGTTTAAGCCAATTACCAGATGTTGGTGTTTGGTGGGTTTTTTTTTTTAAGATTTTCTTTATTTATTTGGGGGGGGGGGAGAGAACAAACAGTGGGGTGGGGCAGAGGGAGACAGAGAGAGAGCAGCAGATTCCCCACTGAGCAGGAAGCCTGATATGGGGCTCGATCCCAGGACCCTGGGATCATGACATGAGCCCCAAAGGCAGAATGCTTAACCGACTGAGCTACCCAGGTGCCCCCAGATGTCAATGTTAATGCTGTAACAAGGAAAGCTAGGAACATACATACAAGTTTCTGTCCAAATAATCCAGTTCCCAACATTTTGGTGTCATTTGAATCTCTCCTTCCAAATCTTTGGGATGAACCACGGCTCCCTCTGAAGTCCAATATCCCACCATGCCTTATTCCTCTTTTGCATCTCTAGTATCAACAGGGCTTGGAACATAGTAAGTGCTCAACAAGCATGAGAAGAAAGATAAAAGGGAGAAAGGGAAGGAGCGAGAGAGAGGGAAGAAAAGAGGAAGCATCAATGTAGTAGACACAAGACAGGCTAATGTTCTCTCTGATTGCCACTGAAGGCTCTTTGGTTTGCCTTCTAGATAATTCCTTATGCCCCTCCTGTATCTTGCCTTTACACGGTCCCTGTAGGGGCTCTACACAATTCCCTCATATTAACTTGGCATACCCTCCTTCCTATGTAGGCACTTCTCCAAATCTAGTACCACTGTCTCCTTTGTTCTCTATGCTCAACCACATGAGCCTTTCATTTGGCCATCCAAGTATTCACTAAGCACTTACTGTGTGCCAGGCAATGTGTTAGGCACCTGAGAAACAGGAATAAACAGAACAAAGTCCCAGATCTCACAGGGTTTACATTCTAGCTGGAGACAGCAAACAAGCAAACACAAAATGAATGTAAAATATAAAGTCATGTCATGAATACCAACAAGAAAAATAAAGCAGGGTATGAGGGAGGCAGGCAAAACATGTCATGCTATTTAAGAGGGGATGAACAAAAGGCTTCTCTGGTGAGAAGATGTTGCAGCCAAGACCTGAAGGAGGAAAAGGACCCAGGCACTCACCGTCCCACAGTGTGCTCCTGCTGCCTCAGGGCCTTGGCGTTTGCTATTTCCTCAGCCTGGAAAGCCCTTTGTCCAGATCTTCTTTTAGTTTTTTAATCCTACTCTCTTAAATCACTGTTTTGCCATCTGCCCTCCCCTAGGCTCAAATACAGTTTTACAAAAGCAAGGTACCTGCCTGTTACTATGTTCCCAGCCCAATAAACACTTGTTGAATGAGTGAATGAACCAAGTTTCACAGGAAACTCCTCCTGATTCTCCATCCTTAGGAACCTTCACCCCACCACACACTTCTGTCAGCCCTGTGGTACCCAGGTGCCACCTAGACTGTTACCTTCTCAAGTTCATAACTCTCCCACTAGACTGCAAGGCCCTAAAGCTGACACTGGGCCCCAAAGCCCTGGATTCCTAGGGCAGTGCTTCAGAAATAACTATTTGTCAACTTCCTGAAGTACCAGTCCAAATCTTTTTTTAAAAAATTCAATATTTTATTTATTTATCTGAGGCAGAGAGAGAATGAGAGAGCACAAACAGGGGGTGGAGAGAGGGAGAAACAGACTTCCCACTGAGTAGGGAGTCCAATATGAGGCTTGATCCCGAGACCCTGAGATCATGACCTGAACTGAAGGCAGATGCTTAACCAACTGAGCCACCCAGGTGCCCCCAGAAGTCCAGATCTTTAAATAACATCCACTAGTGACCCAAGAGCTCACTGCAGGGGTGAGTGAATCAGCAGAAAGGCAATGTTCCATAGGCCAACCTAGGATCAGCTGAACAGAAACTCCAAGGTGTGCTGTTCAGTACCTTGACCACCTACTAGGTCAGAAAATACACTATCTGACCTGTAGTTCACTGGGGGCTTTAGATGAAGAACATTCTATTGCTTCTGTTCTAGCTCATTAACTTACAAAAAAAAATAACAAGCTCTGGAGCAAGGATTCATGTTTGCCTTGACCTGGCTGATTTATTTTTAAGTGCTTTCAGCCCACACCTAATACATAAAGCACACTGGAGGTGTAGCCCGGGCAACCAGAATACACTGCTTTTTTCCATTATCAGGGATACCAGTTAGCACAGCTCTGTTAACGGAACTTGGCTGCAGCTGATTGTCAGATGTTAATAGCTCTTAGAGGCGTGCCTACCTAGCAGAGGCAGCCTACTGCTTGGAGAAAACTAATGATGGGAGAAGGGACTTGCTAGTCTCCCATTTTTTTTAAAGCTTTTTTTTTTTTAAGATTTAATTATTTATGATAGACAGAGAGAGAGAGAGAGAGAGAGAGAGAGAGAGAGAGAGAGAGGCAGAGACACGGGAGGAGGGAGAAGCAGGCTCCATGCCGGGAGCCTGACATGGGACTCGATTCCAGGACTCCAGGATTGCTCCCTGGGCCAAAGGCAGGCACTAAACCGCTGAACCACCCAGGGATCCCCAAGTCTCCCGTTTTTAAAGTGAGAAGGCTTCCCCTGCCCCCGAATTACAACTCTGTTTTAAAAAACCCAAACCCTGATTTAATGGCTTCAGTTAAATTTCAGATCACCACCCTTAACATCAGCGGGGCTAATGTTAAATCACAGGGCAGGGAGGCTGGTAAGGCAGAGGGAGAGAGGAAAGGAAAATTGAGAAATAAATTAAAGGCTAAGAAAATTCTAGTCTATCAATAAAAAAATAATGAAGAAAATGTAGCAACCTGAAAAATGCCGTAATGATTAATGAAGTGACCAGAAATTATCACTGGATCTTTGCCTTGATGATAACTATGTAAAGTATGCATAAATACAGCCAATCACTAAAAGGAGATAGGAAAATAAAAGTATGTTATTTGTTAGGGCGGTTAGGCCCAGGATGGGGATCATTTTTTAAACATTTTTCTTTCATGTCCATACAGCATCATTACAATATTGTTATACTTTTAAAATAACTTTTTCTTCAAAATCCTCAGAAAGCACAGATTATCCTTCCTAAATTATCACAGAGTCATGTAAGCCACATGCTTGAAGTGTTAGTAAGTATTGGTTTTAATCTTCCAGGATTTAGGGTTTTACGAGCTGTGTGATTTGGGGTAAATTTCTTAATCTCTCTAAGCTTTGGGTGGGAATTTAATAGCTGTGTAGTTTAAAATTTGTCCATGAACAAGCTGTTGATGAACTCTGTTTTGAATTCACTGGGCTACAGAAGGGAGGGCTTCAAGAGTGTTCCTCCCATCTGACTCACCCCTATGAATCACATGCCATGGACTGGGACACTTGCAGGCCACCATCACTGCCCAGGGCGTAGGGACAACACTGACTCTGACTCGTTGGGCCCTGTATGAGCTCTGTGGCTTGGCTTGCTACTTCACCCAAGCCACAGTTTTCTCATCAGCAAAATGGGACAAGGTTTAAAGGAGAAAAGAATGTGCAAGGTCTGGGATAATGCTAATTACTCAGTACACAGTGTGTGTCCTATAAATGTGTCCTTCCCAACGTTTGTGCCAAACAAAATAAGTAATAATTTATTGTGTCAGGAAGAGGGGGCTAGCTCCTGGCTGGTCAGTTGGTGGAATGTGTGACTCTTGATATTGGGGCTATGAATTGGAGTCCCACATTGGGCGTGGAGCCTATTTAAAGAAAAAATTACAAAATATAAAATGTCAGGGGGCTCTGGGTAACTCAGTTGGTTAAACAGTCAGCTCTTGATTTCGGCTCAGGTTGTGATCTCAAGCTCCTGGGATGGAGCCCCACTTCAGGCCCCACATTGGGCCCCATCCTCAGCAGGAAGTCTGCCAGAGATTCCTTCTCCCTCTGCCCCTCTCCTGTGTGCTCTCTCTCCCTCAAATAAATAAATAAATCTTTAAAAAATAAATAAAATAGGGGATCCCTGGGTGGTTCAGCGGTTTAGTGCCTGCCTTCGGCCCAGGACATGATCCTGGAGTCCTGGGATTGAGTCCCACATCAGGCTCCCTGCAGGAAGAGGAAATATTTCTTGGAAAAAGTTATATAGTTGACTATGAATCATGACAGCGAGGGGCACTGACCCCCTGTGAAACTGAACACCCATATATAACTTTTGCCTCCCCCAAAAAAACAAATAGCCTACTGTTGACCCAAAGTCTTACCAATAACATGAACAATTAACACATATTTGTATGCACGTTCTGTGTATGATAGGTAATATGCTTACCATAAAGCAAGTCAGAGAAAAGAAGATATTAAAAGAATCATAAGGAAGAGAAGGTACATTTGCAATTGTGCTGTACTTATTGAAAAAAATCTGCATAGAAGTGGACCTGCACAATTCAAACATGCATGATCAAAGATTAACTGTACCTGACCCATTTGAGTTCTAAAGAAGGAAGATGCAATTGCCTCATGATGCCAAGCCACGGATGAGTTTCCCAAAGCACTAGGTCTTTCTTTTTGCACCACAAAAGTGCCAAATGCAGGAGATTCTACTAGTTAAAACACAAGGGCTGGGCTGCCTCTGGGAAGGTCTATTTTAAAATTTAGGCCCAGGGGAGCCTGGGTGTCTCAGTCGGTTAAGTGTCTCCCCTCACCCTCTCATCCCCAAACCCCAACCCTGCTCATGAGTATGCGCTCTCTCGGAAGAAAAAAAAAATTTAGGCCTGGGGACTTTCTGTAAAGGGGTGAAATATGAGCGCTGAGGCTTTTAGTTACCAGCGTTCACTTCTAAGTTTCCCTGGGGAACTTGCTCAGCTGATGCAGAAGTGGGACAGATACTGCTAATTACCCCAGGACTTATTTTATTTATTATTTATTTATTTATTTATTTATTTATTTATTTGAGAGAGAGAGAGAGCAAGAGAGAGAAAGTGCACACACACAGATGAGAGTAGGATAGAGAGAGAGAATCTCCAGCAGACTCAGTGCTAAGTCCCCTTTCAATCTCACAACCTTGAGATCGTGACCTGATCCTAAAGCAAGAGTCAGATGCCTAACTGATTGAGCCACCCAGGCACCCCTCCTAGCACTTATTTTAATCTTTAATTCCCTTCTCTCTCCAGCAAGCCTTGGTGACTGAAACCAGAAATAATCAGTAAAATGGAGTCTTTGGGGATCTTTTCCTCCCTGACCATCAAATGGCCAAAATGCAGACACTGGGAGCAGGAGCAGGACAGCCTGGGGGCCCTGCCCATGCTAATGGAAGCTGAGGAGCAGTCTGAGTAGACGGATGCTAGGGAGAGCCAAGTCAGGCCAGTAATTCATTTGCTGTCAAGCTGTAACCTGCAGGCAGGGAGCAGTGAGTGCAGCACACCTGTATTACATGGCCACCGTCCTGGGCGCTGTCCAGCACACAAAGAGCTCTGGGAGGCCAGAGAAGCTGTATGGGTTGCTTATCGCTGAATTTAAGAGCTGCATGAGGCATCATGCACAGCGCCTGCATTTCCCCATCACCCAGAGGGATGCCAGGAGCTATGTCCCCTGTCCCCAGCCTCACCAACCCTTCAGTAAAGCCTGATCATGCTACCATTTGCCATCCAGGCCAAGCTGGGCTTCCTTCCTAAGGCACAGTCTGTGTCTCATTGGTGCTACTTCAACCCACTATCCCCTTAGGAGCACAATGAGGCCATGCCACACCCCCTGCTGAAAACCCTCTCCTGGATTCCCTCCCAGCTCAGAACCAAACCCTAACTCTTACCCTTCTCAGGTCCCCAAGGCCTCTCCAGCTTGGTCTCCCTTTGGGTACACCTTCTTCCCCTTGGGTGCACTGTCCACACACTTTGGGCTTTGGGGCTTCCCTCAAATGTGACCCTGCTAAGCCTGTTCCAACCTGATGGCATTGGGAGCTTCCTCCACTTGAAACCATCTTCCCTGGGTCCTGACCACCAGATAAGAGCAGTCACTCGGTCACATCCCTGTGTATTGTTTTTCTTCACAACTATTTCTACCTTGGGCACTATCCTCTTGGTGTGCCTGTCTCTCTTCTCCATACTAGGACCTCAGAGCCGGGAGCAGGTCTGTCTCGTTCCTGGGGCAGCCCAGCGCCTACCACAGCACCAAATGCACAGCAGGCATGGAGTGCTTAGTTCTAGAATGAATGCAAATGTAGGGCCACAGGGCAGGATTAAACCCATCCACAGGGACAAACAAGCCCAGCAGCATTTCTGGTACAAGACAGTGAAGTGGAGCTATTTGAACTTGACTACCCTCCTGTAAAACTCAACAAAACAACAAGAAAAAAATGTTTAAAATGAAAGAGAAAGAAAATCTTCTGTTAAATGAGGGAAATGACTATACTTCCAAACCCTTGTACAGTAAGGTGCAGGAGAGAGATGAGAGCCGAGAAGGCAACAGATTTCCCCAAGGGTAAGGGGAATGGCCCTGAAAACAAACACCTACCTACTCTTTGATTAAAGTGACAAAATAGGGAATGGACTCTGGAAAAGTGGGGATTAGGACAGAAGAGATGTGACCTCAGCATCCTGGAAGAACAGGGAGACAGCTGTAGAAGTAACTATGTTGACCTGACATTTCTATTGTTTTAGACCTGGGACTGGAAGGCTGGAGGTGACATCATGGGGACAGAAGGGAGGAACTGACCACACAACGGCAGCATACAACACACACGACGACTCACCTGGCCCTTGTGAGCCTGGGAGGGGCAGCAATGGGAGATATTCTCCCAGGATTCAGGAAACCCCAGACTGTGGGCCAGACCCTGGCTTCCAATCCCAGCTCTGCCCTTGGACAACTTATCTAAATACCCCATGCCTTGGGTTCCTCATCTACAAAGTGGACACACTAATAGCATCGACTCATAAATACTGTTGGGAGTATGAAATGAGTGGTGCTGATGCTTGGCACATGGTAAGTGCCATGTAAGCATCAGCTACTATGATCATTATTATCACCATCATCATTCCTTTCCCATGTTATTCTTCTGCTGGCAGCAGGCCTTACTCAAAGGTGAGTAAGATGCTGAGTAGAACCAGTACCAAAAAAAGGTATTTTTTAAAGATTTTATTTATTTGAGAGAGCGAAAGAGAGAGACTGAGAGAGACTGAGAGACAGAGAGAGAGAGAGAGAGAGAGAGAGAGAAACAGACTCCCTGCTGACCTGGAAGCCCCATGTGGGGCTCAAACCTGGGACCCAGAGATCATGACCTGAGCCAAAGGCAGACGCTTAACTGGCTGAGCCACCCAGGTGCCGTTAACACAGTTACTATGCATAAAAACTGCAAATTCAAAAATTAATACACTTTGAAGGAGGAAAAGGACATGAGTAAAAGCAGGTGAAGAACACACAGCACAAGAGGGATGACCTCAGAACTCAGAGGGTTCACCAGAGTCTTAAAAAAATTATAGACAGCCTGATCTTGCCACAGTGAGAGTCACCAGTTTCAAGGAAGCAACAGAAGAACACACTAAAAGGAGATGAAGAGAGAGTTGGTGGCACTTAGGAATCATGCAGAAAATAGAAAAGGAACAGTCACTGAGGTAGACACTGTATTAGACAGAACTACAAACCCCCACACACAGACATATATGCACATGTATGGAAACACAGGCAGAGCCATGGCAGGCAGGAATGAGGAATCCACACAAAATTAAAAAGTTAAATTATTTTAAAGAAGGTAACAGGGGCACCTGGGATGCTCAGTGATTGAGCATCTGCCTTAGGTTGTGATCCCAGGGTCCTGGGATCAAGTCCCATATCGGGCTCCCCACAGGGAGCCTGCTTCTCCCTCTGCCTGTGTCTCTGCTTCTCTCTCTCTCTCTCTCTGTGTGTCTCTCATGAATAAATAAATAAAATCTTAAAAAAAAAAAAACAAAGAAGATAGCAGATACCAAGGGCAAGGGTAGCCAACACCTACATATAATTTATATTCCTGAGCAAGAGAACAAAGCAAATAGAAGATTGAAATATTCCTAATTTTAATTATTTGAAATATTTCCTCAAATAAAGAAAGTCCTTTTTCTCCAGATCACAAGGACATGCCATGGTCAAGGAAAACAAATGATACAGAGCAACACCAATATGTATCCTGGCAAAGTACTTAACTTCAAGACTGAAACAAAAACAAAAACAAAAAGAATTCTAAGGGCATCCAGAATTCACCTTGGGTGGGTAAAGATTCCAGGCAGCCTCTGAATTCCTAGCACATTCAAAGTAAAGAGCAGTTGAGCGATGTCTACCAAGTTCTGAGGGGAACAGAATTGTAAATCAAGACAAGTCAAGTTGTCCTTCAAGATGACAGACGGCAGAGACATGGTCAAACAATGTAAGCATCCTCGGTATGTAGCCTCAGGGAACTTATGGTTAACAAGCTACTAGATTACACAATCCAGACAAGCCAGGAACGGAATAGACAAAAAATTTAGGATGTAGAAAATATGTATCAAAGAATGGAGGTGACACCCCGGTTCTACTGAAATAGAAACTAAGTAACTATGGCATTTCTGGTTATAAGACAGATGCAAATGCTGTAAACCCAGATAAGGTTAGATAATCTCATGGAACACAAAGCCATTAAGGAGGGAGGGAGGGACAGTGCGTGGATGCTACCTCCCTCCTTTCTGCACTGCCAAGTTTCTAGCTGAACTTCAAGTGTGCAGCTGAAGACAACAGTGGCTCTGTCCTCTTAATGTCTTTATAATCTCTTTTCTTAATTTGAGCAGTAAATTTTAAGAATATCACGCATATCAAGGAAGTTCATCAATTCCTTTGGCTTCACCATTTTTTTTTAATTTTTTTATTTATTTACGATAGTCACAGAGAGAGAGAGAGAGGCAGAGACACAAGCAGAGGGAGAAGCAGGCTCCATGCCGGGAGCCCGACGTGGGATTCGATCCCGGGTCTCCAGGATCGCGCCCTGGGCCAAAGGCAGGCGCTAAACCGCTGCGCCACCCAGGGATCCCTTCACCATTTTTTAAAATCGCATCAAGTAACACATATTTTTATAACAAACATACTTGATTTTTACAAAGCCACTTCTTAAAGAACTATTTATGTTTGCTCAACCCATTATCTCCCACACTTATTTACACCCAGAGCTTTTCTTTTCTTTTTTTTAAACTTTGTTTTTGCTATTACTCGGTTTTGGGTATATCATCTTTTTCAGACCAGCCCTGTGGGACCCACAGAAAGGCCTGCTCTCCTGCAAGCAAAGCTGGCATTACCTTTCAGTCTCCTGGAAGATAGGATTTTCCAGCAGGATTTTCAAGCCATCCCTGAGCCTCAGTGGGACTGGCACTTCTGGATGAGCAGCAGAGGTACTGAGTTTGGTCAAGGTACAGGAATTGGTCTCTGGGTGAGGTTCACTGAACCCTGCTGGCCAACTGAACTCAAACCAGGCCAGACAAATGGTCATCTTGAACAAGAGATACATAGGGACTCTGAAGGCAAGAATACACAAGGCCTGGTTGAGAGCTATTTTTAATCTCCCTAAATTTCCTCTCACAAAATAGAATTTTCCTAAACTCTTAGTCTGTAATAAAGTTCTATTTGTTGTCTTCTCCTGTATCAAGGTGTCCTAGCATCATTACTCTTCCAGCTTAGGGGAGAAGGTGAGAGCTTGAGTCTGGAGTCAGACAGACCCTGTTGCCTTGAGCATGTCATCTGGCTCCCTGAGTCTTGGTGTTGATTGCTGTAAAAGGCCATGCTACTATCTCCCTCCTCATAGGGTTGTGAGATGCAATGGGGAGGTGCATGCAATATACTTAGCACAGTGACCGTCATGTGGTTAACAATTAGTAAATGAGAGCAATTATTAGCATTAGGCCAGCTACCCTGTGTATAACCACTGCCACCCTCAAGGAACACAGAGTATCAGGTAAAATGCAGCATTGCTACCCATGTGACAGAGCTGCTCAGAGCCTGTGCATAAAGAATTACCACCTGTCTAGCTTTTCTTGCTTTTTTCAGAATGCTGCTATAAATCAGTTATATATGTCCTTAAATAAGAGGCTTAGGGAACTCATTTGCATTTGATGTATTAACTGTCCCTAATTGTTCTCACTTACTCACTATTAAATTTGGTGCTTTAGAAAGTCATAAAAACATCTGATCTCTTGATTTTACTTCTCATAAGCATTCTATTCCAACTTGGCATATGGCTTCTGGCTCTTCTCTGGTTTGCTGAACTAGAAGGTGATCAGAAGCACTTTGCTGGTGTATTTTACTCATTTCTATCACTTGCCAAAGATATAGCTGTATGTCTCCATTTCTCTATGTAGCCATATGATCAGTATTCTTTTCTGGGATGAAGCTATCCATGATGGTCCTAGCCACCAACAAGAAACATTTTATGGGGGCTTCTTTTGTGTGCTGAACATCCAAAGACTGTACCATTGTCTCAACAATCCTGGTCTGTCCCCTGCACTTATACAACACAGGTGCATCGTGAGGTGGGTAGAAAAGCAGGGGCAACCTTCCCTATTCATATTATGGGTTTGCTCATAGATTCCCAAAGGCTTCTGGACCCTGCTGGTGAGGCTTATTATATGATAGAATACCTCAGTCTGGGGATGGGGGAGGGATGGGGAAGGGGGCCCTTGGGAGAAAAAAGAGGCAAAAAAGAAATGAGTTAACACTCACTTCCTTTTTTTAAATATTTCATTTATTTATTTATGAGAGACACAGAGAGAGAGGCAGAGACACAGGCAGAGGGAGAAGCAGGCTCCACCTGCAGGGAGCCCGACGTGGAACTCGATCCTGGATCCCCAGGATCAGGCACTGGGCTGAAGGCTGCGCTAAACCGCTGAGCCACCAGAGCTGCCCAACACTCACTTCCTTTTGAAACCAGTAAATGCTGGGGTATGAGGAGCACCTTGGAAGGTATTGCAGGAGTATGAATGAATCCGACTGGGATCACATGATTGGACTAGGAGTCAAGTCTTTATGATCCCCCCGCAAGAGTAGGTATACAGAGGTGCCTTGGACTTTGACAGGTCGGCTGCAGTGTTTATGGCATTCTAGTGCTCATCCCAGGGGAAGGGAAGCTGTTCTTTGTCAAGATGTGCTGTCTGCTGGGCCTATAGGTAACACTTACAAACAAAAAGTAGTGTGGGTCCAAAGAAGGGGAAGAGGTACTGGGATTATGCCCAAATCAATATAAAATTGTCATAAATTTGCATTTCATAAGAAAATGCAAAATATAAAATTACTTATGATGGCTGATGTATTCCTTGGTAACGAGAAAAAAGATAACAAAAGTATTAAAACTTTCTATAAGAACTCCACGCAAAAGTCCTCAGGGACTCTTGCTTAACTAGCCATTTTATGCTACAATTTGCTATTTATATGAATTGTATGCATTCCTCCTGGTGTGACACCAAGCAAATGTCCAGGATCTCAAAGTGGTCCAAAGTAAACAAGTCCAACAATTTTGTGTGGCATTTGGCTGTTCTCCAACACTAATAAGATCTTGGCCAAAGTCATGTAGTGCTGGCTCTTCCAGAATGATCAACAAAGTGTTCTTGATGTTTTAATTGCATGTGATTTCTTGTCAGCAATATAAAGAAGGTCACAAAATCCTGTACCTCTTGTCCCCAATCAAGAAGATCTTGGCACCATCAGCAGATCCAGCTTCTGACAGCTATAGTGCACTCATGCATCTTAAGGATGCCCGGTGGGCAAATGGCCAGTTGAGTTAAAGTCAGGGGGTACTATGTCAGATTCACAGCTTGTAAATGGAATTAGCTTAATTCAAATTTTTTCATTTGGCAAGCTTGAGCACAAAATGCCTGGGAGGCATGGATAAATGATGTTTCTCGTTCCTAGAGAAGATGTTGCTTTATAACCCCATGGACCACAGATGTCTCCATGGGGTGTAGACAATCAGTTACGAAAATATGCCCAAGAGTATGTATATTTATACAACCTAACTGGATAAAATCTGCCCATGGTGCTTTGTCTATCAGGGCCCAATGTGTAAAATGGGGGCAATAAGGACTTACTGGCCAAAAAATGATCCATGACTGTCCAACTGTATAAAATCTATGAGTCAAGTCAGATGCCTGGCAAGTCGCAAAAGCCCAGAATCTGCCTGGGCCACATACCAGCCGAACTGCATTCACTGTCCTTGCAGTCAGAGCTTTTTACTGCCGGTGGGTAAAAGTCATTGTAAATCCCATAGCATCAAAAAAAAAAATTCTCATAGCCTCAAAGATGTATAACAGGTGTATATAGAGACCTCAACAAAAGGAAACCAAAGCAAGAAAGTGCCTGAGAGACCAGTGGACCAAGGAATGCACTAAACCTCATAAAATGACTCCTGAGAAGGCTGAAGGATCCAGCTTAGACCAGCTTGTAAAGCCACATCAACAATGCCATCCACATGATGCAGAACATTTAATATCATAAAGATGGGGTCTCCATTGTTAAAGAGCCCTGGCTTGTTCTCATTTGTCCGTTCATTCATTCACTTGCTTGCTCACTTACTGTCTTGCTCCTTCCCTCTCTCCCTCACTCATGCCTTCACTTGCATCACACTCTTCTGATTTTCCTCCTAGGTCTCTGTCCCAGACCCACTTCTCCTTGGTGTCCTCTGAGGGCCAGTGTGTCCAGGGCTTGGTTCTCCATCCACTCCTCTTCTCTAGCTAAACCCACTCCTTGGGCAACCTCATCTCTATCCCACAGCTGTACATTCCATCAGTACCTAGGTGACACTGAAATTTATGCCCCTAGCTCACACCTCTCTCCTATCTCCAAACTGGTATATTCAATTTAATTTCACTTAAAGGAGGAATTTAAAAGACATGCAACAAACAAATCACTGGGAACAACCAGAAAGCCTATCAGATGGATCAAAGTGCTCATGGATCACCCATTTGTCTGAATCATGTGGCTGTGCAATTTATAATCTGAGGGCTCAGAGAAATGCCTGTATAATTTTGAAGTGTTTCGTGTATAGTTTTCATCCATCTATGTTCAACACTGTATTTGTTTATTGTGTATGCAGTCTTCAGATTTTGAATTGGCTGTGTTTCAAACGCTTTTAGTAGATTAATACTCTGTATCCTGGGACATAGTTCTTTGTAGAAGTACAGCTTGGCCATAAGAATCTCTAGCTTGCTTTCAAAATCTCCCTGCCTTTTCCTTGTCATTGACACCAGCTCAGTTCAGGCTCTCAAAGCCTATGTGATTTCATTCCCAACACACTGGTTTCCTGGTCTCTTGCCTGTATTCACTTCAGTCACCCCTGCACACTGCAGCTGTGCTGACCTTCCCAAACAACAGGTGGTTCCCTTCTGCCTATGGAGCTTAACAGAATTATAGACCATCAAGTGGGGCAGGATCGTTTAGAGGAACCTAGTCCAGTGATTGCCAAACACCACTCCAAGGAATGTCCCCATCAGGATCACTGGGAGAGGGGGGGATGCTTGCTACTGGCACAGAAAACCAGACTCATAAATCACTGGGGATGGGTTTTTTGGCTTCATCACTGTCTTAAGTCTTCAGCATCTTGGGGTAGTGTCCAACTCTAAGCCCCATCTGCTAACTCTCCTCTGCAACACCCACCAGTCTTCACTGATGGTGAACTAGCTACTGAATAAAACACCAATTCCATATTTGGGCATCTTTAATGATGCACCAGGAGCTGCCGGGCCCAAGGCTTTTCCTTTCTACACCATAGGGATTCTTCTTACTGACACATCTGGCCTGCCTCCAGTACCTTTCTCTTCTCCACGTTCCTACAGTGACCTGATACTTTTTTTTTTTACCAGGGTTTATCTGGATATGCTTAGTATGTGTCTTTCAGTGACAGTCCCAGGGGGTCAGGGTAGTCTGATGGCCTAGAGTGGGCCAGAGTCTCTTCTGTCTTGCCATCATCTCTTAAATTGAGTCTAGACTAAGATCACTGGAGGTAGCTCACTTTACCAACTTACCTCCTAGGTCAAATTCTTACAAGCTCTTCAGAGTTAAGGTAAAAATTCAATTTTATTTTATGAGGCAGGACACAGACTTTGGAACCAGAATGTCCAGTTTCAAATCCTACCCCTGCCACTTAACTGCTGAGTGTCCCTGGACAAGTCATTTAATCTCTTGGTGCCTCATTTCTAGGTCTATAAAATGGAAAGAATAATGATACCAATCTTACATAATTTTGGTATGGATTAAATATACATGTACTTATATAAAATGTATCTATATCTGTCACTTGGAATAGTACCTGGCACATAATAGTCACTAAGTAAGGGCTACTATTATGATTCTACCAAAAGACAGTGAGAACACCAACTATAATTAAAAGCAGAAATATAATCTTGTTTAGTATAATTCTGGTAACTACTTATTCTCTCTTTTTATTTTTATTTTTTTTAATTTTTATTTATTTATGATAGTCACACACACAGAGAGAGAGAGAGGCAGAGACACAGGCAGAGGGAGAAGCAGGCTCCATGCACCGGGAGCCTGATGTGGGATTCGATCCCGAGTCTCCAGGATCGCGCCCTGGGCCAAAGGCAGGCGCCAAACCGCTGCACCACCCAGGGATCCCTTATTCTCTCTTTTTAAAGCCTAGAAATAATAGAGCTTCTCTCTGGAAAGAGAATTGAGTCTTATTTTTACAATATAAATAGTAAGCTATATTATATTTCAAAAATCTCAGAATGGTCCCTGGTTCTCTAAGAAATAATCTACATACATCTCATAATTTAAAAGTAATTCAAAATTTCTGCTTTGAACACTCATAGATGTACTTGGAATCAGGATATTAATGGCTAGCTACCCAGACATTCAAAAACAAAACTATTTTTGTGTTCATAATAGAACACTGTGGACAGATATTTCAAGCCCAAACCCAAATATCAAGAGACAGATACTGGGAAGCAGAAATCACTTCAGATGGAGATTTTGCTTTCAAAAGTTCTGAGCAGCATTAGGATCTATGTATTTTGGGGCAGGCAAAGACAGACTGTCCATACCATGCACGCAGTAAATTCACGACAGCTTCAATAATATTGAAAGCTTAGAGATAGTATTCCCATTTTATTTGAAATTGAATAAAATGGACACACCAAGGATACACCAAGAGCCAAAATTAGAATAGGAATGGTTAACTTCAGATTTCAAGTTTTGGTCTTGGAAGAAATTTATCTGGACACTATTATAAATTATCTGCATGATACAAATGATCTCAAAGTGTCCTCACTCTCAAGTGTCCAATCCCAATTTACAATATGTCAGACACATCAAATTTGTTATTGTTACACATGTGAAAATATCATATTGAAATGTAGTTTACTCTCTTTTATAACTTGAGGCCTACTCTCCAAATCCTCTTTGATCTGAGAATTCTAAGGAAATCAGAAACTTGAAATCTTGACTGTCCTTACCTGATACTGGGTCAATAGTGAAGGCTTCATGAGATTGAACCAAAGTGATATGAAACTCGAAGTCTACAGGGCAGCTGCATTGCAAAGGGAGAACATGTTTTTTGCTGCAAAAAAAAAAAAAAAAGGAAAAAAATTTCTTTATAACTAGTTCTTTTGATATCAAGTAATAGAGACTCAAGCTACATAAAAACAACCACAACAGGGATTACAGTCAACGCAGGTATAATAATTCCTGGGTGCCACCTATCACACACATGTCCTAGATATTAACTCTTCTGATCCCATGGTCATCCCCACTTACAGACAAGGCAAATGAAGCACAAAAGAGGGTAAGTGTCGTGCCCAAGGTGACTCGGCTAGTTAGTAGCAGAACTGGGATTCAAGGCAGGTCAGCTGTGCCCAGTTTCTAACACTCCAAGTACTTCTGTCCACACTGCCTCTCGAGTACTGTCAGGTTTATCCTGTGAACACTGTGAGTGACAGGGAAAGGGCTTCTCTGCCACACAATGGGCCCCAGGAAACCTAGGGAATGCTGAATGAGCAGGCTTTACACAAAGAAGCCTGAGAAGCCCCTGACCTTTGCAGAGCTTGGACCTAGACCGTGTTAAAGAAACCACACTTCCAGTTGTATTTGACTGCAATGTACCAGAGACTCCTTGTTTGATAGGAAGGCCAACAAGCAGTAGAGGACCTAGACAGCTCCCTCTCCCAAGACAAGTCCGACTTCCAAGTGTGCTTGAAGTTGTCCCTTATGGCACTGTAGGAGTTGCTATGGCTGTGGCATTTCTCAGAGAGCCCTGAGCTTCTCCTCATGTCTTCTCCTTCTATCTAGGGGGCCAGAGTTTGCAGGATGAGTGAGGTATGGAGAAGCTGAGTTCTCTAGTTGTCACTTGGCATCCCACAGACACAGAGCTGGGACAGGTGACCAGAACTCCTTTCAGCAGCTGGATACTGAACTCCTCCCCTAACAGACTCAGCCCTGCCCTCTATCCCTGCCTTTCCTTCTGCCTCCTCCCTTATCTACCTCGTAACTCCTGTGCCCCTGCAGTCCATCTTGCCCTCCCGCCCCATGGTTGGTCCCTACCTCTTAACATTTTGATGAAAGCCTTCCTGCCAAATGCCCTTCTCCCTCTCATTTTCCAGTCCATGTGGAAGAACGTGACTGTGATTAGGTTCAGCAGAGCTGCCAGGCCAGCTAGCATGCTGCCTTCTGGGTGGTGCCCATCCCGACCTAGTCTACCTGGAAACTTCTCCTTTCAGGACACACTTCCTTACCTACCTGTCTACTAGGAGAGTCTAAGTCCTATGAAGACAGAGCTGAGCCTACTTGCTTCTCCAGCATAACCTC
Organism: Nyctereutes procyonoides; assembly: GCF_905146905.1. Lineage (NCBI taxonomy): Eukaryota > Metazoa > Chordata > Mammalia > Carnivora > Canidae > Nyctereutes > Nyctereutes procyonoides. The sequence continues at coordinate 8,358,584 of NW_026575030.1, read as the reverse complement.
AACGAAATTCCAGAGTCCTGCACAGGCCAAGTACTCAACGAATATTTGTTGGAGCAAAGTAAAATAACTATTTTTCAGTAGTAATTCTGGGGATACGGTATAGTTTAGATGTGGTTTTAAAAATTATGCCAAGAACATTTTTATTTGGCTTTAAATTCATTATCTTTAAAAAATTTCTGGACTATTCCAAATGTAAAGAAAAATATAGAGAATTATGTAACAGAGATCCCTTTACCCACTGCCAAGCTCTTGAATCTTCTGCTTTGAGCAAATCAGTGTTTTATTTTTAAGGTGTTTTTTTTTTTTATTTGAGAGAGAGAAAAAGAGAGAAAGAGAATAAGCAGAGGGGAGGGATAGAGGGAGAAGGAGAAGCAGACTCTCTGTTAAGCAGGGAGCTGGACATGGGGCTTGATCTCAGAACCCTGAGAGCATGACCTGAGCCTAAGGCAGAGGCTTAACCAATTGAGCCACCCAGGTGCCCCCAGTGTTTTATTTTTAAAGAAATAAAACATTACAGAACACTTGAAACTCCCTGTACACCTCTCCCCATCTTCTACTTCATCCCTCCCCAAGGGTAGAGGAAAGGATGTCTCTACTGTCCATCATGCCAATGCATTTTATAATACCACAACATATGTAGGTACTCACAAAATACATAATATTGTATTATTTGTTTTCAACAATATCTCTCTAAAACTTGCTAATGCTGCTTAATGCTATCTTTCTGAGATTTATCCACAATAATCAATTTTTATCTATGACACATGAAGTATTGTTCATTCATTTTACTAGTGAAGAGTATTCTATTCCATGACTATATCATTCTTACTTACCCACTCTTGCTGAAGGGCATTTAGATTGGACTTTTCCACTATTGCAATGGCCATTCTTGTGTGTGACTCCTTATGGCTCTGTACCAGAGCTACCCTAGGTATACCCGAGAAATGGAATTGCTGGGTATTAGTAAAGTAAAATGATCAGTTTTACTAGATATGGCCCAAATGTTCTCCAAAGCCCTTTTACCAATGTATATGTCTATTAGCAGCCTACGAGAGTGCTTGTTGCTAACCAACACAGGATTTTCAGACATTTTAACTTCTATTGACCCAATGAGGGTGAAATGGTATCTCATTTTATTTTCATATTCATTTTTCTGAGGTTGAACTTCTATTCATATGGATCCATTTGGGTTCTCTCCTTTATGAATTACCTGTATAGATCCTTTACCTATTTTTCTATGAACTTGTTCTGTTCTCTTATTAATTTGTAAATTTTAGATATTAATTTTGTCAATTATATCCAGTGATATAAATTCAAGACAAGGGTCATTATTTAGAGTAATCTCTTCAGCCAACAGTGAGATGAGCCCTCCATAGGCTTTTTAACCAAGCTTATAAATCCTGTGCTCAGTCAGGCTCTCTAGAAGTACCTAGTCCATTTTAACTCTCTGAGATGCTTCCTAATTCTGAAACACAGAATTAATGAATGAAGGTCATTACATTTTCAAGCCAATTTACCCTAATAGACTCTCGGGCCCCACTGAACATCAGCTATGCCACAGCACTGGGGAGATAAAACTAACAGTACAAGTTACACATGCCCGCCAAGAAGTGAGTCTTGGGCAGTGGTCAATGTGAAGTCTAAACTGCTCAGACATGATCTCTGAAGACCAGGCCAGTAACTCTCATAGCCACCAGAGCCAGATAGCGCTTGGGTTGGTAACCCCAGTGATCTACTCAGAGCTGCCCATGGGGGTAAAGCCAGCTACTCAAGAATGTTTTTGCTAAGAGCTGCATATTTGCATTTTCCTGAACTAAAACAAAAAAAAGACTACTGGGCTTTTTTTATATCCCCAATTTTAGACTATTTTGAGCTCTGATAATTCCCATAGAAAAGGTGTCAAGGTGTTTGTTTAGTGATGATTACATGAAGCCAAGTTCCTGATGCATTAACTAGTCTGGAAAAACAAACAATTCCTTAAGGGCACAGAATTCCAAGTAACCTGATTCAGAATGAGAAATGGCAATGTAAATAACACAGATTTGCTTTCATTACTGCAGCTCATATTATGGAAGTCGAATAAGCATAGATGATCACCATAATCATAAATCTAGCACAGTCTAGATGAATTTGGGTCACAAGGAATTTTGACAAATATATGGTTTGATTAGAAAATTTTCATATTTGAAAAAACCAGAATCCTGTTAGAATCTAAGAGGACTTAGAAATTCTAAACTAGGAATGCCTGGGTGGCTTAGTGGTTGAGCATCTGCCTTTGCCTCAGGGCGTGATCCCGGGGTCTTGGGATCGAGTCCCACATCAGGTTGCCTACAGGGAGCCTGCTTCTCCCTCTGCCTATGCCTCTGCCTCTCTCCTGTGTTTCTCATGAATAAATAAATAAATAATATTATAAAGAAGAAATTCTAAACTAAATACCCATCCTAAATACCATTAAAACTGATCCACACTGAAGAAACATGAATAAATACACATATCTTATGCCTATGGTTCCTCAGGCACAAACAGGACCCTGAGTTCTCCTAACTTTGAGGAAGCAGCCAGTTAAAATATCAAAGCAGATATAAGCAGGTACTTTTGAAGTTAACCACAATTTTTATCCCCGTTACCTTATCATTTAAACATTTTATCAGTTATGCTAAGGCTACATATAAAGTACTTTAAATGATGTATAAAAATATACCAAGTTCTTTAAAGGATTATTCCCTATTTTGAATAAAATTCAACCCAAACCATTTATTTTTTTACTATCTTTAAAATTTAAACTCAATTAATTAATATAGAGTGTATTATTAGTTTCAGGAAGTAGATAGAGTTCAGTGATTCATTAGTCTTATATAACACCCATTGCTCATTACATCACATTTATTTTTTTAAATATTTTTAAAATCTCTACACCCAATGTGGGGCTCGAACATGCAATCCTGAGATCAAGAGCTGCAGATTCCACTGAATGAGCAAACCTGATGCTTCCCAACCCAAACCTTTTAAATACTAGACTTACATCATAATTACATACAAGTTGTGTGCCTATTAAAAGAGGAGAGTATACATTTTCCTTATGGAAATTGGATATTTCAAAATAACAATATAAATTCAAATTTCTTCCTTCTTCCTTCTCTAAATAAAGGGCCAAACATCACACTGTTTTCCAGTTAATTATATAACATTCATTTTTACCTTAGTCTGATGTTATTTTCATCATTTACCCTAAAATTTAGCATTGTATTATTGAGGAAGTAATCAAGGCTTTTTTTGAGAGAAGGAATGATCTTGTGAATTTGTAGACAACATAAAATCAAATTTCCTCCCTAATTCCAAAATCTCAGTATGCAGAAAGTGGAATAAGCACCTTGCCATACATAGGATTTAACTTCTTTTTGAAGAACGAATGTTAACTGGCAACAGCATGACAAATGCTAACTTATGACAAGATTTTGGACTCAGATGGCACAATAAATTAACCATTAGCTATGACACCTGTATAAAATCTGAGGGTAACATCCTCAAGATAAAGAAAGGCATCCCTACAAAGACGTATGGAGAATTTAAACTATAACATTGACTATTGCTTGTCAATTTTGTAGGACTTTTTTTTTGTCAACTACTCATTGATGAAGGATCCTGAATAGATCAAAAGACAAGGGTGGTAACGATGTATTGATGTCACATTCCTTCCCTTGGAGATGTACAGGAGACTCATGAAAAAATCAGATCTGGGCAAGCTTTGGGATCATACACTGTGGCAGCTTTAAAACAACTCTATAAACTCTTTCCAAACTCCTTCCATTGACAGGGGGATCCTAGGCCTTCTTGCCTGAAATCTGGGCTCTATGACTACTTAATTGCCAGAATGCCATGGAAGTGATGCTGTACTGCTTTCCTGAGACCAAGCCTAAGAAACAGGTACCTCTAGCTGCTCTTGAGATACTCATTCTGCAACATACTGACCATGTTGTAAGAAAGTTCAAGCACCTGTGGAGAGAACCAAGGCTCCCAGCCCTCAGCCCAGCTGAATACCCAGATATCAGCCAGCATGTGAGTGGAGCATCTTGCAAAGTGGAACTCTCAGCCCCCAGGTGAGCAGCCCCAACTGACTCCACATGGAGTGATGACCTTCTCCACTGAGCCTTGCCCACGTTGTATACCCACAAGCAAAGCAAGTGATTGTTGTTCTTTTAAGCCACTACTTCTGGGGTGCCTGGGTGGCTTAGTCAGTTAGGCATCTGACTTCAGCTCAGGCCATGATCCCAGAAGCCTGGGATCAAGCCCCACATCAGGCTCCCTGCTCAGGGGGGAGCCTGCTTCTCCTTCTCCCTCTGCCTGCTGCTCCCCTGCTTGTGCTCTCTCTCTCTCTGTCAAATAAATAAATAAAATCTTAAAAAATAAATCACTACTTCTAGGGTGGTTCATTACAAAGCAATGGAAAATAGACACAAATGGCATTCCCTCTTTCTTGTTTCTTCTTTAGTGAATGATTACCCTCATTTCTGATTACGGTCTTAATTTGGCAATTTTAAGGTTTTTTTTTTTTTTTTTTGTATTAGCCCTTATATATACCAATCACTATGCTCGTATTTTGATTAACCCTCCTAACAACATGCTAAGTACTATTACTACGCTCATTTTATGGACAAATGAGCTGACCTATAGGCTAGTCCAAAGGCACGCACTTCATAAGAGATGAGTGTAAATTAAATGAAGGACCACAGAACCTGAGCTGTTCATTGCTATGCTACATTACCTATCTGTGGGCTCTAAATATCAAGGAATAGCTAATGACATACCATTGTTTGCACTGTAGTCCTCTTCTCTATTGACATTCTCTATGAAACTGAGCCCTCTGTGCTTTATTTATTGAGATTTTTAGAAGGTGTTTCCTTTAATTATTCCGTCAGCAAGAAAAGCCTAGAAAATCCCAAGACCTCTTCTCAAATGTTACAACCTCCTCTCAAGCACTGCTATGCAACATAGAGTCAAAGGAAGAAATTTGAGGACTGGCTAGTTATTTTCCTTGAAGTTTTAGATGTCAATTGTTGTACCCAGAATGCAATCCAAACCAGAAAGAAATCAGATAAAGTGATTAGTTGCCTGATGAGCCAGACCCCTCCCCCCACCCTCCCAAATAGGCAACGATTTGAAAAGATATAAAGAGCTGAGGGTAAATTATGTTTCAAATTTCAAAGTATGCCCTTTTATCGAAGATAATTTATGTTCTTATGAACTTTCATGTGCTGCTTATCTTATTTTCAAAGACACAATTAATCTCACCAGGATTGGAGCCTCAAACCAGAAGCAGAGTGGGCCCATGATACTTAATGATAGAGTCAAATAAAGACAAACATAAAGAAATATTCAAGTAGCAGGCAGTTAATTATTTTTTACACCTGGAGAATGAAACACCACCCTCATTTGAGCCTATGCCTAGACCAATATGGGAGACAAAGAGCAAGAAGGTGAAGAATCAGGGAGGTTTGATGTCTTTCTCTTGCTGGCTTGGGCTTTGAGCTCTTTTCTTGCGTTTGGTTCAACTCTTTCCTTGACCTACTTACTTAGTCCTCCCTGTTGGTAAACCCCCCCACTCCCTGCCTTTACTCACGCCTCTGTAGTTTAGGAAAACTGATCCTAAGGAGCAACCAGAATTAAATGAGGTCACGTCTGCATTTTTGGTAAAAGAAGCTAAGGCATTTCTCTAAGGGCTGTAATAGAACTGACTTCAGAAAAAATTAGAGGTGGCCATGACGTGTTATCCACTTTTTGCAGAGATAATCTATGCCTTATTCATACTTAAAAAAAAAAACACACACACACACACTTTAACAAAATATGATAAAACAGGGCACCTGGGTGGCTCAGTCGGTTAAGCACCTGCCTTCACCTCAGGACTTGATCCTGGGATCAAGTCCTGCATTGGGCTCCAGCTCAGCAGGGAGCCTGCTTCTCCTTCTGCCTCTCTCTCTGACTCTCATGAATAAACAAATAAAATCTTTAAAAAAAATATGGTAAAACATACATAACCTAAAGTTTACCATTTTAACTATTTTTAGGTATACAGTTTAGCACATTTGCATTGTTGTACAACTATCACTTCCATCCTTCTCCAGAGCTCTTTTCATCACACAAAACTGAAACTCTGTCCCCAGTAAACACTAACTGCCCCTTGCCCCACTCCCCAGTCCCCGGCAATTGCCATCTCTTCTATTTTCTATCTTTGAATTTGACAACTCCAAGTACCTCATATAAGTGGTTTCATACAACATAAAATAGCTTTTAAGAGTTAAACATTAACTTCACTAAAAAGTTAAAGTATTCATATAAATAATAAATACTAGAGAAAACAGCCATTACAACTCACTGGAGTTGCAGATAATGTGGAATAAGATGGGGTAAGGAGCAAAATTCAGGGGTGGCTCCTCTGAGTCAGGGCAGGGCCCCTGGCTGAGACCACAGAACACAGGGGCATCTGGCATCAGGAAGGAAGTCACACTCAAGGGAAAGGAAGCAACTGAGCTGTGATGTGAAGGGAGATGAAAAGCCTCCTGCAGGCTGATTTCTCTTTTATTGAGAAAAATATAGCATTTATTCAGAGAAGATAAAAAGATACACTAAAGATTACTGTTAGGCCTTTTCTTCATTTAGAATAGAGGGCACAAGAAACCGCATGCTGTCTGCCTTCAAAACATACCCCCTCAGAGCTCTGTGACTTACAACGTTGGGCCTGACACAGTCGGCAGGGCACCCAGCTGCTGGCTTATGGTCTTGCGGCTTACCCATCAGCAATTATTAGAACAAAAAGCTCACTTGGAAGAGGAGTCAGAGATGAATTTTTAAAGCAAAGCAACTTAGGTGCAAATAAGTTTGGTCTTGAAATGATAGTATATAAGGATTTTTTGTGAGAAAGATGGGGCCTATTTAAGAAAAAGGAGGCAATTCAGTTGACTGGTTGCTAATCACCCTTAAGTATTCTTACAAGCATTAGATAATCACATTCTAGAAACTGTATTTTGTTTTGTTTTTAAATTTAATTTATTTATTTGTTTGAGATTGATTGATTGATTGATGTATTTGAGGGAGAGTGAAAATGTGGGAAGGGGCAGAGGGAGAGGGAGAGAATATCCAAGCAGACTCCCCATTGAGCATGGAACTCAACTGGGGCCTTGATCTTACGACCCCGAGATCAGGACCTGAGCAAAAACTGAGTCAGATGGAAAAAGAAAAGACAATAACAACAAAAAACTGAGATGCTTAACGGAGTATGTCATCCAGGTGCCCCTCTAGAAACCATGTTAAAAGCACATATGTGTATGCAGGTATCACAAACCTGTGATGCTCAGCATGGAGCACAGAAGCAGTGGTGACCAGATGTGGCTGCTCAGACAGTGTTTGGTATGAGATTTGACAGCTGCATAAACCAAACAAGGACAAGGGGTGCCCAGAAAACACTTTCCCCTTAAGAGCATCTCTCTAGCATTGAAAAAAATCCCATGTTCGTCTTTGCTTCTTCCACAAATGTGCTTTAGGTAGATATGGAAACTCCTCGTGTTTTTTTTTTTTTAAGATTTTATTTATATATTCATGAGAGACACACAGAGAGAGGCAGAGACATAGGTAGTGGGAGAAGCAAGTTCCCTGTGGGGAGCCTGATGAGGGACTTGACCCCAGGACTCCAGGATCATGACCTGAGCTGAAGGGAGACGCTCAACCACTGAGCCATCCAGGTGTACCCTCATGTTGTATTCTTAAATATCAGAATTAGGAACCGACCCTGAATATTTGTTGTAGAATTTAAAATGTAGAACATTTTAAAGTTCTTACAGCTTAGTCCATGACACCAGCTTGGTAGTTTCACATAAATCACAAAATATATGTGCTATGGAATTTAAGGAATCATTCCAAGAACGTATACAAAGGCTAGAGGACCCTCAGCAACAGAAATACCCCACCTTTAATTACTGTCACTGATACACACACTCATTTGCTCAAGATGCTGACCAAACATTGGTGTCACTCTGTCCCTTAACCCCATGCAAACCAAGTGAGTAATTTTCCAAATCAGATTTGTACAAAATCAAAGGGAGAAAAGCAGAGTATTATAGTCTCCTAGGCGGGCTTTAATAAAGGTCAGTATTGCCTACCCCATTTTCAGTTTTCTATCCTTTCCATCACTTTTCCCAGGAGCCAAAAGTTTAGAATTCAACATTTTGTAAGAAAAACTTTAAAAAGACATAATTCAGGCCTTCCACGGAAAGTTCCCTTTGTTGACCGTCTCAAGTTGGCAGTCACTTCTGCTGAATGAAAGGGGGATGCATTTATGCCCTTTCATTATTAATATAAACCCCTATGGTATAGGGGATGATTTTCTTTTCCTGCTAAAATTCACTAAAAGAGGCTGGGTCAAGATAGTAGGTCAGCAAAGGGTTATTAAATCAAAGCAATTTTAACTATAAAATATAGTAGAATTTTTCATATAGGAGAAATTCAGGCTATTGGTAAGTGACAGTGATTTTTTTTTCTCTGAATACCAATTTTGAAGCAATTTGGAAATATAAGTTCACTATTGCTCAATAAACTCAAGTAGGAACTGGAATAAAGCACAAGTGTGTCGATGACCTCAAGTCACGATTGTCAGAATATTTCCATAAAATGCTGCTGCTCCTTCAAGTCAACTTTGGCCTAGGGACATAAGAAATGAGTCCCTAGTGTAAGAAGTGTGTTTCCCTGGATGAGTCGAAAAATGTGAACTTACTCTCTTTGAGTAGGAAGGGCTTCATAAAATCCTTCTGAATATTGATGTTGTAGTCATTCTGACCCCTTCATTCTAACCCAGTTAGAGCTGGTTCATGGGCCCTTCACACAGAGGCTCTTTACTGGCACAGTTCAAAACAGGACCTGGTAGCTGTCTATGTCCATCACCCTCACTGTCGACCCTTCCCTCCCAGTGCTAGTTTGAGGATACACATTCTCTTGTGGTCCACATGCTTTCAATTCTAGGGGAGTGAGAGAACTAGGTTTCATTTAGACATCTTATTCTGACCTTGACTACCACATTTTCTGAAATGAGCCATGAAGTTCGCTGCCTAAGGAAAAACATCCTTAGTTAAGTTCTTAAACTTGTAATTATAGAAGTTCCAGAGATAAAAACATCCTGGCTTGGGAATGGTATAGCCAAGAACCTACTCTGCCTGTATTGTTAATGTGACCCTGTGGTTTACACAGCATCTGTAGCCCTGAGATGAATTCACAGTACCATGTGCTTTGGAGCCGTAGGACTGCCTTACCCATGGCACCAACCAGGTCTAGAGTGGAAAATGGGGAAATGACAGGGAATCCAGGAGAGGACCCAGGTGACTTTCATGTAAGCTTGTCTATAGCACACTAACCAACAGGCTGATAGTCAGCTTTGGTGCGAGGAAGATCAGTTGATGCCCCATGGAGAGAAATGGCCAACTGACTGTGTTTGTTATAGATTTTGACCAGTTATTTGGTACCAGGTAGACACTGCTAGAGACACTACAGGGCTTGATGAATCTATACAAATCTTTTTGAAAAGATACCAAATTTCAGCACCTAATAGAAGCATGTTCTTATTTACTTGCATCTATAGGAAGGAGAAAATTGTATTTTATCTACAGTAACAGATATGAAGTGATTATGAAATTTAATCAGCCATGGTGGTTAGACTACTTATAAAGCAGAATTTCAACCTACAAAAGGGAAAGAGAGCCAAAAGTCTTCTGCACTCCACAGTGCTTAGTTTAGAGATGTTGGACAGAAACTGGAATGCAACTCTTTGTTATTTACAGAAGCTGTCAAAATACATTTTGCCAGATCTTAAGCCACCATGGTTGTTTATAGGTAGCTGGCAAATGTCCACGTGGAATTTACTTTTAGCAAGGAAAATTTACAACCAATCCAGCCAATGAAAATGTAGTTGATGAATGTATACAAGTCTACTTCATGATCTTGTAGGAAAGGTACTGAAGGCTATTCAGTCCTCTAAGAGGTGCTACCCAGACCATGGCTGCCTCTCCCCAAAGCAACATCAAAGTAAGAAAGCAGACTTGGTGTATTAAATGCAGATCCTATAACTTCTGGAAATTTTGTCTGAATGGGTTCGGCATGCAAGGAGAAAACACATTCTCTGAATCTATCTTCTGTTAGATTTGTTTTCCCATAACCTTTGTCTTTTCCCATAACGCACAGTAATTTTTCTTTAGTTATAGACATGGTTGCTTTCCTCTAATGTTTACAAATATAAGTGCCATTGGAACTCATACATTGCTGGTAGAAATTGAAGCATGCAGTTACTTTGTAAAGTGGTCTGGCAGTTCCTCAAAATGTTACACGTAGAGTTCTCCTATAACCTAGTGGTTCTACTTCTAGGTATATACCCAACACAAATGAACACATATCTCCAAATAAAAACATACACACAAATGTTTACAGTGGTATTATTCAAAGTAGCTAAAAGTGTGGTATATGCACAGATTGGAATATTAAATGGCAATAAAAAAGGGATGCCTGGGTGGCTCAGCGGTTGTGCGTCTGCCTTTGGCTCAGGGCGTGATCCTGGAGTCCTGGGATCAAGTCCCATATCAGGCTTCCTGCATGGAGCCTGCTTCTCCCTCTGCCCATGTCTCTGCCTCTCTCTCTCGTTCTGTCTCTCATGAATAAATAAATAAATAAAATATTTTTTAAATGGCAATAAAAAGGATGAAGTACTGATAGAGGCTGTAAGTTACATGAACCTAGAACATTATGCTAAGTGAAAGAGGTCAGTCACAAAAGCTCTTCTAATGTATGCTTCCACTTGTATGAAGGTCCAGAACAGGCAAGTTTATAGAGATAGAAAGTAAATTAGAGTTTGCTTGGGACTAGGAAGTTTGAAGGAGGAATGAGAAATGGGTAATGGGTTTCCTTTTGGGGTAATGAAATGTTCTAAAAATTGATTGTGGTGACGGCTGCCTATACTAAAAACCACTGAGCTGGACATGTTAAATTAGTGAATTTTATGATATGTTATTTGTATCTCAGTAAAACTTATTTTATTTTAATTTAATTTTATTTTATTTTAAGTATAAAGGCCAAGAAAAAGAGAACCTCCTCCTGGACTTGCAGCCACACTCTCCTCCCTGCCCTGCCCCTCTGCAGACCTGCTAGTGGGCTGCTCTCCTCAGCTGGAGCACAGTCCCTGACTGGCTGTTCTGGAGCTTGCCCCTCGGCTATCAGCCCCATCACTCAGTGTTGGAAGCTTACCTTCAACTTGGCCACTGGCCTTCCCATTCCAAGCTTCTCATTGCAATTTCTCTATATATTGTCTACCTTTGCTGAAGTGTGAGCCAACCTGTCTGGGTCTCACTTGTGTGTTACTTAGGGAAAAATCTCTTTGGTGATGATGATGGTGATAGCTACCACAAATCAGTAGCTACATGCTAAGTGCTGTTTTTACTACTATTATGTATTAAAAACTTTCAAATATTGTTAACTATTGATATGTTCTGTTTTAACCTGTTTAATCCTCAGAACAATTCTACAGGTAGGTACTCTTTTTTAAAAAAAAGATTTATTTATTTTAGAGAGAAAGGAAAAGAGAGAGTGTGCACAAGTGTAGGGGAGGGGTAGAAGGAGAGAGAGAATCTCAAGCAGACTCCATGCTGAGCACGGAACCCAAAGTGGGGCTCAATCTCATGCCCTGAGATCATGACCTGAGCCAAAATCAAGAGTCAGATGCTGAATCAACTGAGCCACGCAGGCGCCTCTACTAGGAACGTACTCTGATTTTTCTAAGGTTACTTATTTGGTTGACCACTTCTTCCTTGTCTTCCAACAATCTAAAACTTCCCTAGAAAACCATGCTGGGCTTTAGGTTTCCCATGAGGAGGTACAAATGGAAAGGCTAAGGCTGAACAGCTATGATGGGAACAGGAAGAGCCAGAAGCCAGATGGCAAGCAGCCAGGGGTCCCATCTCTGAAAGACACGGTGATGCATGGGTGAGAGAGTGACAAAGCAGAAGGAGCTGCTCGCTGGATTTGCCCCAGAGTGGGGTGGGGTGTGGAGGAAAAATGGGTGAGATGGGACACAGAAGCCGCCAGGCAGCTGGGACAAGTGTAGGGCACAGCATGGGCAATGCATCCACTTCTGCCCACGTCCATCCCCCAATCTGATCTCACAAGCAGCCCCTGCAGAAATGAATGGAGCCATGTTGGGGGTGTTCATGGACACAGGGGGTAGGGCCTCACGCTGAGGCACAGGAAGAACAGGAGCCCACTGCATTCAGCACCACTGGAGATGGTCCAATGGGCCCCCCGGAGGAGGGGGGAAACACTGTGATAAGAACAAAAATGAGGCCTCAGGGAGACCAGAGATCACAAATGAGGTGATTGCTTCTTCCCGTGTGTCTGGGCGGTGGCTGGGAGCAAGTCTGCCCTTTAGGGAGGAATATTTCATCACCGGTAATATTTAGAGTTGTTGGTGCATGGTGATATTCAAAAGCAGACCGATTACTAGAAGGTTTTGTTGTCTTTAAATTTTTTTTTGCAGGGGCACTTGGTGGCTCAGCAGTTGAGTATCTGTCTTTGGCTTGGGTCGTGATTTTGGGGTCCTGGGATTGAGTCCCACATCGGGCTCCCAGCATGGAGCCTTCTTCTCCCTCTGCTTTTGTCTCTGCCTCTCTCTGTGTGTCTCTCATGAATGCATAAATAAAATCCTAAAAAAAATTTTTTTTTCTGCAGACAATGATCTCATATTATTGCTTATGTGTGGTGAGACCACTCCCGCGACCTGCCTCTTGCTGTGCCATGGAGAGAAGCCTCCTCCCTAGGCCCTGTCCTGTCCTGCAGAGGGAAGGTAGCCCGGAGACAGCTAACCTGGTGCACTACCCAGTTACAGCACAGTCCACCAGGAGATTGTCACCTGGTACAGCTCATATCAGCTTAACTGGTTATGGAATCCACACCATCAGTCAGAAGTATAGCTTCAGAGCTAGATGAAACCAGATGGAGTATTGATGAGGGGACATCTAAGTCAAGGACCAGTTTGCTTACTGTAGGTTTCTAGTAGATGCTGTTGGCACGCTCCTTCCCCAGCTGGTGTACTCATCACCCAGCTCTGGAACTGCTGTTGCTTGACCTTTCACCAGTGAAATACCCTTGGCTGGGATCTGGGCAACCCCCATCATTTGTAGGTAACACCTTAATATGTCATATGCAAGGAATCCTTGTTTCTGCCTAAAAAAACTGGCCTGAGACCCTCATGCTACATATACATATTTGCAACTAATGGCTATGTTTAAAGTGTCCCAGGTGTCCTGGGGGAGTAGGGGGGTGGGGATGGTCCTGGCCAAGCCCCCTGCAATTGCCTGCATGGGCCCAGTCACCAGAGTGAGGTTTCTGAAAAGTGGATCTGACCATGCTTAAATATTTCAGTAGTAAAAATCTAAAATTTCCCAGCAAAGCCTATGAGGCCCTTCTTGCTCAGCCCCTGCCCTGCTTCCCCTGCCATGGATCTTGCAACTCACATACAGTTGCACGAATGTTTTGGACAGTCCTAAATGTGCTGTGCCATTTCACACCTCTGACTTTGGGCAAGCTAGCCCTGCCTGGAACACCCTTCTTTTCTCCTATTCTGTTCCCTTCTCCTGCTGGCTGATTTCTGGTTGTCCTTCAAAAACTCAGCTCAGACATGTTCTCCTCTAGGAAGTTGTAACTGAGCTCCTCCATCCTGACTGCCCCCGACTCACTTCCCACTGCGCTGGGTTAGGTGTCCTTCCTCTGAATATACCAGATTAGATGTTAGAATTGTCTGCTTAGTCATGGTATCAGCTCTCAAGCATCTCTGCATACTCAAAACCTAATGTGGTGCCTGGCACATACTAGCATTCAGTAAACCTCTGAAGAGTGAGTGAATGCTGAATAAGGAACCCACTCAGGTGATACCTTCAACCTTCAAAGTAGCCCACAAAGAACTGAGAACATTTCAGGTGAAAGCCCTTTCAAATGCTTTCCTTCCATCCTGCTACCCAATATTTTAAGAGTGAATGCAGCAGAGGACAGTTTGGATGGTTAAGAGTTGGTAAAAAGCCATTAAGTAAAGTGCATTAAGTCTTGGGAAGACATTGCCTGCTGCCAGAATGTTTAGAGGAAAAGAGGAGCATGCTTATCTTTTGAAGGATTTTTAAAAATCTTATACTACTATATACAATAACTTGGTTTAATAAACTGTTTGGCTGAGATTTTCATTCGATTATAAATGAAGGGGATTATGTTCAGAATAGTTTGGGAGAAGTTTCTAGGGAAGTTGCTAGATTTATGTATTAAGAACGAAGACTAATGTTTGCATTACAAGCCACATCGTTTCCACCAGCTTATTAGATCATTGTACTCAACTCCTAAGCCTACTTTATTATCCAAACAAAACATAGTGTGAAATTTGTGGAGGCGAGAAAGAAAAGAAGGAAGGAAGAAGGAACGGAGGGAGGAAGAAAGGAATCATGAACTAGGAAGCTATCTGTTTCCTTCCACTTCGGTTTTTGTAAAAGTTGCTATGTTCGCTCATTTAAAGGAAACAGCTATGTTTGGCCTCAAAACACATAGAGTGAGTGGGTCCTGCCAGGAGGGATTCACCTTTGCAGACTACTTAGTACTAACAGGCCTGGGTGAAGACAGGAAGGTTGAGGAGGGAGAGGGAGAAAACAGTGGGATGGAGTTCTGGCAGAAAATGTCAGGGGAAAATAAATAGAAGAATGGGAGAGCAAGAGGCCAAGAATATATGTCAGTGAAAATGTCAAAGTTGATAATACCCATTGTTGGCAGTGACGCAGGAAATCAGGAATTCTCATGCACTGAAGGTGGGCCTGTGAATGGGTACAACCATTCTGAAAAACAATTTGGCATTACACAGTTAACACGGAACTCGTGCTAGACCTACAATTCCACTTCTGGTTGTATACCCTGGAGAAAATCTAGAATACGTGCCCCAGACCACAAACAGGAATATATAACAACAGTGCTGGTCATGGCCAAAAAAAAAAAAAGTGTTAACAACCCATAGGTTCATTTGAACTAAAGCAGATAAAAAAACTATGGTCAATCCATTCAGTGGACACCCCAGTAGTGGTGAGTTAACATGGCGAAACCACAAAACCACAATGTTGAATAAAAAAAAGCAACTTACAGAAGAACTTACATACAGTATGATTCCATTTATATAAAGAACACACACTGGCAATGTGAAACAATGTGTTATTTAGAGCTGCGTAGGTATGTGTCGAAACTATTAAATCAAAGAAATGATTATCACAAAATTCTGAGTAGAAGCTGCAAAGTTACTGGTCATGTTTTATGTCTTAAAGCCAGTGTTCATTATATTATTACCATTCAAACCTTACAGATGATTAGACATCTTTTTGTAGGTATTACTTATTTATGAAGGGAGGAGTGCTCAGGACATTATATATTTCCCAACCAGTATAGAAGTATTAACAACTGTTGTGGTCATTATATATCTTTATCTAACAGTTCAATATCCATCTTTTTAGATCTCGAGAGACAGGTAGTAGGTATTTAATAAATATTTACTGAAAAAACAAACCCAAGACATATCTTAAATTACAATTGGAATCTTTAACTATTTTTCCAATAAGACAGAGGTGAGGAATCTGAGATTTCGCTTGAATAATGACTTTCTATTCTCTCTGCTTTCTCATTCAAAACAGAGATTGGTTAATGAACAGGCATGTGATCCAAGTTAGTCTAATAAGACTTAATCCTGGGACTTCTGCTTGAACACCCCCAACCCCTTTAGCCCCTACCACCCCCATTGCCAATAGTATTTGAAACTTCTGGCAGCTTTCTTACCCCTGATAGGGGAGTCTTTTGTGAAAGGTGCCTGCACAGAGAGAAGCAGAACCAAGAAATGAAGAAAGTCAGGTTCCCGCAAGCTGATTTAAACCCTTAGATCCAGCCATGCCTGAAGATCCACCTCTTGGTTATATGGCCCAGTGTATTCCCTTTCTATTTAGATGTGGGCTTTTGTTTTTGTCTTGCCTTTTCAACTATAAGTACAGTCTAACTCAGCCACAAGCATAACCTGGCATTAGGAAAAATACAAATCTAAGTTTCGATATGCATGTCTCTTAACTTTTCATGACCTATGACATTTTGGTAGTTCTTTTTTTTATTTTTATTTTTTATTTATGATAGTCACACACACACACAGAGAGAGAGAGAGAGAGAGAGAGAGAGAGAGGCAGAGACATAGGCAGAGGAAGAAGCAGGCTCCATGCACCAGGAGCCTGACATTGGATTCGATTCCAGGTCTCCAGGATCGCGCCCTGGGCCAAAGGCAGGCGCTAAACCTCTGCGCCACCCAGGGATCCCTGCATTTTGGTAGTTCATGTTTGTAACTCACCTTTCACCAAGGAGAACGTTGGATAGATTTATAAATGAGGGAAAGTCCAGTGTGTTGGCGACAGGATAGGCATGGATGGGAATAAGCAGAGTCTCATCTCCCTAAAATTAATGGGGGAAAAGAAGGTGAAGTTTACCATACTGGAGGCTATAATTTTCAAAGATGAACTTGTAGATACTTTATTTCTTATGTTGTTTTCTATCGCTAAAAAATATTTCCTGAAGAAACCTGAGTGCTTACTTATAACATTAGAAATACTGAGCTTTCCTAGCTATAAACCAAGTGCAGGAAATTTTAAGTACATTTCCTCCAAGCAGTATTCATTATTACCCAGGAAAGCTAAAGATAATGATGCCTTCAATGCCTTCATGTAAATACAAAGACAGTAATCTACCTGCTTCTATTTGAGAAAATTATAAGCAAACACAATCTTTAGTAGCCTGAGACATAGAAACCATCACAGTTAGCTGATCCAGACAACACCCGTTGGTCAACAAGGAACTGACATTGGGTACAGAGGGCTGCTGGCTGTCCTGGTTAATATATGACCTTGAACAAGACCTCTCCAGCCTTGTTTCTTCCTTTGCAAAATGGTAATATTTCTGCCTTCACTTGAAAGGTATTCTTAGGAATTGAAGCAGATGATGGCCTGAAAGAGTTAAGAGCACTGTGTAAGTGCAGATAGGTATGATTAGCATTACCATTGAGTAGCAGGAGATCCCTGGCACTCTGTACCATACTTGTCCCTGAGATTCATTTTCTTGGTATAAATACTCCTTCTGAAAGCGTACTCTAATTTTGTTTTTATTTTTTTATTTTTTAAAAAGATTTTATTTATTTATTCATGAGAGATACAGAGAGAGAGGCAGAGACATAGACAGAGGGAGAAGCAGAAAGCCCTATGTAGGATTCGATCCTGGGACTCCGGGATCATGCCCTGAGCCAAAGGCAGATGCTCAACTGTCTCTCGAGATATAAAAAGATGGATATTGAGCTGTTAGTTGTCCCATCTAATTTTGTTTTTAGTTTAGCTTTTTAATTTTCTTTTTAAAGACTGAAACTCATTGTTTACTAAAAGATAATCTTCTACTTTAGTTCTAAAAATTTAAGTTTAGTTCATCTTAAGGCTTCTTGACTTGTAAGAGCTGGACCTAGGAGAGCAAAGGGAAGCGTAGGGGGTATTGTCTGGAGAAAGGGATTGACAGCATGCAGAACTGGCTCTGGCTGGAGGCCACAGGATGAACTGGGCAACCTAGAAAAGTCTCAAAGGGACTCACATGGCACAGCCATCTGGGGTCAGGCCACACAGGCTCCTATCTCCCTGCATACCCCCAGAATTGCTTCTGAGGACATTCTTACATGACACCACCTAGTCCATAGGGTTTATCATCACAGTTCGGGGGTGTTGCTAATTTGGTAGCCTAGCACTTAAAGGAGTTTATTTAAGCTCTTTGAAAAAGACTTTCTTAACTCCTAGCACTACATGATAAATAAGGTTTCTGGGCCAGGGCAGACAGAAAACCTGAAGCAAATGATATCTCATGGCTCTGTCCTTGTTCTTGGTGGCTTTTGTACCTGGAACCCATGTCACTGGACAAGGACCCTCTATGCCACTCACACTGGCTGCCCAAGGAACCCATGCACTGGGCGAGAAACCAGAGAAAAACTACACAAAGTTCTCATTCCATTCCTCTTTGTTCTTCCCTCAGGATATAAGTTTTGACATCCCCCCCCTCCCTTAACCCCCTAAAAAACAATTTTAAGAAAACTTACCTGACAGTGAACCCGAATACAGTCATAATAGTATCGCCACTCATCTGGAGAAAATGTAATGGTGATTGTGAGGGACAAGCCGGGGACAAGACAGTGTTCCTAGAAGACAAGTAGGTTCGGGGCACACAGCAGGGCTGTGGAAGCAGCACACTACACACCCATCCCAAATAGATCCACCACACAGAAAGCCACAACTCAACAAAGAACACCACAGAGAAGAGGCAACTGGACATGCTTACCTTTTTCACATACTTGATCTGAAAGTATTTGGTTTGAGGGGGTAAGATATGCACATGTATGTCTCCGTTGGAAATATTGACCAGATTCTACAAGAGAAAGAAGCACTCAGAAAAAACATTGTTTTATCTATCTGCATATTCCCTTCATTTATTTATACCTCCTTTTGTTTCTAAAGGGATTTGAGGAGATAGAACTTGTTTAACTTTTTAAAAGATTTGAAATGCACTATACACCATTTAAAGAACAATGAACACAACACTATTTACAATTTTTTAAAAGTAGACTCCCCCAATGTGGGGCTTGAACTCATGACCCTGAGATCAAGAGTTGCATGGTCTACCAACTGGGCCAGCCAGGAACCCTGAAAAGAACACCCTGTAAAGGATAACAAAGTATACTCAAGTGCCTTCTGCCTAGATTAGGGCACTTACCAGAGCCTCAGTCCCCAGGCATGTATCCTACTTATGTACCTATCATCTCCAATCCTGACTAGTTACCATGTGTGCCTTTTTGTTGAGCTCTGCTAACCTCAAAAATAAAACTTTCAGTTATCTTGCCAGCAAAAGTGAGTTTATTCAGGAATAGCAGAGAATTGTAAACCAGGACAAGTAGGATACTAAAAAAATCATAGACAAGTCCCCAGACCAAGGGAGAGGAATGGTCTTTTATGGGGGGGGGGCAGTATTGTTATAAACACAAAGTCCATTGGAGTAAACTGGGAGTTTGAAGTATAGGGGCTTAGTTGTGACCGTCCCTCATTGGCTGGGCTGTTGCTGGGGAAGAAGGAAAACTTTCCTTCTTCCTGCTAGGATAGTCAAGCAATACCTAATGTATGGACTTGCAAGTCACATCTCTTCCTATTGGGTCTGTAATCACAGAGGAGTGATGGGGCATGACAGCTCTCGCTGCTAGCCTCCCACCTCCACTATGAACCATGTTGTCTTTCATTAATCAATTTTCACAACTCCATTTCATTCTGTGATTCAACTAAGAAGCCAGCCACCCACCAACTTCCACAATTTCTCAAATTACATGCCACTGATCCTGGGGGCCCTGCAACACTTAGGTGGTCAAAAAAAAATCAGGAAAAAGCATGTGGCTAGTGTAGCCTCCAATCCGTCCCTGGGGTAAATGGAAAAGAAGTTGGAAGTCAGGAGTTCTCTGATGGTGGCAGGAGAGGGCCACTCCTGTGAGGCAGGACAACCTGCTGCATAAATTAACTGGGTCTCTCAGTAGAAGTGTTTCCCCCCTTTTCTTGAGATGGGATCAAGAACCGTGGGATCTGGGGATTTGAGCTTCACCTGGGCCAGGGGACAGTTAAGAGGCCTTTGGTTTCCAAAGTCCAGGCCAGAGGGTGGGCCTGTCACAGGGCCCATTGCCCAAGGCCTCATGTTCAATGAATCCGTAAACTAAAATTCAGACATTATTCCTGGATGAGGTTACAGTGGTGTTTGCATTTGTTAAAAGTTATTTGTCACCTGTAAACATTCCTAAAGTGACCTGCTGACCTGTTTTGGCATAGCTTTTCTTTTTTTTAATATGCTAAAAGTTAAAAAAAAAAAAAGTTCTCCAGGCTGCTCTGGACCTCCAAAGTGCCCTGCGCAGGGGCAGTGTTGGGGAAGGTGTGGGTGCTTGGGGCCCTACCCACAAGATGGTCCTTCCAAGAGAGACTGGGGAGACAGGTATGCTGGGACCCAAGATGTCCGGGATCTGTGCCCATCACACCTAGAATCTTGGGGTGGTGGGACCTGTCTAGGGATGGAGAAGTAACCATGCAGCCCCACAGCCTGGATGTCTTGACAGAGAACTCTGTCCCCATGCTTGTCATCAAGGGAGGCCCTCAAGTTGGAGA
Source organism: Nyctereutes procyonoides (assembly GCF_905146905.1). Lineage (NCBI taxonomy): Eukaryota > Metazoa > Chordata > Mammalia > Carnivora > Canidae > Nyctereutes > Nyctereutes procyonoides. Next base: position 8,338,293 of record NW_026575030.1, on the reverse strand, counting down.
CCTTGAGCCAGAGTTCAGGAAGAACTGGGAGCAGAGGAGGTTATATTGGCTGTCACTTAAAAAAAAATCCAATAAGGACAGGGAAACAAACAAGGGTATAGGGATTGCTTTTAATATGCATCTCAAGGGTGGTTAACCCTAGAAGAAATCAGTAATCCACACTCCGGGAGTGCTTAGTACACACTGCAAGATCCTAATCCAGAGTCCTTATTCCAGAGGTGGCTACTAAGAGCATGTCAGTCCTGCTCACCTGAACTGACACTGGAAGGTCTACAATATTAGCATAGGGGATGTTCGGGATATATGTACTAACTAGAAATTTCCCATACAGGGATTCCTGCTCTTAAATAAAAGAGATCTGAGAATCTGGTGAGCCCAGAGGCCAGTATACTTTAGAGTGACTTCAAAGACCCAGAAATCCCTTTTTTGCACAGCACAAAAAAGTTCCGTCAGCCAGTTGGAAGGCAGGCCAACCCTACCAACGGATGATACTACATGTGTTGCTAGCAAAGCTTCCTTGCAAGGAACAGTGGCTGGGCTTTCCTGGAGCTTGCAAGTATGGCCATTCTTTTTTGCCTGCTTGCTAGCAAGTGTCATATGCATGTAGAATTTCTTCTCAGACCTGTTTTCATTGCAGTAGATGTACCTAGTAGCAAGGTTGGTGGGAAGGAACGTATGACTCCCACCTCTGGTCAGAGTTGGATTCTCATTATCTACCTGACAATGAGAAATAACTTCATGGGTTTAGGTCAATTTGCAACAAGCAGCATCACAGTCTAAAGACCAGAGGTCTGTGCTCTAAGCTGCTGAGCCAGCTCAGCTGTTCCAATATTCCTGGATGGTCCCAAGGGAGGAGACAGGCGCTGGCTCTCCTGAGACTGGAGATGCAGCCAGCACCTGTGGGTGATGGCTGAGCCACATCTTGATTTAAAAAAATACAGAAACCTCAAGCTTCTTCCAACCTGACTGTGGCAGAGCAAATTCAAACACACCCAACTACTCATTTGTATGTGAAGGCTGAGCATTGGAATTTAGTAAAAATATCTACATTGTCAAATGAATAATAATTAGCAATAAGAAAATACTGAATTAATTTCTTAAAGATTTAAACAACATAAGGGCACCTGGGTGGCTCAGTCAGTTAAGAACCCAACTTTTGATTTCAGCTCAGGTCATGTTCTTGGGGTTAAAGATCCAGAGCCCCAAGCTGGGCTCCACACTGGGCATGGAACCTACTTAAGATTTTTGCTCCCCTTCTCCCTCCCCTGCCACCTTCTCCTCACACCCCACCCCTGCTTGTGCATTCTCATTCTCTCTCAAAAAAAGAAATTTAAAACTTAAAAATTAAATGGGTGCCTCGGTGGCTCAGTTGGTCAATCCTCCGACTCCTGATTTCAGCTCAGGTCATGATCTTGGGGTCCTGGGATCATGCCCCACATCCAGCTCCACACTTAGGGGGGGCATCTGCTTGGGATTCTCTATCTCCTCTCCTTCTGCTCCTCCCCACAACTGGCTTGTGTGCAAGCACTCTCTTTTTCTCTAAAATGAATAGATGTATGTTTAGAAAAATTTTTACAAAGAATTAAAACAACATAGATCCCATTCATGATAATAAAAGATGTATTTGGCTATGTATTGAGGGAGTGGTGTTAAAGGCTGCAATAGAGAATTGAAAACTAATATTATTTCAGAACAGATCAGCCTAAGGAATTGTTAATTTATCTGAGATGAGGCTGTATAGGCTAACAACTTTGTTTTGGGTTGGCAACATCAACACCGGTTGTCTCATGAGAAAACTAATTATTTACTTACTAAATACAGTTTTCCAGACAAACAAAATCTTTCTACAGAGGGGAGAAAAAACAATTTAAGAGATCTTGTTTTGAGAAAATTGCAAAACATTCTTTCAAATTTTAAAGTAAGTCAAAGCATTGATCTCAATAAGAATCCAAATAAAACACTTTAAATCCTTTAACCACCTGGATCAATCTCAAATGTTAATGAACAATTTATTGTGGTTTTAATCCCACATTCAATCATTCCATTCTTGGGCAATTTGCATAGTTTCCTGTAGCAAAACCAAGATAAAAGCAGAGCTGGATTTTCCCTCTTGTTTGGCAGAATCTCAAGGTAATTGCCTTAGCCTTCCGCTTAATTTTGCTGGTGGAAATAGGAGGCTGGCCCTCCCAAGATTTCCCAGAATGTTATAAAGATGAAATCATTTTGTACTTTTATCTATGCATGTTTGTTTTAATGTCTGAGAGAAGCAGTATGATTATTTAGACTTTACACTGCATTTACTTGGAGTAAGTCTTCACCAAGTCACTCTCTTCCAGTAAAGTGAATTCAGTGTCATTCACAAGTGTTTACTGAGTGCCTCCTATGTGTTAGGCATTGTGCTGTATAAAAGAGACGGTGTCTGCTCTACAACAGAATGAAGCTTTTATTTTCCTCCCCAAACCCTGCAATCCAGGTAAACCAGATGGTATACTAGTGCCCAAATATGCAGCATGCACCATGAACCTCTCTCAACATCTTCCTTTATGCCCTGAATATCTCCTTCCCACTTCTCTTTCCTTTTAGGCTATCTCAAATGGTTTCTCTTCTATAAGCTTTCTTTTCTTTTTTTAAGGTTTTATTTTTAAGTAATCTCTACATCCAATGTGGTGGGGCTGGAACCTATACCCCAAGATCAAGAGTCACACGCTCTACTGACTAAGCCAGCCAGAAGCCCTTCACAAGCTTTTTTTTACATCATGACCCGTAAGCTCCTGGTCTAAAGATGTTCAACATCATTAGTCATTAGAGAAATGCAAATGAAATGTACAAGTAAAAAAATACAAATAGTGAGTTGAGCAGACAGCATCTGCTCTGCTGTCCTGTCTGCTGCTCCCTTGTGGTGTATTCAGTAAGCTTTTATTTCTTAAAAAAATAAAAAATAAAAATAAAAATATATATTTTTATTTATTAAAAAAATAAAAATAAAAATTATATATATATATATATATATATATATATATATATATATATATATATAATGAGTTGAATGGTGGCCTCAAGAAAGTATGTTCACATTCTAATACCTGGAACCTGTGAATGTGAACTTATTTGGGAAAAGGATCACTGCAGATTTTCAGTTAAGGACCTTGAGGTGAAATCATCCTGAATTACCTGGGTAGGCCCAATCCAGTGATGTATCCTTTTAAGAGAAGAGAAGACAGAGAATCAGAGGAAGCCATGTGAAGGTAGAGGTAGAGAATGGAGTTATGTAGCCACAAGCCAAGGAACATCTGCCAAAAACTGCCAGAGGTGAAACAAGATTCTCCCCAAGAGCCTCTGGAGGGAGCACAGCTCTGCTGACACCTTGATTTTGGACTCTGTCCTCCAGAATAAATTTCTGTTTTTTTAAGATCCTCAATTTGTGGTTATGATAGCAGCCACAAAAAGCTAACATAATATACAACCCAATAATTCTATTCTTTGGTATATATCTAAATCTAATTCTACTGAAAATATGTCCACACAAAAACACATGCACGAATGTCCAGATAGTGTTATTCATAATAGCCTCAAAGTTGAAACCCAAATGTCCATCAATTGTTGAATGAATAAACAAAATGTGGTAGAGCCATATAATGGAATAGCATTTGGTCATGAAAAGGAACAAAGTACTGATAGATGCTATAAGCTGGATGAGCCTGGGAAACGTTATGCTAACTGAAAGAAGTCCCACAAGATTACATATTATATGATTCCATTTGAAATGTCCTGAACAGTTAAATCCATACCAACCAAAAGCAGATTCATGATTGCCTATAGTAGGAGTAGACTGGGTGGGGGGAATAAGGAGATTGAGGGAACTGGGGGGTGGGGAGTGAATTGTGTATTCATTACATTCATTATTTATTATAAACAGTGAGCAATTACGAAAGATAATGATTTTAGATCTACCCTATCGCCATTGAGATGTCAAACCTAATACCAGGAAAAATAGGCTCCAAAATCAATTATTAACCTTCATCTTTGAGATGGTATTCTAAGAAATACATCCTTGTAGGCTGATGGGTGGATTTCCTAAATCGCTGTTTTAAATTGTAACCCTTAAAAAAAATAAGTAACCCTTTTCCTTAGGGGAAACACTTGGCACCTAACAGGTTTGTCTCTGGATTTATTCTCTCTCTACCCACTTCAATGCACAAAAATGGCATCCTCTGTTTGTTGGGAACTGCCTGATAGAAACCTAACTTCACTTCCTGACAGCTTTAGCATTTGTCAGCTTCTTCCTCTTGCTCTGAGAAATCTAATACAAGAGTTAGAATTCGTTCTTAAAATGATCCACTTTAAGACATGGCTTCTAAGAATGCATCACATCTAAAAGAAGAGACTCTCGTGGTGTCTGGAGACAGAGCCAGAGGGAGTACATCGTGTACAGAGCCAGAGTCTCAGAGGGCTCATGTGAAGGGAGCCTGCCTCTGCCCCGCTCCAACCACACACAGAGGTCATTTTGCTCAGATCCAGAGCCCAGTGGGAGTAGTTCTGAGATGTCCTGCTCAGTGTGACCTTAGGGGATCAATGTGAGGTCACCAAGGTTGTAGAGCTGACTTCAATCTTCAGGTCTTGGGGCACCTGGGTGGTTCAGTCAGTTAAGCATCTGACTTTTGATTTCAGCTCAGGTCATGATCTCAGGGTTGTGAGATCAAATCCTGCATCAGGCTATAGGCTGGGTATGGAGCCTGCTTAAGATTCTCTCTCTCTTTCTCCTTCTGTCCCTCCCTACTCTCTCTCTTAAAAACAAACAAACAAACAAACAAACAAAAAAACAACTGTTCAGGTCCCTATAAGCATAGAGGTTAGGAATGTTATAGCCACCCAGAACCCACCCAGTCTGAACATGCAGGTCAATGAAGGGGACCCAGGAAACTCTGTGGTGGACTGCAGCCCATCCTTTTAAATGTCCCTTCTGGAACCTGTTCAGTAGAGCTGACCCTTGCCACCCAGACATGGCTAAAATCTATCTGATTTCTAGACCTGACCAGAATGGCTGATTTAGGCATGGGCATTGGACCTGAGCAGGTGAAACAGAAAGCTCACTGGAGCCTCCTAGAAGAGGAATACCCCTTTCCCTGGTGGTGTAGGCTGGACCAAGCAGGCACTAGTTTGGAAGAGGGCAGCTTAAGAGTCAGTCGGTCTCTATCACTTACTAGCTGTGTATTCTTGAGCCAACTATTTAACCTTCTGGAATCCTTGTTTCCTCGCATATATAGCGAGAATAATAGAACAACCTCCACAGAGCTGGTATAAAGGATGAAATTGCATCATGTGAGACATAAAGCATAGTTCCTAGTTCTTAGCCTCTAAGAGTCAGTTAGCCATGACACCTCTTGGGAAAGAATGCTGTGAGGAGCCTTTGGAAGGGGGAAAGTAGCTTCTCCAAAGACACTGGTGTTACTTAAGAATTTCTCATCCTAGAACCCCCTTTCTGGCCCAATTTAACATCTGCACTTCTGCAGATGCTGCTGTTCTTTAAATGAATGAGTAATATAAATGCAGAACATTCATGTCATTTCATTACTATGATAAATTATCCCACTTAAAAAAAACCTACCAGAATCTGTTGGTGTTGTTTGTCTACTTGATAGCCTCCAAAATGCAATATGCCAGGTTTTGCCTGTATGACCTTATTTTTCAGAAGTTTTGCATAAACCTCTATAAAAACAATGTAGATAAGTACACCATGAGATGAGACATAAAAGAAAATATTAAATAAATGAAGATCCTATTAATGTGGGCTCTCTTTAATTTAGGATATTTTAAGCATATGAAAGTTTCAAACAGAGGATACAGCTGTCAACAAGATTAATGATCTATTCCAAATGAACTGTACTGCTTCTCCCTCTATTTTTACACATCATTTGGGAGATGTTATCATCACAATGCAAATTCTCATGTATTGTTTATTACCTACTAAAATAATCAGCTCTTCACATTTTGTACAAGTCTTCATAATAAAACATGAGCTTGTAAGAGCACGCACCCTATCTTTGCTGCTCCATATAACACTGAGATTACTTATTATGTAATGAATGCACAGTTCAAAGAATCCAAACACCAACTGCTTAGTTTTGTTACTGTGTATTTACCGGTTATCATTTGATTTCCTCTGAATAGAATTATAATGTGATAGAATAATTGTAAAGCTCTGAATAATTATCGCTCTGGACAGTAAAGTTTCAAATTGGATTAGTGTAATGTGAATGTCTTTCTTTTTTTCTTCAGTTTTGAGAACAAGGTTAAAACAGCCGATCTCACAAGGGTGTCCAGATCTAACTTGGACTTTTCCCAGCTCTTTATTTAGGCAGAAGCAGGGGCGGCACTGAGAACCCACTACACAACTGTCTCTGTGCTTCCGCTGCTTATGCCGGGCATTTGTTCTTAATCCTCACTCCAGCGCTAAGCAGTAGGTACTATTTCCATTGTGCAGGTGAAGGTGCTGAGACACAGTGAGATTAATCAACTTGCCCATAGCTGGTAGTTTAAAAATCAAGCCTCGGTCTGTTGGATTCCAACCACTAAACTGCCTTCCTCAATACCAATGCATTGTCTGGTTTCTTACAAGTCATGACCTTTCACCTTTGGCTATCACCAAACCCTATGAGCCACACACACCCTCCCGCATTGTTTAGCCTACTGTGATTCTTGTAAACATCTGGGGTGCATATGAACGATTGGTGTTCTTGCTCCTTACCAGATGAGCTGACACTGTCATCGGCTTTGGGCCAGACCAAAAGGCTGGAATGGGGTAAGGATGATGTTTCTGGGGGATGGGTAATTTCTCTAGGTTATTTGATCATTTTGTAAGTATTGAAATGAACATTACTTGATAAATTTTTTAAATGCTGAACATTTTCCTTCAGTTTTTAGGGCTGAAAAATAGACATCAAACAGGTATTTTTCTGTTAATTCCCAGAAATAGTCAAATATACTAATTTGCACTCAATAGGTTCTACAGTGACAAGAGCCACATCAAAATATTACATTTCCAGAATTTTCAAAGGGCCTGGAAAGATGTGAGAAGTAACCAACCTACTTCTCTGATGGTAGAGAGGTGGACTTGGGCTACTGTGATTGAACACCACCTCTCCACCCAGCTGTGCCACCTTGGGGAATTCCTTTGACCTTTCTGAGTCTCGACTTCCCCAACAGTAAAATAAAAATGGAGGTTGATGTGTGTGGATTAAGTGAGAATAATGTAGGCAAAATGATTAACCTCTTATATAAAAGCTAGAGGATTTTACTAGGCTTTCCAGATGCATGGAATGGAAGGGATGCACATGGGAAAAGGTGAGGTGGTATAAGGTGGGTGTTGTCTTGAAAGAGGAGGAGTAATGGTGTGGTTGGAGCTGTGGATGAGAGGTGCCGGAGCATGAGGATAGTGCTGGGTGGGCAGTCTTACAGCCACAGCAGAGGGAGCCAAATGTCAAGTGAAGGAAATGCAACTCTCTTCCATATGCATGGGGAACTGCTGAGAGTACCTGAGCAAGATAGGGACAGAGCCAGCCATGATTCCACAAAGGAAACTGACAGGGTGTGAAGGGTGATCCAGAGGAGAGCACTATGATATCCTAGTGACCTGCTGAGGATGAGGAACAAGGCGATGGGGACAGATAGGTATGATGTTTGAGGAAGTGGAAGCAACAGAACTTGGTGACTCATTTACACCACAAAACTCTACCACGTGAGTAGATGGACCTAAATAGAACCATTGTTCCTAATAATAAAAGCTATTGTGAGCCTATCAAACAATATAGAGAAATCAGCACCAAAAATCCCATTACACTTTCTGGACTTTGGGTCCTCTGGGAAGATGTAAATTGTAAAGCAAATCTCTCTTCTACTCACTTACTTGATTCTAGAAGGTGATTAGGTACTTCTGTTCTTTTCTTGGGCTCCTCCACTAGGCTCTTCAGAAGGAGGGTGGATATGTTAGTAAAAGGTTCTTCCGCACTGTTTAGTTCTCTGCTGGGGGTTTTCACCACTGCCATTTTATCATGAAAAACGAGTCTTCTTTTTAGAGCCAAAGGTCATTTCCTGGAGAAAAAAAAACAGAGGCAGTATGAGAAAGCACACACATATTTTTTTTCTCAGTCTTGGACAAATGTACCTCTGTGACTGCATGATTTACTGTGAACCAGACCCTCTCTACCTCCCTACCTCTCCTGCTACTCCGTTCCCACACAGGGATGTCCTATTAATCTAATCTTGTGTCACACATCATGACCCAATAACATGCCATTGCTCAAAACCCACCCATGGTCCTTAATTCTCCTCAAGAGCTTTTCCCAATGGGACAGCCCGGGTGGCTCAGCGGTTTAGTGCTGCCTTCAGCCCAGGGTGTGATCCTGGAGACCCGGGCGGGATTGAGTCCCACGTTGGGATCCCTGCATGGAGCCTGCTTCTCCCTCTGCCAGTGTCTCTGCCTCTCTCTCTTGTGTTTCTCGTGAATAAATAAGTAAAATTTTAGGAAAAAAAAAAAAGAGCTTTTCCCAAAATGTAGTCCTGAGATGCTCTCGAGCTATGAGGAGCGGCAAACTGAAGGGAAAAATAAAGGCACTCATAGTCAAATAAAATTGGGAAATGCTGAAGTAAATCATTCAACAGGCCTCTTCTGAGATTTCTCCAAATTGGTTTCTTCATTGCATGTGATCATGAAACCCTTTAATATTTGGAGACACTGGCATTTTGTTGTTGTTGTTTTTATTTTATATATACACTTCTTAATTTAAATAGAAATAGCCAACACAGTACATCATTAGTTTCAGATGTAGAGTTCAGTGATTCATCAGTTGCATACAACACCAAGTGCTCATCCCATCATGTGTCCTCCTTAATGCCCATCCCCCAGTACCCCATCTCCCCCAGCCACATCCCTCCAGCGACCCTCTCTTTGTTTTCTTTTTTTTTTTTTCCTCCCTTTGTTTTCTAAAGAGTCCTTCATGGTTTGTCTCCCTCTCTGATTTCAGAAATCAGACACTAGCATTTTTGAGCTACCTTCATGTGCCTGTCTCTGGAGTGATGAGGAGGTGGAGTAGCCAATCGACCTCCTCTAGCACCAACAGAAGGGATTTCTAGGACTTCTGTCACAGGATCTAGGGTTCCCTTCATGTGGACCCTTTGTCGGACTTTCTTTTCCTTAACATCCACGTTAAACTCTACCCTCTTCATAAAGTCCACACCGACCTCAACACTCTTCAACACTCTTTAGCAACTACTGCCTCTACTATTCATCGGTACTAATGATTCATCGCCGTGTACACGGCACTTTACAGAGCCCACACATCTTGCTATCTTCCATAGCCAAGTCTCTAAACTTGGGGTCCTTGTACATGCTTGGGAGTGCAGTTCTGTGATGCCACTGAGATTGAACGTGAATCCTATGTGGATCTTTATGTGTCTGTTTTTGTTTTTGTTTTGTTTTTTTCTGGAGAAGGTCATAGCTTTAGATTCCCCACAGTCCACAACATCAAGCAAAATACACTGAGTACACTGAAGAAAGTACTTAACAACCATTTTGTGAAAGTTTCTCCTTTCCCCTTACTCCTACTCCCTCTCCCTAGCATCTCTGAAAATTCCCCACTCCTCAGCACAGCCTCCACCACACCTGCTTGGTTCCCCTCCATCCGGTCAACACCTGCCTCAAGTTCACTTCCCAGCTCCCTCTGCTCGGGTCCCTCAAATTCCCTGCGGGTACTTCGGGCAGGAACCACTAGAGGCTAAACCATTTTCACCAGTGCTCCTATCCCAGTTCACTCACTCCAGGGTGATGCCTTGTCTCTTTTCACACCCCCCACCCTTGGTCCCCTCGCTCCATCCTCTACTCGGCAGGCCCTCTCACCCCAGCCAAACGCCTGCTCCCCTCAGCGCCCCTTTACTCCATCACCTGCTGGGGGTAGGGGTCGACCCCAGACCCACGCACCATCCCAGTCCTCACTTAACCTCTCCTCTGACCCCAGCTCAGGCTGACCGGAGGCTGGACACCCGCCCGGGGCCCCGGCTGCTTCAGCTGCAGCCCAGGGGGGCCCCTTGGCCCCAGGTCCCAGGCTGCTCACACGGGAGATGGTTCCAGGGCGGGATTCCGCGGGCGCCGGCCGCCGCCGGGAGCGTCGCCATGACGACGCGGACGCGCTCCGGGGAGGGGGTGTGGTCTGCGGTCGGACGCTACCAAACCCCCCAGGGCCGTGGGGCGGAGGGGAGCGGGCGGCAGCGGCTCCAGGTCCGGAGGCCGCGGGTGACTTCTGGGGACTCGGAGCAGCCTGTGTGGCCTGGGGAAGAACAGAGAGAGCGACTTAGGGGTGCGAGGGCAGTGGATGCCCGAGGAGAGGTGAGAAAGTCGGGAGACACTATAAACTGGAACCCTGCGAGAGCAGACGGCGGAGGGGGCGGGGCCAGGGGCGGGGCCTCCCAGGGCAGTGGGCGGGGCTTCCCGAACACCTCCCTTCACCGAATCCCTGAGCACATCAATAAGCTTTGCTTTACGCTTTCTGTTAGGGTAAATTTCAAACATACGCGAAGGTAGGCCGAGTATTATGATGAGCCTTCAACAGCCATCTGTAACAAGGCTCAAATCACCATCTTGTTTTGTCTATACCTTTCCCCTACTCCCTGTATTAGTATTATTTTTATTTTAAGATTTTATTTATTTATTCATGAGGTGCAGAGAGAGGCAGAGACATAGGCAGAGGGAGAAGCAGGCTCCCTGCAGGGATCTCGATGTGGGACTCGATCCTGCACACCGGGATCACGCTCAACCGCTGAGCCACCCAGGCGTCCCCAGATCTTTGTTTATAGTGATCACCCAGTAACTGTTGGTCAAGTGGGTGAAAAAATCCATTTGCCTATGTTAGTAGGTTGTTTTAGTTCTGTTTTGTTGACCCAACAAGGTTGTAGATTTTAGAATAAGTACTTTGTTTCCCACAGCCCCAGACTTTTCCACTCCAGCTTAAATCATCTAATGCTTGTGTCCGTATACTGGTTAATGGGCATTGGGTAACACTTTTTAATTTGTCCTAAATTTTTTTTCTTAGAAAAAGTGCCAGATTTCCTATTTTATATGTAAACATAGACATAAAAGTAGATACATAGATATGGATCTAGATATAATATGTAGATCTCTGTGCAATTCACCAAATTGAGTATGACAGTGTAGTGGACACTGCTGGTTGTCTACTCCCACCCTCCAGCTTTGCTCAGACTTCTTCCCAGTCCCAGTTCCCCACACCCCACTTCTAGCAGTACAGACTGATCATTCTATACCAGTCATGGAACTCCCCATCCTCTTGCCTACAACTGATTTACTGTTGAGTAAATAACCAATTCTGGCCACAGAGACATTAGGGAAAGGCTTTTGAGGAACCTCTGGAAAAGCCTTCCTCTCTCCTAAGAAAGAGACATAAATAAATACATTGTAATATCCTGAAGTGATTCTTTGGAAGTGCAGAGGCCATCAGAAGCCAGAATGGACCTGAGTGTGAAGGTGACACCTGGTGAGGAGGATTGGCAGAGCAAGGAGACAGGAAGAAGATTCTGGACCTGGATGACATAATCTCACCTTTGCTTGCCTGGTACCTGCATCCGTTCTTTCTTTCTTTGAACTGAAAACATTCTGGCACACAATGATTTCTAAACAGTAACTACTCAAAGCGTGAACTGTGTGCACAGGATCTTGTTAGAAATGCAGAATTTCAGATCACCCCAGACCTACTGAATCATAACCTGCATATTAATAAGATCCCCCAGAGATTCACAGACATATTAAAGTTTGAGAATCACTAAGCTGATGCCCTGCAATCACAGCTGTCTTCGATGAGCAATTATTTAACCAATTCATTTATGTATTTCTTACTTATTTTACCAAGAGTTTGCAGTGAGCAGAATACAAAGGTATCCCAGCCTCTGCCAAACTAAGTCAATGAAATGGTGTGAAAACAGGCAGAGAAGCTATAAACTAGAAGTTTCAGCAGCACAGGAGGAACAGTAATTTCCTTGCTTAGAACTCCTCAATGTCTTCATGTCGAATGGAAAATAAAATGTAAAATTCTTAACACAATTTTTAAGGCTCTACAGGAAGTTACTTAGGGCCTTCTCTCTCCACCTTCTCACCAAACCCCCTGCCTGTGCTCCACTCCCCCTCCCACATCCCCTTTGCCTGGTGTAATGGGTAAAAGCTGGCTAAAAATTCTGATGCCCCTCTCATGGGCTCCTTTTGCTCTCCCTTTGAATGTAGGTGGGTCTGTGACTGCTTTAACTCCCAATCCTGTCCTGCCTGAATTTCTAACCCCAGCAATCATGAGAAATAATAAAATGGTTATTGTTTCAAGCCTGCAAGCTTTGGGATTGCTGCAATGATAAACAGAAACTTGGCTAATTTCCACTCAGCTGAAGGATTTCTTTCTTGGGCTTTCTATGGCTTCTTTTTTTTTTTTTTAAGATTTTATTTATTTATTCATGAGAGGCCCAGAGAGGGGCCCAAAAGGAGCACCAAGGGCAGGCCACTCCAAGATGGGCCACTTTGGCATGAAGATTATTTTGAGTTAAAAAGCAATAAATACCCAGCAGATTGAAGAAAAGCTCTTTATCTCCTCTTCAACTGCCTGAAAAGAATGTAGATGGAGGAATTACTCTGAGAAGGGAGCTATCACCATAGGCAACTATGTTATACTATGAACTAGGCATGGCAGACAGGGAGGGACCTAGCAAGGCCTGTTTGATCAAAGTCCTCCAACTCCCCTTGGTCCTGAGGGGCCCAGCAAACATTTGTTTACCAAACATTTACTCATTTTCAGCTTCCTGTGAATTGCTTTGCTTCCCTTTGAAGTCCCAGATTCCTACCCCCTTCTCCTTGGTCCAGAATTACATATGTAACTTATTTTGCCTGTCTTTGGAATGTCTTGTCTGTGTGGATTCCCTGGATGTATGATATTAAATTTGATTTTCTCCTGTTATTTTGTCTCATGCCCATTAGATTCTTAGTGTAGCTAGAAGGACGTCGACAGGTAGAGTAACTTCTTCCTCCCCAACAGATTCCGTCTTTCAACGGAGAAGTGTCAGTATCTTAAGAGAGTACCACATTCTCTGTTGCTCGGGCATTAACTAGATGGTGGGGTACAGAACTGCTGTAGTCATCTTACTACCAGCCTTAGCTTATGCAACTCAGAGGAGGGCAGAACCACGAGAACCATGCACAAACAGAACCTGAACCATGCGTGAGTCCACCCTGAAGTGTACTCGGTCTCTGGACACTCAATCACGCGAGCCAGTACTCATCCTTATTGCTATTTCAGCCAATTTGAGTTGGTTTGTCTGTTATATGGAGCCAAATGCCTCTCAATTTGTACATGCAGACCATTTAATTGCACTGATTTTTTTTTCAACCTCATGATAATGCTGAAAAATCAGGATTATTTTCCCCATTACACAGATGAGGATTTTAGCCCTGGAGGGCTAAAGTGGCTGCCCAAGGTCACATGGCTAATTGATGCCTAAATCAGGATTTGAACCCAGGTTTGTTTGTTGCTGGCTTCTTTTCTGTATGCCAAGCTAAACTGCCTAATTAGGCAGAAATGTGGGGAGCTCTGGGAGGTCAGGGTACCCCCTGATCTTTCTTTGTTCCCTCCAGTGAAGATAAGGCCTTGGGAACACTGGCAACATTGTCTTTCAGATATGGTTTTATTTGCTCTCTTTTATTTGACCTGTTTTAATGATAATATTTCATATAAATATTTAAAAGGATGCTGACAAATGGAGAGGGAAAATAAGAAAAGTAAAGGAAAACTGCTTTCCTGAGAAAGCCAGCCCACATTTTCAGAGTGTAAACAGTGAGCCTGGACTATAAAAACCTCATTAAAATGTCAGTGTTATACCTTTGTACTTGAGCACTGAATAGAAAATCATCCTTGCCCCATTATTTATGGCTCATCAATAATACATTAGCTCGGCTCCAGAAAAGCTCACATTCAAGAGAGGACAGACCTCTTTGTTTGGTTTATTGAGCAGCTGAAGGGGCGGAACAAGTTCATTTCATTGGTGTGGTCATTTGGTGAAGGCCTTAAATCCAGACATCCAGGGACAGCCAATTTCTCATGCCTTCCCAATGCTCTCCTCATCCCTTACCCCCAAACCAATCCCTTCTGCTCAAATGTCACTTTTCCGGGACACCTTCCTTAAGCATATGCCAGAGGAAATTGTTACAGGTGACAGAAATGGATCTAAGTGACAGAAATGGATTACAAGCAACAGAATGAACTCAAAAGTAAAAAAAAGTTAAAAATCTTTCTATCTACCTGTCTCTCTTCTATCAAGAGAGGCTTCAGTCACAGCTACATCTAGATGCCAGAGGATGGTGTTAGGATCTTGTCTTTCTGTCTCTTGGTTCTCTACTCCATGTTGGCTTCATTCTCAACCAGGACTCTTCATGATGTGAGAGGGCTGCCATCTTGCTATGAGTTTTAGGTATAATGCTAATGCATAGGTCTTGGTGATGCCCCTCTTAATGGCCCAGCATCAATCATGTGTCCATTCCTGAACAAGCTACTGTGGCTATTTGGTGGAGGTGCTTCTCCTCGCATAGGTCTGGGTCATGTGCTCACCCCTGGGCTGCTATTGGTGAAAGCCCCACTGAAGCCACAAGGTCTGAGAGTGGGAGAGAGGAAGGGAGATCCTTGTACCAGAAGAAGGGAGAATGGAGGCTAGCCAGACACACCATCCAATGTCTATTAGATTGAACCTTTTTTTAAAACGCTTTATTTATTCGTGAGAGACACACAGAATGAGGCAGAGACATAGGCAGAAGGAGAAGCAGGCTCCTCACAGGAAGCCTGACATGGGACTCAATCCCAGGACTCCAGGATCATGCTCTGAGCCAAAGGCAGACACTCAATTGCTGAGCCACTCAGGAGTCCCTATATGGTTCAATCTAGTGACTCCTCGGTGGCTCAGAGATTGAGTATCTGCTTTTGGCTCAGGTTGTGATCCCAGGGTCCTGGGATCGAGTCCCACATTGCGCTCCCTGCATGGAGCCTGCTTCTCCCTCTGCCTCTGTCTCTGCTTCTCTCTCTCTCTGTCTCTCACAAACAAATAAATAAAACCCTTAAAGAAAAACCGATTTAACCTTATAAAATCATCAATATTCAACTACATTTTACCTGTAAGAATGGTGACTGATATGGCTCAGCCTCATACATTAACCCACAAGGTTTGGTCTGGTCCCTTGGTACATGCTGCTATAGCATGTATCATAGTTTACGGTATCATCCCACCATACATTCTACAGTTGCTTACTTCAGCTGACCAATCAGATTGTTCACTATGTGGTTATGCAAGTCTCTGAAGTCTTGCAAACCAGCTTCCATCATCTTGCTTGGCCTCCTGGGAGGGGGTGCAATTGTAGTATCACAGGCTTTGTGCACTAGGCCTCTATCATTCTGGCACAGTCACCTGGAACAGAGTAGGTACTCAAGGAATATTCATTGAATAAATGTGCTTAATTAGTTCTCTAACAAGTGTTTATTGCTCCTGGAAAAAAAAGCAACCTAATTTCTTGTTGGAGAAGTTATTTATTTATTTATTTATTTATTTATTTATTTATTTATTTATTTATTTTAATGGAGAAGTAATTTAAAATAAAATCTCTAGTCAACCAAGTGAACCCTCTTCACAAAATGAAGAAAAGAATGAATCAGTTTTATTATTAAGCATTAAACCAGACTGAGATGTGCATCATTGACAATCCACAAAGAGATAGCAAAGACAAATAAAAATCTTACCGTTTGATAGAGCCTGGCACAAACAATCCCTTACACACAAGTTAATTGTCTTTATCCAAAGGAAAAATGAAACTTCTCATATCTTTTTGACAAGCAGGAAATTACAACTTGGAGCCAAATGTCTGAGCTAACCTCCCACAGTGACAGGGAGCTGGGGCATCACCGTGCCTTATATCCACATTTCACGGAGATGGATCCAACGCCTTCAAGAAAAACATTTCCTGACACAAAGCTGGCAATAGGCTTATTTCACTTTTAAAAAGATTTACATACATTTCAGAAAGATGGAGGAGATTTCTAATTACAAGTTTTATAAAGGAAATACTAAAAGAGAAGGAAGAGGAGAAAAGATCTCTTTCCCTTCGGGCACCAGAGATTTTTAAAATCTAGCTTTTGGGGGGTTGTATTGTAGGGGACGAAAAATCTTTTATCCCTACCCTCCCGGGTTCAATTGCAAATCAATTTGTTAGAAGACAGATGAACAAGAGCAAAAGCAATTGTAATGACCTGCAGATGCACTGACGTTTCATAAGGAAATGAGATTCAGAAAGGTGGTCAGATGATCGTAGTATATTTATCATTTTAGGCTAAGCAAAAGAAAAGGGGGCTTGGGAGCTTCTGGGCTGGGGAGGCAAGTATAGGAAGAGGAGGGGAGAAAATGTATGATAAATAAGGTTTGTCCTGTTATGTGGCTAAGAGTCTCTCAGGTAATACGAGTTGTCTTGGGTGCATAGCTCTCTTCCTGGTATAGACTTTTTTTTTTTTAACAAATGGAAATTTCCATTATAAGTGTAAATTTCCTTTACAAAAAGGCATATTTATACTTTATCATTAGGCAAAGGGGAGGGGAAATGGGTAAAGAGTTTTTCCTGTGGCCACTAGTTCTCAATTGCTTTTGGCTCAAAATAATCCTTATGACCAAAGTGGCATATTTGGGGTCCCATATTCTGGTTACCCTTCAGTATTTACCCTTACATTCTGTCTCACTGGGATAAGAATATTTGTATGAAACCAATGGAGAACTAGTTATCTTAGAATCAAATATAAGATCTTCCATCATCAGGGTAACTTCTAAACTACTGTTACAAGAACATGAACTTCTAGAGTTTGGGGTGGTCACGACTTAGGTTTGTATGCCCCACTCTACCTGCGTGGGTACTAGGAGAAAAGGATTAGAATCAAGATCTAGATAGAAAATCATCAAAATCAGAGAGATGGAAAAAAAAAATCAAAGAGATGGGTGCTTGGGTGGCTCAGTTGGTTAAGCTCCTGACTCTTGATTTCAGATCAGGTCATGACTCAGGGTTGGGAGATTGAGCCCTGCACTGGGCTCCACACTCAGCAGGGAGTCTGTTTGAGATTCTCTCACTCCCTCTTCTTCTGCCTCTCCCCCTTTTATTGGTAAATAAATCTTTAAAAGAAAAAAGAGAGATAGCCCCTCTTCATCACTCATGGGGGTTATAATGCAGTTTAGAGGGTGTATAGTATGGCATTTCCCCACAATGGCCATAATGATATTTGTGGTTTCACAGGTTCTTCTAGAATCTTCTCATTCTCTCATCAAGAGGTTGAGTGTATGGTGCCTTCCATTGAACCTGGGCAGGCTTTTCTGATTGTCTGGATGTCAGTGAGCCCTCTTGCTCAACTATAGACCCCCAACAGTTATAACCAGAAATAGTAAAGACCCCTTAATTCAGATCTAACTTAAACCTATTGTGCTTATTTCTTATCACACTTTCTTGAGGCATTGACAAGACATTTTGCAATGACCTCATTCCAACTGCCAGACCAGAAAAGCCTTCATAGCAATGGAATGCCTAGAAGACCACACCCCAATGTCTCCTTCCCCACCATGATCAAGTGCTGAACACATATTGACCCCCACCCATGACCAGGTGCTCTCTGCCTGCTTTCTTGCACACACACCCCAACCTCTCTCTATAAACTCTAGATGTCCATCTTGATGTGGAGAACAAAGACAAAAGAAATGTAGATAAAATTAAATTTCCTAATAACCTGCAGCCCATTGACAAATACTTGAGACAGGCAGAGTTTGACATTCCTCCAGTAACTCCCAACTGTCTTAATATTAATGCCTTGCTAGAGGAAAAAACAATCTTAGCTTGACAATAGCCAGGCCTCCAGGATCCTGAGAGTC
Source organism: Nyctereutes procyonoides (assembly GCF_905146905.1). Lineage (NCBI taxonomy): Eukaryota > Metazoa > Chordata > Mammalia > Carnivora > Canidae > Nyctereutes > Nyctereutes procyonoides. The sequence continues at coordinate 8,320,317 of NW_026575030.1, read as the reverse complement.
TTCTTTAACATATGAAAGTCCTTTTGGAAACTTCCTTTGTCTCATAACTTAAAAGTATATAATCAATTGCTCCTCACAATCCCAGGGCAACTCTTTCTGCCCACAGGTCCTGTCCCTGTGCTTTAATAAAAACAACTTTCTTGCACTGAAAATGTCTCAAGAATTCTTTCTTGGCCATTTGCTCCTGGACTGAAACATCAAATCACATCACATCTTGAGGGCTGGAAAGGTTGGTTGAGCCTGCTACCTCCCTGCTGCTGCAGGCACCCAAAATAAATTTCTCCCTTTCTTTTTTCCAAACTCTCATCTCTTGAGTTATTGGCTTCTCTTGCCACGAGTTTATCGGAGTTTGTTGAACAATAATGCTAGCAAACCCAGCCAGGAGCTCTCCTTTCAATTTGTCCGCCCGTCTTTGGATCCCCACCCTACCAACCAGTTGGCTGAGGAGCGTGCCAGGGCTCACCAGTACCTTTTCTGAGTTAGCAACTATGATAGATCAATTGGTAATATGGACAATTCAAAGCAACAGAAGCAGCACTGTGTGATTCCCAAAGCTGCATCATCAATCACAATACAGTTTCCACATGCTCTTTCTTGGGATGCACACTTTTGTGATCATGAGCCACTCTCGAAGCTCTCTGTCACCAAGATCATGTGGAGAAAGCACACAGAACAGTGGGAGACACATGAGGAGCCCCTGTTGCTCCAGCCCCAGACATTTATTTGACCGAGCACATTTTAGGGTGACTCTGGTCCTAGCCACTGTCTGATTGCAACCCTTGGAGACTTTTTTTTTCTTTTTTCAGATTTGTTTATTTATTTGAGAGCATGGGGAAAGGGGCAGAGGGAGAGGGAGAAAGAGTCCCAAGCAGATTCCTCACTGAACTTGTAGTCCAATCCAGGGCTCAACCCCATGACCCTGAGATCATGATCTGAGCCACCTGAGTCAGCGCTTTACCAACTGAGCCACCCAGGTGCCCTGGGGAGAGACTCTGAATGAGAACTGCCTGGTTGAGGTCAACCCTAGAACTGTGAAATGATAATAAATAATTGCTGAGGTTTTCCATCACTAGAGTTGGGTGTAAGGGGTGTGGGATGGAAGCAATTCAAGGCTGGGGACCCACAGTCCAGAGTTCTGGTACCAGCAAGCCTACCTCCCAAATGTGTGATTGTTGAGTTACAGTCTCATCACATCTCTTTTTCTTCATCTGTTAAATGGATATAAGATTTCCAAGTGGGGCTATCCTTTCTCCTTTTGCCTCTTCCTTCCCAAATCCATTTTCTCCCTTCTCCATCCAGCAGGTAAACTGTATGGATAGTTTCTCTATTTCTCATATGCCTGTCTTGTCTCTGGCACTGGGTTGTGTTCAGCTAATGGAGACATCACCAGGAGATCAGTGGACAAGGAGAAGAGAAGTCAGGGTATTTATCTGACCACCTAACCCCCTTCCAGGGCTGCAGTTTTAACAGTGGCCACATCCCTTTCTGGTTAAGTTCCTAGGGTGACTCTAGGACAGCTCTTGCCAACTTCTGGGATGCTGCTTTTTCTCCTTGCCCCTTGTTAAAGAAAACATTTTAACACTTGTTAAAATGGTTAGAAAGACTTTATTCAAGACAGTTAGTAAAGGGGTATTGCAATAGGGGAGAGAGACCCAGCTCAATTTGGAACACAATAAGGACAAGTGGGGATTTATGGCCTAGGAGCAGGATGAGGGGGCAGTGGATGGAAGATCACTAAGAGGAGACATCAAGAGTGGGGGATTCTTGCTAGCAGGACTTAACAGGATCCTTGCTGAAGGCAGGCCAGATTGAGACAGCAGAGGTGGGGAATGAGGAACTTGACCAGATATCAAAGATGGTCAGCTATCAAGAGTTGGAGGGGGGGAAAAGAGTTGGAGGAATTCTTACTAAGCTGAGGACGGTGGGACTCTTGCTGAGACCGGGCTGGGCAGGCCAGAGACAGAGGGGGCCAAGATCCAGGCCTAGGTGAGAATAGGGCTCTGAGGAGTTAAGCTCAAGTTTTGTCAAGGGGAGAGTCTTTGCCCTCTACTTGCTAGTTGCTAGTCCCTGCTACCTCACTGTCCCTCACTGGCTCCCTTAACCTTGCCCACAGCACTACACCTCCATTGTCCTTTCATTAAACACTTGTGAAACCACCCATGCCATCGGTTCTCCGTCTCCTGCCAGGCCATGGCTGCTGATCTTGCCAACCTCATAGGGCTGTTTTAAGGGACAAATGAGATGATGCATACAAAAGCACTTTGGAAGCCCAAGAGTAAGGAAGTCATCTTCATGACGGACAAGAATCCTAGTACAGTACAAAAGATAAAGGCAGGAGCTTTGAGCTCAGTCCTGGGTTCAAATCCTGCCCCTGCCCCTTGTTAGCTGGTCCCATCTCATTGATCAAGGAAAGTAAATATCTCTCATATAGTCCTGGAGGATTGGCTATGGTAACACACTCCAAATGCCTAAAAAGGGTCTCTAGCACATGGCAGGTATTAAAAACATTGTTAGTTCCCAACCTCTTTCCTTCCACCCCTGTTATGAAATCATTTTCTCAGGCAGGTTTTACAAAGCCACTAACTGCATCCATGACTTGAAAATGGGCTTCTCATGGAGCACCTCAGACCCTTTTCTCAATACTCAGAGAGGCAGAGCCTCCCATTTAAGGAAGAATGGCTTGCCACAGGCCAGAAATTTATTAAGTTGCATAGAACCAATGTGGTTCTGCTATTTTCCTGGAGATCATGAGGCTCTGGTATAGAGCACAGATTCCGTTTTTGTACTGTTTTCTTGAAATTTCTTCCCATCAAAAAACCAATGCATACAGTGGTTATAGAAAATACAACACAGAGGTCTATACAGTAAAAATGGCAAGTCCTTACGGCGTGGTTTTTCTGATGTACGTTTAGGGTGTTGGGGCTTAAGGGGCCAGGGAAGCAACATTCTTTCCAGCCTGAATTTTGACTCATTTAAGAAATAAGATTAAGACAGATGAGGTCAAGTAGCACTTTCATGAGTGATAACGTTCATCTGGGAGACTGCGTTTATACTTGAGGGCAAGTGGGTTTTCTGACTTTGAACTGCAGAATTACCACTGTCCCTGGTGACACACAGGCAGAGCCTTGACCAGCAATGAGTCCGCTGGGACAATCCACTTACAGGCTCTCTGCAGATGAGGGAGCTGTCAAAGGGAGGCAGGAGTGCAGAACCTCATGCAAGTCCTTACCACATATGTGTGAATCACATAGAGCTCTCTCTACCTCTGTGTGTGTGTGTGTGTGTGTGTGTGTGTGTGTGTGTGTGTGTGTGTGTTAGGGGGAGAGCCTTAATGAGGGAGTAGAGAAAGGTCAGGAGGATTATACTAATGGATGCACTCCGGGAGGAAGGAAATCAAGGGTGGGGTTGAGTGTTCCCCTTCCACATACATTATCTCCTGTTCTCCACTACTGTACTAGTGCTTCTACAAACATCCTTGCACATATTTCATTGAATCTTTGGGTGAGTATTTCCGTAGGAAAAGTTCTTAAAAATGAATTCATGTGGGGCACCTGGGTGGCTCAGTGGTAAAGCATCTGCCTTTGGCTCAGGTCGCGATCCCAGGGTCCTGGGATTGAGTCCTGCATTGGGCTCCCTGCAGGGAGCCTGCTTCTCCTTCTGCCTAAGTCTCTGCCTCTCTCTCTGTGTCTCTCATGAATAAATAAATAAAATCTTTTTTTTTTTAAATTGAGTTCATTTTTCTGTATACTTTAGGCTGATATACCCTGGGTATTGACTGTGGACCTGAGAGCTGAAAGTTCTTTCTCCCTTTTATTTTTACTCTGATTTACCAGCCTTGCCCTATCAATAGCTTTTTCAGGTGAGGAAGGCCGCTAAGGACTAGCATATGCTGCTTTAAAAGCAGGTTAGCTAAACAAACAAAAAAAAGCAGGTTAGCCATCTGACCAGAGGTCAGTCACAGAAAATCAGGGTACCAGGGGTAGCCAGGCTTTCTGATCTGACCTTCTGAGTCACAGGTACCCAGCAGCATGGTTGATCCTCCTGCACCCTCAATACCCTTCTCTATCAAATGGGCATATTATGACTAAAGGGCTTGGGGGGGAATTCAAGGAGCTGATGTGTACTTAAAGTGCTGGGAGAAAGGTCAAGATAGGAGAACCAAGAGAAGAGGAGTGGGCACAAAAACAAAGAAAGAAAAAACTGGGCCTGTAAGAGTCATTTGAGGGTACCCAGTACTGAGAGGCTAAAAGCCCACCTCCAGGTCGTCTAGGCACTCAGACTCTGGTTGAGCAGCTACTGGGGAGACCTGCCTGGTGCTTAAATAGCTTCACAGGGACACCAGGAAGCACAAAGCCTCCAGGGGTTCATCTTCAGCTCAGCCCCCATAACACCTTGGGTGTACCACGGGGTCCTTTCCCGTCTCACCTGATCATCCGAACTTCCTCGTGTGATGGTGCTCAGGGGAATGAAATTCCCTAGAAATGAGCGTTATGACCTTATTTTTTTAGAATGACTTTATTTTTTTCAAAAAGAATTTATTTGACAGAGCACAAGCAGAGCAGCAGAGGGAGAGGGAGAAGCAGGCTCCCCCTCTGAGCAGAAAGCCCGATGTGGGGCTCCGTCCCAGGACCCTGGGATCATGACCTGAGCCAACAGCGGACGCTCAACAGACTGAGCACCCAGGGGTCCCTCAATAATGAGGAAATATAAAGTGAAAAATCAGAAAGGAAGTGCCAAGTAGCTACCCCCCCCACCCCCACCCCGCCCCAGCAGATGCGATCTGCATCCAGGAGCAGCCGCTCAACCTCCCTTCAACCCGGGGGCGGGTATCAACCGATGCGAGACGCAGAAGGGGGGCGCACGTTGCCCTCCGCGGCAGCGGGGCTGTGGCGGGGCCGCGGCAGAAGCCAGGGAGCGCGCCCTCGGGACTCGGGGGGCGGGGGGCTGCCTCTCCCGGGGCCTCCGCCCCCCACCCCCACCCCCCACCGCCGGCCCGGGCCCCCCTCCGCCTGCTCGGCCGCTGCCAGTCGGGCCGGCTGGAGGAGCGCGGGCGCCCGCGCCTTATCAATGGGCTGGGCGGCGTAGCGCGCGGCCACCTCCGGGAGGAGGAGCAGTCCCGGGGCCGCGGCGGGTGGGCCGCCCCGCAGGGCTCCTCCGCACGCGGCGGCCGGCCGGGGCGCGGGCCCCTGCGCAGGGCGCTGAGCCCCCGGGGCCGCGGGGCGCACACGGGCGGCCGTCGAGGCGCCCCCGGGAGCGCGCAGGGCACCATGCGTCCCCGCCTGCTGCTGCTGCTCGCCTGCGCCGCGCACGCCGTGAGTACCGCTCCCCTCGTGGGCCCCGTCCCACGCCAGGGGGGCCTGCAGGGTCCCCAGATCTTCCGCGGAAGAGGGGGAAACTCTGACACCCCGTGCCCCGCCCCCATCTCCTCTCCAGGTAGCCTCTTCCCCCAGAATGAAGAGCAGGTGCGTCTGGCGAAGGCGGGCTTGGCCCCCCTCCCGTCTGCACACCGACCCCTTCCTCCGGGCTGTGCCTCGACGGAAGCCCTGCCGCGCCCCTGGCAGGGCCCACTGTGTGCCGGGCACGCCGCCTCCATTCTTTCATTGAAACCTCACGATCGGCTTTCCAGGTCGATATTGTCACCCTCGATTTTAGGGACTGGGAAACAGGGACTCTAAGAGGCCAGAAATCTTGCCCCAGGAAAAGATGTTTGGAACCCACATCCTTCGGTCCCAAAGCCTTGACATTTTAACACACACACACACACACACACACACACACACACACACACTCCGAGGGAAACCTCAGAAAGTTCTGGCTGGAGCTTCTGGGTCTGTCTGTGGGGGGACGGTTCACAGCTCCCTCCCTCTCTTTTGGGATTTGGCTCCCTGAAGTCTGTCTGAGGGGGTCCTGGGAGTAGCTGGTCCCTGCCAACCCTATCCAGGGAGGAGCTGGAAAAGAAAAGAGAAAGGCAAAGTGGGTGGCTTGTTTTCCTTTCCTACAGAAACTCCTTGGACTCTAGAGCCTCTCCCACTGGGATTTGTGAATGAGTGGCTGCACCCAGATAGCCTGGATGGAAGGAATGGTGGTGGGGGGGGTTGGGGGGTAGGGTGGGAGGAGGGCCCAGGGGGTGCAGATTTCCAAAACCACTTCTTCCCACCAGCATTCCAAACTGGCCCTCAAGGCCCCTGTCCTAAGAAACTCCCCAGGAAAAGTGCTTGGGGACCTAATTCTGAGTCTCCAGTCTCCATCCTGGGTGAGTCCTTTCTGATGTCCAAATGACCTTGCCTTCCAGTAGTCCTCTCCTGTTTGATTATAAGAAAAACCTTCACCGCCAGAGCTGATGGGAGTGTTCATACTCAGGGGATGCCCCTCGGGCAGCTCTGTGACATTCCAGCAGCAGTAGTTTGGAAGAGTGGGATGTGAGACTCTCATTCCCAGCTCCCTTGTAACCCTGGAGTCTCTTCTCATCCGTGGCAGTGCTGGTGTCGGAAAGTGCTAGAGCAATAGTACCCCCTCACTAATCTGAACTCCCAACTTGGGGAAATACCACTCAGGACACTGGGGACAATTCAACGCCTCTAGGTATGTTGCTATTCAGTGCCCAGGATGAGAGAGGCAGTAGCTTCTTCCTTATGACCTTCCCCACCTACTGCTTAACCCTGAGGTTGTCGGAAGAAACCAACGTGTGGCTGAGCTTCAGGACTGAGGTTCAACCCACATTTTTAATCTCAAGGGGATCCCCAGGTTACGTCAGGAATAAGCAGAGGGGGCAATGAAAGCTTCCACTTGCTTTGAATCTTCAGTGTGCCTTGGAAGGCTTTTCATGATGCTCTGGTCCAATTCCCTTATTTTACAGATGAGCACACTGAGAACCACAGAAAAAAAGAGACCTGCCCCAAATCAGCAAGTTAGCGGTGGAGCTGGGACTAGAACCCAGCTCTCTTGATCTCAGTCACCCATAGCAATGCTTCCTTATGTCCTTTGTCTTTACATGTCATTTTCATACACTCATGTCCTGCTTTGTATTATCCCAAGATGGTTTCCTGTGTATAAGTTTCGGTCCTCTGGGCGTTTTATGGGGTTATCTGGACCTGAGGTCTCATACGTCTTGGCAAGAATTCCTTTAATAAATAAGAATGGAACTGACCTACTTTGGTTGGAGTATTTCCCAGCCTTTGAAACCCTGCTTACCTTCTGTTTCTTTGACTCTGAATGGTCAGACATTTGATTTGGAGATTTAGGGCATTTAAACAATTTTTTAAAGTTATTTTTAAATTTTATTTATTTATTCATGAGAGACAGAGAGAGAGAGAGGCAGAGACACAGGCAGAGGGAGAAGCAGGCTCCACGTGGGAAGCCCGATGTGGGACTCAATCCCAGGTCTCCAGGACTGCGACCTGAGCCAAAGGCAGACACTCAGCCACTGAGCCACCCAGTTGCCCCTAAAGTTATTATTTTTTAAAGATTTCATTTACTCATGAGCAACACAGAGAGAGAGAGAGGGAGAGAGAGAGACAGACATAGGCAGAGGGAGAAGCTGGCTCCCTATGGGGAGCCCATACTGGACTTGATCCCAGAACCCTGGGATCATGCTCTGAGCCGAAGGCAGATGCTCAACCACTGAGCCTCCCAGGCATCCCAACAAATTTTTATTCATTTTGCCCCCCCCCCCCATTGAGTAAGATCATGGACATCTTCCTAATGGGACATCATTAAGCCAAATTGCTTTTTACTGCTACCTACCCTGTCCCCTCGCCTTTCCATATAGGGAAGAGTCAGGAGGGTCCCTTGCAAATGGAAACCAGAAAGTGATGATGACTGAAGGGGCCAGTTTTCTGAGACCTCCATAGAAACATGGTCTTACCTCCCTTTGCTATCCCACCCCCTTGAAGCTCATGAGGACTTTTCCCTGGAACGATATTGATATTATTCACTAGCATATCTGTACTCCTCCTCCTCCCCAATACACACACTTTGAGATGTTGTCTTATTCATCTTCTATCCCTAGAGCCTGCCACAGTGTAAGGAGGAGCTCAGTGAGTGTGTTGGTTGAGTGAAAGAGCGAATGAGTGAATGAATGCGTGTCATAAGCTGTGGCACTTTCCTATAGCACCAAGTAATAAACAGTGACATCCTGAAGGCAATCATTACTTACAAAATTGTACATAACTGTGTCAAGTAAATGAAAAACAGTCATTCAAGGAAGGGCTTTTTAATCTGTGGCATCTGGCAAACTGCCAACTTCATGACCTTAGTGAGTTAAATGGGGTGTAGAGAGCTACTTTCCCCTTCAAGTGGGGTTTCTTCACTTTGACACTGTAACCCTGGATATTAAATCTGGGCTTTCAGCAAAGGGTGCCAGGAAGGGAGTGAGCTCCTCTCTCAGCTTGGAGGAAGTGATAGGGTAGGAAGAGTGGGGACACGGTGGAGAGAGGAGAGTTACAGAATTCTTTGTTATGGGGGATCCTGTACATCGGGTGCCATCTAGCACCATCCCTGGCCTTTACCCACCAGAAGCCAGTAGCACCTCTCTGCGTTGTGCCAACAGAAATATGTCTCCAGACATTGCCAAATGTTGTCTGAGAGGCAGGGAGAGAAGAACTGCCCCTGGTCAAGAATTGCTGCCTCGAAGCTTGTCCTGTTTCAGGGGAAATGCATTAGCAGAACTAACAATAGGGGTTTGTTGCATATGGGATTCAAGATGGTGGGATTGGTGACAGGGAATCGGAGCCGAAGACAGAACATGTGTACCTGATGAACAGACACTTCCAGACAAAATGACTGGTGCCAAGAATGGGCTTAATCTTCTCTGGCCTCCCTCCTCTCTCCATCCTACCTCAGTGGACAGCTCAGAAACAGAAAAAGTCTTGGCACAGCCGTCTGGCACATGGTGCTGCTGCCTCCAGGGCGCTGACAGGCTCTGTGGCAACCCAGGGGAGCAGGATTTTAGGAAGACCTGCAAGGGTCACCTGAGGAGCTGGCTCTGGACAACTCTTCAGAGGAGGCTCGCTGGGATTTTTTTTATCTGCCAGAAAAATCACCTTCTCATTTTCTGGGGGAAATATTTGTGGATTCCTTTTGAAAACTGTCGCTCTCTCTAAAATTAATGTGGATGATGATGATAATGATGATGAAGGCTTCCTTTATCGAGCACTCACTTCATACCAGATACCCTGCCAGAGCCTTGCCAGCACCATCCGACTTTTTTCTCATAACCCTCATCATGCAGAGAAAGAAGCCCAGGCTCCAAGAGGGGTGAAGCCATTTGTCAGGGCCACTCACCCAGACATGGTGTGAGGACCCAACCCTGGGATTCCTAACAAGCACCCACATCTGCTCCTAGAAAGAGGCCTGCACTGGTTTCTGGTGCCCAAGGGGGCTGTCACAAAATTTTCTCCCAAACCTCAAAGTGACATTAATTTCAGTTTAATCTAATCACTTTATAAGACATACAATAAATACTGAATTACACATGCCATTTTATTAAGGGCCCCAGAGATGAACTTGAGGAGTCATAAAATCAATCACCTGGAGGTTACACCTTCCAAACTCTTTAAGAGGCTCCTTCTCTTAGCTTTGACCCACCTTTCTGTGCTCCCATGGGGCCTTCCTCCATGCACCCTGTTCCCATTATCCATGCCCTACAGCTTCCTCCATGCCCAGGGAGGAGGAAGGGCGCCCCACTTGGAAGCCTAGACTTCATAACCAGGATTAGAGTTTCACTATCACAGCAAGTGCCCTCCAATGTCCCCTGACTTGCTCCTCACTTTCCTGCCTTTAGCAAGCTGAGATTTCTCACCACTGACCTTCACTCAGGCATTGGGACAACCTGCAGCCCAGGGTAAAACCCACAACACTCAGATCCTATCTACGTGCTTACATTACAAACAGAGGGCTACTTGGCATTCATGTGGACTCCAGAAAATAATAATATCCTGGGGCCCACTCAACCTCAATGTTCTGTGTCCGGCAGATTCCAGGGGGCATTTGGGGCAAGAACGTCTTTTCTTGGCCATGTGCTATAGTCCCAGCCCACCCTGCTGCCAGGGTTCCTGTTTTCCTGTCTTCTTCAGAATCCCCACATGTCCAACATCCTCACCTGTGGGCTCTCCCTGATGTCTGTGTTCCTGACCTTCCTGGCCCTTCTTTCATTGCCATAGACAAGCTTGCCTCCTATTTCCTGACAGCCATGAATGAACTTCCTCCGACCAGCATTGGGCTCTTTTAGATGTATCTAAATTGTATCCACCTGTTCCCTCCCTTCGCATGTGCGTCAGTCAGCTCAGGCTGCGTAAGAAAGTACCACAGTCTGGGTAGGCTCAAACAACAGAAATGTATTTTCTCACAATTCTGGAGGCTTGATGGCCCAGATCAAGGGCCGGTGGGGCTGGGCCTTGTGAGAGCTCCCTTGCTTTGTCCTCACATGGTCTTTCCTCTGAGTGGGTGCAGAGAGGCAGATAGAGAAGGAGCTCTTTGGAGTCTCTTCTTATAAGGACACTAATCCTATCATATTAGGGCCCCACTCGTATGATCCTGTTTAACTTTCATTACCTCCCTACAGACCCTATCTTCAAATATAGTCACTCTGGGGGGAATAGGGTTTCAACATGAATTTGGGCAGGATAACATGGATATTGAGTCCATAGCACCATCTGAGTGGGAAGAGAGCCTCCCCTCCTGCTTGTGAGGCCAGTCCCTGCCCCTGCACTCCCAGTCCTCCCACCCCAATCCACTTCCATCTTGAGAGGACACAGTGAAGCCACTGTGCCCTGTCTTTATCTTTCTTCCTCTTAACTGGCCTTCCCCATCTGCTGGTCTGTCTGGGTCTTGCCCAGGTCTGACCAGCCCAGATGGTCAAGAGCCCTCCCTCTGCACTCAGGGCCTTCCAGATGCAGTTCCACCTCTGCTGCCTGATGGCCAGCTTCTTGGAAGAGGCATCCACAATGATTGCCTCCACTTGCAATGATTTCTCAGCCCACCACAACCGGCTTCCACCCCAACACCCACTGAAACCAGTCTCTTACATGGCCTTCGTTTTGCTGTCTTCATTTCACGCTTTTTGGCCTTGATCCCACCTAGAGTGACCACATGACTTAGAGAGATGGGAGGTTGTAAGTAATGATGTCGAGACAGCAGGCATACACCTGACTGTCTTGGGCAAAGTGGGCACAGGACCCTGGCCTCTCGAGGCATCCAGTGGAGGACCCTCCTTCCTTTCCACTCCCCACTCCCTTGGCTTCTGCTCTTTCCAGGCTTCTGGTCCCCATCCTTGTGCCCTGTCTTCTCAGGCCTATAAGGATCTCTTGCCCAGGCTCCCTCTTACTCTCCTCACTCTGCCCACTCTTACTGTATGATCCTCTTTAGCAGTCCTACCACATCAGAGATCCAGTCTTCCAAACTCATCTTACCCCCCCTCCCACCTCCCATGCTTTCTTCTTCTTTCCTCATTTTTCCCACTCTTGAGGCAGCCTTGTGGGAGTCCCACTGTCCCCCATCCTCACCCTGACATTCAATCCACTGTCTGCCGCTGCAGAACCTACCTGCTCACTGTCACTCTGGGCCCTACTCTTCCTGGGATGTTCAGGTGTTGCTGTTCTGGGTCTAACAATTCTCACTTCCTCCCTAAGTGGTAGGGCCACCTCATGGAGGGTCCCAGGCCTCCACTTTTGGTCCATTATGGCTGTTGCCTTCACTGTGTACTGCAGCTGTTGGTCTCTCTGGACCCCTTAGACCATGAGCTTGAAGAACAGGAGCTATGTCCCATGCACCTTCGTGTCCCCAGTGACGAATCAATTGCTGGGCAGAGAAGAGGTGCCCAATAAATATTTGATGAAATTTTGCATTTTGAACTGGTTGCTTGATAATGAGTTTCCTCTTCTTAGCTCTATTGTATAAACTGACTGGTATCATATCTCCATTTATTTCCCCCTTGAAAAAATTTCTTTCAGCCTAAGTTGGAAGGCAAGTAATTATATCATAAGGTGTGATTGGCAGAGCGATATTGAGTCTCTTCACCTTCTTTAGAATCCCGTAGATTTTTACTTCATCTCCTCCCAGATACTACCTTTTCAGATGCAAGAGTCCAGAGTTAAACTAGCAGAACTCGCTCTCAACATCTTTTTCCTCTTTTTTTTTTTCATTTTTCTCCTCTTATTTTGCTTTAGTTATTCTCTCTGTAGACTAGAGTTTCCTGTTGCTTTCTGAAGGCTTTCCAAGATTACATGCTTTAGAAATGGGAGAGATTGACCTTATTCCTCCTTCTAATACCACATATCCAAGAGAGGAAAGCACATTGTCCCAAAATGGGTTAGGTTTTCTCCAAAGGTCTGATCATTGCAATGGGACCTCATGGCATACCTCAGGGTGAAAGGGTCTTCCCAGGGAAGGGTTGTTGGCTAACAGGTTGAACAGATACCTCAAAATATGCCCACCATCTGAGAAAACCCCCCAAAGAAAGGGACAGTGGAAGCTAATCAGACAGTCACGAAGCAACAGGTATGAACTTGTACATGGTAGTAGACCAGCCGTGACTAGATGCTGAGGTCAATGCTGGAGTATCAAAGAGTGATACTTGTACAGAGACACTACTAGATATTCAGTCTTAAAAAGGATACTACTTAAGTGCCTTTCTTTAAAAAAAAATTACTGTGGGTTATGCCCACCAAAACCAAAATTGCATCTAAAATATAGGACACAGGGGCACTTGGCTGGCTCAGTTGGTAGAGCACATGACTCTTGATCTCAGGGTTGTGAGTTTAAGACCCATGTTGGGCATGGAGCTGACTTAGAAAAAAAATTAAAATAAAATAAAATATAGGATGCAAAAAAGTGGAATTTATCCAGATGGCAATGGGCAGATCAGTTCCACAGTTCTGAAACACAGAGGATTTAGTCCAGAAAGTCAAAAGACTCCTTGAAATCAGTTCCAGAGAGGCTTGTTGGCAGAGCTGCTCTATTTAGAAACTTAGAATGCAACTATGCTATGCAGTTGATAAAGTGAAGGACTACAGATTTTGTGATCAACAAGAAAAAAGAAAGTGAATTTAAATTTCCAGTGAAAGACAAAAGTTACATGAAAACTTTCATGGTGCAAGTATTAAAAAAGCCAAAGTTTGACATGATTGCAGCAATATTTTTAAAACTCCAGATGTAAAAGTGGCCTGGACTCAAAGTCTGAAAATGAAGAGGAAAGTAATGTAATGTTTCTCTTTGGCTAATTAAAATAATAAAGAAAAGTACCATTTAGTAAATTTTTTTCTGACAATCCTTTAGTGAATTTATGAGGAATACATATATTTAAGTGTACTTAGGTTGGAAGTGCCTTTTTTAAAATACCAACCAGCATCCCATTCTTGGTACCAACTATTCTGGGATTTTTCTGTTCAAAATATTTTGCTTATGATGCTAAATATATAGGGTTTTTCCTCACATTGACAACCAATTCTCCAACTGGCCCAGCACCAGCTGACTATTCTAAAATTTAATTCAGTTCTGACTCTAATCATCTGGAATCAGCACAGATCCACAGACTATGGGTTAAGGACATAGTGCACAAGACTGATCCTACTTTAGATGCCAATCCCAAGTCAGGGCCTGTACTTCTGGCTGATTGTATACTGGAGGTTCCCATGACCTCCTCCTTTGATTTGATCATTTGCCAGAAGCATTCACAGAACTCAGGAAAGTACTTTACTTGCCATTACTGGTTTATTATAAAGGATACAATTCAGACAGCTGAGTGGAAGAGATGCAGAGGGTGAGGAAGGGGACATGTGGAGCTCCCAGCACCTTCATGTCTTCACCAACCTGGAAGCTCTCCAAACTCTCTTGTTTAGAGTATTTATGTAGGTTTCATCACATAGGCATGATTGACAAAATCACTGACCATTGGTGACTCCATCACTGCCCTCCCTCTCATCTCCTGTGATCAAAGGGCAGCTGGAAGTTCCAATCTCTAACTACATGGTTGGTCTTTCTGGTGACCAGCCCTGATACTGTAGTTATCTAGGGGGCCCCAGTCATCTTATCAGCATATACAAAGTCACTTTCCATCACTTTGGAGATTCCAAGGGTCTTAGAAACTCTTGTATTATTAGGAACTGAGGAGTAAGACCCAATATTAAGATGCTTCTCTCACCCTTGTTGCTCAGGAAGTTACAAGGATTTTAGGCACATGATGCCAGGAACCAGAGATGAACACCAAATCTATATTTCTATTATATCATAATATTGCATTAGGACATCCAGTTTCAAATGGCAGATTAATCACAGGTGTTTATCTACTCTGCCCCTGGTAGTGTCCTTAAAATGATAGTAGAGGAATCACAAAGGTATAAGCCCAAAAATCAAAGGGAACAAGGTGAGACAACAATGAAGCAGAGTTTTCAAGAAATCTTTGGAGACGGAAAATGAATGAAGTAGTGGTAGCAGTGTGGGAAAATACCAACCTGTGTGCTTGCACCAGGTAGAGTGGGATTGATGACAAATGGTCTGATGGGCCTGCAGTGCCCTAGAAGGGCTCCGAGCATGGAGGAGAAACATAGATCCTGTCTTGGGGATCCTGATTATTTATTTTATAGCAAAAGCCACAAACTGTTCAGACCCACAGTGGTTCCAAGGACCCCATTAGTGAGTGCTTCAAGCTTAACCATGTCATAGTACACAGCACAGTGACTATAGCTAATGGTATTGCCATAGTGTTCTGTGGGGACACATGGGAGCTACTCTAGCTACACTTGTGAGTGCAACAATAATTTATAGATCTGTAGAATCATGTTGTGTATCAGAAACTAATGTAACAGTGTGTGTCAACCATACTTCTAATAACATACATGCATATATATGTATATGTAATAATATACATGTATGTGTGTGTGTGTGTGTATATATATATATAATTGGGGAAGGCCTCCAATGTGAAAATGACGAACAGGAGAAAAGAATGAGGATATATCCACCATGCAGAGAGGAGAAAAAGGTCACATGACTACAATTAATTTCCTAAAAAACAGTTCTTTATTTTTTTTTAAAGATTTTACTTATTTATTCATGAGAGACAGAGAGAGAGAGAGAGAGAGAGAGAGAGAGAGAGAGAGGCAGAGACACAAGCAGAGGGAGAAGCAGGCTCCTTGTGGGGAGCCTGATGTGGGACCTGATACCAGGGCTCCAGGATCAGGCCCTGGACTGAAGGTGGCACTAAACCGCTGAGCCACCCGGGCTGCCCTAAAAAACAGTTCTTTAAAAAGATCTAAGGGTGCCTGGTAGCTCAGTTGGTTAAGCATCTAACTCTTGATTTCTGCTCAGGTCATGATCTCAGGGTCCTGGGATTCAGCCCCACACGAGGCTTTGCACTCCATGTCTGCTTGAGGATTCTCTCTCCCTCTCTCTCCCTACCCTGCTCATTCTCTCTCTTGGTCTGTCTCTCTCTCATCAATCAATCAATCAATCAATCAGTCAATCTTTAAAACCGAAAAGATGCCAGGTCTAAGAAGGAGGAGTATGGGAAAGGGGGTGTTGAAGAAAAGGAGTCACCAGAGAATTAGACAGCCTGCCTGGAAATTAAGTGTATGATGACAAAGCATTTATTAGGATGCTCAACAGATGATGTCAAGGAAATGCCTCAGAAAGAAGAGCATCTGACACAATGGTAGAAAAGTAGAGAAAGGTGAAAGACTAGAGAGTCCATCTAGTTGTCCATTAATCAAATAATATGAATTTTAGGAAGACAGAATAGAGAAAATGAAGGTAGGAAATAATAAAATAAATCACATAGCATTTAAAAAATTCCCAGACATGAAGAACACAAGTCTTCAAATAGAAGTGTCCCCTGAGTATCTAACCAATGAATAAAAAAAGAAACGTTTCCTCTAGGAATTTAAAAGCAACTAAAAACAAGAAAAATTCTAAATATTTCTACAGAGAAAACAAGTCACATGCAAAAGGTTTGGAAGTACAACTGGATTTCATATTGATCCAGAAAGAGAGGAGAAAGGCCTTCAAAGTTGGGAAGGAAACTTATTTTCAACCCAGAATTCTCTGCCTGAATGATTAACTTGATAATTCATCAAATTCATAAAAGCCTTTTCACTTCTGCAAAGATTTTGAAGTTTACCTCCTACATACACTTTCACAAGAAGCGGCTAGAGAATGTGCTAGAGAACAAGGAAGTGAAGCAAGAAAAAAGACGTCAGATCTATGAAATCAAAGTCTAGTCAGAAGAGCTGAAGAGAGGGTACCCAAAACCACAGCTAGGAATCAGGCCCACATTAGAGCAAGAGGAACAAGGACCAGCAGAGAGGTCTCCAGAGGTAAAACAAATACAACTGTTGATGGATGTCTCACAGAGCTGTTGGAGCACTTAGAAAAATTAACCATATGTACACAGAACACTAATCAAATGAAAAAAAAACAAAGTAACTATTGACCTCAGGAAAAACAAAATGTACGAGAAGAGACATAATCATTTTACATGGCTAGACTTAGCAATGAACAATATTTCATAGTCAAAACAAGACATAAATATAGACCATTTATTTAACAAAAAATTAAGTCAAGAGAAGTATATATAATATATGAGGGACAGAAGTATATATAGGGAGGTTTAAAAACATCTAAATCTTTATCTTCCATAACAGAGTTTGGAATAGTGTTTCAAATTAATAATCTAAGAATTAGCAGTAGAAGAATATAATTTTTAAATATGGAAGGGGGCCTGGCTGGCTCAATCAGAGAAGCATGTGACTCTTGATCTTGGGGTCATGAGTTTGAGCTCCGCATTGGGTGTAGAGAGACTTTAAAAATCCTTGAAAAAATATGGAGATAAAACCAAAAATGAACAGCTAAAAAGAATTGAAATAGTTGCCTCTGAAGAGCAGGTAAAGATTAGGGAAGGGAACTGCTACTTTTGGTGGCAAACCCCTTGGCACTAGTACAAGTAAAAGAGGAAAAAAAATCCACATATATACACAAATTCAATTTTTAAAAACTGTTTAAAGGTACTTTTTAAGGACTAATAATTCTTGTTTTGAGGACAGTTTTAGAAGTTCTTTCATCTTCACCTATCTGTTTCTCCTGTGAACTTTATTTATATATTTATTTTTAAAGATTTTATTTATTTTAGAGAGAGAGAGGATGGCAAGGAGGAGCAGAAGGAGAGGGAGAGTCTTAAGCAGACTCCATATAGAGCATGGAGCCCAAATTTGGGCTCTATCTCATGACCCTGAGATCATGACCTGAACCAAAGCCAAGAACTGGAGGCTTTAACTGACTGGGCCACCTAGATGCCCCTCTTCTGTGAATTTTAAGTAAAATTATATTTAATAATTATATATAAATATAAATATACATGTAGCTTCTCCTCCTCTTCTCTAGGTTAATTTAGCTAATAAGGGGGCTTGTTTCCCACTTATTTTCCTTCCATTGCTTCTACCACATGGTTGCTCCATTGACCACACTCCTCTCAGCCACTCCCAGCAACCTGAATGGCCCCTTTTCTTCACTGCTGGTCACCATCTGGAGCCACAGGCTCAGTCCTTTCAGCAGAATGCTTCTGCTGTCTTTAGTTGGCATGCCACCACAATACAAAATTATTTTGGTTTATTAAATTTTAATGGAAGGACTAAGGGTAAAAAATGTGGAATGAACCACTTCACATCCATCAAGATGGCTGCTATTAAAGCAAAATACAAAAATAGGGGCTCCTGGCTGACTTGGTAGAGTGTGTGACTCTTGATTTCAGGGTCCTGAGTTTGAGCCTCACATCGGGTGTAGAGTCTACTTAAATATATATATATATATAAAGTAAAATAGGGGTACCTGGGTGGCTCAGTTGGTTAAGCCTCTGACTTGATTTTGGCTTAAGTCATGATCTCAGGATCATGAGATCGAGCCTCTTGTTGGGCTCCACATTCAGCAAAGAATCTGCTTGAGATTCTTTCCCCTCCCTCTGCACCTCCTCTCTCTCTCTCTCTCTCTTAAATAAACTAATAAATAAATAAAATATTTTATTTATTTATTTTTTTTATTTATGATAGTCACAGAGAGAGAGAGAGAGAGGAGGCAGAGACACAGGCAGAGGGAGAAGCAGGCTCCATGCACCGGGAGCCCGACATGGGATTCGATCCCGGTTCTCCAGGATCGCGCCTTGGGCCAAAGGCAGGCGCCAAACCGCTGCGCCACCCAGGGATCCCTAAATAAAATATTTTAAAAAATATACAGTAAAATAAAAAATAACAAAAGTTGTTGAGGATGTCGAAAAATGGAACCTCTGTGCATTGCTAGTGGGAATGTAAAACTGTGCAGCTGTTGTGGAAAACCATTTGGTGGTTCCTAAAAAAGTAAACATAGAATTACCATATGTTTCAGCAATTCTGTATCTGGGTATACACCCAAAAGAATCGAAAGCAGGTACTCAGATATTTGCACACCCATGTTCATAGCAGCATTATTTACAATAGCCAAGAGGTGGAAGCAACCCAGGTGTCCATCAACAGAAGAATGAAAGAACAAAACGTGGTGTATATGCACAATGGAATATTATTCAGCCTTACAAAGGAATGAAATTGTACTAGATGCTACAAGATGGATGTGCCTTAAAAACACACTAAGTGAAATAAGCCAGATATAGAACAAATATAGTGTGATTCCATTTATACCTACAAAAGCCAAATTTGTAGAGTCAGAAACTAGACTAGAAGTCATTAGAGGATGTGGAAGGAGGGAAATGGGTAGTTATTGCTTAATGGGTACAAGGTTTCTGTTGTGATGCTGAAAAAGTTCTGGAAATAGTAATGATTGTTGCACAACATTGTGAGTGTACTTAATGCCACTGAATTGTACACTTAAACATAGTTAAAGCCCTAAATTCTATGTTATGTATATCTTACAAGATTTTTTTTAAAAAGAAATTATAGGATAAGAAGAAAAGGTTACTATCTTCTATTTTTTCTGTAGTCCAAGGGAAAAGCACCAAAGAAGTTGACATTGTCTTGGAGGGACAGTCCCAGTACAGGGGTTCTCTCATTTCTAACCTTGCTCCATCTTTTTCTCAAGAGTCCTCTCTGTGGTAGGACCCCTTTCTTGAATCCCACATTGCAAATTGCCACCTCTTGGGGGAAACTTCACTCCCTAAATTGCACACATTGGTACTGCCCTAGAATCTCTTCCCTACCCTGTGTCAGTCAGTTATGCTGTATAACAAGCACAAAAAAATCTCGGTGGTATACAGCAGTAAGTGTTTATTTCTCTCTTTGTTTGTAAGTGAGCTGGGGTTTAATTGATCCAGGCCACGCTCAGCTGGCTTGGCTCCAGCCCCTGGGTTAGGTTCAAGTCTGCTGTGTGTGTTATTCATTCTTCCAAGACTGGCAGGATACCCCAGGTGGCAGAAATGCAAGAGAGCAAGCACAGCTGTGCAAACATATTTCAAGCTTCTTTTCATATCAGATCTACCTAATAGCCCGGTGATCAGTCACATGGCCAAGCCCAAGTGAGAAAATATACTCCACCCACCATGAAGTCATTTGTATAAACTCCTATAGGAAATTGAGACCAATAATTCTAATTACGATAATTCCTCTTTCCCTGTCCTTGGCAGTAAAACTCCTAAGTCTGTTATGAGTTACATTGTCTATATTAATACCCAAAGGATACTACAGAATGTGGAAGCTCGCAAGTACAGTCCAGGATAGATTTTGTCCTCTGAATCTGGCAGCATAATCAAGCCTGAAATGTTGCCCTCATCCCCATAATTGAATATGGCACATCACTATATCCACACATGAAAGAGAGAAGCATGTTTCTTTCCTTTTAAGGGCATAAGATACCACTTGCACATGTGTGTTTTGCTCTAATCCATTGCTAGAACCAAGTCACCCGGGCACACGTTAGTTGCAGGGAGATGGAAAATTCTAGTCTCCAGATGGGCAACCATATATGCCCAGTTAAATTCTGATTGTAGTAGAGGAAGGGAAAAATAATTATAGAAACAAAGAGTAATCTCTGCCAGAGAGGTTATAACTGCAGATAGGAATGGGAACAGAGACATGGAATGAAGTATCTACCTTCCCCTATATATTTACATAATATTTTTAAAGTTTCATATAATTTTCGTAATACTTCCATGTATTCTCTTCCAGATTTTCTTCTGAAAATATGGTACATTCTACATCCTTACAATCATACAGTGTATACAACTTTGTGTCATGCTCTTCTCATTTAATATCATGGTGTTACCATTAACAATCTGTACTGCTGAATAGTCTTCTGAATTATCACAGGTAATGGCTGAAACTATCATGTTGAATGTAATTTCAAGATTTTAAAAAATATATTTCATTATTTATTTGAGAGAGAGAGAGAGAGAGCATGAACAGGGTGAGGGGCAGAGGGAGAAGCAGATTGCCTGCTGAGCAGGAAATCTGACATGGGGCTTGATCCAGGACTCTGAGATCATGACCTGAACCGAAGGCAGATGTCTAACCAGTTGAGCCACCCAGGCGCCCCTAATTTCAAGGTTATAGTATTATATATTATGTTGAATGTTAGCTGAGTGTTCCCTCAGATGTTTAAATTGTATCTTTTTAATATTTAAACTTTATTTTGAGATCATCGTAGACTGTATGAAATAATACAAAAAGCCCATAGCCTTTTGCCAGCTTCTCCCAGTGATAAAATCTTGCAAAACTATAGGTAGTACAGTATTACAATTCCAGCATTGACATTGACACAGTGAAGATACAGAACATTTCTACCACCCCAAGGATCACAGTGCCCTGTTACAGTCACAACCACTTCCCTCCCACTCCTACCCCTTCCTTAATTCCTGACAACCACTAATCTCTCTATTTCTATGATTTTGTCATTTCAAGAGCTATATGGATAGAATCATATAATATGTAACCTTTTGGGATTGACTTTTTTTCATTCAGCATACTTCTCTGGAGATTCATCTAGGTCGGCATATGTATCAATAGTTTGTTCCTTTTTATTGCTGAATGGAGTTTCGTAGTATGGATGCATCATAGTCTATTTAATCATCCACCCATTGGAAGACACCTGGATTGTTTGCGTCTAGGGCTGTTATGAATAAAGCTGCTATAAATATTCACATACAGGTTTTTGCATAAATAGAAGTTTTCACTTCTGTGGGATAAAGGCCTAGGAGTGCAATTGCTGGATCATATAATAGTTGTGTATTTAGCTTTTGTAAAAACACTGCCAATCTGTTTTCCAGAGTGGCTATATCAAATTACATTCCCAGCTGCAATGTATGAGTATTCTAGTTTCTTTTTTTAAAAAAATGTTTTTAATTTTTATTTATTTATGATAGTCACACACAGAGAGAGAGAGAGGCAGAGACATAGGCAGAGGGAGAAACAGGCTCCATGCACCGGGAGCCCGACGTGGGATTCGATCCCGGGTCTCCAGGATCGCGCCCTGGGCCAAAGGCAGGCGCCAAACCGCTGCGCCACCCAGGGATCCCAGTATTCTAGTTTCTACACAACCTCGCCAACACCTGTTGTTACTATTCTTTTTAATTTTAACTATTATGATGGGAGTATAGTGAAAACACATTGGGGTTTCAATTTGCATTCACTTAATAGCTAATGATTTTGAGAACCATTTCACATGCTTATTTGCCATCTGCATATCTTCTGTGAAATGTCTTTTCATGTATTTTACCTATGGTTCTAACTAAATTTTTTGTTTGTTTACTGGTGAGTTTTGAATGTTCTTTATAAATTCTAGATACCAGACGTTTCTTGAATATGTGACTGCAAATATTTTCTCTTTCTTTCTGCAACTTGTCTTTTCATCCACTTAATATGATTTTTCATAAAGCAAAACTTTAAAAATTTTTTATGAAGTCCAGTTTGCCTAGTTTTCCTTTTATGGATTGTGCTTCTATTGTCACATGTAACCCTGAAAGTCTGCTCACTTTTGGATCCTTGGGACTCCAGGATCATGCCCTGGGCTAAAGGCAGGCACTCAACCTCTGAGCCACCCAGACCTCCCTACTTTTAATTTTTTTAATGAAAAAAATATTTTAAGCTCCAACGAGGGGCTTGAATTCACAACCCTGAAAGCAAGAGTCACATGCTCTACCAGCTGAGCCAGCCACATGCCCCAAAGTCTGTTCAATTTTATTTTCAGTTTATTTTTTCTCTGTGTTGTACAGATAGAGTGATTTCTACTGTCCTGTCTTCTGGCCCAGTGACTCTTTCTTCTGTCCCTCTCCATGCCACCACAATTCTCCTGTTGAACCCTTCCACTGAGCTTTTTCCTTCAGTTATTATCTTTTTCAGTTCTAGCATTTACATTTGATTTCTTTGTATCTTCTATTTCTTTGCTGAGACTTTCTCTTATTGCCGAGGTTTATATCCCTACATTTGTTTTGAGTGTACTTATAATTGCTCATTGAAGCATTTTTATGATGGCTGCTTTAAATAAAGGTCTTTGTCAAATAGGTCTAGATCTCTCCACCTCAGTGAAGGCATCAATTAATCATCTTGTCTCATTCAGTTTGATATCTTCCTGGTTCTTAACATGATGAGTGATCTTTTATTCAAAGTGAGACTTTTTGTATTGCTGTAAGACTGCATCTTACTTAAATCTCTCTTAGTTGGCTTTTCCTGATGGGAGAAGGGGATGGGTGCTGCCTCATTTCTGCCAGGTCCAAGTAGAAGTCCAGCTTCCCCACTCTGCCTTTTTTGACAATAGCAAAGGAGAGAGTTTCTCCCCTTACTGATGAGTGGAAGGTGGGAGTATCAGCTCCCTATCTGGTCTTAGCAGTGAGTGAGATCTCATCATCACTGGTGCTGGTGAAAGTTGTGAGTGTCCATTAGGCCCCCTCCATGTTTAGAGAACCTTTTTTTAGCCATTCTTTTAGGGTAGGAGGCTGGCAACGGGTTCCTTCAGTCTTTCTTATCTGAGAGTGTCCTGATTTCCCTTTCATTTCCAGAGATATCTTCTCCTGAGTATAGGATTCTAGATTAACTCTTTTTCTTAAGTACCTATGACACCACCCCAGTGGGGAGATGGAGGAGCACCTCATTACTTCTGGATTGGAATGGAAGTCCTGTCTCCAAAGACATCATAGGCTGGGGGGACCTCTGTTAGCACATAGCAGGGAGAAAGCACCAGCTCCCTACTTGGCCATCTCTGTCACCACCCTGGCAGGGAGGCTGAGGCCATATGTCACAGCCTGGGGAAGACAGAAGTCCTAGTTCCCCAGCTGACCAGTTTTTTCTGTGGTATTTGGCTGGAGTAGGGAAGTTGTTGTCTATACATTTTCTGCCTTGCTAGACTTCCTCTTTCCTGGTCCTTGGCTAGAGAGAGCAGGCTTTTATTGGGGCTATTTTTGTCTGCATATGGCTACATTTCCTTACTGCTGACTTCTTCAGCTCTGGTAATGGGATCTAGGAAGTGAAAAGAAACTTCAGAGACATTACGGCTTCCTTGGGTCATGAGGTCTTCAGCTACTTTGCCTTCTTTCCACCTTCCAGAATCTTCCTAACCTTGTTTTGTAAATAATGTCCAGAGTTTCTTGTTGTACTTAACAGGAGTAATAGGGAAAAGCTTTGTGTATTGTATCTTCCTGAAGTCCATCTCTTTGTTGCTATAAGACGTAAAGCTGTAACAGAATCCTTCCATATAAAGCTTTTTCCACATAAATTACTAGACGTAAAGTCAGCTGGCCAAAAGGTATGAACATTTTTGTGACATTTAATGCATGATGACATCACTTAAAAGATTGTACCTGTTTGCACTACCTCCAGCAGTTTCTCACGTTTTAAGAGTGATGTTAGTCTCAAGGCAGCACTGAACAGAATGTGTGTCTACTTGAGATCTTTGGTGAACTAGAGGCAGCTTGCCAACCTGCAGGCAGATTTTTCCACTCAAGCTCTTCTACTGGCTCTGCTGAAAAGCTAGAGGGTGCTGGTGTTGATGGGCTTCAGCAAGGACTGGGAGGGAACCCCAAGAGAGGATAAAGGCATAAGTATGTGAGGCTGCATGCCTGTTCTCCCAACAATGACTACATTCTTAGGGAAGCTTGTTTCATATGAGAATCTAAATATAAGAGTCATCACAAGCAATGTGATGAAGTCGTTTTGCTATATTGTCAGGTATGAGATGGAAATTCAGGGGAGATGAATGGGGAAAGAATGACCATAGTGTAATTTTTTAAAAAAGATTTTATTTATTTATTTATGAGACACACACACACAGAGATAGAGATGAGAGAGAGAGAGAGAGAGAGGCAGAGACACAGGCAGAGACACAGGCAGAGGGAGAAGCAGGCTCCATGCAGGGAGCCCGACATGGGACTCGATCCTGGGATTTCAGGATCATGCCCTGGGCTGAAGGTGAGACTAAACCGCTGGGCCACTGGGGCTGCCCAACCATAGCATGATTTTAATGCTGGACAGGCACAGGCATTCCTGCAGCAGCTCTGTTGTGGTTGATCACAGGCTCTGGGCCAGGGGATGTGATGTGTGTGTTTCATGGGGATCATGGGCCCAGTTGCTTGGTATTGGGGAGTAGTTGGAGAAGAGCAGTTGCTGACAGCTAATATATTGCTTTTTATTTTGAGAGAGAGAGAGAGAGAGAGAGAGATTGGGGGTGGGGGTAGGGGCAGAGGGAGAGAGAGAGAATCTCATGCAAACTCCATGCTTACCACATGGAACCCTACAAATGGCTTGATCTCACAACCCTGAAATCATGACCTGAGCTGAAATTAAGAGTTGGATGTTTAACTGACTGAGCCACCCAGGCCCCCTGTGGATAGATACTTTCTGACTGCAATAGCGAAGGGTCATAAGATGTGGAAGATCCAAAATAAGAGATAACCAGATAATTTATGTTTGGTTTGCAGTCATTTGAATACTGTACTACCTTAGCTGCCCTTCTCTGGTCCAGAGCTTTTGTTTATTTGGGCCATTTTGGAGCATGGCTTTGTCCCCAGGGACTTCTCCCCCTCTCCATTATGTTAACATTTTCATCTACAACACAGTAGTGCAGGATTGACAAGAGGGTATGAAACCTAGCCCTTGACCTCTTGGAAGGCTGGTCTCTGAAATCAGGAATCCTGGGTGTCAGACTTGGTCTCATGCCCAAACCACTATGGGCATCAGTTTCCTTTTCTGTGTCTCTTTACAGGGTTATTTTGGGATTAAATAAGGTATTATATGTGAAAAGACTCGAATATTAAAATTCGTTACTCTGTAAAAGGTAAAGAAGAAGTCCAATTCATTTATCTTTTCAATTGTTCATTCATTTACTCATTCGTTCACTCATTTACTCACATATTTATCAAGTGTCAGGCACAAATAAAAGAAGGGAGCCGTGCTCTGGAAATCTACTCTAGGAAGAGCTAGGAAGTCAGGACTATATGCTAATTCTTCCTGTCTAGCTCTTTCCTCAGTTGCTCTTTGCATGGGGTGAACATGTGCTCTCTTCTGGGGAACTGGGAGATAGTTAAGTATAGGTTTCAAAGACCTTTGAACCAAAACTAAGCTTGCCAAACCTGGGAAATAAACACTGTTGGAATAAATGAAGTCCTACTGACTAATAATGGTGAGATGTCCAGAAAGCAAGTAACTCACTGGGCTCGGGAGTCTTGGTAAACTTAAGAGCATGATTTGCAGTGGACAAGCTACAGATTGAGTGTCCTGGCTGTCCCAGCTGTGTCCTGAATTCTCTCCCAGGAGTGGCTGCCTCCATCTCACTGTGAGGAGCTCCTTGGTGGCGTGGATTTTCCCCTCCTTATTTTGAATCCCCACTATCTAGTCCCACTCTTGCTCACAGAAAGTCTTTTTGTGATACACTGGAGTTAGTGGCCAACATGAGCATTCTGGGTTTTGGACTTGCAGGTGGGCGCCCTCCCCAGACTGTGTGATGTGCTGCAGGTGCTGCGGGAAGAACGGGACCAGTGCCTCCAGGAACTCTCCAAAGAGAAACCAGGAGACCTGGGCATGGAGCAACCAGCCCCAGGTACGTGGCCCACTTTAGTCCACTCATGGATGTGGATTGTGTCCAGTCCCACTGGGGTAAGGCGGACTGGGCCAGTTGAGGATGTAAGGTGCTGGACTAGCTGTATTCATTCAGATAATCAAGGGTGGGGGTGGGGAGGGTCTGGAGTGATCCCAGTGAGCTGTTGACACACACTCAAGAAGTCAGATCATCACCACTCACTGTTTCTCTGGGCTTCTGGATACAAGTCTGTGTTTTCAAACCACCAACTTGTGCATGATGACTTCACCAAGGTAAGAGTTTGGTGAGAATGACTAGTCAAGGCAGTGTACCTCTTATCCATTCTCTCGCCTCCTCTGCCAGTTTGATGAGTGAGGTAGCCAGAAAGGCAGCAAGGGGTCAGAAGAACCAGGGGTCCAATGTTGGCTTACACTCACTGGCTGTGTAACCATGAACAAGTTCTCTAACCTGCTGAGCCTCAGTTTCTTGATCTACATAATGGAGATGATAATGTCTACTTTGGGACTATAGCGATAAATGAGATAAAGTATGTTCAGTACTATGATTCTCGGGGCACCTGGGTGGACCAGTTAGTTAAGCATTTCCTTCACCTCAGGTCATGAACCCAGGGGCCTGGGATCAAGCCCCGTCTAGAGTTCCCTGCTCAGAGGAGAGTCTGCTTCTCTCTCTACCCCTCCCCTTGTCCATGTGGGCGGGCTGTCTCTCTCTCAAATAAATAAATAAATAAATAAA
The DNA here is from genome assembly GCF_905146905.1 of Nyctereutes procyonoides. NCBI lineage: Eukaryota > Metazoa > Chordata > Mammalia > Carnivora > Canidae > Nyctereutes > Nyctereutes procyonoides. The sequence continues at coordinate 8,293,596 of NW_026575030.1, read as the reverse complement.
TAATAAATAAATAAATAAATAAATAAATAAAATCTGAAAAAAAAATCAAAATAAATACTGGTGATTCTTAAATGTCATTATTTTAAGTCTTACTATTATTCATTTTAAAATACCATTAATTTGACATTTAAATGTTAATCTTATTCCTATTCTATTTTTTAGCTTCTCCTCATTTAAGGATTAGGAGGCATGTAGCATTAAGAAAAGAATCCATTACAGGTATTCAAACAAAGACTTGTACATACATATTCACTACTCTCAGTAGCAAGAGGCAGAAACAGCCCAAATGTCCATCATCTGATGCATGGGTAAGGAAATGTGGTCTATACACACAATGGAACATTGTTCAGTTTTAAAAAGAAATGAAATACTGGTACATGCTACAACATGGATGAGTCTTGAAAACATGGTAAGTGAAGAAAGCCAGTTACAAAAGGCCATGTGTCGTATGGTTCCATGTATACAAAATGTCCAGATCTGGCAACTCCATACAGACAGAAATTAGATCGGTAGCTGCAGGGGCTAGGGGAGGGGGGATGGGGAGTAACTGCTTAGCGGTTCCCTTTTGCTGCTGGTGAGAATATCTTAGCTCCAGATAGAGGCGATGAATGCATGATGCTGTAACTACTAAATTCCACTGAATTGTACACTTTAGAATGGATAATGGTTAATTGTATGTTATATGAATTTTTAAGTAGACTTTTTTTTTTTACAGCAATTTACTGCAAAATTGAGCAGAAAGTGCTGGGTTCCTATATACTCTCTGCTCCCCACCCAAGCATAATCTCCTCCCCCATGAACATCCTATAACAGAGTGATTCACTTGTTATAATCGATGAACCTGCATTGATACAACATTACTACTCAAAGTCCAGAGTTCATATTAGGGTTCACTCTTGGTATACATTCTCTGGGTTTTGACAAATGTATAAGGACATGTGTTCACCATTATAGTATCGTACAGAGTAGTTTCTGTGCCCTAAAAATCCTCTGTCCTCTACCTATTCATCCCTCTCTCTTTTCCCTAATCCTTGGCAACCACCGATGTTACTGTCTCCATAGTTTTGCCTTTTCTGGAACCTCATATGGGTAAAATCATACAATATGTAGTCTTTTCAGATTGGCTTCCTTCACATTGATATGTATTTAAGGTTTTCTCCTTGATAGCTTGATAGCACATTCTTCATAGAGCAAAATAATATCCCATTGTCTGGATTCACCACAGTTTACCCATTCACCTACTGAAGGACATCTTAGTTTCTTCCACATTTTGATAATTATACATAAAGCTGCTATGTGTGGACATAGGTTTTCAACTCATTTGGGTAAAATACCAAAGAGCTTGATTCCTGGATCATATACATGGTAAGAGTATGTTCAGTTTTGTGAGAAGCTACCAAACAGTCATCCAAAGTGGGCGTGTAATTTTGCATTCCACAAGCAGTGAATGAGAGTTCTTGTTGCTCCACAGTCTTCACCAGCATTTGCTGTTGTCAGGGTTTTTTTTTTCAATTTAATTTGATAAAATGCATGTAACATAAAATGTAATATCTTAATCATTTATAAATTTAAAAAAATTTTAATTTTAGGAAAAATTGCATAACGTAGAATTTACCATCTTAGCCATTCTCAATGTACAGTGCAGTAGTGTTAAGTACATTCACCTTGTTGGGCACTCGGTCTCCAACACTCTTTTCATCTTGAGAAACTGAAACTCTATATCATTAAAACAACTTCCTTGGGCTGCCTGGGTGGCTCAGTTGGTTAAACGTCCAACTCTTGATCTCAGGGTTGTGGAACCTCCTGAAAAACAAACAAACACCCAACAGCTCCCTTTTTTTCCCTTACCCCATCACCCGGCAACCACCATTCTACTTTCTGTTTCTATGAATTTGACAATTCTATTTACAAAAATTTTTTTTTTGAATTTGACAATTCTAGATACCGCATGTAAGCGGAATCATACAGCGTTTGTCTTTTTGTGATTGGCTTATTTCACTTAGCATAATGTCCTCAAAATTCATCAATGTTGTGGCATAGAGCAGAACTTTCACATTTTGTTTATGCATTCATTCATGAAAGGACACTTGAGTTATTGTCACCTCTTATCTGTTGTGAATAATGCTGCCATGAACATGAGTGTGCAAGTATCTATCTCTTCAAGTTTCTGCTTTCAATTCTTTCAGATATATAACTGGAAGTGAAATTGTGGGATTATATAGTAATTCTATTTTTAATTTTTTCAGGATCTGGCATACTGTTTTTTTTCATAGTAGCTGTAATATTTCACATTCTCACCAGCAGTGCACATGAGTTCCAATTTCTCCATATCTTCACCAACATTTGCTACTTTATTTTTTTATAGTAGCTATTCTAATGGGTATGAGGTGATGTATCATTGTTTTGATCTGCATTTTCATGATGATGAATAATGTTGAGCATCTTTTCATGTGTTTGCTGGTTATTTGTATGTCTTCTTTGAAGAAGTGTCTATTCAAGTCCTTTGCCCATTTAAAAATAGGGTTGTTTGGTTTTTTGCTGTTGTATCATAGGAGTTCTTTATATATTCTGGGTCTTAACCTGTTATCAACTCTATGATTTGTAAATAATCTTGCCTATTGTGTAGGTTGCCTTTTCATTCTGTTGGTTGTGTCCTTTGAAGAACAGAAGTTTTTAAGTTTGATATAGTTCAATGAATCTATTTTTTATTTTTGTTGTCTGTGCTTTTGAAGTCATATCTAATAAATCATTGCTAAATTGAATCTCACAAAGCTCTTCCTGTATGTTTTATCTTAAGATTTTTATAGTATTAGCTCTTATATTTAGGTCCTTGGTCCATTTTGAGTTAATTTTTGTATATGATGTCCAGCTTCATTCTTTCTCATGTGGATATCCAGTTTCTCCAACAGCTTTCATTGAAAAATGTCTTCCCCTTGAATGGTTTTGGCACTCTTCTCAAAAATCATTTGACTGTATACGTGAAGGTTTATTTTTGGGTTCGCTAGTCTATACTATTGGTCTGCACAGCTGTCTTTCTGCCAGTGCCATGCTGTTTTGATTACTGTAGCTTTGTAGTAAGTTTTGAAATCAGAAAGTGTGAGACTTCCAACTTTGTTCTTTCAAGTTGATTTGGCTATTTTCAGGTCCCTTGAGATTCCATATGAATTTTAGGATGGATTATTCTATATCTGCAAGTAATGCCATTGGGATTTTGATAGGGATTGCATTGAATCTATAGATTGTGTTGGATAGTATCAACATCTTAACAATATCAAGTGATCTGATCCATGAACACAGGGTGTCTTTCCATTTATTTGTGTCTTTAGTTTCTTTTAGCAATATTTTGTCATTTTCAGCATGCAAGTTTTTAACCTTGTTGGTTGGGTATTCCTAAGTGTTTTATTTTTTTTATGCTATTGTAGATTGATTCATTTCCTAATTTCCTTTCCAGGTTGTTCCTCATTAGTGTACAGGAATACAACTGATTTTTGTGTGTTAATTTTATATCTATCCTGCAACTTTGCTGAGTCCATGTATTAGTTCAATAGTTTTTTTTGTGGAATATTGAGGATTTTCTACATATAAGATTATGTTGCCTGTGAACAGAGATAATTTACTCCTTCCTTTCCAATTCGGATGCCTCTTATTTCCTTTTCTTGCCTAATTGCTATGGCAAGGACTTCCAGTACTACTCTGAATACACCTGGTGATAGCCGGCATCCTTGTCTTGTTCTTGATCTTACAGGAAAAGCTTTCAGTCTTTCACCAGTGAGTATGATATTCACTGTGGGCTTTTCACATATGGCTTTTATTATGTTGAGGTAGTTTCCTTGTCTTCCTAGTTTGTTAAGCGTTTTTATCATGAAAGGGTGCTGAACCTTGTTGTATGCTTTTTCTACATCAACTGAGATAATCATGTGGTTTTTGTTCTTTACTCTGTGAATGTGGTATATTACATTGACCGATTTTCATATGTTGAGCCATTCCTGTGTTACAGGGATAGATCCCACTTGGTCATGGTACATAGTCCTATTAATGGATTATCCTCTTCAATTAAGTTTCCCGGTATTTTGTTTAAAATTTTTTGCAATAATGTTCATCGGGGATATTAGTCTGTAGTTTTCTTGTCTGGCTTTCTGTCTTTGTCTGGCTTTCGTAGCAGGATAATACTGACCTCATAGAATGATTTACCCCCTTTTCTCCCTTTTTAGAAGCGTTTGAGGAGGGCCAGTGTTAATTCTTTTTTATTTTATTTATTTATTTATTTATTTATTTATTTATTTATTTAATGTTAATTCTTCTTTAAAGGTTTGGCAGGATTCACCAGCAGGGCCCTCTGGGCTTTTCTTTGTTGGGAAATAAAAGTTTTTTTTTTTTTTTTATTGACTCGATCTCTTTACTAATTAGAAGTCTGCTCAGACTTTCTGTTTGTTTGTCTCAGTAGATTGTGTGTTTCTAGGAACTTACCCATTTCATCTAGGCTATGCAGTTTGCTGGTGTATAGGCCATGCATACATATCCTTTTGCAACAGTCTTCCCTCCAAGTCATGGCCTTTGTTCTTGAAATTCTTGATCTGTTGGTTATCCAGTTTCTCACTGTGTACCATGGCTGGGTCGGGGGCTCCTTCCCCTGCTCCAGCACCATGCAGCATATATACTGGTGCACACTGCTTTTTCGCTCCTCTTGTCTCTTCCGCCTCCACCTCCTCCTTCTCCCTCTTACTTTCCCACTTCACATGGTGCCTGACTACTGGTGGCAATGATGGTGGAATGTGCTGTGAGCTAGAAGAGGAGGCAGCCTCTATCTCTGTTTTGTGAAATTTACCTCAATTTTTAAACAGAAAGAGGAAGAGGATGAGAGTGGAGGAGAGAGACCCAGACTTTTAAATTAAACAGTCTGGGGGCACCTGAGTGGCTCAGTTGGTTAAACATCTGACTCTTGATTTCAGCTCAGGTCATGATCTCAGGATCATGAGATAAAGCCCTGCATCAGCTCCGTGCTCAGCGTGGAAACTGTTTAAGATTCTCTCCCTCTCCTTGTGCCCCTCTCCCTGCTCACTCTCTCTCTCTAAAAAGATAAAATAAAAATAAGTTAATAAGTTAGACAGGCTGTGTGACCTTGGACAAGTTACTTAGTGTCTCTGGGCCTCAATTCCCAATTTTTTTTTTTATGGAGTGGTGTGAAATTACAAGCATTCATTTACAAAATATAGGACTTACTGTTATGAGGTGGGAATGATGAGAACAAAGGATACAGTGATGAGAAAAAGGAACACAGATTCTAATCACCGAGGGATCTATTTTTCCACATGTAGTAGAAGCTTGGTAGCCTAGTTTCATCAAATAGGAGTTGGCTTTTTTGGCACATTATAGGAAGTCCAGAACTGGACTTTTTGTGCTGTTTGCCTCATGGTCATAAAAAGGCTGCCATACCTCCAGGCAGGAGGGGGAGAGTACCTGTCTCTGGCAGAAAGAAGAGAATCACCAGTAGAAAGGGTGAGATGTACTGGGAAGTCCCGAAGTTCTCTAAGTGACTTCTGTTTATATACCTCATCTGCCAGAACTGGACTGCATGGCCACCTCTGGCTGCAAATGAGGCTGGAGATTGATTTTTAGCTGTGCCTGCGGCCACCTTGAACAAAATCACGCTCTGTCAGTGAGCAAGGTAGACAGTCTCTGCTACAGCCGTTATGACTAGCTGATGAGGGAGACATTACTCAAATATCACAAATTATTGTAAAATGGAAACAAGATGAGTAGAGTGTGATGTTCGGCTCTGTGTAAGTATGAAGTGAGGGACTCTGACCTGGTCTGCAAACCCTAAGAAAGCTTTCTGAGGAAGCCATGTTTGAGCCCAGACTAGGGATGAGTAAACTTTCCTATGCAAAAAGGAGAAAGAGCAATCAGGGCTGGGGGAACAGTGGAGAGCACACCTGTGGTGGGAGGAAGGCCGAGGTGGCCAGAACGCAGCCTAGGGAGGAGAGCCAGCTTGTCACAAAATGGGCTCAAGAGGCAGCAGGGCCATGGCCATGCACAGGAGCACACTGGCTACATAGAGGATTTTTAGCCTGATCTTAGGAGCACTGGAAAGCCCTCAAGAGTCTTCAGAGGGGAGCTATGAGATCCTCTGTTTATGCAAAGATCACCTTTGCTGCAGCATGGAAGGTGCGTTGGAGAAGGACAGGAGGAGGTTCCCAGACCCCCCCTGGAAAGCTAGTGGTCTGGGCAATGGATAATGGTCCTCTGGACTAGCAGGGTTCCTGGGAAGCAGGTGCCGGGAGGAGGGTTCAAACGCAAGTAGCTAATTTGACAGCTATCCCAGGAACGCCCAGTATGGGGAGCTGAGGGAAAGGAAGGAGCCCCTAAACGTGGCATTATCATGGTGAGCAATGGCATTCTTTTCATTCACTTTTTTTTTTTTCATTCAGAACAGGGAGGGAGCATCGATTCCCTGTGCTCCCAGCCTGCCCTACTTGTGTGGACATGGGTTCCAGCGGCTGGAGAAAGCCTTCAGATAATGGGATTCAGGGGCTGGCATTTGAAAATGAGGTTGGTGTGTGCAGAAAGGGGAAAGAGCGAGGCCACACGAGAAAGGTCCGCTCCTAAGGGGAGGTGGAGGCGGAGAGGAGCGGACACAAGTAAGCCAATGCAGGCAAGACGTGGTGGAGATTCAACTCAGGGGCGAGGTGGGAGAGGGCACGTCCAGGATGGCTCCCAGGTGTTCCACTTGAGCAACAGGTAGATAGGGCAGAGGAAGACCGGGTGTGCAGGGGGAGGAGTGACACAGATCAGGAGGTGTCAGCCATGCAGAGGAGGGGTCAGGCTGGGGACCCCCTCTGTACAGGTGACAAAGGGGCTGAGGTTGCAGGAGGTGAGGGTGTGAGGGGGGAAGAGTGCCCAGGAGCCAGCCTCGAGCTGCCCAGGAGGCATTGTCAGGAACAGCCAGAGGCAGGAGGAAGATCAGGATGTGGTGGGCAGCTTGGGACCAAGCAGCCTGGATGTTGCTATGTGCTTTCAGCGATTTGCCCATCCTCTGCATCAGGGACAGGGACAGGATGACCTTCACCCCCAGCCCAGCCTTTCCTTCCTCTGCCAGCTGTGAAAGCCATTTGCCAGAGGCAGACCTTGGTCTTACAGTGCTCACTGGGGGGCACCATTGAGCCTGAGCCTCTTGATTTCCCAGAGCCCCTCCTGCTACCCTAGAAACTGTGTCTGGAAGGGCAGAAAAGGAGCCACCAACTCAGCCAGCCTTGGGTGCTGCAGTGTTCGCAGCTGACCTCTGCCTGCATGTCCCCAGCATGAATGCCTACAATTCCAATGACAGGGCATGGGCCTTTCATTAGCCCTAGGAGAAAGGCCTAGAATGCCAGGCCTCTGGGCGAGAGACGGTGGACTTCAGCTCCTACTGAGAAGTAAGGGGCACTTCTCTTGAGAATTAGTGCCTGATGTGTTTGGAATGTTCCATTGCTCTTCAGTGGGTCCAGGATGAGGTCCAGCTCCTGACTCGGCTCTTGTCCATGCCTCCATTCCAAACATTTCCCCATGGCTCAACCAAATTGCTTACGGTTTTACGATTGTGTCAGTTTCTCTGTGCCTCCAGGCCTTTGCACATGCTGATCCCTCTGCTACAGCACCATTCCCTCTTCCTCACTCTGCCAACTACCCTACTTTTTAGACACTTCCCAAAACAATTTCCTGAATGCCCACAGCTCCGCTGGTTAGGTGGCCACCCTGACCCCTACAGGGAGCCTGCTTGTCTCCCTCCTGGCACCTCGGCACTGCACTACAGAGATGTATTTGCTAGACTGTGTTAACTTTCCTCCCCTTACCCGATGCATGGCACAGGGCTTGCACAGACCAAGTACTCATTGTGTGTTTGTTGACTGACTTACCAAGCGAATGAGTGAGTACAGATACTGACTGAGAGCAAGGAGAGAGGAGAAAACAAAAAAGCTGGCCCTGAGTGGACAGTGGGAGATGAAGCAGAGCCATCCACGAGCCAAGGCCCCTGCAGGCCTGACCTGTCACAAACTAGCTAAGGTGGAGAGTGTGGCCCATGCCACCCATGGAGGGATGCAGAGAGCCTGACCCAGGAGCAGAGATGCAAGCCCTTTGTCCTCGAGGAATGCCCATAACAAGCATCGAGCTGCTCTGCTAGCCCCACTCAGCCTCCGAGTGACCCACATCGTTGGCTGGGCCCCCTGCTTGGCCTTCTGGGTGCCCCAGTGCTCCTGTTGGCTCCTGCACCATGAGGGCACATGTGCTCCTGTAACCTTGGGGGGAAGTGGTTGGCTGTGAGCTGAGCACCAGGGGTGCACACCAGGCCGCAGGACAGACAGAGCCAGCCAGAGTCTCAGTGCTGTTGCTTCCTCTCCGTGATCTTGGGCCAGATCTCTCCAACTTGCCCATTTAAAAATGAGGTTATCATGGGGACCTCATGACACCGTTGGCCATATATAGAGGCAGGGATCTCGTGGTGGCAGGGGGCTTCTCTTATGGCCCCTCTGCTGGGTCCGCAGAAACCAGGCTGGCCTCTGCTGTGGATGCCTAGCCTCCACCTGGGCCTGCTGTCCACCTGCATGCTCAGCCCTGCCCGGGGAGGCTCCCCTATCTGGAACTGCTACCCAGGCGCTACGGACGCCGACCTCACGCACACAGTGCTTGGGGTGGCTGTGAACGTGCCCACACCGGGTTCTGGGTTGACTGATCTGGAGCAGGTCTGCTCATCCTTTCTCCTTAAGGCTCCCACGTGGTCCTAATGGTCCTCCAGGTCCGAGAAAGCTCATTAGGAGCTCCCGCCCTGGTTCTGCCTCTAACTCCCTTGGAAGGCCCTGAGCATACCCTCCTTCTGGACCCACTCTCTCCGTATGAGAAAGGGACTGTGCTGGATTTGCAGTGTTCAAGAACGTTTGGTGAGGCTGGGGCAGGTGAGTGAGAAGGTGGCCAGGCTCCTCTCCTCGACACCCCCCTCCCCCAACACACACACGGGGCCCTGTGGGATCTGTTTGGCATGTCGGCCTTCTGCAATTTTCATTTGGGAAAGCGGATCCGTGGCGTGGAAAGCCTAGTTAAAAAGCCCTCGAGGCACAGGATGTCTGAGCACCTGGCCTGCTGGAAAAGTCTTCAGGTTCACTCTGCTGAGAGGTTGGGAAGACAGAGCAGAACATGCAAGCTGGCCCGGGCCTTGCTCTTGAGACTGCCCAGTCCCCGGGCCACCTAGGCCACAGGCCCACAGGCCCTCCGTCCCCAGCAAGGATCCGTCTCCTCTCGGTGCCTGAGGCAGGAGGGGCTGGCCGGACTCTCGGTTGGGGGCGTGGGGTTAATGGTTAAGCTGTCCAGTCCTCCCTGGGGAGGAGGTTAATGTTTGATCACCAGACGAGTCACAGGAAATGCCACTCACCGAGCTGTTCCCGAGCCCGGCACACTTATCACAAATAAAAAATTAACTCTTCAGCTATTCCGGGTTAGGTGGCCAAGGCCTTCCCAGCATTTTGTGGGAACATTTCAGGGTCACCCTAATAGCTGCATGAACCACTCTACCAGGCTATTTATTGCTCTGTTTACAGAAGCTGATACCCCCTTGGAGCTGGCTGGTGGAAGAGCTTTGACTCTCCATGGGGAAGAATGTTCCAGAGAGTTGGTATGGTGGCAGGAAAGGTGTGGGCTTGGCAATCACAAAGACATGTGCATTCCTCTGTCACATAGGGGCTGTGTGACCTTGAGCAAGACACTAATCCTCTCTGGGACTTCATGTCCTTGCCTTCAAAGTGGGGACTTGCCATTCATTCCCTCTTTCTTCTTGTCTCTGCTAGCTGGTTGCCCTGTCCTGAAGAACATGAGCAGGAGGGGACAGGCTGACTTCTTTTTGGGGGGCGGGGAAAGGGGAAGGAGTGAATGAGGTGAAATTCACATCACTTAACCAAACTGAACCGGTATAGAGTGAACAGTTCATCGGCATTCAGGGCACACAGTGCCGTGCAGCCAGCATCCCTCCAGTTCCAAAACATTTTCATTGCCCCAAAATAAAACCCCATCCCCAGTAAACAAACCCTGCTCACTGCCCCCATCCCCTGCCCCTGGCAACCACAAATCTTCTTCCTGTCTCAACGGATTTGCTGACCCTAAATTTCTTTCTTTTTTTTTTTTTTTTTTTTTTTACCGATTTTATTTATTTATTCATGAGAGACACAGAGAGAGAAGCAGAGACACAGACAGAGGGAGAAGCAGGCTCCCCATCGGAACTCCGATGTGGGACTCAATCCCAGGACCCGGGGTCACGACCTGAGCCAAAGGCAGACACTCAACCACTGAGCCACCTGGGTGCTCCTGACCTTGGATTTCTAAACAGAATCCTACAGTATGTGACCTGTGTCTGCCTTCTTCCACTGAGCATGTTTTCGAGGTTCATTCACCCTGTAGTCTACACCAGTATTTCAGACATGCTGATTTTAACACAGTTTTTTTCTAGCAAACATTCCCAGCTCCTTTTCTGGATTCTCCTCCTGAGGGGTTCCAGAAGCCAACTGTCTTCCCCCAGTGCCTGACACGCCCACCCTGCCCACAGCTCACTTCCCCTCTCCTTTGCTCGGCACAACAAATCTTGGCTCATTTTTCAGAAACAAGTAACTTATGTTTGTGTAACATTTCAGACTTCTTCTTCTTCTTCTTCTTCTTTTTTTTTTTAGTTTTCACCCTGTATAGTAGGTACTGTGATTAACCCCAATTCACAGATGAGGAAAATAGGGGCCCCAAGAGACTCAGGATCACCCAGAGCTGAAATAGGACTCTATCTCACATGTCTTGACTTTAAATCCAGAGAATTTTGTAGTTTGCAACCCTGCCTGAGCTGTGAATGATTGATACCTTCACACTCCCAAGAAGGGATTTAGAAGTTAGAAAAAAAAAAAAAAGACAGACTGTTGATGCCAATTAATCTTTAATTCATGGGAGAGGCAGCATGAAACAAAGAGCTTTAGGCCAGGTGAGAAAGAGCTATTGGGGTGGATGAGAGGATTCTGCAGGGCAATGTACAGTTTGCCCAGTGCCTGAGAGGGGATGGGCTCAGCGCACAGTGCTCAGGAGCTCACCTTAAGGAAAGCAGCCTTCAGCCTCAGGCTCGAAGTGTCCTTCCTCGTATCTCTCGAAGCCTCCATGCAACATCTAAAGTATTTCCCAGTCTGCTAATTCCGTGCCCTGCTTGAATACTTTTAGTGGTGGGGAACTCACTACTCCCAATGCAGTGTATTCTGTGGAACAGCTTGTGCTTCCTGGTTTTGGGGTTTTTAAAAAAAGACTTTAGTTATCTATTCATGAGAGACACAGAGAGAGGCAGAGACATAGGCAGAGGGAGAAGCAGGCTCCCTGCAGGGAGCCTGATTGCAGGACTTGATCCCAGGATCATGCCCTGAGCCGAAGGAAGATCCTCAACCACTGAGCCACCCAGATGCCCCATGCTTCCTGGTTTAAAGAGAACTGCACCCCCCCCCCCGACCTCCAGGCTGTTTAGCTGTTCCTCCCATGCTCTGCTTTGAAATGTCTTTTTCACCTGGGACTTCAGTTCCCTTGACCCCATCCTGACCACTCCTGTGTGTGGTCCAGCCATCACCTGGAGGGCAACACCTTTCCTGACCCGGATACTGTAGATCAGCTCATTAGCAAAGCCCAGGAGGCCTCACCGAGTTGCCCGAGTTGCCCGGTGGATGGCCTAGGGATGGGGCTGGGGTAGCTGAGAAAGGTAAAGAGAGACGCGATGAAGCCGAGGAACAGGCGGCTGCGGGGCCTCGGGGAGGACACAGGGTGGGTGGCAGTGAGCAGGGTCAGGAGGCACCTGGAAGATGGCTATGGCAGCTCTAGTGGGAGGAGAGAGTTAACACTGATGCAGGCGGAAGCTAGGGGAGGACCCGAAGGGCGAGGCCAGGGGGACCTTGGGTCCCCGTGACCTCCCTTAGCTGGCCCAGCAAGCAGCAGGGGTGGTGTGGGGGGCTTGGAGGGCCGGAGGACCCACTGCCCCCACCCAGCACATCCCCGGGGGCCTGGCTTGGTCCTGGCCCCATGGCACTGCCGCCTGACACAAGGCTCCGGAAATGCTCTCAGGTTATCGTCAGGCCGTCTGAGCTCATTTATAAATAAATCAAGGCCTGGAAGATGGATGCTCCCCTCTGGGTGGATGCAGGGCAGACATGCAGTTGGCAGAAGGCTGGCTGTTTGCCAGGCACTGGGCTGGGTGGGGATGTAGAGATGCCCAGGCACTGTGCTGCCCTCTCTTGGATCACCTTTACCTGTAATCCAGCCCCTCCCCGTTGCCAGACCTGCCCGTGGGCCACCCTTCTCTACAGGGGCAGGGGGTGAGGCAGGACAGCAGGACTGCAGGACAGAAGGAGGCTATGTCACCGAGCCTCGGCTGGCCCAGTGCCAGGGGCTTCACAAGTGCAAAGGAGACCGATGTCTGTCCATCAACTCCAGTGGGCAAAAAGAGAACTTTCTCAGTTTTCTGTAACTTTAATTCTGACTCCATTCTCCTGGGGTGAAGAAACCTAACCTAAGCCTTGGGATTTTGTGGCTCTTCCCCACATCTTGCCCAGGGTATCAGAGATCCACAGGCACCCTGGTATCTGGGGGAGCCCACGTGGTCCTGAGCTTGGTGGCCAAGAGAGTGGTCTTGAGAGCGGTGGCCAACAGATTTCTGTGCTTCACTGGGAGGCATGGGCTCTGCAAGGCTTGTCTGTGGTCCTGCTGGTCTAGACGGTCCCTACAGCCCTTTCTCCTCTGGGCTATCCCACCATCCAGGGCTGGCTGGACGGCAGGGCTCTCACACCTCTTTCTGGAACCTTGTACGTCCCACTCTTCACTTGCCTTCCTTTTCTTCCCAGTCTGAGGGAAGTCTTGCTCCTTTTCTGTTTTCTCCCAAGCATGTTGTTCACACCAGAATTCTTGTTTACCACAAGTCACAAGTGGGAGGATTTCTTTAGTTTTTAAGGCTGAGTAATGTGCCATTGTAATCTTCCTTATCCAGTCATGGTTCGGTGAACACGTGGGCTGCTTCCACAGCTTGGCTATTGTGAACAATGCTGCAGTGGACACAGGAGTGCAGAGATCTCTTTGAGGTCCTGATTTCACTTTTGGGGGGATATACCCAGAAGTGTGATTGCTGGATCATGCGGTAGTACTATTTTTATTTTTTGAGGCTCCTCCATACTGTTTTCCATGGTGGTTGTACCAGTTTACATTCCCCCAACAGTGTATGAGCGTCCCTCTTATGTTTTTTTTTTTCCTCCTACGTTCTTAAAAAGATGTATTTATTTATTTTGGAGAAAGAGAGAGAGAATGTGAGTGGGGAGAGGGGAAGAGGGCAACGGAGAATCTCAAGCAGACCCTGTGCTCAGCCTAGAGCCCGATGCGGGGCTCAATCTCCAGACCCTGAGATCATGACCTGAGCCAAAAACAAGAGTCAGACGCCCAAATGACTGAGCCACCCAGGTGCCCCAAGGATTCCCTTTTCTTCAATAGACTTTTACTTTTTAACTTAGCCTCATCCTAAATAATAACAGGTATAAAATCACAGCTGTGACATGCTAGTTCTATAACTTTTTAATGCATATTAAATCCTCTTTTTTTTTTTAAAGAAACGAGTAACCTATTAAAATGGAAAGCATTTAGCCATGTACCAGCTAGAAGAGCATGCCACTGGGGATGTGCTCCTCATACTGGGAACACTAGGTCTGTTCCAACACCCTCTGAGTTGAGGCTGGGAGAGAGAGTGTGGCTGCATCATAGCACATCACAGTGCTCAAGACACGAGCAATGCCCCATGGAGGTAGTAGCATCAGGTCTGCTGCCACCAAGCAGCCTGGAGGGTGGGATTCCGGCTCCACCAGGATTAGCTCTGTCCTCTTGCTCATGTCACTTTGCCTTTTGGAGCTTGGGCTCCTCATCTCCATCACCCATGCTGTGGGGCCGTGACCTTACCCAACCCCTACGGGCTCCACAGGGTCTGATGCATGTGCAGCGCTGATCTGGGTTGGCCCCATCCCCAGGCTTTTCTCCTGCAGGGCTGATATGAGCCAGCTGTCAGGGGGACCCTACTCATGTGGAGGGGAGCCTGCTCCCACCTTACCACCAGCCGCTCCTCTGCTGCCATCTGCGCCAGGGCAGTGTCCCCATGGGCCCAGCCTGATGACCCAGGTCAGGAATCCTGCCAGATGCCCTGGCACCCTCTCCATCTGTCTGGCCAACAGGACGTGGGTTGTCTGACCTCCTGGGCAGGAGCCGTGGGCCCGTGCCTTGGCTGACCTGGCCAGGCCCAGCCCTGGATTCATTTCTCCCAAAGTGAGGAAAGAGGCCCTTGAATTTTTCCATGGCTGGAAAATGCCCCAACTGCTTCGAATACAAGAGATGTGGCTCATTGTAAATGAGGCATCCTGCAGTCATATATGGAGACTTCTGCAGAAGAGAAAGGACATGGGTCAGCCCCATCTTCCAGACTCCAGACGCTAGAATAACTCACGTAGACACAGCGGATTACCTGTTACGGGCCTTCCCAGCGCAGTGTCGCCGTCCCAGGGGCAGCTGGGGAGGCCAGAGTCACCGGGAGCCCGCAAGCTCTGGCAGTCTCTGCTCTGGTCTGGTGAGCAGTGTCCACAGCTGGAACCTGGCTGACCAGATCCTGGAATTCAGGAGTCAGTGTGCAGACGCAAGCCTGTTTTGCAAGGGATGCACACCGGGAAGGGCACAGGAGCCTGTGGTAATTCAGTGTCATGCCTGGGCCCCTCCCCAGACCGGTTAAATCAGGATCCCTGGGTGTTTTTAAAGCTTCTTAGATGTAAAGCTTTAAAGGTGTATGTTTTTAAAGCTCCTTAGACGGTGACATTACGCAGCCAGGCTAGAGATCCCCCGCTCCCCAGTCTAATGCAAGCTGCCACCAAGAGGTATTCTCTCTTCTGTTCTAGAGAAACCCAGACCTGCCCTTGTAAGGCTGATATCAGATAATATGTGTTCTTTCCTTCCTTCGTGCCTTCAGCGTGAGTGCTTACTGTGTAGATGGCCCCAGAGATACAAAGGCACATCAGACAGCCTTTGGTTCCCAACCCGGAGAGTCACTGCCTAATGGGAACTCTGAGCAGGCCCCGGAGCGCTGGGGACGGTGACAGGTGGTGGGGGAGGCCCTCGCCCATGCTCCATCCTGTCTAATGCTGTGGCTCCTCTTGGCAGGTTGCGAGGGGCTGTGGGACAACATGAGCTGCTGGCCCTCCTCCGTTCTGGGACAGACTGTGGAAGTGGGGTGCCCGCAATTCCTCCGGATGCTCACTGGCAGAAACGGTAACCACTCAGTGCAGGGGGCGCTGGCTGTGAGGCAGGGGGTGGCCCTCTTGTGGGGGCGCGGACTGGCCTGGAGGCCCAGGAACCTCTGGGGACAAGTGGTGGATGGAATGGTGGGAGGTGGTCCCTGCTGGGGGTTGGAGGCCTTGCTTGGGGGTATGGGGTGGGCTCGATTGCAGGGTCCTAAGGGAGGGGGCCAGGAGGTCTTTACTAGGACATGATAAAGGAGACTGGGTTTGCTTCTCTCTGTCCCATACCCCCATATAAGCTCCCCCATTTCCTTCCATGCTTCTGTCCCCTTAGCAACCAGACCGTTTGTTCCAGGCCCTGGGTCTGGGTCCCACCCTGGCACAACCAAGCTTTCCAGAACACTTCCTTCCTATCTGCCATTCTACTAGGTCCTGCTGATAAACTTGCCCTCCCTGAAAGCCCCTGGCCTCCTGGGGATCTCTTGCCCCGGGGAATACTACAGTTTACAAGGATTTTTTTTTTTTAAGATTTTATTTACTCATGAGAGACACACACACAGAGAGAGAGAGGCAGAGACATAAGCAGAAGGAGAAGCAGGCTAGGCTCCATGCAGGGAGCCTGACATGGGACTCGATCCCTGGTCTTCAGGATCAGGCCCTGACTGAAGGCGGCGCTAAACCGCTGAGCCACCCAGATTGCCCAAGGATTTTCTTAATTTGAGGCAGGGAGGTGGGAGTGTCTCCGACAGGGAATATTCAGGGACTGACATGGTCTAAAGCCCCAGTCCATGCTGGGGATTTTCATAAACATGGGCTCATTTAACTGTCACAACATCAGAGACCTTGCCTCTTCCCCTTGACCCAATAATGAGCAAAAATAACAGAGACTACGAGAACTTTAGCACTTTGCCTAAGGTTCACAGCTAGAAGGTGGAGAAACTAAGATTCAAACCCAGATTTCTCCAACTTCAAAACCAATGCCCTGTCCTCGAAGCCATGGTCAAGGTGGGACTCCAACCTCGAGATGGGGGTGACGCTGGCTGGAAGCAAGGTAGTTTCATGGCCTTTGGCCCCTGCCCTCCATGAGGTAATTTAAAGCCTAAAGCCTGGCCTGGCCCTGCTGTCCTTCTTCCCTGACCAACGAGGACCTTAATGAGAATGAACCAGAAAAGATGGTCTAACACTGAAACCCACCAGCATCCCAAAGCCAGGTAAGGAAAGGATGACTGGCCGTGGGGGTGGGGGACCAAGACCATGAAGTGTGGGACAGGAGTGTAAATTCCTCACCGTGTAATTCTCTAGTATGCAGGTGCACACACATGTGCACATAGCCCCTCCCCCCCCAGATCTGAGGAGCACACTCTCCCGCTCAGCCATTGATGCCCAGCAGACGGGAACTGCAGGGGACCAGGAGACAGGTTCGAGTCCCCCTTCTCCACTTACGGCTTGGATAATGCCAGCTGCTGACACAGGTGTCCCAAATCTCAAAGCCTTCATACAGACACTATCTGCCTGCCTGACATCCACACCAGCTGTCCCTGATTAGCACCAGGCCTGTGCATGATCCTGCTTCTGCCCACACTGCCTCTGCCAGAACTCAGTTGGGTGGTGACACCGACCTGCGAGGGGCGTGGGAAAGCATGGTCCAGCCAGGTATCAATCTCCACCTGAGAGCCCAAGTTATTCATTCTCAGCCTCGATTTTCTCCCCTGTAAAATGGGGAGAATAAACAAGACCAATCTATAAGTCTGGGCTTGGAAATTAATTTTAAATATCTTCCTTTTCTTAAAAAAAAAGATTTTATTTTTTATTTGCAAGAGAGAGAGAGAGAATGAGCAGTGGGGAGGGATGGGGGAGAGAGAGAGAGAGAGAGAGAGAGAGAGAGAGAGAGAGAGAGAGCAGACTCCCTGCTGAGCAGGAAGCCCTGACTCACAACTGGATCCCAGGACCTGGAGACCACTACCAGAGCTGAAGGCAGATGCTTAGCTGACTGAGCCACCCAGGCGCCCCTAAATATCTTCCTTTGTCCTTTCTCTCCCTCTCTTTTCCCTTCTTACCCTCCCACAACTTCCATCCTGCACACACATGCCTGCAGGCCTACCAACAGTCTTTTCCTCCCAGCATCACCCTTCCAAGTCTGTGGCGGGGGGGGGGGGGGTCCATAGAACTCGCAACACACAAGATTAATCCACACATGGTTGACCTGGAGCAATGTGCTGGTCAGATGCAAGGCCAGGACCAGATCCTGGACTCCCTGTCCAGTGCTCCTTCCTTGCTGACCGAGTTCTCCTGTTGGAGGGACTTGAAGCTCTCCTCCTCTCCCAGCCTCTCCCTCACGGCGCTGGCAACACCTCTGCCTCCCCCACCATCATCCCTCATACCTTCCTGCAGCCGGGCCAGTTAGAACCATGCTCATGGCCAAATCCTTCCGGATCACTTGCTAGAACGCCTGCCTGCCTCATTAACTAGTAGCCCACTGACTCCTTTTGGAGGATCCCCTACGCTTTAATTGCTCAAGACCCACTGGAGAGAAAATGAGTGGAAATATCAGAGAGGGAGACAGAGCATGAGAGACTCCTAACACTGGGAAACGAACTAGGGGTGGTAGAAAGGGAGGTGGGTGGGGGGTGGGGGTGACTGGGTGATGGGCACTGAGGGGGGCACTTGATGGGATGAGCACTGGGTGTTATGCTATATGTTGGCAAACTGAACTCCAATAAAAAAATACTTAAAAAAAAAGACCCATCGGAGTTCACCGAGGGGTGCAGGTCCAGGTCTGCTCACTGCGGGTGAGGAAGCTGGGGTCCCGCCCCTACCTCTGCTGCAGTTTCTTCTTGCTGCCACGCGGTGTCGCTGCGGGGCCGCAGGAACCAACCCGTCTCGGCGTCCACGGGGAGGCCCAGACGGCTGAGAGCCCTGCGCTTGTTGGGGGGCAGTGTCATCTCACCCTCCCCCGCAACCCCCCAGCCCCAGGCCCAGGGTACCAGCCAGTCCAGGGGCGCGGGTCAGCACTAGTCTGGCCTCAGTCACCAAGAACCATCTTCTGAGCACCACCTTCCCTCCCCATAGATCCCAACATCCGCCTACCCCAGTCAGGAAGGAAAGCTTCCCGCAGTCCCACAGGATTCCAGGGGCCCCCAACCCAACGCAGGCAGGAGCACCCAGTGAGGACATGAGGACAGTCTGGTGTTTTGGACCAACCCTTCCTTTTGAAAGAAGAAAATAATAATCATAAGTTTAATTATTTCTCAGGGCACCCACTACAGGGGCCCAGACAGGTTGGTTGTCCATGTGACTGAAGAAACTGCCGGCCGGAATCTGCCCCCAGATATTTTTCTGTATGTGCCAAGGTCTAGAATGTTCCCTCCAGGATGCATTCCTGTGATTCTTAATGGAGCACCGGTCTTCCAGAGTTCCTAGTTAGAAAACACACCTCCCGGGCAGGGGCAGGCTTTGGCCTTTCCCTTCTATCTTGGGATTGGAGTCTTAAAGCAGTAGAGGTTCCTAGCCTGGTTAGGGTCCTGGAGCCTTTTGAGAATTGGATCAAAGCTGTGGATGGGCTCTTCTCCAAACTGCACATATGTATATGCACAAAAATACTGACTGTACCTGCAAGGAACCTCAAGGTATACAGTGTCCTGAACCTGGTAACGACCCCTGACCTATTAGAAATTAACTCCAGAGGAAGTGGGTGGGGTTGAAGGGACTCTAGAGAGAGCCCAGCCCTTGTCTCTGCCACAGTTCTGCAAAGAGCCCTGTCAGCAAAGGGCACTGCCTTGTTAGCCACACCAGGGCCTGGCCTGGATCACATGCAGCCTCTGTCTGGGGCATCCCACTGGGTCAGTGAGGAGGAGACCCTCAAACAGGCAGCCCAGGCCAGCCTCAAGGGACACACTGATACGATACCTAGTTCTGGGCTCCAGGGAGTTTGTGTTCTCTTAATTCAACTTCCCATCCAGCCAGCCTAAATCTGACCACCATTCTATCCTGTTGCACAGCCTTACTCCCTTGACTTAACTGTGGAAATCTCCCACCCCCTCCTAAATTCCATGACTCCAAGCCCCTCCACCCCTGGTCTATTTTTGAAAAGCTAAAAGGAGGAGGGAGTCACACTCTGGTGTTCACTTGTGCCTGGCACCAGCCTGGGCCCTTTCCGCATGCTATCATGTTTCCTGCCCAGTCTTGCAGAGTGAGTGGTTATTCTCAATGGGCACAGAGAAGTGATGCCCCTAAGTCAACACCCAGATGGCCAAGAGGGGGAGTTGCCAGTTTCAGACTCAGATCTAGCTAGTTGGAAACCCGTCCTCCAGGTCTCAGGAGCCCTCATGGACTGCATTCCCTAGATCCAGAAAGTCCGTGTCTCCTGGTGTAGAAGCTTTCCCCGGGACTGCAGAGTCACTTCCCTGGGGGGTGTTGCTCAATCTCTGGTGCTCGGTTTTCTTGTCTGTTAGAATAAGGCCTAGTGGTACCTCCCTATGGGTGCTATGACGATTCGATCAGAATCTGTCATTAGCATCGTGGCTGTGTTCTAGAAATGCCGAGCCAGATTTCTCAAGTTCAGTGGAACCTGTTTGACCTGAACTCCTTGTGAACCAATTCAGTCAATGGAGGGCAACCTCCTTCCTGGGTTCCCATGGCTTCTTCTCAAGCTGAAGCTCCCTTCCCATTGTCTTCGGCTTGCTGTTCTAAAAGGTCCTTGTAGGCAAACTTCCCTGTTTCTTATAGAAGAGTTTAGCGAAGGCGCTTCATTCTGCACTCAGTGGCTCTTCTGGACAACTGGTCAGCAAAACAGATGAGCAAGGGGTCTGGGTAGGCACATGGAGCCCTCAGGAAACTATTCCTCTGCCAGGGGGAGAGGGAAAGCCAGCCACCACTGTGTGGTGGGGCTCTGGAATTGCTATTGGGCCCTGTGCTGGAGAAGGGCAGTGAGCTCTGCGGGAAAGATGCAGTTATCCTGTGATTCACAATGCAGAGAATGCAGAGGTGTGGCCTGAAGGGACTGTGAAGTACTCCTTTCCATGAGGGAGTGGCCCCTGGGAGTCTGACCTCAGTGTGATGCTCTGGTGGTGGTTTTCAGGTGTGGTTAGCCAGGTTGTGGAGTTAGATTGAATGGAACTTCTTGGTGCCACAGTAGCACCAGGAGCCAGAGGAAAATTTCACCATGGGTCGTGGCCAGATCCTTCCAAGGGTGCCAGATTTACTCGGGGAAGGCCACCCATGAAGACGACAGTGCAGACCTGGGATTTGGATAAGCAGGAGAAAGAAAGGGGCCAGTACATAGTGTGGGCTAAGATTAAGGGTCGGAGACCTGGGGTTCAATCTCATTCCCCCCACGTACTATGCTGTGATTAAGAGATTATTTATCTGCTTTTGCCTCAGTTTCCCCACTGTAAAATGGATGCAGTATTTACATGTTATAATTTATTTTACAGGAAAAGTAACTGCATAGCTCATAGTCTTGCTAAGGATTAAATGAGTTGCTACCTGCCATAGGCTTTAGAACGGTGTCTGGCACATAGTAATCACCTTGTGTTATTTTATTAGAGCTAGAATTTTATATTGAGTAAATAAATCATCTTTAGTGAGATGAATGGGTTTTTTTGGTTAGGGTTGTATAATTCAAAATTGCTTGAGACTGTTGTCCTCGGCCTCTTGAAATTTATGGGGACGCTGCCATCCTTGAAAGAGTACTGGTGTCCTACCAGCGTGAAGGTTTATTATTCACCTCCTGTGGACACAATGTGGATTGGGAGGCGCCCCTGTTTGGGAAAATACCCTCAAAAAGCCAGAAGTGGCACCCCAGGCAGTAGGGGTGAAGTATGGGGAAGTCCCTCCTGGAGTGCCAAGGGACCTTGGAGCTGAGATTGGAGCCTGGGAAGGGAAGGTGAGGGGTGGGGTGGGGGTGGGAATGGAGGTGAGGGATGGGGTGACCTCAAGTCCTGTGGGGGGCTTGGAGTCCAGTGGAGGAAAGCTGCTGGGACCATAGGGTGCCGCTCACCTGCAGGATGCTTGGCCCCTATAGGTTCCATGTTTCGAAACTGCACGCAGGATGGCTGGTCGGAGACCTTCCCCAGGCCGGACCTGGCCTGTGGGGTTAACGTGAATGACTCGTCCAATGAGAAGCGGGTAAGCCTGTCTGCCCATCTTTTCCAGGTGGGGGCCTGTAGGGTGAGAAGCCCTCTGGGAGAGGACAGAGTAGGGCCAGCCCCAGGTCAAGATCAGGGGACTGGGAGCTGCTCCTGTTACCCCCCATGTCCCCTGCTCATCACCTGGGGTTCGCTGGGCCTGCCTTGCTGCCCTGGTCTGGTGTTCATGACAGAGATGGTGTTCTCGAAGACCCAGACACGGTGCCACCATGAGACGGGGGGTGATTTAGTCATGAAAGCAAAAGAGAAGCAACATGGTGGCTAAATGCCTGGACCCAGACTGGAGAGTCTGAACCCTGACTGTGACCTTGGTCAGGGAGGGAAGGACTTAACTTCTCTGTGCTTCAGTTTCTCCATCGAGGAAATGTGGCTGTGACCTCACAGACTTGTCAAGAGAACCAAGTGAGGTAATCCAGGGAAGTGCTGAGCAGGGTGCCTGGCTACAGTAAGTGCTCAATAAATGTTTACTATTGGGGTGTCTTGGGCTCTGATGGGAAGGAACGAGCAGACTGGTGTAGGGTTGGCCCATTTAAGAGGTGATGCTGACCAGTGGGCTGAGCTTCTCCGGGTGCCTGGAGTGCCCAGGAGTTTCAAAGAGCCCCTCATCCTTACTTTTCCTGCCTGATTTGTACACATCCTTCAAGACTCCACTCCTGCCCATCAACTCCAGAAAGCCCTTTCTTCCCACCTCCCCACCCCCAGGATGGGCTCCCTTAATATGTTTCATTGGCCCCCACCTACTACCTACTACGTTAAATGAAATTGTCAGCATGTGCCATGGGCATCCATCTCTCTCACTAAAATATGAGCTCTTCAAAGGTTTTAATTCACTTAACCAGCATTTATTAAGCACCTACTGTGAGCCAGACTTGGGTCTAGGTTTAGGGATATTACAGGGATAAATCAGTCGCTTGTTCACTTCCAGGCCCACAGACCCCAGCACAATGCCTGGCACCTACCAGGTGCCCGATGAATGTTTGTTGTTGTAGTGACCACCTACCGTGAGCTGGCTGCTTGATACAGTTACACGAAATCCTCAGAAAGATTCATTGTAAAATTGTCCCTATTTTGCAGATGAAGAAACCGAGGCTCAGAGGGGTTAAGGAACATGCTCAGAAACTAGTGGAGGCAAGACTCAAACCAAGTTAATTCCAAAAAGAGCCTGTGTTCTTTCCTCTAGTTTCTTTTTTTTTTTTTAAGATTTTATTTATTTATTCATGAGAAATACAGAGAGAGGCAGAGACACAGTGAGAGGGAGAAACAGGCTCCCTGTGGGGAGCCCAATGCAGGACTCGATACTGGGACCCCAGGATCATGACCTGAGCCAAAGGCAGATGCTCAACCACTGAGCCACCCAGGCGTCCTATCCTTCCTCTAGCTTCTGCTACCTCCCTAGTACAGTGCATGCCCCCTGTGAGATGCTCTTTTGCAGCCCCGTGGGCTAAACTCCCCAATGGGAGTCCAGATGGACAGGTTTACTGGTCCCTTGGAGGATGGGATGGGGGTGTTAGAGAAGCATGGGTGGGGAGGAGAGAGCAGCAGAGTGAAGGGAGAAAGCATGAGGTCTTGAGACAGACCATACCCACTTCTGAATTTGTTCTAAGACTCTTACCTCTGGCCAGTTCTGCTCTGTATGGAGACCAATTGGGGGACCAGAGTGGAGACTTGAGTTTCTTCCCTCCCAGGGCTTGTCATCCTGTTTGGGGAAACACACGAGGTCTTCAGATCTGGCCAGAGCAGGGTGCTTTAATAACGAGACCAACAAGCATTGATCAGTGGGTACCGATGGTTTTGAAGGACCCCTGCAGGTTACCACTTCTATCACTGAGTATCTGAGGACAGGAAGTTTATGTGATCACATTGTCAAAAGCCATAAAATTAAGAAAGAACCTTCTTATGATGGATGGCATCATAAAGGTTCGAAAGGATGCTCTGGGCTGCAAGAAACAGAAATTTCCAACTTGCCTAATAAACAAATGTGGCTCATGTAACTGGGGGTTCAGAATTCTTTAACAAAGCAGCCCTAAGAAGCTGCCAAAGGATGAGTTCTTTCCATTTCTCCTCCTGCTATCCTGATGGCTTCTTCTTGAGGCTGGCACCTCTCTTGATGGAAGGTGACTGCCATTGGTGATGACAGCCACGGACTCCCCGATGCCTGCTTGTCCAGGAGGAGGGACAGCCTGATTTTCTATGGCTCTTTCCTAAAAGTAGGAAAACTTCTTTACCCAAACCCCAGCAAGCTTGTCCTCATATGACTTGAGGCCCCAAATGACTTGAGCCTGTCCACCCCTGGACCATCCTTGGCAAAGGGATGGGACACAGGATTGACCTAGGCCAGTGGTTCTCAAACCTTTTGGCCTTGGAACCCTTTTACACACTTAAAAATTATTGAGGACCCCAGGGAGCTTTTGTTTTTGTGAGTCATCTCTATTGAAACCACATCTGAGACACTGTTGGCTTAGACCAGTCAGCTGGGAAAGGACAAAGCCCAGGGCCTTAACCATGATATTCATCCAGGATTGAAACTAAAATAACCGGGAGCTAAAATTTAACAAAGATAAGTGCAAAGTTTGGACTTAACTCAGAATTTTAATTGACCAAAAATAGTGGGAAGGAGACCTACCTTGGCTTCAATGCCCATAAAAAAATTAAAAAAAATTAAAATCCCTAAGATCAGAAGAGTTTCCAGACTGTGTGATTTACTGGAGCCTAGATTCTGGTCCATGCTTTGTCTTTTACTCTGAGATCTGAATCATCCTATTGATTGAAAAAGAAATGTCTTTTTTCTTTTAATCAAATGATGATGGAAATGTGCATTTGTTGATTGTCTTTTTTCAATTTCCTTACTTGGCACATGCCACTCTACTTATTGACAAATGCCCATAGTGGACTCCAATTGGCAGAAAGACCAGGCTGCCGCTTGAGTGAATAAAATGGGTTTGCTTACCTACAGCAGAGGTTGCCACAGCCTTTGCAAGTAAAGTTTTATTGAGACATAGCTACGGCCATTTGCACTACAAGAGCAGAGCTGAGTAGCGGCAAGACACCAAATGGCATCCAAAGTCTAAAACATTTATTATCTATCCCTTTACAGAAAAAGTCTGCTGACCCCTGATCTAGAGGATGCAGAAGGAATTTGGCCCAGTCAGGAAATACAGCAGAGAGACAGGCAGCTTGATCTAGGACAGACAGCAGTGAGGCTTCTGGATCCCAAGCCCCCTGGGGGGTGGCACCCACTGCAGATGTGGAGGGCTGGCATACTGAGGGCACAGCAGGCCTCCTGGGAGGAGAGCTCTTTCTGGGTCAGAACTTAAACACACAATGCAGGAGCAAGTGGGGTTGGCTGGCATCCTGAGGGTTCCCTGGCAGACAATAAACCCGACCTCAGGACAGTGCAGAATATTCAGGCCAAACACCCCATACTTGTCACCCCCTGCCTCCTCATGCTGTCACAGACTGGCCCAAATCTGCTTCTGAACTGGGAGCTGCCAAACCATGTGTTCCTAGGAGTGAGGCTCATGCCCTCAGGTATGGGGCTCATCCTGCCCATGGCAAGATTATAGGCTGACATTTATTGGTCCTCTGATTTCTTAACATTTGACTGCTCCTCGATGTCCCAAAGTCCAGGCACGGTTAATTTAGCAAAGGCAGCTTACTGCCCTTTTGGCTCTCTTCCTCATTCCTGGGACGTGGCTCCTGGCTTCTGGGATCATAGTCACCTCAGCGGGGAAGCTCAATGTCACATGGCAACCATCCCATCAAACACTACCTCTTGCTCTCAGAAAATTTTTGGTCACCCTGAGTCAGATTTCTTTTTGGTAACTTCCTTACCCTGGAGCTCACACACTGGGTCTTATGCTTCTACCTGTCAGTCATTCTAATACTTTTCTCCCCCAAGTTTGTTTGTTTCCTTGGGGCATAATATACCCAGTTTTTTCACACACTCTTCCCTTCTCCTAAAATGTTCCAGTTTATCAACATGCCTCTTAAAATACCATGCCCAGGGCAGCCCTGGTGGCGCAGCGGTTTGGGGCCGCCTGCAGCTTGAGGTGTGATCCTGGAGACCCGGGATCGAGTCCCACGTCGGGCTCCCTGCATGGAGCCTGCTTCTCCCTCTCCCTGTGTCTCTGCCTCTCTCTCTCTCTGTGTCTATGAATAAATAAATAAAATCTTTAAAAAAAATACCTTGCCCAGAATTGGACATAACATTCTAAACACCCCAATGTTTCCTGCTGTCCCACAGCACTCCATTATTGTAACTGAGATTGGCCTAATTTTTTTAGCAGCTCTCTTATAACTCATACTTCATATGACCCATGACTTGTGTTGAAGGGTGGAAGGATGATGGGGGTGGAGGTGGAGGTGGGGAAAAATTAACACGCTCCAAGTGTCTTCTAAGTGCCAGGCATTGTCTAGATACCCCACCTGATACTTTATTTGTTCCTACAAGCCTGCAAAGTAGATATTATCCACATTTTGCAGATGAGGAATCTGAGGCTCAGAGAAGTTAAGTAATTTGCCCAAGGTCACACGGCTGGTGAGTAACAGCCCTGGGTTTGGAAACCTTGTCTCTGGGCTCCGAAGCCTGCATTCTTTCCCTGCAGTATTAACACCACGGAGCTTGGGCCATTTGAACTTCAAAGTCATTTTCATATGAACAGCTGTCAGCAAGGTTTCCCCAAAACTATCCTTGTGCCTGTTTTTTCTTTTCTTTTTTTTTTTTAATTAATTACCCTTTTCCTCTGGCTATAAAATAGTACTTACCCACTGGAGAGAAATGAAAAGTGTGGAAAAAATACAAACAAAAATAACAACTATGTCCACAAACTTACCACCCCAAGTTAACCATTATTAACATCTAACACATCTTTTTACAATCTTGTGATCTATGCATGTATGAGATTGAACCACATGAAATGACCAGTATTCAATCATTTGACCTACAAAAAAAGGGCATTTTCATGTCATTCAACTTACCACTTTTTTAAAACAGATGGCAAGAATCACACTGTACATGTAAAATTTGAATTCTGCTTTTTCGCTTAACGTTACATTCTTAGCATGTGCTGACATCTTTTAAAACTCTTGGTGAGCATCATCTTAATGGTGGCATACATTAAAATAATTTGATTTAAAATAATTTTGTTAATTGTTCTTCTATTGTGGGACATTTCAGTGTTTTTCATCACAATGGTTCTGTGATAAATATCTTGTTATGTATAAATATGCTTTTCCTTCTGTGTTTATTTCTTCTTGTGTGTGTGTGTGCTCATAGAACTAATTGTTAGAGGTAGAAGGGAGGTCAAAAGGAATACACTTTTTTTTTTGGAATACACTTTTTAAAAAAGATTTTATTTATTCATTCATGAGAGATGCAGAGAGAGAGGCAGAGACATAGGCAGAGGAAGAAACAGACTCCCTGCGGGGAGCCTGGTGTGGGACTCGATCCCAGGATCCTGGGATCAGGACCTGAGCCAAAGGCAGACTCTCAACTACTGAGCCACCCAGGCATCCCGGAATGCATATTTCAAAGGTTCTTGATACATGATACTTTCCAGAGAGATTGAAGCAATTTTTACTCCCACTATACCATCACCTGCATAGGATATTATTGCCTTTAAATATTTGCTGATTTGGCTTGGAACAAATGGTATATAACATTATTTGTTTAATTTTCATTTCTCTGATTTCTTTTTAAGACTGTCATACTAGTTTTCTTTTTCTTTTTTGGATCTAAAAGATGCAAGGTTTACATTTATCTTTATATGTCACATTTTTTCATCCCATTGAGATCTTTCTGAATCAAAGATGAGTCAGTAATGTGAAGTGGTGGTTGGCTGCATTAATAGGAGTGCAGTGTACAGGTCAGGGGAGGTGATGATCCTCCTTCCTGGTCAGAGAATACATTGGAGCTTTCCAGCTACCAGTTCTGGGTGTCTTATTTAGGAAGGATGTTGACAATAGAGCATATCAATTGAACAGAAGGATGAAGGATTGTGGCAAGAGATTGAAGACACAGGAAAAATGTCATTCTGAGAATGTATGTGAGAGATGAGTGAGTAGAATAGCTGTATTAAGAAATGACAGATCTCTCTGTACGATATTTGCAACTCTTCTATAAGTCCAAAACTATCTCAAAATGACACGTTTATTTTTAAAAAATAATGATAGGCCTTAGGTACGGACAAATTCAATTTATTTCAAGTGGCTCCAGGAGTGGGTCCAAAAGAAGAACCAATAAGTACAATTGAAAAGTAATGGATTTTAGCTTCACAGGAGAAAAAAATGATCTAATATTTTGCACTGCTGTATAGCAGCTGACTTCCTAAAAGGCAGTGAGCCTGTATTCCTGGAGGTGTTCAAGCAAAAGGCTTGAATTCAGGGTGGTGGTAAGGGGCGCTGTACATGGAGTAGAAGCTTGAGTTTGGCAGCAGATGATCCCCAAGGCTTTCTCCAAAGCCAAGATGTTCCCAATCTATGAATTGAGGCCCATGGAGTGATCAGTGTAGCAGTCCGTATTGAAAGGTTCAAGTGGCCCCAGCAGGTATCTCTGAGGCAGAAAACAGCACAGGTGGCCGGGTAGGTGGGTGGGTGGGGCTGACACACGCCTCTCTCTGCAGCACGAGTACCTGATGAAGCTGAAGGTGATGTACACCGTGGGCTATAGCTCCTCCCTGGTGATGCTCCTGGTCGCCCTCAGCATCCTCTGTGCTTTCCGGTGAGAACACATTGCCAGCCCTCTGTCTCCCCAGCCTTCTCCAGGCACAGAACTTGGGTCTCTTTAAATTACTTGGGCCGGAAAAAAGAAGGTATGGGTGGGCCACCTTGTGGCCTCTTGCTCTCGATCTTACCTGTGGCAAAACACTAATATCCCTGTGGCCTTATTCATATTTCTATTCATTTAGCATTTCCTGACCATATCTAGGAACTTACTGCACCACTTGCTTTACATGTGCTATTTGTAATTTTCACACAATCCTGTAAGATAGGTATCATGAACCCCATTTCATAGGGATGTTAGCCAGACTCTTGGTTGCAAGAAATAGAAATCCACCTTAAAACAGTTTAAAGAGGGATCCCTGGGTGGCGCAGCGGTTTGGCGCCTGCCTTTGGCCCAGGGCGCGATCCTGGAGACCCGGGATCGAATCCCACGTCGGGCTCCTGGTGCATGGAGCCTGTTTCTCCCTCTGTGTCTCTGCCTCTCTCTCTCTCTCTCTCTCTCTCTCTCTCTCTCTCTCTCTGTGACTATCATAAATAAAAAATAAAAAAAAATATTAAAAAAAAAAACAGTTTAAAGAAACAAAGGTGACCCGACCTACATAATTGACAAAGTCAGGAGTATCTGTCGGGCTTTAGGAATGGCTGGATCTAGGTGCTCAAAGGTATCAGCAGAACTAGATTGTCTCCCTCCCTTTCTCGACTCTGCATTGGCCTCATCCTTAGGCAGGCTCTCTGCAGGGGTGGCAGAGACAACCACCAGCAGCCCCAGGGGTACATTCCATGAGCTCAGCCACATCAGGACAAGGAAAGCTGCTTGCCCATTAGTTGCAATGAAAGTCCTGGGGTGGGGTGGGGGGAGGTTCTCATAGGTCGCGCTTGGGTGGCACACCCAGCCTGAGCCAATCACTGCAGCCAGGGTTTGGAGTACTCTGATTGGTCAGGTCTATCAACAGGGTAGGGGGTTTGGAGCCACCCCCACCCAGCGCTGGGATGGGTTCCCCATAAGAAAGCCTACTTCTGGTACCAGAAGACTGAACGAGTATCCGACTTTGACCCTTTCTGCAGAGGAGGAGGCTCCGGCTCTGGCAGGTGAAAAGGTTTGCTCAAGGTCATAGAGCTAATGTGTGGCAGAGTGCCTGTGGCTCTGGCCCCACACCCTTGCATTCTTTCCCTCCAGGAGGCTCCACTGCACCCGAAACTACATCCATATGCACCTTTTCGTGTCCTTCATCCTGCGTGCCCTGTCCAACTTCATCAAGGACGCGGTGCTCTTCTCCTCGGACGATGTTACTCACTGTGATGCCCACAGGGTAACACACCTGCAGGTCCCAGCATGTGGCCAGGCCTGCCCTCCTTCCCCAGCCTAAGTTTTGAAAGGGTGGCGGCCCTGTTGCCCCACCCCCAAGTACCTACTTTGGCTGCACTTCATGCCTAGAGCAGAGGGGCCGGTGCTGGGCTAGACCTGGGGATGGGGGGAGAGTCCTGCATCTCCAGTGCACAGTCTGGGTCATGTATGTGAGCAGCTTGTCAGGAAGCTGCTGGAAGCTGCCCTTTGACTCTCAGCATCCAGGAGTGGATTAGCCACTGGAGCAATTAGATAGGTAGTGAGGCTTTCCCTCCACCTGCAAAGGCCCAGCTGTGGACAGATGACCAAGTCTAAAGAGGATTGAGGTCGGTTGTAGAAAGCAAAATGGGAGCACACGCCTGTGTGTCCACATCTGCAGGTCTGTAGTGAAACTATTGTTTTGTTAAATCTAACCCCCTTCCTCCTTCTGCAGGCTCAGATGACGACTCTTAATTCTTTGCAATATCACTCTGTGTATCAGTTGGGAATCCCTTTTGCCACATATAACAGAAAACTATGCATCAGTGGCTTGGACAGATGGGGGTTTCCCACATAAACAGTCTGCAGATGGGAAATCTGGAGGTGGCACAGGGGCTCCATGATGCCATGGTGGACACAATCATTTTCCTTCTTTATGCTCCACCGTGCTTGATTCTGTGCTTTACACCACATGTTTACAATGTGGCTGCTGAAGCCCCAGGCCTCACATCCATGTTCCAGCCAAGCAAGACAGTCAAGTTTAAACAGCTTTTGTCTTTGGGCAGCTTTGCCTTTTGTGGATGGGAAAGAATGTCTGCCCCCAAGACACCTGTCTACATTTCATTGGCTAGAACTGTGTCATGTGACCATAGCTAACTGCAAAGGAAGCTGGGAGATTGAGTTTTTTACTATCATAATCTCCATAGCAGAGGCAAACAAAGGAGAAAGGGATTGGAGATTGAGATTGGTTTGATCAACCTGCCTGTCACTCCCCTTCCCTCCCTGGCTCGTATCTCTAATTCCTTACAGATCTGTTAAGGTTTATAGTTCTGTGTGTGTGTGTGTGTGTGTGTGTGTGTGTGTGTGTTTTCCGACTCAAACGGAATCTCCCAGGGAGATTGGCAGGATGAAGGAAGAGTACCAGAGTGAGAGTCAGAAGACTTAAATTCGGGCAGCCCCAGTGGCTCAGCGGTTTAGCGCCGCCTGTAGCTCAGGGCGTGATCCTGGAGACCCTGGATCAAGTCCCACATCAGGCTCTCTGCATGGAGCCTGCTTCTTCCTGTGTCTCTGCCTCTCTCTCTGTCTCTATGAATAAATAAATAAAATCTTAAAAAAAAAAGACTTAAATTCAGGCCCCCCACCTCAACTAGCCAGAAGTCTAGCAGTGCCAGCAGGGAACCTCCTTGGGGCCCACTAAACAGCAGACTCACAGGCCAAGCATGGGCCCTGCCTAGAATCAGAATCTATGGGTGGCTGTAGGCCAGGAACCACAGCTGGCCAGCAGGGCATCACTGGGTGCTCCTTCTCTGTGGATGTGACCTCGAAGCAGTCCATGTAGCAGCCCTTGGGCCATCCCAGAAGCTGTCTTCTCTCCAGGGAACAGCTCAGTGAAAGCAAAGGAGACCCTTGTAGTGTTGGAAGGGTTGCCTTGCTGGCAAGGGAGCCTCGTGCCCCATAAGTCCCCAGGCATGGCTTCTGGTGATCCCTGTAAGAGACATGCCCATAACCAGGCACAGCCAACACCCATCCCCATCCAGTAGTTAGAGGTCTCCAGAACAGACGCAGTGTGCCAATGAGGGGCTGTTTTCACTATAATCAATGTTGCCTCCTGACATAATTGGTACGTCCCTTCTTTTCATCTGTTTCTGTGGAAATAGCTTGGAAAGGATTTTGTTAGGCCATTGCTCAGAAATCCCTTTCCTTCTCTAGACCTGTGTTCTCAACTGCAAATGAGGAACGTGGGATTTGGGCCCTACCTGACACAGGTTTACAACTGGCAGCCAGTTCCAGGGTTTGAATGCAATTCCTGCTTCTGTGATGGCCCATTAGCCTTCTTGTCTAAGCCTGTTGGCATGTGGACTTCCGCCCTCTAGACACCTCTGTAGGCCTGGTCTTTTGAGAGTGGAAGGTCACAGCAGATGGCCATGAGCCCCAGAGACTCCCTCTGTGACCTGACCCTTACCACACCCTGTCACTTCCTTTGGGGGTGGCCACTAGAGGGAGGCCCACTGTCACCTATCCTGGGGCTCACCTGCCTCTCTCTGTCCAGGTGGGCTGTAAGCTGGTCATGGCTTTCTTCCAGTACTGCATCATGGCCAACTACGCCTGGCTGCTGGTAGAAGGTCTCTACCTTCACACACTCCTCGTCATCTCTTTCTTCTCGGAAAGGAAGTGTCTCCAGGGATTTGTTGCCCTCGGATGGGGTATGTTTCTCCATGGGTATAACGACTGTGGTATATGGGAAAAGGTACTGAATTAGAGAATTTGGTTTCTAGTTCCAGCCCCACGCTTAGTTAAGTTAGCTAACTTGTGGAATCAGGCAGGCTGCTTCTTATTTAACACCCTGGTTCTGGTTTATTTGTATGTCAAATGGGAATTAAAAGCTAAAATATATCCCCAATTTTGGCTACCCAAAGTCTCTTACCATTCAATACCACCCAACACTTGTCTTCCTTAGACATTCTGCTGACATATTTTCATTCTTGCTTCCTTTCTATATCAGTTAGGGTACTTTTGACTGTAGGTATCAGAAAACCTGGCTTAGATCAGCTTTAAACATAAATCAATTGTCTCCTATATCTGAAAAGCTCAAGGACTGCCAACTTCAGATGAGGCTGGATCCAGCAGCTCAATCACGTTTCTTTGCGTCTGTCTTTCTACTTTGCCTTCTCTAACATTGGCTTTATCATTAGACCAACAGCTTCTGGTCTACCAGATTCCTTGTTATATCCAATGAGAGAAAAAGGCTGTGTCCCAGCATTCCCAGCAAATACTCTGAGGTTCACTCTGATTAGACCGGCTTATCTCATATACATCCTTGAACCAATCACAGAGGCCTGAGTGAGGGAAATACACTGATTGGCTTAAGCTACTCAAACCACATGGTTTCCCAAAGGAAATTCAGGGTTTGTTTGTGGGAAGGAGGGGAAATAGTAGTAAGAGAGCCAACTACAGGCCCCATTCCATCTCTTCCCCCTTTCATTTCTAATCAATGAAGATGATAACTTCCATTTCTTGAGCAATTACTAGGAGTACAGTGCTTTACATACTTATTTAATTGCCATAACAACCTCCAGAGGCCTCTCAAAGAAACCTGCTCAAAGAAAGGATGTAATATGCTCAGCTCACACTGCAGACAAGAGCAGACCCAGGATTCAAACCAAGGCTTGTGTATTTCCAAAGCCCCTAAATTCTTATTCTGCCATTAACACAAACATCCATCCATCCATCCATCCACCCACCCATTCATCTATACATCGAACCATCCACCCATCCATCTATGTACCCATCCATCCATCCATCCATCTACCCACCCACCCATTCATCTATACATCGAACCATCCACCCATCCATCTATGTACCCATCCATCCATCTGTACATCCATCCATCCATCCATCTGTATTCATTTGATGAACATATGTAAGTTACCCACTGGGCTCTAGAAAGATAGCCAGGTTCCTTTGAGTGACTCATATGCTAACAGGGATAGTCATGTGTACCAGCCATTAATTTCATTTGCTTTCTTCTTAGTGTCTTTAATTAAGAAGTGCCCTTGCCAGGAATGTCCTGTCTTTTCTGCTTGTCTGAATCCTTACATGCAAGGGCCCTATCTCCTCACATCAGGAAAGTCACCTGAGGTGCCAGAGCTCACTGAGCCCTCCTGTAAACTTTGGCAGCCTGATTAGCACATGACCCTTGGCCAGTGGAAGCTGTGGGGCTCTGCAGATCTTTGGATTTCTGCATAGGACAGTGGTCCCAGAGTGCTGGGAAACCAGGGACTTGCTTTATGCAGGTGACCCCAAAAAAGCACCCAGTTTCTAACCTCATTCACTGACTTTGGCTCCCAAATCTGCCAGGATCTCACCATATGAACATGGGCAGTTTCATTATCTGTAATACCAGGATCACAATTTATTTGGCTTCCTTCGAGTATTTCTTTGTGCTAGGAGGGGCTTCTAAAGATTACAGAAACAAAACCAAAAACAATTCCAGCTTCAAAGGTGTCGTAGTCTAGTAATGAGACAAAATTGGATTGTGACATCCCCAATCCAGATTTTTAAGGAGGGTTTATTTTATTTATTTTATTTTAATTTTATTATTTTTAAAGATTTTGTGTATTCACTTGAGAGAAAGAGAGCACAAGCTGGTGGGGAGGAGCACCTGCTCAGGGCTCAATCCCAGGGTTTAAATGAGTTTTTAAAAGAGTTTAAATGAGATCATGAGAGCCATCCTTTCTTCCTTAAATATTTACTGAGCATCTACTATATGCCAGGCCCTCGGGGTGGAACAGCACATAAAACAGCAGTTAAAACAGCGGTTCCTCCTCTCTGCCTGCATAGTCCTGAGGAGACCATGAAGGGACTCAGGAAGGTCTAAGGTGTTTTGTCTGGGTGAAGCCATTCTCTTGCAAAAGCAGGGGCCCCTCCTAAGTTTATATGCAACTTGTTTCCCCAGAGATAGGTTGCTTAAATGAGTCCATGCTCACTGTAAAAGTGAAAAAACATTTTTTTAGTAGAAAAAAAATTACCCTGGTCTCATCTAATGAAAAAATTTTTTTGGTTTCCCTCCAGACTATTTTTCCTACTCAGTTTTTCTCTGCAATTTTGTGGTCATTCCATATGTAGAATTCTGAATCTTGCTTCTTTCCATTAACACACAAGCGTACTCTGTATTTTTCTACCCTTTCCATAAACATTTTTAACTAGTCCATGGACATATTTAGCCAAATACCTATTATATGGATATTTAAGTTGTTTCTAATTTTCCACTGTTATAAATAGCACAGTGACAAATATTTCTGTGAGCTAGGCTTATTTCCATGTAATATGGAATCCTAGAATTGGGATCGCTGAAATCAGGAGTGAGCACTTTTAAGGTTTATTTTTTTTAAGATTTTATTTATTTATTCATGAGAGACACACACACACACACAGAGAGAGAGAGAAAGAGAGAGAGAGAGAGAGAGAGAGAGAGAGGCAGAGACAGGCAGAGGGAGAAGCAGGTTCCATGCAAGGAGCCGATGTGGGACTCGATCCTGGGCCTCCAGGATCACACCCCGGGCTGCGGGCGGTGCTAAACCACTGCGCCACTGGGGCTGCCCACTTTTAAGGTTTTTAATACTTATCCAACACTTACACTTTTTCAAGGTGGCTGGGGTGTCAGCCTGTACCCAGAAAATGGTGATACCTTTGGCTTTTAGGAAGATGAACCAA
The DNA here is from genome assembly GCF_905146905.1 of Nyctereutes procyonoides. Taxonomy (NCBI): domain Eukaryota; kingdom Metazoa; phylum Chordata; class Mammalia; order Carnivora; family Canidae; genus Nyctereutes; species Nyctereutes procyonoides. The sequence goes on along the minus strand of NW_026575030.1, from coordinate 8,258,689 downwards.
GCTCCCACTCACTGAGTTGGGAGCCAGCATCAGAGTCACGTGGAGGGTGTGTCAAACCTGGCTGGCTGGACCCCATGTCCTGTGCCTCTGAGCCAGTTGGCCTTGGGTGTAGCCAGAAACTCTTCATTTCTACTAAGGCCCCAGTGACTCTGATACTGATAGTCTGGAGACCACGCTGGGAAACCCTAACTCGAGCCATTATCGGTTCTCCCACTTTCCACCCACTCTGTTAAAGATGGAAGACAACAATGAATAGGTGGCCCTTCAGAACCTATGTTCTTTGCCCAAAGCACCCAAAAATAAGGCAGGGAATTTTTGGAAAAATGTTATTTTTATTAAAGTCATGCACATACTTGGTTTAAAGAATTAAATAGGACCACAAAACTTACGATGACAAAATGCAGTCTCTTGCCCCCACTTCTATCCAGAGGTGACACCATACAACTCCTTAGCCGGTCCTTCTAATGTTCACTCTTGTGTTTCTAAACAAGATTCTACTATTCCCTGATTTGTCCATCTGAGGCACTATTGGTTGACTCTAAATGATGGACAGTAAGAATGTAAAATTCTCCATCCACTACCTCCATCCTATCACTAGTTTTTCCACTTTTGGTTAAGTCCTATTCGATGTATATATCAGTATGTCTACGTAAATGTTTACTGCAGAGCCGAGTTGTGTACAATGATTTTACTTCCAATGTCTAACCTTTTGTTTTTTATGGAGTCACTTTTAATTGACTTACTTGTTTTATGCTCCTGTACTTAATTCCCCCAAATTCTCCCACAGAACTAGAAGACGCTCCTATGGCTGTTTTCCAAATCATCCAATGTCAACAGGAAATCTATTAGTTCCTATTTGTTTGGACTCTTCCTGCTGTCTTAGTTTCCTATGGGCTGCGTAAACAAATTGCCACAAACTTGGTGCCTCAAAATAACAGAAATTTATTCTCTCACAGTTCTGGTGACCAGAAGTTCAAAATCAAGATTCAAGCAGGGTTGATTCCTTCTGGAATGCCCCATGCCTCTCTCTCTTCTAGCTTCTGGTCATTGCTGGCAGTCCTTGGTGGTTTTTGGCTTAGGGATGCATCCTTCGATTTCTGCCTTTGTCTTTATGTGGCCTTCTTCCCTCTGTGAGTCCTTTCTCTCTGTGTCTCTCATGGCCTTCTTATAAGAATGCCAGCCATATTGGATTAGGGCCCCCATATGACTGGCTTCCTTATAAATATGACCTATGACCTCCTTTTACCTAATTACATGTGCAAAGACCTTCTTTCCAAATCAGGTCATGCTCTAAGGTTCTGGGTAGATATGAACTTAGGGAGGATGCTATTTAACCAAACAGACCCAACAATGGTCTTTTAAGAGACTTCTGCCTTCCTGCTCTATTTGAGCTGGTTGTTTTCTAGACTTGCTCAATTCTCTTACCCTTCATGCTGAGAATTTCTTTCGTTTTCCTCTACATAGCCTATTCCTTTATTTCTTATCTCCTCTGCGGTTTGCTCCTGGTGGTGTTGGAGCACACACTCTAGTCCTTGTCTAACAAAGAGTACATGGAAGGTACATGTTTTTGCATTGCATTATCTGAAAATATCTTTTTCAACTTTCACACCAAATTCATAGTTTTCCTGGGCATAGAAATTAGGTTGAAAAACTCGTTTTCTCCTAGAATCTTGGAGGCTTTCTGTTTGGGCATCTGATGCTACAGGATGTGCTGTGTTATTCTGTTTTGTTTTGTTTTTTTTAAGATTTTACTTATTTATTTGAGAAAGAGAGGGAGAGAGCATGTGTAAGCAGGGGTTGAGGGGTAAGGGGCAGAGTGAGAGGGAGAAGCAGGCTTCCAGCTGAGCAGGGAGCCTGACACAGGACTTCATCCCAGAACCCCGAGATCATGATTTGAGCCAAAGGAGGATGCTTAACCTGCTGAGCCACCCAGGCACCCCTGCTGTGTTATTCTTCCCCCCACCCCCATGAGCATTTTTATTCATCTTTTTCTACTTAAGCTGGAGGGTCTTCTCTCTGTGCCCTGTGTTTTGAAATGCCCTAGGGATGTGCCCCCAAGCAAGCTGATTTCATCCTTTTCGCTGACATCCGGTGGTCCTTTCATCTGGAAACTCACATCCTTCATTTTCTTAGACAATGTTCTTACATCACGATTTCTTTCCCCTTGGTTTTTATCCTCTCTTTCTAAAACTTTTCATCAGATGGCGCACATCCTGGAATTGACCTCTGATTTTTTTCCTGTCTTTCCTCCTACTTTTCATTATCCTCTTTGTGTTCTGCTTTCCGGGCAATTCCTGGTCTCTATCCTCCAACCCATCTATAGAGTCTTTTATCTTGGTTATCATATATTCAATTTCTAAGACCTCTTCCTGGTTCTCCGACTGCTCCCTATTTTCAGCATCCTGTTTGGGTCTTGCAGATGTAATCTTTCCTCTTATCTCTCTGATGATACTCCTTAGAGTTGTTTTGTTCAAGTGCCTCCTGCAGCCTGCATGGTCTGCTTCCTTTGAGTTCCTTCTCTCTGATTATTTTGGTCCTTGTCTTTTATGTAATCAGCTTTCCTCAGATGTCCGTGACCTTGACTGTCTGTTCATGTTTAAGAATGAGTCATTTCAGTGCTGACTGAACATCTTGTGTGTGGGGTAGAGGGGTGTGTGTGTGTGTGTCATGTCTCTTGAGGGAGACGGAGCTGGAGGTGGCCACTGTGTTGGGGGGTCCCCAGCCTCATGATCACTAGACCCTTTGTCTGGGGTTGTTTGATTCTTCCAGAGAAAAATCCTTTAATTCTCTGCCTGGGGATGAGGGGCTAGGGTGTAAACCTGGCTGCTGGAGGTCTGAAAACTGAGCAGCCCAGGGGCAGGGCTGTTACTGTGCAGGTGCACGTGAGCATGGCCATTAGAAACAGAATGAGCCATGTATAACCTAAAATCTTCTAGTAGCCACAGCAAACACAGTAAAAATAAGCAGGTAAAATCAATCTCAATAATATATTTTAGGGCACCTGTGTGGCTCAGTGGTTGAGCATCTGCCTTTGGCTCAGGCTGTAATCCTGGGGTGTTGCTGGCGAGTCCCACATCAAGCTTCTCACAGGGAGCCTGCTTCTCCCTCTGCCTGTGTCTCTGCCTCTCTCTCTGTGTCTCTCATGAATAAATAAATAAAATCTCTAAATAATAATAATAATAATAATAATAATAATATATTTTCTTTAGCCTGGTGTAAAAATATTATCATTTCAACATATAATTAATATAAAATTAGCATATTACACATTCTGTTATTCCTACTAAATCTTCAAAATCTGGCATCTTGCACTTACAGCACATCTCCACTGGGACCAGCCACGTAGCAAGTACTCGATGGCTAAGCGTGGCGAGGAGCCACTGCCCAGGACAGCGCAGGTGTAGATCATCACTGTCATCACTGTCCCCTTCTCTCCCTGCAGTGGGCCGGCCGGGTCTGGCCCAGGCTCCCAGGACACCCTGAGCCCACTGTGGTGTTCAAGATCCTTCTGATTCTGCCTGGTGTGTGCCTAGTACCCTAGAAGCAGGAGTCTACCCATTTGCACAGGATTTCCAAGGGGGTTTCTGTGGCACCTGTTCACTCCTAGGCCGGGCTCACTGCCCTGTTGCTGTATGGGTGTTGAAAATTGAGTCCCCTCTCCCCCTCCCTTTATTTTTAATCCTCAGGTTCCCCGGCCATTTTTGTTGCTTCGTGGGCTATCAGCAGGCACTTTCTGGAAGATGTCGGGTAAGCTGTTTGAAGGAGAGGTAACAAGAGTGTATTTTATGTTGTCCAGCTCTTCAAGCATGATGGACACTTCTAGGAATGGCCTGTTTTTCAAACTGGGGGCCACAGGCGAGTACCCCGGGGTGCTGGGCTAGTGGTGTGGGTCGTGGCCTTCACCACGCCCGCACCCTCCTGGGCCTGCCTCCCTTCCTGCCCACCCCATCAGCTCCTGCAGGTGCCTGGCAGGAGCCGTGAAATTCCAGGCAGGTGCCGCTCAGAGAGGGAGCTCTGGGCCAACCTGGCTTTTCCTTCCTCCTGGGGTATCTCTCCTCTGCTCCTCCCTACACCCCGGTGTTTGAGAGTCCAACAGAGGTGGGCACAGTTGTATTCCCGTAACCCCTGATGGGGATAAAGAGATCTAACTTTGTTCTCTAAAGATCCCAGGCTCTGAGGATGGAGGTAAACCCAGGTGGGTCTGCTGGGAAGTAGGCACGCAGAGAGAATCTTGACAGAAAGCTGGGGAGGGACGTCTGGCTGCCTCAATGGTTGAGCCTCTGCCTTCGGCTCAGGGCGTGATCCTGGGGTCCTGGGATCGAGTCCCACGTCGGGCTCCCTGCATGGAGCCTGCTTCTCCCGCTGCCTATGTCTCTGCCTCTCTCTCTGTCTCTCATGAATGAATAAATAAATAAAGAAAATCTTTAAAAAGAAAGAAAGAAAGCCGGGACAAAGTGAGGCAGCGTGACAGAATAGAGGCAGCTGCTCACTGGCACACTGATGCACCCGAGCCAGTATGAGGCTTACCGGTGTCTTGCAGTCCAAATGTGCCTCCCAAATAATTGTTTCAAAGTAATTATTTTCATTGGGTGAATTAGATTTTTTTTTTTAATCGGGATTTTTAGCTTCTCTGGAAAACATGAGACGTTCTACCAACATCTCTCATTTCCCCTTGAGGCAAAAATCAGCGGGAGCAGAGTTGGGGTTGCCTTAGGCCACACTCATGCTCTCCAGTTTGCCAAGTACTCCCTTCACCTGGTGTCCCAGGGTCCTGAGGTCACATGGCAGTCACCCAGCCCCTTCACTCACTGATGTCACCTGCCTGGCCATTCTTGGCAGTTTGTCACTGTGCTGGCTTTGGGCTCTGGGATCTTCTGGCTCTCAGGTTCCATGTACAATCTACTGCCCCAGACACTCACTGGACATGCACAGGGATAGGGAGCTGCTCCAGTGCCCTCAGAAACGCTCCTGGGCAGCAGAACAGGGTCAGTTAGAACAGTCCTGGGCACACACCCACAGGGTTCAGGGCCACCAGCGTGGGGAACTGGTCTTTCCTGGTCACCTTGGCTCTCCACTCCTAACCATGCCTGGCCACCCCTCCACAGGTGCTGGGATGTCAATGCCAATGAGTCCATCTGGTGGGTCATTCGGGGGCCCGTGATCCTCTCCATCCTGGTGAGTAGCCATCCTCCAGGGGGAGAGATGGAAAGGGTGACTGACCTGGACAGAAGGCCAAAGGACAGGGCTAGCATCACTCCCTCCAGGAGCTGGGAGGGACAAACCACAGAGCTTCCCGAGATTGGCCAGTGCCTTGAGGGTCTAGATGATGGATGGGAGAATGGTAGGTGGTGGACAGGAGTGAGATGAGGTGTACTTAGGAAGCAAAAGTTGATATAACTCTCTTTGGTCTGTGAGTAGCCACTAAAATGTGGTGAGCAGAGCTCCTTGCCCTAAACTGGCCTGAAATCCCTCCTTCAGATCTTTGGGTCCTGATCTTTTTTCCAGGCAGGCTCTTGTTAAACAGAAAAATCACTGGGGCTGAGGAAAGCCGAGTGAAACTTGGTCTTGGGTCTTTGGGATGCTGTTGGGGTGGGGAGGGGCAGGCCTTGAGGGGTGGCTTCCAGGGAGGAGATACAGGAGTGAGTCTCATGGACGGGGAGCTCAGAGTGTCTCAACTGAGCTGGCCTTCAGAATCACCTGGGAGCTGTTTAAAAATTCTGATAGATTTGGGCTTTTTTTTGTTCTGGGGTGGGGCCTGAGCGCTCATTGGATGTCAAAGTTCTCAGGTGCTTCTGCTCTGCAGTCAGAGTTGGCAGGCCTGGAGCTGAGCCTGTGGGAAGGGATAGGAAATAGGTGGGCAGAAGATGGGGACACCCTGGGGTTATCCCCTGGAAGGAATTAGCCCCTCAGCTGTGTGCAAGGCTCCAAGGGACACCAGGCACGGCTGCAGGACCATTTGACAGGAGGAGTCCTTCATGGGCTCACTGGAGGGGGAAAGCATGCAGCACAGGGCAGTGGCCACCTCCACACACCCCCACCCCACTTCCACTGGCTGGCTGTGACCTTCCAGGAGCAGTTGGGAGGAGGGGGCCATTCTGGGACCCCTTCTTTTTACTTTACTTTTTTTTTTTCCAAAATAGAATTCATGTAAAAAAGTTTGGAAGATACAAAATGTACCTTTTTTCAAAAAGGGAATAAAACCACATGAACTTTTAGCACCAAGACACACTGGAATACACATGTACTTTTCCTTCCTCTTTTTTTTTTTTTTTTGAGCACACATACTTTTTTTCCAAATGCTCAATATAGTTTTGTATACTAGTTTTCAGTTGCCAACCTTAGCAATAGATGTGAGCTATCCCATGTTCTTTGAAATTATTTGACCAGCCAATGTGCTATGGCCGCATAATATTCCCATAGGCGGTCTTTCCTCATTCAGTTAGGCCAGTTTCCCTACCATCATTGTGGGCATCTGACAGCCCAGCCCATGAGAACTCCGGCTGAGGGGCGATGGGCCCCGTGCCCTGGTGGGTTTCACCAGACTAGTGATGTTTGGTGGGCACTCCTGATGCAAAATATCTCCCAACAGGGGCCTCTGGCTGGCTCAATTAGAAGAGCATGCAACTAGGTCTCAGGTCATGAGTTCAAGTCCCATGTTGGGGGTAGAGATTACTTAAATTAATAAATAAGAACTTAAAAAAAAATCTCCTAACCAGTAGGTCAAGGGCATCAAATTTCACTATTTAAGACTCATTCTTGGGCTCTTAAAGATGTTTTTCTTTTCTTTTCTTTCTTTCTTTCTTTTTTTCTTTTTCTTTTTTTTTTTTTTTGCCTTTCAGTGCTCCCTATAAAATCAAAATGCAACTCTAAGACAAAACAAATAAATGAAAGTAAAATAACCTTTATTCATTTAGGCCATGCATAGTCAGCTGTGAGCAAGATGCATAAACAAACAACAAGCTGAGAAGCAATGTTGCTGAAGAGGCAAGCTGGGCTAGGAGTCCTGGACAGATCACTAATCCTTGTCTTTTGGCCAGCATTCCCAGGCCCCAGTCTGGTTGTGTGAACAATGAGGGTGCCTGGCTGGGCGATTCCATGGATCCCTGCTTCTGCAAATGGTGCTGTAGCCGGTGGGTGGGTGAGAGAGGTGGAGAGGTGCCGGCTGGCTGCCACGTGGGCACTTTTATAACATTCTGGCACTGGGCTTGGGGAAAAGGACACAAAAAAAATAATGAGACTACATTCTTGTCCTTGAGGAAGTTATGATTGAATTGGCAGATAAGTAGATACATGTCCAAGTTTGACAGATGCATGCGTTTAGCCTCCCTCAAATATTTCAAGTGCTTGCACACCAACATGACCCCTTAACTGCAATGTATCAGGAAAGAGAGGTAATCAAGGGTGGCTTCCTGGAGTTGGTTATTAAACTCCAAAGTGATTCTAGAAGGCTCTGAGGCAGTGGTACTCAAAGTGTGGTCCCCAGACTGGCAGCTTCAGCATCACCTGGAAGCTTGTTAAAAATGCAAATTCTTGGGCCCCACCCCAGATTTGCTGACCTGTAACCCCTGATGGAGGGAGCCTCCCCACCCCCGACTTGCCCCCAGAACTTTAAGAGTCTCTGCTGGAAGAAAGCCTTGCTACTCAAAGTAGTCAGGGACTGGTTTGGGCATTATCTGGAGCTTAATAGAAATGCAGACTCGGGATCCCTGGGTGGCGCAGCGGTTTGGCGCCTGCCTTTGGCCCAGGGCGCGATCCTGGAGACCCGGGATCGAATCCCACATCAGGCTCCCGGTGCATGGAGCCTGCTTCTCCCTCTGCCTGTGTCTCTGCCTCTCTCTCTCTCTCTGTATGACTATCATAAATAAATAAAAATTAAAAAAAAAAAAAAAAGAAATGCAGACTCTCAGGGATGCCTGGGTGGCTCAGTCAGTTAAGGGTCTGCCCTTGGCTCAGGTCATGATCCCAGGGTGCTGGGATTGAGCCCCACATATGGTTCCCTGCTCAACAGGGAGCCTGTGTCTCTGTATGCTCTGCCTGCTGGTCCCCCTGCTGTGCTCTCTGTCAAATAAATAAAATCTTAAAAAAAATTTAAAAAAGAAAGAAATGCAGATTCTCAGGTCACCGGTGACCTGCCTTTTAACAAGGTCCCCGAGGGAGTCCAATGCACTCCCAGTGTGAGCCATCTCTGCCCCAAATGAGCCGACCTCAGAGCTCCTGCAGCCAGTGCCTGGAGCAGGCGCTGTGTCAGTCAACATCTCCAGACAGCTTGTTCTTCCGGGCCCATGGAGATACCTGGAGGGCAGGGTGGTGCAGTGATATGCACCCTGAGTGTGGTCTGCAATGCCTTCTCCGACCTTCTCCCAGGGGCCAGGGCCAGGAGAGGTGGCAATCACCTTCAGCCCCATGTCCCTCTTGTGTTTTCCAGATTAACTTCATCCTTTTTATAAACATTCTAAGAATCCTGATGAGAAAACTTAGAACCCAAGAAACAAGAGGAAAAGAAATGAACCATTATAAGTAAGTAGAGGGCAAAGGCTGAGTGTCACTCAGCCAGTCAGCAGATATTTACAGAGCACCTATGGTTTACCCAACTGGCCCTGATTCCAAGGTTACAATGTTCTTGGGAATAGGGATGGGGAGGGATGGGCCCACTGGGAAGCCTTAGACATTGCCCAATGGTGGGAAGATGGAAATCTCTCAGGATCCCAGGAAACAGACATCTATGTTTGGGGAAACGCTAGGGCTTCAGAGGCCCAAATTCAGAGAAATCTGAACAGGTATGTGTATTTTTCAGGGGAGAAAGACTCTAGGTTTCATCAGATTTTCAAGATGTGGGATCCAACAATACTTTAAAACCTTTAAAAGATGTTAAAGGGAGATGCCGTATTAGCTTGCTAGGGCCACCGTAAAAAAATAACCACACACTGGATGATGTAAAGAAGAGAAATTTATTTTCTCTGAGTGCTGGAGGCTGGAAACCCAAGATTCAGGTGTTCACAGGTTTGGTTTCTTCTAAGGCTTCCTTCCTGGCCTTGTAGATGGCTGCCTTCTCCCCTGTGTCCTTACTGGACCTTTTGTCTGTGTGTGGGCATCTTTGGTGTCACCTCCTCTTCTTACAAGGACACCAGCTGATTGGACTAAGGTCCCACCCTAATGACCTTATTTTAGCTCAATCATCTTTTATGGGCCCTACGTGCTTGTACAGGTAGGTATTTCTAAGGTCTTGCACCTAGGACTTCAATTTGTGTATTTGGCTGGAGGAGACATAATTCAAAACAGAATAGTTAAAGATAAATCAGTGTCCAACCAAGACTTTCTCTGTGATGTTCTGAGCTTTGAGAATCTGGTAGTGACGTGATTACTTGGTGACAGATTCTCCAGGACACCTTTAGGGCAGTGGGCTCCACAGTAGGGTAGAGCTGGGGATCCAGGATAAAGTTGCCCAATAGAGGATGCCCAGTTCAGTTTGAATTTTGGATAAACAACAAATAGTGTCTTAGCACTTTGTCCAAAAAAACTATTATCCATTGTTTATCTGAAATTCAAATTGAACGGGGCATCCTGTATTTTTTATCTCTAAATTTAGCAACCACAATCTGGGAAGAAAATAAAAGAATGTCTCCTTATAGATAGTTATTATCAAAAAATTAAGAATGCTGGCTTTGTGAATAACAGGTTTGATGACTTATGCATGTAATTAATAAATAATAAAGTTATTTGGGTGGCTATGTGTTCAAATTTCTTTTCCCGATGGGTGCACGATCAGAAAGCTTAGGGGACTGGCCCTGGGGGATGGGTACGTGGGAGTTGGACATTCTCCAAAATGAAAGATAAAACCACAAAGATTTTGGGGCACCACTCCAGGACTCCTACAATGAGGTAGGTTGGGGTGTGCGGAGCTGTGCCTGTGGGGAGTAGACGGGACACGACAGTGGGTCTCTGTCTGCAGGCGCCTGGCCAAGTCCACCCTCCTGCTGATCCCGCTCTTTGGAGTCCACTACATCATCTTCGCCTTCTCCCCAGAGGACGCCATGGAGGTCCAGTTGTTCTTTGAATTGGCCCTTGGTTCCTTCCAGGTAAGCTTCAAGGACTGTGACTCTTGGGGGTTCTCTCTTTCAAGAGCATTGTGGGAATGGGGGGCGGGGGAGGGCATCTGAAGGAGAATAAACTCTTCATTCTGGGAAGTCCATGAAATGCCCCAAACTGAAAAATCCAGAAGGAGCAGCATCAGCATATTATTCAGAAGCTGCAAAGAGAATTCCAAGTAGCTGCCTCTGAGGAACAGGAAATGGGGGCAGGGGTGTTGGGAGGCTGCCCTTGTTTTGATGAGAATCATTTGACTCCTTGAAACTATGTGCACACACAATGTATCAAAAAGAAAAACCAACTATAAAAAAAAAGGAAGGAAAGTGAAGGGGGAAATCACCTACCCCCAACTCATAAGATGTTGTCAGGCTAAAAAAAAAAAAAGAATAGTCAAAAACAAAAAACTCCAACAACAAAAAGCAAATAATAAACACCTTCAGACAGAAGGACTCTTCACATGAATCCCAAACTTCAGAATGTTATTTGTTTACACTCTCATAGCTGTCTCCTTCCAAAAATAATATGATGTAGCTTTCAGGAAAACCACACAGAGGATTAAAAAAATAATAAGTAGATGAAGAATCAGTGAAAAAATAATATAAAAACCCAAACTGAGTTCATACAGAGAAGCAAATCCAATAGAGTGCCACGAAGGTGGGAGAGATGGGTCATACATTTGGTTTGGAGCTCCCCAGTAGCCAAAGCAATCTGTTCCAAAATTTGTAATATCCATAGATGGGAACAAGCCAATTCTCAGGAAAAGCCTAGACATTAAAGGCTTGGGGGCCTGAGAGAAATTTCTCCCAGTGGCTGTTCCTCAAGAAGCCAAGCTGTCCTCAACCGCACTGATTATCCTGAAGAGTCCTCCTCATGGCAGAGGCTTTGGTCTCAGGACGGGACCCTGAGTCTCCCTCGGTCCCTGAGTTCAGTTCAGGGCGAGTGGGTGAGTCAGGGTCATCCTCCTGTCACTTTCAGGTTTCAGGCAGGACACATTACTGGAGACACATTATTGAGCAGTTAGGTCTTGCCCTAGCCACCCAGGGGCTGTCCCCTCTGCCCTCCCTGAGCTTCTCTCCTCTGCCCGGAGCTCCCTGCCAGTGCCCCAGGCCTCCAGGGAACCCAGCCTCTTGCATAATCCATATTCTTTGTTTCTGGACCAGGGAGTTTTCATGCCCACCTGCTCTTGTAACATGCCAGGAGGCCTGGGTCACGATGGCCCATTAGCAGGTAGGGGATTCCAGGTCCACAAGGATGGAAGGCCTTGGCCTGGCTTCCAGAAATGAGTAGTGACCACACTACACTGCGAGCAAGGAGACCCAGGTCAGCCTCCCAGCCGAGAAAGGGAACCGACTTCCTGTCCCCTGGAGCTGGGGCTTGTGGTTGGGGTTGAGGACTGTCAGCGGAAGGCCATTCGGCTTCTAAGGAAATGGCTTGTCGAGACAAAACCAAAAGCACTTTCCTAATGTGTCCATGTTTATGCAGAAAACAGATCTTTGAGGTTTTTTGAACCCTTGTTCACAAACATGTTATCAGTTTATTATATATTACACATATATATTCTCTATGTGTCTATTTTTAAAAGTCTGTATTGTAGAGAATGTCTTCACATATTAAAGTGAAGAGAATAGTAGTGAACCCCCATGTGACCACTGCCCGCTCAAGGTGCAGCATGTTCCAGCTCTGTCCCCATCTGTTCCCTCCATCCCATCCCCATCATTTTAAGCCAAAGGGATGATTCTTCTCAAATGTAAATATGCAAGTATGTATCTCGAAAAGATCGGGCTTAAGGAAAAACATACCCAGAACCACAAACATTATCACCATCCTGTTCCTTTAGAGACGCAAGTTGATTAGCTTTTTTCTGATTGTAGAAATGATACTTAATATAGGAAATTTGGAAAATAAGGAATAGTTAAGAAAGGAAATCATCCACAATCTCATGACTGCAGAAATAACCTGTTAAAATGACAGTGGGTTTACTCGTCCCTTTTCTCTGCAGGAAGACACATACACATGTATACACGTCCCGTAAAATTGAGGTCACGCTGCATGTGTTTTTTTTTTATCTTGCTTGTCCCAATATCTCTATCTTACCTGTGGTGAACATTTCCCTATGTCATTAATTCTTCCAAGACTTCATTTTTTAATGATTGTATAAACACTGTGGAATTTCTTTAACTTGTCAGCTGTGGGAGACAGCTCTAGATACCTGGGGTACAACTAGCTTTCCCTCACCCAGGACTCCTGCCCTCACCTGAACTGTGAAAATGTGTCCCAGGATCTTGGCAGCACAGGCACTCCTGGGCCCAGTGAGAGGGGCCACACCCACAGCCAGCAGCCTGACCTCCAGCTCGGGCTTTGGCAAGGATTCAGTGATACACCTGGAAACCAGAGCCCCACAAGTATGCAAGCCAGGTGGCACACCACATCCTGTTCCATTTCATCCCAAAGCCTTTCACACCCTCTGATGGTGGTTTCCAATTGGGAATACCTGTTAGAACCATCTGGGATTTTTCAAAGCTGCTGGGGCTTCCATCCTCAGACATTTGGACTTGGGTATGGAGTGCAACATAGGCAAACGCTCCCACGTGATGCTAACATGCTACAGACTTTAGAGATTGGTACCTTGTGTAAGTGTTCCTGCTGCCCACCTCCCCCAAATAGTCCCTGTTCTGCAGTGGTCCTCGATGCCTGATAATTCTTTGAGGTCTGTCACTAACTCTTGTTAAAAATGACCTTAGCCCTGAGCAATGGTACATATTAAGCCCACCATAGTCAGGCTGGCTCATCATTCTTTTGGGTCCTTTCCAATGTAGTAAGTAGGTGAGGGCAGGCTTGGATGGGACTGGGAAGTGTCGGGGGTTGGGGGGGAGGGTGCGGTTTAGGGCCCCCTGAGGTCAGAGCTATGACACCCAGGCCTCTGAGGGCCAGGGTGCTCACCAGCTAGGGAAGCCTCAGGGCAGAAGCAAGGGCAGGCTGGCTGGAGGTGTGTCCCTGAGATGAGCAAAAGCACTGTGGAGGACCCCCCCCCCCCATAGCTTATGGCCCCAAGCAGGCCTCTTGGCCTCAATCCTGCATCTTGAGACTGGAGTCCCTGCCCTGGCAAAGCTCCAAGCCACGACTGGGGGCAGGGGGAGGCGCCACTGGGAAACAGGAACCCTAGAGACTGGAGAGCGAGGGTCCTGATAGGTACACACCCCCACCACACCAAGGAACGTAAGTATGTATAGCCCCAAGGTCCCTAACCAAGGTGACATAAACAGGGAGTCATACCTCACTGGCCCGGACCTACATGCGGGTTTTGTTCTGACATCATGCTCACGTGCTTGTGTTTCAGTTTGAATAGTTGCCTGTGTTGGAACATCTCCAGGTTTCCAGCTTATCTTGAAAATGAGCCCACACAGGGCCCAGGGGGTCTCACATGGGCTGTCCCCACCCCCTACCTGAGGGACAGGTGCACTTCAGGTGCCACCACTCCTTGCTTCTCCCAGACGGCCTGCCTTACTAATTCTGGTGACTTGCCGGGTCTCCACAGGCCCAGGTTAGCAGCTTCTGCGCTGAAATCACATGCATGCAATGCCCCATGCTGGACCCTGCCCCTGCCCCAAGGAGCTGAGCCTGTGCCAGATGATGCCAGCACAGCCAGGGGCACTGTGGGCCCCCCCCAAGAAGTAGCCCCAGTCCCCCCTGGAGTGAGAGGTGTGGGAAGGCTCTGGGGCACTCTCTGGGGAGAAGTGAGCCTGGGGCTGACAATTTTAAGGACATAGGGAAGAGGTTGAAGGAAGGAGGCCGGGTGCCCGAGCACCTGCACTGACCCCCTGCTGCCTCTGCCCCCTCTGCAGGGCCTGGTGGTGGCCGTCCTTTACTGCTTCCTCAATGGGGAGGTGAGTGTTCTCCAGGTGCCCAGATGGAGGAGCTCCCTAGCCACCGGATTCCTGCTCAGAAGCTCCCTGGAAAACCAGGGTGGTGGGGAGAGATGGGTGGTCTGGGAGGGGGAGGTCTCCTGAGCCCACTTCATGGAAGCACTGAAGCACCAGGTCTCATTAAAACAATTGCTTGGCCCTACCCGACCCACACCACATCCCTCCCCCCCTTCTAATTCGACAAAAGGATTGTTATGTCTGGGTTAGAGCCTGAAAATGTTTAACAAGCATTCCAGGTAATTCTTATCCTTGAGCAAGTCCTGGGACTAGAGCAAAAGTTGCAGGCACCCCAACAAGAACCCTGGTTCCCAATGGCTCTGATGCTTGCCTGATGGGTCATCCAGGTCACTGCCCTCCTCTGGGCCTCAGTCTCCCCATTTGTAAAATGAGTGACTCGATGATGCAATCCCTAAAGCTCAGTGCTCACTGACCTCCAAATAATCGTTGACTCTTTGGAGGGCTGCACACTTACCTTGCAGTCTCTCTGCTCCCTGCCCAGAGCATTTGTGGGGGGGGACACACAAGCCATGCAACCAACAGTTGAATACAGTATTCTACCCAAGTCGGGCCTTCCTGTGACTGTTGACCATTTATCTGGTTCACCACACTTGAAGGGGAATAACCTGTTTTCCAGAACTCAAGCCCTGAAGCCTGGCTTCAAAGGTTTGGGCTGCTACAGCTTGGGGACCGTGAAATTAATATCCAAAGAGCCACTCCAAGGTCCCCAGATTTAAGTTCTGAGCTAGGCTGGCTTTATGGGAATGGGTCCGGTGGTCCCAGGTCATGATCTGGATGTCATTCTGCAATTCATAAAATAACCCCAAGCCCCTTCTTCAGGACACGTGCAGTAAGGTGGCAGGTCAAAGTGTCCAGATAAGGTGAGGGGATTCGATCCCCACTGGATATTGGAGCTGGAAGGGGTCCATCTGAGTGGCCTGCAGGAAAGGCAGGGCCTGTGCTGAGGGGGCAGTGAATGGGGCTCTGGGGACAAGGTGAGTTGTCTTCCCCAACTGATGGCTGGTCTCTGGGCCAGGTGCAGCTGGAGGTGCAGAAGAAGTGGCAGCAGTGGCATCTCCGCGAGCTCCTCCTGCGCCCCGTGGCCCTCAGCACCTCCTTCAGCAATGGCACCAGCGGCCTCACTGGCTTCACCCACAGCACCAAGGCCAGCACCTCAGAGCAGAGCCGGGCCACCTACAGGGCCAGTGTCATTTGAGGGTCTGGAGCAGGGCCAGTCACAGGACAGATAGACGCCAAGACAGGTTGTGAGAAGGCCAGACACTGCTGCAGGACAGTTCTCTGCAGACATCTGTTCCTCCTGGGACCCATCACAGCCCTCCTCTGGGCCTTGGGTTGGAGCCCAAGGTGATATGTTCCTCAAAACTGAAGACCATGAGGGACCACGGGGCAGGAAGAGAGGGCCTGGGTCTGTTGTATTTGGGAAGGGCAGTTCGGGCGCTCCAGAAGAGGGCAGGGAAATAAATGGTAGTGGGGATGGGTTTGGTCTGTAACTGACCACTCTTTTTGCCCTTGAGACACCAGGTGGAGGAGGACCCTCCCACTCGCTTCCCTACCCCTTCCTGGAGTTTTCAGGGATAAGTTCAACACCCAGGAAACGGGAGAAATGGAGACCCTTGGCTCTAGGTGGACCCTCCCTACCCTTCACTACAAGTCACCTCTCTGGTAGTTCTTCCCCTACAGCGTCAAGGCAGCTGGATTAATCTGTCCCAAGTCAGCACGGCTGACAGTCCTAAGATCCCTAGCTTCCTTAGTAACCCTAGTGTGGTGCAAGCATCCCTCTGGGAATGGGGGTGTGATTCCGCTGGACAGAAAAGAAACAGGTTCACTAAGGTCCTGTGACTTGCCTGAGATACCCAGCAAGAAGGGACAGAAGTTCCATTGAGGGCTTTGGTGTCAAATCCCTGTTCTCCGAGCCTGTATCTGTTTCTTCAGTCCTGGGCAGGGGACAGGGTGGTCTTCTGGGGGATGTCTCCCCTTTAATCTCTGGATCTCAGTTCCCCTTATCAGCACACCCTCACCACCAGCCACATGAGGATGAAAGTGAACTGAACATTTGAGCCCTTTTACAAAACAAAGCCTACCAGTGTTCAGGGGAAAGCATTGTGTACAGGAGCTCAAATGTAGAGGAGACATCTTGTTGCTGGGTGACCCCGGACAAGTGCCATCCCCCTCTGGGCCCTGGCTTCCCACCTTTGCACCTCCCCATTGCAGACAAGGTCACCCCTTTGCGCCTGGTGAAGGCTCTTGAAATGAAAGGTCAGGTGCTTCTTTGCCAGGGCTAAGAACCCAGCCCATAGGGTTGATGAGCTCTGCTCTCTGAAAAACTGATTGGCCCGTAACACCTTTCTTCAGTGATTGCCATGGACTCCACTGGAAAAGCTTTGAAGAACCCCAAGAGATAGATAAACGCACCCAGCCCAGGCCAGGAAGGGGACCTTCAGTGACAAGGATGGGGCAGAGACCCAAACCCATGCCAGGAGCAGCAGCAGTGTGGCCCAGGTGGAGAGGGAAGGGGGGAATGAAGTGGCTGAGGGGCGAAACCCCAGCTATGGGGCAGAGAAGAGACTGGAAAGGGGGCAATTGGCACAGAAATGCACATCTGTGGGCAAGGATGGAAATCTCCACTGGTTCCTGGTCCCCTTCACCCGCACTCATCCCCCGGGGCAGGCTGTTAATCATTACTCAAGGCCCTGCAAGTCCCCTTTACCCCTTGGAATTTAGCAGGTCCAGATCTGTGCTCTTTGGAAATGTGCTCTAGGATCAGAAGTGGTACCCTGAGGCCGTCCTGACACATCAGAAGCAGACACGCAGGCATGCTGGCCTCAGGGAGGACTGCCTTGGAGGGTTGGCAGGCCACCCTGGGAAGCTTGCTGGAAGGGCTTAGGGCAGGGTCCCCACAGACAGGACAGCCGGCTGCTGGAGGCTACAGTTATTCAAGGATTATGCCCTCCCCACCCCTGCCCCAAAGGGCAGGGTTCAAACGGAGTCAAATGGTTTGAAAACCTAAGTATGTACAAAAAAAAAAAAAAATCAAGGGAATCCTGAATTCTGCTTCCAAGCGTGACTGAAGCTACGGCAGGGCGATGGGCCCAAAGGCCCTTTGAGCTGGTGGAAGAGAAGTCTGAGGCACTGGCTGGATATGCTTAGCTGGAGGCATGATCCACTCTGGGCAACCCCAGGAGACCCCAGAGACCCGACAGCCCCCATCCCAGCACAGTCAATAAAACAAGTGTCAGCTGGGCAGGCAGCTGGGCACCAGTTACCCACGCTGCTTCCCAATCTATTCCCATCCCAAGAAGAAGGATCCAAGAAAAAGATTTTAAAATATGTTACTTCTTCTAAAATCAACATCCTAATGACTTGGCTAAGCCTGTGCAGCTGGTGGCACTGAGGCACCCTGGCCTCTGGCCCTGCAGGCCAGCTGCAAAGGCCACTGGGCTGATTGTGGCCAACCACCCAAAGGTTATTGGCTAAGCAGCAGCAGTTTCAAGGTCACTGTCCTGCCTTTACCCCCACCAGAGGTCACATGTTGGAAAAGTCGAATCTTGCCCACACTTGCATGTAGAACCTGATGTCCTCGGATGTAGGCGAGAGGCCTAAAATTTCCTTGGTTGGCCCCAGGGATGGGTGATGCTGTTGATGTGAAGGCCACTGATGGCATTCAGAAAGAAGAGGAAGGAGGCTGTGAACTCGCACCAGAACATCAGGGTGAAGCCAATGAGCGTAACGTGGTTCCAGAGGAGGATCACAAAACTCAGGAGCCCTCCAGAGGAGAGGACGAAAGAGACGAGGAGGAGGATGGAGCCCATGGCCCACTTGCGCCGCGAGTGGAGGTCCTCACACACCTGGGACACCATGAGGAGCTCTAGGCCCAAAATGGCAACCACCACGGCCAAGGCGCCCACGCTGCGGGCCAGGACCATGCCCACCACCAGCCCAGGCACACGGGCTTGACTCAGGTCTCTGAAGCAGAGTGGCCCTGTCTGGTTGGAAGACGTGCAGAAGTGCCAGAGCCCAAAGAGGCGGTCTTCAGCCAGCAGCCAGTGGCCATCGCAGATGGAGACGGAGGAGAGGACCAAGGCCAGAGCAGCACACACAATGATGAGGGCCCGGATGAAGGATTCCAAGAAGGGCCGCTGGGGCCTCCTCTGGGCCAGGAGCCTCTGGGCCTGGAAGACACCAGAGAGCATGTCAGGGAGGGCCCTGCTCTACCCCTCCAACCTCTGCAGGGAAAACCCTTGACCATGTCCCCGGCTTCCCAAAGCCTCATTTTCAGCTGCAGTCTCCTTGCCCACCTTTGCAGGCAGCTTCTTTCCCAGCTCCTCACCTTTCAGCCGACTCACCTTTCTTGGGGAGTCCTTCCCCTATTCCACCTGCTGCGTCCTCCATTCAAGACCTAGAAGCACTGCCTGTCCAACTATTCACCAGGCACGAAAGGTTCCCTGACCTTTCTTTCTTCAATGATCTTCATGAATAAGAAATCCAAATTCTACTGACCAGCAGGTTGGCAGATCCTAGTCTGTTCTGAATTCAGAAAACTTGTCAGGCCTGGCTCGTGTGACCTTGAGCTTGCAGTACCCCCTGAGTTTCTTTGTACACACGGCAAGAATCCCAGCACTGGATTATTAGTATTCCTTTTTTTTTTTTAATTAGCATTCTAATACAAGGCTACATTCCCAGTACACTTCAGTTTTACTCTCATCTCCACCCAGCTGCTTCTGCATGTTCCAGACTCCATGTTATTACCTTGTTTTCCTTGGTACTCAAAGTGGTGTTTGCACTTTGCCCTTCAGTCTTGAACCTGCACCCCTCCCAGAGTTGGCCAATCAAGATGTCTGTCTAGAAGCTTCTGGGTGTGGGGAGGCCACTGAGCCTCTAGTTTCAGCCCTGAAGGGTGCACCTGCCCCTTTCTTCTGCCAAGCTGGGCCAGACATCCAATGAGGTGTCCCTTATCTCATGGCTGCAGGACGCCACCCAGGCATGAGTTCTATCCCCAACCATAAAGCAAAAAAAAAAGAAAAGCATGTCAAAGAATCAAACTCCTTACCACTACCCACAAGACCTGCACCTTCTGCCCTGCCTCTCTCTCCAACTTCACCCCCCAGCACACTCTTCCTGGCCCCCTTGCTCTGACACAGCAGCCCTCTTTCCAGACCTAAGGATAAGCCTAGAACTTTCTTCCTCAGACCTACTGGCTCCTCCACCTGAAAACTTCTTTTCCAGGCTACCTCCTTTTCTCCATTCTTCATGTCTTTATGGAAATGTCCCTTTCTCACAGAGATCTTGCCTGCCTCCCTGACCCAACCCAAACCAGGACTCCTCCCGTCAGGCGCCGTTTTCTTCACTGTTCTGACCACAGTTGTACTTAGGAGGGCATGGCCTCCCAAGTAGGCACTGCTGCATCCCTGGTACATGGCACAGGAGCTTGACCTGGGCATTCAGTGAGGCCCAGTGAGAGCTTGAGAAGCCACAGGAAAAATGGTCATTGCAACCACTGTCACCTCCATCAGAAGCTCCCTTTAAATAAGTCTCCTACCTGGTCATAAATTATCCTTTACAGTGTATACAGAAGCAGCCCAGGTTACACTTCAGTTTGGGAGGCAAGCAAAGCAGGCAGCTCATGTGCAGCTCTCACTGCTGGGAAACTGAACAGGGACTATGGGGGGCACCTTATACCATGTGCAAATGGAAGCTTCCAGAGGCAAGTCAGTAACACCTCTCAGTGAGGGACAGAAAGCAAAGCCATGCTCCTGGGAGACTCCTGTGGTCAGAGACCCAGCAGGAACATCAGGGTGCCTGCTAACCTGCCCATCGGAGCAGAAGCTACTGCTAAATCTCAGCCCCCCCACCCCCACCCCGCCCCATACACGAATAAGAACCTGGTTTGTTTTCAGCACTTCTGCCTAAGCAGGGACCTGTTTTACTCAAACCTGTGAGGTGGGAGAGCAGGGAGCTCCACAGGGGGTGTGTAAAGAGGGAAACTATGTCATGCAGAGGTCAGATGACTTCCCCCAAGATCACTCACCTAAATCACAAAGCTTGTTCCGGCTGCCTGGACAACTGTATAATGTGCAGGGTGCGGGATGCATTCAGCCAATAAAAACTGGGGCCTTCCAAGTATGGGGCATTCCTATCAGGGGCTCATTACTACTGGTGGGGAAAAGGAGTAGAGAGTACAGAGGGATGGATGCCGAGGTGGGATCAGGGCCCCAACTCACATCCCCAGACAAAAGTAGCCCAGGACCTTCGAAAGAACACTGTGGTGGAGTCGGCTGGGGTTCTCAAACTGTGACCCCCTGTTTGCTAAGCGGCCTCCAGGTGCTAAGTAGGGGGAGCAGGAGAAGCTGGGCTGGCCAGCTAGGATCACTTCCCTACTTCAACCACAACAGGTACTTCTTACCTGCTGAAGACACCGGTAGCCTAGGTGTCTGTGCTGGCTTTCATCAGAAAAAAACGGTTTTACTGCTAAGAAGCAAACTAAGGAAACCTTTGTCTACAAACCATTCAAGGCCTTTGTCTTTGGGTGGCTTCTGAACCTCTGTGGCCCTGGGTTTCCCATCTACAAAATGAGAGTTGGCGACTGCTGCAGGAGAGTGGGAGCCACGAAGTTACCTGGCCAGGTTACAAGGCTCCTAGAAGTTGGTTGGTAAGGTCCTGGAATAGGAGAGCCCCAGAGGCAAGGCCCCAGTCAAGTCACAAAACACCAGAGGACCCAGGAACTAGAGAACAGGTATGCACTGTCCCTCACTCGGCCCCACCTGCCCTGGGCAGACTGGACTTTGGCCTCCAGTCCTTCAGACATCACACTGGGATCAAAGAGGAGCCAGTTCATGTCAGTTCATTTCTTCCCCCTCCCAACTTCAAAGCTGGCTTCATTTAAACTCTTTAATCAGCAAGAAAACTCCCAAGGATTAAGTGAGATCATGTATGGAAAGGTGCTTGGGGGCCTACTGATAACATGACAACAATAATAACGCAGACTGGAGTCTTCATTCCTAACTACACTGCACTACACTCGAGCTGCTCTGCTGGCTGTCAGTGACAGAGGGCCTGAAACCACCTCGTGGAGGGGCGCGGGTGGCAGTGTGGTCAGCGGAAGGCCAATGCACAAGAGGAATCAAGACTGTCTAGTCCTGCCCCTGCCTGAGGGCCTCGGGCTTGGGGACCCGGGCCAAGACACTAATCTCTTCTCCATGAAAAAAATGTTTCTCTTTTCCATCTCTAACCCCTAATGATTTCTATGAGCTGTAGGGCAGGGTCACTTGACACTCCTGGGCCACTGAGTCCAATCCCAAGGTCTTCTTTTTCTCTACACTCCTGGACCCCACCTGCTCCCCTCAACCCCTCAAACCACTCACGGGTCCTGCTCACTATTCCTTCCTCACATCCCCAGCCCTCCCTCCCATTACTTGCCTCTAGAATCACTGCCCACTCCGTGCAGGCCCCGGTCAGGCCCCTATCATGATCAACCAGAAATATCTTTTTTTTTTTTAAGATTATTTATTCACCAGAGAGACAGAGGCAGAGACACAGGCAGAGGCTCCATGTAGGGAGCCCAATGTGGGAATCGATCCCGGGACTCCAGGATCAGCCCTGGGCTGAAGGGAGGCGCCCAACCGCTGAGCCACCCAGGCATCCCAACTAGAAATATCTTGGCCAGCTTCCTGCCACCATCCCTGGAACCATAGCCCACGCCTGCCTGCACGCCCCCAGCCAGCCTGCTCTTGGCTATGCGTCCTCTGGCATGCATGTATCCCCTTCCACTGGGTTTCCTCGCCTATACATGAAGATAGGGCATCTCCCTCCCAGTGGTGGTGGGTGGGTGGGTGGGGCTGGAATGAGTTATCACAAGAGCCTAGAACAGCCCCTGGCAGGGCTTTAAGGCGCTTCTGAAGAGCAGCAACCGCAGTCAGGCAGGGACAGCCTGGGGCGCGCCCCACCCCTGGGGCAGAGCCTCGGGGCCCCGCTCGCCCCTGCCCCCTCCCGCTCCGCCACCACCGAGGCCCCCCACCTGCTGCCAGTCTTCCAGGCCCCGCACACGACGCCCCCGCCCGTTAACCCAGCCTGCAGCCTTTGCACCTCTTAATTTAGCCCCCACTTCCCGATCTGTCTTCTAAATCCTTGTTTACAAGCCTCTCTCCGCAGCTGGACCGCGGGCTCCGGGAGGACAGCGACCACACCCGGTCCCACCCTCCTCCCTCCCGGTCCCCTTCTTCCCAGGGGCTGTCCCGGACGCTCCCTCCTCGAGACTCCGCATTCTGGTCCGGAACAAAGAGGAGGGGCTCGCTGCGACCCGCCCCCGCTCCCCCGAGCGGCCGCGCCCTGAGTGGATGGGGTCCGGGGGTGCCCGGCGGGGAGGGTTTCTCGTTAGTAAAAAGTAGAAAGGGCAAGTACGACTTGGAGTAAGCAGCCGAGCGCCGGACCTCGATTCTGTCGCTTGGCTGCCTGCGGTGGGCGGGCTACTTCGCTCTGAGCCTCAGTTATTTCGTCCATAAACTGGGTGAAGGCGCACGTACGGGAGTCGGTGTTGGGGCAGGGGTGGAGGCTGGGCGTTTGCGCCCAAAGTCAACGCGCCTCTCTGAGCCTCTCTAGTCGTTAGGACGGTGGGGCCAGGAGACTCGGACCGGGCGGGCCGGCAACCGCCTCCTCGGGGAAGCGGCTCGCTCGCAGGGGACCCGGCGGTCCCGCCACCAAGTTGCCTTTGGACGGCAGCGCGCCCAGGGGACGCGGCAGGAACGGGCAGCTTTCTCGGCCAACAAAAACATCTTCTCCCCGTCTGAGACCTCGAGCCTTCAGGGGGATGCGGCTCCCTTGCCGCCCGGCAGCTTTTCTCTTAAGCATCCGCGCGCCCCGCGAGTGGGTCCCCGTCCCGGCACCCCAGAAGCGTCTGGGAGACGGTCTTTCTAGCCCCTGCCCAGAAAGTTCTGGCTTCCCCCGAGACAAATCCTCACCTTACATAAGACAAGCCTCCCTTTTGCAAGTGGACTGTGTCCATCCTCCACCCCGGATGCGCCTCTCCTTCTTAAAAAGGAGGGACCCCCCCATGGTTACTGGGGACCCCAAAGAGAAGCAGAAACCCCCCCCAAGAAGCTTGGGAGCCACGGCCGCGAGCAGAGGCCCTAGGAGACCGCGCGCAGGGGCGGCCCCGGGGTGGGGGAGCGGGCTCCCCAAGTTGCTTCCCGCCCACTTCCCTCCGCGCCCCGCAAGCTTGCAACCGAGGGCGGGCACCACGGGGCACTCGGCCCCCGCGCGCCCACCCCGCCGCGGCTGGGCCGGGCTCCGCGCGCAAAGTCCGCTCCCGCCTCCCGAGGGGCGCAGCCCGCGCGGCGCCGCCGGGCCCGGGTTACCTGCACGGCGATGGCCGTCATGCTGCGCCCGCCCCGGCCGCGCTCCGGCCCGCGCCCTCCAGCGGCTCTGCGGCGGCCCCGCCAGCTCCGGCCCGGACCTCTCCCCGGGGGCGGGGCGGGGAGGCGGGGGGCGGGGCGGGGCGGGGCGGGGCGGGGGGCGACCCGAGCGGAGCCCGGGAGCCCGGGAGCCCGGGGCGGGCGCGGCTCGCTTTACGCTGAGTCAGCGCGGGCGGCGCGGAGGAGCCCCGGGGAGGGCGCAGGACGGGGGGGCGGGGAGGGCAGGGTCCCCCGGGGCCGAGGGCGGAGGACCCGCGGCGACCACCTCCCCGGGGCCCGGATTCCTCAAGGGAGGGCGGGCCGGCGCCAGGGGAGTCGGTTCCAGGCCCGGCTTGTCCGGAAGAGGCCGTAAGGTCCGGAGGGTCTAGGCCCGGGCCCGGTTCTGCTGCCTTCAGCACCCGCTGTGTGGCCTTGGGCTGCTTGTTTAACGCCTCTGAGCCAGGGGCAAGGAAGAAAGTATCTGTGAAAGGTCGGGGTCTTGCAGGCCCTCAGTAAGTGTAAACGGGAGGGGACCTTCACAGGGCACCCCGGGCAACCCTTTTTCTCTGCCCTGAAGGCGGGTTTTACAAACCTGTCCCCTTCCTGGCTTCAGGGATCACCGAAAAGGCAAATAGGACGAAACAGAGGTCGTTGTGCTTCCTTGACTTTTGATGGGGACTGAGTTCCAGAGGAGACCGCCCTAAGTCCCCACACCAAAAAGAAGTGGGAGGCGGGAGAGGGTCCAAGGGCAACAGATGCCGACTAAGACCCTCCTTTCTCTCCTCAGGGGTAGGGGGGTGTGTTGATGAGGAGGGAGACCTCTGCTTGGGGAAAAGCAAGATGCTCTTTCCCCTTAACCAAATGGAGAAATTAAATTATTTGGCTCAATTAGGCAGGCAGGCAGCTTCCCTGTGACTTTACCCGAGGACCTTCAAAATAGCTACACTTCTTCCGGACCAGAGACTTTTCCAGCTGCTGAGAAGGAAACAAAACAAAACAAAACGCAAAAAAAAAAAAAAAAAAAAAAAAAAAAAAAAAAACGACCACTAACAAAACCAGGGCACTTCTCTCTTTTCTAAGAGCCATGTTTTGAGAAAGGGGGAGAGTATCACAGGTAGTCTGCATCTCCCAGTTAGATGTTGGTTTGACTTCATTACTGCCAGAGAGCCCTCATAAAATTCTTTATTTAACCCAGTGGACAGCCAGGACTGGACTTTACTGCCCATCCCCGTCCGGTTTCACCTGTCCCACCATTCTGTACCAAAATCACCCAGGTTTATTAAAACACAGATTGCTGGGC
Source organism: Nyctereutes procyonoides (assembly GCF_905146905.1). Lineage (NCBI taxonomy): Eukaryota > Metazoa > Chordata > Mammalia > Carnivora > Canidae > Nyctereutes > Nyctereutes procyonoides. The sequence continues at coordinate 8,233,979 of NW_026575030.1, read as the reverse complement.
CTCATCCCTCCAAATTTCCTTTAAAAAAAAAAAAAAAACAAAGATTATTTATTTATCAGAGACACAGATTGAGAGGCAGAGACGTAGGCAGAGGGAGAAGCAGGCTCCCCGCAGGGAGCCTGACGCAAGACTTGATTCCAGGACCCCGGGATCATGACCTGAGCTGAAGGCAGCCGCTCAACCACTGAGCCCCCCAGGTGCCCCCTGTGTGTTTCTAACAGGGGGGCTGCTGCTGCTCCTGGTCTGGGAGCCATGCTTGGAGGACTACTGAGCCAAGGCGAAGGGCAGCTGGCCAGGCCCAGCCATGTCAGCCCCTCTCTGCTGGGCGCCTTCCCTGCATGGCTCTCTCCTGCCTTCTCCCCCACTCACGGGTCCCAGAAGCCAGGTTCTCCTTCCTCCACAGCCCCGGGCTCTAGACGAGGGGCTCACACAGGGAAAGAGGAGCTGCCCTGTTAGGGCTTCCTTTGCAAAGCCCTAGGATGCTCTGTGGGAGGGACCTTCTGGGTTTCTGGGGCCTGAAGAATCTCACATGACCAGGAGGGGCGTGCCTGGCTGAGAATCAGGAACAATTGGCAGGTTGGGTGATCCCTGCCCATCGTGTGCCTCCGCGTGCCTTCTAAGGTTCCATGTGTGGTCAGGCATGTTTGGGGATATATTGCTGTTATACTTTCTTGGTAAGAATAGAAAGTCTTGAATCAGTGGAATTTAGAACATGTCTCGTCAGCAAGATTGCTGGAGAAGCAGAAATGGTTTAGGAATCATAAGGAGGAAGTGACTGTCATTTTGCTGTCATAGGAAGACCCGGCACAGCCAAGAGTCTGGGTGCAGTACCAGCCATCAAGTCTGGGCTGGTCTTTTGCATTGCAGAATCCCAGATTTTCCTAGGTATCTCCTTGGTGGCCAGAGGTTGAGGCCGAGTAGCGGACACCCTCTTGGCATATCCTTAATCCCTGGGGAGATGATGAGTGAGGCAAATGACTCGCTAGCAGATGGCTGTCTGGAGAGGTAAAGGGTTCCCCCTGACATGGGGGCCATGTCGGGGGCAGAGCAGAAGGGCCAGGTGACAGGGTGGGGTCCCCCAAAATAGCATGGGAGTGAGTGGTGGCCTCTGGGATAGCACAGAACCAGCCCTATTCCTTGACTTTCTCTGCCTTTCCTCCAGGCAGTGTGACAGCTTCAGTATCTGTCCATCCCACTACCCCTGCTTCTAGGCCTGGTCAGTGCTGGGAAAAGAGGGACAGCATTAAAAAAAGGAAGGGATTGGCTCCCATTCCACCCTTCTGACCAGTCTTGTTCACTGGGAAAGACCCAGGCATTGTTCTCAGAGGCTTCCAAAGCAGAGACACAGGTACTGATTAATGAATCAACAAGTAAGAGATCTGCTGGTTGGTCAACAAGCACTCCGCCACCTCTGGGCCTTTGTACCTGCTGTTCTGTTTGAAATGTACTTCCTCAAGATACATGTAAGTCTCCCCACCTGACTCTTTTGAGATCTAGGCTTAGAGATCGCCTCGTCAGGGAAACTTGCTGTGATCACCACATTTAAAACAACCTCCCCCCCTCAACTGAGGCCCCTTTCCCTTCCCTTATCACCAATCACACACGTGTGCACACACATGTACCCTCTCCCTCTATAGTATAAGCTCCAAGGGGCCAAGGACTTTGCCTGGTTCACTGGTATATCCCTGGGGCCTAGGACAAAACCAGGCACATAGTAAGTGCTCAATAAATATTCACCGAATACGTGAATGAGTTGATTGACTACCCACTATGTGCCTGCCACTGTCATGGCCAATGAGGGCCAAGGAAGAAAAAAAGTCACTGTCAGTGGTAAAATGTTTGAGCTTTATTTATATGTTTTTTAAAAAAGATTTTATTTATTTATTCATGAGAGACACAGAGAGAGAGAAGCAGAGACATAGGCAGAAAGAGAAGCAGGCTCCATGCAGGGAGCCTGATGTAGGACTAGATCCTGGATCCTGGGATCCCACCCTGAGCAGAAGGCAGACAAATGCTCAACCACTGAGCCACCCAGGCATCCCAAAATGCTTGGGATTTATTTATTTATTTATTTATTTATTTATTTATTTATTTATTTATTTATTTATTTTTAATGCTTGGGTTTTAGGGTCAAAATCCTCCCTACCATGGGCCCCATCATCTCTGAGCCAGATGCCCTATGGAATAGCTACTCACTTGGCCTCCCTGCCTCCACTCCCACCTCTTCTAACCCTTCTTGCAGCTTCCCATCCTCTTTTGCCCAAAGCCTGAAGATACCCAACTCCTGCCTACCCCCTTCAAGGTCAGATCCAGTTCTGCTTGCCCACTTGCCACTTGGGCAGGAAGGGCATGGCAGGAAGCTCCATCTGGTCTCAGGGCTTCCATGCTCACCCTTCTCTCTGTATGGGAGGCTGTCCCACTTCCCTACTTCTAGAGTGTCTGCTGAGCAGGGGTGTCTACTGGGCAGGGGCCTCCCTCGGCTTCCCAGCCTGAGGAGCAGCCCCCACATGCTTGCCCCTCTCTATCTGCTTTGTATGTCCTTCATCATTAGCTCAACCTCTTGATTTGCTTCTTGGATTTTTTGTCTTCCCCTGTAAAAAAATACCAGAAGCCCCCTGAGAGCTGGGGGGCTGTCTCTCACTGCTGCATTCCCAGTCCCCAAAGCAGGGGCTCTCAGTAAAGCTCACAGAGAGATGCACCAGGCTTCAGATGTGTTCTGGCCCAATTATTTCCCCTCTGGGAGCCTCTCTTTGATGTCAAATGGGGAAACTTTCCCTCCTGGTGTCATAAAGGTCACGGTGTGTGTGTGGGGGGGCAACTCTAGTGAAGTGTCCTGAAGACTGCTTGGCACATGAGTGCCCGACAACCTATGGTCTGGACCATCCAGTGGCCCGGTCCCCCAGGGAACCCTAGATGGGAGAATGACCCCATGCCTGCTGTTAAGGAGCTTTGGCCCCAAAGAGGGAGATCCCTCTCCTGGAGTTTCTCCCTTGAGGGGTTGGGGTTGGGGCTGGCGGTGAGGGGGGGGCTCCTGGTCTCAGGGGCAAGGCCTGAAGACACTCTGGAGACCCGGAGGCACTGAGGGAGTCTGCCCGGAACGCGGCAGTTGACTGAGCGCTTGAAAGCCGGTGACTAAGCCTGCCAGCCCCTTCCCTTGTACTTTGGACTTCTCCGACTCTTGCCTGCTTTCGCCTTAGAGACAAGCAGCATCCCCCCAACCCTCCCCCTCCTGCGCCTCCTCCCCACTGTCCTGCCTTCATCCACCAGATCTTCCTCTTCTCCCAGCTCCGTCCACCCTCCTCCCTGCCAGTCCCACTCCCTTCCACACCAGGCCTCCTCCTGCCCTTTGCCTCCACCGCTCCACACCCCCACACCCCGGCCCTGCATGCTGACCTTGTCGCAGGTGCCTGGATTGCAACACAGACCTTGTTTACCTCATTCTAGTGCAGCCGGGGGCCAAGGGGCTCCTTCTGTCTCTCCTTCCTTCCAGGCAGGCTGCAGGTGTAACATTTACTCTGCAGTTGAGCAAGCGCCCTGGCACCAGGAGGACTGGCTGTGGTTGAAGCCATGAATGAATGAAGCAGGAACCCCCTCCCCGCCCAACACACACACACACACACACACACACACACACACAGAGGTGCATGCATTTTGAAGGTGGTGGGGTATCTGTGGGTGGGACCTCTGAGGGTGACCTTTCTATGGGGTCTCTGCTTTCTAAAGCAAGTCCTTCCTTGAGATGGGAGGCCTCTACGGTCCTGGGATCCAGGGATTCCCAGGCAGACCTCCCACCTGTGCTGGGGATACTTCTAGCACCTTCTTTTCAGAACCGGACACTGGACTTTTCAGCATCCTCTGAGGCACCCAATCCCTTGGGGACAGTCCCCTATTAACCAAATACACTCAGAGGCTGTATGGAGCAGGATTGCCAGCCCAGTCCTGTGTAAAGGGTGGGGTTCTTCCCTAATCAGGGGACCCCATTGAGACCAAAGTGCCCAGGAATCAAGATTAGGCAGCAGGAATGGTTGGTGAGCACAGACCATGATGAGGGGGATTAAATGGTTTAGACAGGGCTTTGCCTAAGCTCTGGGGAAGCCCAAGAAATAACCCTCCGCCCAGGTTTTTAGATTCTATGTTTACAAGGAAAGCAGCCTGGGTCAAAGGATCTGGGATGAGTGACAAAAGACACAGAAATCTCTAGGGAATTCACCAGGGGAAGATCATCTCCCCAGCAGAAGGGCAGTGGCCTCTGCGTGCTGGTTGCTTACCATCTTCTGTCCGTGGACACGTTTTGTCCACAGTGTTTTCTTGTTTTGTTTTGTTTTTAAAATTTTATTTGTTTCAGAGAAAGAGCACAAGTGGCCTGGTGGGGGGCGGGGAGCAGAGGGGGAGGGAGAAACAGCCTCCCTGCCTAGCGTCGAGCCCCACAAGGTCTCGATCCCAGGACCCCGGGATCATGACCCAGGGTCTGGCTTAACTGAGCCACCCAGGTGCCCCATCCACAGTGTTTTTTAATTAAAAGCAAAAAAATGTCAATTCAAGAATTAAGGAGCTTTCAGCTAAATTCTTGATTTCTGGCTTTTCTAGAAAATGCAACAACCTGGAACCCTGAGGGTCCTTTTCCCACGTAGGAATGATGGCCACTTTGGGGGGATGTTGTTAGGACGGTGTGTGCTCTGCGGGCCCCAATGATCTTACCCCAGGGTCTGTCCATTCTGTGTTGCCTGCCTCGCCCTCGTAAGATTTCAGTTTGCAAGCCCAGCTCTGGGTTGTGCTGGTAAAGTAACCCAGCCATGTTTCCAGTGTCTGCCTATTTCTACCCCACAACCGCTGCCTTCTCTTGCTTGACCCTGGTTTCTGTTCCCTGTAACCCTGACACCCACCCCAGGCTCTCCGGCCCAAATTCATGACCGCCCTGCAGCAGCTCTCACAGTGAGGTCTCCCTTCCTTGTTCAGGGTCTAGAGACAGAAACCCCCCTGCCCCCCCCCCCCCCCCCGCCCCGAGTCCAGGAGAGCCAACCTGCTCGGTTTAAAGGGAACCTGACAGCCTAGTGTTGGTTACTCTGGGGCTCGAGGTCAACCAGCTCAGAAAAGCTGTGACCAAGGGCTGGGCACAGGGTCACACAGTATAAAATACGCCTCCTGGGTAGCAGAGGCTGTAGGCAAGAAAGGGTTGGGAGCAAAGTAGAGTATATACTGACCAGTCATATCTCCGATTTTCCTTTTTGCAAGCTTCCAAGCCCACTGCCTCCTTTTTAGGTGGCCTCTCCTTGTCGATGGTGAAGGGACCCTATTCCCTCTCTTCTAAGTGAGCCCTGGATAACATTTTGTCTCTGACCCTTATAAACTGATTTTATTGATGCATTTCAAGAATTCTAAATGTGGCATTCTCCAGCTTCTACGTATTTCTGGAGATTTATGTGATTCTCAAACTTTTCCAGCAAGAAATTCATCCCCATCCCATCTCTGTTTTGTCAGACCCCAGTTTAGGACACAGTCAACCATTCTGCTCTGAGCGTGGCACAGTGGCATGATCCTTGCACTCAAGATCTTCCGGCCATTTACTTTTTTTTTTTTTTTTCATTTCCCCATTGGCACTCCCTTTAATATATTTGCTATATTTCCTTAACTGTGCAGGTCCGTGTGTGTGCAGAAGCGTGCTTTTGGCTTTCCTAAGTGGCACTGGGCTATAAATCTTATGTTTCCCATTTTTTTTTTTCACCCAGCAGCTTGATTGAAGACCATCGCTGTTAATGTGTATAGAGATCTAATTCACTGTTTTCCAAATGGTAAGTTGGATTCCAATAGTGGCAACTGGAAACAATTTGGCAGAGGCATAACCAGCATGTACAAGAAATGAATAGGACTTAACAGAAGTTACCAGAGTGCCTTGAACATAATTAGGGCAGATATTATCTCATGAATTTTTTTTTTTTTCAAAAATAGACAGACTGGAGCGTCTGGGTGGCTCAGTGGCTTTAGCGCCTGCCTTCAGCTCAGGTCATGATCTCTGGGTCCTGGGACTGAGGCCCGGCCTCAACAGCATTGGTGGCATTGGCATCTGGCTCCCTGCTCAGCAGGGAGCCTGCTTCTCCCTCTGCCTCTGCTCCTCCCTGCCTCCCCTGCTCTTGCTTGCTCTTGCTCTTGCTCTCTCAAATAAATAAATAAAATCTTAAAAAAAAACAAAAATAGACAGACAGATAGTTATAAATTACAATGGGAAAAGTATTTCTTACTGTGGGTCCCAGTAAGAAAAGCTTGAAAGCTCCTGGTCTAGCTCACTGCTTCTTACCGCTGCTCCTCCATTACTTAGGGCCACTTCGGAGTCCCCACCCCATGTCAATCACACTGATGAATATCTTGATTCATGTTTTGTCATGTGGGGAATTACTTTTATGCTACGAAAACCTCCAAGTACACTACCAAGCATGTTGATCCAAAGATCATACAACGGAGAGGTTCACAGACCAAATTAGGATGCCTGAATCATAGGGAGTATTAAGTCAATGTAAAGCCACAGAGGGAAGATGGGAAGAGATGGAGGGGGTTAACATACCTAGGACAGGTGCAAGAAATCTGGAAGGCATGTATTACCTGGATCCTGAGTATGTAATCAATGCTTGTTTGTCTTATCTCTCTCTCTCTCCCTGACCTTAGCCTTTTCTATTGAAGGTGAATTATACTGTCTAGAGTTGAGGCTTGAGCCAAGGGCCCAGCAGACAGAGGTACTCTAGGGCAAACACATACCTTTGCTCTTTTGAGTCAAAGGAATAGTGGGCCTGACCCAGCTGTAACTCACCACAAATCTGGTGCACAGCCCTGGGCTTTCTCTGGCAGGGGACCCCTGGGGCAGAATGGGTCACCAGTGCGAAGCCACATCAAGATCATGAGTATCAGGTACCTTGTATGCTTTGTGTATATCTAGTGTTTTAGAAATAGTCTGTGCCCCCTGGAAAATGTAACATACCAGGAATAGTTAGCATCTCCTGCTCCTTCCACCCCTTTCTGTCTATATTCACAGTACGATCTTCTGGTCTGTTATGTCCAACCTATCTCTACCCAACACCTTCTAAGTTTCATCCTTCCCATTTTTCTGGCAAAATTGAATGTTCTCAAATCACTTTAGCAGATGCACGTGACGTGTTCCCAGGATGCCGGGCCACAAAACACATGTATGGATTTGAATTTGTTAAATGCACCTGTTGCTCCCCAGAATGAGTCCTCGGTGCATACCAGCACCAGCAGCTGTGCCAGCTTCCATTTCCCCACATCATTGTTGACATTTGATTTTATCCTCTTTGTTAAAGTTTGCTATTTCAATGGGTATAAAACAGGGTATTTTTATAATTTCAAAATTTTTTCAGAGTCCTACATGATGGTTTCTTATTTTTTTAAATGATTCTTTTTTTCTAAGATTTTATATATCTATTTGACAGAGAGAGGGAGAGAGAGGGCACAAGCAGGGGGGTGGAAGGCAGAGGGAGAGGGAGAAGCAGGCTTCCCACTGAGCAGAAAGCCTGACATGCTTGTGGATCCCAGGATCCTGGGATCATGACCTGAACCAAAGGCAGACGCTTAACTGATTGAGTCACCCAGGTGCTCATAAATGATCCCTTTTCTTCTTTTTTTTAAAGATTTTATTTATTTATTTATTTATTTATTTATTTATTTATTTATTTATTTAAGAGAGAAATAGTGAGAGACCACAATCAGGGAGGAGAGGGAGAAGCAGGCTCCCTGTGAGCCTGGCGCCTGACACAGGGCTCGATCCCAGGGCCCTCAGATCATGTATGACCTAAGCCAAAGGCAGATGCTTAACCAACTGAGCCACCCAGGAGCCCTTACATAATAGTTTCTTTTTTTTTTTAATTTTAAAGAATTTTTTTTAAAGATTTTATTTATTTATTCATGAGAGACAGAGAGAGAGAGAGAGAGAGAGAGAGAGAGGTAGAGACACAGGCAGAGGGACAAGCAGGCTCCATGCAGGGAGCCTGACGTGGGACTCGACCCCGGGTCTCCAGGATCACACCCAGGGCTATAGGCGGCGCCAAACCGCTGCGCCACTGGGGCTGCCCAATTTTAAAGAATTTTAATACAAACTTAATACATAATAGTTTATTGATTGAGAAAAGTATGTGTTTGCATGTGGATTCCTAGACTCCTCCTTGCAAAAGGCTCCTCCAATTCTCCCTCCCATGATTGCTGACCACTGGTCTGAACTATTGACACTATCAAAAAACCACTGTTCTCAATTTTTAGGGGTCTGAAGACCTGCTGTTATGCTCTGTGGGGGTGGTGGGGTGACAAGAACATGTAGGGACTGAGAAGGCCCTCCCCACACTCCAACTTCCAAATGGGCTAGAATTCATGCTTTAGGTGTATATTACACATTTACACATTTATTTGTAGGTACAAAAAGGTTTCCCTAACCACGGAGGTGGTATGTTCCAAACTTTCTCTCCCCTTATGTTTTCCAAGCTTTTTGGGGGGAAAGTTTCTTGCTTTGACTTGGGTGTGTCTCTGCCAGAAGTTGGGTAGACATAGTGGTGAGGTGAACGGGCTTGGCCCACTAGAGCTGTATAATGGCCCCAGGGCTGCCATCTTAGGGGACTGGGGTACAGGAGGGGAAGAAGAAATTTTCTATCATTTCCCCTGAACACACACTCAGGTCTCAAAGAGGTTAAGAGTTTCGTATTGAAGGGATGCAGAATTCACCAGGACATAAAACCTATTTTGAGCTGGAGTTGTTTGAGAATGGGTTGTTCCATTTGTTTGTTTTTCTGAACTGCCTTATCCACCTAAAAGCTGAGCCCCAAAATAACTTGAAGGAAAAACTGTTTTCCCTCTCCCCATCTTTGGTTCACTGTCTGGGGCTTCGCCAGTTGGACTGACAAAAGACAGATCAAGAAGAGAATAAACAAACAAACAAACAAAAAAGAGAATAAACAAACATAAGTTAGTTAGCATGAGTATCACCCACACACACTGGGGGGCACTCAGTGATTAGTAACTCAAAGGGGTACCTTGGAACTTGGCTATGCAGCATTTTAATAAAAGAATAATACATTTTTATTTCATTTTACTATTATTTATTATTGTAGTATAACTGATGTATAATGTTATGCTGGTTCAGGTGTATAAGTTAGAGATTCGACAGTTCTATGCATTCATTGTGCAGAGCTCACTGTGTTAGGTGTAGTCACCATCCGTCACCACATGACATTTTTTTTTATAAGATTTTGTGACATCCCAGGAGTTTTTTTTTTTTTTTTTTTAAAGATTCATCTATTTATTCATGAGAGGCACAGAGAGAGAGAGAAAGGCAGAGACTCAGGCAGAGGGAGAAGCAGGCTCCATGCAGGGAGCCTGATGCGGGACTCGATCCCAGGACTCCAGGATCACGCCCTGGGCCGAAGGCAGGCGCCAAACTGCTGAGCCATCCACGGATCCCCACCACATGACATTATTACAATATTATTGGCTCCATTCCCTATGCTGTGCTTTTCATCTTCATGATTTATTTATTTGACAACTGGACATTTGTACCACTGAATCCCCTTTGCCTAGTTCATTGGTGTCCCCTCCCCCAACTACCAGCTTGTTCTCTGTGTTTGAGTCTGTATTTGTTTATCCTTTTCTCTCCCTCTCTTTTTAGCTTCCACATGCAAGTGAAATAAAAAATGACAAGACAGGGTGCTTGGGTCCTGGGATCGAGTCCTGCTTTGGGCTCCCGGCTCAGCAGGGAGTCTGCTTCTCTCTCTCCCTCTGCCCCACCCCTTGCTTGTAGTCTCTCTCTCTCTCTCTCTCTCTCTCTCTCTCATACTCTCCCTCACAAATAAATAAATAAAACCTAAAAAACAAAAAAACAAGACAAAGGAAAAAGGCTGAGTTTCCAGGGCAGCAAGTTGTGAGGAGGCAAATCCATGGGGGACATTTGTGGAAGGTAAGGGCTAGTCAGTAAGTTTGGAATGTAGCTGTAGCTGGGCTGCTAAGATGGTCTACAGTTGTCTCCTGTGCTGCGATTCTGTCCTTCAAGGGGGCAAGGGGAGGAGGGACACCTGTGTAAATTTGTGTTTGCTTTTAGTGAAGGGACAGAGAGCTTTTCTTGTCTCTGCTTTTTCTCAGGTTCCTTCAGCTCAAAATAATCCTTATTATTCTGGGATGGCATCTTCTACTACCCCTCTAACCTAATCGTCATGAATCCCCTCCCTAGGAGCCATGAAGGAGGATGGACTCTTATCACTAGAACTAAAAATCTGCATCCCACACGAACAGACATTGTCACAGGACTATCACATCTCCCATCTGCTCTCCTAAGAGCCTGTTTATCTTTCCCCAAAGTCATTTGTTTTCCCATAAGTACTCTCTCTCTCCTTTCTTCTTTCCCTATTAAGAAATCATTTGGTTTTTTTTCCAAGAGTACCTTCCTCCTCTCTCCCTTCTGTATTTAGGTGGTATATAAGCACCAAATTCCAAATACCTCTTTTAGTCATGTTTTGTGTGTGTGTGTGTGAATTTTTGTTTGTATATGGTTAAACTCTGTCTTTTCTGTTGCTAAGCTGTCATTTGTCTGTTTCATTCATAGGCCTCCATGACAACATGGGAAAAGTTTTTTGTCCTCCAACAATATCTTTTTTTCTTTTTTAAAGATTTTTATTTATTTATTTATTTGAGAGTAAGGGTGAGTAAGAGAAAGAGAGAGAGAGAGAGAGAATGAACAAAGGGAGAGGGAGAAGCAGACTCCTTGCTGAGCAGGGAGCCCGACTTGGGGACTTGATCCCAGGACCCCAAGATCATGACCTGAGCCAAAGGCAGAAGCTCAACAGACTGAGCCACCCAGGTACCCCTTCAATAATATCTGCTTTCTTGGACTGGTCTGCTTCCTGGTGACTTTCTTCTCCTAAACCAGTGGGCCCTAACTTTGGCTACTTAATGGATGGAAATTCAGATTTCATGGTCTGGGCTGGCCTGTTGACGACATTGTCCTAGTCTCTAGAGTTGTGACTGGGGCACACCCAGCCCAAGTACCCTCTCTAACTTCCCTTTCCTCAGCTTCCTTCCTTCATTGACCTAGAACTCAACTGGGTGTGAGGAACTGATTAACATTAAGTGGAAAATGGTCAATTGACTTCCCTTAAGGAAGTAAACTTTTAACATGAAGATACTGGTTTATAGAGACAGATCCATAATTCAAACATGACTGGGCAGTTGTAGAAAAGTGGAATTACAGAGAGTTTTAGGCTGATGTTAGACCCTAATCCAGGATTATCAACCCTACGTGCATACAAGGATCACTAGGGGAACTTGTGAAAAGACATTCAAGGCCAACCCCCACAGCAGACCCATCAACTCTGTGTCTCTGTGGGGCTGGGCATGGGTATTCTTTCTCAAAGCTCCCCAGGTGATCTTTTAAAAATTTTTTTTAAAAAACAGATTTTATTTATTCATGAGACACACACACAGAGGCAGAGCCACCCCGGGGTCCTGCTCCAGATGATCTTAATATGCAATTGAGATTGAAAATCTCTGTCCTACGGGCTTTCTGCTTTCCTTAGTTTCTCGCCTAATTTATTCTCTTCTGGGTTCACAGAAGATGTTTTGACATGGGAGTTTTGCTTGTTTGTCTGTTACCACTGCTCACAGAGCAATGTGGGCTCAGAGGTGCAGGTGCGGGGCATCTGGGTGGCTCAGTGGTTGAGCATCTGCCTTTGGCTCAGGTCATGATCCTGGGGTCCTAGGATTGAGTCTCTCTTTGGGCTCCCTGCAGGGAGCCTGCTTCTCCCTCTGCCTGTGTCTCTGCCTCTCTCTGTGTCTCTCATGAGTAAATACATGAAATCTTAAAAGAAAAAAAAAAGTGCAGGGTGGGTGTTCGCTCTTCATTTCAATAAATGCTGTAAGTCAGGGACTGTGCATGTGCATGTGCAATGTGGATCTATATAGCTGTACCTGTTTACACATCTCTCGGGAGAGACAAAAGTCCTTGCTTATCCACAATGTCATTTACTTGGCAGTGTCACATGTCTCAAACACTAGTGAGAACCAGGAAATAAGCCCGCCAAAAGTTCCTCAACAGTCAGACAGAGTCCCTGAAATGATTACTGAATCAACTTGCACTGATTGGCATTCCTGTGTCCTCAGGTCAATGGGAAAAGTTGCTTGAGAGGACAGGGAGCCCACAGGGGACTTAAAGGCACTGGTGCCTGACAAGGCCAGCTGCAAATATTTGACTGATTTATATGCACTCAGATAAACAAGGTGTTAATGTATGGTTTGTGTTAGAGGCCCAATAATATAGCAATATTTGTTGAGCACTTATTATGTCCTAGGAACCATGCCAAGCTTGCCAGAAGATATTGTTTCATTTATTACTCATATTGCCCTTTTAAGGCAGGTACTGCTGTTATATCCATTTGGAGAGAGGAAACAAGCACAGAGAGGTTAAGCAACAGACTTAGGCACACACAGCCAGTACTGGCATTTTGGGGGATTCAGATCCAGGCCTCTCTGCAAAGTCAGCACTCTCAACCTCAGCATGACACACAAAACCCGGACTCACTGCTCACATCCTGGGTGCTCTGAAAGAGGTTTTATTTAGAAAATCTCCCAAGTCTGCCACAGACATTTTCTAGAGCTTTTCCAGAATGCCCAGCTACCAAGATGGTGAGCAGAGAACCAGGAAGCACTTCTCTCTGGGGCAAAATGTAATGGAAAACTGGACCAGGCTGGAGAATTGTGGGGCTCTGGCTCTCTATCTGCTCACCCCACACCCCCGGCCAGGGTGGCTGGGCTAGGCTGTTCTACCACTTACCCCAGCTCACCACTGTTGGGGGTCAGAACGAGTCGCCCCAAGATGTACCACTTTGGTTTACAGATTATTTCGAGCTAAAACTAATCAAGGCATAAAAAGACTTAGGAAGAAATTAGGCCCTTCCCCCTAACTGCCTAAAAGTATTTAGGTAGAGGACCTGCTGCAGGAAGGGAGCTATCACCCTAGATACCTACAGAATGATATGACCCGGGGGTGACAGACAGAGAGAATTTAACAACTTCTTTGTTGAAATTCCTCTCTCTGTCTCATGGTTCCTGAGGGGGCCCAGCAAACATTTGTTTAACAAATGTTTACTCTTTTTCATCTTCCTGTGAATTGTCTTCCTTCTCTTTGAAGTCCCAGACCCCTACCCACTTCTCCTTAGTTCAGGATGACATGTATAACTCATTTCTGCCTCTTTGGGGTCTTGTGTTCATGTGGGCTCCCCATATATACATACTTATATTTGATTTTTTCCTGTTAACCTGTCAGTTTGATTCTTGGGCCACTAGAACCTTGAAGGGTAGATGAAAATGTTTCCAGCCTAACACCACCAACAAATTTGTCCCAGCCAGGCAAGAGACTTGGCTTCCCAAGTCTTGGCTCTGGGCAGAGAGGACCCCAAAAATCCCAGAAAATCACAACATCTCCCTGTGCTGACCTCTGCCTGAGGTTACAGTCAAGGGATTGATGTTTCATCCCCCCACCAAAGCATGGCACCCTATATACACATACATACCTCCTGGTAACAGTTCTCTTTGTGGGAGATTGGCTCTCTCCCATTTCCGTGTCTCTCAATTTCAATAGAGCCACAATCATGGAATCCCATGCCCCCCGGCCAGGCAGTGGGCATGCAGCCCAAGGCGGTGAAGGGCCTGAAGGGCAGGCACATAACCCAAACAGGACAGTCCTGGGGCATTATAGGCCTATGCTGTGCAGGACCCCTTCTGCTGGGGTCTCCCTGGGAGACGCTGAGAGCCTGGGCTCCCTGTGGCTTGGCTCTCTTTCCACATAAGGAAAGCCTGCCCACCCCTGTAAGGCCCATACACAGAGAAAGCCACCGGAGATGGAGCAGGAGCCTCATGGGAGTTCTCAGATGCAGAGAGGGCTGGTTCCTTAAATGGAGTACAGGCTTTGCTGTGGGAACTGAAACCAGTGGAAGATAAGGCCCCAAAGGAAGAAGTTGGGATTCCTTGGAGGGCTTCCCATCTTCCAACTTCCCTGGGATATGGCTGAACCAACTGGCCACGTGTTCCCAGGATGCCCTTGGTCAGTGAGTACATTACTTGTTAGCATTCACTGAATTTGTGTTTTTCAAAGATTTCTCGTATTATATCCTTTTATCCACCCCTCGCTGAAAGTCCCGAGTTTTCTCCCTCTCTGATTAGCTGGGGAAGATGCTTTTCTGGCTTCTAGTGGTTATGGTCCTGTGGTTTTAGATTGGGAGGGCCTCATGTGAAGCCTCAGTGTATGCAGTATGTGGCCAAGGGCCTGATGGCAGGAGCACACCTCTCCCCTCCTGTATCCACACAGCTGCTGGCTGCAGTGACTTGGGAACCCACAGAGGCAGGATGTCCCACAAAGGGCAAAGATTTGGCTTTCCTCTCCTTGCCCTTAGAGCTGGGGTCCCAGATGCAGCAAGGCCAAACAAGAGTGCAGATTTTAAGGCCTGCATCATTTCTGCATTCCAGGGTTGGTGGCAAAATTCTTCTACAGGAGATTTCTTTCTTTTTCTTCCTTCCTTCCTTCCTTCTTTCCTTCCTTCCTTCCTTCCTTCCTTCCTTCCTTCCTTCCTTCCTTCCTTTCTTCTTTCTTTCTTTTCTTTTCTTTTCTTTTCTTTTCTTTTCTTTTCTTTTCTTTTCTTTTCTTTCTTTTCATTTCCTCCTTAAAAATAAATTGTCCTTTACTGCAGAGGGTGAGCCAATGATAAGTGACTGAATTTCTGCAGTCATCTAATGTTAACTTTCTTGTTTTCCTCTCCTAATGTTCTCCAAAAGGTTTGGAATAAGGATTGTTAGGGCAAGACACATCAGAACAGGACCAAAATGGAACCTCCCATTGGTGGGCCCGATAGCAATTTCTACAATGGAATGTAGACATATGGTGTGGTTTTTTTCTCTTTTCTTTCTATCTCTTTGTGTCTTTGTTTTCCTTCCTTCCTTCCTTCCTTCCTTCCTTCCTTCCTTCCTTCCTTCCTTTCTTTCTTTTTTTTTTCTTTGATAATTAGAAACCTATTTGTCCCTCACACATCAAAGAAGCTGATGTTGGGGCATCCACGTTTGATATGGTATCTCCATGTTGCCACTGGGGGCTCAAACTCCATCTTTCTGCTTGGCCATCTTTAGCAAGTACATTTTGGTCACAAGCTTATTATCTCTTTGTCAGCTCACAGTATTTGCTCCACCTTCAACATGGTGTTTCCATTCTGGACAGAAAGGAGGGGCAGAGCTAAGAGCAAAAGGCACACACCAGCCCGGTCTCAAAGGATTTTCCAGATGCCTCATCTTACAATGTTGGCTTTTCCTTAGCCAGGACTGGCCATTTCTAGCTGTGAATGGGACTGAAATTTATAGTTTTTCACTACACTCTGCTTTCCCATACAAAATTGGTGTCCTATTGTAAGATGGAAAGGGGGAATGGATATCAGGTGGTGACAGGGAGTGGCTGCCTCTGGATCACACTTGGTCTGTACTGGAATGTTCTGAGATAGCATTGCTTCTTGAGTTTCTACTTAATGGCTCCTCTCAGTTATTTCTGTACCTGATTGGAGTCTCAAATACAGAATTTTATGCAGGTGGCTGGATGGCATTACTGATCTAAGTAACTTACACAAGACAGACACATGTACAAGCTATTCATCTGTAGCTCACATCCATTAGGATAGCTACTACCAAAAATGCAGAAAGTGGGGTGCCTGGGTGGCTCAGTTGGTTAAGTGTCTGACTTCTGCTTAAGTCATTATCTCAGTCCTGGGACTGAGCCTCCTGTGGAGCTCCCCACTTAGCGGGGAGTCAGCTTTTCCTTTTCCTCCCTGCTCATGTTCTCTCGGGCTATCTCTCTCTCTCTGTCTCTCTCAAATGTAAAATAAAGTCTTTTTTTTTTTTTATAAATAAAATATTTTTTAAAAATGCAGAAAGAAACAAGTGTTGGTGAGGATATGGAAAAATTGCAACCCTCGTGCTCTGTTACTAGGAATGTAAAATGGTGCAGCTTCCATGGAAAACAATATGGTGGCTCTTCAAACAATTTAAAATAGAATTACCATATGATCCAGCAATCCCACTTCTGGGTACACACCCCAAACAATTGAAAGCAAAGTCTCAAAGAGATATTTGCATGCCCATGTTCACAGAAGCATTATTCACAATAATGGAAAGATGGAAGCAACCCAAGTGTCCATCAATAGATGGACAAAATGTGATGTATATATACAATGGAATGTTATTCAGCCTTTTAAAGGAAAACATTCTGACACATGCTACAACATGGATGAAACTTGAGGACATTATGCTAAGTGAAAAAAATTAATCATAGAGAGACTAATACTACATGATTCCACTAATATGGGGTGTCTAAATTAGTAAAATTCCTAGAATCAGGGATGCCTGGGTGGCTCAGCAGATGAGCATCTGCCTTGGGCTCAGGGCATGATCCCAGGATCCAGGATTGAGTACCGCATCAGGCCTCCTGCATGGAGCCTGCTTCTCCCTCTGCCTGTGTCTCTGCCTCTCTTTGTGTGTCTCTCATGAATAAATCTTAAAAAAAAAAAAAATTCCTAGAATCAAAGAGTGGAATGATGGTTGCCAGGGGCTAGGGGAAGGTGAAATGGGGAGTTAGTGCTTAATGGGTATAGTTTTGCAAGACGAGAAAGTTCCAGAGGTGGTTGGTGGTGATGGTTGCATGACACTAGGAATATACTGCAGTCTGTACTTAAAAATGGTTAGGGTGGTAAATTTCATGTTATGTATATGTTACTATAATTGATCTGATTTGAGGAAATCTCAGAACTGTTCAGACCTGCCTTGGCAACTGGCTATTCCTGAGCTTGTGTCTCTGGCACTCCAGCCACCATGGAATTGCCCATATGGTGTGGAAGTCCAGGGGGCAAAAGACCACTTCCTTTGCTTACTACTCTCAGACATTGTGTCAGTGCTCTGATCGGGGACAGAAACTAATCACTATTTCTTGGTAAGAACTTTCCAGTCAAGGGACACCTGGGTGTCTCAGTGGTTGAGTGTCTGCCTTCGGCTCAGGTCATGATCCTGGGGCCCTAGGATGAGTCCCACATCAGGCTCCCTATGGGGAGTCTGCTTCCCCTCTTCCCCTCTGCCTATACTTCTGCCTCTTTGTGTCTCTCATGAATAAATAAGTAAAATCTAAAAAAAAAACAAAACTTTCCAGTCTAAACATTGTACCAAACATTTGTCAAAGCTAGTATTCTGTTATGTCAAGGGACCATTTTGGGACCAGTAACCTGGCAGTGTATTCCATGAGCCCTTCTTGGGTGAATGAATTTATTTGCTTTACAATTCTTGAAAGAGTCTCTCTGTCTTTCTAGGTATTCTCCATCCTCGGTCACCCACAACACTGAATCTGTACCACCATCACGAGCACCCTAGGAAGACACCCACAAGAGCTGCGTCTTTCCACAGCATCAGCTTTATTTGGTCATACAGCAGGGTTAATGTAAGTGTAAAGCAGATTCAGGATTCCAGAGTCAATGACATTTCACTACCCATTTAACTTGGCTTCATGCAGGCCACACAAAGCAAGCACAGGACAAAGTCACACAACAAACAAGATATGATAAGGGGTAAGAAGGTAATGATCCAAACGTGCAGGGAGTCCGTGAGTGTGCGAGGTGGAGGCAAGGACTGGATCAGGTGCAGTCAGGCTCGGCTCTCAGCCCGCAGCAGAGGAGCTCTGCTCTGTTCAGAGGTCAGTGCCTCTGGTGGCAGCTGCCTTTCCAATGCAGTCATATGGGGTCAGGTCAGCCTCTGGAGAGTCTGACAACTGGCTGCAACTCCCTTTTTGAAGGAGTTCCGTCAGCCTTGGGCCTTTGCAGACCTCCTCTGGTGGTCATGATTGCCAGCTCCTGGTCCTTCCAGGCTTTCTTGGCTTTCCTGGTTATTGGTCGAGGGTGCTGGCAGCCTCTGCTGATCTTACTGATATCTGGTCTTAACTGCAACACCCTCGGCTGCTTACATCACTGCTTGACATGAGTCACTGTTTGACGTGAGTGATTCCATCTTGCTCTCTACAACCATCTTCAAGGAATCTTCTCTGACGCTCTGGGGGCCGCAGCACCTGGCTTGAAATAGCTTCCTGAGCATTCCTTCAAACCCCAGAAAGAACCTCTAACCTAGGAGAAAAGTGCAAGAGTTGGAAAGGTTTGAAGGAGTTGGGAAGATTTGAGTAACTCAAGAACATTTATTCTTTTCCTCTCTTGCTAACCAGAGTCTCAAGAAACCTGTTGTGACGTTATGATTTATGATAAGAAATGTATATTTGATCTTTGTTTCCATTCTGGCACAGAGCTCCTAAAACTCTTGGAACTTTCTAAGTGATGAGGGTGATAAAGGTGTCTTTTGTTAGACTAATAAGTGAATTTTGGGTGCAACTAAGGATGGGCGCTGGTTGTCAGGAGAACCAACTGCGTGATTGGAGGGTGGGAACCTTCAGTCTCCCACTCCTCCTCCCGCCTGGGGCGGGGTGGGGGGGCTGGAGGTTGAACAGGTGTGAATAGCCAATGATTTAATCAATCATGCCTATGTAATGAAGCCTCGGTAAAAGCCCAAAAGGACAGGGCCAGAGAGTTTCTGTGTTGCTGAACAGAAGGAGGTGATGGAGAGTGGCGAAGCTGGAGAGAGCACGCAGCGCCCTGCCTTTCCCCGACCTTGCCCTGTGCATCTCCTCCATTTGGCTGTTCCTGACTTACATCTTTTCACAGTAGGTGGGTGATCTAGTAAGTAACATGTTTCTCTGAGTTTGCTGTGCAGCTCTAGCAAATGAATCGAACCCAAGGAGGAAGTTGTGGGAACATCTGATTTATATAGCCAGTGGTCAGAAGCACAGGTGACAACCTGGCTGTGACTGGCATCTGAAGTGTGTGTGGGGGAATGGGTGGTCTTGTGGGATCGAGCCCTTAGGCTATGGAATTGAGGCTGCCTCTGGGTAGGTAGTGTCAGAACTGAGTTGAATTGTTGTGCTGGTGTCAGAGAATTGCTTTGGAGGTGAACCTCCTCTGTCCTTCTGCACATTGCAATTGGATGCAGAATCCAAAATACCCGAGTACCCTCTGGTCAGATTAAGACACAAGTGCTGGTTGTGCATTTTAGAGTGTCCTTCTAGGGGAGTCCTAGGTCCAGTTAAGCCCAGCTTAAGGGCTTGGGCTCCAACTTCTAAACAAATGTTGCAGACAGAAAGTGTGTTTGTTTCTCCTCTATCTCAGGGAAGTGAATTAAGGAAGAGAACCAAAGGGTCATCAGGAAAGGGTGAACAAGAGATTAGGGAGAGTGGGGGGCGGGGGAGATCCTGCCGTGACTGGCTGGTCTGCTGGCCCTGCTGCTACCGAGGTGGTGGTGACCTAGCCCTCTGAGTCAGGGGTCACTCTGGCTCCTCCTCCTCCTCCTCCAGCTCACATTCTGCCTTTGAGGGACTGGAATGTCCCTGTTGAAAGATGGGCAGCGATAGAAAGAAAACCACAGGTCCAAATGCTGTCACTTAGGCTGAGTTACCACATCTGGCTAAATAGCTAACCTAAATGCAGTTTTCACCTCTCCCCAAAAGCTAAATCTTAACCTGTCAATCAGGAATCTTCTGATAAGCACCCAGGAAGTAATCTGTCACTTGGGCCCTCTCTATCCCCTGAAAGAAGATGAGGTAATCTGTGTAAGACCCTGTGGCCCTTCCCCCTAAGATGTAGAGGGCTTGGTGTCTTTGCTAACACCAATTTTAAACTTACCCCATTCCTACATTATAAATGCCTTCAGATCATAAGGTTTGCTGCCCATTCAAACTCAGGAGCAGTCTGGAGAAGGGAGAGACCACTTCCTATCAACAAGTGGGACACAGCAGAAGGCACCAGAAAAACCCATAGTGGCTTAAAGACAGGTTATAAGGATCAGAAAAGGTGAAGTCTCTCCAACAAACCCCAGGAGAATACAGGGCCACACTTGAGTCCCATGTTTGGTGTAGGCCAACTGTGAGTCCTGGCCTGGGCCTGGGCACCCACCAGCAATCACGGAGTAAGGAATGGCTCCTAACTTGGCTACTGTCCTTGTCAGCCACAGGGCTCCAGAGGCAGAGCTTCCTGTCTTCCAGGCACCCCGATAGCATGAGGTAAGGCATGAGCTCCACACAGGGAGTGCTCACTGGGTGACACCTTGCTCTTCACTGGGGTGGCCGGATTCTGTGAGATGCCACTGGACCAGAGCTTGCCCATGCAGCCACAAGGCACCCTATGCTTGGAGTGCTTGTGGTTGCTTCAGTGCTGTCACACACATCCTGAAATTCTCAATAGCATCTGAACAAGAAGCTCTGCATTTCCATTTTGCTCCAGGCCCACAGCTTAGGCAGCCTCCTGCTCTCGTTGGAGGTGCAGACCCTGGCGCAGAGCAGGATGGGAAGCCAGGACTGCAGGGCTGGGGGATCAAAATCCTTCCTACCCCTTCCTTTTGCAGAGGGAGGAAACAGAGGCTGGGGGGGGGGGGGTGTAGGAGGGGTGGAGGAGGGCAGGAAGAGGCAAGTTTGGTTAGGTGCAAAAGCAAGGCTCTTCATTTCCACACCCGAGTTCTCATAGCAGAAGCAGTTCCTGGGAATGTTTCGCAGGCAAAGGCCCAGTGTCCTCTTCCCGCAGCCCAGCCCAGAGCAAGGGGCTTCCCAGTAGTGGTGCAGTGCAGATGGGCTGGAATCCAGTGCTTAACTGTGGAATCTTGGGCGACACTCTGGGCCCTCCTGAGTCCTCATGGGAAAAATGGGAATAGCACTCAGCCACTGCAGGGACTCTGTGAGGCATGGAAGGCACCGATCACACCCTATGGGCCATTTTATAAGTGTTAGTTCGCCTTGCTTGTTCCTCCTCCTGAGGACAAGCCACTGTGTGCAGAGGTTGGATGGCTGCTGGACCCAGAGCATTCCGTGGGGGCTCTTGGACTCTCAGGATCGGGGCTGAGTGGCCTCTGCCGGGGGCTAGCCCTGTCCCTGCTCTGCAGGGTCTATTTGCTTGTGTCTCCCCTAGCATCTCCTGTCCAATAAGGGAGACAACTGCATGGACCGGGCATCATGGAGGTGGGCCCTGGGGCTTTGTCACTGGGCTGGCCTTTACGCTCTGTCCCTGGGTGTCGAGGGGCCTTCAGGAGGGAGGCCCCAAGGGCAGGGGCCAGGGGGATCACCACCGGATGACCTTGTACTAAAAGCAGCTGAGCCATCTGGGCTCAGTACACACAGCAGCAATCAGCAAATGCTTGATGGGTTGAATGAATGGAGACCTGAATAATCCCTGGAAGGAGCAAAAGCTCCTTCCAAATGCCTTCAGGCTGTACTATGGTTTGGGGTCTGTATTTTCAAATGCTGAGCAGAAATTCCCTGGAGGCCCTGTATGGGGCAGCTGGAGGGGTCAGGAACCAAGAACCTTTGCCCAGCACCGTGGGTGTTCTCCAGACTCCGGCAAGTCGGCAACCTTTAGTGCTGAGGAAAGCACAACCTTATCACTCCTGCCCTCTCTGCCCCCGGCCGCCTGGGAGTTCCAGCTCCAAGCTGCTTGGTTTCTTCCTTCTTCTTCCTTCCTACCGAGTGGATGCTGCAGGACAGGTCAGAAAGAGGCAGTAGAGTGTAGAACAGCGATTCTCAAACTAGTAGAAAATCTGACTCCATGAGGCCAATATATAGATGAATGTATATGGAGAGGCCACGAGTATATGAAGCCCACTCAGAAAGATAGGCCGTCAGACTAACATTCATCACTGATGGCAGAATGGAGGCCAGCTGAGGACAAAACAGAAGCTGACACTCCACAACCCACCCCCAACCCCCGGGTGGGATACGTGTGAGGTTCCTCAGACATCCTGGCTGCCCTAAAGCTAAGGAAAGGAAAAACAAATAGCTAACTTAGAGATCACGATCCTGAAAAACTGGAGTCACCCCCAGTTTACAAATGTCTTACTAATTTACAAGAACCAAGCATTTTTATCAATAACCCAGCTTCTAGAAAGAAATGTGGATACAATGAAATGTCCCTATAACCTGCAGCCCACTGACAGATACTTGAAGGGGGTAGAGTGTCACGTTCCCTGGGAAGCTCCCAGCTGTCTTATTGTTAGTGCTTTGCTTAGAGGGAAGAACAACCTCAACTAGGCAAAAGCAAGGCCTCCAAGTACCCTAGGAGTCTTCTTTAACATATGAAAATCCTATTGAAACCTCCTTTGTCCTTACCTCCCCCAACTTCTGAGTACACAATCAGCCACCTCTCACATTCCTGGGGCAGCAGCTCTTCCTGCCCTTAGGTCCTGTCCCCAGGCTTTCATAAAACTATCGTTTTGCACCAAAGATGTCTCAAGAATTCTTTCTTGGCCGTTAGCTTTGGACCTCAGTCTACCCAACTTCACTTACATTCCAAAACAGCAATCACTATTTTCTCCGTTTTCTATTAATATTAATTTCTTCATTTAATTTTAATTGGTTGCCACTTATAAAAGGGGGGGGGTTAAGGGAAAAGCACTTGACATTGGGAACATTCTACCCAAAGGGGAGGTGGGTGGGGGGATGGGGTAACTGGGTAACAGGCACTTGATGGGATGAGCACTGGGTGTTATACTACATGTTAGCAAATAGAATTTAAATTTAAAACGGGGTGGGGGGTGCACCTGGGTGGCTCAGTTGTTGGGCACCTGCCTTCAGCTGGGGTCATGGGATCAAGTCCCGTGTGGGGCTCCCTGCTTGGTGGGGAGTCTGCTTCTCCTTCTCCCCACTCATGCTCTGTCTCTGTCTCTCTCTCTCTCACTCACTGTCTCTCTCAAATAAATAAAAATAATCTTAAAAAGAAAAAAGAACATTCTACCCATCAACTTGGGAAACGGGAAAACCATGTTTCATGGTGGAAAGACCATGAGCCCCTCAGGAGTTGGCTCAGGGTGACCAACTGTCCAGGTGTGCCCAGGGCTGAGGAGAGTTTGTTTTTTAGGATGCGGGACTCTCAGTGCTAATACCAGGACAGTCCTGAGCACACTGGATGAATGGCTTGCCCTACACTAGCTGCTTTTGTCTTCCAGGCCCGAATGTGCTTCCCTGGAGAATCACTGTGAGTGCTCAGTGACCACAGAGCCAGGCAGGTGCAGAGCACTCAGCAAGTGCTCACTGTTAGGAACCAGTGGGCTGGGTGGTACGTGGGTTTGGCCTCTGCAGCACTCAGGCAATGTCACTGTTCAGTGTAGTCCAAGAGTGACTGGGTTACTTAAAGAATTCTAGAGTTCTGGCTCCTCAGCAAGTCAGGGGGGCAGTCCAGGGTGTTGGGAGATGAAGAAGCTCTCTGGCTTCCCCACGAGAGGCAGGAATTTAGAGAAAACTGAGCTCCTGATTGTGAGGGAGGCCTAATTCCACAGATGGAGGATTCAAGCCCAAAGACTGGGCTGCAAGTAGGGTCATTGATTCTTTACATGCCTGTGCCCTTAGCCTTCTATTTCACATGTCAATTTTTTGAAATGTCTTTTTTTTTTTTCTTTTTTGAGCAGCTCACTCTTTATTAATGGAAGGTCCTGGGTCACTTAGAGCTGGTGAACTTGGTGGCAGCCTTGGTGCCCTCAGATATAGTGTGCCTGGCTAGATCCCCAGGCAGCAGCAGATGCACTGCCCTCTGGACTTCCTGGGTTGTCAGTGTGGTTCGGTCTGAGTGCTGGGCCAGCCGGGCAGCCTCGCTAGGCATTCATTCAAACACATCATTCACAAACAAGTTCCTGATGCTCATGGCCTTGGAAGAGACACTGATGTCATGGTGCACCTGCTTTAGCACCTTATAAACATACATTGATTAGGTTTCCTTGTGCCGGCTATGCTTTTTGGACTTCTTATTCACCAGAACTATGGCACCTGTGGCCCTCGAACAGAGGCAGAGATAAAACCCCATGCACCTATCAGCTCCTTTCAACAACTATTAATTCATGGCCACTCTTGTTTTATCTATATGTTACTATCTACTCTCCTTCCCCAGTGATTTTTAAGCGACTATGTCATATTTCATATATAAATACTTCTGTGTGTATTGGTAAATGTAAACATAAGAGTTCTTATATAAAAAAATGCATAGCCCACTATCATTATCATGCTCCCCCCCTAAAATAGTAATTCCTTATACCGTCCAATCCATCAGTATTCAGATTTCCAAATTATCTCATAACTTTTTTTTTATTTTTTTTGGTTTTTTATTTATTTATGATAGGCACACAGTGAGAGAGAGAGGCAGAGACATAGGCAGAGGGAGAAGCAGGCTCCATACACTGGGAGCCCGACGTGGGACTCGATCCCGGGTCTCCAGGATCGTGCCCTGGGCCAAAGGCAGGCGCTAAACCGCTTCGCCACCCAGGGATCCCTTATCTCATAACTTTTTAAAAAGATTTTATTCATGAGAGAGAGACACACACACGGGGAGTGAGAGCACAAGCAGGTTGAGGGGTGGGCGGAGGGAGAGGGAGCAGCAGATTCCCCACTGAGCAGGGAGCCCACTTGGGGCTCCACCCCAAGACCTGAGATCTTGACCTGAGCCCAAGGCAGATGCTTAACTGACAGCCACCCAGGCACCCCACATCACTTTTTAAAAAAGAGTTGTTTTATTCACATCAGGATCCAAGCACGGTCCATCAATTGCACTCGATGGAATGATCTCGTAAGGGGTCTCCCTCCCTATTTTTCCCCTGTAGCATTTTTTGGACAAAGTTGGGTTTTTGCCTGGTAGCATTTGTCTGGATTTTGCCGGTTGCCTGCCTCTGGGGTTGCTTACCACGTTCTTCCTCTGTCTCCTATACTCTTTGTAAGCTGATAGTAGGATCTGGAGGCTTGATCAGATCGAGGGGAGATCATTTGCAAGAACCAGAGGTAGAGCTCTGGTTCCATTTGCATCATCCCCTGGTGACTGAGAACTCTTGAAGACAAGGATGAGTCAGATTTAGCAGTGTGTCCAAAGACCAGGAGTCTCAGCAGCTGCTGCTCACAAGGTAAGAAGAGCCTGGCCTCCTTTTGCTGTACACCCCTGTGCCCATCACCGGCCAAGGGCACTCGAATCCCTCTCCAGATGGTTGAGTGGGCTCCAGGGCAGCTCTTTCCCAGAGTCTCCCTGCCCCCAGGACCGACTGAGGTAGGGACAGGAGGCATTGTAGATGCACCATCGCTATCTCTTGCCCAGCAGGAGGCCTGGAGGAGGCTGGGAAGAGGCCAAGCAGAGTATCAGGGGAGGGCTCTGGGGCCAGACACCTAAGCCAGAGCCACTCTGCCCCTTACTGTGCACTTTGTGTAACTTACTGAACTTTCTGGGTCCCAGTTTCAGAGCCTGTCTCATGGGGATAATAGTATCTCCTTTGCGTAAGGGCTCAGAGAAGGCCTTCTTGGGACACAGCTGCTAAACCCTCCCAAGGTTGGTGATCCTTCTTGTGATCAGCTTACTCCATCTGCCTGAATACCCAGGCGAACCCCTCAGATGGTGCAGGTGGAAGAGGCCGTGCCTGGCCAGGGTTGGGAGGGGCCCCAGGAAGGTGCCATCCCGCAGACACACCGCTTCCCTGGCTCTCTGATGCCTGCACGTGGAGTGAGTCACCTCTTGGAGTTAACCATGGCTTTGTTCCTCATTTCTCCTTTTGAAAAGCAAATATTCCTAGGTAGCATTAAATTTCTGGAGAAGGCCTGAGAGGAGGGGGGAAAGTCCAGAAAATGGAGATAGGGCAGGGAGTGTCCATAAAGGCAGGTCCCCTCCCGGCCTTGGGGCAGTGGCTCACTGGCCAGAGGCTCTGCATAAACTGAGCTCGGCTGGCCCACGCTGGCCCAGAACGTCCCGGGACGCCCGGGGGAATGGCCGTTTTGGGGTCAGGCCTTCCAGAGTCACTCTCAAAGGCCTGTGCGCGCTCGCGCAGGGTTAGGAGAATCCCCAGGGTGGGAGGGGACGCCAACATCTGGACTCTACATCAAGGGGGCTGGCAAGTTGCGCGGCCGGCTTGGAGGCCTCGGCGCGCCCTCTAGAGGCCAGGAGCCCAAAGCACAGCGCAGGCCGCTGCCCGAGCGCCCCGCGTCCCTGCTCCCGCCCGCCCCGCCTCCAGGAGCCGCTCCGACGGCGCGGGCGGGCCCAACAGGCAGGCAAGACCCACGCGCGACACAAGGCGCGGGGGACGAGGTATTGGCGCAGGCAGTTGTTCGTCTTGCCTCACCTCGCTATGCCCCCAGCCCACTGCGGGTGGGAACCGAGTGATGGGAGCTGGCAACTGGCAGATCAAAGGGACTGAGTCTCTCTAGGTCTGCAAGAGCTTTTGCAAATACTTAGTTTTCAGATTTAAGCCTCCCTATCAGGCCTCTTCTCTGAGGGAGGCTTCCCTCCCGCCCTTCCGAAGAGGTCAGAGGCAGAGGATGAGCTGTGGCCTGGGCCTGTGTCTGGGGCAGCCCTGAGTCCCTTACTGGTGTGTGGGGTGGCTCAGGGAACTCAGGACTTGCTGCTGCCTTTTGTCCCAAGCCCTGCCCCTGCTCCCAGCTCGCTGGCCCTCACCTGGTACTTGCTGACATTGTCATCCTTGAGACCTGGTGGTGGTCTGGCTTACAAGTTCTGCCTGTATCCCTTTTTCTCAGATCCCCTTTGTGCCTTACTGAGGCAATCAGCACCAGGTTATCCTCCTGGGACCACAGGGAGTCTGGGTCCTGGAGCTGTCCTATCCTGGCTCTCAACATGGGCACACTGTTTTCCTTGGTAGAGGTCTTCAAACTTTCCCAAGATCTACCCATGTGTCATGGGCAATGACACATTCAAAAGACTCTTATAGGGCTCTAACTTCAAAAATGAAGATTATTATTTTGCTTAATTTCTAAGTAGCCAGGTTTGGTACTTTCATATAATTTTGCACTAAAGGGAATCAGGGCTCCATTAGAAGGTAATGAATTCCATATCCAGGGAAGAGAAAAAGATAGGAATGGGCCTAAACTGTCCTGCTGCTGGCCTCCAACAATAGAAGATTGCAGAGGTGTGGGGTGGGCCTAGGGGGCAGCAGGTAGTGTTAACAGGACAAATGGTCTGCTTGGTCAAACAAACACCCATTTATCACAATTTGAGTGTCAAAGTTGAATAATAATTATAGTTGTTAAGAGCAAGTCTGGTCTAAAAAGACCCTAGAGGAAATGGTAGTTGGCAATGCTTACATGAAGTATACAAAAAGGCAGTATTTTAAATGCATTTCAATGGTGAGAAGAATCTTATGTATGGCTTTCTTATTTCTTAAGGTTCTGTTTATAACACTATGTGTTCTTTATGTTTGTAATGGGTGAATATGGGATATGTGAGCAGGCGAGAGGTAACCCGGAAGAGTAGTGTTGATAGTCACACAGTCACACAGTAGAAAGAAGCCTGGGAGTATGTTGCAAGTTGGAGGATGAGGTAAGTCTCCAGAAGGAGAAAATCAACTGGCTAGATGTTATTCATCTGGGAAATGAAACCTCTAGTTGTCCAACTTAATTAAAATGAGTCCCCAGAAAGCAAGAGTGTTTCCCCCCTCCCTCCTACCCCTCCTTTTCTGGTTCTTCCCCTTTCCATTGCCTCCCCCTCATTTTTCAAGGTATTTTGCTGTATTCCTAGAAGGTATCAAATAAGGACTGCCATGATTGTAAAAGAACAAGTGTAAGGGTGATGATTATAAGATAAATCCCATGGTGCTGATATTTTAAAACACATTTCAATGTAAATGTAGTAGATAGTTTCGTAGTCATTGGGTTTGTGGATATTTTACATCAGTATAGATCTTTTTTTTTTAAGATTTTATTTATTTGAGAGAGAGAGAGAGAGAGAGAGAGAGAGCAGGGGCAGAGAGAGAAGGAGAAACAGGCTCCCTGCTGAGCAGGAAGCCTGACTTGGAGCCCAGTCCTGGGACTCTGGGATCATGACCTGAGCTGAGGGTAGATGCTTAACCGACTGAGCCACCCGGTGCTCCCCTTTTAATTTTTAAAAAGGTTTTCTTTTTAAGTAATCTCTACACTCAATATGGGGCTAGAACTTGCAACCCCAAGATCAAGAGTTGCATGCTCTACTGATTGAGCCAGCCAGATGCCCCTATATCTTTTACTTTATATTCATATTTAAAATTTTAATTATTTATTTATTTGAGAGAGAGTGCACACATATGCATGTGCAAGCACTACCAAGTGAGCTGGGGGAGGGCCAGGGGAAAGGAAGGGGATAAGCAGACTGCACTGAGCACATAGCCAGCCAGATACATGACCAGATTCACAGAGCCAGGTACCCATGGCCCCAAGATCATGACCTGAGTCAGATGTTCAACTGACTAGGCCACCTTGACACCCCTATCCTTAGATCTTAGATCTTTTTCTTCTGGGGCTAGATAGTAAATGTTTTCAGCTTTGTGGGCCTGTTTTGCAACAATTCAACTTTGCTGTTATAGAGCAAAAGAAGCCATAGACAATTTCCAAATGAAGGGCATGGCTGTTGGCCATGAGAACCAGCTTTATTTGTGTGCAAATAAAACTTTATTTATAAAAGCAGCCAGTGGGCCATAGTTTGCTAATTCCTGGACTAGAGTATTTATTTTCTATTTATTTATATTTATTTATTTATATTTTTTGAAGTTTTTTTTGTTTTGTTTTTATATGTATATTTTTTATTGGAGATCGATTTGCCAACATATGGTATAATACCCAGTGCTCATCCCATCAAGTTATTTTAAAAAAAAGATTTATTTATTTCTTTTAAAGAGCGAGGGATAGGGAGGAGCAGAGGGAGAGGGAGACAATTCCTCAAGCATACTCCCCACAGAGCACAGAGCCTGATGTAGGACTCCATTCCAGGACCGTGAGAACATGACCTGAGCCAAAATCAAGAATTGGACCTTAACCGACTAAGGCACCCAGGTGCCCCCGGATTATAATCTTTAAAGCTTCAAATAATCAGTTTGTGATAAGACTATAATTTTAGTGTTAGCCATTTAGGATATTTATTGAATTGCCTTTGTAATGACTGTTCAAATGTTTATGAAAAATTGTTCTTCAGATGTGATTTATTAAAATTGTGTTATATTTAATAGAAGTATGAATTCCTATACAAGTGATGGGAAGAGTTCCTCTCTACTCAAAAAAGTCTTTTTTTTTTTAAGTCTGTCTTTTAAAAGACTTCATTTATTTATTTGAGAGAGAGAGCAAGCACAAATGGCAAGAGGGATGGAGGGAGATGGAAAAGGAGATGGGGAGAGAGAAGCAGACTTCCTACTGAGGAGGGAGCCTGATGTGGGGCTCCATCTAAGGTCCCTGGGTTATGATCTGAGCCAAAGGCAGACACCCCAAAAAAGTGATACTAAAATTTTCCACCCTGGTAAATGACAGAATCTAAATCTCCACATCTTTCCATTAGTAAAAGAATTCCTGGGGCACCTGGGTGGCTCAGTGGTTGAGCATCTGCCTTTGGCTCAGATTGTGATCCTGGGGTCCTGGGATCGGGTCCTCACATTGGGCTTCCTGCAGGGAGCCTACTTCTCCCTCTACCTATGCCTCTGCTTCTTTTTCTGTGTCTCTCATGAATAAATAAGTAAAATCTTAGAAGAAAAAAGAAAAAGAATTCCCAGTAAGGTGGTGTGGCAGAGACGGGCTGGGTGCCAAGCTCCCCTTATCTCTGAACACACATAGCCAGACTACATCTCCCCACCTCACTTACAGTTAGGGTCCTGTGAGGCTGAATTCTAGCGAATGGCTTATCAGCACAAGTGAGGCATGTCAATTCCAGAGCTGGCCCATAAAAGCCTCCGCATTTTTTCCCAGTCCACACATTGACTGTGGACAACTCTAGGCTGGGGAAAGGAGGGCAGAGCCAGGACCAGACACTGAGTGCGAAGTCTGCTTTGGGCTTCCCATTAGTGAGCAATAAAATGCTATAGTACTGAGCCACTGAGATTTTTGGTTTAGCTGTCACAGCCAATAACGTATCTTAATTATGTTAATGGTGGATAGCAATGGAGATTTATGAATTTATTTTGGAATATCTTTGAAGGGCGTGGGGTGGAAGAAGGAGGGAAGAAGATGGAATTTTATAGCTATCCGTCCATTCATTTAACAAGTACTTATTGAGGATTTACGTGGCTAAGCTCTGAGGGTACAAGACAGAGAAGACACAGTACCTGTCTTCGAGGGCCTCGTATGGCAGGAAGCTGGCAGTTGTGCTAACAAATAGTCCTACGGCACTTAGAGTGTCCTGAGATAGAAATACATGATGTGAGTGGGTGGGATAGAGGAGGGAATTCCCATTTCTGGGGGAAGGAGGGAGCTGCTTCTTTCAAGGGCATACAAAGCCGCCACAGCCTGGGGCCAGCTGGATCTATAGTTGGCTGGGGGGAGGTTGGGGAGGGCAAGAGTACCAGGAGGTGGGCTGGAGAAACAGTCATCCCTCATGTCCTACCAGGCGGTGGCAAGAGGCAGGTGGTAGGGTCCAGGATTGAGTTCTGCATAAAAAGGATTTTCTGCTGAGGATTCAGCAGAAATCTACTGTCACAGTTTTACCATAAGAAGAGGCTGCCAGGTGAGCTGAGCGAGGGGTTTATGGGATTCTTAACAAAGCTAGTTGGGGACTCTCACAAAGTTAGCACTGTCATAATTCTTTTTTTGGCCTCCAGAGGGTGCACCAGTGCTACCTATAAAGATTCACTCTTGGAATACAGTAGTCTCCATTTAGACTAGGTTTTTCTGTGGTTTTGTTTACCCTCAGTCAACTGCCAGCAGATGAACCTGTTTCTGATGAATAATCAGAAGGCCAACAGTAGCCCAATGCTACGTCACGATGGCTGCGTCATTCCCATCACTTCATCTCATCACCAAGCATCACAAGAAGGGCGAGGACAGAACAATAAGGTATCTTGAGAGAGAGGGAGAGACCACATTCACAAAACTTTAAAAACAGTATATTGTTCTAATTATTCTATTTTATTAGTTATTGCTTGGTAGTATCTTATTGTGCCTAACTGATAAATTACACTTTATCAGGGGTATGTCTGTATGTATAGGGAAAAAACACAGTATACATTGGGTTTAGTACTGTCTCTGGTTTTCAGGCATCCACTGGGGACCTTGGGATGTATCCCCCATGGATAGGGAGGAACTACCGTATACACAGAATGTGTACCGTGTGTCAGGAACTGCTCCGATCCCACAGGCTAGTAGGCAGTGGGAGCCACAGACACAAACAGATCCTTTACATGCCCTGCCTGTGATTACTCCACCAAGAGACACACATGTAAGATATCTAAGGAGCTCGGAGAAGGGCTTGGCTATGTATCCATAATAAGTAAGGACTCCTTGTCCTCACCTTCTGGAATGTGTATACCGAGTCCTTGTTCCCTCCACACAATAAAAATTGCCTGATTTATGGAGCAGATACTGGATGCCAAGCACTGCATACATCTAAACACATCTGATTTGTTGAATTCTAATAACAACTCTCTTTCCAGATAAGTAAATGGAATCATGGAGAGGTTAACTAGTAGGTGGCAGAGCCAGGGTTTGAATTCAAACCTGCTCACCCTGAAATAAATTTCATGCTTTAGGCTTTCTGCTCTAGGGCACCCCAGGAACTGCACATTTTGCTCCTCTGGCCGCTAGGCCTTCTCTGCAGATCAGGGCCCATTCCACCCAGAGATCAGTGACGCCCTCTCTCTGCGTGTCCCTCGGAGAACCGTGGTTGGCTCTCTCTGCACTGTCTCCATCCCTACCTCACCTTCCTATGCAACAGTGGGGAGATCTGCCCAGCCTTTGCTTGGGACGCTGGGCAGTCAGGTGTCCTTCTGACAGCCTGGCCTTCTCCTACTATGGGTGTATCATGGCCACTGTCATCTGCACGGCTTTAAGCTTGGGGTTTCTCCCCACTCCAATGCTGTCTGCCTCAAATTCTGCCTTCTTCAGGGTGATAACTTGCTGGCTCACAAGACCTCTACCTGTTATCTTCATTTCTGAAACACCAATTAAATGGATTTATCAAATGTTGCCACAAGACATATCTCTCCTATAATAATTTATTTTAGGGTAGTTTTGTCATATATATGATAACTTTTCCTACTACTGAAAGACTGGAAGGGTATCCAAATTTGAATAGGCTTAAAATACAAAATGTAATTAAAGTACAACTTTATATTTGCCTCTAATAGTGAGTTTTTGTAACTTCAAAAATATTAACTTTATTGAGATATACTTTAATACTATAGATGCACTCAGGTATATATTTTGATGAATTTTGACAAATTTATATAACCACATTAGACCACTGTAATCAAGATAGAGGACATTCATATCATCCAAAAGAATTTCCATGTGTCCCTTCTCAATCAACCATTCCCAGCTTCCATTTTGGCCCAAGGTAATCACTGATCTGGTTTCTGACCCTACATATTAGATTTGTCTTTTCTAGAGTTTCATATAAGTGAAATATAAAGTATGTATTCTTCTGTCTGACTTATTCCATTCAGCATAATGTATTGGCTATTCATCTGTGGACCAGTATTTCTGTATTATTTTTGAATAGTAGTTTCAGGGCAGCCCTGGTAGCTCAGCAGTTTTGCGCCGCCTTTGGCCCGAGGTGTGATCCTGGAGACCCGGAATCGAGTCCCATGTCGGGCTCCCCATAGGGGAACCTGCTTTTCCCTCTGCCTCTGTGTGTGTGTGTGTGTGTGTGTGTGTGTCTGTCATGAATAAATAAATAAAATATTTTTTAAAAAGAATACGGTTTCATTGTATCAATACACCACAATTTGCTTTTCCATTCTCCTGTTATGGACAGTGGAGTTCTTTCTTGGTCACTGAGAATAAAACTGCTAAGATAGAGAGGTGCCTGGGTGACTCAGTTGGTTAAGCATCTGACTTTTGATTTCAGCTCAGGTCATAATCTCAGGGTTCTGGGATCGAGAATCTTGTGTTGGGCTCAGCATAGAGTCAGCTTGGGATCCTCTCTGTCTCTCTGCCCCTCCCTCCACTCGTCCTCTCCATGCCTCTCTAAAATAAATAAATAAAATCTTTAAAAAAACTGCTATGAACATTTGTGTACTAGGTTTTTTTTCTAAGTTTTTTTTTTAAAGATTTTATTTATTTATTCATGAGAGACACACAGAGAGAGTGGCAGACATAGGCAGAGGCAGAAGCAGGCTCCATGCAGGGAGCCCAACGTGGGACTCTATCCCGGGTCTCCAGGATTAGGCTGAAGGTGGCGCTAAACCACTGAGTCACCGGGGCTGCCCTGTCCTGCCCTGTACTAGGTTTTGTGTGGACATATGTTTTCATTTGTCTTTAGTCAATACCTAACTTTATAAGAAACTACTACTTTTTTAAATAAATTAATTTTTATTGGTGTTCAATTTACCAACATACAGAATAACACCCAGTGCTCATCCCGTCAAGTGTCCCCCTCAGTGCCCGTCACCCATTCACCCCCACCCCCCGCCCTCCTCCCCCTCCACCACCCCTAGTTCGTTTCCCAGAGTTAGGAGTCTTTATGTTCTGTCTCCCTTTCTGATATTTCCCACACATTTCTTCTCCCTTCCCTTCTATTCCCTTTCACTATTATTCATATTCCCCAAATGAATGAGAACATACACTGTCTTTCTTCTCGATTGACTTACTTCACTCAGCATAATACCCTCCAGTTCCATCCACGTTGAAGCAAATGGTGGGTATTTGTCGTTTCTAATGGCTGAGTAATATTCCATTGTATACATAGACCACATCTTCTTTATCCATTCATCTTTCGATGGACACCGAGGCTCCTTCCACAGTTTGGCTATTGTGGACATGGCTGCTAGAAACATCGGGATGCAGGTGTCCCGGCATTTCATTGCATCTGAATCTTTGGGGTAAATCTCCAACAGTGCAATTGCTGGGTCGTAGGGCAGGTCTATTTTTAACTCTTTGAGGAACCTCCACACAGTTTTCCAGAGTGGCTGCACCAGTTCACATTCCCACCAACAGTGTAAGAGGGTTCCCTTTTCTCCGCATCCTCTCCAACATTTGTTGTTTCCTGCCTTGTTAATTTTCCCCATTCTCACTGGTGTGAGGTGGTATCTCGTTGTGGTTTTGATTTGTATTTCCCTGATGGTAAGTGATGCAGAGCATTTTCTCATGTGCATGTTGGCCATGTCTATGTCTTCCTCTGTGAGATTTCTCTTCATGTCCTTTGCCCATTTCATGGTTGGATTGTTTGTTTCTTTGGTGTTGAGTTTAATAAGTTCTTTATAGATTTTGGAAACTAGCCCTTTATCTGATATGTTATTTGCAAATATCTTCTCCCATTCTGTAGGTTGTCTTTGAGTTTTGTTGACTGTATCCTTTGCTGTGCAAAAGCTTCTTATCTTGATACATTCCCATGAGCAATGTATGAGAATTCCAATTGCTCCACATTTTCATCACGTAGTACTATGAATCTTTTATAATCTGAGCTGTTTAGTGAATATGTAATGTTATCTCATTGTGGTTTTAACACAACTCACTAACTCTGGTGATTAATGATGCGGTTAAGCAGCTTCCTTTGGCTCAGGTCGTGATCCTAAGGTCCTGGGATTGAGCTCCATTTCAGGCTCCCTGCTCAGTGGAGTGTCTGCTTCTGCCTTTCCCTCTGCTCACCCCACCCTCACCCGAAGTCATGCTTTCTCTCTCTCACTCAAATAAATAACATCTTTAAAAAAATCTTAAAAAAAGAAAAAGGTACACAGGGAGCCTGGCTGGCTCAGTCAGAAGAACGTGCAACTCTTAATCTCAGGATTGTGAGTTCAAGTCCCACATTGAGTATAGAGATTATTTAAATAAAGAAAACTTTATGAAAATAAATTAGAAAATGAAAAGAGGGCAAAAGAGCTGAAAAGACACCTCATCGAAGAAGGTGAGCAGATGACAAATAAATATATGAAAAGATGCTCAACATCCTAAGGCATTAGGGTATTGCAAATTAATACAACAAAATACCACTATACACTTATTAGAGCAGCTAAAATCCAAACACAGACAATACCAAATGCTGACAAGGAGGTAGAGCAACATGAACTCTCATTCATTGCTGTTAGGAATGCAAAAATGATATAGCTACTTTGGAAGACAGTTTGGCAGTTTCTTACAAAGCTAAAGATACTCTTATAATATGATCCAGCAAATGCTCTGTTTAGTATTTACCCAAATGAGGTGAAAACTTAGGTCCACACAAAACCCTGCACATGGATATTTATAGCAGCCTTATTCATAATTGCTAAAATGTGGAAGCAGCCAAGATGTCCTTTAGTAGATGATGGGATAAATAAACTGTGGTACAGTTATATAATGGAATATTATTCAGTGGTAAAAAGAAATGAGTTATCAAGCCAGGAAGACATGGAGGAACCTTAAATGCATATTACTAAGTGAAAGAAGCCAGTCTGAAAAGGTTACATCCCAAATAATTTCAACTGTATGATGTTCTGGAAGGGCAAAACAGTAAAAAGATTGGTTGTTGTCAGGAAGCAGGGGCTGGGGAGAGGAACGAATAATTAGGGACCAGCATATTTTTAGATCTGTGAAACCGTATTGTCTGATACTGTAATGGTGAATACATGACGTTACGCATTTGGTGAAACCCATAGAACCGTACAACATTAAGAGTGAACCCTAATGTAAACTAGGATTTTAGTTAATAACAGTGTATCAATTTTGGTTTATCAACTGTAACAAGCTACCACACTAATGCAAGTTCTTAATAATAGAGTGAACCAGGGCTGGGTGTATGGAAGGATAGGGATATTTGGGAGCTCTTTGTATTTTCTGTGTAATTTTTCTGTACATCTAAAAATGTTCTAAAAATTAAATAATACTTTAAAAGGACTATACACCATGATCAAGTGGAATTTACTCCAGGATGCAAGGATGGTTCAACATATGTAAATCAATCAATGTGATGTACCACATGAACAAGATGAAGGATAACAATATGATCATCTTGGGATGCCTGAGTGGCTCAGTGGTTGAGTGTCTGCCTTTGGCTTGGGGCATGATCCCGTGATCCCGGAGTCCCAGGATTGAGTCCTGCATCAGGCTCCCTGCATGAAGCCTGCTTCTCTTCCCTCTGCCTGTGTCTCTGCCTCTCTCTGTGTCTTTCGTAAATAAATAAATAAATAAATAAATAAATAAATAAATAAATTCTTTAAAAAACAAAACAAAAAACCCATTATGATCATCTCAATAGATAGCCTGAATATGACAAGCCCACAGCTAACATTGTAATTAACAGTGAAAAGCTCAAGGCTTTTCTTATAAGATGAAGAACAAGACAAAGATATTCATTCTTACCAGCTTTAATCATAATGTTGGAATAGTATTGGAAGTTCTTGCCTCAGCAATGAGACAAGAAAAAGAAATATAAAGCATCGATATTGTAATGGAACAAGTAAAACTGCCATTATTTGCAGCTGGTGTAATATTATATGCAGAAAACCTGAAAGACCCCACCAAAATACTACTAGAACTAATAAACAATTTCTTTAAAGTTGCAGGATACAAAATTAACATACAAAAATCAGTTGCATTTCTATATACTAATAATAAACTATCACAAAAAGAACTAAGAATACAATCTGATTTACAATTAAATAAAAAAATACCCAGGAATAAATTTAACCAAGGAAGTAAAAAGCCTGTACACTGACTATAATGCATTGATGAAAGAAATTGAATATGACACAAATAAATGGAAAGATATTCTGTGCTCATGAATTGGAAGAATTAAAACTGTTAAAATGTCTGTATTACCCAAGCAATCTACAGTTTTGGTGTAACCCTTATAAAAAATTTTTTTTAAGATCTTATTTTTAAGTAATCTCTACACCCAATGTGGGGCTCAAACTTACAACCCTGAGATCATGAGCCAGTGAGGGAGGAACCCCGCTATCAAATATCTAATGGCATTTTTCATAGAAATAGAATAAACGATCCTAAAACTTGTATGGAACTACAAAGGACCCCAATTAACCAAAGCAATCTTGGGCAAGAAGAACAAAGCTGAGGGTATAATGCTGGATTTCAAACTATTTATAAAGCTGTAATAATTAAAAAACAGTTATGGCATTGGCATAAAAACAGACACATAGATCAATGGAACAAATAGAGTCTAGAAATAAACTTACATATAAGAGTATACAACAAGGTAGTCTCTACAACAAATGGTGCTGGGGAAACTGGACAGTCACATGCAAAAGAGTGGAACTGAATTACTATTTTACAACATATGCAGAAAATGAACTCAAAATGGATCACATATTTGAATGTGAAACTTAAAACTGTAAAATTGCCAGAAGGTAGTAAACTCCCTGACATCAGTCTTGGTGATGACTTTATAAATTTGGCATCAAAAGCAAAGGCAGGGATCCCTGGGTGGCGCAGCGGTTTAGCGCCTGCCTTTGGCCCAGGGCGCGATCCTGGAGACCCGGGATCGAATCCCACATCGGGCTCCCGTTGCATGGAGCCTGCTTCTCCCTCTGCCTGTGTCTCTGCCTCTCTCTCTCTCTGTGACTATCATAAATAAATAAAAAAAAAATTAAAAAAAAAAAGAAAAAAAAATAAACAAAAGCAAAGGCAACAAGAGCAGAAATAAACAAATGGGACTCCATCAAACTAAAAAAACTCTGCACAGCAGAGGCAACCATCAACAAAATGAAAAGCCAACATATTGAATGGGAGACGATATTTTCAAATCATGTATCTGATAAAGGGTTTAATATCCAAAATATATGCAGAATTCATACAACCCAATAACAAAAGCAAAAACAACACCCTAAAACCCCCAAACCCCCAAATCCAATTAAAATATTGGTGGAGGATCTAAATATCATTTCCCAAAGAAGACATACAAATGGGTGCAGCAGGTAAATGAAAAGGTGTCCACCATCGCTGATTATCAGAGAAATTCAAATCAAACAATAATGAGATATCTCCTCACACTTGTTAGAATGGCTAGTATCAAAAGATGAGAAATAACAAGTGTTGGCAAGGATGTGGAGAACAAGGAGCCCTTGGGCATGGTTGGTGGGAATGTAAATTGGTGCAACTACTACAGAAAATAGTATGGATATTTCTCACAAAAATTTAAAAAGTACCATATGATCTAGCATTCCATCTAAAAGTATTTATTCAAAGGAAATGAAACACTAACTTGAAAATATATATGCACCCTATGTTCATTGTAGCATTATTTATAATAGCCAATAAATGGAAGCAAGCTAAGTGTTCTTCAATGGATGAATGGAAAAAGAAACTGGTACATATGCACAACAGAATATTACTCAGCCACAAATAGAAGGAAATCTTGTCATTTGTGACAACATGGATAGACCTCAAGGGCATTATGATAAGTGATACAAGTCAGATAGAGAAGAAAAATTCTATGTGGTCTCATATTTGGATCTAAAAAACAAAAACAAAAAGCATACTCATAGATACAGAAAGCACATAACAAAATGGTAGTTGCTAGAGAGGAGTAGAGATGGATGAAATGGGTGAAGGTGGTCAAAAGGTACAAACTTCCAATCATAAAATAAAGAAGTCCTGGGGATATAGTATACAGCATGGTGACTATAATTAATAATACTGTTTTGTATATTTGAAAGTCTGGTTGCCAGAAGCAGGGGGTGATAGGTGGGTGAAGTGGGTCAAGGGAGCCAAAATGTACAAACTTCTAGTTATAAAATAAATAAGATAAGGGATATAATGTGCATTACGGTGACTATAGTTAATAATACTGTGCTGTATAATTGAAAAGTGATAAAGGAGTAAATCTTAAAAGTTCTCATCACCACTAGCAAAATTTTGTAACTGTGTAGTGATGGACATTAACTAGACTTATTGTGATGATCATTTTGCAACCTATACAAACACCAAATCATGCTGTACACCTGAAACTAATATAATGTTATTTGTCACTTATATCTCAATGAAAAAGATAAAAAAAACTTCATTGATTATATAAGTGTAGCTCAATTTCTGGACTCTCTATTCTCTTCCATTGGTGTATCTGTCTACCCTGATGCTAACACTACTCACTACTGTAGCTTTACAATAAATCTTAAGTAAGTAGAGCAAGTCCTTTAATATCTTTTCTCCCAAGATTTGAATTTTTGAATTTCCATGTGAATTTATTCATTCATTCATTCATTTTACCCAACACCACCTCCTCCCCCCCACCATGTAAATTTTAAAATCAGCTTGTAAAGCCCAATGAAATTTTGGTTGGAATATATTGACTCTATAGATTAATCTGGGGAGAACTGACATTTTAACATTGAGTTTTCTGATCCATTAATATTGTATATCTCTTTATTTGAGTTTTATTTCATTTAACTTGCTATGCTTGGATATTTTCATTGTATAAGTTTTGCAAAAAATTTCTTTAAATCCATCCCTAATTATATCATATTTTTGGATGCTACTGTAAAGTTTTTTTTTATTTTGATTTTCACTTGTTCATTGCTAATCCTTAGAAATAGAATTGATTTTTTTTTTTTTAAATTTTATTTTATTTTTTTTAATTTTTTTAATTTTTATTTATTTATGATAGTCACAGAGAGAGAAAGAGAGAGAGGCAGAGACACAGGCAGAGGGAGAAGCAGGCTCCATGCACCGGGAGCCCGACGTGGGATTCGATCCCAGGTCTCCAGGATCGCGCCCTGGGCCAAAGGCAGGAGCCAGACCGCTGAGCCACCCAGGGATCCCTAGAATTGATTTTTTAAAAATTTTTATTTATTTTTTTTTATTTATGATAGTCACACACAGAGAGAGAGAGAGGCAGAGACATAGGCAGAGGGAGAAGCAGGCTCCATGCACCGGGAGCCCGACGTGGGATTCGATTCCTGGTCTCCAGGATCACGCCCTGGGCCAAAGGCAGGCGCCAAACCGCTGCGCCACCCAGGGATCCCTAGAATTGATTTTTTTTTTTTAATTTTTTTTTATTTTATGATAGTCACAGACAGAGAGAGGCACAGACACAGGCAGAGGGAGAAGCAGGCTCCATGCACCGGGAGCCCGACATGGGACTCGATCCCGGGTCTCCAGGATCGCGCCCTGGGCCAAAGGCAGGCGCCAAACCGCTGCGCCACCCAGGGATCCCTAGAATTGATTTTTTAATACTGACCTTGTATCCTATGATATTGCAGAACTCAATTATTAGTTCTTGAAGATTTTGGTAGATTCTTTAGGTTTTTCTTTGTACATCATTTCACCCACAAATAAAAGACTTTTATTTCTCTCTTTCCAATATAGATGCATATTTTAGTTTCTATTTCCTTACCACATGGTTTTGTTAGAAGCTCCAGGACGCTGTTGAACAGAAGCGGTTAGAGTGGACATCTGTGCTGTGTCCCTGTCCTCAGAGGGAAAACATTCAGTCTTTTTCCATTAAGTACGTATGATATTAGATCGAGTTTTACCATCAGCGCCCTTCATCAAGTTGGAGGAAATTTCCTTATGGTGTTAGTTTGTTCAGAGTGTGCATCATGGATGGGGAATGACATTTGTTAAATGCTTTTTTCGTGCATCTACTGAGGTGATTACGTTTTGTTTTTTCAATCTTTCAGTATGGTGAATTGCAGTGATTTGTTTCTGAATGTTAGGCCAACCTTATATTTATCCTTTTTATATATTGCTGGATTTGATTTGCTAATATTTTATTAAAGATTTTTGCATCTACATTATGTTTTGTGTCTATTTCCCCCACTCACTGTAATATTTGTGAGATTCATCTATATTGTTGTATGAGGTTGTAGTGTGTCCATTCATTACTGTGTATTATTCCATTGCATGAAAATTCCATATTATTTCCCCCTTCTCCTGTTGATGGACATGTGGGTTATTTTCAGTTTTTGGCTATTACGAATAGTGCTGTTACGAACATTTTAAAAAAGATTTTATTTATTTATTCATGAGAGAAGAGAGAGAGAGAGGCAGAGACACAGGCAAAGAGAGAAGCAGACTTCATGCAGGGAGCCCGATGTGGGACTTGATTCCGGGACTATAGGATCACACCCTGAGTTGAAGGCAGATGCTCAACCATGGAGCCACCCAGGTGCCCCTATGAACATTTTTATACAAGTATTTTCATGATGCATTTCAGCTGTGTGCATACTCAGGAATCGATTGTTGGGCCCTATGATATACATATGTTTAGCCTTAGTAGATATTATCAAATAGTTATAAAAGATATTTGAGCTGAAATATTTGAGCTAATGGAACATCAACAGTATCTTGTCTTATTTGACATGTGACTTTTTTTTTTTTTAGTTTTGCTATTATGGTGGCTGTGTACTTGTATCATACTGTGGTTTTAAATTTTTCTGATGACTTGAGCACCTTTTTGTGTGTTATTAGCCATTTACATAGCCTTTTTCGAGAAGTTCAAGTCCTTTGCTCTTTTTTTCCCTTTGGATTATCTTTTTATTATTGATTTGAGAGAGTTCTTTATATATTCTGGATATGAATATTTTGTAGGATAGATGTATTGCAAAAATTTTTTTCCCAAAATGTTTACCATTATCCAAACTCTGTGGTTTACCTTTAGATTCTCTCTCTCTCTCTTTTTTTTAAAGATTTTATTTATTTATTCATAGGGACAGAGAGAGAGAGAGAGAGAGAGGTAGAGACACAGGCAGAGGGAGAAGCAGGCTCCATACAGAGAGCCTGACATGGGACTCAATCCCGGGTCTCCAGGATCACGCCCTGGGCTGCACCACCTGGGCTGCCACCTTTAGATTCTCTTAATGGTGCTTTCCACTGGTGTTTCTTCTTTTTAAAGATTTATTTATTTATTTATTTATTTATTTATTTGAGAGAGAGAGAGAGGAAGAGAGAGAGAGCAAGGGGAGGGACAGAGGGAGAGAGAGAGAGAATCTTGAGCAGATTCTGCACTGGGTGGGGAGCCCAACCTGGGGCTTGATCTCACTACCCTGAGATCATGACCTGAACTAAAACCAAGAGTTGAATGCTTAACTGACTGTACCACCCAGGTGCCCCTTCACTGTTGTTTTAAATTCTATAAATGGAAAACTTTTTTTCATGTTTGTCCCACAGCTGGGTTCTCAGTAGGCCCTATAGTTTGCTAGTTTTTTCCTACATTACAAAGTGTTCTTAGCTAAGGTGGAAGAAACCTCCCACAAAGAGTACAAATGTATGAATTCACCAATTCTATGAAGTTGTAGAATATGTAAAGCTAATCTAGGGTAAAAAGAAATGAGAGCGTTTGTCTCTAGGAGGATGGTGACTATTGACCAGGAAGGGGCATGAAGGAACTTTCCGGATTATAGTAGTGTTCTGTATTTTGACAGGGATCTGGGTTGTACAAGTATGTGCATTTGTAATATATCAAGTGGCATGTTTAAGATGCTTGCTTTTTATTGTAGATACATTTTACCATAAAGAAATAATAAAACTGTAACAACTGTTGAACTCAAGTTAATAACATACCCGTTTAAGTACTTAGGGGGAAACAGATTAATGTCTGCAACTTACTTTGAAATGCATAAAATATTTCAGGTTGTAGGATAAAGGGGTAGGTGGGTTACTATATGAGAAAGTGACTGGAATAAAATGCTGTGGTGAAAATCTAGGTAGCAGCTACGTGGGTGCTCACTGCAAAAGTCTTTTACCCTTTCTGTATGTTGGAAAAGTTTCCTAACAAAATGGAGAGAAATAAGAAATCAATAAGATGAAAGCACTCCAAGTTCTTTAACGTCTGGTGAGGCTGGAAGGAGGCCAGCTTTTCTTGCTTCCTGTCACCAGATTCTGCAGAAATGTCCCCCCCCCCCCATTTGTGAGTCTGTGTCACGCTGTTCTGTCCTGTGGCTGTCTGTGCTGGAAAGCAGCATCTTCCCTCAGAGCCCCCAACACATTTCTCTCTGTCCACGCAGGCATTCAAATTCCTTTGTGAGCCCTTGAGTCTTGATCATGTGCACTATTCAGGAGGGTGACTTTATCACTGCAGTGAAGCCAAAGAAGGCTTTGGATTTGGTACCCCTTTTTGTAGCATCTGGCCTGAGAGGCTAGATGGGGATGCCTCAACCCCACTAGGCTTCCTGGGCACCCCTGCATCAGGGCTTCCCTGGTTAACCCTTTAACACACACAACCTTTGTTCATGGAAAGTGTCAGATCTTCCACTCCCTGGCGGAACTGGACTTTGGGGGGCAGAGCTGAAACTGAGAAAGAGCCTCAAACTGCAAGACACCATGTTTTACCCTCCAATTTATAAAAACAAAAAAATTTTTGAGATGGTAATAC
Organism: Nyctereutes procyonoides; assembly: GCF_905146905.1. Classification (NCBI taxonomy): domain Eukaryota; kingdom Metazoa; phylum Chordata; class Mammalia; order Carnivora; family Canidae; genus Nyctereutes; species Nyctereutes procyonoides. The sequence goes on along the minus strand of NW_026575030.1, from coordinate 8,190,684 downwards.
TCAGGGCTGGCAAGGATGTGATGATGACAGGGCACTTATATGCATGACCAGTAAGAGTTTTTTATGGAAATAATTTATATATGTATGAAAAGATTCTGTGTTTTGAATCAATAAGTTATATCCAAGGATTTAACTATATGTGAAAAATCAAAGTGTTTTCAAAGATCTAAATATGAAGATATTTTATAAGTTATTATATTAGTAGCAAAAACTGGATATTGTTTATCAGGATACTAATTCAATGGCAGCTCAACAACATGATACAAATATTACCCAGACATTTTTCATGATATACTTTTAGGGGGGAGAAATTAGGTTATAGAACTTTATACACAATGTGAGCCTCATGATATGCTAAAAGACTATGAGACATTATTTGTTCTTTTTTTAATAGTTTCTGGTATTTTCCAAGTTAGCTGTAATCCATGTACATTGTTTATCAAATTCGAAAAAAAATTTAAAGCTTTTATTTATTTATTCATGAGAGACAAAGAGAGAGGCAGAGACATAGGCAGAGGGAGACACAGGCTTCCTGCAGGGAAACCAATGCAGGACTCAATCCCAGGACCCCAGGATCACACCCTGAGCTGAAGGCAGACTCTAACCGCTGAGCCACCCAGGTGCCCCTAGAAAAAAAATTTTCAAGGTGGCAGTTTGGAGCTGGAATATGAAGGAGAAGTCTACTGGGGATTCATGGTATGATGCATTTAAAGAGACCGTAACTTAAAAGGTTAAGATCAGTTTGCAAAATCTTTTGCTTACAAAACGAAGACAGGGCAGGTCCCCACTGAGGATCAAATTGTTGGAAATGTTAAGTCAGTGGGTGGAAGGAACACAGACCACAGCTGAAGAGTGGAACTTTGTCTGCATTAGGCTGGAGAAAATGCATTACAAAATTCCCAAGAGTGTAATTGCAAGCAAGGGGTGTGAACTGTCCATGGTGGTAGAGGTTGCTGCTACTGCTGCCAGTTCCTACCATCCACAGGGACGTGAAGGGTCACTGGAAAGGAAGGAACAGGGGGAAGGAAACTTTCACTTAGGGAGTCCCTAGAATTTGCGTTGTGATGTGAATTTTGCAAGCATTACCAATCATCTTATCTTAGAGTGGCCCTATGAGATGGGCATTATAATGCTGTATCCAGGAAGTGACAGAAACCCGCACCAGGCCAGCTCAAGCAGAAAGGGGATGTGAGCGTTGAGTTATCTAGGAAGGACAGCTTGATGGAGGCCTCATGTGATAAGGTCATGAACCTCAGGCAGGGTGTACTCCACCCCGCAGAATGGCTGCAAGAGTGTCTTCCATCTCACAGGCCTTTCCAACGATGGGACTTTGATGCTTCTCCCATTAAGAAATGGTGCCTGTGGGCAGCCCCGGTGGCCCAGCAGTTTGGCGCCGCCTTCAGCCTGGGGTGGGATCCTGGGGACCCGGGATCGAGTCTCGCGTCAGGCTCCCTACATGGAGCCTGCTTTTCCCTCTGCCTGTGTCTCTCTCTTTATGTCTCTCATGCATAAATAAATAAAATCTTAAGAAAGAAAGAAAGAAAGAAAGAAAGAAAGAAAGAAAGAAAGAAAGAAAGAAAGAAAGAAAGAAATGGAGCCTGTGTTCTCTCTCCCTGAATTTGGGTTAGCTTATGACAATGGTGGAGGTGATGCTATGTGGCTTGGGAGGTGAGCTGATACAGATTCTGACAGGGTCTTTTGGGACACCCACTCAGGAACTCATGCTGTTAGGAAGCCTACCCCACATAGAGAGCCCTGTGTAGGGTCCTGGCTGACAACCAGCGTCGACCACCAGGCACTAGCATGACAAGGCTCTCAGAGGACTCTACCCTTGTTACATCTAGCAGCAACCACGTGAGCCATTCTGGGCAACAGCCATCCAATGGAGCTGGGCAAGTCCAGAGCCATGAGAATGATAATGAAATTATTGTTTTTTTAAACCACTGATTTTGGGGGTGACTGTTTTTTGTCCAGTGTCCAGTCTTCCTCTTCTGTTGAGTCATGACCATGCTGGATAATCACTGTGGCCCAAGGAATGGGGTTCTGTGACCTAGGTTGCCATCTGTATACTCACCCTCCCCTTCACCTGTGAATGACATCATAATTGTATTTGGGTTGACAAGGTGCCCAGTCTGTCTCATAGCTAAGTACAACTACATGGTTAAATCTGGCCAATGAGATAAAAGCAGGGTTTTTTAAAAAAGATTTTCTTTATTTATTCATGAGAGACACACAGAGAGAGGCAGAGACAGAGGGAGAAGCAGGCTCCTCACAGGGAGCCCAATGTGGGACTCGATCCCAGGACCAAGGGATCATGCCTTGAGCTAAAGGCAGACACTCAATCACTGAGCCATCCAGATGTCTCTGTATGTGGTTCTTTAAGGATAGATCCTGTATTTATTTCCTATAATCCTGCCTAGTCTCCTGTTGCTCTAAGATTATTATAAATTTAGTAGCTTTAAACAACACAGACTTATGGCCTTACAAGTTCTGGAGGTCAAAAGTCTGACATGGATCTCACTGGGCTAAAGTCAGGGTGTGAGGGAGGCTGCATTCCTTCTGGAGGCTGTAGAGGAGTCTCTCCTTCCTTGTCGTTCTCAGTCTAGAGGCTGCTGCATGCCTCGGCTCATGACTCCTTCCATATTCAAAGCCAGCAATATCACATCATTCTGACATTGACTGTTCTTGATTTTTCCACATGTAAGAACCTTGAGATTACATTGTACACAGCTAGATAATCCAGGATCATGTTTTAAGGTCAGCTAATTAACAACTTTACTTCCATCTGCAACCTTAATTGCCCTTTGCCATGTAACCTAACATATTCACAGATTCTGGAGATCAGAACATGGACACCCTTGAGACATCATTATCCTGCCTACTACAGATCTTTAGATGGGAGGGGGTGTTTTTTTTGTCCTTTCCTCCTCCTTCCTGCTATCTTTTTTTTTTGTTTTGTTTTTTAAGATTTATTTATTTATTTGAGAAAGAGAGCGTGAGAGGAGGGGCAGGGAGAGAGAATCACAAGCAGACTCCCCACTGAGTGCTGAGCCTGAAGTGGGGCTTGATCTCACAACCCTGAGATCATGACCTGAGTTGACACCAAGAGATAGATGCTCAACCGACTGAACCACCCACGTGGCCCATTCCCACTGTCTTGAATGGACTCAGATATGTCCACTTCTGGGATGAGGTATTGTGGTTGGCAGCCCTCCAGAACCACCTTTCAACAGTTGCTCAAATCAGACAGGGAGGGGATGCTGGACAGAAAAAAACCATCAAATGTCCTCTGAACACCTGCTACAAAAATGCTGCATAACCAACAACCCCCAAGACTCAGGACCTTATAACAACATTTATCATCAGTATGTAGTAGCTCATAGATCTTCAGTTGATGATGGCTCTGTGGCTTCTCTGCAACCAACTGGATTTAATTTTAGGCTCTGGATTAGGTTCAGGTATGCTCTACCTGTCTCTCACATCCACCTGGGACAGTTGTTCCTCAGGAATATTCTTCTCATGGTAGATGCAAAGTATATGAGGGCAAACCAAGCCAAGTAAGTACAATTACAAGTCTTGCTTGCATCACATCTGAACATATTCATTGGATAAAGCAAGTCACATGACCACACCTAATATCAATGGAGTGGAAATGAAAATTTTGCCCATTCTAGTGAGAGGGTCTCCAAAGTGATGCACAAAGTTGTGTAGATATGTACTTCTATTATATGAAGGATGTAAAGGATTGGGAGCCATCATCCACTATTTAAAAAAATACTTAAAACATATAGAAAATACTAATATATCACATATTGAAATATGTATTCATAACCCAAATCTAAGAAGCCTTTTTTACTTGAAAGAACCCCCTAAATTCCTATTCTATTTTTATATATGTATAATTTAGGATATATATTTTATATATTAATATATACTTATAATGTATATAATATATATTTTGTTTATATTTATGCAATATAATTATATTTACATAATATATTTATAAATAAATTATATATAACATATTTAGATATAATTTAAGATATATATTTTATATACTTATAAATAATATGTATAATATAGATATTTTTAAGTAGTCTCCACATGTAATGCGGTGCTTAAACTCATGGCCCTGAAACCCAGAGTTGCATGCTCTACTAACTGAGCCAGTCAGGTGCCCCTTATTCTTTTTCCACTCTTTTTGAGAACCCCAGATAAACTATAAATGCATTAGTTTCTGTTCCAGAATCCTAGGTCCCTTACACTAGGTTATTACCATACCTATATGGAACACAGTCCTGACTATTCACAGTACCTGTATCACTTAGGAATTGCATTTGGCTGCAAGTAAGAGTGCCCTGAAAAAAATGGTGTTTAAACACACAAGGGAACAATGCCTGGGTGGCTCAGGGGTTGAGCGTCTGCCTTTGGCTCAGGATGTGATCCCAGGATCCCGGGATCGAGTCCCACATCGGGCTTCCTGCAGGGAGCCTGCTTCTCCCTCTGCCTGTGTCTCTGCCTCTCTCTCTCTGCATCTCTCATGAATAAATAAAATCTTAAAAACAAAACAAAACAAAAAAAACCCAAAACAACAACAACAAAAAACACACACAAGGGATTATTCTCTGACAGAAGGAAGTCTTCAAGTAAGCAGCCCAAGGATAATCCCACACTTCTTCAGAGTCATCGGGAATCAGGATCCTTCTATCTTTCTGTGTCCATTTTCAAGTTTTCCTTATGGTTCGTTATGGCTGCTGGAATTCCCTCTATCATATCTGCTTGTGCGTCATTCCACGTGTATTCTTTTTTTTTTAAAAAGATTTTATTTATTTATTATTTATTCATGAGAGACACAGGCAGAGGGAGAAGCAGGCTCCATGCAGGGAGCCCAATGTGGGGCTCAATTCCAGAACCCCAGGATCATGCCCCGGGCAGTAGGCAGGCACTCAACCACTGAGCCACCTAGATGTCCCTCACTCTATTCATATTCTTCTAAAATTAGGTACTTGGTTGGAGAGGATGATCTCTGTGGACCCAAGAGAATGCCTTTTGGTCAAATATATTAGCAGAGGAGTATGTTTGTCACCTAGGACTTCCAGCTCCCAAACCTATTCTCTAACTTATTGTTCCCACTTTTTCTCTTCCTCCCTGTAACAGAATTATATGTCCATGCTCTTTGCCATAAAACTCTGTAGCGTCTCCCACTGGAGTAAACAGAATGAATATCCTTTTCCTGTTGACTTTGGACTGCCATGAGACTTGTTTTGATTCATGAAAAGTGAGCAGCTGTGATCCAAGTGGAGTCTTTGAATGTGATTGCACAATTTGGTTCAGCCCCAGCAGAAGAACATGCTCCCAACACTTGCTAGTTCAAGAATAGGGAGATATATGTGGAACAGATCCAACTCACCTCAACCTGGATTCAGGTTCAGTTGATCTCAGGAAGTCCAGCAGTAGACCCATAAATGAGAATTATATGCTTATTTTTATAAGGCAGAGTTTGAGGAATTATATGTTACAGAGCATTATGATGGTAAAAAAAAAATCGAGTAATATACCCTCCAGGCTGGTCAACTCCAGAGAGAGAGTTAAGGATACTATTTTATATTCTGTTGAAAATGACAAGAAGTCAATTCATATCAGTACGAAAAGGGAATGTATGGGTCACATTTCTTAAAAGCTCAGGGGCAGGTCTGGCATCTTGAACAGCTGAATACAGAACCCAGAAGATATTGTAGGGCTTTGTGTTTCTTTCTACCTATCCCTTGCTCCTGCTTCTCTCTCTCTCTCTCTTTCTCTCTCTCTCTCTCCATGCAGGGAGCCTGATATGGGACTCCATCCCGGGCCTCCAGGATCACGCCCTGAGCCAAAGGCAGACACTCAACCGCTGAGCCACCCACGTGTCCCACTCCTGCTTCTCTTTGAATATTAACATCATTCTTTGCTATGGTAAACCACTTCTTTCGTGCTGCCGGGAAATGTGGCAGCAAGCAGCTCAAGCTTAGAATGTCCCTGCAACTAGGATTCCCATGGATGGGGAACATTGCTTTGAGGCCTGGCCAAAGTGCTCCATGTTCCCAGCCATGGAATTGGTTCAGCCATGGCCAGGAAGCCCAAGCTATCATTCTTCCCTATGATTTTCATGCTAGGTTCCTCAGGAAAAAGTATCCCTTTTTCCTAGGGTTCTGATGGGCCAATTCCTCAGGAATAGGGAGGGGAGGTATTTCCTTGAAAGAAGGGATGCTGGTCCAAGTTCACAGGAGCACAAAAGATATACAATTTAAGATTGCAGAAGAGTCTGGGCTACTTTAGCCAAACCTCTCAAGTCTTAAAACCCTGGAAAAGGTTAATTCATTCTTTATTTAACTCTTGTGTTGACTAATAATAACTATCATGTATTAATTTTTCTCCTGTGTATTAGGCATTTATTCAATCTTCCCTCATAGAGATTATCCTTTTTTATATAAAAAAATCTCAGGCTCAGGGAAGATGAAAAATTTACTCAAGATCATGAAGAACAAAAGTGGTCAAGCTGTGATTCAAATTCAAATCTACCTGCAAAGCCCATGCTCTTTCCACCCCAACGAATCACCTGATGAATCGGCAGCAACCCTCAGGGCCAACTTGGGCAAAACTATGTTAAGGGGGGACGATAATTGCCTCCCTCAAACCCCTCCCACTTTGCAGTCCCCTTCTTTTGACACCTCTCCTACTCGACGGTGATGCCCTGGGATTGCTGTGTGATTTCTCAGTGTGATAAATTCCATCAAAAAAAAAAAAAAAAACAAAAAAAACCCCTGCCAACTCCCATGTTTTAATGCCCCAGATCTCTAACACAGATGAACCCAATCGTGTTCACAGGAGAGTACTCCAGGTAATGGTGTCACATTTGTACGTGACAAAGACCCTCAGGTTTTTACTTCTAAAGAAGGGCAACTGGTGGAAGGGACTAGACCATGTGCAGCCACACAGGAGTTGGCAGGCACATGGGTTTCCTGGAGTTCTTGCAACAAAGCACATAAACTGGGTAACTTAAAACAACAGAAATGTATTCTCTCACAATTCTGGATGCCAGGAGTTCAGAGGTCAGTTCCTTTTTGAGGACTCTGAGGGAGAATCCATGCCTCCCTCTCTTAGGTTCTGGTGTTGCTGGCAAACCCTCGGCATTCCTGGGCTTATGGCTGCTTCACTTCAATCTCTGTCCCCATGTTCACAGGGCCTTTCTCCCTGTGCACCTGAGTCTCAAATTTCCCTCTTAAAAGGACACCAGGCATTGGTTTACAGCCCCTAGATCACCCAGGATAATCTTACTTTGAGATTAAAAAAAAATTTCCCCCAAGGGTAGGAATGTCTTTAGTTGAAGAGGGATACTGGGACATATGGGAAGGAGACTCTCAAAGGCCCAGTGCTCTCCCAGTACCCAGCTGCATGTTCCACTGTGGCTGGCTTGTCCAAGTGGCTGAGATAGCCAATGTCAAGGGCCCCAGAGATGACCCCTTCCCCAAGTGCAGTGGCCTGTGCTTGGGATCTCCCCAGTTTCCCTGGAAAAGCTTTATGGGGCTCCTAAAAAAGGAAAATATTTGCAGTCTAGAATTATGTTCATCATTACTTAGAAAAACCATGAAACAGGGATGCCTGTTTCAAACAGGGTGGCTCAGTGGGTTAAGTGTCTGACTTTGGCTCAGGTCATGATCCTGCGGTCCTGCGATGGTGCCCCTCGTCAGGTTCCCTGCTCAGTGGGGAGCCTGCTTCTCCCTCTCCCCCCATCCTTGTGCTCTCTCTCACTCTTTCAAATAAAAAAAGAAAATAAAGAAAGAAAAATCATAAAACATTAGAAAAAGCTATTGGTTAACTAATTTCTGGTCTTCCAGGGGTTGAGTTGTATCCATGCCAGGGATGTTGTAAAGCAGAGAGGACGGATTCTCTGTTTGGATGACTGCAGAGAGGGCATTCTGTTGCCCTACAGTTTGCAGTTTCCAGCCCTTTCAGGACAAAGGTGGCACCTGAATGATCATCAAACCCTAGGCTCCTGAAAGAGTTTTGCTTATTTTGCGGTCTGTTCTTAGCTATTCTGTGTTCTTTCAAAAGAGATGTCACGTACAATTGTACAAATAAATAAGAGGAAACATTCTGATATCTCCTTGGGAGCTGCCAAGGGCAGAGGCGTCTTGCCTTGACCCAGGCCCCCAAGGCACAGCTCTGTGAAAGCCAGCCTCTGCTGGTTATTTTTCCTGGCTCATCCTCAACTCCCGACATCTGTAATCTAAGTTTAAATACCTTTAGTCATCTGGCTACTTAACCACCCCCTCACAACTTCCCAGACTGGCTCCCATCAAGTCGGCCATTTCCGGGGACTTCATATTCCCCTCCTCTGACTTTCCTTCCTCCCTACCCTGGGCGATGGCCTTCAGCTCAACCTCATTTTACTGATGAAGAAACTGAGGCTTACAGAGATGACCTATGTAACTCAGGCAGGGGCTGAGCCAAGTCCCCTACTGGCTCTGATCTACAGCAGTGGTTCTCCAAAGCTTTTGGTTCTTGGAGTTACTCTTGTGCAGAGAGAACATTCTATGACAACCCACACTTATTTGTACAGCTGACTTCTTACCTATTGAAGCATGGTCAAGGTGGGCAGCAGCAGGCCAGGACCTGTTTGGATGGCGGGGAAGGAAGTATCAAGAGTGAGGATGCACACTAGGGAAGGCCCCCGGGCCTCTAGAAATTGTTTGCCAGGCATCAGGTGAAGTTCTTTACCCATTTTATCAATCATTTTCTAGATGAAAAAAGTGTGTCTCCAAGAAAATCTGTGATCCAGCCCCTGAGAGACCACAGTGGGATTCACAGGGAGGTCCATCACCAAAGGCAGATTGAAGGGGTACTGCGGCTGCCTCACAGGGGAGACGGTGAAGCCTGGTGCCCTGCCCTGCTCCCCACTGCCTGTCTCATTGGTTTCCGAATGACAGCCTACATGTGAAGCATACGGGACTTCAGCAGCCAGCGGAGCAGGCCTGGCCCGAGGCTACTGGTGACGTGTTCTCAGAACACCACAGCTTCTTACTTTCGGAGAAACCAGTACTACTACTTTACAGTATGTGTATGTGGAGGCGGGGGAGGTGCTTACAAACCCAGCAGAGGCTCAGAATCACCTAAGAGGACTAGAAAAGTATTGGCTCATTGGTCCCCCTGCACCCCCTCCCCAGCCTGGGAGATGTGATCTGCTTCCCTGAGCCCCTCCTCAGGAAGACTTGCACCGTGGGTAGGGGGTTTCCCAGCACCTTCTGCGAGCCTGGTGAGGCAAGTGAGGCAAGGGTCATCCTTGTTATTGGATGGGCAGGGGCAATGCAAAGCTGAGTGGCAGCCAGTGGTCACGAGAGACCATGTGATAGAAGGGGACAAGCAGGGCCTTCCTGGACAGAGAGCCCTGGGTCTGGATCCATTCACATCACCTAAGCCTTAATCCCCCCATCTGAATAACAGGTCCAGGAATTCCCATCACAGAGCCTACTGAGGTGTAGTACCTACTTCAAAGCACTGCAGGACTCAATTCACCGAGCAAAGCAATGAACCTGAGAGGGAGGCTCACCCTGCAGGTTCTCAGCAAATGACATCCAAAAACTGGAGGCCGTGCCAATTGTGGGCAGATGGGCCTCTCTGGTCCCATGGTGGTTGTCCCATCTGTATCCACACCTGCATCCATGGGGGGGAGAAGGAACATGGAGTAGTCATGACACAGTCCTAGCACCTGTAACTGTAGACGGCCAGGCTGTACAGGCTCTATCAGGGCTTCCTGAGGCTGAGGCCCATTCTCTGATGCTGCCCAGCAGCTGTGCAGCCCAAGCACACATCTGCCAGGGCCCGGCTTCCTTTCACAAGCTAGAGTACCGGGTGGGCTCTTGTCCTGCCCACACCCCCTCCAGTGCCACCACAGGGAGTGATCATTTGCTTCTGGGCTCGGTCCTCGACTCTGACAGACATGGCAAGGGATGTTGCCAGGGACAAGGGTTGGTTTAGAATTGCGGGAGAAAAGTCCTGATGGAAGGGTCATGCACCAGGGACCCACTCTGTGGCAGGACTTTCTCAGTGTCATTTCACACTGACCACCACTGTCCCATGAGGCGTCCTAGGCCTGATCCCGGAGCCAGGTCTGTTTGGATGAGAATCATGCCCTGGACTCACTGAAGGTGGTTTTTCCTTTGCCTTACCCCTGAAGCAGCCAGAAACTGATCAAAGGGGAGAATCCAGATAGGAGTATAGGTGAGTGACTCTGGTCTCTACTGCCTCCCTTGGGCTCAGAGGTGCCTGGGAGTTCTGTGGCCTTGGCAGGCTGGTGCTGTGGAGGGGTGGGGGAAGAGCAGAACGGAGGGCCTTCTGCCTCATATGCCCGCTCACATTAGTGTCTGGGGAAGGCTAACTCCATCAAATGACATCACTACTCAAGAAGTCACTTTACTTGGGTCACATGTCTTGGTTTTGAACCTTGACGCCATTGGGAGCACTCCCCCCCCCCCCTCCCATCTACACCAGAACTTCTGGGCATCATTTTCCATGTGCAGGCTGGGCTGGCACTGGGCGATCACCATTCTCAGAATCCATTGACATAGATCAATTCTCTGAATGCCTTTGACCACGTCTACTTCCCAGCAGCCACCAGCACCTTTGAGGACCGCCAAATTCTGTACTCTTCATTGGCAAGACTTCTCACTATCCAGTGCCACTTTCCATCAAAGGTATGCTGCTGCCACCCATACCAGACAGTTGCCCTTCCCTGCTGTTCCGGTTTCTCCCATTCCAGCACGGAGCACACCTGTGAGGCTGCCTTGTGTGGTGCAGGCACTGAGCCAGGAAGATGCGCGTGTGAATGCTGGCTCTTAGGTTACTCACCAGCTGAGTGGCCTTGGGCAAGTCACTGCACTCTGATGCATCCCTGCACTCTGATGTTCTTCTGGCTGAACTAGGTCTAAGACCAGGACATGGGCTTCAGAGGGGAGAGAGAGCTTCCTGGCCTCAAGGAGCTTCTCCCTTGACCCCTTTTCAGCCTTGCATCCTTACCTGCATAATGGGAACAGCATCTCCTTCCTCACCAAGACTGTGGGAGTGATTGGAGTAGAACATCTAGCAGGGAGGGCCTGCCAATTGTCTTTTTTTTTTTTTTTTAAGATTTTATTTATTCATGGGAGACAGAGAGAGAGAGAGAGAGAGAGAGAGAGAGAGAGAGAGAGAGACGTAGGCCAAGAGAGAAGCAGACTCCATGCAGGGAGCCCAATGTGGGACTTGATCCCAGGACTCCAGGATCACGCCATGGGCTGAAGGGAGGTGCCCAACTGCTGAGCCACCCAAGGATCCCTCTTTATTACTTTCCAACAACCTACACCCAACACAGGGGTCAAGCTCTAGCCTCTTCGTGTGACCTTAAACCCTTGCCTCCTGGGTCCTGATCTCCCCTCTCCCTGCTGAGCACCTGTCTCCCCACTCGGTTTTGTCTGCTGAGCTGCCTATGGCCTGGCTGCCAATGGGCCCGGGACTGTGGGAATGCTCTATGGCAGATGCACAGTTCATTCTTGCCTGGGGCTTCTAGCCTTGCTCCTTTGCTCTGGAACTGTGGACTAGAGGGGCTTCAGACAAACCTCAAATACTTGCCAACTCTGCTTTCCTCAGAGCTTGAGGTCAGCAATGTCCCCAGCAGAGGGCTGGCAGTCCTGTGGCCTAAAGTCTCAGCCAGCCCACCTGGTCAGTGTGGCTGGAAGGGGGAGGAAGGGGAAGGAAGGAGGAGGAAGGAAGGCTAGTTCTGTAATCCTTTTCCTCCCCACCAAAGGTATGCTTCAGGCTTGGAAGAGGCAGGTCACCTGCCTTGCACCCCTGCAGAGTAGAGGGCGAGCTCAAACACTTCCAGACACCATCTTTAGAAGAAGGAAGTGAGGAAGAGCGATCAGAACAGAGTAAACTATTTCAAGGAATCCAGACTACCAAAGACTTAAAGTAACAAATGCAACTTTAATTGATTTCTGGATAAAAACTACTCAGTGCAGGTCAGTAACCATGGCAGCCCCTACTCTGTTGGAGTCATGTCCTGCATGGTCTTCAGGACCTAGGTTAATGGGCTATTTGCATGATTTCATGTCATCCACAGTATTAGAAAAACAAGGCATTAGATCAGTTTAGACAAAATGCACTGCTGGCAGCCAAATCCAGCCGTTATATTCCATATTTTTTCTTTAGATCTTCTACTTTGTTAACGTAAGCTTTCATGGCATCTTCCTTGGAAGTCCCTGTAAGAGATCAACAGGATTATTTATAGAGGAGGCAACATGGTAGAAAAACAGCAGACTTAAAGCCCAGTTTCTCACCTGCCAAGTAGGGTTTCTATTACCTGCACCTCACAGACTTGGCCAGGATTCAACTTGAAATACTTAAAAGGAGTTCAGCCCACAGTGATGCTCCATAAAGCACTGAACCTGTTACGTGTGTCCAGCTGTCCTGAGGACTGTCATTGGTCTGCTGGCCACATGAGTCTCCTAATCTGAAAGAGTTTCAACCTGAGCCCTGGAAGAAAGGCTGGACAATCCAGACAGGTAGGAAAGCTTAAAAGTGGGGAGCGACAGTGACTTTACTGGTCCTGTGGACTCTTGTGGTTGGCTCTGACCTCGCTCTCTTCGGGGCTGATTTTCTATCAAAGATTTAAGCTGGTGGTGAAAAAGAAAAGCCAGGCACCCTATTCTCCCTGGAGAGAAGCTGTGAGAAAAGTTTTGAGAACTCTGAGCAAAAGCAGCTGGCTCGTGCAGGAAAAGGAGGCAGATCTTCACTTTTACACTGCAGTCCAAAGGGCACAGACCATGTCCCTCAGAGGCAGTAATACCCAGTTTCCTGGATTCTGCAGTGGAGGAGAGACACTGGGGATCGGAGAGCTTTCTGAAGCACTGCAGAGTGCCTGGACGCTGATGTACGAATGGCCAGTGACAATGGGCAGTCAGATGGGCATTCCTGTTCTAGTTACTTGTAAATCCTAGGAGTGTATTTATTGTATTCTGGCCTTTTTTGAATCCAAGGGTTTTTCATTTGCAGGAAGACAGAGGACTTATTCAGAAACTAGCTAGTGAGAACATAAAAGCTGGCAGGCACTCCAGTGCCAAGTTTTGGGTCTTGCTGCCGCAGGTGGCACGTGATGAAGTCGGAGCTGGGATACTTCTTGGCTGCTGTTGCTTAGCATATAATAGCTCCATTCATGGGGCCTACGATGTGCCAGCAGCTTGCCACACATTAGCTCATTCCTTTCCTTTATGTGCCTTTCTGGTTGCAAAGGAGCTGGGGAGGGCTGCTTGAGCTGGGGGGGTTGGGGTGGGGATGGGGTCACTGCCCGGCCTTGTGAAGAAGAGGAAGGTATGGGCAGGAAACCACTCCTTCTTGTGAATACATATAAAGCCCAGGCCAACTATTTCACCCCCATTCCACCCCAGTGTTTTTAAGTAACCTGGTCCCCAGTCCCTCCTCTCCAGATGATACCACTGCTCAGAGATGGTGCTCTTGGAGAAGGTAGACATGGTATTAAGAGAAAAAGTAGGTGGCCCAGTTTTTTTTTTTCTACTCTGGCCGGGTCAGGCTGGTTTCTAGCATGTGCTTCATCCACTCTGTTTTCTCTCCTCATTCCTTACACTCCATAAGGGAGAATATTTTATCCCTGGGCTTCACAGACTAGGGAAATGAATTAGGAACAATTACCTTTCAGCTGATTCCAGGCATCCCACTTGGCCTTGCCTCTGAGATCCAACAGCCCAGGCCGTTCTGAAACAAGAGAAGGAAAAGACATTAGATCTGCTTCAAGGTCTAATGGAGAACATTATTGTTCCCTAGCTCTGTTAAGTGGGTCTAACATAGCGGGTTCTGCCTTCAGAAACCCAGATGTACAGAAATCCAAATTTAAGCTCTAGAGAAAACAGGGAGAAAACTGTTCTCATTACTAGGCAGTCTCTGTCTTAAAAGTTAAATAACTCCGGGGATCCCTGGGTGGCTCAGCGGTTTAGTGCCTGCCTTTGGCCCAGAGTGCGATCCTGGAGTCCCGGGATCGAGTCCCACATTGGGCTCCCAGCATGGAGCCTGCTTCTCCCTCTGCCTCTCTCTTTCTCTATGTCTACCATGAATAAATAAATAAAAATCTTAAAAAAAAAAAAGAAGTTAAATAACTCCAAAATTTCTCCTTTTAAACAAATACTACAACCTTCATAAGGCTTAAACTTCAAATGCTATAAAGGGAATACCATAAAGCTTCCCTCCCACCCATGCTCTCAGCCACCCAATTTCTCTCCTTCAGTTGCTACTGCTATCAGTTTTCTGGCGGCTCTTTCTGTGAACAGTTTGTTCATATCCTGGCCCCATTTTTCTACCAAATTGTTAGTCTAATTCTTGTTAATTTGTGGGCGTCCCCTCGCCCCGCCCCAAAGGCAAAGTATTCTTTAGGTTATATCATGATTTTATGCTTCAAGACCTGTCATCAGCGGCACCTGGGAACATACTCACTACTTCCCTGCTGACCTATTTTACTGCCATGCTGAGAAAAAAAGGCAAGAGGAGCAATCTCAGTGCCTGAGGCCTGGACCACGGTGTCTGAGAAACATCAAGACTCCCCAGGTGCTTTCAGAGAAGCATTCCCAGGGATGCTTGAAAAGGCACCTACAGAGTCATTATCTAGGAAGTGCGAGCACACTCCAACCACCCTTTCTGTGATGATGGAAATGCACATTTGCACTAATTCAGGGTCACTGGCCACTTGTGGCACTTGATATGTAGCTTGTAAAACTGAGGACTGAGCTCTGGATTTTACTTAACTATTTTCAATTTAAATTTAGATAGCCACATGTGGCTAGTATTGACTATATTGGACAGTGCAGCCCTAGAATGAGCTGATGCCTTCCCAGTCAGGAAGCGACAGATTTCCACAAGCCAGTCCACATACTCATCATGTAAAAGCAGGGCAGAGGCCAGTGTCTGGGAAAATCTTGTTTGGCAGAAAAGCATCTCAGCCCCTCTGGTCACCCTCACTTCACTTCATCTCTCCTCCTCCTTAGGAGAATATAGAGTTTATAAACCCAACATAGTACTCACCTTTGCCCCAAAGCCTCTCTCAGCTAAGCCCTTCCTGGTAACTTTGATTTGGCACTGCTCATAATCCTTAGCTCTGGGCACCATTTCCTGCTTCCAGATGGCTGGCAGGCACCCACTTGCTCCACTGCCCACCCCAAGTATAGTGGAGCTGGCCATACTCACCCTCCTCCTGAACAGAGCAGTGGAGTGACCTCCTTCTAGGCTGCCACGGCCACTGCCTCTGAGTCCCTGCATAGATTGCATCATGCTGTTGTCTCAGCACACCCCTGAGTTTCAAGCATTTAGGACGCAGAATAAAAACTGTCCAAAGCAGGAAAGACTATATTCAGAATACTGTAGTCTAAACTATGCATCAAAATCTGTACCAAGAGTTTTCAATATGGAAGAAACAGTCAGGAGGAACCATGGTCAGCAAACACGCTTCTGATCTGCCACAGGAAGCCAGCTGCTTCTCTGCTCTTGATATCTGAACTTGGCCCAGCTGCCAAGTGGTCTGACTTTGATCCTGCCTATCTGGGGTGGAAGTAGTATGGTTCAACAGAGCTGCTACTTGCTGCTACAACAGAGCTGCTACAAAGCTCTGTCTAGTAACAGAGCTGCTACAGAGTTGACAGCTTGGACCACATCTCTTCCAGGATGGGGTCTCTCCTTCCTCCCAAGCTGACAGAAAATGCTGGTGATAACTGGTAAAGCCCTTCCAAAACTAGGATTTGAATTCTGGTACCTGAGCCACCAAGAACAGTGCAGGGTCTATGAGCCCCATTCAGGAACATGATCTTTGGGGGAGGACCCCATGGGCCATTACCATGTCCCACCTGAAGAGTTGGACTCTGGGTGGTTTTGAGTGTGCAGTTCCCACAGATGAAGAGTACTAGCACTCATCAAGGCTGCTGGGCCTGCTTTGATGAGTAGGGGCCTTCCCAAGCTCATCTCAGCATACCTGTGTTTATGTCACCTACAGTTGCTTGTTTGTAGTGGCTGTAGATGAACAACATCTCATCATCTGCTGGCTTGGTCTTGAGGTGCTTAACATCCTCGGCAGCTTTGTCAAACTCAGCCTAAACATGAGGGAGAGGAGAGGGCTAAATAGAGCTCAGTAATGGGGAGAGACGCGCAGGAAAGGCAGCACTCCTGCCATGCCTGTGAGGAAAAGCAGTGTCTTATCTTCCCAACAGGGCAGGCAGAAAGATCCAGCAAAACAAGGATGGGAAGCACATCGGTTCACTCATTTGATGGACGACTAGGTACTGGACCCTCTCACCGCACCATGTGCCAGGTGCTAGGAACACAGTGGTGAAGGAAGCAGGCCAGGAGAGCCTGCAGTAAGCATGTACTTCCCTGAAAAAAACCAACGTGGTCACTGCCTGACCACTCCTGGGTCAGGCCGGGGTCCCTAGAAAGCCCTGCTTTGTGGATAGGGCTAGCACGGCGGGTTCGAATCAGGTGAGAAGGGCACGGGGTCTGAGGGCGGCGGGGTCAGCAGCCCCCGGGACTGCGCGTTCAGCGCTGACCTCTATCCCCACTGTTGGGACTGGAGACGAATCAGAGGTCACGCCTCACAACTCCATCTCCGAAAAGCGGCTGTGCTGGAAGAAGGGAAAAGGCCTCTGGGTTATCTGTCCCCAAGCCCTCCCCTTCCTGCCCGCTGGACGCTCAGCCCCTACGTGCCCTGACCTCCAAGCGGTCAGCCAGGACTTCCTTACTTCTCCGCTCCGCAGGGCGTCCCTACTGCTGCCCGGACCTCCCGGATGGAGAACTTCGTCCCCTCGCTCCTTCAGTCCACGGAGCCCTCCTACCTATCGTCTTTCCACCTAGGACCCTCCCCTCCGACCCCTGATCCCGCTTCCCCGCCGAGTCCGCCCCACCGGCAACTCTGCAGCAGCTGCGGGCGCGCAGCGGCGTCCCCGTCCCTAAGTTCCGCTCCCCGGGCTCCGCGCAGGGAGTCGGAGCTGGGCGCGGGGCCAGCAGAGGGCGGAGAGCCCGCGGAGCCGTGCCTGGGGGTGCCTCGTCCCCCGCGGCCCCCGGGCGAGGCAGGCCTTCTACCTGAGACATGCTGGCGGGGTCGCGAGCCTTCGGGACGGCCGGCGCGGGCGGCGAAGGGCAGGAAGCGGCAGCGCAGGGCTCGACCGGCAGCGCCTTTAGACGCGCAGCCGCAGGCGGCTCCCGGGCGGCTCCCGGGCCAGCGCCGGGCAGCCAATCAGCAGCCAGCTCCAGCCGGGGGGCGTGCCCAGCGCCGCCGCGCAGCCCGACTCGCCCGAACCCACGTGGGTCCGCTCGCTCGCGCGCTCGCAGTGCGGAGCCGAACGGGACGCCGGGAGCAGGTGGGGGGGGGGGGGCGGGAGGCCGGGCGCCAGGTGGGAGGGGGCCGGAGGGGGCCGGCGGGGGCCGGCGGGCCGAGCCGGGTCGGGGTCCGGGGTCCGGGGGGGTGGAGCGGGCGGCGGCCGAAGTGCAGAGACTTCTACGTGTCTCGTGTCTCCCGGAAGTCGCGCCTCCGGACGGGTCGCCCCGCAGGCCCGGGGAGGGTCCGGAGATGCCCCGGGGCCGCGCCTGCGGGCCTGCGCGGTCGGGGGAAGCGGGAGCCGAGGCCTCCTGCTCCGCCCGAGCTTGGGGCGCGCTCCGACCTGCCCGCGGCAGCCCAGCTGCAGCCCTGCGCCGCGCGTCCCGGGGGCCGTAGAGCCCGTGCCCCTGTCTTACTTGTCTTAACAAAGTTGACCTGGAGCCGGTTCCCAGCAAGTATCTGCTAAGTGAACGGCTCTTCTTCGTTCGTAAATGTTTTCTGAGCTCTTTGCTGCCGGACTTGCCCCCGTTTAGACCGTGAGGTCACAGCAGTTAAGGGAACCTACATTCCTGCCACTTATGTTGGGGACGAGAGTGAAATAAGTAGAAAGATTGTTAGGGGGTCAGGGAGTTGGAAGTTTACAGTTTTCCACGGGAGGTGGAGGGTTAAGGGAAGACAACACTTGGAAGAAAAAAAAAACACAAAAAACCCTCGAGGAGGGGAAGGAGGGTTCCAGGCAGAAAATAAGGGTAGAAGTGTGAGCGAGGAGTGGAGTCAAAGGGTAAAAGAGCTGAGACCGCAGAGTTAAAGGGGCGCAGGCCGGCTAGATGATGCAGAGCTTGCGCTTTATAGGAACTTTGGGGATTTTGACTTTTATTTTGAGATGGGAAGCCAGAGGCTGTTAGGCACTGAATGATGAGACTGAGGGGAGGCTCATCTTTGCAAAGCTGTCACGGAGGCTGATGTTCTCTATGGGGACAGAAAGAGCAGCACAGGTGGATGCCAGAATTTGAGGTTGATGAGAATTTTCTGGTGGTTCCAAAGCTGGGTGAAGGGAGGAAATGGATGGAAAATTCTCTGGAGGTCATTCCTCCAGTTTGCATCAAGAGGACTACACTATAAATCCTCTTCCCCTCCCCTCATTTACAGTGACAGGTGTTAAGAAAGAAAGGCCAGGCGGAAGCTTTCAGATACAACTTCCTAACTAGTGGTAGTCCAGCCTTTATAAAATGTTTGGGAAGAAGTGGAGATGTGGTAGCAGACAGCAGATCTGGAGGCTTTCAGTCTGTGAATAATTTTGGTAGAGAAAACAAAGCCAAACAAGTATCAACAAAAAGTTTGGAGTTAAATTTGGGGAGATTACATTTGAATCTTAAGGAATGTAGTCCCCCCCCCCCAAAGTGACAATTCGAAGCTGTTCTTTTCCCCCTCTGGGGTACAGATGAAGCCTGGATTCTTTTTTTGTTCCATCATTTAGTGCTTACAGATTTCTTGATGGAAATTTCAGATTATTGTCTGTGTGGGTCAGATTTATAGTCAAATGTACCTTAAAGTCCATAGGTTTTAACATTAGGTTATTGTGTTTAGCACACTTGAGAAGATTAGGTAACTCCGACAATGTACTTTATATTCCTCAAAGATTGGTTGATGTGATGTAGTTTTGTCTGGACACCGCAGAAAGCAAGGCTAGTGTTTTAACTTGGCAATCGCCGGTTTAAGTGGAGTTGATTTGTTGCTTACTTGTTTGGAATATACTCCACTTTCCTAAAAACAACACCACCAACAACAAACCCATAACCAATTTTCCACATGGTGTTTCTGTGCTGGGGTGAGTCCACAAAAGTTCCTTAATGCAACTTAAGTATGTAACTAGTAAGGATTGTGGGTCCCAGGGAGCAGGGTGCTAAGTGCTTTTCCTTGCTTGCATGGGGCTCATCTTAGGCCAGGTTTTTAAATTTTTTTTTATTTTTTAATTTTATTTTATTATTATTATTTTTTAGGCCAGGTTTTGAAATAGCTGGGCATATTCTTCAGCCCGAGTCCTGCTTCCTTCTCTCATTCCTCAGGGACTCATTTTGGGTAATTTCCACTTACAGAAATGCTCCCTTAAGGCCTCCATTTACTGTTTCTATTGTAGGCAATTGGAATGACATTTGGCTTTTAAAATAAAGAGATGATAATAAGCCAGCGTCTTGAGATTTATTTTCTAAGGTAAATTTTAGAGCATATTGAGGGGTCAATAAATTATGAATTAATTAATTAATTTATTTATTTATTTATTCATGATAGAGAGAGAGAGAGAGAGAGGCAGAGACACAGGAGGAGGGAGAAGCAGGCTCCATGCCAGTAGCCCGACGTGGGATTTGATCCCGGGACTCCAGGATTGCACCCTGGGCCAAAGGCAGGCGCTAAACTGCTGAGCCACCCAGGGATCCCCTAAATTATGAATTTTTATTCCTACATTTCCATAGCATTGGAAAGGAAATTGCTCTTCACATCCCCAGAAAATGCAGGTTCCTCAGCTATGTTTACATCCTTGCTAGCAATTAGCACACTTTGCAATAATTTTATTTGTAATCATTTTTATTCATTTATTCTTCTGTCTGATCTTTCTCCCCTATATGAGCAGGGAAGATAGGGATCACCTTGTATTTATTGGTCAGTACTCTGTCTCAAAGTCCCTGGAATTCCTTAGGCTCTGAGCAAATAGCAGGTGATGAATAGAGTTCTTTGCTAGTCATTCTGATTAGCCATGAACTTGGAAACTAAGTTTATTAGAACTGAGGGCAGCCTAGTTGGCTCAGCGGTTTAGCTCCGCCTTCAGCCCAGGGCGGGATCCTGGAGACCGGGGATCAAGTCCCATGTCAGGCTCCCTGCATGGAGCCTGCTTCGTCCTCTGCCTGTGTTTCTGCCTCTCTCTCTCTCTCTCTCTCTCTCTGTCTCTCATGAATAAATGAATAAAATCTTAAAAAAAAAAAAAGAACTGAATGTGCAACTATAGGCTATGGTGAATAGCCTTTAGCCTACTTTAGTAGATGAATTCTGGTGCAAAGACCATGTAATCTCTTTGTGTCACTCCCAGCTGGAAACAGAACACCTGAAATATTAAGGGAAGATGGGGAACCTGATGAGCCCCTATGCAGCCTAATTACTGTCCCCATTCATAGAGATGCTCTTGTCATTGTTGCAACCTGTCCTCACATCCTTGGGGTGCCTATTTCAACTACTCACAGCTACTGGGTCTCACTGTAAAGCTAGATGGGCAAGGTATGTTAACAAGTGAAAGCTGTTCTTGCCCAGTGGGTGTGAACAGTAGTTTAATATTAAGTTTCTTGATATAAGCTAAACCTCTAATTTCTAAAAGCAACCTAATCATTAAAAAAAAATGGACTACAGTTACAGTAAAGCTTTACTCGAAGGCAAGGGCTGGAGTACTCACAAATGATGAATTACATCCATTTGGTATTTATTTTCACTTCTTGGAATGTGATTCCTGAGGCAAGACTCAAGCAAAGGTGGGAGGAAATTAGTATGTTTTAAAGGAAAGGAAGCACTTGGAAATACTTCTGGGGTAGGAGGTGGGCAGAGTTGGGGGCGTTTGTTTTGTGAAGGCAGAGGGAGGTAAGAGCTGAGATGGGATGAGAACGCAGCTTGGCTTTTCTCTCCTTTCCCTCTTTTTATTATCTTCCCCCATTTTCTCTTCCTCTGTCTCTTTAACTTTTCTGATGGCATAACTCCTTTTCTGGGGGCCAGGCATCTGCACATCTTAACCAGCCCTTCCCCTCTGCCATTCTTTTGTTCCTTTTGGGTGTTTATATTGGGAGGGCTTGTAGCAAGCTGGGTGTGAGTGAAGCGTGTGTGTGACCTCTTTGTGTATAAGCCCCTCCTTTCCTGAGTCCTGTTTCTGTCTAGTTAACATGGTTTGAGCTGAGCTGAGACTTGGAGACCAGGGCTTAGGAGCAGGGGGTTGTGGTGGAGAAGTGTCCTATTCTAGCTGGGAGTAGAGGAGAGGAGACTTACTTAAACCTAAGTAAACATAAACGCTGCTGAGACTCCTGTATCTTGTTAAGAAATACAGGATTATGGATAGGAGTAATGAAGCACCTTAGGAAGATATCTTGAGTTCACTACTGTAGTTCTTATTCAACCTCATTAGAGGTATAAACTCTTCTAAACCTACATTTTCATTTTGCCTGTTTCCCTAGCTCCTACTTGCACATGACAGACCCTTGGTTAATGCGTTGAAACTAGGTTGTCAGGTGAATTTTCTATTAAGTTTTTTTTTTTTTTTAAGATTTTATTTATTTATTCACAAGAGACACACAGAAAGAGGCAGAGGGAGAAGCAGGCACTCTGGGGAGAACCTGATGGCAGAACTCAATCTCAGGACCCCGGGACCACGCCCTGGGCTGAAGGCAGGAGTTTAGCCACTGAGCCACCCAGGAGCCCCTCCAGTGAGCTTTTTTATTGCCTTTCAACAAGAAAATTAGAAATATTAAAATCTGATGACAGGTATTTTGGCCGATAATACTTTTGGAGATAATGCCATTTTTAAAAACATTTTGAGATAATGCACTAAAAACAAACAAACAAACAAACAAAAAAACAAACGTGGATCCCTGATTAGCTCAGCAGTTTAGCGCCCTCCTTCTGACCGGGTCAGAGACAGAGGACTGTCTCTATAGCACAGCCAGCAGCATGAGTTGCATGTTTGTGTCACTGCCTCTTGCTCCACAGATCCCATGGGGGCCATGTGAAGTGGCTCAGAAGAATGCTGCCCATGCATGGGTTTCAGTCAGGCTGTAGAGCCCTGAGTTTAGGAAATCCCAATCTCAGTGCTGGCAGAGGACTCGAGACTCTTGGATCAAAGAGGACGGTAGTACAGCACAGCCAACAGCATGAGCATCATGTGTGTGTATTTCCTTTTGCCCTACGAGTCTGCAGCTGTACAACCCTGAGTGTAGGTAATCCTGATCTCTCATAAAGTGCTGCAAAGAAACCTGCCCAACCTCAGCCTGGAGGGAGACACTACCTTTATTATACTGGACAGTAAACAATCCTGCCTTTGCCTCTGGAGGGAGAGGATATCTCTGTGTTTCTAGCTTGTTTGCTAGACACACACCCTTGCAGAGATAGTTCAGAACTGAAGCAGCCAGTTCCTCATAAAAACTGCAGAAGTGGGAAAGATCTGTGGAGAATCACCTCCCAACACACAGTACGAGGATTAACATTCTCACTGATGATTGTGAATCAAGAAAAAGAGAACTTGTATTTGGTATACCTTGTTTGAGAAGGGAAGCGTGTGAACTATTCTTTCCAAAAAGGTAAGTGTCCAGGAGTCTCAGTTCCCTGGGAGTCTTACTTGCATTGGGCAGAGAACACAAATTGTGATTTTGTGTATTTGCCCCACCTTGAGGGTCACAAAGGCAAGTCTATGGAATTATAGGTGTTAGTTTTTCAGGGGGTCATAAACTCAGAGTGAACAGCTTTCAACAGTTTGTTGATTAGAATTGCTTATGACCCTTCTTCAGGAAAGGGCAGCTTTGATGGCATTATGCAATGAAGTACTTACAACACTGAAGCATTTTGGTAGCCATCAGATTTAGCTAATATTTATTTTGTATGCACTGTGTTATGTAAACACCTAAGGAGGAAGGCTGTTTTTCTTAACCTACCTAAAAAAAAGAAAAGGTTGAGGTTAAAGACTTTAAAAATCATTCATAAGTTAGGGGCATCTGAGTGGCTCAGTGGTTGAGCATCTGCCTTTGGCTTAGGGCATGATCCCGCATCAGAGCCTGCCTCTCCCTCTCCTTATGTCTCTACCTCTCTCTCTGTGTCTTTCATAAATAAATAAATAAAAATCTTAAAAAAAAAAGTAATAAAAATGTTTTTCACCCCTCCCCTGGTCTTAAACAATTTTTTTTTTTTTGGTGAAATGACCTATTGAAGATGATATTTAGCAATACATATGATTATTTACTCCACAAATAGTAAGGTGCAATTTTAGGATCATTTGTGTTCCAGTGATTGTCATCCTAACAGAATTCCTTCGTTATCCTGGTTTTGTACCTAATCATCTATGCCACTTAAGTTACCTCACATAAAAGAACAATAAGCTGTATTTCCTATCCTCTTTTTATTGATTTGTTTTAAAAGGAAGGCGAATAGACTTTTTGCCCTGTAGTATTAGTTCCTAACTCTAGGGGAAAACTAGGCATTTAGTGCAATATGCATATATATTTTTTGTATTTGGTTAGAACAGTACTTTTTTAAAAGTTGTGCCTTTTTCATGTGGGCAACACAAGCTTTTTTATTTTTATTATTTTTTAAAAATTTTACTTTTAAGTAACCTCTACACCCAACGTGGAGCTTTAACTTACAACCCTGAGGTCAAGAGTCACATGCTTATGGACTGAGCCAGCCAGGCCCCATGTGAATAAGACAAGCTTTAAAGCAAACTTGTTACATGAAAATTTTGGTTTTATAGTACTTTGATTTGGGAAGGAGATACAACTTTACAAAGATTTTTAGTTTTTCCTAAATGATTCACCATTGGAGTTCTGTTAAAATTCAAGTCCTATACACTACTTCTCAGAAACCTGCAGGTTGCAGAAGGGAAGGTCACCCGGTGCCCTCTTCTGTCTGGTGGTTATAGAATTTCCTCCATGTTAGCTGCTTGAATGTTGAGTGCTTTCATACTCTTAAAACTTCTAATACTTAACTCATTTTGGATTCCATTCTCTTATAAAAAGGTCAAGAATATGCGTCCTTCAAATGCTTTCAAAGGCTCATGTCCTTTTTTGGGGGGGAAATAAAGTCAGTTTTCATTATTTGCATATTCTTTGTGAATTTGCCTATTCGACCAAAATTTATTTATAACCCTGAAAGCAATACTCATAGTATGTTTTTGGTTGAAATAACATGTGTAGAACAGTGAAAAATTTAAGTTACTTATCAATGTTCCCAGCTGAGGTCAAACCAGGGGACCATTTTGTTTCAGCTTTCATGTTGTAAATAAGTGTCTGGTTTGTGTTCTATTTAGTGTGATGCTTTTCACATTTTTGTACTTTTTGTCAGTGACCCCGCTATTTAAAATGGCCCCCACCTGCAGTGCCCAGAAGGCAATGATGTCCCCGAAGGAGAAAAAAAAAAAGTGCATTAGGTAAACTTTTTTACACACTCGATTTATAATGCTGTTAGCTGTGAGTTAAATGTTAATAATGAATCAACAATATAAAATAAGGCATCTTTAAACATAAACACATGTAAAACAAAGTTATGTACTGATCGATTGATGAAAGTGTTGTTACCAGATGTACCAGAGACTTATGAGAACCCTAACCCTATTTCCCTAGGAGCAGTGTTTCAGTATTCACTAATTCAGTGTTCAAGACCATTTTATAGATCTTATCCACTGCGAATAACCAGAATTGGCTGTAGTTAGTTTTTCATTTATTTTATTTGAGCTGATGGAGGTCAGCCTAATGTCAACAACCGATTATTCTGTGGGTATGCATGTTTTGTAATGGTCACAATACTAGGCTCTGAGCTTTTATGTACTGTGCCTATTTTTTCACTTCAGGAGCCTATGCCAACCAGTTTACAGTCCTTTGGCTCAGAATTTTGCCATGAGGAGAGGAGCCAGCTTAGAATGAGAGTAGCTGGGCCTTTAGGGAGGCTGCCATGCTGTGTGGCTTGGCTTTCCCTGTCCATTCCATGCTGAATTTCCACCTTTGCTATTCATGATGCTGGAGCCTGGGCCATAAAAAAAAAAAAAAAAAACACAAAAAAACAAAACAGCTACAACCTGTCCTGTAAGGACCAGAGAGAATTAGTTCAGGAGAGGAGGCTGCTGGGCTGCATCCATCCTTGGCTCTGATGAGACACTGGATACCTGTCAGGGTCCTGGGAGCTCCCTGAGAGAGGGTTCCTAAGCAGATCTTGTGTTTGTTTTATTTATTTGTTAGTTTTGAAGAGTTTAGTTTACTTTGGATAGGGATGCTTCTTCTTCATTATCTCAAACCAGCTGGGTAAGTATCAGCCAGAACAGGTTTTTTATTTTCTTTTTTAAGGCAAGGAGGTTTAAAGACCTTCCTAAGCTCTAGGCACTGTCACTTTGTTCTTTCTCTCTCTCTCTCTCTTTTTTTTTATTTTACGTTCCTCACCCCTAGTACTGTTTCTTTTCAAATCTCCCCCCTAAATCATGTAAAATATATCCATATCCTATATTAAACCTAACATATAATTATGAATAAAGTTGAGTTGGCTGTTGAAATGTTATATGTTGTAGGTATTTAATTGTTAATTTTGGTTTTGAAAAGTTTTCATGATCTGAAGCAATATGTCTTTTTTTTTTTTTTTTTTTTTTTTTTTTAAGATCTCAAATATTTTCATGGACCGTGACAAAGCTCATAGACCTGAGGTACTACGACTACAGTGTAGGAAAGGGTTCAGACTTTCCTCAGCCCCTTGGCTGCACTCAGTTCTGCTGATGTTGTTGGAGGCTCTGATGTGCCTCAGGCCGCACATGCTGCTGGGTATCAAAAAGAAGCCAAATAGCATTCTTTCCCTCAAGGGGCTGATAGGCCAGACCCTTTCAATGCTGTCTTCATTGTGGCATGACCAGGTGCTGTGGGCAGCCAGAGGGGCTGATAGCAAGGGTGTTGTAGAGCAGATGGTCCCCACTGAGTTTTGAAGGATGCCTGCTTGGTGATGCAAAGAGGTGCAGGACAGAGGGAGTTTGGGGAAAGCTGGAGGCAGAAGGGTATGGCCGAGGCTTGGAAACAGAGTGGTATGTGTGGGAAACTATGGGCTGTCTTTGATGCTGGAGTGATATATGGAAGGTAGATTGTGGTTGTGACAGATAGCATCAAGAGGAGGGAGGGACTGGGTATGGAGGGCCTTTGTGCCCTCTTAGACAAGATTAGACTCATCCTGGGTGTGTGACCTACTTCTGGGACCTCTGCTGCATGCATTTGAGATTTATTGGTATCCCTCACTGCATGTCAGTTGCATAACTAAGTTTCTCGCTGTCTCTATCCTTGATAGTATTGAGAAATTCTGTGTTGTTTGCTTTTGTTCTGTTATCCCTTCTAAAAATGGCTTAATTTAAAAAAATAACTTTTTGTTGATGCATAACACACCAGAGAAGCACAATTGTAAGTATACAGGGAAACAGAGTAACCTAAAAATGCTTACTCATTATTAACACATCAACCAATACTAAAAATATAAAACAGACGAGTCTTTTCTATTTCTACCATTCAGAGATAGCCACTGTCAATATTTTGGTAAATGCCACTCTGGACCTCTCTGTGTGCTCATGGAGGTACTACATCTCTGGGGTTTTCTGTCTTGTGTTTTCATTCCCTAATGTGTCCTAGCCATCTTTCAAAGTAGTATCTATGGATCCGTATTGCCTTTTAATGGCTGCAGAGGATTTTATCTTATGGTGACCGTGTGACAGAGTTTACTTAACCATTTTTTCGTTGATGGGCATCTAGATGGATTCTAATTTTTGTTAACTATTAGAAACACTTCAGTGAAAACCAAGTTCCTTGAATGTACATGTTTGTGTGCTTTTCTTAAAATGTTTTTATTGTGAGAAATTTTAAACATATAAAAAATCGAATAGTATGATGAGGTTCCATATATGCCCAGCTTA
The DNA here is from genome assembly GCF_905146905.1 of Nyctereutes procyonoides. Classification (NCBI taxonomy): domain Eukaryota; kingdom Metazoa; phylum Chordata; class Mammalia; order Carnivora; family Canidae; genus Nyctereutes; species Nyctereutes procyonoides. The sequence goes on along the minus strand of NW_026575030.1, from coordinate 8,163,649 downwards.
AGGAGTTAATAATGTTATACCATTCTTTCTTTTAATCTGTGCTCTCATACTGTTCTTCCTCTGCTAGGGCATTTGAAAGCAAATAATTTATGCCATTTCACTTATATATACCTTACTCTTCTAAGATAAGAACTCAAAAACATAATAAAATTGAATAAAAAGAACTAATAGTTACTAATATCTAATATTATGCAAATCAGAATCCATCTAAAATGATGCTTTGGTTGATCTCTTTAAGTCTCTTTTAATTTATAATCTTCTTCCCCTTCTTTATTTCTTGTGTTATTTATTTATTGAAAAAACAAGTCATTTACTGAGCAGAATTTTCCAGTCTGAACTTGGCTACTGGCCTCTCTGGTGGCATTTGACATGTTCTTCCACACGTCATCATAGCCCATAAACTGGGCATTAGAACTGGAGACTTGTATCATTTCATAAGGTTGATGAGTAAGTTCATGGGCTATCAACCCCAGTGTATCTATTCTAACATTTCCTATCAGTCTTGTACCTAATGGTTTTGGCACCCCTTTACAATCTTTGCTTACATGTATGACTTCATTAGAATTTTCAAAATGATGATTTTTAGGAACTTTAAATTTTGAGATAATTGTAGATTCACATGCAGTTGCAAGAAATAGTGTAGAGGGCTCCTTTATGCCCTTCATCCAGTTTCCCCAAGTGGTAATCTCTTGCTTAAGTATAGTCCAGCATCACAACCAGGGAACTGACATTGATACAATCCACAGACAGTATACAGATTTTGCTAGTTCTATATGCACATGCAATTTTATCACCAGTATTGATAAATGTGGATTAATACTGCAGTCAAGAATCAGAGCATTTCTGAGGCACCTAGTTGGCTCAGGTGATTGTCTGACTCTTGATTTTGGTTCAGATCATGATTTTGTGATTGTGGGATTGAGCCCTGCATCAGGTTCTGTGCTCAGTGCAGAGTCTGCTTTAGATTCTCTCTTCCTCTCACTCCCTGTCTCTCAAATAAACAAAATCTTAGAAATGCTGTGATTCTTTTTCTTTTTTTTAAATCATAAGGCTCTCTCATGCTACCCTCTTAAAGGCATAGCCAATCCCTTCTCTCCCCTCCTAACCCTGGCAACACTAATCAGTTCTCCATTTCTATAATTTTGTCTTTCCAAGAATGACTTATAAATAGAATTATGCAGTATGATATTTCTTGTGGTTGGCTTTTTTCATTCAGCTTGATTTCTTTGAGATCCATCAAGATTGTTGCGTGTATTAATAGTTTATTCCTTTTTATTACTGAGTAATATTTCATGATATGGATATACTAGTTTATTTAACCATTTACAAGTTGAAGAATGTTTGGGTTGTTTCCACTTTTGGGGTATTACATATGAATATGTTATGAGCATTCATATTCAGGTTTCTGTGCAGGCATAAGTATTCATTTTTCTGGCATAAATGCCCAAGAGTGCAGTTGATGGGTTATATGCTTAATTTTGTAAGAAACTGCTATATTCTTTTCCAGAGTGGCTATACCATTTTACATTCCCACTAGCAACGAATAAGAAATCTAGTTTCTCTGCATCCTTACCAACTTTTGGTGTTATCACTACGTTTTATTTTAGCCATTCTGATAGGTATGTAAATCATGATTTTAAAATTCTTTCTGTGCTTTTTGGCTATAATTCTTCTAGAAAAAACAATAACTTTTCTTCATCGGCTGTTTGATAACCTTAAAATAGTCTGTATAAGAAGAGCATAAAATATTTTATTATTTTTCTCATTTGTATGTCCCACTCCACCTTGTTAAATCAGTTTTAAAAAAAATAATAAGTGCCCTGTTAGCTTCTTGAGTGACTAATTGGCCTTTTAAAAAGTATCATTATGAACTCTTGGATTTTTAAAATATTTGATGTGACTGTCTTCTCAGGGTAAGTTAATAGAAGAGAAACTGCCAAGTAAAAGGGTGTACAAACTAAAAATTTTGATTACCTCACTCCTCTCCAGAAAGGCCATACTCATTTTAGGTTCTTAGCAATAGCATATAAAAATATTTTTCCATGTTCTTGCTGACACTGGTTTGGCCACTTTTTAAGCTTTTAAACATTTTACCAATCTGATGGTAAAATTGGTATCTTACTATTTGCAGTTCTTCACTTAAGAGTAAAGTTGATCAACTTTGCACATTATTGACTTTTTTAAGATAGCCAATTACCTTTTTTAAAAAAGATTTTATTGATTATTTATACATAGAGAGGGCACAGACAGGGGGTAAGGCAGAGCGAGAGAGAGAGAGAGAGAGAGAGAGAGAGAGAGAGAGAGAGAAGCAGACTCCCTACTAAGCAGGGAGCCTTATGTGGGGCTTGATTCCAGGACCTGGAGATGATGACCTGAGCCAATGACAACACTTAAGCACCCAGGAACCCCTAAAGATAGCCAATTACCTTTAGCCATATTTCTACTAAGGTACTGATTGATCTTTTCTTACATATTTTTGTTTTACCTATCAGCACTTTTCTGGATGGTTGCTGATTTTTATTCACTTAGGAATAGGCCTTTCTTACCTTAAGATTATAGAAATATGTACCCATTTTTCTGATGCCTCTCTGTGATATTATAGTTAAATGTAAATATTTGTTCCACATATAATTTATTTTTGTATAAGGGATGCGGTAAAGATATTTCTCTGAATATATGACCAGTTTTCTCAATGCCATGTATTAAATATTAAATTATCTTTTCCCCACTTTTATACCAAATTCCCTAATCTTGAGTCTGAGTTTCTTGTTGTGTTCCACTGATTTGCTAGTTTTTCCTGCTTTGTTGTCACTGTTTGAATTACTACAGCTTAATTGTCCTTTAAAATTTTTATTGCTGACTTTAGTGAATGTATGAATCATACCAGCTTACTCATGTCTATTATATGTCTGGCTATTGCTTTATAATGTGTTTTAATAATTGGTGCTGCCTCGTTTTTTATGATTTTGCTGACTAAGCTCACAAATTTAATCTTCCAGATAGATTTTAGAAATATTTGTGACAGGTCCTCCAACGCACACTTTTACATTTTGATCAAGATTTTATTCAGTTTATAGATTAATTTAGAGGAGAATTGATTTCTTTACAACTTTGAGCCTCCATAGTTAACAACATGGTCATGGTCATTTATTCAAGTCTTTTGTCCATCCTTCAATATTTTTTATTAATTTCTTCCAAAGTTTTTATTGGTTTTGGCTTCTCTGTTGCTTCAGTAGGACGCCTTTTAAATTTGGCCAGATCCTTTTTTTTTTTTTTTCAGTAGGTTGAACTGCTGGGAAAATGTCACGTTTTATAATCTGTAATATTAGCTTTTTAAACTACCTCTTCAGTATGTCCACCTCCCTAAACTAACAAGCTGCAATTCCTTTTTCTAAAAGAAAAAGATTTTATTTATTTGAGAGAGAGAGAGAATACAAGAGAGTGAGCACTAGTGGGGGGGGGTTCAGTGGGGGGTTGGATGGGAGGCAGAGGGTGAAGCTGATGCATGGAGCCTGATGTGACTGGGGGCTTGACCCCAGGACCCTGAGATCAAGATCTGAGCTGAAGGCAGACCCTTAACAGACTGAGCCATCCAGGTGCCCGTACAAGCTGTAATTCCTGCAGTCCTTAAGACAGATCAAAAAATGGTTGCCTTCTGACAGTAGCTATAATTCTTTAGGGACTAAGTATGAATTATAACAAATTTCTGATGAAGATGACAATGCATTGCTGACCAAAATTAGATATTAAAGCAAATTCAAACTTTCAACTATTTATGACATTTGGGCAGCTTTTCATTAAGTGAAAGGAACAAACCTCTCATTAAAAGAGTTTCATAAGGCAGGCATGTGCCAGTCTGCCCGGCCTCCTTAGACCATTTTTATGACTTATTTATTGCACCTGAGAATCTAGTATCTTCTCCTGCCTACATGAGCTGTTCCCAAGTTGACTGTTGCTAAAAGCGGCTACTATTAATTGAGATTCTATATGAAATCCAAATATGTGTTGCAGCACACACGTGGAGTTGATTTTGAGGTAGATCTGTTCATGTCTAAACTCTTTGGGGACTTGGACTACACTATAGGCTTCCTGGCATGTGTGGTTGGATGTGTGTGCCTATGTTTTGGAGGGCTTCTTTGTTATGGGAGCTCGATGACAGGAGGAAGAAGTGGTCATGATTTCAGTTAACACTGCTTCTAAAATCTTTTACACTATGCCTTTTTCAAGAACTATATTCAGTACTTCAATATATTTTATATCATAATTTTGTAGATGTCTGCTGAACTGCTTTTTAGTAGATTCTAGGATCAGAATTTTTTTAGAGATTTTATTTATTTATTCAGGAGAGATGCAGAAGGAGAGGCAGAGACATAGGCAGAAGGAGAAGCAAGCTCCCCAAGGGGAGTCCGATGTGGGACTTGATCCTGGAAATCTGGGATCATGACCTGAGCCAAAGGCAGAAGCTCAACCACTGAGCCCTCCAGGTGTCCCTAGGATCAGAATTTTGGGGGAGCATCATAATCCAGATTTAGGAAGAAGTAGTGTCATAGCTAATACTGGAATTATCTATTCCAATTGTTAATTTGAGGTCATTAAGCACTAAGCGTGATTATAAGGTAAACCCTTACCTAATATTTTAGAGGGAGAAAATAATTTTCAGTTTATTAAGAACCATTCATTTAAATACAATATAAATAATTTTAATACAGTATAAATTATATTTATAAATTTATGCATTTAGACAGCTTGAACCTTTGCTTTTCACACATAATGTGCTATATATTCTTTGAAATATTATATAACATTATAGCATTATATAAGCATTGTATGATACAGAGAGACTTTCTAGGCCAAATTAGTGTGGCTTTTTTGTGTATATTATGAAATAGTTCAGACACACTTAAAAGCCACAAAGAATAATACACTATCCATATACTTAACGTCCTGCTCAAGATATGAAATCCTACCAATGTAATTGGCCCTTGTATTTCTCTCTAATTGCATAATCCTTCCTTCACCTCAGAAATAATAATTGTCTCCTTTTATACATAATAAAAGCTATGTTTTTGAACTTTTTTTTTGTTTTGTTGTTTTTGAACTTTGTATAAGTGGTGAGATCTCTGACTCTTCTGCCACTTTTTTTTTTTCATTTGCCATATTTCTGAGATTCATTTTAGTTGATTATAGGTCCATTCATTTCTACTGCTTGTGTTCTTTCACTGTATGCCATAAGTTCCTTATCTCTTTTGTTGACAGAGATGTTGTTTTCAGAGGGTTTTTTTTTTTTTTTTTTTTTTTTTGCAATTAAGTGCTTTTCTTGTACACGTATTTCAGAGTTTCCCTAGGGTACCTTTGAATGAAACTCCTGGATCAAAAGGTATCTGTTGAGGATGCCTACATTCCCTGATTAAATTCTCATGGTTCTACACCCTTCTTTGCCAAGACTAGGTACTATCAGATTTTTTTTTTTTTAGTTTGTTACTTCAGTGAGTGTTATGTCTCATAATTTTGAATTTCTCTGATTACTAGGGAGGTTGGATGTCCTTTCTTATGTGTAGCATTAGAGGTGCTTTTTCCCTAGTATAGTTGTATATTATGGCAGAAAATTATATGTAAAGTTGAAGGTAGCATGAAGTACTTCTACTAGATAGGAATGTACCATAATTGTATCCTTAGAACATTGGCAACTTTGTAGATTTTTTGAGAGGAAATAATATGGCATGATTTTCCAATAGTACATTAGAGCATGGACTTGGGAATCAAACTGATGCTTGAAACCTGGTTGCATCGTCTTTTTTTTTTTCCTGATTTTGTTTTGTTTTGTTTTTAGAGGGGATGGGAGGGGCAGACAAAGAAGGAGGGAGAGAATCTTAAGCAGGCTCTCCGCCCATAAAACTCTGACATCATGACCAAAGCCAAAATCGAGAGTTAGGATGCTTAATGGACTGAGCCACCCAGGCGCCCTAGGCTCCATTGTTCATCCACGTTATGACCTTAGACGATTTGTACAATCTCTCTGAGTCTGTTTCCTCACCTTTTTTTTTTTTTAAAGATTTTATTAAGTAATCTCTACACCTGACATGGGGCTTGAACTTAAAACTCCAAGATCAAGAGTTGCATGCTCTACTGACTGATCCAACCAAGGCACACCTGTTTCTTCATCCGTAAAGTGAGTATAATACCTCGTGGTTTGGTGATAGAATGAAGGAAGATAACATAAACAGTGGGCACATAGCACTAGCATATGGTTTTAGGATGAAATAAATGTGCTTCTACAGTAGTGTGGAAGATGGATAATACCGTGGCAGAAAATGAAGTCGACACTGAAATCTGGCACTATTTGTGAGTACAAAATGTGATCTGTTGATAATCTGTTGTTAGTTTACTCTAAGACAAATGTACTCCAAATCAGGAACAAGCAAGAAGACACCTGGCATGGCAAATCCAGATGAGTCATCTCTATGCCATGTATCTGTGTTTGACAATCCCACATCTCCCCACACACAAACAAACACCCACCCACATCACTTGTGTTCATCTTCTGGGCCCTGTCAGTTTCTTTTTCTTTTCTTTTCTTTTCTTTTCTTTTCTTTTCTTTTCTTTTCTTTTCTTTTGTTTTCTTTTCTTTCTTTTCTTTTCTTTTCTTTCTTTTCTTTTCTTTTCTTTTCTTTTCTTTTCTTTTCTTTTCTTTCTTTTCCTTTCCTTTCCTTTCCTTTCCTTTCCTTTCCTTTCCTTTCCTTTCCTTTCCTTTCCTTTTTTCTTTCTTTTATTTTCCTCTTTCTTTCTTTCTTTCTTTCTTTCTTTCTTTCTTTCTTTCTTTCTTTCTTTCTTTCTTTCTTTCAAGATTTTATTTGTTTATTCATGAGAGACACAGAGAGAGAGGCAGAGACACAGGCAGAGGGAGAAGCAGGCTCCCTGCAGGGAGCTTGATTCAGGACTTGATCCCAGGACCCTGGGATCACCCCAGGATCACTCCCCAAAGAGGAACACTCAACCACTGAGACACCTAGGCATCCCTGCCTTGTCAGTTTCATGCCAGTCAGGACATCAGTGACTATGACAAGGCTGTCCAGGGTCACAGTGGATAGGTAGGAGTAACCTTGGGATCCTTATGGGTGGAAATGTAGGCTTTTAGATAATTGTGAATTGATGTTATTTAGACTCTTCTCATGTCCCTTGCCACAGGAATTTCTCCACATGGCTTCCAAAGAAGTGACCATTACAGTTCGCCTCATTCGTTCATTTGAGCATCGCAATTTCAAGCCTATAGTATATCATGGAGTTAATTTGGACCAAACTACAAAGGAATTTATAGTCTTTCTAAAGCAAGGTATGAGATGTCTTAGTCGTTTTGCTTTATTAGTATTTTGAAAAATGTAGATGACTATTACATTGATGGTAATCATTTATTTTTTAGAATTTATTTATTTGAGAGAGACAGAGATAGTGACAGAGCACAAGCCAGGAGGAGAGGGAAAAGCGGGCTCCCCACTGAGCAGAGCACCTGCCTAGGGACTCAATACCAGAACCTTGGGATTATGACCTGAGCCAAAGGCTGATGCCGATGGTAATCTTTTAAAAATACTCTGAAAGATACTAATCTAGGTTCTCAGCCAGGTGCTATGTCAGCTCTTGTTCTGGGCCTCGTTATCAATTGGAAGTATCTTTCTGAGGCTCATTTAGCTTTGTGTGCGCCTTCCTCAGGAATTATTACCATCGTGTTTGGCTTCTCCCTTTTTTCCCCTGCTTTTTTTTTTTTTTTATTAAAGAAATATTTAGATTTGCTTGTGAGGTTGATTAACAAGGGAATGCAATGTAGCTAACTGTATTACCTGGCTGAGTATACAGAGGACCTCACAAGAAGTACAGTAGGAAAGTAGCAGGTCTCTGTCTGTACAGCCAGAAAATCATGAGAGCTATTGGTCATTGTGATTACAGAAATGACAACCAGACCAACTGGTGGTAGTTTATCATTTTTAGCTTAAAATTCAATAGGCATGTAGTCAGCAAAGGCTTTTGATAAGACCTTGATGGGTTTCTAACCTCCATTTTTAATTATTGAAATGTTCTAATCACCAGCATTTGATAAAACATCTAGAATGAGCTTTTATTATTTTAATTGAAATTAATTTACATATGGTGTAATGTACAGATCATAGTTTTGACAAATATATCACTTTATTTTTTTTTAAAGATTTATTTATGGGGATCCCTGGGTGGCGCAGCGGTTTAGCGCCTGCCTTTAGCCCAGGGCGCGATCCTGGAGACCCGAGATCGAATCCCATGTGGGGCTCCCGGTGCATGGAGCCTGCTTCTCCCTCTGCCTGTGTCTCTGCCTCTCTCTCTCTCTCTCTATGTGTGACTATCATAAAAATTAAAAAAAAAATTAAAAAAATTTTAAAAAAAGATTTATTTATTTATTTATTCATGATAGACAGAGAGAGAGAAGCAGAGACACAGGCAGAGGGAGAAGCAGGCTCCATGCCGGGAGCCTGATGTGGGACTTGATCCCGGGACCCCAGGATTGCACCCTGGGGCCAAAGGCAGGCACTAAACTGCTGAGCCACCCAGGGATCCCCATTTTTTAAAAAAGATTTTATTTATTTGAGAGAGAGCGAGAGAGCATGAATAGGGGGAGGGACAGAAGAAGAAGGAGAAGCAGACTCCCTGATGAGCCTGATTTGGGGCTCCATCCCAGGACCCTGGTATCACAACCGAAGCTGAAGGCAGATGCTCCACCAGCTGAGCCACCCAGTCACACTACATGTATCACTTGATATGTCTTAATCTTTTTTTTTTTTTTTACTTTGACAAAGTTTCAGACACAGAAAAGTTGCAAAAATAGGACAGAATTCCTGGATGCTCTTACACAGGTTCCTGAACTGTCAGTATTTTGTTACATTTATTTTAACCTGCCCCCCACCTCTTTTTTCCCTTTTTCTCTCTTATTCTCTTTACCCCCTCATTTTTTTCTTTCTGAATTTAGAAGTACATTGCTGCCATGATTCTCCTTCCTTTCTAAATATTTAAGTGTTTATTTCCTAAAAGCAAGGAATTATCTTACCTAATTACAGTACAGTGATTAAAATCAGGAATTTAACATTGAAACAATATTACTACCTATTCTGTAGACCTTTTTAAGATTATCATTATTCCAATAAGGCCTTTTGTAACCCCCCCCCAAAAAAAAATTCCAAGGTCGCATGTTACATTCAGTTCCTTTAATCTGAAATGAATTTCTTTAATCTGGAGTCTTTATTTCGTGTTGGCAGTTTTGAACAGCACAGGCCAGACGTTTTGTAGAATGCAACTCAGGTAGATTTTTCTGTTTTCTCACAGTTAGATTTAGGTTAAATGTTTTGGCAGAGAAATCCTAGCAGTGATGCTAACTTCTCTGTGCATCACCCCAGGAGGATCTACCACTTGCCAACTCTGTTACTGGCAAATGGTAACTTTCATCAGTTGGTGAAAGTGAGGTCTGTCAAGTTTCTCCACTGTAAATATTAATTGTAATGGACAAGTGATTTGTAGGAACATATCCTGAGACCATGTGATGATCCTGTTACTATCCAACTTACACCACCAGTTTAGCATTCTTTTATGATTCTTGCCTGGATACAATGATAATGATGATAATGGGAAAAATGGTAATTTTTCTTAATCTGTCATTGCTTCTGCATATGATAGCTGTTTTCCTACACTAAGGAAGAGGTTTCACACCCCTATTCCCACCATCCCATGTATTTAATCATTTGTTCATAGCATTGTGGACTCATGGATTCTTACTTTATTCAAAGGATTATAATTCTTACTATCAAGATTATTTTGATGCTCCAGTTATCCCTATTTTAGCCAGTGGTAGCCACTTTAATCTTTCCCCACGTCCTTCTATAACATGCCCCCATCATTCTTTGAGTGCTTCTTTATTTTTGGTATAAGATGTTCCAGACTTATTCTATTTGTTCCCTCCGTCAGCCCTGGGATCAGCTGTTTCTCTGAGGAACTCTGATTCCATTCCTGGAGAATGATCTTGGAAAACCAGTATCCTGATCTATATACAAGCAATACAAATGTATATAGCTCAATTTTTAAAATGTGGTGAATTCTTGATATTTTACTTTTTGATTGACTTTGTAAATTTCTAAACTCTTCTCTTTTATCTTCCCACCTACTCACCAACTTTGGGTGGTTTTACTTTACTCAGTATTACCTAAGTAAGGAGTAGGCAAGGTAGGAAACCTACACAGAAGATAGATCAGGCTTTACTTTGTAGTGACTGTAAAATATTTCATAAGAACAACATAATTACTCCTTAAAGTAACTATAAGCTGACATATGGAGCATATGTTGTTATTGCTATGTTCTTAATTATTAGGGGGAAATTGAGAGTTGGTACTAAGATATTGCCAATTACAGAGTGTCTTGCTTTTGAAAAGATAACACCAGAAGCATATTTGGATTTTGAAATAAAAACAAATCCCCATGTTTCTTATTTTGAAATCTTTATGCATATTATGGATTATAGTGCTCTTAGTGTTGTGGTAGTAAGTGCCATGATGTCCTTGGTACAGTACAGGATAGGTTCTTCTCATAGTCCTTCAGAATGAAGTAGAATCTTCAGGCTGCTGCAGTGGCAGGGGAAGATGTTACCTCCCCACACCACCACCACCACCTGGGTTACTGTGTTCTTCCCTTCCCAGGTACCATAGATGCCTTCTCCATTAGAGTAGTTGTACGGATCACAGTTAGATGCTCAGCCCTGCCTGCCCACATCTTTCACCTGTGTTAGTAATAACATAACTCCTTGTTTCAATTGTGCATGTGGGAGATGTGTCCCACTGACTAAAAGGTGAACTTTTGGGGTGCAGACTCTTTTCATTGGTGGGCTCTATGCCCAAGCCTATCTGATTAGAGGCACTGTGGAGCTTCTCTGAAAGGTTAGGGAGCCATATATCTACCTTTTATAATTTTGTACATAACAAAGACCAAAGAGTTTATTTCTGGCATTTTTTCAAGTAATAATAACAGCAAACATTACTGTATGTCTGGTACTTTACTGAAAACTTAAACTAGATGATCTCATTTCATCCTCACAGAATCCTTCTAAAGTAGGAACTGTTGTATCCCCATTTGACAGGTGAAGAAACTAAGGAACAGAGAGGTTAAGAAACTTGCCTGAAGTTACATGGCTAATAAAAGGCAAAGCTGCAATTCAACCCTGGCAGTTTAACTGTAACATGTACTCTTTTAAAAAAAAAAATTAAATTCAGTTATCATATGGTATATTATTTCAGGGGTAGAATTTAGTGATTCATCAGTTGCACACAATACCCAGTGCTCATTCCATCATCTGCCCTCCTAAATGCCCATCATCCAGTTACCCCACCCCCCACCTTCCTCCTCTCCAGCAACCCTCAGTTTGTTTCCTGGAGTTCAGAGTCTCTTATGGTTTGTCTCCGTCTGTTTTTATGTTATTTTATTTTTTCTTCCCTTCCCTTATGTTCATTTGTTTTGTTTCTTAAATTCCACATATGTGTGAACTTGTATGGTATTTGTCTTTCTCTGACTGACTTCGCTTAGCATATGTACTGTTAAACACCACACTAAGTTGTCTCTCTTCTGTTCTGCCTCACTTACTGAAGTGGGATCTCCAAAGTAAATGGATTCATTCAGTGTCAGAAGAGTCATTGCATTAAGTTCCCTTTGCTCTAGTGTTTTGAACACTGAAAGCTGAAAGCTGGAAGAGTGATTTGACACTGTGGCATAGTGAATTTTGCATACAGCCAGAAATGGTTATTGTGATTAGATCTTTTGGGGTTATTTTATTCTTTGAAGAGAGGGGTTATTTTAGATTCCTTCTTGCTTTTCTAACTGTTCTTCACCTTTTGCCATCCTTACTCTGGTCTCCTGTCATAACCGTCTGTTTCTCCCTTAGCAAAAAAAACTTTGGTTAAATTGGATTCATTCTCTATTGAGAATCACTGTTCTTCAACATCATGCTATTAAAACCTAAAGTTTTGTAATAAATATAAACACATATATTTATAAAAAGTATAAATATAAACATATAGGATTATTTATATGTAGGTTTATAAATATAATAAACCTGTTATTAACATATGGGGAATGGATGTTAATCAGATATTCTGATCACAGACGTACTGTATTACTACTACCTTACATAGATGGCTCATTTTCTAGATTCAGAAACCAATTATCTGGATAATATAAGACCTTTCACTTATTCTTTGATTTGGAAACATTTAAATATTTTGTAATCTTTCAGGTCTTGCTTCTGAACATAAAATCACTCCACTGGTGAAACAGAAAAAAAACCTAGAGGATTTGCCCAACCTACTGGTTCAGAACTCGTCTTTATCCCACCTTACTCATGGTGGTATGTTACTCTGTAAAGCCGCCATTCCATTGGGTGACTCCTAGAAGAGTTAGGGTTTCTTTGTCTTTATATGTTTCTTTGTATCTGATGTTTCTGTCCAGTTTCTCATTTGTAACATTTTATATTACTACTCTGCTACATTTGTTGCAATGAATGAGCCAACATTGATGCCTCATTAACTAAAGTCCATGGTTTCTTATAGTCTCCTTAGTGTTTATCTAACAGCTTTTTTGTGTTCCAGGATCTCTTCCAGAACTCCACACTACATTCAATTATCACATCGCCCTAGATTCCTGGGGCATCTGCAGGTTCTTGTCACATCTAACCTGCTTGATGGCTTTCACAGTTTTAAGAATCACGGGTCAAGCCTTTTGTAGGACAGTCCCCTAGTGGAATTTGCTTGATACCTTTCTTGTCATTAGCCTGGGGTTATGGGTTTTTGAGAGGAAGGTCATGAAGGTAGAATGTAGAATGTCACTAATTCCATCCTATCAGAGGTATGTGCTTTGTACATGATTATGATCGTTGCCATCAGATCACCTGGCTGTGGTGGTGTTAGGTGAAGTTACTCTCCCCTCTTTTCATATCACACTGTTTGGAAGAACAGCTCCCACACAATTCAAGAGTGGGGAGTTATGTTCTCCCTTCTTAAGTGGGGTAATATCTATATCATTTATTTGGAATTTTTATGCAGGGGGGGATTTTATTTTGTTGTGTAAATTCTTCTGGCTTTGGCCCCTGAGAACTTTAGTTGTATTCTGTGCCCCTTTGACATATGCCATCTGTATGTGTGTGTGTGTGTGTGTGTGTGTGTGTGTGTGTGTGTGTATTGAGTACTTAGTCACTTTCTGGTACTATAAGATGCTTCAGGCTCATTGAGTGTATTTCCTGTCCCAGTCCCAGAATCAGCATTTTCTCAAAGGAATTCTGGTTCCTGAAAGCCAGATCTGGGTGCTAGGGGTGCTCACTACTCCTAGCATATTGTTCTTTAAAGCTCTCTTAGTTGAAAGAGTGAAGAAATGTATCAGCCGGTGTATATACACATATCTATCAGTATTTTCATGTCACCATCTGTATCTGTATGTTAAACATGCGTCCTTCCTGATATTTTCCAATCCATTCCAACATGTACCTCCTGGCTTCCACCTGTGTCCTCTTCCCCCACCCCACTGCCTCTTTGTATTCTCGCTCCAAGAATGAGAATCTGGCTCCTGTCATCTCCCATCCATGGATTTAATTTTCGAATTCCCTTATCCATGGCTAGCAGTATCAGAGTTGTTAATCTGTATCCTTTGGGAAGCAACTTGTTATTAACTAGAGTACAGTGCTTCTGTGCAGTTCCTTTTGCCTCAGTCTTAAAAAAAAAATCTCTTCTTGCTACAGTCACTGAGGTCGGCAGCTTTTCTTCCAGCACCTTCAGGAAACTTGTTTCATACATTTGCAATACTCCTGGATTCTCTTGTCACCATCTGCATTCTTTCCTGGGATCCTCTGTCCTCCTAAATGGTGGTTTGTTTGTTTGTTTTATACTTTGCATACATTGAAGTTCACTCTTTGTGCTATAAAGTTCTATGGGTTTCAACAAATGAATAATGTTGTGTAGCCACTATTACACTGTCATACAGAATAGTTTCACTGCCATGAAAATCCCCCATGCTTCACTTATTTATCCTCTCCTGCAAGCCCCAGGTAATCCCTGATCTCTTTATTGTCTCTAGTTTTACTTTTTCCAGGCTATCATGTGCTTGGATTTATGTAATACGTAGCCTTTGCAGACTGGTTTCTTTCAATTAGAAACATGTATTTAAGGTTCCACTGTGTCTTTTCATGGCACATTATATCATCTTAATTTCCTTTAATCTGAAACAGGCCCCATCTTTTGTGAATATGAAAGCCTTTTTTTCTTATTTTATAATTTTTCTGCAAATATATTTCACCATGTAAAGAAAAACAGTAACAATATGTTTTGGGGTTTATGGAAATAGATGACAGCACTAGCACAAAGGCTAGGAGGGAGAAATGGAAGCACAAGATTTTTTCACAATCTATAAAATGATACAGTATTGCTTGGAGATAGAACAATAAGTTAAAGATATTTACTGCAGACTTGAAAACAACCATGTGCATGCACAAACACATCATCTAAGAGTTATAGGTAATATGCCAACAAAAGGGTTAAAATGGAATCATAAATTGTCAAATAGGTCAATCCAAAGGGAGATAGAAGAGGAAATAACAGATGGACAGAACAAAACAGAACCCAGATAACAAAGTGGTAGATTTAAATTCAATCATATTAATAATCACAATAAATGTAAATGGTCTGAACACCCTAATTAAAAGACAGACCTATAACAGGAAGTTCTAAATTATATGTTGCCTATAAGAAATGCTCTTTAAGTATAAAGATAAAAATCAGTTAAAGGTAAAAGGATGAAAAAGTTTCACCATGCTAATACCAATCAAAAGAAAACTGGAGTGACTACAGAAACATCAGATAAAGTAGATTTCAGAGTAAAGTTTATTACTAGGGATAAAGACTATTATTGTATAATGGTAAGACATCAATTAGTCAAGACAACATAATGATTCTAAATGCTTATGCACCTGACACAACACAACTTCAGAAATATTAGGTCAAAACGAATAACCTACAAAGAAAAATAGATGAATTTGCAATCACTGTGGGAGATTTCAGCATTGCTCCCTCAATAATTGATAGGACAAGTAGATAGAAAATCAGTAAGGGTACAGAGAACTTGAGTAATGCTATTGGACTAAATTGGCCCAAGTGACATTTATAGAACACTCCACCGAATAACAGAATATACATTCCTCTCAAGTGCACACAGAACATTTACCAAGAGACTATATTTCAAGCTGCAAAATAAGTCATGACAAATGTAAAAGGATTAAAGTCCTACAGTGTATGTTTTCTGACAGTGGAGTTAGATTAGAAATCAATGACGAAAGAATCTCTGGAAAATTCTGAAATATTTGGAAACCAAATAGCATACTTCAAAATAACCTGTGAGAACATGAGAGACTCCTAACTCTGGGAAACGAACTAGGGGTGGTAGAAAGGGGTGGGGGTGACTGGGTGACAGGCACTGAGGGGGGCACTTGATGGAATGAGCACTGGTGTTATTCTATATGTTGGCAAATTGAACACCAATAAAAAATAAATTTATATAAAAAAATTACCTGTGAGTAAAAGCAGAGATCAAAAGACAGGGTATTATGAATTGAATTAAGATGAATATACAACTTTTCAAAATTTGTGGGAAGCAGGTAAAATAGTACTTGGAGGAATATTTATAGGACTAGAAATGCCTAAATTAAAAAGATGAAAAGGTCTCAAATCACTTCAGCTTCTATGTTAAGAAATGAGAAAAAGGTAAGTAAATTAAATCCAAAGTAAGCAGAATAAAAGAAATAATACAGATTGGAGTAGAAAATAGGAAGCACAGAAAAAAATCAATAATCAACCAAAGTCGATTCTTTGAAATACATAAAACTGATAAAGCTCTAGCTGAACTGATTGGGAAAAAAATGAGAGAAAACACAAGTTATCAGTATCAGCAGCAAGAGTTGTTGCACTACTACAGAATCTCTATAGATATTAAAAGAATAATAAAGGAATATGTTAAACAACTTGATGCCAAAACAAAACAAAACAAAACAAAACAAAACTTGATGCCATAAATATGTTATCCCAGGAAAGTGGAGAAGTTCCTTGAAAGGCTCAAACTACCAAAGCCCACTAATAAACAGATAACCTGAATAATACTGTATCTTAAAATGAACAACGGTTAAAACATATTTCCACACCGAAAACTCTAGTCCCAATTTTAGTCGCTGGTAAATTCTATATGCTGAAGGAGAAAAAGATTCCCAATTCCACAGAAACACTTACATAAAGTTCCAGAGGAGGAAATATTTATCACTTGATTGTCTGAGGCTATCCTTATCCTGCTGTCAAAACCAGAGAATGTAATCAGAAGAAAAAAAAGAAAAACCACTACCAACCAATATCTTTCACACAAAAGAGATAGAAAAATTCATAACCAAAGTTTAGCAAATCAAATCAACAGTATTTAAAGAGGAATAATAAATTTATCTTAGGAATGCAAGGATGATTTACTATCAAAAAATCAATGTAAAAAAGGCAACAAAAAGCAGTCAATCAAAACAAAACAAAACAAAAGCAGTCAATGTAATTCATTATATGCATAGATTAAGGGAGAAAAACCATACGAATATCTCAGTAGATAAAGACAAAATTCAGCATCCATTCCTGTTAGAAACTCTCAGCAAAGTAGGAATAGAAGGGAACTTATTCTACTGATTAAGGATATCTATGAAAAATGGGTCTCCAACATCATACTTAATGGTGGAAGACTGAGTGTTTTCCTCCTCAGATTAGGAACCAGGCAGGGTTATCTGCTCATGATCACTTCTATTCAACACTGAGCTGGAAGTTCTAGCCAATCTGTTTAGGCAAGGAAAAGAAATAAAAGGCTTCGCTTGAAAGAAATTGAAGAAGACACAAAGAGATGGAAAAATATTCCATGCTCATGGATTGGCAGAATTAATATTGTGAAAATGTCAATGTTACCCAGGGCAATTTACACGTTTAATGCAATCCCTATCAAAATACCATGGACTTTCTTCAGAGACTTAGAACAAATTATTTTAAGATTTGTGTGGAATCAGAAAAGACCCTGAATAGCCAGGGGAATTTTAAAAAAGAAAACCATATCTGGGGGCATCACAATGCCAGATTTCAGGTTGTACTACAAAGCTGTGGTCATCAAGATAGTGTGGTACTGGCACAAAAACAGACACATAGATCAATGGAACAGAATAGAGAACCCAGAAGTGGACCCTGAACTCTATGGTCAGCTAATATTCGATAAAGGAGGAAAGACTATCCACTGGAAGAAAGACAGTCTCTTCAATAGATGGTGCTGGGAAAATTGGACATCCACATGCAGAAGAATGAAACTAGACCACTCTCTTGCACCATACACAAAGATAAACTCAAAATGGATGAAAGATCTAAATGTGAGACAAGATTCCATCAAAATCCTAGAGGAGAACACAGGCAACACCCTTTTTGAACTTGGCCACAGTAACTTCTTGCAAGATACATCCACGAAAGCAAAAGAAACAAAAGCAAAAATGAACTATTGGGACTTCATCAAGATAAGAAGCTTTTGCACAGCAAAGGATACAGTCAACAAAACTAAAAGACAACCTACAGAATGGGAGAAGATATTTGCAAATAACATATCAGATAAAGGGCTAGTTTCCAAAATCTATAAAGAACTTATTAAACTCGGGATCCCTGGGTGGCGCAGCGGTTTGGCGCCTGCCTTTGGCCCAGGGCACGATCCTGGAGACCCAGGATCGAATCCCATGTCAGGCTCCCGGTGCATGGAGCCTGCTTCTCCCTCTGCCTGTGTCTCTGCCTCTCTCTCTCTCTCTCTCTCTCTCTCTCTCTCTCTCTCTGTATGACTATCGTAAATAAATAAAAAAAAATAAAAAAAAGAACTTATTAAACTCAACAGCAAAGAAACAAACAATCCAATCATGAAATGGGCAAAAGACATGAAGAGAAATCTCACAGAGGAAGACATAGACATGGCCAACATGCACATGAGAAAATGCTCTGCATCACTTACCATCAGGGAAATACAAATCAAAACCACAATGAGATACCACCTCACACCAGTGAGAATGGGGAAAATTAACAAGGCAGGAAACAACAAATGTTGGAGAGGATGCGGAGAAAAGGGAACCCTCTTACACTGTTGGTGGGAATGTGAACTGGTGCAGCCACTCTGGAAAACTGTGTGGAGGTTCCTCAAAGAGTTAAAAATAGACCTGCCCTACGACCCAGCAATTGCACTGTTGGAGATTTACCCCAAAGATTCAGATGCAATGAAACGCCGGGACACCTGCACCCCGATGTTTCTAGCAGCCATGTCCACAATAGCCAAACTGTGGAAGGAGCCTCGGTGTCCATCGAAAGATGAATGGATAAAGAAGATGTGGTTTATGTATACAATGGAATATTCCTCAGCCATTAGAAACGACAAATACCCACCATTTGCTTCAACGTGGATGGAACTGGAGGGTATTATGCTGAGTGAAGTAAGTCAATTGGAGAAAGACAAACAGTGTATGTTCTCATTCATTTGGGGAATATGAATAATAGTGAAAGGGAATATAAGGGAAGGGAGAAGAAGTGTGTGGGAAATATCAGAAAGGGAGACAGAACATAAAGACTCCTAACTCTGGGAAATGAACTAGGGGTGGTGGAAGGGGAGGAGGGCGGGGGCTGGGGGTGAATGGGTGACGGGCACTGAGGGGGACACTTGACGGGATGAGCACTGGGTGTTATTCTGTATGTTGGTAAATTGAACACCAATAAAAATTAATTTATTAAAAAAAAAGGCTTCGCTATTGGGAAGAAGTAAAATTGCCATTATTCACTGGTGACATGATTATCTATATAATAATCTATTATGATTTTGTTATGAATCTTATAAAAATCCTGCAGAGTCTATAAAAACACTACTAGAATAAGTGGAGCTTAAGCAGGTTGTAGGTACAAGACCAATACGCAAAAATCAATTGTTATTACTGATATAAGGCTGGAAACTTACAAAAAACTTTTTGTAATAGCATCACAAAATATGAAATAGATACATTTGCTAGAGGATAAGACTTTTGCACTGAAGACTCTTAAAACGTCAGTGAGGAGTTCAGACTGAACGAAAGACAATGATTTGATTTTTTTCAAATGTAGGCACCTCTGAGTGTGAGCCATTTCATGGAGCCCTCTGTTCTTACCTCGTGCCTTCACAGTGTTTCATTGTCTTGTTCAGGAACTATAAGTGGTAATAAATTAAACAGATCTAATTCCCCTTTCTGATGTTTCATTAACACTTCTTTGGCTCAGGAATTATAAGTGAGAAATACAAAAGGAGAAAATGAAGCTTCTGTTTTCTGGCAAGCCTAAGCTAAGAGGTTTCAAGTGTCTGCCAGGTGGATCCTGGCTCTAGAGAGGTTTGCTTGGACCTACAGGGTTTTAAAAGTCAGAGAATTTCACCTAAAACCTCAGAGTTTTGTTTTTAGTGTTTTCATTTAAATGTTTAGGCAACCAATAAGAATGGCATGGCAACAGCCCCTTTAATAGGATGCACGCCCAGATTTCACAGCACCCCTCACCCCGTTTGACCTGTCTACTCACTCAGGTCAACTGGTTGGCCCATGTGAATGTGTTTGGCTAAGAATCATTTTAGTTTTTTGTTTTATATTTGAACATCTGTGCCTGGGACCAGCCTGCTGAGTCTGAGCCATTCATGCTGGACTGGGGGGGTTCTATTGTGTAGCAGAAGAGCACCACACTAGTAAGACCTAGCCCTGGCTGTGAACATACCTTCGTTAAAGGTGTGACATGGAATATGTGCTCTCAAGAGTGGGGACTTGTCTTGGTAACTTCTTATTTACCTTGTCCCCAGAATGCTTGGTAGTAGGTATTTTAAATGCATGTAACATAAATGAATAAATGATATTTTAATTTTTGTATATATTCGGCCCTCTAAAAGGTAAATGTGCCTAGAAAAAAACACTCCCTAATTCTGATGTGTGGGTTTTGTCAAGTTTTCTTTATAAATAACACATGCATGCAGTTTTAAGGTCAGAACATAAAAGGAAATCAGTAAAAAAAAAAAATCTTCCCACTTCTCTTTTACCAGTACACCATGCTCTCCCCAACCCCAAGAATATAAAAACAAATACAAACATATATTCTTACTTTTCCCCCATTTTACTTGAAAGGTGGCTTACTTTAAAAATAATGGTCTGGGGAGTACCTGGGTGGCTCAGTTGGTTAAGCATCTGCCTTCAGCTCAGCTCATGATCCCAGGATTCTGGGAGCAAGCCCCACATCAGGCTTCCTGATCAGCAGGGAGCCTGCTTCTCCCTCTCCCTCTGCCTGCTGCTTCTCCTGCTTGTGCCCTCACTTGCATGCTCTGTCAAATAAATAAAATCTTTAAAAAAAATTGTCTACCTTATGCTTTCTTTTATCTTTAACATATCTTAAAGATCTCAATAATAGAGCATTTCCTTTGCATCTTTTTTTTTAGTTGAAAAATATATTTCCTTTTTGGGGCATATTATAATTTAATAAGTCTCCCCAGTGGAGGACATTTGGATTTTTATGAGCATTTACTATTGTAAACAGTACTACAGTTAGTACCTTTGTATGTATGTCTTATTACGCACAGTTGTGAGAGTGTGCAAAATGTATCTCTGTGATCAGTTCTTGAAGTGGAATTGCTAGATCAAAGGATATATGCATATGTAATTTTGATCTATATCAAATTGCCCTCTGCCATACACACATTCTCAGGCATTTGAAATTCTATTTTAAAAAGAATATTTAATTTGTTTTTGTTTTCTTTTCTTTGAGGAGTTAGTTACATTGTAGGTTATCTGAATTTTGGTAAGAGTAATAACATTTGTCTTGATCCTTGGTTTCTATACTGGCCTGACCAATTCTCAGATTCATATGCTAAATGAATGTCACCATATAGAAAATAGTAGCTCACCCAGGAATGCTATGTATAGCAAATGCTATTGTATTTAATAAAATGACAATTCATTTAATAATGTGACTGAATTCTTAGTTCAACTAATAACAGCTCAGCATCTCCTCAATGCTTCCATTGTTTTAGATGACCTTTGGATTTTGATGGCATGTTAGCTTCATTTTGCGTTCTGTCAAATTTTTGAAGTGAGCTTGGTCTGGAGATCTAGAAGAACATAAAAGACTATGCATATACCACAAGTGTCTATATGAATATGATAAAAATAATATTTCTCTTACAGATATTCCTTTAAGGACCAGCCTGCCACCACCATTCAGAAATTATAAATATGGTAACTAATTTTACTTTTTAAAAACATATTAATATAATTTCACATTAGTTTCATGTTGATAGCAATTTGAATTGGGTTTTCAAAAATGAAGCTACTGGAATGCCTGGGTGGCTCAGTGATTGAGCTTTGCCTTCGGCTCAGGGCGTGATCCCGGAATCCCGGGATCAAGTCCTGTGTCCGGCTCCTTGCGTTGGAGCCTGCTTCTCCCTCTGCCTGTGTCTCTGCCTTTCTCTCTCTCTGTCTCTCATGAATAAATAAATAAAAATAAAATCTTAAAGAAATGAATCTACTATCTATAAATAAAAACCAACATGGAAACTTATTTAGAAGTATAGGAATTCTGGTGTATCCCTGAAGTGAATTCTAATAGTGTATGAAAGTGGCCTATTTGTGAGCAACAAATAACATGTTTGGCAAATGATGTCTAAAATGAATTTGTCAGGTAACCGGGAAAGGAAAATGATTTAAGACTAAGAATTAAGAGGTTAAACATTTTAAATATCACTAACTTGGGCACAGTATATAGTAATTTTGTTGTAGTAGTTGATTTAAAAAAATGCGGTAATTAGGCAGGTAGTTTGGTTTCATTATTTGGTATAAAGATGGTACAGTTATTAACCTTCAGCACAGTGACACTCACCAAACTTTGAGACCTCACTTGAAAATTATGACGCATCTAATAAATATTTCTGTTAATTGGTACAGGGACATTTTTTGAAGTATAAATTTTTTATTACCTCGGATCATTTTTTGGAGTGCCTTTTAATTCTGTTCCCATTTGGTGGAGCAACTTATGACCTAAAATACTTTGAAATCACAATCTTCACCGTGTGTATGCATTCTAATATCCAGAGACTAATTGTGAGGTCATAAGGGGTAGTCAAGCAGAAGTTGAAGGCACTAAGCGGAAAGTACTTTGATTTATTGGGCTTAAAGAATTTACATACTAAATATTGAATAAGAGAAAGGAATAAAAAGCACGATTAAGTAAATATGAAACTTCTCAATTCTGGCTTTCAGAGTATAATGACTTGCAATATAATCTTAAACTTGAATCAACCTACAGATGCCATTTCCTTTTCTGCATGAGGGGTGTGTGTGTGTGTGTGTGTGTGTGCATGCATGTGCGCGCGCATATATATGCATACATATTCAAACTTGTGTTCCATGTAAACTATTTGAAAGATAAATTTTAGATACCTACAGCATTAGAGTATCTGACTGTTACTCATCACGGTGATAGATCATGTACCTTTTATATCTTCCCACCTTATGAACAGTTTTGTCCTAGGAGTTGAATACTATTCAGGTGAATTGGCAGAAGAAGTAAATACATTTATCTCTGACATTAGAAACTAGACAACCACCAGGGTTTTGATAGACTTCCAGTGACTCAGTCTGAGTTGGGTTTGGCTCTGTAACAATCTGTTGCTTTGTGTCCAGCAAGAAAGGCCAAACGTCACTTTCTCACATGTCATTGTCCTCCAGTATTGCCACCTGCTCTGTGGAAATAGAACACATTGGGTGTTGAGGAGTGGAAAGGGTGCAGAGTCAGATTTCTGCTTTTCTGGTTGCGGTCTCTGTGCCCTTGGGCAAAGGGCGGGCTTGCTGTCCAGGCCACGGGGAGTATGAGATTTCTCAGGGCCCCTCCTCCTATTTAATTGGCATCTACATCTATGATTGGTTTATCCCGACCAGGCTGTGTTCTAAAGCACATTGGATGCTGTCTTATTTTTAAATCCTTTTTACCTAGACACTGTGCATGTGTGCAGTAAATACTGGTGGCTGTGCAGTGCAGGGCCACTGATACTGTTTATTTCATAAGGCCGTATGAGATTAAACCATGCTTGTGTGAACAAATCAAATGCCCCACAAATATATTATTTTTATTTTTAGGAGATTACTTTCCTCAAGGAATTTGCATTTAGGGTACAATACCCACAGATGTTGTTTCTGTTAACAATGAAATTTTTTTTAAAAAAGAAGTAAAAACAAGTGAAAGATTATTCAACAAGGAAAGGGACATTATTAGTACAGTATCTTTTGCCAGCTTGTTTCTCTGACCCTCCTTTTTTTTTTTTTAAAAGATTTTATTTATTTATTCATGAGAGACACACTGAGAGAGGCAGAGACACAGGCAGAGGGAGAAGCAGGCTCCATGCAGGGAGCCTGATGTGGGACTTGATCCCAGGACTCCAGAATCATGCCCTGGGCTGAAGGCAGACGCTAAACCGCTGAGCCACCCAGGGATCCCCTTCTCTGATCCTCTTAACAAGTCTTACCAGTTTCTGTTGGAGAAAAAAATCTGAAAATTTCTGTTCAAGTCATTTCTTCTTCTGCTTAAAAAAAATGTGGCTTTCTTATTGTGGGTTTGCGGGACCCATAGAGCAAGGATTCATCTAATTTAAAGGCTCTTTAGCAAAATATATAAAACATGATTAATATTTGGGAAGGTCAAACTATAGTTTTGCATGTTGGTTGTAACAGACTTTAAGCAGAATCCTTTTACTTAAAAAACTGTTACTGGCTTTACTAACTTGTCTTTAATAATAAACTGATACCCATCTATAGTGAGAAAAAGATAATAGGTAGCTCAGAATAATAGACAATCCAAAAGCCAACTTGTTTATTTTCTTGTGTACGTTCTGAGCTTATTTTTAGCAATTGTGGTATATTTACATTCCATATATGCATTTTTCACTTAGATTTAGTTTTAGTTCTCAACTATATGTAGTTACAGTCCTAGGATTAGGCAGATATTGTGTTAACAATTGCAATAGAGGGTGACAGGCACTAAGGAGGGCACTTGATGAAATGAGCACTGGGTGTTATATGTTGGCAAATTGAATTTAAATATTTAAAAAATTGCAATAGATAACTGAAAGTTGACCTTTTAAAATCATGGGTAATTCAGAGCGCTAGAGCTCTTAAGTGGATTGCAATCCTATTCTCTTGTATTATTAGAACAGTTAAGGCCTGTTTTTTAAGTAGATCCTGTCACTTCATTTTACTGTTGGACTTCTTTATTGAATTGAATAGTATGATTGCTAGAAATGAAATTAGTTTAGGTTATGAGTTTATGCAGAGAGAATAGTATATGTAATCATAATATATTAATTAGCTGGTTAAATAAAACTGAGTGAAGAATTGGAAACTTTCTGACTTGAAACCCGTTGAATGCTCAGACCCGGCTATAATTAGGAGCTCACTGTTGCAGAGTCAGACTTTACCCAGTGTAGAGGAATGACTTCTTAGAAAAGCACAGTGTAGCCTGACTTCAAGATAAACAGATTAAGGAGTGAAGGAGGATTGAATAAAGCAGATTAGGTGGTGTGAACCTGTGCAACATTTCAAAACCAGGAGGCAAATACTGATATTCTTTGGGCCTTAGCAGTCCTGCTCGGATTACCAGTGATCCTGAACTCTGAGAGTGGTAATAATTTGTCAGGATGATAATTTGACCTCCTGTCACTGTATGTATTCTGAGAGATTGGTAGGATTTTTTTCAACTATTTACATTAATGTGCAACATGTTTTATATTATTTGCTAATCATAGCCTTTTGTGACTCCAAAAAAAACCAGGATAGAGTAATATCCACCCTCTTCTAAGGGAAAATGTGCTGAATTCACTGCAGGTTATGGCACACAGTTGCATGTGTCAAAGACCAAGGCTTTTTTTTTTTTTAAGACCAAGGCTTTCAAATATTTTTATATATCAGTCACCTTTAACATGATGCTATATAAAAGTAATTTTTCTTTTACTGTATTCTAGATTTTTAAATGGAGCTGATCAGAAGGCAAGGACTTAAGTTTCTCAATTTCACAGCTGTAGCCTCCCATTTCAGATTATTCAAATGAAGTTTTAAAATAATCTTTTACAAAGACTTCTTTTTCCCTTTCAGATAAACTCAAGATTGTTCATCAAGCACATAAAGCAAAGGTATGTTTCATATGTACTGTATCTGGCACATAGCAAGTAATAGCTTTCTCAGTGAATAAGTGAATGAACACACATACTTCTAAATTATTTTCCATTATAATAGCATTTTAAAAATTTTAAATAATTTTTAAATATGCTTTCTACAGCCATTAAGGGAAAAAAAACCCCACTAAGTCCCTGTGAGTAGGAGATCCTTTTAAAAAATGTTAATTTTTTGAAAAGCAAAAACAAGCACAAGCACAAAACTTGGTAAATTGAGGTTACAGATAAAGCCATTCATTGTCTGGCAGTCTGATCCACTTAATTTACTTAATTCTGTACCAGAAGGAAAGAGCCAAAAGCAGTTAGAAATAATCTGCTTTTTCTGACCTAACTCTTCGTGTGTGTAAGAGAAGATCCAGCACTGTGACTCTTGGGAACAAACCTACTTGCAGAGAGACCATGGCCTGCAGTCCTAACAGTATCTTACCTGCCCCAAACAGAACTCTTTGTTTATCATGTATTTACATTTCTGTTTCCTCATTCTTTTTAGAGGAATATATTTATAAAGCCACAGTCGAAGGTTTGCTTCTCATACAGACTAGAGCAATCTTTTTTCTTGAATCTCAGTGACTTTGCATTGACTCCTCATTAAAGCCATTATCTTATTCTGTAATTCTGTAATACAAACTACTCAAGAGCAAGGGTCCGTAATTATTCTTCATATCTCCAATAGCTGGCATAATGCCTCATTCATAGGAGTGTTTCTGTAACAATTTTTGAATTAAGTGTTTCTTGATTGATTATTTATTTATTAGAGAGAGAGAGAGAGAGAGAGAGAGAGAGAGCACACACAAGCACACATAGAAAGAGAGGGAGAAACAGACCCCTCCCTGAGCAGGGAGCCTGATGAGGGGCTCCATCCCAGGATCCTGGGATCATGACCTGAGTTAAAGGTAGCTGCTTAACTGACTGAACCACCCAGGTGCCCCAAGTATTTATTTTTGAATTCACCTAATTTCATTGTTTTCTCTAGTCCTGGACACCCAACATAAACTCATTCAGCTTTCTCAAATAACTGTATACCAGAGGGTACAAAGAAAATGGCATGAGGGTATGGCTGTCGACTCTGACTTAGAAACTTCAAAAAACATTTTTTTCCTTGTAGCTTAAAACAACACACGTTTATTCTCACAGTTTTTTGAAGGCCAGAAGTCCAAAATCAGTTTCACTAGACTAAAATCAAGGGCAGGACTGGTTCTTTCTAGTAACTTTATTTTTTTATACCCAGGTTATATGTACAAACTTGACAATATCCCTTGTCAGATGCTTTAAAATTTAGTGTTCACATGTGTCGGGAGTTGTGGTGTGGAATCTGCACTTTGTATGGGTACTAGAATGTCCACTGTGTCCGGCCATAGTCATCATTCTTTTTCTCTTTTCTCGGCCAGGTGGGTTTATAACTTTGTCTCTAAAGTGTGGAGAATAGGAAGTGTGGGTTTCTCATAGGGGGAAAATACACACACACATACACACACACACACACACACACACACACACACGAAATAAAGTTATAATGAAACAATATACTCTTTGAAAAAGTTGTAGAATATTTCATGTCATTCTCTACTCAATGTTGCATTTTTACATTGTTGGGCTTGTTCATATGCTCATATTTTCCAAATGAAAACCTAATTCTGTAATATTCAAATAATTGATATTATGATACTTAAATCAAGTATCATTTCCTCATGTATTTGGAAATCTCTTAGAATGGTTTCTTATATTATAAACACATGTTCCAACCTGGCATGTTAGAGTTATAGAATTAGGGCTTATCTTTCCAGTTGAGCAATGTATTAAAAGAGGGATTCCCAAAACAAATTAAGTTGCTTAGAATGTTTCTAGAACCTGGCTTTATAAATTTTCATCGAAACCATAACAATTCTAGTTAAGTACAGACTATATACCTCCTGGGGATGATTCTTCACATTTTCTCTTTAGCTTTTATAAGGAAAGGGGTTGTTATATTTTTAAAGATACAGTTTTAAAACTTCAGAAAAACTTTACCCAAAAGCCCTCGTTGTGCTTTATCCAGCTTCCAGACATTTTTCTCATTTCCCCAGCTGCTTCTACTTCCCATTCTCTGTTCCGCATCTGTAGGACTTGTCAGCATCCGTGGGACCAGCCCATCAGTTTTCCAACCCAGCTGTGATTTTAGTTCCCTTTCTCAGCCAAAGGAAGAGACTTCCAAATGACTCCCATATCTTCATGAACTTAATCACGAAAGGCATATTCCCCATTCCCCTAATATTCTACAGTTAGAGGCTTTCTTAATTACCAGATATCCACAGAAATTTCTTCCCATTATTGCAATAAAAAGCTGCCTGGATACCTTCTCACGAGAGCCTCCTATTTGGACTATGAGCTCAGTTTTTATTGAATAGATGAATCAATAGTACAGTGCAAGTAATTACCATAATATGATTTATGGTTATCAAGAAAATGTACTTGTGTATGTATTATGGATTATAATCAGTGGGCTGTTTGCAGAGTCAGAATAATTCCTATTAAAATGATTTAAAATAAAAACTCTAATTTCTTTGTGAGTTTGGAAAGCAGATAGCTACTCTTGTTAAAAGTTTATGAAAGGAAGAAGTCATATCCTAGAATAAATTTTATAAGAAATGTCCAAGATCTTTAAGAAAACTTTGGAATGCTAGTGAAGATCATTCAGTTGTCCACACTCATTGAACTGAACTCCCCTTAAGATCTGTGCATTTTATTTATTATTTATGTATTTCTTATTTTTACTTATTTATTTATGATCTTAGTCCTGGGATTGAGCCCCACTTGGCAGTCTGCTTCTCCCTCTGCCTGTCCCCCTGCTCGTGTGTGCACTCTTGCTCTCTCTGTCTTGCAAAAATAAATAAATAAAAATCTTAAAAAACAAAACAAATAACCCCCCCCCCCCTTAATTTCTGTGCTCTGGAGGTCAAAGCCCTGTACTTTCCAGTGGGTGAAGTTATGGTCTGTGGAGCATGGCTTCTGGGCCTTCTATTTTGGCTACTGGAGTGGCCTTTCTGTTCTCTTTTAGCCATCTAGAAATAGACTATATTGCTAGGCAGCTACATTCTGGCTGACAGGTGGTTTGTCTAACTAGTGGTCACCTCTATGCTTTTTAGGGGCAGATATCAACTCAAAATCTTCTCCTATAGTTATAATGTTTAACTGGATTTGTAAATTTCATTGGAGGGCAAACTCATCCACCGCCATCCCAAACCTCATAGAGAAAGGTTACTGTCAGTATGACACAGGATCAAGTTAATATGACATCGGAGCAGGTGTTTACTAGGTAGGGCAAAGTTTTTAGATACATAGACTTTTGGCCATCAAGGTAAACTTGCTTGTCTCCAAAGTCATACTGATCAGAGCTCAGGCCTCAGTTCCATATACTCTTGGGTCTGGTTTTTTGTTTGTTTGTTTTAAGATTTTACCTATTTATTTTACTTATTTATTTATTTTTTTCCTATTTATTTGAGAAAGAATGTGTGCGTGTGCGCACAAGTGGGGGTGGGGTGGGGGGTAGGAGGATGGGAGAGTAGAGAGTGGGAGAAAGGAAGGAAGGAGAAGGAGAAGCAGACTTCCCACTGAGGAGGGAGCCCAATGAGGAGGACCTGGATTCCAGGACCTTGGGATCATGACCTGAGCCAAAGGCAGACGCTTAACCTACTGAGCCACCCAGGCACACCCTCTGGGTCTGTTTCTCAACTTCTCTGACACCTAGTGTGTTGTGAGGATGAGATGAGGAGGAAGAGGAGGATGACAGCCACAGAAGAGCAGCAGCTAACATGGAGAGGCCTTGCTCTGTGGCTGATACTCCCTTACGGTTTTCTGTACATCATTTCATTTCATGCTCACCCCAGGGCAAAAGAGAAGATTCATTCCCCCCCCCCCCTTTTTAGAGCTAGAGATTGAGGAGCATGGTGTGGGAAGGGGGACAGGGAGAGAAAGAATCTTAAGTAAGCTCCATGCTGGGCCAGTTTGTAACCTGATATGGGGCTCCATCTCATGACCCTGAGATTATGACCTGAGCCAAAATCAAGTTGGGCGCTTAACCAACTGACCCACCCAGGGCCCCCTTCCTTTTTTTTACAGGGGAAGAAACTGAGTCTCAGAGAGGCTGTGTAGTTTGTTTAGAACATTTAGGGGGGCATGAGTGGAACCCAGAGTTTTGTCCAGACCCAGCCCCAAAGCTCTATGCCAGGGCACTGTCTCCTCAGTGCTTATAGAGTTGTGCACATAGTAGGCACTCACATCCATTTGCTTCTGCCCTGACAGTGATGGGAACAGCATGTGACTTTGGTTATTGCTGTGATCCAGAGTAACATTATTCTGTGTCTTCGAGAAGTCTTACCAAATATGAAGCACCTACGAGTACTGATAAGATGCAGGTTTTCTTTCTAGACGAATGAGCTTGTTTTGAGTCTGGAAGATGATGATACACTCATGCTGAAAGAAGACAGCACGCTGCAAGCCGCTGGAATCGGTGAGAAAGAACGTGGTATGGTACTGGAGGGGTGCTCGCTTCCCCTCTCTGCTGATGCTGGGCTGATGATGTTTGGATAACTCACCGCAAAGTAAATGCTACCCTTGGTGCTCTTTACACTCCCTGATAATTATTCAGAGGAGGAGGATGAGAATGATGTACATTCAGATCATTTGACTGAGGGCAGGAGATATCTGCTTTCCAAATGTGCAGAATGCAAATAAGTTCTTTTCTGCAGGTAAGCGCAGAATTCTGCTGAGGGTTATTTTAAGTGATTGACAGATTATTACTCACTTAATAGCCTACTTACTCTTATCAGCATCATGTGAACTGATGGTTTGAGAGAAATGGACCTGGTAAAACTAATGTGGAATAATGAAGTGAGATGTTGTTTGTATAACATGCAGCGTGACTTCTAATAGTCCTGTAGTTCACTCAGGGCCCTCTGAGTCACGGAATTTCAAATTGGAGCCCCGTGTGTGCAGTTAGAAGGGGGCCCGAGTTAGCTTTTCAACCTACAGTGTGCAAGTAGTTCTGTTTTAAAGAAACGCCATGTGCCATGTATTGTCACCATTAGATGTCACTCTAATTCTGTGTATGTACATCTAAAGATTATCTGGCAATAGGAATGAAGATTTACGAAGACTGTGAGCTGTTGAAGATGCTATGCCCCTGACATACCTTTGTGGTTGGCGACTCTAATGAAACAGCACAGATCACACTTACTTATACACACTGGTTAAGGGGCACTCTAGAGTGAGGTTCATGTTAGGAAGCCTTACAATTTTTTTTGACAGGTGTTCTATTGAGTTATTTTAGTGACATATGTCAGGAATTCAGTTTTGAGTGATGTGTGGCTAAAGTGGGTTCCTGACAAGTCTTCTAATTTAAATAGGATTTTTGTTTTGCTTTGTTTTGTTTTTAAATAGGATTTTAAATAACATGCTACAAAGTCTTAGACTTACTTTCCTTGTTTGTCTACCATGAGCTACCTTTAGTGTCTTTTCATATTATAAATATGTAAGATCGCTGTTATTTGAAAACAGTTTTTATTTTAGCATTTATTTCTTCCCATGCTACTATTTCAACTATAGCAAGTGGCACCTAGAAGTTAGGCCTGCTTGTTGTTAAAGCATAAAGATATAATTATTATAACAGACTGGTTTGGTATTGATGTAGGGATTGAAAACTCCATGGAAAAGATCAGAAACAAACTTAAAAAAAGTTAAGATTTCACAAAATGATAAAGTTTTTACCTTTCAAAGAAGGGGGGTAAGAATGAATTAGCCAGAAAATGGCCCATTTGCCAAAGCATTTGGGAAAATAAAATTTAAATCATATCTCAACCTTTTTTTTTTTTTAATTTTTTATTTATTTATTTATTTATTTATTTACGATAGTCATACAGAGAGAGAGAGAGGCAGAGACACAGGCGGAGGGAGAAGCA
Source organism: Nyctereutes procyonoides (assembly GCF_905146905.1). Taxonomy (NCBI): domain Eukaryota; kingdom Metazoa; phylum Chordata; class Mammalia; order Carnivora; family Canidae; genus Nyctereutes; species Nyctereutes procyonoides. The sequence continues at coordinate 8,132,381 of NW_026575030.1, read as the reverse complement.
GGCTCCATGCACCGGGAGTCCGACGTGGGATTCGATCCTGGGTCTCCAGGATCGCGCCCTGGGCCAAAGGCAGGCGCCAAACCACCGCGCCACCCAGGGATCCCATATCTCAACCTTTATTTCAAAATAAATTGTAGATGGATTATATGTCATAATGTAAAAAAAAAAAAAAGAATTTTAAATAAAATGTAGCTTAGTAGTTTCCTGATCTTGGGGAGAAGAGCTCTCTAAGCACGACCTTGAAGGCAGAGTAATAAAGTGGGGAGAAATGATAGATTTGCCTACATAAAAACTAAAAAAATGTAAACAGAGTTAAAAGGAGAAGCACTAAACTATACAATAATATACTTCACATATGACAGAAAGTCATTAGCCTGAATTTATAAAAAGCTCTTACAATTAGCTTGAAAAAAAGATCAGAAATCCTACTGATGGAAGAAATAGCTAACATGAAAAATAGGTCAGCCTTATTAGTCCGGAGAGAAATGCACATGAAGATAGATGTTATTTTATGTAGTATCCTAGTCTCGTGGTTAAGAATTAGAGACCAGAGCCAGAGTGCGTGGGGTTTACAGCCTGATTCTGCTGTGTACGGGCTGGGTGACCTTGGACAGGCAGTAATTTTAAGCCTCGCAGACATGAAAAAAAGTGATAGTATCCAAGAGAGTGTTGGGAAGTGGATACTCTCTTGTACCACTGTTGGGAACATATATTTCCTCTAACTTCCTGTAGGTCAAGTTGGCCAATAAGACTTTGTCACTCTTAACTTTCTGTTGCAACTGTTAACCAGGCCAACAGGAATATGCTTCCTCAACCTCTGTGTCACCCCTGAGGTTGAGATGTGCCTTCAGAGGGGTGGCGGGCTTCTCTCACCTTCCTCATTTGTGAATCACCAATGTAGAGCTTTCTTTACTGAATGGAAATAGAATGTGTTGTGTGATACCATTGTTGTTTAAGAAGGTATATATTTACACATCTATAGGCGTATATGAAGAAAAGATTATGTAACAAAATTGTAGAAATAGTTCTCTGGGCAGTGGTGGCATGGCAAGCGATTTTTTTTTTCCTTCTTGCTATTATATAGTTGTTCTTGTAATATAAAATTTTTCTACAGCGCACTTGTACTATTTGTAAATTAAGGACCCAATTTCAAAGAATAGACTCCTAAAGTTGGAGAAAATTGATTTGAGTGAGGGTTGCACATTTTACTTATTTTGTGACCTTTCATAAGGCATTTAGTATTTTTGAACTTCTGTTTTGATTTCTGTAAAACAAAACAGAAGCAATTAAACCTGTTTCAAAGTGTTGTCCTAAGAGATGAGTGGAAAAAAAACACGACATGAAAACATCTGGAACAATGCACGTGGAGACCCTCAGAAATACGTATTTGGGAGCCATTTTAGAGAAAGCGATTGGCAAATGTTTTGAATTTATTAAAAACCTGAATTGTTGGATTCACTGTCGTTAATTTCAGACTTGTGTAATGAGCCCCCTGTAGAGGTAAGAATCAAACTCATCTCGTCATCGCCACGGGTCTTTGATGAGAATCTGATTCTTTTCACGAGTTCCCTATTGGTTTGAGGGTGGTGTGAGAACCTTACCCTGCCCTTCCGCCCTGGCAAGCCCACAGCCCCAGTGGCTTTCTGTTGTGCATGTCCCTCCGTGTTGCCTGAAGCCAGTGTGGCTGTGCCCTGAAGAAGCTTCGCTTACACACGGGGAAGGAGGCGATGGTCCTTGGAGAGGAACAAAAAATTCTGACTGGGAGTCAAGTTGTAAAAATGACGGTCAAAGTGTGTGATTTTTTTCTAGGGAAATTTCCCCTCCCTCGGTGCAGTGTCAGGTTAGGTTTTTAAGCGGTTTAAGGGAAAAATTCTAAGTCATCACTCTCCCTTTTTACCACTTGATCCTTCGGTAGAGCTGTCACTCTGCCATCACAGCCAGTTGCCATGGGAATGATGCCAATGTAACAAATTTATCATTTGACTTTCCTGCAGAATTCATGAAAGGAAGAGAAGGACTGTGTGTGTTGGAGGGCAGGGGAAATTAGGGGAACAAACTTGTTTGAAGATCTCTTTTCTCACAAGGAAATTCTCCAGTTCCTGCTCTGGCCTTTTATCTGCATTGCAGATCCCAATTGTATATTCTGCGCCTGACGTCGGGGCACATTTTTGCTTGTGGACTCAGAGCTAAAGGACATAAATAAAAAGATTTGCTTTTTGGAAGGAAGAAGAAAAAGCTTTACTTAGAGTTGTTATTTGTAATTTAAAGATTTTTTACCTTGTCATTAATGATTATAGTTTTGTGGACTAATTCCCCTAAGTGGTAAATTTGCATGTAAGTATTTTGGGGATGTCATTTCATCTCATTCTACTACTGTTATCTTTTGAATCCTCTTTCCTAAGGAAAATGGTGGCAGGGTAACTCTTTTCAAGCCAGCTGTGTTTTACTGGAAAGATTTTAAAACAAGATACCATGGACCAAACCATAAGTGCTTATCCGAGGGAAGAGTTTTGTGCATTAAGCCTGGTCCTGTAATCATGCCGAAGCTCCCCTGTGGTCTGTTTTCATTTTGTGTGTCAACTCTTGTCGTCTGCCCACAACCATAACCCTGACTTTGTGCCCCGCACCTTTTGATTATCTCAGATGTATAGCTATTATTGTAGGATTCTTTGGCTCTCACTTCATCAAGATCTTGTTTGATTTGTGTTTCCTGAACGTTCAGGTCTCTCCCATTCTCTTTGGAGTAGTAATATCTTAGGGCCCACATGCTTTCCTCACTTCACGGCGTGTTACAGGGGCTGTTCTTTACCTTAAACACCAAAACAACAGTACTCAGGAAAGTAGGTGAATTTGGGATTCCAGAACAAGGGGTCTGGACTGTCCTTCCTTTTTACCGTTCCCTCATCATTGTGGGAATCACAGGGCAGTGTCCAGTCTATCAGAGGTTAGATTTATTTTATTATCTGTTTTCTTCAAACTTGTTTGAAATCCTCTCTGCCCCTTGATCAAACAAAACAAAACAAAACAAATGCTTGAAGCAAATATAAAATAAAACACTGTGATTGGGAACTCTTGGCCAGATCACTTTGGTGCAAACTGAAGAACAACTCAGCTGAAAAAAAAAAAAAAAAAAAAAAAAAAAACCTCAGCTGTGAGTGTAGTTTTGAATAATTTGTAGATTAGGATTTTATGACCCTTGGAAGGATGGGACATACTCCTGGACCAGGAGAAAGGGTGAAACTTTGTTATTTTGGTCTCAAATTGCTGCAGAAACCAGACCTCACTCTTTCTGTATTTTTTTTTCTTTTTTGACCAATAACCTGCAATTATTATCACATTACAGCCTGGCCTGATCATTAATTGTCTGTATCACAGAATCCGTGCACATGTATAGGTCTCTCTTCTCAGATAACAGTTACTGTGGCTTTCATGCCTACTAGTACAGGCTAGGGAGTTTGAAACTATGCAATAAATCCTCATCGATAGGTGAGTTTTTTGGAATAAATAGTTAAGAGCTTAAGTATATTGCCTTGAATTTTTCTTGAGATTTACCATTTAACATTGGGTTTTTTTTTTACATCCTTTTATTTAAAGTCATTATTATTTTCTTGTTAAAGATGAATGAAAAAAATGAAAAGTATGAAAAAAATGAAGAATGAAAAGAGAAAGATGTATATGTATGGGGTTGACCTATTTGGACACATTATAAAATTATTCATTTCATTTTCCAAGTTTGAATGTCCTGGCTTGCATTCATTTCATTAAACTTGAAAGTCAGTATGAAAAGGGTGCACAGTATTTGGAGAGTTCTTACTTGATTTCATTTGATAGTAAGACAAAGGGATGAATCCAGCACTGTATTTATTGGATTTTAGATTTTACATTCATTTCAGATTCACTTGCCAGGGCACTATGCACCTGAGTGCCCTGCCGCCTGCAGCACATTTAATTTAAAATCAGGTGCCCTAGGGGACTGGCACACAGTAGACTTCCTGAGGGTTCTTCTGGAGCCATTTTAAATAGAATCGAGGAAGCAAGAATTTAAGGGATAATGGCCGAAGGGGTGATTATACAGAGGTCTTGAAAATCTTCTGTAATTTGTTTTCACTTTAATTGGCAAGTAAATTTGTGGTATAATTACAGGAAATCATCCTCAAGCATTTTCAACAGAATTTTACAAATTTTCAAAAGCATTCTGTTTGAGGACCACATTACTAAAGTTTAAAATACATTTTAGGCCTTACTTTTGACTGTTCAGAGTAACCCACTTTGAATTTGTGTGCTGTTTTCCAATTTTTGAAGGGTTTAAGTTTTATCAGCCTTTGTGAAGTATTGGAGTTTAATCCATTTGTCAGTCTTGTTTGCTTTTTTTTTTTTTTTCTGAAAAAAAGATATTCATCTGAAAATCTTTATCTTGGGGGATTCCATTTTGAGCATGTATTGTGAGAGATGGCATATAAAAACTTTAGATAAGCAAGGAATTGACCTATAAGTTAATTAGACCCAAGAAAACCTACATGTCAAAACAAAAAAATGCTTTGTCAGTCCTTTCTTCAGCTTATTCTGAACCTATTATTACCATCCCGAGGAACTATATGATGCATTCGTTTCTCAAAAGGGGTACAGATAAATGTCAACTGCTGTAAGTGAAAATTGTAATTACAGTTAGTGTGTATTGAGCAAAGTGCTGCGTGGGCAAAGCACTATGTAAAGTTCTGTATGTAAATAGCAACTTCGTAGATAAAACCTTGCATTATGATTATGAAGAAGAGAGTGCTTTCTTAGCTTGTTCTCCATTTGGAGGATGATTAGCAGCACTTGCAAATGACATAGGTCTACCTTTGGGATGGCTTCCCTTCAAAAAAGGAAACCCCAGGAGCTTTTATATAAGGGAATAAATCTCGAAATATCTTCTCTTTGAATATTGAATTTTCTGAAGCCCCCTTTTCAGCATTTTACTGATTCCAAGTGTGGATCCTCTTAGCTGTCTTTCAAATGTGCTTTTCTTGTAAAATTCAGCTGTACATGAACTTCCTGTTTGCCTAGGGTTCATCTGTCTCCAGCCCCTCCTTACCGATTCTCTGTCTCAGCTCGGCCCCCATCCCACCCCTAGGCTCACTGTGCCGAGAGTTTGCAATCTGATTTTCATCAAGATTAATCTTCATTTAATCTTGAAGATGCACTGGGACTGGAATGAGGATCTGAGACAATGGGTGACTTTATTCTTTCAACACGTCTGTATTTTCTGTAATGAGCATGGGTCACTCATGATTGAGAAACAATAAATCTGATATTCTTAAAATCAGCAAAGCCTTTTTTTTTTTTTTTTACCTGAAATGTCATGCTAAGCTCCTTCATTTCATTCTTTTGTGATAAATTCTAGTGATGAGATGAGTTTGGTAAACTAAGAAACCAGTGGTAATCCTTGGCATCTTTCCCTAGTATTCTATTTATTTGGCTTGAAGAGTTTTACTTGGCTGTTTTTAGAGGATATGTTAATTGAGTGATCGGTATTCATTACAAATAATCTTGTCTGTTTTCTTGTCGAGAGTCTGCAGGCCCTTTTGCTCTTTCTGTAAAAGCTAAGCAGACTGTATTAACTTCTGGTTTAATTTAGAAAAAAAAATGAATGTGGAACTTGTTGGCGCACACCTTCAAGAATTGCATGTTTAATAATTGGAAGGCTCTCCATCAGATTTGTCTCCAGTCTGAATTAATAATGTTGCTGACTTATTGTTTTAGAAGACGGAGTCCTTGACCTGCTAGGTTGAAAGAATTGTGACTGCTCTGCTCCTTTGCGGGTCCTTTAGCTGTGCCATATCCCCTGTGAATAATTAGAGGTGTTTGAAGGTATTGCGGGAGAAGCCAATTTGTGTCTTTCACTTTGCATATTGTTGAAGCCTCATGAATTAGTCATAAGCAGGCAAAAAATTAACTTCTTCAGACACATATTTTGATGGGTCATGAGGGAGAATGTAAAGTGATCTGTAAAGTATTCTACTGATCTTCTAAGTATTAAATTATTATACCTACAGGCTAATTTCAGAGGGGGAAAAAAAGCATTTTCCCTCCTCCTTCTGTAACTGAGCAGCATATTTGGAAAAAAAATAAGCGATTATTTTCTAGGATTGTTAAGGGGACTATAGCATGAGTAATTTTATGGTTTCCTGGAAACCAGCGTCTTGTACTCATTCTTGTTTTTAATTTTTTTTCTTTTTTCTTTTTACTTTTAAATTATTTTAATTCTAAATTCATATAAAGACAGCTGATGCCTCTTGTTGATTTGGTGAAATGTGAAACCAAACAAGTAGCTCATCTTTCTCACCTTAGGCATCTGAAACACTGAATCAGAGTAATATGGATTTCAATACTTGCTTAAGATCTAGTTTTACATTAAAATTTTTCCATTGTCTTTTTTTTCAGCTCATGAAACTGAAATTGCATTCTTCTGTGAAGAAGATTATAAGAACTACAAAGCTAATCCCATTTCATCCTGGTGAAAACCTCTTGGGGTCTTCCTTTTTGCATACCTGTATTAAGCTCTTTATTCCACTAGTGAGTTTTTGAAATTGACAAATACACTAAAAATTAATCTCAGACTCCTGTTTGAGCTGAAGTCTGTTGTGTTTTCTCCTTCTGCAGGTCTGCCCTTTTTCTTTCTTGTTGGAAAATAGTATATTTATGAGAAAAACGCTTTTTAAAAAAAAGTAAAAGAAATAGTTATCCAAAAATCACTCCACTCACCATGGAGTCCCTAGGTGGCTCTGTTGGTTAAGTGTCTGCCTTTGGCTCAAGTCATGATCTCAAGGTTCTGGGATCGAGTTCTGCATCACACTGGGCTCCCTGCTCAGTGAGGAGTCTGCTTCTCCCTCTCCCCCTCCCCCTGTTCTTTCTCTCTCTCTCTCTTTCTCTGTATCAAATAAAGAAAAAAATCATGGAATATTGGTTCTTTTAGTCATAACTTATTTTTCTGAAATTAGGGGTTATTTGGATGGGTTGCATGTTGGGTTCTTTAAAAAGATTATAAGACTAAGGTCATTCTGTTCATTTTGTATTTTTCTCATAGTTTTATCAGAACCACTGTACACTGTTACTGTCTTGGGTTAGCAGAGATTTGGAGTCTCTCATGACTACCAGTGCTACCTTTTGCTCGTGATGATACACCACCATGCATGAATTGAATTGTGTGTATTTTAGAGAGGTTTTCTGATATAAGAGGGTTTCTTCTTCTTTTTCATATTTCATCCCACACAAATAACATGGCTGAATTTTTTTTCCTCCCTGAGTTATGTTTCCTTACTTTAGGGGCAGCTATAATAGAACCAAACTCATTTCTTTGGAGAGAGAAGGTAGCAGGATGTTTGCACTTCTGGAAGAAAATTGTTCATTGAGAACAAGTCTAAGTCATGGAAGATACATTCTTTCAAAATAACTGATAATGGCTACTACCAGTACCTGAAGAGTAGGGATTTCAAAAGGGACCTCTCAGCCAGCATGTATATCTAATCAGAACTCCACGGGGTTACTTGGCTCTAGAATTATTCTAAGAACCTTAAAATTGCTGGTAGGGCATATTGGTTTCATTGTGGTAGAGGCTAACTTAAGAAAAAAAATCAGCTTTGAAAGTCTGGTTAACATAATAAGAATATGTTTTTTTTTACTTTGCTGAGAGACTTAGTAGAGCCATGTTTATTTATTTATTTATTTTTTTAAAACAACAGAAGTTTTTGTTTTTTTTATTTTTATTTATTTATGATAGTCATACAGAGAGAGAGAGAGGCAGAGACATAGGCAGAGGGAGAAGCAGGCTCCATGCACCAGGAGCCCGACATGGGATTCGATCCCGGGTCTCCAGGATCGCACCCTGGGCCAAAGGCAGGCGCCAAACTGCTGCACCACCCAGGGATCCTTAGAGCCATGTTTAAAACAGAAAATTTATTTGTTGTTTCATTCATTATAAAAGGACCAGTGATCCACGCTTCTGGAGAGTTAATAAAGAATTAAATAAGACACAGCTTTTGCCTCAGTGAGTAAGGAAAGATATTTAAGGAAGTAATTTTAATAGAATAGCAGTGAGAAATGCTATGGGAGCATTGATGATGGGGTAGTTAATTCTGTGGGGGTTATTTTTTTTATTTTAAAAAGTATTCAGTTGAGCTTTTTCTTAAAAAATTGAATAAGAATTTTTGCTTAGTAGAAAATAAGAGAAAGGCTTTTAGGAAAAGGGACCAACATATGCAGAGGCAGAGCACTGTGAGAGAGCTTGTGATTTTCTGTAGAAAGTACAGATTTCAATGTACTGGAGTATAAAGCCCTTAGACCAGAGTGGAGGAAGAGAGGGCCAGAAGGGAGATTGATGTAGGCCTCATCCATCATGCTAAGGAGTTGGTCCTTTATCAAGTAGATAGTGGGAAGCCAGTGGAAAGATTTAAACAGATAAATTACATAGCTAGATTTGTGTTTTAGAAAGGGAGCTTAGGCAGCCATGTCCAGATGGCAGAAGGACAGTTGTCATGGACCAGATGAAGACTGGAGGGTCTGACCAAAGGCATGACCCAGGGAAAGAAGAGGGGAGGAGACTTCTGTGAGATAGTGTTAACATTTGGTCATGCATTTCACTGTAAGCATCATGTCAGGTACTTTACGTGTATTATCTCATTTTAATTTTTACCACAGCTCTTCAGTCTTGGTAATCAATATCCTGTCTATTCATACATCAAAAGATTGAAGTCCAGAGAGGTAAAGTAGTTCACTCAAAATAACAACCTTGTGCAGTGGGATTGGAGCTGGGTGTGTCTTTAAAGTCCTTACCTTGCCCATTCTGCCCTGTGGCCTCCCGTTAGAGGTGTGGGGTGGAGTGACTGATGGGATCCTGGGACCTAGTGAATGCTGTATGTGGAAGGTGTAGCAGAAGGAGGAGTGGAGGCTCGGTGATTCTTACTAGAGTGAGTGGCCTGATGGTGACAATGTAAACCCAAATAGGGAATTTAGTGCATAGAACAAGTTCAAGCACACTCCATTTGCTCATTTACATACAGGTTTCTCTTTTCTAAGAAAACTTAAGCCTATATCTACCTTATATTTTCTTTTTAAATATATGCATTTATAATCCTTCATTCTGGTGTATATTTTCCTAATTAGACAGTTACATATAGTTATAGACAGAGGTATGAAAATCAAACAGATCTATATTATAACTGAAACAGGCTTTTACCAGGAATGGAAGATAGGTTTTCTATAGTTTTGAGCCAATCAAAGTAATTCACAAAACCTCAGGTTAAAGGAGAAATAAATTGTGCTTATCTCAATAGATGCCAAAAAACATTTGATGATCTGCAACCTCAGGCATGAATAAAAACTAAGACTAAAATAGGATGCCTCTCACTTGACAAAAGTTACCCACAGAAAACCTGCTTAATGGAGAAGTGTTTTAAGCAGGCCTATTAGAGAAATTACAGGACCAAGATGACCACTGTTGCTAAGACTATTCAGAATTGTTCTGCAGGTCTTATTGTAGCTAATACAATAAGAAAAGTCATAAGAAGCACAGATACTGGAAAGGAGGAGGTAAACCATTCATTTGCAGACAAAAGGATTGCAAGAGGATCAACTGACACATTATGAGAAGTAATAAGAGACTTCCAGAGCACCTGATAATGAACCTACAGTGCCATGTGCACAAAAGCTACAGAAATGTTACTAGAGGATGTAAAAGGCCTAAATAAAGAAAGATCACATGTTCATAGATGGAAGCTTTGGTATAGCAAAGACATAGATTTATACTGAATCTGTAATTTAGTGTAACCTCCATCAAAATCCCAAAGGATTTATATTGTAATCTGACAAACTGAAAGATTCATATGCAAAAGGAACCAAGATCAATTGGAAAACCAAAAAGGCAAGGGGGATTGGCTACCAGATGTCAAAATATATTTTAAAAGTATAGTAATTAAAACAGCTGGGGAATGATATAGGAATAGACCCCCCCAAAATCAAAGGAATAGAATAGCAAATAAAGCTGACTAATTTATATGACAACTTATATAATAAAAGTACTTGAAAGAAAAGAAAGATATTTAGCACCTGGCTAGGCATTAAAAAAAAAAAAAGATTAAGGGTCCTATTTCCTATCATTCACTGAAATTTCAGATGGATGAAATAACTTGACATGAAAGATGAAATGAGCTTATTAGAAAAAAATGTGGATTATATTTATGACCATGGGATAGAGAAATTCTCCCTAAAACACAAAGTGCAAACACTCTAATTTGTTAACTTTAATGTATCTGTATGAAAAACTAGCTCTCCCCTCCCCCCAAAATCAAAGATTGAAGGACAAAGATGGGAAGAAACTGTTTGCATTTATAAAGTAGACTAAGGATTAGCTTCCAGAATTTGTGAATGACTTTTATATAATAAGTCTATGAGAAGAGGACAAACATGCAGCAGAAAAACACACATTTTATAGAGAAGTAGCTCATTAAAAAGGAAGCCTATGTGGCATATAAACATGTGAAAAGATGCACATCCTGTTATTCTAGGAAATTCAAAACAACAGGATACATTTTCATTTGTCAAGTTGGCAAAGAGTATAAAGGGTTTGGTAATAAGTATTGGCAGTGATGTGTGCCCACGCTGCCAGTGGGAATATAAATTCGTGTACAGTCACTTAGGCAAGCAATATGGTGTGATATCTATTAAAATAACAAATGTGCAGATTCCACTGACCCAGAAGTTCCACTTCTTAGAGTCTGCCCCAAGAAAATCCTCTCATACCTGCCGAAGGAGGGATTTTATAAGGGAATCTACTGCAGTGTTATTTGCAATAGAAAAACACTGTGCACATCTTAATTGAAGTCAGTAACAGAGTAGCCAAACAAACTATGATGTATCTATGTTCTTCTTAATCTGAAACAATGAGGGATGTGTGTATTACTTATGGACATGGGGCCATCTTTGGGACATCCCGATGGATTGCAGAGAGATTCAAACTGTGATGTCATTTGTTCAAAAGCACAAAATATTTATAGGGGCGCTTGGGTGTCTCAGTCTGTTAAGCATTTGACTCTTGAGCTCAGCTCACGTTTTGATCTCAGGGTTGTGAGTATAAGCCCCGAGTTGGGCTCCATGTGAGGTGTGGAGCCTACTTAAAAAAAAACTATAATATGTATATATGTGTACATGTATATGAATATACACATGTGTATACCTCTATACATATGCACACAAGCACATACACCAAATTGATCACACTGATTACCTCTGGGGAGAGGACTAGTGTTAGGGGGTGATGGTGTTAAAAGCCTCATCTGTAATATTTACCTGGAGAATATATTTGTGTTAAGAATTAGAAAAAAGTAATACCTGTATAGAAATTAAAAGAAGCAAGGAAAAAACCCATTAGGCAACATGTTGGCATATTCTATCTCCTAGGTTTTTCAGTGTTTCTGATATTTTTGGTGTATTTTTAAGTTATATAGGTAATATCTACTTTTTAAAAACAGCCAACTCTAAGGTAAGTAAAAATTCCTTTCTTCAAAGGGTCACTCTTTTGCATAGCCTGATGTTCCATACTTTTTTTGTACATATATCAGTATTTAAATGTGCATTCCAGGGCAGCCTGGGTGGCTCAGCGGTTTAGAGCCACCTTCGGCCCAGGGTGGGATCCTGGAGACTCGGGATTGAGTCCCATGTCACGCTTCCTGCGTGGAGCCTGCTTCTCCCTCTGCCTGTGTCTCTGCCTCTCTCTCTCTCTATGTCTCTCATGTATAAATAAATAAATAAATAAATAATTTTTTAAAAATGTGCATTCTAAAGCGCTGCCATTGAATATTTAAAACGTTATAATTCTCTTAAATGTAGTTGAAGTGTCTCATTTTCCTTTCGAATCATCACTATGGGAGGGACACTGCATGTGTTTTAAATATTATCTCGTCTAAGTCCTCTCATTGGAAAGAACTGTGAGTAGTCCCATCTGTAAAATGGAGAAGATAATACCCACCTCACAGAGTTTTGGGGATCAAGCAAGACATTGCCTACAGGGCACCTAGTAGACAGGGCCTAGCACGGAGTTATGTGCTCAGTGTCTTATGATGCTTATGAGCAGTGTGGCAGCATCACCTTTATTTTGAAACCAAGAACCTTGATGCTCTCAGACATAAAGTCACTTGCCCAAGACCTACAATCAGATGAAGTCCACGAGCAGGTTTCTTCTGGTTTCAGATCCCACATTCTGCCACTCTTTGAAAACAAAGGGTGTCAGGCCCTTGGAGAAACAGGGCAGGAAGGATGCTAATCACAGGCCAAGAGACAGTGTCCCACTCTTGGTTGTTGGCACTCCTGCCTGATTTTTTGCCCTTTTCATTGGAAGAGAACTTACTTTCTCTTCTTGTGCCACAAGAACATACAGGCCCTGTTCCCACTAAAGAGCCAAACCTAGTTGTATGTGAGTTTGCAAAGATGTTTTATTTGCCTTGTCTTTTTGCCTGTTCCAAATGCAAGCAAAAGAGGTGATGATGTTCATGCCTACTTGGGACACCCAAAGAGGTGGCCTTGCCTGGCCCCTTTGGAAACCTGTAGCTGCATGTGGAGGCAAAGAAGGGGCATCTGAGGTTATAGAGCCACATCCCTAGTGGAAAAAGAAGTCCAAGTATGACAGTGTCTGAGGCCCCAAGTCTTGTCATCTTTTTTCCATGGTGTTTGTGTGTGCACACATGTTGGGGGCAGGGCTCTGATTATTGGGTGCTTGTAGTTTCCCTTGGTTTTACTCAAAACTCTTCTGATTCATCAGATTAGCAAAGGTGATTGAATTAAGCAGAATAGTTCCTTAATTGGTTTGAGGTCAGTATTTTGAACTCTACCATCAAGAGAGTGGGACTTGGGTTCTGCAGGCCTGGGGAGCTCCCATCTCTCATGTTGGACCCAAACCATGAAACTCCTTGCCACTTTCCACTGCCAGTGCTTATGTGTGGGAGGGGAGTTGGTGGTAGAGGAGAGCACAGCTTTTGTGATTTCCTTCCATTATAGGAAATCTATTTATCCAATGAATCAGACCTGAGACCCTTCCCCCGCTTACCCAAATGTGCATTTTGGGTTATAATAACTAATGTTGACTTTAGATAATGGCCTTTGGAGACTTGTTTTTTTTTATCATTTGTTGGTGAGAGGATTATATCATATGTAATGATTTAGAAGAAACGTATAGGATGTGTGTCATGCTGCTCTACAGTGTGGTTTTTAGAGAGCAGTAACCTTGCTCTGTTGGGTGCTTCTAGCACTTCACCGGAGTATTCGGTTAAGTAGTATCACTCATTAGGTAGTGAGGTTCAAGACGGAGAAAATCCATTTCAGGTCCCAGATAATGTCATACGACTCATGAGATAAATGAAGGCAGGTCATTTTGACAATGCTGCTTAGAGACTCAAGATTTTGTTTTGGTTTTTAAAGATTTTTAAAATTTATTTATTCATGAGACATAGAGAGGCCTATGCAGAAGGAGAAGCAGGCTGCCCACGGGGAGCCTGATGCAGGACTCAATCCCAGGACCCGGATCACGACCTGAGCCAAAGGCAGACGCTTAACCACTGAGCCACCCAGGTGCCCCTCAAACTTCTGGTTTTAGCCTCATTCCTGTTAAGTCCAAGACGCAGGGAAAGATGCTGCTGCCAATGAAATGCTCTTGTGCTGAGAGAAGTGGCCAGAGTACTCTGAAGTTTCCATTTCTTCAACAGGACTAAGGTAAGTGGTGAGGATCAGGGTCATGACGACTTCTTCCCCTGCATTTCTCACCTTTTGGGAAGTGAGAGCCAAAAATATCAAGAGCTGTCTCCTATCCTTTCAGTGTTAAATTCTATTTAGCAAAAAAATCATTTAATTTCTTAATCATTGCCCTTCCTCCTCCCTGTACCCCCAGCTTTGTTCCTTATGCCATCACACTCAGCATTGTCTACCTCCCCACCTGCTATTGCAGACACCTGCAGGCCCCCAGGCCACTCCGCCTCATTCCTTCACCATCTTCACTCCTGGCTCACCATCACCTCTCCAGCCTTGCCACCTGGAGTTGATGTCTCCCTACCACCTTCTCCCTGCCCTCTGCCTAACCTGAGGTCCTCTGGTCCTTATCCTCATCCCCACCTCTCCCCCAGGCACCTGGGTAAAATCCCACTGTGCGCCTGGATTAACTGCACATGGCTAGGTAAAAGCATGTGGGCTGACTGGAGCTCTGGTTCATGACCGCGAGACTCAAGTAAGTTCTGAACATTGCCCTGCAGCTCCACACTTCCCTGCTTCCCTTCATCCTCCAGCTTCTCTTTGGCCATCAACTCCTGACACCTCCTCTCTTCCTCATTCTGGGCTGATACCCTTGCCTCATTTCACTGAGGAAACAGGCCATTGGTAGATGGCAGTGCTGAGCCAGCAGTCCATGTCCCACCTTCCTCTTGGCATCCTGCCAAGAGCATCACTGCAGTGCGGTCCTCCCCATCTCTTCTGGGTCATTCCCATCCACATGTGAACATGCTGTGGTGTCTCCCATCAAACCCTGGCAGAGTTGTCCACACCTTCCTTTTCCTGCTTTCTTCTCATTTTCTCTTGAACTCGCTCCTGTTGGCTTTCTGTCCCCATCTCCTGAAATAGCTCTGGTCAGGGTCACCAGTGGTTCCCCTACTGCCAAAGCAGTATGATTCCCTGTCTTCAAATTAACCTGTCAGAAGCATTCGACATAGAACCAATGGACACTTTCCTTCTTGCAAACTAACTTTTCTTTTCTTTTTTCTTTCTTTTTCCTTCCTTCCTTCCTTCCTTCCTTCCTTCCTTCCTTCCTTCCTTCCTTCCTTCCTTCCTTCCTCCCTCCCTCCCTCCCTCCCTCCCTTCCTTCCTTTAAGAGAGAGAGCATGAGCATGAGGGGGAGAGGGAGAAAGAATCCCAAGCAGACTCTGTGCTGAGTGCAGAGCCCAACATGGGGCTTCATCTCATGATCCTGGAAGCAAATATTTTCTTTATGTAGCTTCCTCATGCTCCACTGGCCACTCATTCTCATCTCCTTTGCTGGTTCTTCCTCATCTCCTCCAGCATCAGAAAGTCCAGGGTTCGGTCCTTGGGCTTCTCTAATTGCGTCAACCCCCTTGATGAGCTCATGCATCTCACAGCTTTAAATAATAACATGCTGCAGGCTCCTAATTTTATCCCACAGCCCAGATATCCCCCTGGAACCCAGCACTCATATATCTAACTGGCCACTATATATCTCCATTAAGGTGGCTTATCAACTAATAGATATCTCAGACTTTAAAATGTCAGAAAACAAGCTTCTGCTCTTTCTCCCATGACCTGGTCACTCTTCAGTCTTTGCCACCAAAGGAAAGAACTCTCATCTGTTTGTGTAGGCCAAAAGCATTGGAGTCATTTCTCTTTCCTCATCCAGTCCATGGGCCAACCCTGTTTGTTCCATCTTTGAAGTATAGCCAGCATTCAGCCTTGGCTCACTTTCTTCACCGCTACACCTTGTCCAAGGTACCACTGTCCCCCATTGGGATTACTGCAATAGCCCAACCAGGCTCCCTGCTCCTACTCCTGCCCTGCTACTGTTTTCCACCCAGCAGTCAGAGTGATTGTTCTAGAACATAAAGTCTGTCATGCTTAACTCAGGAAAAAAGCCAGTCTCTTCCTGAGGCTTGCAGGGTCTTATGTGATCAGCCTCTGCCACCTCTGTGACTTCATCCAGGATCTCTCCTCTCTCCGTATAGCCACCGTGGCCTGTTTCCCTTCCGGGTGTATGCCAAACACATTCAAACCTCAGGGCCTTTGCACTTGCTCTTCCCTCTGCCTGCAGTGCCTTTTTCCTAGTTATTTTGGGGAGTTTCCCTCATTTCTGTCAGTTGTCTGCATAAATGCCATTAAGGAAGACCTCTCTGGTCACACTATATAAAATAACAAATGCCTGCCTTCTGCAGCACTCCCTACCCCTTTAACTCTAAAAAAAACTCTTTTTCTGGTCTCCTGCCATTAGAATGCCCCCAGTGTATGGAACAGTCTCTGGGATGTAATAGGCCAGCCTAAATCTTTCTTGAGTGAATGAGTGACTTTGAGATTGTATTTGATTCTTGAAAACCCATTTCATGGCAAAGTAGACCTGTGTAGATCAGATGAACACTAGAAGCTTCTGCACTTGAAGAATAGTCATCTAGGTTTATACATGATTGTAGACTAGGCTCTGGAGTCATTGGTCGGGAGTCCTGAGTGCATACATGTTTCAAATGGAACTGAGGAAATGAGATTAACAATCTCATCAACAACTTGTCCTTATTGGTCTGAAGCTGGTTGTTGCTGTACCTGCGCATCCATGCAGCTGACAGTCCTGTGCAGTGCAGTTGCTGTGTATGCCTGGAGGCAATCCTGCGCCTCATGTTGAGGGCTTTTCACCAGGTGGAAAAAGCACCCTGGTGGTTATTCACAACAGGCAAGGTAAGTGTCCTAGATTGTCATTTGTTTCTGTTTCCCTGGACAGCCGAGAAGAAAACTGAACAGTGGATTCTACAGCTGTGCAAATTACAGCAGATTCCCCCCGCCCCCCTGCCATAAAGCAAAGCTGCTTGTTTTAAAAGTGGCCTAGAAGCGAACTTGTGGTGACATTTAAATTTACACAAATTGAAAAAAGCAAGCGATGCTCTTTGGGATGTATTGGAATCCTTTCTCTCTTGGTGTTTGTTTTTGGTGAGCATGAGGAGGGAGAGAGGGGATGGGTTTTGAAGTCATACAGCCTTGGGTTGGAAGACTGCACACACTGTCCCTAGTTTGGAGGTGTGACCTTGGGCCAGCCACCCAGTCTCTGCATCTCAATTTCTTTCCCTGTTAAATGGTGTTAACTTTCACAGAAGTGCTCTGAGGTTTCAGTCAGATGGCCGGGCTCAGTGCATGGCACACACACATTTTTTTTGGGGGGGAGATCTGTTGTGTTGCTGTTGCACAAAGGAGATGACTCCCACTGCACAGAGGGAAGGTTCAGGCACAGAATGAGACATTGGGAAGGCATATCAAAAACTGGGAAGTCAAGCCGGGTCTTTTCCTACAAGTTAGGTATTTCCCACTGCTCGTCTGTTTTCTCCCATCCAGCTATACCTGTCAGCTCCCAGCCCTGCTCCTGGGACCCAGGGAAGTACTCACTTCTCATTTTCCAAGAAATCTTCCCTCCCCATTCCCTTGCCTTGAGTGCCTTGCCCTTGGATGCAGTTCACTCTTAGCACATTACCTATCAAATGTATCCTGTACACGTCCTCTTTCTTCTGGTTGGAATGTTTTTCAGTTAGGGCCGAGTTCATTAACAACAGCAGAATAATTTAAATTTCCTTTTCATAAGAATAAGGCCATCCGAGGACACCTGGGTGGCTCAGCGGTTGAGCATCTGCCTTTGGCCCAGGGTGTGATCCTGCGGTCCCGGGATCGAGTTCCACATCAGCCTCCCTGCATGGATCCTGCTTCTCCCTCTGCTTGTGTCTCTGCCTTTCTCTCTGTCTCTCATGAATAAATAAATACAATCTTTAAAAAAAAAAAAAAGAATAAGGCCATCCCTTTTTCTGTTCTCTGGGCATGGGATAGAGGTGATAGAGTGAATGGATCCTGAGGTAGATCAGAGGTCATTCAAACAGATACAGTCTTTGGGAAGAACAGTCTTGGAAAAGGCAGGCTTTGCAGTGTGAGCGTTCACCACATCTGCCCAGACTTCTTCAGTGGTGCTAATGCCCGGCCATTAATCTTTAGATCTTGTAGAACAGCTCTTCCTCCAGGATAATATCTTCCCTGCTGTTTTAGGCAATATTCATTACACAGATTAGAAATCCAGGCAGCAGGTCAGGTGGAGGGAGATCTTCTTTGGACTCAGCCCTGCCTGCCTGCTGTCTGCCACCAGGTGTCAGCAGAGTCTGCCTGGGCCCCAAAGTCTCAAGGGCGAGAGGGCTGGGCATTCCTTAGTGACTGTGCTTAGTGGATGTTTGTCTACCTGTCAGATCAGCCTTGGACTCCGTTAGCTGAAAGTCAGAGCTTTCAGCCTGTAAATGGTATGGAATTCTGTACTCTTGTTCAAAGGTCATCCTATGGTTGCACCTGCTTAAAATTCAAATTTATTTCAAAAGTCAGTGCCTAATTATTTTAAAGCCAATACCTACCTTTAATCAGACCTCAATAATCTTACTTATTTCTAAAAAGAATACCATAATGGGTTTACGCTTTGCTAAATGCCCTGCTTATTTGTCAAGCATTATTTTTTAAAACTGAAGACTGAAAAGCAACAAGCAAGTTTTAAGAGATCCTTTGTTAAAGCTTCCAAGGATACTCCATTATGTGCAACTTCCTTTGTTTAGCTGAGCTTAGATGCTTAAACAAATCCCTTTCCAAACCAGTGATATTAGAGAAGACATTCTGCTCAGTGGAAGGGCCTGGAAGCGATCCTTCTCCACGTGAAAAGGTGAGTTTATGCAGAGCCCAGAGCTTTGGAAGCAGAGTAACTCCCACCTCAGGACATGGCAATTGTTTGCACGAGGTGCTGTCTCTTCCCTTCTTTTTTTTTTTTTAATTTTTATTTATTTATGATAGTCACACAGAGAGAGAGAGAGAGAGGCAGAGACACAGGCAGAGGGAGAAGCAGGCTCCATGCACCGGGAGCCCGACATGGGATTCGATCCCGGGTCTCCAGGATCGCGCCCTGGGCCAAAGGCAGGCACTAAACCACTGCGCCACCCAGGGATCCCTGTCTCTTCCCTTCTTAAGGCTGGACATGCTCACATGTGGCATCCTATTTATGCTTTGAATAGTTTACAAAAAGCCTTGTGTTTATTTCTAGGTTATCAAATAAATTAAGAAATACAGCTTTGGGGCACCTGGGTGGCTCAGTGGTTGAGCATCTGCCTTCAGCTCAGGTCATGATCCTGGGGTCCTAGGATCAAGCCCCTCATCAGGCTCCTTGCAGGGAGCCTGCTTCTCCCTCTGCCTATGTCTCTGCCTCTCTCATGAATAAATAAATATATAATCTAAAAAAAAACAAGAAAAAGAAATGCAGCTTTAAGGTTGTGAACACAATCAAAAACCAATCTGCCAGAGTTCAGAACTGCCTCCACAGGTTTTCTTCATGATTCAACTCAAGTCTGACCAATGGAAGAAAACTGTAGGATGGAGAGCTGGATTGCCACGGGAGCAGGGTCCAAGATGGTGAGATCTCTCTATAGCTTTGGGAACTCTAGGAGTCTAATTTCAGTCCCCAGACCAGAGCCTTTCAGTGCCGGTCTCAGTGCCGCTTAGCTCTTTAATGCACGTACCATAGCTGGTAGGGCTTGTAGGCTAAGATGCTGTGGAGAGACTTGGTCACACTTGAGATGAGACATAGGAGCTAGAAAGGAGAGAGGACCATCCTAGGAAGGCCTGCATCAGGTGGGAGATCCCCAACTCCTCCCCAGCTCTCCTTTTTCCAAACTGTTGCAGCCCCGAGTGGAATGCTGAGCCCTAACACCATAGAATGCTCTCCTGACCTCACAAGCATTCTATGGTCTTAGGTCTCCCATAGGTGATGGACACTTGTTGAGACCCATGTCCAAAGGTTCTGCTAACTGGCCTTCCTCAGATCTCCAGACCAAGGAGTCAGCGTGGTTTATTGAGATGGGAGTTTGTATGCTATTCCCTGTATTCTTTTCTCCTCTCATTCTGAGGTAGTCAAGGCTCTTGGTGTTTCAACCCCAGGGTACTTGAAGTGTGAAAGCAGAAGCAGATCAAAGACAGATTCTTCTGGTCTTTCCTGGAGCCTTAGCTGGTCAGGCAGGTTTTGCTGAGGCTTGAGGTGGAGGGGAAGGAGGAGTGGGCTGGAGGGGTGGAATGATTCCACAAGGCATGTTCTACCTCTGGCAGGTGTCTGTGTTCTAGAGAGGAAATAGCTACCCTGAAAGGGACGGGCCCTCCCACTCTGCCCAGAACTCCGGACCTCCACTCTGCACAGGAGCCAGCAGGTTGCTCAGCTTCTCAGGACCACATGGATAGAGACAACAGGCACCTCTGGGAAAACCAGTGTGAACTGAAGACTAAAGGAGTCTTCTGGAAGGACCTTTACATAACCTATAGGTAGAGCATAAGGAAGCTCAGTAATGACTGAGATTGAATTTCAGACCAGATGGGGACCCGAAATCAGACTTAAGAAAAGAAAGAAATAGGATGTACACTTGAATCTAATAGTATACCATGTTAACTAACTGAAATTTAAATAAAAACTAAAGAAAAAAAGACATAGGAGATTTCTTTCACATGTGTTTGTAATCACAAATTCATGTACAACATACTAGTGTTGGCCCAACTTAATATATATATTTTAAAGACTTTATTCATGAGAGATACACACACACACACAGAGAGAGAGAGAGAGAGAGAGAGAGAGAGAGGCAGAGACACAGGCAGAGGGAGAAGCAGGCCTCATGCAGGGATCCTGACATGGGACTCAATCCAGGTCTCCAGGATCACACCTTGGCTGAAGGTGGCACTAAACCACTGAGCTACTGGGGTTGCCCACAACTTAATATTTAAGGAAGGACAGTGTAGCCTCTTGGTTTCTGTTACCAATCAAAAGGATAAAAATGGAGAACAGAATGAAACTCTAAATTATCAAATGAACCCTCTCTTCTTTTTTGAGAATTAAAAAATATGTGTAACTTTTTACCAAGTTAAAAAAAAAATCAATCCTACTAAAAGACTTCTATCACAGTTTCCTGAGATAACTCCTCTCTCTTTGGTGAAAGAGAAAGTACTTTGGAGTAGCTTGGTGGATATTTTTAATCTGGAAACTCAGGTCTTTCAGTTTGGGGAAGTTTTCTTGTATAGGTTCTCTGATGACTTTTTTTTTTTTAAAGACTTTATTTATTTATTTTGACAGCACAAGTGGGGGGAATGGCAGAGGCAGATTCCTCACTGAGCAGGGAGCCCGATGTGGGGTTCTATCCCAGTACCCCGGGACCTGAACCAAGGGCAGATGCTTAACTGACTGAACCACCCAGGTGCCCCTGATCATTTCTTTCTTCTCTGTTTCCTCTGTTCTTTCTGGCATTTCTATTAGCCAGATATTGGACTCCCAAGATTGTTCCTCTGGGCCTTTAGCTTTTGTCTTTTGGTTTTCCTTCCTTGGAAGTTTACTAAGTTTTATCTTCCTATTTTTCTATTTTTAAATATTTCTGCTATCATATTTTCAATGTTTTTTTTTCTAGTTCTCTATTTTCTGTAGTATCCTTTCCTGATTTTATGGGTGTAATATCTTCTCTTTTCTCTCTAAAGTTACTATTAATTACCATTTTAGCTAAATGTTTTATTCCACTGCTTATATTGTGTCTGTTTCTTCTAGGTTCCTTTTCCCAGTGGTTTGTTTTCAGTTCTTTCTTACACGGTAAAGGCATTCCTTAAATGTCTTGTATTTAAGCTTCAGGTGCTAAAAAGCTCCGTAATTTGGCTCTACCTCTGAGTGGGGCCTGTTTTTCCATGGTGTTCTAGGCCTCAGAGCCCAGACAATAAACCTCCAGAGTGGCCTGGGGCTCCCAGGAAGGGTAAATGAGCCAGCTTCTTAGGAACATCACTTTCTGTGAGCACTTCAGTCAGAGCTTCCTCCAACTCCACTATACCTTGTCAAGTCCTACTTCTCTGTCCACTTTCCATCTCCAAAATGGGATGAACTCTGTTGTCCTTTTATCTTCTGGTCTTTCTGTTTTCAAGGGCTTAGTATACCTATATTATCCTTTTACTCAATTTTAGTAGGGTTTTCAAAAATGATATGGTGAATATGGTCATTCTATCATGTTTAACTGGAAATCTCCCTTCCTTCCTTTAAAAAAAATTGAAGTATAATTTCCATGTATTAATAATCCATGAAGATCTTTTTTTTAAAATTTTTATTTATTTATGATAGTCACAGAGAGACAGAGAGAGAGAGAGAGAGAGAGAGAGAGAGGCAGAGACATAGGCAGAGGGAGATGCAGGCTCCATGCACCAGGAGCCTGATGTGGGAGTTGATCCTGGGTCTCCAGGATTGCGCCCTGGGCCAAAGGCAGGCACCAAACCGCTGCGCCACCCAGGGATCCCCCCATGAAGATCTTAAATGTATAGTTCCAAGAGTTGTGACAAATGTGTACCCTGCAGTCCAATATGTATCTTTACAGAGTATGCCTGTCACCTCAGACATTTCCTTTGTGCTCTTTCCCTATTCTCCCTGCCTATCTGCCACCAGCAGCCACTGTTCTGATTTCTGTCCCCATAGATTAGTTTGGGGGGCTTCATTTTGGGATGTTTGATTGAAATATGTATACAGTCTAAATTACTCTCCCAACTTAACTCACTGAAGTGAGTTAATTTCTATTACAAGAAATTGGAATTGAAGAGAGAATGATGCCATTTGATTTTTTTAAAAAAGCACAAAATTTGGCCAATGCTAACCACGTTTTTCAGGAGTGAAGAGAGATTTATTCTCTCCTGCATGGGCTTTTGGGGAAATCTGTTTCCTCCATAACCAACAGAACTTCCTATCATATATTTAGTTAAAAACTCTAATAATCAGAAAAGATCCTTAATGTCTTTGTTTTTTTTTTTTTTTTTTTTTTTTTTTTTTTATAAATTAATTTTTATTGGTGTTCAATTTACCAACATACAGAATAACACCCAGTGCTCATCCCATCAAGTGTCCCCCTCAGTGCCCGTCACCCATTCACCCCCACCCCCCGCCCTCCTCCCCCTCCACCACCCCTAGTTCATTTCCCAGAGTTAGGAGCCTTTATGTTCTGTCTCCCTTTCTGATATTTCTCACACATTTCTTCTCCCTTCCCTTATATTCCCTTTCGCTATTATTCCTATTCCCCAAATGAATGAGAACATACACTGTTTGTCCTTCTCCGGTTACTGTGGCCAAGTTCAAAAAGGGTGTTGCCTGAGTTCTTCTCTGGGATTTTGATGGAATCTTGTCTCACATTTAGATCTTTCATCTATTTTGAGTTTATCTTTGTGTATGGTGCAAGAGAGTGGTCCAGTTTCATTCTTCTGCATGTGGATGTCCAATTTTCCCAGCACCATTTATTGAAGAGACTGTCTTTCTTCTAGTGGATCGTCTTTCCTCCTTTATTGTATATTAGTTGAGCATAAAGTTCAGGGTCCACTTCTGGGTTCTCTGTTCTGTTCCATTGATCTATATGTCTGTTTTTGTGCCAGTACCACACTGTCTTGATGAACACAGCTTTGTAATACAACCTGAAATCTGGCATTGTGATGCCCCCAGATATGGTTTTCTTTTTTTAAAATTCCCCTGGCTGTTTGGGGTCTTTTCTGATTCCACACGAATCTTAAAATAATTTGTTCTAAGTCTCTGAAGAAAGTCCATGGTACTCTGCGCATTTTGATGGGGTCATTAAGCCCATTCACGTTCAGAGTTACTATTGACAGATATGAGTTTAGTGTCATCATGATATCTATTTAGTCCTTGTTTTTGTGGATTGTTCCACTGACCTTCTTCTTAAAGGGGAGTTTTAAGAGTCCCCCTTAAAATTTCTTGCAGAGCTGGTTTGGAGGTCACATATTCTTTCAGTTCCTGCCTGTCTTGGAAGCTCTTTATCTCTCCTTCCATTTTGAAGGAGAGCCTTGCTGGATAAAGTATTCTTGGTTGCATGTTCTTCTCATTTAGGACCCTGAATATATCCTGCCAGCCCTTTCTGGCCTGCCAGGTCTCTGTGGAGAGGTCTGCTGTTACCCTAATATTCCTCCCCATGAAAGTCAGGGACTTCTTGTCTCTAGCTGCTTTAAGGATCTTCTCTTTATCTTTGGAATTTGCAAGCTTCACTATTAGATGTCGAGGTGTTGAACGGTTTTTATTGATTTTAGGGGGGGATCTCTCTATTTCCTGGATCTGAATGCCTGTTTCCCTTCCCAGATTGGGAAAGTTTTCAGCTAGGATTTGTTCAAATACATATTCTGGCCCTCTGTCCCTTTCGGCGCCCTCGGGAACCCCAATTAAACGTAGGTTTTTCTTCCTTAGAGTGTCATTTATTTGCCTTAATCTGTCTTCGTGGTTCTTTAATTGTTTATCTCTTTTTTCCTCAGTTTCCCTCTTTGCCATTAACTTGTCTTCTATGTCACTCACTCGTTCTTCCACCTCGTTAACCCTCGTCGTTAGGACTTCTAGTTTGGATTGCATCTCATTCAGTTGATTTTTAATTTCTGCCTGATTGGATCTAAATTCTGCAGTCATGAAGTCTCGTGAGGCCTTAATGCTTTTTTCTAGAGCCACCAGTAGCTGTAGAATAGTGCTTCTGAATTGGCTTTCTGACATTGAAGTGTAATCCAGATTTTGTAACTCTGTGGGAGCGAGGGCTGTTTCTGATTCTTTCTTTTGAAGTGAGGTTTTCCTTCTAGTCATTTTGCTCAGTGCAGAGTGGCCAAAAACAAGTTGTATTGGAACACGGGGGAGTATCACTGGTCCGTCCAGCTGGTCTTCTGGGGGAGGGGCCTGTTGTGCTGATTTTCAGGTGTTAGCACTTGGGGGAGCTGCTCTGCCCCTGCCTGCTGCCGGGCTCAGCGGGGGTTGTTTACCCCGCCAGGCCCCAGGAGGAACAGCAGCAGTTGCTACGGCAACTCTGGAAGCCTGGATTCAGCCTCCGCAGGAACTACGGGGCTCGGGGCTCTCGGCTCTCCGTCCGCAGGGCCTGGAGGCTCCGGGGCGGGGCCGCTGATCTGCTCAGCTCGGGGCAGGAACGTCCTCGCTGTCCTGGGCCCTCCCGGCCTCTGCCTGTCCCGGGGGAGGCCGGATCCTGGGCTGTGTCCCGGCGCCCTGTGCTCCGGGGCCTGCGCTGGTGGATTCGCGCTCCCGCCCTGCAGCTCCCTCCCTGGAGCGGCTCCCGAGCCCTCCGAGCTGCTCCGGCTCAGGTCCGCTGTGCGGTCGCTGCAGCCCTTAGGGAGCTCGGAGCACTGTCCCCGGGGCGCAGGTGTCTGTTAGTGTCCCCGGGAGCCCGAGGGCATCCCCGCCCTCCTGGGTCCTGCTCCAACTCCCTGCGAGCCCCTTTCCG
The DNA here is from genome assembly GCF_905146905.1 of Nyctereutes procyonoides. Lineage (NCBI taxonomy): Eukaryota > Metazoa > Chordata > Mammalia > Carnivora > Canidae > Nyctereutes > Nyctereutes procyonoides. Next base: position 8,107,326 of record NW_026575030.1, on the reverse strand, counting down.
CCCGCCCGGGAAGGTTGGTGCAGCTCCTGCTCCTCCGGGACGGGGCTCTCCTGTCCTGGGGACACTCGCCCCGGCCTCAGCCCGGCTCCTCGCGGGGCCCCTCCCCCTCCGAGGCCTTTTGTTTCTTTATTTCTTTTCCCCCGTCTTCCTACCTTGATAGAAGTGCGAACTTTTCTCACTGTAGCATTCCAGCTGGTCTCTCTTTACATCTCAGGCCGAATTCGTAGATTTTCAGGATGATTTGAAGGTTATCTAGGTAATTTGGTGGGGACAGGTGATTTGGGGACCCTGCTCTTCCGCCATCTTGCCCCTCCCCCTCCTTAATGTCTTTGAACAAACATCATGCCCCCTTTACAGATCTTCAAGGTTATATTCTTTTTTTGTTCTTCCGAACAAAAAAATGAGATTTCCCTTTGTTTTCAAATGTGTATCTGACCTCTTATCAAAATAATATATGTTTAGCCATCCTTCTAGTACCTTCTGAAGTGTGTGCACTCAAGGGTACTGGGCCCTCACAGCAGGGGTGGCAATGAGGAGTGGATCTTGGGGAGTGCCATGTGCATAGAGGGGGCCTGTGGTATTGATGTGTTAAGAACTGGGGTTTGGGGATGCCTGGGTGGCTTAGTCAGTTAAACATCTGCCTTCAGCTCAGGTCATGATCCCAGAGTCCTGGGATGGAGCCCTGCATCGGGCTCCCTGCTCAGTGGGGAGTGTCTGCTTCTCCCTCTCCCTCTGCCCCTCCTCCTGCTTGTGGTCTTATGCCCTCTCTTATTCCCTCTCTGTCAAATAAATAAATAAAATCTTTTTTTTTTTTTAAAAAAGGAAGAACTGGGGTGTGCTAGTTGCTTAGCTTCTGGTTTGTGGTTGCTCCCTTTATGGAGAACTCCCGTGAATGACAGGAGCCATAGTTAAAAATGCCATGTCTGAGTATCTTTCCCCCAACTAGGTTCAGCAACCTCTGTAGGACAAGCCAAGCCATGAGAAGGGAGACCTCACGCTATAGTACAGTAACAGTTAGTATTTAGTGAGTGTGTAGTCTGTGTGGGGCCTCACCAGAGCACTTTACATAGGTTTACTCATTCATTTACCCTGCTTGTAAATGATGGAGGGGGACTTTAGAGCCTGCTCATAACCAAGTATCACACTATCTTTGTAAGGAAGGCAGGAGGGACTCTAGGGGTAAAAGGAAGGCTCCTTATACTCAATGAGTATGCTAGAAAAAAATTCCTAACTGTAGCTACCGTGAGTGATCTCTCCTTTGCTTCTCAGTACTTTCTGATGTCTCCTCAGGATGAGTCAGCTCAGACTTCCTAGAATTAACACTGCACAAGAACACCCTTTCTTCTCTTTCTACTGTTCCTGCCCTGGTTTGGGCCCTCATCATTTCTCATCTCGACCATCAAGACACTCTCCTGTCTGGTATCCTTACCTACAGACTCTCATCCATCGGGTCCATCTGTCAGGCTTGCTGCCGGAGTGATCCTTTAAAAATGCAAGTCTGACTGTGTCGCTCCCTGATCCTTCCCATTTCCTCCAGGATGAAGTGCATACTCTAGCATGGCATCAGGGACTTCTTGGTTTAATCTCAAGGCACATCTCCTGCCTTTTGCTAGTGATTTGGCAGCTGCCTCCTCTTTCCCATAGCCATCTTCTGTCCCTACCCTGTATTCTCTCTGGACACACCATGCTTCCTCAGGTTTCTCACACTGTTCTCTGGAATGCTCTGTCCCTTCTCCACCAGACTACCATTCATCTTGGGAGACAGTCAAGGATGACCTTGACTCAAAGGTCTCCTTTGACCTAATTGTCCCACCACCTCACAACCAGTAGACTCAGTTATGCTCTCCTTTGGGTCCTCACCATGTCCTGGCCTCTGGCCCCCTGGTCTTTTATAACACTTAGAACACACTGTTGCCTTGTTTTTTTTATATGTTGATCTTCCCCACAAGATGGGGCTCTTTCCAAGTTTGGGGATCAAGTCTTATTCATGGTTGTAGCTCCACTGCTTGGCACATATCAGGACTTAATAAATGTACAGGTCTATTTATTTACATATGAATGAATGGGCTCACTTTCCCTATTGCATCTGTATTCTTCTAAAAGCTCCTGGGCTTTCTGGAACTTATATTAAGGAATTCACATACCAGCAATAACATGCAGATAACTCAGCCTGTGCCCAAATTGCCTGACGAGATTATTTGTGTCTCACAGCTAGGACCCCAATTTCTGCTTCTTTTGTATTCTCTCCATGTTCTGACACAGTGTTGGGTATGCACTATCTGCTTAAAATGTGTTTGTTGATGAGTTGGCTAGGTTAAGGGATACAAAAGAGAGATAAAATGTGGTTCCCACCATTGAGGACCTGACACATAAAAAGGGAGACAGGATAGGTCCTGTGAGGGAGAAAAGCCTCATTAAAACCAATTACTGAGTCTTTCCTCCAAAGTCCCCAAAGATGCCAGTACATATCCCCAAAGAAGCCCTTTCGAATTACATGACCCTGCTGAAGGTCTTCCTTCACGATATGATTTGTTACTGGAAAAATAAGGAAGGAATTTCGAAGCGGTTAAGGTCACTTTGTACTAAGACAGTGGCACTCTATCATGTTAAATAAAATGTCAGGTGATAGTTACTGTGTCATTCTTTTCACATGATTTTATGCACAGTGGATAATTTTATTATATATAGGTGTATATGTACATGAATTGGGTTTGACTAAATTATTGATTTTTAAGAATTTAGTAAGAATATGCCCACAAATGTGTATCCCTTCTTTAAGGAACCTGAGAAGGAAATGACAAGATACTGATGTATTGTGAGGACTGTGGTGGGCTTTTTGTATACGAGTATCTGATCTTGTGCACAACCTTGGGACAAGATATTGTGTCCTCTCCCTACAGATGAGAAGACCAAGGCCCAGACATACTAATTTGCCTCAGGCCAAATTTTAGAGGTTTTCACATTATGGTACTTACAGACACTCAAATCTAAATTCATTCACATGAAATTCTGTGTTAAATCCTTGAGCAAATTGTCAGCCATAAGATCCTATTGGTGAATACCTGTGATATATATATATATATATATATATATATATTTTTAAGATTTATTTATTTATTTATTTATTTATTTATTTATTTATTTAGAGTGCATGTGCACCCACACATGCGTGTGTGATGTAGGGGAGGGGAGAGAGGGAGAGAGAATCCTCAAGCAGATTCCCCACTGAGCATGGGGCCTGACTCAGGGTTTGATCCCACAACCCTGAGATCATGACTTAAACTGAAATCAAGAGTCCAACACGGGACACCTGGGTGGCTTACTGCTCGAGCATCTGCCTTCGGCTCAGGGTGTGATCCTGGGGTCCTGGGATCGAGTCGCACATCAGGCTCCCCACAGGGAGTCTGCTTCTCCCTCTGCCTATGTCTCTGCCTCTCTCTCTCTCTCTCTCTCATGAATAAATAAATAAATAAAATCTTAAATAAATATTTTTTAAAAAAAGAGTCCAATGCTTAACTGACTGGACCACCCAAGCATCCCTGTATATTTATTTCTTATCTATATACATGTGTTTAAGTTTTAAGCATGAAAAATATTTTAGCTGTTAGATTGTGAAAAAAAGAAAAAGACACATAGCATACAAAATGAACACAGCTTGATGTACCTCAGTATTTCTGCATAGTAACAGCAGGAGGAAACCTGAAATAGTATTTTCAGGGTGGAGGAAATTTGACGATATACCTAAATCAGTATCACACAAACCCAGTGGCTCATTGAAATCTCTCAGGTTCTGGGGTCTGTATGACTATGGACAGTTTACTTTGAGCTCCATTTTCTTTGTCTGTAACATTAGGCCAAATATGGCTACTGCAAGAGGTGTCATCAGGATTCAATATCATGATGTCTGTCAGATGCTTAGCAGGTGCCTGCTCACAATATGGCTCAGTGATGGTAGGTAGTTCTTGTCACTGGCTGGTTATGTACACTCCTTAGCTACCACCTAAAATCATCCCCTAGTATATGCACTTGGAGTGAGCTGTACATACGCTGGAAAATTCTGGAAAGGCCAAGAAGATATGAGTGAGATGCACTCTCCTGGTCATGAAGATTGAGAGGACATTGGGACATTGTTGTTGGGTTCTGGTTAATCATGGGAGGCTTCTAAGAACCCCAGTGTTTGGAGGGAGAAAAGGATGTGGCAGGGAGGAGGAGTCAGCACGATATCTGAAACCGTTTTCATATCATGGTGAGCAGGGTAAACAAAGCTGGATACAAGCAGGTAGCCAACTTTGATTGTCTCCACTGCGATCTTGAATGTCTGTGGGCATTTCATCATGCAGTCTGAGAGAGCTTGTATTCTGAACCTTCTGGGAAGTCTCAGTTTCCAAGACTCAGTCTTATTGTCAAAGCCCAATTTCTGATTTTTGGATTTGGCAGTATGGAACCCAGAAATGGGAAAACCCTCCAATCTCAGTCTTTTTTTTTTTTAAAGATTTTATTTATTTATTCATGAGAGACACAGAGAGAGAAGCAGAGACACAGGTAGAGGTAGAAGCAGGCTTCTCAAGGGAGCCTGATGTGGGACTCAATACCTGGACCCAGGATCACACCTTGAGCCAAAGGCAGACACTCAACTGCGGAGCCACCCAAGCGTCCCCAATCTCAGTCTTTAAACACTAAAATAGAAACGAGGCACGGAGATACCTGGATGGCTCAGTCGGTTAAGTGTCCGCCTTCGGCTCAGGTCACTATTCCAGGATTCTGGGATGGAGCCCCACATCAGGCCCTCTGCTTAGTGGGGAGTCTGCTTTCCTTCCTCTCTGCCCCTCCCCACTGCTTATGCTCTCTCCCTCTTTCAAATAAATAAATAAAATCTTAAAAAACAAGAAATAGGGCATGGAGAAAAGAAAGAGGACCAAGAGGAAGAGGAGGGAGGCATGGGAGGATAGAGGGAGGAGAAAGAACCAATGCAAACCTGGGGGCTCACACCCTGGCAGCAGGGCCGGGCAAGCACATTCCATAGAACAGAGCATGAGAGGGCTGGGGAGATGCTGGGTGTGAAACCCCTGTGCATGCCTGACCCCCACTTGCCCATGCTGCCCCTTGGTGCCGCCCTTGGCACCCCACCTAAAGCCTGGAGGGAGATGGTTGCCAGCATCTTGCAGGGGTCCTGGGCCTCCCACCAGGGGCCGCATGGAGAGATCTCCCAACTTTGCCCTCCACTGAGAACAGCCCAGTGAATTATTCCTGACACTCACCTGACGTGACCAGACTCCATGGTGTCGCCACAAAGAGAGGAGTTCAGAAGTGGGCACTCTTTCAGAGAGACTTAAGATAATTCTCCCAAGGGCAAAAATGTTGTTTCCTACCTTAGCCTTGAGGTTTTAAAAGACTCAGATGTGAGTGTTTTGTGATTCTGGGTTTAATGCTTTCACCCGATTTCCCATTCCATCACACCCCTCAGGGCTATGAAATTTGGATTATTTTTTAATCTTCCCTTCCCATTTCTGTTGTTCGGGTGTTGAACTGATTATGCAGAACTGTGTGTTGATGGCTCTGTGGCACCTTTCCTCTGGGGATGGAGCTCTGCTTTCTGAACATCACCCTTAATCCTTTTATGGGGGTGGGTGGCTGCACCGGGGTGCTCACCCCGTCCATCAGGGCCCACAGACACTTGAGTCTGACATGTGCTGGGAACATGCACCACACAGAACAGGAGGTTCTGAGGTGCCAGGATCCCACATCTCTTGCCCACCCCTCCAGCCACCCTTTCAGGTGACACTGGTGGTTAAAAGCATACATAGATGACAACTGAGCCAATTCTGCCCACGGAAAAGAAGAGGAGGCATGTCGGCTGGGAGCTGTCACCTAGAATCACCTACTGGAGTCACTAACTGCTGAGTCACCCCCAGATGAAGGTCAGAGAGGAGGATATAGGTGAGTGACAGTCCCACTCTCAGCGCCTTGTACAACAACACCAGTTTAAAGTGAAAACAGATTCTTTGCCTCAGATCCAGTCTAGCAGTGTGAGATATTTTGCTCTCAACTCAGGGATGTTTGTGATCGATAGAGTGACACAGGGGTGCGCCTGCTTTCATTTTTCATTTAGATGTGCTACTTGGGGTACCTCTCACTTTCTCAGCTTTTTACCTCTGATAGGCCTTTCTAGAACTTTCCAGAGTGGATGCAGCCTCCTCCTAGCACATCCGGGAATGATTTCAGGTGGTAGTACCCCGAGAAAGTTATTCTTGTTTCACTTCTCCCCCAGGTTTTCTGGCTGAGGGGAGGAGGAGGCCTCGGTTTGCCATTGGCAAGTCTTAAAGATTTCCTTAGCTTCATTCTCTCTGTTTTACATTTTTAAGAAGACGCCAGGGCTACCCTGCTAAGTATTTAGCAGGCAAATATCTAGCTAGAATTTAATAGCACCGTTTTGTTTTTATCTTTAAAGTTTTATTTGTGTTAAGAAGCAAGTGATCCTGGTTTCTCATTGATGTTAGAGATCTCATTTAGCAAACTTATATAGCACTTACTCTGGAAGGCTCGTTTTTAAATGCTTATAAAGGTGAGATCGCTGATTCTCATAATCATATTATAAACCTCTGTGACAAGAACTGTAATTGCTTTCATTTTATAGATGGGAAACTGAGGCACGAGGGAGTAAAATCAGGTTCAGAAATGGGGGAGGCAATGGTGAAATCCTGACAGCTTGGCTTTAGACTTTGTTCTTAACCTCTGTGCTATGCTGCTTCTCCACAGGAACGATTTAAAAATTAATGTATTCAAGGAAAAAAAGTGAGTCGATTTGAAGGAAACGTTGATATAAAGACAATAAGGCTCCTGCGCTCTCAGGAATGGCAGAAATGGTGAAGGGAACTAACATGAGTGCAGTTGCTGGCTACCCTGGTCAACAGAATCAAGAAGTGCCTAGCCAATTAAGCACTTGGAATGGACGCAGCACACTCCACCCAGAGGATCCCTGGAGCTTCAGGTACAACTTCTTGCAGGCTGATTCTGTAATAGAGACATCTTGCAGGACTGGCTGTATTTATAATGATATGCACATGCATACATGATGTGTGTATATACACTCACATGTAAGCACACACACTGGTGCTCTTAGGTGCCAGGAATTAAGCCAGCCAGCGCTCTCATTACATGCATTCTCTTCTTTGCCATCCATGTATTATCCCCTTTAATTGTTGCAACAGCCTGTGTGGTGGCTTTTATCCCCACTGTTGGATAAAGAAGCTAAGTCAGGAGAAGCTGCTGAACTTGCCCACTCTGCTGGGTTATGCTGGGAGGTCAGCCCCAGTGGCTCCCGAACCCAGGCAAGTTCTCTCCCACCACCTGACACGGCCAGTTACTTGGGATTAAAGAGAGAGCCTGGGACTCCTGAGTGGCTCAGTAGTTAAGCATCTGCCTTTGGCTCAGGATGTGATCGCGGGGTCCTGGGATCAAGTCCTGCATTGGGCTCCCCGCAGGGAGCCTGCTTCTCCCTCTGCCTGTGTCTCTGCCTCTCTCTGTGTCTCTCATGAATAAATAAATAAAATCTTAAAAAATAAATAGATAAAGAGGGAACCCACTTTCCTGACATTCTCTTTCAAAAAAAAAAAAAAAGCTTGGAGTTCAAATATGGCTCTGGATGACAATTCTCAGACTCTGAGATTTAAATAATAAAAAGCTTAAATCTTAGAGATTGATTTGGAATTCCCAGCTCTCTATTCTATCATGTAAGGACATTCAAAACAAAATGGGACTTCCCTAGAATGTAACAAAGCTTGGCCACCGTCCATCATCACCTTGAATACATAACTAAAAGGAGATCCTAACACAGCAACAGGGCTCCCCCTCGGAACAACCTGGATGTGTGAGCACACGTGTGCGCACACGTGTATACGTGTGTGTGTATGCATGCGCGTATGTGTATTCTATTTTTAAGAAAATTAAAACTTCCTCATGGAACCGAATCGGCAGTGCTGGGGGACCGTGGCCTTGGAGTGCCAGTCTGCCCTTTCTGCTATTTCCTGTTGGCTGTTTAATTGCCTTAATTTAAAAATCAGCTCCTCTGACAGATACCAAGACCATGTCCCCCACTCACCCTGACACTGATAGTGCTGATAGCACTGATAGTGGATGCTCTTGGCTCTGACCTGCGGCTGTGGGAAAGCCACTTCACACTGGGCACCGTCTTCAGTCCTCGGAGCTTGGTGTGCTCCCAGAGGGCAGCAGTGGCATCTGTTCATTCACTGTTCTGCCCTAGAGCCTTGCCCAGTGCCTGGCATACAATAGGCACACAGCAGCTATCTTTTGAACCACTGAGTAAGGGAGTGGCTGGTTGATAAAAGGGAGAATGCCATTTTCACGTTTTCCCCTCTCCGTGTGCAGATCTGATTAAAATCTTCATGATTTGTAAATTATGAAACAGTAATGGGAAGTACACTGCTTACCCCCCACATCACATAAGAAGAAAGTTTATGAGCACCTTCCTTGTCTCGTCCTCCTTGAAAACCATCCTGAATTCTGGGTTTCTCATTCCATTCCCTTTCGCATGTAGTTTTTAAAATCCCACAAGTACGTATTCCATCCTAAATTATGTATTTACCATCCTTGCTTCCCTAAAATAGTCTTTAAAATTGCATTTGTATGCAGATTCTCAACAATGTATTGTATAACTTTTGTTGGGTTTCTAAAGTTTATAAAAATGGTATTCTATAGCTTTTTGTAAAATTTTCTTTTCTTTTTTCTTTTTTTTTGGCTTTTTTCTGTCTATATTTTGTTTCTAAGTTTCTTTTTTTTTAATTTTATAAATTAATTTTTATTGGTGTTCAATTTACCAACATACAGAATAATACCCAGTGCTCATCCCGTCAAGTGTCCCCCTCAGTGCCCGTCACCCATTCACCCCCACCCCCCGCCCTCCTCCCCCTCCACCACCCCTAGTTCATTTCCCAGAGTTAGAAGTCTTTATGTTCTGTCTCCCTTTCTGATATTTCTCACACATTTCTTCTGCCTTCCCTTATATTCCCTTTCACTATTATTCATATTCCCCAAATGAATGAGAACATACACTGTTTGTCCTTCTCCGGTTACTGTGGCCAAGTTCAAAAAGGGTGTTGCCTGAGTTCTCCTCTGGGATTTTGATGGAATCTTGTCTCACATTTAGATCTTTCATCTATTTTGAGTTTATCTTTGTGTATGGTGCAAGAGAGTGGTCCAGTTTCATTCTTCTGCATGTGGATGTCCAATTTTCCCAGCACCATTTATTGAAGAGACTGTCTTTCTTCCAGTGGATTGTCTTTCCTCCTTTATCGTATATTAGTTGAGCATAAAGTTCAGGGTCCACTTCTGGGTTCTCTGTTCTGTTCCATTGATCTATATGTCTGTTTTTGTGCCAGTACCACACTGTCTTGATGAACACAGCTTTGTAGTACAACCTGAAATCTGGCATTGTGATGCCCCCAGATATGGTTTTCTTTTTTAAAATTCCCCTGGCTGTTTGGGGTCTTTTCTGATTCCACACAAATCTTAAAATAATTTGTTCTAAGTCTCTGAAGAAAGTCCATGGTATTTTGATAGGGATTGCATTATACGTGTAAATTGCCCTGGGTAACATTGACATTTTCACAATATTAATTCTGCCAATCCATGAGCATGGAATATTTTTCCATCTCTTTGTGTCTTCCTCAATTTCTTTCAGAAGTGTTCTATAGTTTTTAGGGTATATTTTGAGAACCATTTGAATGGTAAATGGTTCTCCACCCTTTTATTTTCAGGTTGTAGGTGTCCTTCTGTCTAAAATGAGTCTCTTGTAGACAGCAAATAGATGGGTCCTGCTTTTTTATCCAGTCTGAAACCCTGCGCCTTTTGATGGGGTCATTAAGCCCGTTCACGTTCAGAGTTACTATTGACAGATATGAGTTTAGTGTCATCATGATATCTATTTAGTCCTTGTTTTTGTGGATTGTTCCACTGACCTTCTTCTTAAAGGGGAGTTTTAAGAGTCCCCCTTAAAATTTCTTGCAGAGCTGGTTTGGAGGTCACATATTCTTTCAGTTCCTGCCTGTCTCGGAAGCTCTTTATCTCTCCTTCCACTTTGAATGAGAGCCTTGCTGGATAAAGTATTCTTGGTTGCATGTTCTTCTCATTTAGGACCCTGAATATATCCTGCCAGCCCTTTCTGGCCTGCCAGGTCTCTGTGGAGAGGTCTGCTGTTACCTTAATATTCCTCCCCATGAAAGTCAGAGACTTCTTGTCTCTTGCTGCTTTAAGATCTTCTCTTTATCTTTGGAATTTGCAAGCTTCACTATTAGATGTCGAGGTGTTGAACGGTTTTTATTGATATTAGGGGGGGATCTCTCTATTTCCTGGATCTGAATGCCTGTTTCCCTTCCCAGATTGGGAAAGTTTTCAGCTAGGATTTGTTCAAATACATATTCTGGCCCTCTGGCCCTTTCGGCGCCCTCGGGAACCCCAATTAAACGTATGTTTCTAAGTTTCACTGGAGGAATGGGAGGTTTATTTTCATCGCTGGATAATCAGCCATCCTCTGAATAGTACAATTTATTTGTGTGTTCCCGTGTCAATGGGATTGGGGCCGCTTCCATTTTGGAGCAATTATGAACAATACTTCTGTAAACATTCCTTTTAAAAAAGAAGTTTAGTTGTTAAAATAATATTATATGCACACACATACACATGTATATAGAGTGTAAAATAAAATGAAAATTAATGAATTAACAAGGGAATGCATTTAAACACCTCTGTGGCAAGGAGATGGACCCCATCAGCCTGAAATGTGCCTTTTTCCAAAAACAGTAGCTCTCACTCCTCCAGCTGGATTTTTGTGCTGATCATCTCTGATCATGCTGTATGTACTGTGGCCAGTCCTAAATGCTACAGTTCAGCTTTTTGTGTTTTCTTTTTTAAAGTGTCTTTTAAATCTCCCTTAATCTGTAGGCTCTCATTCCATCTCCTCCCCATCTTTTTGCCATTTTGAAATATTAGGCTACAGTTTTCATCTGTGCGTTTCTCTGACCTGCTTCCATTGTCTGCAGGGATGCTATTCTGTTCCTTACTTTTTCCTTGACTAACAGTATGGTATTTGACTTTAATTTTTTTTACTGTGACATGTGTTATATAACATTAGATTTTCTGAACTTTATTTTATTTTTTAAATATTTTATTTATTGTTTATTCATGAGAGACATGGAGAGAGAGGCAGAGATATAGGCAGAGGGAGAAGCAGGCACCCTGTGGGGAGCCAGATGTGGGACTCGATCCCAGGACCCCGGGATCATGTCCTGAGCTGAAGGCAAATGCTCAACCACTGAGCCACCCAGGTGCCCCAGATTTCCTGAACTTTTAGAAAGGAGGTATAAGAGTTGTTCCAATTTCACAACTTTAGAGCATCTTCTTCTGTCATTTTTATTAAGTAGCAAAGAACTATGGCACCTTCCTTCCTGAGATCTCCTGACTCTGTTTTCCTCCCCTACTTTTATCTGGGCCTTTTTTTTCTTTTCTCTATTTTCCTGACGTGCTCCCTTTGGATTTTGTTCCTAGCAGTTACTTCTCATTTGGGGTTTGTCCTGGTTGGGAGCCTGGCCTGGTCAGTTCTGAGTATTTCTTGGTCCCAATCTTCTCCAGGACCTTCAGCCTTTGCCCCTGGCACCCACCAAATGTCAGAGTAAGCAGATCCCTTCTCCAGTTGGCCCACTGGCTTCCTCATGCTTGCCTGTCAGTTATTTTGAAGTTCTTAAGTCTATCACACACTCTGTCACCTCCTCTGACTCAGCTGCTGTGCCGTGCAGGTCTCATAGGTGTGTCTCCACCCATTCAGTTTTAGGGTTTACAGTTTTAGAGTTTACATTTTAGGGTTTATCAGACTATCTGGGTGATAGTCTTTCATAGTTACTGCCCATGAGACTTTAGTTTTGCAGTCCGGCTGCCCTGTATTATTGTGGGAGATCTGGAGAGATTATACAACCACAATGCCAAGGTTGTTGCCTTCCCAGAACACCCAGGAATACTTTACTGTTGTACACCTACAGGAATGTTTCTAAGTATCTCTAGGGGAAATTAGGGCAAACATTTGACATTACAAGATAGTCCTAATTTGTTTTCTAAAGTTGTTGTATCAGTTTATACTGTCATTGATAGAATATGAAAGCCCTCTCGGATCCACATGGGTCCAGTACTTGTCTGACTTCTTAATTTTCCACATCTGCTTGGTGGAAATGGTTTGCTCTTTGTGATCTTCATTTGCATTTTCCTTTATTTTCATTTTTTCTTTGTATGCTTACATTTCCCCCATATGTCCTTTTCTATGAATTGCCTATTCATATCTTTTCTCTAATTTTCTTTTGGGGTGTAGTTTTTTGAAAATTGATTTTTGTTCTTACAAATTTTTTTTCTCTGTTTTTTCTTTTTTTAAGATTTTATTTATTCATGAGCAACACAGGCAGAGGGAGAAGCGGGCTCCTCATGGGGAGCCCCATGTGGTACTCAGTCCCAGGATCTCGGGATCATGTCCTGAGCCAAAGGCAGATGCTCAACCATTGAGCCACCCAGCTGTCCCTCTCTGTTTTTCTTTTTTAAATGAGACTTTAATTAATTAACATTAAGTTTTAAATTTTAATTCCAGTATAGTTACTATTTCATATTACTTAAAGTGTCTTTTGATAAACAAGAGTTTTTAATATTTTTACTGAGGTGAAATTCATGTAACATCAAATTTAGCACTTTAATATGTACCATTCAGTGACTTTAAAATTTTTAATATAGTTGAGTTTTTTTTATATATTATGCTTAGTGCCTTTTGTGTCTTGTTAAAGAATCTTTCTCTGCCCCTTTGTCATAAAGATGTTCTCTACTTTCTCCTTTAAGTGTTAATGTTTTACCTTTGAAATTTGAATCTTTATCTGGAATTATATTTAGTAAATGTTGTAAGGTGGGATTTGATTTTTTCCCCACGTATGTAATTGATTATCCAAGAACCATGTACTGATTACCTCCTTTTCCCTAGTAACCTGCAATTCCAGATCTGTCATGTCCTATTTCATTGATTTGAAGAAGCTATCTATGTAAGATATAACATTATTTTGGTGCAACAATAAAAGAAAAATTACTGTCAATTTAAAAATTACATAATGTTTTCTAATTACTTCACATTTTGTATTTCTTTGAAAAATATTTTCATCATAAATCACTTCTGAATCCACATCAGGAGAATATATTTGAATTAAATTGGTTAAGATATTCTTAGAAAAAAGATATTCTTAAAATGTCTTCACATTTACTTCTGCATCACTGTCTTTTTTTTTTAAGATTTTATTTATTTTTATTCATGAGAGACACACACACAGAGAGAGAGAGAGAGAGAGAGAGAGAGAGAGGGGCAGAGACACAGAGGGAGAAGCAGGCTTCATGCAAGGAGCCCAACGTGGGACTCGACCCCAAGTCTCCAGGATCACACCCTGGGCAGGCAGCACTAAACCGCTGAGCCACCCAGGATGCCCTCACTGTCTTTTTTTAAAATTGGGATATAATTCACATATCATAAAACTTACCTATGAAGAATGTAATCTGGTGGTCTTTAGCATATAATCAGGTGTCTTTTTATTGTTGGGTTGTAAGAGCTCCTTATATATTCTGGAGACAAGTTCCTCATTAGATAAAGGATTTCAAATATTTTCTCCCATTCTGTGGGTTGTTTTTCATTTCTTGGTGCTGTCCTTTGAAGTACAAGAATTTTCAGTTTTGATGAAGTCTGTTTCATCCATTTGTCTTTAGTTTCCTGTGCTTTACATGCCATGTCTAAGAAATCACTGCCTAATCTATAGTCATGAAGATTCAAATCTATGTTTTGTTGCACAAGTTTTATACTTTTAGCTTTTACATTAGGTTCTGTATCCATCTGAGTTAATCTTTATATGGTGTGAGATAGAGGTCCAGCTTCTTTCTTTCGTGTGAGACTGCCAGTTGTGTTAGCACCATTTGTTGAAAAGACCATTCCTTAGCCATTCAGTTGGCACCCTTTTTGAAAATCAATTGACCGTAGTTGTGTGGGTTTATTTCTAGACTCTAAAGTCTATTTCATTGATATACCTGGCTATCCTTAGGCCAGTCTTGTTTACTTATAGCTTTGTGTAAGTTTTGAAATTGGGAAGTCTGAGTCCTCCAACTTTGTTCTTTTTCAAAATTGTTTTGGCTATTCTCTGTCCTTTGCATTTCCATATAAATTTTAGGATCTGTTTATCAATTTCTCCAAAAAGAGGCCAGATGGAATTTTGATAGAGATTACACTGAATCTGTAGATCAATTTGGGGAATGTTGTCATCTTAACAATATTGAATCTTCCAATCTATGAAGGTGGAGTGTCTTTATGGTTGTTTAAGTCTTCTTTGATTTTTTTTCAATGATGTTATATAGGTTTTAGAGTATTTCAGTATATTTAAACCTTCTTGTTAAATTTATTCTTATTTTACATTTTACTTATTTATGTATTTTTAATTTTTTCACTTGAGTAGAGTTGACATACAACATTACATTAGTTTCAGGTGTGCAACATAATGACTCAACCTCTCTATACATTATCCTGTGCTCATCACAAGTGTATCTGTCACCATATAATGCTATTATATCATTGACTATATTCCCTATGCTGTATCTTCTATTTGTGCCGTGGTATGGGGCATGTGCTCCCTTGTGTTTCTTTGGTCTTCCCTCTTTACCTCCCTTCACCATTCCACACTCATGAGTTAGAAAACACCCCATGTGATTTTGCTTTTTTTTTCCTTTTACTTTTTTGTTTCATTTTTAAATCACTGAGTTCTAATAAACAGTAAGTTAATCTACAAAAACGCCAGGTAGCAACCTGTCAGTACTTACTGAGCTCATTTTGACCAGTTGTTTGAAGAGAAATGTGAGTGTGTACACAGGGGCAACCCTAGAATGCATATACCTGGATAAAGCTGGAAACACATGCGTGCACACACCCCTCCTGTGAATATAATGTTTGTCATCATAATCCAAGTGACATGACTGCACACACACACACACACACACACACACATTTGTTGGTCCTTGTCAATGTGGCGTGTGACAGTGTTCATGGCTGGATGTCTGCCCCCAAATTGCATTGTGCTGGACTTTAATTTTTGGAGGATGCTGAAAGCTGTGAGTCCCATCTGAGAGACAATTACACCTCCTGCCTTGAGTACTGTCACTGTCGCTATTCCTCTTTATGCTCTTATTTTGTTTGAATGTTTTATTGTCATTCACTTGAATATTAGTGATGATTGTATCTGCTTTGAGTCCAGGGATAAAGTGTTCGAAGAGACCTGCACACACACACACACACACACACACACACACACACACGCACCACCATCTGTCCAGTTCCAGACCCAAGTGGAACCCATTTCCCACCCTACCCTACCCTATCCCCCTCATTGTGGAGCTCAAACCCAGCAGGTGTAAGATGCTATCTCATTGTGGTTTTGATTTGTATTTCCCTGATGATTAGTGATGTTGAGCATCTTTTCATGCATCTGTTGGTCATTTGTATGTCTCCTTTGGGAAAATGTCTATTCAGGTCTTCAGCCCTTTTCTTTAATTGGATTTTTTTTGTGTTGAATTATATAAGTTTTAAATATATTTTGTATATTAACTCCTTATCAGATATATCATTTGCAAGTATCTTTTCCCATCTAGGAGGTTGCCTTTTTGTTTTGTTGATTTCCTTCACTTTGCAAAAGTTTATATTGGTGTAGTCCCAATAGTTTATATTTACTTTTGTTCCCTTGTTTTAGCAGATATATTCAGAAAAACGTTGCTATGGCCAATGTCAGAGAAATTGCTGCTTGTGTTCTCTTCTAGGACTTTTATGTTTTGGGTCTCACATTTAGATCTTTAATCCATTTTGAGCTTATTTTTTTGTGTATGGTGTTAGAAAATGGTGCAGTTTCATTCTTTTTTACATGTAGCTGTCCAGTTTTCCTTGCACCATTTATTGAAGAGAGTATCTTTTCCCTATTGTAAATTCTTGCCTCATTTCTCATAAATTAATTGACTTTATAAGTGTGAGTTTATTTATGGGCTTTCTATTCTGTTCCATTGATATATGTGTCTTTTTCTTTTCTTTTGTATTCGTTCATTGTTGTTGTTTATTTTTTTTTTTTTGTGCCAGGATTATCCTGTTTTGATTACTGCAACTTTGTAGTATATCTTGAAGCCTGGAATTGTGATAATTCCATATTTGCTTTTCTTTCGCAAGATGGCTTTGCTTATTTGGGGTCTTTTGTGGTCCCATACAAATTTTAGTATTGTTCTAATTTTGTAAAAATTCTGTTGGTATTTTGATAGGGATTGCATAGAATCTGTAAATCGCTTTGGGTAGAATGGTCACTTTAACAGTATTAATTCTTTTAATCCATGAGCATAGAATATATTTCTGTTTGGGTTGTCTTCAATTATTTTCATCAATGTTTTATAATTTTTAGAGTACAGATCTTTCACCTGCTTGGTTAAGTTTATTCCTAGGTATTATTATTTTTTTGTTGCAATTGTAAATGGAATTGTTTTCTTAATTTCTCTTTCTGCTACTTCCTTATTAGTATGTAAAAACTATTGATTTCTGGGTATTTTGTATCCTACAACTTTATTGAATTCATTTATTACTTCTAGTAGATTTTTGGTAGAGTCTTCAGGATTTTCTATGTATAGTATCATGCCACCTCCAAACAGTGATAGTTTAATTTCTTCCTTACCAATTTAGATGCCTTTAACTCCTTTTTCTTGTCTGATTGCCATAGCTAGGACTTACAGTATCAGTTGAATAAAAGTGGTGAGAGTGAGCATCCTTGTCTTGTTCCTGACCTTAGAGGAAAAGCTCTCAATTTTTTTTTACCACTTTTACCATCATATTGTTTGAATATGATGTTAGCCCTGAGCGTTTCATAGATGGCCTTTATTATGTTTAGGTATGTTCCCTCTAAACCTGCTTTGTTGAGGGTTTTTATCATGAATGGATGTTGAGTTTGTCAAGTGCTTTTCTGCATTTGAGATGATCATATTTTTTTTTATCCTTTATTTTTGCAGACATCATGTATTACATTGATTGATTTGCAAATAGTGAACCATCTTTGAAGTCCTGGAATAAATCCCACTTTATTGTGGTGAATGATCCTTTTAATGTATTGTTGAATACAGTTTGCTAATATTTTGCTGAGGATTTTTTGTACATCTGTGTTCATCAGGGATATTGGCCTGTAGTTTTCTTCTTTTGTAGTGTCTGGTTTTGGTATCAGGGTAATGCTTGTCTCATAGAATGTATTTCAAAGCTTTCCTTACTCTTTATTGGAATGTTTGAGGAGAATAGGTATTAACTCCTCTTTAAATGTTTGATAGAATTCACTCAGGAATCCATCTGGTCCTGGACTTTATATTTTGGTAGTTTTTTGATTGCCAATTTAATTTCACTACTAGGAATCAGTCTGTTCAGACTTTCTATTTCTTCCTGATTCAATTTTGAAAAATCGCACATTTCTAGGAATTTATCCATTTCTTCTAGGTTGTCCAATTTTTTGGCAGATAATTTTTTCTAATACTTTTTTATAATCCTTTTTAATTCTTTATAATCCTTTATAATTCAATTGTTACTTCTCTTTCATTTCTGATTTTATTTATTTGGGTTCTTTTTTTTATGAGTCTGGCTAAAGATTTATCAATTTCATTTATCTTTTCAAAGAACCAAATACCAGTTTCATTGATTTTTTTTCCCTCCCGCCCACCCTCCCTCCCTTCATTCCTTCCTTCCTTCCTCTCTCTCTTTCTATTTTTCTTTCATTCTTGTCTCTATGTCATTTATTTCTGCTCTGAACTTTGTCCTCTATCATTCAGGGTCCCCCCTCTCTTTTTCACCCTTCTCGTATGTTCATCTGTTTTGTTTCTTAAATTCCACATATGAGTGAAATCATATGGTATTTGTCTTTCTCTGACTGACTTAATTCACTTAGCATAATACACTCTAGCTCCATCCACGTCATTGCAAATAACAAGATTTCATTCTTTATGATGGCTAAGTAATATTTACACACACACACACACACACACACCACATCTTCTTTATCCATTCATCAACTGATGGACACCTGGGATCTTTCCATAGTTTGGCTATTGTTAATAATGCTGCAATAAACATCGGGATGCATGCACCCCTTTGAATCTGTATTTTTGTATCCTTTGCTATTTTTTTGTATTTCAGTAGTGTTATTGCTAAATCAAAGGGTAGTTTTATTTTTAACTTTTTGAGGCACTTCCATAATGTTTTCCAGAGTGGCTGGCTGCACCAGTTTGCATTCCACCAACAGTGTAAGAGGGTTCCCCTTTCTCTGCATCCTTAGGAACATCTGTTGTTTCCTGTGTTAATTTTAGCCATTCTGACAGGTGTGAGGTGATATCTCATTGTAGCTTTGATTTGTATTTCTGTGATGAAGATTTGTATTTCCATGTGTCTGTTAGCCACACTTCTTTGGAGAAGTGTCTATTAATGTCTTCTGTACATTTCATAACTGGATTGTTTGTCTTTTGGGTGTTGAGTTTGATCAAGTTCTTTATAGACTTTGGACCAGATATGTTATTTGCAAATATCTTCTCCCATTCCGTAGGTTGCCTTTTAGTTTTGTCGATTGTTTCCTTCACTGTGCAGAAGCTTTTTATCTTGATGAAGTCCCAATAGTTCATTTTTGCTTTTGTTTCTCTTGCCTCTGGTGACATGTCTAGTAAGAAGTTACTCCAGCTGAGGTCAGATAAGTTGCTGCCTGTGTTCTCCTCTGGGATTTTGGTGGATTCCTATCTCACATTTAGGTCTTTCATCCATTTTGGGTTTATTTTTGTGTATGGTGTAAGAAAGTGATCCAGTTTCATTTTTCTGCATGTTGCTGTCCAGTTTTCCCAGCACCATTGCTAAAGAGATGTCTTTTTTTCATTGGATATTCTTTCCTGCTTTGTAAAAGATTAGTTGATCATATAGTTGTTGGTCTATTTCTGAGTTTTCTATTTTGTTCCATTGATCTATGTGTCTATTTTTTTGACAGTACCATACTGTCTTGCTGACTACAGCTTTATAATATAGCTTGAAGTACAGAATTGTGATGCCTCCAGCTTTTCTTTTCTTTGTCAGGATTGCTTTGGCTATTCATGTTCTTTTGTGGTTCCAGACAAATTTTAGGATTATTTGTTCTAGCTCTGTGAAAAATGCTGGTGGTATTTTTTTAAGATTTTATTTATTCATTCATGAGAGACACAGAGAAAGAGAGAGGCAGAGACATAGGCAGAGGAAGAAGCAGGCTTACTGCAGGAAGCCCAATGTGGGACTTGATCCGAGGACCTGGGATCATGACCTGAGCCAAAGGCAGACGCTCAACCACTGAGCCACCCAGGTGTCCCAATGCTGGTGGTATTTTGATAGGGATTGCTTTAGATATATAGATTGCTTTGGGTTGTATAGACATTTTAACCATGTTTGTTTGTTCTTCCAATGTCTTCTCTGATCTTTACTATTTCTTTTCTTCTTCTCAGTTTGATTGTTTATTTGAAACTTTTCTTGTTTATTGAGTTAATTTATTCTTTTTTTTCAAAGATTCATTTATTATTTTAGAGAGAGAGAGAGCAAGAGTAGGAGGGGCAGAGGGAGAGGGAGAGAGAATCTCAAGCAGAGTCCATGCAGCATGCAGAGACCAACGTGGGGCTTGATCTCATGACCTTAAGATCACGACCTGAGCCAAAACCAAGAGTCAGATGCCTAACTAACTGCACCACCCACACACCCAGAGTTAAATTTATTCTTAAGTATTTTAGTATTTTTGATGGTATTATTAATGGAATTGTTTTCTTAATATAATTTTTGTATTGTTCATTGCTTGGATATAGAAATGCAACCGATTTTTATATATTGATCTCCTATCCTGAAACCTTGCTGAATTCACTTATTAGCTCTAATCTTTTAGT
Organism: Nyctereutes procyonoides; assembly: GCF_905146905.1. NCBI lineage: Eukaryota > Metazoa > Chordata > Mammalia > Carnivora > Canidae > Nyctereutes > Nyctereutes procyonoides. Next base: position 8,087,319 of record NW_026575030.1, on the reverse strand, counting down.
AGCTTCCTTAGGATTTTCTGTATACAAGATCATGTCACCTATAAACAGAGATAATTTACTTCTTCCTTTCCACTGCCTTTTATTTATTTTCTTACCCAATTTCCCAGGATAGGACTCCAATACAGTTTGGTGAGAATGATTATCCTTCTCTTCCTTTGATCTTAGGAAAAAGACACTCAGCTCTCACCATTAATTATGATATTAGTTAGAAGTACTTCATATATACCCTTTATCAGGTTGAAGAAGTTTCCTTCTATACTTAATTTATCATGTATTTCTTATCATGAAAAGGTGTTAGTTTTTCTCACATGTTTTTTTTTCCACATCTAGTGAGATGGTTATGCAGTTTTTGTCCTTTCTTCTATTAATATGGCATTTTACATTGATTTTCTACTTGGTCATGATGTATAACATTTTAAAATATGTTACTGGGTTCAATTTTCTAGTTTTATATAGGATTTTGTGTGTGTGTGTGTGTGTGTGTGTCTTTATCTACAAGGGATATTGATCTGTGGTTTTCTTGTGATGTCTTTCTCTGGTTTCATTATAAGGATGATAATGGCTGCATAGAGTTTGCTATGGCTGATGTAACAAAGTACTACAATCTTGGAGGCTTAAACAATAAAAATTTACTACCTCATATTTCTTGATTCATATTGTCTCATAGTTCTCATACGTCTGGAAGTCTAAAATCAAGGTGGCAGCAGGGTTGGCTTTTTCTGAGGCTGCCAAGGAGTGATCAATTCCAGACCTGTGTCCTTGGATTGTAGATGACCGTCTTCTCTCTGTGAGCCTTCACATCATTTTCCTTTTATGTGTACATTTGTCCAAATTTCCCCTTTTTATAAGGACATAAGCCATATTAAATTAGGGCCCACCTTAATACCTCATTTTAACTTACTTCCTCTGTAAAGACCCCATCACTTCATAAGGTCACATTCTGAGGTACTGAGGAATAGAACTGAATTTGGGTGGGTGGGCAGTGGAGAAGACCTAATTCAACCCATAACAGGAAATGTCTTATATTTCCTATGTCTTGAAAATGTTTGTAAAGACCTATCATTAATTGTTTTTTTTTTAATTAGGTAGAATTTACCAATGAAGCCTCTTGTCTAGGGCTGAAGTTTTTTTGATCACTAATTCGGTCTTTTTTTACTTGGTATAGGTGCATTCAGATTTTCTTCTTGGTGTCAATAGTTTGTGATTTTTCTAGGAATTTTCCCTAGAAATCTATCTAATTTGTTGACAGGCAATTGCTCATGGTATTCTCTTATAATCTATTTTACTGGGGATCCCTGGGTGGCGCGAGCAGTTTAGCGCCTGCCTTTGGCCCAGGGCGCGGTCCTCGAGACCCGGGATCGAATCCCACGTCAGGCTCCCGGTGCATGAAGCCTGCTTCTCCCTCTGCCTCTCTCTCTCTCTCTCTGTGCGACTATCATAAATAAAAAAATAAAAATAATCTATTTTACTTCTGGAAGGTCAGTGGTAATGTGCCCACTTTTATTCCTGATTTTAGTCATTTAAGGTTTCTTTCTGTTTTTCTTGATCAGTCTAGATTTATCAATTTTGTTGATCTTTCAAAAAACCAACTTTTTGCTTTGTGAATTCCCTCTATTGTTTTTCTCTTCTGTTTTCCTTATTTCCACTCTAGTCTTCATTATTTCCTTTCTTCTGCTTTTTATGAGTTTCATTTGCTTTTGCTTTTTTAGTTTCTTCAGGTTATTGATTTGAGATGTTTTTTCTTTTTAAATATAAGTATTTACAGCTATAATTTTTCTCTAAGCACTGCTTTAGCTGTATCTTATAAGCTTTGGTATATCATGTTTTTGTTTTAGTTCATCTCAAAATTTTATCTGATTTCCTTTGTTATTTCTTCTTTTACTAACTGGCGTGTTAATTTCCACATATTTGTGAATTCCCAAAATGTATTTCTGCTATTTTCCAGCTTTATTCCACTGCAGTTGGAGAACATACCTGGTGTGATTTCAATCTTTTAAAACATATAGGGACTGGTTTTATAGTCTACTGTATGGTCTCTCCTGGAGAATGTTTTATGTGTACTTAAGAAATGTATATTCTGCTGTTGTTGGATGGGGTGTTCTATAGATGTGTGTTTAGTGGTTTTATAATGTTGTTCAAATCTTTGATTTATTGATCTTTCATCAAGCTTTTTACCTGTCATGGAAAATGGGCTATTGAAGTCTCCAACTATTATTGTTGAGTGGCCTATTTCTCTCTCCAATTGCAACAGTTTTTTACTTCATGTATTTTTGTTGTTAGGTTCAAATATGTTTATAACTGTTATATGTTCTTGATAAGTTGACACTTTTATTGTTCTAAAATGTTATCTCTAGTAACAAATATTATCCTGTAGTCTATTAGTCTTTTATTACATAGTCTTTTATGACATAGTTCTCTTTTGTTACTGTTTGCACAGTATGTTTTTTTCCATTCTTTTACTTTCAACCTATTTGTGACTTTGAATCTACATTGTGTTTCTGCAGCCAACACATAGTTAGGTATGTTAAAAAAAAAAAATCCATCCTGCTAATCTCTGCCTTTTAACTGGATGTTAAGTATTTTTACATTTAATCCAATTATTGATAAGGTAAGACTTATGACTGCCATCCTATTTGTTTTTTTAAAATTATTTAATTAATCTATTTATTTGAGAGAAATAGAGATAGCGAGAGAGAACATGAGCAGAGAGGAGAGGGCGAAGCAGGCTCCATGCTGAGCAGGGAGCCCAATGTGGGGCTCAATCTCAGGACCCTGGGATCATGACTTGAGCCAAAAGCAGGTACTTAACAGACTGAGCCACCAAGGTGCCCCATTCCTATTTGTTTTCTATGCCTTTTTCTTCTCTTTCCTTTTGAAGAGATGAAGTAGGGAGGGGCAGAGGAAGAGAGAATTTTAAATAGGCTCCATGCCCAGTGCAGAGCTGTATGTGGGGCTTGATTTCACAACTCTGAGATCATGACTTGAGCTGAAGTTGAGTTGGGCACTTAATTGATTGAGCCACCCAGGCACCCCATATCTTCTTTTATTTCTCAATTTCTCCATTACTTCTTTTCTTTGTGTTGAAGACATTTTCTAGTATGGCATTTCAATTCCCTTGTCATTTCTTTTACTATATATCTTAACTCATTTTCTTATTGTGATGGGACTTATAATTGATATGTTAACTGACAACAATTTAGTTTGGGCTAATAACAACTTAATTTCAGTAACTTTGCTCCCGTTTATTCCATTCTCCTCTTTTGTGATGTTATTGTACAAATTACATCATTATATACTGTGTGCCCATCCACACAGATATGTAATTATTGCTTTGTGTTGTCTTTTAGATTGTAATCAAACTGAGTTCACTCCTTGGTGAGTCACAGGTAGAAACTATATCAGATGAGTTGTTGCATAAAAGAGACTTTATGTGCAGCAAATAAGAAGATGTTGGGGAATAATTTCCAAAGCCATGAATCCTTGAACAGGGGTGAATGGATTCCTTTTATTTAGAGTTAGGATGAATATGTAGCTAGGGGAGTTTGTCTTCATATATACAGGCAGGCTTAAGTTGTGCATGCACCTTAAGGCCTATGCATACACTGTATGTTATGTAAACGTGGCTTGTGCTCCTCCTTGGATGGAGATTTTAATATTATAATGGGTAAAGATGACTATTGGTTACTCCATGGATCAATCCCTGATCCAACTGCACTGGCATAAATTGGGGGTTAAGCGCAGTGAGTGGTCTGGGCCACAGAGCTCTACCTCTGAATAGTCATTATTGCTTGAGGGGTAGTTTTGGTTTCCATCACTGGGATGTTATGCCTTTAGGGTCTTTTGCTTGAGTTAAGAGACAAGCTGGAAAGAAGAGCTAGAGGAAAAATGTGGGACAGAGGTCAATGGGTACAAGCAGGTGAGCAGTAAAAGTCAGGTCTTGGGGTCTAACTGGTGACAAGATGGGAGAAAGAGTTATAAATAAAAAATACATTTATATATTTACCTCTATAGTTACCTTTACCAGTGTTCTTTATTTCTTCATGGGGATTTGAGTTACTGTCTAGTGTCCTATTAATTCAGCCTGGAGACTCCCTTTCGTGTATCTTGTAAAAGCAGGCTTGCTAGTGATGAATTATCTCTAGTTATATTATGTATAATTAATATTATATATAAACTAATCATATTAGGTTTTTGTTTACCTGTGAGTGTCTTCATTTCTCTTTCATAGTTAAACATATTTATAATGGGTATTTGGAAACCTTTTTTTTTTTTTAGATTTTATTTATTTATTCATGAGAGACACACAGAGAGAGGCAGAGACATAAGCAGGGGGAGAAGCAGGCTCCCTGCAGGAGCCCGATATGGGACTCGATCCGGGGGGCTGCAGGATCACGCCCTGAGTGAAAGGCAGAGGCTCAACCGCTGAGCCACTCAGGCATCCCTTGAAGCCTTTTTCTGTGAAATCTGATATCTTGTCATTTCCACAGTCAGTTTTGTTGTCATATTTTTTTCTCAGTAAATGGGTTATATTTTCCTGTTTCTTGCATGCCTTAGAATTTTTTTTGTTGGGGATGCCTGGATGGCTCAGCAGTTGAGCGTCTGCTTTCAGCTCAGCTCCTGATCCCAGGATCTGGAATCGAGTCCCACATCAGGCTTCTTGCAGGGAGCCTGCTTCTTCTGTCTATGTCTCTGCCTCTCTCTGTGTGTCCCCCTGAATAAATAAAATCTTTTTTTTAATTTTTATTTATTTATGATAGTCACACACAGAGAGAGAGAGAGAGAGAGAGGCAGAGACATAGGCAGAGGGAGAAGCAGGCTCCATGCACCGGGAGCCCGACGTGGGATTCGATCCTGGGTCTCCAGGATCGCGCCCTGGGCCAAAGGCAGGCGCTAAACCGCTGCGCCACCCAGGGATCCCTAAAATCTTTTTTTTTTTTAAGAATTTTTTTTTGTTGAAAAGTAGACATTTTAGATAATAGGGACTATGGGTACTGCCTCACCCCCACACACAAGGGTTTATTTTTATTTGCTTGTTTGTTTTTTAGTGACTGGATTATCCTTCCTCCCATACAGTGTTAAGCCTCTAATTCACTGCTCCTCACAGCGATCCAACTTGGAAATACACATAGTTCCTTGGGATGACCGTGGTATTGGTAGAGTTCTCTTTTCTTGAACACACCTAACTGTTAAACTCCACTAATTGCTAGCTGATAGCTCTATTGTTTCCAGTGGTGCCCTCAGGCACAAATTGTTCTACAGAGGAATCCAATCAAAGTGTGGCTCCTTTGAAGGAATAGCTTCTTGGGTCTGTGTTTGATATTTGTTCTGACCCCAGGGTGGGTCTTTCCAGCCCCAACCATCGTACTCCATGGTTCTCTTGTAAACCAGCCAGCTGACATTCTAGGCTATGTTATCTTAAAATCCATAAAACTCCCCTTTGCCTTTCTATAAAACCTTGAGTGTTCTTGACAGTGCCCTTAGGTTTGAACTTCCCCACGCTCTGTTGAAAATGAAGTCAGGTCCTTGAGAAGAGATTAGGAGCTATCTATTTTATAGCCTGCTTCATTTACACTAATCTCTGAGCCAAGGCTCTGGAGCTGCAGGTGGGAACTAGGGCAAGCTTCTGAGTCATACCTCTGCTCCAGGAGGTGAATGTTAGAGTAGTGGCAGTAGCCTGAAGTCCCTTTGGTTTGTAACCATTACCTGATGAGCTGAAACAAGGGTAATTGGGGCCTCAGTATCCTTAGCATGCCACACCCAAGGTAGGGCCTCTATTCTAAAGTAGGGGCTGGGCAGTAGAAAGGAGCCTATATCTCTCGACAATACTTGCTTGGAATTAGCTTCAGCAGTAGGAAGCTGGGGGTGCAATGAGAAACACTGAAGTTCTGCTTCTCCTAAGAAAGCTCTTCAACTGGTGGTTTGGGGAGAGGGAACTCTGGGTTCTTTGCTGGAGTCTTTCTGGAACATTCTGGAGTCTTTTTACCTCAATGAGCTGGAAGAAGGAGGAAAGGAATGGTCTTAGTTCAAATACCACACACTCTTGCCTTTCTTACCAATTTTTTGGGGGTAGATTTTCTTAAATATATCTTTTGTCATTTGCTATTTGCCACTAAAACCATTTTTAGAGGCTTTAAATGCTGTTTTAAAAACTAATTTTCATCAGTTTCACTGGGGAGCTCAATGGAGCTCAATGGAGCTCCTCTCGCTGTCACGTTGGAAGTGGATCTTCCTTGTCTCTCATTTTGCAAGTATAGTTTTGCTGGATTTAGAGTTCTTGGTTGAATCTCTTTATTTTTTGGCAGTTAAAATATGTCATCTTTCTGTCTCTGGTCTCTGTGGTTGAAGATTTTACTTACTTACTTACTCACTTACTTTTTTAGTTGAGAGAGAGAACATTAGCAGTGGGGAGGGGCAGAGGGAGAAGCAGATCCCAGGACCCTGGGATCATGACCGAGCTGAAGGTAGCTGCTTAACTGAGTCACTCTGGTGCGCTATTTGTTCTTGATTTTAGGTGAACTGCTAACATTTCACCATTAAGAATAATATTTTCTGTAAATTTTTTTCTGTGAATTTTTAATAGGTTATCAGATTAAGGAAGCTCCCTTCTATTCCTGTTTTGCTATGAGATCTTTAAAAAATTAAATTATGAATAGGTATTAAATTTTACCATGTCTGTTTCTGTATCTATTGAGATATTAAAATGTTGGGGGGTGCCTGGGAGGCGCAGTTAAGCATCCAACTCTTGGTTTCGGCTCAGGTCGTGATCTCAGAGTCAAGAGATGGAGCCCTGGGTTAGGCTATGCACTCAGTGTGGAGTCTTCTCTCTTTCCCTGTGCCCCTCCTGCTCATGCTTCCTCTCTCTCTAAAATAAATAAATCTTCAAAAAATGTTTTTAAAAATGTAGTGAATATTTATAGAGTTTCTTATGTTAAATTATACTTGTATTCCTGGAATATGTCAAACTTAGTCATGGTATTCAATCTTTTTATATATCCAAGATTAAATTTGCTGATATCTTTATTTGGGATTTTTGCATTTATGTTCATGAGTGAGATTGGCTTATAATTTTCCTTTCTCATATAGTTCTTGTCTATTTTTGTTATCACTCATTGCCTCCTAGAATAAGTTGGAGAATAGTTTATCTTTTTGTAATTTTTAGAAGAGTTTATATAAGATGGAATGGTTTGTTCTTTAAAAGTTTAGTAAAAATTTTGCTGCTAAACCATCTGGGCCTTGGGTTTTTTGTGGGAATTTTTTGGAGGGTGGGGGTGGAAAAATTTTAAACTACTGATAGTTTTTTTTTAATAACTTAGGAATATTCAGACTTTCTTTTTTGGAATCCATTTTCGTAAGTTATATTTTTGTCCATTCTAAGTTGTCCAATTTAATCACATAAATTCATGTGTAGTATTCTCTTACTATCTTTTTAATTTGCTTCATCTGTAGTTTTGTCTTCTTTTTATACTAAGATTATTTCTGAGTCTTTTCTTTCTTTTTCTCATGACTAGACTTATCAAAGACTGATCAATTTGATTAGTCTTACCATAAAACCAGGCTTTGACTTGGTCAGTCCTTTCTAGTGACCTATTTCATCAATTTCTGATCCTCCATTTAGTATGCCTTTCTTTTTACTTTTACTGGGTTGATTCTTAGTGTATTAATTCTTAGTGAATAGGGCAGCCCCGGTGGCGCAGCGGTTTAGCGCTGCCTGCAGCCCGGGGTGTGATCCTGGAGATCCAGGATGGAGTCCCATGTCGAGTCCCATGTCGAGTCCCATGTCAAGTCTCATGTCGGGTTCCCTGCCTGCATGGAGCCTGCTTCTCCCTCTGCCTCTCTCTCTCTCTGTGTCTCAATAAATAAATAAAATCTTAAAAAAAATCTTAGTGAATAATTGAGACTATTGGTTTCCTTCTAAGTAATATTTTTGCTGCATCCTCAAATTTTTGATAAGGAGATATTTGATTACCATTCCATTTTAAATTTTGGAAAAATTCATTATAATTTTCTTTTTGATTAATGGTTTGGAAATCTATTTAAATTTCAAAATGTATGGGCATTTAAAATATAGCCTTTTATTCTTGATTTTTAATTTTTTTGTGCCAAGTTTGGAAAATATATCTGTATGACATTTATTCCTTGAATTTTTTGAGATTTGCCCAGGACTGATATATTTTCATTCTGTTTTCTTGAGAAGAATATAATTTCCCTATACCTTATGATTTTAAGCTTATTATGTTGTTATAGACACACATACACCCATACACAATTTTTGCTTGTTGCAATTTCCCAGTATAACAATGGATTTGTCATTTTTTTTGCTTTATGTATTTTGAAGCTGCATTATTAAATGCATGCAATTTTAAAATATTAAAATATTTATCATTATATGTAGTGACTCTATCTCTAATAATGTCTTTTGCCATAAAGTATACTTTGTATAATGATCTAACTACCTGGGATCCCTGGGTGGCGCAGAGGTTTGGCGCCTGCCTTTGGCCCAGGGCGCGATCCTGGAGACCCGGGATCGAATCCCACATCGGGTTCCCGGTGCATGGAGCCTGCTTCTCCCTCTGCCTGTGTCTCTGCCTCTCTCTCTCTGTGTGACTATCATAAATAAATAAATAAAAATTAAAAAAAATAATCTAACTACCTCAACTTTCATTTGATTTGTTTTTGCCTAACACATTTTTTACTATTGCTTTATCTTTAGTTTTCAGGTGTGCCACTTGTAAATAGTAAATAACTGTATTGAAAAATCCAATCTGGTAATCTCTGTCTTTTAATTCAGGAATTTAATCTGTTTATATTATTGTGATTATTGATATATGTGGATTTTTTCTAACATCTACTTTTGTTTTTATTTTTTTATTATTTATTTATTTAAAGATTTTATTTATTTATTAGAGAGAGAGAGAGAGAGAGAGAGAGAGAGAGGCAGAGACACAGGCAGAAGGAGAAGCAGGCTCCATGCAGGGAGCCCGACATGGGACTCGATCCCTGGTCTCCAGGATCAGGCCCTGGGCTGAGGGCAGCGCTGAACCGCTGAGCTACCCGGGCTGCCCTCTACTTTTGTTTTTAATGTCTCCTGCTTTTTTATGCTATTTTTCTCTTTTATTGCTTTTTAAGAATTGACATTTTTGTTTATTTGCTTTATTTCATTTTTTCCTCTCCTAAGGATTTGGATGTTATATTTTTAGTTTTTAGTGGTCACCCTTAGCATTTTTCCAGACTTACTTAATAAAACCTTAATTAGTCCATAATTTCTTCTACCCCCGAACAAATACAAGTGTCTCAGAACATTTTAACTCACTCATTTACTCAGTCACCTTACATGTCATTGTTGTCCAGTCTTTCGGTACCCTTTAGAAGAAACTCACATATGTAGACATTATTATTATTTTATATAGACATGGCTTATTTAGATTTGCCTTCATGGTCACTAGTTCTTTTACTATTCCTTCTTGTTTTTTGCCTCTCCCCTGGGATTATTTTTTCCTTCTATCCAAAGTATACTTTTTAGAAGTTCTTTAGATAAGAACTATTGGTAAACTCTCTATTCTTGCATATCTGAAATGTCCTTTTTTTCCTTCTTTCTTAAGATCAATTTTGCTAGATTTATAATTGTAAATTGACAATTATTTCCTCTCTGTACTTTCAAGATATGAGATCACTATTTTCTGATTTCCATTGATTAAGTTTATTATTATAATTTCACAATTGTTAATAATCTGTCATTTTTCTCCAGCTGCTTTTTGAGCTTCCTAATGTTTCTAGGTGTGGTTTCAGTTTTCAGATATGCTTTCCTGCTCAGAGGTATGCACTGTGCTTTCTGCTTTTTAGAGTCTAGTCTTTTATTACTTTGAAAAAATCCTCACCCTTTATCTCTTTAACATTTGCCTTTCTACCATTTTTTTATTTCTGGAGCTCCGCTTATTTGTACGTTAGACTTTTTCATTTTAACCTCTATCTCTTTTAGCATTCCTTTTATATTTTCTGTCCATTTGTCTTTTATCTCTCTCTCTCTCTCTCTTTTGCATCCTGGGTAATTTCTTCAGCTCCATTTTAAAATTCACTAATTTTCTCCAATTGGCTATTAAATCCATCAAATTAGGTTTGTTTCCAATGATATTTCATTTCTGAATTTTCTATTTTTTGTCATACCTGGTTGATAATGTTGGGTATCACTGTATTTCTCCTAAAAACAATTACTGTAAGATTATCACTTGTAATAATTACTATTATTAGTGTTGTAGATATTATTTCTACTTTATATTTTAATTAAGACCTTATTATATTGATTTTAAAAAGTATAGGTAGGTTATATTTCTGAATTTCATTTTAGGTTAGTAGAAAGGGTTTTCAAATGATTTGTTAGAAAAAGTTGGTGCCAGTCTGGTGGGATTGAGTTTCTACTCTACTGCTGCCGGCTTCCTCTTTTGACAAAGACCAGGGCAGTGACCCAGTAGAAGCAAGCTTCTGTGCTTCCAGGGGCCCACGTCATTGCTTTTGGAAAAGATTCAGCTTGTCAAATAGCCAAGTGACAAATCTTCTCTTAAACTTGTATGAGTTATTTTGGTTGTTCCTTAGTTCTTGCGTGAACCACCTTAATAATGGACATTCTTTCATCATTTCTTTTAAAGCTTAACTCTCTCAGCATTATGTGTGGGAGGACACAGAGTAAAAAAACAAAACTCCAAGCATGAGATTTTTTTTGTTGCTGTTGAAAATTATTTGAAGTGGTTTTCTGACCATGGTTCTTTCTTTGGAAAACTCTTCTCATGGGCTCAAGGCCACCTTTTGGTTATTGTTCCCAAGAAATGGTTTTTAGGTATTAGACTACTTTGTGCACATGGATTTCTTTTTTTCTCTTTTTCCCCCTATAGAGTAAGACAGTTTTGCTTTAGTAGAAAAGCTTGACTGCATAATAGGTTGGTGTTCTGCCTTTCAGAGAACAGGGGCTGCAGCCACATCTGCAGCGTGCAGGGGCATATCTCTCCAGCATGGCCAGGGAACCCATGTCCTGGGGAAGGTTAATAGAGCAGCAATGCAGCACAGCAGGGACAAAGGAAGATATCTAAGCCCTTGTTACTCAGAGTGTCTGAGGATCAAACACCATCCATGTTACTTGGGAGTTTATTAGAAATGCACAGGGTCAGCCTCATCCTAGATCAGGACTTAGAGCCTGTGTGTGAACAAGATCCATATGTAACTCCTGTGCACATTCTAGTTTGAGAAGCACGGTGCTCTCACCTACATTTTGAGCTGTAGCCTTCTGACCACAGCAGACACTGCTCCCTCCAGGAAGCCTTTCCCCAACTCTACTGGCTTTGGGTGCTCCTTTCACACCACAAACAAGTCCCCCCCAACACACACACACATACCACCACCACCACCACCACATCATCACCTGGATCTTGTCTGTCCTTCCCTGCCTATTGCTGTGGGTCTGTGTGCCTGCCCTTCCTAGGAGGTAAGCTCTAGCCCAGATCATCCTGTGCTCACCTTGTACATTCATTGCCTGATGATGAGCAAACGTCAATCAGAAGGCTCATTGAGCCAATGAATGAATGAATGAGTGGGCAGGTAGGTGATCAGCAGGACAGAAATAAAAGCCTGAAATTCACAGGTTAGGTGTTTATTTTTGCTGCTTCTTTGACAAGCTCTACGAGGTAAACACAAAATACACAAACTGTTTCAATGGCATTGATTTTGAACATCAACCATGGCATTTAGGGTTTCTGGAGCATGTTGGTTCAGGCACTTTTGTACCCAGAGGCACATAGAATTTACCAGGCTGAAAGGGAGTGACTTGCTTTCATGGGGATGCTGTTGCCAGCTGCCCGGTGAGGTAGGGAAGAGCAGCAAACACCAGATCAAGGCCAAGCACACAGTCCACCCTGCTTTTCATGAGTTGATTGTCCAGCTGGTGGGTGGCCAGGTCCTCTGCTGCACCTGTTCCCTCCTGCCACCCACCTTGGAACCAGTTCCCTCCCCTGGGAGCACCTGCAGCAGGAGGTGGGGAGGAGGGGAGGGAGCATAATGGATTTTGCTGTATGTCAGCATCTTTGGTATAAGGAAATTCCCTGGGCCCAGGGAGGGCTGGAGAAGGAAGGCAGCCAATACTGACTGGGACTGGGGTTGAAGACCTGGTGGATCCCAGTTGCCTCTGTTCTCCATGCTTCCAATCAGCAGGAAATTGACGGGCCCTCATTTCATTAAGCAAATGCCAGGATCTGTGCTTTGCCCACCTCCTTTTTCAGTCAGCCTCTCCGAGGATCTCAGTGGCTGCTCCATCAGGTCCCATTTGGAAGAAAAGATTCTGCTGCTCAGCCTTGAAGCAGCAGATGGAAAACATCTGCAGGAAGCAAAGTTTCGCCTGCACTGCCTTCCCTCCATCACTCACTGGCCTAATGAGATATTCTTACACTTGGCTTTCTTTTTCTTCCCCCCTCCTTACTAAAGGACACTAATGTGCTCTACAGACATGAGCTCATGAAGCCTCCCTGGGGAAGCAGGGGCATCCTTGTAGCACAGTCTTGTCAGCCTTTGCTGGCTCAACCCTCTGTTCCTAAGATCCCCTCTGGCCCGGAAGACCTAAGACATAACAAGTGTGACCAGTGCTCCCCATTCAGAGCAGAGTACAGTGTCAGCCTCACTTGTGTCTTCCACTGGGACTTCACCCCCAGTGGGTAAAGCACCCAAAGGTGCTTTTTCTGTGGACATGACAGATCATCCTGGTTCTAGAGCTGGCAGGGGGGCTCAGCCAAAAATAGCTGTTTCTCCACAGGGGAAATAAAAGCCGTTTCAGTCTGAACAAGCAAGGGATGGCATGGGATTTGAGGACACATGTCCTATGGCCCTGACTGTGGTCCAGCCTCTTGTGCTTTAGGGTAGCAGCACTTCAAGTTTGTAGCTTTGGTAGAAAAGACACTCCCAACTATTTTGAAGTATGACCACCTGGGGTTGGTGATTCTTGTTGGGGCTTGTTGCCCACGTTCTCCCTGTCTCCCTGGAGCAGTGGAGGAGCTTGGTGCCAGTGCGGTTTTCTGGCAGTTTCTCTGCCCGGGAGGAGGAGAGGACATTGGACGAGGTTCCCAGTGTTTTTGCACAGGACCAGTTAGGTGGAGACCATCAGTCCCTCAGTGCCCTGGGTAGGGCCTGGGGAAGGCACCCCTGGGATGCTAAGCGCCAGTCTGCCTTGTTTTCCCCTCCCCCTCAAACTGACTTTCAGAGGGTCTGCTCTGGGCCTTTGTAAGAGATATCCAAACTAATGATCTGAAAGGTGAGAAGGCACAGTGGTTTAAAGAACGGTCATCACCAACTTAAAGGAAGGAAAGAAATTACACTTGTTCTCAAGATGATTCATTAGTGGCTCCTGTGCGGAGGTGACTTCACACTCCCACAAGAGATCAATGTGCCGCCGTTGTGGTGACTTCTGGCTTTCAGGGGAAAAAAAAATCTCCCCGGCTCAGAGAGGGTTGGGGAGATCAGCCTGGCCCACACCCCCTACCCCCTCCTACCTAGCAAAGCACCCATCTACAGGCAGCAGGCTCACCCCCCAAGGGCCCTGGCTCCCGCCTGACCTCCTGCTAGGCTGGAGGTGAATGAGGGAGGAGACCCACCCCCTGCCCTGCTCACTAGCCACTCTTTCGCCCTGTGCACTGAATCCAGCTCCAGACAGAGCTCTCACCTGCCCCCCTTAAAGCCCCGGCTCTGCGAAAGCTTTGGGAAAGCAGCAAAAAGGGTGTGAGGACACAAATGGATCAAATCCACCAAGAGACAAGCCTCTCACTGCCTTTTCTGTGCAGAGAGTATATGTCAGTCTTGGCAGATATCCCACTAACATGAGCTCCTGTTCTCCTAACATCTGGCACTGGCTTTTAAATCTACAAGTTGAGATCTCAGGGACTCAGCTTTTTTAACTAAGTAAGTATAAATGCAAATCCTGTTATAGATATGAAATATATGTGAACATATATAGCGCACACGCATGTGTGCCATTCGGAATATCACTGCATACATTGGTGTCCTGGGAGTTCAGACTAGAGACCTAGCAGTTTGTGCACAATTTCACCGTACCAGGCGATCCAGAGAAGCGGCCCTGACAGGCCCAGGGCGCTATCCTGCCTGTGTCTGCTTTCTGGGGCCAGAGGCAGGCAGCTCACACGTGGCTCGTCTTCTGGGCCAGGGCATGGTCCATTGGCAGGGTAAACTTGATGGCACCATCCTTCTCCCAGCCCCTCCGGATCTTGGAGAGCCTGTGGCGGAAACAGGGCAGCAGGAACAGGCCTTTGGCAAGGATCACGACACAGGGCACCAGCAACGTGAGCGTGAAGGTAGGCGGCAGATAGAACTTGTAATGGCTGTCTTCGAAGGCGCGGGTCCAGCCGTAGGTGAGTGTATGCAGGGTGCTCAGCACCAGGGCTACGAAGCCCAGCGTGGACTGTAAAAGAAAGGAGATGGAGTTAGGGCCAGTGGTGGTGGGGGTGGTTGGTGACACATAGGGATCCCACCTGTGGCTCATCTGCTTGCCTGGCCCAGGGGGAGGAAGGAGGGCTGCTTTGATAGTCAAGAGTCTGGGTGCCAATCCCAGTCCTGTCACTCCCTCTCTGTAGGATCTTCATCATACCTAAACTCTTGGAGCCTCAGTTTCCCCTACAGAAAAGATGAGAATAATGTCTCTACCCTGCAGGTAAGGGCTGACTGCATCATGAGGACTTGACAAAGTAATGCTGCCCCCATCCCCACCCCACTGCATTATTCGTGCCTCTGGTGGCTGCCGGAGGACTTCAGATGCAATGAAGTTCAAAGTTTAAAAACATTTTACTGGTTCTGTGTATATTTTAATGTATATTTGAGTAAGGAGTGTCTGCCAGCATACCAAAGCCCTAATTTTGCTAATAATATTTGGCCTAAGATGAGGCCAGATAAAAAAGTGAGTTGGTTTTAAGATGACTTACACATAAACACAAAGTAACAAGTGTACTTGGCATGTGGATTTGGCACCGGTAGTGAGGGTGGCTCCACGGGCATGTGGGCTGAGTGACCTGATACTATCTGTGAAGCCCAAGGCTTGAGAGCATCAGATAGATGCTCTTGGCGGGTGCTGGCCCTTCCCCTCCCACCTACACCCTGACTCATGAACACCTCAGCTGAAAACCCCGCCAGGTTACTCTCTTACCTGGAAGGGAATGGGTACTGTGTGGAGATCGGGACAGTCACAAACCCAAACAGAAGCAGTTTAGGCCATTTTACAGGGAAGGGGAGCATCCCAGCCCTTGAGCCATGGGTGGCTCTTATGTACCACCTCCAGCCAAGAGCAGCTCTTCATCATCCCAAGGGCTATACAATCCCGACTTTCTCTGGGAGCTGTGGCATGTAAATAGCTGGGAAGTGCTGATCTGTAGCTCTAGCCTTGGAATCTTTGGCAGGTCAGGTTTCTTGTGGACATCAAATGAGGCATTCTAGAGTCCATTTGTGGGGGCTAGAGTCTTGAATGACACTGTGGCCCTGGGCAAGCCACTAAGTCAGCCTCAGTGAGAAGTCAGTGGTCCCCAAAGTTAAAGCTGGGAGATGTGAGGGAAGTGCTGTATGGCTGGGCATTCTGCGGCCTCTAGACGAGGTAGGGATGATGGAGAGCACAGGGTACCAAGGAGCAGGGCTGTGTGGCAGGCATGGAGGAGAGGCACTGGGCAGTTCTGACTGCATTCCATAAGCACTGAGGAACCATTGAGATTTTGGGCAGGAGAGCCCTGTGTTTCTTACATAAGGAATGAAAATAGCAGTGACTCATCAAGCCATGAACACATATGCATTTTCTCTAAGGAGACACTGTAAGGGTTCAGTTGAAATGTGGCAGTATGAGGGTACCTTGGGGTACTCTCTATAGGGTGGTTTTGAGCTTTCCACAGAGAAGCCACAATTGGGCCTCCTGGATTTCCTTCCAGCCCCGTTTGTCAGCATCGATCCAGGGGCTGGGTAGAGAGACACTGTCTTGCTTGTACTCCCCTCAGGCATGGTTCTAAGTGGGTCTGATTCTGCTACCAGGCCTTATTCTCGCTCCTCCCTAGTGTGGGGGACACCTTGCTTATACCCACTCCAGTACAAACACCAAGACAGTGAACCTCAGTACGTGGAGGAACATTGTTTGGAAGAATTGCTTGCAATACTTTTATGAAAAAACAAAGCATTTTCTAATGGCTATATTCTATATGTCCCTAGACAGGTTGCCAAGTATAGCATTTTTGAACCCTAAAAAATACTAGTTGCCAAAAGATCCCCAGTGTCTATCATTCCTGGCCACCACTGTTTTCTTCTTCGCTTTTAGTAACTTCAAAGATGTTTTTATCTCATCTTTAACAACTTCCTGGCTCAACACAGCCTGGTGGGAAGAGCCACGGTTGGTTCTGTGCTACTACCCACAGGTATGCCATATTAAAATGATCAGCCCCCAAATGGAAGGCTCCCTGACTGCGAGTCACAACCAGATCCGTGTCACTTGCAGATGTATCTATCAAGAACTCCAAACCTCCTGGCAACTTCTGAACCACCCCAAATTTTTCTAAGTTCTGATCTATTGATATTGAAGACTGGGATTAAAAAGGTCTGAGCACTGAGAAAATATTTGGGGTTAATATCCAGACTATAGAGAGGACTCCCAAACTCAGCAACAGAAAACCAAACACCTCAATTCAAAAATAGGCAAAGCACTTAAATAGAACTATCTCCAAAAGAAGACCCATGGATGGCTAATAAACACATGAAGAGAAGCTCCACATCACTCATCATCGGGGAAATGCAGATCCAGACCATAATGAGATGTCACCTCACACCCATTAGGATGGCTAGCTGTCAAAAAAACCCCCAGAAAACAAGTGTTGAAAGGATGTGGAGAAATCGGACACCTTGTACACTGGGTGGGCACAGCTGCTGGGGAAGATGGGTTGGGGGGGAGGTTCCTCTAAATAAAAATACAATTACCAGCCCACCCTCTTCTGATATACACCCAAAAGAATGGAAAGCAGGGTCCCGAAGAGATACATGTATACCCCGTATTCTCAGTGGCATTATTCACAGGAGCCAAAGCATGGAGGCAACCCAAGTGTCCACCGGCAGAAGAATGGATAAGCAAAATGGGATATTCCTAAACAGTAGACTATTACTCAGCCTTATAAAGGAAGGCAGTTCTGACACATGGTGTGACACAGATGGACCTTGAGAACATTATGCACATGAAATCAGCCAGGCACAAAAAGACAAATACTGTATGATCGCGTTTCTATGAGGCAGTCAGGTCACAGACACGGAAAGTGGAATGGTGGTTGTCAGGGGCCGGGGGAGGGGATGGTGGGGGGTTAGTGATTACTGGGGACAGGGTGTCAGTGTTGCAAGATAAAAAGAGCTCTGGAGATGGAAGGTGGGGACAGTTGCACAACAGTATGGATGTGCTTAATATCACTGAGTCATACATTAATGGTTAAGAGAGTAAATTTCGTGTTATTTTACTACAATAAAAAAAAATTGAGGGGGGAAGAAAAGGTCCCCAGCACCAACCATCAGGAATCAATCTTTGAACAAGCTGGACAACTATGCTGATGTTCCCCAACTGGCTGCCCGGCCCCAAATCCTTACTTCCCCTTCCTCACGTGGATATACTGGGCTTTGCTCAGATGGCTGGGAAGTGCGTTTTACCCCTAAGTCTGAGACTGTGATTTGCAAACCTGGCTACATAGTAAAATCATGGGGAGCTTAGGAAAATATGAAATGCCCAAGCCCGGCCCGGAAATACAGATGAGGTTGGCTTGGGGTGGGGCTCGGGTATCATGAGCTTTTAGAAATTCAGTGACGATGCTAATATGCAGTGAGGACTAAGAACAAAAATTTAGGAGACTCTCATCACCCAAGTCTGAAGTTGAGGTCACGGTGAGAAGCCCCCATGTGCCGCTCTGCCCAGGCTATTTGATTACGATGGACCTGATCTTATATGTGCCTTCCACAAAGATCCACTGAGGCCTCAAAGGGCCCACAACCTGCATCGTGGGCTGCAGCAATGAGAACCCACCCAGGCCTAGAGATCCAGCCCTGGTGGCCCCCAGAAGGCCTCAGCATTTCCCTCAGGGACATGCCCTGGAGCTCCAGTGTTTGACTCATGTGGCCCACCATCCCCAGCCCCTAATTTGGAGTGCTGGATTGTGGTAGGAATGTGGGAGGGCACAGAGATGCTGCTCCCGTTCCTGCAACCCCATCCTTTTGCCATCCCAAATTCCATGATGACAGATGGCAGGAAGCCCCAGTCCCAGGTTAATGGTTTACAGAGAGGGCTGACACCCAAACATCAGCCAGTAATGAAGGGCCTTTGGACTTCCAGTGCCAATGGGACACCTGGATGATTCCAGGGAGTTTGATTTCCTAAAGCTCTTTCTCCTTGGGAACATTTTGAAAATCCCATCCCCATCCCAACACACACCCACACTCCCCAAACGAAGGCCATTTATATTGTACGTAAGCTTGTTAGCAAAAAAGAAACAGCCAGGTTGTCTGTGGCTCTTGCTCCTGCTCAATTACTGTGGCGTAGAGGGGCTGTGGACAATCGCTCATGAAGCTGCCGTCAGAGCCGGTCTCTGTCATTATTTCAGGCAGGTGGCCGGAGTGGCCAAGGTCAGGGGAAGTCCCTCTAACTCTGAGGCAGAACTGAGTTGCTAGAGCAGAACCCTAATTTCTCTGTCCAGGTGAGCAGCCCCGACCTGGCTATTCTGCAACCTAACAATGTTTAACTGGCTTACTTTGAGCAGTTAGCACAGCCAAGGCCAAACCAAAGCCATAATCACAAAACCCAGAATTTAAACCTTTGCAAACCACCTTAGGAACAAAAGGATAAAGATAAACACAAGTCACCGCTGTAGAGTCAACACACTGTTTTGATGGCTTTCAGCTCCAGAAATCATCACAGACCCAGGAGTCAGGCCAAGCCCCTGGAGATCTGTAGCTCTCCCGGGCCAGCTGCTGAGCCCTGGTGACCTGTCGTGGTTGTGTGTGGCAGCGGGAGGAAATGGGGCCCGGGTAGCTCCTTGCTGGCAGTGCTAACCTCAAAAATCATCCAGCTACTATCGGGTGCATGTATGGTGTGTCTGACATGCCCTTGGTTCACACCTCCCTGAGGACCACAGGACATAAATGGGGACACTGGTGCTCCAGCAGGCTAGGAAAACTATCTCATGGGGCGGTGGCGGTCTTGGGACTGAAACCCAGATCTGCTCACTCCACACCCTGTGTCAGCCACCCCAACGGTTACCACACACACAACAAAAACAGACTTCTCGGGCATCTGAGTCCACAGGTCAGGGGTGGGTCTGGGTATCTGTGTTTCTCCAAAAGAGCTCTGTGACTTCTAACTTCGTGATGGTGGCTCGCAGGAAGAAACATACTTTTCATTACTGCCCAGGACATACCACATATGTAAATATAACTACCGAATCAATATAACCGCAAAAACTATCCTTAGGACATGCAAAGCACTCTGAATTTTTGTAACATCCTATCCTACTTCATTTTTTTAAAAGCTGGTTATGATCCACCAGATTGATTTCACGACCCACCAGTGGGTATCGACTATAGTTTGGAAACACCACCCTGGATCATTCTGATCCCCAAAGTTGGAGTCTCCCAGTGTCTTGTGAGCTCAGAAATGGGTGATTGGTATCTTAGGAGTAATGGAAATGTGGCCACATATGCTAAGAATAATGCAAAATGCTTTTTACTTTCTTCCACATGTCGTCTTTCACCTCTGTAGGCATTACCTCCATCTTACAAGAGTGTAAAGTGAGGTTCAGGGGGTGTTCGTCACCTGCCCACGATTCCAGAGCTGGGACAGGGGGAGGCAGAGCTGGACCTGGGCTCTGGGCGCTGACAGTTCCTCCTCCCTATTAGCACCCTTGGGAGATAGAGCATTTGTTTTCGTGGACAGAATGTGGGCGTTTGACTTCCGTAAGTAAAACCCTGCCTTTCTACCCATCCCCTGGCCTTGCAACCCCCCTGCTCTTGCAGTGGGAGAGGGACTTCCATATTTACATTTCAGCTCTTCAATATGTAAAGTCAAGCGTGGCTCCTGAGGTTCCAGTCAGCCTTCGCTAACAAAATCAAATCCTCTGGCTTTCTCTGGGAGCCAGAGCCAGGGCTTGTAATCTACAGCTGCTTAACGGAGCAGCTTTCTGGTTAGGGGAGCGGCCTGCAGTCTGTTTTAATTGTGGATAAACCATGCACCCCAGGATACTCCAAGCAGGAACAGGAAAATCCGAGATTTGGGTGTGCGACACATGGGGATTAATGGCAGATAAATAAAATTCTGTTTTTCCCCCTCTGCTGCTAGCGTGTGTCAGCCCTGAGCACTCCCCCCGAGACCGTCTGAGATGAGCAGAGCCACTGAGATTCAGAAACAAGACATATTTTAAAAAAAAAACAAAAACCCCAAATAACCACAACTGTGTTTTGTTCTAGGGTGTGTAAGCGTCCCCAATAAGGGACAATTAATTTGGATTACATAAGAGCACTGCGGCACCTCGGCGACCCCTGTGAATCCTGTACTGTGTCCTCACCACACAGGGAGGATACGTGACAGATTTTTGTTGATACTGGGGGTGGAAATGAGAGCTGTTCCCTGCCCTGATACAGTATCAATGCAGAAACCAGTATTAGTCAGCACCTATCCATGGAGGGGATGAGTTAATCCGCCAACACTTGGGGGCTGACCGCGTACTCTGTATGGAGAACGGTGGGAAATGCCAAAGCAATGTAAAAAAATGTGCCTGGCTCAGATGTCCTTGTGACTGAAATGTGGCTATGCCTGTTTTGTTCCCTATCCCATCGGAGGCCTAACACGATGCCAGGCATGCCTTAAGTGTGCAATAAACATGTACTGAATGAATGAATACATGTGTGAAGACCCTGTGCCTGGGGCACCTGGGTGGCTCAGTTGATGAAGCATCTGACTCTTGATTTTGGCTCACGTCATAATCTTAGGGTCATGAGATCAAGCTCCAAGCTGAGCATGGAGCCTGCTTGAGATTCTCTCTCTCCCTCTGCCCTCTGCCCCTCCCCATCCCCTCTAAAATAAATAAATAAATCTTTACAAAAAAACCCTGAAAAACAAAAACCCTGGGCCAGTAACAGCATTTCCTAAACTGTATTTGGTGGAATGTTATCTGCAAGACAAAAAACAAACCCAACAAAGTGGGGAGAGGTAGGGTGTTAATGCTCAAGTAGGTCTGGGTAACAGGTTGGTTGTAGACATTATTAGAATTTTTTTTTAAGATTTTATTTATTTATCCATGAGAGACACAGAGAGAGAGAGAGGCAGAGACACAGGCAGAGGGAGAAGCAGGGTCCATGCAGGGAGCCCGATGTGGGACTCAATCCCGGGTCTCCAGGATCGCACCCTGGACCGAAGGCAGGCACTAAACCACTGAGCCACCCGGGCTACCCCATTACTAGAATTTTGATGTGCCAGAGGGCATTGTGAATCTCTTAGGGAAGGCAAATCTTTTCTCAGATTTATTCAACTACGGACCTCCTTTTCTCTGAATATCTCATAGGTATGGTGTACATGCCATGTCTTATCCCCTATAAACTGGTGATCCTAATGCTTACCTCCTCTTCGCCCCATAAGAATCAACAGGTTAAAGGGGACACAACAGAGCCAGTTGAGATGAGGTTGCTGAGTGGTCGGCGAGGCTCCCTCACCGGCTCGCTGGCTCTCAGCTAGACCAGTGAGATATGCAGTGACTGCACATCATGAAATTTTGTCTGAGAAGCACAAGAACCATAGACACTGAGAATGTTTAGTCCAGGGTTCAGTGTTCCATCGTCTAATTTTTTTCCCATATCTACATCTGGCTTCCCCAGACATCATGAGGTCGAGCTTATCCCACAGCCTCTTCATCAGGTGTGGCCGAGCTCTCAAGGCTCCAGAAGGCCCTAGCGTCTGACCAAGCCATCCTGCTGCAAAGATTACATAAGCCAAGGTGGTTGATGGAGGGGAAGGTGCTGTACATGAGAGTCAGGGCCAACACTGAACTAGCGGAGTCTTACCAGCAGAGGTAGAAGAAGTACTTTACCTGAACGAAGCTGAACTCCCTCCAGTTAAGTGAGTTTGCAATGGACGGCAGTGATGTGACAGCCAGCAGGGACAGCGTGCCAAGGGCCAGCACGCCCAGCGACAGGTATATCTCCATCCGCCAGACTTCCTCCTCGATCCACAGGTGACTCTTGTTGGCCAAGACCTGAAGCGGATGGAAGAAAATCCATGGGCACAGTGGCCGAGGTTGGGGCCCTGGAGGTATCAGTGAGAGATTTTCGGCCTGGATAAACATTGCAATGGTGAACATTCCCACCACGTTTGACATGCACCTAGTCCTGCTCTAAGTGCTTTCTAGGCATCAGCTCATCTTTTTTTTTTTTAAAGATTTTATTTATTTATTCACGAGAGACACAGAAAGAGAGACAAGCAGAGACACAGGCAGAGGGAGAAGCAGGCTCCATGCAGGAAGCCCGATGTGGGACCTGATCCCGGGTCTCCAGGATCACACCCTGGGCTGAAGGTGGCGCTAAACCGCTGAGCCACTGGGGCTGCCCGGCATCAGCTCATCTAATCCTCACAACAACCTTGTGAGGTAGGGCGCACTATTATCCCCATTTCACAGATGAGGGAAATGAGGCATGAGGATCAAGTAACTTTCCTAAGGTCACACGCAAGGTAGTAGATGGCAGGGCTGGGATTGGGACCCAGGCAGTCTGGGTCTCAGCTTTCTCAAATCCTTCTGGGGCCAGTCAACCAGCACAGTCCCCTGAGCTAACAGTAAGGAGTCAGAGAGGACGGGGTGCCCCCCTCACTTGTCCTCGCTCTATCTCTCTTTCAAATAAATGGATAAAATCTTAAAAAAAAAAAAGGAGTAAGAGAAGTCAATAAGACATACAGACCCTTCAAATATGACCATATCACATGGTTTTCTGGTCCCCAAATCCCCAAAAGGAGAGAAGAGCTCTCCTAGCTCGGAATCCCTTCAACCAGATGGGCTCATGCCTCTGTAACCAGGCTCCCTACGGGCCTGTCTTACCCTGGACACTTTGCCTTCCTGATCCTCCAAGCTGCCCCAACCATAGGCTTCCATTCAGGACAAAAAAAGACACACACAGACACTAAACCCCTCAACATTTGCTGACCCAAAGCCACCAGCTCCCATCTTCCCATGCAGTTCCCTATTTCTGCCTGAGGAATATAGTTTTGGCTCAGCCATTGCCAGGCAACAGAGATTGACAGCCATCACCAAGTTGTGAGCACTTAGGAAGCACCTGCTGCGTGCGGTGCTTTGCAGGGAGCAAAGGCACCTGCCCTCACAGAGCTCTGGGATCCCCCACTGAGCTCGAGGCACACACCATCAGGGAGCCTCTGCGAGCCCAGAGATCTTGGCCCCCCCGCCTCCCCACTCCGTGCCCTCTCGGCTCCCACTCCCTGCCCATACTCCTTTGTATGGTGCACACACGAGGAAACTTTTATTAAGGTCCTTCCATTGGAACCATCACTGCCAATTGGACTAGGTAGCAGAGTTCCTGGAAGTTAGTGTCCTCTGAAGAAACACCATGGTACTTTCATTCTAGCAGCAGATCAAGGAACAATATTTTCTATTAGGAAATGTGACTCTGCTTTAGCAGGCAGGTCTTTGCAAAACAGAATGACTCATACAAGTTTTTGAGAAACTATTTCATCAGGGAAAAAAAAGGGGGCTGGGGCCCCTGGGTGGCTCAGTGGTTGAGTGTCTGCCTTTGGCTCAGAGCGTGATACCAGGGTCCTGGCACCAAGTACCAAATCAGGCTCCCCGCACAGAAGCAGGGAGCCTGTTTCTCCCTCTATGTCTCTGGCTCTGTCTGTCTCTCATGAATAAATAAATAAAATCTTAAAAAAAATAACCCAGGCCCAGTTACCAGCTCCACTATTAAAAATGAATCTAGTGGGCTGAGCAAAATTGTTGAAAAGCTGATGAGACAAAGTTTAAAGAAACTGAGAAAATGCCATCCACTGGGTGCTATTCCTGCAATTTGAGAAACACGACCCCCCAGTTCTCTTTTAGGGCAGGTGGCTCACGTCGCTGTCCTTAAGCCACAAAAGGACCAGGAGCCTGGGGACTTGAGTCCTCATCCTGGCTGTAGGGTGTATGTGACTCTGGGCAGCTCCGGCCCTGGGCCTCTGTTTCCCCACTGCAGGCTGGAAGAGGTAACAGGCCGGAAGGCTGTGACAAACACAGCCCTGCAGAGGGTGGAGGGGTCTTCTGCGTAACGCGGCTCCAAGTCTTACTCACACCTTTGCCGTGTTGACAACTGCCACTAAGTAAGTCATCTCACTGCAAATTGTTTGTTCTTCAGATAGACTTCATTAGTCATTCCTCTCCGTGTTTCGGTAAGACCAGGCAGTTAATGTCACAAGTCAGAGTCTGGATGATTACACACACATACCATACTTGCTTGCAAAATGTCTTGTTTTTTTCCTCCAATATTTCCACTCTGCAATGACTCTGGGAAGCGGCGGGGTGAGGTGGGCAGGGGAGCAATGGGTGTCGCGGACCCAGGTGAGGATCTGCAGCCCAGCCGCCTGCAGTAGCCCGTGGGATTCTTAACCCACTGACCGGACCACTGTGCTGTACTCAGGGCTCCCCAGGGCTCCCCTGCGTCACACACGGCTACCTGGAATGTCGATGCGACAGCTCTTCACTCCCCTGGTAATTCTCCCAAGTTCACAGCTAACCCAGGTGGCCACCAAGAGAACCAGGCTAGTGCTCGCCAACAGGAGCCGGAATAGTGGCATTCACACGTAGGATTTCCGTTCCCTGGGGTTGGCCAGCTACATGGTGAAGAACCCAGGGGCTGGAGGACCAGTGAGGCTGTATCATTGGCCCCTGTCCTTGTCCCAAGAGTGTTCAGAGGGTGGGGCTGACGCCCAGATGAGGGGCAGCCTTGCCTAGTAGAGACTGGCTTCAGGCTCAGGGCGGGACTCCTGCTGATGCTGCCACTAGGGGGCAGTCAGGAGACCCTGGGCAGTGGCTTCCCTGGCTAAGAGGGCCACCTCCCCTCTCTGGCTGTTACCCCAGGGGGGAAAAGGATGTTTGTGAAACAAGTCGCATGTGACTGGCAAACAGTCGCATGTGATTAGCACAATAAATGGTTGGCGCTGTTGCTTTTAATGGCAGCTGGGAAGCTGGACTAGTTCTTGCCCTAAGCTCTACATGTACTCCTCCTAGGAGATGCCTGCCACTGGCTTCATGTTGGCCAACTTAACAGCCGCTCCATGGACACGCCCTGGGAATCTGTGTCCGGAACCATGGACCTGAAGGGGTGGAAGAACCAGTCATGGAACTGAGTGGGGGCAGAAGACAGGCTGTCAAGGAGTGATTACAACGTGATGCCCAATAAACGTCACAGAAGCATGGACAAAATACAACAGATTACAGAGGTGGGTATGGGGAATGGGCGAGATAGGCAGGAGAGCTTAGAGGCAGGGGCTTTTTTGTTTTTTAGGATTTTATTTATTTATTTGACAGAGCGCATGCACAAGCAGAGGAAGGGGCAGAGAGAAAGGAAGAAGGAGATTCCCCACGCAGAGCAGGGAGCCCGAAGCAGGCTTGATCCCAGGACACTGGGATCATGACCTGAGCTGAAGGCAGACGCTTAGCTAACGGAGCCACCCAGGTGACCCACAGAGATAGGGGACCCCTGGGTGCTTCTGCGGTTGAGCATCTGCCTTCGGCTCAGGGCGTGATCCTGGGGTCCCGGGATCGAGTCCCACATCGGACTCCCTGCATGGAGCCTGCTTCTCCCTTTGCCTCTATCTCTGCCTCTCTCTGTGTGTCTCTCATGAATAAATAAATAAAATCTGTAAAAATAAATAAATAAAAGAGAAATACAAGTATGTTAGACAGGGTGTCCCAGGGTGGGGAGTCCAGGCCAGGAGGAATGAGCTGTGGCCACTCAGAGGACAACATGGGACTCGAGCATCACAGGAGCAGTGGGGGGAGAGTGCAGCTGCTCCGGGAAGGGTCTGCCATTACCCTGAGGACAGTGGGGGATCACTGGGCGCTCTTCAGCAGGGACAGGGTAAGATGCAAATTTTAGACTCTCCAACAGCCTGGGTAAGGGTTGAGGCAAGGGGAAGAAGAAAACAGGGTGTGGGTTAAACATTTTCTTTGATTTCGACCTTTGATTTTGATCTTGAGATGCATTTCTGGGCAGCCACACAAGCAAATCAGAAAGCGCTGTACAAGTATTAGTTATTGTAGGTGATACTACTGGCAATACACACGGTCTCAGAGACTCCCTCTGTGGCTGGGATGCAGCTCTGTCCAAATCTGTGGACTCGGGATTGAGGGGTACTGTGCTGTCCCTTCTCCCTAAGGCCCAGCAGGCCAGCTAGGGTGGTGGGCACCTGCCTGCCTGCCTGGAGGCCCCAGGAGGACGGCCTGAGGGCAGGCTGGAAAAGTCACACATCAAGCAGGAGCCTGATGTTACAGCGCTGAATGAGGAACGCCTCTGCCACCCAGTCTCGGGGCCCGAGGGCGTGGCTGACCCCCAGACTATCCAGCATCTACTCCAACACCTGCAGGTGTAGGAGACACCACTGTAGGGTTGGCCTGGCCTGCCCTGCCCTGTGTTAGCCTCCCTCACCCCCGTCCCACCTCTCTCTAACCACTCTTCCCCAACAGACTTCTTCAGCCCTGGCTCTACCCTCCAGAACTCTGCAGGACAAGTTAAAGCCCCTTTTGCATGAGAAGCCTTCACTGTCTCCAAGTGATCCTGTCCTATGGGAGTGATGGTTGCCTGGCAACCTCCATGGGGTGGGGGTGGGGGAGCCTGCAGCCCCAAAGGGCTTAGGAACTTGGCAAAATTACCTTGCACCAGCCCCTCCTCGCTCTAGTATTTTGCATCGTGGCGAAACTGGGTTAACATAATATCAAGCAGAGCCTTGGCAGGGTGGAGAATTCAGAGGATGGCGATCAGAGGGTGGATGAGGGAAGGGAGGGTGCAGGGGCTTGCCTTGTGCTCTGGGGAGGGGAGGAGGCATTACCTTCTTCTCCACCCACTGTGTAAAACACCTGCCACCCAGATCTGCCACCTTCTGGGCAGCAAACATTGTGCCAGTCCCTGAGGAGCCACACAGAGCCTCCTGCTGAGCAGGCTGGCTCATTTTAGAAGTAGGAAAATATCATCAAAGAGCATCAGAAACATTAGCAGTGGGAGAAGCCTCGCTCTGCATGAGAGCCTTCAGGGCAAACCAGGGGCTGGGACTTGTCCAAGGTCAAGGTCTTGTTCTAATCAGGAATGGTGGAGGATAAGAGTTTAGGGCTCTGGCCTTCAGGCCTCCATGCCACCCCCACTTCCACCCCAACACCAGCTATAGCAGGAGATGAGACTGTCTTATTCCGTTCTGGGGCCCCAAGACTGAGAGAGCAGGTGCTCAGTGAAGGAATGACCTGGGTCCTGGGATCATGTACTCAGCTGTTACTTTGGATTCATTTTCCCTATAGAAAGCGATAAGGATAGGAGCATGGATCTGGAGTGGAATGGCGGGATCAGACTCCCAGCTCAGCCACTCACTGGCTGTATGACTTTGGTCAAGTTACTTCACTTCTCTGTCCCTCCATTTTCTCATATTTAAAATAAGGGTAGTAATAGCATGTGCCTTAGAGGAATAAGGGTGAGATGGATTCACGGGGAGTATGTGAAGCACTTAGAATGGTACCTGGCACACAGCATGTTCTTTTTAAGGGTTTGTGCCTATTATTTTTCCCTTCTTCTCATTTCCAGTGGGCGTCTTGCTCCTCCGCCTGAAGTCCGGGGTTCTTCCTTTCTCTCAGAAAAGCCTAAGCCCACAGACACACTATGCCAGGTGTCTGTGGGGAGGGAAGGACGAGGGCATTTGAGAAGCTGCCAGCAGGGAAGCAGGGGCCTGGGTTTGTGGTTCCCTGGAATCGGCCCTGCCTTGCCTCCAGGTCCTGCTGTGGGAGGTGGCCTGGCTTCTGAGGGGATGGCTGCATGGTAGGTACACCTGCGGAGGGCCCAGCCTCCCAAGCAAGAACAGAAACTGCAGAGGCCACCTGGGCTGGAATGAGGGGCTCACTGGCACCTGGGCCAAACTCTTGGCTGACTTGTCCTGCAGGGGAAAGGACCCATGTACCTGCCTGGGGACAGGAGGTAGGATGAAGAATGTGGGGGGAAAAGACAGGCAGCGTTGCTTATAGAC
This sequence comes from Nyctereutes procyonoides, assembly GCF_905146905.1. NCBI lineage: Eukaryota > Metazoa > Chordata > Mammalia > Carnivora > Canidae > Nyctereutes > Nyctereutes procyonoides. The sequence goes on along the minus strand of NW_026575030.1, from coordinate 8,059,040 downwards.
CTGAGCCTGGGCATCAGGATCAGACCCTGTGAACTTTGTAAACCAGAAGGGAGCATTGGGGAGCCCTTTTCCGTGGGTATGGGTGCCTGCTGTTCTGCCTATGCTGTTACCTGGCTTGGCCTGTAGGCCCTCCACTGCCCAGGAAGCCTGGTGGCAAAAGAGCACCACATGGGTTTTCCAGATGAATGAATAATTAACACCTCCCCCCAGCCCCCTGCCAAAATACCTTGCTTCTGGGGCCTTCCCCACCTTGGCTGAGGGCGACTGCTTCTGTCATCCTTGACTACCTGGCATACCCTCTGTCTATTTCAAAATTCTGGCTTCAAAACATGCCTTCAATACTCTCTTGCTCCCTGCGGCTCCCACCTCACTCCAGGCCCCTGTGGCCTCTCGTCTTGAGTTCCTGTGCAGGAACCCGTCCCAGTACGTGCCTTTGACCCCTCCTGCCTGTTCTCCACGCAGCAGCCAGAGCGAGCCAGCTGAAGGGGCAGGCATCTCCCCTCCTTGAAACCCTTCACTGGCTCCCTGTTTCACTCAGAGTCTAAGGCCAAAGCCCTTGCCCTGCCTTCAGGGCCTCCCTGGCCTGGCTTCAACATCTCAGGCCTGGTCCACCACCCCTCGCTGGGGTCCTAGAGGCTCCTGGAATGTGCCTCAGAGCCTCTGCCCTTGCCGCTCCCTGGGCTGGCTGCCACAGGCCATTCTCACCTTTTTCCGCCTCTGCCCACCCATCACCCCCTCAGCCAGGCCTCCCCTGACCATACTCCAGGGGCACCTGGGTGGCTCCGTTGGTTGGGCGTCTGCCTTTGGCTTGGATCATGATCCTGGGGTCCTGGGATCTAGCCTCACATTGGGCTCCCTGCTCAGCGGGAAGCCTGCTTCTCCCTCTGCCCCTCCCCCTGCTTGTGCTCTCTCTCTCTTTTTCATGCTGTCTCTGTCTCTCTCTCAAATATAAATTAAATAAATAAATAAATAAATAAATAAATAAATAAACAAACAAACTCCAAAAAACAAAAAACCGTATTCCACCACAAGGAGCTGCTTGGCTTTTCTCCTTAGCCCTCAGGACCTCGCAGCTGGCTTGGTTTGTCCCCCCTGCCCCCGCTCCCACCCCGGGCCATGCCCTTGTGCGTCACATCTCCCTGTCTGGGTCACTGGTGCTCAGCATCTGGGGTGGCGGTGGGCCCAGGCGCCCGGAGAGCAGCTGGTGGGCGGCACCCACAGGCCGTACCTGTTTGATGGCGAGGTTGACCACCTCGTAGCGGCTCACGCGGCCCAGGGGCAGACAGAAGCTGTAGAGCGCGTGCAGGGCGGCGCAGAAGAAGCTGAGCAGGCCTATCTGCTTGCGGTGCTGCAGCCAGTGGTCTAGCCAGTCGGGGAAGCGGCGGTACTTGGTGCCGCGGTGCAGCTGCAGGGTGGCTGCCAGCACCCCGGGCAGGTACACCAGCGACAGCAGCACGTAGGCCACGCACGGCAGCGTCGTGTTGACCACGGACACGGGGAGCTTGTAGAACTTGCTCTTGCCATCGCGCACGTAGGGCTGCAGGACGTCCCGGACGAAGTTGTAGACGTAAAAGAAGATGAAGAGCCCCAGGGCCAGGAGAGCAGGCACCTTCCAGCCTGGGAGGAGGCGCAGGGGCATGGCCTCCACCTCCCGGGCTGAGACCAGGGACCCCATGTCCATGGGCATGAAGCCCATGGCCTGTACCATCTCTGAGACGGCCCGCTTGGCTTCCGGATGGTCACTGCAGATGGGCACCTGGCGGGAGGTAGGGGGAAGCAGATGGGGTCACAGGCCACAGGGGTGGGCAGGGGCTCAGACAGTGGCTAGGCCAAACCCTTCACCAAGCGGTGGAGGAAGCTGAGGCCAGGGAACCCCAGAGCAGAAGGTGGCTCTGACTCCCAGGCCAGGCTCTCCCCTCAGCCGGCTCAGCCTCCCAGGCCCTGGTCCAGCATGCCTGTGATGCAAAGAGAGGACCTGACAGGGAGTGTTTTGTCCAGTTCACTGCCATAGGCAACCACAAGAAACGAGCCCACCTAGGCAGCTCCCAGGAGCCCCAAGAATAGATGCTTTGAGAATGGTGGTCTGCTCTGGGGGTCACTCAGTAATTGGGCTTTGCATATGGCCCAGAACATGCAGTGGTGGGTGCAGTTCCATCCCTCAGGCCACAAGTGTCCTCTGCGATGGTGTCCCTTGGCCCCCTATGGCCCTCAGCCAACACAGAGGCCAGCCCCAGCCTCACAGCCCACTGCTTCCCACCATGAGCTCCACACAGGCATATTAGTGTCCTCAGATCTCTGGACACTGTGGCCTCACCCACGCTGCTATGGTCAGTCTGGTCCACCGACACTGACGGGGCACCTACTACGTCCTAGGCTTTAAGCACACAGTCCTTCAGCCTTGCCTCAAGTCCACAGGTGGGTACATCCCCATTTCTCAGGTGAGGAGACTGAGGTCCAGGAGCATCATTTCTCACCTCTGTACCTGTGCAGGTTGTCCCCATGGCCTGGGATGTCCTCCCCGCTCCCTGTACCTGACAATATGAAAAGCTGACCTGGAAGTCAGCTCTGCCACCGGCCCTCACACACTGGTCCCTGCCTGTCCACACACGGGAGTCCTATGACACAGGCTGTGGGACTTGGTGTGAGTCAGGTGGGTAATGTCGGGGAGCCTCAGTTTCCCACTCTGTGAAATGGAACTCGGCAGTGACGTGAGACGAACCTGGCACACCGAGGGCCCGCAACAAAAGTTAGCCATTTCCACTTATTGTTTTGACAGCTGCTGGTCGCCCCCACCAACACCCCAGTACCCACCTGCCTGTTCCCATCCCTAGGGCCGGACTGCAGGGTCCAGGCGGAGATGACATTGAAGGCCTTGACCACCGTGCAGGTGGGGAAGAGTGAAGCCAGGTACTCGGCATTGGACTCGCGGCGCCGAAGATGCTCCTGCTCCGTGGGGTTGCTCACGTCCACGAGGATCTTGCCAGCTAGCTGGTCACTGAGACCGCACAGGGAGGAGTAATGTTCCCGGAACATGGCCACGAAGATGACATCAGGGGAGTCCACTGCCTCTGCCTGGAAGGTCACTTGTGCAGCTGAGGGGAACAGCCCGGCCGTGCGTTTGGGGTTGCGGCTCCCCACAACCACGCTAAAGCCAGAGCCCAGCAAGCGTGTGACCAGGGAGCGGGCAAAGTCCCCGCTTCCCAGGACGCCGACTTTGGGGGCCTCGCTGGGGGCCTCGGCGAGGCTCCCATCACTGTCCACCAGCCGGCGGCTGATCAGCGGCTTGTCCATCTCTCCTGACATCTGAGTGGCTGGAAAGAAAACAGGAACTTGATCATTGGAGAGCTCCCAGACTGTCCTTTATACCACCTTCCTCTTTCTTGTCCACTGTAACCACATGGTGGCCAAACAGCCACCCAACAGACCTCCATGAGTGTTGGCATGTGCCAGCACGGGGGGGCTAAGCTGAGTGAGACCTAGCGCCCCAGGAAGAGGGGGAAGGACCTCTGCCCTCCACCCTCTGTCCTTTGTCCTGAATTATGTCCTTGGGACAAATTTGCAGGAGTGCTGAGAAAGAAGTGTATGGAACCTTCATGATGAGTGCTATGCGGTGCCATACTTCTTGTCAAAGGTGTATGTCATAGATGGATGGTGGTACTGCCAGCAGTCACTCTGACCTTCTCACCATTGGGTACTATTTGGTTACCAGGTAGGGTGATGTGTGCCTGTGCTTGGTCACCTTGTGCATTTGGGGAAGATACTTCTGTACTCTTCCTTTATTTTTTTTATTTTTTTTATTTATTTATGATAGTCACAGAGAGAGAAAGAGAGAGAGGCAGAGACACAGGCAGAGGGAGAAGCAGGCTCCATGCACCGGGAGCCCGATGTGGGATTCGATTCCAGGTCTCCAGGATTGCGCCCTGGGCCAAAGGCAGGCGCCAAACCGCTGCGCCACCCAGGGATCCCTGTACTCTTCCTTTAGTAGACGATGAGCAGCTTGAAGGCAAGGGCTTCTTTTTTTTTTTTTTTTAAGATTTTATTTATTTGAGAGAGAGAGAGAGCGCGCGCATGAGTGAGGAGAGGGGCAGAGGAAGAGAGAGAAGCAGACTCCCTGCTGAGCAGGGAGCCCAATCCGGTGCTCAATCCCAGGATCCTGGGATCATGACCTGAGCTGAAGGCAGATGCTTAACCGACTGACCACCCAGACACCCCACAGGGACCTCATCTTATTTGACTTTGGATCTCACCATTTGTCACAGGGCCTAGAACACCACTGGTGTTCAATGTTTGCTGAGTGAATGAAGGAACACTGATGCCCTATTCCATAAGGGTAGAGTTGGAGTGGGACATGACAGTGAGTAGGACCCTGAGATTGGGTGGGTGCCCTGGGATCTCCTTTACTGAGCCTAACATAGGAGCAAACATGGTGGAAAACCTGGGCTTAGGCCAGGAGTTCAGAGTGAACTTGGATGGAAAAAATTCTGCTGGCCTTGTTAGTAGCTTTGAACTGAAATTTGCCATTTCCTTCAAGTATGAATGTAAGCAGAAGACCATAAAAGTACTGGTAGTTGACACAATAGTACTGGTAGTCAGTGCTGATATCACAAGTTTAATTGTGAAACAGTTCTTCAAATGCTATTTAAACTTATCACTCACTTAAAATTATGGTAGAGGGAACCCTGGGTGGCTCAGCAGTTTAGCGCCTGCCTTTGGCCCGGGGCATGATCCTGGAGTCCCAGGATCGAGTCCCATATTGGGCTCCCTGCATGGAGCCTGCTTCTTCCTCTTCCTGTTCTCTGCCTCTCTCTGTGTCTCTCATGAATAAATAAATAAAATCTTTTTAAAAAATTATGGTAGACAGGATAAATATATAATAAATATATAAACCAAACATTAACAGATGTGAAGAGAGAGATGGCAACACAGTAACATAGGGGACTTCTCTGCCCAGCTCTCAACAATGGATGGATCATCCAGACAGAAGATCAGCACAAAAACACTGGACTTGAACTATACTTTAGACCAAACAAACCTAACAGACACAGAACATCCGATCCAACGGCAGCATAATACAGGTTCTCTGCACGCATCCACAGAACATCCTCCAGGATAGATCGATCGCATGTTAAGTCATAAAATAAGCCTTACAAATTTAAGATTGAAGTTATATAAAGTATCTTTTCTGACCATAATGGCATAGAACTAGAATATGGGAAAATTCACAGATATGTGGAAATTAAGTAATACATTTTTTTTCTTCTCAAATTTTTATTTAAATTCTAGTGAGTCATCATAAAGTGCAATATTGGTTTCAGGAGTAGAATTCAGTGATTCATCACTTACGTACAACACCCAGTGCTCATTATGACAAGTGCCCTCCTTAATACCCATCACCCATCTAGTTCATCCCCCACCCATGTTTCTCCAGCAACCGTCAGTTTATTCATTATCTTTAAGAGTCGAGTCTCTTATGGTTTGTTTCCCTCTCTCTCTCTTTTTTCCCCTTCCCCCGCCCATGTGTTCATCTGTTTTGTTTCTTAAATTCTATATATGTGTGAAATGGCTTGGTATTTATCTTTCTCTGACTGACTTATTTTGCTTAGCATAATACATTCTGGCTCCTAAAACAGACACATATTTCAATGGAACAGAATGGAAAACCCAGAAGTAGGCCCACAACTCAATGGTTAACTAACCTTTGACAAAGCAGGAAAGAATATTCAATGGAAAAAAGACAGTCTCTTCAACAAATGGCTTTGGGGTCACTGGACAATGCATGCAGAAAAATGAAACTGGACCATTTCCTCACACCATACACAAAAATGAATTCAACATGGATGAAAGACCTAAATGTGAGATAGGAATCCATCAAAACCCTAGAGAACGTGCGTAGCAACCTCTCTGACCTCAGCTGGAGCAACTTCTTAGACATATCTCTAAAGGCAAGGGAAACAGAAGCAAAAATGAACTACCGGGATTTCATCAAGATAAAAGGCTTCTGCACAGCAAAGGAAATCGTCAACAATACTAAAAGGCAGCCTACGGAATGGGAGAAGACATTTGCAAATGACATATCTGATAAAGAGTTAGTATCCAAAATCCATAAAGAACTTATTAAACTCAATACCCAAAAAAGTAACACACTCTTGGACAACCAATGAGCCAAAGAAGAAATCAAAAGGGAAAACCAAAAAATAAAAAATCTTAGAAAGTGGAAATGGAAAACTCAACATACCAAAACTTATGGGATGTAGGAAAAGCAGCTCTAAGAGGGATGCTTATAGCTTAATGCCTACCTTATAAAAAAGGATAAATCTCAAACAACATACCTTTACACCTCAACTAGAAACAGAACAAGTCAAAGTTCTAGCAGAAGGAAGGAAATAACGTGTATCAGTGTAGAAACAAATGAAATAGAGGCTAAAAAAACAATATAAAAGATCAATGAAACTAAGACCTGTTTTTTTAAAGATAAAAAAATTGACAAAACTTTAGCTACACTAAGAAAAAATAGACTCCAAATAAAAAATGAAAGGTAAAATACCATAGAAATACTAAAGATCATAAGAGACAACTATGAATAATTATATGGCAACAAATTGGACAACCCAGAGAAAATGGATAAATTCCTAAGAACTTATAATCTACCAAGACTGAATCATGAAGAAATAGAAAATCTGAACAAGCCAGTAATGAGTAAGGTGACTGAATCAGTAATAAGAAATCTTCCACCAAACATTTCAAGATTTAATGCTAGCCTCTCTCCAACTGTTGCAAAAAATCAAAGGAAGGGAACACTTTCAGCCTCATTTTATGAGGTTAGTGTTACCCTGATACCAAAGCCAGATAAGGACACTACAAGAAAAGAAAATTACAGGCTAATACCCTTAATGAACACAGATGAAAAAATCTTTGACAAACTACTACCAAACTAAATTCAACAGCATATTAAAAAGATTCTATACCATGATCAAGTGAGATTCATTCCTGGGATGCAAAGATGGTTCAACATACACAAACCAATAAATAAAAGAGATGCATATCAACAGAATGAGGGATGAAAATCATGTGATCATATCAACCCATGAAAAAAAAGCATTTGACAAAATTAAACAGACTTTCATGATAAAAACTCAAAAATATTGATATTGAAGGAGTATACTCCACACAATAAAGATCATATATGGCAACCCCACACCTAACATCATACTCAATGGTGAGAAGTAGAAAGCTTTTCTTCTAGGATCAGGAACAAGACAAGGATGTCCCTCTTGCCACTTCTATTCAACATAGTACAAGTCGTCTTAGCCAGAGCTGTTACACAAGAAAAAGGAAGAAAAGGCATACACACTAAAAAGGAAAATGTAAAATTTATGTTTGCAGATGATATGATCTCACATATAGAAAACTCTAAAGACCCCACCAAAAAAACCCCAAACCACATCTGTTAAAACTAAGAAACTAATTCAGGAAAGTTGCAAGATACAAAACCAACATACAAAAATCAGTTGTGTTTCTAAGCACTGAAGATGAATTATCCGAAAAAGAAATTAAGACAATCCCATTTACAGTACCATTGAAAAGAATAAAATATTTACGAATAAATTTAGCTAAAAAGGTGAAAGAACTGTATACTGAGAACTGTAAAACACTGATGAAAGAAATTCAAGTACTTAATTCACAAATAATAGAAAGATATCCCATGTTCATGGATTGAAAGAATTAATGTTAAGATATCCATAGTACCCAAAATGATCTATAGATTTAAAAACAATCTCTAACAAAATTCCAATGGCATTTTGCACAGATATAGAAAAATAATCCTAAGATTTGTATCAAACTGCAGAAGACCCCAAAAAGCTAAAGCAATCTTGAGCAGAAGAACAAAGCTGGAGGAATCACACTTCCTGATTTCAAATTATATTACAGAGCTACAGTAATCAGAACAGTACAGTATTGGCATAAAAATAGACCAATGGAATGAAATAGTCCAGAAATAAACCAATGCATATAAGATCAACTAATCTTCAAAGGGAGTGCCAAGAATACTCAATAGGGAAAGGACATTCAATAAATGGTGCTGGGAAAACTGGATATACTCATGCAAAAGAGTGAAACTGACCCTTATCTCACACCATGCACATGCACAAAAACCAAACTGAAATGGATTAAGGACTTACTCAAAAAGGATGTAAAACCTGAAACTGTATAACTCCTAGAAGAAAACATGGGGAAAAGCTCCTTGTCATGGGTCTAGGCAATGATTTTTTTGTTTGTTTTTTGATTTGACACCAAATGCTCAGGCAACAAAAGTAAAAACAAGTAAGTGGACTACATCAAACTAAAAAGGTTTTGAACAGGGCAGCCCCGGTGGCTCAGTGGTTTAGCGCCGCCTTCAGCCCAGGGCTGTGATCCTGGAGACCCGGGACTGAGTCCCATGTTGGAGCCTGCTCCCTGTGTGGAGCCTGCTTCTCCCTCCGCCTGTGTCTCTGTCTCTCTCTGTGTGTCTCTCATGAATAAATAAATAAAATCTTAAAAAAAAAGGTTTTGAACAGTAAAGGATTCAATAAACAAAATGAAAAGGCAACCTATTGAATGGAATAAAATAGTTGTAAACCATCTATCCAATAAATGATTAATTTCCAAAATATGTAAAGAACTCCCTAACTCATACAACTCAATAGTAAACAAAACAAGACAATCCCCCCAAAATAAATAATTCCATTAAAAAATGGGCAAAGGATCTGAATAAACATTTCTCCAAAGACGACATACAAATGGCCAACAAGTATATGAAAAGATGCTCAACATCACTAATCATTAGGGAAATGTAAATCTAAGCCACAGTGATATATCTTCTCAAACCTGTTACGATGACTATTATCAAAAAGTCAAAAGATAGTAAGTGTTGGAGAGGATGTGGAGAAAAGAGGACTCCTATTGGGAATATAAATTGGTGCAGCTATTATAGAAAACAGCATGAAGACTCCTCAAAATATTAAAAATAGAAATACCTCATGATCCAGCAATCCATCTTCTGGGTATGTATCCAAAGGAAACAGAATCACCATCTTATGGATATACTCAGCGGAGAAGGGGTAAGAACCACTGCTACAATCAATGGAGCAGTAGGAATGGCTTCTCACCCCTTCTTCCCACTTTCCACAGCAGCCTCTCAGGTGAGAGCTGTGTGTATGTGTGTGTGTATGTGTGTATGGTGGGTTCAGGGTCTAATGCAAGGGGGACCAGGGGAGCAGGAGGCTGTTCCCCAGCTCTGTCACAGACCAGTTGTGTCCTTGGAAGAGCCCCTGTGCCTCTCTGGGTCCCCAGCTTCCACCCTTGTAAACGCAGGTCATGAGCTCAGCTCTAAGATGACATGATACAACCTTAAAAGGTTTTGAAAACTGTGACCTGGACATTGGACAAGGCAGCAACATGCCTGCCATATACTGGACACTGCTCTAAAGCCTTTCCACAAGGGACAGTCATTTAGGCTTCATGGGACCCCACGATGTAGGTCCCATTATTATCTCCAACTTAAAGGGGAGGAAACTGAGCTCACAGAGGTTGAGGACCTTGCTCCAGGTGGCACAGAGGGTCATGGGGAAAGTAGAATGGGGTGCAGGTCTATCAGCCTCAGCAGCTGAGCTTCACCAACAGTCTTACTGGCCAGACAGAAGACCTGCCCAGAGATTCCCCAGTGAGTGGCAGAGCCAGGACCCTGCAGCTGAGAAGAAGGAGTCAGGGTAGAAGGGGATGCCTGACCATCCATTCCAAGAGTCAGGGGACACGTGTTGCACCCAGGACCCCCATCCTGCTCATGTGGGACTCGACTGAATGCTCTGATGGCAACAGTCCCTCCCTGCAAAATGGGAGAGCGTTTTCTGCCTGGTTTTGAGGACAAGGATATTTTTCCAAGTGGTGATACGCTAGCCTTTGTAGATGGAAGTGGGGCTCCGGATGATCCCTAGAGTACAGACCTGGAGTCGTGCATCCACGGAAGGCTGCCCTGGGCACCCAACTTGGCCTGGTTTCTAATTCTGACTACTAGCTAGCTGTGGCTGTGGTGCCTCAGTCTCCCCAGCTATAAAAGGGAGACGATCATAGCACCTTCCTTAAGGGGAGATTATAGGAATAAGTCTCTCTCTATATATATAAAGCACTTAGAGCAGCTCGGCACTCGGCAGGTGTCAGTCAATCCTAAGCAAATAACCGGTGCCAGCACTTTACCAGTAGCAGGGACAAGGCAAAGGGAAGATGCAGAAGCCCCTGCCAACCCTCTTTAGCCCTGGGAAAACGGGGAGAGTCAGGACAGGGGCTGTGCTGGTGGCCTGGGGCTGCCAGGCCTCCATGGTGGATTTGGGCTGAGATGAATATAAACTCCCCCCACGGGGACCCCAGTATCCCTGTGGTCAGTCAAGGCTGGGACAGATACACAGGGGCCTTTCTGGGTAACTGCATCAGCCACCTGGAGACACCAACCCTGGGGTGAGTCTTGCATTTATAGGGAGACATGGAAGCCATCAGACCACTTTCTCCATGTCTGTTAGCAATTTGGAGGGTCCCAAGTAGGTCCCTCCTGGCCAGAAGCCTCTCCTTTGCTCTCTCCTCCCTTCCTCCCATCACTGCAGTAACTGCCAGGTGCTAAGAGAATAAAGATGAGAAAGACGTGGCCCCCACTCCTGGATGGTTTACAATCGGGTGTATGTTTGCATGTAACATGCTGGGGACACCTTAGATAGGACATGTCCACCCATAACTGGACACAGAGCACCAGGGGATGGAGCCCAGGAACAGACACCAGGGAAGGCTTTGTGGCACATGTGGCATCAGCTGGCTCTTAAAGATGCCCCCCACCAACTGAGCCATAGGGAGGGAGTCAGTGACACCTAGACTTTGAATCTTGTCCACCTTCAACCCCAGACTGAGCATCCCAAGGTGGAGGCAGGGGAGGACTTATTTGGGGCTGGCTCCCAAGAGGCTCTTTGCTCAGAACCTGACTCAGTATTGGCTTCCTTTCACGGAGCCGCAGGCAGCGACTGAAGGGACCTGGGCTGGGCCTGGAACTGGCTGTGGGACACAGGAGCGTCGCTGAGCCTCTCTGGGTGGCCTCTCTAATCCAGCCGCTGTACCAAATCACCTGCAAGCCCCTGCAGCCCCAGCAGCCTCCCAGTGTGGGTTTTTTTTTTAAGATTTCATTTATTGGGGATCCCTGGGTGGCGCAGCGGTTTGGTGCCTGCCTTCGGCCCAGGGCGCGATCCTGGAGTCCCAGGATCGAGTCCCACGTCGGGCTCCCTGCATGGCGCCTGCTTCTCCCTCTGCCTGTGACTCTGCCTCTCCCTCTCTCTATGTCTATCATAAATAAATAAATCTTAAAAAAAAAAGATTTCATTTATTTATTCATGAGAGACAGAAAGAGAGAGAGAGAGGCAGAGGCAGAGGGAGAAGCAGGCGCCATGCAGGGAGCCCGACGTGGGACTCGATCCTGGGACTCCAGGATTGCGCCCTGGGCCGAGGGCAGGCACCAAACCGCTGAGCCACCCAGGGATCTCCGGCCTCCAAGTGTGTTAATGGTCCCACACCCAGGGGACTGCTTTCAGCCATAGGCCAAATGGAAATTAAGCACAAAGCACCCTGAAGTGCTTCTTGCCATCAAGATTGGGTCCTGGGACAGGAAAATGCTAGGTTATAATGCCACCTGTGAGACCCCCATCCCAGGGGCAGCTCCTTCTTCTAGTTTTTATGGCAGGGACAGAGCCACCAGGCCAAGAGGGGGTGCTGGGGTCAAATCAGGGCCCTGCGTCACTTACTGGGCATGCCTCAGGCTCCCTCCTTTATACATATATATATATTTATATTTTAAAGACTGTATTTACTTGAGAAAAGGAGAGGGTACAGAGGGAGACGGAGAGGGAGAAGCAGACTCCCTGCTAAGCAGGGAGCCCGATGCGGGGCTCAATCCCAGTACCCCGGGATCACAACCTGAGCCAAAAGCAGATGCTAAACCGGCTGAGCCACCTGGGAGCCCCAGTCCCCTTCCTTAAAATGGGGACACTACTTGTACTTTCCCACAAGGATTGCTCTGAGGAGGAAATGAGGTCCTACGTGCAGGAGCTCAGAGCCAGGTTTTCTGACAGATGCCTGTGCCTCTGTGTATCGGTGCACAAGTGTATGAAACAGTTCTCTGGGTGCTTCATGGGCCAGGGTCGCCTCTCAAAATTCTGCCCTCCCAGGGCCCAGCACAAGGTCTGCTGCTGGCATGAAGGCCAGAGAAGGGAGGACAGGTGGCACAAGTTCTAGAGGCCCTGGGGGGCCCAGGAGCCCCTGTTGCCTGTCCACATGGCCTAAAGGTGAGACAGTGACTGATCCAGGCTGGGCCCTGGCTCCTGCTTGTTTGGGTTGTTCTATTTACAGACCTGGAGGGTGGAGGAGGGTGTGGATCAAATTACAGCTGGAGTCCAAGTGGCAGGCTGGGCCCCGCAGGCCACACACAGACCTGCCCACCTGCCCCCCACCCTCGGACCAAGCTGCGGACAAAACAGCACTGAGGCTAGTGGGGCAGGAACTGGCACAAACCACAGGTTCTGGTCCTCTCTGGGTGTTTGTCTGGGCCCTCCCACTTCCCAGCAAGGTCATGACACGGGCTGTGTTCTTGGCTGGGAGCCATGTGGGGCCCACTGGCAGGCCTGTCCACTCCTGCCCGCTGCTACTCGCATTCAGGCAGGCCACTAATGGTGGCCAGTCGCGACACAGATGGCTTTACAGCCTCTTCTGTGAGGGCAGCCGGCCACCAACCCTCAGACTCAAGTGGCTAGGGCAGTTGATATCCATGAAGGGGTCAGAGTAGAATCGTAAGTGTGTGTGTGTGGGGGGGGGGCTGTGGCACATTGCAGCTGGATGGAGGAGGGGTGGCTTCCACCCCCTTCCCATGCAGAGGCTGACTTGCCCTAATATTTCTGGCCCTGCCTGGCCCTGGGGATGGAGAGAAGGCTCTACGGCAAAGCTCTTAGCCACAAGTGGCCCATAGTTATCTTTATCTTCTAACTTGAAGTTTTATCTAGTCGATAAAATTAAGTTGTGGTGGGGACACACTCCTATTACTGCTATTTTTATTTATAAGTTAAATTTATTTCAAATGTTGTAATTTGTGCTGTATAATGTTACACACAGAATAAATTGTCTATTAACATAAACATCAACGTAGATAAATGTTAAAGGATAAAGCTAAAATTTATAGAAGCTCTAAGTTTTCTTCCTGGCCCGAAGGAATGATCCTTTACAATCCCTGGGAGGTCCATACCCATCCTGGAGACCTGAGCCCAAAGGGACCAGTATTTGCCCAGCTTTCCTCATGAGACAGTTGGGGGCCACATGTGCCTGGAGCCTTGCTCCGTGGTTGGGGACTTCTCTGAGAGTCCTTGCCTGGTGGCTCCTGTGCTCAGTGAGCTTCTCTACCCTCCTGTCAGCTTTGGCAAGGTAGAGACTGCCATGTTCTGTTGCATGGCTGTAACCCTGAAACCCAGCCCCAGGCTGGGCACAGCATAGAGGTTTCATGGATATTTCCGACCACAGGCAAACATCCTGGATCTTCAGCTTCAAAACTTACTCTGTTTATTCTTGGGGACCAAAAATCCTTCCAAAATGCAGTGCATGTTTCAAGAGAAGCCGTCAGATCCTCACTGAAAACCCCAGCATCACCCCAAACTGCAAGAGGGGATGTCCTTGGGTCTTGCCCTTGTTTTTATAAGTTTATAGGTTTAAATCCTCCCTCATTGTGAGAACATTTATCACAGCTCTCTCTCTCTCTGCCTGCTTGCCTCTCAAAGCCTGCCCAGGTCCTGCTGTGGACAAGAAATGCAGGCCACACACCACTGAGAAAGCACAAAGCCCACAGAATGGGAGATAAATTTTGCAAATCATTTATCTGATAAGGGGCTTTGCTCCCAGGTATATAAAGAACTCTTTGCTCAGTATTAAAACTCTCACAACTCAGTATTAAAAAGACAAATAACCTATATAAACATGAGCAAAGGATCTGAGTCGACATTTCTCCACAGAAAATACACAAGTCATCATGAAGAACACACAAAGATGCTCCACGTCATTAACCCCTCGGGGGAAACAAATTAAAATCATGACATGAAATTTTACAGTCACTTGGATGGCTTAATCCAAAAAGGCAGACAGAGTAAGTATCGGTGAGGATGTAGAGACGCTGGAACCCACATCCACCGTTGACGTAACAATGATATAAAGTGTGTACCCACTGGGAAAGAGTCTGGAAGTTCCTCAAAATGTTGAACAGGGAGTTTAGTTTCTATATGACGTAGCGATCCCACTCCTAGGTATACACCTGGAAGAACTGAAAACACATTGTCCACACAAAAATGTGTACAGCAACATTTCTCGAAGCATTACTCATAATACCCCAAATGTAGAAACCACCCAATGTCCACCAACTGGTGAATGGGCAAACCAAATGTACTCTCTCCATACGACGCAGCATCGTTCAGCAACAAAGAGCAAGGAAGTGCCCCTACGGGGCCACAACACCATGAATCTTGGAACCACAACGTTAAATGAAAGAAGCCAGTCACAAAAGGCCACATGTTGTGTGACTCCATTTTTCTGAAATGCCTGTAATAGGCAAGTCTACAAAAACAGAAAGTAGATTAGTGGCTGCCAAGAAGGGGGATGGCGTGGTGGTGAGGGCAGGGGAAATGGAAAGTGTTCATTGGTACAGGGTTCTTTTCTGAGGTGAGGACACTATTCTAAAATGGATCGTGGTGATGGCCACACAACTCCATGAATATACTGGAGACCACTGGGTTGTATACTTTAAGTGAGGGCGTTGTATGGTATGTGAATTACAGCTCAATAAAGTTGCTATTAAAGAAAAAAAAAAGAAATTGTGGGATGCCTGAGTGGCTCAGCGGTTGAGTGTCTGCCTCCAGCTCAGGGCGTGATCCCGGGATCCTGGATCGAGTCCCACATGAGGCTCCTTGCATGGAGCCTGCTTCTCCCTCTGCCTGTGTTTCTGCCTCTCTCTGTGTCTCTCTCATGAATAAATAAATAAAATCTTGAAGAAAAGAAAAAAAAAACTGAGATGTGTGAACGAAGAGTAAACTTGCTTTGGGTGAGAGTCCAAGGCCTCCTCATGAGCTTAAAGCATGGAACCTGTGACATCAGCGTTGGTGGCTCTAAAATTTTTTTTTTTTTATTGGTGGCTCTAAATTATTCTCTAGCTGTTTCCCATATATCTGAGTTTCTAAGCCACACGACCTCTAGAAAAGCGTGTAGTGTGTAGTCAACATGATTAACAACTGTTAAAGGGGAGATGGTACCAGAGGTTAGTCCTCCTCTTAGCTTCTGCATGGACTCTGCAGCTTTTGCTCATGCAGCTCCTGCCCTGCACTCCAGCCCAAGCAGACAGCCAAGGGCCTTGGTGCACAGAATGCAAGGAAGGTGCTGGGGTATGAGGCCCACCCTTCCAGCTCCCAGGGCAGGTCAATGAACAAGGCAGAGGTGTTCCAATGAGAGGGGTAAGGAAGCATCATCCATTACTCTCCCAAGTGGTAGAGAGTTTATATAAGGACATGCAGCTGGAAACCAGCACATAGCTGCTAATCTGCTAACATTAGGTCTGATTTGTTTCACTTTCCCAACCAAACCCATCCCCTCCTTAATTAGGCAGAGGATCAGCCCGTGAGAGCCATCATGGTCATTGGGAGCTTGTCGGGCCAGGCTAGGCTGGCTCCTGAGTGCAGTCATCAGAACATGAGCTCGAAGACATCTGGATATTCCAAATTTATTGAGGTTTGGTAAACTGCAAGGTAGGCCAGTGAGAACACAGGCTTGCTTGGAGACAGCTGGGGTTAGATTTCAGCTCTACCCCTTATTAGTGGGGTGGCCTCAGCAAGTCACTTGACCTCTCTGAGCCTCGGTTTCTTATCTGTACTGCAGAGTAATGTTACCTACTTAAATGAGATGTAGTAAGGATTATATAGGATCAGCAAAGTGCCCCGATCTGAGCCTGTTAAGTTCACTCCCTTTTCATTTTGTTCCTCTCTGTCTAAGATTTTTAAAAACCTTCTGTCTGTGTAAAGCAGAAATAGATGCACCTAAATCAATACATGGTACAGCAGAGAACTCTGCTGAATGGAGAAATTTAGTCTAAAATTTTCTAAAAATGTGCTCTGAGATAATGGCCTGGAGGAATGCACACATTTCCCACCAAGACAATTGCAGGGAGAACCTGTGGCTCTGTGGGGCTCGGGGAGTGAGGAGGAGAGGGGGCAGTGGGATGGGGATGAGGAAATAGTAGGGTGAGGCTGGTGGTCAGGAGTGGGGCACCAAGGTGGTTTGGGACTGCACAGTGGGCCCTCTGAGCTCTCTATGGACTCTTAGTCCTAACATCCGGCTCCCTGCAAAGGATAATCCTCATGTCACTGGAGTCCCCAGGCCACCCTTCCTCACCAGGACCCCCAGCTCCTGGATAAACTCACACCAGCTGCCTCCCTGCTTCCACAGTCCTAAGAGCAGCCCCTTTCCCACTGACAGCATTGCTTTCTCTCCTGTCTGTCTTCTACCCAGACTCTAAGTTCCTCAGGTGTGGGAATAGACCTAAACTCTTTGTAAGCTCAGCACTTAGCCTGGCACCAGACGCATATCAGGTCAAACCTGAGCCTCCCTGGGGTTATCTGGAGGGTTTGTTAAAACATACTGTTGGGCTCTAGCCCCAGAATTTCTGATGCTGCTGCAACCAGGACCACACTTTGAAAACCACTGCAGGAGATGCTCACAAAAGGTGCTGTGCGAGGGATGAACAACTCCAGATGTGACTTCTTTCCTGGGTTTTTACAGTCAGGCCCAGCTCTTCACCTGCCTCTTCCCTAAGTCCTCCCCGCCCTCTGGGACCTCTGGTATCCATGCTCTCTCCCTCTGCTCCTCTCAGCCTCGGGAGTCAGATGAATGTGCCCCATCTCTGAATACCTCTTGGCAGCCCAGAGCTGGGTCCTTCCGGTGAGAAGGGGGTCGGGGCTATGGTGCTGTTGCTCCCTGAGCCCCTGAGGCAAACTCCCCAGGAGGTGCTCCCATGGCCCCTCCCCCTTCCCTCACATGGGTCACCAGGCCCGCTGCAGGCCAAGGGAAAAGAGAAGGGTAGCACTGGGCTGTCTCCACACAGATTCTGGGGACTCAGGAGTCCCCAACACCCTGACTTGGAACATCTTCCAAGAGGACCGAGTTTCCTGGATGGCCAAGGATTCGTATGACCTGACTCTGCATCTGGGGCTCTTCTGCTACCACAGTCTGACAGCGAGGCCAGGAAGAAGTGTTCACTGGGCCAGTTCATTACCACTTGCTGCCAGCACAGCGGCAGGATGGTGGTCAGTGCCGGGGAGGAGGTGGAAGGGGAAGTCTCCATGGTCAGCACCAAGGCCAGCGGCTTGAAGTAGGGAAGATGCTCAAGCCTTTAGGGTCCTTCCGCTGCACAACCCCAGAGGGGACCATTCATGCTGTAATCCACGTGAATAGTAAGCTCTGGAGTTGTGCAGTGCACACTCTGTACCGGGTTATGCAACACCTGGTCCTACCAATCCTAGTCTGAAAAGTTTCCTCAGTTGTTATTCCTTGAATACCTACTATGTACCCGGTAGGCATTCTGGCAACTACCCAGAAGATGATCTATCCTCTTGGGGCTCTTTGGAGAAAGGCCAGCTACACCCTACGGTAAGGAGCTAAGTGCTCATGTGAGGGCCTGCCAGGTGCTGTGGGAGCCAGAGAGTGGCTTATCTCTGCCCAGTGAGCTCAGGGCGCTGGCATGTGGGGGCAGCCAGCTCCCTATGGCCTGGTTAATCCAGCCAGGCTGGAGGCTATCAGGTGGCAGCTGCTGAATCTGTAGTCTCAGCGTCTGGGCTTGGGTGGCTTCTTGCTTTCTAGAGACACCTAGAGCTGCAAAGCCCCGGGCCAGATGGGTCTTGTGGGCTGTGGCTGCCCCTGACCCCCTCCCCTAGCCATGGTGTAGGTTTGCAGCATAAGGGATCAGAGCCCCCTTATTCCTAGGCAGAAGGAGGTGTGGGGGGCAGGGAAAGCGGCAGAAGCAGCCAAGACAAACGAGGGCAGCTCCAGGGGCTTTTGCCAAGGAACACAGCCTGCCTCACTGGCCTGGTTCCTGGGCCTGCTTGGGGATGCATGCTTCCCCAGCCTTGCCCAGTTGATGGGCCACTTTTTCAAAGAAGCTTCTGAGAGGCCCCCCTGAACCCTTTGGGCTCCCAGGGACACTGAAAGTCAGCCTCCACTCTCCAAATGCTTGTGTGGGTAGGATCGTCCAATTACTTCCCACCCACCCACCTACCCACCAGGGGCTGGCTCCATGCAGATCTCTGACTTTTACAAGAATCCCTGAGAGCTCAAAGGCTGGTCCAGGCAGCCCTGGGAGGCCTCCTGATTTCTGCTTAGACCCTTAAAACAGAGAGGATCTCGCATTCTGGGCCTCACTTTGCATTTGGCATGTTACCATTGACTGCACATGCTGATTTGCTTTTCTGTCCATAGGGGCTTCTTCATACTCATTTCTAGGTGTCTAGCACCTAGCCTGGGGCCTGGCACCAACTAGGTACCCAACTGATTAATGTTTGAGGCTTGAGTAACCTACCTGCTAGTTTCTATGCCTAAGGGCAGAGCATACTTAGGAGTCCTGGCTGTTCTCCATGGAACCTTAGGGGCCCTCCTGTACCCAGTGGTGATTAAATACTACCAGGACTCTCTAGTCCCTTCCACAGCCTGATCATGTTGTTAGACCTGGCCAGGCATTTCACTATTTGCTAAACTTAATCACGTAGAAGACTTATGCACAGAGAAGTTTAAATGTTGAAAATAAACAGAAAAACACAAATAGACTCATGCAGCCCTGGCTAAAGTGGAAAATCAAACATCAGATGTGAGGCCTATCGGGGTACAGCCTGGTATGTGGGTGCCCAGAAGAGGGCTTCAGGAATGCTGGGTCAATGGCTCTAGGGCCCATGGGCTCCTGAGCCTGGGGCGGAGTGGGTACGGGAAGGGTGGTGGACAATCATTCAAAATGGTCTGCCCGGGCTCCAGGAGGCTGGGAGGGGTGTCCAGGGGCAGGTGAGGCCCAGCTGTGGCCACCTGACTCAGACCGCATGCTTTGTTTCTGCCCCAGTCACGGATTTAATCTGTTTGCCTAGAAAGGCCCTTCCCCTCAAATGACAAAATTCAAGGTCCAGCAGAAAGGTTACCTTTTCTGTGAAGCCCTCACAGTACCTCCTCTTCCAGACAGAATCAATCCCTCCTCTGGTCCTCTTGGCTCTCTGCAGCACAGGTACCAGGATAGGACCAGCGAACAAAGGTGGGCACTGTCCATGAGAGGTCCAAGGAGTGGACAGTGGGGAGGTCCCTGACCCTCTCACCACCACTCTGCCCCATGTGCTGCTAATGTTGACATTAAAACTAATCCCCTTTGATATAAATAATTCACATTTCCCAGCCAGATAAAATGAATAACAGCTTCTGTAAAACCTTTCTCATTGTATGAATGTGAAATAAACAATCTAAGTAAAAAGCTGGCTGCTTGCTATGCAAGGAGAAGCAGCTGAAGGGAAGTCTCCTAGTTCCCCCTTCCCTCCACATGACTGTCCCTAAAGCCACATCATGTAGAAATTCCGGGCCTCCCCAGGGCTGCGAGGTCCACTCACCCCTACAGGGGCAGCTGAGCAGTCACATCACACCACCGAGCCAGGGCCTGGCACAGGGCACATCTGCAATCATCAGGAGCCAAACGAAGAGCAGTCACTGGGAGGCGTGGCCAGGCTCACACTGTGGAAAGATCCTGACCGTGGACTTGCACGCTCAGGCTTATGATTACTTCCACTTTATGGACAAGAAAACAGGTCCAGTGAAGATTCCCGTAAGGTCCCAAAGTTGGCTCTCACCCTAGTCCCATCCAGGTCCAGCATTCCAGCCGCCTCCAGGGTAGTGAGGGCGGGCAGCTCATTGCTGTGGGTATGAGTAAGAGCCAGTCACCTGGTCTGCATGGGGCTCTGGGGTGGTCTGCTCCCTTCCGCCGGGCTCTCTCTCTGGCCTGCTGAGCTGCCCAAACTCAGACTTTCCAGCCTCTCATTCTCAGCTGTTTTTGCAAATCCGGGGCCACCCTCTATCCTAGATTCCAAACAATGGCAGCACAGGTCCCAGGCCCTCCCTCTCTCTCCGGGCGAAGTGGTAAGAAGTTTCCACCTGAGTCCAGGCACCCCCTCTGATCCCTCACAGCTGACCTGAGGGGGTACAGGATAGAGGACGCCAGGTTTAAAAGCTGGGTTAGAGCCACACACATCTTAATTGGTGCATTTCTATTTTCTCTGTGGGCATTTCTTCCTTTCTGATGGACTCTTACAAACATTTTACTGTTATATTTCTTGTAATACTGCCTGGAATCGTTATTTAGACATCATAAAAAAATCATTATATCTTTAAAAGAAAGGCTGAGAATTCCTACAAAAGAGAATACAAAAAGCTCGGGCACACACACACAAACAACACACACAAGCCGGTCCACACACAAGTATACATATGTGCCAGCTTAGTGTGACAGCAAAGAGAGGTTTATCATTATGCCACTTTGCAAAACAGAAGTGAATAAATAATTTATAGGACTTTTTACAAACATCTAGATTTTTTAATCATTCTAGAAAAATCCAGTTTGATTACTTATAGCAGCAGTTCTGAGCTAAACCAACCCAGAAATGGTGACCAAGAAGTAAAATTTATAATTCCCAATGGGCTAGCCTTCCACAGACCTGCATCGTAAACATTAACATCTTTTTTTTTTTTAAATACACCAGAACCCACAAAACCATTGCTCTCACTAACCAAAGGCACCGTGTGTGAGAAATCCTTAAACCCTTTACTTTGAAAAAGGTTCCTGACTTAATGTACAGATGATAACATTTCCCACTTTCCTTTGGCAAGAGCTCCATCACACTGCACCCTTTGCTGCCAGTTCCAAATAAGGGGTGCCTGCCCTGAGGCCACGAAGCTCTGGTTCTTCGGACTCCCCGGGATGCTGGGGCGCACGCACACGGAGGCAGGCGTGGGGTTGGTAGCACGGAAGGAGGAAGCCCACACACCACCCGTGCTGCCGTGGATCTGTGTGCCCTAACCAGACTTACCAGTGGCGGGGCTGCTGCGACATCAGGCCAATGCCAGTGTTTGAAGCATGAGGTCCCTTGCCAGCCCCACTGTGATCCCGGCCACTGCTTCTTGCTCGGATCCTCCTCTGATGTGTGGGCAGCCTGACTTTGTCTTTGAAGTCAGGCCTCAAGCTGACCCTCAAAGGCGGGGGACCCGCCGGGCTCAGACAGCTGGGCTGCTGCCCCCTCAGCCTACGCTCCAGCTCCTGGCCACAGGGACCAGCTCCCGGACCGGGAGTGGTGGCTGATGCTCGGTTGCAGAGTGCACTGCGAGAGAGCACTTCTGACTGATACTTCCTGTTTGGGAAGGAAACGTCACTGGTGATAATTAGTGGCTCAGACTCAAGTGTCTCTGCCACAGGAACTGAGGTAGGATAGCCAGCAAAACCCAGGATGCATAAAGTGAGTAAATGTCATCCAGTGCAGGGTGGAGGCTGCCTCCCTGTGTGTGTAGGGCGGGGGGCAGTGTGTGTGTGGGGTGTTTACTCTTCGGGTTACGAAGCCAAACATAATTGCTGCAGAAAGTGGCAATTTATCAACCGCTCTGGGGGTGATTTACTGCCATCACTGTGGCTGTCATTGGCTTAGGGATCACTTTCTCAGCATTTTTGTGCCAACAAAGGCTTCATGGTCATCTTTATTTGCTAGTCGGTGCCCATAGTAGGGGAGACAGACAGAAGGACCCACAGGCAGAAGGCAGCACTGTCACACGGGCAAAGCATGGATGGGCATGCGCCTGCCTGCTGCCCACGGCTCTCCTAGTGACCCTGGAGGCGGCACAAAGGGAGGCCAGAGGTTTGGAGGTTTTTTTCATCATTGAAGTTAATTATGCCAAGTCTGGTCTTAGAACAAGTATATTCAACTGCTTTCCACATGTTCGCACACTGATGGTTTTGGAAAATGGTAGTTTTGAGTAACCCTGTTCATTCTCATAACCAGAATACACACCTCCAGGGGCTCGGCAGGTTGTTCAAAAGTTGCAAGCAGCAGAACAGAGCCTGTGCTGCGGTCAGACCACAGCATGGTGTCTTGTCTCTTCTGCCAGAGAGAAACCTCCTGTGGGCAAGGGTATTCTCGAATCTCCCGAGTCCAACAGAGGTGAGCACGCAGACCGACCTCCCCTCCACTCAGCTCCCACTCCCCACTTGCCAATGCTTATCCCTCTTGACATCCCCCTGGCCAGCCAAATCCCTTCCTCGGGCCCTGAAGACACCTCCCAGCCCCCAGAGCCCCGCAACCATTTCTCCTGGAACCAAGTTCACCTTGGCTGCTGTTTGTCACACCTGGGTGTGACTTCAGATTTGGCAGCGCCCCAGCAGTGTGACCTTGCACGGATTCCTGTCCTTCTCTGTGATTCAGCTAAATGGTGAACGTGAAAGCCCCCCCAAACTGCATCATCGGACTGCTTTGGTTCACACATTTCCTGTGCTTTGCTGTGCGCCACCCACTGCATGATGTCCTGGAATCTTTTTCCTCTGCTGCCTGGTGGTACCTTGTATTGTCCCTCAGCTTCCCAATGAGACTGCAAGCTCACTGAGGGCAGGGACCTGGTGCCCCGCACCCCTCTGCATCCACAAGGCCCTGCTCATGGTACTCTGCTCACTGTGAGGCCGCAGGTGCCTGTTGGGCCCATGGGGACTCAGGCAGTGCTCTCAAATGGTAGCGAACATGGGATCATGGGGGAGTTCAGACCCCAGGTTTCCAGGCTGCCAGAGCCCTCCATTTAGTAGCTGGGGTGGGCTCAGCATTCTCTGTCCCTATCAAAGCTTCTGGGCAGTCTCCCATCCCCTTGAAGAAGCTGTACTGTGAGGACCTCACACTTCTGTAAGAATGCAAACCCTCCAGGTGTGAGCTGACAAGAGTACGCCCATGGATCCGAGAGGGGTCCAGGTCGGCTGTGATTCCCCGTTTCCTGGGGTTTTCAATGGGCCCTCGGCTGTGCCCTGAGCTCCCCCTCTACCTTCACCACACACAGCCATGCTAGATCAGAAGATTCAAGAAGAAGAACTGTAGCAAAGGTTAGAGGAAGACAAACAGGTCCAACAGGCAACACACAACAGAGCATTGTCAGCCCTCCAATCCAGGAACACCGGGAGGGCAGGGCTTTCCTGGACAGAAGTCCCCAACCCCCAACACAATCCTTGGCTGCCCTGCCCGGCACAGGCTCTTTCCCTTTCCTTCCAGCTCCGGGCACCACTTTATTTCTGGCCAGCCTGAAGCCATCTGCACGGACCAACCACAAGGGGCTTTGGCCCACCTCTTTTAGCTGCTCGGTCCCACACCCAGGTCGTGGCTGATTCACTGGACAGTGGTCACTGGCTCCCCCTTCCTGCCCCAGTGTCCCATGCACAGAGCTCGCTGGTCACCCTGCCCCAGCACAGGCCCCTTGGATCCCAAAAAGCCTACCCTGGCGATGTAGCAGGTCACCCTATCTTCACACAGACTCCACCTGTAGGGCCCATGTCACAGCCAACACCCACCCCCCCACTGTGTGTCCTGAATGATTCACCTTTAGCAGGACCCTCAGCACTACTGCTGGGCATGTTGGCACCTCCCGAGCCCACCCTCCTCACAGCCTGACGGCCTTAGGACAAACAGCGGATGTTATAGTAACAGGAAGGGTCACCCAGCACAAAGCCCAGCACATGGGCTTTGGGAGACCTGCTGTCCCCCAGGGCACCGAGATGGCCTCCAAATTCCTTTATGTTTACCTGTGAATGAGTTTATCATCTGGGGCCTGTAGCTTCACCAGTTTCATCTCCTAATCTGATAGCTCTGGAAGGCTTAAGAATCATTTGCTTACATCCCACCTGGCTCGCATTAGGCGGAAGTGGGAGGTAGGAAGTTACTGCCTGGTTGCAGGACAATTAGCACCCACCTGTTGCACTTTCTGCCAAGGGACTGTGGTGAGTTATGAGGACAGGCTGACTGGGAAGAGCTGGTGCCAGTAATTCCCAGGCGACTGCGGTCTACATCTGAGGGGGAGGGAAACCTTCTGCCCTGGGATGAAGTGACAATGCAGGCCACAACCCTGATATCCCTGATATCAGCAGTCATTGATCCTGCCCTGACAGCCCCACGCACCTGCCCTGGCTCCCACTAGCTGGGGAACCTGGGCCTCAGTGCTGCTGAATTCCCTTACTTCTCTTCAGAAGTGAGTGGAGGCTGTGGGTTCGCACAAGCTTAAAAATGACAGTGGAGGGCACCCAGGGTGGCTCAGCGGTTTAGCACAGCCTTCCACCAGGGCGTGATCCTGGAGCCCTGGGATCGAGTCCCACGTCGGGCTCCCTGCATGGAGCCTGCTTCTCCCTCTGCTTGTGTCTCTGCCTCTCTCTGTCTCTCATGAATAAATAAATAAAATCTTAAAAAAAAAATGACAATGGACCCTCATCCCACCAGCAGTGGGACTCGGTCTTGAGTACTTGGCACTTGACTGGTGCTCTATAGATGTTTGTTGAATGAGTAAATGAGGCAGAATTTGGACAAGCATTTGGAGTTAGTGGTTAGGAGCCTCCAGTTTGGTGGGAAGAATGGATTGAAGCCTCATGTTTACTTGGAAAAGTCCTATGGTTGGGAGAACAATATTATCTACCTCCTAAGAGGGTTGAAGTTTCAGATGTGCTCACAGGCTTAACGTGCTCAGCCCAGGGCCTGGCGTGTGGGGAACTAAACGTTCAGGGACGATAACTGTCATATCAGGTGTGATCCATGAGGTGCCTGTGGCATGCCAAGGATGTGAAGGGCTGATGTGCAGAGGTCTGGGTAGGCTAGACAGCTGGTAGGCCCAGCTGCAGAGGACAGAGAGAGAAAAAGAGAATTCTGTAGTCGAATGTTTGAAAACCACATTAGAGTGGCCTATCCCCACCCCTTCATTCCTCTCTCCAAGTCCTATAATTTCCACAGCCCCCTGGATTGGGACTGGGCTGGCAATGTCAGAATATGAGTAGAAAAAGAGGCACACACCCCTCCAGCCCCTAGGAGGGAGGGAAAGAACCAGCTTGATCTTAAGTTTTAATAACTGCTTATAAAGGCAAGCTTCCTTGTTTTAAATTGAGAGGCCCATTCTCAGTCCAGATGCTAGAAAGCAATTTCATGGGGCGCCCGTTTGAGGCCCAGCTTGGAATGCCCAGCCAAGGAAGTCGTGGCCACTATACTGGTGGGGAGGGCAGGAAGGGGTAGATCCAGCCTCAGGGAGCCTGGACATCACTGCATAACCTGCTTCCCTGGCCTGTCCCAACATGCCTGAAAATCACTCCGGCCCCTGAGTTGTCTTTTGCAGACTGGCCAGGGAATAAAGCAGGAGCACAGACTTTTCTCCCAGTCTGGAAGGCACTGGCCAGGACAACAAGCAGGGAGCCTCGAGGCCTGGGCCCATGGCCAGCTCTGCAACAGAGAAGGCGGTGGAAGCCACTCCTTGGGCCTTAGCTACCTACCTTCTCTAGGGAACTGAGGGGCTTGGACTAGAAGAGCAATGAACCTAGAACGTCCCCAGCTGATTAATGTTCAAATCCTGGGGGAAGAGAGAGGGCTCTGATATTTAATTTATTGCACTCTTAAAACTCAGCACTTCACACAGCTAATCCCCCAGGCAGGCATTACTGTCACTGTTTGATAGAGATATCAGGTGCAGCGTCCTTAGAAAGGTTTTACAGATGAAGAAGCAAGTGCGAGAGTTGAGGACTTGGTCAAGGTCACATGGTAAAGAGCTGAGATTCCGACTCAGTTGCATCTGACTGCAAAGCCAGGGGCTCTCACCTACAGTCAGGCAGCTCCATTGCTCGGGTATGCAGCTTTGCACTAGAGTCCTTAACTCTCACTTTTTACTATCTGGAGCCCTGCCCAATACTCTGATGAGCGCGAGGAGGGAAGGGCCATGGGGCAAGGACAGGAGACATGAGCTGGAGAGTAATTTACCTGTTTGGCACCTCTAGGCTAGAAGGGGCACACCTGTGGTCCCAGAGTGACCCCAGGTTCTGGGGAACTCAGCAGGCTTGGGACCAGCTGTCTGACCCACTAGTGAACAGGTGGCCTGGGCTGAGCTCCCTGCGGGCTCTGAGGCCAGCGTCACCCCATGCCGACTCCAGGCCTTCCTCCTAGGTTGCCTGGCAGAGGCCACCTGCCCATCATTCAAGGCCTCCTTCAGGAAACCTTTTGTACCCAGTGATGCCCCCTGCCCTACTAAGGTAGGTCATTTCTCCATCAGACCATGATCCAACACCTGCTCCAAGCTGCCCCTCCCACCCTTCCCCCCATCCCCATATGCCAGGATGGACAGACACAGGCTTAGTCCTCCAGTCCTCCTGGCTGGGTGTTGGGTGGGGGTTCACGCAGACTCAGATTCAGTCAGCCACGGGTAGGCTTTAGGCATCTCTATTTTTAACAAGCCATGCAGGTGACTGAAGGGGCACACCCATGTGAGACCCTTTGGTCCTGTGGATATCCTGGCCCCCAACACTGCATTCTCTAGGCTGCCACCTCTGAGAACATGTCCTTTCTGTCCCATCAGCTGGCTCCTCTGGGTTCCCGAGTCGGATAAATCTGGATGCAAATCCCTATTTCTGCAACTTGCTACTTGTGTATCTTTGCCAACTACCCATGCTTTCTGAGGCTCAGTTTCCCCATCTGTCACGAGATGACAGCCCGTTCCTTCCTGCCCTGAGGGTTAACCAGGGCAGTGTGTGCAAAGCAAGCTGCCCGGCACAGATAAGTGCACAATAAATGTCTGCTATTAATTATACCATCACGGTGCTCTGATGGACAGAGATACTTCCCTGGGGCTCTTCCCAGAGCCCCACGTCTAGAGCCTGTTTCAGACGCGGCCCTGGACACCTGGGAGGCCTTTCGGTGACCTCGGTCAGGGCTCCAGCAGGACGTGCCCGCATTTCCTCCCTGGTTTTGGCCCCCTGGCCCCCAGAGGACAGTAGTACCTTCCCCTTCCTCCACCCAGAGCGCCCAAAGTTCCAACCACACCCCTGTGGGCAGCCTGCCCCCAGATTTCGGGGAAAACGGTCAAGAGGGTTAAGGCAACAGCTCGGCGGGCAGTGGCGGTGGCGGTGGCGGTGGCGGTGGCGGTGGCGGGCAGGGGTCGGCCCGGCCTCCTCCGCTCAAGGTCGGCGCCCCCGCCCCGGCCCGCCCGGCTGCGGCTGCGAGGCTCGGGGAGGCCTGACCGGCAGGTCCCGCCCCCGCCCGCCCCGCCCCGCCCCGCGCGGCCCCGGGCCCGGCCTCCCCTCGGCGCACGCGGTGGGCGTCCCCCGGGCAGGCGGGCGCGGGGCCGGGGTGTCGGGGGCCGGGAGCCGGGGTGCCGGGAGCCGGGGTGCCGGGGGGGGGGGGCCGGGGGGCCGGGAGCCGGGGAGCCGGGGGCCGGGGAACCACCGCCGGGCGCACGTGGCTCGGGCCCCGCGGTGCGGGCGGCTGCGGCCGCGGGGCGGGGGGTCCGGGGCGGGGCGGGGCGCGGCGGGGTCGCGGCCGGGGCGGGGGTCACTCACCGAGGCGGCCCGCAGCTCGGAGCCGCGGCGGCGGCGGCGGCGGCAGGTCCGCGCTGGAGGCGGTCGCTGGGCCGCAGGCTCCTCCTCCTCCTCCTCCTCCTCCTCCTCCCGCCCGCCCCGCCCGCGGGGACCGCCCTGCGGGCACGTGGCCGCCCGCCAGCCCGCCGGCCCGCCGCCGCTTCTCCGCCCGCACCTCCCCCGCGCCGCGGTCGCGGAGCTGCAGCGCCCCCGCCCCCGCCCCCGCCCCCGCCCCCGCGCCGAGCGCGCCCGCCCACGTCCCGACCTGTGCCCGCGCCTCCCCGCCCTGCCCGAGCGTGCACCCTCCGGGGCCGCCACCGAGCCGGGTCGAGGCCGTGCAGCCCGGTGACTCCCTTCGTCGGAGGGACACCTCAGACCCGCTGCCATTTTATGACCGAGGCTAAGTGGCGGCGAAACGTGCGCAGGTGGTAAGAGGCCAAGATGTCAGGCTGAAAACGGCTTCTTTCTTTTCCTGCCGCGGAAGTGGGGGTGACCCAAGGCAGCGTCCAGGCAGTGTGGTCCTGGCCCTCTGCTGTCCCTTGTCCACGCACAGGGCGGACCTTTGTTCCTTGCCCACAGCCTCAGGTTCCAAGGCCTGGAAGCTGGTGGGGAGCCCTTGGGAGGAACTGCTGAGCTCGCCTTCCTGTGTAGACCTCCTAGGCCCCCAGACACTACCCTGCCCCCGGGAAAGGTGGCCCCCAACACTGACTGCTGCCCCCCCACCCCCATGTGGATGGCATCACAGCACAGCAGTGAGGTGGCTCTAAGGTGAGCATGTTTGGGGTGTCTCTCTAGAGGGGTGTATGCCCATCTGAAGCCCTTTCTCACCTGCACCCTCACAACAGGTGCTGAGTTATTCCCCTCCCTTTACAGGTGAGGAGGTAGGGGCTCTGGTTAGGTGAGGTGCTGTTGGTGTTAAGGTCCCTCATCTTCTGGGAGACTGACTGGGGGTTCCCAGACCCTTGGGACTCCATCTAGAAAATGCCTGGGGGGCATATACCAGCAGCCTCCGATAAAGAGCTTCAGATTACCCCAGGGAGCCTAACTGGGCAGGGGAGATAAGCCCTAGGGAGGGTTATCTGAGCCCTGAGGCCAGACTCAGGGGACTGGGCCCTACTAAATGGACCCCAAAGAGCACAACAGCGGGGTGGGATTGCTGCTGTGAAGGGCCTCTTCTCCCCACTCCCCCTCCCCCCCACCATGGGATCCACCCATGAGCACCTGTGCTTGCTCACCTCCATAGGTTTCCTCCTGCCTAGAATACCCTCTGTCCCCAGCTCTCCACTGCCAGGCCCCAAGGCCCAGATCCTCTCCTGCCTCCTTTAGCTCCACCCTGCCCCACGGGCAACACCCTCTCTGAGTTCCCATGGCAGTTCTCATGGGTCCTTTTTCCATTCCATGCTCAGGGAATACCACATAACGTTCTGGGTGCCAGGGAGCAAGGGACCCAATGCCTGGTCCCTGCCCTTGGACGGTGGGTTGCTGCTGCAGTGGGTTATAAACTGTAGGAAGACAGAACCAGTTCCTAGCTCCCTTTGGCGCCCCCCACCGACTGACACACACACCCACATACACACACACACACACACACACACACACACACACTAGGTGCTCTTTGAATGTCTCTGGCTGGTGGTGATCTCTGAGCATCCTTCCTGCAATGCCAGCAAGCAGCACAAGGAGCCTGAGCTTGAGAAATGGAGGCACTCAGAGATCTTGTGGCATTCTTGGAAAGACCCTTGGATCTATCCAGCAGCCTTCCATAGAGACCTGGAGGGCCTCTCTGTGGGGCTCCCCATGAACTGGAGAAAGATGAAGGCTGACCTGACCGAAGACTAGAGGGGGAAGAATATTCTAAGGGGAGCATGAACTTCTGCAAGAGAACATCCGGAGCCCTCATGGGGACAGGGAGGTAGGCAGGTGAATGCCCTGCTGAAGTCCAAGAGGCCCACCGGCTCTGTTGGCCTCGGTGGCTTGCTGGTCTGTCTCCCCCTGGATTGGGAGTGCCTTGAGTGGAAGCTTATCTGGCAAGGGGTCTCGTGTGGGTGAGGGCTCAAAAAATGTCTCCTGAATACTCTGGGGGCCAAACTTTTGGAAGCAGATGGGCCCCGTCCTGATCTAGGGGAGAGGATGGTGCGTTGACATTGGCTGAGTGCCTTCTCTGTGCCAGCCTCCTGTCTGATCAGGCCAAGGGCAGAGCAGTGAGAACCATCCTTTAAGACATTTGGCAGATCTTGTTACTTCTCTGCTCCGCATGCCACCCCCAACGCCACTCTCCCCTGGTGGCCTCCTCTCTTCCCCTCAAAGAGATTAGGCGGGGTCCTCAGACCAGCCAGCCGGCTGTCCTTGCTGTTCCCTCTGCCTGGACCCTGGGCATCCCTGTGGCCTGGACCCTGGGCATCCCTGTGGCCCTCCCTGCCTCCCTCAGGTACTTGCTGAATACCATCATCTCTGTGAGACCCACCCCATCATCCCTCATCCCTCATCCATGCACCATGTCCTATTTCTTTTCTGTTTTTTAGAAGTGTTTCTCTCCTAACATGCCGTAAACCCACTTTCCTGTTTATTGCATATTAACTGTCCGCTCCCACAGAAATGTGAGCCCCCCCTATGGCAAGGAGTTAGGTCTGTCTCATTCATTTCTGTATTATCAGTGCCTAGAGCAGTGCCTGGCACACAGTTGAGTGAACGCACTCTCATTCTTACCCTTCATCACCAACTTCAGCCTCTCTGGGAAGCTTCCCCCCTGGCTCTTGACCATCTCTGCTATCCTTGCCTGCCCCAGAGCTGGCGTGGTGCTGGGACAGAGGATGTGCCCAGTGCATGCACTGCTGGATGTCTGGGCCTAGGGTTGCCAAATATTGTCTTTATGGAGCCGCTGGTGTCAGCCTCCTGAGATTGCCCCTTTTTCTGGAGACAAGGCTAGCCCTTTGGCGAAGAAGACAAGAGTATCCAGGAAGAAAATATAGGTTCATCTCCTCCTTGGGCCAGAGAGGAGAGGAACCGTTGTGCACTCTCAGCTTCTTGGATTGATCCAGCATTTATAGGCTAGGACAGAACACATCCATTTCCAGAATAAACACCCTCATTGACTATGAGGAGATGGCCACGAGAAGCCATGTGCCCATGTACTCTGACAGCTGGGAGCCAGGCTGCCTGGATCTAGTACTGCTGGGGCCCCGGAGGGTGCACTGATAACGAGGCTGCAGTCCCGGCAGGTGATCCTGGTGGGGCAAATGGAGGAGTTTCCCTGCCACTGTGGTGACCTCGTGGGTAGAAGCCTGTTGGAACCACCCAGAGCTGAGGTGGCAGCGGTCTGTGGGAATAGTCTGTGGGGACGAGCCACCGAGTGGGGAGGCAGGCTGGCTAAAGTGTGATTGGGGCCTGGGATTGGAGTTACAAACTCTGTCTTCACTTGGCACCTTATTTTGAACCAGTGTTATATGATGTGATAAGGTTTGGCTTCCTGGGCACTGGGCCTCCTGCACCCCAGAGCTCGGTACTCTGGCATAAGGCTGCCCTTCTTTCAGTCCTCTGTTGAAACTCTGAGGAATCTCTGGGTGGCTCAGCAGTTTAGCACCTGCCTTCGGCTCAGGGCGTAATCCTGGAGTCTAGGGCTCCAGTCCCACATCGGGCTCCCTGCATGGAGCCTGCTTCGCCCTCTGCCTGTGCCTCTGCCTCTGTGTGTGTGTGTATCTCATGAATAAATAAGTAAAATCTTAAAAAAAAAAAAAAGAGAGAGAGAGAGAGAAAGAAAAGAAACATGAGCTCTCCCAAGAGGAAGAACTCTCTGAGCTCATTGGAATGAACTGTGGATCCACAGGAGATTTAACCGTGACCAGCACAACAGTGTGGAGAAGGTTCTAAAGGCAAGTGCTAAAAGGTGGGTGTGGATAAGGGACTGGGGATGGGGTGGGCAGGAGCAACCATTCCCCTAAGGGAGCTCACTAGCACATAGCAGGTACTTAACTCTGTGTAAGATCCGGTGTCTCGGCTTGTGACTAGACCACCGGTGGCAATGAGAATGTAGGAAGCTGGCCCAGTACCTCCGGGGAGCATTTAATGAGCCCAGAAGCGGGTCTTCCCTGTTGGTCCATGGTAGCATCACATCGTCTTTAAGTTGGGGGAGTTTGCAAAGGCACACAACTAGAGAAGTCTGGGTTTCAGGACCTTGCTCCAACTGTGGTGCATGTGATGGCCTCAGGGCGTGGTTTAGGATTGCAGTCTCTCCTGCCCCAGCCAGCCTTAATGAATCAGAAGTGCATGTTAACAAGAATCCACAAGAAATAATGTGCACATTCTAGTTTGAGAAGCACTGGTCTGAGGTCCAAATGAAACCAGCAACTCCTTGAGCACCTGGGCTACGGCTGATGATCAGAAGTCTGTACAGGACTACACTCACCCTACTGGGGTGGCATTTTAACACTCTACCCTTTGCTTTCTCAGAGGTTCTTATGAGCCAAACAGCCTGACTCTATCTGCTTCTGAATTTTTATGAATAGGAAGTCAATGACTGTCCTTCACGACACTCCATGCCTGTTCTACAGAGCTCTGAGAAGAGAAATGTTAGTGTGCTTACTCCTTTCCAGGGACTAACCTTATTTCTCTTCTTACCGTGGTGACTCGGATACTCAGACCCATATTCATGACTATATTATCCTCCCTGAATATATTTAAGTTCTACTTTATTTCCCTCCAGTCCATGATCTTATGTGTGTCAGGTTTACAATTAGTGTTGTCGCTCAACTTTTCACTATAAGCTATCTTAAGTTGCTTTTGGAAAAAGCCAATTGTGTAAGCAAACTAAATAGGAAACATCGGTGTGCGACAGTGGCCAATTCTCTCTTGCCCCTCGGCGGCCATCACCCTTTCATGGCAAGAGCAGGGTCGTGGCATATCCTCTGCTGGAATTTTGAGAAGAGGACCGAGGGGTAGGGAGAAGGACATGCCCTTGCACTCCAGCAGGCGTTGTGGAGGAAGGGAAATCCAACCAGATAGGGGTAGCCAGGGGGGAAATCATGATGGGGTGCTCACACCCTGCCCCTCCCCTTTACCCTATGTCTATCTGCATGTCTCACCTGATCCGGTGTGCAAGGTATTGTCCTTCATGCCGGGGGATTCTCCACAGGCTGGGGTGGAGGGATCCTGCTCACCAGAGGCCTCCGCTGCCATCTCAGCATGCGCTGCTCCTTCTGCTGGGTCCCCAGGCAGGTGGTCTGTGCCCAGCTCACTTGGTGCAGGGTGTGGGCGGAGGAGACAGTCAGCTGAGGCCGCTCTGGGACAGAGGAGTCACAGCTCCGCAGGGCAGAGGTGGGGTCACTGACCTCAGGCACGTCTACAAACAGGCTGGTCAGCAGCTGAGATAAGCCCTCCCCCCCCCCCCATGTGTTTCAACCTGCTTGGTTCTGTTCTGGGAGCCTTGGCTCTCCGGGAAGGGTTGGGGAAGGGAAGTGACATTTGTTGAGGTCCCACCTTGAGGCCAGCACTGTGCCACATTTAAATCAGCCCCCTGGGACGCCTGGGGGGGCTCAGTGGTTGAGCATCTGCCTTCAGCTCAGGGCCTGATCCTGGAGACCCGGGATTGAGTCCCGCATCAGACTCCCTGTGAGGAGTCTGTTTCCTCCTCTGCCTGTGTCTCTGCCTCTCTGTGTGGATCTCATGAATAAATAAATAAAACCTTTAAAAAATTAAAAAATAAATCAGCCCCCCCAAGCCTCCCTGGCCCCTGCGAGGTAAATGGGATCAGCTCCATTTTTCAGATGGGGAAAGTGACCTGCTTGGCCTCATGCACGGAGCAAGTGGCAGAGCTGGGATTTGAACCAGGTCTGCCTGGCTCCTAGGCCTTTCTGCTGTGGTTGCCTCGCTAAGTGGAAGGCTCCTGTGACCCCCGTTAGTGCCAAGGACTGGGGCCGGCGTGATGCAAGGGAGGAACAGAGGCAGTCTGCGTGGTGTGACCAGAGGGGACACGAGCTGGGGAGCGGGGTTCCCTCCCTAGCACTCCTCACAGTGCCTGCGTGCCGAGCCTAATGAGGTTCGTCAGCTGTCCGCAGCCTCCACGTCAGTGGCAGCCCCACGACTCTGTTCACTTGAGATTTGCCTCGTCCGGAGCAGGTCTGTGGACTGCCAGGTAGGCCTCTAAGAGCCTGCTTGTATCTGGAGTAGGGCCGGTTTCACTGACCTGCCAGCCAGTGTTGAAGGTTTGCTGGGCCCTGGTGGCATGCAAAAAGCAGGGTCCCTGCAGAAAAGGATAACCTTATGGTGGATAATGGTGTAAGAGCTGTGATCTGTGCCAAGGGCCAGGAGCCACGGTCAGCGGGGCACAGGGTCTCCCAGGAGGAGGAGGGGGCCCTGTTGGGGCTCTGGAGGCATCCGTAGGGTAAAGAAACACACTGACCTGGGTTCAGATGTGATCTCCCCACAGAACCTGGATCCCCTCAGCTATAATCTGAGAGAATATACTGCCTCAGGTAGTGTGAGAATTAAGTGACAAATTGTCAGGAAGTGCCTGGCACTTAGTAGGTGTTCATTAAAATACTGCCAGCCAATCTGAGAGGAAAAGAAAGGGGTTCAGGGGGAGGAAGACAGACCACTGAAAAAAGCCAGTTCCATAAGTCTTCCCCCTTGGAAAAGTCTTCTTTGTTGTCCTGTGTCCTCCTTCCCCGAGAAACGCTCAGGAAACTCTTTCTGCTCTGACCAGTGGGCAATGAATGCCCGCCACCCCTCCCCTGTCCCCTGTCCCAGAGGTCTGCAGGTGCCATGGCACCCTAGTCTGGGAGTCAAGAGACTTGGCCATGGAGCTGACCATCAAATCTCTGCCTTGCTGGGCCTCCTACACCTTTCAGCTCAACATATCTGTGAAATGGGATGATGAAGCAAGAGCAGAAGTGCAGGTGGTACAATGAGACTTGAACTCATGTTAATCCCCTGCCTCCCCTCATCCAGATTCCCCTGGCTCCTTGTCCTTTGCCACAATCAATCCCCTAGGCCTAGGCCAACAGTGGGACTGCCACCTGCAGGCCCTACCTACCCCTATCTAGAAGCAGAGTAGAAAACAAACAAACAAACAAAAAAAAATAGAAGCAGAGTAGAAGGTGGGTTGGAAAGAGTCCTAGGACCCCAGCTGGGTGCGCTCTGTCCTTTGGCCTGGCCCTGGGCTAGAGGGCCTGATTTGGTGGCTGCCAGGCCCAGTCTCTCCTGCACTCTCCCATCCAGGATCACAGTCTTCCTGAAGTTCCAGAAACCCTCATTCTCCCTGGGTGTAAGGGAGGATGGGACCCCTGTCTCTCTACTTCTGCTTCAGGCCCATCTGGCTGCTCTGATTCTGGAAGTTGCTCTGTGAGGCCTGCAGCCTCCTGGGCATGTTCTCCACTTTTGCTGGGTGCATGAGGATCCCAGCTCCCCTGGGTTCTGGTCCTTGCTCTGCTGCAGCCGCTGTGACCTTGGCTGAGACCTTTCCCCTTGTCAGACCTCCATTTTCCCAGTGGTGAAATGCAGTGGGTTACAAACGCCTTTGTGAGGGCCTAGATCAAGGGTGGGCCTCTATGCCCCACCCTCCCCTTATCCAGAGCAGCTGCCCTCTTAACTATCTGTAGGTGGGATCAAGTTGACCATCCCTGTGTCAGATATTCCAAAAGTCCGTCCCCTCCACATCTAAGATTCCTGATTGGTTAAATTAGGGCCACTGAAGAGTAGGGGAGGATTGGAGGTGTCAAGGCTCAGCCTTCCCCAGGAAACTGGAATTTCGGGTGGCCACAGCCAGAGGCAGGAGACCGTAGCTCCTGAGAAGGGTTCAGGGTCAGCAGGTGATGGGGGAGGGAAGGTGCAGGCCCACCAGAGACATTTTGTGCGGGAGGGGGGCTGGGGATGGGGCAGGGACTCTGGGTGCCCTTTTGACGTGAAGCCCACAGGGCCACATCTCTCCTGGTGCCCTTTCCTGGAATGCAGAGACGCCTGAATGAAATAATTGGCTACAAGATACACGTTTGTGGTGCTTATGCAAATTTATGTAAATAGAATGCAAATGCAGCTGGCCTTAGGCTGGGGGCCCTGAGATAGAGGCTGGTGGGGGATGGGGTGCCCCCGTCACTTCTGACTTTGCCTAAGGCTCCTGAGGACTTCACAGGGAGCAGCCCACCGCTTTCCCTCTGCTCTGCAGGGTATGCAGGAGACCAGCAGGGATCGGCTGTCCCCATGCCCAGGCCCCACTGTGCAGGAATACACCAGGGGGAACTGAGGGGACACAGAGACGTAGATTCCAGGAACAGACGGCCTGGTCTGGCTCCACAGGAAGGGACAGAATTCAGCCAGCCCAATGCTGACTCCACTCCTCTCCCCACGACGGCCAGCTCCAGTGCTGCACCCCCACCTCCAGAACTAAATGCCCTGCTGTGTGTGTTCGTGGGGGCATGTGGCCGCGTGGACCCTCCAGACCCATGCAGCGGGACCCAGGCCCACTTAACATGCAAGCCCCAGGGCACTCGTCCATTCCCAGACCCAGCGCCTGGCGCGTGGCAGGTGCTCTGCAACTGTTCTCACAGAGGCCTGAAAGTTACCTTTAAGGTGGGTACTTGAAGTTTACGTCAGCTACCTGGGTACTTGCTGTTCTTAAGTCAGCCAGTGTCCAGGCCAGACCACACCCTGGAGGTTTCTTGCTGTAGAGCAAGGATGTTCTAGTAGCTGCTCATTCCCCTCGGGTGGGAAATGAGGCGGCCTCAGAACTGGGCACAGAGATCCCCTCTGGACCTGGAGAGCATTGGCCTGAAAACTCAGTTCCCACAGCTTGAGCTGCAACACCCCAGCCCCCACCCCGATCCACCCTTCCATTCCAGGGAATCACGTTGGCACAGGCATGACCAGTGCAATGGCACAGTCAGACCGAGGTGTGTGTGAGCCCAGAGGGCTGGACTTGGGTTAATTACAAGCTTTGTGGGGCATTTTGCCCAGGGATGCTTGGGCCTGGTTGTGCTGTGGGCCATTGGGGATCCTGTTCCCCCTGAAGTGGAGGCATTAGTGGTTTCTGTGGAAAGAGCCAGGCCTGCACAAGTGGGCATATGGCCACCTCAGGTGGTCATTGCAACATGGTGGCAAGACCAGACACTGGAGGAGGGGCCTTAGTCGGGAGCCCTTGCAGGTGGTCTCCTGGGAAACCCTTTAAAAAAAACAGTGGTAGGGGTGGGACAGGTACCTTTGGGTAGATGGTGGTAGGGACTTATACTATAATGATTGCAGCCAAAAAAGCAAGGGTGCTCTCTTTTGGGGGTCACAGGACAATAGGTTGGGAGACCTACATACTCCAGCCTGGTCTCTGGCCTGGGGCCTGGCCAGTCACAGTATGGTGACCCCGACTGAGGACAGTGTGGTGGCGGCAGAAGAAATAGCCAGAGCTGTCAGGGGCCAGACATCCTGATGGCACTGGTGACAGTGCAGAGTCTCTAGGCCCAGGAAGCCAGTTTCCTTTTCCCATCAACCTGGGAGCCCTGGGATTTCTTCCCACGCAGCAGTTACTTCCGAATGTGACTGGTTCTCCAGGTGAAATTAAGACACAACTTTTCACTCTCCCAGGCTTATCATGCAGGGACCAGATAAAATTTCGGGTAAAATATGATGCCAGGCCCCACGGCAGAGGCTCAAGTCCTTGGTAGAGGACAAAGGGGAGCCGGTGGCGGTGTGGTGAGCCTGGCTGCGGGGCAGCGCCAGGCTTCCTGCCCAATCAGGGCCGGGGTGGGGGAGGCCTGGGCACTTAGGCAGCAGGGGAGGCCCAGTTGGTTTCCCAGACCATTAGCGAGGCAAGCAGCTACTGAAAAATTAACCACAGGGCTCGGTAATGCACTTTGGAGAGGAGCATCCCCTCAGGTGCTCAAATGCGTGCTGTTGACCCGAGAGGTGGCCTGGAGGCAGGCAGGGCATTTTGGAAAAAAGGAGAAGAGAGAGGCATGGAGCCTGCCCCACACATTCCTCCTCCAGTGTGTTTGAGGCAGTGACCCCCATGAGGTGTCTCTTGCACGGTCCCCACTTGGGGTTCCCACCATTGAGTCTACTCCAAGGCTTTGCCCTCTCTCCTTGAGGGCGTCTCACTGTGGCACCTGCTCAGAGCAGGACCTCATTTCCCTATCAGTCCCAAAGGCACTTTCTTGTAACAGAAGTCTGGTCTCAAACACTGCTGCACAGAGGTCCTACTTGAGCCTGGGCAGGAGACCTTGCTGGGCCAAGAAGACTCCCGAGTTCCTTCTGCCTGACTTGGGGCCTGCTCCCCTGCCAGCTGCTATCCTGTTGTGGAACACTCGCTGGTTGCAGGCTCTCCACTTCCATTGCCTCTGACGTCTTTGGTCTTCCATCTGCCTGTGTCTCCGATGAGAACACTGATCCTCTAACAAGAGGAATCAAACCAAGTTGTGCGGTGGACAGTGTTTTAGGGGCAACTCAGCTCAGTGTAGTGGGAGTGGGAGTCTGGCCTCGATCCGTTTCTTGCTACGGTGATGGCACTTGAGTAGATTTCTCCCAGGCTCAGGGTGTCTCCTTTCGGTTGGCAAATACTCATTTTTGAAAGCTTTTATTGGGTGTCTGATTTGTCAGATGGCTACAATGCAAAGGCTTTCCAGCATTTGTGCAGGGTTGTACAGCCTGACCCAGTACATACACACTTAAATATAGATCATCGATCCCTAACTGAAACAAAAGCGTTAAGAGACGGGACTTACCTTTGTGACACGTGGTAATATCTGATATTTTAAATTTAATTCTATTCCATTTCATTAAAGGAAAAAAAGCTTGTCGGCCCAATTCTCTAATAAAGCTGTAAACTCAAATTTGCAAACGCTGGCTGGCGGCCACATGTGCAGGGTCAGGATGTGGTGCCGCCAGTGCATGGTGGTTGCAATCTGGTGGGTTGTGGCCTCTGGGGATCTGTACACTGAGGCCCCAGTAAGTGAGAAACACGTGGAGGATGGTCCCAGCCACACACCCTCTGGAGCAAGTACTAGAGGGCGATGCTGGGGTCAGAGATCTACTCTGCATCCAGCAGGGACCAGACTTCCCTAATCCCTCCCCCACCCCATGTGCCCTTGATTTAGTCATCTCCATCTCCCTGCTCCCATTTCCTTCTCCTAGCACTGAGCTTACAGTTGAAAACATTCACGGAGCTTTGCAGCTTGGACATTCTGGGACGGCCCCTACTTACACTTGGCTTCCCAGTCGGTAAAATCCTGCTTCTTAGAGACCAGAGCCAGGGAGAGTAGAGCCACCAGAGGCCCAGTGGGACGCAGCAGGGCTGGGGGGGTTGGGTGGGGTGGGAGGAGGAGGACAGGGAAGGAGGGTGGTGGGAGAGGGGAGGGGCCTGAGGCTTCTTCCTGTTGCTCTGAGCACTCTAGGAAGCTTTGCAGGTGTAAAACCTGCCTGCTGGGGAGGAGTCTCCATGCTACTAGCTCTGCTCCTTTTTGCCAGGCCTTCTGCAACCCTTTAGACATCGACCTTCAGGATGCAGGAATGCAGAAGCCGGTTATGTCCCTAAATCATAAGCTGGGGCCTGAGCTTCAGATCAGCTCACCCTGCTCTTCTGAAAGCTCTTCACCACTTAGAGATCCATCTCTTTTCTTTTGGTACATGAGAATGTTTCTTTAATGAGAAGAATTACCTTATTTTTAGAGACAGGCAATAATTTGAACCACCTGGGCTAGGAGGAAGCAAAACTTCTCTGAGAGAGAGAGAGAGAGAGAGAGAGAGAGAGAGAGAGAGAGAGATCTGCTCCTTTGGGACCTAGTTTGCCACAAAAGGCAAACTCCCCTCTAACCCTACCCCCTGGGGCAGAGGGACCAGACTCATGGGAGATAAATTGTCCCATCTTTTATTTAAAAGGGGTTTTTGTGTGTGTGTTTTTTTTAAAGATTTTATTTATTCATGAAAGACACAGAGAGAGGCAGAGACACAGGCAGAGGGAGAAGCAGGCTCCACGCAGGGAGCCTGATATGGGACTTGATCCTGGGACTCCAGGATCACGCCCAGGCCCAAAGGGAGGCACTTAAGCACTGAGCCACCCAGGCATCCCTTAAAAGGGATTCTGAATTTCAGGCAACCTGGAAGGGAAGGGTGAGAAGTCAGTGCTCCAAGCTGGATAGGAGGAAGATCTGGAAAAAAAGGGATCCCTGAAACAAGGTGGGACCTAGGAGCTTCTTTCTACAAAGTGCACTGTGAGACATTCTGCTACAAGTTTTTCCAGCCCCACATGTCGGTAATGCACCAGTGTTCCCAGACCTCACTGAGTGCCTGTCTGGAATGCCTGCCTTTGGAGCTACTTTTGGGGGGCAGGTTTTTTGGAGGCTCAGGAAAGAGAGCAGGCTATGTGTGTCCCTGAGGCCTGAGGACACAGAAACTGAGGCGAATAAGCCCCAGTGATGGCTGAGGGCAGGCTGCTGGGTGGACTGGCCAGGAAAACATGAGCCTCTAAACATCCAAGAAGCCCTGGTCCCTGAACAATCAGGTGGCCCACCTCTGGCTTTGTGGCTGTGTCTCTAGTCAGTCTTTTAAAGTGGCCATGCCTCTTGCTGCCTCCCACAGAATAGCCTGCCATCGTTCTTTGCTCACTGTTTGCTAACTCTGCCTACGTGTTTTCTTTCTTTAAAAAAAATGTATTTATTTATTTGAGAGAGAGACAAAGTACAGTGTAAGGGTCAGAGGGAAAGGAGAGAGAAGATTCCCTGCTGAGCACGGAGCCCATACAGGGGCCAATGTCATGACCCTGAGATCACGGACCTGAGCCGAAACTAAGAGTTGGGTGCTCAACCAACTGCACCACCCAGGTTCCCCTGCCTCCGTGTTTCCTTTAGGCTGGGAAATCAGTAAGGAGAAAGCAAGATCTCCCTGCAAGAAGCTCCCACTCCTGTTTTGCCTTAGGGTCCTTTCTCCTTGAAAGACAAATAATGAGAGGTCCACGACCCTTACATGTACCAAACTCTGTCATGTGTGTCCTAATATATATAAAGGGTCTCATCAAAGACTACTGGCCAACTCATGAGCTAGGCCCATTACTATCACCCTCATTTTGTAATTGAAGAAAACAAGGCATTCCAGAATGCATGGGCTTACCCACTCTCCCTAGTAAATAGCTCTCAAATTGCCCCCTGGAGTGTGTTTCTTGAATCATTTCTGATTAACCCAGTGGTTCTCATTCCCCGCCACCCCCCCAACGGGTGTGTGTGTGTGTGTGTGTGTGTGTGTGTGTGTGTGTTTATTTGGCAATGTCTGGAGATAATTTTGGTTGTCTTGACTGGGAGGGTGTTACCAGTGTCTAGTGGGTAGAGGCCAGAGATGCTGCAATGCCCAGGACAGACCCTCCACAACAAAGATATGTCCTCTTATAGACATCCATGGGTGGAGAAACCCTGGATTAACCAAAGCCCCCCTACTGCTGTCTGAGAGAATTCCTCGTTCGATTGTTTCTGCTTTAGCGTTTCTCCTCACTCCATGGCAGGTTCCCTCTCTCCTGCCTGAGATTCTACTCAGCACCCCGGAAGCCCTCCTTGGTGGCAGCACACTGCCTTCCTGCCATCTCTTGGCTCTCCTCAGATCCCCAGGGCTTGTTTCTCAGCCTGGAGTCTCCACTAAGGGCAGAGCCTCAGGCCTGCTGTGTATGCATGTGTTATTTGGGATGGGAGCCCAGGGAGCTGAGTGGGGATATGAGGAGGAAAAGCCAAATCAAGGGTACATTGTTGACTTGGTCTCCCGTCTGTTGGAAGCCCCTGAGGAGTATGTCTGCTTGTGCCCTGCCACCCCCATGCTATGGCCCAGGGCTGCTCTGAGGATCCCTAAGTGCCCTCTGCCTCTGGACTGTGCATGCCTGCTTGTGGGGTAGGCTCTCCTGGTGACTCATGTCATGGTGTCGGGGAAGCCCTGAGAGAGGAGAGGGAGTGAACACCTGCAGGGGGTAGGCCAGCACAGCTGTGCTCCAAAGAGAGGCTGAGTGGCTATGAGATGGGCACTAGAGGTGCAGAAAGGGACAGACCCTGTGGGCCAGCGCTGGGACCCCCACCACACAATTCCCAGACACTGAAGCAGGCCTACACAACCTCCCTGCCCTTAGGCGCATCATTACCTGGCTGAGGGAAAAGATAAAATTGTTCTAAAGAGTTGGTAAGGCCAGAAGACCCTGCATAATCCAGTTTCACAGCCACTTATCAATGGTGATGATGTCAGAGCCGGAAGGAATTTCAAGGAGTCTTATTTTAGTCTAACCTTCTCATTTAGAGATGAAAAGATTGAGGTTCATTTATTCATTCAGTCAACAGCTATGCCATCTTTGTTATAGAGGAGTTAAGTGACCTCTGAAGGTGGCCGATGTATTCAGTGATTCACCGTGAGGTCCTGGAGGGGTCCAATGAGGGGGTCCCAGA
This sequence comes from Nyctereutes procyonoides, assembly GCF_905146905.1. NCBI lineage: Eukaryota > Metazoa > Chordata > Mammalia > Carnivora > Canidae > Nyctereutes > Nyctereutes procyonoides. The sequence goes on along the minus strand of NW_026575030.1, from coordinate 8,016,950 downwards.
GGACGGGCTGGGAGAGTGACAGCCCCTCTGCTGGACAGTGATTCCCTGCTATTTTGGACACAGCCAGGGAGACCTGGGGCCCTTGTTAGAGTCTTTGCCCATCTCCCCCAGTTGTTAATGGGTATTGATCTGCAAACAAATGCTTAAGTGCAAGAGAAGAGGGCTCTGTTTACAGAACAGGCATCAATTCTTATAGAATTTAGAGTCCTAAGGTAATATGAATACTCTGATCTGCACTTCTGGTTCTGTTTAACCTTGGATGATTTGTTTTTCCTCTCTCTGGGGAGTTTCCCCAAGTTTTTAACCCAGCCAGAGTCTTACAGGAGAGCTGATTGGTTGAATGCATGAACCAACCCATAAAATGATCGGTGGAAGCAGCCTTGGGGTTAATGCTCTCCACTCTCTTGTTTAAAGATGAGAAAACTAGGCCAAGGGAGGGGGAGAACAAAATGCCCTCCAAACACCCACAAGCAAATAAAGGTGGCTGATGTTTAACCAGTATGAGGTGATGAGTGTTAGGACAGACATGTGTGCCAGGAACGCAAGCGGTAAGAGGCGTGATGCAATTTGTCCAGGCTGCTTGGGACGGGGTGGTGGTGGGAAACTGGGCAAAAAACAGCCTTAAATCTCCCCAGATGCCACAGAGGGATCTGCCCCACTGTATTTCCTTCTTCCTTCCCTCCATGCACCTCCCCACCCCCGCCCCTATCATGGTTCTGCACTGCCCACGATAGACCTGGGCTCTGAACATCTAAAGCGGAATATGGGCCCTCACAGCATCTAGGGAGGCTGAAGAAAAAAGCAGAGACCATGGGCTGCCAAGAAGAGAGCTAAGGTCATGTGACAGGACACTGTGGTCATCAGTGTGGACACCAGGTGCCACCACTGGCCCACTTCTGCTGTTGGGGTCAGTGATGCCACCTCAGGCAGGAGGCCTTCTGCCCTGACCTGCTTCTGGGTGTCATTCACTCTAGGCCTAAATTGCTGGTAGGAGCATCCATTGTCTGAACTTGAGGCACCTGCTGCTGTCCAGCTGCCCAGGCTAAGGAGAGCACATTCAGACCCCTGAAGCTCTTCTGCAGGAGGTAGGGCCACCCCTCCTCAGGACTCACCCAGCAGCCGATTCCTGGCACATAGGGAGGTGGTCCAGATACGAGGTCCATCCTACTGTGCATTCTGTCCATTCCTGGCCTCCCTATCCCCACCTGTGTGGGCCGTGATCCAGGCCTCACAGAGCTCCCAGCCCATGATAAGGCAGCTTGATTCCCCAGGAGACACCAGCATGGTCACTGGGCTGGTCTCTTTCATTCTGGAAGTGCTGGAGAGGGGAGGGTGGCCCAGTGCATCTCCAGAGAGTGTCTCAATGGGTGCTCTCACCTTGGTGCTCTGAAGCATCCAGAAGTGGCCAGGACCAAAAAGAATTTCATGAGGAAAGAAGGACATGCTACAAAGTAGGGGAGAGCTCACTCCACCCACAAACCCTCCAATGAACCTTTGAGGAACCCTAGATCACTGGAGGGCCTGAAATATCATACAGTGCCTTCTCTTCCTCTGTGCTGAATAAGACCATCACAAATGGTGTCGAATGATGTGTATGGATTTGCACCTTGCTTTTCCCCTCTTAGCACTGAGTACTGGAGCTAGCTCCATATATTAGGGCAGTAAAACTCTCGCTCTTTGTGATGGCTGCAAAATATGCCTTATTTATTTATCTCCTTTTTGATGGAAAGTTCAATGATTTCCATCCTTTGCTTTTACAAACAATGTTTATGGGTTCCTTGGGTTTTGTTTGTTTGTTTGTTTGTTTTGTACCTATATGTGACTCTATCTGCAGGATGAATTCCTAGGAATAGATTGCATGGATCAAGTGGTATGCACATTTGAAATGTTGCTAGATATAGCCAAATGGCTCTTGAGTAGAGGTTGTATCAGTGTGCATGCCCGAGAGCAACACACAAGAATGAGAGCACTTGTCCCACACCAGGGGTATTTGGAATGTGGATGAGGTAGGGAAGGTAGAGTAAGTTTGCTAGTGCTCCTCAGACCCTACCAAAATGGCATTGTCCTGTGTTTGCCTGGGGAAATATTTCATAATTCTTTGGCTGCATTATAAATGCTAATTTTCTGAATGCAAGCTGTTTTGTCAGGGCTTTTCCTTCCCGATGTCAGAATTGGTCTGGAGGGCCTCTGTTAGCCCTCAAGGTGAAGGCTGTCAGGGTGATGGAGAGAAAGCAGAACTTTCCTCTGGCCATCCAGGTCTTGTATTTAAAGTTGATTGGCCCTGTGGCAAGCTTATTGCTCAGCCAACAGGAAATAGCAGTAGAAATAGGCAGGTGATGCCACAACCTCCCCTTGCTCACTAGCTCCATCTGCCAACCCATGTAGCCACATATGTACATATGCATGCATGCATGCACCCTTACATGCATCCAGCCATGCATGCCTGCAGCCACACATGCAACCATGCAGCACCTGGTCTGGGTTAAGCACTGTCCTGTGTGCTTGGAGAGCCAGGAGGGGAGGGGAAGAGGAGAGGAGATAGAAATGGAAATGCAAACAACCCTGTCATGTCTTCTGTGCTGACATGGAGGAAAGTTGGTTCCAATAGATCCCACTTATTGAAGATCCACAGTATGCTGGGCCCTTGCTAGGTACATGGGATGCAGAAATGGTGAAAAAGTTGCCATCTCTCTCCTAAGGAGAGATCAGGGTCTCCTAGGAAGGAAGGACAATCGGCTAAAGACCATTATCAGGGAAATGTACTCCACGCTGTGGGAGCACTAAAGAAAGGAATAAGTTCTTGCTGGTGGCGAAAGAATGTCATATTATTTTATCTGCCTTAAATCAGACTAACCTAGCTGCAAGTCCCCATTTATCAGGATAGATGAGAAATCCCATCTGTCGTGCTTGGGGCAGGCCTCAGCCAGGGTGGAGACTCAGGAGAAAGCCTTCTGGTCTTCCACTCCCGTTGGTTACTCTGCTAAATTCCCATTCCAGCAGGTGTGGTCCCTCTGCTTCCATGCAGGCTGAAGCTGGAGGTCTTTACCAAGGTCGGGAGCCTCAGGATTTAAGGTCAGTCTCCCTCAGCATCTCCTATGTGAGGCTTGCCTATCTTACTTGCTGTGTGACCTTGGGCAGGTAATTTTACCTCTTTAAGCTCCACTTTCTGTTTATGTAAGTGGAGGGCAATAACCATACTCATCTCTAGGGTATTGTAAAGATTAAGTAAGCTATGCAAATGAAGAGCTTAGCATAGGATCTGACACATCATACATGCAGAGGAAACACTAGCCATTATTATTATATTTCTATGAGGCAGGTGGGGGTGGGTGGAAAGAACTGATGATGTTTGAACGTCTACTTTACAAAGACCTAATGTGTAATTCAGGACCCAGACCAAATGGGAAGATCTCCTGTTGATCCCTTATTTCATTTTAGCTTAGACTTGGCCCACCCCTCTATAGGCATCTTATACCCTGGAATGGATGCTGTGTGTGTGTGGGGGGGGTTGTACCCTTCGGACAGAGGCACTTGCTTCCTCAGCCACCATGAGTAGGGGCTGCAATGGTACAGTGGAGCAGCTCTCTCTGGCAATTGCCTTCAGCAAGAGGCAGCTGGCTTGCGCAAGCCCACAACCTCACTGGGAGCAGCCCACGTTCTAGGGGATGAAAGTGGGCCAGTCCTCTTGCCTCAGTCTAGAAAACTCTGAAGGGCCATCCAAGCTCAGAGCTCCTCACAGGGCTGGCTGAGGACTCTGTTGTGACTGCATCTCAGTTTCACTCTGCCCTCGGCCCAGTCTTGCTTACATCAGCTCCCTTCCACATGTCAACCTCTGGCATGCAGACCCAACCAAAGACACACCTCACATGTTCTCTCCTTGGCTATCAGTTTCCCCCAGTAACACTGGGGAACTTCATGAGGGCAGGAACTATACCGCCACTGTCCATGGCACATGGCATAGAACAACACAGCACATTAAGGTTAGTTCAGGTGCTGTCAGAACCCACTGGAGAACATGCCCACAGAAGAGGATCGCCTTCCAGGGGGTGGCATTTTCTAAGCTGAGTCCAGTGCCAACCTCATGTGTACCAACTTGACTAGCCAGCTAAGTACAGAGGATTCAGCTCAGGTGAGGAGCTCCAGGAATGGTACCCATTGGGTGCTGCAGGTTCCTGAAGAGGGTGGTGATTCCAAGCTCCTGGTGCCTTCTAAGCTGCAACATGGTAGATGAGAATTCACAGGTCAAGAAGCATGGACAGTCGATTCCACAGTGAAAAGTTTGGTCATGTGGAGGGAGGCAGGCTGACCCTAGAGTGTCCCACCTTTTAAGTGGTAAGATTGGCACGTGGTTATCTCCAGTGCAGCTTCTGGTAAAGGATGTGTGGGACGGTGGGTGAAACCTTTGCAAACACACCTCTGGAGCTGAGGAGAAGTTCAGGGACAGTTGGACTCACAGATTGAATGGGCATAGGGGTAGAGATAAAAGCCAAAACTCAGGAAGCCAACTGGATAAATTTGAGTGAGGGGAGAAGCCTGAAGATCCAACCTGGGGTGAGGAGATGGGGGAAGAGTGTGATGCTGGCCAAGAAGGGAGGGCTGAGGAGAAGAGGGACAGAGGAGGACAGCCAAGGGGGTGTCCAAAGTCAGAAGGGTCAAACTTTGTTTGTATGTCAAGGGGCTGAAGCCAAGGAGAGCAGGGGTTTGATCTGGGGAGGCCTCCGGTGGCCTTTGGAAGGCTGGCTAGGGCAGTGATTGAGAGCACAGGTTTTAAAATCAGAGCTGGGTTCAGCTTGTATCTTCTTTACTTGCTGCCTGTGTGACCTGAGCAAATCATCTAACCTCTCTGCTCTCTGTTCGAGACCAATACACTCACGCAGAGTAAAGGACCCAGAGCTGAGAGAGCAGTTGGCACAGAACCTTGCTGTGGGGAGTGGAAGCCACTGGCAGGTGGCATTACTGCAGGTAGAGCAGCTTCTGGGGAGGGTGGTGGTGGGGAGGTGAGGATACTTTAAAGAGGACCAGGGTGAGAAGGGCTCTGTGGGGCTGGGGGCTTCGTTTACAGCTGAGGAAGGGGCACAGGAGAGGGTAGAGCTGAAGATTCAAAGGTGGGAAGGGGCAGCTGATCCTCGAGGGGTGGCAAAGGCACAGGTGCAGTGAAGGGAGAGCCTGGAAGCATCCTGGGTCCCTCTGGGCTCGGAGGAAGCAGGGCCCCTTGTTGGCAGTGGCACGAAGCCATTTCCCCTCATCATGGGTCTGCTCATAGCCATAAAATATGGGATGACACTGGATTTGGTCATTAAGTAAATGGGATAAAGAAATAATTGGAAAATGGATCCCTGCCCGGAAGGAGTAGAATTGTTCTCTGTGCTATTGTTGTCTATGCCCTCTGAGTAATCTGCAAAGCCAGGCAAGTAAGGACGTCAGGCTTAGGTGTTATGAGAAACTCCGCCTCGAAAAGAGCCTGAAATTACCCGTGACAATGGAAGAGCCTTTGTCTCCTGCACAGAATGAAGGGGGAAGAAAAAAACCCAAACAAACCTGAGTGTTTCCTGGAGTGAGAAGAAAGGGAAGGGAGGACAGGATGGCCATAAGGAGTGCTTGAATGTGAAACCGAAACCCCACAACTTCTCCCAGTCCGGGCAAGACAGTGCTCACCACCCCACCTGGGGGGGTGGCCAGGGGGCTGGGATGAGGGGGACGGACGCTCAGGCCATGGGGGCGGGGTGGGGCTGGAGGAGGTGGCTCAGGCTTCTCAACCCGCAAGTCGATGTACCTGTCTCTCAGCCCCTGAAACTTTGATCCCCGTGCTCTGCTCTCGGCACACGCTCCAAACCAGAGCTACTCCTTGGGCACTGTGGACAGAAAGTTGGCATTATGATTATCCACAACACAGCCCTGGGAGGAAGAACTGGTTTCCTTGCCGAGGGGGTGCTGGGAAGATAGATGGGAACCCTTCCCTTTCCAGGACCCCAAATCCTATATGAGGAACCCTTCCTGTTGTAAGAGAATAACCACTCTGGTGTGCCTCTCTGCTCCCACCTCCAATTGTTAAAGGCCTTCGTGTCAGCAAGCGCTGAATATTTAAAATAAATTTAAATATTTAAATATTTTCTGTTTAAATTTTTAAAATATTTTCTGTTCCTCCCTCTAGATAAAGTCAGGGGCTGCCCCCAGCAGAGCTTTCCAACTTTAGTCAGACACGCAGTACTACCTCAGTCTTTCTTTCTTTCTTTTTTAAGATTTTATTTATTTATTCGTGAGAGACACAGAGAGACAGAGACACAGGCAGAGGGAGAAGCATGCAGGGAGCCTGACATGGGACTCAACCCCGGGTCCACCAGGATCACACCCTGGGCCAAAGGCAGCGCTAAACCGCTGCGCCACCTGGGCTGCCCTACCTCAGTCTTTCCATCTCTAGATTAGACCAGCATGTCCCTCGGGCTCATGGGCCTCTGCAGCATCAGGCTCACTTCATGTACACGTGTTCAAAATGCAGATTCCTAGGCCTCCCCAGGGCCAAGAGCTGGAACCCCAGAACCAGAACTGTCGCTAAATAACTATATGCCTGACTTAAGGGGAAAGTCTCTGCTTAGAGGGTTGTGTCCCCTCCTAAAGACACGCCCTACACGAAACAGCCCCACGCACAAAAAGGGGCGAAATCGTCGCTGGCTTTGTGGAAGAAGTGAAAAACATTGAAATTCTCCAAATATGATATGCAAGGGTCCGCTCTTGGTAAACAGCAGGAGCAAAAACAGTTTACTGAAAAATAAAGATAAAAGCAGGACGAGCCAGCCAGTAACAGTTTTTCCCCGCCTGTGTCCGTTCGATGTCCATCCAAACAAATCGCTGGCCACGTAGCAAAAAGGAAAATGTGCAGTACGCTTGTGCACGCACATTATTGGCTTTCGGTACCGCACAGGAAGTGGAGGGGCAGAGAGCATATGGCAGGGGCATCAGCGTGTGGCAGACGGCTCCTGCCTGTGGCTGGGATGTCGCAGTTCTGCGCACACCCTCCCTGGGCAGAGGGGTGAGCTGGGCCTCTTCCACCTCCTTTATCTGTCCGAGCCTGAACCCGGGCTCAGTAAAGCTCTTAACTGAGAACCTCGTGCCTCTTAACTGAAAGCCTCACTGTAGAACCTCCTGCCCCTTTCACACCGTCCCTGTCCTCAGGGACCGTGGCCTGTGCTGGAACCTCCTGCTCTGCACCAGGGGAGCACCCGAGCAACATCGCCTGCTTCTGTCTCTCTAATGGGCTCTCCAGCTGGTTCTGAGACACAGACACATCAAGTTGGGGAAGCCGTGGACATGACGTGTGAGATCTGTCTCAGGCTTTGAGGTTGCTCTTGTCTTTCCGGCGGAGCCCTGATGGGTCCTTTTGCCTAGTCCTTGCCCAGCCTGAGCCCCCCGGCTACAGCTGCTCCATATGGTGGGCCTGAACTGTCACCCTAACCCTCCTAAGTCCTGCTGACCCAACTCCTGCCTCTTTGCTCCCAGGCTCCACATTCCTTTTATTCATCTTTGTGTTCAGCACTTATCTACCTACAGGAAAATCCACACTTTTCTTGGCTCAGGAATTTTGACAAATGCATGTAGGTGTGTATTCACTCCCATAATCAATTTACAGGACAGCCCTTTCCTCCCCTAGCCTCCAGTCCCTGACAACCGAGGATTTGTTCCTATAATTTTGTCTTTTCCAGAATGTCATAAAATGTCCATGACATTTCCTGGAATGTCATGGAATCATACAATATGTAGCCCTCCGAGTCTGGCTTCTTTTATTCAGTGTAAGGCATTGGAGATTGATTGTGTTGTTGCTCGGGCATCACAGTTCGCTCCTTTGTATTACTGAGCAGGAATTTCTTGTCTGCCTGGACTACCGTTCGCTTATCCATCCACCATTGGAAGGACATGGTGGGTAGTTTCCAGCTTTGGGTGATTATGAATACAGCCACTATAAACACTTGTATACAGGTTTTTGTGTGAACATATGTTTTATTTCTCTTGGATAAGTCCCAAGGAGTGGGATTGCTGGGCCATGTGATGAGTTATGCTTAACACTGTAAGACACTGCCAAGCTCTTTCCCACAGTGGCTGAACCATTTTGAATGGTTCACAAGACATGAGTGAGAGTTTGTGTGTATGTATATATAGAGGTACACACGTATTTGTACTTGTATGCATGTACATATAAGTAATGTGTGAGAATATTTCTGTATATATACACACACGTATTTGTATGTATACATATGTATATATAAGCAGCGTATGAGAGTATGTACGTGCATATGTATGCACGTTTGCATTTGTGTGTACATACATACAAGAAATGTGTGAGAGTATGTATGTATATAGACACACATATTTGAATTTGTATGTCTGTATACACAAGCAATTGGATTGGCTAGGAACGCCAAAACAATGTTCAGTGGGAGCGGTGAGTAGACAACCTTTCCTTGCTCTTGAATTCAGGGTCTTCACTTGCGGTCTTTCACTGTCAGGCATGATGTTAGTTGTATGTTTCTCATAGATGCCTTTAATCAAGTTAAAGACGTCCCTTTCTGTTCCTAGTTGGCTGAGAGTTTTCTTTTCTCTCTCCCTCTCTCTCTCAGATTTTTAAAGATTTTATTTATTTATTCATGAGAGACACAGAAAAAGAGGCAGAGACATAGGTAGAGGGAGAAGCAGGACCCCCATGGTGAGCCCAATGCGGAACTTGATCCTAGGACCCGGGGATCACAACCTGAGCTAAAGGCAGATGCTCAGCCACTGAGCCACCCAGGTGATCCCCCCCTTCTTTTGAGAGTTTTCTTTTTATCATGAGTAAGTATTGAAATTTGTGATATGCTTGTCCTGCATCTATTTTGATTAACATACATGTTTTCTTCTTTAGTCTTTTACTTGGTAAATTACTTTGATTTTGAATGTGGAACAAATCTTGTGTTCCTGTGATATATGCCATGTGGTCATGTTTGTCCTTTCTATATTGTGTTGGATTTATTTGCTAACGTTTCATAGATTTTTTTTCATCTATGCTCTCATTCTTTCATTCCTGATACTAGAAATTTTTGTTCTCTCTCTCTCTTTTCTTTTTTTGGTCAACCTGGTTACAGATTTATCAATTTTATTAATCTTCTCAAAGAAATAGCTTTTGGTTTCATTGATTGTATTGTTTTTAACATATTGCTTCAGTGATATAATTTGGTTTTTGATCTGATTTTTATTATTTCCTTCCTTCTGCTTGCTTTCAATTTAATTAGTCCTCATTTTTCTAGTTTAAGCTGAAAACTAAGATTACTGATTTGAGATCTTTTTTTTCTCCCTAGTATGACCACTTAAGGCTATGAACTTCCCTTGAAATGTTACGTTAGCTGCATCTCCTAAGTTTTGATGTGTTGCTTTCTTCAATGCAAAACATTTTCAAATTTCCCTAGTGCTGTCATCTACAATGCAGGAAAAACTTTAGAAGTCTGTTGCTTAATTTCCAAATATTTGGGGGATTTCCCAGATATTATTTTGATACTGATTTTTAAGTCTGTATCAAAAGGTCAAAGAAGATTCATTGATGTTTTCAATTCCTTTAGACTGTTTAAGATTTTTTTCCTCCCAGATAGACCAGAATATGTTTTATTGTGGTGAGTGTTCTGTGTGCACATGCAAAGAATGTATTCTGCTATTGTTGGGTTAATAGGGTCAAGCTTGCTAATAATGCTGTCACTCCTTCTATATCCTTACTAATTGTCTATTTTTTCTCTTAATTACTATCAAGTCTCTGAATATAATTGTGCATTTGTGTATTTCTGTATTTAGTTTGATTAGTTTTCCTTGCATGTGTTTTAAAACTTTGTTTTTAGGTGCATGCACACTCCAGATTAAATGACCTTTTTTTTTTATCATTATATAATGTCATGTTTTGTACATGATAATATTCCTTGTTCTGAAGACTACTTTGATATGAATATAGTCACTCCAGTTTCTTTTGATTAATATTTGTATGACATATCTTTTTCCATCCTTTTGCTTCCAACTTATTTATATATTTATATCTAAATTTTCTTTTTTTGAAGACAGTATGTGGCTGGGTCTTTAATAAGAAAATCCAAGTCTGCTATTTGATTAGGGTTTAGGTCATTTACATTTATTTTTCTTTTAGATTTTTATTTATTTATTCATGAGAGAGACAGAGAGAGGCAGAGACATAGGTAGATAGAGAAGCAGGCTCCCTGTGGGGAGCCTGATGAGGGATACCAGGACCCTGGGATTACCACCTGAGCCAAAGGCAGACACTCAATCACTGAGCCATCCAGGTGCCCCTAGATCATTTATGTTTAATGTTATTTTTGATATGGTTAGATTTAGTTCAAGGCATTTTTTTTGTAAGAGAGAGAGAGAGAGCACATGTGAATGGAGGAAGGGGCATAGGGAAAGAGAGAGAGTCTTCACTCCCAGTGCAGAGCCGGGTGCAGGGCTCAATCTCACAATCTCACAACCCTGAGATCACCACCTGAGCTGAGAGCAACAGTCACTTAACCGACAGAGCCACCCAGGTAACCCTAGTTCAACCATTTTATGATTTCTTTTCTGTTTATTCCTCTATTTTTTCCCTCTGCTTTCTGCCATTTTTTATATATTTAATTTTTTTTTAGTATTTCATTTTAGTTTGTTGGCTTTTTACCCATATCTATTTTTATTTTTTAATGACTGTGCTACAGAATCTAATATATGTAACTATTATTTCTTTGGGTTGCTGTAACAAGATACCATAAACTGGGTGCTTTACAAACAGAGATTTATTCTGGAGGCCAGAAGTCCAAGATCAAGGTGTGGCAGGGCCATGCTCCCTCTGAAAGCAATAGTGAAGGATCTATTTCACACCTTTCTCCAAGCTTCTGGTAGTTCCTTGGCTTGTAGCTGCATAACTCCAATCTTTACATGGTGTTCTCTCTGTGTCTGTGTCTTTGTGTTCAAATTTCCCCTTTTTATAAGGAAACAGTCAAATTGGATTAGGGCCCAAACTAATGACCTAATTTTAACTTGATTACTTTGGTTCATACCCTATCTCCAAATAAGGTCACATTCTGAGGTCTTCAGCATTTGAATTTAAGGGGAGACACTCTTCAACCCATAACAATAATTAACTTTTACAGTGTATTTAGAGTTAATATTTTACCATTTCATTTTTTAAGATTTTTTATTTTTTAATAATCTCTACACCCAACATGGAACGCAGATTCACAACCCCAAGAGCAAGAGTTGTATGCTCTACTGACTGTCAGCCAGGTGCCCCAAAATTTTACCTCTTCAAATCAAATGTGGAAGTAACTATATAGGTCCCTTTACCCTCCTCCACCGGACTTTATCTTATAGTTGTCATATGTATTGCATGCAGTAATACACATCTTACATGAAAACTATTCCAGACACCATTATAATTTTTGCTTTGAACAGTCATAAATAAGGAACTTAAGAAAAGTATTTTATATTTACATAGATATTTGCATTTTTGTTGTTCTTCCTTCTTTCCTGACATTTCCAGTTTTCCTTTGGTATTATTTACTTCAGCCTGCAGAACTTCTTTAATCATTTCTTTCAAAGCAGATCTACTGGTGATGAATTCTCTTAGACTTTTTATTTTCTGCACCCTGCATTTGTTCCCCATAGTTTGTCAGACCTAGATCTCCTGGTCCAGATGTCCAGAGAAGGGAAGGCAGTTAGTTCAGGCCCATAACATAGTTCAGTGATTCAGCAGGCTAGAGAGTCTCAATCTTTCTTCTTGTCTCAAACTCACGCCCTTAAGTATGGACATCCTAGAGCATCTGGATCCAAATCCTTCTGCATAATTTGGATGTTGAGAATCCAGGTGAAGAGAGTGAATGGTGGTGGGAAGGGATTGTGAGAGGGAAAATGGGGAGGGGGTTATATATAGAAACACTTTACAATCACTTGGCCAGTCCCCATTGGGACTATCTCAGGCTACATGGATATTCTGGCCCTGAGAATCAGAGAGTGGGTTACAGAGTCTAGAGGTTGCCAGAGAGTCCCAGGGGCTTAGTCCATGCCTGGCTGCTATCTCAAAGAAACATAGGCAGCCAAAATGCAGCTTGTGAAGTTAGTACTCACAAGAGCCTAGTCATCTATGCAGAAGCTGGGAGCTGTGCTTGGACTCTGATTCAAATACAGCCAATCAGGGTTTCTAGCCATCACTATATAGCTGGTATTAGCTCTCTAAATTGATACCTTACCAGACAGGAACAAAGAACTTGACTTTTGGTTACCTTTGATGTTTTATTGTGGGCATGGTTTCCATTTATCTTCCTGAAATGTTAGAAATAATTTGTGGATATTCCCTCACTGTCTTCTTGGAACTATGGCATTGGGAACTACTATTGTAAGGGATGAGTCAAGGATGACTCCAAGATTCACAGTCTAGAAGAAGGAATGGTTCTCCTGAGAGACTGGCATAGGATACAAGCAGGACTGGGGAAGAGTTGAGATTAGTTTTATTTTTTTTAATATTTTGTTTATTTATTCATAGAGACACAGCTAGAGAGAGAGAGGTAGAGACACAGGCAGAGGGAGAAGAAGGCACCATGCAGGGAGCCCGATGTGGGACTCGATTCCCGGTCTTCAGGATCACGCCCTGGGCTGCAGGCTGTGCTAAACTGCTGGGCCACTGGGGCTGTCCCGAGATTAGTTTTAAACATGGAAAGATTGAGACGAAGAGGGAACCTTCAGAAAGAAGCATATAGGAGGCAGGCAATTGGATTAGATTTTTATCTTCCAAATTTTAAGCAGCTAGATTTGCAAGATAAGTTCAGGCCTGGAAATAGAAGTTGGGGAGCCATTGCTTACAGGTGGAGAAAAAAGTGAACTCCCAAGGGAATTTCCAGGAATTTCCAGGAATTTATGATGCTGGGAAGGGATGCCAATGTCTGAAAAGAAAGAGTTGTTAGTGTTCTCAGTCCAGGCCCCCATCCAAATTCACCTTATTGTAACAATCTAAGTGCCAAGAAGATAAATATTTTAAAAATTGGAGGATATTATGGGTTGATTTTTGTCCCCCCCAAAAGATAAGTTGAAGCTCTAAACCCTGGTATCTGTTAGTGTGATCTTATTTGGAGAGTCTTTGCAGATGTAATCAAGTCAGGATGAGGTCATGAGGATAGTTCTTAATTCAATATGTCCTTATAGGAAGAGAGAAATTTGGATGTAGATGCACAGGGAGAATGGCACGGGACAACAGAGGCAGAGATGGGAGAGACGCTGCCACACTGAAGGCTACATACAGCCAGCAAGGCAGGATTCTCCTCTACCAGGTTCAGAAGGAATATATCTTGCCCACACTTTGATTTGGGAATTCTAGCCTTCAGAATTGTGAGACAATAAATTTTCGGATGGTTTAAGCCATCTAGATTGTGGTACTTTTTAATGACAGCCCTAGAAAACTAATCTAGGTGGGAGTCTTCCTTTTTCTGAGAAATGTTCTGGTCTCCTCCTGTGCAGAGTGAAATAATAATGGCCAACATTTATTGATCACTTACAATGTCCTGGGCGCTGTTCTGAGCACTTCACATGATTAACTCAATCTTGTAACGAGATTATTCTCATTATCCTCACTTTATAAATGTTAAATTTGATGGTAAGTGGTTTGCTACAGTCCCCTAGCTGGTACTTGGCAGAGCTGGAACTTGAACCCAGTTCCCCGTGGTTCCAAAGCTTTGCTATTTTTAGACCATCTTGACATTTTTCTCTCAGTGCTAGGCTGCTTTTAATCCCTGGACATTCTGCTCGACCCTATACCAGTTTAGCCCTGCTCTGTGGACACCCCTGGGCAGACAGGAGAATAAAAGCCAGAGCAGAGATGGGGCAAGATAGCAGTAAAGGGAAGATGAAGAAAAAAGAGAACGGAAAGAGAACTTTATACTCAGCTTCCTAAGAATCAGGAAAATAAACATCAAGGAGTGGTTGGACACTGAATTGGAGAAACAAAACTTCAACAAAACTGCATGATGGTGAATACCTAAGAATCCTGCAGCAGGGGCAGGGAAAAGGCAAAGCAGAGAAGTAACTCAGCAGGGAAGGGCATAGGAAGAAGAAAGATCTAAGGTGATGTAGAAAGGGGCAAGGGCTGTGCCCAAATCCTCATCCTCTCTGGATATTTTGAAATGTCTGCTGGTCTTCAGGAGCAGCTAGTCATCTCCATAAGGTCCAGTAACCATTCACTGATTTACTCAATAAGTGTCTGCATTTCTTGTTCCTGAGACCTCAGATTAGTCCACAAAGTAAGAACAGATTTCACACCGGTCTCAAGTCTCTCCAGGGTAAGAATCTCCAAGAGGTAAACTGTGTGCCAGTTACTTTAGCTGCAGACTCCTGAGCCAATGGCCCCAGTGTTGCTAATGCTCAGAATGGATATCTGGGTCTCAGTTCACTGAAGGCACTTCATGATGAAGAGCCCTGTTGGTCCTAGGGACTCTAGTGACCAAGCTGAAGGCATTCATTCTCCCCTGCCTGGACCACTATCATTGCTAACATTGACCATTGTACCTTTGCATCCTTACCAGTTATGGTGAACTAGCTCATCTGGTCTTTATACACTGTTTTCTTGCTTCACATTTATTGAATGCTTTTTAGCATCAGATCCTGTGTTAGGCACTAGGAATTCATGGGTGTGTAAGATTCAACTTTTGTCCTCATGGAGGACAGGGGATTAGATTGGAAGAGAACTTCCAGATTATTCAAGCTGTGTTCTGAACAATAGACATGGACTTTAAAGCCTTGTTACAAATTGTGATATGGGTGTTAATGTCCTCCATTTTCCAATAGATGAGGTCCACAAGGGTTGGATGTCTTGTCCAAGGTCACACAGCTGGTGAGCAGCAGAGAGGGTGTGTCTGGCCACTGGATGTGCACCCACCCAGCCAAGACAATCAGTACCCCCAATGTCATTACACTCTTGCAGAGCTGAACAAATGGGTTGTGCCCTTGCCTTCTCTTTCTCATTGATGGCAGAGGTAGCTTGATTTCTATTTTTTCATTATCTGTCTCCTATCAGCACTTTAAAAGTAGAAGTTTTGCCATCCTTTGTGCCCTCCTGAGCTACCATCACCGTTTTTTCATCCTTCACCTGAAGTTGGCCTCCACCCTCCATCCCCTACATGCAGGACCTGTCTCCCCCAAGTGATTTAAAGCAGAGTGGCTAGGACAGCAACAGGCACAAAATCCTCCATGACTACTGGACATGACAGAAGAGCTTTGTCCTTGAGCTAGAGAGTCTGAAAATGAATTGTTTCAAGATGGTAGAGTGACCATGGGCAGGCATCTTTTTTTGGGCCTAACCAGAAAAAAAAATAACAGAAAAATATAAAAGATGATGACTGCATGACTAGGCTTGAAAAGAAGAGAATTTTCTTGGTTCAGTGCATGTCCAGTGTCTCCATCAAAAGAAGTACATGGTAGGCCTCAGGAGCAAGCTCGATAGTATTTACAATTCCCTCTGCTTTTGGGGAATGTGTATGAAAAGGATATACATTTTTTTCAAACACATAGGGAATATTTACTAACATTGACTATACACAAGGTTCCAAATCTAGTTATCCCAAACATGCAAATAAACTCAACACCAATAACATACAGACCATGTTTACTGACCACACAAACACTGGAAGCTAGATATTAATAAAAAAATCCATTATCCTCACACCTCTATATATAAGTAAAACCACACTTTTAATCTCAACTAGAAAAAAATCCAGAATTTTAGAACTAAAGAGGAAAAATATAATTTTGGAGTTGAAGAGCTATAAAAGCCTTTGCATTCTAAAATTTGTGGGTTGTACCCACATAAATATTTGCAGACTTAAAAACATTTATTAGGAACAAGAAAAATTGAACATTGACTTCAACTTTCAGACAAAGAATCTAGAATTGCAGTGTTCAGTATAGCAAGTTACTAGCCACATGTAGCCATTTAAATTAAAATGAATTAAAATTAAATAAAATTAAAAATTCAATTCTTTGGTCACACCAGCCAGACCTTGAGGGCTCAATAAACACACATGTCTAGTGGCAGATAGAGAACTTTTCCATTATGGCAGAAAGTACTGTTGGAGAGTACTGATCTAGAAAAAATGGAAAACATGATGAAGGAGAGAAGAGGAAAGTAACAGACATAAAAAGTAAAATTCAGCATAAAAACAAAACAATGCAGTTGCTTGATAAATCCAAAGGTTTGATCCTTAAAAGAGACCCAAATAGAAAAACCTGGAGAAAATACTATCAAAAAAAATTAAGAAGTCACAGATAAATGAAAGGAATGGAAAAGGAGGCATAACAAATACAGAAGAGATTTAAATACTAGAGTATGATGAATAACTTGGTGCCAATAAAATTGAAGCCTAAATAAAATGATTTTGAGAAGAATAAAAGTTATCAGTTATCAGTATTGTCCTAAAAGAAAAGAAAAACTAAAAACATACCAATAACAGTGAAAGGAATTTGGATTAGATTCAGCCCTACCCTGCTAAAAGTTAGGTCATTAGGTTAATAACATTTATGGATAAATTCCTTTAAATGTTCAAGGAACAAGCAGTTTCCCAGAGTATGCAGAATCTATGGAAAGCTACCCAACTCATTTCAACCTGTTAATATACCAGACTTGATTAGGATAGAACAAGAAGAGAAAATTATAGATTAAGTTATGATCATTGATGTAAACATTAAAAACCAAAATATTTCTACACTGAAACAAGCAACTCGTTAAAGTATTACTACATCATAATCAAGAAAGGTTTATCCCAGTAATATAAAAATGGTCCAATATTAGATTATTTGTCAAAGAAATTCAACATGTAATAGATTTAAAGTCAGGATAACGATATCCTCTATCACTACTACTGCTGGATACTGTGCTAAATGGTGCAATAAGACAAGAAAAAGAGGGATCCCTGGGTGGCACAGCGGTTTGGCGCCTGCCTTTGGCCCAGGGTGCGATCCTGGAGACCCGGGATCGAATCCCACATCAGGCTCCCGGTGCATGGAGCCTGCTTCTCCCTCTGCCTGTGTCTCTGCCTCTCTCTCTCTCTCTGTGACTATCATAAATAAATAAATAAAAAAAGACAAGAAAAAGAAATACAGGAATAAAGAAATAAAAAGAAAAAGACAAAGTATCATAAGTATGGGTGATAGTATCACCTACACAGAATTCACAACAAAAGAGCTGACAAACTGTTTAAACAAGTACAGGGTTTAAGATTAAAAGAGTAACCAGATATAAAACCAGCATACAAAGGGGCACATGGATAGCTCAGTTCGTTAAGAGTCTGACTCTTGATCTCAGCTCAGGTCTCAGTCTCATGGTTGTGAGTCCAAGCCCAGAATCAGGATACATGCTGGGCATGGAGCTTACTTAAAAACAAAAACAAAAACAAAAACCAACATATAAAAACCTATATAAATATATCTCTATATCTATCTATCTATCTATCTATCTATCTATCTACCTATCTATCATCTATCTCCACACATACACACCAACAATAATCAATCAGTAATACACTAGTAAAAAAGACCATCAGAACTATAATGCAAAAAATAATAAAAGCAAACAGCACCAAACAAACAAAAACCTATAATGTTCTTTGGAATTAACCTAGTGAAAAATATATAATACCTTATGTAAAAAATTATAAAATTTTTTGAAGAAATTGAAAGAAGACTCAGGTAAATGAATTGGAAAGCTTAATATAATAAAAAATAATTTTTCCTAAATTAATTTGTAAATTTAGGAAATATAATCCTAATGAGATTGTCAACAAAAGTCTTTTTTTTTTTTGTCAACAAAATTCTTAATGCCACCCAGGCAAATGATTTTAAAATTAACCCAGAAAGTTAAATGGACAAGAACTATGAAGATAATTCTGAAAAAGAATAATAATAAGTTAAAATAACTATCATATAAGAAGACATGCATTAAAGCTATGGTAATTCCAACAGTGAGGGTAGGGTAAATAAAAATATGGAGAGCCTATGTCGATACAGGTACTTGTTAGATAAAGGAACTTGATGTCATAAATCAATGAGGTAAAGAGAGACTATTTAATCAATAGTACTGGGATAATTGGCTAGTCATCTGGAAAAATTAAATTAGATCTTTACTTCATATTGTAAACAAACAAACAAAAATTCCAAGTAGAATAAAAACTTAATTGTAGAATAATAACAGTAAAAAGTCTTAGAAGATAATATGGGGAAATATTTTTATGGGAGTAGGAGGGATTTAAAAAAATCACATGAAGAAAAACATACAGCAATAAATTGATAAATCTGATATCAGAAGGAACAACTTGGACATGACAAAAGAAGACATGTAGTTAAAAGATGTGTAATAGAATATAATAGAATGAATTGGCCATAGATGTAACAGAGGTTTAATATACAGAGTATATGGAGGGCTCCTACAAATCAAAAAGAAAAAGGCACAATTCAGTAGAAAAAATGAACACAGGATATGAACAATCAATTCATAAGATAGAACATACAATTCATAAGATAGAACATACATTTTTTAATCATGTAAAAAAATGACCAACCTTACTAGTAATCAGGGAAACCCCAAAACAAATAGTGGTCAGAGAATTCTACTGTGATTATTATATTGGTTAAAATCAAAGTTGGGCAGTATAAAATGTTGGTGACAAGTACTTTGTATCCTAATACAGGAAATGTAAATTGTGTAGGCAATTACAGAGGACAGTTTTACTTTTATAATGAAAAATGCTTATACCTGGAGACCCAGCATTCCATTTCTAGTAATCGAACTAAGAAGCATCGGCATTCATGAGCAAGGAGCATTCATAGGGCACATATACTGATAGAATGAATTCATTGGGCCAGAAGTGAAAGCACTGAACCAGATCAGTGACTCTCAAACTTTTTGGTCTCCGAGCCCATTTGCCATCTTAAAAATTATGGAGGACCTCAAAAAACTTTAAAAAAAAATGTGTGTATAACACACATAGATATTATCTACCAATATTTATAGCATTATAAATTACATGGCTGAGGAAGTTTAGAAGTATTTATTAATTCATTAAAAAAACATTATAGTTGACACTTCAACAAGGCAGGGGTTAGGGGCACTGTTCCCCTGCACATTTGAAAATCCCCATATAACTTTGACCCCCCCAGAAACCCCAGAAACTTAACTACTAATAGTCCGTTGTTGATGGAAAGCTTTACTGCTAAAATAGCCAATTAACACATATTTTGTATGCCATATGTATTATATTCTGTATTTTTACAATAAAGTAATCTAGAGAAAAGAAAAAATATTAAGAAAATCATAAATTTGGGCACCTGGGTGGCTCAATCGGTTAAGCATCTGACTCTTGATTCCAGCTCAGTCATGATCTCAGGGTAGGAAGATGGAGCCCTGTGCAGGGCTGGGCACTGAGCGTGGAGCCTGCTTAAGATTCTCTCATTCCCTATACCACATATTAACATAATATATATATATTAATACAAATAATATTTTAATGAAAAACATACCTCTGTTTTCCAAAACAAAAATATTTTAGTGATGAGAACAGTATTTTGCAACTTTTTGCAAATCTCTTTTAACTTCTGGCTTGCTAAAAGAGAGCTGGATTCTCACATCTGCTTCTGCATATTACACTCCCACATATAATGTAGTTTCTTGAAAACTCCACTGTAAACACACGAGAGAGTAAGAGTGAAAAAGACTAACTTCACTGTGATTCTGGAAATGGTTTGACTCCAGAAATGGTCTCAGGCACTGAGTCCCCAGATCACATTTTGAGAAGCACTCAAATAGATCAATACAGATTTGTTTTTAACTATATATATAGGTTGGGCTTATATATATTTTTTAGTGTTTGAGCTTGGGTTCCACCAAAGGCCTGAGACAAGGAATTGCATTCAGATAATGTATTTTGGTAAGTGATTTCTGGGATCAGGCATTGGAGATCTGACAAGAATAAAATGGGGAGGCAGGGAAAGCCAGTTGGGGTGTGTGTTATTAAGCCAATAACTGCTGTGGGCAACTGGGACTGTTTAATCGGGGACCCCTGAGAAACTATGTAGAATATACCATAGAATTATATGCCTGAGACCTGTTAAGTGTGGAATATATTGATTAATGGGTTCCCACCTCCCATTGGTCCAGGATTGCCCCAAGGAGTTTGAACTCCTTGGCACTTCTGGGTTTACCAGTGCAACAGAGTGCCTGGGGAGAGGGGGAGGACATGCAAGGTGCAGCTGAAGTGAAGCCATCAGTCTCCACCGAGGAGCAGTTGGTTACCACAGCAACTATGTGCAAGATAGGACAGGATACTCTGAGATGGGGTGTAGTAGATATCCAACACACGATGTGGGGGGAACAAGCTGCCGAATAACACAGCAAAATGCCATCTACGTAACTAACAAAAGACCCATGTATATATGGGTCCATAGTATATATTTTCTTTCTTTTTTTAAAGATTTTATTTATTAATTTTTATTTTATTTGAGAGAGAGCGAGCCCAAGCAGGAGGAGGAGCAGAGGGAGAGGGACAAGCAGACT
This sequence comes from Nyctereutes procyonoides, assembly GCF_905146905.1. Taxonomy (NCBI): domain Eukaryota; kingdom Metazoa; phylum Chordata; class Mammalia; order Carnivora; family Canidae; genus Nyctereutes; species Nyctereutes procyonoides. Next base: position 7,996,372 of record NW_026575030.1, on the reverse strand, counting down.
CCGTGCTGAGTGCAGAGCCCGTCGAGGGGCTCAATCTTAGGATGCTGAGCTCATGACCCAAGCAGAAATCAACAGTCAGATGCTTAACCAACTGAACCACCCAGGAGCCCCTGTATTTTCTAAGCACACACATATAAATCGATTAGAAAGTATTGGATTTATACACAAGATTGCAAGGAAGAGATTTGGGTTGCAAGGGGAGTCATCTAAGAGAATGTTAGTTTTTTTTTTTTCTGTGATTTTTTTACCTTTTCTTTCTTCCCCAAGCTTTAAAAACAAAAGATTAGAAACTCAAAAAGAGAGTCACTGAACTTAATTTATAGAGTTTGTCTGTTCACTGCCTTTCTCCAGGCAGGACAAGATTCGAGGTTCACGCCCAAGCCAAGGAAAGAGAGAGGGGCACCTGGGTGGCTCAGTGGTTGAGTCTGCCTTCAGCTCAGGGCATGATCCCGGGTTCTGGGATCGAGTTCCTCATCAAGCTCCCTGCAGGGAGCCTACTTCTCCCTCTGCCTGTGTCTCTGCCTCTCTCTGTGTGTCTCTCATGAATAAATAAATAAAATCTTAGAGAGAGAGAGAGAGAGAGAGAGAGAGAGAGAGAGGAGAGAGAGAGAAGCTCATGGAGTACAGGGTTTCTACAGGAGGGAGAGAATGGCATTTCTTCCATAGCTGAATGCTTGTCCCCTGGGGTGCCTGAGTGGTTGGCTAGTGAAGAAATTTAGGGTACTGTGTGGCCACAGTCCATGACAGTTTGAGACTGAGGATAAGCAGAAAAGGGCTTTTGCTTCCTCTCTGGAGAACTCTCCAGGTGGGAGACAGATCTGGAGCTGTGATGTCAGGTAAGGAGGGAGAGTCATTTGCTGAGATGGGCTTCCACTCTTGGGCAAGTCAAAGAGGCACACGTTTTCTAGGAACCAAAGGGACCCCCCAGAGGTTGGGCTTAAACTGTCTTGAAAGAAACCCACTCAAGAGACCTGCCTTCTGTGGGGGAGAAAGTCCCCCAAGGAAAAGGCTATGAAGAATCAACCACTGGGAGCTGGACAGAGGGTATCACAAACCATCAGTGCATCACTCACAGTGAGAAACTCCTTGGGGAGGCAACAGGTCCATCCTTCATCCTGTGCCGGGGGTGGGTCCGAGCAGGAGGAAGGAAGAAGCTTATGCCAGATGGAGTCTCGCTCGGTGTAGACAAGACTAGCTGTGCTTTCATTTTTTGAAAATGCCACTGGGGTTAGGATAGCTCAAAGTGACAGAAAAGCCACAGGACTGCCTGAGCTGTCCTCTGGGACTAGGAGGGCGACACTGACAGAGCCAAACCAAAGAATAGCCAGGTGATTAAAAACAGAGCCATTTCTCATTTATTCCTAATGAGCTCTGCCCATCAGTCAATGAGATATCCTTTGTGTTTTAAAATATGTATACTGTTGAAAACTCTAGAAACAAATATGTCCAAACGTTACCTGTGATTAGCAGACTGCTGATTGTGTATTTAACCTCAGTTACCTTGCATGTTTCCTATGAAAACCCAGTTTTGTTCCCGCACCAAGCTCTGTGAAGTCACGTGGGTCAGGAGCACTGGATAGCCTAAGCCCAGTCTCAAAGGGGCTTGTGCCATTCCCTAAGTGTGTTCTGGAAACTGGTGGAGGCTTTGCAGGGAGGGCCCCTGCTACATGCACTGAAATGAGAGGGAACTATAAAATGCTAAATATCCCACCATATGTGGGACAGTCCTTCTTGAGAAAAGATTCCCATGTCCCATGTGACTTTTGATGTGCATGAGACATTCATACAGGTTAGAAAAGAACCAATCATTTCCAAGCCTAGAGCTTCATTGTATTTGAAATTAAACTCCAAGTATCTTTTTGCACATTTTTGGTACACCCTGACTTCCTTAGCGATGTAACTGCCATGTAAGTCAAGGGAAGATTGCATAGTGTATTGCTCGAAACTTTATCAAGAGTTCTTCACCGTTCTGGAAAATCGTGCTGTTCTGTGGCAATGGCCTTGTGCTAGTTGAGTCATCTCCTGCATCTGTCTGCATTTGTGGCTGTCACAGCCTTGGCATTTCCGTGTGTCACTGTAAGCCGCTCATGACTCCATTCACTCTTAGATGGTATGCAGCCTGGGCATTGGCTTATTAAAAGGTATATTCATTTATTATAAGTTACTTTTAATTTCTCCTTTATGTTATAATTAAAGCATACTTTGGTTCTTTTTTGAAATGTGTATTTATAGGTAAATTATGTCATCTATGAATTTTGTTTCTGGATCAAAGGGGGGTTGTTTTAAAAATAATTATTTTCAAGATGGCTAGTTGGGTCTGATGGGTTGAGGCCCACTGCTTGCTTTAAGATGACCAGAGTGGTCCTTTCTCCTGCCGGCGCCTGGCTCAGGCATGGACATGTCATGTAATTCTGGCCTGAGGAGATATGTGGGCTATGTTTGTAAAAGGGCTTTGGGAAAGGTTTCTTTACTCCTAAAAATATACCCCAGGAAGAAATGGCCTCTTTTCCACCTCTGGGCACTGTCCTATTTTACCATTTGTCTGACTCTTGTCGCCATGAGCTTAGGAATCCTGAGGACCAAGTCGACAGGCTGAGACGACAGAGCAGAAAGATGGAGAGGACTTGGTCTTTGGTCATATTGTTGAGCTGCTCAATAACCAGCCCTAAGGCCACCCCCTATTTGCATTTAATCTGCATGTATATCAGTTGATATGAGGTGGCACTGTGGCTAAATGTCATGGTCATTTTTTTAATTGATAAAATTTGCTTCCTCAGACAAAACAAAACAAAAACAAGCTCCCCGTCCAGAGGAAAAAAGTAATAATGCACATGATAGGAAATGAAAGCAGTATGAAAGTATTTATCACGAAACATCAGCCTCCTTCTGCCCCGCTCCCCCTGCCTCCATCATCTGCTCAGCCCTTTCCCAGGGGCAACGCTTTACCAGTTCTTGCATAGCCTTCCAGAAATACCCTGTGCATACACAAGCGCACTTCATTTTCAAACGTATCATCATATATTGTAGGTTCTTCCCTTCTTCTTCTTTTTCTTGTCAAATGATGGTAGAACTAAGAAAGCAAGTATCTGATATTTCCCTACAAGGAGGCTAATTAGGAAAGTGTTCTTCTTGGCATGGTAAAGTGAAAAACTGTGTAAATAATTCCTTCAACCCATTTTGACTTTTATTTATTTTCTTATGCTGTCATCTTACTTTCAAAATTTGAGTATGTAATGCCCTTTATATAAATATAATCCAGAGCTTTTAAGAATATAAAGTTAAGCTTCTTGGCAGAGAGGGAGGTGGGCAGTGCTGTGGTTGGGAGCACCAGGCAGCCTGGAATGAACAACCTCCTGTGGGTGCCTCTACCCTAACCTGAGGCACCCAGAGGGTCTGCAGGGGGCAGGTGGGTGTGAGGAGAGCCCTGGGTGAAGAGCTGCTTGACCCCTCAGAGCTTCAGTGTCTTCCTCTGTGGATCTCTAATAGACTCTTCCCCCCCAACCCTCAACTCTCCCATTTAAATAAATAAAAAAAAGATTATTTATTTATTTCAGAGAGAGAGGGGGGGAGAGAGAGAGGGAGAGATCCTAGGACCCTGAGATCATGATGTGAGTTGAAGGCAGATATTTAACTGACTGAGCCACCCAGGCACCCCCTATCCTCCCATTTTATTTATTTTTATTTATTTTATTTTATTTATTTATTCATCAGAGACATACAGAGAGAGGCAGAGACATAGGCAGAGGGACAAGCAGGCTCCATGCAGGGAGCCTGACATGGGACTCGATCCCAGGTCCAGTATCACACCCTGGACTGAAGGTGGCACTAAACCGCTGAGCCACCTGGGCTGCCCTCTCCTCCCATTTTAAATAAAATCAAGCAACACATTTTGCTTTGCTTACTGACCTTCTCTCTAGCCTTCCCTAACACGCCAAGTCTCTTGAAACATCTCCACTTTCTGTCTTGCCAACCATTTCAACCCTCCATTAGGAGACTGCCTGGGCTGCCTCTCTGGGGCTCGGGGCAGATGGGCCAGCCATATGGGGAGGGGGGGCAGTTACAACTGGGCTACTGAGGCTGGCCATGGGAGACTCTATAGCCTTGCTTAGAACCGAGGCAGCATTAGTCTGGGATCGCCCAGGGTCCAGCTGGTGACAGGACACCAGCCCTGGTCTCAACCACCACCCCCTCCAAATCCAGGGACCGCATCCTTTGACGGATTCCAGGGGCAAGAGGAATTGGTACAGTAACAACCCACGGGGTGCAGTTACCACCCATGGCAGGGTCCCAGGGAAAGGGGACGGTCCTCAGATAATTCACAGAGAATAATGCTGCTGGACAGTGTTCCATTTTTGTGGTGGCTGTCATTTGACACACACATAACATGAAGTTTACCATCTTGACTGTTTTTAGGTGTACAGTTCAGTGGTGGTAAGTACGTTCACCTTGTTATGCAATAATCTCTAGAGCTCTTCATCTAGCAACACTGAAACTCTGTACCCACTAAATATCTCTATCTGCCTCCCCCAGCCCCTGGGAACCAGAGGATCTCTATAGCCTCCTCCCCGTTTCTGTTTCAGTTTCTCTAATTTTGACTACTCAGGTGACATATGTAAGTGGAATCATACAGTATTTCTCTTTCTGTGTCTAGCTTATTTCACCTAGCACAATGTCTCCCACTTTCATCCACGTTGTTGCAAATGACAATCTCTTTCTTTTTTAAAGGCAGAATAATATTCCATCTATCTATCTTTCTTTTTTTATCTATCTATCTTTCTATCTCACATTTTCTTTATCCATGTATTCATTGACAGACAAGTTGTTTCTATATCTCGGCTCTTGTGAATAATTCTGCAGTGAGGATGGGAGTACAGATATCTCTTCAAGGTACTGATTTCATTTCCTTTATTTTTTTAAATTTTTATTTATTTATGATAGTCACACACACACAGAGAGAGAGAGAGGCAGAAACATAGGCAGAGGGATAAGCAGGCTCCATGCACCGGGAGCCCGACGTGGGATTCGATCCCGGGTCTCCAGGATCGCGCCCTGGGCCAAATGCAGGCGCTAAACCGCTGCGCCACTCAGGGTTCCCCATCCTCTAAATATATACCCAGATGAGGCATTGCTGGATCATGTGGTTGTGCTATTTTTCATGTGGTTGTGCTATTTTTCATTTTTTTGAGGAACCTCCATATCCATAGTGGCTGCCCCAATTTGCATTCCCACCAACAGTGCACAAGTCTTCCCTTTTCTCCACATCCTTGCCAACCCTTGTTATCTCTTGTCTTTTTGATGGTAGCCATCCTAATAGGTATGAGGTGATATCTCGTTGTGGCTTTGATTTGCATTTCCCTGATGATTAATGACGTTGAGCATCTTTTTATGTGTCTCCTTTGGAAAAATGCCTTTTCAGTTTCTCTGTCTGTCTCCTTTGGGAAAATGCCTTTTCAGTTTCTCTGCCAATTTTTTAATCAGATTGTTTATATTCTTGATATTTAGTTGTATGTGTTCTTTGTATATTTTGGATATTAACACATTACCAGATACATGGTTTACAAATATTTTCCCCTAATCTGTAGGTTATCTTTCCATTTTGTTTGTTTCTTTTGTTGTGCAGAAGCTTTTAAGTTTGGGGCAGTTATGCTTGTCTGTTTTTGTTTGCCTCTCCTTTATTATTTTTTTTAAAGTAGGCTCCATGTCCAGTGTGGAACCCAATGTGGGGCTTGAACTTGCAACCCTGAGATCAATACCTGAGCTGAGATCAAGAGGCGGATATTTAACCGACTGAGCCACCCAGGTGTCCCTTTGCTTCTGCCTTCTGTGTCATATCCATGAAGTCATTGCCAGACTCAGTCTCCTGGAACTTTTCTTCTCTGTTTTCTCCTAGGAGATTTTTAGTTTTTGGTGTAACATTTAGGTCTTGAATCCAGTATGAGTTAATTTTTGTATATGGTATGGGGTAAAGGTCCAACTTCATTCTTTTGCATATGAATATCCAGTTTCCCCAGCACCTTTTGTTAAAGAGACTGTGCTTTCTTCATTGTCTGGTCTTGGCAGCCTTGTTGAAAATGATCTGACCATATAAGCAAAGGTTTATTCCTGGACTTTCTATTCTATTCCATTGGTACATATGTCTGTCTTTATGCCAGTACCACAGTATCTTGATTACTTTTGTTTGTACTAGGAAAGCATGAGGTCTCAAATTTTGTTCTTTTTCAGGGCTGCTTTGACTATTTGGTATCTCTTTAGATTCCATATGATTTTTAGGATGTTTAAAAATTCCTGTTAAATTGCCATTGGGATTTTGGTAGGGATTATGCTAAATCCATAGATCACTTAGCCTTTTATAATATTAATATTATAACCTAATATCAATACTAGTGCTAATATTAATGCTAATACTCAGTAATATTAATATTGAGTCTTCTAATCCAGGAGAGGGTGTTCAGTTTTTCAATCTAATCTCCCAAGTGTGGTATGGGGGATAGTATTGTGGGTTGCTGGTTCCCCCATATGGGTGTCCATGGTGACATGTCTTTGCTCAAAAACAGTCTTGGAGGGAGTGGGCAACTCAGCTAGTTGGACCAGGAAGGTATTACAGTGCTGCCTGTGACCTCCAAATGGACCAAAAATGGGGCAGAGCACGGGTGTGGAATTCTCTTCTATTCCAGTTCTATGGAACACCAGGGAACCTGCCCTGACAGAGGCTTACCTGTCTTGCTTCATGGTGCTCCTATGATCTGGGAGCTGGTGGGGAGCAAGAATAGGGCCATCTATATGGGTGTCCCCCCCCTCCCCGCCCCAAGCCCAGCAGTGTCCCCAGCACAGAGCAGAGTGCCTGCTGCATGGCAGGTTCTCAGAATGTTTTTGACTAACTGGCTGGGGATGGGAGCCTGGTGCTGGGGGTAGGAAGTTTGGTGGGGTGCTGACCCATATACCCCTTCTCACTCCCTGCCAAAGTGGGGAAGCCAGACATTGGCCATACCCTGGCACCTGATCTAGCTTTTTTCAGGGCTTGAGAATGCTCACAAGTCATGTGAGCAGGTTACCTGTTGCCTCAGTCTTCTTATCCTCCAGCGCTTCCCCTGGTAGCCTTGACAGGAGGAATGACCTTGCTCAGTTTTCTTCCCAGAACAGTGGCTCAGCCTGTTCTGGGTGCATTCCTGTCGAGGCAGAAATCTGGGCAGGCCAGTGGGTCCCCTGCACAGACGAACAGAACAAGAGAAGGAAAGATGAAAGTCAGGTGTGGACAGGGCCTGAAGACATCTACCTGGGTGATGGTGGCCAGAGACCAGACTTAAGGGTGGCAAAAGCAATGTCAGAGATCATGCCATTGAGCGTGAGAGCACAGTTCCCAGAGAGTCAAGAGCTGGACCCAACAAATGAAGGAGTGACAAGGCGGAGGACCCAGAGACTAGAAGACAGGGAGACTCCAGTGGGGGCAGCCACAGAGAGAGAAGAGGACCTAAAACCAGGTCACTCTGAACTGCCGTCTCACTGGATAGGCCAGAAGGTATATCAGCAGCTTAGAGACAGTGAAGTTGGCATTTATGTGAAGAGTGGATGGAGGCCAACGGTGCCTCAAAGAGATGGTGAGATGGGCAGCCCCATAATGGGGGCAGGAATTTGGAAGAAGGGAAGAGTGAGGATCCTGCCAAATAATTCAATGGACTTAGGAAATTTCTGTTCCAGGTGTGGCAGATGGAAGCATACTGCGGGTGTGCAGGTGGGGGCTAGGAGGTGTGGAAGGCTGATCTCTGTCTCTGAGAAAGTCTGAGTAGTCTGTATCCCAATGCATGACACTCCCTTATGCTCTGCTATGAGATAAACAATCATGATGCAAAGATATTTAGATGTCCAGAGAGATATGTGGGGGATCTTTGTGTGTAGAGGGTACAAGAGACAGCTGGGAGCCTGGGACAGCTTATCAGATCACAAAACAAAGACATTTTTAAACACTACTTGACCCTGTCCCAAGGGCTCAGGAGCCAGCCCTATCTTGGAGGCTCCCCTGACCAAATATGGGATTAATTTGAGCATAATTAATCCTAATAACTACAATGAATTGAAAACCACCTGATATACGTAACTCCACGTGTTTAAAATGAGACTTCTGAAACAAAACCGAACTCCCAAGAAATCCAGATCTATTTGATCACTGCAGAGGATGCCAGTAAATGAATATATTGCATTGAAAACTGGTAGATAAAGGGAGAGAATGAACCACCCTGCCTCTCCATATAAATCATACCACCTGGTGACCAAACAGTAGATGAGAGAAAGTATCTCTTCATAAAAGCACATGAGGCAGAAACAGTAGAATTGGAATATCACCATGCTGCAACCTCTGGTGAAATAGAGATCTAAGCACTGAGCATCAATCACTTCTATCACCATAGTTAGGTACAATGTGCCTCCCTGTGGGAGAGCACCATGCCACCTTTGGAATAGTCTTGCCAAGAATTCCAACCCTAACCTGATTAAGATCCAACTGGTAATTTGCAGAAATGCAGAAGACAGGAATGAGTAATCTTCACTGGGTATGAGGGAGGGTGGAGTGGGGGATTTGCAATCAGCAAGATCCAGACTCTGGGAAATTTAAGAGGAAAATCAATCCAGTTTTTTCAGCAGTTAAATGACAGCACTGAGAAAGGGAGAGAAACAGAGACAGAGACAGAAAGAATTGAGAGTTGAGGGAACCCATAGACTAATAGAAGCTTAAAAAATATAAATCCAACAGCCGTGCATGGATCTAATTTCTATTTTGATTCAAACACACTGTGATAAGAATATGACATTTGTGAAACAATTGGAAATTTGAACAGTGATTAAATATTTGATGACATTTAGCAACTATGGTTAATTTTTTAAGGCAAGATAATGGTATCGTGGCTATTTTTTTCTTTTAAAAAGAGAGTTCTTATCTTTTAGGAAATTTTTCTGAAATATTCACGAATGAAATCATATAATGTCTGCAATTTACTTCAAAATAATACAAGAGGAGTAAAGTGGGTGCCAATATATGTGAAACAAAATTGTCCACGACAATTGATCATTGTCGAAGCTGAGTGAAGGGCACAGGAGGTTTTATTATATTGTTCCATTTTTGTGTATATTTGGATTTTTTTTCCTTTAGAAAAATCAAGAAATTCAAAAAGGGTGAGCTTGGGACCAAACTCATGCCCTAGTTCATAATCCTGCTTCTGTCACACCAGTCATGTGACTTCGGGCAAGTTTCTTAACCTTTCTGAACTTCCATTTTCTCATCGATAAGACAGGGATGTGTTATTGGTGAAAATTAAGTAAGTCAATATTTAGAAAGCATGTGGAAGTGTGTGGAACATAGCAGGCACTTAATGTTAGCTGTTTTGTTGCTATTTTGTTTCTCTAGGAGCTTTAAGTGGAGACATTAGTGTTTTTGTTTTTTTTAATATTTTATATAAATTCAATTTGCGAACATATAGTATAACACCCAGTGCTCATCCCATCAAATGCCCTCCTTAGTGCCCATCACCCAGTTACCCCATCCCTACACCCACTTCCCCTTCTGCAACCCTTTGTTTCCCAGAGTTAAGAGTCTCTCATGGTTTGTCTTCCTCTCTAGTTTTACCCCTCTCAGTTTCCCAGTGGAGACTTATTTGAGTGCAGGAAAGTAGTAGCATCCCGGCTTGGGTCACCCTGTCAGAGAAAAGCACCCCCACCCCTTGACCATATGGTCTTATCAGCAGGAATCAGCAGAGGTGGGGGAGGAAGAGTCAACAACAGCTTGGGGTTGACGGGTCCAGCTGCCCCTCCTCAGTGGGAGCCTCCCCTCTACCTATCAGCAGAATCAGTTCCTCTTTCTTGTACCACAGTGGGCCTGTGCACACTCTATGCTGGCATCATCTCCCTGCATCCTTTACCTCTGCGGGTCTCCACCTCACCTGGAGCTCCTTGAGACAGGGCCTGAATGTTCTCCATGGTCCTGCGCCTACTGCCCAGGGCAATGTGCTTTCCTGCAGCTGTGTTTAAGTCTGCAGGGGAGCAGAGGGGGTGACCTAGGGACTGAAGGTTGTAGGGTGGGGAGGAGGGGAGGGTAGCATGGTCACCTGTGTGTAGAGGGAATAGTGTAAAGGCCCTGGGGACAGCGACATCAAGTGGTCACAGGGTGAGAGCGTCCTCCCACTGATCCTTCACACCAGGACCCAGGCATGGGCAGGCAGCCCCAGGCAGTGGGACTTGGCCTGTTACTTTGGAAATGGGACTTCTGTGAGTAGAAGCTGGGTAACAGGGCTACCTAGTGCTCTACTCTACACAGAACAGAAAATGATGGGGCAGTCAGAACCAATCCAGGGTTTATTAACAAGGTGACGCACTTGTCAAACACACTCTCCTGGACTCTGTAAGCAGAGATGGAGCTAGAGACAGGGCAGGTAGAGAGTGGCTGATCTGGGACAAAGTCATCCAGGAGAGGATCCGTCATCCCTGCTCTCCTCCTGTGGCAAGGAAGTGGGTCTTGGCCTCTCTGAAGCCAAGGAGGGGCCCAGGAGAAGACATCTCAGCCAGTGGGGAACCTGCAAGCAGGGCAGGCCAGCACCTCATTCCTGGTGGGAGACAGGCGGGCAGCAAGGAGCTGGCTGAGGTGTCCTCTCTGGGATGGAGCGTGGGAGGGGCAGCAGAAGGGGCTCCATGGTAGGAATCATCCATGTCAGAGGATTCTGCAGCCATGCAGTTCTTAGAAAACCCATCAAAGGATCTGCTCATGCCCCAGAGAGTGGCATTAGGGCATCCGACGCACAGGATGTGCTCATCCTACTGGCAGTACCTGGTCAAGAGGGGACAACCACTCTTCTTCTCACTCCATCCTCTCAGCCCAACTTCCTGAAGGAGAAAGGGGAGGAGGAGCAGAGGGGAGATTGGGGAGTAACAGGCAGACCCAATGTCCCCACCTCCCACCTTGCTGTAGGACCCAGAGGCCTGGCCTGGACAATGGCAGAGGAAACAAGTGATTGACTAGAGGTGAGGGTAAAGTTATAAAGAGAACTGGACTGGACATTGGCCTAGAATGTCCTCCAGGGACAGCATCCAGGTGAAAAGTGACCAGGAGGGAGAAAGTAAGGCCATTTATGCTTTAGTGCAGTTTAGTCTGTTTAATAAACGAGTTCCAGTTATCATCTCCTTCATTTTGTAGACAACAGAGCACAGAGCTGCATAGACACCTCCTTGAGCTCACACAGCTAGTAAGTGCTGCCATAGGCTCCAAGACAGCCCCACTGACCTTTGCCTCCTGTACTCACCCATACCTGGGTCTCGTCCCACAGCTGGCCCTTGTGGCCGACATAGTGTAGCAGAAGTGAGCAGAAGTGAGAGTGTGTGGCCTCCCAGGCTAGGTCAGGACAGGCCTTGCCTCTTGTATCCCTTGCTCTGGGGGAAGCCATCGCCATGCCATAAGTTCTCTCAAATAGCCTGTGGTAAGGAAACAAGATGGTCTCCCCAAGCCTAGGGCCAGCACCAGCTTGCCAGCCAGATCATATATATATATGAAATATGTTTTACTTGAGTATATATGGCATGCAATGTTACATTAATTTCAGGTGTACAACATGGGGATTCAACTCCTCTATACATTACACTGTGCTCATCATGAGTGTACCTACCATCTGTCACCATACAATGCTTTTACAATACCGTTGACTATACTCTCTATGTTGTCTTTTATTCCTATGACTTATTCATTTCATAACCATTTACAAAAATAAGCTCAAAATAGATTAAAGACCTAAATGTGAGACCTGAAACCATAAAAATCCTAGAAGAGAGCATAGGCAGTAATTTCTCCGACATCGGCCATAGCAACATTTTTCTAGATGTGTCTCCTGAGGCAAGGGAAACAAAAGCAAAAATAAACTATTGCGGCTACATTGAAATAAAAAGCTTTTGTACAGAGAAAGGAACCATCAACAAAACAAAAAGGCAACCTATGGAATGGGAGATGTTTGCAAATGACATATCTGATAAAGGTATCCAAAATACATAAATAACATAAAACTCAACACCAAAAAAACCTCATAGAGTCCGATTAAAACATAGGCAGAAGACCTGAATAGACATTTTCCCAAAGATAACGTCCAGATGGCCAATAGGCACATGAAAAGATGCGCAACATCACTAATCATCAGAGTAACACAAATCAAAACCACAATGAGATATCCCCCTCACTTTTGTCAGAATGGCTAAAATCAAAAACAGAAGAAATAACAGATGTTGGTGAGGATGCAGAGAAATGGGAATCTTCATGTACTGTAGGTAGGAATGCAAACAGTTGGTGTAGCTACTGTGGAAAATAGTATGGAGGATCCTCAAACAAAACCAGAATTACCCTATGATCCAGCAATTCCACTACAGGGTATTGGCCACAAAGGAAACAAAAACTCGAGATCAAAAAGATATACACACCCTGATGTTCACTGCAGGATTATTCACAATAGCCAAGATATGAAAGCTGTTTAAGTGTCTACAGATAGATGAGTGGATAAGGTAGATGTGGTATATTGTCTACACAAATGGAATATTATGAAGCCATATTAGAGGATGAGATCTTGCCATTTGTGGGAACATGGATGGACCTAGAGGGTATTATGCTAAATGAAATAAGTCTGTATGTTTTTTAAACCGAAATAAGAAATCGGCTAAAAAATCTAGCTGATCAAAACGCTTGCAGTTTCACACAGTCAGGTAGATCCATTCACCAAACAAACCTCCCAATGTAAGCACAGACTTAGAAAGATGTCTGCAAAGTCATCAAGGACTGACCAGGGTCCTGACCAGGAGAGCACACACGAACAAAACGAAGGTGGCAGAGCTGACATTCCGCTCCTGGGAGGAACTCCATCAGACACAAGAAGGGGGGAAAGATGTGACCCACTAATCAGATCTGACATTTTCAATCACCTTGCTCTCACTGTGTTATTACTAGTATCTTTTAGTGAGGACATGAAAGGGCTTTTACTGAGTGCTATTAATGAGTAAAATGAAAACATTTTCTGGGAAATATTTATCTTATCAACATATCTTCCTCTTTAGTGTATAATTTTGCTTGTGCTTTCTAGCGCATCTATGTATTTATTGATGATCTACTTCCTATATAGAAAAATAAGCAAGTATGCATATCTTGCGGGTGACCAGAAACATGCATAATTGTGAAAGGTGGGAACTCATGACATCATTCTGCCTCCCTTGAAAAGGGCAGAAGCACAAGGACACCACCATCCCAAAGAGAAGTACTTCAAGGGTGAAGGGGGGTAACTGGAATGTTGCAGAGCAGAGCTTCCCACTGGGTGCCCCAGTATTGCTGATAGGCCCAGATGGGTGGGATGTTGGTCCCCTGTGACCTTGGAGGAGGAGCTGGGGCAGGTCACCTCCAGGAGAGAGCAGCCTCATCATTTGATCCTGGTGTGCTGTGACTTGTGACAGGTGGGTGCACCATTCAGAGAACTTTAGAGTCTGGATGTGTGCACTGGGCTTCCTTTACCTGCAAGTCTGATGGCCTTGGTGGGAGCCATGACTATGTGTCAAGGGGCAGGAGCCACGTGGTGGGCTGAGACCAGAGCAGGAGGTGAAGATGAGACCAGCCCCTGCTCTCTGTGAGTTGGAGGTGAGTGTCAGGTGGGAGAGGCATCAGGTCAGGGCCGGGCTGGGGGCAGTCCCCAACAGGAGCCTCACAGAGGGCCATTGTCCCCAGTCTAACAGGAGTAAAACATTGCTCACAGATTTAGATGTCCAATCTCCCCTGGATGGCTGAACACTTAGGTGGGTCCAATTTTTCATAATTATGTACAAGGTTGCAAGGAAATGCTTTAACAGATGTGGCTTTAAAAACATTTTAATCTCTTTTTTTAAAGATAATTTCTGCTGGCCTTCTTAGTATCCAATCTTCTACCCTTCCCCCTGATTTTTTTTTTTTGCCTCTTTTCTTGAACCTGCCTCTCCTTCTCCCTTCTTCTACAGGTGGGATTTGCCATGTCCTAGTTATACAGCTCTCAGACAAGTCACTTGATATTCCTACATCTTGTTTTATTTCTATCTTTAAAAATAAGAAAAATATAGTCAAAGCAATGAAAGGTTTTTAGGGCAGTGAAAATAGTTTGTGTGATACTATAACAATGGATATCGGTCATTAAACATCTGTCCAAATCTATAGAATGTATGACACCAACAGTAAACCCTAATGTAAATATGGACTTTGGGTGATAATGATGTGTCAGCATAGGTTCATTGACTGTAACAAATGTACCACTCTGGTGGGGGGTGTTGATAACGGGGGAGGCTGAGCATGTGTGGAGACAAGGAACATATGAGAAATCTCTGTACCTTCCTCTCCATTTTGCTATGAACTTAAAACTGCTCTGAAAAATACAGTCTTTAAAAATATGCAAGAAAATACCAACCCTAAATGTCTCCACAGGTTCATTTACAAGGGTTAAATTTTAGAAATAAGCCCCAAATCCATCAAAACAAGATTATATAAATCAAGTGGTAAATATAAATAAAACCCATGTAAGCCAATTCATACGCTGGAGTGTGGTGCTTTTGCTTAAGTAATAAGGGTAGAGGGACTCTGGGTGACTCAGTGGTTGAGGATCTGCCTTTGGCTCAGGGCGTGATCCCAAGATCCTGGGATCGAGTCCTGCATTGGGCTCCCTATAGGGAGCCTGCTTCTTCCTCTGCCTGTGTCTCTGCTTCTCTGTGTCTCTCATGAATCAATCAATAAAATCGTAAAAAAAAAATATAGGGGTGGAAAAATGCACATGTGATGGTGCATGTAACTGATAATTAGCAAGAAAGTTGCCAAATCACATACATAGTACAATTCCCCTTTTTAATAAATATTTCCCTGAATATTAATGCACTGAAAATGGGTATACAACATGGTGTACTTGGGTGGCACAACTGGTTAAGCCTCTGACTCTTTTTTTTTTAAGTTTTTTTTAATTTATTTATGATAGTCACAGAGAGAGAGAGAAGCAGAGACATAGGCAGAGGGAGAAGCAGGCTCCATGCACCGGGAGCCCCACGTGGGATTCGATCCCGGGTCTCCAGGATCGCGCCCTGGGCCAAAGGCAGGTGCTAAACCGCTGCACCACCCAGGGATCCCCAAGCCTCTGACTCTTGATTTTGACTTTCATGATCTCAGGGTTGTGAGATCAAGCCCCGGGTTGGACTCTGCACCCAGCGGGGAGTCTGCTTGTCCTTCTCCCTGCTTGCACTCTCCCTTCTCTCTCTCTCTCTCTCTCTTCCTAAAATGAATATATGAGTCTTACAAAACAAAAGGATGCACAATAAAAGGATAAACTATTAATTAAATAATCCCCTGGGGACTGAGGAGAAATATTTGGGGGTGTTTTTTCACTTCATATTCTTTTTTTTTAAGATTTTACTTATTTATTCATGAGAGACACAGAGAGGGAGAGAGAGAGAGACAGACAGAGAGAGAGAGAGAGAGAGAGAGAGGCAGAAACATAGGCAGAGGGAGGTCCCCCTGCAGGGACCCTCATGCGGGACTCGATCCTGGGACCCCATTTCATGCCCTGAGGTGAAGGCAGACGCTCAACTCCTGAGCCATGCAGGCATCCCTCACTTCATATTCTTACTTAAATGTTTTTAAATCAATATGTAACATAAATAATTTGGGGGAGAAAAAACCTCGCTTGTCCTCTTCCCCAAGTGCTGAAACTCTGGTGACATGCTGTACGTGAAAGCTCTCGGGATACCATTTCTATCATACATAAATATGGAAGGATAATTTTTGTTTTTTTCTTTTTCCCTTTTCATAGTTTTCCTCTGTAGAGAGTTTTTAATTTCTACCCTGTACCATGATTTCTGTCTCTGAGCCCCTGTGCCTTGTCTCCTTCCTCTGTAGTTCCATTACCCTTCCCAGCCTGTCCCTTCTTGTAGATAATATGTGACAGTGATGACAGTTTGGAGGAGGACGACTCTCTACCCATTGCAGTTCTCTGCTCCCCACTCCCCCAGCTTCACATTTGGCCCAGAGAAGGACTCGGCTAAAGACACAGACACAGACTCCCCGTGGCTGCCCTTATTACCGCCCCTCACCCGCCCCCCCCCCCGGGGCCCCATCGGCAGGTCTCTGGATGCTCCTGGCCTGCGGTGCATGGACTCCAGAGCCAGGACGCCCAGGCCTAGAGCCCCCTACCCCCCAGCTGCCACCGAGAGCCCGCTTCCCCAGAGCAGGGCAGGAGCAGCACCTGGTGTGGCCAATGCGGCCGAAGCCCTCAGGATTTGCTAGGAGGCGTTGTGCTCAGAGCTGACAGATGGAGTCATATGGGCAAACTAATTATATTTTTCTTTTTTTTTTTTTTCCTGGGCGTTTGTGAGTCTGCAGGAGCTTAATTTATGTATTAATTACACCTCAGAGCTAAATGAGGGGGCTGGAGTGCCTCAGACAGCCTTTGCATTCATTAGGAAACATTGCACACACATTTGGCTTCGCTTGGAAACAGCTGCTAAAGCTTTCTTCTGGGGAGCGTGCACGGGGGTCCTCGGGGGAGCAGAACTCTTTGGGCAGCGCAGGTGGGTGGCCCAGGTGGAGAAGTTCTAGGCCGAGCTTCCATCCAGCCTTGTGACCCTCTGATTAATCTCGCTCACCTCCCCACCGTGCCTTCTCCACTGAAGGAGGACAGATCCTCGCTGCGCTGTGTGGCCCAGCTGCCCTGGCTGCTGTGTGGGTTCCTCTGATTGGGTTTGGGGTGGTTGTGTTGCACTGAGTCGCTGTCTCCCTGTTGTGGCCCTACAGTGAGGCCATCAACCTGTTGACAGAGGCTGGAAGGGAGCTGTTTCCAGCAGAGTGCCCCCCCACCCCCAACTCCGTGAGCTGTATGCCTAAGGATGGGCCTCAGGTAGGTAGGTGAGAGGAGATGGATGGGGCTGGCTTTATCTTCTTGAATCTGTACTTGGTGGCATCCGGTAGACTTGGTATGGGGGCTCAGCCAGTGCCCAGTGGGGGCACTGGGTGAGACAGGGCCCTTGCAGTGGCCAAGAAGGTGGCAGGGAGCAAGCCATATTTGTAGCTGGATTTTAAGGACTCGGGGCTCCTTAACTACCCCACCCCCCAGGCTCCCAGTTCTTTCTCAAATCTTGCTGCAGGATCCCTGTGTTGCTATCTCATGTTGGTGGGGATTTGTGGGAAAGGTTCTGAGCCTACTTTTTGGCCAGTTTTCATGGAGCAAGCAGCACTTAAGGCCTCACAGGGCACAGTTGGGGATTGTTGATATTAAGGTAACCAAGCAGAGGAAAGGATGGAAGCCCTTGGGGTGGGGACAGCAGCCTCCCACCTCTGAGATGTTCTCAGGGCCAACCTTGGAGGGTCTGCATCTGGAGGAAGTATTTTTTAAAAGGGCTCAAGAAAGGCACCAAGTAGGAGGACGCTTGGGTGGCTCAGCAGTTGAGTTTGCCTTCAGCCCAGGGCATAATCCTGGAGTCCTGGGATCAAGAGAGGGGGCAGGGAGGGCAGGAGTGTCCTCAGGAAGCGAGCTAGAGCCCTCTCACAGAGAAGCTTGTCATGTTCACCCAGTCATCACCCTTCTTTCGTCCACTCAACCAGGGGCAGTATGTCAGGTGGGGCGAAAGCCAGGTGGGGCTGGCACTGCTCTAACCATATCCTGGAATCAGATGCCCACCAGTGTCCACCTGGGCAGGGAGAAGGCGCTAACTTTTGGCTTCTCTACAGGGGTCTAGACACAGTGCTCCTGACACCTTCCCCCAAGGATCCTGGGCTTGTAGACACCTGCTTCTTCCCATCTCCTCAGGCCCTGGCATCAGCTTTCTCAAGACAGGATGGATGGGAGCCTGCTTGACCTTTCTGGGGAGTGTGCTCCCTGCCGGAAAGGTGGCCAGCATGTTTGACAGATACTGCTCTGGATCCAGGCTGTCCAAATGCATTTGTCTCATCCCCCTGAATCCAGCCAGCCCGGGAAACAAGTCTAACCCTTCCTGACAGAATCAGTCCAGCCTTGTTCTCTGAGCAGGGCCCAGGGTGGTCAGGGGGCTGGCTGGGGCTGGCTGGGCTCTCTGACCACTGCTGCCAGGAGCCTGCAGGCCAGGGGAAGATGCAAAGGAGCCCTGGTGGGCCCAGCAAACAAGATCCAGCCTCGTGGGCTGAGCTAGAGCTGTTAGAGGGAGAGAGGGGTCCCCGCCTCCGTGGCTTCTTCCAACCCCAAGGCCAAAGTAGAAGGTGGTTAGGGAGAGGGGCCTGCTTTTTCTTCCACCCTCATCCCTATCCCTGTTCTGGGGAAAAGCTCACGGTTTTTGGACTTGGACCAGCCTGAGTTTGAATCCAGGATGTAACAGTGTGGAGGAGAGGGAAGAGGGATTGTCTGGAATTGGAGAGCATGCATGTGGACTCCCCACTGCAAGTCTAACCTGCCCACCCCACTAGGCCTGCCTTTGGGCGGAATATGATTCCTTCTGCATTTGAATGTGTCACCCTGCAGCCAGTGCTGGAGAGCCCACCTTGCGGGGCTTGTCCCCTTTGCCTCAGCTTTGCTGTCTCTGGCCTCTTTAAGAATCGGCGGAGTCTCAATGTTTATGAAAGCTCACCTTTTCTAGGCAGGAACTGCAGACTGTAGACGTCACTTGGGGGTAGGGTGGGGTGAATGGGGGTCTGGGCTGAAAGTTGGGAGCGCGGTCCTGCAGCTGCAGAGAAGGCTGTCTGGAAGGGAAGGCAGGCTTGTGTCCAGGAGTGTTGGCATCGCCAGCCCATCCGGTTTCTAGACTGCTGAAAGGGGAATAAAAAGGGCCATGGAAGAGCTCATCTCTGGGTCTTTCCAGATGTCAGATGGCAGGACCAGGCAGCTGATATGTGAACAGAATCCTAATCAGAAGCCATGCCAGCAGCACTGGGTGGCTCAGCAGTTGAGCGTCTGCCTTCAGCTCAGGGCATGATCCCGGGGTCCTGGGATCGAGTCCTGTACCAGGCTCCCCACACGGAGCCTGCTTCTTCCTCGGCCTATGTCTCTGTCTCTCTCTGTGTCTCTCATGAATGGATAAATAAAATCTTAAAAAAAAAAAAAAAAGGAGCCATGGTCAGCTATGTCTCCTGCCCCCAACCTCACAGAAGCCAGTGACAGACTGGATTGCCGGGTAAGGGCTGGAGTTCTGCTCCTGGTCATTCATCGGAGAAACAGAAGCCCTGCTGGGGGTGCTCCAGAGCCTGAGACACTTCAAGAGAGGCAGGTAGAAGCCCAGGACCTGCCATATTCTTGGGGATCAGAAAACAGAGGAGATATAAACTCCTGCCCTCAAAGTATTATCAATGCAATGTCCCCTTCACCGCGCACAAAGCAGCAAGCGATGAGGGCGCAGGCCCAATCTCATGTGGCTCTCCTACGCTGCAAGGGAGCAGAGCCTGAGACCGGAGGGCAAATACCAGGGTTCATTTGGGAGGTGAGGCCAGGAGACACCAGGGGGAGTGGAGAAGCAAGGTGAGGCTGGGCTGGGCGAGGGGTGCCACATGCATCTCGGAGTTGTCCCTCTTGAAGGAGTGCTTCTGTACCAGCTCCCACCGTCTGCTGGCTAGGGGCTGGTCCAACTCCAGGCTTCTTCTCTCTTACCTGGAAAAGGAGCAGAGCAGGTCCTGGCAGCCACTCAGCATTTTCTGCATCTTGGACACAAAGATGCAGGTGCTGGCAGTTGGAAGGGTGGCCCTCTGTGCACAGAGGTGGCATGGACCCGAGGTGTCTACAGCATACTGCTAGTCCCATTGTCCAGATGATGAAACTAAGGCTCACCGAGGTGCCTTGTACAGGGTCCCCTGGCTGATGACAGCTCTCTTTTTGAGGCTCCAATCTTATCATGTGTCAAATGGAACTCATGATACTTAGGATCATAACCATGAGGGCTGCGCCCTCCCCCTGCCAGGGGCCTTGTGAGAGTGGGCCATGATGGCTTTGCAGACTTGCTTCTAATGTCCAAAGCGTTGTGGAAGGCGGCAAAAAGGATGTGAAGGCTACACATAGAACTGGCTTCAGATGCCACTGGTGCTACCCGATTGCAGTGTGACCTTGGGGAAGTTGCTTAACCTCTCTGAGCTTCTGCTTCCTCATCTATAAATGGGGCAACTAGCCTATTTCTGGAGGAGTTGTTATGAGGATTACATAAGAAAACAGACGACAAAGGGCTGCATACATGCCTTGCATCCTGCTCCCCTGCCCCCCCTTCAAACCTCATCATAATTCTGTAGAAAGGTGTGATGTTAAACTCTCTGGTTCTTCTCTAGGTGGTAGGTAGTGCTGGTGGGGTGGAGGCCTCCCCATCACTGGGAAGGGGCCTGAGCTAGATGCGGGTGGTGGTTCCCTGCTTAGTTCCCTTCTGGTCCCAGGAGCTCTCCTGTTACTGGTGAGCTGTTTCTTTCTGCCGGAAGGCTACTTTATGAGTCACATAAACAGGGACTTGACAGGGGTTCTTTAGAACAAAAATTTCCACTGTCTTTAGAGAATCTGACTCTCCGGTTTCCAAATTAATGAGGGCTCAGATTGACCCAGGGTCTGGCAATGGTTCGTTCCCACTTTCAGCATTCCCGACAGACTCTCTCATTCCCCTCCTCTCTCCTGCTTTATTTCTACCTACTGAAAGTGACCCCCCTCCTCTCTCGGCCTGCTCATATTTTACCAGGCTGTGGGCTTCAAGATGCCCTCTCCTGAATGCCCTTTGCCTTTGCATGTGGCCCCCAAAGTCATTCTTTTCTTTGATTTTAAAGATTGTATTTATTTATTTGACAGAGAGAGAGAGCATTAGCAGGGGGGAGAGGCAGAGGGAGAAGGAGAAGCAGACTCCCTGCTAAGCAGGGTGCCTGATGTGGCATTTGATCCCAGGACCCTGGGATCATGACCTGAGCAGGAGGCAGGCGCTTAACCAACTGAGCTACCCAAGCGCCCCCAAGCCCTTCTTTTCTCATCCTCTGGTTTATAAAACCTGGATCAGCTGTCCCCCTGTTCTCTGGGAACCCTCCCCTGGCCTCCCCAGTCAGAACCAACCCGTCCTGGGGCTGAGGCCTTACCTGGATGAATCCCAGCGGGGGACTGGGCGGTAATAACCGCCCGCTGCCACCAGGGAGCGCCTAACAGAAAGCGTCGAGGGGCCGCATACCTCTGGGTCTCCTTTCAGTTTGGACCCCAAGTAGGAAGTGACCCTTGCTTCGGTGTGCAAAGGACACCGGGCCATGGGGACTAGGATGTCTGCAGACACTGTCCTCAGAGAGACAGGAGTTGTGGCCCCACCTGCATGCACCTGTACCTGTTCATGGAATAACTGAGAAGGAGGGCTTCCCATTGCCCTTCCCAGAAGGAGGGCTGGAGCAGAAACCTGCCAACTCAGGGCTCAACTAAGATTCTCAGCAGAGACGTTGGATCAGTGATGCTTAAAATACGTATGCTCCCTCATAAAGCCCCTGGCTTATGAGGCCAAGAGTCAAGTCTACCTGGCAGTTAGAATCAAGATTCCAGTCCAGAGTGGGTCAGACAAGTCCAGGAGACCCCTGCCCAGATTCCACCCTGAGGAGGCTCTTATTTCTCTGGGTGAAGGCTGCACCTGATGTGTACTTCTGAGGGGCTCTGGTCGCCTTCCTGTCTTTTATCCCCTCCAGACGAGGGGTCCCTCAAACCATGTCTGGTTCACCATGGTGTCTGGGGTGAGGCCTGGTCCAAGTCTATGGGGCACGTTGGAGGGTCCCAGATGTCTCACACGAAAAAGGTGGCAGTGCCCTGAGCAAGGATCCAGATGAAAAGCCTCATGGAGTAATGGTGAGTTAAGGGAGTGGGTCCACTCTTACCCCTCCCACCAAGTCCCCTCCCTCCACGTGAACCTCTCCGGACTTCCCTGTCTTCTCTTGGGTGTGATGGTCAGTCGTCTGTGTCAACCTGGGGAGGCTACGGTTCCCAGTTAATCAGACACTAATCTAGGGTTGCTGTTAAAGTATTTTATAGATGTGATTAGTGTCTGTATAATCAGTTGACTCAAAATAGGGATTACCTCAACAATCTGGGTGGGCCTGAGTCAATCAGTTGAGAGACTTTCAAGAGCAGAGCTAAGGCTTCCCTGAGAAGAAATCCCCTGGTGGACAGACAGCAGCTTCAGCCCATGCCAGAAAGTTCCAGCTTGCCCTTCTGGTAGCCTACTTTATAATTTTTTTATTTGCCTAGCCGGCCTTCACAGTCACTTAAGCCAATTCGTTCCACCAAATCCCTTAACATATATGCCCTGTTGGTTCTGTTTCTCTGGTGGAATCCTACCTGTTGCAGATGGGCTGGGCAGGCTCCCTGTGCCCAGGAAGGGACGATGAATCAGAATGACAGACACTTGATATCAGGGCACTTGATATCAAGTATAGCAGGCAGTATGCTGAGACTTTGATCACATTGAACCCTCCAAGCATCATATGTCACAAGTAGTAGTAGTATCCCCATTTTATAGATAGGCAATGGGGGTACAGAGGAGTTAAGTTCTGTGCTCAAGGTCACACAGCATGGTGCAGGCCAGGATCAGAAACTCTCAGCCCCAGAGGACAAGTTCCTAACCTTTCCTATACTAACGACCCCGTTTGCAGACTGGTGAGGCCATGGAGCCCACTTCTGAAAGATTCTTTCCTATGCATAAAGTAAAATGCACAAGTTAAAAAGAAAACAATGTTTAAACATTATCAAAATATGTTAAAGCACAAATTTATGATGCGATGCCGGGTGTGCTTTTTCTATTAATGCTTTCTGTTAACTAGACTGCAGAGGGTCTATATGTCATGTGAGTCTATGTCCTAATATCTGTAATTTCTGTTCTCTGCCGTGAGAATATCTGAGATGCTTCTCGGTGGTAAGCTTACAAGTACTGCTAACACTTCTTGTGGTTCTTTGCTTCCTTTCCTAATGGAAGAAAATGCTAAATTCCAATTAGGGTGATAATAAAGATGTGTTTCTTCCCCATCAAAATTCACAGATTCCCCTAATAATCTCAGATTGGAGGGCACATTTTACCACCCCCTAGGGGCCTGTTTGGCAGAGTTTTCAATGGAACAAGTTCATGATCACAAGCTGAAGCCTGGGCACACAGCAGGCACACAGCAGAGACATCTTCCCCTTTCTCCACTCCAGGACTCAGAGAGGCACAAGGAGTGAGGGTGCCATAGGACGACACAGTCACCTGGAATGACTCTTGGGCCGAGCTCAGCCCCTGTAAGCCCTGAGGACTGGCTCACGCTTGCTCTGGCGCTGGTGACCCCGGGCCTGTCTGCTTGCATTCCCCACACATCCATGGTGTCATGGGGACACCTGGTCCGGAAGCTCGCTCGCTATTCCTCTTGGAGACAGAGGCCATGGCCACCCATGTTTCCCGCAAACCCTTCCCGTGTTTGTGTCAACATGGGCCACACTCAGCCAGCTGGCTTAGCCCCTTGCATGTAGAGTAGCTTTGCTGACTGGTGGCTGAGGAGGGCCAGGCAGAGCGTTTCCAGGCAGGCAGCAAAGAAGGGACCAAGGGTGAAAGGTAGGCTAGGCCCCCTTCCCCGTCTCTGCTAGAAAGGGAGCCCATGAATAGCATCCCCACATCTACCCCCCGCCCCCTGAAACCATTAAGCCAGGGGTGATGAAAAATAAATCTCCCAGCAGGACCACATGATCTTGGCCTCAGCCTGGCTCCCACCTCTACCCCGTCCCCTGTTTCATGACACTTCTCTCACTGGGAGAAGGGCAGGGAGAATGAACTAAAATGCTCTGAGTGCTCATTACCCTCCAGCACTTTGAATACATGATCTTATCTGCTCCTCTTCACACCTGTGAAGTGGACGTGCTGCCATGACACAGATTTGACAGGTGAGGAAGTGCTGCTTGGAAAGGGTGTCACCCTGCAGTAAGAGGCCAGGATCTAAATCCGGCACCAGCACCAGGGTCCATTGTCTTTCACCTCACATGTTGCTTTCCTCTTGCCAGCATTTACCCATCTCTGATACCCAGCTCTCAGGCCGCACAGGTGTTTCGTCATTCAGAAATTCTCTATCATATTAATTCAGACTAAAGTGTTAGTAACACAATAGGTTACTCTCTCCTGGTAGCTATGCTCACTTTCAGAGAATGACTTTGTTGTATGGCACAGAGGCTGAGCAGGATTCTTCAGGGTCTTGTAGGACAAGAAAGGTATGAGGCCTGGGTTGCGGTGGGTTGGAGCTGAGAGCTTAGAGACCAGTGTTGGCAGCTGGGGTGGGAGAAGACCACCATGCCCAACTCCACTTGAAACACTATTCGCACTGAGCGGTCCTCACCGGTTCCACAGGTCCTTGTGAGTGAATTGCACTAGCCTCTGGGGGAGTCCCCTTCTCTTGAGAGGGCCAGTGAACTCCAACCCATAGCTATGATTCCATTTTTGCTCTCACTGGAAGGAAGAGGAGAGAAGAGCAAGAGCAGGGGAGGCATCTCTGCTCTATGAGTTGGGGACTGGCTGAGTGCCTGGGGGACAGGAGCTAGGGCCCAGAGAGAATGTCCCTGCTCCTGGTCTGCCTCCTAGGGCTTGTCCAGGGAGATGCTCACTCGACTCGCCTTCTCCCATCTTGAGCTCTAGTGATTATCTAACAGAGGGAGAATCAGACTGGGAGAGAGAGTGACTGTAGATTCTTGCGAGGGCCTGGATTTGTAGGAGGGAGGCTTCCTTTAGTGATATTAATTCCTTGCCCTCAGTTTGTTTTAATTGAAGTATAATTGCCATACAACATTATTTAGTTTTAGGTGCACAGCATATTGATCTGATAATTCTTTTTTTTTTAACTTTTTTTTTAAATATCTTATAGATTTTATTTATTTATTCACGAGAATACACAGAGAGGAGAGAGAGAAGCAGAGACACAGGCAGAGGGAGAAGCAGGCTCCATGCAGGGAGCCTGATGTGGGACTCGATCCCGGGTCTCCAGGATCACACCCTGGGCTGAAGGCGGCGCTAAACCGCTGAGCCACCCGGGGGCTGCCCTGATCTGACAATTCTATACATTACGCAGTGCTTGCCAGGATAAGTGTAGTCACCATCTGTCACCACACAATAGTATTACAATATTATTGTGTATATTCTCTATGCTGTACTTTTCATCCTCGTGGCTTATTTATTTTATAGCCAGAAATTTATATCTCTTAGTCCCCTTCACCTATTTTGCCCATCCCCCCACCCGCCTCCCCTCTGGCAACTACTAGTTTGTTCTCAGAATTTATGAGTCTGCTTCTGTTTTTGTTTGTTCATTTTTGTTGTTTAGATTCCACACATACGTGAAATCATATGGAATTTGTCTTTGTCTGAATTATTTCACTTAGCATAAGTGAAGGTCCAGCCATGTCATTGTGAATTCCTGCTTTCATTTTTGTGAGATGTAAGCTTCTGGAAGTTTCCCTCCTCTCAATGCATGCTCCAGAATCTTGCATGAAGTTAACAGACCAGTCAGGTTATATGTGCTTAGGGGGCAAGTATCAGGGTACTTGAAATTGGATTGTTACCACACTTGCCTCTCCCTGCACCTCCTCCTGCGTATCCCTTGATCCTGCTTTCCTTTTCCTCTCTTTTCTTCACCCAGAAAAGCCCAAGGTATGTGTGTGCACATATGGTGTAGAGGGGAGGACAATGGGCAGAGTTGACATTTACCTCCAGTCCTCCTTCAAATCCCAGGAGATAAGGAGCATTGTTAACTTTTTAAGAGGAGGAATAGGTTCGGGGAAGAGAAGTGACTTGCTCAATGTCACACAGCTGGTAAGTGGAGGGAAGGGACATGAGCCATTCATACTTTGCATCTCATCATGCTAGTGAACAGCAGAGGACTTCATGTGTCACTCTCCCTGGCAATGTGCAAGCATGAACAATGAATTAGTTGATTAATTATGCCCATGATGAGCACCAGGGGTGTCCCAGGTGTTATGCCATGCACTGGGGTACTAGCGATAAATAGATTGTAGTTCTTGCTCTCAAAGAGCTCATAGTACATTGGGGGAGGTATATAATGTAATGATTGCAATTGATTGTGGCAAATTCTCTAATCAAAGGTGGATGACAAGCCAAGATGTTGCTCCAAGATTATAGAGCAACTAACTACTAACTTCTGCTTCAGAGATTCATGGAAGGCTACTCCTAGGAGGAGACTTGAGAATTGGGTTTTGAAGGCTAAAAGAAATTCATCAGGAGTTTGAAGTAGTAAGAGGAATGTTCCACGTGGAGAAAATGAAACAGCTTGTGCAAAGGCTGTGTGACATTTCTGTGGAAGCCTTCCGGAGATAATGCCTTAACCCAGCATTTCCTGGACTGGGTTTCACACATATTAGTGCCCTTGCAAATAATAGTGTCAGGCAACAGTAGGGCTTACTCCATGCTGGGCACTCTTCTAAGAACTCTCAATGTATTAACTCATTTAATTTTTACGCAGCCCTCTGAGGCAGGCTCTATTGTTATTCACATTTCACAGAGGAGAAAGCAGCACAGAGAGGCTAAGGACCTTGCTGAAGGCAAGACAGCTAGTCAATGGCAGAGCCAAGATTGGAACTCAAGCAAGAATGTTCTAGAATCCATGTTCTGATTAGTACATAAAATGTGGCCGAATATGTCAGAGAAAAATAGCACAGTGACCTTCAGCCTAGTAAAGACTCTGGAAAATACATCAGCAAAACAGACACACACATGCACATTTTTTGACCAAGAGTTCTCCAAACCAGTTTTTTTTTTTTTAGCAATACACTTTTTTTTTTCTTTCAAGAATGAGCACATGGAAAACCCTTTGGGAATTGTAGTCTTGTCCCTGAATGTGACTCCTGTGGAAGCTGGACCCCTTGTTTGGGGGCTGGAGGACTTCTCTAGTTCCTGATGATCCTGGTGCCACCTTCTCCCAGAGCTGCAGCACCCCCCCCCCCAGAAAAATCTACCAAGACCATGTGCTCCTTCCACACACTTTACAAGGCAGGGAAACAAAAAGCATTCAAGTTTGAAGGAAGCCCTTTTGGTGTTGTCACAGCTGCACTTTTAGCCTTGTGCTTCATTTCTCTCTCCTGACTGGGAGGAGAAGGGTCTGCTGGAGAGGGTTCGTGGTTGCCTCATTATAGCTGAGTTTCATGGTGTGTGTGTGTGTGTGTGTGTGTGTGTGTGTGTGTGTGTGTGTGAATGGATACAACATTGGGCAAGAAGCCAAGAGGAAGGGAAGGTGGGAGGCAGAGAGGGAGGACCAGTTCTTCTCCTACCCCAACCTCTAGCCCAGCTAGCAAGAGAAGTCTCTTGGGCAGGGGTGGGGCTTGGAGAGGGAGCGCATATGTACAGTGTCCAGTGTTTCCACAAAGAGCTGTGGCTTCACATTAAAGCCTGGGAACATGAGTTAGTTCTTGGATTTCTGAAACCTGATCCTTCCTGCCAAAGGAAGTAAGGCAGCCACAGCCATTAGCACCACGGACAGCGACAGGCCTGCCAGGTGAGCCCTGGGGAAAGGCTGAACTTGCTCAAGAAGCAGACAGACATCGGTAGGACTGGGTTTTAATAGGATCGTTGGATATTTTTGCACTGCATAGATGGGATCTTAGCTGTACTCACTGGCATCTATACCCTGCTCTGC
Organism: Nyctereutes procyonoides; assembly: GCF_905146905.1. NCBI lineage: Eukaryota > Metazoa > Chordata > Mammalia > Carnivora > Canidae > Nyctereutes > Nyctereutes procyonoides. The sequence goes on along the minus strand of NW_026575030.1, from coordinate 7,968,771 downwards.
TCATCTCTCATCAAATGCACACAGGGTCCCAAAGGAAAAAGAAAAATGCTTGCTAGAGACCCAGAAGACAGTACCAAAGGGAGAGTGATGGAACCAGGAAATATACCCACGTGCTCCAAGGGTGCACAGAGATGACTGAGGTCCCAGGAGCACTGTGGCACTGTATCAGATTCCCTGCCTTGTCCATATCTCGAGAATTAGCCTGGAGTAGCTGCCCATAAATGGTGCAGCGGTAGAGTGCCCTGCTCCAGGGCTAAGTTCTACATCTGCCTGACAAAGGGCTGAGTCTCCCTCTAGGGGAAATCCTTCTGGTCTCAGATGAACTTTTGAATCTAAAGCCTTCTTCCGTCTGCAATCAATAGGTATGTTTTCAGGACGTGGAAACTTTATTAACAGCACAAGAGAAGCACAAGCCCGCAAGGAAAAAAACAAATAAGCCTCCGGTGGCCTCTGGAGCTACTGGCAGCTTGCTGTGCTGCCCAGGGGGGAAAAAACACCCAGCACTGGGCTCTCCTGTCTCATTCTGCTCTGTCATAAATGCATGTTGAGTGTTCAGTCCCAGGGCTAGCCCTGTGGGGATGAGGAGACCAAATGGCAGGGTCTTTGCTTGAGGAACATCCAGCCTCCTAAAGGAGAAAAGTCACGCAGAGAAAACAAGTTGATGCAAGAGCCATCTGAGATTATCACTTGTCACATGTGTCCCCCCAGCCCTGGAGCATAAGTGGGTCACATGTTGGTGAATCTTACCAGGGAGGCAAAAGAGGAGGATGAAAGGTAATCTGTATAGGCTTGATCAACTAGCAAGGAACAGAATGTTTCTGCTTTCAGCTAGATTTCCCCCTTATCTTGTGCACAGTAGGCACTCAATAAATATTTGCTTCATGGATGAATGATTAAACTGTACCACCTTGCCTGCTAGAAGACTGGCTGGCACACTGTGGGAATGAGGCTGGCTCAGTGGGGTGCCCCAGCTTGACTCACTGTCACCTGGGGTTTCTGTCTCAGCTGTCTTTGGCAGCTGGGGATGTTACGGGGCACTTGGCATCTGGAGAAAGCAGACCAGGGGCAGCTATAGATCACAGCCCCATAAAGACCCAACCAGGGCAAGCTCCTCAGAGGAAAGATAATTAAGGCCCCAGTCACAGTCTCTGAGAGGGCCGGGTGAGGGCTTTCAGGGGCTGGCTGACCCTCTTGATTCAAACGTTTTGCTGCTGCTTTCTGGGCTAATGGACCTGGCAGGTGCTTCCTCATTGGTCTGAGTAGGGCTGCCTGGATATCTTCAGGGGCTGAAGCTGGAGGGCTATTCCCCACTCCCTTCAGCTGTGAGCATCCAGAGCTAGTGCTTGAAATGAGAAGGAGCCCTTGGGTCACAGTGGCCCAGCTTCATGGAATGGTGGGAGCTTGTGTACTCAGCCTCACCCACCCTCTAGCCCACGACTCAGGGGCACTTGTTCCTCTCTGAAAGAACTGGGTATTGGTACTCATACCCCTGGTGTAGTGCCCAGCATCTTCCCTTCAAGTGATCACTTAGTAAACACACTGGAAGCCTGAGGAGCTGGGGGTTGGATACAGAGGGCAAGGCTCATTATAATATCTCCAGATAATATTATATATTATATCATTATAATATCTTCAGAAGCGGTGCATCAAGAAGATGGAGAGGCATCTGACTTCAGCTCAGGTCATGATCCCAGGGTCCTAGGATCTAGTCCATCAACGTTGGGCTCCCTGATCAGGGGAGAGTCAGCTTATCCCTCTCCCTCAGCCCCACCCCACCCCTCATATGTGCTCTGTCTCTCTCAAATAAATAAATAAAATCTTTAAAAAAATAGCCGAAGGGCATAGTGATTAATATTTGTGGGGACTGGAGGCTTGAGAGGAAAGGTGGTACCTACAACTTACTGTCTATACCAGCCCTGCACAGATCCCTTTGCTTTTAATAGCTCAGTCTCTTCACCTTGCCCCAGTCACCCTTTGGAGGGCTCCACCCCCATTCTCCACCCAGATCTCTTGACAGTTCAAATCTTACCCGTCCTTTAAAGTTATGCTTTGTCTCTTTATCTTTGGACAGGCTTCCTAAATGCTGTGGCCATGGTGACTTGATTTTGGCAGCCTCTTCCTTTCCTATCTATTCTCCTTGTCTACACCACCTAAATAGATATCTTACATGGATGTTTGGGTGCTTTCTATTTTTTATTTAGTCTTGTCCCTCCAACTGGACTATAAGCTCTTTAGCAAGGCCATCATCTTGAATCCTCTCTCTCCTGCTCCTAGTCACTGCACCCCATCCCACCCCTGCACAGCAGTGTTCTGCGTATGGTAGGTGCTTAATAAAATTCTTACTGAGAGAATGAATGAGCAAATAAATGAATGCATAAGAAAGAAAGGAAAGAGATGAGAAGAAAGGTGGGGTGGGGGAGGAGGGAGGAAGAGAACAAAAAATCATTTTGGTTTTTGCAAAAGCTAGCAGGAACTTGCATGGCTGGTAAAGTTAGTGCCCCCTCCTTGCTCTCCTTTCTTATTCTTCTACCATACAAAGTGTCTTTTTGAGCAAACTGTGACATGAGATAAGGGAAATTTTCAAGCAATACACAATAGTCAAGAACTATATTTATTGAACACTTACCATGTTTTTATTTTCTTTAAAGATTCATTTATTTAAGAGAGAGAGATGAAGAGAGTGCATGCCCACGAGATGAGGAAGAGGCAGAGAGAATCCTTAGGCAGACTCCCTGCTGAGCGCAGAGCCATATGTGGGGCTCAAGCTCACAACCCTGAGACCATGATTGGAGCCAAAACCAAGAGTCTGATGCTTAATCAACCAAGCCACCAAGCGCCCCTTACCATGTTCTTTTTGTGTGTGTGTGTGTGTGGTTTTTTTAAAAATAAATTTATTTTTTATTGGTGTTCAATTTGCCATCATATAGAATAACAACCAGTGCTCATCCCATCAAGTACCCCCCTCAGTGCCCATCACCCAGACACCCCCACCCCCTGTCCACCTCCCTTTCCACCACCCCTAGTTCGTTTCCCAGAGTTAGGAGTCTCTCATGTTCTGTCTCCCTTTCTGATATTTCCCACTCATTTTTTTCTCCTTTCCCCTTTATTCCCTTTCACTATTTTTTATATTCCCCAAATGAATGAGACCATATAATGTTTGTCCTTCTCCGATTGACTTATTTCACTCAGCATAATACCCTCCAGCTCCATCTATGTCGAAGCAAATCCCTTACCATGTTCTTATGATAGTTCCTGTCTTTATAAGCCTTTCATTTAGCTGGGAGATAAAGGTAACACACACAAAACCTTTATGCAGAATGGCCTAGTAGCTGGGATCCCTAGTAGCTGGGATACAGAGCAACTATTGGGAAAATAACATACAGCAATGTTATTTGTAAATATATAGATTTATCTCCATTTCTTCATCTGTAAATCAGGGCACACATCTCATTAAAAGAATGAATGTATCTAATACTTTTGGTGACCAGTCCCTGGTGGTAGTCAGTGCTCAGTAAACATTACTTGTTGCTATTATTGCTAAAGACATCAAACTTCTATCACATTTCTGTTCTGAGTCAGTTACTAAAGAACTTCAGGCACTGGATTATCCCAGCTCCCTCTTGATTGTTAATTCTCCCCACTTCATATTATATCATTTTTACTAGCAAATAAACATGTCCATCTTTCTCATCATTAACCTTACTTCCTGAATCCCACAGCAGCATGTGGCTGCCATCCCAGTTCTCTGCCCCCTTCCTTCTCAAGCTTCTCAAGAGTTGTGTGTGGGATGCCTGGGTGGCTCAGTGGTTGAGTGTCTGCCTTTGGCTCAGGGCATGATCCCGGAGTCCTGGGATCGAATCCCACATCGGGTTCCCTACATGGAGCCTTCTTTTCCCTCTGCCTGTGTCTTTGCCTTTCTCTCTGTGTCTGTCATGAATAAATAAAATAAAATAAAATCTTCAAAAAAAAAGAGTTGTGTGTGCACACTGTTTCCATTTCCTCATCTAACATGCATCTCCAGTACACTGCAATCCAGTGCTTTCCCCTGCCTCTGAAGGATCTTATTAGAGTCCTGTACTGGGGCATGTGGGTGGCTCAGTTTGTTGAGCATCTGCCTTCAGTGCGGTCATGATCCCAGCGTCCTGGGATGGAGCCCTATGTCTGACTCTCTGCTTGGTTCAGAGTTGGCTTCTCCACCTCCCTCTGCCACTCCCCCTTGTTTGTGTGTGTGCATTCTCTTTCTCTCTCTGAAATAAATAAAATCTTAAAAAAAATTCCTGTATTAGGCGAGGCCAACTGCTATAACAGATAACCCCCGCAATTTAGTAACTTAACATAATCCAGATTTATTTCTCACTCAGGTCATTGTTCAGTGTGGGCTGGCGTGGGCAATAGAGGAAAAGGAGCTCTGCTCCATGCAGTCATTCAGAAACTCGGGCTCTGTTTGCCAAGTGGCTCTGCAGTCCCTGGGACCTCAGAGCCTCTGTATCTAGCTGCCAGATAAAGAAAAAGAGAGCTTGGAAGATTGCATGGAAATTGTAGGATCCAGGCCTGAAAATGGCTTCTAATCACTTCTCACATTCTCTTGGCCAGAATTCAGGCATATGTCCTCACCAGTCTGCAGGGGAAGCTGGGAAACACAATTTGGCTGTGACCAAGGGGAAACGGAAATGGTTTTGTGATCACACAGCATTATCCTTCTCACAATCCCCAATAACTTCTATCCACTGGCTATTTTTTGTCTTCATCTTACTCTGTCTCTTAGCAGCTTTCCAAATAACTGATCATATTTTCCCTCTTGAAATGCTCTTCTCTGTAAGCCATCCTTTTAGTTTCCTTACTTGCTCTGGCTACTTCTCAATCTTTGTTGCAGATTTCCCGTTCTCCTCTACCCAGCTTCAGAATGACTGGGGTGGAGAGTTTGTTCATCATGAGACTGGGTTCTCCCTCTCTACATCCCCCATTCTCCATTCTTCCCTCTCAAGACTACAAATAGCTGTATCCTGAGAAGTCTCTGGTGTATATCTTCAGTTTTGACCTCATCTCTGAATACTAGACTCATACACTGCCCAGGTGATGCCTCATTCAAATATATCACTGATATCTCACACCTACCATTACCAACCTGAGCTCACAATTCCTTCTACCTCCTACCTCCCATCTGCCACAAGAAGTTATTCTTCCCCAAATATCCCCCTTCTCATGTCCATTCACCCAAATGCTGAAGCCATATCTTAGGAGGTGAACTTGATTTCCTCCTCCTCTCTTAACTTCCACCTTGAATCCATCAGTAAGACCCATGGATTCCATGTTCAAAACGCATCTGGAATTCTCTTCTACTATCCCACACCAAGCCACCATTAACTTTTGTCTGGATTACACAATAGCCACCAAACTGGTTTCCTTATTTCTAGTCCCTTCCTCACACCATTCACCGAATGGCAATCAGGCCTGTTCTTTGCAAAATGTAGATGGCGTCATGCCACTTCCCTACTTAAACTCCTTCAGGGACTCTCAACTACACTGAGATTAAAATCTACACCTTTTAACATGTACCCCCAAGACCTTTGGTAATGTGGCCCCTGCCTACCTTTCTGACCTTACCTCATGCTTCCCTTCCCTTTGGCGATGGAGGTAGGAGATTGGCCAATGTATTCAAGATGATGTTTCTAAAGAGAAAACAGTCTATTTGGGGGCACAGACCTAATTTAAAGAAAAACAGCCATGCCAGGTAGGAGCTATTCAAGTATAAACCCAAGTAACACAAGTAGAAAGAGGTAGAGGGAGTCAAGGAAGCCCTTCAGGATAGCTAGAATGGACAGGACCACACCGGTACTGTTCACCACTAGGCACTCAGCATGTAGCACCGTGCCTGGCATACAGTAGGGGTGAATAAATACTTGTGGAACAAATGAATTACATGATTCCTAACCTACTGGGACTCACAGCCTGATGGGGAAGACTAATAAGGAAACAAATATTTGGTCGTATGATATATGATGGCAGACGCATGTATATTTAAGGTACCTTTCTTTTTCTTTTGAGAGAGAGAGAGAGAGAGAGAGAGAGAGAATGATTGAGCAGTGGAGGGAGGGTGGGGCAGAGGGAGAAGGAAAGAGAGAATCCTAAGCAGGCTCCACACCTAGCGCAGAGCCAATGTGGAGCTCGATTTCACAACCCTGAGATCATGACCTGAGCCAAAACCAAGAGTCAGATGCTTAACCCATTCAAGGTACTTTAAGGGTACAAGGGCAGGAATTGTCAACTCTGCTTGGAGATGGGTCAGGGAAGACTTCAGACAAGGACGTGACACTTAGCTGGAACTTGAAGGATAATTAGGGATGAGACTAGAGAGATAAGAAAGGAATGGCATCCCAGGTTGAAGACACTGGAGGACAGATGAATGAAAAATGGGGCTTATTCCTGGCACGGGCCATTAGAGTGCCAGATAAGACAATGTGTGACCCCAGGTATCAAACTCTGTATCACAGACCACAAGGGCTTTGTGAGAAGGTGGAGGCATTAGTGGAAGAAATGAGGCTGGCTTACTAGTGGCAATTTGAGGCAGATTTAAGTCACTATTGGGCCTTAAATGTAAAACCATGGTCTAAATAGAAGGCAATAGGCTAAGAAAGGCCATAATTAATATTAATGAGAAGACAGCCACCCATGACAAGAATCACTCAGGGAGAGTAGAAGCCAGGCTGATAAGCAGGGGTGTTAAGTGCTCCTGCAGGGACTCTGTCTGGCTCTGCCATGGTGAGAGGGAGGGAAGGGGGCAGGGTCAGGACCTGATGACTCATGTGGTCTGGAGCAGGAGGCTGTTGGCTCTCACCCTGTTCTAACTGCCCCTGTCCCGGCTCCTGGTAGAGGTCTGGCCTTGGGAAGAAGCCCTCCTCCCTGCAAGGCCATCAGTGCTCCAGGGGCAAGGTTGCTTTGCCTGCAGGGGTAAAAGCCTGGGTCTCAAATGTTTGCCCCTCCTTGCCTCTTCCCTGCATAGATTCTGCAGGGGCGAAAACATGGGGATTTAGGGATAGTGGTCTGCAGGGCTTGGGAATTCAAACTGAGTGATGGTCTGCCTGGAAAACATTTTTCCAGGTGGAACTGGTGACCAGAAGCATTCTGCAGAGTTTCGGTGGAGGGCAGGCAGCCAGAGGAAGGCAGTGTGGGAAGGGTGGTCTAGTTCCTCTTCTCTGCTTTGGGGAAGGACAGAGCATGTGGGTGGTCTTGGGTCTCTCTCCTTTTTAAATCACAAATCTACCCCCCACCCCACTTACTACCCACATGTTTCATCTTAGTGATCTTGATCATGGTGAAGGGGGAGGTCTAAGGTATCAAGAATTAATAATAGTAAATCTCACTTTTACCGAATCAGCGATTATTCTAAGGCTTTTATATTAATTAATCATTTGATTTCTCAATAACTCTGAGACAGGTAATTTTGGCACTCCCATTCTTCACACATGGAGACTGAGGTTCAGAGTAGTGAAGCAATTGCCCAAAGTCATGCAGATACAAAGTTGCAGACCCAGGATTGGGACCAGAGGGTGTGGCTCTTGAAATCACTGTGGTTCCCGAGTTTTAAGGGGTGGCCTTAAAGAAGGGAATGGAGGGCTCCCAGGACTCAGCATACCAATGAAGAATGTGACCAGGAGCTAGCTGGCAACAGTTCACTGCCAGGGTCGCAGATCCCCTGGTCAGGGAATGAGGAGTTGAGCTCTGTCATTTGGATAGGGAACACTGGGCAGCACTGTGCACTTTCAAAACCTCTGTTTTCTCATCTGCATAACGAGAGAGTAATTGCTAATCCGTAGGGATGTTGGGTGGAGGAAGTGAAGGAGCACGTGCAAAGCACCTGATGCATTAAAGTGGGTGCCCAACAGATGAATTCCTTCTGCCCCTTCTCCCCTGGGTAAAGTTTGCTTCAGGCTAGGTTCAGTCATCTTTTCCACAAATATGTACTGAGGCCTGTATGTACCAGATGACAGATCTTATGCCATGCCCTGGGAAATACACGTATGGAGAAAAGGGCTGGAGCACCGTGGGGTGCGGTGGGGAAATGACCCAGAATGACCAGAAAAACAAAATGGATTTTTAAGTAACCCAAAAGAACACAAAACCTGATAAATGAATGTTCTTCTCAAAGCAATAGCCTCAGGAGGGCGCATGGTTGTTCCAGAGATGCTGATGCGTTGCCAAGCACTGGTATCAGCGCTTGGACTTTCTTCCCAGGCCCCACAGGGTGCGTTCCCATGTTGGGGAGGGCTGGGGCTTTAGGAAGATAGGCTCAGAGAGGGAAATGCCCAAAGTCACACAGCTGCTCACGGCCAGAGCAGAACCAGAAGACCAGGGCTTTTGATTTTGGAGCTGGAGGTCTTCCCAGCACGCAGGAGAATTTCCCATCCTTTCTTTATCCTCACATGCTGCATTGGAGATGGATAATTCTCTAAATCTGGTGTCAGTGCTTATTCAAAACTTTGGCTCAGAATGGCTTTAGACATTTTTTTTTTAAATACACAACTAAACCCACCTCGGTAGTAGGGAACTGGAGATGTTCAAAGGAAACTCTGTGGATCTGCCCGGTAGTGGTGGGCTCCGAGTGGGAGCTGGGTGTACCAAGGTTACCACCAAGCGCTGGGTGTTAAGGATTTGCATTTAAATGATCTTTACACAGAAAATGAGGGCCAGTGATTTTCTTGGTAGAAGAAAGGGGCCGAGGCTAATAGACTCTTGTATCCAGGACTTTGGGCTTTTCAAAGACTCATTCGAAGATTTGGTGGGGTGGTCTTCTGGAGCCTATATAATAACTTGGAGTCCTCGGACTAGGGGTGTGGAGGACCTTCCAAAAGCAAGATTTACGGAAAGTCCTTCGTTCCAGGGCCTCAAGGGATCGAGCTTGCTGGGTTGACTTGCTGGGTTGAAATCTGGTCCCGCTCACAGGCAGGGGGATGGACTGGGGTCCCCCGAAGGACCCTGCCAGCTCGGGGATTCCAGGAACCTTGGCGGCGGGCCGGGCGGCGGGGCGGGGCGGGGCGGGGCGGGTCAGGCCGGAGGGCGCGCGTGGGCGCGAGTGTGCGGCGGGTGGGAGGCGCGCGAGGGGGCCGCGGGGGGTGTGTCGGAGGCGCGGGGGCCGGGATGCGCGCGCTGCGCCCACTTGTGGCTCCGGGGCGCCGCGGAGGAACCGCGCCTTCGCCGCCCCTGCCGAGGACGCCGCGGGATAGGAGGAGGACCGGAGGCTGATGACATGAGGGCGCCGTCTCCCGAGTGATGGCAGCGCGCGTTGCCTCGCCGCCTCCGCCGCTCAGCCCCGGACTCCTTACGTCAGGGTAGCTGGGTCCCCCCTCCGCGCGGAGCCAGCGAGCCGCGGGAGAGCAGAGCAGAGCGCGCCGCGGAGCCGGGGCGCCCTCCCTGCGCGCCGAGCCCCGCCGACCCCGCCGAGCCCGCCGAGCCCCGCCGAGCCGGCCGGGAGGCAGCGCCGCCGAGCCCGCGCGGGACGCCGCACCCGCACCCGCAGCCGCCGCCGCACCCGCAGCCGCCGCCGCACCCGCCGCCGCCGCCGGGACCCGAGGGGCGCCGGGCTCAGCCTGGGCGCCCCCGCCATGCGCGCCGGGCTCCGCGGCTTCTCCGAGCAGCCCCAGCCCCTGGGCCGAGGCGCCTCCCGCTAGAAGTGGTCGGGCGCCCGGAGCAGGGGGTCGCCACGTCGGGGGCGCGGCCGGGATCCGCGGAGTCGGCCCCCGAGCGCGGGGAGCGGGGCCGCCCGCGCCGCCCCACCATTACCTCCCCGGGCGGCAAGGAGGAGCTGGTGGCGGCCGCCTCCCGGCTGTGGCAGCGGCGGCGGCGCGCCTGCCTGGCGACCGTCGGCGTGCTCCTGGCCATGGCGCTGGGGCTGCTCATCGCCCTGCCGCTGCTGCTGCAGGCGGCGCCCCCCGGCGCGGCGCACTACGAGATGATGGGCACCTGCCGCATGATCTGCGACCCGTACAGCGCCGCGCCCGGAGGGGGGCCCGCGGGAGCCAAGGCGCCGCCGCCGGGACCCAGCACGGCCGCCCTGGAAGTCATGCAGGACCTGAGCGCCAACCCGCCGCCGCCTTTCATCCAGGGACCCAAGGGCGACCCGGGGCGACCCGGCAAGCCGGGGCCGCGGGGACCCCCTGGGGAGCCGGGCCCGCCTGGACCCAGGGGTCCCCCGGGGGAGAAGGGCGACTCGGGGCGGCCCGGGCTGCCCGGCCTGCAGCTGACGGCGGGCGCGGCGGGCGGGGTCGGGGTGGCGGGCGGCGGAGCCGGGGGCGGCGGCGACTCCGAAGGCGAAGTGGCGGGCGCGCTGAGCGCGGCCTTCAGCGGGCCCAAGATCGCCTTCTACGTGGGTCTTAAGAGCCCCCACGAAGGCTACGAGGTGCTCAAGTTCGACGACGTGGTCACCAATCTCGGCAACCACTACGACCCCACCACGGGCAAGTTCAGCTGCCAGGTGCGCGGCATCTACTTCTTCACCTACCACATCCTCATGCGCGGCGGCGACGGCACCAGCATGTGGGCGGACCTCTGCAAGAACGGGCAGGTCAGTCACCCCAGCCGCCGGCCCCGCACGTCCCCGCAGGCGACCCTCGCCACCCCGCGCCCCAGCCCGCGCCCCACCCCGCCTGGGAAGCCCGACTCCTTCCTGCCCCCCCCTGCCCCGCTCCGGGCGCCGGGCGGGCCCTGGGACTGAGCGCGCCGCGCACCCAGCTCGGCGGGGCGCCCCGGTCGGTCGCGGGTAGGCTGCGTCCCGAGCGCCCGAGACCCCGCCACCCCGACTGCACTTTCCAGCCACTGGCTGCCCGCCGGCCGCCCCGTGGGCTCTTCGGAAGCCTCATTCCTCCTTAACTCTCGCTTTGCGCCCCCGTCTCCCCTTTGCCCTCCACTTTTTGGTTTTGTTTTGTTTTGTTTGTTTCTTCTCGGCCCTGGTCCCCTGGTTTTTCCCCTTCCCCGCTGGGTCAGGGTTTATGAAGCTCCCTCTCTCCTTCCTTCCCGGACTTGACTAGCCTGCTGTGGAGAGGAGGGGACGGGAAAGGAGTTGGCCAAGTTGGAGAGGGAGAGGGAGAGGAGAGGGAGAGGGAGAGGGAGAGGGAGAGGGAGAGGGAGAGGGAGAGGGAGAGGGAGAGGGAGAGGGAGAGGGAGAGGGAGAGGGAGAGGGAGAAGGAGAGGAGCCTGGGTGGGAGCGTGGACCCTGGGGCCGCGGGGCGTGGAGGGGCGCCAGGTGGGGCGCGGGCAAGGTCCAGGCAGGGAGCCCCGGCCCACCTGCTCTGGCGGCTCGCCCCCAGGTCCGGGCCAGTGCGATCGCTCAGGACGCCGACCAGAACTACGATTACGCCAGTAACAGCGTGGTGCTGCACCTCGATTCAGGGGACGAGGTGTACGTGAAGCTGGACGGCGGGAAGGCGCACGGAGGCAACAACAACAAATACAGCACGTTCTCGGGCTTTCTTCTGTACCCGGATTAGGAGCGCAGGGAGCGCGAGGCGGAGTGGCTTCACGCCGCCCGAGGCCCGCGGCAGAGAGCTATTCCCCGGCTGGAGAGGACCGCTCTCGCTTCATGACACTTCCTGACATCTACGGAAAAGACACATCCCTGCCGTCCTCCCTGACCCGCTCTGACCTCAGTGTGTCTGCGGACTCTCACCCCGGTTCCTCTGTGGGCTGTCCTCCTGGTCCCCGTCCCCAACCCGGGGAGGGAGAAGGGGATGCTCAAGTGGCGAGGTGAGCGTGAACCCTAAACCCCCAGAGGCGGAGACAGCTCAGTTCAGACTTTGCAAACCTGATTGGACTGGACAAGCCGGGCGGGAGGCCTGCCCTTCCAGCCCCCCTCCCTTTCCCAGTGCCCTGAGCGGGACCAGATAGGCCAAAGTGAGCAGGAGCTCCCTGGGGCATCCTTCTTTGTGACCCAAAATACACGTGCAAATTTCCCTGTCCATCAGCCAAAAACTACCCGCAGCAGAATCCCAGCAAACGGAAAATTCACCTGTCCACCGCACTCCAGAGTCAGACCCACGTTGATGCATTAAATTATGTTTTTAGACCTTGGGCTCTGACTCTCTCTCAGTGGGGCCCCAGGACGGGGCCTCCAGACATCTACTTTGGCTTAAAGATCTCACCTGGCCCTGAGTAGCCTCATCTATGCCCTGCTTGCCAGGCACTGCCTTGGCCCTGCCACCTGGGGTGGGGGAAGAGACGTGATGAGATGGGGATGCAGTCCCCTGGGCTGTGGCCCTGAACTGGAAGAGTCCAGAGGAGGGTGGGTGGGGGGAGTTAGAGGCCCCAGGAGAGGATAGGCTTGTGGGAGGAGTTCAAAGGGCAAAAATTTCTGGAGAAGGGAGAGGAGGAGGAAGCACATCTGCAAATGGGAGGCATGAGTGAGGCACTTGACCACAGGTCATCTTTGAGATGTTTGCCCCTAAAAGGAAGCACAGAAGTCCCCCGCAGAAATGGACCCACTCAAGCACATGGTATACTCAGCACTGGTCCATTTGCTCACACACCAGCTAGATCCACATCTCTCAAGAGCTGGTAAACAGAGACGGTCCTGTTCAGTTCTCTGAATTCACCCAGAACCAGGTGGTGAGATAGACACTTTTATGGAGAGACGCCCTTTTTCTGGGGTCTTCCCTTCTGTTTGCACAGTGGTGTGGAGCACCTGCTCTGAACCCGAATGTGTTTCTTTGGTCCCCCATCTTTACCTCCTTTCACCACACTCACGAGTTAGAAAACACCCCATGTGGTTTTACTTTTTTTCCTTTTATTTTTTGTTTCGTTTTTAAATCGCTGAGCTCTGATAAACAGTAAGTTATCTACAAAATAACTGGCTAGCAACTTGTCAGTACTTAGCTCATTTTGACCAGTTGTTTGAAGAGAAATGTGTGCACAGAGGCAACCCTAGAGTGTGTGTACTTGGATAAAGCTGGAAATACACAGGTGCACGCACCCCTCCAAAGGATATAATGTCGTGTTTGTCATCACTAATCCAAGTGACACGACTGCACACACACACACACACACACACAAACATGCATCCATCGGTCCATGTCAGTGTGGTATGTGACAGTGTTCATGGCTGGATGTCTGCCCCCAAATCACATTGTGCTGAACTTTCATTCTTGGAGGATGCTGAAAGCTGTGAGTCCCATCTGAGAGGCAATTACACCCCCTGCCTTGAGTGCTGTCACTGTCGCAATTCCTCTTTATGCTCTTATTTTATTTGAATAATGTTTTATTGCCATTCACTTGAATATTAGTGATGATTGTGTCTGCTTTGAGTCCGGGGATAAAGTGCTCAAAGACAGCTGGGGGAAAACAAATTATATATATATACACACACACATACACCTAGACACACCTAGACACACAAACCACCATCTCTCCAGTTCCAGACTCAAATGGAACCCTAGTTCCCCACTCCGCCCCACTCCACCCCCCTGATCCCGGAGCCCAAACCCAGCTGAGGCCAGGAACTGGGGAGGGCAGAGTGGGGGCCATCTACAGTTGCATACATATCAATTTCTGATGCCTTGTCGATTGTATCATCCAGAAATGCGATTAAAACCAAATGTCTGAGACCCAAATGAAGTCTAATTGCTATGGATCTGCAATCCCCAGTGGGCCCCTAATCCTTTTTGACTTATTCCTCCCCTTCCTCCGATGAGATGGAGCTTAGACACAAAGCCCTCGGTTTAAATTTCAAAAATTAAAATTGACATGCAGCGGTGGCTTTCCTGGGAGCGGGAGGAATTTCTAAGGAGGTGCCCGAGCCCAGCTTTATCCTCTGCATTAAGAAGCAATTTGTACTTCTAACAAAACCCCCATCACTCCCCTTCGGTGGAAGGGCAGTAGAGATGCCTTGCCCGGGTCTGGCTGTTCACGATACTTAGACAAATTTGAATCTGAGATTCCTCCATCTGTATTCCCTGATGCAACTGGGCTTCTTGCAATTCTAATGCCTGGGCAGCCGGGAGGAGCTGCCAGAGGTGTCAGCTGCTAAGAGGATGATAGATTGATGAGGTGGCAGGCTGGAGGCAGGAGCTCACCGGCCCTGGACAACCTCCCTCTGTGTCTGCAGCCCCTTAAGACTCATAGACATCCACGATCCCATGATCTCTGGAGGACACCCTGAGACAGAGGTAGGGAAGAATGAGGACGCCAGGCCTCCCACCATTGCCACCTTTGCGTGCTCTCAGTCTTGGAGTGCCCGTGGGATGCAAGAAACCATTTGCTCCAGACCCTTACCCTTCTCATCAATAGTTGAGGAGAGAATTATCACCAATTGTACTTAGAAAGTATGTCTTCATTTCCTAATTGCTTTTGGGTCTATTTTCTGTGTTTTTAGGTTGGGATTATTATACTGGCATCTCCCAGGAAGTAAGAAAGCTTTTATTCTGTTCATCTGAGAGGGGGAGAAATTAGGCTTCAAGAGGTCTAGTGACTTGCCCAAGTTCACAAAGCTAAAAGCCTGAACCAGGACTTGACCTCTGACTGCACAGACCAAGCACATCTGCCTCCCAGAGTTCACAGACAGGCCTTTGAGAAGAGATCAAATGGGTGGGACACACTTCCTGCCCTTTCTTATGTCCTTGGATGTAGGGAGTCTCAGCACACTCCAAAGGGTCAGATGAGAAGAGCCAGCCCTGCTTTGTTGGCCCAGGCTGCCTGCAGAGAGCACCCCAGACAGAGGCTCCCACTCCTGAGGATCGGCTGAACATCCTGGCCTTGGGGTCACTGTTGATGGTCCAGTAGGACCTGTAGGTCACAAACTCCAAATGCTCTTTTTGGACCTACCTGTCTCCATCAGCAACCTCCATGCTCCTTCTTCTTAGGGTCTCCCGATCACCTTCCCTTATAATAACTCTCCCTTATTCCTTTTGGTGGTGGGGAGGGGGCACCTTGCAGGTACAGGAGCATGACTGTCCCTGAATGGTGAGAGATCCCTTGCTTTTTCCCAGAGTGTACATCTATGTGACTAATTTTTTGTAAGACTGCCTGAGTGCGTGATATACACACACCTGACCCTGGAAATTCCAGTGGAAGTTACGCCGCCTGCTACATTTTCCTCCTATCTGTGTGAGCAGATGGTTCTCTGGGGCACCTGAAACAAAACATCCAGATCCCCCTCTGCATGGAGCTCTGATGACACTGTGGAGGAGCCATATTATGGAGACCAGTTGCTCCAGACTTCACTGATCATGCAGTCCTATTGGACAAACATTTTTTGAGCACTTGCACCCAATCTATGTATTTGACTTGTGAATAATTTATGCATAGTAATGTCAATCCATACTTTAAAAAAATTTCTATCTTTTTGTATTCATATTCATATTCATCAACAGATCTCCACACAAGTCAGTAACTTCTTTCAGCTCACTAACCAAGTTTGGAGAAAGGTCTCCTCTCACTGGAACGAAAAGAAACAAGGGTTAATCCATGTGTTTCCCTTCGGTTTGCCATTTTTTTCAGAATCTTAGGCAAGAATATGTGTTCTTTTATGTGTCACAGCTAAGGCTGTACACTTTAATTCTTTGCGTGCACAGCTTCAATCTGTATTTTAAGTATTAGGAATGCTTGATTTTTCTCTCTTTTTTAAGATTAAAAATAAATAAAACTCGAGTTTCAGTATTTCCTTTTTACACCTGATTTTGAAGCTCTGATGTTGGCATTGGAGCCAACCTATGGAATCAGGATGGGCCAGGGGTTGCAAGGTCTCTCTCAGGCCCCTCTGAATATTTGGGAGAATTAACTTGGCAGGAGGAAGGGAAAAATTCTGGAGGAAGGTTTTGGTCTCCTGAAATTGTCATATTCTGATTCCCTTCAATGAATGGGAACACTCCTCAGAGGAGTATGGATCATAGTAGCAATCGCAGAAATAATACAAGCAGTAGTTTTTAAAAATAAATTTTACTGTAATAATTTCAAATACTCAAAGAAAACAGAACAGTACAATGAGCTCTCATGTGCTTATCATTAAGCTTTGATATTCACCAAATCACGGCCAATCCAGTCAGAGCTACAGCTTTCATTTATGAAGACCTTATGATGTGCCAGGTATTGGTGCTAGGGCCCAGTTGTTTCCTCACAATGCCCCTGTGAAGTATTACTATTAGCCCCACTTTACAGATGGGGAAACTGAGGCTTAGAGGGTGAAGCTTGTGCAAGGTGAAGACAGGACTGCCTCGAAGTTGTGTTTGGCCCCAGAACACAGACTCTTTTGGGAATATGGGTGTGACAGGGAGGTAAGATCTTATAGATAAACCATACTCAGCGCTCACGGATACAAATCAGCCTCCCCATCAAGCACTGTGAAGGTGAAGCTGCATCAGAGTATTTTTGGGGAGGCTCCCTACGAGTCTACTCTTCCCTGATATTGCCATCAGCTTTTCCCGGCACTTCTCATTCTTCCCCTCCTCACTGTCCCCTACACCACTCAATGCTGTTGCCCCCTGGGTTGGCTTCCACTCCTCCCTCGGGGCTCAGCTGGCAGATCACTTCTACTACTCCCCATCCTTACCCTGTGCCCAAGGGCTTCTTCTTCTCCCCTTCCCTGGTTAACAGAACCATGACCTGCCCTACCATGGTGCTGGCCATGCTGCTGTAATGACATGTTTGGTTGTGTGTCTTCCCCATGGACTGTAGGCTCTGTAGGGTAGACCCAACACTGTGTGAGTCACCACTGAACCTCCCCGCCCTCTCTAGTATTTAGAATGGTTCTGGGTACACAGTAGGTGCTCAATAAAAGTTTACAAAATGGATGGATGGATGGATGGATGGATGGATGGATGGATGGATAGGGGATCCTGAGAGGGTAGATTTTGGAAAGAATTCCACTCGGGTGTTTGTTTGACTTTATAATGGGATCGAGGGGATTTTCCAGCAGCCAAATACTGCTCTTGACCAATCTGTCCCCATCTGCCTCCACTCCTGGGCGGCCCTGCATTTGTAGGGTTTGGATGAATGTACAAAGGAACACTAACTGCAATGCTCAAGGCCATAGTCACACCTCTAGAAATCAGCAGAACCTTCCAGTTGACATGAATTTATGACGACTGCCACCCTGTGTCTTCTGGGCTGATTTAATCCCCTCTCCAGAGCCCCCCACATGGCAGTTAGCCTTCTGGGGCTGCTTGGGCAGCAGCCTCACTTCCAGTGGGGGTCCGTCAGTGGGTGCTTTTCTGTCAAGATTCTTCTATTTTCTCCAAATGCAAAACACCATTTGAAAAATTGTTGACACAATAATGCACTCACAAAGAATGTAAACAGTATAGAGCAATAGAAGAGAGAGAGAGTAAAAAGTCCCCCTCTCCTTATGCAATCTCCTTTCCCCAGAGGTAATTTCTGTTAACAGCTTGGTTTGTATTTTTCCTGTCTTTGCAAATGCACGTATGTGTGGTTTTGTGCCTGAAGAATATAAACCTCTAAACACTGTTCTGCACCCACTCGTTCCCTTAACCACCTCTCGAGCAACTCGCAGGGGGCAGTTGGTGTGCCTCTTCTCTGTTGACCGAGGCGTGCGCCGTTGTACCCCAGACAATGAACTCAGGTTGCTAAGGCCAATCATCCTCCACTGGACCTGTCAGCCACTTCTGGCCTTCCTGCCCTGGCAGGAAACAGCCTCGGCTAACCGGATTGTTCTTCCCACGTCTACCCTCATGGGAAGATCCTACCTCATTTTTGAAGCCGTATAAACAGCATCTTTATTCGGTGTGTAGATTATTCAAGCGCTTCCCCTCCTGTTGTCGCTCTCCACCTCCTGGCATATGGTCTCCATCCAGCAGCCCCTCCCCTGGGACTGGGTGAAGCCAGGGAAGAGATGAACTCCAGCCAGCCCCAGTTGGCTCCTTCTGGCACCAGGGGAGGGACGGGGACTCCCGGTTGTGTGTGAACAGGGGCGGAGGGGAGACATCGAGCTCTGGGCATCCTGACCTCCAGTTAAGATGGTCCTTGGCGTGAGTGAGCGTCTGCCTTTGGCTCAGGTCATGATCCCAGGATCCTGGGATCAAGTCCCGCATCGGGCTCCCTGTAGGGAGCCTGCTTCTCCCTCTGCCTATGCCTCTGCCTCTTTCTGTGTCTCTCATGAATAATGTGGTCCTTGGCTGCTGCCCATGTCGTGTTGTTCCAACTTTGGAACCTTGTTCAAGATGCAATATATCAGCAGGTGGGAGAAGCTTCAGGGAGTCAGGGTTACTGGAGCCCAGGGTCCTGATGGTGCTAGAGGATTTCCTAGAGAGACTACCACTCTTGGTTTCGATGCTTGGGCAGCTGGTTGGCAGAGCTGTGATTTTTTAATGGTGTGTGTTCGCTTGCCCACATGGGCTTTTGTGGGAGTTAGTAAATGACGTCTCTTCTTCCAGGTAGATGCAGCTTTTTGCAGTTTTATGAGTGAGAGGCAGGCAGGAACTCGGCACCTATTTGGCTACTCAGCTGTGTACCCAGGTCCCCAGGCATGAGGTTCAGAAAATGACCCCCTTCTCTTTCCCCTTTCTTCTTTGCAGTTCGCCTGTCCAGGGCTGGGTGCTGCTGCCTTTCCCCTGTTCCCTGCACCCAGGGAAGGGGAAGGAAGCAGGTCAGGTCAGGCATTCTCCTCTAATGCTTGGTGACTCCAGGCCAGCAGAAGAGATTGACCCTGGCAGAGGGGTGCCAGGCCACACTGGGCATCTGACGTGTGCTTGGGAACTAGACTGAGCAGTGGGCAGCAACTGTGAGCACTAAAATAGCTCAACCCTTTAAAAGCAACCAGGTCATGGACACAGAGTCTGTAGAAAGAAAAAAAAAAGTGGTTTTAACCATTTATTTTTTATTGAGCTGAACCTTTATCTGTGTTATCTTGCTTAATCTATACAAGGAAGAAAGTGAGGCTTAGCAAGTTAAATAGCTCAAAAGTTCTCGCAACTCTGGGAGAGGGACAAGACCAAGGCACAGAGAGGGCTGGGTGATTTGCCCAAGATCACACAGCAGGGCAGTGCCTCAGATTTTAAGCTTAGATCTGTCTGATTCAAAGGCTCCACAACCTATAATCCAATGCTCTGTCCCTCGTACTGGCCCATTGGTAATCTGAGGCTTGCGTATAACCTCTCTGAGCTATGGTTTCCTCTCCCCTAAAATGCCCTCTATTTCATAAAGCTAATGCGGGAATGAATGAGCTAATGGATGTCAACTGTGTTAATGGGAAGTGCTCCATAAAAGTTAGTTATTACCTGCATTCAAACATTTGTTTTGAAAAAGTCACTTTTCTACCTGTGTCCCCAGCCACTTTTCTCAGCTACTAATATTCAGTGGAACTCAACAATAGTCTTTGAACTTGGATTCAAATTCACCTTTACCATAAACTGTCTCTGCTATATTTTGACAAATATTTAACTGGCTAAGCCTCACTTTCTCTGTCTGCAAAGTGGGGCCAGTGCTCCCAACACATGGATGGCTGGGAGCAGTTAATGAGATGTCATAACACAGTATGAGGCACAGAGTAAGCGCTTGAGACCCGGGGATGCTTAGGTGTTGTCAGGGACTCTTCTGTCCTGAGCTGACACATTTTGGGAAGCATCAAACCAAGGCTGCTTGGGATGAGAAGGGGCAGGATTTCAGTGTTAATAGCTGGTATTTATGAGCAGGTCAATGTCTTAGGGACCACCCAGGGTATTTCCCAAACATGTCTGGAATCCTTCTGGTAAGCCTGTGAAGTAAAGATAATTGCACCCATTTCACAGATGAGGAGATGAGAGGCCATTTTCAACAGTTGTAATGTCAAAGCCAGAATTCAGACCAGTGCCTTTTCCATTGTTCATGTCTTGGCCCTCCAGAGAGAATGAACCCATGTGGTAAACAGTGGCTGGCCTGGCCCCTATACATTAGTTATGTATGCAACGATCCTGTACAGATCCTAGTGGGGCTCCGTTGTTGACTCCCAAGCTAATAAGCCCCTGCATAATTGAGCCTGGAGCCATGACTAAATCTCAGGGCTCTGCTACATGAATATGCAAACTCCCATTGACGGCCCAGCTCTATCACAGCCTGATTTCAAATTGACAAGCACAGCCCAGTGGCTCAGGGCCTCTTGCCATGCATAGTAAGAACACCCACTAATCCCCACTAAAGCTCCAAGGGCTGGGTGGGGAGAGGCTCATCACAGCCTATTCAAGAGGGTACATTGAGGGCATGCAGCCCAGGCCTTGGACTCCTTCAAGGCTTGCCCTGCCTCCACAAGATCGATATGGACCTTACAAGTCTTTGGAAGGCTGGTTTCTTCCTTCTTTCCCTAGCTCCAGGATGTGCGCCCCAGAGACCCAGCTCCTGCTCAAGGCCACAGAGTCAGATGGGAGAAGTTCAACAGGAAGAAGTCTGCTGGTTTCCAGGCTTTAAAAGCCAGTTTTGCCACATTTCATCCAAAATCTTCCCAATCGATATCCACAGTGTGCCCAGCACTGTGGCAGGGGTCCCAGGAATAATAATGATCAATGATAATAGTAATAGTACTTCCTCCATTGTCCAGTGCCTTCTGGGAGGTGTCAGTGATGAGTGTGACCTCATTTGAAACTCTGAGGCCCTGCAAGATGGATGCTTTTCTTTTCATCTCATAGCTGAGGTCATAAGTACTAAGACTAGAGAAGTTAACTGACCTGTAACAGAGGCCCACAGCTAAGAAGTCATAGATTCTGAGTTCATGCCCAGATCTCTCTTGCAACAAAGCCCCTCCTCTGCCCCACAGAGATGCTGAGGTGTGTGGTGAGCATGCACACATGGGGAAGGGCTGCTCAGATGGCTGTCCTAGGTCCTGGGGATTTCGATCTGGAAGTGAGAGGGCCCGGGAAGGACTGAAGTGATCAGGAGGGTTTCCTGGAGCTGGTGACCTCTGAGTTGGGGTTTACCACCTAAATTATAGTCATCATCCTTATGAGACTGCAATGGGTTTGAGCAGAAAAGACTTACACACTGAGGATTCTCTGGTTACATATTCATTCTTCAAAGATGCATTGATTTATCTACATTGAGCTCTGTGGCGGGCCCTGGGGGACAATATATCATGAGACTTGACCCCGTCCTGCAGACACTCTCAGTGGAGGATAAAAAGCAGAGCAAGGCCCAGTGCAGGGAACCTGTTACCTGGAGAGATTGGAGACTGCAACAAGGAGGGAATCACTGAACCCAGGGTGGGACTGGGAGAGGAGAGATAAAGAGGCATTGAATCTTCCATTTCTTGGAAGGCCATATTGAGGTGAGGGACTGGCAGGAGCTTGAGGTGCTATTCTGGTGGAGAGGGACCAGCATGGGCAAAGACATGGGAGGGGTCTCATGGAGCCTTTCTGTCTCTGTGTGGGTGCACATATGGAATGTATATGTGTTGGAGTAGATGCGATTTATATATTTGTATTTGTATATAAATCACAGTATATTTGTGATTTATGTGT
Organism: Nyctereutes procyonoides; assembly: GCF_905146905.1. Taxonomy (NCBI): domain Eukaryota; kingdom Metazoa; phylum Chordata; class Mammalia; order Carnivora; family Canidae; genus Nyctereutes; species Nyctereutes procyonoides. The sequence continues at coordinate 7,947,352 of NW_026575030.1, read as the reverse complement.
GTGTGTTGGTGAATGGTGTGCTGCAGGTTTATTGTGGCCAGGATGCTTGTGCATGGGATGGCGTGTGTGTGTGTGTGTGTGTGTGTGTGTGTGAGGATGTGTGTGTGCGTGGGTGCTTGTGTATATGGAGGGAGGCAATAGTATCAATTGCAATGGTGCTCCAAGGCAATAGTATCAATTGCAATGGTGCTGTATCTGGCCCAGAACACCTCACTTATTGGGCCTTTCTTACCCCACTTTGGAAAGATGGAAGAGTTGTATGCCATTGTTTAGTTCCCCTTGCCCCCAACACACATAGTTAACATCTCTTTGAAATGTGTTTAAAGTTTGTATTTGTGGTGAGCTGGAGAGTGGGGAGGAGTCCAAGCCTGAGGACTGCATGATGGAGGAGGCTGGGAGAAGCAATACCTCAGGGCAGGGGTGAAGTGGCCTAAGGGACCCAAAATCATGATGTTCCAGAAACACTACTGCAGGTACCTGCATGTGACCCAGCAGCAACTTAACACTTTTATTTTACTTGATACTCTCTGAAGCATGCTGGCAACTATCTGTCTATTGTCTCATTTGTAGTGATGCCCCAGCATGGTGAGATTACAGAAAGCTTCTTCCCATTTTATCTCTGTAATGACCCTGGGCACTGGGTGGGGCCACTCTTATTAGTTTCTATTTACCCATTACAAATAAGATATGGTAATGATGATAGGTTAAGATAAAGGAAGTGATTGCTCCAAGGCCACACAGCTGGTAAATAGTTGTACTAGAAATGACTGCCCAGTCAGTCCTGTTGGATTCTAAGAGCTTTTGTTTGCTCAATGTGAGAGGTCCAGATGTGGTAATCATGAGGGCGGAGGGAGTAAAAAGATAAATTCCACCCTTATTACAGGCTAATTAGAGCAGACACTTTCATTTACCCCAGCCCTTGCATAACCTCCTGGGTATAACTACTAGATCATACATCCATCTACTCATCCATCCACCCATTCATTCACCTAATCATGCATCCAATCATCCATTCATCCATCCATCCATCCATCCATCCATCCAGTCATCCACCCATCTATCCATTCATTCATCCATCTATTCACGTATTTCTCCACCCCATCCATCCATCCATCCATCCATCATCATTCATCCATCATCCATCCACCCACTCATCTATCTATCATCCATCCATCATTCATGTATCCAATGTGTACCTGTGTGCCAGGCCCTGTGAGATGATCTCTATCCATATGAACTCCAGTCTTACATCCAGAAGCCTCCATCTATTCCTTTCTCATTTTCTTTAAGTGGCTCCCCACTGAGGGAATGGGGGCAGAGCCGTTGCCCAGTTCATCCATTAGTGAGCCAGCCCAGCAGGAAGCCTGGCAGCTTCTGATGGGTCTACTTCTAAGCAACTGGAGCTGAAGAACAAGCAGTTCCCCACCAATGAGGATAAAGTTGTAAGGCAAGATCAGCTTCTTACAAATATGTGAGGTAGCTGAGGATTTGGCTCTTCTCCTGAGGCACAACCCAAGGTGCTTCCTGCCTCTTCTGCAAGATGATGAGAGTCTGGGGCATGGCACACCTGGCGCTTCTCGCCTTGAGTTTGGCCGTATCATGTGCCATGTGAGCCCTTGCTTGGCCCTGGCAGCAGGCTGTAGCTTTGGCTTCGCTGGCCACCTTTGCTGAGTGGGATGTGGATGACCATAGTTTGCATGTGTCCCCCACCCCCCATTTCTAGAGGAGCATGTCACAAGTCCTACACTGTGGGCAGCATGGTGTTGGGAGGTCTGGCTGCTGAAGGTGAAACTTAAGACTGTCTTATTCTACTTCTGCTGTTAAGTTACCAAACAAAGAGGGGAACTTCTTGATGAAACAAAGAAGCAAGCCCATCACTTAGCCTAGTGCACATGCAGGAGGAGGCACTTTCACAGCTGAGCTCCAGGACTAAGGGACATGAGAGCCTATCTCTAACATGTGTGTTATGGGCAGCTAGCTAAGTCCCCCTGCCTGCCGCCAGCTGCCTCCTTTATATCACTGGAATAACAGGGCTGCCAAGTTAGGGACCCTGAAGCCCCAGCCCTTAAACAGCAAATAAATGTTTTCACTACCAGTTCATGACTGGAGGCTCCTGAGGGCCGGGGGCCCAGCCAGGTTTTCCTGGTTAGTTCTCTATTATTGCCACTGCAGGAGATGGGGCGGAGGAAGTCCAAGATGATCAAATGGCAGTCAACCACATTCAGCTCCTTGTTTGGTAAACCTCCCATATCTTCTGGCATTTCCAGGGTAACCTCCAAATCCCAAAGCTGGTGGGCTGTACAATCATGATCCAGCCCTGCCGCCTTGCAGCCCCCGTCTCCCCATCTACTACAGCTGGATGGAGCTTCTGATACCCTCACGTGGAGGCTTTTTCTTGCCTCTATTCAAGCGCTGGTGTGAGGCACAAACGTAAAGGGGTGCCGAAAAACCTCAGTAATTAAAATAAATAATTTTAACGCAATATGTACAACTTCGAAATCAATCCAACCCATGATAAACAAAGTATCAAAATTTTAAATAAAGGTGCCATCAGGTCAGGACATTGAGCGTATGTTTTTCCTTCAGGGTGGATTTGTGATTCTCATCTTATCCCAGATGAGTACCAGGTTGTAGAAGGGGGGGTGGGCAAGAGGAAGAATGGAGCCTTGAGAATTCAGGAGGGAAATGATCAACTGCATTAATCTTAAGAATAACCCTCTTGTTACTAAACATCCATCATTTACTGAGCACTTCCTCAGTGCCAGGTACCATGTTGTGTGCTTTATATTTGTGATGTCATTTTTTTCCTGCAGAGGTAGGTGTGATTAAGCTCATTTCATGGATTTGGAATCCGAGGAACAGGAAGGGCAAGCAGCTTACCCAGAGTAACATAGCTGGGTGGGGGTGGAGCCGAAGCTGGAATCCAGATCTGGCTCCACGACCTCTTCTAAGACATCATATGACTGTCTCTTGAGGGATGATGTTGTCTCCACTTTTCTCCCTGTTCCAATAACGATGATGACCGTACCACTAAGTACAATTTCCTGGGCTCTTGCTACACACACCAGCTATTCTTCTAAGTGCTTTACATGTGCGACTTCATTTAATCTTCTCAACCACCCACTAATGAGGCAGGAATCATCCCCATTTTATGTACAAGGAAACTGAGGCACAGGAAGGCTAAGTAACTTTCTCAAGGTTTCAGAGACAGAGTGGCTGATATCAGCTTGGGTCCTTCCTGGCTGGTGAGGGGATGCTCTAGGCCCTGCGCTGGACCAAGATTGCCCCCACCCAGTGGCCATGGGTGGGAAGACACGGCCAGCCCACCAGCCTCACAGAGTTTACGGCCTAGGGCCGATGCCTTTCCCACCCACCCACTGTCGGACTAGACCAGCACCTCACATGGTGGCCCCTGGCCCTCCCTGCTGTGCTCAGCAGCACCCGTCATCCTGGTGGAAACCTGCCAGGGGGACAATGAACAATGAAGGCATTCAAGGGCTGTTATTTATTTATTTCTCAATAAAGAAACTTCATGAATAGATGGATATTTATTCACCTAATTCACTTTTGCAAATGCAGTGTCCTTCAAAGGATGATTTGTTTGCTGAGCGGGGCTGAGGCGGGGAGGTTAAAAATAGCTCCCGGCAGTACCGTATTTCTCAGTAAATCAGTGTTGATAATTTAATAATAAAATTAGTCTTACATCAGGTACCAGATAACGCTCCTCTGACATGCAAATCGAATTCAGCTTCCTACACAACGTGGGTCATTTGTGAGGCTACAAATTCACCAGCCTCCGTGTTTGGGGCACTAAATTTAGAGCCTTTCTCACCTGGGTCAATACGAGTGCCTCTAAAATGCCTGTCTCACTAATGTGGTCATTTGTAATATTCACTAAATTCGGAATGTAGATGACTGATCTTCTCCTCACTTTGGAGCTGCCACATACAGCAGGATGGAGAAGACAACTGATTGCACACCTGTACAATTTCGGGAGATCACTCTGAACTGCTTTAAGTTTCGGGGCAGAGGGGCTGTCGCCCCCAGATGTATCCCCTAGGTGCATTTCATTTCCTCTCAATTAAAGTTTCATGACCATCTACTATGTGCCAACTCCTGAAATAGGTGCTGGGGGAGCAGGGATGCCCCAGATGCTGTCTCCACGGAGCTCATGTGTGGTCTAGTGCAGCAATAGGGTGGACACGCCAAAGGACATGTGGTATAAGGACAATGAGGGAGGGGTGTCTGGGTGGTTCAGTCAGTTAAGCATCTGCCATCAGCTCAGATCATGATCCCAAGGTCCTGGGGTTGAGCCCAGCATCAGGCTCCTTGCTCCACAGGGAGTCTGCTTCTCCCTCTACCCCTCCCCCTGCTTATGCTCTCTCTCTGTTAAATAAATAAATAAAATCTTAAAAAAAAATAAAGGACAGTAAGGGAAGCATGTACAAGATCTACATGGAGCACAGCAAAAGGAAGGGCTGCCATCTGTGAAGGAAAGACCACATGTCCCAGGAGGCTTGCCTTCAAAAAGACATCTCTACTGGGTTTTGCAGATGCATAGGAGCTCTCCAGGCATTTGGATAAGAGTTGGCAGCACAGGAGAGGACATTCCAGGTAAAGAAAGATAATGATATATACTGTCTAGAGAAATTAAAACTGGTTCTTTGTAGCCAAAGACCAGCAAGAGGCCTGTGTGACATGAGATGGAGCGAGATGTTAGAGGGCCTGGGGAACCAGGAAAGGCTTAAAAGCAGGGGAGAGATGGGGTCTGATGTCCATGTTGAAAGATCTTTCAGGACATCATGTGGATAGAGGAGAGCAAGATGGTTCCTTTTCCCCCCAAGGAAATGGCACCCCATTTTCCATAGGGCAGGTGAGGTGCTCTGTGAACGATACAGGACATAGAGGCTAAAGAACAAACAAGGGGCTAGAGAATGCTGAGGGTGGGATAGAAGAGGAAGAGCTGTCCCAGAAAGAGTTGGGGGTGGGGGGAATGAGAGATCGACCTTGACCTTTAGTGTGGGAACATCTGGATTCACCCACCCACAAGTATTCAGCAAGACCCTCTATTTACATGACAGGTGTAGCGTACAAACCATTCCCACATGAGCCATGATGTTTGATCCAAACTGTAGCCCTCTGAGTTGGCAGGGCAGACATCATGATTCCCATTTTACAGATGAAGACATTGAGGCTCAGAGAGCTGAAATGATCTGCCTGAGGTCACTTGGCTAAAGGATGGCATCAATGGGACTCCAGACCATGTCTTCTTAATCTCTAGTCCTTGCTCTTAGGGGAGTATAATTCTCATTTCAATGACTTGGGCTTCCATGATGATTTTTGTCCCTTATATGTAGGGGATGGGAGACAGAGGGTGAAAGTGATTTGTTCATGATCATGTAGGTGATCCACAGCGGGGCTGAATTTAGATTGCCTTCTCCTGAGTCCCCCTTCTGTCCCTCATTCATTCATGGGGTCATCACTGTTATCTGGCAGTGCCCCCCTGTGGCCTCTACTCCTCACTCACCATTCTGGGGCATGCTGGCCTCCCTGACACTTTGTAGCTGGCCAAGCACTCTCCTGCTCAGGTGGCCTTTACCTTGCTGCCTCTCTGTCTGGAATACTTTCCCCCCCACGTATTACCAAAACTCCTTCTCTGACTTTATTCAGGTGTCCACTGAAATGTTACCTCCTCCGAGAGGCCTTCCCTGACCTCCCCACCTGTCCTCTCTCTGACTGTAGCTTTCTTGAAAGCACTTACCCCTCCATTGCCACTTCTTCACTTGTCAGTGTCTGTCTCCCCTACTAGAAAGTAAGTTCCAGAAGGGCAGGCACTTTATTTGCTTTGTCATTTTACCTTCTGTCTTATGGGGAAGAGGCACTTGATAGATTTTTATTGAGTGAATATATGCGGAGTGCCTCCTGGACGCAAGTTCCTGTCCCAGGATCCAAGATGAGCTCTCTCCATGGGAGCTAGTTGACAGCGTGCTAGTGACACAGGCTTATAGGCCTTCACCCCGTGCCAAGTGTGACAATGGTGTATCAATGTACCTAGTAGCTCTACTCACAGATCCTCAACAGTCTGGCTCTCTTCAGGGTGATAGGAGCTGAGCACAAAGGAAGGGATGTGTGTGAGCTAGGGCTCTGGCAGGCAGGCTGACTTGCATGTGCTCAGATGTATTTTAGAATGAATGCAAGGCACAAACAGATTTAGAGAGGACATCCAGGTTGTACCTCGAATGGTCCAGAAGATCACTCTTCATTATAAACACTCTGTAGTATTTGGCCACATACATAGCTCTTGGTCTCAGTTTATGGAGCAACTAAGTGGGTGGAAACTTGAAATGAAATGGGTGGTTTTGCTTAGCTCACGAAGCCTGACATATCTATCATTCTTCCCAGGGGAATTCAAGTCTGGAATTTCCATCCCTGTCTTTTCCCCCTGCACCTTTATCACCTACTGAGTGTTCAGCTCTATGCTGAATGGGAGATGCTGGAAGCCCTCCCGCCTCCCTCCCCACAGAGTGTTTGGGCACCAGGGCTTGAGGGCCTCTCCCAACCCCCTTTGTCCCACAGTTGAGGGGACAACCGGGCTGGTTCAGAAGCAGGCAGATTTGCAGTCCTGAGAGCCGGCTCCAGCAAATGCAGTTAGATGACAGGTACATTTTATTCTATAATAAAAGGGCTTTTAAGAAAAATACAGAGTGCTTAGGGGAAAGTTAAGGAGGGAAAAAGGAAGGCAATGGAACTGTTCACACTCCATCAATGCCTAAGAAAAACCAGTTTCAATGACGCACTATTCCAGGTATTAGGAGGGCTGTGCGGTGGGGGCCGGGTGTGGGATGCCAGCCTCTCCGCCGTGCACACTTCCTCCACTACCACCCAGTGCTAGAAATCTCTGATCCCAGCCTCCTGCTCAGCGACACTCAGCTGCTCAACCACCACCTCAGTTCCAACAAGTGTGAGGAACTGGTATCTACCCTACTGGTATCTACCAGCAGGGCCACATTGGTAGGTTAATTTACATTGTTATTTACATTGTTAGATACTTAAATATGTGGATACTGTCATAGTGGTTAGCAGATAACCACTGCCTTGAGACACCCCACCTGCCCTGGCCTCTTCCCCAGAGCTCCTAAGCCTCCCCATGGTGCAGCAACTAGAAGGTTAACCCCTGGCACAGTTGGGTCCAGCTCCAAGACTCTTCTGGCTCCTCAGTGTCAATGCCCATGGGTCTCTAAGTAGGCTGAGTATGCCTCCCTGCTCCCAGTCCCTCACTCACACCCACAAGCTACTCTTCCTCCCCAGTGCAGGGGAAGAGTGTGCCACCAACCCAGGTGACCAAGGCATGTGGAGGAATGCTTCATGGACTACTCCACTCCTACACACGAGGCTGATGGAGGGCCCTGCCTTGGCTCCAGGACTCCAAGTGAGAGGTGGCACTTGATTGGCACCTGCTACATGGCACACTATGGTTGGCTGAACAATGCACCTAAGATGTTCACATCTTAATCTTTGCAGAGCCAGAAAGTGACTTTACTTATTTTTTTTTAAGATTTTATTTATTTATTCATGAGATACACAAAGAGAGGGAGAGAAAGGCAGAGACACAGGCAGAGGGAGAAGCAGGCTCCATGCAGGGAGCCCATCGTGGGACTCGATCCCAGCACTCCAGGACCACGCCCTGGGCCGAAGGCAGGCGCCAAACCACTGAGCCACCCAGGGATCCCCCAGAAAGTGACTTTAAAAAGGAACTTTGCAGAGGTGACTAAGTTAAGGACCCTGAGAAGGGGAGGTGTTCCTGGACCAGCTGGGCAGGCCCAATGTAATGACAAGTGTCCTTAAAAGAGGAAGGAAGAGGGAGATGTGATATGGCAGAGGAGAAGGCCACGGGATCATGGAGGCAGAGACCAGAGGGAGGTAGCCACAAGCCCAGGAATGCAGGTGGCCACCGGAGGCTGGGAGAGCCAGGGAGCAGAGACTTCCTGAAGCAGCCAGAGGAAAGCAGCCCTGCCAACACCTTGAGGTAAGCAGCGCCATTATTCTCCCTCCTTGGGTAAGACTCACTTCAGATACCTGGCCTCCAAAACCTGTGAGAATGAGTATCTGTTGTTTTAAGGCACTGATTGGGTGGCAAGTTGTGAGAGCAGCAATAGGAAACTAGCACACACAACCAACTCATCATCTTTTTTTTTTTTTTTTTTTTTTTTTTTTTTTTTTTTTTTTTTTTAGAGGGAGAGAGTATGGGTGTGTGTGAGCAGGGGGAGAGGCAGAAGGAGAGGGAGACTCCAGCAGGCTCCACACTCAGAGCAGAGCCAGACATGGGGCTCTATCTCACGACCCTGAGATCATGACCTGAGCTGAAATCAGGAGTTGGACATCTAACTGACTGAGAGCCACCCAGGCACCCCTCACACCCAACCCATCTTGACCATCTGGTGGGTAATGCACTAAGAAAACTGCTCAGGATTGTGGCCTGAAATGTGAAACCTATCACAGTATTCCTACCTCCTCACTGTCCCATAGGCTTCACCAAAGGGTTCCCATGACCTGGGTAGCCTGAGGTCTTTAGCTCACAGACAGATCCTTGTGTGGCCCCCATTGGTTCCCAGTCTCCACACACCTCACCTGGCAGTCAAGCCAAACCACTGACATTTTTATTTGCCTGAGTCCTATGCCACACACTCTCATTCCTCAGTGCTTTTGTCCTCATCCAGTCACTGTTGCCTGGAAAGCTTCCCCCCTCCACTTAATTCAGTCACCTTCTACTTGTCCCTCAAGCCTACTTGGGAGTCCTCTCCTCCAGGAAGCCTCCTCTGCTAGTCCCAGGGTTGGTTCCATCTCTGCTCTCACAGCTCCTGGTGTGGCCCTGGGCCCCAGCACTGAATACACTGCCAGACATGGTCTGTAGTTCCCGCTGTCCAGGATGGGGAGCCCCGATGCTGGAGCAGCATGAGCCATGACTCCACATGTCTCTGGCCACTTTGGTGGGGGCCGCATCCAGCTGGCCACATGACTCATGCTCTGTGAGTACAGCTCTGTGGCTTCCAACCAGGGCAGCAGAGCAGGTGTCGATACCCAAGGTCTGCTGACCCTACTGGGGGACCCACCATGGGGGAGAGGCTCCCCAGTTCCGCCTTCCATCCCTATAGGTGTTTACAAATTAGATAGAACACATTTCCATCTTAACTTTTTCTTCCCTAAGCCCACAGGGACTTTTTCTTTTTGGTAAGTATAAGGTATTCGGTAGATAATATATATAAGCAAATAAGGGTCAAGGATGTTCTTTTTATTTTTCTTTACCAGAAATGGCTTTTGTTATTTATTTATTTTTTCCTGGCTCATGCAAGTCCTACATGTTCACAGGAAAAAATTCAGATACTATGGAAATGTGTTGCTTTGAGGGAAGTAGGGAGCCCAGCACCACTTCCTTGCTGTAAACCTGCTCCTGCCCTCCCTTCTGGGGCCTCCACTCTCCCTACCTGCCCGCTCCCCAGTGCTGGACCACTGCAGCTGAGCCCCTTCACCTCCCATGTCCTCAGTTCTGTTGTCCTTCTTGCAGACTTCCTCACACCTATCTCTCTCTCTCCATCCCCACAGACATGGCTGTGTGCCCTGCCCCTGGTCTTCTCCCACTCAGACGTCTGCTGTGGCTCCTGTGTTTCTTTTCTTTTGGCTTCTCCTCCTGCACATGTGTGGCTCACCATGTCCTCTGACATGTCTCCTGTTTGCTCCCTTAGCCCCTTATCACCTACCTCGTGAAGGCACATCCTTGGGCTCATCTGGACACCAGCTCAGACCTCACTGTCTCCAAACACACTGGCTTTCCCTGGTCTCTGCCATGGGCCCTCATGAGCTCTGCTGCTTCTTCAAAGATTTTACTTATTTATTTTATAAAGAGAGGGGTGGAGAGGAGAAGCAGAGGGAGAGGGACAAGCAGACTCCACATTGAGCATGGAACTCAATGTGGGGCTCCATCCTCGGACCCTGAGATCATGCCTGGAGCTGAAATCAAGAGTCAGATGCTTACTGACTGAGTCACCCAGGTGTTCCCAGGCTCTGCTGCTTCTGAACTGTATTCCTTATCATGGCTCTTGGATTTAGACACAATATTCACCCTACTACTGGCCACAGGGTTAGAGGGAGGCTGGTCTTCAACTGGGAAGCAGGGAAGGGATGACAAAAGCACTAGGTAGGGACGGGGCCCAGGATGAGGGGAAGTCCTGCCCTGGAGAAGAGCAAAGGTCCTGTGATCTCTTGATGATGTGTACAGTTGAGGGAGTGGGGCAGGGACAGAGCTAAGCCCTGAAAGCTGATGGGGCTAAGTGCTTTATGTGGATTATGTTACTTAATGTCCATGACAACCCTATAAGGTAACTATGATCTCATTTTACATAACACAAAGCTATTAAGGGCAGAGAAGGAGTTCAAATGCACATCTGTCTCCTACTCTACAGAGAGTCTGGAGTCCTAGGGTCCAATGCAGCTGACAGTAGACCAAGGAGGCAGATCTTGGGTCTTCCTGTTAGGAAATCCCTCCAGGGCTGTATCCGCCACCCTTGAGTCATCCAGTGCAGGGTGCCTGCTCATGGACTTTGAGAAACTTAAAATTGGTTGCATGGGACATGTTGACTATTTCCACTAGGGCCACAGTGAAACTGCTTTGGGTGGGGGTGGGGATAGGGAGTAGGGGCCTCCCTGGGTGGCATAAAGGGAAAGGCTCAAGGTTAGCCTGGTGCTGTCATGAACTCTGTGGAGTGGAAGGGAGAGGGGGTGTTCTGGTTCAAGTCTTCGGTGTGTGGGGGGCAGCCTTGCCCTCATATCCTCTGTAAAATGAGAGTTGAACCAGGTCGACTGGAAGGGCCTGCCCAGCTCTGGCAGCCATGGTCCTGGGATTCTTTCTGAGGTCCTGGCCAGCATAGTCACAGAGGAGTTCCTCAATGGCAAGGGCCATGCCTGTCCGGTTCACCACTGCTTCCTCAGGGCCTGGAGGTGCCCAGGAGGGAGTGAATGAATGAGTGAGTGTACCCCACAGGCTGGAGCTTCCAGGATCTGGACAGGAAGGGAAGGGTGAGAGAAGCTGGGGTGTCACATGTGGGACTTTTGTGTCACTATGCAGGGGACCGAGGCCAATGCCGACAGCCGCGGGGATAGAAAGGGAGGAGGAATGGTTTCACCTCTAAGTCTTAATCCTGTAAATCCAGGCAGGGAGGATTTAATTACTTAGCTTGAGTGGTTTTATTTTTCAATTAAAGTTATCAGATAAACATTCAGAAATTAGTGCCCTTGTTAGAAAGTAGCAGCACAAGTGGACCTTCCTCAAGATGCTGAACTAGAGCTATCCGGGGAGGGATTAACTTCACCCAGCCCATCACCTCCACCCATGAGCTGAGATAGGATGGGATCTGGGGGCTTCTGGGATGGGTGCACCCCAAAACATCTGCTTCTTCTCATCCACTTTCCCAGCAACTGTCACTATAGTCTCGGATGGGGAGAGCATGCACTCAAACCAGGGCCAGGGGCCAAGAATCAGAGAGCCAGTACCAGTCCTGCCTATACAGCAGGTACTCAGCTGTCATTGGTGTTTGTAGTACAGCAGGAGCACACGATTCAGGACCTGGAGTGAGGGCTGTGGTCTGGGCACTGACCCGGGCAAGAGTGCTCAGGTGGGGGACTTTGGCTTGGCTTGTGTTGCCTTTCCTAGGGACTAAGCTGGGAGGGAGGGTTGTGGGGGAGCAGGGAACTAGTGGTGCCAATCTGAGCCACCATGGGTGCTCTGTGGTCATGAAGCACCCACTTCTGGGCAAATCCCAGCTGGAGAATGAATAGCCCTATCTGGCCCCATCAAGAAGAATTCAGGAGGCCACTGGCTGCTTCTGGAGAAAGATGCTGGTCCTCCCAGAGACCGATGTGCCAGAGAAGTCCCTGGGATTCTTTCATCAGTGCTATAGACTGAATTGTGACCCCACAAAATTCACAAGTTGGAGCCCTAAACCCCAGTGACTCTATTGGAGTAGGGCCTACATGAAGCTCATTAAGATTAAATGAGGCCATAAGAGTGGGGACCCAATCCTATAGGACTACTGTCCTTATAAGTAGAGACACAAGAGCTCTCTCTCTCTCTCTCTCTCTCTCTCTCTCTCTCTCTCTCTCTCTCTTTTTGCCAGCTGAGAATTCAGCAAGAAGGCAGCTGACCGCAAGCCAGGAAAAGGGGCCTCACCAGAAACAAGATCAGCGGCATCTTCCTCTGGGACCTCCAGCTTCCAACACTGTGAGAGATGAATTTCTGTTGTTTAAGCCACCCTGTCTTAGTATTCTGTGCTGGCATCTGAGATGACTAATACAATCAGTGACACGTTTTACGCTGCTATGAGCTTCCAACAGCTCTGTAAGGAGGCTGAGGAGTAACAGGAGTTGGTCACAATGTAGCTAGGAAGTGGTCGTCAGGGCCAGACCCAGGCAGGTCTAGCAGCTCCTAAGGCCAACATCTTTAAAGACATGCTGCTACTGAAGATGTTAATAATGGCAATGATGGTGGCAAAATTCACACCGAACATCGCAAATGAAGGAAATGGAGCTGGCTTCCATTTAAGGAGGTAACCAAAGGTCAAAACCAAAAGAGGTTCAAAAGAATTGGAAGCATTTGTTGATGGTTGTGTGTCAGAGGTTCTAACGAGGATAGTCCACCCTTTCCAGCCAGGACTCACCTGGGGATCTACCCCCTTGCCTTATACTCTGTCCCGGGCCTGATTCCAGCGTTTAGAATCAATGCTTGTGACTGGATCTGGAGGGAGAGGACCAGACCCAAAGTGGAGACCCAGGATATTATTCATTCTGGACTCTGCTTCCACTAGGGATCAGGGATCCTCCATCCAACCAACCCACAAACACCCACATTGAGTAGGCTTGTCTTCCCAGGCTGGCTGCCTTCCTGTGGACAAAGGGGACACAGGGATTCTTCTCTAGTGTCCTACCAACAACTATTTGGGATCACAGGGTTCCATCCACATCCCAAAGATGGACATCTCACCTGGCTGAGGGAAGGGCTGTGAGGAGGTCAAAGTGAATAGAAACATGCCCAAATGGTCTGGGTTTCATGCCAGCATATAAATAGCACAGCACCAGGATAATTTTTTTTCAAAGAAATTATCTGAAAAAGTTTACATTAATTCAACATGTCAGCTTTTCCGGGAGCCATCTTTGAGATCAGAAGCCTCGATTGGGCACCCATGCCACACCACAAGGATGATTAAGCAAAATGTCAAGAAATGAGATGATGTTATTAGGCAAGCAGGGACTCCAACCTTGGGCCAATGCGGGGAGATCTGAGCAAGCAAGAAGGGAGCCCCCGATTGCTCTCAGGCAGCCTAGCGGTGTATAAGGACTCCTGGAGCAGTCTAGAGGACTGGCCCCAGTGCTGGGTCAGCAGCTCTTTTGCTATGTGGTTTGAACTAAACAATTGCCCTCTGTGAGTGCAATCTCCTCACCTACAAGGAGGTGGATGTCTCTTAGGTGGTTTCGTGGTCTGTGTTTCTCTGGATGACTAATATTTAATATGATTATGCTGTATGGAGCTTTGTAGTGTGCATTTTCTTAAATTGTATTTTTTGAAGTACGTATCTCTACTTTCCACACATGCTCATGACCAATTATACACTGGTCTTTGGGGAAGCTTTGGGACTTTGTTCTTGTTCCTTTAATTATCCCACTGACAGCTGTGTTCCATCCACCAAGGGAGAAGCGGCCCTTGTCTTCTAGGCTGTGTGTGCTGATCAGATACTAGTGAAGGGTCACAGAATAATCTTTATAAAGAGAATAGGCTCTGGCCTCCTAGAGAGCTGGTTGAGATCTGGATCCCTATTCTTGAGAGCTGCTTGACCAGGATTAGTATCCTGGGTGGGCAGGACACTCAAACTTACTGATCCCCGATTTCCTCACGTACAAAACAGAATAGCGGCTACCTTGTGAGATTGTTAGAGGAGTAATTGAAGTGGCACAAGAGATGCACCTGCCTCAGGGGGAATGCTTGGTAACTAGTAACCAGACTACTAGAGTGTAACTGCTCTTCCTGGGCCTCTGTCTTCTATTAATGTTTTTTTTTTCCCCGTCATCTTGTCCTCCCAAATAGTGTCAGGTCCTTGCAGGCAGGAACTGTGCATGAGTCCCTGTTGCCTCCCACAGAGACAGTGCATAGCTTGCAGGCAGCCTTGCTTGGCTCTTTGTCTGTGAAATGACATAATGGGACCCTGTTGGGATACCGGCCTACTCCGGGGCCATTATTCCCATCATTACCAACCCATGGGGCCCCTTCCCAGCAGCCACCTTTGTACTGACAAATACAATATATCTTGAGTTCTAAGACATCCATTTTCAAAACATTAAACAGTTGATGAGTGCCTACTTGTGCTTTTCCTTCCTTGTTTGTTTCTTTATTGAAAGTAATTCTTGGCCAGTATCAAAAATCTCAAATACAGATGTACATAGAATAGAAGATGAAAGTCCTTCTTTACTCTTACCCATTCCTAAACCCAAGAGGAAACTTCAATCAATAAATATGGATTTAATTTTTCCTGACCTTTCTCTCTATATTAGAAATGATCTACACAACATATGCAAAGTTACACTACATAAAAGTTTTCTAAAAACATAAATAGGTCAGTCACTTCCTCAGACTTACTTTGTTTTTTACTTAATGAAATCTTTCTTACGTCAGGCATATTGCTCTTCCGAAAATTACCTATATTTTCAAAAAATTATACAGTAAAATTGACTTTTGGGTGTATAGTCTGTGAATTTTAATGTATGTGTAGATTTGCATAATCATACCAATTAGGATACAGAACAGCTTCATCACCCCCAAAATTCCCTTGCACTTTCCATTTCTGGTCATGCTCTACCCCAACTCAAACCTCCATTGCCAGTGATCTGTTCCTCCATCAGCAGGCTCTTGTTCCATAAATGGACTCATATTGCTTGTCATCTTTTGATACTGGTTTCCTTTATGTTGCATTGTACCTTTGAGATCCATCCAAGTTGCTGTATCAGTTTTAGCTTTGAGTAGTATCTGGATCAATCACATTTTATTTATCCATTCATCAGTTGATGGACATGGATTGTTTTCAGTTGTTGGTGGTTATGAACAATAGTGTACAGATCTTTGTGTGGACACATGATTTCATTTTTATGGAATAAATTCTCAGGAGTGAGATTATTGCTGAGACTCATGGTAAATGTATGCTTAACTTCAAAAGAAACTGCTAAACTATTTTCCAGAATGGCTGTAACATTCCCCCTAGCAGTGTGTTAGAGTTCCTGTTGCTCCATCTCCTCCACCAGCACTTGGTACTGTTGGGATTTTTATCTTGGTCATTGTGGTAGTTGTGTAGTGGTATCAACTAGTGGTTAATGGCGAATGTTGTTGATAAGATGTACATTTTTAAATAAAACATTGGAGATGTCTCTGTCACTGGGCTATATGGGAGTCAGGAACCCAGGAATTGTTGATCTGCTCCAGCCCTTGGCTCGTCCCCACAAAGATGTTGCCTCCAGAGTGGGAACTGAGGTTCAGCCATTATGAGCACCAGCTAACACTGCTAACTGAAAGAGAGGGTATTGGGACTCCTGGGTGGCTCAGTGGTTGAGCACCTGCCTTCAGCTCAGGGCATGATCCCGGGTCCAGGGATGGAGTCCCACACTGGGCTCCCTGCAAGGAGCCTTCTTCTCCCTCTGCCTATGTCTCTGCCTCTCTCTCTGTGTCTCTCATGAATAAATAAACAAAATCTCTTAAGAAAATGAAAGAGAGGGTCTCACAAAGAATTGTTCTGAATCATAGTTGGGTGTGAACAAGGATCCTCAAATTTGTTGAGCATTTCCTGGTGCCAATTGTGGTTTAGTTGGGCCTTTTAATTTCTCATCTTTAAGAAGGCAACACTGGGGTAAAAATACAAATATATTTTCCACTGCTTGGTGTTTGGAGGTGTGTTGAGCAACATCCAGAAAACTGACTCCATGGCTTATGTTTCCAGGTGTTCAAATTGATGTCACTGAGGCATAATCTAAACCACTTAGATATGCTTAAGCATTACCAGATCACAGACTGATAGATTCTTCAATGATAGATTCTTCATTCTTCGATGAGTCCTCAGGGGTCACTCTCCATCCTGATTCAGACATTTGTTTTCAACTTCCTCCATGAGAGTCACCTATTTGGCCTAGGTGACAGTACACTCAGTAGTCCCATCCATCCCTGGGCAACTTAATTGTTAGAAAGTTCTTTCTTTTCCTTATACTGAAAATTACCTCTCTGACTTTCTTCTGTTGGTATTTAATTTGTCACCAGGAGCCCACAGGGTGTTAGAATTTCTACCCTCTTCCTTTTTTTAATTTTTCCCTTGTCTTTTTGACAACTCTTGATATAGATGATAAGAACCATTGTGTCTTCCCCTTGTTCCCTTAGCTTTTTTATCCTTGCTTCCAGCCTCCAGTGCTCTCCGCTGGGCATGAGTCACTGACCTTCTTGCAGGAAGAAGCCCTTCATCGTTGTCACTCTGGTTTGCTCACTTCCTGGTGCCCCCTGCCCTGCTCCATCCCAGGAAGGCAGCAGAAGGAGGTAGGTGTGAGCATGGATGCTGTTTGAAGCAAGGACCTAAGTTGGAATCCAACTTTACCCCTCAGTAGCTGTGTGATTGTGGGCAAGTTTCTAACCTCTCTGGGCTTCAATTTTTGCATCCACTGAAAAAGTTTACTAAGCTTCTAGCAAGCAGGAGGTGGTCACCTACCTGTAGATATCCCACTTAGGGCTACTCGGCAGACACTGGCCTTGTGGGGAACTGGAGCTGGCTGAGGAGAGCTGCCTGTGCCCACTGGAAAGTCTTGGCCCAGCTCTGAGGAATAGTCCATGGGGAAAGAAGGAGCAGGGGACATGTTGGTCAGCAGACCAGGTCGGGGAAATGTCTTTGTATCCCTTCTATAGAACACAGAACCTTCCTTGGGACCCCTGCTGCCATTCTATAGGACAGCCTCAGAAGGACAAGCTGAAGGTTGTATGTGTGTATGGGAAGGTGGAGCAGAGCCCTGATCTAGGATGTCAGGAGGCCTGGGTTCTAATTCTACCCCAATCCTGGGCAGCTCATAATGTCTATAGGTCTCAGCATCCTCATCTGAAAAATCAACACTATCCATAACACACTTCTCATTTAGGTGGACTGCTGTGAGTCTCAAAAGACTGGTCATCCTGGCGTAGGGACTGGAGCCCCTGCTCTGAGGTCAGATCCCTGCTCGAATCCTGCCTCTGGCATATACAAGCTGAGGGCCAGGCAGTTGTCTGAACCTCTCTGAGTCTGATTTTTCCTTTGAAAAGTGGACACTACTAATGTTGAATATTGAAGAGCTGCAGGGAGATTAGACACACCATTTGCAAAGTACTTAGCATGCACCTGGCACACAGTAGGTGTGCAACATAAGGCCATCAGCACTGTGAATTATGGTATTTGGTGCATAGCAAATGCTCAGGAAATGGTAACGAGACTGGATTGAATGGAAGTAGCTGGAGTTCCTTCTGAAGTCAAAGTCCCAGTGATAGTGTAGGTCTTTAGGGGTAGACACCTTGACTGATGCTTCCCAGAGAGCCCTGAACTTGGCCCTTCTTAACCAGTGAGCTCAAGTGTGAACAGGAGACTGAGGATTTGGGATGCCTGGAACCAAAGGCCCTGGCTGTGGAGATCCTGGTGTCTCTCCTTGCACACCTGGACACCTTTGTCAGGCAACCCAAAGGGCTCAGGTGTTGGAATATGAGGCAGCCAGGGCTTTCTCATCACACGAGGATTGCATCCTCGGGGCCAGTTGGGCAGTTAACGTGTCCCTGCTCCCTGGGGCATCTGAGCAGCAGGTCGCCTCACTTTGGAGCAGCGTGCCAGAAGGAGTGGCCTCTTAAATATTGAATCACCCCTTCCTGGCTCTGCTTCTGCTGATTTGACTAAGGGCTCCAAGCCCTAAGTTTGTTTAATAACCTTCTGACACTAAACAAACAACCTTGCAGAAGGAGTAATTTGCGAGGCAGAAAGAAAACAAATAAGTTGCAAGGACACGGCACCACGGCGGCCAGGCTGATTACATTCCGGGGGGCCGCCTGAGTCCGAAAGCCGAGAGCATAGAGATCTTGGCTCCTCTCCACTCTAGGAAGTCTTCAGAAACACGGGCAGGGGAAACTTTGCATTAGGCCTATGGAGATGGCGCGTCATTAGAATTCTGGGGGCATATTAAATGCCATCTAGTTGCTAACACGATGCATCATTTTCTGCTAAATAATTGATCACGGTGCAGAGATTGTGTTTGTGGAGTTTAAAAAAGTGATTAGAGAAGGGAACATTTCTGGGAAGCAAGTTGCATCTGTAACCCAGAGCCTGCTCTGGGCACCTTCCCGGGGGGCCATCGGGCATGAGGGATTCTTGCTACCCCCGAGCTAGGCTGCGGAACAAGAACTCTGGTGCAGCAGGATGAGCAAGGGTGGAGGTGGGCAGTGCTGGAGGCGTGGTGTAAGACTGCCAAGGATGGGGGTGGTAACAGAGCTCTTGTAGTGGCCTAAGGGTCTGTGCCAACCTTCAACCCTGGTGGAGGCAGGGGAGGAAGGCGAGAAGCCTGCCCAGGGGGGAAACACAAGCTGCGTCCCTTGGGTATCACACACAGCCCCATGCCCAAGTGAGGTCTCCCAGGTGTCAGGCCGGTTCTGCTTCTGAGACAGGCTTATCTCAGGAACCTTGTTTTATTCTTTTTCTGCCCTACTCTCCCCCAAAGATAATTTGTTTCTCCTCCCTCTTCTCCTGGGAAAGAATTTGCAACTCTCCTCTCTCATCCCCGAGTAGGGATGTGCTGCTGTTGAGTTTAGGATGTGTATGAAGACACTTTGGTTTTGGTAGATGAGAGGGCATTGCAGAAGCTCTTGGAGGGGGAGAGATTTTAGGAGTGGGCTGTGGGTGCCTTTGGGAGGTGGAGATGGGGCTTCAGCAGGTCATTAAAATAGCTGGGAAGTGGAAAGATTGCGTATGTGGTAAAGCACGATAGTATTTGTCAAATGAATGACACAGCCCCGAATAGGGAGTCTAAGCTCACACATTCTCCACTGGCTGTGTTCCCCGAGCCAATCTCCAAGTCTCAGTTTCCCTACTTGAAAAGCACATGCCTGGGTGGATGTGTGTGGACAGTGGTAATTTTTAAGGGCCCTTCGTCCCTGATTCTCTGCTTCTAAATCAGCTAACTTTGATCCCTGGTTGCACATTAGAATTTCCCGGGACCTTTAAAAATATAGACACTGGGGCCCAACCCCCAGAGGTTCTGATTTCATTGGGTCCGGGGCAGGGTCTGAGCACTGCTACCCTCAAGATCTCTCCCAGTGACTTTGGCTTGCAGACAGGGACAAGGACTCTCCCCTCTAGAGGGGAGTGTGTAGTGTGGGAAAGGCAGGCAGAGATGCGGGCCAGCTTCCTCTGGCCCTGTGCAAATGTCCCCAGCTCTGGACCAAGAAGGGGGGAAGCTGGCTGCTGTAGAAAGAAACTCCACATATCCAGCTGCGTGGGGTGTTGGACAGACGGAAACCAGTGCCCTTCAGCAGATGCCAGAACTACCGGGCTCAGTGGGCAGCCTCCCTGGGGTAGGTTGAGGGCACTGCGGAAGGGGGGCACAGTCTGCAGGGAGGCAGCCTTCAGTGCTCTTTGTAAAGGAAAAGCTTTCTTCCCAGAGACGCTGGGTGGAAGCTGTGGGAAGAAGTCATTTCCCTGCCTTACATCTTGCACGATTCGTTCTCTCTCCTAATGGCACAGGGCAGGTGCAGAGGGCTTGGAGATGGTCCCACCACCAGTCATGTGTTTGTCCTGGGGCCTGGTTCCCAAGTGACCCCTCCTTCCCCAAGCTGTCCGAGCTTGCCCCAGCCCTGGGCCCTCAAATACCCACTGTGCTCAGTTCTCAGTACGCACATCCAGGGACGGCTGAGCTGTCCATAGGTCCCCTCTGTGACACCTGGGGAGCTCCCTGAAGGCTCAGACCAGTTTTCTCCCCTTCTTGGCATATCAAAGTGTTAGACTCTCCTCTTGTGTGTCCATTCAGGTGCACATCTCACTGCGCTGGCCTCTGTTCCATCTCAGCCACCATGTATCCCAGGCCCAGTTTCCTTCCCTGCTTCTAACTACTATTTCCTCATCTGAAAACAGAGTGGGCTGGGCCTCTTTGTTTTCTGATGGCATGGCTTCTGTGGCTCTGAGGGGTAGACTGAGATGACCACTCCTAGCTCCATTTTATAGACAGGAAAACTGAGGCTCAGAGATGACTCGACTCCATCAAGGGCATTCAGCCAGTAGGTGGGGGGAGCCCTGGCCCCTGAATCTCAGTCCAAGACAGTCTACAACTGTAGAGTGAAACATGTAGTTCAAGATCATGGGGATCTCTCCAACCCTCACCCTGCCCCCCCAATCTGGGGAGAAAATTAGTTTTTCTCAGAGGCTACGCACCTACCTTGAAATGAGTCTTGTCATTCCCTCTCTTGACACAATCTGATTCATTCCCTGCCCCTGTCTGGATGTTTCCGGGCTTTGTCTGGGCCTTTGGCCTGTCAGCTGCCTTGTGCCCCTGAGGGGCGGTGTCCTGAGCCCCACTTCCAGTCCTGCTTTGCCCTGTCATGCATTGCCCTTGTCAGGGGGGCAGAGCCACCTACAGAGTGTCTGAGGGAGATTGGTTTTCAGCGAAAGGTCACAACAAATTGCCTAGGGATCCCGGGGAGGTTCCTGAGGCTGCTCGCGCACGCCCTGGCCACCAGGGGGCGAGCGAGGCCCTGCGTCCCGGGCGACAAGGTCATGACTGGAGGTGAAGGCTGGGGTGGAGGCAGGGTCAAAGCCCATGCCCAGGAAGCCCGGGTGGGGGTGCCTCTGACAACTTCTAGCTGCCACCCCAATTCGCTTCCATAGTGTGGGGTGTTGGATAAGCATCCAAGGCCAGGCCTGCAGAGCACAGCAGGGAGACTATTGGAAATTTCTCCTCGGAGGTGTATCGGGTTGCAATGCAGAACCTTGGACTATTTGAAGGGATGTGGGGACTCTTCTCCCTTTCTCTCTCTGCCCATAGGAGCCAAGGTGCTCTAACCTGGTCCTCCCTAGGTCTCTTATGTTCTAGTCTCTTCCTCGAAGGCAAAGGGCTTCAACCCAGCACAGCATCTTCTGCGAGCAGCAGAATCACTGAGGACTTATTGAAGTGTTGATTCCTGGGCTCCAGCCCCAGAATTTTGATACAGGAGCTGTGGGGACCAAACTTTTTTTTTTTTTAAAGATTTTATTTATGTATTCATGAGAGACACAGAGAGAGAGGCAGAGACCCAGGCAGAAGGAGAAGCAGGCTCCCTTGGAAGAGCCCAATGTGGGACTTGATCCCAGGACCCCGGGATCATGACCTGAGCCAAAGGCAGATGCTGAACCACTGAGACACCCAGGTGCCCCAGGACCACACTTTAAGAACTGCGGGTCTAGCTTCTTTCCACCTCATTTCTTGCCTCGCTGGGGGGGGGGGGATCTCTTGGAAGTGAGGACATTAACTACAGATCCAGCCACACAGGTTCCTGGCTCTGCTTTTGTCTAGCTGTGTGACTTTGGGCAAGTCTCTCGCCCTCTCTGAGCCACGATTTCTTGAAATGTAGGAAAGGCAATGCCCACTTCACCGGCTCCAGGTGAAGTCTGAACGCAACAACCGACCATTTATGAAGCCTCTGGTGTGAGCAGGCCCTCCAAAATATTCCTTTCTAGAAGGGAGTTCCCAGCACTGGGAAGGGCAGAGATGCAGTCCACCCATGTGAAAATAGAGCAAGTGAGGGCAAGAGCCCAGCCCACATCCCATCTGGGCGAATCCGTCAGGGTCTGTGGTCCTCCAGTTGGGAGCCAGAGCCCACAGCCCAGCGGGCAGCGGTAGTGCTGCTCCTCAGCGGCTTGAGAAATGTTGGTGTTAAAAGCAGCCTCATCCCCTCACCCCCAGCACCCCGTGCAGACTGTCACTCACCAAGGATGCTGAGTCACCAGTCACTGAGTGGCCACCTCTCCTTAATCCTCCCTGACACCCCCCCCGCCCCCTGCCAAGCCTTCACTGGTTCTGCTGGGGCCAGGAGCCAGTGGGATGTGGGGTGCACGGCTTACACCCCACTTTCTGCAGGTGCACAGAGACTAGGCAAAGAAGTTCAGCCAAGGATGCCCCCCTCCTCCATATCTCTGTTTATACTTCTCTGTCATTCTCTCTTGCCTTTGGCTCCATTTCCTGTATGTCTTAGACATGGATTTTCCCCTCGAGTCTCCCCTACTTCCAACATCTAGAGGAGCCCTGTTCGGGCTCACCTCAGGGGCCCCCAGGGGCAGGCCACTGGCTGCCTCTCTGTCTTTATTTCTCAAGTGAGCTCTAGTCCCTTAGAAAGAGAAGTCCTTCTGTGCCTTCTGACCTCAATTTGTTCATCTGTGAAATGGGAGCCCACAGGCTCTCTCAGCCATCTCTCCTTCTCAAAAACCCTGTCCTGATGCTACCTCCATGAGCCCGGGTTGGGGTCCAGGACCCCTGCGTGGAGAGAAAGGAAGAGGCCTCTGGAAGGGACATTTTTACATCTTTGGGGCTAATTTCTTTTTTAAAAAGAGTTTATTCATGAGACACAGAGAGAGAGGCAGTGACACGGGCAGAGGGAGAAGCAGGCTCCCTGCAGGGGGCGTGATGGGAGACTCATCCCAGGACCCCAGGATCATGACCTGAGCCAAAGGCAGATGCTCAACCACTGAGCCACCAGGGGCCTCCTTTGGGGCTAATTTCTACCTGATTTCCTTCACCTGGTAGAAATCGGAATCGCCTGATTGGAAAAACAGCCCTCCCCATCCTTCTTCTGCCTTTGCTCACAGAGCCCCTCTTCCTGGCTCCCGTTCACCTTGGAGAGTTCTGGACTGAGTAGGTCTCCTTCCTGAAGTGTTTCTCTGACCCTCCTACCCAGCATCTACAATTTATTTACGTGTGTGTGTGTGTGTGTGTGTGTGTGTGTGTGTATCTGTCTGCTAAACTGAGCACCCTGAGCGCAGGGCCCGTAGTTCAGGGTTCATAATGTTCCCCAGATCCCCAGTGCTCCATCAAGGCACTTAGTGAGCCTGCGGGCCCCCAGGAGAGGATTTCTGCCTTTCTTCCCTTCCAGGGCTTTCCACGGAAGAGGAGCTCAGCAGGTGTGAATCTGTGTGCTCCTTGGAGGGAGTCTCTGTCCTTGGAGGCCTCTTACATTTTTCCCTCTTGCACCATTGAGGGGAGGGGCCAGCGGGGTGTTGTGGGGAGCCAACCAACTCAGATAGCTAACTTTTGACGACGAGTATTTCTGTTTGAGGTATGAGCCAAGGTGAAGAGAGGACATCTTACCCCCTAGCCCCACCCGGAGTGCTCAGCACCCACCCACTCACCCTCCTTGCCCTGCCCCCGGACACCTCCCAGTGGTACCCACCAGCTGCGCACATACAGGAGGGAGAGCTAGTATTCCCATGGGTTCGTGCAGAGTCTTTTGAGGGTATCCTCCCTTCGCCCCCTTTGGAAAGGACCCTGGGTCATGCCTTTGCCAGTCACTGCCATCCCCTATTCCTGGCATGTGGGGCTTCTTCAGCTCTTTGAATCCTCCAAAGACCCTCCAGTGTTTAGCTCAAAGGAACCCTTTGATGTCCTAAATGACAAAGTCAGGCATCACGGAGGCTGTGTGGGACAGCTCCCTGCAGACACCGGGAGGGGCAGCTGCCCGCTGTCAGAGCTTCTGGCCGTCTGAAGTGTTTTGTTTCAGCTCCACATGGGCGTCTTTGTTGTCAGAGCTGCCTCTGCCCAGCTCCTCTTGGGCTTCCTTGGGGATGCGTGGGGCCTGCTGGCAGGGCCCATCCCGGCTGCACGGGTGGGGAGCCAGGGCTTGGGTCTGCGCTGGGAACTGGGAGTCCTGCTTTGCCCAAGGCTACTGGGCTTCCTGTCACCCTACTCTGCTATCTTATTACTGAGGTCAGTGGGGGCTTTTGCATCCAGCACCTCTACACACCCTGGTTCTAGTCTTGCCCTTTGGGCAAGTCTCAGTTTTCTCATCTATAAAACAGAGATGTTAATAACAATACCTACCCCAGAAGATTGGATGGCACAGCACACCCTGGCAAAGCCCCTGGCTCATGCAGACTCTCAATACTGACCCCCATCCCCTTTCTTCTGCTTTCTCTTTATAACTTAATGGTTCATTAAAATCTCATGGGGGCATCTACAAGGTACCAATGCTCAAACTCCACTCAGACTAATGACAGCGGAGCTCTGAGGGTGAGGTTTGCTTCTTTAATTTTTAAAAACTGCCCAGATAATTCTAAGAACCGGCCAAGGGACAGAATTCCAGACCCCACTCTAACTGGATCCCAACCCCCCTGAGCTACATGTCTGAGAGCATTATTGCTAGATATATATGACTATTGAAATGGAAATTCATTAACCCGATATAAAATTAAAACTTCATTTCTCTGGTCACACCAACCACTTTTCTAGTGCTCAGGAGCAATGTGTGGCCAGTGGTTACCATATTAGATGCCACACCAATGTCTAGAGAGTTCTTTTGGAGAGAGCTGCAAGACCAGAGCTGTCCCATGGCAATATTGTGCAAGCCACATGTGTAATTTATGTAATTAAAATTCTTCTCCTGGCCACATTAAATAAAAGGAAATAGGTGAACTTGATTCAAATGATATATTTTATTTAATCCCATGCATTCAACAGGGTTTCTTCACAGCATGCAATTCAAATGAAGAAAAGTAGTGGCTATTTTGCATCCGTTTTTAAAAAAGATTTTATTTATATATTCATGAGAGACACACAGAGAGGCAGGGACATAGGTAGAGGGAGAAGCAGGCTCCCATAGGGAGCCTGATGAAGGACTCGATCCCAGGATCCTGGGATCATGACCCGAGCCAAAGGCAGACGCTCAACCGCTGAGCCACCCAGGTGCCCCTTGCATTCACATTTGTACTTAGTCTTCAAAACATGGTGTGCATTTTCCACTTTTAGCACATCTCATTTCAGATGGGCACCTTTCGAGCACTCAACACAATGAGTCCTGCGCAACATGGGCACCCAGCAAGCGCCCAGTGATGTGTGAAACTATTTTGTGTGAACATACAAAATGTCTTCCTGACAGAATGACATTGCTGTGCCTACATGCAGTGCTTTAGGATTTATGAAGGACCTTGTTACAGATCTTTTGATGCCTCCCAGAGCCCTCTAACCAAGTATTACAACCTCAAGCTGGCTAGAGGCATTGCCTGGGCACACTTGTAGAGCAAGGAGACAGCACCACAGTGTGGGTGTGTACCTTGTATGCTGGTCATGTTATCCCCGCATCAGTGAGTGTCCAGTCCTGGATGAGTGCACTTTGTGTTGGCCAAATAGACTGGTCACCAACTGGGAACATCCCTATTCCTGTTCCTCCCACCTTACCCATGGTAGTCCCCTTACCAGCCCACCCGTCCACAGAGAAGACGTAACCTGAGCTGTGCTGGCAGATGTCTCCTGCTAGAAGACGTGGGGCCAGAGGTTTCTGTCATCACTCACTCCTTCTTGCTAAAGCATCTCTCCACTGTCACCCCAAATACATGGTGATGTGTTTCCCGAGAAGGTTTATGCAGCCACCCATGTCGATCAGTCATATCGGTCATAGTAGAGCATGGCCAGCTGTGAAGAGACGGACACCAGCTCCATTGTGATAAAAAGAATGTGGAATGAAGGATCCAGGGTGCAGGGCTCTGTCTAGGATGAGAGAAGGAGTCTGTGGTGGGTCAGACAAGGAAGTCAGGGACACATGAGGACACAGGGGCCCAGGCCGAGAGCTGGGGCCTCAGGAGATGGACATGGGGGTGGGACGTCCCCTCAGCTCCTGGTGCACCCTGGTGGGTGGTGCTGAAGGGGACTGGGTGTACGTATGTGACATTGGAGCCTCGAGAAGGTATCCTTGGTGGCGTCTCGCTCTCTTCAGGTTTTTTATCTCCTAGGTTTCAGGTTCCTGTGGGAACCTAGCAGACAGTGCAGCTCTCGGGATTTTGGGGGTCCAGCTCCTCGCCAGAGAGAGCTGATAGGCTGGGCTGGGGTGCCAGCTCTTGCCAGGTCCTGTAAGCGGTGAGACCACCCCTGAGGTATACAGCTAGCACCATGTAGGAGCAGTTCTCTGATACCCTTACTTCCCCTGTCTTTCTTCTGATCTGCTCTCCCAATCCCTCTCCCCAACCCGCCCCTGAGCATCCTGGGTTCTGTGTGACTTATTTCCAAATCACCTGCACAGCCCGGAGACCTATACTAATCCTCAGAGAGGTGCACCCTGTTATGTCTCTGGTCTCTAACCTTTCCTCCCTTTGTGATTTACACTGAGTCCCCCCCCACCAATTACCCCCCCCATGGCCCCCAGCTCTGGCTTCTCTGTGTCACCACCCTCCTATTGTGGACCCTGGCCCAGCCCATGTGGATGTTAGCCCTTTCAGCCTCTCCCAGACCCCACTGGTGGGACAAGAAGACCGGACTCCAGGTCTCCTCTCTAATTACTTTAGCCACAGTGATACTGGCAGGCAAAGTGATGTATTGTGGGCACACAGCAGCTATTCAAATCCAGAGACAGCCAGCCCGGGCTGAGCTGTTCTTTCTCATTCATCTGCCAAACGCTGGCTGCACACCAAATCCGGACCCCGTCCCACCCGAGGGCCTCCGATCTGACTGGCTGTGCCTGCACGGATTGGTTTTGGATAATGGACTAATGAATCAGGATCATCCAAATGGTTTTCTTTTACACCGCAGTGTCCAAATGCCAGGCAGCGCTGTTCATGGACTCAGCATGTAATGATCCCTCCCAGAAAATCATAATCCATCAATCTCTCCTCTCAAGACCATCAATCAATGTTCCAGAATCCACGGCTGCGTTCTCATTCCAGGAGTTTTCAATCACTTCTCTTTTCCCCCGTGTGCGCAGAACAATGCAGTGACACTAGGAAATTGTGTTTTGACATGAAATCATTATGTGTTTTAAAACCTCTCCTTCAATGTTGGTCTTTTCCTGCCTTCTGCTCTCCCCTGGCACATCTCCTGCTATGAATTGCAGCATGAGCCCCGTTCTTTTGTTCAGCTCTCAGGCACAGGTGAGGGATGCACAGTCCAAAAGGAAGGAACGTGGAAAATATAAGCTGCCCATTTTATTCCAGCACGAGCACACTGTAATTAATTTGTCTCCTCCAATCAGAGCCCTCTTAGTCTATTTCCTGCCGGGGTGCTTGAGGGGCTGGTGTGTGCCTGTGCGGGGCAGGTAGGGGGAGGCTGTGCCTGGGGCAGGTGTGTGTGCAGTGAAGTAACATCATCATCAGGTGCATGTCGTGTGAAATTTAACTATATGCGTCCAGCAATCGGTCAGGGGGTGCAGTAGATGTGGGGGGGCCACGCTAGGCACAGGGATTAAGCTGGTTGTTCGTGGCACGGTGATTCTATCCGTTGACCCCCCCACAGCTGCCCAGAGTAAGGGTGAGATAGGAGGTGGGTGCTGACTGTTCCCTGGGTCCCCATCCCGGCACTCCTCCGCAGCAGGAGCATCTCTCTTTGCTGATGCTGATTCTAGTGTTTAGAGACATGTACTTTTTGTACAAAGAGCCCCTAAAGGCGTGCCAATTACCGATCTGGTGCTCGGCCAACGATGAGCGCTGGAGGAGAAACGGACAGCGCTGCACTTCCAGGAAAGTGTGTCCCATCCCTTTCCCGGTGCCTTCTCATGGGAAATTTTGATTCTAAGCAATTCTCAATCGACCTGCTGGCCCTAGATCTTAAGCCTCCTGAGGTCGGGCCTGAGCCTTATTTCGGACACTCAGCACAGCAGGAAGATAGCCGGCAGCCTGTGGGGACACAGGCTTCCCAGGGTCTCCTCGGGCAAGTTACTTAACAGGTCTGAGGCTTAGTTTTCTCATCTGGAAATGGGGGCCAGTCATGCCTTCCTCACAGGGTTTGACATGAGAGTTAAAAGATAAAATATGCTTCTCCGGGACCCAGTGGGTGTGTAGCAAATGGTGGGTCTTGTTATCTTTACGGATAAATGAGTTCTCGCTGAGGAATGCTGAGCTGCCAGTGTCACCGAGGTGCTTCATTTAAAAAAGAAACGACGTTGTTAAGTTAGTTTCTGTAGAACGACAATAACTTACACTGTGAATAATTGATGTTGTGAGCAGACTTCCAGTGTTCACATCCAGGTGAGGTCTAGGAATGATGGTTCCCCATTCTAAATCGCCTCATCTTTCCTTTCTTGAATAAATGGAGTCTCCGTTGGAGGTCAGAATAAAAGTCACACAAGTGTGACTTCCAAAGAAAGTGCCACCGGGGAAGACTGCAGTTTGCTCCCGCGTTGCTGGGCAGGGAAACACCAGGCTGCGCCTCTGCAATTAGGAGGCCGGCACGATTTGTATCCAGCACCCAAAGCCTCCCCTTTCAGCATTCATTACAGGGGCAAGGGTTTTCAAACTGCTTCTCGGCGTTGCTGAGGGTTGTGTTCTAGTCTGCTCTTCTTTGAAGCGTCCTTCCTTAAAAGCTGCCTGTTGTGGGTCCCCATCCCGCGAGGGCCTGACTTTGGCTAGGACGCTTCATGCATTTCAGCAGTGCGTGCTGTTAGATCTGGAAGCTGGCTCCTGGAGGGCTGCCCCAATCCCATTTTTCAGCCCAGCAAGTTGAGGCTCCCAGCAAGGAAATGGCTTGCCAAGGCCTTACAACCTAATTCATCCATACTCAGCTCTGAGATGTGCTGGGACCTCTGTGCCAGGACGGTGAGGAGCTGGGACTCAGAAACTGGCCATGGCACTGGCTGATGGGTGGAGGTGGCTTAAGCTGAGATTCAAATATCTGTGCTAACTGGGAAGCTGTGGACTGACTTCTCCATCTTGGGGGCTGGCCTTTCTCTGAAGGGGTCTGATTTGGCGGGAGGGGGTAGGGTGGCAACAGATGCCTGTGGGTGGAGGGGCTGGGCTTAGTCAGGTGGGAGATGGATCTGATCCAGGATCTGAATGTTCAGCAGCACAGGAGATTGGGCGGTGGGGTGGTGGTGGTGGTGGTGGTGTCTCAGCAGGAGTTAGCTGGATTGTGAGAAAGATTTAGGGCGCCCCTAAACGTAAGTGGGCCCCTTTAGATATTGAGCACTGACAATCATGTGCCAGGCACTGTCCTAAGGATTTTCCTGTGTTAACTTTTCAGATCCCACAGGGCCCTTGGAGGAAGGTGCTGATGTTTACAGATAAATGAGCACAATCCTGGAGGTGCTGTCAGTTGTCTAAGATCACACATCTAGAGGGGGACTGCCAGGACTCCGACTAGGCTCTGCAGCTCTTGGAATCTGCCCTCTTTCCCCTACTCCTCAGAGCCTCTCAAGTGCTTACAGCATGCCTCTGGGTCTACAGAGGGTTGGGGGTAGGGAGGAAATGAAGCAGGACCCCCACTGAGAAGATAAGAGCAAGACGGGGTGCAGAGGGGGAGATGGCCCAGGCATGCTAGGCGGGGGCCCTTTCGCAGGTTGAGGAAGGCTGGCAGGTTTCCCTTGCGTGCAGCCAGGTGAGCTCAAGGGCAGATGCCACTCCAGGTGCTTGCTTCCCAAAGTCAGGACCCGTGCTGCACTGCGTTTAAACAGGGGGATCCCTGGAGACGCCGCCGAGAAGGAGGCTCATGGTGAGTTCCAGGCACGGTGGCAGGCTCTGCTGCTCTTGGAGCTTCCTCTGTGGGGTCGTCTGACTTACACCTCCCCCCACTGGCTGACATGAAAGACCAGCCTGCAGGTGCCTGAGGGAGGCCTTGCGCCTCTCTGTTATAGGAATTGCCTGCCCCTGCATTTTAGTCAAACCGCCTGTAGGGCCACCTGCTTTCTAGTTCAATGAGGCCCCCCGGGGAAGAAACTTTAAAAAGATTTCAAATCATAACAATGCTCTCCTCTGCTCAAATCGACAAATGTTTTCCTCCCCTCCATCATAGCAAGGGCACACACAGAGAAGGATAACATTGAGAAAATGCTTTTTCTGGCGGTTGGACCAAGCAGGGACAATTAACCCTTACTTAGTCCATTTCTTCCTGTCGCGGGAGGCGTCCTCTGATAAGTGTGCAGGGGATGATTTCCAATTCCTCTTCCCCAGAAATACCATGTTCACTATCACAGGGGCCTATTTATTTTCTGTCCATCGTGTCGATGACCTTGGCTGCTCCTCATCCTCCCTGCTGGATTTCTGCAGTGGCCTGGAAATGGGATTTCCCTTCCTACCCTATGCTTCCATCCTGTAAGTGCCACTCTGCCTCAGAGTGATCTTCCTGGAGCTCAGGGTCATGCAGGGTGCAGTTTGCCTTCACTGGGCACCCTTTCCCACCCACCAAGTAGGGCTGTTCATCACGGAGCCCTCCCTCAGGGCAGGCACTAGGGCTCATGCAATCAAATCACCTCCTTGGGGCCCTGGTGCCAGACCCAAGGAGCAGGTTGGCCACAGCCTTCCCTTGGAATCGAAGCCTCGTGCAGGGGGATGGGATCTTCTGAGGAAGGTGCTACTGGCATCTGTTTTTCTAGGGGGCTGTGGCAGTGCTCTGGCCTCTGGGCCCAGTACCACGTGAGCTGAGTGACTGACAAACAGACCTAAGAGTGTGTCCCCAGAACAGTCTTGTGGAACGGCCGGGTGTTTGTGGTGACCCCTCTGTTCTTGCCTGAATAGCCTCCCAGTTCCATTCTGAAACTCTGTTGAAGATGCTGAGAGCTACCTGATGTATTTTTTTGAAGATTTTATTTATTTATTTATTTATTTATTTATTTATTTATTTATTTATTTGAGAGAGCATGAGGGGGGGCACAGATGTGGGGGAGAAGCAGACTCCCCGCTGAGCAGGGAGCCCAGTGTGGGGCTTGATTCCAGGACCCTATGATCATGACCTGAGCCAAAGGCAGATGCTTAACCGACTGAGTCACCCAAGTGCTCCTACATTTTGCTAACTCCTTTCTACTAAACCAGCTGGAGGGGATTCTTCAGATTACCACTTAGAATCCCGACCAGCACAGAAGGTGACAAAGACAGACCCCCTGGCAGCACGGGAGCTTCTGGATGCAGCTGGGTTTGACACCAGACGGCTCCCAATCCTTCCCAGCTATGTGAGCCAGTCACTTCCTCCACTTTCTTATGTGACAGACTGAGGTGTGTTTCTGAAACTCGTAACCAAATGAGTCCTTAATACTGTCGCATCCCTGCTTGAGGATGGGACCCCCACAGCGCCAAGGTCAACGGCCACTAACTGTCCACTCTGAGTCCTCGCCAGCTCCCATGATACTCTCTTCTCTGGGGTGCTCTCCTCACCTATCCCCAAACCCCCCTTTTATTCCCTCCTCTTGCCCCTGCTTGTGTGGCGCCCTCTGCTGGAAGGCATTCACTCCTGGCTCTTGCCCCAAAGCAGGCCCCTGTATTCTGACCCCCTGCAGGAAGATCTCTGCTTTCTGTAACTCTAAAGTCTGTGCAACATGAGCTTGCTCATTCATTCCCTTGCAAGGGTTCAGGGTGGTATCCTGGATGTGGGGGCATGACAGGGTGTCAGCAAGCAGGTGAATGGTCTTTGGGTCCTTACACGGCAGCTGAGTGCTTTGTGCATGCCTTCTTGCTCAATTCTTACAACTCACAAGGAAGAGGTATTAGTATTGTTATTTGTGACTGTGGACGTGAGGTTCTGGGAAGTTAGGAAACTTCCCCAAGGTCACTGAGCTCTTGGGGCTTCCTCCCTGGATGGCTGTGGCCCTTGTTCTTAAAGGGACAGTGTTCATGGCTGAGACCCAGAGTACTTTCTTAAAGGGGAAAAGGGCTGCTGTACCCAACTTAGCAAACGTCACTGACTGGGTATCTGCCAAGTGCACCTGTTGTGCTGTTTCTGCAGGGGCAAGAGAACTGAAATAAGGTTCAATCCCTGACCTGAGTCAGTGCAGTACAGAAAGGAAAAAGGGCTAGCATTCATGGTTATTGAGGTTGGAGAGAACAAACAGGGGCCAGAGGAGGGAAAGGCAATGACTTTGAACTGAGGGGCCCTTCAGCTGGGCCCTGAAGGCCACTCAAGCCCAGACAAGCAGTGAAGGCAATCCAGGCTACAGGAGCTGATAGGGAGCTGCAATAGCCTCGGCGTGGGTAATCCTGAGAGCTTCCTGAGGGAGGCAGGCTTCACCCTGAGCCTCTAAAACTAGGGAGGATTGCAATAATTATACACATTGCCCCATTCCTCCTCCCTTATGGTATAAGTACTTCTTGAGAAAGACTTGATAAAGCTTGAAAGTTCTGTATGAAAGCTCACTTGCATTTAATGAGTCCCTCCTACATGCCAAACACTGTGCCGGGTTGTTCTTTACAAGCCTCAGTTTGTCTATAAAATGACATTGATGATAGGGGCCAGATTATGAAGGGGGGGGAGTTAACTATAAGGCATGGAGACCATTTGGCAGGTAAACAGTTGCTCCATGGATGGGAGATGCTGTGGCCCCACGTGGAAGGAAAGGAAGAACTTTCAGCTCCACAGATAATAACATGAAGACTTAGGGCAGTGACATGAGTTTCTGGGCTCCTTGGCTTCTCATATGCAGGCCTGAGCGCCCCACACTCTCTCTCCAGATCAGGCTCTCTGGCCTCAGCGGTCAGGCTTTGTCTGAGCCAAGAAGATTCTGTTGAGGTCAGTGGCCTGGTGACAGGGAACATGCCTTGCTGACCCTTTGCCAGAGAAGGTCCTCAGCCCGGTGGCCTGGCAGCCTTGATGTGGGCTGGCTTTGACTTTGCTGGTGTCATCCCTCCAGGAACTCAAGCCTTGAGTCAGATGTCTGAGGCCAGTGTTCCTGGGGTACAGATATGTGTGGCAGGAGGCCTGGTGTGGGCGATGGGGAAGGCCAAGGGGACAGTAGTCCTTTGTCCCTCCCCTGGATGTGTGTCTGAGTCCTGCAAACAGAATGGCATGGTTGGGGGTGGGGGCAGTATCTCCACACTAGAGTCATACGGAGGTGGGGGCGATGTGGACAGCATTCTTCTCAAATCAGAAGGGTCATTTCACCCTGGGGTACACACCCTGGTGCCCAGCGTAAGGGGCAGGAAGCAAGAGCAACAGTTACAGAGACATCACTTTCATTTGGACCCCTGTCCAAAGGAAGCCAGACCGGGAAAGGAGACAAATGAGAGGCAGCACAGGGAAGCTAAGAGAACTTGATGTGGGAACACTCCTGGGGACCCTTTGGTGACTTCCATCAGAAATCCTTAGGGAGACTGGAGGGATAGATCGGAGGTCTTGGAGTAGTGCCTATGATCCATTCGGAAAAACCTAATCACAAAGTTTGCATGGCATGATGCTGGGCACATGTTAAGTCCCTAACAGAATTTTCTGGTTAATGTGTTAAGTGAGGCTATCTCATTAGCTGGGATGCACGTGCTGACTGTTCTCTGCATCCCAGTCAGATGGAAACCTGCGCGGAATGACAATCCAGGCTTCTGAGGAGGTGATGTTGGTGGCTGTGCCTCTGAGCCTCCTGGAGGAGGTGCCGTGCCGACTTCCTGGGCTACCTGGGTGGAAGCTGCCCTCTCCACTCAAAGCACACCTGCCCCTGGTTTTCTGTGCATCGGGGCGGCTCAGCTCCAATGAGGCACCCTCGGACCCCCAGCAAGAGTGCTTGGTGCCCAGAGGCGAGACCAAGGCTAGGCAGTGTCTGGGGGGTCTTTTCGATGAATCTCTTATTTCCTCTCCCTGAACAAAAACTTAGAGCAAATCCTAGCCTGGCCTCTCCTCACAGATGGTGGGCAGAGGAGCATGGGAGAGGACACAGGGACAGAGAGGAGCCTTGGGCAGTGACGGGTAAGCAGGCCCTATCCCCTTGGCTGGGCAGGACTGCCTTTTCCATCCACTCATTTCCAGTGCATTTGATTCAGAGCCACAAGTGGCTTGTTCCTCTCCAAAGAAGCATTTGAATTTTAAAAGAGAACCCCAGAGAGGAAACACTTAACCCAAAGGAATGAATATTTAATGTTGGCATTTCAGGTTTTGTCGAGGAGAGGTCTTAGAGGGGCTGTTCCCAGCGTTCCTCCCCAAAGCCTCCAGCTGCCTGCCTGTCCTGCGCAGGCAGGAGGCCCACCTGCCAGGAGACCCTCCGGAGAGGCTGGGGAGAGAAAGCACTGGGCTGGTCTCTGCTCCCGGCTAAGTCTGTGTGTCTCTGAGCTGGCTGTGGCCGTGATCACAGGGGGGGCTCTCAAAAGGTTGGCCCTTGGGTAACATCAGGCCTGTGTTTTTTTTTTTTTAATGGAGACTGGGGGGTGCTTTTAGTGGGGCTTGTGCTCTCCATCTCAGCACAGTCCCTACCACTTCTCTGGTCATGTACCCAAACCCGCCTGACTCGTTTACTTTGCTTCCTGGCCTCTGGATGTATTAGAGTTTGAGATCCCTGCATTCATAAGTTTGTCATGGGGACCTGGGGCAAGAAGTCAGGTGCTTCAAAAACTGTGCACGAGGCATGGGTGAGAGAGATGCCCGGGATAACAACTTTGTTTTATTTTCCGTCTCCTGATAGGATCTCTTAGGAGACCTTGGGTCTCCTCTTAGGAGACTGGGCCAGCCACCTGACATAGACCATCTCACTTCATTTATCCACAGCTAAGAGGATCCACAGTCCTCATATGAGGTTGGAACCAGGGCCCGAACGTCACCCCAAGCCCACACTCTTCACATGCAGCTGAGGCACCTTCCCTAAGACAATGACTCGGGCCTCCTGGTGAGTTGTCTGACATGGAGGCTGTGGGGTGGTGTTCCTGGGTGATGCTGCTGTGTGGGGAACACCATTGGATGTGCAGCATAGCTGGACATGCTCTTCCCATAGAATGGAGAAGGGCAAGAGGGGGCCTCGATTTTTCTTAGTCTTCAATATGGAAATCCAAGTTCAGGGAAGGAATGCTCCAAGGGCTTCTGGGGAGTGGGGCTACCATTCATTGTGCTCCTGGGGTCCTTCCTGATGGGGGGTTGGGAGGAGAATTTGGGGTCATTTATGACTGTTACTGTAAAGGACCCCTTTACAAGTGGCCAGCTTGCCCCAGTGTCACAGCAATGGCTGCAATCCCCTCAGGGTCCCTTGGTTTGCAGGACTGCCTCTTTGGGTAGAAGTCCCTGACCCCACCCCCTCGACTCCGAGGAAGTGGCAACTGTAAGAGCAGTGGGCTATGACTCAGTGCAATCTCTTCCTTCTCACTGTCTGGCCTTGGTCCCCATTTTCCCCCTGGTAGGGGGGGTTCTGGCTCTGCCCCTCAAGCCCCATCCCCTCATCCCCCACCCCCAGACCCTGATGCCCACAACTCCATCTACTCTACAGATGGCCTAATCAGATGGAGCTCACAGCCGGCCTGGACTTTGTAGTCAGACACAGGCAGGTTGAATTCTGGTTCTCTGCTTTGCAATGTGAAATCAAGCAAATGACTTCATCTCTCTGAGATGTCATTTTCTTTTCTTCTTCTAAAAAAAGGATTTTATTTATTTATTTCAGAGAGAGAATGAGAGCAGGGACAGGGACAGAGAGAGAGGGAAACAGAGAACCTCAAGCAGACTCCCCACTGGGCACGGAGCAGAATGAGGGGCTCAATCTCCTCACCCTGAGATGACCTGAGCCGAAATGAAGAGTCACTCAGTCAACTGAGCCACCCAGGTGCCCTGAGATGTTGTTTTCTTATCTGCAAAATGGGATAAATGTCTCATGATGTGTTTAGGTAGAATGATATTTTAATATAGCATATGTATCTATATATAAATGTATTTTAATATATTACACATATAAAAATCATAAGATATGTAATATACATATATAGTCACTACAACCAGTGATTGTTCTGTACCTTGGACCAAACCATATTAGTCCATAAAAAGCCTCATCAATATTTTTATGTTTGCCTGGTATTCCTTTGTAAGGATAGACCATAATTTATTTAACAGTTCTCTTCTGATGGACATTTAGGTTGTTTGCAATATTTTTCTATTATAAATAAGGTTGGGATAACAGTTTGTATATTCATCATTTTGCACGTATGCCTCTGTGGTTATGAATAGGCTGTTCCTTTTCTTAGGCATTTTCTCTCCTTGTCCTATCTCCCTGGTCAGGGCATTGCACTTGTCCTTCTGGGGCCAGCACCCATGCTGCCTCCCCAGGAAGCCCTCCCTGACTTTGACCAGTGCCTGGCTGTCCTCTTTCACCTCTCTGTGACAGAATCCTGTTCCCTACATTTTAATCATTTATTTGGATGTCTGTTTCCCCTAAACTGTGAACCTGTCGATGACAAGGACTGTTTCCCTTTGAGAGCAGAGGCTGCAGATGTACCCTAGTGCCCAGCCCAGTGTTTTGCACACAGTAGGAGCCTGATGATTTTGTGCTGCATAAATGAATAAATGAACCACTGTCTCTGCCCTCAGGGAACTTACGGTCCAATGAAGGAGATAAAGTCATGCACAAAGATAATTACAATTACAATGCAAGGCAGAAAGCATTAAACGCCACCAGAGGTACAGATTAGCTATTCTATTCAGTGGTCTTCAGCAATGACTACAAATGAGAATCATCTGGAGCTTTTTAAAAATACTATGCCTGGGCCCTATCCTCAGAGATTCTGGTTTATTTAGTCTCATGTCAAGCCCTGCAACTGGCAATTTAGAGAACTCACCAAGTGATTCTACTGGTAGCCAGCGTGAGGACTACCGCGATACTGCTATAGTCAGTGAATCTCCTGGGAATCCTGCTAACATGCAAATTATGATTCAGTAGATTTGGGTGGGGCCTGAGGCTCTACATTTTTAACAAGAGCCCAGGTGATGCTCAGGCTGCTGGTCCTAGAACCATACTTTGAGTAACAGTGGGCATTAGCATGCCTATTCCCCAGCTGGTCTCCAGACCACTTAAGTCAGTTTCTCAGTGAACTCAGGTTCTGTAACAGAATCCTAAGACTGAGGGGCTTAGCTTAAACAACAGACACTTATTTGTCACAGCTCTGGAGGCTGGAAGTTCAAGCTCAGGGTGCCAGCATGGTTGAGTTCTTGGTGAGGGAACTCATCCTGGTTATATTCTAACATGGTTTTTCTTGATGCATATTTGTAGAAAGAACTGAGACAAAGAGACAGAGACAGAAAGGGAAGGAGAGAGAGTTCTAGTGTCCCTTCTTTCCAGGGCACCAATCCCACCATGAGGGCTCCATCCTTATGACCTCATCTAAACTTAATTATCTGTCAAAGGCCCCACTTCTAAATATCATCATATTGGGGATTAGGGCTTCAACATATGAATTTGGGAGGATAATAACGTTCAGTCCACAGTAGTCAGAATATCTGGGATTTGGAACCTAGGCATTAGTATTTTTTTAAAGCTTCCAGGTGGTTCCAATGTGGATAACACAATTCTTTCTAGCTATGTGGAAAGACACATTTCCTGGAAGAGATGTCACTTGTGGGAGTAGAGAAGAAGGCATTTCAGGGGAGGGAACCTGCTGAAATGACCTCTAATTGTTCTTCTAGTTTGAATAGCCTATGAAAATCATGGTTAGAGGGGAGGACAGGAGTCCTGGGATCCACTTCCGGTTCTGACAGGAATCGTGTACTTGGCCTCAGGCAATTCATTCACTTCATGCACTCACACAAATATTTGTTGAATGCCAAATAGTGTACTAGGTTCTGGGGAAATAGCAATGAACTGGGCAGGACCACTCCCTACTCTCATGGAGCTCAATGGATAGCAGTGAATTCAAACAATTAAACTAGTAATCATCAAAGAGCATGATTAAAGTTATGATAGGGAAAGTACAGAACAATGCTCCAGGCTCCTAGCTGGTCAGAAATTTGGAGATAATGAGACCTTCCATTTCTACTGCATGGGGTGTAATGAGTGTCAAATGGGACAATGGTTTGGGAAAGTTGTGCAAAATTGTATAAGGTTTGGAGGAATATGACACCTGGGAGCTCAGAGTATGTGTCAATGGGACAGAACTGATCCACTTGACAGGCAAACATACCAACAAGGCCTCAGCCACCAGCATATGTTTTTCTGGATTGTTTTGGGTTTTTGTCAGGCAACCTGGCTTTAACTCCAGTACTCTCCATAGCCACCAACACCCACATAGGCACTTAGTGGAGTGTGGTTTTCAATGGGGTTGATGTTATATATAATCTACATTTATCACAGCCCTCGAGATGACACAGCTCTTCTGGAAAGGGTATGCAGAGTGACCTTGGAAAAGCAGCAGAGAGAGATATGGGCCACCCACCAACTGCTGGGACCCTTTACCCATCTTCAGCACTGTCTCTGAGTCGGCTGTAGCTGTAGTCAGCTGGTGCTACAGCGGAAATCCCAGGTGGTCCTAGGCCCAAGATGCTATGTGAAATGGCATGCAGATGACAGCCTTAATGTGCAGGTGAAAGGGTGAGCTCTTTCATTTCTCTTTATCTTTCAAAGCATCTGACATCCCTCACAGCTAGAATGCTCCACTGGAGATCATGAAGTGCTGTGTGAAATGGAATGAGAAAAATGTAGCCTTCCTTAGGGGGACTTTTGGCTGCTGTTCTTTGTTATTCTCAATTTGGACAACTTAACTGGATTATAGCATTGGTCTGCCCACTGTTGATGTACCTCATCTCTTTTCTACTGCCACCTTCTGAACCTAGAACCTCATCCCCTCAGCTCTGACTCCTACAAAGAGCCTTCTGACTTGTACACCTGCCTCAAGGATCAGCCCTCCCCTTGACCTTACATGCTGCTGATGGAATATTTCTAAAGCACACACTCTAATTCCATGCATCATGGTAGTTCCCTATTTCTTACCATGTCAAGCCCAAACTTCCCTGCCTGCTTCTGAAACACTCATCATCTCTTCTCCCTTAAATCTTAGCTCTGAATGACAAAATACATCCCTGTTTTAGACCATCAGTACCTTCATTTTTCCCTTTCACTCTCTCTACCTTCAGCAACCCATCCACACATGTCCTTGCACACACAGAAACACAAACAAAATCTTGCACACAATCACACTTGCCAACCCTATACCTGGATGTGGAGAATGCTATTTCCTTACTCAAAATGTTTTACTTTCCCATCTCCTTTTTGTTTTTAAGATTTTATTTATTCATGAGAGAGAGACACACACACACAGAGGGGGGCGGACAGAGACACAGGCAGAGGGAGGAGCAGGCTCCATGCAGGGAGCCCGACACGGAACTCGATCCCGGGTCTCCAGGAGCACACCCCAGGCTGAAGGCAGCGCCAAACTGCTGAGCCACCCGGGCTGCCCACTTTCCCAACTCCTTATCTAAATTATATTCATTCTTCAAGGATCACATTCCTTTCACCATACACACATTTACTGTGCTCATATTGCCTACATAAAGTATGATATCACTTGTTTGTAATCTGTCACATGGCACCTAATTAGTTCTTCCCACCAGACTGTGCATGCTTTGAGTGCAGGAAGCATGCTAGTTGTATTTGGGTCTGCTTCCATTTAGCATAGCGCTGGGCATACAGGAAACTCAATGAATTGACTGATTAGTAAATCCCTATTAACAGATCAATGAAATCAGCCAAAGGGGCCAGTAAATGAGAAGCAGCAATGATAAAAACCAAGATGGGAAAAGGGAACACCTATAGGAATCAAGCAATAGCAGGACGAGACAAGTTTCTATCATGTTATTAAAGTGAAAAGAAGAATTAGTCCATTTAGCAGGCGTTTAATGAGCACCTACTACATAGCCAGCATAAATTAGAGCTAACCCCTGCTCCAAGGGAGCTCAAGGCTTAGCTAGAGAGGAAACTCACATGCAGCCAAGTGTAACACACTGTGATACCCTCATAATATGACCTAGGGCTTAGGAGGATCAAATAGGAACCACAATAAACAATCCTCACATGGCTGGCCTTGGTTGTTGATTAGGCCAAACATCTCACTAGCAGGAGCAGGGGGCTTATTTCAGAAATTAGGGAATTGGAAGTAGGATGAGGACACAAGGGACAACATGACATTATAAGAGATGACACAGTGTCACAGAAAGAGCATGGAAATCAGCAAGACTTGGGTTTAACTCCAGCTCCAACTCAGCAAGCATCATTTTCTCATATATACAAGGGAGATAGCATCTACTTTACAGGTAGTAAAGAAAGGTGAGATGATGTAGGCAATGCACTTAGCACAGTCCTTGATGTAAGCAATGCACTTAGCACAGTCCTTGATATATAGAGAAAGCTCTTGGATTTGAGATGCCATTTCCAAAGACAAAGTCTAAAGACTGGGGCTGGAAGGCTTGAGTCCAGGTTTTCAGCACCTGGGACAGCACCAGGGAAGCAGTCACCTATTGGTTAAATTTGGCTCTGGTTCAGAAAAATAGTAGTAGCTAAAAATTATGTGGCATTTTTGTGCAGAAAACATATACATATTGCTTTAATTAATATTCACAATGAATATAGATAAAAATGTTGCTTTTGTCCTCATTGTAACACATGAAGAACCCAAGGCACAGTAGTTAGTCAATTGTCCAAAGTCACACAGGTAGCAAATGGTGGAGGCAAGACTTGACTTCAGACAGATTGGTTCCATAGCTCATACTCTCTGCTACTAGTCTATGCTGTGTTAGGCCTTCAAGATGATGTGCTCTGAGATGGGATGGGTGAGAGTGGAGGGCTTTCCTCACCTCACAGCTTATTCTCCAGAGCTGCTCTTTGTTTGGTTTGATCCTAGAGGCAGAAGCTCAGCCCAATAGTATTCTGTTTCTGTCACTACCAACTCAGACTATCTGCACATAGTTCTCCCCCTAAGGTTAGTAGAGGTAGGAGAGAGGGATGGGGGAGAGGGAGAGAAGAAAGAGAGGCAGAGAAATAGAAAGAGACATAGAGACTGAGGAAAAGTGAGTAAGACGGTGAGGGTTCTAGTGATAGGAAAACAGTATGCTAGGGGTAAAGAGTAGGGGAGAGAATGGGTGGGAATGACAAGGGAGAGATGAATTGGAAGGAAGCAAACATAGAAGGCGGAAGGAAAAAGGAGGTGAGAGATCAGTGGAAAGAAATAAATGGAGAGAATATAAAAACTCTGAAGGAGACACATGGTGACATTGAGAGAGGGTGTATGAGGAAGAGAAACTGGGAATCCAGGCAGGAAAACAAGGTCCAAGTTTCTTGAAGCATCAAGCTGACAACATTTTTCTCCCCAAATGAAGCTGAAATATTGCCCTTATCTTGCTCTGTCCTTTCCTCAGGTCTTGAGGTCCAGCAAGGTCAGGGGGAAGAGTGGGAAACAGTTAGCCTACTACAAGTTACGAATTCCTTCAAGTTCAAAGAAGCCCCCAGTCCTCCTTTCTGTGTTTAGGTACATTCTTCTCTGCTCAGCCATATCCACTCTTTTTCACCCTTCATTTGGTCAGCTGATGACTCCACAGGACCGCCTTGTGGAGGAGGGAAATGTAAAACATTGATGCCACTTTATCTGAAGTTTGTCTTCATGGTTCATGAGGTGAGAGGAACATGCATGGCATCATCCAAGTCCCCATTTCTTTTCAACTAGCTACAACAAATTCTGTCACTATCAAGGATCAGGGAGCATTTATGGAACATTATATGTGCTTGACATTGTGCCAAGTGCTTTTACATGCAGTGTCTTGTGTAATCCTCATAAAGACCCTGAGAAGTAGGCATTATTAATCCCAACTTTGCAGATAAGAAGCTGTGGCTGGGAGAGGTTAAATAACTTATGCAAGACCATGCAGCCAGTAAGTGGTAGAGCAGGGAACCTATTTATTCAGTCTCCAAGGCCTGTATCCTTTCTATAATGAGGTAAAATCATGTTATAATATTGTTTTCAAAAGGGAGGATACCTTTTGCCATGAAATTGGAAGCTCAAATGTAAAGTGGCTGAGATTAGAAAGGCCTTGTCTATAAGAAATGCCTCATTGCCTTAATGGAGACAGAAATATCCCTGAGCCTGGTTTCTTGTGTGACACTCTGGGGCCCTGGACAAGTGCCTCTGTTTTGTGCCTTTGTTCCTTCCCTTCCCCCACCTCACTCCAATAAACAATGTTCGACAGGTTTATAGAACATAGAGCTCAATGAGGGTTCAAGTTTCCCAGACTAAACATTCAGATTTGCCCCTACCTTCATGTTCTCTTTCCATAATTCATTCTTTGGGGACCCTCTCTAAGTACCCTAGAATAATAATTTAAGTTTGGCAATGTACATGCACCATACACTCATAACTTAAAAGTGACAATGATCTGTCACCAAGAGAAAAAGTCAAAGTGAAGTGCACTTTGATAGACCCCTGCCTTGGGCAAAGCATAACAGTCAAGAATGGTCATTCTTTGAGGGCTGCTAATTACTCTTATGCAGGTTATAAACTACATGAAATTATCAGATCCAAAAGGGCTGAGTGGGTTTTGAGACCCAGCCTGGGCTCTCTTCTCCAGTCCATGTATACTGGCATAGGGTGTCAGCCCTGAGGGAGAGGAATCTATTGTTAATTGCTCTGCCCAGAGGAGGATCCCTTTTGTATTCCACCATGCAGGAGAGAAATTTTTTCTATTTTTCACAAAGGCCCCCAACAATGTTTTAACTCTAGTCCTGTCTTTCTCTCTTCCTCTCCATTTTCAAAGTTCATTTCACAGACTTTAATTTCCAGAAATAGTTCTAGCCATGACAAAGAAACTGGCTTTGGATTTACCTTACCACAAAAAGCAACTATAGAACAGGACAAAATGTACAAGGCAACTCTTCAGACGTTGGACAAATCAAACAGGATTATGAGTTTTGAGAAAAGGAAAACACATAAAGTATGTCCCATGGTTTGCCTTGATTTTCTGCCTAGCATTACTTTTCTGACTTTGGTACAGGGAGGTGGAGCCCATGAGAAGAGTCAAAGTGTAGGTCTCACTGAGTTTAGAAGGCAGAGACTGGAGTTTGGGGTCATTGAAATATCTGAAATTCGCAATGAAGGTTATCAGGCAGGAGGAAGCTGCATGGAAATATGTGTGGGCAGAAGTCTATTGGGGGTTTCCCTCAGGTTTTTGACTGAGGTCTATGTCGTATATATGCAAGATAAGATGCTACAGCATAGGCTTACTGGGGAGTTGGTGCTAAAGAAAGTTGAATAGAGGTACCTGGGTTTATGGCGAGGTGCTGGGGAGATATTGAAAGTGCCTTTTAAACCAAAGTGGAGACAGCTCACTGAGAACATTGCATCATGCTTTAGGAGGAAGGAACATGCTCTTTAGTAAGGTCCATACCCTAAGACTAAGGTCAAAATAGAAATAGATCTATTTGAAAAGCATAACAAACCTGATAATACCAAGAGGATTCACCATTTTAACTGACTGTAGGAACCCTTAAAAGATGACAACATAATCCAAAAGGCCCTATAATATAGTATCATAATGTCCAGCATATAATAAAAATCATTAATCATTCAAAGAAGCAGGAAAATGTTACCCATAATTAAAAGAAAAAGCAGTCAATAAAAACATACCTTCAAGAGATGCAGATTTTGTAATAGCAGACCACCCTTTAAAAGTAGCTATAATTTAAAAAAAAGCTATAATTAATTTAGTCAATGATTTAAAAGAAAATATGGATATAATAAGCAAATAAATTGGGGCTATCAATAGGGCAAAAAATTCTTTTTAAAGAACAAATGGAAAGTTTATAACTATAAAGCCCATCTGGAATAAAATATTCACAGAAGATTAGATACTTCAATAAAAAAAATTTCAGTGAAATTGAAGATGAGTGAATAGCAATTAGCCTAATTGGTAAAAGATAAGAAAAAGAATCTCAGTGGACTATGGGATAATATTCAATAATCTAAAATAAATGTAATTGGAATTCCAGAAGGACAAAAGAGAGAATGAAGAAGAAAGCAAATGTAAGTAAGTACTAATTGAAAATCCCCCAGTTTAGTAAAAACATCCATCTACAAGAAGCTCAAAGACCCATAAATGACAAAGATTTGAAAATCCCACCCATACTTAAGCCCCTTATAATCAAACTGCT
Organism: Nyctereutes procyonoides; assembly: GCF_905146905.1. Lineage (NCBI taxonomy): Eukaryota > Metazoa > Chordata > Mammalia > Carnivora > Canidae > Nyctereutes > Nyctereutes procyonoides. The sequence goes on along the minus strand of NW_026575030.1, from coordinate 7,903,284 downwards.
GAAAAATCAAAGATAAAGAAAAAACATTGAAAGCAGCCATAGGGGGGAAAAAGGACATATTAACTATAAGACAACAATGGTAACAATTAGAGCTGTCTTCTTAACAGAAAGACAACAGAAGCCAGAAGATAATGGAATATCTCTAAAGAATTTGGAAGAAAAGAAATTGAACAGACACTGGACAATAGGCCATATGTAAATTTTTTAACTTAACTTTTTTTTATTGTAGTAAAATACATATAACATAAAATTTACCATTTACGTAAAATTTAGCCATTTTACATTTAAGTGTGTAGTTTAGCAGCTTTAAGTACATACACATTGTTGTGCAACCAACACTATTCATCTCTAGAACTTTTTCATTATTTCACACTGAAACTGTACCCATTAAGAAGAGGTAACTCTCTATCCGTCCCCCCATATTTGCAAATATTTGCAAATATTTTTTCTCATTCCATGGATTGCCTTTTTACTCAGTTGATAGTGTCCTTTGATGCACAAAAGTTTTTAATTTTGATGAAGTCTATTTTTGTTGTCTGTTTTTGTGAATTTTGATGAAGTCTATTTTTGTTTTTGTTTGTTGTTGTTGTTGTCTGTACATTTGGTGTTGTATCCAAGGAATCATTGCCAAATCCAATTTCATGAAGTTTCCTCGATGTTTTCTTTTAAGAGTTTTGTAGTTTTAGTCTTGTATTAGGTCTTTGATTCATTTTGAGTTAATCTGCATATATGGTAACAGGTAAGTGTCTTTATTGTTTTGCATGTGAACATCTAGTTTTTGAGCACCATTTGTTAAAAAATTGTCCTTTCCCCTACTAAGAGGTCTTGGCATACCTGTCAAAAATTTTTTGAACAATATGAGGGTTTATTTCTGGGCTCTCTGTTCCATTCTTTATGTCAACATCACACTTTCATTCCTTTTTTTGTTTGTTTGTTTTCATTCCTATAACTTTGTAGTAAAATTTAAATCAGGGAGTGTGAGTTTTCAAATTTTGTTCTTCTTTTTCAAGATTGTTTCAGCTATTTGTATGATGTTGGCTGTGGACTTTTTGTATAAGGTCTTTATTAAGTTGAGATACTTTCCTTCCATTCATTTGTTGAGTGTTTTTTTTTTTTTAATCATAAAAGGGTATTGACTTTTGTCAAATGCTTTTTCTGCATCAACTGAGATAATCGTGGGTTTTCTTTTCCTTTATTCTGTTAATGTGACATGCTACATTGATTAATGTTCATATGTCAAACCATACTTGCATTCCAGGAAAAAAACTCCAATTGATCATAGTGTGTACTCCTTTGAATACACTGCTGAATTCAATTTCTTAGCATTTTATTGAGAATTTTTGCATCAATATTTATAAGAATATTGGTCTGTAGTTTTCTTATAGTATCTTTGGACAAGGATCTTTACAGTCAAGGAAAATACTCCTTAAAAATAAAAATGAGATAAACAAATGTTAAGATGATCCAATTGCAAAATACTTGCACCACATCAAATTTTAAAGTAAATTCTTTAGATTAAAGGGAAGTAATGACAGATGAAAACTGAAATCTATAGGAAGAAATGAAGGCATTGGAAATGGTAAAAATGTAACTAAATACAAAAACCAATCATCTTATTTTTCTTAATTTCTTTAAGCAAGTTGAAAGCAAGCATAATAGCTGTATTGTGGGATTTTTACCATAGGTAGTAATAAATATATGACAACAAAAGCCTAAAAATAGGGTATAAATGGAAATACATGTCTGTAAGAATTACAAATTTTGCTTGAAACTGTACTTAGTAGACCGTTATAAGTTAAAGATATACACTACAATCCTTAGAGAAATCACTGAAAACAATGTAAAAAGGTATAGCTTAAAAATCAATATAGGAAATAAGATGAAACACTAAAAAACATTTGATTAGCATAAAAGAAAACAAGAAAGGAGTGGCAGAGGAACAAAAACAGGAAAATAGGAAGACAGCAGACTTAAACTCAACTATATTAGTAATTAGCAATATAAATAGTTTTAACTACAATGGCAATGCAGATATTTTTAGAACAGATTTTTAAAAGACCCAATTATATGATATATACAAAAGCTTCTATATCTTAAATGTAAAGACAGGTATATTGAAAGCAGAAGATTATAAAATTATATCATGGAAATGTAAGCAAAGGAAAGCTGGTGTGTGGCTATTTTAATATCAGGCAAAATAAATTATAAGAAAATTTAGCTACAGATGAAGAGAGACTTTCATAATGATTTTAAAAAGAGCCTAACGCAGCAAACATCATATAGGTACTTAATAACAGAATTTTAATATATATGAAGCAAAAGTCAATGGAAATAAAAGAAATATTCAAACCAACAATCATATTAGGAGATTTTTAACACCCTTCCCTCAGTAATTGATAGAACAGATAGACAAATAAACAAGAAAATAAGATTTGAATACTAGTAACCAACTTGACCAAATTGACATTGGTAGAGAGCTCATCCCAACAACTATAAAATACTCATTCTTTTCATGTGCATGGAGAACAGTGATCAAGGTAAATCTTACCCTGAGCATAAAATAAGTAGCAATAAATTTCAGAATATCGAAGTTTTACATATATATTCTCATATTGAAAAGGAATTATATCTGAAATCACTAGAAATAAGATCTCTAGCAAGTTCCATGCACCTGGAAATCAAGCCACATATTTCTAATAACCCACGGATGAAAGAAGAAATAAAAAAAAATTAGAAGACATTTCATATGGAAAAATAGCAGTGATCACAGCATTTCAAAATGTATGGGATATAGCTAAAGAGGTTCCTAGAGGAAAATTTACACTTTTAAATACTTAAGACTAGAAAAGAAAGAAAAATCAAGGATATATTTTCCACCTTAAGGGCAAAACAATGACATAAAAGAAAGTAAATAAATATAAGAATAGAAAACAATGAACTACAAAACAAACAATAGAGAAAAGTAATATACCCCAAAGCTGGTTCTTTGAAAAGATTAATAAAATTGGGAAGCCCAGGTGGCTCAGCGGTTTAGCGCCGCCTTCAGCCCAGGGCATGATCCTAGAGACCCGGGATCAAGTCCCAGGTTGGGCTCCCTGCATGAAGCCTGCTTCTCCCTCTGCCTGTGTCTTTGTGTCGCTCTCTGTGCCTTTCATGAATAAATAAATAAAATCTTAAAAAAAAATGGTAAGCCCTCAGAAAAGTTGATCAAGAGAAAAGAGAAAACATAAAGTACCAATATCAGGAATGAAAAAGGAGATATTACCACAGATCTGACAAGTATTAAAAAAATAATGAGAAATGTTATTGGCAAGTTTATGCCAATAAATTAAACAACTTAGATGGAAAAGATGAGTTCTTTGAAAAGGCACCTTAAACAAAATGACACAAGATGGAAGAGCATGTCTGAGTAGCCCTGTATCTATCAAATAAATGGAATTTGTTTTCAAAATCCTTTCCAAAGAAAAAAACTTCTGGACTCAGGTAAATTCACAGGTCACTTGAAGCAAACACTTAGGAAATAGTGTCAATCTTACACAAACTCTTTCAGAAAGTAGAGATATAGGCTTCACTTTCCAATTTATTTTCTGAGGCCAGTATTACTCTGCATTACCACCAGACAGAGATCTTGGAAGAAAAGAAAACTGGAGATCAGCGTCCCTCATGAGCATACATACAGAAATCCTTAACAATAGTTTAGCAAGTTGGATCTGGCTAATACGTATAAGGTAGTATACCGATACCAAGTGGAATTGAAATTGAAGAATATAACAATCATTTAGCATTTAAAAATCCCACAATGGGGATACCAGGGTTGGGCATCTGCCTTCGGCTAAGGGAGTAATCCTGGGATCGAGTTCCACATCAGGCTCCCTGCATGGGGCCTGCTTCTCCCTCTGCCTGTGTCTCTGCCTCTCTCTCTGTGTCTCTCATGAATAAATAAATAAAATCTTTTTAAAAAATTAAAAATAAAAATCCCACAATGTAATTTATTACTTTAACAGGAGTAAAAAGGGAAAAAATTGATTACCTCAATTGCAGGAAAAAATGGATAATAATCAAAATCCATTCAGGTTAAAACCTTTCAATAAACTAGGAATAAAAGGGAACTTTCCCATGTGATGAGTTTTTTAAAAAAAAATCTGACAGCCAACATCATCCTTACTGAGGAAAACCTGAAGACATTCCCCCCAAAACTGGGGAAAAAAACAAGCATATCTGCTCTCAGTATACCTATTCAATATTTTGTGGGAGCCCATAACCAGTACAAAGGCAAGATAATGATATGAAAAGATATAATGATTGAAAAGGAAGAAGTAAATTTGTCTTTACTAGCAGACACATGACAGTCTATGTTCTGTGTTTATGGGTCAAGAGAATCAATATTGTTAAGGTATCAGTTCTCTTCACATTAATATGTGAATTCAAAGATATCTCGTCAAATTCCCAACAAGTTCTCCTGTAGAAATTGACAAACTGATTAAAAAACTTATAAGGACAACAACAACAACAACAAAAAACTTATAAGGAAATGCAAAGAACCTAGTATAGCCAAAAGAATCTTGCAAATGAAGCTAAGGAATATAGTTGGAGGGCGTATATTAATCCATTTCAAGACTTACCATAAAAGTACAATATCAAGACAATGTAGTACTAGAGTTAGAATATACTAAAAAAGATAAAAATCAATGAAACAGAAAGGAGTATCCAGAATCAAACCCACCTACATAAAATCAATTGATTTTCAATGAAGACACTATGCAATTTAATGAATGAAAAGAAAACATTTTTTAAACAAATAACGTTGGGCGAAGAAACTAAGATAAAATATATTTTTAAAAAATCTCACCTTTTCCTTTTCACATCATGTTTTAAAATAATGTTAATGAGGTTGATCATAGACTGAAACATCAAAACTAACATTTAAAAGTTTCTAGGAAAAAACTACAACCGCCAACAACAGCAAAATTTTGACACCTGGAGATAGACTGAGAGTCTTTAGAGAAGACAAAAGAAGTACTATCCTTAAAAGAAAAAAGTTGATAAAATAAGATTTCATCAAACTTAGTAATTTCTGTTGGTCAAGAGATACTGTTAAGAAAATGTAGAGCAGGGATCCCTGGGTGGGGCCGCGGTTTAGCGCCTGCCTTTGGCCCAGGGCGCGATCCTAGAGACCCGGGATCGAATCCCACGTCGGGCTCCCGGTGCATGGAGCCTGCTTCTCCCTCTGCCCCTTTCTCTCTCTCTCTCTCTCTCTCTCTCTCTCTCTCTCTCTCTGTGACTACCATAAGTAAATAAAAAAAAAAAGTAGAGCAAATTGTGGATTGAGAGAACAATGTCATGGTACATTATATAACACCTGTCTTGTATCCAGAATATATACATAACTCCTATCTATTGAGATTAAAAACAAGTATTTCTACAAAAAAAATGGAAAATACTTGGATTGACACCTTATGAAAGTGTAGGATGTACAGGGTTCAAATCTAGATCTTTTTTCCCCCCAAAGCCCATGTCCTTAAACACTTATATTCTGTGTTTGGAACCGAGCACAGCTTCGAACAAAGTCTAGTGCCCATCGTTTCATCCATCCATTCACCTACTCATCCATCCATACTCGATCAACGTTCAAACACCATTGGACCTCACGGTCCATAGCCGGCCCTCAAGTAGCTCACAGATGGAAGCGGGGCGGGGGGGGGGGGCAGTCAGCAATGCCTGCTAGAATAAAGGCAAGCCCATGGGACTTGGAGGGCACAGAGGAGGGCCACCTAGTTGATCTCTTAGAAAGCTTTCAGAGGAAGTGTTCCCCTTGAGATTGGGGTCCCCTAACTGTCTTAGGTTCCTATCATTTCAGTGCTAGGCACAGTGAACTCCCCAGAGGAGGGAACTGTTACACAATTTTTGGATGGGAATGTGGACCAGAAAGGATCAGTCTGGGCTTCTGTTCTCCTTCTCCCTCTCCCTCTTATTCCCTCATCCTGGACCAGCCAATGTGTATTCACCAGAGGACATCGCCCTTCCTTTCCACTGAAGTAGGAGGGCAAGAACCAAGAAAATAATCCCAGATAAATACCTCAGGAACAGTCCATCAGTCTCTCCACCTCTCCTGCCTGCTCTGGGCTTAGCTGAGCTGTGTGAGAGGTACACAAAGAAGAACAGGGGTTCATCTCAGAGATCCTCTGCCCTAGCACAGCAACTAAGGCATACGCTTCTGAATGCTATTTAGGAGGAACAGAGTTGAATGAGAATCGATAAAAGCGAAGAAGGAGGAAGTGGTGTTTGAGGGAGGCAGATGGACTTTAGAGCCTGTCCTTGAGGAGGTGAAGCTTGAAAAGAAGAATGGGAGGATTTGAGTGGGAGGAGGGGCATGGGGGCATTCGGATAATAATAATGTCACAGATTGTTGCAAATAATTACTAATAACAAATCATTACTAACATTCGCAGAGCACTTCTGATTTTTTTCCCAGCGGTTGATGGAGGTAGGTGCTTTACATGATGACCATATCATCATGCCGAGAGTCCAAGGCCAAGGCCAAGTTTCCCACAATTCCTTAGTGCTGATCTTCTTTGTCAACAGAAATTGGTAAGTATGCTGGCCTGTTGGGCAGCATCCATTTATTTGAACTTACAAAAGGAAGAGTGTAAGCTGGGCAAGCTGGTGGAGAGGGACTGCAGAGGGACCTCTCTGGCATCTGCTGGCACCATGCTTGCAAAGTGCCTGGAAGGACTGACCCACTGCCCTATAACCTCACTGGGAGGCAAAGCTCATATGGATGAACCACTTGGATAGCGGGCACGGGTTCTCAGAGCATGCTGCTGTGATACAATGCTAAACACGTGGTGTGGGCCTTGTGTTCCTCTGGCTCTGTGTGGGAGCCCTGGACTGCTGTGGAGAAGCTGTGGGGCCACCTGGGGGTGTGGTGGGAGAGCGAACAGGTGGGGTTCCAGTCCTCTGCCCTGCTTCAACCAGATATGTTTCACATATAATGGATTTCAGGTAAGATTTCATTCAAACTTACTCTACTGTTTCAGAGAATTTTGCTGGTGGAATCCATCTCCTGACTGTGGGGCTCCAGCAGGCACTAAAAGAATTGGGAAACTGAGCACATGGTACCATGGAGAGCTGTCATTCAAGATGGCGCCCCAGAGGACAGGGACTGGTTAGGTGAGCCATCAGCTCCCCTCATGTCCAGCTCAAGGAGTTCCATTTCCCATTAGGAACGCTGCACACTCAACTCCCGAATAAAAATCCTGACTGAATTGTCAGCACTTTCCATTATGACTGTCCTGGGGGCCAGCAGTTGAGGCTTTGGGAAAGCCTGGGGATGTTCACAGAATCCTAAGTCTCATGACATTTTCTCAAAAAGAAAGCCAGGATGAGAGGGCCTGGACAGAAGGCCAGCCTCGATCCTGACAGAAATCCCCTTGCTCTGTGAGGCAAGGGCTCCTTAGTCAGGAACCCCCCTGCCCAAACAGAGCCCTGGTCCCTGCTTCCCCCAAGGGGGCTGTCGGAAGCACCTGCCACTTCACTCCCTGTCACTTGTCAACTTCAGAGCAATCAGTCTGCTACTTAACACTTAACAGGCAAAGCACTCCAGCGGCTGCCTCCGATTTGTCTTTGTTAGCGCTAACAGGAGGTGGGTGTGGAGGTCTCATTGTGCAGGGCTCCCCCACCGCTGCCGCACCTGGGGCCGCAGTGCAATCACTCAGGCCCTCTGCAATCACCCAGCAGATTCTCACCTGGCAACGACAGTCAGCTCCAAGGAGCCAGCATTCCAGGCAACCTCAGGGGAGAAACCCCCCAGCTCCTGGCTCCCCATGAGTAGGTCGGGGGCACATGTAGAGATTAGTGATTTTGCTTAATAAACACTGGCTGTGCTCAGAGCTAGGGATGTGGTGGGCAACAGACCGTGACCCTGGTTTCATCACTAGTACACAAGAGGCAGACCCATCCACAGATTATTTCCAGCAATGTTGGAGGTGCCATGAATAGAGGTGGACACTCAGCCTTACTACAGAGGAGGTCCCATCTCACCCTGCCTGGGGTGGTGAGAAAAGGCCTCTAGGAATGGGACCTGTGGGGGTAACCAGGCCATCAAAGGGCAGGCAGGCGGTGGGGCATGAAGGCTTCAGAAGGGATGCTAGCTAAGGAAGTAGATTATGCAAAGGCCCAGGGGTGAGGAAGAGTAGGCTGAGCTGTGGGTGGATTGGCCTGGCTGGAATATCACTGAATGATCATGTAGCCATTATTTAGCTCATTACCTACTTCCCTTGTCCTCTCTTACAGATCACCTACACTTTCTTTGCCATCCATCCAATGATCTATTATTTATCTATCATCCATCCATCCATCCATCCATCCATCCATCCATCCATCCATCCATTTCTAGAAGTCTTCATGTCGTGTTGCCAAGCAGAGCTGCCTCTATAGAACTCTCTTAGTTCAGGCAGTGCCTGACACTTCACTATTAGGGATGTGCTCCCACCTCAGGAACTAATGTCTCAGCTTTTTTTTTTTTTAAAGAGAAAGCACAAAAGCAGGGAAGGGCAGTGGGAGGAGAGAGAGAATCCCAAGCAGGCTCTACACTCAGCACAGAGCCAGATATGGGGCTTTATCTTATGACCCTGAGATTATGACCTGAGCTGAAATTAAGAATTGGATGTTTAACCACCTGAGCCACCCAGGTGCTCCACTCTCAGCTTTTTAAATAAGCACACAGCACAAGGAGATACAACAGAAATCGCAAACACTGCAGCCTATGTCATTTTTATTAAATCTCAGATCTCCTTCACAGTCAGGTCCTGGGACTGGGCATAGAAAGGGCAAGGGAGGCACTGGGACCAACTTCAGAGGGCCAGGCTCATTACTGAGGATTTGCTATTGATATGACCATGACCTTGGGACTAGTCTTCTCTTAATTGTCAGTTCTATGGAAGTAGGAGGAGATCTGTCTGTCCATCTATTACAGTTATGGTCCACACTGCAAGCTCAATAAATGCTTTAGGATGAATGAATGTATGGGGAGCCTTGGGTGAGCTACTGAGATCTTTGTGCCAGGCCTGCCCCCTGTTTAGAACACTGGTGCTGCCCTTAGAAGCCGTGCAGACCCTGGACCTCACTGACAGGTCGCGTGCATTCATGCAGGTCTAGCCTTGACGAAGAGGTTAGGCACTTACAGACTACATGATAGGAGCAGGATCTGTAGCCTCTCTGAGGCTCAGTTTTTTCAAATGTAAAATGGGTCTAATGGTACATATCTGTGGGGCCAAATGATATTGTGGCACTTTGGGAGCTACAAAGAACCACCTTAACAATAATGATTATTAGTATATTTTCTTCTGTCGATACAAGGGGAGACAAATGGGAAGATCTTTGGCTTTTCTCAAGGAGGAGGAAAAATTTCAGAAAATACCAGACACTTTTAGGCTTATGACCTAGCTCCTTTCAGAGTTGCCCCCTTAGAATACTGAAAAAAAAATCTATGTTTTCTATTTAAAGAGCATTTCCTTTATAGCCCTCAGTGCAAAATATTTCTAGGATAGTGCCTGGAATCTCACCATTAAAGATTAACTTTTTAGGCAAAACCCTTAAGAAAGGTGTTTCAGTCCGATACAAGTATCCTTCGTGGACGGCTGTATGTCAAGTTTTAGAAGCTGACAACCAGGTGTGTGTGTGTGTTATAAGAGGTGGGAGAAGGTGCAAGGGAATTATAGCCGAAAGTCAGCTAAAAGAACAGTGTCCTATGAGAATGGGTTCATTCCACCGCTAAAATCTGCTGTCTTGATAAGCAAAGGAGATCGGGTCATTTAAACCCTTTTAGTGAATTATTTATCACCCGTTCCCCACGTCCCACTTTGAGATCTAAAGAATTCCCATAAGAAAACTCAAGCAGGCAGAGGCCTTCAAATGTGCTGGTATGAGCGATTCTAGGTCTGGGACACTCGGATTAAATCAGGTGGGACGTGGGTGTGGTCACTGTTTTTTGTAGTTTGGAGAAGAAACCTGCATTAACTCCCTGGAGAAGCAGCCAGAAGTCAAATGAGCAGAGCTGGTCCTCAGCTCTGGTGTGGGAGGACCCTTGAAAATTGCAGGATCCCTAGTGAGGGCCAACCTGTGTGCCAGAGGCCATCTGAACCCCCTCACCCATGGGGTCTTCCCACACACTCTGGCACCTCCAAGAACAAAGCAAAAGTATCCTCTGTGCAAAATCTCAGAAGTTATCTTTCCACCTCTGGTTCCTCTTTGATGCCCTGGCTTCATCTCAGTGGTATGGGGAATGACATTGTTGGTTACTGTCATCGACGGCGCCATGCCCATCCCCAACATAATGGCCATTGTCTCAATAAAACACAGTGAAACCAACCATTTTAAACAAATGAGACAAACCATGTTCTGTTTTTACTCTTTATTCAATTAGCCTGATGATCTGAAGATCAATCTGCTTACTAGAATCCTGGTGAAGGGGCATCAGAATTAGGGTCCCTGGAACGCCCCGGAGATTCTGACTTAATGTCCCAAGAGTGGCCAGAAGCTTCAAAAAGCTTCCCAGATAATTCTTTTTTTAAAAAATTTAAATTCAGGGATCCCTGGGTGGCGCAGCGGTTCGGCGCCTGCCTTTGGCCCAGGGCGCGATCCTGGAGACCCGGGATCGAATCCCACATCGGGCTCCCGGTGCATGGAGCCTGCTTCTCCCTCTGCCTATGTCTCTGCCTCTCTCTCTCTCTCTCTCTCTGTGACTATCATAAATAAATAAAATTAAATTTAAAAAATAAAAAAAAAACAAATAACAACATTCTCTAAAAAAAAAATTTAAATTCAATTAATTAACATATAATGTATTATTAGCTTCAGAGGTAGAGATCAGTGATTCATCAGCCTTATATAACACCAGTGCTCATTCCTTTTTTTTTTTTAGATTTTTATTTATTTATTCATGAGAGACACAGAGAGAGGCAGAGACATAGGCAAGGGAGAAGTAGGCTCCCTGTGTGGAGCCTGATGTGGGACTCAATCCCAGGACCTGGGGGTCCTGAGCTGAAGGCGGACACTCAACCACTGAGCCACCCAGGTGCCCATGCAGTGCTCATTCCATCAAGTGTCCTCCTTGATGCCCGTCACTCAGTCACCCCACCCCCACCCCCCGAGCTTCTTAGCTTGGACTTCTTAGTCCAAGCTAAGAACCACTGAGTTAGCCCAACACCTAATTTGGTTGTCTTATTTTCCAAGCTCCTCGTCAACACACACACACACACACACACACACACACACACACACACACTTCTGCTGCTTACAAAGCTTCTGACACACTTACTGTTTGCCTGGAATGACTGTTCCCCTCTCTATTTCTTTCCTCTTTCTTGACTTCCTAAATCTGAAAAGTGTTTGATTTTTGTTTTTACATCTGTTGTCTTATATGACCCCTACAAGTGACCTAGGATGTCGATATATTTTAGCAGCAGAATGGACCCATCCTTCTAGGACTTTGGTCTTTGAGGATCGTCTTTGAGAGTGATCTCCTTGGCCTCGCTCAGGGGAAAAGTAGGGTACCTACTTCCTAGTAGGGTACCTACCTAGGAGCCCGGTACCCCCGTACTGCCCCCCGCTCCACGACCAACAGTTCAAATTGGGCGACGCATACCACTGTCAAACTTCAAGATATCTTTGTACCAAGCTCATCAAAAAGCAAACACTCAGGCACTTGAATAAGATAAGCAATTTGTGGCTTTGTAAAAAGTCAATGCAATTCAATTTAGACCTCTTTAGGAGTGCTACTGCCTCTCACATTTATTGTTTCCTTGTATAACCTGCTGCAGCAAAGGGACTGCAGATTCGTCTTCTGTTTGTGAAGTGGGATGAAGTCCCTGGAATGAGTGACCTTCAGGAGCCACACGAAACTTACAAATGAAGCTGTTGTGGAGAAACCTCATTCTTGCCTCAGCTCACAGCTTTCTTTCTTTATATAGATTTGATTTTCCAAATGGCAGATTATAAAACTAGCTATTTTTTCCCTCCTCAACAGAAATGCTTTAATTTCTTGTCTTTTTTTTTCTTTTTAACCGAGAGTGATGTTTTTAAAATGCAATCCCCACTCTAATCTTTACCACTCCTGAAAGGGTCTATTTTTTTTTTAACCCACGAAAGCATCTTTGGTGCCAAAGGTAGAGACCCTGGAATGTGCTTCTGTCTTCTTGGGCCGGAGGTAGATTTCTGTTTCTGGTTTTGTTTTTTTCACTTTGTCACAGAACAAATTGCTCTTAGCTTCTCTTTATTTGCTTCTTTGTTGATTTATTTGGAAAACAGCACCAGTTGAGTCCCACCTTGTCAGATAAATCCAAGGCAAATATGAATAATAATAGTAATAATAAAAATAATAATATAATGTTAATGATGGGAGTATCTACTCTGTGGCAGGCACTGTACTGGGAGTTCTGCATATACTTTTTGATTTAATCCTTGCAACAACCTTATAAGGTAGGTATTACCAGCCTCATTTTATTGATGAGTCTCAGAGAGATTATGTAACTTTCCCAAAGTTGCACAGCTAGTAAATGCCAAAGCTAGAGGTCAAACCTATGCTTGGCTGAATCCTAAACAAGACCTCATGGCTTCCAGGCCCCCAGTGCTTCACATTACTTCCTGCTTCAGTTCCTCATACCTCAATTGGCAGAGTTTCTCAGGCAAGACTTTCTCATATTAGAGTCTCTTTCTGGCCCATATTTCTGGGTCCTCCAAGCCTCTCTGTCTTGAAGGACTCATGGGAGCAGAAGGTCACAATTTTGAAGCTTTCCCTTTGATTACATTGTCATTTCTATCTTAATTATAGGCTTGTGCAGGATTCTTTGCATCAGAACTTAACTGACATGTTTTCATCCATGTTAGCTTTCTTTCCTTTCTTTTATCACCTTGCTGGAAACCCATCAGCTGCCCTCTAGCCCCCAGACACCCTGGCTCACTCTTGGCCCTAAGGAAACCATGGGGCTTGCCACCACACTCAAATGCAGCCCCTGGGGACCAGATGAGGTTGTGGCCATATATTTTTTCCTCTGCTTTTTGACTCAAGCATCCTGTAATTGGGCCCAAAGTGAAAAAGGACAGGACCTTCTTCCTGCCAAAGTCAAAAACGTCCCCCTATCTTCCCAGAACACGAGGATATTCAAAGACGGAAGCAACAAGCATCACGAGGAATCTGGTGGATTAGAATAGAATGCCAATGAGGAGAAGCACAGAAAATGCTGGATTGTGACTTTTTGTCTGATCCATCTTCTAGTATCTTTTGTTTGGACCAAACAGAGACAGAGGCACCTGTACTTGAACTGCACAGCTGAACCTTACTCTTTCTTCACATCCTCACTCATGGGTGCCCCTGCTCACCACCCATCAAGGGTCTGATGCCTCCTTCCATTTTCCTGGTAGCCTTTCCCCTGCTCCCCCCTCCAATCCTGTTTATCATGCAGCATCAGGTTGCCATTGTTTTGTTTCCATTACATTTATTTTCAAGGTTATTCTCTATTTAGGGAAGATAATGTTTGTTTTCTATAAAGCATAGTGATCTAAAGTTTTAAATTCTATTTAAACTATTAAAACTCTCATGATATTATTATACAGGTACGAGGAGGAAGTGAAAAAAGTAGTGCAGATGGTACAGAAATGACTGAAAGTGGGGGATATTCACTTGTAGTCCTGACACATGAAATTGAGATTTAGCAGAAACAGTTCGAATCAAAATGGTACGTGTGCATGGGTCAGATAAGCAGGGAGTTATAGGGAGAAATATTGAGGATAAATTCTTTTCCTGGGAGCCTGGCTGGCTCTCAGGTGACCCCAGGCCAAACCTGGGCACAGATGTGGGAAACTTTAATGTATGAGGTATATCTGAATTCTGGAACCAGAACGGCTCCTGGCCATTTGGACAGCTCCTCCTGACAGTCATCAGACTGGGTGCTTTCCCTGGTGTTTACACTGACTGGAGCCCTGGGGCGCCTGGGTGGCTCAATCAGGTAAGTGTCTGACTTTGGCTCAGGTCATGGTCTCTGGGATCATGGGATCAAGCTCCTTGTTGGGCTCCTCGCTCAGCAGGGGTTCTACTTGTCTCTCTCCCTCTGCCCCTCTCCCTGCTCGTGTTCTCTCTCTCTCAAGTAAATAAAATAAAACAAAAACAATGACTGGAGCCCTGATGAGGAGTTGTATGGAGCTCTAGGGAGCCTGAGGAATCTCTGTCCTGTTGCCTTTCCCAGCCCATGATTAAACTTCTAGGGGACCAATGATGTGAGGTCTGTAATGACTGACAGAGGGGAATAGGCCGTGGGAAGAAGGAAGGCAAGGCTGGATTGTCTTCCTGTACCTCACCCTTGAAAGTTTCACATGTCCAGCTAGTGAACTAGAAAGAGAAATTTCAAGAAGGAAAAGTGAATAGATCTCAGAAGAGCATTCAAAGTAGAGCCAGGATATAAACAGAGGGGCACACAGAGGCTGTATTTATCACATGTGTCTCTATAACAACTTGTCAGTTTTTGAACAATCAAAACACTAGTCACACTGGGAAAATCAGTTTGCCTAATGTTGATAAAGTAGTTGTTTTCTGCATGGACCAAGTGGGGAAGAAAGAGGCATTGACAGCAAGTGGGTGAGAGGACAACTGAGCAGAGGAGCTGGAGGAGGTGAGAGGAGCAGTGCAGGAGATGAGAGCTTGTAGACTGTGGGCATCAGCAGGGGCTTTGTCCCGCTCCCTGCGTCAAACACCAACAATTGTCTTCCTAATGTCTGTTGTTCCCCCTTCCTGGTTAATAGAATTCTAATCCAATTTTGATCAGCAATTTGCTCAGGCAATGGAGCATGATTGGTATAAGCGATGATGATTCTGTATGCCACTTTCCTAGAATGCTCCTCTAGCTGGGTGAGGGATATGCGATCTAGTTGTGGGAAACATAAAATGTATGTCCTGGAAGACCCTGAAGAAGCCTTACTCTCCTGGTAAAAAGTACAGGTGGGGCTGGTGTTCTTCTAACCTTCTGCCTGTTTTCTGCCTTGAGCACAGGTGTGGTTCCTAGAGCTGTAGCAGACATTGTGTGGGCTCGGAGGTGACAAGACAACACATCAGTGATGGCAGAGCAGAATGGTAGAAACGGTAGAAAGAGATTGGAACTTCTCTTTCTCAGCTGCCCAGAAAGAGATGTCATTGGGCAGCTGTGCCCAACCCAGAGCAGCCTACCCCTGGATTTCTCCTTATGTGAGGTAATTAATATCTTAACTGCTGGAGCCACTGTTTAGTAAATATTTTATTACTTGCAGAAGAGGATGAAAGAGCTCCAAGGAGAGGCCAGAACCTGCCCAAGTTCACAAAGTTGACTTCCCACAACAGATTTCAGGTTGTTTCTTGAAATCTCCCACCCCTCACTGCAACCACTCTAGTGGCCCATCCCACCAGCCCCCTTCTCAATGTCAGTGCTCCACCTTCAATTGGTTCCATCTTGGTATCTTTCTCAAATCCAATTTTCTGCATGTCAGCTCCCCACCATCATCCTATCATGGATGACAGTGGAGCTAGATTTAAATGTAAGGTCCTCTGCTTGACACCACTGTCCCCTCACTGACCGGGTGTAACCAGTTTGTCTTCTCACTACACCAGAGCCCATAATGACTGTGCTTTTATCAGGATTGGGCACCTTGGTCCTTTTACCTTGATTCTTCCCTGCCTCTTCTGTTCCCACTGCTACTCATTCTATAAGGCCCGCCTCCTCTTTGAGGCCCACTCTAATGGCCTGTGGTACTAACTGTCAGGATTATACATCTGGGCACGAATTCTTTCTGTCTTAGCACCTCATCTTATATTGTCTTCTAAATGTTTTATTAGCATTTCCTTGGGAAGAAGGACTGGTCTTCTGCATTTTTTGACTCCTTCACAATTTCTAAGTCATAGCCTGTAGTTGGTGCTCAAAAATACTTGGAAAGTGTACAGTTTTATAGCATGTGTTTAAAGTAACATGTTAACATTAAAGCAATGCATTAATTTGTAAAATTTGGAAAAGTTAAAAAACAAAATCCCAAAAAGGAGTATCAATACTCATGGAAATCTCTATTGGCATTTAGACTTATTTTATCTTGGTTGTTAATCTTCCAAAAATTGAAATAATAGAAACACATTGATTTGTTGATAAATCTCTACTGTGTTAAGAAGTAAAATTATTTGTAGATGACACAATCTTGTACATAGAAAATACTAAGGAATCTACAAAGTGACTGTGAAAGCTGATAAACAAGTCCAACAAGGTTGCAGAATATGAGAATGTTATACAAAAATCAATTGTAATTCTATACACCAGCAATAAATAACCTGTAAATGAAATTAAGAAACAATTCCTTGTATGAAAGCATCAAGAATAAAATACTCAGGAATAAATTTAACAGAGTGCAAGACTTCTATCTGAAAATTAAACTACAAAATACTTTGTAAAGAAATGAAATAAATGAAAAGACATCCCATGCTTATGGATAGGAAGACTTCATATTTCTTAGATGGCTATATTCTCCAAGCTGCTCTGTAGATTGAATGTAACCCTGATCAGAATCCTGGCTGGTTCTTTATTGCAGGAATTATAATGTTGATTCTAAAATTCATATGTGAGTTTAAGAAACCCAGACTAGCTAAAACCATCTTGAAAAAGAACAGATTTAGAGGACTCAACACTTTCTGATTTCAAAACCTACAACAAAACTACATAATCAAGAGAATGTGGTATTGGCATAAACACAGACATATAGAGCAGTGGAATACCAATACAAACCTTCACACTTATGGTCACTTGCTTTTCAACAAGGGTACCAAGATAATTCAATGGGAAAAGAATTTTCGACAAATGGTGCTGGAACAAATAGAAAGCTATATGCAAAAGAAAGAATGAGGTCAGATTTCTTCCTTATACCCAAAAGTCAAATAGATCAGATATCTCAATTTAAGACCTAAAGTTATAAAACTCTTTGAAGAAAAGGCATAGGAGTAAGTCTTCATTACCTAGAATTAGAGAAAATCTTCTTAGATACAACATGAAAAGCACAAGTAAGAAAAAGAAAAAATAGATAATTTGACTTAAAGTTAAGGACTTTAGTGCTGCAAATAATATATAAAAAAAAGAAAGGGCAACACACAGAATTGAAGATTTGCATGTCACGTATCTGATAAGTGGCTTGTAATCAGAATATATAAAGAACTCTTATAACTCAATAATATAAAGATAAACCAATATAAAAGTGAGTAAAGGATCTGAATAGACAATCCTTCAAAGAAAATATACAAATGGCCAACAAACACATGAAAACATGTTTAATATCATTAACCATCAGGAAAATGCAAATCAAAACCACAACAAGATACTACTTCATACCCACTAGGATGGCTATAATCAAAAACACAAATAGTAACACGTGTTGATAAGGGGGTGGGGAAATTGGAGCCCTCCAGTACTGCTGATGGAAATGTCAAATGATGCCTCTGAGTTAGAAAACACTGTGGCAGTTTCTCAAACAGCCCACATAGAGAAAGCCACATAGAGAAAGGTAGCATAGAGTTACCATAGGGTCTAACAATTCTACTTTTATGCACAAGAGAAATTAACACAGCCATACAAAAATGTTAATATTAACATTATTCGCAATAGTCCAAAAGTGAAAACAACTCAAGTGTCCACTGACAGATGAATGAATGACTGAATAAAATGTGGTATATTCTAATAATAGAATATTATTTGTCAGTTAAAAGTTCTAATACACACTGTAACATGGATGAGCCTTGAAAACACCATGCAAAGTGTAAGACACCAGTTAAGAGACTGCATATTGTATTATTCCACTGATAGGTTATGTTTAGAATAGGCAAACCTGTAGGGACAGAAGATATGTCAACGGTGGCCCAGAGCTGGGGGTTGGGAGGGGGAATGAGAATTGACTCCTAATGAGTTCAGAGTTTCTCTTTGAGGTGATGAAAATGTTCTAAAATTGATGGTTGCATAACTCTGTGGACATGTTTTAAAAAAAACTTTGAATTATAGATTTCAAACGAGTGAATTAGATCATATGTGAATTATATCTCAGTACCTCGCTAAAAGTATATTGTGGGTAAGTCTCTGGTCAGTAAACATTCGTTCAAACTGCGCTCATGATGGCCACATAATATTTCATTATGCAAGTAAACCATACTTTGTTTAGTCAGAACTTTATTGGCAGGCATTTAAATTGTCTTACTCCAGTGGTCAATACAGAGATGAACATTCTTACATATAAACACCGTGTGCATTGATGATTTCCTTAGGAGAGATTCCTGACAGAGTTAAAGCTCTTCTTCCAAATTGCCAAATTATTCCAGAAACGCTTTACACTCCAGAGTGCCTAGTTCATCAGACCTCCTTCAACATTGAGTATTACCGGACAGACACACCTGTGCTGTTTCCATGCAGGGAAATGATAACTTAGTAACGTTGATGTTTTGCTGTGTTTGCTCAGTTACTCCTGAGTAAGGTTAACCACTTTCTCAAATATATACTGGTTCCACTTTTCTATTTTTCCTTTTGTGAATTGATCGTGTCCTCTGCTCATTTACTTCTTGTGAATTTGTAAGAACAAATTATGGTTTTGGGTATTAAAACTTTGTCAGCATCATGGAAGTATTCTTCTCAATTTGTCCATTGCCCTCTTAATTCTGTTTTGGCATTTCTTTTAAAGTGCAGGCATTCTTCATTTTATGTAGTCAAATGTACTAATTTCATTTTGAGGTTTCTTACTTTTTTTTTTAATTCTGAGGAAGTCCTCACATCCTCCATACGTCCTATTTTTGTGGGGTTGTGCTTATAAATAACTTTTTATTCACCTGGAATTTGTATTGATTTATGATGTTCAGTTAAGATCCATCTTCTTTCTCTGATTGTCAGTAAATTATCCCAACTTTTTTTAAAAAAATTAAATTCTCTTGGGGTGCCTGTGTGGCTCCATCGGCTAAGTGACTGACTTCTTGTTTCGGTTCAGGTCATGATCTCAGGGTCCTGGGATAGAGCCCTATGTCAGGCTCTACACTCAGCATGGAGTCTGCTTGCCCCTTTCCCTCTGCTCCTCCTTTCTCTCTCTCTCTCAAATAAATAGATACATCTTTTAAAAAATTAAATTCTCCTTTCTTCACCTTTATGAATTTGCAAAAATATTTATATAACAAATATATATGTATGTTTCTGGTCTTTGCAGACATTTGGGAATTTTCTAAATACAGCCCCTAACTGGAGTGCTTTCCTAGTCTCTTGCTGTATTACTATTAATCTGTTACACTTTTTATAGCTTTACAATGGTGAGGCAGATTCATCCACATGTACTTTTTTTATATAAATTTTTATTTATTTATGATAGTCACACACAGAGAGAGAGAGTGAGAGGCAGAGACACAGGCAGAGGGAGAAGCAGGCTCCATGCACGGGGAGCCCGACGTGGGATTCGATCCCGGGTCTCCAGGATCACGCCCTGGGCCAAAGGCAGGCACCAAACCGCTGCGCCACTCAGGGATGCCTCACATGTACTTTTTTATCAAATTTGTTTGGCTATCCTTACCCTTTTAATGTTCTCAATGAGATTTAGACAGACTTTCAAGTTCCCTGATCCCTACCCCTTTACCTACCAACTTCCTAAAGCACTGAAGTAACTAAGTGAAATATTCTGCATATGATCTACATAATATGAAAAAATGTGAGATTTTCTCATCATGTCTTGAGTAGACACATTTTGAGATGTCTTAGCAATCTATACATTTCTTCCCTGATAAATCCACCCCCCACAGAATGAGTCTCTACAATCATGTCATAATATGTGACCCCAACTTTCCCTCCTCACAGCCAATCGAGTAGGGGTAGACACCTGACCCAAGCTAGGCAAATAACAGTCATCTTTTCTGGGAACCTATATATGGAACCCTGGAACAGGGGGATTAGGGGGATGGTGGCTGTTTTCTGCCAGGCCCTGGAGCAAGCAAAAGCTGGTCTACAGGAAGAGAGAATATTGCAGTAGCATTAGGGGCAGCCCTCTAGACAGACAGATTTACCACCTTTGTTATGAAGGTGCTCAATTCCTGCAACCACAGCCCCCCAGATTTTTTGAAATATGTCTGCTTCTTTCTGATAAACTTACCTTCTTTGCTGAACGCCAATTTTAATTGTGGAGTTGTAGTTAGGAAACTACAGATCCCAGATCAACACACTAGCTGATGGCCCCGTTGGGATCAGGACAGAATCAATTATTTGCAGGAGCCATGCTCTATGCTAAGCACACAATGTGTGTTGATGTATTTAATCCTCAAAGTCCTACAAAATGGTTACTATCTTGTCTCAGGACCAGCTGCCTAAAGAGACTTCTAGAACCTTCCTGGGCCATATAGGTACAGAGTCCTCTCATCACCAAGATAAAGCAAAGCTCTGAATTTACTCCCAAGGAGGCTATAGAACACCTCTCACAGTCTTCGACTTCTTGACCAAGGATATTGTTTTTCTCTATCTCCCTAGAAATCTTGCAAGGTCTGGTGCAGCCAACAACTACTGTCATCCTCCAGTGGTTCATGAACAACTAGAATCAAAGTTTTGATCCCTGCAGGCTAGCAGGGGTTTTTGAATAACACATCCTGGCACAACCAACTGATCCTGTTCTGTTTTGGAGATTACAACCTGCATGCAGTTCAGAGGGAATGCTATTCACCACTGGCTCTCAGAATTGTTTGGGTCAATCCTTTTGAGAACCTGAAGAAATCGGAAGAAATTTGAGAATCTGGAAAAAAAAAGCAATGAATGAATATTCACATATATGTACACACACACATACTTGCATTCAATTTTGGGTGGGAAGTTCATAAACTTCATAATGTCCAGATATGTGGACACAAAATTAAGGACCCCTTCCCAGGTAAAGTTGAATTTTTTAAAAAATATTTTATTTATTTATTCATGACAGACACAGAGAGAGATTGGCAGAGACACAGGCAGAGGGAGAAGCAGGCTCCATGCAGGGAGCCTGACGTGGGACACCATCCTGGGTCTCCAGGATTATACCCCAGGCAGAAGGTGGCGCCAAACTGCTGGGCCATCAGGGATGCCTGGTAAAGTTGGATTTTATCCGGCCATGCAATAAATCTCTAATTTCATTTTCTTAAAGCAGGACCTGGATGGGTGGAAAAACCATTTTCAAAGAAATTGAATTAACAAGTGGCTGTTATGGAAGGAAGTCTAAGTGGGGAATACAAGGTTCTGCTCTTGGCCCTGTCTTATGCAACATATTTTTTAAATCAGTGATTTAATATGAGGCAGATTTAGCCAACCTGAAATTGACACAAAAATTATAGGGACGGCTGATACTCTGTAGATAAGATTGAGATTCAAAATCTCTCAGCAGATTGAATGACAGGAAATTAAAGCAAAGTGAAAATTAGAGTAAATATATTACAGAACATAGGTTTGAAGTCAATTGCCCAAGTATGAATTGGGGGAATCTTGTTTTTCTGGAAAAGATGGAGGGGGTTGTGTGGACTGTGATCTCAGTGTGAATTGTCAAAGACAGAAGCCCACAGCTGCAGGGACCTCAGGATGTGTAGGTGGTAGGAATGTCGTCTTCATTATCCCCTGGTGGAGCTCAGAGTCCTGCACGCTGGGCAACCATCCCAAGTATTATCTTAGGGTTTGGAGCTGCATGTGTCAGTGAGGGCTGAGGAATGGGATTGCAGGCATACCTTGTTTTACTGTGCTTCGCAGATACTGCCTTTTTTTTTTTTTCATGTTTAGACCTGAATTAAACAAGTCTATCAGCACCATTTTTCCAACAGCAGTTTATCACTTCATGTCCCTGCGTCACATTTTGGTGATTCTAATGATATTTAAATGCCTTCATCATTATATTATTTGGTATGGCAGTCTGCAATCAGTGATCTTTGATGTTACTATTGTAATTGTTTTGAGGGTGTTACAAACTATGCCTGAATAAGATGGCAAACTTGCTGGATAATGTGTATTCTGATTGCTCTACCGACCAGTTGTTCTCCATCTCTCCTTCTCCCCAGGCCTCTCTGTTCCCTGAGACACGATACTAGAATTAAGCCAACTGATAACCTACCATAGTCTCTAAATGTTCAAGTGAAAGGAAGAGTTGCAAGTCTCTCACTTTAAATCAAAAGCTAGAAATGATTAAGTTTAGTGAGGAAGACATGTCAAAAGCCAAGATGGGCTGAAAGCTAGTCCTCTTGCACTTTTGCCAAGTTGTGAATGCAGAGAAAGTACTATTTTTATGTATTTGTTTTTATTGAAGTATAGTTGATGCACAATGTTATATTAATTTCAGGTGTGTGACACAGTGATTCAGTAAGTGTATATGTTATGCTGTGCTCACCACAGGGTAGCTGCCATCTGTCACCATACAACCCTATTACAATACCATTGACTGTATTCCCTATGTTGTATCTTTTATTCCCATGACTTTTTCATTCTATACATAGAAACCTATACATCCCACTCTCTGGGAAAAGTTCTCGAAGGAAATTAAGGGTGCTATTCCAGTGAATACACAGATGATAAGAAAGTAAAATAGCCTTATTGTTAATATGGAGACTGTTTCAGTGATTTGGACAGATCAAACCAGCCACAATATTTCCTTAATCAAAGTCTAATTCAGAGCAAAGTCCTAACCTTCCTCAATTCTGTGAAGGCTGAGAGAGGTGACCAAGCTACATAAGAATAGTTTAAAGCTAGCAGAGGTGAATTCATGAGTTTTAAGAAAAGAAGCCATCTCCATAATGTGAGAGTGCAAAGTGAAGCAGCCAGTGCTGATGTAGAAGGTGCCGCAAGTTCTCCAGAAGATCTAGCAAGATAATTAATGCCCTTGACTCCACTAAACATCAGATTTTCAGTGTAGATGAAAAGGCCTTCTATTGGAAGAAGATGCCATCTAGGACTTTCATAACTAGAGTGGAGAAGTCAGTGCCTGGCTTCAAAGCTTCAAAGGACAGGCTGACTCTTGTTAGGGGTGAATGCAGCTGATTTCTTTAAGTTGAAGCCAATGCTCACTTACCATTCTGAAAATCCTAGGGCCCTTAAGAATTATGCTCAATGTACTCTGTCTGTATTCTATAAATAAAACAACAAAGTGTGCATGAGAGCACATGGTTTACTGAATATTTTAAGCCCACTGTTGATAAAAAGGGGGGGCAGCATACAGAGCAAAGAGTCATTTTGACTTTGAAGTCTTATTATTAAGAAATATGTTTTGTGGGGATCCGTGGGTGGCTCAGCAGTTTAGTGCCTGTCTTTGGCCCAGGGTATGATCCTGGAGTCTCGGGATGGAGTCCCACATTGGGCATCCTGCATGGAGCCTGCTTCTCCCTCTGCCTGTGTCTCTGCTTCTCTCTCTCTCTCTCTGTGTGTGTGTGTGTCTCTCATGAATAAATAAATAAAATCTTAAAAAAAGAGAAAAGAAATATGTTTTGTGAGGTAATAGTTGCCATAGGTAGTGATTCCTCTGATGGATCTGGGCAAAGGAAATGGAAAATGTTCTGGAAAGGATTTACCATTTTAGATGCGATTAAGAACATTTGCGATTCATGCAAAGGGGTCAAAATATCAACAGTCACAGGAGTTTGAAAGAAGTTAATTCCAACTCCAGTGGATGATTTTGAGGGCTCCAGACTTCAGTGGAGGAAGTAAGTGTAGCTGTGGTGGAAATAGAATTAGAAGTGCAGCCTGAAGATGTCACTGAATTGCTGCAATCTCATGATAAAACATGATAAATGAGATGAGGAGTTGTTTCTCATGGATGAACAAAGAAAGTGGTTTCTTGAGACAGAATCTAGTCCTGGTAAAGATGCTGTGAAGACTGTTGAAATGACAACAAGGATTGAAAATATCACATAAACTTAGTTGATAAAGCAGAGGCACGGCTTGAGAGGATGAGCTCCAATCTTGAAAGAAGTTCTACTGTGGGTAAAATGCTATCAAATAGCATCATAAGCTACAGAGAATTGGTTTGTAAAAAGAAGAGTCAATTGATGTGGGAAACTTCACTGTCATCTTATTTTAAGGAATTGCCACAGCCACCCTAGCCTTCAGCAACCACCACTCTGATCCGTGAGCAGCCATCAGTATCAGGGCAAGACCCTCCACCAGCAAAAGGATTAAAATTCACCAAAAGCTCAGATAATGGTTAGCGCTTTTTTTTTTTTAGCAAAGTTGTGTGTGTGTGTGTGTGTGTGTGTTTAAGTAGGCTCCATGCCCAGAGTGGAGCCCAACCCAAGGCTCAAGCTCATGACCATGAGATCAAGACCTGAGCTGAGATCAAGAGTCAGACTCTTAATTGACTGAGCCACCCAAGTTCCCTGCCATATATTTTTAAATTAAGGTATGTGTTTCTTTTTAGACATAGTGCTCTTGTACACTTAATAGACTACAGTATACTGTAAATATAACTTTTATATGTACTGAGAAACCAAAAAAAATTTCACTTGACTTCTTTTATTGTGATATTCACTTATTGTGGTGGTCTGGAACCAAACCAGCAATAACTCTCTAGGGTATGCCTGTGTATCTAGGGAAGGGAAAGTAGGAGGTCGAAGGGCCATAGATCTGAATGGTATGAGGAAGGTTGGAAAGAACTAGGATTCTTCACCCTGGAGAAGAGTGCATGGAGAGAAGGGTAGGGGCTGATAATCGCTATCGATTATCTACTAAGCTTCATGTGGAAGAATGACTGGATCATTTATTGGCTCTAAGAACTTTCTGGTAGTGAGAATTGCTCACTAATAGCATGGGTTGTCATATGGAGAGGTGAGCCCCTAATTACTGGAAATATTTGAGGAAAGGCTTCCTATTCCCTTTTTGGGGGGTATAACTCAGGAAACTTGGGTCTCTGCCCCAAATCAGGGTTGAATTTGATCTGGGAAAGACAACCTTATTAGACTGGAAGTGGCTGTCTAGACATGGTGATGAGTAAGTTTAGGAGGCCACCTGTGGGTTCAGCAAGTCAGTAGTGATATCTGTGGGTGCAGGGGTGGAAAGCCATGGGACTCATACCATTTTTTGGTCAACCCTTGCTCTAAGATTCTGTAATTCTCCTTTTTGTACCTCAGCAAACTTCTTTTGGCACACCTGTCTGTGCATCCACACACAGTTTGTGTGCATTTCATATAGATGTGCGTGCGTCGTCCTCATGTTGACTTGGTCAGCTGTTAATATGGGAGTAGAGCCCAAAGCAAGCCCTCCATGGCCAGTTTTCATTCCTCTGTCTGAACTTACCCTACACTCTGGAGGACTCTAGCCCCTACTGCAGCCTACAGACTCCTCCTGGTCCTATGCACAGGCAACACTCATTCCTACCTCTGCAAAATCCCTTAGGGTTCTCTCCCCTGTCCTCCTCTTTCTCGTTTAGGCCTCCACACAAGCCCAGGCCCAGGCAAATACCTGTCCCTTCATGAAGGTGCCCTAACCCCTTCCCAGACCCGGCTGGCCCATCTGCCGTGGGAGCCGCAACACTCAGAGGCTGTGTTCAGCACTGCATCACTTAGCTATGAGCAGCACCTCTAAGGAAATGAAGACATGCTCCCTGAATGGTTTATGGAAATTAGCTTCTTTAGGTATCGAGATTAGTTGTCCCCAAATTATGGTCAAAGACAAGACTCGGATGCAGAAGTTTAGTTGGGAGGTGATCCCAAAGGAAAGAGGAGTAAGAGAGTTGGGGCATGGGGATGGAGGAAAAGCCAATGGAAAGGTAGATCACTGAGGCACCAGGGACTTGGTTCACTGGGGTCTCTGTGAACTGTATAAAGGACCTCCCAGATCTCTCCATTGAGGATAGGGATTGAGGCATTTGTCTATTTGCTCCCCACCCTACCGGTTCGGGGGCTGCCATGGGAGCTTTACCTCCCTGAATTTCAGGGCTGCACTTGCTTGCAAGCTGAGTAGACTCCCCTGTAGAGCAGTCCTGAAGCAGAAAAAAGGAGAGCAGAGATACTTGGCAAGAGCCTTGTCAACCTGAGCCCAGGCTCCCCTGCGACTAGCCCCCCAGCTGCAGCAGGAATCAAAGGTGAGCTGAGGGGAAATGGCACAGGACACTGAAACCATGTGCTGCTGTGGTAGGTTCAGCTGGTCCTGGGCCACCTCGTATTTCCACTATTGTTCCACTGTATGTTTATCTACATTTGTGAGCATTTACCTAGCTCATTTATTGAGCACCACTGTATACTCAGTTTCAGACACTAAGATACAAAAAGTTCCAAGTCTATTTCTTGTCTTCTCCCATTTAGATTGAAAGCTGCCTCATGCAGGGAATGTGGTACCCTAGACATACAGTCAGCGGGTATCCAAACAGGCTTGTTGATGGAGTGATTAATTAGTTGATTGAACAATTTACTAAACTAAACCTTCCCGGTTTCTATATTAAAAGTCATTCCTTATCGTAGGAGAAATCAAAAGTTTACTTGCAGGCCTCTGGGGCATTGTAACCTGCGGTGTATGCAGTACACATTCCAATGATAAAGTCCTTAATAACTACAGGATGAGTCGGCGGAATGATTTAGATCTAAAGTCCAGAGCCAGGCAATTACATCTGGCTCCTAGCTTTAAAAAATTGAAATAATCTTTGTCTGAATTTTTTTAAAGTATGTTGAAATTATAACATCAGATGTCAAATGTGGCGATGACTTACCCTGCCCATGTGAGAGGTGGCACAGGGGAAGCAGAACCTTAATATGCATGTTGCCACCACCGAAAGGTTAAAAACATCTGATGCGATCTGGTGCACTAATTGTACTTTTATCGATCACATTGGGAATCTGAATAGCATAAGGGAAATGAAATTCTTGAGGCCGCCCTTTCTGCCATAGACTTTCCTCATCTCCTCTGGACAAATGAGATGTTTGGAGAAGGAATTTGTCTCCAGGGGCTTGCTGTCCTGCTAGATTATTTTCTATTTCTCATTAATTCTTGTCTTCCTCTTGTGCATGCCATCCACCCCCTCCTGCCCTCACTTGCCTGTCCGAGGCACATCAAGCTGTCAGGCTCACCTGCTTGGGGCTCTCCCTCACTGCTCCACTGGGCCCTCTTCCCTCAGAACCAGAGGCAATCAGGGCTGAATGATGTCCTTTCCATGTTACTTGATAGTTGCCTCATCTAGGACTCTCTTCGCTCTGTGGAAGATGCTCTCTTTTGGTATAAAGGGCATGTTTTAAGTAATACTAAGAAATTATAAGGGGATGCCTGCTAGAACTGCTTTGAAATTGCCAAAGGAAGGTTAAGAAGGTCACTTCAAAGCCAGAAGCCCAGGTGAAAAATCTTGGGCTCTGGGCAGCCCAGGTGGCTCAGCAGTTTAGGGCCACCTTCAGACCAGGGCCTGATCCAGGAGACCCGGGATTGAGTCCCACTTCAGGCTCCCTGCATGGAGCCTGCTTCTCCCTCTGCCTGTATCTCTGCCTCTTTCTCTCTCTCTGTGTCTCATGAGTAAATAAAATCTATTAAAAAAACAAAAAGAATTTTGGGCTCCTTGCTCTGAGGGCAGGCAGGCCAGACTCTAATGTGGGTATGCCAGATGGAGGCCATGATGCAGCAGAGCAGGGCAGGAATGTCACAGAAACACATCACAACCTACAAAGTCACACAGGTGAGTCTCACAGACCTCATGTGAGCAAAAGAAACCAGACACAGGGGAGCACACGCTGCATGTGAAGTTCGAGAAGAGGCCAAGTTAATCTCAGTGCTGGAGAACAGGACAGGAGCTACCCCTCGGTGTGTGAGTAGGAGGACAGTCTATCCCTTGATGTAGATGGTGCACACACAGGTAAGAATCCACCAAATGGTACACCTTACCAATTATACAATACATTAATAAAAAGAACAGCAACAATAAAAGTAATCGTATGACAGTGGACGTTTTTGAAGCTTCTCCTACGGCCCCTGGGCCCAGCACTGTGCTCACTACTTCACTCGAATGCTTTCTCACTCCTCACAAACACCCCTCAAGGCAGGCATCTCCAGCTTAATTTTCCAGGTGGGGAAGCAAAGGCTTAGAGAGGTTTAACATGTTCAAGGGCACCTGACTTACAAACTGTTCCACTCGTGAAGCCAGCCAAAGTGACAGAATTCTGGAAAGCCAAAGCCTCTATCTGCAGTCAATCCCAGGACTAGACAAGAGTTGGCCATCTTCAAGCTGCAAACACACCCCCTCCCATTCCTGCTGCTTTTTCATCTGAAGGCCTGGGAAACGTCTATGGAGGACTGGGACAGGACAGGGCTCCAGGGTCAGAGCACAGAGGCACTCTGGGGGCTGGCAGTGAGCAGGGGAGAAACCACTGTCCAGGGAAGAAGACTGGGTACCCAGAGCTCAGACGCCTTAGACTCTGAACATCTTACACCTCTCCAGCTGAACAATGAGGAGAACCATTGGCCTGATTCCCTTTGGGTGCCCCCCCCACACACTAATAATGCTTATTGATTATTCATTGAGGGTAAGGTGGTTGCCCTCATATTTGGTGTGGGAGGAGCTTCTTTCTTTTTCCTCCTCTCCCTCCCTTCCTCTTTTCTTTCTTTCAACACATATTCATGGGGCATTAACCATGTGCGAGGCACTAGGGATCCTCCTGAGTGAATACAACAGGAAGTGCCTGTCATCAAGGAGTTTGCAGTCTGTAGGAGAGACCAACAATGACAAACCAAATAAGCACACAAAGAGTATATGGTATGTCACAAGATGTCAAGTTCAAGGGGGAACAATACAGCAGCTAAAAGCAGTAGATGCAGGAGTGGGGGTAGCAGAGAAGGGGTGGGATGTGGAATGACCTCTCTGGGGGCCTAAAGTGGGCATGCTGTTCATGCACCAGAGGGACAGTGTGCCAGGAGATCCAGCAAGTGCAAAAGCCCTGAGGTGGGAAGGAAGTACTTGTGTTTGGGGAGCAACAGAAGGTCAGGTTGGTTGGGTAAGGGAAAGAGAGTTGTAGGCAAAATCAGGGAAACAGGCAGGGACCTATGGTAGCAAGTTTCATTTCTATTTTGGAAAACTTTTGAAAGTTTTTGAATAGGGGCATGGCTCAATCTAACTTTTCTTGGAAGAATCTCTCTGGCTGTGAGTGGAGAACTGATTTGTCCAGGCCAGAGAGGGAGGCAAGGAGACCAAGAGGAGGCTCCTGCGAAATGAAGGCAGGAGACTGACCATGGAAGCCCGGACCACAGGGGAACGTGTGCTGAGCCTGTCGGTGAAGCAGCTACACAGTGGGGTTTCACACACATAGCACATAAGGTGCTCCCAGAAATGCTGTTTCAAATACAATTTTTTTCCTTTTCAGTTTTCTTTTCCTCTTCTCCTGCAGGGAACCAGATTTCCCAAAACATATAAAAGGTGTTCCCAATGTGGGGTGCATTAGTCCCAAGAATGTGCAAGTGATGAAAGTATTGAAACTTGTATTTGTAGCTACTCGTTACCTCCTTGATTTCTAGATTATTGCATCTGTGCTTATAATGTGCATAGTACATGGGTAAGATTATACATATACTCAGTTTATAAATATGTATGTTGGGAAATGTTGATAAAATATTTTGGGATGGGGAGGGCAACAAGAAAATATTTGGCCTTCAGGGTAAATCCCAAACTCCACAACAGGGCTAATGACTGCTCCATCATGACTTCCTGTTCTCCTCTCTTCCCTCATCCCCACATCCACATGTCACAGAACTATCTCCCCATCACCTGTCATTCATTGGTGGAGATTCATGAGAAATTGTTCATTGCCTTTCAAAACTCAGCCTTTCTTGAACCATCTCCCTGACACCACATGCTACCATCAGGCCCTGAACATATTTTTAGCAAGGCACCTGAAATGCTTTATTGCTCCTATTTATTTCCAGCCTATATGTCTTTTTTTGACTGTGAACATCTTGGGAAAGGGGTGGTGATTTATTGGTCTTTGGATCTCAGGGTTGTCAGAATTAGGAAATAAAAATACAAGGTGCTCAATTAGCATATTTTTTTAGCTTAAATATATCTCCCTAGGACATACTAATTATGACATAGTTACACGATGAAATTATTTGTTGTGTATGTGAAATTCAAATTTAACTGGGATTCTGTATTTTTAACCAGCAATCCTATTGCATCCCCAGGGTGCTCAGGTACTGTCATGGTGGAGATGTTTAATAATTATCTTTTTGAATAAATGTCTGCATAAATCGTTTAGGCAACAGCTATAAATATCCCACCACCACCAATACAGAGATATATAAGGACTGATCTTTTATCTTTTTAATAAATATGATGTTATTAAGGGGAAATTTGACACCATTGTGTGTGTGTGTGTGTGTGTGTGTGTGTGTGTGTGTGTGTTTCCGGCTCTGTCTACTGACTGGGCTTAGGAGCAATCAGCAATGACTCTCTAGTAGCCATGAACACCCTAGCGCTCATATCTTGGTTTCTAAATACCAGTCCTCTAAAAGTTATATGGAGAAATAGCTGGAAAGCACAAATGCAACCTGGAACATCTTGCTTTGTCAGAAAAACAAAGGATAGCTTAAAGATTAATTAGGTCATGTATAAAGGGCATAGGACTCACTCAGAAGGGGCTTCAATGCACCAGTGTGATAATTTGAACATCAGAAAGGATAATTTCAGTAATGAATATTAACACATTGAAAAAAATGCATGTATAGGGGTGTGTGTGTGTGTGTTGTGAGACAGAGAGAGAGAGAGAGAGAGAGTCAGTCAGTCACTGACATTCTTTCTAGGAGATTGGGAACTAATAAATATGAAAGGAACAGTAAAATGAGAAAATCATCATTTTGTAACCAGCAATCTAGTAACTGATTCAGCTGAATATAATCCAGGATGATAAAAGAATATGATTAAAATCATCAGACAACAAGATATTCACATAAACCTGAATGATCACCCCGCAGATTGTTTATAATTCCAAGGGGAGCGTGAATGGTTACAATGGCAGGGTCTGGCAGCCCGTCCTCTAACCAAGCAATCAAACATCCCCCCAGAGGATCCTGAAATTATAGATCTTCTGATGTGAAACAATTAGAAGTACTAGTAACACTTAGGTAATATTTTTGGCAAAAATGCCTAACCAGAACCTAATCGCGAGAAAGCAATCAGCCAAATCCAGATGTGGTAAATTTTATAGAACAACTGGCTTGAAATCTTTACAAATATCAGTACCATAAAAGGCAAAGACCAGTGGGAGAGTTTTTCCAGCGTAAATGATGCTAAAGGGGCAGAGCAACGAAATGATGTGGTACAGGGTGGATGGAGGGGGGAAAAGCTACAAAGATATTTCGGGAATGCTAGGAAAAAACTAAAACGATATTATTGAATTAATGTTCATTTTCTTATGTGTGAGTGCCGTGTGATGCTTGTGTAGAATATTCTTACTCCTGGAGATTCATGCCTAAGGATTAAGGCTGCATGTGGTGATGTCTGCGACTTAATTTCAAATGGTTCAGAGAGAGAGAGGATGAATCTTGGTCGAGGGTTTTAAAGCATTAAACATCAGCAAGGCCTACAAAAAGGTGGGGCATGGGGATATTTGGAGAGGAAAGGATCCAGAAACTGAAGAAAGGCTGGGATGGATAAAGGGAGGGCAGAGCATTTGTGAATTGGCAAACAGTCCATGGGGAGGGAATGGTTGTATACTCTCTCTCCCTCCTTCTCCAGAACATTCTCCCACTCTCATTTCAACAAAGCCCTCACTTCTGGCTTTGGGGTATGCTATGACATATCCCCGGCTAGAGTAGAGCTAAACAATTGATTGGTGAAGATAAAGCTCCTCTGGTGAATTTGGCCCTTCCAATCAGACCTCGGTATCTTCAAGCATCACATTGCCCTTCGATATCTTTATTAAAACATGTATACCACACACAAACATGCAAGCATAATCCAACATCCCCCTGCACCCCCCCACCCCTCCTAGTGACTGCTGATGATGACAGAATGCACCATCTGAGCAATGATTTCTTTCATGACAATAATTACAAAACACTTAGTGGTATTTCCAAATGATTATACATTTTATCTAAATATTTATCTTTTTGAAATTTGACTTATAATCTATAAGTAATTAGTTATCAGCCCAGCTACCAGGGTGACAGGCAGGTTCCTTAATTTTCTATGCAGTCGACAGATTTTAACTCTGAAATTATTCTAGTCACAGCACACTTCAAAGGTCTAAATGAAAAAAAAAAGTTAAATGCCTTAATATCTTTGAGATTTGCAAAGATATTTGAGGATTTGCTGAGGGATTCGGTGTAGGATGAAGAAAGTGTTTTGTTAGCAGGGAGACTAACTTGCATCTCCAATTTGAAAGAAAATGTGAAATCCAAATGCACAAAGATTATTTAGATGAGAGCGCACTGAACAATCATTGTTCTCCCTCTGCATTCTGAGCGGCTGAGTCCAACGTTACACTGGTTCAGAGGAAAGGGGGTGGGCGTGCTTTCCCACTTTTGCAAGGGTAACCACGTTTCCACAAATATAATAAAATGCAAACTGGCAAATCTGAATTCTAAGGTGTATAAACTATAACTGAAGCTCAAACTCCTGCCCCGCGTGGACAAACACACCCTCAAGGTACATTCACAAGCCTGCTGGTGTGCTGGGCTAAGTCACCCTCCAACTTTCCTGTTGACCCTGGCACTGCCTGGCCCACGTGAGGCTTCCAGGCCTATCCCCAATAGGGGATATCCTACTGGAGCTATCCCCAATCCCGCCCCACCGGTGCTTTCCCCTGCCACACCTGGCGCATCTTCTGTGCTCCTCTGTCTCACAGTTTAGCTCTTCTTGGCACTGAAGCTCCCACTTATCCCTCATTCCCCATGACTCTGTCCCAGAAAGCCTGGCCCAATGCCGAAGGTACAGGAAGTCCTGAATGCAGATTTAACTCGTTGACTGCATTCAACTTGGCTGATGGGCTTTGGAAATTACCTTTTGGCCAATATCCAATTGTTTGCTGCCATTGGTCACCATCTCTTAAGAGCCAAATAGAGCTGACCTTTGAATAACACTAGTTTCAACTGCACAGGTCCACTTATAAGTGCATTTTTTCCATAAATGCAGTACAGTACTGTCCATGTATTTTCTCTTATGATTTTCTTAATAATATTTTATTTTCTCTAGCTTACTTTATTGTAAGAATACAGCATATAATACACATAACATACAAAATATGTGTTATTGACTAATTATTGGTAAGGCTTCCAGTCAATGGTAGGCTATTAGTAGTAAAGTTTTGGACATCCAAAATTATATGGGATTTTTTTGACTGCATAGAGGGTCATCTTCCCTAACCCCTATATTTAAGGGTCAACTGTACTAAAAAGTGGCTCTGGGTAACTTGGAATGATGGTAAGCCAACCCTGTCACCCTCCCAAGCACCTGACCTAGCACCTGGCTGCAGGGACTCTGTTCTCCCCTATGGACAAGCAGTGCCTGGAGGGAGCTGTGACCTCATGTGTGCTGACTCTCTGGTCAATTCTGGCTGCACTGTTCTGTTCCACAGTGAGGATATGGGGATAGGATTTTCTGGCTGTTAATTCACAGCCAGCCCCCAGCACACACATTACTGTTCTGACAGGCTCTTTAGGAGAAAGCTTCCATGGGGCTTCCTATGAATCCAACCATCACAAGATGATTCTTTTAAAGTCCTAGTTCAGGTGGGAGCAGTAAATGGCTTCATGGGCGCAAGATTCCGTGCCTTTCATCACCATGCCTGCTCTCCAATACCCATCCCCACTGTTTCTTCCATCTTCTCCCAGAAGGACAAGTTGAAATGCCTCTGAGAAATGCACTTCATTTTCTCTTGTTTCAGCCAGGAACCCAGGTCCTTGATGTCCTTGTGTTCCTGGTCCCTATTCCCCAGGACCTATTTTCACATCTATGTTTTCCAAATTTGGTAGGATAAGCCCTCGATTCCTCAGACTAGTACAGGCCTCAGCAAAGCTGTGACCTCAGGGGTGTGCATCTTTCTTCAATCAGATAGATCTTCCTTTTCTGCCCAGAATTCTTCCCCTACCCTACTCTCCCTGCTTTTCCCACTTAACTCAAACTCTCCTTCTTATCTCCCTATCAGAACAGCTCTCTGGAGAGATTCAGATATTCCTCATCAATACTCTGATGTGAGCTAGTTTTACCTGTCCTGGGGATTTACTCTAAATCTGGTCTCTAGTTGCAGAATAGAACTGTAAGTCCTAAGGAAGGCTGGCTGTGCTATAGTCGATCACCTTCTGGTTGGGTTTGCCTCAGGCAGTCAAAGCCGGAGTGAAATAAAAGCCTTTAACAGCTAAGCAAATGCGTGGCCCTCCTGAGAATCAGCAGGCAGATTAGAGGCAGGACTCCCTAGTGTCTGCCATTAGCTGTCTGATTTGCAAGGTTGACTGAGCTATGATGTTTGTTAAT
Source organism: Nyctereutes procyonoides (assembly GCF_905146905.1). NCBI lineage: Eukaryota > Metazoa > Chordata > Mammalia > Carnivora > Canidae > Nyctereutes > Nyctereutes procyonoides. Next base: position 7,868,853 of record NW_026575030.1, on the reverse strand, counting down.
TCATTTAACAAATATCTGTTGAGAACCAACTACATGCCATATAGGGTCTAGGCTAAGGGAATGCAGCAGTGAACAAGCACACAAAATCCCTGCTCTCATACACCTTGTATTCTAGTGAGGTAGACAATCTATAAACAAGGAAAACAATTAAAAATATGATTCATGACAAAGAGAGCAAGGGGAAAGAGCAGTTAGGAGGCTATTGCTGTGATCCAGGGGGAAGGTGATGATATCTTGGACCAAGGTGGGCAGTGGCAAAGGTGACAAGTGCTTATATTCTGGACATATGGTAAAGGTAGAGCATGTGGATTTGCCGGTGGACCAGATACAGGGTCTGAGAGAAAGAAAAGAATCAAGAATGTCTCCAAGAGCTCTGGCCTGAGGACCAGAACAATGGAAGGCTGCAGGAGGAGCAGATTTGGGGGTGTCTGTCGATGAGCAAGAGGTAGCATTCAATTATTTATCCATCCATGTATCTACTACTTATTGGGCTTGGCAGTGTGCCAGGGCTGGTGGTAGAAGGTGAGTGATGAATGACACAGTCCTTCAACTCATGACCCTAACAGCCCAGTTGGTATGAGGAGTCTTGATTCAATAAGCACACAACAAATGCATAAATATCAGCTACTGTGAGGTCTACACAAGAAAAGAATATAGATTTTGGATGAATATAGATTTTGGATGGTATGTTGCAGGAAATCTAACTTAGTCAGGAGGGGGATGCTGGTTAGGGGAGGTGAAGATCAAGGGGTGGTATGATGGATGAGTAAGAGTTAACCTGGTGATAAGGCTGATGTGGGAAGAATATTCCAGTGAGAACAGTGTGTATGAAGACCCTGTGATTAAAGGAAGTGGGGGACACAGGACATTTGGGGAAGAGTAGAATGTACATAGTGTCTGGAATATAGTAGGTAAGAGAGAACATGGTGGGAGAAGGTGCTTGAGGGGTTCATGGGGCCAGGTCATGCCGAGGTTTGCAGTTCACATGCAGGTAATTTGTCATTCTTTTAAAAGTAATGAGAGGTCATTAAAATGTTTAACCAGAAGGAGAAGCTCATCTAATTGGCATTTTGGAAGATCACTCTGACTGGAGAGTGGAGAATAGTTCAAGGAGGACCCTGGCAATGGAGAACCAGGAGGAGGGGACCATATAAACCCAGGAGAGAAGTGGTGGAAGAGTGGAGTGAAAAGGGGCCGAATGACAGGATATTTAGGAGATACGAAAATCTGCAGTACTTTTCAATAGACTCGTATGGCGAATGAGGATAGAAAATAGCAGGGTTGGGTTTAAAAATTTTTTTTTATATTTTGTTTATTCATGAGAGACAGAGAGAGAGAGAGAGAGAGAGAGAGAGAGAGAGAGAAAGGCAGAGACATAGGTAGAGGAAGAAGCAGGCTCCTCACAGGGAGCCCGATGTAGAACTCAATCCCAGGACGGGATCACGCCCTTAGCCGAAGGCTGATGTTCAATGGCTGAGCTACCCAGGCATCTCTCAGGGCTTATTTTTTTTATTTATTTATTTTTAAAATATTTTATTTATTTATTCATGACACACACACACACACACACACACACACACACACACACAGAGGCAGAGACCCAGGCAGAGGGATAAGCAGGCTCCATGCAACAGCCTGACGTGGGACTCGATCCCGTGTCTCCAGGATCACACCCTAAGCTGCAGGCAGCGCCTAAACCACTGCGCCACCAGGGACTGCCCTGGGGCTTATTTTTTAAATGTGAATATAAAAAGAATGCAGGAGATGACATTCAGGGGCCTTTACTATTATTAAACAAATAGTTGCACGTTTTCAGTGAAAAGTGGAGCACATTTCCTTATCTGTGTTGCCTGATACTGTCTCCTGGAATAAGATCCCCGGGGCCTAAAATTCTACCATGCTTGGGATATCTTGGGTTGAATCATCTAAATCTAATGTCAGAGACAGGAAAAGGGTGGCATGGAGGGAAGAGGTTTGCAAAGTACAATGTGTAGAGGCAGATATGCCCGGGGCTGCATCTCAGTACCACCACCTACTGATTGTATGATACTGGCAATAGTTAACCAGTCTGAGCATCAGTGCCCTTACCTATAAAACGAGAAGAATAGCAGAGCACTAACCTTATAAGGCTGTTGGTGATAATTACATGAACTAGCACATGCAAAGTGAATTCCCAGGACTTGGCATATAATAAATAAATAAAGGGTAAATGTTACCATTATTCATAAATATACTACTATCTATGAGAGCATTTTAGCACCTTGGTTTATAATCTACTTGTATCAGTTAGCTAATGCTGTGTAACAAACTCCTCCAAAACTTAGTGACTTAAAACAACAATCATTGGCTCTCACTCTTGCTTCTGTGGATTAGCCGGGATTCTGCTCGTCCAAGTTGAGCTCAACAGGGTGACTATAAGATCTGCTCCACAGCGCCTGAGCCTATGATCCTCATTGCAGCTGCAGAAGCACAGGAGGACAAGCCCAAATGTACAACCATACTTTACGCCTCTGCACACATAATGCTCACTAATTAATTCTTTTTGGAGAAGCAAGTCACATGACCAAACCCAAATTCCAGGAGTAGAGAACTCTACTTACCTCTAAAGGGAGCAAATAACATGACAAAAGGTGTGGATATAGGGAAGATGAAAATTTGAACACTCCAATTTCTCAGTGTGTCTTGTCACTCTTCAGTGCCTCCTGCCTTTCCATGAAGAATCATTTGGGATCATCAAGGCATAGAAAAATGGCTGCTGAGACCCAACTCCCTTTTCCATTCTAGTTTCTTCCATTTCTTTCTTGCTCCTATTTAATAATCTTTTTCAGGGTTGTGACTTCATATTCCTTTGAAGAAATATCAGTCAAGCTTCTTTGATTGCAAATCACAAAAATAAACTCTGGCCAGTTGTATCAAGAAGGAAATTGAATGAAGGGTTATCATGCAGCTCACAAAAACTGGTAGGCAGTTGGAAAATCAGGTTGGAAACAGAACAGATCACACGACAGCTCTGGGGATCCAGGCAGTAGAACCTGATCAATTCTTTTTTCTAGGCACTGATGCTGGGGTGAGGGAGCTCCGGGGCGGGGGGAGGGCTTTCCATCACTGTGTCTTTGTGCTCAGAATTCAAAGTCCTGGCAGAGAGAGGCCCACCTCTTGGTTGGGGCAGGGAGGGCATCACAGTTTATAGCTTGCCAAGGCTGTCCAGGATGAGGAAAAAAGGGGGTTGGGATAATGGAATGGGATGACCTAAAACAATCAATGTTCCTCTTTGTCAGGCTTTGTAGCCAGTGGGTGTAGTAGAAAGAGCCCTGGAGTACAAGCAGCAGGCCAGATTCTATCCCCTGCTCTGCCCCCAACTTGCTTAGAATACTGAAACCAATGTGGATTTTTTTTTCTTTTGCAAACACTTATGTGGGGCTTACAGTGTCCCAGATGCTGTTATAAGTACTTGGTAAGTATTAACTCAGCAGTCCTTGACTTTAAGGAGTTGTTAGGGAGGGTGATGGCATACCTGACCTCATAGCTTTAGTTGTAGGGAGTAAATAAACAACATGTGTAAAACATCTAGCATAACACTGACATGAAGAAAATGCTCAGTATATGTGAGTTCCCTTCCCTGAGCCACCTCCCACTTCCATCCTTCCAGAGAGCTCTGTGAGAGAGGAGGATACCTGAGGTTTAGGTATCACTCTAAGCTTCTGATCTTGACCTTAGGAAGAGCATTCCCTCCAACAGCCTAACTGCCCACCAGAGCCCAAGAGGAGGTATGGGATGTTGTAAGATGCTGGGGCATCTTCAGAGTGGACCAGTATGTGACCTCAGGATGTCTTGTTACCACTGACTTTGGTATTTCTGATGCCAGGAAAATGTTGGCCTCATTTTCTATGCTCTTAGGAGTGTTGTATATATTCCATAGTGATGGTAGAAATGTTCTCTATGCTGTCCAATATGGTAGCCAGTAGCCACCTGTGGCTACTGAGTACCTGAAAATGTGGTTAGTTTTAATGGAGAACTGAATCTATTTTAACTTGAATCATTTAAATTGGTGGCTAGTGGCTACCAAATGGAGAGTGCAACTAGAGTTTTGATGCTATGGAGTTCCCTAGGAGACCCTGACACCTGGAGTGGGGTGGCAGGATGGTGTTTTAGAGAGGGACTCAGTGTCTCACTTTCCATCCCTAGGATGCTGCTCCAGAAAGGTCCCTGCCCTGACAATCACTGAGCCCTGGCTTCTGCTCTACCTCTCCACCCAGCTTTTCTTACTCCCTAGCGACAACCCCAGGCATCTGACTGATGCCTTGGGCAGGAATCATCCTGCTTCAATCCTGCTCAGGCTTCTTACAATAAACAGACCCAAAGGTTAATGGAGGTGAGATAAATGGGAGACACTTGGAGAAGAATTAATTAATTTGGGGTTTCAGTTGCCCCAGAGTGACTCATCCCTTCAGAACCACCTGTGTCCTGGCTGATTTCACAGGTTGCATTCTACAAAAGAAGAACAACAAAGATTCCATATACACCAACAGTAACATTTAGAATCACAGAATGTCAAAGCTGGAGGGAACCTTCAAGAGCATCTGGCTCAACATCCTTATTTTATGAAGGGGGAAACTGAGGTATAGGGTAGGCAGCCTGTGAGGCTGGCTCTAGTTGTTCAGGATGGGGTGTGGCAAAGGAGGCTGTTCCCTTCCTGCATCCCAGCTGATGAAGCCAAAGGGTGGGTCCCACAAGATCCCAAAGGAGTAAGCCAGGAGTATAAACCAGAGAAGTATGTCGAAGGTGGGTTATCTGTGCAGGGTGTGGGGAGCAGAGACGGAAGGCCCAGGGAGACAGAACTGGAAAGGAAGAGGTAAACCACAGAAGTGTGGACCCACATTCTGGACAATTAGCAGAGTCATCTCTGGGGCTGTCCTAGTCTATTCAGGCTGCTATAACAAAAATACCACATGCTGAGTGGTGTACCTAACAGACATGTGTTTCTCGCAGTTCTGGAAGCTGGGAAGTCCAAGACGAGGACATCAGCAGACTGGGTGTCTGGTGAAGACTCATTTCCTGGCTCTCAGAAGGCAATCTTTTCTCTATGTCTCCACATGGTGGAAGGAGGTAAGGGAGCAGTCTGGGTCCCTTTTATAAGGACAGTATCCCATTTATTTTTTTTAAAGATTTTATCTATTTATTCATGAGGGACACAGAGAGGCAGAAACATAGAGGGAGAAGTAGGCTTCATGCAGGAAGCCCTATGTGGGACTCAGTCCCAGGACCTCGGGATCATGCCCCAAGCCAAAGGCAGACACTCAACCACTGAGCCACCCAGGCATCCTGGACAGTATCCCATTTATGAGGCTCTACCCTCATGACCCAATTCCCTCCCACAGGTCCCCCCTTCCAGCAGCATCCCCTTGGGGGTGGTTTTCTCCATATGAGTATTGGAGGGCACACACATTCAATCTATAAGAAGGACCCACAGTGAGACTTTTATGGGTGGCTAAGGGTCCATTTCCTGGGCAACCTGGACCCAATTTGGGAACCCAAGATGAGACACAGGATAGAACATAGTAGGACTTTGCCCTCATTTCTAGTGGCACTGCTCCAAGGCTCATTCCCAACTTTTCTGCCTGTCTCTGCAGTGCTTCCAAGATGTGACCCTAGCAAAATAGGCCACATATTTTGAAACCACTTCTCCATCTAGAGCTGCATTTGACAGTATATATAATGATACTAATGGGTGTTATTTATTGAGCACTTCTTACTAAGGGCCAGACATAGCGCTAATGGCTTCACAAGCCATTATGCCACTTGATTCCCATGACAACTCTGTCAAGTAGGCTTTCTTCTACCCATGTTACAGATGAGCAAACAGGCTCAGAAAGGACCGGACAACTTATCCCAGGTTCCTCAGCTAGTAGGTGGCAGAGGTAAAATTTGAGCTCAGGTCTGTCTGACTTCAAAAGCCTGTTCTCTAGTAAGCCTGTGAGTAGAGCAGGACAGGCTCACTGGCTCCATTTGACAGACTTGAAAATGGAAAGACTTGTGTGACAGCCTAGGGACACAGTGCTGAGTACCAGCATAGAGGTACTCTTAATGCTGAGTTCTCTGTGCTTCCTTCCAAGACCATGTTTTTTTCCCCAGTTAGGGGTCATTTTTCTCTTGTGACCAGGTAACTTCACAATTTATTTCATTTGGCAGGCAGGGAGGGGATCTCCCCCATAGTGCTCTCAAGTGCCATCTGAACAGTGACTATTGATTGGGGGAGTCAGGAGCATGGTCTCATTTCTGAGTCATTTCCGAAGGCACACCACTTCCTGAGTGGCATCCCCAGTTAAATTACAGTGCCTTGTCCTTTTGGCCAGCTCCTTGTGTGTGAAGGGAGGTGGGGCTCCCAGCAGACTGCAGGGAAAGGTTAGAAGCTCCACACAGCATCCCCGATGAATGTTGGGGGCCTATTCCACCAAACGTGTGTCTGAGCAAAGAGCACTCCTGCCTGATTAATAGGCACATGCTTTGCCTTGATGAGGGCTCGGCCCACAGAAGGGTCGTTAATCATCTCTCTTCAGTGTCCTAACATGAGAGCATAAGCTCCCAGGGGTTGGGGCTGCTCCGTCTTAGACACTCAGGGGTGCCATGCCACAGCTCTCTGTCCACAATGTTCCCCAATGCACCTGTGAGGACTAGGAGAACCTTAACTGGTACCTTGTCCCCCAACCCTGTCATTGTGTGGCTCTGTCTGGTCCCTTCAGAGATAGGAACTCAGCTGTCACCCTTGGGTGGTGTCTTCTGCCCTTGGTGTGTTGGGGAAGGAAGTGTCAAGAGGCTGAATTTGCCTTGGGAGCTGGAGTTCCACTGAGGCCAGAGGACTTCACTCCCTTTTCCAGAGGAATAAAAAGAGATAATACTGTCTTTGGTTTGTTTTCATTTCGTTTTTGCTTTATTGTGGTAAAGTACGTATAACATAAGATTTACCACTAGTGACATTTCGTACATTCACAGTGCTGGGCAGCCATGACTCTAGATGCAAGACATTCTCATCACTCCAAAAAGAAAGACATTAACAGTCACTTCTCATTCCTTCCCATGAGCCCCAGGTCCCGGTGACGACTAATCTGCCTTCTGTGTCTATGGATTTGTCTAGTCTAGAAATTTCCTATGAATGGAATCATACAATATATAGCCTTTTTGTGTTTGGCCTCTTTTTTAAAAAAATAAGAGAGACACACAGAAAGAGGCAGAGACATGGGCAGAGGGAGAAGCAGGCTCCCTGCAGGGAGCCCGATGGGGGACTCAATCCCAGGACCCAGAGATCATGCCCTGAGCCAAAGGCAGACACTCAACCACTGAGCCACCCAGGTGTTCCTTATCTAGCCTCCTTTACTTAGTGTAATATTTTCGAGGTTCATCCATGTAAGTAGTTTATTCCTTTTCAATGGTTGAATATTATTCCATATTATTTATCCACTCAGCTGTTAGTGAAGGTTGGGTTGTTTCTACCTTGTGGCTTTTATAAATAATGCTGCAAATGAACATTTGCGTAAAGAAATAATACCATTTTATCTGTTTGAAACCAATCCACTTTGTTCCTTCCGTGCTGTAGCTGCTAGCCACCTGTGGATATTTAAATTTAAATTAACTAAAATTAAATAAAATAAAACCTTAGCTCCTCAGTTGTACTGATCACATTTCAACTACTCAAAGCTACACATAGGTAGCAGTTACCGCATTGAAGGGCACAGATGCAGGACATTTTCACCATCATAGAAACAGAAAGTCCTATTGGTAAATGTCTATCTAAAATGGACCATTTAGGGGCACCTGGGTGGCTCAATGGTTGAGCGTCTGCCTTTGGCTCAGGGTGTGATCCCAGGGTCCCGGGATCGAGTCCCACATCAGGTTCCTCACAGGGAACCTGCTTCTCCCTCTGCCTATGTCTCTGCCTCTCTCTGTCTCTTATGAATAAGTAAAATCTTTTTTTAAAAAATGGGCAGGGGTTGAGACAGAGCTGGTGATGTTTCTCGGTGGCTTGAAGGGAGAGGGCCCCCCCACGGTCAGCAGACCAGCCCCCTGTCAGGAGGGAAAGCAGGAGAACGGCACTGAACCAGCATCACTTAGTCACGAAGGCATGGGCAAGGAAGCAAGCAAGAAGCAAGTCACCTGCTCCCTGTTGTGGGGCAGTCTCAGGCACCCCACAGGGGGCCCCAAATGGGCTTTCAAGCATCTGGGGGTAGCACAGCCTCCTGGAAAAGTGGATGCACTCAGGGCCAGATTGACAGACCCCTTATGGCAAGCCCCTGGCCCTCCCCAGAGGACAGACAGGAAAAACAGCCACATGGGTCACAGGAGTAGGGATTGGGCAAGCCTGGGCTGAGCAGCGGAGAGACAGTGGACCTGTGTGCATCTCCACCTGAAAACAGCCCCCACCCTCATCTCCCACCCACGGTGGCCACAGGCCCCCGGAGAAACCCAGGCTGCCAGTGGTTGGGGGCCAGCCCTGGTTGGGCCCCAAAGATTCAAACAATTCACTCTCTTCTTGAAATTCAATTTTTCTCATATATATATGTAATAAAGATCGACCCAGGAATGCATGAGATCATTGGTTTTAAGCTTTTTTTTTTTTTTTTTCAGTCAGTGAATTCTCTATTCAGACGCAGTCTTCCAAAGATTAGGACAACAATTCTCATGAAGTATAAAGCAAAGCTGCTCTGGTTAAAGGTGGTGGTGGTGGCGGCTGTAGTGGTGGTGGAGGAGGCAGCAGCTAAGTGATGCCCGGAGCTCCAGCACCGCACCCCAGCCACACCCTGACTTCTTGCCCCTGTGATTTCCCAGCTCTAAGTGCCCATGATTTAAAAGTGATATTTGCTCTCCTACCAGTTTGGGGGCAGATTTTGGAGTCAGGCAAGCTCTGGGTTCAAATCCCCATTCTTCCTTTGTAGTCCTTTGTAATTCGAGATAAGTAAATACCCAGTTTACTCTTATTTTCTTAATCTGTAAAGTGTATCAATATTACTCACTCTCCAGGGATCTTAGGAGGTTAAAGAGCGCCAGCATGGAATCTGAATCTGACATACAGCAGGTGCCCCTCTTATGTGTGTCCTGCCTTCACCCTGTGTGGGCTGACCTCATATCTCATCTCCCCTGTCCCCCCAGACCCTACTCAGGCTCTGTCATATGCAATCACGGGCCAGGCACTATGCTGGGGAGTCAGTAGTGGGGATTTAAAGATAAATAAGAGAGTCAATGACTTCATGGAACTCACAGATCAGAAACCAATAATTACCACATAGGAATTGTTTAAGGAAGTGGATATGTTCAAACCTAGCTGCAGGACTTCATATTTATCATGATGAATGTTCATTTTATAGCACTGGGCTAAATCTTCTGGCTTGTTTTGAATCTTATTTCTGTCATCAAACATAATAGTTATCTCATCTTTCTTTCCTTTATCTGCAAGTGTAACCAACACAGTTTCCATATCTTTTTTTTTTCCTAAAGATTTTATTTATTTATTTGAGAAACAGAGACACAGAAAGCAAGAGAGAGCGTGAGCAGGAGGGGAGAGAGAGAAGCAGACACTCCTCTGAGCAAGGAGCCCAATGTGGGGCTCAATCCCAGGACCCTGGGATCATGACCTGAACTTAAGGCAGATGCTTAACTGACTAAGCCACCTAGGCACACCAGTTTCTCTGTATCTTTCCAATGTCATGACCAAGATAGTGACAAGAACTAGAACTAGGGCAAGAGGAGAGTTCTCCGTCCTCTTCCCAAATTAATTCTAATGAGTACATGAGCCCTGTGGTTGTTCAGCCAGTTCAAAAGTCATCTTTCCATCTTATGCACACTTCTACACCTTTTTATTTTATAATACTTTGTAATAAATTTATTTTTATATGCACTTTCATAAGTTTACATGCATGCATAAATATAATGGTTACATAGACACATATAACACCATACATGGACATTATTGAGGGTTTTTTGGTCAATGTTCTCATTAGTCGTATACTCTTTATTTTTTTAATCAAAAATAGCTTATGAAAATCACTCCAACTTGGAGCACCAACTCGTAGGTAACCATCACAGCTCTAACATACCCTGTTAAATGTTTGCATAACAGGTTGTCATATGAAAAGTGTGCCATAATTTATTCATCTCTTCCTAATTGGTAAGAATTTTTTTCCATTTTTTCTGTACAAGCAATATATATTGTTGTATATATGTTCTTATATGCAGGTGTTTTATTTCTATGAGATAAATCCTGAGAAATGAGACTGCTCTTAATTAAATATCTTAATTTTAATAGACGCTGCCAGACCAATTTCCAAAATGGAAAATTTGGAAATTATAAATTTTATTTTATAATTTATAAATTATATTTCCACATAGAAATCAACAGAAGACTTTTCCAGTGTGTTAATTTTTGCATACCTGATAGGCTATAAAGTGATTTCTCATTGCACCTTTTTTTATTGAAGTATAATTGACATATAACATTGTATTAGTCTCACGCGTACAATGCAATGATTCAGTATTTGTATATATTGCAAAATGATCACCACAGTAAGCCTAGTTAACATGGGTTACCATATACGAATTAAACGAAATTGTGTGTGTTTGTGATGAGAACTTGTAAGATCTACTCTTTTGCAACTTTCAAATATGCAGTATAATCCCATTAACTAGTCACCATGCTGTATATCACCATCGCTACTTTAAATTTCCCTGCTTCAGAATTTACAACTATTTAATATTTGTTGATCCTTTATTTTTTAAAAAAATATTTATTTATTCATGAGAGACACACACACACACAGAGAGAGAGAGAGAGAGAAAGAGAGAGAGAGGCAAAGACACAGGCAGAGGGAAAAGCAGGCTCCTCGCAGTGAGCCCAATGCAGAACTCAATCCTGGATTCCGGGATTGCGACCTGAGTCGAAGGCAGGCACCCAAGGGCTGAGCCACCCAGGCGTTCCTATCTGTTGATCATTTAAATCTGCTCTCCTGCAGTTATTGTCTTCTTAGTTTCTTTACCTGCTATCAGTCTGCTCAATTCTTGTCAATTTGTATGAACCTCTTTACATGTTATAGATTTAACCCTATGTACTGCATTGCAAATATTTCCCCAAATCTATCTTGTGTGTATTGACTATATTTTAGTATCTCTTGCTATACATAAGTTTTTAATTGCTCTACTCTGCTTCTAAAACTCTGGTTTTCTAGGGGCCCATGGTGGCACAGTTGGTTTGGCGTTTGACTCTTAGTTTCAGGTCAGGTCACGATCTCAGGATCCTGAGATTAAGCCCCATGTCTGGCTCTGTGCACAGCATGGAGTCGGCTTGAGAGTCTCTCTCCCCCACCGCCCTCCCCACCCCTCCCACTAATTCATTCTTTCTGTCCCTCTAAAATAAATTATAAATCTTTTAAAAAAAACCTTCTGTTTTTTTTTTTTATTTATGATAGTCACACACACGAGAGAGAGAGAGAGAGAGAGAGAGAGAGAGAGAGAGGCAGAGACACAGGCAGAGGGATAAGCAGGCTCCATGCACCGGGAGCCCGACGTGGGATTCGATCCGGGCCTCCAGGATCGCGCCCTGGGCCAAAGGCAGGCGCCAAACCACTGCGCCACCCAGGGATCCCCAATCTTCTGGTTTTATATCATCAACTTGGATGGTCTCCTTTTCTCTAGATTAAAGATGTAGGCTCTTGGATGTGAATTTTATTTTGTTTACATTTTAAATCATTAAGTCATCTAAAATTTTTGTTTTTATTTCTCACAATCTGAAATACCAGCTTTACTGTTTTATTTCTCACTTATTTTATAAGCTATTCCTGGTTTTCTATTCTGTTTCACAGACCTATTTATTTACAATTATGGAAGTAACACATTATTTTGTTTATAGGAACTTTCTAGCATGTTGTGATACTTGGTAAGGCAAGTGCTCACTCTGCTTTTTAAAAAAAAAACATTAAAAAATATATGTTGTCTAGTCTCAAGAGATTTTTTAGAAATATAAAGCATAAGATCATTTTATCCAGTTCAAATAATCCTATTGGGATTCAAATGGGAATTATACTGTATTTATAGGTCCAACTCTGGAAAAACCAAGTTGGCATGCTATCTAGTCTCTCCATCTGAAAATACATTATCTGTTTCCATTTGTTCAGATCATACTTTATATTTATATTCTTTGATAAAATATTTTTTTATTTTATTTTATTTTATTTTATTTTATTTTATTTTATTTTATTTTATTTTATTTTATTTTATTTTATTTTATTTATTCATGAGAGAGAGAGAGAGAGGCAGAGACACAGGCAGAGAGAGAAGCAGGCTCCATGTAGGGAACCTGACATGGGACTCGATTCCGGGTCTCCAGGATCACACCCTGGACTGAAGGCGGACCTAAACTGCTAAGCCACTGGGGCTGCCCTTCTTTGATAAAATCTTATAATTTGTTTCACATGAGTCTTTTACCATTCTTGTAAACCTCATTCCTTGGCATTTTCTAATTTGTTTATGGAACGCTTTTCTTTTCTTTTCTTTCTTTTCTTTCTTTCTTTTCTTTTTTTCTTTCTTCTTTTCTTTTCTTTCTTTCTTTCTTTTTTTTTTTTTTAAGATTTTACTTATTTATTCATGAAAGACAGAGAGAGAGAGGCAGAGACACAGGCAGAGGAAGAAGCATGCTTCCTGCGGGGAGCCCGAAGCGGGGCTCTATCTCAGGACCCCAGGATCACACCCTGAGCCAAAGGCAAACGCTCAACCACTGAGCCACCCAGGCATCCCTTTTCAACACTTTTTTCATTTTCTTTTGTCATATATATTGCTGGAATAGAAGCCATTGATTTTTACATATTTACCTTGTATCCTGCTACCTTCCAAATTCTCTTGTACAGGTTGGTAAGTTTTTCTAATTAGAGTGTATTGAATTTTCTAAGAATCCAATAATCCCCTCAGTATAAAAAGAGAAGCTTTGATCTATCTTTTCTAATGTTTGTAGCATTTTTTGGGCTTATTTCATTTACCAGAACGAAATACTTGAGTAATTATAAGAGAGTAACCATTGCTGTCTAGTTACTTCTAATTTAAATATTTTTAGGCATTTTGCATTTAGAGTAATAATTGCTTTTATTTTTGTTACATTTATGTAACCTAATATCTAATTCTGTGTTACATTTATTAAAATTAAGTCCTTATAATATTCATATTTCAGTAATTTCTTTTACTATTTTGCTTAGATTTTAATTAGAAATGGCTACAGACTTATGTCAAATGTTCTTTAAGCATTTATTGATGAGATCACATAATTTTCCTGATCATGTAATGATACACTGGCTAATGTTAATAAATTTCCAGATATGGAGCTAGTCTGTATTCCCTGAATAAACCCTACTTGAGTTTAACCTATTTGTCTTTTGAAGCATCATTAGAAGCTACTCACTAATAGTTTAGATGCTTGGTCTGTAGACTTTTGTGAGATTGGCCTATGCTTTTTAAAAAATAATCTCCTTTTCAGTTTTTGGTATTAAAGTTATGTTGTTTTCATGAAATCAATCAAGAGAGCCCTCCGGCTTTTCACAGGGCTGAGAGTAGGTTATCTGACCCTGGAATCATCTGGTGTGTAAGTATCAGATACAAACCAGCTGTGACCCTATTAGGGCCTGATTATTTACGAAGTCCTAGCTCTCACGTTCTTGATTCTTCTACCATAACTGCTATTCAAGTGTTCTCCTCTCTGGAGCCAATTTTGGTAATTTGTGTTTTCTAGGAAATCATCCATTTGTTCTAAATTTTTAAATTGTTGCCCCAAAGTTGCATATGTTAATTTCTTGTATTTTAATTTCTCTTGCATTTTTGTTTTTGCTTGCTTTCACATTACTAATCTCTTTCTTCCTTAATCAAACCTGTGAAGACATATTTCACATCACTGTTGTTTTCCAAATACTTGATTTTAGATTTATTTCATTCTCTCTTATTGGAAATGTTTTTCTATATCTTTAATTTCAACTTTCATCTTGGCAAATTTCCTATTCTAGTTTTTAAAAATGTCTTGTTTATCGGTTTAATTTCTTGAATTCTGAACTATCTTAATGTTGATTTTAAATAATTAAGGCATTTAAGGCTATTAATATTTACTAGTATGGCTTTTTCTGATCCATGGGTTATATGTAAAGTATTCTTTTCATTGACTTCTTCAGAAGTTGTTAGATCCCTTTTAATTTCTCTCAATCTAAGGATTTTCTAAGATTATATATTTAATTTCTAAGTGGTTAAGATGTTGGCCATCTTTTTATTATGTGCTTCTAATTTTATTAGAATATGATTAGAGAATGTGGCCTCTATTTTATAGCTATATAATCTCTAGATTATATAGGTGCCCAAGATTATTAAGTTTTCAAAATTATGTATGTCTGGGGTGCCTGGGTGGCTCAGTCGGTTAAGCATCTGCCTTTGCTCAGGTCATGATTTCAGGGTCCTGGGATCGAGCTCTACATGGGGCTCCCTGCTCAGTGGGCCGTCATTTTCTCCCTCTCCCTCCTCTTATTTTCTCTCTCTCAAATAAAATCTTTTCTAAAAATGTTAAAATTATATATGTCTGGATTTAATTTATTAGTGTGAAATGTTCTAATTGTATTGCACTCTTTGTGTATAATTTTTTAAAAAGATTTTATTTATTTATGTATTTGAGAGAAGGAGTGCATGGGGGCACGTGTGGTGGGGCAGGGGGTGGTGGTTGGCTGCAGTGGCAGGGGCAGGCAGGGAGGGACAAGCAGATTCCAGGCTTGTGTGGAACCCCACATGGAACTCAATCTCACAGTCTCAGGACCCTGAGATCACGAACTGAGCTAAAACCGAGAGTCTGCAGTTTAATCAACTAAGCTACCGAGGCGTCCCTATGCATAATTTTAAAAATCAAGTTCTTGGGATCCCTGGGTGGCGCAGCGGTTTGGCGCCTGCCTTTGACCCAGAGCGCGATCCTGGAGACCCTGGATCGAATCCCACATCGGGCTCCCCGTGCATGGAGCCTGCTTCTCCCTCTGCCTATGTCTCTTTCTCTCTCTGTGACTATCATAAATAAATAAAAATTAAAAAAAAATCAAGTTCTTCTCACATTTCTAATAGCTTTAGCTCTATACGTTTAGCTGATACATTGTTTTGTATATCAATTTATGAAATATCTTCTCCATAAATTATAACACTTGTTTTTTTTAATTATAACACTTGTAATAATACAAGTCCATTTTTTGTCCTATTTGGAGTCTAACCTTAAATTCTACTTTGTCTAATGTTAAATATTACCACTCTTGCTTTTTACTCATTTGCATTTGCCTGGCATTCTTCTTCCCATTCCTTTTTTTTTTTAATTTTTATTTATGATACAGAGAGAGAGAGAGAGAGAGAGAGAGAGAGGCAGAGACACAGGCAGAGGGAGAAGCAGGCTCCATTCACCAGGAGCCCGATGTGGGATTCGATTCCGGGTCTCCAGGATCACGCCCTGGACCAAAGGCAGGCACCAAACCGCTGCGCCACCCAGGGATCCCTCTTCTTCCCATTCCTTTCATTGAATCTTTCATTGCCAATTTTCTTTGAAGTGTATTTATTTAAGCAGTATATAAATGTTGTTGGCTTTTAACCCTCTCTAATAAGCTATATCTTTTATTTTTTTTAAAATTTTTTTTTAATTTTTATTTACTTAGGATAGTCACAGAGAGAGAGAGAGAGAGAGAGGCAGAGACACAGGCAGAGGGAGAAGCAGGCTCCATGCACCGGGAGCCCGACGTGGGATTCGATCCCGGGTCTCCAGGATCGCACCCTGGGCCAAAGGCAGGCGCCAAACCGCTGTGCCACCCAAGGATCCCAAGCTATATCTTTTAAAGACATAATTCAGTTTATTCCCGAATGATTTATTTTTTTTAAGGATTTTATTTATTTATTCATGAGAGACACACAGAGAGAGGCAGAGACACAGGCAGAGGGAGAAGCAGGCTCCATGCGGGGAGCCTGATGTGGGAACCGATCCCAGGACTCTGGGATCATACCCTGGGCCAAAGGCAGGTGCTCAACCTCTGAGCCACCCAGGTGTCCCCCAAATGATTTAAAAACTTATATTCCTGCTTTTTCTTCCTTCTCCTACTGCTTTATACATGTGATTTGTCTTACATTATTTTTTCTTTTTTATGTTTTCAGTGGTTTGATCAGATTTTACTCATATTTTCCCCCCTTGTTAATTTGTACATTCTAACAAAACTGCTGCATTCTATTAACATTTTCTGTCACTTTCCTTGTACTCATAATCATTTGTTATTATTATTATTATCATTATTAGCAAGATATTGTTTTACCAAGCAAGATGTTCTATTTTCACATTGCCTCCCATCACTGTTACCCTATGACAAAAATCATTACAACACCTTCATTTAGTCCTCCCTCATTTCTCCTTTCCCTTCATCTTCCTCTCTCCCAATCTTGGAAGAGTCACTTGGGATGTCTCTTACCTCTGTGCTCCTGCTGACCTAGTGTTGCTCACATTATTTAGTGTTCTTATTTCTAGGCTATTGTTAGAATTTCCCTTGAAGTGTCTCCCTTCAGTTTCCAGACTCTAAATTTAAGATTCATATATTTCACATTTCCAGGGAACCCATTATTCTCCAACCAGGAATTTTCTCCTGTTTTTTTATTTAATTATTCTCTTTTTGCTATGTGATCCCTTTTTGTTTTCCTCTAGAATCCAAATGCTTGTGTGTCAGGTTTTCTGGTTCCATCCTCCAACTCTCTAGTTTTTTCCTTCATGATTTTCATTTCTTTATATTTTGCTCTGTGCATTAGTGTATATTATTTTTGCTTGACTCTCTAGGCCACTAATTCACGTCTCAATGGTGCCATCTTTTCTTTTCTTTTGCTTGCCACATTGGAAAGTTGGAAAACCACATTTCAGCTTCAGAAAGTCTTTTTTTTTCTAATTTTTAAAAATTTATTCATTCATGAGAGACAGAGAGAGAGAGAGAGAGGCAGAGACACAGGCAGAGGGAGAAGCAGGCTCCATGCAGGAAGCCTGACGCAGGACTCATTCCTGGGTCTCCAGGATCACACCCTGGGCTGAAGGTGGCGTTAAACCATTGAGCCACCTGGGCTGCCCAGAAAGTCTTTTTGGTGTGCATTTGCTACTTTTGATTGCCAAGAAGTCCTGTTTTTCTGTTCAGTCTCAGAGATAAGGAATTTGAAAGCTGACATAGCCAAGAGAAATTAAAATACAAGCAAATAATATGTGTAACTTTTGAGCAATGATTGTAAAATCTAGAAAAAATGGATCATTTTGTGGCAAATAAATTTTCAAAATTGACCACAGAAGAAATGGAACACTTGAAAAGAGCAATTATGATAGAAAAGAAAGTGATTAGATTTTACACCTGAAATTAATATTACCCTATATGTTAACTAACTGGAATTTAAATAAAAACAAATTTTTTTCAGGTAGCATCTTCTTTCCTTAAGACATCAGTCTTTTTTTTTTTCTTAAGATTTATTTATTTATGATAGACGTAGAAAGAGAGAGAGGCAGAGACACAGGAGGAGGGAGAAGCAGGCTCCATGCCGGGAGCCCGACGTGGGACTCGATCCTGGGACTCCAGGATCATGCCCTGGGCCAAAGGCAGGCGCCAAACTGCTGAGCCACCCAGGGATCCCCGACGTCAGTCTTTTCAACAAAGAAAAGAAAAGAAGAGAAAGAAAAGAAAAGAAAAAGAAAAAAAAAGAAAAAGAAAAAGAAAAAGAAAAGAAGAAAGAAAGAAAAAAAAAGGAAATGATTAGAGATTTCATAAATAATCAGGGTCCACTGAGACTACAGCTGAGTTTTTAGCTAGCATTTAGGGATCAAGAGAAGAGCTCTCCTTGGTGTCCTTTTTTATTTTTTTTCTGATAGATCATCCTCTCAGAGTGCCCTTAATGGAAACATGGTGGGATTCCCCAGCCTGAGATGGAGAGCAGCCTGCAAGTCTATTAGGGAGCTCTGGGCTCATCCCCAGAGGAGAGGGAAGTAAGCAGGATTGGGAAGAGGAGAAGTTGAACTGTGATGGGCAGTTTCCATAAAGTTTGATTTAATGAAGATCTCTGAAGTATGGCCTTTCAGAGTTGTCCAGAACTGAGTGAGGGTGCTGAGATTTTATACTCCGGCACCCCATCAGGTATTATTCAGTGTCATCTGTCCTGGAAAGTGGATACGTTTGGATATGCCAAAGTAATTCCCAAAGAGGGCTGGGTGGCAGTTGAGTGCTGCCTGTAGGCCTCTCAGAAGCTCAAGAAGGGAGAGAGGGAGGGAGAGCAGAAGATCTTCATACCTATAGGGAAATCTAGGTGGCAATGACAGCATCCACTACAGGTGGGCCATTATTTTTCTTTGTGACTCCCCTGAGTTTCTCTCCTTTATTGGAATATCACAAGTTCTAAACTGGTGGTTGGTGAATAGTTCCCTCATTGTGGGCCACTGCTGCTGCAGCAAGCAGGGTGACCATCCTTTTGAGGTGTGTGGAGGACATTTCTGACCCCTCTTTACCTCTAAGCCACCAGAGAATGAAGGACTCGGGCTACTTATTCAGCTATCTCTTGACCAGGCAGATGGGAGAGGAGGAAGGGAAGGGTGACATACCCCCTGGTCCCCTGGGAGGCAGAGTTCTGCAGATAAGCTCCTTTCGGGGGTCTGCTGCTTTACAATGCCTGCCATCTTCATCATCATTTATCCTGGAAGAGAAAGTCCAATATCAGTTTCCTTGACCATGATCCCTATGGTGCCCAGGGCTTTCCACAGGCCACCACAGTACCAGCTGCTGTTTGACCTGGGTGAGTCAAACTGATGAGAGCTGACAGTGGAGAGGAAGGGGGTTGCAGACAGGCTAGCTTTTCCTTGAAATCCCTTTCTCATCTTGTCCATGAGAACCATGTGAAAGATTTTGTTAGTTGAGTAGCTGAAATCAACATGATAACTCAGCAGCCAGTGGACCCAGTGTATCCTGGGCTGGAGGCAAAAAAGAGATGAATGCATTCCATTTAGAGGTGAAGGAAAAGTTTAATCAGTCACAGGACTGGTCCTTATTTGTGTGCCCATCCCTAGGCTAGGACCCCTGGGGATCTCTGAAAGGAAAAAAATAGCAAGCTCCTGGAGACAGTGTTCTCTGTGTATAATTCCATCCAAAGAGATCAGTGTTTATGTATTTAAGTAAAGCCTTATGTCTTATACATGAGTGTGAGCAAGTGGAAATGTTTACTCAGCCTGAATCCCTGGTTGCAGATCTCTCTATGATCCAGGCCCTTTGAAATTCAAACATATTCATGAGGCTAAAATACAGATGCTCTTTATTAAGACCCAAAAAGCCGATTTAAAACAATAACTCACAAACCCATATATATGCTTGGAAATAGATGTGTTAATTGAAGTAGCCCTATTGTGGGGAGCCAGGAATTGGTAACTCTCTAGAAGGGCATAAAGAGTTGGGGCAAGGGCCACACCCTGCCAGCAGTCCCGACTGTGCCATCTCCACGGAGCAGAAGGAAGAAGAATGCGAGAGGCATGGAAGGCAGAGCTGTGGGTGCACAGGGAGCTCTGAGTGTGGATGTTGGAAGGAGACATACAAAAGGCAGAGTCACAGTGAAGGACAAATGCTAAAGCACGCTCTGGGGTGGTAAGAGAGAGCAGTGTAAGGGAAGCTCCAGTATCAAATGAGCTGAAGTTTGGAGGAAAAAAGTCAAGGACAAGAGAAAATTAATTCCTTTTTTCATTTTGCTTTTTTCATTTCTTCCCCAGGGAAGAAATGAATTTGGGTGTTGTTTGGGGGCTTCTGGGGGTTGTCCTCAGGTGTCAGGTTCTCCTAGCTTGTAGGGGAGGCAGGTGTGTAACAGGCTATACTGGTCGCAGGGTGCAGAGCAAATGCACAATCACCTCCCCCCCCTTTCATTGTTTTCCTGAAAGTTTTCACCTGAGTGAGTAAGAAGGATGAAGGATTTGATGCGGGAAGGGAAGCCCAGGAAAGGTGGAGAGATGGAGAGGGTACACCCAGCTATGAGAGGGCGGAGAGGTGGGGAGGAGCCCACCTGCAGGCCAGCCCTGCAAGAGCCTTCCAGACGCTGAAATCATTCAAGTCCTGGGTTCACACAACTGTATTTCAAACAGGAGAAGAACTTGATAATATGACCTTAAAGAATCCACTGTCTGGAATCTCTCAAGACAGAAATGATGACAGAGAGAGAGAGAGAGAGAGAGAGAGAGAGAGAGAGAGATCCCACCAACAAGTGTAGTGCTGATATGCAAAACTCGAAAACAAAACAAAGTCACTTTCCAAATATAGAGCTAAAGGCCATTGACCTTAGTGTTAATGCTTGGAAAATCCCCCAAGTCCAGTTGCTGAACAGTCTGTTTGTAAGTGCTTAAGGAAGAAGCACTTAAGGAAGAGCCCAGTGAGCGCTCATGAAGGATGCCAAATAGACATGTTTCTGTTTGCATACAGTGAGCCTGGCTGATGAGGGTGCCCGAACTTCAGGAAAGTATTTCTGCTTCTCAGGATAGCCTACTCCATAACACAGAAGCATATGGGCTGCAAGGCTGTAGGAGGATTTGTGGGGGTGCTGAAGACATGCCCCAAAAGAGTGTTGATAAGTGGAAGGGTCTCCTGCGGTCTACCACAAGAATCTGTTTTTCGCCAGGCTCCAGTTTACTTAACAGGCAGAAAGGTAAGCACACCGATTATTAGCAGTTTTTGACTTGAATGGATTTTCTACCTCAGGCTCAGTCACTTAGCAGGTGGGTGACCAAAAAAACTTACTTTATTTTTGTGAGCCTTGATTTCCCCATATGCCAAGTGGGAGATAATTCTCTCCCTACCCACAAAATTATACATACACACTTCTATACATATAAATGCATATTGTGTGGATGTGGGTATATACATAAATATATGTTACATATGTGAACATTAATGTGTCTATATATGTCTATAAATATATGTAACACATGTGCCTAGCATAGGTGTGGCATGTTGTGTGCACTGGACCTGTGATTGTTGGGTGGTGGTTGTTTATCTGAATACACTAGCACCTCTTCCTCTAGGAGGCAGGGGCAGGAGCTTATGTCCTTGAAGGGCAGGTTTGGGGGCCCCAGGGCATGAATGTATGAGAACAATAAGGACTTTATGAAAGGGGAAAATTTAAGGTTGGAGTAAGTCTAAAAGAAAATAATAAATTCCGAGCAGATTTGCTAAATGAGAATGGATTGCGGCACTCTGGCCAGAGGGAAATTTAGGAGTTAGTGCAGCAATTACAGCCCTCCCAGAGTTATAGGGCGCACCGGAGAGTCTTTAACCAATGCCCTGTAGCTGGAAGAGTAATTCACCAGGCTGGGCTGTACATCTAGAGAGAACCCTTCCTGAGACCAAACTGTTTTTTCTTCCAAATTAAAAAGCAATTTACATCCCTAAATCACAAGCTGCTGAGCTCTCCCCAACACCACTATGCAAATCTTATTCTATAGGCAGATAGATTGAGATGGCAATAAAAACAAAACAAAACAAAACAAAACAAAACAAAACACCAACCACCACTGCTCCATACACTTAAACCTTTTCTGCTTTTCTGTTCTCTCTCTCGGTCTGGGGCGGAGCAGAGTGCACGCCCCCATCTCCACCGCTTCCAGAGTCTGGCAGTAACTGCCCCATGCACTTAGTCCATTCACTGGCTGAGCATCTGCTGAGTGTGGGACAAAGTCCTGACCCCCATCTGAACTGTCAGCTTAGAATGGGAAGCAGAGAACTAATCAAGTCCCAGGTGTCCATCTGGATCCCAAGGAAGAATTAGATGATATTAAAATAAAATGAGGGAAATGAATAGCTATATAGTATTGATTATGCATAATGGGCTCTCAAGTGGCAATTCTTCAAGTGACAAAAGAAAGCCCGGTGAGTAGCAGTATCCCCATGTTATCAGTGTGGATACGGAGTATCAGTGAGGTGAGAATTGCCACTTGAGATTTGGCGCTAATGTGTGCAAGGTGGATTATATGCCCACCCTCTGGACCTTTTGTGGTACTACCGTGATTGGCAAGCTGGAACTCCAAGGGAGTGTGTGCCTTTGTGTGCGTACACGGGGATATGGGGGACTTGGGGGGTAATAGAAAAGAGGAAAGCTAGGCCAACAAAAGCCACCAAGGACACTGCATGTAACATTGTGAAAAGGAGGCAAAGGTGTCCATACAAACCACTGGGATTGGATTTGGGTTGTGCCAATCTGTTGTTTTCAAATGTGTGGTCTAATGACCATCAGCATTGGAATCACCCAGGAAAGCTTGCTAAATAATGCAGCTTCATAGGCCTGATCTCAGCTCTAGAGAGTCAGACTCCTGGGGGTGGTCCCGGGGATCTGCCTGTTTGTGAGCCTCAGAAGGAGCAGATGGATATCTCAACAGTTCAGGGATAAAGGGGCTGAGACATGTCTCTCTCATCTTTCTTGTCACCAGGCCAGGCACTGTGCTAGGCACCTTGAGATACATGAAGTATGATTCCTGACTTCAGGCAATCTACCGAGGACAGGAATTAAGTGTGTTGATTTTTGAACCTTCCCGGAGAGCCCAGGCATATGTTATTCACAGCTCAAGCTCTCATTGATTGAGAATGAATGAATGGAGTTTGTAGGACCTTTCCTTAATGACCCACAAAACGCATGCTATAAAGAACTTCAAGGAAAACCTAGGAAATTGTGAAGACTGGCACAGTATTGAAGTATATTGAAATATGTGTAGAGTGACTTATCAGTTGGTTGAGGTCATTGTCTTCATGTGTGAGCATCTGGAGCTCACCTGAGGCCAGTCAGGGGCTCCTGACCCACACTGGCTTCACAGATCTTACCTTGCGGCTCTAGTCTCTATTACCACCAAAACCCATCTGCTAGGTGCCCATCTGCCTGTTAAACAGGAGATTTTATCCCCCTTTCTCTGTTCACTTACAGCCTGTAGCTCATCATGAAGTGGAAGAGAGGGCTTTTAAAACCAACATGTTTTAGGGGCACCTGGGTGGCTCAGTTGGTTAAGCGTCTACCTTCTGCTCAGGCCCAGGATCCTGGGCTCAAGCCTCAAATGGGATCTCCTGTTCAGCCGGGGGTCTGCTTCTCCCTCTGCATCAGCACCCCCTTACCTGTCCCGTTCAGGTTGTCTCTCGCTTTTTATTTATAAATAAATAAAATCTTTAAAAAGCAACAATATATTTTATTACCCTCTTTGGTCAAGAGAAGCCAGGAAAGAGCAAGCTGGAGGGGAGGAGGGGAGGCATTTGTCTCACTGGAGCAGGGTGTGGGCCGCCTGCGGGTGGGACACAGCGATTTCATGTTCAGTTCTGCACACAGCGCCGGCCCCGAGAAATGGGCACCCCTAGAAATGCTGGCTGAATATGTGGCTGGCACTCCTGCCAGCTGAGCCCGGATGGGGCAGCCAAACTGCCCAGCCCCCCCGGACCTCCCTGCCTGGAAAGAGATACGCCCTCCCCCCACAACCATGGGTACCCTGAAACACCCAACTCTGTGGCCTCCTTTTCTTTTTCTTTTGTCTTTCCATCCCCCAGACCCTCACTGTGCTCTGGGGATCTGCCCAGTTCTGATGAGAAGGTTAAAGATGCCGCAGCCATGAGCTCTCCCTTGGGCGGTTCCTCTGGAGCACCCTGGCTTCCTGCTTTCTTCAGGGCTTTTGGCTTTGCATCCCAGTCTCTGCTGTTCTCCCCACTGGGAGCTGATCCTCAATGATTATCCTGGACCTGGTGTCCTACCGCCCACCCCCACCAGTCCCCCCATGCATAAAGACGCTGTCCCTCAGCCAGCTTGGAAGGTGCTGCCCGGGGCCAGGCTGCATTTGGGATGTTGTGTGTTCTCTGTGGCCTGATGAGCACAAACTGAACATCACCACCGCTGGCCAGATGTCTCCCACATGCCTGGACCCAGACCTGGCCCAGGGGCTGCAGACTTTCTGGAGAACAAAATGACAGAGATGAGCTTTTGTCAGTGAGCTTGGAATCTCTTTGGGAGACCAAGTCTAGGCACCACCCAGCCACCGGAGCACGGCGCCCAGCAGTTTGGACAGCAGATAGCTAAAGGCTGGAGCAACAGGCCAGCAAGGGTCTTGTGGGAGACTGGGTGAGGGTGGGTGCCAGTAGAAGAGGAAACTCCACAGGGAGGTGGGAGGGTAGTGTCGGAGCTGGGGGAAGGGCGTTAGCAGGCTCAGGGAGGCTCAGTGACCCGTCCCACTCCATCGCCCACATCTTAGGCTCAGACCATGCCTCCGGCCCCTGGTTGGCACTGCAGGCCCTGGTTCCTGCTGCCAGGACTTTGCACATCTGTCCCCCCCTGCCCCCACTCCCAGCTACCCCCCTCCTCCTGGAATTCCTTCAGGAGCCTGCAAAGGGGCCTTCTCTGCGAAGCCAGAGGACCAGCAGCTCCAATCACGCCTTCCTGTAGTTGCCCCCTCCCCAACTCCTCGTGCCTCTGTCATTGCTGCCCAGACTTCACCCACCTCTCCTTCCCTCCACTGGGCCCTCCCTGAGGCCAGGCCCCATCTTACTTATTCATCTGTGATCCCTAGTGTCCAGTACGAGGCTGGCACACAGGAGAGGCCAAAAATGCCAGCTAGATCAAACTGAGCTGCTGGGCACACCCAGCTCACAGGCCCTCCCCTCTGCAGATGTGCCCTTCCTGTCCCCATGCCGACCCACCCCCCTCACCACCCTGCATCCGTGCTCCTCTCCTGCTCCCCTGGGATCCTGCCTAGGGTCCAGAGTCGGGTCTGCCACCCACACCCAGTGACACCCTAGCATTTGGGCCTTGGGTTCCTCAGTGTCCATCAGCCAGAATGAGATCTCTGCACAGAGTTGATATGATGTTCATGATGCCCAGGCCCTGGCACCTCCCAGGCTGTCTACAAACATCTGTGTCTTCCCCGGCTCTTGGCTCCCCTCACTGGTTCCTGTTCTGCTCCTGCAGCCCCCAGCCAGCTCCCTCCAGCCTGTCTTCACATCGCTGACACCTTGTGGCCCAGGATGCTTTGGCCTATTTGGTGAATAGGAGGCAATGGGACCCTGGCAAAGGGAAGATTGCAGCTTGCAAAGGTAGGAATGAAGGCTCAGAGAGCCAGACCCCCAAGGAGGAAAATACAAGCTCAACCAACCCCTTGCCTTCTCACAGTGTCTGTTGTGGCTGGAGGAAGAGGGTCGGCCCAGCTGCAGATGCTTCAACCCTGCCGATACCTGACAGACCTGTCCCACTAAGGATGGCAGAGTGTGACAGTGGCTGTGAAGGTACTGGATCATGCCCTACTCATGACACCTCCTCAGCTGTGTGCCTTCCAGCATGTGAGCCTACCTCTCCAAGCCTCAGACTCCCTCAGTAGAAAATGAACAGTGATGATCAAACCGTCCTCAAAGAGGGTGATATGAAGATGAAATGAAATTTAATGCTAACAACGTGTTTAGCATGGTGCAGAGCAGGGGAAGCATGAAATGAATCATATAAATTAGTAAATATGTGCATTTTCACAGCTTTGCCAAGCCCAAAGAACAGAACGATCCTTAGGGTGTATGGGGCCCCAGGAAAATATTTGATTAAAAATGTGTTATCAAATCCATGTGGAGTCTAATGATTTATTGATGAAGGATTAGAATAATGGGCAGAGAAGAGGAACGTAATTGTTTGTTGGCCTATCGGAGCTCGTGAAGATTCTTCAGAGAGCCCCTGTACTGCCTCTCCCCGTTCAGGTCCAGGAAGCATCTCTTTGTATTCTTTATTGACAAGAGCACATTCCTGGCTAATTTCCTATTTCCCACTGCAAGGAACAGGTGGCAACACCATTTGAACCCACAATGCTATGGCTTCCAGAGTCTGTAAGTCACTGAGGCCACATTCGTCTCTTTGGCTTTGCCATATCCCAGCGTCATGTGTTCAATGCTGGTGGCCACCATCACTCCTGAAGCCACATTAGCCACACGTTGTCCATGAGCATGGACTTCACTGACCTCCAATTGCTGTTGTGCTTCATTACTGATGACCACACGTGCAAGACCTGCCCCAGGACTGCGGGGGAAATGGGAACAGTGATTCATTTTCTGGTCACGTTAAATTTGCCACTTGGAATGTTGAAGCACAAACCCACAGCACAACTTCCACCCACATCTTCTCTGGAACTCCTAAAGACATCCCTAGAATGTCATGGCTCTCACTGTGACCTAGGTCCCTGCCTTCCCATACCACCACTCCCAAAGCAGTGGGAGCTGACAACTGGCACATCACACTAAGAGCATCCATCCTCTCTCTAGCAGGTCTTTAGAGGGCCAGCCGGAGCATGGTGTCCCCACACCCATCAGCCATTAGGAACTGTATCATGGTTTTCTCCAAAGCCCTCAGAGGATGTAGGGACAGCCACCCCCTGGAAACTGCCTGACTTGGAGCCAGGAAGGAGGTATGGGCACCATCCTTGGTGCCAACAGTAGGAGGAACACAGGGTAAAGATGGTCCACTACCCTTCTCACCACCCTTAGGTGTCATAGACCTGAGGCAAGACCATGATGGAAGACAACCAGCATTTAGGCCCACAATGGTGGCTCAAACTCAAGGCCCTGTGGACTGTGGGTAGTTCAGAGCTCCCAAACTTACTCTCTGTCTGGCATGAATGAGTTACCCCAAATAAGTATGTCAGTACATTCTAGGAGCCCCAGTTCATGCCTCCAGTGAAAGAAATAGCAGGCCAGCCAGTGGTGGTCATCCACTTCTCAGATCACTCTTCTGGAACCATGGCCTGGCGGTGGGGTCCTGGGATGATCCCCTAGGCATGGATCCTGAAGCTCCTTGAGATGCTTTGCAGACTCCATGCAGAGTACAGGGTCTGAGAGCATCTGGAAGGGGAGACACAGAGTCAGAGGCTCCTGTCAGTCTAGGTCTAGAATATGAGTATCCCACATGGAGGCTCTGCTAGCCCTGGAAGGTCTTGGGTACTAAGAGAACCTACGAAATTTTCTTTCTAGCAGCAATGTCCACAATAGCCAAACTGTAGAAGGAGTCTCGGTGTCCAACGAAAGATGAATGGATAAAGAAGCTGTGGTCTATGTATACAATGGGATATTACTCAGCCATTAGAAACGACACATACCCACCATTTGCTTCAACGTGGATGGACCTGGAGGGTATTATGCTGAATGAAGTAAGTCAGTCCGAGAAGGATAAACATTATATGATCTCATTCATTTGGGGGATATAAATAATAGTGAAAGGGAATAGAGGGGGAAGGGAGAAGAAATGGGTAGGAAATATCAGAAAGGGAGACAGAACACAAAGACTCCTAACTCTGGAAAACGGACTAGGGGTGGTGGAAGGGGAGGAGGGTGGGGGGTGGGGTGACTGGGTGGCGGGCACTGAGGGGGGCACTTGACAGGATGAGCACTGGGTGTTATTCTGTATGTTGGCCAATTGAACACCAATAAAAAATAAATTTATTATTTTAAAAAAAAAGAACCTATGAAATTTTCAGTTTTCAAGGAGGGGGCTTCTGGAAGCTGGAACACATGCAGGCCCTGGTGTGGGCCTGGGTGCCCTGCCTGAGCAGAACTCCCATTCCTAGCTGATCCCAGTTACCTAAGGGAGATTCAGAGAATTTCAAGGAAATCACTCCTGGGTGCCTGGGTGCCCTGCCTGAGCAGAACTCCCATTCCTAGCTGATCCCAGTTACCTAAGGGAGATTCAGAGAATTTCAAGGAAATCACTCCAATGGGGCCCCCTGAGACACAGGGCAGGGGTCTCTTTGCCTAGGCTAAGGAAACTTCTTCCCTCCCAAAATTAATAATAACTAATTGAATGAGATTTTAAAGCTAAGGCTCATGAAAAACTGAACTGCATAAGAAGTTCTGTGCTCTGTCCAGCACTCACTCCGACTGCTGTGGGGTTGACTGGGCTGCAATGGGGCAGATGGGCTTGGCTGGGGTGGCAATGGCTCAGGTCCCCCAGGGAGGCTGCTGTTTGCAGGTGGGAACTCATCAGGCTGGCACTTCTCCCCCCACCTTGCCTCCCTGTGCCTGGGCAGGGGTGCCCAACCTGGTTGCACACTGGGGTGACCTGGTGATGTTCCCAAACCAGTGCCAGACTAGTTAAATTCTGAATCTCTGGGGGCTTCTGCACTCAGGGGATGGATAAAGGGAAGGAATGAGAACAACAAGGTCTCTGGGCACAGCAGGCCTGAGTTCAAATCTTAATTCCTCTACCTATATGCTGTGACTTTGAGCAAGCTAATTAACCTCTCTGAGATTCCATTACCTCCTGTGTAAATGGGAACCTTAGGCCTCACAGGACTGTCATGGGTTTAGTCACCGAGACCATGGATGTCAGGCAGATATGTTGTGTACCTTACCAGCTGTATGAACATGGGTGATTACCTAACCTCTCTTAAACCTTCATTTCTGGCTTTTCAACAGGCATAATAATATTCCCACCACTACCACCCAGGGCTGTGGAGACAGAATAGGATCACGTATTCTAAATACCTAACAGGGTACCTAGTGCACTATAAGGAATTAAAAAAAAATTATTCTCTTGCCTCTGGTAACTGCCTATAAGAAGTTGATGAACCCAATTCCCCATCCAGTTTCTGGCTGTCTCTACTTCCCTGTCGCTTTCCTGTCCGCCTCCCTGCACCTGCTCCCCACCCTGACAACACACACCTCATCAATCCTTCTCTCCCCTAACTGCTCCAGTCATATTAATCTTCTTTGTTCTTTCTTATCTCTGAGCCTTTGCTCCTGTCAGGTGCAACGGAATGATCTGCCCTCTCCTCTCTGCCAAACCAGGATGAGCACTTCATTCACGCCTTTGTCAAATTAAAATGTTCTCCATGACAAAAAAAAAAAAATACCAGGAACCAAGCAAAAGGACAAACCAAGGGAATATATCTACATATTCATATCCAGGCAATATGATGAGCTCTTACAAATTAGTGAAAAAGAATAATAACTCAATTTTTAAAAAAGAGGGACTGAACCCATGGCAGTTTACAAAGAGGGAAGTACAAATGGTCAATAAACATATGAAAAGAAGCTCAGACTCACTCGTTATTTAAAAAACGCACATCAAAACAATGAAATGCCATTTTTCACAATTATCTTGGCAAAATAATGATGACAATCCAGTCAGGCAAGGGGATGGGAAGGAAGACACAGCCGTGTACTGTTAAGGGGAATGTAAGCGGGTGTAGCCTGTTTGCCTGGCAGTTTGACAACTTTACCAATTTTTTCAAGGCTTATCCTCTTTGAGAGTGTGATGCCACTGCGGGGAGCTGCTTTATAGTTGTAATTTCTCTTGCCCCTCTATTCATTCAACAGCTCTGTAGTGAACTGTGACTGTGTGCAAGCATGATTCTTGGCATTGGGATACAATGAGAGGAGAGCCAAACAGCTACATTTCAATTCGTTTCTTCTTGCTGCTGTAACTTCAACCAACATTGATTTGGCGTCTTATGGTTCTGCTGGTCAGAAGCCCCACAATCAAGGTGTCGGCAGGGCTGTATTCCTCCTGGAGGTTCTAGGGGAGAATGCATTTCCTTGTCTCTGTCCAACTTCTAGAGACTCCCTGCGCTCCTTTGCTCGTGGCCCCTCATCATCTCCTTGACTCTGACCTTCCTGCCTTCCTCTTTCAAGGGCACTGAGATTACAATCAGGGCCCACCTGGATAATGCAGAATGATCTCTGCATCTCCAGATCTTTAACGTAACTGCATCTGCAGAGTCCCATCGGCCACCCAAGGTGACATATTCACAAGTCCTGGGCATTAGGATGTGGATGTCTTTGGGGGTCCTTGTTCTGCTAACCACACAGCCTCATGGAGTTAATATTCTAGTGCTGAAACACAACGATATTCATGGCAGCATTATTTGTAACAGCAGAGAACTTGAAAAGCCCAACTGATCATTAATAGCAGACTCGTTAAATTGGTTATGATGCCTCCATTTAGTGGAATCCCAGGCTGCCAAAGATCTGAACGAGCTAGGGCTGTTTGTAGTCACAGGGATCCATCTCGCAGACACTTTGCTGAGTGAAAAAGTGACTGCAGGGCAGAATGAAGAGTTAGCCGACAATTCCGTGAAAAGAAAAGTACATATGCTTTGATATGCATAGAACGTATTTGGAAAGATACACAAGAAACTGTTAAGGAGACCAGAATGGGATGGGGGGTTTGAGTCAGGGTGAGACTCTTAATATATCCTGAGGAATTGCTTCCTTTTTCACCATTTGTAAAATAACTTTTCAATGAAAAAAAATCTAGCTAAGGAAAGGATAGAAATGAGACCATCAGTATCTTAGCGACACCCCTCCATCACTACCCAAAAGATCTGCCCCAATTCTCTTCTGACATGATCTGCCCTCTGAGGCATCTTAGAGCAACCAGAGGTTGGTCGGCCTAAACTGGAAGTGGTAGATGCACCTGTCCCCGGAGGGCTGGCTAGAGGGAGCAGGCAGAGCACGGAGGTGGGACCCAAAGGAAAATGAGGTCAGGCCAGAGAAGAGCCAGGTAATCATTCATTCATTCATTCACTCATTCACTCATTCATTAATAAATATGTGCAGGAAGTCACTATGTGCAGGGCCTGAGTCAGGGCTGGGAGGGAGAACTTGGAGCCATCCCTGTGTGATGAGGGGCACTCACTGGAGCCTCAGCTCTTAAAGTGGCCATCTCACTTAAGGCCCATGAACATTTGTCAGGTGCCCTGGTCCTGGATCCTCTGGGTACCTGGGTGCTGTTCCATCCTGGCCTGGAGTTACGACCCAAGCAATGAAGAAGTCAGATGTGAATTTTAGAAAGCCCTTTAGGCTGCAGGGGGATACAGAGACCAAAAGGGGCAAGAGATGAGGCAGGGGATGAGCTGGAGGCTGGTTCAGGGAAAAGAGGACAAAGATCAGGACTAAGACAGTGGCTGCTCGGAAGAGGCAAAGGGTCTGAGGATGACTTGGTGACAGACTGAAAGGAACTGGGGGAGCTGGAGGGAGCCCCTTTGTCTCCTTCCGGAGAGACTGCACAAAGAGCAGCATCTTCTTCTTGAGAAGGAGCACAAAGGAGGCAATGGTCCTACTGTGAGCCTGAATGGGTAAAGGCACTTGTGGGACACCCAGAGGATGCTGCTGCTGCTGAGGTGGGCAGTGGCCAGAAGCAGAATTGCGACCAGAGTGACAGAGCAGACGCAGTGCAGGGAGGGGAGGGGCCACACTGGCTCAGGCCGCATTGGCATACACAGCGCCCTGCTCCTGCTTACTTTTCATCCATGGAAATAGCAAAGTCTTCTAAGACGTTTTCATTCAAGTTCTACTCAAGAAAGAGAAATCACACACATGACTTGCTTTTTTCTCTTTCTCTTCATCTGCTTTCGAGGAGGCTTTGGGAGGAAGCAGATGGAGTTGAGGTAACCACCCCCAGCCACCCTGTGGCACGGTTCCTACCAGAGAATGTATGGACAGTGAAGCAAGAAGAGGGTGAGTGCCCATTTTGAAGGGTCAAACAGAAGAGAAAGGAGGTGGGGAGAAAGGCTAAAAGGGGTCAGGGAGACAGTGGAGTGAGGCTCCAGAAACATTGAGAAAATGAAGGGGAGACAATGTTCCAAAAAAGCACATTATACATTTTGAATTTTAAAAACTTTCTTTTTGGAAAGGAGGCAATGGTTAACACTGTCAGATACTTCTCCCATATCTCTCTCTCCATCTCTCTCTCTCTCTCTCTCTCTCTCACACACACACATACACACACACACATCTATCCATCCATCTATCTAATCTTCAGGCAATGCTGGTAAAGAACCTACGCTCTAGTTGGGTGAAAATTGAAACTAGCCACAAAATATTTAAAGAACAGCTTAACCCTGAAGCCACAGAGGAAATGATTGATAAGTTTGACAACACACACAAAATTAAAAGCTCTAGTACAAAAAAAAAAAGATTCTTCAGTACAAACTATATAGGTTTTTGTAGTGCATATGGCAGACAATTCATTTCCCTAATTACATTGAAAGAATCTTTGAGAGAAAGACCCCAAATGAGCAGATGTCAACAGGAAGTTCTTAAAAGCGAAAGCCAATATGAAAGTATTCTCAACTCATAATTAAAAGAATGTAATTTAAAATGGCAAGGGACTTCAATAATCACATCTCAGATTGGAAAATATTAAAATGCTCATTACTGTCAAGTGCTGTCCAGGATTCGGGCAAATAGGCATCCTCTTACTCTTGGTGGCAGTCAATTGGTAAACCTTTTTGGAAGCTTATTTAGGATTATGTCAGCATTTAAAACATGTATCCCGGGACACCTGGGTGGCTCAGCGGTTGGGCGCCTGCCTTCGGCTCAGCTCGTGATCCTGGTATCCAAGATCAAGTCCTGCATTGGGCTCCCTGCGAGGAACCTGCTTCTCCCTCTGCCTATGTCTCTGCCTCTATCTCTCTCTCTCTCAGTCTGTGTCTCTCTTAAATAAATAAATAAATCTTTAAAAAAAAACACACATATCCCATTTGACTCATCAACTCCACCTGGTCCTGGATAGTACACAAGCTGTACCAGTAGGAATGCTCAGAGCAGCACTGTTTAAACGTAGCAAACTACCTAATATTTATCAACTGGGGACAGAATTGACGAGTTATGCTGTATCTGTACTGTGGAATATCATGTAGCCATTAGGAAGGATGAAGTGTAAGTAAAAGCAGCTCAGTAGAGAATAGTGTGTCTAGAATTATGCCATTACGCTGATAAAAAGCATACGGTGTTATATGGATGACATTACATTTTTTTTTTTGGAAGGATACATGTCAGACTAGTAAGCATGTCTGCCTTAAAACAGGATATGAATGGTTGCTCCATCAAATGAGATGAGAAATGCAGGAGCAGGTCTTTGGATGGAAATGATGAGTCTGGCTTTTGGCTATTGGGTTTAAAGAGCATTTAGAAGGAAGACGGGGACTCCATGCAGGCAGAAAGGCATTGCTATTATCGATTTTATGGTTTTTTTTTCGATTTTATGTTTTTGAGTATGATTTGATCTTTTTATTATGTGCATGTACTACTTTTGTATCATAATAGATTTTAAATAAAATTACATTAAGACAATAATTGAGTAGCTAGCCCAAGGCCACACGTGAGAAACATTGAATTGTTCAGCCAACCGGGGCCAGTCTAGGAGATCCCTCTGGGCTACCCCTCGCACCCCGTTTCTCGTTTTGTGAAGTCCTTATGTCACTGCATATTATTCCTGAATACCTTTAGGAAAATATTGCTGCAAGGTGCCCACAATGTTCCCCCACTACCACCATAGGCCCTTGACATCTTGCCTGAAGATACAGCCGTGGCAGGAGTATGTTCTGGACAACTTTCATTTCAGGTGATCCTCAAACATCAAAGTATTGTCTTGGCCAAAGACAAAATGAATCACTAATTTGGGCAACTGTGTGTGCGTGTCCCACGGTGATTGGCACAACTTGGTGGATGGAAAGAGCCCTGAGCTGGGGATAAGGACACCTTGGCTCTAATCCAGTTCAGCAGTCAACCCAACTGTGTCTTAATGCCAATTTCATGGCCTCTCAGACCTTTGCTTGGCTCTAACATGAAGGAATCCAA
This sequence comes from Nyctereutes procyonoides, assembly GCF_905146905.1. Lineage (NCBI taxonomy): Eukaryota > Metazoa > Chordata > Mammalia > Carnivora > Canidae > Nyctereutes > Nyctereutes procyonoides. The sequence continues at coordinate 7,835,224 of NW_026575030.1, read as the reverse complement.
TTCAAATCATGCCCTCCAAAGATCCTCAAAGGCTAGACCTTCTGGTTTTTCTACATTTCCTTCTCAACCCCAGTGCAAGCCTTGGTCATATATTCTTTCATTTCTCTACTTTACCATTGAGCCTCTGTAGGAATGAGCTAACAGGGGCTTGAGTGCATGCACCCTGGGGTGGAGAGTTTGGGCTCAGTCACATATCCTTGGGTTTGAACCCCATTTCTGCTTCTCACCAGCTGTGTGGCCTGCAATAAGACAACTATTCTTTTCTGAGCATTGATTTCTCCCGGTATAGAGTAACTTCAAGGTAATGATACAGATTACAGATGCTTCAACTCAGGGGCTGGCACATAATTTAAAAAAGGAAATTCTTATCATTGCACCAGAAAGTAATGATAGGGGAGCATGGAATGCCTACTCCCTCACCTCCATCAAGTGTTCTCAAATACTCTTCCTTCAGGCACCTTTGACTGTATGCTCTATTGAAATTGTTGATGTCCCTAACTCCCTCACTAGACTGTGAAGTCTTTGGGATCCTGAATCATGATTTTCACTCCCTGATCCCTCATACTTGCCACAGAGAACTGCTCTCTATACCTTTGTCAAGTAAGTGTACCCACGCAGGAGCCTGTGAAGCCTGCCGGCTCTGGAGGCTAGTTTTGCTTCTGGCCCAAGCTTTTGTCCAGCCCACCTATCCTAGCTCTGACTGAGCTGACCCAGGAGGGTTCCTGTACAGATGGGGGCAAGCAGAGCTCTCTGGCCAAACTGCTAGAAGTACCAGGGAGGAGGCTCATTTTTAATTAATTGCAGCCTCTTTTATCAATGACAGCAGGGGCCACAGTCAGAATCACAGAATTGCTCTAATTGCCTCTGAGAACTCTCCACACTTCAGATGTTCTGGGAGGGCCTCCTCAGCAGGCCAAGGCGGCCCTGATGACTCCCTCCTGCCCATGCCAATTAGCTCCTCTGGGCATCCCATAGGTCAAACTCATGCTTCTCTTTCCCACAATCTGCCCCATTTCTGAATTATCTGCTTTGGTGAATAGCACAGCTATATTCTTGGGCACCCCAGCCAGGAATCTGCCTGGAGTCCACCCTCCACTCTGAGCATCAAGGCTCCTGTCCCAGCCCTTGGACCCTCTTAGCTGGGCTGTGCCAGGCCCCTCCCTGGCCTTGTCCCATCAATGTGCAGCCCCTACAACCCACTCATACAGCTCCCCCTTCTTAGAACACCTTTCCCCTGCTTTGCTCCTCTGGGCAACTTCAATCATCCTCCCAATGGTGGGAGGGACTTCTGCAGAAAGCCTCCCATGAACCTCATCATCCCCCTTGGGTTCACCATCCTGCTCTGTGTCCCTGGACCCTGTATGGGATCATCTAATTGTGTGATGATGGTTCTTTCCCCCCAGAGAGCTCTTTGGCCTAGCTGCTATGGGGCATCTCCTTCTCCTTTGCCCAGCACCTGCTACAGGGCCTGTCCCTTAGAATGTGCCTGGGCAGGATTTGTTGGAATGAGTTAAACCCATTAGGGCTTATACAGAAAGAGCCTAAAGAGAGAGACAGCTTTCTACAAGGGAAGGGGGGCTATATAATGCTGGGGAGCATCTCCTCATGCCAGAGAGCATGAGACCACTATAACCAGTGGCTGCAGGCCCACTGAGACCATGGCTGAGCACCTGCTTCTGAGGACACTTGCTTCCCTGCTCCCCTGCTTTCTCATACCAACTGGTCACCATCAAGCAGACCTTGGGTGGGGACATTTTTCAGGGCCTTTGGCTCTCCAGGACTCAGACCCCACTTCCCAGGTGGCACAACCATGACATGGGTTGCATGAAGCCCTCTTGGCTCTTTCCTGTCCTCACTGGCCAGTCTTTGGATGAAATCCCTACCCAGAGAGTCCTGCATATACAAACTGTCAGAGATGGTGGACACTTGGCAATGACCTAGTTTCACCCTTCCTTGTCCAGACAAGGAATCAAGCCCTGGAGAAGGATATGACTGGAGGTCACAATCCAAAATATGACTGAGTAGGGACTAGAACCCAGGTCACTTGACTACTTTGGTGCTTTTTTTCTACAATAGAACAGTTTTCAGGGATGCCTAGGTGGCTCAGTTGGTTAGTGTCTGCCTTCAGGTTGGGTCATGATCCTGAGGTCCTGGGATCAGGCCCCACACAGGGCTCCCTGCTCTGTGGGGAGCCTGCTTCTCCCTCTGCTCCTCCCCACTCGCCCCCCGTTCATGCTCTCTCCAGCTCTCTCAAATAAATAAAATATTTATTAAAAAAAGAAAGAACTGTCAGTTTCCCCCAAGCTCTTCAGAAGTCCTTCCATCAAACCTGCTGGAGTACCCACCTCCACCTGCCCACATTCTTTGCCCTGAGGTGTAAGTATGGGAAAGGGATGGCAGGTATAGGAGAGGAACACGTGTTTCTGGGTCAGCTTGTGTTTAGACCATCAGCTCTGTTGCATACTGGCTTGCTGTGTGGCCCTGAGCAAATAACCTAACCTCTCTGAATTCAGTTGTCTTCTCAGTAAAATGGGAGTTATAGATTCTCATGGGATTGTTGTGAGGAATTAATACTTATAAAGAACCTCATATGGTACCAGGTCATGGTCAGTGCTTAATAAATGAAAGTTTCCCTGCATCCTAAGGGTGCTGACCCCTTAGGACATGCCCTTTTGAAAGCATTCTGTCCAGGACCAACTATAGATCATTTATTCCTAGGGATGAGGAGGAGGGAGGAAGAAGGAAGTTAGTGGAAGCCCGGACTGAGCATAGATAAAGGGCGTGTATTTCTTTCTAGGCAGGAGGGCTGAGAGCAGGTGACACCCCAGGCCAGGGAGCCATGGGAGGACCGCAGCCTCTGGAGGTCTGGGCACTGGTGGAGCCAGACAGGACGCAGACACCTGGCAGGCTGAGCACGGCCTGCAGCGCCCCCGCGTGCCCGCAATGAGAAGGCAACCCCCCAAACCACCACCAGGTCTACAGATGCAAACCTCCAGGCCTTGTGCACTGAAGGGAAAGCAGGGTGCAGCCAGCAGGCCTGGAGCTAGGGGCAGCCAGGTTCTGTTTGAGGCAAGTGAGAGGCCTGAAGCCCACCCCTTTCCAGACTGTTCAACAGCAGTCCTGCCACCACCTGCAATGAGCAGTCACTGCCTGGTGTCTACCAGATTCTCGCTGGGAGACTAACGGCCTGTACGCATCAAGCACCTACTCTGCTCCTGCTCTAGTCTTCCCAGTCCCGACCAAAAGGGCCAGAGGGCCAGAGAAGAGCTTTCAACAGCTTATCAAAGCACCGCAATAAGAAAATCCAGAGGAAAAAAATGCCATTTTAATGTGTATCTTAACAAACTTGTAAATGTCTTGTGTTACCTTTTATATGATTTTGAGTGTAGTTAGTGGGGGGACACCATAGGGGTGTTTCATGTGTGTTCATTAAGGTTTCACTGTATAGATTTGGGGAGTGGGACCGAAGGAAGGAATCCCAACTGGACCCTGGGCCTGATGGAGGTTCAGAGCAAAGATCCCCACATTCACAGGCCAGCCCAGCCCATCACACTGTAAGGAGAATATATTCACTTGTGGTTTCCCCTGCGGACCCTGGCTGCAGGGAATAGGAACTAGGTCGTTAAGCTTTGTGTCGGTGACTCCCTCATAGAAGGCACAGGTGAATTTCTGGCAAACTGCAGGGGAAAATGCAAATGTGAGCTGGTGACCTTGGGATCAGGGTGGTGGCAAGTGGAAAGGTAAACAGAGGTACAGCTCAGTATTAAGTACAGAGGGGGCCTCGTCAAAAACACCTCTGAACTCTCCTGGTAGGACATTAAAGCTTTGGTAGCCATGGATATACAAGAGACCCCAGATTTGCTGGTTTCTCAGGAAACAGGACTGGACTGGGAGGTGAGCGGTGGCATGAGGTGGTGCCCAGCTGGGCAGAATGGGAGGCGGGGCATGAGGCTCAGCAAAGCCATCTTCAGCAGGGTACGTGGAGGACCACTTATCTCTGTCATCAGACATGCCTGGGGTCAAATCCACCCTCTGCCTCTACTGACTGTGTAACCTTGGACACATAGCTCCTTATCTGGATGACGGTTTCAGGAATCTTTATCTTGCTTTTTTTTTTTTTTTAATTGAAGTGTGGTTGACACACAATGTCCCGATAGTTTCAGGCATACAAACGTAATGATTCGACAAGTCTGTAACACTAAGCTATGTTCACAAGCACAGCTACCATCTGTCACCATACAACACCATCACAGTATGTGGACCACGTTCCCTATGCTGTGCCATTCATCTCCATGACTTCAGCATTCTCTAAGCGGAAGCCTGTACCTCCTACTCCCCTGCACCCATTTTGTCCGTCCCCTCCCACCCAGATAACCATCAATTTGTTTTGTGTATTTAGGGTCTGTCTCTTGCAGATTGTTTTGAAGATCAAATGAGAGAATGGGTGTGCCTGGCACAGGGTCAGCCCTCAGTGGATGGCTGCATGACTACTCCCAGTATTTCCAGTAAAGGTACTAATGTGGCCCTTCCCTCCCCACTGTAGCGTCAAGTCTTCTCCCTTGGCCCTCCAGCACCTATTCCTCCCCCACCTACAGCTTAGTTGCTGATCTTGGCTCCTGCCCTTTTGAGCGCACAGGAGTAATCCAATGAGAACTCCACCGGTCCTTCATCTTCCCACCACCAAATGCACTGGCTTTTACATATTCATATTTTTGCCTTTCTTCCTGCCACCATGGAAGAACTATCTTGCTTCTACCGATTGTTCAGAACCCCTCTGACCCCTAGCCCTTGTAAGGACTCAGCTGCTGAAATTATGCCCTCTCTCCTGATTTACTAATTTCTCCCTCACTACTGGGTCTTTCTCATGAACATACAAACAGAACTGACTATGTCTTGTTATAAAATATAAAGTCATCCCCTGCACCGCCCCCCACACAGCACAGATGTTTTCTGGACGCCAGGCCTCTCATACTCCAAGGAGCCTGGGCTCCAGAACACACAGCAACACACGGCAGGACACAGTGGGGCCAGAATTGAAAGTCTGAGCCCAGGACAGGGAAGATTCTGGATTCTTTGATGATGCATATTGTACTTGTATTGTTTACTTTAACTAGTGATCTCTTTTCTGCTTTATAAATATATACTCATGGTAGACAACCCCTAACTTATGGAAAAGTATTTAAAAAAATAAAGGCACATGAGAAAATAAAAATAATATGAAATCAGTCATAATCCTGTAAAAGAGAGACATTCTGGTGTGCTTCTTTCCAATTTCTCCCCCAGGTATATACATTTTAGAAATTATTTATTATATATATGTACATCTTACATACACATACATGATATATATACACTGTGTGCCATCCACTGTTTTAAATAATAGGAGTACACCAAGACAAACACACTTCCTGCCCACAGAGCGAAGAGAGGCAAGGAAATGTTCTAAATTATGCTGAGCCCCATCTTGCCAGGTGGATCCAGGCATGTAGGGCTCAGGGAAGATGTGGTGGGAGGAAAGGCAGAGGGGACAGAGTGGTGAATGGCCATAGCTGTTCTGACCAACAGCAAGGATTTTTTTTTTTTAATTGCCAATTTGACATGCAAATAAATGATCTCACTTTTGGGACTCCTGGGTGGCTCAGCGTTTGAACGCCTGCCTTCGGCTCAGAGTGTGATCCCGGGGTCCTGGGATCGAGTCCCACGTCGGGCTCCCTGCATGGAGCCTGCTTCTCCCTCTGCCTGTCGGAGCGCGGCGCGGCGGGAGCCCTGGGCATCGGTGTCGGCATTCGCACCTGATCCCAAATCCCAGAGTCTTTTCCCCCAAACCGTCTCCAGCGGGCACAGAGGGCCTCGTGGGTCTCCGCCTTCAAGACAGAAGCCGCCCTCCGGGGGCCCCCGGGATGCGGCTTCCGCTTCCGGACAAGGCCGAGCACTTCCGGGGCAGCGGCCGCGAGCAGCCGGCAGCGGAGGCGCGGGCCAGGCCGTGGGCCTGCGGGCGCGGGGAGGGCGGCCCCGCCCCATCCCGGACCTCCTGCCTCGGTAGTCACAGGCCTGGCCCGCAGCACGGCAGCCACGACCCGCCCCGTCTGCGCGGCCCCGAGGGCCTGGGTGGCTCAGCAGCTGAGCATCTGCCCTGGGCTCAGAGCATGACCCCGGGGTCCCGGGATCGAGTCCTGCATCGAGTCCCGCATCGGGCTCCCTGCATGGAGCCTGCTTCTCCCGCTGCCTGTGTCTCTGCCTCTCTCTCTTCTCTCTCTGTGTCTCTCATAAATAAATAAATAAAAATCTTTTTTTAAAAAATAAAAATTTCTTAAAAAAAAAAAAAAAAAAAAGAACCCAGGGCCAACAGAGTCAGCCCCTCGATGGCCCAGATAGAAGCCTGATCCGGGGCACATCGGATGCCCCAGCCCGCCGGCCCCAGGACCCCGCCCCCAGCGGCGTGTCCAGGGCTGCCCGGAAGCTCTGGGCTTGCCCCGCACAGCAGAAGTGATGGGGGCTCTGCACAGAGGGCTTCTCCAGGGCCTGCCGCCTCTGCCCTGCCGGCCTGCCCCATGCTGGTGCCCGTCCCCGGGGCCTCGGCAGGGCCACCCTGGCTGCGGGAGGGGGAGCAGGAAGGAGGGCAATCCTCTCAAGCCAACAGCAGTGTCTGGCAGAGGTCGGGAGGTCATGCCCAACATTCAGCGGCCGCGCCCCAGTCTGCTCTCTGGCCTTGAGGGTGCTGTCATGCTAATTTTACCCAGTTCCTCTTCAGCCCCACCCCCGGCCACAAAACCAGTGTGTGCCCACACTGCAGCCACGAGCTGTGCCCACCCCCTTCCGCCTGTGGTTCTGGAGCTTTCTCTGCTTAGCTTGGCCTGAGAGCTTAGGACAGGAGCTGCAGGTGGAGGTATGGGCAACGGCAAGTCTCCTTTGTCTCTTAATCTTACTGGTGTCAGACAGACCTGGGTTCAAATCCCTCTCTGCCTCTTAATACCTGTGTGTCTTCTTTATTTTATTTTACTTTATTTATTCATGAGAGACACACAGAGAGGCAGAGACATAGGGAGAGGGAGAAGCAATTCCCCGTGGGGAGCCGGATGCAGGACCCCATCCCAGGACTCCAGGATCACCACTCGGGCCCAAGGCAGACGCTCAACCACTGAGCCACCCAGGTGCCCCTAGCTGTGTGTCCCTAGTTAAGTTAATTTTATTAGGTCGTTACTGCTATATAACAAACCACACTGAAATCTTGTTGGCTTTCAGCCACAACCAACAGTGATTGCTCATGAGTTTATGGGTGGGTTAGACAATTAGTTCCTTCTATGTGGGCCAGGCTTGATGAGCCTTGGCTGAACTCCCAACTGTGACTGTGGCCAGCTATAGGCTGGGTGATGAAGGGTGGTCTCAGTTGGGGTGACTGGACCCTGCTCCACATGCCCACTTGTCCCCCTCTGGGCTAGCACGGGCTCGTTTTCATCACGTGATAGGAATTCCCAGAGAGTGAAAGAGCAGCAGCCCTAGCTGCTGACGATGAGCTGCAAAATCATGCTGGAAAGGCCATGGACATGAGGGTGATGGATTAGAGCCACGTACCGCATCACTTAACCTCTCTACAACTCTGCTCATTTATAGGATGGGAATAACATCACGTATCCTGTGATGCTTTAGTGTTCCCTGTCCTTTTAGAGGATGGTCACTCAGGAGCTGCCACAAGAGGGGGCACAGGAGAGGTGCAGGGAAACAAAGCTTATTAAACTCACAGGTCCTAGAGAGATCACTGTAGGCTGAGAGGGGGCTACATGGGAAGGGCACCAAGGGACCAGGCTCAGCTATGCAGGTAGGGAGCCAAGAGACAGCAAGGACCCATGGCTAAGGGCCTTTACCGGGGGCCAGGGTGCACAGGCAAAGGGCATGAGGGGATTTCATTGATGCCCTTTGGTGTTTGACTAGCACTGGGTCACAGTCACAGGAGCTAGGAAGGGGAACTGGTGGCAGAGGCCCACCTTACCGCACTGGGACACCTGGTTCCCTGGACTGGGTGCTTGCAGCGTGTTTGTGGGGATGTTGAGGCAGCAGGAAGATATGAACTTTTAAACTTTACAATACACCTAGTAAACCAGGGGCTTCATGAATTTGTTTTGAAAGCTAAGTTTATAAAGTATAAAAGACCGAGGATCAGATTCACCTTTGGAGAAAACCATATATTTGTATCCGGGAAACTGTTTGAGTGGGGTGTCCTTAGTCACAAAAATTAGAGTATGATACACCAGGACCTGCCCTCCAGCTGCAAGGAAACTTTGAAGCAATCCCAGTGCAGAAAAGCAGAGCACTCTTCTCAGCATTCCTTCCTTCCTTCCTTCCTTCATTTATTCAGAGAGTCCATCAGAAAACAGCAAGAATCTAGCATGCTGTGTAGGTAACACAGAGAGGAAACAAAAAGCATCAAGGGGGGGCTTTGTAGGGTCCATTGTCAGGGGCACTTCCTGGTAAGCCGGTGCTGAGTGTGGCCTACTGCCTGGGGGAACAAGCCATTGAAGGCTTTAGGCAGGGCCTAAAGCAGTGGTGGTTTCTTTGTCATTTCTAAAGATATCTCAGGCTGCCGCCTGGAGAATGAAGAGGTGGTTCGTGGAGTGCCCTGCAGGGAAGAGACTAATTAGAAGATGTTCAGAGAGGGAGAGAGAGAAAAGGAGAGAGAGCGAGAGCACAAGAGATTGTACTTAGAAAGTTTAGAGCCCTGGAAAAGCCTGAAAAGGGAGGTGGGAGCTGAGTTTCTCATAACATGAGCTGCTCTACCTTCTTGGTTTAGTTCAGTCGCTCATTCAATATATGCTTACTGAGCCCCCACATGGGTGAATAAAACAGACAACAGTCCATTTATGGAGCTCACACCTTACAAAAACTAATTTTCATGCTTAAAGGCACAATTCCCAATCATGCAACCCAGTGTCAACTACACACCTACCCCCTCATTTGCTGGCGAACAGCTCCCTTGCTGGAGCTCAAAGGGAAGGGAAGGTCCTGCCTCATTTTGACTACATGTGCTCTGCACTTTCCACAGGGCATTTTGATCCCCCTCTGCCCCCCCCCCCCCCCGCCCCGGCTCTAAGCTGAGACTTCACTGTCCCCTGTGAGAGCTCAGTGAAATATGTGGGTCAGGTAGGGCTCATTAGTACAAGATGGGAGGCACAAACTAGTGATTTCAGCCACAGCCAATGACGTTTCCAGGTCGGGCTTTGAGCTTTATTGGTGACCCTACCCCAGAGCGACCCCTCAGAGAGGGTTGGCCTCCTGCCAGGTGAGCTGAGCATCCATTTGTGCAGACGCTTCGGGTGCAGTGTGGTGGACGGGCTGCAGGGGGGTCAGCTACACTCCACACCAGCATCCTCATTGTGGTTACAGTTATGAGAGCCCCAGCTGTTCTTGTTGCAACTCCATAAGGACACCTCTGTCCCCTGACATGCGACATTATCCAGCCAGATCTGTCCAGTGCCTGGATATGGGGAAAGCGGGGAAAAAGAGGAGAGCAGGATTAGAGCCAAACTTCCATTTGGGATAGGCTGTCCGTTCCCCTCACACCCACTGGGGCCCAAGATGCTGATGGCAGGTTTACTCTCTTATAATGACTCTGCCTCCCTCCTGCTTTCTACCCTTTGACAAAAGTCTCATCCAAAGGTTAGATGAAATAGATTAAGTTATTTAATCTATTACTGATTACTAATATTTAATCTCTGCACTGTTTGATATTTCCCCCTGGGGATCTCCCAGTGTTTGTCTCTTCCTGTTTATTCCTTGCAACTGTACCCACTTTCCTCAAATGCCCTTTTAACCAGGCTGTTCTCTGGCTCAACAGCATTCACACATTCCTCCAAACCGCCTCCTTCTGGTATAAGTGATTTCAGATCAAGAGCACAGAGGAAAACAGCAGGATGACAGATAGTCCTGATTTAACGATGGTTTGATTTACGGGTTCCAACTTTATGGTGGTGTAAGAGGGATACACATCCAGTAGAAATCATACTTGGAATTTTGAATTGTGATCCTTTCCCAGGCTAGGGATATGCAGGACGATGCTCACTTGTGATGCTGGGCAGCAGAAGCTCCCAGTCAGCCAGACGATCAAGAGAGCAAACCACCGACACACTTACAACCATTCTGTACCCAGGCCACCAATCTGCTTGTCACTTTCACTACAGTAGTCAATCAATTACGTGGGCTAGTCGGCACTTTATAATAAGTAGGATTTGTGTTAGATGATTTTGCCTAACTGTGGACTAAATGTAGGTGTTCTGAGCACCCCTGAGGTAGACGAGGTTAAGCTATGACACTTGGTAGGTGAGGTGGATCAGATGCATTTTTGATACAATGTTTTCAAATTATGCTGGGTTTATTGAGATGTCACCCCATCTGTAAATTGAGGAAGATCTGTACTTGATTACAGGAATATACACTTTTACACACGATATACAGCATGGCAATCTACATAAGTGTAATCTATGTGAGGAAAACATACACTTTAAAGGAGTTTTACAATCCAACTGGAACTCAGATTAAAAAGCACGTAGGCCCTTCAGGGTGGTGCAATATGGGCAGAGAGCATCTGGGGATGAGGGCAGGAGAAGCTGGCCTAGTGCCCCTGCAAGGTCAACGCTTGTGTCCAAAGAAATGGTCTCAGTCTGGGGACTTAACTCTTTGGTTGAAATTTTGAATCTTTTGCTGAACGATACAGGCCGAGTCTCTAGCATCCCAGACGTCTTTCCAAGACTGATTTTAGGAAGTCCCTGCTCTGATTTGTTTTCTCTTTCCTTTGCCCCTTCTCCTTAAAGGTGATCACAGCATGGCCCATCCTGGCTTCTGGTTTCCAGATAGCTGAGATGAACACATGTGTTTGCCGACCCTGCCACTTCCCTGTTCTCCCAGGGCCAGCAGCTCAGCTGTCCTTCAGAGAGCCATTGGCTTGCAGACACCCCTGGCCATGGAGCAGTCGGCTTCTGGACAGCCCCAGGCAGTGACCCAAGCTGGGTCAGCGAGAGCCCCAGCCAAGCCCTGGCTGTCCAGGTCTCCTTTGTCCTGGGGTGGCCAACCTGGAAGGATGGCAGACAGGGCCACTGAGCAGCAGGACCTCTCAGCTGCTTCAACCAATCCTTTTCTTTTAACTCCGACTCACTGAGTCACTTGCAACCAAAGGGAAAGCCTTCAGGGAAGAGGCTCCTGGAGGAGGACCCACTCACCAGGTGGCATTGAGAAAAGGGCTGTCCCCCGGGAGTAGCCCAGCATGCGGCAGAAGACGGTGGCATCTAAATTGTCCCAGTCGTCATCGCAAATTGTCCCCCAGGCACCGTTGTAGTGAACTTCAGCCCGGCCCCGGGTCCTAGTGCCCACGATCCTCACGGCCACCAGGGATTCACCTAGATGAAAGACAGAAGGGGAAGAGGTGAGGAGAACAGCCTGGGGCTTTGTGTGGGTGACGGCTCTGCCTTTTCATTGTTGGCAATTCTGTCATGGGGCGGGGGGGGGGGGGGGGGGGGGGGAATCCCCAGGCTTGGCTGTCACCGGAGCCTAGAATGTTCCATATACGGCACCAATGCAACCCGGCGAGCGGCCTCTGTGCACCTGCCGCTGGACTCACACATCCAGCTGGCCGCATCCTGCCTTGACTTGTGGTGACAAGGAAAGGAAAAGTGGAGGGGGAAATGGAAGGAGGGAAAGAAGGGAGGGAGGGGATGGAGAGAGGGAAGAAGACAGAAAGAGAAGCAGGGGGAGGGAGGAGAGGGTGGGACATCTCTGGGCCGTGAGCAGGCTTAGTCCAAGGCCAAGCCTGGTAGCTCTTTCCCTAAATGAGGAATCTCTCTGAGGGCGTCTCTCCCCTACCTCACCTATGGTTTTCTTTTCTTTTTTTTTTTTTTTAATCACCTCTGTTTTTTTTTCCCTCGAAGACACAAATTAAAGAGAATAGAAATACTAATTACCTTTTTGACCTTTCTGGCCCTGTGTTCCCTGCTGTCCAGGAGATCCTGTCACAAAGGAAAAAAACAAAACCCATGCAATTTATTTTTTAAAAAAGATTTTATTTATTTATTTGAGAGTGAGCGAGCAAGCAGAAGCTGGGGGTGGGGAGGAGTGGGGAGGGCAAAGAGAGAGGGACTCAATCTGGGACTGGATCCCAGGACTCTGGGATCATGACCTCAGCCCAGCGGAAGTTAAGCAGACGCTTAACTGCCTGAGACACCCAGGCATCCCAACCCCACACAATTTAAAGGAAATCAAGCCAGGATCCTCTCACCCTTCTTTGCCAGCGATGGGGAGGAGGGTGGGGTTTGGGGAGGTCTGATTCTCTCCTCCAGCTGTGCCAGTGACCTGGCATCATGGGGACTGGATGTACCATGAGAACCAGTGGTTGAGCAAGATGAAACAGGCCTGAGGTACCGCAGGAAGGATTTAAGCCAGATCAGTGAGGAGCACTTAGCAGGTAAGAGACAGGGAGTGGGAAGCATCTCCTTTGTGGAAAGATCTGGTGGCCAGGGCATGGCTGGGCATTGCATCTACCCCTCTGAATGCCCAGGCTGTGCCTTGCTCACTTCTGTGTGCTCAGGGCTGAGGTCAATCTCAGCACGGAACTCATCAGGGAGACAATAAACCTCTACACCTCTGGTTCTGAAGACCCCCAAACCCCTTACAACAGGGCCTCTCCTTAGAACCCACAAATCACAGACTGAGGCCTTACCTTTCATTCCTGGTTCTCCTTTTTGACCTTTCAGGCCAGATGCACCCTTGGGGCCTTCCAGGCCTGGGCTTCCCATTTCTCCCTTCATGCCTGCAGGGCCTGGTAAGGAGAAAGACCACTTCAGTAAGATGCTCTGCTCTGCTTTCCAAGGGGGACCAAGGGCCTTGGTCTTTAATGACCGAACTTTCCCACCATCATGAAGGGGCTGTTCAGATGTTCAGCCTGTGTCTTTGGTCCACCTGGGAGGGGTGGTAAGGGCGGGTGGGTAGGAGGCGGGTATTGCTCTGATCTCTTTACTGACTCTCATGTGGATGGATGCTGGTTGAAAGCACACAGGTAAAAACAGCTGACAGGATTCCCCAGATATTGTTGGTCCTCCTCAGACCACCTAATTGGGTAGAAGTTCTAGCCATTCTGGGAGAACCTGCTAGAATGTTTCCGGACCTTGAGATCTCCTTTAGTATAAAGTTCAAGTAGGAACTGAATACCCAGCTCATGAGGGAGAAAACCGTTCAAGAAATGCGTCTGAGATGTTTCGCGTTGGCATTCATGAGGGCAGGGCTGTGGAGAAGACTAGAAGTGCTAGGTGGGAAGTGTGCTCAGTGACTGACCACAGGCAAGGGCTTGGAAAACTGAGGCGATCTTAAGAAGCCAGTGGCAAGCAGCAGGAGGAGGACAGAAGGAGCTTGAGAGCCCAAGGCAAGACAGAGATGGACCAACCAGCTATGGGGTAGCAGATAGAGGCCTTGCAGCCACCCTGGCACCTGGAGCAGAAGATTGCCCAGCTCCGTGGAGGCTGCATGGCCTGAGGCCACCAGCTGACCATTGGCTTTTGTGGTCACCCTTTCTCTACCCTCAGCTCGGCCTCTCTCTCTACTGCCTCCAGTCACTGAGTTTTGTTGGTCTTTGGGTTTTCCAGGGGAAGAATCTGAGTCCTGAGGGACAGAGTGGGCCCAGGCCACTTGAGGGTAAGGTGACAGGAGCACGTTCAAAGTCAGCAAGACCTGTGCTCCGAGCACGAGCCTTTCCAGACATCGTTTGGAAAAATTAAAATGAAGCCAGCCCTTACCTGGAACTCCTGATTCTCCTTTTGTTCCTTTTTGTCCTTGAAGTCCTAAGATGGAAATACAGGAAAGGGGGGGGGGAGGAAGATAATAAAACTTAGATATTAGACACTTTTAATCTTAGACAACCTCTACCTTTTGTCTGATTAATGCAGATGGAAAGATACATCGGTTCTCCACAATTGTTTAAAGCCTCCTTAGCAGAGCATAAAAGGAGACAGACCGCAGATAAATGGGGACACGTGTTTAGGGTGAAGTAGAAATGTAGTGGATAAAAGTCGGAGGCAGACAGACATACGGACTCCAGATTTATGGGCTGGCCTTCTTTGTCCTATTATAGCTTGACTCGGCGTATCAATCCAATCCCATTCCTCCCTGCTGCATGTTATTGGAAAAGAAGCAAGAGATGTTTTGAAAATAAAGTCATCTTTATTTTCAGAAGATTGTGGAGGGTACTCCCTGGCCATCAGGAGTGTTGGCGGCCCCTTGGCCACAGCCGATGTCCCATAGCATTTGCTGGCTCATTTCACTGTGGCCCCAGTATGGCTAAAGATTTGTGTGGCCAAAGGGTCTCGTGTCCAGAAAGTAGAAAAATAATCACCACAATCATCGGCGATGATCCTATTTGTGGTTCTAATATGAAAACTCTTTCCTTCCTCTCTCCTTCTCTCCCTCCTACTCTTTCTTCCATCCTTCTACCCACTCATCCCCTTATTCACTGACCTACACGGAAGGCCCCGTTCCCAGCACCGTGCTGGGTCACAGTGAGGTAATATACTTTGTTGGTTTGGCAACATCGTGGCTTCTTAATTTTAAGTGCCAAGACTGATTTTATTTCAGAGAAACAAGATTCTCCAAGACACACAAACTGGGGGAAAGGAAAGCTCGGTACTGACTGTGAAATACCAGTTAGGAGAGGGCAGCCAGGGGAGCCCTGTGCTCACTACCACACCCTTGACTGGTGTGCTTCCCATGGTGCCAGCCCACCCTGAGGGGGTCCACCTTGCCCCCTGCCAGGGGGAAGTTCCTACCCAAGCAAATTCCTGCCTCCCAGTTCAATTCCTGACTTTCCTAAGCACCTACTGTGTGCTGGTCAATGGAGGGCAGGCGAGGGGCCTGGGGAGCCTCTTCGGGACCCCTTTCTGAAATAATAAGCAAGGGAATCTCTGGCTGCCAGCAGCCCTTCTGATGACTCTCCTTCCAGGCCAGGAGCTGCCTGGAAGTAGGCCAGAAGCCCCAGGAGCTCAGGGTTACTACTGTAGACCTTGGCACCAGAAAACCAGGAAGCACTGGAACAATCTGAGAGGATACCTAGTTCAGCCCCTCATGTGAGGGAGGGGACAGCATGAGGCTCAGCAAACTTCTTCTAAAAGCTGGAGGTAACAGAGGTCAGACCCTAGCAGGCAGGCCCCAGCTTACACAGGCCATTTGCACACACTCCAGTCCCTCTTTTTAGAATGCCTCCCCGCTTCTGTCCCCTGGAGACCTCAGATCAAGTCTATAAAACCTGCTAAGTTGGCTGATGTCACGTGACTGCGAAGCCCTCTCTGGGCTCGCCTATGGATGGTGTACTTTCTCCCAAGACAGCAAAATGGCCAGAGTCAGGCAGCAAGGGCTGGCGTCTGCCTCTATGACCTGGAGCAAGGTGCTGCCCTCTGGGAGCCTCACTTTTCTGCTCTAGGTCTCCTGGCTGCCTCAGAAGTGGTCATGAGACTGAAATGAAGTCGTCTGTGCCACGTGCTAAGCCTTGTGTCTGGTTAAGTGCTCAGTAAACACTGTCACGGGGACCCCATGAACCCTGCATCTGTCTCCACCCTGCAGCGAGGGGGTTGGGGAGTCTGCCTCAGACCCTGGCCCACATGAGCTCTGGGCTTAATGCCCAACAAACCCCATCGTTGTTTGCTGTGACCTGAGGTGGCCCAGCAGAGGTAGCACCTGTTTCCTCCACTCATCAGCATCTGAATTGCACATGTCAAGATTAGAGAGGAGAAGCCACACTCAGAAATCTGTCTTTGGCTGTGAGTAAATAGTAAAAACAATCTATACCTTGACCCTTGGCCCTCTGTCTGCGTCCTAGAGAGTGCCATATTTCGGGAAACTCTACCTTAAGAGTCTATCCCTGGAAGCATGGCTCAGGGACCCCAGGCCCTTGTGACCTCCTTTTATTGTCCCCTCCCAAACAAGTGCCCATCTGCAGCTGTCCCCAAAGCACCAAATAACAAACATACTTTGTACAGAGAGAAATCATAGAGACTTACCTATTCACTAGGCCTGTGGTCCCCATGGACTGACACTCCCCCACCTCATTTCACAGCCTCCTTCCCAACTCTGCACCAACCTGGGACCCAGCACCTGCTGCTCCCTGCACTGTGCCAGGCACCCTGCCAGGGACTTTATATACACCCTCGTTCCACCTTTCACCTGCCTTGCAAGGTAGGGCCATTTTCCTTTATACAGAAGAGGAGGAAGTGCACAGTCACAGATGCTAGGTCATTTATTCAAGGTCACACAGGGAGGGAGCGATGAGGTTGGGTTGTCACTCCAGTTTGGCCTCCCACTGGATGCTATAATTCCCTGTGTCCCATTAGCATGGCTTCACACCTTCCTGGAGTTTCACTTGGGCTGTCCAAAGATACTCCCAGCCCACCCTAGGCCATCCATTTTCTCTAAATGAGTAGTCAAGCGAGGGGTGCGTCAGAATTATCTACACTGGGCTTGTGAAACAAATGGGTTTGTCAGGCTCCCCCTGAGTTGCTGATTCGGTGGATAAGGGATAGGGATCTGAGACTCTGCATTTGTAACAAGTTCCCAGGTGATGTTGATGCAGCTGGCCCCGGGGACGCATTTTGAGGGGTACCACCCTAAACAAACCTCACAGGCACTTTAAGGACCCACTCCCAGCCCACCTACTTCGAGCAGCCTTCCTGTCTTAGAGGCAAACAAATGCTGATTTCTCCTCTTAACCACAGCTAACTGGGTTTTCCTGGATATCACACACCTATCAAGCTGAGAGGACCCAAATAATTATTTGTGAGGTGTTTATTTAGAGAAATGACTTTCTTCTGAGGAAATCATTTAGTTAGAAAGCACACATCTCCGAGGTTCCTGGGTGGCTCAATGGTTGAGCGTCTGCCTTCGACTCAGTACATGATCCCTGGGTCCTGGGATCAAGTCCTGCATCCGGGTTCCCTAGAGGAAGCCTTCTCCCTCTGCCTATGTCTCTGCCTCTCTCTGTGAGTGTCTTTCATGAATAAATAAATAAAAATCTTTAAAAAGAAAGAAAGCACAGCTTTCCTTATTGGTTAGCGTTGAGCTGGTGTTTTGCCTAAAATCTTAGAACATTCTTGCTCTGAGGGGAAATTGCCAATTTCAAACCCAGAGTGCTGTCAGGCTAGCAAGGACCTGGATATTATTCTAGACTATTCCTCATATCCTACAAGGGAGGAAACTCCAGCCCAGGGCAAGTTGAAGAGCAAGTCTTCCAACTCTGATTTAATGTAGAAATTTCCAGTACATTAGGAAACTCTTTAAATACCATCTTGACATACGGGCTAAGTGCAGCCTCGCAAATTGATGATGAGTTTAATAGCTGCCAGATTAAGCTATGGGGCAAAAAGTAAGATGGTGGGCTAGAGACCAAAAATGGTATGCCTGTAGACTTTTGCAGGTATCTCTGAGAAATTTAGAGGAAAATGAGAACAGGTTTTATAAGTGACAACTTAGTAATGGAAATTGGTAGAATTTAATAAATTGTGGAAGTAACTCAGTACTTAGATACGGGGACTGGAACGAACTGAGAAGTTATATTCAAAATATAGGGCTTAATTCCTCTTATGAATTATGCTTTGTTGCTTACCTTCAAAGTAAAATGTCTTAAAATACAGGTGAGAAAATGGACTTCAGGTTATTTTCATTTTGGCTTTGCCTCAAGAGGAAAATAAAAGGACATAGAAAATTCCGATTCCTGTTATGTTTTAGATATGAAGGCTGTTGAAATGCAGAAATTCTGATCTGCTGTTTTGAAATGTAAGAGTTTGGCAGCTTCTAATGTCATTTCATGAGATGGGATGGTAGAAAGAGAAATGCCAAGATTACAAGAGGAAGTGAGACCTTCCTCATTTACAAACAAACTTTGAGATGGCTAAGGGATTCAGAGCTAAAATTAATTTTTTGTGGGTTTTTTTTTTGCAATCTTCCCCCCTCCCAAATCAAAGGATTTCATAATCCTTTGAAAAAACCAAAGGTTAGAAAAAATTAAATTTGGGGGGGAGAGGGTTGGTAAAATGCTGTTTTGTGAATGGTGAAGGAAATGACCATTGGAGAAAGCTCTACTGAGTGGTAATATCCTATGTAATAAACTGCGGTTTGTCTTCCCGACAGAATGAAAAAAATTTCCTTTTCACCATCTTTAATCTGAGATGGCTCCTTTCCCTCAAGGGGGTGTCAACACAGTGAAACATTGCACCAGAATGGATTGGGGTGCAGTAAGTGACCGTTCACAATAATAGGAGGGTGTGGTGGCTGAGCCAAGATTTACCCATCTGCTGTGGAATAAGAACTGGAGGCGATTCCAACTTCTCTAGAGTCCTATATTCTATGTTATTCATACAATCTGGAAAAGCACCACTTTGGAATCTGACTTTGGGGTTAACTCCTAGATTCAGAGTATATTAACTCCGGGAGTGTTTGCTCCCTCAGCTGTAAGATCGTGATGATCTTATTCAGGGGTGTGAGCAGATGAACTCAGATTATGGGAATAAATTCCAAGCACAGTGCCTGGCCAAGGGGCATTGTTACTCTAAACAGATTGATCTTTTTTTTTTTTTTTTTTAAATAATGAATGCTCAATAATGGGATCTGGCTGTTACCCAGGTCAAGTGAAGGCACTATAATTTCTCTGTTTTCATCCAGTGAGGCTGGATATTCTCTTGAGAGATTAATGACTTTATTTACAAAATGGGAAGTACATTGGATTGAAAAACTGATTTGATATAACCTAAATTGGACAAACATCATAGTACCTCTAGTTTGGGGAATACCAATGTCCTGACATTGAAAAGTATGTATTATCTTCCATGATGAGAAGATCTGACTCCCACCACCCATCCTTCCTTTTCTCACTTGAGAAATATAACCTTTCAAAAAAATAAATAAATAAATAAAAGGAGGGCGCCTGGGTGCCTCAGTGGTTGAGCATGTGCTTCGGCTCAGGGCATGATCCTGGGATCTGGAACCAGTCCCACATCGGGTTCCCTGCATGGAGCCTGCTTCTCCCTCTGCCTGTGTCTCTGCCTCTCTCTCTGTGTCTCTCATAAATAAATAAATAAATACATACATACATAAATAAATACATAAATAAATACATAATTAAAAAAACAACAAAGCCTGTTGAGTGAATAAATAAATAAAATCTTTTTTAGAAAATTAAATAAATAAATAAGAAATCTAACCTCTCCAAGGGTTCATTAACCTCTGACTTTGGGATGATATATAGACCTGCCTATGTGCAGCCAGATTATGGACCTATGGGAATTCCTTCTTGAGATGTCCATGTGAGTCATTAGCTACTAGATCAAGACAAGCCTGTGGGTTTGTGTGGAAAACCTATGCAATTTTACATAAGTCGTAATCATCACATGCTCCAAATTGAAAATGTGATCACCATATTTACTTGGGTAGACAGTAAGGAATAACCCTTAGAATTTGCCTGGTTGGTATTCACTGCTAGGCCTGATTGATGGAGATCCCCCAAAAACCTCAACACATATACAGGAACTTGATAATGGATTTAAAATGATCCCTAGGCTGTGGGCCAAAGGTCTCTGTGCTATAAGGGAGGTGGGTTTTGGGATAAATAACAAAGAGCCATAGCAGGGCCTGAGAAGATCATGTTTCTGTCTCAGGATGAAGGATTAGAGCTGTAGCCTCAGCTCTAATCCTTCCTGGACTGGGATGGAGAGAAAAGGTGTCGCTCATCAGAGTGCCTGATGGGGGTAGGGTGCACTTTCAGGCTGCCTGGGAAGGAAGAGAGCATGACAGAGGGTAATGGATAAGGCCCCCGGCTTTGGGTCAACCAGGCTTGGATTCCAACTCTGGCTGTACCACCTCCTGGTTCCTCAAGTCTGGGCAAGTCACTGTGAAATAGCACCAACAATAGTGCTTATCTCACTGGGTTGTCATGGAAATGCTCATTATCAGGAGCAGCGGGCTCTTGCTATGCAAACCCTCCAAGGATGTGGAGTGGAGGGCAAAATCCCCTACCCTCACACAGTGGGAGACACAGGCTGAGGGCCCGGGGAGTGGACACAGTGTCCCTTGTGGGTAAAATCGTGTTTTATCCCTAATGTCCTTTACTTAGTTAAGCACCATTAGTCTGGGAGTGGGGGGAGGCTGGGGAAGGGTGGGGAGAGAGACTCACTGTCTATAACTGAGGGACGAAAGCCATCATCACTATGAAGCCAAGGGGAAAACATGGGGATAGGGCAGCTTCAGGCCCTAAGTCAGACCCCCAGATTTTATCTGGGACCAAGGAAGGCAAAAACATTTAAGATCAGGAAGTGGCCAACAGGTCAGGGCCATGTGATCACCACACTCAGAATGTGAAACCTTCCCGGCTGCCTTCAGGTGGAGTCTACATGGCATCAGGTAGTAGATTCCTGGCTCACGCTGACACACAGTCCATGAGAAAGAAATCAGTTCTGAAGCTGGATGGACTGGAAGGACAGAGGGTACTAGAGCTGCCTGTGCCTTGGCGCCCGATAATCTTGGGGAAAACCACAATGGTTGAGCCCAGAGTCCAGGGTCATCCAGGAGGTGGCCCCACCCACCCCTCTGACCAGAGTTCTGACCCTCTCTCACATCCCAACCCCAGACACCAGGAACAGCAGGCTGCAGAGCCCTCCCACATTCCTCTGTTGACTTCGCCTGCTCAGTTCCCTCTCTCTCTAGATTTCCCTTCCCCTCCTCCACATGGCCAGGCTCCACTCATTCTATAAGACTCAAGTATCACTCCGGAGCTGCTCTGCCTTTTCCCAGCCCTACCAGATAGGGGACACTGTGAAACTGAAGCATTTAGCTGAATTAAGTCACATTTGTTTAAGGAATCAATCTGTCCATCAGTCAACAGCTTGATCAATGAGCACTGAGTGGACCTGCCCCTGGTGTGGGTCTGCACACAGCCCTGCGTGGGCCATCAGGTTGTCTAACACACACGACCTTCTGCTCTGGCAGGAGGGGCTGCAGCAGACGGTCCACAGCCATCCTAGGCAGCTGCACAGCCCTTGAGCTTGACCTTGCACTGCTAAGACACCTCCAGGCTGCACTTAACTTTCTAAAGGGAATTTTGCACTTCTCCACGCAAAAGCCCACAACAGAGTGTGCCAGACACAGTCTGGCAAGTCCGCCTGCCTGTCTTCTGCGCCGACCTGTATGCATGAGGGCAGGCAGTGGGTCTAATGCATCATGGTGTCCCAACACCCACACAGTGGCTCAGACTTTCTAGACCACTGTAGGTGCTCAGACTTACTTGGTGACTAGACAAAATAGGCATAGAGGTTTATAAAGTCGACCACATTGGTCTGATGGTTTACAACCTAAACTAAGTTGGCACGATGGTTTGTAATGTAGATTAAGTTGGCATGAAGGTTTATACAGTAGTCACTGTGAGTTTGGTTACTGTGGGTCACTCCTCTCAGCCTGAGCCACCTTTGGGACAATATGCAAGAAGGGGTTTCTTGACCTCCCTGCCCAAATCTCCAGAGCCCTGACCCTTGGGGCCCCATTGCAAGTCAGCTGGAGAGAACGGAAACTGTGAACACAGCTGGAAGGCAGGCCAGGAGACAATATGGGGCAGCTGCCCTTCTCTTTTCTTTAATGGTAGAAGTTTGGTCATGGCATTGGGGCCTTTCAGGGACCTTGGCAAGGAGAGGATAGCCCTAGGGCTTTGAGCTCAAAGGGCCCTGGCAGAAGAAAGCATTCTCCTTAACCAGGGTACCTCAGGGGCCAGAGCACAAGTGACGCTCTGCCTCCTTCTGGTGGGCCCACTGGGAGGCAGCCCTCCTCCCTGTCCTTCCCTGACACCCAGCACCCCACCCAGCACCTACCCACACCCTCTGTTACCTGGCTCCCCCTTGCTTCCATTCATGCCGTTGGTTCCAGGACTCCCGGGTCTCCCTGGTGGTCCTGTACAACAGAAGCCCGGAGCACATGAGGGCTGGGCTCCGTGGATCTTCAGACATCCCTCCCCACGCCCACCAAAGGCCCGAGGACCTCACCTGCTAGGCCAGGGGAGCCAGCGGTGCCAGGCTCACCCTTGGCACCTGGGGATCCTGCTGTGCCGGGGGACCCGGGAAGACCCTTCTCTCCAGGTTGTCCTGCAAGTGACAACTGCAAGGTTGGTGTGGTCGCCAGAGAGCCTGGTTGCCCACCCCTCAACACGTCCCTCTTCTCAGCAGTGGCACAGGTACCTCCCACCACCTGATATGTTCCCCGGGGCAGCTTTAACCAACTCCCTTAGAAGGCATGAACTAGTCCAATCAGCAGGAGAAAAGTTACAGCCTGAGCAGTTTGTTCATCTCTGCCACTACTCCGCAGTGTCAGGACCCACCAGGCACCCCAGGTTGTGAATGTCCGCTCCACAACCCTGGGTGGCAAAGTGTGGTTAGCTCTGAGACAGAACACCAATCAAGCCTGTTCCTCAGGGCACCTGGGTGGCTCAGTGGTTGAGCTATCTGACTTTGGCTCAGGTTGTGATCCTGGGGTCCTGGGATCGAGTCCCACATCGGGCTCCCCACAGGGAGCCTGCTTCTCCCTCTGCCTGTGTCTCTGCCTCCCTCTCTGGGTCTCTCATTAATAAACAAACAAACAAACAAACAAACAAATAATCTTAAAAAAAACCAACAACAAACCCTGTTCCTCTCAGGCAGGGCCAGGTTTTAAGAGGCCCCAAGGACTTTGGGTTAATGGTACAATGAAATAAAAGACAGTGGAGTCATGTCCTGGGTTTGATTGTGCCCAGCAGCAGCAGCAGCCCAAATGATCCCTGGATTCCGAGTTCTCACCTTGATCTCCTTTTGTTCCAGGAAAACCAGCCACACCTACAAGGAAGAAGGACTTTCAGGGATCTTGTTCCCCTGCAGCTCAGTCTGCCAGGGGACAAGAAAATGCCCAACAGGTCAATGGGCAGCCTCTTACCTGGGGGGCCTGGCTTCCCTGAGTCACCTTTACTCCCCTGGGCTCCGGAGGGTCCCATGACCCCTGTGTCTCCTTTCATGCCCCTGTCTCCCTTGCTTCCTGAAAAATCAAGGAGTCATGGTCAGGACAGGAAAAGGGCAAACTCCCCTCCCAGATCCTACTGACCCTTGTCGTCCCGCCCAAATTCCAAACTCAAACTCCTTGAGCTCCTTCTACCTGGGGCCCAGAAGTGGAAGATACAATAGCTGCCCTCAAGGAGCATACCACCTTGCCCCAGAGACAAGATGTGAACTCTTGGAGAAATGGCCAAGGTCCCCTGGCCTGGCTGATGAGCAGTGGCAGGTGGGAGAAGCCAGACTTTCAGCTCCTTCCTCAGCATGCTGCCCTGGGGAGGGACCACAGCCCAGGCTTAGCCAACGCTACCCCCATCATTTTCATGTGTGCATTTGGGGGATTATTTTTCAAGCCCCCACCCTGAACCGGAATCCGAATATTCCAGAAAGTCAATTCCAAATGCTGAGAGTAGAGACTCAAAGGCAGGGGTGGAAGAAGAACATTACAGCAGCTCGGATTCCTGCCAGTGCTTCAGTCACGGCCTCTCCTGGTGCTAGAGGTTTCAAATTTTCCACTTGTTATCAGCATTCGAGGCTCATCCCAGCCTGTCCTCTCTTCGGTCCTCCATTGCTCCCTCTTCCTTTCTGCCACTGCTCCCCGCATATCAATCCAGGGAGGCTCCTCACAGAGCAGCATCTGGCCACCCCTTCCCAATCCACAGGTTTGACTTCGGAGCCAGCTGCAAGCCCCTGCTGGGTCTGCTCATCAGCAACCCACTGGCTTGGCTGGTGTTCTGGGAGCTAAAGTCAAAGTCCCACCCCGAGCAGCTCCCTCTACCCTGGGACAGGCTTAGTGGGATGCAATTTGGTTAAAAGGCTCCATTCCATTATTTTCATGATAACAGAGCTGGGAGGACTCAGAGGGATACCAGCCTTCTCTCCAGTGAATCAGGAAAGGAGACAAAATGGTCTGAAGCAGGGATCCCGGGGTGGCTCAGCGATTTAGCGCCCGCCTTCAGCCCATGCTGTGATCCTGGAGACCCAGGATCGAGTCCCACATCGGGCTCTTTGCGTGGAGCCTACTTCTCCCTCTGCCTGTGTCTCTGTCTCTCTCTCTCTGTGTGTGTGTGTCTTTCATGAATGAATAAATAAAATCTTATAAAAAAAAAGATCTGAAGCAGAGGGAAGAATCACCAGTCATGCAAAGCTTTCTGGGTCTAAGCTTAGGGTGATGTTAGGGGCAAGGTTTGGGACATAGGTTCTTTCAGGTGGTTTAGATACTGGAAGGATGATTATTTCCTTGATAGGAAACAAAACAACCACAGAGAACTTGGTCACAGATGAGATCTCTGAGAGCCAGCCTCAGCGGCAAGCACCAATGAAATCAAATCTTGGTCATTCAGGGTGTCCACTTTCGCCGAAGGGACAAATAGCATTTGTTAGAAGGGACCAGGAATGACTTTCCTAGAGGAATCTGTTGGTGCCAGATGGCTCTAGGCTGGCCAGAACCATCATATTATGGGAATTGCTTGGCTGCATGAAGATTCTGGAGCGTGGTCTGGGCCGGAGTCTGTGGGCTCTCAGGGCCACCTTGAGAAAGTCTGGGCTTCCTTTTCCTGCTGCAGAGGAACTGCAGACTGGCGCCGTTGGAGGCCCCCTGGGAGGTCAACTGTCTCACCATCTGCCTGGTGCAAACGTGCCCCTCGATTCTGCCAAGGGGAATCCCGCAGCCCCATCCCCTGCTGGCAGGTGCCCCTGACACCTGCGCATGCGAGCCCTTTTCCTCGAAGGGCCACCCTAAGTCCCGATGCCCCTCTTCCTCTCTTATCTCCACACAGCTGGCTCTCTTGAAACTCTAGGTCATTGCTCCTTGTTCCATTGCTGGGCATCCCCAACGAGTCTGTTTTCTCTTCCACAAGTGCTTTTCTAATGTTGGAGCATGGCTGACACTTCCCCCTAAGGGCCCTCTTCTCGAAGCACCCTAGTCTCTTATAACATAAATATTCCTATTCGCAGGTACCTCACCATCCATCTCATGTCTTATATTCCTGTTTTAACTAATCCTTATTAGAGGTTACTCTTATTATGCCCCTTTTCTATGTGAGTAAATTGAGGGTCAGGGAGGTTGAATCATTTGCCCCAGGTCACACAGCTAGTGAGATATCAGGATCCAGACTGATAGGATCTGGATGGGGCATGAAGGCGCTCAGTCATGACCAGAGCCCCTGGGGCTGTCCTTCTCAGAGCGTGCCCCCTGGACTGCCGGTGTTCAGAAGCATCCAGGCCTTTGAAACACAGACTCTTGGACTTTGGACAAGTGCCCCAAATGGTTCTAAGGTAGCATCTGCTTCAGGAATCAACCTTTACCTTCCCTGCCTGTCAGGCTCCCCTCGTCCCCAGTGCCCATGTCAGGTCCCACTGCTGTTCCTTGCCTTCTTCTCCTCTGAGCTCCTGGCATGGCCTTGTCATCACAGGTCATGCCTGGCATGAGATTGTGGCTCCCCCACCCCCACCCTGCACATGCACACACACTAACACACACACACACACACACACACACACACTGCTCAGCTTTCACGTTCCTGGCCTCTGCTGGTCTGGATAGAAGGGACCTCATGTGTGCTCTCGGGAGGCTGGTAGGCAGAGCACAGCCTTGCCCTCAGTGGGACAAAACAGACACTCTTCCAAAGGGTTGGGGCCCAGCCTTCAGGCCCCCCCACAAGCACCGATACCCCCCCCCCCAGGGCACTTACCTGGGAGGCCCAGGTCTCCTTTGTCTCCCTTAGCTCCAGGTTCCCCTTTCGGGCCAACGAGACCCCCATCACCTTTGCTGCCCTTCTCTCCCCGCTGTCCTGGTGTGCCTGGGCAGAGAATGGCCAACGAGGTAGGTTCCCACTGTCCTCCTGGGATGGACTCCTGGACAACAGGGCAGGGGGCATCCAGGAGAAAGGGGCCCCCAGAGGAAGCCAGGGGGATGTTAGGTCATCTCTCGGGTGTCTTGATGAGGCACAGTAAGATTCCAGAGCAGAGCACTGTGGGACAGCACCGACCCTCTGGGTCTGCATGTGGGGCCACGTGGAGGGGGTACTGAGCGACTGGCTCAGCACCTCAGCCGAGGCATAGCTGAACCCAAGCAGAGGAAGAACGCATTACCAGAGGCTCCTTGTTTCCCGGGAGCACCGTTGGGTCCTTGGAGGCCTGAGAAGGAAAGAAGAACCAGTCACAGTGCTCCTGGTTCCTGGGTCAGCTGATATTCTAGAGCCCTGTAGGAGGACAAGGCACCTGGCACCTGGACAAGAGAGAGGGGCCTCTCTCTTTCTCGTCTCAGCCCCCCCTCCACACGCACTGACCAGGACATTTCACTCTTCATAACAACAAAAAAGAGAGAAAATAAAATGCTGAGTTTCTTAGGCTTAGAGCTGAGGCCCCTGCCTCCTGACCCTGTGCCCAGTGTGCATGTGTCCAGCCCCTACTCACCTGCCTCTCCCTTGATTCCAGGTGGGCCTTGGAGTCCTGGAGGGCCTGGAAAGGAAGAGAGATTCAGAACAAAGCCTGAACAAGAAGGAGAAAAAGGATTGCGGGGCCAGTAGACAAGTGCCAGTATCTGTGCCTCCGTGGCATGCCTCGGCCCCCTGGCCCCCTTCTCAGATGGTGGCCTTGGCAGACAGGGGATGCCAGGCATGCCCTGGGCCTCTTTTTTTAAAAATTTTTAAAAAGATTTTATTTATTCACTTGAGAGAGGGAGAACGAGCTGGGAGAGAGGCAGAGAGAGAGGCAGAAGGAGAAGCAGACTCCCAGATGAGCAAGGAACAGGATGTGGAGCTCAATCCCAGGACCCAGAGATCATGACTTGAGCTGAAGGCAGACACTAACCATCTGCTTCTTTTTAAAATTTTTATTTATTTATTTATTTGAGAGAGAGAGTGATAGCACACATGAGAGAGCACAAGCAGGATGGAGGGTGGAGGGAGAGAGAGAAGCAGGCTCCCCACTGAGCAGGGGGCTCAAGGACCTAGGCCTGGATCCCCAGAGATCCCAGGACACTGAGATCATGACCTGAGCCGTAGGCACACACTTCACTGACTGAGCCACCCAGGGAGCCCCGACCTGGGTCCCTTTTGACCTGAAAGACCTGAAGAAGACGAGCTACCTATCACGCTTACCACACCATTATTTATTCAACAAACTGTCACTGAGCCCCAGAATGAGCCAAACTGTGTGGAAGGTCAGAAGGAAAGAAAAAGCAGAGCCCCTTCCTACAGGAAGCTCATGGCCTAACAGGTGAGCCACAGATGCATAGGTGATGTGTTCTGAGGGAGGCTGTGTCGGGCAGACCTGGGTTCAAGGAGCAGCCTTACCCCTTCAGCAGGGTGACCTGGGCAAATTACTTCGTTTTGAGCCTCAGCTTCCTCGTCAGTAAAATGGGGCCATTTTACCTAGTGGCTGACTCTGGATACATGGCACCTGGTTTTGCTGTCACTTACATATAGCTCTCTCCCTTCCCGAGGGCTGCTGTGCAGACTGAGACTCAAAACAACCCTGGAGGGCAGGACAGGGCTCCTCTGCCTTAGTCCATTGGGGCTGCTATAACAAACCACCACACAGCAGGTGGCTTAGAAACAACAGATTCATTTCTCACAGCTCTGGAGGCTGGAGTTCAAGATCCGGGTGCTAGTGTGGTCAAGTTCTTCTGGGTTGCAGACCTCTGACTCCTTGCTGTGTCCTCACACGGAGAAGGGGTGGGGTGAGGGAGCTCACTGGAGTCCCTTTTCTAAGGGCACTAATCCCTTGCAAGAGGGCCCTAGTCTGGTGGCCGAATCACATCCTAATATAGTCATCTTGGGGGTTAGATTTGCAGCATAGGAACTGGGGGAAGACCATAGAGTGTTCCCCCACATGGCCATGGAGGAGAGTGACTTTCCGAGGGGTATGGCTTTGCCTGAGGTCACTCATTTGGAGAGTCCAGGTCTCCCAGTGACAAAGCCTGTACCCATGTCAGGACACTATGATGACAAAGCCTGTGACGAGCTTTCTATTTCAGAGTAGAACCCCAGTCCAACCTGTGGAATTCATGATGTCATATGAATCCTGTGTCCACAGGACTGGGGTCCAGAGGGATGGAAGCAGGATGGGTAACTAGAGTCCCTCTCAGACAAGCCTCAGGAAAAGGCATTGCTGAGAATCAGTTCAGGGTTTGACAGCTAGGCCCCACTCACCAGCTGTGCGGCCTGTATGAGAGACTTCCCTTGGCCCAGCCCATTTCCTGTGTAGCATGGGAACAGCAACACCTGCCTCACAGGGACCTCGGACCACATGGGGTCATGGGACACAGTAGAAACCCAGGGAAAGTACGCTCTCGCTGCCTGTATTAGCCAGAGGGAAGAGGCAAGAACCCCAGAGACCCCCAGGTGGAGGGGTCAAGGTCAGAGACTCCTGCCCCTGGCCCTTCAGGAGTAGTGCCTCACTGTTGACAGAAGCAGTCCAGTCCCTCAGAGGGGTTTTCAGGGTGAGCCCCTAAGATCGCATGGCTCCCTCCCACCGAGGCTGCACAGGCTGTGCCAGCTCTGCTGTGGTAGCCTGGCCCCGGGCCAAGGAGGGGACTCAGGCTGCCTCCAGAGTCTGACTCTGCTCCTCCAGCCTTGCCTGAGTTAGCTTGAGCAAGTCAGCATCCCTCTGAGGCTGTTTCCTCATCTGTGAAATGGGGATAATAGCAGCCACTTGGGTGTAGGGTAAGGAGTCAACAAGGCATGGATAAAAGTGCCTTGCATGGAGCTTGGGGCAGCGCTTTCATGTCCCCCGATCCAGGGCTGCCTCATCTCTGCGGCTCCCAGCCTGTCTCCCACCTCCGCTCCTCTCATGCTTGTACTCCAGCATGTGAGTTTTCCTTCTTTGCCTTCCTGGATTCACCAAAGCCCCTTCCTACCTCAGGGCCTTTGCATGTGTGGGTCTCTGCCTGGGATCCATATTCTCTGGCACCTTCCACTCACACTCATGTCAAGGCTGAAAGGTCTCTCCAGGAGCCTTCCCTGGCACACGAGGGGGTTAGGTCTCCCCCACACTCTCCTTACCAAGGGAGCTGCCGCCATCTCTCAGAGCAGAAGCCAGGGCTGTCACCAAATCATGCTTCCCTGAGGGCAAGGGTTCTGTTTGCCTTCTTAAGTCTGCATTCCCAGTGTTTGAGGGGGGTGGGAGACGGGGGCGGATTCTTGATCCTTGAGTGGCTTTCAGTAAATATTTGTTGAGAAGCCCAGAACCCACAGGGGAGGAATAGAGAGGTATGGCTGGATTCCACATTACCCTCTCCCAAAACCTGACTTAGGCACAAAGTTCCCCCCCCCCCAATGTTCTGGAAGCCTAGGCCAGTGTGCAGTTTCACAGGAGGTTGCCTGGGGCCAAACCACTCACCTTGGGGACCCACCTACTGGTCTCCAGGGGCCTGTGCAGGAAAATGTGCCTCTGGGGAGCCCTGACCAGGGAAGGCAGGCCATGGTCCAGAGGGAGAGAGATTGAGGCCTCCCCGGGCAGGCCAGGGTGATGGGGGAAACTGGGAAGGTGTTGGGGGGTTGCTGAGCCCCTGCTGCTAGAATCAGTTTCCTGCCTCTGGTTTCTAGGCTCTAAGAATGAGAGAGAGAAAGAGAGACAGAGAGACAGAGGGACAGAGAGAGAAGGACAAAGGCAGTCAGAGACAGAGAGAGATGGAGAGAGACACAGAGATGGAGCTAGAGATTATATATATACCCTCCACACACAGGTCTTCCTCGACTTACCACGGGGTTACATACTGTTAATTAAACACACAGAAATCAAAGATATTTTAAGTCGAAAATGTATTTAATACATCTTACCTACCACACATCATAGCTCAGGCTCACCTACCTTAAATATGCTCGGAACGCTGGCATTAGCCCACAGGTGCGCAAACTCATGTAACACAAATCCTGTTTTGTGATACGGTGGTGACTGTCATGTAACTTACTGACCCCCGTACTGAAGGTGAGAGCAGAGTGGCTGTCGGGGGACAGAGTGCTTGTCAGTGTATCACAGTTCCCTGGTCTTGCGATTGCCTGGCTTGACCCCGAGCTACCCTGCCCAGCATCACAAGAGCATCGTGCCAGCAAGTCTCTAGCCTGGGAAAAGATCCAAATTCAAAACCTCAAGTACAGCATCTGCTAAACGGGTATCACTTCCACAGCATTGTAAGGTCGAAAAACCACAAATGGAGCTGCTGTAAGTCGGGGACCATGTACCTTCACACACACACACACACACACACACACACACACAGAAAAACAGAGACAGAGAGAGGGGGACCTCATGGAGGTTGCTCCCCACCCAGGGCTGAGCTGGGCTCTGTGTCTGGTCCTGGAGCACTAGGCCCTGGGGCAGGCACTGGAGCAGACTTTAAATGTCAGCTACAGGATGCCTGGGTGGCTCAGCAGTTTGGCGCCTGCCTTCAGCCCAGGGTGTGATCCTGGGGTACCGGGACTGAGTCCCACATCAGGCTCCCTGCATATAGCCTGCTTCCCCCTCTGCCTGTGTCTCTGCCTCTCTCTCTGTGTCTCTCATGAATAAATAAATAAAATCTTTAAAAAAAATAAAAAAATAAACGTCAGCTAGGTGGGTGATGGGTATTAAAGAGGGCACTTGTGGGATGCCTGGGTGGCTCAGTGATTGAGTGTCTGCCTTCAGCTCAGGTCATGATCCTGGGGTCCTGGGATTGAGTCCCACATCGAGCTCCCTGCACGGAGCCTGCTTCTCCCTCTGCCTGTGTCTCTGCCCCTCTCTCTGAGTCTCTCATGAGTAAATAAATAAACAGATTTAAAAGAAAAGAAAAAGAACTCAGGTCATAGAGGCTGCCCCTCCCATTACATGCTCTAGGAGACATAAACAATGCACCCCTGGACATGATCACAGCCAGATGGGGTGACCAGCTAGGTATTGGGTAAGAGGCATCTGGAAACAGTGCTTATGGCAGACAGTCCTACACTTGGGATGCCAGGGGGAGAGAGCACCTGAGGGGGATGCCCTTGGGCTGGCCTTGGAAGGTAGTTTAGATTTGGCTGCTGGGGATGAGTGTGTGTGTGTGTGGCAGGGGAGGATGGGGAAGCTATTTCCCACTTCAGGCGAGGAGCAGGGTAAAGGCCCAGAAGGCAGGACTTCCAACATGGTCAGGGAACAGAGAGCAGACCCAACTGAGGACCAGTGAGTTTGTGGGGAGTTGTGGGGGACCACGGAAGGTAACCTGGGGTCGAGGCCCAGAAAGGCACAAGCCCAGGAGCCCATGGAGGAAGGCTGTAAGCAGTGGGCGGCACGGGTCAGAGTGGAAATGAACGTACCTGTACTGCCTTTTTCCCCCTTGATCCGGAACAGCTCTGCAAGGGGAGAAGAGAGGGTTGTAGGCTGGTGTGAGCACATGCATCTAGAGCACCCGGCTCTGAGTCCGAAGGCTGTGTCCTCCAGGCTGAAGAGCAAGAGCCTCAGGCAGTTGGGGGATTAATAGGAGACAAATGCCTAGATGTTTTCCAGGAATGAGTTTTTGGAAAAAGCCAGATGTTTAGTTGCATCTCTGGTCTACACCGGAGGCTGCAGATCCCTGGGAGCCAAACCCATTAAGGAAGAGCCTCGGGTTAAGGGCAAGGCCCCTCGTGCGGATCACAGCCAGCTCCTTCACATCTCAAGGAAGGGAGGGATGGTCTCTGTGTCTGAGCCTGGACCCTGCCCCTCTGCCACAGCCATCACCTCTTTCACCCACATGGTGGCTCAGCCTTCATCTGTGGTCACTGGGAAGACCGCAGCCTCTGGGGGATTTGCCCACCTGGACCTTGTTCTCATTCAGCACTTGATCCCATGGGCACAGAACCACGGTCATGGAATCACCCCTTAACTCCTAGCTCACCCCAGCCATTGGGGCTGGAGCTCCATGTGACAGTGTGAACTCTGCAACAATGAGGTCACACCTCAGAGCTGCTTTGGCACCAGTCAGCCCTTCCTGTTCCGGCACAGACCGAGAGAGTAGTGGGGGTAGTGGTAGGACAATCTCACGTGACCCAGCTTCAAGGCTCTGAGAAAACCCAGGGAAGGAAGGGCCCTGGCATCTCCACCTTTGGCTCTGTTTTCTCCTGGCTGTGGCCGCATCTTCCAAGTTACCGTGCTTCCCCAGCAGGAGCCCCCTCCCCCCAGGGTCTCCCCGTGGCCTGCCATTTCTGTCTCCCCAGCCATGGGCCAGCATTAGTCAGCAGCATGGGAGTGGTCCTAGGACTCGACCTATCCTCCCAAACATTCTAGATCCATCTCATGCCTACTCCATATGGTTCTCACCCCTTTCCTTGCACCCCAGCGTTCTGGAATGTTCTCCTTGCTAGGGAAGGGGATTCAGGCCCAAGGATCCCCTTGCCCATGAACCAGCAGCTCCTACTTCCTATCCCCTGAGAAATCCTGGTGCTGAGGGGAGGGGGCCAAACCTGGACTCCGAGTGAAGTTATCCACCTTCCGTAGCAGGTGCTCCTGCTTGGTGCGGACCTGGATGATCTGGGCCTGCAGGACTTGCAGCCCCAAGGTGCCCCCAGTGAGATGCGGGATGGGCACTGATTGGAGCAAAGAGAAAGACGGGCTGTCCTCGGCGGCCAGCGTTCCATTGGTGAAGTGAATCTCTATGGCCCAGAGCCGCTCCTGCAGATTCAGAACTGGACACCCCACCCCCACCCAAAGCATTCTTTTAGGAACCTCATTAGAGCCCCAGGCATTTGAGCATATCCCCAACACTCTTGTGTCACATGTGCATAACTTCTGTGGGTCCTGACTACTGGACGCAACATTTCATGTGCTGTGAGGACCTAGCATGAGCATAGAGCTCTTTCTATATCTTGCACGTGTAAACTCTGCACTTAGGCATGACGTTATATGTTCATAGACTATTCCTTCATGGCCTAGGGATGCACCCACAGCATCATGATCAATCTTCAACCTTCCTGCATGCTCTGGGAATGAGAGTATGATGACGAATATGCTGGTCTGATCTAATCACATGTGACCTTAATAGACATGTGACATATGTTTATGACAGCTGGGCACCACACGATGTTCTTGAGTGACTTCAGTGTCTGCAGATGGAATTGCTTCATGATCTTAACACTTCGGAAGTAAAATCATGTTAACATGAACACTGATCAATAAAGCCCCTTCCCACTCAGACATTGGGGATCCTTGATGAAAGATGCATACGGCAAACTCATGTGAAATTATTGCATTGTTCACTGCTCTAACACACACAAGATCATGTGCTTTCTCCCTCTGTCTCTCTGTTTGTCTCTATCTCTCTCTCTCTCTCTCATGCACATGAGTGCTCATGCGTGCACGCACACACACACATGCACACACTCCCCTGTCCACCTCCCCGCACCGACCCCATCAATGTGGCTACCTGGCTATCCAGAAGTTAAGAACTCTCTATCAGCAGGCAGGGGCAGCAGTGACTCCAAGGCTCTCCACTCAACCTGAGCCCTGTGTCACCCCAGGAGGCACCAGACAGGTGCCTGACTTGTTTACCTTTTACCACCAGCAATCCAGCACCTGCAGTGAGCAGAATCAGGTAGATGGCCACTAGGACCATGAAGCAGTTCACCCCCTTTCTCTTCTTGGGCTTTGGATCTGAAACATAACCACAGCAGAAGGTGGCTTCTGTAGAAGGGAGAGACCAAGGGTGCCTCAACCTGTGTCAGAATCCCCTCTGCATGAGCAGACGGCTCCCTGTGAGGTGGAGGGTAAAGACACAAAGTCCCACTATCCCCGAATCCTCCCTCAGATTCTCCTCTTCTCACAAGCCAAGAAATGCCATTCTTGGTCACTCATCTGTGTGGCTGGGCAAACACCTGTGTCATGCATCGCTAGCTGGTAGAGTGTGGTTCTTAAACAAGGTGCACTGTCGAAGCCCTGGTGTAGTGCCCGTGATAGAGAGCTCTCGAGAGATGTTTATCAGGTGAATTAATGAATGTACATACTTAAATTTCAAAACTTTGGGAGGAGGATGATTGTCAGCACTTGATAAACTCTGAGTGATATTTAGAGACGTTGAAATACCTAATCAGTTATGAGACACAGATCTGGAATTCAGATTTGGACATTTGTTTTCTTTTTTCTTTAGATTATTTACTTATAAAAATAAAACATGCTTGATATGATTTATCAAAAATATAGAGAACATTACAAGGGTTAATAATCTTATAATCAGAGACTTCAAGGGACCTCAGTTCCCTGGTGTCTTAACCTGCTGACAGAAGCTCTGATGGCATTCTGGGGTGTGGCCCTCTTACTAGACTGTTTGCTTCTAGAAACTGATGAACCCTTCCACTACTAGATATATTTTTTCTTTTGATTTTATGTAAATAATATCTTATTACATATAATACAGCACACTGCTTTCTGCAGTGGATGATTTCCCATGGACATTCCTATAGTTTTTTATTTGTTTGTTTTGTCTTTTTATTTTGTAGAGAAAGATTTAACTATTCTTTTAATAGCTGCCTAATGTCCCTTAAAGGCAAGAGTCACAATTCATGCTGACATTTCCCTGTTGGCAAGCTGTTTCCAGTTTGGGGCATTATAAAAGAGGCCACCGTGGTTCCCATTCCAGTCTTTCCTTCATGCCAGCTGTGTCCCCATTTTGGGGTGTCCAAAGGCAGGGAGCCAGCCTGCAGAAGGTCTTGTGGTTCCCACCACTCACACTGACAGAGTACCTACTCGGTGCCAGGCATTGTCTGATACTGTCTATAATGCTTCTGATAATCCTGCAAGGTAAGTGTGATCATCCTCTTAGACAGACTTGGGGTTCAGAGAAGTTAAGGCAATACAACAGGCATATGTCCCTGGGTCCATCTAACCCCAAGGCCTGAACTTGCCTCACTAGTCTATGCTGACATTAGCAGGTGGAAAAACACAGTTGAAATAAGCAGGTGTGAAAGGAAAAGCGATCATAGGTGGGCATCCCATGGGAGGGAATAGGGGCATGTGAACATATTTTTGGCTTTGTGATAGTTGATGGTGGGTTTTCGGTTGACTCTTGTAATAGATGTGTGTGAACCTTGAGTCTGTTTTCTATCACCTGTGAAAACTTCATTATTCTGCTGAAATTCCTTCCCGCCACCTGCAGAACAGAAAGCTCTGCTTTAGCATTGCCTAATGCATGGTGGTCTCAAGATGACTTTGGCAGGCAGCAGGAGGAATGGTTTCTTGGTTGGATGGTTTTTTATTTGGTGGCATTTGGTTATTCTCAGTCTAGCACAGTATCCCCTGCACTGCACCTCCCAAATTGGGACTCACACAGAAGCCCGAGTGAACTCTCTAACAGCCTGGCCAAGTCACTTCCCTGCCTTCAGCCCTTGGTGGCCATTCACTGTCCTTGAGACAAACAACTCGTCTGCTGGCACAGGAAGACGTGCTGCTTGCCAGTTCTCCTTTGGCTGTACTTCCACACCACACCCCCAACGTGAACCCCAACCAACAGACCAGACCACTTGTTGTTATAGCCTTCTCACTCTGGGGCATGTATCTTCTCTGAAACACAGCCCTACCTCCTACCTTCTGCATGACTAATTCCTCCTCATCCTTTGGCAGCACAATGGTGCTTATCCTGCCCCAAGATACATTCTCTGACCTCCCTGGGTTAGGTGGGACCCTGCTTTGCTTCCCCACGTCGCTCTGTGTTTCCACCTGATATGGCACCCATCATCCTGAAGTATGTCTGTTTATGTCTCAGTTCCCCCCAATATCTTGGAAGCTTCCAGGGCTGTCTTCCAGCACTAGCATGGTGTCTACCTCACAATGTGCTGGAAAGATGATAAATGGAAAGGTGAATGAGTGGCTGCAGAGGTTTGGGTCCTGAACATGTGCAGAGTGGAACAATGCCAGTTTAGAAGTGTTGGAAAAGCATCAGGAATGCAACCTCAGAACTCAGGCAAGCATACAGTCATGGTGAGGATGGGTAACACACAAGGGAAGCCTCATGTTAAACAGAAGATGGTGGACAATGAATATGATCTTTTAGACAGTACTAAACTTGTAGAAATGATGGAAAAAGAAAGATAATATGCTTCAGAGGCACAAGTTACATAGAGGTCAAAGATGGCAATGAAAGCCAGCATGGAAAATATAGATATTTTCAAACCAGATAGTAGGAGAAGTGGAAGGCATTTGAATGAGGATAGTAAGAGGAAAAGCCATCCTGGTAGTATGAATGGGAATAGTTTGAAGGTATCCACTCAGGCCCAGGATGCTTTTTTAAGCCAGAGCTATCATGTAACATAGAGACAAGGTATTTTAGAAACTGGGAATTTTGAATCTGTAGCATTTATCTAACTCACTTACAAAGCAGAAAATCTGATAAACACTTTACCTTCTGTGTTGATGTCTAAGAGGATAGAAGACCCTGCAAAGGAATGTTTACTCCAAAGTGGATTTCTCCAATGAGGAAGAGTAGTCTGAGATGAGAGAATGAATGAAGCATCCAATAAACTAGAGCTGAGTAAACTAGAATGAGCATCCCTGGAGTAAACTATGGTGAGTCCACGTGAAGATTTTAGGAAAACAGTTTTCAGAAATATGACAGCTCTATTGTCTGACCCGCAGTGAAAATGTGGCTCCAGAGGGAAATAAAATTTCAATTCCATAAAAGATTTCAATGAAGAAAACCAGTCTGCATACAAACTCTAGGGCCCCCAGACCTGCAATCTCCCGGCCCCTTGCCTAGTGGCAGCAGGTAGCTTGGTGGGTGCAGAAATCCCCTCTTCTTGCTCCTGGCACTGGGCTGCTGGTGAACAGGCCTAGAAAAGTGGTCTCTGCCCTATTGGCTTGATGTGTCCCACCCCTGACCCACGATCACTGGGCAGTCTGAAGAAACACCTTCTGTCCCTGCTGGCAGAACCAGCAGAGAGCAAGGAAGACCAATTATATCAGCTGAACAAAGCAGACCAGAACAGGACAGTCAAGGCTCTGAAAAATAAATTGTTATTGAAAACACAGCCCACAAAAGTAGGCCAGAATTTTATGGGATAAACCTAAACAGTATGATTTAAAGTAGAAGATTTTAATAGAATCTAGAGTCTTCTAACATACTATACAAAATGTCCACAGTACAATGAAAAATTAGTCATCATATCAAGAGCATAGAAAATCACAACTTGCATGAAAAAAGACAACAGGGCACCTGGGTAGCTCAGTCAGTTCAGTGACCAGCTCTTGACTTTGGCTCAGGTCATGATCTCAGAGTCCTGGGATCAAACCCTGCATCACAGTCCACACTCAGAGAGGAGTCTGCTTGAGAATTCTCCTTCTCCTTCTCCCTCTGCCACTCCCCCTGCTCTCTCTCTCTCTCAGAAATAAATCTTTAAAAAAAATCAATAGGAGTCAGCATGGAAATGACACAAACATTGGAATTATTCAATAAGGATTTAGAAACAGGCATAACAAAAGTACTTTAATGATCAGTTAGAAATACTCTTAAAACAAAACAATTTTAATCTACAAAAAAAGTAGAGAATATAAAGAAGAACCAAATGGAAATTATAGGACTTAAAAGCACCAATTAAAAAAATCTCACCGGGGTATCTGGGTGGCTCAGTCACTTAAGTATCTGCCTTAGGCTCAGGTCATGATCTGAGCATCCTGGGATCAAGCCCCAGGTCAGACTTCCTGCTCAGAGGGGAGTCTGCTTCTCCCTCCCCTGCCTCTTGTGCTCTCACTCACTCATTCTCTCTCTGTCTCCCTCTCAAATAAATTAAATCTTTAAAAACATCCTCACTAGATGGGCTCAATAGTGCAATAAAAGTGATAAGAGAAAAAATAAATGAACTAGAGGTTAGAACAATAGAAATTACCCTTTCTGAAAAACAGAGAAAATCAACTAAAAAAATGAACAAAGACTCAGAGATCTATGTATCAATAACAAAATACATAATATTCATATTGTTAAAGTCCTAGAAAGAGTGTGAACTGAAAAGTATATTTTAAGAAAAAATGGTGGCTGAAAACTTCTCAAATTTGGTGAAAGTCACAAACCTACAAACTCAAGAAGTTGAGCAAACCCCAAACATCATAAATTCAAGCAATTGATAACAAGACACATCATGAGTAAAAAAAAAATCTAAAAAAGACCCTACATACCCAGAAAATTAGAAATCTAAAAAAAAAAAGAAAAAATCTTGAAAATAGCCATTACCTATAGACATACCAATTTGAGTGACAACAGATTTCTTTTTTTTTTTTGACAACAGATTTCTTATCTGAAATTGGAAATGACATGAAATTTTTCATGTGCTCAAAGAAATGAATTATCAACTATATCCAGTAAAAATATCCCTTAAGAATGAATGGGAAATAAAAGATTCTCAGATGAAGGAAATCTAAGCGAAGTTCTTGCTAGTAGACCTGTCTTGAAAGAATGGCTAAAAAGGGAGCACTTGACTGACTCAGTCAATGGACATGTGACTTTTGATCTCAGGGTCATGATTTTGAGCCAAGATGGGATGTAGAGATTCTTTAAAAATAAAATTTCAAAAAAAAAAAAAAAAAGGAATGGCTGAAGGAAGTTCTTCAAACAGAAGAGAAAAGATAATAGCAGAAGTCATGGCACTTCCAAAAGGAAAGAATAATAAGAAAAAAGAATGAGTAAACATAGAGATATGTTTAGACCATCCCCTTCACAGTTTTTTTAAATCACATTTGATGGTTGAAACAAAAATTATAATGAAGTCATACCCAGTGTGTATAGAGGAAATATTTATAATTACATTTCAAAAATGGAAAGGCTCAAAAGACGTAAGCAGAAATAAGTTCTTAAAACTTAATAAAATAAAACTTTTGAGTCAAAGTGGTAGAATGTTGTTGGTAGATTGCAATAAATTATACATGTATATTTTAATGCCCAGAAAAAATATAAGAAAACTATTTCAAATGATGGACTAAAAAACAAACAAAAAACTATAGATAAATCAAAATGGAATTCTAAAACATGTTCAAGTAACCCATAGGAAAGTAAGAAAAGAAAAGCTGGTAACAGGAAACAGAGGGACAAAGAGAAAATGCATAATAACATGATAGATTAAAGCCTTAACACATCAATAATCATTTTAATGTAAATGGTTTAATTATACCAATTAGAAGGCAGATAGTATGGCAAAGTGGATTGAAAAGCATGACTTAACTCTATGCTATCTCCAAGAAACCAAACAACAGAACTTCTATTTGCATGAAGCAAAAACTGATATAACTGAAAGGAGAAATCAATATATCCACAATTATATTGAGGATTTTAACAACCTACTCTCAGAAATTGAGCGAAAATCAGCAAAAGTATAGAGAAAATGAACAACATCATAAACCAACAGGATCTAATGAACAATTAAAGAATACTCCAAGCAACAACAGCAGAATACACATTATTTCCATGTACAAGTGGCATATTCACTAAGATAAATCATATAAAAAATCATATCAATGGGTCATAAAACAAACCCCAACAAAATGAAAATGGAATGAAGTTGCATAGAGAATGTTTCTTGACAATGGAATCAAAATAGAAATCAATAACAAATAGACAAAGGGAAGGATGCCTGGCTGGCTCAGTGGTTGAGCATCTGCCTCTGGCTCAGGGTGTGATTCTGGTGTCCTGGGACAGATTCCTGCATCAGGCTCCCTGTGAGGAATCTGCTTCTCCCTCTGCCTATGTCTCTGCCTCTGTCTCTGCCTCTCTGTGTGTCTCTCAGGAATAAATAAATAAAATCTTTTAAAAAACCAGATAGACAACAAGAAAACCTCTAAACATTTGGAATTTTTTTTAAATTAAATAATGCATTGACTATAAAGTCTTAAAATTTTTTGAAAAAGAACTAATCAAAAATGGGAATACAGCATACCAAATTATTACATTCAGCTAAAGTAGTAGTGGGAGGGAAATGTATAGCAACACTGAAGGCTACATTACAAATGAGAAATGGTCTCAAGCTGATAAACTAGGTTTCCAGCTCAAGGAACTGGAAGAGAAGAACAAAATAAACCTTCATCAACCAAGGCAAAAAAAACCCCACAAAATAATAGAGATGAGAGCTGAAATTAATGAGATTTAAAATAGGAAAACAAAAGAAAAGATCAGTAGAACAAAATTCTGATTTAATAAGATCAGTAAAATTGATAAAGCTCAACTGATGAAGAGAAAAAGAAAGACACAAATCCAATATCAGGAATGAAACAGGTACTATTACCACAGATCCTGCAGCCCTTAATAAGAGAGTAAGAAGATCTTGTCACTGACTTCATGTGCACAACTTACAAGAAATAAACTGATTTCTCCAAAATTACAAACTACCAAGACTCAACCAATAATAAATAGATAATATCTACATCTACAGCTATTAAATAAACTTATTTTGTACTAAAAAGCCCCTAAAAAAGAAATATACAGGCCTAGATGCTTTTAATGGAGTCCTCTATCAAAACTTTAGGAGAATCAACACCAGTTTTACATACTTTCTTGTAGATAATGGAAGAGTAGAGAACACTTCTAACTCATTTTAGAAGGTCAGGATTACCTTGAAATGAAAATCAAAAATAGCACAAAAGAAGAAAACTAAAGATCAGTATCTCTCATGAAGTTTGACACAAAAATCTTCAACAAAATATTAGTGAGCTGTACCAAGCAATGTATAAAAAGAATTTATATAATATAACTAAATGATATTTTCAGGTATACAAGGCTGGTTCAATACCCAGAAATTGATCAATATGATCCATCATATCAATGAACTAAAGAAGGAAAATCAGGTAACTATATAACTGATGCAGAAACAGCACTTGACAAAATTAAATTCATAATAAAACTCTCATAATTAAAATTCATAGTTCTAACTCATATATGCAATAATAAATTTATAATAAAAACTCTCGGCAAACTAGAAATGAAAGAGAATTTCCTTAACTTGAAAAAAAGAAGCATCAGAATGCTTGGGTGGCTCAGTCAGTTGAGCATCTGACTCTTGATTTTGGCTTGGGTGGTCCCCATGCCAGGTTCTGCACTCCTCAGGGAGTCTGCTTGTCCCTCTCCCTTTGCTCATCCCCCAACTTTCTCTCTTTTTCTCAAATAAATAAATGAATAAAATCTTTAAAGAAAAAGGAGCATCTAAAAAATATCTAAAGCTAACACAATACTTAATGGTGACATAGAATCACTTCCTCTGAAGATTGAGAACAAGGCAAGGATGTCTGTTCTCACTCTCTTATTCCATCTCATCTTGTTATACTACTGGCAAATAAGTGGAAATTGCAACTAAAACATAACGGCTTTTACACTCTCTCTAAAGGAAATGAAATATTTAGATATAAAGGTAACAAAATGTATATAGGATCTGTATGCTGAAATTTATAAAACCCTGATTAAAAAACAAAGCCAAAAAAAAAAAAAACACAGAAAAAAAAACAAAAAACAAAAAAACCGAGACCTAAATAAATGTGGAAGCACACTGAGTGTAGGTTGTAGGGCTAAAGTAAGTAAGATGTCAGTTCTCTGAAACTGATTTGGAAACAGCACAGCTCCAGCAAAATCCCAGCAAGGTTTTCTGTAGGTATTGATAAGCTTATGCTAAAATGTACATGGAAAGGTACAAGCCATAGAATGGCTAAAATGATCCTGAAAAAAGAATAGGGGCATCTGGATCGTTTGGTGGTAGAGCCTCTGTCTTCAGCTCAGGTCATGATCCCAGGGTTCTGGGATCGAGTCCCATATCAGGCCTCCCCACAAGGGAGCCTGCTTCTCCCTCTATCTATGTCTCTGCCTCTCTCTGTGTGTCTCTCAGGAATAAATAAATAAAATCTTAACAAAAAAAAAAAGAGAAAAAAATGTGAGGAATTACAGCTTGATGTTTAGGCTCACTTAAACCTGCAGTAATCAAGACAGTGTGATATGGGTGGAGGGATAGACACATGGACTCATGGAGCAAAATAAAGAACATGGAAATAGTCCTTACACAGATATAACCAACTGTTTTTTTTTGACAAGTTACAAAATTAATTTAATGAAGGAAATATAGCCTTTCCGGTAAATGGTATTGGAGCAACTGGACACCCATAGGCAAAATAAATAAATAAATAAATAATAAATAATAAATAAATAAATTAAACAGGGTCAAGATTTGTCTATTTATATATATAAACATATATATATATATATATATATATATATATATATATATATATATACAGACATCTATCAACTCAAATGAACCATGGACTTAACTATAAAATGTGAAACTATAAAACTTCTAGAATTAAACATAAGAGAAAAATTGGGGGACCAAGGGCCAGGTGACTTGACACCAAAAGCACAATCCATGAAAGGGAAAATTTCTAGGTAGGCCTCCAAAGGATTAAATGCTTTTGCTTTGTAAAAAACTCTGTTAAGAGGATAAAAAGACATGTTACAGACTGAGAGAGAGTATTTGCAAATCATGTATCCAGCAAAGGACTTGTATTTTGAATAGATAACGTGCTCTCAAAACTAAATAGCTAGAAAAACAAATGATCCCATTAAAACATTGGCAAAAGACATGAAGTGGCATTTCATATACAAATGGGGGGAAAAAAGCACATGACAAGATAGTCAACATTATTAGCCATTAGGAAAATGAAAATCAAAGTTACAATAAGATATCACAATCACACACTTCTCAGAATCAGCTAAAATAAAAATAGTGATAATACTAGTTGCTGACAAGGACTCATAAAAACTGAATCTGTTTTATAGTGTTGGTGGGAATGTAAATGACACAACCACACTGGAAAAATAGATCAGCTGTTTCTTATAAAACCAAACGTACACTTAGAACCCAGCATGTGTACTTTTGGGCATTTATCCTAGAGAAATGAAAACTTAGGCTTATAGAAAAACTTTTACATAAATGATCACAGCAACTTTATTTGTAACAGCCCCAAACTGGCAACAACCCAAATGTCTTTCAGTGGATACATGGTTAAACAAACCGTGATGCATTCATATCATGGAACAATACTCATGAAAAATGCTCATTAATAAAAAGAACTATTGATGTATACAACAACTTGGTTGGATCTCAAGGGCATCATGCTATGTAAAAAAAGAGCCAATCTTTAAAAAGTTACATACTTTTTTCCATTCATATAACATTCTTCACATAACAAAATTATAGAAACGCCACTGATTGGTGGTTGTCAGGGGACAGTTATTGGTGGTGGGGGAATGACGGGCATGTGTAGCTATAAAGGTAGCATGAGAGAGAGTTTTGTGGTGATGGAAAAATTTGGTATTTTGATATTGGTGATGGTTACACAAATATACACATATGATAAAGTTGTAGAGAACTGTCTTCATACACACAAATGAGTGCATGTAAAACTGATGAAATCTAAATAAGCTCTAAATTGTAGCCGTATCAATTTCCTGGTTGCGATAGGGCACTATAGCTATGCAAGATGTTCTCACTAGGAGAAACTGGGTGGGGGTCACAGAGACTTCCCCATACTTGTTTTTTTGCAAGTTTCTGTGAATCACTAATTATTTCATAATAAAAAGTGAGAAAAATAACTCTAGGGTAAAGCTGGATATCTTTAAAATGCTGAGAAATAGTAATATGACAAAAAACAAAGTCAGAATAAGGACCTGAAGTGACAGTGGTCATGCCAACAAGGGTGACCGTGAATAAATTCCAGGGTTAAGGTCTATTAGGGGAATGTTTCAAATTATCTTTAGAGCAGGAAGAAGAGATAGCTATATCCACAGCTGGGAGCCAGGGCTTAATGTTAAATTAAACAACAACTTCTCTATCTGTATTTTTGGGGGTTTTTGTTGTCAAGAAGAATGTTCTTCAGACTGAAAATGGTGGGAAGACATGTCAAGAAGTAAGACATGAAGACTGAAATAGTTGAGGGCTCGGGGGTGGGAGTGCGG
The DNA here is from genome assembly GCF_905146905.1 of Nyctereutes procyonoides. Taxonomy (NCBI): domain Eukaryota; kingdom Metazoa; phylum Chordata; class Mammalia; order Carnivora; family Canidae; genus Nyctereutes; species Nyctereutes procyonoides. Next base: position 7,791,253 of record NW_026575030.1, on the reverse strand, counting down.
GAGTCCAGACAGATTACATGCCACAGACCCGCAAAGGCTTCCTTTTTTTAAAAAAAAAAAATTTTTTTTTATTTATTTATGATAGTCAGAGAGAGAGAGAGAGAGAGAGGCGCAGAGACATAGGCAGAGGGAGAAGCAGGCTCCATGCACCGGGAGCCCGATGTGGGATTCGATCCTGGGTCTCCAGGATCGCGCCCTGGGCCAAAGGCAGGCCCGCAAAGGCTTCCTGATGTGCTAACAGAACCCATTATTGAGAAACCAGACACATGGAAAGAGACGGGAAGGCTCAAGACAGAAAAAATGTTCATAAATTTCAAACAGGTGGACAGGTGTGCTTCCCAGAAGGATAATGTCAACTGGGACAAATGTAGAGTCTCTTGTTCAAGTCCAAATGCTCCGCTGTTGAAGGGGAAGAATGAGCTGATACTGGTTGCTGAGGAAAGAGCTGGGTTTTGTTGAGCCTTCAGGGCACAAAAGCAGTGGTATGTTGAGCCTCTTCAGTGTTTTTTGTTTTTTTTAATTTTTTTTATTTTTATTTATTTACGATAGTCACACACACAGAGAGAGAGATAGAGAGAGAGGCAGAGACACAGGCAGTGGGAGAAGCAGGCTCCATGCACGGGGAGCCTGACATGGGATTCGATCCCAGGTCTCCAGGATCGCGCCCTGGGCCAAAGGCAGGCGCTAAACTGCTGCACCACCCAGGGATCCCTTGAGTCTCTTCAGAATATGAAAGCAATCTTCAGCAGACATAAGGGAAAGGAGGGAAGAAGGGAGGAAGAAAGAGAGCTACTTGGAGCCATTTAGTGCTGAAGCAGGTAGTTTTGTACATCTCAGTAAGTCCTGAGGTGGTCATTATGTTACAGAGCCTCACAGTGATTACTGTCTGTAATGGCATTCACCTAGAAAGTTCTATATGTTCCATGATCTTTGTATAAGAAGATAGGAAGTTGTTGGTTTTTTTTGTTTTTTTTTTTTGAAGATAGGAAGTTGTGAACACATTTAGAAAAATGTTCCTTCCGGGGTACCTGGATGGCTCAGTCAGTGAAGCATCTGCCTTTGGCTCAGGTTATGATCCTGGGATCCTGGGATCTAGCCATATATAGGCCTTCCTGCTCAGTGGGGAGGCTACTCTCCTTTTCCCTCTCTCTCTGACCCCCTCCCTCATGTTTGCTCTTTCTCAGATAAATAAATAAAATCTCTAAGGAAAAAAGAAAGATGTTCCTTCTAACCAAGCTGTTTTGTTTTTTGGTTAGATTTTTAGTTAGTGGCATCAATAACCCATGTCAGAAATCTGCAAATCCCCCTTGAGGCTGGCCTCCCAGCAAGTGAAGACTTGCTTCATCCCGCCATTATAGTCCTACTGACTTGACTTCTAATATCTTTCCAGAGCATTCTCTTTTCCTTCCTTATACCCACTGCCTCTTACTGTCTCTTGCTACCACATTTCTCTCTGTTCCCAGAGTTTCTCTTTCTAGATCATCCCACATCTATGATAGTGTGTAATCTCAAATGCAAACCGATGCCTCTTAGTCCAATGCCAAACTTCCAAAGCTCCGCATTGCATTCAGGAAAAGTCTAAATTAATTTGTCCTAGTCTCAATCCCCACTGAAGTTTTCCCACTCAATATTGGCCCCACTGCATGGAACTATTTGTATTTCTCTAAATATTCCTTATGGATATATCATAAACCCATGGTTTTCTATTCCTGCCCCAGCCAGCATCTTATTTTATTAATTCCCTTTATCATTTAAACTTTAGAAGAGGTCTCACCTCTGACCTCCAGGTCAGACCAGGTTAGATCTGTCCATACATCTGGCAATAAATTGTATAGAGATAGTTTACAGGTTGCCTGACCCTGACACCTCCTGCCATCCTCCTCCCACCACCAACATGACTGAGGACTCCCCATTTATTCTTGTGTGTTTCCTTGGTGCCAAGAGCAGTGCCCAGCAGTTGCTGAATATTTGATCAGTTGACTTGGCTTGCATATTTTCAGTATCTTAAAAAGTCATGTATCCAGAATGTTGCATTTCCCAAGGTTCATAATAGCCAGCAATTATTAAAGTCATTTGCACACACACGTTCCCTGTGACCACACTGTAAATTCCTACAGACAGAGCACTCAACCCTTCATCTTCATATGCCCTTCAGTTCCAGCCAGTGACCCACACAAATGCTGGGGGAGAGGGACAGATCAGGCCGGGGGACAGGACTGCAAATCTTCTGAGCAAACAACTTCCAAAAAAGATTGGGAGTGGGAATGACTCATCAACTTGGAAGGTAATTCCTAGAGGATATTCTGTACAGGAAATCAGAGATCCCCTGTGGAAAGCACTCACGGGTGACTTTAAATTCTAGAAGATTTAAAAAATGCATTACCTGTATTAAGGATGAGGGAGAAAATAAAGATGATAGAGTTGCCTGAATTTTTAAGACCCAAATTGAATCTAAGACAAACTAATTATGAAGCCGTGAACATATCCTAGCCAGCATGAAATGGAGAAAGCTCTCCCTGATCGGCACATCAGTTATAACGGAAGTCACCTTAAAGAATTTTAAAGGAATTACATTAAATAAAAATGTGGCACATGACTTTAGTAAAAAGGAGGGACATATGATAAGTATTAGCATTAATCTAAGGGCAAATATTTTAATACAATTTATTGCGAAGCTAAGGAAAAAAGAAATCCAACTATTTGCTAAGGATACAGTGTCTATCACTAACATTACATGAATTCAAGATTGAAGCGTTCCAGAAATATATTAGTGAGAGTCTATGGAACAAATCTACGCTTTCTACAGCCTTGTCTATTCTTATGTTGCCAACAGAAAAAGTATATCACCAGGCAATGTCATTACGGAGAAGCAGTACTTTACCGTTGATTTCAAAGGCCTCCACTGTAGGGAACATGGTTTGGTTGACGGCCCCTATTTCTCCGGTGCTAGCCAAGAACTCTTCCTCCTTGAGAATTTCCTTATTTTCCATTGTGAAGCTTTATAAATGGCCAAAAGTCCTGGGGCCAGCAGAAATGCTGTCCTTAAGAGGAACCACTTGGGGAAAGATTGTTCCCATTTAACCACGGCCACTAGTTGTAGACCACACAGCACTTCCCTTTGGCTCTGATTTCTGAATTTGCAAAATGTTTCCTGACATGATCAGAATTGAGCATGTCTCAAAAACAGACTACTCACATGTGGAGCTCCAGTTCGGCCCAGCTGTTTGTTAAGGGTGGGGGGTTGAGGTGGCTTTGGAGCATAAGTCACAGGTCCTTGGAACCACTGCTTGCCCCCAGACCCCGAGAGCGGGGAGTTGGATAGCCCCAGAGAGAGTGTGAATGTCTTTCTTTCTCTGCCTTCTGCCCATCCAAGTGGGCATCATCCCAGGCCCAGGATGCTGTCCCAGGACCTCTGCAGTTCACACTGAAATCTCTCTCCTCTGACCTACTTTGGCTTTAGGGTTTATCTTTTCTCTTCAAAATGTGGACCTTGGACAGCAGCAGCAGCATCACCTGGGAATTTGTTATAAATACAAAGTGGGGCACCTGGGTGGCTCAGTGGTTGAGTGTCTGCCTTTGGCTCAGGTTGTGATCCCAGGGTCCTGGGATTGAGTCCCACATTGGGCTCCCTGCAGGGAGCCTGCTTCTCCCTCTGCCTGTGTCTCTGCCTATCTCTGTGTGTCTCTCATGAATAAATAAAATCTTCAAAAAAAAAAAAAAAAGGAAATGCAGAATCCCATCCCATGTGAATCCAAATCTACAGTTCCACTAGATTTCCAGGTGATGTATGCACACTATGGAGAAGCACTGCTCTATACCACCCAGTGTAGCATTTAATTATACTTCCCTTTGTATCTTCCCATGCTCTCTCCTTGTGTGGGTGCACACCTGTGTGCTTGCTCTGGCTCCAGTAAGACCTGAGCTCCTTGAGGGGAGAAACCTCTCCCCAGCTCTTTCTTCTCTAGCATTCCCTATACCAGAAAGGATGCATAGGGTGGTGGTGAACACATAGACCCTACAAGCTCAAACGCCTGCATTCAAATTCCACTTGCTCCACATAGCAGCTCCATGACCATGGAAACATCATGTAAGCTCTGAGTGCCTCTGTTTCCTCGTTTGTAAAATAAGGAAGATGGTGTTATATGTGGTGCTGGCTGATGAATTCGATCATGTACTGTGGTTAGGATGGCACCTGGTGGCGGGCAGCGTGCACTAGGGTCATGTGGCTACTATCACTAGAGACCTTGTAAGCATCTTGGTTACCGGGGAGATGAAGGCAACAGCTTTTGCCTTAAAAGAGCTCACAGTGTGGCACACAGGGTGGATGTGGATACAACTGAGCTCTAGAAACTTGCTGTTACATAAGGTAGTAACCTGAAGCATTGGAAGAGCCGGAAGTGGCCGGGAGGCAGCAGAGCCCCGGTGGGAACTCCCCAGAAAGCTTGCTGATGAGCTCTAGGTTCAAGGGATGAGCAGGGCTTCACCTGGAGAGTGGAGATGGGTCACAGGCAGGGTGGCTTCAGCGCTCAGGAGGCACGAGACTTTGGGCTGTTTGGAACCTGAGAGGTGAGGAGAGGTGGCCTGAGAAGAGGCTAGGCCCCACTCACTCACTCTGTTTGGCCTGTGGCATGGCAGGAAGCAAAAAGGGAAAGAGACTCAGAAAAATGAGTTACTGGCAGCGCCGCCCGCCCCCCGCCGGCAGAGGTCCCACTGTGGCGCCGACTGTTTCAACATTCACGAAGTCCCTGCCTTGGGTTGAGATACTGGGAGCAGGAGCCAGCACAGAAAAGGTTAAAGGAATTGGAAGTGAGAAAATGAAAGCTGCTGGCAGCTCTAGTCTTAAGTGGGGGCCCTTCAAGGTAATAGAGGCTGCAGGGGGCTTCCTGATGGGAGGGGAATATCCCCCCTCCCCCTCCACACACAGAGGAACCTGCTCTTTAGGCCTCCACTCTGCCTGCTCAGCTCAGCTCTGGCCTAGGGCAATCCTCATCCTGGAGCGTGGGGGATCCGGCTCATTGGAAATGCTGTGGGCCAGTTACCGAGTGCCACCAGCCTTGGAGGGAGTATTTAGTGGACACAAATGTGATTGTTTTGGCTCTAGATAGCAGGCCAGACCTATCTGGGGCAGAAACCCAACTCTTTCAGGAATTCCCTGGGGAACCTGGGGTGTCTTACTTCGCTTCTCTGGGCCTCAGCACAAATAGCACATAGAACCATTAACCGATATCCAGGATTTATTGTCAAGCAAGCACTGTGCCGGGCACTGACACACATTACTGGGTACTCACAACAACTTGTAACTAGCCTCAGATCTTGTGGTTAGAAAGTGATGCCATCAGAATTTGAATCCAGGGTACTCTGCGCCTACAGCCTGGTTTAAACCTAGTTTGATCTAGAGGCGGTAATCCAGAGTTCCCACCGGAGTTTTTTTGAAAACACACATAACATTTCTCCACCCTCAGCCTGAGATCCTGGTTTTAATAAGAGCCCCAAGGCTGGTTAAAATGTGCAACGAGGCTGAGGACCTCTGCACAAAAAAATGAGGCAGTCACATACAGCACAGAGACCCATGTGAGCCCTCAGGACTCCCTCCTGAAAGGATCCATTAAGTTGAACCACACGAAATTACCGATTTTCATCCCTTCTTGACATGCAATAAATGGATACTTCCTAGGATCCAAGGTAATCCATCCAGTTTGTAGGACTGGGACTAGAATAAGGCAATTAAGGCACTAGCTTGAGGTGCAAAAGATTCAAAAATCAAGGTAGGTAACATTTTAACACATTATTTTAAAAATCAAAGTTAATGCAAAAAAACCCATGCAGGACAAAATGTCAACATCTTAAAAAAAAAGACGGGATCCCACGGTACACTTGCAATGACCCATCTCTTGCTCCCCTTTGTCCTAGCCTTGTTTCAGCATCCCAATTTGCAAAATAGGACACCAGAAGTTGCCTCTGTTTGCCCATAGGGTGGGTGTGAGGGTCAAACAAAATAATAAAGGTGTAAGTAAGCGTGTTTATAAATGAAAGGGCTCTCGGTAGAATAGCATCTTCTATCAAGCCAGCACATAATGTGAAACTCCTGCATTGTCAGTGTGACCCTTAAAAATCCCTTAGATCTCCCAGAAAGTACAAAACACAGTTTGGGGAATATTGTACAGTCTCTTCCTTAGTGTCTTCCACTCAGACACTTTTATCTCCAGTAATGAGGATCTAGCTGTTTCTTCTCTCAAGCACCAGATGAAGTGGTCAACTTGCATTTGGGACCATGCTGTTCAAGAAATGAAGGGCTTGGCTTTATTTTTCTAGCAAAGTGCATATCATTGGATTGCAGAATTTAAATGTGTGTTCAGAGTGGCTCTGATGTAGTTATATGAAGTTCTCCAGAGTGACAACCAAGTGACTCACAGTGCTCTTTTAGACAGGGTAAGGGGGCTGGAGTCCCAAGCAAATGTGACCCCAAGCCTGATGGCCTCTGCAGAGCTGGACTTTCTATGAACTCATGGACCTCAAACTGGTTTAAGTCAATGGGCCACCTGGCAGACCAAGAACTCCTGAGCAACCTCATTCCAGCTGAAATTGGGGCAATCATGTCTTGCATGATGTAAAAATCACCAGCACAAACCCAAGTGTTCAAAACAAACAAAACCCCATCAGCAAGCAGGCAAGTGGGAAAGCCAATGAAGCTTAGCAACTGCTGATTAATATTAAAAATTTAAAACCCTGGGGTGCCTCGGTTGAGTGTAGACTCTTGGTTTTGGTTCAGGACACGATCTCAGGGTGATGATACGAGAGAGCTTGGTTCTTGTCTCATGGAGTTGAAGAATGAATCTCACAGACACAGGAGAGTGAGTATAGGAACAGAAGTTTATTAAGTAAAGACACAGAGAAAGCTCTCAGAAGTAAGAGGGATCCTGACAGGGTTGCCACTGAGGACTTGCAGGATTGGTCTTTTATTAGAAGCCTAATCAGGGAACCTAAATCCTTTTAACATCATCTATTCATATCACCATTGAGTAAGTATCAATGTTATCACTACTGATAACATCTTTAATGGCTTACTTCTTCTTTGGGTCTGGTTATTTATTCTTTGTTGGTCAGAGATGACTGAAATAAAAAGACATCCTCCCCACCCACATCTAGGGCAGCGTGGTCTGGCTTGTTCCCTTATGTCTGGTTTCCTGACACCTCAGCATTTTGGGGATTTTTGTGAGCCTGCTTCCGTGGCCCCCTACCTAGCTCTGCCTAGCCTGGTTTGTCCCCTACTCAGTGGGACCAAGCCCAATGTCCAGTTCCTGGCTCAGCACATTGTCCGCTTATCTCTCACCCTAAGCTACTCCTCATTCCTGCTCTCCCTTAACCGAGGCAGTGGGAATCCAGAATCGTGGGGCACACAGACCTGACAGGCAAGCAAAGAGGGTCAGAAGAAGGCCTAGAAGCCCTGTGTGCAGAGTTAGGGGAGCCTGGGTTCTTCAGCTCTCTGGTGCAGTAGAAACCACATCTAGCCAGCTTGGCTAGAGGACATTTAGAGGAAGAATGTAGAGGACTTCGAGATTTGACAGAAAGAATTGGGTTTAGAAAAGAGAAAAACTGAGGTAGTTGGGGTGGGGGAAGGAAACAGAGCAGGGCTAAGGTCAGGTAGCAGAAATAGCCTGCTCAGGACAACACCACTAGGAAGGAGTAAAGCCCCAACTCTTTTTAGGTTATTTTCTCTCTGCCTATGATTTAAATACCAGTAAGGGATTATGCCTTTGGTTTAGCTCTGTTTGCTTGCCTTCCCCTTGGCCGAGTTACTGCACGTTCCTCATTCTAACTGCAGTGAACTGAATGACAATAAGGAAGAGGTTGTATTGATAAAGGATGTTGGGGTGCTCTGGGAAATGTGCTTGTTTTTTCCTATTGCTGATTAGTACCCCATTGAATGGATGTACCGCCATTTATTTATCTATTCACCCAGTGATGGTCATTTGTGTTAGTGATGGGGGGGCTTGGTTCTTGTCTCACAGAGTTGAAGAATGAATCTCACGGACACAGGAGAGTGAGTAAAGGGACAGAGGTTTATTAAGTAAAGACACAGAGGAAGCTCTCAGAAGTGAGAGGGGTCCTGAGAGGATTGCCACTGAGGGCTTTTAGAGTTGGTCTTTTATTGGAAGCCAACCAGGGAACCTAAATCCTTTTTTTTAATTTTTTTTTTATGATAGTCACAGAGAGAGAGAGAGAGAGGCAGAGATATAGGCAGAGGGAGAAGCAGGCTCCATGCACCGGGAGCCCGACGTGGGATTCGATCCCGGGTCTCCAGGATCACGCCCTGAGCCAAAGGCAGGCGCTAAACCGCTGCGCCACCCAGGGATCCTCTAAATCCTTTTAACATATCTATTGATATCACCACTGGGTTGATAGGACTAGTGATAACATTTTTTAATGGCTTACTTCCTTTTTAGGGTCCAGCAATTCTTTTTTGGTCACAAGTAGATGTTGTAACAAGACCCCACCTCTGGCACCAGGAACAGGATTGTCTGGTTTATTTATCTCTAGTTTACTTTCATCTCCACATTTTGAGGATTTTTGTGAGCTTGATTCTGTGGCCCCCTACCTAGCCCTGCCTAGCTCCATTTATCCCTACTTCTTTCATCAGCCGGAGCTTTGTGGGACCCAACTCATTGGAACACAACCCAGGCAAGGGTAGCCTCACAGCTATCAGAAATAACACCGTTGATTCACTCCCCATTAATTCACTCTCTGATTTTTTTTTCTTGTTTCAATCTTTTATTTAGATTCCAGTTAGTTAGCATACAGTTGTATATTAGTTTCAGATGTGCAATATAGTGATTCGATGCTTGCATATAACACCCGTTGCTCATTACAAGTTCCCTCCTTAATCCCGATCATCTATTTCACCCAACTGCCTGCCAACCTCCCCTCTGGTAACTATCAGTTTGTTCTCTAGGATTAAGAATCTGTTTTCTGGTTTGTCTCTCGTTTTTCCCCTCCTATGTTCAGATTTAAATTCAATAATTATTGATCCTTTTTTGCCAGTTCTCAATTTTACCTATTTCTGGAAGAAACAATATCTTCAACAACAAAATAGCAAACAAATTTAAAAAAAAAAAAACAACAACAACCCAGAAACAATCAACCATCAGTGAGTAGAGCATCCCTCTCCAAAAGTCCCCAAGAAAAGGCCTAGAGGCAGCTCTTCTCCCTCTTATATAGCTCATGACTTGGTATGGAGTTGAGAATGCTCCAAAGGCCCTGGATGAGGCATTTACTGAGACATTTAGTTACAATTGACCTGCATTTGAGCCCCTTTCAATGTTTAAGGTCTTTCCCACCTTTGGTGATTTATTTTTATTTTTTAAAGATTTTATTTATTTATTCATGAGAGACAGAGAGAGGCAGAGACACAGCAGAGGGAGAAGCAGGCTCCACGCAGGAAGCCCAAAGTGGGACTTGATCCTGGGACTCTGGGATCACACCCTGAGCCAAAGGCAGATGCTCAACCACTGAGTCACCCAGGCATCCCCACCTTTGGTGATTTAATGGAAGAAACCATGCCAACTAGAGACAGCAGAGAGTCAAGTTGCATGAGTTCCCAGCCTTGCTTGCAGTCAGGCATAGGCATGTGGCCAACCATACCTTCCACATTCCTTCAAAGGAGAAGCAAGGAATCCCTGCACAGCAAGGAAGGGGCAGCAGCTCCAGCAATGCCAAGGAGCAGAGGCAGCAGGAAGATGGCAGCAGCAGGTAGGTCCTCACCGGATGGGTTCTGTGGGATGATCTGGGCTGCAGTCTCATATCCCTGTACTGACCTTTGCCCTGGTCTGATTCTGCAGTCTCATCGGCAATTCTGTGAGCTCCCAGCAGCCCTCCAGTGATTTCCTTCTCGGCTTTAATGAGTCAGATTTTCATCTCGGTTGCTTGCAATGGATAATGCGGACTGGTACAGACAGCAAAAGATGTGATCAGCAATCCAGACCTTCAGGAGGCTCAAGTCTAAGACTTTTGGAGAAAAATAAAGTCCAGGTGTCTTATTGCTTGGCAAAGAAGAGCCTCTGTGATTGTGCCAATACCTCGTCTAGGCTGGTGCTGCCCTCTCTTCCACCCACTCACTCACCTTTCTCTGGTTATCTTGAATTCCTACAGTTTATCAGCGCTGTTCCTCCAGTTGAAGACTTTCTCACTTCCAAATCCCTTCTGGTGAATGACTATCACTCATCCTAAGGACACCTTTTCAATGAATCCTACTGCCAAGTAGAACTGACCCCTCACACTCCCAATCCATCTTTTCAATGTATATTCTGCACAGAGATTCCTCAATAGCACAAATAACTCTACAAGTGGTTGTTTTTTCTTTCTTTTTTTTAGAGATTTTATTTGAGAAAGAGAGAGAGAGCACAAGAGGGAGGGAGAGGCAGCAAGAGAGGAAAAAACAGATTCCCTGCTGAACAGGGAGCTCAACGCGGGGCTCAGTCTTAGAACCCTGAGACCATGACCTGAACCGAAGGCAGATGGTTAACTGAATGAGCCACCCAGGTGCCCCAGTGGTTGCTTTTATTGGTCTCTTCCCGACTGTGAGTTCCCCAAGAGCAGGAACCACACATTACATTGCTTAAACCTCAGTTCAAGCAGGAATAAAGAAGTGAAAGGATGAGTGGGAATTATCCAGACACTGAGGAGCAAACCCCATGCAGCATGCCAGCCGCACCGGGAATTGTGCATTGCCCAGTGATATGTGGAAAAAGGAGAGAAAAGTACAGGCCTGAACCCCTTTTCTTTTCTTATGGGCTCTGTTAGATCGGATCTCAAAGAATGGTGATGAAGAAATACTGTGGGAATCTATGGCTATCTTATTTATTTATTATTTATTATTTATTTATTTATTTATTTATTTATAAATATATATTCATTTATTCATGAGAGACACACAGAGAGAGGCAGAGATATAGGCAGAGGGAGAAGCAGGCTCCCTGTAGGAGCCTGATGTGAGATCTGATCTCGGAATCCTGGGATCATGACCTGAGCCGAAGGCAGGCGTTCAACCACTGAGCCACCCAAGCATCCTTCTATGGCTATTTTAATCTGGAGCAAAGCTTGTTTGCAAAAACTGTAAATTTTATGGCCAATTCCATCTGAGATTTATTCTTCAGGGTCCTTAACCTCGGTGCCTAGATGTTAACTACTGACCCTTGGTATTTATCTTACCCAGCATGGGACAACTTAACAAGGAATCTACACTATCCACTGGTGAAATTTCTGCAGAAGGGAGACACTGGGGGCTTTTTTCTGCAGAGGAGAGGTACTGGGGGCTTTTGCTGAAGCTATACCTCTTCTCTGCCCTGTCCTGACTGGGAAATGAAGTGTCCACATGAGGGCATTTTTAGCCAAACTCTACCCCTCCCTCCTTTTAATCATTTTTTAGTAGGAAGATGTGCAATATGCAACACAGTGCTGACTCCTTCATCATTTGGTCTGACTCTGCCCTTTCCCCTAAAAGAAGCTGCCATCTGGGAACTCAAGTCTAAGCACCGTGTTGGGTGGGGTAAAACTATCTAAAAATACAAATACAAGTAGTTCTACTATTAGTCTATAAAATTCCCAGGCTATTATTAGTTCACTTGTGTCATTTCTGATTACAGATAAGAGTTAACTAGCGGTGATTGTACAAACTGGATACAAAGAGGAAGGGAAGCAAAGTCCTGATGCAGAGGTTTTAAGGGCTGGGTGGAGAGGAGCTGAATTGATTGCATTTCCGTAGACTGACTTCCAGAATGGTCGATTTCATAGAATCACTTCCCCAGGATGTACCCAGAATGTTTACATTTTAGTTCCCACTCTGGGCCTGGCACAGTTAGGCAATTACATAGGCTATTCTTCACAAAGATCATCTTTAAGTATAAATGTCATTTTTCTTTTTCTGCAGATGAAGAAACTGAGACCCAAGACCAAAGTGTATACTGAAGGTCATACAATCAAGTCTGTCTATCTCTAGAGCCAAAAGTGACCACTACATGTCCCCTGAATCCTGGACTCCCAGGCACTGAAGAGGGCCAGAGTTGTTTAAACGATGCATTCGTTAGAGAATTTTTGCCTGAAGCAGTGGAGCTGATGTCACTCACTGCAAAAAAAAAAAAAAAAAAAGCTGGTGAGCCTACAGGAAAATAACACAGGATGCCCTCTCCCCTCCTTGAGGTCCTGGCTGTCCCTCTAAAAGAGATTGTGTCCTCAGCTGAAACTGACTCTAAGGATATGCTCACAGAATGCACTGGTTCCAAACACACTGCCACATCGTCTATCATAGCAAAGAACTGGACATCATCTGAATGGCCTTGAGGAGGGAACACTGAGAATATTATGCAGCTGTCAACAAGAACAAGATAGATCTGATTATGTTAATTAGGAGAGAATTACAAGAGTTATCATTAAGGAGGGGGAAAAAAAGGGCAGAATAAATGAATATTTTGATTCCAGCGATACAAATTAAAAAGCATAAGCATAGGCACACTACATGATAAGTCATTTATAAAAGTTTTTAGAAGTAGAATAGTGCACAGAGATCTTTCACCAGTGGCTATCTTTGCAATAAGAGATCAGAAGTGGAAAGGCTATAATTTTTAAATCATTGTTAATCATCATTTCATAATAAAACTTCTTTTTTTTTAAAGACTTTGTTTATTTATTCATGAGAGACAGAGAGAGGCAAAGACATAGACAGAGGGAGAAGCAGGCTCCCCACAGGGAGCCTGACACAGGACTCGATCCCAGGACCCCAGGATCATGCCCTGAGCCAAAGGTAGATGCTCAACCACTGAGCCACTCAAGCATCCCTCATAATAAAAATTCTTAACATTTATGCTATGTTTATATCATCTTTGCACTGTCCCAAGCTTTTCGTATATTTTAATGTATTTGATCCACATGATACTATCACTATGAAATTGGTATTATTAGGTCCATTTTGTACATAGGGAAAGCTAGTTCAGAGAAGTTAAATAACTTGCCCAATGGAAAAAAAAAATAACTTCCCCAATGGTGATCCCTGGGTGGCTCAGCAGTTTAGCCCCTGCCTTCGGCCCAGGGTGTGATCCTGGAGTCCTGGGATCGAGTCCCACATCAGGCTCCCTGCATGGAGCCTGCTTCCCCCTCTGCCTGTGTCTCTGCCTCTCTCTCTCTCTCTCTCTCTCTGTCTCTCATGAACGAATAAATAAATAAATAAATACATAAATAAAATCTTAAAAAAAAAACTTGCCTAAAGAAAGCCTCCTAGCTGTTAACTGACAGAGTAGGGGTCTGAGCTCAGGCACTGAGGCTCCTGAGTTGAGGCTTATAACCACTACAATACACTGCCTTCCAGAATAATATAATACATGTTCAGAAATTACAAAGGAAATATTGATAAAAGGATAATACCTAAGGAGGCAGTCCACTGACCCCCACATTACCTCTTGAGGAGCAAAATTTTCAAATTTTTCTAGCTATCTCTTCTGATTATTATCTCCCTATTTTTATATGTGTATGTTGCTATTTTTGATTTACCAATTCTAGAATAATCTATTGATGTCAATAAGGACTTAGCTCTCTTCTACTGCTATTCCTTACTTCCTCCAATGCTGCCTTCCCCCAGATTTAACTGAATGCTTGAATTTCCATGACCATGTACATATTTTCACATTTTAGCCAAGCCATCAGCTATAATTGCCTTGCCTTTTTTTTTTGTCTTTCTTAAGTTAATAGTTGGCTTATTTTTTTCATTGGTTAAACTTCCTATGAATCCATCCTTAAATTTTTCTAAATGTTCAATCAGATCTGTTTAAAAACAGTAAATATTAGTTTTCAAGCAACTATATATATTCAATATTCTAAGAAGTCTATTTTTCTGAGACAACTCTCTTGAAGTTTTTAATTAAATTAAATTAATTTTATATACTATTTGAATTTTTTGTCATGTGCATTAAAAATACTAAATAAGGGTTTAAAGCAAGTTTATTGAGGTGTAATGGGCATGTGATTAACTGCACATATTTAAAGTGTGCAATGTGAGACATTTGGCATATGTATACATCTGTGAAACAATTACCACAATCAAGATGTCTGTTACCCCAGAAAGTCTTCTTGGGCCCCTTTGACAGCCATCCTGCTTATCTTCATAGCCCACATCCCCAAGCAACCACTGATCTACTTTCTATCACTATAGATTAGTTTGTATTTTCTAGAGTTTCTATAAATGGAATCATACAGCATGTCCTTCATTTGTTTGGCTTCTTTCATTTGGCATAACTATTTTGAAAGTCATCCACATTATTGCATATATCAATAATTTCTTCTTGTTGTTCCTCTTCTTCTTTACTTTGTACTTTTCCATTGCATAGATACACCACAATTTGTTTATCTATTCATCTTTTGACAGTCATTTGGGTTGTTTTCAGTCTGGGGCTATTACAAGTAAAACTGTTATAAACATTTGCATGTGAGTCTTTGTTTTTTTTTTTTTTTTTTTTTTTTTTTTATAAATTAATTTTTATTGGTGTTCAATTTACCAACATACAGAATAACACCCAGTGCTCATCCCGTCAAGTGTCCCCCTCCGTGCCCGTCACCCAATTCACCCCCAACCCCCGCCCTCCTCCCCTTCCACCACCCCTAGTTCATTTCCCAGAGTTAGAAGTCTTTATGTTCTGTGTCCCTTTCTGATATCTCCCACACATTTCTTCTCCCTTCCCTTATATTCCCCTTCACTATTATTCATATTCCCCAAATGAGTGAGAACATACACTGTTTGTCCTTCTCCGATTGACTTACTTCACTCAGCATAATACCCTCCAGTTCCATCCACGTTGAAGCAAATGGTGGGTATTTGTTGTTTCTAATGGCTGAGTAATATTCCATTGTATACATAAACCACATCTTCTTTATCCATTCATCTTTCGATGGGCACCGAGGCTCCTTCCACAGTTTGGCTATTGTGGACATGGCTGCTAGAAACATCGGGGTGCAGGTGCCCCGGCGTTTCATTGCATCTGAATCTTCGGGGTAAATCCCTAACAGTGCAATTGCTGGGTCGTAGGGCAGGTCTATTTTTAATTCTTTGAGGAACCTCCACACAGTTTTCCAGAGTGGCTGCACCAGTTCACATTCCCACCAACAGTGTAAGAGGGTTCCCTTTTCTCCACATCCTCTCCAACATTTGTTGTTTCCTGCCTTATTAATTTTCCCCATTCTCACTGGTGTGAGGTGGTATCTCATTGTGGTTTTGATTTGTATTTCCCTGATGGCAAGTGATGCAGAGCATTTTCTCATGTGCATGTTGGCCATGTCTATGTCTTCCTCTGTGAGATTTCTCTTCATGTCTTTTGCCCATTTCATGATTGGATTGTTTGTTTCTTTGGTGTTGAGTTTAATAAGTTCTTTATAGATTTTGGAAACTAGCCCTTTATCTGATATGTTATTTGCAAATATCTTCTCCCATTCTGTAGGTTGTCTTTGAGTTTTGTTGACTGTATCCTTTGCTGTGCAAAAGCTTCTTATCTTGATGAAGTCCCAATAGTTCATTTTTGCTTTTGTTTCTTTTGTTTTCGTGGATGTATCTTGCAAGAAGTTACTGTGGCCAAGTTCAAAAAGGGTGTTGCCTGTGTTCTCCTCTAGGATTTTGATGGAGTCTTGTCTCACATTTAAATCTTTCATCCATTTTGAGTTTATCTTTGTGTATGGTGCAAGAGAGTGGTCTAGTTTCATTCTTCTGCATGTGGATGACCAATTTTCCCAGCACCATTTATTGAAGAGACTGTCTTTCTTCCAGTGGATCGTCTTTCCTCCTTTGTCGAATATTAGTTGACCATAAAGTTCAGGGTCCATTTCTGGATTCTCTATTCTGTTCCATTGGTCTATGTGTCTGTTTTTGTGCCAGTACCACACTGTCTTGATGACCACAGCTTTGTAGTACAACCTGAAATCTGGCATTGTGATGCCCCCAGCTATGGTTTTCTTTTTTAAAATTCCCCTGGCTATTCGGGGTCTTTTCTGATTCCACACAAATCTTAAAATAATTTGTTCTAAGTCTCTGAAAAAAGTCCATGGTATTTTGATAGGGATTGCATTGAACGTGTAAATTGCCCTGGGTAGCATTGACATTTTCACAATATTAATTCTGCCAATCCATGAGCATGGAATATTTTTCCATCTCTTTGTGTCTTCCTCAATTTCTTTCAGAAGTGTTCTATAGTTTTTAGGGTATAGATCCTTTACCTCTTTGGTTAGGTTTATTCCTAGGTATCTTATGCTTTTGGGTGCAATTGTAAATGGGATTGACTCCTTAATTTCTCTTTCTTCAGTCTCATTGTTAGTGTATAGGAATGCCATTGATTTCTGGGCATTGATTTTGTATCCTGCCACGCTACCAAATTGCTGTATGAGTTCTAGCAATCTTGGGGTGGAGGCTTTTGGGTTTTCTATGTAGAGTATCATGTCATCGGCGAAGAGGGAGAGTTTGACTTCTTCTTTGCCAATTTGAATGCCTTTAATGTCTTTTTGTTGTCTGATTGCTGAGGCTAGGACTTCCAATACTATGTTGAATAGCAGTGGTGAGAGTGGACATCCCTGTCTGGTTCCTGATCTTAGGGGAAAGGCTCCCAGTGCTTCCCCATTGAGAATGATATTTGCTGTGGGCTTTTCGTAGATGGCTTTTAAGATATCGAGGAAAGTTCCCTCTATCCCTACACTCTGAAGAGTTTTGATCAGGAATGGATGCTGTATTTTGTCAAATGCTTTCTCTGCATCTAATGAGAGGATCATATGGTTCTTGGTTTTTCTCTTGCTGATATGATGAATCACATTGATTGTTTTACGAGTGTTGAACCAGCCTTGCATCCCGGGGATAAATCCTACTTGGTCATGGTGAATAATTTTCTTAATGTGTTGTTGGATCCTATTGGCTAGTATCTTGTTGAGAATTTTTGCATCCATGTTCATCAGGGATATTGGTCTGTAATTCTCCTTTTTGGTGGGGTCTTTGTCTGGTTTTGGAATTAAGGTGATGCTGGCCTCATAGAATGAGTTTGGAAGTACTCCATCTCTTTCTATCTTTCCAAACAGCTTTAGTAGAATAGGTATGATTTCTTCTTTAAACGTTTGATAGAATTCCCCTGGGAAGCCATCTGGCCCTGGACTCTTGTGTCTTGGGAGGTTTTTGATGACTGCTTCAATTTCCTCCCTGGTTATTGGCCTGTTCAGGTTTTCTATTTCTTCCTGCTCCAGTTTTGGTAGTTTGTGGCTTTCCAGGAATGCGTCCATTTCTTCTAGATTGCCTAATTTATTGGCGTAGAGCTGTTCATAGTATGTTTTTAAAATCGTTTGTATTTCCTTGGTGTTGGTAGTGATCTCTCCTTTCTCATTCATGATTTTATTAATTTGAGTCTTCTCTCTCTTCTTTTTAATAAGGTTGGCTAATGGTTTATCTATCTTATTAATTCTTTCAAAGAACCAACTCCTGGTTCTATTGATCTGTTCCACAGTTCTTCTGGTCTCAATTTCGTTGAGTTCTGCTCGAATTTTAATTAACTCTCTTCTTCTGCTGGGCGTCGGGTCGATTTGCTGCTTCTTCTCTAGCTCCTTTATGTGTAAGGTTAGCTTTTGTATTTGAGTTCTTTCCAGTTTTTGAATGGATGCTTGTATTGCGATGTATTTCCCCCTCAGGACTGCTTTTGCTGCATCCCAAAGATTTTGAACAGTTGTATCTTCATTCTCATTAGTTTCCATGAATCTTTTTAATTCTTCCTTAATTTCCTGGTTGACCCTTTTATCTTTTAGCAGGATGGTCCTTAACCTCCACGTGTTTGAGGTCCTTCCAAACTTCTTCTTGTGATTGAGTTCTAATTTCAAGGCGTTATGGTCTGAGAATATGCAGGGGACGATCCCAATCTTTTGGTATCGGTTCAGACCCGATTTGTGACCCAGTATGTGGTCTATTCTGGAAAAAGTTCCATGTGCACTTGAGAAGAATGTGTATTCAGTTGAGTTTGGATGTAAAGTTCTGTAGATATCTGTGAAATCTATCTGGTCCAGTGTATCATTTAAAGCTCTCGTTTCTTTGGAGATGTTGTGTTTAGAAGACCTATCAAGGGTAGAGAGAGCTAGATTGAAGTCACCAAGTATAAGTGTATTATTATCTAAGTATTTCTTTACTTTGGTTAATAATTCGTTTAAGTATTTGGCAGCTCCCACATTCGGGGCATATATATTGAGGATTGTTAAGTCCTCTTGTTGGATAGATCCTTTAAGTATGATATAGTGTCCCTCTTCGTCTCTCACTACTGTCTTCGGAGTGAATTTTAGTTTATCTGATATAAGGATGGCTACCCCTGCTTTCTTTTGAGAACCATTTGAATGGTAAATGGTTCTCCAACCTTTTATTTTCAGGTTGTAGGTGTCCTTCTGTCTAAAATGAGTCTCTTGTAGACAGCAAATAGATGGGTCCTGCTTTTTTATCCAGTCTGAAACCCTGCGCCTTTTGATGGGGTCATTAAGCCCGTTCACGTTCAGAGTTACTATTGACAGATATGAGTTTAGTGTCATCATGATATCTATTTAGTCCTTGTTTTTGTGGATTGTTCCACTGAACTTCTTCTTAAAGGGGAATTTTAAGAGTCCCCCTTAAAATTTCTTGCAGAGCTGGTTTGGAGGTCACATATTCTTTCAGTTCCTGCCTGTCTTGGAAGCTCTTTATCTCTCCTTCCATTTTGAATGAGAGCCTTGCTGGATAAAGTATTCTTGGTTGCATGTTCTTCTCATTTAGGACCCTGAATATATCCTGCCAGCCCTTTCTGGCCTGCCAGGTCTCTGTGGAGAGGTCTGCTGTTACCCTAATATTCCTCCCCATGAAAGTCAGGGACTTCTTGTCTCTTGCTGCTTTAAGGATCTTCTCTTTATCTTTGGAATTTGCAAGCTTCACTATTAGATGTCGAGGTGTTGAACGGTTTTTATTGATTTTAGGGGGGATCTCTCTATTTCCTGGATCTGAATGCCTGTTTCCCTTCCCAGATTGGGAAAGTTTTCAGCTAGGATTTGTTCAAATACATATTCTGGCCCTCTGTCCCTTTCGGCGCCCTCGGGAACCCCAATTAAACGTAGATTTTTCTTCCTTAGAGTGTCATTTATTTCCCTTAATCTGTCTTCATGGTTCTTTAATTGTTTATCTCTTTTTTCCTCAGTTTCCCTCTTTGCCATTAACTTGTCTTCTATGTCACTCACTCGTTCTTCCACCTCGTTAACCCTCGTCGTTAGGACTTCTAGTTTGGATTGCATCTCATTCAGTTGATTTTTAATTTCTGCCTGATTGGATCTAAATTCTGCAGTCATGAAGTCTCGTGAGTCCTTAATGCTTTTTTCTAGAGCCACCAGTAGCTGTATAATAGTGCTTCTGAATTGGCTTTCTGACATTGAATTGTAATCCAGATTTTGTAGCTCTGTGGGAGAGAGGGCTGTTTCTGATTCTTTCTTTTGAGGTGAGGTTTTCCTTCTAGTCATTTTGCTCAGTGCGGAGTGGCCAAAAACAAGTTGTATTGGGAAAATGAGAGAAAGAGAGAGAAGGAAAGAAAAGAGAAAAAGAAAAAAGAAAAAGAAAAGAAAAAGGAAAGAAGAGAAGAAAAAGGGAAAGAAAAAGAAAGAAAGGTGAAAAAAAAAGGGGGTGGGGGAAGCAATCAGAAATCAAAAAGAAAAGAAAAAAGAAAAGAAAAAAAAAAACACGGGGGAGTATTTCTGTAGAGTTTAAGTCCCTTGACTTCCCCTGGAACTGGTCCGTCCAGCTGGTCTTCTGGGGGAGGGGCCTGTTGCGCTGATTTTCAGGTGTTAGCACTTGGGGGAGCTGCTCTGCCCCTGCCTGCTGCAGGGCTCAGCGGGGGTTGTTTACCCCGTGAGGTCTCAGGAGGATCAGCCGCAGTTGCTATGGCAACTCTGGAAGCCTGGATTCAGCCTCCGCAGGAACTATGGGGCTCGGGGCTCTCGGCTCTCCGTCCGCAGGGCCTGGAGGCTCCGGGGCGGGGCCGCTGATCTGCTCAGCTCGGGGCAGGAGCGTCCTTGCTGTCCTGGGCCCTCCCGGCCTCTGCCTGTCCCGGGGGAGGCCGGATCCTGGGCTGTGTCCCGGCGCCCTGTGCTCCCGGGCCTGTGTTGTTGGATTTGCGCTCCCGCCCCGCAGCTCCCTCCCTGGAGCCGCTCCCGAGCCCCTCCGAACTGCTCCGGTGCGTGCTGCAGCCCTTAGGGAGCTCGGCGCACTCTCCCGGGGCGCAGGTGTCTGTTAGTGTCCCCGGGAGCCCGAGGGCATCCCCGCTCTCCTGGGTCCTGCTCCAACTCCCTGCGAGCCCCTTGCCGCCCGCCCGGGAAGGTTGGTGCAGCTCCTGCTCCTCCGGGACGGGGCTCTCCTGTCCTGGGGACACTCGCCCCGGCCTCAGCCCGGCTCCTCGCGGGGCCCCTCCCCCTCGGAGGCCTTTTGTTTCTTTATTTCTTTTTCCCCGTCTTCCTACCTTGATAGAAGCGTGAACTCCTCTCACTGTAGCATTCCAGCTGGTCTCTCTTTAAATCTCAGGCCGAATTCGTAGATTTTCAGGATGGTTTGAAGGTTATCTAGGTAATTTGTTGGGGACAGGTGATTTGGGGACCCTACTCCTCCGCCATCTTGCCCCTCCTCCCAGAGGTGGCCATCGCATGTGAGTCTTTGTATGAACACATACTTCCTTTCCTATGGGTAAGTATCCTAAGTGGAGTGCCTAGATCATATGGTAGGTGCATGTTTAACATTTTAAAAAAAAACAACAATTTTCCAAAATAATTATACCATTTTACGTTCCCATCAGCAATATATGAGAGTTTCAGTTCCTTCATGTCGTTGTCAACTGGGATGGTTAATTTTATGTGTCAATTTGACAGAGCTAAGAGCTGCCCAGAGAGCTGGTAAAACAAATTCTGGGTGTGTCTGTGAAAGTGTTTCTGGAGGACATTAGTATTTGATTCAGTAGACTGAGTAAAGAAGATCTTCCCTAGCCTCACCAGAGTGGACAGGAATCATCCAATCCACTGATGGTGGGGATGAATAAAAGGGTAAAGGAAGGGCAAATTCCCTCTCTCTTTTCTTGAGCTGGGACATGCATCTTCTTGAGCCCTTAGACATTCCTGGTTCTCAGGCCTTTAGACTAGGACTGAATTAGACCACAGACTTTCCTCCTTCACCAGCTTGTAGATGGTGGATTGTGGAACTTTTCAGGTTTCAGAACTGCACAATTCAATTCCCATAAGAAATATCCTCTCATATGTCATATATATACCTGATTGGTCCTGTTTCCCTGGGGAACTCTAACTAATACACCAACATACTTGCTATGGTCACTCATTAATTTTAGCCATTCTAATAGCCATATAATAATATTTCATTGTAGTTTAAATTTGCATTTCCTTGGGGCGCCTTGGTGGCTCAGTCTAAGCATCTGCCTTTGGATCAGGTCATGATCCCAGGGTCCTGGGTTTCAGTCCTACGTTGGGCTCCCTGCTCAGTGAGGAATCTGCTTCTCCCTCTCCCTTTGCCCCTCCCCCCTGCTTATGCATTCTCTCTCTCTATGTCAAATAAAATCTTTAATAAAAAAATTTGCATTGCCCTAATGATTAATAATATTGAGTATCTTTTTTTTTTTAAGATTTTATTTACCTATTCATGAGAGATACAGAGAGAGGGGGTGGGGGCAGAGAGAAAAGCAGGCTCCCTGAAGGGAGCCTGATGCGGGGTTTGATCCTGGGACTCAAGGATCATGCCCTGGGCCAAAGGCAGGCACTCAACCGCTGAGCCACCCAGGTGTCCCAATACTGAGTATCTTTTAAGTGCTCATTTGCTATCCAGAGATCTTTGGTAAACGGTCTGCTCAAATTTCTGTATGGTTTTAATTTGAGTGGTTTGTTTTCTTATTGTTGAGTTTTGAGAGTTCTTTATATTTTCTTACCATAAGTTCTTTATCAGATACCTGGTTTGCAAGGATTTTCTCCCAGACTTGGCTTGTTTTTCACTCTTTTAAGAGTTACAAAAAGGAAAACTATATATATATATATATATATATATATATATATATATATAACCCAAAACAAAACATGGTTATCTCAGATACAAAAAAAAAAAAAAAGCATTTAAAATAATCCAACATCAATTACTAAGAAACACCCCCACCACCACCACCACCACCAATTTGGAATATAAGGGAACTTCTTTAACCTAAGGAAAAGCAACTATAAAATTCCTAAATTAAATACCATATTTAATGATAAAAGACTGAAAGTTTTCCTCCTAACATCGGGAATGAGGCAAGTGTATCTGTCCTCACTGCTTCTATCCAACACTGTACTTGGCAGGGGCTGGCCATTTATTAAGAAAAAAGTTAAAAAAAATCTCAATTGAAAAGGAAAAAGTAATATTGTCTTTATTCACAAACAACATGATCACTTATACAGAAAATCCACTAGTATCTATGTAAATGTTATTAGAACTAAAAAATGAGGGGGCGGGGCAAGATGGCAGAGGAGTAGGGTCCCCAAGTCACCTGTCCCCACCAACTTACCTAGATAACTTTCAAATCATCCTGAAAAACTACAAATTTTACCTGAGATTTAAAGAGAGAACAGCTGGAACGCTACAAAGAGAAGAGTTCCATCTTCTAACAAGGCTTCTAACAAGGTAGGAAGGCAGAAAAAATAAAAAAGAATCCAGTGGGGGAGGGGCCCGCGAGGAGCCCGGCTAAGGGGGGCGGCGGGAGCCTCGGGACAGGAGAGCCCAGCCCAGAGAGGCAGGACCTTGAAAAATCCGCACTGGCTTCCTCCTGGACAGAAAGGCGCTGGCAGGGAACTCGGGCAGCACCGCAGGAGGGGCGGTGGAGCCCCCAGGTTCCCGGGGTCACTACCAGAGGAGGTGCGCCCGGGGGAGGGCGCCTCGCACCCCGCGGGCCCAGTGGGTAAAGGGCTGGAGCGCCGGGCGGGGCCCCGGGAGCAGCTCGGGCGGCGGCTCCGCATGGAGGGGGCTGCGGGGCGGGAGCGCGATTCCAGCGGCGCAGGCCCTGGAGCACAGGGCGCAGGGGGACACAGCCCCCCATCCTGAGCTCCCCCCGGACAGGCGGAGGCTGGGAGGGCCCAGGACGGTGAGGACCCTCCTGCCCCGGTCGCCCCTGAGCTGTGCAGATCGATGCACCGCCCCTGGAGCATCCAGGCCCGAGCGGACTGGGAGCTTTGGGAGTTACTGCGGGAGCTGACTCCAGGGCTGGAGAGCTGGCCCCACCAGTGGTGGTCCTCCTGGTGTCACCCTGTGCCTGGGACCAAGCAGGGCCACGAGGGAGCAGGGGCCTCACGGGGTAAACAGCTCCCACTGAGCCCAGCCCCCGGCGGGGTGCAGGGCAGCTCCCCCAGGTGCACACACCTGAGAATCAGCACAGCAGGCCCCTCCCCCAGAAGACCAGCTAGAAGGACAAGGGAAGAGCAAGTTCTTGGCGGAGCAGCCCTGGAAAGCTCCAGCGCTGGAAATCGAGAGATTTACAGTATATAGAAGCAGAGGGTACCCTTCTTCTTTTTTTTTTCTTCCTTTTTCCAGTACAACTCATTTTTATATCAGACTGTAAATTTCCATTTTTTTAAATCTTTTCCCACCTTAACTACAATATTTTACCACCTCTTCATTTTTAAGATTCTTCCTTTTTGACTTTCATATTTCTACAAATACAGGTCCTAGATATACTTTCCACCTCTAGATTCCCTTCAACGTACTCAACTTAATTTTGGGAGATATACAAGATATGTTTTGTTTTGTTTTGTTTTGTTTTGTTTTCTGTTTTTTGTTTTCTCTGCCTCATTTTGTTCTACAATGGGGGAAGTTAATACCTACTAAAACATGACCCATATGCACCCAGAACCAAGCAGTATATCATGCTGGCTCACTCTGTGAGATTCCTCATTCCCATTCTGCCCCCCTCTTTTATCTCATTTATGTTTTGGTGGTCAATGTTGCGGCCCTCTACAAGTATTTCTGGTTTATATAAATTTGGGACTGAGCATCTTCTAACATACAGAATTTAATATACTTAGAAAGAAGAGCACCACCCTCTAGAACCCCTCAGGTAGACTACATTATGCCTCCACTACAACTTCTTCACCACCACTATCTCGCAGTACCCCCCTTTTTTCTTCTCTTTTTTTTCTTTTTCCTTTTCTCTTCTTCTTTAGGATTCCTAGCATTTATTTTTTACTACTTTGCCTTAAAATTTGTTTTTTAAAAAAATAAAATAAATAAAATTTGTTTTTCACTTTAATGCTCCTTTTATTTTATTTCATTCTGATCTTTGTTTTCAATTTCTGGTATCTGACCTTGGCAGAATTGTCTAGCGAGAAATTTACATAGGTCGTGGTTGATATTCTTGATGCAGCCCACTCATACAGCCACTTTGCACTGAGCAAAATGTCTAGAAAGAAGAACTCACCACAAAAGAAAGAATCAGAAACAGTACACTCTGTCACAGAGTTACATAATTTGAATTACAATTCAATGCCAGAAAGCCAATTCAGAAGCACAATTATAAAGCTACTGGTGGCTCTGGAAAAAAAGTATAAAGGATTAAAGAGACTTCATGACTGCAGAGTTTAGATCTAATCAGGCCGAAATTAAAAATCAATTAAAGGAGATGCAATCCAAACTGGAGGTTCTAACAATGAAGGTTAATGAGGTAGAAGAACGAGTGAGTGACATAGAAGACAAGTTGATGGCAAGGAAGAAAGCTGAGGAAAAAAGAGAAAAAACAAAAGACCATGAGGAAAGGTTAGGGGAAATAAATGACAGCCTCAGAAGGAAAAATCTACATATAATTGGGGTTGCAGAGGGCACCGAGAGGGAGAGAGGACCAGAAAACATATTTGAGTAAATCATAGCTGAAAGCTTCCCGAATTTGGGGAGGGAACAGGCATTCAGATCTAGGAGATAGAGAGGATCCCCCGCTAAAATCAATAAAAACTGTTCAACATTTCGACATTTAATAGTGAAACTTACAAATTCCAAAGATAAAGAGAAAATCCTTAAAGCAGCAAGAGACAAGAGATCCCTAACATATATGAGGAGAACTATTAGATTAACAGCAGAACCCTCCACAGAGACCTGGCAGGCCAGGAAGGGCTGGCAGAACATATTCAGGGTCCTAAAGGAGAAGAACCTGCAGCCAAGAATACTTTCTCCAGCAAGGCTCTCATTCAGAATAGAAGGAGAGATAAAGAGCTTCCAAGATAGGCAGGAACTGAAAGAATATGTGACCACCAAAACAGCTCTGCAGGAAATATTAAGGGGGACTCTGTAAAAGAAAGAGGAAGTCCGGGGATCCCTGGGTGGCGCAGCGGTTTGGCGCCTGCCTTTGGCCCAGGGCGCGATCCTGGAGACCCGGGATCGAATCCCACGTCAGGCTCCCGGTGCATGGAGCCTGCTTCTCCCTCTGCCTGTGTCTCTGCCTCTCTCTCTCTCTCTGTGACTATCATAAATAAATAAAAATTAAAAAAAAAAGAAAGAGGAAGTCCAAAGAAATAATCCACAAAAACAGGGACTGAATAGGTATTACGATGACACTAAATTCATATCTTTCAATAGTAACTCTGAACATGAATGGGCTTAATGATCCCATCAAAAGACACAGGGTTTCAGACTGGATAAAAAAGCAAGACCCATCTATTTGCTGTCTACAAGAGACTCATTTTAGACCTAAGAACACCTCCAGCCTGAAAATGAAAGGTTAGAGAACCATTTGCCATTCAAATGGTCCTCAAAAGAAAGCAGGGGTAGCAATCCTCATATCAGATAAATTAAAGATGATCCCAAAGACTGTAGTAAGAGATGAAGAGGGACACTATATCATACTTAAAGGATCTATCCAACAAGAGGACCTAATAATCATGAATATGTATGCCCCTAATGTGGGAGCTGCCAAATATATCAATCAATAACCAAAGTAAAGACATACTTAGATAATAATACACTAATCCTGGGAGACTGCAACACAACACTTTCTGCAAATGACAGATCTTCTAAGCACAACATCTCCAAAGAAAAAAGAGCCTTAAATGATACATTGGACCAGATGGATTTCACAGATATATACAGAACTTTGCATCTGAATGCAACTAAATACACATTCTTTTCAAGTGCTCATGGAACTTTCTCCAGAATAGACCACATACTGGGTCACAAATCAGGTCTCAACTGATACCAAAAGATTGGGATTGTCCAATGGTCTGCATATTTTCAGACCATAATGCTTTAAAACTTGAACTCAATCACAAGAAGAAATTTGGAAGAAACTCAAACATGTGGAGGTTAAAGAGCATTCTGCTAAAAGATGAAAGGGTCAACCAGGAAATTAGAAAAGAATTTAAAAGATTCATGGAAACTAATGAAAATGAAGATACAACCGTTAAAAATCTTTGGGATACAGCAAAAGCAGTCCTAAGAGGGAAATACATTGCATACATTGCAATACAAGCATCCCTCAAAAAATTGGAAAAAAACTCAAATACACAAGCTAACCTTGCACCTAAAGGAACTAGAGAAAGAACAGCAAATAAAACCTACACCAAGCAGAAGAAGAGAGTTAATAAAGATTCAAGCAGAACTCAATGAAATAGAGACCAGAAGTTTAGAACAGATCAATAAAATCAGGAGTTGGTTCTTTGAAAGAATTAATAAGATAGATAAACCATTAGCCAGCCTTATTAAAAACAAAAGAGAAAAGACTCAAATTAATAAAATCACAAGTGAAAAAGGAGAGATCACAACTAATACCAAGGGAATACAAACGATTTTAAAAACATATTATGAGCAGCTATACACCAATAAATTAGTCAATCTAGAAGAAATGGACGCATCTCTGGAAAACCACAAACTACCAAAACTGAAACAGGAAGAAATAGAAAACCCGAACAGGCCAATAACCAGGGAGGATACTGAAGCAGTCATCAAATACCTCCCAAGGCACAAAAGTCCAGGGCTGGGTGGCTTCCCCGAGGAATTCTATCAAACGTTTAAAGAAGAAACAATACCTATTCTACCAAAGCTGTTCTGAAAGATAGAAAGGGATGGAATACTTCCAAACTCGTTTTATAAGGCCAGCATCACCTTAATTCCAAAAACAGACAAAGACCCCATCAAAAAGAATTATAGATCAATATCCCTGATGAACGCAGATGCAAAAATTCTCAACAAGATACTAGCCAATAGGATCCAACAGTACATTAAGAAGATTATTCACCACGACCAAGTGGGATTTATACCCGGGATGCAAGGCTGGTTCAACACTCGAAAAGCAGTCAACGTGATAGATCATATCAACAAGAGAAAAAACAAGAACCTATGATCCTCTCAATAGATGCAGAGAAAGCATTTGACAAAACACAGCATCCATTCCTGATTAAAATTCTTCAGAGTGTAGGGATAGAGGGAACCTTCCTCTGCATCTTAAAAGCCATATCTGGAAAGCCCACAGCAAATATCATTCTCAATGGGGAAACATGGGAGCCTTTCCCCTAAGATCAGGAACACGACAGGGGTGTCCACTCTCACCACTACTATTCAGCATAGTACTAGAAGTCCTAGCCTCAGCAATCAGGCAACAAAAAGAAGTAAAAGGCATTCAGATTGGTGAAGAAGAAGTCAAACTCTCCCTCTTTGCAGATGACATGATACTATACATAGAAAACCCAAAAGACTCCACCCCAAGATTGCTAGAACTCATACAGAGATTCAGCAGCATGGCAGGATACAAAATCAATGCCCAGAAATCAATGGCATTTCTTTCTTTCTTTCTTTCTTTCTTTCTTTCTTTCTTTCTTTCTTTCTTTCTTTCTTCTTTCTTTCTTTCTTTTTTTTTCTCTTTCTGGGGCTTTATCCACGGGGACACAGAAATGACGAGAGGAATGTCAGAATATCAGAGCATATGACAGGTGAAGGGAGGCAGAGGTGGGAAGAGTGTGTTCTAGCCACAAGGCCACCACATTCATGTTTAAAGAGAAGTCAGAGCGATTGGGGAAAAAAACCCCAAACACAAAACAAAACCCAAGTCAGAGGAAAGAAAGGTTTCATACAACACAGTATCAAAAAAAGTAAAAGGAACACACTAAATGCACAAACTGGTGGCAAATAAGTCCATAGCCTATTGTGATAGGTCCTTCCAGCATCGATCAGGTTTCTTCTCCATCTGTTATCTCAAGGTTATTTACAGATGTGGTGACTTTGAATAAGAGTCTCTCACAGTAGGGTGGACAGGTTTCAATCATTGGTTTCTGGATCTGTTTGTGCCATGTAGGCATCCAACTCGGCATCCAGGTGTCCTTTTGTTTTCGACATGTATGCATCCAACTGGTTGTCCAGCTGCTCCTTGGTCAGCACAGGGCGAGTGAGGGCACCTCTCCCTCGTCCACGGCCTCCGCCTCGGCCTCCAAAGCCCCCTCTTCCCCGACCTATCATACCCCGACCTCTACCACCGATTCCGCCACGACCCATAGCTCCACGCCCTAGGCCCCCTCTCCCAGGACCTCCACAACCTCGAACACCACCTCTTCTTAAGCCCATTCGGGGAGCTACGGCTCGTCCACCTCGGAGCAGGTTTTGACCTCGGAGCGACATCCCGCCCCTAAGCAGGGTTCTGGTGGCACGTCCCCCATGCAGTCCTCCTCGGGGTAAGCCTCTCTGGATTATGGGCAGGCCTCGTCCTCCGATTGCTCCCCTGGCCAGGGTCCCTATGGGTCGGCCTAACCGTGCCTGGATGTTACTCTTACCCAGGCGCTGCCTTAAGCTCTGCTTAAGTTTCAATGCTGCCTGGACAGAGGGTCTATTCTCCATCTGCTGGGCCAGTCTTCTGTTTCTGGCACTGGCTAGCTGCTGCTGTTGCTGCATCGAAGCCCGAGTATTCCTGGCATCGGCTGTTTGTTCTCCAGCATATTAGTAAAGCGCTCATTTAGAGACATCTTGGTGGTGCTTTTTAGCACAACTTTCGGCGCTGACTGTGCAGGCATCTTCAAATCCAGAGAATCGAAGGAAACGGACGCCAGTGCGCCTCCCGGGGCTGCCATCACGGCTGCAGCGCGCAGGCCGGGGCCCGGCAGAACCTGACTTGACTTGGGGGGCGGTTGGTTAGAGATGTAAGCGGTAGGTTGCTAGGTTAGCTCGTTGTTGCCGGCTGGCTGTCTGGTCGGCCGGGTCCGCCTGCTTGCCCGGCCTGCCCTTTCCTGCCTTGTGTCGGTGCCACCACAGCCGCCTCCGCCGCCTCCCGCTCGGTGTCCCATCAATGGCATTTCTATACACTAACAATGAAATTGAAGAAAGAGAAATTAAGGACTCAATCCCATTTACAATTGCACCCAAAAGCATAAGATAGCTAGGAATAAACCTAACCAAAGAGGTAAAGGATCTATACCCTAAAGACTACAGAACACTTCTGAAAGAAATTGAGGAAAACACAAAGAGATGGAAAAATATTCCATGCTCATGGATTGGAAGAATTAATATTGTGAAAATGTCTATGTTATCCAGGGCAATTTACACATTCAATGCAATCCCTATCAAAATACCATGGACTTTCTTCAGAGAGTTGGAACAAATCATCTTAAGATTTGTGTGGAATCAGAAAAGACCCCAAATTTAAAAAGAAAACCAGACCCGGGGGCATCACAATGCTGGATTTCAAGTTGTACTGCAAAGCTGTGATCATCAGTATGGTACTGGCACAAAAACAGACACATAGATCAATGGAACATAATAGAGAACCCAGAAATGGGCCCTCAACTCTATGGTCATATAATATTTTACAAAGCAGGAAAGACTATCCACTGGAAAAAGGACAGTCTCTTCAATAAATGGTGCTGAGAAAATTGGAAAGCCACGTGCAGAAGAATGAAACTAGACCATTCTCTTACATCATACACAAAGATAAACTCAAAATGGATGAAAGATCTAAATGTGGGACATGAATTCATCAGAATCCTAGAGGAGAACACAGGCAACACCCTTTTTTGAACTTGGCCTCAGCAACTTCTTGAAAGATACATCTATGAAGCCAAGGGAAACAAAAGCAAAAATGAATTATTGGGACTTCATCAAGATAAAAAGCTTCTGCACAGCAAAATAAACAGTTGACAAAACTAAATGACAACCTACAGAATGGGAGAGGATATTTGCAAATGACCTATCAGATAAAGAGCAAGTATTCAAGATCTATAAAGAACTTATTAAACTCAACACCCAAGAAATAAACAATCCAATCATGAAATGGGCAAAAGACATGAACAGAAATTTCACCAAAGAAGACATAGACACAGCCAACAAGCACATGAGAAAATGCTCAGCATCACTGGCCATCAGGGAAATACAAATCAAAACCACAATGAGATACCACCTCACACCAGTGAGAAGGGGGAAAATTAACAAGACAGGAAACAACAAATGTTGGAGAGGATGTGGAGAAAGGGGAACCCTCTCACACTTTGGTGGGAATGTGAACTGGTGCAGCCACTCTGGAAAACTGTGTGGAGGATCCTCAAAGAGTTAAAAAATAGAGCTACCCTATTACCCAGCAATTGCACTGCTGGGGATTTACCCCAAAGATACAGATGCAGTGAAATGCTGGGTCACCTGCACCCAAATGTTTATAGCAGCAAAGTCCAAAATAGCCAAACTGTGGAAGGAGCCTTCCATCAACAGATGAATGGATAAAGAAGCTGTGGCCTATATATACAATGGAATATTACTCAGCATTAAAAACAACAAATACTCACCATTTGCTTCAATGTGGATAGAACTGGAGGGTAATATGCTGAGTGAAGTAAGTCAATCGGAGAATGACAAACATTATATGGTCTCATTCATTTGGGGAATATAAAAAATGGTGAAAGGAAATAAAGGGGAAAGGAGAGAAAATGAGTGGGAAAAATCAGAGAGGGTGACAAAACGTGAGAGACACCTAACTCTGGGAAACGAACAAGGGGTAGTGGAAAAGGTGGTGGTGGGGGGATGGGGTGACTGGGTGATGGGTACTGAGGGGGGCACTTGACAGGATGAGCACTGTGTGTTATGCTATATGTTGGCAAATCGAACGCCAATAAAAAATATACAAAAAAAAAGAACTAAAAAATGAATTTAGCAAGGGTGCAGATTATAAGATAAAGATGAAATCACATTTTTGTATGCTGGAAACTAACAATCAGGAACTCAAATTTTTAAATTATACAATGAGAAGGAATACCTGGGTGAAAAAATATATAAAACCTTTAAAAAATAAATTATACAAAGGGTAACAGCATTATCTGACAGTTGTGTAAGACTTATAGAGTAAAACCTATACTTTTTAAAAAAATTCATTCATGAGAGACACACACACACAGAGGCAGAGACACAGGCAGAGGGAGAAGCAGGCTCCATGCAGGGAGCCTGATGTAGGACTTGAACCCGGGTCCCCAGGATCATGCCCTGGGCCAAAGGTGGTGCTAAACCACTGAGCCATCTGGGCTGCCCTGTATCTTCTTAAATTTAAAGAAATTTCTTCTTAAATTCTTTTGGTCTATTGATTCAGTACAATCTCAGTCAAAATTGATAAGCTGATTCTAAAATGTATATGGAAATATAAAAGACCTTAATTAGGTAAAAATGCTTGAAGAAAGAAACAGAGTTGGAAGATTTACACTATCTGACTTTGACTCATCTTAATCTTAAAGTTACAGCAATCAAGACAGTGCTAGGTTTGCAATTTAACAAAATGCTTGTTCAAATCTTTTGCTTATTTTATTATTGAGTTTTGAGAGTTCTTTTATACTCTGGATACAAGTCCTTTATCAGATACTTGATGTCCAATTTTTTTCTTTTTCTAGCCTACGACTTTTCAGTTTCTTGAGAGTGTCTTTTGATGAGCACAAATTTTAGTTTTGACCAAGGCCAATCTATATATATATTTTTTTTCTCTTATAGATAGTGCTAGTGCATCATGTCTAAGAAATTTTTGCCAAACCTAGGGTCACAAAGATCTTCTCCTGTTTTCTTCCAGAAATTTTATAGCTTTAAGATCTTGAATTAAAGTCTATAATACATTTGGAGAAACTGAGAAGCCTATGGCCCTTTCAAGTGATCTTGATCTCACAGCCAAGACAACTTACTTTTTAGCTCAATGAGCTTGAGTGATTGTTGATGGTTGTGTGTAGACTACAATGTGTTCAGTTGGGAGTATCAGAATAACATCTTTAACTGACTTAATCAATAGGAGTAATTGTTGGTTTATCAACTGCAAGCTTAAAGTTAGGTAGGTTACCAGTTTGGTTTAGTTCAGCAGCTCAGTGATGCCACCAAGGTCAGATTCTCTGCTGTCAGATGCTTCCTGATTTGCATGCTTCTTGGCTCACATGAAGATTTCCTACACCTCTTCAGAGCTCAGTGAGAAAGGGGGATTGCTGGCTAGAAGCCCCTATCAAATCCCAAATTGGTCCACATATCTAACTCTGAGTGTACAGCAGTAGACAGCAGTTAGGAAGCAATTATGATTATTGTAAGTATGAGCCACATGCTTTACCACCAGAGGCAAGGGACAACCACTTCCCTAAATGCACATGGATTGTGCACACCAGCTAGGGAAGGTGAAGTATAAATTGAGGTAACTTTTAGAAAAAAAGGGCATGTTGAGGCAACATCAGTGTCCATTACAGAAGGATTTAGGGATGGGGACAAGACGGTTTGGGTAATGTCCTATATCTGAAAAAAATTAAAATTTTCCATAGAAATTACTATTATTTGCAGATTTATGATTATATATCGGGAAAACTCAAAACAATCAAACAAAATAATAAAGACACTAAAGTGGCTGATGGCAAAATTAACATGCAATCATAGTTTTCCTTATATAAACTACTATCAGTTAGAAAATATAATAAACATAGGAAAATATGCATATGGCAAACAAAAGGATGAAATGCTTAGGAATAAATATTTTTAAAAAATATTAAGGCTTTATGTGAAAAATACTTTCAAATTCTACTGAAGTATATTTTTAGGAGACTTGAATAAATGCCTTGGATAAGAAATTCAATGTTATGACAATGTTCAATTGTCCCTAAATGAATCTATAAATCTGATGCAAGCTCAATAAAAATACGAACAGGATTTTTCTTAAGCATGGGAAATTAAGACAAGTTGTTTCTAAAGTTTATGTGCAAAATAAAGAGGCAAGAGTTGCCAGAAAAATGAAAATTAAGAGTTACAAGGGAGGACTCATCTTTATCACAAAGTATCATGAAAGTGTAATAATTGAGTTTGTTCTTGTCTCCCTATGACTAAGCAATAGCTGTGGAAGAGAAAAGAGTCCACAAATACTGAAAATGTACCTTGAAATTCAGGGTACAAAAAGGGGTATATTTAGGGGATCCCTGGGTGGCTCAGTGGTTTGGTGCCTGCCTTTGGCCCCGGGGTGTGATCCTGGAGACCTGGGATCAAGTCCCACCTCAGACTCCCAGCATGGGGCCTGCTTCTCCCTCTGCCTGTGTCTCTGCCTCTCTTTCTCTCTCTGTGTGTGTCTTTCATGAATAAATAAATAAAATCTTTAAAAAAAAAGGGGGGTATATTTCTTTTCTTTCTTTCTTTTTTTAAGATTTTATTTATTTATTTATTCATGAGAGACACAGAGAGAGAGGCAGAGAGACAGCTAGAGGGAGAAGCAGGTTCCTCGCAGGCAGCCGGATGCAGCACTTGATCCCAAGACAGGGATCATGCCCTGAACCAAAAGCAGATGCCCAACCACTGAACCAACCAGGCGTCCCAAAAAGGAGTATATTTCAGATAAGAAAAAAAAAATAGGTTCGGACACCTGGGTGGCTCAGCAGTTGAGCATCTGCCTTTGGCTCAGGGCCTGATTCCAGATACCTGGGATCGAGTCCCACATCAAGCTCCCTGCATGGAGCCTGCTTCTCCCTCTGCTTGTGTTGTGTCTCTGCCTCTCTCTCTCTCTCTCTGTGCCTCAATAAATAAAATCTTAAAAAATAAATAAATAAATAAAATAAAAAACTAAATGCTGATAAATCAAAGATGTAAGTGTAAAAACTATTTTAAAAACTGACAGTCCCAGAAGGAAGACTGATCTGTTGTAGTATACTTTTAACATTCTTTAAATAGTGAAAAACTTTCCAAGCAAAACCAAAGCACAGGGGCAGTTTCACCATATCAAAGTTATAATTAGCTATAGGGGGAGACATACCATAAAAAATTTTTTTTCATCTTAAAAGGATAGAGGCAAGGGCAGCTGGGGTGGCTCAGTGGTTTAGCACCGCCTTCAGTCTAGGGAGTGATCCTGGAGAGTCCCATGTCAGGTTCCCAGCATGGAGCCTGCTTCTCCCTCTGCCTGTGTCTCTGCCTCTCTTTCTCTCTCTCTCTCTGTCTCTCATGTATGGATAAATAAAATCTTTTTAAAAAATAAAAATAAAATAAAAGGATAAAGCCAAGAAAAAAATATTTAAAACACATTTCACAAAGAGCTAATTTCCTGAATATGTAAAGAGTCTACAAATAAATTAAAAAATCCTAAGAGACAAATGGAAGAAGCACATGAACAAGCATTTTAAAGGGTGCAAAATGAGTCATAAATGACAATGCAAGTCAGATTTCCATTTTTTAAGTGGCAGATTGGAAAACATCAATAAATCTGACAAAACATTATTGTCAAAAGTACTGTCATTATTGTCACTCTCACGCAAAATTGACTGGAGTGTAAATCATTGCACTTTCTCTGAGGAGCAAATTGGCACTGTCCGTCAAGATAGCTCTGTTTTGACTCAGTAATTCCACTTCTAATATTTATTTTACAGATATTCTTGCACATATGTACAAGGATAGTCACAGAAAGTATTTGTAAGCAAAAGCCTGAAAAGAACCTGAACATCCCTCATTAGGGAACCAGTTAAATAAATTATGATCCATTTCTACAGTGGAGCCTACTGTAGCATAATAATGATTTTGAAATATCACCCAGTGTATTTGTTTTCCTGCTTGTTATTTATTTATTTATTTTTTTAATTTTCCTTTTTTCCTTCTCTGTGCCTGGGCCATTAAGGTGAGGCCTGGAGACCCAGGCTTGTGAGAGGTGCTCATACTGCCTCGGGGTAGGGAAGGCTGATGCAGCCTAGAGAACAGAAGTCATTTTTCAGCTTTGATTTCTGGACCTTAATAAGGTTCAGAGAGAAGCCATGATCTTGAAAGTTCACCATCTCCTAAAATAGAAAAGGGATTTGTCACAATTCTCAGAGCTGGATTTTCCTATTTCCGGAACCAGGGTTGGGGGGATAGGCCACAAAATGAAAGACAATAAAATGACATATAATGAATGACTGCGGGGTGACACTTGCCTAGTGCAAAAGCAGTCAGCAAGGAGGCACTGGAGAAGAGAGGGAAGTAGCTGGGTAGAGTGAGTATTCAGAGGAGCTAGTCTGGCTCCCCATCCAGAGAGCATGAAGATAAGATGGGGGAGTCCGATCATCTTGGGTCTCTTGATCTGCTTTTCCGGGATAGGGCTATGAAGATGACAAGGCTTTAGCATACGTCACGTCCCCCCTGACTTGGGAGTGACCAGGGGCCCCATCTGAAAAGTAGGTAAACCTGAGAGCAGTCCTCAGATCCCACAGATCCCAGTGTGCTGTGGAGAAAGCACCCGCAGGACCACAAGGAGCTATGGAGGCACCAGTAGACCAGACTTGGACACTGAGAAATGCTTGGGTTTAAGACAAAAAGCCAGGGGGTAGAATCTTGATTCTGAAGGCATTGGTGGTCTTTGAGCACAGTGACAAGGGTGGCAGGACTTTGTGGGGCTGGCCAATCTCAATGGACACCAGCAGGAGTGCTCAGGGCCAGCGGCCTACCACACTGCAGGAGATTCTACCCCCCCCCAAAAAAAAAGTATAGAACTGGGTCATCTTGTATTTGCAATGCCTACTTAGAGAAAGACACATAAGAAACGGATTCCAGTGGTTATACCTGGGGAAGGGGCTTACAGGATAGAAGGTCTTTCAGGGTCTGTGCAGACTCAGGACAGGTGTAAACTCCCCAAAGCAAAGGTCAGTGTTGCCCCCATTAGACTAGGGACTCATTAAGCTCAAGGTCATCATCTCCCCTATCAGACTGAGGTTCCATGAAGGCAAGAAATGTGCCTCCCTCAGCAGGTGCTGGGTCTGGGAGCTTCTTGATTGTGTCTGTCAAGACCTTGGTGATAGCCTCGCTGAGTCCTACCCCTGTGGCGACTAACCACCCCCTCCCAGACCTTAGCAGACTTAGTCTGAGGAGGTGACAAGTGTACTTCACAAGGCTTGTAGAGAGGAGAGTCTGGTTTATGCCCGTTGTTCCAGTGTGATTATTAGTAGCATCCCCCTTTACTATTAAAAGTGTCCTGGTTTTGATGATTAATCATATGGTCACTATTTCTAAATAATTTGCATAGCAGCCCCTGGAACTTCTGGGAGACTTCTCCCTTTGGTCTCCCCAGTGCCTCAGCTCTCATTCAACAAACACCCATCATCTCCAGTGAGAGAGGTGGGGAGCATCCCACTCGGTCCCTGGCCTCAGGGGGCTTCTAGTCTAGCCAGGGAGGAGGCAGTAAGGCAGGCAGAGAAGTAACAAGGGCTGTCTGACAGGAAATGCATAGCTTCAATTTTTTGTAGTTTCCAAATTGATGAGAGAAATTAGCCAGGCACATCATCAAGAGATTGTTATAAATTCTTTACAAAACTCTGTAAGATAACTGTCCTTATCCCCATTTTACAGACCAAAAAACTGAGGTTCAGAGAGGTGATATAACTTAGCAAGGCCATACAGGAATTGAGTGTCATGGCTGGCATTTGAACTCCAAATCCCATCATGATGTGGTTGGCAATGCAATTCGAGGAACAACTGCACCTTTTAAATCTGTTGCCATCAAGAAAATGACACCAGTTCTTTCACACCTCAAGAACTGCAGCCATTTCCATGCTCCAGTGCATGGTTGCAGCACACCTGGCACATGTCCCACCCACACCGGCTGCTATTTCCACAGAGGCACAAGAACCAACTCCCAAACATCCTCATCTGGAATCCAGAGCAGAGGAAAGACTGTCAGCAGCCACAGGAATGAAGCTCCCTTCCAGTGGCCCTGCCGGCCAGGGTTCCTTCTAGAATGATCGTCAGATTTCCTCATCTTGTTAATTTTTAAATCTTGTTAAATTATCCGAGTATTTCTGTGAAGACTCAAATATTTTTTGGAACAAGTTGAGAGAGAAAGCCACTGAAAGAGAAATAAATAGTGAGCCAGGTATTTGAGGAAGGGCTAATCTGGGGTCTGCAAGTCCCCCTCCTCACAGCTCTGATCAGTATCCAGGATGTAAGAGCCCTGGTTGCTAATCAATATCCTATAGTGTTCTGGTCAAACATACATGAGTCAACAAACAACACCATCCTCAAGCATTTGCTCAGTCTGGAGTGTTAGGCACAGAAAAACTTAAAACGTCATTCCCCGACCCAAGGAACTTGTAATTTTGTAGGACAAGTATCTAAGCTCTGAAAAAGTCAGGGGTTATGTATAAGATGATGTGTTTTTTGGAGTAGTTGTTGATGGTGGTGCAGTCCGGAGCCAACGGCCAAGAAAGAATTCTGAAGACATCTTCTGTACAAAAAGGTAGTTTTATTAAAGCAAGGAGAGAGAACTGGTGGGCAGAAAGAGCTGCTACTGCTTCTTGCTGCCTGCTGCCTGCTGCCCAGGAATTGTAAGGAGCCACTGATTCTGTACTTTGGGGGTGTTGGAGGAAGTAAAGATAAGAGAAGTTCCAAAAGGACTTTCATATGTTAAAGAAGACTCACAGGATCCTGGCGGCCTGGCTATTGTCAAGCGAAGGTTGTTTTTCTCTCTAGCAAAGTATTAACGTTAAGACCAGTGGAAGTTTCCTGGGAGAATGTTGTAATCTGTCTCAAGTATTTGTCAATGGGCTGCAAGATTATAAGGATATTTAATTTTATTTACATTTCCTTCTGTCATTGTTTCTCACATCTTAAGGGAGAATGAGGGAGCAAATAAAAGCTATTTCCCTTTTGAGAGGAATTTTCTTTACTCCAGAACAAAGTTGGAATGATGGAGGCAGAACCTAGGCCACGTATCCCTGGGGGATCAAGCATCCTGCTTTGGCTGTCTAGAGATCCACCCAGAGTGACCAAACACACTGATCTAATAAATCAAAATTCTTCTCCTTGAACCTGCGGACCAGCCTTGGAGGCTTCTACAAACCCTCAGATGTTGAGTACTGAATGGGTGGAGGTATTTGGCTGAAGTTTTCCTTATTCCAGCAGGTGTTCTAGAAGCAGAGACAGTGGATGGGGTACTTTGGAATGCTTCAGAGGCCTTCAGTCTCTGTGGGAGCTAGATCTTTTCCCAGTCTGGACTCAATATCTGCTCTTGTCTTCTTCCTAGGTCTGTGAGGCATTTACCACTCAGCCCCCTCCTCACCCCCCACCCTTATTTCGTTGGCACCATCAGACTAGTTGTGGCTAATGGCCTATGAGTACAACTTATACGTAGTTCAAAGCTGTTGTGAGCATTCCATCATCTCTCTTACTCCACTAAAGTGCCTCAGAAAAGTCTCATGTAAAGAGAGTAGAGCTATAGGATAGAAAATGTATAAACTGCTCAGTCATGACATGGAGGACAACTGCCCACCAGAATTCTATGAGCAAGAAACAAATGTTGCTTGGGTTAAGCCATTGAGATTTCATTATCAATTTGTTGTTGCAGCATGACCTGACCTCGCTTGACTCTGAAACATCCCAGAGTACTGATGGGAGCAGAGGCTGGGCGAAGGGAGAGTCTGGAAATCCTTTAGTCTTTTGGAGCTCTGTCTCTGCACTGAATGCTCTTGTATACCCTCTCCCTGCCCTTCCCCCACCCTCACTACCTCCCCTTGGTTATCCTAAGATCTGCCATGTGTTTCCCCATTGGTCTGTCACTATAGACGAGGGGACTTACCTGACCACCTTGCATCATAATCTATTGTGATCCAGAAAGCGTCAGGCCCAAAAGGAATCGTGGAGCCTACCCAGTTCAACATTTTCATTGAACACAAAGACTCTGGTTTAGGATGTAATGTAACTTGCCCAAGGTCATCCAACATCTTAGTGACAGGACTGATACCATGTCTCCTGGTCCCAGGCCCAAACTTTCTCCCCTGTCTCTTCCCACTGACTTAGGTCCCAGTCTCACCTGAGGGGTGATAGGCTGGTTAGTCCACATTTCTTGAATTAAGAAAAAATTATCAAAATCTTGAAATCAAAGGAAAGTAAACCATGCCCTTCAAAGTTGTACCAGGGCATTGTTTAACAAGCCCACTAAAGGTTTATTAATTTTCTGGGAGAATGTACCTGTGCTTCATATTATTTGATCAGAGCCTAGACACTGTGAAATTATATGTACAGCTATAGATTTTTGTCTGGCAAAAGAAGATGGTCATTAACCAGTTTTTATCTACTCTGATAATCTGTTCCTTCCTTCCTTCCTTCCTTCCTTCCTTCCTTCCTTCCTTCCTTCCTTCCTTTTTAAACATACCTTTCTTGATGGACTATACCAATCTAAGTTCCACAAGTGTTCTTGGAACTACTTTTATCACCTTACTGGTTCTTTCAATCATTCATTAGTATGTTGAATAAAATCTGTATCACATATATATTCTGTATTTGTAAGGGAAGTCACGTTTATAACTTTTTAAGAATTATCTTTTGACACTTGAGAGAAGTGTCCACTGCTTTCCAGTTTTGTAGCATAGGGCCTGACCTAGAACTGGAAGTCATTAAGTGTCCACCTAATGAATAACTAAATTACAGCCTATCCGTCACCGTCATAGCTCATACATCTGCATTTTATCAGGATCGTTGAAGTCTTAACTCAAAAAATAAGCTCTGAT
This sequence comes from Nyctereutes procyonoides, assembly GCF_905146905.1. Classification (NCBI taxonomy): domain Eukaryota; kingdom Metazoa; phylum Chordata; class Mammalia; order Carnivora; family Canidae; genus Nyctereutes; species Nyctereutes procyonoides. Next base: position 7,751,284 of record NW_026575030.1, on the reverse strand, counting down.
GTAGGAATCCCAGGGACTAGGGGAATCCATCGGGGAAATGTCTGGGCTTTTATGAGCCTTGCCTGATCATCCTCAGAAGCACTCCCTCCATCTTCACACAGAAGTTAGGTACTTCTGTCCTGATACACTCAGGGACACACCTAGCTCAGCAGGGGCAGCTGGGATAGGCATATTCCTCCAAGCCCCTCAGACAGACCCAGTAGTGACATATACATTGTCTCTGAAGTTAGGAGGGAGAGTAGGTCTGTAACTCCACTCACTCATCCTTCCCTGCTATATTCCACTGGCTTAGCTGGTCATCCCTAATTTTCAGAGAAACCCCACCAGTCAGCCAGGAGCCAGAACAACCTACCCTGGCCCTCTCCTATGCGCTCTAATTATTGCCTTTGTACCCAGAACTCTGTCTTTCAGAAAGACAAGGCTTATAATGGTGCCGTTCCCTCCAGAAACTTCTACAGGGGCTTCTAGGTTAGTTTTCCCTCCCATCTACAGGCACTGCCAGGTCCTCAAACACTTCAGGCAAGTTAGCGTCCCACTCTCTGATAAGCGGACCCTGATACCCAGAGGAAGGTCTAATGAACACGGCTGAACAGAGTTTCTTCATAAAGAGCAATGTCCTTTCCTTGTCCAGGAACTTCACTTGAGCTGAAGGAAACAATTCGTTTTGACTGTCATGATTTATCCTTCCCGGCAACGGCCCAATGTTTATCATTCAGCACAAGGCTTGGGTAGGACTGAGTGGATCGGAACTAAAACAGCTGATTTATATTCAGAGAGGAGTTTAAATTAACTGTGCAGAAGTCAAATCTCTCATTGCCTGTGTTTGCTTTTTCTGAGCAGTGCCGAGGACTTAGGCTTCAGTCCATCCAAATTCCTAATGGGCCAAGCGTCCCAATTACAGATGCTTTTGTGAACATCCATAGCTTCTGAGAGCTGAACCAAGGATGATTCAGGAGAAGGCTTGGTGTCCTTCAGCTGACTGTGGGCAGGTGACCCCGAGTGACTGTCACCATCCTCCATGGCCTTACCCTCACTGGGTCTTCAGAACACAGCAGACCTTCAAAGAAATTTGTGTGCTGGATAGTGCTTTTGAATGGGATGGATACTGGGCAGGGGTGAGTGGGTCATGCTCTAGATGAAACAGGCCTGGCTTGTTTGGATCAGTGTATTGATAATGTTGCCGCTCTGAGAGATGAGTACCAAGGGGCTATTATACCATTCTTTGTACTTTGAATATGCTTGAAATTTCCAGAGTCAAAAGTTGTTTGTTTTGGCTTTAATGGAAGGGAATTTTGTAGGCCAGAGACCTGAGAGAAGCAGAAGAGGTGAGACCTTGAAAGTTCATACTTAGACAAGCCCTTGAAATCCACGCAGATCCCACTGTTTCCTGATGATCTTCCCGGTGGGTTAATAACCTGCTGGAGGAAGGAGCCAGGTGTCTGGAATCAGACTCAGCTGCTGATGTCGAGGGGCAAACTGCTTGAATGGGAAGTTTCTGGGTGGCTGAAACATTTGCTTGCCTGACAGTCATTCCCCCTTTGTCCTCGCCGGCAGAAGTTCTCTGCGTTCAGCATCATGCTTAGGGAGGTGGGCCCAGACCCTGGGAATGAATCATGTCAGTGATTGGTTTAGGGGTAGCCATGAGACCTTGTTCTGACCAGTGAGGTACAAGGAAAAGTCTTTGGGTTGGGGCTGATTGCAGAGAAACCCTTTCCTCTCCAATGAACAAAATAGTTGCATTAAGAGGGAAAACTTTCTTTCCTTGATTCTTTTGCATGTTGTCATGGTGTTCCAAGGACCTGAGGCCTCCGATCTCATTCTGATCTCACCTCCTACGAGGTTCCTCCTCCATCACACCTCTCAAGCCACACTGGCCTCCTTGCTTTCCTAACATGCAAGCACACTCCTGTCTCAGGGCCTTTGCACTTGCTGTTCCTTCCACCAAGAACACTCTTCCTCTAGAGCCTCACTGCCTCCTTCTTTCACCTCCTTTAGGTCTGTTCTCAAATATGAGCTTCTCAGTGAGCTCTTTCCTTGTCACCATTTAAAAAAAAATCCTTATCGGGGGGGAGGGGCAAGATGGCGGAAGAGCAGGGTCCCCAAATCGCCTGTCCCCACCAAATTACCTAGATAACCTTCAAACCATCCTGAAAATTTACGAATTCGGCCTGAGATGTAAAGAGAGACCAGCTGGAATGCTACAGTGAGAAGAGTCCGCGCTTCTATCAAGGTAGGAAGACGGGGAAAAAGAAATAAAGGAACAAAAGGCCTCCGAGGGGGAGGGGCCCCGCGAGGAGCCGGCCTGAGGCCGGGGCGAGTGTCCCCAGGACAGGAGAGCCCCGTCCCGGAGGAGCAGGAGCTGCACCAACCTTCCCGGGCGGGCGGAAAGGGGCTCGCAGGGAGTTGGAGCAGGACCCAGGAGAGCGGGGATGCCCTCGGGCTCCCGGGGACACTAACAGACACCTGCGCCCCGGGAGAGTGCGCCGAGCTCCCTAAGGGCTGCAGCGCGCACGGAGGGACCGACCGGAGCAGCTCGGAGGGGCTCGGGAGCGGCTCCAGGGAGGGAGCTGCAGGGCGGGAGCGCAAATCCAACAGCGCAGGCCCCGGAGCACAGGGCGCCGGGACACAGCCCAGGATCCGGCCTCCCCTGGGACAGGCAGAGGCCGGGAGGGCCCAGGACAGCGAGGACGCTCCTGCCCCGAGCTGAGCAGATCAGCGGCCCCGCCCCGGAGCCTCCAGGCCCTGCGGACGGAGAACCGAGAGCCCCGAGCCCCGTAGTTCCTGCGGAGGCTGAATCCAGGCTTCCAGAGTTGCCATAGCAACTGCGGCTGTTCCTCCTGGGGCCCCACGGGGTAAACAACCCCCGCTGAGCCCGGCAGCAGGCAGGGGCAGAGCAGCTCCCCCAAGTGCTAACACCTGAAAATCAGCACAGCAAGCCCCTCCCCCAGAAGACCAGCTGGACGGACCAGTGATACTCCCCCGTGTTCCAATACAACTTGTTTTTGGCCACTCTGCACTGAGCAAAATAACTAGAAGGAAAACCTCACCTCAAAAGAAAGAATCAGAAACAGCCCTCTCTCCCACAGAGCTACAAAATCTGGATTACAATTCAATGTCAGAAAGCCAATTCAGAAGCACTATTCTACAGCTACTGGTGGCTCTAGAAAAAAGCATTAAGGACTCACGAGACTTCATGACTGCAGAATTTAGATCCAATCAGGCAGAAATTAAAAATCAATTGAATGAGATGCAATCCAAACTAGAAGTCCTAACGATGAGGGTTAACGAGGTGGAAGAACGAGTGAGTGACATAGAAGACAAGTTAATGGCAAAGAGGGAAACTGAGGAAAAAAGAGACAATCAATTAAGGGACCATGAAGACAGATTAAGGCAAATAAATGACAGTCTAAGGAAGAAAAACCTACGTTTAATTGGGGTTCCCGAGGGCGCCGAAAGGGCCAGAGGGCCAGAATATGTATTTGAACAAATCCTAGCTGAAAACTTTCCCAATCTGGGAAGGGAAACAGGCATTCAGATCCAGGAAATAGAGAGATCCCCCCCTAAAATCAATAAAAACCGTTCAACACCTCGACATCTAATAGTGAAGCTTGCAAATTCCAAAGATAAAGAGAAGATCCTTAAAGCAGCAAGAGACAAGAAGTCCCTGACTTTCATGGGGAGGAATATTAGGGTAACAGCAGACCTCTCCACAGAGACGTGGCAGGCCAGAAAGGGCTGGCAGGATATATTCAGGGTCCTAAATGAGAAGAACATGCAACCAAGAATACTTTATCCAGCAAGGCTCTCATTCAAAATGGAAGGAGAGATAAAGAGCTTCCAAGACAGGCAGGAACTGAAAGAATATGTGACCTCCAAACCAGCTCTGCAAGAAATTTTAAGGGGGACTCTTAAGACTCCCCTTTAAGAAGAAGTTCAGTGGAACAATCCACAAAAACAAGGACTAAATAGATATCATGATGACACTAAACTCATATCTGTCAATAGTAACTCTGAACGTGAATGGGCTTAATGACCCCATCAAAAGGCGCAGGGTTTCAGACTGGATAAAAAAGCAGGACCCATCTGTTTGCTGTCTACAAGAGACTCATTTTAGACAGAAGGACACCTACAACCTGAAAATAAAAGGGTGGAGAACCATTTACCATTCAAATGGTTCTCAAAATATACCCTAAAAACTATAGAACACTTCTGAAAGAAATTGAGGAAGACACAAAGAGATGGAAAAATATTCCATGCTCATGGATTGGCAGAATTAATATTGTGAAAATGTCAATGTTACCCAGGGCAATTTACACGTATAATGCAATCCCTATCAAAATACCATGGACTTTCTTCAGAGACTTAGAACAAATTATTTTAAGATTTGTGTGGAATCAGAAAAGACCCCAAACAGTCAGGGGAATTTTAAAAAAGAAAACCATATCTGGGGGCATCACAATGCCAGATTTCAGGTTGTACTACAAAGCTGTGTTCATCAAGACAGTGTGGTACTGGCACAAAAACAGACATATAGATCAATGGAACAGAACAGAGAACCCAGAAGTGGACCCTGAACTTTATGCTCAACTAATATACGATAAAGGAGGAAAGACGATCCACTAGAAGAAAGACAGTCTCTTCAATAAATGGTGCTGGGAAAATTGGACATCCACATGCAGAAGAATGAAACTGGACCACTCTCTTGCACCATACACAAAGATAAACTCAAAATAGATGAAAGATCTAAATGTGAGACAAGATTCCATCAAAATCCCAGAGAAGAACTCAGGCAACACCCTTTTTGAACTTGGCCACAGTAACCGGAGAAGGACAAACAGTGTATGTTCTCATTCATTTGGGGAATATGAACAATAGTGAAAGGGAATATAAGGGAAGGGAGAAGAAATGTGTGAGAAATATCAGAAAGGGAGACAGAACATAAAGACTTCTAACTCTGGGAAATGAACTAGGGGTGGTGGAGGGGGAGGAGGGCGGGGGGTGGGGGTGAATGGGTGACGGGCACTGAGGGGTACACTTGACGGGATGAGCACTGGGTGTTATTCTGTATGTTGGTAAATTGAACACCAATAAAAATTAATTTATAAAAAAAATAAAAAATAAAAATAAAAATAAAAATAAAAAAATCCTTATCTTTTTCTTATCTCCTCTTCATCTTTATTCTCTCTCACTCTCTCTCTCTTTTAAAATATTTTATTTATTCATGAAAGACACAGAGAGAGAGGCAGAGACATAGGCAGAAGGAGAAGCAGACTCCCTGCAAGGAGCTCAATGTGGGACTCAATCCCAGGACCCTGGGATAAAGACCTGAGCCAAAAGATGCTCAACCATTCATTGAACCACCCAGGCGTCCCTATCTTTTTTTTTTTTAATTTTTTTATTTATTTATGATAGTCACAGAGAGAGAGAGAGAGAGAGAGAGAAAGGCACAGAGACATAGGCAGAGGGAGAAGCAGGCTCCATGCACCGGGAGCCCGATGTGGGATTCGATCCTGGGTCTCCAGGATCGCGCCCTGGGCCAAAGGCAGGCGCCAAACCGCTGCGCCACCCAGGGATCCCCCCTATCTTTTTTTTTATTGTTCTCCATGGCAATACTACTAACATGCTGTGTACTTCTCCTCTTTATTTTATTTTTCATCTCCCCTTTACCCATGAGAATGGAAACTTCTTGAGAGCAGGAATTTCTGTCGTTTGTATTCATTATTGTTTTTTTTTTTTTTTTTAAAATTTTTATTTATTTATTTATGATAGTCACAGAGAGAGAGAGAGGCAGAGACACAGGCAGAGGGAGAAGCAGGCTCCATGCACCGGGAGCCCGATGTGGGATTCGATCCCGGGTCTCCAGGATCGCGCCCTGGGCCAAAGGCAGGCGCCAAACCGCTGCGCCACCCAGGGATCCCTGTATTCATTATTGTGTCCTCAATAGTGAGAAATGTGTCCCATGCACAGTAGCACTTATTAAATATTTGTTGAATGAGTGGATGGATGGATGGATGGATGGATGCTGTACTTCAAGCTCCAACAGCTATCTTGTGACCACGAACACAAATAAAGTACATCCCAGAGAAGCAGACGCACAGCCCCATCATCACTAGCTGCTAACTTAACAACTCTTCCTGAGGAATTATGGTTGTTAAAATAATGATAGTCTAATATTTTAAGTCACTGTTGGCTGGGGAATTGTTTACTTGTGAAGGACATCATCCTGGATGATAGACCCTTCAAAGATGCTGGGGTGAGAGCCAAAGAAAACTTTATCATTCCATCGTAAAAAGATTTAGGCACAGGTTGTCCAGGGGAGGAATGAGGTATCTGGGCTCTGGAGGGTGTGGAGTGTCATCAGTTGAGGAGGTACACAGCCTGACCTCCAGCTGCTCCCAGGCATACTCACTGCCTCAGTGATCCCACCAAGGCAATGGTCATTACAGTATACCCTGTCATTCCAGATACCAGGTCTGGAAACTTCATCCAGATTTCTAGCCTGGGTGTTCAAGAAATAGCCTGTCGGCATGCCTGTTTTGTAAATGAAGTGACAGAGGTTGGGTGGTATTGGGCTGGGTCTTCTCTAGCCTCATAGCTCATGCAGGACTGGACAAGCACTGAGGACTCTTGCCTCTTCTGTTGATCTTCTTTCTTACTATTTTCCAGAATCCGCTGTATGTCTGGGAGGCTGAGGAATCTTACACTGCCTCTGTCTTACCATAAGGGGAAGTGAGATGTTGTTAATTATCTGGTCATCTGAACTTGCTTAGACAGGTAAAACAAGTCACTGGCTAGAACTTTGGGACAACCACCAACAAGGTTAGAAGACAGGGTTCAATCTGTTCTTCATGAAGTAACCAGAGGGTTTTTTGACAATGTAGATCACTTCATGTCACTCTCCTGCTCAAGAACCTTCCATGGACTTTCATTGCTCTGAAATGAGAATCCGAACTTCTTAGCAAGGCTTACAAATCCTTGCTGGATCTGGCCTCCTACCCCTCAGACTCACCTCTCATCACCTCCTACCACCTCCTCATCCCCATCTCACCAAGCTCCAGGCACAAACCTCTTCCTCTTCCTTTTTTTTTTTTTTTAAGATTTTATTTTTTTAAGATTTATTTATTCATCACACACACACACACACACACACACACACAGAGAGAGAGAGAGAGAGAGAGAGAGAGAGAGAGGTAGAGACACAGGCAGAGGGAGAAGCAGGCTCCATGCAGGGAGCTTGACGTGGGACTCGATCCTGGGTCTCCAGGATCAGGCCCTGGGCTGCCCCCTCTCCCTTTTCCTGTCCCAGGACCTTTGTAACACTGTTCTCTTTCCTTGGGATGCTCTCCCAGCTCTTCACTTGACTGAGTTGTTTTCGACCTTGAGGTCTCAATCTCTGTATTTCTTTAGAAAAATATTCTGACTTCCCTCCTTACCTGAAGTGGCAATATCCCATATCCCAGTTCCTCCACATATCGACCTGGTATTTCATTCAGAGTTCTTACTACAACCTGCAATTGTCTTAGTTGCCTATTTACTTATTTATTGGATGTGTCCCCAACTAGACTGTCCTTCCTTCTTAGCTGCATCTACAGGTCCTCGCTCAATGTCCAGCATGGAATAATGCTCAGTAGCTGTGTTGAGTAAATAAACAGATGAATGAATGCTTCTGTTCACCTTAAGCACAGCCTCGGACAGCCAGTCGTCCATAGGACCTTGGTCCAAAGACCCCATGGTGGCCCTGGACACACCAGGAGCATCGTAGCCACAAGATAGTGATGCTCTAACTCAATCCGAAGGAGATGGCACAAGCCAGCCTACTCTCCAGGGTGTGCAACCATTTCCAGGCATCACCCTAATCCTGCCCTGAGCAATCTTCAGACTTCTGACCACAGGTGAGCTCTGTCTCCCCAGGTTTTCCCCACTGCTGGTTAGAGGAAGTAAGGCCTGGCCTCCTTAGAGTCAGTGAGGCAGTCCAGCAATGACCAAGGAGCAGCCACTGAGAGGTTGGGACAGTACCAGCTAGTGGTCCTCCCAGGAGTCTGCCTGGGTCTTCCTTGTGATTATCTCATGGGAATGTGGTTAGAAGAGTGACCCATAAATCAAGTGTTTGGGGAATTCTGAGGAGGAGGGAAGTGGAAACCCTCACCTTATAGAAGGATAGAGTTTGCAGCATTAGAAAGATAACTGGTAAGGTCACATCCACCCTTCCTCCTCATGCCCAACCCCAGTGAGGAAATGGCTCATACATGCACACACACACACACACTACACATGTGCACACATGCACACGTGCACAATATACATATATATGCACACATGCGCATGCATACATACAACCACATTCACAAATACACAGTTACTTCCACAAAAAGATGTATTTCCGTCTCTTTAGAGACATTGACTGTTTCTGGGAAAGTTATTCTCAGAAACTCCCTGGCCTGATGATTAAGGAGGTCAGAATAGCCATGCCAGGTCAGCCTCTTGGCTTACACAGGCCAAAATTCTGTCTTTGCTGCAGATCTCAGTTAATGCAATGAGAAGGATGTTTTTCCTGATACCAAATTCTGAGTGTTCCTAATGTCCCCAAACATCCAGTTTCCCTTAATATGTTCCAATCTAAGTCTGTCATCCTTGTCTTAAATCTAGTTATAATTTCAGCTGTCAGTTTATTTCCCAAAGTGAGAGTAGTAAACAAGACTTTAATGAATCCATCAGCAAGTGCTGTTGTGCAAACGGGAGCTGGGGAAGGATGGATATTGCAGCCGAGAAGCAGAAGTCCTGGATCTTGGGCCTTTGCACCACTCACTGGCTGAGAACCTGGGAAGTTACAACCTCAGGGGAGTCTCACTGTCAGCAGCTGCACATGTAAGAAATATTAATACCACCCTGCCTGGAGATGGACTTCAGGTTCTCTGCGGTGCTGAATTGTCTCCATGGCACTGTTTCTGCCATGGAGGAGCATATAAGACACAGCTCTTTCCCTTGGGACATTCGCTGGTGGATCGGAGGAAGTTCTGAATCTTTCTGTGCTTACTCACCAAGTGTCAGGGTAGCACAATCAGTCCTTTCTCCTAACTCTTGGAGAGAAAGATTGGTATAGAAGACACAGCTTCCAGGATCACCTCTATAGTAAACACTACAAAGTGGCCTCACACTTCAAGGGAGGATGGGTCGCACATCTGGCCCCAGGGGAGGAGTTTGCTGAGTCTAACAAATCAATGTTGATTCCTAACCTCTTGACAATTTAGTGGATGCATGACACAGTACCAGCTAAGGTAGCTTGAAGGAAACTCCACTGAGGAAGGAAGGGAACTTCTAGAGAGAGTATGCTCACTCTCAAGGAGGGAAATTCTCTCTTCTCACCCCTGGCTATTACTGAGAGAGGCTGTGATGGCTAGCGCAGCTGATGCTACTTTGCCCACTGAGAGGAGGAATTAAAGTGCCAAGGATAGCAGGTAGAAAAACACGAGGTCCTTGGGGACATCATTGAGCCCTGAATTCACCCTAACTGGGAGCTACAGACTTTGTGCTATAAGAGATAATAGGTGTCCTTACTGTTAAGCCATTTTCTGATGGATATTCTTTTTTCCTGCAGCTGAAAGCATCTTAACTGTATTCGTCAGGATAAGTTAGGTCATGCATGATAATAAAACGACACTCATCTCTTCATGGATTTGATACATGTTAATTTTCACTGAGGTCAGATGCCCCTTAGGGTTGGCAGGGAACTCTACCTAGCACAGCCCCTCAGGGACCCGGCTGCTGGAGGCTGGGAAGAGAATCCTGTGAATGGCACCCTGGCCCTAGAAGCTTCTGTCCTGACGTGACATCTATAGTTTCCTCTCACATTTCATTGGTTAAAGCAATGCTTTCCTTCAAAAAACGACTGGGAAGGACAATCCTGACATTTGTTCCAAAAATGGGAAGGCAAAACTATTTGGTGAATGACACTAATGTCCATCACATTCAGTGGCTTTATTCATTCACACTCAGAAACTTTATTGACAGGGAGTCACATGGCCTCAGACCAACAATCTTATTTCTTTGAACCTTGGCTTCCTCATTTATAAAATTTCATTACTTTGAATGTTTCCTCCTTTTCCTACTGTTGGGAGGATACAGGGAATAATAAATGTGAAGATATTTTTTTAAAGCATAGCAAAGCCAATTTGAACGAGTGGCTGAGGGGGTAATCATGCCTTGTCGTCAAAGATCACTGGCTGGTTCCAGCACCTGTTTGCTTTAGGCACACAACTTTCCTCATCTCTGCTGTGTCTACAGCTCGTTCACTTGGTAGTGAAGACATGGGCTGTTTTCTAGTTTCAGGATAAAATAGACAAGGCTTTGGAGGTGGAGGTGGGAGACAATGGATAAAAGGGGATGAGGTTAGAGACAATTTTCCCCAAGGCACTTTAAGGAGGCTGTCTCAGTAGCTCAGGCTGCCAGAACAAGACTGGGCAGCTCATACAACAGAAATTTATTTTCTCATGGTTTTGGAAGCTGGAAGAACAAGATCAAGGTGTCCGCAGAGCTGATTTCTCTTGAGGCTTCTCTCTCCTTGGCTTGCAGATGGCTACCTTCTCTCTGTCCTCACATGGTCTTTCCTCTACATGTGTCTCTGCCCTAATGTTCTCTTCTTATAAGGACACTGTTGGATTTAGAACCCCCCCCCATGGCCTCATTTTAACTTAAGTACCTCTTTAACGACATAGTCTTCAAATAGGGTTACACTCTGAAATGCTGGGGGCTAGGGCTTCCACGTATGAATTTTGAGGATGAACTTTTCCTTCCAGTGAGAAGTAGTCCGCAGGAGAAACACATACTAATTTCTACTGCAAGTGAAGAAAGAGGGAGAAGATAAAGGAAAAGGAAGAAGAGAATAAGGAGAAAGAAGAGAAGGAAGAGACAAGGGAAAATGAAGAACAGAGGGATGCAGGGGCAGAGGGGTCTGCAGAGGGATTCAGCATGCAGGCACCATCCAGCTCCGAGGGTCTGTCCACCTGGACATCAGCGCCAAGTCTGCAAATGACAACAGACACGAGGAGCAAGAAAAGCCAGCTCAAGCCATTTCTGGCCAGTGAATGTTGCCAGCTTGCTGTGTGCAGAGGGATTGGTGGTCTAAATGAAACCCAGCACTGCAGAGTTTACTTACAGATACAGTCGTAGAAGATATTCATAATTAATTGTGTAGGTTTAAATGCTTGTGAAAGTTTATTTATCATCTTAACTGGAGTCTGCATTAAGTTCATCGTAAACAGAATAATTTAGGGAAGTCAGTAAGATATGAGTCATAATTAATATATTGAAACCTGGGCAAATGCTACTCTTTGTCTGAGCTCCTACAAATCCTACCCACTGAGCAAAGAAGTGGGGGTACAGAGAAAGAAGCATGCAAGGATAAACTATTATTGTGATGTGCTCCAGGTGAATAATAAATGTGCTGCCTGCATTTGCTTTTCAGTCCTCCCTGCTATGGACTCAGTTCCACGACCTAGAAGAGATGGCAATGAGCAGCCAAAGGAATACATTCAGGACAAGGCAGAGAGAATGTCCATCCTTTCCACCATGCTCAGACGTGGCTGACTGATAGACAAAGCACACCCTTGGGCAAAGGCAATATAGGTCAAAAAAATTATCTTGAAAGTGCTTGATTTTCCATTTTTCCTTCCAAAAGAATTCAAGTGGCCATCTGGGGGAAAGGGGGATTTTGTTGGACCTTCTTGCAGTTATTTTATATCTTAGTTTGGAGTTCAGGGCATCTTAATTACTATCAAGGCTTCCAGGAGGGATCTCCTCTTAAATGAGGCTGGTGAGTCCATAGATAGCCCATGAGGTAAAGAGCCAGACGGATGATTCAGTAAAATCAGGCCCCAAACATTCAGTTCTGCGGAACATCCAAATGAACAGGTATTTTCGGCATGATCTCCAAGGGCAGCCTCAGCCTGGTGCTGACTCACTGAGCGCTTTGTCTGACTGCAGGCACAAAGTGAGGATGAAGCAATTTTTATTGTTATTGTCATCATTAATCCTTTCATTAAAGTCTCTTTTATTCATGTCAATATCCTGACCCTCTCTACCCTCCCTCTCCTAAATCTCATTCGTTGGGCTGGTTTCTCCAAACTCTCTTAGCTCAAATTTTAATTAAAGTGAGCCACAAGCCTTGAATCTCTAATGAGCCCCTCTTCCAGATTCTATAGAAATTAGAGTTGCCACACTCTCTGTGGTGTCGTTCATTAGCATGGTATTATTTCTCAAACACAGACTGCCCCTGTTGTGCAACTTTTTGCTTTAAGCTGACATTCCGATGTGAAATTGTCCCTTTCTCACATTTTGCATCCGTCTAAGTGGCAATGTCATTGAGGATATCAAAGTGAAACAAGCAAAAGATTTGTGAGTGGAGCCAAACTCATCCCCAGAGAGGAGTCACTACTTAGTCTGCTTCATCCAGTCTGAGGGTGTGGGGGGGGTTGTTCCCTCCTGGGGGGCTTTTCAGATGATTGAGACCTCTTCTAGATATCAAGACTTCCTTTGTTTTACTCAGTTAATACAAGCTTTCTCTTCTTAAACAGAGATCAATGCTTTCTTGATGCTTCAGACCCATCATTATGATGCATCATCAGCCAAGGTTTGTACTAGGCCTCCAGCAATCACATGCTAAGTTACAGCCCTGCTTTGGAAAGTGGAGGTTTCCCCAAATTGGACTTCTAGAAGTCAGCAGGAGTGGGGTCCAGCAAGGAGAAAGCAGGTTGCTGAATTTGCTCTTTATCCTTTTGTAGAATGTGAGTGCTGGAGAGAACCGCAACCATAGAGGACTCCAATGCCGTAATTTTACAGTTTAGGGAAGACAGATAAGGTGTTTGCTCAAGGTCACAATGGAGTTTTGGTCAACATGGGCACAGAGTGTTTTTCTGTGAAAAGCAGGGAGTAGAGAGATCCAGAGTAGGAAGGCCGCCACACATGCATCTTCCACCACAGAGAGTGGTGGCCAGTCCTTTTTCTGAACAGGTGCAAAGAAGTGGATCCTCACCAAGGGTCTATCAGTTCTGAGGCAGGTGAATGGGCTACTGTATGACCTTGACCAGATGATCCTGGGGGGAGAATCACATTCCTCTTGGTTCTCTTGTCTAAATACATGTTTCCTTGTCACCAGTTCATCTTCACATATTCACTCCATGATTATTTATTAATATTTTATATACTTGTAATTCATATAGTTCTTTAATCCAAGTTAATTTTAATTTTTTCTTTTAGCTTTTATAATACAAATCTTCCAGCATGTGTAAATGTGAAAGAATAGTGTAAGGGATCCTCACGTAGCATCCCACACATGGTTCATCTTCCATCTATTTCTTGCCCACTTTCCAGCCCAGGACAGACATTGTACCATGCCATCCGAAAACACTTCAGTGTGGATCTCTAAAATCCTGCTGTTTCTGTTGCCTTGTCTTCTAACAATTTCTTAAAAAAAAAAAAAAAAGATTGTATTTATTTATTCATGAGAAACAGAGAGACAGAGAGGTAGAGACACAGGCAGAGGGAGAAACAGGCTCCATGCGGGGAGCCCGACATGGGGACTTGATCCCTGGTCTCCAGGATCAGGCCCTGGACTGAAGGCTGAGCCACCCAGGCTGCCTCAATAATTTCTTTTTTTAAAAGACAAATATGGTCTTTCTTCTGCTTTATTTTAGTTTATTTCCCCCCCCCCTTTCCAGGTTTTTTAGTTTGTCTTCAATTTATTTTCATGTTTTCATTTCCACCAATAGAGATAGGCAATAGCATAAATTTCCTTATGATAGCCTGATTTTACAGAGAACTCTAATATCTATTCAGCAGACTCTGTAGAGAATCTGATATATGGCATTTTCATTATTTTTAAGACATTCTGTAATTTATTTTGTCTTTCTCTTTTTACTCAAAAATTATTTAAGGGCAATTTGTTTTTCTTTTTAAATTTGCAAGTGTAAAAACCTTTGATTCAAGATAAGTTTCTAGTTTTATTGCATTATGATCAAAAATGTTATTTTTATATCTTTTTCTTCACCTATATGGAGGTCTCCTTTGAAGCCCAAGACATGGTCAGTGACTGTGAAAGTTCCATGTGTATTTTCTATTTGTCAGGCTTCAGATATGATACCTTTCTTTAGATTTATCTTATTAATTATGTTGTATATGTCTTCTACATCTTACCAATTTTTGTCCATTTTATCTTTCTTATACTGAGAGTGATATATTAAAGTCCCTCTGGTAATGTGTCTACTCATCCTCTTATCTCTGGTAGCTTGTGCTTTATAAACAGTTGACGTGTAATTGGGCATATAGATATTAACGCCATTCATCAGCATTATGACTTGTAGACTTTAACACAGTAAATAGTCCTGTGTTTCTTTGATGCGTTGTGGTACAATTTCTACTTTGTTAGGTATCAAGTTGCAATTCTTAACTTCTTTTATTAGGAATTCTCAATATAGCAGTTGCCTGTTCTCCTTCTGTCCTACGTTTTAACCTTTCTGAATCTCTGTTTTAAGTGTATCTCTTTTAAAAACCATCCCATTGGATTTTGCTTTATTAGACAAATATATGATCCATATATCTGGCCTCAGCTCTGTTTCATTGAGTGTTTGTGAGTTTCTTAAGAATGGTTTACTATGCAGTCTGTTTTATTTGCTCTTTTGTTAGTGTATCTCTTTGTTTTTAGGAAGGCTGGCATCTTTGTTCTGCAAGTTACTATATTTGATTAATTATCTTCATATAATACTGCTAGTCCCACCCCTCCTTTTTTTTTATCATGTCTTATATGTCAGTTATCTCCTATAAACAATATTGAAATTAGCTAGCTCAGTTTTTTTCCCTCTTCCTTTCTCTACCCTCCAGCATTGATTTGGGGGATGGAAGTATTTTTGTTTTCTCACTTAATAAGTCCAAGGCAATTAGCAAGTTTATTTTATTTTTCACATATTCTTCCCATCCCCTTTTAAATAGTTGTACTTATATTGTCAGAGCAAATAGTCATTACATACTGCACTGCCTCCTGCGTAAGCATCCTTAACTTTAGATTCATATATTTTAATATATATACATATTAATACTTACCATCCATCCTTGCACTGATGGCTTCCCAGGCAACTAAATATTTTAGTTGTTTAACGATGCTAACACATTCCTGAAAAACAGACCTTGAGAACAATATGATTCTTGTTGCTACATGGTGAAAACAATGGGTTCTGGTCTCTTCCTCAATGGTCGGTTTGGCTGAATATAGAAACCTGCAGTGTTGACATTGAAAAGTCCAATGGCAATCTGATTTTTTTTGCCCTTATGTAAAGCATTGTTGTTGTTTTTTCTTTCTGGATTCCCAATGGATTATTTTCCCTTTAAAATCAGAGAGTTTGGGCAGACCGGGTGGCTTAGCACTTTAGCACTGCCTTCAGCCCGGGACCTCCTCCTGGAGACCCGGGATCGAGTCCCACGTAGGGCTCCCTGCATGGACCCTGCTTCTCCCTCTGCCTGTGTTTCTGCCTCTCTCTCTCTCTGTGTCTCTCATGAATGAATAAATAAAATCTTTAAAAACATTTTTTAAAAAATAAAATGCAAGAGTTTTACTAGAGTAAGTCTCAGTAAAAAATTTAAAACAATTTTTAAAAAATAAAATGGAAGAGTTTTACTAGAGTAAGTCTCAGTTGCCATTTTGGGTCACTTTTCCTAGGCTTGTGCTGTGGCCTTAAAATATATGGGTTTTTTTTTAATATATGGTTTTGAGTCTTTTTCTTTTCTTAACTTCAAGAATGTTTGTTGATTTATAGATTACAGTATTTGTTCTGTCTTGTGGCTTTGGTATTCTCTGTCAACTCTTCTTACACAAAGGTTTGATTTTCTTTCCATTTCTTCTGTATCTATATTTTTTTTCTTGAGTACTCTAAACATTTTTTTTTGTTTTCTTCTTCATATTTAGAATTTTCCGCTTTCTATCTTGTTTTCATCCTAAGGCATTATCCACTGTCATTTGCTACTCCGCTGCCCACTTTAATTTATTTATAATTTATTTCTGTATTTTGAATTCTTTTTTTTTTTTAGATTTTTATTTATTTATTCATGAGAGACACAGAGAGAGAGAGAGAGGCAGAGACACAGGCAGAGGGAGAAGCAGACTCCATGCAGGGAGGGAGCCTGATGTGGGACTCAATCCCAGGTCTCCAGGATCATACCCCGGGCTGCAGGCTGCACTAAACCACTGTGCCACCAGAGTTGCCCTGTATTTTGAATTCTTTTTGGAGTATTTATTAGCCTCTCTTTCCAAATCTTCTTTATCTCTAATGACCTCATTTTTTAACTTTCTTACTTTGTTTTAATGTGGTCTTTTCTACCACTTTATTTATTTATTTTTAAAGATTTTACTTATTTATTTGAGAGAGAGAGAGCATGTGCACAAGCAAGGGGAGGAGCAGAGGTGCTGAGCAGGGAGCCAGTTGAGAGGGAGCTCAATCCCAGGACCCCATGATCACAACCTGAGCTGAAGGCATATACGTAACAGACTGAGCCACCCATCTCTATCACTTTTTTTAAAAAAGATTTTATTTATTTATTTACTCATGAATGACAGAGAGAGAGAGAGAGAGAGAGAGAGAGAGGCAGAGACATAGAGGGAGAAGCAGGCTCCATGCAGGGAGCCTGATGTGGTACTCCATCCTGAGACTCCAAGATCACACCCTGAGCCAAAGGCAGATGCTCAACCATTGAGCCACTCAGGTGTCCCCCATCTCTACAACTTTAAAAATTATTTTAGCTCATTCAGTATATTAGGGTGTAGTCTACATGGTTTTTAGGCATGTCTTATAGACAGCTTTCATCATTTCTGAGGGCACATTATTTTATTTCTTTTTTTTTCTTATAGTTACTTTGTAATTTTTTTTGGCTTCCCTCTTGTGTTATTTTTATGAAGGAATAAAAAACATAGTTTTGATTTTGCAGTATCTGCCTCCTGTACTTCCTTCCCCTTGGATCTTTTGTTTCCTTTGCCTCTATTGTCCATGTTTTGCTCAATTTGAATTTCACCCCCAGCAGCTTCTCCTCAGGGGAGGGCTTTTTCCTGGAAGTCATACATTATTTGCTTCTGATGAGTTCACAGTACCCACACTACTCCAATATGTTCAGGCCTTCTGAGGTCTCTCTGTGCTCACCCATAAATTGGATTCTGCAGAACCCCCTTCCTGGCTCAGCTGCTATTCTAGGTTGGCCCACTGCGTTTTCCTTTGAGTGCCTGTGGTGACAGGCCAGGCTCTTCACTCTAAATAGATGCTGATCAAACAGGTCTTATCACTGTCCTTGACTTATCTCCACCTACTCATACTTTGGGTTTGTAAGCAGATCTTTTCAGAGTTTTGTTATAGACATGGTCTATGCGTTTTTGTTTTGTTTTTAAAGATTTTATTTATTTATTCATGAGAGACACAGAGAGAGAGGCAGAGACACAGGCAGAGAGAGAAGCAGGCTCCCTGCAGGGAGCCTGATGTGGGACTCTAACCTTGGACCCCAGGATCAGGACCTGAGCCAAAGGCAGACCCTCAACCACTGAGCCACACAGGTGCCCCTGGTCTATGCATTTTAAATTTTGCTATCCTGGTTATTATATATGCATAAAGAGGAGCTTCCAGAAAGTTTAAAACTATACTGCTACAACATCTTGCCAGAATTCACTCCAAGTCACTTGGAACACATTTAGGCTGCTGGTTCTCGGTCACAAATTCCTTGAAGATGGGGAGAATGATAATCTGCACCCAAGAGCCAGACAGAGAGTGGTATATGTGCACAGGTTCACATTCTTGAACAGCTTATAAAGTCATTCCCCCAAATTTGGAAACTACAGAATAGCGCATAGGAAGAAAATCAATATCACTAGTCATTCTCCCACCACAGAAATACCCACTGTAGACACGCTGATGTTTTCTCTTCCAGTATTTTCACCAAGCAATTTAAAAATATATATACACATTGTAATTGAGATCATAGTGTACACTGACATGTTTTTGCCACAACAACTAGAGATTCACTTAATTTACTTTAGGGAGAGGAGATTATTGTCAGGTTATCTACAAACTGAAGAGAGAATTAATGTAGCACTACCAGCAACTCTGGCTGCTTTAGGGACTGGTGGTTCCCATGGTTTCTCTCCTGGGCTCCATACTCTTCTCTCTGTCTTCTCTATTTCTCTTGAGCCCACTCTATTACAACTTCAGATTATCTGTGGTTTGTCTTGACTTCTCTCTACATCATAGTCTATCAGCCTTATAGTAATGGGCTTATTTTATAAACATCTCTTAGTCCAGATTCCTCAGAGAGATCTGATTATCTCAGATTATCTTTTCCTCCAGGGGCCCATTTTAAACAACCCATAGATCAAAGAAGAAATCACAAGCAAAGTTAGAAAATATTTTGAGACAAATTAAAATAAAATGATACACTAAAACTTATGAGATGCAGGGAAAGCAGTGCACAGAGGGAAATTTCTAGCTCTATAGGCTTACATTTTAAAAAAAGGTAGAAAAAAGAACTCAAATCAGCAACCTGACTTTATTGCTTAGGAACCTGAGAAAAGAACAAATTAAACCCAAAGCTAGCAAGAGGGAGGAAAGAATAAAACATTAAAGCAGAGATAAATGAAATAGAGAATAGAAGAATAAAAAAAAAGAATAATAATAGAGCAAATCAATGAAACCAAGAATCGGTTCTTAGCACCGATCAAGAAAATGGACAAAGCTATAGCTAGAATGACTAAGAAAAAAAGGAAAAGATTAATCTCAATTGATACAGGAAAAGCATCTGACAAAATTCAACATCGTTTTATGGTAAAAGCACTCAGCAAAGTAGGAATAGAAGATACTATCTCAACATAATAATATATGGGCCATTTGTGAAAAGCCTGTAGCTCATGTCATATAGATGGTGAAAGACTGAAAGCTTTTCCTCTGAGATCAGGAAGAGGAGGATCCCCACTTTTGCCACTTTCATTCAACATAGTAATGAAAGTCGTAGCCAGAGCAATTAGACAAGAAAATAGAAATAAAAGGAACTCAAACAGAAGAAGAAACAGAACTATTCCTGTTTGCAGATGATGTGATTTTATGTATAGAAAAATCCTAGAAATTCCATACACACACATACAGAATCTGTTAGAACTAGTACATGGATTTTGTGGGAAAAGCTGCAGGGTACAAAAATCAATGCACAAAAATCAGCTACATTTCTACACATGAATGGTGAACAATTTGAAAGGGAAATTAAGAAAATAATTCTAGGGATGCCTGGGTGGCTTAGTGGTTGAGCCTTTGGCTCAGGGCATGATCCCGGGGTCCTGGGAATAAGTCCTGCATCAGGCTTCCTGCATGGAGTCTGCTTCTTCCTCTGCCTGTGTTTCTGCCGATCTCTCTCTCTATGTGTCTCATGAATGAATAAATAAAATCTTTAAAAAAAAGAAAATAATTCCATTTACAATAGCATTCCAAAAAAGGGGGAATAAAATGCTATGAATAAATATAACCAAAGAGCTGAGAGATCTGTGCACTACAAGCTATAACTTATGGATCAAATAAATTAAAGAAGACACAAATAAATGGAAAGACATTCTGCATTCATGGATTGGAAGACTTAATATTGTTAAAATGTCCATTCTACCAAAGCAGTCTACAGATTCAGTAGACTGCCTTTTTTTTTCCAGAAATGGAAAATTCCACTCTAGAATTTGTATGGAGTCTCAAGGAACCCCAAATAGCTAAGACAATCTTGAAAAATAACAAAGTTGGAGGTCTCACACTTTCTGATTTCAAAACTTATTACCCAGCTACAATAACCAAAACAGTGTTGTACCATCATAAAGACAGACTTATAGACCAATGGAATGGACTAGAGAGCCCAGAAATAATCCCTCATATGTAGGGTCATGATTTTTAACAAGGTGCCATGATCATTCAATGGGGAAAGGAAAATCTTTTCAACAAATGGTGCTGGGAAACTGAATATCTACATGCAAAAGAATGAAGTTGGACCCTTACCTTACACAACATATCTAACTCAAAAAGGATCAAAAACCTAAACATAAGGGTTAAAACTATAAAGCTCCTGGGGAAAAAATAGAGGAAAAACTTCATGATACTGAATTTAACAATAATTTCTTGGATATGACACCAAAAGCATGGGCAACAAAAGTAAAAATAGATTAAGTGGACAACATCAATATTTAAACTTTTATGTATCAAGGGACACAATTAACTGAGTAAAAAGACAATTTACAGAGAGGGCAAAAATATTTGCAAATCATTTATCTGATAAGGAGTTAATATCTAGAATATATAAAGAGCCACAACTCAACAACAACAAAAAATGAACAACTTGATTACAAAATGGACAAAGGATCTGAAAAGATACAAGTGATCAAAAAAAAAAAACATATGAGAAGATGCTCAACATCACTAATCATAATGGAAGTATAAATCAAAGCCACAATGAGAAGCTATCTCATCCCCATTAGAATAGCTACTATCAGCTCTGCAGTTCTATGATTTTAAGAAACATGTTTGATTAGGTCATAGTTTCTAAACCTTGGCACTACTAACATTTAGATCAGATAATTGTTTCCTAGGGGTTGGAGAGTAGGAACTGTCCCTACTGCATTTTAGGATGCAAGAGCTGCATTTTAGGATGTTTAGCAGCAGCTCTGGCCTCTACCCACTAAGTGCCAGGAGTATTCCTTCCATTAAGTGTGACAATCAAAAATGTCTCTAGGCATTGCAATATGTCCCTTGGGGAACAAATCTGTCCCCAGTTGAGAGGCACTGAATTAGATTATGCAAAAGGAAATGAAGAGCTTGCTTAGTCCATCAGGTGCTTGAGATATTCGGCCTTAATAAATGTCCTCAATGGGAGCCTGGGTGGCTCAGTTGGTTGAGTATCTGACACTTGATTTCGACTTGGGTCATGATCTCAGAGCCCCAAGTCTGGCTCCATGCTCAGCAGGGAGTCTTCTTGAGACTCTCTTTCTCACTCTGCCCCTCCCCTGCTTGCATGCACACACTCTCTCTCAAATAAATAAATAAATCTTTAGAATGAATGAATGAATGAATGAAAAAATAAATCTTTAAAATGATTTGGTTTAAGTAACTGCATGAAGCTATTTTGCATTCATCATCAGCAAAAGGCAGTTTGCCTTCAGAATTCCCTTAGCCTCCCATTCAGAATCTTTTTGTATTTTTCTACTATAAGTTATGACTTCCCACCCAGTTACCCTAGGAATATGGTAACTTCTATTCCCATTGCTATTCGAAGATGATCTCAAGAAAGTAAGTGATAAAGAATTTATTTTTATTTTTTTAAAAGATTTTATTTATTTATTCATGATAGAGAGAGAGAGAGGCAGAGACACAGGCAGAGGAGAAGCAGGCTCCATACAGGGAGCCCGACATGGGACTCGATCCCAGGACTTCAGGATCACACCCTGGGCCAAAGGCAGGCGCTTAAATTGCTGAACCACCCGGGCTGCCCAGTGATAAAGAGTTTAAAAGATGGTACCAGAGCAATATGGTTCAAGAAACAACTGTGAGTCAGGTGACTTGGGTTTTAGTCCTAGCTTTGTCACAACCAATCCCATAGTCCTGAGCAAGTCAATTAATCATTCTGGGCCTCCATCATCTCCTCTGCAAAGGTTGAGTATTAGATCAGATGATCTTCCCACACTTATTCTCACTCAAAGGTAAAGACTAATACAACAAGCTTTGTTGGTTACACATTTGTTGCAGCAAGACAATAATATGCTGCAAGGTGGTTGCACATTCATTGGAAATGATGCTTTTACTAAGGAAAAAAAAAAAAAAAAAGAAGAAAGAAAGCTAACTTTGAATGCCAGACTGAAGATGCTATATCTGTGTAAGATGAGAAAGTATAGAAGGTTCTAAAGCATACATTCAGTCATGGACTATAAGACTTTCATAGCTTAAAGGTACGTTAGAGAATACCTTATCCTACCCTCTCATCTTACAAAAGGAGATCCTGAGGCCTAAAAAGAAAGGTGACTTGTCTACTTATTATTACCAACTGGTGTCATCAACACCATTTTAAATACTGGGAACTTGAAAGCAGAGGGAGAATTGCTTTTTGGAGGCTATATGCACTTTCAGAGTCACTTATCTGAAACCACTTAGCACACTCACTCGTCTCCTGCCCTTGTTGGAATGAAAGAATTTCTTTCTGGATGTATTTCTATAAACAAGTCCGTGATACATAGGGCAAACACAATACGAATATCAAGAGCAGATAGATACTGAAAGTCAAAGAGCTTTCCGTGATTAGGGCAAGAGACCAAAACTACACAGGATTTTAAAAAGAGAAAGTCAAGTAAAAAATTATTAATTAGTAACAGAAAAATGTAGTAATAGGGCATTGGCTGCTAATAGTCAGAACTCTGAAGAATCCAGATTGGCAATATAGGGAGCAGGTCTACCTGAGGGCTCAGAGTATCCTAGGTAAAAATAAACCTGGGAGACCACCCCCTCCAACCATAGACACACACACACACACACACACACACACACACACACAAGGCTGAGATTCAGAGCTTGTTGGAGAGGATGGGGCTGTGGCCCACTGGATAGTGCAGTTTGCTGAGGTTGACACAGATGGAGACAGCCAAGCAGGAAACTGACCCTGGGGTGACAACAAAACTTTCCAGGAAGCTGCTGAAGGGAATGCTGTTGAATTTTCTGGAAAGCTAGCTGGGGCATTGGTGAGATTGACCAGGAAACTTCTGGGAATCTACCTCTTGGGGGTTGTTCTTGAACTCACTGGAAGTCAGATGAGGTGCCCACAGAACTCTCCGGAAAGCCACACACAGGGGTGGAAAAGGCTCCACGGGGGTCCTGCCCAGGTGAGGAGCGAGAAGGAGAGAGCCAGGGGCTGGGGAAGAGATGCCCCTTCCTCCTGCAGCGCACCTCCTCCGCCCTCCGCCGGCGAACCGTAACTTCGTGCCAGTGGGCAAAGGAGAAAGCTTGCAAGATTCAGTTCCAGGGTCATGGGTAGGCCTGCAAACAGCATTCAGAGGCGTGAGGCAATACACTGATAAGGGCACATTCACAGCCAGGAGCCCTATCAATGAGGTGGTGCATGCACACACTATACACACACACACACACACACACACACACACACACACACCAAAGTAACACAACACACACATGGCCGTTCAGGTAAAAACTGTAAAACAAGCACTCCTCTTCTTTGGATCACAGTCTTCCCAGATGCACAGAATCTCCACCGGCCTGGAATCACAGGTAAGGCACACCGTGCCCCCCTTGGTCCAGGGCAGTACTCCAAGGTCCAGCCTTTCTAGTTTTCTTACTCTCCTTCCCCCAGATCTTCAATTAGGGCTGCATTGGATGATCTCCCAAATGCATGAAAGCTGAAAAAAAAGATTAGAAGAAGTCTTGCTTAGGTCTCATAAGCCTGGGGTATTAGAGAGGAAAGATAACTTCTTAGCTGGGGTGCCCCTGTGTGGGGTTTGCACCTGTTGTCCTAGCTACTGTCAATGAGCACTCCTCCCCACTCTTCAAAGTATCTTCCTTCTGGCAAAAAATTGTATAGCTCTCCCCTGCTCCCCCACCCCACTCCGTGAAGCCAGCAGTCAGTCCACTCCCCTGGGTGTATAGAACGAGGAACTGTCCCACATTGATGATAAGAGGCTCCTTGGAGTTATGGAGAGGACTGGACTTGGATCCACGATGTGACTTTGGCCAGCTACTTGGCAGCTCTTTAAAATGGCTCAACAAGGCAGGGGCTGATATGGTCAAAGGAGAGAATGTGGGGAGCGTCAGGCACGAGAGTCGGGGCCTGAGGGATGTGCCATTCCCACCACATGTTCCTCCACCTGCCCACCTGCCCATTTCCTATCACCCATTCTCCGTCTATCTGTCTTTCACACCAGGATGACAGGATGTATTTTTGTAACATTGGAACACAATAACTCTTCAGAATAGTCCTGCCAACAGGGAGGCTGAAGTGGGGGCTGTAGGTGCCCAAGACTCGCTAAGCAAGACGGGGATACTGAACCAGGTCTCCAGTTTAGGCCTCCTTCTGGGCAAATTCCCTCTTCTGAAGCTTGCCAGGTGCTTGGAACAATGGACCCAGGAGCCAACGCCACCGTCTGGAGAGGCCTGTCTACTCAAGTACAAGTGTACCTGGGAAAGAGCCAAGATCGCCATCTGGTGGCCGCACTGTAGAACACATATCCTGGCCACTTGAATAACCAACCAAGTTGGCAGCTACCTTGAGGCCATTTGTAAAAAAAGAACCACAGGCTGGGACTCCTGATGTGGGACACCTCGTGATGTCTGCTAATGGGAGCTGCCTGGGAGCAGGTGTCTCTGAGGTACATTTTTCAGGCCACACTTTGATATGGAGTTAGAGACAGTCCTGCCAGGCTTGCTGCCCTGGATTCAAGATAGGTTACTCCAGGGTTTCTTAACCTCAACTCTATTGACATTTTGGACTGGACAATTTTTTTTTTGTCATGAGGAGCTGTCCTGTGCTCTGTAGGAAGTTTAGCAACATCCTTGGTCTTTGCCCACTACAAGTCAATAGCATCCCAGCCCAGTTCCCAGTCACGTCAATCAAAAATGTTCCCAAGTGTTGCCACAGGTCCTCTGGGGGAGTGGGAAGAATCATTCCTGGTTGCAAACTATTGGGCTGATCAACCAATGAATAGCAACCAATGCTATTCATTTAACAGACATTCCAGTTCTTGGCATGTCAAGAACTGGAAGAACATGTCAAGAACATGGCAGAGGGCAGTGGTGACTCTTAAAATAGATCAGCAGCCGTCCCCACAGGTTCAGGATGCTGAGGTTCAGGATGCTGAGATAAACCAGCAACAAGCCCATTTTCTAGGGCACCCCTCCATAAAGTTTTACCCGTGGTGTTCCTCATATGCATGCTCTGGTATGTGAAGCTGGCTTCTATTTTAGATCTGAAGGTGCTCGCTTCAGCAGCACATGTACTAATATTTTAGATCTGAGGTCTTTCCTCTAAACCCCAAAGGAAAACAAAATCTATCCACATGAGGATTAGGTGCGTTCATCATATAATCCTCAGAATCAGGAGGGTCTATAGTCATAAGAACAGCTACTGTATTGTTTTGTTTTGTTTTGTTTGACCAACATGAAAGAAATGCCGAGCCCCATGGTCAGCATTTTCCTGCCTTCATTCCTCACTATAACTCTGTGAGGTGGGTGCCATTTTACAGGTGAGAACTGGACCACAGATAGGTTAAGTCACTGGGCCAAGACCATAGAACTTGTACTTGTAGAGCTGAATTTTGAACTTGGGTTCCACACAGCCTTCTACAAGTCCCTGCCATCCCCAGTGATCTGATTTCTGAGAAGCCATTTGGAATTTGTCATCAGTACATCGTGGTGTAGGCTTTGGTGAAGTTCTCCTTTTCCTCTGCCTTCAGCATGCTTACTTTGTCTCCTTGAGCATCTAGTGGCATCTCAAGGGAAGGGATTGTGCCTGCTGCTTTCCTTGGGGTGCTTTCAGAGCCAGCACAATGTTTGGCACAGAGGTCTTCAAAAGCACCCAATAGGCTCACCAAGGCAGCTCCCTTCCATGCAGAGCAGGCCCTGCCTAGAAGCCCTCAGAGTTCCACAGCATTCCTATTGGCTCCTCTTTCCTTAGAACCATACCTAATGAAGAGATCCATCTCATCTCCACCTACATCTCCCGCCGGTGGCAATCTAATTAGGTTCTCTCTACAATTAACCATTCGCAATTAAAGAGAAGCAAAGCCCATGTGTCATTCTTAAACTTCATCCATTAAACAACAATGTCCAATTTTGAAATCCCTCTTCAGACAAGGAGAAGCGGTACATGTGTGGGATAAGAATTCTCCAGATATGCTAACCTAAATTTAATTATGTAAGGAGAACAGAGGTTTAACTTCATTCTTCCTGAAAGTGCTATAATTAAAACTCAATTAGGGGCAGTGCTGGCCAACATCATTATTTGAGTGTCACCCTGTTGAAGAGACAAATAGCTCAGTGCTGCTCCCAGGGATGTTGTGCTGAAGCCTTTTCCAGGAAAGGGGTCACTTAGTTCATCCACTGTCTTTCTTTTTTTTTTTAATAAATTAATTTTTATTGGTGTTCAATTTACCAACATACAGAATAACACCCAGTGCTCATCCCGTCAAGTGTCCCCCTCCGTGCCCGTCACCCATTCACCCCCACCCCCCGCCCTCCTCCCCTTCCACCACCCCTAGTTCATTTCCCAGAGTTAGAAGTCTTTATGTTCTGTCTCCCTTTCTGACATTTCCCACACATTTCTTCTCCCTTCCCTTATATTCCCCTTCACTATTATTCATATTCCCCAAATGAATGAGAACATACACTGTTTGTCCTTCTCCGATTGACTTACTTCACTCAGCATAATACCCTCCAGTTCCATCCACGTCAAAGCAAATGGTGAGTATTTGTCGTTTCTAATGGCTGAGTAATATTCCATTGTATACATAAACCACATCTTCTTTATCCATTCATCTTTCGATGGGCACCGAGGCTCCTTCCACAGTTTGGCTATTGTGGACATGGCTGCTAGAAACATCGGGGTGCAGGTGTCCCAGCGTTTCATTGCATCTGAATCTTTGGGGTAAATCCCCAGCAGTGCAATTGCTGGGTCGTAGGGCAGGTCTATTTTTAACTCTTTGAGGAACCTCCACACAGCCCTGTCTTTCAACAGTCTTCTAGAAGCACCATTGGTTCATTTGCTTTCTCTTCATTTGTGATTTTTAAAGACTATTCTATCAGAGCATCTAGATCAAAGGAAGAAGCAGCCATTCAGATGTTCTGTCCATTAACAATTCACTCATGATGGGTCTACTGTTTCGCATACAATATTTTGTTTAATCTTTACCTCAACCACAGAACGTAGGTATTGTCCTCATTTAAAGACAAGAGATTTATTCTTAAGTATCTTATGGTTTTTGGTGCAATTGTAAATGGTATTGATATTTACCCCAAAGATACAAATGTAATGATCCAAAGAGGCACATGCACCCCAATGTTTATAGCAGCAATGTCCACAATAGCCAAACTATGGAAAGAGCCCAGATGTCTACTGACAGGTGAATGGATAAAGATGTGATATATATTCAATAGAATGTTACTCAGCCATCAGAAAAGATGAATACTTACCATTTACATTGACGTGGATGGAACTGGAGGATATTATGTTGAGCAAAATAACTCCATCAGAGAACAGTTATCATATGATATCCCTCATATGTGGAATATAAGAAACAGCACAGAGGATCATAAACGAAAGGAGGGAAAACAGAATGAGAAGTCATCAGAGAGGGAGAAAAACCATAAATTAAGAGATACTCTTAACTACAGGGAATAAACTGAGGGTAGCTGGAGGGGAGGTGGGTGAGGGGATGGGATCACTGGGTGATGGGCATTAAGGAGGACAACTGATATGATGAGCCCTGGGTATTATATGCAACTGATGAATTATTGAACACTACATCTGAAACTAATGATGTACTATATGTTGGCTAATTGAGTTTAAACTAAAAAAAAAAATAATAATGATAAAGACAAGAGAATCAAGGTTCAGAGAAGTTAAAGAATTGCCAGTCACGCCAGTGTGAAATGGTGAGACCAACCAGGCCACCTCCAGAGTCGGTGCTTATTATGTTGTAAAAAAAAGCATTTTGAAATAGTTCTCCAAATATCTGATGTTTTGACATTAGAGGCCATTTTACTCTGTTTTTGAATGTAAAACAGACATATGAAAAGCAAAAATGAGGGTTCTGAATTCTCGAATGCATTATGTTAGCAAGAAGGCCAGTAAGCTTCCCATCCTAAACCCTTGCCAGTAATTCTGTGTAGTTTGGGATCAATCATAAGGGAACTATGGTGTTTCCATTGGCTTTGAGGAGACAGAACCCAGACCATACACCATGGTTAGAGAAACACAGCCCAGATACAATCCATATCTTCGGTGGGGCTGTCTGCACAGACTACCCATGTCACCAGACAATCATGGCTCCCTCTTGGAATTCCCACCAAGAATCCATGTCAGTCAGGCACCTCGCCCAGGGCCACCACTTATAGTTGGTAAATGATGCCCTTCACATGGTAGAGCACCTGCTAGAGGACACATGGGCCTGAGATCCAGCTCACATTCCACTCCTGACAAAGAAAGGGTATCTCTTCTCATTTGCCCCAAAGTGCTGATAACAATGGCGTGATCCTGATGGTTTCAGAGTACCCAGGCTCACAGCCCACTGGACATGCTGCCTCTAGATCTTTTCACACAGAAAACAGAATAAATTTGAAACCTCTGAAGGTAAGCCTCTTGATCTACTCCTATTTCTCTTCTTTTTCTAGCGATCCAAGATCCTCTTCACTCATAGCTTCTCTAATTTCATTCTATCACCCATGAGCATCTGCCTCTTGCCCACCTAGTGAATGGAATTTTGTTTCCTTTAGGGGTAGCTTGGCTGGGTTTTCTGTCAACACATCTGCAATAGGAATGTGGTTGAAAACCCAGGTGGGGCTTAGGTGGGTAGCCCAGGAGTGCTTGGTGACGGAGCAGCCACTAATTGCAGAAAGGCAGTGGGATGAGGCCGGTGAGCTGTGGGCTTCCACTTGGCTTCATATTAGGTTGGCAGGTAAGTAGTTTGTTGGGTCATTCATCTACCCATTCATTTCAAATGACATAGTCCCGAAAAATACTTGAGATGATTTAAAACATGTAATATCAAAGGTGAAACAAAAGAGAACATGATACGACCACTTGAGAAAACTGTATGGAAGTTTTTAACAAATGTAAACATGTACCTACCCTTCGACTGAGCAATTTTATTCCTAGGTCTTGACCCAGGAAAAATAAGACTATGCATGTCCATGAAAGACTTGACGAGAATATTTGTAACATCTTTATTCATAATCGCCAAAAAAAAATGTCCATGTATCTATCGGAGGACAATGAATAAACAAACTACGTGTATTCATATGATACATTTCTATTCAGTAATAGAAGGGAATACATTTTAGATAGGTACAATATGGACGAGTCACACAGAAATTATGCTTGTGAAAGGAGATAGACACAAAAGCATTTGTATTGATGAATCCACTTACATGATGGTAAAGAAGCAGCAAAACTCATCTGTGACAACAGCAGTCAGAATAGTGAGGGCACGAGGGAACTTTCTGGGATGACAGAGATGTTATATACCTTGAATTGAGTGTGGATTACATAGTATATGCATTTGTGAAAATTTATCAAACTGTACACTGAAGACCTGTATGTTTCACTTCAGGTAGAAAATACCTAAAACAAAGCAGAACGAGCAACAAAAATCTCCAAAGTTTCATAAGAAACAAATAAAAAAATAAGAAACCAAGCAAACAAATGGAGAGACAGTCTAGAGCCAGGTGATGGGCTGCATTCAAACCCTGGTCCAGCTCTTACCAGTAATGGGACTTCAGTCCCATTTATGGGGTGGCGAACTCTCAATGCTATCTATTTTTTCAAAAGATTTTATTTATTTATTTGACAGAGAATGAGAGAGAGAGAGAGCAAGCAGGAGGAGTGACAGGCAGAGGGAGAAGGAGAAGCAGACTCCCTACAGAGCAGGGAGCCCAACGCAGGGTTTGATCCCAGGATCCCGGGATCATGACCTGAGCCAAAGGCAGACACTTCACCAACTGAGCCACCCAGGCGCCCTCTCAATGCTATTTAAAAGAGATGTTAATCTTTCAGGAAACTTACCTTTCCTTGGAGACCATAAATGGAGGTCTCCAAGATGGGACTTTAGGAAGGGGCTCACAAACCTCTCAAAAATGTCCTAAATATCATGCACATTTGTTTTGGGAGCAGGTTCATGGTTTTCCATGAGACCCCTAAGATAACTGCTCCAGGACCCCAGGGTGAGGTGATCCTCAGAAATGAGCAACAAGGTCAAATACTGAGCCTTCTAATTCCTTAGAAATGAGTCACTATATCCAGCTCCCCTAAAGAAGTAGAGTACACAGAACCTGGCCCTCAGAGGTACCTCCCAACCACGGGGAAGGAATAATAAACATGGCTTCCTCGGGTTCTTCTGGAAATAAGGCCAAGCACTGTGCTTTTCCAGCTTCATAAAGGCCATGATCCTCATCTGTGTGGACCACTGAACTACCAGGGACAGAGGATGCATGGGGCAGGGCTGGGCCATGGGGAATGCAGGTGAGAGAGAGCCTCCAGCGTGTTGGGAAGCTGTGGGAAGCTGTGATTCAGACTTTCTGGAAGGAGTGAAGGGCGCCTGAAAAGCTGGGTGAACTATGAGTTGGAAAGTCAAGCCCAAGAACCGGCAGCTCCTCCTCCCTCCCCCACCTTCCCATTCTCCTCCAGCATCTCTTCCAGCCTTGCCTCCAGGTTTGTTGCTCCAAGACAAAACTGTTGGAGTCTCTCTTCAAGGCTCTAGCAGTTGCTTCGACTCCAGAAATGAAGAATGGCAGCAAGTGGAGCTTGGTGCAGCCCTACTGTGAGGGAAGGACAAATGATTGTTCTTGAACAACTGTGCAGGACAGAAATGACAGACTCTGGAGGTGGGATGACTGAGATTTGAGGGCACCTCCACTGTACATTCACTGGGTGACCTTAGAAACACTCTTCACGGGGCAGCCCAGGTGGCTCAGCGGTTTAGCGCCCCCTTCAGCCCTGGGCCTGATCCTGGAGACCTGGGATCGAGTCCCACATCAGGCTCCCTCCATGGAGCCTGCTTCTCCCTCTACCTGTGTCTGCCTCTCTCTCTGTGTGTCTCTCATGAATAAATAAATAAATAAAATCCTTAAAAAAAAAAAAAGAAACACTCTTCCCTTCTGTGTGCCTCAACTCATTATCTATGATAAAAAAAAAAAAACTCTCCTTCATATGGTGTCATAAAGTCTGAACTGGACAGGGCCTGGTGCTTAGCAGGACTCTGTACACAGTAGGTGGCACATTAAACTTCCACAGCTACTACTGACCCACTGGGAGCGTCCGACTTCCTTCCATCTGATGAGTTCGGTGTATGCCATTTGGATTTATTTATTCATTCAACTCTTAAGCCATGAGCCCCTACTGTCTGCCAGGTGTGGTACTAGGACCCTGGAACATGGTGGAGAATCAGTGGGCATGGCCCTATCTTCTAGGGGCCCACAGGAGCCAGAAGCCAGAAGTCACTGGGGCCCATCTCTGGAGCCAGTGCAGTCTGCCAGGGTCACAGTAGCTTCTGCTTCCATCCAGGGACTCCTCAGGAGAGACTCTGACGCTCTGCTTCCTCAGCTGGCCTGACACACTGGTGCCCATAGGGTGGGGGACTGCTTACAAGCATCAGCAGGTTCCTGTGAATTCTGGCTGGTGGCACCTCTGATGAAGTGCCAGAGGCAATCTTTTTGTTATCTGATTCCTTGTGATTCATCACTGCTGGGTGTTGACAGCCACCTTGGTGTCTGCCCGGCTCTGCCTGGGGCCTGGAACCACAGTACGCTGTACAACCCAATGGAAAAAGCCACCATAAGCACGCGGGCTGGGAAAGCTGGCACAGTTCTAGGGGTTCTTGCCTATGGAGTTGGTCCTGGTTATGGCTTTGGGCGCTGGCAATGGTCTGTCCTGAGATGCAGCCAGTGCAGCCAGCACAGTCCATCCAGCAGCTAGGTAATAGTGGTGTCTGCGAAACAGCGATTCTCAGGTCAGCAGTTAGCGGGGGAGGGAGCCAGTAGGGGTCTGCGGGGGCACACCCCAACACTCCTAGATAATAACAGCATTAACAATCATTCTTGTCATGAGGCCCATGATCCCTTATTCAAAATTCTGGGAGCCAGATGCATTTGTAAATTCAGCATTTGGGGAGTGGTTTAGGAAGATATATGGTGTAAATACTATGTCTTATCTGATGTCCCCAAGGGGTCTGGGGCAGCACCCCATAATCAAATACACTAAATGGATGAGTATTCCAAACAAGGCAGAGTAATAAAGACTATAAGTGATTTCACATTCATTTTGAAGGATTCACTGCCAAACAAAAACATGGTTTTTTGAGCTCTTTTTGGATTCATGATCACAAAGAAAGGATTGTGGAAAAGCATAATTACAGGAACAGTTATTAACGACAATAATATTGTCTCTGCAATTGTTTTCTTGATCCTATCCAAGTGGGAGGGAAAACACCTCTAGAAAATGACATTTGTACTGATCTAAAACATGCACTTTAAATATAAACAGCATTTTGCTAGGTCAACGTGCTGCTGCCCCCTCCCCCCCAACGGCCATACTTAGTACCTCCAGTATGAAAATTCTGGACCTGCCCCTGCAGAAATGCCCAAGGGAAGGCCTGTATGAGGAGATGCCTGGAAGGACTTTAGGTATCAAGCACCTGCTCCCAGAGGCAAATGGAGACCATTGGCAGCCTCAGCGATACTCTAAGGGCCAGCCTGCTACTTCTGCCAGAAACAGAGAAAGAAGATATGCAAGGGCTCTTTCCCCCAGCTTAAGGTGATCCCAGGTGTAAGTGAGTGCAGGAGGTGTGGACATGGTGTCCTGGAGCAGACATGGGCACAGGGTTGGATGGAGAGCCTGCAACAGGCCTCTTGGTCCTGGGACAACACCTCACAGAGCATCTGGCTGCATGGGCGAACTGCATATTCCTGTCTGCATAAGTCCTTTCCATGATCCCTGACCTTATCCTTGACCTTGAGCAAGGGCACTCAGAGCAGAGACAGACTCCATGCTCCTACAAGAGCCTCAAAGGGCAGTCAGTGCTCTATAGGCCCCAGCACTGCCCCCGCCCCCACCTCACAGGGAGGCATGGGGGGGGGCGGGGGGCGGTGTTATAGATGCATCTCAATCGCCTGGGGGCTGATCCAGAAACTTAATGTTTAACCTTATTACTAGAGGACATGTGCTTTTTTTAAAAAAAGATTTTATTTATTTATTCATGAGAGACGCAGAGAGAAAGAGGCAGAGATACAGGCAGAGGAAGAAGCAGGCTCCATGCAGGTAGCCTGATGTGGGACTTGATCCTGGGTCAAGATCCTGGAATATAGTAACCACAGGAGCAATGTGGAGTCTCTACTGCACTTATCTCCCTATATCAGAGTGAAAAGGGAGTTTATGATATAACCAAAGAATCCTGGGAACTTACTTTACCTCCTGTTTTTAAAACAGTCAATGCAAGGGCTGTTAATGCAAGTAACACTACCACGCATTTGTACATAACTTACATTTCACAAAGTCCTTGTCCATGTCGCATATTTCTATCTGATGAGGCTCACTGAGAAATGTGCACCCTCCCCAGCTAGCAGGCAGATGGCAAGGGACTAGAATACTAGGTTCCTTTATGATATGTGTGGCGCCCATCAGCCCCTCTCATTCTACTTCAAACATCCTTCCCAGGCTTCCTGACATGGTTAGCCTCTACCCAGTACATGCAGGCTTACTGCTTTGGGTTCCAGGAACTTAAAGATTTATATTGCCATGATTGATTTATAATGCCATAAATAATTGCACTCTAAGAGTTAATTTCAGAAAGTTGACATCAAAGGATCACCTAGCCTAAGAGTAATGTTTCCTGACTCCAGGGACAAAGAAATACCCACTGGGGAATTCTGCCTCCAACAAACCAACTTTACTTCCACTATCTTTATTTTTTTTAAAGATTTTATTTATTTATTCATGAGAGGCAGAGAGAGAGAGAGAGAGGCACAGACACAGGCAGAGGGAGAAGCAGGCTCCATGCAGGGAGCCTGACGTGGGACTCGATCCCAGGTCTCCAGGATCATGCCCTGGGCTGAAGGCGGCCACCCAGGCTGCCCCACTTCCATTATCTTTAAAAGAAAATCCTAATAGGTAAAAATGAGCTCACATGAAATCCAGAAGGCAGGTGCCTTCCCATAGGTTATACCTGTTTACTAGTTGATGAGTTCATTTGGGATCTCATTGTTATCTTTTATTTTTTCAATTGAAGATCCCTACTCTAACCTACTACGGGGCACAAATATTGATTTAAATACATGCAATGGCGTAGCTTCTGTGCATGTTTGCACTCATCCAGTGGAGGCAAGCTGAAGCTGGGTATAGGGTACACTTCCATCCTGCTGCTGGAGCCCCAGAACTCCTGTCCAGCCTACTCTGTTGGCTCATCTCCTTTGCTTTATAAACCTCCCACCAGTGTGATCTCACATTATGCCATTGATTTAAAAAAATCTATTTAAAAAATTTATTTATTCATGAGAAACAGGGAGAGAGACAGAGACACAGGTGGAGGGACAAGCAGGCTCCATGCAGAGAGCCCGACATGGGACTCAATCCCGGGTCTCCAGGATCACGCCCTGGGCTGAAGGTGGTGCTAAACCACTGAACCCCCCAGGCTGCCTGATTTAAAAAAAAATTTTGATCCGGGGGCTCCTGAGTGGCTCAGTCAGTTAAGTGTCTGCCTTCAGCTCAGGTCCTGGGATGGAGCCTCACATCAGCTCTCTGCTCAGTGGGGAGTCCACTTCTCCTTCTCCCTCGGCCCCTCCCTTCACTTGTGCCCATGCTCTCAAATAAATAAGTACAATCTTAAAAATTTTGTTCAATCCATTTAGCACCTATGGTGGAATTTTATTCATACAAAATCTAAAACAAAAGTTTCACATACCAATTCTTACCCTTATTTATGAATGCACTTTGAAGTTTTTCCTCTCTTATTTCTTTGTTTTTAATAATATAAATTGTTTTTATACTCCACTAATGGTTTCAGATCTACAGTTTGAAAAACATTGGCCTAGGTGTTCTCATTCACGCTCTTGTGTCTGATTATCACTTCTCTGTGAGATGAGCCACTCCTGAATCCCTACTTTCGGTTTTTATCACACTCCTGAGCTAGAGACTACTCCCCAACTGTCTACCCAGTATAGACAGAAGAACTCAAAGTGGATGTAGCCCAGGAGGAAACCAATACCTTTTCCTTCCTCCCACCAAAGTTTTTTTCCCTTGTGTTCCTTGGGTTGGATCACTCTTGATTCAGGGAGCAAGCCTGGTTGGTGTCTCCCTCTGCCCCCTCCGACTGACCATATCCAATCAAACATTGAGCCTTGTCCAATATCCTCGACAAATATCTCTTGAATCCTCCTACTCTTTCCAACATATCCCCTACATGAGGCCATCATTGTCCCTGAATTAATTACCCAACAGTCTCTAACACCTCTTGTTGCTTTCCAGCATGGTCCGCTCCAACCCACCTACCATAGCAGGAGAGGAGTCCTTTTCCAGTGTGAATCTGATCAGTTCACTCTTTAGCTTAAAAGCTTTCTCCTGGAACTTGTGGCAGTATGGCTCCCTTTGCCTAGAACCCTCTTCCATCCCCCCAC
Organism: Nyctereutes procyonoides; assembly: GCF_905146905.1. Lineage (NCBI taxonomy): Eukaryota > Metazoa > Chordata > Mammalia > Carnivora > Canidae > Nyctereutes > Nyctereutes procyonoides. Next base: position 7,715,873 of record NW_026575030.1, on the reverse strand, counting down.
CCCAACCCCACATTTGCCTCTGCTTAGCCCCCACCCAGCCTTCAGGGCTCTGCTAGGTCTTACTTGCTGTGGGACCCCCTATTCCACATAAACAGGGAATGCAGGTCAAACATGATCCAGGTACCACTGTCTGTATTTCTTTAGCATCTTTCCCTTACTTGTCCCAGCACTCAACACCCTGCTCTGTAACTGCACTTTTTTTTTTCTCTCTGGAAGCCTCGTAAAGACAAAGAGAAACGACCACATCTGTCCTGTCTACTTCCCCACTGTAACACCAGTGCCCAACCAGTGCCAGGCAACAAATATTGCTGAAGGAAAAAAAAAAGGAATTCTGGTACGTAATCTATTATTTTCATTCAATATCTTGTAAAACATTCTTCTACTACATCATTTTAAAGAAAATATCCTATTATTGCATTTCGAAGATACAGAGATTTACTTAACTATATGTCAGGCGTTTAGATAGTTCTACATTTTCCAGATTATATACATTATTACAATGAGCATCTTTGCACGCCTTTCTCAACCCATAATCTTCATTACTTCTTAGGCTGAAATTCTTAAAAGTGGGTTGCTAGGTCACAATTCATGCATGTTTTAACACGTTTTGTTTTATGTTGCCAGACTGCCCTGCAGGAAATCTGGGTTGATTTGCAGTATTACCAACAATATAAAAGAGTGCTCATGTTCCCTCATCCTCAGCAACACTAGGTTTCATCTTAAAAAAAAAAAATCTTGCCAATTTAAAAGGTAGAAAATAACTCCGTGTTGTTTCATATGAAATATTAGCATTGACAGTTTTATAACATTCTTTCATGTATTGTTCCTCATATGACAGGTTACAGTGTTATACATGATAACAGCTGTTTAAAGAGTGTCTACTTGGGGTGGGGGGCTGGGTGGCTCAGTTGGTTAAGCATCCGACTCTTGTTTTCAGCTGAAGTCATGATCTTAATGGTTGTGAGGTTGAGCCCTACATGGGGCTCCACACTCAGGACAGAGTTTGCTTGAGATTATCTCCCTGTGCCCCTCCCCCTACTTCCATGTGTTCTCCCTCTCTCTCAAACAAATAAATAAATCTGAAAGGAAAAAAAGAATGTCTACTTGTAAGTGCTGTCATACTGAGAAGAGGAAGGACACTAATGAGGTCTTTCCACAGATAGGCATTCTATTTACATGTGACTCCTCACCAGATCCTCACAAAATTCTGCAAGGTGTGTAGTATTGCATCTGTTTTACAGAAAGGCTAACCAAAGTAACAATAAATTATAAATTAATAATGACAGATGATCGTAAATGTGAAAATATTTCTTGTGCAACTACTATGTGCCAGTTATAGATGCTTAGAGCTTTCAAACTTTCATTCAATTTTCACAACAGCCCTATCATATATATACATATATAATTTTTGGACAAAGATGTCAAGGTAATTCAGTGGAAAGGATAGACTTTTCAACACATGTGCTGGACCAACTGGAATTCCATATGCAAAAAAGTATTTTTCAACCCTTATCTGATGCAATAAACAAGCTTTAACTTGTAATAATCATAGACCTAAATGTAATAGGTAAAACTCTGGCAATTACAGAAGAAAATATGGGAATAAACTCTGTGGTCTTGGGATCCCTGGGCAACGCAGTGGTTTGGCGCCTGCCTTTGGCCCAGGGCGCGATCCTGGAGACCCGGGATCGAGTCCCACATCGGGCTCCCGGTGCATGGAGCCTGCTTCTCCCTCTGCCTATGTCTCTGCCTCTCTCTCTCTCTCTCTCTCTCTCTGTGACTATCATAAATGAATAAAAATTAAAAAAACTCTGTGGTCTTGGAGTAGGCAAGAATTTCTTAGATAAAACACAAAATATATAAACTATAAAAGAAAAAGAGTAATAAATTGGACTTGACCAGAATAAAATATCAATCTGTGCTCTTCAAAGACACTATTAAGAAAAGGAAAAGACAAACCACAGCCTGGAAGAAAATATTCCTAAAGTATATATCTGATAAAAGACTTATATCCTTATGAAGAATTCTTACAACTTAATGAGAAGACGACTTTTAAAAGAGTAAAAGATGTGAACAGCACTTGAGCAAAGAAGATATTCAAAAGGTCTATAGGCATAAAACAAGATCATTAAAACCAAAACGAGATACCACTGTATATTTCTACAATTGGCTAAAATTTAAGATTGACAATACTAAGTGTAGGTGAGGCCATGGAGGAACTGGAACTTTCATACATTCCTGGTGGGAAAGCAAAATGCTACAACGCCTTTGGAAAACAGTGTGGCAATTTCTTATAAAGTTATATTATACTTACCATGTGACCCAATAACACTACTTTTAGGTATTTATCCCAAAGAAAATAAAACATAGAGGCAAAGAGCTATAACAAATATTGATGCAGATTTATTAACAAAAGCCCCCAAATAGGAAAAATTTCCCAAATGTCTATCAAGAGGTAAATAGGAAAATAAAATGTGGTATATCACAATGAAATATGGATCATCCCACAAATAAAAAGAATTTAATTATTCACAAAGAACCTCAAAATGATTATGCTGAGTGAGAGAAATGAGACACAGAAGACTATAGAATGTCTGGTTCCATTTATAGGAAATTCTAGACAAAGCAAAATTATAGTGACAGAAATCAGATGAGTGGTTGCTGGGGGCTGAGGATGGGAAAGTGCAGAGGGGCATGGAGGGTCTTTTAGAGTGAAGGAACTGTTGTTTTATATCTTGATGACAGTGGTGAGTATATAACCATACACTTTTGTCAAAACCCATCATGTTGTACAGTTAAAATTGGTGGGTTTGACTGCATGTAAATTGTACCTCTATAATGCTGATTTAAAAAAAAAAAAAAGAAAGAGGGACAGCTGAGTGGCTCAGCGGTTGAGTGCCTGCCTTCGGCCCAGGGCGTGATCCTGGAGTCCCAGGATCGAGTCACACATTGGGCTCCCTGCCTGGAACCTGCTTCTCCCTCTGCCTATGTCTCTGCCTCTCTGTGTGTGTGTCTCTCATGAATAAATAAATAAAATCTTTAAAAAAAATAAGAATAAAAAAAGAAAAAAGAAAAGAAAAGAAAGAAAATATAATGCCTGTCATAATGCAGAAATTTGACTTACAGTTTCATACCAATCTCAGGTTGTGCACAAGGGCACTAAAAGGCATGCTCACTGATGTTCACAGCAGTCTTATTTGTAATAGCTCCAAACTGGAAACAACCAAAATGCCCACCAATAGTAGAATGATTTGTGGCATATCATATGATGTGTTTTTATGCAGCAGTTAGTAAGCAAACTATAGCGACATGTAACATCCTAGACAACTCTCATAGAGGTAATGTTGAACTAAAGAATCCATACACACAAAAAAGCACATGTCATCTAATTCAATTTATAAGAATTTCAGAATGAGGCAAAACTCATTTATAGTGACTAAAGTCAGAATAGTAATAGGTTCCCTCTGTGGGAGAATGTGACTGTGAGGGGCATGAGGGAGGTGTCTAGGAGTGGGAAATGTTGAATAATGAGTTCTGGGTGGTGGTTGCACAGGTGTATACAGATTTAAAAGTTTAGTAAGCTAGGTACTCCAGATTTGTAAACTTACTGAATTTAAGTCATACCTCAATAAAAAAAATTAAAGACATACCTTAAAAATATTAAATGCCAGTTCATTCCAATTCTTTGATTTTAGGCTTGGCAGACATACAGACAAGCTGGGTTGTGGTTTTTAACTGCTGTCTATGAAAACAAGGAGATTGGCATTATATACAATGAACATGTTGAGCCTCCTTATGAGTGAAGACTTGTTTGGGAATTATCTTGATAGTCTGGAAGATTACTGTATGTGTAATCACTGTGTTCACATTGAATGTGCTAATTATAAGTATTTCTTATCTGTTCATCAGATCAGATTTCCTAACCACTGTTTCAAGGGGCCCTGGAGCCTTGTGAAGACCTGATTGCCGTCTCCATGAGAACCTGTTAAAAAGAGCTGTAAGCAAACACTTGAGCTGCAGGAGACATGGTGTGAACTTCAGAGGAGCAGGGCCCCCTCTTCTGTTGTCATGTCACTCTGAGTCCACTGGTAGATCTTCAAGTTTGTGGTAGTCAGGAGCCCTCTGTCCATTAAAGTCTTTTTGTTTTTAAGATTTTTTGTTATTCTTTTTAGCATTTTTTATTTTATTTTTTTATTGAGATATAATTGACATATATGAGTTTTGGGTGTACAACATAATGATTCAATATATGGACATATTCCAAAATGATCATCACGATAAGCCTAATAAACAACCATCACAATTCCACTTCTGGGTAGGGAAATAAAAACACTAACCCAAAAAGATATCTGTATCCTATGTTTATTGCAGTAGCCAAGACATGTAAATAGCTTAAATATCCATCAATAGAATAGATGGATAAAGAAAATGTAGTATATATAAATTAAAAAATATTTTATTTTTAAGTAATCTCTACTCCAATGTAGGGCTCAAACTCACAACCCCAAGATGAAGAGTCTCAGGCTCTACAAGCTGAGCCAGCCAGGTGCCCCTGTCCATGAAAGTCTTTATTGCAAGGGAGTGGACTGCTGAGTCCCAGTTGCCCTGGAGCCTGGATGGGAGGGGAATCTCAGAGTTCATGAGTGAATCACAGTATCACTGGATGAACACTGGGTACTGGGCCAAGAATATTACATGCATCATTTAATTTGATCCTTACAGTGACTTTATATGGGAGAAATAATAAATATTCCTCCTTAGAGTTGAGAAAATGGTGCCTCAGAAAAGTTAAATGACTTGCTCAAGGTCGCAGAGCTAGAAAGTGACAGAGTTGGGACTCAAACTCAAACCTTCTGACACGTGGGTTTGATTAATCTAAATCCTAAATCAATCCCTTCCCTCCACTTTCTTCTGTTTGTGTACAGTCCCAGCTCCTCCCAAGCAGATCTTGTGCTGAGATAAAAACTAGAGCCATTCATCCATGTGCCATGGATCAAACAAGGGTATAGAGACTCTCCCTTCATCATACACTCTCCTTTCCTGGGACGTGCTCATGTGTTTGTTTTGGCATCTGGTCAGTGGGTGACACCCTGCCATAAAGGGCAATCAAAGAACCTGCTTATAAGGGATTAATGTCCAGGAGAAAGGCATCCCAAAAAACAAATTAATAGTGCAGTCTGGCTGTTCAGAGCAAGGACTTCTGGAGTAAAAATGGCCCTGGGTAAAAATGGTGGCTCTTCCACTAAAGTAGCTGTGTGACCTGGGGAAAGTCACCTAATCTCTTTGAACTTCATTTGTTTCTTCTTCTGTAAAACAAAGATATTAAGAGACATATCATGTGTTCACAGATAGGAAAACTCAGTAATCTGAACATGCCAATTTTTCCTAAGCTAATCTATACGTTCTGTGCAGTCCCAATAAGTTCCCAGGGAGGACTACTTTTCATGAAGCTTGACAAGATGATTTTAAAGAATATGTGGAAGTCCAAAGGATTAAAAGTAGTCAATATTTCCTGAGTAGAATAGGTTGGGATAATTTGATATTAATATTTATCATAATGTGGGGCACCTGAGAGGCTCAGTGGTTCAGTGTCTGCCTTTGGCTCAGGTCTTGATCCTGAGTCGAGGGATAGAGTCCCACATTAGGCTCCCTATGAGGAGCCTCCTTCTCCTTCTGCCTATGTCTCTGCCCCTCTCTCTGTGTCTTTCATGAATAAATAAATAAAATTTAAAGAAAAATTATCATAATGTTATAGATTACATGACAAATAAAACAAATGAAACATATCATTAGACTAACCTCTATATAAAACTGTGACATAAGATGGGAATGTTGCAGACAGCAGAGTGTGGGCACTAGGGCCAGGACTATTGGTTATCCAAAGAGAAAACAATAAAATTAAATCATTTCCTCGTTTATGTATGTTGTACCTTGTGTAAATTCCAGATGTACTGAGCACTTACAGGTGAAAAGCATAACTTCAAAATTTTTCAAAGAAAATACAGGAAGTATATTTCTGCCTGAGTATCTCTCTACAGGAGAATTTCTTCACCAAGACCAAAGAAGAGCACTAACTACAAAAGGAAAGACTAAGAAATCTGACTATATTGCATTGAAGAACTCTCTTCATCACAGACACCAGAAAGGAAGTGAAAAGACATGCCATAAACTAGGAGAAGGTATTTGGAACATTTGTAACTGGTAAAAGATTCATATCCAGACTACATAAAAAGCTCAAGCTAATGCACAAAAAAAAAAAGACAACACAACAGAAAATGAGCAAAAGCCATGAACAGGCATTTCTCAAGAGAGAACACAATAAACAAGTCCATTGTTTATTGAATTAGGGAAATACAAAACAAGAATGCAATGAGATGCCACTTTAAAAAAAATACTAAATTCCAGGCAAGATATCATTCAAGAGGAACTTCTATATTAATACATTTATGATGGGTGTTTCTTTGATGCAGTCTCTTAGGAAACAATTGACTTTTGGATACATGTGGTATAGCATTCTGTTTCCAAGTATATATGAATTGGGTCAATAAACCAGAGCTTATGGGCCATTTTGGCTTTGTTTTGTTTTTGCTAAATAAAATCTTGCTGGAACCCCACCAGCTTACCTGTTTACATCTCACCTGTAGCTGCTTTTGCTCTGTGACAGCAGAGCAGAGGAGCTGAGACAGAGACCATAAGGCCCACAAAGCCTAAATATTTCCCAAATGGCCAATCCTGATCTAGATACATTTTTTAAAGCCTCATTTTGTTCTTGCCTATCACTTTTTTTTTAAAGCCACATTTTTTTTTAAGATTTTATTTATTTATTCATGAGAGACACACAGAGAGAGGGAGAGGCAGAGACACAGGCAGAGGGAGAAGCAGGCTCCATTCAGGGAGCCCGACGTGGGACCCGATCCCAGGTCTCCAGGATCACGCCCTGGGCCAAAGGCAGGCGCCAAACCGCTGAGCCACCCAGGCGTCCCTAAAGCCACATTTTTCATAGGCTTTATTTCCTAGAATGGTTTTAAATTTACAGGGAAATTAAAAAAAACAAAAACAGTGCAAAGAGTTTCCACAAGCCTCCTTACTTAGTTTCCCCTATTATTAACATCTGGCATTAGTCTTATTTGCTTGTTATATATTCATATATTATTACAAATGAATGTCCGTGGTTTATTCACGTTTCCATAGATTTTATGTGTTATCTTCTTCTATTTCAGGATCTCATTCAGGATGCCACATTATGTTCATGTGTCATATTTCCTTCGGCTCCTCTGGACTGTGGCAGTTTCTCAGACTTTCCTTGTTTTTGATGACCTTGACAGTTCTAAGGAGCACTGGTCAAATATTTTGTAGGATGTCCCTCAGCAGAAATTTATTTTATGTATTTCTCCTGACTAGACTGAGTTTATGGGCTTTAGGGAAGAAGAATAGGGAGGTAAAGTACCATTTCCGTCATTTTCAAGGGTGCATACTAACATGATTTACCTCTGCTGAACTGACCTTGATCACCTGGCTGAGGGAGTGTTTGTCAGGCTTTGGCACTGTCCAGTGATTGTCCTCTTATCCCCACCCCTGGGTGCAGAGGGAAGGAGTCACTGTGCAGAGTCTACACTTACAGAGTGGGGATGTATGGTTCTATTCCTTGAGGTTGAAATATGGATAAAAATTATTTGGAATTTTTCTGCAAGGGGGATTTGCCTCTTTTCTCCTATTTATGTATTTATTCAGTCATTTATATCAGCAGGTACTCATCAGTATTTATCTTATACTTTGAGTTTAGGATCCAATACTATCTTAATTTGTAACTTAAACTGTTTCAGCTTTACCATTGGGGATTCTTTCTGTTGGCTTCTATGTCCCTTTGATATGCCTCTATCAATGCATGTTTTTAAGGTTCTTTGTACACTTTGTTAGTTTCTAGCACTATAAGATGCTCCAGACTCATCTTGTATATGTCCTGCCAGTTTCCGGAATCAGCCCCTTCTTCAAGGAGCCCTGGTTCCTTATAGGAGAATGGTATTAGGATCCACAATATGGGTGCCAGTGTGCTTATTGTTACTGGGGTGACATTGATTCTGGGCTCTCTCAGTTGATAGAACAAGAAATATGTTTGTTTGTGTGTGTACTAATCTGTATACAGACACATACCTATGTAGCTTTCTATATATAACCACCTGAATTAATATTAAGCTAGACGTGATCTTTTACCAGTGTCTCCAAGTTGGACCCATTATCACCATGGGTCATTCTGGCTTCTTCCCCTTAATTTACTAATTCCCATTCCAACAATGAGAAACCAGTCTCCCACCCACTGCCATCCATTTATTCAATTGTTCGATTCCAGCATACATGTTTAGCAATATCAGAATAATTATTGCGTGCCCCATGGGAAACAATTTTACTAAGCAGAGTGCAGTGTTTTCATGTACTTCCCTTTACCCTTAGTCCTATTTATTTCCAAAGCTGCTTCTTGAGTCAGCGCCTTCCCCCATGCTCTGCAGTGGGTTGTTCATTCATTTGCAATAGAGTTAAATTCTCTCCTTATTATCAGCATTTCTTCATTGGATCCCCTGATGTCCTAATTTTTTTTTTTTATAGGAGAGAGAGCGCAGAGGGGAAGGGAGAGAGAGAATCTTTAGCAGGCTCCCTGCCCAGCATGGAGCCTGACTCAGGACTTGATCTCATAATGTTAAGATCATGGCCTGAGCCAAAATCAAGTCGGACCCTTAACTGACTGGGCCACCCCAGTGCTTGCATCCTTCTAAGTGGTTTTTAAAAACATATATATATATATATATATATATATATATATATATATGCACGATGCACGATGCTGTGTACCTATCATCATGGTATCCCACTTCTAGGTGGTGAAAGTCTTTAAATAGTTCTGCTGTTTATTCAAGAACAGTTTTGTCACTTTAAAAAATACCCTCTCTACTTTATCAGTTCACCTCTCCCTCCACCGATCTTTCTATTGTCTTCTAGAGATATTATTACAAATGTATAGAAAAGACATGAATAAGAATGTTCACAGAAAGAACGAGAAGCACCCCAAGTGTCCATGGACAGGAGGATGGATAAATAAGTTGAAGTATATTCCAATAGTGAAGTCTGATACAACTATGACCATGACCCAAGTCCTGTTACAGGTAACATGGATGAATCTTAGAAAAGTAATATAATGTGAAAAAACAAGTCCCATAAGACCACATGACCACTCTTTTATGAACCCCAAGTGTAAGCAAAATTAAACAATAATGAATAAAAAAAATGAAAAACACCAATTTGGGTTAATAATGACTCAGAGCAGAGGCAGAGGATAAGATGGAGGAGAGGAGGAGGGTAAACTCGTAGAAGAAAGTCGGCACTGATGCTCTAGTTCTCCGGGTAGTTCAAAGTATGCATCGTAGTACTATGATTTTAAATGTACACATTTGTGTACACACATATAGTATATCAGTATAGTATTAGTAAAGATTTTTTAAAGATTTATTTATTTATTTATTTATGATAGACAGAGAGAGAGAGAGAGGCAGAGACACAGGCAGAGGGAGAAGCAGGCTCCATGCCGGGAATCCCATGCAGGACTCGATCCCAGGTCTCCAGGATTGCGCCCTGGGCCAAAGGCAGGCGCTAAACCACTGAGCCACCCAGGGATCCCCAGTAAACATTTTTTTAAGCTGACATGATAATACCTAATTTGTGGGATGCTATAAGGATTAAAAGAGAGAGTGTCTGTAAAGATTCATTTCACAAATGATAACCATTGTGCTCGTGATGAACACTATTACCTTCTTAGGAATCATTGTCAGGGAATCCCTGGGTGGCGCAGCGGTTTGGCGCCTGCCTTTGGCCCAGGGAGCGATTCTGGAGACCCGGGATCGAATCCCACGTAGGGCTCACGGTGCATGGAGCCTGCTTCTCCCTCTGCCTGTGTCTCTGCCCCCCCCCCCTCTGTGTGACTATCATAAATAAATAAAAATATAAGAAATAAAAAGCTTTTTTTAAAAAAAGGGAATCATTGTCAGTCACACCAAGGAATCACCTCCTTGATCCATGTGTCGAGCCTGACAGGGATCCCGGGTCTCCAGGATCAGGCCCTGGGCTGAAGGTGGCGCTAAACCGCTGAGTCACCCGGGCTGCCCCAGCCTGTGCCTTTCTTGTAGGTCACTAGCAGTGAGGCTCTCCATCGATGCCTCAAAATCTATCATGAGACTCGTGGATTTGGGGAGCCAGAAGTGAGTTTAGAGGTCATCTGCTATCACCTTTTACTTTGCACTTGAAGGAAAAGGGGACTCAGAGAGGTTGAATGGCTTTCCCAAGACTACTTGAATCTTTAGTGAAGTGGCCAGGCCAGCATGTCTATCTTCCATGTAGAGCTGGTCCCTCTGCTAAAAAGGGAAACCTCCCAGTGAGTTAGTAGGTGAGACCCAATATTGCAGATATGGCAATATTGCTGAAATAGGGTGAAGAGGATAAAGAGGACAGATGAAGGGGAAAGACAGCCATCTCCAAGTTTAGGATTTCTGATTTATTGGCTCCTTTGATGTGTGATGTGAGTCACTACCGCAGGGTACTGGGGACTTGCGCTCAGCCTGTGGCTGGTGTAGTACCCAGAAGGGGCCACGCGATGTCGCCAGAAGCCAGTATTTGGAGATTAATCCACTAAGGCTTCCAATTTTGTCAGCCCTTAGGTTCCCATCCTGCAGAAAGGATTTTACTGAGGCTCAGAGCGCCTCCATTCATGTGGATAACAAAAGAACTAATTAGCAAGTCCTCAAAATAGTTTCAGAAGGGAGGGCATTACCTAGGCCGGCACTGTCAGATAGAAATAAAATTTGAGGAGTGGCTGGGTCATGATCCCGAGGTGCTGGGATGGAGCCCCCCACCTTTCTGCTGCTGCCGGTTGGGGAGTCTGCTTCTCCCTCTCCCTCTGACCCTCCCCTCGCTCCTGCTCTCTCTCTCTCAAATAAAGAATATATTTTGTTTAAAAAAGAAATAAAATGTGAGCTCTGTATGCGAACTGAGTATATAATCTTAAATGTTTTAATAGCTATTTTTAAAAATAATTTTATTTGAATTCAATTTGCCACCATACAGCATAACACCCAGTCCTCATCCCATCAAGTGCCCTCCTTAGTGCCCATTAGCCAGTTTAAATGTTTTTATAGCTATTAAAAGAAATTAAAAATAAACAAATGAAATAAATTGTAATAATGTTTTATTTAACCCAATATTCAAAATATTATTGTATCAACATACAATAAATATTTTAAAAATTGATGAGATACTTCATATTCCTTTTGTCGTGCTAAGTCTTTGGAACCTGGTGTGCGTTTTACATTGTCAGCACATCTCAGTTCAGACCAGCCACATTTCAAGTGCCCAGTGGCCACTCTGTTGGCAGAGCTGAGACAAAGTCACACACACCAGCTCTGAGAAATAGTTTACATATAATGAAGGGCTATTGGGACCAAGGAGAATTCATCCCAAGTGCAAGGATGATTTATCAGCTAGCACAGAGACAATTTGGATTCCCCAGAATCTTTGCCACCTGCTAGATAATGCCTGAAATTTCACCATCAGCTCCCTGTAATCTTCATAACTGTGACACACTCTTCTCCTTTTTCACTCACAGACTGGAGACCTGGGATATGGGTTTACAGAAGGATGTGGGCCACAAGGTTTTCCCTCCACGGGAAAAACTAAGAGAACACAGGAAAAGTAACTCTGGCTCACCAGAGATGTGTCATAGCAAAGTGAGTTCAAAACCTGTAACTCTCTCCCACCTTCCCACTCACATTAACCGCCCTGATTAGCTGAATTTGCCAGGCTTCCCATCAAACCAGCTTCCCTGGGACACATGCTGGAGGAAGGCCAGCCTGCCCGCTCTGGAAACCCTGGTGCTCTCATCCCTTGTGCCACTCTGGACCTCACACCGGGCCAGGGCATCTCATCTAGACAATGCTGGAGGAGTGTCCACTGGACAGAAATGGGAATGTCTCAGGGAGCTATTGCTGCTCCCCAGAACCCCCACCCCGGGCCCTACAGGCTTAGGGAGCATTTCTGTTTGGTGGTTTCTACAGACCTTTGACCCACTCTACTCTGTGGACTCCTGAGGAGAGGCGGAAGGGGAACCTAATCTCCCAGGCTATTGTGGGACCTGCTAACCTGCTATTATCTGAAGAAAATGCTGAACATTTCAGATCTCAGAGCCAAACAGCCTACAGTGTGGAAACATCGGAGTTTCTGGAGGGATTGTTTTTCAGTGTCTGGCACTGTGTTGACAGCCCATGGAGGAGGTGGGGGAGAAGGGCTTGTAACCCCAGAATAGAAGCCCCATTTCCTGAACAGCCTGCTTGAACCAGAGTGCTTTTTTTGTTCTTTTTTTTTAATTTTTATTTATTTATGATAGTCACAGAGAGAGAGAGGGAAAGAGGCAGAGACATAGGCAGAGGGAGTAGCTGGCTCCATGCACCAGGAGCCCGACGTGGGATTCGATCCTGGGTCTCCAGGATCACGCCCTGGGCCAAAGGCAGGCGCTAAACCGCTGCGCCACCGAGGGATCCCGAACCAGAGTGTTTTTAAAGTTAACCCAAATTATTAAATAAGATGAGTGAGTTCCCACATCTCACAGGCAGCACAGCACTCAGGATAGAATTACAGATGTCAAATAAAGATTGGGAGTCCTGGGGGCACCTGGGTGGCTCAGTGGTTGAGCCCCTGCCTTCGTTCGGCTCAGGGCTCAGGGTGTGGTCCCCGGGGTCCTGGGATCATGACCCACATCAGGCTCCCTGCAGGGAACCTGCTTCTCCCTCTGCCTATGTCTCTGCCTCTCTCTCTGTATCTCTCATGAATAAATAAACAAAATCTTAAAAAAAAAAAAAAAGATTGGGAGTCCTGTGTGTGGTGGTGGTAAAAGCACCCAGTAGAGTTGGCCAAGCTTCCACGCTTCGGGTGGCATGGGTAGGGGGTTTGCCAGAGCCTGGGGTGTCTCACTACAGAGCCCCATCCTCTCCTTGCTTCCTCCTTGTAATCTAGAATCAGGCCCCCTCCGTCTCCTCAGCTCCACCCCCACGCTCCCCTACCACCAACCAAGGAGAACCAAAGTGCCAAAATGTGAAACAAAATGTTTGCTATGAAATTCCTGGGGGAGAGAATATTTTCTGGTGAACAGTATCTTTATGAAAACACCCAGGCTGACTCCACAGCTGTTGTAAAAATTTATCTGCACCATCAAATGTGTTTCACTCAGTGACTTATCTGATTTGGAATCAGATTCTTCATGATGCATCAGGAATCTTGGGGGGGAGCTAAGTATACCAACAACAAAACAAACTTGTTAAAAAGTCACAAAAGTGATGCTGTGCCTACTAACTCCACTCTTTTCCCCAAAAGTTCTCAGACCACAGCTCACACTCCTGTGCAGTGATGACTGGGAGGAGGCTGGAGGCGGGGGTTCCCCTTCAAGCCAGAAAACAAGTCAGGGCTGGGGAAGGGCCACCACACTTCACTAACCCACTGTCCCAGATGTGTGACTATACAATCTACAGCCTGGAAGTGCCTGCCTGCCTTCCAGGTCGCTTGAGAGGTTGGGGGTGTCAGTGGAACAATCACAGTTTTGAATTGCAGGAATTGTCGATTCCTAACGTTGGCATTTGGGAACTGTGAGGAGTTTCGCGTGTGAGGGGTTTCGGGTAGAGATTCTCCTCATCCAAGGAAGCAGCAAGCAGGATGGCATGGCAGGCAGGGCGGTGGCCTGAGGTCAGCCTGCTGGCCTGCGAGCCTGTGTGTCACAAGCATCACCATTTCTCAACTAGAATATATGTGAGGAGGCTGGGCATGGGGTCCAAAGATGAAATAAAAAGCAAAGCCTGTATTCGGACAGGGAAGTGTGAAATGCAAACTACAGAATTTCTTTGGACTCTGTGTGTGTGTGTGTGTGTGTGTGTGTTTGTGTGTGGTCAGTGTCTGACCTCATAAACCTCCTCAAAGTTTAACGCATCTAACATGCCCTAAACCCCAAACCCTAGCTGCCACAGTTGTTAACCATTCGAGTGCCTTTTAAAAAAGGAATTAGCTGGGAAACCACCTGTTTCTATATGACATGTAAAAAGGGTTATTTTTAAAGGTACATTTACATGACACTTTTACTTTTTTTTAAAGATTTATTTATTCATAGAGAGAGAAAGGCAGAGACACAGGCAGAGGAGAAGCAGGCTCCATGCGGGAGCTGGATGTGGGACTCCATCCCAGGTCTCCAGGATGACACCCTGGGCTGCAGGCAGCACTAAACCGCTGCACCACCAGGGCTGCCCTACATGACACTTTTTTTTTAAAAGTAATCTCTACACCTAATGTGGGGCTCGAACTCACAACCCCGAGATCAGGAGTCACCTGCTCATACAACTGAGCCAGCCAGATGCCCCCCTACATGACACTTTTAAACGTAGGGCATTTTTGAGTTACCGAAGCCTTACCCTAAATAAAACAAAGCATTTGTTTTTCAATGTAGACAAGAGGGGCACCTGGGTGGCTCAGTCAGTTAGGGTCTGACTCTTGATTTTGGCTCAGGTCATTTTATCTCAGGGGCATGAGATCGAGCCCTATGTTGGGCTCACACCTTGGGCAGGATTCTCTCTCTCCATCTTCCTCTGCCCCTAACCCTTCTCTCTAAAAAAAATATGTAGACAAGAATTTGCTTCATTTGAATAATAAATTTATTTTATTGATTAATAAATTTTAAAAGTCAGCTATAGGGACGCCTGGGTGGCTCAGCGGTTCAATGTCTGCCTTCAGCTCAGGGCATGATCCTGGGATGTGGGATCGAGTCCCATATCGGGCTCCTTACAGGGACCCTGCTTCTCCCTCTGCCTGTGTTTCTGCCTCTCCCTGTGTGTCTCTCATAAATAAATGAATAAAATCTTTAAATAAATAGTCAGGGCACTATCACTATCAAAAATCAGTCACTTCCCAAATGGGAAGGGGTATGTCATCATGTTGCAGTAAAAGCTAAACCTCAAACCAAATTGAGGGAGACCCAAGAACGGCAGCTAGAGGAACCTAAACTTGTAACTACTCTCCTAGTCACTAAGAAATGAAATTAGGGCAGGTTCAAGGGTGAGGAGTGTCATTAAAGTATCTAGGTGATTGTATAAAACCCCTCCAAGACCCAGTGATTTCTGGGGTGGAAATTCCCAAAAGCCTCCATCATGACTCACCATAATTTGCTGCCTCAAAGTCCCCACTGGTTTTGGCAGACCTCAGTGCCCCAAAGCTCCAGGCCAGCGGTAGTGGCAGCGGTATCTAGAAGCTTCCGTTTGGAGAAAATGGGGGTGAGGGATGGGTGGTGGCAAATTGCCTTATAAGGAAACTGTGAATTCTGGGAGGGCCTGGTGTTTCACCAAACTAGAAAAATGTTGAAGAGAAGATCCAAGAACCCCAATGCCCCTCCCACCCAGAGTTCAGAGTTGGGGGAAAGAGAAGCGAGGGATATGTGTCCTTAAGAGAACATTCTTCTCGTTCACTCCACCTAGAGGCTCCGCGGCAATGTCTTAACCAAGCTCTGGAAACCAGAAGGCATCCAGCTCACAAAGGTCAGACCTGGACACGAATGTACCATGGAGCCTGTCGGGTGCGCCCCATTGTGGCCACTCCCCCAGAATTTCCAATTCCCCACTCTACTGGCCTGATGGGCCTTCTGTAGCAGAGAGCGCAGTAAGTTAAGGACTCTTGCACCCCACCCCGCCACTTTGCCTCTCTGGAGATGGGGGCGTTACCTGGAGCTCCCGTCTTCCACCAGGCCATTCTGAGCTGGAGCAGAAACGATGGGCGTTCCATAGGATCCTCCGAGACATGCACATTTGGGCTTAGTGCTGGGCTGTCTGGGATGTGCTTCCTGGCACATAATTACCACCATCAAGATTATTATTAGCATTAGGCATTTACATGACACTTAATATTTTCAAAGCATTGTACTGCCGTTTAATTAGTTTTTCCTTGCAACATTCCTGTCGAGTCCACACTTGATAGCTGGGAGACTGACAGGAGGAAGAGAGAAATGCTAAAGGTTGGTGGGGAAGAGGGGATGCTGAATAGTCACTTGGCTTTTATTCTCTCCGGTGACCCAGGTAAGATCACTGCCCCCCAACTCCCTGCAAATTCTGCATCCCCAAGCCCCAGGGCCTATCAAGGCACCCATTAACCTCCAGCAGTGTGGTGGGGGTGGAGTCTCTTCCTTGGTATATTGTGATTGAAGGTCCAGACACCTTAAAAAAAAAAAAAAAAAGGCCTGTGTCAGTCAAGTTCAAGTTCACTTTTATTCAAAACTGCTGACACCCTTAGTCTCATTCCAAACCTCTCCATTAAAGTAACTTTAAAAATCCCAGGGTGGTGATTCCCAAACCTAAGGCCGCTCTGATAGGATGGCTTTAGTGTTTGACAAATCCTAATTCTAATTCGGTCTGTTAAAACTAGGAGTGTTGGGTGCAGGCCTCTCTGCCTCTCGCTGGCTCTGGAGGCTTCTCTCTGGGGCCTTAGAGCCCCAGAAGGGCCATGAGAAGCCATAGGTTCTACTTCGGAGACAATAATACCTTTTTTGGTACAAGGCCTCTCATTTCCCTCCCTGCTAAAGCTTCGGGAAAGAGAAAGGGGAGGGATGCAGCCCAGGCTCAACGAACGGAGGAGGGACGCCTGAAATCTTGGGCGGTTAGCTGTAGGTTCCCACCACCCTGGGGGAGCAACCCCAGCCCCACCTCGCACACACCTGTGCTTTGCTAAAGCGAGCCAGGCACCTCCATTCTCTCCGCCTCCCTGAAAGTCCTTCTCGGTGGCCCGGGGTGGAACCAACCGATGCCCCTTTTGCATAGGACCGAGGCACGTTCGGCGGTAGGGACGGGGTTATGTTTCCCTTTGGCCTGCGGGCGACCTGGGGTTAAGATCGGGCGGTAGAGCTGTGTCTCCTGGCAGTGCTGGTCCAGGGTCCCCTCCTTCCCTCCCACAGGCTTCGCTTCCTTTCCTCTCTGTCCCCACTCCGGGTGCTTGTCCGGGCTGCTCCCCGCGACTTGGTGGGCGACCCCTCGATGGACTGCCAGGACCGGGAGAGAAGCGACCTTGAGGGGTGACCGCCCCGGCGTGATTGGGAAACGCTGGGTCCTGGAGGTTTTGCCACCTGCCTCAACGGCCCCCGGGACCCACCCACCGTCCTTATCCGCACTGGGACAGTTGAAGCGCGAGTCTGGGGAAGCTCGGAGGCAGGCTCGTCTTTGCGGGACCTGAGTTCCTTGTACATCCCGGTCGGGTCCTCGCCGGCTGCTGTGGGGTGGGGGGGGGAGGGGAGGGGAGGGGAGGGGGCAAGTCTGAAAAGTCTGGGCTTTGGCGACCCCCTAGTAGACGCTGAACCGAGCCACTGAGCCTGGGGCCGGGGTGGCGACGATGCCGCACCCCAGGAGCGGGGCACCCCAGGAGCGGGGGCGCCCCAGGAGCGGGGGCCTGCGGGCCTGCCCAGACCAGCATCTCTGCCGCGTCCGCCGGGACAGGCACCGAGGCCGAGCCGCTGCTGGCGCTTCCCGGGATCCCTGCGCTCGGGACCGCGCGCCCGGAGACAAGGCGCACGGTGCGGGCCGGGGGACGCTGCGGCCTCCGCACGGCTCTCGGGCGGGGCCCTCGGTGCGACGCAAGCCGGGGTCTCCCCGCAGCGGGCCGAGGCTTTGGGATTCCCGTTCTCGGTCCCGGGCGGGGGCTGGCGTGCAGGGCGGGCTGGGGGCTCCCGGACCGACCCCCGCAGCCAAAGGCGCACGGCTGGCGGGACGCGGCCGACTGGAGGCCTTGGGAGCGCCGAGGCCTCGCGTTTGTCCGTGCGAGGGAAACTAATCTCCGTCCTCCGTGGGGCCTGCGCAGCGACCTCAAGAGATCCCGGAGCCCACCGGTCCCCATCTGGCTCCTCGGGAGCTGGGGACAGTGGGTTCTCCATTTTCAACGGGCTAAGGACAGGCCCTTGGGCTAGTTTAGGGCTAAATCCCCCTCTCCAGCTTAAAAGGAGGAAACCGAGGATGGGTTGCAGTGAAGATTGAAGGAGCTAACCCGGCCCGAGAGAGGGCGAGCCTGCTCCGAGCAAAACCCGATAAATACTGGTTATCTACTCCGCCATCCTTCCCTCACTTTTTGGAGGAAGGGCCGATCCGCCGGTTTGCTGGCTCCCCGCCCCCTTCCCTCCCCATCCCTAACCTTTCTCCCTCTCCCTCCCTCTCCCCTTGTCTCTTCCTCTCTTCCCCACCGATCTCCCCTTCCTAGACCCTCAAAGTCAGAGTGAAATGTAAGAAATGTTTAAAATAAATCCCTTCGTTTTCCGATGTCAGCCCTACCACTGAAGTTGGAAGCTGGTCAGAGCAACGCAAGCTGGAGCGGGGTTCGCTGGCTCTGGAAGGTTCCTGCCTCTTGGTCAGCTCCTGGGAACACACTCGCCCCCGTGTCTTGACCTTGATTCCTGAAGTCCAGGTTCCAGTGGTCCGCCTGGGAGAGTCCCGACAAGGGGACCCAACAGGATAGAAACAGAATCCCTGCTTTCCCGATCTGGCGGGCAAGGAGGGTGTCCACACACCCACCCCGCTCAGCCCACAGCGTCTGCCCCAGGCTGCCCCAGGCTGGATACCCACTGTGCTAGGCCCAGGCCTGGAACTCCCAATTTCCCAGGCCGACTTGGCTTAGTGGGGAGGCAGTTGACCCCAGGACTGCTATACAGAGGCCAAAAGGCAGGCACCAAGTTCGGAATTCCATGGGTCAGGACTGAGGGGCTGGGAAAGAAAGTGCTGTCACAGGCTGTATGAGTCCTAAGGCACCAAGAACCAGAATCGGCAAACCTGAGGCCACCAGTGGTACTGTGCTTCCGGAGAGACGGTGAAAAACCCTGAGCCACACAGACCACCGGGACGGGAGTCAGGGCCAGGACACCAACTAAGACTTCAGGCCTCAGTTTGTATTCACACTGCCGTTCACAGGACAGATGATCAGACCTCCCCATCTTGATTTTTCTATCTCTAAATAGGACCACTAACCCCAAGCCTGAATCACACTTGGGTGGGGGGTTGTGGGGGGTTGTTGAGACGCTGAAATTCACCACCACCCCCAGGAGCCAGCCATCGCATAACTATTCCTGGACTCACAGACCGAAAGAACAGAAATGTCCCCTCCAATGGGAAAGTAAAGGGTCCAGGGTTTAAAGTGGCAAATGCTCTGATTGTCCCCAGGGGAGTTTCTTAGTCCCAGGGGAAGGGATGTGCGGCCTCTGCTCTGCTGCGGATAAGGGGATAGGGGAAAGCCACTCGGGGAAAGCTGAAGACCCAGGTTAGGGGCCCCATCTGCTGTTCCGTCAGGCATGGACCAATTGCGGCTGCCCAACCAGCCTAACTCGGCCAGGTGGCCCCACGTTTGGGCGCCAGGCCTGGCAGAACAGCCCCATCCCACGGAACCAGGCTTTCCTGGAGGGCGCAAGCCTGGAACTCCAAGCGCAAGTTATACCCGATCTCCCGGTAACCTGAGCTCCCTCCGCCTGGGTTTCCATTCTTTATTAATTTCGTGGAGAGTTCAAGGGGAAGTGGTTTGAGGTTTAAGCTATCCTACACTGGTCTTAACGCTTGAGTTTTCTGTTCTCTGTGACGGGGCCTCTGGTTGGGGGCCAGTCCACTCCTGGCAGTGGAGATGGACCTGCAGTGTTCCTAGCCTCACCGTTCTTTCCAGGTGTGGCACTTCTTCAGTCCTGTTTTGACACTAACCCACATCCAGGGCCTGCGTCTTCTCATCTAAGCCTTCCACAGTAGCATCCATTATGTTCTCACTGGCCCCGTGACATGAGTCCTCCCCAACGTGTTCACACTGCAAAGTGAACAAAGTTCACTTGTTTTCTTTTTAAAAAGATTTTAGTAAATGGGCACTTACCAAGGTAATTCGGGCCAAGAAACAATCTGACTCTCATCGAATGAAATCCTTGGACAACTGAGAAAACAATAGTATAATCAAAGCAGCTATACATTAAATATGTATAAGAGATTAGGCTATAAATGGCATATAAAGGTCTGAGACTTATGAAGAATTAGAAATGGAAAGAAAATAAGACGCAAGTGCCTCTTGACGGGATGAGCACTGGGTGTTATGCTATATGTTGGCAAATCGAACTCCATAAAAATAAAAAAAGATATGGTATATATATAAAGAAGATATAAAAAAAGACACAAGTGCCTACATTTATGGCTCAGATTCAATGCTAGATTCAAGGTCAGAGTGGAGAGGGGATCCGTTTAATCTAATACCCTCAGTTTAGAATAAAGAAACCGGCTCAGCTCAAGGTCACATTGCAGAGAGAGGGGGCTAAGGAACCCAGTCCCTGACTCCCAACGCAGCGCATCCCGCTGTCTGTCTCAGGCATTTTCTACTTTTCTGAATCACAGAGCAAAGGGCCCCACGTGGGTTTTTTGTCTCGGGCTTTGGCTCTCAGGAGGCGAGAGGATCCCAAGAAGGATCCTTTCCCGGAATCCCGTCGTCTACACTCGGTCAGGCGCTGGCTGACAGGGAAAGAGGCCAAAATTCTCCCCCTCGGGTCGGGGACTTGGATCACAAACCTCGGTCTTGAGCACCACACAGCCGCAGTTCTCCAAAGGCACCGACAGGTGGCGCGTTCCTCACAGCAAAACGGGCCGGGAATTCGACAGCGCCGCCTCCCCTCGGCCCCTCGCCCCAGCCGCTGGCCTAGGGTCTCTCCCCAGAGAAAGGGGACAATAAGGGGTGTAGCGGGGGAGCTCAGGCTAGGTGCCTAATGCTTTGAAAAGACAATCCCTAGAAACTCTGGTTCCAGCCTTGGGCTCAGAGAGGCCTCACGCTCCGTGGAAGGGGTCAATGAGCACTGGGTGCAGAGGGCAAGGCTCTGCCCGCGGGGTCAGAGAACACACCGAGACCCTTCGGGTCACCCCTAGGGGCGTCAACTCCCCTCAACCGACTCATCCGTGAGCTCGCTCGTTCACGCGCACTCGGCTGCCGCCTTTCTCAGCCACACGCCCCAACTCCTATCCTTCACGTATTTTTTCTTTTATATTTGAAGGGTGGGGGGAGAATAAGGGAAAAATAAGGGGAAGACGGTACTTTTTCAATTGGGACAATAATTATCCGAAAGCAGGTTTCTTAATCCGCTCACCCATTATTGACTTCTCTTCTAATATTTGGCTTTGTCGCTTTGATCACGTACTTGACTCCTTTGCATAACAATTTTGGGGCAGGCGTCCTTGGGGCGGGAGGGGAGGGACGTGCAGGCAAGTCCCCCCCACTCTCCGCGGGAAGTGAGGCCAGCCGACCCCCGTCCCTAACTGTACCATTCAAGCCTGGAAAGTTCTGAAGGTGAGTGGGGTTGGAGAGGAAGCTGCTAACCCCTCGGGGAGGAGGTTGGGGAGGAACCCTAAGAGCCTGGAGTGAGACCCTGCCAAAGGAGAAATTTTGTCTCCCCCTCGCGTCCCACTGCATTCCCAACCCCAAAAGACCCTGCCTCAGGCCCTCTTCCCCCCAGGCACACACACACATACTGGGGGAGACAGCAAACCTCACTTAGAGGGGAATGGAATGGGTTGGCAGCCAGGGAATGGAGACTATTACTATCTCTCATCTCTTCCCGGCACTCTCATCTGGGACTTAGGCCACTGGACAAAACTCAGACTCCTATGGCTCCGAGCTGGGTTTGGTGAGCTCTGGGACCAGTGACGGCCTCTGTGGGACCCTGACCTAGTCCCTTCCCTTCTCCCTGTCTCCGTTGTGTGATCTGCAAAGTGGGTTTTGTGTCTACGCACTCTTTGAGTCCCTTTGATCTTGCCTTTGCCACAAGTTGCCCACCTCCTCTCCCCCCAACCAGGGTTAGGACTTCAGGGCTGCATAGGTGTTTCTTCCAGAGGAAGAGGAAAACAGTGGCTGTTTTAATCTATGTTTAAACAACTGCCTCCTCTGCCTTTGCATAGTTCCTATCAGGGGTGAGAGGTGAACAGTTGGTTTGGGGTCAGAGCCCCCGAGGGGGCTTGCGACTTAACACTCCATACTTTCCAAAGCCTCCATAAAGGGAGTTGCTCTCTCATTCCCAGCTCACACAAAAACACACACGAGGAGACTCGATACACATAGACACGCACAGGCACGTACAACGGTGCAGAGCCCATCCACACACAACACTTGCACACGTGAACATAGCGCAAGCACAGGAGGATTAGCGGGACACCGAAAATCCACACAGTCCTTCCGAGCACACCCAGACACACTTGCCCACTCACTCACCTGGAGCCTCACACACAGAGTCACGAACAAGTACGCACGCGCGGCGCACACTCGCCCCTCTCCCCTGTTTCTGCAGGAGCTAGCAGACGGGGAAGGTGGCCCGGGAAGGCCTCGGCGTTGCAGTGACCCCTCCCCTCCCTCCTCACCCGCACGCGATCCAGGCTAGGATAGAAGGAGGTGGGGTGGGCGTGGGGGGAGACACAAGGGTCTCGCCCCTTTGCCTCTCCACTACAGGCTCTGGAGACTGCCCTTCCCGTCCGCTCCCCTTCCGGACTAAACTTTTTCTCTCCCTTACCTCCCCGCCAGCCTCCCGCAGCGCCGACCTCGGCTGGAGCCCGGAGCAAGTCCTGCAACCTCTCCGGGGTGAGGGTCCTCAGGCTGCGTCCCCAAGGACGAAAGGGGGGCGCGGCCTGGCTGGCGCTCCGGGCCCGCCGGGAGGGAGGCGGGAAGGCGCGGGCCAGGAGCCAGAGCAGCGAGAGCTGGGTGCACGGACTTCTGCTTCCTCTCCCCGGGTCAGTGGTAGAAGATCCCAGGGACAACCTCTCACCCCTATGGGAGTCGGGGGAAGGAGAAGGACCGTTTCCTATAGGGCAAGCAGTAAGAACGCTGTTTGGAGCTGCTGGGGCATTCCTATGCAAAGGACTTGGATGCTGCGGTTTTTCTTCTTTTCTCGAGTTTTTTTTTTTTATTTATTTTTTTTTTTTGTCCGCAACTTTGAAGTTGGGTCCGGACCTCCCGGGGAGCACGGACTGAGCCGAGGGGGCAGCAGAACCCAGAAGCCGCGCTGGCCCCTCCTCACTCGCTCCCACACTGGTACCCACCGGCGTGCACACGCTCGAGGCCAGTCGGTGTGGACTCCGACCCGCGCCGAGCAGGATCGAGGTGGGAGCCGCCACTTGGACAGGTGGGGACTGAGGTGGGCCAGGGGCCCCCTCGGCCTGAGGGTGCCTGGGCTCAGGGAACCTCCTAGGGAGGGGGAAGGGTGAGAGAGGACGAACAGCAAAATAAAAGAGAAGAAAATTCAAGCGTAGACGCTGAATTTACTCTTGGTTTTCTTATTTTTGTGGGGAAGGATAAAACATTAGCGTTTCGGTTTTGGTGTTTGGGCGGAATTCCGTGTAAGGAGAAAAGCAGGATGTCTGATTAAAATGAAGAAAAATATGGAGAGAGAGAGTGTGTGTGGTTGCTTTGCTTTTGGGAGCCATGAGTTCTAAAATCCTCGGCTCCAGGGGCCTGGCTCGCTTGGTGGTACAGCTCCAGAGTGGTTTGGGGATACAGAGAAGGGGAAGGCTTTCCTTGTAATCGGAGCCGAGGGGTCCTGCATCTCACCTTCCAGCATCCCTGCGCAGCCCTAACCCAGCTAGTCTACCCGCCAGCAGCAACCAGTCGGGTGTTTTCGAGCTGGCGTCCTGGGCGCCCGGCGCCGGCCCCGCAGGCAGTCCGCAGGGCTCAATAAGGAAACCAGGGCCCCGGGAGCCCTTTCCAAATCCTGACCACCAGGTGCAGTTTACAGAAATCACTGAAATGTTTCCCCCATTTCCACACAGTCAATTGAAGAAAGGGCTTAATTTTCTCAGCTTGATCAGGCTTGAGAGGAAAAAAAAAATCTTCAGACAAAAACCCAAACCATTTCTAGAACAAAAAGGTGCGTGCTGTGAACTGCTCCCTTGGATAATAGGGAAAAAAAACCCTGTGAAAGGCAGAATGGTGGGGACAGGAATCCAAATATTGAAATCCCCAAAGAGGACAACCTCCAACAGCAGACACCTTCTTTCCTTCCCTCCTTCCTTCCTCTTCCTCTTTCTCTTTTTCTCTTCCTTCCTTCCTTCCTTCCTTCCTTCCTTCCTTCCTTTCTTTCTTTCTTTCTTTCTCTCTCTTTCTTTCTTTCTTTGAAATTTCTAGGAACTTGGACACTTAACAGTGTATTTCACGCACACAGAAAAAAAAAAGAAATTCTCCCTGGCTCCCCCACCCACCCACCCAGTGTTCTGGGCCATCTACAAACAAAGCTGCTGCCCCAATTTCTAGAGTCAACAGAGCATTTTATTTTCCATGGTTTGCCTCCCACGCACCCCCCCACCCATCTCAGCATTTACCCTTCCCCCGCCTCCCCCAGTCCCACTCCAAGCTTCGGGCAGAATTGCTTAGGATCCCTAACCAATACCCAACGAATCCCCTTGCACCCACCCACCCCCCACATTATTATCGCTTCCAAATGAAGACCAAAACCAAGAGCGCTAATTGAATTAGTCTATTGAAAGGACTGTCAGGTACAATGACGTGGCTCGAGGCCCCACATTTCCCAAGGTCTATAGGCTTTGGGGACCTGCGATGTATAGTCTGACCTTCTGGCTCATAATAATACCGCGGCACTTGTAGCAGAAATCTCCTTGCATTCACTCCCAACAAAACCGCTGGTCACCCAGTCCCCGTAGGAAGGCTGCACGCTATTGTGTTGCGACAACTCATTCATGTCCCGCGCCACGAGGCCCCACCGCCATCTGATCTACACTCGAAATGCGATTACCACCGTGTGCATGCAACACGCTCGCACTCTCGGCCCATCGCGCACACGCCTGGCCAGGCTGCAAGAGCTTTTCCTTCACAATTCTCCTCACACCCATCCCCAAAAGAGAGGTGGAAGCAGGCAGAACCATGACATTTGTCTCTGCCTAAATGAAATCCAAAAGTCTGCGGAAATGCAGGTTGGTGGGAGATCTCTTTTCCGAACTGCATGCACCCAGACCCTCAGCAAACATTTCTCCGAGCCCAACTGGCTGGTGGGGCAGACTTGGGTGGACACGCTAAAGTGTACATACACGAGCCTCCTGCCATGCACACAAATACAGACACAAAAGGTTTTTTTTTTTAATAGACTCTCTTTGTGATTCTTACATACACAAGCAAATAGACACAGATATAGGCTTTGGCCCCCACAGCCACGGGCAACTCTGCAAATTAAGAGTTTTTTTGCAAGAATGGGGAAGAGGAGAAACAGGTATAATTTCTCAGCCTTCACCTTGAAAAACACTCATCAGTCTTCCTGCTGTATGACCCTCAGACTTCTCTAGCACCCCCCCCCCCCAAACACATAAACATACTTCCTATCTGTTTGGCCAGGTGCCTTTTTGCTTAGCGGAAGCCCCTGTTAGCCGCAGAGAATGCAGAACATAGAGGAAGTAATCTGGGACTGGGAGAGAGGCAGTAGGATTGGGGTCTCTCTCTATTCGGCTTCCCCCATCCCCACACCACCACCAATGAAAGCCTCTTTGGGCCCCCTCCTTCCCTCTCTCCCTCCCTCCATCCCTCAAGTGGGGGAAATAAGCTATAGGGGTTCTGCCCTTCCGCATTTAAAACAAAACATCTTTTTCCCTATTCTCTGCTTTAATGTGTGAGCTGGGTATGGAAGTGGAACTTGGGGACCATCTATCGCAAAGATGTAGCTAGGTCAGTGGCCTTCTGTGGAGCCTCTTACCCTGGGAAACTGCGCCACTCAGAACATCAAGGCAACGGAAATGGGCACTGGGTGCCTCCAAACTTCCATACCTTTGGCTCAGAAGCAGAGGGCTTTTGAAGAAAGGGACTCCATTCTCTTCCTTGTAGATTTCCCTACCTGCTTCCCGACAGTCAATCTCCTGGCCATCCCCACCTGGATATCTATCAGGTTGGAAGAAAATCCTTGAACTCTCAAAGGCAGAAAGGAGTACCCCCAAATGCACAGCCACACAAGTGTATTCAGACATATGCACACACACCGCTCCAGTCACACCCAATCCCTTCACCCAACATACTCACAACTCACCCAGTCCCGAGCCCACTCCGAGTCCTCTGGACCCCCCTCACACCCCCATCTCGGGCCAACATTTGCTCCCTCTCAGCACTCACACACCTCACTTCCTGGCTGGCTTGCTGGGACACCATCCCGCTAGCCTAGTGTGTTCATTTTCAGGAAGGAGAGGAGGGCGTGGGGCCGGGTGGGGGTCTTGGAGAGCTGAGGGTTCTGGGTGCGACGCAACCGGGGGCGCAGGCCGGCCTCGGGGAGGTGGGGAGGTGGGTGGGGGGGACCAGGCAGCGCGCGGAGCGCCGCCTAATCCAGCCGGAGCTCGTGGGCCGCGGGTGCATTTATCATCCCATTACTGTAACAAATCCGGGCTCTACTACATGAAAGGTAAAATGAATTACCGACGTTAAGCCGTCAATAAAGTCATTTCTGTAAATGGTGTCTCCAAAGGGCCGCCGCATTATTCAGCTGGCTTTATCAGCTGGCTGGAAATTACGTGGAGGAGCCGGGCCGCGCGGCGCGCGGGGCCGCTCACTTTGATTAAGCGTCTTGCCAGCGCGATGTGACAGAGCTTTTGACCAGGGTTTTATTCACAGGCCTGTGATGAACGCCAAGCTGATCAGGCGGAATGAAGAGTAATTAAAACCTATAAATTATCTTCCGCAGCCCTTCTCGAGGCGTCTCCTGCAGGCGAGATAAGGCGTCGAGACCCTATTTACGGCGCTGAAAGGGACCGCGGCGCACAAAAGCTACGCGGCTAAATAGGATATTGATAGTGTCCTAATTAGAATTTAATTAAGTACCCACGCTCGCTTGCGGGATAAAGATTTCAATTTTGCGAACTTAAATATAAATAAAACCCCACCCCCCATTTCGGGGAGAAAAGGTGGGGGCACCGGGAGATTTTCGGGGAGCCCTTGGGTGTAGAACTGAAGAGGACCCGGCCGACTCCCAGGTGGGGCTGGGGGGTGGGCTTGGGAGGGCCGAGGAGATCACCCCGGCGGCCGGCTCAGCGCAGCGCTCCCCAAAGTGGTTCGGGCAGCCCCCAGGCGGCCGGAAAGGTCTAACCCGGAGCTCTGAGAACCCCAGTAGAGGAGGACCCCCGGCCGACCCGAGGATGCAGCCAGCAGCACCGACTCCCACTCTCCACCAGCCTCTAAACTTCGGGTCCTGGGGCGGTTCGGCCTTTCGCGGGTTTCGTTTTATTTTCCTTCCAACCCTCTGTGACTTTTCTGGTCACGGGGGAATTGTTTTGTATCGTCCTCTAACACAATATCCCCCCAGAGACCCCTTTTCCGCTCCCAGACGAGGATGGGGCCAGAGAGAACAGGTCCCCCGGAGCCCCACGCTAACATCCCTGAGAAGGCCTAAGTTGCCCAAGCCGCTCTGGCCACTCTCCGGGACCGCAGGCTGCAGGATACAGTGTGCACCTGGCCCTCTGAAATAGCTCGGCAGGCAAACCCTGCCGGTGTCCAGCGCCTCACCTCCCCCCACTCTCCATCCTTGGCGTGGGAAAACTTTTAGGGTGCCTCGACCGACCAGGAAACAGCGAAAAAGAGCCCAGCGGACTGGAGACGAGTCTCCGTGAGTGTGGAATTGGCATGAGCCTCCGCGATCCCCCAAAGCTTGGGAAGAACACGCAGGGCTAGAGCCAGAGGCCTC
Source organism: Nyctereutes procyonoides (assembly GCF_905146905.1). Lineage (NCBI taxonomy): Eukaryota > Metazoa > Chordata > Mammalia > Carnivora > Canidae > Nyctereutes > Nyctereutes procyonoides. The sequence goes on along the minus strand of NW_026575030.1, from coordinate 7,688,125 downwards.
CAGGGAGTTGGGAGCAAGTCCAGAGACGTCTGGGCAACCGGGTTAAACTCGTTGTACACATCGTCAGCTGGCTAGGGCAAACAGTTGGGGTGCAGTGCTTTCATTGGTTTGATTTCACTTTGCAGGGAAATCTAACTGGAGGTGGCCCTGAACCCAAAAGCCGTGCCTCGCGTGCATCTGCCCTCGAACCTGCTTGGCCCAGGGGCCGGCCCTGGACAACTCTACGAGGCCCGGATGGCTTTGACTCAGGCGGCCAGGGAAAGAGCAGGCGCCTGGTGCGACCGGCTCTCCCGCTCTCTCGCGCCCTCTGGGCTTAATGGCGCCAGGACAGCTCCCAGGGGGGTTGTCGAAGGTCCGGACAGGGTAGGATAGGGTAGGACAGGAGTAGGGATACTCCGGAAAGGACACGCAATGCAGCTGGCCGGCGTGCACTGCAAAACCGACAAACACACGGTGCTAGCTAGGAGCAAGTCGCCTCCGGGTTTGCTATTTATGAAAAAATAAACTGCTTATCTGCAAGTAACCAACTCTAGGTCTATTTCACATCTCTGACCCTCTTCGTCTCACCCCTTCCCTACACACACACACACACACACACACACACACAGACATTTTACCTTTCATAACAAGAAAAAGAGAGAGAAAATAAAAGGCTGAGTTTCTTAGGCATAGGGATGTAAAAGAGCCGAGGCTCCTGCCTCCTGACCCTGTGCCCGGCGCGCACGCACCCATAATCCTGCATTTCTCCAACAAGTTGTTTATGGAGTTGCTTCTCTATTTGCCTACACCCCCCGCCCCCGAAATCCACCCCTCCCTGGTCTCCTTTGCCCCTTCCTCGGTCCTGGCTTGAAAGAGGGGGAGGGGCTCGGGCTCGGGTGGGGGAGGGCGGGCCGGACGCGCGGGGCTCAGGCCGCGGCGCCCCCTCTCCGCCAGCGGCCGCCGCCCCCGGATTATTTATCCGCAAAGTCCCGCGCGCGCCCATTGGGCCGAGGCCCGGGTGTCAGCGCGAGTCCTGGCTCGCCATTGGCCCCGCACACGTGCGGCCTGACTCACGTGCTTCCGGTTTGAAGGCAAAAAGTGTGCCTGGGTGATTTTTTTTTTAAGCGAGAGAGTTTGTGCAAAGATCCGAGCTGTCAGAGATTTGAAAAAAAAAAAAAAAAAAAAGAAGAAGAAAAAAAAAAAAGGCAGCCCCGGCGCTGGCGGAGACGCGCTCTCCCTGCAAAAAAAGCAAAGGCGATTAAAGGCGCTGCCAGCCTCGCGCTCTGGGCACAGCTGAGCGTGACACTCGGGGAAGTAAAACCCCTCACTACTGCCTAGGAAGATGGCTAGACTTTAAAGACTATTTTTTCCCTTTAAGAAAAAAATTTCTTGGGGCTTTTTTTTTCTTTTTTTCTTGCTTTATTTTTTTCTTTTCTTTTTCTTTTCTTTTTTTTTTTTTTCTTCTTGGCCGTGGCTTACTCCCCATTTAAAACAAATCATTGAATCTGGTGGCAGAAAGAAAGAAAAAAAAAGAAATAGCCAAGTGTCTCCATATCTGGATGTCTACAAATTAGAGAGGGAGAGACAGCGAGATCTATCTGCTCGATAAGAGCGAGCGATCCAGGCCAGGCGCCTGGGCTTTTTTTCCTGCACCCGCCCCGTGCCTTCGCTGGGGCTCCGCCGGCCTCCTTCCTCCGCGCACCCCCACGGGCCGCTGGCAAAGTGGGGTGGGGAGCGAGGCGGGGGGGGCGGGGGCCGGCGCGGCTGCCGGGGCGGCGGGGCGGCCGAGCATGGAAGAACAGCAGCCGGAACCTAAAAGTCAGCGCGACTCGGGCCTCGGCGCGGCGGCGGCGGCGGCGGCGGCCCCGGGCAGCCTGAGCCTGAGCCTGAGCCCCGGCGCCAGCGGCAGCGGCGGCAGCAGCGGCAGCGATGGAGACAGCGTGCCGGTGTCCCCGCAGCCCGCGCCCCCCTCGCCGCCCGCGGCGCCCTGCCTGCCGCCCCTGGCCCACCACCCGCACCTCCCCCCGCACCCCCCGCCCCCGCCGCCGCCGCCGCCGCAGCATCTCGCGGCGCCTGCTCACCAGCCGCAGCCCGCGGCCCAGCTGCACCGCACCACCAACTTTTTCATCGACAACATCCTGAGGCCGGACTTCGGCTGCAAAAAGGAGCCGCCGCCGCCGCAGCTCTTGGTGGCGGCGGCGGCCGGAGGAGGCGCAGGGGGAGGCCGGGTGGAGCGTGACCGGGGCCAGACCGGCGCAGGTAGAGACCCTGTCCACCCGCTGGGCACGCGGGCGCCGGGCGCCGCCTCGCTCCTGTGCGCCCCGGACGTGAACTGTGGCCCACCCGACGGCTCTCCGCCAGCCGGCGGCGGCGGCGCGGGTGCGTCCAAAGCCGGGAACCCGGCGGCGGCGGCGGCGGCGGCGGCGGCGGCCGTGGCGGCGGCGGCGGCGGCGGCGGCAGCCAAGCCTTCGGACAGCGGCAGCGGCAGCGGAGGCGGCGTGGGGAGCCCCAGTGCGCAGGGTGCCAAGTACCCGGAGCACGGCAACCCGGCCATCCTGCTTATGGGCTCAGCCAACGGCGGGCCCGTGGTCAAAACTGACTCGCAGCAGCCCCTCGTGTGGCCCGCCTGGGTGTACTGCACGCGCTACTCGGATCGCCCGTCCTCCGGTGAGTACCCAGCCCGCGGCCGCGCCATGTCCTTCCGCCCCGCGGACGCCCCCAGGGCTCCCCGCCGCCGCCGCCGCCGGGCCGGGGAGAACAGCCCCGGCCTCGGGTGCTCTCTTCTCTCACGGCTGCCGCCGCCTCCTCCTCCTCCTCCTCCTCCTCCTCCTCCTCCTCCTCCTCCTCCTCGGCCCCCGTCCCGGTCGCAGTCGGGTGTGCCCCCAGTTCTGCGCTCCTGGCCTCTGTGGCCGCCACTCGAGAGGCTGCAGCTCCTGGCACGGGAAGCTCGAGTCTCGCTCGATCCTTCGGTTTGGAACTCCGAGCCCCTCGGGCCTTCTTTGTGTTTTTACCTTTATTATCCTTAAGAAACAAACAAACAAACAAACAAACAAACAAACAAACAAACCCACAACCAGTCATTGATTTTTCTTCCAGGGAGAGGGGTGTTGAGAGCCGGCGGGAAGGTGGGCCTAGTGATCGGGCTCTGAAATCCCGCCAGCCAGGTCCTGCGGAGGCCGAAATGGAGCAAGGCTCTCATCAGAGAAATAATCCTCACCTTGTGTTCATACAAACACAAATACCATGTCGATATTTTCTGAGGAAAGTTCATTTACAGAGAGATAGATTGGAGAACACACAGAAAGAGAGAGAAAAGCCTTTGATCGCTGTCCCTCCTCCCCAGGCCCGGTAAGCCAGAGAGTCTGACCCGGGTGGGTAGAACCCAGGGAGAGATGGTGCCGGGAATCCGCCCCCCCCCCTCCTGTGGTTCTCTGCTGCTCGCAGACAGTGGGAGAGGAGAGGAGACGGGTCAGGCTCCCGCCGGATCGCGGGGGCTCGGGGCGTGACTGGCAGCCTCCCCGGCAGCTTCTTCCTGCCGCTGGCACATCCTCCGGGCCCTGCCCCTTACTTCTTTCACTCCGTTCTTCCTCAGCTCTGCCAGTTAGCAGATTTCTCCAGCTATAGGTTGTTTTTCTCGACTGCCTTAGGCCCCTTTTCTGCCTGTCCCTCGCACTCGGAGACCCCGAGGCCGAGACGTGCCCTGGGGCAGCCCTAGGCCCCGGGAGAGGAGGCTGGGGCCTGCCCACCTTCCGGGGCGGCAGCACGGGGGAGGCCGGTGGGCGCATCGAGGAGGACGGCAGGGGTCTGGCCTACAGCTGGCGTTGCGGCACCGGGTCCGGTAGGAGGCCGGGCACAGCGCAGCCACGCGCCCGCTCTACTCCGGCTGGCGTCTAGCCTCCCCACGGTTGCCGGCCGGGCGCGGATCGATGCACGCTATCAGCCCCCGCCATCTCGAGCCCCGTTATTGACACGTCGGGCTCCCTGAACCTCCGAAAAGCTGCTTTGATTGACTCGCCTGATGGATAGAGTGATTGAGCTGTCAGGCTGTGAGGCTCAGGCCGGCCGGGAGGCTACGATTTTATTACAAGTGTCCGCGCCTCTGCACACACATACACAACACTCTCACAAACGTCCGGGACGCACAACGCACAGCGGGGCCTTTCTGGAGATGTACACATCTTTGCCCGCTCAGCTAATTGCTAATCTAAACCGAGGCCGTCCTTCCTCCCCACCCCACCTCTCAGTCCTCTCTGCACCCAGCTTAGGAGCCGGCCTTGCCTTTGTTCTTGGCTGCTTTCTCTCTTCGGTGCCTGGGGAGGCAGGGTACTGGTTCCTCCTGCATGGGCAGTTCACGGAGATGAACCTCAACCCAGACCTGAGTCGCTGCAGTCAGCCGGGCCTGGACTCTTTTGTCACAGGACAGCTAGTAACCCCAGGCTCTGGTCGACCCCTGGAGCCAGCAGCCCAGCTTGCCCTTCTGTTGCTAGGTTTGGAGATGCTGGTGAAGACCCTTCTTTCCAGACAGTTTCAGATATTAAAAGGCACGACAGGGACTTAACTTGGCTCAGGAAGCTCCCATAACCAGGGCAGGGCCCGCCAAGTAAATGCCTAAATGCCGGAGGACTTGGGTCTGAGGCTGATGGACAGAGGTTCTGGCTTTAAAAGCTGCCTCCTCTTTCCCCCTCCTCTCTCCAGATCTGGACTCCATAGCAGCTTTCTTCTCAGACTAGGTTTTGGGAGAGACTTCACCTTGTTGGGGAGGTTTGCTGGGGCCTCTTCCCATATCCATCTGTGATGCAAAGCACAGATTTCTGTCCCTGTTGTCCCTCTGTCTCTTGACCTCTGCCCATAGTTTGCTCATGAATGGGGCGGGTGGGGAGGGGGATGTAGTCTCCTTGCAAATGTCATAGATGGGCAGGGGAAGCGGATCTGGCCTGTTTTTGTTATACAGGACTTTTCAATCCTGAAAACTGTAGCTTACATGTTCAAAAGACAGAAGAGAGACCGTGCCTGCGCAGCCGGGTAGAGGAATGGGGACAGTGGGCTCTTTCTTACTAGCACCATCCAAGGGGCAAAGCAAGCAGAGAACCCTGGGGGCCAGGGTCATGTGGGTAAGATGTGTAACTGGGTGAAAGCCTTTCCCCCTCCCTTCAGAGAAAGGGGTGCTTAGTGTCTCCCTGAGACCCTCAGTGTCTCCCTGGGACCCTAGAAAGGGCTTCCTTTAGGCCAAAGAGAAAGGAGAGGCACAGAGAGCACACGGCGGAAAATCTAGGCAAGCCCCTCACCATCCCCTTGTTTTCCGGGGTCAATCGCTATAAGCAGATGGGGTCTTATTTTAAGTACTGGGTGGAGGTGCACATCTTGGGAAGGCAGCTGGAGGGTTCCTTTGCAGGCTGGCAATTTCCTCAGGGCAGTCCTGCCCCGGTGTCTTCACTGGCCCGGTCTTGAGCCTCTTTTTATTCCAGGGCTGTGAAGACAGCAGGCCCCTGACCTCCAACTCTGGGATCCACCGGACGGGGCTCCGAATGTCTCTCCATCTTGTGGGATTTAAGTCTGGCCCGCGGCTCTCTGAATTGGGGTGTGGGGTGCACAGACAGCTGTGGCCGGTTTTCCTCCGCGGCCTCTGGTCCCCCAGAAGGGGAGTGGGCCGACCCCAGCGGCCAGGCGATTGCTCTCGGGGCTAGGCGGCGGGAGGGAGCTGGGGGCGCAGCGGGGCCTCCGCTGTCGCCCCGGAAGCGCGGGGCGCGATCCCCTGCAATTCTCACGGCTTCCTCTGCCCTCTCCCCCCTCCCCTCTGCCCTCCGTCCCCACCCCCACCCCCACCCGGCCCTCTCCGCCGCTGCAGGTCCGCGCACCAGGAAGCTGAAGAAGAAGAAGAACGAGAAGGAGGACAAGCGGCCTCGGACGGCGTTCACGGCCGAGCAGCTGCAGAGACTCAAGGCGGAGTTCCAGGCGAACCGCTACATCACGGAGCAGCGGCGGCAGACCCTGGCCCAGGAGCTCAGCCTCAACGAGTCCCAGATCAAGATCTGGTTCCAGAACAAGCGCGCCAAGATCAAGAAAGCCACAGGCATCAAGAACGGCCTGGCGCTGCACCTCATGGCGCAGGGACTGTACAACCACTCCACCACCACGGTCCAGGACAAAGACGAGAGCGAGTAGCCGCCGCCGGCTGGGGCCGCGCGGTCCGGCCGCCGCGCCCGCGCCCCCTCCTGGCACCGCCGCCGCCGCCGCCCGCCCGGCCGGCCCCACGCCGGGGGAGAGAGAATCCGCACCAGGAGGGAGGGAGCAGCAGGGAAGAGGGAGCGCGAGCGAGCGAGCGAGCGTCTCAGAATGGAGAGTCACGTTTGAACGAAACATTTTTAAAAGGGGAGAAAGACTCGGACAGGTGCTATCGGAAAATAAGATCTATTCCCTGTTCACAGTTTAAGGGGCGAAACTGCGAACTCCTTAAAGCTCTATCTAGCCAAACCGCTTACGACCTTGTATATATTTAATTTCAGGTAAGGAAAAGAAATATGTGTAGCGATCTCTATTTGCTGGACTTTTTATTAATCTCCTTTATTATTATTGTTATAATTATTATAATTATTATAATTATTTTATCCCCCACCTCCGCCTCGCTGCCCCCGGCCCAGTTTCGTTTTCGTTGCCTGTTTTGAATGTTGTGGCTTCTCCGGTGCCTCCCGCCCCGCATCGCTGGCCCCCGTTTCTCTGGGACTTTTCTTTGTGTGCGTGAGAGTGTGTTCCCTCGCGTGTCTGCCCTTGGCCTCCCGCCCTCCCCTCCCCCTCCCCCACCTCCAAGCCCCTTCTGTCGGTCTGTCTGTCCTGCCCCCCTTTCGTTTTCCGGAGACTTGCTGAGAAATACGACCCCACAGACTGCGAGACTGAACCGCCGCTACAAGCCAAAGATTTTATTATGTTCAGAAACCTGTAGTCTGAAATAAAGTGTACACTGTGCTCACGAGCCGCTGGCGGCTCCCCTCCTTGCGCGCTGGGGGCGGGTGTGGGCGCCAGGCACCCGAGGGCCCCGCGCACGCAGCGGGCCGCGACCCCTCGCCCGGGCCGGCCTTCCGAGACCTCCGGCAACGAATCCCGAGGGCAAGACCAGCGCGCGGCGGTGGGGGCGCCCCGGATCCCGGGAGGTCCGGGTCTGGAGGGTCCGGAGGCCCACGCCCGGTCTCGGATTGCGTCCGGAGGAGCCCGAAGGCAAAAGCCCAGTCCTGACTTCGGAAACACTGCCCGAGCTGTCCGGCTGCTCCCTGTGCGGGCCAGGCCCAGCCTGGCTTTGGCCTCCTCTCCAACCTGCTCGGCTCCTCCTTGGGCTTGCACCTTTCCCTTTTCTTTCTTCCCTCCCCTCACAACCAGGTTGTGCTTGAGGGTTTCCCCTCCAGAAGCCCAAGGCCTTTCCCAAGGCGGGGCAGAGGTGAGGGGCTGCCCCCCGCCCCCCAATTCCCAGCTGCCGGCTAGGCTGCGGGGGTGGCCCTTCGGACCTGGCCTCCGGGCCTGGCCTCTCCGCCACCTGGACCTTGCCGCTCCTAGTGCAGAGAAGTGATTCCGTGGGTGAAGCGGCAGGTGGAGGCCGGCACATGGAGCCTGTCCTGGCGAGGATCTCATGGTCCTTCAGAGCCCAGGGAGAAGAGGCCCCGGATGCTGGGAAGCTATGCAAAGCAGCAGCTCAGTCAGCTGCTGGGATCGCTTTCTCTTGGGGGACCCGCATTCTCACTTGGGCACAGGCCTGCCTCCTCCAGACACCAAACCTAAGCGGAGTCACTCTCAGAAAGCCAACAAAGGCTTGCTTCCTGACGGAGGGGGGCGCAGACGCAAGCATCCAGGACCCTCAGGACACATGGACTTCCCCTGAGGGAAATGTCTGCACTCCTGCCCCTGACCCTGGGGCCTGTCCTTCCAGGGCAGGCACTGGGCCCCCTACTTTCAGGGACTAGAAGGAGGAGGAACAGAGAGGGAGGTGCCTCCTCACGAGGTAGCATCTCCCTTTTGTCCAGCATTTGTTTTTGTTTCTGTTTTTTTCATGGTAAATTCTCCTTTCCTCCTTTCTACCTGTCTTCTGAAATATGTGTGTATGTACCCATACATGTGTGGCCAGATGTAGGTGACCTTGCAAACTTGTGTGCATATGTGCTCATGTGCAAATAGAGCTTCACCTGAGGAGTTACCTGGTTTTTGTGTGTCCCTGCATGTGTGAGTATTGTGCTCACTGTGTGTCCACTCCTCTGTAATTAGATGCATACTTGGATGTTTGTGAACTCGTGAAAGTGCATGTGTTCATTTTTGTTTGCACACTAGAATGCTTGCAGGGGTGTTTGTTGGGCTTGTGCATGCTTGGGAACTCTGTGGTCTTGCCTTGGGTTTCTTTCCTGTTGTCTTTGCAGGGTTGATTTGGTGAGAAGTGAGAATTGGCCCATCATTCTTCCCGTTTCCTTGAAAACCTTGCCCCTGATTCAGGCCTATACCCAGAGAAGTGACAGGGCTAGTAGACTCAGGATTCCCTGCTCAAAGGTCTGGGGGCTTGAGGTTCAGTGGTCTGGAGTTGGAGAGCATATTTGATATTGCCATGGGTTCCCAACTTTATTGCAGCAAATCTTTTCCTTCCATCCCCTTCATGCCTTCTCAGGGCTAACATCGACTAACATCTGCACAAAATGGGTGCTTAAGGGCTCCTTGAGTGAAGAGCTGGAAGCAGAGGCCAGGGCCCTTCCCTTGGATGGCCCCAGTGAATGGTTTTCTGGTGGTTGGAAGTACATCCTTTGCCTTCCTGGGTGGGGAAAGGGGCCTGGGATCTTCAAGCCTTCAAGCTCTCCGGGGCTTCAGGTTAGAGGGTCTGAGACTTGGCACCCAGGGTCCTCCTCCCTTCATCAACGTAGCTTACTTAGAACATCTGGAAGGGTCCTGGCCACATCCAGATGTGGTTTTGGGGGCTTCCTGCTCTACAGAGAACCTGGTCCTTTCTTTGAGTGCCTGGAAGTGGGGCTGCCCTTTCTTTGCCCATCTCCACTGTGGCCTTTAGGGTACCTACGCCCATCAAGACCATCAGATCTAGAGGCTGGGGCAGGAGCTAAGGCGAACAGGAGCTAAGGCGAACTCCAGGAATCATACTGTTCCTTAGGGTTAATTCTGGAGGTCAAAGCCAAGAGTTCCTCCTCTCAACCCTGGGGAGGAGGGAGGAGGCAGTTACCCTCCCCAGGACTGTATCAGTAGAGCTTATAGATGTTTCATTATTACGTAATTTGATTTCTTGCCCATATCTCCTCTTATCTTCCAACCACTGTGGACGGAGACAATTTTCTTCTTTGTTCAGTGGAGGAAACTGGAGCTCGGAAGACTTACATATTTGGTCCATGCCTCCTCTGTGGCTGTGTCTTTCTCTATGTCATCTCTCCTCTTAACAACGGTCTCGGTCTCGACCTCAGGAATCTGGCCCAGGTCCTGACTTTCCTACCTTCTTGCCCTTCTCATCCCCAGTTTCCCTGCTTCCAAATTGGGGCTGAGAAGAGAAGAAGAAGACTATGGTCAGCCGTCTTTCTTGTTCCCCCCTCTAAAATAAGAAAGTAATAATAATCATAAATAGGCATTGAGTTCTCTGATTTATTCGGCTGGCATAGTGAGCCGCCTGTGTATTAAAAAGTCTGAGGTTGCATCGAAATAAATAGTGGAGTGTGCTATCCCAACTTCCTCATTTTCTACCCTAAAAAAAAAAAAAGAAATCGGATTGAACCATAAACTTAAATCTTCCTCAGCCCAGAAGGCAATACACACTATTGAGTCTAAACACTATCGATCCCTGCCTCTTTCGGAGGGCAAAGGTCTCTGTTTTCTTACTCAAAATTCTTGTTCCTTCAATGGGGTCAGGGGGAGGCTGCAGATGGAGGAGGGGATATTGGAGGTGTGTGAGGCTACCCGGTATGTCTGCAAGTTTACATGTTTGTGGGGGCATTTGTATAAGGGTGGTATTAAGTATATTTGTTCAGGCTTGGGAAGTGGAAATGTGTGTTTGGGGTGTATGGGTGCCAGTAGTGACTGTTTGGTGTCTGTGAATGTGTGCATATGTGGTCAGTTCTCAGGCCCCCTAGGCTGGGCTGCCCCAGGGCACTGAGAGGGAGCGGCCTGCTAGCCTGCCCCCTACCTGGCTCCCACAGCCCTGTGACCTACGGCAGGACTTCCAGAGGTGATCTCACCAGAGAGGTCACTGTGTCTGAGTCTCCCCCTACCCCAGGTCTCCAACACCCCCATCCAATGCCCTCAGTAAAAGGCCTACTTGCAGGGGCAGGGGTGAGCCTTGGCTGACTCCTAGAGACCAGAGGCCAATGTCAGGAAGGGTAGAGAAGCCCTGGCCAGACTCCTTATCCTGGATGAAGGTGGCCACTGTGGTTCCCTAGAGTGGTCATCAGCTCCTCCAACAGTCAGCCTAGATTTTCCTTTTTGTGTTGGAGGAAACCCATTCCTCTGACAGTAGAGGCTGCTTTCCCCTGCACAGACCAGGACAGGGGGTGGGAAGGGGCAGGGAGGCCTGGCAGCTTTGCCTCACCTGGGGTGGGGGGAGTTCACAACGGAAGCTTTCACTCTGAGGGAGGTAGCAGAGTATTGCTCCATCCCTCTGCACTCCCACCAGAGACCTCTCCCACTTTGAACTCAGGTGAGAGGGCTACTCTCCTGTGGCGACTTGTAGAAAGGGCCAGGGCTGGGGACTCTGCCAACCCCCACTCCTCCCCCCCAATGCTTTAGGCCAGTCTTTTAATGAAGTCCCATTGTTGGAGGGGGTCCTCAGGGATTCTTGAATAAAAAGGTTTTCATTTCACACAGGCAGGGGTGGGGAAGTTGGGAGAGTGTGGGGGAGGGTGAGGGAGGGTGGGGAGGGTCCTGAGAGGGTAAGTTCCTCATTCAAAAGCACACAGCAAGTGAGAGGCAACCCCTTCACCCCCCACCCCCACCCCGGCTTTCCTGAGTCCAGTGTCCTTCCCAGTGCCCCACTGAGTGGGTAGAGCTATTGCACATCCAGCCACTCAGCACACGTGCTTCTGCACATCAGAGAACACAAGCATCCATTCATCTGTGTGTATACACAGGCACATATGTAGAATATGTGCACGTATACAAAGAAATGTAAATGGGCTATGTATTGAGGTGTATTCACAGCAGGTACAGGGACATTGCCTCCATCGAAGCTTCTGGCACGCATTTATGCGTGGTCCAGGTGTACACATACTGGTGTCCAACACATATCAGCCCTTCCCTTCCATGGAGGCCACCAGGGAGAACTGGGGTGGAAGTGGGTGGGTTGATTGGGTGGGGGTCAGGAAGACTAGAATCAGGACAGCCAGTGGAGTGGAGTGGTGGGGTAGCCCCTTCTCTCTCCCAGAAGGAAGCTGGGTCCAGGTGACTCCAAGCTCAGACACAAGACAAACCCTCTCCAGCCTTACAGTGTACTCTGTACCTTCCAACATGCATCTCCCTGGGGAATAGCAGGGCTTTGGGCAGGAGGGGGCAAAGTTCCTAAAGCCAGATTTCTCAGAGAGCTTGGTAAGTCCTGGACCATTACAATTTGCTCCTTGGGTTTACATCTAAATGCAGTCTTTCCAGGCTGAGGTGTCACTCTGGAGGTGGAACTCTGGGATTTTCACCACAGATATGGGGGTGGGTTGCTTTGGGGACATTGTGGAAGATTTCAGGCCACAGTAATGGAAGGCTCTGGGTGGAGGTGAGTCTGTAGCAAAGCAGGGATTTACTGTGGGTGTGCAGGCACTCACATCTTACCCTGAAGAGAGAAGTGGTATCTATCACTCGCTGGTCTCTTGGTGTTAGGAAAGTGGTGGGGTGGGGGTGGAATGGGAGGAGGGGATAGGAGTGTTGTGTAGAGGAGGTGGTGAGCACGAGCAACCCCCCTCTTCAACTTTGCTGGGGCATAGGATAAAACTCACATCCTTTTAGGGACTAACAGCCACCAACAGATTCCTCCCTGCCCCCTGCCACCACGCAAGTGCACTGGAGGGCATTTGGAAGCGCCAACAGGGGTGCTCATCCTCCCCAGGGCTGAGGACTATAATGCAGGTGCCAGAGGAACACAATTACAGCTCAGAGGGGAGGGAGACCCCTGCGGGCAAGACGGAAGGAGTCTCGGGAACAGAGGGACCCACAAGTATTTAAAATTTGGCCACAATGGCTGCCAGAGGGGGCCAAGGTCTTGATACAGACCAACCAACCCAGGCAGAAAGACTCCCAGTTCTGCCATCTGATAAAGCCAACACAATGGGAAACAACGGATAAAGCTCTGCTGCTGCTTGGCAGCCTCCACGGGCTGGGGAGAAGCAACCATCAATGTCTCCAAGCTGAAGGTAATGTAGATGCTGAAGAAAACAAAGAAAATCCCAGAAACCACCTCAGCAGGTCTTTCCCTGTCCACTCCCCTTCACTTCCATGAAACAGGTCTTGTCCACCGGACCGGACGGAGGCAGTTCAGAAAAGGACACTCGCAGAAATTTAAATCTAACAATAACATAATCATTATTTATTGCCTGCTCACACTGCTCGCTATTTGGCATAATTTACTTCATTCAACCTCATAGATCTCTTTGAGTTGGAATGTATCATCCCCATTTTACAGATAAGAAAAGTGAGGTCCAGGGTCATCTTGCCAAGGTCACACCAAACCAAATGAAAGCTTACACTGTAGTCATGCATGGTTAGACTACCAGGCTGCTTTGCCTTGGCACCTCACAGTATGAAGTCTCCAGCCTACGGAGACTTTGGCACATGGTAGGGACAGGCAGCGGCTGGGGTTCAGGGCTAGCGTCTGTCTTTTGGCATCTCAAGTAGGAGTGGTCCTCAGCCCCCACGTCCCCATCCTGCACTCCCTCCGTCTCCCCCAATCTCGCAAGTCGGGCCGAACTCCTGCCATCGCACCCCGCTCCACCTGGGTCCCAGACTGGGCTCCTGGGGTGAGCGGACCCCCGCCCGCCACAGTCAGCGGTGTCTGCCGCCCTCCGTCTTCTCCCACCTGCGCAGGCCGGTGAGGGGACGCCGCGCGCCCCAGCCAGGTGTCTCCGCCCTTGGCCCGGCCCCAGCCCGGCTGAGCGGCCTGGAGCGCTCGGGCCGAAGGCGCCTCGAAGGTGCATTTCCGGGGAGCGCGGCCCAGGCGGCAGCCCCGAGCCCCCGAGCCCCTCGGTCCAGCAGGGTGTTGGCGCCCCGCACGCCTCCGGGGCTCGCCTTCCCTCCAGGCTCCGCGAACCCCCCGCTGTGCTCGCCGGGCCCGGGCCGCGGCTCCCTCTCCGCCCGTCGGAGACGCGAGGGGAGGGCCCCTCCAGCCACATCCCCGCGCCCCATCTCGGGGCAGGCGACGGGACCTCGCCCCGCGCCCCCGCGCCCCCGCGCCCCCGCGCCCCACCCGGGCTTCTCCTGGCGGCGACTCTCAGTGCAGTTTCGATTTGTGTCTAGGCCGGGTTCGCGCTCCTCTCTGTCATTTTCTGTGGGTCCCTCCACGTCCTCCGCTCCCAGGTTTCCGCTTCCAGCCTCTCCAGGCCGCCAGCCCTCGGCCCCCGCGGCCGCTGTGCCCGGGCGTCCCCGGCCTCCCCGCCTCCTCCCGCCCGGCCCAGCTCCCAAGGTCGCTCCCCGGGCTCCGAGGGGGGCGGGCGCCTTCCCACCTTCCTGCCCCCCCCCCGCCCCGGGCGAGGTACCAGCGCTGACCTTGAGGCGGCCAGGCTGCCCCCCTCCCCGTGTTCTCCTGCCACCCTTGCCTCTCCTTGACTTGATGGCTCTCGGGTCGTGGTCACTGGTGGCAGGGGCGTGGGGGCGGCGCCTTCCCCTGGCGGCACCCCGCAGGGGCTTGCAGTCTTGGCTGCGCACGCCCGGCCCCGAGCGGCCGGGCCTGGGTCAAAGCCGGGCGGAGGCGGGGTGGACCTGCAGGCCGGGAGATCAGACTTTACTTGTGTTGCTTCAACTTGCCCTGCACGGTTAGACCCGGCGCGCCGGCTCACACGCACCGCGGGGAGTCCGAACCCTCGCCGGCTCCGCTCGCCGGCCCGACCTGCCGGCTCAGCGCCCCCCGCGCGCCCTTGGCCTCCGCCGAGGCCCCGGCGCCACAGGGCTCGGCGTCCGCCTCCTCCGCGCGCACTCGGGGCTCACCTGGCCCCAGAAGGGCGGCCAGCTGAATTTTCCCGGAGTTAGGTGAGCGCCTTCCGAAATCCCCCAGGCGGGATCCTCTTTAGGGCAAAGAAAAAGTTGTAGCAGCAGCAGCAGCAGCAGCAGCAGCCGAATTCCTGGCTGCCTCTTCCCTCAGTAAAGCTAGCACCTTTCGGGGCCCAGACATTTGCCCACCTTCCCTCTCCTCTTCTGGAGATAATTTGGCCAAGTCACTTCCCTATGCACAGCTGCGGTTTCCCGCTCGGGTTCACTGTTTACTTGGAATTTCTTTAAAACCAGCGGCGCCAAATTGCCTTTGCTCTGCGTCTTCTCTGGGCGGGCCTCCCTCCGCCCAGGCCTTGCGGAGCTTCCAGAGGGCGCGGTCGGGCAAGGAGGGCTCGAGAGAGGCCTTGCTTGGCCTAGTCTGGGACGCGTCCTTCGGTCCTTTGCTCAATATCTCAGCCTCGCTCACCCCTGCAGATTGAGCTCTGGCCTTCACCGCGGGCCACCTCCCTTCGGGCTCCGACAGAGTGCCCAGTGCCATCTCCTCCTTAGGCACAGGCGGCAGCCAGGGGTAATCAGGATGTAGACACCCCAGAGAGGAGGGCTTGACCCAGTTCCACCCGCATCAGGTCTCCAGTTTCTTATCAATTGTCTAAAATGCCCTCACAGGGCCGGGCTCATTGACGGTGCATATGTAGTCTGTGCTGGTTTGGCAAAGGCAGGGAAGTGACAGGCCCCAGGGTGCTGGGTGAGTGTTGGGGGAGGGGAGAATGTGAAGGATACCTCTCCCGGAGGCCACTTTCTTTCAGCTAAAGTAAACGAAGTTCCCTTTGGGGAATCAAAGTTTTGGGGCTTTCTGACCCAGCAGGACCTGAGGGTGCGGTGTGGGGAAAGGAGGCACTGTGTTTTGTGCATCCCGGTTGCAAACTTTGGCCCCAAACAGAAGCAGGCAGCAAGTGAAAGTGAGCAGAGATGTGGGAGGTGGGGGCAGAGAAGGCACCACCAGGGCGAAGGGCTGACGTTCTTGGGTGCAATGGAGGGTGCAATGGAGGGAAGAGGACACTGCTGTTTCCAGTCCCCAGGTCCCAGGCAGAGGTCTCCATTGAATCTGCTCATTTGCCTTTCTCCGAGGCCGGGACAAGTCTCAATCTCATCCTCCCTAGACTCCCACACCTTCTCAGTTACCCCAGGGACAGCTGTTTGTACCACTGCCCTCCTCCTAGGAGAGCTGCCTGCTTTTGGATCTGGCCCACCAATCGAAGCAATTCAAGACCTGCCTGGTGAGGAGGCTCCGCAGTGGGGCCCTCCCTCCAGCTTCCTGGTGGGGTGGTGGACCCCCTTCTTCCCCAGAGACCCTCTAGAGCCAGAGTGTTGATGATCATTACTTTAAATTAAAAGTCCCTTTTTTCCTTTCCGTCTAAGCCCCAACTTAGTTTCAGAGAATGAAGCGTGAAAGCTCTTTTATGGAGATTACCGATGCTTCATTTATTCCCGCAAATGGCAAACACGGCCCAGGAAAAACCGAGCGAGCGAGCTCCTTGTCTCGGATCCTCAGCCGTCTCCGTGTTCACAAGCTCACTTGGCTGTGAGACGGGCGTCAGGGAAAGCCCCTGCAGTGGGCTTACCTGGGGAAGGGAATAGCTCCTTGGTAGGTCTGCGACAGCAGTCTCCTGTTGGGGGGTGGGGTGGGGATAAGGAACCAGCTACAAACCCCTGATTTGAGAGCTGAGGGATTTGGGACCAAAGAAAGTGTGTGTGTGTGTGTGTGTGTGTGTGTGTGTGTGTGTGTGTGTGTGTGGTGGGGGTGGCCCAAGTGTTACCTCTGAGGATCCCTGAGGAATTGAATTTATGCATGAGCGGGAGATATTGGTTATCCCCACCGGCCTGGCCAGATTTCGCTTCCATTTCCTTTTGACAGTGAGATTTGGGGTGCATTGCAGGAGAAAACCAGGAGACCCATGTGCCACTTCCTGACCTCATTTCACATTCCTGTGCCAACCCTACACCAGCCTTTGTGACTTCCATGCTGGGCCAAGTGGTTGTGTCCATAGTGACAGCTCTCCGTCCAGGGTTTTACTTTGTTACCTATGCACAGCCCCAAGGGCAGCCAGAAAGGGTGGGTCATTTTGGAAATGGATCCAGAACCTCTCAATCTTAGGCATACAAAACTCACCTAGTGACCTGGTGGTTGTCTCCTCCATAATCGAGGATTCTTTGGTCATTTCACAAGAGGCAGGTGGAAGGAAGTAAAATGACCTCCAGGAGGAAAGTGACAGAGGGTTCTTATTCTTTTGAGACAGAGCGGGAAAGTTTGAGAGGGAAAAGTAGAAGCTCCTGGAAGGAGAATTTCCCCGAGTTCAGGCTGAAATTCCTTTGTGACACTGTGTTATTAACTTGAACACGGTGGCGGTTCCACATTCCGACTATCCCACACTGGGAGCACCTCTGACACAAAAGCTATTGTTTGGGGGGTTGTGTGGATAACCAGGAGGGGCCATCAGCCCTTCTTCCTCTCACCTTAGGAAGCTCACAGGTTGCAAGGAAAGTGAAAGTGCTGCTTTTGTTTTAGAGGGACTTGTTTTTGTTTTATTTTGTTTAAAGAAGATAGCCTATGGAAGTGTGAAAGTGGGATTTGCCCTCCAGTGTCAATGGACTAGGCTGAAAAAAAGTGCAGTTTTCTTTAATATACAGCTGGTGACTTGTCTATGGCTTTCACGGGAGTCAAGCCTATTGCAGGTGCCTTTTCTCCCCTTAATGCATGATGACTCTTACACCACAGAGGTCCTCAGTGCCAAGAGGGGCTGTCTAAATGGGTTTTGAGAGCAAGATCATCCCACAGAGCCTGCGGAGGTTCCATGCAGTGAGGGAAGGCAAGGGTCCCCTAGGTTGGGGCCGGGGTGTGATGTGAAGTATTTGAGAGCACACAACACTGAGTCGGGAAAGGAGAAAAGAGGACTTGCTGCTTGCATGAACAGTTGCCAACTTTCATTAATTACTCAGTCACTTTAATGTGAAAGCAAATACCAAACTGCTCTAGTGCCCATTCTGGATTAATGGCCTGCAAAATTAGATGGGGAGGGGGCCAAAGTGAGAGTTGAGGTGTTCAGTACTATTCAACCCTCCTTTCAAATCCAGAGGGCTTTTGGGGTGGTTTTGCTTTTTTTCTCCCCCCAGAAAATGCCTGAGGTGGTGGTCAGGAAATTGAAAACTTAAAAAAAAAAAAAAAACAAAAGATATTCCTTCGTGAACAGAGGCTGGAGTCCCGTGACAAGGAACATCAGAGGGAAAGCCTTCTCTTGTGTCCTGATCAAGTATTCAGTCACTCAGCCTGGCCTAAACCGAGTGCCCGTGATGCAGGAACGTGGGCAACAGCAGGACGGCCTTCTCATGTTCCAGGTGTTCTGTTTTGGTGTGCGATTTCCCAGATTTTCAGATTAGACAGACGTGTTCCTGAAGGCTGTGCCTGGGTGTTTGGAATATTGTAAACATAATCGGAGCCCATCTCTTAACTTCAGGAATGTCAGAGACAATACCTCGGGGACCGTTTTTTGGTTGGTTAACTTAGCTGAACTTGTGACCTGTGAAAGAGAAAACAAAGTCAAGTTTAGGTGAGCCTACTAAGGTAGCTTCAGGGAAAAAAAATTGCTTCCCTACTTCTCCCATGTCAAATCTATTTAGGTGAGTAGACTATACCACAGATCTACAGAATTTTGAGGTTATGTTTGCTTTTCCTGGACACTTTTTCCTTCTTATCCTTGTGTTTGTTTGTAGATACTATCAATCCATGTGCCAGCATTCTGCATGGATTTTTCTGAGAATTGTGTTTGCACGGAGCAGTGTCAAATAGCTTTTGGAAGTGTGGCTTTGGGTGTGGAATGGGGCATTTAGGGCTGGAATGCAGGGTGTCTCTGCATTCTGGTTGTCAGATGAAGTAGACCAAGATGGAGGGGGCATCCCTGAAATGGCTCCGGGTCTATTTTGGGGTAACGTTCCTCAGAGTTCTTACTAAGGAAAGACCTTCTTCATCGTAAGTGTCACATTTCCAAATGGGCAAAACTGGGGCAGAAGAAATGTGAAACATCCTACTGGGGCCATTTTATGTTTAATAGCTTGCTGTGGGTTCACTGTTGCAGGCTCAGCCCTTGAAGTATACATTCTTGGAATTCTAGGACTCTTCCTGGGATTTTTTTAGGCACAGTCTATACATGTAAACCAATTTGAGTAAAAATGACACAGGTGAAATAGGAATTGGGTGAAGGGGAGCAGATAGTACTCTGCTTCTTTAAACTGCTTCCCTTTTCCTCGCTGCCTGCCGGGACAAGGCTGTGGGTGAAGAGCAGGCCCCCAAATACCTGAGTTTAATAGTGTGCAGGTAGGGGGCAGATTGGGGGAACTGACACCCCAGAATGAACTCCTTTTTGAAATCAAATGAATTAATCCCAAGTGAATACCTTTCATAACATTGGAGGATGTTGAACACCAGGGGGGAGGAATTCAGAGCTGGCCTTTGAGCCAAAAGGTTTTCTTGGTGTTCAGGTTCAAAACTCAAATCCTAGGCCCTTGATATGTGTGTGTGTTTCCTCCAAGAGGTTATGGCACCTATACAAGATGGCACTTGAACTAGTTCCATCTAAAAGAAAGTCCCTTTTCTTTCCCTTATTAATTTCTATAGTTAAGGGCCTTATAAAAGAGACGGCTTGTGTCCTTTTCTTTGGGAACCCTAGACAGTGAGCTCTCAGCCTCTCTGTGGGGCCAAGAATTTAATACACACAGAGGTGGGGCACCAACAATCAAACAGAGTAAGTTCCAGAACCACTCAGGATCAAGAGGAAAAAAACCCCCTTGGATGATCAGAGTCGTATCTTTGGCGGTCAGACGAAAGGATCCTAACAATCCTTGCAGTTTTTCCAGACTTACCTAGAGTCTCATCTCTGCCATGCTGACAGGCAGATGCCAGAGTGAAAATGGAAGTTTATGCCACTGTTTGGCCACTTAGGCTGTTGTTTATTTATTTTCCCGTGTGGGAGGGAGTGAAGAGATAACAGGAGGAAAGGATTTCCAGGACTCTTTAAGTAGACATAAGGCTGATCTTTTTCTTTTTCTTTTTTTTTAAATGGAGTTTTGCTGTTTAATAAATAAAACTGCACATGTCAATCTGGGCAATGTGACGTGTTTTTGATTGGATAAAAGATTCATGAGGAGTCAAATCATGGGATGTGCTGGATGCAGCTTCGTTCGGTTTCTAGAGTCACTTTCGGAAGGAAGGCAGGTCTCTCCCCTCAGGTAACTCGGGGCAGGCCTCAGCTCCCTAGGTCTTCAAGAGGGGGAGGAGTTGGCTAGACCCTGGGGTCCATGGGGTCATATTTGTTCCCAAGTGCCTGTCCTTACTCCCAGTTGAAGTAGTAGGAAATGCTGACAGTTGACTTTATGGGGAAAGGAGCAGAGGGGTGTCCTTGAGCTTGTGGTGCTCAATTCGTACTGTTTTCTATCTATCTCTCCGTGTGTCTGAATGGTGGGAACTTTCTATCTGGAAGAGAATTATTTCCGTGCACAATTGTCTGTCCTGCTAGGAAAGTTATGGCTGCCCTGTAAAAGGGAACTGCTGGTCTTCCTTTGTCCTACGTTGGGAAGGCCTCCTGGTCAATAAATACATATTAATCATGTAAAAGGATTGACATGCAAATGAAGGGCACCATTGACAAGCCCTGGATGGCAGAGGAGAAGCCCTTCCGCAGCTGTGGTCCTGGCCGGAGGAAGCCAGGGCCACACCAGGCTCTCTGCTGGGTGTTTTCTACAGGGTTAAACACCCTTTTCTAATAATTACGTGAAAGAGTTAATTTAAACTGGAGATTGCTTTAAGATCGCTTGCTTGCATCCTTCTTAGCTTTGCCAAATCTCCAGGTTTGTGGTTGTTTTTTTTTTTTGTTTTGTTTTTTGTTTTTTAAATTTAAGTCTGGCAGTAGGCAGGCCACCCTTTGGATCGCTGTGTCTCTGGGCCCAACTGGAAGTCTCCAAAGGTACTTTGTTCTTCTGATCAAAGGAAAGTTCAACCAGACCGAGAGGTGGTTAAAAGCTTAGCTGAATTTTTTGAGGAAGGCTTGATATTGCAGGAATAATTATTAGTTGCCATTATGAATTACTGCTTATAAAATAGCACATCGCACATTGTTGTAGCTTTCTTCACAGAGCGAAAAAGACACTACAAAATAACCTTGCTATAGGCAAGGCTGAGCTTTGATTCAGATTTTTCTATGTGCATGACACCTGTGGGTATGTATAGTCTATAGCAATGATTTTTAGGATACATATGACCACTGAGGAATATGATTTGGTTGTGAGGATATGTAAAGAAAATCTTTTGCTATAAAGACAGAACAAAATACAGTATTATCTACTGGCAGGTCATTGAGGTGAATATAATTGCTTTATGTATTCTGGATTATTAGAATATAAGAAAATATTTTAGCTCCTCTGAAAGACTAAGTTATTACATATACTGAAATAGAAGTGAAGAGTATTTGAGGAAATGGATGGTCTAACTTGGATTTTCCTCCTTTAGGGGCGTGGGATTTTTAAGGGATCGACAGTTGGAATTTATATGATGTAGGCTCCACATATGCCTACCAGCATTTATCAGCCAAAATGCATGTGTTCAGTAACTTTGGAAGTGGACCACAAAGCAGATTTTGATGATATTCCTGCTCAGGCCAGTGGTGTCAAAATGGGCCTTAGTTTGGTCAAGACTATGGCTGTCTGCAGGTTTTGGCAGGACAGGGCCTGGGAATAGTTCCCGGGAAGCCATGTGCATGGGCCTCGTTGCTGTCTTTCTTTTGTGGTCTGTGTCTAATCTTATCTGACTCTCTGCAACTGAGTAACAGGTCTAGCCACACCAACTTGAGGAAACAAGTGGGAATGGGTAAATGGTCTTCCTCCCCTGGTATGAAGCACTAAACTCGCTGCCTCATGGATTAATCCTATCTGAGGATGACCGGGGGACCCAGCTCCTTCTGTATTTGGGGGCTCTGTTAGCGCTGACCAGGATATTGACTTGTCAAAACATTTGCATTCCCATTTTAAATAAATTCACGAAAATCTTTTTCGCTAGGGCTTGTTGGCTCTGAAAAATCCACACTCAGCCTAAAATCAAGCACGAAGTCTCCACCGTTCTCACGATGGACATATTATGCTTAGTGTGCTTTGCTAATGTTTATCTAGATTCTGGAATAATCAAATCTTACCTAGAATTCAAACCTAGCAAACATGTTGTCTATTGAATTACTGCATGTGTGTGTTTGTGTGTGCGTGTGCAAAAAAAGTAGCTACTGCTGGAGCTAAATTATTTAACATGATTTTCTTGTATTATGGAGAGGCAGGAAGAGACTCATTTTTTGGATTATGATTTGTATTATGAAATGCTTATCAAATGTTTTCCAAAGATTAGTTTAATTTTAATTAAATAAACCTTTCTCAAGAGGAGGCTCCCAACTATTTCTTGTACCCAGAGGCTAACGTACTTGTTGGTTTTAATTATTTTCTGCTGTTACCCAAACTGCTTTGGGTACTCCCGCCCAATTAAATCAAAGGCGCAGGTTCCTTATACACAATATGTTTAATATTTAATTTTAATTAAATTAATTAAATTGTTTATTTAATTTTATGTGCATTATTGTTCATTGAACGATGCAAAATTCATGATAGTAAGAGTTAGGATGGGGAGGTGAATCAGAGAGCTTCCAAACAAGCTAATTATGGGGCTTAAAGGAAACTTCCCCTCCATTTCCAGGGAAACATCCCTCCCAGAACCTGAACTTTCTCTCCCAGCAGTCCATGACTGCGGCTGCGGCTGGCCGCTGTGGCTACGGGTCTGTTGGCTTCTTTCATCCTCTGGAACTCGCCCTGCGATTTGCAGCTGCAGCAGCTGCTCGGCAGAGGACAGGGTATGTGCGGGCATGTACACGCTGTTGTCACGGCTCATGCTCGAGTGACATTTCCTACTTTGCTGAACAAGGAGGCACCAGCACAGTGCTCCTGGAAAGGACCGTTTTTCTACCAAAGACACAGGCAAAACTTCCAGAAATATCTCCCCACTCAGGAAGGGCCCCTCCTGATGGCTTTGAGCTGCTCGATCCAGGCCAGTGCTTACAAACGTGGAGGCTTGTGAGGGGGGCTCGCCTTATGGTTGGAAGCAGTTCCCTTAAGGGAGGGGGCCGTTGGCTTGGCTCCGTGGCATCTTTAGGGCATGTTTTTTCAGGAATGTTTTCATCTGCACTGGGCTAGGCTTAACTGTCTCTCACTGGAGCACTGAGTTCCCAGGAAATCTGTTTTAACAGGCATTGGAAATAGAGACCCCGAAGCCCGCAGGTTTCTCTTATCCTAGTTGTCTCTAAAACAAGGGGTTCTGGATTAAAAAGTTAGAAATGCCCGAGTTAAAGGAGCCCACTGAATTCTGAGGCATTTGATTAACTCTCTTCCTGATTTTCCTGACTTAACGAATAATGACATTATCACCACCATGGCCTGGCCCTTGGGGCACCTGAGCCAAATTTTCCAAACTTGACCTTGCGAGGTGACGCATTCGCTGAACGTCTTTTTCACTTCAGGGTTTTCCACATCTGGGCCACGGTTGGCTATTTATATTTACACAATTCATCACTCTATAAATTCTTTTTTTTTTTTTGTAGGGTTGATAGTTTCTTTCTTGGAGGCTTCTGCTTCTTGAGACTCATTAGTTGTATGCAGTGAAATATAACCTGCCTCAGCTACTGGGAGAACAAAAAGAGAGGAAAAAATAAATGGAAA
The DNA here is from genome assembly GCF_905146905.1 of Nyctereutes procyonoides. Classification (NCBI taxonomy): domain Eukaryota; kingdom Metazoa; phylum Chordata; class Mammalia; order Carnivora; family Canidae; genus Nyctereutes; species Nyctereutes procyonoides. Next base: position 7,665,211 of record NW_026575030.1, on the reverse strand, counting down.
GAAGGAAGAAAGTGAGAAAGGAAAAAGAGAGAGAGAGAACCAGCGCCCTTAGGTGAAGCTGTTTCAGTTCTCACTAGCCACCCTACTTGAGAGCGGGGGCTAAAAATAAACTCGCTTTCTCTTCGTTGTTGTGGTTGTTGGTTTGCTTTTTTGCCCCCTAAGGCTGGTTTTGTTTCAGTAGATTAAATATTATCATAAAAGTAGCTGATGATGCAGGAAATTAAGAATCAGGTTGTGGAATATTTTGCAAAAGCCTTCTTAAATATCTACGGCACCTACCCAGTTGGGGCAAACATTAGTTTTAAACCAAAAAGCATTTGTCAGGATGAATTCTTAGCTCCAAATTCGGGAAAATACTGAGAAGCATAGTTAGCCCGAATGGAAAATAAAAGTGGAAAAAAGAGCAGAAAATGTAAAAAGTGAGTTCAGAGGGAAATTAGCATTGGCTCATTGGGCCTAGAAAAAAGAATGTCCCCAACTCTCCATTTATGCTGCCCATCTGTAAGCTTAAAAACATTTTTAGTATAAAACACAAACCTTTGTGGTTACAGGAAATGTATCTGAGGATGGACGCAATCGAATTTGTGGGACACTGCTGTGTCACCATGTTTAGCATCAAATTATGAATTAAACAAGAAGAATGAATAACAAATTAGGATTCGCCTAAGCTTAGCTTTGTGCAGTGGGACAATGAAAATTTATTTGAATTCTATTCCTTGATGAGGTTACAGATTTTTCTCCCAACAGAAGATACACATTAATGCTGTGGAGACCATTATTGGAAGTTCATTTTCTGTGCCCATCTTAGAGAGCTTTTCATGGATGCAGAAAACTCCTGAGCGGATTTTGATTTTAGAAGAGCCCCCTGCTCTATGTAACTTTTCCTTTGCCACTCCCAATGGAGGAATAATTTGTTAGAGATATTTTGAAGATGATTGCAGAATTAGCAGTGTTAAGTTTGTATGTCTGTGTGTGTGTGTTTTTTTTTTTTTTTTTTTTTGGCCAGTGTGTAAGGAAACAATTGTTAAAGATGTTGGCTTTTAAGAGTACTATGCCAGGCTAAGAAATGATAGGCTTCTGACAGCTGGACTGTTTGTGAAGAAAGAAGAAAGAAAGAGAAAGAAAGAAAGAAAGAAAGAAAGAAAGAAAGAAAGAAAGAAAGAAAGAAAGAAAGAAAGAAAGAGAAAGAAAGATGACAGACCATAATTTCCAAAGCCCGCTGCACTTTTAAAAGTACAGCCAACTGTTCCTCCTCACCTAACTGGAACCGGCAAATAATGTGTTGTGACCCTGGCTAATGCCTTCACCACATGCTGAAATTGGGGCAAAGAAAGGAAAAGTGGCTGGAATGCACACAAGGGAGCAGAGAAGCAGACAAGTTAGATATAGTGGGACAATTTCTTGTGTTGCTGGATGTGAGAAAACTTTTCAAGCCCTTAATGTAACCCATATGCATCATCATTCCAAGCTTATTAAAGAGGCTAAATAGATAGACATATAAGATAGACATAAAAATATCACCTGCTCACATACCAAGGGCATTTGGGGAAATTAAAACAAAACATAAGCCAGTACGATTGCTGGTTCTTTGCGGCATGAGCATATGTTACACCTGACGGATGTCGCTTTTTTTTTTTTTTTGAGCAACTTTTTACCTTTGAAGAGTTTTAGGTTCACAGGAAAGTGGTGGAGACTATTGCCTATTTGCATGGTTACTGTAATAACTACAGGTTTGCCTTTTACTGAGCTCATTTCTCAAGAGCCGGAAGGCTTCTTTCTGAGGTTAGATCTGATGCGGTTTGTGCGGCTTCGTTAGGGCTTCCTGTCTTCCTTGAAGAAGACACACCGGCTTTACACACAAAATCAGAAAATAAAGCGACAGGGAAGTGGATGCAAAGAGTTGGTTGCTTAAAACAATAGCCCGGTTTAGTCAAAGGAACAGCTTTGTGTGGGCTGTTTTCAAGTAGATGCCCCCGTGGTCTCACCTGCCTCCCTTCCAGCCTGTCTGTGTCTGTAGGCAAGGTCTCTGCTAGCTTGCTGTGTCTTTCTCTGTGTCATCTTTGAGATCTGACCAAACTGGGGCAGAACCTGATGGCTCCCCTCTTCCCCCACCCCTTCCCTTTCAAGTCCAAGGCCTGCCTGGTGCCCTTGCCATAGTATTTCTCCTCTGGGGCCTCAAGCAGTAAGTAGTTAATTTATTATTTAGGTTTCGTCCTTAATTTAAAAAGTTGGGGGTTAGGGAGGTAGTGTATGTGTGTATGTGTGTGGTGTAACCCCTCTTGGAAATCAATCACCAAAGTCACTCCTCAGAGGTCTTAAAAATATCCTATTGCCTCCCTCCTCCCGCTGACCCCCTCACCCTCTCCCTGCCTCCACCCCAACGTGCTAATCACATTCAGGCCAAAGGCAGGGCCGGGCTACCTGGCTGCAGCCCAGAGGACATTTTATTTTATTTACAGATGAGCTGTTAACCCCTGAAATATGGATTCATCTGGAAGCTGTGACACAGGAAGGCTAGCTCGCTTGGGCAGTTCCAGCCTAGAGCTGCGGTAGTAGTCACCTCAATTAGCTGTGTCATTCAGAACAGAGCCCACAAGCCAGCAGGCTGGGCAGTGGGGGCACTTGGTCCCCTCCCAGCCTTGCCACCTGAGGCGACATGGAAACGTGTGCAGCCCAAGGCCCGGTCTCTGAGTAGATTCCACTCCAGGCTCTGGTGGGGTCTCTGCTTTCTTTTACCAAGTAGGTTCCAAGGTGATGATCTCACCTCTGGGTTTATACACGTTTGTGTGTATTTCTAAATACCAGTTGACCTCTTTGAAGCAAGACTTTGAACTGGATATGCCCTTCTTCCCACAATACTGTAACTACTCATAATCTTTGAAAAGTGTCTTTTCAGAATTACCTTTATGAGTTAGTTTACAAATCACATATTCACACACATGACCTGTCACAGACAAATAAAAAGGCGGCTTTGTGATTTTATAGCCAGACCTCACTCTTGCTCAAAAAGGCTTTTCCCAGCCTCATCACTCACCTTATTCATCAGACTTGGCTCAAAAGGACTTTCGACTCTTTCCCAAACTCAGATCTTCATTGAAGCAAGAAACTTCTCTACCACTGGGGATTTTCAAAAGAGTAGGCCACATGCTCCGATACACTTCCAGAAGAATTCTTAGAGGTTTTAAGCATGGCAGTTGTAATTGGAATAAACTTACAAGTCCCCAAGTGTCTCTTGGAAGAGGACAAAATACATCTTGGATATGAAAGTTTTGGGTTGGTGACAATTCCCTTCTCAAAACAATGTAGCCAGTAGACCTGTCATACTCCGCCCTGCCCTATCCCACCCCACCCCACCAAGCTAGCCTAGACCTTACTCCACTGGGCGCTGGAGAACTAGTTAATATTTGTTTGAATTTCAGGCAGGGTAGGCAGGTTCCTCAGATGCAAATCTGAGGCCTAGTTTTAAAGACATGGTAAAATGTTTGGTGTAGGACAACCTGGTAAGGTATGTCTTTAGCAAACTCCATTTGCATCCTTAAGACTTTTCTCTGGTAATATAGATGTGCAAATAACAATGATGTATAAAAATTCATTAGCCATGAAGTATGTTCTGAGAATACATTGTTGGTGAGAAAGACCTAATCTTTAGCAAGTATGTTTCTTTGTTTCCATTCATTTCTTACATATGTATGTCTATATTTTGTATGTACTATGTATGTATTTTAAAGATGCCCCAAGGTTTCTACTAGAAACAAGGATACTGGAAGAGGGCTAATTAGGAGGGCATCTACCTTGGTAGATCTGAGCATGTGGTGTTGGTAAAGCAAGAGTTCCTAAAACAATTGGAGGAAATTTGATAGTTGATATTTCCTTATGGCTATATTCCTGGCTAAGCTGTTTTATTTATGTTTTATTTTTTTTTAAGATTTTATGTACTTATTCATGAGAGACAGAGAGAGACAGAGAGAGAGAGAGAGAGAGAGAGAGAGAGAGAGGCAGAGACACAGGCAGAGGGAGAAGCAGGATCCATGCAGGGAGCCTGATGTGGGACTCGATCCCGGGACTCCAGGATCACACCCTGGGCTGAAGGCAGACGCTAAATCCCTGAGCCACCCGGGCTGCCCTAGGCTGTTTTATTTTGAATTGCATTTTTGGGCAGTCTAATCCAGCCAGTGCATGATGGACCCTAATGCTCAGTGTACGTGGCAGGAGGAGTCCGGAGTCAGCTCCAGGAGTGGAGGGCCCTGAGCACATGTGTAGAGAGGCTGAGGAGGGCTTGGGCTTTAAGGACTCCCACAGGAGGGGTGGAGCCTAGAGTAACTTCTCTGGCAGTCTTGACCACTACCCTTGGGAGGCCAGGCTGTGCTTTCCAACACAGACCATGGTGCTGGGGTCAGGAGACCAGCTTCTGCCACCAGCTGTATGATCTTAAGTAGGTCTCTTGTCATCTCTGGATGTGAGCCTAGCATTTGCAACATAAAATGATTGGATTAGCTCAGCAGTTCCCTACTTGAGGTGTTTGACAGGAGTATCCTGAGGAGGAGGGACCTATAGTAAGTCCCAGTGTTTTTAGGCAATTGCTGGAAAACTTCTGTATTCCATTTGCTAAGGCTGCCCTGACCAACCACACTTGACATTTCCTTGCTTTGGGCAGGAGGTAGGGCAGTTCCTTGTGCTCACAGATGCTGTTTCATGCTGACCAGGACCTCTGCCTGGCACTTACATGTGTCTTTGATTAATAAAAATGGGAAAATAAATGTGTTGTTATTCAATAAATATTTAAAAATCAATGACACTTATGCCTGGCATGTTGTTGACCCTTAATAAATGGTAGTCATCATTATTAATATTATTTTAGTTTAGCTGGTTGGCAAGAGCTTTTAAAATGTAGACCATAGCAGGGACAATCATGGGGAGACCGTTGGGAGCCTGGGGTGGGTGGGTAGGACTGGCTTCCAAACCCTTCCAGGAAATAATATGGTTTCCAGTTCTGCTGGCTGCAGGCTCCTGGTGCAGGAGGGCAGCATGGGCATGTGGGGCCTGGCAATCCCAAGGCACTGAACCTCAGGGAACAGTCTCCAGCCGCCTTTCACCTAAAGCCCACCATTTCCCGGTTCCTTCTGGCCCCAACTGCTGGGTGAACCTGCAGCCCAGCCCTTGTGGGCAGAGTCTTGAGACTGAACCTCAACAGTCTATGAGTCCAGCTGCCTGACTCTTTGCTAACTATGGGTTGCATGCTCTGATGAGAGTAGAGATGGGGTTAGGGAGAGACGTAAGACTTAGAAGGGACAGTTTTCTTCTTTAGTGAGTTTCACTTCTAGTTCTTGTCGAGGTGATGCAATTCAGAGTACAATTGCATGATTGCTTTCATAGAATTTTATGCCACACATTATAATAAGAACTACAATTAATTGCTTCCTATTTGCCCAACCCTCTCTAGGATATTTGCATGTATATTATCTCCCTGACTTTTTAGACTAGCCCTATAGGGTGTAGTAGTACTTCTATTTGATAATTTCGGACAGTGATGCTCAGAGAGGTTAAGCAACTTGCTCAAGATTACACAGCTAGACAGTGGCAGAGCTGGGATTTAAAGCCCATGCTCTTTCCAAATATTAAAGATTTGTTGTGATCTGATGAAATATCCCACAGTATGAAGAAGGTCGACTTTAGCAAGTTTCTGAAGAGTCATAGAGTGAAAGGTAATCCAGAAATGCTTCCAGGAAGAGGAGAGCTGTTTTTGTTGTTGTTGTTGTTTTTTTAAATTTAAAATTATTTTTTTTGGAAAGATCTTATTTATTTGAGAGAGATCACAGAGGGAGAGGGAGAAGGAGAAGCAGACTCGCCACTGAGCAGAAAACCCGATGTGGGGCTTGATCTCAGAACCATGAGATCATGATCTGAGCTGAAGGCAGACGCTTAACTGACTGAGCCACCCAGGCTAGTCTGTTTTTTTTTTTTTTAGAACAGAGTTTTGAGTTGGTTCTTGAAGGAGAAAAGGAACAGGGAGTAGGGATGGAAGGGTAGGGTGTGGACTGAGCTGGGGGCAGCATGTGTTCAGGAGAGGGGAGAGCTGGGATGCTGATTTTGGGGTGATGGTGGAAGGTTGTGCCCCTCTGAGGGTCAGGTTGAGAGTGATGCCACCATGGTTGCTGGGACAGGTGACATGGTTGGACACCTGTCTCTTTCTTATGCCTTTGGCTCTGCCTCTCTCTTTGGCTACCAGGGACCTCTCTACCCCGTGGTGGCAAGGGTTGCTCTGGCACTTCTACTCAGTGGACAGCAGTCAGATTCCAGGAAAAATTGGCAGGGGATTTACTCTTCTGCATCCTCTCTTCTTCCCTCCCTCCCTCCTTTCTCTTTTTCTCTCTCCCTCCTAATATTTACCTTTAAAGCCTGGCATTTAAGCAAGAAAAAAACTTAAAGAAAATAACCACTCCTAGTGTAGCTCTACCACTCCACCCCTCCAAACAGCAATTTTTTGCTTTTCTTTAGTGCCTCCCAACTCCTGTCCATTTGTTCACATCATGTTGACAGTTGTAAACATTGGGTAGATACAACCTTTTATTTCTTTTGACATTGATATCAGAACCTTTTCTTTCTATGTTGTCTTTGTGTTCACAAAATTATCAATGGTTGCCTATATCCCACTGGGCCTGGAGGTGCCCTGATGGACAGAAGCCTCTCACCATGGCTGCTTTTCTAGTTGTTTCTTTTGAGGGGCTCCTTTATTGCTGATCTTGTCACTGAGGGACATATGAAGTGGGCGGGGACTGTGGGAGCAGAACACAGAAGGGTTGGGCTGCCTGGGGGAAGGGGACAGGGCAGGCAATAAGTCAATAGACAGAGAGGCCTCAAAGGTATATGTGGCTGGAAGGAGCCCAGTGAACGGGGTGGTGCTGCCAGGGTGGCTGTTATTTATTTTTTGCAACTATTGTAAGAATTGAATGAGATCATGTTTGCAAAGTGTCTAGCATTCAGTAAACATTAGTTCCCTTACTGCTGCTCTTTCCTTCCCTTTTCCTTCAGATGGTCTTGAGCAACTTGGAGGGGTTGATGATGGATAAAACTATCTCTGTATAAGGAGACCTTGGCCACGGGCCTGGCAAAATGATGGTCAACCCATTCATTCAACAGATGGGTGCAGAGCACCTACTGTGTTTCAGAATATGGGCCTGAATGAGACAGGCAAGACCTCTGCGAACATGGACCATATGGTCTAGTCAGACAGACAACCAATAAACAGGTAAACACAAAGATAAGAATTTCCCTTTCCCATAATGTTGGTTCTATAAAAGGATGATAGATGTTTAAGTTGGGAGATCAGTGGTGGCAGCTGAATTTTCTATGAAAGGGTCTGCAGGGGTATTTGGTTGGAAAGTTGGCCTAGAGGGTTTGTCTCAAAATGGTTTTTTCTTTAGTAGGAGATTATTTAGATGTGTCTTTGGGAGTGAGCCATTTAGGATTTTATAGGAGGAAGAAGCTAATGTATGCTTTCTCCAAAGCCCATCCTCTAGTGCCAACACTGTAGAGGGGGGTGATTAATGTTTGAGCCAAGTTGTACACAGTGAGAAGGAACCAGCATGTGAAGTTCTGGAGGAGGAGGTGTGTAGCCAAGGCCAGCACTCAGGGAGGTGTGGGGAGGGAGGGCTCTGTGGGCCAGGGCACAGGTTGTTAGGGTTTGATATCTAGTGCAGGGAGTCTCACTAGAAGGCTCTCAGCAGGGCTGGGACACTCTGGTCTGACTCAGGGTTTAGAGATTTAGACATTATAAAGTATTTTGGGTGAAGCGGTAAGTATGACCAGCAGAGTGTGATCAGGGATATCTGGGAATGTTACACGTGCTGGGTCCTATTGGGTGAAACAGAATGTGAACTGGTAGGAGTAGAGTACATGCTATAGCCTTCGAAAGACTCAGAAGAGATGCCACAGTTGTGATGTTTTTGTGACTGTGAGGCAAAGGGGAGGCCTGAGGAGGAATCTGAGAGAAGCCCTAGTGGAGGACAGTATCTAAGGCATGGGGAAAGGAAGATTGGAGCTGTGGTAAGGTGGAGTCTGCTGGGCATTGGATGCCTCTCTTTTTCCTCCTGGTGGGCTCCGTCAGTCAATGACTGTGTCCAGGGATCCACCAGGCCTCAGGCTGGCGCAACTTCATGAGCTTCCTTAGGTTCCCATGGCCTGGCCTCTGTCAATTCTCTCAGAAGAGGCTTCTCCATCCCTGCTGCTGCCAAGTGTAGGCTCATGTCTACAGGGAATTGTTGTGATTCTTTTATGATTCTCTCAGAGTGAATGCATGTCTATCAACTCAAATGTGTTCACACATTCAGACATTTCTGGTCACATCACTTGCATGACTTCTTGCCACCGTACAGATCGTCTTGTGTATCACCATACACATGGACCTGATCCACCAGACCCTGGCACCCACAGATGTTTGTATACATTGGTGGACTGCTGCACACAACTCACATCATCTGTTGGATTCACATTCAAACTCCCAACACAAAGGCTACACCAGTAGAAGATCCTTAGTCTCCTGGACCGTGCCTCTGAGGAATGGATCTGGGTACAAGGTACTGTCCACAAGGCTCAAAATGCAAATTCCATAGACAGGTAACTCTGAAGCTGTGTTTCATGACCCCTTAGTGAGTCATGAAATCAACTCACTGGGTTGCAACTAACTGTTAAGAAAAATGCGGTAGATAAATTTGAATGGAATAGGATGGGAAATATGAGTCTGTCTGGCCTATGTAGTAAGGATAAAGTGTGCTATTGTGAGCCCTTTTCCCCCTCAAATATATATGTGTATATGTGTATTAGATTGCAGTGTAACTTTTTGTTTTCACTGTGACTTGTGGCAAGAAATGTTTGAAAGGCACCACAAAACCTTCATTCTTAGTCTAGCACTGTGATAGGCAGTAGAAGAAGCCCTCTCCCCTCCCTTGCCCTCCAGAAATGCTGGCTGGTTTCGGAGCCTGAGCCCTCAAAGAGCTGAGTGATGTAGCCTAGTTGTGCCCTGATCCAGGGTGGATGGAGGGGTAAGGCTGGCAGTTGAGACATTGCCTGGTAGGTTGACTGAAGAAAAAGTCAGGTGATGTTTATAAATCTGAGTTGACAGGACTGGTGGAGGAGTGGTGGTGGTAGAAGAGGTGGTGGCGGCAGAGGCTGAGGCACCAGCCAGGTTCGGTGTGGGGTAACTGGGCTTGGGGATGCAGGTAGAGGATAGACTTGTCTTTTGTGAAAGTGGATCATGAGATTCATCACCAATATATTGAGTTTGGGTGGCAGGGAGATTTTTAGTTGGGTATGGCCATGGTGGTCCTAGGTAGGGTCTGGGAGAGAGTATGGGTCAGAGGTGTAGGTTTGGGGCCTGTTACACAGGTGGGAGCAAAAGCAGGCTCAGGGGGTGTAGAGGGTCAAGAAGAGGCCCAGGAGGCAGCCCCAAGAACCACTACCATGCAAGGAAGGACCAGAGGCAGGGACACTGTGATGGGGACTCTAGAAGATGGCTTCTAGAGGTCATCCTAAAAGCCAGGTGCAAGTTCCAGAGAAGAAGCATGGCCTACTGTGTCACATGAGTTACTGAGCAGAGGATCTAACCATAGAGGAGACCTGAAACACCCAGAGAGCTGCTGGGGGCTGAATTTCATGCTGCTGGCTCAGTGGGGCAGTACTCCTCCCACCGAGACCCACCAGAACTTCCCTCAACATTCATCATCAAGAGCCAGAAAGGAAGAGAGTGAGGTTGGAATAGGGTAGAGGTAGAGCTCTACTGTTAAGCTAGCAGTACTGCTGGCCTCCCTTTAACCTCAGCTGCTGAGTGACAAGCTCCCTACAGCAGCACAGGACATCTAGACACATGACATCAGGAGCTCCCCTCGTTCTCCATTGTCCTCATTTCCTGACCTAAATGAGTGGGATATCACCAGGATTATTTCTTAGATCTTTGCCTTCTCTAAAATTTTTTAAGGCCACCTGTGAAATGGGATTAATCATCCTTGCTCTGCTTCCTTCACAGGAGGAACCCTTTTGAGGATCATCAAGAATCAGCAAAGCAAGAGTATAGTTGTTATTCTGGGTATTAACCCAAAGAAAATGAACACACTAATTTAAAAAGATACACACCCCTATGCTTACTGTGGCGTTATGTATAATAGCCAAGATATGGGAAACAGCCCAATCCAACAGTAGATTAATGGATTAAAAAGGATGACACACACACATACACACACAAACATACACACTGGAATATTACTCAGCTATAAAAAAGAATGAAATCTTACCATTTGCAGTATCATGGAAGGATCTAGAGAGTACTATGCTAAGAGAAATAAATCAGACAGAGGTGCCTGGGTGGCACAGTCAGTTGAGTATCCACCTCTTGGTTTTGGCTTGAGTCGTGATCTTGGTGTCATGGGATCAAGCCCCTTGTTGGATTCCATGCTCAGCATGGAGTCTGCATGAGATTCTCTCTGTCTCCCTCTCCCTCTGCCCTTCCCCACTACACATGTGCTCTCTGTCAAATAAATAAACAGATCTTTGAAAAAAGAAAATAAGTCAGACAAAGACAAACATCATATGATCACTTACAGTGGAGTCTAAAAAACAAAATAACTGAATAAGTAAACAAGCAAACAACAACAAAAATAGAAACAGATTCATAACTCTAGAGAACACACTGATGGATGCCAGAGGGCAGGGGTGTTGACAATGGGGAAAAAAGGTGCAGGAGATTAAGAGATCCAAACTTTCAGGTATAAAATAAATAAGCCACAGGGATGAAAAGTACAGCATAGGGAAAACTGTCAATAGTATTGTCATAACTTGTGGTGACACATGGTAACCAGACTTACTGTGGTGAGCATTTCATAATATATGTGAGTGTTGAATCATTATGTGATATGCCTGAAACTAATATTATATACCAATCAAAAAGGATTATGGTTGTTAATAGTTAGATTCAAAAGGGCTCTCAGCAGCCTGAGGTAGCCAGGTAACTGTCAGAACCCTCAATTCCTTTCTCCTTCCTCTCCACCTCCCTACCCATTTGCCTCTGTAGTCTCAAAATTGTTCATAGTGGTTGGTAGAAATTGGGGGATAGGAGGAACTGAGGCAGAAACTTATTAACCTAGTGAGTAATTGTTGGGCACAGACTGGGTGCATGTCTCTGTTAGATGCCGTGGTTACCATGGAGACCAGGATACAGGACTGGCCGCGAAGGCTCCTCGCTGCTGGTGCACAGCAGAATCACCCCTGCAGTTTTTCAAGCCCAGATTCCATGGGTCCTGTGCTAGACTCATCTATCTCAAAACTTCAAGGAGGCAACCTTAGCATGTGTCTGTTCAGAAAGTTCCATAGGGGATGTAGTTGCTCTTGGAAAGGTGAGGACCACTGAATGGATGACCAGAAGCAGCTCCCTGAGATAGAATGATAAGAGCTAGAAGAAAGTGGGGTGGTGAGTGCTGGGACAAAGTGCTAAGGAACCCCAGAGTAAGGGTGTGTGAACATAGATGCAGTCAGGGAAGACTTCCTGAAGGCGATGCTGTCATATTGAATTTTGAAGGTTACAGGAAGAGAAATCAGCAGGTGCAAAGCCTTGGAAGCTTTAAACGGATGGTCATATGCTGCCCTAAAGGTGTCTGCACATAAAGTGCACAGTCCAGGTGAGAGGTATACCTCATAGGCAAGCCCACCTGTGACCCTGAGAAAGTCCCATTTCCAACCCCTCCTTTTTCACAGCTCAGGCTGGCTTCCATCATGAGGCAGGATGTGTTAGCTGGGGAACTAGCTCCTGTGAATAATGGATTTATGCAAACAAGGGCAGCAACCATATTAAACCACACCAGGGTGCAAGGCAGGCTTTTCTCGGATTTCACAAGGATCAGACAGGAACAAGTGGGTTAATTTACGAAGGCTCCATTATGGGCAAGTCTGTTCTGCATTGTTGCTAGCTATTGTAAAATTAAGTATTATTCCTGCCATTTTAGCAGTTCAGAGAGATCGAGTGACTTCCCCAAGGTCACACAGCAAGTGAGCGGAGAACGAGGACTTGGGTGTATACCTACTTGGACACACAGTGAGGTGGCTAAGAGTGCGGAAGCCAGACTGCCTGGGTTTGAATCCCTCATCCATGTCTCTGAGGGATCTCAGGGCAAGTTTCTTCAGTGGCAGGCTTAGTTTCCTCATTGTGAAGAAGGCAAGGCAGACAGAGCCTTCTAGGTAGGGCTGTTGTGAGGACTGAATGAGCAGAGCCTGTTCAGGCTTTGTGGGTGCCCAGCCAGTGGTGGTGAGCTGCTCACGCCCGAGTCTGGCCCCTGCCCTGTCACACACAGGTAACAGGCACGAGGGACTCAGAACTGGCAGTGCTAGGACTGCCTACCCAGCTCTGAAATTCTGGAATGGATTTAGAGTCACAGTTTCTGGCAACTCAGCCGAAGTCATGGGATGACTTGCTTGGAGGTGGGTTGGATTATTCCTTCCACCTTTGGAGTGTCCAGTTTGCTCATCTCGGTGGAGGTAGGCACCAGGTAGCAGCCTCCCTGTCTGTCTGGTATGGTGTGGGTCAGCTCCTGTTCTGGGGGTGCTGGGCTGCCTTGGAGGGCTCTGGGGAAAACCGTGGCTGTGAGAGTCAAATGGGCCGTGGTGGAGAGGGCGCTGGCCTACCTGCCTCAGCCGCAGACAGGAGAGCAAAATAAAACTCCGGAAGTGGCCGATTTTCCTCAAGTGCTCAGCTTTAAAGCTCTTTTGATTCAGTTTCTAAAGGGCCTGTGTGGGGGGGCAGGCACCGTGGCAGGGCGAGGGGCCATGGGAGGTTGCCAGGGCATGGCTGGGGGGCAGGCGGAGTCCTGCCAAGTGGGACTACAGCCCAGGCAGGAGGGCTAGGAGGAATTTCTATGAAAATGAGCCTGCCAGGGGCAGGTGGGGTGCCTGTGAGCGTGGGTGCGTGTGTGTCTGTGTGTGTGTGTGTGTGTGCAATATGATGGCAACCCACACTTGGAAGGGTGCATCCGGGAAGCCTAGTGAAGCTTCGAGAGAAGAAAGCCAGAGACAAAGACAAAGGGCTGGAAGGAACAATGCCAGTGCGGATGGGCAAGAGTCCGAGCCCAGGATTGGGGCCTGCTGCTTCCAAGGCCCCCACCTCTGGGCCTGCTGGGGGTGGGAGGGGGCTGTGGGCCTTGAGCAGGATGGCCGTCAGGGTTGGGACACTCCCGACAGAACTTCTATGCCAGAGGAGAAGCAAGAGATGCTGTCTGTTTCTCTCTTGCTGGTCAACTGAGGTGGAGAGCCAGGGCCGATATCTAGAAAATGCCGTTGGAATCCATTGTGAAAGTCTTCTAAATTTGGCCCAAATCATCCTGGCTGTGTGGCCCCAATTATGATTTTACTCAGCCAGTTCAAAATAGTCATGGTTTGCTGCCAGGCCCTGTGGGAACCTGCAAATCTTCAGGACCTGCTGACCCAGGGGAGGTGCTCAGGGAGAGAATATTGAAGAGACAGAAGAGGAACTCAAGTGCCAGGCAGGCTGAAGAGCATTCTGGGTGCCACGAGGAACACCCAAGCACCCCAACACAGCCATGATGATTTAACACAATCAGTAAGGACTATGGCAACGGCTAATGTTTGTGAGCATTTGCCATGTGCAAGATGCTGTTCAAGGTGCTTTACATGTACTAAGTCATTTAACTCCTGTGAAGATCTGAGGTCGGTGGAATTATGAAGCCCCTTTTACTAACACAGAAACTGAAGCACAAGGAGTTCAAATTATGTGCGTGAGGTCCCAGAGTGAGGGCCAATGCCGTGGGGAAGATAGGATGAGCACCATTTTGCAGCCGAGGAAGATGAAGCCCAGAGAGACCAAGGAATCCTGGGTCACTCAGATGATGTGTGCAGAAACCCACCCTTTGTTGGCCAGGACGTGGGCATGCAGAGGCCTGGGTGTGGCACGTGCAGACCTTTGACTATATTCATGCTGTGTGCGAGCTGTTGCCTGAACCCAGGTCTTTTCACCTGAAACACAAGCATTTTTCTGCTGGTCCGTAAGTGCTTGGGGACCCTCAGAGACCCTGAATCCCCCCAGGCCTTCTGGACCCCCGGGCTGCTGGCATCCTGAGACCTGCCCTGCCTGCCAGGAGAAGACTTGCCCAGCCATTCGGCTTTCCCCCAAGGGCTCCCAGGCTGAGGATGGAGCTGGACCTCAGGACCTCCCTGGAAGGACCTGGGGTCTGCGCTCAGCACAGCATAGGCCTCCACTTCTGAAGCAGCTCGACTGCTTGATGTCCTCCTGCTGGACCTGTGAGGGGTTCATACTTCATTGGTGGCCTGTAAACATTTGGGGCCAAGAGCTCTTTGTCTAAATAACATCTTCTTCAAAAGTTTAATAAGACAGCAGTAGTGCTGGGCTGGCTGAGGATGGAAAGCCTCCTGCAGCCTGGCAGCTGGCCTTGTCTGGACACCATGCTGGCCATGCCTCAGGGCCCCCTCGGGTCCTTGGGGGTGCATTTGAGCCCCTGTCAAACAGGTACTTTTTGTCGCCATGTCTTGAACATGAAGCAAGGCCATTTCTTTGGGGTCCAGGCCTGCTTCTGGTTTGTTCTGGGTGGTGGACAAGGCTGGAAGTAGAAAGGACAAAGGCTTCTGTGTCCCTCTGGCCTGGATCCCACTCAGCAAGTGCAGTTGTCGGTGTTGGGTGAACAGACCTGTGTTGGAATCTCATCTCTTCCAGTTCCTTGCTGGGTGACCTCGGATAAATCATTTCACTCATGCAAGCCTGTTTCCTCTCCCTTGAACGGGTGCTGGATTTGAATAAAATAACGCACGCCGAGCCCTTAGCCTGGCTTCTGGCACACTGTACAGACGCAGCACACACTTGGTTATGCTGCGGCTCTCCAGGGGTGTGTGGGTCCGGCTCTGGCAGGCATGTGGCGTCAAGGTTGGATCCAGGCTTTACTTCTGGCAAAACTGGGAGGGGCTCTGGGCCCCTCCTTCCTTACAGCTGCCCCTCTTCTCCCCTGCTCTCCTTTGATGCCCCCAGCAAAGCTGTCGCTGTCGTGATACTCCCCAGCCTGACAGCTCATCTTGTCAAGGTCACACACTCTTTGGGTCTCCCAAGGTGAACATCAGCAAGTCTGCTACACCGGGCTCTTCTCCCAGGCAGGGCTGTGAATTTTTTCCACTAGAACTTCGCTGTGTTCTCCTGGCTGCCTGCCCCAGGGGCACCTGGCCTGCTCACCTCTCTGCCCTCAGCACACAGCCCCAGCCCCAGCCCCAGCTCAGGGCCTTCAAACAGTCAATTTTAATGGCATATTTGGGTATAATGGTCCTATTTCTGATCCAAAAAAGTGATACTGAAGATAGAAATGTCTGGTCAGCTCCAGGGGTGTAGAAGATTTCCTTTTGCAAGGACTCATGGGCCCTTTAAATTGTGTGAGGAGGGGATCCCTGGGTGGTTCAGTGGTTTGGCACCTGCCTTTGGCCTAGGCATGATCCTGGAGTCCCGGGATCGAGTCCCACATCAGTCTCCCTGCATGGAGCCTGCTTCTCCTTCTGCCTGTGTCTCTGCCTCTCTCTATCACGAATAAATAAATAAAATCTTTTAAAAAAAATTGTGTGAGGGTATATGTGACAGGCCTTTGCTGTGAGGCCTGAGGGGGAGGGTCTGCTGTTTTGTTGGGGAGACACATTTTGGACCTCAGGAAATGTCAGTTGAGGCTATGGATTAGGGCAGGAGGGAGAAAGGGCTTCTTATACCCAGAGAGGCCAGAGAGGAATTCTTTGAATGAAACAAGCCGTTCTCCATGCCAGGGAAGGAGTTCTTTGTCTCCGTGGTAGCCAGAGAAGAGGTAGGATGGATGCCAGGAAGAAATATAAATTTCCCAGGGGAGGACACAGACCAGCTGAAGGAAATCAGCTTTTGTCCAGGAAACCATGATGGCAGCACCAAAGGCCAGCACAGCTGCCACCGACCAGATCCTTCGGAGCCTATTACCTGGCCCAATGCCCCTGTATTATCCAGGTAATGGAACACACATGTGTGTGTTCTACTCCACAATCACAGCTATCACAGCGTGAGTCTAAATAGTTCCTCCAAAGGCAGAGCCAGGGGGCTTCAGGAACCATCCGTGTGAAAGGTGATATTTTAGAGGCTTTGGCAGGAAAGCTGAAGTGAAATGCTGTTTGTGGCAGCCCAGATTCCTGTCTGCTTTGTGCTCTGAAGGTCACAGAGTGCTGGGTCTGAATTTGTACACCTGCCCCGTTGCCCTGTGGAGGGGCAGTGGAGGCTTGCCCAGAAGGAGGACAAGAATCTGAGGCTCAGGATAGTGAAGACCCTTGTGCAAAGGGGAGGCCTCTCACATCTGTATCCAGCAGCAGTGCCCACTAGGAGAGTGGACAGCCAGACCCCTGGCCCCTACAAGGGCATCTACTTCTCTGATTCAGACTCCAGAGCTGAGCAGGAGCTTAAATAGCATCTACTCTAACCCCTTCATCCCACAGGCCAGGAAACTGATCTGGAGCTGTTGAATTACTGGCAATTGGAATTTCAGTGGGCATTTTAAACATCTCTGGTCCCTTAGAATAGGACCAGCATCCCCAAACACTACTGTGTTTATTAAGTCACCCACAGTTTGGGACAGGGTTGAAACTAGAATCCAGGCGATAAAAAAAGACCACTTAAGAAAAAAAAAAAACCTTACAAAACTAATGCCATAAGCAAAATGAAATGAAAAACTGGGGAGAGTGTTTGTAACTCATCATACCGGGAAAGAATGAGTTTCTTTAATATATAAGAAGCCATTCTAAATTAATAAGGAAAGAACCAACAATGCAACAGAAAATTTATCCGGGGACATACATCATTTACAGTATAGGAGATTCAAGTGGCTCTTAAAACGTTTGCAGAGGGGACACCTGGGTGGCTCAGCAGTTGAGCGTCTGCTTTTGGCTCAGGGCATGATCCCGGATCCCCGGAATTGAGTCCCACATCGGGACTACTTCTCCCTCTGCCTGTGTCTCTGCTTCTCTTTCTGTGTCTCTCATGAATAAATAAATAGAATTTATTTATTTATTTATTTATTTATTTATTTATTTATTTATTCATGAGAGAGAGAGAGAGAGAGAGAGAGAAGCAGGCACCATGCAGGGAGCCCGATGAGGGACTCAATCCTGGGACCCCAGGATCATGCCCTGGGCCGAAGGCAGCACCAAACCGCCAAGCCATCCAGGGATCCCAATAAATAAATAAAATCTTAAAAAAAAAGTTTGCAGAGCTACTCAACTTCACTCATAATAGTGGAAATACAAATTTAAAATATGTGATAATGCTTTTTACCTATCCAATTGGCAAAGATCAAAAAGGTCCACATCACCTAGTGCTGGCCTAGACTATGGGGAAACATACACTTTTATACAATGTATTGGAAGGACCAATTGATAAAATCTCTATGAAGAATAATTTTGATAATAACTACCAAAATGAAAAATGCAAGTGCTTTCCTTTTCACCTCCAGGAAATTTTCCTATAAATACACCAGCACATTTGCGAAGTGAGCACATGCAAGGCATATGAGTAAAGCACTGGCAACAACAAAAGAGTTAGGGGTTAAATAATTAAGAACCTGCTTCCAAAGAGGACTTCTTTGATAAATTATGGTATATCCATATAATAAAATACTATGCAGCCATTAAAAAGAGTGAACTGGCTCTCTGGATGGATATGGAATAATCCCTAATGCATATTGTTACATAAAAGTAATCGCAGAATATGTGCAACCATTTGTGTGAATAGTATATACACATACATACACACTTATATACACACACATCTATATGCATATGTTCATATGTGTGTATGTACCTATATAGGTGCATACATATTTGAAATTGCTTGTGCACAGATTCTCTTTGGAAGGATACACCCAAAATATAGCAGTGGTGGCCTCTGGGAAGGGAAAGTGGGCAGCTCTCAGCCTTAGTCTTAGCTGAGCACAAGTCTGGGATGGAGCAGAGGGATACTTTTCACTGTCTGCTCTTTTGTCTCTTTTGAATTTTGTATCACGTGTGTATATTCCTGGTTTAAAAAAAGATAAACATTTAATTCAGCTAACGTAAGATTCAGAGAGGAGGGTCTTAGGGCCAGTCTCACCTGTAATGACTGTTCCACATGGGGGACTGTGGCCTTGGTGAGGCACAGGCCACAGAATGAGGGTGTGTCTGGGATACATTCAGCTGTAGGCCAGAGAAGGTGTGGGGTGGGGAGGACCTAGGCTAGCTCACCAGGTCTGGGGACCCCCTGAATACACTGGAATTAAAATGGAGTGTTTGAAATGCCAGTGATCTTGGAAACAAATGGCTAGTTGGGTCAAATGGCAGGCCCATTTCCAAGTGTCTGTCTGATTTTCTCCTCCTCGTCCCGGGAGGGTAAGGGCTGTGAGGTTAGGGATGGTCATGTAGCCTTTTGCAGAGCCTGTGGTGACCTGCAGTGACCTGCCTGAGTAGTGCTGAGCACAAATATGCAGATACAAGGCCGGCGATGAAGTCAGCCAGCTTTTGAGCTCAGTGGGTATTATCTGACACTGACATATTCTCTGAGGTGAGGTCTACACTGGGAACAGGCGGTATAGCAGAAAGACCACGACATTTGGAGTCATGCTGACCTGGGTTTGAGTGTGGACTCTACAAACATGAGGATTATGGTGTTAAATTAATTAAACAAGGGGCCTCTAATGTCGTTGCGGCCTACATAAAGGAACCAAAATCTAAGCCTGTAAATGCCTCAAGTTTATGAAATCAAACCAGGAAGGACAACCAATCACAACCAGCTAGCTAGGCGTTAAGCTATAGCCAATCAGATAGTTTCCTTTCTTTGCTCTGGCATTTTCTCTTTATAAATCTTTCTCTGAGCTCCTGGAGGCAGAGCACTCCTAACCACTTCTGGTTTGGTGTTGCCCAATTTGAATCAATTTTCGCTCAAATAATCTCTTAGACATTTTAACATACCTCAGTTTCTCTTTTAACAATAGACAAGAGGGGATCCCTGGGTGGCGCAGCGGTTTGGCACCTGCCTTTGGCCCAGGGCGCGATCCTGGAGACCTGGGATCGAATCCCACATCGGGCTCCCGGTGCATGGAGCCTGCTTCTCCCTCTGCCTGTGTCTCTGCCTCTCTCTCTCTCTCTCTCTCTCTCTCTGTGACTATCATAAATAAATAAATTGAAAAAAATTAAAAAAAAAACCATAGACAAGAGTGTGATCCTTAAGCTTTCTGAGTGTGCTTCTGATCAGCAAAATGGGGATAATCTTATCCACTCTGCAGGGATGTCATTAGGTCTGAAGTGAGTGAGGCTACAGCATGCAGAGTCTCAGCCCCTCCCAGATGTCCATGTGGCCTGTGCAGGTGACACTGTTAGACCATGGCAGATGGCTACATTAATTAATGGGCGCTAGGCAGGTGGCCTAGGTTTGAATCCTGGCTGTGTGAATTATAAGCTGCGGGATTTAGGGTAAATTACTTAACCTCTCTGTGTTATATAATCTGTAAAATTGGCATTATAATAGTACCTACTTCATCTAGAGTTGTGAGCATAAAAAGTGAGAAGTAACTGGTGCCATAAAGCACATATAGCACTGAACCTAACTTGGAATAAACACTCAAGAATATTAGCTATCGTTCTTATCATTAGTATTATTTTGGAACAACTTGATAACTCTAGTCAGTCAATTACTGATCTTAAAAGTTTAGTTATCAGGGGCTCCTGGGTGGCTCAGTCAGTTAGGCATCCAAATCTTGATTTCATCTCAGGTCATGATCTCATGGGTTGGGATCATAGAATCCCTAGGCCCCTAGATGATGGATGGGCTCCACCCTTAACAGGGAGTCTGCTTCTCTCTTTCTCCCTTGGTCCCTTTGCTGGCTCTCACTCTCTGTCTCTCTCTCTCTCTCTCTCTCTCTCTCTCAAATAAATAAATCTTAAGAAGCCGTTTAGTTGTCAGGGTGAACCTTTTCTTTTTTTGTACATATAGTGGGAGGTGCTGGAATTGGCATCTCCAGTGTGGGCAGCTTACATTTTCCAGAGATACGGATCAGGCAAATGGGCAAAACACACCCAATTAGACTCACCATGAAACTGCATCCCATCTGGCAGTGCCCATGTGGGACCAGGTCAGGGAGGAGTCACGAAGGGCTTATTGAGCTCAGCCTGCTGTTGAGGGAGGAACACAGCATTCAGAGTGGTTTTTGAAGGGAATGCAAATGAAATTCACAAAACCTTGGTGGAAGGTAGAGGCAGTGTCTGCATCATGGGGCGAAGCTGGTTTTTTTCACAGGTTTTGAGTATAAGGAAAGGGGAGGCCATGTTTGGGAAGCTGTAGTGCTTTGGGCTTTCTTTCTGGGAAACATTATAGGGGCAGAAACATGGTGGGGGCACCTGGGTGGCTAGTCAGTGAAACGTCTGCCTTCGGCTCTGGTTGTGATCTCAGGGGTCCTGGGATCGAGCCCCACAGTGGGCTCTCTGCTCAGCGGAGAGTCTGTTTCTCCCTCTCCACATTCTCCCTCTGTGCTCATTCTCTCCCTCTCTCAAAAAAATAAATAAAGTCTGAAAAGAAAAGAAAGAAAAGAAAGAAAAGATTTTCTACCTCCTCCATATGGTGGAGGTAGAAAATCTTCAGACAGAACAACTGGAAGAGTATAGGCTCGAGAAACTGGGTTTGAAGGGGCTTAGCATAGTGAAGAACTCCAAAGAGGTACAAGGACACAGTGGAACCGATTATTGAAGTCATGTCAGAATGGAGATTTGTTGGAGGGATTTAATAGCAACAATAATTCACTAGGCGCCTCCTCCCACATTAGATGGCACATCTCTGCAGCACCAGTAATGAGGAGTACCAGTAAGCGGGAGGTGAGCCGAGTGGGAGGGAGGAGGGCTCAACGCAGGGTACATATATTAACTTACAAAATAAGGCAAGCAACACATCCTGCAGAAAGGATACCTGGGCCTCACTAGGGCCTCCTGCCTCCTACCTCCCCAATATTTTATTAAAACTTTGTATAATTGATTGCTTTTTGATCAGGAATTTCCTGAAGTGTGTTTCCATCCGATGGTTGGGCCAGGCTAAAACTCAAGGGGCGGAACCTGCTGTTCCCCACTGCTTCCGAATAGAAAGCTTTTGAGACAGAAGCACAGGGGCTCTATCCCCTGTTTTCACGCAGACCTCTCTTAGGAGGTCACTTCCACTCCGATATCGATGTGTCGATGTGTCGATGTGTCGGCTAGGATAGCATGTGCGTTTCTGAAACAGGCTCACTCCAGGGTCCTGGCTGGGTTCTACTGGATGAGAATTCACCCCAGGCCACTTTTCAGGAGGGGAGCTATGCTGGGCCCCACCTCTGGTCCACAAGAAAACCTAGGACAGGGGACACCCAGCCAAAGCCCTCCCCGGCCACTTGCGATCATTCCAGAAGCACCATGGCATCTCAGCGCCCTTGGCACAATGAGAAAAGAAATCGAAACAGGATCTAAATCCAAGCTGTTACTTAATTACGATTATTATTTTTCATTTCACTACTAGGAAATTTCAACCCCAGGATGGCCGAAAGCAGAAGGCCGCACACCCTGGAGTCAGAAACCTATTTTGTAAGCACTTCCTCGCAGCCTCCCCAAGTTTAAATATTAATTTGCCTGTAATTGGCGGAGAAAACAAACAGGCAAATTAAAAACGCGACAAAGCTGACTTTCTCCTTCCTCTAAGCTCCCTCCCTTTTCATTTCACTGCCGCCTAGAACGGGATATAAGACAATGGGACCCTGAGCTGGGTGGAATTCTAAGCCTGGGCTTGCCTTAAAGCTACAATATGGATTTAATTTATATGCAAATGCAAGCAATAAAAAGGCAGACACTGTAGAAATTATAGGGATCCCCCCTCCTTTTCTTAGGAGATACTCAAACCCTTTCTCTCCTCTTCCCCACTAAGACCTAATTATTATTGGTTCCTGCTACCTTCCCCTCTCCTCCTGCCCACTCTGGGTGTAAACTGGGCCTTTTAAGAAAAGCAATGGAAGATTGGGAATAAGAGAAGGAGCATCAGGATAATTTCACAGTCTGACTCCCCACCCCCATTTGGTTTTGGTTTTTTTTTTTTTTTTTTTTTGGCCTGACAGGGCCCTCCTGTTGGCCAGTAGAACGCAAAACTGATCAAAGCCAGCCGGAAGCCTTAAGTAGGCCAAAATGGGGCTAAAGTATGCTAATAGAGGAGCTAAATATACTTTAATCCTGTTATAATACAAGGTAACGTGGAGGCAGGGAAAGGGCCCGGTGGCTTTGGCAGGGGGCGGAGGGGGGCTGGGGACCCCTGTGAACTCTGAATAGAAGTTGCTTCCTATTCTTTCTCTGGCGGGGGGTGGGGTGGGGGCCTTCTTCCTCAGATGCCCACACCAGCCCCGCCTGTCCCGTTTACTGAGTGTCAACAGTTGGGTGAGCAAGACTTCTCAGCCCTTAGATCAGTACCCTGTGACCCTCCACATTGAGGCCACACCATTCAGTCAAGCCTTCCAGCTGTTGCCTGAAGGATGAAGGTTTTTTTTTTTTTTTTTAAAGTAGGGCATGGCTTAGGAGAACACTAGGCAACAGTTTTAAATTATGTCCTTACCACCACCCAGCTTGCTCTGCAGATCCTGGGGTGGGGGGTTGGGCTGTGCAAGACCCAGCTGGTCTAGCCTGGTGAAGAGCTTCGTGGATGCACACAAATACATTTTGGGCCTCTCTGGCCACCTTCAGAGGCAGCTTCCACCAGACCAGCCTTGATTTTACAGAGGAGACAGAGTGGAAGTTGATCTGGCCACTCGCTCTCACTGGAGGAAGAGCTTGGGGTACTGTGTTTGACATCTCTCTCTGGGCTCTGGGCCTGGGGACTCATTCTGGAATCAGGGATCCATTTCCTGGGTCAGGTCTCCCTTTGGAAGAACCAGGGTGGGGGGACCCTCTCCCCCCTGGACCTCAGAGGACACTGATGCAGTTTTGCAGCCAACTGCAGCTGGTATCAGAAGATTGAAAACAAAGGTCCACACTGAGGCCTACCTCCCACCGAGCGGCTGGGAGTCTGAATGGTGGGGTGGGGAGGTGGCTCGGAGTCCCAGATACCTCTCTGTTAAGTACAAATTACATACTGGATATATTAAGTGGTAATGGTATAGTTTGCGTTTGACTTAGTTTCGTGAGAACGTCGATACATCCTCCCAAATGCTGAGTGGGTGACACATGGAACAAAAAGACTTCAATCCCGACAGAATATGTTTTGTTTGAATTCAGGCCCAGCTTTCCCTTCCTTCCTTCCTTCCTTCCTTCCTTCCTTCCTTCCTTCCTTCCTTCCTCCCTTCTCTTTCTTTTCTTTTTATTCTTTTTTCCACTCAGTTGTTCTTTCTCTTCCTTCTTCCCTGCCGCCCACCTGGATGCTCTAAGCCGCAGAACCCTTCTGACACACAGTGCTTTGGGTGGGTGGGGGAGCGTTGGTTTATGAAGTTGGTCAGAATGGGTATGAAGGATGCTGTCCTGAAAACCTGGCGCTGAACAATAGATCATTTCTATACCTGCCCCACCCCCACCCCTGCCCCCACCAGGCCTCCAGATCCTGGTCTGCAAGGTGAAGGGTTGTACCAGGTGGTCCCTGAGCTTCCTCGAAGCCTCTGACAGTCCAGGTGGCTGTCTGGCTGAACTTCTGTTGCATGTGTACACTTGAGCCTGGAAGGTCTGGTGACATGGCAGGTGCAGAATGTATGTTCAGTGTTGACATATGGAATGTGTCACCCCAATGGTGCAGAGAAGGGTCTTGGGGGGCTCATTGTCACCCCATGCGAGGAGAACTTACAGACAACTTCAGATAGATTAAGTTTTGATCCTGGCTGTACCACTTACTGGCATTGAGATTTGGGGCAAATTCTTAAACTCTCCACACTTGAGTTTCTTAATCTGCAAAATGGGGATAATACTATCTATTTCTTGTTTTTTTTTTTAATTTTTTCTTTCTTTCTTTTTTTTTTTTTTTATTTATCATAGTCACACACACACACAGAGAGAGAGAGAGGCAGAGACATAGGCAGAGGGAGAAGCAGGCTCCATGCACCGGAGCCCGACATGGGATTCGATCCCGGGTCTCCAGGATTGCGCCCTGGGCCAAAGGCAGGCGCCAAACAGCTGCGCCACCCAGGGATCCCTATTTCTTGGGGTTTTAAGGCTTTCAATGCCTGTGCCGGGCTTAATAGGGCCCTTAGAACATGGTTAAGTACCTCTTGGAAGTTACCTCTTACTACAACAAGACTTAGAATATTGCCACTCCCTTGTTACCAGATGAAAAATCCTTTTTGTCCTTTTAATGTTTCAGCAAGGATCAAATGCATAATCTGCCTGGAGTCAGTTCTGAGTGATCTTCTTCCCTCAAATTCAAGGGCTTCAGATTGCTCAGATCTGGCTTCAGGGTTGATGCAGAGGTCCTTGGTCCTGAGGTGGGTCTGAGCCTCTCTTCTCCAGTTCTGCTTTGGTTCTGCTTTTCCTCTCAAATATCTTCCCGGAGTCCTGGCGTATGGCCTCAATGAGCATACAGAGAAAATAAAAACTATTTGCAAATGTCCCATCTGGCCAATACTTTCTATTTCTCGCTTGAGTAGAACCCCACCCCTGCCCCCAACAATGAATCTTGAGGTCTGAGTCATCACTTCCGTTTTTTTGCAACAACTTATAAACTGGTTTTAATTATACAGTGCTTTTTCCAAATAAACAGCCCTACCGAAAGAGAAAACAACCTCTGATTTTTGTTGAATTAAGTCAGGAACAATCCCAGCACCATGCTCGCTGATGACGGCAGTGACCTGAGGCTTCTCATGCCGTCCTGTGCTCGTACCTGTGCTCCCTGGATGGTAGCAGCAAGCACATTGGAATCAGCCCAGGGAGACTTCAAGAAAAACCTCCAAAGAAACTTCAGGACAGGGCTCCAGATCCCAACCAAAATTCAGGCGTTATTTTGGTAGCAGTTTTGCTGGGGGAAAAATATGCAAAGATCTTTGTCTCTCCCACAAACACAATATTATCCCGACGACAGTATGACCCATGAAGCATCCTCCGGTTGACTTCCAGATGGAATGCTATCGCAAACGTATGAATGGTGACAGCCGATTTCTGGGCAATTCCTCTTCTTCCTTTATTTAAACGCTTTATGTTCCACACATTCATTAACATTTCCCTGCATGTCTCATTATTATCTCATCAAACATTTATTATTACTTCAAGATAGATAATTAAAATTTTATACAGTTATTCTCTCTGTATGACAATCCAATGGATTTCGGATCTCTCCACCCTCCCCAAAACTCATCTGCACCCTCACAATCAGGTCGTAAAACTCATGAACTTTCAATTCAGCGGGCAGAAAGCAGAGGAACAAAATCTAAAATTCATTTCGAATGGGAGTTTCGTTTCCTGAATAATGACTCAGTTATTGCAGTTGTTAAGGAAGCAGAGAAAAAGGTCTCATAGGACAATCCTTGCTCTTCAACGAATAAATAACCGGTCTCCATTGATAACATTACGAGGGAGACAAACAATGTCTATGGGTGATTTTTAAGGCCAGAAGTGGATTTGTTAGAAACAAGGACTCCCAGACAGCAAATGCAATAAACTCCAAAAGATTAGCAAAGAATTACTGTCTTTCCAGGATGCATATTACATTTAGGATTAGAAATTTTGATATGGATTATATATCACACATATTGCACAGAGCATAGAAGTATCAAATTCATTGCAAACAGGGTGAGATATTTTTTTCACTGGAATTTAAGAATGTAGGTTGGGTTTTCGGCTACTTACAGCTCGGAAGAGAATTTCCGGGTGGGAGGAACGTCCAGCCTTAACAAGCCCGTGGCCCCTTGCTTTTCATGTGCCGTTTCCCTGCCTAGACCCGAGCGCAAGCAGAAAAGTCATCTGAGACCAAACCCAGCCCTGAGGGGCTTGACGTGCAATTTCTGAAATTGCTTGAATTTGGTTTTGGAGCTATAAATCTTACAGTTTCACCGAAAAATAATCGCTGCCAACCTCCAGGAAATTCAAACCGTTTCACATTTCTTCTTTAAATATGCAAACCAGGAAAATGTTGATTTAGCCTGTAAAATTAATTAATTTAAACAGGTCTACCCTACTTAATTTGGGAATTAAACAGGTCTACCCTACTTAATTTGGGAAAAATAAGAATGCTATCCTTTCGTTGCTTATCACCCCGATCCACAGAAGAAAAGGGCTGTGGGCTGTGGATCTATCTCTTCTAAACTTTTTAAAAGCGTGGTTTGAAAAGCATCACTTGGCAAGCAACCATTTTCCCCACGTTGGAGCTTTTCACACATAGCTGGTTCAGATTTCAGCATCGCTCACAGGAGAACGTTTGCTCTGCTCTCCTGCAGCGGTGGTTGAGCAGATGGGGCAGGCGCAGCCCAGGGTGCCGAGCTGGGGAGTAAGCCAGAGTGCTCATCTTTTTAACAGGCGCTCAGGCTGTTTAGCTGTTGTGTGTGGATGCGTAGGTCTGCCCTGGGAACACACCCTGGGACACTCGGCCAATGCCACTGCTGGCCTTGGATGCCCATTTACTGATGTGAAGTCTCTTCCTTCTCCAAGGCCGTCCACATGTTCTTACTCAGTAGCAACCACACATCTCAGTTGCAAGAATTTATTAACATATAAAACAGGCCTGGCATGTAGAAAAAGAATGGTCCTTGCCTTCAGGGAACTTTAATTCATTAATTTTTGTTATGCTTTTAGTGTGTGCTGAGCAAATAAAACAGTGCACAATATGGATGGTCTTTGACCTATGATGGTTCAATTTAAGATTTGTAAACTATGATGGTGTGAAAGTGATACCTATCCAAGTAGAAACTGCACTTCGAGTTTTGAATTTGGATCTTTTCCGGGGCTATACGGTGCTCTCTTGTGGTGCTGGGTAGGGCAGCAAGCCTCAGCTCCCATGCAGCCAGGCAATCCCCAGGACAAAGAACCCATAGATTTAAAACTACTCTCTACCCCCATAGCCATTCTGTTTCTTACTTTCAATAAGGTATCTAATCAATTACATGGGATGTTCAGCACTTTAACAACAAATAGGCTATGCGTTAGTTGATTTTGCCCTGCTGAAGGCTAACATAAGTGTTCCGAGCACATTTAAGGTAGGCGAGGCTAAGCTGTGATGTTTGATAGGTGAAGTGTAGTCAATACGTTTTTGACTTAACAGTATTTTCCACATATGAGGGGTTTATCCGGATGTAATCACACTGTAAGATCGAGGAAGCTCTGGACAGGCAGGCTATAATTTGGTCTCAAAGTGTTTGGTATAAATGGTGATCCTAAGAGGTCTGCAGGGTTTGGAAGGCTTAGGGGTGGCTTCAGAGTGTGGGGCTTGTATGATAATGGAGCAGGTATGGCATGATGGGTAGGCTTTGAAGAACTAGAGCATGCTTGATGTTAGGGCACCCAGGGGCCTAGTCACACCTTTATCAAATCCTTATTGGGCCTCTATTGATAAACAAGACACCAGATTACGATGTGAAGCTAGATTTTCTGACTAATACAAACACTCTTGGGGAGGGGCAGGATATGATTCATCTTTGTAATTTCCATCCTGACTTCTTAGGAGACACTTCACTCAAAAACTATACCTGCAACTGAATTAATATCCTTATCTGTCCTTTTGGATGTTCTTTATTTGCAAAAGGCTATTGAATCTTTTTCTTCCCCCCTCCCCAGGTGTTTTTAGGACTTTCTTTTGTTCTGCAGGTTCTAGAGTCTTTCCCTCAGGATGGGGAAATCTGATCCCTCAGATTTTGGGTCTTAGCACACTTCCTGACATCTCAATACATCTCAATACATTATCTGAGTGTCTCTTGGGTCTACCAAGGTGTGAGGGTGGGTGGGGTGGAGGCACAAGGGATATATCCGTCCTTAAAAGCTTGACTTTTGATTGGGAAGATAAGAACTAAAATTTGTTGGTATCTAGTGAGGTTATTCTCACAATGAACCTTTGAGGCAGGTGTTGTAGTGTCACCATTTTGGAGAGAGGAAAAGAGAGTTCCAGAATGGTTTCTAAGCTGTCAAAGTCACTAGTGGCTGAGTGACCCAATTCCCTCATTCAGAGTTTGAGAGGGGCACCCAGAGCATTGTGTTTCCATGTCTGTCCAGGGCCAGGATCACATTTAGTTCATCGGCTGTACACACCTGGCACAAAATGACTTTAGTAAGGATGAGTTGAATCAAAGGATCACTCTCCCATTATGATTGGGGCTGGCAGGCAGAGTCTAGAGGATCATCTGTTACAAGAACAGACCAGGAAACAGCAGGATAATCTAACACCAGCGCCATGTGCAGTTTTTATTTTGCATTTCTCCTTCATTGTCTCCGTGCTGCAGCAGTATTGACCAGTCAGTGAGAAATGCACTACTTTGCATGCCCAGACACAACCAAACATTGAGCAAATCTGAGCTCACCCTCACCCCTAGCCCCGTTAAATTGGTTTGATCAGCCTGGTGGCCTGGAATGTCTGAAGTCTTGCAAAAGACACAGACACGTTTGTTGGTGGGTCTCACATACACTCCCAAATTTGACATGACTCGACAGTTGCAAGGCTATCTCTGTCTGCTTCTTACATCGCCCCTGTTCCGCTGCCCAGCCCCCATCATCCTTGCCACCAACATAGCAGAGGAAATATATCAGATTGACCTTTTTAAACATCATTTAATCCTGAACAAAATCCTGATTTTAATGATGGAGTGAGAGTCTATGTCTTGGAAAAGTCAAAAGTGCTACACAGATGCAAGGTAGAGTCAAGGGGCAGTCTGGCTTAGGAGAGAGTAGGGCTGGTCTGGGCTCAAAATCCCAAAGGTGTGACTTTGGACAAGTCACTGAACCTCTCTTGAGTTTCTGTGTCCTTTTAGGAAATGAAAGTTGATAGGGGGTCCCCTGGGGGCGAAGTGAAATAATCTGTGCAGAGCACTTTGCACAGTGCTTGGGATGGAAGGAGTACTCCGTTGAGGGTAGCAATACCATTCCCACTTCTGGCTCCTAAGTACATCTAATGCATATTCATCCAGCACTTTTGACTGAGAACTCTTGACCTAACTGTCCCATTACTCACTGGATCCTGATGTCCTTTGGTGCTGTGACAAAAGTCTGAAATAGGGGCTAGAGGATCGCCAATAAGGCCAGGCAAGTATTTTCAAGGAGTGAAGGGGTCTGATCAGGAGGCAGCAGAGAGTGCCGGGGTCTGGCAAACTGCTGTACCCATGCCTTGTCTCAAGGGGGTGATGGTGGCTCTACTCTGGCCATTGCCAGGTATAAATGTGGGCCAAAGCCCCAGATTTTTTTCAAAGAAAGCCAGGCTTTTTTCTTTTAGTGTGAAATTAGTTGGTAACTGCTTAATATCTTTTGAAAATATGGTACAGGCCAATTCTATGTGGGCCAAATTAGACGTGCCTGTGGGCCAGATGCAGGCCTCCAGGGTGTGATCTCTGGCCCGGAAAGCTTGCCTTTTTCTGGAGGGGCCCGAGGCAAGGTGGAGCCCAGAAAAGCAGAAGCTACTAGGCACTTCATCCTGTGTAGAGTGCTGTGAAAGTCTATGCCGGCTCTCATAAGAATGTGCAGACCATTAAATGAGTGTCTAGCACAGTGTCTGGCAGCTAAGAGGAATTCAGTATTGTCAGCGTTATGTGTTCTATAGTGCATATTTTCCCAGGATCACTTAGATTAATGCTAGCTGTGGGGGGCCTTGTCAACTCAGTTTTCAGTCCCTATTTCAGAGTCAATATCATTTATAAGATCTTACAGGCATCATTATGGTTTTCTGGGTACAGTCCATTTCTCTTAATATATTTTGCATTCTTATTTGCTGTTGATAAAATTACACCTGAGGCATTTTAGAACTAAAAGCGTCTTCAGAAATAACCTAGTTCCACCTCCCTATTTCACAGAAAAGAAGCCCTGACATTCCAGAGAAGCTGAGTGGCTTACTCAAGTCCTACTAGAGGGTGGCTTGGACTTTTGCCTTGGTTCTGGATGGAGCCGAGATCCCAGCTCTATCTTTGCTTAGTCCAGGGCCAGGCTAAGAGCTTGTCTGACAAGGAGCAGATAGGAAACATCTGTCTGGGTCTGGGAACTGGTGGGTGGTTCGTACTACTAGTTGTGACCTGAGTAATGGGGCCTGACCCATGGGGGCATTTGAAATTGGGGGTAAGAGACAAGGAAGGGCAGCTGGTAGGAAGGGTATGGAGGGGAATTGCAACCCTGGGAAGAAAGAGTCTCTGAGTTTTGGAGAGTCCCTATGGCAGAATCTGAACTTACTCATTAAATGCTAACTCCCCTGACTCGGCTTTATTTTTCTCCCTCTCCTCATATCCCACACCGTTTGATGTGTATTATCTTCATTTTCTGTCTCCTTCAATAGAATGCAAGGCCCATGAGGGCAGAGTGCTTTATTTTGGTTGCTGCTGTATCTCCCCATGCTCAGCACAGGGCCTGGAGCAGAACTGGCACCTAGAGCGTTTGTTGTATGAATCATAACGGCAATGTGCACACACGCAAGAGAGACCATATTTGTGTCCATCCTTCATGCATGAGAGTCACAGCTCCATTTATGCTGCAAGAGGCTTAGGCCACTTGCCCACAGTGACACTGCTAGAAAGTTCTTGGTAGACCAGACCCAGAAATCAGTCCCCTGATTCTAAGCATGGAGTTTAGTCCCCTCATCACTACATGCATAAATCCCACAGTCTTGACCATACAACTCTGACTGCTGCTTCTGTGCTTGTGGTTGGAAAGGAAGCTTTGAGCTAAAAGCTAGCAATTTAAGAAAAAAAAATCATGGATAGATTCATGGATAGAGTATCATATTGCTCTGCCTCGGAGTGGTCGATACCAAGACAGAGCTTCTCATGTTGAAATCGAAATGATCCCACTTTTATCCCCAAAACTTTGTTTGAGGTCACGCTCCAGAAGGAAAGCAGGAAGTGTTTTTCTGAATTGAGGAAATGAGGTGAAAGCCTGAATCCCAACCTGGCACCCAGACTTGGAGAGCTCCCAGGAAATCAGAGGGCTCATCCCATTCATAGAATTATGGACTCACAGGGCTTCGAGCTGAATGGACCTTAAAAATACCATCTGGCTCTATGTCTCCCAAAGAGTGGTGCATATACTCCTGCTAACAAGAATAGAAGCATTTTGTATTTTATTTTATTTTATTTATTTTTTGCATTTTGTATTTTAATAGCTACATTTTAATTTTCACTTGTAGTAGAAAGAAAGAACTATTTCATCAATACCTGATTTCAGGACACGTAGAGGATAGAGCTTGTAGAAAAGTGAGTTATTAAAAAAGAAGTGTTCGGTTTAATTTTGAGAAAATGGCAAAAATTCTGTTGGCACATAAATGCCTGAAGTTTGTGAAACTTAGTTTTGTAGTGAAGGCCAAAAGGCCCAGTCATCTCCTTAACAAGGTCATTAAACAAATTGGTGGTGAAGCTATGGTTTGACCCCAGGTCTTCAGGCTCCCTGGCCAGTGGGATTCCAAGGAAGGGCAGTTCCTGGGCTCTCCGACTACTATCTTCATCCTTTCCCGTCTTCTACTGCTCTGTCATCCCTCCACTCAACAAATGTTTCCTGGGCAGCCACGGCCAGGTGTTGGGTGGATAGAGAAGCCGTGGAAGAATTATGTCATTCTCACTGTCCCCACAGAGCCTTCCGTCTGTTCGGGCAGTGAGGCACTCACGTGGATCCAGAGCAAACGCCGTGCACTTTTGATCATATACATCCTGAGTCCTCCTTTGTGATTACTTATTTATAAGCCAGATGCACCACCTTCTGTACTAATGTCACATTTAGGCTAAAACATACACAAAAGAAACAGATACGTGTGCTAAAAATAAAGCAAGTGGCACTTTAAAATTTTTAAGATATTTGATTTATCAATAGGACCAAAGAAACTAAATATAAAAAAAGGAATACTATAGAAGCAAAAGTGGATGAGCTAAAGGCATATTAAGTAATACTTTTGTTTTTGTTTTTTAAATTGATTTTATTTGTTAGTGGCAAAGAAAACTTTTTGTCTTCACCCAAATTTTCATTAGTTTTAGAAAAGCATAATTGAACATGTTTTAATGATGGTTTAATCCTTTATAATGGACCATTTGATTCAAAGTTCTGGTTCGAAGTTCAGGTTTATATTTTTGGGTTTTTAAACTTTTTTTTAAATGCTTAGTTTTAATGGCTGTCAGAGCCAAAAAAAAAAAAAAAAAGAATCTTTACAAAGATACAGAGGTCCAGATGGAATAAATGCAATGCTGGCTGTGCTTACTAAATCAAGATGCTCATTTAAAAAAAAATTCCACCCAGCAATTACACAAAAGTTTTTATCCAAATTCATCTAGTCGGCTAGTCAGTTTCCATCTTCCTTAATGTCAATTCTTGTAAACTAATCAAAAGTTATATTTTTAACAAATGGGTCCAAGATCCACTGACACTCCTCTTTGGGAAAATTTTTAAATAGGTTAGGAATTGTTTCCAAGTTTTTAAAGAGTGCAGATATGAAGGCTTTTTCAAGAAAAGGTATTATCTCAGAGAACAAAATCACATGATGATGGAAACATTTTCAAACATCTGCACTCAAGGTACTTGACTATAGCAATCTGACTATGGCAAAACAATTGTCATTTGCTTAAAATATTACTTTTAGGGGTAACTGGGTGGCTCAGTGGTTGAGCATCTGGCTTCGGCTCAGGTCATGATCCTGGGGTCCCAGGATGGAGTCCCACATCAGGATCCCTGCATGGAGCCTGCTTCTCCCTCTGCTTGTGTCTCTGCCCCCCCCCCCTGTGTCTCTCGTGAATAAATAAATAAAATATTTAAAAAAATACTACTTTTACCTGGAAAGGATTTTTAAAAAAAGATTTTATTTATTTATTTGACAGAGAGGAAGAGAGAGAGAGAGAACAAGTGCAAAAGCAGGTGGGGGGGGGGAGAGCAGTGGAGGGAGAGGAAGAAGCAGGCTCTCCACTGAGCAGGGAGCCTGACATGGGGCTCGATCCCAGGATCCCAGGATCGTGACCTGAGCTGAAGGCAGCCACTTAAGCGACTGAGCCACAGGAGCCCTGAAAGGACATATCCTTTTTTAAAAAAATTAAGAATATTCCCGCTGTTATACTATAATAGCTGGTTTCATCACAGAAAACTCTAGCAAATATTTTTTCGTACAAGAAAAATGTCTAATTCGTCTTAAAATTGATCACCTTTTAAAAACAGATTTATTAGGGTCGCCTGGGTGGCTCAGCGGTTGAGTGTCGGCCTTTGGCTCAGGGCATGATCCTGGTGTCCCAGGATTGAGTCCCTCGTCGGGCTCCATGCGAGGAGCCTGCTTCTCCCTCTGTCTGTGTCTCTGCGTCTCTGTCTCTCTCTCATAAATAAATAAACAAACAAACAAATAAAAATCTTTGGGGCAGCTCCAGTGGCGCAGCGGTTTAGTGCCTCCTGCAGCCTGGGGTTTGATCCTGGGGACCCTGGATCTAGTCCCATGTCGGGCTCCCTGCGTGGAGCCTGCTTCTTCCTCTGCCTGTGCCTCTGCCCCCCCCCCCGTGCCTCTATGAATAAATAAATAAAATCTTTAAAAAAAAGATTTATTTATGTATTAGAGAGAGAGAGCATGAGCAGCGGGAGGGGCACACAGAAAGAGAGAGAGAATCGCAGACTTCCTGCGGAGTGTAGAGCCCAATGTGGGGGCTCAATCCCAGGACCCTGAGATCATGACTTGAGCCAAAATCGAGTCTGACGCTTAACCAAATGAGCCACCCAGGTACCCCAACAGTGCTCACCTTTTAAAAAATAGTTTTTCATAAGAAAACCTGCAGACCTTGTATGGTATAAAAGATCGTCATGGTCACTCCACATAGTATTACAAAGTGCTGTAAACATTCTACTACTTAAGTTAATGTAATCTGTAACTCCTACACAGACTGTACATGTCATGAGATGCTGAAACAGTCAGAGGAGTGAAGGGACCACTATCATCCCCATCATACTATAGACTAGCCCTGGTCTCCTCTAAATTCCCTACCTACCATGTGACTTAATGACCCAGCGAGGGCAATGGATGCGAAATCCTGAATTAGGTCTTTGTAAAGTTTGTGCTACTTTTTTAGACAGATAATAAACACTAGTAGAATTTCTTATTTGTTTTCTACACATCCTACACTGGAGGTAATCAAACTGGAGGAAGATCCAGGGTGGTCTGCATTGTAGAATTATGTGGCATGGACTTTAAACCAAGGGGGCTGAGATGTCAGGTAGCTTCACTGAGGGGGTGGGTGTGAGCGCTGGATTAGTGAGGTGATTTTGAAGTGGAAGAGGAGTGATCAGGGTCCATGTGGCAGGCAGGACACCCCAGGCAGCCTCCTGGGAAGGTATGGGCTCCCCTTTGGCCTTGCCTCTTAGCAGAGACACAGGCTGACCAGAAGCTAAGAAGCCTACCTCCTCTGATTGAGGGTATGCTGGAGCAGCAGGATATGGGGCTAGTGGTTAGTGGCTGAGGCTGATGCTCCTCCAATCCCTGGTGAAGCCACAGGGTCCAGTGTGCCTACTTGCTCCTGCCCATCCCCACCCATGTCCACCTTTACCTTGCCATCACTGTCCTGGTTTCTCAGGAATGGTCCAGCCACCCTGACCAAGCCAATGCATAATTTCATCAGGAACCATTGCTCTCTTGTCCACATCTGGCACCTTAAAGTTGGCCAACCCTGAATGCAGCAGCTCTCTTAGATATCATCCCTTAAAGTGAAAGATCAGAAACTGTAGGCTGCAGTAATGTGAAGACATTTCTTGCCATGCTTTCTAAAAACTGTGACCAGATGCTCCACCATTAGCCATGGGGGTACCCTCCCCATGTGGATGGCTGTAGAAGGGCCAAGAGCTCTGTTTCTTGTCCTAGGCCCTGGGAGACCGCATGCCCTTGGGCTCTTCTGCTAATTCCTACCACAACAAGGAGGCACTGCTACTCCATTATTAGTTCTTAGCCTCAAACTTAGAAGATACCTTCCTTTTCTGATCCTGTATCAGGAGGTTCAAGGTTCAAGGCTCTGTAATTTCCACTTAGTCAATTTAAATCCATCTACTGTTTTCAGATCTGAGGAATAAACTTCAGAGGACATGGATTATAGCTGTAATCATCTTTGTGGGTGCATGCCTCCTTAGCATCCACCACCCAGGAAATGCATCTAGATTCCTTAATTTCTCAAAGTCCAAACTCAAGACAGTGAAGCCCTAGATGTAGAGAAAGACATGTGGCCAATCTTGTTGGTCTCATGCCTGCCTTCTGGGTTTTAGTTTTCTCTCTGGGGTTCCTTGTCTTTCTTGAAAGATGATGCCATTTCCCCATGGTGGGCATGGCCATCCATAAAGATTTTGCTTATCTCTTTGAGCTTGTGGGTCATTCAGTAATTAATTCACTTAACAAATATTTATTTGCTACCATGTGCCTGGCTCTGGGATAAATGCTGAATATCCAGTGGTGAGGAATACTGGCATGGTCTCTGTTCTCTGTGAGCTTACAGTCCAGAGGGGGAAGCTCTTGTTAAAGAAATGAGCATACAGATGAATAGATGATTGCAAGTAGGATCAGAACTACAACTTAAAAATCTGGGATCTGTAGAAGACATTAAGAGTGGTGATGGGTAGGGACTGAAGTTATCTCTAAGGAAGACAGCATTGATCTGAGCCTGGAAGGAGACAGTGGTGGAGGAAGAGGGTGGCAGACAGAGGGAAACCAGGTACAAGAATCTGTAGTCAAAGAGAAGCTTGACTCAGTCAATGACTCAACAGCTGATCAGTGTGGCTGAGCCAGGAGCAGTTCCCCATGAAGCCAGAGAGGTGGGCAGGGGCAAAATCACAGCTGGTCTTATGGGCTGTGGCAATGAGTTTGAACTTTATTCATTTTATTTTTTTATTTTATTTTTTTAAAAGATTTACTTATTTATGATAGACAGAGAGAGAGAGAGGCAGAGACACAGGAGGAGGGAGAAGCAGGCTCCATGCCGGGAGCCTGACGTGGGACTCCATCCCGGGACTCCAGGATCGCGCCCTGGGCCAAAGGCAGGCACTAAACCGCTGAGCCACTCAGGGATCCCCAATGAGTTTGAACTTGATCTTGAAAGTAGGGAGCCACTAAATGTCTTAAGCCCAGGGAATGCCATGACCCAACTGTGTGTTAAGAAGTTCACCCTGGCCGGCTGGATTAAGGGGAGGGAATAAGACGAGGTGAAGAGCATACTGCAGGTGGGCGCCTGGGTGGCTCAGTGGTTGAGTGTTTGCCTTTGGCTCTGGGTGTGATCCTGAGGTCCTGGGATTGAGTCTCCCTGCAGGGAGCCTGCTTCTCCTTCTTCCTGTGTCTCTGCTTCTTTCTCTGTGTCTATAATGAATAAATGGATAAAATCTTAAAAAAAAAAAAAGCAGACCAGAGGAGAGGCTATTGAAAGCTATTAATAATGGTGACATAGAATAAGATGGTGGAGGATCTAAGAATAAGATGATGAGAATGGGAGAAGGAGATATCAGTGGTATCTTAAAATGAGCTAAGGTGACTATATTTACACCATAGAAACTAGTGAATGATACAATCCAGGGCTTTCAGTTCTCTTTCCCTGGAGAACTGGTTGTTAAACTTTTACCAGTGCACCACGGCTAACAAATAACCTCCGTTTTAGCAGCAAGTGACTAAGAACTCACTCCCAGAGGATGTCATGCTGTGGCTGGGGATCTGCCTGCCAGACAGCCTCCTGGACTCCACTGGTAATGAATCAGTCCTTGAGCTGCCATCAGCCTGGGATGCCTGTGGCCAGGAGGTGAATATGCATTTTGAATACACTGTGATCTAAATTCAACAAACAAAAAATAAATAAATAAATAAATTCAACAAACATTAATAAGCTGCCACTCTGCCAGGGACAGTGATTAACATGGAGGGCCATGGAGATGAACTTTGCTCCACCTTTTCTCTCCAAGTGAGGAGAGATGATCCTGTCCTCAGGAAATAAGAGTGTCAGGCCTCTATGGCAAATTCAGAAACGAAGTGCAAGTCGTGTTCTCTGTAAGATCTGGGAGAAGAAGAATGTGTTCTGAATGAGGGGATATAGCAATGAAAGTGGGGTGCTCAGGATGGGCCTTCAAGAATGTGTAGGTTTTCAGCAAGAAAAGGAAGAGAGAGGTGAATTCTTGCCTGGGAAGCAGCACAAGCAAAGGCCCAGAAGCAGGGAGCATGAGATATATTTAGGGACTAACAGTCCATCAACATTAAATGGGAACATTAAATGTGTATGTGTACGTGTGTGTATGTGTGTGTGTATGTGAGAGAGAGAGAGAGAGAGGGAGAGAGAGTGTTGGTGGGAAGGAGTCTTACATGTCATGGTGAGCCATTTTGATGTTGTTTGCAGGCAGTAGGGAAGCATAGAAGGCTTCTGGGCATTGACTCAGGCAGGCAGCAGTATGGCTGGGGGGTGGCCTCCATTAGGGAGACTGTTCAGTAATGCTATTTGGTTTTTGCAGCCCCATCTGTACTCCAGCATTCCACAATGTGCTGGGGACCTTCAGTTCTGCTAGGCTCAACACCATTCTGCTCTCTTTTAATGGCCCTGACACACATACCATGCTCAGGCACAGCTGGGTGGCTCCGGTCAACACCAGATAGACACCCAACTCAGATGGTGAACCTCTGGCCTTTGTTAGGATTCCTTCTGGGTCACAACCTTGGGATCCCCAGAAGGTGGCGCTGTGCAGGCCTTCCAGTGCCTTGGACCACCATGATGACTTGCCATGACATGCAATGATGTTGATCTTGGTAGGCATTCCCAGGTGGCCATTTCTAAATGCCTCTCCTCCCTGATCCCAGAGACTCCGGGTACCAGCTACACAGACACGGGAGGAAGAGCTCCATGAACTTGCGCTGATTATTTTACCTCAGTGAGCCTCAGTGTTGTCAACAATAAAAAGGAGGTTAGTAACACCAACTGTAGACTTGTGAGGTCTGAGGGTCACAGCATCTGTAAACGAGATTGAGTTTATTGTCAGACCCACCCAGGTGTGAACCTAGCTGTGTGACTTGGCCCCGTAGTTTTGTAACCTTAGACCCCCATCTCCTCAAAGAGTGGCATTAATCACTTCCTTATGAGATGGTTTTAAAGATCCAATGTGATAATGTTTGTATGTGCTGGGTACATAGTGGTCAATCAGTGATGGCTGCTATTGTGGTGTTATTTGTTAAAGTGCTTAATTGAGTGGCCTGGCATGGACAGAACTTCTGGCCTGAGTAGGTGCTCACTTAATGGGAGTGTTTGCCAACCCTAGACTCATCAGCATACCCTAACCTGGCCAGTCTCTGCTGGTGACTGGCTGGACATTGCCTGCTCTCCGCCCCCCCCCCCCGGGCCCTGAGTACCTTATCTTAAAATGAGGGGATGGGATCATGTGGTTTCTGAAGACTCCTGTCATGTGTTTCCATATCAGACCACCAGAACCCAGATCCTTCACTTGGCTAATGTTTGACACTGGCTTCCCCACATGGAACATGTCACATGGAATGGCAGCAGACAAAAGGGAGGGGCTGGAGTCCTGGTGCTGCCTCCTCTCTGCTCCTTGGAAGCATCTAGGAGGTTTCAGAAGAGTACATGATGACCGGGCTGGTTCTTCTGAGGCTGGATGGGACTGCCGGTGGCACTGGTACTCCATGCAGCCTGGAGCATGGGTTTGGCATAGAGAAGGACATTCAGCACACTCCAAGTGATGAAATGCTCCACAGACCCTTGAAGCATTGCCCCCGCCCTGTTATGTTTCCACCAACAGTGAGAAAAACCTCATGTTCTGTTGGACAGATCCTCCTTCAGATATAGTGGCAAAGACTTTCCCCTTGACCAGACTCCAGTCAGGCTCCTTGAGCCATCTTTTTAACTAGGCCTTGCCCTCAGGCTCTGTCTTTGGCCTACAAAATCCAAGTGTAGCTAGATTCCTTCCAGGTTAGTTTAGACAGAAGTCCCCACCCTTGAAAGCTGGTCAGATGCCTTATCCTTCACCCTTGATATGTGATCCTCATGGCCTGTCTTCAGCAGGAATCCTGTGAGGTTTGTTAGCAAGAAGCCCTCTACTTTTTTTTTTTTTTCTGCCCACTGGCCACCCTCACTCTACTCATTGGCTGCAAATCCCTGTGTTGGTCTCTGTGGTATTCAAGGTTGAGCCCAGTCTCTCTCCCATGTTGGAATAAGCTTCACACTTGCTGCAGTGGTCTGGAAAAAAAGGCTTCCTTGCCATTTTAAAAAGTGTCAGGATAGTTTTTACTTCCACAGCAGCAGGTATGAGAAACCATCTCACCTCGAGAATCTTCCCTACACTTGCATAGAAACAAAGCACACAGACATCTCAGGCTCTCTCTTCCAGCGCCCTACCTAGGTTCCCTCCCAGGACAGCTGGGATTCTGGACTCCAGGAGCTCTTTGCTTGGGTTGCTAAGTGCCATTCTGCCTCTGTTCTTTCCGTCCTCACTGTCTTCACCAGGTGAAGGCCCTTCTGGGTCCCCACCCCACAGGAGTGCTTGGGCTTCTATGCCTTTCACCCTCATAGCTTCTATTGATGCTGCCTGTGCTCTGCCTTTCCATCTGTTCCTTGTGGGACCCTATCATCCATCCCTCTGGTCTCCATTTTGCTTTGCTTTTTCTCCTTTACTCTCTCTTGCTGGTCCCTACAGACCATGAGGCATGGGGATGGTCCATCCAGCTGTTGATACTCCAAGCAAGCTGAAGTGTCTGAAATCCTAAAAAACTCTTCATCAACTGATGGCAGTGTGGACATCTATCTGATCACAGGGGTATAGACCAGAGGATTCCTCACCAGAGACCACCACCTCTGCTCACACTGGATAGGCTGGGAATTCCAATGGGAATGGGTCTACTTTCTGAGGTGGCTTTGAGAGGAAGCAGGACACCATGGGCCCTGACCTTACCCGTCCACCAGAAGTGATTGCCAAAAGGTGCTTGGTGGGATCCTGGCCCAGCCTGGAAAGACCACCATAGCCTGGCCTGGGTTGTGCAGATGGGCCCACAAGATCCTGGTGCAAGGAGCTTCTAGGTCCTCTCATTAGATCTATTGTTTTATTCAGTTCCCGATGGCTGGGACCATTGTTCCCACTGGCTGGGACTGAGGGATAATCTTCAGTGTTAACACTCTGTCCCCAGACCCTTGCAGATCTAGCTTCTGTCCAACACTCATCTCCACCAGGCCTCAAGCCATTCCCAGCCTCATTGCCCCTTCCATGCTGAATAGGACTACAGTTCCCTATACTTCATGCTTTTATCTGTGCCAGCTGCCTGAATTTTTAAAAAATCTGTCTGGTTAAACCGCTAAACCCTACCTACCCTTCAGTCTTCAACCAAGGGACCACTTCTGTTAAGCCTCTCCCCTGACCCCATTCTCTTTCCACCCACCCCAGGCTGGCATAGGTACACCCATGTAGCTTCCCAATATCTGGAGTACCTCTGCTTAGGCACAAATTTTGCTATACTGTACTCACCTTTACATGATCTATTTCCCATAGGACACTGAGGACCTTGCTCAGGTGCATAGCATAGGTTTGTGGAATAAAGGCAAGTGTCCAGTTGACCATGAGCTTCCTTTTTTTCTTCCTTCTCTGCTTGTGTTTCTTAGTCCCAGATACCTGCCTCTCTGTAATGCTTCTGGAGCCTTCAGTCTACCTGTGAACCCAGGAGGCTGATTGGTCTTAGACTCAGCAGGAAAGAAGGAGGCAGAGGCAGTGTGCCAAGTCTAACTTCTTACCTTCATGTTGGCTAATGTCCAAGCCACCCAGGCAGATGGTCCCTTTATCTCATTTTAAGCCAGGAGAAGGCATATCTCATTCTCTCCTCTGCAATGATCATCCTTGACATAAATGCAAGCCACTATTGCTTTTATTTAATGTGCCCACTTATACATTCTACTTCAGCTCCAAACTCCTTTGCCAGGCTCCCTGGACTTCCCAGTGTGACCAACCCCAGGTAACCCTTCTCTCATCCACCGTGTACCCCTAGTTCACCACTTCCTAAACATTTCCCAGGACTTTGCACATACTGTTCCTTTCACAAGGAGGCCCTTCTCTCTTTTCCTTGAGGCATCATTGTCCCCAAGACCTGGTTTGTTTGATGCTTCCTCTAGTGCCCATGGAATTAGCCATTCCCTCTTTGGGGGTCCCCATAAAACTCCGAGTCATACGTTGAGGATCCCATTTACCAAATTTTGCTTGTTTTTTTTTTTTTGCTTCTGTTGTTCATCCATACTTTATTTTTTTTAATAAATTAATTTTTATTGGTGTTCAATTTACCAACATACAGAATAACACCCAGTGCTCATCCCGTCAAGTGTCCCCCACAGTGTCATCCATACTTTATATGCATACAGGATGATGCCTGGCTTTTTACTGGTTCCCTTTTGCTTTTCCCACCCCTCCAGCCTCAGAGAGGTGTCTGATCCACAGTAGGTCTTTAGTAAACACTTGGTCTGGCAGGGATTTCTTTCCTAGCTCCTTCTGACCATCCAGGTCATTGTTTCATAAAGGTGGGCTCCCCTGCATGCTACTCAGCACTCCGAATCTGTATTTGAACAGGAAGTTGGTGGATGGGGGATGCATACACACACTTAAGTTTGAGAACCACTAGCCTAACATTTAGTTTTCCTTATGTCTGACTCAAATCTTCACTGCTTTTAGCTGACCAATGACACAAAACCCCACTGCCCTGGCCCTTTCTCTTCCTGGTGGCTTGAGAATGTTGCCTTGCACCTTTACATGTCCTCAAGCAAAATAAATGAGAGCAGAACTCTTAATGTGCCAACCAGCAGGTTCCTCTATTCTAATCCAGTCCAGATGCTGTTGGTGACTCCCTTTCTGGAATGTAAAAATAACACTATTACCAACCCCTCCTCCTAGTAGCCTTTTCTCTGTAGCCAAGTTAATTCCAAATAGAACATCTGGAAATTCTATTTTGTTGCCTAATTTAAACCAGACTAAAACCAATCTGCATAAAAGTTTATGAACTTTCTGGGGCCTCACACCTTATATTTCCCATCTGCAGAAGCCTGCAATTTGGAGGCCAGAAATAGGAAGGATTTGGGCCATCTCTTTCTCAGCCCTGGGGAGAGTGTTTGTGGCTTTGTGTATTGGGGCAGAGAGGCTGGGTTGAAGGTGCAGTGGGCGGGGTTGAGGGAGAGGCACAGGAGGGAAATGGATAGACCTACATTTACTTGGGAAAAACTAAATCTGCATGTAGATTTAAAGGCCCTTTAACTTTACACCGAGCTGGTGGGTGGCAGGAGGGAGCTGGGGGAAGAGGGGATGCCAGGTGGGAGAAGAAAAATGGAGTGTCAGGCTATGTGAGAGGGGAACAGGGAATGCGGCTTGCATCACTGAGAATAAACTTCCAGGAGAATTTCAGCAGCTGCCCATTGGAGCCAAAGGCCCAGGACCTGAGACAAGGCTAATAGGGTTCTGGTGTTTGTTATTAGTTTGACTGGGGACCCACAGCCTAACAGGGTTGAGGGGGCAGCCCAGAAGTACAGGGCTGGGAGGAGCCTTTGGCAGTCTGGATGGGGAGCGGGGGATAAAATCAAGTCTTGATATCTTAAGCAGGAGTCAATAGAATCCCCCAATGCCGGCACTTTTTTTTTTTTTTTTTAGAAATTGATCAGATGATTCTAAAAATTTATGTGGAATAGCAAAACACCCATGCCGGCCTAATAATTTTTTTGAAGATTTTATTTATATATTCATGAAAGCACACACACACACACACACAGAGGCAGAGACATAGGGAGAGGGAGAGGGAGAAGCAGGCTCCCTGCGAGGAGCCTGATATGGGGGCTCGATCCCAAGACCCCAGGATCATGACCTGAGCAGAAGGCAGATGCTCAACCACCGAGTCAGCCAGGTGTTCCTAGCCTAACAATTTTTAAAAAGAAGAAGGAAGTTAGAGGATTCATGTAACTCAATTTTGAGACTTACAGGAAATCTATAGGAATCACGGCAGTGCAGTATCAGTGAGAAGATAGACATACTGATGATTGGGGTGGGAAGAAACCTACAAGGTGGAATATGATGCTTACAAAACGTGTTGGAAGGGCAAGGGGAGTGGGTAGAGTCTAGGCTACACCTCCGGGTTCAGATTCTAGAATATGGCTCTGCAGAACCCATCCTCAGGGACGTGACAGCGTCAGAGGCCACCATGGAGTCGCTGTGACCCAGGAATCAGGAAACTGGACTCAGGGGGCTTCCTCCGCCACCCTGCATGTCTCTTGAGACCCAGAAAACCTGAAAAGGGGATGCTGGAATGCTGCTGGAAAAATTCCTTGCTTGTCATGATTTTTCTTGTTGGCAGGCTAGACAGGGAAGGGGAGAGAAAAAATACCCAAAGGAGACTCCATTTCAAGCTTGCCTTCCAAACCTTGGTGGAGCCCAATCACATTGAGCACACCGACTGTAAAGGACTCTGGGAAATGTATTTTTATGCTTTCCATTCTGTAGTATTGGAAGTTGCTCAAGAAGTGGGAAGCAAAGGAAGTTGAGAAAGTAAGCCATGGCATCCACCACTCTTCAGGATGCTAGAGCTCCTGCTCACACTGCTTATGTGTACAATTCTCCCACAATCATCCGAGGATGCTCCGGACAGGCAGGAGCTTAGTGCTATGTGCTGGACCTGCAGGGACGCATAGAACAGAGATTCAATAAATCTATTAGCCAGCGCGCACCAGGCATGATGATGGAAGCTTGCATGGGTTACCTTGTTAATTTTTATGAGGCCCTGGTGAGAAAGGCACTATTATTTCCCCCTGTTATACATGGAGAAACTGAGGCTAGAACAGACGGATGACTCATGCAAGGTCACAGAGCTAGTCAGTGGCAGACTAGGGGTTGAAACTCAGCTCACCTGACTGTGCAGCTCTTTTCTTTCTGGTCTACCAAGCTGCCCCAAAGATAATACATCTGCAAGAGATCACAAAGGTTGGAAGGAAAAGAATGCCCAGCACCCATGGGTGACACCTGTCTCAATAGTGTCACCTTGACTAAAGCTCCAAAGGATGGAATGGTGAGGCCACAAGAGTTGCCCTTTGAGTCTTGCTTCCCACTGAA
Organism: Nyctereutes procyonoides; assembly: GCF_905146905.1. NCBI lineage: Eukaryota > Metazoa > Chordata > Mammalia > Carnivora > Canidae > Nyctereutes > Nyctereutes procyonoides. The sequence goes on along the minus strand of NW_026575030.1, from coordinate 7,621,012 downwards.
GAGGAGGTAGCCCCTGCCCTCCTCTGTGAGGTCATTAATCCTTTCTGAAACTGTTTTATAGGTCTGGTTGCTGTACAGTCACTTGGGTGATGTGGATGAAATTAGCTACTCAACATGGGCAGGTGCAGCGGGTTAAACTGCATTTCCCCAAAAGATGTGACCAAGTCCCAAGCCCTGGTAGCTGTGAATGTGACGTGTTTGGAAATAGGTCTTTGCAGAGGTACTTAAGGTATGATCTCAGGATGAGATCATCCTGGGTTACAGTGGGTCCTAAATCCAATCACCAGTGTCCTGATAAGAGACAGATCATGAGGAGACACAGGGAGAAGGCCACATGATGATGGAGACAGAGCTTGGAGGGATGTGGCTACAAGTTGTGGCGCACCAGCAACCACTGGGAACTCAAGGAGGCAGGGAAGGATTGTCTCTGAGCCTCCAGAGGGAGTGGAACCCTGCTGACATCTTTTTTTTTTTAAGATTTTATTTATTCATGAGAGACACACAGAGAGAGGCAGAGACATAGACTGAGGGGGAAGCAGACTCCATGCAGGAAGCCTGATGTGGGACTTGATTCTGGGATTCCAGGGTCACGCCCTAGGTTGAAGGGAGGCACTCAACTCCTGACCCACCCAGGCGTCCCCCTGCTGACATCTTGATTTCAGACTCCACCTTCCAGAACTGTGAGAAAATAAATTTCTGTTGTTGTGGTTATTTGTTATGACAATTTGAGGATATTAATTCGACAGGTACAATAGAGCTCTCTTTGGTGGGAGAAATCTTCGAGCTTTAGTTGGGTCTTCCTTCTAGAATTTACAATTGGTTTGCCAGACATTCTGGCCTTCATCTTTAGAGACTGAGCATTCTTTTACTTTACATGTTTGCTTGCTTTAAATCATCTTTAATTTTTAAATATTTTAGTTATTTATTCATGACAGACACACAGAGAGAGGCAGAGACATAGGAAAAGAGAGACTCCCTGCGGGGTCTCAATGCGGAACTTGATTCTAGATCCCAGGATCACGACCCGACCCAAAGGTAGACAGACACTCAGCCACTGAGCCACCCAGGTGCCCCTGTTTTAAACAATCTTCTCTCTGTCTTTGAACTTCTTTCTAAATCTCTCTTGCTACTCCAGGTCCTATACTTTTTAGGTGGTATGAGGAAGAATGGTAAAGCATGGGCTGACCACAGACAGCTGTGGGTTTAAGCTGACTTTCTGTGGGACCTTGGGCAAGTTGTTTAACCTTTCTGGGCTTTATTTACTTTACCTGTGAAATGTCACTCCTCACCTCATAGGAAGCGCAGTTTAGCACGATGTTTAGCAAATAGTAGTTCTCAGGCCTTTCCCTTTTTCTTTAAGATCAAAGAAGGTCTAGACCCTCTTCCAGGCAGCTTTCTCTGAGAAACCTTAGCCCCAAAGTCCTATCCCTGCCATGCAGTGCGGTCATCCCTACTGATGGTATCATCAATCCAGCCCTGAGCATGTACTGTGTGTGCTATTCCCTCGTGTACATAGACCTCACCCCCCACCTCCTGTCCCTGGAAGAGCCATCTGAAGGCCTCTGCCTCTGCCTCCCCTCTTTCTCTCATGGCTTCTGTCAGTATCTCGTACAGGGCAGGCCACACAGCAGGAGCCACATGGAAGATGTCCCTTGGAGTGGGTGTGGGGAAACCTCTGCCCAGCCATGGGGAATGCTGTGTCTTTATTCTCCTGCACCCCAGTTCCTGAGAGTGACCGTGTGAAAACTCAAGCTGGAAATAATTAAGTAGAAATGGGGTGCCTTTGGGAGTGGCTCGGTATCGAAACAAGGAATACAGCCTCTAAATGGAGTAGAGGCTCATTAGTTCTCCTCTCTCTTGCAAACACAATAATTCTTAAAAAAAAAAAAAGGAAAAAGAAAAAAACCTGTCATTTTTGCCCCATTTCTCAGTGGCTTCTGCACAGCCTCACTGAAGGGAAGCCTCATTACGAAGACTTTATTAAGCTTGCAAAACAGACGAGGAAGTGCAGTGTGAAGCACACAGAACTAAACTTGCCAAAATAAATGAACAAAGCACATCCTGATGCCTGGGCCCTTCGGGGACTTAAGCCCAGGAGACCTCACAGACTATTAGGATGCAACTTTATTAACTTCACTTGGGCATGTGGCAGGTAGCCCGGGGGCAGCTCCAGCAGCTCCTGGCCAGAGCGCTGACTCCACACTCACCTTGTCCTTGGTCCTGGCCGGTTGCTGGCTGCCCCTCCTTGAGAGCAGTTGGCCGCTGCGGCCCACTTCCCCGTCTTGCCGTGCGGTCCTGGGGTCAGCAGCTCTGTTTGCTAAGCTAAGCTAAGTTAAGCTAAACTTCTCACTTGCCTGTGCATCTATAGCCAAGGCAATACGGAGGAGGAGATCCGGTGGGAGAAGCAGGAGGAGGGAAGCCCGGTGGCGATGATCATTTTTTGCCCAATTAGACTGGGCATATTCCTGTCACACCAGAACACTCAACCACTATGCCACCTCACTCCAAACTGCCCCCTCGTTGCAAGCAGGTGAACAGGTATATTACCCTAGGACCCCTTTTCCCTCCAGGGGAGTCCCTGGGGAAGTCGCTTCAGCTCTGAGCCCCAGGTTTCTCATCTGTGAAATGGGGCTGACAGCACCACCCTCCTGGCAGGGTGGTCTTAACTTTGAGGCTGAACAAGAATGCCAGCCCGCAGCAGGCATGTGGTGTGCAACTGCCTGTTCCTTCTCCTCGCCTCCTGTCCCATAAGGATGACAGAAGTGCTCCTCCAGGAGCTGCTCTGGGTAGGGGGGAGCATGGTGCATAGATGGGGAGCTATATAGGCTGGAGGAGACACTGTTGACCTTGACCTCCCACTGCAGCCCAGATGGCCCTGAGTTCGTATAAACCTTTTTCAAGGATTCTTCTAGCTTTAGCCTGTGCTTCTCCAGGGGATCATATGGTCCCTATTGTTCTGAAACATGTTCCTTCATACCCTTTAGGACTCCCTCCTTTGTGGGAAGATGGCAGTGTGGGAAGAGGACCAGAATGTCTGGAAGCTTCCAGCCCCTGAAAAATCACCTCTTGTGTCTCTCTGGAGCCCTTGAATTTGGGCTGCAATGGGCCAAGGACAATCTAGAGACGGGCACGGATCAATCCTACCAAGGCATGCTGGCAGGAGGAGGTCCGGCTTGGGGATGTGTTTCCCACAACCATTTGTCCAGGTGGGCACAGGTTAGAGGTTCCAGTAGAGGTAGCTGATATAGTGGTGAAGAGGGGCCTCTGGTCTCCAACATGTGTGTGTGGGGTGTCAGCTCCCAGCTTCAATTTGTACTTGTTGGGAGACTCACAGCACATCCCTTCATACTCTAAGCCTCAATCGCTCCATTGGTAAAATGGAAATAGTGACACAATCCAATGAGTGCCCAGTGCTCAATACATGTTTTCATTTTAGTGTTTATTTTTAATCAGGATGAAGACATAGTGGTTTATAGAAGTGATCTTGCTCTAGTTGGCTCTGTAGACAGGAGGACAGTAACTATTGATAAGACTTTTTATGAGATACAGGCTAGTAGGGGAGAGACACATCATTAGTTAACATACACTGGGTGATGTGTGAGTAAGGAGGCATGATAAAGTGCAGGAGGAGGGGAGGTGTGATTCTGTCTTATGGACAAGTGTTTGGAGATGGCTTGACAAAGGGGGCAGCAGGTGTGTTGAGCCTCTCTGGGTGGCAACGGGCTGGGGAGGGGAACCATGTCCATAAGTGTTCCATGATATCTTGCCATTATTTGCACAATGCCCCCTGCCATGGGAGCTTCCAGTCTGGATGAGGAGAGAGTAGGGCAGGAATGGGCCCGGTGGGAGGGAGATGGGGGGAACACTATGTCTGGCCTTGCCTTGGTGCTCAGTGACTTGGTCTCAGTCTCAGATTCCTGGGAGAAGTCTCATTCTGCCTGAGGTCTTGTTTCCTTATCCAAGGGAAGGGCTGAACTTCATTCTAGCTCTGAATTTCTAGGTCCAAGGGCTTACTAGTTCCCAGAAATTAGTTCAGGGAGTGGTCACAACCTCAGAGCCCTAATAAGTGAAGAGGGGGCAGAGAACACCACCCACCAGGGGTGGAAAAGTGAGGGTTTTGGGTCCTTCACAGGAGGGGGGTACCTGGAGGCTGCAGGTAGATGGCAAATCTGAGGCTGCAGCCCAGGACTCCTGGTTCAACGGCTCATTTCTCTTTATGACACATTAGCTACCTTTAGTCATGTCATGGCTTTATCACTCAGGATTTTATGAAAAAAATATTTTAACTCCTATTCACCTCTTTGATGAGTGTCATCTCACATCATATTAAATGACAGAGTGAGGTGTGTGCTGGGGCATGGGACAATCAGTGCAGGCCAGGGGAAGGCATTTTAGATCAAGCAATTGGAGATGAGGGTAAGGTGGGCAGCTAAAGCTAGAAGAACCATCAGGTCAGTCTAAGAAAGGGAGGATGATTTCTCCTGCACCCTGATAAAAGCTTTACAGAATCCTACACTGGTGGGATGCACTCTTGGGAGGCCCTGGACTTATTCACCTCAAGGATGGAAAAATCCATGACACACATTCCACAGCTGCTATTTGCACCCATGGCAGGCATCAGTAATCGATCACAGCACTCTTTCCTAGTGAGCCAGGATGCAGCCACAGAATCCTCCTCAATGTAGTGTCCTGGTAGCCTCTGTCAGTCAGCTGGAGGGGACGTGCAAGCAGAATCTGACTGCCCTCCTTGATCTAGCCCAATCTCTTATTTGTTGTTGGGGAAATGGAAGCCCAGAGGAAGATTTGCTGAGGCCTCTAAGTTGGTTCATGGCAGCCCTGGGGTTAGAACTCTGTTCTTCTACCTCTGCATCTTTTGCTTTGCGTACCAAATCATCCCTCTTTATTTACATTACTCTGAAAAAAAAAAAGAAGGAAAGAAGTGCAAAAAGATGCCATAATTGCTTATCAGCAGCCAGCTGTCACCTGGCAGTGAGCACCAGCTTTGTATTCTCTCCCATATTGATGGTTCTTACTCTGCTTAATGAACAGTTGATTTCACCGATGGCCTCCCAAACACCTTTAAGCCAAACTTTGGTGAATTCGCTCTCACCCTCATGCTTTTCTGCTACCAAGTCTAGGGGATCAGGCAGGCTGAAGGGGGTTCTTAGGGAAGATGATGAGAGAAGGGAAAGGATGTTTTCTAGTACCATTTCCATAGATGGGAAATCTAAAACTAAAAGGGCCTTGAGGGGAGATTTTCATGCATAATAATGATGATGATGATGATGATGATGATGATGATATGATGAATCACATGACCTCCAACGTAGCTGCACATCCTTAAGAGGAAGTGGAAGTGAGCTTTATTGTCTCACTGGAAAATTGGGTCATTAATGCATCTATTGTTACCTCTATTCAGGTTCCATCCAGAAATCATTTTCTTTGAAAATAGATCAGCCAATTGCTGAATAGGGGAGGGAAGGTCTTTAAATGGACCTTCTATCTGAAAGCTGTGAGTGTGTGCCTCTGAGAAAGAGCACTGTGACTCCCAGTTCTATTGAGATTGGCTGGTCCCCAGAGAGCAAACTACAGTATGGAAAACCAAGGACTCATCCTGTCTCTCTTTCAGCCAGGTTCAAACCAGCAGCTCAGTCCAACTCAGTGGCCTCTTACCTAGCAGAGTTCCTTTGGGAAACCCACTTCAGCAATAATGAATCCATGTGTTGCCTTAGAGCTCTGTTATTTTCTGTCATCCTATCTGACCCTAACTTGTGGGCAGCCCGTTTCACAGGTGGGTGACACTGACTGTGTCAGAGAAGCTATGAGGTCTGTTTTGTGCCACCCAGCAGGTTGGGGTCAGACACAAGACAAAGGTCTGAGTCTCTTGTTTGTGAGCACAGTGCATACCCACCACCCAAGATTGCCCATGTTGCCAGACCTAGGCAGATTCAGCCCATCTTGGACAGCTTCAGCTTGTTCTTGCTAAATTTAATACCTGCTCAATGTAACAGAAGATGGCCATCTTTTTTTGATGGCCATAGAACATCATTGCCATGCATGTGGCACTTGATTGGTCCAGTTTGTTTCTAAAGATGTTATTTTGGTGGTGGTGGTCATTGGTGCTGCTGGACCCACTTCAAGCATCATGGCAGGGAGAAGTGTGTACCGAGGCAGAGTATAATTTTCTGAGGGCATGGTAGTTATTTCTTGACTAGTCCATCCCCCTACCACTGAAACATATAAAATGGCACATATATATGTGGACGTGAGGTTTCAAAGGCCATCTGTTGCATCCCTCTGCTTCAAGGCAGGGTTCACCTAAGTTGTTCAAGACAGAAGTGTCTCATTCATTCATTTTCCCTTTCAAAGAGTGTCAACGAAGGAGAGTCCCTAACATCTGTGGGTCAACTACATTAACATTTACCAACTCTCATGGTCAGGAAATTAATCCTGACACTTACCCTAAATTCCTCTTGTTGACAGTTTCCTCCATTCCAGACTCAGTGGGGCCAGCACACAGCTGCTCGCCAGTCTTCTCTGCCCTACCTGCTCAGGAGGAGAGGTCTTGCAATGCCACCCTCTATTCATTTCTTCAGATTCAAAAGTAACAATTCACTTGAGAGTTTTACCTTTTTTTCAGAGGACCTGTTTGCAAAGTAATTCTAAATCTTTTCCATATTTCCCACATTACTCTCAACTTGTGGTAGTTCAGGGCAATTCTGATTAAGTGGTTCTGTTTTATGTCAGACCATGCTTGCTATGTAACTTTCTCTCCACTCCCATCTAATCCTCTCCATTAAAAACAAGTCACACAAGGATGCCTGGGTGGCTCAGTTGATTAAGTGTCCGATTCTTGATTTCAGCTCAGGTCATGATCTTAGGGTTGTGAGATCAAGCCCTGTGTCAAGCTTACATGCTGGGCATGGAGGCTACTTGAGATGCTCTCTCTGCCTCTCTCTCTCTCTCTCCAAACCCTCCCTCCAAAACAAGTCACCTATTATTATTTTATACTGGGTCTGGATCATTTTTAATTTTTTAAGAATCCTGCTTAACATATTTCCTGGTTGAAGTGGATCTTGAAGATGACAGCCATGACTTCAATATGGCTCACTCATGTGAGTTATTACAGAGGGTTCTCCTATATTTTCTTCTGATACTTACAGATAACTAGCATGCATATACTCTTGTGGTTTCAAAATTGAAAGACAAAACCCCAAAATAATAATATTAAACATTTGATGTCTACCCACTGGGGGTACAGATCTAAGTTTTTGTTCTAGAAGGTTAGGATTGTTTTGGTAACATAGGATGTTTACACATAGTATTTAAAGACCATAGTTTAAGATAGAATATATCCAGGGAGGGAGTGTGTCGTAACAATGATAATGCTCGGCCCAAGCATGTGCTAAGCACATTATGTAAATCATTTGAAATGGGTCATTAATGAAAGAAGCATCCCAAGAAAGGATAGTTTGGTGAGGAAGAGAGAAGTTAGAACAAAGTTGTAGAAGAGGAAGGAATTGGATTGGTCCTAGGATTCTTTGCTCCTTGTCCTTTCCCTTTCCAATACACAGTGCTTGCTGGGTTTGCAAACGCTAACATTTTCAAAGGCAAGAAAACTGATAGACTTTCTTAGGTTGAGAAGTATCTTTCGTATTATAATGATGTGTTATTTTACAGATGATCCTGTCTTTAGGAGGGGCCATTAGCCCAGGTAAATGTGGGGTGAGGGGTGGCTTAACAAGGATGTGGGACAGATTTTGCAACATGATTTGCCATTGACCAGAAGGTTAACAGGCAAATGGTTGTAGATAAAAGTCTGTTCTCTGAAGACCCCACATACCTGGATCCATAGCCATCCATACGTGTACTCCCAGCCGAGTTACGAGGGAGAATGTCTGTATTTTTATTGCAAATTAGAAAGTGATACTTGAAGGAATCAAATGTCAGGTCTCTGGATTCAGCCTCCGGCTCTGAGAGCAGAATTGGAGCAAAAATCCTCCAACTAACTCAGTGGGAAAATGAGGACCTGCGTTGAGCTGGCACCATTTGCCGATTTACTCACCTTCTAAAAGGGAGACGTTTGCACACATTTCCTCCCACAAGTCAGACATGCTTTGCCAGAGCGATTGCTCCCAAACAATAACCGCATTCTGGAACATCATCTATTCTAGCCACTTTTTTGTGCAAGGCACAGGAAGTAAGGTGGACCCTCAAAGTAGGGCGACGGACCCTGAAGATGAGGGGGTGACTCTGCCTCTGGTGGGTTTGGGCCATTGGAAGACTTGGGCATAGAAATCAGTGGCTAGATTTGTGGGGGGAGGTGTCTTAAAATCAGGGTCCTTCATTTGATAATGTTCTCTCCATCTCATTGTCCCAACAGAAGGCAACTTTTCTCTCCTCTGAACAACCCTGAGCAACGCAATTATCCCTACCTGTCATTATTATGGTTATACATAAATATACATAGTACATGTCTGCTGCCCTCTGACTGATCACAGAGTCTTACAGGGCAGGGCTGTCTCCCTGGCCATCTTAACATTTCCCACAGTGCTTTGCACAATGGACACACCATATTTGCTGACAGATGAGAGAAAGAGTGAATGGTTTTAGTGTGGGTAGCTATAGCTATCAGAGAGGGGAAAGTTTAATTAATTTAAATGTATTTATCTAACTGGTATTAATTGAGCACCTACTGTATGCCAGGCATTTTCCCAAGGGCTGGGGATACAGCTATGAACAAGATGGACAAAAACTCTGCTTCCAGAGTCTTTCCATTCACATTGGGAATATCGAATCCCATTCAAAGATATGAGCAGGCTTCACAGGAGAGCTGGCTGTGACCATGGCCTTGGAATATGGAAGTAATTTTGGTGGGTGGAGAAGAGTAGTGAAGTCATTACAGATGCAGGGAGTGAGCAAAAACCTAAAGTAAACCAGGTACCTTTTCATCACAGATAAGTGATGCAGATTCTGTTTCATCCTCTTGAGTATACCTTGTTATAAGAAGACATTTGTGGGTCTGCTGCACTGATTCCAAATTGAGAGAGAGGTGAAATAGGAAGATAACTACTTACTGGGCTGGACTTTGTTTCATTTACTCTGCCCAGTGGTGCTATAGGTTGGTTGCCATCTCTGTTTTGCAGAGGATAACTGTTCCCCAGGGAGGATGCATGACTCACTCAAGGTCACACAGGAGGATTTAAACCCAGTCTATCTGACTCCCAAACCCATCCTCTTGACGCTTCACCATCAAAGCAAGGGTTTGAGCAAATGAATAGGCAAGTCCACTAACAAGCCAAGTCTTCTCTGGTGAATCTCTTTGCGCCTGTTGTCTATTTCACATGGGTCCTCCCAACATTTCAGTTCTGGCCATGTGATGCTAAAAGCAGCATGACTACTTGGGGCTCATGCCTACTCTTGAATGTCAGTTCACAGCAGTGAGGCTCGTGGGAACACTTCCAGGTTGGCAGGGGGTGGAGTCTTTTCACTTGATAATGGCTGCAGGGGAAATTAAGTGAGAGAGACAGGAAATAAGACACCAGACCTACAGCAAAGTCAAGGGGCAATAGGAAAGTTTCTGTTCAGGTTTCCTTAGAATGTGTGGATGAAATCATGGGCACTCCCATGGATTTCCTAGTGGCCAAACCTCATGAGATGCTTCTTGTTTTCCTATGACCCTTGATTTGCTCTGGTTTTCTGTTCTCTTTTTAGAAGCCTTGACCTGATCCATCTCTTCAATTCCATCACCCTTTAGACTGGCTGAAAACTTGGACATCATTCCCCTAGCCCTTAGTTTTTAGCCTTCCTGGAAATAAGCATTCAGCCTCGTTTTAAAATAGGAGCTTTAATCATTGTGGGAGGATTGCTAGCTGTCTTCCAGCTGCACCATATTTCCTACTCCCGTTGCAGCTACGTAGAGCCACATGACTAATCCTCGCCAGTGGAATGTGAGTAGGAATGATACGGCCATTTCTGTCTGACCCACCAAAACTCTCATGCTCTTTTTCTGTTCCCATGAGCTAAAATGGGAAGGACAAGGACAGCCCTGTAATCCACTTGGCAAAGCTTCTGTCTGCTTGGATCCCCCAATGACCGTGTGCAGTAGAGCTGTCCCCCAATATGGAACTTGGCCCTGGATGGTTACTGTATAATTGGGTTGTGTTTGAGCCACTATATGTCTTGAGTGTGTTGGTGACAGCTGTTCAGCCCACTCCAACTGTATTGATTTCCTGGGGCTGCCATAACAAAGTACCACAAACTGGGTGGATTAAAACAACAGAAATTTAGTCTCTCACAGTTTTGAGGCTAGAGGTCTGGAAGCAAGATGTTGCCAGAGTTGGCTCCTCACAAGGGTTCTCCAGGAGAATCTGTTCCATGCCTTTCTCCTGGCTTCTGGGGATGGCAGGCAACCTTTGCCATTCCTTTTCTTGGAGATGCAACATTCCAGGCTCTGTTTCCATTTTCAGGTGGTTTTTCTCCCTGTGTCTCCATGCCTTCACATGGCCATCTTCCCTCTGAGTCTCACTCTTTTTTTTTTTTATAGGGACATCAGTTATATTGGGTTAAGGGACCATCCTACTCCAGTATAACCTCCTTAATTTAACTAATTACATCTGTAATCATTCTATTTCCAAGTAAGTTAAATTCTGAGGTACTGAGGGTTAGGACTTCAATATACTTTTTTTTTGGGGGGGGGGAACCTGATTCAACCCCAAACATCAATTAATACAAACAATAAAAAAATGTGGAAGAAACCCCAAAGTCATACCGTAAGTACGGTGGATTCTTACGGCAACTTACCTTTGGTCCTAGAGGCTGACTCCTTCTCATAAAGTGGACTCTCAGTTACTCTCTTCTTGTCCTTGCCTAGAAAACAGGCCCATCCAGCTTTTATTCTCATCCTGGGTCAGGCAGTTAAGCCTGAATCCATAGATAGGCTTAGATGGCCTCTTCAGTGTAAACATCTTCGGTTTCAATTTTCTTATCAGCAGAATGGGAATAATAATTCATGTCCTGCTGACCTTACAGGGTTTCAAATAAGGATCAAATCAGTATGTAATAGTAACAACTGATATGCATAACATGCTTTATAGTTTAGCACGATTCCATAATTTTGGGGTACATCTTTTCATTTTTTTGTTAGTTCACACTCGGGGGTACAAAGTTGGGTTGAGCAGTTCATGGCAAGTCAAGCCAAACATACTTTTCCTCTCATTTTATTATTTATTTCATTTCTTTCATGGTTGGTTCTCATCTTCTATCACCTATCAGTGGCCCAGGGACCTCTGCCACTAGAGCACATTCTTTTCTTGGAAGGGGACCCAACCACTTTCTGTCCCCAATGGGATCCCCACAGTTTCTGCAATGGGAGCTGGGGTCAGAAGCCCCCTCCTCGCTTCTGGGTTGGGTTGAGGGAGGGAGCTGGTGGCTCAAACCAGTTCAGCATGAGGCTCAACCCAACAGAAGCCTATGGGTTGGTCCCTCTCTCAATTTATTATTTTATTTATTATTTTATTTATTATTTATGGTCCCTCTCTCAATCCTCAGCTCCAAATAAATAAGGAAATTTGAGAGAAGGAAAAACAGGGATAGGATTGTAAGAGAAAATGAGGGGTAAGTTGGTATACAGAAATACCATAAATCCTGTGTCATTTTAGAGATTGTTGTGAGCTTCCAGGTAGCCAAAGCAAAAAGTAAGCAAGGCAAATGATTATGAAAATGAGCCAGTTGTTGGTTCAGAGAAGTCTAACTTTCCCAGGAAGGAGGCCTCAGGCTTGCATCTCCTGAGATCCTCAGTGAAAGTCATATACTAAATATAGCAGTGATTGTATCACATATCTTTTAGCATAGGCATTTTCCATTTTTACTTATTCTTTCATTATTTGCCATGACGGACATGATGCTCATTATCATATGTCATTGGGAATTTGCAAATTTAGACAACAATGAGATACCACTACATGCCTATTAGGATGGTCAAAATCCAAACTACTGACTACACTAAATGCTGGTGAGGATGTTGAAGAACACGAATTCTCATTTGTTGCTGGTAGAAATATAAACTGTTAAAGGTATTTTGGAAGACGGGCTGGCCATTACTTAAAAGATTAAATGTATGTTTACCTTATGATCCAGCAATTGTGTTGGTTGGTATTTATCCAAATGAGCTGAAAACTTACATCCAGAGGAAAACCTGCACACAAGTGTTTATGGTAGCTTTATTTATAATTGCCAAAACTTGGAAGCAACCAAGACGTCTTTTTTTTTAAGATTTTATTTATTTGTGAGAGATACACAGAGAGAGGCAGAGACACAGACAGAGGGAGAAGCAGGCTCCATATGGGGAGCCTGATATGGGACTCGATCCTGGGACTCCAGGATCACGCCCTGGGCAGAAGGCAGGTGCTCAACCACCGAGCCACCCACGTGTCCCCCAAGATGTCTTTTAATGGATGAAGAGATAAACAGAATCTAGTATGTCCAGACAATGGAATATTATTCAACAATAAAAAGAAATGAGCTTTCAAGCCAGAAAAGGACATGAAGGAACCTTCAGTGAATATTGCTAAGTGAAAGAAGCCAATCTGAAAAGGCGACATCCTATATGTTCTTAACTGTGCAACATTCTGGAAAGGTGAAACTACAGAGATGGTACAAAGATCACTGGTTGTCAGGGGTTGGGTGGCATGGAGGTGGAAGAGGAAGGGAGAGATGAATAGATGGAGCACAGGGGTTTTTTAGGACAGTGGAGTTGGGATCCCTGGGTGGCGCAGCGGTTTAGCGCCTGCCTTTGGCCCAGGGCGCGATCCTGGAGACCCGGGATCGAATCCCACGTCGGGCTCCCGGTGCATGGAGCCTGCTTCTCCATCTGCCTGTGTCTCTGTCTCTCTGTGACTATCGTAAATAAATTAAAAAAAATTAAAAAAAAAGGACAGTGGAGTTATTTTTCTGTATGACATTATCATGGTGGATACATATCATGACACAGTTGTCAAAACCCATGAATGTGCAATCCAAAAAGTGAATACTAATGTAAACTATAGTTTATTAATAATAATGTTTCAATATTAGTTCATTAATTGTAACACATATACCACTGTAGTCTAACATGTTAAAAACAGGGGATATTGGAATTTGTGCAGGGGTATATGGGAACTCATATTTTTCACTCAATTATTTTCTGTAAACCCTAAAACTAGTCAAGAAGAGGACCATTACTTAAAAAAAAATGATGCATCTCTATGTACTCCTGGAATTGCTAGCCACTAGGGAATGGACTCAGCATCAAGAGGCAGTTCCAAAGTCTTCTGTTTCTTGCACCCTTTTCATAGAGCCTGCAGACTTCCAGAAAAACCTTCCTGACTTGCCTCTTGCAAGGGAGCCAGATTCCCTGAGGAGGACAGGCCTGGGAGTGAGGGGATCCCCTCAACTTCCTTCTCAATAGGCACATGGGTCTACTCTCAGGTAGGTCCCTTTAACAGCTTCTCAGCTGGGGCATGGTCATTGTCCAGTCAACACATTACCTAAAATATATTGAAAAAGCCCGTTTTTAAAAGAAAGTGTTCAAGGCAAACCTCTTCTTGTGTTGTCTCAGTGTCTACTATGACTTCCATTCCTTAGATCAGTAAACTGAGGCTCGGAGACCAACTTCCACAGCACTAGACGGCAGAGGGAGGATTGAATACAGTGCTAAGGATGCGCCTTCATCATCACACCCATCTGCTCTGGTGGGTGGGGCTTCAACCCTCTCCTTCTCCCCTCCCCTTCTCCCCTCCCCTTTTCCCCATCCTTTTTCCCCTTCCCCTCCCATCTTGCCCTCCATCCCCTCCTCCTCCCTCATCTCTCTCCACCCTTCCCTCTGCCCCTGGCCCCTCTCTTCTCACCTTTCTCCCATCCCTCCCCACCCCTCACCTCCTCCCTGCGCACCCCTCCAGCCCTCTGGCCCTGGAAGCTTGTCCCTGTGGTCAGCTCCACCTCCACCTCACCCCTCCCCTGGCCCGTGTCTGCTATCTGGACTTTTCCCACCTTCCTGCGCAAAGCCACATATTTGGAAGGTAGGAGTTCCCATTTACCTTGCAGCAGAAAAATGAGGGAAAAAAATTTTGTCTTAGATGTTGATTTTTTTTTAAAAGACTTGTCTCTGAAAGTGTACACACAACAGCAGATGTTGTTTAACAGGCTTGTAGGACATTCCCAAAAAGTTATAAACATATCTTTCAGTGGTTACTTAAGATAAACAGATACAAGTCACATATTTTTTGGTACAAGAGACAGCTTGCTGTTTGGAAGCCAAATAAAGATTCCTGAATGTGAGATGCACCTGAAAAAGATTAGGAGATCGTATCAAGGACATTAAACTGGGGCCAAATCTAACATGCTTTTCTTGGAGTTGTGTATGTCTCAGAAAAAAAAAAAAAGGTTCCATCTCCATGCAGGAGACTTAGGGCTGATAAGGGCTTGGGGGACCTTTCTCCCCACCTCTGCTGTGCTTCCCTTCTCTGGCCCTGGGCCACAACTACTGGGGTAGCCTGCATGGCTCACTTCATCTCTCGGCTTCACTCAGCCAGTGTTTGCTGAGCACTTCCTGGGTGCCGGGCGCTGACCAAGTGCCAGGCAAACAGGCTTAAAGTGGACAGCACAGTCCGACCAGGGAAGCAGATGTATAAATGGATACTTTCATAAATGCGATCGCTTATGGAAGCATCCTGTGATGCTTAATCATATGGACTCTGGGAGCCAGACTCCTCGGGTTCAAATCCTGCCTCTGACACTTCCTTGCTCTATATTCTGGAGCAAGTTAATTTACTTCTCTGTGCTTCAGTTTTATCACCTGCCTATATAATGTATTGCCTTCTCTTTTTTTTTCTTAAGATTTTATTTATTTATTTGCAAGAGAAGAAGAGAGAGAGGACAGGAGCAAGGGGGTGGGGCAGAGGGGGACGGAGAAGCAGACTCTTTGTTGAGCAAGGAGCCTGACCTGGGGCTCAATCCCAGGACCCTGAGTTCATGACTCGAGCTGAAGGCAGACGCTTAATCGACTGAGCCACCCAGGTGCCCCAATGTATTGCCTTCTGTGTTAAAAAATTACCCAAAGCTTTGTGGCTTAAAATCAACTTTTTGAATGTCCCAGGTTCTTGCTGGCTGTTGCTCAGGGACATCAGGTTCTTGCCACTGGGGCCTGTAGGGCTACTCACAACCGGCAGCTTGGTCCCCCACAGAGTGAGGCCAAAGAGAGGGCGGGGAGAGTGGGAGAGAATATTTTTGTTGCCTAATTTCTGATGTGACATCCCTTTTGCCTTATTCCATGAGTTAGAAGCCTGTAACCAGGTGCAGCTCCCACCAAGGGGAGGGTTTGCACAGGGGCGTTAACACCAGCAGACAGGGATCAGCGGGGCCACCCTATCTCATTGCACTGTCTCGAGAATTGGATGAGCTAATCTGTGTTAAAATGCTTAGCACAGGCATATGTGCACACACAGACACTCCTATCCACCCATCCTCTTTTTTCCTTGTTTTCCTGTCTGTTTCCCTACACTAGTCGATATAAGCCTCATGGCAGTATGGGTTTTTTCCCTATTGTCTCACCCCTAGAATCAGAGGCTGGTGAATAACATTTTCTCTTATAAATCGTTATTGGATTGATTGGCAGAATTGGACTGTGCTTCCCGTGGGAGAGGCAGTGTTGCAACGCCGTGATCCCATTATTGTAATGGAGGCCCCATGCCCTATTTAGCTTTCTAGCTCTTCTCTGTAGCACACACCCTCTTTTGTTTTGGGCCATCTCCAGCACCCCCGAGGGTCCCCGAGTGCCTCTTAGAGCTCAAGACCATATTTAATGTCATAATGTTTCCCACCATGGCTAACTCAACCTCCAACCACTGCGGTTGAGCAGGGCTGTGGTGTGGCACACGGGGTAGCACTCGTCACGAGAGGGGTAGTCGTGTCCTCACCCCTGGGGCCCTGAGCCCTTTGCTGTGACCTCTTCAGAGAGTGGCCGCTTGCTGGATCTGTTGTGCCACCGGAGAAGCTGAGCAGCCTTGGGGAGGGGCAGGGGGTGGGCTTAGGGTGCCTACCTGATTTGCCACAGAGCCTTGCTTTGACCTGCAATTCCTCAACGTGGCCATGGCCTCTCAAACCTTAAAGTGATACTGTTTACCTGGGAGATTTTGTTAAAAATAAAAAATTGGATTTAGCAGTGTGGGGTGGGGCCTGAGATTATGCCTTTCTAACAAGCTCCCTGGCAGTGCCAGAGAGGCTGGTCTTTGGGCCACACCTTGATTAGCAGCCAGGAACCAGGCCACAGGTCCTTCTGCAGTAGCTTCTCTGTGCAGAGATCCAAAAAGCCAGAGTTTCCATTCCTTTTGTGCAGATTCTAACTGAGCAGTAAAGCCACAAGCAAGTGGGGGAAAAAAAGATGCAGAATCAAATGTAACTAGGGGTTTGGGAAGACAGGGAAAACCTTTAGGACGATGTATAATTAACATGTGCCTGCAGGGTAGGTCCACTCCCGATGGATAAGGAGCAGGGGGTTTACATTGGCTGGAAAGAGAAACTAAGGGTCAGTTTGCAAAAGGCTTTGAATGCCAGACTCAAGTCTTTGGATTTGGTTCCGAGGTCCAGGGTTGCCAAACGCAAATGCCTGTGTTCTTGTGTGACAATAAGGAGTGGTGGGGCCTGTGTCAACTGGTGAGAACATGTCTATCCGAGAGATAGACAGTTCCTACTCAGCTTTAGCTGATTGTTGCCATGAGAGGTTGTAGCTGGATCTTCCCATTTTTTAAACAAAGTCACATATTGGAAATTTTGTGTAAAATCTTCCAGTTCTTCAAAGTTGTGAATCCAAATGAAATTTATTTGCGATCATATCTGGCTTGAGAGCCTGCAATTCATGACCTCAGTTGGAGGCAAAAGGCAACCAGTGAAGATTTGGGTTAGGAGGCTACTTCTTGGAAGAAAGTAGCCCCTGGATAAAGTCCATAACAGCTGAGAACCTTGGTCAGGAGAGAGTGTGTTGCCTCTTCACCTGTGATCCTGAAGTCCTCCTAAGCAGTCATACATCCGGGTAAGAGGTCTAGGACTGAGGGAAGAGGTTCACCTGGAGTAAAGATAATCAATTGCTCTAAACATGAGAACTAAGTGTGCCTCCACTTCTTCTGCCGTGCTCCGAGGCTGGCCACCTCCAGTATTGTTAGAGGGCAGCATGCAATTTGAGGTCCTATAGCAGAGTCGAGTCAGGGCATGTTTGTTGAAACCTCAATCCTGTCATTTCTTTCTTTTTTTTAATCCTGTCATTTCTTAGCTTGTTGACTGTTGGCAAGTCAACTAACCTCTCTTGCCTCTGTTTCTCTTATTTATAATAATCTTGCCTCTCACAGAATAGTTGAGAATAAAATGAGATAATATAGGGAAATACCATAGTGTCTTACACAGACTAAGTGATCAATTCATGAGGATGATAATGATGATGATGATAATTTGGGGGCAGTGAAATATATTATCTTTGGAAGGGTCATTAGGGATCACTCAACCTCATTACTCTACAAGGGGGAGACTGAGGCTCAGAGCAGGTAGGTGATTTGGTCAAGGTCCCTTGGTAAGGTGGAGTCAGTGAGATCCCCCAGCTCCCACCCCTGGTGCTACCTGTTTTTGCCCAGCAATGAACACAGGGCTTGCCATGTGGTGTGTTTGAAGAATGAATGAATGAACCAATAATCATGGAGGAACCAGCCATTCCTCTCATTTTCTCTGTGTTTATAACATTTCATTCTTGATTCACTTGCAGGTACATGGAAAAGAGAGAAGTGACATACATAGGAGTCACGGATTCAGGGAAGTAGAAATGGTGAAGAATTCATATTGTGTTAGAGCTGGTTGTGACTGTCTCTCCAGCTAGCCAACCTCTTTCCCATTCTCCCTCTCATTCTTCCATCATTCCTGCTTCCTGCCTGTCAATCTGCCAGTTATTTTTTCATTCAATCCATTTTTATTGAGCACCTACTCTATGTCAGTTCTTCAGGCATTGGAGATGTAAGAGTGAGCCAATCTGCCGTCCACTCCCTCAAAGGATTTAGAGTCTATTTTTATTTTTATTTATGATAGTCACACACACACACACACACAGAGAGAGAGAGAGAGAGAGAGAGAGAGAGAGAGAGGCAGGCAGAGACACAGGCAGAGGGAGAAGCAGGCTCCATGCACCGGGAGCCCAACGTGGGATTCGATCCCGGTCTCCAGGATCAGGCCCTGGGCCAAAGGCAGGCACCAAACCGCTGCGCCACCCAGGGATCCCGGATTTAGAGTCTAGAAGAAAAACCCCACATAATCAAACAATTTCACACCTGGGGCCATGCTTTCAAGGGCACCACACAGGCTGCTGTAGGGTTATGGGTGTAGGTTTAGGTGAGGGTTGAGTTATGATCGGGTCTTGACCCCATGGGCTGCCAAGAAGGGCCTTCCTGAGGACATCATGGCATTGCAGCTGGGAGCCGAAGGGCCAGCAGGAGCTCATGGGGTGAAGGCAGGGTTGGGGGTGGTGATACATGCCCTAAGAGGAGGGAACAGACCCTGAGCAAGTGCAGGAAAGCTAGCACTGGGGTGCCCAGAGAGGGTAGATCAGATGAGGCAAGGGCTCTGGCATGTCATGCCTAGAAGATTCCCATAGGTTTTTGACCTTGATTCATGAGGCCATAGGGAGGCACTGCAGGTTTTTAAGCAGACCCATGTTGTAAAGAGATTGTTCTTGTTGCCTCTCAGAGAAGGGCCCTCCGCAGAGTCAGGCGGTGGTTAGGGGTATTGGTGGTGTGGAGGCCAAGTGGCACGTATCAAAAGAAATTTGGAAGGTAAAACTATCAGGACATAGGCAGTTGTTAAATGATTGTAAATACAGAATTTCCTTCCCTGAGAAATCCCCAGGCTCAAGGAGGCAGCTGCTCAGTTCCCCTCAAATGGGGCATGCCACACCCCAAGCACGGTCCCCAGGAAGCCACGGTCTGTGTGCAAACACCGATTATTCCACACACACCATGTCACTGAGGATTTATTAAGTACCCACTGTGGGCCGGTGCTGGGCTAAGTGCACAGGCACTGTGCCTCCTCCCACTGACAGGGGTGCGGCATGAGCTCTAATGCCACTTCTTCCTCCATGAGTGGCTGGATGTTGCCCCTACAACCCTGAATATCTGGGAGAGAGGCAGAGCTGACTGTATGCTTCCCGACGCTGCCAGAGACGCTCAGGTTGCTGTGGCTGTAAAGCTATTTGGGTTTCCAGTGGATGCAGGAGGCTTCTTGATCCTTCAGAAGTTTGTTGGCCATGTGGCCAAACGGCATCAATGTGCAACAAACCTGGGCTTTCCTCTGAATGACACAGGACGTCTCTATGCAAGTGGTGAGAAATTCAGATATTTTCAAATAGAAAAAGAGTTACTTGGAAATATTCGGAAATCATGCCGCTTGTGGACTGAATTTTTCAGGTTTTAGCCAGATGGCAAAGTTTGGAGGCCTTCGATTTAGCCCTGTCTGCACAGCTATTCTGGAAATCTGGAAAGACAGAGTCTCTTTAGGCAGCCAACTGAGATTGCTGAAATGATAAAAAAAATATATTTTTTTTCTTCTTTCTTTGTTTAACTGCAGGTGTTTTGGCCTTCATTAGCTGCATCAAATATCTATCCTCCCTGTGGCCCAGGAGGCCAGCTTCCTGGAGGGTGAGGGGACTGATGACTTTCTCCAGTTCTGGGCTGAACCCCACTCTGACCTTCTGGTACTGTGCTGTAGACCCACCCACTGGTCGGGTTAAAAAGACAATCTCACAAAGTGTTTCAAGTACAAACACTAGACCCCCGTGTGTTCTTTCCTAACAAAGGCCTGCAGATAAGAAGTAAAGCTGCCAGTGATTTGTTGGTCTGACTTTACCTATTTAAAAAATGCCTTCCATGCTTCAAATGACACTCTCAGGCATTCCCTATCCTCTCTGCAGATCCCAGAAAATTCACAAAAGCTACAAACATTATTGCCTGAGATAACTGGGAAATAGTGTGTTGGTTGGGTACAAATAGGGAAAGAAAATGAATTCGTTTGCAAAAAAAACCCAGATTCATGGGTACATAGGAAGATATTTGTGCACAGATTTATAAGTGCTTAGAGATGCCACTTCTAGAATATTCATCTCAATCCAGAGCTATTTCTTTTTCTAAAAAGTGAGTTTTTAAAGTTTTTGTTTATTTATTTGACAGAGAGTTCAAGCAGGGGGAGTGGGCAGAAGGAGAAGGAGAGGCAGGCTCCCTGCTGAGCAAGGAGCCTGTAGGGCTTGATCCCAGGACCTTGGGACCATGACCTGAGTCAAAGGCTTAACTGACTGAGCCACTCAGGCATCCCTGAAAAGCAATTCTTAATAAAGATCCCATCATCCTCAGTAAACCTTTCCATTCAAGTATTTCTTTCATATCTTACATGAGAGGATGTTTCTTTCTCAGTTAAGACTGCTGGTGCCTTCGTCCTCTGTGGGAGGGGTGAAATTTACTGCTTACTCCTTTTTTTTTTAAGATTTTATTTATTTATTCATGAGAGACACACAGAGAGAGGCAGAGATGTAGGCAGAGGGAGAAGCAGACTCCCTGCTGGGAGCCCGATGCAGGACTCGAACCCAGGACCCCGGGATCACACCCTGAGCCAAAGGCAGATGCTCAACCACTAAGCCACCCAGGTGCCCCTGCTTACTCCTTTTGTGTGAAGGGAAAATAAATAGGGCTTCTCTTTCCTCTGGTTTGTTTTCTTGAGATTGTAATTTTTTTTTTTACATTTTTAAAAATTTAAATTCAATTTTCCAACATATAGTATAACACCCAGTACTCATCCCATTAAGAGCCCTCCTCAGTGCCCATCACCCAGTTACCCCAACCCCCACCCACCTCCCCTTCCACAACCCTTTGTTTGTTTCCCAGAGTTGGGAGTCTCTCATGGTTTGTCTCCCTCTCTAATTTTTCCCACTCAGTTCCTCTCCTTTCCCTTCTAATCCCTTTCACTATTTCTTATAGTCCATGTATGAGTAATTTTAAAATATCTTCCTTCGGGGCTCAGTATATATTGACTCATGGCGCAGAAGTCCAGCAAAGGGGACTGTCACCTGACAAGTCTGCCTCCTGCTGAGACATCAGTCAGGGATATCTGGGTAAAAATCCCAGGCATGAGCATGGGTGTGTGATTTCCTATGATAAATAGCTTGGACGAACACTAATCAAAATTACTTTCTGGTTCTACCTTATTCAGCAAGACGAATGCATGACATGACCCCAGAGGCTGGGATTTGTTAATTTGCAGATGTCTTTGCTCACGTTTGTCTGACCAGGCTGGCAGCTCCCCTCTTCTCTGCACACAGGCTGGAGCATGGGCCCCTCTATTGTGGGACCCTAGTCTTCTCACCTGCCCACCGGATTCTGCAGCTCAGGTACCCTCCCTCCGTGGTGCCCACTCGGGGAAACAACTCTGGATCTTTCATGTGCTGGAAATGTATTTTGCAGATGGCCAAAGGGATCTCAGTGATTTGAAGACAGAGACACTGACAGTGGGCATTAGCATTCTCATCTCTAGGACACACCCCTTCTAGTAGGCTGGCAGACACATGCCAATTGAATGGGCAGGAAGAAATGTGAAATTCTTGTTTTCCAGTTGGATATTTGGACCACGAGGCACAGTCTTGAGACTAACAGCTTGCGAAACCACTATGCATGTGGATTGAGGGATCTCAGGAAGAGTCCCCAGTAGGGCAGCTGGATCAGCTAAGATGATGTCACTGCAGTTTTAAGACTCAGCGGAGAGAAAGGCAAAGGCTAAATTCAATGGCATGAAATGGTGAATATGTGAATAGAGATTTACAAACCTTGGCCGCCCACCACTGCAGGCTGCCTTCTGTGTCTGTTCCCTTCAATGTTTGCAGCTTTGTGGGAAGGACCAGTTAAACCCACCCACAGACCAAGTTTATGAACATCTATTTGATGGGACTGAGTTTCCTGGGCATGAGCCTTGCACCATCACCACGCAGGAACCCCATCTGAGAGGGGCGTGTTGCCCTGGTGTGAGAGTGATGCCGTTTCCCTCCTAGGTCTTAACCTTTCATAGCGAGACAGACAACCAGGAAAGTAGGAAATTGAAACAAGCTATGTTTAGCCGAATTTTACATACCATAATCTCTTTACCATGGTCAAGCAAGGCAGGAATGCTCGAGCCGATCAGTTCTGGCACAAATCCATTCCAGAGGGGAGTGATTTACAACTTAGCACCATTCTTGTCTCTTCCCTAAGAGTGAAGTTAAATGACCCAAGAATAACAAGAGTCTTCACCAGAGCTAGTAGGAATGGTTTTCTAAAGGGTGGTCTTGGGGGTAGGCTTTCACCTGCAGAAACCCAAGTGTGGGCACTGCTCTGAAGCCCTGGTAAGGGTCAAGTCTCATTCCTATTTTAAGAGGTCAGTGGTGTGGTGAGTTATGAAGTCTGAGGGAGAAGTGGACACCTGGCCCAGGGGCTTTTCATTGCCTTCTTACCAATGAATCTTGGGTTTTTCCAAGCCAGTGATGTAAGACTCGTTCCCTCCTCCTCCTGATGCCAAGCCTGGTCCTTCTGCCTCCAGCTTGATGTAAAGAGATACCAGGGTGTCTGAAGGCAGGTCGAATGGATGGCCCCTGGTGGAGAAAGAAACAGGGCAGAGGTTTGAAACCTACCTTGATGTAAAAATGCTCCCCTTGCATGAATCTGAGACGGTCCAAAACCCCATCTGACAGGGCTTACAAATAGACAAGTGAGATGTTGAAATTATTTTAAGACAGATGCCTTTTTAAACTGTATTCAGAGCACCTTTTGGGGCTCCTCGTGGCACAGTTCCTTGAGGAGGAGGTATTTCATCTTCGGAACATCTGGAACTGTCAAGGAGGTAGCCCTGCAGACCCCAGCAGATGCAGGCACTTCTACATAAAAGTGCACCGACAAATCACGCCCGCAATTGCAGAGCAACACAAGTGTTCCATAGGCAGCTATGGAGGAAGCAGGGCTCAAGAAGGGACCAAAGTTTACTGGAGCCCCCTACACCCTCCCACTCTAACTGCTGAAGTCAACTCCTTAAAAAACCAAACAAAACAACTTTTCTGCGATTCTTTACCAAGCAGCTAGCCAACTCTGAGCAAGTTTGTTTATGTGGCTTGAAGGAAGTGATTGACAAGAAAGTTTTTTTTTCCCCTCCCTTTGGGTTAACATTTTCTCCATCCTATAAATACATAGGTTTGGCTGAGTAGGGTCAGTTTGGACTATTACTCAAAGAATCCCCATGCTTACTTGCTTTGGGTTTTCCACTGGCCTCATTGGTGCTTGGGCAGGCAGGGAAGTGGGTCAGTCATAGCCACTTGTGCATGAAGGAGGCCAGTGTGGCCTTCTCATGGTAAGCTAAGCCATGTGACAAAGTCAGACTTGGCTAGATGCTGGGCATTTGGTCCAAGAAGAGCCTTCTTTCATTAAAACCCCAGACAAAATGATGATATTTTATCTTTTCAGAGGTGAAGGCTCAAGTGTGCCTTTAAAACTTGTGACTCCATGCATCGCTTACAATTTTTTCTGTTCTTTTTTTTCTTTTTTTGGTGGCTACATGCTAAAGTGCTGCAGGAGAAATAAAAGCAGGAGAACCCCACAAAGGGCTGAGCTGGAACTTTATACAACTTTTCTATAAATTATAGCAATAAAACAAATACTGCTGATAATAATAGTAAATAACAATAATGATAAATGCCTTAGTCAGTTTTACGAAAGCATTTGGACCTTGCCAGACAGAGGAGGAAATGAAACCGATTGTTGGAAGCTTTGAGATTTATAAGAACCTCTTTGGCCAACATAATAAAGACAGAATCTTCCAGAGGGAAGGGAAAGCTGGTGTTATAGTGAAATCACCACTGTCACTGTTTGAGCTCTGCTGTCATGGCAAACCAGCCATCACCCTGGTCATCAAGTATATCCTTTAAATTAATTTCCAGGCAAATGAAGTGATGTTCCCTGCAACTTAGTGACGTGAGCTGCCTGGTCCATATTAAACCGAGCCAAGCGTGGTTAGGGGTGGCGATGGTTTCAGGGTCAAACATTGAAACATCTGGTACCTCCATAGAGCAAGCATCAGCTCAGATACCTCTGTTTGGGCGGGCGGGGCGGGGAGCCCCTGGCTGCCATTCTGTGCATTGGAGTGCTTGGCTTCCTTTCCCCTCTGCTGCTCAGGGAAGAATGCCCGAGTGAGGACAGGCAGCCGCACAACTCCTACCACCCTGTGGTAACTTCATGCCATGACATACGCTCCCCAGATGGGCCTTCGTTGCCATTCCTGTAAGAAACGTCTCCCTGGGTGCCTGAGTGCCCCATTTTAGCCTGCAGTCCACAGGGCCATCTCTAGTGGAGCTTTGGAGCTCAAATACAGCACATCTTTGCAAATTTTGAAAGACCCAGAATCACCAGTGTGAGCTCTGAGTGGTAGAGTGATGGTCACGAGACAGAACCAGAACAAGCTTCAGCCAGAGCCAGTGGTCATGTCCCCGATTCCAACACTCTCAGGGGCCAGGGGTCCAGAAAGGAAAGCGGGCTGCTCATTGAAGCTGCTGAAAGCGAGCATAGCTTTTGCATTTTCTCCCAGTCTGTACATCTCCCAAACGTTCCCCTTGCATCGTGTGCCCCCCACCCCCAATTTTATATGTAGCAGATGGCCTTCAAACAAATCAAGCACAGAAGCTACAAAAGCCTTAAAGAAGAAGAAGAAAAAAAAAGACAGTGAAACTCATATATTTCTTCAAACGATAAGATGAACTACAGATGTTTGCTGAAGGGTGATGCTGCTGCCTATAACTTAAGACTTAACTTAAAAGAAGATTCCACTTGTGTTTAGCGTTGGACAAGCCCGGTAGCTGTCAGGGTGTGATTTATGGAGGTTGTTTGTGAGATTTGATGTCACTGGGGACATAGCAATTAAAACGCTCTGCCATTGGGCCCGAAAAGCAGCCTTCTCTGCCGACCCAGGCCTGGACTCCAGGGTGGAAATGCAGTACCGCTCGGCAGCCAGGCACGAGGATGGATGTGGCTATCCCCTGCATACCCTCCCTCCCCTGGGCCTCCCTCCCTCCCCAATCTGCAGAGTTCTTGGTCCTTTTGGACAAAGTCCTGTTCTTACCTGACACCTGCAGCCAGATTAATCTCAAAATAAGCTTGACAAAGTCACTAAAAGAGAAAAAAGTTGTCTGTTGTGGGACCCAGCTGCATATAGGAAACAGCTGCTTGCTGGGCTCCCTTTATAAAGAAGGCAGAAAAGCATCACTGCAAAGGGTTTAAAAAATGATCGGAAAGCATATATTGGAAAGGCCAACAGAGGCCTGTAATTAACACGATGCTAAGTATCTGCGCTTCTACTCAAAGCTGCGTTTCCAGGACTTGTTGTAACTTGGACATAAATACTCATTACGAACAGAAACCAAACGTACGAGCGAGGCCTCAGCTGGATGCTGTTTCCCCTCGCGTCTCTTTGCTCTCTAAGCAGAGATCCTTAATAACGCAGAGAGAGCGAGGTGTTTTGGATGCACACGCCCGCTCCAACCACGAGCTGCCGCCTGCATCTGTGCAAGCGCAGACACCCAAGCCCATCGCACGTGTGCCCGGGGCCCTTGAGCCCTGCTCGGCACTGCGGTAGTGGCAGAGGCCGCAGAGTCCTGGGTAGAAGCAGCGGGAGGAAGCCCCAGCCCGCCTGTGGCCTCTGCCGCAGAAATGTGGGGAGCCTTTGAAGTTCCCACAACTCAGGTGGAAGCCCCTTCGAGCGGCCCCCGGAGGAAGTCATTCGTTTTCACACAAAGGCGAAAATTCCTCAGGACCCTGGTGTTTCCACTAAAGCAAACCTCTGAAAAGTTGTTCTCCAGGGGATCAAGGACCAGCTGTTCCCCATCTCCGTTAGGTCGTGGAGAGAGGAGACGGGCCGCCTGGACTATAGCCTGAGAGACGCAAGCTAGACAGGAGGAGGCATGGCCAGGGGGGCAAGGTCCTTGGTCCTCCCCTCCTTGGAAACTGGGGAGATGGCATATGGTTTGCAAAACCCATGTGGCTGCATTCAGATGGAGGAGGATGCGTGGTGTGGCGTTTGAAGATCTGTTCCGTGTTCATGTAGAAGATAGCAGCCCATTGCCTTTTGACCTGCCATTGAGTTCGCTGGGGTGTGTGTGTTGCACATAGAACTCACGACTGAAAACCTGGTGACGGCCCTTGGGCATCCCTCAGCTCATGCCCAGAAACTTCCATGGAGATGAGAATGCTGCTTATTTGTTTATTTAAATATTTAAGATATTTTTAAAAAGATTATTTATTTATTTATTCATGAGAGATACAGAGAAAGAGAGAGAGAGGCAGAGACACAGGCAGAGGGAGAAGCAGGCTCCACGCAGGGAGCCCGATGTGGGACTCGATCCCAGGTCTCCAGGACCATGCCCTGGGCTGAAGGCAGTGCTAAAACCGCTGAGCCCCCGGGGCTGCCCAATATTTAAGATATTTTAAAAAATATCTTAAATGACTTGGTAATATTTATTTATTTATTTATTTATTATTATTTATTTATTTATTTATTTATTTATTTTTGATCGCCCTACCTCTAACTCTCTTTTCTTGTGTAGGAGTTTCTCATCCAGTGGATCAGAGCGAAAGGCAAAAACTTCCTCTCATTGCTGAAGCTGAAAAGTCAAAGCCTTCTCTCCTCCTTTTGCAGACTGGACCACCGAGTCTCTTGCTGTGGACGAAGCTTGTCTCAGCCTTATGCTGGCTTGTCCGACCACAGGTGAGCTGCAGGGGAGGCACGTGCATTGTGTAGTTTGGCTCGTTGCCGACACGGTTTGGGGAGGTGATGATAGATAGGACAAGTGTCTATCTGTTTGGGTGCCTCTAATACTGGCTTCAGGTTGAGGGCTGAGCAGATCCCATTAACCAACTCTGCGCAGGCAGACTGAATAATAAAGTCCTGAACAAATCCTGGGGGGCAGAGGGCTGTGGTGAGGCTCTTTCACATGATGCAGAGCTGCAGGCCTCATGGAGCTAGATTCGAATCCTGACTCAGGGGTCTTGGGCAAGACTCTTATCTTTTCTGAGCCTTACTTTCCTTATTTTCAAACCATGGTCTCTTACAGAATTGTTGTAAGGATCACATGAAGCTCAGTGCTTGGCACATGGCAGGTGCTCAAAAATGGTAAGCTTTTTGCCATCAGGGGGAAATCGTTTTTTTTTTTTAATAAATTAATTTTTATTGGTGTTCAATTTACCAACATACAGAATAACACCCAGTGCTCATCCCGTCAAGTGTCCCCCTCAGTGCCCGTCACCCATTCACCCCCACCCCCTGCCCTCCTCCCCTTCCACCACCCCTAGTTCATTTCCCGGAGTTAGGAGTCTTCCATGTTCTGTCTCCCTTTCTGATATTTCCCACATATTTCTTCTCCCTTCCCTTATATTCCCTTTCACTATTATTCATATCCCCCAAATGAATGAGAGCATACACTGTTTGTCCTTCTCCGATTGACTTACTTCACTCAGCATAATACCCTCCAGTTCCATCCACGTTGAAGCAAATGGTGGGTATGTGTCGTTTCTAATGGCTGAGGAATATTCCATTGTATACATAGACCACATCTTCTTTATCCATTCATCTTTCGATGGGCACCGAGGCTCCTTCCACAGTTTGGCTATTGTGGACATGGCTGCTAGAAACATCGGGGTGCAGGTGTCCCGGCGTTTCATTGCATCTGAATCTTTGGGGTAAATCCCTAACAGTGCAATTGCTGGGTCGTAGGGCAGGTCTATTTTTAATTCTCTGAGGAACCTCCACACAGTTTTCCAGAGTGGCTGCACCAGTTCACATTCCCACCAACAGTGTAAGAGGGTTCCCTTTTCTCCGCATCATCAGGGGGAAATCCTGAGGAAGGAGCAGATGTGGATTAAGACTTGTGGGGAACATAACAATACTGTGGTGTTACACCATAGCCACTACAAAAGACCCTCAAGTGGAAAATGTAGATGTCTCAAGTGGCAGATTCCTCCCTAGTTATCTGGTTGCAGGACCTAATGGAGGGGCTGGAATAAAGAGGTGTGCTTTCTTTTCCATTTACACCCCTACCCTACCTGAGGTCATTCTCTTCCCTTCTCTGTCCTGTGCTCTGGGGCCTTGGAGGCTGACCTGCATGCAACACATCTCCTTGGCTTCCAGCCCTCTGGTTTCTGCCTGGGTTTGGCCAATTCCACCTGCCTCCAGCTCTCTCCAGGTTCTTAAAACACCATTCCCTTGAGGCCAAAGAATGGATATAGCTTCCTGCCATTGCTAGTCTTAGGCTTTGATTTGCTGTGATGCTTCTTTAAGGTGTACCCACATTTCTAAAAATGGTCCCTTTATTAAATTCTCTTGATAATCAAATCTGAATGTGCTTTCTCTTTCCTGTCAGAAGTCTGAAAAAAGACTGTGACGGACACAGAGTTAATCTAGGAAGACTTCCTGAAGGAAGGTGTCTTTTCCCCAGATTTTTGGAGGAGAACCCCAGTAACTTGATAAGGACATCAACTAGAAGGCTGATGTTCCTGTGAGGAAGACTAGAGTCAATGAAGACTTAAGAGTTAGACTCTGCATGCTGCATGGACTCCTCACAGACAATGGTGAAGGTCCTTATCAACAGGACACCCCTGCAGACTCAGAAAGGGAGAGAATAATGGTGCTAAAAAGAGAAAACTGTGTCATTTATTTATTGCCTACTGTGTGACAAGCGCTCACAACTGTGCGATAGGTATTATTATCACTTTATGGCTGAGACATGGGAGCCAGAGAGGGTACGAAACTTGCCCAAGGTCATAGTACATGATGGAGTTGGAGTTCATAAAGCATGGAATTCATAAAGTCCAAGCAAGGCTGCCCAATAGTCATCACTCTACCCGGGACTAAGAGGTTCCTGGAATGTGGGACTCTCAGTGCTAAATTTTTGTTAATGGCAGGATCTGTTGAGTGGTTGTGGAGGTGGTGAAAATGGGTACTGACAGTAATGCCTATAACAAAAAGTTAATTTTCTTGCCTCAAGGATCCTCTAGAGTTGATTGGTAAAAGTGGAAGCATGGAAGGAAGGAAGGAAGGAAGGAAGGAAGGAAGGAAGGAAGGAAGGAAGGAAGGAAGAAGGAGGGAAGGAAAGAAGGGAAGGAAGAAGGAGGAAGAAGAAGGAGGAGAAGGAAGAAGAAGGAAGGAGGAAAGAAGGGATTGTCAGCTCAGAATATTCCATACAGCAGCAGAGAGGTGGTGCAGTCAATCCAGACAGCAAATAAAAACATTTCTATTTGTCTAAGGACTGGAATAGCATTTTCCCGTCTGATAGACTTTCTTCTGCAATTTTTTTGGCTCTAATTAATAATAAATGGTAGGTACATTGTTTAAGCACAGAGAACAGAGGAGAGAAAAGGTGGTGTCCAGATTCTGGGAGTAGCAAGAGGTAAGCCTCATGATGGGCAGAGCACAGCCTTAAGGGCCTTTGGAGGTATGCAAACTGCCACGCAGTCGGCCTGCTGTTAACTCAGATTGGTGGGTGAGTGTGTGACGGATAGTGTTGTCTGTGTAGTTTCAGGATCGTCCCAGGCTCAGCCAGGATTCCCTGAAATAACAACAGCAGCAAAGCTGTCATTTATGGAGCTCCTGCTGCTTTTGCTCCAGGGACTTCCTAGACATTATTTTAAATACCTTCAGAGCAATCAGAACAATCCTTCAGAGCAGGTATTATTAATTCCATTTTCAAGATGAAGAAACTGAGGAAGAGCAGTGTCTATGGACCTATTGTGTAAAACTGGCAGGTCTGGCCCCCCAGTGACATTCCTTGGGCATCAAGTCCTGACCCAGGTGACAGTTGCATGGCACCTGAGTGCCCAGGGCTCTGGTGATGACTGGTTACATTCAGTAAACATTCACGAGGGCCTGGCATATTCCACCAGAGGGGAGAGGGTGGGTTCATGGAGTTATCTTTGAAGAACTCAGATGGATTTTTTATGTTCTCCACCACTGTTGTGATAGCTGCCTATGTTCCTCAAAGTTCCATTCATTTGCACATGCTGTGTCCTCTTCTGGAATGGTCTTCCTCCATTTGACCATCTGCAAAGCCTCTACCCATCTTTCAAGATACAGTTCAAGTACCACCTCCATGGATAGGTCTTTCCCAACCCCCTAGCCCTAATCTGGGTGAGGTCCCTCTTCTGGGGTCTCCTCCCATCCCATGTGGATGGTGACCTCAACACTGATTATTCTGTAATCTTCTGGTGACTTGTCTGTCACCCCCTTCTCACCACCAACCCTAGGCTGTGAGCTCCTCCAGGAGAGTGATAGTGGTTTCTTTGGTTGGTGCAAGGCAGATGCTCAGCACTGTTGAATAAGTAAGTGATGAGGCCAGAGTGTTCCAGGAGCTCTGGCTGGGGCACACTGATCTCTTCTGGTAGCAGCCGGTGGACCCCACTCAGAATCCTGTTTGCTTTGTGATAGATTTTCCCCACACATGCTTCTGGAGATCATGCCTCGGGGACCCTCAGTGAGCTGCTTTCTCTACTTGGGTGTGACTTTTCACCAGTCCGTGCAAGACTAGATGCTGCCGGTGGTGGCAGTGACTTCGGAAGAGAGACACAGAGGAGCCACCATAATTTATACTGGATGGTTGCCATCTCATTTTATCAATCTCCTAAGGTTTGATTAAAGAGACCTCTAAGGACAGGGGTATATTAGACACAAGCTGTTAGAGAAAGCATTTTTCACAAGGATCTTCTCTGGAGAAGGAAGGATCCAAGCTCTATAAATATGCAGCGTGCCAAATCCTTAGGCAAGAGTTGATTCACAAATTTCTACTCAGCCCAAAGTGGGTCATTCGCTTGTTTACAGAGTTCTTTCTACCTGGGTCCCTCTGAGCAGTTGGCATCTCTGGTGTAGGGAAGGAGGGGTCAGAAGGCTGAGTTCCCAGCATTCTCTATCACTTACCAGCTGGGTGGCTTGGTGAGATCATAAACCTTCTGACTGGCATCTCTTAGATGGTGGTGTGATAATGATGATGATGGTGATGATGATGATGATGGTAATAAGCCCTCACCAGCCTTCCTTGTAGAGCTACCAGGTGGACTGAATGAGCTCACACCTACTTCGCAAATGTAAATGAACACATTCTCATTTTAATGGTTAAAAGCAGGGCGGAAGAACCAACTTGGACAAACAATTCTGCTTCAGATGCGTCTGTTTTGCAATCTAAGTAGGCTCAGTGAAACACGATTCACAAAGCTACTCATCGTTCTCTCTAGATCACAGATTCCCCCCTGCTGCTGGGTCCATATCTTTGAGGTATGTCCCGGAGAAGGACCAAGGCACAGCCAGGGCTGATGTGAACCACTGTACCCCCTGGCAAACCGCAGTTTCTACTTCAATTACATTAGTTATGTTAGGTGTTTGTTGGGCTTTGCATCTTAATCAGGAATATTCCCTTGTGAAAGTGCCACTTGATTCTGGCTTGCTGATGTCAGCAGTGTAAATATGATTTAATTGATTAATAAGCATTAATGACTGGTAATTAAGGCATAACCTGTTAGCTGGAAAGGGCTCACAAAACATGCCCATAAATGGAAGGATGGCCTTGCTTCTGATTGTTCTCCTCTGTGGACAGTAGCCCCATTGTAGGGTCCACTGCCTTCTGCAATATGGGTTATAAATAAAATAAAATAATATATTAATATATTTATTGTACTTTCATCCACTGAAAAAAAACTCGAGTTTTGTCAAATGAGTCTTTACTCTCTTATCTGAAGGTCATCTGTTGAGAAAGCCCTCTGCTGTGGTTGGTGGAGGTGGTCTACTCCAGCAGGTTTCACTGTCTATAAAATCCTGGGCTTCCACTGCATTCATTCCTCTTTGATTATCGAAAACTTTCCTCTGCTGCTAACACTCAGGAACAATGTAATAAGTAACTTCCAATTAAAGTTTTCCATATGTGGCAAAAATTGTAATGAATGAATAAGTAAAGACCACATAATGGAAGCCTATTAGCCAACTGAATATACTCTTTTAAGTCAAATTTCTATAGCACTTTTGTATTATCTCCCATCAGAAGAGAACGTGCAATTACCAATTTTATCTTATCTCGGGCTTATTATTAAAGAGTAGTAACAGAAACTTCATTCCAGGAGCCGTAATGTGATTTTTGATTAATAGAGGGATTCTTATGTGACAAGAATATTTCTCCTAGGCCAAGTACGCACACGGATTTCTGCCCGAGTTGGCTTGTAACTGGAAGCTCCATCTCAGGTGGGAGCAACTGTTCAACAATAGAACATATGTTTCTACACAGGGATCAGATTCTTAAGGTACTCTGGAGGCGTGAGAAGGGCAGGGGAAGGTTGACATTGGCTTTGCAAGAGACCTATGTTTGTTTGGTCTCTTCCCAGCAGTGTATCAAACCCGACGCTGATTCGTTTCCAAAGGGGTGAGATGAGCACCCCACAGCTCATGGTTTTTTGTCATTCCTTCCTTCCCCTCTTGCAAGCTCTTCTACTACCTGCCAGTCTCTTGTGGAGTCCAGGTACATTCTAGGCACATAAGGGATCTATCTGTGAGTCAACAACCCACAGCTTCCCACTTCCAACTGCACACGGAGATGGTTTGAACTTGAATCCAATCCTTCAAGCCCAGCTTTTTCTGGAGAACTGTTCTCAGGAAGTTATTTGGAAACTTGCCCTTGGCTCCCAGTGGCTGGTGTTTATTCCAGTGACCCAGGGAGCATTTGTTAGGAGACTAGGAGAGGGTTGTCCCAGTTGCCATGCAGCAGACCTGTTTGACCAGAAGTCTGAACTGTCCTCTTCCGAAGGGTGGGGCAGGACCTGTCCCTCAGAGCCAGAATGCTTCCCTTGGATCTGGCTCCACTCTGGCCAGCTACATGACACTGAGCAATCATCCTAATCCATCCAAACTTGTTCCCTCAGCTGGAACAGGAATCCTACCTACTCAGGGACTTATTGTGAGAATTGAGGTGGGCAGTGTTTTAACACGTAGGCGTCATCATGATGAATGAGGCTACTGGCTGTTGACCAAACGGGCTTGGGTGCCTAGTATGGCTAAATTCCTGTGGCTCTCTGTCCCTCCTTGAGGATGCTCCTTGAGGATCATTGTCATTTCCTATCCCCAGGGTAAGTGTGCTCCATGCAGGGGACCCATGCCTTTGACAAGCTGCTGACATGGGATTTAATCCTGTGGAGAAAACGTATTTTCTATCATTTGGCAGGATAACTCAGATGCCTAAAACAGGACATGCCCTTCCACCAAAGCTTTCCTTCTAGAAGTTTATCATAAAGGAAGTAATTGAGCAAGCATGAAAGCTATATGTATACAAATGTTCAGTGAAGCGCTATCTACAAGGGCCAAAAAATCAAAACGAAATACAAATGGAAGGTGCTGCTGAGTATATTCACTGTGGTACGGCGAAACTTTAGAGTCTCATGCAGCCTATTCCAGATGCCGTGGTAAAAGGATATCTGATGTCATAGAAAGATGGCTATGATTTGGTAAGCAGAAAATCAGGTTAGAAAACAAAATATGCCATGTGATTCTATTTTTGAGGAAGATTTAGGAACATAAGTCAGCAGAATAAATGTCAGTTATTTCAGGGTAGATTGTAGGTTTTTTTTAATCCTCTCTTTAGCTTATTTCTATATTCTAATTAAAAAATTAATCAACATAGGGATGCCTGGGTGGCTCAGCAGTTGAGCGTCTGCCTTCAGCTCAGGTCATGATCCCGGAGTCCAGGGATCGAGTTCCTCATCGGGCTCCCTGCAGGAAGCTTGCTTCTCCCTCTGTCTGTGTTTCTGCCTCTCTCTGTGTGTCTCTCATGAATAAATAAGTGAAATCTTAAAAAAAATAAAAATAAAACATAAAACATAAATTAATCAATATAGACGACCTATGTAATTATTTAAAAAATGAGAACATGTTATTTTTGTCAAGTCTTTCTTTTAAATCGAGCCTGTAGAACAGTAAAGGCCCCATCAGCAAGCAGGAGCCAGGAGCGGGTGGTGGGATTTCAGGGGTCCCAGGGCCCTTTCTGCCTCTCTGCTTTGTGTCCTCTGATGTCCTGGCTGGCACGCAGGTTCCCCACATTGGGGAGAAGGCCCCTCACTGATGTTTCTGGCCCGGCCCCTTGGCGGAGCGGAGCAGCCCATCTGGCTGTGCCGGGCACTCTGTGGTCAGCGGTGATTCACGTCTGGGACGAGATATGATGGGAAGGAAGGAGCAGGCGAAGATGTGAGAAGGGCAGTCTGGAAGGCAAGGAGAACCTCAGAGGGAGGTGTATGATCTCCCTGAGGAGAGGGGGCTGCGGGACAACTGGCTTCCGTCCAGCCTCGCCACACCATGTAGTGCCTTCCAGAAACAGAAGATGCCTGGGTCACCAGGGGGAGGGATGGGGCGGGGTTGCTCCCAGGGGCTGGCTCACCCAGGCCGGGCTCGTGCCCTGGGGGCGCCACCCAGCGCCCACTGCCCACTGGTGCTTGGAAGGAGGGATAAATACAGCTGTCTGCATGGGCACGGGTAATTGGTTTCTTCCTCAGGAGCTCTTCCTTTTTAGGTCAGAATGCTATAACTGGAAGGCCACAAACACCGGTGTGTGAAGGTAAAGCCACCAAAGAGAGGGTGTTTTGGTCTCTGGTGGTTGGGCCTTTTCATTAACCTCCTGGGCTGTGGTTTGGCTGGTCTTGTCTTCCTCGGACCCTGCTGAACACAGAACAGGATGCTGCCCTGCCCCAAACCCACCAGTAGCTCCCCATAGCTTGTCGGGTGGGGTAACAGGGCCCCAGCTGACCTCTTTGGGCCTGCCCCGCCCCCTCTGATCATACACCTCCTCCAGCTTCTTCCTCTCACAGTGTGTTTTGATAATGCTGAGGCTTTAGGCACATGCTGTCCCCTTTGCCTGGAAACCCTTCCTCCTTCTCCACACACGGAGCTCTTGTTCGTCTTTCAAGAACTAAATGGAACTTTCTATCAAGATGCCTTCCCTGATTCACTCCATGCCATGGAAGCCATTCTCCTGTGTTTCTTTTCTTTTCTTTAAAGATTTTATTTATCTATTTGAGAGACAGAAAGAGATGGTAAGAGACAGCACGAGCAGGGGGTGGGGGGAGAGGGAGAAGCAGGCTCTCCCCTGAGATTGTGACCTGAGCCAAAAACAGATGCTTAACTGACTGAGGCACCCGGGCACCCTCCTTTCCCATGTGTTTCTTTTTTTTTTTAATTTTTTTATTGGAGTTCAATTTGCCAACATATAGCATAACACCCAGTGCTCATCCCATCAAGTGCCCCCATCAGTGCCTGTCACCCAGTCACCCCCACCCCCCGCCCACCTCCCTTTCCACCACCCCTTGTTCCCATGTGTTTCTTAAACACCTAGGTTATTAGCCATGTGAAGGAAGAGCTGAAGGAATAAATGTGTTGAGATATTTTTCCTTTGAGGTTCCAGGCTGTGTATGAACTCTAAATATAAATCTCAGCCTTGCATTTTAAATAATAATGCTTTTATTTTATTTTAAAATAAGTAGTATAGTCACACAGTTCAAAAGTATAACATGAATATATGCTGATCAAATATGATATTCAGCAGAAAGTCAACCTTTCACTAGAGCCCCTAGACCTGCACTTCCAGTTCTTTCCTGGCCAGAGAAGCCATGTTACAGTTTCTTGTAAATCCTTCTAGACACATGAAAGCAAACAGACACACTGCATTGGGATTTCCCCAGGTCTTAAACAATTGGGGCCATGCCCTGCCCTGCACTTCACTTTTTCCACTCAACACAATAGTTTGCAGATTGTCTGATTGTTCATAAAGAAGGGTTTTTTTTTTTAACTTTCTCTTACTGTTTCTAGGATTCATTTGAATCAGTGTGTCATACTTTCTTTAACTTGTCCTGCATTGATGGGGCATTTAGGTGGTTTCTAGTCTTTCACTCTTACATTTGCACTGCAATACATGGTCTTCCGTGGAGTCACTTCTCAGAACTACATGCATATGAGGATATTCATAGGATAACTTCCTAGAAGTGGAATTGTTGGATTAAGATCCAGCGCACTTTTTGGGGTGCTCTTTTAATTTAGATAATTTAGATAGTTTTTAATACTGTTAGTTTAGATAGTTATTACATCACCCTTCAGTAGATTTGTGTTAATTTACACTCCCCACAGCAATATAAAAGGTGGCCAATTAATATCATTTTGGAGCACACCGTTGTGAGCCACCTAGAACTCACAACTGCGAGTTTCTCCAAAGGGTGCCAGTTTGAAAACCCAGTTCCATTTTCTGTTGAAACTTGTAGTGGACAAATGGTTTCAGTCTCAACATCTCTACATGTAGGAAACCACTCTTCTTCCTTGACAGAGATCTTCCAAGTTGACTCCCTGGTGCTCCTTCCTTCCCACCAAAGGTGGTCTTGGCCACAGAGATGATTGGTTTAGGGCTGACATGTGAGCCTCTCTGTAAAGGACTACAAGCTAAGGATGACAGAGTGAGTGGTGGGGAGAAAGGCTGAGGCCTGGTCGTCTCCATAGTGCTCCTAGATCCAGCACTGCCTGAAGCTGGACTTCCAAGTTATGTGACCTAATACATTTCCTTTGGGGCTTACTTTCTGTCATTTGCAATGGAAAGATTTCTTTTTAATTCTGATAACGGCCTTGTGAGACAGGATTTTCCTTTTCCATTTTAGGGATGAGGGTCTTGATGCTCAACGAGTCTAAAAAATTGTTCAAAGCCCACAAAAACAAATAACAGAATTGGCTTCAAATTCAGGTTGTCAAGCTCCGATACCTGTGCTTCAGAAATTTTTCTGTACTTATTTCGGTAGTAGTCAGTTTGGCCGAGTGTGTTCTTCTTGTTTCCTTCATATTCTGACTTCTGTTCATGCCCATGTATCTAAGCCATGCATTTGGAACAGCATCGAGGAGAAGGTCCAAGAAGCCTGTCTGTTGGAGTTCATACTTGTTTTTGGGAGGCCAGCTGGCAAGGTGTGGTAGGAGAGGATGTCCTATGGCTTCCTTTTGAGGGAGCTGCTGAACGAGGAGCTATCGATGAACCTGTTCTGTTAATGTGCAGTTCTGATCCAAGCCCTTCCTCTGGTACCACAGTGGAGTCACTCTGAAGCACACAGCCTGCCTAAGGGCCTTCCATTTGCTGGCTCTGTCCTAGTCACAGAAGAAACGAAGGTGGACAGACCCGTATGCCCCCTACTGTGTGTTTTAAAATAAAATGTATTAATAGAAAGTTTGAGGTACAGTGAGATAAGTAGGACCAGGAGATGACTGCCATTGAAAAGACTGTTACCCATGGTTTCCAAGAGAAGGGGGCACACAGGGAAGCACCAGTGTTGGTCAGGGGTCAGAGGGACCAAAGGGAAGACATGTGCAAGAGCCTTTATTGTGAGTTTCCTGGCGAAGGAACAGGAGAGGCAAGACTAACAGAATTAGGATTGGCTAGTTGGAATAATCTCAGTGGGCTCTGGGATGTAGGGACTGTCCTTAATTTCCTAGTACTTGGCCCTGGGGTATTTAGGGCAGCAAGCAGTGGTCCAGAGTGTGAGAACCTGTTGAGGAGGTGTTTGGGGTGTGGGCTCTGAATTGGTTGATTCTTATTTAGGAAGGGTACTCTCGGGTGAGTCCTTGACTATTGCTAGAAATTGTTAACCCTGGGAGGGGCAGTAACTGCAAAGTCAGCAAGGCCCCCAATGTCACCAGAATACAGAAAATAAAAGTCATGGTCAATACTCAACAAGGCTAGAAATTGGGGCCTGGATGGGGGTTTAGTCAGCCAGCCAACAGTATCCACCCTGGTACATACTGTTTTGGTCCAACAAGTATACCTTTCTTTTCTTTTTTCTTTTTACATTTTAAAAATTTAAATTCAATTTGCCAGCATATAGTATAACACCCAGTGCTCATCCCATCAAGTGCCTTCCTCAATGTCCATCACCCAGTTACCCTATCCTCCCACCCACTTCCCCTTCCACAACCCTTGTTTGTTTCCAAAGTTACGAGTCTCCCATGGTTTGTCTCCCTTTCTAATTTGTCCCACTCAGTTCTCCTCCTTTCCCTTATATTCCCTTTCACTATTTCTTATATAAGGAAATAATTGAGAAACTGAGCAGGGAACTCTGTCAGCATGATGTTTACAATAAAAAAGGACAGGAAACCCTAACTGTACGACAATTAGTGTATGGCACATAGTTTATCACTAATTCCACACAACGAATCACCCGTGTGATAATTGAGAGTATCAACTTAGAGACATATTTACTGAGGTAAACACATGATCAGAATATAGTATTGAGGGAAAGCATGAGTTACAATCAATAAATATGTGTAATCCTACTTTTGTTAAAAATACATGTCATTAAATGTCCACTTATATTTTACAGAGTATTTCTCCTTCTTTGAAAAAAGATTGAAAGGAAATGTATCAAATTGTTAACAATGGCACTCTCTCGGGGATAGGATTGTTGGTGATCAAAACACATCTTTTTCTTTTTTTCCATCTGTGTTTCTGTATATTACATAATGGGTGTTTATTACTTGTGTAATAAGTGGTGGAAGTTTGTAATAAAGATACATAAAATATCATCGCTGTTTGCCTGTGACTCTGTGGAGGGCACTCCCCGAGTTATGAAACATTCATTTGCAGATTTCATTGAATGAAAATAGTTCCACATGGGGAAGAAGTAACAGCAGTGTGAATACAGACAGTCCCTCATTTGTCCCTGGGACGACGTGGACTCATGGAGTGAGTTCTATAAGTCATGTTCTGTAGATTTGATTTGTGTTTGATCCTTCTACCATGTTCTTCTCATGACCGGAAACCGCCATCCAAAACAAGGCTGGAAATTTGTTTGATGTTCACAGAAGGAAGACGGCAGATCCAGCACAAACTTTGTGCTTCCTTAGATTTGAAGTAAAAGTGAACATTGAGGTTGCCAGTGCTGGCAAAAATTGAGAGATATTTATCCTGAAACATTTCTGTTGGGTCAGGCCATATGGAATTGCCAATAAAATGGCAATTTCTTCACTCAGCATAATACCCTCCAGTTCCATCCACGTTGAAGCAAATGGTGGGTATTTGTTGTTTCTAATGGCTGAGTAATATTCCATTGTATATATAAACCACATCTTCTTTATCCATTCATCTTTCGATGGGCACCGAGTCAATCGGAGAAGGACAAACAGTGTATGTTCTCACTCATTTGGGGAATATGAATAATAGTGAAGGGGAATATAAGGGAAGGGAGAAGAAATGTGTGGGAGATATCAGAAAGGGACACAGAACATAAAGACTTCTAACTCTGGGAAATGAACTAGGGGTGGTGGAAGGGGAGGAGGGCGGGGGGTGGGGGTGAATGGGTGGCGGGCATTGAGGGGGACACTTGACGGGATGAGCACTGGGTGTTATTCTGTATGTTGGTAAATTGAACACCAATAAAAATTAATTTATAAAAAAAAAAACTAAGAAAAAAAAAATAAAATGGCAATTTCTGTAAGGTAGGCAAGACCTCTCTGAACTAGATGATGAAGGAAGTCAGAGAACACCTGTTTGGGGATTTTGCATAATGTTTTATTTGAAGTTGTTTCTGAAGCTCAAGAACTATATTAAAAATACTGGAGTAGAAGATCTCTATGGTCCTTTTTAAGTAAAAAGTATTGCCCTCTCCTTCCCCATCCCTCCTGACTTGCTCCCGGCAGCCCATTCATATCCACCATTCATATCAGCCCCAAAGAAGATGTGTAAGTCCCAAATAGCCTTTCCAAAAATGGCTGAAGGTCCCTCCCACCTGCCTAGTCTCTGGAGCTCAACCATTGGCTCCCTGACTTCAGCTTTGATCCTTGTCTCAGACTTCTCAAATTAGTCATTCATCTACATTCTTTTGGACATCCTGACCAAACTCTCCCTTTTTAAAAACTGGGTCAGGCCACTCCTTTGTTCTAAAGTATGTGGAATAAGACTGGAATACAAATTCTGTTCCAGTATGGCCCCAGGGAAAGCCAACCCCATTTTGGTGATTCAATGGCTACCGGGCAGCCCCCAGGGAGGCTCATGCAGACAGATTCACAATGCTCGGGCCCTCTGAGAAGTGCCATGCAGTCACAGGCCAGCTGGGGCTCATATACATTCCAATGAGGTCCTCAGAAACTGGGGGTGGGAAGGAGTCCCATCCATGATGGGAGGCCTTTGCAGCCATCATTTTCATCATCATCACCATCAACATGATCAAAGCTTCTTGGAGGAGCGAAATTTGGGGGCTGTCTGTATCTAGAAGGAGGCAACAGAGGAAACTTGGAGGAGGAAGATGTGAGGGATCCCCCGGGTGGAAGCCCGCAGGTTACTCAAGGATGCAATCATCAACCAAGCAATGTGTTGGTGTACAGAGGAGCCTCCATAGTAATCAAGTCCGAAGGCTGAGGGAGAAGCACATGACACCTGCCTCAACTCAAAGAACCTATTGGAGAGGAAGAGAGTGAAGGAGCACAGAGGATGGGGTTGCCGGCGGGTGGTGGGGGGTGTGAAGGGCCAAGACAGAGGGGTCAAGGGCATGATGAAGAGAATGTGAATCTCAAATAGAAGGAAGAATGTTTAGGGTGGGCAGGGAGGGGTGATGTGATCGGGGTAGGATGGGCTTGCACTGTGGAGTTTCCAAGGCACCTGCAGAGGTAGGTGACTTGCCGACTTGGATGCTCAGAAGGACCCACCATGGCAGATCCTGCCTCCTCCTAGAAAGCTCTATGGGAAAAGCTGTGCTGTGATTAAGATCTTTTAATTAAGGAAGCCGTTTGCACAGGATGCAACAAGAGGCTGATGGAGAGTTTGCTTAAATTGGATTTTTTTGGTTAACTAGAAAATAGTAAGAGGAACTCGTCTTTGTATAAGTAAGAGGGATGTGTCATTT
This sequence comes from Nyctereutes procyonoides, assembly GCF_905146905.1. Taxonomy (NCBI): domain Eukaryota; kingdom Metazoa; phylum Chordata; class Mammalia; order Carnivora; family Canidae; genus Nyctereutes; species Nyctereutes procyonoides. The sequence continues at coordinate 7,580,024 of NW_026575030.1, read as the reverse complement.
TGAAAGGTGCTGTGCAGCTATCTGTGAATGAATTCATCTGCGTATATTGTAGCCACTGGAAAATAAACATTTATTGAATGCTGACTCTGTGCCAGGCATTGTGCTAGCGGCTTTACACGAACTCTGTCCCTTATTCCACACAGCCACCCCACGAGGCACACGCCCTCCCTTTCCTGCAGATGAGAAAATGAGCCTCTTTGTGTGGAAGATGCCTTCTCCTCCCTTGAAGGAAAAGCTCATCATGAAGGGGGAAGCAGGACAGGGGTAATTCTGAGCCCTGATTTCCTCCTTTCTTATAGTTCTGGGGTCTTTCTCTTTTTGTCTTAAGGCCCCGGCCATGTCCTTTCTGATTGGACCCATTGGTCTCAGGGTCCCCTCTCTCCTGCCTCAACTGTCCCCAGGGACACACTGCAGAATATGCTGGGGCTCCATAGAGGCTGACATCCAGGTCCCAAACCCAGGCAGGCAGCAAGGCACTTACTATGCTGGTCACCGGTCTGATCCTTCAGTGTCCCTGCAACCCTGGATTTGATGACATGCTAGACAGTCCACGGATGCTGGAGCCAGTCCTAAGTCAGAGCTCCTGCCTCCCTCACAGGACCGCTGGTGTTGGCTTCATTCCCAGGATTGAATTTTTCTTGGTTCTGAGTGACACAGTAACCTTGTTTTTTGTTCTGAGTCGACTGAAGGGCATCTCCTGAGCACTATACTCTTTGGACGAGACCCTAACTGTCTGGTCTATGCCAGGAGCCAGTTTCCTGACCTCTGCCTCTCTAGTCTAAAGTCAGAAGCCAGGTCCCAGTGCCAAGGCCCATTTCATGTGTTTTGTGTATGGCCCAGCATCTTTTTCTTTGGGGGAATCCTTATCCTACTGTTCCACAAAACTTCCACTCAGTTGATGGTTTTGGGATTGGGGAGACTACAGCTGCCACTCTGTCCCAGTGGCCCAGTCCTTCTTGGCCTCAGTAATGGGTTCCAGGAGGGCATGTGACCCATGCCAGGCTAGAGTCCTCAGGGCTTCCTGACGGTCCTAGCAGGAATGACAGGTCCCATCCCTCCAGGGCCATGAGAGCCTGCAGCAGCTCAGAGCCTTTCAGAGAGGGAAGCAAGGCCAGCCTAGTAGCTTCGAGAGAGGCCGTGGCCTGAGGACTGTTTCAATTGCCCTCGATCCCACTGTGCCTGAAGGCAGTGTGCCCCTTGGACTTTCCAGCTTTGTGAACCATAAATTTTGTTTTTTCCAAATGAATCTAAATTTAGTTTCTGTCACTTGTAATGGTTTTATTTTGCTCTTACACCTGAATGATAGGTTGCCTACATACAAAATAAAAAAAAAAACAACTTTTCCTTAAGAAAAATTCAAACATATATAAAAATAGAATAACATAATAAACTTTCTCTTGTCTATGGATATTTTAAATGTTTCTAGCAGCATAGAATCCTAAAATTTGTTTGAGAAATATTGGTTGGGCTCTTGTGTGATGGGGAGGTTCTAGGCCTGGAGGTACAGCAGTGACAGGACCCAGTGCTTCCTCTGTTGGGGCTTGCACGCCAGTGGGGAAAGTGGCCATAGCAAGTTCACAAATGCACACACAAGGTCATTTCAGATAACGATAAATAATGGGAAGAGGGTAAGTCAGGGTGCTGAGTGAATGGTGAGGGAAAGCTCCTTTCGAGAAAGGCTATCTGAGCTGATATCCAAATGATGAGAGGGAGTCCCTGCCATGATGACTTGTGGGAAGGTTCCTGGCAATTTGAGTCCTTTGTCCAAAATTTCTCCAGATGATAAAGGAGGCTTGCAACTGAGGTAGAGTGATACATATTGGCCTAAGCAAAAGGAGCATCACATGCCTAACCAACCAGGAGCCAGGACTACAATCTTGGACCAAGGTTGCCATGTTTGGTGATATAGGTTGTATTCTGCACAATTCAAAGGAGAGCCATTCACACACCAGGGGTTGGCCAACAGTTTCTGTGAAGGGCCAGATTGTAAATATTTTAGCCTTGCGGGCCAGATGGTCTCTGTCACAACTACTCAGTTCTGCCGTTGTAACACCAAAGCAACCACAGACAATATATAAATGAATGGGCGTGGCTATGTTCCAACAAAATGTTATGGACACTGTATTTAAACTCCAAAATGAAAATCAAAATAATTAAGATGAGTCTTTTGATTTTTTTCAACCATATAAAAATGTAAAACCCATTCTTTTCTTGTGGGCTGTATGGCAGACAGCAGACTGGATTTGGGCCACAGGCTAGAATTTGCTGACATAAACCGTGTATGTAGTAAGTAGCCTGGTCATCTGAACGTCCCCGTGTCTTTCACTGTCTGTGGTTGCACTGTTACTCCCACTGGGAACCTTTGCTGTCTCCCATGTCCTACACTCACTGGGAAGCAGGTGCAAGCCAGGCATGGAAGTTACAAAGATGAGCAAGATGCCTTCCTCTCCTGCAGGAAACTCCCAGATGGTTCACCCCTCCAGGGTCAAGCAGAGCCCCTGCTGGGGTTAAACACCCTAGGTCACCTGCCCAACGGTGCTTTCTCCCTCCCCTGAACTCCTGGAGTTTTTCCTGTCCTCTTGGCACTTACTTCCACAATATGTCTTTGCTGGAGCTGTGTGGCTGGTTGCGAGTATGCTTCATTTCCCACCTGGAGCAGGACCCGTGTCTTTGATTCCCACCTGTCCTTCACTGAATGCCCTGCTGTTCCATACACTTTGAATTGGTTTTAAAAAGTCTGTTCATATTGGGAAGGGTTGGCTTCCTGTGATGGGTGGGGTTCAGGGAGCAGGAGGAGAGGAGGTGGTGGGGAGTTGGTAGAGGGGTATGCCCAGGTACTCAGACGGTTTAATTGGGATTAATTACTGCTATTTCTACTGTATCATTTAACCTGTAAATGGATTTTTTAATGTTCTAATGATGAAAGGATGGCCATTCATAGAAATAAGTACCAGCTACTCTGCTGGGAGTGCTGTCTCCTTCCTGGCTGTCCTCTGCAGTCACCTCTCAGTGATCTCTTCAAGCTTTAATCTCTTGGTGACTTCTCACCCATGGCCTTGTTAGCCCCTCATTCAGTCGTTCCTGTTGGAGCTGGGAAAAATAAAACCACCACCCTAAGCTAAGCCACTATCATCCATTGCTGAGTTCCCTAACTGGTCTCATTGCTTTTGCTCAAAATATAAGCTCAACTCGGGAGTCACTCTGATCCTATTAACAAATGCATACAGCTTCCCCCTGCAGTGGCTTCCTTTCCCAACTGTAATAAAAGTGCTTTTTCTCATGATGACTCAAAAGACCCTATAGCAGGGATTCTTCAACTTTATTGTGGCCTGGAACTCTCTGCAAGTACAGTGAAGCCCATGGATCACAACTCAGGATGTTTCAAAATACATGAAATAAAATTCACAGAATTTCAAAGGAAATCAATTGTCTTAGTCTGCTACGGCTGCTATAAAAAATAAATGCCATAGACCGAGAGGTTTGAACAACTGAAATTTATTTTCTCGCAGCTCTGGTCGCTTGATGTTCTGTTGAAGACTCTCTTCCTGGATTTCAGAGGGCTGCATTCTGCTTCCTCACCTGGTCTTTCCTTGGTGCATGGCCATCGAGGGGGGGGGGTAGAGAGCTTTCTTTTCTTTTTCTTCTATAAGCACGAATTCCATCCTGAGGACCCCACCCTGATGGGCTAGTCACCTCTCAAAGGCCTTATCTCCAAATACCATCACATTAAGAGTTAGGGCTTCAACATAGGGATTTTAGGAGGACGCAGCATTCAGTCCATAGTGCCAATTATATTGGGACATAGTTATTAAACTATTGATTTTCAATAGTTCAAAATTGGGTTATAGTAATATATTTACTTCTTTATTAATGGAGTGTACAGTAGATATAGTTAAAAATATCAGCAAGTCAAAGTTTATTTTTGAAAGGCATATTAGGGTGAAGGTTATAGTAGCTTAGCTTGAATAAGAACATTCAGTCATGGGGTCGTCTTTGGCAAGAGAATATGCATGGGATGCTGAATATGAAGGTTCAATTATAATTTTTTTCTCAACCTAGTTCGTGGACACACTGAATGCTCCCCACGGACCTTGCTTGATATGATGTAACCTGGTCTTAACCTCTCAGACCTCATCCCTCACCTACTCACCCCTTTCCTGCTCTTCTCTAGCCACAGTGGCCTTGTCATTTTTTCTCCAACACTCTGGCACATTTCTGCCCCAGGACCTTTGAGCTGGCCATTGTCTCTACCTAGACTGCTTTTTATGGTGAATATCTATATGGCTCATGCCCTCATTTATTTCAGATCTGTTCTCAAATACCACCTTATCAACACGCCCTTCTTTGACTATTTCCACCAACACTGTGCTCCTTATTCCCCCTCCCTACTTCATTTTTCATATTTCCCACTAACTTGCTCTGTATTTTCCTAATCATGGCCTCTATTTCCTGTATCCCCCAACTGGAACATAAGACTCACGTAGGTGGTGATGTATCTGTTTTGTTCACTGCTGTGTCCACACTGCTGGGCACAGAGCAATTACTCAGTAAGAATTTACTGATCGGATATGCAAGCCAACATTTGCTTTGGCCTGAGCAAAACACAATCGGAGCGGCAAATCTGCCTTTTAACTTTCTGCCAAATTTTGATATGCAGAATCCTATTTCTCATTCGTCTTCACTACTGCATTGGAAATGTGCTCCTAAGTGCTAATAAAACCACTTTTAAGAATTCAGTGGGTTGGGCAGCCCGGCTGGCTCAGTGGTTTAGTGCCATCTTCAGCTCAGGGCATGATCCTGGAGACCTGGGATAGAGTCCCACGTCGGGCTTCCTACATGGAGCCTGCTTCTTTCTCTGCCTCTCTCTCTCTCTATCTTTCTCATGAATAAATAAATACAAATCTTAAAAAAAAAGAATTCAGTGGATTTAGGGGATGTCTGGGTGGCTCAGCAGTTGAGCATCTGTCTTCTGCTCAGGGTGTGATCCCAGGGTCTGGGATGGAGTTCTGCACTGGGCTCTCTGCAAGGAGCCTGCTTCTCCCTCTGCCTGTGTCTCTGCCTTTTTCTATGTGCCTCTCATGAATAAATAATCAAAATCTTAAAAAAAAAAGAAAAGAATTCAGTGGATTTAGGAGAAGACACCTACCTAAAGGTAAGATAAATCAGTCAGAGAAAGACAAATATTGTATGATTGCACTTATATGTGGAATTTAAGTAACAAAACAGATGAACATGGGGGAAGAGAAGGAAAAATAAGACAAAAACAGAGAGGGATACAAAACCACAAGAGACTCTGAACTCTAGGAAACAACTGAGGGTTGCTGGAAGGGAGGGGGTGGGGGGACAGGGTCAGCAGGTGATGGGCGTTAAGGAAAGCACTTGATGGAATGTGCACTGGGTGTTATACACAACAGATGACTCTCTAAAGTCTACCTCTGAAACTAAGAGTACAGCATATGTTAATTAAATTGAATTCAAATAAAAAAATCTTAAAAATGAAGCTAAGATTTGATTGTTGGGACGATATGTGAGGGCAGGTATGGCAAAGAGGTCTAATCCTGGTTCCTCTGTGAGCTGTGCAAGCCTGGGTGGGAGCCTCACCTTCCTGAACCTCCCTGCCTCATTTGCAAAAGGAGAGAGAATCTCCCTCCTGATCTCAAAGGGTCATGCTGAGCTTTAAATGAGATGCTTCATGAGCGCAGCAAAACCAGACTCTAGAAATAAATGACAGCTGCTGGCCACACTTGTGATAAGTCAAAGAAGAAGAAGAAGAAAGCAGATGGTCCTTGGAAGTTTTCTGCTCTGCTGGAGACCTTCAAGATTCTGGGGAAAAGCCACGGTCTTGCTGAAGGGAACATACTGTTCTGCCGGCCTCTCTGTGCTCCTGCCGGCTTTCCCATCAGGACAACTTCGTGCTCGGAGCTGCCCCAGCTCTGGCCGCCTGCAGATGCCTCTGGCTTTGAGGAAAGGTCCTGTAAATCAGAGCTGAAGGGACGGGATGGAGCCACTCAGGCCAGGCCAGGATTCAAAAGGCAGCAGGAAATGAATACATTTGTTGGAACACATGGCAAAGGGGACTTCAAACGTCTGAGGAGTGAGTCATCAGGTACGCTGAGCTAGCGAGCTGTCCCTGGCTCCCAGACCAATGGTCACTATTGGGGGATCCGGCTACAAACACGATGGTGTACATTCCATCCAACAGAAATGATTTTCAGATTAGCTTCTGTTTCAAATTATCCATTGCCTGCCTCCCATTTGTTAACGTAGATGATTGAAAGTTGACGGACCATAGATGCATTATGTATTATTTTACTCACTCATTCATTAGTCATATGTAAAGTATTGAGTTCGACACTGAGGGCATAAAAAGATGATCAATATCTGAAAATTATAGAGTTTGGGAGTTTACACAAACAATCTCAGGGCACCTGGGTGGCTCAGTGGTTGAGCATCTGCCTTTGGCTCAGGTCATGATCCTGGGGTCCTGGGATCGAGTCCCACATTGAGTCTTGCTCACTGGGGAGTCTACTTCTCCCTCTGCCTCTCTCTCTGTGTCTTTCATGAATAAATAAATAAAATCCTTTAAAAAAATTCTCATGTTATCCTTAGAATGTGAAGTAGGTAGAGGCTAACTTAATGATTGATTTGTTGAATGACTGATTCATTAAATCATCCAATACACACTGAGACCCCACCATGTGTCAGATACAGTGCTGGATACTAGGGAGTGGATAATAAACAAAACAAAGACCTGTCAACATTGAACTTACTTTCTCTAGGAGAGACAGAACATAAATAAGCCATGCAGTGTAATGTCCAGAAGTGATAGTGGCATCAAAAACAATGACCCTGGGCTGGAGGTGGCTGCTATAGAAGTCTTGGTAGGCAGGAGGTAGCTTTGAGGAGTGAGAAATGAAGGAAATGAGAGTCATCTGGGCACTTAAGTGAGGGAAGAATGGTGTTTCTGGATTCCTCTTTGGAAACTGAGCCACAGAAAAATGAAGTGAATTTCTCAGGGTCACACAACCAGATGGTGGCTCAGCTGGGGCACTGTTCTAGCCTTGAGACTGTAACCCATACTAGTGGGTTTAAAAAATCCCACTCCTGCCTGCAAGGAAGCCTATAGCCCAGTGGTCAAATACAACCTCCAGCCCACGATGGCTCCATAAAGAGCATGCGATGTCCTAGAGCAAAGTGGACACATACCTTGGATGGGTAGATAGAGCAGGGGCAGGAGAGCTCATGGAGTCATGAATTAAGACCCTATTCATTTCTTTCTTTAATATGAGTGGCCTATTTCTGCTCTTTCATTCTGGAGATTAGTGTATGAAACTGTTTGCCAAGTTTTATACCTTGAGGTGAGTGAATGCAAAACTCACCAAAAGAAAATGTGTGTCATCCGCAAATTCTCTTTTAAATAAAGACAGAAGCAGTTTTCAGTCACAATATCTTCAGAGATAGAACTGTAAACTTTTGTGTTTTAGAAGAATTTGCTCCCCATTCTGCCTTGCTAGCCAGGGGGCTGGAAATGCCTGTTGAAGACCCAGCCTCTAAGGAAGATGGGCATTTAGAAGCTTCCCACCCTGGGTGCCTGGATGGCTTGGTTAGTTAAGCACCTGCCTTCACCTCAGGTCATGATCCCAGGGTCCTGGGATCGAGCCCCACATCCAGGCTCTCTGTTCAGTAGTGAGTCTTCTTCTTCTTCTCTCTCTGCTGCTCCCCTTGCTGTGCTCTCTCTCTCTGTGTCAAATAAATAAGTAAAATCTTTTTAAAAAATTAGAAGCTCACACCCTGACTCCTACCTATTGCCTGGGTAAAGGAACTCCACTACTAGGTCCCCCCAAATCCCCCAATACCCTCCAAACCAAAAACACCAGTGGAGAGATCCTAAGGACAGGGGAAGGGACTAAAATACATTTTTACTTTCCTCTGTACTTCTGGAAGGTTTGATACTTGAGAGTCCGGATAGTTTTTTCCCTCCCTCTTAAATGTCATTTTTTTCTTCTTCTGCATTTAAAACTGATGCGCCTTTATGATAGGAAGTTCGAAAACTTAGAAAACTTAGAAAAACAGAAAAGTAAAAAGAGTAAACATTTCACCCTAATCTTACCACCCAGAGAAAAGAGCAAAAAATGGTTTGTTTTCTGATCTTTTTGTCCTGGGCTCGTATTTGTTCCTTTATTGATATCTGATTGTGTTTATAACTGAGCTTCTTGTGTTTTAATTAGCTAGATCATATTACATATATATTGCTTCATATTATTAAAAACTCTTCATAAGCATCATTTTGATTTTTTAAAGTTTTCCCCTCTGTTTTGAAAATACCACATGTTTATTGTAGTGACTTTGGAATACACACACACACACACAATTATTTTGCATGTGCCAAAGCACACCACCAGTAGGATGAGAAGGCAGCCCTGTGAATCAGAGAATATGTTTGTAAGCTATCTATCTATCTGATCAGGGATTGATCTCCAGAGTACATTAAAGAATTACTACAACTCAAAACAACCACAACAAAAACCAAACAACCTCATTAAACCCCATGGGCAAAAGAGGGACGCCTGGGTGGCTCAGTCGGTTAAGCTTCCAACTCTTGATGTTGGCTCAGGTCATGAGCTTAGGGTCTTGAGATTGAGCCCTTCATTGGGCTCCACACTCAGCATGAACTCAGATTCTCTCCCTCCCTCATGCCCTGCCCCTCCTCCCTCTCTAAAATAAATAAATAAATAAATAAATAAATAAATAAATAAATAAATAAATCTTTTAAAAAATGGGCAAAAGATTGAATAAATATTTCTCCAAAAGGAGATACTCAGATGGCCCCTAAGTACGTGAAAAGATGCTGAACATAAGTAACTTTTAGGGAAATGCAAATCAAAGCTACAGTGAGATACTACTTCTCCACAGTTCTTAGCATGGCTATTATCAAAAAAGGAGACAACAATAATATGAAGTATTGGGGAGGATGTGGAAAAATTAGAACCCTGGTGCAGTGCTCCTGTGCAAAATAGCACGACGATCTCTGGAAAAAGTCAACATGGAATTACTGCATGATCTAGCAATTGCACTTCTGGGTATCTACCACAAAGAACTGAAAGCAGGGAGTTGAACAGATATTTGGCACACCCATCTTCATACCAGCATTGTTCACAAGAGCTGTAAGGTAGGAGCACCTGGGTGGCTCAGTCGGTTAAGTGTTAGACTATTGATTTCAGCTCAGGTCATGATCTCAGGGTTGTGAGAGTGAGCTCTGCACTGGGTTTGGAGGCTGCTTGAGGTTCTCTCTCCTTCTCGTTATGCTCCACCCACCATTCTTCCAACAATCTCTCTCTCTAAAAAAAAAAAAGAGGCAAAAGGTACAAGCAATCCCAATGTCCATAATGGGTGCATAAACAAAATGTGACATATACATATGATGGAATATTATTCAGCCTTAAAAAATAATGAAATTTAACTGCTAATAAGTTATTCTGACTCTTGCCAAAACAGTAGAAGAGTCTTTTTCCGGACTATTGCAGTTGGTGTCAAGACTATTACTGGAGATGAGAGAAAATGGACTCAACTTGAAATACAACAAAGACAGCTGGGGATTTGTAGCCAGGGAACAGAGCAAGGGGATCAGTGGTTGGGAAATTACCAAGAGGAGACATCCAGGGTAGGGTGCTTCTTGCTAAACTGACATAACGGATTCTTGCTGACAATAGGCCGGTGACTTGCAGGAAACTTGCTACAACAACAAGGTGATATGGGTCCCACTGGAATGGAGACCACAGGTGAAGCCTCATTGAGCAGAGGGCTCAGAAGGGCCTGGGTCACGTTTGGTTAAAAAGACAGCCTTTGAGGGATGCCTGGGTGGCTCAGTGGTTGAGCATCTGCCTTTGGCTCAGGTCACAATCCCACGGTCCTGGGATCGAGTTCCACATTGGTTCTCCCGCGGGGAGCCTGCTTCTCCCTCTGCCTATGTCTCTGCCTCTCTCTCTGTATTTCCCATGAATAAATAGATAAAATACTTAAAAAATCATTAGTCTTTCTAGTACCCAGAAATAACGCCCGGTAACATTGTGATATATTCTGTTCTTATCCTCTCTATATGGATCTATACACATATATAGCTAGCTGTTTGCGTGTATAGATATGCACATCTGTACATACACAAATATAACAGTCAAATTCATACTAGATATAGGATTTTATATATTTAATAAGCTTTAAACATATACTGGTCAATAAACAATCTTGTTAAACAGCATTTAAAGTTGCTCCATTCCGTTTCATCCTATGACTTTTACCATAGATGTTTTCACCTAGAACCTATTGTTGACATTTATGTTACTTCTATTTCCTCATGATTATAAATAATTCCACAATGAACATCTTTATTTATAAAACTCTTTCCCCTGGCATTTCAGATTCTTTCTTTAGTTCAGCTTCCCCAACAGGAAACACTCAGATAGTATGAATATTTAGACGTCCTACATCAAATAGCAAGATGCCTTTAGTCTTTCCTTCCTTTCTACTCTCCTTCCTTCCTTCCTTCCTTCCTTCCTTCCTTCCTTCCTTCCTTCCTTCCTTCCTTTCCTCCCTCTCTTCCTGCCTCCCCCTCTCCTTCCCTTCTTCTTTCCTCTTCCTTCTTTTTATCTACTTTTTGAGGAATGGGGCAGGTAGGCTTATAGAGGGGCCCAAAGATCCTTGACTCCCGGTGTAACACACAACTTCTCCCAATTTTTCAACCAAACACTAATCTAGGTCCTGCTGAGAAGAGGTTTTGCAAGAGTCATTATAGTTCCAAGTCGGTTGACCTTAAAATAGGGACATTATTTGGATGGGCCTGACCTGATCACATGGCCCTTTAAATGTAGGCTTGAGGTCAACGACAGAGGGGTCAGAGATTCGGAGCACAAGGGCACTCAAAAGTGTCCCATTGCTGGTTCGGAGTTAGAAGGGAGGTGTGGCAGAGAACGCAGGTGGCTTCTGGAGCTAAGAGCAGCCCCCAGCTGACAGGCAGCAAGGAGATGAAGATCCAGACTCATGACTGCGGCCACCGAAACTCTGCCAATGACCTGAATGAGCTTTGACAGTCCTCCAGAGCCTCGGATGAGAACTCAGTCCGCTGACACATGGATTCAGCCTTGTGGTGGCCCCAGCTGTGCTGTGCCAGCCTGCTGACCCATGGGAGTGTCAGCTAACAAGTGCAGGATGATGTAAGCCACCGAATCTGCAGTGATTAGCTATGAAAAATAGAAAACAAATATAGGGATGTATTTGTGTTTGTAAAGTATATGGCTGCATGTGTGTGTGGTGTGTGTGTGTGTGTGTGTGTGTGTATTTATGAGACAGACAGACAGACAGACAGACTGAGGGAGAGATGCACAGCCAGTTCTGTGAAGCGTAGATTTCACATGGCCCGCTATGGTTTTACGGGTCACTTGTCCCTCTGCCAGGCTTTTTCCAGTGGACCCTTTACATACAGTTGCTTGTTTAATACCTCTGTCAGTTATATGATTAGCCCCATTTTGCAGATGGGGAAACTGAGACACAGAAAGGAGAATTGACTTTGCCATGGAGACACAGCTAGTGATCATCAGAGACGGTACTGGAAACCAGACCTGTGTATGCTGACAGTCTTGCTTTCTTCTGGGCCTCACAGTTGATGCAATCTCAAAAGACTAGATGACAATGTGGATAAAGGACTTTATCAACCCAGGGAGGCCAGAGGGGGAAGCCATAGATCAAGAAAGGAAGCACAATGTGTCTAAACACTAATCTCTCTTAAAGCCCATGTGGTGTCCTGCCTTCTCTGGGGAGCATCAGCCCCCACCCTCAGCCTTTTGTGGGCTCCCTGTCATTCCTGTGCTGTGGATTCCACCTCTTGGCTTGTGTGCCTGTCTCCTTGCTCTGTTGGTGTTCTGCTCCCATGTGACTGAGCAGGTCACAAGCTCCTCTGGGGCCTGGGGCCTGGGGCCGGGGGCCTGTTCTTCTTTGAATCCAAAGCACCCCAGCTCCTCACCCAGAACTGCCTAGTGCAGTCCTATGGGGAAGGATGATCAGTAAGATTTTGTTGCAGAAATAAATAAGGCAATGGATTCTTCTAGAATCCTCAACTCCTGCCCTTGTGAGGAAGTGCCATCTCCTTTCATGAAAACAACTGTCACCATCTACGTGGGGACTCTACCTTTGCTTGGGTCTTGAAGGCCTCAGGGAATGCTATTCCTTACCAGGTACATGATTCTGCAGTGATTATGTCCCTTTGCCATCTCTCTTTGTGTAGAGCAGACCTGTCTGAATGTTCTAGCTTCTCTCATCTTGGCCAGGGGACATGAAGGGGGTGGGAGAGGACTGGCTGGCTCTGGTCATTCTGCTCTAAGTCACAGGGTACAGCAAAGGGGACATAATCTCAGATAGAACCAAGCAACTGGGTCATCTGGTTCACAGGACACATGGCTCTTCTGCAGCTCGTCATCAAGTCTAGAGATTTCTGCCCACCACCCAGGAGCCCATGCAAGGCCCTGGGACACCAGCCCAAGAAAGACAGGCTGATTCCAAAGTCCAGAGTCTGGCTGACTTAGGGCCCATTCTTAACATCTGTTTTCCCATCTGAAGACCATTGCCTTTTCCTGTGACTCCAGGAATGCCTTCCCCACCTCCTGGCAGGTTAGCCTCCCCTGTCTAAATGCTGGTGTACAGCTGCCTTTCCAGCCTGCATAGCGTATCCACACACACCCATCAACCCCACAAAAAGCACCCACCTAGCAGGAAGAGGAGGTTGCCTCCTGGCCAGCAGTCTCAAGTCTAGTGGTGAGCTTTGTCTTACAGAGTGACGGACTCAGAAGTGAGAGATCAGGGTGAAATGGAGGGTGGGTAATTGGGGTGTCTCCAGGATGCCCCAGATTGGAGTGGGGCCCTGGGTAGGGGACCTTTTCAAACAACAGTGGCTGAGGCTGAAGAGAAGGACCGGGCACTGCAAGGCGCCCTGGAGCCCCAGGGCCTGTATTGTCTTAGCAGTGGAGCCTGAGCAGGAGGCTCTGGGAAGGCAGGAGGAAACCATAGTCTGGCATTTCTGAGTGAGGGAGGAGAAAGAGGCAAAGGAAAGAAGACTTGGCAGTACAGAGGCAGGAAGCAAAGAGGGTAAACGGGACGTGCCCAGGGGAGTCAATATGGAATCTGCACTTTGTTTACGGAGTGAGGGTCCAGGAGAGACCCAATCCATGCTGGGGAACACTGACATGGGGATGGGTTTGTCTCACATCTTGATCTACTTTCTGAAACTTTCTGGATGGAGAAAACCCCCAAGCCCTTGTGCCAAGCTATTTCCCCCTCTATTTGTTAAACCCATCTGTAGTTCAAGGGAAATCAGATTCATGTGTTTTCAATTCATTTACACTTAACTTATTAAAATATTGCTTTGGAAGAGCTATTTGATGTCCAGGAAGCCATTTGTGTCTCTTAAATAAATCTTTAAAGTCCCTTTTTCTTAGAAACAGGAAATTGCATTTTGCCAAATGCAAATTAACTTGCACCTCATAAAGTTCAAGTTGAGCTCAAAACATACACTGCGTGAGGGTAGGGTGTGTTTCAAACTTGGCAAGGTATCTCAAAGTTTAATCTAAGCCAAAAGACAGCAATTGGAGGCTCCAGGCACATTCCAAAGGGTGGGATTATTGCAAGCTGCCAGCAGAAAGTCAAATTCATATTTTGCTTCTCTCTCGGTTATCTGGCAGTTCACTATCATGACTCCTTCCCCACCCCTCCTTTCTCCATCAGCCCTCTTTGCCCCAGTCCAGGTCAAGAAGACAAAATTAAGATGTGGGTGTTCCCCCCACCGCCTTTGTCAAGAACTGGGGGAGGCTGGGAGAAGGTCTAAAAACCTGAGCCTGTGGCATCAGATTTTATCTGGCTTTCTTTGTTCCCTATGAACACCAGAAGCAAAGGGCATTATCCTAGCAGTGCCTGGCCTTGGAATCAGACACACTCATCTTCTCCTCATATGTGTGGAGTAGTGAGTGTGTTCCACATATGCCTGGGCCCCTTCCCTGAAGCTTTTCAGATCCATTATCCCATCTGTCTGCACTGTCAGAGTAGGGCAGGGTGGGCCAGGACTATTAGCTTCATTTCACACAGGAGAAATGGAGGGTCATTGACAGGTGAGGTAATTCACCCAAAGTCATGAATAAAGCCAGGCTGTCTCCCTCTAGGACCCTGAGAAACCAACCGTGACACTTTATCTGGGCTAGGTGGAGGGAAGAGTCTCCCAGAAGGATGGGGCAAGGCACATAGGAAGCTAGTGAATGAACCAATAGCTGGACCAGCGATCTGAGTGGTGTCTGCTGAGTTCCATAAATGTTTCTTGAGCACTCATCCTATGCTTGGCCTGGAATAAGATCCAGGAAATACAGATGTGAACAGCAAGTGTTCCCTGACCCCAAGGCATCCCAGCCCAGTGGGGAGACAGGTGCGTGAATCAATAGCTAGAACAGATAATGGTCGGTATCACCCCTAAGGCATGCATAGGGCATTCTAGAAGAACATAGGGAAGGTGCTTAGCCCAGTCTGAGCATTCTGGAAGGCTCTCTTTGGGGAGGGGGCTACCTGTACTGAACCTCTAAGGATGAGCAAGAGGCAGCCAGGAGAAGAAAGGAGGGAGGACATTCCAGCCAGAAAGGGCAGCAGGAGTGAAGGGGTGGGACATAGAAGCAGCATGGTGAAAGTGGGGAATTCTAAGCCCCTGTAGATCGGAATTGTTAGAGCACAAAAGTATCAAGAGGGAGGGAGGTGGTGGGCGAGCAGCAACCAGACCTTACCGACTTTTGTCTGCCACACTAAGGAACTTGGACTTAATCCTGAGTACAGGGTTTCTAAACCTTTTCTTGATGGATCCCTTGGAAATCAGATGAAGTCTATGGACCTTCTTTTAAGAACACCACCACACTTAGTGTCATGCACACAAAATTACAAGGCTTGGATATCTTTGAAGCGCAGCCTAGGGAACCCTTGCTTAGGAAATAGAGATCGCTGACAAATGTTGAGCAGGAGAGTCACGTGATCAGACTTGCACTTCAGAGTGACATTCTGCTGCAACATGGAAATCAGACTGGAAAGAGAGTGAGACTGCAGGTAGGGAGACTGGCTAGAAGGGCAATCTAATAGTCGAAGCGGGGGACGGTGAGGACCTGGCAATGCCTCCCTGGAGAGAAGCTGGAGCAGTGGACATGGGCTTGGCTGCAAAGCAGACCCTTTGCAGATGGAGAACTTGGTCCTGAGGGACAAGTCTAGAATGACATCTGAAGTCATCAGTGGGACAAGTAAGAGTTGGAGGTTCCCACAGATGCAGGAGGAAAAGGGTAAAAGACATGAAGAAAGGATAAAGTTAATTTAAGATTAAGCTCCTGTTTTTCTCAGTGAATGGTGATATGCTTGGAATTACTCATGGCTCCAAATTCTGGGAGCGATGCTTACTATATCCATTATTGTGCCAATCAGATGACATCTGTAGAACTTCTGTATGCAGTGGGTATATTTTATTATTAAAAGTCAGTTTTTGACTTGGGATTTCAAAAACAAATGTAGTGACATTAACATAGACATTTAAACTTCCAGTAATTTTTAGAGGGGAGGAAGAGTTCTTTCATGGTGCTGTGTAAAGGCTATGAAAACGTGCCATTCAGATCTCCCACCGCTGGGAGCATAATTGCTCTAAATGCTGCTCTTTGATCTTCCATCACATTGGTGGAGAGACCATGCTGCTCTCAGCCAATGACTGTGCAGGGCAGGCCCCATTTCAGCGAGATGAGATCCTAGTGAGGAAATCCATCTTGTTACCTTCCCATTCTTTGATCCTCAGACTCATTTGCCAATTATCCCAATAATGTCCTTTACAGTAAAGGGGCTCAGAACAGAACCATGGTTGTGTTTACTTGGTGTGTTTTTAAAGTCTCATCCAGTTTGGAAAGGTTCCTCAGTCTTTCCTTGATTTTCACGCTCTTGGTACTGTTAAAGAGGATGGTTCATTTATTTTATAGAATGACCTATATTTTGGGTTTCAACGTGTCCTCAATTATACAACTTTAGCAGCAATATCACTATCAGCAATATCAATATCAGAGAGTACATAATTAAAACTTTTCCTATCACCAATGATGTTAGTTTTCATCACTTGATCAAGAGAGTGTCTGCTAGACTTCTCTACTTATTTTTTTTTCTCTTCGTAGTTAATAAGTATTTTGTGGAGAGGTAACTTGATTGTATATATATATATATATATATATATATATATATACACACTCCATTTCTCATAAAAATTTTAATGTATATATAATTTATTTATAGAGTATGAGCTCATAGATTCCTGTTTTATTGAATAGGTTATGATTATCTATATGTAATATATCATACATATAATAAGTTTCTACCTACCATCTATCTACCTAATCTATTGATCGATCTATCTATACTGATGATCAGAGTTTCCTAAATTTGGCCATTGGGAGCACCTTCAAACTGCCTTCTGTGTCCTTTAGATATGATTCCATCAATCTTTGAGCAATTCTTTGCTTTCTGGCACCAAAAAGACATCTCAGGCTCATTTCATTCTTTCTTTGGCCACTACTGAAATCAGCCATTTCTCTAAGGAACTCAGCTTCTTTTTGGTATAAACTGGAATTTAGAAGCCACAACTGGTTCTCTCGGAGTGCTCATGGTTATTGAGGGGTTGATACTCTCCAGGTCTCAGTGGACAGAACTTGAAAATAGGTATATATTTATTTTTAGAAACCATGAATTCACCTTTGATTTCAGTCTAGCATCTTCTGTGAAAGTGAGAAATCTCTCTCCTCATTATCTTTATACTATTTACTTATTTGACCCATCCCTCTCTATGTAACCAATCTCCGGTCACTGTTGCTCCTGCTCCCTGGTGTGGACACTCTCATATCCCCACTTGGGCTCTGACACCTGCACTGTGTAGCAGCACCCTGAAGGGATGCTGACCTTAATCCAGGCTCCAAAACTTCACAGGGGACCAACCAAACCACCCCCACTCCATGAGAATATTCTCTTCATGCTATTCAGCACCCTCCTCTCCATGGACATTGTGTTTATTTTCTTTGGCTATTATAACAAATCACCATACATTTAGTGACTTAAAAGAACATAAATTTGTTATTGTACAGTTCTGGAGGTCAGAAGTATAAAATGTATTCACAAGATCATGTTCCTTCTGGAGAGTCTAAGGAAGAATTCATTTCCTTGCTTTTTCTAGCTTCTAGAGATTGTACCCATTTCTGGGTTCATGGTCTCTTTCTCCATTTTTGAAGTCAACAGTGTAACATTCTCTCTCCTCTCTGACCTCTGCTGCTGTCTTCACATCATCTGTGAAGTCCTTTTTAGCACATAGTAGTATAACCTATTCATGGGTTCTGGAGATTAGGATGTAGACATTTTCGGAGGGGCTAAGATTCATCTTACTTCAGGTCCTTTTCAGTGCCACTTAATGATTTGGGAGTGAGTCATTCAAGGAGAAAAGGGAAGAGAAAATAAGGGGAAGAGACAGAGGAAGAGCAGATCACTTCAACTGTATTTGTAGATAATACTGGGAGGATTCATATGACCCAATACCTCATAGTTTATGTCAGGGCCAAGACCCGAATACAGATATCTTGATTCCTAAGATATTTAGACTTCTTTTTCTCCTCAGTGTGTCCTGGGTTGTCACTTTCCTAATTACATTCCCTTACCTGACCCTGCAGATCACTAGGGAGCTGGGCACTTTCTACCATAATCATAGATCCTGACTGTATTTTCCTAGGTTTATCAGGCTAGGCATAGTTGCACCCCATCATTTGAGTGTTCAGTTGTTGTATTGTGGTGATGGACAATAGTTATTCTGGAGGAAAAAATCATCTTTCATTATTATTATTATTATTATTATTATTAATTATTATTATTATTTTTAAAGATTTTATTTACTGATTCATAAGAGACACAGAGAGAAAGGCAGAGACATAGGCAGAGGAAGAAGTGGGTTCCCCGCAAGGAGCCTGATGGGGGACTCGATCCCAGGACCCTGGGATCATCATCTGAGCCAATGGCAGATGCTCAATCACTGAGCCTTCCAGACATCCCTCATCTCTAATTATTGACACGCTTCTGCTGACCTTATCCAGACCCCAGCAGGAGAAGGAAGTGACACCTGCCACTATCTCAGTAATCAAGCTATGATGTTTTTTTAAAACCTCTGTGGGGGCAGAAGAGAGGTTAGAGTATAGAAATAAACAGTTGGTTCACATTCTATAACTATTTCCTTGCAGAGATAGTATAAGCAAAATCCACAGCACCAGACATATTAGCCCAAATAAACAAAACACTAGCTTCACCAGTGCCTCCATGGGGCACTTGTTGATCCACCCCACTGGCCATATTAAGAAAATCAATGTTATCACAGTATGTCAGCTCTTGTATCCTGAGGATACTCACCCCATCTGCTGTGCTGGAATCCTGAGATGTTCTCAGCATCAGGGATCTCTGTGGCTGGAACAAGACTCTCTGTCATTTGGTTTCACTAGGAAGGAAGTGATTGGCTAAGAAAAGAAATGAGAGGTATGAGATGAAAGATACTTCTCAGAAACTGTCCAGGAAAAAAAAAAGCCTCTTCTCCTATAAACATGTAATCTCTTGTCCCCCCCACCCCTTACAGAAGTGTTCTTGATACTTTGGTGGGATTGCATTTATAATGTAAGCTTTTATCTACACATCTCACCCACTCATTCAGTGATGTTTATGAAAGATTATCTCTAAGCCAGGCACTGTGCATGGGATCGAGGGCTGTGAGGTGAGCTGGACTCAGACCTTCTTTCCAGGAGCTCACAGAGCTCGGTTATGGAGAACCTTGGTGGGCTAATCTAAATGTCTGGTGCCCCTGCACATGCTGAGCTGAATTCAGAATTCTGGGCACATGGCTGATAGACCATAAATATTCGTTGAATGCAAAGGCACTGCTTTTGCCATGAGGACCCAGAGTCCACATGGTTGCTGTTATGTTCATTTTGGCAGATGGTAACACAGGCTCAGAGAGAATATGACTGGCCTACAGTAGCACAGTCAGTAGACAGCAGAATCAGGATTTGAACCCACATTCTCCAACTCCTGTCCTATCTAGTTGAGTGTTGTGTCCCAGACTCACACACATTGAGGCTTGTTAAAAGGTAGCAGGGTGAGTTCACAGGCATGGCTGCTGATGGTGTGGTTTTCAACCTGCTAGACATGTGGATTACTCTCAGCTCGCTCCTTTCTGGGCATCCTGGAATTTATGGAGGTTTCTGCTCCTTCTCCTAACCCAAGCCTCCTGCTCTCACCTTGACATGCTCTCCTAACATCATGGTGAAGATTTCTCTCCTTCTGGTGGAACACTTCTTTATCCCCACTTCCCCACCAGGGTACAGCCTTGGGGAGCACCCCAGATCCTCTTTCCCTTGTCAGCTGAGCCCCTTAGGGCTGGGCTCTCTTGTCTGTAGGGACTATCACTGCAGAGTGGAGGTTTTTAAATGTATTTGAAAACATGGGTGGGGCCCTTTGTTCAAACAAAAGCTTCTGTGGAAACCCAGAATGTGAAATGGCTCTAACAAAGGTGGTGGTCTAGTGGGTACGGGCTGGGGGCCTGGAATTGGGCACCGCTCCTGCTTTCTTCCTGCTCTCCTCTCTCCTGGAGGGGGTCTTGGGGTCTTTGGAGCTCTATCACCAGGTTTGAAGACACTGGTTCCGTGAATACAATCCCGTCCCAGGGCAGGACTGTGAACTCAGCATCTTGCTTGTGATCTGAGGGAGTCGGGAGCAGCAGAGTAGGGCTACAGGAGACCCAGGCCATGTGTTTGAGGATCCCTGCACCAGTCTCTAAGGGAGACACATATGCATTTTCCTTACTTCTGCATCTCCCTTCTTCCCTGTGACCTTTCCCCTTAAGGTGTTCAGACTTCTGACATGTCACCTGACTGGTGACCAGTAGAGACAAATCCAGACACTTCTCTGCCCCATCCCTTTCCATCTTGATGGACCTGCTTCCCTTTGATACCACTGTGCCCTGTCCCAGATTTCTGTCCTTGACCACTGAACTTGCTTGCCTTTGGCTTGATGGTGGATACTTGGCTCTTTCTCGGTTATGCACTCCCCAAACGTGGCCATCTCAAATAAGAGCCTGTTTTATTTCTGGCCATGTGGCTCCAAATCCCACCCCACCTCACATTGTTTAGCACAAAAGGAAACCCATTCTTCCCAGTTCAGCTCTGAAGAAGGTTGGAATTGTCAAAAGGGAGCTCTACTAAGATGCTATGGCAAAACAAAATGGAAACAAAGAAATCACAGCAGCACAAAATGATTGACTTCTGCAAACTCAAATTCCTTATTCTAATTCTTCCCACAGAGTAGTTTGGCTGGTGCCAATTCTGGGCAGTCTGCCCTGGGCACCTTCCCCTCCTCCCTGCTCAATCCTGAGATGGTTTGGGCATTGCTAGGAGGCTTGGTGGCATTCTCTTCTGGAAGTGATTTCTTCATCTTCTTTCTCCTCTGGCCCCAGGTCAGCACCCCCTGGCCCTGGGTCAAGTTGCCTGTAGGCTCAAAGTTGCCCTGGTCTCTCTGGACCCCTGTCCCTGGAAAGCATCTCCCTTCTGGGGCTCCAAGTAGTCCTCTCCTGGCTGCTGCCAACTGTAGTTATTCCCTCCACCCTCTTGGCAGGCAGGTGGTCTCCCTGTTTCCTTGTGGTCATTCTTCTCTCCACTCCTTTTTGCTATAAAAGTTTCTCCTTTAAAGACCATTCACTTATAGGCTTGATGGGCTGTTTTAACCTTCTTGGTCTGTATTTTTGTATTTTAAAAACATTTTACTCCCCTTTCAAACATTAAAAAAATAACACATTATTTTAGAATTAGGTCATACAAAATAAAGTCAAGTGCATTTTATTTTAAAAATCAGTAAATAAAAAATAACATTTGATCACCTTGAAGCATAGGATGCTGCTTCTGTCTGGTATACCCTTTCTCCATGCTCGTATGCATAAGCACACAAATAAGAATCTTTTTCTAAAAATCTGGGATTATACTCTGCCTTTTCTTTAACTTGCTTCTTTCACTTAATTTTTCTTGCTTTGTATGGTTGATATGTTGGTAGATCTCGGTTCCCTCACTGTGTTCTAGACCAGAAGTTCCCAGTCATGCTTCTGCAGAACATGGGGTTTTCCTCAGTTGAATCAAGATACTGAGCTGTTGAAACCCAGTAATAATCAGTTTTTGATTTAGTTTGTAGATAATTAAATGAATAAGTATAATTTTCACCGTTTTGATGTTTTGCCATGACTTTTTATTAAAACATTGGTTCTAGTACCAGTTGGACACTGCCATATTCTTATCCCAAAGGATTTCTAGATTAACACAAACTTCTACTTAGTTACCTTCAGTTTAATCTGCCAATATCTCATGAGGTCAAGCCAAAAGCCCTGTGACCTCCAGGGACCTTGCTATCTTCCCACACTTGAGATGCGCTGTGGGTCTAGAATGCAATTTTGACCTAAAGCCGCAGCTTTAACTTGATCTAGCCATCAGGGAGGATGTGCCATGTCAGAGGAGGTGGGAGGACAAGGTGCTGTGTACAAGCACTCACCCAACTCTGTGGAGGGATGTCTCCAGAGAAGTGAGACACCAAGAAGGGGAGGTATTTCTCCACCTGCAGCACAGAGCTAAGTCCAGGAGTCCAGATGAGCAGGGAACCCTGGGAGAAGTGGTAGTGCTGAAGCATATCAGCTAAGGGAGTCTCTGAAGGGCAGCAGAGGGCATGGGATCCAGGAGAGCACTGGGTTGTTTCCTTGGAGGGAGTGATGGTGGAGTTCCAGGCAGGGGACTGGATCGAAGTAGCTATGCAAGAACATGGGAGATTTCCTTTCGGGTCCTCCAGAAAGATCTTGGAGGGTATAAAAACTTTGAGGGGAGGGCACCTGGGTGTCTCAGTGGTTAAGCATCTGTCTTCAGCTCAGGTCATGATCCCGGGGTCCTGAGATCAAGTCCCACATTGGCCTCCCTGCATGGAGCCTGCTTCTCTCTCTACCTGTGTCTCTGCCTCTCTCTCTCCATGTGTCTCTCATGAATAAATAAATAAAATCTTAAATAAAAAACTTTGAGGGGAAGCTGAGGTCTTGCAAGGGTGCTGTTTATCATGTGGTGACTTATTGGCACTTACGTGCTATGGGAGAGATTTGCATCAAGGACAGGAAATTCTAACTTGGAGTGGCATAAGCCAAAAGGAAAGAGCAAAGACCCCTTATAGCCACTGCCTGTAGGAGCTCAGGTAACATCATCGTCACCTGGCCTTTTCTCGGTTTCTTTCTCATCTGCGTTGGCTCTGTGCCCACCTGAGCCAGGCTCTCCTTTGGCCTTAGAGATGATGGCAGGAGCTCCAGACTTGACATCTTCCTGCTTCAAGCCCAGTGGGAGAGCATCTGCTACTCTCCCATCCAGCCCAGTACCCCCTTCACTAAATCGATCAGTGATCGATTCATTCACCAGGGAGCAGCTCATGCTGACTGCGTTAGGTCTGGGCCATGCGTTCCTCTCCTGGACGCTGGCATGGGGCAACCCATCCCAAACTGCCAGGCTGGTGAGGGGTGAGTCCATGAGAAAAATTGAGAATCCTAAGGAGTGTGTGTGGGAAGGGCAGATGCTTGGAGGCCAAAAAACAATGCCCTAAAGTATTAAGTAAATATTTAAGTTGCATGTCTCTGAGAAACTCAGGAAGAAGAGAAATCGAGGGTGGCTGAGGTAACCATTTTATATGCATGGAAGTCTTTTCAAGGAAGCTAGCAGAGGTTTATTCTAGTGGTTCGAGAGGATACAGTGGCCCCAGTGCATTCTGAGCCTCCATCTCTGGGAGTGGAATCAATATTCCTTACAGTTAAATTCCATATCTCCACAACAGTCACTGGTTGTGTGAAATATTTTTGCATAATGCATACTCATGGTTTTCTCACCAGAGACAAACATGGTAAAGTGGGTAATGTCTAGCAAGGCTTAGACACAGCAATCCTTTTCAGCCATGAAGATTTATGAGAAACAGAAAACAAGTTGGCTGAGTCTTCTGGGCGCATATGTGTGTGTTGCACGTGTGTGTATGTGTGTGTGTGGGGGGGCGTGTGCATGCCTGTGCACTGGGGGGAAGGTAAGGGAGAGAAATGGAATGAAAGTTGCCACGGAGATCTAGAGTTGCTCATCCCCCATCCTGATCATAAAGAGTGGCTGGTGTTTGGATGAGTGATGGATTTGCCTTGAGCCTCTCATAGCAGAGGAGCACAGCAGGACCAATCAGTGCAGTGTGCTCACGGTGGAAGCAGGTGGGGTGGGGCAGGGGACCTCGGCCCTTCTTCCCAGTCTGGAAGTCCAACTGGCCTCCTCCTCCTCTGGTTTCTGCAGAAAATCTCTGTGAGGCTACGGACGCTGTCACACACAGCTCCCTCCTGAGTGGGGAAATGAGGCACAGTAACAGGTTTGATACTCCTCTTTTCTCCTATCAGGCAACCCTTCTGATCTCCCAGGGCTCACTGTTCTCTCTCTCTCTCTCTCTCTCTCTCTCTCTCTCTCTCTCTCTCTCTCTCGGTTTCTCTCTCCCTCTCTCTGTCTCTCTCTCAATCTCCTCAAATCCCCTGTATTAAATTACTGTTGAAATGTTTCGAACTCTCAGCACCAGGATCATATGACAGAATGCATGGGGGTTTGCTTTTTAATCTTGCCCAAGAGAGAGAAATGAAAATGACTTGCAGGATTTTGACACAATGATCAGACAAAAAAGATTTTTTATCCCCCACCCCTCGAATAAATAGGAACTTGTCAGATGCCATTATCAAATCATATAGATCAGAATTCGTCTCAGTTTTTTTTTTTTTTGGTGGGCCTAGAAGCAATAAAGAGTTATAACTGCATTCCAAGTTATGTTTGGATTATTGACGACTCCATGACCAAAGATTTGTCTGTCCTGAAGGCTGATGGAATTTGAGCTGATTTATCTCCTAGAGCTGAAGGCCCGATCCCTCATTGAGCCATAAAACACCGCAGTGAGCTCTGCCCCTGACCACTTTGAACCACTGGACCTGGATTTTCTGAAATGACCAGCTCTGAGGCTAAACTCTCAAGATTCAGAGAGGTAGGGGAGGCAGGGGGATGAACTCATTCTCCACTCCTGGTTTTCATTTGCATGGGAAAAAAAAAGAATCTATTCTAATAAAGACCTCCGCCTGCACTGAGCGATGTTCAGGAATTATTTCCTGCCGCTGTTCCTCCATTAAATAAATAAATTGCTGTTGCCTTTGATTTGTCATCGGGGGACTTTGACAGATCTCGGATGGGTGACTTCAAGTTTAAAGACTTATTTGGGTTAGTTTGGCTTTGGGTGACATGGCCACAAAGATGATGATAAGTAAAAAGTCTAGTTTCTTGACCCTCAGGTGAAGAAGGGAATCCGGACCACCCACTGCCCCCTCCTCCCCCACCAGTCCATCATTTCCTTGGTTCTTTTCTAATGAAGACAGATGCCAGGCAACTCTGGTTTATCCAGCTACTCAAAGGTGTAACTGACTTCCCAATTTATTAACAATGGTGATTCATTACCATGACAATTGGGAAAAACTGATTACCTTTGAATTTCTGATGAGGTAATCCTGCCTCTCTCAAGCCCTGGTAATGAATCACCATATTCCCTCCCTCCTCTGACCTAATTTTCCAAATCATGTACCTGTATAAAATATTGTGCAGAGGCGTGCATCTATTTATCTTATAGGAGTTCTCTCCTTCTGAATTCAAGGGAGAAGACAACCCCTCCTACTGGGAGGGAAGATTCATGAATGTTCTGGGTACGGAATTCACCAGAGTCCAATCTCTTGGATAATCAATCTGCACTGTGACGAGTCTGGGAACATCCATTTCCCTCCTGCTGGCCTGGACGCTGGAGTCTGGACCTGATGGAAGTGGAGAAATCTATAGGGACAACATGATTCCCCTTCTCTCTGTTGAAAGACAATACCTGAACCTTAGTCTTAAAAAGCTGTGGTTTCTTGTGATAATTCTTCAAGCTCTATGATGTCTCACACAAGAAGACTTGATGGTCTCACAGTTGTTAGCTGAAGTAAATGGTACCCTTGACTCATGGGTCTCAGGATCAAGGGTCAGTTACAGAAATTGATATTTGCAAGCCAGTTCTCCCTTAATCATTGAGTCTCCCAGACACAGGAATCTTCCCCATGGTGCCAAGTGAGTCTTTGACTAACCAGGCTATGTTGTCAGGAACATGTAGCTATAGGGTGCAGGAGGAGGACAAACCACCAACCACTTTCTCCTAATCACTTATTAACAAACTCTTTTTATCTTTCTTTCAGCTATGAGAAGCATCCTTAACTCTGTCTCTCTGTTTTTAGATCTCTCATTAAAAACACTCTACTAAGAGTGCCTGGGTGGCATCATTTGGTTAAGTGTCTGACTCTTGGTTTTGGCTCAGATCATGATCTTAGTGTCATGATATTGAGCCCCTTATCCGGGCTCTGCACTGGGCATGGAGGCTGCTTAAAATTTTCTCTTCTTCTGCCCCTCTCGCTCTTGCTTTCTCAGTCTCTCTCAAAAGAACAAAATAAAACAAAACCCAACCACTCTACTATTTTTCTTGCTTATAGGAGCACTCACCTCTTAGTTAATGTATGGCTATACGGGCAAGGGGGCACATCTCCTGGATACATACACTGGGTAGTTTGATTCCCTTAATACATACTTGCTGAATGTCCACTATGCTGGGTGCTGAGAACAACCAAAGACAAATGGGACACACAATGGATGCCTCCAGAAATTCTCTTTCACTGAGAAGATCAGTGTCAGTGTGGTCCAGATCAGGACATTCCAATGGCATTTTCATATTTGTCCAGGCTTCTAGTCTAATCAACTTTCTGGGTTTGGAATTTCCCAAAAGCAGATCCAGGGATAAAGTCTTGGTTGGATGTGGCTGTTTAGGAGGCTTAAATGGGGAAGTGGAAGAAGGGGGCAAGGAAGGGACAGAACCAGTAAAGCATGTGTTGGTGAAGAAGGACTTAAGTCCATGAGGTAAACTCTACAAAACTGTGGGGAACATGCCTGAGGATTGACCCAGGGGACATGAGTAGGCTGGTCATTTATCTACTGAACCCCTTGGTGGGGTGTAGCTTCCTTCTTTTCAGGCTGTACTTGAGTCAGCTGAGCAAGCTCTGTGGTGCCAGCAAAAGCCCCTGGGAGGAGGGGAGGAGAAGAGTGGGCAAGAGAGAGGGCAACTGACTACCATAGCTTTGGTGGGACTGTGGGGTTGTGGGACGGTGGCTCTATAGTGGCTCATATAAAAGGAGGAGAGTTGATGTGAGCTGGTTATTTTCAAATCAAACAGGCAATACTCTAGCCTGGGCTCGGAGAGATCCAGAACTGGGGCTGGTGGAAAGCGAGTGAATCTGCTCCCCTTGCCTGTTCTTTGAAAAGCAATCCTTCTTTTCCTATTGAGTCCATCTCTTCTCTGACCTGGTAGAAGGCCTTCTAACTGTATGTCCTTATCTAAAACTCAGATTATCCCGTCAGGATCTTTTGGGAATTTACATGGGTATGTGAAGACAGTTTATCTCTTAAGGGTCATTTAAGTCTGGGTAGAGGGTGATTTTTTTCCTATCATATTTAAAAATAAATCCAATATGCTGGACAGTACAGCATTAAAAGGAGGGAAGGAGAGAGAAAATGAGAGAGAGAATTGGGACATATCATTTGAAAAATATATTCAAAGTCTCAAGTCCTCATGAAGGCTCCTCTGATCCTTCACTCCTACCTCAAGCTGGTGGAGGTTGCCTTCCTCAGATGCCCAATAGCTCCATGTTAATAAATCTATGCTTATACCAGTCATATTATATTGTAGTTGTCCAAGTGCCTAGAGCAGCCTGTCACTCAGATGTTAATGTTGTTCCTTGAATGGAAGAGGGGCCACGTTGTCACTTTTCTGGTTATCCTTTCATTGGATTGAAGGAAAAGTGCACTTCCTGGAGGTTACTAGATGCTACAGGGTCCTCATTGCTTTTTATGATCCTTCTTCATTGTGGTATTTCATATCACATGGGATGAGAGAACCTTGCTGTAGGCCCAAGGATGGTTGAGTTGAGTCATCAAATGGAAGCTCTTCTGAGGGGCTCTTTGTAGAATTACTTCATTCAATAGGTTTTTCTAAAGGAACAGATAAAAGGGAGACATAACTTCTGATGTCAGCTAGAGGTAGTCTATCCATTGAGAGTTGAGAGGTAGGAGGTTGAAACTTTTCTGCTACATTGATCTTCTTCAGTTAAGTTACCATTATGATTAAGAAGGATTTTGATTCGGTCAGGAATGATGACTCATACAGAGAAGTATAAACAGAACATTAGGAGAGTCTAGGAATTCAAGTAGTTTCAAGATTTTGTTGAGTACATACTATGTGCTTAAATATCCTTAGTTGATGTGGGGAGTTCAAGAAATATTAGAACATAGTTCTGGAGAAAATGGAAAGCATTGGACTGAATATGAAGGGGTTAGATGCCAAGCATAGCCTTGTTACTAAGGATATCACTTTTAAAGAAGTCACTTACTACTTCTATCCTTTAATTTATTCATTCCAATCATATTGCATAAGAGTCTAGTCTTTTCTGAGAATATGTAAACATCTAACAAGATAGTGCATGTAGAAGGACTGCTAGAAATATGGCTGGTTAGATCACATTAACTATTATTAAGGGGATCTCAAATCTGAAGAACACTTGCTGCATGCAAAGCACCCAGGATATGTGAGCAAAAATGAATGAAACATAGTCTGTCTTCTGCAATGGGGGTTCTAAATCTTAAATCCTGGAAGTAGTAGACTGGTTTGTTTGTTTGTTTGTTTGTTTGTTTATTTAACAGATATTTGTTGAGCACCTACTATACATTGAGTGCTGTCCTGAGAGCTGGAATAATAGCAGTGAATATAAACACACAGAATCCTCGTCCACATGGAGCTTCTGTTCTTGAGTACAGATGCAAGGGAGGGTACCAAGAAGAAACAGGGAGTGATGCCTGTGGGCTGCAGACCAAAGACCTTAGCCTCATGTTCATCATTTGAAAACAGGGATCATGAGATGGAGCGGCTGCTTCAAAATTTTAGTTGAGGCAAGAAGGTAGAACTATTGCCTTTTTCTTCTTACTCATGGTCCCTATTTTCAAAGATATAATCATTTTGAAAACACCAAATGTGACAAACACATGTCCTCTCAGTGTCCCAAATATGAAAAACCATGCCAGAAATTTCTTTTAGATTTAAGTATCTGGGACACCTGGGTGGCTCAGTGGTTGAGCGTCTGACTTTGGCTCAGGTCCTGATCCTGGGATCCGGGATAGAGTCCCATCTCGGGCTTCCTGCATGAAGCCTGCTTCTCCCTCTGCCTGTGTCTCTGCCTCTCTCTCTCTCTCTCTCTCTCTCTCTCTCTGTCTCTCATGAGTAACTACAATCTTTTTTAAAAAAGATTTAAGTATCAGTGGCATATTTGTTTCTCTTGAAGTGAATTTATTTTCTCTTACACAATGTGAATTTTGTAACTAATCTTATTTCTTATTTCACTTTGCCTGCTTGGAAGCTCAGGGCTGAGATTGTAGCTCAAAATTCATCACTAGAGATTTCTCTTATGAATATACATATGTATGTTCTACCTATCGACTAGCCTTAGCTTCCTAGTCTATTTATATCTTCCCTAACCACTCCTTACAATCCTTTTCTACATTATCATGTTGTATATATTTTCTTATGCTGCCTCTAATCCTGGGTGGAATAGATTAAGGGTATAGATTTTAGCTGAAGAAAGAAATACAAACCCAAATCTCTAAGCCTGGAGGCTTATCAGTTATCAGTTCTGACTGGCATGTCCTCTTTTGATGTTTCCCTTGCTAATCTTGAAAGGTGGGATGCTAGAATGAGCCTTTCTTGGTGTGAGTGGCTAAGGAGAGGCTTCAGCCAACCTACGGTGCAGTGTGATGGGGTGTGCAACAGAGAAGTTCTGACAATGTGTTGTATGTAGCCTGCCTATTACCTCAGCACTTAACACAATTCACATATATTATGTTTCTTGCTTTCCCCCCTGCATCTTTCCCATTAGAACGTAAGCTCCTGGAGGGCAGGGAAGCTCTCTCGTGTTCACCAGTGTCTATCCAGGACTGTGCACTTTGCTTCACTCTCTACTTGGGCTCAACAAAAATGGGTCCAATGAATGAACAGAGTAGACACTGATCTAATTGACAGTTAAGTCTCAGAGACTGAGCTCCAGAAAGTTCACGGACAGAGTAGAGCAGCCAAAGGAGGTGGAGAGGGCTTTCTACTAGTGGCACCTGAGCTGAGATCTGTGCAGGAGGCTTTGCAGGTTAGTGGTCTGCCCCTGGCCAGGAAGTCTGATGGGGATGTCACCTCCAGACTCACCCCCACTGCAGGAAAATAAGCTGCTCAGGAAGGCCAACGGATGGTGTCCTGGCATGCTCATCTTCCTGCTAGAGGCATGACTCTGTGGGCTCTGGTACTTTAAAGTGGATTTCCCTCCCTCCTTCCCTCTCTCAGTCCTTCCCTTCTTTCTTCCTTTCTTCTGTCCTCCCTCCCTTCCTCCTTTTCTTCCTAACAAAAAAGTCTTGAGCACTCCCAAACTCTGGAACCTCTCCCTCCTGTATTAGTTTCCTATTGCTGTGTAACAAATTGCCACAATTTCAGTGGCTTAAAACAACACACATTCATTATTTCACAGTTTCTGTAGCTCAGAACAGCACAGCTGGGTTCTTACTTAGGGTCTGGCCAGACAGAAATCAAGGTGCCAGCTGGAGCTGTGGTCCCATCTGAGGCTCAGGGTTTCCTTCCAAGCTCACTTGTTGTTGGCACAATTTCGTTTCTTGTGGTTGTAGGACTGAGAGCCCTGCTTTCTTCCTGGCTGGCAGCCAGGGGCTGTTCTTAGTGCTTCAAGGCTGCCTGCTGTCTCCTTTCACGTGACCCTCTCCACAGTGAGGCACTTTGTCCCTTTAAGGCCAGCAGGAGACTCTCTCCTGTCTAGAATCACTCTGACCTTTCTGAAGGGGTCTACTGGTTAGGTCAGGCCACTAGGGATAATCTCTTTGATTAAATCAAAATCAACTGATTAGTGACTTATTTATAAATATCTGAAGAATATCTTCCTCCATATCATGTAACATAGTCATAGGAGTCTTGTCCCATTATACCCACAAGCCCAACTCACCCTCAAGGAGAGTTAATGACACAAGGCATGTATACCAGTTGGCTGGAATTTTGGGGATCATCTTAGAGTTCTGTCTACCATCTCTCCCTTCTCTAGCCTTTCCTTAAGATCAAAAAAGGACTTTGTCAGAAAATGGTGTTGTCTGTCTCTTAGGAAAAGAGGAGAGGAGTTGTCATGGGGCAGAAGTTCTTAACCAGGCTGATTTGGGTCCCAGAGAACATTTGGCAACGTCTGGAGATATTTTTGGTTGTCACAATAGGGGTGAGGGGGTAGGTGCTTCTGTCTGGCGTAAGAGAGTAGAGGCCACAGACTTTGCTAAATACCCTACAATGCACAGGACTGCTGCCCCCTCCCAACACTGGCTGATGAATTATCTGGTCCCAAAAGTCACTAGTACCGAGGCTAAGAAATTCGAGCATAGGGGATGAAGGAATGAAGTTTCTGTGCTGGAATGGGGGAGTGTAGTGGGTAGGGCTAGTGTAGTCATAGGAAATGGAAATTAAGCCTTTTAGAAGTGAGTGAACATGAACACCTTCATGGATGGGTTGTGATACAGGATCTATATTCCATCAGACATGGAACAGGTGCAGGAAGGACCAGGATACCTGAAGAAAGTCAGAAATTCTGAAACCTGCAGTCTCTTAGCATATTTAGGATTTGAGCCCAGGGGACTTTCTGCAGGGAGGAGATAGAAAATCAACTATATTAGTAGAGTTAAAGCATCAGGCTAGAAACAAATAAGAACAACTTACTGTGATCAAATGAAAAGTACTTTATCCAACTACCTTGCAATTTACTCACAACTCTTTTCTAGACATTCCTTATTAGACTTTTGGGGTTAGAAGGGACGTCTAGGGCTGAGGCTGCAAATCCCAATGTCCACTTCATCAGGTAGATGAAGTAAAGGAGTCAGGGCCTGAGATGTGAACTTGTATCCTCTCCTTCATACTGCAGGAATAACGGTCCAGGATTGCACGCCTGATTTTTCAAGTGAAGCTGGAAAGTCAGATTTTTATTTAAAATCTCTCAGTTTTCAAATGTTGGCAATGGATTTCTCCATCGTCATCATCATCACCGTCATGGTTCAGGCCAGCACCCCAGGTCACCTCCAGCACGATGGGTTGCTGACCCCTGGACCACTGCTCTGTAGCCTAATTCTTGTCAGCCAGCAACAGCCTGTGGTTCTGGTAATGAGAGTCCAAGTTATAAGAGCTTTGACTAATTGGGGATTAATTTCTCACACACAAAAAAGCTCAGGGATGGGTAATCCAGGGCTGATATGGCAGTGCTCCGAATTGGTTCACCAAGTACCCAAACACCTTGATTTTGCAAGAGAACATGGATTTACAGTCATTGCTCCAATGCTAATGATTGCCTCGCTCACAACAAAATTCTATGACCACGTGTATGCATGTTCCAGCATACACTATGACATGTCATGACTGCTACCTGGTTAACATCAACTCCAGGATACATCTTGTATTACTCTGGTTACATTGTGGGGGAAAACTCTGTCTTAGAATCAACAAAACATGTGGTTTTATCTGGGCTCAGCTCTAGGGATGAATCTACTCAGAGACCCTGGGTGCTGATCCCCATCCTCGCTACTCATCCTGTCTTTTTCTGCATTGGTTTCTCTCTTTCAATCCTATTCTGAGTGGCCCAGTCTCAGTTCTGGGTTTCAGCTGGCTCTGGGTATCTGCAGTGAGGACTCAAGGACAGGACAGTGGTTTCTCCTGTGTCAACTTTGTCAGAGAGCTGTCCTTGCTAAGGTTCACCTTCCTCATTTATGAAATGGTAATAATCGTGTCTTCTTCCTGGTGTTAGTCTGTGTGTATGGAGTTAAATATATATAAAGTTCCTAGCATAGTATTTGACATACTAGTAGCTTAATAAACATTAGCTTCCTCTTCCCTTTACAGAACTCACTCACCTGTAAGCCATTTTCCATTCCTTGACTCACTGGGGAAAAGCCCAACAACTGGCAATGTGAGGGCTGTGGTCTCTTTGATCTGGGCTCTTCTGTCCTTTCCAAGTCAGGGTTTCTTATACCTGCTCATTAGGGTCTAACTGGAGCTTTATCTTTCTGTCTTAAGATATATCTCTAGTTCGTCTCCCATTAAAATGTCCCTTTCTCCTAGATAACATCACAGAATTGCCACCAGGCACATACTCCTTAGAATGAGTGAGAAGAGATCTGAAGAGACAGGGCCTAGAGATCATCAGAAAACTGAAGGTGGAAAGAGGATGGAGGAAGAAGGAGGGTGGACATTGGAGAAGCTAAGAAGGTCACCTATTTACCCAGTGAGTTTCACAATTGGCTGTTGTCTATAGTGGCAGATGGTCTCATTGCAGATTTATGTTTCTTAATACCTTAACCCCCTGTCTCCTCTTCTAGTATTTCTTCCTTCCTGCTCTCCTTAGGGATATTTTGTTCTTTTTCCAGTTTCTTTTTTTAAGATTTTATTTATTTATTTATTCATGAGAGACACAGAGATAGAGAGGCAGAAGCAGGCTCCCTGTGGGGAGCCCGATTTGGGCCTTGATCCCGTGACCTGGGGTCATGCCCTGAGCTGAAGGCAGATGCTCAACTACTGAGCCACCCTTTTTTCAAATTTCTTGAAGTGACAGCTCTGTTCTTTATTTTTCTCATGCTATGCATTGACCTTTGAGAGGAGCTTTGTTTTGCACCTCACCTGCTGATTATCCTTTTAGTTTCAATATTTTCTTAAAACTGTGTAATTGTAGCTTTATTTTGTTTCTTTCCTTTTTCTTTGTTTCTTCTTTCGATTCTTTCTTCTCTTTGTTCATATCACTATGGTCCTTTCTTCCCTACCCACCCCCACCCCCAACACCTAAGATTTGCAGATAACACAGAAATCACAAAAGGCAGCAAGCATCCTGACTCTACCAGAGGCACAAGACCCGTGTTCATGTGCCCAGATACTCCAGTCACCAGAGCCTGTGTAGAAGATAAAGTGAATACTCCACGACCACACACATCTATCACTGAGCCGAAGTAAGGACCCAGCAAGTGCCAGCGGGGTAGCCACAGTTTGTCATTGTGGTTACCTACAGGAAATACTCATTTTTCACGATCATTTTCACTTATCAAGTTGAAAGTCTGTGTACATTAGACAGTGAAGAAGACAGAAATACCCCCTTGCTCTTATAAAGCTTTCAGTCTAGTAGGGAAGATGCACATTAAGCAAGAGATCACCCAGGAAGAGTGGGGGAGAAAGTGCTGGCTGGGAAGGCCACAGCTCTGCCAGGGCTTAAAATAAAGAAGTCCATTTTGTGGGTGAATGGTATCCCTGGGAGTGGAATCCCTGGGAGTGACCTTGAGTTGGGAGGTGAGGACCGAAACCGCAGAGATCTGAGTGATGCAGAGCTGGGGAAGGTGAGGGAGGTGGATGGGCAGAGGCAGCATGGGCAAAGGCCCTGGGGCTGGAGCCTCAGCCTAGACAGGGAGGGTGGCACGGTGGAGCTGCAGCAGTAGGCTGGGACCAGACTCATGGATGGCCTTGATTAGATCGGCATTTTGAAGAAGCTTCTGTTTTTAAGAAAGGCTTGGATCAGGTCTGTTCCTAGAGGTGCTTTCTAGCTGCTGAACTGGGAACACATTAGTAGGGATGCATGTGGGTGCAGGAGGCCAGAGGGCAGGGCTCTATGGGTCTGGGGGAGACTAGAGTAGCTTGGATTGGGTGGCCCAGCAAGAGAGGATGGACCTAGGGCCTGGTATGTGGAAGGAGAGGATGGGAACCTCCTAGTGTGGCAGCCAGTCTGGAGTGTAGAGCAGCAGTGCTGCTACTGTCAGGCCTGGGGGCCTGCCAGGCCTGGTGGAGGTTGGTTTCCCTTGGTGGTTATCTCTCTTCATCTCCATCGTCTGGTCTCTCCTCACTGTTTTGAAACGCAGTTCCGTGTGAGCTGATTTGATGCGTGTTTCTGAGTCGGAGGGTTTGGTTTTAGTTGAGGTAGCGGCACCCCCACCCTTAGCAACCCCCCTGCAAAGTCAAGTGGAACCAGATGTCTAACAAGCTCCTGGCACCGAAAGGCTCATTTAAGACTAGATCAAGGGCCAGAGTGATTCCGGTGAGGGATGGGGGTTTTGAAGTGCTGGCCACATGAGATGATGTTTAGAAAGTCTCTTGTCACACCGTGTTGAACTGCTTAAGAGAAAGGCTTCCCTCCTAGCCTTATCTTTGTTATGACTGCAGCGGCAGCAGGAGGGCGGCAGGGACCTAACTGGCTGCATTCGTGGAAAGAGAATGCAGAATGTGGGGTGGTGGCCACAACAGGGATGGGCCAGGGCTCCGTTTGTGGGAAGGGGTTGGGGGCAGCCCCTTAGGGGGAGGAGTGGCCTGCTGCCTCTGAGGGGAGCAGTGGAGTCCATCCAGACCTGGG
This sequence comes from Nyctereutes procyonoides, assembly GCF_905146905.1. Taxonomy (NCBI): domain Eukaryota; kingdom Metazoa; phylum Chordata; class Mammalia; order Carnivora; family Canidae; genus Nyctereutes; species Nyctereutes procyonoides. Next base: position 7,545,331 of record NW_026575030.1, on the reverse strand, counting down.
CTGAGTAGGCTAGGGCAGGGTCTACGAAGCAGTGGGATGTGCAGCACATTAACCATGGATTCTGTATCTGTGTTCTGATGCTTTGGCATCTTGGGACCTTGGTGACTTTGGAGGGACGTCCCTCTGGGGTTAGCCAATTCCTAGAGATAATAAACAATTCATCTGGCACACACTTTTTAAATACAAATCAACCAGTCCAGAGTCCACACCTTCAACTACCTCCTTTATCAGGCTCTGACACTCAGACTACTATTCACCACCACTACTCACTCCAGGGCCAGGTACCAGATAACTGGGGCCAGCCCAGCCCCTACCCAGGGGCCCCTGAGATCATTCAGACTAGCCTATCTCAAATATGACTACCCTGCCTCATCTCTGCCTTCCTGTGGAAACCACAGTCACAGCACTTGTCCACAGTTCCTCCCACTCCTCTGCCTCCTGACCCACCCCACTGCTTCTCTGTGTGGTCCCCCAAGGCCCGTGTGCCCGTCTCACTTGGGAACAGTGAGTTACCAATTGTATTTTCAATGGCAATTGTCTCCTGATCTGTTGGCTTCACTACGTAAAAGGTTTTGTTAGAACTTTTTTTCTTGTATTTTATTTTTTTAAGTTTTATTTTACTTAAATTCAGTTGATTAACATATAATGTATTACTAGTGTCAGAGGTAGAGTTCAGTGATTCATTAGTTGTAACAACACCTCGTGCTCCTTACATCACGTGCCTTCCTTGATGCCCACCACCCAGTTACCCCATCCCTCCACCCTCCTCCCCTCAGCAACCCTGTTTGCTTCCTAGAATTAAGAGTCTTTTATGGTTTGTCTCCTTCTCTGATTTTGTCTTATTTTATTTTTCCCTCTCTTCCCCATCATTCTCTGTTTTGGTTCTTAAATTCCACATATGAGTGAAATCATATAATTGTCTTCCTTTGATTGACTTATTTTGCTTAACATAATAAACTCTAGTTCCATCCATATAATTGCAAATGATAAGATTTCATTTTTTTTGATGGTTGACTATTCCATTGTGTGTGTGTGTGTGTGTGTGTGTGTGTGTGTGTGTATCACATCTTCTTTATCCATTCATCTGTTGATGGACATCTGGGCTCTTTCCACAGTTTGGCTATTGTGGACATTGCTGCTATAAGCATTGGAATGCGGGTGCCCCTTTGGATCACTACATTTGTATCTTTGCAGTAAATACCTAATAGTGCAAATGCTGAGTTGTAGGGTAGCTCTAGGTTTAGTTTTTTGATGAACTTCCATACTGTTTTCCAGAGTGGCTGTTCCAGCTTGCATTCCACCAACAATATAAGAGGGTTCCCCTTTTTCCTAATCCTTGCCAAATACATTATATTTTAGAATGATGGGAAACCAGGGTTTCATAACAAATAATAATGTTTCACACTCTCTTCAGCCCCATGCCTACCTATAGCTGCCATGGGGTTGGGGGAGGGTGCCATTTATTGGGTCTAGCAGATGAAGATAACCACACAGGAGTCTTTCCTCTTTTGTGGATTCAGTTATTCACCATCTTCTATGGTCTGGAAGCAAATGATCTTCCCTGTGACACATAAAAAGTCAATAGCAGCCTAATGCTACATCACTGTTCCCACGTCATTCCCTTTATGTCACTTCATCACATAGGCATTTTATCATCTCTCAGCATCACAAGAAGAAGGGTGAGTACAGGATAATAAGATATTGTGAGGGAGACAGAGACCACATTCACATAACTTTTGATATAGTATGTTGTATAATTGTTCTATTTTATTATTAGTTATTACTAATTTCTTACTGTGCCTAATTTATAAATCAAATTTTATCAGATATGTATGTGTAGGAAAAAACAGTGTATGCAGCTTTCAGTAATATCCCTGGTTTCAGTAATATCTGTAGAATACTCAGCATTAGTAATATCCAGTGTTCAGTAATAGCCACTGGGGGTCTTGGGACATATGTCCCATGGATAAGGGGTAGACTAATAGAGTTGCGGTGGTTTTCTACATGACCTCCAATTCTTTGATACTCTTCCCATTGAGAAATGGGGTCTATGTCCCCTCCAAATCTGGGCTGGGCTGGGATGGCTTTGACCAACAGAGTTAAGCAGAAGTGATTCTACTGGCTTTGAGAGATGAAAATGCTTTGCAACTTCCGTCTGGTCCTTTTGAGATGTTTGTTCTGGAAGATCCCAGATGCCATGCAGCAAATCTGATCACACTGAGACAGCCATGCTGAAGAGGCCACATGTTGGCCAAGCCCTTCTAGAATTCCTGATTCATAAAACGATGAGCAAATGGAAGTAGTTGTTTTAGGCTCCTGAATTTTGGAGTTGTTTTTAGTAATAGTAACTGAAACAGTAGAGTACATTTATTTTGCATTTACCATGTGCTGGGTGTTGGATGAAGCACTGTGCAGACATTATGTCATTTGTTCCTATTAACACCGTAAGATAGGAATTATGCTCCTCATTTTACATACAAGGAAGCTATAGCTCAGATAGGTCAAGTGGTTATACCAAGGTTACACAGAATTTGGTATATAGTATAACCAAGACTGAGATTCAAATCGAGGGCTATCTGGGTTCCAAAATATTTCATCATTTTTTGGAAATAGTACTGAGGACTCAGCTCTCTTTAAGGCAAGCCTACTAGGAATGTTGCTACAGACACTCTGCTTACTTAGGGTTAGTATCCATAATATATAAAGAACTTATACAACGCGGCACCCAAAAAACAAATAATCCAATTAAAAATGGGCAGAAGACATGAACAGACATTTCCTCGAAGAAGACATCCAGATGGCCAATAGACACATGAAAAGATGCCTGATATAGCTCATCATCAGGGAAAAATGCAAATCAAAACTACAATGACATATCACTTTACACCTGTCAGAATGGCTAAAATCAAAAACATAAGAAATGACAAGTATTGGCAAGGATGTAGAGAAAAAGGAACCCTTGTGCACTGTTGGTGGGAATGCAAACTGGGGCAGCCACTATGGAAAACAGTACAAAGGTTCCTCAAAAAGTTAAAAATAGGACTACTGTGTGATCCAGTAATTGCACTACTGGGTATTTACTGAAAGAATATGAAAACACTAATTCAAAGGGATACATGTACCTCTTGCATCCCATTATTTACAGTACCCAACTTATGGAAGTAACCCAAGTGTCCATTGATAAATAAATGGATAAGGAGATGTGGTGTTTATATACACAATGGAATGTTACTCAGCCATAAAAAAAGAATGAAATCTTGCCAACAGCCACAACATAGATGGATCTAGAGAGTATTACACTAAGTGAAATAAGTCAATCAGAGAAAGACATATACCATATGGTTTGACTCATGTGTAGAATTTAAGAAACAAACAAACAAGCAAACAAAAACAAGCAAAGGGAAAAAAGAGAGAGAGACAAACCAAGAAACATACTCAGCTATAGAGAACACACTGATGGTTACCACAGGGGAGGTAGGTGGTGGGTGGGGGAAAGAGGAGATTAAGAGGAATTAAGGAGTACACTTGTCATGATAAGCACTGAGTGATGTATGAAAGTGTTGAATCATTATATTGTACACCTGAAAATTAATAAACACTGCATGTTAACTATACTGGAATTATAATAAAAAATGAATTAAACAACATTATATATTTTTAATATGTATTATTTTAAATTGCCATTAAAATTATTATTAATTTCCTCATTAGTAGTTCCTTTTTATCTTTTTTAAGATAGGATTTTTTAAACTTATTTAAATTCAGTTAGTTAATATATAGTTTATCATTAGTTTCAGATGTAGAGTTTAGTTGCATATAATTCATCAGTTGCATATAACACCCAGTGCTCATTCCATCACGTGCCTTCCTTAAAGCCCATCATCCAGTTACCCCTCCCTCCATACTCCTCCCCTCCAGCAACTCTGTTTGTTTCCTAGAGTTGAGAGTCTCTTGTGGTTTCTCTCCCTGATTTTATCTTATTTTACTTTTCCTTCTCTTCCCCTATGATACTTTGTTTCTTAAATTCCACATATGAGTGAAATCATATGATAATTATCTTCCTCCAATTGACATATTTCACTTAGCATACTATGCTCTATTCCATCCATGTCACGGTAAATGGTAATCCTTTTTGATGGCTGAGTAATATTACATTGTATATAGATACTACATCTTCTTTATCCATTCATCTGTTGATGGACATCTGGGCTCTTTCCACAATTTGGTTATTGTGGATATTGCTGTAAAAATAGGATTTATGACATAGAGAAGTAAATACCTCAGAAGTAAATAAAGATATAATTTCCAGTATATGTATTTTATATATTTTATGTAAAATTAATAATGTACATGTATATTTACTTATTGTATACATCATTTGAAAATATTACCCAGTTGTGTTTTTTTTAATTTTTATTTATTTATTCATGAGAGACACACAGAGAGAGGCACAGACACAGGCAGAGGGAGAAGCAGGCTTCATGCAGGAGTCCAATGTGGGACTTGATACTGGGACCCCAGGATCACGCCCTGAGCCAAAGGCAGACACTCAACCCCTGAGCCACCCAAGAGTCCCCCAGTTGTGTTTTATTGGTATGACTGTGTCCTGGGTTCTCTCTCTAAAAACCTTATCACCCTCGCCATCAATACAGTTCAAGATTCAGACTTCAGAAAGTCTACTTTTCATAGCTGAACATATTTGAAAGATCAGATTGTAAAAAACAGCAAAATGAGAAATGATTAAAAGAAATGTTGCTTGTCTGCCAAGGATTATCTAGAAGTTCCAAACATTATCTCTGCATTATTTCCTTATCATTTTAACATTTTGGTTTTTTCCCACGTGGATATTGTAGGTATTGTTTTATTCTTCCAGTTTTGGGCTGCAGAGAGGCTTTTGTGTTTAGGTCAGTAGGACCTTAGTTTATTTTTTAATTTTTAAAAGATTTTTATTTATTTATTCATGAGAGACACAGAGAGAGATAAAGAGGCAGAGACACAGGCAGAGGGAGAAGCAGGCTCCATGCGGGGAGCCTGACATGGGACTCGATCCCCGGTCTCCAAGATCACACCCTGGGCTGAAGGCGGCACTAAACCGCTGGGCCACCGGGCTGCCCAGGACCTTAGTTTAAATGAACTAACCTTGTGTCCTATCCCAGGTGAGTGTCTTAGGATACATTTCTGGAGGGTGCAGATGCCTTTGAATCACTCTGCTTCGCTTCTAATGTAAGGCTTTTCACCGATGAGGGGCGATGTACCCATCGCTGTGTTAAGATTAGAACAGGGCCTGGCACATAATGGGCGCTACATAAATATTTGTGGATGAATGAGTCACTGAATGGGAGGGGTTTTTAAATTTAGTAGCATTTCCTAGAGGCTAAAAGTAATGGTGTTATTTGAATATTGAAGTTTCCTAACAGACAGGCTTCCTTTGCAGTCTCATTTTGGAGTAGACATTATCCCAGGTCATTTAAATCATGAGAGTTAATAGAGTTAGCTCCATCTCCCCACCATTTCTCTTTGCAGCCCTGCTGGTTCTGGAAGAGAGGCCCACAGCTCCACTGGGCCTTTCTTCCCATGGTAACAAATTCGCTTGACTCAACCACAAAGTTAGCACTTCTTATGCCCAGTGGAGCTGTGGGCCCGGCCAGCTGCCCCCTCCCCAGGATCTCTCTTTCTCTTACTACCCAGAGGGGAGCCGGTTACACAGATCTCTCCTGGTTGCACCCAGAGAGTGGGAAGTGGGGGCTCAGAATGCTACTGGCCTGGCAGGGAGAGCAGGGAGAGATAGGCAGGCTGCATTTGAAGCAGCGGCAGCAGAGGGCACCTGTGTGCTCATGGCAGAGGCGAGCCATCTACGATGCTGTGTTTGAGGGAGGGCGGGGAGGATGGTTTTAGAGCAGCTCCTGACATAGGTTCCTGGCAGGGCAGGGATGAAAGCCCACATCCCAGCTCACTGACATCTTTCTAATAACTGACAGTATGAGGCCCTCAATTTTAAGGCCAGGTTGGGCAAATGTGCAGGCACCAATGAAGACAGTAACACCCACCACGTACTGTGCTTAGGCCTGTTGTGTGCTGAATATACTGTTCCCATGGTGACAAATTCGTATGACTTAACTGCAAAGCTAGCTCTGCCTATCCCTCTTTTAAGGCTAAGGAACTAGGTTCCGAGAGGTTAAGTCACTTAGGCAAGGCCACACAGCTAATAATGGCAGAGCTGGCATTCAGAGCAAAGTTTTCATGATTTCCTTCATCTAACCAGTCTTACTAAGAAAGTCCTAAGGATGTGATGCTCCAGGAACTGGTGAAGCACTGGGACCATCACAGCGGACAAGGCAGGTAAGGTCTAGCAGCGGGGGAGACAAGACTTTGGGAGAATAGCAACACAGCAGCAGAGTATTTTTTGAGGGAGGTAAACCCGGTGACAGAGACAAGTGGGAATGAGGTGAGAGGGAGTATTTAGGGATGCGAGGGATAGAAGATGAGTCCACCATTACAGCCCGTGCTCTGATGTTGGTGCCAAGGCTCCCCCAGTCAGCTGAGTTGAGGGACTGTGCCTCTGCCCTGCCCTTACCCTCAATCCTGTCTCCTTCCCTTGAGTGGGAAGTGGGGGACAGGAGAAATCAGTGTTTTAACCAGATGTTACAAAAACGTTTTAATTCTTTGTACAATTACCATCCTATGTAAAGATGAAATTTGAAATTTGTGTTGAGTTCAAGATTTTCATGGAATAAAGATCACACAGTACTTGAGCCAAAAAAAAAAAAAAAAAAAAAGCTCTGATGTTGAGCTATGTCCAGCTTATGTCTATAGAACTACAGCCTGCAGACAAAATTACAGCCTGGGCCCCTTGGTGTCATAGGACTGTAGGATCTAATAAAGCTGGGTAGCATTGCTAGACAAGAGGAGGAGCAGATATCTTGGCAGAAAGGATGCTGGACTAGGAGTCGGGAGATCTGGATGGTGGTGCCAACTTTGCGGTTGATTTGCTGTGCAACCTTCAGCAGAGCACTCACCCTCTCTGGACCTCACCTCTATAGTGGTGCATGATGACGAAGGTTACTTGAGAAAAGCTGCACGGTGCCCCTAAGGTGCCCTGAGATCCTGAGCCCTCTTTCCTCTCCACTCTCTTTTTGGATTGACCAGCATCTCTCTTCACAGGTTGAGGGGAAACAGGTCACGGAGAGTAGATACCACTTGCCTTTCCTTGGCTGCTCCTGAGCCTCACTCTTCCCATCCTCCTGTCCTGGTGGCATGGGGGACGAGCTCTCTGCTACCATTGATAGCAGCTTGATATTAAGCCGCCCCTTTGTCACAGCAGGATTTAGCACACTCTCCATTCTTGGCACTTGGCGGCCTGGGAGTCCCCGGCTGCCTCTTCCTCTATCAGAACCCTCCACACTTTCCTCTCTTTGTCGCTCCAATTCCTGCTCAAAAGCTCCGAGTTATCCCTTTCAAGCACATGTGCTCCTGCAAATCTATTTCCCCACTGACACCTTTTGCTTTGTCAGGAGAGACCTGTTGGTTTTTCCAAGACAGCAGTCATTGTCTCCGATGCCCCACCACCTCCCCCACCCCTTGGGAGCCCCCCCCTTCCTTCTCAGGCTTGTGCGTGGTGAGAATTCCCCCGGTGGGATTTTTATTTTCTACAGCTGGGGCCAGTCCCTGGCTGGTGTGTGCCCCAAACCCTGTCCTTGGCATTCTCTTTCCTTCTACTGTCTTCCCCTTTGTTATGAACTCCATATATTCAGAGGGGTTTGCAGGCCTCTCTCCTATAAATTCACATGATTCGGAAGCTCTAGCAGGATGTTTGTAGTGTGTGTGGGGGTGTGTCCATGAGAAAGATAGAAAGATAGATTAGATAGATAGATAGATAGATAGATAGATAGATAGATAGATAGATAGATAAAGAGATTTTATGCACGAGTGAGTGAATACATGAAAGCACATCTCAGAGCTAGACAGAAAGAAGGAACCTCTGGGGTACCTGTGTAGCTCTGTGGTTGAGCATCTGCATTTAGTTTAGGTCATGACCCTGGGGTCCTGGGATCGAATCCTGTGACAGGCTCCCTGCAGGGAGCTGCTTCTCTCTATGTCTCTCTGCCTCTCTCACTGTGTCCCTAATAATAAATAAAATCTTTAAAAAAAAAGGAAAAAAAGAAAGAAGGAACCTCTGTCACCTGCTTGCCCTAACCCACCATAACAGAGATAACCATTCCCTCTACCCATCGTCTTGAAATATACACCCATGTAGTCACACAGCTATTGTGTTGGGAGGTGGTCCTTTAGAACTAGATCTCGTACTTCATCCATAAGCATTTATTGAGCACATACTAGAGCCCAAGAATTTAACACTGCTCTCATCAGAGTGTTGGGGTGTGTTGGTGCTGGTGGGAGTGTTCATGTTTCAGTGTGCAGGCAGGTAGGAGCCTGGAGCCAGATCTCAGAGCTTCACAGGGAGAGGGCTCGCTCCCGACTCTGGCCTCCACGCACCGCACGCAGACTCGTTCGCTCTCTCCACTGTCACTGTATCTCTCTATCCTCTGCACACGGCGATTGTCACACGTCCACCTCCCTGGCTAGACCATCAACTGGCCGGGAGCACGGATGTCCTCACCCCCGCATCTCACTCTGTTCCTGGCATCTAACAGGGGTTTAATACTCGTTTGAGGACTTGATGTTTATAATCAAGAGAACAGAATTTCTTCATCTCTGGGCTGAGGATTATTTTTGAATTCCAGGGCAAGAAAAACAGTCTAGGTGGCTTCTTTGGCTCTCGGAAGTGTGAGTAATAGCCTGAAGCCTGGGGATCCCTGGGTGGCGCAGCGGTTTGGCGCCTGCCTTTGGCCCAGGGCGCGATCCTGGAGACCCGGGATCGAATCCCACGTCGGGCTCCCGGTGCATGGAGCCTGCTTCTCCCTCTGCCTGTGTCTCTGCCTCTCTCTCTTTCTCTGTGACTATCATAGGTAAATAAATAAATAAAAAAATAGCCTGAGGCCTAGGGATTTGAGGGTACCTAGAGGTAAACAACAGAGATTGGAACATCCATTTTTGAATACAAAACTGTATTCATTTGAATATGTTCCCTTCCCAAACCCTAGCAAACTACAGTGAAAAGTAAAGACTCCTGGGGACAAAGAGAATGAGAGAGATGACAACACTTGAGAGAGGACCACAAAATTTGAGGAGATGAAAAGTGGACAAATAGGAACTTACTTAGCAGAAGAGGAAAGCAGAAAGCCAGCTTGCCGGGTTGGGGAAGGGGTAGTGGGAAGCCGGCAAGAAGCAAGCATCCCACAGCAGAACCGCAGGAATGCCCAGAAGTTGGAGGCATTGAGTAGTTCCAAGGTGAAGTAGTTTCAGGAGCCTCGAGCAGCAAGACAATTCAACATCTGTGAAGAACAAGTGGACCCCAAGCCTTTCCCTCCCATTCCATGCAGCAGGCAACTGGCCCTGCCCTCCTGCAGCAGCACAGTGGAAGTCGGCTCTGGAAAAAAGAGCAAAAGAACCTCTATCTTCCAGGACACCTGCACGGTGGTAGGGGGTGGGGGAGAGGTGCCACATTTAGAACAGGGGACTCAGGGTGAATCTATATTCTGAACTGTGAGATTCCATCCTTCTCCTTCCCCACCCTGCCACTTGGCTCCTTGAAAACCAGCCTCTGGGGTTTAAGCCGCCTCACAGAAGATGGGGATTGCTGCTGCCCGAGGAAGCTGACCGGTTAAGAAAAGACAGACTAGATATTTGGAGGATCCTTTTTTTATTTTATAAAGATTTTATATATTTATTCATGAGAGATACAGAGAAAGAGGCAGAGACATAGGCTGAGGGATAAGCAGGCTCCCTGTGGGGAGCCCGATGCAGGACTTGATCCCAGGACTCTGGGATCATGCCCTGAGCTGAAGGCAGACGCTCAACCCCTGAGCCACCCAGGTGCCCCATTTGGAGGATCCTAATGAAAAAGCTGGCTCACCGTATCCTCACCTGCAGGAAGCTCTCCTGTCAACACTCCGTATCCCTGCACACAGAGCGTCCAGCCAGCGCCCAGGCCCATCATGTGAGCGTGACCAGGCAGCAAAAGCTCAGCAAACATTGAAGGAAAGCTTCCATTAGGAATATTGGGCAGATAAAATGCAGAGACAGAGAAAGACCATAATATATTAATATAATCAGAGAGAGAAAGTAGGTTGTATCTATTAAACATGAATAGGAGGCTAGAAAAAAGGATATTCAGAGAATAAGAAGGAACTGTTGGAAATTAAAGATATAAACATATTAGGGAGTTTATTTTTTTATTATTTTTAAGATTTTATTTATTTATTCATGAGAGACACACAGAGAAGAGAGAGAGACAGGCAGAGACACAGGCAGAGGGAGAAGCAGGCTCCATACAGAAGCCTGATGTGGGACTCGATCCCAGGACTCCAGGATCACACCCTGGGGGGAAGGGAGGCGCCAAACTGCTAAGCCACTCAGGGATCCCCTATATTAGAGAGTTTAATAGGAACTTTGGAAGATAAAACCATGAAATTTCTATGATGGGGGAGAAAAACACAAAGAGATGGGAAATAGGGGACAAAGGATGAGAAAATTAGAGGATCGGCCACAAAGGCCAACAATTTATTGATGGCTTTCAAAAATAATGAATGGGTTAAATATTAAGGGGTGAATTTTCAAAGAATCAGCACCAACAGTTTTCCTAGAAACTGAAAGTCATGGGTTTCCTGACTGATGGGGTCCATGGAGCACCCAGCACGCACAGGCCTTACACACACATACCACATGTGCATACACAATGTACTCATCACACACATGCACAAACATACTGTACTCAGACAATCCACACACCACACACATACATATACCACGCACATGTTTATACACACAACACACAGAGCATACACACACATTCACATGCTATGCGCACATGCATGCACATATATGTATACACACCACATATCGCAATACCACACACATGCACACACATACCATATACTATCACAAACACCATAATGTGCCACACACATACTCACCCCAATATGCACACACCACACACATACACATTCCCACACACCACATGCATATCATACACACACTTCACACACACTGCACTATAAATATTCCACAATATACACACATACACTCTCACAAACACCACATATACTCACCTCCAAAATTCACACACCACACACTACATATGTCATACACTTTCACAAATACATCACACACTATATACATACCACACTTCACAAACACTCCCCAAGACACACATACTTCACATACTAAACACATGCACCACATATATACATACACATCCATACCCACACATCCATCCACAACACATCAATACCCACAAGGACATCACACGCACACACACCATACATACATACACCCCGCCCCCACAGCATGCATACACCACACAAAAACCACATACCACACATATGTCACAATAGACACCCCACACTTTATGCACACACGCCATACATACATACACCATATCCTATACATATGCTTAAACCACGAAAGATGGACTTTCAGAACACTGAACATCAGGATGGGATCCTAAGTTTCTCCAGAGTAGGAGAAGAAACTAAAAATCGGACAAGTAATGGGGCAGAAAAACCATATAATTTTTCTTCAAGTGCAGCCTCCTGGAGATTCGAGCCCTTATGAATAAGAAAAGATGTGACTTATGAATTTTTCAATGAAAAGAAAATTGGCTGATTATCAATGCTTTTCAACGTACTCACTTTGAAATCCTGCTCAGAGTGAAGATGCTACAGGGAGTCCCAAGCAGGCATCCAATGTCTGCTGTGTGGCGCTAAATAAGCCTGGTCCCAAGCCTGGCACTCAAGGCTCCCAGGACCTTGCCCTCAGAACTCACCTGCAAAGTCAATCATTCACTTAATTAGTGGGCGAAGTTTGGAGGCAAAGCGTCCCATAAGGAAGGGTTTGTCATTGGCCCTCTGGCTCTGTGACTTGCAGTGTCCCTGCCAGTGTGACAAGGGGTGGCTTGGCCTTGCCCGGGGCTCTCCCTGGCGAGAGCGGGCACATTCCCAGGGGCCACCTACACAGCCCTTATTGAAGTGGTGCGTGGATGCCTGCACCTGCATCTGCACCTGTGCCGCCCACGCTGCCTCCAGCCTCCAAACTGAGGAACCCTGCGCAGAGCAGGTGGGGACATTCCTGGAGGTGTCGCTTCTCACCAATGTGGGGTTAGTATTTACCAACTGCCAGCCTTCAGGCCCATTCTGTCTGACTGCTAACTGCCCTACCCCTCCCCAAGCAGAAGACAATGGGGGGGGCCCAGGTGACAGACTTACAGACAGACAGGAGTCTGAACCCCAGCACTGCCTCTTTCCAGGAGCACTTTCTAGAAATCTCTGAGCCTTAGTTTCTCTAGTCCCAAACTGATAGGAACGAACAACAAGATTTCTAAGGCTTTTCTCAAATCCAGGCCTCTGTCAGCCCTGGGGATTTATGATGAACAAGACACAGGCTTTCTCGAGGGACTCCTAGGCTTACAGTCCAGTCAAGCAAATACACAGAAATTATAGCACTTGGAGTATAAAGGGTGGGAAAAGGGGAATCTGGAGGCACATGACCGGTTGGGGGCAGAGCAGAGGGGTGGGGGACCAGGCAGGCATCCCTGAACTGAATCTCAAGGAAAGTGGAGGACTTTGCCAGGGGCCGACAGGATGATCTTGCTGGCTTTGGGGTCCACTGGGACATGTCATAAATGCTGTGCTTAGAAAGGAGCTGCTTACCATGCTGGCAAACAGGTATTCCTCAGCTGCGCTGAAGAGATTTATTCTGCTAAGACGATAAAACATACAGTCCTTTCTCGTCCTTTGGGCCTTTGTTCATGCTGTTCCCTCTCTCTGGAATGCCCTTCCTGCTGAGCTCCCAATTACCCTTTACACTTCAGCTCCTGCAAGGTGTTGTTTGGGAAGGCTCCCTCCGACTCGTCTCACATCTGGTAGACTTGTTTTGAATGAATGAAGGAATGAATCAATGTGTGACACATGGGTCTTTGGAACTTTGTATTTTCAGGCAGTCGTGCCACACACACGCATAGCGTCAGGTCTACCCTATTGGTTAAAGCTCACTGAAGCTTTCTGCCCTGGCTCTGGCCTCCAGTGTCAGCCTCAGAAAATTGAAAAGGTTAGTTCCCCAGCTCCTTCCTCTCGGCTCTGCAACCATGGGACCCAAGAGAGCTGTACCAGCTGTGAGTGACTTGTTAGATCAGAAACTGTAAGGGACAGAAACATCTGTTGGCGCCCCGTGTCACTAATCATTGTCATGGTTTCCATCCTGACTGCTGACACCTGCAGCTGAGCCCAGAGTTCTGTGATCTGAGGCTGGTGATTGGTAAAATGCCACTTCAAGTGCACGCCTGTCAGAGCAGTCAATGTCGGCCGCACGGCCTGGCCCCGGGGCAGGCAAACAGGCAGGCAACTGACACCGTGACGGTGGTAGAAACGGGGTCCAGCACAGTGAGCTGGACACCTCACTTTCTGTTTTGAGTGATGTGTGAGGCTATCTCCTGACAACATGTGTCCTGTTGACAGCTTATTCTCTGACAGAATATGTAAGTGACAAGTTTAAAGATGTCACTGGAAGTGTAGTTATAACTGATTGTGGACAACTAGAGAAAAGGGTTAAGAGGTAGAGATAGGAGTTTCTGTCAATCAAAAGCAAATTTCAGTGAAACAAATCTGACAAAGGATTGGCAGTCTTCATATATAAAAAGCACTTGGAAATCAATAAGAAAACATTAATATTACCCAGGAAAATGAACCAAAGACAGAAATATTTTGGGGAGAAGAAATAAAAATGAGCAGCAAACATAGAAACATCTTCAGCTTTGCTAATAATAAATATGTGTATAGAAATGAGAAGATCTTAATTTTTACCTATTGAACTGGCAAAATGTTTTTAATAATTAATCTTCAAATTTGATGAGAGTGGACTAAGATGATTGCACAATCTTTTGGGAGTAAATACTGGCATTACATTTCTGGAAAACTATTTTGCTGTATGTACCTAGAGACTTAAAAATGTTCCTAATACTTGACCTGTAATTCCTCTTCTCCAAATGTCTGCCAAGGAAATTGAAAATGAGACAAAGATTTATATGTACAAAGATGTTTATTGCAAAGTTACTTGGAAGCAACTCAAATGTCCAACCGTAGTGGAATGGTTAAATAAACTTTAATATAACAATGCAGTGAAATATGCAATGATTAAAACAGTTCTTTTGAAGAATTTTAAATGACATGGGAAAATACTCATGATACCATTTAAGTGAAAGAAGTTGGATAGAAAACTGTATGTACATTGTAAATTCAATTATGTAAATATTGCTTCTCTCTAAATACTATTTTCAGAAAGCAATGTTGGAAGAGAAATAAAAAAATACAGTGGTTGTCTCTGGATTGTGAGATTATGAATAATTTAAATTTTCTTCTATACTATTCCTGATGTGTCCAGAGTTTCTACAATGAATATACTTGTAATTTGTCGACTTATTCATTCACTCAAACAATTTATTGATGGTGTCCTGTGTCCCTGACAGTATTCTAGGTACCAGTTTACAAAACCTACATTCTCTGTCCCTGGTTGCACACATTGGAAGCAGACAGATCGTTGGGGTTTAATACTTGTTCTATTGCTCAGACCGCTACTCTCTCTATGCATCATTGTCATCAGGAATAAAATAAAGAATGATTCTAGTGCTTATCTCATCACATGCTTGTAAGGATTAAAGAACAAAATATATGAAAAGGGTATGACTTAGGGCCTGGAACACCCTAAGTGTATCTCAACTGCTGGGAAAGGTATGCATAAAGAATTCCTCCTTCCCATCAATCCAAATCCCACCTGAATTGTATAGAAGTATAGAGTACAAAAGGGGTTCTCCTGCCCCATCAGTGCCCCTCTCTTACCACACAATCCTGCTTCTTTTTCTAGAGGTGCCACACAAAGTAGTTTTGTTTGTTTATATGTCAAAAAAGTGGCCTCTGTTCATTCACGTGCATATGGAGCTATAAAGTACCAGAATCCTGTGAGTCACATCTGATCATGCCCATTTGTCAAATAAAAAAGCAAAGGCTCAAAGTCAGTAAGCAGAGTGACTACTCTCACATGGATAGTTAGAGGTAGACCAGGAAGGCAGACTCAGGCCCTTCAGGCCAGCCTTCCAGAATGGCCCTTTGTCTCTGGGCCCAATCTGGGATGGGGTGCTTTACTTTATAAAGACCATCACCAAAGTTGAGCCAGGCCTCAATACAGTGAACATGGAAGCCACTGTATCTTAGTTTCCTACTGCCACTTGAATCTTAGTGGGATTGCCCTCCGCTTTGCCCTTCAAGCCAACTTGGGAAGACCTATGACCTTTTTCTTCAACTTTGATTGACCAAATCCTATATTGCTGTGGTCCAGACATAGTTGAGGCATTCAGTCTTCTCTTTCCAGATGTCCTGATTCCAGGACAACTTATGGGCAGGAGAGGGATGGGGCTGCTTCTCTCTTGTGAAATCTCCTTCTCTATTCCCTGGCTCCTGTCTCAATGGATCCTGGGTGTGGGAGGCAGGGAGGAATGGTAGAAGGCTAGGAAATTTCTTACTTTTACTTGCCTGATGCCCAGTAACTTCAGGCTGTCTGCATGTGCCACATGTTTGCAGCTGCCTCTTGCTTCTGTGGACACTTTTGGGGGTTCTGAGAGACTCTCTTACTGGGCCTTTCCAAGCACTCCTTCATATTGGGTAGGGCTCTTTCAGGGGGCCAGTCCTGACAACCCCACACTCTGTAGCCTCTTACTTGTGGATTCTACTTTCCATGCCAAACTATAAGCTACATTCTTGGGGGAGGATCCACTTCAATATGATCCCTGTGTTCCCTATTAACTCCAGATCTGGCCCCCAGGATTCACCAACCATTGATTTTTGCCAAGGCAGGACAGGACAGCACACATCTAAACCAGTTACTAACAGGGAATGGAGCCATCACGATTGTTTCGTGTGTAGGTACACACATGTGTTCGTGCACCCTGGGTCTCTGATTTACAGGTGAAAAAGTTTAAACTCAGAAAGACTGTTTTGGGTAATACCTTATGACTACTTGGTTGTAAAGTCAGAACTCAAACCCAGGTCTTCTGACCCTTGGAGCAAGAGCTGTCTCCCTTAGTTTCATTGTCTATGAGAATAAGGAACCAGATTGGATCATCTCAAAGAACCACTCAAGTGTTCTAGGGCTCCGAGGTTCTGTGTCCCCTGGCTCCCCCTCAAAAGCATGGATGGCACTTCAAGTTGTCTGTTCTGAGAGACCTCGTTCACCATGGCTCAGGCTCATGAACGGTTTTCATTTAGAATCAGCACCAACTCCTGTTGATTGATTGAGGCCAAGGGCTTGGCACTCTCTTCACATTATCTGTGAATAACAATCAAGGAAAATTAAGAGTAGTGAGTAAGAAACAATGGTAGATATTTTAAGCCTGGTTATTTTTTAAAGAGAGGTCAAACAAAGAACTCTTCCAAATTATTTTAAAACCCTGTATGTAAAAAAAACAAAACAAAACAAAACAAAACAAAAAAAACAAAAAAACCCTGTATGTAAATAGTTGCGTTGTTCATAATCATTTAAACAGTGGAAATGCACCTAGGTGGCTCAGTCGATTAAGTGTTCAACTCTTGATTTCAACCCAGGCATGATCTCAGGGTCATAAGATGGAGCACCAGGTCAGGCTCCATGCTGGATGTGAAAAGTCTGCTTGAGATTCTCTCTCTCCCTCTGAACCTCCCCTCCACTCTAAAAAAAAAAAAAAAAAAAAAGTGGAAATAACCCAAATGTTCATCAACTGAGGAGTGGATAAACAAAGTGTGGTACATCCATACAATGGAACAGTGCTCAGCCCTAGAAAGAGAGAAGTACTGACACAGGCTATGGTGTGGATGACCCTTGGAAACATTCAGCTAAGTGAAAGAAGCCAGTCATAGAAAGACAAATATTGTATGATTCTTTTTCTAGGAGATGTCCAGAATAGATAGAAATAGAAATACAGAGGGAGGAGAGAAGAGTGATGGCTAACAGGTTTCTCTTTGGGGTGATAGAAATGTTTTAAATTTAAATTGTGGTGATGGTTGTGTAATTCTGAATATATTAAAAATCATCATATTGTACACTTTAAATGGGGCAGATTTTACGGTTTGTGATTTATATCTCAATTTTATGGTACATGAATTAAAAAACCGAAAAACCTAAGGGGCCAAGCCATGAGGATTTTTCCCGGCTTGTTTGCCCAGAGACCTAGGAATCCGATCGTAGGAATTCATCAATGCATTCACTTTTGAAATAGAATTACAGTTTGTGCTTGTGGTTTCAGAAAGCCATCCTTCCCTGTCTCTGTATTAGGACTGAGCCCTATTAGCTCTGTATTAGAAGTCTGATCTCCTGCTGAAGATGTGAGAATAAGTAATTTACTTTCAGTCAATCAAATGTGTTAAGGGGGAACTCTCAAGGTAGCCGAGGGGAGGAGGGATTGTTTTGTTTTTCTAGTGTTATTGAAGCCCCAGCCGAGCAACTGGCAGCCTTTCCACAGCTGGGTGAGGCCCCTCAGCAGGCGGCCCAGTGGGCTGGAATCCTCAGCAAATCATCCAGACAGCCAGGACCATGAAATCCAGCCAGACCCCCAAAAGGTGACCCCCGCAGCCCCAGAGCCCTCTGAGCCCTCTGAATAGGCTGGCTTCCATTTCTGGTCCAGCGTGGCCACTGAGGAATGCCAAGCATCTCCATGCCTGGCAGCCACAAGGCCACCAGGTGTTCCCGGGGCCAGAGTGCAGGTTCAGAGCTGGGGAGGTGTTTCTGCTCCTTCACGCCGCCCCACATGGAAGTCCTCCTGAATCTCCCTCCTCTGTCCCTTTTCCTATTTCTGCTTCGCTGCTGGCTGGAGAGCGCGGACAAAGCCACAACTCTCTCTGTGGGCTGGAGGAGACTGCCAGAGTCCCATCTTCTTGGGGGTATCATTTCTTAGGGAAACGGTTGAGCTAATTGGAGACAGGTGTCCCCAGGTGCTAACATGCAGACTCCCACTGGAGAAGTGGGTGCAAAGTGAAACCACATGGGCTACTTACAAATAAGTGAGGTGTGAGCCGGCTGGCCCTTTACCTCTCCTTCCTCCTTCTGCCCCTGCCCCATACCTGCAGTCTGAAGGGGGGAGAAGCCCCCAGGCTCACACGTCGGGTGGTATGGTTGTGGTTTCCTCATGGTGCTTTGCTAGGTGCAGAGGAGCACAAGGCATGAGGCTTCTCTGAGCCGGTTCCCAGCCAAGACTTGAAATTGGGGTCACGCAGGGAGATGTGCTTTCTACGTGGCAGCAGGAGGGGGATTCTAAGAGGAGCCAAGGGCAGTGAGTAGAAGTAGGTCCTTTGAGAAGAGGCTCAAAGAACAGAGGTCATTTGCTTCAGGAAGTCTGGAGACCCTCTGCACACATACTTTAGAAATCCATTTGACCAGCAGGTTTGGAGCTTTGGGGGAAAGTGTATCCTGACATTCTGAAGCTGCAAAGACCCCTGTGGACATCCAATTCCACTCTCCATTTTTCTGGAAGAGAACTAAGGCTTCAGTCTTTCTTATCTGTCACAGACAGAGCCAGGACCCTATGGGCCTATGGGCCTATGGGCCCCTGAAACCAGGGCTCTTATTTGGACTGTGGGTTAAATCTGGGTGGGTTAAAAGACAGGCAGAGAGCCTAGGTAG
Source organism: Nyctereutes procyonoides (assembly GCF_905146905.1). Taxonomy (NCBI): domain Eukaryota; kingdom Metazoa; phylum Chordata; class Mammalia; order Carnivora; family Canidae; genus Nyctereutes; species Nyctereutes procyonoides. The sequence goes on along the minus strand of NW_026575030.1, from coordinate 7,526,575 downwards.
ATGAGCTAGAGCCCATTTTGGTAATCCCTCTGCTTTCCTTCTTTCCGTCCACTGGATCCTCACTTGCTTTCTGGGGCAAAAGCCTGGTAAGAAGGTGAGGGGGGCAAGTAAGATCAGGGAGACCTGATAGCCCCTGAAATCACACCTAAAACACTTCCAAGTCTGTCGTGTCATCTGATCCCCACAATATTAATGATTTCATTACAGGTGGATCAGGAGCTTCAGATGAACTGATTGGAGAGAATATGTGTAGATGTGTCTTGATCAATTCTAACATTGGACGTTGAGACCTTGGTGGTGGGGCTCAGTGGAGAGGACACAGTGCCAGGAGGCAGGAGTCCTGACTCCCAGCCCTGATCCTGCCACTAACAGTGCCTGCATTTTGCTAAGGAATTCTCCTTGGCTAGTGTTTCAGCTTCCTTATCAGTGAAAAAGACCTTTTCGTTCTGTGGATGGCTTCCTTTGCTCTGCAGAAACCCTTTCATTTGCTTCAGGCCCACTTGTCTATTTTTGCTTTCATTGTCTGAGGTTCTGGTATCCAAAACCACAAGAAATCATTGCCAAGACCAATGGCAAGAAGATTTCCCCCTATGTTTTCTTTTAGGAATTTCACACGTTCAGACCTAATCATTTTGAGTTGATTTTGCATATGGGTATAAGTTAGAGGTCCAATTCCATTCTTGTGGGTATGAATGTCCAGTTATCTCAGCACCATTTATAGAAGAGACTGTTCTCTCTTCCTTGCGCCTTCTTGGCACCCTCGTTGAAGACCAGTTGACTATATATGTGTGTGTTTCCTACTGAGCTTTCTATTCTGTTCCATTGGTCTATATGTCTGTCTTGCTAATACGGGAGAGCTTGGTTCTTGTCTCACAGAGTCGAAGAATGAATCTCTGGGACACAGGAGAGTGAGTAAAGGGATAGAAGTTTAAGTAAAGATAGAGAGGAAACTCTCAGGAGTAAGAGGCCTCGGACAGAAGGGTTGGTCTTTTATTGAAAGCCAACCAGGGAACCTAAATCTTTTAGCATATCTATTGATGTCATCATTGAGTAAGGACTAGTGATAACACTTTCAATGGCTTGCTTCTTTTTTAGGGTCCAGTAATTCTTTGTTAATCACAAGTAGCCGTCATAACAAGACCTCACCTCTGGCACCTGGGACAGGATGGTCTGGTTTATTTATCTCTCTGGTTTACTTTCATCTCAGCATTTTGGGGATTTTTGTGGACCTGATTCCGTGGCCCCCTACTTAGCCCTGCCTAGCCCCATTTGTCCTTAACTCATTGCAACCTATGGAATAAGAAAATATCTTCAAGTCATTGATCTGATAAAGAGTTAATATCCCAAACATGGATTATTCTATAATCTAATAGCAAAATAGGGAACCCTGGGTGGCGCAGCGGTTTGGCGCCTGCCTTTGGCCCAGGGCCCAATCCTGGAGACCCAGGATCGAATCCCATGTCAGGCTCCCAGTGCATGGAGCCTGCTTCTCTCTCTGCCTATGTCTCTGCCTCTCTCTCTCTCTCCCTGTGTGACTTTCATAAATAAAAATTAAAAAAAATCTAATAGCAAAATAACAAATAAACTGACTAAAAATGGACTTGAATAGACATTTCTCCAAAGAAGATATACATTTCACCAGATATCTAAAAAGGGGCTCCATGCCACTAATCATCAGGAAAATGCAAATCAAAAGTATGGTAAGCTATCATCACCTGTTAGGATGGCTATTATGTGCAAAAAAATAAATAACAAGTTTTGGTGAGGATGTTGAGAAATTGGAACCCTATATACTGGGATTCTAAGTCCAGTTGGTGGGAATGTAAATTAGTGCAGCTGCTATGGAAAACACTGAAGGTTCTGCAAAAAATTAAGAAGAGAACTACCATATGATCTGGAAATCCTACTTCTGGGTATACATACAAAACAATTAAAATCAGGATCTGGAAGAGATATCAGCACTCCCGTGCTCACTGCAGCATTATGTACAGTAGCCATGATATGAGAACAACCCAAATGTCCATCAACAAATGAATGGATAAAGAAAATGTGGTGCATACATCAATGGAACATTATTCATCCTTTTAAAAAAATTATTCATCCTTTAAAAAGAAGAAGATTCTACCATTTACAATAACAGATGAGCCTGGAGGATGTTATGCTAAGTGAAATAAGTCAATCATAGAAGGACAAGTGCAATTTCACTTATACAAGATACGGAGAAAAGAATAGTGGTCACCAGGGCTGGAAGGCTGGGAGTTGCTATTCAAAAGGTATCAAAGTTTCAGCCGTACGCAGTGAATAAGTTCTAGACTTCCGCTGTATGATCTGATCTGCAGTGCCTATTGTGGCTATGGTGCTGTGCATTTAAAAACTTAAGGGGGGGGGGAATGCCTGGGCAGCTGAGTGGTTGAGAGTCTGCCTTTTGCTCAGGTCATGATCCCAGAGTCCTGGGATCGAGTCCCACGTCAGGCTTCCTACATGGAACCTGCTTCTCCCTCTGCCTATGTCTGCCTCTCTCTGTGTCACTAATGAATAAATAAATAAAATCTCAAAAAAAAAAAAAACTTACGAGGGCAGGTCTCATAATGGTTCTTAACTAAAAAATGAAAGCAAAATACCATAAAAGGACACCAGAAAACTTTGGGAGGTGACAGATACATTAATTCCCATGATTACGGTGATAGTACCACAAGCATATGCATATATCCTAGCTCATCAAATTATATACATTAAACAGTGCTGGGTTTCTTGGGGGCGGGTAAATCAATTATGTTTCAATAAAGCTGTTTAAAAAAACCAAACCAAAACAAACAAACAAAAAAAAAACAAGTAAAAAAGACCTCGAAGCTTGCCTGCTAGGCACTAGACATTAGTTGTCTCCGTAAGAGCCACCTCAGCCTTTTTTCCTCCTTGCTTGCCTCCTATGAAAAGACTAAAGAAGTCAGGCCCTCTCTCTCCCAGTTCTCGTTGCCGAGAGGGAAGGTCATAGGGACCGTCGTAGGGATGGTTGTCTAACCCAGTTCTAACCAGTGAGCTGTAAGAAGAAAAAGTCTGGAGTACCTGGAAAACACTATTCCTTCTCATCCAGAGGAGAAGCTTCTTTTCCACTCACTGCCTTCCTTGTTGCTGGGGACAGGATGAGGGAGTGTCCAATCGATTCCTAGAACTGGAGCCTTCTTGTCATGAGGTGAGACTGTCACTTCCCTGCCTAAAAATTTCTGTGGCTCCCACTGCTCGTGGAAGGAAGTCCACGCACCTGCACAGGTAGGGGGAAGGAAAACTCCCACACCCTGGCTTCTGCCCACCAGCCCCCATCTTGTCTTTCCTGCTCCCCTAGTCAACTGCATTCCTCTTCCTTCCCTACCATGTCCTGTGGTTCTCACTTCTTGGCCTTTGCAAATTCAGTTTCTTCTGTCACTGTCACTCTCTGCCCTGTAGCCTCTTCACCTGGCTCCTACCTCTGCATCCTTCACTGCAGATGTGCTTTCCTCTGAGAGTCCCCAGCCCAGGCCCTGGGGTACCGGGTGAAATGTCCTGGTTTGGACCACCCGTCCCTACCTGAGTCACGCTTTGTGCTTACCTGTGCACCTGTATTTCTTCCTTATGCAACTGTGAGCCCCTACAGGACCCAGGGCATGTCCTCTTCATGCATACACACACAATGAGCATCTCAGAAAGTGAATTCGGTCTCTGGAGGTAAAACCCAACCCTACCTCATGCTAGGTTAGAGAAAGGGGGGAGGCACTTTTTGAACACCAAGGAGTATCGCAAAAAAATGAAGCGAGGAGTTGAATAATTAAACCAGGCTGGTGGGCAGAGATGCAGAAAAGGCTCCTGGAACACGGGGTATCGGGAGTTGGGTCGCCTCCAAGAGTCACTCTTTTCACTCTTTCTTTGTCTGTTGCTGTTTCTTTCTCTGTCATTTGTTTCTTTCTGTTGCCTACTTCGTTGTCCTTCCTTGCTTCCTCCACATGGTGCCAGACACTTCCACTCACAGTGTATGGATGTCTCATCACAAAATGTTTGCCACTGGAGAGATTGCCTCATTCTGGCTTAAAGAATCTCAAGGGAGGCTCTTCATCAGCCTGGGGTAAGGAGAAGACAAGATCCCCCAAAGGAGTCTGAATTCTCAGGTGGGATGGTGGAGGTAACAGCAGGTAAAGGTGACGGCTGCCTCTAAGATGGTCCCTCAGAGGGAGAACCAGCAGCTGGCGCCATGGTGGCAGTGATCAACAAAACCTTCTGGACAAGGAATAGCCTCTTCCTCTAGGGGAGGGTCTAGTGTGGGAAAGCAAAAGAGGCCCTACTTTCACATTGAGCATTAGGATTTAACATACGAATTTTGGGGGAGACACAGACATTCATTCTATGCTGGTTATTGAGTTGCATGCATGTGGCATGAGCTATATGCTTGTCACAGCCAGAGGGGGCATGCTGGCCATTCCCACAGGGGGTTGTCAGGGTTGAGGGTCTGCAGGATCACTAGGGGCAGGCCTGACCCTGGTTGTTTCAATCAGCTATTGGGAGAAGTAGAACTGGGTGTGATGGGAATCTTTGTGTTTGTTTTTATTGGTTAGAATGAAGTATGATTGGGATGCCTGGGTGGCTCAGTGGTTGAGCATCTGCCTTTGGCTCAGGTCAGGATCCTGGGGTCATGGTATCGAGTCCCACATCAGGCTCCCCATAGGGAGCCTGCCTCTCCCTCTGCCTGTCTCTGTCTGTCTCTGTGTGTCTCTTATGAATAAAATAAAATCTCAAAAAAAAAAAAAAGAATGAGGTGTAATTGACTGAATCCATCAGTCACAGGTTGTCAATAGGGGCCCACTGGCCACCTGTGATCCTTGGGCCCATCTCTTGGCCTGCCTGTGTTGGGTCTCACCGTGTTGGGAAAAATTTGAATAAGCATGAACTAATTTCCTGTAAAAATTGGGTGCTGGCTCTCAGAAAATCAGTTAACCTGGCAAAGCTGGGCCACATTCCTACTTGTCCCCAGTTGGCTGGTGCTAAGTAAGGGCTGCCCCTTTAGGTGGGACACAATGCCCCTCACTTCATCTCTGTGCCTATTGCACATAGACTGGGCTTGTTTCACTAACCTACCTGGCCAGCCTGGCCTCCACAGTCTTTTTGACATGCCTGATTGAGGCCAATTCAGGTTAATTCATTAAAAAATTTAATCAATTGTCTCTTATGTGCCTGAAACTGGGTGATTATTATTATTTTAAAAATAAGTACTTATTATGTTATGTGGAAGGTAAAAAAATTAGTTTTTAAAAATTTTTTATAGAGTCTATTTATTTTAGAGAGAGAGAGAGCACAAACTGGGGCAGGGGCAGAGAGAGAGGGAGAAGCAGACTCCCTGCTGAGCAGGGAGTCAAATGTGAAGCTTCATCTCAGGACCCCCAGGATTATGACTTGAGCTTAAAGCGGATGCTTAAAAGACTGAGCCACCCAGGCACTCCTTGTTTTGTTTTGTTTTGTTTTGTTTTTTAATGTGGTCTCTCTTGCAAAGAGCACGTAGCCTCCTCAGGAAGCTGGTTGTCCTAAGCAAGAAGGTATATGGTATATGGAGCATCAGACACTTCTGAGAAAGGAGCAATTTTAATTGATAGTATGAATTCCTTATACTCATGTAACACTGTACCTTTTTAAAGCCTTTTCATATACAGTGGTTCCTTTGACAAATCCTGGTGAGATAGCTAGAACATGAATTGGTCCATCTGCTTTACACAGGAAGGGATAGGGGCCAAGCAGTGACTTGGCCAGGCCTCTCATCTAGGATGGAGTGAGAGCCAGGTCTCTGCATTCCACTCCAGTGGTCTTTCAACCCCCTAGACAGAGAGCATCCAGAAGGACAAGCCAGGTGTCTAGGGGTAGAGTCTACTGCAGGCAAAGAAGGCTCATGCAGTCTGAAGACTGGTTGAATGATGATTTCAATATGGAAGAATCATCTCGCCAAGAATAATTAATCAAAGAGTGAATCAGTTCAGAAATGGACGCACCCAAACTGTGTCATCACCTGGGGAATGAGTTCTCATTTTTCAACATAGGGTGCGCCTTAAGAAGTTTGAGAGAAGCCATTTGGCCTGGCCCATTTCCCGTGATGTGAGTTTGTAGGTGTATCTGATGATTTGGGCTGGAGCCTTTGCTGGAGACGTCCCAGGTTCCTAAACCCCAGGGAAGTCCGTGGAGTGGTTGCGGTGTGCGCTGAGGACTCGAGAAGATGCAGAGGGACTCAGTGAGCCAAGTTCTCGAGCCAGTCATCTTCTCTCTTTTAGCCCCAATTTTCCAACTCGGTTTCTGAGCAGCTCACATTGGCTTTCTGAGTCCTGCCTGGGAAGTACCCACTGGCATCTGCTTCCTCTTGGACAGACAGGAGGGTATGGGGGAATGATGCTGCAAGGACAATTCTCCCAGCTGAGTGGCAGCAAAGTTGAAGAGCTAGGCAGTCACAATGCTGGAACATAAATGGAAAGGTGTAGAGGATGATTCACTTAGCAAAAGAGGTCATATCTTATGTGCCTACTACAAGTGACTAAAGTCAGGTACTATCCTGGTGTATGTGTGTGTGTTTGTGTGTTTGTTGTGTGTGGGGGAATCTTGATTCCATTTTAAAGACATCTATTGAGGATAGGGTTAATATTCCCATTTTATAATTGAGGAAATGAAACTTCAGAAACATTAAAGATCTTGCCCAAGGATAGACACTAGAATATGAATACAGACTTACATGACTTCTCTATTTCCTACCCTCCACCCTCCAAACCGTGCCGGGCCCCCTGACTGATGATGGAGACCCAAGAACATGTGCCTCCTGACCATTGCATTCTTCCATTCACCCAGGTGATCCTTGCTTGGAGAGGTAAGTCACAGGCCAATCAACAAATCTGCTTGCCATGAAGCAAGTTACAATAATTAGCTTGTAACATGGATTCCTTTTTGTATCTGTAGTCCTTATGTTTTGTGTTTGAAATGGCCTGTAGGATTGAAGATGGGCTGGAAAGGAAATAATTACCAGCTATCTGAATAAAATCTGCAACAAATTACCTCTAAAACTATAACTATCCAAACAGGATGACATTTACTTTATAAGTTCATGACTCCCTTTCTTTAAAGTTTGTGGAAAAGAGAGCAAAGTAATTACAGTTCTTCTCTGATTGATTAAACATGACGTATATGCTAATACGAAAGTAACTCTTGTTCTTTGTTACTCCATCGTCTGCCTTACAGTAATTTGGAAGGTAGCAGATAGAATCATTTCAGAGCTGCTAGTCTGAACTTTCCTGTACTAAAAATAGAACCGTGGGTCTCCTTTGCTTCAACCAAGAATTCATATTCCATCTCTGTGTTTCAACTTTCATAGAGACGTGAAATGATATTATAGCTATTAGAGCTTTTTTTTTTCTCCTCTACATCAGAAAACACATGTTACCATGACTGGTTTGGCAAAAAACTCTCACCTGCTAAGATTTCTTTAAAGCAATTATGTAGTTAGTGGTCTGTCAGATGGAGTATTTTTCACTCTCTGAATAAAACAATGTTCGACATGATTTAGAAAAAACCCCACAAAATTTGGAACATCAATAAAATATGCCACTTGTCAAATTATGAGAGAGGGACTTTTCAATTTAAAGCAGCAATTATTTGAAAAATAGGTCACAGCCACATCCATTAAAATTAGCCTGTGTCTTGAGAAGGTTACGATCACTAATGCAGCAATTATTTTTAAAATCTACAAAAAATGAAAGAATCAGAAATAAAATATCATAATAACAATGCATATATATTGTCCTTACTATGTGGTAAGCATTATTCTAAACACTTGGCAGATATTAACTAGATTAATTATTGCAACAACTCATGTTGTATAAGCATCTGGATAATTGGATAAATACAATTATGAGCCCCTTTTTACAGACATTGGAAGACAGGCATCAGGAAGCTAAGGAACACCCCCAAGGTCAGTGGTGAAGTTTGAGATATCCAGTTATCTTCAGATGGTGCTGCTGGAACATTTTATGAAAGGAAATAATTGAGTTCTTGGTTAAAGAAGATAATGAATGACTCTCAAAGAAAAGTAGTGAAGTAAGGCTCACCCGGAAACCTCCTTCATGGTCTGTGGGCCCCTGACCCCCTCTGGCTTTGGTAAGCCCCATGAGCCCAGAGACCCCTGTGCCTGAAAACAACATAGACGGAAGGCAATGGGCTGTGAGATTGGGTAGGCCACCAACATATTAGCCAATGCCCTGTGTCTACAAACTACCAGCAGCGTCAACCCTGGTCTTGGGCTTCTCCGGCTGAGCTGAAGCTCTCTCCTGACCCCATCCCACCTAACTTTTCAGATTCTGTCTACCTGGGCCTGTAGAATTTGCTCCTATGTTGTCTTCTCTGGAGAGACAGTGTGGCTCAGTCTTTGAAATATACCCTGAAGAAGACATATTGGTATCTGAGTCCTGAGGAATGGCATTGCCATTCACTAGCCTCTGGATGACTTTGAACACATTATTTCAGGGTTTCATGCCTCAGTTTGCTTATCCATAAAATGGGGATTTTCAGGGTGTTTGTGAAGATCACGTGATGTAATGTATGTCAAGCATGTATGTAATGTACAATTACGTACAATGTCTGGGTGCGTGGCTTATGCTGGAGGCTAGTTCCCCCTCCCTCCCCCCTTCCCTTCCTTTCTTCTTCTTTTTTAAAAGTCACTCCTCTTTGGGCTTCAAATTCCCGCTGAAGAAAGGAGGGACTAGATTATTGACATCCCTTCATTTTTATATTCTGTGGTGGAAAACTATGGTGTCAAATAGTCAAGATGCATACAGATCAGTCTGTATTACAAAGACCCAAAGACCAAATTACAGTCACAGGGATGTCTCTTGCTAGATAGTTGAATAATTTAACACACATATATCAGTTGTGTCCAAAGATGAGGCAGGCAAACTTGTTTTGCCTTTTTTTGGAACTGGAAATGCAGTCAGGAAGAGAGAGACAGGCAGCAAGTTTAGATTTAACCTGTTAGCTGCTGGAGCATCAGCCTGCCCCAAGTGTTAATTCAGGATGACATCGGGTCCCCTCTAGTGCTCTGCTTAGCTCTTGTTTCCTGGTCCTGTGTATATGGAGGCTGATGCTCAGTGTCCAGCACCCTTCCTGCTTGGAACAACGAATGACTGCAGACCCCACGAAGGCAGGAGGCTGAGTGAGTTTGGAAGGCAGTTCCTGAAGGATCATGAACACAGCACATGGCACGCACAAAAGGCCATTAGTGGATGTTAGTGAAGTCTCCAGAGTTGGTAGTATGGAATGTCACTCATGTCTGGACATGCTGGCCAGGGAATAACCTGACCACAGCTTCTAGCTGGAAGGGTAAGGTCATGTGCTTGCCCCTGGCAGGTGAGGCAAAGTTGGTTTCTTGAAGTTAGCTCCACAAGTGTGCTGCAGTCTGGCCCTCTGTGAGGGGTGCTTTCTGCTCTTTCTTTCTTTCTTTCTTTCTTTCTTTCTTTCTTTCTTTCTTTCTTTCTTCTTCTTCTTTCTTTCTTTCTTCTTTCTTCTTTCAGATTTTATTTCTTTATTCATGAGAGACACAGAAAGAGGCAGAGACATAGGCAGAGGGAGAAGCAGGCTCCCTGTGGGGAGCCTAATGTGGGACTCGATCCCAGGACCCTGGGATCATGACCTGAGCCGAAGGCATATACTCAGCCACTGAGCCACCTCTGATCCTCCTTTCTTTGCCTCCCCATTCCTCTGCTTTCTGCCCAGGTCTTTAGAATGCATGTTACATTCAAGGTCCCCTTAGAAGTAGGGCTTCCGAGCCCATGTTTCCCACCTTTCTAAGTCACAGAATCACTGCTATACATGATTGTTGGTGAATAGGTCTGAGGTACTAATGAGAGCTACTACCGTTTACCCTTTCCCTCCATGACGTCAGCTCCATGTGGGTTGGGATCAGGGAGGCTAAGAAATCTGCCTAAAGATCACACAGTTGGGAGGATGGAATTTGAAGATCTACTACATTCATTCACTTATTGAACAAATATCAAGTAAGAGTGACTGTGCCCCTACTAGACAAGAGTCAAACAGAGATGCTTTGGTGGTCATAGGCCCACAGACAAGATGGTTGGATGAGAAGTGTTATCACAGGGACAAGCACAGGTTTTAGCAGCAGCAACAGCAGCAGCAGCAGCAGAGGTAGAGAGTCCCAAGAAGGCTGCCTGGAGGAAGTGCCAGAAGAGTTTAGTTTTGGAGAATGAACAGGAATTTGTCAGGTAATTGCAGGGCATGACAAAGGGCTCCTGGGTACTAGGAAAGGAGCCACACTACCACATATCAAGGGTCCACGAAGGTTAATGCAGTGTGGGACAGACAGGGGTTGGGGAGGTAGATGAGGCCAGGTCTGAAACAGGACATGCAAGAAGCGGGAACAGGAAAAAAAAAAAAAGAGCCTTAAGAGAGGTTTAGGTCTCTCTCTCTCTCTCTCTCTCCTCTCTTCCTTCATCATGAATTCTTCCTTTCCAAGTGCTCCAGTGATCTATTTCTGTGGAAGCAGCCACACCAAAATTCAGTAGAGAGACACCCTCATTTCATGCCTGTATGTGGGTACTGTGGGTCAGAAACTCAGTAAGGGCCCAGGGGGAACATCTCAGCTCTCTCCAGTGGCCGAGCGAGAGCTGCAGGGGCTGAAGGAGGCACATCTAAGGTGACTTCTTTGTCCTAGGCCTAGCACTTGGCCAATGTGGCTGAAGAAAGTCCGGCTGGGAGTGCTCCAGCCTGCCTGCTTGAGGGCCTCCAGCGTGGTATCTCCCAGTCACTAGCCTTCTTACATGGGAGCCCGCATCTTTAAGGAGTGGTCCAGTGAACAAAGAGGCTGCTGTAAGCCTTTGCTGACCCAGCCTGGAAAATCACAGCACCAGCCAGTCACGGGCCCACTGAAGCTCAAGGGGAGAGAGGTCAGACCATCTCTCCACGAGAGGGGTCACAAGGAATTGGTGACCATCTTTTTAAACCTGCTATCCCTAGTAAAACCCACAGGTCCTGAGACCTAGTTCCTTAACTCTGGTGTAGACTCTCATACATTTATGCATCCAAGATCTTTATGGTATTTTTTAGAACAGTGGTTTCCAAAACTTCTCGGCCTCTAGGTGAAACAAGAGCTTACACTGTGGTGGGACAGGTACCTCTGCCCACCAGACATCCCTCTGTTGGCTTCTTCTCTCCCTAGAGGCATTTTCTAGGTCCTCTTCTAGAATTTTCTGGAGGATCTGAGGGGGGAGATTTCTAATTCACTCTCTTAAGATGTTGTTTGCCTTTAATCAAGACTCACATGGGGGAAAAAACAAATCTCCCCTGGAATAAATCCAGGCATCTTGAGAAGGACCCTCTTTCAGGAGTGTCCCCTCAGTTCCTGATGCTCAGGCCAGGGCACACTCTGCCCACCAATGGGACCAGTTCTAGGAGAGCAGCCGACAGACCTAAGCCGGTTACCTTCTGCAAGATGTGCTGCTCTCCAGCTATTTTTCAGATTTCCGATCTCAGTTCTTAATTTTCCCTCTACTGTTGCCAGCATCTCCCTCCCTTTCCTCAAGCCCTCTGCCAATGTAGCACGGGGTGGCACAGAAATGAAGTCCTCTTGAGGGCAGCACCTTGGGGCTGTGAATGGAGGTATGGTCACCTTGGCCGTGGCTGGGAGGTCAGAGCAAGCAGACACATGTCTCCAGGGCCACCTGCTCGTCATCCCTGAGCCTCTTCTCCCCTGCCAGCTACCGCAGGCCTGCCCCTCTCTTCCCTTCCCTTCCCCAGCCTGGGAGTGGGGGTCTGCTCTCAGTGGCTCCCGCAGTGGCCTTGCTGGCCTCTTGCCCAAGCACTCACAGGCTGTGATGTGACCGGAGGTGGCAGCTATTTTCTACCACTAATCTCTCCTATCTGCCTGTCCTGAAGAGGAAAGCTTGTGGTGTGAGTCGTGGTCCTGGCAGGGAGCAAAAGGCACCCCAAGTTTGGGATCATCTGGCTAGAACTTAATTAAGGGACTATTTCAGAGCAGTGGGCTGAGGGTAGGGGAATCACAAGGTGGGGGAGCTACAAGGGGAGGGAGCTGTCACAAGAACTTGGAGAAAGAGAAGTTTGCATAGAAAGGGTGGCCCAGTAGGAGCCTTGACCTCTTCTGCAGGGGTGCAATTCATCTTGGGGGGGGTTCCCAGAGGGAGGGAGGGAGCCTCAGGGTAATGTATATCCCGGTCTCATTCTCTTCCTTGCCTCCCCTCACCCTGCTGGTGCTCACAGTCAGCCCACCCAGTGGGGACCCATGTGCAGGGGTGGGGGTGGCTGGAGCAGTGTCCAGGGTGGCAGAGTATCAACCTGCGAGGCCAGAGCGTGGCCAGCACACTCACATGTCCTTACCTACTCCACACCAGGGCCCTTCCCATTTGCCATGTCATGATACACCTGCCAGCAAAGACCAGTGCCCCCATTTCAGGGAGGGATCCCCAGGGGCCTGCGAATGGAGGGCAGGCCCTCTCCTCGGAGATGAATGGCAGCATGCACTCACCACTGGCTTGGGGCCCAGAGGATGCCCCACAATTGCCCCACAGCTGCCTCCCCGAAACATTTCCGACAGTCATCAGTCATAACAAGCTTCCTGCACCAACTTGCTCTCTCGAATGTGTGATTTCTTATTGCCAAGTGTAATTAACATGATACATTGACTTAGGGCAGAGCTAACAAGCACATATTAATTTTGAAAAGTCAGGTTCTTTCACTGGAAATGAGCTACTGATGAACACCTACCACAGGAGTTTAAAAGTGCAGGAAAGGGAGTGGGTAATTATGGGCTGGCACAGCCCATAGGTCTGCCTTTCTGCCCCCCGGAAACACCCTGACAGTGAGTGATTGCCCCCGCCTCTGGGAGGGGGATGCTCGGGGTTGCCCCAGCTCTGCCTCCTGATGCCCAGTCTCCCCCCACTCTCCACAGGGAGCATCTTGGTTCAGCCTGTCTCTTAATGTAGTTATCTCCCATCAGGACCCCTACCTGAGCTGTTCTTTGCCTAATTGCTTCCCCTGACTTGGATTTACACACACCCTCGGAAAAAAAAAATCATTCTAGGGACATAGGTCACTGGGCAGCCCTGGGCAAAGGATGGGAAACAAAAGAAAGATGCTCAGATTCTTGTCTGCCTTTCATTCAGGGCCTCCCTGACAGTTGGAATTTCCTTTAGAACTCTGGTTTCACTAGCCAGATGTTTCAGCGAATTCCCCCTCTCGATCTCTTCACCCAATGGGGAGAGGAATCTTCTCTCCACACACCTTTGTCTACCAAGGTTGGGTGCCAGGAAGAAAACTTACTTCCATTATTCTGCTGGCTGGATGTGGTGTGGCTATACTGTGGTAGGGACGCTTCTGGTCTATGAATCCCTTTCTCGCACAGCTTGCCCCCTCTCTATATCGGCAGGTCTCCTGGAGGGCCAGGATCAGGTTAGGATCTCTTATATCTTGGGTAACAGTGAAAAAGCCGGGGTTCAAATCCTACTCTGGGTCTCTTCAGCTATGGGAAGCTGGACAAGGCACTTGGTCTTGTTCAAGGCCAGTTCTCGCACTGGCACCTTGGAGGGGATGATCGCCATCTCAGGTGTCTGTGGAATTCAAGGCAGAGCTTCGTAAGGCGCCTGCTATATGGAAGGTTCTGGATGAATGCCGGTTTCCTTCCTAACTCTGCCCTGCTCCACGTGCTTCCAAGGAATCCAGGAGCCGCTGGGGCCTCAAAAAGTTTGTATTTCTTGGGGCGTGTGTGTGTGTGTGAGGAAACCACCACATACCTCTGTTTAAAAACTTATTTTGTGGTTTCCTCGGTTATTTATAGGACCTTGACTTTTCTCTTCCCCCTTCACTTCATCCCCAGTGCATTTCCCTCGCTTTTTCCATCTCTCCTTACAGACCAGTCTCCCGGAAGGACCTGGATGCTTGTGAGGGCCTCGTTTCAATGCCTGAGGTTTTCAGATGATCCTCTTCATGTTGACAGGACTCTCCTGGCTGAATTCCTGAAAGCAATTCCCCCTCCAGCAGTCAGGAGAGCTCTCCCTCGTAAACCTCTCCTTCCACCCTCAGCCCCCTACCTCGTCCTCAAAACCGCTCTGTGCCTTTGGCCCCATAAGGCCAAATGTGACGATGGAGTCTTGTCTCTTCCCAGCAAGATTTCCAATTCTGGGTTTCTGTCTGGAATGTTTTTCTTGTGACCAGAGTTGACTCCCTCCACAACACGGTCTTCAGCGTCCTCCTGTCTAACGTGGCCACTGTCTGTTCCACTTGGCTGTCTCTTCCAGACAACCCCTCTGCATTTAGTGCCTCCTAGTGGGATCAGGTAAGTGCCTGGCTTTGCTTTCCAAGCACTTCAAAGTTGTGTTCCTCTGTTTGGCCCTCTGTGAAGGCCTTCCTCCCTAGGTGAAATCACTGAGGAATGTGGGTTTTCTGCTCACAACACAATTCTCAAGCCTTTCACAATCTCATCCTAGCAGAAACCCGAGAGAAACCTCCCTCAGAGTATCCCCTGGGCAGAGGGGAGCAGTATGATGCTTCTCAGACCCCTAGGGCCTGGGTTCCATCTCAGAGATTACAGGGCATGGATGCTAACACTCATTCCGCTTTTCATTCTTGCATTGGCCCTGAAGACACGTGGAATTCGAATACAACCAATAATTCTCTTAAGTCCCTTGCTTTAATAGCTATCAGATGGAAACTCTGGTTCCTTTATTAAACTGGGCTGGATGTCACCCAGAGAACTACTGTGTGGGGGAATTTCTATCCTGGATTCTCTTCTTCTTGAATGACTCTTTCTTTCCATTCCTGACAGAGTTTTACAGGGGGCATTCCCAGGAAAGGTAGACTTTCCAGGCTCGCTCCCCAATCCTCCAGCTGCTATTTGGAGACAGAAAGCATCTGTAGCATCTGTAGTCTTAAGTCCAATTCTGAGAAGAGTACTGGTCAGGCTGCATCTTCATTGAGTAAAGTCTAATCAATTATTTTAAACAAAATCTAATCAATTATTTAAAAAAGTGAGTAGCTATCTTGCTGAACTGAGTTTCAAATGGGCAGCCTTCATGGCAGACACTTCTGTGTCCCTAGGTCTTAAGTACATGAGTCCATCACTAATGTCTCAGAACATCCCACCCTCTCATCTTCTGGCTGAAGTGATGGCAGTGAGGTGGCTACTTGGAAGCAGTGCCATCTACCCCATGGCTGATGTCCAGGAATCATCAGTGGGTGGGGGACAGCCTAAGGGTCAAGCTGCTTATTCCCCACTGAATCAGGGGCTTTCAGAAGGGGGAAGGGGAGGAAACCCAACTTTAATAAGCATGTCCCATGTGCTGGCCACAGGGTTGGAAGCTATATACCTGCTATCTTGTTTTCTCTTGACCAACAGCCCTATTGAAGACTACTGCTAGTCTGACTTCACAAATGATCAAGCCAGGCTCTGTGAGGCGGGCATGGGTGGGTTCTCCAGCAGTAGATGCTGGAATTTGAGGTGTGCATGTTTATGCAGAGCAGCACCCATAAGTGGATGGGGAAGAAACAGGACTGGGCAGAGGAAGAAGGTGAATTTCAATGTAGGTCTAGCAAAAACTCAACCAAACAGGAGAAAGTCTGCCCAACAGGACTGTCTCATAACAGCTGAAATGGCCAGGCCTTTATGCCCATGTTTGGAACAGTCACCAGGTGTGGATGCCCCAGGAAGGGTGAGACCTGCAAGTCATTCTGTGAAGTGAGATCTGAGCAATGCACCTCTAGGTCCACCTGAAGGTAGCTCAGCCAAACTTTTAAGTGCTGGAGCTGAAGTCTGTACCAAGGTCAGGTTGCCTACAAAAGCCATGCTTCTCTACTACACCATCACCCCGAGTCATTGAGAGTTACTGGGTTTAGAGTTGTTGGCCAACATAAATTAGAACCCTTCCTCTGTGTCCCTGATGGGCAGGCACTCCGACTCATTTTAGGACCTCCTGACAGAGTGGTCAGTGAGAGCCTTGCGAGCATCTGAAGCTACCTGTTAACTAAGGTTCCGCTGCCAAGGACAGCCAGTCATTTGTCTATAAATTGGAGTTTCCAAGCCAGTAGAGCCCAGTGGCCTTTACCCACAGGGTGTGTGCTGGGAAATGCCCACGGGCCGTCTTTGTTGTCCACTACTCCCAATCCATGCCTCCTCTGCATTTCTCCTGTTTTGCCATTTCTAGCTGTCTCCAGAACAGATCGATCCTTCCATTTCTAAAGGTCAGCCATTTCTTCGGTAGGCGGGGAATGGGGCAAGAGCCATCAGCTTAGTTGTGAGTTTGCTGACTATTTGTCAACAATTTGCGGAGGGAGCAGAAGAGACTCTGAGGGAGAGGCCTGGGGAAGCTGCTTGTCGATGTTCCAGCTCTGTCCTGTCTAGGGGACATCATAAGGATAATTCTTCTTCCTTTAAAGGGAAAATAGGAAAAACCTTCCTCCTTTTACATGGACCTTCATTTACCAGTCTCACAGTGTACTGTGTGTAGGTGGAGCTCAGCAGGGCTGGAGAACACAGTAATGGCCCTCCCGGGGCAGCCCTGTGGATCTCCAGCTGCACAGGCAAGGAGGGCTCCTGCTTGTTCTGCCATTAACTTGCTCTGTGACCTCTGGCCAGTCACTTCTCTTCTCTGGGTCTCAACTTCTCCCATTTATTTCCACAGTACAACAGATAAGCAATATATAAATAGTATATTAGTTTCCTAGGGATGCTGTAACAGAATACCCAAAACTGGGTGGCTTAGAATAACAGAAATTTGTTGCCTCATCATCCTGGAGGCTAGAAGTTCCAGATCAAGGTGTTGACAGGGTTGTTTCCTTCAGAGGGCTATGAAGAAGAGTCCGTTCCATGCTTTTCTCCTAGCTTCTGGTGGCTTTGTTGGCAATCTTTGACATTCCTTGGCTTATAGATGCATCAGCCCGATCTCTATCTTCATCTTCACATGGTGTCCTGTGTGTGTGTGTGTGTCCAAATTTCTTCCTTTTATAAGGACACAGTTATATTGGATTAGGATCCACACTAAGTACCTCATTTTACCTTGATTACCTCTGTAAGGACCTACCACCAAATAAGGTCAAATTCTGAAGTACTAGGGGATAGGGCTCCAACATATCTCCTTCTTAAGGGATACAACCCAACTTGGTTGGGTAGTTAAACCACTGAGTATCTTTGTTTTATTATATTTTGTTTGTTTTGTTCTATTTCATTTTAAATTCCAGTGTAGTTAACATATGGTGTTATATTAGTTTCAGGTGTGCGACATAGTGATTCACTACTTCCATACATCATCCAATACTCATCACAAGTGTTCTCCTTAATCCCTATCACCTATTTCTCCATCCCTCTACCTACCTCTCCTTTGGTAACCATTAGCTTGTTCTATAGCTAAGAGGCTGTTTCCTGGTTTGCCTCTTTTTTTCCTTTGTTTATTTTTTGTTGTTTTTTAAATTCCACATTTGAGTGAAACTATATTGTCTTATTTCACTTAGCATTGTACTCTCTAGCTTCATCTATGTCATTGTAAAAGCCAAGATTTCATTCTTTTTTTGTGGCTGAATAATATTCCCTGGTATACATATATACATCCAACATCTTTAACCATTCATCAGTGAATGGACACTTGAGATGCTTCTGCAATTTGGCTATTGTTGATAATGCTGCTATAAACACAAGGGTGCTTGTATCCCTTTGGATTTTTGTATTTTGAATTTTTGTATTTTTTAGGTAAATACCAGGTAATGCAATTACTGTGTGGTAAGGTAGCTCTGTTTTTAAATTTTAAGGAACTTCCATATTGTTTTCCGTAGTGGCTGCACCATTTTGTGTTCTGTATTGGGTTTCTTTGAAAGGCCTTCACAGTACCCATACTCTGAGTTCCTACATGATGGAAATACCCAAAGGTGGTGTCAAGGGAAGGCAAAATGGCCCTTGGGACCAATGAGAGTTAAGTGTCTGCTCCAATTAGTCATGTGGCTCAGTCATCCCAGAACCCATAGGAATCATCCTGAAGCATCCATGCCCTTCACTGATCCACCATTTGGAGACTTCATATTTACCTCAGCTTTCCATCCCTGTGAACCATTTCACTGAGTCCCTACTTCATTAGAGGGACAGGACAACAACATTCAGCTGGTCTTGAGGTTGTCAAGTATTTTGAGGTTTTCTTTCATACATAATTGCTCACAGAACCCCAACCTATAAAATGCATCAAACCCAAGCTTCTGTTACATAGGTCAAGGCAAAGTGCTTTGGAGGCTGAAGAATAAGCTAGAGAAATTCTGCAGGAGGAATTCCTGGGAATTCAGTTCATGGCCTTGATTAGGGAAGAAGTTGTTTGGTGATTTACTTTTCTTTGGGGGACACTGATGACATGAGTTATATCAATCGTTTTAAACTTTAGCACCTGCCAAGTGATCAGGGGATGTATGCAGATGTTAAAACATTGGCTATCAATGAAAAAACAATTATAAAGGTAAAGAAGAGGGCAGGACAAAGCCATTTTGTATTGTATTGTGTTTGTGAATTAATGTACTTTGCTTTCCTTTCTGCTAGAGTCATTTAAAAAAAGATTTTATTTATTTATTCATGAGAGATACAGAGATAGAGGCAGAAACATAGGCAGAGGGAGAAGCAAGGTCCCTGCAGGGAGCCTGATGTAGGACTCGATCCTAGGATCCCGGGATCACAACCTTAGCCAAAGGCAGATACTCAACCACTGAGCCACCCAGTTGCCCCTACTGCTGAGTCATCCAATCAGCCATTTGACTCAGCATTCTTTCATTCAACCAACACTTATCTGGTATTCACTGAATATATGTAATGGATGGAGAGAGGATTGGATTGGAATTTTGAACTTTGTTCTTGTGGCGTTGTCTCTCTCTCTCATCTATATATGGGAACCGAGGTAAAAGGAGATAACATATTTCTCAAGGTATATCAGACATCTTCCATGCGCTACCTCAGGGCCTCTTGACCTCATCTGACTCTTGTTCTGGCTCTGGGAGAACTCAACCCAACAGTGCCTCACCTCTGGCAGGTTGCGTCTCTGACAGGTGGTCCTCATCTTTTGACTCCAGTCTCAGAGTCTTAGAGCTTTCCTGTTGAGGTGGTCTTGGGACTCTGCTCACTGCTCATGCCCACATATGCACAGCCCAGAAGTACAGAGAACCTGATGTCTGTGAGGCAGAACTTTGACCCAAGGGAGATGGGACCCAGTAAATACATTTATCCTCCCTTCCTCAACCAGAGGTGCTCTGGAGAGGTGCTCTGGCTTCTGGGCCTGCAGTTCCACCGAGAGAGCAAAGTCTCAGCTGGCCCCTTCATGTCAGTAATGTACATTACCCTCACATGGGCTGCCCCCCTTTACCTGATTTCTCTCCCCATATCTTCACTCCTAATTTCTTGGATTGCATTCTTAGCAAAAAGAGAGCCCATTATAGTTTCCCCAGGCTCACCTTTCTTTCTTTCTTTTTTTAAAAGGTTTTATTTATTTGTTCATGAAAGACACAGAGAGAGACAGAGACACAGGCAGAGGGAGAAGCAGGCTCCATGCAGGGAGCCCGATGTGGGACTCAATCCTGGGTCTCCAGGATCATGCCCTGGGCCGAAGGCAGGTGCTAAACTGCTGAGCCACCCAGGGATTCCCCAGGCTCACCTTTCTGAGGAACTCAGGCTAGGATGCAGGGAGAGAGAGCCAGGGCTCTGCCTGTGGTGGTCCCAGGTGTGGAAGTTCTTCACCCTCACCCTGATGCTTTGGTTTGGGAGGCAGTAAGAAAGAGGATTTATAGACACAGTTGCTTGTAAATCTGCATGAGTAATCTGTGGACGTTCTTTTGTGATGTAGCATGGAGACATAGGTTCCTTTTTGTGTGTGTTGGTTTAGGGGGAAGCAGGATTCCCAAAGAAGCAGGGGAAGGTCACGTCATGTGGTGGGTTGAAGATGGGCAAAATGTCAGGAGCTCTGACTTCTGGGCTTTGTTCTTCCACTAACAAGCTGCATGACCTTGGCTAAGTCACATGGTCTCTCTGGGAACCAGCTTTCTTACCTCAACAATGAGGACTTAGAGTAGGTGATTTCTACAACTACTTTCAACTCCAAAATCTCATGATAAACTGTAGTTCCTGCCACTCAGGCTACATTTGCCTGGATGGTGCTTCCATTCCTATTCAAAAGGTCAACATGTAAGCTTTTTCAGTATGGGAACTAAAGCAAAGAAAGAAAAAAAAAATTCTTTTCTAAAAAAGAAAAAAAAAAAAACAACGAGTTTGGTCAGAGGGTCAGAGCTACTCTCATCCTGTCCATCATAAGGGAAAAACAGAGGCTCTGACAGTCCTCGACTTTCAACTCCAACTGCAGGTATTTATCCGACAATTCAGTACATTGCTGCTGAAGGCCATTTTGGGGAGGGGAGCTCTGAGACAGTCCCAAATAAAGGAACAGGATGGACCCCCCCACCCCAACCCGGCTCCAGCACACACACCATCTGCCTCTTTCTGCACATCCCTTGTACAGAGGAAGTTCTCCACATCTGAAGTCAAGGCCACGACCCCCTCTCCCCCAGCACCCTGACCACACCAGGAGGTGAGGGAAGGGGAACCTCACATCCTTCTCAGCAACTCACAGAGGCCAGTGCAAATCACTTTTGGTCATTGCCCAAACTGGAAAGAACATTTTTTCCCCAGATCATTATTAAGAATTTTATACAATCACACACTCTCTTGTCTCACATACAGACATACACTGCCAAAGAGAAAAACTCATCCCTGAGTATTGGGTCATAAATTATATGAGGTACATTTCATTATAAAGTACATTTCTTTAGTCCTTTATGAATGCTCTCCATTTACCCCAGGGGTGTTGTAATGTACTCTGACATCTTACTTTCTTCCAAGAAGCATTCCCTCATATTGTTTAGTATGTGGGGCCTAGCTGGGCAAACAAATCTTTTGCTGGAAAATGAAGGCATTCGACTCTTGTATAAATGCGAATACAATCATGCATCTATGCCTGGGCTCCAGGGAGGTCACATATAATCTGTAGAAAAACTGGGTAAATAAACATCAGTGAAAGAAATGTCTGGTGGGGGAAGGGGGCCGCATAAACAGTGCAAATGCATAATTGCCATGGCCTAGAAAAATTGGAGACCCAACGATTCTCTAGCCAGAGAGACAGGAACAAGGATTTTATAACAAGTCAGTCCTCATTACATCTGGTTTTTAATTTTCATACTTCGTCTGCATCCCTCTCCGTCCCAACCCCCATTCGATCCTTCTCAGGCCCTGGGTTTTTCCTCAAGTAGAGAACCATGGAAAGGTACAAAGTTGAACAAATTAAAAACCGTGCTGGGGCCTCTCCATTTTCTTCAATTAACAAAGCCAGAGGCAGCAGCGGCAGGATTTGGAGCGCTCGGGTTTTCCTGGACCTGAAATGCTTCAGTTTTACCTTGCAGAAGATCAGAAACCAAAGCTCATAAAATTGAACTCAGATGAAGAACACTCCTGTCTTTGGAGTGCTACTAAACAATCTGCAAATTATTTAAATTAAACCAACCCAGCCTTCAACATCTGCACACAAAATGCTTAAAGTTCCAACTGCAACTTTACTGGCATAAGAAAATAATAAGGGGAGTTCAATTTGTGTCAGCATGGCTCAGGAAAATAAGATATCATGTCTTGCTGTCTGCTTGATGTCAACTTCTCAGATGCGAGCCCTAATGCCTCATCCTAGACTGTCCGCACCAGAGCCTGCCAAACAGGGAAGTTCAGCCAAAGTTCACCAAGCTACTACCAAATAGCTTTTTTTCCCCTCCTTTTTCAATCATTAGAAACCTTCTGTTTTATATTGTGCACACGTGATTGTATCTACCTCTTAAAACATATATAACTCTATTAGCCTCTCCTATTCTTCGGGAACGCTGTCAGTTCTGTTCTGTGACGGTATTGTTCTATGGCTCAGAGTTATTCAGCTTTTTTAGCTCCCATGGCATGTGCTAGGTTCCATCTGAAATGTTCAGTCGGGACACACTGACGAAATCTGTAATATTGGAGGTGATTTGAAAATAATCCTTTAAACGAAAAAATAAAGTGTAAGCACAAGTACAAGCATGAGCAAAAGGGAGGACACCAGTCAATCATTATTTAAGATTGATCCAGAAATGCATTTTCAGCCCTGTCTCCCTCCTTGCCCACATCAGAGGCTCACGCAGGGTGTGTGGGAGAAGCTGCTCTAAGACTCATCCAGCCCTGGGAAGAATCCCTCCCTCACATCTCAGTTCCAATCTCCCCTTCAGCTGGGAGGCTGAGACGACCAACGGGGCACTATCACAGGCCATTTTTCTCATTTTCCTTGTTTAGTCTTGATTTACTTTAAATGACTGCTCCTCTCATTCCTCCCAGTGAAACTGTGCACCCACACTTTTAACCATGCAAAACCAGCGTTTTAATGCTGCCGGATGATGTATCAATTTAGAGTCCTGGGATCACTGAAGAGCTAGAATTTCACTCATCAGCAGAAATGCAGGTTTAGTAGGTGTGTGAAGACAAAAATAAGCACAGAGAAGTCTTTGATCTACTGTGTGCATGTTCTATAAAAATACCTTTCCTATAGTGTAACATGTCACATTGAATCTATATGTCCCACCTTCAGCATCTTCCTCCCAAGCATCACTCGGTCCTTTTCAAAGACCAGAACACCAGGGCTCGAGGCTTAATAAAATCATGAATGAGAAAGGAAAGATCACTACCAACACCAAGGAAATACAAACGATTTTAAAAACATATTATGAGCAGCTATACGCCAATATATTAGGGAATCTAGAAGAAATGGACGCATTTCTGGAAGCAGCATTGTGGAAGGAAAGTCTTCTTTGTTTCCATTTGGTGGTGGTGCTTGGGGTGGTGTGGGTGTGGAAACCAACCCCCTCTCCCCACCCCCAGCCAGGAGAGGAAGAATAACTTCATGACCTATAGCCTTCAACCTCATTCCTGGGCCACTGCCTTCTCACTGTTTCAAAGACAGTGAAAGTCATGTTGAAATTCACATTTCAGGTGAGTTACAGCTGATTATGATTATTGTAAAAAAGCTTCCTTTACACTGAGCGTTGATTTAGACAGCTTTCAGGCTCTTGCTAAATATTGGACCACCAATAGCTGAGTATGGTATAATTAAGCAATCTGGTAAACTATGACAAATGAATCTGGTCTGAATACGGATATTAAAACATGACAAATCCTAAAATGTACCAATACTAAAAACAACCTTGTCACATGCCGATCATTATCATCTTGACGTCTTTTTATCTTTCCTATCAGAAAATAATTCAGCTTAAACCTTGCATTTAAAGGAACTTGTCTACTGATTCATATTTCAGCTTAATCTGGTATCAATTACTGGCTGAGATTTGGAAATTCAATGTCTGTGTAGACGAAATGCTTTAATACTGTAGATAGTAGCTGGTTTTGGGGTTCAGCCCGAAACGGCATGGTCAGAAAAGTTTAAAATATTTTTTGCTAGATTCAAAGATGAGCAAGATTAAAAATTCCCAAATGTGTATTCTGGACTCCCTCCAAAAACATTCCATCTTTATTCATTATTGGATATTGTCTTGATTAAAATTCCTGTTGGTTTGTTCTATGGTTAAGTAGTAATCTTGTATCTTAGCATTTGGAATGTATTGGTATCATGTGACGTGCACAGAGTCCAAACGAATATAGAGAGATCTCTTTCACAAGTCAACAAGGACGACTCAGCGCGTTCAGATTTCAGCAGTGCTTTTGCAAGGAGGGGGAGGGTGGTTTATCTGTTCAGCACATTCTTTCCAAAAAGTGAGTCAGAAAGAGAGCTGTTCAAAGCAAAATGATTTTTTCCTACAACACCAAGGTCTGAGTCAAGGCAGATTTCTCTAGAGGAAATAAGATATATATTTTTTTCCTTTTCTTTTTCTTTATCTCTTTTTGTTCTATTTCTAGCATTTGGTGCCCTTTATTGCTAGTTTCACCCAGTAACATGTGAAAAATGTATTCGACAATGCAAAGCAGATGACTCGGTCACCATCTTCTGAGTCACCGTTCTGTTCTCTGCATTCCTACAGATGCCTTTCAAAACCAGAAAACGATTCTGTTAGGAGCCAGTGAGAGGGGAAATGAAAATGAAAAAATGGACCAGCTTATGCAGCCACACAGAGGCTTTATGGCATGTCCCCCACTGGCAACCTGCTTGGTGTGGAGTGTTCTCAAGGACCCTAGGCCGAGGCCTGGGGCCTGCAGAAAATCTAGGAGAGTATGGGCACTTCAGGACTTTAGAAGATGTGGCCAGCCTTTTGTTCTGTTTTCTAGCCTAATAGCTACTTGGAAGTAAGCTCTGTGGCCAAGAGGAAAGCAGAGGCCATGGAGAAAGTCTGGCTGGGCTCCTTGAGGTGAGGTCAGTTGTCACCACCTCTCACATCCTGGAAATGTATCTGTCAGTTATAAAAAAAAAGAGCCAAGCTTTTAGGTAGGTTGTCAGGTACACCAAGTCACCTCCCCCCTAGGTGGTTGGAGGTGTCTCAGGGCATTGGCCAAGGATATGATCCCAGCGACATGATTCTGGAGGAGAGTCATCTGACTGCCTTGGTGACTGCAAAGGAGCACATAGCAGATGCTCAAGACCTTCCTCTGCATCAGGAGGCTGGTCTCCGCCTTGGGGGTAGTGAGTGGACCCGATGGTGTATGGTGAAGCTGACTCACAGGTGAACTTCCTCCCTAAGTGTACCCCCTCCGTGTGCAGAAATACTAACCAAGGTCAAGTGGCTGTCTGGTTTTTTTAACATAAGCTCTAAGAAGAAGGCTTTGTCTGTTTTTATTTTTCCCCCATCCTCAGACCAGTGCTGAGAACAGTGGCTACACACCAATATTTGTCCATGAATATGGCATCAAATGAAGATTCTGATTCAGAAATCAACCTTGATGAGCCCCCATGGTGCTAGAAGCATGCTCATTATTTTAAGGAGCTAATTTTTTTCTTCTTTTTTTAAACACACCCCGGGCTGCAGGTGGTGCTAAACTGCTGCGCCGCCGCCGGGACTGCCCCAAGGAGCTAAATTTTAAGAAGACTGGACCAAGAAAGGGACAGGACTAACAATCACTGGTTCTCACTACGGGTCAGGAAATTTCTCATGTTCTTAATAAGCAGGTGCTGTCCCATTTTTCAGATCAGGAAACTGAGGTTTCGTGAGGTTAAATCATTTGCCTAAGGTCTCCTAGCTAATCAGTGGTGGATCTGTGGTTCAGACTTAGGACTCCCATGGTGGAGTGATTTCAAATATCTAATTACTGTAATACTTCATTATTAGAGGCTTACTGCATCAGCACTTAGGGATGTACTTGCCTCCTTACACTCAATGCTGAAAAAAATGTTTTAAATTCTTTTTATGGGAAGTTTTTAGGATTTTGATATTCAAACCAGATTAAGTAGGTGAAAGTGCTTTTTTAGACTTCTTGGCTCGACACTAAAAAATTTGTTCTGAATCCAAATCCAATATAAGTGTATTAGCTTTTTTCTAGCCAAGAGTTTACAGAAGCAAGAAATAAATCAACATGCCTCCAACCCCAAGGGATGATGCGGAGGAGAGAGATGGATGTGTGATCAGGTCTCAGAGGGCTCAGGCTTTTGTTCCAACTCTGCTGGTGAGCAGCTGTGTGATCTTGGCTGAGTCACTTCACCTCTCAGGCTGATAAGTTTATCAATGGGCAAATAGGAACTAATACCTCCTGCTTTGCTTGCTGCTTAGAGATGGTTGGATTCGGGAGAAGTAATGGAATTCAAATACTTTCAGAATCTGTGGTATCTAATTGAGAAAACTTTTGTGTTTGTGTTGAAAATGTCCTCCATTCTGTAATAATGGGGTTTGAGCTTTTTCCCATCTATTACCTAATTCTACTAATTCAGTTTAATTTGTATCTTAGGTAACATGTACTATTCGCACTTAAAATTTCATTTAGCTTTTTCACTAAATTACATGGAACATTCCTCCCTTCATTTGGCATTTGTGAATATTTTCCTGATTTTTTTTTCTTTTGAATTTTAGCTCAATCAAGATTTACTGTTTTTCCTCTAAGGCAACAAGTCCAAGTACCCAAATTCACCTCAGAGGGCATGCAGAGTTGAGTCGATGTTTCCCGGTGTACATGTTTCTTGGGTTGGCCCCAGATATGAAATATAATTATGGTGCTTTCTTGCCTGATATTAAGACAAGTCTGAGGAGGCCTGGCGTACATTCCTTGGGCTCATGAGTAATTATGGTGTTGGTGATGATCAGCTACTTTATAAGGTCTTGGGCTGCTGGCATTCTAGTTTTTCTGTAACACACATAACCTGTGAATCTAATTACCACTGTTTTGGTGCCGAACAAATATGTTTCACTTGTAAACCTTGTATTTATGTTCAGATGGGACTGGAGGGTGTGTGTTTGTGTGCATTGCAACCACTACAGCCCAGACATTCACACAAATATCCTCCGAATTCCGATCAGCCTTTGGTTTAATGGCCCATGCATTTCATATTCTTTTCTTGGTTGGAAAACTATTTATCAAGTTCTCTTTTTCTCCATTGCCATTCTTTTCCCTTCCTGTCTCTCTGTAAACTTTATAATACTGTGTTTCCTTTTGAAAGATTAGGTAAGAGGGAACACGTGTGTGAAAGTCGTGGCCAACTCCCATGTGCTGGGGGCCAGTGAGATTAAGGCCAAAGGCCAAATGACTTCGGCACCTGACAAGTGTGTGGATCTCATTATGGCCCTTAGGTCTGCG
Organism: Nyctereutes procyonoides; assembly: GCF_905146905.1. Taxonomy (NCBI): domain Eukaryota; kingdom Metazoa; phylum Chordata; class Mammalia; order Carnivora; family Canidae; genus Nyctereutes; species Nyctereutes procyonoides. The sequence continues at coordinate 7,499,769 of NW_026575030.1, read as the reverse complement.
GGGGCTTGAAAAAAAATCAATGGATTTGCAGGATGCATGGTCAACATTTGGTGAGAAAGCAAGTCTTCAATAACTTTGTTTCTAATGTGTGGCAGAGGTATGGCCCTCCCAGACATTTATTTTGTCTTCTAGCAGAAAAGTTCCTATCTACCCCATATATTTATGGATTCACAATAGCTTGAAGAAGTATTTGAAATGATCTGGTCTCATCTCTATTTTATAAATGAGTAGCATGAGCTTAGGAAGGAGAAAGAAAGTTTTCCAAGGCCTCTTCACAGCCTGATTTCCCTACTGCCAGCTGGATGCTCCATCTTTTACACCTGCTGTCATGGCACTGATGTCCAGGTATCCATGGGGAGCTTTTGTGCACCTACTCTGAGCTTGACAGTAAGTGTCTTGGTTTGGGGCTCACCAAGAAGTCCTTAGGGCCTAGTTTTGGCCTTCAGGGAATTTGGTAGCAAACTGGAAAGCCAAGACTAACGTGACACAACAGCCTCATTACGGTAAATAGCAGCTTACAGGTCAGAGATGACATCAGAGGAGCAGTGGGCCAGTTTCTCAGGACATGGAGGAGGTGGGAAAGACTGATCTACCCAGAGGAAACTTGGATGTAGAACTTGAAGCAGGTTTTGAAGGTTTGGAGTTTTGGAATTCCGGGAAAGCAGCGGGGCTTACAAAAGGCTTGGGGACCTTGAGGAGAGCCTGCAAGGGAAGCTCCAGAGTGAGGACAAGTCAACTTCTCAGTCTGTGTGTGGAAGGTGTGGGGATGAGGTGATGAACACTCTGAGCAGGGACGTGAGGAAGGCAATAGCCGGTGCCCAGGAAGTTCCTTCAGCTGCAAGAGCTGGAGAGGTGAGAGTGACATCTACAATGCCAACTTCTAGAATGACTAATCTCTTTGCCCTCCTCTTTGAGAGGTTTGCTCTGCTCATCCATATGGCTTTTCCGGGAAGGCCAGTGCCATATACGTGCCCGCACCATTTCTAGGGTGAGGCTGGAGTCTGGGAAAGAGGGGTAGTTCCCTCACAAGACCAGAAAGTCTCAGGCTAACACCAAAGCGCCCAGTGGCTGGGTAGAGTGATGGGTCTGCATTCCAACTTGGCGTCTTCCTGCTTCTGAACTGTGGCAAGCCACTAATACAGTCCAAACCTTGGGGTTCTCATCCATCCTTTATTGAGAGAATAACGCCTGCCCTAGCTACCACACACAGTGCTGCAAGAAGTTAATGAGAGAGCATATGTAGACAGTAAAAAGACAGCAATATCCATCATGTCACAACACTCTGCTACTGAGATGCTGGAGCATTTAATGCAGGGAGGAATTACGGGAGGAAGGACATATTTCCTTCTAAGGAAGTCACCATCTTCTGCCTTGACACTTAGAGCATTCTTTGACATTGTCTCTTCACTTTTTTTTTTCATTTCAGAATGGATAGAAATGGAACTAGCTTGAGGATTGTGCTCAGACTGATGACTGTGAGCAGCCCTAACCAGAACTGATCTGATGCTGCTGGCAGAGCCTTCAGAACTTGGGTGGCCCCTGCAAAGCTGAAAAATCAAGGAAAGGATGGCGGGGTAGGGGGCAGGGTGGTGAGATGATTGTCCCTCAAAAAAGAGGGGATGGTTTTCAAACTGTATTTTTAATATATTTTGTAAATTTTAATGACAACTCTGTCTGAAGCCATTAGCAGTTTCTAAGGTTCTCTGAGCAAGGTTTTCCTTGGAGATTGGCTTGATTATAGGTTTAGTCCTGATTCCTTTCTAAATGTAAAGAACCAGTTCATCTAGAACTCCACAAGTGCTTCCCCTCCCCACCCCCCTGGGAGGAAGAGCCCTGAGCTGGATGATGTGGCCACCTGGAAAAAGACAGTGTGCGACCAGTAGTAAGGGGACTTCTAGACCAGTGGAAGGAAGAAAAACCTTAGAAACATAAATAATGGGCACCAATAGATCTAGAGTCAGAGACATGTAAATGTATATGGAAAGGGCATTTATTGAGTGCTTGCTGGATGCCAAAATCTGTTTTTGATTCCAATTTTACAGGCTCAGAGTTTAAAGAAATCTGGATTTTTTTTTTCCTGGAAGACAGCAGGAATTCAGTGAAGAGTTTTCCTTTGCAGAATGGCACAGATACAGCCTTAGAGAGCTCCTCTGGACTGCCATGCAGAAGATGGATTTGGAACAGAGGCTAGAAGCAGGATAGCAATGGGCAGAAACCAGCAGGAGTACCCTGAACTGGGGCAGAGGCAGTGAGCAAGGATCAGATTTGGGAAAAAGTTTGGCAGCAAAAGTGTAAAGAGTTGGCCTTTGAGAAAATAGTGTCCATAGGTTTTGCTCTCTATATCTCCAGTGTCTAGTACTTATGCGATACTGGAGCTCAGGGCTTTGGAATGCTTGTTGGTTTCTTGGTTCACTATATTTTCTAAAGAAAATTCCACTATCCAGAGACGTGGACTAAAATTTACCCATAAGGATGTTTATTATAGTATCATTTTAATTGCAAAATTATGTCCAAATAGGGAAATTCTCCTTTGTTGGAGAGAATATTTGCAATGATTAAAATCATGTTTTCAATAGATAATGACATAGAAACTTCTAGCAAAATGTTAAATGTATACATAATGCAAACTACATATAAATAGTATGTTCCTGATTCCATGAGAAAAATACACACACAGAAAAGAGAAGGGAAAAATATATTGACATGTTAATCATAATTCTCTTGAGTTTTAAGACTACAACTGCTGTTTATTTTCGTCCTCCTGTATTTTTATATTTTTTCAAGTTTATACTATGGAGGGATAGAAGTATTCAAATCAGTAGGTTAAAAATCATTGTGGAAGACAAAAAAAAAAACTGAGACAATACCACTTAAAGATTTAGAAGATTGTGTTCAAGTGTCAGCACTGCCTTATGACTCAGGCGAGTCACTTATGTTCTAAGGTCTATAATTTTCTCATCTGTACAGTGGGCATAATAACATCTCCTTGCTAATTACAGGGTTATTGTAAATGTCAAACAAAATAAGGGATGTGGAAGTGCTTTGTTACTAGTATAAGTTGCTTCAAATATATGAGATTCCGGTTATTGCAAAGTTCCCTTCCCTCATGGGCACTCATAAGTGGCTACTAGAGGGCCCTCCAGAGGGGTAGGTCTCAACTTAATCTGGAGAAGGAGAGAGGGAGCTTATTCCAGTGGAGCTTATTCCATTTTGCCTGAATAGAGACTATCAGGTCTAGCCAACAGTAATTCCATTGTGTTAAAGAGAGAGTGGAGATTCTAGAAGCTGGAATGTTAGGGAAAGAGCAAGAAGTTGGCCAAAGAGGACCTCAGTCCTGGCAAGCTTGTTGGGATACTATGTCTGCAAAGTTGGGCTCTCCTTCCAGCTTTGGGACTCCAATCTTTAGTAACATTGAACCGGTTCTTCCTTACTCCCTCTGGGCCTCAGGATCCTCTGGCAAATATGAAAGCTTGTAAGAGCTAGACCCTACCCCAACCTTTCCCAGCACCTGTTCCATATTCTGTTGGTTTTGTGTAAAATAACCTCTTTTGTCACAGCTGTAATAAAAAGTCACTGTGAACAATTCAGGTGAAGGAGTGAATGAATAATATGAGTGGAACATACACGAGGTGGGGTCAGGGAATGGGCAAGCCAAGAGATGACATTATGTTGCAACCAAGAGATGTATATCAAATCTGTGTAAAGTGTAGGACCTTGTGCTTCCTACTGAGGGTTCAGAAACATGGGTCCCAGTCTCTGCCTACTTGAAGAGAGACAACAAATCATCGCATTCTGATTGCCAAGAATGCTTCACAGGGAGTGAGCACCCAGGAGATCAGGAGTGGATGACATGTGGACTGAAGAGGGGTGAAAATGGAGAGCAGATGACTGGGCGAAGCCTCCCAGCTGGGAATGACCACAGAGCTCAGGTAAGAAGATAGGTTTAGGGAGCACTCAGCTGACAGCTTCCCCCAGGTTGAACGCTTCTCATTGAGTTCTCTTGGACAAATCATTTAACTCAAATGAACCTCTGTTTCTTTGGTTGTGAAAATGAGGCTAATAATACTTCATGGGCTATAGAAATGGTTAAATGCAGGAAAGGAGATTAAGTTCCAGGTATATAGTAAGTGTTCAAAAAATATGAATTTTCTTTTTCTTTTTTTCCTTTGCGGCAGAAAATGTCTAGCCCCGGACCAGTGATTGAAAAACGGTGGCTTATGAGCGAAACCTAGTCTGTAGATATTGTTTTGTTTGGATCACGGAGTTCTGGCTCTCACTGTGTTTTTAAAACATTTGAATTCGTTGGAGACACTTGAAATTGGGAGATTTCATATAAATATCCAGATTTCCGACGTCTCTGGAAAACTCAGATCGGGCCACAGGGGCTCGAGTTAGCACTTGGCACTTACTGGCTGGCAAGGAGTCAGGGCTGCTCCCGTGGGTGGGGCCACATTCCGCACTTCTCCGCAGTCCCCACAACTCCCTACTGAGCCCCAACCCTGAGGCCGGTGTCAGCTGCAATCTATCATTGTGTTTGCACTGTTTTTGTTTCGTTTTGTTTTGTTTTTAATTCTTAAATTAAGAGTTGAGTGAAATTTCTTTTTATAGCCACAGCAGAAAAATGAAAGATTGGCCAAGATCATCATATGTTTCAAAAACAAAAACAAAAACAGAACAGGAAGAGAACTTATTTCTCTGGGGAAGTGAAGAAAATTCCTATGTGTTTAATATGCAGAGAAAGCGTGGCTATATTGAAAGAGTACGCTTGGCTTGCTTCTCGTGTTTATATTACCTGCCTGGTCCTTGTAGACCTTTGAGTTTGTTACCCTTAGCCTGGGCCACTTGTTCCTATCCATATGTGCTTGTGCAAAAGATCAGTCCCTCTTTATAATTTCCTGCTGCTATGAAGGGAAAACTCAGATGGAACTGAAGAAGCCATGCAGGCACCAGTGATGGGTGACATGAAGTCCACTGAGTTGGCTACTTGGTGTCTTGCCTCCACTAATATATGTCAATGTACCATGAAAACACACACTTCTTGGAGGTACTTTCTTCTCCCAGAGCTTCCTGGTGAGCACCTCCAAGACCATAGATAACTCTAAGCCAATGTGATGTTGGCTGGGAATGAAGGGAAAACAGTAGTTTTAGAGAACCATCATCTACTAGAAATGTGGCGTGAGCCACAAATGTGGGCCATACATGTAATCTGAAATTTTCTAGTACCACATGGTAAAAAAAAGTTGAAAGAAACAAGGAATTTAATGTAAATAGTGTTTTATTTTACCTAACATATCCAAAATAGTGTCATTTCAACATTTTAACATGGAGTCAAGGTCAAAAAGAATTGACATACTTATACTTTTTTCTCCTTCTGATTTAAGTCTTTGAAATTTGGTGTATGTTTTGGATTTACAGCACATCTCAGTTTGGGCGGCCATGTTCAAAGAGTTCACTAGCGGGCAGCCCTGGTGGCTCAGCGGTTTAGCACCACCTTCAGTCCCAGGGCCTGATCCTGGAGACCCGGGATTGAGTCCCACGTCAGGCTCCCTGCGTGGAGCCTGCTTCTCCCTCTGCCTGTGTCTCTGCCTCTCTCTCTCTGTCTCTCTCTGTCTCTCTCTTATGAATAAATAAATAAAATCTTAAAAAAAAGAGCTCACTAGCTTCCTATGGCCAGTGGCCACTGTGTTGATCAGTGCAGGTTTTGAAGATAGAGGGAGTGATCAGTAGCTATAGATACTTTACTGGCTTCATGGCTTTCCTGCTAGCTGACCTTGATTGGTCATACCTTGGTTTATGCCTTCTTGGGTACTCCTTATCCTCTGGATCATGTGCCTATACATACTCCCTAACTTGAACAGGAACCAGGCAGTTTAGGGCCACCTCCCCATGCTGTTTTCCTCTCCTTGCAAACTCTTCTGGATACAGGATGGTGTGGGACACTGTAGGAGGTGCTCACTATGTTTTCTTGGCCTGGTATGCTCTTTTTCTCAAAGAGAGTTTGAATTCTTCCAGAATGGGACATTCTCTGAGCTGAGGTCTCTGTTCTGAAGCAGGGTATTGACTTTGGCTGCTCCTGTTGAAACCTCCAAGATTACAGATCCAACTGAAACTCTGACTTTCACTGTTGACAGATGTTCATTCATTAATTTGTTGATTCATTAATAAACATGTCAGGCATAGTGCTTGGCACTAGCAATTCCAAAGATCATAAAAGCACATTTATAACTCAATAATTGCTCAATATGAAAACCAAACGAATGCTTTTCAGCATGACAGGTACAATTGTAGATGTAGAGTGGGATAGAGAAAGAGTGAGGGACATAAATGGAATAACCCACTGGTTGGGATTAGGGAAGGCTTCACAGAGGAGGTGATGTTAGAGCAGGGTCCTGAGGAATGAGTACAATTCAGCAGGCAGCAAGAGGGGCATGAACTTATGCTTGTGTGGCCAGGACATGCAGAACTCTGAAAGAGGGCCCCAAGGTGGGGCTGATGGCCAAAGCAGATGGTCCAGCTGTGTCTTTCCATTGTGAGTTTATAGGCGAGATTGTAGTCTGGAGACAGCTAGTTTGATATTCATTAGCCTTCTATTTATTGTGACTTTATCAAAATGCCCCAACGTGTGAAATGTCTAGTCTGATGACCACCTCAGATGACTTCTATTCTGTGCATCTTACAGAAATTTAGACAACTTTACTTGTTTGTACACATGGACCTCTTGGGCCCCATAAAGTCATTTCTATGGAGTACCTTCAACAGACATCTGAATAACTCTCGAAATTAACTACCATTAAACCGTAACCAAAATGTACATGTGGATTTGAGATGTGTCAACATGTGTTTTGCATCTTTCACTTGTGAAATTTATGTATCTTGCATGGCCTTTGGACAGACCCCATGTGTTTCACATATGGTTGGTACATTTCTTATTAGGAATGGTATAAAGAGGGTCAGGAGAATCAGACTACTGTATTGATAAACATAAGGTTTGAGATCCACTGATAAAAAATGGCTCCCGAGACACCCTCATTAATGGGAAGAATATTTTTCTTGGGAACATAGAATTTTATGGCTGGAAGGAATCTTGGAGAGAATCTGGTTGAACCTCTTCATTTTACATCTAAAAACTGAGTAAGTGACTCATTCAATGTCCTCAGATATCAACGGTAAAGCAAAGATGAGAACTGAAGCTGTCTGATTTCCAATCCAGTACTTCTTTCTATTTCCCACAATGCTTTGCTCATGATTCTTATTAAAAAAGCATTATTATTTTCCAGCTTAAAATGATTTCTGGATAGCAATTCTAGAATTTTCCAGATTGCAGCTGCGAGGACATGGGAAAAGATGGAAATGTGTGGGAGCAGAGTCGTGTGTTTGTGACTTAGGATTACAGCTCCAGGGCCTAGCAGCAGCATGTTTGGCATATAGTAGCTTCTCATTAGCAACTGGAGAATGAACAAACCGTACCAATAACCAAGGAGTCCAATGTGCCACCAGAATCTGTGAGAGAGCATCACAAAGATTATAAGATTATAAAACTAAGATGAGAACCACAATTAGGAGGTCAATATACATTTTGCCACAAAACAGGGCAAGCTTGATTTCCTGTAGAAAGTGTCTCTACCCAGAGATGACCTTCAAAATACTTAATGATCATGACCACACAGACACCAGACATCAGAGTAGAGGCTGCTGTGAACAATTGAAACAGGAACCATTCAGCACTGTCTCCTCCCATTTTACTGTCCTTTGAGATGCTCCAAATGTGTTTCCTCTCCCTCTCACCCAATAATTCTCCTTTCTATGTCCCCTGAGAGAATGAAACCCCAATAAAATTACAGAGAAAAAAGGAAATAAGGATGGTGGATGTGGATATTATTACATAGAGGTGTAGCTTTAGTGAGCAAAAACCTGTGGGTAGGAAGAACCCGAGTAATATTGCATGCTGGAGTCTAATTTGGGGGTACTTCTTCATTTCAGAGTCAAGCCAGGGAATTAAAAAAGGACATTTATGGACATGTATGTAGTAGGGCTCTGCTAGATGGGCATCTGCTAGATACTGGAGCTCTGGATTTCTGTGCACATCTTTCTGCTTGCTAGCTGTAGACCTGGGAAGGTTTTTTTTTCCAAACCAAAGTGTCAGCAAGTGGGGGTGAAGGGAGCTATATGAACTACACTTTCTGGGGAACACCCCGTCTGACCACGTCTTTGGTAATTATAAGATTAGAAAGCAGGAAAAACCCAACTCAGCACATATTAAACAAATGGCATAATAAATGATGGGGAATAAAATATTAAGAAACTTCTTGAAATACTCTGAAGGATGCATGAAGTCTTGTTTCCATAAAATGAGAGCAAAACACTGTGAGGAAGAAATAGCCTAAAATGATAATAGTGAGGACAGCAAAGAAGCTATTTTATATATAAAATAATAAAACAATATATATTTGCAGAATGGAAATCCTTACTGAAGACAGAAAATAGCAAAATTGGTGATGCAGAAGACTGAGGCAAAAATACTGAAGATGAACTAGATAGTCCCCCACTCCGAGATTGAGAGAAAAATGGACACAGTAATGATTAGAACAACAACATAGAATAGAATCAAGAGTATGGACTCTGGGGTGCTTGGGTGGCTCAGTAGTTTGGGCATCTGTCTTTGGCTTAGGCCATGACCCCAGGGTCCTGGGATTGAACCCTGCATTGGACTCCCTGCTCAACGGGGAGTCTCCTTCTCCCGCTCCCTCTGCTTGCGCATGCACTCTCTCTCTCACTCTTTGTCAAATAAATAAAATCTTTTTTTTGTTTTTTATTTATTTATGATAGGCACACAGTGAGAGAGAGAGAGGCAGAGACAAAGGCAGAGGGAGAAGCAGGCTCCATGCACCGGGAGCCCGATGTGGGACTCGATCCCGGGTCTCCAGGATCGCGCCCTGGGCCAAACGCAGGCGCCAAACCGCTGCGCCACCCAGGGATCCCCGTCAAATAAAATCTTAAAAAAAAAAAAAAAAAAGAATATGGACTCTGAAGGTGTAGCCTGGGATAAGCCCATCCGTAGTGGCAGTGTGACATTGGGCTAGTTGTATAACCTCTCTGTGCTTCGGTGTTGTTGACTGTAAAATAATAAAACAATAAGCGAGATTACCAATGTGGAGGGCAGAAGATGAGGATTAAATTTAGCCCTCAATAAGGATGAAACTTAATTAGATCTCTACCCTCCTTCATTCTCCTTTTACTTATACCCTTTATATCACTGCTTAGAATTATATCATATATACATATATATATATTTATTATTTTTTGCTTTCTATTGAAGATGTATTCCATGAGCACTAACACCTAATCTCTTTTTTCACTATCTCCATAGAGCAGCCTTTACAAAAACTATTACTGGAGATGTAAGTAAAGAAATTTTCCTGCTAGATAAAAAGACCTGGTTGTATATACTAGAGAAGCCTGTCATATCCAGTCATAATAATTAATAGAACCATTCTTAAAAATGTACTGACAAGTTTTTAGAAAAGAAGGAGTACTGGAGGCATCTGTGGGTAACAATTCATTTCTTTGCTTACAAATGAACACATTTTTTGCTGATGTCATCCTTACTCTCTGCTATAGTATATGACAGAAACAATAGAGCAATTTTGGGGAAATTTTGAGGAAAAACATTGGAAGTCAAGAATTTTATACTCATGTGCTAGAGGAATTATATAATATAACCACAATGTGCCTCTCTTTTAAAAAGGAGATAGATAAAAAATAAGACCTTGATGATGAGGAAGTCGTGCTATAAAGGGGGTGTGGTCGATATTCATGTTCTGCTCCTATGGCTTTAAAGTCCATCCACAGGTAAAGACTCCCACATTTGGTAAACTGAATAATGGCCCCCTATAGATTTCTACCTCCTCATTCCTGGAACCTATGAACATATTATCTTAAATAGTAAAGAGGACTTGGCAGATGTGACTAAGTAAGGATTTTAAGATAGATTATTTGGTATTATCCAGCTGGGCTCGATGTAATCACAATGGTCCTTATACAAGGAAGGCAAGAGAATCAGAATTAGAATAGTGAGAGACATGATGATGAGAAATTGGAGTGTTGTGAGGAAGGGACCATAAACCAAGAAATGTAGGCAGTGTTCAGAAGCTGAAAATGGTAAGGTAACAGATTCCCCCCACAGAGCCTCCAGAAAGAACTAGTCTTGCTGATACTTGAATTTTGGTCCAGTGAGACTTTGTTTTGGAATTCTTATCTCCAAAACTGAAAGATAATACACTTGTGTGTTTTTTAAAAATTGAGGTAAAATTTTGTAACAGTTAACCACTCTAAGGGGTACAATTCAGTGGCATTTAGTGAATTCACAGTGCTGTGCAACCACCATCTCTCTCTAGTTTTAAAACTTTTTCATTATTCCAGAAGAAAACTCCTACTCATTAAGCTAACCACTCTGCATTCCAGCCTCCCTCCCTGGCAATCACTCATCTGTCTCCATCTTTCTTTCTGGGGCTGTTGCAATAGACTCTTCATTCTATTCCTGCCTATGCTCTTGCCACCATTTTATCAGTGCTACATGTTGTATCTGAGTCCTTGTTTGTTTAATGAGTAAATCATATCATGTGTGTCTCCTACTGAAAATCCTTCAATGGCTTGCCATCATATTTAAAATAAAATCTACCACTCTTCTTATGTCCTTGCGATAGCTAATTTTATGTGTCAACTTGACTAGGCCACAGGGTAACCAGACATTTGTTCAAGCATTTCCTGGGTGTATCTGTGAGGATGTTTCTGAATGAGATTAACATTTGAATCAGTAGACTGAGTAAAGCAGCTGTCCTCCCTAATGTGGATGGGCCTCATCTGGTCAATTGAGGATCTTAAGTAGAACAAAAGGCTAACTTCTGGTAGTAAGAGAGGGCTCTTACCTGACTCCCCTGGGTTAAGTCATTGCTTGGTTTCTCTCTCTCTCTCTCTCTCTCTCTCTCTATATATATATATATATATATATATATATATATAATCTCTCTCTCTCTTTCCTATTCTATTTGGACAACCTTGACTAATACAGTCCTACAAGACTCTGCCTGTCCCCCTGAAGCCATGTTGAGATTCCCCCTCCTTCTGTTCATGATGCTTGAGCCTCATTGTTTTTTCTTCTCTTTGAGCTGGAGCTCACTCTTTCTTCTGACTGGAAACTCTTCCCCAGATCTACATATGGGTGGTTCTATATCATCATTCAGATGATTGCTCAAATACTATTTTTCCAAAGAGGATTCTTCTCTTACCACCTAAGCTAATGATACTCTACTCATTCTACTACATTATTCTGTTTGGTGTTTTTTCTTCCTTACAGGTAGCATTAGCTGGAATTACTTTATTTATTTAAAGTTTATTACATATTTATTGACTATTTCCTCTACCAGATTTTAAGCTTCATGAGTTTAGGGATTTTGTTTTATCCATAGTACCTTGTCTGTAGTATATGCTCAGTGTGTATTTATTGAATAAATAGATGAATGAATTCAATCAGGTTTAAATAATTCTTATAAACCTACCTGCAAAATCAGAAGAAAATAACAAGAATAATCATGTCCAACCCAAGACCATTTTAGAAAAAAAAGGAAGTTGGGGACAAAGCATTAAATGCACAGTAATTATCCTCTGAATCAGGCAATCAAAGGAGTCTAAGTACCAATAAATACAAAAATATGGAGTAAAAAAATATGTATGTTGTCTAAGTCAAGGAGAAGATTACAAAGTACATTCTTGGTAACAAAACACAGAAGAGAATTAATAAGATTTAAAAACAGAAGCTGGGGATGCCTGGGTTACTCAGCGGTTGAACACCTGCCTTTGGCCCAGTCGTGATCCCGGAGTCCCAGGATCGAGTCCCACATCAGGCTCCCTGCAGAGCCTGATTCTCCCTCTGCCTATGTCTCTGCTTCTCTCTGTCTCTCATGAATAAATAAATAAAATCTTAAAAAAAAAACAGAAGCCAAAAAATGCATAAAGACAGAGGACCAAACATCATTTATGAGACAAATATAAATGATTTACCTCCTATTAAAAATAAAATACCTTCATATAGGTCTAAAATATCCAAGTATGAAGGGGTACAATGAAGTGATGCAGAAATCTTAACAACAAAAAATGGGAAAAGATTTACTGGGGAAGTGTAAACCAAAGGAAATCAGGGTGGTGATATAAATTTCACACACAGTAGATTGCAAGGCAAGTTGTGTTACATGGGATAGAAAGAGTTCTCTTATAATGATGGAAGGTGAAATGTACAATGAGAGCATAAAACTAATGTATACCATGTGACTGTCATGAGCTATAGAACGCAAAAATGGGAGACAGTGAAGAGACAACACTTTCCACTTGTGAGAAATGTTCCTTTTAATATCTAACTGTCATGGGACAGGAGATATAAATACATAACATAATTTAAAAGACAGAATTAATTAGTATAGTAAGTGCTTTATATCCCACCAATGGAAATCACATCTTCTTTTCAAATATACATGAAACATACATGAAGTTGATCATACAATAGACACTTCAAAACCAAAAAATAATTTGAAAGCTTCTCAGGGCAAAAATTTCTCTGCTACAGTGTAAGACGAACAACAGAGGGGGCGAGACACACATATACACAGAGGCATATATAAACTCAAATCCTAAATTAGCTAGCAATTTAAAAGTCACTTTACATATTTTTTATTAATTACTGAGTCAAAATGAAATAAAAAGCATGATTGCAGATTGTGTAGAAAATAATGAAAATGAGAATATTACATATCAAAATGGATGTGACAGGCCAGTCTTCTTCACAGGTCTATTAGTACCTTAAATAATATAATAATAGTATAATAACCATGAAAATAAAGAATGTTTTAAAATACCATTTCTTCAACAAGTCTCTGGGACAAGAGACTTTGATGTGATACTTTAATCTTCCAAGAACCATAATTTTGATGCAATATAAACATTTCTTAAACAAAGGAAAAAATAAGAAAACTAACCAATTGTCTTATGGAACTAGAGATACTCCAATATCAAAAACTATGAAGTATATACTTTAAAAAGCTATAAAATAGTACCACATATGTCTATAAGTTTTAAAGGTCTGTATTAAAGTTGAGAAAACTGAATTCAATAACATAATAAAAAAGAACATTTAATCATGAGCTAGTAGGTCATATTAGGACATCTATCTCAATTTTAAGGTGTACCTTTTCTTTCTCATGTTTAAACATCTCTGAAGTTACAATATATTTTATGATCAACGGAATACAATAGTTTAATATAATTCATGCTATTCTTCCTAGATGCTAAAAGAGTATTAGACATAATTAAACACTACTTCTACTTTTAAAATATTTAGGAAGCTCGCAATACTAGGATCCTTCATATGAAGACTACCTAACTCATACCAACATTGTACATCATAGTAGCAAAATACAAGTATTTCCATTAATATTGGGAACAGAATAAGGATGCTTACTTTTACCATGAGAACAATAGGATATACAACGGAAAGTAGTGGAATTATTATTGAAAGAGGAAGGTACATTTATTGAAATTTGCAAATGTTACGATTATATGCCTAAAAAACCCCAAGATAATTGACAGAGAATCTTTCAGCAAAATAACCCGATAGAAGATAAATAGGCAACAACACTAGATTTCCCAAATGTCAGCAATATCCAGTTAAAAGGATAATAGGATAAAAAAAATAATCCTGTAGCAATGGAAAACAATAGTTAAGCGAAACCATAACAAGACATGCCTGGAATCTATAGGAAGCAAAGTGTAATTCACTGAGAGATACAAAGCTTTTGAAAGGCAAATGGTACGTTCTAAAGATGTTCATTCCTTTGGAAATAGCTCCTCGTTTTAAAATAATCTTTTCAAACATGATAGAAAGATTCTAACGTTTATCTAGAAGAACATTGTGGCCAGAATAGATAAAAGCAAGGAGAAGGGGCTTACTCTGCCCAATATTAATATGTGTTAAAGCTGTAATTCCAACATGCAGATTAAAATTTCTAAGTAGGGATCCCTGTGTGGCGCAGCGGTTTGGCGCCTGCCTTTGGCCCAGGGCGTGATCCTGGAGACCCCGGATCGAATCCCACGTCGGGCTCCCGGTGCATGGAGCCTGCTTCTCCCTCTGCCTATGTCTCTGCCTCTCTCTCTCTCTCTCTGTGACTATCATAAATAAATAAAAAATTAAAAAAAAATTAAAAAAATAAAATAAAATAAAAATAAAATTTCTAAGTAATTGTCCCTGAAAGCCCCTACCCATTTGGTCAGGGGTGCACCAGCAAACAAACACACGGCTAGTTGCGAGGAAAAAATCACTCCCACACTCACAATCACACAACAGACTAAATTCTGATTGGATTAAAGACTGAAGCATAAAATAGCAGATTATAAAATGGGGAGAACATAAACATTTCATTGATTTGGGGATCAGGAAGAAATTTTTGAAAGTAGATGCAAATGGACAGAAAAAAATGAACCTGATCACACAAAAAACTTAAAAGGCAAGTGACAACTTGGGAAAAATAGAATATCAAAGAAAAGGATGAATAGCTTATATATAAAAAAAGCTTTTAAAATTAATAAAGCATAAGAAATGTTTTAAAATCCCTAGCTAAAGAATCTGACTACATAATTAGTGAATGGGATTGAAGAAACCTAATATACCTGTAAAAATATGTCATTCTTACTGCTAGTCAGTGAGATGAAAATTAGCACAAGAGCCAGATATCACTTTTCTCTTTTCATATTGGAAAGAATAAAATAATCTGTTAATACAAATAAGGCTGTGATTGAATAGCACTCTGGTTAGAATTGAGTACAATGCTTCTCAAGTGTAAATTTCTTCTTATGTATCATGAGCCTCAAAATCTTTTATATACTCAAGTAATTTCATTGTTAAGAGACATTGCCTCATGAAACAATCAGACACAAAGGCTTAGGCATAACTATTTGTGACAAACATATGAAAATAGTGTAAGGAAAGGTACGGATGCAGATGGAATATTACACACTCAGTATAATCATGTTTTCTGAGTGAAAAAGTAGACACAAAATTGCATATACAGAATTTTCTCAATTTTGTTAAAAGTACATCCATTTGGGTATGTATGTGTATATATATATGCATGTTCACAGTACTACTATATATAGTTGAGAACTGAACAATGAGATTAGGGGGGGCAAACCCCTGCTCACTCAAAAATATGTGTGTAACTTTCTACTCCCTCAAAACTTAACTAATAGTCTACTGTTGATTGGAAGCCTTACTGATAACATAAACAGTTAACACATACTTCGCATGTTATATGTATTATATATTTTGTATCTCACAAAAAAGTAAGCCGGACAAAAGAAAATGTTATTAAGAAAATCATAAGGAAGAGAAAATACATTTATAGCACTGTACTGTTAAAAAAAATCCACATATAAGTGGGTTAATGCAATGCAAAGCTGTGCTGTTCAAGAGTCAACTGTATATATATATATGCATAAATGTATATAAATATATGTAAAATATATATGTATATACACCCATTTTTAAGAAAACTGAGAACATAGTGCCTATATACAATATTGTATATGTATAAACACAATAAAATTCTGAAAAGAAATATACTCAGCTATTACACATTATCATTGGGTAAGGATTATAAGCAAGTCTATTTTCTTTCTATTTCTTTGTATTTTCCAAAAATTCCCTCCCAAAAGTAGAATGGTCACAGGGAATCCATACAACACAGATAATGAAAACCCATAGGTAATTTTTGGCTCTATGCCTGTCCATATTCCTTTGCCTTCCTGCTTATGATAAAAAAAAAAAACAGAAAAGAAAAATACAAAGTGACCAGGTGTCTTGTTTTCTACATATCCCTCTAGCTCTGCAGAGATGGGTCATGAGGCAGAAAAAAGAATTTCAGCAGCAGGAAGAAACCCCAGTTAACATTTATCCCAACACTTCAATTTCACTCTTTGGTTCTCCTTTGTGTCTTCCAGATTTCTCTTTGGTCATTATCCCATTCTGCTTCTGGGAAAGAATGAAACTTGGTGATTTTCACCTTTATGTGTGTGTGAGTCACTTGATTTCCAAGATGTGCTCTGGGGCTCCACCTCTAAATGTGGGAATTCATTCATTGGATCATCTCACGGTGATGACTATGAGCAGGCCCTGAGGGAATGATCTTCTATCCACAAATTTGCAGTCCTCCATGCCCCCATGCCCCCATGGGGAACTCTCATCTCGGCCCTCGCCTCTGGGATTCCTGGAGATCCTCAAAAGTTTCCCTGGGATGACAGATGGCTTCCAGTGCACTGGAGACCAGCAGGACCTGACTTCCATGTGTGTCCCTCCTTGTCAGAGGTATCTTAGCAGGTAGGGAGCTCAGCTCGGTGGAGGGTCTCCCTGCCCATGCTAGACCTCAACTGGGAATGGGAAAGAACAGGTGCCAAGGACAGCCATACTGTGGGTGGGTCTGGCTCTGACTGGCAAGTTGATAAAGACAATTCAACTTGGCTCTTCAGAAAGCAGGAAGGTATTGGGCAGAGGTTTAGTTTTTTACAATCTGCAAAGTTCCAGGGTGACTTTCCTATCACTTCTTTCACTTTGGATGGTGTGTTCAGACCCTTAGCAAAGACAAGAATTACCCACAGCAGGATGAGGGTGAGATAAAAGAAACCAATTAGCCAAAAGGAAGGCAGGTAAGGAACCAGGGGAAAAGTAGTAGACTCTCTTTCCACAGAGCCTACAGCACCAAAGAAACTTGCAGCCAGGGATTCTGTGACCTGGCTTTTTTTTTTTTTTCTCATCCATACTGGAAAAACCCATTCTGTTTGGAAATCAAAAGATTTTAAGGTTGGAAGCACCATTAAAGATCTTGTGTTTTGTGTAATACTAGTTCTGCAAAATGAAAAAACAAACAAAAAGAACAACCAGTGATTCTATGGTTCGGTAAGTTTGGGAAATTCTGTGTATGATATTGACTTCTTGGAGACTCATAAAGACCAAGAGTATTTAAAAGGCTTTGAGAATTACTGCAGGTAAAACACAAATAAAGACAAATCTCTGTTGCTCTGTTTAATTTTATAATTTTCCAAATTTCCTTGATTGCTGTGGTAGAAATGATCAGCAACAATTCCTTCTATTTCTTGTAAACAAAGACCATCCTTCCCATCAAGAGGCAGAGGCTGTTTGCTCCTCTGTGCTGTGCTGGCCCTGTGACCTACACAGTGTGGGAAAAGTGACATTGTGTTAGTTCTGCGCTTAGCCCTTAAGAGGGCTGACAGCTTCTGCTTCTCCTCACTTAGAAGTCAGCTGCTATGCTGTAAAGAAGCTTGCACTAGACTCTGAAATAGTAGGAGGCCAGATGAAGGGAAGCCCTGCTCACCCAGGATCCCTCAGCTAGGAACAGTGCTGGAGCTGCCCTTATTTTTTTTAAGATTATTTATTTATTTGACAGAGAGAGAGAGAGAGAGAGAGGACATGAGCTGTGATAGAGGCAGAGAGAGAAGCAGACTCGCCAAGGAGCAGAGCCCTATGCTGGGCTCAATCTCAGGACTCTGGGATCATGACCGAGCTGAAGGCAAATGCTTAACTGACTGAGCCACCCAGGGGCCTCTGGAGCCACTCTTTGATAAACATTTGGAGACTCTTCTCAGGACCAAGCCCTGTGGCAGGCAATTGGGAATATGGCAATGAAGAATACTTAGTCTCTGCTCTTTAGAAATGTCCAGTTTTGTTTTATTCCAGGACAGGATTAGAAACAGACAATTAAGCAGAGAGGAAAGGATAGTGATAGAGGTAGATAGAGGGTGCTGTGGGAGGTCAGAGGATGGCCTCAGATCTCATTTTCATCTGGTCAGCATCTTCTTGAAAGAGAAGTCTTTCTTTCTTTCTTTCTTTCTTTCTTTCTTTCTTTCTTTCTTTCTTTCTTCCTTCCTTCCTTCCTTCCTTCCTTCCTTCCTTCCTTCTCCTTCTTTCCTTCCTTATAGAGAGCATGTGCATGTGCATACAAGTGAGTGGGGGTGGGTGGGGAGGGCCAGAGGGAGAGAGAGGATCTTGGGCAGTCTCCATGCCCAGCACGAAGCCCAATCCAAGGCACAATCGTGACCCTAAGATCATGACCCAAGCCATCAAAAGCCATGGATATCAAGAGCCAGAGGCTTAACTGACTGAGTTACCCAGGTGTCCCAAGATAAGTCATTTTAGTTGAATCCTGAGGATGAAGAGTGTGGTGGGTTTGAAATAATGTCCACAGGGATCCCTGGGTGGCGCAGCGGTTTAGCGCCTGCCTTTGGCCCAGGGCGCGATCCTGGAGACCCAGGATCGAATCCCACGTCGGGCTCCCGGTGCATGGAGCCTGCTTCTCCCTCTGCCTATGTCTCTGCCTCTCTCTCTCTCTGTGTGACTATCATAAATAAATAAAAGAAAATTTAAAAAAAATGTTAAAAAAAAAAAAGAAATATGTCCACAAATTCTTTGGCAATCCTCCCCTCAAAAGATAGAGCCTAGGGCAGCCCCGGGTGGCTCAGCAGTTTAGAGCCGCCTTCAGCCCAGGGCCTGATCCTGGAGACCCTGGATCGAGTCCCACATCAGGCTTCCTGCATGGAGCCTGCTTCTCCCTCTGTGTCTCTGCCTCTATCTCTCTCTGTCTCTGTCTCTCATGAATAAATAAAAATCTTAAAAAAAAAAAGATGGAGCCTAAGTCCTCTCTCATTGAGTGTGATTTCAGTGACTTGCTTCTGACCATATATGTGGCTGAGGTGATGGTATGTGACTTATTGCAGTTTCCTTTTCCCCCTTCCCCTCTGTCTCTATCTCTTTGTCTCTTTCTCACTTGCACTGAATGAAGTCAGCCACCGTGGTGTAAAGATACTCAAGTAGCCTATGGAAACATCCATCCATACAATGAAGAACTGAAGCCTCTTGCCAAAAGCCATGTGAAAGAGCCACCTTTGCAAGGACCATGTAGCCTAATTGTGCCTTCAGATGAATGCAGCCCTAAGTTAACTGCATCCTTATTGAGAGAGCCCTGAACCAGAACCACCCAATCAAACCACTCTTTGGGGGCCAGTGCCACCTGAGTCAATTCCCAGCCTGATTTCCTATGGAAGAGGCTGCCTTTGAATTTGCCACCAGCTCCAGGACCACGAAGCTCAGAAAGAGAGGAGAGTCTCTACTTTGCAGATTTAAGACCAGCCTCTGAATTATTGAGATTTCCTGCCCAAGGGCCCATCTCTGTGCTGAAAGGTTGACAGTACAAATGATAATATCCCCTTCTTACCCTGGGAAAAGTCTACCTCCTATCACCAGGTTGTAACTTTACCCTAAATCGGTGGTTTTCAACTGTGGCTGCATATTGGAATCACCTGGGAAGCATTCAAAGCTTCCAAATGTCCAGGTCCAATCCTAGAAGAATTATACCAGAATCTCTGGGCAGGGGAGCTAGGCATCAGTATTTCTCAAAGGCCCCCAGGTGATTCTAGTGTATAGCAAAGGTTGAAAACCACTGTGATCTGTCCTGAACTGGATAAGCAACTCCCAGCAAATAGTGAGGCTGGTGATTTCTCAGTACCCCAGATTTTCACAGGGAAGCAAAAAATACACGAGGACTACTGTCTGTGGCTTAGCATACTCAGATTCAAGGGCAGGAGGCTACAGGCTATGTTGTGTCTCCCAACACAAATAGTCCAGGATTCTGTGGCTCAGAAAGTATTCAGTCCTTAGACATGACCTCCCTTCTGATAGTAAACAAAAAATCTCATATTTATCTAGCTTTTACTATGGCCAAGCACCATTCTGAGATCTTCACCAGTCTTAACTTAGTCTTACTAAGACTTCGTAACATCTTATAGATGAAAACATTTAAGCACAGAGAGGTCAAGCAATTTGCCCAAGTTTATGCAGCCAGTAAGGGGTGGAGCTGAGTTCACTGTCCAGGCATCTGGCTTCAGAGCTATCACTCTTTGTAACTTTGACATTCTGCTTCTCTGGGCTGTTGATGGTCTCCACTCTAGGGTGAATCCCAATCTGCTGGATTGGGTGGGTAAATGATGGAGGAGGAGAGGAATGGATTTAAAATAAAGAGTCCAAAAATAAATAAATAAATAAAGAGTCCTGGGGTGCCTGGGTGGCTCAGTCAGTTAAGCAGCTGCCTTCTGCTGAGGTCATGGTCCCAGGGTCCTGGGATCGAGCCCTATACTGGGCTCCCTGCTCAGTGGGGAGCCTGCTTCTCCCCTCTCCCTTCCCCTGCTTATGGTCTCTCATGCTCTTTCTCTCTCAAATAAAATCTTAAAAAATAATAATAAAATAAAATAAAATGCAGAGTACTGAATCCCAGGCCGAGTACTGACCCTAATTCAGTGGGTTGAAGTAGGCCAGGAATCTGCATTTTTAAACAAACAGCTCCCTGTTCATTCTGAGGCAGAAGTATTCAGTTTGTACTGTCAACACTCAGGCTTCAAGTCCTAGAAGCCCAGGCTGTCTGAGCTAGAAGGGACATCTAAGCTCCCTGGCTATTCATAGGACTCCTTTTTCCAGTTGGTTCCACTCTGTTTTGTAGTTTATGGAAGCAGCTGAGAAGCAGAGTGTAGACAGGGAGAAGATGACAGTAATGGGTCACAGCCTCAGCATTGTTGTAAGTGCTGGACTATCCTAACCCAATGACCACAATAATAGTATATACAAATAGTATGCCCATTTCGTAGGGGAACTCAGAGTCACGAGTAGCTTAAAGGTTTTGCTTAGGATCACTTGCCTAAGGAAGATTTGCTCTCAGGCAACTTAACTCTAGCATTTGTGCCCTTAACCCCTCTGCTACACAGCCTAGCAAGGGCAACCTGAGAAAGCAGTGTTTGAGCAACGTGGCCAGGTACGGGTGGCCTGAGGTTAAGAATCCAGCAGGCAATACTCTGGGAGTGGTTATGGCCCAGGGACTTCCAGGAACTTGGCCACTCATTTGAGTTTTGGTTGTGTGCTAGGCTGGCATGTAAGATAAATCCCCTACACTCCTTCTTCCACATGACCCAGCTCTATGGATAGACTTGTATGCCGGGTGCTGTGGGCAGTCAAGGTAAAAGGCTGGCTCCAGGTTGGATTTAGGTCAGAATGCCATGGAGAGAAGATTCTAGATGTGGCAAGTGAGATGTGAAGGAGACAATTTGGAGGAAGCAGGGAAATGGAAAGAGCATTACCATGAAAAGTAGGACTTTCCTCAGGGTTGCGAGTCCCTGGAAGGCACTGGGCATAGGAAACGCTGAATTTCCCATTTTATAGGGGATGGGGGCATTTAGCTGCCTTTATTTTAATACTGAGGTAAGAGTAGCTCCTTGAATTTTAAGAATTTAGGGAGTTTTGGAGATAGCCAATGCTGGGTTTATACAAATCAGGGCTAATTCTGACCATTCCCGGTTAGTTTAGACAAAGGACCTAAAATGAGTCAGGAGGGATTTTGCGTCATTTCGCAGACAGCCGTGGGGTTCCGGAGCCTGGGCGAGGGAAGGAGACAGTTCGGGAAGGCTGTAATTAGAGTGATGGCTTTGAACAAGTCCCACGTGGGGCTCAACCTGAGCAGAGTGGCAGGTGACAGCAAGCCCTTGCCCTGCTCTGCACGGGTCCTGCTGCTCTCAGGCCCCTGCCCTGCACCAACACCGCCGTCCCCACCCCATGGACCTCTTCAGGCCCCAGAGTCCTCATGGAATCTGACTGATGCCCTGGTACTGCCTGTGTCCACAACCCAGGTAACTTATGGTGTCAGGAGCACTTGAGTTTTCTAGACAAATAAGCCCCTGCCAGAGTCACCTGGGCTGAGACCTGTGGGGCTTTCTCTGCCTCTGGGCCTGGCCCCTGCCCTTCAGGAGCTGGGTTACCCTTTACAACATGGCCTTTTTTCTTTTCTTTGTTTCTTTATTTTTTAAAGATTTTATTTATTCATTCATTTTTATTTATTTATTCAGAGACATAGGCAGAGGGAGAAGCAGACTTACTGCTAGGAGTCCGATGCGGGACTCGATCCCAGGACCCCGGGATCACAACTTGAGCCAAAGACAGATACTCAACCACTGAGCCACTCAGGTGCCCCACATCACACCTTATTTTAACTGTGGCCCTCTGATGAGGCCAAATCGATGTGCCTATTTCCATTTCACAGATGGAGAGGCTGAGGTTTAGAGAGAATAAATAACTTGCCAGCCAAGGACACATGGCTGCAGGATGTGAAGGTTAGCAGATCCATTGGGTTCAGAGTGAGTTTTCTTGGCTTCAGGCTCCATTTTGTATTTATTAGACATTTATTAGACAAGTTTAGTTCTCTTGTGAGGACTTGAAGCTTTTTCAGGGCAGGAAGTGTGCCTTCTGTTCCTTTAGGATGTCTTCTGGGTCTGCAGCCTGCAGGTAGGTGCCCAGTGAATGCTGTTCACTGAGTCTGACTTTCCAGAGTCCAGTCTCCCACGGCCACTTGTCCTGTTGATGTGTCCCCAAGTTTGAATCCTACATTCACTGGGCGTATGAGTTGGATATATCCTCAGACTATGTCATCGGTGTTCTCTCTCATCCACCTGAGTCTTCTGCTTAAAGGGAGACATGAATAAAGGCAGGAAAAGCAGCTTCCTGTGAGACCAATGTACAGCCATCACGTTGCTTGGCTTTTCAGAAGTCTTGCTGAACATTTGTTACATGTCGTGCTCTGTGCTTGGCCCTGGAGCACAGGATAAAGTAGGCAGGCATGACCCAAGTCCTCCTGGAGCTATGGTCCAGAGTGGCAGAGGCACACATTTTAGATCTCATGATAAAGGAGAAAGAGAATGCAGTGAGAGTGAGGCATCTGGAGACCTGACTCTTTGGGGGGCCCGGGGGCACTGCCCAGAGGATGTGGCTTCTAAGCTGGAACCTGAGGAATGAATTGCAGACTAGAGTGGGGAGGAACTAGAGGGTCAGGAAGCAGGAAAGACCTTGTTTAAGTTCAAAAGTGTCTGGAGCAAGCTAAGGGTCTGTGTGTGTTTCAAGGGGTAGGGGAGCACACTGGGAGGAAGTTACAAGATGGGGCTGAGGACAAAGGCCCCAGTGTAGGGCTTTTGGGCTTTACTCTAAGGGCAATGGAATTAAATCCATTGATGGCTTTTAAATGGGGAGTAGCAGGCTCTGCTTTTCACTTTAAAACGATCTTTCTGGGATGCCTGGTGGCTCAGCAGTTGAGCATCTGCCTTTGGCTCATGTCGTGATCCCGGGATCCTGAGTGGAGTCCCGCATTGGGCTCCCTGCGAGGAGCCTGCTTCTCCCTCTGCCTCTCTCTCTGTGTCTGTCATGATTCAATAAATAAATCTAAAAAAAAAAAACCTTTCTGACTGTCACAGACAATAACTTGTGGCACGGGGGCTGGGAGGTGCAGGGACAGCAGTGAGCAGGCTGTTGCCGTGGCCTGGGTGGGAGATGGTGGTGGCCTCACAGAAATGGAAAGAAGCAGGCAAAGATGAGAGATGTGTAGGATGCAGCATGGATATGACTTGGAGAGGGACATGGTGTCAGGGGCAATGGTGGAGGCACATGGGGATTGTGGCGTCAGTCTCATGATGGAGAAGAATGGAGAGAGAGCAGTGCAGGTGGGTGTTCAGGTTGGGTTGTATGGGTTTTGAGAGTCCCGTGAGATGCCTAAGGGCGGGCCTGCTGGGGAGCCGGATGAAGAACCTCAAACTCTGGGATGAGACATAAGCCTGGGATGGGGATGTTCATTTGGGAAAGCCGACCCTGTGGTAAGTGTCCTGATTACATGGGGAGGAGGTGAGGGGTGAGAAGACAGAGGCTTGGGCTGAGCCTTGAGAAGGATCCTGCTCTAGACAACTGTGAAGCAGCTGCTGGAGAAACATCTGGAAGACTGGTGGCTAGGATCATGGCAGCCACGGAAGAGTGTTGCAAGAGAAAGGGAGCTATTAAATGTGCCAAGTGTTTCCTAGACAGCAAGTAAGATGGGGCTGTGAATTGTCCATGGTGACCTGGAGGTAATTGCAGAGGAAGTTTAGGAGCAGGTACCTGTGTTTTCCAGGAATAGGAGGTGAGGAAATAGAAAGTTAGTGCCTGGACTCAGGTTCAAGTATAACTCTGAGTCTGCAAAGGTGACTTCCCTCATCTGGATCCCAGCATTCTCACCTGAAAAATGAAGGGGTTGAGCTGTTGGGTCTAAACGACATTCTCTAATCCCAGCAAAATGGGATTATTCCCATTAGCAGCATATAACTGCAAGAGGTTTTTAATGACACGAGCTTCCACTGGCTCCTTGGGGCTGTCAAGCCTGGTGTAACAGGCCAACTGGGAAATTTCTTGCTCAGCTCCACATTTCCTCCATTTGATTTCAGGTCATTGCCCCTAGCGACAGTCCTCTCTAGACTATCTCATAGATTCTGATTTCTACATTCGTGGAACACTTATACAGTGGCATAATATTTTCCATTGTTTCTTGTCTGAATCTTTTGCTCCATCTCTTTCCTCCTATGACCTTGCTAAGTACACACATGTAAAAGCAAATCCTTGAAAATTTATCAAACGATAATTATATCCTAGGTACGGTCCAAGTGATGTGCATGTGTGTATGTGTGTGTGCGCGCAAACACTGTGATGACAACGATGGGGAACTGGAGTTCAACTATAAGCATAGGTAGTGCACAGAGTCTGATGAACTTTTGAAGGCCACTTTTTGGATTGGACCGTTTAGAGAAAATTCTGGAAAGGAAGGAACAGAAGAGGATTTTATGATTAAAAATCAATTTTAGATGATATCTTCTGCCAGTAGAATTTTATAGCAAGTTGTTTACTGGCATCAGGGCATTCAGATGTGGAAAAGACAGCAACGATCGGTATTTTTGTTTTTATTTCTCTCTCTTGCATTATATGGTGGGGTAAGCTTCGGTCCCCGAGAGGCAAGCAAGTCACACAGCTAATTGGTGTGGCACTACAGAAGTGGTAGGATTTGTACATGGGATCTTCAAGTCTCCTCTTGACACAGCAGAGCACTCTGTGTGCTAAACATGAGGCTGGCACCACTGGGATGCAGAGAACCTTGACTTTCATTGGGTCTCACTGGGGAAACCCTTGTGGAACAATCTAGGACTACCTCTATATTCATTCTGTATCTGTATCTGTACAAAAGTACTGCAGAGACAAGAGACATGTGGGCCTTGAAGTCTTGAATTTTCAAGTAGGTAGAGAGAGTGAGGGAAGGGGCGAGAGGATCCTAAGGACAGAGAGAAGAATAGAGTGGAATAGGGTGGGTCTCCGGGAAGAACTCATGTAGCCACAGCCACGTGTGAAGAGAAATCAGGAGTAGAAGTGTGGGATTAGATTAGGTGAATCAAAAGATATTACAGAAATATAGTACAGTCATCAATTTTTATATGTACCTGTATAGACAAAAGAGCAAGCTGAGGGGGTTCCTAGAGTTCTTCCTTCCACCCCTATATCACAGCATGTGGATGTTGTCTGCTTTGCTGCTCCTTATTTCCCAGAGAGAGAATTGGACTCAAAGGTCCACAGCCCACCAGCTGGGTGAGGTGGAAGAGGAGGGATCCAGTGCAGCCATGATGGTGTGAGCAAGATGGCTGGGGGAAGAGTGAGGGGTGCCCAGGCATTGGGGACTACATGCTTGAATCCCCTTAAGGAGTTTGAGAAAGACAAATGGAACTGGAATTCTGGTACATTTTAAGTATGCCCCTAGTTAGAATCATGCCACATCGTGTACCTATCCCTTACTTAACCTCTTTAATTTGTTTTCCCAAGCCCTGTCTCTAAGACAAAAGCTGTTGAATGAAGGAAATCTTTCCATTCTTTTAGTAGGAAAAATTATGGTGAATTTCATCCCAGCAATTTTCACCAAGAGAAAAATACATTAACTGAACAATGAAAATAAGATATTGTGATTTCTAATAAGAAATATATATTTGGATCATTTCCTAAATGATGAGACCCACCCTCCAAATCTTTTGTTATGTTAAGGAATTGAGTTTTGGATAGCACCTAAGGATGGAACTGCTTGCCAGGAGAACCAACTATGTAATTAGAGAGTTAAAACCTTCAGTTCCACTTCTTTGACCCCCTGGGGAGGGGGAAGGGGTGGAGATTGACTCAGTCTCCAGTGGTCAGTAATTTAATCAATCATGCCTCTGTTATGAACCCTCCATAAAAACTCAAAAGAATGGGGTTCAGCAAGCTTCTGGATTGGTGAATGTGTAAAGATGTGGGAGATTGTTCTTTCCCCCTACGTTGCCTACACATCTCTTCCATCTGGCTGTTCCTGACTTACGTCCTTTTATAATAAACTGTGATCTAGTAAGTAAATATTTCTCTGAGTTCTGTGAGCTACTCTAGCGAATTAACTGAACCCAAGGAGGGGGTCCATTGGAACCTCCAATCTATAGTCAATTGGTCAGAAACCCAGGTGACAACTTGAGCTTCAGACTGGTATCTGAAGTGGGGTGAGAGAGCACAGTCTTGTAGAACTGAGCCCTTCGCCAGTGGGATCTGAAGCTGTCTCTAAGTAGAAGTATCACAGTTGAGTTGAACTGTAAGACACCCAGCTGGTGTTTTGGAGAAGTGTTTGGTCATATAGAAAAATCTGCCCCCTCATCCTGCCTGCTATAATTGGTTTCAGGACCTTTAAGTTCATATTAAGTCATAAAAGCAACTTGAAAGTGAATAAATAAACCTTACTTGTGAGTGAAGAATCATTGTATTTATCAAAGGAAGAAACAAAGACTTGATACTAGCTGGTAGAAGTCAAGGGGTCATTCTTTAGAAAATGCTTTTTTTTATGCACTGTTTTTAAAGATATATTATAATTTTGGATGGGAGAACTTGTGGTTATTTTGCACTTAAGCTGTACTTATAAAAAGCAATGTCAAAGAAAAACACTTTAAACAAAATAAAGGCTAATTATACTAGTGCATTGAAGCACATGGAAATAATGAAATAATGCATGTTAGTAACAGATTAAAAAGTCATAGAAGATACTACCTCTTCATCTTTCTTGTTTGGTGTACAAAAAACAAAATGTTTTGGGTTCATTCGAATATGAATTCAATTTTGTCCCCAGTGGTATTCTTTAACCAGAGTATGTGGTGTCAAGCAAATTGTTGAGTGAGTCTTTGCCTGAAACCATAATGTCGAAACTTCACTTTTTATAACATATTTATTTGCAGTATTGAGGGGTGAGCAACTTGTTATATTGAATAAAAATGAGGTGTTATCTGAAAAATGGTACTCCTTTTCAAGAGCCTTTATGACAAAGATAACAGATCATTAACAGATACACAGAGAAGGGAGTCTTCAAACTTTTGCCCAAAATATTTCCACTGCCCAGGACAACTTCCTGTCCACATCCTTTTTGCCTTTTTTGGCCTGGAACACTCTTATTCAAGTTTTCAGAATAAGCTCAAAAGTTAAATTCTTTTTTTTTTTAAGATTTTATTTATTTATTCATGAGACACAGAGAGACAGGCAGAGACACAGGCAGAAGGAGAAGAAGCAGGCTCCCTGTGGGGATCCTGATGCAGGACTCAATCCCAGGACCCCAGGATCATGACCTGAGTCAAAGGCAGATGCTCAGCCACTGAGCCACCCAGGTGCCCCCCAGGGGTCAAATTCTTTGGGGGATCTTCTTTGATCTGTCCCTCGGTATCTTCAGCTCCCTCTATTTGGTCCAGTGCTTTCTCCTCCATGCACCAAGGTCCCTGTATCCCCAACTAGCAGAACATTTAGGCAACCACTATACTATGCCTTTTCACATTTTCATGTTTCCAGCTTGCTTTTCTCATTAGAATGTATGTTTCTTGTGAGTAGAGACTGTGGATGTATTCAGTGTCAACAGTGCCTGGCACAGTGCCTGGTGTACAGGAGACAGCTGATAAATTAGTGAATGTGTGTACATCATTCAGGGAAGAATTGGGAAGCCAAACTTGATGGCTGTAGAAAGTGTATTTGGGAAGTGTATTAGCCAGCTTTCAGCACTGTAAGATAACAATCCCAGTATTTCAGTGGCTCCCAGCAACAAACATTTATTTATTGTGACATTAATGTAGATTATGGGTAGACTAGGAATCTGATCTAAGCTGTGTGCAAACTGGCTCCACATGTTTTCTCATTTGGACTCCGTACTCAAGGTGGAAGGGAGAAGTGTAACTAGCAAAGCAAAATACATCACTAAAGTTTCTGTTTTCGTGTGGGAGGTAAAGTATACTCCACTTACAGGGAGGCATCGTACAAATCTCATTTAGATGAAATGGACATACAGTCATGTTAGAGGGGAGAGATGGAAAGTTGCGAATAATAAGACAATCCGATTCAGGAATTTTGTTTTTCTTCTATTTTTTATAATAGCCTTATTGAATTATAATTAACATATAACAAATTGCACATTTTGTACGACTTGATAAATTTGGCATAAGTGTACAACCTGTGAGACCATACTACAGTCTAGATCAAGGGTAGGCAAACTCTAGCTCATGAGCCAAATAAAGTTTTATTGGAAAACAATTGTACCCATTTGTTTTCATATTGTTTATGGCTGCTTTGTTGCTATGGTGGCAGAGTTGAGTGGTTGCAATAGAGACTAAATATATAGTTACAAAGCCAAGAATACTCACTACCTGTTTAGTGACAGAAAAAAGTTTGTCAACTCTTGATCTAGATAATGAACATATTCATTATCAACTTTCTTTGTGCCTCTTTAATTCCTCCCTTTTACCTTTTCCAAATCCCTCCCATCCAGGTAACTACTGATTTGCTCTCTGTCTATATATTGTTTGTCTTTCTTGCATTTTATATAAAGGAAACCATACTTCATATGTTCTTTCTTGCATCTTTCTTTCACTCAAATAGTTATTTTGGCATTTTCCATATTGTAAAATAGATCAATATTTATTCTTTTAAATTGTTAATCAGTATTCTATTGAATGGATATACCACAGTTTGTTTAGCCATTTACTTGTTGGTGGACATTTGGGTTGTTTGCAGTTTACAGTCGTTACCATGAAAGCTGCTATAAGATTTTTTTTTTTGCTATAAGATTTTTATACAAATATTTCTAGGGTCATGTACTTACATTTATCTTTAGTATTTACCTAAAAGTAGAAAGTCTGGATTATGTAGTAGATGTATATGTAAACATTTAAGAAACTCTCAAATTGTTGTCCAGCATGTTTCCTGCCATTTTGTGATCCCACCAACAGTATATAAGAGTTCCAGGTCATTCACATTCTTACCAACACCTAGTATGGTCAGTCCTTTTAATTTTAGCATTCTAGTAGGTATATAGTGGTGTGTCTGCGGTTTTAAATTGTGTTCCTTAATGACTATTGATACTGTCTTAATCTACTAGAGTTGCCATGAAGGAGTTCACACACTGAGTGGGCTAACCAACAGACATTAATTTGCTCATATTTCTGGAGCCTAGAAAATCAAGATCGGGGCGCTAAAATAGTTAGGTTCTGGTGATGGTTCTCTTCTAAGCTTGGGGATGTGCACCTTCTCATTACACTCTTTTTTTCCCCCTAAGATTTTATTTATTTATTTGAGAGAGAGAGAGAGAGAGAGAATATTCAAGGCTAAAGAGGGCGACTGATGGACGTGGGGCTCAATCCCAGGACCTCAGGACCATGATCTGAGCTGAAGGCAGACACTTGACTGAGACACCCAGGCACCCCTTGCTACATTCTCACACAGCCTTACCTCAGTGAGAACATGTAAGAGATGAGAGGGAGGAGAGAAGCAGAAAAAGGAGATTGAGAGGAACTTCTTATAAGGCCCCTAGTCCAAATTTGAAGGCCCTTCTCTCATGACTTTGTCTAGTTCTAATTATCCCTCAAAAGCCCCATCTCCAAATATTATCACATGAGGTATAGAAATTCAAAGGATGATTCGAGGGATGGCAAACACAATCAGTCCATTAACAGACCTTGGGCATCTTCTTCCAAACTGGAAATGAAAATTGATTTCTTTTGTATGTGAGTATCCAATTCCTCCTGTGCTATTTGTTCTGAATTGCTTTTGCAACATTATTAAAAATCAGTTGTTCACATATGTGTGTATCTACCTCTAAACTCTCTATTCTGTTCCATTGACATATTTATATAGTTTTAATATGTACTCTATCCCATTGCCTTGATGTCTGTAGCTTTGTACTGAGTCTTAAGGTCAGATCATGTTAGTCTTTCAACTTTGTTCTTTTCTTTCAAAGTCATTTTGGCTACTCTAGGTCTTTGGCATTCCCGTAAAATTTTTAGAATCACATTGTCAATTTCTAAAGACAAAAAACAAAAAACAAAAACAAAAAAAAACCACCAGTGGGCTTTTTACTTTAAAAATTGGCAAGCTGATTTTATTTATTCAGGAATGTAAGGAAAATAGATGAGCCAAAACAACTTTGATAGGGAAGAAGATAGAGGACTAAACTTGACTGATTTAAAGACTTAATACAGAGATGTAATAATTAAGACAGCATAGTGCTTGTATAATAAGGATATATGTATTGTTCAATAAGACAGAATAGAGGGTTTATAAACAGATGCATATATATTTGACTTTAAACAAAGATACTTAGTTAATTCAACAGAGAAATTGTACTCCTTTAATAAATGGGACCGTAGGGCAGCCCGGGTGGCTCAGCAGTTTAGCACGGCCTTCAGCCCAGGGTGTGATCCTGGAAACCCAGGATCAAGTCCCACATCTGGCTCCCTGCATGGAGCCTGCTTCTCCCTCTGCCTGTGTCTCTGCCTTTCTCTCTGTGTCTCTCATGAATAAATAAAATCTTTAAAAAACAAATGGTACTGTAAGAGGTAGACATTCATAAGGAGAAGCAAACAAACAAAACCAACTCCAACCTTTATCTCATGCCATGTAAAGAGATAAAATTGAGATAAATCATAGACCTAACTACAAAACTTAAAACTGAAATTTCTAGAAGAAAGTATGGGAGAAAAATCTACAACTTTAGATGAAAATATGCATAATGCATATATATGTCAAAAGACTTGTCTCCAGAATATATAAGGAACTTTTATTGAGATAATAAATAACCCAAAAAGACGGGCATAATATTTGAACACTTAACAAAAGAAGATATAAAATGATCAATAAGGATACGAATAAATGGTCAACATTGTTAGTCATCAGAGAAATGAGAACACAAAGTGCAATGAGATGCCACTATATACCCATTAGAACTGTAAAATTGTAAAGACTTATAATCACAATTTGGAAGAGATGGGAATAACTAGAACTCTCAAATATTGCAGTGGGATGGTGAAATGGGCCAGCACTCCAGAAAACAGTTTTGTTTCTTATAATGTTAAACATACATTTACTATGTGAGCCAGCATACATGAGAGAGATAAAAACATACGTCCACACTATATCTTACACAAGACTGGTCAGAGCAGTTTTGTCATAATAGCCCCAAACTGGAGATAACCAAAATCTCCATGGGTAACATGATAGATGAACAAATTATGGTACATTCAACCACTGGAAATACTGCTCTCCAATAAAAAGGGAACAAATTCCTGATGCGTACAACAACATGGAGGAATCTCAAACATGTTTTACTGTGCAAAAGAAGCCAGACAGAAAAGAACACATACTACCTGATTCCATCTATATGAGGCTCTAAAATAGGAAAAAATAATCAATATTGATAGAAATTAGATCAATGTTTGCCTGGAGTAGAGAAGGGAGATTGATTGACTAGGATGAGCGTGAGAAATATTCTATACCTTGACTGAGATGGTGGTTACAGAGGTATTCGTATTTGTCAAGACTCATCAAACTGCACACTAAAAAATGAGTACATTCATTTTATTCTGTGAAAATTACATCTCAAAATTAAAAATAAGAATAGTATCTTTTATATGTCAAATGAAGATGGATTCCAACTGATTTTTCAGCAGACCATGAAGGTAACATTTTTCACAAATTCAGCATCTACACTCAGAGTCCAGGCAAGAAATGGTTAGGCACCACTGAAGGAATGACCAGCAGATTTGGTGTGCCCAGCCCATGTAAATCCAAGCTTAAAAGTTATCTGGTATATATGCCCTTCTCATTACCCTTTTAAATTGGCAAATGGATGCTACCATATTGGATCATGAGAATGATGCCTTACCTTGCTGAGGATGGTAGGTGGTGAGCTGAAAGGAGCCCAGGTCCCTAAGGCTTCCATGCAGTATAAATAGATGACTACCTACCTCTGGATTTTTATGAAGCAGAAAGAGAGAAATAACCCACCTTATTTAAGTCCCTATTATTTGGATTCTCTTTTATGGCTTAATATAAAGCATAAAATAATTGGTATAATAGTTCAAAATTGTCTAAGCAAAAATCATAACAGCCTTCAATTCTACTTTTGTTGAGCTTTTTCTATGTATTACATGTTTCTATGAATGCTTTCTGCTAACTGGTATTCAATCCAAGAAGTATATGGAGTTCTCACACCATAATAAATTCCTCCTTAACTCATCTCACCTGATGTTAAGGGCTGAGACCAACTTGGCTGTAGTTACTAGCCAAAACCCTTTAGAGGTCAGACTGCCAAAGTAGGAAACTTCATTCTATCCTAGGGGCAAAGAGAATGTTGGGTCCGATGTGAACATGTTGTTCAGGATTTAGAGATCTATCTTTGGTGTCTGAAGAGTACTATGAAACTTAAGAACTTGGAAGGAACATGTGAGAAAGGTTGAAAGCTCAAATGGGACTGAGAAAATTTACAAATCTCTCCAAGATTATGATTGATCTCTATACTGGATTGAAACGTGTCTCCCCAAAAAATCCATGCCTTTCCAGAAACTCTGAATGTGATCTTGTATGGAAATAGGATCTTTACAGATTTTAGTAATTAGTTAGGATGACATCATACTAGATTAGAGTGGGCCCTATATCCTGTGACTGGTGCCCTTATATGGAGAGACATAGAGACTCAAATACACACCGGAAGAGGGCCATGTGATGAAGAAGGCAGAGACTGGAGAGACACAGGCCAAGAAACTTCTGGGATTGCCAGCAACCACCAGAAGTTGGAAGAAGCAAAGGAAGATTCTTCCCTAGAGCTCTCAGAGGTAGGATGGCCCTGCTGACACATGGTGTTGGATTTCTACCTTCCAGAACAGGGACAATATAAATGTCTGTTGTTTTAAGCCACCCAATGTGTGACAACTAACATGGCAGCCTGAGGAAACAAATCCAGTCTCCAATATTTCAAAGCACATTTCATTTGTTTCTGTGGCACCCTTCCCCTGCTTTTGCTTCACCCTGGAATTTTGTTGTTCATACCCAATTCCTTCAGTCGGGCATTGTTCTAAATTCTTTAATGGCCATTTTACTTTGACGCATAAAAATTACTGTAGAACTCTATCTTTTGTTTGAAGGCTCTTCTCCTTGTCACTATGATGTGGTGCCAGCTATGTCTTGTGGAACTCATGAGCAAGATGATGTCGGGGTCTTGCATAGCTCTGGTTGGTGTCTGGCTCTGCTGAAATGACACCTCCCAGTCCAGCCAATCTGTTATGCTTCACGCAACTCTAATTGACAAAATTGCAATAGAGACTTGGAAGCATTTCTCCAAAACCCTTCAAATTTCCTGTGATGTAAATCCCTTCAGCTTAGTAAAGCTATGGTAGAAATGAAGACATCTAAATGGATCCTGAAAAAGTCCTCAACATCCTAAGACAGTGTCAAGATGTTTCATAAGGCCACCGGTAGTCATGCAAATGTAGGCTGTCCTGTTTTCAACTAAGTAAAGTAAACTGAAAGTTTTTTTTTTTTTTAATTCCTCTAGAAGCTTTTTATGTTGCTGATTCTTAAAGCAAGGGAAACTCTGGACCACTTTGTGCTTGGGTTGGGCAACCCATTTGTGAATCAGGACATATCCCCACATGGGCCATAGGAGAAAATTGCTTTAGTCTCCGGAATGTTTCCAGATGTTAAAACAATTGACGTGATCCTAAAAAATGAACACAAGTTGTTGCATTTGGTTTCAACGTTTTTGTTTTATTTTCTGCAATGGTTGCCTTTCCCCACTGAGCCATTTCCATTTCTCCAGTATGCGTAATACTTACCTTTAAAGGTGTGATCTCCCAACACTTCATTCCCTGGATAGGTTTCTTTTTAACAAGCTAAAACAGACATAACTGGGGCACTGTTTCAGGCTGATATGACAAATGTGAAACTGAAGAATATTGAAAGCCACTCAAAAATTGGTTTGGTAAAAGACAGTGCTGTATAATGAAACCAAATGCACAGATCAGAATTTTAAAAGAAATCCTAGTGTGAAGATAAAAGGACATGAAAGATAATAAATGTTGAAATGATACACCATCTAATGGTATCCTGTCAAGAAAGAAAGATAATATGATAACTTACAGAGCATCCCTGAGCCTCTATAGGTACTTGACCTATAGTTTGCAGGGAAACAATCTTTTTGTTTCATCTGGCTCATATTAAAAATAGGAAAAACAAAACCAGCATTTTTTTCCCCACTCTCACACAGATGGTGGAAAAATCCATGCAATTTTTAACTGTCTGAAATTCTTTAAAGCAATATAAGACAGAAAGAATTATTAAATCACTTTTCCATTTCATATAATGAAAAACTGCAGTACCTCGTTGGGGCTAGGGCCATCAATTTTGGAGCAAGTGGGTGCTCCAGTTGGTCCTGCAAGCCAATCAATCACCTGGCAGTCCTGGGTCCCTGTCTCTGAAGTTGTCTTGCTGTAGGAAAAAGAAATTTAGAAAATAATTAAACTAAAATCAAAGGGCTCACTTGCATTGATATCATTCATTTTTGAGACTTCATATACAACTGAACATATATGACATAGATTGAGGGGGGCTTGGGGGTATATCTGCATTCATTCACCCACAGGTTCCTTTTTTCACTTATTAATTTCTTCATTCATTCATTCAAAAAATATTTAGCAAGTGACTCTGCTAGCCAGTGGGGATCCAGGCCCAGTCCTTGAGTTAATGGCCGAGTGGGACAGAACAATGGGCAAATAAAAGATGACAATGTACCCTAATAAATTGTGCTTTTGATGTTATGTATATTGATGACATTAATATGTGTACGCTTGTTCGTTTCCAGGTACTGCGGGACAAAGTTAGAAATGTCACAAGGGCAGCTCACTTCTGTTCATTTAAAGTTTGAGGGAAAGATAACTGTCCTATTTTTTTATTTACTTCTGAATTTGGACTCACCCCTAATACAAAGGATATTTGATGCAGCTTATAGTGCCACATTAAAAATATTTTATGTATTTATTCATGAGAGACACAGAGAGAGGCAGAGACATAGGCAGAGGGAGAAGCACGCTCCCTGCAGGGAGCCCAATACAGAACTCTATCCCAGGACCTGGGGATCATGACCTGAGCTGAAGGCAGACACTTAGCCACTGAGTCACCCAGTTGCCCAGTACCATATTTTAATACCTGAGTGAATCTGATTAAGAGAAGCCAGTTGCTCTTTGGGATATGCTTTTTGGGAGAGAACCTGGTTAGAGACACTTACTGAAAGTGATGTATCACCCAGATGTTTGGATTCCCATGGCATCAGTCTTTAGGGATAGAAAGCATTGCCTCCCGACAAGACCCCTCTCACCTAGGACCTCTTACCTAGGGCCAGACTGGACATGTACCTAAATTTACCTAACCATATACAAATCATCCCTGTTATGGTGCCTCAGTTTCCCCACATGTAAAATGGAGTTAAAGCTAATTGCCTTATGGGAAGTCCATTGGGAACAAAGACCACCATCTGGCATATCATGAGACTGTGAATGTTTTCCTTCCTATCAATATTGCTATCCAAGCCTGACTTGCAGAAACTGACATGCTAATGAACAGACAACCAGGAAAATGCAGCCTAGATTTCTACTAGTTTCCCCTTCACATGCACTTGCTCTGCTTTGCTGCGTGGCTTCCATTGCAATTGGGAGCTCCCCAGGACAGAAGTGTTTTCCTTTCTGGCTCAGTCCTATCTTCCCGAGTCTGTGTTCATTCCATCAAACTAGCTGCTCCTTGATCTTATGATGAAGAAATAGTCTTTAGAAGGAGATTGGTGACAGGCTGTCCCCACTATGGGACAGAAAGGAATTGGGTTTGAGGGCAGTAAGAGGCTTTAGCAAGGGTGACTCAAGGAAGTGAAGTCAAGGAAGGCTTGGGGGAGAGTTAAGAATGGGAGGGAAGTCCATTGTGCAGTGTAGCGATGTGAGCTCAGGGGCAGGAGGCTGGGGGCACTGACCACTCTGGGCTCCTTTTCAAGATTTTCCTCTGGATTGTAGCAGGTGGCACTATGAATGTTTTTCTGGGTGGAGGCTGTGGATTTCTCCTTCTCCAGGTCTAATGATATAAAGCCACAGATAAAAGCTGTATCTGCAAACAGAGAAGTAACATTTGCTGTTTAAAGAACTGGAAGCTGTTTCTGCATTCTAGTTTGGAGAGTGGTGGGTAGCATGCTGTGCAGTGATGTTTTTGGCAAAGGGAAGGCTCTGATTTTGTTTGGGAAGATGCTTTTTTGGGCTGTTAAGTGGTGACAGTGTTTGCCCAGAGTGTCTTCCAGAATGATGAGAGTGAAGATGATAAGAACATAAATTATCTTTCGTGTACAAGTCAAAGAGTAGCCTGCCTGAGCAGACTGATTGTTTTCTGAATTTTAAGGGATTGTGGTGTTTCTTTCGTAGGCCAGGAAACAGGTGTCTGTGATTCTCGAACAGACAAGAGAGAAGATGAGAAAAGATGCACAATTAGGTAACTTGGTGGATATTTGGATACATGTGGCAAACCACCGCTGAAAGGGTCTAGAGGTTATGTCAGAAACTGGTTAGATGAGAAGTGCTCCGTCCACCCACGGCAGGGGCATGGATTCTGATTGAGGCCTGGCTGCAAGGCCAACAGAGGAGACCCAGGTAGGGCCTGTGGGCTGTGTCACTCACATGCTTTACAGTTGCTTAGTGGTGGTGGGGGATGTGTCTTAGAAACAACATTGTCTTCTTAAAGGGACCTCAATGACAGATATCTAACTGGGCCCTTTCTTTAGAAACTTAATCTCACAGGGGGTATTGGGAAGGCATGAATGAGGCTCCTTCTTCTCCAAAGAACATTTGCATTGCAAACTGTCAACCATTGGTCAATGCAAAACATTCCATTCATCCATTCAGCACATATGACCACCTACTGTGGGTGAGGCACATGCCAGGCACTGGGGGTGCCTGCGTGGTGAGATGCTATCACGGTCCTCAAGGAGCTCCAGTCTAGGGGGAAGAGAGACAAGCAGGATCAGATACTGGCCCTGAAGCTTCAAACCATATGGGGGAGAGGCCCAGGTATGATGGGGGGCACAACCAGAAATGGAGGTGCAGGGGCCACAGGGAAGTCTTATTGAGTTCCCAATAGGAGCAGGAGGTTGCTGGGTAAGGGAAGGTCAGGTACAGGGAAAACAATGGGTTGTGGGAAGAAGCAAGAGCGCTCCCAGCCTTGACAGCCCTCTGGACAAAGGGAAAAGGGTGGCATCCTGGCCACTTACATGATCCATTTTCTCATGCTGACTTTCCTGGGTTCCCCAGCAGCAACCTGCCTTTCTCTTAGAGCTTCCTCACCCCCACCCTGAAATAAACTATGAAATAAACACATAGTCCCTTACCACCTCCATCGTGGCACTTGTTATTCACAGGGACAAGTACGATTGTTGCGTGGGGCTGGGCTGGGTTGAGCTGGCCCTGCGCACAGTGAATGTTCAGACCTGTACACAGCCACCTGCAGCACAGAGCTTCTTTCTGTGTCTATTGTCCTTTGGTGCTTGAAGGGACACTAATGCGGCCCAATTGCGTGGGCCATCCACCTGCTTACAGCCCTGCCATTGTGGCGTGTGATCATGTTCTCAGGGCCCAGAAGCGCCCACGGTACAGGTAGCGACAGACTATTTCTGCCTTTGCTTACAGAGAAAAATAATAACCCTCGAGGAGGGGATTTCACAGCTCTTTGAATTGAGTTGCATGTTTGTTCTGGGTTATTTTTTCTGTTTCCTAATATAACACACATTGCTATTGAGTCAATATTGATCCTGTTGCAGTCGGCATTAGTGGCGAAGGAAGCCGAAAAATAATCAGCCAGGTAATCAGGTCTGCTTTGCGAGGCTGAAAGTGAGGGTGGTGGGGGCCTAGTTAGGATGGGGGCGATGTCCACACTACAGATGATTCAATCAACACTTCTGTAATTACTAGGGTCCATTGCAGTCCCTTATAAAATACAAATCTTCCTGGAATGACGCCACTTTTTCAAGCATCTGTAAATCAGTCTATAATGTAGATCCAGGTCATGTGTATCAGCAAGTAGAAATCACCTTTGTGTGTATGTTTGGGGGTGGGGGGTTGGTGCTGGCTGTAAATTGAATTACGATTAGAGTATTTAGTGATGCGATAAAATCCTCATGAATTAAAACACTGTTAATGTTGAAGGAATGGTATATTTTGACCAATCTACATAAGGCATTTGGCAAACAAATTAATAGTGTAATCAAGTTTACAAGGGTTGTGAACCTACTGTTTCCAAGTTCTCAAGTAGGGTTCTTGTTATTTACATGTTATTTTTCAGAGCCATGAAGTCTGTGGTCATTAAGTGTGACTACTCCCATTTAACCCCTTCCTCAATGTCTCCCCAAATGTCCCTCCATCTCATCTTGGCTACTCTGGGGCAGGAGAGGTTGTGGGGGTGCTCACTACCTTACAAGGTAATCCACTCTATTTGGAGAGCTCCAACAGAAAGTACTTCAGTTGTTACCTTACGTTTAGCCATGGGCCCTATAAAACAAGCCTAATTTTTCTTTTAGGTACTTGCAGACATAAATAATTTGTGCTTTTATCTGCACTTAGAATCCAGAGGCAGTGATTGCAAGCCCTGCTTAAATTGCTGTCTGTGCATCCTTTCCAATATTCATCGAACCTGTGACTTCAAGCAATGCTGAAAAACTTGCTACCAAATGATGTGTCCTCAAAATTTTTCTTTGATCTAGGCCAGCCTCTAATGCAGACTGATCTTCTTCCTGGATTTACCAGAATTAGTGAGATGGGATCGCACTGGGATTTCAAAGTGGGAAGATGAAATCAATCCTCTGATGTTCTGTGTTGGTGTTTGCCATACAAGACTAAACCTTGGAGACTCTCTGGACGAAGATAATGTCTAAATGCATGAATAGATTAAAAAGCCTCTAATAAGCCAAGTAGACCTCCCCATCAGACCATAGATAGTCCAAGAAGGTGGGACTAACACTCTTGTTGCTTTAGGGAATTCTCTGGACTTCTCCCTCTGCCCCATCCTAACCTCATTCTCCCATCTGCTAGACAAATTAGGTTTCACTGGCTCTCAGTTTCCTGATTCCGGGTCCCAGAGTTTTGTCCTTAGTCTTCGATGCTGTTCATCTCTGTGGTCGTTGGCACTGAGATCTGGCTGAACCATTCCTCTACTCCCAGAAACTCCTGTTGTCTTAGCTGGGTTCTCCCTGTTTCAATCTTGCACCCCCAAGCCAAGTAGACTGTGTTCAAACCTGGCACCCCATTAATGAAGGGATTTGATCATCGCATGTATTTCTTCCCACACTATGTCCCCAAGGCTAATGCAGTAGGCTCCTCTACACCCTTCCTGCAGTATTCAACTGCTGAAAGGTCCACAATAGCCATCACCACATTGCCAAACAGAGAAAGTACTAGTTCATTTTAATTATGAAAGAACCTTTGATGGGAGGTAGTATGATGTCACTTAGAGTAACTAAAGAAATGAGCAATGGCCTGTGCCCATGCAGGCTGATCGCCTTCCTGTACATTCTGGGAAGAGGTTATTGCTGGGATTGTTGTCTCATTTTGTAGAAGAAGTGGAGTCTGCTAGAACTTAAGAAACCTGCATGAGATTATACACACAAAAATAGAAACAAGGTAAGTC
Organism: Nyctereutes procyonoides; assembly: GCF_905146905.1. Lineage (NCBI taxonomy): Eukaryota > Metazoa > Chordata > Mammalia > Carnivora > Canidae > Nyctereutes > Nyctereutes procyonoides. The sequence continues at coordinate 7,459,772 of NW_026575030.1, read as the reverse complement.
TTATACATTTTTATTTCTAGTAATACATAGCATTACTTACTAATTTATTATCAGTAAAACAGATTTAAACAGCAGTTTAGATGGCACACATTGCCTTTATGTCTTCCCACTAAATAATAGCTAGTTATATATCCATATATTTATACCTACCTTGTTTCAAAAAGATTTTGAAGTGATTTCAATAATACAATACAATAGTACCTTCAAAAATAAAAACATAATAAGTAGAACATGGAATTTAAGGACATAAAATGCTTAGTTCAATAAATAATTGTAATGGACTAATATGGTGGTACTGATGGTGGTAGAGGTGTGGTGGAAGTGTTAGTGTTCAGAGAGTTAAGGGAGAAATGGAGATGGTGAGGTGCTGTTGTTGGTGGTGGTAGTGGTAGAGGTAGTGAAGATATTCCTGGTCCTGGTGTTGGTGTTGGCGGTGAAAGTAGTGGAGATGGTCCTGGTGCTGGTGTTGGTGGTGGCAGTAGTGGAGATGGTCCTGGTGTTGGTGTTAGTGGTGGAAGAGATGGTCCTGATGCTGGTGGTGATGGTGGAGGAGATGGTTCTGGTTTTGGTGTTAGTGGTGGCAGTAGTGGAGATGGTCCTGGTGCTGGTGTTGGTGGTAGGATGGTCTTGGTGTTGTTATTGGTGGTGGTGGTGATGTTATAGGTATTGGTAATAGTGATGGCAGTATGGAGGTGGTTATTAACAGTAAGCAAAGCAATCACAGCAAAAGGACAAGAGGGGTCAGGAATATTATGATTTAACCAGAAATAAAGTTAGTAGGCTGGAGGTGAAAAGTAAAGAGTGGAGTTAGAAGAAAAGGAAATGGGAAGTTTTCGTTCTACCTTCTATCAAAACTGAGATATAAAGTGTGCTTGGTTCTTAACAGTGTAGCCAGTGGGAATAGCTACAATAACAATCAATAATGGTGGCTAATATTTATTGAGTGCTTACTCTGTGCCAGATGGTATTGCAAGTACCTTAAATGAAGATCTCTTGATTCTTTTTTTTAAAAAATTTATTTACAATAGTCATACAGAGATTGAGAGAGGCAGAGACACAGGCAGAGGGAGAAGCAGGCTCCATGCACCGGGAGCCCGACGTGGGATTCGATCCCGGGTCTCCAGGATCGCGCCCTGGGCCAAAGGCAGGTGCCGAACCGCTGCGCCACCCAGGGATCCCAGATCTCTTGATTCTTATAGCAACTCACAAAATAGGCTTTTCTTATTATCCACACTTAACCAGTTGAAGAAATGGAGCCACAGAAAGGTTCAAGCAACCTGATCAGTGTCATAATGGTAGCAAGTGGTAGAGCCAGGATTCTGTGTACAGCTCAGGTTCTTCGCTGTAGAGCTTTGGGGAACATGACAGAGAGTGACATGTGTACACAAGGCTGATCAGCATCCAAGGTGGAGGGTGAAGAAGACATCACACTTGCTCTTACTCTTGGATTTTAAAGCTTCTGTTCTAAGTATGGAGTTTGAGAGTCCAGGGAGAAGTCTGCAGCCACAATTCAACTCATTAACCTTTCATCTTCCAGAGCACAGAGAAATAAATGTGCCTGCCTGCTTCTGGTGGGCACAGCGCTGTTGGTATATGCAGAACTGGTGCCTGGGTGTAGACATCTGTAATAAGAATGCGGTCTGAGAAAAAGTGTGAGCTGCTTTCCATTTTCACAGATTGAGCAACTGAGCATTTTTTAAAAAACAAATTTTGATGTTGCTGTTGATGTCTGTGGTCTGAGCTGTCAGTTGTTACCCACATTACTGGCCAACCGTTCCTGGGCCCATTTTGGGGATGTCTGTGTGTGATTTCGTGGTTCTGCCCTTCTTTGCTGCAAAAACTTCCTCTGCCCCATCCGAGCAGGCTTTGTGATGGCCCTGACATGTTGGCTTTCACGCATGCTTTTATGATTATCTCCCCTTCCCCCTGCCTTGCCATGAGCACATATGGGCCCAAGTCTATTTTTGCTCTTCATCTCCTGGTTTTGTTTTGTTTTTGTATCTTTTGGTCTGCTGTTTACATTAGTAAACTCTTTCACATTCTTATTTTCTTCTTGTTTTTAGGAAGAGTGGAAGACGAGTCGCCTACCTTACCATCCTGAGGAGACATTCATTGCCCAGCACCAGTGCACCTATGGGCCCCATGACAAACTGAAGCTGGATTTGCAGAATGTTGAGTGCCCATGGCTGGAGTTGAAATAATATTGTTGTTAGCTTAATCTTCTACCTCACAGAACATCATTACAAAATCATTTTGTCTCATACAATGTCTCATAGCATGTCAGAATGACATACTCTCCATGGAGAGAGAATGTAGATGCATTAATAATCAATGATTTCAGAAGATTAACACGCCCTGGAGTTTATACCACAGCCCAAAAAAATGGGAAGTATTCTCTTTTGTTAAAACTTGGCTTTTTTTTCTTTTCTTTTTTTTTTTTTTTATGTAACAGAGCTAAAGTCATTGACTCCCTTAGGCATTAATAGGAAGGAGAGGAAGAGGAACACATGAAAAATATGTTTGCACTTACCAGGCTGCAGAATTGACTATCTTTTTTTGATCTTTTTGTGGGGGGAGGTGAGGAGGGGACCAATGTTTATAGGAAAGTCAATATTGAGGAGTTTTTAGTATTAGAAAAGGCTTAATATTACAAAGTTACTAATAGATTTTTATGTGGTAACAATGCCATACAACATAGAACTTGTACTGTAACCTCAAATTTAAGCTTTTCAGGGGGAAATGGTTGTAGTGGAATGCCCAGAGAAGATTCGTAAAGCCAACAAATGTGGCATTTGTCAGAACCGATTACAGACTGTTACCACTAGCTTGGGAGTTTGGGAGTGGGAGTCAGGAAACCCACTGCTCTGTAGTCCAGAAAGATGCTAATGATGCTAGCATTAACAATAGCTAGCTGATCTTTACATCTGCTGAATTTCTATATATCAGTTAAAATTTTCAACACTATTGGATAAAATTTCATGATTTACAGAAGTTATTATCACAGTAAGAATTAGAAAGACACCTGTCAGAATTTAATAATCCCATATGGGTCTTCAAGATCAGCCACAGATTTCTGATTGATGAGGAAATTGACTGGTGATTGTGCTCATTGACTTGTGCTCAGATTTAAATTATTCAAGACAGCAATGTGTATTTACAGAAACGTGTCCATTTGCAAAGGGGTCTTGTTCAAGTTCAAAGAAATGCTTAATTCAGAGTGAACAGAGCGATAAAGTGAATTTTAAAATGACTTTTATTGAATTCAAAAATCGTGAGCTAAAAGCCCTTGAGTTAAATTAAAAAGCAGTTTTGTTGAGTTAATGGTGAACATAAAGAATTAAATCAATAAAAACCCTGCTTGCCATTAAGTTCAAAAACAGTGAAAGCATTTTATTAACTGTGTTGTTTTAAATTCAACAATATATGTTCCCTCAATTTGCCAAGCTTTTTTTTTGCTCCTGAATGTGGGTTTTAAAAATTGCTAGTATGTGTAAACACACATGTATCTAATCTAAACCATGAGCAAAACTGACCTTGGGCAAGCCATTTAACTACTCTGCTTAGTTTCATCACATGTGATTCAAGGACAGCTATGTTGTTACATTTACGAAGATACAGTGTGGTGTCCCAACCAGTGAGGTGGGCCCACACCAACTGAAGGCTTCCTATGCCTTTTATAATTTAAAAGCTATCACAGATAAGTGAAGGTGAATTCTCCATATGGCAAATATTAGGTCAAAACATGAAACTTCTGTTTTTGTAGGTCAAAGATAGTTGAATAACGGCAATTTCATATGATTCAACCTAATAATCTGCTCTGGAATTCATCCATCCACCCATTGTCCATCCATCCATCCCATCAGTCATTCAACAAATCAAGAGATTGTTCTTCTAGGTGCTGAATAAATGAGAAGCCAAGAAAGCATGGAAATTAAGACAAAGTAAGAGACAGAGAGACAAAGTTTCAAATGAGCATATAACTAAAAATCATGAGAGGTGGCATCAAAGTAAGAACTTGGGATGACAAAAACAATGGAGGAAACCAGGAAAGGTGGCTCAGTGCCACTTAGGCTGTGCCTGAGTGATGAGCTGGTGTGAAACAGGTGAAGCTTGGGGGAGGGTGTGCTGCAGAGCGAACAGCATGTGGGAAGCACATGAGTGGGATGCAGGTGACTGTACCTCTACATGAGTCTAGAAGGTCATGGTGAGAGTGCCCAGTTCCATTGCTCAGCTTTGAACCTAGATGCCCTTTCTTCCCAGCCCTGTGGGATTGACACCCAAATGAGATGGTCTGGCTGGCTTGACTGGCCTCCTGTGCCCCATATGCTGCAAGGTGTGGCCCATGGGGCCAAGCACTACTGGTCTCTGGGAAATGATGCTGTTATTCTGATCAGCCCTATGCAGAGTCTGGATGTGGAATCTCGGGGCCCAGCCTGAAAATGAGGAAGTGATGGATAGCTGAGGCCATCTCATCAGTGGGAGCTTTGTATTCAACTGGAAATTGCCCCTAATAGAGCATTGTGAGAATACATCAATAAGAACACATGTTTTGTTTACTGAGTACTTATTATGTGCCAGGCACCAACATATCTACTTTGTTTAAACTTTTATTCTTCAATAATACCCAAAGAGATAGGCATTATTATTATTACCCCATTTTATAGGTATGGAAACTAAGGTTTAGGTAGGTTAAGTGACTTGCTCATGGTCTTACAGCAAGAAGGTGGTAGGACTAGGCAGTGTGTCCTTAACCTCTCTGCTACGCTGACCTCTTCACCCCACCTCACCCCACCCACTCTAGCCTGTGCTGTTACTGAGTATGTTGTGCTTTAGTTTTCTTCAAGGAATGTTACAGTCTAGCGTTACCCTGTGAGTCAAAAATTGGGTCTCCCACAATTGATGAAGCTTGCTTGTTGAACTCATTTACAAAAGAGGGACATTCTCACATGAGAATTTGAACAATGAACACTGCAGGTGCCAGCCAACTAGGGAGGCAAGTACAGCTTCTTACTTTTGGTAGAGACCCCGCAAATCAAGGGACTTGTGCATATCATCCTGGCTGATGTGGTTCAGAAGGGTCTGGGGGAGGGCAAGAGCTGAACAGGGAGCCATCCATGGAAGCTCAGACCTAGCTCCATGCTTCTCTGTAGGGCCTTTGCCCAGTCTCTGTGAGGCACTGGAAGGAAGATTTGTCCACCTTGGGCCAGACTGATGATGGCAGGGGGTATGGAGGAGGCGGGAGGCCATTGCAACAGGAACAGATAATTCCAGGAAAGGGTGAATCCCAACTCCACAGTCACCTGCTCCACATTTACAAAGATATGTGATCTTCGTAAATGTGGAGCATTTCGTATGAAGATACGAGAGCTTCTTCTTTTCAGCGCCAACCCACAGAACCATGTTTGGGCTAACATTTTTTCCTTGCCCTATTACAAGTGACTAAACATATTTCATAATCTCCTGGGCAGAGCTCACAGGCTATGTTATCTTCGCTTCCTGGGGGCTGCCAAGCAGGAAACCCATGAAACCACTGGTGCCACAAGTGAGAGGAATGCCCTGCCACTGAGATTGTCTCCTGAACTCCTCTGTGGCATGGAGCAGGCAGCAGAACTAAGGCACGTCCTGCCCAAGCAGTTTTGGATGGGAGCCTTCCTGGGCTCTCCAGTGCATGGATCGATTTCAGGGCCCTGCATGGGATCAGTGCTGGGAAGGGGAGGACTGAAACACTGTGAAATGTGATAAAGCTGGTTTGGTTCAGGGCGCCCATGCTTTGTGACACCTGCCTATCTGTTATACTGATGCTGTTACACAACTGTCTGGGAATTCATCTGCATCCTCATGCATGCAACGGTGCCAACCTACCCCAAAGTGGGTGGACACCAGGAAGGAGGGGCCTGACTGGCCTTTATTCCCCCTCTTTGGCTGTGCAGAACTCCCACATCCACCAAATGACATGCTGGCAGAAATGATCAGCATGAAGCTAAATTGTTAATTTCAGCGAAGCCCTCCCTAAAAAATCTAGATCACAGGGATATTCCACGCCAGTCACCCTCACAGAAAACTCATGCAAATTTTAGAACTCAGGAGAGGAAGCTGTGAAATTTCCCTAGATACTTCTTTGGGTATTAAAAACTTACTAGGAAACAATTCAAATGTCCATTACAAGGTGAATGGATAAAGAAACTGCAGTGTCCACATGATGGAATACTATTCAGTAGCCAAAAGGAAGCACCTAATCTTGGACCATATGGATGGATCTCAGAGGCATTGTGCTAAGTGAAAGAAGCCAGACTCAGATGACCATGTGCCATATGATTCCATTTATATGGCATTCTGGAAAAGGCAAAGCAATTGGGAAAAATCACCCCCATGGCAAGTAGTTTTCAATCTCAGGAGTATCTCAGGGGCCTCCATGTAGAATGAGGGTAAAATAGCTTTGGGAAGATTCTGAGCCTCCACTGCATTCAGAGAAGCTTCACTTTTATCTATTTTAGGCATTGTGGTTTAGTTCCTTTGAAAAGCTTATTCTATACTTTTTAAAAAGTTTGAATATGCTAAGCCAGATAATACGACTTCTAGAGTCCCAGCAGGAAGGTACAAGTCTCCACTCCTTGTCTAGTCCAAGTAGCTGGGGAACTCCTAGGTGGGAGAATCTGATTAATGTTATGATCTCTTTCCCTTGAGAAATGCACATGTACCCAGAAATTTACATTTTTGCATGTAGTCTCTGGGAGAGTTGTAGACTCCCTGAAGTCCATCCTCAAGGCTCCTAAAACCCCATGAATTCTCCAGTTCGTGACTTCTGCCTTGGAGAGTAGGGACCCTATTATACACAATCTTGTATCATCCAGTTCCCATATATCACTTCTCTGTGATTGCTCTGTAACAAGCCATCCCAAGACCTAATGACCTAAGGCCATAACAGTTTATCTTTTCTCTCAATTCCTTATGTTAGTTGGTCTCAGTTGGGTGTTCTACTGTCCTATGTGGTGTTGGCTAGGGTTACACATATGGCTGCATTTAGGTCATCTGTGTGCTCTGTTGGGGCTGGCATGTCCAAGATGACCTCAGCCACATGTCTGGAGCCTTGGTCTTGATGGTCACTTGGGGCATCTTAGTTCTTTTCCACAAGGACTGTCTTTCTCCCTCTACCTGTGTTTGCTCATCAGTCCAGAGTTAAGCCTGAGTGGCCGGCTTCCAAGGGAGAGATACTGGAAGCTGTCAGGTTTCTTAAAAGTTGAGCCCAGAACTGGCAGGCTCTCCTCCATCACATTCTATTGGTTGAATCAAGTCACAGAGCAGTCCAGATTCCAAAGGAGGGAAAAGAGATGCTGCCTCTTGATTGGTGGAGCCCTGTGTACCTCCGGTGATGGCAGGATTGTTGATGGCCATTGAGGAGACAATTTAGTACACTAGGTTCTTGCAAAGTACAAGAGGACTCATCTTTGTAAAGGATAACCCACTTTGTACTCGCCAGAGCGATGAGATCCAATGGCAGAACCTGAACATTTGCTTCCTGCTTTTGAATAATTTGTTTTTTAATGTGCTTCTTCTTTTGTGTTACCACAAAGGCCCTTGGAAGGTATATGTACCCCTGTTCCTCAAAGCTTATATTTTTTCCCTCCAACCTTATTGCTCTGCCAATTTCCTGATAACACACCCATATCACCTGCAAACTTTACTGTATGCTTTGGACTTTGGCATATAGTGCATTTTTAAATTTTTTCTCTTCCCAGAAATACATGTCTTTTTTTTCCCTCTAGACAAACTGGACACATCCAAAGGAAAGAAGACACAACTTCTATTTCAGGAAGCTAGTATAGTTCTACTAAATGGCAATAATTTTGTGATCTTGTTACAAGAATAGCAATTATTTGAAAGCACCAGACCGTCACTGATGCCCCTTCTCCACAGATGATGGAGTGGATGAGGTGGATGAAGCATTGGCTTCCATGGACACCTTAGATGGATGAGCTATCTCACTATCTGCCAAGCTGATTTGTGTTTTTAGCATCCCTGTCCGATTCGAAACATGAGATTTCATTGGGAAGCATTTCCCATCTGCTGGGATAGGATATAATGAAACAGGATCCTACAGCAAACATTCCTGGGAAGCACTGATCCCACCTCTACTGTGTACTTCGAAGTCTATAGTATCTATCCAAACACTTTATTTCAACTGGAAAGCCCCTTCTGCTTTTTCATGTTTCTTTCTACTCCTTGCCTAGAATACTTCCTTCTCTCTCATCTCTTTGCTTCAGCTTGGCCCATTCTTCAAACTCCACCTCAACTAGCCCAGGGAGGTGTTACCATCCTCCCAAATCCATTGGTTCTCAAGATCATGGTGTCATAGAGCTTGAGAGATGGAAAGTTTTTCTGAGCTTCTAGTCCAACTATTCCAAACCCTCCAAGTATTGAAGTCTGAAGAGGGGCCTTGGCTGCATAAGATGATGGGTGGGTCCTATCAGCCAAGTTCAGTACTGGCCATTTCCATTTCAATGTAAAGTCTCCCTTATGCTCTGCTCCAATCTTGTTTTTCCATATAAAATATGATATAGTAATAAAAAAGATTTCATGCTTAAAACAAAAATAGAAAATCATAGATATAATCCAATTCCTTCTTTTTGTAAATCAGAACGACTGGTCTGCAGACCTGGAGTAAGCTCTTCACCTCTAGATAAGTAGCCAGTTGTGGGTTCAGAACTCAGGTCTTGCCATCTTCGCTGACAACTGTCTACCATTTCTAGATCACTCTGGATGAGGACAGGATCCATATATTCTAAGAATGAGAGTAAAGGTCTTGGTACTGCTTTGCTTTGTCTTAAGAAATCTCCTATTTGGGATCTCGCTTCTGCTTTTGCTGGAATTTTCTGTGCTGCTGAAGAACGATTATTGCAGGATTATCTTGTGCTGCGGGACTGTCTCTAGAGCCTGCTGGGAGCTTGTTCTGCTAGATCAGCTGTTTCTCAGCCTGCCCTGCCTGGATGATGTCAGCTGTGATGTTGTTTCACTCAAGAATCTTCCCTCCCGCTGCTCACTGCCTCAGAGTCTTTTGGTCCAGTTAGCGATGTCTTTATCTTCCCCTCGTTTTTCCTGTTCTCTCCACTTTTGATATCCTTGAGGCTGATGGTGTTTGTCAGGTCTGTCTTTAACTCTGGGGAAAGAGCTGGTGGAGCCATCTGTGGGTTTTGGAGAGCATCCCTGCTTGTAATTATTTTTCCCAGAGTCATCCTTGATGAGGTGAAGGCCCATTGTTGCATTATTACCCATTGTCGCCTGGGCTTTCCCATCATAGAGCGTGTCTTGTGGGGTAACAATAGCATGATGGGTCTCAGAAAAGACAATAGTTGTTGACTTCTTCACAGACAATTCAATGAAGAAGTTGGCTCCTGGAATGATGCTCGGTTTGGTCCCTCACATCGTTTGGTTGCATAGTTCCCCACGGCGGCGAGAGGAGGATTTTCGTCACTTCTCCTCCTCCCAAATGTCAGGGAGCTGTCAGAAGCTGGGAGAAAATGGAGAATGGGCACTTTCTCTGCACAAACAGAAAATCCTTCTCCCAGAATAATGGGCAAAGATGAACTCATCATAAGCCCTCTAAAGCCTTAGTAATTTGGGCTAATCATTGTGAAGGACAGTGAGAATAATTGAACGGGCTAAATCACATTACATTCAGCTCAACAGTTGGAAGAGAGTTTGATGTTAACAGAGCACCAGACAAGGGGTTGAAAAACCAGGTTTTAATCCAAGCTTTGCCATCAACTTGCTGGATGACTTTGGGTGAAATTCTTCCTCTCTTGGTATCTATACTTCCTCACATACAAAATGTGGAGTTTTAAATCATCTCTGAAGACCCGTCCACATCTCATAGTCTAGCTTTTGAAATATTCATTAAATGCCAACTCTGGGCAGGGTGGTATTCTGGGCCCTGCAGGGGAAGCAAAGGAATATGTATACTGGAGCCAGTCTACACCATCAGTTTTTGGTGAAGACCTGCCACTGTGTTCAGTGCAAGCAGAAACAGTTGTGCATCAGGCTAACAAATCATTGGCAAAAGGAATTGGCTTTATTCAAATAGAATGTTTGTAATTAGAACATTAATTGTTTAAATGTAAATGCTTGTTTATGAAGTGCTCAAAAGGACACTTCTCCTAAGTAGGTTGAGCAACCCTCTTGCAATTGTCCTTTGAAGTTGTTTAGCTTCTACTTTTTTTTCCTAGATTATTCTTATAACTATTGAGGATTTATGCTCTGCCTCCTTCAGAAAGGACTTGAGACAGCTTAAAGCTGAAAACACACACAGACCATGACAATGAAAAATTTTAAAAGGATTAAAGAAAAGACAACACACAAAGCAATTATAAGTTGGCGGCGGGATGGGGGGCGCGGTTAGGCTTTCCAAATACCTGGAGAAGTTTGTTTCTGCCCTTGATCCCCAGGTTAGCTGCACTGTTTTTCTCTCAAAGCACAAAGGTACCCAGGATGAATAGGGAGTCCAGGAAGTCCAGTCAAGGACCTACTATGTGCATGGTGTCCTGAGAAGCTGGATTCCTTCCCTTAAGGACAAATAGGAAGACAGACCTGCAGATAACATCTTAGGAGACAATATGCTTAGTGTACATTTCTCAGGGATCTCCACATTAGTTTTTTTTAACGACTTTATTTGAGGGAGACTAAGAGAGAGAGAGAGCTAGTAGGGGAGGAGCAGAGGGAGAGAGACAAACAGACTCCTTGCTGAGTGCAGAGCCCAATGCGGTGTTCGATCTTAGAATCCTGAGATAGAAAAAAAAAAAAAAATCCTGAAATCGAGACTTGAGCTGAAACCAAGAGTCAGACGCTTAACCAGCTGAGCCACCTAAGCACCCCCATCTCCACATTATTCTGATTGTGTACCTCCATCAAAAAGCATGGGGGCATGTACCCCCTTATTATATGTGTATTTATTTGTATATAAGATATATATTTGAACTACGTATTAAGATCTTGTGTAGATCATGCGACATACACAGAAAAGAAATACAAATATTTGAGATAAAAACAAACAAGGAATTCTAATATTTCCTTCCCTCATTCAAGTGGTGTGGCTTTATTTGGATGTAGTGCTTCTAAGTAGAACAATAGTTGTTTGAATGTTAATAAATGGATGAATGCTTATAAAGTGCTGAAAGAGAATGTCTTCTAAGTGTGTAAATCAACTCACTTGCAATTGCATTTATCCTTATAAGCTCTTTAGCAAATGTGGTCTTTTAAATAAATTCTTCTGGGCAGAGCAGCAATTTCAGATTTATTGCAAAGTTCTAAAAATGTAAAGAGTTACCATATATCCTTCACCCAGTTTCCCCCCAATGCTAACATCTAGCAAATGTCTTTTTTTCATAGATTGTTATTACTTTGAATACTCCCTGGGATATTTGCCCCTAAGGCCATTTGGGGGACTGCTAGCATTTTTCTATATTCTATTTTTTAAAGTAAACATGTAAGTAGAGTATAATATGCATACAGCAAAATGCAAATATCTTGAGTATACACACACACACAGATACACACACACTCAGCAAAGAGTAGATCTCCAGGTAGTGTGCCCTCAGAGTACTCATGACAGCCAGCAGTGGCTATTCCCTGTGGCCCATAGTCACCCTGAGCAGACCCTGAAGGACAAGATTCCAGCTTCTTGTTGACAGATGAACCTTTAGAATCTAGGAAAAAATCCAGTGCAGAAGAGGCACTTAAGAAATACCTAGTGACTGACTGAGTACACAAAATTTTCTCCAAGTATCTTAGAAAGTAGTGAGGAGACATATTCAAATGAAAAAAACAAAACAAAACAAAACAAAACACAAGGCTTTCTTCGTCTCAGAAAAAGGTGGAGATGAATGAAGATTTTGCCATTTATGTAAGATATGGCACCCTAGGTCCACCTTACTCCAGTGATGTTTTGGAGTTCTGTCTAAATGCATGCCCTGATCAGGTGCCAGCCTGGCCCACCTCTCAGCCTGGCTTAGGTACCATGTGGCCAGCATGTGTTTTTCCTGTTAAGGCTTAACTCACACAGGGAAGACTTTCCTGGCCCATACTGGTCTCTTCCTTTCCTGAACTCACTTAAAACTTTCCATCCATACTGACTCCCATAATTGCATTGTCTTCTATCTCCCCTACAGGATCTTGACTGTTTAGTGGGTGAGGCTGTGCTAAATTAATTAGTTTTGTATATGCAATCCTTGCATTGTCAACTAGATAATGAGCTCCTTGAGTATAGGCCAGTGCCTTCTCACTTCCTAGGTCATGCAGATTTTACAGCATATCAAATTAAGATGGTGGAATTCTCAACTGTCATCCATCTGCTATCCAGGAAGTGTGCCACAATGAGGCATCATTGCCTGGTCATTCAACAACTTTCAACAGGTATGCATTAAGTGCCTACTATCTGCAAGGCACTATTTATTGCCCTTAAATATGGTGTGTGTGTGTGTGTGTGTGTGTGTGTGTGTGTGTGTGTGTGTTAGATGGGGTGGATAGGGACCACCTTTCTGATAAGTCAAGCTGTGAGCAGAGACCTGGATGAAATGAGAGAATGCTCCATGAGGATTTCTGGAGAGCAGTCAAGATGGAAGGAATGGCTAGTGCAAATGTCCAGGGGTAAGAAAGCTCATGTTGAGCCATGAACACTTTCCTTCAATTTCCACATTTTAGAAGAGCTTCAGTTAGCTCCCTGGGACTTGAGAGGGCCCTACATCTCTTTGTACTTTGGAGTCCTTGCCAGTCCATTAGGTGAGTCACTGGACCAGATTTCCAACCTAACATTTTCGTGACTTGATGGAAAAACTATTATGTGATGGAGAAAACATATTTTCTCTCCTACTAAGACTTTCTCTCATATACTTCATTTCTCCACCCCTTCCCACACATTATGAACATGCACAAACACATTTGCACACACTCCAGTTGTCTATTTATTTTGCAGTCACACTAAGCAACATACATGAGTGATCAATACAACTGTATGTTCAGAGTTATGCACTGACAGTTGCTCAGTGATCCAGGTTGAATAATGCTACTGGCACTCTCCATCTGCTTAACAATATGTAGAACTCCTAGGAGTACTGAGGTTCCTAGACTAGAAGACTTCTAACATGGTCACTTCCCTTGGTGACCTTTCTTATGGACCCCTTTTTCCAAGGTCACTTAGGTTCAGCTAAACAGAGACACCTGGGAAATTGGCTTTCACTACATTGTCCCCTCCCACTTCATTTGGGTAGCCATTAGATATCACTGGATTTTACAAATGCCACACTGAAGTTTGGATTACTCCATCCACAGGAATGGTTTCCTTTAATTTAGATTTGGATTCATTTGGATTAAAAGGGAGCATGTGGCTTTGATTTATTTACACTTAGATCATTAATGATAATTTAGCAGCTAGTTAGCAAACAAGAAGAAACTTCTCCCCTCTGCCTTCAGGAACTTTTGGGAGCCTCTGCTTCCCACAGCAATAACTTGCCCTACTCTGACTCTGAGCTGGCCCACATCCCCTAACGGGTGTGGTTCTAATGGGACTGGGGAAACCCTGGCTAGCTGGGGTTTTGGGGGATGATGCCTTGGCATGAATGTCCTGGCTCTCTGGATCCACATTAGAGACTTGCCTCAGGACCAGAGTGAAAGGCAACTGAAGACTATTGCTGCTTCCTTATGATTCCTGGAAATGTTAGATGTCTTATTTTTCATATCGTGGGGTGTAGTAAATTTTTCAGAATGGGGGAAGCTAATTTCTGTCCTCTTCTTTATACAGCTCTGTTCAATCAGGATCATATTCTCAATCCCCCATGAGGAATAGGCAACTACACCAGCCTGCAGCCTACCCAATATTCTCTTCCATCTGACTTCTGACATTATTTATCTCTGTTGACTTTGGATCTCTTCCTCAACTGGATTTTCTCTTCAGGTAGTAGCTCTTACCCATTGTGGTGTCATAGATCCCTGGGCCATCTCTTTCCTGAAAATTGCCCACATATAGAATTTTACAGTTTCAGAGGGCCTGAGGGCTTTCTCCCTCTTACCTGTGGACTAAGGATACCAGACTAAGCAACCTTAAGAGGAGTGCTTTCTCTGTTTATAGATCCCCCTGGGTCACAGGTAGATGTGGTCCTTCTTAACTACCTTTCCGTAGCTGATGCTATTCTTATGGACACTATAATAAATTACTACAAATATGGTGGCTTAAAACAACACAAATATGTTAACTTTCAGTTATGGGCTTATCAGTCTTAAAATGATAGTGTGAACAAGGCTGTGGTCCTTTTGGAGGCTCTAAGAGAAACTCTGTTTCCCGGCCTTTCCCAGCTTCTATAAGCCACCTCATTCCTCGGTCCACGGCCCTTCCCTCCATCTTTGAAGACAGCACATGGCATCTTCAATTCTGTCTCTGGCCTCTGCTTCCACTGTCAGATCTTTCTCTCAGACTCTCTTGCCTTTTGATGACATTGGGCTCACTGGGATAATCCAGGATAATCTCCCTATCTCAGGATCCTTCACTTAATCACATCTGCAAAATCCCTTTTATTATGCAAGGTAACAAATTCACAAGGATTAGGACATGGACTTCTTGGGGGGCCATTATTCAATCCACCACACTATTATTTAAGCCTCACCTCCTGGGAACTCTCTCCAGACCACTCAATATCCAGAATAGGAGAGGCTGGGCCACCTCTTCCCTTATCAAAGCCCTATTTTCTCTCCAAGGTATTATTACTTCTTTTCCTGGTGAATGACCTCCCTTGCAAGCATCCTTGGACTGGGCCAATGATTCATAACTGAGTGGGATTCTAATGATGCACCTTCTGACTCTTAGTTTCAGGGTACATTTATCACCATCCAGCAATATGGTATTAGTACTGGCATTGGTGGTTAAGATTCAACTATGTTATGGGAATAACTCTTATGATATTGATATGGATGATCAAATGTATTGGCAGATTGCATTAAATCTTCCTCAGGATGGAATATTGATAGAAAGTGACTGGCCTGAGGAAGAACTGGACTTTGCTAACTATTATGCTATGTAGTTCTGTACAAGTTTATTATAAGGTACAAATAGTGGTAAAATAAACAATCAAATTAGTACACATGCAGTGAGTTCTGTGAGTCCCCCTAGTGAACCAATGGTAGTCTTGGAGACCCCAGAACTTTCAATTTGTGTCAAAAGTGAGAGTGGTCTTGGGGACTCCCTAACTGTAGGTACACTCTAACTCTCCCCTCAGAAACCTATTCTTTTTTTTTTTTTTAACATTTTATTTAATTCTTCATGAGAGACCGAGACATAGGCAGAGGAAGAAGCAGGCTCCCTGAGGGGAACCTAATGTGGGACTCAATCCCAGGACCCTCAGGATCACAACCTGAGCCAAAGGCAGACACTCAACCACTGAACCATCTAGGTGCCCCCCCCCCACCTATTCTTAATGCCACTGTTCAGGCCCTTCTCTCAGCCAGGGCTGAATTGATGCTTGGCAGATTACCTCCTGTTCTAGGCCAGCTACTAAAATTTAGCAAAGGCTGTGGTGACTTCAACCCAAAGGAGAAGTTGAGGGTAGGGCTATTTGGCTATGTTTGGCCATGGAAGCAGCAGCATACTGGGGCTTTATATGACAAGCAGATACTTGCCAATTTCACCCAAGGCAGGCTATGTTTAGGCACACAGTCTATAGGATGAAATAGTATCCAGTTTCTCTGTTTTGTTTGATTAAGTTTTAGAACACATTTACACATTGAATAGGGCAAACTGACTAGCTCAGATTCTTATGGACAATGCTAAACATGTCCCAACAACAAATACGGTAGCAATGATTATCAAAGAGGACTCACAATGTGTTGGCCATTGCACAGAGTTCCTCACTTGATCCATGCAACAATCTCGCTAATATACATTACCCAGCCTTCTTTCGTGGAGGAGAACTGAGGCAGACGAAGCTTTAGTAACTTGCCCAAAGGCTGACTCCAGTGTTGGCACCCATAGTCACTGTGCCTCTTGTCTTTCTTGCATTGTGCTACCCTGTCGATTGTTTCCTTTGGAGAGATTACGGTTAACTAGAGCAGAAAGAGGCACCCAGGAGTCAATAAGGTACTCAATCTGCCTGAATTAAAATGCGGGAAACAATATCTATTGATTGACATGAGGAAGCACAGCCCATGCCCTGAAAAGGAAGGAGGTCACAATGGAATGGGGACAGTGGGAAAAGAACAGGTTTCTTGAAAATTTATTTTATGTCAGGTTCTTGACATAGATGATTTTGTTTCATCTTTGCAGTCCTAGGAGGGATTATTAACTCATTTTACAGATGAAGTAACATTAACTTTAGGTTATAAACACCTGCTCTAATCAAAGGCTATCCTATAGGCTGAATCGTGTCCCCCAAGACCCATATGCTGAAGACGTAATACCTTCAGATAACTCAGATACTTCAATACCTCAGATAGGACTGTATTTGGGGACTGAGTCTTAAAGAGATAACTAAGACTAAATGAGGTCCTGACAGTGGGCTCTGATTCAATATGATTTGTGTTCTTCTAAGAAGAGGACATTTAGATACAAACACAAAAAAAGGGAAGACACAGGAGAAAGGTTGCCATCCACAAGCCAAGGGGATAGACCTCAGAGGAAACGGCTGTGGACAATTTGATAACTCAAATTTCCTGTGAGGAAACAGTTTCTGTTGTTTAAACCAGCCAGCCTGTGCTGCTTTGTTGTGGCAGCCTTTGCAAACTCAGACAAGGTATAAAGGAGATCCATCACCAGGTATGACTAATTCTGAAGCTCTGGTTGGCCCTTTCTCTGTCCCATGGAAAGGATCAGCCATCGACGTGGGAGGCAACCAGGCAGGAGCTACATGAGTGATGTGCACAGTGATTAAATGCGATGGCAGCGAAGGTGAGAAGGGTGAGGGTCAGGAAAGGCTTCCCATATGAGGTGAGGATTGAGTCGGGAAGAGAAGTTTGGGAAAGATGCAGATGGGCAGAGGGAAAGCAAGAGGGCATTCCAGGCCACAGGACTGCTGATTTTACTGGATCCTGGAGCCGCCACCCCTGCTGTCTGGATGGACCTTTGGCCAGCTAAGCACACATGTGGACACAGAGCTGAGGAATGTTGGCCCTGACTGAGTATAAGGAGATGATCTGTAAATCAGGAGTCTCTTTTATGGACAACTCCTTCCTCTGAAACCCCAGAAGATGACCAAGAACAAAAAAGCCAGCAGCTTCTCATATTTATTAAGAAGAGAGTACAAGAAGAAGGAACCAAGAGGTACTGGCAGAAAAAGGACCGTTAACCCTAGAACTCTGGGCCTTGGAAAAACAAAGCTGATAACAAGCCAGTCACAAGGTTGAATGCAGAGCATGGGAACAAGTTAGGGGAGGGGTCCCGAGTCTGACACACAATGTATCAAATATAATAAGTCCTGTGAGGCCAATCAAATCCCCTGTCACCCCAACCCCACACTATGCCAAATAGCAAAAGCAGATGTTTTGCAAACTGGTAACAACCCAGAAGTCTTTCCTTGTGATTGGCAAGAGATGCAGGGAGACTGCCGGGAGGGGTGGAGAGACAGGCTTTTGGGAAAGGTCCCAATATTAGTGCACCGGCAACCTTACCCTGAGCTCCTCCAACAACAGAAAAAGAGGGATTCAATTTGGCTTGGGCAAGGAGAGAAGATCTATTGTAACATGGAAGAAATTCAAGCACGATAGGAGAACAAAGCGACATTTCAAATCGCTGTGATTTATCTGGCCCCATAGCCCAACCCATTTTTTTCAAATACCAAGCTGACAGGGCCAATTGCAATACTTCATGGTAGGGTGGGGGTGGGGGCCAGAAGGCCCCTGTTATGCCTTTGGAAATTCAGTCTCTCCGCACTTCATCCTGAGCCTTTGGCCTTCCTCTTTCTGGCAGGGGACCACCCCCACCCCCACAGCTTCCAGCACATTCCTGGTGGGAGCAATCACCAGAAGTAGCACAAGCTCTCCAAAGTAGCCATGGCATTGTCTTCAGCCTAAAGGCAGCATCCACATAGCGGCCCACATCCATCCCATCCTGTGGCTTTGCAGGGAGATGCTGACGTCTGTGCACTGTTCAAGGCTGGACCAGTAGAAGAGTCTAGGGCTTTGCAAGGGCCCAATAGGAGTCAAGTGGTTTGGGTGTAGGCTTCAGGCAATTCATTGGTCCTCTCTGCTTTCCTTTCTTGACTTCTCCAATAAGAGGACATTATATGTGTTCTATGTTTTTTATTTTTGGTATGACATGCAAAAAACCTCTACATATTTAATGTTAGGACTTGATGAGTTTGGAGATAAGTATATATTCTTAAACTCATCATAACAATCTATGACATAAACAATTCCATCACCTCTCAAAGTTTCCCTGTACCTTTATTATTGTTGTTGTTGTTATTATTTTGTGATAAGACCACTTCACATAAAATCTATCTTCTTAGCAAAATTTTAAGCATATAGTATAACCATTATTAACTATTGGCATAGTGCAGAAGATCTGCAGGATTAACTCATCTTGCATAACTGAAACTTTGTATCTTTTGATTACTCCTCCCTGTCTCTTTCTCTCTCAGCCTATGGTAACTACTGTTTTGTTATCTGCTTCCATGAGATTACTATTTTAGATTCCTCACATAAGTGGTATCATATAGTATTTGTCCTTCTGTATCTGGCTTATTATACTTAGCGTAATATCTTCCAAGTTCATCCATGCTATTGCAAATGGCAAGATTTCCTTCTTTTTAAAGGCTGAATAACATTCCCTTATGTGTACATAACACATTTTCTTTCTTCACTCATTAGTCAATGGGCATTTAAGTTACTTCCCTGCCTTGGCTACTTATTGTGAATGTTACTGCAATAAACTGTGATCCTACTTTAATTCTTCTGAATATATAACCCAGAAGTGGGATCCCTGGATTGTATGGTATTTCTATTTTTAATTTTTTGAGGAATCTCAATACTGCCCTCCATAATGGCTGGAACAATTTACCTTCCCACCTATAGCACACCAGAGTTTTCTATTTTCCTTATCCTTGCCAACACTTTTTTTTATTATAGTCATCCTAGGGGTGCCTGGGTGGCTCAGTCAGTTAAGTGTCTGCCTTTGGTTCAGATCATGATCTCAGGGTCCTCAAATCAAGCCCTTGAGTAAGACTTCCTGCTCAGTGGGGAGTCTGCTTTTTTCACTCTCTCTCTCTTTCTCCTCTGCCCCTCTGCACCACTTGTTCTCTTTCTCTCTCTCAAATAAATAAATAAAATCTTTTTTAAAAATAATAAAAATAGTGATCCTAACAGATGTGAGGTGACATCTCACTGTGGTTTTGATTTGCATTTTCCTGATGATGAATGATGTTGAGTACTTTTTGATATATCTGTCAGTCATTTGCATGCTTTTTTTTTTTGAGAAATGTCGATTTGGTTTCTTTGTAGTGTTCTGTGAACTTTATACAATTGCTCATTCCTTCCTTTATTCTACCCATATATCCTTTGGTGGACACTGGGGTACAGCAAGGAGCACCATAATATCCTTGCTTACATAAGCTTGTCTTTGGAGGGGTGGGCAGTGGGGAGACAAACGATGAGTGAACAAATGTATCACCTGGTTATGATGAGGACAGAGTAAGTAGAAACTATGGAGGGTCTCTAAGCAGATTTTCAGTATAACTGTGCCTGTGGATAGCGGTGTCCTGTTGTTATTGGAGAACAGTTGGATGAGGAAACTTTTTGACTCCTGGTGGGCGGAAATGATCTTGATTGAACATTCTCTTCTAAAGGCAAGCCAGAACAGGCATGAATAAGATAACTCTGGCGGTTTTGTTAAGGAATCTATTGTGAGGCTGTTTTATTGAAACAAATCCAGGAGTATAAAAGGTGTTTCAGCTTCAACGGCATTATAACCATGCATGTTCCAATCATATTCTCATGCAGGTCTATCATCCTAATTCTTGCACTGACATCTGGGCTCAAATCTCTTATTGATTGGAAGGGAACTGACATTTTTTAGTTGTCTTCTAAGCTAATACAAAATGATAATCAAGGCCTTATATAATTTCACCTAATCTTCACCTCAGCTACATGAGATAGATGTTGGTATATAACTTTATAGATGAATGATATTCAATAATCTGTCCAAACTTAGTCAGTTACTAAGTGGTAAAAGTTGATATTTGAATACTAAATCCTTTGGCTCTTGTCTTAACAAAATGCTTATTAATTTGAGGTAATGAAATTGAAAATTGAACAGTGGTCCAAGGAAAACACATTTTTCATCTACCGTGATTTCTGGATGGCTGGTGTCTATTTTGCCATAACTGAAACCATTTTATTTATTGCCTATTGATTTCTGGCTTTCCATGTTGCAGCTGCCAGAAAGTTGTCTGAAAGTCTCTTAGAAATATCTCAAGACAGAGTGCTATTGTTCTGTTCAAGCATCACATTAATTATAACAACAATCTTTACTGGCCAGTGTTGACCTGAGGGTCACCAAAATAAGAACTGGTGAGTTCTCAGAGGGAAAACATCAGACAAATCTAATTTCTTTCCTGAGGATTGAATTTGTGAAACACATAGGAATTTATATTCATGGGCACTATTGTAGATGAGATGCATCTAAATATTAGAAGTTGTTGACAATATCTCTTAGAATCATACCTGCACATTTAGGTTATTTCATGGTCAATGGAAATTTTCACCTTAGGGATGCCTCTGTAGCTCAGTGGTTAAGCATCTGCCTTTGGCTCAGGACATGATCCTAGGGTCCTAGAATCAAGTGCTGCATCAGACTCACTGCAGGGAGCCTGATGCAGGACTCGATCCTGGGACTCCAGGATTGTGCCCTGGGCCAAAGGTAGGCACTAAGCCGCTGAGCCACCCAGGCATCCCAATAAATAAAATCTTAAAAAAAGAAAGAAAGAAAGAAAGAAAGAAAGAAAGAAAGAAAGAAAGAAAGAAAGAAGAAAGAAATTTTCACCTTAAAGTTAAATGCCTTCCTCTCATTCTGGTATCTTAACTCCTTCTTTCCTATCATTGCCAAATTTCTTAAAATATTTTTAATATTCATTTTATCAAAGTTTCAGTGCTTTTCTTGAAATCTATTACAGTTAGATCTTTGCCTCATAACTTAGTCTTTAAAGTTCTCAATGGACAAAGTGAGATTCATTCCTTTTACCTCCCTGGAGGTCAGTATTTGACATTAGTGATGCACCCACGCTTCCTAAAACTTTTTCTTTGCTCCCAAACACATAACAATTATTTGTGTCACTTGGATGGCTACAAGTAGTCCTCTCTTTGCATGCCTCCAATATATATAAGTTTCTGTTTCCATAGTTTAGTTAAATAACACCAGCCCCAAAAAGATGGCTCAAGCTTTGCTTATCATGATCTGTGAATTATGAATGATTGTGTAAACTTCACAGTTAGCTCTTAAGTCCAAAAATACAGATATGTATCATGATTAGAAATGCACATCATATATTTTAAAGTCTGCCATCATGGCATATCTATTATTCAGTTTATGCACAGACAGCAAAACATGTAGTTGTGTCACCTCCTTGTCTCCCAGTGATAAACCTGCATGGTATTTTACAAAATAGATAATCAAAAGCAGAAATTGCCAGCAAAGATAAAAATGAAGCAAAAAAAAGCACCTCTAAAATATGACAATACTTGAGTAAAACATGAATGAAATGTAAGTGGACAAAATAGCTGACAGGAGGCATGTTCCACTGCTGCTTATAGGGAAACCTAGGTGTGTGGCCCGAGGAACTTAGTGAAGACAAACTTACTGACATAAATGAGGAAAATGGTTATCACAAAAAATAAGATGATGTCCGGGAAAAGTGACGCCAGCAAGGAACTTCACACTGAAGGAACTTTCAGAGATATTTCACAGAATTGAAAGCACCAAGGATAAAGTGTTAGAAGCTGACCCAAACTTAGAAGGGACTATGAAAATTGACCAAAGCTTAGAAAAAAAAAAGACTACCTTTATATCAAGTTATATAAGTAGAAGAAGGCAATCACTCTTTTTTTTTTCCTGTCAGGTAAGATACTTTAATTCCCTTCAAATGTTTTAAGTTACAATTTTTTTTCTTGCAGTTTTATACCTTTATTTGACAATCAGTGATTAGTTCTCATCCACATTAACAGTCTATAGATTTTTGAAAGCGGTGACAGGTAAGTAGGTAACCAGCATGTAGAGCTTGTTTGGTGAATCTTCATCCTCCTTACGTTTTCTGGATAACTGCACATGGATATGATATGGAACATTCCTTATTCCTTTGGCCCAGACAGCTTTGTTCAGCCTGGTGTCAACGCGCACATCTGGAGTTCCCATCTCCTTCATGGCAAATTTCCGAATCTTTTTGAGTGCCCGAGGGGCACGCTTCTTGAAACCCACTCCATGGATAGGTTTGTGAATGTTGATGGTGTATTCTCTGGTCACTACCTCATTGATGGCAGAATGGCCCTTCTTCTTCTCACCACCCTTCTTTGCGGGAATCATTCTGCTGGGCCCTAGTTGAGTAAGTTACAATATATTAAATAAATGTGAGTTTTCCTATTTTCTCATTTCCTATATGTTTATAGCCTACAAGAAGAGTTTCTAATAGTTTCACGAAAAAATTTTTAAAAGTCACAAAACAATTGTAATTGATTTCCTAGATTGTTAGTATTTGTGTGAATGCAGCTTGCCCAGTCTTTTTTATAGTCCTTTACTATCACACAAAGCAAGAACTGCCAGTATGAGGTGCCTCCAAGTTAATACAACTATACTTTTACACACTACCTTAACCTCAAACCATCCTCATCTCTTGTATTCTTGAGTTCAGTTATAATGAATAGGGTACAGGGGGTAGCCAGTAAATGTACTTTCCTTTTCTATTTACCCTATATTCTAAGGCATCATAGACTCCTTTATTGCACACCCTTGCTTCTAATTAACCCTAAATTCTGTCCAGTATGTGTAAACTTGGCTTGAATTTGACCCAATTTCCATTCCCACAGTTTGGCTTCAGTTTAAGTTCTTATAGTCACTATCCTGTGACCATCTCCTGATTGTTCTTCCATCTACCAGTCTATTTTATCTACCCACACACCTCTCCCACAAATGCCAGAACCATTGATCTAAAAAAATAGTCCAGTTACACAAACCGTCCAGTTTGCAAAACACTACTGTTGATTGTCTTCTGTCTTTGATGAGCCAAACTTTTCAGTATTTCTCAAATAAATCCTGCCTCTTTATACCTCCATGCCTTTCCTCATGATTTTTCCTCCTTCTGGGAGGTCTTCTCCTTTTCTGGGCTGACTCCATTTATACATACTTTAAGATCCATTACAAGTGTTTCCCATCTGAGCAAAAGTCTTTTCAGTGTTATCAAATTACTTAGTTACTGCTTTGTCTGCAGTTCTACAATGCTTTATTTATAATTCTATGATGTACCAGTCATGGGGTAACATTTATTTGTTTATTTGTATACCCACATTTCCTGATAGACTCTAACTCTTCAGGGTGAAAACCTTGTCTCATTCCATGCTGCAGTGCAAGAAAAACACAAGAGCAATAATAACACCAGTGTCAATATCGTATACTCTTTATAATATACATATTTCTATTAAATGTATTTCTACCAAACTACTAATCAATGATGTGCAATCTCTATTTGATAAGTTTAGCTAAAGTGTGCCAGCACATATAGGAAGGTATTGTTTGAAACCCAAAAGTTGAAGTAGCTTCTTTTAGACACCAGTAACTCCAATACATGCATTTAAGTCTTAGATGTTTCTACAAAACAAATAGTTCGGTTTTCAGGACGCACATTGAAATTTAAACACACCTTTCATGCATCAGGCCCTTGGTGGGTAATCCCATCCCCTTGCCAGTGACCTCCCCTTTCAGAAGATTCCTCTCTGGGAGCCCCTCTATGAACAAGGTCTGACCAGCGGCTCCTGCCTGGGAGTGTCCTGGGACATGTTTATGTGGTACAAGCAAAGGAAAAGCAGAGAAACACATTCCTGTCTGTTGCTCAGAATATAAATCTGTCACAGGAGCCTTCCAAAGACAGTTTGGCCAAGGAGTAATGAAGTGAGGGAATCTGTAGGTGACCAGGGATGACACAGTAAACTCCAAATAATTCAATATGATTAGGGAATTAGCAAGGACCTAGGCGAGCTGGTGAGAAGAGATGCGTAAATTTCCCCTGGCGTAAATGAGTGGGGACTCAGCCTATCCAGGAAAGGGAGGCGACTGTTCTCTAAAGCTGGCTCAGATTTTAAAAGCTCTACATCTTTAAACAAATCCAAAGGATTAGCCTTTGAAGATGAAGTCAGTATTGACAAAGAAGAGGTGGGTCGACAGAACCACAAAAGGTTCTGTCTGCAGACTGGCTGGGAACACGGGCGTGGCTGCTGGCCCAGAGGTGGTGCAGGGAGATGGGTCAGCACAGCAGAAGCTGGGATCCTCTATGTGGCTGCAGTTCCGTTCTTAACACTGTGTGGGGAATCCGGGAACCCCTCACCACCTCGGACACACCAACCTTTGTACTATAGGCTTTGTTTCCTCCCCACCCCACCCCACCTCCAGACCAAATCTCCAAAACTATTATTCATCATATTCATAATGTTAATAACAATGCTTCAAAAACATATTTTAGTTTTCATTGTGCTTTCATGCATATTTATCTCATTTGTGTCTCATAATAACCCAGTATATAGGAAGATAGATTAGACACTGACCTTTTAAAAATTGCTTAGTTTCTCCTTAGATTTTTCTCTTTCTGCAAAATATCATATGTTCATTGAACAAAATTGAGAAAATATAGGTGTGGATTAAGAAAAAATTTCGATCACCTGTAACCCCTTCATAAAGCTACATGTCATTTTAATTTCATATACCATTTTATATTATACGTACTATTTCATAGCTTGTGACATATTTTTCCATTTTAAAAAATTTTGAAAATATTTATCTATCAGTAAATACACAATTACATAATTTTAAAAAATTGAAACCTAGTTGGCACACACTGTTACATGAGTTTCAGGTATACAACATAGTGATTGGACAAGTCCATATATTATGTTATGCTAAACACAACTGTAGCCAGCCACCATCAGTGCTCCTACAATGCTGTTATGGTATTATTGACTGTATTCCCTAGGCAGTAACTTTCATCCTTTGATTTATTCATTCCATAACAGGAAGCCAGTACTTCCCATTCCCCTTCACCCATTTTGCTCAATCCTGCACTCCCCATTAGGTAATATTTTTAAATGTTTGCATATAGGTACTATTCTGTTGTATCGATATGCTTTGATTAACTGATCCCTTTGTGCTGGATACTTGAATCATTTTCAATGTTCACTGTTGAATATAATTATTAAAATTGTTTTTCCATATGAATAAATCAAATTGGTTATTATTCTATCATTATGTAGAAACATACATAGAAATTACATGATTAGTAAAATAGTATGACATTAGATAAATATTAACATTCGAAGTAACAATTTGTTAACATCCTTGTGACTAAGTCATCAGGCATTTCAAAGATTATTTCTTGGGTCCTTAAAATTGGATGGATTCTGCTCTCATTCAGGTCTTCCAGAGCTTTCAGTCAAGGAAAAGGAATCTCTGTCTTCACCCTGGAATTGCAAACTGTCTTTGTACGCACCCCCGATTGTGTCTCATCCTTCCTCAGTTTTAGCTGCCATCCAGCTTCTAACGTTTTCAACAGTAGTTCAAAAACCAATTTCCCAATGGTCACATATACCAGGCAGTATGTAATTATATACTGGCACATACAGCACACCCCCAAGAACTGGTCCCTTCCTTCACATTGCATGCAGTTCAGCTAAGAATACAAACAGAAGAAGAATGATTAGAAGTCAGATTTATAGGGACTCCTGGATGGCTCA
Organism: Nyctereutes procyonoides; assembly: GCF_905146905.1. Lineage (NCBI taxonomy): Eukaryota > Metazoa > Chordata > Mammalia > Carnivora > Canidae > Nyctereutes > Nyctereutes procyonoides. Next base: position 7,433,822 of record NW_026575030.1, on the reverse strand, counting down.
GTGGTGGAGCATTTGCCTTTGGCTTAGGACGTGATCCCGGGGTTCTGGAATTGAGTCCCTCATCGGGATCCCCAAGAGAGGCTGCATCTCCCTCTGCCTATGTCTCTGCCTCTTTCTCTATGTCTCTTATGAATAAATGAATAAAATATTTAAAAAAGAAGTCAGATTTATAAATGCTGTGATGTAGAGAAGACACGGAGGTCATATCACTGCAGAGAGAAGTTTCTAACCTAGATTGAGAAGTTGAAGAAGCTAATTGGACAAAAGATGAGGTATATGTGCTGCATTTACACTGATGACTGTGAATTAGCCAGGACATGGAGGGGGCTGGCACTGGGAGTGGGGGATGTCTCAGGCAGAGGAAATCATTTTTACTATGTTCCAAAGGGGATGTAAGGATGACTCATTTATTGGTGCTCTTATTCTCTGTGGCTGCTTGATAAATACAGCTCAAGCATGGAGAAGAAACAGGATGTGGGTACAATGTCAGTGGTGAGTCCGTATGAGAGCCTCTAGTCCTTATAGTTGATTTGGGGTGCCTCGGCTCCAAATTGTATCCCAGCATGTAATAAGAACCTGCAGATGAGAGTTATGTCACTGTCAGTAATACTTGAAAAGTTTTGAAAATATTTGAGGTGGTCAAATGATATACTTATTTTTGTTAATGAGGCAAGAATATTTCAAGACACTTTGTACTAGTAGACTGCATTGACTCAGTTAATTCTAGAACATGTTGCTAAATAAGTGGTTTGTGGGCATTTTGAAAATCATATGATAACTTCTTGCCATCTGTTTAGGTTCACTAGGAATATGTCACACCAAACTAATCTCATTGCAAAGTTAGAAGATTCTAATTTCAGCAAAGCATATGGGACAAAATGTTAAACCTGAAGAGAAGTATAGAAAACAGAGATGACACTATAAAAACAATCTAGTTGCAAACTTAGATTGCCTTAATGTTAGTTTGTAGTTCCTGTTAGGGGAGAATTGATCATCCTGTGTTTGATCACTGCATCTGAAACAGTGGATTTTAGTGTAGCTAGCATTTTTTCATTTTATTTTTTTAAATTTAAATTAATTAACATAAAACGTATTATTAGTTTCAGAGGTAGAGTTCAATGATTCATCTTTTTTTAAAAAGATTTTATTAATTTATTCATGACAGACACACACACACAGAGGCAGAGACATAGGCAGAGGGAGAAGCAGGCTCCATGCAGGGAGCCTGACGTGGGACTCAATCCTGGGACTCCAGGATCATGCCCTGAACCAAAGGCAGATACTCAACTGCTGAGCCACCCAGGCTTCCCTCATCAGTCTTATATAACATCCAGTACTCATTCCATCAAGTGACTTCCTTCATATCCATCATGCAGTTATACCATCCCCCCCCACCTCCCTTCCAGCGACCCTCATGTTTTTTCCTAGAGTTCAGAGTCTTTTATGGTTTGTCATCCTCTCTGATTTCATCAGCTTTATTTTTCCCTCTCTTCCTCTGTGATCCTCTGTTTTGTTTCTTAAATTCCACATATCAGTGAGATCATATAATTGTCTTCCTCTGATTGACTTATTTTGTTTAGCATAATACCCTCTAGTTCCAACTACATTGTTGCAAGTGGTAAGATTTCATTTCTTTTGATGACTGAGTAGTATTCCATTGTATACATATACCACATCTTCTTTATACATTCATTTGTTGATGGACATCTGGGATCTTTCCATAGTTTGGCTATTGTGGACATCGCTGCTATAAGCATTGGGGTTCAGGTGCCCCTTTGGATCATTACATTTGTATCTTTAGGGTAAATATCTAGTAGTATAATTCCTGAGTTGTAGGGTAGCTCTACTTTCAACTATTTGAGGAAACTCCTTACTGTCTTCCAGAGTGGCAGTATCAGCTTACATTCCCATCAACAGTGTAAAATGGTCCCCTTTCTCTGCATCCTCACCAACTTCTGTCCATTCCTGACTTTTTAATTTTAGTCATTCTGACTGGTGTGAGGTGGTAATCTCACTGTGGTTTTGATTTGTATTTCCCTGTTGCTGAGTGATGTTGAGCATGTTTTTATGTGTCTGTTGGCCATTTGTATGTCTTTTTTTTAAAAGATTGTATTATTTATTTGAGACAGAGAGAGCACAAGCAGGGGGAGCAGCAGGCGGAGGGAGAGGGAGAAGCAGGCTTCCCACCGAGCAGGGAGCCCGATGTGGGGCTCGATCCCAGGAGCCCAGGATCATGACCTGAGCTAAAGTCAGATGCTTAACCAACTGAGTCACCCAGGTGATTCCATTAGTATGTCTTCTTTGGAGAAATGTCTATTTAAATTTTCTGCCCATTTCTTGATTGGATTATTTGTTCTTTTCGTGTTGAGTTTGATAAGTTCTTCATAGATTTTGGCAATTTGAGGAGGAATGCAGATGTGCCAGTGCTCAGAGATGAAGAATTGGGATACAGTGCCATGTAGGGAAGGCAGTAGGGTTATTGTGTGTGAAGAGAAACTTACAGAGAACATGAAGACAGTCTTTAAATTTTTAAACTTTTGGGGTGCGTCAGTGGCCCAGTTGGTTAAGCATCCAACTCCTGATTTCTGCTCAGGTTGTGATCTCAGGGTCCTGGGATAGAGCCCCATGTTGGGCTCTGTGCTCACCAAACAGTCTACTTGTCCTTCTGCCCCTCCCTCAGCTTGTGTGCACTCTCTCTCAAATAAATAAATAAATAAATAAATAAATAAATAAATAAATAAAATGTTTAAAATTTCTTAAATCTGTCAGTTTTTTTTTCACCAGTTTCATAAAATTCTCAACCATTTTTGTCTTTAAATATTGCTTCTGCCCCTTTCTCTCTTTTCTCCTTCTAGGACTCCAGTGAACTATTTGGCTATTAAACCTATCATTTGGGGTTTTATTATGTGGTTTTGCAGTTATAGTTATAGAACTCCCATTCCATTTTACATTATTTCGTATGTTTTCAGTCCTGTGATGTAATTTTTAATTCTCTTTTTATCTTCCTGAACACCAAAGGCATTGTTGTTGAAAGGCTTTTATCTAATAAGTTCAATAACTGGACACCTTATGGATCTAATTCTATCTTCTGTTATTTCTATTTATTACTGATCTTTTTTGCCTTATATCTTTGTAGACCTACTTTTCTTTTGATTGTGTTTTCAACATTGTACTAAAAATTTTTTTGTGGAAAGAGTGGTGGAACCAGAGATGATATATTTCTCTAGCAAGTGTTTTTCTGTTAGTGCTGAAAGAAACCAGGGGAACTAGCAGTCAGTGGTCACCTTAACCCAGCTTCACAGCCTAAATGGCCCTTAAAGTCTCAGAGTCCATTCAGGTGACATGAGGCTGTCCATGTAAGGACAGGTTTATTTTGATTCACCTTTATTTTTAGGATATAGTCCTTTAGGATTACAATGTAAAATATGGGGATTTATTACCTCTCCATCATTCCCCCTTGGCTGGCTCTGGATTTAACTCTTGCCCCTTTAGCCCCATGAGGCTAAAAACTGGGAGAGTACTGCTTAGCCTCACTACCCTGCATCCAGAGTCAACATCTGCTCTCACGGGAAATACAGCCCCTATCAAAATTATGTCTCTAGATTTCCATTTTTCTTCTGGATCTTGGCCTGGAACGTCTCCATTATTTCAGTAGCTTTGAAAACACTTCACTCATCTCTTCTTATTTTCTGTAGGAGGATTGGTCCTAATTACCAAATGTGTAATTACTAGAAGCCATTAAGTGAGAGAATAGATTTGTTCTGTTTTGTCTGGTGGTTGGATGAAATCTGATGGATGGAATTTACAAAGAGGCCAATTTCTACTATACCAAAGGAATAACTTTAACTTCCTAGCAATTATCCTAACAATAATAAAATGGGCAGCTTATGAAATTGAGAGCTTTCTGTCATGTCTTAGTTAAAATGATGCTTTGTCAACATCATTTCTTTTGGGAAATCTTTAGTGGCAGAGGGAGGGTAACTTGTATCCTGTGGGACTGTTTAAATATGGAACACATGAGATTTATTTGACATTTTCTGAACCTAAGACAAATCTCAGCCTAACTTAGTCCAAACAGAATTCTGGTTTTCTCCTCCATCTCTGTAATGGCACCAGGACTGCCCCCCCTCTCAAATGTTCAGGCTTCAAATCTAGGAGTAGCCTTCATTATTACTCTTTCCTTCACATTCCACATCTGATTCATTAATAAGAATTGTCAGTTCTCCTCCAAAATGTATCTTGGACCTAACTACCACTTCTCATCCACAACCCTAATCTAAACTACTATATTAGTATGCTAGAGTTGCCATAACAAAGCACCACAGACTGGGTGGCTTAAGCAACAGAAAGGTATTGTCTTACAGTACTAGATATAGAAATCCAAGATCAAGGTGCCAGCAGGGTTGGTTTCTTCTGAGGCCCCTCTCCTTGGTAGTAGATAGCCATCTTCTCCCTGTGTCTTTACATGGTCTTCTTTCTATACCTTTCTGTGTTCTAATCTTCTTTTCTTATGAAGTCATCAGCCACATTGGTTTAGGATCTGCCCCCAATGACTCCACTTTACTTTAATTACCTCTTTAAAGACCCTATTTCCACATACAGTCACATTCAGAGGTACTTCAGGTTAGAGCTTTAACATGAATTTGGGGGGACACAGCTCAGCCCATAACAGCCACCATCTTTCTTTGCTCTGACCAAAACAATAGGTTCCTTCCATTTCTTTTGGCTTCATTCTCCCTCAGCCCCAAAGCCTACCAATCACTTAGCAACCAGAGCGATTTTTCTGAAGTGCAAATTATGTCACATTATTCCTGTGCTGAAAACACTGAAAAGAAGACAGAATAAAATTCACATGTAGGTCCACAAGCCCTGTTTGATCTGACCTTTACTCACCTCTCTGACCTCACCTCCCACCAAATTCCACTCTCATTGGCTGCACTGGCCCTCTGTTATCTCTTTAAACATTCAAAGTTTGTTCTCAGGAATTTTGACTGTGCTCTCTTCTTTTTTTGCTTAGAAATTCTTCTAGTCTTTTTTTTTCTGTCATTTCCTCCGTAACCCTTTATTCATGCTCTTACTAAAGCAACAACACACTCTACCTCCACCTTCTATTTCATAGCCCTCCTTTATTTTATTCATATTACTTCAAAGAGCCTGAAATTGTAAAATGTGTCTATTGTCTGCATGTCTATTACTTACTTTGCATTCTAGAATGAAAGTACCTTGGGGACAGGAGCCCTGCCTGTCTTGTACACTGCTGTTCCCCATGCCAGATGCAGTGTCTGCCTTGGGAGATTCCCAGGAAATGTTTGTTCCATCACTGATTTCAAGAGTAGAGAGTCTGAAAAATCCCTCCCCTTTCCCTTAACATTTTAGTAAAGTTAGTTCATAGACTTCATATCACTGGGTGGGGGTGGGGGTGGGGCAAACAAATCCTTTTTCGAAAAGCTTAGGGTAGAGAATTACTAAATCTGAAATGGCAAATTGGTTTCTTCTCATGTGGGAACACTGATGATTTGGAAGTGGTTGAGGACTTTGAGACACTGCCTGAACTCATTGAGAGTGTCATGATTGATTGGTAATGTCTGCCTTTGGCACCTTGTGAGAGTGTTCAGGCTCATGTGCTGAATGCCTGCTGTTGTAGGCTAAATGGTGTCTTATACCATCAAGAACTTGTCTTATATTCAGTGGTGCTTTAGGAAGAATTAAAGACTAAAATATTCTCAAATATGGATTCATATAATCATGGGGTTTATTTAAAACTATGCTAACTGGAGACTAAAACTTTGGGAAAACTTGACATATTCAGTTCCCTATCTACATGAAGATAAGTAAATTTAAGCATCCATTATCAATGATTAAGAATTTTAAAATACTTTCAAAGATAGAATGTCTTCAACTTTTCTAGTAAACCTACTTACATTTTCTATCTTCACTTTGCTGTCATTTGGGTGGTCCAGGAACTGTTCCAAATATACACCAGAAATCACTGTTTAGCTTGAGCACATGTCCTCCTGTTAAGTTTCTAATGAAAATAGAATATAATTTCTTCTGTTCATTCATGAATTCAAAAGTTGGCACACATACTTTGAACATCCACTATGTGTAGGTGCATCAGGGGTATAGAGGTGAAGGAATATTGCTGTGCTTTCCACAGGCTCCCATCCCAATGGTGAAAAGGCAACTGCAGGATCCTGTGGTATGTTCTGTGCTGTGCTCAGTGTTACAGACACTGTTGAACTTGGAAACAGAAATCTAATTGCTCTTCAGTCTTCTGTTCTTCAGGAGAAATAGTACCATTTCCTTTAAACTTTCTTCAAAATCACATCAGCATAATTTCCTCAGACAGACCCCATGGCCAACTTCAGTGCCAATAGTATTTAACCACACCGTCGGGTATACCCAGCCTCAGAGACACAGAGCCAACCACAGCCCCACGAGTTCTGACCAAGCCTAAGTATTGTTGCCAAAAGAAATTCTTTAGACTGATTGAATACTCAAATCTTGAGGCAACCCTTCAAGATTTTTGCCACTGAAGATTATGTTTGCAGACCAATCAGCAAAATGTAGAATGGGATTATCCTGCTGGTGGTTTGGATAAGGAAAAGCACATTCTTTACTGTGTAGATGAAAGTTGGGAAAACAGTAGAGGAGGGTGTTGTCCATATGAGTTCTCTAGATCCTATAATTAAGGATACCTGGGACTTTGGGAATATTAGGCATAAGCTAATAGATGCAAACATTTTAGGAAGCACCAAGGGAGCATTCCACATTTTCCCAATTATTTAGCAAAACATAGCTCTTGGTCTCTTTGTATGAGCAAGATAATCGAGGCAGCCACTCTGTGACCTTCAATGTCATTAGAGCAGTTGTTAATGAGGACATGATACCTAGTGACCAGATAGCAGCTGGCTGCTAGTTCCCAAGGATCAAGGTGGAAGCCAACTATTCTGGGCTTCCTGATCAAAACAACCAAGACTCTCATTTCCAAAAACCAGGGTCCTTTTCATTTTTTTTTAATTTTTATTTATTTATGATAGCCACACACAGAGAGAGAGAGGCAGAGACACAGGCAGAGGGAGAAGCAGGCTCCATGCACCGGGAGCCCGACGTGGGATTCGATCCCGGGTCTCCAGGATCGCGCCCTGGGCCAAAGGCAGGCGCCAAACCGCTGCGCCACCCAGGGATCCCCCAGGGTCCTTTTCTAAAGGGTAAAGTGTATGGGTCCTCTCCATGTATATTTGCCTTAAAGACGGCTGTAAAACAAAAGTCTCCACCGTTGGGGTTGTCATTATTGAATAGGCAACAAACAAACAAACACACAAATATTTAAAACCATCTATTTGGATTATAGGATATATACATGTAGATATTCATTGTATTTGATCTCATGTGTCCTATGTGTATCTTTATGTGTGTGTATCTTTATTTGTACCTATGTGTTTGTATTCCTATGTCTATGCCTGCATGAATATATCATATATAAAATATATCTATATATCAGATGTAAAATGCATTTGCATATGGAAGAGCATATGGAGACAGTCTTGGAAAATTGGTAAAGCTGCCAGAGTTGCATAGCTCTTCCTTGCATACCCTTGAGCTCATTCTCTGTGTCCTGAGCTCTGCTCCCCAACACCAAACCTGGTATCTAACCCCAACTATGGGCCTCTACTGTGTTTGCCACGAGAACATGATTGTATTGGGTCTTCTCATCTGTCATTTATAGGTAAGAAATCTGAGATGAAATGAGAAATGAGAAGTCCAGAGACCATCTTACAGGAGCTCCTTCTCGTCTTCCTAATCTAAATATCACTATTTGGAGAGGACCATATAATTCAGATTCTCTTGTTTGCTTTCTTCAAAACTCTCACCATAATTTATTAATTATCTTAGGTTTGTCTATTTGGTCATTTGTTCAGTGTTTGTATGTCTCTCTCACATGAGAAGGCAAGCTGTGTGATATCCAAGGTCCTGTCTCTCACTTCCCATAGTAGCCCCAACACCAGTGCACAGTGTTTAATGCCCCAGCAGGTTCCTGGACGCCCAGGAAACCCCAATTTGCTGTCTCACTCAATTCTGAGTGCTCTATAATTGCTACTATCCTGATGGCCTTGTTCCTCTGGAATGGTGGTTTCACTTATTCAAACACCCCCTCACCCTCCTCTGCAAAAGTACTGAATGCCTCTTCCAAGACAAGTCTTGTGGAAGGTGCTAAGGACACTAACATGAATAATATATGGTGTTTCTCCTTGGGAAGTTTGTGGATTAATGGGGGAGAGGAATACTAAGCAGACAAAGGGCTCTGAAAGAAGAAACCACAGGGCACTTGTAGGCTCAAAGGATGGCCCCCTAGACCAGGTTGGATGGGCAGGGAAGTCTCCTAGAGGAAGGGGCTCAGAATGTTTCAAAAATTTTTTTAAAAATTGAAATGCTTTATTTTATTCCAGTTTTGGCATAAGATTGACGTATAACATTGTATCATATCATTTTATTTATTTATTTATTTATTTATTTATTTATTTATATGGATTGGAAATAAAAGGCACAGCATAGGGAATATAGTCAATGATGTTGTAATAGTATTGTATGGTAACAGATGGTAGCTACATTTGTGAGCATAGCATAACATACAGAGATGTTGAATCATTGTGTTGTACACCTGAAACTAATGTCACATCACTTGTTAACGATCTCAAAGTAAAAAAATAAAAAGGAAAGGCTTAGACAAGTCACTTAATTTCAATGACTAAATCACAGGATACGTGAGGATTTTTCACTCCTGTAAATAGAGGGTAGGGAATATACAGTTGAAATGAAAATTGTCTTAAAGGTAAAAGCAGTAATGGATTAATCCTCTGAATGGAGACTGTGTATAGGAAGATCTTGAAGGACCAAGAGGATTTAGACTGCTAGAATGGAGCCAGTTTTGGTGTGGGGGTCGCAGTGGGGGAGGGGAATGCAGTGTGGTCCAAAGAAAGAAGTCCCATGTACAAAGACAGCAGAGTTGTTTGGGGTGTACCAGGTGTTCAGTGTGGTGAGCACATTGCATAAAACACAGGGGAGGGTGAGGGAGAGAGATGGTCCTGGGCAGGCAGCGTGTATTTGATAGGGCCAAAGCATTTTGGAATACATCCTAATCACTATGGGGAAGCACAGAAGAGATCGACATGATCAGAATTGTTTTTAAAAAGTTCACTCTGATTGCAGGGTAGGGAGGGCTTGTACAGTGTTCATTCATTCGTTCACTCATTCATCCACGAGCTTTATTTAGTACCTACCTGGGACACTGTGCCAGGTGCTGGGGATGAATGATGATGAGAGCAGAACAGAGTCTCTGATTCTTTAGTCTTCTGGTCTAGTGGAAAAGATAAATCCGGCACCAGAAGTTAATAGAAAAGCACAAGTTGTGATAATGGCCATTAAGGGGAAGAAGGAGGAGCTGTGGGAGTATTGGACAGGACCAGGAGACTATGAAGAGGAAGCAATACCTGTGTTGACTTTTGACCAATGATGAGTTGTCCGCTGACCCTGCTCATTGTCCCAGTGAAAAGTGTTCTGGTTTTGAACCCAGGTGGTATCAGTGGACTTGACAGAAGGAGGCAACCTAGAAAGATCTTAGGGAGGTAGAACCAATAAGACTTGAAGGCATTTGGAGTAGGGAAAGGGGAGACAGAGCCAAGCCAGAGAGAAACAAGTCAGAAATGGTCTAGGTGTCTGGCTTGGGCACTCTGTGAGGCCATTGCTGAGAGTTCAGGACAGAAAGGCACAATGACAAGGCTTCCTGTGTCTTCTAAGCACTTGTACCGAGCCTGTCTCACTTTTCACGATGGCCTTATTTGCTAGCCCCTCTCTATCTGTCAGGCACCCTACTAAGTGCTTTACATGTATTAACCCTCAGATAGACAGGGGCTCTTAACATATGGAGGCCCAGAGAGGCAAAGTAACCTGATTTGGAGCTATAAGCTCATCACTTAGAGGCTGATCTGGAAGCCACATCTGCTGCTCTCCAGAGGGAGTGGCCATACCCACGCTGCCAGAGTGAGTTGGGGCTATCTACAAGATACATTTATCCCTCCATATTTGCCTTTTATTAGAATTGTCAGTCCCCTGACTCAGAAGGCATCATCTAGTGCTAACATTTAATGGCAGCTGAGTGCTGGTGAGCTTTATTTGTCAACCCTTTATGGCAGCATTTGATTAAAACCTCAAGTTCTCCCTGAGCTAATAGGACTTGCTAACAGTGCAACGCAACCGCCAAGGGACATGAAAACTGACTGCCCTACCAATTTCCTGGCCACCTTGGGAGCGCCAGGTACCATTGGGAGGACACTGGCTGAACAGGACACCCCTAGGTGTGAGAGAAGAGGGAAGGGGTGGAGGCTCACAGGTGCTAAAAATCTCTGAGGTGCTGGAGACATTTCACAGTGAGGGAAGCTCCAGCGCAGACCAGCTGAGGTCTTAATAAAGTTACATGACTAACAAGTTGCTAGGAAGCCTGGATTTGAATCCAGGTCTATCTACATCCCCTGCCCCATCAGAAATGATGTGGACGGGGAGAGGTAGAAGAAAGTGGGAGAGTTGTGTTTGGAAAGGAAGGTCGTGAGGCTTTCTGGTGAAATAGGAAACATATCTTCTTCCTGAGGCTCTAAGGGGCAGAATTAGGACCAAGAGCAGAATTCAGGTTGAACTAGCAAACGCAAGCTGTGCTGTGTGCTAGGCCCTGTGCCAGGTGCTGGGGTGTCAGGAACAAAGCACCATCTTCAGCCTCTTATAGCTCACAGTTGGGGGAGAACAGACAGACACTCAGCCTGGTACTTCTCACACGAGCCCCACATCCTGAGCACACTAGAGGAGCCAGGAGTGAAGGAATGGGGCCCAATTGCCTCTGACCGGGCTTTCTGGGGAACACTTGGGGCAGATGATGTCCTTTATGAGGGCTTCAGTGAACAAGCAGAGCCCTGACAAGTAGACACAGAGGCGGACATTTCAGGGAGCAGGGACAGCAGGAGCAAGGGCACGGAGGCAGAAGACTTAACGGAGTATTTAGGAAGAGCGGGTGACATCAGGACATGATTAGCAGGTAGGTTCTCTTTGGAGAAATGTCAGCTGTGAGCCTGGAGGTGGACTGTGGGGAGCCTTGAACATCAAGCTTCTTGAGGTAAGAGTTGTCTTGCTTTAAGCCGACTAGAAAGAGGAACATCTAGATTTACACGAAGATATTTGCTGTTGGCTGGAGCTCCTTACGATGCTGCTGGTAAGGTGATGGCTGTTGAAGTTCAAGATTTGCTCCCAGTGGGGGGAGAAAACCTCCCAACCCACATCCATCACAAATGTTCTTTGTGAGTACACATGGCCCGGTCACTTTGCTTTTAAACAGGAGCCTGAGATCAGAGGTAGCCCAAAAAGATTTGAAAGTGTGTTAGACCATTGAGGGACTGTCAGCTGAGAGAGATGACACCTGGGTTAGGATGGCAAGGGAACTCGGGGAACCAGATGCTGCAGGGGTACCCTGGGAATGCCAGCCGTTTGGCATTAGCCAGATGTGAGAGGAACAAAGCGAATGATACCCTGACGTTTCCTTTCTGATGACTATCTTGCCTTGCGTATTTATGGTAAAACAAGCACCAACGTGTTTTGGCATTTTTTCAAATATTTGACTCTTGATTGCAAAAAAATTGTAACAGGCCTCTTAACTGCTTAGTTAACTTCCTTAGTCAGGAAGAATGGAGGTTGCTAGAATTATTATTATTTTTTACCATTCCCCTCCAACCCAACTCTGGTATTTTTCACATAGTTGAAGAAAGACAAATAGTTGAAGAGAGGCAATTGTTGGTCTTTAAATGGAAGTGCGTGGAAGAATGTGTTGGGAGAGCAGCATTTAAGAGGTGAAAGATTACCATGTATTTAGCGTTTGAGCCCATCCATCTTTGAGGGCAGAAGTCTTTAATCAGGACCGAGTGATTACAGGGATAATGTCAAGATAAAAATCATATGCATTCTAGCATTTGAAAAAATTCTCTACTTTCCGTCACTAATGGTAGCTTAGATTATTAGCACAGAGATCATTCTAGAGACCTAATGGGCCCTTGCTGGTTCTACTCTTGGCAGGCCTTGGGGTCCGGGTTCACCTTTGTAATTTGGCCTTTAGCTTGGAGTCTGTCTGTGTCTCCAATTGATTTGGAAGCTGAATGCATCCTTAGAAGTGACTCTTACTAAGGGATTCCGTGCTAGTCATCCTTAAGATAACCAGTGGGTTGATTGAAGTCAGCGTTGCAACCAAGTGGATTGAGTGGGCAGCTGCAATTTCCCTTTGCTCTTGGGGAGGGCTATGTGGTGGGATATCGCTCGTGTTGTTGTATAGCTTTCATTTTAGTGCTTGTGGTCCCTTGCTGTTTACAGAATGCCTTCCCCTATCTTGCCTCCATTTAATGGACACTTGTTGAGAGCTTATTACGTAGAGGCTCTGTGCTAGGTGTTGAGATGCATAAGCAAGCAAGAGATGTAATCCCTTCCTGATGAGGCATATAGGGCAAGTGTTCCTTCCTTCCCCATTCCTTCTGGCCTTCAACAAATGTTTACAGAATATCTATCATGATGCCATTGATCCGGGTGCTAGGCCTAAGGCAGAGCCAAATCTTGGCCCTCAGGCTCCTTGCTTTGTGGAAAGAGATGTTGAAAACTCACTATGTAATATGTCAGGCGTTTATGAGAACTGTGAAGAAAAATAAAGCCGGGAATACAGAAAGTCTTAATCAAGGGATCACTTTTCTTATCTCCTGGTGGGATTAGTAAACCTATTCTTAGGATGTGAATAACAAGGTGCAGGATGCATGAAACTGTCCCGGTCCTGCAGTGAGCTGCCCACAGATGATGCAGGATTCGCCTGTGGGCTCCACTCTTCTGGTTCTCAGCTCTGTGCCAGGGCGCACTGCCAGTCACCACACTCTGCTCCCTTTGGCTTGGGGTTCTACCAAGTGGGGAGATGTTTCCCTTTAATAGCATCCAGTTTAAAGACTATCTCCCGGAGCACCTGGGTGCCTCAATGGTTGAGTGTCTGCCTTCAGCACAGGTTGTGATCCTGAGATCCTGGGATCGAGTCCTGCATGGGGCTCCCCAGAGGGAGCGTGCTTCTCCCTCTGCCTATGTCTCTGCCCCTCTCTCTGTGTCTCTCATGAATAAATAAATAAAGTCTTAAAAATACAATAAAATAAAGACTATCTCCCACCTTCAGTCATTCCCCCAGAACTTGACTTTATTTCAAAGGGTTTTATTTATTTGTTTTTCCAGAAGGAATGACTTAAATGTGTCTGCCTTTTCTGCTCTTTTAATTTTGAGATCCTCCCCATGCTTCTAGGAGGGAAACCAGCAACATGAATAAAGCTCCAAAGAACCAAAATTGATGAATTGGGAATGACCTTAGAGTTATGTGATCTGCCTCTGAGGCCTAGGTTTGCTGTCTGTGTGAACTCTTTTTCTCTTTCCTTTCTTTCTTTTCTAGAATCTCCCATATCTGTGGAGTCATTGTAATAGCAGTGCCCCTGCCCACCTCCTGAGGTTGCCTGAAAGATTACGTAAGAGAGCACCTGTAAGAGTCCATCAGGAACATGCCCCTGGGGCAGATGCTTCTCAGGAAGAAAAGGGTCATTGGGTGTAGTGGGAAGAGCCCACACTCTGGGGTTTGAGGAGCTGGGTGCGACTCCTGAACACCAGCTGCTGAATCCGGCCAAGGTATTTCCTTCTCCAAGCCTGTTTGCTCATATCACCACGTTGCTGGCAAAGGTGGAGTTCCATCTGGCCAGGGAATGGGGGTAGTGATGCCTCCACCAGAAGATGAAAGATTAAATAAAAATGAAGATGTAAAGACCTAGCTCTGCCCCCAGCCCACGTTCCCTAAACTGCAGGCGTTTGGGACATTTGCCACATCAGCACTTAAAATATTTTCATTCACATTTGTACCTTAACCATATCTAAACAATAAAGGCCACCAATCATAGGTTTTTATCATACGTATCTTAGTATCCATTAGCCTAAGCGGTAATCACTAAAATGTGTAATTCCCGAAACCCTGGTGAGCCGCCCTGTGCCGTGTGCGCAGTCATCAGGAGAGCCCCTCAGAGGGAGCCTTCCCCGTCTGTCTTTATTCTCCAGCACATTTGCATGGAGCTTTAAACTCTTACATTGCCCCTTCACAGATGCCATCTCATTTGATCCTTCTGATATTTGAAGCCGAGAGCAAGGCTGAAGTTATTGTCTCTACTTCATAGCAAAAAGGGCTCAGAGAGAGGAAATAATTTGCCCAGAATCATGCCGCTTGTTCAAGTGGGAGCCAGGAGGAGAACCCAGGCCTTTGGACTCCCAACCCAGAGTGCTTTCTTCCTTTGGCTGGGATGTCCTCCCTCATCCCAGGACCCTGGGCCACCCACTCGCTGATGGCTCCTCCCCTCCAGACCTGGCTGAGGCAGAGGAAGGCTGTCTGGACTCTCACAGCCCAGTTGTAAATACTGGAGAGGGGTTCTCTTATCTTAGAGTCACTTCTCACTCAACCAGCTGCCAGCAGCCTGAGCAGCCATTAACTCGCAGATTGCAAATCAGTGCCAAACTGGACAGCAAGTCTGTGAGCCTACACTGGAGCCCCAACAGGCATCACCCCCTGCCTGGAGAATTGTAGAGAGAACTTTAGCATTGAGTATAGCCAAGAGTTACCCTGTGTATGGGGGTGCCCTGAGACCAAACACATTATCCTACCTCCTATGAAGAAAGACCACAGAGGGAACCAGGGACTGAAAACCAGGCCCTGAGCCCCACTCCTGATGGTGTGTCCTCCTGAACACACCAGCTTTACATCTGGAGCATCATGCAGAGGCACATACCGACACCAATGCCAAAACTCTGGAGCTGCTTGGGATTTGTGCTCAGAGAGGGGTATCCTTGTCTGCTCCCTGCTCCCTCAACCACCAAAACCAACTTGGAAATCCCACCTTCTTGCTGGCATTGGTAGACAGATAGTAAACTAAATAAAAACAAAGCAAATATTTCTGTATTTCCTGGAAGGGACTAAAATATATAACAAAGCCTATACGGCCTTCGAGGATGAGGCCCTTGCCCAGCCCCCCCAGTCCTGACCCTCCTAGGTCCCACCTGGAATATTCCTGCCTCACCAACCTCTGGGCCTTTACACTGAGGGTTCCTCTGCCAAGGGCATCTTTCCTCCTGTTCCCACTTAACTCGTACTCACCATTCAGAAGTCTGCCCCTTCACCCATTTGTTGATTAATTCAACCAAAACATATCAACTAATAGATGAGGTAAAGCGCAGGGGTTAGCCTGGTCATAGGAGAAGTCCCCATGCAAACACCCCAGCAGGATGAGAGAGGGAAACCAGAATAATCTCATTGAGTGCCTTCTCTGGCAGCCCTCTTCAGCCTGTCAGGTTGATCCCATAGCTTGTACTGGGGCCCTCTCTTCCCCACCCAGCTGGATCCTTCTGAGCTCGGGGCCCAGTCCTCCCAGGAATGTCTCACCTTTCATGAGACTTGTTAGGAGTGCTGACAGTTGAACTCTAAAATGCCTGCTTATACCTTGTAATTTTTGGCTTTTTCATACATTCTTGTTTGTCTTCCCTGATGGACTCTGACTTTGTCAAATGGGCTTTTGTTTCTACTTCTTTCCATCCCATGCCCTGATCCCCAGCATCCAGCCCTGGTGGCCCACAAGGCAGGATCAATGACATTTTCAGGTGGGCTTTCCTCTTTCTGAGTGATGTTTATTTAATATCCATGCCCCTGGTGCCCATATCTTTTCAAAGAAAGAGATGCCTTTCAACAATGTTTTGAGTCACTTAAAATGGTTCAAGACAGGGGCACCTGGGTGGCTCAGCTGGTTAAGTGTCTGCCTTCAGCTCAGGTCATGAACCTGGGGTCCTGGGATCAAGCCCCACATGGAGCTCCCTGCTCAGCGGGGAACCTGCCTTTCCCTCTCCTTCTGCCTCTGCCCCTTGCTCATGCTCTTTCTTTCTCCCAATAAAGAAATAAAGTCTTTAAAAAATAAAATAAAATATTTCAAGATAATTCTACAGTATTTTGGAATAGTTCTCCTGGGAGCTCAAAATATAAACAATTCTTCTCTTCCATTTGTTTCTCTGATGTCCTTTTACTGTTTAATGGCTCCCCTTTGTAGATTGGCCAAGGACACAAAGGGGTTAATTTTAGTGAGGCTGGGAAAGGAATACCAGGCACAGCATGGAGTGGCTGAACAGATAACAAGAATTCTAGAACTAGGTTGGTGTAGGCAGGTAAATCTCAGAGAGGTAGGTCTCCTTCCCCACCTCTAACCAACAACCGTATCATGACTACAGACGATTTGGGGTGGCTGAACAATTTAAAACCTTTTTTTTATCTCACATGGTTCTTCCATTCTTGTCGGCAATTATTGCTGATGGCAGGGCATGCTGGTGTCTTGGCAGAGTGGAGCCTTCCTGCTGGGGAGAGAGGTTTTGAGTTTTATGTCCCAATATGACTTTGATGGATTCAGACAAATTTCTCAGACTTGGTGGACCTTCGCCCAGGCTGGAAATCTTCCCTGGGCAGCAGGAAACATCTGAGACACCCAGACCCCAAATGGGGTGTTTTGCTTTACTAATCCATGGGCAAGAGAGCTTGAGGAAGGCCGAGCTGGGGTTCAAGTCTCCAAGGCTATAAGTAATAGCAGTGGAGTCCCTCAGTTTAGAGTTAGGGCATGGTTTTTAAACCCTTTGCTGGATTGGATCATGCCCAGCCCAAGCTGCCCTGGGATGAGAAAATACAGAGGGTGGGCCAGCCTAGCCTGTACTACTGGCAGAGGTCTATCCTGGGACTGTACCTTTAAGAAGATCATGAACTGTCTGTAATTGCATGGCCTAGAAAGAGATAGGTTTGAAAGAAAGACAAGAATGGAAATCATGAGTAGAAACTGGTAGTGGTTGTCAATAGGTAGGGTAAATCAGGGAGCAGAACTGAAGGTATCTCAGAAATGGGTAGTGATTCCAAGGTGAGGAGGAAGGAGGAAGTAGGTCAGCCTGGAAGTGAATGCCATGAAGGCTGGTCATCCACTGGTGCCACAACGTGTGATGTGTACCTGCAGCAATATTGTGCCAAGCGTGGCCTGAGACAGACACAGCTAGGGGATAGGCTCTGCAACCAGGACTTAGCCTACACCATAAGGGATGCCATTTGTAATCTCAGAGCTCAGGAATGAGTGTCAGAGAAGCCTTCCAAGTTGTCAGGAGTCAGCCTCTGTCCCAGCCTGTCATCCCTGCAACAATGCCATGTTAAGCCTCTTGGGTCATAAGTAGAGATGTATGATAGAGTATTTCCCTTCCCCAGTTCCTGGGCCAAACTCCTCAGAAGATTCGTGCCAATGGAATCCTCTTTACAGGCCAAGGATGCAAGCTGTTATTTAGTATGTGTTACGTGTCAGGCACTGTGCCATGCTTTGGGTTCCAAATGTTAGCATAAGAATAGTCTTTCAGCCTAATGAATGGGAGAGAGACCTCTATGCATGTGGGCTTTAAACTAACAGATGTACAAAGTTAGGAAGTGATCCAGAGGAAGCATGCCTCAAGGAAATGCAGGGAGGAGCTAATGCCTGGGTGAGGTTTTAAAGAATGAATAGGAGTTCTCCAGGTGGCTAAGGGAAAGGAATGAATGCATGCCAAAAAGAAGGAATAGCTTATGCAAAAGTATAGAGGTGCTTAGTGCCCTAGTATGTTCAGGGAATTGGAAGTTGGGGAAAAGGCCACAGAGCACTCGTATGCCCTCGTAGGAGTTTGCACTCAATCATGTAGGCCAGGAGGAGCCACTGTAGAGTTTCAGTCAGGGTGTCCACATAATCATACAGAAGAGGGGAAGCTTTCCTAAGAAGAGCACTGCAAGAGGAAGAAGAGGTCTGAATCAGGAGCCTAGAAAGGCAGACTCTGTGTCCACTTGGCCCCCGCATGGCCTGACCCACAGGCACTCATTTCTCCTCTGGGTCTTGCCTGCCACATTGGCCAAAGCCTTTCTCAAATATACTTGCAGTGCTTTCGAGCAGAGCATCTCTGGAACGGAAGTGGTACGAAAGCTCTTTTGGAAAAATGGGCTCTAAATGCAGGATGAAGCCATGCTATTCCTACTTCCTGAGTGCTTAACAAGGATAGCAAACCTCTTAGCTCCCAGTGCCCACACTGCCACCCAGGAAGGCTTAGGCCCACGGCTTCTCAAGATGCACCGTAGAAAATGAGAAGCAACATTAGCTGTTCGTGAGTGTGCCAAATCGGTTCAGCCAGGGTGTCTGACTGTCTGGTGCCCTCCCCAGCTGGGGGTAGGATTTGTTGGGGCTTTGGGGCCTGCAGTAGCTTCTCCCCTCCCAGGGCCCACCCTCCAGCAAGGCTCCGAGGAGTCACCGTGGATCCTAGCTTGGAAACCAGATCCACCTGTCCCAGGCTGGCTAATCTCCTAAAGGCTCCGATGACGGTGACGGGCAAATTGATCACTGACTGACAAGTCCCCAGGCCAGCTTGGAACGCCGCTTGGGGTGAATTGGCAGTGCTTACGGCTTTCCGGAGTTCATGGGAACGTGCTGTTCTAGTACAAACAGGCTGGCATGCATGCAGGCCGGGAAAGCAGGGGGCTCAGGAGCACACAGAACACAGTGGAAAACCCTCAGAGGGCCTGGGAGAGCAAATGGCTGCTCTGAGGCAGTGTTTGCTCCTTCCCTGGCTTCCCAGACTCATACCATCTGCAAACTGTGTCTTATTTTCAATTGCTCCCAAGTGATAGAGACTCGATTTTGTCATCGACAGACTGTGAGATGGAACAGGCACCCAATTTTCCTTCTCAAGGTCTTGGGCTCCTCCTCTGTAAAACAAGTCGAGATAATGCCAAAGATCTCTGGCCTAGACATAGTGGTGAAGGGCTTTGACATCAGTGGATGGGGATTTAAACCCAGCAATGGGGCTCCCTTGCTGTGTGGTCTTGGGGGAGCTGTTTTCCCTCATGTAGTGTGGTGCCCTGCACTGTGTTGCTTCTCCAGCCACAGCAATAAATATTACTACCTTTTACTTAGGTGTAACCATGTTTCTGTACATCCAGACATTAGTGAACACAAACACACCTGTGAGCCAGCTTCTGGGCAATGTGCTACAAGCGACAGAGACCTTATAATGGTACTGAGTAGTTGTGGCTTGCATGCTAGTTTTGTCTGCAGAAAGGGCCAGGTGCCTCATAAGCACTTGCTCCAGCCCAGGCCCATAGTATACTACTGAGATCTGCTGTGATTTTCTCTAGAAAGGCAGGAGCAGCCCCTGGACCCTGATGCAAGAGCCAGCGAGCCGAGAGAAACCCACTAAGGCACCAGAGGGCAAACCCCTCGGATACTGTTTTGACATGAGACAGAGCAAGGCTTTGGAAGGTCCATGGCTATAAGAATCAACCCAGCTGGCTTCCCAGGTGGGACCCAAGGGGAGCCTTTGTCTCTGGGTGGTGAGGGGTGTCTCTAACTCAGCAGTACAGAAGCTTGACAGATCCCCTCACAACAGGACCCCAGGGGTCCCCATGGAGCAGCTGTCACGACAGGTCCTGTATCTGGGCCCAGACCTCAGCTCTATTAGAGCGGATCCGGGGAACCCTGGCTGTCCCCTCGGACAGAGACACAGAATGCTTCCTTTTGTACTCTCCGGGTACTCCCGTGTTAAGAGTCCTGAAGAAGAGAGAGTAACAAATTAGAGAAGCAACGATATTAATAATTGATGATGAAACAATGCAGACACATCCACTTAATGAGAAGCATTGTGACTGTTGAAAGCGATGCGCACAAAGAGTTTTCCCTAAGATCTGAAGGTGTGCATCCTGTGATGTTGAATAAAAAGCGATACATTCTCCTGATTGCAAATATGTTAACTAGAAGCTTAGGGAAAACAGTCCCTGAAAGAAAGCAATCACTTGACTCTAGGTGGTCCTCGCTGGCTTTGCCTTTGGAGGTATTCGCAAACATTCCAGGGTGCATGTCATGTTTCGAAACAGGGGGGTGTGGGGGGGTGGCGTGCAGGAAATTAAGTAGAATTTTCTCGCCATCACATTGAGACAAGCAAGCTGGAGGGCTGTCTCTGTGTGTTTAAACCGTGCAAGAGCTCAGTCATTTCAGCAGGATGGTGAGAAGATTCTGAACCATGTAAATGCCAGGAGAAGAGCCAAGGGACAGAAATCTCACTGCCACCGCTGCCATCACCACCACCATGCCCTGAGTGTCACACAAATGTCTTTCGCCCTTGGAGGCTCCAGTGAGAGGATAAATAACAACAGCCAAAACAAAAGCAGGCTAGTTAAGAATATAAATAAACGTAGCTGAAATGTGTTTGTTTGTTTGTTTTTGCAAACATACAGGAATTTTTATATTCTCTCAAGGAGATGCTGGTGCTGCAGAAATGTCTCTGAGACAGGCGATACATTTATTCCCTCATTGCTGTTAAGGTTCTGAAAAATCTTTGTCTTCTCTCTGGAATTGTCCCGGAAGCCACAGTTCAGGCTTATGGATGTGGTCCGTGTTGCCAAACTTTTGCCTTTTCGAGATGGATTATGATTTTCCAAAAGCGTTTTTGAAAACTCTGTCTGTCTTTAAGCTGGGCAATTACTTCGGGAAACACTGTCTGGTAAAAGTAAAATGGAACTGGAATGACCAGAGACAGAAATCACCTGCCAAGGAGGATGCAAAGTGGGGCTGGCACGCAGCTCTCTTGCCTGACAGCAGCTTTGGAATATTCGCACAGTCTCGGCAGGGGACTCTTCTGGGGGCCAGCACTCATTTTCATGTATTAATTTGCATCTGTTTACAGGAAAAAGTCTAAGCTCTAAATGCTGCTGGAGACTTTATCCCCCTGTAAGTCGGAAGCAGAAAATAGAGAAAATGAAGCATACCCCTGCCTGCCTTCAAGGAGCATCACCAAATCTAGCTTTTCGCCAGGCTGTCTGGCATGGGTTTATTTTTCGGTCCACCTATTGCCATATCGAAATCCGTAAGAGGAGGGGAACCGGCCCGTGCCCAGGGCATCAGCATTTTTATAAGGAGCTGGGCAGAGACCTGAGGGCAAAAGGTCAACTTTTGGACAAGAGGAAGATGAATCTTTTCTTCCTGTCCCTCTGCTGCCTGAATCACCTGAAGCAGACAGACCTGGACTTTGTTACAGGTAAATAATTACAGTTGTATCTGCCATAAATATCTCACTGAAGGGGCCATTGCAAAAATTGAGATTGTATCTCCAAGCAACTGTCAGATGGCTAGAATAAATTCAGAGGACTTGAAATACTGATGTACATTTTCTATCATAGATATCTCTCGGTCTAGACTTTCAGACTGCATCTTGACAGAACACCTAGGATGGCTGAGAAATTAAGGAGTCAGGAACAAAAAAATTACATAGTGTTGGTGTTCTGTGGTTTGTGTCTTCTTTATCTGTGGTCTCGGCAAACAGGAAGTCCTTGTGAATTGGGGGGCTTGAGCAGAAATGTTAAAGGCACAGATCCCTGGGAATTAAAAAAGCCAAGAAGGTAATAAATCTCAGACCCAAATGGAAAGCCTGAAGAGGTCAGTGAGCTACAGCCAACCTAATATCTGTACTTCTCAGGGCCGCAATAAATCTGACACTGCTCCTTCTTGGCTCAGCTGGCTTCTGTGCAGCCGGCAGATCAAAGTCTCTCCCAGTACCCTCTGCAATCACCTGTTTCTCATTGGGCCTGGTGGGTGCTGCAGGCAGGAGGGGGAGGGAGGGGTGGGGCCTTCCCTTCCTTCTCAGAGCCATCTGGGGGCCATATTTAAGGACCCACAGCCTGGGGGTTAGGGAGAGGATCCTGGGGGGACCTCAGAGGCTTGGCCCCAAACTGGAAGAAACATAGGAACAGCCGTGGGGCAAAGAGGCAGCGAAGGTGACAAAGATTTCTTATCTGGGGATGCTGTCCTGTCTGGGTCCGAAAGGAGGAAAGGAGGGGCACCATTCCTCAGGCTCTCTCAATGTGATCAGAAGAGGTCTCTCACTTGTCAATTCCAATTCAGACAAATCTTGTCTCACACGTTTCCCAAATTATTCATCCCTGCCCCCATGCTTATTAATGTGCCCATTTATTTATTATCTGATAATTTATTCCCAATCCCATGTCAGGCATCTTGCTTGTCACTAACTCACTTAACAGCTCTGCAAAGGGGATATTACCTTCCTTCAGGGGATGAAACTGAGGCCTGGCACAGTTAAACAGCTTGGTTAAGGTCATGTCACTAGTGGGTAGCAGAGGCAGGATTAGAATCCAAGCCTCTGTGGCTGAAAATTCCAGGCAGTACTTACTCTGCCACAATAAATCTCCTGTGATCAGGGCACCACTAAATCCTGCAAAGGATGTAAAAATAAAGCAGAAGAGGATCCTACTTTTAAAAAAATGGTCTGAAACTTGAGATCTGACATTTCTATAAATAATAGTGATACCGAACAGAGTGTGATAAATGCCTGGAAAGAGGGACAGATAAAATATGAAGGGATTTGGAAGAGGCAGTGAGTGCTTCTGGGCACTTTCTCTGGATCTGGGAGCATCAGTAGGATTTGGGGCTCTGGCTCTAAGGGGAGATGTTGCAGCAGAGAAAACGGCTGTTTGGGGGCCCTAGATGACAAAGCAGGGAGTGCATTTGAGAGACTTTCACTGGAGGAGGTGGGCGTGAGCTCTCCAAAGAGGACAACTGAGAAATGAAAAGCCTGGTAGTTTAAGTATGTGTATGTCTTATAATATCTGATTGAGAGCTTGGCCTCTTTTTTTTTCCTTTTTCTATGAGCAACAGAATATTATTAAGGATTTTTGAGTGTATGATTTGGAAAGCTTGTTTTTCGTGGCAGTACAGAAAATAAATTAGAAAAGAGAAATAGTGGAGGCAGACAGATGAAGGGGAGGCTATTGCAATAACCCAGGTTTTGAGGATGTTGACCTTGAAGACTATTGGGTTCCTATTCACTTCTGGCTTTGTTGTGGGGGAAGATAACTTCCCAGTGCCCATCAACAGAGCTATGTGAAGTCCTAAGTGTCCTGTGTCCTTTACTTTGACTCATTCTCTATAACTGAGTAAGTCCCCAGGGGCAGAGTAAGTGTCCAGGTGCTGACAAGATGTGAGTAAAATGGCAGATCTGTCTTGGCTTTCTCCAGTGGCTCTTCCAGGGATCCTATTTCCTGACCAGCACCACCACCGGTTTTCCCTTCTCAAGCATATAGAATCCAGCTCTGAGAAGTAGTTGATGCAATTAAAAGAGGAGCACAGGATGTATGGAGATCGGAGAAGGCTGGGAATCAGGACCCCTGATTCCAGGCTGTCCTGGCCTTAAACTTCTATTTGATTTTGGACAACCCACCTTACTATTTGGGATTTAGTTTTGCCATCTCCTAAACGTGGGGAATGTAATTCTTGGTTTATCTAAGGTCAGGAGGATGATGTAGGACAGATTACACAGCGCTTCCATTTTCAGACTGGGTCTTAAAACTCCAGACTTCTTTGGAGATGCTTCAGCTGCTACCCTCAGAGAAGCACAGCCCAAATACAGACCTTGAATCCATTGCATCAATACATGTTGAACTTCTGCTTAATATGGAATGAATGAACTAATGAGTCTTTAAACCACTGGTGATATGTAAAGAAATTCAGCCAGAAACCAGAAGCTATACAAATGAGCCCAGGAACTACTCTAAATAGTTGTGAGATCTTCATCAAGCCATTTATTTTCACCACGAGTTTCTGCATCTGTCACATGCTTAGTTTGAATAGCCGATCTGTGTCCTTTCCAGGGGTGAGGCTATATTTCTCCATTGTATGGAGATTAGAGGAACATAAATAAAATGTATTTCAACAACATTTTAAATAATACTTAGAAAACAAGTATAAATACTTAAATACTTCTGTAGCACACAAGCTTTGCAGACTATGAGCAGATATAGAGAATCAGGCCTTGGGACCATCAAAATAGGCATGAACCCAAACCAAAATGCATATGCTTTATTCTTAGGAAAGCCACCTAAGCTCTCACTCAGAGCTTACTAATTCTTAGTTTATGCACAGTTCTAACATGCTTGGCGATCTAATATTACAGCATGCAGCAGAAAACCCTGGAGCAGGAAAGTGACAGCTAGAGAAGTATTCATGAAGCAGTACTAGGTGGTTGAAACCAAGCTAGTAAAAATGAAAAGAGTGAAAAGCATTGTAGAGCTGGAACAAGAATCCAAAAATGCTTGAAGATCAGGACTGTTGATCATTGGAGGACATATTCTCCCACAATCTAGTTATAGTCACCTCTCTCTATGGCAGGAGTTAAGCTCATGTGAAATCCAGAGGAATCTAAGACAGTTAAAAAATTGGCTCCAAGTTAGAATAAATGAGTTAATAAAGAAGCAGAGCCAGGGATACATCAGATACCTATTTTAAATCCCAAGCTGTCAAATCTAAGATCCAAGGGAGCAACTGACTTAAGAAAAACATGAAATGAAGTGCACATGGACCTGCGAGATCTAATAGTAAGATTGTCAAAGTGGTTCAATTAGACACACTAATTGATGTTCCAGTAATGATCCTGAGTCATGTTAGCAAAAATGAATTATGCTGTGTAGCCTCTATTGCAGGAAACATGGAAGCGTGTAATTTCTGTGGGAAACCTTATAACACACAGAGTGAATTGGGGTGGCAGGTCTTTGGAGAATCAAGCTCTGGTTCTTAGAGGGTTAAGGCTCAGTTACTTGGAAATACCCTTACCTAGGTCTACCCATGGCTGATCTCCTTCCTCTAGGGGGGGTGCATGAGATTTTGGCCCCAGGGGTCTTGGGGTGAGGAGGTTCCCAGTGAGCCCTAATGGACACCGCTCCAGATTGCCAGACATCTGAAAGAGGCTTCAGTGCTGTCAAGTCTTCTGTTCATCTCTATGTTGTGCCACTTGGGGGAGATACACAGAGGGAAAGCCTTACTAAAAACCCTAACTGCCTCATGCCACACAGTACCTCCTTCTTCTCTTCCCACCACCTGGCCATGGCCAATAATTGCAACAAAGGTTGTAGATTTGATGACTGGGGGGCTGTGAGATGGTGGGGGAATGTGCAGGACCCTGGGCCTGGAAGTCTTCATGAAAGACCAAGGAAATCCCAGTTTAGATTCCTGTTCCCTCTGGTTATTCTCCCCTCAGATGAGTGGCTAGAAAAGCAGAGGCACCTTCTGGACTGTGGCCGGGGGAAACCTGAGACCACTTCATAGGTATAGCACTGCGTTGGGGCAACGGGAAGACTCTGAGGGGAAAACTTGGCAGCTGTTGCCACGTTAGCACCAAGGCACCTGTAAATAGCCAAAGTGAAGAGGCTCTAAATCTGAGGTCTGCTTGGCGGCTCTGCACTACTACAGGGGATTTACCCAATATTTCTCCAGACACTTGGGATGGCAGGATGCTTGCCCCAAAGCAAAGGGGAGAAGGGAAATAAAATGTGTCAGGAGCTTTGCTAAGCCCTTTGCTTGCATTTGCATCCTGAGTCTTGACAACAGCTTTGTGAGGTGAGGCATTGTTGGACCCATGTCATAGATAGTGTCTCTGAGGCTCAGAACACTTCAATGGCTTTCTTGAGGTAACATTCCTAGTGTGATAGATGAGGGTTTTAAGTCAGATGAGTCCAAAGCCACCAAATTCTCTGCTTCTTTCACTCTACAGACTTCCTGGAGGACAGAGGGTGAGTGCTGCTGGAGGAACTTTCTCCAAGGTATTTGAGAACAACACCCTTTCATTCTGGACCACTTGGGAACTTGTGAAGAATGCAAATTCTTGGGCCCCACCTCAGAACTACTGAATGAGAGACTCTGGGGATGGGTGCCCACAATTTGTGCTTCAGTGAACCTTCTAGGTGATTCTGATTGCAGCTAAAATTTCAGAACCACTGCTTTAAGGCTGTGCTACTCAAAGTGTGGTCCCAGGACCAGATGTGAGGCATCAGCAGAAAGCCTGTGAGAAGTACAGAGTCTCACACCCCCTCCTGGATCCTGAATCTGAGTTTGCATTTCAACAGGATTCCCAGAGATTCAAGAGAACATCAAAGTAGCAGAAGCACGTGACTCTGTCGGGTTGAAGGCATTGCCGAGCCCTTACTGTGGTTTGTGAGCTGGGCAGGAACCAGGTTCTCTAGGGGTTTCAGGAATGGACTAGCATCACTCTAATGAAGCAGATAGGTGGGCATGGGTGAACAGGCTGCTCTAGACTGTGAATTTGTGCTTTGATGTTTTGCTTACTGGAGGCCAGAGCCCCCAGTAGACCTTTGGAATGGACAGCATCCTCTGAAGACTTCCCCTTTATTCAGTTCTCCCTGAAAGACAGGGATGTAGAGGCTTTCTCCTTTCTTATCAAACTGATGAATACATAATAGAGGCTAAGCTGTCTGGGCCGAGAAGGATACTGCCTCTGTCTGGGCTCAGTGGTAATGAATCCTGGGATCAATTAGCGAAGTCTGTCACAGATGTGAGATGGGACAGTAGCAGTATGCACGGGGACAAAGACTGAGCAGATCAAGACAATCAAAAGTTTGGCAAACACTTAATTGTAGATCCATTTTTCTCTTTGCAGAGTTTATAAACAAATTCTTCTCTATCCTTTTTAAAACATAACTACTATGTTTTAAAAACATAACCCCTCTTCTTCTGATAACCACTCTCAATAGTTTCTAGGATATCCTTCCAGAGATGTTATTATGTACACACACACACACACACACACACACACTTCCCTTAGCAATTTACTTGGAGCTTGGCTCACTCTAACAACGATTTTCCAAGATTATATAGTATTCCATTACTTATATGCACCATAATTTATCTAGCTCATCTTCCACTAATGGGTATTTTAATTGTTTTTTATCTCTTTACTACTGATTACATTTTACACTGCAAAGGATATCCCTGTATACATGTCTGTGTTCTCAAATGAGAGTGTTTCCATAGCAGTGATGGTCCAAGGGAAGGTGCATTTTAAATTTAGATGATTTGGGTGCGGTTGTCTTCTTAAAAGGTGTGTCGATTTTCACTCCTACCTACAATATATCCTCTGGAATTTAAAAAAATATCTTTTCATCTTGAAATAATCAGTTACAGAAGAGTTGAAAGCACAAAGAACTTGTCTCTGATCCATCTAAGTAAGTTACTAACCCAGTCCCCCATCGTCTCTGAATACATGGTCAGTCATTCATTTCCTATGAGCAAGCACGTTTTCCTGTGTAACCACAATACAACCTTCCAGATCCAATAACTAGCAATCCTCTGGCCTTTTGAATCTCACCAATTGTCTCAATAATGTCATTAGTAGCAAATAAGGCCAGGTTGGAATCAGCCATTGCTTTCAGTGCAGTGTCTCCTTTTTAAAATTTTTATTTAAAATGAGAGCACAAGCAGGTGGAAGGCAGGGGGAGAGGGAGAGAGAGAAGTGTGATGTCTCTTGAGCATCCTATTTGGAAGAAACCATCAGTTCTTGCTAGAGTGAGGGTTACAGACCAGTTACTTCCTGGAGTGCTCCTCAGTTTGGGTTTCTCCAGTGCTGAGATTCTGAGGCCACACCTTTGGCAGGAATGTCATAGTAAAGCTTCTGGGTCTTTTTGCTGCATCCTAGCAGGGGCACACGAGTTTTATTTGTCCTGTTTCTGCTGACGTTCACTTTGATCAGTCACTTCAGGTGGCAGCTGTTTGGCTTTTTCACTTCAAAATGACTTTCTCTTTATCGTTAATTAGTATTTTGTTGGGAGGGATTTTGAAACAAATTAGTATTTTGTTAGGAGGGATTTGAAACTGTGTAGGTACCCATTAGACTTTCTTTTTTTTTTAAGATTTTATTTATTTATTCATGAAAGATACACAGAAAGAGGCAGAGACACAGGCAGAGGGAGAAACAGGCTCCACACCGGGAGCCTGATGTGGGACTCGATTCCAGGACTCCAGGATCACACCCCGGGCCAAAGGCAGGCACCAAACCGCTGAGCCACCCAGGGATCCCCCCCTTTAGACTTTCAGTGTGCTCATTTATTGATATGCCTTGCTATGTTTTTTCTATTTTATTTGATGGGTTATATTCCATGGCAATCATTCTTCATTTTGGTGCTCACCTTGTCCTGAGTTGGCTAATGAGAGCCCTTTCCAGCTGGCGTTTGTGTGTCCGACCTGTCCGGCTTGCTACTCTTTCACCGTTCTTGCTTTCTGGCGTTGTGAACATTCCTGACTCATCTTATGCTTTCTCTGCTTTGGTTCTGGATTCAGCCACTTCCCCAAGAAGCCCTGATTTCTTTTATGGGGAACAATATACACGCACACACATTAACACTTATATTTATTTCTATATCTGTCCATACATTTCGAAAGTGGTGAGTTCACAATGGCACTTTCAATTGCAGATAAGTCCCCTTTCTGACAATAAGAGCATTAGATCCTATTATCCTAAACATATTTGTTTATTTATTCAAGCTTCCTATATATAACACATCTCCAATCTTGACCACCACACTTTCCCCAAACAGATTCCTTCCAAATTCATTCTGGCTTTGATGCTTTATGCCAAGACACCCACATGGGGCTCCTTCTCTGTATCTTTTTGCTTCCGAGGAAGTCCCTCTCCACCTCCCTGGTCCTCTTGGACTTTGGATCCCCAGATAGAGCCATACTCCCTGATGCACATGTCCTCATTATGCTGGGCTCCGTCTCCCAATCAGAGCCACTGTGGCTCTCCCAATCCTCAACCACAGCATGAGCATCTACCTTGTTCTGCCCCACCTCAAAGCTATAGGACTGAAATTGAGCAGATGGGATGGAGAAGAAGAGAAAGAAGGAAGGGGAAGAAGAGGAAACCAATTAGTATTTTAATGGTCTTCATTGTTCCCTACTGTTGAACATCATATTCTACCATGATGGGAACCTTTCTGCTTCAAAGGAACTTGGAAGTGTTTCCTACAAAAAAAGAAGAGATGCATGATGTTGGGTTCTAGACCTGAGCAAGAGTATATGTGAAGTTATATTTCAGAGGCTCAAGGGCTCAAATCCATTCCTGGAGCTCTCCTTTTGGGTGACTTGTGCAAATTTGGAGCAGACATCAGGAAGAAATATATAGGGACAATGATGGCAAGAGGGAATGGGGAGGAGGAGTGTGGAAGAGCTGTCAGACTGAGGCTGACTTGACCTCCAGTGAAGGTGAGAGGGAAGGATGGAAGGACAATGCTGGGCAGAAGCATTCCAGGCTGCCAGGCAGTTCTAAGGGAAGTTTGATAAGCTTTTAAGGAGTGCTATGCCACACTCACTCATCAGAAGGCCCCAGTCTCCCAGGAAGGGACCTGCCTCAGTACCCCTGCCACACCCAGTTATGGACTAGGGGGAGCTGTGGAAAGAGTGGTGGTAACATGAACTTAATGCTGGGTTCAGAGCATAAAGGTGAGGCCATGTGAAGTCAGAGATCTGACGGGAAACTTCTCGTGGCTGCCACATTCCCGGAAGGGAAACACTGAATTGTAATCTGTTACCAAACAGAAAAACCAGCAATCAGAGAGCTGAAACCTGTCTCTATGAGCAGAGTCACACAGACAAAAAAAAAAAAAAAAAAAAAAAAAAGGAGGAAAGATTAGCAAAGAGGAAGACAGGGAAGCTTTTTTGCCAGGTATCTGATGCATTTTGCTTTGTACTTTTAGACTGTTAAGGGGAGGTACCCACTGATGTACCTCTTTGACTGGAACATTTGAAAACAAACCATTTGCAGGCAAGACTAGCCTCCCGTGACCCCACTGTACCCATAATTCCCTACAATTGACAGTTACAACTTTGATCCATTGGTTTCTTCCACATTTTAACTTCCCTTACTTGACCCTCTTTCCTGGTTGGCAACCCATTCATATTCCTTTCCTGGTTTTAGCAACCTCAGTATCCCCACACCACTGGGTTTTCAACATGGCATGTTTCCTTGGGCTCAGGGGCTCCCAGAGCTACATGTAGGATCATTTTCCATTCCAACTTTTCTTGGTAGGGTCCACTGGCCAAGTCAGGACATTGACCTTCGCTCCCCAATGATAGTGGCATGTCAGGGAGAATGAGGACAGTGTGCTGGCTGGGGCACATGGCTCCTATAGGTGACACTGGGAGAGAGCAGAGGAATCCATAATCCTAGGCCTTCAGGGCCAAATTGACTATACCCTTCATATTTTGTCATTGCTCACAGGTTCTTGGTTTTACCTCTAATACTAGGAAATAGGTCCAATCTTTAGATCTGTATAGCAGTTGTGTCTCTTCCAGGTCTCATGATCGTGCTATGAAGCATATGCTGGCATTTTACAGGTGAGGTGAGGTGAGGGTTGTAGAAAGGTGAGGAAGTAGAAAGCCCAGAGAGGGTTAAGTGTATGCCTAAGGTCACACAGCTAGACTAGACGGAAGCATGGTTGGGTTAATGCTTAGTCAACTGTTCTCACACACCCTACTTTCTTATTATGTGCCCCCAACTCATGGATTCTCTCTCAACTCTCCTGAGAGCCTGCTACATTAATTCTCATTCCTTCCCCCATCTTCCACAACCTTATGAAATAACTTGCTCTACTGAATCATCGCTTTACCTACAAGATATAATTTTATTCTACTGCCTCTGATTTCATTATCTTTGTTTTGTCACTCGATCTCGCTTTTTCTAGGGGTTCCAAAGGATTTACAATGAATGATAAGAATGGAATTATAAGCACCAAAAAATAGAGAATAATTAAATGTCAGTCATGGCCGTGATAGAGTGAATGGGATTCCATATCTCACTATTTGGGGCACTGACTATGATGATACTCATTAACTGTTTTTTTTATTCTTAAGGCTGTGAGTTTGGCTGGGAATTCAGCTGTACGTGATGTATCATGCTTACCTTGCCTTCCCCCCACCCGTGCGCCTCCCTTTGCAGAAGATAAGCATCTCTGGGAGCGAGAATTTTTAAATGAGATTGTTTATGCATCAAGAAATAAGTATTAATAGCTAAAGTGCATTCATATGGTGATTGTTTTCTGGTGATGAGAATGGGAAATGTTATTTCTCTATTAAATTATGGAGGCCACTGGATTATGCATGCCGCACTGATGTGCCAGCTCTGTTTCTGTCTACTCAAGGTGATGCTTGGAGTCTTATTTTCAAACTTGATGCCTCTGTAAATTGGCCTGAATGCTCTGTGTGTACATGGGCATTGGTGCCAAGGAAAAACAATGGTTTCTAAATAAGCATGTTGAGTCTACCACAAAGTCTGCATTACAGGCAGATAGTGCTACAGTCTCCACTGGGGTCTATTCTGGAGTCCTGTGCTTTGTTCAGGGCCCTGCCCTGCAAAAGGATGTGGTGAGTGTAACCAGAAAGGGAAGTTTGTACAAGGTGAGCCATAGGAAGGGCAGTTGAAGAAATCCAGGGTGTTCGGCATGAAGAGGCAGAGGCCAGAACAGATGTGAGGGTTGTCTTTAAATACCTGAAAGGAACGATTCTGTCCAGGGGGTTGACACTTGCTCTCTGTTGTCCTGGAACACAAACATAAAATTTAAAGAGAGAAGATTTCTAGGGCACCTGGGTGGCTCAGTCAGTGGAGTGATCGGCTCCTGGTTTTGGGCTCAGGTCATGATCTCAGGGTTGTGGGATCGCCCCTAGTCAGGCTCTGCACTTAGCATGGAGTATGCTTGAGATTCAATCTCTCCATCTCCCTCTGCCCCTCCCCATCACACTCTCTCCAATAAATAAACAAAATCTTTAAAGAAAGATTTCTGTTTCCACTCCACAAAATGATACTATTTTCCATTATTGCAGTACCTAACTATTCACGATGTCCTTTCAAAAACACCATCACTAGAAAGTAATATACAGGTGATAGGAGTTTTGGCAAATTTTGTTTTCACATAGTATCTGCAGATGCTATGATAGCATTTAGACATAGCAAGTGCTCAATAATACCAGCTGAATCAATGAATGAATGAGTCTGCGCATGTGGGAATTGATATTATAAGCCCATTTTCAGATGATGAAAATCGAGATTCAAACATGTAAAGTGAAATGAAGTCATCTTGAATCCTGGTCCTCCTATAAGAATCTACTGGCTTCCTTGGAGTTTAATGATGTTGGCTTTCTACAATGAATTGGGTCATCTCCTGTGGTGGTTAGTGAGCCCCTCATGAAAATTTGAACAGGCTGTTCATGCTTCTGCTACTATTATTTCCTGCATGATCTAGACAGTCAACTTTAGAGGGGTGGGTGAGCCACAGAATGGCTGTTTGTTGTTGTTGTCGTTGTTTGTTTGTTTGTTTGTTTTTTAAGTCAAGGTAACAAGAACATGGCTTTTCCATTCATCCCTTATCTGTGCATTTTTTTCATCTCTCCCAGCTCTCTGGAATACCTCTACCATGTGCTTCTCTCTCACCCTCTGCCACTCCTTTGGGGACAGAAGCTATTGACATTGACCACTAACACTCTGATGGGCAATAGGTTGGCATACTACTTCCTCCAGAGCTATTTGCTTTCTAAACCATTCACTGTAGAGAAACACACAAAGGATTAAGTCTGTAATAGTTGAATTGCAGGTACCCTTGGAGTATGAACCCTTGGAGTACCTTGGAGTATGAACTATTCTTGGAGGGGAGAAGAGGTATGGGGACCTTTCCAATCATCCTGGAATCACAGCAATCTGGCAACCTCATGCTCCACCTCAAAGAGCTCAGACTTACCTGCAAAGGCTTTGCCTGAGGGGTCCTCACCTTTTGCTCCACCTGGTTCCATTACCTGTCCCTAGAAGATGATCCCAAATGTACTCAACTCGGTCCCCAGGGTTTGTTTTTTTTAAAATGACAAGGAACCCAGGAAGAAAAATGATTAAAGACAAATATTCATTAAAATGGCTAAAGGAGGGACACCTGGGTGGTTCAGCAGTTGAGGCGTCTGCCTTTGGCTCAGGGTGTGATCCCAGGGTCCTAGGATTGAGTCTTGCATCTGGTTCCCCACAGGAAGCCTGATTCTCCCTCTGCCTGTGTCTCTGCCTCTCTCTGTGTCTCTCATGAAGAAATAAATAAAAATCTTTATAAAAAAGTAAAATAAAATAAAATAAAATAAAATAAAATGCCTAAAGGTGAGGAACTTTGAAAGCCTGAGATAAAACAGATCTATAATACTCTTGTTTCCAGAGATTGCAGCCTTGTTCTGGTATGGATGTCCCTCTATGACTTCAAGCCCCTTTGTCTCTGAAGGAAAGCACCTTGCAACCCTCTCACCTGGGCTTTGTTATTCATACTCCATGCACAGGGGGGTCTGGTTTCCAAGGAGCTCAGCCAACTGCACCTTATTTCTTTCCAGCCTCTGCTATGGACCTTGAAGGATAAGAAACATAAGAAATGACGGGAATTTCAGGAAGCACCCAGCAACAAGAAAATAGTTAATGGGACCACTAATAAGAAAGCAAACCTTGTACAGAAAATCTCTCTGCTCTACTTTCCTCTTATCAATATTGCTCCGAAAGTCAATTTGTCACCGTACAGTCACAAAGCTCACCCCGGTCTCCTTAAATGTTTCACGCTAGGTTTACCCAACAAGAGTAATAAAAATAATGACACCATTATTCCTCTTCTCTCTTTGTTTTCAGTGCTTCACTTGCAGATTTGAATAATGAATTATACTCACATTATCTGTACTCTCTTGCTCTTGACTTCCTCTACTGGCTAAAAGTGAAGCTATTATCCGATTGTCAAAGACTGAGGAGGCTTTCCTCCTGCTGGCAGTGATCCTGCGATGTAGATACACTCTGGAGTGAAATTATCGAGAGCACAATTTCAAGCTATATAAGAGAAAATTACCAGCCAGTGTGGAAATGAATCTGGAACCTGGTGAAATATTAAATATTTCATTAGTAATCCTTTTGGAACAAAAATAAGTAGACAACAGAATTAGTTGTGAGTTGGGCATAAAAGGCTAATTAATGTTATTGTATTCGGCTGATTGACTTCAAGGCTATTAAATCATTATTTTATTGTCGGGAATCTCTGCCTTGTTCATGCTAAAGAAGCTATTTCATCAGGAAAACTGTGTTTTCCCTCTTCTTCTTCTGTTAACTTCTGGGCTTCCAGGGAGACCCACTTGTGTGTCTGAACTCGATTTCTGACACTGTTAAAGTTACATCTTTGAATAGACCTTCCAGTGCACTTTAGAAGACATAAAGTCCACCTCTACCATCAAGAACAAATTGAAAGTGGACATGGCAACCAGCTGCATCTGGAAGGTACTGTGGAGCTCGTGTTATCTGTGACTTTGTACCAACAGATGGGTGTCCTATATATTGCCCATCAACATCTCCATCTTCACTGGCTTCACCTCCTTCTGCCTCTTACAGACCGTTGGCTCCATATCTCATTCCATGATCCACCATCCACAGAACCAGGCAAAGAAAATCTCTCTCACACACAAGCTCATTAAAAAAAAAATGACATATCGGAACCTCTCTGTGATAACTTTCTCCAAGTCTTGACTCCCAGTTCCACAGGTGCTATTTGACAAGGACAGATGTTGAGGCCAAGTCTGAGTATCCAAAAGGGCTTCTTATGTCTTAGCCTGGGTCTGGCGCATGGTGGCCACTGACATCTCTATTATATGACATCTTTAACTGAACTGGAAAAAGGTTCTCTTCCTCTATGCTGTTGTGGCCTCTCACCAAGTCATGTAGCTTGGCAAGTGAAGTGGGGGGTTGAATTTCAGCACTGCTTATTCCCTTGGCCAGGCTGTCTTGAGCAGTGAGCAACTTGAACAACTATACACAGCAGACCCAGCAGACTCTTGGCAGAGCTGGCTCTCAACAAAGATGTAAAGCGGACAAAGCCCATCTCTAGGGCTTTTCATCTTTGCCTTCCTGTCCCTTTCCTTCCTGCCTACCTGTCCAGATGCTAGAATTTATTCTTTCAGCAGCAGCTAAGAAGGTGGTCTCTTTTCAGTGGACCTTGAAATCCCATTTTAATAGGGTTTCCTTAAAGAACAAGAAGACTTTGAGATGCAAAGTAATACATTTTAAAGTGCAATTCCAGGTACCACAAAAGGCACTGAAGGCTTTCTGATGTCTTACTGATTGATCTTCTGTTGGTTACTTTGGGGAGAAGGGTGTTTGTACAACAGGTAAAATTCCTCTCCCTACATTCTGGAGATCAGTTAGCCAGCTTTCACTTTTTGGGTGTTAAGACCATTCTCAAAATAGCAGAAGCCAAGGCAACGGGTGGGCCAGACATGAAAATCCCTGGGGGTTGGGCTGTGGTGGTTTAGTTAGAACTTTATCTGGGTTGCTTTTGGCTTATGCAGAGACTAGGAGAGTGGAGAGCCCCATTACATAAACAAGTCAGACCCCAGTCAAGCCAAAATGAGTAACTCAGGCTGCGTCATAACATGGGACTCTGGCCCCATCAGTCTCACTTGAAAATAACTCAATTTTTTAAAGAGTGTAGATACAACCAAACACTCACTTTTTCTTACCACTCTCCTTTTCTTTGTCTTTTTTTTTTTCCATGAGAAACAAATGGAAAAAGCAAAGAAAGAAAAAAAGTGAAGTTGAAAGATTTTTCCCATGTTAGTGGGCATTGTGGCTTGGAATCAGGTGGAAAACATTTATTTTTACATTTTTAAAATCAGTAGTTCTATTTTCTCTGGATAAAAGTGATGGAAATAAAACTGAATCAGTAATTTGGAAAGAAATTATATAGCTCCAGTTGGATGTGTGACCTGGTTCTTCTTCCCTAATACAGTTTCCTAATGACAGGTACGTAATTGGTGAGGGTATTCCTCTATGGCTCTTATGGGTAGGTGTCACGGAAGGCTGAGAGGGGCAAGGATAAGCTAGTGGGGATTTGAGTGCTTCCCCAGATATGTTCCATAGCCCTGGCTCCCAAATGTAGTGGATCTGTACCAAGGAAAAATACTTCGCTATGCTGTGAGTACCAGGTATTCCTGGCCGAGCGGGATGCTTCACAGAAAGCTTCCCTGGAAACCTGTCTTGGACCTGGAGGTGTGTGAACTCAGTGGGACAGAGCCTGCAAAGGAGGCCACAGCTTCATGTCAACGTGGCCATCTTATCTCAAAGGGGCCATGGCCTGAGGCCCTTCTTCTGACTTGTATGAGGGGACTGTGGCACCAGGAGATATGGGATAAGTGAGTAATGGAATTTCCACAAAGCTACCACACAACTGATAAGGCAGGAAACACATTAATACCACACCCATTTACTGCACCGCTGGCGCATTCCAGGTACCCAGTGCTGAGCAGGGCATTCAAAGACAACCAAGGAACAGCCCTGACTTTAAGGAGATCATCATCTGATGGATGAAGCCAGAATAGAAACAGACAGTGAATGAAGTGAGCTCAGAGCTTAATGGAAGCACAGAGGAGGGCTCCCATTATATTTTTGGAAGCAGCCAGAAGAGTCAGTCTCAACTTGGAGGCACTGATGGTGGGGTTCCTTCTAAAATGAGACCCTTGCAGTTTCTAAATGTCATTCATCTTGATGAGTCAGAGTGAACTGTTAAAGAACATGAGATAGAGAAGAAAGACGAACAAAACCTTGGTCTTGGTCTATTTCTCTTGGGAATCTCTGTCACCTGCACTTAGAGTATAATAAAACCACTTAAAGACAGCAGCACCAACCCAAAGTTGTATACGGTCTAGTAAATGCTGGGATTGGCTCTCTCAACTTCCATTTTTCCTCCCTTTTTATTTTAAAGCTTGGAAAACTATAATCTTCATTGTTCAGAAGATCTGGCTGCTAGGAATCTGTATACCAATTAGCTCTTGCAAATCTAATACATATAGGGGAAATTTGGAATTCACAGGTAGCAGCCATCTTGGTTGCTGGCAAGGGAAGCTGGGCAGAGACATCAGCTCTCTGGGGTCATGGGAGTACCAGGCAGTGAGAGTCAGATTGAGTGGCAGCAGTGGAACATGAGTTTCCTGACCTCTGGACCACAGTCATGGTAGTGTGACCTTGACATTGGTCATTTAGTGATGGTTCCTGACATCTGCTCCTCTAGCACTTTCAAATGTTTTACAAGCAGCTACTTCATGTGTTAAATCTTTTCATTCAAAATACTCAGAGAGATTTCTGCTTCCTGCACTGAATCCTGACAGATACACATGACCAGCATTCCTCTTGGTCAAGATCTATTTCCCAAACTAACTGGCTTCAACCTGTCTTTTTGAGTCTATATTGGATTCCACTTCTCTGACTCTTGGCCACCTTCCTTGACCATAACTCAAGTTCACCCCTTGGACTCATCTGTTTCTAGTCTCCTAGGCTATAAAATGTGCTGTTGATGCCCTATCCCATACCCCCTTGGCCCCTTTTCATCCACAATGGCAGCTGCTACAAGGAATTCCCAGCATGGTGCCAGCTTAGAGCAGAGGTAGCCCAAATGGTGAGGAAGTCACAGCTAGGGAAGAACCTTTAACCAAATGAGGTGTTGAAGTCACTGGGTAAATACCCCACCTTCTGCTGGACATCCACTATAGGACATTTCTAAGACTACCCAGTTTCTCAAAGGCCTTTCACTAAAACTGAGCCCATGGTGGAAACCAGCTTTCTGGTTTCCTCCCTTATCTCTCTTGTACATCGCATTGCTTCACTTGGGCTCCTTACAATCGCCTCTCAAATAAATTGCCTGGACTCGAGTACTTCTCTTATAGGTTTGCTTTTGGGGAGCTCCACAATGAGATCAGGATAAACCTGCCAGTCAATCCAGCTTGTGTCTTTGTGTTCTCACTTTATCTGTCATAGGTGGGCCTGGGGCTCTCCTAGGTTTGGCCCCGAAAGTCTCATTTCCTGGGTGACCCCTCGGTCCCAGGCAAACCAGAATGGCTATTCACTCAAGCATGGGGCTGGCAAATTGGAACAGATAATGCTCTATTTTAAGGCTTATTTCATGGGATACTATGAACTCCTGCTCAAATGGGGTCTAGAAAAATCCTGATAGTTTGGAAACCAAAATTTAAATGCTAACCCTGCTTGGTGTTATAACAGATGTCTTATAATGAACTGCATTAAATTCCTCCCTTCTACTTTTAAAGGCCACGGCCAAGAAAGCTGATGATTGGAAAGCTGGTGGTTGGAACCAGAGTGCAGGCCCTGGGGTTAGCAGCTCTGCAGCACTTCCCACAGGGCAGATTTGGTGGCAACTTTGCAGAACTTTGTGACATGGCTGAAATCCATCTCCTACCATCTCCCTGACTTTATTCACTTCCTGAAGGTCAACCCTCATGGATTTGTGAGCACCGACTGGGTGTCCAGCTCCATTCCAGATTAACAGGCTGAAAGGCACAGGTCCTGCTCAGGAGAACAGTTCACACACTTATCTCTCCTGGGGTTCAGCCAGTTTAGCCCAAGTGTCTGTTGAGCACTTAGTAAGTGCTACTTCTTCACTAGATGCAGGGGTGGGAGGATCCAATTAGGCAAGGCAGAAGTCAGTTTTTCTGGAAATGTGAACATTGATCAAATAACCACATAGGTAATGCCTCAAACTTGCAGTAAGTGTGAACGGGAAAAATTCCAAGGAACTCTGAGAATATAAAACAGGTGCTGTACCCAGCTAAGGAGTTAGAGAAATCTGTTCCAAGCAAGTGACATAAAAACTGGGACAAGAAAGGGTGAGGAGAGGAGGAGCAAGATGCAATATGTTCCAGGCCCTGAGAGGTAAGCTTTTCAGAATGAGAATGTATGCAACTCATGTGTAGAAGCAAGGGGGTATGTTGAGTGAATGTTAGCAGAGGTGCTGGAACCAGATTGGTAGGCCCTTGGAGATTGTTTAGGACCTTTATGCGATATTCTTAGAGCAGTGAGTAAAGGTCAGGCAGTGCAGAGCCCCATTACGGCACTGCTGACAAGGTAGCAGGTGCTCAGAGAAGGAAGGTCAGGGAAGGCACATGAGGTGGGGCTAAGATCTGCACTGCCCTTGAAAGGATGGAGAGGGGGCAGGAGGGATACTGGCTTGGGAAACTGGGGAAAGCATCATTTCAGAGATGGCCCAGGCCCAGGGTATCCACGGGGTAAATAGCGTGTCTGAGGAGCCATCTCACAAATGGACAGGTATAGAGGGGGTCACAGACCCCTGGTCAACATCTAACCCTTCAACTTTCCACCTCTTGCCCTTGGATCAGTTGCTTTACTCCTCTGAGAATTTTTTAGAGTAGTATATGCATGAGCACTTTGTGAACCATGAAGGGTGTCATATGCAAGGTATCATTCTTAATAATACAAGGTTAAAGTCAGAAGACACTTTGGTGGGGGAATCCCTGGGTGGCTCAGCGGTTTGGTGCCTGCCTTTGGCCCAGGGCGTGATCCTGGAGTCCCGGGATCGAGTCCCGCGTCGGGCTCCTGGCACGGAGCCTGCTTCTCTCTCTTCCTGTGTCTCTGCCTCTCTCTCTCTCTCTATGTCTATCATAAATAAATAAATAAATAAATCTCAAAAAATTATTAAAAAAAAAAAGAAGAGATTTTGTTGATGTAATACTCAATTCGCTCAAGAAAAATGGAAGCCCAGGATAGTTTGACACATGCCCAGAATAGTTCTGCAAGCTAGGAGCAGATAGAACCTGGTGGAGGGGGCAACTGTGCCGACCTCCAGGCCTGTGTCCTTCCATCACGCCACAATCTACTTGATAACTCCACCTGGATCTCCCAGTCTTGATCTCATAAAATACAAAGCAGACAGGAAGTCTTCAGCTTAGGTCTGAGTCCCTCAGACAAACATCTAAAACCACGCAGGGCAATCTGTTTCTCCTTTCCCAACTTGCAGCCAACGCGTCTCCCAAAAACCTCAGCAGAGCTCCCGAATTATGGAGAAGGCTCTGTTGCTCAATGAAACCAACAGATTCGCTAGTTTTCAAGAAATACAATTCACTGCTCCTTGGTTCATCTAAAGACTGGTTGGTGGGGGCAGAGGAGCTCAGCCAGAGTCTAAGGGGAGGGTCTGAACCCTTTGTATAAAGAAAAGCCAGTTTGTAGAGGCAAAGCCAGGGAAATGTGGATTTGGAGGTGGAAGAAAAGACCTTTAATCATAGATTTGGGTGGGTTGGAATTTCTGGCTGCCATTCTGGCTTGCGGGGGAAGGTGCTAGGTTGGAATAACTGAGGTAAGTGTTTAAAATCTGCTAACGGTCTATGTTCTATGTGGGGGTCCCCAATTCAGAGCATCTGGCAAGGGATTTAGCAAATACATTCAAAAACAGGTGCAACGAGAAATTGCAAAGACAATGAGGGTGAAGTGGGAAGCAAAGAGCTTTTGGAGGAAATCAAACTTGTAGTCAAATCCTAGCTGAAGCATTTAATAACCGTGCCACCCTGGGAGAGCTGTTTCATGAAGATAATAGTTGGTATACCATGCAACGATAATTAGAATTTAAGTTGACAAATTAACCTGCACATAGTAGGTGCTCGTTAGCATGCATTTCACTTATAAGCAGAATCTGTATAATCTTTCC
Organism: Nyctereutes procyonoides; assembly: GCF_905146905.1. Taxonomy (NCBI): domain Eukaryota; kingdom Metazoa; phylum Chordata; class Mammalia; order Carnivora; family Canidae; genus Nyctereutes; species Nyctereutes procyonoides. The sequence continues at coordinate 7,393,312 of NW_026575030.1, read as the reverse complement.
TTTAAAGATTTATTTATTTGTGAGAGAGAGAGAAAGAGCATGAGTGGGAGGGGCAGAGAGAGAGAAAGAGAATCTCAAGCAGACTCCTCACCTGGCATGGAGCCCCATGTGGGGCTTGATCTCATGACTCTGAGGTCACAACCCGAGCCGAACCTGAGTCGGCTCCCCTGACTGCGCCACTCAGGCACCCCTATTATTTATAATCTTAAAACTAGTGTTAGGCCAACAATCTTTTAGGCTAAATGTTTTCTGTGAATGCGTATTTATCCACCTGCACCCCCCCTCACACACATGCACACACAGAGCTACTTTTTCCTTTGAACACTGACTGGGTCTAGCATAAGAGACTCGCGTTGCAATCAGCAGCCCCTCTTAGGGAGGCTTTGGTAAAAAAAAAAAAAAAAAAAGGCAGGAATCGTTGCAGCAGACCTGCCACGGCAGGTGTGCACAGACAGGTGGCAAGTGCTGTCCACGGGCACGTGGCTTGTTTTCGATGGGTGACCAGAGGGTCAGCACAGAGGGCCTCTTTGCCCTGGAGGCCGTGCGTGCCTAGCTCTTCAGAAGCTGCAGGTTCACAAACCCAGCGGTCCCCACCTCTTGCCACTCGCCTGCCTGTGTCCACGTTTGCACGATGAAGTTTTCCACAAAGCACATGCCAGGTCGGAGTGTTTAGTCTGTGCTGAATCAGGCACATTTGAATTTCATAGGCTGCTGTCTTCAAACCAGGCTGGGGCCGTGGCCGATAAAATTTACGGAGGCCCACTCTGAATGAATCAGCAAATATATACTAATTCACGCTGACCTTTTTTCAAGCTGAGGCCTTTTTATCAGTCACTGTAGGTTTAACATTGGCCTACCGAGTGTTATTACAAAGGACTCAATGGCCGGCCATAATTATATAATGCAAATGACATTTGCCGTTTTGTTTGAGCGTATTCCCTCAGATGTTTCCGTCCTTTATCACGCTCCTCACACATCTGTGTCCCCGCGATGGCTCTGCGAGCTCCCCCTCTCCGGGTCCCCAAGTTACTGGTGCTGTCTGTCCCGACTGTCACACAGACACGGCCCGCTGTGCGGATGCAGCGGGCGCGACGCGTGCCTCTGACACAGGTTATGTTGACAGCTGGTCGGAACAGGTGTACACTGATTCTACCATCAAATGGCAACACACATTTGGCTCCCTCCCAACGCACAGGCATGAAAAACCTGTTCTCTTCACATTTCTTTGGAGATTGATTGACTGGTCTTTGACACAGCACACTGTGCCTGTTTGTAAGTTCCCTGGTCCTCCGCAGGCTCAGGCGTGTTCCAGAGAAGTCTCAGAGAAGACCTGCACGCTGCACCATGAATTATTCATCTGCTTCCCCTCTCTAGGTGGGGGTGAGGGAGAATAGAGCCTTCCCTCCCCTCCCCTCTGCTGCTACAGATTTGGGGAGTTAAGAACAGCAAGGGGGATGGCTGTTGGAGAAAAAGAAGAAGCATGGAAGAGGTGCATGAATATTTCACTTTTGAATTGGCTTAAAACAGAAGTACCATTCTCAAAGACCAAGCGCATCCCGTTACAGACCCGAGTGGTTGAAAGGCAGCAATGAAAAAAAAATGCTTTCATAATTTAATGCAAAGTAAATTGCTCATCCCTAGAAAGCAGTTGAAGATTGGGTTCTGTCTGTCTCGGTAAAAAATAATAATAATAATAATTAAAATGAAACCAATTTTTAAAAATCCCATGGTAAAATGTCTTGGTTAAGTTAACAACAAAAAAAGTTCCCACTTAAAAAGGCAGCGTTGGGGATCCCTGGGTGGCGCAGCGGTTTGGCGCCTGCCTTTGGCCCAGGGCGCGATCCTGGAGATCGGGGATCGAATCCCACGTCGGGCTCCCGGTGCATGGAGCCTGTTTCTCCCTCTGCCTGTGTCTCTGCCTCTCTCTCTCTCACTGTATGCCTATCATAAATAAATAAAACATTTAAAAAAAAATAAAAAGGCAGCGTTGTGACCAACCGAACATTCTGACAATTTTATCAGTGGGTGATGCCTGGTTTGAACTCTGTGGGAGCCCTTGTCCAGTCACAGACAAAGGTGGCTTTTCCTTCTCTCTCTCTCTCTCTCTTTTTTTTTCTAGATGGGATCGAAAAAGGCAAATCCTGCCCACCAAGCAGGAAAGGGGTCTGTGAGCATGTCAGGTGTACTTGTGAGCCCAGAGATCAGCAAGTCAAAAGCTGCAATTCTTGATTTTTCCATTTCCTGGAGGATCAGGGTCCCCAGGAAAACAGAGGCAGATAGGGAGTAAGGGACCACCGCCCTACATTCCCCAGCCCCGCGCTTTCCCAAGATCTTCTCTCTGGCAGTTCGTATCTGGGCACACTTGCCCTACCGGACTTCCCCCTCACCTCTCCTTGCACGCTGACTACTATTTTCATTCCTGATTCATTTTCTTTCTTTCTCTTCAGTGGGTGGAACAAAAGAGCTCTGAAACCAAGATGGCTGTAGCTGGGGCAGCAAATGTACAATGAACTGTGTGCTTTGTGACACTGGATTTTTTTTTATCTCAAACCTCACCCAAGTCCTGAAGCTCAGAGCAGAAATCTGTGAGCTGATTCGGGGGTCTGTTTGGAAAGTATCATATCAACATCTAATGGCATTTCAGGGCTTTATGTGCTCAGAAACTGCCATTCCTATCCTGAATTGATGATGCTATATTAGCACTCCACCAATTCATTTCACACAAAGTACAAATCTAATAAACTCATCTCAAAAATAGCCCTGATGTATTCAACCGCTAATGCCTCAGCAGCCTGATATATTTGTATACAGCAGAATTCTAAATCCAGCGGAGAATTAGAAGACGGGTTTATGCATTGCATGCTTCTCATAAAACCTTATTTGAACATTTGATTCCAGTTTACATTTTATTAGCAAAGCTCTCATTTTTCACCCAGAATGAGGAAGCAGAGGGGAGGAGAAGTACATTCCTGCAACTTCAATTCTGTGTCCAAATAACTTACAAGACGGACACGAAATGGACAAGACTATGACTGCCCTGAAGACAATTACAAAAAATACTTAATTAGGATGCAATGCTGGTTATTTTAAGCTGTACAAAAGAGTTCTGTACATAATAGAGTGGCTGTTTCATGCAGCTCATATGATAAAATTCTCACCAGTCTTAAAATGACAGATGTAATATTACCTTTAATAAGTGTCTACCGATGCATGCAAATTGAATTAGATAGTGGGAGTACAAATTTGTCCGATAATTAAGATAAAATTTCATGTCAGCTTAAACCCTGGTGTATATTAGTAACTCTGTATATTTCTTTTTCTCTCTTCTCTACCAATTATTTTTCATTGTGGCCTCTTGATTACCGGAATAGTCAGGTGAAGGGGGTAAAAAACCTGGTCCCCCAAATCTATTATTATAAATGGAAGCAAATCATGCCCATGATTACTACTCAGTTTATACTAAGTTTTAAATATTGGGCACGATTCAAATAACTTTGAATAAATTCAACTATGTATTAACGTAATGTTTCTGGGGTCTCATGAGGTGTTACTATGCCCTTAAGGCTAATGCTGAGCTAGTGCCATTTAGGAGAAATAAAAACACAGAATTTGGAAGTTAATAACCTCAATGATTTAGAAAATCTGCATTTTGAACTGATTCGGCAGTGCTTCAACGCTGAGAATACACTGGGTGTTCTGTGTAATATTTTGTTTCCCAAAATCGCAGAAGGCCAAGAGAATGAATGCACACACATAGACACACACCCAGGCAATCCCTTGTGTGTGCACATGCAAAACGCCATGCCCGCATACACACAGCTTAAAGGGTAAGTGCTCTGCGTGGCATTCAGCTCCATTTTAATACCCTCCACTGCTGTGATCGCAGTCCCCTGAGGGAGGCAAATATCCTGAGCATTATTAAAAGTGGGATTATCCAATCTAATACTGAAGATTTGGGAACCAGCCAAGAGGAGTCATAAGCAGGAGGATAAAACAAGGAAGATGTATTGGGGCCCAGACCACCGGGTTTGCCTCCCTAAGCTTGTGCCTGGATGCGTATGATTGACAGCACCTGACAGGTGACTCTCACTTGCCTGAACAATGAATGAACAATGAATGCCCTCCGATGCAGGTCAGTGGGGTGTGCCCGCCATACTGCCTATCCTTGGGAGGGAATGCTGGGACAGGCTTCCTGACGACATGCTGTAGGTCCTACTGGGTAGGTCCTGTCCACAAATTGGAGCCTAACAACGAGCCCTTAAGGGTTCACTATGATGATCATTTCTTTTTTTCTGGTTTGGAAAAAGAGGCTCAAAGGGATCAAACAGGCATGCCCGATGTTGGAGGGTGAGTGGCAAGACCAGCATCTAGATGCTGTTTCTCTCCAAAGATAACTTTTCAAGAAACTATGCTGATGCCCAGGCTTGGTTCTGCTACTTATTAGTCATGTCTATTGCCAAGTCAAGATCCAGCTTCAAAGGTCTGAGACATTAGACGGTAGCAGACTGCCCATCTAGGGAGAACAGTCCCTCGGTAGCTCCTCCACTCAGAGAACACCGTGAAGAAGGCATCATTTGCTGCCCTATACCCATGTTACTCATTATAATAATCTACCTGGTGGTTTGGATTTGGATTTGGATTTACAAATTTGGATTTACAAATGCCCCTCTACGTATTGTCATCTTTCCGTACTCTGCCCCGGAAGGTATTTTTGCCTTATGCTAATCAGATATTATTTACTCTTTAATAATTTAGTACATTTTTATACTGCAGCCTGCCCCCCCAACTTATTCACATGGCTCTTATATTACCTCTAAGCCTAGTTATGAAATTTCTCACAAAGGACATTTTTGGAACATCCCTGTGGGCAGTGAGTGCTAATAGTTTACCTTCACTATACTTTCTCCCTTTTTTCCTTAGGTAGCAAAACTGTGATTTTTCACTTCACAGCTAAGTACTAGGTCAACAGACTATATTTCTCAGCCTCCCTTGCATCTCAGTACGACCACATGATTAAGTTTTGGCCAGTCAGATGCAAACAGAGTGCTGTGTGGTACTTTCTCAGAGGTCCCGATCTGACATCTCCTCCATTGGAGACCTTGGACATTCACTAACTGGAGTACTTGTGGCCATTTAAGATCACAAAGTTGACTTTCAAATTTAAATTGCTTTCACTTCTGGTACTGGCACCTAGGATTAGCAGACTAATCTTCCTAGTGAGAACAACTAGACAAGCTGAATTAGTGTTTTTATTTTTATTTTTTAACAAAACATCTATTTGAAGGTCTCAGGAACTATCAAGATGGTAGGGATACAAAAGACCAAATAGCAGGAGTAGGAAGGATGCTGTGCCCTCTTCTGTCAATTAGAGAATCTAACAACAGAGATACTGTGGTTCCAAGGCCTTTCAGTGCCCTTGTCATCCCCATATATCTCTGACCTCTCTGCTAGATTCTTCCCAATGTCAAGAGTAGGAAGCACAAAGTTACCATCGTTAAGCAGGGTTATCTGATAATGTTTAAAAGGGTCATGAGAGCTGGGATATGCTTAGTAAACTCTACTATCTCCTGCACAGAGGGTGTGAAGTCCACTGAGGAACCCTCTCTTCTATTCCCTGCAAGGCTCATCCACTACACCTATGCAGGTAGGTATTCATGTGATTCTTAGAGAAGGGAAGTCAAGTGAGCCCCAAGTTCACTGCCTCTTTCTCCACTAAGGCATTTGTCAATTTTAACATGGTGTTTTAGGGCTGAAAAGCAGCATAATGCATTGGCTGAGATACTGAGAGCTGAAGAGACCTTCCAGCAGTCTCATCGGGTAGAGGGCCATGGCCAAAACTTAGCATCCAGATCTATCAAGCAGGAAAGGCTATGGCAAGCACCCAGGATTCAACTGGGACCCCATAGTGCCTTATCCAGAAATGTTGTGACAGGTTAGTCCTTATAAAAATTGAAGTGCACCTTTCAATCAGCTCAGTCTTAATTTAAATAAGGTAGACTACTCCTACCCTAACTGCCTGCCAGAAATAAAAGCAAATCCTCCTTGGAGGAAGAAGCCATCCTGTTTAATTCTATCACTTTCAGCTATAATTTCTGACAGGCAATAACAATTTACCAGGCATACCACAAGACAAGGGCAACATGACTAAAACAAGAGAAAATACAGCCAGCAGAAATGGAGCCATATGTGAAACAGATATTTGAGTTTGATAAGAATTGTAAAATAAATGTGATCAATATGTTTTAAGAAAATGAGATAACAAGATGGGAAATTCCAGCAGAGGGACTGAAAAACATAAAGAAGTTTTAAAGGGAAATTCTAGGAAACTGAAAATAAAGTGACCAAAATTCAGAGCTCAGCAGAAGTCTTGGAGAGCAGGTCAAACATAATCATAAGTGAAATTGCAAACCAGAAAGTTGGTTAAGAGGAAATACTCAGATGATGCTCCCTAGGAAAAAAGTGTGGACAGTAGAGAAAAGAATATCCAAAACCATGAGGGATATGGTGAAAATCTCTAGCATATGCATAACCTGTGTCCCAGAAAGAGCAGGAAGGGAGAAGGAGGAAGAAGAGATATTGGGACAGAGAACATCCAAGTATGGGCCCAACACATGGAAGACAGCAGACCAAGATTCCATCAATGCCACTCCTGGCCTGCATACTTCCCGATTTCTTTTTCATGGTAGAGAAATAATCCCTATCTGGACTTAGCCACTATTTTTCAGGCCCTTGTTACTCATAAATGTGAACTGAAACACCCCCTCTTCATAAATAGAGATCTATCATTGTAAATGTGGGTTTCGTCTCCTGTGTCATCTATTTTTTTAAAGGTAAAATTTTCTAAGGAAGAAAGGCTCTGTGCTGTGTGGTTCTGAATGCAAGAAGAAGACTTATTGGCTGGTGGGAGTTTAGAGGGAAACGTGTTTCTGTTCAATGTGAGTTCTACATTCTTTATTCCAACAACTATTTTTGAGCAACTAACAGTGTCAAGCTTGGATATTAAGAAAGTAAAGTCAAATAAGACAGCTTAACGTCTGGAGGGGGCAAGATTAACAGAGTCTAAATTAAGAGTCACAAAATCAAATGCTTATGGGGACCTGACAGGTCAGGTCAGGTTCAAGTGAGTGAGGTAGGCTGAGAAAGGTTGGGATGGGGTGAGTTGAAGAGCCCAAACATCCCCCAAGTGCAGCCTCCACTCAGGTCCTCTGATTGATGCCTTTGGAAAGGCAGCCCCAGGGAAGCCTGGGTGGCTCAGTTGGTTTAGCGTTCAACTTGATTTCAGCTCAGGTCAAAATCTCAAGGTGGTAAGATCAAGCCCATAGCTCGGCTCTGTGCTCAGTAGGGAGCCTGCTTAAGATTCTCCCTCTCCCTCTGCCCCTGTCCCCCCACCGAAAAATAAAAATAAATAAAGGAAGGAAGGAAGGAAGGAAGGAAGGAAGGAAGGAAGGAAGGAAGGAAGGCAGTCCCAGTGTGGCCAGGTCCTCTGCTTTTTCCAAAGAGGCTGGAAATCCAGATATTGGGGTGGAATGCCCAAATGCATAAAATGTTATGCAAGAAAGGGCAAAATTTGACTCAGAGATGGCTATTTGCTGCCTCTTGTATAATGGCTTGAATGGTGCCACCAAAAATATATGTCCGTAGCATAATCCTTAGAACCTGGGAATGTTATTTTGTTTAGATAAAGAGTCTTTGGAAATGTATTAAGTAAAGGATTTATAGGTAAGATCATTCTGGATTATCCTGGTGGGCCCTAAATCCAATGACCAGCGTCTTTATAAGAGACAAAAGAGGAAAGATAGAAGATAGAAGTAGAGAGTGGAGTGATGCAGCCAAGGAAGACCACAAACACCAACAGCCACAAGATGCTGGAAGAAATAGGGAAGGATTCTCCCTTCCAGCCTTTCAAGGGAGCACAGCCTGGCCAACACCTTGATTTCAGACTTCAAGCCTCCAAAACTGTGAGGGAGTAAATCTCTGTTGTTATAAGCCACCCAGTTTATGGTAAAGTGTGATGGTAGCCCTGGGAAACACGCTAAGTGCATAGTCAAGGTAAGCCAGAGTGCTGGGAGAGCACCAGGGAGTATCTCCAATCCTCCAGATAGAGACCACAGGGAGAAGAGTCAAGGATGGATTTCTGAAGGAATTGACAGCTGAGTGAAATAGCAGGTATTAGATGTGGTTTGTATGTGTGTGTGTGTGTGAGGTGAGGGGAGGTTAAGTGCTTCTAGCCAGACATAATAAATCGAGTTGTTCAACGAGGGCTATTTCATGAAGTAGTGAGCTTCCTGTCCAGCACGGGTTTAAGTGTACATGCTGTACAACTACTTGTTGGAGGTTATGAAGGGCAATGCATTCACAAGATAAGCGTTATACTCATTACTAGACAAACTTGAAATGCCTTCTGAACTTAAGATTCTAATGACCCCTGTCTTTTCCCATATTATTAGATCACCTTGTGCTGGCAAGGCTGACTGCCAATGGCAGGCTTGTTGGTTGTAATGATTCCAGGACACTGGGCTGAGTTTCAAGGGGCCAGATCCCCGCTGCTCCCCCCCTTCCATCCCATGGTGTAGGTTGCTGCATCGGCCAGAAAGTAAATGACCAAATACCCTCAGCCTGGGAGTTCTACTCCATCTCTTGACCAATAAAACACAAACTGGTTCCTTCCGAAAGAGCTTTAGGTTGAATTAGGACCATAACATTAGGTGACCAGTAGAACTCATTTGGGCACCAAAAATCTCAGGAACCAGATATGATTGTATCTCAATTTGAAAAAGATTAATGGTAAATGAAAAGGAAAACACTGGCAAAATACATCCTGGGAGCTGCTTTGGGTTAGACTCCTCATTCAAATTGACAGAACTAATAGATGGAGATGAAAGATGACAGGGCATAGACCCTTTAAGAGCTATGGTCTGTCTCTCTACTTGTGCTGTTCACTTCTCAGTCTCAGGGATTCATATTCTGTTAGGTAGAGATATGACAGAGGAAATCTGAAGTCATAGAATAAACAGGTCATATCTACCCAGACCAACAGTTCCCAAACTTTTTGGTCTTAGAACCTCTATGTGTAACTCTTAAAAATTACTCAGGAACCCAAAGATCTTTTGTTTGTATGAGTTACACCTACCAATATTTGCTCCATCAGAAATTAAAACAGAAAAATTTGAAACATGTGAATATAGAAGCACACATTCCAATATCCATAAGAACAGTGACATCATGACATGTCATATAGCTTCTGGAAAACTCAAGTTTATACTCATGAGAGAATGATCTCATATTTAGTATTATGGTTGTATTAATATTATTATGAAAATAGTTTTCACCTGAATTAGTCCTGGGGACTCCTGTAACTCCCTATACTACACATTGAGAATCATTATCCTAAGCTTTAACTTTCTCAAATATTAGAGAAAAACACATTTTTTTTAAATATGTAGGAAAAGGATAGATTATTCAATAAATTATATAAGGGCAGCTGGCTTTCCATTTGGGAAAAAAATTAATTCTGATTTACTCTACTAAAAATAAAATCTATGGGGTTTATAGATGTAAACACAAAACTATGAAAGTATCACATGGTAGTAAAGCTGACCATATCCTTGAGTTCTGCAGTGAGAGAGGCCTTTATTAAAAAAAGGACACAAACCTCAAAAATCATAAAAGGAAGAGAAGAGACAATTTGGCCAGATAAAAAGTAAAATATGAATGATAGACATGACCAAATATTTGCAACTATTTAACATGCAAAAGTTAATTTATTTAATATATAATGATTTTCTATAAGAAAAACTAAATAATTCAGTAGAAGTGGCAAAAAACATGATCAAAATTCAAACAAGAAACATTAATAGACAATAAATACAGGAAAATGAGCTCATCCTAAATACTATCTTAATGCAACTTAAACCAGTAATGATGGTGCTCCTTGTATCTACTAAACAGTCAAAAAGAGTAATTTTTATTGATAATGTATACTACTGGTGAGTGTGTGGTAAAATGGACACTCTCATATTTTACCCACGAAAGTATAAATCAGAACACTTTTGCCATAGCAATTTGCTATATTTACTACATATTTAAATATGCGTAAAAGCCAACAGTGTTTCACATAAGTCTGTTCTACAGAAATTACAATAAAATAAGGAGGACATGTGTACAAAGGGTGTTTGCTACAGTATTTGAAGTCACAAAAAATTGACATGAAATTGTCCACATTGTAAATGTCCATAAATAAAGTTATAGATAAATACATTGTAGTGTATTGATTCAATTGAAAACAATGCAGGCATGAACAAGAGCAAAGTAAACCAACCTGCGTAGATACAGAAAAATACTTATTGCATAAGTTTCAAATTGAAAGCAATTTGAAAAGCATCATCCGATTTTTTAAAGTTTTAATTTAAATTCCAATTAGTCAATATATGGTGTAATATTAGTTTCAGGTGTAAAATACAGTGATTCAGCACTTCCATGCATCACCTGATGCCCATCACAAGTGCCCTCCCTAATCCCCATCCCCTATTTCCCCCATCCCGTGACTCAGCTCCCCTCTGGTGACCTTCAGTGTGTTCTCTAGAGTTAAGAGTCTATTTCTTGATTTGCCTTTTTCCCCTGCTCTTTGCTCATTTGTTTTGCTTCTTAAATTCCACTATGAATGAAAGCATATCGTATTTGTCTTTCTCTGACTGGCTTATTTCACTTAGCTTTATAATCTCTAGCTCCACCCACATTGTTCCAAATAGCAAGATTTCACTCTTTTTTATGACTAATATTCCATTGTATATACACACCACATCTTCCTTATCCATTTATCTGTTGATGGACACTTGGACTGTTTTCTTAACTTGGCTATTGTAAATAATACTGCTATAAATATTGGGGTGCATGTATCTCTTTGAATTAGTATTTTTGTATGCTTTGGGTAAATACCTACCATAGGAATTGCTGGACAATAGGGTAGTTCTATTTTTAACTTTTTGAGGAACCTCCATATTCTGGTCCAGAGTGGCTGAACCAGTATCATCCCATTTTTTTTAAGAAAAAAGAAGTATATAAATAAATATATGTGCAGAAGCACAAGAAGTGATTGAGAAAGCTACATAGCAATTATCAATTGTTGGCACTAAGGAGGGGGATGAGGCCTGAGAAGAAATTTTACTTTACTATTTTATTTCTTAATGCAGATAACTTCAAAAGGTATGGAATTATGAAAAATTATTATTTTTTTGTCCTCTTTCTTGGTACTTTTTCAGGCAAAATTAGAATTAATGTTTTCTTCTTTTTTAAAAAAATTGAAATATAGTCAACACACAATGTTATATAGTTTCAGATGTACAACATAGTGATTCAACAACTCTATACACTATGTTCAACATGAAGAGGGTAGATCCTATATGTCACCATACATACAAGGTTATCACAATATTGTCGACTACATTCCCTATGCTGTACTGTTCATCCTAGAGTTAATGTTTTTAGAGATTTCACTTATTTATGGGGTGGAAAGACAAGCAGACTCCATGCTGAGTGCAGTGCCCAAAACGGGGCTTGATCTCAGGACCCCAAGACTGTAACCCGAGCAGAAACCAAGAGTCAGATGCTCAACCAACTGAGCCAGCTTGCTGCCCCCATCCTAGAGTTAATTTTTAATAATAAAATTCAATATCTCAAAAAATGATTGCTTTGAGCTCCCTCTGTGGTTCCTTCTCCTCTGCCCTTAATGAAAGGAGGTAGAGAAGAATGGGGTGCCTGTGCCTGGACCAGGCTGCCTCACCAAATGACTCAAAGGCGGGGAGGGTCCTGAATTCTATCAGGTGGCAAAGGACACCCGTGACTCTGAGCTGATTATTGACCTGATGCAATCAGAGGACCTCATCTTGGTTCTTCCCTCTGCTTAGATCTATCCCACGTACCCTCCAAAACTGTTGAGTTCTCCGTGCCCTGAACACAGTCACACTATTCACCCATGCATTCACAGGGCTAGACAGCCAGGTGGGGAACATGTACCTCACATTTTCCCAATTCCCACTGTCCCCAGTAAGCATCTCAAATTTGAGCTCTCTTCCTTCCCTTCCTTCTCTTCCTTCTTTCCTTCTCTCTCTCTCTCTCTCTCAATCTGCAGCTCTGTTTTCAGGATTTGAGAGCTGGAAGGAGCCTGAGGGCTCTGATAGGCAAATGCTCTCCATTTACAGATGTGGGAACAGAGGCCAAATCTGGCCATAACCTGATCAAGCCTTTATAGTGTATTGTGGACATGGGGTAGGGATGGGGGATCCTGCACTGCAGCCGGATTGAAGAGGAGTGTGTCATGCTCTTTGTCTCTTCTTAGAGGAGAGTGACTGAGGGAGCAGGACTTTGAGGGCCAGTCCCAGGAGATGGCAAGGTGGGGCCAGTTGTTCAAAAAGGAAGTTCTAAGGATTTGGGGCTGAAACCATGACACTGAAACAGAAGGTTTGGGAGGGCACTGTGTCTTCAGTGTCTCTAAGCAAAGGTTTTCTTTAAAGAAAGGTTGATGTACTCTGCAGTATAGGGCTGTCAGGAGAGCCCTCCAAACCAAGGCTATGGATGACTGCAGTGCTGGTTCTTGCTTCCCCACCCCCTTGAGAGGCAGGGCCTTCCCACAGACAAGGACTTGTCCACCACCTGCTGTCCCAGCACCACCTTTGTGCTCCACAGGATGCCAGGAGGAGGCATACCTCTGACTGTCCCCTGAGAGCAGTTACTGCTGGTGATCTTGAGGTGAGAAGACACTGATAAGCTCAGTCATCCATAGCCTTTCTGATCTCTCTTTCTCAAAGCTCCCATTGACAATGACCAAGACCAGCCATCATCCTGTAGCCATCAGGCAGTGAGAGTGAGAGTGGGCTCCAGGCACCATGGTCCCTCTGTTTCAGGGCACCTTGCTTCCTGCCTCTGAATGACACCAGACCCAGTGCCTCCAACCAGCATGTCCTCAGAAAGGAGGACACACCAAGGGAGGTTCACAAGATAAATTTGGTCAGACTGGCATGTGATTTGAGGTGTTGTACCCAGAAAAAGACTAAAAACCACTGAAGCCCACCAGGAATGAGAGTGGACCCCCTCTAGCATGCTCTTTTGGGCCTTCTGATAAGCTCAGGAAGAGTTTCTATTTGTGCTGGTCTCCCCTCCCCCCCTTTTTAAAACTCAGGCTAGAATTCCTTTTTAACAAAGTGACAATACGTCTTCTGGGCTCTGAGCCTTCATCAGGAAATGTTCAATACTAATGTTTGGTTTTATTATATATACTTTTATAGTTACCATCTCTTTACAGTGAATGAGGGTAGTTTTCCATTTAATAGTGGTGTACAAAGCTTAACATTTTTATTTCAAATGAGTTTACATAGGGAAAAAAGGAAGTTGATTTAAGTAAAGAATATTCCAGATGGGGCTTGAATGGATCTGGAGTTAGGGAAAACCCAACACAGAAAAGGTGGGAACTTGCCAAAGGCAATAATCCCTGCCCTCGGCAGTTGGACCGAAATGGCCCTCCAGGTACCCATTTGCTCTTAGCCCCCTCACCCCAGCCTTTCAGTTTTCTAACTCCATCTCCCAGTCATCAATATTTGTGTTGGGCCTCCCACCCTCCTTGGGTGGTCTCTGGTTCACCAGTCCATCAACTTTCTTCAAGAGGAACTTCTTCACTCTGGGCTGATGCTTATGTGGAATAAGGCTGGTGGCACACACCACCAGATTCAGCTCCATAGAGCATCCAGAGAAGAAGAGAAGTTGCTCTTGATGAAGGCGGCTTCCTTCGAAGGTGTCTGGCTGACCCATCTCATCAACAGACCAGGGGCTCTTCACTGAGGGAACTATGTGGGTTCAGCTAACTCCCTCAGAGATTTTATTTGTATTACATACTATGTGTATAATTTATTTTGTAAATTGTGTTCAATATTATATACATGTTGTGAGGGATAAATGTGACAAAATTCTAATTCAAAAATTTAACAGTTGTTGATGCTCATGATCAGCTTTGCTGCATTTTCACTTGGGCTGTGCCTTGGGCTCATTCTTGCTAGAAGCTTGAGTTCTTATACCCCACCTTCCCTTTCCTGGCACCCAGGACCGGGCTCTCTCTTCCCTCTCTACCTGCTGTGTTCAGAGCACTAGTTATAAGCAATCTATCTCATCAGGAGGGTGGGATAATAAACAAGGGTGGTCAATTAATATTAGCTGAATAAATTATGAATTCTATGCAAGGTTTCTTTCTTACTTTTTAAAAATATATTTTATTTACTTATTCACGAGAAACACAGAGAGAGAGGCAGAGACATAGGCAGAGGGAGAAGCAGGCTCCCCATAGGGAGCCTAAAGTGGGACTCGATCCCAGGATCCCGGGATCATAACCTGAGCCGAAGGCAGATGCTTAACCACTGAGCCACCCAGGCATCCTTCCATGCAAAGTTTCAATTGTAACTGTCGCTTCAGACTTTTGCAGAAGATGGAAAAGTTTCAGAAGTTGGCTGGGACAGCAAGGAAGGCTGACCAGACCCACTTAGGTCTTTGGGATTTAATTTCAGTTTGATTAAGTAATTCCACAAGGAAACAGTATAAATTTTAAGGCTTGAGTTTAAAGCCCCCAAAGAAATCATTTCATTATTACATTGCTAGTTAATATTTCCTTTCCATATACAGTTTGCCCATATAAACGAAATTATCATTTGCACTATTTTTCAAGGAAGAAAAAAATTTAATATAAGGTACTCAAATTCATAACCATATTCAAATGGAAGTAAATTAAATAGGCTATTCAGATCAAAGTCTACTGAAGTTTAATTATGTGTATATTTTTTTCTTCATGCAAATCTAATATTTTCATGCTGTGCAACTTGCTTTTGTGCCAAAGATATTGTGAACATCTTCCCATATAAGTAGATATGAAACTATTGAACTAATAACCCCCAATTGAAGTTTTAGGTTGTTTCCATGTTTTTCTCTTATATTAAATAATATGTGTTAAACATTCTTATTCTCTACTATGGGGCACTTGGGGTTCTTTGCAATTTTTTAAAAAGTTCTAAAGAGCACTTCATGAGAAATCTCTTAAGAACACATTTACATAGTTACCTAAGTATTTCTCAGGATAAATTTTTAGTAGCTGGGTTGCTCATCAAAGAAAAAAATGTACTTTTTAATGATTTTTGTGCTTTGTCATATGGCTTTGCAGCAATACTGTAGCAATCTCTATACCCATCTACAAAATATGAACGTGCCTACTTCCTTCCATACTCTCTAGCATTGTGTATTATTTAAAAGTGCTTCCAATTTGATAAATAAAAGTATTTTTCTATTTCTTATTGTTCCAAATCCATTTCCTTAATTACTTGCATGGTCTTTGTATTTATTGGTTATTCATTTTCTTTTTTTAGTAAATATTGTACTCTATTTGTACTTTGGCCTATTTTTTCCCTATTGGAGGAGCCATTCTTTATCTACACTTTGTCTACTTCATACATTGCTAGTTGTGGTTTGTTTTTAATTTTAATTTTTCCCCATATTTACATAATTATTATGTGATTAAATCTTTTACTTTTATTGCTTTATGGTTTCTCGTTTGGATGTCATATTTAGAAAGGCCTTCTCTCTCCTGAAATTATATACATTTTTACCTGGAAGTGCCTTCATTACTTTCATGGCTTTATACTTTACATTTATATTTTTAAGAAAGTTAAGTTTTCATATGTATATATTAGGAATGGAATCATTTCTCCAAAGTGTTAATCATTGTTTTAGAATACTAATCAAATAATAATCTTGTTCCTATTATTTGAAATACCATCTTATTATGTACTGAATTCTTTTCTTTTTAATAACATTTTAATAAAATAAAAAAATTTAAATAGATTTTGTTTATTTATTTGAGAGAGAGAGAGAGAAAAAGAGCATGAGCAGAGGAAAGGGCAGAGGGAGAGGAAGAAGCAGACTCCCTGCTGAGCAGGGAGCCTAATGCAGGACTCCATCCCAGGACCCCAGGATCATGACTTGAGATGAAGGCAGACGCTTAACTGACTGAGCCACCCAGGCACCCTATACTGAATTCTTATACTTGTGTTTATTTCTGGACTTTCTTTTTCATGATTTTCCACATCTGGTGCTGTTGTCACACTGTTTTGATTACTACAGATTTGTAATACATTTTAGAATCTGATGGAAGAAGGAGTCTTCTCTCACTCTTTAGAAAATTTTCCTGCATAGGGTTACTTGTTCATTCTTCCATACAAACTACAGAATTACTTTATGACAGTCACATGCGCACACAGATATATATATATATATATATATATATATATATATATATACCATTAAAACTGGTATCAAATTGCATTAAATTTGTAGATTTAACTTGGAGCAAATTGCCATCTTAACAATATTGATGCTTTCCAAGCAAGGACTTGATAAGGCTATTTATTCCAGTGTTTTATAAACAACTTTCAGCATCATTTCAGATTATATTATCTAAAATGACTCATGGGATGGTAAAAATCTGCCAATGATCCATGGCGTAGGAGTACTAAATTTACTTACATGCCTAGATTATTTTCATAAGATGAGCATT
Source organism: Nyctereutes procyonoides (assembly GCF_905146905.1). NCBI lineage: Eukaryota > Metazoa > Chordata > Mammalia > Carnivora > Canidae > Nyctereutes > Nyctereutes procyonoides. Next base: position 7,376,730 of record NW_026575030.1, on the reverse strand, counting down.
TGAAGTTCAGATATTGGAACTGACTTAAGTACAAAGCCAACTTTGGTGCTCACCCTAAAAAAAACCCTAAGAGCACTAACCTTGCCAAATATTAGGAAAAGCCATTTTTCTCTTAATGGGGAGGAGGGTGTCACATTTGTGGGAAAATATGATGGGGTTAATTCTTCACCTCGTTCTCTCATCTACATTTCACCTGCCCTCCAAAAAAGTGGTCTGCAGTCACATTAGGTGGTGATGGAGAAGGACCAAAGTGACAGCATTCCAAATGAGAATTCTCAGTAATTCTCTGACAAACCCCCAGCGGCCAGTCCCCATCCAAACAGTGTGACACCATGCACTGTATAATGTCATGTAATGTGTCCCCACAGCCGCTGGAAGGAGGAGAATTGATAAGGACACAGGACTCCTTGCTTTTGCCAAACTCCGCTGCGAGTTTCTCAAATTCGAAGGAGAGGAAGAGGTGGCTGCACTTTGAATTAATCCCCACGGCTGTTCAGGACTCTAAATGACTATTTAATTTCCGACCAAATACAGGAACCAGGCCGTACCCCCAATTGAGGGCACGCGGACAAAATGGCCAAGTGTGATCCTTAATTTGTCAATAATGATTTTAGGCCGTGACCCTTAATAGGACCCTGTCACTGGTGAGGTGATTTATGCCTCCTGCGATGACATCAGTACGAATAGTGCTGATAAAAGAACACTTATATTGGAGCAAACAGGATGATGAATGGAATCCGGGTCTCCTTAGTCATCTCATTACTGCCTCCCCTTCACCACGGAGCTAATGTAGCGAGTCATCGCGCGCCTGGGGAGTAGTTGGGAAGCTGAATTTAATAGCGAAAGTGCGGGAAATGTACTGTAGCCCTGGGTCAGGAGTGGTGGCGGGTATGTTTTAAGTCTGTGTATACAAGAAGAGGCAATTGTGCCGAAAATCACTACCCTTCTGCGCCACCCAAGACCTTGCTGTGCCCATATCTCATTGGATGGCAGAGTTTTCTCTGTATGTTTTCAGAATGTGATTCTAAAATCACAGTGGCTCTTATTTTGAAGATCATGAGGGTCTTCCTCTTGAATATGTGACACCCCTCCCCTCCCCGCAGATACAGCTGATCCTTCATTGGAGAGATGAGACTTTTGTAGAAGTGCAGGAATGGTCAGAAGAGGCCCCTCCCAACATGTGGGGCACATGGGTGGGGACTCTAGCACTGACTAGCTGTGCGACCTTGGACCAGTCACTTGGCCTCTCTGTAGCCTTGAATGGATCCAATTTTGGAAAAGGGAGGGTTGAGGTGTATTTCCAAGTTTTCTTCTTGCTTTGAAACATAAGCTTTCTGAAGAGTCCATGCTATGAGAGCAAGAACACAAACAACCCGATCTTTCCCTGAAAATACCAATTCTGGGTGATATCAATGACAGAGGGGCTTTGCACATAATAAGGAAGGGAAATACGTCCCCAGGGGCTATTCAAAAGATGTGTGTGTCACCCATAATTTGGCCAGCCCTTGAATGCAGTGACTCTGCTGTACAGAGGGGAGTAGATGCAGTTTTATTAGTGCAATTTTATTGCCCTCACCAGCTGCACTCTTTTCTCTATAAAAGGTAATTACTTCCAATAGTAACAAGCTAATTGATTGCTAATTAAATCAATTGGCACACTAACCGCTGTCAGAAAGTGACAGATTAGCGGGTCATGTGATGGCGTGTTAGTAATGAAAAGTGGACATGGTCTGAGGGTGATTGACACATGAGATGAAAAGCGATTTGGGATCTCCGAGGTGGTCAGAGAGAGGGCAGGGAGAACATGATTGATTCAATGGTGACTGTCAGAGAGGAAATGAGAATTGAATGGAATTCAGTGTCTGCCCGAACCCTCACCACATGATGCTCCACGTTTTTTCACATGTAAATCAGGGAGATGGGGACTTCTTGCAAATGAAATGCCAAAATAGAAAGGACAGAAGGGAGGGAGTGCCCAAACTGAGGATGTGTAAGCCTTAAAGAACAGAGTTTTTTCATTTAGAAAGTTGCAAAAATATAATAAGAATAATAACTATTGTTCATAATTTGCCCACAAATCTCAGCAACCTGGCTGCCTGCGTGCTTCTCATCTTTGAATGCCTTTTAGAAGGTGCTTGTCTGCTGTCATTATCAAAGAAGGAAAATATTTATTGTCGGCCTTTGCAATGCATCACAGCCTGATGAGATGTAAATTTTGGGTACAGGGAACGTGCAAAATGACTCTGCCGCAGCGTTATAAATATGTTCCAAAGTAAGTGACATTGTCATCGTTCCCATTTGCAATGCCCACTGCCTTGTCTGCAGCCCACTCTGAGTCCTGAAGTCACTTTGGGAGTTCTGAGCAGCCCTTATGTAGAGATGGAGTGAGAAACCACCCATGGTGCGGTGTGGTCTGAGATCGGTGGAAATTCTCTACCTCTGCAACCCAAGATCTCTTCCCACACCTTACTGAAGACTGGCCTGCTATCCTGAGCCCCTTATCACTTTGGCTTTTGAAGTCTGGGGGGAAATGGCAACACAGAGACCTAGGGGTAAATCCAACTACATTTACTGGCTGTGGGTCTTCAAGGAGTCAACCTAACTTCTCTGAGCCTGTTTCCCCACGTGAAATGGATAGAATACTGCTCCCTTCCCATGGCTGTGGGGAAAACCGAGACAAGGTCCCACAGAATACCCAGTGCACCAAGAGTACTTGAGAAATGGGAGTTAACAGCCTTGATGCTAGCAGTAGTCAGATCATTAAGCCTCAACACGAACCCTGGTGCAACCTGATCTGGGGAAAAGACTGGATTCTAGAGCTGGAAAGAGGTAGGGTAAACAGGATTTCCTGTTTTCCCCTGGGGGGACATTTCAGGAAATGTCCCCCCAGTCTGCCCTTTGAGAAATTTACCTAATGTCTGATATCTCCAGTTTCGTGATTTGTAAATGGAGTAAAAATGCCTATCTTATATTTGGGGCTATTTGGGATTAAATAATTTAAGGCATGTGGAGATACTAACACAGATGCTACTAAGTGTTAGTTCCTTTTCCTACACACTCAGACTTGAAATATTGGCAAAAATTGCCCCTGTATTGGAATCTTGAAAGGCTGGTTTTTCTGGGAGGCAGAAGCATGACTACATGGGCGTTAGAGCCCTGGGAAGTCTCTGGCCTTTTTTGTCCTCTACAAGTACCTGTACCATTTGAAACACTTCTGAATACTCCAGTTGTGATTTCAGTATCCAGTGGATGGGGTGTTGGTACGATAATAAGACAGCTTTATCACAGGATCTCTATGTGCCCATGCCAGCTCAGGGTATTTCTCTGATTCCCTCTCGTTGCAATAGTGACCCACAGGGCCTGGCTTCACAGGTTTGCTGGTGATGGGGAGTTCTCAGATGTGAGTATGCTAAAAAAGAAGAGAGATGATCAGTCTGTCTCCTCCTGCAAGCTGGACGCTCTGGCACACCCACAGCACACCTGCAGTTCTCCTGGAAGTATGTAGGACCAATCTTTTGGGGGCCAATGATTTCTCAGCAGCACAGCTGTCTCTGATTATCCTGAAGACTTGCTGAAACAGAACCATGTGTCCACATCCTTTAGGAGAGTGTGCACACACTCATAACTATCCTACTCTGGTTCTGCTCAGAGGAACCCTGCTCCTCCTCAAAAGGAGAGTAATCTCACAACAGAGAGAAGGGCCTGTTAGTTCACAGGGACTGGTCATTATGCTTAGAACTTTTCTGAGCAGTGTAAGAACTCCTGGATATAGATGATAAAAATTCTTATCATGCCCACGAGGACTTGGCCCAGTGGCTTTCAAATAGGCTGCGCATGGGAATCACCTGGGAGCTTAAAAAACACAGGGGCCTGGATCTTGCTCCTGGGATTTTGATTAAAGTGCCTGGAGTGCATCATGGGAATTGGAATGATTTTAAAGCCCGCAGATGGTTCTATGACAGCTGGAGTTGAGAATGCTGTCCTGGCTAGATAAAGCAAGTTTCCTGCATGGGGCAAGGGAGCACCCAGGGAATGTTTTTTTGCCACACAAAAGTATTCTCAATTTGCTTCTGGGTTTCTGAGATCCCGTCTTCTGGGACAACCATCTACTGCATCATGGTACAAGGATTAGGCTGCAAATCAACTTGTGAGAGGAAGGTGGGTTATTTATAGTGGGTGCCCTATGGACCTTTCTAGAGAGCACACTTCATGGAAATGAGTAGTGAGCTTAGGTCACTGGGATCCTACAGGGGAGAAGTAGTTACATAGAAGAGTTTTAGAAAGCCTCCATATTATACTGAGATCCAGACCTGGCTGCTAGATCATAGCAATGTTTGAGAATTTAGGGGACAACAGTCCTCTCTCCTTGCCTTTATCCCCAGAGTCATGATACCCCTAGAGATACCATGGACAGAGCACAGTCCTTTCTCATGGATCCCTCTACCTTGTGGACATACAGACTCCCGTGGAAATGGTTCTTTGGTGAACTCCAGATATTCAGAGTCTTGAGTGGCTTCTATCTCAATAATTGAGAGCTGAGCTGTGCTGACTTCTGCAGATAACTTGTTGTGTTTGCAAAAATAACAGTTTTTAGCAAGTTGTCTCATGAAACTGTAGAGAGGCTTTGTGGTTTGAACTCATTTTCTGCCTCGACAGAAGGAGGCCAAGCACCAGTAGGGAGTAAATATCTTCTTCCCAGGCTACCCTGTCCAGGTTTTCTCAGGCAAGTTACAATCATGTAATATCATTTGCTGATAAGCACATAGAACCTATCCCATCACCCAGGCTTCTGTTTAGCCACAGAAACATTCTCCTTCCAGACCTCATTACTCTTCTTGGCAAATGGCATAGGCTCAGGAATGATATAGTGGTCAGGGGCACAGACTTTTGAGCCACACTGCTGGGGTTCAAAGCCTGGCTCTGCCACTGTCTAGTCATATGATTGTGGACAAATACCCTAAGAAGTCTGTGCCTATTGCTTCATCTGTAATGTGGGATGTAATTATATGTATATACCCCATGAGGCTGTTGTAAAGATTAAATACACAAATATATTTAAGAGCACAAGCTATTATTATAACAGCACAAAAAGCATTAGACAGAGGACACTTACAAAAAGAGCCTTGTAAATACAGAAGACATTTCTTCATTTTAAGTGATTAGAAGCAGATGTTTTCCAGAAACTATTGGAAGAAAAAAAATCCTCCTTAAAATTAGTAGTTGGATTATTGTTAAAGAGTCTGAATTGTACAGCTTCACTTAAAGACTGTAGCTTTTCTGGTTGCTTATTTGTTATTTGATTCAAGGAAGCAGCCAATTCCAGCCTGGACCACATGAGAAAGTAATAATACAAAAGAGAAGATGGGTAGACTAACTTGACAAAAGAAGACTATCATATGTCCCCAAACAATCTTCCAGTCACATTTGACCAATGAGCTCATCAATTGCCATAATGATGAAGTAACTCGTGGCATTGATAATTCAGGCATTGTACTAGATTCTCTGTTTAACTCTACTAACATCTCACAAGATCAGTGCTGTCAGATACATATAAAACAGAAGCTTGGAGAGATTAACTGATTTGTCCCAAAACACATGGTTAGAAAGTGATGGAGGTGGGATTCCTTTTCAGACCCTTACAGATTGATTGTCTGGACTCTTAGAGAAAAGTTGGATGGTACCATCAGAATCCAGATGAATGTTATTTATAGTTTCTCATATATACTATGCTTGCAATACCTGTATAACCTATTCTAATCAGTCAGGGTTTGGGGAAGCAGAACCAGTAGAGATGTGTATTAAAAGACTTCTTTTAAGGAATTAACTTACATAATTGTGAGGTTTGACAAATGAAGTCCATAGAGCAGGACATCAAGAAGGGTAGGTTGGAACTCTCAGGCATGAGCTGGAGCTTCCATCCATAAGTAGAATTTCTTCTTTCTTCCTCAACTCTGCTTTTAAGATCTTTCAAATGATTGAATAAGGCCCACCCCAATTATCTAGGATAATCTACCTTACTTAAAGCCAACTGATAATGAACTTTATTCATATTGATAAAATATCCTCACAGCAATACCTAGATTAGTGTTTGATTAACTCATGACTATCGCCTAGACAAGTTGACACAAAAAACTGATCATCACAATCCATTCCTTGTCAACTTGACATCCATACAGATCTTCTTAAACCATGTTTTATTTCCAAATAAAGGTAATAACAAAATTATACTTACACCTAAAATGAGACAACTATTCTGCATACAACCAAAAACATGTTAACCTTTTCCATAGGAGATCATGTAAAGTCCTTGGATAATGTTCATTCTTCTCCTTTGATATCTTATAATTTAAATACTGTGATATAAGGCTACTATCATTAGTATTATCTTATGTTAGATGGTAAGGGGATAATAGATGAAGAAAATAAAAATTTTTGTTAGTATACAAAGAAACACATCTATAACAAAATAAGGAATAAATACTCGTAACAATTACAGTCCTTATTTCTACAACTGGTCATGTGTATAACTACCTTCTTTTCCTGCGGAGAAGAGAGGCTTGAGAAACCCAAAGTAGCCAGGTGGCAATCTCAATTTATAGTTTAATGGGATAACTGTTGCACCTCCTGCTGGAAACATTCTTCCCTTTGGAACTAAAACCTTTAGGCCAGAAAAGCATAAGATCATGAGGATGGGAAGCAAAAGTTTTGTTAGTAAATCACTAGGGGTAATGGTGAGTAAAGCCACTTCCACCTCTACCTCTTAATTCCTGGATCCATGAGATACAGTATATGAGAGATACAGCATGACATATTTGATGCTGATTTAGAGCATATACAGCCTCCTGCAGGTCATTACCCAAGCCTCACTTGTATTGCACCACCCACTTCACACTACAACTGAATCTTCTTAAGGCCAATCCTCCATTCGATCAAGTCAGTTGCTTCAGAATGTTGGGAAACATGTTAAAACTAGAGAATTCCATAAGTATGGGACCATTTCTATACTTCATTTTCTGTGAAGTGACTTTCTTTTACCAGAAGTAACAATGAATAAAATATTATGATGGTAGATAAGTTATTGAGTCAGCCTATGGATAGTACATTTGGGAAAGTATCACATGAAGGAAAGGCAAGTCTATATCCAGAGTAAATGTGTATGATAGTTAGAACAAAGTGTTCTCCCTTCCATGATAGAAGTCATCCAGTGTAAACAACCTGCCACCAGGTAGTTGGATGATTGTCCTAGGGAATGGTGTCATTCTGGGGACTCAGTGTTGTTCTTTGCTGCTGGAAAATTTGGCACACAGCCGTGACTATAGCCAGATTATCCTTAGTGAATGGAAGTCCATGTACTGAGCCTTTGCATAACCTCTATCCCTTATACTATGGCCAGTTAGTGGCCATTGGGCAGTGACAGGAGTGGCTGGGGAAAGAATCTGACTGGCATCCACAGAATGGGCTATCCTATCCATTTAATTACTAAAATTTTTCTCTGCCAAGGTCATACTTTGGTGAGCAGTCACATAGGACACAAACGTCTTCTCATTCTTTGCCTCTTCAGAGAAGTCTGTTAATATCCCTCTTCCCTAGATCTGCCTGTTGCCAATTTTCTAATCACATTCCATCCAGGCCCCTGACCATCCAACCAAATCATTGGCTGAAGCCCATAAATCAGTATGGACTGGCATCTCTGGCCATTTCTCCTTCCTATGAACAATTAGGTGCACTGCTCAAAATTCTGCCTGCCTCTTCGGACATGAGACACTGCCCTTCAGAGGTGTCTCACAAAGGGACTGTAGTGATGCCACTGTCTGTGTTCAGGCAGAAACAACTGTTCACCAAGCAGAGTTTTCTTTTCCTCAAACAGTCATAGAAATATCCCATGAGGCCATATATGCAATTTGGAATAGAGAAGGTTGTAGGAGTCATAGCCATGGATACTTGGGCCATTTCCTCTTGTAACTAACTTGTGCCTTCTAGTTCTGCTTGAGCCCAAACTCACATGTACCACTTCCATATAATAGGGTGCTCATGTGCATGATCAATTCTGTGGTTTGGTGGGCCAGTGCAGGATGGACAGGTCAGGTCATATGATTAAGTATTTTGTCTCTATTAAATCCCAGTAGCAAGCCAAACAGTGTCTCTCAAAAGTAGAATAGTTATTGACAGAGGATGGCAGGATTTTGCAGCAAAATCTTCAAATTCTGCCGTAATTCACCTATAGGGAACTACCAAAAACCCCAAACCACCATTTTATTTGCCATCGATACTTCAAGCACCACAGGATCTGCTGAATCAAGTGGCAGAGAAGCTTGTACAACAGCCTTGTTTTTTCTGGATGCTACTCAGAATTATCAGCTTTTCAGGTCACTTGGTAAATGGGCTGGAATAGCACTCTCAAATGAGGAATGTGTTGCTTCCAAAATCCAAAGAGGCTCACCACGTATTGTGCCTCATTTTTGGTTGTAGGAGGTTCCAGATACAACAATTCATCTTTCACCTTAGAAAGGGTATCCAGACATTCCTTCTATCACTGGACCCTTAGAAATTTCACCAAGGTAGATTTTTTTCTGATTTATTTCCTCTGATATGCAAATATCTTAATATATTTAGAGTAGTTTCTATTTCCTATTCAGTCAGCTCTATTAGCATAATATTTCAATGTAATGGGCCAGTGTGGTATCTGGCAAATGTGAAAGGTGATCAAGGTCTCTCTGAAATAAATTATGCAGAGGACTGGAGAGTTGATACATCCCTGAAGTGATGGTGTACTGCTAGCCCTACCCGTTTAAAGTGAACTGCTTTTAGTAGTCTTTGTTAACAGTATTCAAGAAAAAAGCATTTGCCATATCAATAGCTGCAGACCAATCACCAGGAGACGTGTTAATTTGTTCAAGTAATATGACAGCAGCTGCAACTGGGCTATCTGATTAAGTTTCTGGTAATCCACTGTCATTCTTCAGGTTCCATTTGTCTTCTGCACAGGCCAAATAGGAGATGTGATTGGGAATGTGGTGGGAATCACCACCCTTCCATCTTTCAAGTCACTGATGGTGTCAATAATCTCTGCAACCCTTCCAGGAATGCAGTATTGCTTTTGCTTTATTATTTGAGTAGGTAGGGCAGTTCTAGTGGCTTCCACTTGATCTTCTTTATTATAATAGCCCTCACTCTAGAAGTCAGGGAACCAATCTGAGATTCTTCCAGTTGGCTCTGGAAGCCTGAATATATCTATTCCAATTAGGCATGCTAAAACTGAGGAAATAACCATGGGATGGACTCAAGGACCTACTAGACCACTCTGAAATGGATGCACTAAATTGCAACTGATCACCTGACCTTTGTAAGGCTCTAGTCTGATTGGTGACCTGCAGTGACATTTGGAGACTCCAGGAATTAGTGTCTGTCCAGAGCCAGTGCCTGGCAGTCCCCAGAAGGTTGAATATTTCTTTTTCCCCAGTGCACTTTCACCCTGGTACAGGCCATAGGTCCCTTTGAGGTAGACTGGGAGAAACATTAACAGCATAAATTTTTGGTAGTGTATTAGAGGCCCTCCCAGAAGAGAAACCTACTTCCCCTTCATTCAGTGGGTTCTAGTTCTATAAACTGCTCAAGTCTAGAAATTGATTGAGATGCTGTGACCCTCTGTTTTGATGCTTCACACTAGACTTCTGTTTATTCTATCTGGAACTCTTCTGTTTATACATATCAAGTAAAAACTATATGGAGTGCCTCTCTATTTCCTTTCTAAGGATACAAGGGTCAACTGACCAGTATCATGGGTTTCTGCAAATCACACTGGTCTGATTAATGCTTTGACAGTGTTGTCCATTACAGTAGCCACACTCACATTGCTTTTGCTAATTAAATGTTGCCACTTGTCCCCTGCTACTCTGCGATCCAAAGATCTCAATTGCATTTAAGCATCCCAGTTCAATGGTAGTAATTCTCACTGGACCTATCAGAAGAACAACCACAAAGTTCCTCAAGGATGCTGGAGATCCCCTCACATATTTACTTCTCATAGTCATGGTAAAAATGTATCCTCTGGGTGGGTGAGGAAATCTTACATGATGAAATCCACTCTACCATTCCCCTCTCCCTAAACCTTTGGAGGCCGGCACTTCAGTTCATTTAATGTAGATTACTTTCAGGTCTGTGTTTTAGCCAACCAAAATATTTTTAAAGCCTTTTCTAAACCCTCAAGTAAAGCATATATGAGTATCAAGCACTGTTACCTAAAAAGCTACCATGAGGATAATAATTAATAGAATAAAACTGTTTCAAGCCTCTATCACTTTTATTATTAGAGCCAATTGCCTCCCCCAAATTATCATGAATTCTGAGTGGTTTAATTTTTTGATTGCAGGTTTTGTTCTGCCTTCCGTTTGCTCTTGAGATCTCAATCATCTTTCCTTCTGGGGCTCTTTTTTCCCCTCTAATCTGAGTCACCCCAAATGGAGAACATAGCTCCTCTGTTTCCCCCTTAATGTTTCCTGTGTAACGAGTTTATGTGAAACAGGCTTGGAGGAATGGAGGGAGGTTATTTCACAACTCAAAATGAACTTCCAGCTCTAACGTGGGAAGTCCTCAGCCTTTTCTACCTCTGAGATCTGCTTTCCCGAGTTTTTTCATATCTTGTCCTAGGCTTTTCCCATGGTGGCAGGTCTTCTCCGCCCTCCTGTTTTCCCCCCAGCTCTTGGGTTCTTCCTTGACTTCCTCAGTTCCAGGCACCCTCTCCTCCCTCTCTCAGGCTGCCTGGGTACCTTTCACATGTTCTCATCGCATCACGCACCATGCTTTTATATGTGCTTTTAGCTTCCTTTCTCTGCTCTCTGACCAAATTTTCACCAGGGAGCAATTTTGCCAAAAGCTTTTTAATAATCTAAGTAGTTTTCCAACCCTATATAAAGTTTAGTCCTCAACAAATGTCTTTGTACATCTATTGCTCCATTTGTTTCTCTCAACAACTTTTCAGGCTGATAGAGCAGGTGAAATAAAAGGGTTGAGGCTGCCAATGAAAGGGTTGAGGTTGGGAGAGATAATGGGGCAGTCTCTGATCATTCAGCCAATGACTAACTCAAGAAATAGACCGAGAGGGATCCCTGGGTGGCGCAGCGGTTTGGCGCCTGCCTTTGGCCCAGGGCGCGATCCTGGAGACCCGGGATCGAATCCCACATCGGGCTCCCGGTGCATGGAGCCTGCTTCTCCCTCTGCCTGTGTCTCTGCCTCTCTCTCTCTCACTGTGTGCCTATCATAAATAAAAAAAAAAAAAAAGAAATAGACTGAGAGCTGGTAAAGAGTCTCTGACATCATTTTTTCCAGCCTCCCATTGGGCACAGGATCTTTTTTTTTTGTTACAGTGTCCCTGAAAGTTTCAAGAATGTGTATACAGTATTTGTTTAACAGAAGAGAACTAAACACTGTGTCATTTACTTGTAAATGGTCTCATGGCAGACTTTAGGGAAACATTCTTTGATGATCATCTTCTGAATAGCATGGCCTTGACACCTGAGGCTTCCTTCAGTAGTGCCTTTGTCACACTCAGATGATGGGGACTACAGTTCTTGCCTGCCCTGTCTATGGAGTGATTATGAAGAAGGAATCTCCTTTTGAGCTTCCTTGGCAGTTCAAAGGGGCAGGGGCAGACAGTGAGTCTTGACTCTGGATGATGCCTTGCCTGACCTTCAATCTGATCAGCTTCAGTTTTGACAATGCATCCACCCAGCTTTCATTAAAAGTTATATTTGTCCATTTGCTTCACCTCTCCCACCACCGTAGCTACTTGATTCTCTATCAGATTGGATATTGGATATCAGCATCCATATTTACCATAGGACTGGAGTTAGCCATAAAGCAAATGGCTTTGCCTTCTCCAGGGTCAACTTGAGAAAGGGGCTAAGAGGGTTTTCTGGAGGATACATTATTAATCTAGGATACAGAGGCTATAGGAGCTACGTGGAGAAGCAAGGCCATGGTCAGAATATCATGATAATCTCCAGGGAAGATAGAAGGCTTGCAGGTCAGATATGAGGAGTGAGAAATCCAGAAAAGCAGCTGCAGGTTGGCAGTCTGCTGAATGCATTATGCCAGGATGAGCAATTTTGCTTGTACATCTCTGCAGATGTGGGCTGCAGTGAGCATCCTTTTAGTTTGGGGCCCAGATAGGTCAGGGCATGGGGTAGAGCAAGTTGAAAAATCTCACTGGCCTGGGGTCTTGGATTTGCCTGTGTGTCTCCCCTCCTCCCTGCTCTCCTAAGGCTCTCGTGTTGCCCCAGATCACAACATTTTGTTCTGTCCACAACATTTTGTGACGGTGATCAGAGTGGATCCTTCCTCACTAAGCCTACCACTTCTGAGGCCCCCATCTGGTAATGGTGAAGGATCAGTGCTCAGCCCAGTCATAGTCAACTAGTGAGCCCTTGACTGACTGACTGACTGACTGACTGTATTTACTTGTGTCTTTGGTTTTTAGGAAAAGAAAGTAGAAAAATAAATCCACTGTTTTCCATCTTGTCCTCATTCTAGACCTCATTTTTTTTTAAAAAAACAAACTCTTCGAGTTAGCTAGAGCATCTTTTAGGGACCCCAGGGTGATAGACCCCATCCGTGCATCCTTTATCCATTTCCTTGACATGTACTTTCTGGTGTGCTATCTTGTAGGGCTGCGTTCTCTCAGGCAACATGCTATTTTTTTCTTGCTTCATGTTTCTTGACCTAAGCCGGGTCATTTAACTTCAAGGAGAGCAGCCAAGTGTCAAATTTGGCCTTTCCCAAGTCTTGCTTACAGAAGGCCCAGCAATCCCCTGAAGTGATTGGCAACGCTGTCTTTGGGCCAAATGCAGACGGCAGCTGCAGATGGTGCTATGGAGAGATAGTGTGCAGAAGGCACCTCCTGCCAATCCTGGACACCCAGGCCAGGCCAGGCCACCAGATTCCTGGCTCCTAGTCAGGATCCCAGCCTTCCCCCATGAAGGCCATGTGGGATTGCATCCAGATACCTTAGGAGACTGTCTGGCAACCTGTTCCCCCAGCATGAGGTACCTCCCTTCCCTGGCCTTGGAGCCAGCCAGAACTTGAGGGAAGAATTCCTGACAGCATTCAGGTCTAAAGGCCTGTCTGCATCTTCACAACCTTCAGGAAATCCTCACTCATCTAAAGCTTTTTAGGTAAAGCATTTTGATCTTATGTTGAGTTTCTGACACTGTGGATCTGTTGCCTTACTCTCTGAAACTCAGGCTCACAAAATAACCATCTGGCATGTTTGTGGTCCAGTATTCATCACTCCTTTCTTCTGGGGTGATGAGTTCCTTTGTCCATTCTTAGCTCTGTCCATAGAGATCCAGTGAGGACCCTGATTCCAGATAAGGAGATGATAACGCATAACTGGCCAGCCAACTCTTTGCATTCTCTAGCCACAGGGATTGGCTCAGTAAGGAGTACATGACCCAACCTAACCAAGCAGTGTAATTCCATTGTCTTGACCATGGCTATTGTTTCAGTGTTGAACACATGACTCAAATTGTAATTAGAGTGAATTCTGCAGCTTATGATATCCCAACAGTGGAAAAGTGCTCAGTTTTTAGCTGGATTTGAATCTGGAAAGTAGTAGAACTATAGCTACTGGCACCATTTTACTACTACATGGTACCTGAGAATAAAACCAATAGGGTGATAGAGTCAAGAGACAGTAACTAGGTCTTAAATGACATCATTTAAGTTCTGGGATCAAACATTATCAAACTATTTCTACTTTTGGATTTTCTTTCCTGTTTTATAAAATAAAGACTTATTTTTTTCATAAGCAGTTTGATCTTGATTTTAAAAGTCCTAATATACTCTTAACAATTAACAGTTGAGGGATCCCTGGGTGGCGCAGCGGTTTGGCGCCTGCCTTTGGCCCAGGGCCTGATCCTGGAGACCCGGGATCGAATCCCACGTTGGGCTCCCGGTGCATGAAGACTGCTTCTCCCTCTGGCTGTGTCTCTGCCTCTCTCTCTCTGTGTCTATCATAAAAAAAAATTATAAAAAATAAACAATTAACAGTTGATACTCTCAACTCTTAATTTTATGTATCAAGCCTCATTTGAGGCTAGATAATAGAATTTTTCTTTATGATCCTGGACAAGATTTTGGCACCTGAGTTTAGGCAAGAGACTGCAATTGCTAGGTACAAGGGTATGTAAAATTTCACTTTTAGTAGTTATTGCAAAAGAGTTCCTATTCAAATGCTTTGCCCATTTTTTATTGGGTTGTTTATATTTTGTAATTGATTCATAAGAGCTCTTTGTATATTCTGATTATCAGTCGTTTTTCAGATATATATTATGCAAATTTCTTCTCTAGTTTCCTTTTCGCTGCTTTAATCATATCTTTTGATGAATAGTTGTTCTTAATTTTAACAAAGTTCTGTTTATCAGTGTTTTCCTTTATGATTTTTCTTTATATATACTGTTTAGGATATCTTTATGTAGCTCACCCAAAGCGATAAAGATATTCTCCTGTATTATCTTCTAGAAACTTTATCGTTATTGTTTTTCACATTTAAGTCTGTATTCTATCTGGAGTTGATTTCTGCATATGGTGTGATTTAGAGGGGAAGTTCAATTTTCTTTTCCATAGGGATAACCAATTGATCAGGCATCAATTATTGAAAAAGTTATTCTTTCTTCACCGTATTTCGATGGCACGTATGATATATACATAAGTCTAATATTAGATTTGCCATTCTGTTCCACTGGCCTGTTTGTCTATTCTTGTTTTAGTTGCATGCCATTTTAATTGCTGTTCTTGTCTAAAAGTCTCAGTATTTGGCAGTATCAGTCCTTCGATTCTATTCTATTTTCTTTAAAACTGTCTCACTACTAATGACCTTTTGCTTTTCTTAATAAATTTTAAAGTAAGTTTGTCAATGTCCAGAAAAAACTTGCTGTAAATTTTATTCAGGTTGCCTTGAATAGAGACATCAATGTGGAAAGAGTTGACATTTGTAAAATATTGTCCTCCCAATCTGTGAGTATTCTATATCCCTCCATTTATCTGGACCTTCTTTACTTTGTCTCAGTATAGTAGAGGTCTTGTACAACTTTGGCTAAATTTCTTCCTTGTAGTTAATGAATTTGGTGTTATTGTAAATAGTTTCATTTAAAATTTTCATTGTCTAATTATCTATGTTTGCATAGAGGAATAAAACTTAATTTTATTGACTCCTATCTCCAAAACTATTCTTTACTTATTTACTTATGAATTCCAATAATTTGTTTATATGTGCTTTGGGTTTTCTGTGCACAAAGTACATTATCTGCAAATATGGTAAGTTTAATTTCTCCCTTCCTAATATTTATTTATTTATTTTTTGGCTTATTAAATTAGTAAGGACTGCCAGTACAATCCTGATATAAGTGGTGATGGACATCCTTAACTTGGCTTAAACTTATTGGCATGAAGTTGCTTATAGTGTTCTCATATTTTTGATGCCTGTAGACTCTGCAGCTACATTCCCTTTTCTGTTTCTGATATTTGGTGTTCTAGATATTGTTTTAGTTATCTTGCTAGGGATTATTACTAAGTCATTTTAATTTGATTTTGTTGATGCTCTCCATTATATGTTGGCTTGGACTTTATTGATTTCTTCTCCTCTTTTGTTTTCTTTGTTATAGTTTCTGCAGATTCAATTGCTTATTAATTAACTTGAACCAAGCAAAATAACAGTTTCTTGAGATGGGTAGTTAGATCATTGTTTTTCATTCTTGTTTGCTAATATATACATCTAAGCCTGCAAATTTCCCTCTAAGTGCCACTTCACCTTCATCCCACAAAACTGAAAAGTAATCTTTTGATTAAAACACACCTCAAAATATATTCTAATATGTACTGTGACTTATTCTTTGATCCATTGATTATGTAGAACCATATTGTTTTAGTTAAAAACATCTGGAAGATTTTTGAGTTACTCTTTATTTCTGGTTTCTTGCTTAGATCCATTGTCAGACAACATACCCTGTATGATCTCAATCCATCAGTATTGTTAATATTGTCTTTATAGCCCAGTGTACAGTAAATTTTGGTAGATATTTCACATATACTTAAAAGAATGTTTATTTTTCAGTTATTACATACAGTATTCTATATGTTATTGGCATTTATACTATTTGGTATTCTCTGAGATTCTTGCATCTGTGGTTTGGTGTCTGATATTAGTATGGGAAAATTCTAAGTTATTATTGTTTCAAATATTTCTTCTGTTACTTTCTTTCTTCTTCTTCTGGTATTCCCAACACAGGTATTTCGTACCTTTTGTAATTGTCCCGCAGTCCTTGGATATTCCGGGTTTTTCCCCCAATCTTTGTTCTCTTTCTTGAATTGTGGGTTTTTTGGCAGGGAGAAAGACCACAGAGGTAAAGTGCCATTCTTATATCATATCAAGGGCACACATTATCAGCATGAAGCCATTGTTAATGACCTAGCCAGGGAATGTTTGTCAGATTTCTAAAGTTATTCCCTTTTTATTTTGTATTTTTTGGAAAAAAAGTTACTAATGACAGCCACACTGAAGGAGTGGAGAGTTATATTCCATGCCTTTGAGCTTGGAGCATCTACATAAATTATTTGCAATTCTTGTGCACAGATTTGTCTATTCTCATCTATCTATCTATCATCTATCTATCTATCTATCCGTTGTCTTTCTAATAATTTATTTTTTTAAGATTGTATTTATTTATTTGAGAGGAAGAGAGAGAGAAAGAGAGAGAGAGGGAGCACAAGCAGGGGCAGAGGGAGAGGCAGAGGGAGAAGCAGATTTCCCACTGATCAGGGAGTCTAATGCAGGGACTCAATAGCAGAACCCTGGGATCATGACCTGAACTGAAGGCAAACACTTAACTAACTGAGCCACCCAGGCACCCTATCTAATTATTTATTTATGTTACTATGCACTCTTGGATATATTATACTTCAGTATGGCCACAATTAGTGTTGTTATAATCCAACATTAATTTATTTTTGCTTACCTTATTCTAACTTTGGCTGTTGGTTGCCTTTTCAGTTGGCTCCTGTGTTCCTATATTCTTTCACCATCATTAATGTGAGCTTGTTGTTTTTTTAAGCCCTTTCTTACTTTCTGGGCTACAAGATACTCCAGGCTTATTTTGTATATTACCAACTGCAATCCCTAGAATTAGCCATTTCTCCAAGGATTCCTTTTATATGTAAATTTTATCAGAAACCTTCATATGAAGATATCAGCATGATGATCTCCTATAAATGGGTATGCATAGATGGATAGACACAGAAATACTTATAGATGTGTGTATACATACATGGGTTAATGTGCATACTTATATTTTCTTGCTCTGTCAGCTGAGAGAAACAAAAATTCCATTAACAATGAACACAACTAACACCCAAGTCTTGGTTTCTGATAAATCTTCAAGGTTTTCTCTTTTGGTTTTCAGCTTTGACTATAAAGTACCTAACTGTGGTTTTCTTTTCATGTAACCTATTTGAGTTTCTTAAAGTTACTTGAATGTGTGGCCGGATATCTTTCAATGGTTTTGGAAAATGATCAGTATCTCTTCAAATATTATTTTTGTCCTCCTCTATTTTTTGAGGGTAAGGTGGGGGGACTCCAGTTGCAGAAATGGTAGATTTCTTTTTTTTTTTTAATGGCAGATTTCTGTATCATGTTCTGTATGTCTCTAAAGGAAGTGTCTGTATTTTCTGATCTTAAATATTTATGGGATTCCACCTGGATATTTCCTCTTGACCTATCTTTCAGTTTACTAATTCTGTCTTTTGCATGATGTAATATACTAAATAACTTTGTTTATCAATTTTTCTTTCAGTAGTTTTTTTTAAAAAGATTTTATTTATTTATTCATGAGAGACTGAGAGAGAAAGAGAGGCAGAGACACAGGCAGAGGGAGAAGCAGGCTTTTTGCAAGGAGCCCAATGTGGGACTCGATCCCAGATCCTGGGATCATGCCCTGAGCTGAAGGCAGATGCTCAACCGCTGAGCCACCCAGGAGTCCCAGTAAGCCACACAGGTATCCCTTTCTTTCAATAGTTTTATTTTTACTTGACTTTTTATAGATAGATTCCAATTCTGTGATGAAATTTACCAAAATGTATCTGTTTTTCTCAATGTATTAATCTTAGATATTATAAAATCCTGATCTGATATCTATATTATCCAAAACACCTGTGGGTCTGTATCTGGGCTGGCTTATATAAGTAAAGTGTAGAGGTTTAGGTATGTTATCTTCCTATAGTGAGCATTTAATTTGCTCCTGATAGGCAGTTAGACCATAGCCATATTGCCTTGGTCCAGTCAATGCTTATATACTTCCATTTTCTTTTAATTCCTGAATCTTAATTGAAATTCTAGCTTGCTTAAGAAGGCCCTTCCTTTTTAGTAGGTGCTAAGATCAGGTTTTGACTTCCCAGCACTATAACTCCATGGAAATCTCTGTTTAGTTTTTAGCTTTTCAGTTCCTACTTGGTGTCTCAACACGTAACTTATATGTTGACAAATGACTCAAGAGGAAGTTTTATACAAAACAGGAAACCCAATGTATTAGTTTGCTACAGCTGCTATAACAAAGTACCACAAACTAAGTTGCTTCCTCAAGGGAAATTTATTGTCTCACAGCTCTGGAAGCTAGAAGTCTGAGATGAAGGTATTGGCAGGACCATCTTCCTCTGAAGGTGGAAATCTTCTAGGACTCATTCTTAAATTTTGATAGTTCACTGGCTTGTGGAAAGCATATGTCCAATTTTACATGGTTTCTTGTGTCTCTGTTTCTGTGTCCAAATTTCCCCCTTTCTAAGTACACAATCATATTGGATTAGGTGCATATTCCACTCCAGAATGACCTCATCTTGAAATTACATCTGCAAGACCCTATTTCCAGATAAGGTCATGCTCTGAGAAACTGGGAGTTTGGACTTCAACATTTAAATTTTGGGAGAGACACAATTCAACCCATAACACTCAACACATAGCATTTCTATTTTCTTCTGTATCTATGTCCCTTAAATCCTGGCTATTCTTGTCATTATTTAATGACTTCAAGCATTTTTTCCAAATTATATTGTTTTTATAATTGTTTTTAGCAAGAAAATTAATCGGAAAATAGCTACCCCAGCATGACTGAAGGTATAAGTCTGACTAATGCAATTTTTAACGTGGTATGTTTTTCTTCATTTGAAAATTGAGGGAGAGTAATATGATGACCATATCAGGCATGGCATCCATAGTTACTGGCAAAGAGACAGCTAGGGGTTTCCTGGTTAGGGGAAAATGCTATTGAGATAAGACAACGAATTCAGCAAATAAATCTACACACAAATCCTGAGGTAGTTCACATGTTTTGGGAGTCCATGTAGGAGGAAAGCATTCCGTGGTTTTGTCATCATTTTTCTGAGAATCAGTTTAAACCTTGGTCAAGCATCTCCTTAGGTGAATTGATAAGCCTCTTGTGATTAGCAATTGGTTGCCCCTATTTACTGTATTTTAAAATAATTCCTTCTTCCCTCCCCCTGCTGGAAGCATGGGGAAATTTTTCTCTGATACTTACTGTGAGAATTTGGTCCCGCAACTGGAGAGAAAACTCACAGAAGTGTGAGGGCACACATATGATTTGGTTCCCTTGCAATTTTTTTTTTTTAACTCCCAGCTGTCCACACTGAGCTTCCAACAATTTGTCAATTGCAGCTCAGGTTTTCCTACCCTGGCATTGGTTCCCATGGTGGTTTCTGCGTGTGAGTCTCTGCTCCAGTAAGCCTTGACACCCTGGGCCACCTGTCTGTCTCTCCAATCTCGGGGGCAATCTTGATTTGCTCTGTGTTCTCTTCTTTCTTACAGATTTAAAGGGAGTTGTTCATTTTCAGCCTGGCCAGCTTTTTATTTGTTGATGGAAGTCAACATGTTATCTAGTAATATTTGTTAATTCTGTGTTTGAAATCATCAGTATATAGTATATTTTTTCTTCTTTGTTTTTTTTTATTTGTTAAAGAGTTATGTTAATATCTCCAGTTGTGATTGTGGATTTACTAGTTCTCCTTTGAGTTCTGTCTTTTTTTTTTTTTTGGTTGCTTTATGTTTTGAAGTGACAGACACGTTCTTACCTTGTAGTATTCAAATAATCTTAGAAATGTAAAAATGCAACTTGGATAAGAGGGAGGGAGGATCATGCATTCTGTGCTCATTAAGGCCAGGGATACATGGATGGTTCAGTAGTTGAGCATCTGCCTTTGGCTCAGGTCATGATCCCGGGGTCCTAGGATCGAGTCTTACACCAGGCTCCCCACAGGAAGCCTGCTTCTCCCTCTGCCTATGTCTCTGCCTTTCTCTGTGTGCCTTTCATTAATGGATGAATAAAATTTAAAATAACAATAATAATAATAATAATACCAGCCCCCAAGGTCGTCTGTTAGTCTAACCAGGGCTTCTTAAACCTCACCAGTATGCAGAGTACCTGAATAGGCTTGGTATGGTGGTTCTCAATCGCAGCAGCATATTAGAATTATATGGGTGCTTAAAAAAAAAACAAACAAGGCAAGAGCCCACCCCAGGCTGACAAATTAGACTCTTTGGGAATGGGATCTGGAATGTGATATTTTTAAAAATAAGTATCTCTGGGGGAGGTAATGGACAGGCTGAATAAAGAACACTGCCTTGGGAATAGAGGGTTCCAGATGCCTTATCTTCATTTTTTGTCATCTCTTGGTTTAGCTGCCCTTCCAATTCTTGCCTGGTCTCCTGCTTTCAGTAGTGAGGCTCTTGCTTTGTTCACTCATCTGGGTTTCTGGCTCATTTGCCCACACATTGGCAACACAAAGCTCTTGTAGCTGATTGGGTCCCATTATCACAGGGCTCACATCCCTGGGGCCAACATCCACATCTTTCAGTTGCATGGCCTGAGCTGCTGAGGTAACTTCTTAATTTATACCTAGAATAACCTGAAGAGAGAGGGCAAGAGGGGAAGTTCAGGATGTGCAAAGTGGGGTCAAGGCACTCGTGGGGGAGGGGCACAGACACTCCCTGAACCTCTGTCTCTGTGTGACCAGGTGGTGGCTACTGCAGGATATAAGCCCAGGGTTAGAGCTTCTCTGAACCTCCCAAGACAGCTCTCAGGGCTACAAGGACCATGTGATTGGCCAAAGCACTTGCTTTCCATTTTCTGATGAGTGTCCCCAACTTCTGGGGCACACGTGACACCTCCCCCTGACCTCTCGCAAGAACCTCACTCCTCAGCCAAGTCCATTTCCCTGCACAGCAGGGAGCCCTAATGTGCCCCGTTACCCAATCATCTCACTTCTTATGTCATTGCTTCTATGTCTGAGTTCCTGCCTCAGATTGCTCTGTGAGTTCAAAGCTTGTTATAATCCCCACCAAAAACTGTAGGTATTTCCTTTTGCAGAGTGAGGGAAACTCATATGCTTTGATAATAAACTGGGTAAGACAAGGCACCCACTTCAATTAAAAAAATTTAATAATTATTCTTCTCCATATACCCTCTGGGGGACTTGGGGGTTTTGCCTCTAAATTCCAGTGTCAACTGTCAGATCCTATGATGACATCACTGCGTGCCCAGATTCAAATTCCTGCCTGCTAACCAGTTCCCCTTATTGGCCAGGACACCTGCCTGACCTGACGCCTGCCCTGTGCCTACTGCTCCGTCCTGCATCTCCTCTCCTTTGTCTCTTCTGTTGGGCTTATGTGAGCTTCTCTGGGTCTGATGGGTGCTTTTGCCTTCTGAGCACTAGAGGGTGGATGCTATAGGTCAGTGGAGAGAGAGATTTCTGGGTAGAGATTTTGGAAATGCAGAGGAGGGAGAGTGAGACCTCTGTGGTGGTCAGTGGAGGGGCTCTCCTTCCACCATGTCCATAGCATGGAAGGTCAGGGGATGTTGTAAATTTGCCACATTAAAGAAGTATAGGATTGCAAAAAGCTCACATTTTGTAGGGATGATGAGAGGGCCTCTTGCAAGCTGACTTGATACCTCTGAGCTCCCCTAAAGGTTCAGTCAAGAGGCCTGAAGTTTAGTTATAAGAATCAGTGTCTAAAACTTCTAAGAAAATCATCTATTCAGAATAATGGCTTGTCCAACTACTAAACTCCAAAAGAATTTTTTTATTCCTGTGGGCATTTATGAAGAAGAGGCAGCTAGTGGGTGAGGAAGTAGACTCAAGAGCTGGAATGCCTGGATTTAAATGCCAGCTCCTCTACTTCAGAGCTGTGTGACTTTGACTGATTTGCATAACTTCTCTGTGCCTCAGTTTCTTTATCTACAAAATGTAGATAATTATAGAATCTACCCTGTAGGGTTTTAAAGAAATTTAAGTGAATTAACATTTGCAAACTCTTAGAATAGTAGCTGGTATGTCCTGTCATATAAGAATTTGTTAAAAAAAATTTTAAGTATCCATCTGGATATGCACAATTGCAGTAAGTTTCAATTAACTTCAATAAGAAACAATATGTTTCATTTAGCTAGTTTGTGTGTGTGAATGAGTGTGCACAGTGTGCATCTGCACCCATTTTGATAATATCTCTTTATTCAGATTCATGGCTTACATTCAAAGTTCAGGGAATAAAAACAATTGTTCATAGAACCAGCTCTCTGGTGATTTTGAATGACTCAGGTACAAATGAAAGATGCCTAGAATAATTGATTTTAAAGTATACTCTCTGCCATCTCCTCAGATTCTTCTGGGAGTTGGGGTCTGGTGGGGGTGAAAATAAAGGTATAGATGAGGTTCTTATTCCTTCATCCACTTCAATTGCAAGAGCTTTGTGTCCATCTCTTTTATCCTTGAACAAACATTTCCATGGTTAAGAAACACTTAAATATAACCGATCTAGAGAAAGATTTGAGTCGATGTGCCCCTCAGACAATTATCTACAGGCATTATCTCTCATCACCAAGCTCTTGATGAGTTTGGGATGAAAGTGAGTTCAAGGTTGTTCTCCGCAGCAAGAACCTGGGGTTAACATTTTCCAGAGGAAATGACAGGTCACACATCTCAATAAGCAACCAGGTAGATCAGGTTAGAGCTCTCTTATGAAAATTACAAAGCTTAATCAGTAACAGTGTTGAAAGGGAAAGACACCCCCTCTCTACATGGGGGCTGAAGGAAAACCTGGGTGTTGGGCCAGCACAGTCCTCCAGAGTGTTTGGAAAGAACTATATATAACACACCAGGCTCACACTTGGACGAAGCTGCCATATTCCTGCCTCAGGGAGCCCTAGTGTGTCTAACACAGAAAATACTCACTGTGGACATTACCACACACCCACCTGGCCTTCTGGAAACCACAACAAAACACTCATTGTGCAGCCAATTTGGGGTAATGTCCCATTCTAAGGTTATAAATTAATAACAGCCATTCAGGAAAAAGGATACACTAACTCATTAAACATATGCATCAACTTTAAAATACACCTCAATTTTTCAAATATTTACAATTTTAAAATTGCAACTTAAAATCAAAGACATAGAGGATTTGCAAATTTGCACTCCCGAGTATTATATCAAATTATATACATAACCAGTTTGGTGTTGCACAATACTTGCTGAATATGATGGCTTGAGCTTTGAAATAAGTAACCTTTAGCCAGTGGACAATAATGATTGGGTTGAAGTCCTACCTGGAACAATAACATAAAATCAAATAATCATTGTAGACAATAGCATTTATTTTTCCAGATTGTTTGATAAGTATCTAGTTCATTGAGAAGTCAGTTATAATTATTGAGATCATTGTTAAAACAAAGCACATCATGATTCTGCAAGATATTGATAATTTGCTTTTTCTTTTATTCCTGATATCTCTTCTTTTGATTTTTAAAATTCTGTTTCACTGGGTAGAATTTCCACAATAATCTTAAATGATAGTGCCTGATACAGGTCATCTTCATCTTTCCTTGATTTTGATAGAAATGTCTCTAGTGATTAGTTATTAGATGTAACCCTGGTTGTTGGCCTTAACAACATTTTAATTTATCATTTTGCAGAAATGGATATCTCCAGTTTACTAAAACATTTGAAAGGTAGGAATAGAAGCAGAATTTAATCTAATGGCTATTTTGGTCTATAGAGAGGATAACATAGTTATTTTTTATTTAACATACTAGCACTGTGTGATATTAACAATTTGAATGTTAAATCACACCATAATTTAGCTTTGCAAAACTGGGCGGGGGGGGGGGATCAAAGCATAGCACTGTTTTTTAAAGTGAATTATTTGCTTTGTGAATTACCTCTGACAAGTTTCTAAACCCAGAAATCCAGTCTCTAAAGTCAGCATGTGGTTGGTGTCTTGGGGACCAGAGACTAATTATAATAGCTCCAGCCTAGGCAGGGGCACTATTAGGAGGTCAGACCTGCCAGAAGAAATCAATTATAGGAGATGAACCTTGTTTGGATGTGCTTTGTGCACCGCCCCCTCTGAGGTCTGAGGCCTTGCTTCCTGGTGCAAAGATCATGAATGCCAGAGCCTGTCATTTGTACACCACTTGGCACTGACCATACCTGCCCCCACCTCTCCCACCCCCCCTCACAGTAGTCTTTGCCATTCTGGTCAGCACAGAATTAGCGACGAGACATGGGAGGGATGTAGAGATAAGGACTCCTCTTTATGGAGCCACTGACTTCAGCCAGGAGGGCAGATTGCAGCAAATCCAATAATCCTCTGGAAGAAAACAAGCACGTGTGCACATTTGCACATACATACATACTCATACACTTTACCCCTCCCCTCACATTAAGGGATTTGTTGGGCATAGAGATGGCTTAACATGGGCTTGTTTCATGAATGAGTGAATGAGCAACTGAACTCAGTCGTCCAAAAATCCTCATACTCGCTGCATACAATGTCTGCTCACAGATACACCGGCAAGTGGGAGAGCACCCTTCCCACAGCTTAACTGCTATCACTGTCCCCTCCAAGCTGTGATACACACCCTCTGGAAGTCTCTTCAACAGTTAGGATGCTTTCAACATCAAGGCTCAAAAATCTCAAGCCAAATAGCCTCAACTACACATGGATTTATGGCTGCACATAGCAGGAAGTGGAAAAAAAAGAGACAATTCCAGGACTGATTGATCTGGAGGCTGTCGCCAAGGACTGAACTTCATCCTGTCACTCCTACTCTTTCCAGGAATACACCGAGCCTGCCCCTTTTGAGTTCAGGATGGCTCCCTGGAGCAACGAGCTACATGTTTCCTAGTCCATGTCCAGGAAGAAGAAACAAGAGACTTTCCAAGACTTTTTTAAGAGCAAAGAACTTCCCAAAAGTCAATGGCAAATTTCTTACTGCATATCAAAGATTGTAATTAGGGCAGGGACCTTTCCTGAATCAAGGAGGTGGGATTATATTTAAATCCAGCAAGTCTACCTCCTGAGGTGGGGGCCACAGTGATGGAACAGATCCTGGCAAGCCAAGCACCTGAATCACAGCAGTTTGAAAGCTATCTGTGCGAAATAAGGGAGCACCTTCTACTAGTCTTATGCCAGGAATAGGGTGTGGGGTGGAGATTTGTGGGCATAGTCCTGTCTGGCTCTCCTGCAATCACAACTCTGAGGCAGCTGCCTCTCAGAGACACAGAGAAGGCGGCATCAGCTGCTCCAACTAGACTTCATTATTTCTTTCACTCCTGGGACCTGTGCTTGGAGGCTGCTGAAGTGAGGTCAGAGTCCCACACATGCAGCAAAGTGAGAAGTTCAAAGTGAGACGTCCGTTCTTCCCTTCTCCACTCTTCCTCCGGCTCAAGGGAAAAGAAATGAAAACAATTGTTTTGGTACTGATTTATGTTAGTCCCTAGCTATTGCCCCAGCCAAAAAGCCAGGGTAGTCATTGTGCCTGGAGGGCTGAATAGTGTATAAGTGTGTGTTTGTGTTTGTATGAGTCGGATTGCATGTGTGTGTTTGTGTATGAGTCCATGTGAATGAGTGTGTGTGTGAGCATGTGTGTTTATATGTCTGTATGAGTGTGTCTGTGCATATGCATTGGGTAATTAAGCCCCTGGCTGACAAGCAGAAAGCACAGGATATAGAGGCTCCAAAGAAAGAAGATCCTCTGGGTGAAAAATAATCTTAAGGGGTGGGGCTGTAGCTTTTTTAATTTGTTTTTGCCAATTTTATTGAAATATTATTCCCATACCATATTATTCATCCATTTTAAAGTGTAAAATTCAATGTGTATCCCATCACATCGCTAAAATATTTTTCTTTTTTTTAAAGATTTTATTTATTTATTTATTAATGACACACACACACACACACACACACACACACACACACGAGGGCGGAAACACAGGCCAAGGGAGAAGCAGGCTCCATGCAGGGAGCCTGACGTGGGACTCGATCCCCTGACTCGAGGATCAGGCCCTGGGCTGAATGCAGCACTAAACCGCTGAGTCACCCGGATTGCCCTAAAATATTTTCATTACCCCACAAAGAAACCCCACTCCTCTTAGTCACCGCTCCCCAATCCTTCAATCCCTTTCAGTTCTAGGAAATCATTAATCTATGTTACCGTAGATTTGCTTATGCTGGACATTTTATAATGGAAATGGAGTAAGTATAAGTGGAATCATACCATATGTAGCCCTTTGTGAGTGGCTACTTTCGCTTCAAGGTTCATGCATGTTGTAGCATGAAACAGTACTTCATTCCTTTGATGGATTAATAATAATCCTTTATGGACATGCTACAATGTTATCTATCCATTAGTGAGTTGATAGACATTTGGGTTGCTTTCAACTTTGGCTGCATTATGAATAATGCTGCTATGACCATTCGTGTTCAAGTTTTTCTGAGGACATATACTTTCCTTTCTCTTATGTTTATGCCTAGGCATAGAATTGTTGAATCACATGGTAACTATGCTTAACCATTTGAGGAATTGTCAGCCTATTGTCCAAAGCAGCTGCACCATTTAACATTCAGTAATGTATAAGGGTTCCAGGTTGTCCACCTCTTTGTTATACTTGCTATTATCTATCTTTGATTACAGCCATCCGAAATAGTATCTCATTGTGGGTTTGATTTGCATTTCTCTGATGACTAATGATGCACATCTTTTCATGTGCCATTTGTATATCTTCCTTGGAGAAATACCTATTTAGATCCTTTGCCCATTTTTATTGGGATATTTGTCTTTTAATTATTGAATTGTAATAGTTCTTCATATATTCTATATATGAGCCTTTTGTCAGATATATGAATTGAAAATTTTTCCTCCATTCTGTAAATTGTCTTTTCTCTTTACTTAACATGTCATTTAAAACACAGAAGCTTGTCATTTTTTTTTTATGTCCAGTTAATGTTTTTGTCGGTGTCACTTGTGCTTTTGCCTAATCCAAGGTCATGAAGGTCATAAAGATTTAAGCCTATGCTCTTGTCAGAACTGTATAATTTTAACTCTTTCACTTAGATCTCTGATTTTTTTTAAAAAAATATTATTTATTCATTCATGAGAGACACAGACTGAGAGAGAGAGAGGCAGAGACATAGGCAGAGGGAGAAGCAGGCTCCTTGCAGGGAGCCTGATGCAGGACTCAATTCCGGATCCCAGGATCACGACCTGAGCCAAAGGCAGGCGCCCAACCATTCAGCCACCCAGGCATTCCTCTCATTCATTTTGACTTGGTTTTTGTATGTGTCTAAGGTAGCACTCCAATTTCATTCCTTTGCATGGGGATATGCCATTGCCCCACTATCATTTGTTGAAAAGACTATTCTTTTCCAATTGCACTGTCTTGACACCCTGTTAAAAATCAATTGTAAGTGTAAAGGTTTATTTCTAGACTCTCAATTCTAAGCCATTAGTCTATACACTGAATTTTAGATCAGTATCACTCTGTCTTGATTACTGTAGCATTGTAGTATGTTTTAAATTTGAGAAGCGTGGGTCCTTCAACCTTTTTCTTCTTTTTCAATATTGCTTTGGCTCTTCTGGGTCCCTTGAATTTCTATATGAATTTAAGATTTAGCTTGTCAATTTCTCCAGTTAAGTTTCTAGAAATTGATACTGAAGCACTTGTTAATTATCTTGCCAAATGATGTATATGACTTTAGGGTAAATTTCAGTCCGCCTCACCACCATTTACAGATGAAGAAAATAAAAAGAAGGAGGTGATTTGCCCAAGGTTGCACAGAAAACAGTGGCAGAAGAATTGTTTTGGTCTTTTTAAACTTCTTTTGGTTTATGCTAAAATCCTTAGTCTTTTTTTCATTTTTCTGGGTCTATAAACCATCCTTATATACTCTAGAGATGAAATTGTATAGCCAAGAAGTCCAGTCCCACAGACAAGGCTAAGAAGGACTAACAGCCACCTGTTTAGGAGGATAAGACTGCATTCATATATTCACTCATTCAACAAATAATCATTAAATGCTTTTTATGCTGTTATGCAACAAATCATGTGCTGGGGGTACGGAGATAGAAAAATAGCCTTTGCTTTCCACAAACCTACGGCTAATGGGGGATGTAGACAAACCAACAATTTCCATGATGTATGAAAAGTTCTGGGAACTAAGGAAAAATGTCAGTCATTCATCCAGCATAGGTGGTCAGAGAATGATTCTTGGAGGAGAATATACCCAATCCAAGGACAAAAGTATAAAGTAAAACAAAAAGAAGTATAAGTAGGAGTGAGAAAGGAGAAACAGGGTCAGAGTTGCAGCAGATAAACAGAGTTTGAGAAAGAATGGCACCTTGGGAAACCTTTAAGAGCAGAAGCATAAAGGGCAATGTATGGCTAAGTGTGTGCATGTGCATTCAGTGCTTAGATTGCCTGGCATACTGTCCAGGCTCCACTTATCTGTATTCAGTGAATAAATGGGTAAGGGAGGTGTAGCTGGAAAGGGCAGGAGTCAGATGAGGAAGGATCTTGTATAATTGTACAGCAAGTTTAAATTTTATTCTGAAGATAATTAGGCCATAAAGGATTTTCATCTGGAAAGTGCTATAGTCAAATGCACACACTGCAGGTGTGGAAAGTGGACTGGAGATGGACAAGCTTGGAGAGGTGACAAGGTTATAATAGAAATAACCTTGGTGAGAAGTAAGGAATGCAGAAGAAGAAGCAGAGTAGAGAAGAGGTGGTGGTTGAGGAGAATAAAGGAGATATTTGGCAGTTGATATCTGGGTTGAGAAGGTGAGCAGAGGGAGTAGAGTTAGTGCAAGGCTCCCAGGTTTCACCACCTATTTTGATTTTCATCATGAAAGAAGAGATGGAGTGAGTGAGTAAATGAGGCAACAGTGAGGGAAGAAGCAGAGGTGTTTGCTGGGCTAAAAGATGTTGGCCGTCCTCCCTTCTTTCTTTTCCTTCTATATCACTTCTACAGCAAGAAGGCTGTAAAAGAGGTGATGGTGGAAAGCTCATGAAGCCTTTACAGCTCTCCATCTTACCATTTTTAAATGAAGAGGCTGGATGAGCACTGATGTTTCTTCCAACCTGGAAATTCTCTATTCCATGATGTATCTTTTTCAAGACTCACTCAGTTGATGTGGATTTCCTGAGCAGAGGGAATTATTAGGAGATTTTGGTAAGGGAAGATGAGTTGAGAATTGAGAACAACTGACTGGATTCAAGAAACCTGGCTCAGTCCAACTACCTGGGGGACCTCAGGTAGTCAACCCACATTTCTAAGCTCTGAACTCACTCAAAATGAAGATGACAGATGGTGGATGGAGTGATGGCAAAGGAGTCTTTCCAAGCCAGCTGTATCTCACTCCTTGGAATGGCTAAGAAGGGCTCTTCCTTCACCCACCCAACCCTTTCTATCTTGTTCTATTCCTAATCTATACATTATTGATTCTTCTTTTTGGCCTGAGTAATTTCCTAGTGTTCACTCTACTTCCTGAGGAGAGCTCATCTTTGACATTCAACTTAAGCTGTTCAGGAAATTTAAGTGTCATTCTCTTTGGGTTAGAGAAAGAATTTACTAATCATGATACATCTGCTTCTACTGTGGGTACTCAGGTCAGTATCTGATATCCCAGTTATTTGAAATCTGCTCCTGGCTTGCCATAGGGCATGCAATGTCTAATAAATATTTTATCAGTGATCGATGGACTCTTCCTATTGGATAAATGCATATAAACAGTCCTTCCCAAATGTAAAGGATGATAATAATCCTTTTCATGATAATGAATGCTATTGACTCAGCCTCTGAAATCTTTAATAGCCCATACATATAACTTGAGATTTTACTTAAAGATGAAAATCAAATACAGCCAATGAAACAAATGAATAACAAATAAAAAGCAGAATCAGATCTATAATTACAGAAAATAAACTGGTGGTTCCCAGAGGGGAGAGGGTGGGGGATGGGCAAAGTGGGTGTAGGGAAGTGAGAGATACAGGCTTCCAGTTCTGGAATGAATGAGTCACAGGAATAAAAGGCACACATAGGAAATATAGTCAGTGGGATTATAATAGCATTGCAGAGTGACAGATGGTAGCCACACTTGTGGTGGGCACGGAATAAGGTATAGAGATATTGAATCATCATGTTATACACCCAAAACTAATGTAACATTGTGTGTCAGCCATACTTAAATTAAAAAAAATTTAAATCAAATTCAGGAATTTGCTGAGATATGCATAATTGAAATCTTAGGTCAAACTATTCTGTATCTTGATAAAAAATAGAGCAATGATTTTTAATTTGTTTGGGTCATGCAGCTATTCTCAATTTTGTAAAATGTAAATCTTTTGTCTATGAATTCTTTTTTTATATTTTGAACATATTATAAATTCTTAGTGCTTTTAACATTTTGTTTAGTATTTGTTTTTCACCTTTTCTCAGCTTAGTAGTGTTTCCAGATGGATATCTGCACAGAAAAATGGGGAAAATCTGAAGGAGGGAGACCCAAAACCACTTTTCAAATCACTTAAGACAGATGCTGAAGAGGTAGCTTAATAAAAGATAAAGAATTTGCTAACCTGGGTCTCCACTTATTCAATAAAGTTAACAGAAAATGAACTTGGGTAGCTGGGAATATTTAATTGCTGCAGGCAGAGTTCTAAATGCTTTTCTTAAAAAAACACATGATTTGGAAACTGAGTTTGTTTTTTTTTTTAACTTTCCCTTTTAGATACACAAGCAGATGATTTTAACAAAAGAAAAAACTGTTTACAGTGCAGTGTTGCTTAGGAACAAATATTCACCATCTTCTCTTATGAATCCCAGTCCAGTCCATCTCTCATCCTAGCTTTGCTTACTGTGCATCTTTGTACCTCACAGTGCCACTTCTTTGCTTTCTTTTTATGTGTGCCTCCTATGCTCTACAGGCTTTACATATTGCTCATTAAGCCAATGATGGGAAACAAAATGCTAAATCGTTCCCCACCAAGTAGTGACAGAGGTTGGGATACACAATCCAGTATGTAGATTTGAATCTCAAGTTACCACTTTTTATCCTTGTGCAAGTTATGCAATATGTATCTGAACCTCAGTTTTGCCAAGAGTGTGTAGCTAGCAATGTTGCTAGCTTGAGTCTAATCCATTCTCACTAGGAGTCAAAATGATTAGGACATGTCTGGAAGGGTCCAGTAATTGAAAGGGATCCCCCAGACGGAACTCTGGATGGTAGCTTAGCAGATAGCAAAGAAAGTACATTTCCTTCTCTTCCTTATTTACGTGCTCATTTTATCTGGAAAAGTGCTAGTTAGGTCAATCAAATGTCGGGCAGAAAGATAGGCACATTATATGGGCTGGAGAAATTTAATGATCCAGCATATTATTTTTTTTCAGGTAGCTATAGAAAACACTGGCTACTTAACCAACATCCAATCTTTCCCAATGGTATCCCATTTAAAAAAAAAAAAAGATTTTATTTATTTATTATTTATTTGACAAAGAGAGAGCGAATGAGAGAGAGTGAGCAAAAGCAGGTGAAGTGGCAGGCAAAGGGAGAGGGAGAAGCAAATCCCTCCCCCCAGCAGGGAACCCAACTTGGGGCTCAATCCCAGGACTTTGGGATCATGACCTAAACCAAAGGCAGATGCCTAGTTGACTAAGCCACCCAGGCACCCCAATGGTATCCTATTTTATTCCAGTTTCCATGTTTATCTATGACTCCATCCCCTGGGTGTGAATGCTGCTTGGTCTTATACAGTCTTTACAACATCACATTCCTTGCCACTGACTGCTTTGAGTATGAACAAGAGAGATAATTCAGGCCAATGTGTCATGGAGAGCTGATATCTACTGGGAGC
Organism: Nyctereutes procyonoides; assembly: GCF_905146905.1. Taxonomy (NCBI): domain Eukaryota; kingdom Metazoa; phylum Chordata; class Mammalia; order Carnivora; family Canidae; genus Nyctereutes; species Nyctereutes procyonoides. The sequence continues at coordinate 7,344,492 of NW_026575030.1, read as the reverse complement.
TTTTTCTCATAATAATAATAAGATAAGGAATGGACCAAAAAGTGTAATGGTATAGAACAGACAGATGCAAAGAACTTAGGTCCATGAGGGATTACTATATTGCCGAATTAACTCATCTTATGGGATAATAAGTGTTCATCACTGTTTAAGCCACTCAATTTAGAGTTTTTAGTTGTATGCAGCCGAAAGTACCCTAGCTGGCACAGTGGGCTTCTGTGTAGTCACCTCCTGTAGCCCTCCTAGAGGAATGGAGCATGGGTATAAGTTCCTAAGTAATCTCTGCTCCTGGACAGTAGTTGCTGAGGTGTCAAGGAAGTTGGTGATGTTAAACTTAGAGTAAGTGATCCAGGTTTGACCACTCCAGATGTCTACTATGAGTTTCTTTAGATGAAATTGGAATATAATTCATATGAGAGGACAAACCACCACATTGTCACCATGGGGGCAGTTGCAGTTTGAGATATTTTATCTCCTCGTAGGATTTTGAATCAGATATTCTTGGTGTGAGTCGTGACTCCATCATTTCTTTAGGCAAGTGACTTAAGTTTTCTCATTAGTAAAATAACAATAAAAATAATATCACATAGGATGGCTTTGTAGATTGAGATAAAGCATACAAAAGTAATAGCATAGTGCCCAGTATATAAAAATGCCCAATATTTGTTAGTGACCATCATCACCATCATCTTAAGGTTGAAATTAAACTGGTACCCACAAAGAGTCAATACTGGTTAACAACTTCTTGAAATATAGCCAAATAATGATTCTATTTCTATAGATAATGGTTCATCTCTTGCAAAAAATAATAACATAGTAACAATGGCTATACTTTATTAAAAGCTCACTATATACTGGATAATGTCTAAGCATTGTATGTGCATCATCTCATTGAAACCTTATTACAACTCCATGAGCTAATTATCATGATTATTATTATGTATATTTGAAAGAAGAAGAAACTGAGACACTGAGGTGAAGAAATAGTCCCAAATTCTTATGGCCAGTAAGTGGCAGAGCCAGCTTTGAGCCCAGGCAGTCAGTCAGGTAACAGGAGGCATACTCAAAAGACACTATGCTTATTGCTATGTACTATCCCTGTAAAATAAACACATTGTCACCTTTGAAAAAAAAAAGACACTATGCTTGCTCCGTCACAAGACCCTTACTGAGTGCTTACTAGAAGCCACTGGTCTACAAGTGTAAACCCTATTAATCACAACAATCACTGTGACATAGGTAATAGGACCCATGAAAGGTCTGAGTGAGACTTAACCCTACTTTCCAGCTAACAGGTTAGCCTGCCAGCATTTGTTGGATGCTGGTAGATTTTTGGCTTAAAGACAAAGAACAATGCTCCTCACAGCAACAGAAGTAGCCAGAATATCCACGCTTTTCTGACAATTCCCTCAGAGTGGTACAAAGAGGGCCAGATGGCACCTCAACCCACAGTGGGCTGAGTTTCAGGAGATAAACTCTGAGCTTGGGGGACCTGAATCGTATATAACAGGCAGTAAACATGCCTACGCTTCACTCTGGAGGGAGACATGACCTCTATCTTCCAGAGCGATATAAACATCCTTGAAAAGAGAATCCAAAACAAAAGGCAGTCAGTGCCTTGCTCATTAGATGTGCAGCAACTCAGAGTCTCCCGGAGAATGACCTCAACAACAGGTACTATTATTTGCCTTATTTTACAAATGAAGAGATCAAGGCCCAAGATTAGGTAACTTGCTCAAGGTCATGTGGCCAGGTTGACCACTCTGCCTTCCACTCTGCCTTTTCTTTGCTCTGTGACCTTGCTTAATCTAAATAACCTGCCTATCCTACCTCCTTACCATCTTCACCAGAGTCTCTTCCTCCCGCTTCCCTCTTCCACTCTATCTCCACAGCAACCCGTGTGACTTCTCACCTGGATCATTCATTGTGCCTGCTTCTAACTCCTTAATTTTGCTATTATTCAATTTTGCCTACAGATTTCAGCCAGGCTTTCCACTCTAAAATGCAAATGTGATCATATGATTCCCCATCCTTAAAATCTTTTAATGACTCTCCCCCATGGAGAGTGCTTACAACATCACATGTGATCCTCAGGGACTAGGCTACCTTTTTAATGGTCCTTCCTGCTAGAACTAATGCAGTTCATACCCTCTCAAACTTCCATACACTTGCACTTGTGCTTCCCTCTGCTGGGAAGCCTTTTCCCCCACCGCATCTGGAAACTGTGATCACAGTTTTTAGACTCTCACCTGTTGCATCTCCTCAGTGAAGCTTTGTTGGACCAGGCTCTCTCATCTGCCTGATGCGTCCTCTCTTTTCCTTTTCTCTCCTTCTCCTGCCTCTCATCTCCTCATCTCTTTTGCTCCTTTCTCCATCTTATCACATCAGATCCTATAGCTTTGGCCACCTACATCCTGCCAATAACAAAGACCACATAATCGTCAGAACCACGTTTGCATTTTACTGTGGCTTCTAGAGTCACTGTCCTGCACTACTGAGGTCTGGCTTTGCCTTTCTCAAAACTGAGTGATGGTTTGATCCCTTCAGAAAATGCAGGGATAAGTGGTTTTCTGGGGGTAGGACTAGAAGAAGGGATTGACTGGGGTGGGTATACAGGAAACTTTTGGGTTGAGGGACATGGTTGATATATTGATTATGGCAATCATGGTGCTGGGAAAGTTCAGGTCAATGAAATATTAGCTGAACTTTTGGGTGGAACTTCTGAGGCAATCTCCTTAAAAAAGAGGGCAGACTGAGCTGGCATATGTCTCTCTGCCTCTTATCTTCTCTACTTCTGCCTGGAGCTTAGAAGCAATAGTAAAGAAGATATAGCAGCCGTCTCATCTCTATGAGGCAACAAGCAGATGGGAAGGATGACAGAACAGAAAACAGGAGAAGTCTGTGCCCCTAATGGCTTCGTGGAGCCTTTTCAGCATCCCTGCCTGACCTCCCTCCAGATACCTTATTTGTGCTTCAATCATCTAAGCCATTATTTTTCAGATTGCAGTCACTTATAGCCAGTTCCTAACTGACATATCTTTGAAACTGTGTGTCTATGCTGGTAAAATCCAGAGGATCAATGAATAATACATTCAACCAATATAGGTCAACCAATTGATTCAAGATTTTGACTCAGCAGTGAAAGCCATTTGCTTGCCACACTCCTTCCATAGAAGAATTTTACTTCCCAAACATGCAGGTATTTAAGTTTTCTTTTTCCTCTGATGTGTCTGTGTCATTCTTGGTCTTAGGCTTGCTGCTCAGATGGAAATCAGGCCCTCCCCAGTTCTACAGGGTAGAACAGGTTCTAATGTAATCAGCTCAGGCCAGCCCTGGAGAATTACTTTGTTCTTTGTTTTTATATAAAAATCTGCCAACCGGAACCAAAATAAATCAATAGTGGCTAAACATGGAGGTTCCTCTTTTCAAATTTCTTTGGACCCCTCAAGAAATCTGAAAACAAGAATTAAAGAGATTGCATTAGGAATCCTCATGGAGGCTGAGAGGAGATCGAGCCTGCCTTTGGCGTAAAAGCAGAGAAAAAGCCTGTGTTCTTCATTAAGTCCAGCTCTGCCTGCTTCACCAAGTTTACCTCAAGGCCCTGGCTCAGTCCCAGGCATGGCAGGATGGAAGTCTCGGGTCCAGCCAGGTTTGGTGCAGTCCACTTTTGTTACTGGCCAAAAGACCCACAACTTGCACACACTTGAGATGAAGTTATTCTGTAGAAAGACGTTTCCAAGTTTCCTCTTCGACTAGCAAAGAGTCCCAGGGCTTAACCTTTCTCTGAAGATTCATGAAGCAGAGCCTCCTCATCTCTCTCTCCTTCCTGGAGCCACTTTGGTCCATTTCTCCAGCCATGCTGAGCCCCTACTTACTCCATGTCAGCCACTTCACTAAGGCACACTGAGAGGAAGGACCTGTGTCTCACCCTCACAGACTCCTGGGCTGCCAGAGCTCTCCCAGAGGCCAATCCCGAATCCATGTAGACAGCTTCTTGGGAACCACACTGGTAACGATTTATTGGGGAGATGTTGATGCCGTCAGTCTTTGGGAAAGGGACGCTAGGACTCTGTGTTTTGACTTCATTCTGCAGGTGAGTCTGATGCAGAGCCAGATTTGGAAACCACATTTCTAGGGCATACAGAATCCTCTGGTCTGACCAGATTGCTCCATTTACTGCTTCCTAAAGCCCTATTCATGCCCACCTTTGCTCAGGCCCTCCTTTTGCTCCATCTTTATTGAAATCGAACTATTACTTCACTCTCTAGTGCTGAATTTGGTCCTAATCATCTTAATGAAGCCATTGGTGGCAACCCTGGTTTGCAATGATTCCTCTTTCTCGGGGTGATTTTATGTTGGACCCTCCCCCACTTTAGGGTGAATCTACAGAGCCATCGTGATTTCTCTTGTTATGAGCATGCTTTACGTCATTTATCAAAGCATAAGCCCTTATAGGATACTTGTTGTATACTTTCTGGTCTTATAGTGCCTTGGACCACGTATGACCAAGTCACTGGGTCTGGACAGTTCCTGCAATCGTCCAAACTATGAATTTTGGACTCATGAAAGCATGGGGTTAATTCTCAGCTTTGCAACATCTGAGATCTACAACTTTGATCAGATTCCTAAGCCCCTTCAGTTGCCTCAGTGGCAGGTAAAAGGTTGGTTACAGAATCAGGCTCAGAGGAGTTGTTGACTACAGTAGTTTTGCTATGATAGATTCAGCTATTTCTTTTTCTTTTCATTCTTTTTTATCTCCTTCAATCTTTGGACAAAATTCTAGTGGTTGGTGTGAAAATAATGCAGAGATACTAATGTGAGGATGTAACCAACATAGGCAGGCATGTTCTGGTTGTCACAGACCACATAACCATGCAACTCTACTACATTTGAAAATGAGACACAGTCACACCATAGATATGCCTTTAGCATATATGCCTAGCCCTTACGAAGCTGTTTGTTTCTCTCTAGATCCTGTATACACAGTTGGACTCTGCAGATACCAGGTGGACAAAGTTGATCCCTTTGTAGCTTCTTGAGCAAAACAGCCACATCATGGCGAATTGAGATGACCAGATTGTCCCCAGTGCATGTATATCTAAAAGCAACTAAACAGAGAGTGAAACAGAGATGAAGAGGTCCTACAGATCTTTGCTATGCTACGTGGGATCAGCAGGACTGGCATGACCTGGGAGCCTATAAGCAATGTGGAATCTCAGGCTGCACTTCAGATTTACAGGATTAGAATCTGCATTTTAACAATACTGCAGGGGACTGATATGCACTTTGGGGTTCAAAAAGTGGCTGCTCTAGAGAACCTTTGGTAAGAACAACAGGAATAAGGTGTCTAAGAAACCATTTGGTCTCTCCCCATAAGTCTTAACTGATGTCATGCCCTGCTGGGTAACTCTTCCCATCACACTCAGAAGAGGGGGGCTCCTTTATTTGTTGACTTATGCTTCATGGGAATTCTTAATAGAAGTGGAATCAATCATTGTTCACATATTACTGCTCCTCAATATCTTAGGCCACCAGGCTTGCTTTAGGTAATAGAGTCTAAAGGGATGAGATTATGACCATGTTAGATCCATTAACATTTATATCTCCCACTGGCAGTAGAAGTAGATAGGATTGCAATTCATTTACTCCTCAATGATTTCACTGAGGATCCAGGCACTGGGTGAGGCCCTGAAGATAAAAAGAGGAATGGAAGGTGACCCTTGCCATACTTGATGAGGAAGGCAGGTTTAAGAAACAGATCATTACAATCCAACACATGGACAAAATGTGACTTTGAACTTTGTAGTGAAATTGCTGATGGAGGTCATCATTCTCTTTCCTGCTTTGTAGAAAGGAAGACCCGAGGAAGAGGTGATTGGAATAAAGGGACTCCCATGGAATACCTTTGTGAATCTGACTCACAAGACCCCTTCTTCTGTGTACAGCTTTATTTTTTCCTCAGGCACTAGCACAACTGCTTCCTACACCCTTATTAACCCTTAACACCAAGGATTGAAAGTAATGTCTTGAAATGTATTCTCCCCAGAACTGAGATCTATGCTTTGAGTTTATTCTTCCTGCAGTTTCTCTACTTAGGTTTTTCTAAATATTTCACAGCATCTCTACTACAATTAGACCTGAAAACAAAGAAATAAACCCTATTGGTGATTTCTGCCAATATCTGGCAATACCATGGAAGAGATGTTTTGATTAGGCAATTTTCATTACTAAAAACACTATAGCACAATAAATTAATTCAATGTTGTGCACTTATCTATTAGACACATTACTATAGGAGTATAAAAATGTTAATTATTCATTATCATTGCTCTGATTATTTGTTGTGGCTGATAATTACATTGAATATATTTTATATCAGTAATAACCTTCTGTCTACATTTACAACATGTCGTATCTTGGGGGCTTGTCAAGTTTTTTCCCCAAGCCTTTTCTTTATTAAGACACAGACCTCAGGAGTACATAACCTTTATGTTGAAGGCTGATTTTCTTCTTTCATATAAAGAGCAAATATTATAGATTAATTAATCCAGGATGATTATAATTTAATCACTCTTCCTCTGGCTTCACAAGGGATTCGGCTTTTATTCAGTTGCTCATTCATATTGTTATGAAGAATAAATGCAGTCATAAAATATTTGTGTGCTATGAATTCACAGAACAACTAATTGAGAAGCTGGAGAGGGGGGATGCATACCAGCCAGGCACCCGCTTGAGTCCCATATCATGTGGCCTCAGCCTGGCATACATGCTCAGGACCCCACAGGTGAATAGTCTTAACCAGGATAGGAGAGGGTGGCCTCTAACCCAACTGAATTTGGAGTAGTTCAACCACAAACAAAAGATTTCAGACCCACAGAATTCACCGAGCAGCTATTACACATCAGCTCTGTGTTAAACACTGAGCATAAATTCCCTACTCATTGCTTGATCTTGGAATCGTGTTTGTGCCTTGGTTTCCCCATCTCTAAATGAGATAATAGCAGAAACTTCTTCATTGTGTCATGAGGATTAAGTGGATTAAGCATTGAAGTGTCTTGAATGTGCCTGGCACTGGCAAAACAATAAAGGTGGACTGTTATTTTGTTTGTTTTAATTTTCATTCAGATGTTTCCCTTGTCAAGATGGTAGCAGATGTATAAGAAGTAAGTAGCAGAACTTATTTTTCAGATGCGGGGGCAGAGATACAAATGCAGGATATGATCTGTTTGCCTGGGGTGTGGTGTGTGAGGAAAGGCTTCCAAGAAGAGATCTGTGGAGCTGACTCACTAAATAAATACGCTGCTGTGTTGTGTAGGTCCTGTGGGGTGGTGGTGGGTATCAGGGGGGTACCCTTCTGAAAAGAGGGAGAGCTGTCCCTAAAAGCTGAGATGCTTGTCGGCCAAGGTGGGGATGGAAGGCGCCAGCTAGATCAGAAGGACCCAGTACTGTGGAGACAAGCACAGTGGACTGACAGCTTGGGCTTCACCCGAAGGCATCAAAGCACCACAAAAGGGTTTTCAGCCACAGAGTCACAAATGAGGTCAACATTGCAGGACTGGCCCAGCAGCCACCTGGAGTGTGGAAGAGATGGTGGCTGAGAGTCTGTGGAGAAAGAGTCAGTGGAAGGATCCAGGCAGGGGCTGTGAGGTCTGCGCTGAGGCAAGGAGATGTGGGCTCATGGTACAGAAATTGTTCATAGGGCCCAACTTACCCCACAACTGGTCAAAGGATACATTCTGAGAGGAAGCAAAGCTTTTGAGTTTGGTTTTATTTATTTATTTATTTATTTTAACATTTTATTTAAATTCCATTTGCCAGCATATAATACAACACTCAGTGCTCATTCCATCAAGTGGGTTCTGTAGTTTGATTTAAATAACAGTTATTGGTGGGGTGAAGGTGGAGGACAGGAGGGAAGGAGGGAAGGTTTATAAGCAAGAGGTACAAGGTGAAGGTCAAGAAGCATTTATTATATGCCTACTGCATGCCAAGCACTGCACAAAATGCTTTCCTATTACCTCATTAAAACCTCACTGAAGTTTAGTGAGGAAAAGGCTATTACGATCCCATTTTACAGATCTGGAAATGGAGGCTCCGATTGTAACTATTCAGGGCCACAGAGAAAGAAAGTGGTAGTTTCAAATTCTGGAACATTCCTCCTTTGATTTGAATTGTCAGTAAAATGAGCAAATGATTCCTGTGACTGCAGGATTTCACTCCATGGCTTAGATGGTAGCACTCTGAGCCCTCCCACGGGATAGCTGCCTGTGTGAGTGTGATGGGGAGCTCATCAGAAAACCTACTGGGCTTCTGAGCAGCCATGGTTTTGTGTCCTGTCGAGTTGAGGTTTTAACTGCCATGGGAAGTGGCTCTTCCTGTGAGGTGTTTGTTCTGCCAGGACCAGGAGAAAGCCGGGCCTCAGGTGTCTGCTCTGTCCTACAGACCCCAGGGACCACAGGGCAGCAGCTTCCCAGGCAGAGGGTGGGGAGGATCAATGATGGCAACTGAGTCTGGGGGTGGGGGCGAAGCAGAACTTGGGGAGGGTGCCAGTCAGGGTGGGGCTTTCCGAATTGGGATGAGCAAGATCTCTGGGGAGACCTGTGGGGTGGGGCAGGAAATATTCCAGCTGAGGAAACACTTGGGACACCCAGGCTTGGAGCCTGAGGTGAAACATGGAAGAAAGCAATTCACGAGCTCCTCTCTCTGGGCCTCAGTTTTCTTGTGTGTTCAGTGGGACAACTCTTTGCAGAACTGAGACGGGGACTGGTGGTAATGTCAACAAAGCAGCACAGTGACAGGGCAGGAAGCCCACTGATGTTAGCTCCTGGCCTGGGGTTGGGGGGCAGACCACCCAGAGACAACCAGATCTCTGGAGGGTGGGGGTAAAAATTTGTGTGGCAGCGCTCCCACGCAGCAGCAGGGGGGGGTGGGCTGTGACCCTAGGCTCCCAACATGTGGGTTGGCCTCCAGTGAGATTTTGAATAGGTTTGGGTGGGGGCACTTTTGAAAGACATACTGTAAGAGATTAATTAGCCCGAAGAGTGCCCTTAATCATCAGTCCTCAACCCTGGCTGCGTTTTAGAATTGCCCAAGGAGCTTCCAAACATACTCCTGTCCAGGCCGCACCCCTGGAGGATCAGGTTCATTTGATCTCCAGTGGGCCCAGGCATGGGTCTATTCCTAAATCTCCTCAGGATATTCTAATGTGTCGCCAGACTTTTAACCACCAATTTAGGCAGAGAGTGAAGGCCAGCTGTTTGGGCACCACCAGGCATTAGCCTGAGCTCCAGGGCAGGTTCCCCAAGCTCGGGCACGTTAATGGGGCAGCTTTGTGGGAAGCTTCTGGAGCCAGGGAGGCACCACAAAGCAGGCTCCCGGGACCTTGGGTCAGCCACGCTCTGCCTCTCCTGGGGAAGGATACAATGTGGACAGTGTCACAAAGCATGGGAACACTTTCCTCAGCATCTCTCCATTATCTGGCCAGCCAGACAGGGAATGAAGGAGAACTTATGGCTGCTCCTCCAGCCCCGTTTTGCACACCTGTGTGGTGGGATGCGGCGCTGCCCTTGAGCAGAAGAGATGAGTGCAGAACAGAGGACTGGAGCTGGGCTGGTGACCCACGCTCCCCATAGTGCAGGGCAGGTCTTGACTGGCTTGGCATGGTGTGAGCCCATGCAGGCGACTCTTCATTCTGCAGGAGAGGATTTTCCTGTTTATGGATTACATGTGGCTGGTTTGTAATTCCAGCCTGGTTTTTTTCCACTGCTCCACACCCTCCTGTGTCTCCCTCCTGGTGGCCTGGATGGCACACGGGATCCCACAACTGTTATCTGAGCAGACTGGGATGTCAAGCTGGTTCTGTGTTCAGCCTGGCACTGAACACACTACAGGCACTAAATAAATGTTGACTGATGGTTGTGGCCACCAGATCATGATGTGCATCTCAGATCACAGGAGAATTATTTTTGGATTTTCTTTCGTCCTCCATTGTGCCGATGAGCAACAGTTGACTGTGATACGTTCTAGACTGACTAATCGCCTTTTCTACAAATGCCTTCCAAGTCTGGAAACAGTAGACATTTTCTCTTTGTTGCCAAAGTGTTATCTTTCTATAATCTCTCATTAGTTCAGCTGTATTTTTTTTAAGATTTTATTTATTTATTTGAATAAAAGCCAAAGATAGAACATGAGCAGAGGGAGAGGGGCAGAAGGAGAGGGAGAAGCAGACTCCCCATGGAGCAGGGAACCCCATGCAGGGCTTGATCCCAGAATCCTGGGATCAGGATCTGAGCTGAAGGCAAACATTTAACCAACTGAGCCACCCAGGCACCCCAATTCAGCTGTATTTTAGACCAAATATGTCATATAGCAGTTTCCACCATGGTCCAACCTGAACTTTGTTTTTGACATTTCACCACGAGGCACTACATTTAATAACTATTATGTCTCTATTCAGATGTGTTTTTGAAAAGCTAAGAGAGACAAGTCTTTATAAGAGAGCAATTGCCTAAATCAAGGTCAAAAATAATTTCAGATGCCATCATAGGTAAATGTGGGATTTAAAAAAGTGAGGATAGGACGCCTGGGTGGTTCAGCAGATGAGCATCTACTTCCTGCTCAGGGCATGATCCCGGAGTCTTGGGATCGAGTCGCACATCAGGCTCCCCGCGAGGAGTCTGCTTCTCCCTCTGCCTGTGTCTCTGCCTCTGTGTGTGTGCATCTCTCATGAATAAATAAATAAAATCTTAAAAAAAATAAGTAAGGATAATCTAATCTGGTAGATACAGGAACCAACTCCTAATTTTGAAAAGGTTATCAGTAGGGTTTGATACATGCTCTGGGAGCCAACCTCTAAGCTTATTTATTCTAAGGAAGTATATCTGGATTTGAAGAAAGAAGAGCCACATGGAAGAAGGATCTCTCCTGAGAAGACATATCTTTCACTTCAGGGGCTAATTTACTATTTGCTAAAAAATACAGTTCTTCTAACAACTTTATATGAAAGAATGAGGTCCCCTGGTGAAATATGAGAAAACTTTCTAGAGAAGTTATTTCTTGAGCTACATCTTAGGTAGTGTGAGATTTAAAATAGCAAATGTTGAGGGTGGAGGGAGAGGAATGCATTTCTGACAAAGTGAGTAGATCGACAAAAACATAGGGACAAGAGAGGACCTGTATGAGAGATGATGAGGGAATGAAGCCAGTTACTTGAGAGCGGTGGTGGCATAGAGAGGAAGCTAGAAAGTCTGAGAACTAATTCTTCCTAAACAGTTGTGAGCTTTCACCCTGGGAACATCAATACTTAATGGGTCCTCTGAAGGAGAAGCCACAGAAGTCAACGCTCTAACGGTGGCATTCCCAGCTCAATGGCTACCCAGGTGGAAGGTGTCTTAGATAAGTCCTTTCCAGCTTGTCATAAAGCTCCCTCGAGTCATCTCTTTGCTGGTATGTTTTACCCCACTCTACAGGGTTTGGAGGCATCTGGGCCTCCCGGCAGGTGGGATAGGGTTTCCTCCTTCCTATATAGGTGAATTTAAGGATACAGCTTAATGCCGTGGTCAAAAGTACAGATTTTAAGGCCAAAAGGCCTGAGTTCAAACACCAGCTCAGTGCCTTACCAGTACTGCAGTGTTGGAAAGTTACTCAACCAGTGTGCACCTTAATTTCCTCAGCTGCAATGTGGAGGCGCAAATAATAGTACCTACTCCTTGAGTTATTGAACAGATGAAAGATCTGTACATCCAGAGAGTGCCTGGAACATAATTCGTGCTAAGTGTGAGCTGCTATACGGTGGTTTTCATTACCGCTTTTGTCAGTGATGCTGATACTCTTCTGTTCCTTCTGACACACCTCCATGTGTCCAACCCTTTCTTGCCAATCTTCCTTCTCTTCTATACAGAGTAAATAAATGATGATTCTCCTATTTGAGCAACACTGTGAATTTTGCAAGTGCTTTCACATACACAATCTCATTTGGCCCCTGATAAGGGAGTAAATACTTTGCACATATGAAAATGAGAACAACAGCCCCCAAAATGATATATAGACTTACCCAAGGTCACTGTGCCAGCAAGTGGCAAATGAACCCAGTCTGGTGTCCCAAATTCATTTGTTCATTCATTTCATCTGTTATTCATCTGCTTGTATTTTTTGAACACCTGTTCTACACCACAGACTGGGCAGATAATTGGTGATATGACTATAAAATACTTGATCTTGCTCATGTTCTAATGGGAAGTGGCAGGAAATGGAGACAATCCAATGGTATGAGTAGAAGGAAACATGAGTTGCCCTAGAAGCATACAGGAACTGAGAGGGAGGTCAATGGACGTTTCAAAGAGATAGGACCTACAGGTGAGTCTGGAAAGATGTGAGACAATCAATCATCAGCACAGAAAGGAAGAGAGGAACTCCACCTCATCCTTCTCTAACACCACCTGCTCCCCCAACACACACCACCTCTACTGGATTGGCAACAGCCTTGAGTTTAAAAAAGAACAGGGTTACTGGTATTTGCGGCTTGCCTTCTACATGCTCCACAGAGTTAAGGCTGAGCCTATAAGGAGTTCACCATTTAATTCAGGGGTGGAGGTCTCAACAGGACAAATGGTGTGCAAATAAGAGCATCCACGATGACAGTAGGTGTTGTGTGCTTGGTAAAGCCTTAAGCATAACTGGCCCAGGTGATATGCAAAGATGTCCAAAGGGGGTCAGCCCACAGGTTGTGTCTCAGCTGTCTCAGCCCCCCCACCCCCGCAAATAAAGTATTTTGAGCACCACAATGGAGGAAATCCGGTCAGCCAAATGCAGAGCTCAGACTTCACTAAGGGCTTTTCTTCAGCTTTTACTTGAATGTTAACATAGAATAGATACCTGGATGGAGAACTCCTGGTTGTCCTACTGCCCACTCTGCCTTGCACTGTGGTTATCAACTTTGCTGACATCGAATGTAGGCAGGTACAAGACAGAAAGCCTTGTATGTCTGTTATATCATTTGTTTGACCTGAAAATCTTTAAAAGCATACTCTGTAGAGAATACAGAAATTGCAGAAAAAAGAGGCAAATAATTTGCCGAAGGTGGTTGACTTAGTTATCTGTTGCTGTGCAACGGACTACCCCAAATCGTAGAGCCTTCAAACAACAATAATCACTATCTCTTAAAGTCTCTGTGGACCAGGAATTCATACCAGGCATAGGGGAAATGGTTTGTCTCTGCTCTACATCTATAGCCTCAGTTGAGGACTTGAAGTTTGGGGACTGGATCCATCTGCAGGCCAGCTCACTCATATGTATGGAGGTTGATTTGGGCTATCTGCCGGGGTTGTTGGTAAGAGAACTTTTGTGTGTCCTCTCCATGTGGCCTGGGCTTCCTTACAACATGGTGGCTGGATCCCAAGAGCAAGCGTCCAGAGAGAGAAAGAGCCACATGGGAGCTATGCCTTTGTGATCTTCCTTGGAGGCCATGCAGCACCACATCTATCATATTCAATTGACCAAAGCAATTGCAAATGTCCATCCAAGTTCAAGGAAGAAAACATAGACACCACTTCTCAAAGATCAGTGTCATTGTCACATTAAATAAAAGCACATGGGATGGGGTATATATAGGACACCTTTGCAAAAGCAATCTCCCATAGTAACACAACTGTCAAATAGCAGATTGGGGTCCTTTCCCACATATGGCTGCACTAAAATATCTGCCTCTCATTAACAATGCCATCTTCTCAACTGGAGGAAGACACATATGTCCATAGATGTCTGAGTATCCAGAGGCACATTCTACAGGCCTGAGTGCTGGGTGATCTCCATCTAATATGAACACAATAGCCATTTCCTGAGCCTTGTCTTCTTTTGACTTCCTTGTTCTCTGAACAACCCAGCCAGAGCTTTCAGAGGAATACGCATGCCAGAACTCCACAAGCTAACAAAGCTCAGAAGAATAAGCATCAGTGCAATCACCTAAAGTTTACCTTTCTGCCTTAGTGTTTTTTGGGGGGACATCCTTAATCTTGTTTCCAGCTGTTTCTGCATTTCTATGCTGCCTATCACCTTTTAGACCCAGATGCGATATGAATTATTCATTTGATTTGGGGCAGGTGCACCCATTTCCTCCCAGGACCCCAGGGGCAGACATAGGAAATTAATTCACAGCGTCTGTAGCTTGAAGTCACTTGCAATTTCCACACCACAGAAAAAATAAACTGAAGATATGGGACTTGAGAAAGCTCAAAGGTGTTCAGAATAGTCATCAGCAATTCTTGATTGTCTCTTAGACAAAAGTGGGCACTGATTCCTGCATGAAAGGTTTATGTTAGCTGACAAAAAGGGGCTTCCCGGTTGTGGAGGTGATACAGTCCTGTAACAGTGAGTGAGGGATGTCATAGACGCTCCTCCCTGGAAGTCTTAAGATAATGGCACAGAACTGCCTACATGCAGTAGGATGGATCTGCCACCTTCTCAAGGTCCTCCCCAACCTGGCTCTTCTATTACTCACTGATGATTCCAGGACTAAGAAGTTTGAGTCTCTTCCCCCTGGGCATCTTATGAGTCTGAAGGGTGAGCATTAAAGATAGACATGGCTCATAGCCCCTACTATGGATCAGCCCTCATCACTCTAGATTTCCCAAGGGCCGTTTGGTTATGATGTACTTTCTGTCATTAGAAATGTCATTCATGTCCTAGTCTCTAGCTCTATGGGAGCTGGCTTTCCTTTATTAGCAGCCCAAAAACTTCTCCAGCAATCCTGAACTCTAAACGTGTTCTCAAACATGGGAAATTTCTGACTGGGAAGGATTGTTTTTCAGCATAAGAATAAAATAACCAGATTATCAGAGTTGGATGAGAAAAGGAAGTAATTTTGATGGTTTCTCTTCAGTTTGAGGGATCCTCTGAGTTTCCAAGGTCCCTCAGGTGAAGGGGAGGGCAGTGAGGAGACCAGGGACTCCAGCACCAACCGAAGTAACTTCTGTCATCTGTTTTACACAAACAGGGAATCCTCATCTCATTAAAAACAAAACAAAACAAGACAAAACAAAACAAAAAAAACCTTAACAAATACTAATCCAACTTCCTTGATATCTAGAAGGCAAGATGGATGCTGAAAAGGGGCCATTTCTTACCCACAAAATATTAAATGGGGTTATCACAGAAAGACTTATCTAGAAACTCAATACCCCCAATTAAGTTACTTTTCCTTCTAGAAAAGTCACCTTCACACTGAGAGTTTTGGCTGTAGATCATGCTGTGTTTCCACGAGTCAAAAGTCCTTGTTTGCTGGGAGCTATGAAAACAGAGGGTTTACAAGGTGCCGCACAGCCTTTCCAGAATTACCTTGGTAGGAAGGCTCTTTTTTATTTTTTTCCTTCTGCATTCATTTTGTTATTTCAGTAATTGCTCTACCTGGACTCTGGGGACAGTTAGGCACCTGGTTGTATTGATTCTTTTCACACTTCAATTTGAAAAGGGTCTTACGCCATAAAATACATCTACTCTGATTCTTTTCTCCATTGCCACTTTATTTGGGAACTGTTTGGCCTTAGCAACCCCTACTGATTGATAAGTGTGAGCTGCAAGGAAGCCATGTAACTACAATTCTAAGTGGTTATGGTTATTTATGGCATGAAATTTAGCAAATGCATCTGTTGCCAGCAATATTTGACTTATAAAATTTTTAGAAAAAAAATGTCCTCTTAACACTGAGGATTGATTTTTGGGGGGTAAGGTTCTTTTGTGATCATCCCCCAAGTGATAACTGATATGATTATTAGTTATTGCTATCATGCTGATTATTAATATACCATGGGTGATGCTGAGATTGGGACGCTCAATACAATTGAATTTTCCAGCCAAACATAACAGTGATCACAACTACATTCCTCTTATGTGCCAAGCATCTTATTAACATGATATCTTTTAATCTAAGCTTCATGATCAATCCCATTTGTTTTCCAAAGGTGAATGAATTGAGGCTTCTCCATATTTGGCCACATGACTAGTGACTCACAGCTGGGAAGAGAGGGCCTGGACTTGGACCCGGCTTTGCCTGACTCCATAGTCCATGCTCTTTGTCACCGCAGCGGACCAGCATCTGAAAGAGCTGTCCTCTCCGTATTTAATTTGATTACTCTAGTTTCTAATGATAAAGGGTATTCCTTTCTTTATTCCTTCGACATGCATGCCATTACAGCTCCCTTCGGCTAGAAATCTGCATCTTCCTCTTTTGGAAGTAGATTCAAAACATTGTTTACACTTTTCTTGGTAACCCTGAGCTATCATTAAGAATTTGGAGTTGCCACAATAACACAAATATTCCTACTCACTAAGCCTCTGTATGAAACACGGAGAAGGGCATTACATCTGTCAAACCTGCCCAAGATCTCTACCGAGCAGATGTCATTTCGTCAGCTTTATGGCTGAGCAAATAAAAGGTTAAAAAAGTATAAGATAACTTATCCACTCTAGAGGGCAGGGGCCAGAGTTGTACCACGTCTTTCTGACCACAGAGCCTTTGTGTCTACACTGCCTTGGTGCTTTTCAGCAGTAAGAGTACACAGTGAAGATGTGGAGGCACCTCATGGGTGTATTCTAATTATATCAAATCAACTGTGTGGGTTTAGGAAACAGAAAGGAGAGTGCATTAGGATCCTGGCAGTTTTTGGCTTCTCACCTAAATGAGCAAGCAAGGAGACAACAGGCACACTTCTGTTATTCCCTTTATCTTCTCACTTTCTCCCTACCACCCATGCATCAGCTCCTTGAGATGCAGAGGAAGGCTCACATGTCCACAGATACATGTCTTCATAGAAGCCAGCTCCCAAGTCCAAGTGCACTACGGATGCTCAATGGTCCCAACACCGTGGGCAGAAGGAGCTGGACTAGATCTACCATAGGAGAGACCTTGATCACTATGGGGCATCTTGCTCAGAGATCTAAGCTACATAAGAGAAGACTACTTACTACTTCTGAGTGAGCCCTCAAGAAGTATTTGTTGATGTATGGTTCAATTAAATGCAAGGAAAAAAAAAAGAACTTCAAGCTGTTTCAAGTTTAAAAAGTAAATATTTATAAGCTGTAAGAATTTGTCAGGGAGTTTATTTGTATATCTCTATACCTACTGACCCTACCTTAGATACTTTTGGTGTGTATGACTTTTAATTTTCAGGGCTTTTTCTGCCTCCTCTCTTACCCTGGCCTCTCACGTTTGGTGTGCGAAGATAAATCACCACCTGTGTTTTGATTAGGTGCAAAGTAAGTGAATAGATTCTTTTTTTAAAAAAAGAATTTTTAATTTATTACTTCATGAGAGACACACAGAGAGAGGCAGAGACATAAGCAGAGGGAGAAGCAGGCCCCCTATGGGGAGCCTAATGTGAGGCTTGATCCCAGGACCCCGAGATCACGACCTGAGCCAAAGACAGACGCTCAACCACTGAGCCACCCGGGTGCTCCAAGAGTGAATAGATTCAAAGGGAGGACCATTGTTGGCCCACTCAAGACTTTCCATTTCCTCTGGGCCCTTGGCTGTTTCTCAGATTCCTCATTACAGAGCAACTGGCTCTGAGTTATGATATTTTACTGTGATTACTATGACTGCTGCTACGATATCTGTAAAAACTCTTCTTTTTTCTTGTCGAATACTGAGATGCACTAATACCCTTTAAAGGAATGTCGGTTTGTGAAAAACAAAAAAGGCTTTGTCACTTGCTAAGCTGATTTATAGAGTGTCCCATTGCAAAGATACCCCAAACAGTCATGCAACTTCATGGTTTTGTGATGTTACATGACCCTATTACTCGTATCATACAATTCTTGATCCATTCATTGATCAAATATTAACTGTACACCTACTCATTTCCAGGTACTCTTGTAGGGCTTGAAGCTATTGTGACATACAAAACAATGTCCCTGTCTTCACAGAACTTTAGTTCTATCAGAGTTTTCTATTTGTTTTTTATTTTTATTTTTATTTTTTTTAGAGTTTTCTATTTAGATTGCAAGTTTAAGAATTCTATCACCCCCATCATCAACTATGACCTTCAAAAAAATTCTGAGAACTAGTTGGGGAAGGTATAGATCTTCCCACTTTACAGATGAAGAAACTCTCCCCTGGGCTCTCCCCTTTCCGTCTGGCAGGACGGGAAGGACTAGACTTGCGGAAATTTGTTGGGAGCAGGAAGGCAAAGGTGCTGAGTTTGTGAAGGAGCATGCACAGGTATGTACACACCTGGGGGACTTGAAAGCTTGAGGCCTGATGTCCCCGAGCTGAGCTAGATGTTGCTTCAACCTGTTTTGGAGCATCTCTGTTCTGGTACCCATGTCACCTGCTCTCTGGCTCCTCATCACCTTAGGGACAGATAGTGAATACCAAGGAAGGTGTTGCTAGGCCTAGAGTAGCCCTTCCTCCCTCAGCTATAATGCACGATAGGCGCATAGACCCATGAGCACATCCTAGTGTCTCTCCTTATGTGCAAGAGCTTCACATAAGAGCAGAACGGTGACACATCTACCTACAAGAAAGGACACGTTTGTCACAAACAGGACATTACACTTCGCCGGAGACTCACTGAAAAAGCATTTACCTCAAGACACAAATTACATGTGTTCCTTGTCCAGAAGCATGTCTTAAGTGTTCAAATGCCCATTAATCCTCCAGTCATGGGAAGATGGTGGCAAGGGGCATGGAGGAGCAGCAGGCTTTGGTGGCAGTGACTCCTTAGCTTACAGCCGGCATGACCTCCACCCTGGAGGACCTGGGGAAGAACTGTCCCTTGTAGGCAGAGAACGCAGAGTTCCCCTCCTGCAGGGTGTTTCTAGGGGCCCAGCAGAGTGGAGGAGCTAAGGAAATCCCAGGAAAGTCCCTCCACTCCTGAACCCAGCAATTCTTTACTTGCTTGGGCCAATAAACCCTTTGATTCCTGCTTCCCACCCCAACCCCGGGCACTTCACATGTCTTCCAGGGAATGTTTCGAAATATCCATACACTACAATAAATCACATTTTACATTTATGGCTCCTCATTATCTCAACTCTCAAATGAAAGCAACTCTGTTGCTTGCCTGGGAGGCCATGAGGATGGAAAAAGTTGGAGTGAGAAAGAGGTACAGAAGGAGGCAACGTGCTGTGTCTACACTGGCTCATCTGTGTGCTAAGGCAGGGCCCGGGTGGGTCTGGGTGCGTGCCTTAGTTTCACAGTAACCTCTCCAAGTTTAGGTTTCCCCGGGGGCGCAGATGCTATTAACACCTACAACACAGGGCTGTGGTGTGGATTAATCAGATGCATCAGCGCCTAGTACAGGACCCAGTTAGGTAGCAATGTGGGGCTGGGGGCATACAGATGATTTCAGACCCTTTGGATTTATCCTCAGACCACGAGGATTAAAGAGAAGATAGATTTGTAGAGCACACCAAACATCTGAAAGAGCTGTCCTCTCCGTATTTAATTTGATTACTCTAGTTTCTAATGATAAAGGGTATTCCTTTCTTTATCGTCTGTCACCCATCCAACCACAATTTTTCAGTGAACATTCAGCCACGTATTCACTCGATATGAAAGCATCACACAAAATTTTCCTTTATCGATCCAAAGGAAGGCATCAGGGACGTTATTACCATTTGAAGATGGAGGAATTGAGGATTAAATATGGTTGGTGACATCCACAGGGATGCAGGCTGGCTGGTCCCAAGACGTCCCATTGCCTCGCCAGTGGGCTAGCGCCTGGCCATCTACTTTTCACTCCCTGCTGCCCAGATTCTTCTCTTTTACGTATAAGGAACCTTAAAAAGGTGGCCAGCTCAGGAGCTCTGGTGGTGACAATGACCTCACAGTGACAATAATGATGTGTCGAAGGCTTGGTCCTCACTAACCAGGAGCCTGGCGACAACCTGCTACCAAATGGGACCGGTTAGACACCATTTCTGGCAATTCTGTAACTCAGTCCCTAAGCAAGAACATTCAGGAAAGGCATCTGACCAAAGGGTGAACAGAAAACAAGGGGGATGAATGCATTTTATGTTTGTCCAAAACAATTTTGGATTTGCTCTTTAGGCCTCAAAATCAGGTCTCGCTAATAATATTCATGCTTAAAAGTGCGAAGTCTGCAGAAGTGGGCCTCTCGGGACACTCTCAGGAGGCTGAGGGCTTGAGACAGGAGCACTGAAAGTCTGTATTACTGCAAACCACCTCAAAAGCCTATTTTTCCAGCTATCATTTGGACCTTATTGGTTCTAATTTGTTGAAAAGGGGGAGGGGAGGAAACACCCAATACCATCTGCTTCATTGTTTTGTGGGAAAATATATGCAGTTAAAGGGGAGAGAAACATTATTTGCCCAGTCCGAAGCTTTCAGTGCTCCCCCACAACTATTTGACCTGAATATATTAAAGATTGTAATGTTTTGTTACATGTCCCAAGGCAAAAAAAAAAAAAAAGAGAGAGAGAGAGAGAGAGAGAGAGAGAGAGAAATCAGGCTATCACTTATTAGCTTTCTGTTCCTGGATCTGACCAGTTGATTCGACAGCGCAAAAGATAGTGGGAAATCCAAAGGTAAAGGTTAAACTCTGTTTTATTATGTTTACAGGATTTAAAGGGTAAGTCAGGAAGTGCTTACATAACATCCAGTGAAAGTGGTGGATTAGTAACCAGAGCGGGACTTAAAAGCGGCCTTAATCCTCCGAATCTCCAGGGGTGAAAGGTCAACCTCTAACACCAGGTTGTGTAAAGAATGGAGAAGCCACAAGCTTCTGTTTCATCGTGGCCCTGCTAATCCACTGAGGAAATGAGCAGCCGGGGGTTTGGGGAGAGGTAAACGCCTCCTCCCAGGGAAGCCACCTGTGAATTCGGCCAGGGAGGGAGTAATTAAAGTCGGCGGGCCCAGCGCAGGGGGGTAGGCTGCGGACAGACAGCCCCCAGCTGCAGGGTTTGAAGGGTGGGGGGCCTTCCCCCACCTCCAGGAGTCAACCCTGCCGGCCCCTGCCACATCTGCAAGCGGACCACTGCTTTTCCCTGACAAGGTCCTGTCATCCCGGCAAGTGGACTGCAGACCAACGACAATCACATGCGTGCACAACACACACACACACACACACACTAGTGCACACATGGACGCACATATGCACAGCCTCATCAGGAACTCTGGAAGGGGTTCATTGACACACTAACAGTGCCGGCTGCAGAGAACATGGGCCCGAAGAAATATTAATAAATCTGCTCTTTCTTATTTGTTCTCTTGCTTGCCCTCCTCTGTCGCTCATCAAAAATGGGGGAAAAAAAAAACACTTTCCTTACTCATGAATATAAGATTTAAATAGATCCTCTAAAATTATAGTCAGCCTCGTCCCCTAGGATTTTGAGTACTTTGGGAAGTAATTACCTGTAATATCTCAAAGTGTGTTTATCTCTCTGCCCCTCTGACTGTCCATCTATATATCCATCTACCTGTCTCGCTACTTTCTGCTTGCATGTGTTTAAGACATCTTAAGACACAAAAATAAACCTGAAGGCAAGTGTGACATCATAGGGACAGAAGCACTTTTTCGGGAAGCCTAGATGAAGGACAGCAAAAATCCAGGACTCAGATTCCTCCTCTCCTAGGTCTCTCTTGGTACTCATTTCTGGCCAAAAAAGTAGGGTCCACTTGATGGTCCCCGGGCCCCTGGCTTTTCCCCAGGAAGCATCTTTCCCTGAATTCCCTGTTAAGCCACAGCATGTCACGCGGGATGTTTCGAGTCCACAACTTAGTAAACATCTTCCTTCCATGCGTGGACAAATCGGATCTCGGGATACAATCAATTTGTGGAAGAAAGTTCCAACACATTTCAGCACAAAGCTAAAAAAGCTTTCGGAGTAGCCGTTCCATATTTATTCTGAGCTGGCCTTTATTAAATCACTGGTGAAAAATACGGAGATTCGTCTCAGCTGTACTTTCATCATCTTAAAACAGCAGAGGCATTTATCTTATGAAATTGCAGAAGTCGTGCGCCGTGCAGACGGATGGCTCGGAGGTGCTGTTGGCATTAGTATCTGATTGTCTCGCCTAAGGTGTTTATGACGCGTACAGCTGCTAATAGCCTATGCTGTTCATTTTTTACAGAATTTGTGGTTTAAGCATTCTGCTTAGAATATCTAAAATATTTCTTCCCTTCTTTTAAAAAATGGCATCAAACTGTTTAATGTGAAATGGGAAAAATGCTTACTTACATATATTCGATGCTTTGCCTCTTTCTTTCTTTCTTCTTTCTCTTTCTTTCTTTCTTAATTTCTTTCTTTTCTTTCTTTCATTCTTTTTCTTTTCTTTCTTTCTCTTTCCCCTCAGAGCCCTCAACTCTTTCCTTGGTGTTTCAGAGCCTGGCTTGTTCCCACCAACTATTCTTCATTAAGTCAAAAGTAATAACCTCACTGCATTTGGAAAATGAGAGAGAAAATTGAGTATTCGCTTCCCTTGGGATAAGGGTTTAAAAAATAGATCGAACATGAGATTCAGGGGCAAGCAGGAGACTAAGCCTGCTTGGTACTTCAGGGGAGAAGTTGGAGACAGCAGCCTTATCAAACACCCATTGTATCGGAATCCTAGGGAAAAAAAAAAAAAACACTACTTATTATACTGATTTGGTTTTCAAAGGGCCAAACTGTGCTTCTTCATTTGGTCAGATTTGATGCTAAAATGGCTCCCCCATGTAAATCCTCACCCTTTTTACATATGGTACTCTGCTAGTGGGGAAGAAAAGGGGGGATGGAGGTCTTTACAAACTCAGGATCAAAATCAAAGTAACCTTTAAACTGGAAATTCGACTCACTGGGGAACTGGTTTGGGAGGAAACTCCACTGAAGAAGCCGAGGAAAGGGAGCTGCTTTTGATGAATGTGTGCAGGGTCAAAAGCCAAGACACAATGATTTATTTAAGAAGAAACAATTTCTAGGTTATGGACCACAAACTATCCCTTACCAAGAGGGAGGCACCTGAAAAGGAAGTTGTGTCCAGTGTATTTATGGGACAGAAGTCCTGGGAGATTTCAGGAAACTGCTGGCAAACGCACCCAGGACGCCCACCATGGTCAGTGGAAAGTTCGGAACCGACAGGACTTAGAGGCATACAGTGGGTGTGAAGGAGGTAATATTTCTTCCAAACCAGCAACCTTCCCAACCTCTTTCCTCATCTCCAGACTTGCAGTCTGATTTTTAATTGAGAGCAAGCCTGAAGGCAGAGCATTTGAATATTTTCATTTTGCCTAAATACAATCAGATGGATTTGAAGAGAAAACAGTGTCGTCCTCTTAATTCCCCAGGTTGAGGTAAACTTTGGGGAAAACACAAGCAGAGCGCAACGTCCAAGGCCAAAGAGCTTTATACTCACATCTGGAGACTGTCACAAATGCCAGGAACATGCTAGACAGACTGATACCGAGAATCAAAGAAGGTAAGATCCAGTACAGCCCCTTGCTAGCAGTGAACCACCGGTTCTGTTGAAAGCCACGGAGGCAGTTGCTGGCAGGGCAGAAGCACTAGAGCAACCTGATGTGGTCCCTCTCTCTCATAAAGGGGGGGGGGTTGGTAGGGGACCCCTCTGCTGTTCCGGATCACCAGGGGATGCGCATAAGCTTCAAGCACAGGCCCGGCCCCCTCGCTGGCCCTGTGCACTTGGGCTGTGTACCTCACCTTGCTCAGCCTCCACCTAGGACGTGGGGGTGCTGTGGCCTCTGAGGGGTGCCGCGGGGCACTGAAGGGGATGCGTGGTGGATGGCACTTAACAGTATCACGTGCAAAGGGTGCCCTCAGCGGTGTTCATTGTCAATTAGCCTGGCAGGCCGGGGCAGGGGCCAGTTTTCTTTGTAAGAAGCAGCTGTACCCACCCAGCGGACCGAGCAGTGGAGCCCCCAGGGTAGGGGAGCATCGTACCGCCTATTCACAGAGGCCCACTGTGTCCCACAGGCCCATGCTGCCCTTCCAGTCACCCCACTGGTGCCCTTGAACTTGACGTGCTTCCTCTGAGCCCTGCGGCTCCTGGATGCTTACAGTAAGGCCATCAGTGCCTGGAGCCCCTGGTCACCTTTGTGGCACCAAGGAGTGGAAGAGGGGAGGAGCTAATTATGGGATTTGGGGAGGGGGAGGAGCTAATTATGGGACTTTGTTGGGGGGGAGGAGCCAACAACTTTCCAGAAACTTAGCAGGTGGTCCAGGTACTGGCATAACGTGCAGATTTTAGAAAAGGAGCCTGGGAGGGGAACACAAACATAGCTCTCATTTCAAGGAGCAGTTTTCTTCTTGGAAACAACAAATTACATAAAACCATTCAACATGCATAGGAAACAAAGATGGATCCTTGCCTCCTTTTTACTGAGGACACAAGGCCTAGATGCGCAGCTCCACACAAGATACTGAGAGTTATTGGTTATGTACAACCGTACCCAGCTTATTTAGGGAAAAAAAAACCAAAGACTCTTTCAATTAGACTTAACACAGGAAGTAACTGCCTTCTTATATTTGTGACAATGGCACCAAACCTCCTGTACAGGCCCCGTTTCTTTCTCTTCACAGAAAAATGCAGGACAAAACTTAAGTATTTTCAATGCAAACAAGTAAAATTCCAAAGACTTGCTTTCACATGTTGGTCTTCCTGATTGGTAAAAATTGAAAGAAAGAGTGAGGGCACCTGGGTGGCTCAGCGGTTGAGCGTCTGCCGTCAGTTCAGAGCATGATCCTGAGGTCCTGGGGTCGAGTCCTGCATCAGGTTCCCTGAAAGGAGCCTGCTTCTCCCTCTGCTTCTCTCTATGTGTCTCTCATGAATAAATAAATAGTATCTTTTAAAAAAGAGAGAGTGAGTGATTTGAATTCCTATTAGAGGTGGCACACATGACCAGTAATTATTCTGGCATCCACATCTTCACATGGGAGGTCAGTGCTGAAAACCTCTGGCTGCCTGTCCTCCTGTTACGAGTTCCATTCCTCCAGTTAAACCAATAAGCAGAATGAACACCATGTCCCAGGCACTGTTGTAAATGCTTCGCCTGAACAGGCTCAATTCACCTTCACATGACCCTCTGGGATAGATACCCTGGGGCCTTCATGGTGAGCAGGGCTGTGGCTTTCTGTGGGGACATCTGAGGAGAGATTGTGTGACCCTCACCCTCACTGAGGTGGTAATCCAGCCCAGAACCCTGGATTCTGGTCCCAGCTCTGTCACCAACCATGGGTGACTCTGGCAGTTTCTTTGGCCCCCT
The DNA here is from genome assembly GCF_905146905.1 of Nyctereutes procyonoides. NCBI lineage: Eukaryota > Metazoa > Chordata > Mammalia > Carnivora > Canidae > Nyctereutes > Nyctereutes procyonoides. The sequence goes on along the minus strand of NW_026575030.1, from coordinate 7,319,284 downwards.
TCCCGTTAATTTAAATAAAAGACAGGAAGCATCTGACCTCCACTGTCTTTTTGAATTCTGGAGAGTTACAGCCTTCCTGGAATCCAAAGACCAAGAGCCCTGAAACCCTCAAGTATTGAGTTCCTCAGTGAAGTCATGGTTTGGGTTTCAGTCTTCACAGTCTTATCTGTTAGGAAAGTGTTTCTCCAGTGAGTTGGGTGGGGGGGTCTTTGCAAGCAAGTCTGCTGGAAAAGAAGGGAAAGAAGAAAAAAAAGAAAGAAAGGAAGAAAGAGAGAAAGAAAGAAAGAAGAAGAAAGAAAGGAAAGAAAGAAAGAAAGAAAGAAAGAAAGAAAGAAAGAAAGAAAGAAAGAAAGAAAGAAAGAAAAAGAGAGAGAGAGCTTGGAAAAGTCTTGCTTGCCAAATCCGATTTGACCACATGCAGCTCTAGTTACCTCAAGGAGTGTCAGGAGAATTTCAAAGTCAAATTAATTCATTCACATTTTAAGGTGTTGGGGGAAAGTCATTTTTCTTCGTAAGATGGAACAAAAAAGTGAAATCTGGTTGGTCCTCATTTACCAAAGTGGTATCTGCGCTGTTGCTGAAATCTTTTCTTTTTACCCTTTCAGTAGCTTAAGCTATTAAAAAAAATAAGGTTGTTATGTTCATAATGGCCTAGGAAGAAAATTATATCCGAGAAGCTTTATAGCTCCTAAAGTATGTCATCCTCTCCTGTACCACACCCTAATTGTGAGGACAATAATTTACTCATAAAGATTGATAGTTGGCATTTGTATGGAAGTTTCTCAGCTATTGCATGAGAATTAAAATAAAATTATCTTCTCACCAAAGGAGTTAGTGATCACCCCAGGCTAAGGCTGAGGTAGAGCTGAGAGGAACCTGGGTTCTGAGGATCTTTATTTCTCTATGAAATTAGTAACTTCCTTGCACATTAAATGAATTACACTCAATCTTAAATAATTATTTTCAAAACATAGCCCCGCCCAGACAGGTCTAAAAATAGGTCTTTTCTCTCAAAAACTCTGCCCGTTTTGACCACTTTGGGCTTTTGTCATTGTCAGAAACATTTCACCAAAGCCCTGACTGCCTTTTTCTAGCCGGCAAAATGCCCAGGGACAGTGTTGTTCAGCTGCTGCTGCCGCAGGGCTGGACAACTCATACATCAGTCAGAGGGGAAAGGATGAGGAGGGAGAGAGAGGAGAGGATGTGTGTGTGTGTGTGTGCACACACACGTGTGTGCACGAAAGAGAGAGAGAGAGAGACAGAGAGACAGAGATTGAGAGGCAGGAAGGAAGAAAACCACAAATAGTCTCTGTTGTCCCATTTCTTTCTCAAACTTTGAGTCCATTTCAGAGACAAGATGTGTTTGTGCTAGGATATCTTGCCTCAGTCTGTAACACCCCTTTGAACTTGCCAGCACCCACTAGGGGTCTATCCTATTCTATTACCTACCAGTCTAGCCATCTGTCCATCTTTCCCCACCTCAAATGCATTCTGATTCAGTGTGCATGTGTGTGTGTATATATATATATGCATATCATAAGGATATAAACATGTGATAATCTCAAGAGACACAGAGAGAGATTCACACATACACACCTGAAAATAGACGTACCAAATCATATTCAGTGTCTTCTCCATTATCAAAATCAGGAAAGGGAAGGGATACTTACACACATTGCACTAGAGTTTGTGAATATAAACTCCAGGAGCCTGCTTATTTCTAGAAAATACTTTAATTAATGTAGATCTGTTATACAACTCAAGTTTATGATTTCATTGTTTTTTCCATATTAAAAATTGGGCATGGCCATAGAAATCTTGAGAAATCCAAAAAAACAGAACAAAGAGAGGAGAAAACAATCATTCATAAACCTAGGATGTAAGGACGCTTCTAATAGTTTCCTGTGCTTGCTCTTAGTCTTTTTATTTAGCTTTAATAGCCATAATTTTAGGGTCATACGATTTTCTACCATTGCATTTGTCACTAACAATCCTATCTTGTTATAAGGTCTTTGCAAACTTAATTTTTTAATGCCCATAAATAATGACATTTAGTGGAGTGTCATAATTTACAAAACCACTTTTCTATTATTGGATATACAATTTGTCCCCAGTATTTTGCCAGCAAAACTTCTGCTACCCAACATCTGCTTATAGTCAAGTTTTTTCTGAGTTTTTTTTTTTACTTCAGTTTCTCTCTACTTATAAAACACCTTTCTGTTCCTTCCCCAGTAATCCACACCATTTCTCTCCCCCTCCTCAGGATTATTTCCACATTTCATTCATTGAATCCATGGTGCGCTTTATGCGGCCCCATGACACTTGACTGGGTACAGGACATTTAGCAGTAGTTGAAAAAAGGGAATATCACTGTAGCCATAGGATTCGTGTTCTGCTGGGCCTTGTTCACAGCTTTCCCAAGGGCAACCTCAGTGCTTCTGGAATCCTGTACTTTCCTGATAAACCATGTCCTGGATTCTCTTGCTTAGTCCCAACCAGAAGGCTAATCCCTGGGGCCAGACAGCATCGAAGTTTCTTCCCATACTCTAGAGCACTTAGCAGGAGGCTTTGCAAAATGTAAGCACCTAACACAGCAGGTGTGAACAGAGCCTCATTCCTGTGAATCGAGGCCAATCTCCCCCATTGTGTAATCTCTAGCTTGATATTTGTTCCCTTCTATAGTCATTCACTGAGCACCTCTTACATTCCAGGCTCTGTGCTGGGCATTGTAGAAAAAATAAAGCATTATTTAACAATATCCCTACCCTGGGATCCCTCATCTAGGAGAGAAAAAAAAAAAAAAACAGAGAAAGAATATGTCAAGTAATAATGATAATAGAATAATAGATACCACTTACTAGGTTCTTTTGTTTTCTCAAGTATAACATACTTTGCACAGCTTCTATGGGGTGACTGTTATTGTCCCCTTTTCTACGTGGCATAGCTGAGACCCAGGATGTTCAAGCAGCCCATACAGAAGACCCCAGGGTACCAGAGGGAAGAAAAGCCACTTACAACTGGAGAGAACTAGAGATTTCCCAGGGTAAAAGCTTCCTGAATGGGCACTTGGAGGCTTCCCAGTTTTGGAAGCCTGGAAACAGAAGGAAAATGCATCCCAGGTAGAAGTAACCTATGCAAACCAAGCAAAAACCTGAAAATCTGATGGCGCTTCCAGAAATGGTGACCACACATGCTATGAACTAACATATCAGTGCATAATGCTCAAGGTAGGTTTGAGGGAACTGAGGACAGGACAGCCGGGAACATCTCAACACCCACTATAAACCAGAGACTTTATCTACCTTATCTCATTTAGGCCCCCACACCCCCATGGGGTAGGGTTATTACCTCCAATTTAAGATTAAAGAAACAGGCTGCTAGTAATGCCAACTCTGAATACACACACCATCTCACCTGGCAGCAAAGCTAGGAGGTCAGGGGCTCAGGTCTGAGCCTTACCTTTGTGTTTGACAACTGTGAGACCACAGGCCAGCTTATCCCTTGGGTTTGGGTCTCCTCATTTATGATATGGCCCTGATCATGGTACCTTCCACACAGGGGTGTTGTGAAGACTAAATGAGTGAGCACTTCACATTTTATAACCAAGAGCTGGGTAGGAGGAGAGCTAGATACCTCCGTAGTGCCTGACCCTGTGCTCTCTCACCTGCATCTCCATCCACCATGTCTTAGGTCCTTCAAAGAGTTCCTTTCTCCCCTGTAGTAGGGCTGTCTCTTCCTTTCCAGGTGTGCTCATAGCACTCACTGCCAGGGGCAAACACTTGGATTTGGCAAACACTCCATTGATAGCTCTATTGACTTAGTCTTGGTCGCATCCCATATCTGAACTGTTTCTCGCTTCCACTCTTTTGAGCTCCTAGAAAGCAGCAGGAAGTCAATCATTTCTCTTGTACCCCCTAACATACTATCACACCAGTCCAATATTTTTCAAGTATCTGGCAAAGAATCATGTTTATTGATTCACATCCATTTCTCAAAGTCTTTGGTGCTGGGGTCACTCAGAAAATAGACTGCATGAGGAGGATGAAAATCTCTTTCACCACTCAGGTCAGGTGTCAAGGCTGAAGATGGTCCATGGGTGCGCTGCCAGGTGGGGAGCTGCTCGAGAAGCTGGGTGGTCTGGGCCATGTGTGGAGAGGGAGGAAGAGTTCTGAGGGAGGTCTCCTGGGGAAGACAGTGCCAACATTAGGTCTCTTTCAGACATCCACAGAGACAGGTGATGACAAAGAAAGCACTTGCCTGGGGTAGCACAGCTGGCACCAGGTGGCCGGTACCCAGGAGGGGGAGAGGTAGAAGCAACCCCATGTAGAGGCAGACTGCAAGTCTCTGAAGTGGGCTTTCTGCCAGCAAGGCCGCCATCAGCTACTGGCTGTGCTGGGCCCACCTCCAACCACAGCCACTTCCACACTCAGTTTTGGAAACCCCCGTGCTCACTGTTCCTGATCTCATTGATGTGTCTCCCCTTCCTTTGTTGCTCACCCAAGGCTTCCATTTCCGGTAGTGTGTGTGTGTGTGTGTGTGCTTATTTCATTTCAGTGTGTTTATCGATTCTATTTTTCTGTTTATAAAATTTGTTTTCTGACATTATCTCATTGCCTTCTATCGACTTCCATTAAGGTTGGCCATATGCATGTATATATATTTTCTTCATGTTGCTCTTCTGGGCTCCTTCAATTGGGTGTTTGTCATTAATAATACTTTAAAAAACAGTGTTTTTATAGTACCTACTGTGCACTAGACTTTAAATAGCACTTGTCACATATTAATTAACTCATTTAACTCTCACAACAACTACCTGATGTGAAGACCATTTTCATCCCTATTTCCCAGAGGAGTAAACTGAGGCTCGGGGAGGTTAAGTAATGACAAAAATCACACAGTCAACAAATGGAAGAGTCTGTATTAAAACCCTAGGCACTCTGCCTGTGGGGTTCACTTTTAATTCACTTCCTATGGCGTTAATCCATAATAGTGATGGACAAAACAACTTGTGCATGCTGTTTGCCTGGTCCTTGCCAGGTGCTTTGTGTTTGTTGCTTAACTTGATCCAAAGGTAGAGAATGTTATGATCCCAGTTTACAGGCAAAAGCTTCAGAGATTCACAGGCTGCCCTGCTTCTCAGCAGCAGACATGGGGTTTGTGGGCAGGTGCATGGACTCCAGAGGGAGCACCCATAACCTGTGCAGACCATCTGCATTTCTTTCCTATCTTTTTAAAGAGCACAGCCTTTAAAATTATGTATTTACTTGAATCATCTTAAAGGAGAGTAGTAAAGTTCCAAAGAAAAGAAACAAAAGCTGAATTCTCCCAAACATTAATGGCAATAAGATCTCACCCCATGGCTCTGGGCTGAGAATCAAAGCAAGTACTGCAGTCTGTCCACACCTGTGCAAGGTTGGGGCTGGTGATGCCGCTTCATAGAGAATTTCCGTCTCCAGGCCCCTGGCTCACTGCACACTTAGAACTTTACCCACCAGTTTCAATTGAATTTTAATGGCTCTTTTCTATTTGGATGCCCATGCCCAGAGACCTCCGGGTCATAGGTGTGTGTCTTGTAAATCAAATGATGAAGAAATACGGATCCGCAAAAGCCTGAACTCACTCCAGGAGAGCTTCTGGGAGTCCATCAGCCACTGGGATAGTGAAGCTCCCAGACTCAGATCCCTGGTCATGGAGGGATGGCCAGGATCGGGAGGATGGATAGCTCCAAGGCTGTCACTGCTAAGTAAGTCACATCATAACTCTGTCACATTGGTCGGTGACATAGCAATAGCTTTCATTCCCCTCCCTACACCACCAAAAGGAAAGAAAACTATGGGAGAATAAGGGGAAATAAAAAGCCAAAGAAAGCTAGCTTTTCCTGCTCACTGACTAGAGGACATATATTATTTCCCAGAATACCTGCAGCAGAGCTAGGAGGAAGATCCTATTATCCCCATTGGACAGTGGAAGGTACTGAGGCTTGGAGAAGGGAAGCAGGGTCTTTAGCCAGCAAGAAGCAGTGCTGATGACCTAAGCCTCACTGACTTCCAGGTGGGGCTCAGCATCCCTGGGAAGTTCACTCAGGAGGGATCCGGCTGGGTGGAGGCTGGTGCTGCACAGTCACAGGGTGGAGGGTTCCAGACCAGCCTTGGGGGGCCAAAGAAGAAACATCCAGGAGCCTGACAGATGTAAGAGACTGAAGCCATGACTGGGCCAGTTAACCCAACAGAAGCAGGTGTCCATCTTTGCTCGGACCTCAGCAGGAACCTAGGAAGTTGGAGAGAGGCAGAGAAGTGAGGAGTAAAATGCAGACCTTGAGCTGTCCTGCTGGGAGCAGGAGACAGAGCAAGAGAATAAGTCTGAGCTTGGTAGCATCAGGTGTTACAGAACCCGAACACTCACCCTTCTGAGCATTGCATTTACTCCTAACACCACAAATAAAGTGCATCTGATCTTTTAAAATACAGATAATTTTCTAGAAAATTGTCTTTAATCCCACAGCCCCAGATAATTCCAGGTGGCATGGGGGCAAAATATAAAGCTATACATGTGGATGCTTAGGAAATTCAAAGCATGAAAGGCAGAAAATGGAATGAAATCTGCCTCTCTTCTGACTCTCAATCTCTATTCCTAGTGCTCAAAACAATGAATATTTTTTGTTCTTATTTAAAAAAAAGTTTGTGTTTACCGGTATATGAATATCATAGATAGTCCTTATCTATACGTATTTATATATTTTATTTATTATTGCATAATATTATATTCATGTGTATTTCTATTTATGTTATATATAAAACATATGGTTTTTTCACATGAGACTATACTGCACCATTCACCTCCACTTTAGGTTATCACTCTAACACTTCTCCAGGGATCTTTCTATATTACCATACACCTCATGCCCCATTCTTTTCACTGGTTTCCTATTTGTCCATCAAACAGATGTATCATGATGGTTTTAACCAGTATCTTAAAGGTGGGCACTATGTTTCCACTTTTTTCCCCCAGAATTACAAAAAAAAAATACTTTAGTGAATAACCTAGTAAATATACTTTGGCAAATGTTTACAAAAATATACATGTATTTGAAAGATAAATTCCTACAAGTGATCTCAGCCGTCAAGGGGAGCAAGCATGCATTTCTAGTTCTGATAGATATCACCCAGATCCAGTCCTCTAGAAAGGTTATCCTAACTTATATGCCCACCAATGGCGTATAAAGTTGATTTATCCATGCAAACTGCCAACTTTAGATGTTACCAAATCCATTAATTTTTGCCCATCTGGTAAGTTACACAGAATTACTGCTGATCTTAATAAATAAAGAGAAATTGTCCATTCTATTTTTTGTTAGTTGCTTATTCACAAGCTTCATACATTTTTTTTAAAGATTTTATTTATTCATGACAGACACAGAGAGAGAGGCAGAGACATAGGCAGAGGGAGAAGCAGGCTCCCTAAGGAGAGAGAGTCTGATGAAGGACTCAATCTCAGGACCCCGGGATTATGACCTGAGCTAAAGGCAGAGGCTCAACCACTGAGTCACCCAGGGGCCCCACTTCATACATTTTTTGGAGTGGTTGTTATTCTTGATTTTCAGTGCTTTTTATGAGCTCTTTGTTAATTAAAACACCGTAGCCCTTTTTGATAGGTATAAAAATATTTTTCTTCTTTTTTCACTTTCTATATATAGCTTTGCTTACAGATGCTTTATATTTTTAATTAATCAACATTGCCAGGCTATTCTTCTATAGTTTCCAAATTATGTGTCTCCTTTATGAAAGCTTCTTTTGGAAATGGAAACTTACATAACTGTGTTTTTACATGTTTGAATCTGTGGTTCAATTACAGTATCTTTTTTAAAGATCTATTTATTTTGAGAGAAAGAGAGAGTGTACGAATGGGGAGAGGAGCAGAGGGAGAAGGGGATGGAGAGAGAAAATCTCTCTCAGACTTCACATTGAGTACAGAGCCTGATGCAGGGCTGGATCCCAGGACCCTGAGATAATGACCTGAGTCAGAACCAGGATGCTTAATCGATTGAGCCACCCAGGCATCCCCAATTGTATCTTTTAAAATAATCTCTCTTACACCTGAAACTAGTGGAACATTTTATGTCTACTATTCATCAATTTAAAAAATTCTCTGTTTATCCAACAAATTTTAAACGTTTTATCTTTTATTTAGCGCCCACATATATTTTTGTTCTTTCCATTCCATCCCACTGATTTTTGCCCCTGAAATTGTTTTCTTCAGGCCCAAAGTATAATATTTACTGTAACTACATAATACACTTGAATAAACATTCAAACTAGTCTCCTCTGATCCTACTTCTTTTTCGAAAGTTTATTTTTTCAGGTAAATTTCACATATTTTTGTCAAGCTAAAAAAAACCCGTCTTGACATTTTCATTAAGATTGCAAGTTAGAAATTAATTTTGAATAAAACCTGATAGATTTAAAAATTGTGGCTTCCTATCTAAGAACTCAGTACATGTTTTATTATCACACAGCTACTTTTGCAATCCCGCTCTTAAAGTTTGCTTCATGCAGGATCTGCACATATGATTAAGTTATGTTTACTTCTAGATATTATGTCTATGGTTGCCATTATTACTGGAATTTTTATTCTGTTATGTTTTCTGATTGATTCTTGCTTTTCATAGAGAATGGTGATGACTTTTGCACATGCATTTATTAACAAACACTCTACTGAATTTTTTCTTTTATGTTGAATTTTCTTCTAACAGTTTTGAATGACCTTAGATTTTCTGGGTGTTTAGTTATATTGTCTGAATATAACAGATTTGGTATCTCCTTTTAAGTATTTATATCCCTTAGTTTTTATTTCTTTCTTTGCCCAATGGTTCTTTTTCTATTTTCTAGTTCTATTGCCCAATGGTTCTTTATTTCTATTTTCTAGTTCTATTTCTTTCTTTGTAATGGTTAATAATATTACCAATGGTTAATTGTAATGATTAATTTTAAAATAATAATTGTGATAATAACTACATCATTTCATTCCTAGCTTAAAGAAAAGATTTCTACTATATCACTAAGTATGATTCTGACTTTTGGTTTGGGACACACACACACACACACACACACACACACAGGTTTTATTCCTGTTTTTCTAAGACTTTTGTTGTTTCTCATATTTAGGAATACATTTATTTCTGTATTTTATCATATTAAATACTTGTCTATATATTCCAACTATTTTTTTAAAAAAAGATTTATGTCTTTATCTGAGAGAGAAAGTGTGATCTGAGTGGGATTGGGAGCAGAGGAAAGAGGGAGAAAAGCAGACTTCTCCCTGAGTGGGGAGCCCAATGTGGGGCTCGATCTGATGACCTTGAGATCATGATTTGAACTGAAACCAAGAGTAGGATGCTTATCCAACTGAGCCACCCAGGCGCCCCGCCTCATTCCTGATTTTATTAAATATTTTTTTCTTTAATTTCATGAATAAATATTTACTTGGAAAGTTCCTTTTCATTACATATTGATATTATCAATTTTTTGACATAATAATGTTATGTATTACATTAGTAGATATTTGCATTTTGAACTCCTTCTTGCATTCCAGGTTTGGATCCTAATTGGTTTTTTTTTTCTTTTCTTTTTTGTGGTCCTAATACTTTTCTACGTATTAACATTGTATTGATTTGCATTTTTGTGTATGTTGAAATTCATAATTAAATGCAATTTACTTTTGGTTGGTGTTTTTTGCATGTGTGAGTATTTGGTTGAGTGGATACCTCTGAGTTTTCTGATCAGTCTCCGGGTTTATTTTTATTTGTTGCTTACTAATCTCCAGCTTCCTGGCCTTTGAACCCCTTCAAGGGAAAAATCTGTCTGATTCATGTGTGACTCCTCAGCACCTAGTGCTTAGCCTGAAGATAGCACTCAATGTGTGTTTATAGAGTTGATTTGGTGGTAGGGTTGCCAGGTTAAATAATATTTTAGGATAAGTCTGTTCCAAAAATTATATGGGGAATTATTGATACTAAATAATCATTTGTTGTCAACCTGAAATTCAGATTTAACTGGGTGTCTTACAGTTTTATTTGCTGAATTGGGCAATTCTAATTTTTGGAATAAAGAAAGAACATGGCTGATACCACACATCAAAATGAGGATGACAGATACTGTAATCACACTTTCCTTTCAGAGGTTCTCTGAAGAGTGAAGTGATGAGGGTTTCCCTGGCCTGGGAGCCTCTGAGGATCCACATGGAGGGGCCCATTGGTTGGAATTTTAACCAATCTTTGGATATATGTTAGAGGTCTGTTTCACGGTTTGAGTGCTTACCTGGCTTTAGAATGTTACTATCATCAAAGGGGGAAAAAATAGACCATGTAGAGTTTATAGCAATGACTCACGCAATAAAATAGAAAAACAAGTAAATGGGCATGTTTAGTGAGTGAAAGTAGTGATTTTTTTTTTAATTTCTTTCCCCTTTGGCACTTGGCAGAGGCAACCAGAATAGAGCTTTTAGGCCTTGTCACGCTCAGTGGGAACAATAGCAGGCCAACAAAGACTTAAGTGTAGCTGTGTAGACATCAAGTCATCCTTAATTAGGCCCAGAGAAAACCCTTTTCTGGGCGAGCCTGGTGGAGGCCAATGCTGGTGGCCGCCTTCCCCTCACTCACCCCTGCAGCAACGTGTGGCCCTCTCCTAGCTGCTGGTGGACCAATCTGCAGAGGGGAGGGGGAAGACTTGGTTCGTTGATGTGCAGAGACCTGCCGTTGGAGGTGATTTCCCAAGCAGGAAAATATTTGGGGAACCTCATGGATGAGAAAGAGGTACCAATGCCAAAACTTACTGCTGGCTGGGCACATTTGGATGTGGTAATTCCTCAATCGCACTTGCTTTGCTTTGAATTAAAACAATCCACAATTCCTAGTTCTTCAGAACGCACCCCTTCCCTACCTCACAGCCTCATCCCACAGCATTACCCACCTTGTAGAGCACACTCTGCTCACAACAAAGCTCTTTTGCTTCCCAAGAGACACCACATTCTCACTTCTAGACCTAATATGTTGAATAAGAACAATAATAAAAGATTAAATGAGATTATTTATGTGAAGTGCTTAAGACAGTACCTGCCACATAGTAATATCTCAAGAAATGGCAGCAGTTACCATTATTCTACACTATGCCCAACCTCAAGACATCTGTGAACCCTCTAATATTACATGTTACAGAAATGAGAACATTAGAGTACTTTTTTTTCTAGTAGTTTGGGGTTTTTTATTGTGGGACACAATACATGCCCATGAACCTCACTTTTAATGATAATGGAAGGTTGTTTCAGTACTCACTTCTTCTGGATCCTGAAAATAAGTGAGAACAGCCTAGCCTGAGTTCCTAGAGGGCTGAACCAAGGGATTGCATGTCTGGATAAATATTACCGATGGCCAAGTGCAAGTTCCCACAGGTTCTGTATGTCTCATACTTGCTCATCCACTGTCTTTCATTTTGGTGGGGAGGTGGAGGTAAGAGGTTGGGGACAGGGAGCCTTGGTTTTCTAAAGAAGATCCAAACTTAAAGAAGCTTCCAAACCCTGCTTGCCAACATGATGGATATTCTCTCACATTCCCACATCCTTCACATAATGTCAAAGACTGTTATTCTTCATCTTTCTCCAGGGAAAACATGTAAGAAGCAGCATGTTCTGGATGGGAATGTCCCTCCACATTCCTGGGTTCAGTCATTCACTTTCCCCTCCTGAGGGGTTCATTCTGGGCACTTTCCACTCTTCTGGATGCTTCCTTGTGTGCTTATCTGTCTTCTCCAATGAGCTGTGAGCCCTTTGAGAACAAAGACTATGTTTTGTTCATCTGTATTTCCAGCACCTAGCATTTCCTTTTCCTGGCACATAGGAAGCACTCAATAAATATTTGATAACCTAATGAGAAAAAATGAATAAGTGAATCCATCAGCATAGAAATATTATACTTTTTTAAGCTTTTAAAAATTCTCTTCCTGGGAGATCATTTATACCTGAAAGCAGTTGAACTGTCTTCATTTCTGTTGTTAAGACACTTTGGAAGATATCTGCTTTTACACCAGAACCAGTATCCATAAAGTATGCATGGGATCCCATATTCTTGCCAGGACCAGCTGTGTCTTAGGTGAGGCAGTGGAAAGAAGCTGGAGGAGGTATACCTCCTGGCCATCCTAATGCTGTGATTCCCAGAACCTGGGCACCTACATCTGCATGGGGGGGTCTCTGGTCTCTCCTGGAGTCAATTCTCTCTGACTTGCCCAATTCTGTGGGCATCTCCACACATATGTCTGTATAAATCAGGTGCTGTTTTTACATGCTCCATGTCAGAAATGTTCCTCTGTAAAACTGTGAAGTCTCCCAACTTTTCATTTTAGAATCATCTTCCTCAACCAAGATATTTTTCTTTCCTGACTGTCACCATTGAATCATGCCCTCTCACCACTTCCTAATAACCCAGGGCATTATAAATACCATGCTCTGGACTGCTCTCTTTTGTGCTTGCTTATATCCCATCCAAATCAGGATTAAATTCACCTCTTCTAATATATTATGGTAATTGGACTTTTCAAAAAGAAAATCCAGTAAGTTATTTGACTATAACAAATTTTATTTTTTTCCCTCAAAAGGGAGTGATGATGGACATTTCATACTAGTCAAGAAAGTTGAGGAAATATTTTTGGGAAAGCAACATGAGAGATTCCTGAATGGATATTGCCCAAGATCTGTCCACCAACGTGCTAAAGACAATGCTATGCTCAGTAAATACTGTCCAATGAAAAATAAGTGATCCAAGGGCAAATGCAAAATTTTAACAATTGACCAAGAATAAGGAAAATTAAATTTGCTTGAAGACTCTGGTCTTTATTTATCAATGATGTTGATGAGAGATGTGGTCCAATTCTTGGTATGTAAAATGAGTTACAGATACATTACTATGGGTTGAAGGCACATAGAGGCATTATTTAAATCTCATTTCCTTTGTTTGGGAAACCTGTGGAGAGTCCCATTTAATGACCTCTTTTTTTGTGGAATTCAAAACTACATTCTGAAAAGGTGACTGATCCATGCCTACTTGTAGAACACTGAGATTCTTGAGGACACAAAGGTGACCGTGGGAGGAGTTGTCCTATTGTAACCAAAGGAAGATTTTATGCACTAGCAATTTAAAGCCAAAAAACAATGGCAAAAAAAAAAAAAATCCCAAGTTCAACTCTTGGAGGAAATTGCATTGCAATATTATGCTTTGATCATGGTCACCTCCTCTCAACTCAAACACACAGCCAAAATGGATAAAACATAAAAACAGGAATCAAAAAGACAGTCATGGTCAAAAGCATGATGGGCATCTCCAAAGAAAGATAAAAGAACAGAAATACCAACAGATAAGCAGAGGTACAGCAGGACAACCTGCTGGAGCCCAGGTCTAAAAGAAGATAAAGACAGAAGGAATTCATATCCTGTGTCTCACGGGCTAAAAACACCAACCCCCTCCCACATACACACATAAACATGAAGCAGGATAACAGAGCTTAACTCATTGGTTGGAAACAGGTTGGAAACAGGTTGGAAACTGAGGCAGGTCACCCCTGCACATAACAGAAAGCTGAGGAAATTGTTGTCACATTGTCCTAGGTTTCAAGAGGAAGTTTGCAATCAAGACTTAAGAGAAGCATCTTGCTGGCTCCATACTCCCATGGGAATCACAAACCAGTGATACAAAGCACAGCACTTGTCTTGGGGCTCCCAGAAGGAGAAAGAGAGGTAATTACAAAACCATTAAGCACTAAATGATAAGTACAAAGAGAAAGGAAGCAAAAAATATTAAATAAAATTCAAGATGAAGCTGTAAGTCAAAATCTCAAGATGTGAAAAAAAGATTAAAATGGCAGGTAAAAGAAATCAAATTAGATTTTTGAAATGAAAATAAGTGAAAAATCTTAAAATGGCTTTAAAATATGATCATGGATTTGGGGAAAATGTAGTCAGTGGGGGCAGACCACTGACTTCACTGTTCTTTTAAATGAGAACAACTTAAAAATCCAGATGCACTGCAAAAAATAATGCCTTTAAAGATTGAGAGTGTGGAAACAAAGAATTAAATGAACCACATTTTCAGAGTAGAGAGAATTCTTCCAATGTAAGTAGTCAACTAATCGTTGTTCTTTCCCTCCAGGTGCCATCTGCTAATTTTGCTTTTGGTTGAGGATGAGACCTAGCAAACAGAAGGGGTTTGTTAGGAGAAACAGAAATGAGCAAAACTTTTGAAGGTGGTATAGGGCTTGCATAAAAATTTGGAAACCTCAGGAACTATTAATGCATAACTGGCTTTCCGGATGGTTCATTTTCAAAATTTAGGGCTATGTGAATGATTATAGAACTTGGACAAGATGAGAAATGCCCACTGGTCTCTCAATATTTAGGAGAAACTCTTCTGCTTGAGGAGTGTAGCCCACATCAAACATGCATGCCTATTCTCCTCCACAAGACATTTGCCAAATTTGGAAGAGACAGGACAGCAAACTTCTGAAGAATGAGCCTTATGTTTCTCTGGTATTTTAAGATTAGAGGGATGGAAACCTAGAAGAAGCCTGTCAATCAAAAGCACAAGAGAGAAATGTCCAGAAAATGAAGAGGAAACAGAGATGAATGACATGAATCGTACTAAAGCTGCAACCTGGTCCCTAGCTAAGCCAAGCTTTGATTAGATTGAGAAGAACAGCTTCATTCTGATCTGCCCAATGGTTCAGACAGAAACTCTTCTGGTGGAACATATTATCCAGAGCCTCTCCAATTGCTTTTAATAAAAGGTCTGGTATATAATTAAAAACTGCCAGTTATACAAGTTATAAAGGCAATCAGATTAACATTAGTGGTTGCCAGGGGTTAAGACAGACAGGGATAAGTACGCAGAACACAGAGGAATTTTAGGAAAATAAAAATACAGCATTTGGGTGACTATGGTGTGACAATGCAAGTTTCTGAACTACAACAAATATACCATCCTGGTGGTGGATGTTGATAATGGAGGACAGTGTGCATGTGTGGGGGTGAGGGGAATATCGTAAATCTCAGTACTTTCCATTTAATTTTGCTGTGAATGTAAAATGACTATAAAAACTAAAGCCTTTTAAAAAGTTAACAAAGGGAGAACTAGAACACCTAGATGGTTCATAATCACTAAAGTCATCGAATCTGTAATTATGCATATGTATACTTTATCCCTAAAAGCAACAAAAGATTTTTAAAATTAATTTATTTGAGAGAGAGAGAGAACATGCCAGGGGAGGGGGGGCAGGGAGAGGGACAAGCAGATGCCACACTGAGCACAGACCCCAACATGGGGCTCAATCTCATGACCCTGAGATCAGGACCTGAACCAAAACAAAGAGTTGGACACAACTGACTGCACCACCCAGGCACCCCATCAATAGATGATCCTTAGATGAGGTTTCATAAACCTTCAAAGAACAGTTAAGACCTATGTTGTGTGAGTTGCTTAAAAAAATATAAAAGGAGGGAATGTCTGAACACATTTTAATCCCAAACCTGACATCAAAACTAGAAAAACAAAGGCAAGGAAATATTATTGGCCAATCTTACTTGGCAACATTCATGTAAAAAATAAACAAACAAAACAAAAAACACCCTAAATGAAACTGTAGTGTATCAAATCTATCATTTTAAGAATAAAAATGTTTCAATACTAATAAGATTTATCCAAAAAACGCAAGCTATTTGGATATATATGTCTATATATGCATATAATTGTTTACATTTTTTTAAAGATTTTATTTATTTATTCGTGAGAGACACAGAGAGATAGAGAGGCAGAGACACAGGCAATGGGAGAAGCAGACTCCATGCAGGGAGTCCGATGCAGGACTCGATCCCAGGACTCCAGGATCACACCCTGAGCCAAAGGCAGATGCTTAACCGCTGAGCCACCCAGGTGTCCCTATATTCCTTTGCATTAACAAATTAAAATATGCTAGTTCTTTAAATGCATAAAAAGAAAAGTAGTTGGAAACTTTATCTTTCGCACTTGATTAGGAAAAATAAGTTATTAGACATTTAGGAAATGTTTTTACTTGATAAACTTTATCACAAACCTATGGGGAAAAGAGGAAGGAAGCCAGGAAGGCAAGAAGAAAAGGAAAAAGGAGGGAAAGAAGGAAAGGAAGGGACAGGACAAACAGAAGAGAGGAGAATGAAAAAAGAACAAAAGGTAATCCTTAAGAAACAACATCTGGAGCAGCATTTCATTACCCGTCAAGAACAATAGAGATGCCCATCATCATCTATGTATCATAGTGTGTCAGTAAGGAAATGATTTTTTAAAAGATTAATTGTTATAAGATTGTTTTACAGATATATTAAAGTATAAGTGACCAATAATAAACTGCGCATAAAGTATACAATTTGCTAAGTTTTGACATAGGTAGGCATTCAAGAAGCCCTCACTATAATAAAAATAATGAACATATCCAGAACACCCCCAAATGTCTCCATACCCTTGGTAATCCCTTCCTTCCCCTTTCTCCCAGCACCAGCCCCCTACACCATGGAACTGCTGGTCTGCTTCCTACCACTCACTATAGATTAGGCTGCAGTTTCTAGAATTTTATATAAATGGAATCATACAGCATACCTTTTTTTTGGTCTAGATTCTTTTGTTCAGTGTAATGGTTTTGAGATTCATCCATGTTTTTGCATACATCAAAATTCATTTCTTTTTATTACTGTGTAGTATTCCATCATATAGATAAATCACAATTTGCTTATTCATTAACCTTTTGATAGACTTTTGGGTTGTTTCCAGCTGGGGCTATTACAGCAAGGGCTGCTATGATCTAGATATTAATTATAATCCAAATCAAAATTTGAGCAAGCTTATTCTTTATAAAAATAGACAAGCTGATTCAAAATTTATATGGAAATATAAATGACCAGGGTGCCTGGGTGGCTCAGCGAGTTAAGCGTCTGACTCTTGATTTTGGCTCAGGTCATGATCTCAGGGTTGTGAGATGTAGCCCGTGTTGGGCTCCATGCTGGGCATGGAGCCTGCTTAAGATTCTCTCTCCTTCTCCCTCTGTCCCTTCTTTATGCTCGAATGCTCTCTCTCCCTCTCTGTCTCAAAAATGCAAATGACCTAAAATAGCCAAAAAAATATTTAAAAAGAAAAAAGTTGGAGGACTTAACTAACGGTTTCAAGATTTATTATAAAACTACAGTAATGAAGACAGTGTGGTTTTGACAAAAAGATAGGCATGTAGATCAATGGAACAAAATTGAGAGTTCAAAAGTAGATTTCACATTTATGGAACCGGTTTGCAACAAAAGTGCCAAGGAAATTCTAATGGGGAAGAGGAAAATCTTTTCAGCAAATGGTGCTGGAGCAATTGGATAAACACCACGCAAAGAACAAAATTCCAATTGTTACCTGATGCCAAAATTAACCCGAAACGGATAAACCTAAATGTAAGAGCTAAAATTATAAAAATAAAACTTCAGGGATCCCTGGGTGGCGCAGCGGTTTGGCGCCTGCCTTTGGCCCAGGGCACGATCCTGGAGACCTGGGATCGAATCCCACGTCGGGCTCCCAGTGCATGGAGCCTGCTTCTCCCTCTGCCTATGTCTCTGCCTCTCTCTCTCTCTCTCTCTCTGTGACTATCATAAATAAATAAAAATTAAAAAATAAATAAAAAATAAAACTTCAAAAACAGGAGAAAATCCTGCCTTGGGTTTGGCAAAAACTTCTTAGCACAACACTAAAACAGACATATAGACCAATGGAACAGAATAGAGAACCCAGAAATGGACCCTGAACTTTATGGTCAACTAATATTCGACAAAGGAGGAAAGACGATCCACTGGAAGAAAGACAGTCTCTTCAATAAATGGTGCTGGGAAAATTGGTCATCCACATGCAGAAGAATGAAACTAGACCACTCTCTTGCACCATACACAAAGATAAACTCAAAATGGATGAAAGATTTAAATGTGAGACAAGACTCCATCAAAATCCTAGAGGAGAACACAGGCAACACCCTTTTTGAACTTGGCCACAGTAACTTCTTGCAAGATACATCCACGAAAACAAAAGAAACAAAAGCAAAAATGAACTATTGGGACTTCATCAAGATAAGAAGCTTTTGCACAGCAAAGGATACAGTCAACAAAACTCAAAGACAACCGACAGAATGGGAGAAGATATTTGCAAATAACATATCAGATAAAGGGCTAGTTTCCAAGATCTATAAAGAACTTCTTAAACTCAACACCAAAGAAACAAACAATCCAATCATGAAATGGGCAAAAGACATGAAGAGAAATCTCACAGAGGAAGACATAGACATGGCCAACATGCACATGAGAAAATGCTCTGCATCACTTGCCATCAGGGAAATACAAATCAAAACCACACTGAGATACCACCTCACACCAGTGAGAATGGGGAAAATTAACAAGGCAGGAAACAACAAATGTTGGAGAGGATGCGGAGAAAAGGGAACCCTCTTACACTGTTGGTGGGAATGTGAACTGGTGCAGCCACTCTGGAAAACTGTGTGGAGGTTCCTCAAAGAATTAAAAATAGACCTGCCCTACGACCCAGCAATTGCACTGTTAGGGATTTACCCAAGATTCAGATGCAATGAAACGCCGGGACACCCCGATGTTTCTAGCAGCCATGTCCACAATAGCCAAACTGTGGAAGGAGCCTCGGTGCCCATCGAAAGATGAATGGATAAAGAAGATGTGGTTTATGTATACAATGGAATATTACTCAGCCATTAGAAACGACAAATACCCACCATTTGCTTCAACGTGGATGGAACTGGAGGGTATTATGCTGAGTGAAGTAAGTCAATCGGAGAAGGACAAACAGTGTATGTTCTCATTCATTTGGGGAATATGAATAATAGTGAAAGGGAATATAAGGGAAGGGAGAAGAAATGTGTGGGAGATATCAGAAAGGGACACAGAACATAAAGACTTCTAACTCTGGGAAACGAACTAGGGGTGGTGGAAGGGGAGGAGGGCGGGGGGTGGGGGTGAATGGGTGACGGGCACTGCAGGGGGACACTTGACGGGATGAGCACTGGGTGTTATTCTGTATGTTGGTAAATTGAACACCAATAAAAATTAATTTATAAAAAAAATAAAAAAATAAAAATATGAACCATAAAAGAATGAAATCAACAGATAGGATTTCATCAAATTAGAAATTTCTTCTCTTCAAAAGACACTGTTAAAGAAATGAAAGATAAGGGCAGCCCCGGTGGCTCAACAGTTTAAGCGCCACCTTCGGCCTGGGGTGTAATCCTGGAGACCTGGGATGGAGTCCCTCGTCGGTTTCCCTGCATGGAGCCTGCTTCTCCCTCTGCCTGTGTTTCTGCTTCTCTCTCTCTCTCTCTCTCTCTCTCTCTCTCTCTCTCTCTCTCCCTCTCTCTCTCTCTGTCATGGATAAATAAATAAAATGTTAAAAAAAAAGAAAGACAAGCCACAGATCATGATAAAATAGTTGCTAAACATCTATACAACAAAAGACTTTAATCTTGAATATATAAAAAGTTTTTACAAGTTCATTATAAGAAGACAGAAAATCCAATTTTAAAAACTGAGCAAAAGATGGGAATAGACACTTTGCCAAATAAAATGTTCAGATGACAAATAAGTACATGGAAAGCCACACAACCTCATAAGACATTAGGGAAATGCAAATTAAAACATACAAATATGTCTACACGCTGATCAAAATGTCCAAAATTAGAAAGGCGTCTGACTATAGCAAGTATACAAGGATGTTGAGCAAATGGAACATTTTATTGCTTTCAAATTTTTACAGTGTTTGATTATTACAAATAAAGCTGTCATGATTATTCCTGTATAAGTATTTATGTGGACAAGAGCTTTCATTTTTCCTAATTAGGGAGTGGAATAACTGGGTTTATGATAAGTATGTTTAACTTTTTAAGAAACTTTTCTAAAGGCTGTATGATTTCCCACCCATTCCCACTAGCAATGTAGGAATGTTAGGGTTAGGGTTAGGGTCCTTATATTTACAATGCAGGCATCTAGTTAGAAAATGCAAAGTTTTAATGTCAAGAGAGAGAGCCTCATAAAGATTTCTAGACTGATTTTTTAATCAATAGAATTGCTATACATCAAAAATAATGTTAGAAAATATTATGGAAAAGATTGTATTATGTCAACAAAACTTTAAGTTATTTAGGAATAAATCTAACAAGATATTTCAGTAAATTTAATGGAGAAAAATGACAAAATATTAAGAAAATAAAAGATCATCTGAATAGAGATATAGACTTTGTTCAAATAATTTCAGAAGTTTCAAAAGATGGCAGTCCTACCCAACTTAGTCAATACACTAGACATAATTCCATTTAAATACCAACAAGAATTTTTATGGAGTTTAAATAAATATGCTAAAACCCAGATGGAGAAGTGAAGAGCCAAGAATTGCCAAGTAAATTTGAAGAAGAGAGAACATTTTCACTTCCAGATATTTAACCCATTATGAAAGAACAGCAATTAAAACAGTATGATATTGGTTCACAGATGAACAAATAGGACAACAAAAGAGAGTGCAAATCTTAGAGACCTGTGTATATATAAAAACTTTGTGAAGTGACAGAAATGTTTTAGCAAATCAGAGAGACAAAGAGGCACTTAAAAAAATTTTTTTATTGGAGTTCAATTTGCCAACATATAGCATAACACCCAGTGCTCATCCTGCCAAATGCCCCCTCAGTGCCCATCACCCAGTCACCCCCACCCCGTGCCCACCCCCCTTTCCACTACCTCTTGTTCGTTTCCCAGAGTTAGGTGTCTCCCATGTTTTGTCACCCTCACTGATATTTTCACTCATTTTCTCTCCAACCACGTCGCAGCAAATAGTGGGTATTTGTCGTTTCTAATGGCTGAGTAATATTCCATTGTATACATAAACCACATCTTCTTTATCCATTCATCTGTCGATGGACACCGAGGCTCCTTCCACAGTTTGGCTATTGTGGACATTGCTGCTAGAAACATCGGGGTGTAGGTGTTCTGGCATTTCACTGCATCTGTATCTTTGGGGTAAATCCCCAGCAGTGCACCTGCTGGGTCGAAGGGAAGATCTAATTTTAACTCTTTGAGGAACCTCCACACAGTTTTCCAGAGTGGCTGCACCAGTTCACATTCCCACCAACAGTGCCAGATGGTTCCCCCTTCTCCACATCCTCTCCAATATTTGTTGTTTCCTGTCTTGTTAATTTTCCCCATTCTCACTGGGGTGAGGTGGTATCTCATTGTGGTTTTGATTTGTATTTCCCTGATGGCAAGTGATACGGAGCATTTTCTCATGTGCTTGTTGGCCATGTCTATGTCTTTCTCTGTGAAATTTCTGTCCATGTCTTTTGCCCATTTCATGATTGGATTTTTTGTTTATTGGGTGTTGAGTTTAATAAGTTCTTTATGGATCTTGGATACTAGCCCTTTATCTGATAGGTCATTTGCAAATATCTTCTCCCATTCTGTAGTTGTCTTTTAGTTTTGTTGACAGTTTCTTTTGCTGTGCAGAAGCTTTTTATCTTGATGAAGTCCCAATAATTCGTTTTTGCTTTTGTTTCTCTTGCCTTCATGGATGTATCTTGCAAGAAGTTGCTGTGGCCAAGTTCAAAAAGGGTGTTGCCTGTGTTCTCAAAGAGGCACTTTGTGTGATTGGAGGAAGTGTGGTTGGAGGAAGACTGAGAAAAAATTAATTGCAATTCCTATACCGTCACCTAAGGGAAAAAATATCTGCTATTTATGTAACTAGCAAATGCTTAGAATAGAGATGCTTGATGCATCGAATGTATAAAAATGCTACAAAAGAATAATAAAATACTACCTAATAGAAAAATAGACCAAAAATACGAAGAGCTATTTCACCTATTAGTAAATCTAATTGATCAACATTTGTCAGATATGCGTTCGATTTTGCTAATAATTATGAAAATGATCTTTTGAACAATTTCATATCAGATTAGCAAAAATGTTTAAAGTTTCACAATACCAGTGTTACCAAGCATGTGGGGACTTGGGAACCCACACACATTGCTGCTGGGGAGGTAAATTGATGTAACCTTTCCAGGGCATAATTTGTCAACAACCAGTAAAGCTGAGGATACTTACAGTTTATGACGCAGGATATGAGTCATTGGCTGGGAAATGGAGTAAATTTCAGATCTTTCAGTGACGATCGGATTGGCATGTTGCTAACTTTGTACTATGACTTCTTCGCAAAAGCATTTCTCAAAAAGGAAAGAGAGCTAAGAAGAACGGGACGAAGGGAGGAAGAGAGGAAAAGAAATTTTAAAAGGAAAAGAATGAAGAGAAAGCCTGGGTCCTTCACATAAAAGTACTATTAACTCTATTGTATTTCAATATGTTAGCACCAGCTCAGCAGTTTGTGTCAAAAATCATTTTAATATTGTACATTTAGCATCTTTTAAAAATATTGTTTGTTTGGGAATGGTTTTTCTACCATATTTTATTTTTACCTCTTATCACTTAAGAAGAGTGTTATTTTGTGAAATTTTTGGTCTCAGATGTATGTGTGGGTGGGTGTGCACGCTTTTGTGCATCAACTGATTTGCAGTGTAAAATATATTTATCTCTGGGCATTGTAGACAAAAAAGCTTGGAATACATTGTTGTAAGATGCCACCGTGGGTCATTCGCTTGTAAAAGGGATGGTGCCTGCCAGCACATGGGTCTTTAACCCCAGCCAGTGGGGTGCCCTCCATACCATGCCCCCATGCACTGAGCTAAGTCAACAGCGCTGAGCAAGTGGAATGAACAGAGGAGGTCGTGTGGTCACCAGAGCATGGCCCTGTGCTGCTGGGACCTTGAGCAGGCAGCTTTCCAACTGACCAGTGTGGAAGGGATACTCTTTGGAATGTGATGTCCTCTGAACTCATCTGCATTTAGGAAATAATCCTTGTAGATAATGCACTCCTTGATGTCATCAAGCTATGATGCTCTCATAGCAAAGAGAGGCAATGTATCCTACCAACACTAACAACATTTTTCAAATGTGTAGCCTTTCCAGGAAGGTCAAAATAAACCAAAGAGAAGGCTTCCCCCTTCCTTAAGGCTAGCTCATGGTATATCTAGAGTGGGGATATTGCATCTGGTTCTATCCTCGGCATCCAAAAGAGGTGAGATCCAAGTGAGAGGCAAGTATGACAAGCAACGGGATTGAGAAACTATCAAATGAAGTCTGATTAAAGTCCACAAACCTTTTAACTCTGAGAATAAAGGCTGAGAAAAAACTAAATAGGCCTTTAGAAAATCTAGAAGGTCCTTGCTACTCTGGAGCAGCATCACAGGGAAAAGAAAGACCTATGTTATTGAAATGGGCTAAACAAATGGGATTTTACCACAAAGATGATACAGAAATGTACTATTTCAAAATAGTCTGGATGGATTTATGAGCAATAAATCTACTCTTGGCTAATAAGGGAAACCAGAGCTATTTGAGACATATCCCTAAAGATACAATACAACTTTTCCTTGGTGATCCTCATTGGGAAGAAAATTCCGGCCTAGTGAACCATGAAACCAACCTTATGAGATGCATCTAAGGCCCTTAATATCTCTGCAAGAGAGCCATTCAGAACAAGGACAGCAAGCCACTGCTTTTCTTGAGATGGGAGAGTGGCGATCTCATCTTTATTCAGCTCTGGCTTCCTGCAGTACAGAGAGTCCTCTTCACTGTTCTCCTTTCCTTTCCCCCAACAAATTCCCAAAGGCCCAACAAGACCAGATGTGAAAAGAGGTGAGACACAGATGCAGACATAAATTCTTCCCTTTGTGACAGTGATTGCTCGGCCATGCGTGCCCCCTCCCATGTCAAATGCACGGTTCACTCGGAAAAATCAAGGACACATGGTGTTGACATTGTTCAGTTTCCAGAAACAGAGCTTAGATAGCAGGTACTGTGGTGTGTCTGTGTGTGTGTGTGTGTGTGTGTGTGTGTGTGTGACTGTCAGGATGCCCATTCAGGTGGTGTGGCTCAAGGAATGGAGGTGGTTTGCTTGTGGGACTTTATGGGAATTAATTTTAACTTTTACAGTGTAAATAGAGGCAAAGAAGAGGAGGTAAGAGCTGAATTGGAAGGAAAGCAAGAAAGGCAGTAACACAGAGTCAGGGAGACATAAGATCACACACCAATGTTGTCATAGCTGTGTGGCTTGAGGTCAATCATTTGATCTTGTTAGACCTCACTTTATCCCACTTTTAAAGGACAAAATTGAAAGATTCTGACTATCCCAAGACTCCATGATGCAGCCTATGCCTAGCATCAGAAAGAAATCTTTAAAATGCTGCATGCTAATGCCAATGTTGTGTGCCCAATCTCATTAAATTATTCCCACACAGGAGATACACCATCCAGAAAAACGTATTAGATGGGTCTCACAGGGGCTGGCAATGCTACTGTCTGATGCTATCATTACTGTTGTCTTGTGTGCTTCTTCTGGTCCCTCATCCTCTGTACCCACCCTCACTATGATTAGTAGCTCCTCAACTGTCTCCCTGCATCTCCCAGTGACCTGCCAGGAATGAACTCTGACTGTTCCAAGACCATGGTCCTGGGAACTCAGGGTGATCCTGATGCCACTTACTATCCCCCCTTCACCTTTGTCCCTAATTTATTTGGTGTTGAGTTGGGAGCAAAATCTTGGGAAAGAACCAACAAAGCAAGGACTTGCAATGTAACACAAGCCCTCACGTACGTACGTACAATAGCAAAAAAGATGAATCTTGCTTTTTACAGGGAAAATTTGACTGGTTGTCCAATAGCTCTTCCCCAGACACAGATTGTACGACAAATGAAAACATTGTTTTTAGGATCATTTGGATTCTTAGTTCCAAAAATGATATGGTAAGAGTCAGTACTACTTAAGGGTTACATATCCTTTCCCCCCTCTCTGACAAGTGCAAATGTCACCACCAAACAGCCAGTCAACAATAGAATTGCACAATGAAGGCTTGATGATGATGATGATGATATCATTTATTGAGCAATCCCTATGAGCACTTTACATGTACTAACTTATTTGTTCTCTCTTCAGCCCTATGATATAGCTACTATTATTATCCTCATTTCATAGATGAGCAAAGTTTAAGAGAAAGCAGTTAAGCAACTTGCTTATGATCACACAACTAATAGGTGGTTAAAGCTATGTTCCAACACATACAGTGGCTTCAGGAAGCTTCTGTGCCTTTGGTGGACTTATTTCCTGCCGGTACATATCTATTCATCAAATATTGATTGAGCTCTCACAATGTGCTAAGTTCTTACCTCATAAAACATTTGTCTGGTGGGAGAGAGAGAAGTTAAGCAAATGATTATCCAAATATGCATTTAAATTATAATTATAATTAGTGCCATAAAGAAGAAGCCCTAAGCGCTTCTTGGAGAAATCATAACGAAAAAAAAAATGGATTTCTGCTGAGTAGTCAAGGAGGGCTCCCTGAGAAAGTGGTATTTAAGCTGAGAGAGGAAGCATAAGAAGGAGGGAAGAAAACATGGACTATATCAAAGGAACATAGCATGTTTAAGGACACAGGCCCTGAGTCAAGAGCTAGCTCAATATTTGGGAAGCTGGTGGTGTCAGGTGAAAGGGGCATGAGGGGAGAACAGAGCAGAAGACAAGATGTCCAGACCTTCATGAGCCAAAATAAATCTTTGACTCTTTGGTCTAACAGCTCTTGGTAGTGCTGTTGGCTCTTCTCCATTTGCCCCTCCAGACCCACACTCTATTTCCTCCCAGGCCCTGCTCTAGGCCCCAGGAGGCTGACTTGCTATTCTCTATCAACCAGCTCCCTTGGGCTCTGGCTTCCAGCTGGGTTCGGCCCACAGTCAGTGCCTGCCAACGATCAGAGGACAGGCAAGGACTGAGGTCATGGATTTTGTTAGATGGCACAATCCTCCAGCTACAGCAGCGTTTCTCCATCTTCTTTCCTTTATCACCTCCCCCCTGGAAATTTTGAAGACATTTTGTTTTCCTATTTGCTCCCAGCAAAATGTGTTTATGCATTGCATATGTTTATGCACCCTATATATGTGCTTTATATGTAAAAAGAGGGCTTTTTGTTTCACAACCTCCTAACCAATTTTTCCCCCTCGAAAGTGTTATCACCCTATCGAGAATGTATGAGTTACAGCCACTCCCTTACATTGACCCTTCAAACTCCAGGAGGTGATGGTTGCCAGTATTGCTAGCCCATTCCTTATTGGTTTCCCTTTCTCCTGCCTGCACTTTTGTATAATCCCCGTATTGAACTCCCCTGCTTACCATTCGAGTGAGCTTACCATTTCCTCCCAGAATACTGGAACGCTGTTATAACAGCCTTTGAAAATATTTAAGGAGGAGAATGACACTGTCAGATTTGCATTTTAAAACACACTGGGACTGTGTGAAGAATGTACCGTTGTGTGGTAGGAGTAGGTGACCAATATCAAGGCCATTAACATGGTGACAATGACTGGCAATAGCAGTATAGTTACTGGAGTATTTTTCCACTTTATCCAAATGATTGGTGTCACTACATTAAATCAAATCCCTGTATCTATCCCAACAGTCATGGCCTCTTGAAGGAAAACCATTATGAGAGAATCTGCCAATTTGTATTATCACATAAGGATTTGTAAAACTAAGGAGCCAAGGAAGAAAGCAAATAAAATTTTCTTACCATTTGAGAATCAGACTCAAAAAGGGAAAGGTTTAAACAGGATTCGACCTGGGGCTCCTGGGTGGCTCAGGGGTTGAGCCTCTGCCTTTGGCTCAGGTCATGATCCCAGGGTCCTGGAATAGAGTCCCACATCTGGCTCCCTGCAGGGAGCCTGCTTCTCCATCTGCCTATGTCTCTGCCTCTCTCTGTGTGTCTCTCATGAATAAATAAAATCTTTAAAAATAAATAAATAAACAAGATTTGGTCTAGATGCAGATTCATGCCCCAAGTGCAATCCCAAGGTCTTCAGAACTCAAAGCCAGTCATAACAGGAGCTACAATGAACTGAATGTCCCAGTACACTGCTAGGCACTTTAAATATATAGCCTTCTAAATCACTCCACTAGCCCTGCAGGATTTACCATTATTTTTCCACTTCAGAGCTGAATAAACCAAGGCTCAAAAAAGGCAAGTAACATTCCTAAGGTCAAATATATACTATATAGATGGTACTTTTCATCATAAAAAGTCAAACTCGCTTTAGCTATCAAAGAGTACTCAATTCAGCATGAGCCTTCCTATAGAAAGAACATAGTTGGCAAATAAGTTTCATTCCTCATTCCAACTCCATCTGATTGGGAATGACTGCCTGGAACACTGTGTTGAGAATTCTGAGA
The DNA here is from genome assembly GCF_905146905.1 of Nyctereutes procyonoides. Lineage (NCBI taxonomy): Eukaryota > Metazoa > Chordata > Mammalia > Carnivora > Canidae > Nyctereutes > Nyctereutes procyonoides. The sequence continues at coordinate 7,291,869 of NW_026575030.1, read as the reverse complement.
CTGAATTGGGCAATGTAGGAGAGATTGCTATAATTGATTAGTGATGTCTGCCACAGATAAGAGAGTGGGAAATAGGGGTACATGGGCTACTTCTCTTCCATCTCTCACAGACTTCTGCTACCTAAGGAGATATAAAAGTTAATGCTCATCCCAGGCCAGGCTGCAGCTGGCAGTGACTGTTCTCAGGGTGCTAAGTCTACCTGGAAGCATGATGCTATATTTTCAAACAGGATTTATTTTTATTATTCCACAGCTTGAGCCAATGAGCCCATAAAAATAATGTGTGGGAACAATCCTCTTTCATTGCCTGTCATGCACTCAGCATGCTGACATCTCCAAAACTCAAGGAGCTATTTTCACATCATATCACTAGGCCAAGGAGGTATGAATTGAATTCTCTTCCCTGACGTTCTACTCTGCTGTACATTCTAAGGTCTTTCATGGAATAGAGATAAGAAAGACAAATACTCAAATACACTGTTATCCAGGCAAGCACCCTAGGATTGTAGAGGGTGGTAGTGTTTTTTTCTGGCAGAGAAACATGAAACCACCAATAAAACAGAACAGAACCACCAGCTCCCCAGCAGACGATTGAGAATAGAAATCACAAACATTTACTTTTAGCTAAATGTGAACAGATGTAGTAAGTCATGGAATATTTTCTGGTATACCATTTATTCACGTACTCATTCATCAAGAGTGTAAGGAAGACAAAGTAATGTGAGACAGAGTGTCCACCCCAGATCATCCACAACTAGAAGGGAAGGAGATACAAGAGCAATAACAAGACCACATACCTGTCCTAGACGGTTGAGGTATAGCTATTATGGTGAGTAGGGCTGGTCACTCCCCAGAAGGGACACAGGCTGCTCTGAGTCCTAGGATGGGCAGACATGGAATTTGTTCTGCTAAGACAACTTCAGGAGTATAAAATGCCTCCTAGATTTCAAAATGTTATCGGTGGTGAAACAAACCTACAATGGTCAACCAGTTCCTACAAATAAGTGTTCAGACTAATTTAACAATAAAACAAGTGGTATCTAGGTCGCTCAGTAGGTTAAGTGTCTGCCTTTGGCTTAGGTCATGATCCCAGGGTCCTGGGATCGAGCCCCGCATTGGAGTCCCTGCTCAGCAGGGAGTCTGCTTCTCCCTTTCCCTCTGTGGATCCCTCTGCTTGTGTTCTCTCTCTCTCTCTCTCTCTCTCTCTCTCTCTCTCTCTCCCAAATAAATAAATAAAATATCAAAAAAACACAATGAGTATAGCACAGTACTTACCTTGAAGACAATGGTAAAAAGTGAAAGGAGTAAATATGGTGCCTAGAGTGTGGTAAGCACTCTATAAACATTAGCTATTATTTCTGCTATTGTTTCTGGTATAATAACTGTGGCAGATGATATTCATAGACATAATTATCCAACCCCTAATGACATTAACTCAGGTTACTAAATGTCTTCTGTCTTCACCTGCATCTTCTTGTTTGTTCCTCACAACTTCTCTGTGTGAGTAGGATTATTACCCCATTCTACAGACCAGGAAAGTGAGTTTAAGTGGACTCCAGTCTGGATCTCTCTCCCATAATCATCACTTACGGGATATCAGAGAAGGATTAATGGATGCATCCCCAGCCCTGACCCCTGGGGGATTTTTCTACAGGGGCGTATGATTTCACCCAAGACAGCCCCAGGGGGATTGAGAGTTTTCAGTTGTCCATCTTGGTCTTCCACACTGCCCTGACGTCTCCCAGTCCCCCAAGGGGGTCCCCAACATTGAAGCCACCTGTCAGAGCTCACGATGCATTTCTACCTCGTGGGAACCGCAAGTTGGGCAAGTGGCTGAATGGTCATTGGCTCAGTTTCCCCACTCTCTAAAGAGACGATCAGTAGTCACCACTGTGGTGGAGAGGAATGAGTTGTTTGGCTATAAACACTCCTCAGGAGACCTTTCTCTGAAGTCGGGGGTGGAGCTGGCTCCTCTCCCCACTGGCTACTCACAGCTGCCCCTGGATTCCCTTTCAGACCCCACTGTCCATTTCCTCATCATCTCCTAGGAGCACCCCCAGGGGGGTTCTGAATCCTTCCCACCTTGCCTATGGGCTTACATGCAATTGGGCTTTGCAGAACCCTGCCTGCCCCAATCCCACTATGTTGTCTGTCCCCTCTCCAGGAGGTAGGAAGCCTGAAACAATTACAATACAAACCCCAACAGTTCCTTCAGCCCCTGGGTGCACTCCTTACCTGATTTAGCTTCTTTCCACAATCCTGGGCAGTTCTAGTTTCAAGTTTTTCCTTGGTCCCTCCCACCTTATTACTTTGTTGTCACCTGGGTTCAATGGTTTTCCACTCCTCAGCGATGGGTCATGCTTCACTCCTAGTCTGCTCAACCCTCCCTGGCTTCTGACTTCATGTCTCCAAGACATCTCACCATTCTTGGGGGGTGGGGAGTGGTGGAACGGTTGGTGGGTGATGGAGGTACTTGTTGGGAGCAGGGTGGGCACCATGGAGTGGTGAGCACCAGAGCCCAGCCTGGGGCGAAGGAGGGGGTGTTGGATTGTGCAACTGTACGGTCAAAGTCTGTCTTTCTTTAAAATTGTGATGGGGCCCCTGGGTGCCTCAGCAGTTGAGTGTCGGCCTTTGGCTCAGGTCATTATCCTAGGGTCCTGCATTGGGCTCACCGCAGGGAACCTGCTTTTCCCTCTGCCTATGTTTCTGCCTCTCTATGTCTCTCATGAATGAACAAACAAAATCTTAAAAAAATAAAATAAAATAAAATTGTGATAACATGCTCAATGCAAATTATTTGGCATGAATTTTAAATTTTAAAAAATCTTGCTTTTAAGTACCATTTATCTGGTACACCTGAAACTAATGTAACTAATGGAACATAGTGCATCATCTATACTTCAGTCAAAAAAATTTTTTTCTTAACTAAACTGACAAAAAGAACAAAAGATAAATTGCATTTGTCTGGATTACTGAGTCCTTGGGCACTCTCTTAAATGTTGCTGAGGAGTCTCACCTCAGTCCTCCTGTGTACTACTAGATTTGCAAACATAAATAAGTGATTGACATCTCTGCGGTTCAGTTTTCCCAGCTGTAAAATGGGTATCATACACTCTCCCACCCACAATTACTCTCAAGAGGATGCGTTGAAATCTTAGCATAGTGCTCCAGAGCATTGTCAGCAGCCCAAAAATGTTATGATGATTATTTCATGCCCGTGTAGAATCCACACAGCTATATCCAGCTTCAGATTCAGATTACCTTCAGGAGACTCCTTTGTAATGTTGTCTCTCGTTCTTCTAACCTTCCCTCAAAGGCACCTCAACCCAAGAATCACTCCAGTGACCCAGCAACTTGTCACAGAACTACAAACTCTCCAAATGAAATTTTTTAATTCTTTTAAAATGATTTTATTTATTTATTCATGAGAGACACAGAGAGAGAGGCAGAGACACAGGCAAAGGGAGAAGCAGGCTCCATGCAGGGAGTCCAATGTGGGACTGATCCAAGGACCCCGGGATCATGCCCTGGGCCGATGGCAGAGGCCCAACCATTGAGTTATTCAGGTGCCCCAGCCACCCAGGTGCCCCTATTGTTTTTAACATTAACCAAAATTGTCACACGTAGAATGCACGTGGCAGGGAAATGATGCTACAACTTTAAACGATACGCATTCTTAATCTATATCTTTGCGGGGGTGGGGGTGGGAAGGGAATTACCAGTAAAATCACTGGGCTAAAAAGCCACCAAACCTGAAAGGGTAAGAGCAGTGGCAGCCAAGGGGTGTCCTAGGAAGGCAATGGAAAGACCTTACTTACAGTTTGGAGGTGGCCTTGGAGGTGGAGGGTGCAGGAAGGGATAGGCAGTGAACACCAGAACATCTATCATCTTGGGAATTAAAGAGGCAGTTTCGACTATCAGCTTTCAGTGTAAGTGTCCTCCAAAACTGGAGAGAGGCCATCATGAGGAGACCGTTCATCTGTCAGTCAGCTGGGAGATTCTTCAAGTGGGTTCACATTAGAATCATCCACACCCCCAGTTTGACAATCATTGTTTCCCACCATTCCTCCCCCACCCATGGAGGGAAGTTTAATCCACATGTTTCTGATTTGTTTACACCCAACTCCCCACAATGTTATACTGAGACAGCGTTTGGACAGGCAGGAAAATTTCAGTGCTTCTTAACATTTTCCTGGTCTGCCTTCTCAATTCCCACCTCCCTCACTGTGTGGACCTGGACTCTTCCTTTGGCCTGCCATAAATCACCTCCACTCCAAAGGCTGCAGCTGAATTCCCTGCTCCCCGCCTGGGATATTTCTATGCCTTTGCAATTTGGCAAGCACAGGATCCTTCATTCCTATAAAGTGGAAATCCAAACTTGTCTTTTGTAGAAACTCTGCCCCCCCACACACACTTATCGGCCCCGCCACCCCCCGGCCCTGCTACAGCCATCAGACTGATGGGAAATAAAACTTATGTGCTCAGAAAGGTGCCATGCTCACTTGTCCTTCCGCACCCACCACCTTCAGCACCCAGCAACTTCCACAATACAGGTCAGAGAGCACTGGAACTCAGGGATATTCCACTCACTGTTGGTTCCTGCCAGAAGTCCACTGAGGTGCACAATGCCTTGCTCGGGTTGCAAGGTTAAATGATTGCTGCCAAGAGTTTTTAAAAGTCAGCCCCAATGTTCTTAGAGCAGTTGGTCAAGGGTAGAGAGATGTACGAACACATTAAAATGGACACTTTAAGCCGGCATTTCATAGCAGTCAGAGCTTATCTACTCAGTAAATGTCTTATTTAAAACTTGGAGTTTGTGTGTGTGTGTGTGTGTGTGTGTGTGTGTGTGTGTGTTGATTGCATTTTAATCCCGTTCTCAAAGACCCATTAACATATCATACACATACCCTTCCAGGAATAAGTTATCGGTTTCATGGTTTGACCATTAAACTGAGAAAAACAAGTCATTTGTAAACCCAATACAATTCATAAGTTCCCACTTATAAAGTAATCCCTGATATGCACTCCAAAGCCCCAGGGACAGCTCAACACAACCAGTTTTTGGTGATCTGGTGATGAAAGATATATTATTGAAATCCAGGAAACCTTGGGAAAAAACTGAATAGCAAAACTATCTAAATTGAAATGAAATGCAGATCGCTTGACTGCCAGCAAGTTTCTTCCTTCCTTCCTTTCTTCCTTCCTTTCTTTTTTCCCCCCAAAACAATTCCACATAAATGTCTCAAGGCTTAGGACACGCAATTAAAAGATTTATACTTAGACCAGAAGCAAAACAATTGCATGGGTTTCAGGGGCCCTGGCATTTTCAAGATGCATTGGAGAGGCTTGCAGAGGACATGGGCTGACATATGACCCCTTCTCTCTGCCCCACCAGCCGGGCAGTTTTCTGGGTGCCACTCTCAGAACTCATTTTCCCAAGCTGCCTAAGCCCCGCCTGCTCTCCCATAGGACTAGAATTACTAGAATGTCCACCATGTATGACCGTTGGTGAAAACTACCTTGTCCTGAGCAGCATTTTTCATTAAGCAACACAATTTGAGGCATGTTTGGGGAAAGGAACCCTATGGGAAAGTCAGATAGCTTACAGAGACAAAGGAGGCTCTGTCTGGCACAATGATACAGTTATTGTAGGATTTCACACTTTCCGCTCAACTCCCAAGTCCTTCTGTGAGCCAGACTTTAGGATCGCAGTCTGACTGTCCGTCTCCCAACTCATACAAGAAGGTCTCCAGATTTGGGAAGGATTTCACTTCCAATCTCAGAACTCGGCCTATGAAAGGGACTGACTCATGTCTAACAGTTGCCTCTAGACAATATTGTTCGTTAGGATTACCATTCTCTCATAATTCCCTTTTTCTCATCTTTCAGAATTAGAATTTCAAATACATTAGCCCCTTCTCCCTGGCCATTCTTTTCTTCGACACCGTCTTCATTATGAACAGCTCCCCAGAATTTGGTAATGAAACCCCAGTGTAGAGTAGATTCCTTCTGGAAAAAAAAAAAAGATGTTATTAACAGAGAAATGCACCCTGACTAGTTTTGTGTCTACAGAAAGAAAAGTCGGGTGATTCAGTGGCCATATTTTCAGAACGCTCTGTCAATGACAGTTGGAAACATATGTTTTTTATAAATTTCTCATTCCCAAACAAAGACTGACAGTAAAGCCCGGGGCTTTGATATTTATATAAATTGTTAAGTGGTTCACTGGGGAAAGTACATTTCAATTAGCATGTCACTGCTTATCATGTGGGCTTCAGGAAAGGCGTCCTGATTAAGCTCGCTGTTCAGCGATACATCAAAAGTTGGGTCTTACCTAAGAGCTGTTCTCCTCAAAACCAAGGCGTCACCTGATGCTAGGCTGACTTTTCTGAGATTTTATGTAAAGTCAAATTAGACGTTCAAAATCTGACTTTAAACTGCACCAGTTCAAAAAAAGAAAACAAAAACAAAAACAAAAAATCACTCCGGTTAGTTCAGTACACGTTAGTCCAGCTACTGCTGCTAGGTGGTAAGGCGTGAATCAGTCCTGATTTCTCGGCGGTTCTTAGTGTAAGTGTTATTGGTTACCAAATTTAAAACAAAAAGCTATTTCTGGTTATGAGCTCTTCTGGGGGAGGAGACAGGACCTGAGGTCAAAACCAAGTGAAAATAAACTTCGCCTTTGTTTGTGGCTTTCCAAAATGACAATTCGACGTCTTCGAATAAGAGATTTCCTTTCTCAGAATCTGCTCTCATTCATCTTTTGAGGCTGAGATTAGGTTCATGAGCTATAGATAAACCAACAACTCATCATTCCAAAGTCATCCTGCGAGCTGTGGTCTTATTCCCTCTCCTTTTATGTACTCTGCTGCCGCCCTTAGGACAACATTATAAGTTATGAGGTTTTTCAGTGGGGCTTTTTTTCTGATGTGTCACTATTTTGCATCTCATTAACTCAGGCAGACATCCTTAAGATTGACAGTACAATTTTGTGCGATTCAATCCAGGGGAACATTCCAATCTTGCCCAGCCTGAAGAGTCCAGGAAAGACAAGGACACCAAATTTGTTCTCCTTATCTGCCCAATTTAGTAGCCATTTGTCACCGTTAATTAGTCAAGGGTGAAATGATTACCCACAGCTTGAGTTAGGGAATAAAGTCTGGTTGGCAGCGAAAAGAACAATCGGTTCATATGGGAAATGTGAGGTGAGTAGGTGGTACGGTTACAGGACACAAGGCAAGTCTACACCCAAAATATCTCTGACTCATGTCTGAAATTGTGCCATTTGTGATTCATCCCTTTGTGTTAAACATTGCTTTCTTCCTGGGGTTGTTTTAAAATATCCACAGTCCAAGAAAGGGTACAAAACAAGACCCTGATTTAACCGACATGAATTTATTGAGCCTTTTCCATAAATCCAGAATGACATTTCAAAAAGAAGGAAGATATGGCCATTGTCCTCAAAGAGCTCACCAACTAGCACTACGTAGGTAAAGAAGTTTCATTCCTTAGAAGACACTCCCTTCGTGCTCCACCCCTTTAATTACTGTGCTCCTCATACCTTCATTTCTTAACTCAAGTTTACTGAAAGTCAAGTTTACTTTCACTGACTCTCCTGTGTCTTCCATTTATTTCCACCCTTAAGACCCTGCCCCTGGTCACTCCTATGAATCAGGTCACCAAGCACCTCTTCGGCACCAAATTCAAAGATTTTCTTTCTGTGTCCATATCTTATGTAACCTCTCTGAAGAGATGGACTTTCCGAACACTTCTTTCTTCAACTCTCCTCTTTAGATCGTTCACATTTTTATTCCTATATCTTCCTTTTAAATGTTGGTGAACTTCCAAGTTCAGGTCTTTTACCTCTTGCCTTTCTTCCAGCCAGTGGTTCCCAACTAGGGGAATTGTGTCCTGTTCTCTCCCCTCTCCCCCAGGGACATTTTGCAACTTCTGGAAGCATTTTTGGTTGTTGTAACCAAGGAAAGGGGATGCTACTGGCATCCAGTGGATAGAGGCCAGAGGTGCTGCTAAATGTCCTACCATGCACAGGCAAGTTCCTCACCACCACACCAAAAACCCATCCCATCCAAAATGTCAATAGTGTCAAAACTGAAAAGGTTCCATATTATCCATGGGTAATGTCATGCACACACACAACTTCCCCTACTACTCCTATGCAAATTTTATCCAATTGTTGTCTTTATCTTTTTAAAAAGAATGTATTTATTTATTTATTTGAGAGAGAGAATGCACACTAGAGAGAGAGAGAGAGAGAGCACAAGTGGGTTGCAGAGGGAGAAGGAGAAGCATGCTCCCCACTGAGCAGGGAGCCCAGTGTGGGTCTTGATCCCAGGACCCTGAGATCATGACCCTTGCTGAAGGCAGACACTTAGCCTACTAAGTCACCCAGGTGACCCATTGTCTTAATTTTTGAAAGAGATAAAGCAGAAGCCCAGAGCCACATGCCCTATGGACTGTAGTCATCTCTCCTCTGGGTCTCACAGCACCTGAAAGGGAACGGCATCAGGACAGAGCTCATTCTTTCCTCTCATGAAGCATCTCTTAGTTGGTGACACCATCTCATCTCTCAGACTTGACCCCTAGGAGCCTTCCTCATTATCTTTGGCATTCGAAATAGACTCAGAACCAACCTTCTTTCTGCAGACTCCCATCCCTGCAGTTCACCCCTTAAACAGCTGCCAGAAAGCCTGTCTATCCTGCCTTCTCCAAGTCTTCCACTTCATGACCACCCCCACATTATCTTCTCATCCAGTTAATCGTAATGATACCAATGTCTAATATTTATTGAGCATTGTTCCAGGTGCTCCATGAATTCTGATTTTATCTCGCTTATGGGATGAGGCCATTATCATATCCATTTTACAGATAGCAGAGTTGAAACTGGGGAAAGTTAGCTAACTTGACCCTGGCCACAGAGGTGTAAGTGTCAAAACAGAGATTTAAGCTTGAGAGTGACAGGTTCCAGACCTGATACTCATAGTGATCACATGCTACCAATTCCTTTGTCTTCACACTTACAAGAGGACAGGTCCTCCTGTAACAGAGGAGCAACTGAATATATAATGTATAATGGAGGACTAATTTAATATGAACTAATTTATTCTATTCTGAGGTATAAGTAGTCTGTTATAGCCCTTAGTATACCGTATTTTGTGTTTGTTTAGCTCAATTCAAATCAATTCAACAATATTTTATACAAGATAAATATGTATATATAAATATATGATATAAACATACATATTACTCATCAATATATTATCTGTGCTTGACACCAAGGGCATGTAGTCAAGTAAATACTCAGAGAGTAGTGGCTCTTGTTACCATGTCATCATTAGAACTGACAGACTGGGACAAGTGACCTCCACCCCCATATCAACACAGCCTACCTCCCTCAGCACGGATCAGCAGCACAGATACCCTGGCAACCAGAGAAAAATAAAAAGGAGTAAAGTGTAAATATAAACTATTAAAATGTGAATTTTTGACTTGGGATTGGTAAGGAGACATGTAAGATTATACATATAGAGGTACCTGGGTGGCTCAGTTGGTTAAACATCTGCCTTTGGCTCATGTCATGATCCTAGGATCCTGGAACTGAGCCCCACCTGAGGTTCCCTGTGAAGAGCCTGCTTCTTCCTCTGCCTCTGTCCTCCCCCGACTTGTGCTTGCTTTCTCTCTTGTGCTCTCTCTCTCTCAAATAACTAACTAACTAACTAACAAATAAATAAATAAATAAATAAATAAATAAATAAATAAATAAAATCTTTTTTAAAAAAAATATTGCATGTATAAGACCTTATTTCTCTGGAGTTTTGGAGAAAAAATGTTCAGTTCCACTAGAAAGAAATCTTGGACCACCTCAGGGACTGGTAATAGCAGAGGCCAAGTACAGCCACTCTTACCTCCCACCCCACCCTGCACCTCTCCTCTCACCTGTGGGCAGACCTGCGGAGGTGGGTGGAAGCTCCCTGGGGGTCAAACAACCTCTTCCACCAAAGGCTGGTCTTTACTTGAATGGCAAGAAGATCTGGCCCTGAAAAAGGGATACTGGTCCAAACTTCTCACACCATCTTCCCATGGTGGTGTGCTGCTGAGGAGAAGTTCTAGGCCCAAGTCAGGGCACCTGGATTCTACTCCTGGCTCTGCCACTATACTCTACGTACATTTGCTTTGACAGTTCCTTTTTCGAAATCTTAATTTCTCCATCTGTGAAATGAAAAAATTGGTCTCTTCTCTACCAGCTGTACTATTATTGTAAGGATCCACTCTCAATTCTATTTATTCTACAAACTATAGATTCATACAATTCACACCCCCATACATTTTAATCTTACTGATCTATCCCTTATAAATCATCCAACACCTCTTCCCCTCTCATATACATAATTTCCCCAAAACACTACCCCCAACTTCCACTTTATTCAATCCCACCCCAAAAAAACAACATATCATACCAATTCTCCTTCCCACCCAAAACATCTATTCCCTCTCTAACCTCCTACCCTCCCACATTTTTACTTCTCCCTATCAAAACACTATACCACCCACCCTTCCCCTTACACCAAACATCATCCAACCTTCACCTCTCCAAACCCCCCCTAACACTTCTACCCTATATCACTCCCTTCATCTCTTCAACCATCCCCCATCAACAATATCTCACCTAAAAACTCATACTACCCCCCCATCAAAAACCATATCATACAACACACCCACCCCCCCCATCCCCCCCCCACACACCCCCCCAAAAAAACCCAAAAAAAAAACACACACACCCCCAACCCCCCCCCCCCCCCCCCCCCCCCCCCAACCCCAAACCCCCCCCCCCCCCCCCCCCCCCCCCCCCCCCCCCCCCCCCCCCCCCCCCCAAAAAACCCCAAAAAATATAAAAATATTCCCATCCCCCAATAATTATATTTCCCTTATTTTTCCCCCCCCCCCCCCCCCCCCCCCCCCCCCCCCCCCCCCCCAACCCCCCCCCCCCCCCCCCCCCCCCCCCCCATATCTGCCTTTTCCTCCACCATCCCAGCATCGGTGACCCTCCTCAAGCTGGACCCTTATGGAATTCAATGAACATCCATCTTTGGTCTGGGCTACTCAAGTATCCTTGCTCCTCCATAGAAATCTCCAAACCTGTTCTTAAGCTTTGATGCTATCCCTAATGGGACCAAAAGCTATCCTCAAAATGTAATACTTGGGATTCTTCTTTGAATCCATCAAGAGTAACTGTTACTTAGAAATATCAGCTGTTCCAGGGCACATGTGTGGATGTGATGTGATGCTTAACAGGCAGTTAAGCATCTGACTCTTGGTTTCGGCTCAGGTCTTTCCCTCTCAATATTACTACCATAACAATAATAAATAACCCCATGGCTTCGAAATCCTGTTCTACAACTATTTCTTGAGAATTTGCCTAGACCTATGTTTATAAAATGAGAGACCTATGTTTGCAAAAATCCCCCCTGGGGCTATTGCCCTCTGACTGGGGAAGCAGGAGTGCTCCACAGAATGACCACAGAGACCACTCTGGACAGTGCATCAAGCAAAATGAGATAAGGTCGCCCAATACACTTATGTTTACAAGGCATCTCCTTGATTGGGATTAATAGCAAATTTACAACTACATGTGTGATTTTTTTTTATCTGTGTCATAAAAAGACCAGAGGGAAATATACTAAATTTAACTAATGCTTTCCTTGAGGAGGGCAACAAGAATGTTTTTTCTTCTCTTTACTACTTTTTATTTTTAGAAGGACAAATAAAAGGCAGTTTCCCAATGGATGTTGAGGTTCTCTTAAGTATTTAATGCCACCAGTCAATATGTACTTGTCAGCAATGTGTTCCTTTACATACAATAATCCATGAAGCTAAGTTATGTTATGATCCTATTTTATCATTTATGAAGATTTTTTGAGACAGACAATCCAAGTCTACACAGCTGGTAACTAATGGATATAAGAAGTAAAGCCAGGCAGGCTAGCCCTAGAACTTGTCACCTCAGCCATTCTGTTCTATTATATAATTTTTCAATAAATAAGTGGTCACACTCCTCCCCGCCCAACAAAGCTTATGATTCCTAAAAAAAAATCTATCAAATCTCTCCTGAAGTCTTTTCAAAGGAAAAACAAAAGGAACCCACAGAGAACATATCGTTTGGTCATTTTCACCATGAGTTGTACCAAGGACTATGGGAGTATGTCCTGAATGACACATTCTCTCACAATGTGAAATTGTGATACCAGAGAGCTATGAACTCTGAAAGCTGGCAGGAGCTGCTGAAGCAGACACAGCCTCCCCAGGAATCCAGGCACTAAAGTCAAGGTTTACAGTAAGTGATGAATGCCAACCAGTGTTCTGACCTAAGCATGGGCTTTTGTGAAATTCATACTCCAGTGTCTTAAAATGCTTCATGCATGAAATGCATATTTCTCTTATTTTATAATTATTTTTTAAAACATATGGACCAAGGGCTTAAACACTTCCTCCATTTTCCATAACAGCTATAAAAAAGGGGATTGAGACAGTTTGATGTGGTGAAATTTCTCACCATACTTTCTAACCCCATTCCTTCGCAGACACAACAGGGCATTATGGAGGGTTGAGAGAGAAAAATAAGGCTCTTTCTCTTCCCATGGTTACCTTGTCTTGACGTGGACCTGTCCATCATGGCAGAGACAGATGAGATTTTCAGGGTATAGATATTAATCCTTGCCCACCAGTTATTTCCACTGAGAGCCTGGCTGACTCTCTGGGGCAGCTAGTGTGGTGATTTGGAGCTAAAGTTTAAACTATTTTTTTTTCTAGTTGGAAGAGTCTTGTTTCCCAACTCTGGAAGTGCCTCTCTGTTCCTGTTGGAATGCTGCTGGGATCTGTGATGTCTGGGTCTCTTGGTGCTGAGATACCTGCCCCAGCTCTCCTCTCTCCCACCTGACTGTTAGCAATTCATTTCAAAGCCATCAGATGCAAAGGTATTTCCCGACAGAGAGCATCATGTTGTGACAGAAGCCTGAGGGCAGAGAGAGAAAGAGTGAGAAAATTGGCTTGTGAGAAGTTGGATTGTCTATTTGTGAGCTACTCTCCCGCCTAGTAAGGAGACCATTTTTCTGATAAGAGAAAGGTATGACCAGACCTTTGTGATGGAGTGAAGTCAGATTCACATGCCAGAGGAAGAAGGTAACAGTAACTTCTTTCACAAATAAATCTTAACACATGCAATAGAGAAAAGTGTGCGGTAGAGAGATTTCTGGCTCAGATGGGTCCACTGGCCATTAGGTTGGCTACTTTTGTTCCCCCAAATTCTTCCTCTTAGAGTGCTCTCGGATTACTTCTGGGCCTCAGCATTGACCTTGGAGGAGAAACAGAACTACTGCCTGTTAACACTATTCTTAGGTCTGGGTTATGGCCCTTCCCGTGACACCTTATGAAGAGCTGAAATGAACGTTCATATGTGATAGAATTTCAAAGGAGAAATCAATGCAGAACTCAGATTGTGACCTATGAGATGGAACTTCTTCACCTCTATTCAGCTTACTCCAGTCAACTACTGGGGTCTCCTTATCCTCCTGTCTTCTGTAGTGGGTGCTGTGCTGCTTTATTGTTCCTCATCTGCCCACCACAACAGTACTACCAGGAGCACTTGTCAAGATGTCTTCCCTGCTCAAGGTTTAGAGTGAAGAGAGCAAACAGAGCTCAGAGATTCTGGAGTTGCCTTTCTTGCCTTGCCTTCCATCCTCCTCCTTCCCCAGAGGATTGACTCTATAAACGAAAATCCATTCTGAGGATACTTGCCAGGTCTTAATGGAAAACAGATCACAATATTACAAGAAATGTACAAAGAGCAAAGGCTATTTTTTAATAGGGGGTTAGAGTATATTCTTCATATTTTTCATAGGGAGCCAGAGATGTTAGAATTTCCTGTCAGCTTAGAATTTCTCTTACCCAGACTCTAGGTTTGTTTCCTCCGTTAACTACATATTTTACTCTGGCAGGTCTCTTTACCTCTCAGAATTGAAGTTTGCTCTTCAGTAAGACACGGGAGTTGGATTGGATCATCTAGAAGGTTCTCTGCAGGACCTCCTTTCTGCATGTGAAATTACAGAGGGGGCTAGCATTTATGATGTATAAAGACATAGTAGATTTGTTACTTTCCCTCCAGAAGATTAGAGGGCTAAGATCAATGTTCAGACAATTATCTTATTAAAAAAAAATGTACACTAGATAAGCCACGAAGGATGAGGAGAGGGTGAGAGTCTGGAAGGAAAAAATACTTAAGGAAAGAGTGATGTTAGTGCTTCTCTCTTTATGGACTTTTTTCCCCATAAGTATGCCAGTATGTTTTAATTACTCATGCCATTATCTTAATTACTTCAGTTTTATATTAAGTCTTGATACCTGGTAATATAAGAAGTACATTACTCTTTCTGTTTTTCAAGCTTATCTTGATGATTATTGAACCCTTGTGTTCCCAATTCTACTATCAGCTTGGCAACTTCAATTTTAAAAAGCAATGATCGGAGTCTGGGTGGCTCAGTGGGGAGCCTGCTTCTCCCTCTGCCCCTCCTCCTGCCCATGCTTCCTCTCTCTCAAATAAACAAAATCCTTTTGAAAAAAAGAAAAAAGAGTGAAAAATTGTATTTGGATTGCCTTGAATCCATTGATCAATGTAGGGAGACCCAATATCTTTATTTATTTTTTTAAATAAATTTATTTTTTATTGGTGTTCAATTTGTCAACATACATAATAACACCCAGTGCTCATCCCGTCAAGTGCCCACCTCAGTGCCTGCCACCCAGTCACCCCCACCCCCCGCCCACCTCCCCTTCCACCACCCCTGGTTCTTTTCCCAGAGTTAGGAGTCTTTCATGTTCTGTCTCCCTTTCTGATATTTCCCACTTATTCTTTCTCCTTTCCCCTTTATTCCCTTTCACTATTTTTTATATTCCCCAAATGAATGAGACCATATAATTTTTGTCCTTCTCCGATTGACTTATTTCACTCAGCATAATACCCTCCAGTTCCGTCCACATCGAAGCAAATGGTGAGTATTTGTCGTTTCTAATGGCTGAGTAATATTCCATTGTATACATACACCACATCTTCTTTATCCATTCATCTGTCGATGGACACCGAGGCTCCTTCCAGTTTGGCTATTGTGGACATTGCTGCTATAAACATCGGGGTGCAGGTGTCCCGGCATTTCATTGCATCTGTATCTTTGGGGTAAATCCCCAGCAGTGCAATTGCTGGGTCGTAGGGCAGATCTATTTTTAACCCTTTGAGGAACCTCCACACAGTTTTCCAGAGTGGCTGCACCAATATCTTTACAATGTTGAATATGTCAATCTATTAAACATTATCTATCCCTCTAGTTATTTGGGCCTTCTCAATGTGTCGCAGTTATGGTAGTATTTCATTGTAGAGATGTTGTGCATCACTTGTTTGACTTATTTCTAGATATTCAGTGGGTTTTTATGCTAATGCTTATGGTATTTTTTTAAAAGTTTATTTTCTAGTTGTTGGTCATATGTCAAATGCCATTAATTTTAAAATAGTGCTTTTTATCTAGCAACCTCAGCAAATTCACTTATCTTACAGTTTATCTCTAGATTCTTCTAGTTAATGATTTATAAAATCATATTGTCCATAAATGATGATAATTTTATTTACTCATTTTCCATTAGGGTAGATTGATAGCTAAAGATGATAAAAAAAGATGTCAAATCTTTTTTTATTTTTTTTAAAGATTTTATTTATTTACTCATGACAGATACAGAGAGAGAGAGAAAGAGGCAGAGACACATGCAGAGGGAGAAGCAGGCTCCACGCAGGGAGCCTGATGTGGGACTCCATCCCGGGACTCCAGGATCACGCCTTGGGCCAGATGTAGGCTCTAAACCACTGAGCCACCCAGGGATTCCCAAGATGTCAAATCTTAATCTCTGAAATTTGTAAACATTTCTTTTTTGGGAAAAAGGCTCTTTGCAGAGATAATTAAATTAAGGATCTTGTGGTAAGGGGATTGTCCTGGATTAACTGAATGGACTCTAAATGCCATCATCCTGTGTCCTTATAAGAGAGAAATAAAGGACGATACACACATAGGGAAAGTTTCTATGGACATGGCGGAAAAGATTAGTATGACATAGTCTCAAGCCTGGAACTACCAGAAGTGAATGAAACAAGTCGTGGATTCTCCCCTAGAGTTCTCCAAGAGCACAGTTGTTCAATTTTGGGTTTCTAGTCTCCAGACCTGTATAAGAGAATGAATTTCTGTTTAAACCACCAAATTTGTGTTGATTTATTATATTAGTCACAGGAACCTAACACATCATATAATGGCTTTTATTTACTTTTCTTGCTTTCTTACTCTGCATAGAACTTCTAGGACAATGTTAATAGAAGTGTGGTAGCAGGTACTTTCATCTTGTTTCTTAGTGGTAAAAGTTTAAATATTTTAACATTAATTATGATGTCAGTTGAAAGGTTTTTATAAGGAATCCATTAATTAAGATAATTTTTATCAATTCCTAATTTGCTGGGAATTTTTTGTGTGGACTAAGGTTAAATTTGATCAAATGATTTTCCTGCAATTGTTGAAATGATAGCATGGATTTTATTCCATTTATATGACAAATGCACTCATTAACTCTTAAATACTAAATAAGCATTGCATCCCTGGAATAAAACCAATTTGTTCATGTTGTATTATACTTCTACATTTCTTTGGAATTGATTTATTAATATTTTGTGGAGACTTTTTGTGTCTATAGTCATGAAAGAGATTGGACTGTAATATTCCTTTCTCCTAATGTTCTTGAAAATATTCTAAAGCAAGGTTATGCTGGCCTCATAATACTGGTTGAGATGAGTGTCCTCTCTATTTTCTAGAATAATTTCTGTGAGATTGGTTTTATTTCTTTCTTCATTGTTTTGAAAATGTTGCAAGTGAACTTATGTGGGGATGAAGTTTTGTTACAGATTTTTAATAAAGAATTAACTTTACTCCACAAAATTGGAATTTTAATTTTTTTCTTCCTGTCAGCTTTCGTAAGCTGTATTTTTAAAGGAATGTGTGTATTTTATCTTTGCTGTTAAATTTATTGGCATAAAGTTGTTGATATTATTTTCTTTTAGTTATCTGTAGGATCTGTAATAATGTCCTCTTTCACATTACTAATATTGATTTGTGGTTTCTTTGAATTTATCTTGTTTAGTATTAGGGATTTTCAATTTTATTAATCTCAAATAATTTGTATGTACTGATTTTCTCTACTATACACTTGTTTTCTATTTTATTAATAGCTGCTTTTTATTATTTTTTTCTCTCCATTTTCTTTGGGTTAATTTTTTTCTAATTTCTTGAGATGGATATTTCAATCACTTATTGTTTCTCTTCTAATAGATATATTTATGATTAAAAATTTGCTTCTAGACATGGCTTTAGCTGCATCCCAAAGCGTATATATTTTATATTTTTATTAGCATCTAGTTCAAAATATTATCCACTGCCCGTCATAAGTAATCCTTTGACCCATGCATTATTCAGAGATTATCATTAATTTTAAGACATCTGATTATTTCTCAGGGTTTTTGTTTTTTTTTTTTTTTTTGAAATGGATTTCTAGCTTAAATCCATACAGTCAGGGAAGACACTACTATTTCAATCACTGGAAATGTATTGAAAATCATCTTATTTTTATAATGTGGCCAATTTGATAAATGCTCATTTTGCACTCAGGAAGGATTTGTGTTCTGTAGATTCTGTGTGTAATGTGTATAAATCAAAAAGATTAACCATGTTAAAAGTATAATTCAAGGTAATATTTATCTCCATTTACTCCTCTTTCACTTTGTGCTATTGTATTTATGTACTTAAATTCTATGCGTTTTAGCTACATAAGACCTTCCCATTTCTTTACTCTTCCTTGGTTCCTTATTTCAATCTGAGAGATAGTCTTCAGCTTAATTTTAGTGCAGAACAATTATGAACAAGTTATCTTTATGTATGACAAAACCACATTAGTTTCATCTTACAAATTTATATATATTTATTGGGTACTGAATTCGAAGTTGGCTGATAATTTCTGTCCACACTTTGAAAGTGCCATGCCAGTATCTCCTTACTTCCACAAATTATCTTTAGAAGTCACCTATAAACCATTTTGTTGCAACTTTATAGGTAATGAGTTCTTTTTCTCTGGTCTTTAAAAATGTTTTCCCTTGTTTTCAGTTTTCAGGAATTTACTTATTATGACATGCTCAAGTATGATTTACTTGGTATTATTCTGCTTGGACTTTTTCTTTTTAAAAAACTATTTATTTATTTATTTATTTATCTATTTGTTTGTTTATTTATTTATGAAATGGAGCATGCACAACCTGCAGAGGGGTCACAGGGAGAGGGAAAATCTCAAGCAAACTCCCTATTGAGTGGGGACCCTGACACCAGGCTTGATCTCACAACGCCAAGATCATGACCTGAATCAAAATCAAGAGTTAGACATATAACTGACTGAGCCACCCAGGTGCTCCAGATTCCAGACACATTATTGAATCTTTGCAAATATTTTTAGCCATTATCTCTTCAAATATTTGTGCCCTTTTTTTCTTTCTTCTCTTTTTGTAATTCCAATTAAATGTACATGTGCTTTCTCACATTTTCTACTCTTTTTTCTCTCCTTGCCTTTATCTGAATATTTTCTAGCAACATACCTTTGGTATGATATGAATTCTCTTTTTCTGTCCCTAATTTATTGTTATTGAGTTGGTCATTTCAGTTATTGTATTTTCAGTTGTAGTAATCTCATTTGATTACAAAACTAAACCTCCATTTGCTCCCTTCAAACCTGTGTACTATTTGTTATTGTATATTTTACTTCTTCATATGTTATCAACCTCACACTACATTGTTACTCTTTTTTTGCCTTAGAGTCAGTTTCTTTTTCTTTTAAGTTTAAGAACTTTATTGAAGGGGCACCTGGGTGACTCAGTGATTGGGCATATGCCTTTGGCTCAGGGCATTATCCCGGAGTCCTGGGACTCCCCACAGGGAGCCTGCTTCTCTCTCTACCTATGTCTCTACCTCTCTCTGTGTGTCTCTCATGAATAAATAAATCTTTTTTTAAAAAATAAGTTTTTTGAAATATAATTTATATACCAATTAACCCATTTACAACATAAAATTCAGTGGTTTTTGGTATACTTACAGATATGTACCATCATCACCACAGTAAATTTTAGAACATTTTGATCGCCTCAAAAAGAACTTCTGTGCCCTTTGGCTATCATCCCCTAGGCCCCAATAACTCAGCCTTTACCATCTACTAATCTGCCTTTGTCTCTCTAGATTTGCCTATTTTAAATAATGAATATGCATTAAATTGTATATATGATCCTTTGTAATTGGCTTCTTTCACTTAGCACATTCTCAAAGTTCATTCATGTTTTAGTATGTTCTGGTACTTTATTGTTTCTTATGCTGAATAACAATCCATCATATGTTTATACCACATGTCTATTCACTTGTCAGCTGATGGACTTTTGAGCAGGTTCCAACTTCTGGCTATTAATGAATAATGCTGCTATGAACATTCCTGTGCAAGTTTTTGTGTGGACATATTTTCATGTCTCTTGGATACATACCTATGAGTGGAATTGCAAGGTCATGTGGTGAGTCTGTGTTTAACTGTTTGAGAGAAGGCTAGGTTGTTTTTTAGGGCAGCTACCCCATTGTGCACTCCCACTAGCAGTGTAGAGAATCTCTGGGGTCTCAATGTCCTCCCCAACATATGCAATTGTTTAGCTTTTCTTTGCAAGTCATTCTAGTGGTTCTGAAATAGCAATTTATTGTGGTTTTGATTAACATTTCCCTGATGACTAAGGGTGTCAAGCATCTTTTCATGTACTTTCAATTATCATCCTTTAGAACAATTAAAAATAACAGAAATTTTCCCTCCTGTTTATCATTTCCAGTGTATTTCATTTCTTTGTGTTGAAACAAATATCCAAGTAATACCCAATTTCCTCTGCTTAAAGCATTTCATTTAACATTTCTTAATGCTTAGTGCAGGTCAGTTAACAGTAAATTTTTATAGCTTTTGTTTGAAAACCTGAAAAAATCCAATTGTCTTCATTTTCAAAAAGATATTTTCACTGTATATCAAATTATGACTTCACAGCTACTTTCTCTCTTCTTTTGGTGTTTTAAAGATGTCACTATTGTCTCCTGGCTTGCATAGTTTTAGCTACATATCTGTTGTATTCTTTACTGTCCTGTTTGTGATGTTTCCTTTATCCTGTCTACCTTCAATATTTTCTCTTTGACTTTGATTTTTAGAAATTTTATTATGATCAGTCTCGGTGTATGGGCTCTCTATCTAACGCTCTCTCTCTGTTTTGGTATGTGGTTGCATTCATTAAATTTGGGATTCTCGGGACGCCTGGGTGGCTCAGTAGTTAAGTGCCTGCCTTCAACTGGGGGCGTGATCCTGGAGTCCCAGGATCGAGTCCCACATCAGGCTCCCTTCATGAAGCCTGATTCTCTCCCTGCCTATGTCTCTGCCTCTCTCTCTCTCTCCTTCTCTATCTCTCTTTGTCTCTCATGAATTATATATATATATATAAAATCTTTTTTAAAAATTTGGGATTTTCTGTGTTGCTTCAATCTATCATTTGTTGTCTTTGATCCTCAGCCATTTTCTTATTTTAAGTTTATATTTTTGGCTCTGTTTTCTCTGTCTTTTCCTTCTAGGTCTTCAATAACCCATATGTTTGACCACTTGATACTGTTGTCTCACAGTTCTTAGATGCTCTGTTTGCTTTTAGTCACTGATTCTTCTCTCTTCATATATTTCAGTTTGGATAATTTCTATATTGACCTATCTTCAAGATCACTAATTCTTTCCTTATGTGTGGTCTGTCTTATTATAAGTCCATCGTGATAATTATGCATTTCATATATCTCCTGAAATTATTTTGCAATATTTCTACTTGACTCCTTTTTATAATTTTTCATTTCCATGCTGGAATTCCCCACTTTTTTATGCATGTTGTTTTTTGTTTATGCATGTTGTTCATTTTTTTCACTAGATTTTTAATATAAATGATCATAGTTATTTTAAAGACTCTGCCTGATAGTTCCAACATATGTGTTATCTCTAAGGTTCTGAGCATAGTTCTGGCCTTATCTTTTGACTATGAGGTTGTTTCTGATTTTGTTTGGCTTGCATCTATGTATGTCCCATAATTTTTTTATTATGTGCCAGACATCATGTATAGAGAGATAGAGACAGAGGCAAGTATTATTTTTGCCTGGAAATAGCTATGTCTTTTCTTGAATCAGGCCACTGGTGGGAGGAGCAACAGATTGAGTCCATGTAGATGGTCACTGATCTGGATTCGTGTTTTATTGTTGCCAACCAACCACAGACTTCAAGTTTCTCCATCACAGGGCTGCTGCTAACCTGTGCTTGGAAGATCTAAGGTGTGTTAAGGTTTTCCTCAATGTTCTCACTCTATTCAGCTTTCAGCAGTCTCTGTAACCCTGTACCACCTGTTGCATCTCTTTTCAGGAGGAGTAGGCTATTATTTGTTACTTACTGCTAAGCTAACAGTGAGGACAGGAGGATTTTGGGTTCTTCCAGTCCAGCCTTAGTCTTATGCATACTCTGTGCATCTGGGGCTCAAGAGTGGAGCATTTTCTGTGTGGCTGCCCACCCAGCAATAACAGTCCAACTCTTCCTTGTGTCTGTGGAGGCTCTTGGACAAGAGATCATTTCTTGCCTCTCCTCCAGTGATAGCAGACTTCTACTTTGTAACCACGCAGGATCCTGGAACTAAAAATGGTTTCTTCCTCTCCCTAGGAAAAGAAAGATTTTCCTATTATTCCCCCCAAAAAAGCTATGGATTTTGTCTAAGCCCCGGGCAGAAAGATTTCCTATCCTTCCTTCAGAGGCTTAAGTCTTTGTTTCATATGAGACAAGGGTTCAGGGAAACGCATGGAGTTTCATGCCTGGCTCCTCATTCCATGCCTGTCAATAGCCTCCAGCATCCCTGTACCTTGGAGGGAGATCCTCTGGTGTCTTGCCCTTCCCCCAGTCATTCTCGGAAGCCCCCAGTGCAAGTCCATAAAACATGCTTGTGAACAAGTACAGGTTCCTCTTGTGTCTGGGGCTTTTTGTCATTCTAAATTTTCACACCAGCCTACATCTGGCCTTTCAGAATTCATTCTATTAACAGAGGACATTTCTTTCTCTCATGCTCTGTCAAACACAGTTTGTGTGTCTTGTCTCCATTTGAAGAGGTTTATCATTTTTTTTGGAATTCAGTTCATTGGTTGTCTTGTGACATCAGTCTGTGATTGGCTCATAGAAAGTTGGATTTTGTAGATTATTCAGCTTTTTCTTGTGCCAGGTTGGGAGCTACGTTTTTCTGTGGTTTTCTACTCTGTGCCAGGCTCTCTTCTGGAAAAGACTGGCAGGGCCATCTTTTGGAGGAATTTATATTCTAGTAGAAGAGACAGACAATAAGCACATACATAGGCAAATAAGCTAATAGAAGGTATACGATCATATATAGATAAACTCCAAACAATGGAAAGAGCTATAAGAAAAAAAAAGGCGGTACACAATCACTGGGAGAGACATTGGCATGCTACTTTCAGTTATTATTGAGGAAAGAGAATTAACCAGCTATGCAAAGGTGTGGGAGAACATTCCAGGCCCCATATACTAGGAAGTGAAAAGTGGTTCAGTAGAGTGAAGCATGGAATTGATATTGCCAAATAATCAGGAGACAGCTGATCTGGGTAGAATCTCAAGAGTGATGGGGAGAGTGGCAAGAGATGGGATAGGAAAAACTGGTGGGGACTTGATGTAGGACTTCCCAAACTATGGTAAGGAGTATGGATTTTATTTTAAGTCTGCTGGGATTCACTGGAGTGATTTCAGTCAATTACATCATGAAGTTCAGATATTTGGTTCTGTAGAGTAATCCTAATCACTAGAGATCATGTGAAGTTGGTATCTTTCTCTGAGGAGTACCCTTGGTGCATCTTGAGCATTAATCCATACTCTACTCAAAATTTTTGAGGTTAAAAGGAGAGTCTCAGTTCATTAGTAGGGTTTCTTACTCTGGCTTCTTTATACTACCCATGCAATTTTATGCATTTGGTTGAAAAGGAAAAAAAAAAATCAAAATCCATTCTGTGACCTTGAATGCAGAATTCTTAGATCTCTAGATGATTTTCCTATCCCAAGAAGAGATGCCTTTAGGGGAATTACAATTCTTTATGGATTAACTTCTCAGTGTAGTTTCCATAAGGTTAGTGCTCAAAGGTCAATGATATGTATCAAATTTTAAAGAGGTAATGCATTCTTATCCAACCCCAATCTTGCCTTTTCCAGGAGCTTGTTCCACTTTTTCTGTCCTTGCTGTGAACAGCATTGGAATAATCAGGGCTACTCCATACAGCTGGAGTCTTCTCAATGGGATGGTAGTCTCCTTTTTTAAAGGCATCATTTGTAAAGATAAGAAAGTTGAGAGGAAAATGGAGTTTTTGGTGATAGTGGGAGTGTGTGCTTGGGTAGTTGAGGCAGTGAAAACATGGTAGCCACTTAACCTGGGCCTCAGGACTGGTGCTCTGAAGATACAAAAGATGGGAAAAGGTAGTTCTGGAAGTCTGTTCACATTGGGGTGGTAATTAAAGTCATGAGGCCAGATGAGCCCTCAGTTGGAGAGACTATAAAATGAGGCCACTGAGGGCTGGCCCTGAAGCTTTGGGGAATACTGATTCTTACAGAAAGTCTGTAGCCATGGCAAAGCCCTGCCTGTGTGGAAATCACAACCGGAGCCTCGAAGTCATTAACACGAGTCTAACTAACTGTGCTTTTGCCTGGTACAGACAAAACACCACACAAAGCAATTAGGCATCACTGGTTACAGGCTGAATGTTTATGTGAAGGCTAGACATGAATTCCAAGTCATTTAACTTGACCTTTGTGAATAAAAGCGCTCATGTCGGAGGTTTGCTATTCATTTTTATTTAGCGTAAAGCAGAACCCCATTGTAAGGACCTCTACCTCCTTTTCTTGTTTTTCACTCCCAGGTAACTTTATCCTCCTGGTCCTCCGGGGAATAACCCAGGTAAATTGACAAAGCACATAAACCTAAACTGCCTGAGTCAAGTTTTGGTTTCTGTTCTTTCTTCAATTATAAGTAGCTATCTCAGGGGGGCCTGGGGCTCAGAAGACAGATAGAATTTATCAACTGCTGCCAGAATGTAATTTAAAATGAGTCCAAGAGGAAAAGAGCCTTTCCGAATATTCCCACCATGGGACAAGGAGTGGGAGGGTGCTTGCTAGAGCCAGGTGTGAGTGGGGAGGCCCTTGCAAGGATGTTCCTGCTGACAGCCTTTTGGGGACTTCATAAAAGTCACTAACATGACTGGTTATATCTTGTGCCCTTCTTCCTTGAAGAGTGAGTTCTTTCTCCAAAAGTGACTCTATCTGATGTATATTTAGCTTAAATCAAGCAGGATTTTTGCAGTTTACAATTAGATCCAGCAGGAAGGCATGGTTGTAATGCAACTCTTTGCAAAACAGACTTAGTAAACAACATCTATAAAGGCTTCCCAGACGCTCTGAGACCCATCCAGGGCTTACATCTAGGCTTTGCACCTTTTCCAACACTCTGAAACTCGACTCTGAGCAATTTGAAGCATTCGACACAGTGCATGCAAATTGCTGGAAGGAGAGTGGCTAAAAAGGCATTTATTATTTGTCTAAGCCATTGATGAGCCAGAAAGAGAAGACAGAAATGAGCAAGCCAGGAAGCAGGTAAGGACAGCTGAGGAGAGAACAGAAGGAGAGCAAGAGGGAAGGAGCAATGCTCAAGTAGGTGGACAGTCATTGGGAGGGGATCTCAGAGGGTGTTAAACCCTGAACATTTGTGATCTCCACAGTAGTGGTGAATCTGGATAATCCTTAGCGAGCAGCCCAGTGATGCTGTGGACCAAGCAAGAGACCCCTCCCCTTAGTTCACTGAGGAATTTATTAAGCCAGAGCTGCTCAGAAGGGAGGAGTCGACAATGAGATTTGCCCACCTCATTCTGTCTTACCCTGGAGGCAACCCAAATGGGGAGGAGGAAATGGGGAAGGACATCTTAATGACTTGCTGGAAAAGAAAAGGAGGTCATAATATTCAACAAACAAAATAAAACCTACACTCTCAACTTCGCTTTAAGGTTGAGGATTGCCCACACCAGCCAGACTGGAGCTCGGAGTTCCCCTTATAGGAGAAATTCACCTCTGTCACCCACTAAATGTTCATTGCTAGAAACTAATAGATGATATCTGATAAATACATGATTAAAGGTATTATGTAAAGATATTCATTGAAAGGTGATGCATAAGACCAAAAAAAAAAAATGTGAACCTTCTCAAATAGCAAGAGGAACATCAGAAAAAGAGTGAGAGAAAACAAATAAATAGACCACCTGGTATAAAACATGCACACACACACTGCAAGAGCCAAAAAGCATTTTTTTGAAAGTGTATTTTATAATACTAAAGGCTATATTCACAATAAACACATAGTAATATCTATGTATCCAATAAAACAGCAACAACTTGCAGAAAACAGAAACTGCAGGTGAAGCAAGGAGAGACAGACAGAAATGCACAGTTAATAAACAACAGTAATACATTTTTCACAGCCCATCACAAATAGACAAATATCTGGGAAGGATCAAAGCTCTAAATAACACAGTAATGTGCTCTTAGGGATATATGTCAAATTCCGAATTCCAATAACAGAGAATAAACCTTTTTTTTAAGTGCACATGAGGGATGCTTTAATTTTGTAAAGAATGGTGAGGGATGTCTGCTGACTCAGGCACTTGAGAAGTGCACGGGTTAACTTGTTCAGGCACACCTAAGTCCAGGTGCCCAAACAGCAACTGGAGTCTCTCTCTTTCTCACCTGGTCCGGCTTTGTTCTTTTTTGGTTTGATCCTCAGGCAAGCTTTTTTTCAAGAGGCAGCAAAGAGGAGCATCCGAAGCTCTTCTTGCGTTGTGCGTATCGTTAAAGATTGTGACTCTGCCTTCTACCATCCACATCAGTCTCTAAGAAGTCTGATGGGCCATTTACTCGTGCCTCCACCATCACCCGGTCACTGAGATGAGCTACTCCTGTTGTTCAACCTGCGTCTTACATCAATCTCAAAAACAAGGTCACAAATCCATGTAACTGAAAGCCTCTCTAGCATCATGTAGACAAGGAGAGATGGCTCCTAAGAGAAAATCAGGGGCTTTTGTATTATAAGAGAGAGAAATAGGGGCAAACACAAATAATAAATCTTCTGCCTCACTAATAACATGATAGATGAATACTGTATTAATGAAGCAGAAGGCAGGGGTAGAACTCATAAAGAAGTGATTGACTTGAACATGGAAGATAGTGAGTGGGCTTGAAAGCTTGAGTGGAGGATATTAGAAGTGGAAAGAACAGCAAGAGCCAATTCCCCTGCCTGGAAAGAAAGAAATGGTGTTTCAGTATAGCAGGGGGGCATGGCGGGGGGGGGGGGAGGAGAAGTTGAAGAAATGCTGAAGCAGGAGAATGGAAATGTGCATAGGTTTGGACCACAAAGGTCTCACGTGTCACTGAGCTAGTCACCTCCACCCCTCCTCGGCTCTGCTGGGAACCAGAGTGGGATCCTTCACTGACTGACTTTGTGGGAAGTTTCAACAGTGGGAGGCACAAGTAGTAAACGGTAGGAGGTGGGTAGTGGAAGCAGGACAGAGGCCAGGCTGTTTCTCTCTCACTCTGCGCTGAGTGGCCTCTCCAGCATCAGCTCTGTGGTCCCCATGGCTGAACTCCCCCTCCTGCCCCTCACAGTGGCCTCAGTTTCTGCTTCTAGCTCCCATCTCCTCTTTTCTTTCTGTGCTCTTCCTCTAGCTGTAGAACCAATTCCTTCTCGAAGTTCCAACTATTTAGAAGCCTAGAATAGTTTCTTTTTTGCTCAGTGGACTATAACGAATATAGCAATACTGTTGAATTTGGACTCTCTCCTGTGTGCAACAGGAAGGGTCTTATTCTGGAGAGTGATATGTCGGATTTGTGCCTTAGAAAAACCCCTCAGGCTATGGTTGGGAAGAAATTGGAATAAGGATGATGAGTCAGAAGGCAAATGTTATGTAAGAGAGAGATGATGAGTGCCTGAGCTAAAGCAGTGATTGAGAGGGTTTATTGGCTTAATAATATATTTAGGAGGTGGCACTGTCAGGCTCTAATGACTAATTGGATGAGAGTGTTTGCACATAAGCATCAGCCATTTTAGTATGAGCCTGTGAGGAGTGTAAGGGAATGGCATGTTTTCCCCTCTGTTCCCCATCTTTTAAACGTCAAAGTCTAGTGTCCAATGATTTGTGTCTGGTTTACTGGTAGTGCAGCCTGAGAGCGCAATTATTAAGAAGGTCCCAGAGCTGGCCAAAGGAGGAGTTCTCTCTCAATGAACATATTCTTGGGGTCACATGTACAGGGGGAAGAACCTAAATGGAGAAACGGGTGGATCTCTGGCCTTTCTAGCTTTAGAATGAAGCAGAGAAGACACTCAGATTTCTCTTCCAAACCTAAAGAGCTCAACTATCCCTGTCCCAATTATCTCTTGCTATGTAACAACCTCACCTAAACCTCAGAGGTTTAAATCTCATGATTTTGTGGCCTAAGAATTCAAGCTGAGCTCACCTGGGTGATCCTTTTCTACAAAAGAGGTCCCTTGGTGGTATTCAGCTGATACAGAGGCTGGGCCTGGTGGATCCAAGATGACTTGACTTATGTGCTGGTACCTTGTAGGGATGGCTGGACAGCTGGGCTTATCTGTTGATCAGTACACCTACACACAGCCTCCTCATCATAGTAGTGTCAGGATAGTTAGACACCTTAATAGTGGCTTAGCACTCCAAATGTGACACAGTAGAAGTTACAGAAACATTTATGACTAGACACAAAGCACACTTCTGTGTTAATCCATCATTGGAACCCTTCACAGCCCCACCCAGAGTCAAAGGGAGTGGCCACAGACCCCCCCACCCCAAACTCTTGAAGGACGGATTGTCAAAGAATTCAAGGCCATATTTTAAAACTACTACCTTCCCTTTAGACACACACCATTTATCTAAATTCAGTTCTAGAGATAGCTAGAGAACACCTTGCTCAACCCACACTCAGGCGATAATGTGAGTTTGGCAAAATATAGTTACACAAAGTTAAACAATTTTCTCAACTCCCCAGGATTCTCAGAGCCTTGAAAAGCCTAATATGTATGGGGAATCTCCAAGAGTAAGATAGGGTATGTGTCATCTCCCAAAGTATTTTGACATTGGAATGTCCTAAGACTAGTCTTCTGCATAAGACATCTTGAAAATGCTGACTTAGGCAATGGTTGAAACAAAGAGAAAAGGAACAGACATCATCTCTTTTTTTCTAGAAGTTTGAGAAGCAAGAATAAAATTTTTAAGAATTAGGTAGACATGGTCTTCTATGATGACTTAAGAAACTGGAAGTCACCTAAAGCTGAGTAGGCAACACAAGTATTATCATATGCTTCAGAAGCAAGCTCATAGACGCCCCAGTTCATACAGAAGGAAAAATAAGTACCTGCTTAAAGAAATATTAGTCATAAACTACCCAGAGTATTTTACAGGCTTTTTATTCTTTCTGAATATCTTAATTAAAATTTAAAATGACTGATAATGTTAGCTTCTTTGAGAACTACAGGAGCATCCATAGAGGCCCATGGAAAGCACAGTGTTCTGCGATCCTTTCTGAAAGTAAAACAATAACATAAAAAATAAAGATATTAATTATTTATTATAAGGCTATGAAAGAAGCCAAGGAAGGTATAGGGCCTCATATAGGGCCTCTTTTGCTTTGGGTATTTGGGTTGGCAGGTTACAGGACAGAAGGGAAATAACTTTGAAATTACAGGAAATCAGAGACAGGAAATTTTCGTTTTGGTCAAGAAGCCATAATGCCTTTTGGTGAGCTCCATTTGATAAGCCTCGACAATAACTGAAGGGGGTAGGGGACTCCCTATTAAGCTGTTTCAGGACTTGGATATATTCATCTGGAAAGATATATGGCTTCATATTACTTTCAGCATATTAAGGTGCCATTCCCAAACAAGATGATCTACGGTATTCATCATTCACAACTCACTCCCATACAGATTGGGAACAGTACCCCCAAAAAGATCCTACCATCTAGCCAAAATGCAAAACACAAAGATCCGAGGAAGTCTGGTTTTGATTTAAGGACAGGACGAGGCTGCAGGAAGCAGGCCCCACACTCAGAGGAAGGACTTCTAGGCTCTTTCTGAGTCTTGATGGGGCTGGACTCGGGGGGTGGCGAGGGAAGAGTTAGGACCAGGCTCAGGACAAGCAGGCCCTCAAGCAGCATGATGAGGTGCTCAAGCCATCAACCCCTTTCTCTTTTCATCCTTGCTGTGTGGATAGCTTTGTGTTGCTGTTCCCATTCAAACAATGAGAAGAACAGGGACAGGGGACCAGTTGATACTTGCAAAGCCGAGTATTGGTGTCATGTTTTTTCCATTTGCTGAAAGGAGTGACTTCTGTATACCCCCTTCACCATTTCTCTGTTTCCCTCATTCTTTTAGCTGCGTCCTTAGGGATCACTGGGCCACCGTTTCCCAAGGCGTGGGACAGTATCTCCTCCAGGGTTTGCAGAACAATTGTAGATTGTAGATAGTGGCAGGCAAGGTGTAAACCCACTTTGGCTTGCATGGTGAGAAAGGGAGTCCCTTTTGAGTACTCACTTACCCTTCTGATAACATTAAGGGGGTGTCTAGCATTTGTTGATTTCCCTTTTGCCTTCCACAACGGCTAGGAGTTAGCCAGAATTTAGTAAATTGTTTTGTTTACATGCACTCATTTTTAGTGACTTTTTAAGTTGTGATTCCAATGTTTCATTTAGAGCAATGATGTGAAGCTTCCTGATGAATAAATTTAAGTTCTTTTTTTAAAAGAAGGGGGATGATTCAATTCAGATACAAAATACTTCAAGCAGTTCAGGTGATGAGAAAATAGGACAAAAATCAAGAAGGTAGGAAGCAGGTGATTGAAATGTAAGAAGTCCTAAACTGGCAGGACCCAGAAAATTAACATTTAGAGGAATTGAAGTCTTGAGGTCTTAAACTGCCACAGTCACCTAAATCAACTTGTATCTCTTCATTTGGCAGTTTATTTATTTGGATTTTTGTTTGGTTTGGTTTTGGTTTTTGCTTGCTTGTTTCCATCTTGAAAAGTCTGACACTGTGCTTCAGGTCTGCTCGCCTCCCAGTCCAGACTCCTCTCCATGCTCCTATGACTGTACCACCCTTTGCGTCAGGAGAGAGAGGACCCAGCGGGAAGCGGCTGCAGTGTGTACACAGATCCACGTGCAGTGGCAGGGACAGAGTAGACAAGCAAAAGGAGCTTAGACAATATTGGGCTATTATTTGTCACCTAACAAGAAACCCTAAGCAAGGCTTCTGATGCAAAGAGATGTCAAGATTTGCCCAAATCAGTAAACTTTAAAAACATTCTGAGTACGACCATAAGTGAGAGATCTTCTGTGGTATTTTAGGGGTTGCACCAAATAACTCAGGTAGAAGCAAATATCTATTTCCCGTCCCAGTGATGCCACCCATTTAGCCTCAGGGGAGGGGCGTGACACCTGCTATCATATCAACAGGGAGTGGATGAGACAAGGGGATGGAGGGAGGGGTCTGCAGTCGGGGGCGTGAGCTGGGCAGCATGTGGCAGGTGGGAGCTAATGCAGAGCCAGGCATCGGGGATGGGGCCAACTTGCAAGGTGGGACTTGAGACATATACTTAGGCTATCAAAGGTAGAAACGTGGACAGAGTAGCTGGCTCCAGGTTCCAGGTAAGGAGCACAAGCAGGGTGGAGCTCAAAACCTAGCCCAGACCTATAATGTCTCTGCGTATCTGTCTAGCCTCATATTTTACCAAATTTTTTATTAAAGTATAACAGATACAAATTAAAGGGAGTACATTTTAAGCATGTAGTTTAATGAATTTTCCCAAACTGAACACACCCATGTAACCAGCCTCCCAATCATGAAACAGCTTATGGCTAGCACCCTAGTAGCCCCTCATTATAGGCTTCTAGTCATTAACTCTCCAAAGGTGAACCACAGCTCAGCTTTGGCACCTTCTATATGCACATTTGTGTAAGAGTACCTGTCTGTGTCGGATTTCTTTCACTTATCCTTACGTTTGCGAGACTCCAGCGTACTGCTGGGCATAGTGGCAGTTCATTCATTCTAATTGCTGAATTAAACAATCCAATGTGAATGGGCCACAATTCATTTATCCATCTTTGTGTTGATGTGCACTTGGGTAGTTTCCAGTTTGGAGATATTACCAACATTGCTGTTATAAACATTTGAGTACATGTGTACAAATGCACAAATGTACGTCTTCCTGTGAGGTATTTGCCCAGGAGGACAATGGTCAGATCATAGGGTCCAGCCAATTTTATACTATTCTTTTGCTTGCTCCTTTTGCTTCCCTCCTCAGGGCCTTCCCACACTGACCATTTACTATTCTTGGTATTGGTACAATCCCCGCCCCCAACCCTTCACCTGGCTAGTCCCCACTTGTATTGAGATTTGGCATAAAACGACACTTCCTTAGGGAACCCTCCCCACAACCTCCTGTTCTGCACATTCCATAGTTTACTAGGCTTCCTCTTTGTAGCCCTAAGCACAACTACCATGTAATCCTCCACCTCAAGCTGCCTCCCTGTGTTGACCATAAGCTCTATGGAGAGGGCATGTGAATGTTCTACTGAGTCTCCAGAACCCAGAATAGTGGTAGCACAATAGTGAGTTTTAAATAATTATTTACTGGATGTGACTGGCACACAAGGGCAGCTCCCTTCTAAGCAGCCAAGGCTTCAACTGACGGAGTACATTGAATTCTTCAGAAGAATCTTCCAGTATCCTTATAGATGATGAGCATCATGTTGATTAGCTCCTTCCTCAAATCTCCCTTATGATGAACAGATTTGTTTCCAGGGCCCCGGCCACAGCTAAGTCTGCAGGTGGAAGACAAGACACCCTTGTATGAGGAACATGGGGAGGGACACAGGTTTCCCAAGTAGCCTTTCAAAGCAGGGTCTGCTTCCAAGTGAAGTGAGTGCGGTTTGCTCAGAGGGAGGTCATCTCCAACCTCTTTCTCCAGCTTCTCCCTTTATTCTGAGGACATTTTCTTCTTTTCACCCCTTCTCTGGACTGTAACAGCTAGTATCCCACCAAGCCTGAAAGTATTGGCAGACCCTTCGCCCCCACATCATGGCAGCCTCCATTCCTTGTTGGCATTAAGACTCTAATCCATACAAAGATGTTAACATTTAAGAGCTCTTTCATGAGTACAAAAACCAAAACACAATTTTAGAAATGTCTTTTCAGATTTATAACTCCAAATTAATTTTTAATAGAAGTCAGTGATTGATATAAGTAGCAACAATACAAACACACCGCATAAATGTGAAATAAATATGGGTATTTATTTCTATGTGCCTAGATATTTAGAGCAACCACTCTTGTATCATGAGACTTTCTGTGAGTGCTTGGGACTGGACAGCACCACAAAGCACTCAAAAAAAGAAGAAGTGGAAGATAGTGATTAGTAGTTGGAGACACTGTTCTTGGCTAACCAACTCCTCCCCTAAGGCTGGAAGTATGGGCAGAAATGGATGCTGGGGTTGACAAGTCTCATGAATGGGCATGCCATGGCCTCCCTCTTCATCACTGCATTCCAACCAGTGTTCTCTGTACCATATGAGGGAGCCATTCTGCTACTGCCATTAACTGTAAAGAAAGAATCAGTCTCATAGAGGGTGATGAGACCGTAGTCAAGAAAAGTTTGTGGTATATAATGCTTTTTTATTTTATGAGAAAATACAGATATTAGGGTAAGAGATTAAATAATGCATGTATTTAGAATCCACTATGCATAATATTATTTACTAAAGTGCTAAAAATTTACCGTTTTTTTAAAAAAATGAAACATCAAGTAACCAAAAGTAATGAAGAGAATAAAGAAGGATTTTAACTTTAAGGAATAAAGAAGGATTCAGGACATACTGCATCTTTGTATTTCTAGCTCAAAAAATCAGTGCTGATTGATCTACTGGTTCTTTCAAAAAAGTAGAATACCGGAAGACAAACTTTCCCTTCCTCCCACTTTGAAGGGTGTATATTCACCTCCCAATTGACATGACCTGATAACCATGATTTGTCTACTCCAGGGGCATCTGGGTGGCTCAGTGGTTGAATGTCTGCCTTTGGCTCAGGGTGTGATCCCGGGGTTCTGGGATAGGGTCCCCCAGGGAGCCAGCTTCCCCCTCTGCCTATGTCCCCACCTGTCTCTGTGTATCTCTCTCATGAATAGATAAATAAAATATTTTTTTTAAAAAAAGAACTTTATGGGGATCCCTGGGTGGCTCAGTGGTTTAGCACCTGCCTTCGACCCAGGGCATAATCCTGAAGTTCCAGGATTGAGTCCCACATCAGGCTCCCTGCATGGAGACTGCTTCTCCATCTGCCTCTCTCTCTCTCTCTCTCTCTCTCTCTCTCTCTCTCTCTCTCTCATGAATAAATAAATAAAATCTTTAAAAAAATAAAAAAGAACTTTATTGAAGTATAATTTGTTAGACAAGTATTTGCTGGAAACCATTACAATGGTGATCTAGGTCAACCCCTAGTCAAGCAGGGAAGAGGATGATTTTGCTGTAAGTGGCCCTTTCCAAACTCCCTTCTGATTTTTGTTTGTATTTGTTTGTTTGTGGTAGAATCAAGTGATGAGCTCTATTTGGCTGGAAATATAACATTGGAAAAGGTACACAGGTGCTTACCTACAGCTATAGGTCAAGAGGGGATACTCAGGATTTCTGAGAACAGAGTCCAGAATACCTTATATCCTCTATGGCTCCGGGCTTGGTATGCATTAACTTATATTATTAAAATATAAAAATAATGAAATAATCTAGACCTGAAAGGCACTAGCTCAAGGGCTAAGCTAGATAGACCCACAGTCCCTTTCTCACAATTGGCAAGTTAAAAAAAAGCTATGAAAAGTAATAGTTTTATCATAACTCATTTGGCTACTTGAGATTATTTATACTCTTTACTGACCTCGCCTAGTGGAAATATTCCCTCTGCAGGAATGCTTCCCCGTTTGGTGGAGGGTGCTGCTCAGATACTGCTCTGGCTGTTACTTCATATGGACAATAATACTTCTCTCAAATCCAAAGCTGATTTCTGAAACACATCAGGCCCCAAGGATTTCAGACAAGGTAACGTGTGTGAGTCTGCCCTATATCCAGGAGGATATAGTCCAAAGAATCAAAGCTCAAAGAATCAAAGTCCAAAGAATCAAAGCTCAGGGGGTCCAAAGTGAAAAGGTTCCAAGCAGAACAGATGGAAAGTCCAGCACCATCTTGCAAGGAAGATGCCAAGAGAGATAGTAGGATGTAGAAGCTGAAAACTAGTATACCTCCACTTCACAGACCAGATTCCATCCCAAGAGACATGGACGCATGTAGAGATTTTCCCAGGCCACTAACAAAAGTTGGCTCTCCATATCCCAGCTTCCAGGCAGTCAGCATGGCCACCATCCTCATATGACCCCACACCCTCATCACCACTGCTGGGCTTGCTCACCTTCAAATGTTTGCATATTATTAATCATAATGATGAAAGCTACACCTTGAGATGCTTTCAGTGTGTGCTGTATCTTCAATGTCCATGCCCACACTGCCCAGCTCAGGGCCTGGCACTTAATAAACACTTAATAAATGGGCTCAATAAATCTTTAATGAACATGTACAATATGTTACTCTTCATAATGGGGTTTTATATGCATTATCTTATTGAATCTTCAAAATGACCCTGTGAGTCAGGCAAGTGAAATGAATCCCAAGGAGGTTAAGGTACTTGCCCAGGATCATAGCAATCAAACAGTTCTGCTGGGACTTGCACCAAAGTTGTCTGGTTAAAAATCCTATTCTTCTTTGGCATCATGTGCTTTCCTCCTATGTAGACCAAACCCTTAGAATGGAAAGGGGTCTGGGAAATATGTCTGGTCACAGGAAAGATCTGGCAAGAAAAGAAGCAGCTGATGAAATTAGCAGGTATCTGCTAATAAGTAGGGCCATGGGGAAGGGGTGTTATTATGCCTTCACCTTGTCTATCTGCATGGGAGGTTAATCTGGCAAGAAGTCCAGGCCTGCCAGGAGGAGGAGGGGTGCCATGAATGCACCACATAAAGGTCATAGAGGGACGAGAGCCCATTCCAGGGCACCCAGGATCCCAGCACCACCGAACCCCTCATCTGCCTATGTGGAGCTGATCTTGGGACCAATGAAGGGATGGAGACTTCCAAAGTTTAATGGAGAAAGCAAGGACTACCTGACAGGAAGACAGTGGAGACGGTGGGACCAGCACCCACATCAGGTGATGAGATGCTGAGCTTGCTGCCAGAACCCCCATAAACAGCCTCCAGAGATGAACCTGCCCGAGGTGAGGACGCCGCCTCTCGCTGTGAGAACAAGTCTGGGAGGGAGGTACTGGCCCCGCATGAAGTCATCCCAACACTCCTCCAGGGGAAGCATGATTCAGCCTGGGTCCCCATTGCCCCCCCACCCCCACCCCTGCGGACTCTCCCTGACCTCCAGAGAAGGGTGCTGGGTCTGAAGGCAGAGGGGTGAGCCCATGTCCTGGGATCCTTCACATTCTTCAGTGATGAGCAGGGTCTGAGGAGCCCACCCCTGCTCCTCAGCTATACACACCAGAGAAGGGAGCAGGTGTTTCACACTCAGGATATCTCTTTTTTCCAGCAACATCACCTGGATCCCCCTTCCCTCCTGCAAGCTACTCAAAAGCTGGTCAAAAGTGTGCTGTGTGAATTCCAGGTCAGGCCTCTAATTCCCTGGTAGAGACAACAGCATAGGCCTCACCATGATATCCTCTTCAATTCCCGGCCTGACCCAGGCCACCCAGGAGGAGAAGTTTCAGGGAGCCTTCTTGTTTCTTCCCTACTTAGGAATTCCTGCCCTGCCTCTTCATCACAGAGCCCCAGACTGTGTTTTCCTGTGGGTGCCATGCTCCCCACAGGCCCATGTGCTTTACAGATGTGGTCCATATGATTAGGTGAATGTCAGGAGCACCTGCACTTCCAGAAGTTTGTTCAATGCAAAGTCCTTGGCTCTATTCCAGACTTGCCAAACCAAGATATTGGGATGGAGGATAAAGCCCTGGAATCTACATTTAAACAAGCCCACCTGTAGATTCTAATGTAGATGCACAGAACATTCTTAGAGAGATAACTTTTATAGATTTGGTATATTTGGATATTAATATTTCTATTTATTTGTGTGAGAGAGAGCATGAGCGTGGGGAGAGAGAGAGAGAAGCAGACTCCCCTGATGAACAAGGGGCCCTATGCAGGGCTCGGGCCCAGGACCCCGGGATCATGACCTGAGAGGAAGGCAACTTAACCAACTTACCAACTTAACCACTTAACCAACTGAGCCACCCAGGCGCCCCTAGACTTGGTGTATTTGTATCATTCCCTCCTCTTGGCTGTGGCGCCCAAGGCTGGACTCTGCTGCCAGGCTTTAACTAAATAAGCAGAGCTTGGATATTTGTGGTGATCAGAATAACATCCCTTCCCCTCAAATGTCCATGTCCTAATCCACAGGATTGAGGGAATCAGGGTGCAGGTAGGTGTAAAGCGCCTGATCGGTTGAGCTTCAGATAGTGCAATTATCCTGGATTATCTGCATGGGTCCAATGTAATTACAAGGGATCTTGAAAATGGAAGGAGACAAAAGAGGTTAGAGTGGTTTGATGTGCTGGTTCTGATGATGGAGGAAGGTGGCCAGGAGCCCGGGAATGCAGGAGCATCTATAAGCTGGAAAAGGCAAGGAAACCCATTCTCCTTGGAGCCTCCAGGGAAGAAGAATACAGCCCTGGATATCAGCTCAATTAGACCCATAATAGATTTCTGACCTATAGAGCAGTAAGGTAATAAATCTGTGTTGTTTTAAGCCACTAAATTTGTGGTTAATCTGTCATGCCAGCCATTGGAAATTGATATAATACCAAAGACTGGACTGCCACATTCGGGAAACCTTGCTGGGTTCCATGTGTAGGGGGCCTTATGACTCCGTGGTGCCATCAGTATGTCTGCCATCTTCGGTGCCCAAAAGACAGAGGCCTAAGACAGGAAAGAGGTCTCTGGATGAATTTCCATCTACCTCATGAGGATAATACTAATAATCATAATGGCTAAGAGGCATTGAATGTTTGCTATGTGCTGACTGTTCTACATCTCATTTAATAATCAAAACCATTAATGCAATGCCTTGTTTTCAAGTAAACTTTATTTATTTATTTATTTATTTATTTATTTATTTCAAAGATTTATTTATTTATTTGAGAGAAAGAGGTGGGGGGGGTGACAGGGGCAGAGGGAGAGGGAGACAGAGAGAATTTCTAGCAGATGCCCCACTGAGCACAAAGCCAAACATGGGGCTTGATATCACAACCCCGAGATCATGACCTGAGCTGACAGGGACATTCATATGAGATTATCCCAAGTGTTCTGGAAAAGATTCAGGGTTTTTAAGGCTGGGGCCCAGACTCTTCCTCTCCATCAGCCACTGATACACTAGGTAACCTTGAGCAAGACACTTGATCTCTTTCCATCTCACCTGAATATAGAAATGATGACTCCAACATGTCCCCATCTTACCTGGCTGCTATGAAAACCCAATGAGATCATGTTTGTGAGCCTGCTCTGGGAATTACAAAAACAGCACACCCTTATGGAATCTTACTATGGCTATTATTTAATTTTTATAACTTGAGGTGAGTGTGGTTCATTATTGCTGTAATTAGTAATAATTATTCTACTAAACCACACCAGAGAAGAGAATGTTCTCTCAGTGGCTTCTTCAGCAGGATCTGTTGTGTAAGCATTAATAAAAAAAGAAAGAATGAATGAATGAAAACCACTCAACGAAGCTGCAATGTTCTGACATATTACTGTGCAGAATGTCCTATTTTTTCCCATTTTTAGAAAAAGAAAATTTGAAAGAATAGCACCTTGAACATTAGGGTAAGATCTGCTTCTGCATGAAAGGATTCTCTTTTTTTAAAGATTTATTTATTTATTTTTATTTATTTTAGAGAAAGAGAGAGCAAGCATGCATGTGCCAGTGAGCAGGGGAGGGGCAGAGGGAGAAAGAGAGAGAGAGAATCTTAGGCAGGCTCCACAGTCAGTGCAGAGCCTGAGGTGGGGCTCGATCTCATGACCCTGAGATCATGATATGAGCTGAAATCAAGAGTCAGACGCTTAACCAACTGAGCTACCCAGCACCCCAAGGATTCTCTTAAGTGAAAATATACTTTCCAAAATGACTTTTCATCAGGGATCTGGAAGCAAGCTCAGTGTGACCACCATGTTGACTCCAGTGGGACCTATGAGGCACGTACACCCTAGAGATCAAGGTGGGAGGCACCAAAGAGCACCCTATGTGGAGGATGGCTCACCACCATCCACAGGGTGCAAGGCCATTGCCAAGTGTCCAGAGTCACCAGGGGCCCCTAGGATCTACCACAAAGCTCCAGAACTCCTAGGACAAATTACTGAACCAGATTCAAGTCTGTCATTTCTTCCCTCATTCCTTCCTTCCCTATCTTTTTTTCTTCACTCTCTCCTTCCTTACATTTCTTTTGACTCCCACAGGCACAGTGTTACCTACCCCGGCTGTTTCATGAACCTTGTGGTCATGCCACCCATGCTGGATTGAACTGGATATTTAGGACCTCACCTCAGGCACAGTCCCCACTAGGAATGGTGGTAATAAGGACAGAAAAGTAGTGCTACCACTCCTGAGCCATGTCTCCCTTGATTGTTATAAACTAATATTTGGAGGCAACTGTCTCCTATTTCTCTATACTTCATTGATGCGACACCTAGACAAATGTTGACATTGCGTAGGAATCCTTAGGTATTCCAGAATCTGGTGAATGTTTTTAATGAGCATGTGTATGTTTTCCACCAAGCTCTCCTTGGGCAGTTTTTAGTGACTTGTCAACAGATCCCACATTTAATTGAAAATAAAAGAACTAACATGGATTTTTAAAATCTTAATATTAATTCTAAAGCCAATGAATGTTGCTGGTGGGCGTAGGTTTGGTACATCCTCTCTGGAGAGCAACGTGTGTCAAAAAGCCTTACTGATGCTTTTGCCCTAAATCTAACAAATTAAATTTTAATTATAACTTTACAAGTGATACTGCTTGTAAAAATGTGTCCTCATAATTATGGATGTGCACAAAGATTTGTCTTCAAGGATATTTATTGTGTGATTATAATAAAGAAGATCTGGAAACAACATAAATGTACAATAATAAAGCCTCATTAAATACATTATGATACAATCAAAAAATGGAACGCATTTGCAACCATTAAAAATTAGCTATGGAGGAGAACGAACAACACAAAAAGTGCTTATGATCCATTAGAGGATAAACAGTTTTAAAAAGTCTGTGTAGTCTAATCTAATTTTGTCAATTGAAAAAAATGCTGAAAAAGAAACTTCCCCAAGGAGCTCAGAAAATAAATGAATGAAGCATGACATCACCTGCCACGTCCAGTACTTCTGCCGAAGCACTGTTTATATCACCCATGAACAAACATGGGAATTCCCTCCTTGGGTGCCACCACCTTGGCTTAAAAATCCTAACATTTGTGGATCTGGCTTTCTGAATGTCATCCTTACCTCCCTCCCAACCCAGACTCATGATTCCTTCCTGCCTACCCTGCTTCTCCTAGTGCTTTGTCTTCTTCTTCCTATCCAGACTCCCCTCTTCCCTGGCTACCTCAGCACCCTTCTCGATATCCACACTGTTGAGACTTCCTTATTCTGGACCTCACCTCCTAAAGGTTTACAGAAAAGGATGACAACTAAGAACCAGATGCTCCCACCTGTCCTCTCATACTCATGGCAAATATTGCTAAGTGATCAGGCCATCTCTAGCTCTATCTGGGCCAATGAATTAATGACATGTTGCTAGGGAGAGGATTGGCCTCTGTTGCTTAACACACTGTTGGTTCTGGTAGTAGGCACTGTGGTAGGCAAATAATGAAGATATTTGGATGTGGGAGGAACAAATGAAACCACAGAAAAATAACATATACTAGGGATCCCTGGGTGGCGCAGTGGTTTGGCGCCTGCCTTTGGCCCAGGGCGCGATCCTGGAGACCCAGGATTGAATCCCACATCGGGCTCCCGGTGCATGGAGCCTGCTTCTCCCTCTGCCTGTGTCTCTGCCTCTCTCTCTCTCTCTCTCTCTCTCTCCTCTCTCTCTCTATCATAAATAAAAAAAATAACATATACTAAACACCACATGCCAAGCTTTGGTCTTAAGCAGCTAATGTGAATTATTTCTAACCCTTAATCTTCACAACCATCTATAAGGAAGTTACTGTTATTACACCCATTTCACAGATGAGGAAATCGGGGCTCAGAGAGGTGAGTACCTACATAGGATCACTTCGCTAAGAATTGGTACTAGTCCAAATTCAGGTCCAGAGTCTTCTCTTTAACCATTATGATATTGCCTTAAGGTCTTCAATAACCAACTGATTTCATGGGGTCTTGGGAATAAATGTCTAGTTGGAGGCCTACGTGAGAGTTCCCAGGATATTCCCTTTTTCTGAAGTTGCCCTGGGAGAACATTCACTCATCCTTAGACATCTAAGTCACTTCTTACCATCTGTCTGAAGTTTTCTCTGATTTATTTATGCCAGCACATTTTGTACCTCGTACTATGCCTTCACTCGCCAGCCTGGAGTGCAAGTCTGTGTTCTGTTGTAGGTCTTCTTTGTTGCATTATGACTTCCTTAGGAAGAAAGTCCCATAACTTTCTCATTTCTTAATTCTCACAGTTTAGCAAAGTATCCAGCCCTTGCCAAGCCACGCAGATAAATTAATATGGTCTATACTTCCATGATACGCTTTTTTAGGCTGATTATCACAACTTAGCACTTCTCAAAGATAGGCTAAGATGTAGTTTGTTTTTTGACTGGATACTTACAGTCTTTAGTGGGGACTGTTAGCACATCAGAATGAAGAAGTTGAGAAAATGAGGACTCCCCAGGAGATACAGTACTGCAATCTTCTCTGGACATATATTTCATGAAGAGGCCTCGCCCAGAGAATGAGTGTGAGCATTCTAGTTCTCTCCTAGTAAGGTAACAAGATGCTGTATTTAAATACCATTCACCATGGCATCCCCGAGCAGAGTTTCTCTGCTACTGAGCTTGTGAATCACCTGCCTCCAGCCCTTCTAGTTGCTTTGATCAAGGGAGGTTTGGGAGGCCACAAAACTGATTCTGTGGCAGGAAATCAGCATTAACTTCCTCCAGCTCCTTCTAACCAAAGGACTCTGTGGGGCTCCAAAGTGCTCACGGGCTTGCCAGGAGAGTCGGACAGACACAGTAATGCAATGAGAAAGCTGTGAAGGGCGAAAGTTACATTCTTTTAAAAGGTGGGGAAAGCTTCGGACTTAACTAAAAGAAAGTGGACCTAAAGCATACATGAATATGGAATTTGTGCCAACTTGCTCAGGATGGGCCATCAGGAGGCATGACATGATGTCCTTTCAGCTGACACCTATGTGAACTAAATGATGCTGTGGCCTGAGGAACAAGAGATGTGACCCACGATGAAGCCCTCCTCATCTCAGGACCTGGGTTTCTTCACTGTAAAGTGAAGCAAGCTGTAGGATCACCTTGCCTTCTTCCTTCTCAAATGTTCTCATGCATTTTGGGAACCCTCTGAGTGATAACATCTAAATGAGGTCTCTGATTTTACCCATTAGTTTTTAGGGATAAAAGATAAAAATTTCAACTCTAACAAGGGTTTATTTTTTAATTTAATTTATTTTAATTTTTTTCTAACAAGGTTTTAAAAGGACTTAAGTAATATGTTTTACTTTATTTTTTAAAAAAGATTTTACTTATTTCTTCATGAGACGCATGAATAGAGGCAGAGACATAGGTAGAGGGAGAAGTAGGCTCCCAACACAGATCCTGATATGGAACTCGATCACAAGACCCCAGGATCACAACCTAAGCTAAAGGCAGACACTGAACCACTGAGCCACCCAGGCTCCTATGTTTTGCTTTAATGATAGACAGGAGAGGAAACATCCCCATCTCAGTGAGGGTCCACAGAATGTGAAGTCAGTCTTTTATGATGATAGAGCTATACTTCAATCATAACCCTTGCCCCAGCCTGGCTATAGTCTGCATCTCTCTGCCCCAAGATGTATGTCTAACTCACGTCTGGATGTAGCTATCGCTGTATCTTGGGCAGTGGGTGACATTAGAGAGGTGTTTAGTAGATAAACAGTGAATTGCATTGAGTAGACTAGAAATCTACTTTGAAACACTTTCCTATTAGACACCCTTGCATTTCAGA
Source organism: Nyctereutes procyonoides (assembly GCF_905146905.1). Taxonomy (NCBI): domain Eukaryota; kingdom Metazoa; phylum Chordata; class Mammalia; order Carnivora; family Canidae; genus Nyctereutes; species Nyctereutes procyonoides. The sequence goes on along the minus strand of NW_026575030.1, from coordinate 7,249,269 downwards.
TGGGCTGAAGACCTCTTTACTAACATGAGCTGGCTCTCAATCATGAGGTGGTTTTGATGGCACAAGATAAAGAGGCCTCTGGCTTCCCAGAAATACAGGGGGAATGGGAGCATTAGGAATGCCCAGCTTAGCTAAGGTATCTTTCCAGTAAATGGTAGAACAAAATCAAAAATAGTTCTGTCAGACTCTGAAATCTTTGGTTTTCTACTATACAAAGGGGATTTTCCCCCATAGTCACAGAAAGCCCAATGTTCTAGGTGTAAACTAAGTCAACAGAAGCAATTTGAAGATGCCCAATACTTATGACCCTACAGATAGTTTCTCTGTTAAAACGTAGAGGGACATTTGGCAATACTAAAAGATTGTAGAAATCATTGGAATCCCAAAGAAAGATCTTGCCTGCCCCTGATATGAGTAAAATGGGCCATTCATCTCCTCTACTCTACTCTCCCAGAGAAGGAGGTCAGATGGAGAGCCTCCCTGGTAGCTATTTATCACAATGATGTCAGCATAAGAAACTATGGCCTCTCTGTCACTTTTTTGGAAAAAGATAAGCTCTTTGGGTGTAATGAGGAGGCTATTGGTGGAATGCGGGTGAAAGCTCTGCGTTACAGGCCACCATGAACAATGGCTGGCTCTAGTAAGCAAGTATGTGGTGTTGAGGTATAAGGACCCTAAAACTACATGATCTGAACATCCCTGTTACATTGAAATTTAAGCTAGAACAATGGTTTCAAACATTTTTTAAAAGCCTTGGTGCTCTTTTTCAAACAAAATGTTAACAAAACGCCAGTATATAAAACAGATACAAGCAGATGTGATTGAAACTAAGCTGGGGGCAACCCGTGACTCCACTCCCTCATTTGTTCCCTCCCTCCTAGAACACAGGATGAAAACCCCTGGGCCCAAAGATATAGCTCTAAAGTGGCTTTTTTTTTTTCATATCAAGACCCAATTTCCTCTTGACTGTCATTACAAAATTAGAGATACACTCTTTAGTAAACAAATTGACATCAACATGAAAAAAATATCATACTTAAGAATGGACTAAGCCTATCCCACTTATTGAAAGAAGACAATGTGAAATGCTGCTCTAATCTTGTTTTCTTAGTCATTGCCAAGTACCCGGGGGTATTTTATGGTGGCCAAAAGCCTAAAGGTCCAAGGGAAACTCAACAATGTCAGCTTGGCTGACGCATACATAACGGACAGAAGAATCCCTTGGCATCCAGTCATCTCTCTGCCCAACATTCAACAGGAGGGCAGCATAGAAAGCAATCGAGTAGAGTGTTGACAGAATTAATCAGGCTCCACTTTCCAGCTTCCTTTTGCTCCCTGGGCTAAGAAATTAGAAGGCTCTGGCTGAATCAGATACACTTTGAGATTTCCCCAGAAACACGGTTTTCCTGGGGAAATAAAGCTAATGAAAGTAGAGGTTAACTATATTTGATTTCTTCAAAGCCCACTGCCTGATTTTATGTGACCTGCCTGATTTTTTTAGACCTTAAGTTCATGGCTCAGTGCCACTACGTTGCTCAGAGAAGACACAGGAAAAACATTTGTGAATAAATCAGAAAGTCCTAGTCCTGATGCCTTGCAGGTGGATGGCACTCATCTGACATCAAAGCCCTTCAACAATCATTTCAATAAATCATACTAAATATCTATCACTTATTAAATGTTATCTCTAATTCTTATCGTGGTAAACCAGTTAGATACTATCCCTCAATTTTACAAAACTAGAAATTGAGCAAGATCAAGAATAGAAGCCTATAAATGGAAGTCTTCCATTTTGTATTCAGAGCTCTTCAACATCTAAGCCTTGAGTCTGACGGCCTCTTAGCCTGCTTTTCAAATTTCAGTCCTTCCAGGGCACGATGCAACATTAGAAATTCACCTTGAGATTTGTGGATCTGGAACGAGCCAAGGCAAATTCTCTTCAAACAAGAGACTGAAGAAGTGTGTTGATCTTCAGCATTCAGAGCTGGCAGCAGTATGATCCCTTCTCAGGGATGGGGAAAACTGACAAGTTTAAGCTTCTGAGTAGTGGGGGCAGGCGATGGTGGTCAGCATAAGCCTAGTTCACTTTAGGTCATAGTTCTGCTGACAGTGTTAAGGATGGATTAGACAGGAAAGATACTGGAATCAGAGAAACCAGAAAGTGGCTGTAATACTCCAGAAACTATGAGGGCTTGCAATTAAAGCAGAAGAAGTAGCATTCGGGAAAAGAAAGCAGATTCTGGGGATGCCTGGGTGGCTCAGCAGTTTAAAACCTGCCTTCGGCCCAGGGCATGATCCTGGAGACCCGGGATCAAGTCCCACATCTGGCTCCCTGCATGGAGCCTGCTTCTCCCTCTGCCTGTGTCCCTGCCTCTCTTTCTCTGTGTCTCTCATGAATAAATAAATAAAATTTAAAAAGAAAGCAGATTCTGGAGATGGGGGCAGGATGGAACAGCAGGCTAAAGATACAGCTTCCCTCAAGGACCTCCCAACTTAGAGGTGAATGAGGAAGTGGTTCATGACACCATAGTGTAATATGAGCTTCTAAGAGGTCAACAAAAGCCCAAAGGAGGGTCTGCTAAGATGTTCTGGAACTTAGGGGAGGAAAGTCAAGGGAGGCACTGTGTCAGAGGCAATGCCTGAGCAGAGTCTTGAAGAGAAATGGGAAGAACTGGCCAAACCAGAGGGTGGGGGAGCAGGGCTCAGGCAGCATATGCTCACAGGGAGCTCTGAGAGGCTACAAGAAGGGACTGTGGCAAGGGGAGAGGGAGAGGCTGGTCAGAGCCAGGATCACAGTGTGCACACCAAAAAGCCTGTCTGCTATCCTCAATTGGATAACAGGCAATTGGGAGGAACCGCATTTTCCATAATATTTTAGAGAGGAGGGGATCTAAGTTTCAGAGCAGCTTGGCAGCTTGTCCAAGATTGCTGGTCTCAACTCTGGCCTTAGCATATGGCCCACACTCCTGCAGCATCAGCATCAGCTGGTCAGAAATACAGAATCTCAGGCCCAGACCCACTGGCCCAGAAGCTGGTTTGAACAAGACCATGAGGTGATACCCGGGCATCAAAGCTCAGGAGGCTCTGCCCTGGAGCACTGTGCACTTTCCAGAATGCCATCAAATATCTCAGTATTGGGACTTCTTGCAAGGCGAAGAGGCAAACGGATGGTGGGAAGGGACATGTGGTCTCATTTAGGGGTGGCTGTGTCAGTCCCCTCCTCTACAGGCTCCCCCTGCCCCAATCAAACAATTATCAGCTACCCAGCAGGTGGATCCTGAGCCCCCCAGACTGGCCCACTCGTGGTACAATACACATTTGATTAATCGCTGTTTCCAGAGGCACTTCATCAATCATCACCTCGGGAGAAAAGGGTCCTAGTAGACGAGCACTGGGCGCAGAGAAGGACCCAGTCTCCAGGTCTCCGATAACGCGAGTGCGTGCAGTTGGGATGAAGAGGGTCGGGGACTAAGGAGCATTAGGCATTCACCCTGGCTGCTCTGATTGGTAATTAAGTGACTCGTCTACTGGCGGACAGTCCTGCATGTTCCCCCAGGCATCTGTTAGTTCTTCGAAAACCGCTACTGACAAAATGAGGTTTGCCCTTGGTACACAGATAATGAGGCTGAGCTTGACAGGTGTGGCGCGATTAGAAAATTTCTACATGAAGCTCATTCTGCTAGCCACTCCACAGTAAACAGACTCATTAGAACTTGCAGGTCCCTGGAGGCAAAGCATGTTTGACATTATTAATTGGCTTTTCTGTATAAGGAGTCAAATAGATGAAAAGGTTTATCAAGCTGAAATAATTAATTTTGCCTGAATTCGCTGACAGTTCATTTCTCCTGTAAAAGACCATTTTAAGGTCCTTTTTTTTTTTCAAATTTCAAAGTTCAAAAGACATAATAGTGGCAAAAGTGAAGCTTTTTAGTAAATTATAATTAAAGGGAATTTAATTAACTTAGACCTGGGGAAGGGGAAAAAAGGGAGCTGCTATCTGTGTCTATACAGAGGTCGAGATGGTTGAACATATCATGACTTAATAATGCATTAATTTTAATCTAATCAAAGTATAATAAAAGAGGTAATTATATGTTTAAAAATTACCAGGCTCCAATAGTGGGATTTTTAAACACTTAATACTTACCCAGCTTCTCGTTAGCAAAGTTATAATTGTTGTTCTCAGAGTCTGCTTATTTAAAGATGGGGGGTTACAGGCAAGAGGTTAATTGAATAAATCATTGTAAGAACCCGTGTTGAAACTATGATGGACTACAAAGTTTGCATTCCCTGGCTGCAAAAGATTTTTCTTCTCTTTTTCTCTGTATTTCTGTGTCTCTAAAAATAGCAAATTATTTCCAGCATTCCTTTATGTGTACTCCTGAATGCTCCCACGCCCACTCTTTGCCCCATAAAGTCAAATTCCAGTTCACATGAGATTCTGCAAAGTTTTCCCTCATCTTTTACAATTTCCCATTCTCAATTCCAATGAGGCATGTTGTATGTACCTCCGTGAGACATTCCAGCCTAAAACGATGTATGAGAAGGTGAACGGTATTTCCTTCTTTGATGAGAAACATCAAACACTAGTTTGGTAAAAAGAACCGTGATGTCTCCAAGTGGTCCTAAAACAGTAGGATTTTGCTTCCTGTAAAGGCCAATGCTTCTGGACATTTTATTGATTAAAGCCTGAATTCTTAGAAATGTCTTAAGGACATAGCTGTTCTACAGCAAAGAAGCATCTTGTTATAAAAGCCAACATACCCGTACTAATCTTATCATTCAAAGATGATCCAATGTTCCCCAAATTTCTCCGACCTGTATGAAATAAAATCTGGTAGGGGAAGGAGGAGGACTGGCTGGGGGAAGAGGAGGACTGACTAGAGGAGTTATGGAGAACCGTCCTTCCATAGCCAGTACTATGTCTTGGAGCGCTTCCACAGGATCTTCACTTCCTTCCATGCTAGGCTCAGCTCGGGTGGCCTAAACACCCTCACCCAACCTCTCCCATTCCTCATCCCACTCACAACTGGCCTAATGACAACGATGATCCTTCTCGGCTTTTCATTGAAGCTTTTCTTTTTAAAAAAGGATTTTATTTATTTATGAGAGACACACAGAGAGAGGCAGAGACATAGGCAGAAGGAGAAGCAGGCTCCCTGAGGAGAGTCTGATGAGGGACTCAATCCCAGGACCCCAGGATCACGACCCAAGCCAAAGGCAGGCCGGCTACCACTGAGCAACCCAGGTGCCCCTTCATTGAAGGTTTTCTAATCCAGATATACCTGCTGGCTGATTCCAGAGAAAAGCCACGGCACTTGTGGAGTCTCTGTTTATTCTCCATCCTCAACTGGAGGCAAGAACTTGGTTACTTGAGATCCATTTTTTTTTTATCATTCCTTCAAAGAGGGCCTTGAAAAGACCTCATTCAAGTGAAAATCTGTGCAGAAAAATCCACACTCCTATCGCATGATTTTGAAAAACACAAGGTCACTTCAGCCCTTTGCTCAAACACCCTTAGGTATGGTTTTCTGGGTGAGGACAGGGAAAGGGCAGGGCACAGACGGTGGCCACTTTATACTCATCGTCTCAATTCTCAGAACAACTAAGTGGCATTGTCCCCATATTAAAGATGAGAAAATGGAGGTTTAGAGACAAGAAGTTACCTCCGGTCATGCACTGCAGAAGCAGACATGGTCCGCCAGACCTCAGAGCCCCTGCCATTTCCACTAGAAAAGAGGAACCCACAAAGTAATGGACATCAAATCCCCAAACTGCAAACACTTGTAACATTTACCGGAGAGTTAACATTTGGGGTAAGAAATGTCATAACCCAAAAAGCAAATATCTACTTTCGTGCACAGTGGAATACTCAAGAAGATGTATTAAAAGGAAACAAAAAAGAAATCCTGAGAAAGTTGAGATTTTTTCCAACACTCACAAACTTGCTGTTCATTCTATTTCCCACCCATGCGTCCTTATATTAGTTCTTTAATTAACCACATATTAATGTCCAGGGGCCATTATGATTAAATAAAGGGTGAGACACCACTAGGGCAGGAAGGGGGAGGAGGAGCTATGTGCCAAGATTCAGGGCTTGTGCTGTCATCACTCACCAGCGTGTTTTCTCCTGAAGTCAATACGTTGTTCCATTTCAAACATGCTTAAAGAAAACACGAATTGATTTATTTACAATTCTGAACTACTTATCAAACCGTAATGATCACTGCCTGGTAAAACACAGGCTGAAAATATGCCATGCAATGCTTAGTCATTCTGTTGATGGAACTCATAATTCTCCCCCATTCGTCTCATTCTGTTATTCTCCTCTGTGTGTGCGTATGCATGTGTCTTTATTTCTTTCTATAATTCTCCTTGATAAGACTTAGCAACCCAGAAAGGGTCTGTGTTAGTGTGGTCAGTTCTGAAGACTCCAGAGAAAGCCCACGTCTACCCAGTACCTCCCTTTCATTCATTAACCCACCAGGGGCCAAGACTAATTAGATCAGTCTGCTCATTTTGAGCTGATAATTGATTTAAATAGGTTGCTCATTTAAAATAGAAGAAAAGCCTGCTAAACATTTGGTGCTTGGATTTTTTTTTTCTTCTTTCCCTGCAACTTTCAATTGCTTGTGCAATGTAGCATAAAATGTAGCGATCTCTCTTTTCTTTTCGCTCTCTTTTTTTAAAGGGGCCATAAAATTAATTACAATAAGTAGGCAATGGGCAGGGGCAGGGGGTTAACTGATGGCTCTAATGAGCAGCCGAGCTTTGGGAAAGCTGGACCACTCACGCTGTTTGTTGGCTGCATGGGGGCCTGGCTTCCAAGAGGCTCAGAGCCTAACCAGTCTTACTCCTATGGACTGATCCTGTCTTCATGGCAACCAAAGTGGCTTTGCTAAGCTTCAAACAAAAGGAGCCTTCCTTACCGAAGGTGGGGACATTCTGGGATTGTTTCCTTACCATTAAGCAAGAAAAGACTTTCAAGAGGCCATTCCGTGATACTCGCATACCCGCCCCCCCCCCCCCCCCGCCCCTGGTTTTTACCCAATTTGAGGGCAGGAAAGTTTAAGGAGAAACTTGGTCCCGCTCTGTATTCTGAAGACCTTTCCTGTTCAAAGGGTCTTTCATGACCCGTCCTGCACCAGATTGATTTATTTCAAGTGTGGATCAAAAAAGTTTAGACTGGGCTTCTCTTTCAAAACTAAATCATCCTGCTAGTTTATACTATTCGGCTGACTGTACCCCATTGACACAATGAAAAGGGCTTTTGTCCGCAGCCTAGAGGGCAAGAGGTGGAAGCAACACTTGTAATTTGCTCTGTTAAAAAAAAAAATCGCAGTGTTTCCTATCACTGGTAAAGCGAGTAGAGGGCCTGCGAGGGGAGCTGAGGAAGATTGCAAAATCCTTAAAGGTAAATAAAAGGATTGCAAATAGAAAAGTTACCCCCAAATTGCACATGCTGTATTTCAAATGATCATATGTTCTGACTCTACAAAGCAACGTGATCCACATGAGAGACGCATGGGCTTGTAGTCACACAGAGGAACCTGGGGTTCTGTCCTGATTCGGTCAGTTATGAGCCCCTGTTAAGTCAGCACTTGACTGGTGAAATGGACACAGTAAAATCTACTTTGGAGGCACAGCATAAGGGTGGGAGATGATATCGGAGCGTAGCATGAGGCCTAGCTCTAAGAAGCACTCAAGAAATAATATTTATATGGCAAACTGATTTCCTAATAACCGAGAAGGGTCACCCATCCCAGTCTTACTGTCTGAGGCTGGGTGGTTAGGGAGAAGGTAATGAGCATGTTGCACACAGGGTCAGCTTCAAGGGTGTGCACCTTGAAGGGTGTGCACACAGGGTCAGCTTCAAGGGTGTGCAGTGGTCCAGAGCCTCGCACTTAAAAAGGCCCCACTGTTGCTGTCTCAAAATTCTTAATTTTTTGGGAAGGGGAGCCCTGCATTTTCATTCTGTACCAGGTCCCGCAAACGAGATGGCCCACCCTGACCACACACTCCCATCTGTGAACACTGTCTGGGCCATCCTTGGGATCTTGGAGAGCCTACTCATACGAGGTTATGTCTGTGTTGGTGGCACAATGCTGTCACACTTATAAATCGCATTCTTTCTGCCTCGTCCACAAATTAGAACGAGAGGTGTAGCCTCTCCGTGTCTGTGGGCCCAGGGCCCGACTGTCATGAAAAACTATTCAAGAGCACATGCTAGTGGCCGAAGGTCAGAATGGCACCTCGGCAGTCCACCCAGCCCACGGAGCTGCTCTCCAGCAGATGATGGAGTCCCTGGGTCAGGAGACAATGACAAGCCTGGAGCGGCCCTTCCTTAAATCAGCATTCATGTGGCAGATCACTTTCACCATTAATGGCATATGAATTTAGTCCCAGGTAATTTTTTTCAAAGCAACCAGTTGTGAAATATATTGAGAAAACACTGCCAATTTCCAATCCTAATGACAGAGACACTGAGGTAAATAAGATGAATATTTATGGATACCTGATTGCCTAAATGAGTTCCCTAAGGTATGAATAATTGAGTGGGTATATGCTAATTAATTGGGAAAAGCCAGTAGGTAACTCCTTTTTATTTACGTTAGCCTCATTTTAGTTCATTTCTTGCAACTATTACGGTTCCCAGTTATTTCCTATGCTTCAGTAAAGTTGAGTGTCATTGAGAGAATTTTTAATAGACATCATGGTTCTTATTTTCAATAAATGTATAAGCCTACGTAGAATATGTAATGATGATTCTTAGAACACAGTTACTCAGATTGCCCTACAGAAACTATCATTTAAGGGCACCTGGGTGGTGCAATCAGTTAAGAGGCTGACTTGGTTTTGGCTCAGGTCATGATCTCAGGGTTGTGAGATTAAGCCCCACGTTGGGCTTCACACTCAGCACAGTCTGCTTGAGATTCTCTCTCCCTCTCCCTCTGCCCCCGTCCCCATGCACACGCGCTCCTCTCTCACTTTCAAATAAATAAAGTCTTTTGAAAAACCACTATCATGCATTGGCACCTACTGCTGGCTAGTCTTTTAGATATGTCTCCTGTTTAATCCTTATACGAACCAACCTTATGGGGGCAGATAGTATACAGTTATCTCCATTTCCCAGATGAGGAAACTAAGACTCACAACAGTTGAGCAAGTTTTTCATGGTCACGTGCATGTAGGTATTAGAATACAGATTCAGATTTGGCCTGCAAAAAGTCACAAGAAATGGAACCCTACCTTTTACCTGGAATACCTGGAACACAATCCTTTCCTTATCGTGTGGCAAACATGTTCCACCAGAACGTCAGCCTGGTGTCTGCCAGCATTCTCAAATAGACACACAAGTCAAACCGAGTCAAAGCAACTATTTTTTTAGAGTCTGTGCTTTTCAAATAGATTTGATTTTTTAGTGCAGTTTTAGGCTTACCGAAAAATATGCACAGGAAGTACAGAGCTCTCATATTCTTCCTCTTTTCCCCACCCACTTTTTCCTATTATTAACACACTGCATTCTTGCGTTAAATTTGTTATAATCGGTGAAACACTATTGATATACTGTTATTAAGTAAGGTCCATAGTTTAGAATTCATCCTTTGCTTTGTACATTATATGGGATTTGACAAATGCGCACCCTATGTCCACCATTGCAGTACCATGCAGTACAGATTCACTGCTCTCAAAATGCCCTGTGCTCCACCTACATTCCTCCACCCACCTTCCCTCCTGCTCTTATCTGAACTCCTGTGCAACCACGGATTTTTTACCGTCTCTGTAGTTTTGCCTTCTCTAGAATGTCATATAGTTGAAATCACAGAGTATGCAGTCTCTTCTTTCATTCAGCAAAATGCATTTAATGTTCTCCGTGCTTTTCATGCCTTCGTAGCTCATTTTTTAAACAGCTCAATGATATTCCATTGTATGGATTACCACAGATTATTTATCTGTCCACCTAATCAAAGGATATCTTGGTTGCCTCCACATTTGAACAATTTTGAATAAAGTGCTATAAACATTCCTATGTAGGCATTTGTATGGAGATAGATTTTCACCTCATTTGAGGAAATGCCTAGGAGCATGATTGCCAGACCATATGGTAAACCTATGTTTAGTTTTGTGAAAAACTGTCAAACTGTCTTCGAAAGTGGCTGTACCGGGCAGCTCAGGTGGCTAGGTGGTTTAGCACCGCCTTCAGCCCAGGGCCTGATCCTAGGGACCTGGGGTTGAGTCCCATGTCGGGCTCCCTGCACAGAGCCTGCTTCTCCCTCTGCCTGCATCTCTGCCTTTCTCTGTGTGTCTCTCATGAATAAATAAATAAGAATCTTAAAAAAAAGAAAGAAAAAGAAAGAAAGAAAGAAAGAAAGAAAGAAAGAAAGAAAGAAAGAAAGAAAGAAAGTGGCTGTACCATTTTGCATTCCCACCAGCAATTATTGAGAGTTCCTTTGCTCTGTGTCCTCACCAGCATTTCATATTGTCAGCATTTTGGATTTTAGCCGTTCTAATAGGTGTGTAGTGGTACCACTTTGTTATTTTCACTGACAATTTATTCTTGTTCCATTAAGAATAAACAGCAATCTCCAAAATGAGATGGGCAAATCCCACCATGTAGACTAAATCATGCATTGGAATCTACAAAGAAAAACTGGCAACTACTATTTTTCATTTATTCATTATATAAAGCTTTCTATTCTTCATATTCTTAATGTATAGAATATATTATTAGCATAGAAGTTGTGTATATTTTATACATTAAAAATATCTATCTTATGGAGATTCACATTCTCCCATTTTTTTTGACAAAAGTGTTCCATTGGGGACACCTGAGTGGCTCAGTGGTTGAGCATGATCAACTGGATTTTGGCTCAGGGCATGATCCCGGATTCCCGAGTTCGAGTCCCACATCGGGCTCCTTGCATGGAGCCTGTATCTCCCTCTGCCTTTGTCTCTGCTTCCTCTCTCTGTGTCTCTCATGAATAAATAAATAAAAATCTTTTTCAAAAAAGTGTTCCATCAAAAGAGGACCCCACAACCACAGGTAACCAACCCCAGATCTATGAAGACATCAAAGGCAGAGACCTAATATTTCTTTTGAAACAATGAAGCTTGATTTCCATTCAATGTTGAATTTGTTTAAAAAGTTTGAATTATGTCTAAGATGAAGTTTATCTATACTTTTTAAAATTGGATATATCTACCAGTGTCACAAATGGGATGTTTTCTCAGAGTAGCTGCCTAAATTCATCTGCAGGAAGAATCCATGTAGGTAGGTTTTCAGAATATTGTCAGAGTGGTCTTAGCTTTCCAAAGCACTTATTTAGCCTATACCATTCCACTCCACATGTTAGTTAACACAGTGACAGATTTAGGCTGTTTTAGACTCCACTTCAAAACCAGTTTTTGAGTATGGCTGAGAGGACCAGTGTTGACCTGACAACGCTTATAAAGCTGGTTCTATTCTTATTCTCATTTTGTAGATAAGGAAACTAAATCTTAGAAACTTAAATAATCTCAGGTGCCTGGGTGATTCAGTGGTTAGGTATCCAACTCTCAATCTCAGCTCAGGTCATGATCTCAGGGTCCTGAGCTATGTCAGGCTCTGCACTGGACATGGAGCCTGTTTAAGATTCTCTCTCTCTCCCTCTGTGCCTCCCTCTTGGCTGTCTCTTCCTCTCTAAAAAAATTAAAAATAAAAAGAAATAATCTGCCAAGTGCTCCCTAAATTCATAAGTGGCAGAACCAAGATTCATATCCAGGTTCAGATACCAGAGCTGGTTCTTACCCATTAGATTATCTTGCCTAAAAACATCTATGTGTTTTATGAGGAGGCCTGTGTCTACATGACTTAGAGAAAAAGATGGTAAGTTTAGCAAAAAGAAAGTCAGATTGTGGGCAGCAGCATCAATGTAGACCTTTGTTTTAAAATACAAATATATGGTTTTTTTCCAAATAACATATCTGTAGGGCAAATGCTAGCAAAAATTCTAATTGTTACACATTCTGTGTGTATGTGATGGGAAATGGTACATACTCTCCATATACATGGAGAAGATATGAACTTAGAAATCCATATTTGGAATAATAGTGAAAGGGAATATAAGGGAAGGGAGAAGAAATGTGTGGGAAATATCAGAAAGGGAGACAGAACATAAAGACTCCTAACTCTGGGAAATGAACTAGGGGTGGTGGAAGGGGAGGAGGGCGGGGGCTGGGGGTGAATGGGTGACGGGCACTGAAGGAGACACTTGACGGGATGAGCACTGGGTGTTATTCTGTATGTTGGTAAATTGAACACCAATAAAAATTAGTTTATTAAAAAAAAAAGAAATCCATATTTGTAAAAATAGCACTTTTCACATTATGAAATCAGTGTGGGAGCTTGTGAAAAAACACAATACAAGTTGATACATTCAGTAGAGGAAGAAATAGAAGTTTGAAAATCATTAATTTTGCCAGATCCTTCAAAACAAAATGCTGGAAAACACTATCTTCAGTGCAATAACTGAACTCCCGAACACTTTAAGAACAAAGATCAAAAATCTTTTTTTTTTTTAAAGATCAAAAATCTTACAGAGGATTATACATCCCTTCTTCCTTACTCTTTTCCATCCTTCCTTATTCTTTTCCCTCCCTCACTTCCTTCTGAAATAAGAGAGATTATTAAGAGTTGCACAAATAAAATAACTAATTCTAGAACCACTGATTATAAATAACAGCTCTGAAGGAAGTGAAAGAGAAAGGTGCTTTCATAAAGTATAGGAGAGAGGCACCTGGGTGGCTCAATTAGTTAAGTGTCTGCCCCTGGCTCATGTCATGATCTCAGGATCCAGGGTCCCCTGCTCAATGGGGAGTCTGCTTCTCCCCCTGTCTGTCTGTCTCAAATAAATAAATAAAAATTCTTTAAGAGAAAATATAGGAGAGTCTTTTTCCTAATATGTAGTTTGGGCTGGTCAGAATTTTAGATTTGGACCCTCTGCAGAGAACTCAATGAAGCATGATGATGGTGTGGTGTTCAGCCTTCAGTATGCTTTCCAGTAATTTAGTATTTTCTGGTATTCTCTTCTCTGTGTAGTCTTATGGGCCTGCAGATGTGACCAGCTCAATACAGAGGGAAGTGATGGCTTGATTTCTTAGGCTGAGTCACAACTGGCATTGAAGGCTCGCCTTCCTTTCTTGGATCCTTAGCTCTGAGAGAAGCCAGCCCCCATGTAGTAAGGAGATTCAAGAAACCCTGTGGAAAGGTCCATATGGTACTGAGAAGGAATTATGACTTCCCACCAATAACTGGGACCAACTTGCCAGCCACATGAATGAGCCACCTTGCAAGTGGGGCCCACCAGCCCCAGTCAAACCTTTAGATGACTGCAGCCCCAGCTGATATCTGCTGGTAACATCATGAGAGATCCCAAATCAGAACAAACCAATGACATTGCTTTTGAACTTCTAACCCATGGAAACTATGAGAAATAATAAATGATTATTGTTGTTTTAAGTTACTGAGTATTAGGGCATTTGTTATGAAGTGTTAGAAAACAAATCCTGTCAGTTAGCCTGAAAGTTTGGTCAGACATGCAAAGGATCTAAGCTCAAGTGATTCAGGTTACTTAGCAGAAGGCTATTTGGTGGGACACTTCAGACATGTGTAACTCTGATCCTGGAGCCAAAGAGTGACATCACGTGTGTCCTAAAGACTGTAGATGAAACCCTCCAGGTTAAAACTCACATCTCAGCACAATATTAACACCCAAAAAATGCCTGAACAAAGAAATAACTGCCTAAGAAATAACTGCCTAAATTAATGTAAAGCAAATTAGAAAATATTCTGTTATCCAAATACTCCTTGGAACATGGTAGGTTATTAAATTAGTGAAAAGAGAGAAAGGGAAAGGAAGAAAGATAAGAAATAGAACATTCCTAGGAATATTTCAGTTTTAGCGATCAAGCATTTCTCCAAGTTTATGTTCTTTAGGAAATAATAATAATAATGAAGCCATTTAATTATGCCAAAGAGCAAACATGTCTACAGTAGGGAGAAAGCATGGCTAATTGAGGATGTCAGAATGAAATAGATGTATCTGTTGGGCATGGGGTACAGACTTACCCTTGTGGGAAGAAGACAAATTCTGAAAAGCTATTGCTAGCATGAGGGGACCAGGACCTAATGCATGAGTTGACATAAACACTTTCTTCTAGGTGTGATCAGAAGAATATTAGATTAAATCACTTGTCCATGTAATAAAAGCAACAACAATAATATTAGTTAACAGTTATTTAATTCTTACTTTGTAGGCGAGCACTATTAATCCCTTTACAAGTATAAATTCATGTTATCAGTTTAATTAACTTAATAACCGAAACATCTGTCCATTTACTATGACAGATTCCTTTATTTGAGGGTTGATTTCATTTCAATGCCTAAGAATACCCCTCTGATCACAGAAAAGTGCTCCCCTAATTACTATCCCCCACAGACCCACTGTGTGCCCAGACTGGGGTTTCATGTTATACACAACAGCATCACTGCATGCCTTTGTGTAGGTTGTGCAGTTATACATATGAACCTAACTCCACATATTAGCATATCTCATCCTCCCAAAAACACATGTCAGGGTTATTATCTTTAATTTACAGGGTAGTAAGCCATGAATCAGAAAGGCAAAATCACTTCATATGGCCTCATTACATAAATGGTAGAAATAAATTTAATACCCCAAATTTTGATGCCCCAAAATGAATGTTCTTTCCTCCACAGCATGTAGATTTAACAAGAAAAAGACATGACATATAGGGGCCTCATTTTAAGCATGGGTTAGTTTTTTGAGGTCAGCCACATAGTTGAAAATGTTTTAGTCTAAATTGTCCATGAAAATAAGTTAGTTTTCTCAGATAAATAAGGTGGCAATGCTGCATAACCATCCTCTTTCCAACCCTCCCCCCCCCCCAAAATCTTAGTGACCAAACCACAACCAGTTTTGTTTGCTTATGATCCTTTAGTCAGTCAGGGCTCAGGGGAGGGCTAATATGTAGTGTTAGCTGGGCTCAGTTGAGTGGCTCTTTACTCACACAGTATATAGGCATATCATGCATGCAGCTGCACTCAGCTGAGGCTCAGCTGGGGAGCCTCGTGCTACTGTATGTAGCCTGTGTCTCCATGTGGTCTATCACAGATCAGTGACTTAATCTAAGATTCTTTACATGATGGCTGATTTAGAGGTTGAAAATGGAGGATAGAAGATTTTCTAAAGCCTTGGCTTGGTAGTTCAAGAGTACCATTTCAACTGCATTCCATTATTTACAAGTTACAAGACCATCTCACATCAAAGGAAGGGGAAATGCACTCCACCTCTAGATGGAAGGATGAGTATGTATGTGCAAGAAAGAACATGTGGGGTTTTCTGGGAGGGGAGGGAAGGTTGGCCATCTTTGAAAATGATCTACCATAGTATATACCCTGACAACAACTTTTCATGTGTCTCCCACATGCAAAACACATGTACTCCCATCTTCAAGCATCCCATTTCATTATGGCAGCAGCTCTACGTTTAAATCTCATCATTTAGGGACGCCTGGGTGGCTCAGTGGTTGAGCATCTGCCTTTAGCTCAGGGTGTGATACCAGGGTCCGAGGATCGAGTCCTGCATCAGGGTTTCCATGGGGAGGCTGCTTCCTTCTCTGCCTATGTCTTTGCCTCTCTCTCTTTATGTCTCTCATGAAAAAATAAATAACATCTTTTTAAAAAATCTCATCATTTGAATCAGGTCTGGATGTGTATGAGGCTCCTTGGTGCAAAACTCTTGATTTGGAGATTGGCAAACTAAAAAGATGTTATTTGCTCTCAAAGGCCCAAATTACAATGGTAAGACATGGACTAAATAACTGTATCTAATACTCTCACTTAAAATGTAGAAAATAGATTTATGTCAGCAAAATGGTAAATTAGGAAGTTTCAAGCCCTTGTTTCCCCCCCCCCCAAAAGAAATATAAGACCATAGACAAACAAACAAAAGAAACTGGCTTACCTATCCTTAGGAGCTCTGGAAAATAGTAAAAAGTCTACAGCAACCAAGCAAATGTCCAAAAAAGAACAATTCACATTCAAAATGATCAGGAAATTTTGTGTTGATTTTACTCAAACTTCCTCAACCTCTGCTGTGCAAAGCATGGTCTTGGTCAGAAAGAGACAGTAGCATAGTTCACAGTGTTGTCTCTTGAACTGGAGGGAGGCGAGTCTCACAATGTCTTAACCTGTCTGAGGGCTGCTTAAGGAACTGGTTTGTGCATTGTCAAATCTTGTCTTACTCAGATCTTGGATAGGAAAGATCAGTGACTACTGCTTGTGAAATCTGCAGAGGGACTATAAACCCACATAAACCTAGGCAAAAGATTATGGGTGAAGACATGCAGTAGACCATGTAAGGCCCAGGGAGAATCTGGGTGAGAATTTTGGGGAAATTAAGACATTCAAAAGAGGTGTTTATAGTGGAAAATGAGAAAGCTACACATAAGCCCAGGCAAGGCACATACTCAGAAAAGACCTGAGAAGACCCTAAGATTCCACCTCAGGCTGATACCTAGACTCAGAGCACACCCAGCTACTCAGTGAATGATTAACCTACACAAAACCATTCTGTGAAATCTGGGAGAAGTGGCTTTATTTTCCAAATACTCAATTTTCAATAAAAAATCATAAGGTATACAACAAAATGGTAAATCATGGTCCACTCAAAAAAAATAATTGATAAAAATTATCCCTGATGAAGTACAGACACCAGACTTTCAAAATAACTACAGTACAACAGTTCTCTTATATATGCTTAAAGAGCTAAAACAAACACAAAATGAAATCAGTGAAATAATATATAAACAAAACAAGAATATCAATGGAGAGATAGGCTATTAAAGGAAACAAGATACTGGAACTAGAGAAAAAGGAATAATTGAATCACAATAATCACTAGAGGGTCTCAACAGCTTTGGAGCAGGTAGTAGAAATTATAAGTAACCATAAGACAGAAAAATTGAAATAATAAATCTGAGGGACAGAAAGAAGAAAGAAGAAAAGTGAACAGACCCAAAAAGTCATGTGGGACATCATGAAACTGTACAACATATGCATTATGGGAATTGCAGAAGAAGTGGGGGTCAAAGAGATTATTTGAAGAAACAATAGCCAAAAGCTTTTTAAGTTTGATTAAATACATAAGTCTACAAACCCAAGAGCTCTAAAAATAAATTTCAGAGATCCATGATGGGAATGGGCACATGATAATCAAAGTGTCAAAAGAGAAAGAGAAAATCTTGAAAGCAGCAAGAGAGAAGTAATTTGTCAGAGATGAGAGATCCTCAATAATATTAGTGGCTAATTGATCAGAAAAAACCTTGCAGACAGTAGCATGATCTATTAAAAGGCTTATAGGAGGGAGAAAAAAAGCTACCAACCAAAATTCTATATTTAGCAAAATCATCCTTCAAAAATTAGGGGAAAAAAATAAGACATTCCCAGAAAAAAGGCAAAAAAAAAAGAGTGTTTATTAACATTCAAACTGCGCAATAAAAAAATGCTAAGGAGAGTCCTCCAGGCTGAAATAAAAGGATACTTCATGAAGTCATGAAGGTATAAAGATTTTTAGCCAAGGTAAATATATGGTCAAATATAAAACCTGGTTTTATTGTAATTTTGGTTTTTAGAGTTTAAAAGACAAATGCAAAAAATTATAAAGTTGCAATATGTGACATTAAAATAAGTGGACATTTAAAATAAGTGGAAGGGAAAGGAGCTGTATAGAGTTTTTGTATGCAACTGAACATAAGTTGGTACAATTCAAATTATATTTTTACAACTTTAGAATGTTATATGTAGTTATCATAACAACTAAAAAATTAAAGAATATACACAAAGTGAATTGAGAAAAGAATCAAAATGTAATACTACAAAAAAATCAACCAAACACAAAAGAAAGCAGTAGGTGAGGAAATAAGGATAAAAAAAAAAAAACCCTAAAGGATACAGAAAACAAATAGCAGAATAAGAAAAGTCTTTCCTTATCAGTAATTACTTTTAAAACAAATGGATTAAATTCCCCCAACTAAAAGGCATGGATTCTTTTTAATGATCCAAATAGACACTATCTATAAGAGACTCACTCCAAATCTAAAGACAAAAATAAGTTGTAAGTGAACTGATGGAAAAAGATACTCCAAGCATACAGTACCCCAAAGAGAAGAGAGGTGACTATACTAACATTAGATGAAATAAGCTTTAAGTCAAAAACTATTACATTACATATATATTACCAATATATATATTGGTAAAAGAGTCAATACAGCAAGAAAATATAATTTTAAATGTATATGTGCCAAAACTTGAGCTCTAAAATATGAGGCAAATACTGGCAAAATGGAAGGGAAAACTACAGAAGTCCACAGTAATAGTTGAAGACTTCAATATCCTATTTTCAATAGGATAGAATAACCAGACAGAAGATCAATAGAGAAATAGAGAATTTGAGAACATTAGAATTCAATTGAACCCAATGGACACATAAAGAACACTACACCCAACAACAGAGGAATACACATTTTTCTCAAGTCTACATGGAACATTCTCCAGGATAGAGAGGCCACAAACAAGCCTTGATGAATTTTATAGGGCTGTAATTATACAAAGTATGTTTTCCAATCCTAATGGAATGAAACTAGAAATCAGTAAGAGAAGGAAAATAGAAGATTTACAAATTGTGGAAACTAAACAACACACTACTAAAAAAAAAAAAAAAACAATGGGTCAAATTAGGAAATACATTGAGGCAGATGAAAACAAAAACAAAACACACCAAAACTCATCAGATGCAGCTAATGCACTATTGAGAAGGAAATTTATAGTTGTAAATACTCACATTAAAAATGAAGAAAGATTTCAAATTAACTACTTAACTTTACACAGTAAGAGACTAAAATAAGAAGTGCAGACTAAACCCCAAGCTAGAAGAAGAAAAAACAGTAATAAAGATCAGGGTAGAAATAAAATAGAGAAAAGGAAAAAAATATATGGAAGAAAATCAATAAAATCAACCATTGCTTCTTTGAACAAGTCACCAAAATGATAAAATTCAGATAGATAAAGTAAGAACATAAAAAAGAGAGACATTAAAAAAAAAAAGAGAGAGACATTACAAGTTATTCACATCGGAAATGAAAGTGGGAACATTACTATCAATGTTGAAGAAATAAAAAGAATTATAAAGGTCACAGTCACAGCAACTATGAGCAATGGTTAGTAAAATGTTGGATAAGCAAGATGAAATAAACAACTTCCTAAAACTACACAACCTATCAAGACTGATTTGTGAAGAAATAGAAAATGACTGACCTTTGATTAGTAAGGAGAGGCTCACTGCAGGGAGCCTGCTTCTCCTTCTGCCTATGTCGCTGCCTCTATCTGTGTCTCTCATGAATAAAGAAATAAAATCTTACCTCAAAAAAAAAAAAAGTAAGGAGATTGAATCAGTAATCAAAAATCATATAATCAAAATCAGTAAGTAATCAGACTTCACTAGCCAATCATTTAAGGAAGAATTAACACCAATGCTTCTCAAACTCTTCCCCAAAACTGAGGAGAGAATGCTTTCAAGCTCATTATATAAGGCCAGTATTACCCTGGTACCAAAACCAGACAAAGAAACTGTAAGAAAGGAAACTGTACACTAACATCCTTTATGAATATTGATTTAAAAAATCCTCAAAAAATACTGGCAAACCAAATTTAGCAGCATATTTAAAGGTTGATATACCATGACCAAGTGTGATTTATTCCTAAATTGCAAAATAGTTCAATCTACTCTTGTATTACTCAATGTACTCTTGTATTACATCAACCAATGTAATACACCACATTAACAGAATAAAGGAGGGGACAGGACATGATTATTTCAATTAATGCAGAAAAAGTATTTAACAAAATTTAGCACCTTTCACAATCAAAACACCCAACAAACTAAAAATAGAAGAAAACTATCTCGATATAATAAAGGTTATATATTATAAACCCACAGCAACCATTATACTCAATGGCAAAACCCTGAAGGCTTTTCCTCTTATATCAGAAGAGCACACATATGCCCATATTTAACCCTTTTTTAAAAAGATTTATTTATTTTATTTTTAGAGAGAGACAGCAAGTGGATGAACTTAATGAAGAAGACAAGAGACCTGTACACTGAAAACTATAAAACATTGCTGGAAGAAATTAAAGAAGACCTAAATAGGGATCCCTGGTTGGCTCAGTAGTTTAGTACCGGCCTTCGTCCCAGGACACAATCCTGGCGTCCCGGGATCAAGTCCCTCATCGGGCTCCTTGCATGGAGCCTGCTTCTCCCTCTGCCTGTGTCTCTGTTTCTCTCTCTCTGTGTTTGTCTCTCATGAATAAATAAATAAAATGTTTTTTAAAAAGACCTAAATAAATGGGAAAACATTCCATATTCATGGATTAAAAGACAACATTTTTAAGATGACAAACTACCAAAGCAATCTCTAGATTCAATGTAATCGTTGTCAAAGATCATGACCATGTGTGTAATACAGTAAGAGAAAAAAACCATCCTAAAATCCATCTGGAACCCAAGGGGCATTGAGTATCCAAAGCAATCTTGAAAAAGAACAGGGTTGAAGGATTCACGCTTCTTGATTTAAAAACATATTTTAAAGCTACAATTAAAAAAAATGAACAGTATAGTACTGGCATTTAGACAGACATATGGACCAATGGCACAGAATAAAGAGCAAAGGAATAAATTCTCACTTAAATAGTAAAATAATTCTTTAATTTATTATTTACTTATCTTTAATTTTTCAGCTTTCTTGAGGGTATAATTGACATAAAAGTTGTATCTATTTAAGAAGTCCAGTGTGATGATATAATTGTACATTGTAAAATGATTGCTAAAATCAAGCTAATTAATACATTCATTACTTTACATAGTTACTTTTTTTTTTTGAATAAGGACAGGGCACAGGGCACCTGGGTGGCTCAGTGGTTGAGCATCTACCTTTGGTTCAGGTCATGATCCCAGAGTCCTGGGATCAAGTACCTCATCAGGCTCCTCTCAGGGAGCCTGCTTCTCCCTCTACCTTATCTGCCTCTCTCTGTGTGTCTCTCGTGAATAAATAAATAAAATCTTAAAAAAAAGAAAGAAAAGAAAAACAAAGGAAAAAAGAAAAACAAAAGGAATAAGGACACTTTGGATCTCCTCTCAGCAAATTTCAAGTATACGATACCAAATATGGACACATTATTAAATACAGTCACCATGCTAGAAATTAGATCCCCAGAACCTATTCATATTTTAACTGATTGATTATTATTATTATTTTTTTTTTTTTAGAGAAAGAGCATGTGTGAGCTGGGTTGGGAGAGCGGAGGCAGAGGGAGAGGGAGAGAGAAAATCTTAAGCAGGCTCCTCATTCAGTTCAGAGCCTGACATGAAGCACAATCTCATGACCCTGAGATTATGATCTGAGCTGAAATCAAGAGTCAGATGCTTAAGCAACTGAGCCACCCAGGCACCCCTGTAACTGAAATTTTTAAGCCTTTGATCAACATCTCCCTATTTTCACTAATACAATCCTCTTAAAAAATTTGTGGGCTTTCTATCATTGGGTTGATTCTATGCCTCAAATCCACATCTGTGATTCCTTCCAAGAATGAATGAATTCTCTTCTGAGAGACACTGTCTTAAGATTTTTAGAGGCTCTTTTGCTTAGCTGAAAGGGCCTACAAGCACCGCTTTAAATCTTTCAAAACAAAGAGTCTTTCTTGTTACACTATTGATTTAATTTCAACCCAAAGGATGCTTTTACTGGAAGTACTCTAGACTTTTTCTTTTCCATGGGGCCATTCCTTCCTTTGAAAATATTTTGTCAGCTGGAGAAAATGTTCTAAGTCTTCTATATTTCTTCTAAATTATGCTTGAAACCCAAACAGTTCATTTTTAACTCAATTTTCTCTTGCAACCTTGTATTATGTTTCTAAAAGCAGCTATTGGTATTTTCAACAGTCTGCATGGAAACACTTTGAGCTACATGCACAAGTTTACCTGATAATTCTTCTTTTTCCATGTTAGACCAGGTGGCAGTTTTGTTCATAGTTGTGCCATTGCTTGTTATTGTTCCCTTTTCCCCCAGGCTTTAATAGCAATGCCCACCCTGAGTTTTCACCATTTACTAGCCTTCATGAAGAGCAGTTTTGCTACTTTTCTGCCATCTTCTTGCTGTCCTCACAGCCTCCTCTTGGTATTTTGTTCCGCATGTTGAGGTTTCTGTGATGGTAACAACCCCTTTTAGTTACCAATCGTTGCATAAGAAAGCAGCTTCAAGGGCCACTGAGCAGTGGTTGAGGTCTGCCTTTGGCTCAGGTCATGATCCCCGGGGTACTGGGATCAAATCCCACCTCAGGCTCACTGCAAGGAGCCTGCTTCTCCCTCTGCCTGTCTCTGCTCTCTCTCTGTATCTCTCATGAATAAATAAATAAAATCTTTTAAAAAAAGAAAGCACCTTCAAAAAACTTAGTTTCTTAAAACAATGATGATTTATCACTGCTTATAGTTCTGCAGGTTGTCTGGGCTCAGCTGGGTGGTTCTGTTCTGCGTTGTGTTAGCTGAGATTACTCATGCAGCTGCACTCAGCTTGGGCTGGAACATCCAATAAGGCCGCTCTCATTTCTCTGACATTTGATCCTAGTGATCACAGAGGTGCTTCATTCCTCCCCCACATGAACTCCCTCTTCCTGGAGTCTAGGCTAGCTTCCTTATGGAAGGGTGTCTGGGTTCCAAGAGAATAAAAGCTGAAGCTGCCAGGTCTTTTAAAGGTTGGCCTGGAATCAGCACTTTTACTACAATCTCTCCATCAAAGCTATTCACAAGGCCAGGTCAGATTAGTGAAAGGGTAGATGACAACCTAATGAAAACAATCACTTCTATTACCTTAACTATCAGATGTACCTTTATTTATATGCAACTATGACACAGTTTGATTCTTTTTATCAGTTAGTAGTGTTTATTTTGCAAGCTTTTGAAAGATATCTTCTAGACATATTCACCCACACTTTTATCAAATATCAGTATTGTACATACAGAAAAAATAAAAGTGAAATAAATTAAAATATTTCCAAATTTTCTTCATACTCAGAATCTGCTTTGAGAGTCCACATTTGTGTTTATCCACATGATATCATAGAGTACATCTGAAAAGGCAGCATGTCTTAAAGAGTGACCCACTATTATGTCTAGAATATTATTCCAAGCTGCTAACATGCATTCTTCAAGTTTTCTTGCTGACATTTTTTTGACTGAATAAAAGGCAGCTTGAATCATTTACATCAGCCCCTTCTTCCTTTGAACTTCCTTCTGAGACTTGGCAATTCCTTTTGCCTTGGGTTGCATTGCTTGGCCTATGATAGACAATCCTTTTGCACATATTTCCAGGGAAAGCTTTATCTACTTGTGAGTTCCTTCTTTTCTGAGACTCCTAAAGTACTTGAGCTTCATTTTGCAAAAAGACGTGGCCACTTGCTGAAGATGAGTATTTGCTTTTTTCCCACTACTTCATTTTCATGCCTTCTATTTTCACTATAACTTTTTGTGTCCAATGTCAAATGGTAGCGTTATCTTTTTTTTTTTTAAGATTTTATTTATTTGTTCATGAGAGACATGGAGAGAGAGGTAGAGATGTAGGCAGAAGGAGAAGCAAGCTCCATGCAGGGAGCCCGATGTGGGACTTGACCCCAGGACCATGGGATCAAGCCCCGAGCCAAAGGCAGATGTTCAACCGCTGAACCACCCAGGCATCCTGATAGTGTTATCTTGAAAATTATATTTAAATAATAATTAAACTCAACAAGTATAGTTCCAACAATGCATATGATTCAATATAAGTGATGATAATGATGAATAGTGATAACCAACTTCATGCTTGTTCAGTTAAAAGTAACTATGGCTCAAAAGCCACCTGGCAGATGGGTCAAATGCCATAGATTGCAATGTGCATCTCAATTTTAGGGATGTCTAATGTAGAAAAAGGTATGTTTATGGCATTTTGTGTGTTTCTCCTAGATATTCAGTGATGTGCTGGGGGCTGTCTAATAAATATATTTAAAAGTTCAAAACATAGTGCTCATCTCAAGAGATTTAATATAAAGAATTGCCCAAATGAAATAGGTAACCACAGCAAATAGCACAGAACAAATTTATTTTTTTTTAAATTTTTATTTATTTATGATAGTCACAGAGAGAGAGAGAGAGAGAGAGGCAGAGAGAGAAGCAGGCTCCATGCACCGGGAGCCCGACGTGGGATTCGATCCCGGGTCTCCAGGATCGCGCCCTGGGCCAAAGGCAGGCGCCAAACCGCTGCGCCACCCAGGGATCCCCGCACAGAACAAATTTAAAAATAAATAGTAGAATCAGGGCTCTAGAAACAGTAGGGCACATTAGAACTTGAAGGGATGTGAAGAGTATGGACCTTTCATAGCACCTCTACCTTATATTACCTCTCTACATCTTTTCCCCACTTTCTTTTTTTTTACCTTTTTTTATTAATATAGAGAAAGAAAATTTTAATATATTCAAAATATAAACACTTTGTGAGTTATGTGTTTTTGAAGTATCTTGTTCTAGTTTGTGTATGTCTTGTCAATAAGTCTTTGATCACACAGAAGTTCACAACTATAGTATAGTAAAATGTATCCATGTTTTCTTACCATGACATAAATTTTTGTCTTATCTTAGAAATATTTTGCTGCTGGATATTCTCTCATATCTTCTGAAGTTTTTCATTTTGGTTTTTCATGTTTAGGTTTTTAATATATCTGGAATTTAGTTTTTGTGTATGGTGTGAGGTAGGGATTCTTTTTTTTTTTTTTTTTTCCTATATGAGTGACCAATTTTCCCAGGATAATTTATCAAAAGTCCATCCTTGCTCATACCTCACACTTATAGGTATGTTGACATTAGATAGCACACTTGAGTGAATAAAAATCTGAATTCTTGAAAAATAGAATTCTCCCTGAGAACATAAAGTAATAATCAAATTATATTATGTAAGTACTGAAATAGGAGTGAAATATATTCTAGTCTGGTGTTTCTTAACCTTTTGATGTTAGAAGTAGGTTCTAATTCTGATTAAAGCTCTAGACCTCTCTAAAGGGAAAAAAATGCACAAAACACATTAAAAAGGTTACACATCATTTCAAGAGTTTGCAGACCACTTGAAACTTATACATAGGCCCCATTCCCCTTACTTTAGAGAGGGAAAGTTGGAGGTGATAACGTAGTAGTGAATCCACAAATACTATATGTCTTCTATATCTCTACTCTGTACCATTCCACATGTATGCTTATGGATGAGCCATTAAAGTAGAACAGAGAAACACCACAAATTTATGATGCTCATGCTCAAAATAATTAAAATAATTAAAGAATCAATGCCAAACATCTAAAACAGTAGTGTGACTTTTATGCCTGATTTAAATCTAACAGTTAATTGTAAATGACAGATGGAACGGCATAGTTGTAAAGAACAAATTGAACTTAGCAAAGGAATTAACTTTAATTTGTTTTCTAGGTTCTGTTTCCTATTTCACCAGAAGGCCTCTAGAAGCAGGTTATTTCTAGATTGATTTATGGCTGTGGCACCCTATAAATAATCATTGGAAGATCTAATTTGTTTGTTATATGCAAATTACTTAGGTGAGCTTATTAAAAATAAGGTTGGACTGGTATCAAATATAATTCAGGACAAGCCAAAGAGGATTAGGATGCTTTGTGATTGATTGAACCAAGAAGTTGAAAGTCAGCAACTAGACAGATTGATGTGTTTAGCAGGACTTTTGAATCAAGAGCCATCACACACAATATAGAAAGCTCAGTTAATAAATTAACCAAGAGAAGAATGATCTGACTTTGGAGGGGTAAAATTATAGGAACTTCATCCAGAATATTAGAGAAATTTGGGGTTAAAGGTATTTTCCCTCTGAAGATGGTAAAAAATTAAAGGCTATGGAAATCAACCCAGTTGGTCAGTGTTTAAGGACTGATGCTTATGACAAATCTATCTGTGGTTTTGGTAATATCAATCCAGGTTATTTCTCTAGCTTTATCACTGTGGGGGAAAAGAGTCAACATAGTCATCTCTTGGCTGAGCTCAAACTGTCACATCCACAAAGCTCCAGGTCACATCCAGGCTGGACTGATTTGAGGCTGTACCTAGAGAAGGCTCTCGGCCTCTATGACCTCTGAGATCGTTGCTAATTACTCCAAGAATCTGGGTCACTGAAGGAATGAAGCTACATCTCCAGGGAAGTGGTTCTGTGGGTTTGAGAACCCTGTTTCCCTGAGACGTTCATTAGGATTGCTCTTGGGCACGTAGCCTCTGTATCTTTTACAGGATGGAGTGGCTTCAATGTCTTCCCTCCCATGGGAATAAACTCCATCACGCCATTTTTGTCATGCTTTGTCTCACTTCTTTTTCCTCCCAGCATCCCAGCCAGTTGGGGCATGACTCTCGGGTCTCTGTTCTTCTCCTCTCCTAGTATTCTTTCACCCCTAGCTCCGTTCCTCCCACCTTTCCCCTACCTTTCAGAACTTTTCCCTCTACCTGTTTACACCCCCACTCAGTCATCCTCTCATCCCAGTTTCTTGGGAGATTCCACTCAAGCCTTTTGTGTTTCACTTGGGGCCCTTGGCTAGACATCTGCAGTAATAGTACTAATAGTGGCCACAGTAGGAGTAGTTAAGGCTGCAGTGATGGTGCATTTGTGTTTGTGTGGAGAGCCAGCGGGGGTAAAGTCACACTCATAAATGCTTTCAAACCCTTTATCATAGTTATCCCTTTCATCTTCCCAGGAATCACTCTCACACGTTTTCAAAGGGTTATCCCTCTATATTAATGAACTAAATCAAGTCACAGGAGATCCCAGAGAAATATGAACTGAGGCCCTGAAAGAGCTTCCAAAGAGCTCATTAAAAAGCCAAGAGTCAAATAAGTGAACCAATTTCCGGGCTGTAAAATTTTAGAGAAAATAGAGACAATGCCCTACTGTTGTCTGATGAGGCTTCTGAAAGGTGGCAGAGCTCTGGCAGGCACTGGAGATGGGACTGGCCATCCCTGATAAGGGAGCACAGTGAGAGAAGGCACAGGGGTGGGGAAGGGGGCCAGAGAAAGTGAAGAAGAAAGACCAAACATCCAGGCTTACCATGACTAGAAATTACAAAAGATATGATATGAAAATGAGTTCTTTTCTAATAAAGCCACAACTGCTTCTAAATTATATATATATAAAATGTTTATATATACTATATATGCTATATATTATATATAGTGTGTATATATATGTGTGTACATATATAGCATATATGTAAATATCTTAGTCTATAATTCAATGTGCAGAAAATGCTATTGTTTGGAAGTAAGAATAATTTTTAACTCAAGGATTCAGATAGTTATTTCTAGAAGAATTATCCAACCCACCACATTTACTTCATATTCTCTCTTCCTAGAATCCCCATCAGACCTATAGTAGAAGGTCCTTTCTTTCTTTTTTTTTAAGTTTTTTTTTAATTTTTATTTATTTATGATAGAGAGAGAGAGAGAGGCAGAGACATATGCAGAGGGAGAAGCAGGCTCCATGCACTGGGAGCCCGACGTGGGATTCGATCCCGGGTCTCCAGGATTGTGCCCTGGGCCAAAGGCAGGTGCTAAACCGCTGCGCCACCCAGGGATCCCTCGTTCTTTCTTTCTTTCTTTCTTTCTTTCTTTCTTTCTTTCTTTCTTTCTTTCTTTTCTTTCTTTCTTTCTTCTTTCTTCTTTCTATCTATTTAGCATTTTTGTGATCCATTTTAACTAATTTTTCAGATCTGGCTTCTAATTACTAAATCTTTGTGTGTGAGAGAGAGACTTTTTACATTTCAATTATTTTTAGTTTTTCACTTCTAGAATACCAATTTAACTTTTTTATCCAACTATTCTTGCTCATTTTTTGTAACAGCCCATTATTGCCTTCCAGATCTAATCCTTTATTTTTGCCTGTTAAACATTCATTTTAAAGTTCCTTTCTTATTGCCTACCACTTGGGGCTGCGAACTTTTCTCCATCACTACATACTGCAAGTTATACATTGTATTTCCCTGTGTGCTTTGTAATTCTCTCTTATGGATTTATCAAAAGGAGACCTGCAGATGGTTTGTGCTGGTTAGCCCCTAGATCTAAAGATAAGACCAGTTTCATGTTTATTTCTCAGTTCAGGGGCTTTCAAAACATTCAGTTAGATGGAGAATTAAGCCCTTACATCTCTAAATGATTAATGCGTGCTCAAGACTTCAAGTTTTTCTGTTTTTCCACTTCCCTGCTTGCACAGGGCTGCAACCTTGATTCTATCCAGCGTGGTTTCTATTTCCAGTCACCATTGTGGTGTGCCTTAAAACAATTTATTTTACTAATTTTTATTTTTTTATAATGTTTTATGATTTCTTAGTTTATTATCTCTTATGAAACTATAGGTTGACTAGGCTTAGCCAGGTGGTTCTTTTGTCCTAGGTGGTGTCAACTTATCTGAGTGGGGCTGCAGTTATCTGGAGACTTGATGGGTTGGTACATCTGAGAGGACTCAATGTATCTGATACTTTTGTGTTGTCAAATGGAAGACTGGGATCAGTTCTGTGGTTTTTTGGCTTGATGTGGTATTAGCAGGGTCTGCAGTTATCTGGAGGTGTGACTCGGTTGGAACATTCTAGAAGACTGACTTACTTGGCTGGAAGTCAGTGCTGGCTATCAACAGAGAATGGAGCTGGGCTGTTGATCAGAGTGTCTCAGCTTTTCTCGATGGGGTCTTGTTGTGTGCCTTGAGTTTCTCACAGCATGACCGCTGGGTTCCAACAGGGAATGTACTAAGTGGAGAAGGCAGAAGCTGAAGATACCTTAAGGCTTAGACCCAGCAGATATCACTGGTTCCACATCCTGTTGGTCAGAACAGGCCACAGGCTAGCCTAGATTTAAAGGTAAGAGAAACAGATTCTACTGCTCCATGGTAAGAATGGAAAAGAATCTGTGGTCATATTTAAGCTACTACAGTTGTTATAGCAAAGGCTCCCCAGATAGTGTCTTAAAGACATTTGGTTTTCATTCCTAAATGATAGGTCCAAGGATACCCTATCCAGGACTTGATGGCAGCTTTTATGTCACCGGCAGCCCAGACTCCTGATTACAGGGTGGTTGCAAAAGCTCCAGCCATTACAACTAACTTTCAAGCAGAACTGAAGGGGTAGAGCAGACAGGCAAAATGGATCTAACAACTGAGTTAATCCTTTTAAAGTAAACGGCTTTTCTTAAAGCCTCTCATGACTGCTGCTTACAACTCACTGGTTCCCCCATCTGCCAAAGAAAGTATAACAGTAATGTCAAAAAGAAGGCATGCCCTCATGTCAGAGATATTTTAACTGTTTTCTTGTGCAACAGGAGGTAGATATGAGCCAAATGAGGTAAGGCATGAATCCCAAACAAATCTAGTTCAGATTCCTTAACTTTCCAGCTACCACCCTCTTGCTTGCACTTGACAAGGATTCTAACCGTGGCACCAGGAAAGTGTGTCTGTGGCAGGATGATATTTGTGTTGTGTTGAGATGATGGGTATGGCATCGTCATGATAACAGGGGACAGGCTTTAACCTGCAGGCAACTGACACAATGGTGGTAGAGTACTACTTAGAGAAGGATTGCAGTGCTCCTTATTAATAAAGTTCCATTTGTGAGCCTAATTACACCCTTGCCAAATAATAGAGTTGACTTTTTGTGTCATTTCCTCCTCAGTTGAAACTAGAGATGTTCTTTATTAGAAGATTTGAGAAGTCTGCAAGTTTATGTTTAGGACTCTTGCTGCACATTTTTATGTATTTGCCCCTTCTTTCTCGGTCCTGTCATCTCCCTCATCCTCTTATAGGGTTCAGTGGCTACAGAGGATTCAGAATCCCTCTGAATGGAGAAACTCATTCATATGTAGGTGGTACTCATTGAACGCAGCTTTACCTTCTAGCTCTCTTGTAGGAAGGTTCTCTTATGAAGAGGGTACTAATCAAAGCCATGCTTGGCTTTCCACAAGATAACCCTTCTGTTATGATTTTGCAGGTGCCTGATCAGCCCATGAGGCAAAAGGCTTTATAGGGGTCCTTCTCACAGTCCACATATAGACAAAATCCCCTCTGCCTACATGTAGGGCCAGTCCCAGGCCATATGACTCAGTAACAGTGTGGCCTCTCCCATAAGAATGCTCCTCTTCTGTTCATTCTGCATTTGCTCTAGTAGGGACACCAAACAACCACCTTTGGGCCAGTCCAGTTTTGTAAAGTTTTCATAGAACACCATAATGCTCATTGGTATACATTTCGTCTATGGCTGCTCTTGTACTACAGCGGCAGAGCCACGGAGCTGCAACGGAGATGAGCTGCCCACAAGATCTATACTTTTTACCATTAGCTATCTAAACTATTTATTTATTTATTTATTTATTTATTTATTTTAGATTTTATTTATTTATTTATTTGTGAGAGACACACAGAGAGGCAGACACATAGGCAGAGGGAGAAGCAGGCTCCCTATGGGGAGTCTGATGTGGAACTCGAACCCAGGACCCTGGGATCACCACCTGCGCCTTTCAAAGGCAGATGCTCAAACACTGAGCCACACGGGTGCCCCTATCTAAATATTTATTACTTACACATTTTTCCTCTATGGTGTCCAAGGCAGAATTGGTTCCCTCTAAGGCCGCGGTTCTCAATTTTGCCCCCAAAGGAGCATTTGGCAATGTCCAGAGATATTTTTGGTTATCACAGTTGAGGAGGGATGTATTGCCCCTGGCATGGTGGCTAGTGGTCAGGGATGCGGCTAAACACCCATGATGCACAGGCCAGCCCCCCACAACAAAGAATTAACCAGTCCCAAATGTTCAAATGTCCAAATTCAAGTGTCAGTGCTGAAGGTGAAACCCTGCTATGAGGAAATGGGTGTCCTAGAAGACTATTATAGTTCTTTATTCACTTACTCAACAAATATTTATTGAATGTGTACTAGGCACCAGGCTTGTATTAAGTCATGTGTATGTCATATATATAATATGCATATTATATATTTATATAACATAAATATGATATTAATGTACTTACATAAATGTAATATAGAGCTCTAGATGTATATGTTATATATCACATATATTTGTATATGTGCCATATGTAGTCTGTAATTATATACAATCTATACTTTTTATTTAACCTGCACCACAGGATATAAAGTTGATATTATCATCCGCATTTTATAGATAAGAAACCTGAAACCCAAAGAGGTTAATTTACCGAAAATCATCCAATGAGTGGAGGAAGGGGATTTTTTTTTAAATTAATTTTTATTGGTGTTCAATTTACCAACATACAGAATAACACCCAGTGCTCATCCCGTCAAGTGTCCCCCTCCGTGCCCGTCACCCATTCACCCCCACCCCCCGCCCTCCTCCCCTTCCACCACCCCTAGTTCATTTCCCAGAGTTAGAAGTCTTTATGTTCTGTCTCCCTTTCTGATATCTCCCACACATTTCTTCTCCCTTCCCTTATATTCCCCTTCACTATTATTCATATTCCAGGAAGGGGATTTTAAATGCAGCGCGTGACAATTACTCTGTACTTTGCTAAACGTGGATTTTAATGGAAGAGAAAGCCCTCTGAAGCCAGCCAGCGCCGCCTTCAAATTTGGGCTCTTCCACCTACATGCAGGGGAGATGGAGACAGTGATACCTTCCCTGGAGCAGGTGCAAAGGTCCAGCACTGAAAGCACGGTATGCCCAGAGCCTGTAGTCTCGGGTGCAACAAAACTGTGAGCTCCGATTACCTTCTTCCCAGTGTGTAACAGGATTGTGGAGGACGTCTGGAGTGCTGAAACCCGAGGGGCCCAGGGCGGCACGGCACTTTTCTCTACTGGAACGTGAGCAGATTTTCTGGATTATCTCAGCCCCCCCAAGGGAAAGGGGCTCCCTCCCCTCCGTGGCAGGACCCCTTCTTTGCAGCCGGCTGAGGAGCGAGCGAGCGAGGGTGAGGCTTCTTTCTGCCTGCATCTGTCCGTCTGTCCGTCTGTCCGGGCGGCTTCTCCCTGAGGAGCCCCGGGGTCCGGATTAACCCCCGGGAGTGACAGACTGTCAGCCGGCGAGGCGCCCGGCCTAATCGCTGCGCCTGCACCGCCGCGCTCCCGACACTCCCGCCGAGCACTTGCAACTGTCAAGAAGGTTTTCTCCTGACGGAAGAGAACACAATTTCACATTTTCAGAGTGAGGCATAAACGCACCAGGCAGCTGGAGATGCGGAGCCGCGGCACTCGGGGCCCAGCACAGCTTCACAGCAGACAGGGCACTCTTCCCGTCTTTAACCAGCGGGCTTTGTCTTTTTTATTTCTTTGTCTGTTTTATTTCTCTTTTTTCGCCCCAAGGCTTGACACTTTACAAAGTTAAGTCTGTAGCCTCGGTCATATTATTTCAAGAAAAACAGAAGCTTGGGCTCTGGGATCATTGAAGCATCACAACCAGGATCTCAGACTTTGGAGGAACAATTCAGGGGGGGCCTTTGCCCCACTTGGACTCCTCAGGGCCTCTGAGAGCCTTCCCCTTCCTCTGATGTTCCCTTTTTTGCTCACCCACACCATAATTATCCAGTCTTCCTGCCCTCATCTCCTGGCATCAGCATCATTGGTGGACAGAAATTAAGATGGGAAGGATATAGTCTCAGACCTGGAGAGATTCTCGTCTGAAGAGTCTGGACTGTGCATAGCCCATACAGTACTCTTCTGGGTTCAAGCAGATGTTAAAAGATGACTATTCTTCTGGTCTCAGTTGCTGCTGAAGCACTAAGGCTGGGAGCAAAGGTAAAGGCCCCCACATTCTAAACAGAGAAGCCAGACCACATATGAAGGATTTGTTAAAAGGTAACCGCCTTCCCCCAAATGCCCATCAACTCCTCATTCATAATTGACCTTGAGAAGGCATAAGGGAAGGCTGCAGAATTGATGAAGGAAGGATGGAGGAGATTTCTTTGTGAAATCAGAATGATGTCAATAAATGATATATGTGACAACTGTGCCCCGAAGCATCTTTCTTATTCATCATGCCCAGATGGACAGAGAGATTGGCAGATACAGTGTATACCCCAGCATAAACCAGAGAACCCTTTCTAACATGGAAAATGTACCAGGACGAATTCCAGACCTCAAATGTGGATGGTGGAATCTCAAAGTAAAGCCATCTTATTTTGATTTCTGAAGAGACAAGATCCCTTGCCTCACCTGAAAAAAAACCAATGTGAAGCCTGGGATGGACCTACCACCCACAAACTGAAACTTTCAGGCAACTGCTCCATTTGGAGGGGAATGAGGTATGTCAGGGAAATAGCAGAGGAAATCCACACCAACCACGTGTGCTTTCTCTGTGCTTTCACAGTATGAAAAGATATCCAAGGATCAGCAGATATTTGAGGAAACCAGCAGTAAAGAGAAGGATCAAAGAATTTCTGACTTTAGAGGAAAGAGGTTTTGAGACTAATAATCAATATACACTCAAAGAAATTTACAAAACAAGAAGAGGCTACTACTAAATAGGAGCAATAGTATAATTTTTAAAACAAATATTAGAAATTAAAAATAAGGGACACCTGAGTAGCTCAGTCAGTTAAGCATCTGCCTTTGGCTCAGGTCATGATCCCAGGATCCTGGGATCAAGCTCCGCATCAGGCTCCTGCTCCACAGGGAACCTATTTCTCCTTCTCTCTCTGCTTGCCATTCCCTGTTTGTGCTTACTCTCTCTCTCTCTCTCTCTCTGTGTTAAATAAATAAATAAAATATTTTTAAAAAGAAATTAAAAATAAGACAGTCTAAATAAAAACAAACCTAAAGTGTTAAAAGAACTTGGGAAATAAAATATGGGATATTTTTTAAAAAGTAAGAAACATAGAAAAATAATCCAGAAGATCAACATCTACCTAATCACTGTTCCAGGTGGGAAAGAAAGCAAAACATGGAGGGGAGAAAATAATCAGTGGAAAGCTAGAAGAGAAATTTTTCAGAATTACGGAAAGATATGGACTCAAGATTGATTGGACACTACAGACAATAGAGCAGTGCCTCAGTGTTCTAAAGAAAAATGAGATTTTAAAACTTGAATTCTATACCCAGAAAAACTATCAAAGAAGAGTAAAGATAGATATTCTCATACATAAGGTCATTAAGTTTACCTACCAGACACTTTATAAAAAATATACTTGAGGATGTCCTTAAGAACATGGGAAAGGAATCTAGGAAATAAGAACTCATGGCTTCTAAAAAACACATAGAAACTACTACTACCAGTACAGTGGAAACAGTAGAAACTACTACTACAAAGTGTAGCAAAAGAAGTATTGGCTTCATGTAAATTAGAACCAGCAGATAGAGGGTCTCAAGGAAAGTTTCTTCAAAGGAAATACATTATACTCAAGAAATATTATGATTTAAGAGGGAACTGAAAGATCCAAGTACCATGCTGTCATGATACAACTTATTTTCTCAAAAAGAAAAGAAATACAATTATAAGCTCTAGTCAAAATTAAAAAGCACAAGAAAGTCATGAAAGGTCAAAAGCAAAATTCACTAAATTATGGCATTAATTTGAGCAATTTATGGCATATCAAAAAGGTATAAAAAATAATGAAAGGGATTATAGGGGAAAGGAGGGAAAATGAGGGAAAAAATTAGAGAGGGTGACAAAACATGAGAGACTCCTAACTCTGGGAAACAAACAAGGGGTAGTAGAAGGGAAAGTGGGTTCTGAGAAGATGTGGTGGCTGGGTGACGGGCACTGAGGGAGACACTTGACGGGATGAACACTGGGTGTTATACTATATGCTGGCAAATCGAACTTCAATAAAATATACATATTTTTATAACAATTAAAAAGAGAAGAAGAGAATCTCATTGGTCTTGACACTTAGATCATTCTCTTACAAGCAGCACAAATTTGAGGATATACGATTAATTTTCTGAGAATCTAATCACATTATTTAGTTCTACAGTAAATAATATTTACATATCATGATACTGTAAATTTTATCTATCCATTTTAAACCCATGACAAAGCACTAAACACATGATTATGATTATAGAACAGAATATCAATGCCAAAACCTCGTTAATATACAAAAAAAAAAAATAAAGCTCATGAAGGATGGGAAGTGGAGCAGGGGAGAAAACATAGAAAGCAACATAGAGGTAGTATATATCTGAATAATTATGAATCAAGGGATAGTGTCTAAAACAGAACCAAAAGTAGAGATTCCAGTATATTAACATTTTAAAGATCATCAATAAAGATCAAAAATAACAATTTAACCAACAAATTCAAAGGAGGCATAGAAAGGAAACCAAAATTATTATGTGTAGGTGAGTTAATTCTTCATCTTTCAAATGAGAAAGCCTATAAATCAAAAATTACTGGACTATTATTTAGAATAATGGTGGTAACCAAGGTTAAAATAAAAACATCCCTAGGAGGGGCACCCCGGGTGGCTCAGTGATTTAGCGCCACCTTCAGCCCAGGGCCTGATCCTGGAGACCTGGGATCCAGTCCCATGTCATGTCGGGCTCCCTGCATGGAGCCTGCTTCTCCCTCTGCCTGTGTCGCTGCCTCTCTCTCTCTCTCTCTCTCTCCCTCCCCCCCTCTCTCCCTCCCCCCCCCTTTGTGTGTGTGTGTCTCATGAATAAATAAATAAAATCTTAAAAAAAATCTCTAGGAAATGAGGGCGAGGGTAGGAGGACCACTAATTTCTCAATCATTAATAGTGTGTACTGTATCCATTATCCTTTTTCCTAGGTGTATCATTTCTATGATTTACAAAATAGACAGTGACGACAA
The DNA here is from genome assembly GCF_905146905.1 of Nyctereutes procyonoides. NCBI lineage: Eukaryota > Metazoa > Chordata > Mammalia > Carnivora > Canidae > Nyctereutes > Nyctereutes procyonoides. The sequence goes on along the minus strand of NW_026575030.1, from coordinate 7,213,311 downwards.
AGTAAACACATTTCCTGATAAGTAGATTTGGGGACGATCTGGGTTAATGCAAGTGTTGCACTGCCAAGCATACCATTTACTCACTTATTTAGAGTTCAGTCGGTATTTACAATTGTGACAATTTGATAGCAAGGTAAAACTATGATCCTGCTGAGCTAAGCCCAGGAGGTCCAGTGACAGAACAAGACATATGATCCAAATTTGCAAAGCTATATAAGAGGTTTTGTATTCATTCAAGAACTAAGTTATGGAACACTGGCAAATAAGAAATTATGAACCCCAATGTTAAATCCAGATGACATAACTTAAGTACATAACGTGTATCAGGCTAAGCATTATTCTTTGTTGCTGTCAACAGCAGGCACCACTGTCCCCGTACCCTTCAACCGTTCCCCTCCACTGATCACCTAATGTCCAGAGTTAGATAAGAGGCATTTAATGTTCTTTACCATCTGACAGCACTCACCCCCTCTAAACTCATCTACTACTCCCATTGTGAGCTGGAGGTAAAACTAAACCAAAGCAGCTGCGTCCAGGGGCATGGGCAACAAAAGGATACAGAGAACAATTTTTTTTAGTATTCTCTCGTGTCTGGATTATGTTTTTTAAATGCCACTTCCTATTAAGAGAAGCAGAGCTTTTTGGAAAAATGACTAATTTCAGGTTTAGGGCAGATAACTTAAAAATTTTGAGCGAGATATACGTTGTCATACTCGTACACAGAAAAGCTTGCTCTGGGTAACTCTGACATAATTTATTTGCTTTACCGTATTTGCATTAGTTTTCAAAATTATAACACCGGCATATGCTTCTAACATGAAAATACTGAGCAGAGGCAATTCTGTATATTCTTAGAATACAGATTCCCCACCCCTACCCAGGCTATCTGAAAGTAGAGGATTCCAGCGAAATCTTTTCTAAGTCATAATGTATCTCCTCACCCCTGCTCCCTGAAAGCTCACATTATGCCACTTCACTTTAATGAAAAACCGCCCAACCTTTGCTGCCGGTTCTGGCCCACACCCCTAAAAGGAAAAAAAAAAAAAAGAAAAACCCACATTATACCTGTTTTTGCTAAATGAAAGAAATCTGAAGAGGATTTTCACTTTTGAGGGGGGGAGGAAGCATTATGGCATTAATGTCCAGTCTCCCATAAAAGTTTAGTGGTGAAATGAGAACTTCCAGAAAGTAGGGATACCTACCTACATCCTATGCAGGCTCAGTAAAAAAAAGACTGTGTTCAAATGACCTTTGGGATCATTCTTTTTTTTTTTTTTTAATCTCATGTACAATTAAGTTGATTTGTTTCACTTTATTTTCCACTGTTGCATTTGTTTTCCTTAATTTAACACATTTATACAATTCAAAAGTCAGGCTATACAAAGCCAAAGAGATACACTCAAAGTAGCCTAGTTCCCACGCCTCCTCTACTCTCCACGTCTCTTCTCTACTGTTTTATTTTGTTCTGTTTTGCAGTTACTTTCTGGTTCATCCTCTCAGTGTTTCTTATTGAATAACTAGAAATAACATAGAAAGGAAACCAAAATCTCACACTTTGCTTTACTCACTTAATAACATTGTGGAGATCAATTGATATCAGTTCAAAGATAAATTATGAGATTGGTTCTTGGTCTTTTCTATTAATTAAAATTAGTTTTATTTCTCAAAAAATGTTACACATACAAAACTAAATAGGCCCTTTTTAGTTGTGCATTCTGAGGGCACATACGATTTTTCACTGGGGCTGCTATTTCTTAAGCCTCAGATGAGAACCCTCCAGCTTGTCTATTCATTATAGGCTAAGTTGATCCTAGCCTCTTTATTCCTGCTCACACCACTCCCCATGCTTGGGACATGGTCTTCTTTCTTCTTCATTTGACCTCTATGTGAGGCAAGGCTAAATTCAAATCCTTCCCTATGAAGCTTTACCTAGTCTTTCTTTCTCTAAGGGAATTGTGCCTTTGCATCCCAAGTGTCTAAATGATGGCCACTACATAGAAAATGTTTAATGAATGTTAAAGATGACTTAAGGGTAATGTAGAAAGAATATAGGTTTGGGGGCCTGATAAGTTCTCTGTTCAAATTCTAGTTTAGCTACTTTGTAGCTACATTAGTCATCTATTGCTGTGTAACAAATTACCCCCACAACACAGTAGGATAAAACAACACACATTTATTATCTCATAGTTTTCTAGCACAGCTTAGCCAGATGCCTTGGCTCTCAGGCTACAGTCAAGGTGTCACGTGGGGCTGTGATCTCATCGGAAGCCTCAACTGGAGAATCTACACTCATATGGTGTTGGGTGGACTCAGTTCCTCATGAATTGTTAGGCTTCTTCATAAAGCATCGTGCAATATGGCAGTTGACTTCATCAGAACAAGCAAACAAGAAAGCAAGAGAAAGTACTAGAGAGAAAATGAAAAGCACAGTGTTTTATAATCTAATGATGGAAGGGATATGCCATCACGTTTGCCATGTTAAACAGTTCCTTGGAAGAAACTCATTGGTCCAGCCTACAGTTGAGCAGATGGGATGATGCAAGGGTCTGAACTCCAGGAGGGGGGGAATCTTTGGGAGGCCTGTCAGAAGCTGCCTATCACAGAAACTTTTAACCTTAGGCAAATTACTCCAGCTCTCTTTCCTTATATTTTATTAACAACCTGCCTTAAGTGTGCCAGTGTTAATATTTTATTAACAACCTGCCAGTGTGATAGGGTGCTTTCTAAGATAAAATGTCTTTTTGCAGCTTAGATTCACCAGCTCAGTTTCATAAAATTAGTTGATTCTTCTTATGACTTCCTATTTGAATCTAGTACCTTCAGAGAAAAACAAAGCAAGTTCACCAGCACCGTAGGAAATACTGATTTACAAACTGGAATGCTTTTTGTTTTCCTTGTAAATCTAGGAGGGAAATTGATCCATTATAAGCCTGCTATATAGCTCATGGTTTTGCAAGATATATTATTATATTTCACAATTATGAGATATTCTAAGAGATTTTTGCTAGTTTTTTTCCAGTTTGTTTGTTTTTTTTTTCTTGTGTTCATTATGGCAATAAATTTTCCTGCCAAGTCTTAATAGTTTAGAGTCAGAAGAAGCCCTCAAGAAACACACATCTAAAGGAAGAAATTCTTCCAGCCAAAGTTAAAGGAAACTAGCACCACCTGTGTGAATCCATTGTAATGCTTTCTGAAATATTTTGATTCTGTAACACATAGGAAACTCTCTCCATTCCAATTATATTTCCTGGTCTTCTATGAACCAAAGTATTGACTTGAGAGTTAGGATGATCCACACACATGACCTTTCCAGGCCCCAGTTAGCCATCCATAAAAATGGGGCGTATGGTCCTATCCTCATTGACCTGCCACTTAGCTTCCTTGCAGAACACGGCAGGGCCTGGGAGGAGCCCCTAGAGATCCAGCAGTGGGAGGAGGGTGCTGTGTTTCTTTTAACTGTCATCATAGAGACTAATTCTGAAAAAAAAAATCAACTCAAGGGAGTACGTATCAAATTAGGGACTCATAGACAGAATTGAATTCCTAATCCATGGGGGCATTGGGCAAAGAGGAAAAATCCAGATGTAAAACCCACATGAAAGACAAGGAACAAAAAGAGAAAAGAAAAGAAAGAAAAGAAAGGGAAAGATAAGTTAGTTCTAAGGAACTAGAATGGGCTGGAGCTAAAGCACCGGGCAGTGGTTTTCTCGTTTCTTTAACTCCATGGAGGCCTGCTGGAAACATTTAAAGGGAAATCCTTGGAACAGACACCTACCACCTGTGGCTATTGGAAAGATATATATTATTTAGATACCACTGACTGAAAAAAAATGCCTTAGAAGGAAACATCTTGAGGAACAGCAAGGTGCAAAATTATTTCATTTTGCTCTGCATTTTTGGAAACAATTGACTTCAAGCTTCCATAACTTCATGCCTTAAAGTCTCCATCACAGCTGTTAGAGAAATTCTTCATGTGCTCTGTTATGACACTGGGATTTTTGCAGCCATGAATGGACACAAAAAGATGTCAATCATATCCAGTAATGAAAAGTTCATTTCTCACTCCCTATTGTGAAGGCAGTGCCTTTGTGATACCCATTGTGTGAGGCTGTGTTCAAGCTCATTTACCTTCACATACAGAATATCTATTTTATATTAAAAGTTTAGACTGTAGTCACCCCAGATCACACCTAATGCATTCGAATTGTATTAGCATTATCCTCTATTAAATCTATGATGACGCTACAATTCTATGTCAGAAATAATAAAGAGATTAATGTGGAGTAACAGATCCCGGTGTCACCTCCCTCTACATTTCAACATCAAATATTTTTGGCACTGAAAACCAGTCTCTGTCAGCCAGTGAGAATGAGGATTTTGGCAATAGAGAATCCATCGAGAGATGTGAGGGGAATTCTCCAAGTCATGTAGACAGCTGCTGAAGTGATAATTGAATAAAAGTGAAAGTCCTTCCTTTTTCTCTCCTTCTAAAAAAATCTACATTTATTTCCCTAACTTCACAGAACATACCCTCCTCAGGGGGTGGTGATATATGCTGAGGAGAGCTTATTTGAAGTGGTTCTTCGACAGCTGGATTTATGAATGGATACAATAAAGACAGTTGAGGAGAAAGAAAGTCAGCACTGAACATGCTGGTCCCAGATTGTAAAGCAGTATCCCCTCAAATTTAAGAGGCTGAAATTACCTTCCTACTGCTCTGCCTCCTCTACCCATCCAGCCAGCCTGAAGAGGGAACAAAGTGATGGAAGCAATTTATTCACCCACTCAACAAATATATATTGAGCAGTGGGTATCATTCCTTACTTCCTAAAGCAGTCATATATCTGAAGACATTTCATCCTTATTACAAAATAGGAGGGACAAATATTATCATTCCCACTTTACAAATGAAGAAACTAAGTCTCAGAATGACTTGTGTACTTTATATAGTTATTGAAGAATAGATTAGAGAGATACACTCATGCTTCAGAGCTTCCTTCCATGGTCATTCAGGGCCAGGAATGGATTTACAGTGAGAGTACAGGAGTGGGATTTCATTTTCAAAGTTCACTCTGGTTATAAAATGGAGAAGAGCCCTGGGGAAGAAAGACAAGAGGCATGACAACTGGAGGCTGCTGTAGCCACCCAAACAGTGACCGTGGCCTGAACTAACAAATGAGACTTTGGAAGTGCTTAGTGACTAGATCGATGTTGGAAACTGGATGATAAGGAAGCAGGAGCTATTGAGGATGTCTTGGGTCTGTCATTTGAACAACTAGATGCAATTCTTTTCTAAGATGGGGAACATGGAAGAGCAGATTAGGAAAGGAAAGGGAGGATTTTCTGCTTCACTGTATATAGTATGAGAAAGCAGGTGGGAATAGTTTATCAGAGGCAGGTGCATGGTTCTGGAGCTCAGAGGTAGCATCTTGCTTAGGTTGCAATTTAGGGGCACCAAATATTCTAGGAGCAGATACCATAGGCTCTCATGGCAAGAGAATCTCCAGGGAGTGACAGAAGTGGAAGCCAGACTGCAGGAAGTGGGGAGTGAATTGATTGAAGGTACAGTGTAGACAACATTCTGAAAAAAAAATGACTGTAAAGACATAGAAAAAGATAGAGCCACATGTAGTGAGAGCATGAGTTGCAGGGAGAATTGCTTTATTGTTTTAAATGAAAAAATGCTTAAATGTTGATAGGAAGGAAGCATTGGAGAGGGAGAGATTAAAGGCACAGGAAACTCATTCAATGAACAGAGAGAGAGTGACAGAGCCCTCACCATGTGCTGGAGACCCAACAGTAAGCAAAGAATACAAATACCCACTTCGGGTCACCTGGGTAGCTCAGTGTCGAGCGTCTGCCTTTGGCTCAGGTCGTGATCCCAGGGTCCTGAGATCGAGTCCTGCATCAGGCTCCCCACAGGGAGCCTGCTTCTCCCTCTGCCTGTGTCTCTCCTCTCTCTGTGTCTCTCATGAATAAATAAATTTTTTAAAAATTCTACTTCATAGAAATTTCATTCTGGCAAAGAGATAATACATAAATAAACAAACACATTATAATAATATCTAATAAGTATGAAATGCAATACAAAGCTGGAATACTTAAAACAGTATGGCACTGACCCAAAAATAGATAATGGATCCACTGCGACCAAGACTCTCCTCTTGACCAAACTTCTAGCCAGGCTCCTTTGAGCCCTTTCTCAACCAGGCCTCCACAGTGGCCTATGATGACTTGAATAAAACACAACAAAGTTTCTAACAATTCACGGCCTCACCCTTAAGATGATCTAAACCCTCCATAAAGTGCTCCCCTGAGAAAACTCAAGGTTGCTGAAAGAATTTACTGTTTTTTCTAGCCAACACTTCCAGCCTTGGTGAGAGTGTGGGAACCTAATGTCTATAAGTGCTAGTTAGCAAACCCAAACCAGTTGCACATGGACAAAGCCCTCTTCCTGCTTTTTGTATGTATTCACTTCCCTGACTCTACTGAGTCCTGCTTAAACTCCTCCATATTCCTGCATTCTCCCTTTAAAAAGCCCAGTCCCCTCTGCACAAAGTTGAGTTCATGCTAGACTCTTTTCCCCATTGCAATAGTACATGACTGACCAAAATATGTCTTCAACACTTTAACTAGCATCAAGCTTTGTTTAACTTAGACAATAAAGCCAAATAAGAGTCTAAAGCCTGAAAATATATGGAATTTAGTATATGAAAGAGTTGACATTTTAAGTCAGTAGGACACATTTAACAAGTGGTGTTGAGACAATTGCATGATTTTGGGAAAAAAATAAAAAATCGTCCTTTAGGAAGTAGAGGAAGCTAACCTGAAGTAGGAAAATACACCTCTTGTATTTCCCTTGGAGAAGAGAAGGGTGGGTATTTATGCAAAGAATGCATGTGTGGTGGAAGAGCAGGAAGATGGAGATGTCCCATCTGTTGGCTTCTCTTTTCTTTCTGAGACAGAATGCAGTATCTTTTACCAAGGATAAAGGGGCACTTGGAAAATTAAAAACCTGGAGGACATAGGGGGAAAAAGTAAAAACGGAATACAATTAAGTTAAGGCCCAACTGGAGACTTGTCATTTGTGGTAACTGAACTAGAATATGGATGCAGGACCAGGTTGAAAAGTCTCCAGGGCAGATAAGGGGTAGGGTTCCACAAGGTGGAAACGACCCCAAAACTCTGGAGACCATAGGCCAAACAGAGCTGTGTGCCTCCTGTTTAGGCACCAAGCAGGAAATACATTCTCTAGAACTATGAGGAAGCAGCTGAGACCCACTCTGGCACCACCACATCAGTACAACATATTTAAGAACCAGGATAGGTTCCTTCAACAAATCACATAAACCTCCAATAGATTTGATTTCTCCATCAACATACCTTCCTCAATATGTATCAGGCTGATCCTAGAATCGAGATTATTCCCTACTGAACATCTTCTCTCCACCTCCATTATTTTCAATGGCAGGCCTCACAGCCAAAAAGGTAGTGTGGATGGGTATTAGGGAATCAAGGAAGAGAACCAGGACATGAACAAGGGGCAGGTGTGGAACTAGGCAGAGCCAAGGTTGGATTTAGGAGCTGTGGTCACCACAATTCAAGAATTTGGGACCAAAGGCCAACTTTCTCATGGTAGACAATATCTAATAGGCAAAAAAGACTTGAAGAATTGGGCATATAGAACTCCAAGTTGTCCGGGAGTAAGAATCAACCACTGAGCCACCCAGGCATACCTCTTTAGCAGGTCTTAAAGATCCTTAGCAGGGCAGCCCTGGTGGCTCAGTGGTTTAGCGCCACCTTCATCCTGGGGCGTGATCCTGGAGACCTGGGATGGAGTCCCACATCGGGCTCCCTACATGGAGCCTGCTTCTGTCTCAGCCTCTCTCTCTCTCTCTCTCTCTCTCTCTCTCTCTCTCTCTCTCTCTCATAAATAAATAAATAAAATATTTTAAAAAAAGACCCTTAGCAAACTGCCGCAGACTAAAATCAAGTGGAAAATCAAGGAGGCTAATTTGTCTGAAATAAAGCAAATAGGGGTTTCTGGGCAGCTCAGTTGGTTGAGCATCTGCCATTCTGCTCAGGTCATAGTCTCAGTGTCCTGGGATGAAGTCCCACATCAGGCTCCGTGCTCAGCAAAGAGTCTGCTTCTCCCTCTTTTTCTGCCCTTCCCTGCCTCCACTTGTGCTCACACTATCTCAAATAAATAAATAAAATCTTTTTAAAAAATGAAATAAAGCAATCTAGAAAAGAGTCTAGAGAACCAGTAGTAGAATTAAGAGGGACACTTGGCCATAGAGTGTCAGAGCTTAGGGTTGTCTGCTTATTGTCCTCTCTGCCCTGAGCAAGAATGGTGAACACTGGCTGGAATTCCCGGCATTGACTTTGCTAAGGAAGATATCCCTATTGCAGACACACCAGCCAGGTGGTAAATTAGGAGTCATGGGGAGAAGAAAGAGCTGCATCCTTTGCAAACATGATAGGTTTGTTCCTGATGTTGTTCAGGCTGCTTTAACAAAATACCATAGACTGGGTGGCTTATAAATAACAGAAATTTATTTCTCACAGTTCTGAAGGGCAGCAAGTCCAAGATCAAGGTCCTGGTAAATTCACAATCTGGCGAGGACCCGCGTCCTGGTTCACTGATGGCCATCTTCTCTCTGTGTTCTTATATGACAGAAGGAGGTGGAGGAGCTCTGTGGGGTCTCTTCTTAGAAGAGTACTAATCTCATTCATGAGGGCTCCATCCTCATGATTTATTCACCTCCCAAAGTTTCCACCTCTAAATACCATTATGTTATGGATTAGGTTGCAACATATAAATTTTGGGACACGTAAAAAGTCTGTAGCAGTTTGCTAAGGGTCTTTAAGATCTGCTAAAGAGGGACGCCTGGGTGGATCAGTCTGCCTTTGGCTCAGGGCATGATCCTGGGGTCCCACAGTCGAGTCCTACATCGGGCTTCCTGCATGGAGCCCGCTTCTCCCTCTGTGTCTCTGTGTCTCTGTCTCTCTCTCTCTCTGTGTGTGTGTCTCTCATGAATAAATAAACAAAATCTTTAAAAAAAAGGACCTGCTAAAGAGAGAAGCAAGTTATCTTTGTGATTCGGGGTAGGAAAGAAACACTAATCTTTCAGTAACATCAGGATAGCCAGCCAGAAGCCCAACCATTATAATTTATTAATCCTAACAGATAAATTTGTGGAGCAGAAGACAGAGAGGCTTCATTTAAGGATGTGAATAATCTGGTCACTCCCCTCCTTTCAAACTTCCAGTCAAATGTTTCCCCCATAGATTCTATCAAGAATGATGTGTTTATGTGAACAGGTCCAGCATCTTCAAGAGTTCCATCTCATGCATAGGTAAAGACTGAGACATCTAGTAAAATCTTTGCCTTTCCTTTGGTGTTCTTTAAGGTTTTCCCAAGTTCCATACTCCATATCTCGCTACTTCCCATGCTTTTCTGGTTGCCTGTGCTTGTTTTCATGTTTGTGCTTGGGCTCTCCACTTACCTTACATCCGTTGTGTGCACACTGTGTTTGGCTTTGCCCCAACCACCAGATGGCTCCATGCTCTGCAGCCCCCAGGATGTCTTGCTCCTTTGCATGTCCAGCCCCAGGTCCTAGGGTCCCTAATTTCCTTCTTATCCAGAAAAAGAATTCAGATAATATTCAATCCCTACTCCAACACCTTGATTTCCTCTCCCTCCTCTGCCTCAACTGCTCACCAAGCAAGGCAGTCATTTTCTCACAGACTTGGGTCCCTTGAGGGACATTTGATGTTACAGCAGGACATGTGAGCTATTCATCCCATAACTCGACTTTCTTACAGAGACACTGGCCAGTCTCGTGTCCTGAGAATAGAAAAGGCAGAAGCTAGTAAGAAAGAAAAAGGAAAAGTCCCTCACACTCAGAACCACTTGGCAGTCACAGCTAAACATTATTACTCTCTTACTAGACAGAAACGAGTCATAGAATACCAGCCTCAGACAAGCCTACTCTGAGATGATGATAGAATGGGACAAAGCAAAGCCACGTCATCACTGAGTCTAAGCAAGTACAAAACACAGTCACTGTGCCACACGCAGCATCTGAACACACTCCCATTACTGGACCAGAATGAGTGATTTGCTACTTCTTTGCCCATCGCAGCTTTATCTTTGTTCTAGTCTCCCTCCATAGACATCAGATTTATTGAGATACCCAATTATACAATTACTCTCAGTTTCTTTTTTTCTAAGATTTTATTTATTTATTCATAAGACACATGGGGAGGGCAGCCCTGTTGGCGCAGCGGTTTAGCGCCGCCTGCAGCCCAGGGCGTGATCCTGGAGACCCTGGATCGAGTCCCACGTCGGGCTCCCTGCATGGAGCCTGCTTCTCCCTCTGCCTGTATCTCTGCCTCTCATTCTCTCTCTGTGTTTCTATGAATAAATAAATAAAATCTTAAAAAAAAAAAGACACACAGGGAGAGAGGCTGAGACATAGGTAGAGGGAGAAGCAGGCTCCCTGAGGAGAGCCCAATGAGGGATTCAATCCCAGGACCCAGGGATCGAGACCTGAGCCAAAGGCCGACCTATAACCACTGAACCACTCAGGTGCCCCTCCCACTTTCTGACAGCATCAAATCTCAGCTTTCTTAGATTCTCCCCCTAATTCAACTAAAGCCCAAATCCTATTATGGGTTTTTGAAACACCCTTACTTGGGTGGTCCATGGTTCCCCAAGTCTATGCTCTCCCTGGCTGCAAGGGGTCCTAAATACAATTTTCATACCTGCAGGTTGTTCCTGATGGCCTTCAGCTCCACTGACATTAATAGGAAATGGCCCCTCCTGTGTGCCAGGCACTATATTAGGGACAAACACAACCTAACTTTTAAAACTCCTTAATAGCAACTCTGTGAGATGGATTTTATCATCTTCACAATACAGAGGAGAAGACCGAGACCCAGAGTCATGCAGCCGGGGAGTAGTAGGATCACAGTTAATTTACCAATGTCAGGGCCCTCAAAGCTGCCATGTTTCCCTTAATTTGGAGTAGTGTCCTTTCCGTGTTTTCCATCACTTGGAAAAGATACCATCAGAGGAGCCAACTTCACCCACCAGCTCCAGGATCAGCAAAAAAGGAAAACCAAACAGGGCTGGCCAGTTAAACTAAAAAAGAACAGATCCGGGTATAGCATGATGGCAAAACTAGGTAAACTCATTTGAGGCCAAGAGACACAGCACCTGAGCCAAATGGCCTAAAAGGCAATATGGATGCGAGAATGGAACAGAGCGCCACTATTTTCTGGCAATTTGCAATATCTCAGTTAATAAAAACAGAAAACAAAGGGAGTGAGTGGATTGGCTCATGATGAGCTAATCTGAGGGAACAAAGACACAACCGCTGTTGCAAATATTGTGAACAGTAAGCAGAACAGGGGAATCAATGCTCCTAGGGTAATGAGAGCAAATGAAAGGCTGAGAAATAGAGAAGATAAAAAGAGCAAGGGGAAAAAAAGCCATCGTTATCACTGGGTTATTAGGCCAGCACTCCTTGGGGAAGGGAGAAGCCAGTGTCGGGCACAGTTGTGGCCTGATGGTGTATTGGTGGAAGTTGCCTTACCCTGGCAGGAGACCATCTGTGTGCTTGCTGGCGTTCCTGCCTCTGGGGTCGAGCATCCTGCGGTCTGAATTCGTTTTCTCTTGGCAAAATTGATCTGTCCGCTCCTCTGAGCAGAGACGGAGCAGGAGAGAAGGCCTAGAAAGCTTATTGCATGTCACGTTGCTCTTGAAAATCACATTTTTATGAGTGTAAATGAATCAGAAACATATGGATGAAATTTCCTGGTTTGATGTGAACAGCCTCATACCCCAAGCAGTGCCCTCGGAGAGGATGCCTGGAATGTCAGTGTTTGCGCCAGAATCCCGGGTGGAAAGGTCAGGGGAGGCGCCCTCCCCCCACACTCGTACCCCATCCCTGCAGTACGGCCCCCATGTGGACCTCCCCAGACCCACAGAGACTTGCCTTTGCCAGACCACTTCCCACTCCCTAATGTGCTCGTTCTATGCCAATAATGAAGGTTGAGTGTGTGTGTGCGCAAAAGCGCATGCATGAGCATGTGTGCACACACGTTTTTACTCCCCCATAAACGTTGCAAACAAAGAGGCCGAGGGTGTGCAAAAAGCTCTAAAATGACAACGTCTATTTCTCTTTAAATGATGAAATCTTTCTACAGAAAAGCTAACTTCTTGAATATCATGATACTAGCACTAGATAGCTGGACAATTGTAGAAAATTCCAGCCACATGGAATAAAATTCATGGGTATGAACAGAGAGCATTTATTGAATTACTGTATAAAGTAGAAGAGACACCAATGTCCCACATTTTTGAATCTGGCTTGGTGTTCAGCACCTACATTTTCAACCAGAGCTAGGAAACAGAACCAGGACTGTATTTCATTCCTCACATATGGATTAAGAAGTCAGAAATCAAGACGACTGGGATGAAAATACACACAGATGCCTCTCTGTCAACACGACGTCTGAAGAGCTATATGGATATAACATGGGTGAGTGAGCAAGCATGGCTTTTGATGCCAGCTGCACAGGGAGAGAACTGTTGCCTTGCTGTTTGCTAGCTGTTTGACATTGGGCGAGTTGCTCAACCTCTCTGAGCGACTTCCCTACTATAGAGCATGCCTCGAACATGAGAGTCCAATAAGTGATAGCTATCCCTGGAATGAAAAGTTTTGAATTTACATTTTAGCATTGGATCTCCAGACTCACAGAGATCTTGAGATGAGTTATGGGCATATTTCTTTAAGTCTCAGTGTAGGCACAATCTGTCTGAGGTGAGAGCTCAATTTTTCATTCTCTGTCCCTGTGCTCACAGCCCACTTGGTCCCCAGATTGGCCAATTCAAAGTAGTGAATAGAAGGCTCACTCTAGTTTCCCTCATGGCACCTGCCCTCATTAGGGCAATTCCTCAGCCCTTTGCTTGTTATCTGCAGCTTGCTCTTCCAGACTTTGGCTGCCTGTGACCACACCACCCTAAGTATGCCCTCTCCGCTGGTCCAAGCCCTACATCTCTGCCATTGTTTCTCAAGAGGCAGTAAAGTTGGAACACATTCCTCTGGTGACAAGATATTTCCTTCCTATGCTGTCAGCAGACTGCAGCATGCTTGGGTTAACCCTGCCTCAGCTTCCCCGCTCCACCTTTGTTTGCTTACCAAATAAACTCCAAATTCTTTGTCCTGCCCCAGTCTCATGCCAGCCTCCATCATCAGGCACTCCTAAGAGCCTTTCAACTCTAGTCAGACAGGTTCAGTCATCTTCCTCCAATCGCACCCAGTTCATACCCAGCCCTGTGCCTCTCCTTGGACTGTCTTCTCCAGCTCTGAGCTCTTTGGGATGTTGACTAAATTCTAGCACTCCTTGAAGACTTTACCCCTACCCAGCCCCATTTCTTCTCCCCCTCCACCAGCCTCTCCAGCCCTCAAGGTCTTCTCTGACTCTGGCTGCTGCAGAGCATCCACTTTCAATATCACTACTATAATATATAATCAATTATTTCGTTCTGAACATTTTATTCCCTACAAACAACTTGGCCCTTGGAATCTTGGAATCCCTGTCATAGAAGGAAAAACTGCAACTCCTCCAGCTCCAACTGAGGCAGAGGCCATGATGGGCACACTATGGCCCATTGAGAAGCATCATCAAATGTCTGGTCACAAATGTGCTTCTTATCTCTATCCACCCTCCCCCCTCTCTAGACCATGGTTTTTGGGTTGTACTCCAGAACTGCAGAGGCCAAGGAGGCTGGTAGAGGGCTCCGGGCCCAAGGGTGGGTCAGAGACACCTCCTCAGTCCTCACAAGGAGCATGAGGCATGGAGGGTGGTTTGGGGAGGGGGGCTTCCTGCATGGAACTCTCGCATAACATGCAAGAAACATCCTGTAACATCCTATAACCATGTTAGATTGTGGTTATGAATCTGGCCCAGCATCTGCTTGGGATGGAAAATGGGCAACTTAAACTGAAAATACAAAGGTGAAATGATTGCATTTTGTATTCCTAGAATAGGACCTGATGCAAGTCATTTAATCTCTTTATGGCTCAGTATACCTCTGGAGATGACAATCACACGTACCCCACAGGGTAGTTGTGAGGGCTGTCTTTGAAAAATGGAATGCAGAAACACCTGGGTGGCTCAGTGGTTGAGTGTCTGCCTTTGGCTCAGGGTGTGATCCTGGAGTCCTGGGTTCGAGTCCCACATTGGGCTCCCTGCATGGAGCCTCCTTCTCCTTCTGTCTATGTCTCTGCCTCTCACTCTGTCCCTCTATGAATAAATAAACAAAATCCTTAAAAAAAAAAAGAAAAATGTAATGCACCCACACAATGGAATAGTACTCAGCCACAAAAAAAGAGGTACTTGAAGATGTTAGGCTAAGTGAAAGAAACCAGACATAAAGGCCACATTGTGTGACTCCTTTCATATGAAAGGCATGTTCAAAATTGAACAACCCCATAGAGACAAAATACAGATTAGCCGTCCTTGGAGGCTAGGCAGAGGGAGGGGTGGGGAGTGCCTGCTAATGGGCACGGGGCTCCTTTTGGTGGTGATGAAGTTGTGGAATTTGAGAGAGAGTGATGGTTACACAGTCTTGTGAATATACTAAAACCACCAAATTATACACTTTTAAAGGGTGAATTTTGTGGTATGTTAATTATGACTCAATATTTTCAAAGCATAAAAGAATAATGTGCACAATCTGTCGGAGACCGAGCCTGGCAGACGGGAAGATTGTTGTGATTAGGGTGGGAATTACAGGGAAGAGTAAGATAACAGGAAAACAATTAGATGTGGGATTAAACCCTCATTCTTCCACTTACTAGCTGTGCTGAGTGACCTTGGGAAAGTTATTCCAACTGCCTTAGGTTCAGCATTTGCAAGGGTTATTTGGGAGCACTAACACAGATCCCATTGTATCAAGTAACATACCTAAAGCTCTTCTGCACAGTGCTTGGCAGGGTATAGATGCTCAATAAGCCGTAAGAGATCTACGTAGATCTCTTCCTCTTTATTTTCTATTCAATCTCTTCCCCGAAATAATTCTCAGAACACAGCTGCAGCTGGCCAAAGCTGGGGTTCCATCCCCAGAACTAACAAGAACCCAGCAGTGATGCTGGATGGGATCATACAGAGTGTTTCTGCAGTGTTCTGCAGGGAGCCCCAAAACAGAATAAGCAGAAATGCTGGTGAGAACTGAATCGGGAAGGGAAGCCCGAGGTCAGCGCTGGGGATGCAAGTCCAAGAACTGAGTTTAGCAGAGTTTGAGGCTCTGGGTCTTGCCACAGAGTAAGTCAAGGGGTCAGGGCCCAAGCAAACAAGATCTTGGCCCAAGCCGAGACAAACTGTTCAGGATAAAGGCCATGAGAAAGGCAGTGGCAACAGGGCCCAAGGCAAGATCAGGCCTGTTTATTTAAAAGACACTCAACTAGATTGGATGTAAGACCTGATATCCGTTATCCTCAACTAGTCAGTAAATCATTCTCCCTGTCATAGCAGCCTATGGAAAGGGGAAGGAATGGAAAGGAGAGGGGGAAGGGGAGAGTGGGTTCTAGGGAAGTGGATGTGATTAATCATCACCACCTCTCCCCGGACAATGCTGTTCAGTGTGTAGCAGTTGGGGGTGGGAAATCCTTTCTCGAAAATTCTTCGTTTCCTCATCCCACAGTCCAACAACCCTGCCAAAATATTGCCACAGGATACATTTAAGGACAAAAATGGAGTGATTTGTTAGATGCAAAATTTCTGAGATGGGAGGCTTTTTGCTCAAGAGTTGAAATTGTTGCATTGACAAATGTTTGTGTCTACTGCTGCTGGCTGGCTCAGGGGCTGGAGGGGGGGAAGAGGGAGAATTTGATCCTCTGAAGAAATTCCTCCTAGCTGTCTCTTAATCTATTCTGTGATCAATACTAACACTGTCATAATACTTAAACTCCTTTTCCTTATTGTCACCCATCTATGTATGAATTCATTACAAAAGCCAGATGTAGGACAACATAAGGTCTACAAGATAAAACAAGAGCAGATTATTTTATTATAATCCATAGAGAGGGTACCTGGTCAGCATAATAAATGACACCAGGCACCTTCACTGCAAACAGTGGGGCCAGGCAGTTTTTCATCATTCACTCTTACACAGAGATAGATCCTCTTCCTAAAGGCCATTGGGTTTCCAGGCAGAAGTGTGCACATATGTTTTTGTTTAGGGCCCGCATCTTCAGTGATGTCCAGGCTGCTTCTTGGGGACCTGGCCAACACAACTTAGTAGAGTTTGAACTCGCAACAGCAGACATTCTGTATTGCAATCATTTCTCCTTTTGGGAAACCATATAGTACCCCAAGGCAGAGGCTGAGGACTGGAGCCCGCTGCGAATGACTAGAAGAAAGAGCTTCAAAAGCCTTCAGCTGCTGTGATTCTTATTGGATGGGCTCCATATCCTGACTTGCACACTTGTCCACACACACACATGCCCTGGCACACATGCTAACTTATACAAATTTAGGTCCACACACACGTACACCCATACACCTACCACGTGTGTATATGCATCACACACACACACACACACACATATACAAGTACCTTTGTGCACACATGCTCAAAAATATACCACATACACACATTGCTTATATGTATGAGCACACTCAAGAAAACCCTGCAGATGTACATACACACACACACACACACACACACACACACACACCCTTCACGTACATGGATAAGTTCAGGTCCTCATACCTGCAACAAGGATTCTGGGACAATATTGAGGTGTCCAAATTATAGCCATAGTCACAGTCTTCCAGACAACCGCACCCACTATAGAAGTGATATTTTTAGGAGACATTATGAAAACAATTACAGCATTTGCTGCACCCACAAGAAGTCTATAAATCACTGTGCTTTCTCCCCAGCAAAAGGGAGAGGCAAAGCATTGTTTAGACCATAACCAAAATGCAAGCAGGTATTAACACTGGGAAGACCTTCCAGTGCAAACATCAAGACTCCGAAATTAACACACACCAATAAATAAATGAGGGCTGGTTTGGCTCCCAAAAACTTCTGAAGCCTTTCCGATTTCAGATGGATGGGGACCTAAGGCTGATGTTCCCATTGGTCAACCTACACGCATTTCTGTGGCTTTCAGATAGAGGTAGGCTTCCCGGGTTCCTCCCAGCTTGGAGATATTATTTTTACTAATAATATTTTTAAAGGTCCAGACAGGCCATTTGCTTACACAAGAAATGCAGTGGAAAGAAGCAACAACTTCTTTGTTGCCATTTTCCAGTTTGACAAAACCACATCTTGGAAGTAGAAACTTTGGAGGCAGTTTGCCTAAGATGCAAGGCAGGTTTACAGACAAGCGGATAAGTTCTTTAATGCGAATATATTTGTTCCTAAATTGTTGGCAGTGGGAATTAGGATTTTCATAAACAACCCTAGCAAGCATACCCTCTTCCCTCCCTCACCATCCTGCATCACACCTCCCACCTGCCCGCTGCCCATCTCAAACCCTAATAAACAAATTCCTTTCTTACACCATTGGCCTCAGAGAAACATGAAGCAAGCTGTTCTCTTGAATTGGGTTCACAGACACTCTCTCAGGTCCACAGTGGCATGCTGAAAGAAATGGAAATCTGGTGGCCCAAGAAACAGGAGTGGGAGGAGATTAGGGGTGGGGGTGGGGAAAAGTTGGGTAAAAACTTGGAGTCTGAGAAGTCGGAGCCCAGGGTGATGCCTGGAATTCCAAAATGAGGAAAGAGATCTCGGCTGCTTTCATATGGAAATTGGCCTGGAAGCCGACTTTGTCTCTGGGTAGAACTGAAGCCAAGACCAAGTTCAGTGAACCTAACACACCGTTCAATCAACCATTGAAACCCAGGAGAAGAGAAGGCAGGAAAGGGAGGGCAGAGGGTCAAAGAGGCTCGCCTTTCATTTGGACTTGGTTATGGAGGTGCCAGTAAGGAGGAATTAAACATTGGAAAGACTGGAAAAGGGAAATTCCGTCTATCTGGAGGATGTGATCAGCCTGGCTCTAAGTGAAAGAAGAGAAGTGAAGCAAAAAGAGGGAAGCAAGCAAGGCAAGAGAATAAAGAAAAGGAAGAAAGGAAGGAAAGAAGGAAGGAAGGAAAAATAAAAAGGAAGATAATGATAACCACTCAAAGTAAATTCTGAAATTGCAACTGCATCGGTTGGGAGTTAGCAGAAAAAAGGAAGGAACTTGAACTTGCCTGTACTCTGCCAAGATTCTCCCCACCTTCCACCTTAGACAGAGGCTTTCGGAGATGTGAAGATTCTTAAAGTAGATATGAAGTGGACTTCTGAAGGTTGACTTCTGTACTTGTTTTTAGTTTGCTTTATTTTGATTGCACCCTCAAAGGAAAGTTGAAGAAGCATC
Source organism: Nyctereutes procyonoides (assembly GCF_905146905.1). NCBI lineage: Eukaryota > Metazoa > Chordata > Mammalia > Carnivora > Canidae > Nyctereutes > Nyctereutes procyonoides. The sequence continues at coordinate 7,194,865 of NW_026575030.1, read as the reverse complement.
TACTCTTTGCAAAAAATAAGCTAATATAGTTTCGTCCTAGATACTTTTTGGGGGACTAGTTTCCTGTCTTTTGTCCTTGATTTATTATTGCCTTTATTTGTTCTCCCCCATTTGCTTCATTTTATTCTTATTTTAAAAGAACAGCTCCAAAGACCCTTCTATTTTCATGGAAATTGCTCAGTAGCAACAATTTCAGATAGCTTCCAGAAGAATAATCATCATGCTGGCTGCTTCACCCAAGATGCTTTGCAGCATTTCACATAACAATTTACTAATTAATGACAAATTAAATGGAATTTGGTAAGAAGAATCAGAGGTTAGAGTACTGGTGTATATTGTGTATAAAAAGGTATGCAAATATCTTCAGCCCATTTGTGGTTCATCAGTGGGAAATAATAGCTATTCTACTTGAAAATTTCAAATGCAGGAGGGCTGCTGCATAGAAGCAGAATTTGGAAATTATTCATCGTTTTAATTTTTTAACAGTTTCTCAGATGAGAAACTGTTCCTTCATTTTAGAGGCACAATGAACTTAGTCTTTTTGTTTTAATAACTTTAAAATCATTCAAATTTGGCTCTACTTTGTGCTTATATTAATTACGTATTAGGAGGCAAGACACAATTTTTGGAAATCAGTAACCGAAGTTTTCATCTTTCAGAGCAGAATAAAAGGCACTGACTCTGTTCTTCTAAAGCAGACACTGGCAAACTACAGGCTGCAGACCAAATCCAGTTTGCCTGTTTTTGTAAATAAAGATTCCTTTGGAAACAGCCACACTCCTCCACCCACCTATGTCTATGCCTGTTTTCACACTCCTGTGGCTGAATTGCAATGCGGGTCCTAAAGCTTAAAAGATTTATAGTTGGGTCCTTTAAATTTGCCAACCTCTGTCCTAGAGGGTAGATCTGGGGAAACAACACTCACCATCAAGAAAGAAGAAAGGTTTTAACTGAGAAAATAGTAAAATTGTGTTAAGGTGTTCCACTACTAGTGAAAGTCCACAAAGGGTCATTAGCAATCCAGCTGTCATAAACATTTGCCAAAATGTTCTTTCTTGTTCAATGGACATTTAGGGGAAGTGCTTTCTTTAGCTAGTGTGTCTTTAGCCCAATGAGTAGGTGACTCACCTCACGGAAACACTGGTTATTTCTAATAAGAAAAGGATTTGTGAAGAGTGAAATGGGTCTGCCCTCCTTGGAAGTTTTGGGGGAACACAGATGGTTTCCCACATCAAATAGGGTGATTGCTTCGGACACATGTCACTTGGTTATTTTTATTGCTTCTAATTTTGATACTGAGACAAAATATCTTCCTGACTTTATTTTTCATCTTCAATTTATCTCATATTCAAAATATTAATGCCCAGAAGATATTGGGGGCCATGGAAATCTCTTAATCCTTTTAATATGTTCCCTCTGACACATAGGGTACTACAACCTCATGTCAGTTCAACTTCTGAACATCCCGTTTGTGTTGATGGGGGCAGAGACAAAGTCCACAGAATACCCCTAACATGCCCACAATTTGGTCCCACCCAAGGGCACCTAGGAGCATGGCCAAACTTCAGCTTGAAGCAACAATGTTTAAGTAAATTTCACTGATCATTATTTTCCCCCATCAGTAGATTACGTCTTCACTGGCTGCCTGTTCCAGCCCCTTCCTGCCCAGAGCCTACAATTCCTAAAATGCATCTGTGTGGATGGCAGAGCTATTGTTTCAGAAGAGGCACTGGACTGGGAATTTGTGGTTTGATGGACTGACTGTGGGAGCAAGTAATGTGACCTCACCACTCTATGTCAGAGAAGGAAACTGGATTAGTCCATACTCAGTGCCTTGTATTACCTCTCAATCATCATTTCAACAAATAGAACTGAGCACCTACTGTGCTGGGAAAAAATAGACATAGCCCTGCCTTTAGGAAGCTTGTTGTTACATGAATGTGTTGTGAGAAGGGGATGAAGAAGGGTACTTAAAACAAATACACACAGAAACACATATCAACAAATTATGACAAGTGCAATGAAGAGGCATTAATAAAGGAGTTCTACTTTAGGCAGGGCAAGCCTCCCCCCAAAAATGGCAAATCTTGAAGGATGAGTCAGTTAGAAAAATGGTGGTGGGGGCAGGGGGAGCATTTCAAAGAGACCAGGCAGCATGGGTAAAGGTGCTGAGAGTGTGAAGAGTTTTGCACAGTAATTGAAGGAAGACCTGCACCCACAGCAGACATGACTAATCAATCACAGCCTTCTTTCCTGTTGAAAACAGATAAAACCTCAGAGTTCTCAGCACAGCACCCCAGGTAACCACTGCCAATTAATTGGGGTTGGAGAACGATGAAACTTACTTGCTATTCCTGGACTACATGGTTCCAGAAAGTTCTCCCAGCCCTAGAATTTTCCAGTACAATGATTCTTATTTTTTTCAGTATTTGAATACCAACTCTTACTCCAAATATCCTCCATATACCTGTTTTTTTTTCCAACTTTATTGAATTGCTAGAGATAACAAAACTTCTCTCCCACTATATGCCATGTCATTCCTACAGGTAAAGGCCCTTTCCACACCTGTCTTCTAAAGGTTCTTCAAATTCCTGTCCCTGGTGAGATCACACCCATGCAGATCTGCTATCCATCACTGTGTAACCAACCACATCAAAACTGAGTGAGTTAATACAAATGACCTATCCCTAAGTTCTGTGGGCTCGCTGGTCAGTCTATGCCTCCACAGCAACATTCAGAAGGGGGCTGGGTTTAGCCTTAGGTGGTTGGGAGAGCAGAGATGGTGGAGCCATTCCCTCGACACAGGCCTTCACCATAGCCTCTTCCTAGAGAAGCAGTCTTGGAACAGAAACCCTAGGACCTCCTAAGGCCAGCTTCAGAAATCCTGTTGCGTCTCTGTTTCCACATGCTGTTGGTCAAAGCCAGTTCACAAGGCCAGTCCAGATACTAGCCCCCTCCTTGGTTATGGAACACGCATCAGAGACACATTGGAAAGGGAAGAACTGAGGGGCCATTAAACCCAGTTCAACAAAACTTTATTTCAAAATTGTTGAGGTAGAACAAACAGCTGGGCAACCTAACCCCTAGTCCACTGTTCTCTCTATTCAATATTCCTGAGCCTTAAGGCATTACTTGCCAGTCAGTAATTGGGAGGCCTAGGGAAATCATGATAATAAATTCCTAAAAGCATGGCTGGCCCTGAGCCTGATACAGCTAAAGACAAACAAAACCCTTCAATTTGGAATTTATTGCTATGTGACAGCATATCATTGATATGGAAGTTCCTGATAGCTTAGCTCCCAGGGAGTGAGAGAGACCACTTACCTCTGAAATAGCAGGTAGTTTTTCTTTATGACTTAGCTGCTTATCACTTTTTACCTTGTAAAGATGGTATTGATTTTTGCAGATGTCCTGGTAGAAAGAGCTCAGGCTGAGAGCACAAAGCTGGACTTGGATCCCCACAGTAGCCCTACAGATCCCCTAAAGCCTCAGTTTCCTCATCTGTTCAATGAGCAAATCGTACCTTGCAAGGTTGTGAGAATTAATGGCAAGGAATACAAAGTTTGTTGTGAACTTGCTAACATACAGTAGGCACCCAATAAATGGTGGCTATCATTGCTATTATTAATAACCAGTTTGGTCAGGGAAGATGTCCTATAAGAGGCAAGCGTGGGCTGAGATTTGAAGGGTGAGTAGAATCTGGGTGTTGAACGTAGCAAAGAAATGCACAATGTGACTCAGTTAGGTAAAAATACCTGATCGAACCTGAGTGGTTTCACCCTCAAATTCAGCCTCTCTCCACTGGTTTAGGAAATAAAATAAGCAAAAAGACTGGGGCCAGATATACAAGGATTTTGAATGTCTGAACAAAAAGCTGGGCTTTTTCTAAGAGACCATTAAAAATCGTGGAAGGAGAGAGTGACAAAAATGACAAACAACCAGAGGGAGACCAGAAGTTTAGTCCAGTGGCAATGGTAGGGCAACTAGGCTACAGCAAGACCAGAGGGGAGACAATCACCTGGGAGAGGAGATGATGCATGGAGGTACAGTACATTTGATAACATTCTCTAAATTAATGCTTCTCGTCTCTTTGAGGAGTGGGGTGGTTTAGAAATACGTCCACAAATTCTTTGACACTCCTCCTATGGAAGGACGGGATCTATTTCCACTTCTTTGAACATGGGTCAACCTCAGTGATTAATTTCTAGTCAACAGAGTGCAGCAAAAGTGCCAGTGAGGGAGTTGAAAGCCAGTTCATGAAAGGCAGTACAGGTTCCACATGGTTCTCTTTCAGGACGCTCGCCCACAGAACCCAGCCCACAGGGCGTGGAGAAGCCAAGTAGCCCCATTAGCCCCTGGGAAGGCCATGCATTCCAGCCCCAGTCCTGGGTGAGTTCCCAGCTGATGGTTAGCATCACCCTCCTGATGTGCCAATGACAGTGCCTCCCGAAGACCCCGGCCCCAGCTTTCATGTTCCCCACCTGATGGCAAGCAGAACAGAGATGAGCTGTTCTCTCTGAGCCTAGCCTAAATTCTGACTCATAAGCAAAATGAATGTTGTTGGGTATTTTTTTAAAAAAGATTTTAACTATTTATTTCAAGAGAGACACACAGAGACAGAGACATAGGCAGAAGGAGAAGCCTGCTTCTCCCCTCAGGGAGCCTGATATGGGACTCGATCCCAGGACCCCAGGATCATGACCTGATCCAAAGGCAGATGCTCAACCACTGAGCCACCCAGGTGCCCCTGTTGTTGGATATTTTAAGCTGCTTGCTTTTAGAGTATTTTGTTATGCAGCAATAGATGCCTGCAGCCAGCTGTTGTACATGCTGGTTGGGTGTCACACACACACACACACACACACACACACACACACACACACTCATTCTCTCATCTGTTCAGGTCAATTATCCTGGAATGATAGTTTTTTTTTTTTTTCTGGAACATTCCCTATCACAGTACCCTCTCCATTTCCTTCATGGCATTTATCACAATTTGCCATTATAGTCTTTATTTCCTCATTTGCTTGTTTTCTTTGCCTCTCCCCATAGAATTGAAGCCCCCCGGGCACCCTGATCTCTTCTCTCTTGCTGCTGCTATATCGCATCACTTAGCTCAGTGCCTGGAATGTGGTGAGTGTGCTATAAATATCTGTGGGATAATGAACGAGCAACACCATGAGACTTGGATATATTCAATTTCATTACACAGGAACCACTTACAGGAGACAGGTGCCAACGTTTTAAGAAAAGACAAAACACACAATCTGAAATTTTAAGGTGAAGAAATGGTTTGCATTAATTTGTTTTCTGTTATGAATTGGTAACAGGCAGTCTGTAACCCACTGTTACTACACCCACCTCACCCAGGTCACAGCAGAAGTTTTCCTTAGGTGCGTCCTCTGAGCATCTCATCAGAGCCTTGACAGCTCAATATGGCAGATTCTCAAAGGCACGAAGAAACAGGCTCAGAACGACTGAGGAACTCTCAAGATACACAGCTACACAGTAAAAAGCCAGGGTGCCAACTCAGATGCAACTCCATACTTGCACCATGCAGGGCTGGCCAAGTTCAAGGACACCTAAAAGACCTCAGGGAATCTTTCTCTCCCTGTGAGGATAATCCATTTTTATTTTTACCTGTTTGTACATGAGATTCTTGAGCATATGCAGAGATAGAGGGTAAGAGTAGAGTACCCCGCTCTTTTAGTCATTCAGCCAAGCCTCAGGGAGCACATACTGGTATCTAACAGTGCAGAGACCAGGGCCTAGGAAAACAAACAGACATGGGTCCTGTCCTCAGGGGGAGCCTTGTCCAGTGAGAGAGAGAAGTGGACATGACTAAGGGAGATACAAAGCAACTTGGCAAATGTAGGCCAGCCCCAAAGATCTGGGACTGAGGCACGCACAGAAGATGCTGTATACCTGCCCGATGGCTTCATGATAAATCTCAGCCTCTCCCCCATTTCAGCTTGCTTTCCCCTTGGAGATTACTTCCCAGCCAGCCTCCCAGGGCACCCCGTATCAATCCCAGGCTGCATCACCCCACTTTTCAGGACCCAGGCCTCCTGGCAGGATCCGCCCACCCACCCCAGGAGCACACTCATCCTCCCATATGGCAACCACCAAGAGCCGTGGGGCAGCCCACCAATGCGATGGCCGAAATCAATTTTAATTGGGTCCCATGACAGGATAAAATGTTTTTGTTGTAATATCGTCTCGATAAAAGGTATTGTAATATTTAAAATGTAGTATTGATCCTTCCGCAAGGACCATAAATCCTTGCGGATTTGAGAGCCTGACCGCAGAGGATGGGCTGGCTGCCTGGGGACTGTGAGAAATGCATCACCCTTGGACTCCAGCATCACCCGCAAGAGGGGAGGAGGCCATCGGGCCTGGCCTCGGTGTTCCTCCCACATCAAAGCCGAGATGCTGTGATCCCCCACCCCTCCACCCCCACCCCGAGCTGACACAGGAGAACTTGAGAGAAACTGTTTAAACACGGGAATCAAAATATGAAACTAAATCACCTGCTCGTGTTTTATTAGGTCTTCTTCTGAATCAATACAAGACCCAGGGCCCGTGATTCCTCGTGCTGAAAGGGAATACTTTTTCATCCTAAAACGGAATCAGACCGCTTAAGTAAAACAGATGTCAGTGTTGCGGGCCCTCACTCGCAGCCCTCTCTCTGCTGGGCTTTCTGCAATGTCCCCCAACCCCAACCCCTCTCCTAACACCGCCCTGGAGGAGCAGGAGGAGGGAACCCTCACGTGGTCCCTGAAAGCCAGGCCCCTGCTGGAAAATCTGGAAAATCCGAAGCCTTGCCTGTTTCTCAATCCTGAGCCCAGAAAAGTTTTCTTTTTCTGTTTTCCCCGGGAGGGGGGAAGGGAGCCAGAGGGGGAGCTGGGGGTGGGGGGGGGGGGGGAGAGGGGGTGCATGGAGAGGAGGCAAGTCTGTCTGTTCTCCGAGCATCTGCAGATACAGTGGCGGAGGTAAAAGGCAGAGAAGATTTTCATTTCCTGTGTTACGGGGTGCAAATAATATCAGTATGAAAAACCTGGCAGGGAGATGGGAGATAGGAGTTTTTACATTGATAAGTATTTGTTCATTTCCTGACAACAAAAAAATATAAATCTCTTCAGAAATTAACCGGCCCGGCTTGTTGGAGCACTTTTGTGGCGCTGGAGCAGGGCCGGCTCCCCGCCTGCGGCCGCGGCCGGGTAATCAGCACATCAGTCATTATCCCGGCATCGCGCGGCGGCGGCGGCCAGGCCGCGCAGGGCCCGATTCTCCCACTTTTGTGTCACTGATTTTCTCCGAGGGCCCGATTTGCATTTTAATGGAAGTAGTTTATAGACTTCTCCGCTGCCTTCAGAGTGCCACAAGTGGCATCATTAAGTGAGCTAAGCCGGATTAATGCTGATAGTAAAGTCAGATAATACAATAACAGAGGCCTCCAGTCCATTTGCATTAGGTGAGGAGCGCGGGGCTGCCTGGTGCCTGGTGATAATTTGTAAGCGCGATATGTTGTACTTGAGAGGATAAGATTAAATTTAGTGGGTTTAACTGTCATCCCAGTAAGTCAATTACTTCATCTTTTCAGCCTTTGAATTTCTTTTATAAATAAAATAAATGGAATATTGAGCTGCTCCGCAGCCATTTCGAGCTCCCATGAAGAAGAATTACACAGGCTGGACCAAAAAAATAAAAGGCTTCGGATTCAGCTCCATAAACAAAATATAAACTCCATTCAGGTGCCAGCATGGCAGCAGCCCCGAAATATTGTCCATCTCTCATATCACAAGCATGACAGATTCCATTGTGACTTTAGTTTCTCCATAATAGGAAATATTTATGTTGTGCCTGGGTGTTTTCTGTTCCTCTCCCTCCCATTGTGGGCGGCAACACTCCCCCGACAGAGCCCAGCGCCTCCCCACGGCCCCCCTCCCCTGCCTCCAGTTGCCAGGCGCTAAATATTTAGTGTTGGGGGCGGATATTAAGAAAGCCTCATGACCCAACTGATAGAAAGGGGATGCATCAGCTCTCCAGCAGGTCCCAGATAAACAGAAAAGGGCAAATTCTCTCATGAGCCTCTTCCTCTCCCCAACCCTGGGTGCCTGGCACTGTCGATGACATCTCTGGGTGGACAGTTTAGATAGCGGGCATCTGCGAGTGGGATCTCGACCGAAGAACGTCAACATCTTTATTCATTCAGAGCGGGGTGGAGGGAATCAAGGAAAGGGAAGAAAATCAAGCAGTTAAACCCCTACCGGTGGCACCCACCAACATGAGTCGTGTCTTAGAAGACCCCAATTCTGTGCCATCGTCTCCATTGACTAATGAGCAGGCATTTTTGAAAAATAGGTCATCTGTGTGACAGCTGTTCTTAATCATGGATGGATGGATGGATGGATGGATGGATGGATGGATGAGGAGTGAGAGACAGAGACAAAGGGCATCAACTTTGTCAAAACCCTATAAAACCGGTGGCTAAACAGTACAGCACGAGGTATAGATGATCCTCTTCTCGCAAGCATCAAGAATCTGGCCAAAGGGTCTTAACTGTGCACCTCGTGCCCTGAGCCATTCTGGGTGCTACAGAGTGAGGGAAAGACATGAAACACTGTCCTTGAGAGGATTAGTCACATATACTTTGGAGAGAAAAGGGAGATGTTCAGGAAATCAGACTTTAATAAAGGAATCCATGGTGGCCCACTGGTAAGAACAAGGGGGTAACTGGTATCTGGGTTCCTGCCCATCCGCCCACCCCTGCTTCCACTCCTCTTCCCCCAGACACATATGTTGCCTAGATCATACTTCAACGTGCCCTGCACTGGTTGTTCCCCTTGTTGGGATGCCTTCCTCTTTGTTCCTAACCTGGCTAAATGCTAGCCTGCTTCAAGACCCCAGCCACGTATTTCTTCCTCTGTGGGCCTTACCCAGTCCACACAAACAGATGGAGACCCTGTCTCTGAGTCATCCCTAATAACGGCACTGTGCATACTGTTCTGCAAACATTCACTGACACACTGCCCCCTTGACCAAGCAATGAGTTCCTTGAGAAAATGACTCTGTGTCATCCTCATCCTTTCACTTCTTCGTTCTCTTACTCATGAAGTGCTGAATGCGGTGTTCAGTACTTTGTTGAGTGTCTGAGACACAAAGACGAACAAGATACAAGCTTACCCTTATATATTCAAAGAGAGAAGAGGGGGGCAATAAACCAGGAAAGGAAAGAAAATGAAGCAGTTAAGCCCTCACAGGAGGCTCACGCCAATGCAAATCAGAGCTGAGTGCAAGAGGTGAAACAGGCCTATATGCAATTATGATACAATGGGAGGATATCTATTTCCCTGGTGTTTAAGCACAATACCTGATCTGCAAGAGATGCTAAACAGGCATTGGTTAAGTGGATCAAGTAGCGAGTGAGATATAGCGATTTTGCCGCCCAGGAGATTCTGAAAGTTCCTGCAGGTTACAGTGGTGAGGCTGCTAGCACGTCTTTCTCCGTACCTGTCTCCATCTCCAACCCTCTCCTTTTTCACCGTCGCTATCAAGTATTTCAGCGAAAGAGCTAGGGTCAGCCCTCCAGAAGGGGCCAAGAGCCTCAAGAAAGTAAAGCCAAAAACCATCTCAGGTGAAATAGAGCTGTTGACACACTTCCTGAAAGTTCTCTGGCCTGGTGGCGGACTCTGTCTCATGTCTAAATGCAACACTCACCCAAACAGAAATTTCCCAGAAAGACAACAGTTGACACTGAATGTTATCTGGCCTCTTATTATGTGGCAAGCACTCTGTTAGTTAGGTACTTTAGAGGAATATAAAAGTAAGTTATATTCTATCTTCAGCTCAAAAATCTATTTCATTTGGATGGTATGGAGCAGCAGACAAGTACATGGTTTGTCACAAGGAGTTGGAATAGAAGCAGCCTGCCTCCTGCATTCTGATTCATGCTTTTAGTCAACTGTCAAAAATCTACAAGTAAACTATTATTAAGAGCAATTGAGACACCTGAGTGGCCCAGTGGTTGAGCATCTGCCTTCAGCTGAGGGTGTGATCCTGGGGTCCCAGGATTGAGTTCCACATCAGGCTCCCTGAATGGAGCCTACTTCTCTCTCTACCTGTGTCTCTGTCTCTCTCTCTGTGTGTTTCTCATAAATAAGTAAATAAAATTTATTTATTTTTTTAAATTTTTTTAAAGGATTTTATTTATTTATTCATGAGAGACACACAGAGAGAGAGGCAAAGACACAGGCAGAGGGAGAAGCAGGCTCCATGTAGGGAGCCTGATATGGGACTCGATCCCAGGTTTCCAGGATCACGCCCTGGGCTGAAGGCAGCACTAAACCTGAGCCACCTGGGCTGCCCAAATAAATAAAATTTTAAAAATAAGAGTAATGACAATTATATTTGTATATATTCTATATTTTTAAAATTTAAAACATGCCTTATATATCCTTTAGATCCTTTGTTAAGGGCCAAGAGTACCTTGCCTCACCCTCTGTCCCTAGAAAGCCTCCTGTGGCTGCCAGAGTTTCTAACCTGGAAGCCTTTGCCAGAACAAAAAAATGTAGATGTGTGCACACATGTGCACACATGCATGTGTCTTTCTTTGACTTCATTCCAAAGCCAAAGATATAAATGACTTTTAGATTGCTCCTTGTTTTGTATTATCCACACCTCTGCTCTTCACTAGTGCAGATAATCGAGAGTTTGCTGTAGTGTGATTAATTATATAGCCAGGGCTGAGAGCCAAAAGTCACCAAAGTACTGCACAAACTCTGCTTATCCTTTACACTTTAAGAGGAATGAGGATTTTTGTTTACTTGTTTACCTTTTATCTGCTATTGATGGAGTGCCCAATCTGTGCCAGGCTCTCCACTGAGCACTGTTATACACATCATCTCATCCAGTCCCCACAGCTACCCTGTGTCGTGGACACCATTATTATCCTCATTTCAGAGCCGGGAAAACAGAGAGAGTAGTTTAGTGACTTGGCCAAGACCGCACAGCCAGTAAGGGCTAGGGCCAGGCTGTCTGCAAAGATTTTATAAGATATGATTAATGACTCAGTAACTTTGATTTATTGTCTAAGGGTCACAGATATTAAGCACATACTTCTATTTCAGCTTAATTGTTCTAATAGTTTCCCTTTAATATCCTCAGCATGAAATCCGAAACACTCTGCAGGATTCCAGGTAGAGCTTCCCCTAGTCTATGGGCTGTCCAACAGCACAAGTTCTGATTTTCCAGAGCTATGCTCAAGGCATAAAAGCTTGGAGAAGGGACCCAAAGGCATGGGGCTCAGGCAGCTTAGGTGATGGCAGCATATCACATTTTAAGTTGCCTTTCACAAGTGATTTTCCCTTCAAGTAAAGGAAAAAAAAGAGGTGCTGGCAGGTGTGTAATATGTGCCAAGATGCTGTACATACACAGCCTCATTAATCATGGCCAACCCCAAGTGTTAACACAATTATTCTCCTAACCAGGGGCACCACAAAATAAAGTGGGCAGGAAGTCACACAGTTTCAGCCCATCTCTGCATGGCTGCAAAGTTCATATTCTTCCCAGGCACCCTGAAAGTTAAATTTACAAACTAGGAGACTATACTGTGACCACCACCATGTCAGAAAACGTGGTAAGATTTTAGCCCGCATCTGTGTGGTCTAACACATTTTTGGTCAAATGTGTTTTAGGCTATTATCCCTGAGAACAATGATGAATTTTGCTTTTTGCATGTGAATTATTTTCTTAGTCTAAACAAGCAAATAAGCCCATGCATTATTTACTCTTGGCCTACACATTGTTCCCTTCTTATCTCCCACCCCTATTCTTTCTTTCTTTCTTTCTTTCTTTCTTTCTTTCTTTCTTTCTTTCTTTCTTTCTTTTTCTTTTCTTTCTCTTCTTTCTTTCTTTCTTTCTTTCTTTCTTTCTTTCTTTCTTTCTTTCTTTCTTTCTTTCTGTTTCGAAACCCTGTTCCTGTTTATAGTATTTCTAGTTGTGGTTTTAAGACTATGCCACTGTTAATTGTTTTCAAGCAAGGCATCTCCAGTTCCTCTACAGAAATTATTTCTTAAATGATCTTTGATAAGTATCTCACTTTCTGCCAGCAAGTTTGCTTATCTACCTACCATATACCATCCCTATCTAGCTTTCTTTCTTTTGAACAATTTTTTCCCCACAGAGAATGGAAAATACTTGGTCAGCATATCCCAAATCATACAGTTCTTCATGGTTTCGAGAAGCTCACTCACTTATGTTTTACTAATTTATTTTTACATTTTAGCCAAAAAGGAATGTGCCAAAGGAAAAAGACTTCAAATAGAATTCATCATTTCGAAGCAGAGTTCCATAACCAATTTGACTTCCAGTTGTTTTATTATTCCAATTAATCTCTTTAAACCTCTCTAAAGAGTTGGCATTTACATTTTTCATTTCCATCGTTACGAATATTCTTCTAATAATAATATTTCCTAATGCCTACACTATTTCTGGGTTTGATTCTGTGATACGTGGAAGCACTAATCAGCAACCTGAGCCTGAGTGTTCTTACAGATATCAGTGTCCTATTTTCTCTAAAATTAGCAATGTCACGCAAGCTTTCAGACGCTGTAATTACAACCGCAACAGAGCAGAAAAGCTCCCAACATCACCCAGGCTCCAACAGCTCCAGAATCAGCCCACCCCATCTGGAAATTCAAGTGTTCCTTCCTCTCTTTCACCTCTGGCTTTTTAAAATTTCTCCCTCCTGTTTGAGCCCCTGCTCTAATCCCCTGAGACTGTCCAAGTTTTGTTTCCAAACTTGTAATAAGCTTCTTCCAGAATGGGTACATGTTAGCATCTGGCCTGACCTTGGGTCTGTCTCTTTCTGAGGCCCCCGGTCACAAGATGTTCAGTCCTTGAATGCATTGGCAGGGAAAAGGCCAGATCAAGTCCCTTAGGTGGCAGAGGCGAGAGCTGTCTGCGCAGATGATAAGAGGAAGCCTGAAAATCATCCTTGTTTCCCAATATCTGACCTGTCGATCCTTCCCAGGACACCCATACTGCTGGCTTCTTGGGTTGAAGATAGCAGAGTCCAGGCTTTTGTCCCTCTGCTTCCCAAAGTCTTGACCCAGTAGGTATACTCTGACATATGTATGGTCTCCTGTCTGATTAAAGACTCTTCTATCCCTTCCTTCTCTCCTCGGCAGTGAGCAGTGCTGGGCAGCCAAGAAGAAGCCCTCTCCTTCTTTGCTCTCAGTTCCTGCACCCATTAGTCCACTTCCAATGACGGCAGTATAGGGTAGCTCTATGACCTTAGGCACATACCTCGACTTCTCTCTAGCCCCCAGAATAGAAGCCCAGTGAGAACATAAATTAGGTGAGGTCAGACATTGAGTGTTGTTCAGCACTATACCCCACCCTGCACCCGGCGTGCACTCAAGAAAGAAATATCTGTTTAATGAAGGCCTGAACTTTGTAAATGAGGCCAGTATTGACCTCAGAAAGTGTTGAAGGGAGAGCTGTAACAATTAAATAAGGTAATCCACTTTACATAAGTTTGTTCCCACCTCCCAAAATTCGTGGGGACTTCTAAGCAGAAAACACGCATCCCAGAGAGAGAAGGTGAATAAAAGAGGAGAGATTTTTAAAAACTATAAAAAGAAAAAAGAAAAGAAAAGATATCCTAATAGGCTCATGTGGTGGTTTTAAAATGTCCACAAGTTCCTTCATGTTCCTTCCTTCAGAGGGAGCTTGAGTCCCTTCACTATGAAAAATCTGAATTTAGTGACTCATTCCCAACAAATAAAGTGGAAGTGCCAATGTTCAGCATTGGAGACTAGGTCATAAAAGGCACCACAGCTTTCTACCTGTTCTCCTGGATCATTCACTCGATGAAACCAGCCATCACATCATGGATACAAGACTTATGAATGAACTGGGGCCTCAGCCACCAGCCAGGCTGTTACTCATGCTAACAGCCATGTGAGTGAGGTTGGAAGCAGATCTTCCAGCCCTGGGGAAGTTGTCCCTTGATGGCAGCCATGGCCAACTCTGGTCTGCAACTCTTGAGAGGCCATGAGCTAAACTACTTCTGTATTTCTGACCCACAGACTATGAGATAATAAGTGTTCGTTGTTTCAAAACCACTAAATTTGGGGATCTTTTGGAATGCAGAAACAGATAAGGAACACAGCCCCATAAAATATCTTGCCAAGAGGCTTATCTAGCATCCCTGGGCTCATGACTCCCACACTTTGTCTGGCAGGTTCAGTCTAGGCCTGCTGATGCTGGGTCCAGGCAGGGAAGCTCTGCTGCCCCTCTTTCTCCCACAGAGTGGCCCATTTGTCTGCTTCTTCTGGTGCCTTCCTGATACTAGCAGCCCTGTTGCTATTGCCTTGGCAGCTTTATACCCTATCTCCATTTTTTCTCCACAGTAAGCCCTTGGCAGAGATCAAAACACCCACAGGCCAAATAGGACCCTGACTGTTCTATGTCAGAATTGCTTTTTGTTTTGTTTTAAGATGTGAGCTATTGTTTGAAAACTGGAAGAAATACTTTCAATTTAACAGGAGGGACAGACCTTATGTATTTAGTTTTTTTCCTACCCAGGAAAAATAGGAGTGAAAGAAAAGTTTAAAAGGTTTCAAGCCACAAAGACCAAAAGGCCTGAACAGTAGACAATAGCAAATGAGAACTTCCAACAGACTTCGGGGCAGATGGAAGAGGGAGACCTGATTTAGAAAGGAGGAGGCTCAATCTGGAGACTCACAGAGAATGATACTTAATAAAAGTGAATCCAATTTGCCCTGAACACCCTGGAAAGACTTGAGGCTTCTGAATGTGAAACCTTATAAAGAAGACATGGGGTGTAAGACCAAAGCCATAGTAACTGGTTGGGTAGTTGTACGTGGAATAGTTGGAGCTCCTGCCCTCCAAACATCCCAAGCTGTTAGGAAGCAAGTCATCTCTCCCTAGGCAAGTCCCTTGCCTAGAGACTTGGCCTGCTTTTTGGGGAAATAAAATCTGAGAATCTCCAAACCTAGGGACACAAGCACAGTTAGGGGTGGGAGTCACTGGGATATAGGGCTGAAAATAAGGAAACTAAGTGACAATCTGTCCATGGCAGTATTGTCAATATTTTCCCCTGCCCTATTTTAAAAATTCCAGTAGCTTGACTTACAAAGGAGGATGTTTGAGGACAATTCTTAAGATAAACCCAAGGGCCTCTTGTAAAAGCTATGTTAATACATTGACATTGGAGGTTCTCCCTCAGTGAAAATAGTGGCTCCCTCCCTAAGTGCTCTGCAGAGAAGCCCACCATTTAATGTCTCACTTAATACACAGAGCTTCTAACCAGCTTCCAGTGCTCCACTCCTAAATGTAGACAGCCAGACAAGGCTCACCAGTAATTTGAGAAAATCACCAACAGAAAAGTCGGAGACCACAAAACAAACAAACAAGGAAAAAGAACCTGGAGGAAATAGAATGTAGAAATCAGAAGTAAACTTTAAAAATAAAATCAATAACCTGAAACGTGAAAAGATATTAAATTAGTTTCCTAGGGCTGCCATTAAAAATTTTCCACAAGTTATTTGGCTTAAAACACAAAAACTTATCTCACAGTTCAGGAGCCAGATGTCTGGAATGAAGATGATAGCACTTTGTGGAGAATAATGTGTTCCGTGCTTGTCCCCTAGCTTCTGGTGGTTGCTGACAACTCTTGGTACCTCTTGGTTTGTGGCTGCATCACTCCAATCTCTGCCTCTGTTGTAACATGGTCTTCTTCCCTGTGTCTCTCTCTGTCTTCACACAGCCTTTTTATAATGACACCAGTTATTAGATTTAGGGCCCACTCTAATTCAATGACCTCATCTTAACTTAGCTAATTATATCTACAAACATGCTATTTATAAATAAGCACACATTCTGAGGTTCCAGGTAGACCTGAATTTGGGGAAGAGGGGGCATTGTTCAACCCAGTACAGTTAACAGAAATATAAATAACAGCAAAAGAGCAATCACAGAATAAGAAAGTACACCTGTAAATTGAACCTAAACTAGTCAAAGTAAAAAATTCAATTAGATGTTCCATTACTTAAGGTGCACACAAGGAAGCAGAACCACTATGAGTCTTATGAAGTGAGGATTTTTTTTTTAATAGGAATGAGACTTTACACAATTGTGGGAGAAGCTGGGGAAGTCTCAAAAAGGGAGTTAAAGGATCCAGGAAGAATCCCTAATCAGGCCTCCTGAAGCACAAGTGTAGGTGGACAAGTTGGAGATTTCAGGCACAGCCAGCTTCTGGAGTGGGGCCATGAGGGGTTACTGGGATAAAAGTGTGTGGAGGGCTGCTGCCTCTTCACTTCTGCAGGCAACCATCTATTGGTGGGATCCGTTCACTGTGGGGCAGTGGAGCCAAAAATAGGGAAAAGGAGCTGGATACACAGAGAGTGTAAGACTATGTGGAGTGGGGAAGAGGACACACTAGAACCTGCTGGCACCTCTGTATGCTTTCTCACCACTCACAATATCTAATCATGATGAGCTCCAGCATGTGCTGGCTGCTGCTTCAGGTCCACCTTCCAAATTTCCAAATTCACACAAACTTTTCATTGGGTTGGCTATAACTCTAAACTATGCAGAGAAGGTGATCTGGGGAAATGTAATTCCAGTGCAATCAAGTTGATACAGTTGGAAAACAACACCATGGAACAACTCATGGAAGGTTTCCAGAAAACATAGTTCAGATTAACCAAGCTGATACAGTACAAAATCACCACCAAAATGAGAGAATTGTGTAGAAAGTAAGACAAAAGAGAAAGAGAAAACAGAAAAAATTTAAAAGTTTAAGACCAAGAAGTTCACTATTCATAGTCTTGAAAAAGAGAACGAATAAACTAGAAGAAAGAAAATCATCAAAGAATTTAAGAAAATGCCCCAGAAGGTGAAGAGAGCTAGCCTCCAAATTGGTAGGGCTTATCAAATACAAAGTGCAATGAATGCAGAGAACCAAGACTCATAATTGAAATGCCGAATACCATGGGCAAAAATAAAATAGCAAAAATCGAGAGGAAGACAAAATACCAGGTCACATCATAAAGACTGGGAATCAGAAATGACAATATGGAAAATTCAAAGACAATGTAACAGTGCTTTCAATATTCTGAGGAAAATTATGATTTTTCAATCCAGAATTCTATACCTAGTTAAAATAATCCAGTGAGTAGATAGGATAAAGTCACTTTTAGATAAGTAAGGATAAAAATTTACTTCTCATGAGCCCTTTTTGGGAAAGCTATTGGAGTCTGTGCCCCAGAAAAACAAAATAGAGAATAAATCAAGAAAGAATATAGAGGTCCAACACTTCCAAGTCACAAAAGAAAATCTCAGGATTTGATTTATGTGGCAGGCCTAAAGAGTGATTTATTCAGACAGGGATCAAGAGAATGATTAAGCCTTCAAGAAAAAGTGGAATCAACACATTTCACAAGATAGAAAATAATACTGGTGGGTGTTTGAGAGAGCTGTTGGAATGTTTGGGAGGAAAATGACCCCCAAAACCCCGCTACATTAAAAAAATATATAGAAAAAACAAGGAAATTAAATAATAAGGAAACAGTTAAATCCAGGAAAGATAAAGAATAGAAGATGTTTGAAAAAGCAAATGTAATCATAGTGAACTCCTTGGCCCACTAGCTTTTACACAGTGATAATGATATAAATGTTGACTAATGGGATGCCTGGGCGGCTCAGCAGTTGAGTGTCTGCCTTCAGCTCAGGGGTGATTCTGGGTCCAGGGACTGAGTCCCACATTGGGCTCCTTGCAAAGAGCCTGCTTCTCCCTCTGCTTGGGTCTCTACCTCTCTCTCTCTCTCTCTTTCTGTGTGTCTCTCATGAATAAATAAAATCTTAGGAAAATAAACGTTGACTATTGACATAACCAACAATTATGACATAATCATATTGAGATTAAAAAAGAGAAAGTGGGAGAAGGAATTCATGGAACTACTGTACTAGAAATTTAGAATTTTGTAGATAATGTTGAAAATGGACAAATCAAGAAATGGGTTACATACCAGAACAGCTAAGTGAGTTATGGATGGTAGAGAAGACCAGGGTAGGATGTCCTATTTTTCTCATAAATCTTCCATACTATGAGAGTTTTCTTTTAACATGCAAAAATAGTAACTTAAAATGTTTTCATGGAAAATTTACATAAATTTCAGATTTCTGATTTCTCTTTGAAAATTGGAAGAACTGGCATCGCAGGGCCTGCGCTCCAGAAAGTGACAATATCTGAAGCCAAAGTGCCCTGAGTTTCACCCCAGTCCTCACCACTCTCCCGTGTCTACCTATTTGCCTTCTGGGCTCTTTGAGGTCTGATTTGGCACCTGTTAAACCTAGAGTCGGAGGATATCCCTAAAAAATTTCTCAAAGAGGAGGACAGAAAAGATGTGGAAGGATGGGGGCAGCCTCAACAAGCAAATCCAGGCAGGCCAGATAACAAGGATATCCTGGGGGAGCAGGAAGGGAAAGTATCACTAGCGGAGGCTGGAAAGGAAGGGGGAAAACGACTGGGGTGTGCAGTGCATCTGAGGAGGAAGGCAAAATCTGCACTAGAAGTGCAGAGTGAAAGCAAAGACCAAGTGTGGGTCCTAGGACCCAAGACAACTAGCAGTAGGTCTGGAGAAGAAATCAAGCTTGAGCAAAAAAAAAAAAAAAAAAAAAAAAAGGATCCAGAATTCAGTCCATGGTCTAGAGGGCAGTGCTGAGCTCTTGCCACTATTGGCTGCTGCCCAATGGCTCAAGTCAGGTTGATGTGCTTAATGGTCAGACTGGACAATAATCTATAGTATTAAGACCCTGAAAGCTCCGATGAAAAAGGCAGGCCATGCTATTCTTGCTCAAATAAATGATCTGCTTCTATTTTTATTTAATCTTCATTTATAGACCACAGTTCTCTTCCCTAGGAGGTGGAGGGGAAAGATCTGAGTAACACCACAGATGTCTAAAGCATGCAAGGCATTCCCCAGCCCCAAGAGTTGCCTGGAAGGGGCGGCTCTGGGTGAGCCTTGGAGACCAGATGTCCTGGGAGGCCCCATCCAAAGCTCTCTAGGAGCCAGGGTCTGCTTTAAAGCATCCTCACCTCTGTAAGTGACACCGAGCCATCACTTTCTGCTCCTGGCAGCAGCACAAACCTTTCGCTTAGACCTGATGTACTGTGTGAAAACAGGAGTCTGCAGGCCATTCATTCCCAGCCCCGTCAGCCGGGAGAGCAGTGTTTCCCTCAGGAAACATCAAGAGGGAAGCCATATGTTCTGTTCACCACATGGTACCCAGTTCCCAGCCCTGACCTTCTGACTGGGGTTGGCTGGTTCTCTCTTCAAGACCAGCTGGTGTATTCTTCTCTGTCCCTTGGTATAACGAGATTCATGTAGATTGATAATGCTGCATGACACATGGAGAGACTGGGCCTAATGATCCACACAATCTCCTGCCTTGTTATGGGAGGAGAGGACCTCTGTCCTCTTCTGTAAGGAAAACTGGCCTCAACAAGGTCTGAGGACAACACAGAGACACCATCATGCCCTGTGTATCTGGCATGCTGAGTACTTTTACAGAGTTTTGGGGGAAGACATTGCTCAGAAAATGTTGCAACCCATATTTTTTCCAGATGTGAGGGTGATCCGGCTCCAACATCTGCCACCCAATACATATTTGCAATGCTTTATGGCACTTTTTGTTTACAAGTCAGATATTCCCCATTGGATGGCTTGCCCCTTCTGGGCCAAGATCATGTCTTACACTGAGCATATGGTAAGTAAGTAAAAGTTTGTAGAATAAATGGGCCATGCTTACTAATTGATTTATTATGTGTAGCAAGGGTCAAGGTATCCAGGGCAAAAAAACACTCAATGTGCATTCCCATCTAGAGAATCTTGAGATATTAAGGTAGAACTCTGGGGTCATCTTCCTCTATCCTCCCCTTGGCCTCCTGAAAGAGGAAGGATTGGGAGATGCACAATTTAGAATCCAAGCTTTGAAATTTGGGGAAAATATGAAAATGAAATGGAAGGAAAGAAAATGATTAAGCACCTACTGAATACTAGTCACTACAGTGGGGCGCTACTATTCCTATTAAATCTGTATTGTTATTTCTGTTTACAGATGAGGATAGTGAGGCAGAGAGAATAATTTTCTCCTTAGTGAAGTGAGTGGAAATGGTGCTTTGCAGTGGCCTCTTCTTGCCAGTGGCAAGCTCCACCTTAGTCTCTTTTTGCCAGTGGTGCTGGCCATTAAATCACAAGTTGGGACCACCATGGTAAAGAGCAAAGACCAGGAATATTGATGATAACTAGAGGGACCATCTGTGTTCTAGTGTGTCACATACTCAGAGAACTTGGTAGAGGAAGTAAGGGAAAACTTGGGTATCATGTGAAGACATTGGTTGGGGCACTTCAAGTCAAAAACAGTTGAGTTTATTACCCACACCCTTGTGTCCCAAGACTGCTGTGAACTAGAGGAGCAAAGATTTACAAGGTAGTGAACATACATATACCTCATTACCAAATACAAGCCTCCCCTTTCTGAAAAATTCATTTTCAACTGAGCTCTCAATTTATAGGTCTGTGCTGCCATTAGGAAGCAAATGGATTCTTACCCGGTTTCAGGTGCTCAACTAGACCATATATTGTCTCCCTTTTATATTCAGAAATCTTCCAAAGTATCCTCCAGAGAAGCCTCTAGAGACCTTAGCAAACCTCCACATTTGTGGCTCTGGAAATCTTATCAAGACTGGTATCTTTTCCTGAGTCATATTTCCAACTAGTTTCCTATATATACCTTCCCCTATGAGGTCCCCTGCCAAATTTTCACCACTTTACAACTTAAACTAAAACTGAATGCAACCATTCCTCACAAAAACACTGAGTTGGCCTTTTCTGCTGCACGAGGATTACATATCACAATGATTCGAGAACTGCAAAGTCTGGCAGTGATGTGGGTGCTCAGTGCTTAGCTGGAGTCACTCACTAACTCTGTAAACCAGTGACTGTGACTCAGAATTGTACCACAGGACAATTGTAAACCCCTCCATGCCATAAACCTTCCAGGCCACCGCCTTCCCTCCACAGTAATAATCAAAACAGCTCATGTAAATCTGATACTTTAAAGGGTCTATGCCAGAGGCTGCAGACCAGGAGCTCATGGGCTAGGCCTATCCCACTGATGTATTTTATTTGGCCAACATAGAATTTGGGAGCCTTGGCTTGGTTGCCAACACTTAAAGGGTTTCTCATAAACAATCTGTATTTCTGGCTTCTCCTGAAGACTTGGAGGATCTAGGCCTACTGCTTGGCACCAATCAGCTGGTAGAGTGGGATGGTAGCTACCATCTAGGTGAGTCATACACACTTGGGAGATCTATGGCCCTCACCATTCCCTATTGTCTTATATCCAGCCCTCTTATCTCATTTACTTGCATAGCTGGCATTGATGAGCTCTGTAGGTATTTGGCTCCTGATATTTGCCATACATCTAGTTCTGGGGGGTATGATATACACTCTTACACTGCTCAATCCCTGGCTATTTTCTTTTCCCTGTCTACACTTTCTCCCTAAATTGGCACATTTAGTTCCATGGTTTTCAATAATCTCTGTGTGTTTCTGATTCACAAATTTATACTCAAGCCTAAAGCTCTGCTCAGAACTCCAGATTCCTGTATACAACTACCAACCTGGCATGTCTATTTGACTCTCTCACTGGTGGCTCATCCCTAACATATCCAAAGCAAAACTTCCCATCCCCCAACACCACCTCAAAAAACCTACACTGTCTCTAGCTTTTTGTACTTCAATAAATGACATTAACACCTGTCCAGTTGTTCAAGCCAGAGATCTGAGAGTCATCTTTGATTATTCTTTCTCCCTTAACATTCACATATAACCCAACACCTCTCCTATCACTTCTGCCTCCAAATTACATCTCACATCTGCCCGCTTCTCTCCATGGCCACCAGCACCAAACCACCATCATCTCTCGCCGGTTTTATTATAATAGTCTCCTATCACCTTGCTTCTCAAAGTATGGTCCACAACCAGAAGTATTTGTGTCATTGGGAGCTTGCTAGGAATTCAGAATCTTCATTCTGTACATTTTGAAAAAGAATCTAAAATCTAACAAGATTGTTCAGATAGGAAGCCCTGAACTCCAAGTGCTCATTTCCATGCCCTAACCCCCCACCAATCCTTTTTCATCCAGTAAAGCAATACTTTAAAATGGAAGTTAAATTACTTCATTTCCATATTTTAAAAAATCTGTTGTTAACATTTTGTAACATTAAAATAACTTCCAGATTTTTTGCTGTGGCCAGTGAGGTCCTCGATGGCCCAGGTTCTGCTATTTCTCCAAGCTCATCCTACATGCTTACCTTCAGATCCCACTGCCATCACTCAAGTAGCTAATGGACACCTCATATATAACATGTCCAAACCAGAATGTCTCACTTCCTCCCAAATGAGCTTCTCTCCATCTCAGTAAATGGCACCACCACTCACACCAACATTTCCTCATACTCTGTATCAAACCCAACAGCAAGTTCTGCTGCTCCATCTTTGAAAGTCATGACACTCCAAGCATTTCTTCCCAACTCCACTGTTTCCACCCTAATCTAAGTCCCCAAGACCTTTCACAGAGACTCTGTGATAATCTCCTAATGCATCGTGCTCTCACCTGTATCTCTACAGTCTCTTCCCTACATAGCTCCTGAAGCTCCATTGTTAGCTTGATCAAGTCACTCCCCTGCTGAAAACCCTCTCATGGCTCCCCATCACACTCAAATGAAAACCAAACCCCTAGCCTACAAGTTGCTCGTGCTAAGAAGGGCCCTCACCTTCCATCCTTGATCTCATCTATACCACCTTCCCCATACCGGGCTCTGGTCCCATAGCCTTCTTATAGCTCTTCACATTTGACAAGTACACTGCTACCAAGGTCTTTCCATTTGCCATGCCTTCTAGGGGCTCTTCCCCTGTAGCTTTATGTGGCTTACTGCTGCTTTTTGATGTCTGCTTCAAGTCATCTCCCTTCCACTCCTTTTAAAATAGGCCATCCTCATCACTATCTCCTTACTCAGCTGTATTTGTGTTCATAACGCTCCCTTTGTTTTTTTGTTCACTTGTCTGTTGTCTGTTACTCCATGGACAAATGCTGCCTGAGGGCAGGTACCACAACATTCCCAACTAATAGATAGGCTTGCCAGATTTAGCGAATCAAAAGGCAGAATGCTCCGTTAGATTTGAATTTCATATAATCAGTAAATAACTCTAGTGTAAATATGTCCCATGCAATATGTTTTTAGTTTTGGCCAACATAGTATTTTAAAAACATTGGCTTGGTTGTCAACGCTCCAGGGGCAATTTTAACTATGAGGATACATTTAAAATATAACTATTATACTTTAAAATTGTTCACTGTTTATCTGAAATTCAAATTTATTTTATCTGGCAGTCCTAACATAGAATATTGTCTGGAACTTCATGTATCTTCAAAACATTTTTGTGGAATGCGTGAATATGGAAATAAATATATAATTAAAATCTCAAACTTTTAAAATTGGTTGTGATGAGTGGCCAACACACATCTTTTAAAATCTCAGAAAAATGTCTCTGTAGAGATATGGGACAAAGACAATGCCCTAATTAGTGTCCAGTATAAGGGATCATCTTTGGGAAATCCATTTCCTTTATATTTAAGCTTCTGTATTCACAGCAATGTTCTGGTTAAATAAAGTCTGATACTCTGACTTGAGATGGCAATCATTGTTGATATTTAAAAAGTAAGTTTAAAAAAAAAGCACAAGTAATACCATGCATTTGGAAGAATGATAAAGCACTTGCACATTTGTTTCATTGTTTGAGCGTCTAACTGCTGTGAGAGAGTGCCAGAGCAGGGCTGTTTCACCTCCTTTCACATCTGAAGAAACTGAGATTTCAAGAGACCAAAAGATTTGTTAAGATTTTAGTACTTGGAACTGATAAAGCAGTACTTTGAACCTAGATTTTCTAACTCCAAGGACAAAATGCTTTCCAGCATATCACATTCCCTCCATAAATATGAACTGCAGCTACATTAACCAAACAAGAGAGTCCTAGTCGAGCTTTAAGGGAATCACATGAGTAAACAGAGGTACAGTCCACGCACTTGGTAACTACCCTTTCTCACCATGGACATCTGCCAACACATGGTCCTTGGCTATGAGAGCTCTGGGATGAAGACGGTCATCTCTTTAAATACTATGTGATATTTGTCTTTTCAATGTAACAGACAATAATTTTAATATTCAATCAGTTTCAAATACATTTATTTCAAGCATTTGGCTCTGTAACAGCCCAAGAAACTGAAGGCAGGGTCTAAATTTGCGCTTCAAAATCTGTTTCCAAGTATTAATTTTGAGTGGAAACAATTTTGGTTGAATTGGGGGATTATAAATATCCCCCAAGAGTTTTTTGGCTCTTGGCCGCCTGTCTCTTAAGTTTCTCTCTGGTTTCAACCTAGGGGGTTGTTAGATTAGAAGTAGACAGCTTTGGCATGTGGTTACTCCAAACGCCTGTAACCGTCTTTAAAACATGATCTAGAAATGTTGATATTATAAATGACCATTTTTCCAAAATAAGGTTTGCAAGAGTTGAAAGTGGAGTCGGATGCCAGAAAGTCTTCGAAGGAGGATTTCCATTCAGCGAGATCTGGTTACCTATTTCATAACAAAGAATAAAGAAAAATCTTGGGGCTGCAATTCATACACTTTTGGATCTGAAACAATGGGCTCAGTGGGGACACTGGATTTATAACTCTTTGGAGACACTAACTCTACCCACCCGTGCAGGAGCCGTGGATAATTTTAGACAGACAGGCACTGAAAAAAAAATTCTTGAGATATTAAGGGGCACCAAAAAGTCACTTACAGTGGGGTGGTGTTTCATTTGGAATAAATAACACGAGAAAAGAGGTGCCTATGAAACCCTCTGGTAATATTATACCAAGAGGAGGATTATTTCAGGAAAAATCAAAGTGTATTTTTAAGTCAGTTATGACCCTTTAAGCCAGGGGTTCAAACCCAGACCCATCATCATAAAAATATTATCACTGAAAACCACAATTGTTGCACTTTCATTTCAACTGCACTGTGCTTTGGTAACCGGTATGTGTGCATAAACTCAACGAGTATCTGTAAGTGAATGACCCCATTAATGTTGTGAGTAGCCCATAATTTCAGGCATATTGTGTCCGTTTGTTACAACGTTTTACTCCTAAGGCTGCAAGAGTCTCACCACTGGATGCAGAGAGGGCTGTGTGACCCATAAGGAAAAGTCATTTCTGAAGTCAGCTGCTCAGGACAGAGGCAGAGGGAAAGGTAGTCCTTCTGCTTTATGTCCTGGTAGCGGAGGCTAGAAGGGATGGGATTTTTTTTTTTTTTTAAGAGAAAAAGCCAGAATTGGTAGGGGCAGAGATTAAAACCCAGGAAGCTGAAGGCATCATACATCCAAACGGAGAGGGTGAAACTGGATATAGGAGAAAGAGCCACAGGATCAGAAATTGGCAGAAAGATCATGAAATTGAGTGTAAGTACAAAGGCATAATCAGTATAAATTGTTGATTCTGCAGTGGCTCTTTGCAGACAGAGCTGAAATAAAGTTCTTTAGATCAGTTGCCCAGGGAAACAGACTCTGGGAAGTTAATTTGCATGCAGGATGCTTATGGTGGGGGAAGTAAAGGAAGCAGCTTCCTGCTGAAATCCAGCCCAGGAGAGGTCTCAGCTGTCCCAAGGGGAGCCCTTCAGAGCTGTCCTTGCTCCAGGCAAGGGGACCAGGCATTTATGATCCCCGCTGGCTGGCCAATCACTGAGCCCCAGGAGGGGCTATGACCTTGGATGCTGCCAGTGTTCCCAGTAGCTAGGGAAAGGAGTGCCTCCATCCTAGATGGGGCATCTGGGTGGTCCACTGCAGCATCAGAGCTGCACTCTGCATCCAACTGGACTGAGCCCTAGTGACATTCTTATTTGAATCATTAGTCTAGTTCAAGGACACAGGGCAAGGTTGACATCCTCAGCTAAAACCGGAAATTCTACCAAGAAACTGAACCTTCCATGTACCTTTGGGGACAAGCATAGTTCCTCATGGTATCTTTTAGGATCCCTAAATCACTTTTCTTCTAAAGAAACCTAGCTAAGCTGCCTCAACTAAGTATAATCAGGCTAAAAGCAATTATGAATATTTTATTCCAATTAAAACTATTTATCATTGTCCAGAGTGGAAGAGAATAATTAACAAATATGGAATCACCATTTTCTTCTTGTATCTTTATTTTAGATTGTAAACTCTAGGAAGTTACCAGTTGGTGAACAGACCCCTAAAGGGCCTGGGTATCAAAATTCACACTTACCTATGGAAATGCTAGTTAGTTGCATATTCCCATGATAATAGAGGCCTTAACTAGAGAGATTGCTTTACTCCAAGCAAAAAATATATTTTTTAAGTCTGACACCAACAGTAGAATTCCTTTTAAGATTGCAGGCCACATTCTCCCACATTCATGATTGATCTCTCTCTGTTTCACTTTAAAAAAAAAAAAATTTATCCAGCATTCGTTTTGCCACCTACCACACTATATTGTTTACTCTTTTACTGTCTATTCTGTTCCTCTAAAATTGCAAACTTCATGAAGGTAGAGATCTGTGTCTCTCTGTTCACTGATTTATACCAAGTGCCAAGAACATTGTTTGGACACGCAGTTGTTGGTACTGGTTAATATTTACTGAATACAGAGATGAATTCTTGGCAATTGTTCATCATGCTCAGGATGTCCTTGTTCTGTCTTCCAACAGACGTGTTTCCACACAGTTTCTTTAGACTGGGATTCCTAGACCTCCTCTGACATGCAGGTGAGCTGGAGACAATGAAGGAACCCATCTACCAGAGCCACAGAAACCAAGTAGAGAACAAACATGTATCTGTGCCCACAGCACATTCAGACAGACTGGCACGACTCTGATGAACCTAGAGGACCCTCAAAATCCTGTTCTCTCACTAGTATTGCCTTCCAACCCTAAACTGTAAGTCCATCCTCCACCACATTAGGGTCTGAAAGGGAAGCATGGTCTCCTTCTGGGCTGGCAGACAGATTGATGTCTTCCATATGTGCTATCCCTCAGACTTCTTACTTCCACTGTTATGACTACATCTTTAATGTTCCCATTTTTAATGGGTCTAAGCTTCCAGATCTCTCTGCTCTGGCCTGGGAAATCTTACTGAGTGGAAAATGCTCCTTTGCTACATCCTGAGCAGGGATGCAAAAATCGGCCCACATAGCCCTGGGGCAGTCTGCGTTCCTCCTTCATCAAATGTCTCCACTTGAGACAGTGCATGCTTGAGGGAAAACAAGTCAATGCCTCTCCAAACCAACTGGTAAACCATGAAAAGAGAATGAATACCTGTGAGCCACTACAAGCCATGGTCCAACTCTGCCACTCTTGTTCTGTAGGAACTCTGCCCTCTGGAGAGGGCTGACAGCTAGCTAGCTTTCACTTCTAAACAGTCTACGTGGAAAGGCCATTCAAAAACTCTGGGTAATGGGTTGCCTGGGTGGTTCAGCTGTTAAGCATCTGCCTTTGGCCCAGGGTGGATCCTGGAGTCCCGGGATGGAGTCCCAGGATCAAGTCCCAGGATCAAGTACCAGGATTGTCCTGCATCGGGCTCCCAGCATGGAGCCTGCTTCTCCCTCTGCCTATGTCTGTGTCTCTCATGAATAAACAAATAAAATCTTTAAAAAACAACAACAATAACAACAACAAAAAACTCTGGGTAAGAGCAGTTTTTATGAAGCCATTGTTTATTAAACAATGAATGACACCCTCCTCCCCCTCCCCCCCTTTCTTCTTTCCTTCGACCCCTTCCTTCCTCACCCTATCTTCAGGAGCACAAGAACCCTTTTATAGTTGGAACAAACACTGCCTTGCTGAGGTGAAGGCTGATAGATTTGTCTGTTGTACCCTGTGTTTACATGTGTGTGTGAGTGCACACTCAGTTGTTTAGAAGTGAAAAAAAAAATGCTGCTTTTCATAGAGTTTTTGTCTTTCCTTGACTTGGCAGGTCAATCTAATCAGAGGGAGAAGAGAACCCTGGCATTGTGAGGAAAATAATACCTCAGGGGTAACCTGCAGCAAAACTGGCTTAAAGGTGTTTAAAGGCAAGAGAAACAATTTAAGAACTTGCAAAACACCGAGGTTTACAATTTTGCCACAAAAGATAAACATTTGTTTAAGTCAACCTGTATGCCTAGTGTGGAGGTATGCATGTGGGAAATGTTGACAATGCAGACAAGGCCAAGAGGTGTGAAATTTAAGCACATTATCACTCACTGTCAGATGCTAATGACTCTCGTCAAGGTGGAAGAGATTAGTTTAAATGCAAAAATGATTATCCTTGGCAATGGAAGTGCAAGTGAGATCTTGGCCAATTATTTGGGCTCTTGTTTTTCCTGACAATACTACTCATTAGTTTTTGGCTCTGATGTACATGTTAGAATGGAGACTCGTGTGCCCCTCCACATGACTGAGGCTCAAGCCATATTCTCATCCAGAACATACATATTTCCCAGTACACACAAATACATACAGCATGGGAAGGGATAAGTTGTGTAAATTTCCTGACCCTATGGAAACATACCAAGTTCAAACAGCTACCATAAGGTAGAATAAGACTAAATTCATTTATGAAAGATTCCCCAGAAATTTCTCCTGTACGAAGTAACGTCATATTTGACCAACTGAAGGAGGATCCAGATGGGGGGGAAGGACGTTAATGCTATAGATTCAAGTCCACTTTTCTTCTTAAAAAGAAAGAAAAAAAAGATAAAGAAGGTTAAACTAATTTACTCCTAGTATTTATCATCTATGGAGTTGTTCACATAATAAGCACAATAAAATTGAATGTACCGTCATCTTTATTGGGATGAAGGTTACATTCATAAGCTCTGCTTGTTTTAATAGGTTTATTGTACAGTTGTAGACATGTGCTATTGCACTGGGATGGATATGCTTTGAATATTTTTATAATTGTGGATAGTATAAAAGTCATTTTCTGTTAGATTGCACAAATCCATTACATTAGGAGAAGGATACATTATTGTAACAGGATTAATGTGCAACACATAAACATAATCAGTAATATTCTGTTTGATAAATTATCTCATTTTAATCGGAATGTAAAGAGATTTCGGGATAGTTCCTCCTTTGATTTGCATAATTGTATTACAGACAGGCAAATTGCATTATATTCTTCACTAACAATAGATGGCTTGTATAACTATTGTATTTTTGAAGGCACTGCTCTTAGATTCATCCTGCAATTTGTCATTTTCTGACATTGCTGGGGAGCTTAGTTGGTAGAGAATAGAACCTAAAAAAGATTACTTGATTTTCGCTGAGTCCAGTAATATCTTGGCATCCGATTGCAGCATGGTTATGCTATTGTTTGTTTTAACAAATTGCAACCCAGTGGCAAAGAACTTCTTTTAAAAATCTTCTAATTCGAGGACAATTCAGCCCTTATAGATTTTCCCAGCAAATGTCAGCCCTTCTAACAAACTCCACGTATAAAAATGTGAATTAAAATTAAATTAGAACCATACGATTGATTTTGTGTTTTTTCTACGGCAAATGCTCTCTCTGACAGAACTTCCCTTTTCCTTTCCTCTCCCCAGCCCAGACAAAAGCTAACAAGTTGCCCAATGCTCTGAATATTCTTCAGGGACGCGCGGTGTTTACAGCCACTCAGCGGTGATTATCACAGCTCCTGTCCTAACGCTGAGCTAATGACAGCTGTCAGCAGCTCTTAAAAAGCACAGTACAGAACCAGGCGGCATTTCACCAGGTCTGACATCCCTGGCTTCCAGGGCCTGAAAGAGATGCCCCTTCTATGATACCCTGTTAGTCCAGGCCCTGCCCCCCCCCCCCCCCCCCCCCCCGCATCCCCCAGTGGCCCAGGGGGAGGGAGTGCTGGTGCAGCAGACACTCTGGGGGGTGGGGACCACATTTCTTGTGCCACATTCCCTGTGGCAACTCCACCCAGCCAGCCTGCCCCGCAGCGCAGCAGCAGCATGCAGGTGTTGTATAAATGAATGAATAAATGGATGAGTGAATGGAGACATGGGTCCTGTCAAAATTTCCAGTGTTCTTAGATGAAAAAAAGTTGAAAAGAAAAGCTTGCACATTCAAAGCAAATTGTATTTCCTATCACTTTCTTCCCCAACCTGGAAATATGATGCCCTATTATAATCCCTTCCTAAATCTCATTTGCTTTACAACTGCTTAGCACCTGAAAGTTTCCAAAGCACCTAGATCTTGATTTCCTTTGAATCTCACAAAAGCCTTGACTGCAGGTAGACTCAAACAACCCCCATCTAAAAAAAGTTGCCTATGGAGTGTAGGGAGGGACTCTGGGGGAGTCTGCTTCCTTATTGTCCTCACCATCCCTCCTGCCCCACTGGTGGGGGGATGCTCTGCCCCCAGGCCATCTACCTCCCTCCCTCCTCCTCCCATCTGGCATCCTGCCTTGGGCCCCTGCCTACTGACTGGTGTCCACTGCTCTGGCCTTGGGGGTAGGGGAGCCCCTCCTTTCCTCCCCTACTTCCCTGTATTCTGCACTTTTACTAGGGATCCCACACTTAGTTGTTTGTGTGCATTAAAACTGTACCTTTATTTGTAGACTTATTTTCATTTGTAAGCCTTTTGCTCTTCTGTAACAAACACGAGGTGGATGGCTTGGAGGGTGAGTTCAATATTAGTATATGTGCTGCCGAAGCGAGCACTCGGAGGGTGAGTTCAAAAAGACAGGTACCTACTCTTCCAGGAACCATGGCCCCCTCTTCTACACTCAGACTGTGAGGCTTAGAATGTTCCTGAGTCAGAATCCTTCTGCCATGGTGGGTTCTAACCCAAGACCCTGTGGTCTCCCCTGAACTCTAGCTTCTGGATGTAGTCTCACCCCTCCTCTCCAACATGCATGAACTGTCCTCGTTATTTCTAGGGAGCTTCTAGCCCCCATGCAATTAATTCAGCAGATACAATAATGCTGGGGAGAGAAGTGTCATTCTACAAGCCCGGTGTTAAATGCTTGCTTCTACTCTGGACCTGGCCTTCCTCGAGCCTCACTGTCAAATGTTCATAATCTCTACAGAAATTTTGCCTGTGAGCTTTGCAGTGGAATCATTCCACAAAATCTGTGGATATGAGCTCCCACCTGCAGTGCAGGCTGAGTTGCCCGTGGGGAGTCAGGCATTAAAAGGCTTATATGGGGACTCAGGAGGCATGTTCTAGAAGAACCAATGCCAAGGGGGCTTAGTGAAGGCACATCTGGAGGAGAGGAGAGAGAGATGGTGCCCATCACCCAAGCAGTCATATGGGAAAAGGAGCTGGAGGCAGAAAGTGCAAAGATGCTCTTGTGAGCAGCAAGGCCTCAGGAGGGCAGGATGGGGCGGAGGATAGTCCAGAGGTGGGCACAGAGGAGCATCTCCCAGCACTTTGGAGGTTTCCAATGCACCTGCCAACACACCAGTCCCTGCTGTTTGCTTTGACTCCTATTTCCCCCACATGCTGTCCACCTAAAAAATTCTTCATCCATTAAGAATAAATTCAGGGGACTCACTGCCCTGTGACCCCTTCCTTCATCTGTCACCAGAAGTGATAGCCCCTCCCTGTTCCCCGCAAGCTTCTCTGTGGCGTTTGTCACACTACACTCACACTGCAGATGCTCTTCAACTGGCCACCCCTTCCAGGCCAGTAGGTGAGATTGGGCCACTTCTATATCTCCAGTGCCTAACACAGAGCCTGGTACAGAGTAGGTGCTGGCAAACATGTGCCAGCTGAAGGAGCAGAGCAATGAGCGGGTCTTGCATCTCACTTGTGTGGGGAGAACCATGAGAGCACACCATGACACTCATTTATGGTAGGCTAGATAAGGGTTCCCAGAGACCCTTGAGCCTGTGAATGTCATCTAATGTGGTAAGAGACGCTGCAGATGGGATTATCTAAGGATGTGGACGGGGGGCAATTATCCTGGATTAACCAGGTGGGTTCTAAATGCAACCACCAATGTCTTTATTGGAAGGAGGGAGAAGGACATTTGGAACAGAAGAGGAAGAAGATGTGATGATAGAAGCAGGGAGAGAAAAGGTGATGTGATGCAGAGCCATGAGCCCAGGAATGAGAACAGCTTCCAGAAACTGGAAAAGTCAAGGACATGGTCATCCCTTAGAGCCTCCCGAGGGAGTATGGCCCTGCTGATGCCTTGATTTGGGACCACTGAGATTCACTTCAGACTTCTAGTTTCTAGTATTATGGCAAGAGAAACTGTGTGCTGTTGTAAACTTCCAAACTTGCAGTAATTTGTTATTGCAGCAATGAGTAGCTAATACAACAACTAGCTGCACAAATTCATTTCTGGGTTTCCCCTGAATATATGCTGTGCTCACTCTTACATCTCACCTGAAAACCTCAGGATCTGAGTTCTGTCCTTCCCCCTGTATACACACACTTTTCAGCTAGCTCTGGGTCACCTCTCGTGCCTTTGTATACAGCCACCTGCCCCTGCCGACAAGCAAGTTCTCAAAGAGCTGGTTTTCTGGAGTCTACACAGGTGCTGATATGTCTCCTCTGGCTGCCTGGGGACATCAGGTACAAGGCCAGCTGAGAAGAAGCAGCCCAGCCCTGCACCAGCAGCAGGAATTCAAACCTTGGAGTGTGTGGCTGATGCTCTCTGGGTGATCTGGGTATGTAACTAGGGACCACAGGCATTTCTGCATAGTATGTGAGTGGGGAGTCAATGGCCAGTATAAAAGCCTATTTTACTACAGGACTAGTCTTAGGCAGAACACAGGTGGGAGAGATGGTGTGAAGACCTCTAGAAAGCCCCAAAACTTCCAGTTCTCTCACCTGTTCACTCCTCACTGTAAGTGCAAGGTTACCATTTGTTCACCCAAGCAAGGAGAAGATGCCAGGCATCTCTCGGATGTTAGGCATCATACTAGGAATTAGGGATCCATAGAAAAAGAATTTGAAGTCTACTAGAAGTCCACACTCGAGGTTGCACCTGGGTGGCTCAGTGGTTGAGCGTCTGCTTTTGGCTCAAGTTGTGATCCCAGATTTCTGGGATCAAGTCCCGCATCAGGCTCCCCATTAGGAGCCTGCTTCTCCCTCTGCCTATGTCTCTGCCTCTCTCTGTGTGTCTCTCATGAATAAATAAAATATTTTTAAAAAGAAGTTCACACTCTAGAAGAGGAGACATACATATAAGCAAAACATTAATGTGCACACACACAGTGCACATACAATCACACAGACAATGGGCTAAGTGTTTTAGGGGTGAAAGTATAAGTGACCATTGAGTACCAGCCAGGGAAGGAGAGGCTGATTTGACCACAGAGCAGAGGACATTTAAGTCAGATATTAAAGGGTGAACAGTGCTTTCGAGGTGAAGGGTGGAGACACCCATTCATGAAGCGGATGAGCAGGAGCCAAGGCACAGGGATAAGAGGGCATGGTGTGTTAGGGAAGGCCCTGTAGGTCCCTGTGGTTCAGGGTGAGGAAGCCTTAGAAAAAGGATGGGGCCAAACATTAAAGGTTCAAGTCCCAGCTTTGCTGTTTCCCAGTGATAGAACTTTAGGCAAGTTACTTTATCTTCTGTGCATCAGTCCCCTCATCTATTAAATAAACATAATGATATCATCTCCCTCACATGCTGTTGTGAGGCTAGTCTGAGTCCATACAGGTAAAGGGCTGAGCACAGTGCCTGGTGAGTAGAAAGTAGTCTCTCATTACCTGTTGGCTATTAGTCTCATGACAGATTTTTTTTTAAGGTTTATCTATTTATTTGTGAAAGAGAGAGAGAGAGAGAAAGAGAGAGAACATGAGTAGCGGGGAGGGGCAAAAGGAGAAGTAGAGAGGAAGCCCAATGTGGGGCTCCATCCCAGAACCCTGGGATCATGACCTGAGCCGAAGGCAGACACTTGATGAACTGAGCCCCCCAGGCACACCTCATGACAGGTCTTGTTCATTGTCATGATAGAAATGACAATGACAGATCTAGAGCTGTTTTTTACACTCTACGGTGGAGTTCCTTACAAGGGATCTTACTTAATCTTCATGATGATTCTAGGAAGTTAGTATTGTTTTTACTATTTTTGTGGGTGAAGAAATTAAAATGAAGATCAAGGGACTGGTCAAAGGTCACACAGAGTTTGCATGGAAAATCAGAGCTGGAAAAGATTCAAATGTGTGTGCTTATACCCATTATGCTCCACACAACTTTGTCCTACTTGCAGGCACTATGGGGCTAAGGGACTCTCTAAGAAGGAAAGCAAAGAGTCAGAATTGTTTTTTAGAAAAAAAATACCCTAAAAATACAACCAGATAACAAATATAAAAATGTTCAAATTCACTGATAACCAAAGAAACAAGAAGCTATTAATTTTTTTAAAATATGGAATGTTTCATGAATTTCCATGTCATCCTTGCCCAGAGGCCATGCTAATATTCTCTGTATCGTTCTAATTTTAGTATATGTGCAGCCAAAGTGAGCACAGGATGCTATTAATTTTTAAATGAAAATACCCAGTGCTATTAAAGGTATGATATAACAGGCAGTTTCATAAATGGCTTGTGCATAAGTGCATCGGTATCCCCTTTTGCAAAATAATTGTGTTATGTTCCGAAAACCTTTAAAAGACCCAGGTGTTTGGAAACAAATGAATAAACAAAAAGCAGAAACAGACCCATAAATCCAGAGAACAAACTGATGGTTCCCAGAGAGGGAAAGGTGGTGGAGGGCAAAATGGGTGAAGGGGAGTATGAGGTACAGGCTTCCAGGTGTGTAATGAGTAAGTCACAGGGATAAAAGGTACAGCACAGGGAATAAGGTCAATTGTACTGCAATAGCGTTGCATAGTGGCAAATGGTAGCTACACTTGTAGTGAGCAGAGCGTAATATATAGACGTGAAATCACCGTGTTGTATATCTTAAACTAATGTAATGTTATGTGTTAACTGTACTTCAGTAAAACAAATATGTAAATGAGTAAATAAATTACTAAATAAATAACCCAGATGTTTAAATTTATAATGCTACTGTTGAGACTTGACCCTTAGAAAAAATACAAAACTTGAGAAAGCTTTACAATGAAGTCATTTATGATAATAAAGGAAGAGTAAGAATCAAAACAATAGTTAAGTAAAAACATCCACATTACAGATGGTTTTGAAAATCATCTTAAGTAAAGAAAAAAGAAAGAAAGAAAATCATCTTAAGTAAAGAATAATCATGAATAAAAACACTGCTTAACATAGCACCATCTGAACCATATAAAAATATGAAAAGGAAAAAAAACAGTTGGAAGGGAATACACAAAAATATGAACAGTGGTGGTCTTTTTTGAGTGTTGGATTCTTCTCCTATCTTCAGTGTTTTTCAAAGATTCTACATCATATGATATTACCTTTATAATTAGGAAGAGTAAATTTTATTGCAAAATTGACAAATTAGCCACCACAGATATTTACTTCTTTCAGAGAAGAGAATGATGTCCAAAAGTTTTTTTTTATGATAGTCACACACACAGAGAGAGAGAGAGAGAGAGAGGCAGAGACATAGGCAGAGGGAGAAGCAGGCTCCATAAGACCGGGAGCCCGACGTGGGACTCGATCCCGGGTCTCCAGTATCGTGCCCTGGGCCAAAGGCAGGCGCTAAACCGCTGCGCCACCCAGGGATCCCTGTCCAAAAGTTTTTAACAAAATCTTCGGCAGAGTCCCATTATGTCAGACAGATAAAAGGAAAGCAGTTCTGGATCAAGTAGGCATGGGGGTGTCCCGCAGCCCTGTCCCTCAGTCCAACCAGAAGTATCCCAGGGCATAAAATAAAAACCGCGGTGAAGGTGGGTCCCAGGTTTTGTAGCCAACTCATGCTCTCTCCAAGAAGACCCAGGCAGCTGTTTTTGTCTCTGGGCCTGGCTGAGTGTGCATCAGTGCCTTGGGCGTGAGTACACCCTTGGTGGATAGCTAAGGATGCAATTCAGGAGCTCTGGAGCCCAGGGCCAGCAGAACTATATCGACTTACCCAGCAGGCAGCCACCTCATGAGGTTTTGGGGAGCCATCCTGCCAGCCCCACCCACAGCTTGACCCCTGAATGTAGCTCTGAAATGCTCTTCAACTTACTGGCCACAGCCGGAGGAGAACAGGCATCAAATAGCACAATCCCGGACCCAGTTCCGGACAGCGGGTGAGTGCTTGCTGACTGCTTCTGGCCATGCATCTGGCTTTGTGTAACATCCCAAGATTCAAATCAACAGGGCTTTTGAAAAGCCTTCACTTTATCCAAATAGCTGTTTGTGTTCTTTCTTCCTCCATTCCCTAGCCAGTTGAGTCCTACCCCATCCCTCTCTCTCGACGTGAGAGAAGGATTTCTACTACGGGGCTAAAATAAGATTGCCTGGTGCTTTTGTAAACCACAGACTTCCCTCACACAACAGCAACTGCTCTTAGAAAGAGAATGAGTCCAAATAACAGTTTTCCTGCGGCATTAGCGTTTCCCCAGCAAGCCACGCATGAGGTGTGCTCAGCCTTGTGAATTTTCTATCAGTTCTGGGAGTTACACATTTTAACCCAAATAAATATATTTGGCTCAGTATCAAATGAAAAAAAATCATTCTTAAGCTTTTTCCTTTCTTTCTTTTTTCTGCAAGAGCAAATGAACTTCACACAGAGAGAAAGGGCATCTGCTCAATGCCAAACTCCCAATGTCCTACACCTTTGGTGAATTTAATTTCAGGGACCTCAAATAACTAAACCCTAAATGAAGGTATTAAGTGTGAGGGAAATAGAAAGTTCAAGTCTTTGGCTCGTCTAGCTGTTACAGAGGTTGCATAAGACACAAAGAGCAGCCCCAACCCCCGCCCCCAGATCCATCATCATGTTCTCACCCAATGCACAGCACTAAAGCCAGTCTGTCTTTTCCTGCCAGGGATTCTAGTGGCTCCATGGTGCCAAAGGGCTCAGGGCAAATCCATTCTCAGGACAAAAGAAACAAGTTGAGAATCACATCTTTCTTGAGAAGCTCAGTTACATGAAACTAGATGGGAACTGACCAGAAATTCTCTTCCTCTCACACCTTCTCTTACTTCCTTACTGCACCAGCCACCAGATGAATGACTCCAAACACCCCGTCCTGCCCCCATCATGGTACTCCTTGCTGGAAAAAGTGTTCAGGGACTTACACCATCAGTCTAGACTTCTTAGCTTGGTATGTGAGTCCTACTTTGATAATAACCCTAAAAATTATAATACAAGTAGCTGGCACTTACTGAAACATCTCTCATGTGCCAGGCATTTGTGGAATATTATTTTATGTAACACTATCCTCACTACCCATCTGGGATGAAGGTTTTATGATCTCCATTTGATGAAAAGAAAAACAAGCCCAATGTGGTAAATGGTGTGCCTCTGATAAATGGCAGGAGTAGGGTTCAAACCTGGGCTACTTTGACTCCAGAATCCTCCCTCTTAACTTCTGGCTATTCGGGTGGAGTGCATGGAGGGGCAGTTCAGATGAGGGAAGAGGCAGGGGGAGGAGGCGGGAGATTCAGGATGTCTTTCTTCTCCATCAGCCCTGAGCAAGAACAATGCAAGTGAAATGTAGTATTTCATTTTATCATGCAATGAGCATAATTAGGAAACAATGAGGAATGACAACTAATAATGAACCTTGTTTCTTCCTAATTAAAATTTAACGATTGTATTTCTGCCACTATTGCCCAGAGCAGCAGTGTAAGCTGTGCAGTAACAAGGCCAGCTCTAAAAGGAGGCAGCCTGACTTCACAGATGGCTCAGCACAGCCCTGCCCAGGCATGCCAAGAAGGTGCCACTCCACAAGTGACTGCTGGTGCCCCCATGGCCCAGCTGCACTGGGCAAAATAAACCGGACGGATAGAATAAACAGTGGTTTATGAATGACCGTAATAAACAACTGGTAAGCACTGTAATTCCATGAATGCATTGGGAAAAACCCTGGTGGCAGACAAAGCTGGGTTTAAATACAGACTCAGCCAACTGCTTGCTGTGTGATCTCAGGCAAGCTCATTAGCCTCTCTGAGTCAGTTTCTTCATCTGTGAGTGGGCAGGAAATACCTCAGGTGGCATTGCTGTGAGCCGTAAATGCTGTAAGGGAAACAGGGTGCCAGACTCCCCACATGGTGGCGATCGTCCTTTGAGGCTCCCCAAAACCTTTCAACACTGCCTGCCTTTTAATTGTTCTCTGTCATGTGAAACCTACCTTCCCATCAGAGATTCCCCAAAACTACATTTCCCAGCTTCCATTGCCATCAAAAGCAAACACAGGGTTTAACTGTACTGCTCAGATGGATTAGCGGGGCTGTAGGGTGGAAGAGGCGGGGCCTGGGTCATGTTTTGCTGGTGGAGCGTGGCGGTCCAGCTGCGGGGAGACAGTGAGAGTGGCCACTTCCTGATGCTGGTGGAAGTGGCAGCTCCTTTGGCAGGCAGTTCTGCTGGAGATGCTGGGAGTTCTTCCAGAGAGGCCTGCCTAGAATCGGTTTCTTCAGCCTACAATGATTCTGGGCATTTTCTCTACCCATAGTGTATGACTTCCGGCTTAAACTGGCCATTGGACAGTGTTATCTGCAATTCAGAGCCCTGACCCAGAGGGAGTGACAGGGTGACACCATGGAGGCCTGTCAGCTGAATGGGAGGAAGTGAGGACAAGAAGGTGTCTGAGAGGCCACTGTGGTAGGTAATCCAAGTTGGAGGGACAAGGGCCCAGACCAGAGAAACCCAGCAGGTATTTCTAAGGAGTTTACTGCTACTAGTCTCTTGAATCTTTTGTCTTCTCTCCAAACCACAGCCAGCAGATTAGGCTATGGATCATGGTCCCCACCAAGATGACCAGCATCGCTCCCAGTGAATCTAACTCCAGGCTCACACCCTCCCTGCCACTAGGGCGATCTTTCAAAGTGGTAGTCACCCCACCACCTCTGCTAAAAAGGTCTTCCACAGCTTTCTTTGTCTTTAGCACAAAGTCAGAACTTCTCATCATGGCCGACAAGAACCTTCACGCTCTGTAGCCTCCTCTCTTCCCACTCTCCCACCCACTGCTCCTCTGACACCTATTTGACCCACACTTGCCTTCCCTCACTTCTCACCTTCCCCCACCCCTGCCCTTTGAAAACGCTCAGCCAGGACCCCCACCTTCCCACTCCCCACCTTCCCATACCTGGTTAGCTCCTATTTGCTTCTGTGGGATGCCATCTCTGTCCCCCCAGTGTCTGCTATAGCATTCGGACCCTCCTCTTTCCCCACAGCACTTCTCTGACATCTGTTCAGTGAATATCTGTGCTGCCCTCCCATCCGGTACATTGTCCCTAGCACCCCTGAGTCTGGATGGAGGTGTGGGTGTGCATTAACACAAGGCAAAGGAGTCACACTTTAGTGCTAAAATAATTCACAGGTGGATAGGCCTTCTCCATGCTCACACTCTATCCTTCTACCAAATGGAAGTAAGAGACATGGCAACCCTAGAGCATGGCAGGGCCACAAGGTGGAGGGAGCTTGGTTCCCTGAATGCTTCTGTTGAAGGCTGCCTGCCAAACAGCCACATTGAACTGATAGTACATTAACCAAGAATAGGCTTTTATTATATCAAAACAGTGAGAGTTTGGGTGGCAGCTTTATCTTAAACTAACACAGCCCTGCTAGAGTATGGAGGGAGAACACACTTCCAGACACAATCAGCAATTCATTGTAGGGGTCCAATAAGCACTGGTTGCACAAATGACAGAGAGAAACTGACAAGCCCACAAAGCAAGAGTCGGGGGATGCAGACACAGGAGGGGTCAAACCAATTCAAATGCCCAGAGAATTGAAGAACCGCCATACTTAAGAGAAGGAAGATGCCTTTTAGAGGCACCCATCAATTATTCTGAGAGGACAAGCTCTGTTGGTACATGGAAATATAGAACCAGAGGGGAGATAATTTATATCATTTTCCATACAGCCATCACCATCTCAAAATCTCATTTCTTTCACCCAACATGAGTCTTACATCTCGGCGGAGTCCCTGGCAGGGTCCTCCAGAGACAGGGAAACAGTGCATGTATTTTTCTCTCCATCATAAATACCTGAGTGACTTGATGGCTCAATTGAAAGCACTGAGGTGTAGGGACAATTTCCTCTTTCAATGCCTGTGTATACATATGCTTATGTGTATATTTATAGTATGCATATGTATGTGTAGAATGAAGCTTGGCTCAGTATAACTAACCTCATCTCAAATATACAATGTGGGCACATTTCCTGGAGGGGGAGAAAAAAAATCCTTTTCAGGTTCATAAAATTTTACAGCTGGAAAGGATCTACGAAACTATCCAATTAAACCCCTCATTTTACAGTTTGAGAAACTGAGGCCAGAACCTCCAAGAAACTTGTTCTAGGGCCAACGGCTTCTTGTTAGAGTCAGACTCGTGTCCAGATCCTCACTCTGGTGTCCTCTAGCTTTTTTTAGTGTTTGGGATTTTATTCATTGGCTGAAGAAGATGGAAAATATGAGGCTCCTGGCTAAGGCATTCAACTTTAAGTAATGCCTTGCAAGTGACCTCAGGACCTGGTCCTACAAGGGCACTGTCTCTGATGGTCAGCAGGACCTCCAGCAGCCATGGCAGCCCCTCATCCTGATGTCTGCAGCTTCTTGGCTCCAGGTCCTTTCCCTGAATGCATCTAAATCTAGCTTAGCCTCACTGGAAATTCATATGTAAAATAACTATAGTTACCACTTCATGAGCATTGATTGGAGTGTGTTCCAGAAACTGTGGGAAGCACTTTACTCCAGTCATTCCACCGAGTCCTGACTACAGCCCTTGAAGGGAGTATGTGTCACTGTTTTATAGGAGAGAACACCAAGTCTCAGAGAGGCTAAGTTACTTGCGCAAGATCACACAACCAAGTCAGAGAGCTGGGATCTGAACGCGGGTCTGTCAGGTTCCAGGGACCCTATATCCACTTGGCCTTGGTGGCATGACTCTTCAACAGAAGGACTGAGAATAAAGTACGGTTTAAAGGATAGGCACAAGAGTCACACAGGCCATGTGTCACTAAGAAATGTACTCTTTGGTGAGATGTCCTATTTGGTGCTGCAAACACAGCAGACACCACCCCCGCAACAGGATGGGTGGGCTCTAAAAACTGGCCTTCCATCCTGCCTGCGTGTCCCTCCCCACAATCTGATAGGACTCTATACCATTTACCAATCCACCTGGCCCAGAACAGACCTGAAGCCCAGAAGGTTCCACTGGAAAATGTGGAGATTGAAAATTTTCACACAGAGTTTAAACTCAGCCATTCCCAGCCCTGGAAACTGGCTGTACATCTGCACAGGCCTTCCTTCACAACCACTAGGCCTTCCTTCACAACTTCCATGTTATCTGAATGTGAAACAGGGCTGGACGCATTTTAATTTATAAGTTATATATTACATAAATGTATATTATATACATAATTTATGTATAGTGAAATACATATATAATGGAATATAAATATACATATATACGTATGGGAGTGTGTGTGTGTAGATAGATAGATAGATAGATAGATAGATAGATAGATAGATATAGATAGATAGATAGATAGATAGATAGATAGATAGATATTCGTTGCTCTCCAGAAAAAATAATTTTCAAAAGTATTCATAGTCTGGAGAGATGTTTGTCCTCTTTTTATCACGGTTTTTGGTTTTCTGCAGCAGACTGTGCTTGAGTCAAATGGGACCTTTGTCCTCTTTAGCTCCATAAAGCTTGCTGTCCTGATTCTTTGTCTCCTTGGGCAATCTCCCTTCTTCTGTGGGCTCCCCACATACCCAGTTCCTTTGGGAAAAGCCAACCTCTTCATTCAAACTTCTGTACTCCTAAGTGACCCAGCTTCTCTGGCTTTCCAGATTTCTGTTAAGTGATATCTGCATCTGCCAGGACTGGGATTTTGGCAGGCTTCCAGATAGCTTGCAGAGATCACTAGGTTGCAAAAATATCATTTGGTCTATAAACTGCTCACGCAACTAGTTACATTCCCCAGCATCCTCTCCGCCACCCCTACCCCATCCTCTACTCACCTTTACTTCCCTCCTAGACCCAGTGACACACCCAGGATCAGCCTAACGAATGAGTGTTTTTCTGCATGAGCATGCAGTTCACACACACACACACACACACACACACACACACACACACTGATTTCCATGGCAATTCAGACAGCTAAAGAAGGACACAGACCACTCATTTATTGGAAGGTGGGTGTCTGACTTCCAGCCTTCTTGCCCTCATTCCCTTCTTCAGAGGCAGGAAAAAGAGAGTATAGGGCCACAGGATGTTTTTTTAACCACAGTTAAGTTCCTCTGGCTATCATAGCTGTGTCTTTCACTGGTGAGAACATGTGTTGGGACCCTCAGAAGACTATCTGGAAGAATGAATGGAGGACCAGGGAGAAAGCAGCTGGCACACACAGGAGCGATGTAATGATCAGCTCCTACAGCCAGGCCACACCTGCATTCAAGCGGGCCCTGGGCCTTCTGTGCCTTCTGTAGAGGGGCCCACGACGCCAGGCAACCACACATGCTCTCTCTATGCTCCATGTCCCATGCCTTCTTCACCATAAAGGCTTTCATAAAGACAACCTCACAGAGCAGTGCAAAAATAATTAAGTAGTTCTGTTGAGGGATACTTGGCCAGCTACCTCTGGTTTTTAATGTGGACTATGGTCCCCTAGCTACTATAAGTATAAATGACTCATGAGAGCAGAGTGTCTGGTCACATAAACCTTCCTGACCACTTCACAGCCTACAAAGGTAGTTGCAGGAGAGTCTGGGGGAAGGTAGATATTGCTTTTTTTTTTTTTTAAAAAAAAGTAAAAAACAGACACCTCCTTCACATTGCAAATGTCATATCATGTTGGCGCCTAATCAACACTTTGAAGCATTAGCATTGTTTTAATCA
This sequence comes from Nyctereutes procyonoides, assembly GCF_905146905.1. Taxonomy (NCBI): domain Eukaryota; kingdom Metazoa; phylum Chordata; class Mammalia; order Carnivora; family Canidae; genus Nyctereutes; species Nyctereutes procyonoides. The sequence continues at coordinate 7,151,793 of NW_026575030.1, read as the reverse complement.
TTTTCCTATTGGGGAACAAATGTTGCATGTATAATTACACTGCTGCATTGTACTGTACAAATAACCATGTAATGACATCGTTGGAATTTCTTGGTTCTTCATGGTAATGCCAAGTATAATTACCATGTAATCTGCCGAGAGCAAACAAGGTTGTAATTATTCCATAATCCAATCTAATTATGGGGCAACTGGATTGTTATTTGTGTTCAGGAGAAAAATATACATGCAAAGAGAAGAAAAAGAAATAAATTCTTCCTAACTGTTGGTATGATATATCAGGGGGTTTGGAGATGGTAATCAGTAATGCTACCATCTGCTTAGGTGATGAAGTATATGCTCATTGGTCAGCCAATATTTGGGGATCATCTTTAATGCTGATTATGGATGGGCCAGGTGAAGGAACGACGACACGAGCATGTCAGAAGAGGGAGCAGAGGAAACAGATGTTGCCAGAGCCTCTGGAGACAAGCACCTGTAAATGGGACTTCCGGGATGAAGAGAGGCCAGGCCCCATAAAACATCTCACCCACCAGCCTCTCCTATACCTCTGACACATACATGGGACGGTAACACAGAGATTTCTGTGAATGTCCACATTGGATTCAGACCAGTTACCTGGGCCATGTCTTGTTGCTCCTACCATGGGCCTATTACAGGGCATGCAAGACTGGGCCTGGGCCTTGCAGAAGAGCTAGGCAAGGAAGACAGAGATAAATGGGATAAACAACCATGAGAGCAGGCACTGCCAAGAAGTGTTGTGTGTGTGGGTTGGTGAGGGGCTACATTAATTTCCTAGGGTTGCCCATAATAAAGTACCATGAATTGGGTGACTTGGAATAATAGTAGCTTATTGTCATACCACTGGAAGCCAGAAGTGCAAAATCAAGGTGTCAGCAGAATCCCACTCCTCCAGAAGGCTCCAGCCAAGAGTCCTTCCTTGCCTCTGCCTATCTTCCAGTGCTTTCTGGCAATCTTCGGCCTGCCTTGGCTTGCGGCCGCATAACTCCAATCTCTGCCTGTTTTCCTGTGTCATTCTTCCTGTGTCTCTGTCTCTTCATATGTCATTCTTTCTATAAAGATACCAGTCATTGTATCAGGGGTGCCCCTCCACCCCTGTATGACCCCAGTATGACCCCATCTTAGCTAAACTACATTTACAACAACCCCATTTCCAAACAATGCCACACTCTGAGGTACTGAGAGTTGGGACCTCAACAATATCTTCTATTGAAGGAACACAATTCAACCCACAATAGGAACCTTTTATTCGTATATATATTTGGCACACATTTTTTCGTATCTACTATGTACCTGGGGTGTAATAACTGCCCAGCTCCTCTTTTCTTAATTGAACATTTACTGTGTGTGTGACATATATTATTCTCACTGAAGTCTTTTACAGTCTTATGAAGTTGGTACTATTCGAACCCAAATTTTACACATGAGACAACTGAAGTTTAAGATCAGTTGACTCAAGGTTAGGCTGGGATTCGAGTCCAGGGCCTATGCTGTGAATCCCATGCCTCGCCTTGCCAGGCCCAACATGGTATTAGACACATCAGGACAGGAGCCAGGGAACCTGAAGGGAGTCCTCTGACCAAGAACAAGCTATCATCCCAGAATGGCCCACAGCAGTGGCTCAGAAGAAGCATTGCACTGTGGATAGGTGGTTTCTGAAGTTGAGTATTCAGGAGAGGAGTTTGAAATTGGAAGACAGGAAGTACGGGTAAGTGTTAGGATGGCGAGATACGGCACAGGCACAGTTTCATCACAAGGGAGTTGGCCATCCTGGCCATCCGGGACCATTTGTGGAGTCACTCTTATGGATGGTGGCTTTCACCATCTTGCCTGGGCTTCTTTCTAGAGGGGGCTCATCACCTCCTCATCCCTCCACAGATGTGGTGCCCAAACCTGGCCCCTCCTTATGGTAGCCATGGAAGGAAAGGTCCACTCACCCCACTGCCTTCACTTCCTTCACTTCAAGTTCTGCCTGGGAGCCATATGGCCCTCCAGCCTCGGGAACTTGCTTCCATTCACAAGGTAGTGAAAGCTTTTGGAGGAAGTTACAGTTACAGAGTCTTAAAACAGATTGTAAATTCTTTATTTGGGGACTAATCTTGTCAGGCTGGTCGACCCTGGTGTTGACTGCTTTTCTAACCTGACATCAGTTAATCCCCACTGCTCGGAAGTTAATCCCTTGGAGAACAAGATGAAAAGTGGTTTTTGTGAGGCAATATTTAAAGGCCTACAAACAATAACACGCCTGTGCCTCTGCTTCTGCAATTTCTATTTCTGGAAAGGGTTCAAAAACCTGTTTGTGTGAATGAATGTGAAGAACTTTTTATGGCTGATCTTGCGAGATGATACTTTTGATGAATAATGTAGAAGTGTTTATACTTTGAGGCAGAAGGCACATGGCGCAAGTATGTGTGTTTATCAAATATGGCACAGGCGAAGGGCAGACTACAGCTACTGCAGACATTTCAAAGGCTGAGGAAATGCCAGAAGAGACTCTGTAATTGTGAAATGTCAGAGTGAGGGGTGGAAAGAGGCCTTCACGGGAGTCTTCAGGAGAAACTGATATAAAGGATCAGCTACTATATGCTGGACTCCTGGCTCACTGGAACTGCACTGTGAGGTTTGATGAGAAATCAATCCCCCACCCTCCCCATATTCACAGCAACCCATCATGGTATCAATGGCTCTATTTTACAGAAAAGACAACTGAGGCTCAAGAAGGTGAAGTAATACATAGACTGTCACATCGTTACTAAGGCTGAAATGCCAACTCACGCACCCAAGCACACAGGCCTCCCCCACACGTGGAGAAAAACATTCTACATCTCATGGCTAGGATGGCTGTCTTCTTGCTTTTGGTTGACAGATGTCCTACATTTATTTCATCTGCTGGAATTCCACTGAGAACACTCCACTTCTAGGGAGGCTTCCTGGACTAGACAAAACAAAAGAAGAAACTCCTAGAATTAAAAGATCAGAGCTTATACAAATCTTATAGGGGTGCCTGGGTGGCTCAGTTGGTAAAAAGTCTCCCTTCAGCTCAGGTCATGATCTCAGGGTCCTGGGATCAAACCCCACATTGGGGTCCCTGCTCAGTGGGGAGAGTGCTTCTCCCTTTGCCCCTTCTCCTGTCATGCTTGCTCTCTCTCTCTCTCTCTCTCTCTCTCAAATAAATAAATAAATAAATAAATAAATAAATAAATAAAATGAAATAAAAATCTTATAGACCATTTGGTTCACTGGTTTTCAACTATGTTTTGAGGAATCCTATGGGTTCTACTACTAAGCTTAGGAGCCACTGGAGGAGGTGGCTGTGAATGAGTGAAAAGGGAGGTCCCAAGGGACTGAGATTCAGACCTCCACACAATGCTACAGCACTTTACAGGCACTTGTTACATATTTACACTTTACAAGTTAGGCTTCTTTCATAAAATTTCACTTGAAAACGGGCTCTACAGATAAGATAAAAATAACAATAAATACATGTTAACGTTTTTCTAATGGTCTCCTTTTATAGACAGGAAAGCAAAAACATGGAGAGGGCACATTCCTTGCTCAAGGTCACAGGGCTAGGAAGTAGCAGAACTAAAGCTGGAGCCCAGGTTTCTGAGTTTCTAACCAATATTCTTGCTAATAATCCATTTGTTTTCTCTCAGATGAAACCAGATCCTGACACCTCCTGACATAAGCAGATATATGCACATGTATATAGGGAGATATTTAAATATATATATATATATATATATATATATATATATATAATACACCATGGAGTTGTATATATTAACCAGCTCCTACGATCTAAGCTATAAATTCATTGAGAGCTGGAACCACATTGTTTCACTCTCACTGCCTAGGAGATTCCTAGCTCCTGTGAATCTTTACATTCCCTATGCCTAGCACATAGTGGATCCTCAAAAATGTTTAGAGACTGAATAAGCAACCCTGACAACCAGTTTTCAAGTCTTTGCTTAAATAATTCCATGACAATAAACTTATTACCTGTGAAACAATCCATGCTCTCTTTGGGCAGCTCCAGGTGTTATGTTAAGACAAAATTTATCCCCCTATAATACCAGTTAGGCCTAGTCTACCCCTTTGGATTCCCTTTCTACTGAAAAGTTTGGGATATATTTTTAAAATTTTTAAACTTAAATTCAATTTAGTTAACATATAGTATATTATTAGTTTCAGGGGTAGAATTTAGTGATTCATCAGTTGCATATAATACCCAGTGTTCATTACATCACACGCCCTCCTTAATGCCCATCATTCAGCTACCCATAGCCCCACCCACCTCTCTTCCAGTGACCTTCAGTTTGTTTCCTAGAGTTAAGAGTCTCTTATGGTTTGCCTCTCTCTCTGTTTCTATCTTATTTTATTTTTCCTTCCCTTCCCCTATGTACATATGTTTTGTTTCTTAAATTCCACAAATGAGTGAAATCATATAGTATTTGTCTTTCTTTGACAGACTTATTTAACTTAGCATAATACATTCTAGTTCTATCCATGTCGTTGCAAATGGCAAGATTTCATTCTTTTTGATGGCTGAGTAATATTCCATCATATATATTCCATTATATACATTCATGTATATTCCATTATATATTATTCCATTATATATATATTATTACATATATACATTATCACATTATTACAGATGTAATGTACCTCTTTTTTTTTAAAGATTTTATTTATTTATTCACGAGAGACACAGAGAGAGAGGCAGAGACACAGACAGAGGGAAAAGCAGGCTCCATTCAGGGAGCCCGATACAGGACTCGATCCCAGGTCTCCAGGATCACGCACTAGGCCGAAGGCAGTGCTAAACTGCTGAGCCACCCAGGCTGCTTCTTTATCCATTCATCTGCCTATGGACACAAGCTCTTTCCATATTTTGGCTATTGTGGACATTGCTGCTATAAACGTTAGGGTGCATGGATTGTAGGGTAGTTCTATTTTTAACTTTTTGAGGAACCTCCATACTGTTTTCCAGAGTGGCTGCACCGGTTTTCATTCCCAACTATAAGAAGGTTCCTCTTTCTCTGCATCCTTGCAACATACAAAAGACTCACAATGAATATTACCCTCAACTGGGAAAAACTGAAAGCTTTTCCCCTAAGGTCAGAAATACAAGTGATGTCTACTCTCACCACTGTTGTTCAACATAGTATTGGCATATATTTTAAAAGAGATGAGGAAACTTCCATAATCTTCACACACACACACGGGAAGTGTGTTCTATTTATCCTTTATTCTTCTTTACCAATTTAATATAACCATTAATGTGATGGTTAAGTATTCTGACTCTAAATTCAGATGGTCTGGATTCAAATCCCACCAATATCACATACATGTGTACATGTGTATACATACAAACATACTACATGGTTTTCCTATTTCCTTCCTCTGGTAAGTTCTGTGATTCGTCCATTCCAGGATCCTGTTTTGCACAAGATATGATTTTGTCCATTCAGTTTCTTTTTTTTTTATTATTTATTTATGATAGTCAGAGAGAGAGAGAGGGGCAGAGACACAGGCAGAGGGAGAAGCAGGCTCCATGCACCGGGAGCCTGACGTGGGATTCGATCCCGGGTCTCCAGGATCGCGCCCTGGGCCAAAGGCAGGCGCCAAACCACTGCGCCACCCAGGGATCCCTCCATTCAGTTTCTGAATGAGAAACATTCAGGAGCATCCTAGAAGGTCTTAAAGGAGACAATATTTTCCTTACTTAATAGCACCTTTAGAAATAAGGGATTGAAATACAGAGTTTAGGGGTGCCTGGGTGGCTCAGTTGGTTAAGCATATGACTCTCAGTTTTGGCTCAGGTCATGAACTCAGGGACATGAGCTCAAGTCCCACACTGGGCTTTGCATGGAAATCTACTTGAGATTCTCTCTTTCCCCCCTCCCTAACCCTGCCCCTACTCACATGCGTGCAATCTCTCTCTCTCTCTCTCTCTCTCTCTATCTCTCTCTCTCTCAAATAAATAAAAGCTTTAAAAAAGAACAGAATTTAAGCACTATTAAAAATACATGAGAAGGGCAGCCTGGGTGGCTCAGCGGTTTAGCGCCGCCTTTAGCCCAGGGCCTGATCCTGGAGACCTGGGATCGAGTTCCACGTCAGGCTCCCTGCATGGAGCCCGCTTCTCCCTCTGCCTGTGTCTCTGCCTCTCTCTCTCTCTCTGTATCTCTCATGAATAAATAAAAAAATTTGTAAAAAAAAATAAATGAGAATAATATTAACTAATTTATGTCAATACATTTGAAAAGTTAGAAGAAGAACTGGATATATTTCTAGAAAAATAAAGTTTTCCAAACCTGATTCACACAGAATGTTTGAATAGTCTGATAATATGTATAGATAAAGAAGCAGTTGTTAAAGTTTCCCAAACAGAAAACACTACAGGGTTTTTACCACTGTTTACCACATAAATCCCAAGAAATACATCATCCTAATATTTTACAAGTTCTCCTAGATAATTTTCCTATCCATTCTATGGGGCCACCTTAGTCTTGATATAACAGGAAGATAATGGTAGCAAGAAAGAAAAAATTACAAGATCATTTTAGTCAAAATATTGATGCAAATATGTTTTTAAACTATTAACAAACCAAAAATCAAACACCATATAAGAAGGGTAATATATTATGATCAAATTGCATTATTGCTTAAATGCAAGGTTGGTTTAATATTTAAAAATCTATAATATTCACTTTATTGAAAGACTAAAGGGAAAAAAAATAACACTGACCCAAAAAAAGCATTGAAAATATTAATTCCCATTATTGATAAAACTCTGAGTAAATTAAGAATAGAATTAAACACCATTATACCTAAAGGATATCTACAAAAGAACAGACCTATAGCAAACACCATCCTCCATGGGGAGACACTAGGAATAATCCGTTTAAAATCAGGAACAACACAAGGCTATGCACTTTTAGTTCTAGTCAATGCTGTTGTAAGACAGAATTAGCATATTGTAGGACTTGAAAGACATTAAGATGGTGAAGAAATGTGTAAAACTGTATTTATTTGAAGACATGATTAACAACATAGAAAATCCTAAGGGATCAATGAAAAATCTGGAATTAACGAGTTAATTTAGCAAGGTTTGGGATGTAAAGCCAATATTCAAAAACCAATCCCATTTCTATGTACTAACAATGACCATTTAGAAGATAATATTTTAAAAATAATTATCATTTATATTAGCATACACTTAGAAATAAATACACAAAATACACTTAACAAATACAACTTATAAAAAGTATTTAAGACCTCTAGACTACAATCTATACAATACTGATGGGTAAAAAATCAAAGGAGAATATACTATATTCATGGATTAGAAGCCTCAATACCATTAATGTGCTAATCCTCCCTGAATTGATCTACAATTCACAATCCAAATCCAAATCTCACTAGGCTTTTTTTAGAAGTTGATAAGCTGATTCTAAAATATATATAAAAATACAAAATATCTATAATAGGCAAAAAAATTTTGAAAAAGAAGGCAAGCTTTCCAATTTTTTAAGTGGGCAAAATATTTGAATGGACACTCCCAAAGAAGATATATAGATGTTCAATTAGTACAAGTAAATACAGTCAACATCATTAGTCATCAGGAAAATGCAAATTAAAACTATAACTAGGCAAGATGTCAAATTCACTGGAATGACTAAAAGTAAAAAAGAGAGATAAAAGGCAAAACTCAAGGGTGCCTCGCTGACTCAGTTGATAAAGCATGTGACTCTCAATTTTGGAGTTGTGAGTTCAACCCCTACTTTGTATGTGGAGATTACTAAAAATAAAAGCTTTTTTTAAAAAGGCAAAACTAATCTATATTGATACAAAGCAAATTAGTAATTGCCTAGAGCTGGGCTGAGGGAATTGACTAGAAAGGGGAATGTGACAACTTTTGGGGGTGACAAAAATGTTATATATCTTGATTACGGTAGTAGTTACCTGGGTGTATACATTGGTGAAAACTCATCAAACTGCAAATTGGTGGGTGCATTTTGTTTATGTAATACACTGCATTAAAGTTGTTTTTTTAAAAAACCAAACTGACCAAACCGAGTGTTAGATGTGGAATAACTGAAGCACGCATATTTTGTTAGTGGAAGTGTGAAATGGCACAGACACTTTGAAAAATTGTTTCTTGTTTTTATAAAATTGAATGCAAATGTACTCTCTGGCTCAGATGTGATTCACAGGTATTTATCTACAAGAATTGAAAATAGATGTCTACAAAAATTCTTGCTCCAAGTTAGAAACAACTCAAAAGTTCATCAAAGGATGAATGGATAAATAGTGATACATTCATTCAGTGGAATACTACTCAGCAGTTAAAATGCATCAGCAGCAAATACACAGAATCACAATGTAATCTCATGGACATAGTGCTGAGCAAAAGAAGCCAAACACAAAAGAGTTCATATGACATGATTCCATTTATATGAAGTTGTAGAATTGGCAAATGACATATGGAGATAGAAATCAGATTAGTTGTTCCTGGGAACAAAGGATAGTAGATATAAATGGGTAGGGAAAATTCTGGAGGTAATAGAAATGTTCTATATCTTGATTGGAGTAGTGATTACACAAGTATCTTCATTTGTCAAAACTATGCACCTAAAATATATGCATTTTATTGTATGTAGGTTAAACCTCAAAAACAGTTGAATAAAGATATATTGGAAAGTAAGGAAAATACTGCCATTATTTGAAAGCATTATAAAGGAATCTGTAGCCAAATAATTAGAAATAATTTTAAAAATTAGCAAGATGATGGGATATTAGATCTATTTTCAAAAGTTAACTCCATTTCTATACAACATCAGCACATAATTGGAAAACAGCCTTTTTTTTTAAAAGACCTTTGGAATAATCTTTAAAACACCTAGAAATTTTCCAACCCAGAGTCGTGCAAGACCTGCACCCAGAAAATCCTTAAAATTTCCAGCAAAGTGGCATTTAAGAAGGTCTAAATCAACGGAGAGTGAGGCCACATTTATCAGTAGAAGGACCTGACTCTGTAAAAATGTCAAATCTCCCCAGCTGATCCATAATTTAATGTAATTCCAATCAAAATCCCAACAACAATTTTTATGGAACTTGACAAAGTTATTATAAAATGGAAGTTCAACAGAATAGGAAAAAGAATAAGAGGGAGGAGGCACTCATCATAACAAACATTAGGACTTCTTGTAGAGCCAAGGTAATCAAAACAGGGTGGTATTGGCAAATCTCACTGACCAATGGGACAAAGACAGCCTTGGAACAGATCCATCAAATATGGGATTTGATATATGTTGAAGTGGCAGCCCAGATCAGTAAGGAATGGAGGGACTATTCAATAAATGGAACTAGGAAAAGTGGCTATCCATACTGCAGGAAAGAAATTGAATCCTTACCCAACACCACTCACAAAAATTGGCTCCAGATGATTGAAGGACTTAAATGTCTAAAGCAAAACTTAAAAGTTTTAGAAGTGTCAATATCTTCCTGACTCAGGGACGGCAGAAGGATTTCTCAAGCAAGACAAAAATCACAAACCTTAAAAGGAAACATCAATAAATTTGACCATATTCAAATAAAACATTCCAATTCATAAAAGCACCTCTTGAAAAGATGAAAAGACAAAGCCACCAAATGGGACAAGATATTTGTAACCTATCTAACAAAGGATTACTTACTAGAGTGTGCAGAATTATAAAATATTAAGAAAAAGACAATCCGATAGAAGAACGGGCAAAGGGCAAATATTTTACAGATAAACAAATATACATGAACAATCAACATATGAAGAGACAGCCTCATCAGAAACCAGGGAGATACAAATTAGGACAATTGACAAAAATAAGAAGGTTGAAATAGGATGGACAGGATCTCTGAGATGCTGCAAATGGACTGGGAGTTGCCTTGCAAAACTGAAAGTTCACATAGCTTATGAGCCAGCAGTTCCTCTCCTGAGCATACGAGAGAAAAATTTGTGCATGTCCACAAAAAAAGTGTGGTAACGTTCATAGCAGCACCTATTCACTATAGTGAAAAACTGGAAACAACCCATATAATGGATAAATTGTATAGTCACACAATCGCATACGATATAGCAACAAAAATGAACTACAGCTACACACCACAATATGGATGATCGAATGTTAATTGATAGCAGCAAGTTTGAAAATACTAGATTAAGCATGATATTCCTTTTATAAACTGCAAGAGAAAGCATAATGAAGCAATTAATTATTCAACAAACGTTACCTGTTACATATACATACACATAGCTACATACGTGTGTAGATAAATACATGTCTATATACATACAGTATATAGTGTATGTAGATACATGTGTGTATGTATGTGATACATATACTTACATATGTGATAAATGCATATTTATATTCACACATATATACATATACATGTATAGATGTGCATATACACGTATGCATGCATATATGTGTGTATGTGTAGTTTTATCATATATATAGTTTATAGTTTTATTATATATCATATATGATCTAATACATAGTTTAATCTCATATATATAATAAAACTACATTCCAAGGGAATGATAAATGATCCAGAATAGTGGTACCCTGATTGGCGGAGGGGATGGGAACATAGGCTATATCTAGTTCGAGGGCTGGATAACTGTGGTACGCAGAATAATACTCCCCCCCCCCAAGATGTCCATGTGCTCATCCTTAGAACCTGTGAACTTGCCAACCTACATGGCAGAAGGGGACTTTGCAGGGTGGTTAAGTTCAGGACCTGGATATGGGAGATGGTCCTAGATGATCCAGGTGGGCACAGTTTCATCACAAGGGTCCTTAAATGTGACAGGAGGCAGCAGAGTCAGTGTCAGAGGAATGTGTCATGCAAAAGATTGGCCTTTGCTGGCCTTGAACATGAATGAGGCCATGGGCCCAGGAATGTGGGCAGGCTCTGGAAACTGGATAAGCAAAGGAGATTATTTCCTAGAGCCTCCAGAAAGGAATGCAGCCCTTCCAACACCTTGATTTTAGCTCAGTGGGATTCATTTCAAATTTCAAATTCTGACCTTCAGAACTATAAGATAAAATAAATGTCTAAGCCACTAAGTTTGTGGTAATTCACTACAGCAACAATAAAAAATGAATACCGAGATCATTATATTGCTGAATTAAACAATCAAAGAAATCAATAAGAGCCTCTAAAGGACTAATGATGACAGAGTGTTATATACCAAGGTTATGATTAGTCCAATTCTGTCCAACCTAAAGTCCAAAAAACAATCCCTTACTATTTGCACATTTCATTTTAAACTTAGATAAGTGGCATGTCCTCAACATCCCTAACTTCTCTAAGGAATCTCTCATAGAGATGTCCACTGAGAGCCTATGAATCCCCAGGAATGGGGGCAGCTGCCCTGGGGAAAGCCAGGATGACCAGGAGCGAAGAGTGTGAGGCAGAGCCCAGGAATTTTACTTCTGGCTCAGCCACTATTACCAGGCAGCCTCTGGGTCCCAGTATCAAGATGATGAAACTGAATTGGTGGTTTTCAAGCTCATGTAGCCACAAAACCCTTTTCTCCCAAGCAAGTGAATCCTAGCAATACAAGCCAAACTTTACATCTAGTAGCATGGGGGGCGGGGGGTAGGGTCCCAAGGCTCATCGCCTAAAAGACCAGCTATAGTAGCAGTCCATGAGGAAGGGGAGTGATCCTTGAATTGAACGGGCTGGGAGAGTAGGTCAGCCTTCTGAGGCTGACGCCTGAAGAACAGTGCCATTCCCTATTGTTGCCAGCATTAGTCAGTTTGGGCTGAGTAAGAAGCAGCTTCAAAATCTTAGCGGCTTATAACAGCACACATTTATTTTTCTCTGTAGCTCAGCTGGACTGGCTCTGCATCAGGCTGTTGGTCAGGTGCAAATCTGCTCCCCACATCTTCATTCTGGAACAACATTCTTCTCTCAGCAGACCACAGGAGCATAAAAGGGCCAGCCAAGACAAATGGCCATGAGTCAGGTTATGCTATTCTGCAGCAGGGAGGGAATGAAGTTTTGGGAGAAGTTGTACAATCTTTGACTGTCTGCAGGACTGTGATAGAGATGGGTCCAATCTGCACTATGAGGCAGGAAGACTTCCCTGGCAGTGGCCTTCCCACCACTGTCAGCCTATGGCGACTACGGAAAATGTCAGGATAGATGGTATCTAGGAAAACTGGTCTTTTTAGAGTGTGCCTCTAAAACCCAAATCCAATGAAACTTTTTTTTTCTCACCTTTTTGAGGGAAGTGAGTTCCTGCCTCACAGTGAGTAGTTGCTGTCTGAGCCATCCCCTTCCTGAAGGTAAGCATCCACTTTGGGCAAAATATCCTTTGAGGCCTAATTCCTCCCAGCTCATAGCTGATCTATCTTTGGGAATTATTAGAAGCTCAACTGTGGCCCCTTCCCCGAATTTGTATGTTGAAATCTTAATCCCTAGTTCCTCAGAATGTGACTGTACTTGGAGACAAGGCCTAGAAAGAAGTAATTAGCTGAAATGAGGCTGCAAGGATGGGTCCTAATTCAATCTGACAGGTGTCCTTATAAGATGCAGCGATTTGGGCCTACCAAGGTAATCCAGGGACACCTGCCAGCAGGCAGCCACCTACAAACCAAGGAGAGAGGTCTCCGAAGGAACCTCCCACCCACTTGACACCTTGATCTTGGACTTTCAGCCTCTGGGGCTGTGAGAAAATAGATTTCTGTTGTCCACTGCCCCCTGCTTTGCCCCCATAGTCTGTGGTATCTGTTGTGGCAGCCCTTAGCTGACTAATACAGCAATCACTGCCAGTTTGTAGAGGGGGGCAGCCTTGTCCTCCCACCTCACCTGCTAGGTGGAATCATGTTATGCACATAATGGCAGACACTATGGTCAGGGTCAGGAGCTGCAGCAAGTGGGCACTGATACCTTCTTATCTCCTTTCTTTGCTTCCCACCCACAGCCACTAGTTCACTACCTAGATGGCGAGAAATGCAGTGTGGTCATCATAAGCTCACTTTACACCTAGAAAATAAGGACATGGTTGACAGCAGCTTGCCCTTTGTCCCTTAGCCGCTGGGTTTAAAAGATCAGAGGGTACTGACACTTCTGTCCTCTGAGCAAAACTCTCCCCAAATGACAATTTCAGCACAAAGAGGACAGAAGGCAGTGATGAGAGAGAAGAAAGCATTGCGTTGCCTCTGATTTCTCTTGATCTGAATTGCTTTTCAGGCGCTCACGCTGAGATTACTCTTTTGTTTTTTGAGCCTTTGGGTTTGAATGGAGCTCTCTCTGGGTTCTCACAAGGGACCAGAGAAGGAAGAATGAAGCAAACGTCAATGGCAGGGTTGATAATCCTACAACCGTTGACTTGAAGAGCCGACCAACAGGGCCCTCGTCTGGCTAATCTATTGTGTCAATGCATATCCCTAGCAGCCCTTAATTGATGGATTATTGACAGAGTAAGCAGAGGTGAGTGCTGATAGTTTGCAGTGAAGTCCTATGCAGGGAGATTTAATCTGCAAATGATAGATTGGACCATAGTACCTCCAAAGCTCATATCAGGCAGGCATTGGGTCTGGGCCAGGAGAACCAGCCTCAGGATGACCCCAAAGTCCAGCTTTCTTCCTCCTCAACCAGTCCAGTGCCTTGAAGGCTGAGCACCTTTACACCGCTCCCAGACACATCATAGGTCTCTCGCCCATGCAGTTATAATGCTCATAGCTTAAACAGTGGCTCTCAGCCTTTTATATTCTAAATTCTACCATAATTGGGTGGGACAGATAGGGGAGTGGTAGGAGTAGGAGGGCAGAAAGTAAATCAAACCACTCACACTATTATTACTATTTTTTTAGTCTGGTAAGGTTCAGGAATTGGTTCCCAGCTAAGGGCCAGGAAGAGATGAATTAAATAGATTTTTTCCCTTTGGCTTGCACCTGCTGTTTGGCTTCCCTGGAGTCTTTCTAGATGAGCTCTGGCTTAACTGCAGTGTGAGGTCAGCCTCACAGCCCACCCTGATCTACACAGCTTGACTCTGGGAACCAGGGGAAAGCAAGGAAGAGGGAACCCCACTTAATAATGGGTAGAGGAGAATATGCCTCGAGGTAACTTTGAGTACCAGTTCCAGATGGAAACTCCAAAGAGGAAGGGCTGATGGAATAAGGTGGCACATTTACAGGTGGACATGGGGACTGAGGGAGAGTAAATTTTGTGTGATTAATTTTTTAAAGACCCACAGCCTAGCCTTTGTTTAATTATTTTTGTTTTTAAGATTTTATTTATTTATTCATGAGAGACACAGAGAGAGATGCAGAGACAGGCAGAGGGAGAAGCAAGCTCCTCACAGGGAGCCTGATGTGGGGCTCGATCCCAGGACCCCAGGATCATGCCCTGAGCTGAAGGCAGACCCTCAACTACTGAGCTACCCAGGCACCCCATTTCTTTTCTCAGGATCCTTTTGCATTATTTAAGTACTCAGGTCTTCCTCCTCCATTCCTAAACTGACATGGGCAGAGATTTGACACCTCTGTGTGCCTCAGAATATAATTGAGCAGAGCTCTGTGTCCACTGGAGCTCTTATTTCTCATGAGAGACTGTACTTCTAGTTCCAAGGATCAGCAAAGCAGATTCTTTGTCTCCAACTAGATGGTTCATCACATAGAGATGGAGTGATATATAACCCTGAAAGCTCCTCTGGAAACCCAGGGGGCAAGAGAGCAGAAAAACTTGGCCAAAGAAAGCAATTGGGGGTTAGAGTCATTACCCACTTCAGGCAGAGCACAGCTCATGCTGTCTATGGAACTGATGAGATACTATTGCCCTGAGGGCCATGGTCCTTTGAGAGAGGGATCCCATCATAGGCAGCTGAGGGAGGGCAGCACAACCATCGAGAGTCCCCAAAGTACAGCAGGAGTACCAGCCAGGTAGGTTATTGTTCCCTCAGGCTGCCCATTGGGTCTTTTTTTCTGACAGACTTAGTAGATCTTGACTCTGTATGTAGAGGGGAGGGAATGGGCTGGTAACCTGACTGCATTGAGGCTGACCACATAAAAAAGTGTCTCAGTCCTTGAAGAAGACTGTGCCCTTCTTTCAGCCTTCAGGCTTCCTAGGCAGCCAGACCAGAGTTAGAGATGAGGCATCAGCTGGTTTGATGGGAATGAATTGAAGGGCAGGGTTCAAGTCCTTCTCAGGTACAAGGTGGTCTGCAAATAAATCACACCAACTCTTTAAAAATACATAGTGAAGGGGCACCTGGGTTGCTTAGTCAGTTTAGCAGTTAAGCATCTGACTTTGGCTCAGGTCATGATTTCGGAATCCTGGGATTGAGTCCTACATCAGGCTTCCCACTCAGCAAGGATGATTGGGCTCATGTTAGCTTGCAAGGAGGTCTTTGCAGAGCTAGGTAACTCTTGAGATTGCTAGTGAAGATGGCTAGCACCACCCTTCGTTCTTACCACAAGCTAGGGACACCGGCACCCACTTTACAGTTTAGGACAAACATATTTGGAACAGATGAAGACTAAGAATCAACTATTATACCATTTAGGGCAAGACATTTAATGTCACTAGACTCCAGTTTCCTCTATGATAAAGTAAGAATTAGAATACGTTCACAAGGGGACCCTCGGTGGCTCAGTGGTTGAGCATCTGTCTTTGGCTTTGGCTCCCTGACATCTGCAGGACCCAGGACCCCAGGGATCAAGTCCCACATCAGGCTCCCCACATGGAGCCTGCTTCCCCCTCTCCCTATGTCACTTTCTCTTCTGTCTCTCATGAATAAATAAAATCTTTTAAAAAATACATTCATGAAGTTGTCAGGCAGTTTATAAGCAGTTAGTAAGTTGTAAAGGGTTCTATGAACAGTAATGAAATTTCTCGCTGTGCAACCTTGGGAGTCTAACAAATACATCTGGGAAAAGGGAAGGACAATAGAGGCAGGTACCGTTTCTGAGGTGCTCCCTGCAGTATCATTAATGTCTGGTACAGAAAAGTTCCACAATAAAATATTCATTGAATGAATGAAGAAATTCAGCAGAAGCAGCAGCTGGCCAGCGGTACGGGGACCACCTCCCCATTTGCTGCCTTTGTTGAGAAATGTTTCTCTTTTCCTTCTGTAAGCTGTTCAGGCCACATCCAGTCCCTGCAGATTTGCCTGTTGCCAAGATCTTTCTGCACACTTCCATTTAAATAAATGGTTTCTTTAAATGCCACCATTTCATCTTTTTTTTCTTTTTTCTTTTTCTTTTTCTTTCTTTTTTTTTTTTTTTTTTTTTTTTTAAGATTGTGGACCTTCAGGAAGATGGTAGACAAGCCCAGAAGGTTGATCTTTGGCAGGAATGAATATAATAGTCTTCCAGGGAATGTCTTGGCACTTGATGATTAGTGCCCTTGCCTGAATCATGTGTTGATCAAGCCCCTGCTTTGGCCACCCTTTTTGTCTGCTGTTTTGCCCCCAGGGGGACCCCATTTCAGTCTCACCACTGAGATCCTAGAATTGGCCAGAGCAAACATAAAAGCAAGAGTCAGTAGTAAGACCACTGCCACATGCAGGGGGAACTAGTTCCTGCTGCTCTCAGCTGAGAGCTGCACCTGAGGACTGGGACCCTATTTATTCCCAGCAAGCCAGGGGATGTCTGGTCTCTGGCTCTGGTCTGGCTGCTTAGGAAGCCTGGAAGTTGAAAGAAAGGCATGTCTTATTTAAGACTAAGAAACTCTCTAAAGCAGGTTTTAAAGTTGATAGGCCATGGCACTTTGAGGTAAAAGATCAGCAAAGAATACCTTCTATGAGAAAACCACTATCTTCCCTGAAACAAAATGGAAAAGTACACAGAGTGGGAAAAATTAGAGAGGGAGACAAACCATGAGAGACTCCTAACTCTGGGAAACAAAGGGTTGCAGAAGGGGAGGTGGTTGGGGGATGTGGTAGCTAGGTGACAGGCACTGAGGTGGGCACTTGATGGGATGAGCACTGGGTGCTATACTATATGTTGGCAAACTGAATTTAAATAAATTTAAAAAATGGAAAAGTAGATGGTAGTTTCAGGATTGAGGCACATGCAACATGGGACCCAAAGAGAGTTTGAAGAATCAGGAATATCGGCGATTAGAATAGAGGCTGAGTAATAGAGGATTGAGGAGAAAGGGTTGAACTCAATAACCTGGGACAAAATGAACTGGATGAGGAATATGCTTCATCCTCAGGCAAGAGCCAGCCAGTCGATCCAAACCTCAGGAGTTGATGGAAATAGATCCAATGCAAGAGTTAGGATTCACACTCTGGTCTATTCTATAATCAATTAGCCACTAGACCTTGAGTAAGTCACTTCACTTCCCATGTATAAAACCAATGGAGAAAACTAAGTGCCTGCCATAGTCCGTGAAACTTCTATTATTTAGCCAAAGTCAACCAAAAACTGAGATTAATGGCACAGGGTGGGAGAGAAGGAAACTAGTATCTCCCTGACATCTACCATTTGCAAAGCATGGTGCTGGGGTTTTCATGACATGGCCTTACATAACTCCACAAAAACTCTAAGAGTTTGACACCATTCTCCCCATTTAACAGATGAAATAGTGAAGTCTTAAGTAAGTCAGGCAATTGGTCCCAGCCTGTGAGATGGAAGGTGGTAGGACAAGGATTCAGACTATTTCCAAATTCTCCCATTTTCCCATGGAACTGGCTCCCTCACAGGCCACATAAAAAGGCCAGTGTTATTTCCTCATCGTCATGCCATGGCATTCCTCTATGGAAAGCACTGTAGCAGACATACTACTGGCATACTAAGCACTGAGCAAGACACAGCGGATGCCACCCCATATCATCTTGCTCCTCAGGGACAAGCTGGTGGTAAAAGACATGCACTGAAAGGGGATGCTGGGGTGAGAATAAGGGTCACCCTGACATTCTCTGTGTCCCATTTTTCATCCTTAAAGGGACCATCTTCAGCCAGGATACAATGAGTCTATTTGTGGTTCTTCATCACCCCTCTCCTTTCATCCCTGCAAATCCAATTCTGTCTGAGGTTGCATGGAAGGTGGAATTAAAACCTCCTCATGTCTGCATGTCGAAGTCCAATGCAAAAATAATTAAATCTCCAATCATTTATCTTCCATCTCCAATTCCAATCCATTGTTCTGAGGATAACTTGAATGGTGTGCTTCCCCCGCTGTGTAATTTGAAATTGAGTTCACACTTAGCTAACTTTTTACTGTTGTGAATGTTTCTGCGGCATGCATTTCAGCCTTCTCCCAAGGACAGTACTAATTTGGAGCTCAAACACAGAGAGAGAGCTGGTATTGCAGGAATGTCAGCCAAGTTCTCAGTTTAATGGCCGCGCAGTGGCTGAGTGGTTGCAGATGTGAGCACTTCAGGGCAAGCAACAGGGCTGAGATGTTGTGAAGGCCTCAAAGCCCTGGTATTTTCAAAGTGGGTACCCTGAAACAAAATTGTGACAGGGGTTTTCCCTTTTGATGCCACTTTGTGGTGTACCAAAGCCACAACTTGGTACACAATATGGTGGCTCTAATGAATCTATTCAATCTAGTCTTCATAATCATGGCATCTCTAAGGTAGGAAATTAATTGGATGAAGTTAAATATCCCCTTTTCATGTCAACAAAATTGGTTTTTCTAGGGATTAAAGGATTACCGTGGTGTTAAGTCCCTAAAGAGGCTAAAATACTTTATTATTCATTACAAAACACAAAGATTGGGCTGCTGTTTTTTTTTCTTGTCACTGCCACTCATTTCATTAATGTGGAGCACCAAAGAGAACTGTTAATGACAATTTCAGAAGCCCTTAATGCTCTTCAAAACGCATGTCTTCCCTGCTTACAAACTCTTTCTGGGTAAAATAGCCTGAAATATATCGCACTGAAGCCTTTTACGGCCTATTCTCAGAACCCAATGACCAGCAGGCTGGGATGAGCTTTCAGTAAAGTCATTGAAGCTATAAAATGTGGCATTTCATATTGATGTTCTCTCAGCTTCTGACCAAAAGAGTACAATTTCTCATCAATAACTGAGAAGGTATTTCCAGCTTGGGTCACAGGATGGAGAAAGCTGGCCTATGCCATGTCATCACAGGGCGGCCACTTTTCAAATTAGGATTTATATATGTTCTCTTCCCTACATAGAAATGAGCCCTTTTGACTATTTCCATCATAGTTTGTACAATTTTGAGTTGGGAAACTCCCTAAATCCAATGCCACCTTTTGTACCTGGGGAAACTAAGGCACAGATCTATGCTACTACTTGTTCTTGGCCACTCAACTGTCAGTGGCATGGTGGGGCTGGAACCCCAGACTTCTGCCCCAAAGCTTCTTTTTGCCCCTTATTCAGAGCTTCCCCAACATCTGCATTTCCCTGCAGCTAGATCACTTGGTGATAGAAGCTGGGACTCAGACTGGGGCCAGAGCCCATGTCTAAGGGCAGTAGGCCACACAGTGACCCTCCATGACCACAGCCCAGTGAAGCCCAGGTTCTGAGCCAACTGGACACACACTATTCACCAGGGTCTGCAAGCCTGTCTTTACCTTTCATTCAAATCCACCCTGGGAGGCTCTTGGTCCTCTCTTGGAGAACATTAAAAACAAAGAAATTAATTCAAACATTATCTATGCTAGGGAGAGATAATGGGAGAGATAATGAGTTAAACATAGAGTAGGGGGTATTGAGATAATAGTATCAAGTAACTATAATAAAGGCAGAGACAAATTAGATAAAGAGCCATGAGAGGTAATGTACAAAATACTATCAGGGGCAAAGGGGGGAAGTCTCTTTAAATTGGGGAATCTAGAAATGATTCATGGGTGAGGAAGTGGCCTCTGAGTGAGTCTTGAAGGAAGGAAGGAAGGATATGTCTCAGGAGGTACAGGTAAGGCAAGGTCATTCAATCTAAGAGAAAATGCATGTGTAACGAGGAGGCAGAGAGCTCTGCTTGGGATACAGTAAATGATGATTTCTTAAAAGACTAACTGATATGTCTTCCCCTCCAGAAAGCCCTCTCTGATTGCTCCAGGCTGGCTCTTCCTCAGTGTCCCTCCAGCATCCTGGCCATATGTCCATTGTAGCAGCAGCCAGAACATCATGTCACATAGTTGCCCCCCTAGAGCCAAGTGACTTGAGTTGAAGCCAATTCAAGTCACTTTTAAACTTGTTTTGTATGTGACCCCCGCACAATTCCTGACATCTGCTAAGTTCCCCAAAATATTTGTTGAACACGTCAGGGGTCTGTTTGGATCACAGAAGAGAAATCATGGGGAGAAATCCTAAAAGGAAAATTGGAGGCCTCCCTGGGGAGGGCCTTAGGGCCTGTGGTAGGGGCTCCTGCCTTATTCAGTGTGTGATGGGGAGACAGAGAACATGGTAAAGGAAAAGCCATAAACAGAGCTGTGCTATGAGCAGACTATTTTGACTCAGGACTATAGGATGGGTTTGAGAGGTGGGAACCAGAATTTGAGCAATCAGGCAAGTATGGCAGACCACTGGTGCAGGGGCAAAGGGGCTAGGACTGAGGCAAGGCAGTGAGGTCGGGCAGTTGGGGGAGATGAGCACAGAAATTGCACCTGGAAAGGAGGGGGGCACCCATATTTCTGTTCCTTGGTTGGCTAGGACAGGGAGAAGGAGCTTTCTATCATTTTTTTTTGGGGGGGGGGATGGTTTATAAAATACTCACTGCCCATAAAGTGCTTTTAATCTGTCAGGTGTAATAACCACATGAAGGGGAAAGAAGCATTTTTTTCTGTCTTCACTGGAGAAAGCTAAGACACACAGATTGGCCCAGAGAGACATAGGAAAGGAAAATCACAATGAAAACAGTGGGAAATGGCTATCAATGCAAAATCTAAGTTTTATATGTCCATGCTCTCACACACACACACACACACAAACACACACACACCGACTCTTGGTTTTTTCAACCAGCATTCAGTTCTCTTGTCACAAAAGGCAATCTTTTCAATTAGATGCTAACGTGTCTTTCACCATCTTTTTTCAATGCTGCATATTTCACAGTTGCCTCCAACAGAGCAACTGCCAAACTCTTAAAAAGCTGCAGAAAGACCCTGAGGATCAGTGGGTAAAACAACAGAGCTGAAGGCTCAGGGTGATCAGTGAATGTTTCCATGACCACTCCTGCAGGTTCTTTTACGTTGTTGCCTTATGTATTGTCTACCCAGAGTCCAGCCTTATGGAGGCACACATGGCCCTTAGAGAGAGTCCCCAATCTATTGTCCCAAGACTTGGTTCCTGCCTCCGAGAAAGTGACAGATAATCAGATGCACACACACACACGTACACAGCTTGTCCCAACTATTTCATCACCAAACAGCAGTTGAATACCAATGAAAAATATTACTACAAAGGTACATAATCTATTATTACCAAATTATGAGAACCAGTGGGAAATCACTAAAGAACAGTGGCTAAAAGAGAAGTCTCCAAGTCAGGATCATGGTTTCACAATTTCCTACATGAAGAGCTTTGGGTAAATTACCTAAACCACTCTGGCTCTCAGTTTTCTCATATGTAAAATGGAGGTAAAAAAAAAAATAATAATAATAATACCTGTCTCAGGTTTTCTGAAAATGGAATAAGAAATTGTACTGCATAGCAACATAATATGTAACATATATATATATATACTAGTATGGATATCATAGATGTAGTATATATATACATATTATAAATATAGCATATTGATATACTGTATGTTATATATTACTATATGCTATTAATACATCATTATACTATATTAATTTTAGTGTTGATGGTAAAAGGGAATGTCTTGTACACTGAAGTGAAAAGGAGAGCTGAGCAGAGACAAGAGGGATTTCTCGGACCAGCAGGGAGGGATTTCTTGGACCAGCATCCCAGGGGCTGTGACCCCCACCTGACAAGAAGGCAAGGTGACTTGCGTGCTGCCCCCCTAAACATGAGGGTGGGATACTGTGTGTGTGGAAGTCTAGAGAGGCACAAGTGAAGGCTGGTGGAAGAAGCAATTGTCTGATAGAACCTTTTGGGGAGGAAGGGCAGGGGAATGCCACCTTATTGGAGTGGACTTCCAGGCTCAGCCTGGCATTACCAGCCAGGTCTTATCTGGAAGCCACGACCTTTTATTTCGCAGGTACTGTTTTAAAATCAGTAGTTATTATGTTGACGATAGTATCAACTTGCAATTCCATGTGACTCATTTTTATTTCCCATTGTGTTGTATTTTTTTTTAAGATTTTATTTATTTGTGAGAGACACACACACACACAGAGCGAGAGAGAGAGAGAGAGAGAGAGAGAGAGAGAGAGAGAGGCAGAGACACAGGCAGAGGGAGAAGCAGGCTCCATGTTGGGAGCCTGACATGGGACTCGATCCCGGGTCTCTAGGATCAATCACATCCTGGGCTGAAGGAGGAACTAAACCGCTGAGCCATACAGGCTGCTCCCCCCCATTGTATTTTCATACATGTGGTCTTTCTCTTTCTCTCATTCCCATCCAATAAAGCTGCAGATTTATTGCTTTTCCTGCTTCATAAAGATGAGGAACCTGAGAGCATAGGGGTTCCATGATTTGCTCAAAGTCACATAGGCAGTCTGAGGCACACAGCTGTGCACTTATAATTAGGTGGTCTGCTTGTTTTTGCTGTGTCATATCATTTTAGATAGAATCCAGCCTTCTCTAGACCCCTCTGAATAATCCTCAAGGCCCAGGCCCATCTCTGTCATTCCTTTTCCCCTTTCTGTGTTCCTTCTCCTGCCAGCTGCCTCCTTGAGACACACTCCAGCAACTCAGATGCTTTATCTAGCAGGTGCTCAATGGCTCTTCTGGGGGAAAATGGCCACGTGACCTTCATTCCGGGAGCACTTGCTTCACCATTCACGATTCCTGGAGGCCCTCGGGACTGACCTCGCTTCTCCAAGGGTTGGCCCTGAGGTGGGATAAATTCTGGGGACCAGTACAGCTGATACTGTCACATACTGGACACAGAGGAGCTGCAGGCCATGCCCTGGATCAGCCCCACTGCAAATAAGCCAGTGGAAATATGCCAGCTCTGGACACTATAACTCCAGGCACCATTCTCCAAGGGCCTCCCAAGTTATTCCACAGTGTGGGGAAAGGTGTGGTTGTCATAATTCTTTTTAAGCTGAGAGACCTTCTTGGCACAGTGTTTTAGCTCCTGGCTTTGGGAAAGGGAGGACGGCAGGCTGGCCGAGGGTCCAGCTCTCTCACCCCCAAAACTGAGCAAGTTCTGAGTCAGTGACAAGGTATTTAAGAGATAAAGAGACCTTTCTGCTAGGGAGACTGAAGACTGTGAGCCAAAGGCTCTCTAGAAATAAACACAATATGACAGAGCCTGAAGCCAGCTAACCAGCCCTTTCAGTACCCTAGGCTCAGTCCATGTTCTGAGTGCGATCATCAGAATGTAATGTGGTGGACGTTATTATCTTAGTTCACCACAGAAAAGCCTGTGCTGAAAAAAGATTTAATGTTATGCCCTTAGCCTTTATAGAGGGTCGATAGGAGAAACATTTGAGGAGCATTTACCTGCCGTTATAGAACTGCAGGGAAAGACTGTGGCCATTATGCTCCCTGGTGTCCCTACACAGCCCCGACACAATAAATTCTCTTTCTACCCAATGCTGGGGAATATCCAGCTTCCTGCTTGCATTCCTTCTCTGTTCAGACATCTCTGACTGGACAACCAAACATACATCCTTGTCTTTCTTCTTTTCGTCTTAGTTTTTATTAAGCCTGGCCCCAAATCCCATGCTCAGTTGAAATACTGAGCCAGTCCCTGTCGCTCCAACATATGTTTCTCCCCACTTTCTTCTTATCTACTTCTTTTAATTATGATTTTGCATACAACTAGTTCTGTAGGCTGCTCAGATCTTGCTCCCATTTAACAAAAGAAGACACAACCGATGATTAATAGGCAGAGAGAGATGAAAGAGAGGTAGGTAGGTAAGTAGAGCAAGCTAGCTTTGGATGAATGATGAGAGGGGAGGGGTGTGTGAATAAACTAACCTGAGTTTCATCATTTCATCCACACAGTTAGCCCAAAAGGGAATCAGGAGTCCACAGCCAGCCCAAGATTATTAGCCCAAGATTTCCATTCATTTCTAACAAAAATATGTTAACTATCTATAATCTGAACACAGATTTCTCTAGGACACAATTCATGTTTTATTCATATTTATATTGAACACAATGCTGCCATATAGTAGGTGCTCACAAAATGTTTGAGGCAGCGTTAATTTAATTAAACTAGAAATTTACTCTACCAGGTGCAATACACAATGCCTAAAGCCCACCACATCCTTGAGGAGATACAATTCACAAACCTGTATAGATCACAATGGCCATATAATCAATACATCTTTCCTAGACTCTCCAGGCTGATCATGTCAGATCCTGTACACTCCTCCCACAGTCCATTCTCTTGCTATTTTCCCATCTACAGTGCCCACCTCCTCCCATCAGGTTAGCCAGCCCCTGTCTACCTTTGAGACTTAAATCAGGTCTCACCACCATAAAACTTGTTTCCAATTCCAGCCAGCCCACATGGATTCCCCCTTCCCTGATCATCCACTGCACAGGAGGCTTCTCAGGCACCTCTTATCTTATATAAGATAAAGATACTTTATATATACTTATATAAGATAAAGATGAAGATTCTGCCTGTGACTCGCCCACCCAAACAGCCCACGGGCACCTCAATCTCCGCCTGTCCAAAGCGGAACCCACCTCCCACCAACTGCCATGTAATCTGAGCGGTTGAGTGTGCGTGCGGGTCCTGCAGTAAAACTACCCAAAATCAGATCCTGGCGGCATTATTTTGTCAAGGTTCAAACAGAGAAGCAGAACCACTAGAAGATATTTCTATATATACATGCATAAACCCGTAGGATATGCATGTGTGTATAGGTATCCAAACACACACATGTATAGGCACACCATAGATGCTTATGTGACCCTAAATCCTTACATAAAGGAATTTTTTTTTTTTACAGAGAAATTGCCCTGCACAATTGTGGGAGCTTTCTCTCTTAGATGTGTCTTTGCATCTGGTATTGGAGCTTGACATCTGTAGGGCAGGCAGTTGAGAAGGGAAGATGGAGAGGAAGAATAAGGTGGAACCCAGAACTATATGCCAGAGTCTACAGGGTGGACTTAAACCCATGTCAGCTCTACTTTTCCTCTGACCTGAGTGAGTGAGTGTCTTGCAGAACCCAGAGTCCTTTATGACAA
The DNA here is from genome assembly GCF_905146905.1 of Nyctereutes procyonoides. Taxonomy (NCBI): domain Eukaryota; kingdom Metazoa; phylum Chordata; class Mammalia; order Carnivora; family Canidae; genus Nyctereutes; species Nyctereutes procyonoides. The sequence goes on along the minus strand of NW_026575030.1, from coordinate 7,126,515 downwards.
CCTAAATGCACACCTGGCTGAGGAGTTAGGAAAGCTGAAGGAATCAGGGGATGGTGAAGTGGATGCAGGCCTCACAGCAATGAGGAGACAGCAGGTCAGGGATAATGTGTGTGAGCTAAAGGGCTGCTGCTTCCTTTCTACCCATAAATCTCCCACAAGATTCTGTCTTGCAGCTCCCACCTTAACTCGTATACAAGAACAAGAACTTTGAGGATTCCCTTGACCCAGGCAAGTTCGCACATTTCAAAGCCCCCACAACCATATGTAATCGTTGTGGTCTTAAACAAGTGGCTTAACTTGCAGAGCCTTGGTTTTCTCATCTGTAAAATGGCAGTAATATAAAGCATTCTTATGAAAATGAAGTATAATTTTACCTACTGATTTCTTAGCATGCTGCCTGACACAGAGTCAGTGCTCCATAGATGTTCTCTATTAATCTGGCCTCTCCTGTTTTTTTTCTAGCTCAGACAGTGGCTTTAAAATCTATCCCTTCACCAAGCAAGGCTTGACTCCCGGTAGTGGCCACATTAACTGAGACATCATGAAAAGATTCTGCTTTTGCCAGGTGGCATCTAGGGGGCAGATCTATTTCCCAAGGGCCTGAGTGGTCCTCAGTGTGCTGGGGTCTTGAAAGCTGCACATTCACTTTCCTTTCCATCCATGGCCAGTACCACATACTCACCCGTCCTCCACCTGACAGCAGCATCTCTACCTTCACACTAGCCACCAGACCACAGACTCAGGTGGGGACCTCCATGGGCTCCGGGACAACGATGAGGATGAAGCTTCTGTCTAGGGCACACAGTGCTGGTTCTGGCTGGGGCAGGCAGCCCAGGAGGCCTCAGCTGGGAGCAGACAACCTGCATCTGGGCCCTGGGACTGGAGCATCGAGACCTGAAGCATTCTCTTCCCCTTGGGGAAAAGGCAGCTCTTCAGAGCAGAAAAAGAAGCCTAAATTACTATGAAACCCTAGAGCCTGTGAAGATACGGAAGCTCTGGTCTTTCCCCAAAGCTCTGGTGACCTAGGAAGTCCCAAGCTCCTTCCAGGATGGGGGGAACAGGCTTGCCTGTGGCTGAGTTCCTCTCACTCAGGCCATATTCCAAGTGACAATTCAGAATTTTATACTTTCCCCACCCCCTAGAGAAACAAGATCTTTTTTTGGGCAACATGGTTTATAAGAAACTAGAGTCTTTGTCAATAACTCCTGCTAGGACTGGGAGTAAAAACTCAAGGAACAATGAAACCAAACCAAACCAAATAGAACTTGGGTGTCAGTCCATGGCCATTTTAGCTATTGACCTAGCACTCTTGGAAGATGGACTATGGTACCAGAGAGAACTCATTCCTGGGTTAGCATGGGCTGCAGGGATGCCTAGGGAAGCTCTGTAAAATGTCTTGCCCCCCATAAAGTGATCTCATGAATATTTCTCCAGAAGGCAAAAGTGGAGGATTTGTACATTTTTGCCTACCATGTTGAGGATATGGTATGATTCACAAGCATATTTAACCAGGTGTCCCTCCCTTCTTTACATCTCATCTATAGATCTGAACCCACTCTGGGTCATTCTCACATGCAGCTGAGGCCCAAAGAACTATAGCAAGAGCTCCACACAGGTGTCAGACCTGAATTCTGGTGCAGACTCTGGAAGCAGGAGCCAAATGACTTGAGCAAGACACTTCACCTGCATCTCACTGGGCCCACTTACAACAGGAAGGGGTTGTGATAAGTTCGGTGGCTAACAAACTGCTTTTAGTCTCAGAACACTTTCTTCAAAAGAAAACAATACTGATCTATTATTATTAACTTTTAATTCTTGCTTGGTTTTTAACGAATTTATTATCCATTTTCTTAATTCCAGGGACAGAAATGAAGGCCTATTTGTTCAGAAAGAGGACATCCTGCACTCATTTCCTCCTTGTAGGATTTGAATCCAGAGATATTTCATGTCCCAAGTTATAACATACCTAGCTATGGTGAACAATGATGTCCAGCACTGGTCACCTCAATTCCCTCCCCAGATACGCCTTCCTACAGCAGAGTGCCCCAGTTAACCTCCCAGAGTTATTGATTTGAACATGGGTCTCCTGCACTCTCTCAGTGCCTGATGGCATCCTTCTCCGGCAGCAGTCCTGTCCTTTATCTTAGCTTCCACACTTGGCTTCTAAATGTTTCAGTTCGCATTCTCTACATGTAAGTCTTGGTCACTAATGTCTCTTATCACCTACCAAGAACTGTTGCAGAAGTTGAGGTCCTTGTTTAAATTTGCCAAATATAGTCTACTTTAGATAATGAGACCAACTTGCTAACCGGTAATGCTATAGAGTGAGTGTGTCCCCCCAGAATTCATATGCTAAAACTCTACCCCGAAAAATGATGGTATAAGAAGGTGGGGCTTTGGGGATGTAATTAGGATTAAATGAAACCATGATGGGGGAGCCCTTATAAGAGTCACAAGAAAGCCTGAAAGCCTGCTTCCTCTCTCTGCTCTCTATCATGCTGATACCACTAGAAGCTGGCCATCCGCAAAGCCAGAAGAGGCCTCTCACCAGAACTCAACCATGCTGGCACCCTGATCTTGAACTTCTAAACTCCCAATTGTGAAAAATAAATGCCTGTTGCTTATAAGTCACCCAGTCTATGGTACTTTGTTATACTGGCCTCAAATGACAAAGACAAGTATCAAAACAAACTTGGTATTCTCTGCTGGATTCAAAAACACAAATACCTATAAAAGTCAGGCAGGTTCAAAAAACTAAAAGAACAAAAAGCAAAAGCAGATTATTAGGCCCCATCCCTGTACACTCAGTCAGTAGGTTGGGTGGGCCCATGATATCTATATTTTTAACAAGTGCTCCATGTGGTTATAATACACATCAATGATTTGAGACCACAATAGTGTAACAGGAGTCCAGCTGAAGTGTCACCTCATCAAGGAGTCTTTCTGACCTTCTCCAGCTCCCTCTCCCTAAGCCTCAAACTAGATTCTCCTCCCCCTATGATCCCCAAAACATACTTAGTTTACCTCTATGTTGAGACAAATTGCATTGTACCATAATTATCAATCTACCTATCTGCCTTCTCTACCACCCTCAGCAAACCAGAAGTTTCTGTAGAATAAAAATGTATCCTGAATGCCCTAGTATCTGCCCTCAAAGTGCTAAAGTCCTTCCCCTCAAAGAGTTTGCAACACAGAAATTAAGATGTAAAGGCATGTAAAAAAGCACAAAACTAAGAGTCAGCCCATCAAACAAATGCCTCATAAGTTGTAAATAACATGGGGCTTATTACCCCTCAAAAATAACAAAAATAGCTAACATTTATTGAAGTGCCTGAAGGTTAAGTAATTTTCCCCAAGTCACACAACTGGTAAGTAACAGGGTCTGAATTTGAGCTCAAGTATCTGTCTCAAAGCTGGCCAAGCCCTTAGTCACCACTCCTGTCTGGGAAGCCATATTAAGAAGGGTCAGTGCCGGGGATATGAGAGGACACAGGGTGTATGGGGGGCTCAGAAGTTATAGGCAGAAAGGCTTGAAGCTGTGTCTGGAAGGAAGATTTGCACAGAGGAAATAGAGGTGTGTAGTAAAGAATTTGGCCTTGCCAAAAGTTAGATCTGGCCTGGTCCCTAGCTCCTACCTAGGAGGCCATCAATTAAATTCAGTGGTCCATTCTACAATTTGGTGGGGGAGGGTGGTGCTACGGGATGAACTGTGCTCTTAAATTTATTATGTTGAAGCCCAAACTCCAGTACTTCGGGAAGTGATTGTATTTAGAGAGAGAGCCTTTACAGAAGTGATGAGGGTAAAATGAGGTCATATCCAACATAACTGGTGTCCATCCATAAGAAGAGGAAATGAGATGCAGACATACACACAGACGGAAGGCATGAGAAGACACAGCAAGAAGGTGGCCATCTGCAAGCCAAGGATAGAGGATTTAGGAGAAAAACAGCCCTTGATCTTGGACTTCCAGCCTTCAGGACCACAAGGAAGTAAGTTTCTGTTGCTTAGGTTACCCAGTCTGTGGCATTTGTTATGGTAGCCCGCATACACAAACACAGTTGGGAGTAGCAGTATCTTCCTGGCAGGTTCACTGAGAAGCTTGAAGAACAATATCCGTAAAGGTATCTGAGGAAGTCAGGGCTGGTATGTAGTGGGAGCTCAATAAATACTCTGTCCCTCTCAACTTCCCCAATATGCTACATTTCTTCTTCAGAGCTTGTCATATATGATTCCTGTAATATAGCCTATATGTGAGTGTGTGCATGCACACTCTATATTGGAATGCAATCCCCTTGAGGCCAAGGATCGTCTCTTAAAGACTTCTTTTTCTTCATATCCACAGTGCCAAGCTTAGTATATATCATATATTGTTTGTAGAATGAATGAATGAATAAATGAATGAAGTGTATGAATGGGTGAGTGAATGAAGACCCTAATCTTGTACAAACAAGAAAACTAAAGCCAAAGAAGCAAAGTGACTTGGCCAAGGACATTCAGCTAGTCAGGGATCAGCCAAGGAAGAGCATCCCAGGAATCCTGACTCTTTGTCCAGTGCTCTCCTCTCTCTTTGCTGAATCTCTCAGCACCAAGAGCAGGACTGTGCAGAAATAAACTCTTTTAGTTCCCAGGAAGTGGCCACTGTATCCTGTTCTCCCTCACTCTGCTGAGGCTCAGAGTCACTTCTCAGGTTCTGTAAACACAGAGCCTCTTGTGGGCCTCCCTGAAAACAGCTCAAGTAGGAGCAGGTTCTGCTACTGCCCTCCAGTGCAGATGATCAGGACAAAGCAGTCCATATCCCACACAGTTACAGCCACTGGAATTCTCCTGCAGAGCAAATATCCTGTTAAAATTCAGCTCCAGGCGTCACAGCCCTGACCACCAGGCCACAAAGGTGCTAGTGATGTTGGTGGTAGATTGGGGAAGCAGTCCAGCAAGGTGGCCAGTCGCCTTGGCATGGGGCTAGGGTGGAGTTTGCAAACTGGCAGCTTGCACTCCAGACCATTTTCATAGAGTTCTTATTGCTTAGACATACCGACTAAAGTCTTACAGATAGAATATGATGTCTGAGATTTGCTTCAAAATAATCCAGGGTGGGATGGGAAGTGGGTGGGGACACAGATGAGTTAGACTAGGTGTGTGTTAACTACAGCAGCCAGGTGATGGATACATGCAGGTTCATTGTATGATTTTCTTTTTTGTGTGTATATGTTTGGAATGTTCCATAATAAAAAGTTTGACATTTTTCACTTAATAATTACATGAGAGTTAGAATAGCAGATCCCAAACTGCTATCCTTAAAAAGGCCTGCTTGCGAGGCTGGTCCTGGGCTGGCAGCTGGGAACTTGGCTGGTAAGTAGTTCCTTACATGGAGAGAAAACATTCCCTAACAGAGAAGAGCAGATCAGTCTCTCTAGCCTGTGAAACAAGATTGTGCATGCTGGACACTTGCTTTCTCCTTTGGAAGCCTGAAATTTTAGTATGTGCTTGGTAGAGTGACCAGCACCCAATGAAAGTCATGGGTGCTGAGTTCCTCGTCAGCTTCCCTGCACAGAAGTGTCACACTTGCATCACTGTACTTTGTTGCTGGGGAAGCACTGGATGCCATGTGGCCCCTTGTGAGGAGGAGAAAGTAGAAGGAGCCTGGGAATCAATTCCCCGAGGCTGTGTCCTTTCCTTTTATAAAATCTGAGCAAAGACCTAAATGAAATCAGAGAGGGAGGCTTGCAAAGCCTAGGGGGATAGTTTCCCTGGATTGGAAAGAGCATGTGCAAAGGTCCTAAAGCAGAAGTGAGTGGCTTGTCCAAGCTGTTAGAGCTGGGTGAGCAAGAGATCAAAGAGGTTGGCAGTGGCCAGATTCCTGTAGGCCATAATGAAGCTTCTGGATATTATCTGGGGGTGAGAAAGGAAAATATTGGAGTGTCTTGACCAGGATATGAACATAGAGGCAGCAACTGAGGGTTACTCAGGGACAGTAAATAACGTTGCCAGTAAGTAGCAAGGTCAGAATTAAATCTCCTGTCTATCTGACTCCAAAGAGAAGTCCAGAGCCGATGCCATTGCCAAGGCCCAACACAGAAATGTTTCTTTCTCAGAAAGTTGTCTGAGACCTAAAAATTCAACCAAACTCTTGGTTTTTCTTTGCTCTGGGACCCACCCTCATAATACCATGGTGCATGGGAACTTCCCAGCCCAAGAAAGGGACACCTACTACAATCGGCATTTTTGCCAAGATCAAATACAGTGTTTCTTTGTGATCATTAAAAATTGTTAACACAGAAGCATGTTGCACAGGAACTCATTTATGACGCCTCATGGGTAAATGCAATTTTTAGCAGTTAAGTCACTTGAAAATCATTGGTATGCTTACTATTTAAAAGAAACTGAAAGAAAGCCTTAGTAAAGAAAAAGAGAATCATCCTGTAAACAAATAATGGCTTCCTAATTTCTTTCCTTCCCCAGAATTATAGTTTCTGTACATGGGGTTTTCTTTTTTTTTTTGGGGGGGGGTGGGTTTTGTTTTTATTGAAGTTCAATTTGCCAACATATAGTATAACTGTACATGGGGTTTTCTTAAAGCAGTGGATGCCTGAATTATGAGTGTCAACATCACTGCACTATGTCACCAGTGTTAAGATATGTAACATTAGCTACAGCATGACGAGGTTTACTATAATTAAACTCCTTCTCCTCCTGATGAAGAAGCACCCACACCAAGTAGAACTGGCCCATCAAATCTAGTGAATTGACACAACCTCTTTTCATTGCCATCTTCTCCCTGATATTACACTGAAACAGTCCCCCTGGGATACTGGGACACTGGATTCTTTTAGTCCTACTTCTGAATTTTATTTGGCCAAACAGAACCAGGCTTTAACTCACCAGAGGGCTCCCACAAGAAGCAAATGTAGGTGTGTTTTGAGTGTGCTGATGATCAAAGAGAGAAACCAACTTTTGTGCCAGCAACTCTTGATTATTCAGGGGTGGATGATCCAATTTGTGGATTAGCTGGGCCTCTTGGCCTTTCCTGATTTCACTGATCATTAGCCCATGGCCCCCTCAGGCCAGAAAGATAAAAGGAGTGCCAGGCAAAGCGGTCTGGTGGCTTCTTGGCGATCCTGTAAAAGGGGGCAGGGCAGAAAGGCAGTCATATGCAATAGGGAAAATGAGGTTTAGGGATTATCTGGATTTCAATGAGCTGGTTTCTCCATAGCTTCCTGGCCCCCCACCTGAGTCCCTAACGCTGGGTAATGGACAGTTTGCCTTGGATGGAGTGGGGCGTAGAAACAGAGCCTGGTGGATTGAGAATGTGTGATTTCAAGTGCCTGGGGGGCAGGGGGTGGGATGGGAAGATGAGGCTGCCCTCTATGGGCTGGGAGATCCTCAGAGCATCAGGCTCCTCACCATTTCTGTGGTGAGGGTGTCAGGGAAGGCATGGTGGGGGCGGTAGGGGCTTTTACCCAGAACATCTCTGCACCAGGAATGGCAATGCTTTTAACCCTAGAAAAGGAAGACTCCATCCTCTTACAGAACACTTTCTTAAGATTCCAAAAGCTTCTTAGGAGGAGAAGGAAGAGTGAGAGAGGGAGAAGGAGGGGGGGGCGACAGAGAGAAAAGAAGGAGCAGGAAGTAAGGAAGAAGAAAAAGAAAGAGGGAGGAAAGGAGGAGGAAGGAAGGGGGAAGGTGGGGAAGGGGAGAGAATGGGAAAGCTGGGAGAGTGGGGAGGAGGGAAGGAGTATGGGGAGAGGTGGGGGAAACTGCAGTCCAGCCTCAAGGAGTTCTGATTCCAAAAGCTGGTCTTAGAACAGCCCTTCTCAATGACCAGATCAGACTGAGCAGGTATTATGGGGATCATAAATCTAACCCCTTAGGAAAGTCAGACCATCAGGAAAGAGGGCCAGAGGGATTTCACAGAAGCAGAGGCAGGTCTTCCAAAGTGGCAGATCTGCCACTTACCTGCTGTGTCTCTGAGCCAGTTACCCTGGAAGCCTTTTTCCTTATGTGCAGAGTCAGAATGGTAAGAGTGCAAATTTCCTCCCACAGCTGAAAGAAAGAACTGAGATCCCTAAGTACAGGTAGGGAACGCAGAAAGCCCTGGATGGATGAACAGATTTCCAGAAGAGGCGGATGAGCCTCAGCCCCCGCAGAGATGCCCACATCCGCATCACCTGCACTCTGTTTCTGGTACCCGAGTGGCTGGCTGGCTTCACCACCACTTGGTGTTTCAGCTGTTCGTGGTGGTAAGGCATCCAGGACACCACTGGGCTCATGTATGGATTCCGAGATCAACAGCCCAGTGATAAGAAGTCTGGTCTAGGCACTTTGAGAACCAAGTCCTGGATGACACTGGCTCCTTCTGTGATGTTAGCAAGCCACACACCTCCTCTTCATCTCGGTCACTATTCTTCAAATGAGAACAAGAATTCCTCCTCTGCCTCTAGAGAGGTGGACAGTGTGAGCTGCAGAGTGAAAAGTGTCATAAATGAAAGGATGAGGCAGGGGGTTAATCTAATTTTTTTTATTTTTAGTTACCCAAAAGGATTTCCTAATTTTCAAAGTGTTTTGCAAATATTGATATTCTAAGGCTCAGTGTCAAAGCCTGAGCCAAACAAAGGAAATCCATGGAGCTGGATGCCCAGGAGAAGGGAGAAACCCCAGGACTCCTGCTTTCTCTCAAGGATAAGGAAGTAGAGGCAGGCCTCACAAGATACTCACTAACCCAGTGCCAAAAGCAAGATGAGAAGTTTTAGTGTGGAAAAGAGTCTTGACTTCTCAGATCCCTGAAAGTGGTTCCTTGGACCACTCTGTAAGGACCACTGCTCTGGAGTGGTGTGGCTCAAACTTTAATGTGGCTATAAACCACTTGGGAATCGTATTAAAATGCAGGCTCTGATAGGGAGATCTGATCAAGTGATCTGAAGTGACCAAGATTCTGACAAGTCCCCAGGTGACACTGCTGCAGATGGCACTTCGACCACACTTTGAGCAGCAAGGCCATAAAGACTGGCCAAAAGTTTGCCTTTGACTAAAATGACCATAAATTGGGACACCTGGTTGGCTCAGTAGTTGAGCATCTGTCTTTGGCTCAGGTTGTGATCCTGAAGTCCTGGGATCAAGTTCCAATCAGGCTCCCCATGGGGTGCCTGCTTCTCCCTCTGCCTATGTCTCTCTCTCTCTCTCTGTGCCTCTCAAATAAATAAAATCTTATTAAAAATGACCATAAATTGGATCTTACAAATTGGGGGATATAATTCCAAATAGTGGGAATGGGTGGGAAGGCCATTCTAAGTAGAAGAGATGACGGAAGCAAAGATACAGATGTAGGAAAAGGCAAGTCTGGCCAAAGCGTAGAGTTCATAAAACCCTCAGGCTGCCTGCCACGCCAACCCCAAGGCAACAGTATGGTGTGCAGCCTCCAGTCCAGGCAGAGAAGCCACCGGTTGGTCTGGTACCTCTATGCAAGGGGTGTTAGACTTATCCCCACCCATAATTACCATAACAAGTATCTTTTGAGCAACAGTGAGAAGCAAAGAACTCCACAAGACAGTAATAACCTTGCTTTTCCATCATCCATCTCCACTTCAGTTTTCCCCTGAGAATCATCATTTTCCCACTCGCAGTCTCATGGGGCTGACCCAGGAGAAGCCCATGATCTGGGTTCACCCAATCAAAGCACAGCCTCCTTCTGGCCACAGTGATTGGTTCAGGAATGGGCACAGGACCTGAGCAGGTCACTGAGGACTCCCCCTGGTCTTCTGTTAGTTTTCCAGAGACACCATGTGGGGACACCACCTAGAGAGAGATGTCCAAGGAGCCCCAACTCATTGAGTCTTCCAGCCCAGACTTCAGATACAAGAGTGAAGAAGTTTCCAGATGACCCCAGCCCCAGAACTACCTGACTACGATTGTCTGAGGAACTCTGAGCAGGAACTGCCTAGCTAAGCCCAGTCAACCCTCATACTCATAAACAAAATAAATGAGTGTTGCCTTAAGCCACTGATTTGGGTGGTTTATTATGCAGCAATAGATAGCCAGAACCAGGTCTTCTTGGCTTACCTATTAATTCCAACAGTAAAAACACCAGGAAATGAATCAAAACCCAGGGCAAGGAAGCCCTTGGCTAAATAACAAATTCTCCAACTGTCTTCACTTTGAATCAACATGTTATTTGTAGGTTTTGTCAACAGGCTCTCACTGTACAGCTGCCTCAGGTAACTGTCATTTTCCTGAGCATCTGCCATGGGGCCAGTCATCCTGTCAGACATTTCAAATGCCATATCATAAGTTGAAACAGAGACATATCATTACCCTATTTACAGACAAGAATACTGAGGCGTAGAGAGATTAACCTCAGCTTGTAAATCATGAGGTCAAGATCTGAACCCAGCTTTCAGACCCAAAGCCTGTCTTCTCCAAATCCCAATGCCCACTGATTTCTTCTCTCCTGCAGTACTTTAAAAATTCCCTATGGTATTTATTTTCCACTGTAAGGCAAGGTTATAAAACCCTTTTCCTGTCCAGCATATCACAGAGAATGTCTTATCACATTTCAAAACCCTGAATTTTCCTATTTCCAGACATCTGTACCTCCCACCTTGACCTATGTATGCATAATGTGTCAAGAATGAGAAGCCGTGTGGCACAGGGAAGGAAAGTGGACTTTGTGGTCAGAGGCCCCAGATAAAATCCTGGCTTTGCCACTTGCCAGCTGTGGGACATCCAGCAGTGACTGAACCATACTCTCGGAATCCTCCTCCCTAAAAGAGATGTAAAGAGTGCCACTGCATAGACTTGTCATAGGAGAATCACACCTAATTGTCATAGGAGAATCACACCTAATTGTCTAGGCCACAGTGGGAGCAGAGTGAGTGTTCTATAAAGTTGGGTCATTTCCATTATGATACATTATATCACCCATTTACTGACATTTTACTGGCTCTCTTGGTTTCACCATCTAGGATTGTAAAATCCTTATAGAATGAGATATTTCTAGTGTTTCTTCAGCCCATGGTAGAGTATTAGACATGCAGGGGGTGCCTGATAAACATTTGTTAACAGTTTGCCTGGTTTAAATCTCTTATGTTTCAATGACAAGGCCATGGAAGGCCATACTGGCCAACATTGTCCTTTGATCATATGGATGGTAAATATATGTAAGGAATATTGAGTAGGAGAAGGAGATAGTTGGCAGGCCTTGCATAACTTGCCCAGACCTTAGAAAGCTTGAAACTGGAGCTAAGATACCCAGATTCAAATTCTGACTCAGCCATCGATGAGGAGACTGCATTCAGTGAGTCCCAACTCCTATTAGCCTTGGCTTTCTGATCTGTAAAGTGGGCATAACAATATCTATCAGGTATTATGGTGAGTAAATGAGACATTTAATGGAAGCCACAGGTTAGCACATACAGGGGCTCCATGAAAGGAAATGATTATCATTAGCTATTATACATTTGGGGATAAAATGCCCGGCTGACTCACTTCATATGGTAGTTTTGTGGACCCAGTGAGGATGGATGGCATGCTGCTTTCCAAGTATTTATAAAGTTCAATGCAAATGAAGTAATTAAAATCCAGAATAAAGTCTAAACCATCCAATATTAATATCTTTTCTGTTTGCACCTGCAAATCAGAATACAGACAATAAAGATGAAACTGCTGGGAAAATTCAGAGAAAGAGTAGCCTCAATGATCCACGGGCCTGGAGCTGGAAAGGGCCTTTAAGAACCTTCACGATCATTTGACTCACCTCATTTTTCTGGGGGCAAAATCAGGCCCAGAGAGTACTGCTCTCATTGAGAGTACAGAGTATAATAGCCTTGTTGGCATAACCGAGAAGGGAACTTGACCCAGAGGCCCAGTCCAGTGCCATTTCACTATTATCCGTCCTTCTGGCCTGCATTGGCTGCATGATGATTCAGGCATCTGCCCTCTGGAATATTCTCAGGCAAACACTGGATGTAACTGAAAAATAAGTAAATAAACACAGAACAATTTTAACACCTGAACATTTCCTCATGCCTGGGAGTTGCAGAAGAAAATGCCTCTGGGATATCCTTCTCTAACTTCCTTTCTCAATAATGGCATAAAAATTGAAATAAGTGCTAAGGATGCATAATATGCCTTGAAGAAAATATGCTTTTTTTTTTTTTTTTTTTTTTTAACAGGATGCTTCTAAATCCACCCCACAAAGGCTCTGAGACACGAGGTTTAAGTCTGGCTGGGGTTCAACCATGAGGCCAAGTGTCTGTCTTTGATAAACAAAGCTCTTCAACACTGGTAAAAGCTTATCAATGTCAGTATCTGAATTTCTATGTTTTCATGACGCTCTTGATGTTCTAAACATTCTGCATGTAATGCTGGGTTTAAATGTTATATTAATTCCTTGCACATAACGAGGCTGTCTTTTTTTCCCTGGTCGCCCAGGCTTGAAGGCTCAGTCACCTCTGACCTGCCTCTGCATTCTGAGCCCTACGTCCATCCGATTCTTGCACGATCATTTTTTCTTTCCATCCCTATGCCACTGTCCTGCAACAGCAGCCCTCCTACCTCAGGCCTACCACAGCCTCCCCAACCCCAGACCCGGCCTGGACATCACCCCTGGATTCACCCACAACAAATGCCCCCTAACTCTGTCACTTCGGGGCTCTCCTTGTCCACTGGCTAAAGTCAAAAAGTCTCAGCCCTGCAGTAGCTCTATCCTTTCATCCCTGCCTTATCTCCCCCATCCCCTGAAAAAAATTTTTTTCCAGCCCCTGAAATTTTAATTTGCTTGTTTCCTGGTGACTGTGAATGCATACCGTTCTCTGCATCTTCAACATCCCCTCCTGCCTCTACCTATCAGAACCTCAGTCAACTTTCATTTCCTGGAAACTCCAAGGCCACTTCGTCTAGTGAAGTATCTGCAGGTCACCTCAGCCAGACATTCCCAGTTCCCTTGTCAGACCTCCCTCCCATAACCTCAGACCGCACCACCACGTTGCTATATCACAGTGCCCCTCCTGGAACACACTTTCTCTTAGGTCGGGGACCAGATTTCATTCTTCACCCCTCCATAACAAAGCATTTTGTCCTCCACATTCTAGATGCTCAACAATGATCTTCTGATCAAATGAAAAGGAAAACCAGCCATAAAAATTCTTACCTTTCTCTCTCTTTCTCTCTTTTTAACCCAGTGCCTTCCAAGACACCTAGCAGAACCCAGTAGGCTCAAGACTGAATTCCTCAATACTGATTACTCCCTGGACAATAATTTGAAAGTTCCCTGGCTGCCCCTGTGCCTCAGTTTCCCTACCTATGACAACATAACAAAAACGCTTCTTAACTTACTTTACAAAGCTACTTATTTTCACCTAAAAGGTGGCAATGTCATGTTTGTTTTGCCTCGTGTTTTATCTCTAAGAGGCTAAGAGCACTGAAACATACAGGATTCTGTTTGGAAGAACAAGACCCAGGGCCCGTTGCTTGGAGTTCACTGCCAGCCCAGGGGAGAGAGACAGGTTCTCTCACCAACCAGAAAGGAAACAGCTGCGGTGACAGATGTTGGTGGTGCTGATTATTCTAGGGATGTTTGCATTCAGATTTCCCAGGCAGTCTTGGTTTTTTGAAGTCAGTCTCATTTGATGGGTTTCCCCAGGTCTTGGGGGTGAAAACAAACCGCGGCCTTATCCCACACATTTCATTTGTTTCCTCTCTCTACCCCACAAGCACACCCGGGACATCCACATGCCACACACACCCTCTCTACCTCCCCGCGACTTCACCGTTGCGTTTTGAACATAAATGGCCCTGGGGGAGAGAGACCTTTTCATTCTTCCTTCAGTCGCTTTGTGTTTTTTTGTAGGTGTGTGTTTGTTGGAGGGTTATGGGGTGGGGGTGTCTGGCTAAGCCACATCGGAGGAGGCCAGTTTCTCCAAAAGACGTGCAAACTTCTGATCCCACAGGGGACTTCAACTGAATACCAAAGAGGGGTGTCTTTGTTCCTTCTAAACGGAGTATTTACTTTGAGCTGGTAAAATGAATTAATGAAAGGAAGTGGTACCTTCAGCTTCTGGGGGAGGGGTGATAAGTGAAATCAGGAGGTGGGGGGGGGGCGGTGGTATTTGCCGCCAGCCCCTCAAACACAGAGAAGAGGGGCACATGAGGATGGAGGGTGGTGAGGGAGGGTGGCTCCCGTAGGGTTTTCTAAAATAGACTCTGCTAGAAAACAGGCTACTCTTTGCTGGGATTAAAAATTGCCTCATAATACTGTAAGGCCCATGTATATGCAAGCAGTTGGGAGTTATTACGGGCCTAAAATAGGAAACCATTCGCTTGATCTTTTGCTTCAATCCTATTAGGGGCCCCCTGGAGCTCGAGAGAGATACCAGCCTGTCATGTCCCTGTTGCTGTGACGACCCTGTCTTTATAGAACAAGAAAGAGAAATGGTAGTGATTGGCAGACCTTGCTTGCCCCCGTATGTAACACAAAGGGCTACAAAACGAAGAGGAAGTGAGGCCCTTCTCCGAGGTCTGACGCTTCTTAACCCTACAGCACCGTCCACCTGGCCCAAAGAGCCCCCACCGCGGCCTCCCCGGAGGGACGGGAGGGAGCCCCCCGCGCTCCTGGCGCGCTGATGCCCAGCGACCGCTAATTACTTTTTTGTTTAATTATGACCAATACCACTAAAAAAGAAAAACTAAGAGCAAGTGAAACATCAGCTTCTGGAGGAAAAAAAAAATGTGCGCGGGGGTCTGCGGGCGGGGAAGGGAGCCACGGTCCGCGGGCACCGTGCGCCGACGCCGCGGCCTCCAACCCGCCGCCGTCCTTGCGGCCTCTCCCCTCGGGCTCTCGCCGGGGCTCCTCCGATTCCCGCTCAAGTGGAGCAAAAGTGCCCAACGCGGTTCAGTTTGCGCGTTTTCTCGGCCGTCCGCGCGGGAACCGGGAGACGCGGCCGCGAGCGGCGGGGGGCGGGGGGCGCACTCGCGGGGGCCCGGGGCCGGGGCCGGGGAGGGGCCGGGGAGGGGCCGCGGGGGCAGGGAGCGCCGAGTGGCCCCGGACGCGGCGGCATCTGGCCTCGGCCCTGCCGGGGCCCCGGGGCCCCGGGGCCGTGACCCTGCGGGGTGCGGGGCGCGGGGTGCGGGGTCGGGCGCGGGGCGCGGGGGCGGCGCGCCCAGCCGAGGGCCGCGTTGGGTGTCCGCCCGCCCCGCGCCCGCGCCCGCCCCGCCCGGAGCTGCCGGTATTCACAGCCGCCAGGCGCTCGCCGGGGCTCCCGGGCTCCGAGGGACCGGCCTCGGGCCGAGGACCGTTGCCCCGGACTCCGGGGCACGCGGTGGGGCGGGGGCGGGGGCGGCGGAGGGTGGAGGAGGTGGAGGTGGGGGCGGGGGGAGGGGGGAGGGGAAGCAAAACAGAAAGAAAAGTTTCTTTCGGGGGAAGCAGTGAGATAGGAAATGAAGCTCCGCTCCGTAGTTCGGCTGAAGGGAAACGCTGTCTGACCCCGGCACGTACCGCGTTGGGATAAAACTCTTTAATCTCCTGCGTGCCGAGCCCCCGCAGCGCTCGGACGCCCCAGTCCCCTGCAGGGCGCAGACGTCACCGAAGGCGGCTCTGTCCCCCGGCGGGTCCCTCCGCCAGCTCGAGGCTGTGCGGGGCGCGCCAGACAAAGCGGGCGCAGGAAGGGGGCTTGGCAGGCGAGCCCGGGACGGCCCCGCCAGCGCCCACAAGTTGCCGAAGGCGAGCCCCGCGGCCCCCCGAAGCCCCCGCGGCCCCTGCCCGACCCCGACCCCGGCCCCGGCCCCGGCCCCGACCCCGGCCCCGGCCCCGACCCCGGCCCGGCCCCGGCCCTCTCCCAAATACGCCGCGAGCCGCCCGTCCGCGGCTTCACGCGACGCCCGAAGATCCTACGGCGAGATGCTGAGGTTTGGGGGCGAGAGACTCGCCCGTCGCCCAGGTTCAGTGTTGTGGGTTCTCTTCCCGCCAGGCGTAATAAAGGAAAATATTTTAACTGCGACCTACAAGCTTGCTTCCCCCCCCCCCGCCTTTTTTTTTTTTTTTTCCTTTCTACTTTCTTTTTTTCCAAGAAAACAAGATCAAGAAAAACCAATTATAAGGCACGGCACCGAAGTTAAATGAAAATGTAATCCGGCAATGCGGGGAGCAAATTAATTTTTTAAAAGCTAGATTTTAGTTAGAAAAAATATATATATACATTGTTCTCTCTGGTAACATTTGTTAATAAAACTGTGCTCGATTTCGGGCTGAAGAATCAGTACTAACCCAGAACTCTGAGGTCACTCTCTGGGTGCGTCGTCTTTAGAAATTCTAATTTGAAAATGTTCAAGCCTTCTTTGGGGTCTTTGTTTTGATTTCTAAATAGAAAGGTTTGGGGGGTTTTGTTTTGTTTGTTTTGTTTTGTTTTGTTTTTATTCAAAAAATACTCCCTCTCTGTTTAGACCCGAGTGGTCTTGGAAACTGGGAGGATCTAGAAAAGGGTTTTCGGAAAGTGACTCAATTGATATGTTATTGCAATAATAAGTAATTTAAGAAAAAAAAACTTTCTCCCTCTCAGGTGGACGTTATATCTCTAACGATGCTCTTCACTATTGGAAAAATGGGCACACAGATAAGTTGCTCTAAACTAGGGCTTGCTTTCAGCGCTAGCCTCACACCAAATAAAGAAGGTTTTGTAATTTGGGCTGTTAATGGTGGGGTTTTGTTTTCTTTTTTCTTTTGGTTTGTTTTTTAAACACTCTTGTTGGGTCTCCTGCAGCTTATATTATCTTCGTAAAGGAAAGTTTGTCATTTCAAAAATGCCTCCAGCTGGCACACAAAAGGAAAATCACAGTGCTTCATCCTAAAGATATTTTTAAATTTCCAAACATTAAACTACAATAGTAAATATTTTTTAAATGGAATGAAATGTATGTCTGATTAACTGCTTCTTCGCTGTTCCTTAGAATCTCCAACAAGGCCATTTCCTTAGTGTAGCGTTTGACGCCATTACAAACCCCACCTTGTTAATTTTCTTACACGGAGAAAAAACTATCTTCCTCAAATCTTCATCCTATTCCTGTTTTGTTTTGTTTTGTTTTGTTTGTTATCTTGACCTACCACATCAACTGAGTCCAGCAGGAAGGACCTGACAGATGTTACATGACACGAAGGGGAATTATTATTTGGGTTTTTTAAGACGAACTCTTCAGTCTAATTTATTTTTTAAAATGGGAGGGTTTTTGTTTGTTTGGATTGTTTGTGGGTTTTGTTTTGTTTTGTTTTGTTTTACTGTACTTGCTTAAAACAGGGCTCAAGAAAAGAAAGCCACGTCCTCTTGTACTGTATCGGCAGTGAATTTGCACCACCTTCTGGTAGGTTTGAGAATGACGAAAATACCGAAGCTTCATAAAAGAATTTTTTTTTTCACGTGGCTTCTATGAACATTGTCCTATTTGTATCTAAACACAGAGCACCAGGGAGCGTCTCTGAGAACTCACAGCAGATTTCCTACAGCCTGATTTTATGAAAATTCTTTGAACCCGGAAACCTTTTTTTTTCTCTTTTTTGAAATCGTATCCCTGAAAGAGCTTAGAAAGTCCCTAACTGGTCCGTGTGTATTAATTTACTGAAATGCCTGGCAAGAAAGTAAGGAATGGCTATAGAATAGTCCTGTTCTATTTTGGCTTTCCTCTGTAGAGTGCTTCAAAACAAATCAGAGGCTCTAACTGTAGCAGCAGAGAAACAAACGCTTCTCTTTCTTGGGTTCGTAAGACCCTCATTACCCACAATTAATCATAATGACACGCTGTATTCAGGCTTCTTGCTGGGGTCTGGCAAGGAGCACACAGATGTGGCTTTCTGTAGATTTCAATCCTTTCTGCAATATGGATTTCAGGATACAGAGCTCATTAGTACACATTACCAGCTCCCTGGGTTTGCTGTTTCTCTCAAAAGTGCTGGTCAGCACTAGGGTGCCGAGGGCTTTCACGGCCTTCAAATATAGAGCATTTTTTTATGGCTTTCCTGCCTGGTGATATAGACCACAGAGTCCAAAGGTTGATCTTTTCCCTCAAAGCCAAGCTAGATTTTTACAAATAGAATGTCCAACGCTATGCATATGCATAAATGTGTGGGATAGATCTATCTTCTTATATGAAGGCCTCTTATTCAAGGAGAAAATTAACTTGATGATGTACTTTCAAAACTGTGTAGAAAATTAAGATCATGTTCCAGTAAAGAGCCCAAATGTTTTGCCTGCACAATCAAACTCGTAGAGAGAAAGATGTGGAATTGGGTGAAATTAGTGGAATCATTTGTTGAATTATTCATCTTATGTTAACTGACAAGCATTTACTTAGCCCCTGATGTGTGCCAGGTCTGTGAAGCTGAAACCCACAGGCTGGCTGCCATGGGCTGGTTGGTTGTGCAGCAGGTAAAATGGTCTTCACCTGAGTTAGCAGGGGCTCTCCAGCAGAACTGTGTTCAGGGCATCTACCCAGACAAGGCTGTTGGGTAATTTGTATAATGTTAAGACAACCCCATCAAGGAAGACCAACAAAATTATTTTCTCATCAGCATAGCTTAAGCTCTTTATTACAAACTTAAGATCGTGAGAAAAGCATATGGAGAACACTATAAACTTTCTTGAGGGATATTCCAAAATAAGATCATTGTTGGGAAAATCATTTGTGGAAAAGGTTAAGTCAACACACGCCTTAACCAAAAATAAATTTCATGTCACCAAAGATTTACAGCCAAGAATTGAAATTGGAAAAATAAAATGAGCGAAAGACAAATAGGCATCTCAGTAGAGAAAAGACATAGCTAATAAATATAAGAACAAACCAGGGACATGCAAAGCCAAGACATAATGAGATAGCATTTTATGTCTAATGCCCATACTGATACTATTTTTACAGATAACAGAATAACAGTCAACTGGGGGGGGGGGGAAGTCTAGCAATACCAAGTGTTAGAGAGGATATGGTTCCACAAGATCTCTTAAACAATGTTTCTGGAAGGAAAAGATATATAACTACCTTGGAAAACAACTTGGCACATATTATATAACTCAGCAATTCTACTCCCAGGTGCATACGCAACAGAAACCTTTTCACCTGAAGCCCAGGGAAAAAAATGTGAAAGTGTGCTTGGAACAAAGGTTCATAAACGGGGGCATGTATGGAAAACACAGTAGCATATGGATACAACTGACTATATGCCTCGGTTAAGGTAAAATGAGACAGGTACACTGATTAATCTGAGCAATATAAGAGGATAAACACAGAATCTGGATGGTTTCTTGAGTAAAAAGAGGGAGGAGGACAGGGTGGTGCAGAACACATAAAAGATATGTAAATTGGGCAGCTCCGGTGGCTCAGCAGTTTGGTGCTGCCTTCAGCCCAGGGCCTGATCCTGGAGACCCAGGATCGAGTCCCACGTCCGGTTCCCTGTGTGGAGCCTGCTTCTCCCTCTGCTTTTGTCTCTACCTCTGTGTGTGTGTGTGTGTGTGTGTGTGTGTGTGTGTGTGTCTCATGAATAAACAAATAAAATCTTTACCAAAAAAAAGAATGCAAATTACTTCAAGACTTTAAGTTACTGGGTGGTGGGTTCATGGGTGCTTATCACATTCTTAAAATCAAGGCAATAAATGCATGTAAGAGGACCATGCATGTACCAATGATAACATGTCATGAATAAGCAATTCTCTGCCCCTAAGATTCAACAAAAATCAAATAAAACATAAAATAAGGTGCTTGTACCATTTTCTTGTGACAAAGGTTCTTACAGACATATCCTCAATAGCAAAAACCGTAAAGAAATTACTTGTAAATTCAACTACCTAAAACTTGGCAAATTTTTCGTACCAAGAAACATACTTTAAAGAATTAAATCTAAACAAGTTAATAAAAACATTTTCACCACATGTGAGTTAATAACCATACGACATTAATTTTAAAATTCCTTCAAAGCAACAGAGACATTCTAAAGATGGGAGGCAATGGGCTTCCTCCTATCGGTGGGTATGAATCCCTGTGTCACTCAGAATTCCAATCATGGCATAATCATAACGGCAGCTACCACTTATCAAGACTTTATTATGTGCCAAGCACTCTTCCAAGGGCTTTCCATGTGTTTAATCGCTACAACAACCCCAGAAGGTAGAGACTATTATTATACACATTTTTTCAAATGAAAAACCTTTGAAATCTGTATCATAATGTGCTTCTTATACCACATTGGCAATTCCTCATGCCTAAACTGCTCAAGATAAATACAAAAGTGACTGACAACTTTTAAAATGTTTCCTTCTGTTCCCATCTTGAATGCTCACATAACTTCAATGCTTCCAATACTGCATCTTTCTATACTTTGGATGCAAAGAGGTCCAGAAAGGGTGAAAAAAATATACAGCCTCTGACCAGTGATTCCATTTCCAGGGATATATTGTAAGAAAATGAGTAAGGATATGTGCCAAATTTTAGCTACAAGAGCATTCATACCAGTGCTTTCTGAAATAAGAAAATTATAATAACCTCCATGTAAGGCACTAAGAAATTGGCTGAATAAATTGCAATACATTCACAGGATGCCATAGTCTGCAGTCCTTTTTTTTTAATTTATCAAATTGTGTTTTTGATTAAACTTTTTATTTTGAGAGAATTGTGGATTCACGAACAGTTGTAAAGAATAATTTGGAGAGAGTTCCTATACCCTTTACCCAGTTTCCCTCAATGGTAACATCTTGCAAAACTACAGAATATGGCAAGATACAGAATGTTTCCAACATTTCCACAAAAGCATCTCATGTTGCCTTTTAAAGTCAGACCTACTATCCTCCCACTGCCTTCCCCTCCTTAAGTCTTTGGCACCCACTCATCTCTTTCTACATTTCTATAATTTTGTCATTTCAAGAATGTTATGTGAATGTGATTATACAGTATATAGCCTTTGAGGGTTGGCTTTTTTCACCCATTTTAATTCTCTGGAGACTCATCCAAATTGTTGCATGAATCAATAGTTTGCTCCTTTTGATTCCTGACTAGTATTCCATGGTGCAGACGTATCAAAGTTTGTTTAACCATTCACTCGCTGAAGAACAGCTGGGTTGTAGCCCTTTTGGGGCTATTACAAGTAAAGCTGTTATAATCATTCCTCTACAGGATTTTGTGTGAACATATAGGTCTTCATTTCTCTGCGACAAATGCCCAGGAGTACATTATTAGGTTGTATGGTAGTTGCATGTTTATTTATTTAAGAACTCCCAAACTGTTTTTCCAGAGTGGCTGTACCATTTTATACTCTCACCAGCAAATACACAAAAGATCCATTTTTCTCTGCATCATTGCCAGAACTTGATGTTGTCATTAATTTTTATTTTAGAAAAATAAAAAATGTTTTAAAGATTTTATTTATTCGAGAGAGAGAGACAGAGAGAGAGAGAGAGAGAGGCAGGCAGAGGGAGAAGCAGGTTCCATCCAGGGAGCCTGATGTGGGACTCGATCCCAGGACTCTAGGATCACGCCCTGGGCCAAAGGCAGGTGCTAAACCACTGAGCCACCCGGGAATCCCCAAAAATTTTATTTTTATTTTATTTCTATTCTGATAGAAATGTAGTGATATGCCATTATAGTTTCAATTTATATTTTCTAATGACAAATTTACATGCTGAATATATATATATATATATTGAAAAACTGAAAAATTAGAGAGTTCCCATATATCCCCTACGTCCTTACATGTATAGTTTCCCTCACTATCCACATCCCACACCAGAACGATATATGTTATAATCTGTGAACCTACATTGACACATCATCACCCAAAGTCCACAGTTTATTTCCATATTGCACATTCTATGGGTTTTGAAAAATATATAATGACATGTGTCGACCATTATATTATTGTACCGAATAGTTTTAGTGCCCTAAAAATCTTCTTTGCTCTATTTCTGTCTTTCTCCCCACTAAGCCCTGGAAATCACTCATCTTTATTACTGTTTCCAGAGTTTTGCCTATTCCAGAAAGTTAAGTAGTTGGAATCATAAAGTGTACAGCCTTTTCAGATTGGCTTCATTTACTTAATAACATGCATTTAAGTTTCTTTCGTGTCTTTTCATTATTTAGTAGCTCCTTATATTTAAAATAACATTATATTGTCTAGAATGCATACAGTTTATTTATTCATTCCCCTACAGAAAGGTATCCTGTTTGCTTTCAAATTTTAGCAATTATAAATAAATCTGCATATTGTCAGTGTTCTGGATTTCAGTCATTCTAATAGGTGTGTGGAGGTATCTCGTTTTAATTTGCATTTCTCTAATGATAGAGGATGTTAAACATCTTTTTCATATGCTTATTTGCTATCTGTATATTTTCTTTGGTGAGATATCTAGTTGAGTCCTTTGTCCTGAGTCTAACTGGATTGTTTGGGTTGTTTTTTTTTTTACTGTTGAGTTTTAAGAGTACTTTATATATTCTACACACTAGTCCTTTGTTGGATACGCGGTTTGCCAATATTTTCTCTCAGTCTATAGCTTGTCTTTTCATCCTCTTAATAGGGTATTTTCAAAAAGTTTTTAATTTTGATGAAGCATAATTTATCTATTTTCTTCTCTTCTGTATCATGCTTTTGGAGTAAAGTTTAAGAAACCTTTAAATTTTTGTATAAGGTGTGAGATTTAAGTCAAAGATATTTTGTGCCAACTGTCCCACCACTATTTGTTGAAATGACTACTCTACTTCCATTGAATTGCTTTTGCACCTTTTTCAAATATCAACTCACTATATTTATCTGGGTCTATTTCTGTGTTCTTTATTCTGTTCTATTGATCAGTGTCTACTCCTCTGCCAATACTGCAGTCTTGATTTCTGAAATTCTGTAATAAGTCTTGAAATTAGGTAGGACTCATTTTTCTCAACTTCTTTTTTTAAACGGCCTTAGCTATTCTAGTTCTTGTGCCTTTCCACTTAAATTTTAGAATTATCTGGACTATAACTACAAAAAAATATTTGCTGAGATTTTATAGGAATTACATCAAACTTGTATATCAATTTGGGGAGAACTGGCATCTTTACTATGTTGACTCTTCCAATCCATGAACATAGTATGTCTCTCCATTTTTTTCAGATTTTCTTTAACTTCTTTCATTATGATTCTGTAGTTTTCAGTATGTAAGTCATGTACATGTTCTGTTAGAGTTACACCTATTTTTGAGTGATTGTATATTTTTAATTTCAGTTTCCACATGTTTATTATTAATATACAGAAGTTGATTTCTGTTTATTGATTTTTGTGTCCTGCGGCTTGAGGAACTTACTTATTCATTCTAAAAGGTTTTTTTTAGGTTCTGTTTTATATTTCTTGAGATTCTCTTTATAAACAATCATGTCACCTGCAAATAAGGACAGTTATTTCTTCCTTTCTAATCTGTATGCCTTTTTTCCTTTTCTTGTTTCTTTGACCTAGCTAGAACTTCCAGCACTATCTTGAATAAGAGTGGTAAAAGTTATGTCCTTATCTTTTTCATGATATTAGAGGGTAAGTAGTAAGTCCTTCATGACTAACTGTGATATTAGTTATAGGGTTTTTAAAAAAATAAATGCTCTTTATTAAGTTGAAGAATGGTCTTTTATTACTTTCCTAAGACTTTTACCATAAATTGGTTGAATTTTGTCAAATGCTTTTCTCCACTAGTTGATATGATCATGTCTTCTTTACCCTATTAATGTGGTGGATTACACTGATTGAATTTCAAAAGTTGAATCAATCTTGCATCCCTCAAAGACAACTTGACCATGGTGTATAATTTTTTTAAATGTATTGCTGAATTCTGTTTGCCAATATTTTGTCAAGGATTTTGCACCTTTATTCATGAGGTGTATTGGTCTGTTGTTTTCTTTTTTTCTTTTTATTTATTTATTTATTTATTTATGATAGTCACAGAGAGATAGAGAGAGGCAGAGACACAGGCAGAGGGAGAAGCAGGCTCCATGCACAGGGAGCCCGACGTGGGATTCGATCCCGGGTCTCCAGGATCGCGCCCTGGGCCAAAGGCAAGCACCAAACCACTGCGCCACCCAGGGATCCCGGTCTGTTGTTTTCTTTTTTTGTGATGTGTTTGTCTGGTTTTGATATTAAGGTAACATTAACTTCATAAAATAAATTAGAAGTGTTTTCTATTTTCTGGAAGAGAATATGTAAAAGGTGGTAGTAATTATTCTTTAAATATTTTGTAAAATTCTGCAGCAAAACAGTGGGCCTGGAGATTTCTTTTATGAAGTTTTTAAATTATGAATTCAATTTCCATAATAGTTACAAGGCTATTCAAATTATCTATCTCATAAGGATGCTTGTGATAGTTTGTATTTTTTGAAAAAGTTATCCATTTAATCTAAGTTATCACATTTATGTATGTAGAGCTGTTCATAGTATTCTCTTATTTTCCTTTGGATGTCTGCAGGATCTATAGTGATATTTCCTGATTCCTTCTTAATATTGGTAATTTGTGCCCTCTTTTTTTTGGTTACAGGTTTGCCAATTTTATTGATCTTTTCAAAGAATCAACTCTTTGTTTCATTTTCTCTATTTTCCTGTTTTCTATTTCACTGATTTCTGTTCTTACCCTTATTATCACCTTCCTTCTGTTTGCTTTGGATTTAGTTTTCTTCTTTTTTTTTCAGTTTTGCACATCTTTAAGTTCTCGAGGTGAGTGCTTATATATTGAGACTTTTCTTCTTCTCTAGTGAATGCACTCAGTCATATAAATTTACCTTTCATTGCTGACTTACCTGCATTCCAAATTTTGATATGCTGCATTCTCATCTCAATTCTATTATTTGTATTTAAAGATTATTTGAAATTGTGTTGTTTAGTTTCCAAGCGCCTGGATATTTTCCTGTTATTTTTATGTTATTAATGTCTACTTTAATTCCATTGTGATCAAAGAACACACTTTGTAAGATTTCAACTGTTTTAAGTTTGTGGAGGTTTGTTTTATGGCCTAAAGTATGATCTACTTTGGCATTTGTTCCATGGGCAGTTGAAAGAATGTATATTCTGCTATTGTTGAATGGAGTGCTTTATAAATGCTGATTCGATTCTATTCATTGATGATGTGTTTGAGTTTTCTATATCCTGGCCAATTCTGTCTAGTTGTTTTATCTAGGCAATTCTTGAGATAAGGGCATTGAAGTCTCTACCTATAATTGTGTATTTGTCTATTTCTCCTTTCATTTCCATCAGTTTTGGCTTCACACATTTTTCAGCTCTGTTGTTTGTTGCATATCCATTTAGGATTGTTATACCTTCTTGCTAAATTCACTTTTTCATCATTATCTAATGTCTCTCTATGTCTGGCAATTTTCTTCATTCTGAAGTATATTTTACCTACTTTGTCTAATATTTATATAACCACTTCTGCTTTTTTTTTTATGGGAATGTCATTTTATTATTTTTTTTTATAAATTAATTTTTATTGGTGTTCAATTTACCAACATACAGAATAACACCCAGTGCTCATCCCGTCAAGTGTCCCCCTCCGTGCCCGTCACCCATTCACCCCCACCCCCCGCCCTCCTCCCCTTCCACCACCCCTAGTTCATTTCCCAGAGTTAGAAGTCTTTATGTTCTGTGTCCCTTTCTGATATCTCCCACACATTTCTTCTCCCTTCCCTTATATTCCCCTTCACTATTATTCATATTCCCCAAATGAGTGAGAACATACACTGTTTGTCCTTCTCCGATTGACTTACTTCACTCAGCATAATACCCTCCAGTTCCATCCACGTTGAAGCAAATGGTGGGTATTTGTTGTTTCTAATGGCTGAGTAATATTCCATTGTATACATAAACCACATCTTCTTTATCCATTCATCTTTCGATGGGCACCGAGGCTCCTTCCACAGTTTGGCTATTGTGGACATGGCTGCTAGAAACATCGGGGTGCAGGTGCCCCGGCGTTTCATTGCATCTGAATCTTCGGGGTAAATCCCTAACAGTGCAATTGCTGGGTCGTAGGGCAGGTCTATTTCTAATTCTTTGAGGAACCTCCACACAGTTTTCCAGAGTGGCTGCACCAGTTCACATTCTTCTGCTTTGATTAATGTTTGTATTATATATTTTTTTCAAACTTTTTACTTTCAACCTGCCTATGTCATTATATTTGAAGTGGGGTTTGGGGTTTTTTTAGACAGCAGATAGGTGGGCCATACTTTTCAATCTGTCAGTTGTTGCTTTTAATTGGTGTTTTCAGACTATTTACATTAAATTTATATACTGATATTCTCGTGCTGAAATCTAGCATTTTAATTTTTTGTTTTCTGCTTATTCTTTCATTTCTGTTTCTTTTTTCTGCCTTTTTGTGGGTTACATGAACATTTTCTAGATTTCTATTTACCTATAGTATAGGCCTTTTTTTTTTTAAGATTTTATTTGTTCATGAGAGACACATAGAGAGAGAGAGAGGCAGAGATACAGGCAGAGGGAGAAGCAGGCTCCATGCAGGGAGCCTGACGTGGGACTTGATCCTGGGTCTCCAGGATCAGGCCCTGGGGTGAAGGCAGCGCTAAACCGCTGAGCTACCCGGGCTGCTCTAGTATAGGCCTTTAAATGTACTCTTTTTAAAAAAAAAAAAATTTTTTATTTATTTATGATAGTTACACACACACACACAGAGAGAGAGAGAGAGAGAGAGAGAGGCAGAGACATAGGCAGAGGGAGAAGCAGGCCCCATGCACCGGGAGCCTGACGTGGGATTCGATCCCAGGTCTCCAGGATCACGCCCTGGGCTAAAGGCAGGCGCTAAACCGCTGCGCCACCCAGGGATCCCTAAATGTACTCTTTGTATAGGTTTTGTCTGGTTGCTGTAGGTATCACGTCATATATATCACTTACCACAGTCTACTGGTGATAACATTTTACCAGTTTCAGTGAAATACAGAAATCTCATCTCCATTTAATCTCTTTACCCTCCCTCATTTATAATTGCCTTACCTTAAATATTTCTTCTACATATATTTAGAATCACATCAAATAGTGTTATAATTTTTGTTTCAACCATAAATCATAATTTAGAAAGCTCAAGAGAAGAAAAGTCGATGGAATTTGCATGTATTTTTGTTTACTGTATTCTTTCCTTACTGAGACTCCAGTGTTCCCTTCTTTACCTTTCCCTTCCTCTGTGGACCATTTCCTTTAGCCATTCTCTTAAGGTAGGTTAGCTGGCAACAAGTTCACTTAGCCTTTCTTCATCTCAGAATGTCTTGATTTTCCTTTATTCTTGAAAGATATTTTCGCTGGGTTCACAGTTCCCTTCTTTCACACCTGAAAAATATTGTGCCACTTCTTTCTGACTTGTATGGCTTCTGATAAGAAATCAGCTGCCACTGTAATTATTTTCCCCTTATAGGCAAGATGCCATTTTTTACTGGCTGCTTTCAATACTTTTTCTTTTAGTTTTAGAAGCTTAATTATAATTTGTCTTGCCATAGATTTCTTGGATTTATTCTGTTTGGGATTCACTAAGCTTCTTGGATCTGTTGGTTTGGGTTTCTTGCCAAATTTGGAGAGTTTCAGCCATTGTTTCTTCAAGTACTTTTCCTCCTCTCCTTCTAGGACTTCAATGACACAAATGTTAGATCTTTTGTTATATTCTTGGGGTCTCTGAGATTATTTTTTAAGTCTCTTTTTCCACTATTCAGATTTGGTAATCCCCATTTTTCTTTCAGCTTATGGATACTTTCCTCTGTCCTCTCCCTTCTGCTATTGAACCTGTCCACTGAGCTTCCTATTTTGGTTACTGTATTTTTTAGTTCCGACATGCTCTTTTGGTTTTTATTCATATCTTCATTTTTTTTTTACTGTTTCAATGCTTTATTAACAACTGGAAACAAACCCAATAAACTGGAGGTGATGACATCCCAGAAGCCCAAGAGGCAAGGGAAATAGGTTTGCATTTTGTTTTTTGTGTATCTTTTATTAAATGCATCTTAGCAAAAGTAGATTAAAAAAGAAAGGGTCAAAGCCCCAGATGTCAGCAGGGAGGAAGAGCAGACTCAGGGAGGCAGCCTCCTCCTCACCCCCACCTTCTAGGGAAGAGCTCAAAGGAGCTGCTGTTGCACCTTCACACACAGGCCTGAAGGCTGAACCAGCACCCAGGTTCCCAGCCTGAAAGCCTCCCTGCAGGAATGCTTCGGTCGCCTAAGTCCCCCCTTTGCTCCACAACTTAATATTCATATCTTCTATTTATTTGTTGACACTTTCTATTTCTTTTGTGAGGTTTTTCTATTCTTTCAGTGGTTCCCAACATTGTCAGAACTGCTCATTGAGGCATTTTTTTAAAGGGAGATATTTTTTAAAGATTTTATTTATTTATTCATGAGAGACAGAGAGAGAGAGAGAGGCAGAGGCACATGCAGAGGGAGAAGCAGGCTCCATGCAGGGAGCCAATGTGGGACTCGATCCCAGGTCTCCAGGATCATGCCCTGGACTGAAGGAAGTGCTAAATCACTGAGCCACCTGGGCTGCCCTCACTGAGGCATTTTTATCATGATGACTTTGAAATCTTTGTCATATAGTCTTTTTTTTTAAGATTTTATTATTTATTCATGATAGAGAGAGAGAGAGGCAGAGACACAGGCAGAGGGAGAAGCAGGCTCCATGCCGGCAGCCCAACACAGGACTCGATCCTGGGATTCCAGGATCGCACGCTGGTCCAAAGGCAGGCTCTAAACCACTGAGCCACCCAGGGATCCCCTGTCATATAGTTTTAATATCTCTGCCATTTTGGTGTTTGTATCTATTGATGTTATTTTCATTCATTTTGAGATCTTCCTTGTTCAAGGTATGACAAGTGATTTTCTGTTGAAAACAACATTTTTGCATAAATCTCTAGGTCTTATTTAGATCTTCTATTTTAGTTAGCTTTCTTTGACATCACTCCAAGAGGAAGAGATGGACACTACCTCATAATTCCTAGTGATGGTAGAAGTTCAGGTTCCCCACCAGGCCTCTATTTAATACCAAGAGGGACAGAGTACTCTTCCTTACCGCTGGACAGGGTAAGAGTTCTGGCTCTCCACATAGTCTCCACTATTATTATGGTGGAGGAAGCCTTATCACTGCTGGGTGCTGGGCAAAGTTCTGATTTTCTAAGCCTCCTCTGATACCATACTACTGAGGAGGAGGAGAAGTGTCTCATTATTGTCAAGTGGTTGTGGAAGTCCAGGCTTCCCATGTGCTCTCCACCAACACTGTGTTGTTGGGTTTGGGAAGAACTTTTTACCAGCTGGTAGAGATGAAAGTCCTGGCTTCCTCTTTGGCTTTCTCTGACAACACTCCAGTATTTTTTGTGTTGGGGTGCCTCATTACGGCCTTGTGAATCTAGGCTCCCTACCTAGTCTTTTCCATGCATGAGTGGTGTAGGAACAAAATCTTTTTCTGTAGTGTTCAGTTGGAATAGAATGTTTATTGTCTGAAGGTTTTCTATCTTCCGAGGCTGCCTCTTCTCTAGTCCTTTGGCTAGAGAGAGCAGTCTTTGACTGTTTTTTGTTTCTTTGTCTGTCCCCATTGATGTTTTCAGGTTGCTAGCTTCTCCAGTTCCAATTCTGGGATATATGAGGCAAAACAAAATGCAGGAAACTCATCACTGAGTTGTCCTTTGGGTCCCGAAGTTCTTGATCTGACTTGTCTTTTTCTTTCCACCTTCCAGTCTTCTTATATATAGTATATACATAATGTTCAGGAGTTTTAGTTGTATTTAGAGATGGAACAGAGAAGAGTTCCTTTATTCCATCTTCCCAGAAGTAGAAGGACTACTCCTACTTCTTTTAAATGACGTAAATATGTAATTCATGATGGAAATTTCCTTGCAATATGTTTTTTAGTCAATTTAAAAACTGTAAAACACTATATTTTTACAAGAATATTTATACAAAAGTCTAGAAGAGCTTCTAGAGGTGGTATCAGTGATTAATCTGCAGATGTGGAAATCATCACTAATTTTAATTTATCAGTATTTTCTGATTATTTTTAAAGATTTTATTTATTTATTCATGAGAGACACACAGAGAGCGGCAGAGACATAGGCAGAGGGAGAAGCAGGATCCCTGCAGGGAGCCTGATGCGGGCCTCAATCCCATGACCTGGGATCATGCCCTGAACCAAAGGCAGACACTCAACCGCTGAGCCACCCAAGCATCCCAGTATTTTCTGACTTTTGACATAAAAATACCTAAATAGATTTATAAAACATTTCAAAGTATGACTAAGAATTTTAAGGGATTTGAATATATTAGGAATAATAATTATACAATAATAATATAATTAGTATGAATACATAAAATAATAGTAATTATATTATTCCTAAAATATTCAAATCCCTTAATAATTATATTACTTGTGCAGCAACTATTTTGTGTCAGACAAAGGCCTGGGTACTTTACAGGTACTAATCTGACTTCTATGAGTTAGGCTTTACCTGTTCCCATTTTATAGGTGGGGAGAAAAGTTCAGAGAGGTTCAATCACTTGACTGCTTACAACGCTAGTAAGAGCGAGGTTGCTAACTCAGGCTTAACTGGCTTTCTGCTTCCTCCCAACAATCACTAACATATTTGTAATGCTTTATGGTTTACAAAGCACTTTTCACATGTGTTCACATTTAGTCTTCTCAATAACCCCACAGCAAAGTTGAAAAGGGCACTGAAACTGTACTTTGAAAGATTTGGTTTTACTCTATGCCTTCAGTGAGATGTGAGATGTGACAAAATGAGAATTTGAACCAGATGATGTCTCTCCAACTTATTTTGTCCAAGTCTCCTTTGGGAATGTCCCCTGGATTCTTCCCATCCAAAAGCGTACCCACAGGGACGTGGACAACCTGTGGCCATTGAGCTTCCTCCAGTGAAAAAGTGAGCTCAACAGGTGGATGCAGAAAACATCCCCCAAGGGCCATGGGATAGCATAGTTTCTAGAAGGAAGGGAGAGGTTTGGGCCCCTCCTAATTTTGAGTTAAAACACACCACTCATGCTTCAGATTCAGCCATGAGCCCCTTTGATCTTAATGTTTCCCTACCCAAATTTCCAGGAACTCTGGAATTTCAGAGAAATTCTGCAGCAACTCTACAAGAAAGAGGTGGAATAAGTAGGTACATCTCTGAATGTAATCAAGTTGTTCTGCATCATTCTCCCACTTCCTTTTCTTTCTCCCCGCCCCCCCGCTTTTACCTTTTTCTCCCCTTCTTCTTTACTGATTAGGCCCAGGCTGGTTTTTGACTGCCTGGTGTCCTCTCTCTACTCTCCTCCCCACTCCACCTCAGAACCCAGGAAAGACTTCTTTCCCTTCCCAAATTTGTCTTCTTACAGATCATTTGGTCTTCATACTTGTTTTGTTTGTCTTACACGGTGTTAAATAGTTGGGTTTTAGCTGGCTAATTTCATGTAAATTAATTGACAGCACTTGAAAATCAGAAGACATCATAGAGGGCGCCTGGGTGGTTGAGCAGTGGTAACGCGTCTGCCTTCAGGCTCAGGGCATGATCCTGGAGTCCCGGGATCAAGTCCCACATCAGGGTCTCCACAGGAAGCCTGCTTCTCCCTCTGCCTATGTCTCTGCCTCTCTCTCTTTCAGTGTGTCTCTTATGAATAAATAAATAAAATCTTAAAAAAAAAAGACTTCATAGAACTCAGTTGATGATCCTCTTAAAAAGTTGGAAAATCTGGCAATATCACCACACTGTTCCATGGCACCAAGAGGCTAGAGCTGAGTAGTACCCACCCCCTTTAATGGGGCACATTCTCTCTAGTTTATAACTAGTTACAGTTCACTGATTACATTACCTACCAAATGGCATGCTTTTTGTGTACTGCTGTAAATTACTCTCCTTCTATTCCCTGCCTCTATAAAACACCATTGCTCTTTCAGACCGATCCCAGGTCTTCGAAGAAAGCAATCTAAGTAAACTTCTAGACACTACAGTAACATGCTACTGAAGTGTGCTCCCCAGAACAGTAGCATGTGCATCACCTGGGGGCTTGCTGTAAACATAGAGTCTCAAGTTCCACCCCTGACTTACTGAACTAAACTCTGCAATTTCAACAAGATCCCTGGATCATTTGTATGCATATTAAAGTTTAAGATGTGCTGCTATAGATTAATTATCTCATGAAGCTTTTTGCCCTTTATCTCACTCAGGAGTAGATACATTTTAAAATAGAAAGTTTTATAAAATTAATCAGTGAATTTTAGTGTGAATAAAGACTGAAAGAATTTCATGGATTTTAAGGAAAATATTTTCAGATACACCACCTTTTAGATCTGGAAGATCTAAATCCTAAAATTAGACCTGGAAACCCTTTAATAATTTATAGTCCAGCTCTTATTTTGTAGGTAAAAACTTGGAAGTTCAGAGAAGGGAATTATTTTGTCCACAGTCCAAAACTAGTGGTATAGTTAAGAGGAAAAGACAGAGGAAGCTTCCTCACAACGTTGCCAGAGGAAGACGAATGTTACAGTCTTTGGATTACTGATCTCATATTATGTTGTAGGATTTCCAAGCAGCTTGTTTTTTACTTCTGGCCCTGCTTCATCTAGAGCAGTGGTTCTCAACCTGAGTGTGTGGAAGAATCACCTGGAGGGCATGGTGAACAGATTGCTAGACCTTGTGTGCATGACGTGAACACCTCAGCCCTCACATCAAATTCCTTCAGCCCCTTCCATAAACACCTCGGCTAATGCTCAGGCCTAAGGGTATGCATCTGAGTGATACAGTCTTCCCTTGGGAGGATGATCTAGAAAAGAAAATCATGTATGTCATGAATGAAGGCTTGGAGCCAATCAAGAGGGACTCTCAGGGTCCCAGCAGTCAAAATATGGTCAAGAAGGTAGAGGGTATGGTCTCCCCATAAGCACTACCCTTTGACTCTCCAAGATTCTTTACCTTGTTGGGAGGTAGAGAGGACAGGCAGAAGGCCAGATCAGGGTCTCTAAGTTTTGTTACTCAAAATGTAGCCTGACCCAGTAACATCAGTCTCATTTTGGAGCTTATTAGAAATGCAGAATCTCGGTCCTCACCTCAGACCTCGTGAATCAGAATGAGCACTTTAACAAGATTCCCTGGGACTTCTGTGTGCACTTGAAGTCTAAGCAGCACTGGTCTAGGCTCAGGATCAGGGCAGGGCCTTTTACCCTGAGTCTGAGGCAATATTAGTCCTCGCAGATGAGAATGATGCTTTAACTCATCTTTGGGTCCTGTGTAGGATCCATTATCTAGTTAGAAAGATATTAATATTTGTTATATTTAATTAACATTTGCTAAATTTGACTGAGGTAACAGCAAAGCAATACAAGTTAGTTCCAATTTTATTTCAATTTAGTGTCCCAAATGATCATTTCACAAGAAACAGAGTCATTTCAGAACTACTTATGAATGTTAACACAACAGAAGGAAATTATTTGATAATTAACATTCCTAGAACAAAATGAAGCATTTTTGAAGGGGAGAAGGAGAGAGAGAGAGAGAGAGAGAGAGAGAGTTCAGTTTCACTAGACTATTCCATGCACAAAATTGATCACTTCATTAGAGAGTAAATCTAGACAGAAGAGTTCTCAAGCTGGTGGCCTGCAGACCCAATACAGACAGATAGTCTCACATTAAAACTGGTATGTTCCAACTTATTTTGAAAAAAAGTAATGATCTAAAAATACTGAATCCATAGTCACAAACATCCACATTGGCTGAAGCAGAGTGTGGCCTGTTAGCATAGTTGAGCACACTTTGTACTCCCTGCTGTCTTTCACCATCTTCTCAAGGAACTTCATTTGTGATGCTACTCACTATTATGGATATTAATTTTGCATTTTCTGCTACAGAAAGCCCTCAAGTTTGGCTACTATAAAAGATAAAACATAGAAATCTCAGAACAGAAAATTTTCAACCAAAGCATGCACTCAATAAATATAGATGCCAGGTCCTTGGATTCGAGAAACAGATGTGGGTCAGACACAGAGCTTTTAAATTAGCAGGAAAAAACAGGTAAGTGCACAATCACCATAAATACTCAAACTGATCATGGCTGCATGAGATGGCACAAAGAAATAATCACACCCTTAAAGGCATGATTGGTTCTGCTGTCTGTGGAAATTGTAGTCCAAACATTTTAGATCTTCCTCATCAGTGGGATGACCAGACACCTGTTTAAAATCCATAGCTCTTGGTAAAGATGTTACCTTTCCCCTCCAGACATTTGCCAGGAGATATATCCAGCCTTCGTCTGCCTTGCCAAGTGATGGGCCTAAGAATAAGAATCACAAAGGAAAACAAAGATACTTCCCCACATCAGAAAGAATATTATAATGGACGTCCTGCTGACATCACATTTCTTTGGAAAGTGACGAAAACATAATCATTAAATTCTACTCTATATAGAGGTGCTTAGGGTAAAGTTTTAAAATGCGTCATTCTACAGGGTCATACAGGAATACACACGCATACACACATCTGCATGTCTATATATACACACGTGTATTTATATAGATATACATGTATGGTATGTATAAAGAGACCTCTCTCTCCCTCTCTTTCTCTCTCTCTCTAAAGAAATTGGCCAAGCCATGTTGGTTTCTTAAGAGTAGATTAGAATATCTCAGTGTGTTCAGAAACACCATTAGGAAGGACCTGCCGCCTCACAGATATTCAAGAACACAGGGTTGGGTAGCCCATGGGACCAAGTGATCCATCACAGCTTCCCTGATGCTTTTTCCTCAGTTAGTTCTTCTATTTCCTTTCTGATATGAGTTTCAATTTAGAAGGAAAAGGTTAAATCTCCTAATCCCTCCCTATGCAGAACTAAAGGGATTGGACCCTCTGAACAGAAGGCCTGTAACCTTCTTTGGGTTTATTGAACTGCATGATTACAACCAAGAAAAAAATAAATGTATGGGGTACTTGGGATATGAGTAGTTTGAATGGAAAGTAAGACATGAATGATTAATGGGATTAAGAAAGGAGTACCTGCATTTATTTTAAGGTGCCCCTGGCAGCTCACGCGGGCTTTAAAAATCCTCAAGACTTTAAGGATGCACCACCTCTGTAGAAAGTAACACCAGCTTTTCCCGTATTAGTTCAACTCCAAAAGTCCCTAAGTAACTGACAACATGTCTGACTTTTAGGGTGGAAAATATACAAGTGCTGAATCTTTGTCTGGCATTTTAGATACACTGCAAAAAAAATATATTAGAGTCATAGGATACTCCAGAGCAGCAGCCGTCATGGAAGCGGCAAAAACCCAAAATGCTATTCTAGCCTTGCTCATAACCAGCAAATGACCATGGGCAAGTTGCTTCCTCTCTACAGTCTTTTCTTACCTGTGTCTATAGTAAGAAGACTGGGTCAGTGGAAAATGAGGTTCCTCTTAGCTCCAACCTCTGACTCTGCTTAATTCATGATATGGTAGACTGAAGAATGATCCTCAGAGAAATCCTGGTTCTAATCCCAGAACCTGGGAATGTCACCTTACATGGCAAAAAAAAAAGTCTATGAAGATATGATTATGGATGCTGAAATGTGGAGATTATTCTGAATGAGTGGGCCCTAACTATAATCACAAGGGTCCTCATAAAGGGGAAACTAAAGGGAAATACTGCACAGAAGACTAAAGGCCATGTGGCCACAGAGCCAGAGATGGAAGGGATGTGGCCACATGCCAAGGAACATACCAGCAGCCACCAGAGGCTGGAAGACGAAAGGAAAAACTCTACCCTGGAGCTTCCAGAGGAAACTAGCCCTGACATCACCACTATTTGAGGGTATCTGAGCTGGCCACCCCTGGGACTCCCCACTCAATGGGACCCTGATCCTATAGTCACACATTTATTTATTGACTCACCCATTTATTCAGCCAACATTGAGTCCCTGTAGGCCAGGGTCTCTGCAAGCACTGAGGGTGTAAGAATGGACAAAACACATCCCTTCCCTCCTCAGTCTTGGGTGACAAATACAGACAATAGTGTTGAGATAGTAGGAGGAGTGACAGAGATGTGATGAGGTAGAGAAAGGCCTTGCTATTGTTGGTCATCAAAGGGGTATTCTAGGAAGCAGGTGGAGGGTCCTTGGTGCCAAACAAGCAACAGAATGGGAGGTCAGGACATTTGCCCATAGCCATGGAAGGGCAACAAATCTGACCCCAGTCCAGAGACCTCCTCACTGAGTCCAGCCTCCACCTACCTCCTATCCAAGGACAGAATTCAAGTTAGCCCACTGGCCAGTGCTTTCTCATAATCCTGCCTCTAGGTTTCAATTAGTGTTTCAAACTGAGGGCCATGACCCATTTGTAGGTTGTAAAATCAATTTAATAGTTCACAACCAGCAGTTTTAAAAGCACAGTGGAATTGAATAGAAAATAGTAGGGAGTGCCTGGGTGGCTAGTCAGTTAGCATCTGCCTTCAACTCATGGTCTCAGGATCCTAGGATGGAGCTCTGTGTCGGGCTCCCTGTTCAGTGGGGAGTCTGCTTGTCCCT
Source organism: Nyctereutes procyonoides (assembly GCF_905146905.1). NCBI lineage: Eukaryota > Metazoa > Chordata > Mammalia > Carnivora > Canidae > Nyctereutes > Nyctereutes procyonoides. The sequence continues at coordinate 7,090,029 of NW_026575030.1, read as the reverse complement.
CTCCCTCTGCCCTTCCCCCTGCTCTTATATTCTTTCTCTCTCTCAAATAAATAAAATCTTTTTTTTAATTTTAAAAAGAAAATATTAAAGTGTGTTGTACATTGCCAGTAGAGATGCTATTTTGGAAAAGTTTAGTTTCAGAAAAGAATACACATACACACACACACACAAGATCATGAGACCAAATGTATTTGTTACTATGGGTCTTAGACGAAAAGTTTGAGAGCCACTGATTTAACTACTTCAAAATAAGCTACCTTAACCCTTTCTACATCCTGTTATGTAGATGGCATCACCCTGGCAGTACAAAAGGCAGAATAACAAATGGGACTGAGCACTTTCAGCTTTCAGAAAAGGTAAGATGAGCCCACCGGGCAAAACCCAGTACAAATACTGAACAAGTGCCTTGAATACTCAGGGTCCAGAAACTGTAGATATCCCCGTGGAGAAGATGGTATTTGAGCGGGCCTTATACTTGGGCTGGTTTCTAACCAAGTGAGCCATGGGAAGAATATTGAGGAAGAGGGTACGGCATAGGTAAAGGCAGATAGGACAATATAGAGTGTCTTCAAGAGGCAGGAAGTAATTGGATTTGATGGAGCACATGATGAGTCAGGTTAGGTAGGGTTCCTGCAGAAATTAACACTGCAGAGATAGATTGGGACCTGCAGCTGGCCACTGACCCTCTTTGACCATTGGTCTGTTTTGTACCCAACGAAGTTAATGGTACTTGACCAACTCATCTCTCTGGTGGCAGAGAATATAAAGAGAGAAGACATGGGAAGATGCATTGGAGAATACGGCCCAATTCACCCACTTACTCAACAGATGTTCCTGCGTCTGGGTGGCCAGGACCCAGCTGGGATATGCTGGTGGGTTAGCAGTGCCAGCCCAGTGCTACATGCAGAAACACAAAGAGCTGATCACCCCTTGTGCCTCAGAAACTCAGAAAGTGTCACAAGGGCAGGATACTTGGTCTGAGTTTGGAGAGGTGAGTTGGAATTTACAAAGAAGGAGACAGGAACTCCAGGTGGAAGGAATGGTACCCATCAAAGTTATAGAAAGTATCTGATGTGTCCAAAGGGTCCATGTTAGAAGTGTAGACCGTGTTGCTCTGCACAAAGATGCCCGGCTGAAAGCAGTGAAGAAATCTAAAATACAGTCAGTTTGGGGCCGACCAAGCTATCAGCCATGGCTTTTCCAATTCACACAGAGGCGCCATCTGCTGGCCAAACTGTGTGCCTGCAGGGCTGGGTCAGCCCAGAAGGAGACGGTTTTGTAACTTGCACCAAGCCTCTGTATGGGCTAAAGAAGGCTTACATAGGCAGGATTCATGGGGAAGGCAGATGAGCTCTGGAAGGCAAAGGAAATTCACTTGGGCGACACAGTGAATGTAGGCAGCTTCACCATCAATTCTCCTTGGTGTGGACTTTTGGACTCTTCTCCCCATCCCCAAACATGGCTCCCTGCTAAGACTCCTAGCTCTAGCTCCAATACTTAACTTTCTCCCTTCTCAGACCACTCCTGACTATTCATTCTCTTTCAGCCACAGTGGGCACCTCCTCCAGACAGTCTTCTCAGGATCCTGTACCACAACTAATCACTGCTTTCAATTCAGTCCCTCTACCCCCACGCAGTCTGCACTCACGCATGTCTCCTGCGTGAAAGTGGCATGTGCATCTCTGTATTTCAATCATTCATATTCTCATGTCTGCCCAGCCCATCGATCTCATGGATATAGACCTTCAGGTCTCAGAGCACACTGTCTGCCCCTTTATAGTTGGACAGAACTGATGCAAAAGGACCATTTCTGACTCACCGATAAAGGAAATACATCTTTGGATGAGCAGTAGTAGGCCAGGTGCCAAGAGCTGGATATGGAAGAGCTCTTTTCCATATCTTCCAATGCATTCAGACATGCACTGAATGTCTATGTTTCTCCCACCCCACAGTTCATGTGTTAAAACCCTAATCCCCAAGGTGATGCTGTTTGGAGGTGGGATCTTTGGGAGGTAATTAGGTCACAAGAGTGGAATCCTCATGAATGAGATTAGTGCCTCTAGAAGAAGAGACACAAGAGGGATGTATATGAGTACATGGCAAGAAGGCAGCCATATCTGCAAGAGAGTTCTCACCAGGAACCCAACTGTCCAGCACCTTGGTCTAGGACTTTCCAGCCTCCAGAGCTGTGAGAAATAAGTATCTTTTGCTGAAGCTGTCAGTGTGTAGTAATTTATTACAGCAACCCGAGCTGACTAAGGCAGCAGACAAAGCTGGACTTTCTCTACCACATGTTGCCGCCCTTCCCAGGAGAATGTCTAGGCAGAAAGACATGCTTGCTCTCTCTCTCTCTTTCTCATTCTCACAAACACACACACAGAAACACAAACACACCAACACGGAGCACTGGACAACACTGCACAAAATCTGGGGGAAGCCTGGCACTGTTGTGGACACAAGAGCTACAAAAATGAATGTGATTAGATCTATTGTGGAGAGCAGATTAAGTAATCATGGTCCTGGCCCTACAGAGCTCACCTAGGAGGCCGCTAGCATCCTCCGCCAATCACCATGCAGAGCAGATTATAAATTAGATGATAAAACTATAAATAACGTAATGTGGGAAGATGGAGAAGAGTTGGGTTACTTTGTGCCACATGATTTAGAAGCTTGAATGGCATGGTAAGGACTAGGGTCTGAGCAGGGACATAATGAGATCAATCCATGTTGAGTGATCTACCATTTCAGCTACACTGGACAGCATGGACTGGAGCTGGAGGACCAGCTAGAAAGACGTCATAATTAAAAATAATAGTTCCTAATCCTGAGGCCTTCTTTGTGTCAGGCCCTATTCTAAGTGCTTTATGTATATAACACATTTGAACCCAGTGGTATACAACAAATGTTAAGGATTGAACTGTATCCATCAAAAAGTCATTATGTTAAAGTCTAAACTCCCAGAGCCAGATTCTTTCTCATGGTCCTCGGATGGAACCAACCCCACTGGAACCATGATCTCAGACTTCTGGCCTCTAGAACTGAGAGATCATACACATCTGTTGTTTAAGCCATCTGCTTCATGGTATTTTGTTCCCTAGCCAACAAATAGAGTCTATTTGTTATCATCCCACTTTAAAGAAGAAGAAATGGAGACCCAGAGGTCAAATAAACCCAAGGTCACACCAAACCAGTAAGTGGGAAGGCAGGGAGCCTCCCTCCAAACCCCATACACTCAAATTCCACATGAACCTACCAGTCAAAAGAGGTCACGAAGGCCAGGGCCAGGCCAGCAATAGTGAGAAGTGAAAGCGGACAAATCATACAAGAGCCATTTTCAAGAAAGAAATTTCAGTACCTGGTCCCTACTCAAATGTGGCAGGTGAGAAGCAAGCAGGTATTGAAAATAGCTCTTTAGTTACTAAGAGTGATTAAATCTAGATATTATTGTAGTTAAAGCATGATTTGGGTGATCATTTGTCTAATATGTCTTCCCAACAACTGAAAACTCCATGAGGTCAAAGGCAATATGTTTTTTTTCCACAGTGGGAACCTGCATCCTGGGTAAATACTGGTAAAGATGAGTCATTACCACATGACTTTAGATCCCAGAACACAAAAGTAGAAGGGGTCAAAGGTACATATATGTCTTTCTTCTTGAAAGAACGACAGGCTGAGGGGATCAGCCATCTCTGCAGTATACCAAGGCTCTCTTCCCTTCACACCATTCCCCTGGCATGAAAATGTGGCTGTGTAAATCACTGAAAGGTTTCTGACTTTCTAGGAAACATGAACTAACCCAGGCAACTTATAAGCAAGAAATCTACCCATCAAATCTTTACCAGCTCCCTTGCAAGGAGGCAGTAAAAAGAATTTCTCCAGCAACAAATTCTTCACGTGGTAAATTTAGAAAACAGTACCAGGAATGGCATGTGCCTGCGGCAACCAGACTGAAATGAAAACCCACACTCATGCCATTCTCAGCACATGCATGCAATGAGCAAAAAGAGGGGAGGACCTACCATTTAGCCAAGGACAGCACTAAGAGTGTCATACACTGGGGCAGGGTTTGGTTGGCCCTCAAACTTTATTCTTCCCTTCTTTCCTCAAATAATCAATGTTTGGTAGGTCACAGGAACACCTGGATACAGACCACATTTCCCAGGCTCCCTTGCAGCTGGATGTGGCCATATGACTTCGTTCTGGCCAATGGGATATAATGCGAGTATGTGAACATGATAGATAGTTCATGCCCTTTGTCAGTTGTTTTTCAGACCTTTCTCCAGTCTTCTGCTGGAACATGGATATGGACGCAATCACACTGGATCATGAGGATAAGGACAAACTTTGCAAACAGTGGGGGAGTGACCAAAAGAAAGTAGATCCCTGAGAACTGTACAGAGAGGAGCTCCAACTGCTATCTGCTTAAGCACTTATATTTGGGATCTCTGTTACTCATAGCAAACTCTAGCACTAACCGTCACATAGATATCAGCTTACTTTTCAAAGAAATGAAGTAGGACTCATATTCCAGTTTATGAATGAAGTAACTAAGGCTACCAGAGTATGAGAGTAACTCACCCGAAATCATGTTGCTTAGAACGTATGAATTCAGGTCTGTGTGGGTCCAAAGTCTTTGTCCTCTCTCCTATATTAATGCTGCCTCCATACCTGAGAATCCCTAGGACAGGGTGAGCATTGCGAATGCATACAGTTGTGTTGCTTTGGGCAATTTCCCAATGTGGTTCACACTTCAGATCAATAAGGCCTCAGGCTGGCTCCCTACAAAGGTCAGGTGCCTTAGCTTTAATCCAGGCAGCCAGGAGCCTCACAGATTGTGGTAACAAAGGGAAACTGGGCTTGGAGAGCATGGGTGCATCTGTAAGAGCCAGCAAAGTAGACCCAGGCCCTCTTCCTACTCCCATCAGCTTAGAAAGAGTGCTGCCCCTGTGCCTGAATATGCATTGACCAGGCATGACCATACGTCATATTCACCCTACTTTGTAAATGATGCATTACTCGGGTGTTTTTTCAAGGGACACACTGACTGAGTAGTCCCCTCTCAGGGGGGATGGAAAGGAGCAGAGGCTCTGGCCAGAAGGCAGGGCTGGATCAGAGCTGGGGCCATAGGGAGTATAATACAAGGGGTTTCTAGATACAAACCCTATGAAATTTGGGACTCTTTAAAAATAACATATGAAATCCAGTGCTGAAATCTGGTGGGTTCAAGGGAAGAAAACCCTTCAAAGGCATGCATAGAGGGTACCTTAAACACAGCTATCCTTTAGACAGCCCAGGCCTATGAAGACATCAGGAATTCTTTAAGGGTGAAGAAAGGTTGTTTGTTTATTTGTTTGTTGGACTGGATGTTTTTTTATGTTTTGGGCTGGTCAGTTTGTGGAATTTTTTTTCTTATCTCTAGTACCAAATGGAGTCACTGCACTAACTAGTGAGTTAGAAATGCAAACATTTTCAAGGCCCAGACCTTGTTTCTGGGGAAATAGGCATAGACCCTAGAGCAACCACTCTTCTCTTCTTGCATCCTTGACAGGCATTGCTAATCAATCATCGCATGCTTTCCCGAAGGCTCCCAGTGGAGCCTCAGATCTTTCAGTACAGCTCTGGCTGCCACTGCCAATCATGTGGAGTCCCATTCTCAGTGAAATACCTTCTCCACCCCTGCTGTTTGAGAGATTGTGAGTCTCTCTCAGTCCTGTTTCCAACACTGAACACGAGACCTTGCATGAAGTAGGCCCTGGGGACATATTTAAGGAGGCAAGGAAGAGAGGGAGGGGACAGAAGGAGCCATTTTAAGAGCCAGGGGATTCAGCTGACTGTGACAGAGGTTGGATGTCATCCTTGACCAGACTCAGAACCCAAGCCCCTTTTGTATGCATCCTATTATACCTGGCCTCACAATAAAGCCAACCAGCAACTAGTGAGCTCCTTGTATGCTGTGGCGTTTTATGCAAATGTGCTATTAGTTCAGGCGCCAAAGACTGGGTTCCTGACCCAGTACAACTGTTCTCCTGCTGAGTGATCAGAGCAAGAATTGCCAGCCTCCACCCTCTGACCTGCTTCCTTTGTGCAGCATGACAGCCTTGGGCCAAAAGACTGTTGTTAATCCTTCTCTCTCCAAATCCATAGGGATCCACTGCTCTTGTCCTTCCAGTGGGCCCTTCTGCCCTGACACTCACATTCCTGTTTCAATAGCATCTCTCCGGAGAAGGCTTTCTTGGGTATCCTAGCCGACAGAGGGCACCTTCTGCAGAGCCCCTCAAAACTGATGGCCTCATCCCATGGAAGGGTCTGAAACCATATTTAGCTTCTGTTGTTGGCCATCCCTCTCCTGTGGGTATGTACTCTTTCTCCAACTAATTAGGAAATTTTTTTAAAGTTTTATTTATTTACTTAAGTGACCTCTACTCCCCACATGGGGCTCAAACCCACAGTCCTGAGATCAAGAGTCAGCTCGTGCTCCTCTGACTGAGCCAGCCAGGCACCCCAAGCTAGGAAATTTCTTGAGAGTGGAGAATGTGTTTTGTATTTCTTCTGTATCTCTCGAAAGAATTAAAACAAAGTTAAGGATAATATGGTGATGATGATGATGATGATTGCTACTCTTTTTGAGCATTTCACACACATATGCTCATCTCCTGATAGCCACCCTGAGAAGTATTACCTTTCTCCCTTTGCAGTGTGGAAGCGGAGGCATAAAGAAGTTGTGGCACTTGCCCAAGGTAGGGAAGAGTTTGGCATCTGGGTGTCTCTGGCTCAGAACCCATGTGTTTAAGGATGCTACTATATGCCAAAGATGGGCAAGATGCTGAGCATTCCGTCCTTGCTGAACACAGCACATCCACACACAAGGTCATTCAAACACCTTCAGTCTGTGACACACATTTATACTTCTGTCTGGTTCATCTCTGTAGTCCCAATGCCTGAGGTCATATTCTGCACACAAACGTCTGAATGGAGTTTCTCTAAAAGAGAGGTCACATCCTCACCCAAGTCTTTCCAGCCACACACTGCTCCAATACCATTCACCCATCCATGGCCGCTGCTGCCCACTCCCAAGCACATTACACGCCCATAAGGCTATTAAAACAAGCTAAGGAAGACCCCTCACTTTAAATTACCTACTTGAATGGTATTTATCTAGCACCCTCTCTGAACACAGCCCTGTGTAAGTAATTCATCTTTCACATTCTCTTTTAGCACATTTCAGGACTTCTTAATAAACTCTGGGCAGCCAACTCATTTACATATCTGATGGCACAAAATGCACATTTACACGGCAGCTTCTAGAGATACTTGCCAAAAATATTCTTCAATTACTCTCTGCTAAGTCATTCCACTTTTCAGCGGAACCAGAGACTCAAGACGAAAATTCTTCCCCTTCTATCACCAATCCTGCTAGCCCATGCTATCTCAGTCCCCAGATTTTCAAGTCTTTCAACGCAGTGTGAATACCAATCACCCTGGAACCGTGTTAAAATGTGGACCCTGACTCAGTTGGTCTAGAGATAAAGAATCTGTATTTGTCACAAGTTCCCAGGTGGTGCAGATGCTAGAGAAGCAATCCTCTGACCTCCCTGCTTCAGCACAACGCTTCTTCTACTCCCAGCGTACCTTCATATTCCCAGTACTCTAACACACTAAATAAACTGGTCCCGTTACTCCCCCTCTTGCAGCTCTTGGGATCCTATCCATATTTCCTGGCTTGACTCTGGTCTCTGTGATGGGTGATCAGTGATCATCTTGGAGCTCAGCCTGTCTCTCTGCCTCCACTCCCTTCTATACTCTCATCATCCTGCTTATTCTCCCCCCATATGGGAAGCACGTCTCCCTCCTCGGTGAAATTCCTCAGTCAGTTAGTTATCTCTGTTGCTCCAGAGCCTCCCCTGACATCCTTTTTCTCCCTCTAGCACTCCTCAAGCCTGATGAAAAGCCCTTCTCTCTGCCTCTCTCTGTCTACTGATCCAGGCTGGTCTCCCCACCAGACACAGAATTTTGGGGGGCAGGAACGAGCCATATCTTGCTCCTCTCCATATCCTGTGACTCAGCAAATATTTATGGAATGAACAGAGAAGAACCTCTTCAAAGTACTCTTGGACCCAATGAAGTACGACAATTAATAGAATGTCTAGAAGAAATAATAGCTACTCGGTTTTTAATAACAGAAATCATCATTACTACATGTATAAACTAACTTTTTTTAATTTTTATTGGTGTTCAATTTACCAACATACAGAATAACACCCAGTGCTCATCCCGTCAAGTGTACCCCTCAGTGCCCGTCACCCATTCACCCCCACCCCCCGCCCTCCTCCCCCTCCACCACCCCTAGTTCATTTCCCAGAGTTAGAAGTCTTTATGTTCTGTCTCCCTTTCTGATATTTCTCACACATTTCTTCTCCCTTCCCTTATATTCCCTTTCACTATTATTCATATTCCCCAAATGAATGAGAACATACACTGTTTGTCCTTCTCCGGTTACTGTGGCCAAGTTCAAAAAGGGTGTTGCCTGAGTTCTCCTCTGGGATTTTGATGGAATCTTGTCTCATATTTAGATCTTTCATCCATTTTGAGTTTTTCTTTGTGTATGGTGCAAGAGAGTGGTCCAGTTTCATTCTTCTGCATGTGGATGTCCAATTTTCCCAGCACCATTTATTGAAGAGACTGTCTTTCTTCTAGTGGATCGTCTTTCCTCCTTTATCGTATATTAGTTGACCATAAAGTTCAGGGTCCACTTCTGGGTTCTCTGTTCTGTTCCATTGATCTATATGTCTGTTTTTGTGCCAGGACCACACTGTCTTGATGAACACAGCTTTGTAGTACAACCTGAAATCTGGCATTGTGATGCCCCCAGATATGGTTTTCTTTTTTAAAATTCCCCTGGCTGTTTGGGGTCTTTTCTGATTCCACACAAATCTTAAAATAATTTGTTCTAAGTCTCTGAAGAAAGTCCATGGTATTTTAATAGGGATTGCATTATACGTGTAAATTGCCCTGGGTAACATAAACTAACTTTTTAAGGCTAAGTAGCTGTGTGCTTTTATTAATACATTTCATTCTGTTGTTTGCTTTACAAAGTGCAGGTAAAAATCCTAAATTTGAGTGGCATTCAGCAATTTCTCTTAAGGGTGGAGTGAGCAAATTAAATGCGCTTAGTCCATAACTTGCGTGGGGGATAATGCCCCTTGAAGTGGCTGCAGTACTATTTTAATTCAGCCTTGGAGCCATTATTTCGTGAAGAATGGTTTCCTGAGAGATTATAATGAAAATCACCAGGAATATTTGACATGATAGATAGGTGACAAATAGGTAGATAAGTAGATAGATAGGTAGATCGATAGCCTTCACACATTAAGAATAAAAATACCAAAAAAAAAAAAAGTATAAAAATACCAACCACTAATAGTAATAGCTATGGTATATTAGGCCGTTACTCTATATAGGCATAGAGCTCATTCTTTACATCTGTGTTTTCATGTAATCTCCACACTAACCCGGAGAGATGCTCTCTATCGTCCCAGTGGGACATCAGAAGCTCAGAGGGGCTGAGTGATTGATTTATCAACAGGCACGTACTTAGTGTCAGAGGCCTCTTTTCCTGCTCATAACCATGAAGCAAAACTGCCTCTATCACATGTTTACATTGGTCCTATGTGGTTCAAAGACAAGTGTGTCAAGTGGTCATATGGCATGGGACACAGAAAAAGTGGAGCAGAGCCTCCATTCTCTGCGAGTTGCGAGTTTAAATCCAATGTACACCCAACCTACCCATGTTGGTGGGAGAGATACAAAGCCAATTTATCCTGGATAGAAGCCCACTTGTAGTAGGGAGTAGGAGAAAAATCAATCAAAATGAAAACTGAATAATTCCAGCATAGAACCCACAGCAGCTCCCTGGAGTTAAGTCACCCAACTTTGCACAGAAGCTGGCAAATGACACAGCTAGAAGGACTGGGGGGAAAGTGGTAAGCGTCTGGGGAGAGACCAATAAGGGCCAGCTCTTGTCCCACACCTTCACACATCATTTCATTCATTCTTCCAGGCATCCCTGTGAGGCACTTCCAGTGGTAAGGCTCAGAAAGACTGAGGAACTGCTGCCCAAGGGTCAGGGCAGCCTTCTGAACTCAGGTCTCCATGGTGTTTCCCACAAACATGTGTGGAGTATGCTCTCCGCGCCCCCCCCCCATCCCCCAGTTCCTACAATGCGGTCATTCCTAACGGATTTTTTTTTAAGTTATCCCAAAACTCACTTGATAGTGACTCTGTCTGAGGTTGCAGCAAACCCCAACTCAGCACAGGAGAAACTTGAAATTTCAGGAAATCAGGGAAAAATTAGTAACTTGAGAGCACTGAGACTTATTGAAGGGGAAGACATTAAGAAAAAACCATCTCACTTTATTATTGGAAACCTGAAGGCATGAAAATATGACCTTTTTCTCCTTCCTCTGCTTTTAAAAAGTGACAAAAGTGTTTCATATTCCTGAAAGCTATATTAGCAGAAGTGCCTCCAAATGTGTGCTGCCTCCAGGGAGCTCAAAGTTTTAATCTCTTTTTTTGTTCTTTGGCAAGAAGAAAAGAGATGCTTTTCCAGTAGAAGAGTGTCCATGTGGTTTTGATGCGGGCCGAGCTCTAGCCAAACAAAGTTGTAACCCAGCCAGTTCCTTGAACTGCATCTGCCGTCCAACTCAGAGATGCCCCTTCCCACCTTACTGCTAGGCCTTTCCAAGACATCTGGCAGATACTAAAGAGAACCCTCAGCTGAGAGACCCCAGAGTGTGAGTCCCATCCCTAGGGAGAGGAGATCAGAGTGCTGGAAAGTATACTCCTCCAACTCTTACTTCTTTGAGCCTTCATTTCCATGCCTGTGAAATGGGGAGATTAATACCTATTTCATGGAGCTTTGTGGGGAGCAAAAAAACACTGCACTAGTTTTAACTAGGATTGACTAACATTAACTAGGCACTTAATAAAAGAAGCTATACATATGAGTGCCATTCTCTATAGTCATATTAAAGGAAGGTCACCCAATGAGGGCCAACTTCAGGGTACTACTTCCTTCCACTGCCATGAAGGTGGCAGCCACTGTCAAGAGACTCCATGTCTACAGGGATTGACACAGCTTTGTCACCCTGGGAAGGAGCTACCCATGCCCCACTGCATCTCTGTGGGAAAGAGTGACATGATCACGGAGCAGGCGAATGGTAGAGACTTATTTAACAAGAGAAGCCTGAGCCACTTTAACTGGCAATGTCAGACCAGTGCCCAGGCAGCCTACACCACACCCTCGACTCCTTCTGCAGCAGAACTCACGTGCTGTGCAGTGGGCCCTGCACTAGAGCCAAGCAAGGTCTGGAAACCTAGCCCACACTCCATTCAGCAGGCCAGTCCCCTGGATGGAGGAAGGAAGCACTTCTTTTGAACTTGTATAAAGGTAGGTAGGAGCTAGTGATAGCTATGTGCATAAGTGTTCATAAGACTGACCATCTTGGGGTGTCTGGGTGGCTCAGTGGTCTGCCTTTGGTCGTGATCCCAGGGTCCTGGGATTGAGTCCCACATCAGGCTCCTCACAGGGAGCCTGCTTCTCCCTCTGCCTATGTCTCTGCCCCCCCCCACCTCTCTGAGTCTCTCATGAATAAATAAATAAAACTTCAAAAAAAAAAAAAAAAGACTGACCATTTTGGATTGTAAAAAAGAGCCTGCCCTTCCTTCCTTCTTTCTTTCCTTCTTTCCTTCCTTCCGTCTTCTCTCTCTCCCTTCCTTCCTCCACCAATCCTCTTCAAATCTTCTCTATATTCTAGCTCACTAAGCCACAATCCTGCCCCAAGGGGTTGGGGGTTCTGATGAGGGCACACGCATAGTTGACCCTGATAGGAGAGATGCTGCTGAAAAAAGAGAGGCACTTGCCCAAAGAGGTAAGAAACTGGTCTCAGACCCCACGACTCACTGTCACTGGGCAGAGCCCAAATGAGAACACTGCATAAGAAGGATAAGGACAAGCAGCTAAATGAAGCAGGGACATTAGAAAGGGGGAGGAAGAAGGAAGAAGAGATGAGAGGAGGGAGGAAACTAAAGGAACAACAGAAAAGGATGAGATGGAAGTAAAGGAATGAAGAGGGGCCCAGCTGGGATGAAGCTGGCAACTGTGTTGTGTTGTGTGTGTGTGTATATATACCAGAGGGAGAAACGAGGGGTAGATGCACTCTGCAAGACATTGAGAGGTCACTTTACAGACTGTCAGACCACGGAGTCCTGTTGTCAATGTTGTGAGGTGATTTTTATTACTCCCATACAGATTGGGAACTTGGAACCCAGGAAGATGAAACCCAATAAGCCCCAGGTGATACATAATGGAGCGCATGGTGGCTGCAAAGCCCTACAGGAGAGCTAGAGCTGTCCTTTACTGCTGGTGACTCAGCCCTCCAACGTCCAATGTTTTCTCCCTGCAGCAGGCTACTGGTTCAAGGCAGTAACCTGGCGACCGCAAGTCTTGCCTTCAACAACACTGTTGGGGCTCAAGTGCCCCAAGTGGGTGAGGTTAAGACCCTCGGCGAGGAGTCAAGCTGCCACTGGCACAGTGTCCAGAAAGCATCTGGGGAGCTGTCTGTCCCTCTCAGCCCAGGTACACTGGGCCACCTAGTTATGTTAATTAAGCCAATCCAATCATAGAATTGAATGGACTCAGGTGATGGGCACAGCACTGAGCCTCAAGTTCCTGGTGAAAATCCAATGAAGGCAGAGCTGAACTTGCCATACACCAGAAAGATCATTAGAAGCAGGAGTAAGGGCCAAGGGGAAGCTAAGAGAGAAAATCATACCTGAACATCCATTAAATGAGCCTCCTTCTTAAGCAATACCTCTTGTGCCAGGCAGGGCCCAGGAAGAATCTGGAAGAGAATTAAATAGAAGCTGGGCATCCACCTCTTCCCTCTTTTACCATTTTCCTGCGATTTTGGTTGAGAACCATGTGGCAGGCGTAGGAGATGGGGACACAGGCCATCTACAGGGCTGGGAGCTGGGGTGCAGAGCTGGGCTGGCGGGACCGGGCCCCAGGGTCAAGTCTGGGCTGGGCTCCATCACCAAGGAGCCATTTGGCCTTTGGCATTGTGCTCGCTGAGCCTTAACAAGATGAAATGCTAGACCTGGACCGAAGCCAACTCACAGGGTCGGCTTCCCTTCGGAAGCCCAAGGAGTTAACGGATCTACAGGAACTTGAAAACGTAAAAGCTTCTATCTATGGAGCTTGTCAAAATGAGATTGCGTTTTGCATAAGGAAACAGCAAACAGAGAATATTCGTGAGGTTCCCCAAAAGGGTGGGAGGCGGGCTCGCTCTCTCTCTCCTCCGTCTCCGCCGAGCGAGCGAGCGAGCGTATGGAGCCTCTGTACGTTCCGGGTCACAAAAATGAGGATAACAGGGCAGGGCCTCTGACCCAGAGAGGATCTTCCATAGGGCCACAGGGGGAGCAGCTTAATAATAATTAAGAGTAGATGACTTAATAGAGCATGGAGTGCACTGCCCATTTTGTAGGCCTGAGAGGCAAGTAAAGATGCACGTTCGATAAAGCGTGACGAAGCTGGGAGAGAGAGAACGGGCCCCGGAGGGAGCGCGCGGCGCGGCGCGGGCGCGGGCGCGGCCGCAGGAGGAAAGGCTCCCGGAGGTGGGAGGCCGGCCCGGCGGCCACGGCCCTCCCGGACGCGCCGCCATCCTCCCGGCAGCAAGGGGAAGCCCGGGGGCAGTCAGGCGGAGCCTTACAGAGACACCGCGGGCGGCCAGCAAGGAAGAGAGCAGCCGGGAGAAGGGGCAGCGGGAAACGCGACTTTGGCTCTAAGCCAACAACGGGCGGCGCCCGGGGCCCGAGCCCCGCGCGGGGAGGTCTGCGGGGCCGGCGGCCAGGAGGCGCGCGGACCGGGGCACTGCGGGGCGCCGCCGCCGGGTGGGGCGGGGCTTCGGGCGGCGCGGCGGGCGCGCGCATGCGCGGGGGGGGGGCGTGCGCGTGTGTGCGTGCGCGTGTGTGCGCGTGTGTGCGTGCGCGTGCGCGCAGCGCCAGCCCCGGCCGGCGAGCCTGACAAAGGCGCGGGCGCCCGGCGGCCCCGGGGCGGCGGAGGGGGCGCCGCGAGGCGGGGGGGGGGTGGGGGGGGGCGGGACGCCGCCAGCGCCGCGCGGAGCCCCACACCCGCGGAGACAAAGCCATCTCCGAAACAAAAGTGAGAGCCGTGGCCGGGGGACGCTAGATATCGGCGAGCCGGGGTGAACGCAGGGGAGGGGTCCAGCCGGGGAGGCCCAGCGGCCGCTCTAGGGCGGCGTCCTTTGCCCCCGCCCGCCCCCGAGGGACGGTGAATCCCCGGCCCGAAGAGACCTGGCGGCGAGAGCAGCGGCCCGCCCGCGGCGTCCCGGCTGGCGCAGGCGGGGCCGCGCGGTGTCGCCCCCGAGACGGCCACCGGCGCCCCGGGCGCAGACAGCGGGGCCGCTGCCCGCCGCGGAAGCCCCTGCCTTTCCCCCAAAGCTTCCTGCCCGGCCGGGATGGGACTCCTGGCTACTGCTGCCCGACGGTACCGCCCGGCGCACCCCCTCTCCCCCCCCCGGCGGCTCTCAGCAGGCCGCCTCTCAGCGCCACCCGCACCCCCACCCCCACCCGAGAAGCCGCAGCACCCCGCGGCCAGGCCCTATTGCAGTCACCCATAAATGCAAAGGCGAGAAGCCACCAATACCTGTTTGAGGAGATGGCATTTTAATTAGCACACTCCAGCTGCCATAAACCCCCGGCCCTGTCCCACCTCTCCTCCCCCTCCCACTGCCCTCTCCCAACCTCCCCGCTCACCCCCATCTATGTAAAAAAGCCGTAAAGCCTTTCTCCAATCGCCTTCTTGGAGTTTATGCAACCCGCAGAACACAGGTTGATTGGAAAGGTCTCTCTCCTGGATAACAACAATTCAATGTGCCTTGACATTTTAATAGCCTGCCGTCCTGGTGAACACAATCGAGCAAGGCAGTGAAGCAAAAATCATTAGGTAAGCAAGATAATCTAAGCGGAATCTGCTGCCTGCACTCTCACATCTGGGGGCAGGTCGCGCAGCTGGGGCGGCCCCGCAAAGCCGGGCTCTCCCTGCCCTGCAGCGCCTTTGTATGTGTGCTCGGATATATACACTTATATACACTCGTTCGGTCGGAGACGCACAGGTTTGCGACGGGTTTCAGGAGATAAACACCCTGAGGCAAGGACACTCATTGAAGCCCCGATATGAAATAGCTTGAGAGTGTACGAATTTAGGCTGAACCAAAAGACCTGCCATCCCATCTAACAACCACCAAATTAAACTTAACTGCTATCAGCTCAGGCTTCGATATTGGTTGGGAGCCCTAACACCAACCATTTAGAAACCTATATTTCCAAAATACATTTGTATTTGTTTATATGAAGATTCTGAATCCAGTGCCTGCCATGGGTATATGGCTACATATGTTTAAATTACATATTTATGTGTGTGTGTATATATATATATATGTGTATATATATATATATTATGTGTGTATATATATATTATGTGTGTATATATATATATACACACATGCACATATATATACATAAATACATATACTACACACAATATAAAAACATTTATGCTCACTGTATGCCAGGTACCATTATAGATGTATCATGTCTGCTAACTCATGTAATCCTTAAAACAACATAGTACATTATTCTCCCCACTTTATAGACAAGGTAACTGAGGCACAAAGAGTTCAAGCAACTTGTCCAAAGTCATCCTCCAGGAAGTGGTGGGGCCAGGACTTGAACGCAGGAAGTCTGCCTCTTGTATCCAGGCTGTCGTCCACTCAGCCATGCTGTCTCGTAAAAAGAAGTCAAGTCACACAAATAATGTTACATGTCTTTAAAAGGTCAGTAATGCTTTCGTGAATGTGTATATTGACACGCACACACAACACACATTTATGTGGATCCTCCAAAGGTGCAAAACAGTGTGACTTCCTTTGGTACAAGCACCTGCCATATTCACGAGTTGAGTATGTTGTGAGTTCCAAGATCACGTGTTAGTAGTGAGGCTATAACAATTAATTAGACACAAATGCCACCCTCAGGTAGCTCATAGCCTATGGGGAAGTCAGATCAGCAAACAGAGGTTGGATCTTGGGGGTGAGAAGCTAGAGACTGACAAAGGGCAGCAGAAGTCAAGAGGATCCCCCTCTCACCCTGCCTCACACATCCCCTTCCCAGAATCTCCTTGGGAGGCCATATACCTATTCCTATGAGGTTGTTACGCTCAAAAAATGTGGAGAGCTCCAACTGGGAATCGCCTTCAAGACCATTTTATAAGCTACCCAAGAAAATGAGTCTTGGTATTTGATAATTACACATAGCATGCACACACACACACACACACACACACACACACACCTTTCTTAGGAGATAGGAGTGACATCACAGAGCCTAGAGGACCAACAGATGACAGAAAATTCTCCTGTTGGATTCCAACCCGCCCCATTCGCCCATGCTCCTCCCTCTCTCCCTGCATGGAAGTCCAGCAGAGATCTGTTTCCCTGGGTGCTGACTTGGCAAGCTATTCGCTTTATGAATATGACCCTCAGAGGGGAGAGCCCCTCTCAGCAGCCCCCGAACTATGTTATCACCATTATTAAAGGAGCTTAAAGAGGAGCTGGGAGGACGAGACACCACTGGAATTGCAGCCTGATTGTGATTGATGTGTTCCTATTAGCGCCTCAGTGTTATCTCTCTGGATGGCAAGAACAGCCAGTGGCTTGTAACACAACAGATTACCTGAGTTCTCAGCCTTAGAAGGATGTTTAAATAAAATATAGTCCCTCTTAGCAAGAGGCTCATTTTCTCCACGAGGCTCCCAGACTATTTCATGTCAGCTCTGATTCGCTGCGACTCTCCTCAGTAAACATGTCTTATCATTAATAATTCTTTACAAGCACAATCTCCAAGAGTCCTCTCTCTCTCTCTCTCTCTTTCTCTAGGTGGCTGGACTCAGACACATCACGCTCCAGTTTGGGTTCCAAGGTGCTTCTCTCTGGATTTTCACCTGCCTTGCCAAAAATGATTGATTACGCCGGGCCGACTGGGTGTCCGGCAATACCCAACAAATGACTTTGGCCCCTAACAGCAGGCCTTGGCCAGATAGAAATCAATATTTCACCATTAAAATCTATCAAAGAAGAGTTAAGGCACCATCTGTCCCTGCCGCCTCTCTATGGTGTGTGAACATTAAATCCGACACTTGTACTACATGGGTAATCAATATATAGTGGTTCACAGATCATTTGTGGTTCCCTTTTAGCAGTGATGGATGTCTGGAATCGTTGTGATTCATTTTGTCAGACCATTAAACAAGATTCTGTCCAGTTCCTTCCTGATTTCATTTAGAGGATCATTCTTCACAGTTCATAAGAGGGAAACGGTTTTACCAATCTGCTTCTATTTCAATAAGTCACTTTATAGAGATTTTGTGTCCTCCAGACTGTAAAAATTCTGGAGAGATAGTACAAACAGACCTCTAAAACTATTCACTGCATGACATATGCATAAAGTGTGAAGAGAGGAATGTAAATATGTTTACCTCTTTATCTGCAAATGTTGGTTTTAACCCCCTCCTGGCTGGAGTGCTGGCCTGTGGGGCACTCCCAGAACAGTGCCTGCCACAGCAGGAGGAGGGTGCACTGGTGACCAGGGACCGATTCTTAGAGGCAGGGGGAACCTCCTGATCCCTCAGTGCCATGGTTAAAAGTAAATGGGAATGGCTTTTCCAGAGGCTGCATTTCAGACCTCTGTTTCTACAGTCGAGATAATCTTGCTTCTCACCCAAAAGGTTGGCAAATGCCTCTCGGTACTCTGGTGCAGCATGCCAACCCAAGAGAAGAAACGGTGACTGTGCCCTTGAGGGCGGGCTATGGATGAGCATAAGGACACGCATGATCATAACAGCTGCCATTTGTGGAGCATCAACCTGTGCCAGGCGCAAAATATGCCCCAGTCTCACCCTTGACAATTTTACAAGATAGGTACTCTTCTCCCCACTTTCCAGTGGGGAAACTGAGGCTCGGACAAGTTGAATAACCTGCCTAAGATTACCCTACCCAGGGAACTGGAGGGTCACGACCCAGCCCCAGACCTGTCTGACACCCAAGAGCCCACGTGACTGTGGCCAGCTCTTGGGTGTTGGCCATCACTCCACAAATGGTTTTGTTTCAAGCCAAGTGAATTACTTTCAATCCTCCTGGGCTATATACTTACTCCAACCAATCAGGGTACTGTTAGGAAATAGAACTTTTTTATTATTATTTTAAGTAATTCTGCAACAGGATCACTAACTAATGCACTCCAAAGCGAAACAATTTATTTTAAACTGTTTTCCTGTTTTGGATTATTGGATAATTATATCACTTTGGCTGATATAAGTACAGATAAGCAGATGTTGATTTAAATATTAGTACAGACACACATATGTATATATACAGATATGTACACATATATGCACATATATTTGATATGATTATAAATCATAATATATATATATATATTATTTGAAAGACTCTAGAGATGAAGTAGTTTTTCCTTCTTTCCTTTCCTTTTAAAATTTCCTTTAAAGTAACTGAGTCTTGGAAAGAATAAAATCTGACCTGGAGTGAGAATCTTACTTCCTGATTTCCAAGTTACAACACTGTACTGAAAGACTGTAAGTGATGGAGTGTTATTCAATTACAATTTGGGTGGGGGGGTGATATATTTGTTGAGGGGACAATTGGGAGAGACTTGTACTGTGTTGCAGCCAAGCAAGCGGGAAAATCTCCAGGGCATTTTTACTTCCACACCAATTCACTAACCGCAATACCTGCCGCAAGGTAAGCATTCCTTCTGCTAACAGCACAAGGTAAGGCTGGTCGGGCCACTTCAGACCCAAGGCCATCAGGCCAGACCCATGCTAGACAACAACACCGGGGAAATTACAGACAAGGCACTTTGAGGAGGTGTAGGGCATGACGGAAAGAGGAGCCTTGGGGTCAGGCTTCAGAAAGACTAGGCAAGAATCCATCTGTGCTGCTAATTAACTGTGCCACCTCAGACGAGTACCTAACCTCTCCAAGTATCAGTTTCCTCATCTAAGAGTGAGGAAGCACAAGCACTTCACCTCGTGGGGCAATGGCAAGGACTCAGTGACACAATGCAAATTTTTGCACAAGGCTTAGCCCTTGTGAGCTGGCATCCTTTCATCCCTGTCTTCTTCCTTCTCTTCTTCCCCATCGTTACTCCATACATCTGTATTCCACTATATTTTAGCCTGCATAAAAACTTAGAATGGCATCTGCCACATAAGAATTATCAAATTCTTCTCAATTTCAGAAACATAAGACCTCAGAATTTCAAAAGAGAATTGAGAGGTCTTTGGTTCACCTGTTGACTCAGTGCAGGAGCCATTTTCACCACTTGCCTGACAGTTTATTTTCAAGAATGAGGAGCTCAAGATGTCGCAAGGAAGTCTGCCTCACTGCTGGACAGTCTTTTTTTTTATTTTTACATATTTATGATAGTCACAGAGAGAGAGAAAGAGGCAGAGACACAGGCAGAGGGAGAAGCAGGCTCCATGCACCGGGAGCCCGACATGGGATTCGATCCCGGGTCTCCAGGATCGCGCCCTGGGCCAAAGGCAGGCGCCAAACCGCTGCGCCACCCAGGGATCCCCTCAAAATAACTGGACAGTCTTTTAACAAAAAATGTCCTCCCTAACCTGCTTCCATCTAAATCCCGTCCATTAGTCCCAGTAATAATTCCAATCCATAACCACCTCATGTTCCGTATAATAATTTAATAGAATGAAAAGAAATGTTCCTTTTAATTTGGGTTAAAACTACTTTTTGAAGTACTTTGATTATTAAACTAAAATCCAAGATCTTTGTGACTGCCAAGGTGGGCTTTATGCACGTCTTTTGATGTCAGCTCTGAGCACATCCCAGCTCATATTGAGCGAAATGAAAAATTCTTTATTTTATTCATGTTCTTTTATGAATCCTCCTTGGTCCTTGTCATTTTCTGGGTTTTCTCTGTCTCTGAAGTTCCATTCTTGAGTGTGAAACCCAGAACTGCACAGAACACTTCGGATTCAATGTTATACTTCAGGTTTTCCCATCCATTTCTTCCTTTCTTTTTCCTTCCTCCTAACCACTTTCCCCCCATCTACCTGTCTTTCCATCCACCCATCCTTCCATCACAAATATACTAGTCAAAAGCAGAATGCCAGGGTCTGAACAATGTCCCTTAACAATGGAATGCAATAAACCCTACCCCTAACAGCAACGCCAGCCCCAGAATTGGTTGAAGCTGCTGTTCCCTGCCACCACCACCACCAATCCCAGATATCAGCATAAGCCCCAGGTGGGCAGGCTAAAATCCATGCCAAGGCCTCAGGGTATGTCATTGTCCTTCAGCTGTTCCTCAAGGTAGGTCATTGTCTCTCAACTCCAAAATCACATAATTAAATTCAATAATTCAATACTGAGCATTTGTAAGAAAGCCACACTGAGTTCTCACAGCCTGTCCAGGTCATTCAAGTCAGAACAGTCATCACGTAGGTCACCAATGCTTTGCTCTGCCCAGTGGCTCAGTCCTATGATTCCTCACGACATACTGAGGTTAATCCTATGGGCCCCACTCAGCTTCCACTCCTTGCTAATGTGTCATGTCCCAAATGTTCCTATCTTGGATGCCTGTTTTTTGCTGCTGGGTTCTCTCTAGGTGTGCACACCTCTGCATCCAGCATCTCCCACCAAACTTGAGCATATGCTAATTCCTTCTTTTAAGTGTGGCTGTCTTAGGAAGATGGATCTCTGCACTGGTTCTTTTAAAAAGTCAGATATGGGGATCCCTGGGTGGTTCAGCGGTTTGACGCCTGCTTTCATGCCCAGGGCCTGATCCTGGAGACCGGGGATTGAGTCCCACATCGGGCTCCCTGCATGGAGCCTGCTTCTCCTTCTGCCTGTGTCTCTGCCTCTCTCTCTGTGTCTCTCATGAATAAATAAATAAAATCTTTTAAAAAAAGAAATGTTAAAAAAGTAAAAAATAAAAAAAAAAATAAAAAGATCTGTACACATCCACTCAGGCAAAATTGCACAAATGCATCCTTGACCGGGGGTGGGGGGTGAGGGGGTGAAGCCATACTCAGTGAGAGGCCAGCCAGACCCAAGCCCACCCGCCTGGCACATACCTGCACCCATCAGATGTGCAGTGGTAGGTGAGGATGCAGCCATCTGCACAGTCGGACGTTTGAAAATCACTAACTCCCGCTCTGTGGGGTTAAGTGATAGCAGAACAAATTCTGCTGGAAAAGGTCATGTGTTCTTGAAGATTTCCAAGAATTCCAGATATTCTCCTATTCTTTGTCCAGGGGTAAAACAATATATACATTCAAGATTTTTTTCCCTGGAACTAACTTCAGCCCATCTTGCTCTAATATAAACCCATTCTCTGGGCTTAAGATTTTTGCCTTTTCATAAGCTATTCTCCTTCCTAATCATGGAAAGATTACTAAATTGCAAACCTACCACATGCCTGGCATTGTATAGGTCATTTTAAGACACGGTTTCATCGTGGCAACTTTATGCAAGATAGGTTTATTTTCCCTATTTTTAGAGGAGAAACTGAGTCTTTAGGGGATTTAGTAATTCACATGATACCATGCTGCTAATAAATGACAGACTGTCGTTGAAACCCAAGCCGGACTTCCCAGCCAGGGCTACCAAACACCAGGGTATTCTTCTATCTAAAATATTCACCTTACAGCTATAATGAGTTTACAAAGAGTTCTGAAAGCAGAAGCTAGCCCCAATTAGCAACTTTTATAGCTATTAAATAATCTGTTTAACTTACCCTCCAAATAATGTCCTGCTATCTAAATAAATATCAATGATATTTTTTCTAACTTTCAACTCCTCATCAAAGGAGCCAGCCTACCTTTAAGACCCTGTGCAGAGGCACCTGGGTGGCTCAGTAGTTGAGCATCTGCCTTCAGCTCAGGGCGTGATTCTGGAGTCCAGGGATCGAGTCCCGCATTGGGCTTCTCCCTCTGCCTACGTCTATGCTTCTCTGTGTATGTGTGTCTCTCATGAATAGATAAATAAAATCTTAAAAAAAAAAAAAAGATGGGGGTGCCAGCCAGCCTTTAAGACCATGTGCAGAAGGGACACAAGACTTAATTGCCTCTTTCAATTCACAGTATCACATGGAGGTCAGGACATTTCATTTGTGGTTCTTCCCAGCCATAAGGTTCCTTGGGCAGGACATGCCAGGTGAGGATTTCAGAGCCAGGCTGGCATTTGCCTCCAGCAAGTGGGGAGGGAAGGTGGGTGGCCAGACCAGTCCTGGAAGCCTGCACCTGGGCAAGGGACTTCCAGCTCAAGCCTTCAATCATCGCCGATCTCAGACCATCAGAGGTTGTTTCCAGGAAGGCATGCCTGCTTCTGGGCCCCCCACACTTTGGAGAGGGCTCCAGGGAGCCACTGAGGAATTTTAGGACCTCAGGACCTCAGCCAGGGGGTCTCAGCTGGCATTGGGGAGCATAACAACTCTCAGGGAGTACTCAGAAGTGTGACAGTGAGCTGTTGCAAAGCTGAGGGTACTGTAGGCAATTAGTGGTAGGGCAGGTTACGCTAAATGTGCTCTAATATGTGAGATAGACCCATGCAATGACAAATTGCCCATTCAAAATGCGACTGGCACTCTACTAACTGAACCCAACTTTCTCAGTGTACAGAGTAAAAGGATTTGAATGATTTCCCCTGAAGGGACTTAGCAAGAATTTTTTTCTGCCCACTGGTGTCAGCATATATTCAGCTCCCCCAGGAAAAACGTGATAAAGTTTATTGCTTCTCCTTAAACATGTCAGTAAGGCCACAATCCCCAGAAATGAAAAGGAAAATGATATTCATCAAATGTGCGAAATCCTGCATTAAGTGCAATGCTTAGCATGCATTATCTCATTTCTCCTCTGAAAAAACAAACCAAACAAAACAACAAAACCTGGGAATCAGGTGGTCTAAGGAGGAAGGGAAAGGCTCAGAGCAGTTGAGTAAGCTGACCAAGATCACACAGCTCATCCGTGGCAGAAGCAAGATTGCAAACTAGCTCTCCTGGCCAGCACCTTCCATGGAGACACATGAGAGCAGCAAGTTGGGCACCCGAAATTATACCTCTCTCTAGGCACCCCAAATCACATCTCAGGGCTTGTAGAGACTCCACCAAACCTAAGCAAAATAAAGGTCAAGTTCATCTTGGAGCCTCCTCTCCTCCTCCTGGGGCTCCCTCCACCAAATACCACTAGAGTTAGCCGGAAGAAGCTAGTCATGGATAATTGCTACCAGGAAGTTTTGCTTTTTGTAAGAGTACCTCTGCCATGTGAAAAACATGGATATATAAGGAAGCAAGCTCCCACTGGGGAAGGGAAATGGAGAGGGGGTTAATTGCTAAGGAGAAATAAGACCTATTTCTAGAACTATTACCATCCTGTCACTTTGCCTTACATAAACCAGCCTTTAAAACCTGTTGAAGAGGGATCCCTGGGTGGCGCAGCGGTTTGGCGCCTGCCTTTGGCCCAGGGCGCGATCCTAGAGACCCGGGATCGAATCCCACGTCGGGCTCCCGGTGCATGGAGCCTGCTTCTCCCTCTGCCTATGTCTCTGCGCCTCTCTCTCTCTCCCTCTGTGACTATCATAAATAAATAAATAAAAAATTTAAAAAAATAAAAAAATAAAACCTGTTGAAGAAATAAAAGGGCTTTGGCCTGGGTGCTTCTGACCACCTCTGAGAGTTCTGTTTTTTTTTTTCTATTTGGCCTTGAACCATGGCAATCCAAGAAGTAAGGGAAATAATAGTGAAGAGAGACACAGAGAAGAGAGGGGAGATGGTATTTCCATGTAGACTCTAAGACTTTCATAGCAACAAGAAAATGGAAAAGCAGCAGGGCTGCTGATAATGGTCCTCCCTTGGCAATTTTTGAAATCTTTCTGCATTTAGTCAGAAAGTAACCAGACTGGAATCCCCCATCCTATCACTTCCGGGGTGTGTGAAGCATACGTACGCCCTAACATGGAGGAAACACAAGTTTTTCATTTGTGTAAACGAGATAGTAATTTCCAACTCATGGCACTGCCCTTAAAAATATACACGGAAATAAAGTACCTAGCACTTAGTAGGCACTCAGTAAGAGGAAGCACCTAGGGCTGAGGCTGATTCTCTTAGATGGAGTGCGTGGGTGCTTTAGGCTAGGTGGTGCAAAGGAGTTCATCACCTCCAAAGCTATGACTTTGCATCGTCAATCTCTTTTTCTCCTAGAGAATGGGCAGGGGGTGGGGGGGTGGGGGGGGGAGAGCAAGGAAGGGAGTTTTCAGGGTAACAAGACTAATCAGGATTTCACCATCAAAGCAAATATATCCAATTAACAGCTATTAAAGAAGCATTTTCTGGCACTGTGCACAATGAAGGCCATTCTATCTAGTGGAAATTAATCTTAATTATTGGTACCTGCACACATACGTGAAAAGGGAAGCAACTCACATTAATCTACATTAAACTTAATAGCAGTCCGTGTATTATCTATTCTGAGTCAAAATTGACTGTTGGCCTCTGCATAGATGCCTGCAGTGCTAACTCAAGTAATTACAGTGCAGTGGGTCTCAAAGACACAATTTTTTCCCTATATAATAAATCAGCAGCGAGAAGCTTTTTATAATTAAAAACCAAAAGGAAAAAATAGAACTGTATAGGCAAATGTCATTTCCTTCTAAAGGAAATTAGGAAAAAGGAAAATGTGTCTTCTTGCTGTCTCTCCTGAACAGAGGATGAAACACTCATCTCTGATGGAATCCCAAACAGAGAGATAAATACACGGTTAGGTTTATAGAACTATGGAAAAGAATGTTTTTGGAACCTCAAATTCAAGGTTTCTAAGAGACCTTCACTTTATTTCCAAAGACACTAATAAGGCTGAGAGCAATGCCTTATATGAATTGGAATTTCCAATAGTCTGGGGCAGGGTGGAAGGCCAAGTCGATTTTATTAAATTCCACTTCGATGGGATCCCCTTCCGTTCATCATGATAAAAAGAGGAAGGGTGACCATGTTCTCACCCTCTCTGCTGCTCACACTCTTCACACCGGAGCATCATTCATTTATTCAGTAAATCAAATTGTAGCCATTGCCCTACCTGACCCAGATTGTGTTCACTCTTGCTGTCTCCATCTCCAGAAACCACAGGCCCTCCTCCACCTTGAATATTCCAGTTCCCTAGGGCTTTCCCTGGTTGCCTGAAATCATACATCTACTGGTGCTCTGTGATCTCCAGACCCTCCTGTCCCACCTTCACCCCAGCCAGTATTTCTTCAAGTGTGGCACGCCCACTACCACTGGAACAGGAAGGACTAAGTGAGGCGCAGATTAACAGTGACCTCATTTGTCAGGTGCCGACCAGCAGGCACCCCATGCGTTCCACATTTTCCTGTGCTCATAGGGAAGACCACCCACACAACCTCCACAGTCAGGACACAAGCTCGCTCAAGCCGGACTTCCCCAGACTGGCCGCCAGTCCTCATCATTATCTAAATCCCAGCTCACTCCAATGCAGGACACTTCTTAAGCCCCTGCTACCTCCCTGCACATTCTCATCTTCATTTCTGGGTTACCCTTAAGCCTTCCCTCACTCTGCCCAGCCCCCCTCCTTGAGTGCCCAGCTGTTGGGTTATGTGTATAACGGCAAATTGAAAGGTGGCACCAGGACTGTATACTCAGTGACCCTGTCAACTTCTTGGCACCCTGTCACCACCACCTTGGCTCAGTTTTGACTCTTTGCCCTGCACCTTCTCCAGCCTCCGCATTCCCATCCCACTACTCTGCTCTCAGCCCCCAGACCCCTTCTTCATCCAAAGCCACTCACAACCCCACAACTTTTCACCGTAGGACCTCGAAGTCAGTTTCTTTTCTTTTTTCTTTCTTTCTTACTTTTTTTTTTACATTTTATTTATTCATGAGAGACACATAGAGAAAAGCAGAGACATAGGGAGAGGGAGAAGCAAGCTCCATCCGGGGAGCCCAATGCAAGACTCGATCCCAGAACCCCAGGATCACACCCTGGGCTGAAGGCAGACGCTCAACTGCTGAGCCACCCAGGCATCCCCGAAGTCAGTTTCCAATACCATGCTTGGAATCTTTTCACCCAGTGCCTGCTCCAACCTTTCCCATCAGGCTGAATGTCTGTTGAATCACAACTATCTTCACAGTCATGATTTTCTCACCCCTACTCTCTAAGTGCATGGACTAGCTCTTGCTGCTTCCTCCTACCTCTGATACCTGTCCACTTTGTTCTCCCTTATCCAGTAGGGTCATTTAGCACAGTTTTCAAATAAAAAACCGTGTATATGCTCTCTGGAGAAACTTTAGAAAATCTAGAAAAGGAAAGAAAGAAAGGTAGCCTCTTGGTGTTTACTACTCAGATCTTCTTTCTGTGGCTACATAGCCCACATTCATCAAAATGGCAACACAAGTGACATTGCTTTTTAAAATGATTCTTATTCATTTCTTTTCTTTTCTTTTTTTAAGATTTATTTACTTATTTGAGAGAGAGTGAGGGTGGGGGGAGGAGCAAAGGGGGAATCTGAAGCAGACTCCATGCTGAGTGCAGAGCCTGACATGGGCTCAATCTCAGCATCCTGAGACCATGACCTGAGCCAAAACCAAAAGTCAGATGCTCAACCAACTATGCCACCTGGGCACCCCGTCATTCATTTCTTTTCTTTGAATATGTAATGTGTGCTCTGGTCTGCAAGCATCCTTCTCCAGAGGCAATCAGCATTACCAGCTTATTTTATGCTTTCTAGTTTATGGGTGATACGTGTGTGTGTGTGTGTGTGTGTGTGTGTGTGTGTGTGTGGATATTATATATATTTTCTTTTTACACAAGTGGTGGGTCCACCATGCTTTTACATCTTGTCACTTCTGCTTAATAAATGTGAGAGCAATTTATATTGTAAATGTAGATCTGTACTAGCTTCCTTTTAAATATATATCTCTTTAATTAAAACAGTTACTATATAACAACAAAGTTGAGGTTGAAGTATAGCAAAAATCATGAGAAGCATTTGAACAGTTGAAATTCAGAGTACACTGGTCTCCCTTGTATATAATTTCTGTCACCTCCTCTGACCACCTAACCTTACCCATAAGTGGCTCTCTGGACCTGCTTGAATACCTCTACTGATGTGGAACTCACTTCCTCAAGAGATAGCCTGAGGTGGTGATGCTGTCCTCCTGAGCCTTCTTCCCTTCATCACACTGAAATATCTTCCATTTCCCAGCTTGCAGAAATCCAGTGATCTCACCTTACTGGAATTTAAAATCTATTTCATCCATTTGGACACTTAACAGCAACCACTCAACAGTGTTTCTTAACCATATCACAGGAGGCTGCTTTGCCCTTTTAACTTAATTTTAAGTTTCTGAAAGGTAGAAACTGACACTTGGGTCTCTCTTGAGTCCCCTTCCAATGCCTGCCATAGGGCTTCCCACACTGCACCTGGATAACGTCTTCTTATCTCCCAGATCTTAGCCAGGTCATTACTTCCCCCAGAGAGGCTTTCCTAACCCTCCACCCCCAGAATTCTTCCAGTCATTGTAATTGTTTGTGATCTGTATTTCCCAGTGGATCATGCAAAGCCTGCCATTGTTTTGAAATATATATATATATATATATATATATATATATATATATATATACATATATATGTATATATAGTGAGTAAATAAATGGACACATGAATATTAAGGAGAAAATCAATTGCAGCTTTTTCTTGAAATACAGTGATGACAGAGACATATTACGTTTCTTAGGGGATCTTGTGGAATCCAAATGCTGGAGATGTTCTCCTCCAGGGCCCCCTGGACACTGACTGGGCCACCATTTACCTTGTACAAAAGTCCTAGGGCTCCAACACAGAGCACCTAACCATGACCGAAGCTTCAGAAACACAAAGTTGGAAGTTAAGTTTCTAGGCCATGCAAATTTCAGGAAAGCATGTCTTAGGAGGAGGGCTCTTAGAAGGATATTCATCAAAGTTCATGAGAGCCAGAGGGAAGACAACTAACCTTTATTATGCTCCCATTTTGTGCTGGCAATGGAATTGTAAATGAGAGATTTTTCCCTCTTGCAAGGATGAAGGATGGAGAACTGGCACCAGCCCTAAAGAACACTCCTCTTGCCTGTCCCTCTGCCCAGAACCTGCACGCAACTCTAAGTTGGAATTGTCAGCCAACAAGCACTTCCTGAGAACATACTGGTTATAAAAAGACCAGTTCAGTTTTCTTAACACTCAAGAGAGCAGTATACAATGAATTCTCATGAACAGCTAAACAGTACTGTAAATGAAACACCTAAAACAGCCATCCAAGATTACTGTGGTGGGAGGAGCACAGGGTGTGAAGGACAAAGCATGTGAACCCTCACTCTGACCCTCTCAGCAGTGTGACCTTTGGAAGTGTACTTCATCCCTCTCAACTTTATCTCTGCAACGAAAGTAATAATGCTGCCTCACAATTGTCCTGAGGATTAAATGAAACGTGATAAGATCAAGCAAATTTGAAAGTGGGCAGAGACTGCATGTGGACTTTAGAAGGAGATGGGTTGGAAATAGGGCAGGGAAGGGAGATGTGGAAAAGGAGGGAAAGTCACTGGCAGAGGCAGAGGTCACTCACATCGTACAAAGGAGGACCTTTGACATGTCCATTATGATTTGCTCATCCTGTATTCTTGTCACTCCATGAACATTCAATGAGCATCTACAAATGGTGAACTAGTCACCGCAAAGCCTACACTCATGGAGCTTACATTTCAACAGGGATACAGACACACAAAGAATTGACTTGGATTCTGTGGACTCAGGGCTCCAAGGTGAGGGACGGAGCACATGGGAGTGACTCCTAATCCAGGCAGGTGTGTTAGAATCAGGTGGCAGTTTTCTGAGACAAGTAGAGTCATCTCGGCTGGGGTGGGGTGGGGCAGAGGTGTTGGAGGTGGAAGTTTCTAGAAACCTCCTATAGGCTGAGACCTATACTTTCTCAGAGAGTATAAGGGAAGAAGTGACTAGAAGACAGAGCCTCATAAATCATGGTAATGAATTTGGACCATACCATATAAATCAACGTAGAATTTTAAGCAAGAAAGTGACACACACAATCAGATTTGCACTTTAGAAAGCAGAATGGGTTGGAGTAGGGCAAGATAGAGATGAGGAAACAAGCCAGGAAAGACTTCTGGGAAATTAACTAAAGGAGAGACTATAGGAGATGAGGGGAAGCAGAGAGAGGTATGGAGAATATGACTCACAGTATTCATGAATGGTTGGAGGACGGTGACAAAGGAAAGATATCAGCAGTGGTCCCCAGGTGTCTGCCTTAGGCAGTTAGGTAAAAGGTGGCACCAATGACTGATAGGAGGTTTCAAGATGAGATACTGAAATCAATTTCGGATATGTCAAGACTGAGGTTCTTGGGAGCTATCCAACGATAGTTGTCCAACCCCCTAAGAGGTGGGCAGAAGAAGGGACTCAATTCAGGAGACTAACAGTGAGCTGGAGAGGCAGGAGACAGCCCTACAAAAAGTGCAGTGTGACAGAAGCCAGGAAGGGAGAGGGTGTTGCATGATGAGATAAGACTTTAGATATATTTATTGGAGAGGGGAAAGTGGAAGTCTTGGTGACTGGGCAAGTTCCAGAGGAATCCAGATTGCCAGTGCTGAGAGGCAGATGGGAGGTGGAAGAGGAGACAGCAAGTACAGGCAAAACTTACCAGGAACTTCCTATGACAGTTAAGATGAAAGATAAGGAAGTACCTAGACAGGAATGAGTACAGGGAGGGTTTTGAGAATGATTTTTTTTTTTTTAAGGTGGGAGAGTCTCAAGCATGTTTTAGTAAGAAAAAAAAAAAAACAATGGGAAGAAAAGTTTTAAATATGTATATAGAAGAGAGGAAGAAAACAATGATAGAGGAGAATGAAGAGAATGGATGGAGATAGGATCCAGGAGGTATTTCACTAGAACAAAAATGAAAGACGTTCTATTGGTTAGAAATATCATTCAGGCTCAAATAACAGTAAATCCTCCAGGATTGTGATTTAAACTCAGATTTAATAAGTCAGGAGGTAGCTATTCACTATAATCAGTTAAGCACCTCAATGGTGCTGGGGCTCAGAACTAACAACCCTGTGATTTGCTTCACCTTTGCCTCATGGTTGGAAGATGGCTGCAGAAGCTCTAAGCATTACATCTGTAAATGACCAATTCATAGTCAGGAGGCAGGGTTGGTGATGGGCAGAGTTTCTCCTCTCATAACCACCCCCCTTAAAAGAAAGAAAAGTATATTCTAGAAGCCCTCCAGAAGACGACTTCTTGATACATCATATTACCTAAAATTGGGACTTAAGAGTCATCCCCAGACCAAGGCTGGATCCACTTCCCCAAATGAAGGCATCTCCACCCAGGCAAAATCAAGACTCCAAAGGCAAAGAAGAAAGGGGTAGCTTTAGTTTGGAAATAGTAGTGTCTGCCTCAGAGGTACAGGTAAGATAGGTCGGCAGGTTTGGGAGCAAGAAGTTGAATGAATTCTCATCCAGCAGACACAGTGCATGTGCCGCACACCCACCCACCCACCCGTACACACACACACACACACACACACACACACACACACACCAGCTGTGACAACCAAGGAGGTCTCTCAACATTGCCGAATGTCCCCTGGGGAACAAGATGGTCCCAGTCAGGAAACACTAATGTACACTATTTTATTTAATCCTGTAGATCAAATATTGTGGTCGTGCTTTCAGGGATGAGATAAAATGCCCAAGGACGCGTAACTAAGAACAGATAGAGCCAAAATTCAAACCGAGTCTGCTGGAGACATATCTTCCCGCTGGCCTGAGTTCCACAGGCCACAATGCACCACCAGCACTGCCACCAAGCAGCACCCCTAGTTCTTGCCTAAGCCTTCCTGCTGGGGTTCTACACACCATAGACTTGCCTTTGGTAGTGATCCGTTTTCCGGAAAGAATTAGAACTCATAAAAATTAAATCTTTACAAGAGCTCTATATGTTCTTTTCCAGGAAGTCAATCATTTGGGTAAAAAAATGTGGCAACATTTTCCCAAGGACTTGGAGGAGGAAACCACCATCCAGAAAGGAAAATCTTTCAAGTTGGAATGTGCTCTAGGCTGCCTCTTTAAATGAAAAATGTTATATGCCTGGGAAATATTATATCTGCCAGCGTCAGATGAGGGGCTCACTGTAATAACGATAGCATCAACTCCATGCTGCTCTTCATCCCTGAGACTCCAGAAAGGGCCTTAAAATGAAATTTTATACAAGTGCACACAAACATACACGCCATTGGAAAAATTCACACATATATCACTTTGTCCACCTCTCTAATGAAGGTGGAATGCGGTGGCAGATGTTTCACAGCTGCCCAACACTCACCCTCCAGCAGTTTAGGACAGGAAGCCAAGGACACTCGATCCAAGAGGAATTGCAGGGAGAGTTGAGGGAGGTAAAATCCAATCCTGCAAACTGGGATTCAGCCAAATGCATGGAGCACCCCTCCATATCATTGCCTCATCCCTTACTCCAAGAGACCGAATGAAGAAAAATGACAGGCATCTATCTGCATCTGAGAGGCCGTGCTGGAACTAGGAAAGATTCCTAACACTTGAGGCATATGTGCTGTGTACACAGCCTGCAGCCCAGCACAGTGAGGTCAAGGTTATAGGTTTGGTCCCCAGTCCCGTTAAATATCTTAACTCTGTTGAATAGCCCTTGGCTTTATCCCTACTGTATAGACGGCTGCCAGCCCATTACAGGATAAACCCTTTCATGAACAATGCCTCACTGATGCACCGTAGAGGGTAGGGGAGCACAGGGATTGGCCACGGCATCTTGTCCAACAAAGTCAGACACTGTATACAAAGGGAGGTAAGGGAACAACTAGCTGGGGAGCATCTCACTCAGGGCATAGCTTTTCCTTTGCTATTTTATGAATCCTTACTAGATCTTATTTATCTGAACTTTACAAATGAAGAAAACTGAGGCTTTGCAGTGTTTAAGCAATGTATTGGGGTTTTGGGGTTATACCTGCAATAAGTCAGATTCAAACTCAGGTCTACTGACCTCAAGATGACTACATCTGTGCTACCATCATATCAGGACTTGGGCTATTGCTAACACCTCAGAAATCTTTTTGCCTTGCCCAAGTCATTACCCACCCTCCTCTCCAGGTAACTGCTGTTCTTCCTTCTGTTATATAGATTAATTTTTCCTTCTGAACTACATATAAATGGAATCATGTAATATGTATTCTTTGATAATGTTGCTACGAACTTTCTTGGCATCTCTTTTGGTGCTCACATGTTTACACATATATACCTAGGAATAAAATTACTGAATCAAAGGATATACATTTGTTCACTTTTAGTAGATAATGTCAAGTTGTTTCCCAAGGTGTTGTACTAATTAACACTCCCACTTACAGTATGTGAAGGCTCTCATTGCTTTACATTCTCCAAAATTGGTATTTTGAGTTTCTTTTTAATTTTTAAAAATATTTTATTTATTTATTTATTTATTTATTTATTTGTTTATTTATTCATTTATTTATTCATGAGAGACACAGAGAGAGGCAGAGACACAGGCAGAGGGAGAAGCAGGCTCCACACAGGGAGCCCGACGTGGGACTCGATCCCTGGTCTCCAGGATCACGCCCTGGGCCGAAGGCAGCACTAAACCACTGAGCCACCCAGGGATCCCCTCTTTTTAATTTTAATCATTTTTGTTGGCTGTATAGTTGTATCACATTGTGGTTATAGGTTCCTTGGTAATTAATGAACTTGAGGGCCTTTCCATACACTTGTTGGTCTCCCAGACCATTCCCTATTTTGCGACGGAGCAGTCTGCTTTTACATGTTGATTTGTAGGTCTTTATTCTATGTGCCAAAGTTCTTTGTTAGACATAGGTATTGCAAATATCTTCTCTCATGCTGTGGCTTCTCTGTTCAGTACCTTTAGTGTCTCTTAGTTCTTTTTATTCAAACCCCAAATCAGTGCAACTTTTACTGCATCTTGAAAATATCAGAAATAAGTCAGAAAAATCATAGGGCATCTTGCTGCTGCTGCTGCTGCTGTAGCTGGACAACTTAGATCTTATTCATTAGCCTGCCAACTGTTCATTTTGCAGAAACATAGCTACCATCCAAAAATTTTCTGATATCCTTGTTTTAATGGTTGTGGTTTGCTGAATCAAATGAGCTGAGCTTTTAATTTTAATGATTTTAGTGAAGTCCACTTTATTAGTTTTTTGTTATGATTTTTAAAATATTTGCTACCTAAGGGGATAAAGATATTCTCCTCTATTTTCTAGAATGTTTATTGTTTACCTCTCATATTTGGATTTGTAATACACATGAAAAAAATTTTCCATACAATGTAGGTTCATTTTTTTTTCTCCAAATGGATATCCAATTAAACTAGAACCAATTATTGACAAAGACTAACCTCTTTATTACATTGAAGTAGTGCTTTTCTCACAGAAGTCAAGCAACCGTATATGTGTAGATCTGTTTCTGAATTCTTTACTCTGTTCTACTGGACTGTTTGTCTATTTTTGTAGCCATTCCACCTAACATAACTACTACAACTTTTAAAAAAGATTTAATGTATTCATGAGAGACACACACAGAGAGAGGGACAGACATAGGCAGAGAGAGAAGCAGGCTCCCTGCAGGGAGTCTGAGCAGCACTTGATCCCAGGACCCTATGATCATGACCTAAGCTGAAGGCAGACTCTCAATCACTGAGCCACTGAGGTGCCTCCTACTATAACTTTATAATAAGTCTTTTTACAGTGTAAGTTCTCTAACTTTTTCTACTAGGCTGTCTTAGCTATTCTTTTTTTTATTTTTTTATTTTTTTATTTTTTTAATTTTTTTTATGTCTTAGCTATTCTTGCCCCCATAGTATGTTATATAAGTTTTAGAATAAGCATGTCAATTTTTTAAATCCTTGGGATTTTGAATGGAATCATACTTACTTTATAGATCAATTTTGGGGAAGGGGACATTTCTACAAAATGAAGTCTTCTGATCCACAGTGTGTATCCTTCTATTTATT
Source organism: Nyctereutes procyonoides (assembly GCF_905146905.1). Taxonomy (NCBI): domain Eukaryota; kingdom Metazoa; phylum Chordata; class Mammalia; order Carnivora; family Canidae; genus Nyctereutes; species Nyctereutes procyonoides. The sequence goes on along the minus strand of NW_026575030.1, from coordinate 7,055,791 downwards.
AGGTCTTCTTTAATTTTTCTCAATAAATGTTTTTTAATTTAAGTCTTACTGTCTCTGGAGACATAGTCTTGAATATTGAGAAATTTTAATCTATTATAATGTGTATCATTTTTAAAACTTTTTAAAAATTATTTGTGGATAGTATAAAGAAACACAATTTTTCTATTGACCTTGTATCCAGTGTCTTCACTGAATTGAGTTCTGAATTCTAATTATTTATCTATATATTCATTTTGAAATTTTAAAGACATGATCATGATGTGTCCAAATTTTAATAGTGAGCACACTTGTCTCATTTCTAGTATCAAGAGGAAAGCTTTCAAAATTTTAGCATTAAGTAGATACCTTTTATCATACTAAGATCCCTGCTAGTCTTTCTTGGATGAGAATTTTAATAATGAACAAAGTTTCCATTTTTATGAAGTATTTTTTCCACATCTCTTAAGATGATCACACGATATATTTCCTCCTTTATTCTGTTCATGTGGTTAATGATAATGATTGATTCTTTAATGTTAAGCTAACCTTGCATTCCTAGCATAAGCCCTATTTGGTCATAATATTCTCTTCATTGTATATGTCTGGACTTAATTTTCTTTAGGTCTTTTGAGTCTATGTTAATGAGAAAAACTGGCCTTTCTTGTTCTACACTTGTCGAGTTTTGGTACAGGTTTAGGTTGATTTCAGAAAACAAGCTGAAAATTGTTCTCTTTTTTCCCGATCTCTGGAAGAGTTTGTGAATAATGCATCTTATCTGGTCTTTAAATGGTTGGGAGAGTTCACTGATAAAGCTATCTGGGCTTGGTGTTTTCTCTGTGGAAAGGTTTTTATTTGTCAGGAGGAAAAACAAGAGCAAGAGATAACACAGGCAGACCCATAGGTAATCCAGATAGTAAAGTTATTTGACACAGTTGTTGACTGTGGTTAACCTGTAACCATTAGATCACATGGAAGAATAGAATTTCTATTTTTTAGTTTTGTTTTTTTGCACAGTACTGGCAAGTCGTGTTTTTCAAGAAATTTATCCACTTAAATTTTCAAATTTACTAGCATAATATCTTCATGATTTCACATTACTTCTTAATGTCTCTAGGATCTATAGAGATTTCATCTTCATTTCTTCATACTGATGCCATCTTCGTACTGGTACTCTGTGTTCTCTTTCTTCACGATCGCTTCTCCTTGAGACTTCGTTAATTCTTTCAGTCAATTCAAAGAAACAGCTTCCAACATTATTGATTTTTTTCTATAATGTGTGCATTTTGTTTCATTAATTTAATCTTATCATCTTCTTTCTACTATTTTGGGTTTAATTTGCCTTTCCTTGTCTAACTTCTTAATTAGATGTTAAAATAATATATCTTAATTCTTTTATTCTTTAATACATACATTTTAAGGATAGACATTTAAAGCACAGCATTAGCTGCCTCCCACAAGTGTTGATATAATTTTTTATCATTCCCTTCAAAATATACGCTAATTTTTTATTTCTTCTTTGAGTATGGATTTAATTTACATATAATTAAACTTCACTACCATCAGAGAATCTATTTTGTATATAATATCTATCCTTTGAAATGTCTTGAAACTTGCTTTATTGCTCAATGGATAGTCTATTCTGGTAATTACTTTATAAAAACTTTAAAAGAAAATGTATTCTGCAGTTACAGGGTTCAAGATCTATAAATGTCCAATAGAAGTTTTGTTAGTTATGTTTTTCAAGTTTTCTGTAATTCTGGTAATATTACATCTATTTACTTTATTCATTATTAAGAGGGTTCTGTTAAAATCTCCTACTAACTCTTCTTAGTAGACTTTTTTATTTTTTTCCTTAGTTCTGTTACATTTTTTCTCTATTTCAAGGCTATTTCAAATTTTAATTGCTATATCTTCCTTGTAAGTTGACCTTTTTAACATTTTGAAATGTCCCTATTTATCTCTAGAATTGCTGCTTTTCTTTAAGTCTGCTTTGTTTGATACAAATATAGCTACATCTATTATTTTGGTTAATGTTTCCTGTATATTTTTTTCCTTCATTTTACTTTCAATCTCTCTTTAACTGTATTTAAGATGTGTCTTATAGGTAACATTTAGTTGAATTTTGCATTTATTTGATCATCTTCATCTTTTAAGTTGAGTAGTGTACTTATATTTAAAATAAATACTGATATATTTGACTTTAAAATCTTCTACCTTATTATTTACTATTGTCTGTTTGACTCACTCATTCATTGTTTTTCCTTTATTGTCTCCTTTTAAACTAACCAAGTATTTCTATTATTCCACTCTCCCCCTGTATTTGTATTAGCTTGTTAATTATAAATTATCCTATTATACTTGTAGTAGTTATTCTAAGGCAGTTCTCAAACTTTCACATGCATGAGAAACATCTGGAAGGTTTTCCAAAATGTAGTTTTCTGGGCTTCACCTCAGATTTTCTGCTTCTGCAGGCCTGAGAGGAACACAAGAAACTACATTTCTAACAAGTTTGCAGTTGATGCTGATGAGGCCAGTCCAGGATTCACACTTTGAGAAATATATATCCTTGATTTATTGCAGTCTGCTGTAGACTGATACATCTACTATTTCCCAGAAAATGCAACAACCTTAGAATTCTTCCACTCCACTTACTCAAATTTCTACTTTTATGCTACAATTTTCATGCATTTTAATTCTATGTATTTTTAAACCCCAAAGACATGACTTATAGTTGTTATACACAATAAATTTTCATCTAATTTTTATATTTAACTTTGCACTGCTCTTCATTTCTTCTTGCACTTCTGCACTTCCATCTGAGATCATTTATCATTTACTTAAAGAACTTTCAGTATTTCCATTACTGTGTCAGTTGGTAGCAAATTCTCTCAACCTGGTTGTATAAAAAGTCTTCATTTTATTTTTATTTTTTAAAGGATATTTTTGCTGGGTAGAGAATTTCAGAATGGGGAATATTTTCTTTCAGCATGATAAATATGCAACTCCATTGTTGTTTGCTTTGTTTTGTTTGTTTCCAGCATTTCTTTTGAATGTTGACTATAAGTCTTAGTGCTGTTCCCTTGAGGCTAAGACGTCCATTTTAAATGGCATCTTTTAAGGTTTTCTCTTTGTCTTTGATTTTAAGTAGTTTGACTATGATGTTCCTGAGTATGGCCTTATTTGTATTTACTCTATTTGGCATTTATTGTGTTTATTGAATTTGTAATTTGATGATTTTCATTAATTCTGGAAAATTCTCAGAGTATCTCTTCTGAGATGGCTTCTGCCTCAATTCTCTCTTCTCTTTCTGAATTTATACTTACAGATGATTAGAACTTTTCACCATATCCCAGGTGTCTCTTATGGACATTTTTATGTGTTTTTCAGCCTTCTTCCTCTTTGTGATTTTTCTATCCTAACCTGATCTTTTCTAACCTACACTTAAGTTTTCTAATAATTTCTCTTGATATGTCTATTGTTTTGTTAAGTCTATCTATTGAGTTATTTATTTCAGTTATTATAGTTTTCATTCAAAAAATTCCTTTTCATTCTTATTGACAGATTCCAGCTGTCTGGTGAGATTTTCTATCTTGTCATCTACTTTTTTTGCACATATTAATTACAATTAAAGACAGTGCCAAACAATTTTAATATCTGGAATTTCTGTGGGTCTGTTTCTATTGTTTGTTCTTTCTCTTGTTTTTCCTCCTGGTGTGCCAAGTGATATTTAATTGAAAGCTGGACATTATGTATAATACATTTTAGAGGATTTAGGTTATGTTCTCTTCCTGCATAGGGGTTTTAGTAAGGGTTTAGACTGGCAGTTAAAGTAGAAAGAAAATCACCTTGTCTGAGTAATAACTGGGATACTTCAAGACTTGATTTTTGGTTTTCATAAAGGCTGACTTATTTTAAGTGTGCCTTTAATGTCAGGGTATAGCCTTTATAGGTATTAATTTAAAGCCTCAGTATTTACAAGGCCCTCTTGTTTGTTATGTCCTGAACTCCAATAACTATCTGCCCAGCACTGTGAGACTGTAGAAATTTCCGTGTTGCTTTATAATATTTCTATGCTGCCCATGCAACTAGAAATATTAGTAAATGCCTCAAGTTAATAGCAATAGAGAATATTGGGCTCACCTCCCTGAGGTTCTCTTTTCACCAGGATCTTGATTTTCCAAGTCCTAGATGCCTTAGTAGCACTGAACTCCAATTTTTGTCTTGCTAGTCCCATGAGACAACCAAAAGCTTTGATTAAATACTTTCTGCTCAGACTCTCAGCCCTATTCTGCTTATAAATCAACAAACATGTTAAGAATAAAACCACCAGAAAATATTGAGCCTGACTTTTCTCTAGGATCCTGGCCCCACAAAGCCTGGATGCTTTGATTGTTCTCCAACATCTTCAAGGAGTAGTTGCTTTTTTTATTATATAACTGTTATATTTGTCAGGAAACATATTCTCATGAAAGCTAGTCAATCATAGTCAGAAGTGGAAGTTGATTGGTTGTTTTTTTTTAAGTCCTCCAGGTGGCTTTAATATGTGGTCATACTTAGGAACCACTGCCCTAACTTATTACACTTCCCTGCACATGTAATTTCCTCTGCCAGGAACATTGTTTTACACCCTCTGCCTGGCTAACCTCTGGCAGAAGCCTTTACTTACCTAAAGACACATGGGGTTAGTTGCCATTCTACATAAGCCTCTAAAACACTATATCTACTTTATTTTAACACTTATCCCACTATATTCTAGTCTGTGTGCTTTTGCATTTATCTTCTCCAGCAGGCTCTGAGTTCCTCATTTTTCCCAAACAACAGTCCTCTCTCTCCCTCTCCAATCCCATGGAATAGCTTTTGGATTCATCCCAACACATCTGGACTTTTGATCCTTTGAGGCTAATTTAACTCCTCACCTTCCTCTTAATCAGTATGAAGCATTTCTAATCCTGTTACCATCTGTGAATAACCTTCATGCTTCCTCTTTCATTTACATATATATCTAGCATTATCTTTATGCTAAATATATATGTGTATGCTTTTGGGGGTGTATGAATTCAATCATTCAATAATCATGTATTGAGCTACTAATATATGCACTGGCTAGGGTGGAAGGTGCAGCAGATTTCATTATTTAAAGCTCAGCTCAAAGGTTATTACCTTTGGGAAATTTCTTTCTAGGCATGCTATTTTGTGAGATGGCAGTGCTTCACTGCGCAGAGTTCATGGCCTTTTGGAAAAGTGAAATAACCCCATCCTTCCACTGGGAAAGGGATAGAGAATGCTTCCTGCATTACACCAGCTACTTAACTAACTGCTAAAATAGTGATATCACGTTGGAATTTTTCTAGATATATGCTGGGATAATGGGAAGGGGGATCAAACTTGTTGACAATCCAAAGAATAATGTCTTCCCACCAGAGCAGCTGTTGCTAAGTTAATGTGTGCCCTGTCAGGGAAAAAATAGGAGCCTTCCTTAAAATGTCTGTTGTTTATTTGATTGCTTGCCTGTTCCAGCACTGATTTGCTTGTTTTACAAGTGCATATTTTGCAAGGTGTGTGTGTGTGTGTACATGTGCACACTACAGGTGCAGAGGGAATGAGAGAAAAAATGTCTTTCTCATTGTTGTGACTCCAGAGACGCTCCATCAGTGTCCTTACTACATTTTCTCCAATGCTATTGGAATAGTGCTGTAGACAGTAATGAAATGGGTTATAGAAAACATCTAGCCTCTTGCTCGTTTTGTCTTTTATGCATCAAGCATCTTTTTGTCATCCCATAGGAAAGAAAATGGGAATCCTGGGACCACTCCATGACAGTCCTTCAAAGGTCAAACTTGGATTCAGTAAAGGCATCCTGGCAGAGAGAGCTACATGATTTCAAAATAAAGGATCCAAGTAAGTTTGTATTTCTCTTTCCAGAAAGTAAGGAAGATATTTTATTTTCCTTTGTATTTCCCATGGTACCCATTGCAGTGGTTTCCACTCAAAAGAATTTGGGAAACAAATCCAGATAATAATGGAGAACAAGATAGACTGTCATCTGTCTAAGGTGGAGAAGGTCTGACTCTGGCCAGAAACAAGGGAATGTACAATATGAACTCTCTGCATTCCTTTCAGGCCTGAGAGTGATCAGTGAGTAACTCAAATTCCCTTTCAGAGTTCATCATCTTTCTCCTGCCTAACTCTCTGTATTTCCAGTTTTTTGTAAATGGACAGCAATAATCATATTTCAAGACTAATAGTTATCAATGACTACAAGTGTAAGATACTTGTTTAATGGAAAAAAAAAAAAACCTTACTCAAACATGAGAGAAACCGTAACTTTTAGAATCTGTTGATTGAAAAAAATGTATAATAAAACCAACTATTCAGTACCTTTTAAAAAGGATATCTGAATCAGTATAACATCTGTGCATATTTCAAACTCAGCATAAACATCTGTGTGCGTGACATTATACATAAACTACAGATAATATTTGATTGTATATGAATTTGAGGACCTTTTGAAATAATTCCAACCCTTTGTTCCCTGACCCTCTCCCTCCAACTCCCCTGCTCACACTTCCTTAAGGATCTCATCTCCCTTGCATTTGCACTTGACTCCTTCTACCTCCTTTGCCTGGCCCATTTTGCCCTTGTTTAGCCATCAGATTATTTTCTATATGCTTCAAGACCTCTCAAACTCCACTGGCCTCATGTAAACCTGGCTCCACTCCTGGTCATCAGTATCTCTCACTCACCCTAAGTATAACAAATGGTCTTAAACTATCTTCCTTCTTTTGATTGTTTACCTGTTCTGCCCAAATTGGCTTTGTTTTACAAATATCAAATTTTCAAGAATTCATCAGTGAATATGTGACACCTCCAGTTGTAACAATATCCATCCTTTGTAAAGAACTCAGGTCTGGGACATCTGGGTGCTTAGTGGTTGAGGGTCCGCCTTAAGCTCAGGTCATGATCCCAGGGTCCTGGGATTGAGTCCCACATTGGGCTCCCTGCTTCATGAGGAGCCTGCTTCTCTCTCTGTCTCTACTTCCCTCTCTCTGGCTCTCATTACTAAATAAATAAAATATTTTTTAAAAAATAAGAATTCAGATCTGGGCCTTGCAGCTTGGAGGAATCCATAAATATTTGTTAGGAAAAATGATGTTATGAAGTAGGTGCCACTTGTATTCTTAGATATCCTCTATTTACAGATTCAAGATAATTTATGCAAATTAGATAACATTTTGTGACTTGTGAGGGGACTGCCCTGGCCTTACTGTCTAGGCCACCACTAGGCCAAGCCAGAAGAAAGAACCAGATAATGATGGACTGAGCTTTGCCATCCTGCCAACTTCAATCTTCACTTCTATAGTTTTTAACTTTGCCTTATAGGTCCACAGAAAAAGCCAGACCCTTCATTCAGAAGATAGCCCTCTATCAATTAAATGACAGTTTTTGGTTCCCCCTCTGTCCTCAGGCTGAATAATCCCAGTTCTTCTGACTGTTCCCTTTGCTGGTTTGAGTGCTGACCTGGTCAAGGACAAACTCCCGTCTAAACATACCCTTGTTCATCCTCATTCTTAAAGTGTAGGGCTCAGAATGGAATATACTACTCAAGATGCAAAGAGGCAGTGTAGAGTGTGAGGAATCACTTCCTGTACTGTTTTTATCACTATGGCCTAAATCCACACCTCAGTCTGGAGACAGTGTTGACATAGAGCATCAGGAGACCTGTTGTTTATAATCACCTGCTAGTTGTATGTCTCCAAAGAGAACTTCTAGCTTCTTTGAGCTACAGATTTCCAATCAGAAAAGGTGCCCAACTTCATTTGTCAACCGGAAAATGAAAATTTATATTCACAGCACAATACACTAGACCTACCAGAAAGGTTAAAATGACAGAGACTATACCAAGTAATGGGGAAGATGTGGAGAAGCCAAAATTTGCATATATTACTGGGGAGAGTAAATTGGTACAACCACTTTAGAAAATTGATAGTATTTACTATAGCTGACCCAGTAACTCTGTTCTTAGGGGTATACTCAAGAGAAATGAGTGCACAGGTCCACCAAAAGACATGTCCAAGAAAAAAAAAAAGACATGTCCAAGAATATCCAGAGAAATATTACTCATATTAACCCTAAATTGAAAACATCCCAAATGTTCACCAACAATAGGATGAACACAGGGTTATAATGCACAGAATGGAATACTAGAGACATGTATTTGGAATGAATAAACTTAAAATGCAAGCTATGGTATGAATGGATCTCACAAACAGATGCTGAGAAAAGAAAAAGTGAGACATGAAAGAGCATGTAATATGTGAGTATGTTTACATACAGTCAAATACAGATAAAACTGATCTCTAATATTAGAAATCAGAATAGTGGCTTAAGAGTTTTCTGTATGTCATCTATCAACAAAAGGAATAGTAGGGTAGGCTAGAAGGACGTAGGAAGGGTACTTTCAGGGTACTAAAATTGTTCTTTTTTTTTTTTAAAGATTTTCTTTATTTGTTCATGAGAGAGACACACAGAGAGAGAGAGAGAGAGAGACACAGGCAGAGGGAGAAGCAGGCCTCATGCAGGGAGCCTGACGTGGGACTCGATCCTGGTTCTCCAGGATCACACCCAGGGCCAAAGGCAGGTGCCAAACCGCTGAGCAACCCGGGCTGCCCCTAAAATTGTTCTGATCTTGATTTGGCTGCTGATTACATAAGCGTGCTCAAGTCGTTAAAATTTATTGAGTTGTCTGCTTATGAAGATGCACCTTTCTTTAAGTATGGTACACTTTAATAAAAAATTAAATGGAATACACCATAATAACAAAAATAGCAACAAAACAAGGGCAGCTAAAACTTCTTCAAAATAGTCAGCAATTGAGGAGGGGAAAAAATCAGCTGGCACAAGTCCACTCAATTTTTTACCATAAGAACATTGGCCCACTCAGGGCTTGCTTCCAAATGGACCATTTCTTTCTTACCGTGTTCCACTGTCAGCCTGGTCACTTTTGCATATGCTCTGTGGGCTCAGGACCTCTCAAACTCACATCTGCTCTGCTTTGAGGGCGGTGCATTAGAAATGGGAAAGTGGAAATGCTACATGTTAAGCATTTTCTGTATCTCAGACAAGAGATTTAGCTAACATTATTTCAATGTATCTCTCCTACAACTCTGTAAGAAAGTGATTAATCTCTGCTTTACAGATAAAGAAAGTGATATATAGAAAGATTAAGCCAGTTGCCAAAAGGTGTAGTAAGACTGACACCCATTCTCTTATTAATCAACAGGCTTTTTATATCTAAATCAGGTTACAACACAGTGTTTGGATTGCTGTTATGTCGACCTCACTTATGTGGCTTCCTGGACTTCTGAACTCTGGTTTGCTTTTGCCCACACATCTGAGTGGCCCTTAATGTGTGTGCTGCCTACCTGGTCACTGATATCCTACATGTTCTTGACCTCTAACAATAGCAACACTTAGACTCCTGGCCAGACAACCAGGATATCTGTGTGCTTCCAGATAATTTACTGGATATCATCATCCCAGCATACATCTGGTGGCCTCTGTGGATTTGCCATTAATAAGATCCAAGATGCCAAGAAAGAACCAGATAAACAGAGGTCATATTCTAAAAGAAGGTCTAGGGATCCTACAGGGAGCTCCAAGTTTAAAACTGCAAGTCTCTGTGGGGCTTTCATCCCTCATGGCTGAGTCCAGAGAGAAAGTTGACTGATAGTTGGAGGCCACCCCTTGACAAGATATTTTAAGAAGGGAGGGAGGGAGGAAGGAAGGAAAAGCAAAAGAAAGAAAAGAAAAAAGTCAAGTTCCCAAGTGTTCCTGTTTTTGGCTTTTAGCTGCGTGGTATTTCAGAGATTTCTTGTTCTTCTTAAAATCTGTTAGCAATCCTCAAATCTACAAACAGGCTTTAGAAGACGTGGGTAGGGAGAGTAGTGAGAAAGATTGTTTCAGAAGCAATCCCTCTGTGAGGAAAAGCCGAAACCTAAATTGGATACAGCTGAAAATATCTCAATCCTGCAAGATTAGTCTTGACACCAGCCCTGCAGCAGAAGCATTCTGTGTGTTAAGGAATTACTCCGAAGGTTTTTCCTTTCTTATTCCCCACTTAGTTTTCTGAAAAGCCCTCTTCTGAAGCCCTGTGTTTTACTCTAAAGCAAAGCCTTTTGGGTTATTGTCCTAAATGGATTCCAATAGGAGACATTTTGCTGGGGATCACGATTAAACAGGCTCCCTGGAATTTAGGCTAGCTCAAGCCAGGGAAAGTATCGATGCTCCAGGAATACCCAGTCCCAGCCAGAGACTTCTGGGTGACCACAGCAACACATACGCACACACAACCACCCACATCAAAACAGAATGGGCTCAATGAAATCAGTGCTTTGCCCTCCAGGGAGCAGTCCTCAGTTCCTATTTCACCTCTTTGGGTTTTTAATGGTCTAATACTCAATCCCTCACCACTTCCTTTTTGAAGTTACTCCAGATTTCAGGGTTTTGCAGACAGTGATGATGTTTGCTGGGTCCTCATCCAAGCCAATGGAATAATCCACCCATTCTCCATCTCAAGTGTATCCGTTCTCACCTCTGTTTGTATGTCAGTTTTTCAGATTTATAAAATGGCAGTAAGCTATAATGCATTTGAATGGAAAATGAGAGAAATGAAACTTCAGTGGATCAGGATGTTTGCTCTTCCTTCAGAGAAATTCTGGGTCATACTGGATACCTTACAACCAGGTGGGCCATAGGACATCAACAAATGAAGGGACGGTGTTTGGGGACCCAGTCAACTAAAACCCTTTCAGAGGGCTTAGTACTCCAAAATGTTGGTTCACTTCTTCCTTACATTAAAAAAAAATCATTTAAATTTACAGAACTACCCAGAGCTAATCTGAACTCTCCTATTTGTTCCAACCATCTACAGTTATTTACTCCACCAAGAGATCTCTTCCTTTGGCACACTTTTCAGGAGAGTTGTATCATCTACTGGCATAATGGTCCTTTTTCAAGAGAAGTATTTCATTTTAATAAAAATGTGTACTACCATATTTAATCAATCAGGGTGATTGACAATGGCAATAGTTGAGTCTTGCAGCAGATGCTGCTGCTACCTCATTCTTATTCCAGTTTCATTTCTCAATCAAATCCATGTGTAAAAAACATAATGTGCTGCCAACACAATGTAATAAAACCTCAGCTGAAATGCACACCAGCACGACAGAAACTGATAACTCAAAGTATGGGAAAAGTTAACTTCAGAAAAATCACTTCTGACACCCGCGTATTCAAGTTTTATGGACAAGAGATGTATGGCCTCCGTATAGCTAACATGAATGGGCCAAATTCATGGATTTGTCCTGAAACAGAAAATAATCATCTTTAAAGCAACATTTTCAAAAAACTGGCAGAAGAATCCTTTTTAAACAGCCCAGAAATCATCCTTAAAATTGGCTGAGTTTGTTTGAGATGGACCATTTGTGTCATGGAGCAATAAATTAATACTTGAGCAGCTTCTTTTTTTTTTATGGTGGTGCAGACTGGTTAAAGATGATGTATCACTGGTTGTCACCGACTGAACCAGCAGTTTTCAAAGTTAATGATTCAGAGAGGAATAAAGGTAACCTAATTATAGCAGTACCAGGGACAGAACCTGTTTCCTGTACTCAAACTCTCAACTCCAAATTTCAGCCTGGGGGAATTGCATGTACTTCTGCAGGACTCTATTCTTACAAAAGCTCTAGTTAGGGAGTAGACACTGAGTCCCTGAAAAAGGGACTGGGTCCCTTGGCCAGAGACCCAGAAATATACCAGGTTGTCTAGTGCTCCCTCTTCCCACCCCCACCACCAAATTCATGCCTACCCAGAACCTCAACATGTGCCCTTATTTGAATAGGGTCTTTGCAGATGTAATTAGTTAAGATGAGGTCAGAATGGATTAGGGTGGGCTTTACACCCAATGGCTGGTGCCCTTGAAGAAGGTTAAGTGAAGGCACAGACATAGACACCCAAAGGAAAAACAGACATGTGAAGACAGGGGCAGCCATTACAGTGATTCAGCTATAAGCCAAGAAATTCCAAGGATTCCCAGCAACCCCTAGAAGTTCTGAAGAAGCAAAGAATGCATTACAGGATACAACAGTGGCATCATTTGAATGATAATGTGGGCATAAATTCCTCCAAGAAGTTCACTTATAATTGTGCTCAATATGACCAAATAGTCCATGTCATAACAGAATTTGGCATCACAGAACGGTTATAGTCATAGGTAATATTTAGCAGTGAAATGCAGGAAGTTATCAGAAAGAAAAAAAAAACACTTTTTTTTTTCTTTTCTCTTTTTTTGACTAATGGGAGATTTTCATGGTGGCACCCAACACAGGAATTATTCCTGCCTAGAGTTAGGGAAGTCTACAAAATCTTGCTACAGCAGGCCCATGCACCAGAAGACTACTCTGGGCAGTTGCAGCAGGCAATGGCAGTTATGGAATTCACTCAGCACTGCACATGACTGATGAGAGCAATCACAGAGAGAGTTCTGGATCATGGCTGACTAATGCACTCTCAACACAGATCTCAAGCAATTGCAGCCAGGTGAGGAGCCTGTGCCGTAGCATATCAACCTTTACAGAAGGAGGTACCAGCCCCTTGTGAACTGCCCTGGATCTATGCTGAATAAGGAAGAAAATTCAGGAGGGGCACACCAGGAATTACACAGGATCCCATGAGGCACAGTGGGTAGTTCACCCAGGACTCTGCTGTCACACCTGCATCTAGTTACTGCATACGAGCGCCTGTCTCAGGGTCATCGTTCGTGACTGTCTCCAGGGTTCCTCCACAGTATGGGTCTGATTCCTCTCGACTCAATATTTCCCCTGACTTTACAAAGTCCTCCGAAAAGAAGCCTTTTGGGTGTACTGAAAGAAAAACATCTGGCGCACAGTCCTAACGGGTAATGATAACCACAGTCAAGATATCCACAGCTCAAGGAAGATCTTTTATAGAACAATTCAGCCTGAATGAGACCTTTTGTTGAGTTAGGGAGTAGGAATGTGATCCCTTGGAAAAGACGATGGATCCATAGTCCATCAGGAAAATCTACAAATCTACAACCGATCCAGTCCTTTTGTGCACTCTCTGATCACCCAGAAAATCCTAGATGTATTTTAATATTTATACAGATTTATATTCTCCTACCTCCAAAATACTTCTGCACAACACACTTTTATTCAGCTGGGCACGAATAGGGTACTCTGGACTTCCTCGGACATTTGGCGGTGCTCAGTGTCTTCAACCCCTTTCTGGGCTAGCACTGCACCCAGTGCTCAGAATCAGCATCCAGCCATCTGAAGAGTGTCTCAAATCTCTCCTAGAACCAATGGGAAACAAATAGATCATTGCATGAAGAGCTCTCAGTTCACAAACCGGCAGAATTTTCAAATACATTTTGGTTGTCCAGTGCCCAAGGGCTAAGACTCTGGGACCTCCGGGGTAACATCAGGTGGTACCAAGGCCTTCTGGCTTCCGATTTCTTGGGTCCCACCAGTTATGCCTGGATATAGGACAAAGTTTAGCATTCACTTGCCAGTCTCAGCCCTCAGGTTCTTGTATTATGGCAAGCATCAGCACAACCACACCCCCACATACACACTGAGTTCAGAAATTTCTAGAATCAGTTTGCTGCCCGCTTGTTCCCTTTCGAGATCAGATTTGCCCTTGGGTATCACTCTTCGCCCTACATTTCAGGAACTAGAGTAGTCTAAGCATAGCCTTTGACTGTTAAGCCAGAGCTGGTATGAGAAGACTGCCTCTATGTCTCATTTGCCTAAACTTTTGGTAACCCCAAACAGATGTCCAAACCTCCAATGGAACAGCCCAAGAAATTTTGTTCTAGGTGAGGGTTGATAGGAAGGGAGAAGGTCTCATTCAGAAGCCAAAGAGATAAAAGCTAGAGCCAGAGGCTTAACCAATATCTCAAGTTAGAACAGGACCAGGTTCATAACCACACAGAAAAGGCCAGAACACTAGGCAAACCTCCTGAACAAGCACGACCAGGGTGTTCCCTACGTCTCACCTACCTGCAAGAGGCTGGCATGTGAGCAGGGCAGATGTACACAGAAGACACATTCTGTGTCCTCATTCAAGGGCATACATGACAGCTGTGCCCTGCCACACAGGCATTGGCTGGTGAGTCCACCATTGACCCAGGGGGATTTTATCAAACAAGGGTGAGGGAGAGAGAGCTATGGATAGACTGCTGGGTTGGGACTCCAGAACCGAATCACCTAGTCTATCACCCTGGGCAACTGGCTTAGCTTCCTCATACATGAAAGAGAAGTAATACTTGTCCAAGTCAAACTGACTTGGTGGACAAACTTGGGACTGGGGTCATATCCTAGCTGAGTATCTTGGAATTAAACAAAATTTCTGAGTCATAGTTTCCTCATCTGTAAAAATGGGGGTCATAACCCAATGGAGTGAATCATGTGTATAAAGTCTCTGGCTTTACACAGTAGGCACATCTTAATGACAGCCATCATTATTATCAACCTCACAGTAATCATTATCAGGAACGGCAAAGAAGACAATGCATTGCAGGTGGTTATACAGCAGTGGTTTCATTTTGTACATCAGTGTGAGTGTCAACCTCTTTATATGGGGGCACCTTGCAAAAGTGTATACTTCTTCAAAAACTTCTCCTATTGCTTCCAAAAAAACCTCAAATAAACCAAAAGGACCTCCTCTTGGTGGTGGTGGGGGGAGGTGTTATTCATAATCCATGTATAACCCCATTTGAGATCTATCTTATCGCATGGTTTTGACCACAAAAATAATGCATCAATCATTCTGATCTAAAAAATATATTCAAAGGGATGCCTGAAAAAAAAAAAAAAAAAAAAACAAAGGGATGCCTGGGTGGCTCAGCAATTGAGCATCTGCCTTTGGCTCAGGGCATGATCCTGGTCCTGGGATGAAGTCCCACATCTGGCTCCCTGAGGGGAATCTGCCTGGGTCTGTGCTCTCTCTATGTATCTCTCAATCTCTCATGAATAAATAAATAAAATATTTAATATATATGCACATATATATGCATATATATTTTTTCAAAGTAGCATTTGGCTACATTTTCATTTTATTTATTTGTTTGTTTGTTTTATTTAAATTTAATTTGCCAACATAGAGTATAACACCCAGTGCTCATCTCATCATGTGCCCCCCTTAATGCCCATCACCCAGTTATCCCATCCCCCCACCCACCACCTCTTCTGCAACTCTTTCTTTCCCAGAGTTAGGGGTCTCTCATGGTTTGTCTTCCTCTCTAATTTTTATCATTTGGCTATATTTAAAAAAATAAAATTTGCCTTCAAAGACTAAAGATTTCCCCCACTGAAGGAGCAAAAAAAAAAAAAGAAGAAGAAGAAGAAGAAGAGAGGAAAAAGGAAAGATGAAAAGAAGGAAAGAAGGGAGGGAGGGAGGGAGGGAGGGAGGGAGGGAGGGAGGGAGGGAGGGAGGGAGGGAGAGAGAATGGATGGAAGGAAGGAGCATAGGATCCAAAGGGAAATTCATACCAGAACCCCCAATGTTCACCAATAAGTATCCTCAGAAAAAAAGCGTAACTTTGAAGACAAGTGTTTTAAAGGTCACATTATTTAAATGTACATTTATTTGCATTCATTTAAAAAGTCAGTATGTTTGCATTAATATCTATACCTCTAAGAGAATGTATCAAAAAACAGAATGCACTTATGTATACATCATTCCACTTATTTTTTTACTGAACATACATATTATCCACTTCCTTACACTGTTTTTTTAAAATATTTTATCTATTTATCCATGAGAGACACAGAGAGAGAGAGAGGCAGAGACACAGGCAGAGGGAGAAGCAGGCTCCATGCAGGGATCCCAACGCAGGACTCGATCGCGGGGCCTCCAGGATCATGTCCTGGGACGAAGGTGGCGCTAAAACGCTGAGCCACACGGGCTGCTCTTTATACTGTTTTTTAATTAGTGGTTTATTTTATTCATTAGTTCATTAATTCATTAATCCATTCATTCTTAAAGTAGACTACATGCTCACTGTGGGGCTTGAACGCAGGACCCTGAGATCAAGAGTTCCATGCTCTACCGACTGTTCATAAATGAATGAACAAATATATGACTGAGACTCTAAGGGACGTTTAATTACAGGCTTAGTCACACATTTGTTCATTCATTTATTTATTTGTTCAACAGGTATTTATTGAAGACCTACTACGTCACCTGCAACTCTACACTGCCAAGTAAAAGCTCAGATAAACAACCTCTGACTGGGAAGATTTCTTCATCAAAATACCTCAATTGTTTTTTGTTTTCATAAAGTGACTCCGAGAGAAGTATTAAAGACCTTTAGGTGACACTCTCCGAGCGCATGCTGTGGACTGCCTAAGTGATATTCCAGAGGCTTCTATTTCACGATGGTGAACTGAGGCCAAGAATTTGCCTTCCCTCCTTCCTGAGATACTTTCAAAATGATCGAAAGGAATTTCTTAATGATAAATCAATAATAATGAAGAGAACAGGAGGGGAGCCATCTCTGAAGAAGAAATTTTGACAGATTTTAGGAAGACAAAACGCATTTGGCAGAATGTCAGTACATCAACAGATAAACCAGAGAAAAGGTATATGCGGCCCAGAGTACATGAGGTGAGTGACAATGGAGGACAGTGGAGAAAGGAGTGCGTCTTATAGGCAGGACTCCAGGCTGAACCCCAGCCAAAAAAAATCAAGTCTTTCCCTTTGAAGACATTAATTATTTTGTTTGGTGTGAGTATTGACATCCTAAAGTAAGGTTTTCTTGTTCAGGAATACCCTAGAGAGAAGCTTGCCAGTTGATAGGACAAGCCCCCAGACACAGAAACTGACAGCATTGCTATTCTTCACTCCTAAAAATGTGTTGACACCTAAAGATGAACAAACTTTTAAAGGGGAAAGATAAACAAACCCATCATAAAACAGCTTTTTTATTTACTTATTCTTAAAAATTAATGGACAAATAAGATACTTGAGGGAAAAATAGAAAAGCACATCATAAGAGATCGAATTCAAGAAAACAGAGACTTAAAAGGACATTATATCCAGAAGAGAAAACCAGGAAACCAGATTTCTTTTCCTTAAACAAAAATGAGAGTGAGCAGTGAATATTTCTGGGAAATTAAATTGCCAAAATTAAAAAATAATAATAGCTAAGAAAGATTCTTCTTTAAAGATGTTATTTTAAGTCATCTCTACTTCCAAAATGGAGCTCCAAGTCACAACCCTGAGATCAAGAGTTTCATGTTTTACCAACTGAGCCATCCAGGCATCCCAGAAACTAAAAATTTATTAATAGAAAGATTAGAAGATGGAATTGAGGAAATTTCCTATTATATTGAGCAAAATGACAAAGGAAGGATAATAAGAGAATAAGAAGGAGGTTTGGAGGACAAATGCCGTCCTTAATAGCCAATTAAGAGAAATTCAGAAAGCACTAAGAAAGTAGGGAAGAAAGATATCAAAGAGACAATAAAATAATTCCAAGAGCTGAAGGGAAACACAAATATTGATCAGAATTAATTAAAAAAAAAAGACTTAGCCCTTGAAATATCAAATTCCCCAGGATAGTGTTTCTGAGCTCTCAGTGGGAGTGGGAAGGAATGTAAACCAGGAACTATAAGGGAATTTGAATCAAAATGGATCAGATTTCTCATCAGCAATGACGGATCTTGGAAGACACTGAAATAAAGGCTTCAGAATATGAAGGTAAAATTATTTTGGACCCAGACTTCTATGTCCCATTTAAAAACAAGAAAAAGAACATCATCTTCAGACATTCATATGTTCCAAATATCTTGCCTCATGCATCCATTTTCTTCTAAAAATTTACCTAAGGATGTGCTCCCAAAAAAGAGAGTTGGGAGGAGCGAGTGGGCAAAACTGAGAAAGGGGGAACTGTGGAATACAGAAAATTGTGGAGCAACCAGGATTCCAGTGAAAAGGAACCCAAGTTACAAAGTGAGCCACGGGTCTTGAAGGCAATTGGGAAAAGTCACTGAATTTCAAGAATACTGCCTTAAAGAGGAAAAATGAAAAGGATTATAAGAAATTAATTAAATGACTACAGAGCCAAATGATATTTGGAACATAGAGTATGTGTTTTCCTCTTTATAAGGGAAAAAAATCAAAGCTTGAGGGAATAAAATTTGTACAAAATAGTCATAGTCTAAATAGAAAAGTACTCAAATTAAAGCAAGTTTGAGAGGCAGGAAAAGTACATTTGTCCCTGATGCCATGAATGCTCCCTTTTGACTAACAAGGCACCATGACATTGGACCTGGAAGAGAGTAAATGCATGTTAATAGGAAAAAGTCTCTTCAACAATGGTGCTGGGAAAACTGGTCAGCAACATGCACAAGAATGAAACTGAACGCCTTTCTTACACTATACACAAAAATAAACTTAAACTGGATTAAAGATCTAAGTGTGAGACCTGAAAACAATAAAATCCTAGAAGACAGCACAGGCAGCAATTTTTCTGACATTGGTCTTACCAACATCTTTCTACATGTGTCTCCTGAGGTAAGGGAAATAAAAGCAAAAATTAACTATTGAGACTACATCAAAATAAAAAGCTTCTGCACGGTGAGGGAAACAATCAACAAAACTAAAAGGCAACCTACTGAATAGAAGATATATGCAAATGACATATCCAATAATCTTATCCAAAATCTATAAAGAACTTATACAACTCAGTACCCAAAAAAACCAAATAATCTGATTAAAAATGGGCAGATAACATGAACAGACATTTCTCCAGAGAAAACATCCAGATGGTCAACAGACACATGAAAAGATGCTCAATATCACTCTTCATAGGGAAATGCAAATCAAAACCATAATGAGATATCAGCTCACACCTGTCAGAATGGCTAAAATCAACAACACAACAAACAACAGGTGCTGGTGAGGATGTGAAGAAAAAGGAAATCTCGTGCGCTGTTAGTGAGAATGCAAACTGGTGCAGCCACTCTGGAAAACAGTATGGAGTTTCCTCAGAAAGTTTGAAATAGAACTACCCTATTTGCACTACTGGATATTTATCCCCAAAATACAAAAACTCTAATTCAAAGGGATACATGCATCCCCATGTCTATTGCAGCATATAATTTAGCCATAAAAAAGAATGAAATCTTGCCATTTGCAACAACACAAATGGAGCTAGACAGTATAATGCTAAGTGAAATAGGTCAATCATAGAAAAATACTATAGGGTTTCACTCATATGTGGAATTCAGGAAACAAAACAAGCAAAAGAAAAAGAGAGAAACTAAGAAACAGAATCTTAAGTATAGAGAACAAACTGCTAGTTCCCAGAGGCGAGGTGGGGGCAGGGGTGGATGAAGTAGGTGATGGGGGTTCAGAGTACACTTGCCATGATGAGCTCTGAGTAATGTATAGAAATGTTGAGTCACTACATCATACACCTGAAATTAATATAACCCTGTATGTTAACTATGTTGGAATGGGATTAAAAGAAAAAAAAACTTAGAAAAAGAGAAAATGTATGCTTGCTTAGTTCTACTAAGTTCTATTCTTAGTAGACAATATTGACATAATGTAAATGCTGATTACTGGCTTTTAGTTTTCAGAAACGTTCATAGACAAAGCATAGAAAATTTAGTTGTTACAAAGCAGATGTAAATATTATCCACAATGATAATGTAAAAAATAAAGATGTAACTGGACAGAAACATGGAGAGGAAAAGGGAGGAGGAAAAAAGAGGTAAGGATTGAAAAAGTAATGCCTTCGTTTTGAAAAATGAAAGGTTAAGACACACAGTTGAAAGCAACGGAACAAGAACTAGAAATTTAAAAATATATTATTTAAAGCTATCGGGCAACCAATAGAGGAAGCTACTACTAAAATTACTAGTATAACGATCAAAAAATGGAAGGAGAGGGGAAGGGAAGGAAGGGGTGTCAGGATGTAACAGAAATTCTCATCCAACCCAGAAAAAGGTGCCAGTGATGTCGCAAGTCCGTGGAGCCCTAATAGTGGCCTTAGCATATTATTTTGAGATATTGGAAGAAATCATTCAAAGCAAAGCCAGAGTTTTGAGTTTCTTGCCTCTGTGTATCAGGTGGAGGGGCAAGGAGTGTTTGGGGGAAGGATTTTTCATCCTTATCATAAATGTTTTCTGACTCGTTCACTATTACTGCATGATACATATTTTTCAGAATTAAAAATCACCAGTTTTATATCAGTGCTCCAGGCAGGGTCCTGGCAGGAACCAGATGGCATACTCAACCTGAGCAATTGAGCAGAACTTCACAGGACTGTTTGTAATTGTGTGGGCAGGGGCCGCGGAGCCCTACAAGGTTGGCACAGCAGCCTGCCAACCACGGGTTGCCTTTACCACTCCACACCCCCAAAGGGTTGGAAGTGTCTGCTGAACCTGGTAGATGGTGGCTGTATGGAGAGGGCTGCCTATATTGGGATTTTTTTGAGAGGAAGAGGGACAGAGGGAGAAAGTGTGCATGTGCACATCAGGGGTGGGGGTGGGGTGGCAGAGGAAGAGGAAGAGAGAGAATCCCAGGCTGACTCCTAGCCGACCAAGGAGTGCAACTTGGGGCTTGATCTCACCACCCTGAGATCATGACCTGAGCCGAAACCTAGAGTCACGTGCTTAATCAACTGACCCAGGTAAGCTCCCAAATACATTGCAATGTATAACAAGAAATAGATATTAGGTCTTTGTCCCCACTTCTGGCACAGAACCCCTAAAAACCTGGGAATTTCCTAAGTGATAAGAGCAGTGAAAGTGTCCTGATAGTCACAACAAACCCCTTTTTTTAAAAAAGATTTTATTTACTTATTCATGAGAGACCCAGGAGGGGGGTGGGGCAGAGGGAGAAGCAGGCTCCAAGCAGGGAGCCCAATGCCAGACTTGATCCCGGGTCTCCAGGATCAGGCCCTAGGCTGAAGGCGGCGCTAAACCGCTGAGCCACCCCGGCTGCCCCACAACAAGCCTCTTTCAACCCTTTCAACCACACCTGAGTTATGCTTTTGAGGTGACTTTTGGAAAGCATCTGAGGGGGAGGGGCTGGTTGCCAGTAGAACCAACCATGTGGTTAGAAGGTTAGAACTTTCATTCCCACCCTGCTGACCTTTGCTGGGGGAAGTCACTCAGATGCTGGTTGCCAATGGCCAATTTTTTAAGCAATCATGCTTATATAACAAAGCCTCCATAAAACCCCAAAAGGACAGGTATGGAGAGCTTCCAGGCAGGTGAACTTGTGGGGATTGCCGGGAGAGCATGGAAACTTCACACCCCTCTCTCCGCGCCTCGCACTCTATGCATGTCTTCCATCTGGCTGTTCCTGAATCCTATCATTTATAATAAACTATAATCTAGTAAGTAATGTGTTTCTTGGAGTTTCTCTGAGTAAGCAGCTCTAGCGAATTAATCAAATGCAAAGAGGAGGTTGTTGGAACCTCTCTGATCTATAGCAGGTAGGTAAGAAGCACAGGTCAGAGCTTGGACTTTCGTTAGCATCTGAAGCAAGGGGAGGGGACAGTCTTATAGGATTGAGCCCTTAACCTGTGGGATCCTATGCCATCTCCAGGAAATAGTCAGAATTCAGCTGAATTGTTGGAGAATTGCTTGGTGTGGGGGGAAAACACACACACTGCAATTGGCATCAGAATCTAGGGCTGTCAGGTAGCTGAGGCCTTTGATGGAAGACACGGCACCAGGAGGGGACCAGGGAAATCAAAAACTTTTTTATTCTCCTCCTACGACCTCATCTCCCAGTTGGTGCTTCTTATTGGCCAAACCCAACCAAAATCTAGAACTGTGCTGTCCAGGACAGGAGCCACTAGGCACATGTAAGCTATTTAAACTAATTAAAGTTTAAAATTCAGGTCCTCAGTCATATTAGCCATACTTTCAAGTGCTCATGAGCCATGAATGGCTAGTGGCTCTCCTACTGGACAGCACAGATACAGAGTATTTCCATCATCCCAAAGTTCTACTTGGACAAGCTTGATAAAGGGCAAGGGAAGGCCACCCTCCATGAAGGTCAGCCTCTTGGGCACAGAGCAGGGCAGGGAAGGTTGGGGAGTGGATCCAGAAGGACTCACAGGAGATATACAACATGTGAGGCATTGCCAAAAATATATCACATAAGATACTCAAAAAATATAACCATATTTGGGGGTGGAGGAGCAGTGGATGATCACACAAATTATATAAATTTGACAAACTCTACACACTGTTTTGTTCCCTTGAAGACTCAAGATATAGATCAGTTTGGTAACAGCTGTGAGAAATCCTGGAAATCTGTTTAACATTATTTAAAAACAGGTGTTTTCTGAACTTTTTTGGTTAAGAAACCTTCTCCCCTCCCCTTTCTCTCTCTCTCTCTCTCTCTCTCTCTCTCTCTCTCTCGTATGGGAAGAGTTACAACACCTCTCATGTAGTTCTTTTTATACTGAATATTTATCATTGTTGGACTTCCAAGATCCTATCAATCCTCCTTATTTGGGGTGGGGGATCCTGGAAGGGATAAGGTGGTTAAATCCATCTGCCCAACGCAGAAAGCTGACCTTCTACAAGTGACCCCGGAGAGGTCATCGGAACATAGCAGGGCATTCATGCAGGCTCATTCCTGCAGACACGAGAGTCTAAAAACACCTTTCGCTTGAGGATTCCTCATCTGTCTGGTTGAGACTTTCTGAGGACTGCCCTGCAGCCCGATACTCCTACCCACCTTCCCTTCCTCCAACCTAACTTCAAAGCTGTCAGACCTGTATCTCTGTCTGCAGACTCTGGCTTGCTGCCCTTTTTTCTTTCACAGGCATTTCCCCCAATAAATCTCTTTCATGCATGTGTAATACGGTGTTGGTATCTGCTTCTTAGAGGACCTGAACCAACACAACTGAAGATCTGAATCTTGGGGAGTATCTCAAAGATGTGGGAACATATCGAAATAATTCAAGGCAGAGCTCAGTAACATGGACAACTCTCGGACACATTTTGTTTGCCAGGCCAGTCAAGGTTCCAAAGGTTAATGAATAAACTTCCCAACCTGCTTAAAATCATCTGTCCTTGCACAGTGGTTAGCCCTGAAAACTGAACCCTTCACATCACTATCAACTGCTAACATGCTCCGACCATTTCAGAAAGAGCCGGTGCCCTGTTAGTGGTCCAAAGTCTTGCCACACATTATTCGCGTGATTGTATGGGGTGAGCTGCTCCTGAGTAAGGTCGATGAGACTCGTGCTCTGTGGAGGGCCAGACTCTGATGAGAAGAAATGGTATTTTGAATACGAGGCACTGTCCCTGCTTTCTATCAATACATACCACAGAGTTTGGGAGTGTACATTTATCATGAGGGCTCAAAAAGTGGTTGGCAGCCTTTAGGAAGGGCAAAACAAGTTTTATTTTTTCTTTGTTCTCCCCTTTTGGAAAGCTGGGGGTAAAGTATTGCACCTGTGGTCACTCCTGGCTTCCTATAGCTAAACTACCTTATGAGACGGGAGCCCTGGTCATCGTCCACCCACACAGCGCCCCTCTGCCCATGGTCCACCTCGCCTGCCACTCCGTGAGCACATCACTCGCCAAAGGAACCACGTTTTGCTCAGTTCTGGACTGGCACCTCAGGGCTGTGCTAGGCCTGGTGATGCAGAGATGAATCCCAAGTGGTCCGTGCCTTCGGAGAGCTCCCAGAGTAAAGGAGATACCCAAAAAAGGGAGAAAGACAGAGGAAAAACATCACCTGCTGGCACTGAGTGCAGAATCGAGGTGGCCTGGGAGTGCCAGCAAGGTTCGTTGGGGGACAGTGACTTTGAAGCTGGGAGTTAAGTCCAAGCAGGAGTTTGCCAGACAAAATCTGGATAAGGAGAAGATGCTGACCCAATCTCAGCGACTGAAGTCCCCAAATTCCAAGCGCATGCATAGTGCCGTCAGAGGGCTAGGTGTGGAGGTGTGAACGTTGCCTGGGCTGTGTGCAGTGCCATCTCTACACACACCCATTGCTCCTGCCGTCAGTGTTAGTGCCATTATTACTATTCATGAATTCGGTGCCAGGCTGGAAACCGAGAATTCAGAGGTGAATAAAACAGAGCGCTGCCCTCAAAGTGATCAAAAATAACAATTCACACTCCCGCAGGGTTTTATTTATTTATTTATTTATTTATTTATTTATTTATTTATTATTTTTTTTCCCACAGGGCTTATTATGTGCCACCTGTGTCCCCAGTGCTCCATGTGTTTTACCCTCAGGACAACGCGCAAAGCGGGCTCCTCGCCCCTTGCAGGTGGGGCCGGAGCGTCCAGATGTGGCCCTCCAGATGATCCGCTCTTCACTGCCGTCCCTACAGGGAGGTTCACCGCCGAGAGGCAACCACACTACAACGTCCCTATGTGAGTGTAAGCTGAGTGGGGCCCAGGCGATCGTCGCTAAGGCTTCCTGGAGGAGACTGTCCCTGAGCTGAGCAGAATGGAGACCTGGGGGGGGGGGGCAGAGTTTCTGCCCTTCAGTGGGGGGAGGGCAGGGATGGAGAGGTGGGCAGGCGCGGGTCTGCCTGTGTCTCTGTCTCTGTCTCTCTCTCTTTTCCATGAGTAAATAAAAATTAAAAAAAAATAAACCAACAAACACACCATTGCCGTCCCCGATGATGCTAGCAACTGTTCTCAGCTCCCGTTTATTGAGCACCTATTATGCACCCAAGCAGCATGTTTGCCTTTTATTTAACTCTGACCCACAATTCTGTGACACAGTGTTGCACTTCTCTGTAATTCACTTGAAGCTTAATTTTTCAAGAAGAACACAGTCCAAGGTCCCTGGCATAGAATACATTGGTAGCTAAGTAATAATATTTAACATTCACAGAGAGCTTTAATTTTTGAACAGGTAAAAGGATGACATGGTCCAAAAATTGAGTTTTACAAATGGAGTAGAAATGACATTTCCCTTTTATGGAGGGAGAAACTAAGGCCCAAAGTCACGTGAGCAGCTGAGGATCACAAAGTAACCAAGAAGTGGCAGTGGGACATCTGTGTACTACTGACCTAGACACCGCCTTTAGGCAGCCCTTTAAACCTATCCGTCTCTAGGGGCACCTGGGCGGCTCAGGCAGTTAAGCATTGGCCTTCGGCTCAGGTGGGATCTCAAGCCCTTCAGTGGGCTCCCCGCTGAGCACGGAGCCTGCTTCTCCCTTGGCCTCTGCTCATGCTCTTTTGCTCTCTCTCAGTTGCTGCCAGCACTGCCCGTTTAACCACTTTACAGTTTGTTTTTGAGGGAGACAGATCGGAGGCCCGAGCTCTGCCACGATGACTGGAGTGTATCACTTATGGTTTGGTTTTCCTCCCTTATCAAATGAAAGATTAGATCAGCATTGTGGGCTTGGGCGTGATAGACAACTCACAAAGTCTGTAAGTAGGGTGGTTTGCCGTGGAGCGAGGCCAGAGTTAGCCTACACCCTAGAGTCAGGATGGAGCAGAGGGAGCTCTTCTAGAAGGGAGGTAAGCAGCACGTTTGCTTTTTATTTAGCTCTGACCCACAATTCTGTGACATACTGTTGCACTTTTCTGTAATTCACTTGAAGCTTAATTTTTCAAGAAGAACACAGTCCAAAGTCCCTGGCATAGAATACATTGGTAGCTAAATAATAATATTTAGCATTCATGGAGAACTTTAATTTTTGAACAGGTAAAAGGATGACATGGTCCAAAAATGAAAATGATATAAAAAGATGTACATTGAGAACCTTGTTCCCCACTCATGCTTGCATCTGCCCCATATTATACTCCTGTTCTCTGCCCCATAAGCCACCAATTTCTGATCTTTACTTTTTATTTTTAAGATTTCATTTATTTATTCATAAGAGAGGCAGAGACACAGGCAGAGGGAGAAGCAGGCTCCCCATAGGGAGCTTAATGCGGGACTCCATCTCAGGACCCCGGGACCATGACCTGAGCCAAAGGTAGACACTCAACCACTGAGCCACCCAGGTGTCCCTGATCTGTCCTTTCAATGTTTTTTACTTAAGTCTGGATTCTCAAAAACATATCTTCAGCATCTATAAAATGATTATATGGTTTTTCTCCTTCAATCTATTTTGATGAACTGTCCTTGCATTTTTAGAATAAGCTACACTTGGTCATGAAGAATTATTCTGTTTGTATGCTGCTGCATTCTGATTGCCAATATTTTATTTAGGATCTATGCATCAATATTCATGTATGAGATTCATTTATTGTTTCTTTTTTTCTACAGTCTTTGTCATCAACGTTATCCTAGCAGGGTTTTAAAAAAAAATGTTGTACTTCTTTAGTTGTGTTCTGGAACAGTTTTAAATAGTGTTGGAACTATCCATCCTATAAAGGTTTGGCTAAATTTGCCCAGGAAACTGAACCGTGGTAATTTAAAAAGATTAACTCCTTTATAATACTATTTCGCTTTTCTTTTTTTAATGAAAATTGGCTTATTTAGATGTTCTGGAGTTGGTTTCTGTAAATTATATTCTCCTGGAAAGAACTTCTCCATTTCTTTGAAATTTGCAGATTTAGATGAAGTTGCATAATATTGTTTTTAAAATTTCCTTGCTTTCTGCATTTTTTCTCCTGGCCATTTGTTTTTTGGTTTTCTTGTGTGTTTTTTTTTTTTTTTTTTTTTTTTGCCTTTATTCCTTCGTCCTTGATTTCTTTTTTCTTTTTTCTTTTTTTTAGATTTTATTTATTTATTCATGAGAGAGAGAGAGAGAGAGAGAGAGAGAGATAGGCAGAGGGAGAAGCAGGCTCCATGCAGGGAGACTGATGTGGGACTCGATCCCAGGACCCTAGGATCACGACCTGAGCCTACAGCAGACGTTCAACTACTGAGCCACTCCGGTGCTTCTCTTCCTTGATTTCTGAGAAGACTTTTCTGTTTTATTGATTTTGTCCCAATGATCCAGGTATTCACTCATTCACTTTGTTCTCCCCTATTATCTACCTCATTAATTCTTTTTATTTCTTCGGCCTTCCTCTGATTTATTTTGTTGCCCTTTTTTCTAATTTCTTGAGTTGATTCTTATTCCTTCTATTTCATTCCTTTTAAGTAAATATTCCTTTCATAGGCTATGGCAATTCCTATCTGTGCTGCTTTAGTTCAATTCTTTAGATCCAAAATCTAATAAGCAGTAGAATTTTCATTATCACTGGTTTTTAGAAATTCTGCAGTTTGAATTTACTCTTTTCCTTTATCCCAAAAGCAGAAATGATAACTTTCTTAAAATCCTGATTTTTAAAATTAATTTAAGCTATACTGCATTGTGAATAGAAAATGTCCACATTACCTCCACTTTTTGAAACTTACAGTGATTTCATTAGCGGTGACCAGTGGTATGGCCAATTATTATGGGTGTCCCATGGACAGCAAAATATACTCTCTACCTTCGGGGCACATAGTTTGATATATATTCATCACATCTACTTTTATGATTCTGTTACTTAAATCTTTTGTAACCTTATTCATTTTTGGCCCAACTGATCTGAGAGAGTGTTGCTCTTCCTGATATGTGGAAAGGCTGGGGAGGAGTCCATTCCAGGGGAAGAGTGGGTATAGAAAAATCACAAGGTCTGTTGGAGATGTTGGTGATCATCTCCAACCAAAAATCTATTCTTGCCAAACACTAATTTGAAAAGATATATGTACCCCTATGTTTACTGCAGAGTTATTACAAAAGCCAAGATATGGAAGCAACCCAAATGTCCACTGACAGAGGAATGAATAAAAATATGATAGATGTATGTATGTGTGTGTACATATATCATATATATACCTAACAAATAACACATCTGTAATAGAATATTACTCAGCTATAAAAAATTGAGATATTACCATTTGTAATAACATACATGGAGACAGAGAGTATTATACCAAGTGAAATAAGTCAGAGAAAGATAAATACCATATGACTGCACTTACATGTGGAATAGTAAAAAGAAAACAAATGAACAAACAAACAAAAGCAGAAACAGACCCATAAATACAGAGAAGCTGATGATTGTCAGAGGGGAGAAGAAAAAAATCACTCTTGTTGCAAAGAAAAAGGACCCCCCAAATTGACCAAGGTTTGTATTTTCTTTTATTGGTACTACTTGAAAGGAGAGTCAGTCTTTCACTTAATCAGATAATTGTATATTGTCTCCTAATTTTTAAAAATTTATTTATTTATTTATTTATTTATTTATTTATTTATTTATTTATGAGAGACACAGAGACACAGGCAGAGGGAGAAGCTGGCTCCATGCAGGGAGCCCAATGTGGGACTGGATCCGGGGACTCCAGGATCACACCCTGAGCTGAAGTCAGGCGCTCAACCACTGAACCACCCAGGTGTCCCTGTTTCCTAATTTTTTTTAAGTAGGTTTCACACCCAGCATGCAGCCCAATGAGGGGCTCGAACTCATGACTGTGAGATCAAGACCTGAGCCAAGATCAAGAGTCAAACACATGGGATTCTACGGTGGCTCAGTAGGTTAAGCCTCCGACTCTTGAGTTCAGCACAGGTCGTGATCTTAGATCTTATTTAGAGATCTCTCTCTCCCCAAATAAATAAATAAAATCTTTAAAAAAGAAAAAGACTCCAACACTTAACCAACTGAGCCCCCACCCAAGCACCCCTCCTAATTTTTTCATATATGGATTTTTTCTCCCACATCAAGTTAAAAAATGGAGTCCTCTTTTACATTTATATGGTAAGTAGGACAAGGTGGGATTGGCTTGGAGGGATTTTCCATGGTGAGGTTGCTAATAATATCATTTGAGCACCAACTCTGAGCCAAGGTCTCCTCTAGGCACTCTGTATATCTGGGGCTATTTAATAGCATCAACTCATGGCATCCCCATTTTACAGATTTAACAAGAACAACAAGGTAAGAGGAGGTAAAATAACTTCAAGTTGAAACCATTGAGTGACTGCAGAGCCCGGACCCCAACCTTAGTCACTCTGCACTGTTGCCTCTTCCAGAGACAACTCATCCAGTGGCTTCATTCTTGTGAGGAAACAGACTCAAAGTTGTTGAGTCAGCCGGCAAACTACTAGCAGAGCTAACACGAGATCCTGAGGTTTGGATCTTCATCCAAAGATGCAGAGATAACACCACAGCAGATGCAAAGAAAGACGTTTTCAATCAAATGTTACCCAAATGATGTATACTTTTGATTTTTGAACAAATAACTCAGTGTAAAATAAATTCACTTTTAATATGATTAGGATATATAAGATAACAAGAAACTAAGGTCCTACAAGAATAAGGCTCTAGGTGAGAGGACTTGGGTTGATAGGCATTTCCCACACTCTGCAGATCCCACACACATGACCTTTCTTCTTTGTTTATGGGTTGTGGGTGTGAGACTTAGAAACAAGCACTTTCCCAGGACAAGGAAGAACTGAAAACAGCCCATGGAAAAGACTAATCAATGCATGGCGGAGAGGAGGATCATTAAAGAACAACATATCAATGGTGGGTTTCTTGTATTATCTTTAAGTCCAGCTCTCAGAGCCTTTCTGTTGCCAAGAGTGACCTAACATTTCCACACATAGCTTGGCTTCAGAGGGCAAGATTTGTTTGTTTTTGTTTTGCTCCATTTTGTACTTATTCCAGTAATTATGAAGAAAGTAAGGAGTTTAGGACATGTGGGAAAGGGAGACTGACCCAGCGTATCAACCTTAGAAAGAACATAATTGTTTGCCAAAATAAGACAGTTTCATTCTGAAAGTGTAAAGACATCCTATACTAGCAGAATTATTTGGCTGGCCAACAATCAAAGTTGTTTAGATGAATATGGCAGGGACCTAAGCCAAAAGACTACAGGTGGTACCCCTAAACAACTCCACAGAGGCTTCCAGAAACAGGCTGGGGAATCTGATTCTGATGCTGGAATTGGTGGTGTTCCATTTGGATTCATTCATGGTGAGCCAGCAAGATGAGATCGACAACAAGCCCTGGAAACCTGTCCTCTACTATAGCACAGAATCTCTGGGAAACTGATTTTTTTCTCTTGAATCATGACATCATGAAAAGATTTGTCCAAAGGTAGTCCCACAACCTGCCTGGTTTGGGGCTTGCAGCATAAACTGAATAAAGTGCATTCCTAACACCCTCTAGTGCAAACAGATCCCCCAAGCCTTGCAACCTTGCACTTGGTAGATGCCAAATGAAGGAAAGAGTGGCGAAAAATGCAGGATGGATTCCTCAGGAGAGGTTCTGGTCTCTGTTTTCTCAGTGTGCCTACTTTCCCTTTCAAATGAGAGACTGAAATGGTTGAGTTGTGGTCTGGCTCAGATTCTAGGGAATCGCTTTGGTGGGGTCTCCAGCCTCACTGACTGAAATGTTCTTGTTTGCAAAAAGAATATCCTATTTAAAAGGAAGTGTGGCCAATTCTTGCTTTACCACATAGATTATCAGGAGTCTCCTCTGTTGCAGCAAGTGAGAAAGTTGAGCTCGGAATGTTCCCACTTGCTTCAAATTTAAGTCATAAAATGTATCTGGCAAAAGTGGGGAAAGGGTTGAAAAAAGGTGAGTTTTGCATGCAACTGAGCGTAGGTTTTTTCTGAGCACCTCAGAACTTCAGGTTTCACTTCATTTAGTTCAAATCATACATCTGATTGCTTCCAGTAATCTGGATGATCTGTTTGTGGGGCCCATGAAGGATACAAGTCTGTAGGGCATCTAGAGCTTATGTGTTACCTGGAATCCTTAATCAGTGAAGGGAACAGTAGCCAACTATCTCAGTCATGCTCAGTTAGTTACAAGGAACGGAAAACCACTTGATTTACTATTTTTTAAAGATTTTATTTATTTATTTATTCATGAGAGACACAGAGAGAGAGGCAGAGACATAGGCAGAGGGAGAAGCAGGCTCCCTGCGGGGAGCCCAATGCTGGACTCGATCCCAGGACCACAACATTAAAACCTGAGCCGAAGGCAGAGGCTCAACCACTGAGCCACCCAGGCGTCCCAGAAAACCACTCAATTTAAATCCTTTTTAAAGAATTTATTGGAAGCAATGTGTAGATTTCACGAGGAGCAGCAAGATAGCAGATGGTTTCTCTCTGTTCTCATTTCCTATTGTGTTTCTCTCAGCAATTAGCTCTTTTCTCTTGCTTTTCTAGCTTCTGCTTCATTAAGACTTTTTGGCTCTGATACAGGGCACCTGTTTTTGTTTTTTGGTTGTTGTTGTTGTTGTTTTACATTTACCTTATTTTTATCACCATGATCCATTTTATTCTGTGGAGAACCAGCCATGGGAATTGGTTTGGCAGTGGGCGCTTGACTTGATCTGAGACTTTTGCTGAGGTTTCTGAGATGGTTTGTGAGTGGGAGAGGACATGAGGCTGGTGCTCCAACACCAAGGCGAGCTGCTTCTCGTCTCTGGGAAGCCCAAGACTAATGGCAACACAGCAGTAGAGGAAAGGGACAGAAGCAGCTACGTCCTGATGGCAGTTTGGGAAACCTGAACCCCAGTTCTATGTGAAGCCAGTTGCATAAGCCAGTAACTTCCTTGCTTGCTTAAGTCATTATGGATCAGAAATTCTGTCAAGCATAACCCCCCAAAGTCCCAACTGATATCGCCATCAGCCCTGGATTCCAGCCCAGCCAATTCCAGCCGTCACCATGACCTTGCACTTCCAGTTTCCCCATTGGCTTAGTTGGGAAGCGCATGATCGGAAAGGAGCAGTTTAACGTGGTCTGTAGGCCTTTGCAGAGCTAAAGGTGGGGCAGAGGGAGAAGTAATTAACTTCTTGCGTTTATGGTCATTAGTTAGAGTCCTTGATCTGACCATTAGCCTCATCACATTTTTTCCCTGTCTTCATTAAGGTCATGAACGTCAAAATATAGGGGATAATATGCAAAAATCACTTCCAACTTCACAAATAATGCTTGTGATGCTTTTTCATATGCAAGTCTAATGGAAATTTAGAAAATGATGGGTTTGTTTTGTCATTCTTTTCTTGTGGATATGCCAACAACTTCGACAATTTTTTCAATATGCCAACTTTAATTTTAAAATTGAAGACAATGGAGTGGCTTGGAAGCTAAGTCATAAATGAAAATGTATCTGGTAAGAAGTGCATTACATCCTATTTCTTCATTAGGAGAATATTTAACTTAATTCTTTGATTTGAAAATATCTCCACTTTAATACGTCACGATGCAGATCATCTTTTCCCACACCTCTTCTTTCAAGACATCTTATTTCATCAAAAAATAATAAATCTCAGGCTCAGAAACTGTTTCTTAGCCAAGAATTGTACCAGTGAGGTTGTTCATTGTTGCAATTAAAATTTAAATTTGTTTAGGAAGAGCAAGAACATGACTTTCGTATACATGTTAAATCCCACATCTAACATTTCATTTTCCACCAACATACATACGCCAGTGTTGCCATCACAAGCAATACAGATGTAGCCTGAGAAGAATGAGCGCTTGAGCTCCATCTGCAACCATGGAGTCTACTTGTGTGACATTGGCAGATTATGACTTCTGTAAGCTTCTGTCGCTTCACATATAAAGGACTGATCTTGTGTCTTTATAGATAATAAAACCGACCTCATAGCTTTAATGGGGTAAATGAGGTGGTATATGTACAGCATATCATTGATACTCGGTCTTATTTACTAGCTATTACTTAAGGCAACAAATACTTGCCCTTCACAATGAAAACATTCACAATTCATGATTGCCCATTTTCTACCAGTTTTCAACACTGCCATAAATCTTCCAGAGTTATAAAATCAAATATACACTTTACATGAATGGTTACTACCCTCTTAACGCTACTGAAACATCTCATTCATTACTTCTGGCTGGCTATGTGACCTGGGACAAGCTCTAAGCACCGTGAGTTGTGCTTCTGCATTTGCAAAATGCCAAAACCGGACTGTCCTAATCGTATTTGTCCTAGATGCATGTTAGAGTCCCCTCCAGCTCTACCGTTCTTCCCTGTGCATCTTAGAATTCAGTTCGGTGGCCACATGATGCACATGAATCATCGTGGGATAAATACATCCTGATTTCAAATGAATCCATATTCTACTCAGAGGAAAAACTGCTGCCATTTAAATCTAGTCTCCCAAATATCAGCCTCAGGAAAAAAGGAAAGAGAGAGTGAGGTGATAATAACGGAAGGACAATTCACAGGATCAGGGTTTGTAACAGTGGAACTTTCTAAGAGTTATCCAAAATTTGAGGATGAATTTTGTGACATAGGGGTAGTCAAAGAAAAGTGTGCCAAAGGACATGATGGATGCTTCTCCACTAGGCTTACGGTCTACTGTTCCACATATAAGGCTCCAAACCCGTGCTGCCTTATTGGAAATGCTAATGATTGGTATACTTCCATTTTTTCTGAAACTGCAGAACAGAACTGTCTAATTAACCATTCCTTTGGTATTTACTTTGAAACCAACTGTGCATTTCTTGGCCTCTTCACATACAATCGGTGCCAACTCCCACGCAATTCCACAGAATTCTTGTACGATTTGCACTTACTCTGCCCAATTTTTTTCTTAGCCTCCCCTCTATTACCTCACAAATGGTGAACATTTCAGAACTTACAATGCCCTTAGAAGGTCTCTACACATTTGTCTATAACACATTTGGGGGAAAAAGCAAAAGATGCCTTCTCACAGAAGTGGGGAAAATTGCATAAATTAAATTTCTAATGGACATAGCAAGAGAAGAAAGTGCTACATGTGAAGAGCCCAGATTCTCTCTGACAGATGGCATGCAGTGCATGCTGTTAGCTGGGCAGTGCTCAAGGGCTTGCTCCATTGCAAATACAGAAACAATAAAACTGCTTATTGATTTTAAAGAGATCTGTAATTAAGTATGACATTCTAACAGATAAAGGTTTACCAAGGCAGAACAGCCAGGATTTAAGGGGTCTTAAAATGAGATACTATTTAATTGATTCAAATGTCATTCGTGGGATGGCAAAGCCTCAAGAACTCCAGTTTGTGTGTGTGTGTGTGTGTGTGTGTGTGTCTGTATTTATGTCTGAGTGCAAAGGCAGGCGCACAATTCATCTAAAGTTTTGAGCGGTGGGTGCCCACTTGAAATTTTCTTGAGGTTAGGAAAGCAAAGGTTGCAACCCTTACATGCAGTTGCCTTGGGCAAGCAAAAAAAAAAAAAATCTGTCAAGACCCAGGTCTTACTGTTAAGGCTAGAGTTGAGAAATGCCCTCCAAATGCCTTCAAGTCAACATTAGCTATGACAGAAGCAAGACTATTATTTAACAGTAGCAGCAAATGTCAAAAACAAACTGTGTCTGGCGTTTTGACAAGACACTGTTGAAAGAGAACCACTTTTTCAGCACTTGTGTAACCGTGGGGGAGAACTCGACAATTAATATCCTGAAGTCTGGTAATAGGATTTCCAGGCTGCTTGGTGGTTTCCTTCTGATACACATAAAAGGAGTAGCAAGTGGCGGACGTGGGCAAAAAGAACCCAAAACGAGGAAGCCTGGAGAAAACGATGGATACATCAGAAATCAGGTACCTATAGCTAATTAAAATGTAACTCCTTCTTGGGGAAACTGCAGTCTCACAGTGGTGACAGTGTAAAGCATGAGGACAGAGCCATCATCCCTAGGCAAAAATAAGAGGCTGACAAAACCTATCTCCTATTTCCCACATCCTTCCTTCCCTCTGGTGTCCTCATGCAGTCCTGTGACACCTCGTTGGAGCTTCTCTCCGTGGATGACACTCCCAGCCTAACCTGGCCAAACCTCCAGCCCAACAATCAATTACTCAGTATAATAACAAGTAACCACTTTTCTGGCTATTTTCTCCTACTTCCTTAGGAGTCTGGTCCCTGAAAGTCATGATGAGTGAAGTTGCAGGTGGTGGTCGGTTGGCATAGTGGATCTGTGGGTCCACTATGGGTCCTTACATTTTGACAGAAACATTAGGAAAGTATCTTAATGCAAAGGAAATGCTAATGTGCTGGCTCAGTACCCATACTCTGAAGTCGGAAACAAGAGGAAAAATGAAAGGAACAAATATTCAACTGGACGCCTGTTTATGTTACGTATCATTGGATTTGATGTTACCAGGCCTCCGAAGATGGCAGTGTATCTCCACTTCATAGATGAGAAAGCTGACGTTTAGAAAGCTAGAGGGATGACGTTTAGAAAGCTTGAGGGACTTGCCTAGGATCCCAGTCATTAAGAAACTCACACAGTGTACAAGCCTGGGTTTGTTGGATTCCTAAGGCCGGCTCTTTCCCCGATTGACTCTGCCAAACCTCAGGATCACACCAGGCTCAGCCTCAGAACATTCTTTTTCAAGAAAAAGCCTGATAATGATGGTGATTGATAAATAATGAAGATGCTATGAATTGTGGCAGATGTGCTGTGGACCCTTCCCAAGAAGAAGCATGCCCTGCCTGCAGCCTTTACAGGAGTCATTTAAACCCTCAAAGGGAAGTCAGTCTCCACGTTTGATGTCCTACCCCATCCCACCACTTCCTCTATCCTCACTGCTTCCGGACTGGACTTTGGATTCTCCAGAGTACATTCGCCTGTTTGTCCATGTTGTTATCCTATCCATCCCACGCCATCGAGAATGCCCTCCCTCCCTCAAGCTGACCTAATCAGTAATGGTGTCCCCACCTTTCACGGGCCTTTCCTGGCCAGAGGGTTAACACCATGTTCTCACTCTTACAGAACATATCATCTATACAATCCATTTGCACGGAGGCCTCAAGGCCCATATTCATGTATTATGGGGCCACCAAAAACGGTACCACCCAGCGTTAATAATTCACACAGACTTCTTCTCCCAGACAACTTTTTAAAAAGTCAGAAGTCAAAATCCATTAACAATTTTTATCACCTATTTTGTCAGATTTTCTATAGGACTGTGCCTGTGGAGGCTACAGCAGAACATCTATTTTCAAGAGAGGCTCAGAGTCCCCATTGCACTCATGGAGGGCTGAAGCCATTAGGCTACGAATGTTTATATTAGCTTTCGAAAATAACTCAGGTTCCAGAGCGGAGTAGTGTATTCAATGTAAGCTGTGTCTGTGGAGGCGGCACCCGAGTCAGAAATGCCCACGGTGCCAAGTCACTCACTCTAAGGGATGGCCTGAGAAATCTGTTGGAAATACTCATGGAAAACCACTTGCAGGGACTGGCAGGAACAGTGCCGTGTGGTGATGAGGAGGATCCTTGGTCACTAGAGTCAAGTCAGACCAGAGTTTGAAACCCTGTTTTTAGGAAAACATGG
The DNA here is from genome assembly GCF_905146905.1 of Nyctereutes procyonoides. Classification (NCBI taxonomy): domain Eukaryota; kingdom Metazoa; phylum Chordata; class Mammalia; order Carnivora; family Canidae; genus Nyctereutes; species Nyctereutes procyonoides. Next base: position 7,019,505 of record NW_026575030.1, on the reverse strand, counting down.
ACATTAAAACAGTCCGTATCTGGAGGGATGTGGTAGGGATGTTCATAGGAGGCACAAAGCATATGCCTGACTCACTTCCTTACCTTCACTTTTTTTTTTTTAAGGTATTTTTTTATTTGAGAGAGAGCACAAGATTGAGTAGGAGCACAAGTGGGAGATGGGGGAAGAGGAGCAGAGGGAGAGGGTGAAACTGACTTCCCACTGAGCAGGGAGCCCCAACTCAGGGCTTGATCCCAGGCCCTGAGATCATGAGGCGAAGGCAGAGGATAAACTGACTCAGCATCCCAGGCACACCCCTCCCCCCAAAAAACTTCTTTTACATGATAGAAAAAGGTAAAGGTAAGCCCCTTCCTTCTTTCCCATCATTCTAGAATTTGGGCACTAAGCTTATATGTTATATATTTTAAAGACAGTAATTTTCATTTTACCACCAAAAAAAGTATTTTATTTTCTCGTAGTTGTGTTCATTAGGAATCACTTAGGACAGAAAACACACTAGTGGGCAGAGTGCCACACAACACCCTATGGCAACTGTGGCAGACACTACTACATAGTGGTGATCACCTCTATGTGGTTCTTCTGTCCTCTGGAGGAGAGATGACACATCCCAGCCCCTTTACAGTTAGTTGGAGCCAGAACTAATGCTATCAAACATTTGAGGATCACTGATTTATTCTTTCTGGGAAAAAAAGCTGAACCTGACTCAACCTTATTATGTATTTTGCATACATTCTGGAAAGATTTGCTTCAATGTATACTGACCTGCTTCTTTTAGACAGGCATGACACTGACACACACTAGGTCTGAGGCACAGGAAATTCCACAAAGGTTTGTCTTTACAAACATCTTTAAGCTTCATCTTCAAATTGTCAGTCTATAGGCTCCCCAAGCCAATAGGCAGAGACTCCGCGCAGCAGCTGCATCCAGCTGATCCTAAAATGATGGGGTAGGACTTTGTCTTTCTGTAATGTCCTGCTGGAAAATCTCAGGCTTTTGTAAAAGCAGAAAGGATTTTTTCAAAACAGAACTGCCACTGTCATACTTTGGTTGGGTAGACGTTCCCAGAAGATCTAAGAGTGACATGTGATGACTATAAAGGGAATAGAAATGAGTTTCATTCAGTGGCAGAAATTCCCAGGGAATGCATTTTAGAAACTTTTCTCCTAAAACAAACAGATTCAGCACTTGGGTTCTTTCTTTCCTTTGTCTACTCAATTGCTCATCACAATGAATCGGTCTGTGATCACATTCTGTACAAGTTTCCTCAAAAAGTGTTTCTAAGAAAGAGACAAATCTTGCAAACACAACAACCAAATGGAAACACAGTAGTGCTGAGTGAATTTATTGTTTTCAGAAGACTATTTAAAAAGGATTATTTTTAAATGGCACTATACTTCCTAAGTGCTCACTCCTTTTAAAGCCCACCTTTGCGGAAGCCATGGGAAGATTAGCAGTTACAAATCCTGACATGAAAAGCAGAACAGAAGGACGCAGTTGCACCAGAGCACATTTTCGATTTGGAATCAAAACTGCCCCTTGTTCATGATATCCTCACAGAGACCACAGCCAGGGAAACAGTGAAAGGGAAAAATTGCCCATATATGGCAATCAGTTTTGACACGAGGCTCATCAATAGCCCATTCTTTCCCAGGCACATCATTATCTATCTGATCTGCCAAATCTGATACTTAACAACATTGTCTTCAGAACAGTTGACATACCCTGGAAAAGTCTGTCTTGTAAATCACAAAGAAAGATGACAAGTTTCACAGATTTCATCAGTGGGAAAAAGAAGGGAGGCATAAAGGAACAGATACTACTTCACTTACACCCCCTGGAACAATGAACTCAATGAACTAAATGTCTTTCAAGAGGAAAAATCATCTCCATACCTCAATTTTTATTGAGGCCAAACAAGAAACCCCTGACTTAACCTATTTATCTCAGCTCCTAACTAAATTGAGTTTTTGAAACATAAAGACAAATGAACAGGCAGATGGGATGATTTTATAGTACAAAAAAAAAAGTAGTGGAGAAAGTTGAATCAGGACAGCAGACTACTTAAGCTGTAGTTTCTCTCTCCTACCCCAGATCCATAGAAATAACAAGAAAACATTAAAAAGGAAAGGAATCTACAACTATATTCCCAAATAAGACATATCCTCTGTGGACCAACACTATAAGGAATTCCTGAAAGGAAGAAAACAATTGAGAGCAGATAGATGGGAGAGAAACAGCTCAAAAACCCTAAAGGAGGGGACTTGCTAAAAATGAAACCAGAGACATTCTAAGCTCAGAGGCGGCTGATGCTCAGAGATGAAAATACCCAACTGACCTGATGGATTCAAGCAGGCTCTTGTGGAAGCAGCCATCAGTTGGGCTGATTCTATACTTCTACTCACCCGTCTTGGACCGGGCAGAGAAAATACAGTATCTGCCTCAGATGAAAGTGGTAAGAGGGAGGACCAAGTTCAGAGAGGCATGGTAGTGCACCCAGGGCAAACATCCACGGACGGACTGGCTCTGTAGAAACGTTTAGAACTTCCCAAGTAGAATAATTAACATCCCCCCCGCCGCCGCCAAAAAAAAAAAAAGATAAGAATGACAACATACTAACAAAATAAAATAAAATAAAATAAAATAAAATAAAATAAAATAAAATATCTTGGAAATTCAAAGTGGGATCACTGAAATTAAAAAGCCAATGATGGCAGAGTGCTAGTGTACAACAGCTGAAGAGCAACTCACTGAGCTGGAAGATCCAGTTAAGAAATTCTTTTAGAGTCGAGCCCAACAGAGAAAAGGGATATACAGAAAACATAAACAAAAGGTCAAAGATCTCTTGAATAGAGGAAATGTGAGAAGAAAAGAAAAGGAGTACCAAGGAATAATAAGAACAAAGGCAAAAAAATAAAAAATTTTTTAAAAAGCCCAGACATAAAGAGGAAATGTCTCTGATTGAACAGGATTAATAGAAAATGAAGTACTCCTACATATCCTGTGGTAAAATTTCAGAATACGTACGATGATAAAAAAAAAAAAAAACCTAAAAATAAAAAATTAAGGGAAAGTGGCTCTAATTAAAATCCCAATATAATCAAGACATCTGGATAAGTATCTCATTCAAATAGTGTCGAGGACTACACATAAACCCGTCCTTTCCACCTGACCTCTGAGATCATTCCAGGTAACACTTAAACTGTTCTAACAGCTGGTCAGCAGGCCTCGAGTCTCCACTCCACTGCTGTGCGTCTCCACCCACTTTGGTGAACTATGTAAACAATGTCCTTTAGATCACCCCTTGGGCCTCACAATCTGGAATGTGGCAAAAATCCTGACTACAAACCTCAAGCCTAGCACCCTTCTTATAATAAAAAAGGGTTTTTACCTCAGGGAGTGTAGTTTTTAGCCCGGTGCGTTCTTTCACACTGTCAGGTCAGCACTGCTGATTAGACTTCCTTCACTAATCTGCCTGGATCCCATGATAAAAGACCTTTTAATCTTTCATTAGGAGCCTCCATTAATTTTTCACATAGCCTTTGTGCCACGTCTTCCAATAAATTCCCAATGAGACTCAATCTATCCTGTCACAACTGCCTTAAACTCCTGGGCTATTGAGTACCTCCAGACAGGGCACAACCATGTTGACTAACCACTGCAAGAATCTCAGCACAAGCCTCACCCAAGTCCTTGATGGCCTCAAAACAGTCTGGAAATCCTCCATCTCTAGTCAGTCCCTGTCTCCGTCCTTCATAGAGGTTGTCCAAATCTCCACCATTGCCTCAAAGTTCTCTAGCCAATCCCAGCTCTCCTCACTGGTAATATATGACTTAGTATATGATCAGACTTTTCCAAATATATTTTGTGAACTATCGGTATACAATGAAATATTTTAAATGTTATAAAATAGGTTAGGAAAAGCATTTTTCAATCAGATACATCTCCTTTATCTCTAAGGTTATAACTGCCACTTCATACTACCCAGCTCCCCTCTGCTAGGAACTGCCTTCTGCTCTGGTTTCAAGCACACCGCTCTTCCATTTCTCCTCCCACTTTTGACCAAACCCCCTCCACCTCCTTCACCAGCTCCTCTGCCTACATGCCAGGATGCCACAGATCTTGTCTCCCTTTTCTGTAGTATGTTCCTTGGGGACCTCATCCACCTCCACAGCCTCAAAGATCATAGACGTATGATGACAACCTCCCTCTTTTACATCCAATAACCCAGACCCAAATGTCCAACTGATTATAAAACATCTTTACCAGATGTCCTGAATATACCTCCATCTCAACTTATCAAACTTAACTCATTAACTTTACCCACTCACCTGCTTCTCTGCATTCCTTTGGTTTATGAAAATACCATCTACCTAGTTTTCCAAGGAAGAAACAAGAAGTCACACTTCTCTTCCTTAACCTTCAAACTCAAGTCATCTTCAGATGACTTAGTCTAAAATGTATCTTAATGTGCCCCTCACTCTTCATTTCCAAAGTTACAATCTCTCTCTCACCTGGAACGTTCCTCTCATCTAACCCTCTCATCTAACACGCATCTACACTAATGAATGGCAATCTGGGCTGCACATTAAAACCACTTGGGGAATTTATGAAAATCCTAATGTTCAGGGCACACCCCAGGCCAATTATTTTAGAATCTCTGGGGGTTAGGAACCAGGCATTAGCATACTTTTACAAGTTCCCATATGATACCAATATCTGAGGCAGCCAGATTGATATTTCTCCCAAAATTGAAGACGTGAGCACACGTCTCACGTCTGAGAATGAAAGTGCAAACTGAATACCAAGCAAGAAGAGTGAAAACAAATCTAAAACTAAACAGGTGAAAGTGAAACTGAGTAACTTTGAAGATAAAATATTGCATAAAAGCTCCTGGAGAGAGGGCAGCCCAGGTGGCTCAGTGGTTTAGTGCCGCGTTCAGCCCAGGATGTGATCCTGCAGACCCGAGATGGAGTCCCACATCGGGATCCCTGCATGGAGCCTGCTTCTCCCTCTGCCTGTGTCTCTGCCTCTCTCTCTGTCTGTGTCTCACATGAATAAATAAATAAAATCTTTTTAAAAAAGAAAAAAAAAAAAAGCTCCTGGAGAGAAAAGACAAGATTACCTAAAAGAAAATCACACTAATAGCAGATTTACTGTCTGCAACATTAGATGGCATAAATGATGAGTTAAAAGTCCTCAACATGATGGGAGCAGGAGGGAACCTATGAACCTAGAATTCTAAAGCCTGCTAAGCTGTTCTGGGAGAATGAGGCAGATTCTCCCAGACACACAAAGCTAAGACTCTACTACACACAGACAATCACTGGAAGAATTACCTTACACAGAATACACAGTTGGCCCTTGAACAACATGGGTTTGAACCACACGGGTCCATTTATAGATGGATTTTTTCGATAAATGTGGTACAGCACTGTAAATATATTTTCTCTACCTTATGATTTTCTTAAGAACATTTTATTATCTCTGTCTTTATTATAAGAATACAATATACAGAACACAACACAAAATATGTCAATTGACTAATCATTAAGGCTGCATAGTTAAGTTTTGGGGGAATCCAAAGTCATATGCAGATTTTAGACCATGCAGAGGTCTGCACCCTACATCCACATTGTTCAAGGGTCAGTGGTACTTCATCACGCAGACAAGTGAGCCAAAGATTAGAGAGGTATTTAACAATGCTCAAGTCTGAATTCCACTTAGAAAATACAGGCTGCATGAGTGTGTGCACTACAAGGAGGTTCCAGTGATCTTAATTAAAACTAAAAAATAAAAATAATAAAAATAAATAAAAATAAATAAAAAATAAAAACCAGAAATTTCCTTAAAAATTAAAATAAAATAATAAAATCGCTCAGTGAAAACAATAAGTTTTATAACAAAAGTATTAGCAGGATTCTGACTAGTTAATCTTAATTGTTTTCTTGTGCTTTTGCAGAACTAAGTTTCAGTTTTCAAGTGTTCACTTGCCAGAACTTTAATAAAAGGAAACATTACCAATGTAGCAATATTAAAAGATGTTTACCACTTTCATTCATTGCAAAAAAAAAATGGTTGTAATACATTCACATACTTATCAAAACATAAAAACAATTTTATTTTTTGCCATTAATATCTTTGTTTTCTAGATCATCTGAAAACAATCTGAGAATTCCCAAGTGATAATCATTCAATTCCTGTAACATTATTAGACTCGGTTTCATTATTTCTTAGCAAATTCAACCATACATGTTAATCTTATTAAATTAATCCTCAAAATTAGATTCTAAGATTTAGCACGAGGAAGAAAAAGAAAGACTCTTAATCAAGATGATAATTATATATTTAATACATCTTGCTTTTAACAGCAATTTTCAAAGTAAACACATCATAGACCTTATAACTTATTAAAGATTTATAGTGCTTACAAAGTTGTTTCTAAAAATATACCTTATTTGTTCTAAATGAATAACATTATCTGGAAGATAGAATAATAAATTATAGTAGTATGTTTACCACCACTATAGTTAAGATTGTGTACATATATTCAATATGAAATCCTTTTAGGATTTTCACACTTTCAGCCTTAAAATGTAAAAGCAGATTACAGTTTGGCATATGAGATCTCAGTCTGACAGCAATGGTTTTAAAACCCAAAATTAAAAAAATATCTAGTTGACATATTACAAGAGCACAGGCACATGCACATACATTTTCACACGTACATCATCTCTTTCACTCAATCCAACACACACACACACACAAAGTAAGCAGAAAGTTCCACCCTTGTGTATCAAACAATTGCCATCAATTTCAAAAATAGGGAAAAAGTTAACTAAAAATATGTAAACACATTTAAATGGTTCCCATTGTTGAAAGATATGCACAAAACCGCTATCGAGATCTTTAACATGCACAGTATATGCCATCTCAGGACATTCTTGAGCAGCCTTGAACTGTTCACTAATAGACATATGAATATGTAAAAAGTGATGTGCTCCTCCATCTCCCAAATGGCATTCCACTGACAGTCAGTCACAAGACCCAGCCCCACCAATGTGGTTTTACTTCATAGAACCCAACAGATTACAGAATCTAAGAGAATTAGAAACTTCATTTTGCTGTTTGAGGTTTCTTGCATGTTCCGTGGGCAAAAGCAATGGGATACTGTATTGCAAGTGACAATATCATTTAAGACTTTGTGGCACTGCAAAAGGTCATTTTTGTATTTCTACAACATATTTATTCTAGCTAAATTTCCCAATGGTGCCTTCTTTTAATTATATGTAGTCTTGCAGACTTTGACTTGAAACAATTTAATGCTGATAACCTCTCCTACTCATCACTTTTACCTCCAGTATAATTCCTTTTTGGACTCTCTCCAGTAATGCAGGTTTGAAAATGTTCTGTGGAAGTTCATTTTCATTATAAATTAAAACACCCAAAGCTCTCGGAGACAACATTAAAATAGAAACTAACCATACTTCAGGGCACCCATAACCCATACTGCTGTGATTAGAAAAATGAAAAGGTGCAACAGTAAGCAAAAGAGAATATTCTAACTTCCCATTTTTCTTTTTTTTTTCTCTTTTTTGGCTTTCTTTGTATTTTATTTCACTAAGTTTATAAACTGTTCAAGCATTCTTATACTCTGCATGATAATAACAATATTTTGGCACATCAACATTGTGATACAATATATGGTATGTTTAAAAAATTAATTAAAAAATTTCATCTATTAATGAACATGTTTAATGTAGTGCATATATATATTTTATAGTTATTTAAGTCAAATACATCAAGGTTTGTAACTGATTTACAGATGAAGCAATCACAGATTGCAGTAATATAGTAATATATGTGTATGTGCATATGTATGCATATGTGCATATATGTGTGTATGTGTATATATTTATATCTATATATACGCATACACACACACACACACACACACACACACACACACACATGTATACACCAATCAAGGGAAAAACTGCATCCTGGCAATTTGACAGTCCAAAGTTTTGTTGATATAGTTATCATTTCCATGCCCTTTTCTTCTTGTTTTTTTGTACAAAAGATATATTTTTGCTTCTTCATTCCTGATGAGATTTTTCTGCAGTAACTTTACATTCATACTGTAAAAATTAAAAAGGTTAAAAGTTAATGGATTAAGGTTTATTCTGAATAGCAATTTCCATACAGACTAAAAATTGATACTTTATTAATGTATGCCCACTTTATTTGTCAAAGAATCTGAGATTTATGCAAGGATTAGAAGTAAATGACAAATATGATACGGAAAAAGAAAGTTCACAGTCAAGAAGTGAAAGAGACATAGCAAATGCAGGCAGAAGACAAGATTTCTGCATTACAAGCAAATAATAACAGTACCTAACAGTAAGTCAACCCCTACAATACGAAAGGAAGCACAATAAGTTTCTTTGAGTGCTTAGTAAGGTGACTCAGCAAAGGAAAGGTCATGAACTTAAGGACAGGACTGATAGGAAGAATTCAGATAATATTTTCTCAAATCACTTTACAATTTCAAGGAAAAAATCTATTAACATTAGCAAAATATTCTGGTCAAAACAGTATTTTAGAAGTACAGCTACAGAGACACACTCACAATTCAAGAAAAAGGAAACTAACAGGCTTAAAATAATTAGGTGACCAGATTATCAAAAAGACAGCCACATAAGCCACTCAATTCTCCTAGCTGGCTACAATTCTCCTAGCTGGCCATAATGATAGAAGTGACAGCACTTATTCATGAACTGCTGTGGCCTTTGAATCCTGCTCCCTGTCCTTTGCCATCTATGTATGACTGGGGTGACCAACAGTATCCATATTCTTAACTAAAATGTTCAAATATCTTGATTTGCCAGAAGTAGTCCTAATTTAGATCTATTAAAGCAACAGAGTTATTAGTAATGGCTCTTTTCACTTTTTGATAGAGCAGACCTATAGATTCGTTTTAAAAAATTAGAGGATAATTCCTATCACCTTATCTGTAACACATTTTAGCTTTTCTATCCAGCAATTCCTTCAACTTTTAGTATGCTTGGCTTGGAGAAAACTTGTCCACATCTCAATAACAGATGAAATAAGCATCAGCTTACCATTGCCAGTTGTCGACCAATGTTTCCCATTGTTATGCCTCCAGCAAAAAATATACATGGTAACCAAGAACGAACATAGAGAAAATCTGGAGATGTATATCTAGAATAATAGAAATGTTTTTAACAACCCATGGAAGAAGTACAATGACACTTAAAAGATAATGAGAACAGAAATAAGTTACTCTGTACATTAAAGTGGCTAACTTAAGATCTCAATTCTGAAATCAGTTGTCATAAAAAAAAAATGAAATCAGTTGTCATTTCTTTCTTTTAACAAACAAGCACCGAGAAGAATACTTACTGATAAACACCATTATAGACTAGCAGCTGAGTGACCAAGGTTGCCAAGAAAGCAATTCCTACTCCAAGGCCAAAACCACTTCTAGATCTATCAAAGGTCCACCATAGTCCAATGGAGAGTGCAGCCAGTGTGAGAGACAACTGTATGTTGTTATCAAAATCCACTTTCTGAGATTGGTGTTAAAGAGTCATCTTAAAACTTGTAACTAAATAATAGCACCTATTCATTTTTCTAAAATAAGAGATGTTACTGTTGAGAGGGGAATTGAGTGCTTATTCTAGAGTGTGTTCAGTCTTTTCATACAATGCAGGACATTAGGTGAGATTAAAATTGTCTCTGATATTTACCAAAGACACACAGAGGGCATGATATTTCATTAATAGATTCCACCTACTTGTAGTCCAAAAAGGAAAAAAAAGAAAAAAAAGCCCTCTATCTACAGTCACAATTATAAGATCAGACCCATTATTTGAGAAATGCTTTCTTTGCTAAAAATGTAACCCAAAGCCTGAGAACACAAGTATTGCTAAAGGAACACACTTTTGCTAAAAAAGAAACCAGTATTACTTCTCAAACAGGTTCAGAATTACTTGAGAATCATACAAGAACTTGAAAATAGAAGAGTTGACAGCTATTTAACAGGGTACCACATTCTCTATATGATTTACTGACAGACACATTTTATAATAATGCAGTTCAGAAACAAGAGGACCAAGGACACAGTATCCCTTTCTATTATGTCAACTGTTCTAGTTTTAATTTGTTGAGGATAAAGCCTTGAAGTGAACATTATCTTGCAACCTGCCAAGTTATTTTGGTGCCTGAGACTTTCTGGTATAGGACAGTTTGCTCAAATGATATTTTATTTCCGTCACCTACTTAAGCATCTATTCACAAATGTACAGCCCTTTTCTACTCCAAAATCTCTGGCAAAACGAAGCTTTACAAATTCAATTTTCTCATTTCTTTGCTAGAGGATTACACTAAAGGAATTAATTTCAAGTATCATTAAAAGGGCATTATCTAAGTCCCAAAGGCCACATCTTGGCTCTATATCCAGCTCCCCCAGGGAAACTAGATAGCTCGCCAAACTAACTGGCCATGCTGCAACTACAGAGAAGAGAGGAGAAGTTCAAAAAATGCATATAAAACTATTTCCAACTTCCTTTAACAGCTCGTCTTTAACCACCACCACCCCTCCCCATCCTGCCTCTGCCACACCAGCTGGTATCTCCAACACCAGCTTTGCTTACTTCTCAGCATATGATGGCTGTTGCTGGCCATTCCCTCAAGGTCATTTCTTCATTAGGCTTGATTTATCAAAAAAAAAAAAAAAAAAAAAAAAAAAAACCCTATTATTTATGGTATGCTTTCTGCAAAAGCTTTTATTATTCTTTAGCAGGCATTACACCTAAAACTCCAAAGAAAAGGTTATATGCTCTGATTTTTCTGTGCAGTAAACATTCTTATAAAGAGCAGAATTTTATATTCACTGAGTTCTATCTTTGATAACTAAATTAACTTTATTAAAGGTCAAAACAAAATAAGGTTTCTAGGGTAAACCAGTAAAATACTTTTTTTAAAATTTTTATTTATTTTTTATGATAGTCACACACACACACACAGAGAGAGAGAGAGAGAGAGAGAGAGAGAGAGAGAGAGAGAGAGAGGGAGGCAGAGACAGAAGCAGGCTCCATGCACCGGGAGCCCGATGTGGGACTCGAACCTGGGACTCCAGGATCGTGCCCTGGGCCAAAGGCAGGTGCTAAACCACTGCGCCACCCAGGGATCCCAGTAAAATACTTTTATCTGAAAAACAGAACTATGGGATTCTCTCTAGTCTAAGGGATCTAATATTATTAAGTCTATGTTATAAATTTTGCAGACATTTTGGGTTTTGCTTCAAGGGTAGACAGAAGAGTTAAAAATCACTATATTCAAAAAAAATCACTATATTCAAGTATTCATTGACAGAGAAAGAAAAGAAAGACTGAAGCAAAAAACTTAAATTAGATATATAAAGGTTTTTAAATTCCAGAAAAGGCTATCTAAATTTCTCTGAAACATACGGGATAGAAAGGTCTAATGCATCAGTTGGGAGGGGAATTTACATGCTTAGGGGGCTCCTGACTAGGAGATGGAGCCCTTCCTAGACTCGAGCCAGGATCTCTGGGGTCTGCTCTCTGCTCTGTTGCAGCCTTGCAGTATGAATGCCTTAGCAAAGTACCTAAACCCTCTAACTTTCATTTGTCTTACTATCTTAATAAAGAAAATGTGGAACTAGGTGATTTCTAAGTTTTTCTCTAGACACAATATTCTGTGAGTCTATCTTTTTAAGCCCTCCCAACTACTAGATTTGTTTACTATAATATACTAAATCTTAAAGATTTCACCTAGCTAAACATGTTGGGAAATCCTTTAATACAAAAGGAAATGGAAAATCAAACTAGTAACTGCCACTAAAGGGCTTCCAAACCCACAGATCCCCAGGGGCTAGTACAATTGGGAACAGAAAGGTGAATGTGTTTGCAGAATGGAGGACCCAGCCAAGTGGGTCCTTGGTTCCTGTCCCACGCTTCTCCAAAACAGTTCAATACTTCCTGTTAAAGACACAGGAATCCACCCGCCACGTGACCCACCCTCTCCCCTCTCTCCAGCTAATCTCTAGTCCTGAGCCAGATGCAGAGCAAAGAGAGGGGACCTGGGCAGCTTGACCTGCATTCCATGCTCTTCCTGGCACCAAGGTTCTGCCCCTCGACTCTCTAAGTCACGTCTTCTAGAAAAGGTACAACTGAACTAGCCTGTCACAGACTTTCTTCTAACAAAGGAAAGTCAGGGATAGGGGAGAAGAGGATAAGCAACAGGGGGGATGCCACAGTGAAAGTTTTATGAGGGCAAAAACTTTCTCATTCCAGGGTGGACTTTTTTTCTGGGTGTCAGGGAGAAGACGGGGGCGGGGAGGGAAATAGAGGCTACTTTGCCCTTCTAGCTGGGATAGTCTAAAAACACTCATTAATCACTAAATAAAATGTCAGAATCCATAAATGATCAAACTTGAAAAGTACGTACTTTAGGGACAAAAGTTCTTTTTGGCCAATGTCTAAGCTGAATATTTCTACTTATGCCACCTTTAAGAAAATTTATGCGCTTTGCTGGCATTGATTAAAACCAATAGATGAGTCTTTTTTGGAAAAAATCATAGGTTCCTTAAATTAACAACAAACCAAAAACAGCCGGCACCTGAAGCCACATGTCCTTCATTGGCAAGTCTTAAATAAAAAGAGAGAGGAAAGAAATCCTTTGAAAATGTACTTATTTCAATCTTAGAGTTACCAAAACTATACAGAATTAAGCAACCTAATTTAAGAAAAACACGTAAAATGTTTAAATGTGCAAAGTTTCTCAGTGATACTGAAACATGGGGATTTAAATGGAAGGTTATACCCCATCCAGTAACAACACAGCTGCTACTGTGATGTTTCAACAATACGCCACACATTCTTTTTACGACTAAGGGGACATATCACAATTTGACAATAGTGAAGTTGCAAGGAACTGTTTAACCTTTGGCTTGTGGGAGCTGCTTTGTGATTATGCATTTCATTACAGTGGAAAGGATACAGCGCTGGCATGATTTATACCAACAAAGACGGCTACGCACCGCATCACACTGGACCACTCTCTTTTAAATTTATGTGGTTCTCCTAGATGCCTGTCAATGCAAGGGTATAATAACCCAATCACAGCTGTGGAAAGAAAAAAAAAATTAAGTCATCTCCAATGCCAAAATGGCAAAACCTAAGTGAAAAGAGTTACTATGACCCCCATAAGCATTTAAAAGATTGTTTTACAAGCTCTCCAAGTTATATAACATCAGTCACCAATATTTTTAAACTTACCTCCCAAAAGAAAGAAAAATAAATAACACCACTGAAGAAAGCACCATAAATGATTACAAGAGAATTCCAAATTATAATTGGTAGAGCACGATTTCAGTGTATGATTCACAATTTAGCAGTTTGGACTAAATGGTTCATGCTACTTCTCTACTACTACCATCTCTGAGATCTGAAAACATCAAACCAGCTGGCAGTTAAGCAATGTTCTCTCTGAACTACATAACCATGAAGCATGCTATAAAATGCCACCAACTGTCTAAAGAAAAGCGAGAAGCTAGAAGCGTAAATGCGTACAATAAGGTCATCACACACACAGTATTTGTTCGGATGGCTACAGCCGTCCTGTTGTACAGATTATCCTAGTGCCTCCAGCTTGTCTTCAGCACCCAGTGCTGTGTCCTGACATTCCCCTTTACCCTGACCCTCTAAAGAGACTAGGTCATACTGTCAAAATGGGAAACTTGCAACAGAAATCTACATGTAAGCCTCATTCTGCACATAGAGAAACTTAGGAAACAATCTATGAGAACAATGATTTTCAGTTAAAATTTAAATTCAGTCTTAAAAGTAAGGAGAAATCATTTTAGTATATTTCTTAGTTTTGGAAAGAATATCCTGAATGTCAACCATATAATTATGAATAACTATGCAAAATGTCTATGATTGAGACTCCAAATAGTTGCACCCAATTTTTAATTAAAATACTTGCCAAGCTTTAACATTTTATTCATTTAATGGGAGAAGATTTTAAATGCTAAGTTAGTCATTTAAAAAAGACCTTAATGAAACAAAACATTCTTCAACAAGTTTTAAGGAAAATGTACTTCTACAGACTAAACTTAACAGGAAATAACTCGGCAGCTTTGACTTATTAATCTTCCTAAAAACAGAATGGTTTATGTTGCCATTAAGTAATAGAGACACAATTGTCACATCAGTTGAAAAGTAATGTTTAAAATGTCCAATGCTACCAAAATCTGAGTGCCTAAGGATCAGGAACCCCTTGTCTACCCTGGTATTGGCTAGCTATTTCTTACAAATGAAGCATTCAATCTTTAAGGAAAAATGGAAATAAATTAATATAAAAAATCACAGGCTAGCAGACCAATGGAACGGTATTAAAAAGAGGCCGCACAGCCACCCTTTCATCTGGGGATGAGCAGCTGCAATGATGTACGTGTGTTCTAATCCACAAGACTGAAAGTGCTCTTCTGAGTTGGGCTTTTGCTGTGTGTATATAGATGGCTCACAGACCATCAAGAGATTAACAACAAATTTCAGCAATACGGACCTCCAACAACTATCAGCAAATTTAAAACTTTCATATCATATTCCTGTTTAAAAGGCTTGGCTCTAAAATCCTGGGAGATTAACTGACAGCGTTTCCCAATTTCTACAAAATTAAAATGGCAACAAGCATGCCTAACAGTTGAAATACATCTAAATGAATATTACTTTTTTTTTCTCCAGGGGTCATGAAACTAACAGCTCATGTCATTCCTCACTCTCTCTCTCACTCTCTCCTCCCTGTGCCTGTTGCTGAGTAAAATCAACTAAGATCAGGCATTCCAAGTCAATTTTCCTCAGCAGCTGATGCCATAGGTAAAGAATTATCACATAGAGAATACTGACGTGTGTGCAAAGATATAAATAAGTAAAATTGACTAGATTTGTATGCATGTGATGTCAGACTCACAAGTGAGAGACAACTGAGGAGAGAAAGCAAAAACACAAAAAGGAATTTAAACTGCCACGCTGCCAACCTTGGGATTTGCCAATAAAAATCAAATCCATTGAGTATGCATGGTTCTCAGTTGCTCACTGAGGAGGAGAATTCAAGGAAGCTTGTCACTTCCCATTAAATGTCTTCTTCCTTCCCTTTAAATAAAGGCACGGCAGAGTCTGATAGCAATAACTACAGCACAGTGAGGCTCCACCACTTGAGAGCTCAGCAGAACTATGTCCGGTCTGGGGCTTCTTTTTCCTTTCTCCACTTTCTTATTTTAACAAGAGAGACTGTTAAAATCATGCCCGTTTAACGTTAAACGTTACTTGCAAACATCATTCTGCTTAATAGGGTTCTCTGATACAAAGTAACATTTCTTGGGATAGATTTATGTTACTTCCCAGTGACCAGTTACTGTGTTACCAAGCCAAAACCAGAAGTAGTTCGTAAAACATCAATATTAAGTCATCACTGCTTCATGGGAGTGTGTTTAATTCCGTGATGGACTAAGAAGAACAGTTAAATCAAATGTTTTGCAAGGAAGAGGGGCTGAAGAAAACAAAGCCATTGAATGTGATAGACTTTCACGGAAAACTACTCCAGCATATGCAATGTTTCACTCAATAGATACTTAAGCTCCCATAACGTGTCCAGTTCTTGATATTTGCTGAGGATTTAAAAAGAAAAAAAGAGTAAGACATGATCCCAGCCTCAGAGTGAGCACAGAAACAATTCAATACAGTAACACGTTAGGGGAGGCACTGACAGGGCCTAGTGGGGGCCCAGTCTTCTCCTGACATGTGCTAAGGGGAGGCAGGATGCTGGAGTGTCAGGAAAGCTTCACGGAAGAGGTGGCCCCTAAGGCAGGAGCTGAGTTCAGCAGGTCAGTGGTGTTGAAGTGGTTTTCTAATCCAAGGCAAGCATCTGGTAAAAAGCATGTACAATGCAAAATACCTACTATCACCTGGAAATTGTAAGCTTTAGGCAAAAAGGGAGCTTCCAAAGACTCTGAAGAAGATAAAAGTTGGCAAGGGTCATATCATAGAGACTTTACCCTACAGACCCCAGGGAATCGGAAAGTAATGCCATTGCATTTGTAGCAGATAGGGAGGCACTCACTTTTACGGGGCTGAGTGCACAACACATGAAAGGGAGAGGGGACTGGCAGGCAGGCAGAGTACAAAATTAGAAGCAGAAAAAGAAAAAAACGAAAATTCCCATCAGAGTACTAAAGGACCTGGACCAAAAGAGGAGAAAAATGGAAACTTAGAAAATTGAGGGGATGACAGCAGGAGTCTTGTACTGCTCTCTAAGATCTGGGTAAATGACGAACTGCCTGGGTAAACTGGAAAGATTTGTTTTTTCTTTTTATGTTAGGTATTAGTTTCATAGGTATGAATATAATTTGGTTACTTACAATTTTCTAGTCAATTTCCCTAGTTATTTGACCCATACAATGTTATCTTTTTCCTGTATCCATTCTTCAGAAAGATGACTTTGCAACCATCTGTAACATGCAAGAGGTTTCTAACTCTGATTCTAAAGCACTGCACATATAGAGAAGTTAACTTGAAACATCAGCCGTTATTAAATTAAAAATAGAGAACTAAGAAAAGTAAAATGAGATCAAAGGAAATGTACCAGAATTTCCTACTGGGTGTCCCTCCAGAAGCACTGCTAGCAAATTTTACAGCACCATGTGTTACAGAGAAAGACCGCAAATAACCAAAAAACTTCTGCTTGCATGTAGAAAGTGGTGATTCTGGAGAACCTCAAAGCTGTTCAGTCTATGAATATCAGATGGATAGGAAAATCAAAGAATGATCAGTTTTTCTGACTTAAGATGGTTAAGAACCTAGAAGAGTTTTGAAAATGCATACCAGTGCATGTACACAAAAACATATACACACTTCAAACACACATAAAACTTGTACATGCTATGTTTCTTGTATCACACATAAAACTTGTACATGGTATGTTGTTTCTTGTATCATTTACTTCTTATTTCCTTAATATTTTCTCTAAAATTGGTGACAGGAGGTGCAAGAATCCATTTTCTACCTTTGGCAACTTTCACAAATCTGGCGCTACACTCTCATCTACTAAATACCATGACTCATCCCACAAAATCAGTAGCAGAGTTAACTGGGATCTAGATTTCCAAATGGCTCTCTATCTCTGTTTGCTCAGGAACCTCATGGAATGCACTGCTTTCAAGAGAAACACTCAAGCAAGAAATGTAAATGTAAATCCCCCAAGTAGAGAAGTATGAAGTTAAGCTTGTAACTGTGACAAACCCAGTGGCTGGGAAAAGCAAGGAAACTGAAATGTAACATTAACATCTGGACTTTTTCTTCCTAAATATGACTTTGTGGCAAAAGTGCCCACACCACAGGGACAGATGCAGCCCCGGGTCCTCTCCTTGCTGGAGGTACATGAAACCTCAGTCCGGCTCTCCCACCCTAGCCATGAATGTACAACATACAAGAGTACATTCCATCCAAGCCCAGCACTTCGTCTGCAAGCTTCAAAAGAGGCACTCTGTGTTGAGGGGAAGTGTGGGTAGCTTCCTCTTTCCCCTTCTCTGGCATGTGACACTGGACCTAGCTGCATCATCTACCACCTCTGAGACCCTGGGCTCACAGACATCCTCTCTTCATCCCAGGTTCCTCATTCCCCCAAAGTAGGCACCATGCCAAAATCTCACTCCCAAAGTTGGCTTCCAGATTCTTGGGGTTAAGGAATGTGCCTAGCACATTAGGAGGCATTCAATAAGTAATAGTTTCCCTCCCCGACCTTCCTTTTGTCTGTTCTGAAAAGACATGTTCTTCCAAATCCCAAAAAGCTTCAATTGGTAGCCAGATAGCAGCTTACTATATGAGAAAATAAACACACTGGAAAAGAAGAATGGGTAAACTTAATTTTTCTCTTTTGAGTTTAAAGGAAAAGAAAATATATGAGGGCTAGTAGACACAACAGAGAATGATAAAATATAATTTATGCTTTCCCCTCTATTTGGATGAATTTGCCTGGTCTCTCAGAAAATGTAATTACCTTGAGAAACTACAAATCATTGCCTTCACAAAATTTTAATGTGAATATTGTAATAGAGACATCAACACAGAAGTCACACTGACACCTGACCACAACGTGCCCTTCCATCCACACAGCATCCAGTAGGTTCCACAAGGTCATTCTAAAACAACTCACACCCAACTCCTCACCCTTCAACTTCCAGCTCTAGGATGGAAGTCAAGAAGGATCTACATTACATTGCAAGGCAACGGTGTATATTAAGTATGAGACACCAAATAGACATTCCAAAAAGCAATTTTCTCCCTCAATTAGACTTTTCTTTTACCACACAATGATGGCTTCCATCTATTACTTTCTTTCATAAAATATTATTAATCTATTGGTCTCCATCATTAGAAAAAACTGAAAAGGATCCATTATGGAAACTTGGCATTAAGAAGGCTTTCTGAAATGCTCCACTTTATCTGCTACACATTGTCCACCAAAAAAGATCTAAAATAACTACTGTAATAGGATAATGACTTTAAGCAAAGAGAATCTACCTTATTAATTTAAGTATTCATTATTCTTAAACTACACCTGAAAACAAAATAGCAAGAGAAAAAGGATGTATAAAAATCAGAAAAATAAGCTTTAAACTTGAATAACACTACTCCATCTTTCAAGCCTTCATCTACTAAAAAACAAGGCCATAACACACACAAATCTAATCCTTAAAGCCAAATAGTGATGATCCTCAAAATAACGCAGAGTAATATGAGGTAGGTTGAAGAAAGGACGAAATAAAGAAGCTAAAAGCCTCATTCCAAAGGAAGCAAGATTCTTTTTAGGATTAAAATTTTACAGTGGAGGGATGCTCAGTGGTTGAACGTCTGCCTTCAGCTCAGGGCGTGATCCCAAGATCCGGGATCGAGTCCCACATCAGGCTCCCTGTGAGGAGCCTGCTTCTTCCTCTGCCTATGTCTCTGCCTCTCTCTGTGTGTGTGTCTCTCATGAATAAATAAATAAAATCTTAAAAAAAAAAATTTAGGGGCAGCCTGGGTGGCTCAGCGGTTTAGCGCTGCCTCCAGCCCCAGGCCTGATCCTAGAGACCTGGGATCGAGTCCCACGTCGGGCTCCCTGCATGAAGCCTGCTTCTCCCTCTGCTTGTGTCTCTGTCTCTCTCTTTCTCTGAATAAATAAATAAAAATCTTTATATATATATATATACCTAAATATAAATATATATATACCTAAATATAAATATAAATATATACCTAAAAAAAATTTACAGTGCATAGGTTAGACAGAGTACCTACCCTGTGATTCCTTTATATTACATTGTGGAATGGACAAAAATAATCTAGGGGCAGACAGATGAGTGGAAGCCTGAGGCTGGGGCTGGGGCATGGACTGCAAGAGAACACAAGAGAATCTGTGGTTCATGGAAATGTCCTACAGCCAGACTGTGGTGGCTGGTCACATGACGGTGAGCATTTGCTTCAACTCATAGAACAGTTCACTTAAAACAGGTCTGCTGCATTTAAATTAAAGCGGAAAAAAAAGTACTGCCCAGTCAACATCCGCACTCATGTGCCCTCCTTCCTTTCTAAGCATTCCAGAAGCAACCTCCACATACCTGAGGCTGTGCCACAGCACGGCGGTACCCACCATGCTGAAGAAAAGATGCTTGCGATCACATCAGGTGGAAAGAGTGTCACATTTCTCTGAATCTGAAGTAAATTTAACACTAATGCAAGAAATACTCCAATAAAAAACAGCACCACTCCACGAATCATCAAGTTCACACTCCTGCTAGTGACAGATGAAATGTAGGGGCCACGTTTTTTGGGCCCAGGTGACTCTGTCTCTCCTTCTGCCATGGTTTCATAAGTTCAGTAAACCAGGAAGGGAGGGAAAAAAAGGCTTCCCAGATGAAAAGCCAACTGTCTGTGAATCAAAGCAGACTGGCGTTTCAAGTCACAGCATCTTATCCTAAAAGAGGACCTACCAGAAATCCTGCAAGAGATAAGAAAAAAGAAATCAATGTTTGTCTAATACATGATCATACAATTTTTCTGATTTCAGTACTAATGAATTTCAAAGTACAAATAATGAAATGACAAGCTTATATATTTATAAATTTAAATTTAAAATTTAAATTATTCACTGAATAAGAAGTGGCTTAAAAAGTATTTCTATATGCATGGTGTAATAAAAAAGTGTTAACACTTCTATTTACTAAGACAGAATAAATGACCTGCAAGGCTCAAAGGTTAGAATAATAATAAAAACAGCTTGCTCCACTTCAAAGAAAAGCAGGGCAGATTACCTGAAATAGTTCCACCAGAATCTCGAAGATTAAAATCCTGGTTTCTGTTTCTCCTACCTAATCTCCAACCCCATCATTTAGAATAGATGGGCCAGGAGATTTAGTAAAAGTCTTTATACTTTACAAAAAATAAATAAATGTCTACAGAAAATCAACATATTCTGACTGAAAATTTTGTACTGCTCACAATAAAATGTGACTTGCTCATGAGGATGACCTCTTTAGGGGAACAAAACATTTTCATGCTTAAGGTTATGTATTTGAATTTCTGCACAAAAGCATCTTACAAAACACAGGTTGCCACGCACTTACCTACACATACACCAAGCACAGAAACCAGACCTGACCTACTCTCGGCAGGACCACAGCTGTGTCCCACCCCTGCCTGGACCCAGTCAGCCTTCTGTTGCAACCACAGAGCTACTGTGATAAAAGCTGAAATAGGAAGCAGAAGAAAGGAAGCTAAGAAATGAAGAGTAATCCAATAGCTAGATTGTAAGGAGTTTAGCCACGTGGCTCATGATGGCAGTGGAAAGCGATCTTTCTTTTGTGTGCATTGGTTTTAAGATAAACAACATTTGACACCTTCTATGGGCACAAAATCCGTGTGTAAACTGGGGGTTGGTGAGAGGTACTGACTTTAGAAATAACCAATATGAAAATGAGAACATTTGTGAGTACTAGCAACTCTCATAGCCTATCATTCTTCCATGTGATAAACAGACTTTTTTTTTTTTTCCTGAACCTCTGCCACGTCCAAAGTTCTGTGTCCAACACTCACGGGGATGGGGGACTTCTGCCCTCAAGCTAGTCTCACAAACCTAACTTAGTCTATAGCATGACTGAGCTCTATAGCTCGGAGGACTATAGAAAACTCATGTCTTATGGCTGATTCACGGACGCAGAAAACACCTAGAAACCATCTCCTCCTGATCTGGTCTTGCAGACTCTTCCTGGCTCTGCTATCCAGCATATTAGCATGCTAGGTGTTCAGCTGCTACAGGATTCTTCATTATCACCATAATCATGACTATTGACATAGTATCCATTTATGGAGGGATTACTCCACACCAGACACAGAGTTAGTTAGCCCTGATCTTCAAAATCATCCAAAGAGAAGTATTATCACCCTCATTTTACAAATGAAATGTAAAGTCAAAGAGATTTAGCATTTGCTTATCATCACATGACATGTAGTATCAGAACCAGCATTTTACTTTAGGTCTGATTCCAAAACCCAACCTCTTCCCTCTAAACCTGAGTCCCATTCCAACCCAACTCCTCTTTTTTGGCACATGGGTTTATAGAAAGGGATTTGGTTACTGAAAAGATGGCAGACATGGAAAAATTAACTCAACTGAGACATAATTTCAATATTAGTAGGCAACTATATAACAGCACAAAGATCATGAGAGTAAATGTACCAGTGCCTTGAAACCTTCTTTAAAACTATGAGATCAAGGTGGAAAAAAGATGTTTTAGAGAAAAAAAATCATTTGGCCAATTGACATGCTGTGTAACACCAGCATACTTCATAAAACCCTTAACCTCCCAGACTTCCAGTAGACACAACAACCACCCCAACTTCTACTCTTAAAATGGCTACTGGAGGGCAAAGAGTTTATATACATTTAACGTAGCCCAAATTCCTCTAGTAAATCATTGTTTTATGTCTGTGATTTTTCCAAACATGAATTAACAGCAAAGGATATTTTGTGTTGAATTATGTTTCTAAAAGAGCATAGTAACCTCAGCTTTAAAAAAGTGGTTTTTTCAGTTGTGCCAGGCCCCAGCTCACAATCACCAGTGTTTTGTCAGAGGGCACTGACATTTTGGGCAGGACAATTCCTTGTTGTGTGAACTGCCCCAGGCCTTGCAAAAACACTTAACATCATCCCTGGCTCATGCCCACAAAATGCCAGCACATGATCCCTCACCCATTTGAGACAACCAGAAATGTTCCTACATATTTCCAAATACCCACAGAGAGGCAATGCCCTCCTAAGAACCACTGGTTGCCACAGACTATTTCCTCCAGCTAGAAGACTTTCTAAGTTGTTTATTTATGTTATCTACCACAGCTGCTTATTCAACCTTTCCTGGCAGTGCTTGTTTATAGTTTCCTACTTCACCTCAAAAGTTTTCTTTAAAAGTAACACAGCATTTTTTGATGATTGTACATTTGAATGAGTATTTTTAAGGTAATATTTTAAAAATCCAAAACGCTGATTTTTATGACTACATGATAATACAATAGTAAATAATTACTAGAGACAAAAATAAAACAATGCTTTAGAATCACAGTATCCTAAAATTTAAGAAATAGGAGGGAACTGAGCCATCGTCTATTCCAGGGAGTTCATGAGCCTGATGCAAAACAAAACAAAAAAGTTGTGTATATGTGCATTTTTCTGGAGAGCTCCACAGTTTATATCAAGTACTTAAAAAGTCCATAATCCAAAAGAAGTTAAAAACCACTGATCTAACGGTTTTCTCATTTTACCAGCATACCAAATGAAACCCAAAGTGATCAAGTGAGGTGACAAGATCAAGGCTGTGTGTACTACTGGATCTTGCTACCACAAATGTGTAAAATGAACTTCTGGAAATGGAGACTCGTCAAAGGGATACGAAATTCCACAAGACCATTCACTCCCTACTATGCAACAGTTAAGTTTCTTAAAAAGCATGCTGTGTACAATAATCAGTCACAAAACAGGGGAGAGAGTTACTTAAATGCAAGCTCTTGGAATTAAATATCCCCTTAATCTGTTTATTGTAAAGTCTGGTTTTCTGATTACCTACTGATATTTTTTTCTTAAAACAAAATGTACCTATACCTTTAAATATTATTCTTACATCAATGATAAATTTGATTCTTCTCCAAAAAAATTTTTTTTAAATCTGTATTTGAAAAATTTAGAGTTCTCAAGAAATAATTTGCTGACCAGGGAAGAAGCCTTTGGTACAGTACAGAGATATTATTTAGAGAGAACAATACCATAGTAGATCCTCAATGGTAATCCTGGCACAGAGGCAAGTGTTTTTAATTTCCATTTTGCAAAACAAAGTAAGTTAAGTAACTTCCTGAGATGATAACACTGTTACCAGATAGCTTCCCCCCCGCCCCCACTAGTGCCTCCACAGACTAGGGCCCTCCCCACACCTCCCCAATACTCTGGCTTCTTCTAGAGTTCTTTCCCATTTCACCACATTGCTCCAAGTAAAAACTCCATACAAAAGCAGCGCCACACACAAGTGGCAACTTTTAAAGTCATACTAATCAACTACTGTTAATAGCAAAACAATGTGTGTGGTTTTTTTTTTCAAAAATTGACAAAAATCTCCCATGGTATATAAGAAATTCTTGGGCAGCCCAGGGCGCTCAGCGGTTTAGCAAGGAGTGATCCTGGAGACCTGGGATCGAGTCCCGCGTCCCTCTGCCTGTGTCTCTGCCTCTCTCTCTCTCTCTCTCTCTATGTGTGTGTGTGTTTCTTGTGAATAAATAAATAAAATCTTAAAAAAAAAAAAAAAGAAATTCTTATTCTTCCTTGAGCCCTGACCTACAATATCTATAAAGGATATTACTGAACAAACATAAAAATAGTTCAAAGAGTCTAGACAGGCCAATAACAAATCATCGAAACTGGAAAAACCTCAGTATATGACTATCTGTTAATGGAGGATATTATTCCTTTTAAAGCATAAGTGATAAGTGATTTAGGACTTTGTGAATGAAAATCAAAGTTTATATCTTCCACTGACACAACTTTCAGGCAATGGGCATTTGAAAACAAAATTTTCTAATTACCTTAAGAACCAGTTGTATCTTATTACTTTCAATACCGCCCCTCCTCAAACAAGATCATTTATCCTCCAATGATTAATAGTCATAGACGTATATTCCCTTCCTCATATTACCCTGTTTAGGTCAGACAGGCTACTGAATAATAAAATTTAATTGCTACCTCCCATCTTTCATCATATGCTCTCCTTAATTAGAATGACATCCTCAAAACAGAATGAGCATAAACATCAGGAAAAACACATTCACATCAATGAAAAAACTTAACTCTCCTTAAACAAAAGCACACAAACGTGCTATCATTTGGGATACCTTTCTGATAACAATGAAAACAGCCTGTTCCTAAATTGCTGATCTGCATTTATCCTGTCCTGTACAGCCGACCATTCGTGAAAGCAACAGTTGTCAGTTTAAAAAGAATCCACCTCCTTCCCAAATGTCCATGATTCACTGCTTGGTCACTTTATATTCAGACACGTACCGAGAACTACAACAAATCACACAGGTCAACACAACATGCAGAGGAAGAGTGAAAGGGGAAAACAGGAAGAGGTCATGGCTAATATTTTCTTTTCCCCCTTGGAGACCCTACAGGTTGGGCAGCCCCTTCTTTGGTTTTCACTCAGTGGTGGGCACTGCGGGAGGGCCAAGCCCCCAAGCTGGAAAACACCACCCGGCCCCTGCCTGGCTGCCTTCAGTCTCACTGCAGCCCTAGTGCAATCCTCCATCCCCTTGCAGGAGTGACCTGGGCCAGTCTGAGTGGCCCAGCTGTCAAGTCTACCCCATTCCCTCTTAAAGCATCTCCTCATCAATCCTACAAAACAGGAAGCCCTTCATGGTGCATTTTCCTAGACCAGCAAGCTGACACTATACTTTTAATGCTTGTTTCCAACATCACTTGTTCTAGCACCCCCCCCAGCCCCGCCCCGCCCCCTGACCGCTTCCCTTCTCCAGACTGCCAGTCCCCACTGAGCAACCCCCAAATCCCAGCGACTAACACCAACCGACTTCTGGGTCCTGGCCAGTGTTCCCTTCGGATTTACCCACACGCCTACCCCAGAGGTGTCCAGTCCTAACCCAAAATGCCGAAGTCCCACTCCTCAAACCAAGATCAACATGCCTTCTTGCGGATTCTAAACTTGCTACAGAAGCTACCTTTTGGGACCCCCCCCCCCGCCCGCCAGCCTGAGCCTCCCGGCCACGAGCCTCCCAAATCCTGACAGCACCGCCGACCTCCAGGGTCGCCCTCCCCGCCGTCCTCCAGGCTCTGTCCGCTCGCACACACTCGTCCACCGCCGGGGAGCCTCGGCCTCGGCGGCGACCTCCGCCCGACCCTCCTCCAGGTCAGCGGGGCCCCTCGCCCTTCAGGCCCCATCTGTGGTCCTGGCCACCCGCACCTGCCAGCAGGCTTCCCGGGCTGCACAACCACAAGCGGCTCCTCTTCCCGAAAGCCGCCCCCTCCTCGGGCCGCTTCCCGCAGCGCCGTGCCCCCCGCGCTCTGCAGGAGGACCCCAACTCACCCCCGCCTCCGCCATCTTCTGGGACCGCTCCCGCCCCCCTCCGCCTCTTCCTCCTCCCCTCCCACAACTCCGCGGGCGCTCCACTGCGCCTGTGCAGGCCACGAGGCGGCGCTCCCACGGTCGGGGCCGAGGAACTTCCGGTTCCCGCCCGCCCTTGCTGCGGCGCCGGCGAGACGGGGCAAAGGGGCTTCCGGTCGGCCCGAAGTCGGCGGCCGCCTGTGGGCGTGGGCTGCGGAGACGGTGGGAGGCGGCTAGGTCGGCTGCTGTTTGCCGACCGGGCAGTCGTGGGTTGTGAGGAGTGTCTGGGCCCTGTGGGCGGTGCCGGGAATCGCGCGCTGACACACGCAGGCTCCCCGGGAGGCGTGATCCTCGGCAGGTCCTCTGCGGGGGGATGGAGGGCTCCGGGGGGGAGGGATGGCGGGCTCTGGAGCTCAGGCCGCCGGGTCCCCCCGCCGCCGGGGACGCTGACTCTCAGGATCCGTGTTTTTGCCGGGCTTTACTTTTTTTCCCCTTCTCTACCAAGTCGTAAAAGCATAACTGATTCTTCTCTCCTCTCCATCCCACAGCACTTTACAAGGTTTTCATCGAAAATCGTTCCCCAGGTTCGACCAAGTAGCCCAGTTCGGGGACAGCTGTATTCATAGGGAGGTCAGCCGCAAAGGAGAGAAAATACGGAATCTTGTAACTCCCTCTTCGTCCGTAGCCGTGCTGTCATCTGGATGTGACAGGTTACAGTGACCTGGAGGAAAGTTTTAAGTGGAATTTGGGCTTAGCCTAATTATTTAAGCGCTTTGCATAAATAGTGTCAGTGAAATCCCCCCCCCCTTTTTTTTTTCCTTCCTTGGAACTAGTTAACAGTAAGATGAACTTTTATGTTTCGAGCCTTTATATCGGTATATTTATTTCTGAAAATTAAAGTCTAAATGAAATCTGCAACAAAACGCATCTAGGCAAGTATTTATATGACCTTGTTTTCTCTAATGTTTCCTATAGCTCATAAAGTTCTTTTTTTTTTAAAGATTTTCTTTATTTATTAGAGGGACAGCATAAGTGGGAGAAAGGGGCAAAGGGAGAGGAAGAAGCAGACTCCCTGCTGAGCTGGGAGCCCCACGCAGGGCTTGATCCCAGGACCCGAGCTGAAAGCAGATGCTTAAGCTTCACCAACTGAGCCACCCAGGCGCCCCATAAATTTCTCTTGTATAGGTTTTCATACTACCAGTAAAATAAGATATGGGCCGATTATATGAATGGATGAGGAATTTTAAAAGGAAAAGAGGTGGCGCCTGGGTGGCTCAGTCAGTTAAACGTCGGCCTTCCACTCAGGTCATGAACTCTGGGTCCTGGGATCCAGCCCCATGTTGGGCTCCCTGCTCAGTGAGGAGTCTTTCTTCCTCTCTCCCTATCCCTGCCCTTTCCCCCAATTTTCTAGAAATTTCCTTCAAGAAAATCATATGGAAAATTTTTGACCTACAGAAGCATTATTTTAGTTTAAATATTTGTTTAAAGCTGGAAAATCTTGGTACATTCCAGGAATTGAAAGGAAGGAAGAATCACTGGGGCAGGCAAGGGTGGGGGGCGGTAAGTAGCAATTGAAAAGGCAGAGGCTACAAATAGAGTTTATGTATTAATATCATGATTGAGCATATACTATGTGCCAGACACTATGCTGAATTTCATTTCACCTATTCAAAAACTCCTTTAAAATACACTATATAGGGCAGCCTGGGTGGCTCAGCGGTTTAGCACTGCCTTCGGCCCAGGGCGTGATCCTGGAGTCCTGGGTAGAGTCCCACATCAGGGTCCCTGCTGCCTCTGCCTGTGTCTCTGCCTCTCTCTCTCTCTCTCTCTCTCTCTCTCTCTCTCTCTCTCTGTGTGTGTGGTGTGTGTGTGTCTCATGAATAAATAAATACAATCTTAAAAAAAAACACTATATAGTATATGAGGAATTAAGGCCAAGAGCTGTGATACTCAGTCCTAGCTGCGTATTAGGAACACCCAAAGATCTATTAAAATTTCTTGTATCTGAGCCTCATCTTCCATATATTCTGACTTAATTGGGCTGAAAAGGGGACCTGAACCATTTTAATAAATTCCCTGTGTAATCCCAATGTGCAACCAGAGCTAAGAATCACTGCCTTAGAGTCAATTTGCCAGGGTCACTTAGCAACTAAGTAAGTGGCAGAGGAGGCAGGAATTCAACCCAGATCTATCAGATTCCAAAACCTGTGCTCTTAGCCGCTCACTAGTACCATCAACATTCAACAACATGTAGCACACACCACTTGCATGCGAGGAGTTTTGCTAACCACTGGGACACAAGATGAATGAGACAGAGCCTTTGCCTTCAATAAATTCACAGCCGTGTAAGACAGAAGTCTCAGTAAATGAAGCTAGACCAGTTCACACAAGGTAGAAGCAAGTCAGCTGAAAACTGTGATGTTTCCTCCTATTTTGAGCTAGATTGACATGGAAAGTAACTGGTGGCTATTGCAATTATAGGCTGAACTAAGACAATGGCAGTGGTACAGAGAATTGGCAGGACTTGCTGATCACTGATGAGAGGATGAAGGAAAGAAAGAAGTGGAGGATAACTTCACAGTTTTGAGTATGAGTGGAAGTAACACCATTGATCTAGAACAAGAACACAAGAATTGAATTTGAGGTTGAATGCGTTTGAAATACTTGTTGACTATTCTCAGAAATATCTGGTAGAGCACTGGAAGGGTGCATCTGGAATTCAAATGAGCAAATAGTCTGGAAATAAAGATCTGGAGTCACTGACTTATAAGTAGTAGTTGAAACCATGCTTGTATAATGTGTATGCTATGTATGGAATTTTTTTAAAAGAGAATAGAGATCAAGAGAGAAAAAAACCCACCAAATTTGACATTGCCATATTTGAAAAGTTCAATAAAGCTATTTTTATCTGCAGTGATATTAAATACAGTCAACTCATGATCATCCGTGATGAGTTTTTAATATTTTCCAGACTTTCTCTAGCCTCACAGCAAATTTAACAGATGATGCATAACCATGGAATGCAAACCAATTTTAAATATTGGCTAAATATTTAAGAACACAATATGATGCATTCAGAAATGTAATAGAAATATCCTAGAGCAGTGTTTCCACACATAAATAATTTTATGTGCCTCTAGTTTTGACTTCAATTATCTTATCCCAATATTACTTAAAACTACAAAAATTACAGTATTTTAAATACAAATCTAGACAAAAAATTCTTAGGCTTAAGCTCATACAGCTCTATAAACCAAAATGCTTGCAAAATAAATATGAACAAAAGCATAAAATTAGTAACTTATAATACTTATAATAATGGGTAAGGTGTAATCTCAATCTTCAAGAATTTCAATAAATTTTTAAATCATTGCTTCAGAATGGATTATTTTAAGATAGAACATGCATTTAATACCATGTGTCATGTGATGGCTCAATTCTCTCACCATTTCTTTTTATTAAACCTTTACTTTTACAATGAACCCTACCATTACTTGGCCTTTATTTGGAGAAATGGTCATTTAAATCCATCTCTCTCTCTCTCTCTCTCTCTCTATATATATATATATATATATATATATATATATTTGTAAATCAGTATAAAACAACTACAGGACAATCCTAATCCTATGTTGTGTTAATCAACATAATCCACAACATGCTTGAATTAATATTTGAAGGTTATCATGTAAGTAAAATCACATCATTTCAAAATTCTTCAGAGATATTATGGAATACTGAGAATATATTTACATCCCCTTAAGATCTGCAAATTCCACTTTAAAAAAAAACCCTATCCTAAGTGTTTGATTATTTATGCTTTGTAAAATTCCTTACCATAAATCTCCAATTCTTAAAATGTATTCCATAGAATTAATATTAACAAGTGGTTACTGGGAGGGAAAACAGGGGTCTACATTTGTACTTGGTAAGCATTATATCAGAAAAAAATTAAATACATTTTCAATATGGGGATTCAGAGATCCTTTAACATTGCCAGGGCATGGTTTGTCCCATGGAACATGTGATTCTTTCCCTCCTTCAGGGAATCTCACAGGGCTAGTATTTGACTATGTTTATATAGTGTCAAACATTTCTGTCTACTATACTTAAGAAAAGTTGAAGGAATGAAGTGTATTTTATGGTGAAGGCTGTTTATAAAATCCTCTATCATCTGTCAATCAGTGACACCTACATAGAAAACAGAAGCATCATCAGGCAATGTAGAACACTTTTCAGTGTCTAGTGGTGCCTATTTTATAATACGAACTCAATAAATATTTTGAGGTTTAATTAGTGTTTTTTGTATTTGTTATTTGTTTTATGTCCATAACAGTTGCTGCAATTTGGTTTCATGAACTCCAGTCTTCTGGAGAGAAGACCATGATCACAAAAGTGTTTTTATGAAGCCTGTCACATAACCAATATTTATCCTGAAATATCATAAGAAATTTACCTTAAAATCTACATTGTCCTATATGGCAGCCACTAACCATATGCAGCTATTTAAATTAATTTAAGATTTTATTTATTTTAGAGAAGCTATGAGTAGGAGGAGGAGCAGAGGAAGAGAGAGAATCTTAAGCAGACTCTATGCTGAGCGTGGAGCCTGATGGAAGAGGGCTCTGTCTCACAACTGTGAGGTCATGAGCTGAGCCAAAACCAAGAGTCGGACACTTAACCAACAGAGCCACCCAGGTGCCCTAAATTAATTAAAACAAAATAAATTAAAAATTGAGTTCTGCAATCACACATATCAAGTGTGCAAATAGCCCATGTAAACAGTGCAGATTAGAACATTTCTATCATCACATTAAATTTTACTGGAAAGCACTGTATTAGATTATTTATGTGAACTTAGTTTCCTCAAAATACTAACAAAGTAGGAAAAACAAACAAGAAATAGAGGTGAGATTAAATTATTATCTAACAGCAATTTGTCTACCTAAAATTTATAACCTCTTTCATCATGTTGGAGACAGAACTGTATAATGCAAAGGGACCCAGTGGTTCTAGTTTTACTTTAGGAAAAAGTTTGAGTTATGGCAGTCTCCACTTTCAGACCCAGCACCAACCTCTTCCAGAAGGATGTGCCAGTTTCAGGAAAGCTTAGTTTCTCAACAAGAGTCACAAGTAGAAAGCCTACATCATGTAATGTAGACCAGATTGTAAAGAAAAGCCCTCCCTCTGAAAACAAAAGTGTTTGTTGGAATATATTTTAAGTATCATCAAAGAGCTGAGAAGAAGGATTACCAGGTCAAAAGCTAAGGGAAAGTAGAACTGGAGAGAAGTAAGCAGAGCAAAAAAGCAACTTGCCCTAAAATGTTTTTCTGGTTGAAAAACATTGAAATTCTGTTTTGACAGATGTTTCAGACAAGAGGACAAATGTAAAATCTTGGGGTTGCTAATTTGGGGACTCAGAGACCTCAAGTTTAAAAGATGGGACAGCCAAAGGATAGCACCTTTGGCATAAAGCTAATCCAAAGTAATGCTCCTCCCCATCCACACAGGGAATGGAGCAGAGCAGAAGGAAATAAAACATAACAAATAAGTATCTGTGGAAATGTAGGCACAAGCTGACCCTCAGGCAAATCTGCATTCCAAATTCACTCCACCTCAGTAAATTCAAATGAAAAAGCTTCATGTCTTTAATTTTGTTTAAAGTGTCTGAGACTGATGGAGTCCAAAATACGTATGAATTGAATGCATCTTCTAAATGTCTTTCCAGTCCTTTACTAATGTCTAGAGCCCACACCTAATACATCTTCAAATTTTTTAATAACACTCAGCTTAACCAAGTGCCCATAGCTTTTAACTTATTTGTCCTGGAAATGAAGCCTACCCTTTTTATATTTCCAATTCATCAATTTGCACATTTTTTAAAAAGATTGTTTATTGGAGAAAGAGAGATAGAGCACATGAGTAGGATGAGGGGCAGAGGGAGAGAATCTTTAATCAGCACTCCATGCTGAGTGGTGAGCCCCATGCAGGGCTCGATTCCATGGCCCATGAGGTCATGACCTGAGTCAAAACCAAGAGTGGGGTAATCAGCTGATTGAGCTGCCCTGGTGCCCCCATCAATATCTAAATTTTGTACTACATTATGCAATCACAACAATATAATTGGCAACAATCACAATGGACTCTTGTTTGGACACACAACCTAATTGCTGGGGCTGGAAATGACGGGGCAACTAGTCCAGGAATAGAATATGCTTTTCCAGGGAAAGGAGACTTGCCTTTTACTTTAAGTGTAGGATCTTTTTACCTCCTTTTTTTCAGTGCTGTGAGGGAGACAGAGGAGGCTCACAGAGAGGAAGTTCTCACCCATGGTTTACTAGCAGTTTGGTCAGAATAGAAATCAGATCTCTGGTTCCTAATTCAATATTTGTTTGTTTGTTTAATAGAATTAATCTACATCTAAGAACCATGCTTGAAATCTTTTAGATCACGTTAAAAGAATTTTTTCTACTGTATTAGTTTAACAGACTCTGAGATGATAATAGATAATTCTTGGTATATTTGTAGATAAAGCTTTTATACCTATCCATGATAATATTCCTAGAATATTCAATCTATTTATCTTTCCATAACTTTTCATACCTACTATTCAGTAGTAGTCACAAATGTGAGGAGAATTTATAATAGAGATATATATCTTCTTGGATATAAACTCATTAAATGTTCTCTGCAATTACTGACCTTAGCCTGATTTTATAATTCTTTTCATTTGGTGGCAAAATCTATAGCACATTCAAAGAAATTGGGGGTTGGAGGTGGTGGAAGAAGTGACAGAGGTGCTTATTTATAAATCAACTCACAAGGAGGCAAACTAACCTGAATTCTCATGGTTGCGCTACTTCGATCTATGATTATTAGTAAGATCAATGCTAGCTATAGAGGAAAAACAACAATAACAATAACACGTGGCCAAAAAGAGGAGGAGAACAGAGAACAGAGGCAGGGTGAACCTCCAAAGCTCTGAAAAAAGAGGTCAATAAGAAGGGCAGTCACCTTTAGTAGTGGCCTTGGTATAATGCTGTCAGGGTGCTTTTGGGGTCTGTAAGGAAGTAGTGGTGACTAAAGTCAATAAATTGAATGTATATAAAGTCAAATGGTCCCTGTAAGGCTTGCCATGTATCATCAGGCAACAAACAAACTAAACAATGCCCAAACAAGGTCACCACGGATGAGCAAGCAAATGCAGAACACAACTCTAAGACAAAATCACTGAGGTATAAAACATGGTGAGAAGACAACTGGAAAGACTATAGACTATAAACTATTTATCAGAGAGGCAATGATAGAGACCAAGAACAGAGAGGCGACACTAGCAATTAATTATTACAAGGGCCCATACCATTTGAGGTCAAAAAACATAACAAGGTGTTCTCTAAGAGATTCCTCTCTTGCTAATTCACTACACTGTTGTTTCTGTTGTGTGACATTCTTATGTTCAAATTGAATTCACACAGGAGGGGCTTAGAGAGTATTCAGTCTCTCCCAAAGGCAGAATGTGCATTTCAATCTCTAATTGAACTTAAAGTAGACTCATAGCTGTCTAAGAGCATTATTTTTATAAGACAGTGAAAAAGTAGCAGAGAATCTCCTCTGGTTTGTCAATTATATATGTATCTGTATACACGTTGATTCACAAAAGCAGAGGACTTCATCTGATAACAGATGGAAGACACAATCAAATCATTGAAAATTTCCCTCATGAAATATATATAAGGCTAGGTGATGCAACAGACATAAAACACACTTACAGAAACTCAATGGCTTGGATTTAGATTTCTTCTAGGACCCAGATTTGCCAAAAACAGAAACTACTAAAAGAATTTTCCATAGTAATAAAGACTCTGCTTGAAATGATTTCAAATTTATTTCCTTAAATTTGAGAAGCATTGCTTTTTTAAATACTAGGAACTAATGCTTTAATTATGATTAGAGAGAAATAAAAGCACTTAGACTTTGCAAAAGCAGATCTTGGATTCATAAAATTAATTTTAATATTGAAGTATGATAAAACCATTAATAGAAAAAACATTCCAAACTGGAAAATAATATGTGTAGCTCAATGATGGCCTTGAGAATCCTGGTGATGCTCACTATTTCCAGAGGGTTTATTAGACACTTTTGCTCCAGTAGGTCCCATTGCTCCTCTGTTATTCCAAAAATTTCTATGGTATCTACTCTTAGAGCTTGGAGTAAAGGAAAAGCATGCCCCCTGAGTAGAATGAGGTATTTCTGGGTTCCAGGCTCTGCTCCCCATTGCCAGCTGGTTATTCTTGAGCAAATTACTTGCCTTCACTGATCCTCTATTTCCTCATCATCAAGTACTTCTTGTCATAAAGGATACATATAATAAAATAGTCACAAAAGGTCATAGTTTTGTGGGTATTATAATTCATCACTTTGATATTCTCCTTGACAAATGATGTTCCTATATCTTTTGAATGCCTCCAGGATAAGAAACTTGTTTCATCTCTGCAGAGATGTCAGAGGTGCCAGAGAGTTCTTGGAGTTCAACTATATCCAGCTTCTTGATGGCTTCCCACCCGCTGACACCATTCCATGTGACAACGTTTAAATTATAAAATTCTTCTCCTGTTCTGTACTCCCCACAGACTCCTGTCCTTGTTAAATACAC
Organism: Nyctereutes procyonoides; assembly: GCF_905146905.1. Taxonomy (NCBI): domain Eukaryota; kingdom Metazoa; phylum Chordata; class Mammalia; order Carnivora; family Canidae; genus Nyctereutes; species Nyctereutes procyonoides. Next base: position 6,985,114 of record NW_026575030.1, on the reverse strand, counting down.
CATTTGTTTCACCATTTTCCATATGACAGGTTCTCCATCCCCTTATGATAATTGTTGCTTTCTGCTGGACATGCTTTAGACTATCAACATTTCCTCCATAGGGTTAATGCCAGAACAAACACCAAAGCCACATCACCAAATCTCTCGTTTTAGATACTTCCTTTAACACAACACCCCATTACAGTAGCATTTTTGGCAGTCATATCCTACTATTAAGTTGTATTGAGTTGTTAAATTTAAATAGCTCTTAAATCCTTTCCATGTGCACAAACCACATTTTCTCTATCGTGTTCCTGTACAGTTGTGGATAGAATTTTGGGGTGTTTAAATTTTTTTCAATGTTTTCCATTGAGGATGATGGGTAGATGCCTAAACAAAAGGAATTATGATTTTTCTGTTGAAGTTCTTCATCTTAAACCATGTCTTTCCCATACAAATTTCACTATTCAACATGATGATGAGCCCCCTTAAGCCTTGTGTTACCTGCAGACTGTATCAGCATACCGTCAGAATTTATCCCAAGTCCTTAAACACTTTAGGTAGTCCAGCACCAAGTATAGGGGACTGTGGTGGGTTCTGGAGAGAGTGCTGCCATTTGGTTTGACATAAATCCATTCATTAAAAAGAATTCTGTTTATTATAAGGTCCAGCTTATGTTCAGAGTGATGTCATTACAAACCAGTAAATTCGTTTAGAAAGTCAGGCTAACCATTTCATATTCACTAACCTATGCTGATTCCTTTGCTGAGAGCTTGCAAATCATTTCTTTAATACTTTGCTCTAGAAAATTCCCCAGAAGTCAAGCCCATCTCCCAGAATTCACAGGATTCGCCTCTGTTTGGGAATAAAACATTTGTACATTTTTAGTTTTTTCCCTAATTCTTAAGCTCCTTCAAAAATTATTGACAGGAATTCCTCAGTTTGATCCCAAAATTCTTATAGTATCTAGGAAATGTGCCTCCTCATCCAAGCCATGAGACTTATATGCATTTTGCATGACCAGTGCTTTCCTACAGGTTCCTCATCTACCTTACTTTTAAAAACTAGTGTTAGTGCTGCTTTTTCCTTTTCTGGCAGTCTTTCAGCTGAAGAAAACATAGGAACTAAAGCAGTGAAATGATTCTACTTTCCTCCTCTTCTCTTTTAACACTGCAGGTAGTAGGCTCCTTAAACTTTGGGCACACTTCTGTGTCATCCATGAAAATGTGCCTTGTGGGACCCGTCGCATCAGGCCTCAACCACTTACATTTGGATTGTTCACAACTTCATTCCTAAATGCTAGCACTGCACAATCTAATCTGTTTCCTGTCTAACCCTCTGACTTATTTTTATCTTTCATGTCTGCTTTTCTCCTGAGACCTAACACTTCCCATACTCCCCGATTTTTCTATTTGCTCTCTGGCTAGTGCTTTCATCCCACAAGGGTAAATACCACTCCTCAGCAAATGGGCTCTTTCCGTTGGCTAATCTCCTTGGGCCTGACATTCCCACCAGGTGTTCCAGCCATCCACTGCTGTGTATCCGACCAGGTAGCAGCTTCATCGCCTTTAAGTCACACGGTGTCGTTTCTGTCATACTCTGTTGGTCAACCAATCGCTAAGGTTGGTCCAGATTCAAAAGGGGAGACACAGGCTCCAGCTCTCAATGAGAGGAGTGTCAGAAAATTTGCACATAGGTATTTAAAATGCCATCAGGTTAGCAGAGCCCAGCAAACAGAGCCCTGGCACCTGCATGCAAAGCCATCAGTTACTTGTTCTTCCTTCTCTCTGCATAAGCATATAAATCCTCGAATATTTAACATGTTTCATACACCTCCCTCCCTTCTGGCCTTTAGGATCTAATATTCTTACAGGCTTACATTGCTGTTTCACCTTTGAACACAATTGCTTGTCTATTTTTTGTTTGAATTCATCAGAGAATACCCTGCAGAGTCATATCAGGGTATTAAGGGCTCTTCCATTGCTTCCACTCCACTGTATTGCCAAAAATTAAGCTTTGAAAATATTTCATTCCTCTTCTAGAGTCCCTGTAAATGGAATACTAGCAATCCCTTCCCTCTGTCTGCATAACCCCACTTAACATTAATATGTTAGAGATTGGCCTCTTGCTGATGCTTCTCTTCCCCCTTCTTGGGGGAGATGGGGAGTATAATCACAAGGTTAAGAGTTAGGCAGACCTGAGAGTTGAGCCCTGCTCTCCCTCATTAATATCTGGGTAATTTGAAGAACATGATTTTACTTGTTTAAGAGAGTAAATTTTATGTGATAATGGGGATGACAGAAGGATTAACTGACAGTGAGATTCATTTTTTAAGTTTTTTATATGAGAGAGACAGGGATAGGGAGAGCAAGGAGTGGGGAGGGGCAGAGAGAGAGAAGAGAGACAACCAGACTCCCCACTGAGTGAGGAACCCGATGCGGGGCTCGATCCCAGGACCCCAGGATAATGACCTGAGCCAAAGGTAGATGCCTGACTGAGCCACCCCAGAGCCCCTAACAGTGGGATTAAATGAAAGAATGCATATAGAGGATTCGGCACATTCGTAGGCACTCACTTAAAAGTAACTATTAATCTTATTCATCTCTTACCCTTATTTTTTAAAGATTTTATTTATTTATTTGAGGGAGAGAGCACAAGTAGAGGGAATTGCAGAGGGAGAGGGAGTAGCAGACTCCTCATGAGCCCCATGCAGGGCTCGATCCCAGGTCCCTGAGATCATGACCTGAGCCAAAGGCAGATGCTTAACCCACTGAGCCAATCACCCTATTATCTTTTAACCGAAAATGGCAAGAATCACTCCATTCTGGACTCCAGGTATACCTACAATAGCAGCTGTATATCTGTACCAAACACCCTGGCAGGTGACTTTATCATACCCTGTGTTATTCACGAGTAGTTGCATATATTTTTGCCTGATTTTGTCAACAATTTCAGCAATTTGTCTCTTAGGGTCATGGTGACCCATTCTTTCCCTTCTTTTGTAACCCTTGCAGGACCTACCTCAGGCCTGAGCTCCGAAGTCTGGAGGTACATCCCAGATCACATTAAGCTGTCCCTGCATTGAACAACTGAATGTCAGAGCCAAGACTCAAGTTTCTCTCTGCAAATAACTGTAGGACACTTTCCTACAGAGAACCTAATGTAGAGGAATGCTGCTTGCCCAGAGTGGATAATTGTGGGTGTATAATTAGTCACTAGTCAGTGTGTAAATACTCTGGAAATTGCTTTATTTGTTAATGCGAAAAGCTCTGTAGAAATACAAGTTATTATAGGAACCAGGGCTGAACACAGGAGATAAGGTATTGTGGGGAAAGAACAAGTGAGTGAAGCATCAGTGGTGTCACGTATCCCTCCAAGGGGATGAAACCTGTAGGTTCTCCTCCCTCACTTTCTAAGAACACCGACTCCCCTGGGTGAATAATTTAAAGGACAAATTACCACTCTTCTGGGTACCAAAGCCAGCCATAAGCTGAAATTAAATTAAATCATAAAGCCCTACAAGAAACTGAGGGAAGAGTCAGAAATATAAAACCAAGGGAATCCAGAGCTAAGCATGAAATATTAGAGGCACTGCAATGTCCTTGCCTTCCTGTGCTGATGAAGGGAAAAAGTGAAAACCACCCTGGCACAGACTGAAAGGACCACCATCAAATATCCATTGTTAAGTACTTGGTAGTGGCTATTGCAAGGATTTCAATTCCGGTGGGGTATTGGAGGGAGGTAGGAGAGACTCCACTAGATCAACTTCGAGTCCTTGCACCTCGGCTAACTAGCCAGGTGACCTTGAGCTACTCACTATGTAACCTGGCCTCTGTTTCCTTTACCTCTGAGTTGAAAAAGATGAAATCAGAGTTTTGTGTTTCTAAAGTGCTTTTTTCCCCATATCAGCTCAAAGATCAGAGTGAGGTAATAAAAGCATGTATAAAATTTGCCTATTAAAATATAGAAAGTTCATTTTTCACAGCACCAGCCCTAGCACCACCATTAAAATTTCCTTCTATTCCTTAGTATACTCTTTAGTATGAGGCCAGGAAATGGGGCCAACTTTGGAAACAGAAAACTGAAGTTTTGCAATAAAACACTATGTCCCCATACTTGTTTCCTCCAGACAGAAATTAGTTGTTTACATGTGGCCCAGAAGGAAGGTCCCACCCTGAATGCAAGAGTGAAGGAACATTTTAAATACCCCAGGTTGCCTTCTCCCAGAGCAACTCAGCCTGCCCAGACTAAAGTGAAAAATCCTACCATCGAGCGTTCTACAAACACAGAAAATAAGGAAGGATTGTGAACGAGGTTCCTTTATTTAATCAATACAAAGCAAGGACTTTGGTAAGCAGGCTGGCAGCTCTCCTGCTGCCAACGTGGCATGTAGCTCTGAAATAAATTAAAGTCTACAAAGCAGATGGTGTTTTCCAGGGTGCTATACAGTTGAAAGACCTGGGACATATCCTATGTCCAGCATATTAAGCTTAACTCTTTCAACATCACAGCTAAGCCTGATCAGCGTTGACGGCCACGACATATCACAGAACAGGTAAATAAAATCCTAATACACCCTGGTCCTTTCCCTTGCTAGAAAGCTATACTTGATCTCTTGGCCTACATGAGTGAGAGCTGCAGTAAAGGTCACATACCAGGAATACTCGCCAACTGGTGGTGCCCAGATCTTTGGATATCAGTGACTAGTAAAATTCAAAGGGAAAGAGAGAGTCCATCTTATGGAGGCCAAATTCAAAGCCATTATTTCCCTAAGTAAAAACATCTACTATCCACAATGACTCATCATTTCATGAAAGGCTTTAACACTAAAACAAAGGAAGGATACCATCTCAAATAAAGAATGGTCTTTACATTGATGAGATTTAGTTTTTGGATACATTTAACTACGTTGCTCTTAACCTTCCTGAGCAGTCATGGATCAGTGAAAACTTCATTCTGGGCTGGACTGATCCTTAAACCGGCATCGGGGAAGTCCTGCTCTTTAAGATACTTTGAGAACTAGAAAGCCTCTTTCTCCAGTGTCACCTTTCCTCAAGTCTGAGCTTTAAGCCCCATTTCTACTTTGAAGCTTTTCCTGAATATCTATGACCATTATGCTCTCTCTAGTCCCTAAATTCTTACAGCACTTAGAACTTTAACATATAATCTAGCACTCTTTTTTTAAAAAAAAGATTTTACTTATTTATTTGATGGGGGGCACACGAGCAAGGGGAAGGACAGAGGGAGAGGGAAAGCAGATGCCCCACTGAGAAGGGACCCCCCCCAACACGGGGGCTCAATATCAGGACCCTGGGATCACAACCTGAGTCAAAGGCAATGCTTAAGCGACTGAGCCACCTAGGCACCCCAAAATCTAGCACTCTTATTTTGTGGGAAAAGCTTTTGAAATTTAGAATGTTTTCTAGATAACAGTTCCATTTTTTTTTTTAAAATTTTTTTTGTTTTATTTATTTATGATAGGCACACAGTGAGAGAGAGAGAGGCAGAGACACAGGCAGAGGGAGAAGCAGGCTCCATACACCGGGAGCCCGACGTGGGATTCGATCCCGGGTCTCCAGGATCGTGCCCTGGGCCAAAGGCAGGCGCCAAACCGCTGCGCCACCCAGGGATCCCAACAGTTCCATTTTTAAAAAAATATTTTATTTATTTATCCATGAGAGACACACAGAGAGGCAGAGACATAGGCAGAGGGAGAAGTAGGCTTCCTGAGGGGACCCCGATACAGGACTTGATCCTAGGGTCCAGGATCACAACCTGAGCCAAAGGCAGATGCTCAACCACTGAGCTACCTAGGTGTCCCAACAGTTCCATTTTTTTTTCCAACAGTTCCGTTTTTAATGAAAAAATTCGAATATTTTCTTACTAAGAGAACTACAAGTTGGACACCTCTGACTAAGAGCCCAGCTTAGGAAAGAAAAAAATACAGAGAAATCTACCATGGAGATGAAACATCCAGTCTTGAAAATGCATCTGAAGTTGGCTAAGGTCTTTTAAGGTTGAAAGTATAGAATCCAATGCAGTTTGATCAGTAGGCTGTTGTGTTGAAAATGCTCCAGTAATACATTAAGAAAGTGTTACAAGATCTTAGATTTTAATATTGTCCCTTCTCTTTACCAAGCTAAATAAGCATCAGGACAATCACTCCTCTACTTGTTGTTCCAAAAAGTCCATATTCTAATTTAAATAGAATAACAGACTTCTGTATAATAGAAAATTGTCTTCAAGGTCATCTAGTCTACCCTGTTGTTTAACAGATGGGATACCTAAGGTCAAGGTAAGTGAAGTGACTCACCCCAAATCCCAAGAGATCAGTATTAGCATTGGGATTTCAACCATGACGTATGACCTTGTAGGTATCATAAATATAATAGTCTTATATCCCCATATCTTCAGATATATAGTATGCTACAGTGCAGTCCCTGTAGGGCTTATAAAGAAGGCAAGTTTTTCCCAGCCCCATAGGCTCTCCTTTTTGCTTTCTTTTTTATCCTGGACTATTTCTTCTTCCCTTCTTTCATCCACTATTACCTTCTCCCCTCTCCATCCTACTCCTTGTCCAGGGTCGTTAAAACCTAAGTGCTCAAGAAAGGCTCTGATAAATTTATCCAGCCAATGTAACATCCTCATAATCCTTATGGACTGAATGTCATGTGCCAAACATCATGGTGGGCATAGCTAAAAATGTTCCTTCTACCAGGGTACTTACAATGTTACAAGGTTAAGAGATAAGCTACCAAACTAAATCTTTATTCAAGAGGTAAGTGCAGTTTTCTCTTTCCTTGAAACCACCGCATGTAGACAATAGTTTGCTTTCAAAGTCAGCCAAACTTTTCTTTTGGTGCCCTCATCACAACCATCAAAGTCCTAGATATTTTAGCAGTATGTATAAATCTATATTGACAACATAAAGGACACTTCTTAATTTTCCTCCTTTAGGGTCTGATCTTCTCTTCTTTAACTAAAAGCAAAGCCTTAAGCTTTCCATTTAAATACAACTTTGAAATATTTGAAACATTTTAAGATGTGCCATCAAAATCACTCATACCCAAACCCAGAAACAAGGATTCCCCTTTCTGGAACAAATACAGCACATGACCTGTGCCAATTCTCTAAACTTCTCTGGCCACAAGTTTTTACTTTTGTGAAACACAAAAATTGTTCTTAACAAAGACTGAGGTATTGGAGGGCTGGGACCACACCTTTTAATCTTCCGTATGTTACCATATAGAGCTTCATCTCGGGCTCTGCCCACGCAGATGCTCAGGAAATGCTTGCTAACTGAAGATTTTTATGATCACTGTTAGAAAGACAGCAGAAATGCAAAACACGATTTTTCCCTTGCCCCGGGTTACCCAGGAGCATCATTCTCATTCAGAGATGACCACATTTCAGAAAGTGGGTCTCATAAAACATACAATTTAATGAAGCCATCTGGGAAGATGATCATCGTATAAATGCAAGATATTGATATTATCTGGCTACTTGGGGAAATACCATGTAAATGAAGGTACAACCCAGCTCCATAATTCAAATCAAGTATTGATGTACAAGGTCTTTGGATAATGGACTTTGAAGATTGATATTTCTCACAAATCTGAGGCTACTTTTCTCTCCTCCTTTGCAATTTTGCTATTTTTGCAATAAGATTTTATTTTACTTTTTAGAAAACATCTTTTTCTTTTTCTTTTTCTTTTTTTAGCAGGAATCTATCAGTGTCAACTGGGAGTCTTGAATCAGAAAATTTACATCTGTCTTTATCAGGGTTTTTAGCTTCTCTTTTTTGAAGCAAGAAATGATACAAACAACAACAGGCACTTCTTTCCTGGTCCAGTAATTATGCAGAATGTTGTTCACTTATTCAGCATCCCAATTGACTCAGCTGCTTCCCTTTCTGTTTTATTCTTCTAGCAGGAAGATGTGGTCTACTCCTGATATTATCCTGAAGACTGTTCTGAATGAAGCCACCCAATAACCAATGTTACTCTTTTAACCAATGTTACCTCCTTTCTCAGAAAGACAGTTGCTAAAACAATACCAAGTTCAGTCATGCCAGTGATTACAAAATGAATATTCAACTAACTCTGTCACTCTCCATCTTTTACCTGGTCAGGGAAAGGTACCGAGCATTTCCTCCACACTTAGGATCCTACCTTACTACCTCTGCTGAGAGCATTACCTCTTCCGCTGAGGCAGCAACTGACCCCACAGTGTAAACTGAAGTTCCTCTGGGCTCCTCACTGTTTCTGCTGCAAAAAGTGCCATCCACTCTTTGTACCTGCTTCCCAAGAACTCCGAGTCTGTGTGGCCTGGCTATCTCCAGCCTCCTCTGTCATCACACATTCGCCAAATAATATATAAACACAGTCAATATCAACACTTCTCCCAGAAGTTGGGGTGTGGGGGATGTTCATGGACATTGTCTGTAGTGGGCTTGCTGGTCCCAGGCACCACACAGAGTGTTCATGTAGAGAATGCATGTGACAGGCATTAGGGGCATGGAGGCAAAGAGGCTATCCCAAATGTTTTGCCTGGCTGACAACTGGAGTAGAATAGATGGGGTGAGGGTGGGGAGAAGCTGACAACATATCATTGAGCCTCAATCCTTTTCATTAAGAAATGTTCACTGAAGAAACTCTTCCTCCCATTGCTCACTGTCTTGTATCCCTAAATCACAGCTTAGAAGCAAGTGTGCCCAGAGCTGAGGACCAAGACATTCACATGCCCTGTACCCTAAGAGAAAAGTTAGCACACTGACAACCAATGTAAGAAGAATCCACTGGCCCTCTTTCTACTCGGGCTGCTAGGCACTATCACTGCCCATCCCTGATGGGAAAATAAATAATATTCTGAGTTTCAACCTAATATGCTGATGGGCGGTCCAGAGTCTTGAAAGCCATATAAACCCACTTAGTATACATTACATCATAGTAAGTTTAACTGTATATGGATCTGTTAATGTTCTCAACATTGTTTTCAATTTTCAGAACCTCCAAATGTATTTGTCATGAAAGTAAATTGCAAACATGATGACAAAAATAATGTTACCATCCCAAGGGACTGGAACTCTGACTGCAGAGATAGCAAGTAGAGAAACAATCCCACCCAAATAGCTGGCAGTAACAGATCGACAGCTAGCACATCGAGAGAAACAGCAGATTAGCCGCAAAGAAAAGGCATCTGGGGAAGGCCTTTCAACTTCTCATAAAACATCAGGCCATTATGGGAACTAAATACTTATTTTGAAAAGGTATCTTTAAGTAGAAAAATTAGTATCTCCAATAAACACGTTTTCTTAGCATTCAGAGATAAGTTCTTATAATAGAAGATAAAGAAGTATGACACACTCTTCACCTTGAATCACAATATTGGTGGGAAGGTGAGTTTTTTCACATGGAAAAATTAAAGTGATATTGATTGACACTGTAAAACACTTTAAAAACCTTTTGTCTAATATCTGAAGATTCCATGGAGGAAAAAAGATGTATGACCAAGAGGTAAAACATTGAGTTTAGAGGGGTTTTGTAGTTAATGGGGGTGGGGGGAGGACTGTGGGCAATGACAAAGGACTTGAGGTTTGGAACCTGGGAAGAGCTGATAAAGTGTTTTTCTGTGCAAACAAAAAGCCAAATCCTTTCTAACCGTTCCCTGAAGTGATTTTCTGTAAGCATCAAAAGTCTAAGACCAATAGGATTTTGTACTCTGTCATTAAAGTGTTTGGGAAATTTTGAGTCAAATATAGATTTGTTTTTTAAAAAAAGAAATTGTTTTTCTGATTATTTCTTTTCATAGCAAAACAGACTGTATGGGAAGCCATAATGAGAAAAGCAAAAATTACCCATAATACTGCTACAGAGAGATAATCAATATTAACATTCTGGTGTGCACTTTTCTGAACATTTTTCTATGTATGTGTATACACATGTTAACATACACATTTTTATAAAAATTAAATCATACCAGGCATATTGCTTTTTAATGAATTTTTTAACTTAATAATATCTCGTTTTACATCTCAATGAATATAGGTTTAAATTAGTATGGTGAGTATATTCCCCCAAATTTAATGTCCATCCAGAACCTGAAAATGTGACCTTATCAGGAAATCCTGTCTTAGAGATTTTTAGTTAAAGGTGCTGAGATGAAATCATTCTGTATATAGGGTCCCTAAATCCAAGGACTGGTGTCCTTATCTATTCAGATAGAGAGAGGCCCATATGGAGACAAGACAGAGCTTGGAGGATGCTGCCACAAGCCAAGGAACACCTGGAGGCACCAGAAGCTGGACGAGGCAAAAAATTCTCCCCTACCCACACCACCAGAGCCTTCAGAGGTGGTGTGGCTCTGCTGATACCTTGATTTTGGACCTCTGGCTTCCAGAACAGTGAGAGAAGAAATTTCTGTGGTTTTAAGCTGCTCAGTTTGTGGAAACTCCTAGGAAACTCACACAATGAGCATTTCTCTTGGCTGCATAGCATTTATGTATTCCATTCCACATAGAGGTATCACAGGGACTGTAATATAGTGGTAGACATTGCTGATGGTCGCTTTGGTTGCTTCCAGTTTTTCACTATTGCAGATAACACTGCCATGAACATTTTTGTTCAGGCAACTGTGTGCCTTTTATAGGGAGGGAATATAGCCTAATGGTTAACAGCATAGCATGGGTCCCAAAGCTGGAGTCAAACTGCCTGGATTAGAATTTGGGCTCCATTACTAGCTATTACCTGAGGAGTAATTTAGCTGGAGATGTGCTGTTATATGGAAATATTTTTTTACAGTGTCTGATATACAGTAAGTACTAAAGAAATGTTTCTTATTTATATTATCAGAGATGGATATTTCTTTCTAGATCAAAAAAGAAATACAGTTCCAAAAACCACATGCAATCATAAAAGACTTGGGAATAAATCTAATAAGCACCAAAGTTGACTTTTGTTCACAAGTATACACACTTTCATAGAAAAATTAGAGCACAAAAGGCTATAAATATTTAATTTCTAACACCTTCAACAAACCAAAGAAAGCACAGTAGGAATTTATTGCCGTTAACTTTGAAAAGACAATTGTTAATTGTTCAATACATTGTCACTTAAATCAAACTACATTTAATTTCAACCCTGGTTCTGCCACCTTTTTAATCTGGAAGAAATTACTAAACTTCTATGCTCCTAAATTTTTAAGCACATACTGGGATAGTTATCTCAATCTCATTAGGACTATTAGAAAAGTAAACTGAGGTAAATTATGCAAAGTACCTAGTACAAAACCTGGAACATAATAGAGGCACAAAATAGTTTATTACTATCCCTAAAATAATAATAATAATAATAATGTCTAAGAAAACTCCAGGGAGTAGTCTATTGAATAAAGAAAACAAATCTAAGATACTTGCAATCACTTCACAGATGAATAATGAATAACAGTGGTCTGTACAAAGCTTTTTGATCATGTGCCCCATAAGTGAAAAAAAGTTGCATCATGCACCACCAACATAGGGATATTTAATTATAAACATGTATGATGGCTTTCATATGCACATTGCAAAACTCACATTTCAAAGGGATGGGATGAAATTTTTAAAGTTCTGACATTTTCTTTCCACACTCCAGTGGATCATCTTGAACATCCACCACCTTGAGTTTCATGCATTTCAATTTAAAGATTCCCAACAATAAAATATCCTCAACTACAAGATGATATAGAGATAGGACGGTGCAAGGATTTGCAGATCACTAAAGGCGCATGGAACTAAACAGCAAAGCATTTCTGGATCATGTGAATACCTATGTGTCTAGTACATGCCCTATAGCTCATTTTTCAAGATTTGGTTCTAAGCCCAGTCCCTGCATGAGATTTCTGGCACTTCCAAGTGGAACTGACAACTGTTTCCCTTGGATTACTCCATACCTATACAGAGTTCTAGCATCTAGAACACCTGATTGCATCTATTAGCTTCTTTGTCTCTCTCCCCATCTTGACCATCTGCCACTCAAAGGCAGGAATCATATCCTGTTCTTCATTGATTTGCAAGTATGTGATACACAGTATGACTTGAATACTTACTAAATGAATGAGCTAACAAAACTAGATAGCTATATAGCGCATAAAAATTAGTAAGTCCTGGAAACACATAAAAGAAAAAAAAGAAATGCTAAGTACACTCTTTTAGACATAGGGCATGTTTAATTAGATTGTAACGTCTGACTTGTTTGCAGCAAATTTTGCAGAATTTCCCAGTGAATTCTCTAGATACTGCAATGGAGTTCTTGGTTGCTTCGCTCCTCTGCACAGCTCTTCTCTGCTCTATGGAGGAGGGGAGTTAGGCCTGGATGGGGATGTTTATGTACTTGCTAATCATAGATTTGTTTTCCCTCCAAGCTCAGTTCTGCCTGCCAAGAATAGCTCAGGATGACAATCATTTTCATGCTTTCAGTCAAACAAAGAATCCAGAAGGACATGGAAGAAGGGAACAAAGCCAGAAGTTGAACATCAACAACAATAAGAAAAAAGAGGAAGAAAATAAGTTTAAATATCCTGCTCCCCATATTTTACTATCCCATTTCAGCATTTTAGTACTCCCATTCACCTGAAATTGGAATGTTGTGAGTATGTTGGGACCAGTAGACTTTAAATAGCTACCAGAAATAAGGAGGCTCCATTCCACCCTATACTTATAGCCCTTCAGAGTCATTTGAGCTTTTAAATCTTTCTCTCTTACCACCCCCCTTTGTCTTTCATGTGAACTTGAAGCTACCAGAAACTTGGCAATATTTATTCCTACATCTGTTTCTTCAAAGCATTGTTTTTCAAAATGGGTTCCATGAAATGTTCATGGGTGCTTCATGGAAAGGATTCTGTGATGAAATATTTGGGAAATTCATACATATGCAAGTTAAACGGATTGCTTTGTAATAGGCCTTCTTGTGTCCTTTAATTTTCTGACATTTGGTCAATCTCTAGGAGGAACCATAGTTCACACCACAGAACCCTCTTTCTCTGGAATCATCTGGCCAGACTAGAGTTCTAAATAATGCACTTTTAGAAATATCACCCTTTTGGGAACCCTCTTACACTGTTGGTGGGAATGCAAACCAGTGCAGCCACTCTGGAAAAACAGTTTATGGAGTTTCCTCAAAAAGTTAAAAACACAGCTACCTTATGACCCATCAATTGCACTACTAGTGTTTATCCAAATGATACAGACATAGTGATTCAAAGGGGTAGATGGACCCCAATGTTTATAGCATCAATGTCCACAAGAGCCGAAATATGGAAAAAGCCCAATGTCCATAGACAAATGAATGGATAAAGAAGATGTGGCATAGATATACAATGGGATATTATTCAGCTATCAGAAAGAATGAAATCTTACCATTTTTAACAATGTGGATGGAACTAGAAAGTATTATGCTAAGCGAAATAAGTCAGACAAAGACAAATACCATATGATTTCACTCATGTGGAATTTAAAAAACAAAACAGATGAACATAGGGGAAGGGAAGGAAAAGACAAAAACAGAGAGGGAGGCAAACCATAAGAGACTCTAAACTATAGGAACAAACTGAAGGTTGCTGGAGGGGAGGCAGGTGGGGGGATGGGCGTTAAGGATGGTGCTTGAAGTAATGAGCACTGAATGTTGTATGCAACTGATGAATCACTGAATTCTACCTCTGAAACTAATAACACAGTATATATCAATTAAAGTGAATTTAAATAAAAAATTAAATTGAAAAAAGAAATGTCACCCTTTTGGTTTAGCATTTGTCTTGAACTGGGAGCTCTTGTCATTAAGACACAGACATTTAGAACTACGGCGGTCATTTAGATTGGTGTGCAGCGCTTGACAACAGAGAGAAACCATTGCAAAAGGACTCACCCAAATACTCATATAATGAATTTCATTCTTCTGTGGGCTGACACCTCTGTACCCTGGAGCCTGAAATGCCAATCCTGCAAAAAGAGATAGGCTAGAAACTTAGATCCTGGCAGAAGAGCCAAAGGACCTAAACAGGGCATGGTGGTTTACAGAATAAGCATCTCAGGACCTATCTGTGCATTTAATCTCTCAGCAATTGCTTGTCAGGAGAGGAAATTTCCTTCCCTCTTGGAGTGCTACCATGGAGAAGTTCGTTCTTTTTTCACTCCCATCCACCCTAACATAGAGCCTTCCTACTATACACAGCCTTTGTTTACAGTGTTCGCACCAAGAATATCATCTCTCTGCCTAATTCCTACATAGTCTTCAATCTCCTGCTACTATGTGAGACTTTCCTTTCCACCCACTTTAACACTCCCTCCTTCCTTTAAAAATTCATACTACTTACTGGCTACATCAGAGGTGAGCAAAGCCTGGTCCTCCATGCAAATGAGCCTGCCATCTATTTCTGTAAATATAATTTCATTGGGACACAGCCACACCATTCATCTAAGTATTGTCTATAACTGCTTTTGCTCTACAAGGGCAGAGCTGAACTATTAAGACAGAAACCATATAACATGCAAACCTAATATCATTACTATCTACCCTTTACAGAAAAATTTGCCAAATTCTGACTGTTTCTTTAGTACTTATCAGATCCAGCCTTGCTCTGTGTTGGAACTCATGTTTTGTTGTTTCTGTATGTCTTCTCTCTCTCTCTCTCTCTCTCTCTCTTTTTAAAGATTGTATTTATTTATTCATGAGAGTCACAAAGAGAGAGAGGCAGAGACACAGGCAGAGGAAGAAGCAGGATCCTTGCAGGGAGCCTGACATGGGACTTAATCCCAGAACTCCAGGATCACGCCCTGGGCTGAAGGCAGCGCTAAACCGGTGAGTCACCCAGGCTGCCCTCTGCATGTCTTCTCAATGGGTCTTTTTCTTTTTATTTCAACTTTATTCACTATTTGGATGTTACTGAGTGCCTGAATTAATCACACCTTTTTATTTTCTGTATTTCCAGTGTTTCTCAATGGGTCTTAAGCCCAAGAAGTTCTTTGTAACACGTATCTCAGAATAGATTATCAATAAACCTTAATCAATGGATTCTTTTATTGATTTTTTCGAATGAGTATAATTTTCCCCAATTCTCCCATGAGATGTTCCTGGTACCGAAAAGGAGAGATTAAATAATATGTTATTTTCATACCATTTCAGTCTAGTGGTTTACAGTGGGAAGTGGGCACAGGCTGTTTACATTGCTTCAAGTTTTCTCTGAAAGTAAAATAAAACCTCAGAGGGACATCTCTTAGTAGTCTGGAAAATATTATATTCTCTATATACAGATTACAGAACTTTACTACTTTTCCCATTCTACTATATGCTGATTCCACCTACCTCCAAATAGCTAACACACACACACACACACACACACCTGAAAGGCTCCGTGAGCACTAGCAGACAGAATGTGGCCTAGCAGAAATTCATCAATATGGTTTTCTGATGGCCACCATGCTGATCTTGCTAATGGCCACTTGGTAGAATGAGTGGCCTGGCTGAGACCTGTGTTCCCAGCAAGGACTGGTCTGCAATGGCCTCTGGAATACTGCAGGTTGCCTATGTAAATGAGCCTCAGCTATATCAGACTGGAGGAGAAAAGAAGCTCTTTGCAGGGCCATATTATCAATTCTGAAAACTTCTCCAGCTGGCATTTGTCAGGGCAAATGAAAATCCTAAATTACTTTGGGTAAATCCACCTGCAATTTGTTCTCTACCCATGAATACAATCGACTGGGGGAAAAAAAGGGAAGTAGCATTCTCAAAGCTCTCTTGTAGCAAGCCTCCAGCTCCATGACTTCCATTCAGGCTGACTCATCTTGGTTTCTGAATAAATGTGAGGACTGACTTGGGGTCAGGTGTAATGTGATCTTCCCCTGGTCAGGCCTGGGGTTGGTGGCTCAAGCAGAAAGAGTCCAATCTTTCTATTGTGAAATTGCAGCAGCTGATACGTTTAGATCTGCATAAAGTAGCCTTTTTATAATACTAACAATTTTCTGTAGTTATAATTTTCATGGTGTCTACTGGTTGAGAGATGATAGGACTTATTCACAGAATTTACACTCTAGTGGTTTGATAAATATATAACATGTTGAAAAGGAGTTTCGTGAAAAAGTAAACGTTATTCATCAGGGCTTTGGTTTCTCTAACATTTTGCTTTCAGCTGAGCAATATTATAAATTGTGTGATTTTTATTTGTTTTTCGTTTATTTGGCTTTCTTTCTAGATCCTATACCTAACTGAATCCAAAGAGAACAGCACCGAAACAACCCTAAATATGGCATAGGGGGAAATGTGTATATCCTTTTCTTTATATTATCTTTTGTTCACATCCTGAGGGGCTACAGAAGGCAGGATGTGGTGAGGTGCTATTTTATAGCATGTTTAATGCTTATCAGTAATTTTTCCCCCTGACCTCCTGCCTCAGACAATTAATTTTCTTGAACTGCTCACACACTAGAAGAACATTAGGTGGAAAAATAATGTTAGTACTAGTGAATATAATCTTGGAAGAAAAGCTGTGCAATTATTCAAAGACCTAATCTTATCTCTTGTTTCATTTTTATATCGCAAGTCTACATTTAAAAGTATTAGATATACTGTCCTGCTGTCCCACACCTTCAAACCCCAGTAAATAAATGCTGCTAAGTGCCACCAGGAGTGAAAGAGCTTGTAATGAGAAGTGTGAGGAGATATGTGCTCCATTCATCATTCTGTTCAGTCCAATATTGAGGCTCTTGTTATCAGCAGGATTCGTGGCGGTGTCATCGCGGCTGGCATAAATCTTCTGTCTGTGTGGCTCGGACTGATGCCCTATTAAAACTCTGCTTTCACCTAATCACAGAATGACCTTTCGATGTCTTTAATTAACCTCTGACCTGAACCATGCCCATGTCTTGTTGGTAGGTAAATCTATGGCATGACATTTGCTTATGACACTACATTTGTCTCGGTTTAATCATTATACCATTCGGATTATGGCTTGGATGAAATACAGTTGGGATCCCTGCTAATAGTTGGATTAATTTTTAAAAGGTTAGAACATAATATTTTCCTCTGAGCTCCCAGTGATATCTTTGCAGACATTTCCCCCTGGGGAGTTGGGGTCCCCCATTAAAGTAAATTCAGGTAAGCCTTCAATTTCACCAATAATGTCATCTTTTCTGCTCAAAGTTATTCCTTTTGAATGGCCTGGGGAGCCAGAAGCATTCCAGACCCTACAGATGACTTTAAAGCTTTAAAATATGAGCTATCCTCACTTGTCCAAGACAATAGAATGCAACAGTAACAAGGGATTAAAAGAGAGAGAGAAGGAGGAAGGGAAGAAGGGAAGGAGCAGGAAAGGGAGACTTTCATCTCACTTTGGGAATGCCTTTCGACTCTGTAATATATGTGTGCCTCAGGTCTTGAGACTTCTTTGAATAATAAAATCTCATTCATATCTCATTCCTCCACTAAGAGGAGGCCTGTTGGTGACCTCCTATCTGATTTAGTAACTGTTACAAATGTAAAATATTTATAAAGAAATACACTTTTCTTACACACAACTGTAGTTCTAAATCGTTTGGAGTGGTTACTAATTCGTTTAAACTGAGTAGGTCTTTTAAAATGGCAAGTTGGGATTGGCCTATAAATCATGACATTATGTGAATAAAATAAAAGTTTTGAGCTACCTAAGATTTATCCAGTTTTATATTCAATCAGAAGCCCCATGAAGGGCTTAGCCTAGATGATCTCTCAGGTCTTTTTCAGTTGTAAAAGTCTATGATTCAGTGTCTCAATATTATAAATTCTAGGTTTATTGAGTCTGAATTCAAAAGGTTTTCCTGCCTTTAAAATACAATTTAAAAGTTATATTGTACAGACTTTAGGAGCTGGAAGTTTTGGGGTTTTTTTGTTTTTTTTTTTGAGCTGGAAGTTTTCAAGTGTCCCACCTGCCTATGCCCTCCTCCCTGCCTACTCCTCCCACCTGAGCCTTGTAAGGTGTGGAGAATAGTTCCTAGCAGTAGACTCCCTTGGAGATTAAAGAAAATGTATATATAGCACCTAAAACAGTGTCTGGCATGCAGTGATGCCTAATTCATTCTGGAGGCTAGCGGGTCTATTAGCACTTGCAGTGTTTGCCGAGAGATATTTACCTCCTAGATTGCTGTACTAGCTAGCCCTCCCCTAATCTCTAATCTCTTTTCTTTAAAAAGTATACGATTTAATGGTTAACAGCTTTGGAGTCACCCCTGGGTTCAAATACCTGCTCTATCAGCAACTTACTGGCTGTATGATCATGAGAACTTTACTTAACCTTCCACAATTTCTCATCCATAAAGTGGGAAAATAATTATACCTAATTAATGGACCTACTGAATGAGATAATACATGGAAGTCACTATGTCCGCTCCATATTTTATCTCCGTTACCTAGCATATTACCTGGCACACAGTGAGGACTCAACAAATACTAAGATTTAACTATTAGATAAAATTATCTATTAGTTTAATTATATGTTAGTATTATCTATCGCCATCATCATCAATGAACTTGTTCTGTTTCTAGCTCACATTGCCTTTGGTTTAGAAGTAGAAGTTACATATTTTAGTGAAAGTGGGCTTTGATTTGGCCCAAGGCTGAAGTCAAGCAATGAGAACTACTAATGATATCTATTCTGCTTAATTATTCATTATTTAAGAAATATTTACTGAGCACCTATTATGTGTCAGGCTCCGGGGATATGAGAGAAGGGTGGAAGACACACAATATCTGCTGTTATCAAGCCAAGAGCTTATGAGAGAGACGTTGATGTTAATCAAAGAAGGACACTAATAGAGTAACAATTATATCACTTGGCCAAGGATCATGACTGAGAGATACACAGCTCCACGAGTGGGCTTTGACATAGGGAAGTGAATCAAGGTCTGAAGGAGGAATAGCAGAGGATAAAGAAAGCTAACTACATGGGGGTTTAAAGGCTGTGTTATAAAATTTTGTTTTTATCTTAATATAATAGGAAATAGTAGATAGTGTATTCTGAACTTTGTGTTTCCAAAAGCTTACCTTGATGGCCATGTGGAAACTAAGTCTGAAGGATATGGGGCATACATGTTAAATGTTACTGATTTATATTGTACAAAACTCCAAAGAAGTAGTAACCATTGTGATTCTTTCTTTGAACCTCAGAGAAAGGTTGATACCTTCTCATTAGGCACAAAAAGGTAGAGGAAGAGAGATTCCCAAATATATGAACCTTTCCTTTTATAGTTAGTATCAATACTAAGGACCAAGAAGTACCACATAGGCCTCTCAAGTTATCCTCCTCTGTACTTTTGCTGTGACCACAAGAGAACAAGGCTGTCCGTGTTTACTACCTTATATTATGAGCAGTCACCTGCTCTCTAATTGGAGGGTTATGTGCCAAGCCAATGACCTGGCCTCATAAAACCTCACTGGTTATTACGTTGATGGGGCTGGGCTGTATAAGGAAATCAGAGTTATGAAACTCTCCTCTAAACAAGGTCCAACAAGGGCAGAAGAAAAAAACCATCTCTAGATAGGTTCTCAGGGCAATCTACCTGAGAGTTAAAGTGGGTTTATTCATATTTACTCCTGCAAATATTTATTCACTTCTTATTTTGCAATAAGTACCTTCCTGGTATTCATGATGGACTAAGCCCAGCCTTGAGGGAGATATCTGCTATGTAATTTAAAGGGAAAAGTTACATTTATGAACCTACTGTGTACTTGATATTTTATGTGGATTATCTGATTTGATCATCTCCACAAAGACAACTCCACAAAGTAGAAATTATGATCTCTGCTATGGAAGAGTTAAGATTTGAACCTAGATCTACTAACTACAAAGCCTTTGCCTTTTTTAAAAGATTTTATTTATTTATTCGTGAGAGACACAGAGAGAGGCAGAGACACAGGCAGAGGGAAAAGCAGGCTCCACGCAGGGAGCCGGATGTGGGACTCTATCCCATACTTCCAGGGTCACGCCCTGGGAGGAAGGTGGCGCTAAACCTCTGAGCTACCCAGGCTTCCCAAGCCTTTGCCTTTCCATTACACACCATGCTGTTTGCCAAGAAGGTGCCCCTTTTCAGAGATAGCTCCCCAAGAAGGAAGAAGTACCACAAGTCATCCTCTCTCTAGTGCCCCCTTTTTAAAGCTACAAGATTTCTGGATCTCAGTGCCATTGGCATTTAGGAATGGATGACTTTTTGTTGTGTGGGGCTGTTCTGTGCACTCTAGGATATTTAACAGCATTCCTAGCCTCTACTTACTCGATTCCAATAACGCCCCAATTGTGATAATCAAAACTGTCTCTGGACATTGCCAAATATCTCTAGGGAGCACAACTATCCTTGGCAGAAAGCCACTGGTAGAGAATAAAGGCAAGAGGCCAAAAGACTGAACTTTGAGGTCAACCAGCACTTAAAAGTAACGCAGAGGAAGAGAAGCTGGTGTGAATGATCAAGAGGGGAGACTTTCAAGAAAAAAAAATGACTGGGAAAGTCAGCTGTTCCAGACAAATTACATAAGATATGAGCAGAAAAAAATGTTTTAATGTGATGATGAGGGATCCCTGGGTGGCGCAGCGGTTTGGCGCCTGCCTTTGGCCCAGGGCACGATCCTGGAGACCCGGGATCGAATCCCACATCGGGCTCCTGGTGCATGGAGCCTGCTTCTCCCTCTGCCTGTGTCTCTGCCTCTCTCTCTCTCTGTGACTATCATAAATAAATAAATAAAAATTAAAAAAAATGTTTAATTTGATGATGAGGAGATTTCTAGGTAAATGCACGAAGGTAAGTTTCAGAGGACTAGGGGAGGAGGAGGCTAGAGCTTGGAGGTGGGCAATAAGTGGAATAAATAGTGAGAGTGAACTCTCCTTTCAAGTGATATGCAAATGCTGAGCCCAGGGCTTAAGAGCCCATAAGCATCTACTTTCTGTATCTTGGAATACTCTCTGGGAGCCCCAAGCAGCCATATGAGAAGTCCCAGCATCCTGGCCCCACCATGCTATGATCTCGGTCTCATCTGAACCCCACCTTCCACTTTCCTTGCCAAGTGGCAGACATGCAACTGAAGTAATTTTGGGGCCTCTAGACCAGCCCACCCCCCAGATGAATCTAGGTGCCCTAAATCAAAGCTACTTGGGGAAGAATTGTCCAGTTGAATGAGCCCTGCCTAAATTCCTGAACCACAAAGTCATGAGATACTACAAAATATGAAATTTTAGGATGTTTCTTCACCCAGCATTATGTACCTGGACCACACTGCAGTGCTCATCCCAGTTGCTTTCTCCATCCACGATATTTAAGGAAGAAGGATGTTAGACTGAATACCATCCTGTCCCTACTGCTCTGACAGTAACTGCACACAGACTTTAGAGTCATACAGATCTAAGTTTAATTCTTAACTTATCTACTTCCTAGCTGTGCAAAATAGAGGTTATTAAAAATCCTCTTCATAGAAGCACCAAGATTGAGTGAGTTGTGTTTCTATAAAGCACTTGCATAGTGTCTGACATAATAAAAGTTTCCTAAATGTTAGCTCTCATTTAAGTAATGAATTTTTCCATCAAAAGATAGTAAATCATCACACGCTTCATAAAATGACCCTGACTTTGACTTCATAAAAGTTTTCAGAGACTTCATCCCTCCCAACTAGCAGGACTAATGGGACCTTCTGCCCATACCTTATTGCTTCTTCATAACCACAACCACAACCAAGTCTGATCCTATTGATCCTCTTACAGCTTCCAACCTCCAGTTCTCACTGTTGGCCTACAAACTTACACACACACACACACACACACACACACACACACACACACCAGGAGAATGCCTTTAAACCACAAGTTCTCCTGTGGGAAATATAAGTATTAAAGGATTGAGTTCTGAATGTCTTTTTAGCAACCACAAAAATCCCAGTTCCAATTTGTGTGACATGTGAATCACTCCTGTTGGAAATAACTTTAAAAACAGAGAGAACTAACTAGGTGTTGGGAATAGAAAAGAAAGAATAAAATAGAAGTCAATGGAGGAATAGAGATTTTTGTAATGAAACATTGGGAACTCTGAAAGGAAATTGAAAAAAAAAAAAAAAAGGGAGAAAATACCTATTTCTGCCAGGAGGCAAAATAGCAAAGGACTGAGCTGCATGTGAATGGGCCCAAGGGCAGAGCTGAGGCTATAATCCTGGCCACCGGACAGATTATTTCAAATATACCAAATTAGCCATGAAGATAGCCCAAGGCTTTTTCTATCTCGGCGACCCAAACTACTCTACATTTCTGAACCCACAGGGGACCCAGGATCTTGGAGGTGAGAGCTAATGATCCTGAGTCATAACATTAGCAAACATTGAACATATAAGTAGAGGACAAGGCACAGAGAGAAAATGCCTCATAGCATGCATATAATCTGAAAAACCAATTTATAAACATCTCATTGATCTTCTCTAGGAGGGATCCCCTGCAAGGCTGATAATAAGCAATGGGAGTTAAGACAACATTAATTATATAGCATCCACCATAACTAATTTAAATGGGTGAATTGTTACCAGAAATTTATTTAGTGTGCTCTTTACCTTCCCAAACACGAAAACAAAAGGTAAATGACAACCTCTGGTCTTTAACTCCAATTTTCACATTGTCAGAAGTTCCTTATCTTCCATGGGCTTTTCAGGAAGAGGACTGAGGAAGATTGATATTGGTGTGTATGAAGAGTGGTGGGGGAACGGGTCACACTAGGAAAGTATGGATTTAACAGAGTGGTGGTAACCCATAGCTGGGTACTCCATCGGATTCTTCCAATGGGAACAGGCCGGCTTTGTAGAAACAGATTGATCTATGCCTTTTGAGTCAAAGTACTTACGATGTGTCTACCTTGCTGAGAACGATTCCTAGTGACCACAGGGCAGAGAACCATTGACCAGCTACTTCATATTTGCAGAGGTTCTTCTGAGCACGAAACTGACCCCACTCAGCCCCATCCAGACTTCCTTCCCTCCAACACGGGCTCTACTTGGCCTGGTTCACATGTGAGCAGAAGCAGGAAGAGCCGGACCTCACACTAATAAAGGGCCTGAAATGTAGACCTTTGACATTTTCTCCAAATAAATTTATACAAACACTGTACTTTTTGGAATGTTAAAATATTAATTTTTCAAATGTAAACATTTAAAATCTACTGCCTATGTATGCCCTGTTTAGGCAGCTCTACATTTTTGGTATATCTGATCCTCAAAAATGGAGTGATCTGATTCTTTCCATCTGTGGGAGCCCAACCAACCCACTAATCACCTACCGCTCTTCCCCCAAAATATTGAAACTTCTCAAACAAAGGGAACTAGATATATGTTAAGCTGAAAGTGGGAGTGATAAATGAATATGCAGTGGGCACAGGCAGGTCAAGAGGAAGATACTAAATTCTATTCCATTAAGTCCCACTAGAAGGTATATCCCTCAAGAGCTGGGGCTCAATCTTTCATCTCTATCTCCCTAATTCATAGTACAGTGCCTAGAACACAGTAGGAGCTCAATGCATGTGTGTCAAACGGGTGAATGAATGAATGAATGAACAACACTAGCCCAGACAGCCTATTCTTTATGCAATATATGATACTGTCAAATTCAACTGCCTGCGAGGGAATCATTCGTCTATGGAGTAGGCAAATTTTCAATCTGAGACTGACTTCAAGCCATTGCTCAGACCACATGCCCAGCTAAAGGAACATAAATGATTCTTAATATCTTACCAAGGAAAGCGTAAGTGGGAGAAGGAGAGCTTCAGCTGGAAAAATCAGAGCATATTCCAAAACCAAAGAGAAATTCCTTTTGGATTGTCAATTATTTGGGATTACCTGGGCCTGGGTCACAGACCATTGGTGTGGATAATCAAGAATTGACTGCACATGTGGATGTTACGCCTGCTTGGACCCGGGCATCCCCCAGTGGCCTGATCACAGCCTCTACTACTCCCCACCACACAGAGCTCAGGGTAGGAGGTGTAAATGCACAGCAAAGCTGGGGAGCAGGGACCTTTACCAATACCCCTCAAAAATTAGTTTCCCCTGTAGAAAGGAAGTGGGCTTTGTTATGCACCCTACAAGCAGAGCAAAGGTTGAGAGGAGGGAGGGCATCATTGAAGAGAAAATTAGGAACTGTCTATGCTAGTTGCATTTTCCTAGTTATTGCAATCTCAGAATAGTCTGTCCTAATACATTACATGTAGTCAAAGCAGAGACAAATACCACCAAAGCTGAAGAGTGGGGAATTCTGCTTTGGGCACTGCCACCCATTGTCCTCACTGCTTTGTCCCTGACACTTGGCCTCCATTTGGCCCATTAGCTGCTCAGGGTCTTTCCCCAACAGCTTCCCCAGGGGGATGATCTACATTTCCAGCCTCTCCAATCCCCGATAGCCAATTTCTTCTCCATATTCTATTCTGCCAGAGGTCTGCCCTCAGCTCTCAAAGGTCAAAGCTAGGATAATTTGATAAATTAATCTGGGCTTTCAGATTAATGTGTTAATGGGCACTCTTTCTAATAAGAGTTTTCAGAAGACCTTTGTCCATTTGTGTTGACCATCTAATGGAATGGCCCTGAAGGAAGGCAGCATCGGGAGTGGTTGGTTAGGTGATGTCAGCCAGGGAGGATATTGTGGGGATCTCTGAATTGAGGCTTGCAAGACACTTCTGGATTCCTCTAGATGGATCTATCTATAGAGTCAGGTGATGATCAGGATTTCCTGTACTGAAGGACAAGTCTAGGATGTCACTTGCTATTTTTCTACCCTAGGGGTAGACTTTCTTCTGAAAGTCCTTTAGATGCTTTTCACCTTATTCTTCTAGTTTTCTGAGAGTATTTAAGCAAACACAAAAAGGGACAATTTGAGAGATTATACATAGCATCATAATCAACACAGATAAAGGGAACTGCCCTGACCTGAAAATTCTGTGGCCCGTTCTATCAAAGGAGAGCCCTGAAAACACAGAAATAGGGAGTCTGCCCCCACAGTTGAGCTGTCTAAAGGAGTCCTTCGCCTCACCAGAAAGAGTTGGATAATTTATATGTTAACATTTTCTTTTAATGTGGATAGCATTTTCCTCATTTATAGTTAATTAGGTTAAGCATGCATGGGGAGCAAGGGAGAAAGGCTTTTAGTGATGCTCTAAATGATTAGTAATTTGAATGAAGCAAAGAACCTCTCTAAAAGATGGAGCACTGACACATGTTAAACGGGCCTCCTTCTAAGTGCTAGAATTGGCCCACTCTGATTTGGAAGATACTGTGGTAATTAAAGCACTAAGATGAAAAGATACTGAAGGTGCTAAATATTTGAAACAGGTTTTAAGCCATATGTATGTGTGATATAAATGACATCAGAACAAATGGCTGAAGACTGAACATATTGGATATTTGGTATCCTGGGAGTCACCTTTGGCCCTGGAGTCACACCAACATGCCAGGGCCCGGGGACAAAGTGGCAGTGATGAGCAAGAAGAATCCCATTTTGAGCTTCACGTTTCTCATTTGTAAAAGGAGAGTAATAGTAGTGCCCTCCCTCACCTTGGGGATGTCATGATCATTAAGGATAATGTATGCGTTTCACTTTAGCGAATTGTGGGCACCAAGAAGTTAATAACTAATATTGTTGTAAGATCAATACCATCCCTCCTTTGTTTGACTGAATCAAACACTTTAGGCGTGCTTTTATTCTTCCTTTTCTTTTAGTTTATTTATTTTAGAGAGAGAGAGAGAGTGTGAGCAGGGGAAGGGCAGAGGGAGAGAGACAAGCAGACTCCATGCTCAGCATGGAGCTGGACGCAGGGCTCCCTCGCAGGACCCTGAGATCACAACCTGAGCTGAAACCAAGAACTGGATGCTTAACTGACTGAGCCATCTGGGAGCCCCTCTTGTCTTCTTCCTTTCAATGAATCTAGACTCAGGTTTATGGCAGCTAATCTCATGCAAACAAGGTAGAACTCCTCACATATATGGTTTTCCCCTAACAGTAATCCAATTGGAAGAGTTCCAAGCACTGCTTCCTTACCAATAATTTTCAACAAATAAGAATATAAGCAACAGAAAGTTTGTACGACAGTTTGCAGGACATCATTTGTTCCTATCACACAGCAACAGCTTTAGGCAATCCTACCATGTCCACCAACCTTCATGTTCTATGCGCAGACAGGCCAGTGAGTGTCGTGTCATATGAAAAGAGCCCAGGGAACCCAGCTTCAGCACCCCAAGCTATGTGACTTGTGGCTCGTTTCCAGATTTTCCAGACCTCTGTTTCACTCCCCATAACATGGCGACTGCCTTCATGAGGTAAATACAATTATTTAAGTGAAAGAATTCTAAGTCTCAACCCCCAGGTCGAAGAATTCTTTTCCTAGACACAAAGTTTTAATGGTTTAAAAGGACTGTGTGCTCCCATTTCTCTGGTTGGCTTGTCTCTCAATTCTTTCTCCTTTATCAGCCTTCTCATAAGGGAACCGATGAGGTTCTCTTCTGAGTGGAGTGTGGGCTATGAAGCCAGGTAGACTGAAATTTAAATCTCAGTGCTTCCATTGCTGGCCACGTGAACTTCAGCAAATTGCTTCACAGTGGGTTGTGGGTCTGAGTTTGTTCCCTTGGCTAAAGCAGCACAGGGCCCATTCCCAATGTCAGCATGTGGATAAAATTAGGATAAAGAAGGCCTGACGCATAGTCAGCATGGAGCAGGTTTTAATTTCTTTCCTTCCAACAAGTGAGCAGGAAAATTGGTGGATTTTCCACCACTAGCCCCATGGACTCTCACAGAGGCCCCTGAACTAGTCAGTAAAAATTTTATTTTTAGCTGTCACACACACACACACACACACACACACACACACACACACACACACCACTACCCCTAGACTATACCTACTCTCTCCCACCTTGCCCACTTTCCCCAGAAATGAAGCCTGCTTAAGATCATTTAAAAGCAATGTTCAGACCTTGGTGAGGAGGGGTCATTGCCTTCCAGATTTCTAGCCACCCAACTGCCTTCAGGCAGCTGGCTTGATGAGGAGAAGGTGATTCTTTTTCCCATTGTTTTAATTTAATTCTAATTGAATGTATGGCTGGAGATGCCTTAAATGGACTCTTTTTTTCTGGTTAGATTTCCTCGGGGAGTGTACCCCAAGACCTCTCTCTTTGTGATAACTTATTCTGGCCAGCAGAGCCAGGGTCTATTTATTACATCTCCCGACCACCCCCCCCCTCCAAAGCTCAGGCAGGAGGGGCCCCTCTGCAGTTGCTGATGACTAGGGAATTACTCAAGTGTGAACTGTTTCACTGTCTGTCACTTTGCTCATTAGGCAAGTGAGAAAATGTATCTATGGCTCTGTCTCACGGTCCTCATTAGCTTAGCGGCACATTTTTACTTCCCTTATTTGTTTTAAAGATGAATGCATAAGAAACAGCATTCTGCTGGTGTTCCTCAGTATAATTTTAAGAAGCAAAAGCCTGGATAATCTTATTATCTTCCCAATAATTGTGTTGTTCAGACGATAGGGATAGGGTAATTGCCTCTACTGCATTGCCAGCCAGACTATAGGGGTGTAACTGTTTTCAGCTATAGTAAAAACTGAAGTCCTCAGCACTGGGGGTAAGATCATGATCTTTTTGGAAGGACAGTAAACAGATAGTCCAATCAGGACAGCTAAATAGAATAATGAGCCTATACCCTAAGAATACTGTTTTTCCCCCCTCCCAATACTCTAGTTCCTATAGGTAGGAAATATACCATTACTATTACTACTTTTGTGTTAAATGCAGTTCTATCTCTATGGGGGGATTTAGCAAAAGATTCATTGGGAGAGGGACAATGATATGGGAGGGATATAGGGTAGTGTACATTTAAGATTTGATTTTTATGGAGCATTCTTTACAGGTATTTATGGTTGTTTATCATCTCCAGATTTATTTACTGAGATGATAAAACAGAGCTGAGATCGCCCAATATCATTCAAGAGTTTGACATTCTGGTTGCCTTCCTGATAGAAATGTGTCAGCCTATTTCTTGTTTGCTGCGCTTGACTTGGGGTGTTTAGGATCCATTTTTGTTCAGCCACATAAATGTTGTTCCAAATTCATTAGCATCTGTGTGGAGTCCCACCCTGTGGCTAAAGATTTAAGTGTGTGTGTGTGGGGAGGGGGGTCTGTCCCACAGGACTAAAGGGCAAAATTACTATGCTCTTTTCTTTCCCTAAACTTAAAACTTCTAACACATACATAGCATGTTGGAGCTGGAGTTAGCTGCTAGCATCAGTTCAAATCTAGGTCGGCATAACAGAACAAATAGATGAGCTAGACTGGCAAATATGCAGAACATGTTTCTGTTTATTTGTATTTTCAGATTTAGAGTCAAAATTTAAGAACTGTGGAGAATGAAGCATTCTCTCCTATTTTGGGTGAGGGGGAGGGGAGAGCTTGATTCTTTTAGTCACAATGCCAGCTAAAATGCCTGATTTTCATCTCCCTCCACCATTTTCTTCATTCAGAGAAATGAGAATGCACGTAACCCATTCAAGGGAAATATAATGCATTATTATAATAGGACTTGGCCTAAGTAGCTAATCACTTTTTATTAACACTTTTTGGTCCAGGGAGTTGGGATTTCTCCAAGCTGACTGTCAGGGCAGGGATTCTGGGAGTCTATATTAGTAATTAGCATTACAAGATCTCGACTCCTGGGGTGATTCAAATTAATACAAAATAAAAGTGCAAATTTCCAAATAGCTTTGAAAGCCTTATCTATTATTAAATTTATGTTATTAAAGCTCTTTCCAGCCAGTATGACAGGAGTCCAAAGTGGAAGTCTTCCTAGACTCGTCCTGGACTCTTTAAAATTAAATAAAAGAGCATACAATGAAAGATCAAAAGAATGTTCTGTACAATTGAGTTACGCCTTGGCAGTAAAGTTTTCCACCAAACCAAATCCCTACAAAGCAATATGAGTTTCATGGTCACAGTTGCTTTTGGACCTTCCTTGATACATTTGGCAGCTATCTTGAGAGCATCCAAAGAACCGCTGGCAACATCAATCACTCATTTCATAAGCAGGCACTAAGAGGCGACAGGAGGGCGCTTGGCACATTACCATCTCTCCACCACACAACCCCTCCCAGGCAGGAAAAAAGAGAAACGGTGCAGCATAGAGACATTATGGAGTACTCGTCTTCGAATAAGGTTCTACTAATGTGTAAATAACCTGCTTTCTCTAACCATGTCTTTAGCAGACTAAGTGGCTAATTGTTATTGATCAGCTCTGCCCACTGTTCCAATATCAGTCATTATTGAAAATAATCTCAGTATCCTTCATTAAGCATGCATCTGTTTCCATGGGAATGCATTTTCAACACAGAGAAGCTACTTGAGTGTTATTGGTTTCACTGGTTGTGCCGGCACCGAGGGCTGTGGTTGCCCAATCTGTCATAGTTAATCAACTCTCATCTCTTAACACTGGCTGCAGTTATCAATGAGGTAAGGATTAATATTCTGGGCGAAGCAGATGATAAATCATTTGTATATAATTAGTGTACAGCAAGGTTACAGCTGACATGAATTTTTATCTTAATTATGAGAGAAATTTGTTCCATTAATTTAATTTAGTTTGCATGAGTGGCTAGACACCTAACAAAGTTAATCTTACACCTGTCATTACAACATTAAGGAGAGAGGCTCGTGTTGAGGCTCTGGTCTCGGGTCCTCTCCCGCGATGAGGATAATGTTGTTCATCCTGATGTGAAAATAGATGATCGTAGACAGAGGATGTAAAGTCGACTCTCTTTAAGGATGTCCCTGGGGGATTTGTGCGAGAACATTGAAGCAACTCAACTGGCATTGCCACACTTTGGATAGCACCATCCCATTTCAAAATTACCTCTCCTCTGCCATGTAAATCAGGTGGAAGACAGAAGACACAAGAAGAGATTTGTTTTTTGTTTTTAATGTATATATGTGAACTTTAGAGCTTGTGGTCAGGGAGAGCTTCTCTCCGCGACAAGCTGTTGCATTTGTATCAAATGCAATGAATTAAGAAATGTGTGGTGTTTGGGCTGTCTGTTCTAAGTGCTTAGTGTTTATGTTATAATTGAACAGAATAAATCACATAACTGGGTCTACTGTACAAGTGGTAATTATGCAGGCATCCCGAAGGCTTCAGAGTACTGCACAAACCTAAACCCTGTCCTAATTATCCAAGTAATTACTAAGTCTGATCAATCATATTTGATTGATAGATGAGGTGGGGCTGTTTATGCAGCAGAATGTGATGTTCTTTATTTTCCTAATGGTTGGCTACCCACTTAAGATTCTTTAAAAACCTTGCTAACCTGGATTATTTAAACTGGTTTCCTTATAGGCTTAGCTCTGTGCTAATTGTTTTGCCTGGGATGCTGACCTGGTTCAGGGGAAATCTTTGAAGGAAGAGGGGCAGAAAATCACAGGGTCACAACACAGTATCTTTGCATACACTATGACCGGGGAATGATTCCATCAATGTCGAAATCGAACGTAAGACGGAATCATGGAAGAGGCCATTTCTGAAACTGCAAATTTGCAGTCTAAGTCCCAACGTCCAAAGGAAAGGGCCTATGCATTTTAGGATACCCCAAATCAGCCTGCAACTGAAATGCTAATCGCACAGTAACTCAGATTAATGTATTGTAATATTAGTCCCCAATTATCACTTGGAGATAGGGTCAAGAAGTGTATAGTTGGTTATTCACAAGAAATGACTGATTTAAAAACAAAGAGCTCTAATGGAATTCAATAGTGCTTTTCAGTCATTCTGCTTGGCATCTCTATTACCTGAGATGATTCACAGTCCATTATGGGAGCTTCCATGCTAATAGAATGTCTATCTTCTGTAATACAGACACATCAGAGCACTAACTGGGAATCTGTCACAATGAATTTCATCTAGATTTCACTTCATCTCTTCATGGACTGTAAAATTTGCTCTTGTACAATGCCTAAATTTACTGTGGGTAATTGAGAGAGATCTATAGATGCAGCAGCACTCGGTAAAAAGCAGTTTTCCAAAGATCTATTGTAAATTGTGCAGCTTTGCCTCAGCTGGGGAAAGATTATGGTGAGCTGAATCTTGCCTTTACTAATGAGATGTTTTGGTGAGTTCAGAAGAGAGAGGGGGGCAGATGCTTTAGGGGGCTCTGCCACGTGGAAAAATGAAAACAAGGGAGGCATCTATCTCTCAGTCCCAGCAAAGCTTTGCAAAAGGGACAATAAAAATTTTGGACACAGGCTTCATTACCTTCCATCAGGAGGATAAATCAGGGCTACAAGAGACATAATATTTTCCGAATCTGCCTGCATTTACTTGGCAGGAAAAGAATGTCTCCTGCACGACCCAGCTTTCCAGGAGCTTACATTTGCCTCCGCTTGCGGCTGCAGGTAGAACAAATTCCATCTCTCATTTGCTAAACCTTCTGTTTCACAGATTGTTAATCCGAACTAAAATATTTGGTATTAAGCTATCTGCATGAATTGTTGATAAAGAATTAAGATAACATTTGAGCTATTAAATATAATGTGTGCTCATATTTTTTCAATGGATACTTGGGTTACTGCTCATAAAGTATACACACTAACCTTTTTTTTTTTTTCTTCAAACCATTTCCCTTTATTTTACTTATCCCCATCAAAAGCTAAACAGAATCACTGGGTGCCCTTAACAATCGTAGGGTTTAATATTTGTTAGCCAATTAGAATTGTGATATATTCTATAGCTTTTTTCCTAAGCCAGGAACTGAATAATAGCATCATGCTTCACTGGCAGTGAAGTGAGCTGAGCCTTTACATTAGGAGAAAATCAGAATGGTATGACTGCAGTTCATTACTGAAATAGGTAACTGATGAACTGAAAAGACAAAGGGCATTGTTAAATGAAATGTCATTATTAGAGGTGCTCATGTTTAACAAATGTACTGTAAGTTAATTCAGTAGTGTTTTCTATAAAGTTCCTCACTGAATGTTCGCTGCTCATTTTTACTGTCTCTGCATACCTAACATCTCCTTAAAAATGTTTTAAAGGAAACAATGTCAACCCCCAATCATGAGGAGTAATTAAACCTAGATCAGGACCCTCTTCTGAGCTCAGGTACTTGGCATCAAGTTCACTGAAGACCCTGACCAGATGCAATTGTGTTTTTGTTGCTAGATTTACATGCAATATGCCAGGATGTGTTAAAAAAAAAAAAAAAAGGCACGATCATTTTGCAGAAGACTTGAGAAAAATGTTTTCAGCTTAAAGAGAAAGAAAAGCAATGAAACCCCTTTGGCATCTGTGCAAAACTGTTTGCTTGGCTCTGGAGGTGATAAAAATAATTTATGAAGCTCTACATTTTTAGCAAGAGGAAATGACCTCAGCTTTTGGCAATCTGATGCAGTTAGTGAAGCCTCTCTCTACTACTTTTATGGATTTCCTTGAGCTGCATATTCTGTGACCTGTATTTCAGATTTATTGGCAGATACATAAGGCACATTAAGTAATATAAAATGCAGTGAATGCATCAAACAACTCAGCAGGGACCCACTGACAGCGGGCAAGAGGCTGCCTCTTAGAAGAAGTTACTTGCAATCGAATATCTGTTTATGCATTTGTCTAATGCAGCTCTGAATTTTTGTTACAAATGAAGACATTGTTTCAAAACAAGAGTCTCCAGCTGAACACATAATATAGTGAGTGGCAGGAAGAGGGTGTACAGCCAACTCTAAAATCTAATCAAACCCTCAGGATTTTGAGTGTAAACACTCTTACTTCCAGTTTAGGGGTAAGCATGACGTCTCAGTAGGAGAAAGGGAGTCCTCAGCATGTCGTGTTGGGTTCTAATCAAGATAATAAAGTGGCATTTTGATGAGGAAGATGCAGACTGACCTATAATGTCTTTGGGTAAATATTTACCACCCTGATTTTTTTAAAAAGATTTTTATTTATTTATTCATGAGAGATACAGAGAAGGAGGCAGAGACACAGGAAGAGGGAGAAGCAGACTTCCTGCGGGGAGCCTGATGCGGGACTTGATCCGTGGACTCCAGGATCATGCCTTGAGATGAAGGCAGAAGCTCAACCACTGGGCCACCCGGGTGTCCACCTTCTACCCTGATTAAGAGAAGATAAGTATCTGAGAGGATGTGTGTGTTCAAAAGAGCCATTCACTCACTCAGCACTTGAAATGGAGCCGACAGAAATTTTGTAAAACCTACATCCCCATCCCTGTTGCCATGAATAGTCGGGGCCCCTGGGGCAAAGTGGAAAGAGGGCCAGTATGGCAGTGAAGAGACCTGAGTTCTTACTGGGCCAGTTGTATCATCTTGGGCAACTCACACCTTCTCTCTCAAGTTCACAATGGGACTCTTGGCATCCCTTCCAGCACCAAAATCCCTGATTCTTAAACAATGAAGTCCTAAAGATTAATGTAAGAGAAATGAGACCACAGGAGGCAGGGGACACCTCCACCAGGAGTGAATCACTTGGGAAGATTCAGGCCCTGACATAAACTCAAAATAGACAATTGAGGGACACGTGACTTCATAGGGGGAACTTTTAATTCACCTTATTGTACCTGTTACATTTTACCATTAACTATTACCTTTTAAAAATTACCCTGCAAGACTCAGATAAACGTACTTCCCCCTTTCAAAAATTCCCCTGGGTGCCTTCCATCCTATGGTGGCCTCTCCATCCTCTGGAAGTAGACTGCTTTTTATTTGCACCACTTAATATCGTCCACAGGAACAAATAAGTAGAGAGGTGAAAGGCTCAGGTTCTGGAGTCAGACAGCCCAAGTTTAAGTCCTGGTTCTCCCATTCTTAGCTGTGTGACCTTGACCTTGGGCAAGTCTCCTAACCACTTTGAGCCCATTTTCCTCTCCTGGAAAGCAGGAGTGACAATAATAGTGTTCATTTAATGGATTATTGTGATGATGAAATGAGATCCAATTTGTAAAGCATTTAGCACAAAGCATGATACAGAGTAAAATCCTCAATCTATATTAGGTCTGATTATTATTGACATTATTATTATTACTCTGTTCATGCCTTTTCTTAACAAGAGAGCAATTCATTAAAGGCAGAGCCACAGCAGCACGTGTCATCTATGTTCCCTACAGTGCTGGGCTCCCATTATGTTTTCAGAACATAAGTACTGATGGATAAGGTCCTGATAAGGTGGAGAAAGAAGAATGAAGCATAATAGCAATAGATAAAAATATCTGTGCTCCTGTTGCATGAAGAGCGATTCTAATAATGGCTACCATTATTAAACATTCACCTTATGCTAGACACTTTACAGAAGTTATTTCCAATCACTACTCTGCAAGATCTGTCTTATTATCCTTGTTTCACAGAAACAAAAATTGAAGTTCAGGGAAGGTAAGATATATTCACAATAATACAATGCTGAAGGAAAGGAATGAGAGTCGATCGCAGGTTTGTCAGCTGCCAATGTCCATGTCTATCATATAGCCCCTCCACTCACAAAATTACTGGCCAATCACATAGAATCTCAACCTCTGCACGTGCACTATAGCCATCCCCTCCTGGTGAGTAGGGGAAAGAAATTAGAGATGAGATAGCCATAGGAGCCCTCAGTGCTGAGTCACAGAGCAAAATGGATAGCCCACAGTTGAGTCAGTCTTCAAAAATGCACAATATGAATAGAAATGCAGATCCAAGTCATCTGGGGCTCACATCATGGCACTAACCATCACCAGGATTCTCTTTAAACTCTAACAATAGTGGCTTAAAGACAAAAGTTACTAAATAATCAAGACATTAAATATGGCTGTTAAATAACAATAATACAGTGTCATGTTACTTAGAAATACACTTTTGCCTTATACTTACAAAATTCCTCTTCCCTAGCACTCCCTAGAACACTCATCAGCATTAAGTTAGGAGTAATGAGATAGGGGGATTCACACTGGCAAAGTTGGGATATGGCCTGAGAAGACAGGATTAGGAGAGGTAGCCAAGACCAGCCGTGAAATCCCAATTGGAAGTGCCAGTACAGGTTATGGCTTGGACTGGGGCCAAGGGAGAAACATGTGGGGTCTGTGCACAACATGTTGGGGGGCATATTATCAGGAAGGACTTGGTATTATGAATGTCTTTGTCAGTTGGAAAATATCTGGGCTCTCTAAGCAACCATTTGCAGACCTGAATGCTGCCTACCCTCCAGAAATATCTCATCCTAGACCTGAGTTATTCCCTCTTGTTTATCCAAACGCCAGGTAGAAATGCTTGGGATGATAAAACAGAGAGTACAGGAATACATTTGCCTGGGGTACATTTTCTTAAAGGTCTTCACAGCAAAGAAGTCCCAGGCTCTGCTAGCTAATTTAAAAAAGAGAGTTAAGGCAAGAACCACCTCTAATAATTCCAAACTAAAATTAGACATTCACCTGAAAAATTCAGGTAACCAAAACAAAAACGAGAGGGACTTTGTTTATTTAAATTATGAGGATAATTGCCTCAATTCTCCAATTCCCCTCACTCGGGTAGACTTGGCTTGAGTATATCAGTATCCATGGTGACTCATCTAATAAGTAAACTGCATTAGCTCTGCTACTAGCAGAGAGGCAAGGAAAAGGTCTTGAAATCTATCTTTCGTGGCTTCCTTCCAGAGCAAGGGATTTCATTATATCCTGAAGACATGAGGCAGTTCAAAGAGATCTGAAATATGGAATGAGAAGGAGGAGGAAGAGAAGTTTGGGCTTATACACTTGCTTTTTAGTTTTGTTTTTGTATATGAGAATTAGACCCTAGAAACAGAGACTCTAGGGGGAGGCTTTATTCTTCTGGTCCAGGATTTTGTTTTGGTTTGTTCTATGGTTGATATCTTTCCAAAAAGTTCCCCCCACACGAGGAAGCTTTCACATTTCCCCTCATGTACATAATTTTAAATAAGTATGACAGGGGATCCTTTTAAAAAAATACACATACACGATTTTATATTCCATGGCTAGAATGAAACTTGATGGAACAAATGCATAAAGATACCTGTTTAATAAATCCAGACAGTGTGGAATGATAATAGAAATCATCCCAAAAGAGGAGCTGCAATTTTCCTGCAACAGCGGAACAATACTTGGTTTGCATCCATCTACTTTTGAAAACCATTTTATGATTACAAGCATGTAAGCTACTCTAATTATTACTGTAAATAATTAATCATTTCCTTTACAATCACTTATTAATTAGCTGTCATAACACTGTTGTGAGTTAGGTGGAAGACAAGGATTCAATATTCAGTTATTAACACCTAATTAAAATATTCATTGTTTTCCATATGTTGTTTATAGCTTTGCTTCCTCACACTTGATCACAGACTCTAAAAAGGAACAATGTCCTCCATTTGCTTAGCGACATCGCCATCTGTTGTTGGGAAGTGGAAACCATTCTTTTCGGGTTTTTTCACGTAAACAATAGCTTAATGCTCACCTCAGTTTTTATTTGGAATCGAAAAAGTTTGGTGCACACTGTTCTTTCCTGAATTTTTTTTTCTTGATTTCAAGATATTTTGCTGACTATTTTCAATGGTATCATCTAAGTGGTAAATTAAGTGAGTCCATTAACAAACTGTGGTGAAAAATTCAAACTACACCAAATCAGGGAAGAGAGGAGATCAGCTGACGTGGTTTACATAAAGTCATAAGAGGGGGAAATTTAAAATTGATCTCCAACTGACCTACAGATTCACTCTCCATTAACTCATCTGTGTAATGAAAGTTCAGGGATTTGGGATTTGTTGAAGGATTGCTGAACCCAGGGATGAAGACTTTGTTATTGTGCCCAGTTTACAAATAAGGAAGCAGAGGCACTGAGAGTAACATAATTTGCTGAGAGGCACCTGGGTGGCTCAGTGGTTGAGCATTTGCCTTCGGCTCAGGTAGTGATCCCGGGGTCCTGGGATCGAGTCTCACATCGGGCTCCCTGTAAGGAGTCTGCTTCTCGCTCTACCTTTATGTCTCTGTCTCTCTCTCTCTTTGTCTCTCATGAATAAATAACATTTTTTTTTAAAAAATTAAAAAATAAAAAATAAAATAATTTGTTGATTCGCAGTCAGCTACATAATTTGTAGGGCCCAGGGCAAAATGAAAATGTGGAGTCTCTCACTTCAATAGCGAGAGAAAAATGCTTTTAAAGGAACTGAAATACAAAGCTTTTGCCTCTCTTCTCTGGTCTTTCTTGCTATGACTTATTCGCTATTTTACGTCATTCTAAGCAAAGAAAATTTTATTTTTAATTTATAAGTATTAATTGTATCATTAATTTTTATATTGTGCAATATTGGTTTTATTTTTTTTAAAGACTTTATTTATTTATTCACTAGAGACACACAGAGAGGAGAGAGAGAGAGAGAGAGAGAGAGGCAGAGACACAGGCAGAGGGAGAAGCAGGCTCCATGCAGGGAGCCCAACATGGGACTAGTCCCAGGTCTCCAGGGTCAGGCCCTGGGCTGAAGGCGGCTCTAAACTGCTGAGCCACCCGAGGTTGCTCATAATATTGGTTTTAAAGGCAAATGTAAGAACATTTAACTTCTACGCAAAACAACTGAAATTACACAATTAGTTATTTTGTAGCTTATATATGTATCTTGCTCTCACCAGAACAGTGGAAATGCTGCACAAAATTAACTCAGCTGCTCTTATTTCACTTGACAGGTGCACATTCTACCAACGCTCTCTACCTTTGGCTTGCTGATGAGCAAGAAAAGACTGAAAGGAAAAGGAATTATAATTCTTTTTCCTTCCATGTCATCATTGGCAGCATAAACACTTGGTTAATACAGAGAAATAATATATAGCAGGACGTGGCCGCGTTCCCTGTCATTCGTGTATCTTAGAATGCCACTGCCTTCTCTCTGCAATCAGAGTCCAGGTGCAAACAGAAAGTCAGTCATAGACATAACAGGTTTACCTTTCATGCACTTTGGGTGTCACCGAGCTCCCACATACTGTTGGCCCACCAGAATTCTGTGCTCCTGGGACATTGCAAACCCTGTAAGAGCGGGAGCTGGCCAGGAACAGTGGGACTCAGGCTGCACTCATCTTCTCTACTCACATACATGTTCCAACAAGGTATTGTCAGACTTCGCTTATAAAACGTAAGCTCCAAGATAATACTATAAAGAATTTCAAGACAGCGACCACGGAGCATTAAACCAAGTGTGAGGTGCTCTGCATGTGGAGTCCCGCAAGACTGTATAGACCACACACCCACAAAGCAGACCCCAAGGTGATGGCTATAGGCGGAACCCAGGTAGTCTGAATCCAGAGCTCCTGCTCTCAACCACCATGCTCTACTGCCCTCAGACTGTGCCCAGAGGCACGTTTAAAAGGTTCTACTTTAGGCATCCATTATTCATAGAATTAAAATAAAGATTATAGTAGCTGTAGGGCCTTGGGAGTCCAGCCTCCTCATTTTACAGACACAGACAAGAGGCCTAAAGAGCCAGGATGACAGCCCTAGTGTCTCCTCCTCAATCAGACTGTCAAAATGAATGCAGTAGTCCTTCCCCTCCTCTCCAGCCCTTTCCTGGCCCACCTTTCTTTTGTTGACCTACTTCTCCTTTCCTATGCCACCAAATCCTATTGAGTCCCCATTGTTCAGGCGAGGTGAACTCCCACCCCTTCCCTTCCACCATGGTCCAAAAAAAGGGCTCTCAGGCAGGCCTGGCAAAGCCACACCTCCCCAAGAACCTCATTACAGCTGTGGGGAAGAGAGGAAACCCCTCTCCTCTGGGATCTTGAGGCAGGCTGACCATGAGATCATAGAGCATCCAGTGGCCAACTTATCACCACAAAGGGAGCAACTGTGTGAGAACAAGGACAATGTGGAGGAAAATAGAGCTGAGACAGCAGAGAGAACTGGTCCCTGAGCAAGTACAGCTTTGAGGCATCTTGGTTGAGCCCTCAATTACATAAATGAGCTAATAGAGTCCCCTTTCAGCCTTAAGCAAATTTGAATCAGGTTTCTATTTCCTGCAACAAGGAGTCTTGCCCTAACACAAATGAAGACAGAGATTTGAGAGTCAGCCGGATAAACATGGAAATTGAAACCATGGTGAAGGTGTAGTGAAAAGAAGAGCAAAGATAAAGCACTAAGGAGTCTCAGTCTCAGTGGAGGAGAGAGCAAAGAAAGAGAAGCCAGAAAAGACTATGGGAGCAATCAGGGAGTTTTCAGAAGGCTCAGAACAGAACAGCATGTCCACCAGGCAGCAATAGGCGATGGGCATGGGCAATGCTGGGTAATATAGGCGATTTAAACAAGATGAGGACTGAAAATTCTCCTGACCTGGGAATTAAGAGGCCAGTGGAGACTCGTGCCAAGAGTTCCCTGGGTGGTGGGAAACAAGGCTGGGACCTGAATATGAAGAGTCAATAAAAGAATCTTGTGTTTAAAATGGCAGGTTAAGGATGCCTGGGTGGCTTAGTGGTTGAGCCTCTGCCTTCGGCTCAGACTGTTGATCTGGGATCCTGGGATTGAGTCCCATATCAGGCTCCTCGCAGGAAGCCTGCCTCTCTCTCTGCCTATGTCTCTGCCTTTCTCTCTCTCTGTATCTTTCATGAATAAATAAATAAAATCTTAAAATAAAATGGTAGGTTGAGTACATAAGCATATTGCTCACTACTTCTTCCTGAGACACAACTGAAGTGATAAGAAAAAATAATAAAGTTTAATCGACAAGGGCATTGAGAACAAGAGAGACCACAGTGGGTAAAAATTGGTACCTGCAAACAAAAATGCCCACAAAGGTTTGGAAAAAGGAAAACAAATGGAAGACTAGTATCTGGCTTTACGAAAGGGAGGAAGAGAGACATCTCAGAGCTCTCTTGGAGTGATGGTGGGAATTATTTACCACCAAGAATTTACCAAAAACCCCAGGGCTACGGGGCCAGGTAGCTTAGAAAACAGGAGGAAGGCTCTAGGCTGACAACAAGAAGACTGTGTGAAGTCTCTATTAGAGCAACTAGACATATTCCTAATCTACCACCCCAGTTTGTTACAGTTGGGTCACTAACCCTCTGATTCCCATAAGAAACCAGAGAATAATGAAAACACTGAAAGGACCAGGATCTTGACTCTGAAATCCTTAGCAGAGCAGAATGGGGTCATGGGTGAGGTTCTGTGCCCCAAGCTGAGAGATTAGGGAATGGGTCGTGGATCATGGCTATGGGCCTACCTTTTACCAGAACACCAGTAGTCAGGAGTATATGCCCAAGCAAGACATTGAACTAGTTTCTCTGGAAAAACAACAGAGTACAAACTATGGCAGTTTGTACTGTGGCACTTTAGCTAAGTAGGAAATACATTTAGCAGGATCTCCTTCCCTGTGTGGTTCTGGGTTAGGGTGACAAGAGAAATCTATGTGAAGTTTGGAAAAAAGGAGGGGAGCAGGCTCCATTATATTCTAAATGCGGGTGTAAGGCATTAGGTGCCACTACGGCCCCGACACGTTGTCACTGATCCACTGGCCTACCCTGCTATAGTTTCTTCGGTAGGTCATCTGATTCATTGAGGTTGAGGTGGTGAGAACCCCCTTTGCAGCCCCACCCCCACCCACTTTCCCAGTTCACAAAGGAAATTAGGGATATGGAGGAAGAAGTGCTCACATCAAAGTTGCCCAAAAGAGTCTATGGTATCTCTCCTGTGCTCAGTCACTGGAGCGTGGGCAGCATGGCTCTGGTACAAATGCAATGATGGATCAGAGCACAGCACCTGAAGCCACTGGCCAATTGCACTCATTGCAGTGGAAAATCTAAGAGGCACATTCTCAAGGGTGCCACAGAGTTGTCACCAGCCAAGGGTACTAGGAGGCTTGCATTTTTCCTTCTTCCTA
This sequence comes from Nyctereutes procyonoides, assembly GCF_905146905.1. Classification (NCBI taxonomy): domain Eukaryota; kingdom Metazoa; phylum Chordata; class Mammalia; order Carnivora; family Canidae; genus Nyctereutes; species Nyctereutes procyonoides. Next base: position 6,944,248 of record NW_026575030.1, on the reverse strand, counting down.
CTCTCGGGATCAAGGGCTGCTGTAATGAAGTACAGCAAGCTTGGTGACTTAAAACAACAGAGATTCATTGCCTCGCAGTCCTGGAGGCTGGCAGTCCAAGATTAAGGTGTCAGCAAGGATATGTCCCCTTTGAAACCTGCAGGAGAATCCTTCCTTGCCTCTTCTTAGCTTCAGTTTGCTTGCAATCTGTGGCATCTCCTGACATGCCTCTGCATAATTGTATATGGTTGGATTTGTGGATTTGCTTTAATGTTAGTTTCACTCCTTTATGTTTCAGGTCCTGATTCTTTATCCATAAAACAAGAGCACTGTGTTAGCTTATAAAAAAGATTAACACCAACACCAATAACATTAAAAAAAAAACCAGTCCACTTTTTCCACAAAAAATTCTGCATTCATTCTCTTTGTCAGGCACTGTATGAGGCCCAAGGACATTCCAGTCAATGACACAGGCACATCTCTTCAGTTTCATGAAGTTCACAGAGAAGATGAGTATTGAGAATAAATATATTGTGGTACATTCATACAGTAGAATACTACAGTAATAAAAATAAAATGCCTCTAAACACAACAACCTGGGACCCCTCACAGCCACAGTGGTGAGCATCTGTAGGAAGTTTAAGAACAGAAAAACTAGCCTCTAGTGATAAAGTTCAGAAAACAGAATCATCTGTGGGGAGAGAGGGAAGGCACAGCCTTCTGAGATGTTGGATTTTATACCTCAATCTATGCAGCAGATCCTTGGATTTACACACATGCAAACATTCTTCAAGATTCAGTATTTTCCTGGGTGTTTATCAAGCCCCAGTATCTCATTAACAAATATCCCCACATATAATGAATCATTTGCTAAAAATGCTAGCAAGAAAAACTAGTGTTCCACAGAGGATCTGATCTGATCTGGGGAGTTTAGGATGGCTTCTGCAGGGAAGTCAGAAGAAGCTTCAAAGAGGGGTTCAGTAGGTGCTGAGAACAGCTGGACTTCTGGGAGATCTGATGCCAGAGGGCCTGGGACACAGGGAGCAAAAACAGGGAATGGTGTAAGACAAGTATGCAGAGATGGGCTTGGGTCTGAGCCAGCAGCCACCTGAAGCCTATGTGAAGGTCATGGCACTGAAACCTATGGAGAGGCTTTCTTTTTTTTTTTTTATTTGGAGAGGCTTTCAAGGAGCAAACATACCAAAGATGACTTAGAAGACAGTGGACGGTCAATTCAGGTACATTTTCTAACAACTGGGTTGACAACTGAGGGTCTCTCTGTAGCAATACTTCACTTATCAATTTGCATCTAAGGGAATCACTCAATACAGATCATAACTTATTTCCTTACTTTTTCTGCCCATCCTGCTCAAGACAGCAGTGCTGCTAAGTGAATCTCTAAGATACACACAGAATCAAGCATGGATACCTCTCTCCCGAATATAAACTCTGGGGTTGGACTACATCTAAATATGCAGACCAAGACTTTTTTGCATAACCAGCCAATATGGTCAGCTAGTGAGCCATTGCTCAAACAGGCTTCCATGGGAACACCAGTGCTCCATGGGGCATCAGTTGTTAGCTAGAGTTAAACTCGCCTAAGAAACAACATGTGTTGGTGTGGAGGAAGAGGAATCCTTGTGCACTGTTGGCAGGAATGCGAACTGGCGAAGCCACCATGGAAAACAGTAAGGAGGTTCCTCAAAAAATTAAAAATAGGATCACCATATGAGCCAGTAGTTCCACTCCTGGGTATTTACCCAAAGAAAACAAAAACACTACTTCAGAAACACATATGAACTCCTCTGTTCATTGCAGCATTATTTACAATAGTCAATTAAAGAAGCAGCTCAAATGTCTATCAGTTGATGAATATATAAAGAAGAAGTGGTTTATATAATGTAATATTACTCAGCCATAAAAAAGAATGAAATCTTGCCATTTGCAACAACATGGATGGATCAAAGGGATGGAAGTGTTGAATCACTATATTGTACACCTCAAATTAATATAACACTGTATGTTATCATACTAGAATTTTTAAAAATTAAGAGATATAATAAATATATTCATTTGTACATATTTTAAAAATAAGTAAACTCAACTGGATACACTTAAAAATATCCTTGTGAAATTCTTGGTGAAAGGTGTAGGGTTTTTCTATGGCAGGACTTCTCAAAGAGTTTTCTATATTAATGCTATGATCCCCTAGCAGGGGGAAACAATGTGCAACACTTCCAAACTTGTTTGAAACATGCAGCCCTTTCTTGGGTGAACTATATTAGCAATTCAAGGTATTATTCAGTGGAACACACCGTAGAAAGTGGTGATCTGAAATCTGACAGCACGGTGGTCAAATACTTTTTACTAGTTAGGACTTTATGGCATTATGACAAGAACAATCTCCTTCATCTTAATTAATTTTTAGAATAAATGATAGAAAGCTGAGGTTGTTGTTTTATTCTTGTCTTTCACCAAGTTTTATTTCTTCCTTCACCGCTATCTGCTCATCTTCTTTATTTGTTCTTGGGAAGCTCATTCATCTCCATTGGCTATTATCTTCTCTTCTCTGGTAAACTTAAGGTACCTAAAAGACTTCCCCAACTCTTTAAATCATTTGAAAGAAGCCTTATTGCTTTTTAACCCCTTTCAGAAATTATCAGGAAGCTATGTGGGCTCAGATACTAACTATCACTGTTGATATATGAAATAATGCTTTTCATATCTAAAGTCCAAAATCATGTTATCTGTTGTAGACAATTTTAGAGGAACAGACTGCAAGAACTCTAGAAATGTTAATTCTGCTGCATCTGAAATATTGAGATTTTTTGGTATTCAACCCAGGCTTTGCATTTCCTTTGCAATTTTCAAAATGCACAGCCTCACACTCTCTTTCAAAGGCTCTGGTATTATCCAGAAGCAATTACGAAGAAAAACGAAATTACCTTTCGTCATTCTATCTATTCAGGGCCTTGGAAATGCAGACTGACAATGAGCTGACAATTATTTGCAATCCACTTTCAGTTAATTTCACCATAAATTGAGCCTGAGGACTGCTGACAAATAAAATATATTATTCATCTGAAAACATTCTCTTTGGGGCTCCAGATCGCCAATCTATTTCATTAGTGATCACGATCAAACTAAGTTGAGGATTGATTTATGCAATAGTTATCCCGCAGCAATAATTAATTAGGAAAATAATAGTTTGGTGGGGCTTTGAAAAGGAGCAGTTTCTAAGGCTCTTTGATAAAATAGAAAACTTTTAAAATAATTATGAGGCAGTGTCCCTAAGGGAGTAGATACGCCTTGCCCTTGCCTATTTCCACAAGTCACTAGACTTAAATCACTGTCGGGGATAAGCTCCTTGAATCTCAATTCACTTCATCTAACAATTTTTTAGTGTGTGCTACATGCCAGGCACTGTATGCTAAGTCTATGAGTATTATAGAAATAGAGCATCTTCAATGAGTGCACATGGGCAGGTAACCATGTACAATATTAACAGTCCTAATAAATGCTTATAATAGAAGAGCAAAGGGCTTTTTCAGTCATAGAGGCTCCAGGGATTAATCCTGCTTGAATCATTGGGGAATGCTTCAAAGTGGCATTGGAACTGGTCCTAGGACAATGGGTACACTTTCAATTGGATGAGATGAGGGGCTGCAGGCTGGAGGGAATGTGAGAGCAATGCCAGGCAGAGAGAAGATTATGAACAATTGCAAAGCATTAGGACAGTTCCAGGTGGGTTTGAGAAGGGATAAGAAATCTAGGGTGGCGAGTGGAAAATATGTTGAGATCAGATCGCGAAAGGGAAACCAAGTGCACAGACTCTTTGTACTAAGTTGGTTTTTAAATCAGGGGCTGTGCTGTCCAAATGATACGTCTGGTGGCAGTGTCATGAGATGAAGGAGTGCTGAAAGGTACTGCAATTGTTTTGATGGGAGCCAATAAAGAACCATGGGAGGGGAAAATAAAGATGCAAGAAGGAAGTTGGGAATCATTCATTCATCCCCTTAGAAGTCAAGGCACGGTGAGGTCAGAGTTTGGAAGGATCTCATAGGTGCTGAGGTCATGGAGGTTGTGAGCAAGAGATGATGACGGAAATAAATTATGGATTAAGTACTAAAGTTTCAAGGAGGATGGGAGTGTCTTTGAAGGTGGTAGAAGAGGAGGATGTTTCTTCTTTCTTTGGTTCATTTATTCATTCAAAAACCTGTCTTTGAAAACATACTCCACGGGGCATGGAGAGTACAGACACCAAAAGACACATGAAATCACCAAATTGATCAAAAGAGGACTTACCATCTTGGGGCAGGAGAAGAATTCAAGGTCCATTAACAGAACCATAAAGTGGGAAGCCATAGAAATCAGAAAAATGTGTATGTACAAGTCAACAAGACCATATAAAGAAATGGGGGGAAACGCTGCTCCAACTCCAGTTTCCTGTCACTTTTCTAAGCAGAAAGACAAGACTAGAAAAAGGTAAACAATGTGTACGCTGTGTCTTAACCCCTCTGGAGAATTTTTCCTAAGATATATCCACTTACATTGTATTTCTCCAAAGTAGGTCACACATCTACTAATCTAATCTACACGAAAAGCTGGGAACTGTGGAAATTAACTGAGCACATTTTTTACACCCAAATAGATTCTAGAAAGGGTGCAAGGGAGAATGAACATTGCAGAGACAACCAGCAAGTTCATTTTGCATATTTAAATATATTTTTTATTCTATCCACCTGGTTAATTAAATCTTACTAGACTATAGAATTATAGATTAACAGTAATTTTTCTTTAGAATTTTAAATGCATTGTTCCATTGTGTTCTGGCTTCCTGTGCTACTCTTGAGAAATCCTGTCATTCTGATCCTCATTTCTTTATCATGTGACCTGGTCTTTCTCTCTGTAAGTTCTCAGCATCTTCTCTTTGTCTCTAGTGTCCTGAAATGTCAGTATAATGTGCATGGGTATGGATCATTTTTCCACTCATTATATATAGCACTTGGAGAGACTTTTCGATCTGGACACTCTTCTATTATTGCTTTGGAAATTCCCTCTCTTGTTGTCTTCTGTTAAGGTGTCTGTCCTCCTGGACATATCCATGGCTTTGTCTTCCAACTCTTCTATTGGATTTTTAACTTTGGCTATCATTCTTCTCAAATTTCTAAGAGCTCTTTTTAAATATTCTAATGATTACTAATCATAATCTTTAATTATCTATAATTATAATTAAGTAATTAAGGTATGCCAGGCTGTTAAATGAGATTTTTAAAAATGAATTTGGAGTTTTGGCAAAGGCTCAAAGCCCAGAATGTAATGTGCCCCATATTCCAAAGGAAGATGCCAGACCATTCATATAGGACTTACTATGAGACAATAAAACAAATCCTGTTCCTGTGCCCTTAGCCCATCTCCTATCTCTACCCCATAGGTGAAAATACATACATCCATACATAAGCAAGCAAACAAATAAGGCTAGAGATTTCCACCTGGGGACTTTTTTGAAGAGTTACATGTGGGGGTGTAAACATTTAAAGTAAGTGTTTCTTTTCATCTCTTGGGCCAAGAAAAGGTCATAAACATACTCAAAACCCTGGGATGACCTGTCGTGGATTGAGACCAACATCTCAGCCCCTAGCCAGCTCCTGCTGAGCTGCAGAAAAGCCTGTGGGCCTGCTCTATTTTGAAGCCTAGGCAAAGGCCGGGGCGGGGGGGTTGGGGTGATGTCCTTGGGAAAATTAGATTCATGTTCTCTGGACTTAGGGGGGTCAGGTGGGTGGGGACAGGAAGATTAGTACCTTCTATTCACCTGAAGCTGCCTGGAGATATCTGTGTAGAACAAAGAAGAGACCAGAGTGGGTAGGCCTAAACTTCCATAGTTAGATTAGACAGAGATTCATAAGTTTTCCCCTAGAACTAAGTAGGAACTAGAAAAGGAAGATGAGCTTGAAAAAGAGTGGCTCCACCCAAGAGTTCTGCACCAACAGAGTAAGGTTTGCACCAGGAATATGTGGAAGGAAAATTAAGGGACTATCATGAGATGTCATGTGCATGGTGCTTCACCTAGTGACATGTGGGGAGAACAGAGCAAGGTCAAAAGACCCACAAGGCAGCAGGCAAAAAATCCTGCAAAATACCCACAGGAAAAGGGTCAGCTTTGGGGCACTTGCCACACAGAGGCAGCGGTGCCAAGTACAACAGCCCAATCGAATACAAGTTTCTTTTTTCTCCCCTAATGGGAGGGGCAGAGGCATCAGTTAGTAAATGGGGCAAGAACAAGTGTGAGAGAGAGATAAGAGTATAGGCAATGAATCTCTACTTCTTCCATTTTGCAGAATTCAAGGTTGGATCCTGATAGGAAAGGGGAAAGGTGTGAATTGAATGAACGATGGAAGGTTAGATTTGACAGGACTCTTTAATAAAAGGAGACTATTTTCACTTCCAAGAGTACCCAGAAGAGCCTTAGAATTTGCACTAGATACCATCCAAGTGTGGGGGAAAGGAAACCTAGCAGAACAACTTAAAAGAGGATGGATGGGAAATAAACCCGGTTGTTCCCTGCTTGCACCTTATCAAGTATAACCCGTTGAAATAAACTGGTTATAATAGCATTTTCGTTTCCCTTTCCATTCTCTTGGTCTTTGTAGAATCAAATTTTTTCCATCCTTTTATTTGAATTTCAAAAGAAAGAGAAGATGAACACACGTGTTCAGTCCCTTTTATAACCACAAATCAATACAACTTTACATTTTTGTACTGAGAACTTCTTTTCCAGGAAACACTAAGTTGACCTCTTGATATTCAAAATGAGAGATCAACAGCTAGCAGGATAATCCCAAATTTCCACTTACATGTCGAGCATATTCCACTTACATAAGCTTAGGTGAGAAAAGAATTGTAACTTGTAGCTACCATTTGAACTCCTTTCTCTTAAAAGGATCATCATTGCCTGTCACATCTGCCACCTGGTGGCCACTCTGATAAACACATTAATGCTAATATTCCCCACACTACACCTTTTCATCTGTTCTCCCATCAGACCATCATCCATCCACCCACCGATCCATCCATCTATTATTCATCCATCCATCCAATCATCCATCCACTCACCCATTAATTGTACACTTGTTTGAGACAAGCTCTAGGCATGCAGATAAATAGAACAACCACAGTCCTTGTCCTTTAAAGAGCTGACAATCTACGGGGAAAAAACTTTTTTTTTGATAGAGATTTGTAAGAGCTCAGGCTCTAAGGCTCTAGTCTATGTTTTCAACCTATTTTTTTTGGAGTCTTCCTTGTAATTTAATAACTTTGCCATCTTAAAAAAATCCAAAGAAACAAAACCTCCATCAATCATGCTATTCCTAACCTTCTTATCATAGTCAAGCCTTTCCAAAGAGGAGTCAACACCCTCTTTCTTGCCTCTAATTCACTTTAATGTTTATTTTTCCTTTTTCATTTTTCATATATTTTGATCATAAAAATATGCAGAAGATAAAAATAATAATAATAATTACCCATCTATTTATCATATGCTCTCTCAGATGTTGACATTATATGGCATTTGCCTCAGATCTTCTTTCCCCTAAGAAATAAAACATTACAGATAGAGTTGACAGCCTCTCTTCTGTTCCTGCTCCTCCTCCATCCTCTCCAGAGAAAACCACAATCATGAGTATAATTCTCAGGCATAAACTTAGCAAATCATTACAAATGCTGTTTTCTGAAAAATTCAGCTCTAGGGGCCCCTGGGTGGTTCAGTTGGTTAAGCATCTGCCTTTGGCTCAGGTCATGATCCCAGGGTCCTGGGACTGAGCCCAGAGTCTGGCTCTCTGCTCAGCAGGGAGTCTACTTCTCCATCTGCCCCTCCCCCTCCACCCGCTTATGCTCTGCTATCTCTCTCACTCTCTCAAATAAATAAAACCTTTTAAAATTCAACTTTATATTTCCCATAGTTCTGTAATATTCAAAATGTAACTCTAGATCATTTTCACTACTGTATGTTATGCCACAGAGATATCACAAATCATACACCCATTCTTTTGATGAATATTAGGTCGTGTTAAGTACTTTTCTACCTCAAACCATGCTTGCCATGGACAGTGTCATGCACACCTCTTTGTCCGCATGCACAGTTCTTTTTTTTTTAAGATTATTTATTTATTTATTTATTTATTTATTTATTTATTTATTATAGTCACACAGAGAGAGAGAGAGGCAGAGACACAGGCAGAGGGAGAAGCAGGCTCCATGCACCGGGAGCCCGACGTGGGATTCGATCCCGGGTCTCCAGGACCGCGCCCTGGGCCAAAGGCAGGCGCCAAACCGCTGCACCACCCAGGGATCCCCGCATGCACAGTTCTTGAGAAGAGACCCTCTATCATTCCCCTAGCCCCTTGTTCTAAAAAGTGAGGAAGAATCTCCCTAGGGATTCTCTCCACTGAGACTTTTCACTAGTCCTCTGCTGGCAACAAGAAATGTTGCTGTGGCAATCATTGGACTCCATCCTATGTCCACACAACCTGAAAACAAGTGAGTCACCTCCCAAATTGATCCCACTTGTAATGAGTCTACTTCTGACCAAGAACAGCAACAAGATTTTTTTCTATTAATATAATGCAGATTTTTTTTCTCTTTTATTGTTATTAAGTGATGATACAATGGTTCCAACAAATGCTTGTTAGGATTATAGGTTTTAGGACTATGTCTTACAATTTTAGATTATTTAAATGCAATCTTATAAATTAATGACTTCTGTGTTATTCTATTTGTGGGTAGAGTAATTAGAGTGTTTTTGTTGTTGTTAACAAGTCCAGCAAAATAATCCAGAAACATGGCAGTAATTTTTGTCTTTATCGAGACACATGAAGGATCTTAGGCTAAATAAGATTTATTTGTTTATTTAGAGAGGGGGAGGCAGGGGCAGGGGAAAAGAGCACAGAGCCCAACTCGAGACTCAATCTCACATCCCCCAGATCATGACCTGATCTGAAATCAAGAGTTGTATGCTTAACTGACCGAGCCACCCAGGTGCCCCAAGATAACATTTTAGAAATCTACAATGTACACTGAATATTCTGAGTAAGTTATTTCCATCTTATTTGCTTTCAAGATAATGAAAGCATAATGTACCTTTATTGTTACTTAGAAGTCTATCCTATTGATCTAGAAAAACAGCATTTTTTGTCCTCTCTTCTAAAGTAATTTTGGATTGTCTCTCATTTAGTTTCCAGTGGAAGCTTGATGGAACTATAATTCGTAGGACAATGTTATATAAATGTACTTTGTTTAGCAGTTAATATCCTGAGTTGAATTGTTTCCTTTTCTTCCATTTCCAGACAGTGTCACAGTTGGATTTTTGGTTGCGGTCGTTTACCAAGTCCCCTTAACATGAAGAGTAGTAGGAATTTTACATAAGCAGTCTTGCCACTAGGAACATTTGAATCTCAAAGTCCATTTCTGTAGACCAAGGATGAATTGATTCCAGTGATGGGACGAAATGTTTACCAAACAATTTTTCTTTAGGCCATCTGAATGCTCTCATGGTGCTGCAGTGAGAAACAAACTCCCTCTGATGGTCCAATAGGTCCTGCCTGGTCTGGACCCCACAGCCTCATCAACCACCTTAAGCTGTCTGTGCTCCAGTCCCTTCAGCATGCAGAGCTCCTCTGCTTGGTCATGCAGGTCCCTCAGTCTAAAATGCTTTTCCGTACTCTCTCTTATTCAACTCCAGGTCTCCAACACCATGTCCTTGGAGAAACTTTGACTGACTTCTCACTCAAAATTGTAATCCTGTTCCTCTTTTTCATCTCACTTTTCAGTTCGCTATTAAGAGCACTGACTTCAGGGGCACCTGGATGGCTCAGTGGTTGAGCGTCTGCCTTCCACTCAGGTCATGATCTTGGGGTCCTGTGATCAAGTCCCACATCAGGCTCCCTGCAGGGAGCCTGCTTCTCCCACTGCCTGTGTCTCTGCCTCTCTCTGTTTCTCTCATGAATAAATAAATAAAATCTTTTTTTTTAAAGCACTGACTTCAACAATCAAACATATAATTATTGATGTGATTATTTGTTGACCTTACACATTCGTCAAACAACTCCACTTTGTTCATTTTCTGTATCCAGTGTTTGCCAGGTGGGGAGAGGGTGCATGGCATTTGGAAGGACAATTCTTTGGCGTATTCGTCAGGTTATGCTATGATGACCATGCTTAGCAAACAACTCTGAATCTCAGTGCTTGGGATAAACATTGATATCCTGCTCTCTGGACTGATGTGGGCTGGGGTTTTAGGTCCCTTCCCTTTACTCATGTCTGTTTCTCAGTCAGCAGCTCAGGTGGAGGGAGTAGCAGCTGCCTGAGTATGCTGTCATAGAGGATAGGATGAGCATAAAGGAGTGATGGAAATACAGAAGGGATCTTAGCACTTCAGCCCAGAATGGACACAATCACATAGTTTCCCACATTCCTTTGGCCAAAGCAATTTTCATGACCCAAAGTCAATGTAGGACCCTTGACATTCATAGCAGCTGGGGGCTAAATGTTGGTAATACTTCCCAGTCATTGTGAAGACTCCAATAGCTCCTTGGGTGTTGAGTCACTCCTAGCACATGCATTGAGATCACTTCTCAGTGCTTGTCACACAGTAGGCATTCCATGCGTCTTTGGTGAAAAATTAACTTTGCCAAATCACCCTCTAGAACCTTTGTAAAAACTTATTGACTAGGAGTGCAATGGCAGTTTAATGTCCTTTAAACAGTAATTATTACTTTCATGCAAAGGTATCTTATTTTAATTTTTTAAATGTGAGGCTGAGAATTTTTTATATGTTTAGTGACAATTTCTTTTAGAAATTCTCTCAAGTCTTTTGTTCAATTTTTTTTCTTTTGCTCATTTTTGTATTAAATTTTTCTTCCTCATTTGTAAGAACTCTTGTCACAGGTAATGAATATTTTCCCATTTTGCCTTTTAAATGTTTTACTGATTTTCTGACAGGACAGACAGGTATTGTTCATATTACCTAGCTTCATCTCTCACCATTTTCTTGCATGGCCTGCTGCTGTGAACATTTTTACTGGCAACATCATGTTACACAAAATGGACACAACAAAATGTATTTAGTCACTCCCTTTCATGGGCTAATGACATGGTTTCCAGGCTTTGCTCTCATGAATAACATTGTGATGAAGATCTTTGTACATATGCCCTAAAAGTGGAAGTATCACATCCAAGGATATTTTTTGAGTTCTGATACATTTTGCTGATGACTCTTGAGACTGCCCTCCAGGACCCACACCTCATATCTTCACACTACAGGTGCCTACATGCCAGGCTATGCTGATGAAGGCTTTACTCATCAGCCTTGTCTGGCAGCAAGCAAGGTGAGAGGAGTAACAGTGGGCCTGGGGTGAGCGGCCAAAGGGAGGTTGTCTAGAACCCTCCAGATACTCCTTCTGCCTGGAATGCTTTTCTTTGAGCTCTTTCCATGGCACATTCTTAAGATTTAGATCTCCTCTCAAAAGGTGCCTGAGAGGCCTATCCTGACCCCTTCATCTGGAAGAGCCTTGGACTCCAGCTATCCCCTATCATATTCATTATACTGGTGTTTTGTTTTGTTTTGTTTTTCCCCTGAAGAGCACTGGTCTAGCCAGTATTATCCTATTGAATGACATATTTCATTTCTGGCAGTAACTATCTTGTCTGGCTTGCTGACTGCAGTATCTCCAGCACCAGGAACTATTCTCTGGCACAGTCAAGAGTGGGTCTCAAGTTGGCTGCTCATAGGAATTGCCTGTGAAATTTTAAACATTTCAAACTCTAAAAATCTTGCCCCCCAAAATAAGAAATCTTTAATCATTAAGTCCCTTGACCAGGAAAATGTGAGATATAATTTTCTACGGGAGATACAGAATGTATGAGTGTATGGGTGTTCGTGTGTGGGTGCTGGGTTGTGTTCAAAAGCAGAAGAGGTTTAGGTTGGCATGCACCACCCGGGGCCTCCAGTTTTTACCATTGAAATGTGATATGCTAAGTATAGGACAGTGTGTTGAAAAACTTTACTGCTTGAGAATAGATTAGCATATGATTAAAAATTTTCAGGAAGAATGAATTTAACTTAAAGACTCTTAGTTCATTTATGGATCTAAAATTTTGTGTGATCTATAAAGAAACTTAGTAATAGTGAAGTCACTGTTCACTACTGTGCTACATGTTAAACAGTATGCTTCAAGGGAAAAATCCAGTATTTATGTCTCTCTCCAGACCAATTAAATAAGAATTTCTGTGAATAGAACCCAGGCATTGGTAGTTTTTAAAAACTCCGCACATAATCCCAATATGCAGCAAGTTTGAGAGCCGTTGACATAGAAGTGATATTTGTTGGATGAATGAATGCTTGATAGGTGAGTAAAAGGACATTGTGGATCAGAAATCTGGGGTTCTGGTCTCAGCACAGCCACTAACATGCTATGTGACCTAAACTGTGTTACTCCACTTTCCTAAACACCCACAGTGGCACTAGATGTCTTTAAGATGACTTCTTACTTTAAGACTTCATGATTCTCCTTCTTGGCCACAGCAAGAGCCCAGAGTTGGAAGGGTTGGAGAAATCAGAACAGAATGATTGAGGCTTTATCGAAAACTTCACTTAAAATAAAGAGAATAAAGATGATCCTAACAGGAAACTCTTTACTATGGCACCCTTTTTTTACCCCTCAAAAAGGAAAGTATTTGTGAGGTTCCTGAGAATCTTGCACTTTGAAAAGCATTACACAGGGGGATTCCTGGGTGGCTCAGCGGTTTAGCACCCGCCTTTGGCCCAGAGCGTGATCCTGTCGAGTCCCGGGATCGAGTCCCACATCAGGCTCCCTGCATGGAGCCTGCTTCTCCCTCTGCCTGTGTCTCTACCTCTCTCTCTCTCTCTCTCTGTCTATCATGAATAAATAAAATCTTAAAAAAAAAGAAAAGAAAAGAAAAGCATTACACAGCTCTGTACTGAATATGCAGAGGAGGGACAGAATGATCCCTAATCCCCAAAGATTTCTCTAGGGAGATAAACTATGTGTATGGGTACCCTGATTCAGGAGAGAGGGCTAGAGATGCATTTATTCCAGATTTCTCAGAAACCTCCTTCTCTGATCTTGTCTGTTCAAGCTCTTTTCCAAAGCTGCACTGGGATTCCTCTCTCAAACACAGGAAGCCCAAGTTCTCTTGACTACTGCCATGGCCGTTTTGCTTTGCGGGGATCTTTTTTTTTTTTTTTTTTTTTAAAAAAAAAAGCATGCTGCCTACCCAGCTCTGCTACTATCACCCTACACAGACAGTAAAACTGGGAAAGTTAGCTCCTCATGTTTATTTAAACATTGCAAAGGCATTTACAACAGGGAGTTGTGTGTAGCATACCTGAGTTCTATTATTCTCCAGACCCTGTTCCCTGAATTACTTATATACAGCAATTTACACTTCCTTGCTATGTGAGATTTTGCTGTCTGTCCCTGGGCATCAATACTTCCTAGTCATTCAACAAATTACCCTCCACTCCCTCTCATCCTATACCACTTCAGGGAAGGACAATTTTAAAATTAGAAAAATAAATACATTTGGGAAGTTCATTTGGGTGCCTTAAAAAATTGAGATTCATTGCCCCCCCCCCCAGTGGGTGAGCCCAAGATGTCACATAACTTCACTAAGAGAGTTCCCATCTCGATGCCTTAATTTCCGTATTCAAACTTCTCAAATTTGGGCTGCCTGGCACACAGTTTGGTTAAGCAGTATTTGCTAATGGCTCTTAAGAAGAAAACGGCTGTTTTTAGGGCCTTTGAGACCATATGTGTAGTCGGTCAGGACAAACTCCAGGAAGAGTACCAAAAAGCCCAAAGAATTTCTTCCCGGACAAACATTTCCTGAGTATCTACTTGGTAAGATGCTAGGTATGCAGAAAGGAAACACACACACACACACACCTTGATCTCCAGGAGCTCAGAGCTTCGAGTCCGCACTCCCCTGACACCCTGTATTACCCCTCCCCACTACACACGGAGAGGGAATGATTTCTTTTTCTTTCTTTCTTTCTTTTTTTTTTTTTTTTTATTTATGATAGTCACACACAGAGAGAGAGAGGCAGAGACACAGGCAGAGGGAGAAGCAGGCTCCATGCACCGGGAGCCCGACGTGGGATTCGATCCCGGGTCTCCAGGATCGCGCCCTGGGCCGAAGGCAGGCGCCAAACCGCTGCGCCACCCAGGGATCCCAGGGAATGATTTCTTTACAGCAAATCTTCTTCATCCCTTAGAACGAACCCCCTCTCTCATTCGTGTGTATGTGTGTATATATATATATAGGCTGGAGAAGCCAATATGAAGCAAGTGTGCGTTTTGAGGGTGTCTCGTGGCCCGGGAGACAACCCTTTTATTCGACTGCCTTCTTCTGGAACAGACAGGGGGTCTAACGTGTAAGTGATGTGGCAGCTAAAATGACGTCAGAAGTTGCACTCTCCGAGATGACCTTTTCTCACGGAAGACCCAGAACTGGGGAACCCGGTGTCCTGGGAAACAAGATGCACTGGCTGGAACGCCGGGCGGCGGCGGGCTTGCAGAAGCAGCTCTTGGGGGCTCCGTACGTACATCCAGAAGGTGGCCCAAGAGCGCACGAAGCAGGGGACACCTTGGTCCAGCCGGAACCCGGCCGGGGCCCGGAGTTCCAACACGAGAGCGGAGACGGGGCTTCAAAGTCCGGCTCGCTCGCGGAGCGGACCGAGAACCCCGACCTGGGGCGGCGGATGCCCGTGGGACGCAGAGAGGGAGCCACAGTGCAAAACTTCCCCGAGACGAAGGACTCGCCGCTTCGGGAAAGCCCCTCGGAGAAAACCGCGGAGCTCCGGAGCGAGGCTCCCGCGGGACGCGGCCCGGCGGCCCCGGGAGAGCAGCTCGGCCTCCCCGCCGCCGCCTGGCCTCGGGCCCCGGGCCCCGGCCGCTCTCGCGCAGGCGCAGTGGCGCGGCGCTCCCGGCCCAGCGCGCATGCTCCGCGCGGCCGCCGCGCTCCCGGCCCCGGGTGGCGGCGGCGGCGGCGGCGGCGGCGGAGGAAGTTCCCGCTTCGCCTCCACCCCGGTAGCAGCTTCGCGGCCGGGGACAGCTTCCCCCGACGCCCCGCAGACCTTGCTGCCGCCGCACGCCTGTCCCAGGACCATGGGGCTGCCCAGGGGCCCGGAGGGCCAGGGGCTCCCGGAGGTAAGGACCTGCCTCTCCGCGACTCGCCCGCGTTCCTGGGAGAGGGCCGAGCCGGCGGGGCGGCGCGCGGAGCGGGGCCCGGGCCTCCTCCAGGGCGCCCCGCCCCCCTCGCAGGTGCGCCCCGGCCCCCCCCCCCCCGCCCCGCGGGGACTGACGAGCGGCTCCGCGGGCCCGCGGGACGGAGGTGGTCGCCCCGCGCAGCCCCCGCCCGCGGGCCCGGGGTCCGGGGTCCGGCTCCCGCTCCCGCGGGCAGTGCCCCTGCGCCCCGGGGCTCGCCGCGCTGGGAGTCACGAGACGGCGCCGGGACGGTCCGGGCCCCGGGCGCGGAGGGCGGTGACCTTGTGGCGCCTCCCGCCGCCTCGCGGGCTCGCCCGTGCCCGCAGCAGCAGGAAGTTCGGGGGCTGGGGGGGCGCTGGGGGGGGCCCTGGGGGGGGCGCTGGGGGGGGCGCTGGGGGGCTGTGCGGGGCCGTGCGGGGCCGGGGGCCGGGGCCCGGCGGAAGCGTGGCTGCTGCTCCGGGACGTAGCGGGGGCCTTTCCTTGCAGAGGTGTTTGTTATTAAACACTCACTGGCTCCTGAGGGATAGGATAATCGGTGGTTTCCGGATTTCCACGTTGCCTGGGAATAAAAGGAAGGAGCGTTTGCTTTTGGCTGCAGATGTCATGCCGCTAGCTAGGTGGTTTGCAAGCGTCTTTTCCTCCGCTTGATTTACTCCAGAGCTAGCATAGTGTACTCGATTCTGGAAAGAAATGGAATCCACACCGCACCTCTTCCCCGCTCCTAAGCAAGCGTGTGGCAGGATCGATTGCTTGACTCGGTGAGTGGTTCCTTCGCTTTTGACCGCCTGTGCCCCCACCACGCCACCCCACTCTCTGCCAGCCCTCAATTCTTTCATCCCACAAGTACCCACTGATGGAGGGACCACTATTCTGTGCGTGAAAGCTGGGGACATAGTGATGGAAAGACAGACTTATCTGTCAGTGTGTGATCCCAGAACCTAAGTCCATTTTGTTGGAATTGTAGGTAAACCTAAGAAATGTCATGTTGTCAGAACCCTCATATTAGGTAAGACCTTACTTACATCGACGGAATGGGGCATTGTGAAGACAGAACTGTATCGTGATACTTGACATTTCTTTGTTGCCACTTGTTTATTTTAGCTCTCCTCAAGTTTTTGCCTGGCCTTATGCTCTAGACTCCCTCTGGCCTCTCAGGTTCCTTAAATCCCTCCAATTCAGTGCCCCACAGTACTATAAATGGGGGGGGGGTGTCTTTCTAGAATAAAAAGGAACTCGGTCCTCGGTGTTGTTTAACCCTTCTGTGACTGCTAGGAGGCTGGGTCTGATTTGTCACTTTTCTAGGAGCCTAAGACAGTTCTTGGCAATTAATAGGCATAAAGAGTAAATATAGTTAAATTATTAACATTTAG
Organism: Nyctereutes procyonoides; assembly: GCF_905146905.1. Lineage (NCBI taxonomy): Eukaryota > Metazoa > Chordata > Mammalia > Carnivora > Canidae > Nyctereutes > Nyctereutes procyonoides. The sequence goes on along the minus strand of NW_026575030.1, from coordinate 6,927,618 downwards.
TTAAAAGAATAATGCATACAAACATGGATAGTGTGTGTCATTAGATTGTCACTAATCCAGTTAATTCCTTAGATTCAATTTTTTAAACCCTTTATGTTTGTGAAGGAGAGGAAGACAGCTAGACTTGGCTTTGCCCTCTAGTTTACATGAACTACAGTACAGAGCAAATGAAAATTTAGCATGCCTGGTCTAAGAGCTCATAGTCATTCATCTTTATCAGAACTTTATTCTTTTTAACAGATGTATTAGCCAATCTGATGACTTTTTATACCCTCAAAAGAGGGTATGCGTTCAGTCACTGTGTGTTGCCTAGTGGCTGTTTTCATTTTGTTTCAGTGTTTTAATCTGTGAAGTCAATATGGAGTCTTATATTCTCCATTCAGTGTCTTGCACCAGGAAGTTATTTCACAGGTTATATTGCAAAAGTGTATATACTTCTCCATTCCGGGGGTGAGTGGATAAAGAACATAGGCCATGCATCTGCCTTGGGGTTGGTCAGTGGGTATCCTTTAGGTACAAGTGGAGGCAGAAATGGTTCTCCTGGGATGAAATCTCCTTTTCTTGGAAGTGTCATGATAAGTGATGACTGACCAAATGAAGGGTTCCTGTTTTACATCCTGGGAGTTTTAAGAAAATGCTTGTATCATCTCATTTTTCTTTTCTGCTCCATCTTTGTGAATCATATTACTATTTACCTTCTCTTTTCTCTGAGTCTCGCCACTTAGAGATGTTGCTTAACTGTCAGGCCTTTTGCGAAGGAAGAAAAGGTGTGAATAGTTAACATTATTTTTGCATGTCCACCAAAAACTTGGGAATGCTCTGATAGGCTGGACCAGGGTTACTTGAGAGAGAAGTAAAACAAGCTGTCACCTTCACCACCCCCTATTGCAAGAGATTGTCAATCATTTTAATAATTCTTTGTTCAACTACTTGTTAATATGTTAGCTCCCTCTCTTGGCAATTTGTACTTCAAAATAAACTTGAATTTCCATTATCAGTGTCATGACTATGAAAACATTTTGTTAATCCACGACTGGCATAGGTCATGTACTTTATTGTAATGATTGAATATGTCATTCCATATTTAATTGTCCTTTGAGCCTTACTGCTACTTCTGAAGAGGTGTAAACATGACTGAATAATATATGGATCCTCTCCTGATCTAGCTAATAGCCCATTTCAAAAGAAAGGCATATATATTAACACCAGACATTTTACTCAGAAGAGGTTGATACTTAATTGTATGAATGGCAAGAACTATAAATAAAATGGAAATGCAGAGGAGTGACCGTTTGTCAGGGTTGGCATCAAATAGGAGCTAGAATTTGAAAATTGTTTCTGGGTGAGTAGAGAATATCAGGAGAAGGGAAGGGGTGTGAACAGTGAAGAAATGGGAATGAGCCATGCTTGAGGTGGGCCATAGCCATGACTGGATTGTTTTGAGGGGAGGTAAAGGGTGAAGCTGAAATGATAGTTTGCAGCCAAAGATCTGAATGCCAAACCAAAAACTTTGGAGTTTATCTTACAGACAGTGTATGATGCATTAATGATAAGGACTAGGGGATGAGCAAAAGAGGGATGATGCGGAAGCTGTGATTTAGGAAGGACTGAGGAAAACAGATTAAGAGAAGAAAGATTGAGAGGCAATTGCAATAGTCCTGGCATGAAGTGTAAATAAAAGGGAGGGGAGGATAAATGTGACACACATAGTAAAGGAAGATTTCACAGGCATGTTGGGTGAGGGAATAGTCAGAGGTAGGTACAAGAATTCGAGCCAGCTATACGTTGGTCGTGTTTTAGGTAGAGAAGTGGTTTTTTAATGTTCTATAGTAACAGAAGAGAGGGAAGGTACAGTTCCTGAAAGTAGATGGTGGCAAAAGTATTAGAATATTTCAGTGGTTTTAAGTTGTATATCAACATCTGGGAGTGAAGGTAAGCTTGAACTTAAAATTTTAAAGTCAGGTTCCTATTTAAATACATGAGATGAATTTATTATTTTTAAGGCAATCTCATTATGTGGCAGTAATCACCTTTCAGTGTATCTAGGTTGAAAACCCTCCTTATATTTGCTTTAGAGATCAAAAAGAGAAGTGCAGAGAAAGATACATATTTGAACTCCCTTCTTTGTTCTTGCATTGTTTGTCAGTAGCTTCTGGGACCGATTGTATATACAGTTTAAAAAAAACCCCAACACTTTGTTTTTGTCTGTAAGGAGTTTATAACATAGTCAGGAACCTGTCAAGGAAACGGCGTGTTTGAGAACAGGGAGGTGATGTGCTGTAATTTTCCTGTCCCTGGGTTCCTTCAGCACCGGATAAGTAATCTGTACTACCTGTGTGTGTCTTCTGCCACCTGTGACGATTAACACAGCTCATGGAGGCCTGAGGAATGCTATTCTTTGTGACTCTGGCAGCACTGTGTCTCCATGCTCCTGCATGAACACAGTGATAATAGCCAATGTCACCTGCTCCTTAGCTATTAAATTGTGGCATCAGAGGATGCACCCAGTGGTCCTGTACTCAAGGTAGCTTTTACCAGCCTAACTTTTACCTTTTGTTTTAGGTAGAAACAAGAGAAGATGAAGAACAAAATGTCAAGCTAACTGAAATTCTGGAGCTTTTGGTGGCAGCTGGGTATTTCAGGGCAAGAATTAAAGGTTTATCACCTTTTGACAAGGTAAGAGGAAACCTTACTAGCCATTAGGCTGTGTTTTGTTGGAGTGACATGGCTTACCAGGGTTGAGAAAAGAGGAAGAGATTGTGTTTTTACTTTATCCAGTGTCCATATTTCTTTCTGATTCACGTTTGTTATTAGAATTGTTCCAATTTCCTATTAAAAGAAAATAAAAATCTATCAGCAGATATGCTGTGAATTCCTTTTCTGTGTACAGATCTTTGGGAAGTGCAAAGAAGCATTAGAAATAGTTCTTCCTTTTAAGGAACTTACAGTTTGGGTGGAAAGATAAAGCTTATGTAAGATAAAATAATCCAAGTTAATAAGGAGCTGTCCCAAGTCAGTATGCTCACAATTGCCAGATATTCTAATGATGGTAAATTCTGATTTTAGAGGAGAGAGAAGTCACTATGGGATGAAATCTGTTAATTCAGCAGAACCTTCAAGAATTAAGCACAAGGCATAGTAATAAGTGTTGAGGGCACAGAGATAAGACTCAGGGAGCCCAGCTTCTATAGCATAGGGAAGGAAGACAGGTAAAGCAACATATGTAGAATAAGTGTCACAATGCAGTAAGTGCAGCAGAGATGAAGCTTCCAGATCAGACAGCAGGAAAGCTTTCCTGGTGGAAGAAAGTGTTGAGTGCTTCAGTGGGCCACAGCCTGGCCTTGCATAACAATCACTGTGGATTGTTGTAAATACAGATGTTGAGGCCTTGCCCTTTGATATTTTGGTTAGAACTGGGCTGGGGCCTGGAATCTGTATTTTATAGGCATCTCATGTGTGTCTAAAACACAGCCAAGGATAAGAGTCCCTATTGTTTTTTCTAACATCAAGCTGTGCCTGAAAAGGATTTTGTTTCGAAGTGGTGTTTTAGCCTCAGTCTCATTTGCATCTCTGAGAAATCCTATGAGAAAAGTAGAGCAGGGATTCTCCTCTCCTTTAGATACATGAAAAAAATAAAATGTATGGAAATTCAGTAATGAGCCACAAATGTCAGCCTTGCTACTAACCTGTCTGTGATCTGTAAAACATACAATTCCTCTGGAGTCTGGCACATCCCTGAAACTGGATTAAGACTTCTCCTGGCTGAGAATTAATGTCCATCCCTCTCAGTATAAAGAGGATCTGTGAATGGTGTGCCCATGTCTTAGTGTAAGTCAGCTTCTTGGTCACACTAGCCACATTTCAGGTGCTCAGTAGCCGTATGTGGCTAGTAGCCACCGTATTGGATGGTACAGATACATTAACGTCACTGTGGAGAGTTTTATTCATTGGTGCTATTTTAGATGAATTGTAGTTGATGGAGTCAGAAGAACACATATACTCTCTCAAAAGATATGTATTTTTGTGTAGTCATTGATTCTGTAAAAACTACTTGTTTTTTTTTCTACCTTCCATTTCTTCCCCTATCCCCAAGCTAGAAAGAGAAAACAGATACTTTCTTTGTGTCTTGCAGGTAGTAGGAGGAATGACTTGGTGCATTACCACTTGCAGCTTTGACATAGACGTTGATTTGCTCTTTCAGGAAAACTCTACAATAGGACAAAAAATGTAAGTTGTCAGGGTTTGCCATAGAAGAGCCTAAAGGGGGTGAAGGGAGCTAACTTTTGAGTGTCTACTATATGCCAAAAGTTGTGCCAAACACTTTGCATGTTTTATTTTAATTTTCATTGCAACAGGTATTATCACACTTTTATGTATTATGAAATTGAGGTTGATAGAAGCCATGGTCACATAGTTAGCATGAGTCATTTAATGCTCAGACTATTTTTTTTTAACACTCTCTCTCTCTCTCTTTTCCCTAGTTTCATTGAGATTATCATCCTATAATATTGTATTAATTTAAGGTGTACTACATAATGTTTTGATATATATATATATTGCAAAATGATCACAGTAAATTTAGTTAACATCCATCACCGCACATAGTTGTAAATGTTTTTTCTTATGGTATGGACTTTTAACACCTACTGTCTTGGCAGCTTTCAAGTATACAATATGGTGTTGTTAATTCTAGTCACCATGCTGTAGATCACATCCCCACTTACCTATCTTATAACTGCAAGTACGTTTTGTACTTATTGTCTCCCTTTACCCATTTCCCTCAGCTCCCACCCTTTTGCCTCCGGCAGCCACTAATGTGTTCTCTGTTTCTATGAATTCAGTTATGCTGGACTCCATATACACATGAAATTGTACAGTATTTGTTTTTTCTCTGATTTATTTCACTTAGTATAATGCCCTCAGAGTCCGTTCATGTTGCAAATGGCAAGATGTCCTTTTTTCTTTTATGGCTGAATAATATTCCAGTGTGTGTGTGTTCGTTCATCCATGCATGGACACTTAGGTTGTTTCAGTGATTGGCTATTGTGAATAATTCTGCAGTGAACGTGGGGGTGCAGATATTTCTTGGATATACTGACATCATTTCCTTCTGGTAAATGCTCACAAGTGAAATTGTTGGATCATATGACAGTTCTATGATTTTTTAAATTTTTTTGAAGAATGTCCATACTGTTTTCCATAGGGGCTGTAACAATTTATAATTTCACCAGCAGTGGACAAAGATTCCTTTTCCTCCATAGCCTTGCTGATGTCAGTTATCTTTAGTTTCTTTGAGTTTAGCCATTCCAACAAGTGTGAGGTACTATCACATTGTGGTTTTGATTTGCATTTTCCTGATGATTAGTGATGTTCAGTAACTCAAATAGTTTTTCTAATACTCTAATAGTTTCCAGTAGCTGCTTAGTTTCTCTCTGTCCAAAGGCAGCTGGAAGGAATGTATTGGATGGAAGTTGAATAGGGTGAGGAGAGAATCTTTCCCTCCCCACTGCCTCTGTGTAAGGCAGAGCCTCACTTTGCCTGCCATTGAGAGAAGGCAGCGTGGACTCCTTGCTAGAGGTTTCACCTGAGTGTATGCTGCCCAGTCTTCCATAGCTCACCATAACTTGGTGACTTCATTAGACCACTAAGGATCCCTGGTTCTGCCCAGCCCTGCCATTGGGCGCTGTATGACCTTGGACAAGCCTCAGTTCCATTATCTGTCAGGGATTTGTGTTTTCAGATTTGTGTGCATCTGTGACTTATTTAATCATTTTTCTGAGGCCTTATCCTCCCCCAGGAAAAAACTCTTCCAAATGGATTAAAGGTGGTTTGCAAATATGCATAAGAAGCAGTGATAGAGAAAAGGGGAAGCAAAGCAGACGGAAAACAAATGGAGTTGGGGAAAAGGCTACAATATTCGTCATGGGCCACAACATGCCTTGTTTTCCTGAGGATGGGCCACAGATTTGGCTCTAAGCTTTCTGGCAGCCAACAAAAAGAGAAAAACATGATAAATTACCCAATTCACAGTTTCCATACAGAAGAAAAATTGGGCCCACAGAATCACCGAAATTCTTAATAATAAGACCAAAGTGTATCTCTCGGCTCCTCATTAAAGAGGACGTATTGTTCTCTGGACGCTGCTCATCAGTGCCTAGCCATGACTAGCAGAGCTCTACATCTGTAGCATCTGTCATTCTGGGACTGTGGCATCGTACCCAGTGACCTGTAGTGAAAAGTCCTTCACTGGGAATCAGTGGGACAGAATCTGGGCATATGGTTCTGCTCTCTGCTAGTTAGGCTAAATCCAGAGGTAGATTTTTATCCTTGTGTGTTTGAGTTTTTTTGTTTCTATTGTGTAGGTGCTACATCCATGAAATAAAAAATAATACTGCCAAAGGGTTCCAATACACAGCTAATGTCTCTCCTCCTGTTCCTATTCTGTACCCTGGTTTTATTCCCCAGAAAGAATCAGCTTTGAGTTTAGGTTTTAGATTTTTCAGAGAGCTCACTTCTACATCTTTAACCATGTACGTTTCATTCAAGTCTGATAGGAGGAATTTAGCTTACCTACACTACTCACTATATCCCTTTTGTCTTCCATCTTCCAGTTTTGTGATTATTATCTGTTTTTTTTTCTATGATCACTTTTTTGACTCATTTACATCAGATGGTTTCTCCTGGTTCCTAGCTATGTAGGGTAAATGTTTTACTATCCATTTTTCCTTCTTTTCAGCCTACATCTACCATCATATCATTACTCTTACAATGTTCAGGGCATAGTATTTATAATCTGTTCTGTAATCACAATTAAATTGTTCATGCTTTATCTACAGATAGATTCTAAAAGTAAATCTATAAAGTGATTACAGTAAGAACAGAATTGTGATGGTGCCAGAGAAAAAGAAATGTAATCTTCTGGACCATGATAGTGCTCTTTGATGGAGAATATTCAAAATATTAGAGTCAAAAGGAATCTTCATTTATTCATTGACTCACCAAATATTTTATTGAGTCCCTACTATGGGTCAGGCATTGTTCTGGGTACTTTGGATATTTTACTAAAAATGTCCTACCCTCACAGAGCTTAGAGTTTTTTGGGGGGAGACAGACCATAAATAATTTAATAAATAATTGAGTTATACATAGAAGTAGTATGTGCTATGAAAAGAAATTGTAGCTGGGAAGGTATATGAAGGTTTGGAGGCAGTTGTCTAACTTTAGGTCAGTGTGGCCTCATTGAGAAGGTGATATGGGAGCTAAGACCTGAGAGAAAAGGAGATCATGAGTGTGGAGGTTCCAAACAGAAGTTTACCTGGAGTGCAGTGAGGTGGGGAGAGCAATGGGAGAGGTGCAGATTTTATGGAGGCCAGATCAGGTTGAGCTTTGTAGGTCAGAATAGAGTTTACTCCAAGTGAGATGGGAAATTCTTGAAGGGTTTAGAGCAGAAGAGGAACATAATCTGTTCATAATCGATTTCAGAAGGAACCCTCTGATTACTGACTAAGGGGGTGAAATTGGCAGCAGGGAGATTCTTTAGCATACTGTAGCCATGCTTACAGAAGAAGATGGTGGCCAGGACAGTGGGCTAGCAATAGAGGGATTCTGGATCTGTTTTAAAGGTAGAAACAACAGGATGTCATGACAAATTGGATTTGAGTGTGAATAAGAGAGGAGTCAGAACCCAAGTTCTGAGGTGCTTGGGCTGAGCAAGTGGAGGTGGTCTCTATGAAAAGTCACTAAAAATCAGGCACACTGTAATTTGCATCATATTTTTATAGCTTATTTTCCTTGAGTTTCTGATTGCCTTTTTTATATCTTGACAAGGAAGCACATAGCTTTACCTGTAGCTCAGATCAGCCAGATTCTTAGTCTATTAACATAAATTTACTATCTTCTCGAGGACACTCTTGATTGAAGCCTCTTTTTCAGTTTAAGTGATTATTTTCTACACCTGTGGCACTCTTGCTTTGCTGGGATTTCTTTCAATTGCATTCGTTCTACACCAGTTTTATCATTTCTTAGGTTCTATGTATCCCTTCTTCCTGAATTCCCTTGGAGTTTTTTTTTTTTATTTATTATTTATGATAGTCACACACACAGAGAGAGAGAGAGAGAGAGAGAGAGAGAGAGAGGCAGAGACACAGGCAGAGGGATAAGCAGGCTCCATGCACCGGGAGCCCGACGTGGGACTCGATCCCGGGTCTCCAGGATCGCGCCCTGGGCCAAAGGCAGGCGCCAAACCACTGCGCCACCCAGGGATCCCCTCCCTTGAAGTTTTTTATGGTGACTCTTAACCCCTTTTTCACCTTGGGTGTTATGGTACTTCCCTATCAGTGACAGTACTCTTAATAGATACTGGAGCAGTGTTTTTTATGCAGATTCTTAATCTCAAATCCAAAAAATAACGAAAACAGGCTTTTTCTTTCAAAGTGTGGATACAAAACTCATTTGGAAACAAAACATGACCTGAACTTAAAGCTATTTATAGTGATCCCACTTGGGTGAATATTCATTAAGTTTTAAAAATTTTATTTAAATTCAATTAGTTAACATAAAATACATTATTGGTTTCAGAGGTAGAGGTCAGTGATTCATCAGACTTACATAATACCCAGTGCTCATTACATTACATGCCCTCCTTAATGCCCATCATCCAGTTACCCCATCCCTTGACCCTCCTCCCCTCCAGTGACCCTCAATTTGTTTCCTATGTTTAAGTCTCTTATGGTTTGTCTCCCTCTCTGTTCATTTTATTTTTTTCCTCTCTTCCCCAGTGATCCTCTGTTTTGTTTCTTAAATTCCACATATGAGGGAGATCATATGATAATTGTCTTTCTCTGACTGACTTACTTCACTTAGCATAATACCCTGCAGTTCCATGTCATTACAAATGGCAAGATTTTATTTTTTTTGATGGCTGAGTAGTAGTCCATTGTGTGTGTGTGTGTATATACATCTTTATTCATCTGTCGATGGACATCTGGGCTCTTTCCATAGTTTGGCTATTGTAGACATTGCTGCTCTAAACATTGGGGAGCAGGTGCTCCTTTGGATCATTACATTTGTATCTTTGGGGTAAATACTTAGTAGTGCAATTGCTGGGTCATAGGGTAGCTCTATTTTCAACTGTTTGAGGAGCTTCCATATTGTCTTCCAGAGTGGCTTTACCAGCTTGCATTCCCACCAACAGTGAAGAGGATTCCCCTTTCTCTGTGTCCTCACCAACATCTGTCATTTCCTGACTTGTTAATTTTAGCCATTCTGACTGGTGTGAGGTGGTATCTTACTGTAGTTTTGATGTGTATTTCCTAATGCCGAGTGATATGGAACATTTTTTCATGTGTCTGTTGGCCATTTGTATGTCTTCTCTGGAGAAATGTCTGTTCATGTAATCTGCCCATTTCTTGATTGGATTATTCTTTGGGTGTTGAGTGTCATAAGTTCTTTATAGATTTTTGGATGTACTTTTATCTGATGTGTCATTTGCACATTCTGTAGGTTGCCTTTTGATTTTGTCAGATGTTTCCTTTGCTATGCAAAAGCTTTTATTTTATTTTATTTTAATTTATTTTATTTTATTTATTTTTAATTGAAGTTCAATTTGCCAACATATAGTATAACACCCAGTGCTCATCCTGTCACGTGCCTGGGCCTCAGTGCCCATCACCCAGTCATCCCATCCCCCGGCCTGCCTCCCCTTCCACTACACCTTGTTTGTTTCCCGGAGTTAGGAGTCTCATGTTTTGTCACCATCTCTAATTTTTCCCACTCATTTTCCCTCCTTTCCTCCATAGTCCCTTTCACTATTTCTTATATTTCCTGTATCAGTGAAACCATATAATGATTGCCCTTCTCCAATTTACTTACTTCACTCAGCATAATACCCCCCAATTCCATCCACATCAAAGCAAATGGTGGGTATTTGTTGTTTCTAATGGCTGAGTAATATTCCATTGTATATATATATACCACATCTTCTTTATCCATTCATGTTATAGATGGACATCGAGGCTCCTTAATCAAGTCCCAGTAGTTCACTCTTGCCTTTGTTTCCCTTACCTTTGGAGACGTGTCTAACAAGAAGTTGCTGTGGCCAAGGTCAAAGAAGTTGCTGCCGGTGTTCTCTTCTAGGGTTTTGATGGATTCCTGAATATTCATAAGTTTTGCTGCAGAAATAATAATTTCTTCAAGTATAGACTTCACTTGGGCTCTACGTAATATATAATAATATATGCCTCTTAGGTACAGGAAAATGCAAACATCTAAAAAAGTTCTGAATTCTGAAACACGTGGCCCCAAAGGATTTGGATAGAGTTGAGAATATATAGTATTATGTTCTCTGGTAAGTACTTGATGTGCTTTTAAGTGCAGAGCCATGAACTATAACTGTGTGCAAAGCTTGGTACAGGGGTTTGCATAACTCATGGTCCTCCAGACTCTGAGCAGTGCATCAGGCATTTGGGTCTCAACATCTGTAAGAGAAAAGCAATAGCCAAAATATACTGAATTATTCAAAAATCTTTTCTGTTTGGTTTTGTAGTATATTCTGTGTTTGAGGTTCCTCTCCACAGAGTTTCTCTATAGGTGCAAGTTAGACTACCACTGCCTTATATTTGCAGTGCCTCAGTATGTCCTAGCTGATGTGTTGGGGGGCCAGGTAGCATTGTCTGGGGAGTGCACTTGCCTTTTGAGGGCTTGATTATCTTTTAGGCTATTTTCTATGCGTGCCCAATTGAGGCCTTTTTGTTCTTTTGATTTTTTTTTTTTTTTGAGAGTTTCATGAGCTTCTACCTACATCCTCCTTCTACCCTCCCAGCCTGTCCTAAAGCTCCATTAGTACAGAGTCTGTGCTCAGAGATCATGAGATTTTAGACTTATAATTGAGTTCAGCAACACACAAGTAGGCACCTATGTACAGAGGACTTGTGCATGCATTTTACTATTTTACCTTCACAACAAGTTTTAGTAAGTAGGACAGGCATTATTCCTCATTGTATGATGAGAGTATTGGACCAGAGGGATCAGGTGACTTGCCAAAAGCCCCAGAGCTGATGATGGAGCTGGAATTTAGTTTAATTCACTTTCTTTCAAACTGTTTGCAGTAGGGGAGGAAGCAGTGTACTGTACTGAACAGTCTTAAAAACTAAAGGAATCAATTAACAATAATCGTGCCTCAGATAAACCTCATTGGCTACAATACTGCCACTGTGCAAAGCTAAAAACTGAAGGAATCAAACCAATCACCTGTAGTGACTGTTAAAATCTTAGGTTAGGAAGCCTGACTGAGGACCTCTGCATTTGTCACTTTCCCAGATTTTCAGAAAGTCAGAGAATCTACCCTGAGCTCCAGGGAGAAACAGATAGGGTCTGGTAGGCTTCTACAAGAAATCCTAACTTTTGCCCCCTACCCTTAGCCTGCCTGTGTCTCCCCCACGTCCCTCCCTTGGCCCAGCAACGTTTTTCCTCCAGCTGCTTCCATATGCTGCTGAACAAGACCTCAGTCTTGGCAGTGATTCATGGGAAGCGGGTTTAAGAGGCTTATAAACCCTAAGATGACCCCGGGAATCCTTCCCTCAGGGCCTTTATTAACTTGGAAAATAGTCAGTCTCTAAGCAGTGGCCAGAGACAAGTTGGTCTGAAGGTAGAGAGGGTTGGCTAGATAGTGTTGGAGGTCCCAGCCTCTTATTTTTAAGCTACTGAATGGTTCTGTGCAACCAGTGACCCTATGCAGACTCAGATCTGCAGCCACTAGGGGGAGCTTTCCTCTCACTGAAACAAAATATAACTGAGCAGAAATGCCCCAATTATATTAATAGTTAATACCTACCCTGAGCAAGGATGCCAACTTAGGGTCATCTTCATTTGCTAAGCTTGGAGTTTAGGGAGCAAGGCCAATGAGGCACCAGTCTCTTATCCTCACAAGTTTCAAAGAAATTAAAGCATGGGAGTCTGATAGAGATTAAAATAAAAAATAAAGTATGTTATAGAGAGAGCCTTAGATATGCTACCAATTGAGTTTGTTAATACTTGCCTACCAAACTATCCTATTTGAGCGCAGCAGCAGCTGGACAGCCATAGGCTTCCCCACTGAGGCAGCCACACATCTCATAGCAAAAAAGACACATGTGTCCTAAAGACAGACTTCTCAGAAAGGAGCGACAGTTGTAGTGGCTGAGAGCTACAGGACAGTTTCCTTCCGTGTCTCAGACCTTTTGGATAATTCACATATGTACTCCCTCTGCTGGGGATGAAAATGTTCTCCTGTAGGCTTCCCTTCTGGGAGGTGAATGCTCCCTCCCTTTGTGAGTGTATGCTGTAGACTATCCATCTTCCCATGTCCATATTTTTTACCCTTAACATATTGGGCTTGACATTGATATTATGATCCATGGAACTGGGGGTGTGGATATTTCTCTTAGCAGTTTTAACCTTGGTGACACCATGTAAAGCTACTGTCTAGTAATAAACGTAGGTTTGTAGTGTGTTCTCCAGGGACCATTCCCTGGGGAGCTCCCTAGCTTTTCTCCCTAGAGTTTATTTAGTTTCTGCTAAGACCAAGGGGATGGAACTTACTAAGGGAAGCATAGGTAAGACAATAATTGCTCTCACCCAGGCCTTTGTTATATGTTGGTCTTAAGGGTGTCTGTCTCTTGGGAAGGATTATGGAGCTACAGAGAGACTAAAGCATACAAGATTTCTTTGAACAAGGAACACTTTAGGTAGACCTAGACTTGCTGTATTTGAAGCGTCTAGTAAGACCTGGGGACCTTGTTCACTGGGGCTTTCCTCTATTAGGAAATAGTGCTCACTTGTAGACAAGACCATAGTCGTGGCTGTAACTGGCTAAAAAATTTTTAAAGGGTTTTAGATGGGACTATAACCTAAACTATCTATGTAAGCTGAGCCAGAAGCCCCCATTTCTCCATATGGCCCCACAAGGCCATGCCTTGTGACTGTTTCTCAAGGCAGACTCACTAAATAACTTCTGCTGTTTCCTCTTGAATCTGATCCAATTAAGATGTAAGAAACAGGAACCAGACACTTGGAGATCAAATATCAGCTGAGTAGAGAAGGAAACTTAAATCTATGGTGGTGGACTTGCACACAGATCACTCTATCACTCCTGCCATAAAGCTGTCCCACCCAGGTCCAGGGAGCAGGGGGAGGATGCAAGAAGAATGAGCAAGAAGAATGCTCTGGGGTCTCAGGGAGCCCTGTTCTTCCCCCCTCTACTCCCAGATGTTTCATAGGACTGAAGCAAGGTATCAGGGAGAGATCAAATAACCCCTCATGAGAAACAGAAAAATTCTGCTCTCTGGAAAAAAAGAACAAGGACATGGTTTCCTCAAATCTAAGGTTAATTTCAAAGTATCAAAAAAAAATGAAAGGCTATTTTTTATTTTAAAAATACTTTTATACCAGAGTGGAGAACTCCATTTTTTTTTTTTTAAGCATAAGTCCCTGTGTTTTGTCTTAATATTCTGGGCACCCAGCACAGGCCCTGGTAATTATTTGTGGCCTGAATGCTATTTAGAACAAGTTTTTTTAATGTGTGACCTAGTGGTTCCCAGGTTTTTTTGAAAATGTAGGTCAGTAAAATGAAATATAAAAGACAATGAGGCACTGATAACTTTTTATTTTACCATGTGAAGATATTAAATAATAATTGCTACCTCAAACATCACTATAATTTCATAAAGAAACAGTATGTTTTAATATAAAAAAGGTAGGGAGGGATCCCTGGGTGGCGCAGTGGTTTGGCACCTGCCTTTGGCCCAGGGCGCGATCCTGGAGACCCGGGATCGAATCCTACAACGGGCTCCCGGTGCATGGAGCCTGCTTCTCCCTCTGCCTGTGTCTCTGCCTCTCTCTCTCTCTCTCTCTCTCTGTGACTATCATAAATAAATATAAAAATTAAAAAAAAAAGGGAGAACAAAATTCTAGAATAAACTATGAAAGCTGCAGTGTGGCCTTAGATGCACGCATACACGCACATCTAAACAGTGCTTATATTTCTCATTTTGCAGCCAGCCAAGAGAAGCTTGGTCATGGTCTGGTGTTGAAAAGCCCCAGATTCTTCTGGAATGCTGCCCAGACTTGAGAGATGTCTTAAGGGCCACTTAGTGTATTCTCACTCTTTGCTTGTTGTTTTTTCCGAACAGAGCGCTATCAGAAAAGATCGTCTCAGTCCTGCCAAGGATGAAGTGTCCACACCAGCTGGAGCCCCACCAGATCCAGGGCATGGATTTTATTCATATATTTCCTGTTGTTCAGGTGAGAGCCTTTATGTGATTTCTTGTCCTCTGCACATCAGAATTCCTACATGGTCTGGCTCTCAGGCCATCTGGCCTAGATCCTGGATCTGATGGGTGTGGTATGGAATTGGTGGAGCAGGACATGATTGTGCTTCCTGATGTCATCCTCAGAAGGTTGCCAGTACTCCATCTCTTCTGCCCTAGTTTCACTGTCACTTTCACCGTCACCTATTGTGGTCTTTGAATGTTCCCATTAATTGGTTTTCATTCCCCTTTTGGTAAAGATAGAACCCTATAGCCCCCCCATGGGGACCTGTCCCAGCTATCCAGCCTAACTTTATTCCTTGTTCTTTCTGTTCTAGCCCCTCTGACTTTCCCTCAGATTTTTTTCATACATATTATGCTTCCTCCTATCATGGGGCCTTTCCTTCAGGCTGGAAAGCTCTTCCCTTTCTCTCCTTACCTACTTAATCCATATTCATCTTTCAGATCTCAATTCTACCAAACCTCTTCAAGAGAGCTTCCATTAGGGACGCCTGGGTGGCTCAGCAGTTGAGCATCTGCCTTTGGCCCAGGGCGTGATCCCCACATCCTGGGATCGAGTCCCACGTCGGGCTTCCTGCATGGAGCCTGCTTCTCCCTCTGCCTGTGTCTCTGCCTCTCTCTGTGTGTCTCTCATGAATAAATAAATTAAAAAAAAAAAAAAAGCTTCCATTAGCCACCTCCCCCGCCCCCAATCTAGAACAGGTTCCTTTGCTATATACACTCATATTGGCCACATTCCTTTCCTTTGTAGGGATCTTCCTTGCTGCAGTTTGTAACCATGTGTATCTGTCTGGTCACTTCTGTCCTACCTGTCAGACCTTCTCAAGCTTCTTGGTGGCAGGCACCATAGTTGCCTTGCTCACTGTAGTGTCTCCAGCACCTTGTGGAATATCTGGCACTGTGTAGGCAGTTAGTCTTTATTTGATGACTAGATGTCTGATGTGAGGTCATTTCCACCCTGGCTGTTTTCCAAGGCTCTGTGATTAAGTGGCTCATGCTGTACAGCCTCCTACAACCTTGTGGTCTGTTGTCTCAGCTTCTTCTGGGCACTTTGAAAAGAGGAGGAGCAAAGAGCCTGCTGTATCAACAGCACTTTGCAAATGATCTTAATAGAGTTCTTTGAAGCCTTGATTTTAATCCCAGTCCTTATGTATGAGGAAAGTGAGATGCAAAGAAAGTAATTCATTTGCTGAAGGGCAGAGAACTGGTGTGCAGACAAGATTCCAGTCTAAACTCCTTGTCACTAAACCTACTTTTCTCACCGTGCCACTCATGCAATTTGTGCTTGAAGTCTTCCAATCCTGCATTAAGATTAGGTAGCACAGGGTTTGAGAGCACACACTCAAGAGGCTTCCTGGGTTCAGATCCTGGCTCTGCCACTTAGTTGCATAACCTTATGACCCACAAGGTCATAACTTAGTTTCATGACTCAAATGACTTAACTTTTCATCTGTTAAATAGAAACAGTAATAGCACCTACCTGACAAGATGAGAATTAAGTACATTAATATGTATAAAGCACTTAGCTGAAGCACCAGCCCATTTTAGTAAGTACTTTCTAACTGTTCAGTGGTCCTTTCTGGTTTTGTTACTGTTATAGTGGACTTTCCCCTGCACTGGACTTTCAGTCAAATCCCATGAAATTTGTAAATCGGAAGCTAAGACTTTAACTCGGAATTTAATTTGTTAGGTCCATTAGACTTTCTGTATCCAATGCAAGGGGTGAGGGGGGATCTCCTGATCCCTTGTGTGAAAACAGGAAATAAGGACCCCATGCTGATTATTACTGAAACTTCCACCACTACCACACTGTGAAGTTATTGGCTTTTCCCCCAAAGCCTGAAGGTCTAGTTATTAGACCTTACTCGGCCCTATGGTAGAACTTTGAGAGCAAAAGAATGTGGTCCAGATAGATGATGAAAGGGAAGTGATCTGTTACTGGTTTGGGCATTTTGAATGTCTGTTCTGGGTTGTACATGGAATGCCAGAGGGCTTCTGGTATAGATGTGAGAATATAGGTTACCAGATTTCTTGATTTCATGGATCCATAAAATTTTAAAGCAAAAATGGAGGTTGACCTATGGTTGCCACCTATATTTTGCCAGGCAAGAACATCTTTTAAAAGTAACAACTAGGGGATCCCTGGGTGGCGCAGCGGTTTAGCGCCTGCCTTTGGCCCAGGGCGTGATCCTGGAGACCCAGGATCGAATCCCACGTCGGGCTCCCGGTGCATGGAGCCTGCTTCTCCCTCTGCCTATGTCTCTGCCTCTCTCTCTCTCTCTCTCTCTGTGACTATCATAAATAAATAAAAATTAAAATATATATATATATAAAAAATTAAAAAATAAATAAATAAAAGTAACAACTATCAAAACAAACACTTAAGTACAGTGAATAAACTGGTGGTTGCAGAGGGACTGTAGGGGAGGCTTGGGCAAAATAGGTGAAAGGAATAATAAAGAGGTACCAGCTTCCAGCTATAAAATAAATAAGTCACAGACGTGAAAGTGAAAAGTACAGCATAGGAAATATAGTCAGTACTATTGTGATAACACTGTGTGGTGACAGATGGTGACTGCATTTATCATGGTGAGCACTGAGTAATGTATAGAATTGTTGAATCATTATGTTGTATACCTGAAACAAATATAACATTGTACATCAATTATACTTCAATAAAAAATATTTTTTTAAGTAACAACTATCTTTCTCTGTCATTTCCTAAAAGAAAGACCTTTTAACTCTCAATCTCAGAATAAAAGACAGTCCTTCAAATGGAATACTTGAAAATATTATGAAAAAACTAACCATGTGCTTGACATTTTTTGCCTGTTTCACTGGAGACCGGTGAAAGAGCAGTGGTCAAGCTAGTGGTCTTGAGTGACTCTAGAGGTTCACCACCTTCATTCACACTGTTTAGCACAGCTGTAGTTACACTCCGATTGCTAACCCAGAGAAAAATGGTTCTAACTTCCAGCCCCAGTAGTTCCAGGTCACATCTTTTTCTCCCATGCCAGACACATGAATCCTGTGATGGCAGGTATTTTTCTTGAGTGCTAGGCACCCAGGGCAGAGTTTGGCTGTCCAAGAAGTTCTCTCCACAGCCCTTCTCTCTAGGAACTCCAAAATAGTGACTGATTCTCCAAATCCTGAGACTCCGTATCTTCCTTATCTGATTACACTCACCAGGATCTGGCAAAGTAACAACTCAGTGTAGATCTAATTCATGGAGGAACATTTGAAAGAGAAACAACTTTGAAGGTCCAGAAACTGGATCTCCCCATCCAAAAGGAAAGTAGAAAGAAATTGAGTTGAGCAAGGAGTCTGCCTCCTTAATTGTTCGGGGCCATGATGCTGGGTGGGGTGCAGGAGAGCGGCTACAGAAGCTCTGAACATTGTCTGATCTTCTGCCCCTGCTTCTGAGTTTTAGTGCCTGGGGTCATTGTTTGGAGGTGGGGTGGAGTAGAGTGATAGAAATAAATAGAAGATAATAATACAAGAATATTCCTCATAGTTATTTGCAAGCACCCCCCATCTTGGGCAGCTGCTTTCCAAACATGTCCTTACTTGAGCTGGCTGCCCTCTGTGAGCAAGCATTCTGTCCATCCCTGCAGGAGCACAATGCCATATGCCATGTGTCTGCTTGCCTACATAGCTAAACCTTGCCAGGTGTGTTGCGCTCCTGGGGAAATACAACTACTATCCACAGACTGCTTCCGAGTTGTAGTAGGTCTCTCGGGACAGAGGATGGCGACTCCGACAGATGGCCTCCCCCTGTATGATGCTCTTTAGTTATAAAACAAGGAGTGAATGAAAAGCCAGGGATGAAAAACAAAGGCTGTGTTTTTGTATTTTACAATCTTACTCTCAGAGTACCTAGATCTTCCACAGGTTATGGGGTTGGGAGTGTGTCTTTGTGTTGTAATTAACAGGAAGTATAAGTAGAGAGCAATGAAGAACAGCTACTTTGCATATCGGCCCAGTAAAGCTGGAAAACATTTAATAAAATCTGTATGTCCAGTCTTTTGGTATGGAAGAGCCTCTGAGTTGTGACTCAGCCTTCGCTTGCTACCTATAGAACAATGAACAGATGATATAGTCTCTTTGAGCTTCAGGTTCTATACGACGTGGCCAGTACTTACAATGTTGTGTGGGTTAAGAGAACAAATGCTGTGAGTACCTGGCTTACTTGAAGCCCAGGGCTGGGTACTCAGCAAACCTGTTCTCCAATCAGAATATTTGGGGATTGTTTGTTTGGGGATTGTTTCAGCCAATGAAACAAGAGGTTCTCTGAAGTCCTTCCCTTTCCCTGGTCTGTGGTGCAGGCAGCACTATCCCATTGGATCTTAGCTTCTCAGATGCCCAACTAGCTGCTCTTCACCTAGGACAGTACACATGGACAGTTTCTCATCACCTGGTCGGTTCAAGGATAGTGATTGGGGTTCACAAATTGTACTAACTCCAAGTTGGCCTTTACCACAGTGGTGTTACATCCCTGTCCTCACATTTCCTTTTTTTTTTTTTTAATTTATTTATGATAGTTAGAGAGAGAGAGAGAGAGGCAGAGACATAGGCAGAGGGAGAAGCAGGCTCCATGCACCGGGAGCCCGATGTGGGATTCAATCCTGGGTCTCCAGGATCGCGCCCTGGGCCAAAGGCAGGCGCCAAACCGCTGCGCCACCCAGGGATCCCTGTCCTCACATTTCCTAACTTTCTTTCCCAGTGGCTGGTGAAGCGAGCTATAGAAACAAAGGAAGAGATGGGCGACTACATCCGCTCCTATTCCATATCCCAGTTCCAGAAAACCTACAGTCTCCCTGAGGTCAGTATCTTCCTTCCTTTTCTCGTCCGACTGAGAACACGTGCGTACATGTAGAGACTCCCCAGGAAGGAGCAGAGTAAGCTCAAGTTCTTCTGCATGACATCTCTGCCCCTACCTGGCCAGCATTGACAGTGGGCATCCTGGTTTGTAAGAACTGCCTCTTTAAATGGGTACTGGGTGTCAAGTCCTGCAATTTCATCCTTTTCTCTCGCTTTTAGGACTTGATTCAGAACTTTTATTAAATTATAAGAATATGAGTATATTTCATTAAGAGTACATATAAAGCTCTTCAAGAGACCACCTAGGTCGTTGCCTAGGGGATTCCTGTAGTAACAGTTTCATAGTAACCACCCCCGACACACACAGTAATAACAACTGATACCTATTGAATAATACTTAACTACACTAAGTCCCAGCGCATCACATGCCTTCTTTTTAATTTTCACAACTGCTCCCTGACGTAGGTGGTGGTGTCCCCATTTACAGACAGTGAAACTGAGGCTTAGAGGCTAGGTAGCTTGCCCTGGGTATCAGAGCTCATAAGGATTTGAACGAGAATACTTGTCTTCACCAATACACTCTGGGGTCCCCCTCTTTCTTACCACCTTGGGATCTGTTTGGCCATAGCTTCTTCCCATGCATAATATATCCCAATTTGTTAGAAGATTGAGGCTTCTCCAGGCAGAGCTGTGATGAGAAATCAATTTGTAAGACAGGTTTCTGAGAAGTCCGGTTGAGTTTCACTCTTCACAAAGGGTTTGTTTAATCCCTGTGTTTTGTCTTGCAGGATGATGACTTCATAAAGAGGAAAGAAAAGGCCATCAAGACAGTCGTTGATCTTTCAGTAAGTTCCCCTGTCCTTGTGTAAGGGTAGAACATAGGTTCCTAGCCTCCAAATAGCCCTGTGGTTCAAATTCCAAAACCCTTGCCCAGTCCCTCCTGGGATTGCCCAGTGCTGACCTCAGGTGGTTGTGTGAGAGAAACCCTGTCTACCTCAGTGCCCATATCTGGACACCAGCATTCACAGGTAGAAAATGCCACAATCATGGCCCTGGGTTTTTCTTAGTTTGAAATTTACAGGAGAAATTTTCCAAATCCAAAGTCTTTCCTCATTTGTGCTACTGGCAGGTATAAACTTTGAATAGCTTCAAAGAGTAGATGATGAACTAGAGGTGGTAAATTGAGGTTAGCACCCCTTGATGGCTTTGGAGAGGCACAGCAGCTCCTGAACTTTATGTGGGACACATTAGGAGGGCCTTGGTCATCACATACTGTGTATCTTAACCATGGGGCCTGCACTTATGCACCCACTCCACCAGTGCAAGGGTCAGAGGAGAGCTTTTCAAACCTTTCTGGGCCAGAGTCCAGCAGAAACTTATCAGTGCCCCATATCCCACCCCACCCAAGCCTTCCTACCTGAGCTGCTGGGAATGAAGCCACAGTGCTTGGGTGTAACTTCACTTTCTTCCAAAAATAATGCGTGGTGGTATTTTGCTTTTTTTTTTTCTACTTGAAGAATAAATGTGTGGTCTTCAAAGGTGGTCACTCTAAAAAGATTAACAATCATTTGATGACATAAAGCACTCATTTAAAACAAGAAAGTCTTTGTTACTTTATAATTGTAATTTGTATCTTTTTCACAATTTCCTTTTGGAAGTGGAAGGAGTGGAAAACTTTCAAGACAGTTACACTCTGAAGCCAGATACCATTTTCAGGCTTGGTGGTAGTATTAAATAATAACAAGACATGATAGGATATCAGAGTAATTTTTCCCTCTGGTTATGCAATAGCTGTTCCTTTGAGACATTCTTAAAGTTTTTTGTCTTTTTTTAAAGGTTGATAAATTCAGAGGAAGAGAATCAACCTTAACCTCACAGCACAGAAGCAGCTCCTTTTGCTGCTTGGACATATTTCTTTGATGCTTTTTTTATACCAAATTGGTGTTATATTTTAAATGTAATTCTGTGGGGCTTTTTTTTAACTTACCAATATAGAGTCTTTGTAAACTATGGAAGATTCCTCCTAACTGCATTTACCATGAAAAATAATAACCAATTTGTTGGATTTACCCTTATTTTAAATGATACTTCATTTTTCAAAAGCTAGAGAACCAGTCAGACAGCATTACCTCTCATCCAGGGAACTGGGGAGCCCAGGGCAGGAGAGGAAGTGAATGAAATTCCCTTTTCCCTTTAAAGCCTGTACTATTTGAATTTTATACCACGTCTGTGTGTTACTTATTCCAAAGCAGTAAACAAAAGTATGATTTTCTAAATGCTTAATTGAATATCTGCCTGTGTAAATCTCACTGTTAGCCCTGAGTAGAGAATGAGAAACAGTAATTTTCATCTTTATCACCAGGAAGAAAAGGCTAGCATACTTGTCAGCAATCTTATCAATGAAACTAGGCCTGGCATCTCCATACCCATTAAACATTTCAGGCCTCTAGCGACACATTCTTTCTTCTTATTATTTGTAATGGAGTTCTTAAAGAAAATTCTCCTCTTCTGCTTGGTAATGTGACCTAATAGGATTTAAGGAGGTAAATGATAATGACAAATACATGGTGCCCAGACATTGTGGTAAGCATTTATGTATACCTTACCTAGTCCTCAAAAGAATCTTCTGAAATAGTAGTATTTTTTTCTTTTTTTTTTTTTTACAGGTGAGGAAACTCAAGCACAGATAGGTTATGTAAGTTGCCCAAGATCACATTAGTGATGATGGAGCCAGGATGCAAACCAGTCTTGTAACTACTACCCTGTGGGCATCTAGATAAAATGCTATTTGCAGCTAATTAGGAAATAATATCAAGATAAGGGAAAATTAGCAAATCTCTTAGTTCAGATGTTTAGTTTATTTCCCTTTTTTATGTGTGAACTTACTTCTCAGTTGACTGTCAATATATTTGTAGCAGGAATGATAAAGAATTTTGATGGATGGCCAGAGCTGACCTATGGGTTTCATTTGTTTTCCTCTTTCTCTTTCAACTGAAAATACCCCTCACTTCCAGATGCTATCTTCTTAGGTTTCTTAACTACACTGCCATGAACTTCCCTCCCTCCCACCCACCACTTCTGCAATTGCTTCCTGGCTTCCTTGCCTTGGCATGAGAGCTCCAGAAGCTTACAAGAGACTCCAGGGCTGTAGTGCATGTCCCTAGCTTATCCTTTTGAGTCATGTAAGGAATGGAACCACTGGCTGTTTTTCATTCGTCAGCGGTCTCGCCAAGGGAAATCTGACCCTTAGTGAAGGGAGTGAAGCCTTTCCTCCACTGCCAGGCTCTTTGTACATCTCAGATTCTGAAGGGTATTTCCCTCTCCTTCCACCTTTTACCCAGCTCTGCCCTTTACATGCCTCATCAGTGTTTCTTGCCTGTTCCTTATTTTTTTTTAAAGATTTTATTTATTCATGAGAGAGAGAGAGAGAGAGAGAGGCAGGCAGAGACACAAGCAGAGGGAAAAGCAGGCTCCATGCAGGGAGCCCGATGTGGGACTCGATTCCAGGACTCCAGGATCATGCCCTGGGCCAAGGCAGGCACTAAACCACTGAGCCACCCAGGGATCCCCTTGCCTGTTTCTTATTGATGAATCTGGAATCCCAGACTTAAATTGTATGAATGGTAAATTAAGGATTCAAATAAGGTCACACAACAGGTGCCTAATTTCTGGACCCCAGCCTTTTATAAAATACACCCATAGCTGCCATGTCCTGATTGATGGCCTTTCGTGTGTTTGGCACCTGATTAGGCATCTTGCAAGCATCATCTCATTACTTCTTCACCAACACTCAGGGAGTTATATGTTATTATTATTTCTATTTTATAAATCAGAAAGTTGAAGCCAGAAAGATCAACAAATTCCCTACATACTTACAGGACAGGAAGAGGCAGCCAGGTTTTGATTTTACATGGCACTCCTCAAACATGACAGGTGTGATGCTTCTCTGGTTTCCTCTCTTCGCCTTGACTCTGATTTCCCACATATTCCTGGTGCCAGTTTTACAACAATGTTTCTGACTTATTTCAGGACTCTGAGATATTATTCATCCAGATCCCAGTGACACAGATTTATCCAGAGTGGCTGGGTGCTCTCCTGCTACCTCTTGAGTCCCCTGTAGGGGCGTTTACTGTGACATATGTCCAGCTAGAGAATGTCTGCAAAGTGGAGACTATCATGTTGTCTTTCTTCATCTATGAGCATAATACTTTCGTGCCTCAACCAGCAGGCTTTTACTCATTCTTGCTTATTTAGAACCTTTTCTTAAAAAATAAATATTTAACCTTTTAATATTTTTCAAAATATTTAGCTTATTCTTTTCCTTAACCATCTTTACTGGATTGTTCCCATCTTTTGCATTTGGCCTTAGTTATGTAGCTCAGCCATTTTTGGTGCTTGATTTTTTGTTTTAAAAAAGGTTGTACTTATTTTGTACTAGTATCTTAGTAATAATAATAAAAAAATTAAGAAATGGGAAAAAATTAGTAAAGACTAAGTCAACATGATACAACCAGTCAGGATATGGGTACTGATATATATTCCAAGCAGAAAATACAATGTTTGGGATATCAATACAGAGAATTAGAGATCTCTAAAAATGTCATTCTACTGTATGTTTTGTTTTTTGCTCAACAATATAATTGAGGATATCTTTCCATGCCAATAAATATACTTCCATAGCATTTTTACTGGCTGTAGATTATTCATTGTGTGGTACTAATTTACCTAGCTTACTTTGTATCTTTTTTTTTTCTTTTGGTTATGTAGGACATTCTCCTAGCTAATTTTTTCCTTGTATCTTTATTTATTTAGGAAACGTTCCACAAAATGGAATTGGGTCAGAGGTTATGCCTAAGGCTGTTAATGCCTCTTGGCAGATTGTCAGAAAACCTGCCGTGAACTTGAATTCCTGAGCTCATCACTTTGGGGTTCTCTCTTCATCTTGCCCTCATTTTTCTTCTTAGGGATTATCCCTAGTACTTCAGCTTTCTTCTTGAAATGTTACTTCTTGGCTTCTCCATACTTCCTCTTTACAGAATAGCTAGCTGCTTTGTAGAAGGCCTGCTGACAGGAGGTATATTTCAAAGCACATAAGAAGCCAAACCTATTGCCACCCAGGACAGGTCATCCCTTACCACCTTCTCCTTTTTGTGTCATCACATAATCGCTTATTTGTCTCACTTAGTGTGCAGTTGTACAACTTCCTTCCTCCTTGTCTGAGCTGTCATCCTTCATATTCTTCAAGTATCTGTCCTATGCCGTGAGGTCTGTTACTCCCTGTTAACCTTGAGTAAAGAGTAGCTGTGAAATTTTATCCAAAGCTCCAAAAAATACTGCTTACTATTCATTGAACATTTTTGGATAATATTTAGAATTTTGTATGAAAATAGAGGGAATGAGAGAAAAAAGAACTCAGAGCTGCCAGTCTAGTTGAAAAAAAAAATGCTTTGCAGAACTTATTGATCCCCTCAGAGACCACGGCATTTGAAATTATTACTCTAGTGTGTTCTTCACAGGAAATGCTATGAGGGGGCAGCCCCCGTGGCGCAGCGGTTTAGCGCCGCCTGCAGCCCAGGGTGTGATCCTGGAGACCTGGGATTGAGTACCACGTCAGGCTCCCTGCATGGAGCCTGCTTCTTCCTCTGCCTGTGTCTCTGCCTCTCTCTCTCTCTCTCTCTCTCTCTCTCTGAATAAACAAATAAATAAATAATATTAAAAAAAAGAAATGCTATGAGGAAGTCTTTTTCATTCAGCACATAGAATACAAATATGGCTATATACATAAAATAAAATTAGTACATTTTATCAATAATAATATATATACATATCTATATTAAAATATATATATCCTAGAGGTGGCTCAGTCAGTTAAATGTTCAATTCCTGATTTTGGCTCAGGGTTTCTCCCTCTCTTTCTGCTGCTTCCCTCCTCAGAAAACATGTATATCTATCTATCTTAGATATATGTATCTCTCTTAACCTTTACTGTGTGTCAGATATTGCTAAATAATTAATCCTCACAGTAACTCTGCTTATACCTTTTTTTTACAGATGGAAAGTCACATAGGTTAAAGTAACCTGCCCCAAATCAGACAGGTAGTAAGTTATGGGGTTAGGACTAAAACCTCGGTCGTCCATGCATTCTTTCAGTAATATTAATTGCACTCTCGCTGTGCCAGATTGCACTCTAGGAGGTGAGGTAAGAGCAGTGACATTCCATCAATAGGGGAGTTTCATGGGAATTTGGGGGTCTCATCAAGGAGAAGATGTGGTCACAAGGGGGCAGCAGCATACATAGACTTTATTTGGGTGATGCTTTGACAGGTTTGCTTGTAGGATGGTGCAGTCCCTCACAGCAGCCACCATCCAGAGTTTTAGGCATCAGGGCTGCATCCAGAAGAGGGGACCAAGAGAACCCCTACCCCCTGGGAGGGTCCTGGAGATTGTTCGTGTGCCTCGGTGATGTCACTCAGCAACAATACAGAGAATCTCTAAGTCAGAGATCTCTGACGGGCAGCAGCAGTTTTGGGTCTTTACAGTCTCGGCTTATCCTGTCTATGGTTAGCAAGTACAGTTTTGCAGAGTAGTATGCAACATAGGCTGTAAGTGGCTAAAAATCTGCCTACTGGAGCCATGTTTAAGGCAACCTGGTGTGTAAAAATTTGAGTTTGGTACTGGCACACTTTTGAGTCAGTGTGTCTCAGCCTGCTGTGAAGAAATAAACCTAAGAGCCAAGGTGCAGAAGCTATCTTCGGCTCCATTATTTGATAGAGTGACCTTAGTCTTACTGAAGAGCCCTGAGGTGGGATGTGTGCTGGTCCTGAAGGAGTAGAACAGAGCTCATGTGAAAGAGAATAGAAAAGGAACAAAGTCTGAAGAAAACTCTACCTCCTCAGCTAACTTTCCTCCCTGCAGACACATTCCTCTCTCCAGAAATGGTCACCATCCATTGGTCTCCCATTTCCTTCACTTAGTACCCAGGGACTTTGTTTCATTCGTTGTTTTATTAGCATGAGAATGAAAAAAAAGCAAATGTATTTGTCTCAGTTATAATAACTTCTTCCTATGAGATCTTTCAGGACATCACTCTTGGTAGTGGAGACATCTGTGGAGCTCCATTAGGTGCAGCAGAGTTAGCTCATTGGGATTCTGGGCTGAGGTGTGTCTGAGAGTTGAGCCCTGAGAGAGTGTTTTAAGGTCAGTGAAGACAAGTCAGAGGAATGTCACTTCCTGCTGACCTGAGTGTGGCCTGACCCCCTGAATCTTTGAGCCATAGAATGCCAAGTTGGTGGTGGCTTTCTCACTGCCTGCTCATTGTTTCGTAAAAGAGGTACCCACCATAATTGTGATCAGTGTTTGCTACAGATACTGCCCTGGTGCTGTGCTCTTCACTTCTCTTCCCTGCAGTTTGAAATGTGACTCAGGAATTACTCTAACCAGTGACTTGTAGCCTAATCTATAAGGTAGAACTCTGTGACGCTATGGTGCAAGAGCTCTGCTTTACAAAAGAGGCACTTTAATATTTTACCCCTGCTCATGTGTCCTTTAGCACAGAGAACAAGACACTGTTCAAGGGCTGTTAGTCCAGCCTGGTTTTACAGATAAGGAAACAAGCCCATTGAAGGGAATCCCCAAAGTCACAGAGCTAGTTAATGGCAGAGACCAGACTAGACATCAGTGTCCCTGATTCCTATTGCTTTAAAGGGTGACTTAACAATAGTTCTTAAAGTTGTCCTGAAAACCTCTGACATGTAGGTTCTTATTACTTAAGCAAACCACTGTAATGCTCCATGTGGCAGCCTCAGGTATATAGCAGTCTCATAAGAAGACTCTTTTGAGATGGCTGGAGGTTGGTGACAATGCCCACCAGAAACAAGTCAGTGTATTAGAAAAACCTTGGGGACCTAAGGCCAGGCCTAATACTATTTTAGAGATCCTGAAAAATTATTTAATTTCTGCGTCTTCAGTAGTAAAGTGGGGATAATAGCATTTGCCTTGTCTCTGCCTCTTGGAGCAGTTATATAATGCAAAAGTGAGGTGCATATATGAGGTGCTTTTAAGTATAAGGAATAATTACACAAAGGCCAATGTTGTCACTGTTTGGCAGAATAAAAGTTCCTTGTAGCTATTGGTTTCAGTATGCTATTGTTTTGGAGTCAGTTCTTTTTTTAGAAGAATCCAATTTCCTGTCTTGGGTCATTGACTCTATCAGTGGTAACTAAGGAAGATAGCAGTTAAGCTCAATTATACAGTACTGCGATAATAGTGGAGCTCAGTAAGAATTAAATCATATGCACTAACTGACGTCATGTGGATTCATTATATGTTGCATTTCCCCATAAATCTGTTTTATGTTATTTATAGCTTCCTATTTATGTAGACACCAGCAGCAAACTAAGAATTATTTCTGGCAGCAAGTTATAAGAACAATACTCCAACGTCATCCCAGACCCTAGTCCATTCCTTTTGTTTTGTTTTTGTTTTTTTTTTACAAAATTATTAAGATTACATAGTATGTGTTACAAAAGGATGTTTTTCTCTATGTTTGAAACTTTTCATAATAAAAAGTAAAATAATAGAGTTAACCAGGATTTTCAAGGGAGTTACATTTCTAATTGGAATAAGAATACCACTATCTGAAGAAACCTGATAATAGTTCTTGTCATAGTGATGTCCACATAGAGGTTAGTTATGATGAACTCTGCTAGTGGAGAAGAAAAGATCCAGGAACAAACAGCTGGAATACCTTCCTTGCACAAATATTTACCTACTTGCACTCAGAGCCCTGAGCTTGTTTTACTAAGATATTATTTGACTGCATTTGACTGCCAGCTTGATACTCAAGAAGGACATTCATTTAGGGCAGAATGCTAAATCAGATCATCTGGGGATGAGGCCCACATTAATTGAGCACCTACGGACATGTAGATATAGAAATAGATACATAGTTTCAGAATGTATCCTATACCAAAGATATCTATGTTTGCTTCTACATTTATAATTAAATCCTACTCTAGTGATTTAAAAAGTCAGTGAAAGCTGATAGAGCATTTTGTATTTTTATATACTTTTGTTAAAAAGATAGTATTGCTGAAGGGTTTGTATCTACTCTTCTTTTTTGCTATTAGAGTCTAAGAATTGAAATCTCCTTTCCCATTTAAGGAATTTTTTTTTCTGGATTCTTGGTTAACCTATATACCTGTGGTTGTTGAATTGTTTTGTGGAAACAGTGGTGGAAAGGTCTGGATATGCAGTGACTAGATAATTTGTTTTTTTCTGGAAATTATTAAAGAAGTTTAAAAAGATATGAATAGAGAGATAAACCTTGCTTCTCAAGGCAAGATTCAGTATTATAAATTTGCCAGTTCTTTCCAAAATAATCTATAAATTTGGTGTGATTCTAATCAAAACTCAACAGTTATTTATTATGAACTTGACAAGTTGATACTAGAATTCATTTGGAAGAGAGATGTTTAACAATAGCCAGGAATTTGAGAAAGAACAGTGGAGACAGGATAAAGGTTCATAAATCAAGAGGAGTTGAAAAGGGTAACATTGGTACATGTTATATACATGTGTGCCATTTCAGATCAGGGAAGGCTGGACTATTAAATTGATGATGTCAGGATTCCTAATTTTCCATTTAGTTGAAAAAGCCTCTACATAGATTAAAAAGCTAAATATAACCTATACAAGTAACATACAAGAACTTTTTTAAAAATAATCCCTGGTAATAAGTAAGATATAAAATGATTGGTAAGTTTGACCATGTAAAATATCAAAATGCCATAGGACAAAAGAAACACCAAGTGGGGGCTGAGTGGCTCAGTCGGTTGAGTGTCTAGTCAGGTCATGATCTCAGGGTCGTGGGAATGAGCCTTGTGTTGGGCTCCATGCTGAGTGTCTGCTTGAGATTCTCCCTCTCCCTTTGTCCCCTGCTCCTCCCCCCATGCTCCCTCCTTTCTCCTTCTAAAAATAAATGCATAAATCTTTTAAAGAAAAAGGAAACACCAAGTTAAAATGAACTTGGCAAGCAATATCTTTTTTTCTTTTAAAGATACTATTTATTTATTCATGAGAGACACAGGGGGGCGGGAGGAGAGACACAGGCAGAGAGAGAAGCAGGCTCCATGCAGGAAGCCCAACGTTGAGACTCGATCCTGGGTCTCCAGGATCACACCCCGGGCCGAAGGCAGCACTAAACCGCTGACCCACCTGGGCTGCGCAACAAGCAATATCTTGAGTGGAAATATTTGCTACATATATGAATGTCAAAGGAGCAGACTCCTTAGAGGCAACCACCCTGAGTGCCCACTGTTCTCCTGCGGGAGGGGGGTACGCTTGCCACGATGGGGAAAGACTTGTTCACCTGACTGGCTGGATGCACCCAGCAGGCAGTTCAGGAAGACAGCATTCTCACACTCAGTAAGTCATCTGTCTCATCCACTTCTTAGGATGTCTACAAGCCCCGTCGGAAATACAAACGCCAACAGGGAGCAGAAGAGCTGCTTGATGAAGAATCTCGAGTCCATGCAACGCTTTTGGAATATGGCAGGTAAGGAAGGGGATACTCAGTCTGAAGTGCCTAATTTATAAAACCATTGAAAAGAAAAGCTCATTTGGATTGCTTCATTGAGATTAATTTGGTTGGCTTTTACCTGACTGAGTTCATGGTTTTTGGAGAGATTTCCATCCCAGGGACTTTTCTCTCTGGGACTGACTGACCCACATTTCTGTGGGTAGCTTCCCTGATGATGGTGGAGGCCTGATCTTGGCAGTTCCCTTCTGGAAATGTGTGTGTAACTGTGCACCTTGGCTCTGTCCTCCTGAGGAGTTGGGGTGTTTGGGGTATTTGCAGAGGCCAGGGGCCATCTCTCCTTCATTCCCCTGCCCTTCTTTAAAATCTTTAGGTAAACTACAGACTCGAAAACAGTTACGGTAGTTTTACTTTGAGTGTTAGAATAATAGTTTTGGTTTCCCGTGAGGAATTGTCCTGAACAGGAAGATGAAGAATTTAGAAGTATTTTGTCACTTCTTAATACCCTTTAAAATTTTTTTTTAAAAAACAGTTCACTTTTATCCTCATTTTTTACTGAAAAAGCACTCAAAGAAGTGTCCTTCTTTGTGTCTTCTGTTCTCATTGAATTTCTTGGTTGACCTTAGGTATTAACCTTCATTTATGTCCTGCATTTTTCTACCTAGGGTAATTGATTCCTTGATGTGAGTATGTCTCCTTGTGCTTCCTTTGTGTATCCTGAGAGTGGTTGCTGTGTGCTGCTCTGCCTCAGAACCCAGCCCTCCTTGGGTGGCTGGGACTAACAGCTCTGCCTCCAGCACCTCCCTGAGTGAGCATCTGACAGCTTCCCAATCTAGGGCACTAGAGAGAACCAGAAGGAAATTAGGCTTCATTGGCTTAAATATTCCATATTTGAATCGGGAAAAATTTTTTTAAAAACTTGCCACATTTTTTTTTTTCTTTCTGCTTTTTGAAAGGGATGTGTGTGGCGTCAGGTCCGTCCTTCCTAAGAATGAAAGCTAGTCTGTCTCAAAGGTGTGAGTTCCGGCCCTATGCCAGGTATGATGGCTACCCCACAACTCACCAATTACTTCTGTGAATTGAATTCCTTTTCTGAGTCAGGCACTACCAGACCATCTACGTAATTTCTGGAGCCCAGTATAAAACAAAAATGCAGAGCCCCTTGCTAAGAATTATTACTAATGATAATTATTAAGAATTTCAAGACAGCAACAACAACCAGATGTGAGGCCCTTCTGAATGCTGGGCCCTGACCAAATGGACAGGTTGCATGCCCTGGGCACTGTGATTGGGTTTCCCAACCAAGCCCCAGTTGGAGGTAGGCAGGTAAGGCCACGCTGCTCTGGGTGAGCCAAAGTTGAAGAGACAACTCCCTGAGTGTCACATGTTCCAGAGCCAAAGAATACTCAGGGGAATGTTGTGCTTTTCTTAGTTTGTATTGTTCATACCTCCATTTTTTCCATTGTCATGGATACTCAAACATTCACTCCTGGGGGTGAAAAGGAATCAGAGATTCAGTGAATTGTCCACCTCACAGAGACCAGGCTGACAGTACTTTCCTCTTGTTTTGAAATTCTCAGTTTTAAACTGGCTCTTAAAAAAAAAAAATAACTGGCTCTTTTGCATGTGTTGTAGAGAGCAGTCATTATTGTCATTTGATGGCTGGGTAACTTCAGGACATCTCTGCTCATCATCAGGAGTGGTTGGTGCAGTTTGAGTCCAGAGTCTGGGGCTTTCTTTATGGAAGGGAGCAATGCTCAGATTTTCTTCAAGACTCCTCTCAAATTTGAAGTATAAGAAAGAGCAGAGTGTGTCAGTGTCAGTCTTGGTTCCTATTGGTGGGGTAGGCTGACTTCTACTGAGTTGTAAATCAGTGAAGGACTTTTCTAGGAGAGGGGTTACTTTCCTCTCTTTTTAGCTTTCCTGGTGAGGAGAGGATGAGTTTGTAAGAAGTGGGTAAGTGGATACTTAGGATGTTCTGATGGTTGATTTAGCTCAGTTCTCTTTTTTGAGAATTGAAATTCATACAATTTTTAAAAGTAACTTGCCCAAAGTCAGCTATTAACTATTATTGAGGATTAGTAAGAGCCTCTCACTGGGACTTGTACTCAGGTTTTTGGACCCTCAAAGCGTCCTCATATTATTATCTACAAGTATCGTTTGAGCCCCCAGGGGAAGTTTGGCTGCTGGTTTTAGAAAGGCCCAGTCTTCGTTGTTTGGTCTGACACTGAACTAAAATAAAGTAGTTATTAAAACTGACGGCGAAAATTAGACAAAACTTAAAGCCCTAGCAAGTGCATTTCATTCCTCCTCCTTGGGAAGGCCCTCCCATCCTTTCTGGCTATCAGACTTTCTCCTCCAGGTTCTGTGAGTACTGTCCCCGGCACAGAGGTCTTGCCCATTAAATGAGGATTATATTACAGTACACATGTGAAGAACTCTGAGTAGTTGGTCCTGTGCAGAAAACAGTAAATGCCAACTGCTAGGTTCTGTCGTCATTGTCATCATCATCATCATCATCATCCTTAGTAGCAACAGTTTTCAGTTCTCAAATACTCTTAAGTATGCCCTGTAGATTCAAATGCGCCTCCCCTTTCAGTTCCTTGTCCCTATACTCTGTGCCCCTAGGACTAGCCCTTCCCTAACTTCATTGAGAAGTCTTACCCATTCTTCCTCCTTCTCTTCCCCAGTCGAGCAAGGTGGGGCTTTCACTGGCCCTGGGACTCGCTCTCTTCCATCCTCTCCCTCCATTCAATGTCGACATCATGGTACCCATTAACTGCTCATCCCCACCTAGGAATCCACATCACCCATCTCTCCTCAGTGCCTCTGGTTTCCTCTGTATCTCACCTATTGAAAAGAAGGAAAGTATTTTGACTGCTGGAGTAAGAAGGTCTCAAACTCTTTGGGGTTGAAGCTACTCATTAGCCATGCCCACAGTGCATCTGACTTTGAGGTCAGCATTCCAGCTTCATCCACCTTTTTTACTTACTTGCTGAAATAAAATTGGATTTTGAGCCTGTTCAGCCATGCTGAAGGCCTTAAGGACCTGTGTGTGTCTGTTTATGTTTGGATAAATTTGTTTAAATGTCGTGATATTGGAAAAACAAGATTCACAGTTTTGATTTTAGACTTAAAATTGCAAGTCTGTAATATTTCAATTTTATTATGGGTCCAATCAGCTTTTAGGAGCTAAATTAAAACAACTCACCATGATATAAAATTGCCACTGTGGGGAAATGCATTTTATGTGTGTTATATTTAACTGGTAAAAAAACAAAATTTCACCAAGTATGTTTGAAGATCTAATTGGCTTTATTAAGTGATTCATGAATCCAGCAGCCTCCCATATAGCAAGTAGAGAGATGAACTCCCAGGAGCTGTCCAAAATGGAAAGTTTTTATAGAAAGGGGAGTGGGGCAAGAAGTTATTAGCAAAAGAAAACAAAGTATTGTTTCAAGTAAGGTCACTTTCCTTTAAGGGGAAAGGAAGGGGTCTTGTTAGGTGATTATCTCATCTTCCTTTGGAGGTCAGAGAGGGCCCATATGACAGATTACTTCTTTGGTGCTGACCAGAAATTTCAGATTGATTGGCTTAAAATTCTACTCCTGGAGGGGTTTGAACTGAAGTTAAGGCCTGGTTGCTGTCACAGGGGCAAGTGATTGTACCTTGGGCCTATGGTTTTCTCTTTAATGACTTGCAAGTGGAATTTTGAAGCAACCACTAGAATATTGGCATCAGCCTATTCCACACTATTTGAGACTAATTTTAGTTGCTTTGAAGTCATTCTGTACTTAGTAAATGAAATATTACATGTCTCCCAACCTGTATGTGTATTGTCTTAGATGGTAAGGCCTTTGACATGTCATAGAAGGTATTTAGTAAATGCTTGTGGAATTAAAGAACAGAGTAGGGCTTTTTTAATGCCTCTGTTTTGTTCGGTATTCCAGATAATTTGATCTATGTTTTAATTTGTCCTGTGGCAGTTGTTTTTGAAGGTTAGTCTGTTTTCCAGAACTGTGATGTCCAGTATAGTAGCTATTGGCCATATGCGAGTATTGAGCACTTGAAATATGACTACAGTGCCTCAAGAACAGAATTTTAATTTTAACTAAGTTACATTTAAATTTAAAGATTTGTGCTTGATTTAGTGATTAGAAAAAGTTTAACTTGATTTGGAGTAACTGGAGAATGTGAACCTGCCAATTTAAAGTTATATATTTGGCTCTCATTATATTTTTTTTTCAGACTATGCTGTTCCAGGAGATGCATATCCTTGATGTTAAAGATCAAGTGTTGAGGTGTAGGATATGAGGAGGTAAAGTGGGTGTAAGAGGCCAGAGTTCTGTTGGTGCTGACAGTGTAGGACATCAGCAGGACTGGTGGGTCAGAGCTAACAAAGGGAAAGGTAGAAACAAATTAAAGCATCTGACAGCACAGATCAGGCTGGCACTTGTGAGGAAGGGGCAAGGCAGACAGGGCAAGAGGATAGGGAGGTAGGAGGATAGAGCAGCATACCTACAAAAGATAAAACAGAAGTAAATGCTTTGTAGTAGAAATAAGTTGAACCATCCCCTTGTTCTTTGTGAGGGATGATAGGCCATAAAGGAATACCATGTTCTCCTGTGAAGCTCAAACAACATGGAAGTCTCCCAGAGACATCTTGACCAGTGAACATAATGAGGCAGGCATTAATAGGCAGCCGAGGACAGCTCTTTGTCATGGAAGCATTGTCACCATGTCACATGAAGAAGGAGGCCTTTAGAAAAATCAGCTGGACTCTACTCATACAGCATACGTTTATTGAGTACCTACTAGGTGCCAGGCACTGTCCTAGTCCTGGGGATCTAAAAGCAAATGGAGCTGTCTGTGAAAATTGATAACACTGTTCACAGTCGCTAAAAAGTGGAAACAACCCAGATATTCAACCCAGATGTCAACAAGGGTGTGGTTTATCCATGTGGTGGGATAAGTCATTAAGTCCTTTTAAGTTATAAAAAGGAATGAAATCCTAATCCATGTTACAATACGGATGAACTTTGGAAACATGCTAAGTGAAGAAAGCAGTCACAGAAGGCCACCTAAGATTCTGTTTCTATGATATGCTCAGAATAGGCAAATCGGTCAAGACAGAAAATGGATTAGTAGTAGCCAAGGGCTGGAGACGAGGAATTGGGACTAACTGCTGGTAGGTAATGGAGTTTCTTTCTGGAGTGATAGAACTATTCTAGAATTAGATAATGGTGATGTTTGCACAGATAGTAAATCAACTACAAACCACTGAAGTATATGGCTTCAAGTGGTAAATTTTATGTGATATGAATCATATCTCAGTTTAAAAAATGAGTGAAGCACCCCCTCCAGGAGCTCAACAGATTTATAGGATTACACGTAATTATTGTACCTGGTGGGATAAGTGCACTGGTGCCTAACTTGGGCCTTTGGGTGATCAGAAGGGTCTGGGTCTTCCTGTAACCTCTGTCTTTACGAAGGAGTAGAAGGGACCTAGGCACTGAGTCACTCACATTTAGTTGTTTACTGATTTATTTGGAAAATCCATAAAGTTTTGGGTCCTTAAATGGAGGTATGTCTTCTGCCTAAGGATATGTTGTCTGCCCTAATGGTCTCCATACTAAATGGTTTCCAGACTAAATGTCTGGAAAATGAAGGAACACTCAAGGTGCAAGGTTACTTCCAGGAGTGGGGAACTGTGCTGAGACCCTCTGTTGGTCAAGGTTTGCCAGGTGAGAACACAACCCTCTGGCTAGGTTCAGCAGAGGAGTTGACTGCATGGATCCTTAGGAAGATTTGAGAGATGGGATCCAGGCTGAGCCAGGGTCACTTCCCAAGTAACACATCAGAACCGGGCCTCCAGGGATGCTGCTTCTGCCTCCACCATGGAGAAGCTAGGTATCAGCCTTGTGGGGTTGGGAAGCCAGTGCCATGGCTGCTGACAAAGTAACCGTGCCACCTCAGCCAAAATCAGGATGCCACTACCACAGCTGCTAATCCCAGAACCAGGTTACCTCTGTGATCGGCAGCAGCACAGCACACCCTTGATGCCCTCCCTCTCTCCTCATCCAGCTGCTGCACATTCAGAATACCTAGAAGCATGCCTGATTGATGGAACCAATGTAGCATTCCAAACCCTGGGTACAGGGGACCATATAGCAAATAGAGTCTTTGTGGGCACCTGGATGGCACAGTTGGTCAAACATCCAACTCTTGATTTCGGCTCAGGTCATGATTTCAGCTTTGTGATATCACACCCTACTTAGTGTGGAGCCTGCTTGAGGTTGTCTCTCTCCTTCTCCCTCTGCCCTCCCCACCTCCCCCCCCCCAAAAAAAGAAAATCAAGTCTTTTGTTTTCCAGCCTCTGCAGTATAGAAAGATGCAATAGACATTGTGAAACCAATGCATAGAATCCACCGTAAGGTCCTTTAAAAAATGTGTGTGGACACTGTGAATTTAACTCCAGTCTGCTGCACTTTGTGCCTGTACATTGATGCTTAATGAGTGGGCACACTGTGCCCAGCTATCACTCTGTTGTCTCTCCAGTTATATGACAGCCTACTGCAATGTCGGGTCATGCTCTGGCTTGTTGATTTCTTCATGTTCTTCCACTTATGTTTAGTTTATTTGTTCAGCATACACTGGAAATACAAACTGTAAAAGTGGCTCCCATGCCCTCTGGTAAAAGGATGCAGACATGTCCAAAGACAGTTGGACGTGATTGCCATCTGGCGGGAACATGAGCAGTTACAAGATGGATGGGCCAGGGCAGAGTGTCATGCATAGGTGATGCTTTTGGAGAGGAGGTGGCTTGAGAGCTGAGGTGTGGGGCACGAATAGGAAAGTAGGAGAACAGCACGGTGTAGGCAAAGCTGTCTGTCAGGCAGTGGATGTATAAGCGCATGTCAGGTGAGGAAGTGAGGCTAAAGAGTTGCTAGGCAGAGCCATAGAAGGGAAATCCTAATGAAGGTGCCCAGGAGGGAAGAAGACTGCCATGGACTCTTGCAGACGAGGTCACTGGAAAGCTGGATAGGGAGTGAAACAAGGAGTGAGAGTGCTTTGAGGCCAGAGGCCAGTGCACTGACCCAGCTAGTGAGGCATGGCATGAGTGAGGGATGAGGAGGAGTCTTTAATTTGCTTTTCTTAAATGGCTGCATGTAACTTTAACTCTTTATGAACTATTTGAAGGTAAGTGAGCTAGGGTGCTTTGCATAATGCTTTTTGTTTTAGGTTGAATGGTTTTTGCATTGTTATACTTGCTTTAAAAAAAAAAAAAGAATCTAAAACTAATTTAAATTAAAGGGCATTTGTGAGTTTCTTTGAGTTTAAAGTTGCCTGAAGTGAACACATAACATTGTTGGCATCGTGCTTGGGCTGTGTTTGAGAATGAAAAATGGGCCAGACTCCAGATTCTGAACATAGTCATTAGAGAGCATTCTGAGCCCGAACAAACACATTCACATTTGTTTATACAGAAAGTTTTAAGGCTTTTAGCCTAAACTTTAGATCTGAAATGCAGCTCCTGATTCCAAGAGTAATGGTTGCACTTAAAGAGAATATTGCACTCTGTACCCTCTGAGAGTTCCCATTTGTAGTATTCATATGGCAAATAGAATGGCTGGCCCTTTATTCAAAAACAGTGGAATATGTTTGTGGTTCAGGCACTTAAAACATTTTCTCCAGTTACCATATGGCCTAAATTTTCTTCGGCACTTCTCATATAAAAATCCAACCAAAATAGTTTGACCAAATTTGTGTGACTTTTGAATAGTAATCGAACTCCCCTTTTTTGTGGCCTGCAGGAGATATGGATTTAGCCGCCAGAACAAAACAGAGAAGGTAAGAAAAGCCTAGATAATGGGAGAGAACATTGAGAGATGGAAGTGCCCTTCCCCTTTGCCTCTGTCCAACCCTGACTAGCTGGCCGGCCACCTGCATTAGCAAGAGTAGGGTGGCAGCACTGCGGCACCCCAGGCTCCAGTCCCTGGGCAACCCCGGGGCAGTGGGGATGTGGCAGCTGCTTTGGGCCACTGCATCTCCCGCCTCATATCTGCAGCCTGCCACCTTTGTGGGCCAGGGAGCTGAAGCAGCAGGCTCATGGAAAGGCTGGAAGTGAAGGGTAATTGGAAGTCATGGCTCCGGGGGCAGTCCCACAGGCTCTCCTAACCCCAGAGGTGTGAAGATGAACTTCAGGGCCCTCAGCACCTCCCCCCACACCATGAGAGAGACACCCTAGACAGGTATGAGCAAGGTGCTGGCAGTGATGCAGAGCACAGCCATATATTGCAAGCCTGCCCTAAGATAACCTAGTATGGAAAAATCAGGTAAGTCAAGATGGGGTTTCTGACTTTACAGAGCAGTCTCAAATTTTACTTATTTTATATATTTCTTAATGATCCTTAATTGTCAGCTGTAGGGCAGTCATGTGCATTGTATCATCCCAAATCCTTGCTGTGTCTCAGGTGCTTTGTTCAGGGCTCTTCTCTGAATAACTCTATGAGGAAAATACTTACTACCCTTTTCAGAAAATCTAAGGTCAGAAAGCTGTAATGCTCAGAGAGGCTCCAGGATTTGTCCAAGACCACACAAGCCCCTAAAGTGTCACAATAAGGATCTGAACCCAGGTCTGTGTAACATCAAAGCCTGTGCTCTGTTGTCAGTGGCCTCTTAAAAAGTAGAGTCCTATAGTTTGAGATCTGTGGGTACCTTTTTTTTTCTTCACTCCTCATGAGATGCCTAGAGTCTCTTGTATGGGACACTTACTCCCTTTGCTCCCTCCTGCCCCACCCCCTTCCTCTGTCCAGAACCACCATCCTTCAGTCCTTCCTGGAAGACTGCTGTGGCTCCCAGCCTCCCTCTGCTTTATGGGGTAGTTATTGTCTCAGTCAGTAGAGGGCACAGATAGTGACTAGGAGCGTGTGTTCTGAGGCCAGACTGGCTGGTTTCAAATCCTCTCACTCTGTGACTTCAGACCATGGACTTAATCGTCATGCCTTAGTCCACAACATCTGTAAGATAAAGGCAGTAATTGTACTGCCTCACAGCGTTGTTATGAAGACTGAGATGTAAAGGACTAGGAATGACCCATCACACAAGAGATAACTAATAAGCATTAGCTATTTTATCATTGATAGTAGCAGTTCATTAGCAATCAGTCATCTAGTGATTATGATAACTTCTTTTTTGGTTTTCTTATTACTTAATTTTTCCACAGTCATATTTTTATTCTTAACTAAATGGCCATTTCCCCCAAAGCAAAGTGTTCTCTGGATTTGAGTATGTCAGGTAGCATCTAATACAAAATAAGAATTTTATGTGTACATTCAGTTTGATACATAATTTAGTCTGAAAAGAATGTCTGTACATATGGGTATTGGGTGCATTAGCTATGATTGGAAAAGTCATGCGATGCCCATCAAATAGTATTCACTTTGGGCCTGTCTTATCCCCCATGGATACAGGTTTCTTCCACTATCCCAAAGTAGAGTGTACTTCTGATGCCTTTTATAAGTTAAAATAATGTAAAGCAAAGAAGCAGTTGCCATGAATTTATATGAAAAATTTTTTGAGCTTTCCTAGGCCCAAAAATAACCTCTCTTAGGCTTTTCTGTCTATACCTTGCTAACAGACACACAAATTGTAGTAACGCACAGATGCGCAGATACAGTTCTAAGCTTTGGCAGCTAGATGCTGAGATGCTGAGTGTCGTTCCTGGGAAAGAGGCACAGCAGCCCACTGTCACTGCCAGGGGCCATACTCCTTCTATAATGGCTCCCAGCTAAACACACACTGAAAACTGTTTTCACTTTCACCCTTTTTTGTAAAAGTGAAAATCCTTTTTAAGTTTCTTTTGGTCAACAGCAACAGGTACAAATCTAGATC
Organism: Nyctereutes procyonoides; assembly: GCF_905146905.1. NCBI lineage: Eukaryota > Metazoa > Chordata > Mammalia > Carnivora > Canidae > Nyctereutes > Nyctereutes procyonoides. The sequence continues at coordinate 6,888,063 of NW_026575030.1, read as the reverse complement.
TTCTGTGAAACAATGTGACCTAACAGAAACTTTCCAAAGCAGAGGTTACCTGTACACCCAGCAGTTAGGTACTCACAGTGTTCCCTGGGATCAATTATAGGCATGTTTTAGAAAAGTATCCTAGAGTTGAGATGGTCTGAGAAGGGTATCTGAGACCACCAGTTCTCTTTTTCAACCCAAGAAAACCCTGATATCCAGAGAAAGTAAGCCTGACGTCAACCAGCTGGTGGCAGACAGAGCTGGAATTAACACCAGGCACATTAGACTTCCAGTGCATGTTTGAGGAACAGCATTTATTTAATCTAGGTGTCTCGAGTGTGGTGTGGTATGGTAGTGGATGCTGGCTGGGTCCAGAGTATAAAGCTTGATCACCAGGTGAAACAGTTCAGATTTCTATCCTTCAGGCCAGTGGTTTTTAAACTATGTTGACCACTCTTGGCAGGAAGAATTCTGTTTTTCGTCATGATTTAGTACACACACACAGAGACCCCTCCAGAATAAAAGTTTCACAAAGCAGTACTTAATCCTTTACTACATGTAATGTGCTCTGATGTGTCCTGTTCTTCTTGTTTAATTTCTATAGATGCTGGTCATACTTGCTAAAGTACTTGCAGGTAAACACTTTTTACTGATGTCCCACCCATGGGTCTCAACTGGCAGTTTGAAGAAAAAAACACTCTGTCAGAAAGTGATTCGCTCTTGAAGGCATTAAAGCAGAGAGGAGCCCCTCAAAGGGCAAGTCTGGCAAATGTGTGTGACCTGATAGGAATTTAATCAGCAAGCAGAGTAGAAATGGAGCTAGACATGGGGTAAGGCCTAGAGCTCAACCTGCTCCATCTGTGGTTGGAATGGAAGCTCAGGTCTCTGGATTTCCCACTCTTTGTCAGGGAACCGGTTCACCTCTCCCAGTTTGTGTATTGAATTTCACAGATTCGTGCCCCTTTGCATTGTCCTTTCTCTATTGAGTCTTCTCCAGTGCCCAGCTATTTTTGCATCTTCCTTTCCAGGCCGAGGACAAGAAGACAGCACTTCCCACAGGACTCTCAGCTTCAGAAAAAGCTGATGCCCATGAGGAGGATGAGCTTCAAGCTGCTGAAGAGGTGTGTAACCCACATAGGTCCCCTGAGGCTTCCGTTTCTATCATCTGGGGAGGATTGCCCTTTCATCGCCAGCTTTGCAAAATGGCCAGCTGCCTCCCACCCCCAACTGCTGTTAGCTGGCCTCTCATTCCCTTTCAGTTTACTTTTCTCACCTTCCCACCACCACCCACCCCATGAGGCTCATGATGAAAGAGCAAGTAAACAACCCTTAGATTGCACCGCAAAGGTCTTATGTAGAGACATCACGGAAGCCTTAGAACTGGGGTCCACTCACTGTTACCTCTCCCCGTTCCTCTTCCAGCAGCGTATTCAGTCACTGATGACCAAGATGACCGCCATGGTGAATGAAGAGGTAAGGGGGACTGTGTTGGGGTGTGTATGTGTGGAGGTGGGGATGTGGAACCTCCCTGAGCTGCTCAGTGGGGGCCAACCCCCAGAAGGACCACCTTCCTCAGAACCCTCTCTTTTTAGCACTCAGTATTTCCTGTTTCCTTGGGGTTTTTCTCTTAGGACACTGTTTTACTAATGCGTAGTATTGCTGTCCATATGTGAGAGAGGGATGTCCCTGCTGGGACAGCATCACAAGGGCCTCTGTAGAGGAGCCTTGCCAGCCCTGCCTCTCCTATAACCACCCTTGCCAGACGAGCCCTTGCCTTCTGTTTCCCTCCCACGCTATCTAGGTAGGAAGTAGAATACTGCATTTTTCATTGGTCTTTCCAGAGCTCAAGGCCTGTCCAAGAGGTTTATTAACCAAGGGCTTTGAAAGGATTCCTCCTTTTTAGGGCAGGAAAGACTGGTGGCAGTAAAGAGGTATTTGGAAAGTTCTAAGATTCCCACTCCTCTCCCATTTGTACTTCTTTTTCCTAAGTCCTCAGCCCTTAGGTTCCCTGCAGGCTCTGTAGTGACCCTCAGGAAGAGACCCTGAGATGGGGTATTTGGAGTAAAGAATGACTTCCCAGGGGTATCCAGGGACCAGGAAGAATCTGGCACAATGATCCGAATGACTCAGGAGGTAGAGAGATGGCTTAACATTTGTCCCAAGGCTTGTTTTCCACTTTCCTTGCCGATGAATACCCTAAACAAAAACTAGAGTCTTTCCCTCCCAAGACTGTTGTTTTTGCTATACTACTTCGAGCATTCAGATTTTCCAGTTCTGTGAAAGACAAGGCATGGCCTTAAGAACCCCCTCTCCCTGTGATTGCAGAGCCGCCTCACCGCCAGCTCCGTGGGCCAGATCGTGGGACTCTGCTCTGCCGAGATCAAGCAGATTGTGTCCGAGTATGCAGAGAAGGTACATGGGGGCCCAGCAGGAGCTTTTGCCTCAGGTCATGCCCTAAGGATTTGTTCTGTGTCCCTACACCCTCTCGAAGCATTGAAGGAGTTAAGTTGTAATTCACCAATGACATTTGTCACAGAAACCGTCACAAAGCCGTCAGCATTTGCCCTTTAGCTTGGTTAATTTTCTTCTGCAGTGCCTATGTTTCTATACATATAAAGAGAAAACCTGTCTCAGCGATTATCGCATCTGATAAATCGATGTCTGAGGTATAGCATGGGCATTTTTCCTTCTTTACCAGGCTTCTTATAACTCGGGCTCACTTCAGTGATTGGGTCGAGGAATAAGCTTTGCACTTAGGAGACAAACCCCATAACTCAGCCAAGCCCAAGGCAAAATTTTTTGTCCCACTTTATTAAAAAGGTATAGAATGAACTAAAGCCTAAAAGTCATATTTCAGTGTTAGATTTTTTTCTATTCTAAGAATGGGCAGCAGGACCTTGACTATTTCAGGGAGACAGTGATTAATCATTTTGCACATAACTGATTCTGGTCCAGCTGAGATGTAGTATCAGTAAAATCAGATTTACAGGGCATTGTTTCACATCCTTCCTTTCCTGGCCATACTCAGTCCATCCCCTAAAACGTTGATGTTTGTTGAAGCATCTAGCTTTGCTTTCCCTGTCTCTGAAGCCTTGACGACAAATTAGTTCTGCTCCAACCCTCCGTGCAATATTCTTCTGAAGTGATTTTGCACAGATGATGTACTTGGGGAAGGGATATCTCCTGAAACTGAGAGTTACGACCTACTGTAAACACAGCAGGTGGTCACCTCCCACAAAGTGAGGGGTCTTTTGAGTAAGACAGTGAATAAAATGGCTTAGAATGTCTAGGACTGCGATTCTCATGTTTCTCCTACCCCCCCACCAGTCAGTGCTTCTGAGTACAAGTTTTCTAGTCCAACTTGCATAAAATCCAAAGTATCAAAAAAAAAAAAAAAAAAAACAACAACAAAAAAGTGTCCTCTGTTTCAGTTTGCCACCCAGGCAAGGTGACAGTGGTCAAAGTGTCCTCTGAGATTTGACCGGAAAAAGGACTTAGGTAATTCTTGAAGTTACAAATCAGCTTAAAAGCCTTGAAAATGTAGATGAGGAGAATGATTCATTCAGTGCCCCAACAAGAAAGTTTCTTGTGAGGTCTGCACACACATGGATGGCAAGAGTATGTCTATATTTGCCCTTACGTTTTCCTATAACATTGCTAAATCCAGTTTGTTTTTTAAAGACAACTAGAAGATGCACTCACCGTGCGGGCCCTGACTTTTGTCTTCAGCTCCCGTGGGCGGATAGGAGCTCAGATTATTTTAAGGGGAAAACAAGCAGGCCGACTCTCCTTTGTTGGTAGTATGCCCCTCCTTGCCTGGAATTCCTCAAGTTTACCTCTCTCCCCAGTTAGCTTTGCATGTCCACATTTCCTTCTGGGTCTCTTATCACCTGAACTTTCCTCTCCTTACCCTCTTACAGTGATCTATACCCAGTACCAGCAGCTATACTCTCTACCTACCTCCCATTCTACCAGAAAAGAGTGACATTAGAAGTAGTTTTGGATGAATCTCTTTCCAAGGACACATATAATTAAACTTCTCATGGAGAATTAGAGGTCCAGAATTTACTGCTTGATTGTGCTATTTGCATCATATATGTAGATCTTAAAGCATTAAACATGATGATTTTTAAAATTAAATTGCCTTTAATCCTATTTCCATGTTACAATCATCTCATTGGCATATTACCTTCCAGGGTTAGTCCCACATATCCATGGTTGTTCCTAGTTGCAGCCATCAAGTATGTCTGAAAGAGGAAGGGCGATATAGTTAAAAAGACAGTGTATGAAGTTATATCTTGATTCATATCTGTCTCCTCTACTTTCCAGCTATATGACCTTGACCAATTTGTTTAATCCCTCTTTGTCCTCGTATGTCCCTCTATAAAGTGGTGATAACATTACTCTGCTTAAAACATTGGGGTGAAATATGACTAAATGCCTCCTGGCACATGATAGCTATTCAGCTAATGGTCGCTTTCATTTACTTTTTTATAGTCTGCATTTTTTTTTTCGTTTTTGTCTCATCAAATTCTGAACATTTTCCATGCTTCTAGCCTTTGCAGTTATTTGAATACTAGATAATCCATGTGTTAATACAGCCCAATTCATCAAACATTTTTCTATTGTTAGACTTTTAAGTTGTGTTTGCCATTGTGGATAATGCTCTTGTAAACTCTGAGCAGATAGTTTCTGCTAAAAGGTTTACTAGGAGTTGGATGTTGGATTATGACTCTTTGTTGCTTTACAAATAAGTTGTAACAACATAAAACACTGTCAGGGATGAAAGAACTTCACCATGGCTCTACATTTCCAATGTTCATTTGTCTAACTTGCTACTTTAGTAGCTATAAAATGGCACCGGAGAGGATGGACCATGGTTCCATATTTTTGTTTGCTCTATTTTCTATTGTATAAATTATCTGTTATTCCTTGTACTCATTTCTTTTGGATATGTGGTGTTTTTCTTGAAAATTTGAATATAGTCTATATTCTAGATTTATATATTTCTTCATGAAGTATTTCTTGGCCATTCTTTTATTTTTGTATTGCTTTTCATTATAAACAAGGAATTTGTACCTAAATCAGTGGATCTTTTTGTTATTGTTTGCAGATCTTTTGTTATTGTTTGCAGGGTTATCATTTTTCCATGGATCCAATAAAATAATCCATTATATTTCAGCTCATCTTTTCCTGATTATGTATAATTCTTTAATTTATGTGGAATTCATTTTATTTAATCTAAAATGGGATCCATGCTAATTTTCCTCCTCCTATCCACTACCCTAATACCATTTATTAATAATTTCTTTATACTCACATGGAGATAGCTTATTGTATTTTTGTGGTTTTTATCTAATTTAAACTGTATATGGACTCTTTCTTATTTTCTTGGTTTTACTCCTAATTTTGTGCAAATTCCGTGATGAAGTTATATTTGACTTTGTTGTAGTTGTTGTTTGCTTTATTGTTTACTCTTGTTTTGCCAGTGACCTACCACCAGAGACCACATGGGAAAACACTATAGTTGAACATTTGGGTTTATTGCTGGTGCTAGTGGGGGAGGCTACTCACCAGTGAGGAGCCATATGGCATCTTAGTAAGGAGGTATTAAAAAAAGACTACAGAATTTGGGCTGGATTTAGGTGATTTGAGGGAAGGACCAAGAAAGTAGGGCTTTGTTCTGTGAACAGAATGTTTTAAGGAAGGGCAATTCTATTATAAATGAGTGTCTAAATAAATTTTATAAGATAGGAGGAAAAATTATAAAAGATGGGGTAATGAATCAAGTTTAAAGCTATATACTCATATTAGCCTGTATAGGGGGATGTTTGGTCATTTTGGTAATTTGAAGAATGATTAGGTTTTATCTGTGTTCAGACATGATTACAGAGGGGTCATGTTTTTGCCTTCATCTTCAAGACCTTGTGTGATGTTGACATTCTTTGGAATTATCTTTTTTTAACATCAGAACCCAGTATGTGCAGGGCAGCTCCCAGCAATATCAGGGCCTTGCTGAGAATGCCAGGTTGGCTCTCAATGCCAGAGACTGCTTTACTTTTTTCTCTTTCTTTGTATATTTAGTTATCTATTGCTTCATAGCAGTATTACTACAAAGGTCGTAGCTTAAAACATCACACATTTATTATCTCACAGTCTCTGTGGGTCAGCAGTTGAGCACAGCTTAGCAGGGTTCTTTGTTTAGGATTCTCACAAGATCACAGTGAAGGTGCTACCCAGGGCTGCTTGTCTTCTCTGAGGCTCAACTGGGCAGGATCCACTTCTAAGCCCATGTGTTTGTTGGCAGCATTCATTTCCTGTTGGCTGAAGTACTCAGCTCTTGCTGGCTGCCAGCTGGAAGTTGCCCTCATTCCTTGCTGACTTGTAGCCTTCCCCTACTTTGTCACTTGTTTCATCAAAGTGCATCTAGCACCTCCTCATAGGCTAGACATCACAGTTTTATGTAACGTAGCCATGTACCTGTACTCACATATATCCCATAACTTTGCTGTATTCTCTTGGTTAGAAGCAAGTCACAGGTCCTACCACCATTCAGGGAGGGGGGAGGACACAAAGGCCTGAACCTCAGGAGGCAGAGAGGTTGGTGTTTTCGTAGGGTTGTCCACCATGATGTATGTGTTTTTCACTTTAATCTTACTGCCATAAATTGGGCTAATCCCAGGCACTGGTAGTTTATTCAAAATCCATACCCTTACCTTCAGGATTTTATAAATGAACTCCTTAGAAGTGCAGATGGGATTGAGGGATGCCCAAAAGGGAAGCCATCAGAGAAACTTGAAAGAAACCCAAATTAGGCTTTGAACAGGATGGATTTTTGCTTAGTGAAGAAAAGGGACAAGATAGTTTTGGAAGGATGAAAGAATGAAAATGATTTTGTGACCGGGGAGTGAATTGAACAGCCTGCCTGGTACAAGTTGGAAAGTTGACAAGCATTGGGATATAAAAATGTGGTAAAACACATGTGCAGGCTTCTCTTTGATTTGTAAAGTTCACAAGTTCTTATAACAGCATAACATGATAAATAATCCATATGTTTCAAAGCAAGTCTCTGAGATATATAACTCAATTGAATATAGTTCCTGTAAAGCAGCAGGGAAGAGGAATGTGAAGAAGCTCCCAGATATATAATTCATGAGTTCATGTAGGCTCTCGGCCAAGGAGCGCCATCTCCCTTTTTTTCCCTGAAGGGTAACGCCCTTCCCAGAATGTGCTAGATGAGACACCACTGTGCTTTTTGGTGTTGATGTCTAATATGCTCATTGCATCTTAGTATATTCATTTGCATAGGGAAGGAGAGTCTATGACTGTGATTTGCAGAACACTTAAAAAGCCTGACTGTCGAAAACCCACTTCTGCCCTACTATCCCCAACTAGCTTGAGCCAGAAGAAAGGGAAGGAAGCTGAGCCAGGGAAGATGCCAGGTCCCTAGAAGGGCAAGAAGGGACTCTCCCTTAATGCCACCCACATACTAACCAACCGTGTACCATTTCAGCCACTGTTACTTGACAGCCAGCTAAATCATTCCTTGGTCAACATCTCCCTGAGACAAAATCTTAGAACATTTTGTAAATTTAGAGGCACAGCTCTGTCTTAGGGAATCCAAAGAATCTATTTTCTCTGTACTAGGTTCCTCGTATACGATTATTTCATTAATTCTCAGAGCCGTGTGCCCCCTCCTTACTATAATCCTCTGCCTCCTTCATCATTATACTTACTCATGTACAGTTGAACCTACTTGTTTACATGTACATGAACCACATTTTACTTCTCTTTGTAACCTCAGGGGCTTGCCAGGGACCTGGCAGTGTTGGTGCTCAATACGTAAGCATGTGATATTATATCCATTTTGCAGATGAAGATACTAAAGATGAGAGTGATTCAATAACTTGTCCAGAATCACGTAGCTAAGAAGTTCTAGGTTTACATACCTAGATTGTCTGACTTTGAAACCTATCTCCTTGGCAAGGTAGAGTGTCTGTAGGGCAAAGCAGGGAAGGCCTCCTATGCCATCCTTAGTGTCTGCCTTCCAGGCTTGCAGCGACAAAGCCCTTTTAGATTCTTTTACCATACAGCTGCCTACCGTGGGCTAGGTAGAGAGAAGAAACCAGGTCATGTTGGGAACTAGCTACAGAAATAAGTAAAATGAAAATACTGTGGCCCAGGCACTCACACACAATCATACCTATGGAAGCTATGGAAGTTTCTGTTTGAGGTGTGTGCATGTGTAGTTTTTCATATCACTGGAAAATAATCTCCTATAACTCCTTAGACTGTCAACTTCTTGATGAATTTCAGCCATCAAAGGACTTATTTGTGGAAGGAATTTTTTTTTCTTAATAGCTTTTGGAAATTTTCCATTCCAGCAATTAAGAAATTCTGGTACTATTGCTTCTGAACTTTTGATTCTGAGGACCATTCTCTGGCAGTTAATCGGAACTACAGACTGTCTTGAAATTGTATCTTTTTGTAGCATCTAGCATCTCTAGATGGAGAGATTTCCTCTTGCAACAAATACCTGTTGAGCTCACACTGTGTCCTAGGCAGCATCAGATGTGGAGAGCAGGGCAGAGCCAGGAGGAAGATGTGGAGGCTGCCTCCAGGAGCTACTAGTTAGGGGTCAGTCGACCCATAAAAACAAATTACAGAATAATAAAATCTGTCTGATCTCAAATGGATGCCAGTTGCTACTTGGTTTGTGTTGTTATTTGAAGTGTCAGTATGTGCCCAAAGCAAAGTGGTTGTGTATATGAAGTTAATAATTGAACTTCTCCTGATAATAAATAGGCTGAACAAATGACTTCTTAAAAATATACCCAGTTGAAGTGAAATGGAAAGGAATAATTTAAGGGGGGACTGAGGAAAGATACCACATTCCAGAGACCTTGTTGAGATTAGCAGATCATGGGAACCTTAGCAACTGGGAAACACTGACTACTTTGTTAGAAGAATCAGGCCTGAAGTAGAACCAGCAGGATTGCTAATCCATGTAGATATGAGTGTTTCTAATCCCATCAGCGACTCACCGCAGAAAAGTATTCTTACCACGTTAGCATGTGGAGCTAGGAAAAAAATTCAGGACAAAGGAGGAGTTGCCCTCTTGGGAACCTGCTATGACCACAGATAGGAAAAAGGGTTTTGGGGATCCCTGGGTGGCGCAGCGGTTTGGCGCCTGCCTTTGGCCCAGGGCGCAATCTTGGAGACCCGGGATCGAATCCCACATCGGGCTCCCAGTGCATGGAGCCTGCTTCTCCCTCTGCCTGTGTCTCTGCGCCTCTCTCTCTCTCTCTCTCTCTCTCTCTCTGTGACTATCATAAATAAATAAATTTTAAAAAAAGAAAAAAGAAAAAGGGTTTTTTTTTCCAGGAGTGAATTTTTATACTCCTTCTTTCTGGAATGCATTTCTTCACACAAGGTCACAAATATTAGACAAATCATACCCTAAATCTGTAAATGTCTGGAGGGCCAAGATTTCATCTATCATCTCTGTATCTTTGTTGCCTAATGCATAATAAATGCTCACTGGAGGCTGACAAGTGACTACAAGATTGTGCAGGGACTCACCCAGTGGCCAGGAAGGGTGACTTTTCTTCCTAAGAATAAGAAGGGCTCTTCTGTGATGTCATGTGGCTCGACTCCTGGTAGTCTCCTTCTGAGCACTGTGGACCATGCTCTATTTCATTTGCCTGAACTGGTCTCCCAGGACTAGGATGTCTGCTCTCAGTGAGGGCTGGGGTCATTGTACATCCCCAGTGTCTAACATAATAGACTTTTCATCAACATTTGTTGAAGAGAGGAAAAAGGGAAGGAAGATAGAAGAAGGAATAAGAAGAGTTTTCAAAACTCTCTCTGTGGCACAGTTTAGGCTTGGAGAGAATGTGGAGGATAACACCTTTATTTGTGAATGAGTCAGTTTTACCTGACTAGTCTAGAGGTCCAGAGGTAAGGTCTGTGTCTTTTTCTAAATCCTCACTGCCTACCATTGTGCCTCACACAAAATAGGATCTGAGTAAGGGCTAACTGAAGTAAGCAAAGGAAGGTGAGATAGATTTAAAACTGGAATCTGAATTTAGAAATTAAGGAACACTATACATCTGAAGAGAATAATGCAAAATATGTGGGGTTTCTAAAATATCCAGAATTTCTTAAAACCTGAGGGACTGATGCACTAACACAGTAACAGCAAAAAAAAAAAAAAAAAAAAAAAAAGAAGGAGGAGGAGGAGGAGGAGGGGAGGAGGAGGAGGAGGAGAAAATGGTGTCTGCTTTTTAAAAAATAAGTATTTGGGGATGCTTGGGTGACTCAGTCGATTCTCTGACTCTTGATTTCAGCTCAGGTCATGATTTCAGTGTTGTGATATTGAGCCCCATGTCATGCTCTGCACTCAGTGGGGTGTCTACTTGAGATTCTCTCTCCCTCTTCCTCTCCCCTACCCCTGCCTCCTTCATGCACACAATTAATTAATTAACAGATTACCTGTTTATTTACTTTCAAAGAAGGGTTCATCAAGGTGCCAGAAACTGAAGTCCATCTGTTCAGGACAGAGAACTATATCATGAGATAGGGATCTTTCTTACTGACAGCTTTGAGACCATAGTTTAGTGGAGGGGGGGAGGTAATATAGGAGAGATTCCTATTTTAGGAAGAAGGTTGATATGTGGATAACCTTTGGGGTCTCTTTCATTATAAAAGTATATAGTTTTAGCTAAAGTAATCATTTTTTGTTTCTCTTGGGAATTTACTATTTTGAACCAGACTAATATTATTGAATGACATTTAAATCTGGTTCCCCTAACAGTGGAAGTTGTGAATATCTGTCAATTATTAGGAAACATTGAATCTGCACTAGAAGTCATCTTAATCCACACTGTGGTTTTGAAAGCACGTTCTTAATCTGCAATTGTCGAACAAAATTAGATTGGTTCTTTAGCCCTCCCTCCAGTGTAAACACAAATGGAATATTTGTAGATGATTGGCATTCCTTGAGAGATACTGCACTTTTTAGGTAGAAATCAGTTAAGATGCCCCAAGGATTTAAATTATTTTTATGTCAGGAATTTACTATAAAGTTTCCTCTCCTGTTCTCCATCTATCCAACTTTGTCTCGTCCTTCCAGATCCAACTTTGTCATCTTTAATTTCCTTCTCACTGTGGCTCTTAGTGACCAGATTGCCAGATGCTCTAAAGACCTGTTTCTGCCTTTATTCATCTCCAGATTGCTTAACAAAAAATCTGTTTGAAAAATAGAGCTATCAGCTTTCCATTGACTAGTTAAGATTCTTCAGTTCAGCTCTAGAATAAACGATTATATCGGCACAAAAATAACTTCCTGTTAAACAAAGCACTTTGCATAGCACCATCTCTAGATTCAGAGGCAAACAAAGGAAACTACAAATCCATATGAACTATAGGCATGTTCATGTGCATATTATTTTAATTGGGCTAGAGAAATGTCAGATATGGAAATGGCACTTAATGTTCTGATATTAATGTACATTACTGCTTTGCAGATTCAAATTTAAGGGACTGCACTTAACAATGAGAATTGCTACCTATAAATAAGAGAAAGGATTTTGAAAACCCATGTCTACTCAGAGCATATATCATAACAGATACAGTAAGTTTGTATAGTGACTAGAAGGCTCTTTCTGTGCACTGTAAGTATTTTCTCTCTCTGTGTATGGTTCTCTGAATTGCTTGTCTAGTAAAAGAGTGGAATCAGAAAGAACGTTCTTCTCTCAGTGTTATATAAGGGATAGGTGGGCCCACTCCACTGACTGGAGCTCCTTGCTAATAAGGCTGTGGTTGGCACCAATATATGATTCCCAAGTGAGCCAGGCACTTTAAAGTAGTGGTTCTCAAAATTTTTAGTTTCAGGACCTTTTAAGAACTCTTAAAAAAAACTACTGAGGTCTCAATAGCTTGCATATTAATTAATTTTACAAAGAACAATGGTAAATGCTTTATATATTAACATCAAAGCAATGATATTATCACATGACATATGACATCTGGAAAACACTGTATAATCATGAGAATGAGAATGAAAAGAATGACAGTATTATCGTGAAAAAGATTTTGCCCTTTAAGGCCCTTGTGAGGGTCTTGAGGACCATGTGGCTAAAAATTAAATCTATATAGAAAGATTGTAAAGAGAGAGAAAAAAAGAAAGATAGCCAACCAGCCTGGAAACCTTATTTCCAGATATCAAGATAGATACTGATCTTCCTGCAAGAAGCATTCTTCGAAGTGAAGTCAGAGGTCTTGATTTTAAAACAAAGTTGTATGTATGTCAGGTAGGTGAAGAAGCTGGGTGGCAAATGCACTTTTCATTATCTTGGGACCTTGGCCGTAAAGGCAGTTCATCAGCAGGAAAACCTGCTGAAAACTGGAGACGCCATCCAAGCCAGGTCAAAGGTGCAGAACAGCACTGAAGGAGTATGTGCTTGCCCCATCAGACTGGAGGAAGTCTGGAGGGTTAGCGAGACACTGATCCCCTGGAGCCTGCCTGCCCACAACTAAGCCTGGTCCAGAGCCACACCGGCAAGTTGGAGGAGGTCAGGATATTCAAGATAGTCCTGATATCAGGGACATAACCTGGGGATAGTTCTAATGAATGGGGAATTAATTCTATTTCAAATGTCAATAAATCATGAGCTAGAAGGCTTATGTAATTCTACCAGCTAAGTTAAATACTCTGAGGATATGCCAGAGACATGCTGGAAATCAGTGTCCAGGAATGAGTTGGATGTTAAAACCCAAATCTGAAGATGAACTGTAAGAAAAAGCTATTAAATATATAGCAGGCCAAAATGGCCAAATTAATAGCATAATTCAGGGTGACATCGTAAAAGTAAGGAGATATAATTAGTTCATTATAATTCTGTTTCTGACAAGTGATTTGGAAATTGAGAGGGAGTGGTCCTTCCAGTGCCTCCTTTTTTATACTTAAATCATTTTCAGAAACAGTTCTCCCTCCCTAGACTACAGGTGTGGATATCTTAATATGACCAAATTAATTGTATTTTAAAAAATTAACTCCAATTCCCAGAGATTCAGATAAGCTGGAGTGCGTTAGTTGACATTTTCTAAAGTCCCAGGTTTCAAGGCTAGATATGTTCAATACTAAATGCTTAGTCTTTCTAGTTCTTTTATGGCCCATCAGTCCAGGAGATGGAAAGCGATGTTCCTTACTGTTTTATGTAGCCGTATCCTGCTGGTTGTTCCCCACCTCCGGAACCATTAAGCCGCAAAAACTCATCATTTGTTAGTAGTGCTTCTGAATTATTCAGGGAGATCCTTAACCAAAATAAATGATGACTATTACATCCAATTTCTCCTCTTCCCTACTTTCCCATCTCTTTTCCCCTTGGGCAGATCTTCCAGACTTTCAAGCTTATGATCACTTTTAAAACAGGCAGGGAAAATTGCATACCCAAATAGTTGTGTTGCATTTGGGCAGTGCTTAGTCTGAAACATTTTTTACTTCCAGTAAAAAATGGAAATGTGGAAATGGGCATTTGTTTAATAGCGCTCATCCAAGCTTTTTTGTGATCATCTAAGAAGTATTGAAAGGACTCCTGTTAGAATAAGATTGACCTTTTAATTTGTCTTGAGGCTAATGTTTGTATTCAGTGTCCATACCAAGCTACCTCCTCTTTTGCATGGTTTCTCAGTGCTGTTGCTGCATTTACCCAGAAATCTCTCCCTTTGAGTCCTGACAGATCTCTGCTTCCTGCTCAACCCTTTTTCTCCCTCCCCTCTTCACATTCAGTTCAGGAATCTCTTACTGGCCAGTCAGCATCTTCCATCCTTCTCAAATCTATCCTCTGTGAACACCAAAGAGAAGAAATAAGAAATGGTCAAAAGGCAATGGACCCACAGATGGGGAGAAATAAGTCAGTAGGCCATTGCTTTTCATTATAAATGCTCCAGTTAAACTTTTTGATCATATACTTATAGTACTTCAGTGAAAGTGAATCATTTCATCATTCTTGATCACTCCAGAGTGGTCTTACAAAAACATTGATATGACCATGTTATTCTTCTGTTTAAAACCCTTTGATGGTGCCTATTGCCTATGTGATACCAATGTAACTACAGTTATATATTCGTCTGCTTCTGCACACACTGTTCTCTCTGCCAGGAATGTAGGTTCTGTTTGTAAGGATCTTGGTCATTGTGTCAGAATCTTTTATCTGGACATGGGTTTTGCATAGGACCCCATGGCTGCACTGGCCTAGTCGTGACAGGGTGCTGAGTAGTGCTCTGCCCAGGTGGAGCAGGGATGGGTCGGTCTTATGTACACTGAGGTAGGCTAATGAAATCCTTTGGGCTTACTCTCCCTGTTTCCCACAGCAGTCTGAGCTGTCAGCCGAAGAAAGTCCAGAAAAATTAGGAACCTCCCAACTACATCGTCGAAAAGTCATCTCCTTGAACAAACAGATTCTGCAGAAGACCAAACATCTGGAAGAGGTTGGTGTTTTCTTTTTATATTTTAATTCAAGTAAAATGAAACTATTTTTCAAGGGAGAAACTAGTGAAGGAGTGAAGATCTTCATGTTAGAATGAAGGCTCAAGAACAGGAGTTAGCATACGGCAGCCCTTGGGCCAATCCAGCTGCCACCAGTTTTCATAAGTAAGGTTTTATTGGGATACATGCACATCCATTTTCTGTGACTGCTTTCAAGCTCCAGGGGCAGCACTAAGTAGTTGCAGCAGAGACCACGTGGCCCAGAAAGCCTGAAATATTTATTATCTGGCCCTTTCCAAATGTGGCTCACGAAACCTAAAATATTTACCATCTGGCCCAAACTGAAAAAATTTGCCAACCTCTGTTCTAGAAGATCACAATACAAGAATAACATTTATTGATTCACAAATGTTCACTGAACAGTGCTCTATGCAGGCACAAAACTAGCTGTGGAGATGAATGAAGAACAGGTTATCCCTGCTTTCAAGGATCTTAAGGTAGCACTGAGCGAACATATAATAAATACATCACATACAACGTCATTTAATTATAGCTGTGATAAGTGCTTGAAGGAGATATCTAGGAGGCTAAAGTGGAGAGACTTGACTTCAGCTGAAAAGATGAAGAGGTGTTTGCTGGGGAGGAAATCTGTGGAAAGTATGTGGGGGCTTAGGTGGGAATTTATGCAACAACATGAACCAAGACCTAGGAGAGGAAGGGTGCTGTCCAATTTCTGTTTTGTGGCTAGAGAATCGTGAATGATGCAGTTGGTTGGCAAAGTCTAATCAAACAGGACCTCCTAAGCCCTGATAAGATCACTGGAAGCCATTGGAAGGTTTAAGTAAGGGAGTGGCATGATCAGATTTGCATGTTTCATATACCATTCTGTTTGCTGTTTGAGCATGAATTAATTGAACTAACCATTAGGATGCTGATCCAATAGTCTAGACCGTTGATGGCTTTCCACAAATGGAGGAAACAAGATCATTTTTAAGGGCATGTTAGGGCATGGTATTCTGTAACCTTGGTGATGGATGGAACTATTTTAGGAAAACCTCCCTGTATTCATTCCGGAAAGTAGACATAAGAGACAACTATGGAGTTTGACTCAGAAACAGTCAATATAGGATAAAAAGTTGTTACATGCTTTAGTTCCATTGGCAATAAGCTTTAATTAATTAGAAAAGCACATGTGGCAGAAGATTATGGGAATGAATATGGCTTGATTTCCAAAAATATGTGCCACTTGATGTTTTGAACATGTATATTTTTTACGTTTCCAAGTCCCACCTATTCAAAAGATGTTAATACATCAAATGGTCTTGCTCATTTTTTGTTTGAATTTGTTCTATTAGAATTTGTTCTACCATAGTTGAACAAAACAGTAGGTTGGTTTTACCAAAATGCCCTGGATCATAAGCAAAACAAAGATGCAAGGATTGACCGTGTCTTGATTTCAGTTTGATAATTTATTTAGACATTTTAATTCTTAGCTCAGAGCTTATTACTCCTGACCTTTGCCATTGTGATAAGAACCTGAAAGTGATTGGTTCAAAAAAAAACTCATCACAGAATCAAGATGAGCATGAACCAATGATGCTTCTTTACCATAATGTCTTTATCCTCATGAGAGAGGATAGTTTTGAAGATACTGCAGACTCCTTGAGCCCAAAGTATCTGAGCATGAAAAGATGTTTCTCTCCCATTTAAATTTTGGGAGAAAGAGTGCTAAACTTCATTGCAGTGGCAGTCCTGGAATATTCTTTTTTTTTATTTTTTTTATTTATTTATGATAGTCATACAGAGAGAGAGAGTGAGAGAGAGAGAGAGGCAGAGACACAGGCAGAGGGAGAAGCAGGCTCCATGCACCGGGAGCCTGACGTGGGACTCGATCCCGGGTCTCCAGGATTGCGCCCTGGGCCAAAGGCAGGCGCCAAACCGCTGCGCCATCCAGGGATCCCCAGTCCTGGAATATTCTTAGTTCAGCTGAAAGGGCAGTCCTTTCTGACCCTTGGGTCTATTCTGCAGTTGGTCCAGAACTGTGTTTACCATGAGCCTGTTATTTTTCGAGCACACTGCCTATATGTTGCACACTCTGTAAGGGACAGCAGTGATTATTGCTGCAAGTAGTGCTGTTAAGGATGACCAGCATGTGCAGTAGTCCCTGGCCACATAACTAGCTACCTGGATGAGGAAAATGAGATAGGGAGGGAGAGATTTGCCCAGGGTCACATATGAGTTATGAGAGTCACTCATAACCTATGAGTTAGGGGGTCTCAGATGATGATTAGAAGAGAGAGCTCTTCAAGAATGAAATGAAAATATAAACAGGAATGAACTTTTGATGAACCAAAGCTTTATGCAGATATAAGGAATGAAAGATTAAAAAGTTTCTCAAATAAGTGTAGAGGTGAATGTTTTATAAAGATTAAAAACCAGCATCAGCATTTTTGTCAACACTCTTCTGAAAGTGATTTGAGCTTTAAGAATATGCCTTTTTTGCCAGATAACTTACTAATAAACCCATTTTAATTTGCACCATCCAATCAAAAAAAAAAATCTGCAGCCACTGAACTTTGTTACTAAGGTTTAAATTTGAATTTGCTCCTCTACAAAAGGTTGCCTTTTCCTAAGTTTGCCCTTCTACAAAAAAGTTGCTTACCTCTGGGCTTGCTGGTCTGCAGAGTTCTTCACCTTCTAGTAGTTTCTGAATCTGCCAGTGGTTACAGGGGCAGCAGCCAAGCCTCTTGTGCAAGAATCCAGGTCCCTGGAGCTTCAGCCCCAGCTCCTTCCCCCGCCACCCTCCTGGACTGCCTCCCTGGCCACCTCACCCAGCCCTGTACATCCATCTCACACCCACTTCTTGTGGGGCGCTGAACAGCAAGTCATCATGAGAGAGCATATATTCCACACCTGTGTGTGTGTGTGTGTGTGTGTGTAGGTCTGCCACATGCATTTTTTTGTCTCTTTCAATTTTTAATAGCTTCAGCCACTTTAAAAAAAAAACTTATAGGTATTATAGGTATAATACAAGCTCACTGTAAATAAACCAAATAATGTAGAACTATATAAAGATAAAAATGAGGGACACCTGGGTGGCTCAGTGGTTGGGTGTCTGCCTTTGGCTCAGGGCATGATCCCGTGATCCCGGCATCAAGTCCCACATTGGGCTCCCTGCATGGAGCCTGCTTCTCCCTCTGCCTGTGTCTCTGCCTCTCTGTGTGTGTGTCTCTCATGAATAAATAAATAAAATCTTAAAAAAAAAAAGATAAAAATGAAAGTTCCCTCCCCCCCCCCCAAAAAAAATAATAAGTCTCCTTTTTCTCTTTGGAAAAGCCACTGTTTGGGGAGACCTTTGCAAACACATATTTGTCCATTCACCTGGAGAGAATGTGTTGTCGGACTACAAATTCTAGGTTGTTTTCACTTATTCTATTATAGATATCTCTCTGTCAGTAATAATAATGGCTAATACGGACTTTTTTACTAAGTAATTACAAAGTACTTTTCAAAACTAATGCAGTCTTTTCACACAACATCCTTCTAGAGGAGGTACTACTATTATCCTCATTTTATGAATAAGGAAACTGAGACACAGAAGTGTAGTAGTTTTGCCTGTGACCACACAGCTTACTAACGGTGAAACCAAACTTTTATACAGATGTACCTCATTGTTTTGAATTGACTGCATAGTATGACATAGTGTGTATGTACTATAATTTACTGTACCTGTCCCTTCCCCTGTTCATGGGTATGTAGGTTGTTTCAGGGTTTTCCCCCACAACTGCAAATCTATGCTACCATGAACATCTTTGTACAGTTGCCTTTGTGCAAATATGTATTTGTGGAAGATAGATTTTAGAAAGTGGAAGTGCTAGGTCAAAATATATGCATTTTCTATTTTCCTAGAAACCAGCCAATTATTCACCAGTCATTTTACCAATTTATACTTCTACCAGTAGTGTATGAGAGAATCCAAAACCTTTAAATCCAAGAACTCCTGTTCCAAAGTCATACAGGTGGAAAGCAACCAAGATGCACTCATGGCCTCAGTGACAGCCGTAAGGAGAGTCCTAGCCCAACAAAGAAATGGGAGGAGGGGCAAAGCAAGAGAAGGAGTAAAGAGTATCTTGTGGTCTGACAAGGGAATGTGCTGTGGAGGCATAGACTGGAACAAAGCTAGTAGGTAGCTGAGCAGAAACTTGAATTGAGGGGGGAAAGGGGAATCAAGAGAGGGAATGGTAACCCGCTGCTAATTTTGGGGGTAGGTCTAAGGGTTAATAATGAAGAAGAAAATGGGAGTAGGACAATCATGAAGGATTCCAGCAAGATGAAAAGTAAGCTAAGCTATTGGTATATCCCCTGTTTGAGAAAAGATGGCCCCGTGAACTGATAGATGAGAGCTCTTATTAGTTAAATTAATTAAAGAGAAGAGATGAGTCTTCCTTTCTTAGCAAGCTATGTCCTTACCAAGATCCACCCACATGAGTCTTTGTTGTGAAGCCGTCCTTAGACTCCCCAATGAGACAGACTTTTTCCTTGGGCCTCCCCTGGGCCTGGCTCTGCCCCAGCTAGTCTCATACTCTAATCCCTGGTTTACTGGTCCAGATCCTTGCCGGCAAGGACTGTGTCTCGTTCATCAACTCCTCCCACACACCTCATGTGAGTGGAGCATTCAGTAGATGTCAGATGGGCAGCTGGATGGGTGCATTCATGAGAGGTGGGCAGGAATATGGGAAATGACAGGACCCCTTCCTGGAGCCACAAAAGAACTTAAAAAGTTTAACTGCTCATATTTCAAGAGAAAAACTCTCCACAAATATTCTTCTCTACCAGTTATAGGTCAATGAAAGTCTCATCACACAGATGGCCTCCTTTGCAAAGGGAAAAGCCAGAGCCCACCTGCTCCCCTCCTTTATCACTCTTGCTCTCTACTTCAGTTGGCTTCTTGATAGGCCATGTTGGAAATGTAACCATCAGTCATGAAGACTAACTAGAAGCATGGTTTAGAAGCAATGATTTCTGAAGGTGGCATAATTCTTAATGGGTTGCTTACATGTTCAGGGATGGGGCAAGGTATTTTGAAGCAATCACTGAGAGTCTGGATAAGATTTCTCATTGTTAATTTGTACACAGGTAATAGCCAGTCTGATGTCATTTTCTGCCCCTTCCCCTTTTCAAAAGTGGAAATGTACAAACCCTTTGAGCTCTTGATTAATGTTTTCAGATTTCTAAAAGTTCACAAACAGCACAAGGATATATCTTTTAGTGAGGAAAAGAGAAATGACATTTTCCTGATGACAATTTACAATTTTTTAACTTTGAACAGTAAAAGTAAGTCATTTTCTATCTCTTAGTGTTGAAGTCCTGAATTCTGTCTTCAATCTCAGATTGTTGTCAACCAGTTGTATTCTGTGCTAGAATCCCGGGTGCTGAAATGCAGTTTATATTCTGAGTACAGGCACATTGGTTAAGTGAACGGACTATAGCTGTACAGAAAAGTCAGACCTGGATTCGAATCCTGGCTTTATCAGTTAACAGCTGTGAAACTTCCTTTGAGTAACTTAACCCCTCTGAGTCTTTATTTGCTCATCTGTAAAACAAGAAAAATGTCTTCTTCCATCAAATATAAGGATTTAATGATAGGATTTGTGCAGAGTATCTAGTTTGTCACCTAACATGTAGTTGCTCCTAATTATATGAAGTTTTTTTCACTTGTCATCGGCAACCGTTCTGAAATTCCCCCATTGGCTCAGTTACATCTGTTGAATTTCCATTTTCCCATCTGTGATATGGGAATACTACCCACAGCTGTGCTGTTGTGAGGATTGAATGAGAGCAGGTATCTTTTCCCTTTCTTTTACAGCTGCAGGCAAGTCATACCAGCCTACAAGCCAGATACGATGAAACAAAGCAAACTCTGACAGAGGTGAGTAGATTTTCAGAACTGCTTTTGACCTGCACCACTAATGGAATGCCCTGTGTCGTCAGTCTGTGTGGAGGAGTCACCGTCCCCTTCTCAGGACACAGGGCCACCTGGGGATGCAGGACAGACACATGGTGGTAGTCCATGACCCCTGCCATCAGTTTATCCATGCTGCCATGTTTAAAAGCCTCTGATCTTGGCAGGAGACCTTGCCATGGGCCCTGAGGCCCAGGAAGGGCTTTCTGAGGGAGGGCAGCCTGATGGGCAGAGCGAGGACTACATAGAGCTTGAAGTTCTGCCCACGGAAAGTGGGCCCTGCTCCTCTGCAGCCTACAAACAGCAGATTGTAGAGTATCTTCAAAATACTGAAGTCCTAAAGAATGAGAAGGTTTCTTTTTATAAGATAAGAGAACTATAGAGGGCTGTAACTGGTTGTTCAGGATTGCTGGTTTTCTCCTCTGAGGGATGGGGGAGAAGGTCTCAGGAGGAGGAGGGCGGTGGGTGTATTTCAAACCACATGATCTCTCTAACCTGGATTTCGAGTGTGCCATCTCCCATCAGTGTTACAGTGTTGTTTACCTCCCACTTCTCATTGCCTAGGCAACCAGGCCAGGGAAACAAATGCTTTTGATGCCAGCTCTGTGAGGAGGGAAGTGGAGATATTTCTGTCTCATGTTTCCATAGAAAGCTATCCTCATCTGGATCTGGAAAGCTCTCTCCATTGTGATTTTGGTACTTGAGCTCTGGCTGTCCTCTACAAGGGCCTCATACGGGGAGGGGGGGTGCTTGTACTTTGTGAACCATATGGAAACAGGACTGATCTTCAAAGGCCTCTCTGAAACTAAGGCAGTCCCCTCTTCTCTTTAAATTTCACATTCTTGTTTCTGTAGCAGTATGTAACACTCAGTTCACTGCCTTGCTGTCAGCCTGACAAAACTTTTTAATTCTGACCTGGGCTAGTCACTTCAGTTCTTGTCGGAATGTTTGAAAAGGGCAGGCAAAAGAATGGGAGTTAGAATGAATTTTTTTTCCTTCTTTCCAGAGATGTCTGTGTTGCATTTAGACAGAGGAGCTTTCTTTTACACTGTTCGGGGGCTACATTCCTATGGGTTGGATGGCAGACTCCTGGGGTGGAACCCCTGCTGTTGTCTAAATGTTAATGCCACAGAGTGCCTGGCATGAAGTTTGCCAAGTCATGGATCAGTCTTTGTATGACCATCTGGGAAAGATTACAAGCAACACGTCTTGATATCAATTTCCTAAGACAGTTACATGCCTTAGGATATAAATCCTAAGTGGCTATGAAGTAATTTTCTTTGTATTAAACACTAAATCAGGTATTTCTTGAGCTCTTTTCATGTGCTGGAAAGGTAGGGAATGTAATTTAAGTCAACAATAGGAGATAGTCTTATCCTCAACAAATAATAGCAGTTTACTGGGCCACGTGTGCCGGGTGTGCTCTGGGCACCTCACTTGTACTGGTCCCCTGACCTTCCGTAACAATGCTAGCAGTGCGGGTAGCATCCCTGTTCTGCAGATGGGGACACAAAGCCATGCAGAGGGTGCCAGAATCCCACACTGGCTGTCTGGCACCTGAAGACCTCTCCAAGAGCTCACTATCCAGTAAGGCAGTCATACTAAGTCCCATCTAGGAAAATGGGAAGATGTCCCAAACTTCATGTTTAGCAACTTCTGAAGTAGCCTGACTGGTCAGAACACTGAAGACCAGACCCCCAAATAAGTAATGAACCTCACCTTTGGGCCTCAGCCTCCTTATCTGTTCAAGTCAAGGATTGGGCAAAACGAGCACTCTGACCTCTCTCCCCCCAGTGTGCCCTGGTTCACCTTCTCAGCGATACCTGCCCTCCCAGGGTAACCTGGTGGCACTGAAAAATAGAGAAGACATTGAGTAAAGTATAACAAGGCAAGGAAGGCCAAGGACAGGTGACAGCACATGACACCTGCAAGGAGACTGTGTGCCCGTATATTGGTGGGCTCCCCGGTTCTAACCTGTCCACTTTTCAATTTCAGCAATCACAACTTGAATTTCCCGTGTGTGAGGTTGATTCTTTGTAGTATATGCAGTATTCTCTCCCATTTCTCTAAGGGCATTAATTGTGTTTCAAGTTTTTCTTGATCTATAAACCATTTCTTCAGATCAAAATTCATTTGTTCAGTTTTCTTTCTCATTTGTGGTTTTATCTTTCTTCAGATGTTTGATAATTCTTGGTGGTATGCTTATCTTTGATTCTGAAACTTCCTGTTACCAACTGTGTGGATTCTCTATCCATTTCATGCAGCCTGCCCCCATGTGATTATTCTGGAAGTGTGGTTCTACTGTTGGCTGAAATCAGCCAGTAGTAAGTGGTACTTGGGGCCTGGGCACTCCACCTTTCTCCTGGATCTTGCTGATTCTGGGAGCCTGCCTGCCTCTGGGGTTTGAACTCCAGCTCTCAGTCAAGGGAGCCAGGCTTCACTGCATAGCTCAGCTGGCTCTCCTACTGAGATGCCAGCCCTGCAGACATCCTTTCTGTGTCTACTGATCCTACACAGCAGGCCTCCTCAGCCCTTCCTCTCTATTGGCCATCTTCTTGTCCCTAAGGTACCTGCTTCTGTGTTTGAGGGTAATTGAGTTTTTTTAGGCCTTCAGGCAAGAAGGGCTGATTGCACCTTCTGCTCTTCTGTTTTCAGCTAGTTCCCTTGGAGGTTTTTTGACTTTTTTTTTTTTTTTTGGAGTGGTAACATAATTCACAGGGTTCAGAATTCAAAAAGTACAAAGGTTGTACCACTGTAACCCAACTATATAGTTACCATCTCCAGAGGGTAATCAGTCTTTTGTGATTGTTTTCAGAAATACTATATGCAGATACAAGTAACATATATATCCTTTATACATGTATACATTCAGTGTACACATTCCCTTACACACCTTGGAAAAACATGGAATCGATGTTTTTTATACATTCTTCCAGCTAACAGTAGATACTAGAGATCATAAAAGAACTGCTCTAGTCTTCCTTTTTTTTTTTTTTAGCAGCTTCACATTCTGTGATACCACTGTATACCTTAAAAATGGAAATCTGAATTTCTTTAAAATTTCTTTTTTTAAACCCTGACTCAGAAAAAGAAAGTGAAATTATTCAAGAAGATGGATTTAACCCTACCCCTGCTAATAGCCATAACAATGGTATCGGGGAATTTCAGCCAGGTCTGTCTCTCATAGCCTCATTTTATTTCCCCCTGCCTACAGATCTACCAGAAAGCACCTGCTCTCAGCATCACTTTTGGCTTTCCACCCATTTGCTGTTGTGATTTAAAGCTATTGCCTAGGTTTCTTTTACCAACAGAATGTGTCTAAACGGGTCTGATTTTGACCTTACCATGTTGTACTCCCCACCCCCATCCTATTTCTCTTGCCCACCTATTTACTCAGTGTACAGCCAGATCCGGTGAGCTTGGCCAGCTGCCAGAAGTGGGGCACAGATGTGAGTCGAGGGAGGGAGGACAGAAGTTTTCACTCTTCTGTCCTCCAAGTCCCTACCAATAGCACCTCCTCTCTCTCCCTCAGCTGAAGAGTTACAGTGAGAAACTGGACAAAGAACAAGCAGCCCTGGAGAAGATAGAATCCAAAGCTGATCCAAGGTAAGAGGTTTCAGCATGTTTATTTTCTCCTTGAAGTAACTCTGTCAGTGCCTCGTGGTTTATTTTGTTTGAGCACAGGACTAAGGAACCAAGGATCATTGCTTCCACCCCCATGCAGGTCATTTCCTTTCACACGCCTGAGCCACGCCTGGTCACTCCCCATTGCTCGAGCACATGCCAACATGTTGGGCTGCACTGAGCCGGCCACCTCCTTCTCCTGATTTCCCTTGGGAGCAGAAGCAGCACACTTTTAGCTTTGCTTTTGCTTTTTTTAGTTTTCTGTTTTTAAGAGCCAAATAGTACATCCACAAAACAAAAAGGCATGTCAGCCCTGTACCCAAGCCACCCAGGTCTCCTCCCTGGAGTCAACCCTTGCTACCAGCTTTTTTACTGGTAACACTTCAGCCCTGCCTCTTTGGATTAAAGGTACAGTTTTGTGGGTTGTTGGGTTTTTTGTTTTGTTTTGTTTTAAACCAAGAAACAGCTGCTGGGCTTTTTTTTTTTTTTTTTATTATTAATCGTCTTTAACAACTTAAATTACACATAAGACACACTTACATTTGACCTTTTTTAGCACCAAAGCAGTTAGGTGGTTAAGTATCACTCCCTTGAATGATACTTTACATCATAAAAAGCTTCAGGCACAAATTCGGCAGTCTTAGATTTGAAGGACATTTTTAGCAAAGAAATACCCACAGATTACTTGGCTTTATAATTAGAAACCCTTCTTTCAGGATAGAGAGCAAAGTACTGTCAAATACTTGACATTTTTATTTTCAAATTAATTCTTTTAATGACCCTGAGCAATTTGTTCCCTTTTTATGGAAATTAGAAATGGTTTGTGATACTGTCTGTGTTCCGAGTACTGTTGAATAATCAATGCCAAGGAGATCCAGGACTCTTGAAACTCATTGATGTTTCTGCAGTTGACATTTTAATTCTGGATTCTGTGATGTTTGTTTGTTTGGATGTGGCCTGATGGACTTGGATATATAAATGAGTGATAATGTCAGTTAAATAGTAGTCATTATCATTTGTGGAGAACCCATTAGACACCCTTGGGAGAGACAAAGGAAATTAAAAGTTGGGGACTTTATTTTAGCTGTGATTCATAAAATCATAACGGCTTTCCATATGTCATTGTTTGGTCTTCTCTCTTTAGTATCCTGCAGAACTTGAGAGCACTCGTAGCCATGAATGAAAATCTGAAAAGTCAGGAACAAGAGTTTAAAGCACATTGTCGAGTAAGTGTTGCCTGATGTCAGCAGACCTTGAACCAAGACTCATGTGAAATCTCTTACCTTACTTCCACTTGTCCTGTCATGGCATCCTACTCAGGTGCCATGGAAAAAGTAGATTCATGGAGCAGCTCTGTCAGTTGCCTAAGATGAATAGGGTGCTATAGTAAGTGGCCCCCCAAGGGCACTGGAAGTGAGTTAGATTAGTGACTGGGCATGCCAGACTCCAAATTGAGAGCACAGTCTAACAAACACTGTTTTCTGATTTATAGACATACATATATTTAAAAGTCTTATTAAGTGTGACTTTTGCTCCTGGTGGTCCAGCAGAGGGGTGGTGCAGGCACAAGTCCATTTACTAGCTTGTCTGAGTTTTATAAATGTTCATTTTGCTTTTAAAGGAGGAGATGACACGGCTGCAACAGGAAATTGAGAACCTGAAAGTTGAGAGAGTGCCAGGCGGAGATGAAAAGGTAAGTTCAGGCTCTTAGAGGAGTCTTCAAGACTGTTAGGTGCTGTTGTGCCTTATTGGTGGAAGGATTTCTGGAGGACTACCCAGCAAAGAGACTGATGCTAAAAAGGACCGGCCAGTTTCCCATAACCTGGGCCTGTGAACACACATTTCTTAACTGTTTCCATCACAGGATTTTCTTAGGTTTCCATCCCTCTCTTTTCTCTTGCAAGGGTAGGTAAAAGGCAGCAGTGGGGGCATGCACAGCAGACAGGAATAACTACATTCCAAGCCTGACCTTTCCCACCACTTAGGGAAGGGGTATTTCTAAGAACCTTCTGAGCTCAGTTTCCTGTGCAGCCTTTCTCTAATTGTTGTACCAATTAATTCATTTCATCCTCTGCTCCTGCCTAGGGACATGTTCCACCCCTGAAAGGCAGCAAGCAGTAAGCAGGAAATAAGATCTAGTGTCAGAGCTCCAGCAGCACCGGAGCATTACTGAACTTATGGAACAGTTCAGACCAGCTGCCCTCAGGACAGGACAGAGGACTTGCTCTTCCAAGGAGCTAGTGTGAATTGCCATTAAAAGTTAAGTTAAAACACAGGCCAGAAAGAAAAGCATTTCTCTCGCCAAATAAGATTGTAGAGATTACCATTTTGTTTTCCCTTCTCAAAGCTCATTCCCTGAGAGCCTTGTGCGGAAGCTGTGTGAGCTGGACGAGGCCTCAGGTTGGCGCGTTGGCCGAGCCCTCTGCCTTGAGAACTCCACCTCAAGGCTCAGGGAGGGGAAAAGACCGCTTCAGACCAAGCAGCACCCATCCACATGCCCTCCGCTCGGGGACCCTGACCCTGGCTGTGCAGGACATATGTCTTGGAGGTGCCTCAGCAGTGGTAGGACAGGACTAGCACGGAGTATTAGCAGAGTCTGACTGAGCAGGGCAGTGGTGCCCCAGGACCATCATCACACACATAGCCAGCCTTTCTGGTTGTTTCTAAAACTTTGAGCCTTTGGGTCTCAAATCATCAGCCTGTCAGCCTCTGAGTTTGTACAAATTAGACTTTCAAGATCCTATTCCTCTTCTTAGCAATCACATCTTGTTAGAGGGACTATTACATCCAAAGACAGTTGCAGTTTAGCTTGTTCATGTGTGACACACATTTAAGAACAGTTTAAAATCTGGGGCCCAAAGAGGTGGTCAGTGAACTAACTCCCACCCCACCCACACCCCTTCCTACATGCAGAACCATAGCTTCTGTCCCATTTGCCTTACTCAGTCAAGTGTTTGTTACTTTTCATCATTTCAGACCCTGTCTGCTGGAGAGCCACATGGTACCCTAACCCCTGTGATGACTCATAATGTAAGTACCAACCCATTCTCAGGACTGCCATTGTCCTCTGTGGGAGTGGCAACCAACTTTGTACCCTCCCCTGACACTTTCTCATGCCTACTTTAATTTTCTCTGTGACCACCACTTCGTGTGCAGGCTTTCAGGGGCACTGTCTCATTGTCCTCACAGAGCCCCTCAGATGGAAGCAGGTTCTCCCCAGGGATGGCCCTGAAGGCCACCATTCTGGTGGGTTTTCTCCCAGCACTTTGTGTGAGCATTCTCTGTCTGCTCTGGCATCTCAGCTGAGGAGAGGAGAAGCCTGCATTGGCCACACATGCTGGTCACAACACATAGGCTGTTGTGAGGGGTAGAGGTGGGGCAGGGGGGAAGACTCTCTTTTGTACTTTGTTCCAAGGTCCACAAACTGTAAAGGGCCAAATAGGAATTATTTTCAGCCTTGTATGCCAACCCCACTATAGCACCCATGCTCAGTATGTAAATGAAAGAACATGGCTATGAAACTTTATTTACAAAAATAGGCAGTGTGGTCATTTTGGCCCAAGAGTTGTATGGTGTAGCTCATGGACAGTAGTTTGCTGACCCCTGTTGTGAGTTAAACCATTGCTCCCAGAACTCCAACAAACATCCAGGAGAAAGAAAAAAAAGCAAAAGAAGAGCAAAGCAGGACAGCCTGTAAACATTTGCCTCTTTTAATGTTTGCCTCTTCCCTTTGTCCCCTCAGACTCCACTAGAGAATGAGCTTCAGGACTCCTGTAGTACAGTCGTTGGGTTGGTGTGCAGCTGAGCCCTGTGGAGGAGGCTGACTGTGCGTGTGTGTGTGTGTGTGTGTGTGTGTGTGTGTATATGTGTACGTGTACACACACGTGCTTGGGGTGAAGACACCTCCCACCCATTTTGTAGCTTTCTTTGATGGCAGCAAACCATCTAGCCATGTCTCTTACCTCTATGAGTTCAGTGAGAGCTAGTTTCTTCCTCATAATTCAGTGCTGTCCAAAAGAAGTTTCTGCAGTGATGGCAGTGTTCTAGATCTACCCTCTTCAGTGCGATAGCCACTAGCTCCTTGTGCCTGCTGAGCACTTGAAGTGTGGCTATTGCAATCAAGAAACTGAATATTTAAAAATTTCAGTTAATGTAAATTTAATAAATAACCACACATAGCTAGTGGTTATCATGTTGGAGAGAGTATCTCTAAGTAGAAACAAGAAAGCAAACCAGCATCACTGTAAATGTGGGGACAAAGAACAACAGATTCTTAAAGTAGTAATTATCTCCTTATCATCATAGTTTTTTGGGGGGAGTACATAAATTCGGGCGGTACTTAAGAACACCAGATTCTGCCTAGACCCCAGAAGAAGGAAGAATTGTTTAAAGTGAGGTGAAAGAGTCTCAAGGGTCTCACAGGACACAGACCCTAAACTTGGCCATTTGAGAAAAGAAATTTGGGGCCTCAGAACGGAGAGGTATGATAAAAATATTTAGTTTCAAAACTCTTCATTGAGGAATCAAAGTTTCCTGCTCTTAGATAATTGTATCCTTTTCCAATTTTTAGGAAGACCTAGACAGACGGTATAACATGGAGAAAGAGAAACTTTACAAGATCCGTTTACTACAGGTAAGTGAAAGCAAGAACAAAAAAATACATAAATACAGCTACATATGGGTATCTGTAGAGAGCTAGAAGTCTTGGTATCTAAGAATGACTGATACGGAGGCTGCTATTTGTCAGCCTTCTGTCTGGAGCGTAACTATGTGATTTAAGATGTTGACAATAACATCTGACATCGGTATCTTATTTTCACGGTCATCTCGATAGATTTGATCCCCACCCTGGGTGGACAGTAGGTATTAGCTTCATTTACTAGATGAAGAAATTGACTCGTATCAGTTAAGTACTTGTCCAAAGTTAAGCAGCTGGTAAGTGGCAGAGCCAGCATTCAAATTCCAATGCTCTTGTCTAGTACTGTTCCTCTAAAATTACGTGCCCATTTTAGCTGTCTTATTTGATAACCTTGGAGGTTTATAAGAAAGCCATCAGATATGGAGGAAGTAGGTTTTAAAGTTGGTTCCAAAACTAAAGTCATATAGAGTCAAAATTACTTCGTAAAATCCCTTGCATTGCCAGGATCTTGCTCAGGGAAGCTCAGAAGCCCAGGGTTAACTCATGTGTTCTTTGCTTTGTGCCTTCTTCCTGTTCTCTGGGAAGAGAAAGCCAGGCTTTCCCAGGGCTGCAGAGGCCAGTGAGCCTCTGTTTCTCCTGTCTCTGGCTCTTGCTTACTCTGCTGAGCTGTTTGGTTAAATTCAGGTACATCAAATTTGCCCTTAAAACAGGGACACTGTTACTGTTTAAAGAAACTGAATTAAATAAAATCAGGAAAATGCAGTTGTATACTTGGAAACTTTGTGGCTGTGTGCTTCCTACATGTATATTCACTGTTGCATTAGGTAGGTATCAGGAGTAGTAAATGGGATGGCCCATCTTCTGGGAGCTGGCCAGCTATTTGAGAACCAGGATATGTCTATATACATCAAAGTATGAGGGAGTCAATATTATGCAATGCCTGTTGTGGTTGTGGGCAGCCTCAGACTCGCCAGAGGGAATGTCCAGTAAAACCATAAGCCTGCTGAGGCCGTGAGCCAGAGCGGGGGCCATGGGCAAGTGTGGAAACCACCTGGCACACAAGAGATTGAGAAACTGTATCTGATGAGACTTAGCATCAGTTGGGTCAGAGAAACAGAGGAGTCAAGGATGGTGCTTGAGTCTCTGACTCAGGTGGAAATACTTATATTATTCATTGAGGAAAAAGCATTAAAAAAGAATAGAGTTTAAGGGTGTATGTGTGTGTGAATAGGAATATTATTGAGATCTGTTTGGGACTCTTAAAAGTTGGGGCACTTCACCAAGTAGCGATGCCCAAGAAGTGATTGGGTGTCAGGCCTGATGCTCAGAATAGCCTGGGCTGGAGATTTGGGTATCAGCACTATGTAAGTGGTAACCATGGGGTGAAATCTGTGTGAGGACAGGCAGAGGAAATGGAGGAACCCTCCAGTGCAGTATTTGGAGGCATGGGGAAGCCAGGGTCTTATGGAAGCTGAGCAGAGGGTCCAGCAGAGAGAATGGTAACTTTTGCTAGAAATCAAGAAAGCTAGAAGCTGACAGTTATCCAGGAACTGTATCCCAGAGAAGGTCTGCAGTGACCTTCATGAGAGCTGTGTGGTAGGTGTTGGGAGAAGCCAGTTGCCAGTGGAGAGAAGGATGACTGCAGGGTGTGGGGGCAGCTCCAGGACCTGGGGGTCATGGCTTTCAGGAAGATGGGCTGTTGTTGCTGAAGAAAGAGGCTGTTAGCTGGAAGGCAATCAGGGCTTAGGAAAGGGCTTTTGAGGGGTGAGGGACTTGGCCTATCTAAATGCTGGTGAGAAGGGGCCAGTAGAAAGGGAAAGGTGAAAGATGCAGTGAAAACACTGAATAATTGTATCTTAAGATTCCTGGAAAAACAAACAAATACAGGAGTCAGAGCCTGAGTACCCAGGGGGTGTAGCCTTGGCCAAAAGGCGAACATTTTCCCCTCTGACCAGAGCCACAGAGACCCTACTTTGGGATTGGTGGCCAGAGCCGATGGTGGGTTTCTCACCAGGAGGCTCGTTTTTTCCCAGTACTTAGAGACCCACACATGCTGTTGTGAGCAGGGCAGGCCAGAGAGTGAGATGGGATGGCACAGAAGGAAGGCAGTGCAGAGAGCCCACTAGTCCTGGCCCATGAATGTCAGCAGCAAGTGGTGTTGGAGCTCAGCCACACCATACTGCTCTGCTGCCACAGGTGCCATCAGTGGCCAGTTTGGCTGCTGTACCCCTGGTCCATGGTAGGGCGAAAGTGCTAGAAAGGTGCTATAGGAGTAAATTGTAGGAGTTTTTCAATAGGTGAAGGAATTTGGAATTTCTATGGAGGCAGCAGGATGGCATCAGTTCCTAGTCACCTGGGAGGCCTTCTTTTTCATTCCCATCCCCACCTGGTAACGGAAGAATCAGCTACTCTAGAGTCCTTTGGAGTTGAGGGCTGTCCATAGAAGCCCTTCCCGCTTAGAGTCATCCTTCCCTAGCTGTTCATTTGCCGCCCTCTCTGGTTCTGCTTCATAGCCACACACACCTCCTCCTTGTGTTTCAAAGTGGGAGGAGAGTGCTTCAGAATCTGAGATGGGGACCTCAAGCCAACAGCAGATTTTTGGGGTATGTGGTTGTGCTCAGAAGGAAGTGGGGAGTAGTATTTTGACCCCCCTGAGAACATGTGAGACATTTTACCAAATACTATTGTCTCCCCCTTTCTTTTGCATTTAGGCTCGAAGAAATCGAGAAATAGCAATTTTGCATCGAAAGATTGATGAAGTACCCAGCCGAGCTGAGCTAATACAGTATCAGAAGAGATTTATTGAACTCTACCGCCAGAGTAGGTGCATCAGCCACAAACACTCTTGAGACTGGTCCTGGGAGGCACAGGAGGCGAGGGTTCTTCCCGCGTGAGAGTGGTGGATTGTGCATCGTAGCACAGTTGCTGAAAGCCACCACCAGAAGGGGCTCCCTGTCATCATCAGGCACACTAGGTGCTCATTCCACACGGCGCGCTACTAAGTGACCCTTTACCCTAGGAGCAGCGCTGGAGTGTCCTGCTCCCCTCCCTGTAGACATACTGAGCTAAGTGAGCTCTTAGCATAATGTTTCAAACCCGCCCTCTTCCTGGGCAACCGTTTGGCTCACTGAGCTCCCCATCCACTTTCCACCCTCACACAGGACTGAGCATGAGCACTCCATGTTGTAGCATCTCTCGATCAATCCTCATTCATTGTTCTTCTGTATGAACTTTCTTGCCCATGTGGTCCTTGACTTTGACAGCACTGTAATCCAGGACCAGGCCTCCCTCAGCCTAAATCAGTGAGCTCGTCTTGTCAGGTTCACTATGGCTCTCAAAGTTGTCATTGCTTCTCTGTTCCCGCTGCTGTTGTGATAGCTGTGCTTACTTGTGTCATAGCTCAGCTGACTGACCATTAGCTGGTCTGTATAGCCTTGTCTGAGTCCCTCACCCACCAGCCTCTCATGTTCTCTCTCTCTGCTCACCAGTCTTCAGGAGCTCCCCAGGCCTACCAAAGAAAATATCTCCTTATTAGCTCCAGAACCTCCCCAATCTAAGTGGCCTGCCTGGAGGCACCCTTTCCTTCTCTGAGCCCACATTTCAGCTTCCCCAGTCCACACACTAAGCCTCGCACACCATGTACTTTGACATACATCTTAGGCCTTGACTCCTCTTGTTACCTGTGCTTGGGACCCCTTCTCAACTCTGTCAGACCCAACTCAGATCTAGTCTATAAACAGGTCCTAGACTACCACCCCTTCTTCTAGGTTCCGACTCATGCATATGCCCTGGGTACCTCCAACTCAACAGATACAAAACTAAATTCAGCCTCCCTACCCCATTTATCCTCTTGGTCATGGGGATCACTGTCGAGCTGCTCTTCTGGTTCTTTTTGCAAGTAATGGTCAGGTCCGTTTCTTCTGGACTACTGCTATAGCCACCTTCTCATCATGGCCCAGAGTCTGCACTCTTGTCTGAGAGATCTTTTTCAAACAGAAGTTTGATCATTTTACACTCTTGCTTTAAAAGCTTTAATGTTTGGTAGCTCTCCATAACTTGTGGATGATCTTCAGAATTCTAATGACACTGATCAGAGTCTTGCATCAGGCAGGCCAGCTTCCCTGGCACTTCCCCAGCGCTCACCCCTCTCGTGATGACGTCTGCATTTTGGCCTATGAGCTGGTCCCCAGGTCCATAATGCCACTGTCCTACAATTCCACGTGTCAGACTCCATCAGTTCTTCCAAAATCCCCCTTAGATTTTGCCTTGGGCTCTTGGCCTCTCCAACATCCTTCCTGGCTCAAGCCAGAGCAGTATCCTTACTCTGGTTGGAGCCATGCTTCCTTTCACACCTACTCCCATCCTGATGTTTTATACAGCCTGGAGCTTGACTCAGATGGTGAGGGGCAGGTATCAACTGTGGCAGCTTCCCATAAGAAAATAATTTCTGCCTTTACTTAAATTTTTCCCCTTAATTCTGTATTCCTGCTACTTTCCAGCTTTTAACAATAATGATGTTTTGCATCTGTATATTTCACAGTAAATTTGACACATGTTTAAGTCCTTTTGACAGGACATTTTTACACCAAAGAAATCTTAAGTTACACCAAAATATCTATATCATTTTCATTATTATTGTTGGCAGATATTTTCAGCCCCCACCCAGTCCTTGATCTGGATAGAGGAAGGGTGACAGGCACATTCCTGAGTAGCAAAACTAAATATTGATTGATGGCAGTGATTTTCAACCTTGGCTATATATTGTAATCACCCAACCCCACCTCCAGAAAAAAATCTCATTTAATTGGTCGTGAGATTTTAAAAATTCCCAGGCTATTCTGTGTTTCAGCCAGGCTTGAAATCCACTGTTCTAAAGCTAATATTTTATATTGAGTAGTTCATGTAGTGATTTTTATACAAATCAGACATTTTGATATGGGAAGCATTTTAAACTATTGTCTCAAAATACCTGAATCAGGTTATTAATTTCTGTTACCAGATGTGTACAGCAGTACTGTCAGCCCCCACCCGTCTTTGAGCTGCACTGCTAGGGGGAGACACAGTATCACTAGGTAGTAAAATTAAAAGTTGGCTGATTAGCTTAAAGAGGTTTAAATGTTAGTGGTAGTTGCCCAAGGAAACTACAATGCCCACAGCCTGTTCTGCTTCTCTCCTCCCCAACTCCTGCTGCTCCAGAGGGAACCTGTGTTCAGGGAGCAAGAGCCACTGGGAAAGCAGATTCCCCCTGTTGTCTGGACAGTGCCTTTTGACCATTAGACATCAGGATCTTTGGCTACAGCTAAAATGGAGGGCTCAGTTTAGGCCCAAAGCCTGATTGTGAATCCAGGTCTTGGGATTTTTACCTGCCTCCGTATGTTAAGAGAATTCAGAGCCATGAGGGAGACATATAGGCTCAGAGCCAAGTGGGGGCCACTCAGGCACCCAGCCACATAGCAGAAAGACAAGGTGGCTGCCCCCCATTGACAATGTCCTCTGGTGAATATGGTCCAGTCCCAGTCTGTGAATGGGGTGCTTTCCCCCTAAGTCATTCTATAAGGAAAAGTGAAGAAGAAGAGGTAGATGGAGAATAATTTTATAGAAGAATTTTATAGGAAAGGATGTTGGGTGCCTGGTAAATAAGACGTTCTCCCTTAGTCATATGCACAGAAATGGGGAGAAAATTCTCACTTATTAGGCACTTATTCCGCCCTAGGTTGGGCATGTTATTCATCCAGTAGATATTTTGGAGGGCCTGCTGTCTAGGCATGTGCAAAGCATAGGGATTACAAAAGGGAATAGGCTGTGGCTCCTATTCATGAGGGGAGTGAGGAGGAAGGAAGACAAGTAGGAAGAAGCGACATGGTGGCTTCCTCATTCTTGCCACCTCCTCCCCACCCCCAACCCCCAGGATGTCTCACCTGAGAAACCCACCTGTCCCACATGCTGACAAATTCCTTTAATCTCTCATCCCGGCTGGGCCAGTCAGTGGGGCCAGTCCTGTGGGTGGGCCTCCTGGGGCAGTGGAAGCTTAAGATTGTTCTGATCCATTTTCTTATTCGTGTGTTGATGTCTTTGCATTTACAGTTTCAGCAGTGCACAAAGAAACCAAGCAGTTCTTCACTTTATATAATACTCTGGATGATAAAAAGGTTTATTTGGAAAAAGAGGTAAGAACCTGTATAAGAAGAAAATAATCAGATGAGCAGATACCAGGGCCACTGATCCCAGGAAGTTCAGAGAAACAATGTCTAGGATGTAATCAGGTGTAAGTGCAAGAAGTGCCTGCTGTGTGCCCAGTGCTGGGTCACAAAGTTAGAGTAAGAGACACCTCAGGGCTGCCGTAGCACAGTTGCATGGGCTGACATGGGACTAATAATGGACAGCTGTTCCATGGTGCCTGTGAGGAAGGACATCTAGAAAGCAACACAGGTGCACATGGAGAGGACATGGGTGGTGAAATTTTAGTTTGAGTTTGTTGTTGTTTTTTTAATAATAGTGCATTATTTTTCACATTTGGATAAATTATTTTTTTGACAGAGAGAGCATGAACAGGGAGAGGGGCATAATGTGGGGTTTGATCCCAGGACCCCGGGATTATGACCTGAGTGGAAGGCAGACATTTAACCAACTGAGCCACCCAGGTGCCCCTAGTTTGAGTTTTAAAGGAAGGAAAGAACCAGCTAAGTAAAATAGAGGTGGTAGGCTTATTCTAGTTGACATGGAGAAACTAGCTATTTAATCAGCCTCAGCCAACAGGAGTGAAAGGGGTTGCCCTGGGTACTCACACCCTCTCCGCGTTACTCTGACACTCAGGTTACATACACTCATGATTCAGGACTCCCTCACTTCGACGACAAATGATTGGAGCAGGGTGTGCAACTATGTTTTAAGGAGAAAAAAAAGAAAAATAAAGGAACGATATGGTCTTTACAGTAGCAGCACACTGGAACAGAGAGAGCATGTGCTTTCAAGTCAGACAGATTTGGGTTTTATTCTGGCCATATTTTCTGTACCTGTAAAGAGGGCATCACACTCGCTCTATATGATATGATGGAGACAGAATGGGAAATGATGGTGAAGGTCATTGTGTCTGGTTGCTCCCTGCACATATTATAGTTCCTGCCTACCCCCCCACGTCAAGGTCAACAGAATTTGTTTCCATTTCATCATCATTTTGCAGCCTGCACTGATCATCCTCTTAATGAGAACAGTACCGCAGGTGTGTCTTTTACCTGCCCTCCCCCTGCCCCCAAATAGAGGCATGTGTAATTAGCATCACCGTTATTGGCTATTGTCCATCAAACCAGATCAATCTGTGTCTTCCTAGAGGACACTTCTTGAGGGGGGCATTGAGTTCTGTTTTTCTCTATGCCTGAGGTCTTACACAGTGATGGGCACATGACAAGCATTTGATAAATATTTGAATATATGAGTTGAGCACATTTGGTAGGATTTACATCAGACCCGGGGGCATAGCTCTGCCAAACACCGTGGCTGTGGGATCTTTCTACCTAGTGAGAGGAAGCCAGCCAACCCTCACTTAGGGACAGGCCAGCCCCTTCCAAGAAAGCCCATCACCTGCCTTCGTCAGTAGTGTTTAAAGTTGTCACATTCTTTTAAAAACTAGGAGTATTTTAATGGGTGATGGGCACTGAGGGGGACACTTGACGGGATGAGCACTGGGTGTTATTCTGTATGTTGGTAAATTGAACACCAATAAAAATTAATTTATTAAAAAAAATAAAAATAATAAAAAATAAAAAAATAAAAATAATAAAAAATAAAATAATAATAATAAAAAAACTAGGAGTATGCAGGGGGAGGTAGGAGCTTTTGATTACAAGCCATATTAACATAGAACTTTGCATTTGGATAAATTATGCCTTTTATTCCAAATGCATTTACACCAGTGCTATTTTAGCTTTCAAGCATCCCTGTGGTGTCCTAAGGACAAGAATATCATTTCCATGTTACAGACTGAGGTCCAAGTAGGGTAAATGACAAGCTGAGTTCGTGACACAGCCAGAAAGAAGATCTGGGTTTTTAGAGTCCGAACTCAGAGCCCTTCCCTGAACTATATCACTGGGGCAGAGAAGGGTCCACCTGTGCAGGCTAAGGCATTCTTCATGGGAGAGTTCTCCCCGTGGGGCCTTGAATGATGCATTCCCATGCAGGTCCTCAGAGCCGCCCCACGGCTGGCCACATTAGGAAGTAAAAGGATGGGCATGGTGTCCTCGCTCTCCCCCACAACTGGCCCTCCGCTAATCTGATAGCCCTGAAAACAAAGTACACTTTTGGTGAGGAAACAAGAACTGGTGGCAGCTGCCCAAAGGACCCTAATGTTAGCTGAGTGTCTTCTCATATGGAATTTTGGCCCTTCTAGGGGCCCTCTTCCTACATTCCTGGGGTCATGGGTTGTCAGAAGGTCGATGCTCTGGGAAAAACCGTGGGGCTAAGAGCATGCTGCTCTTTTTCTCACGTTCTTTCATCTCTGTAAACAAGGTGTGCTGCTTTCAGAAGCAGTGTCCAGAGACAAGACAGCTTTGCAGTGTTTGGAGCCACACAGAGATCTTTCATCCTTTTGCTTACAGTTTTTCCTTTTTTTCCCCCTTTCTTCTTCAGATTAGCTTGCTGAACTCAATTCATGAGAACTTCTCACAGTAAGTACTAGCAGTCCTCCTTCCCGTCAGTACCTTGGTGTACCCTGCACTGTGCTTTTGGCTCACCTTCATGTTAGGGAAGGAGTACAAGGAGTGAGACGGTGCTAGATATGTGGTCTTTACACTCTCACTCTTACTGCCAAGTACACATGTGTCTTGGTTTACACGGTCTCTGCGTTCTTGCAAAAATAATGGTGGTGTTTGAGTTTGAGAAACACCAAGGAATATCTGGGGGGAAAAGTTAACTTTGAAGTAATTTGACTGTGCCTCACTACTATAAACTCTTTGTATATTACTTCTGTCTTGTTATGATTAGATTACTACCATTAGTTCTTAAGCACATAGAGATGCTTTATGATTTAGATAATGAAATAATCTAATTTTCAAAAAGATTTTTTAAATCTAATGATAGATTTTGTATTTAAGTCAATGTGCATCTTTTACTTTATTCATATAAGAATTCATTTTCTCCAAAAATTGTATGGCAGGGCCCTGTTGTACCCAGGTCATACCAGCCCTCAAGCATGCTCAGTGGCCTACTCACCTTCCAGGAGCCCCAAGGCTTGCTGTCTGTACAAACCTTCCCCGGCAAGTGATCAGTGACTAAGATCTGAATGGATTACAAACTCTAAATGTTAGGCTTTGTTTCTAATTCAAAGCAGACCAAAAAAGCCATAACTCACTGATAAGAATCAGATTCAATTAGTGACTTATAACCCTGTGACATTTCTCTAAATGGTACCTTCATCATCATTCCTGATAATTGAGAAAGGCTGCGGTGTTTGAGTGGTTTTGTGATGAGTTCTTCTCTCTATCAGCCTCTGGAATAATTCCCAATCCCTGTATCTGAGTGCTCTGATCCTTCTGGTGTGATTCCCAGTGCACAACAGGAAGTGAAAGGAACAATTTTCAGACACCAGGAAATCCACTCATTTAGCTGCTGCTTTTAGGAACAGGACCAGGTTTCCTGACCCTGGTTTTAGGAAAAGCTCAGAATATTTCTACCAGTCTTCAGCAGTGTCTCCAAATCCTCACATTTCTGAAAACTAAATGGGATTCATTTCTTAGGCAGTGCATGTCATCATCAAAGCAAGAAGTGTTTTTGTTGATTTTAATAACATTTTGTTTTGCTTTAAGAAAATATGTATTACTTAAATGGGAGAAAAAAATAGTATTCAGTTATGAAATGAAGCTAATTGTCGTGTGTCCCATGGATTTAGAATCCCTAACTGCCTGGGACCCAAGGGCCCCCAGGAGTCCACCATGTCTCAAAAAAGCATCATCTGGGCACAGGGCAGACTCCTTGATGCCTCCCTCTTCTTCAGCATCCTCCATGCTGGTTTTCACTCTGCGGTATTTTCCTTTCAGAGCCATGGCCTCCCCTACTTCCCGGGACCAGTTTTTACGTCAGATGGAACAGATCGTAGAAGGAATTAAGCAGAGCAGAATGAAGGTGAGAGGGCTTGTTTTCTGTAGTGCAACCAGGACCTCATACTGGTTTTGGAGAAGTCCTTGGGAAGGATAGACTTCTTCTGCTTGTCTTAGTAATGTGTTCCCAGTCCAGAAGACACATCTTCAGTGTCTATGGTGTGGGTTCCCAGCATACGTCTGACCCTGCAATGGCCAGCACCAGATCCACAGCCTGGTGGTTTAAAGGCAGCTTTTAACAGTAGCCCCATGGATTGAACACCTGCTGTGGGCCAAGCATGGTGCTGGTCCTAGAAGCTTTTCTAAGTGAGTAGTTTATCCCTGTTATATAGATGAGGAAGCCAGCTTTCACCAGCAGGCTTTCCCTCTTGCCCACAATCTCTTCTTCACTGGATCTTTGGTTCCTGAAATTCTACCATTCATTCCTTAGGATCTTGAGAACATTTTAGTTTTCAGGAATCCTCTATAAAAAGTGCAAATAATTGTCAAAGTGAATTCCAAAGTAAGAGGATATTATGCCTCAGAAGTCAAAAGAGAAAAGAATAATCGATAAGCATTGTGGGAGTTCCAGAGATAGCTTTACAGAGAATCATTCAGCATAGAGTTTTCATCACTTTGTGACTCTGCACTTGGGCCGTCTTCACAGTAGCAAAGAAGATTCAGACTCTAGAAACCAGACGTAGCCATGGTTTTCTACTGTTATAATCAGATGAGTCCTCACTAATATTTCCAAATCTCTTACGTTTGATCCCTTTAAAAAATGGATCATACCAGAGTGGTCCTCAGGCCTGGCAGTAAAACCTTCTGGGGACTCAGGGCAGCTTCTCTCATGAGCTGGAGCAGAGTGGTACAGTGAGTGACACCAGAGTGTAAACACACGAAGGATTTGTCATTATAAAAACCCACTCACAAGAGGCAAACATTCAAGCTGCCTATAATCTCATCTCACAGGAGATGAACTAAGGGCAAAAGCTGTTTCTATCCCTTCCCTTGTAGAAAATATTAATCTCTCCATTAATGACTTCAATAAAATGTCAGTGGGGCAAAAAAAAAAAAATTACCACCAGTGACAAGACTATTCAGCCCCCAAAATGAAAGCAGTCCTAAGGCAGCACCTGACCTACTTGCTCATGTGCATCTGCCCAAGGCAGAACAGGCCCTTCTTGATGGTCTAGGTAAGGGTATAGTGAAGGAGGATGACGACAGAGAACCTAGTCTGCAGGCCTTTACAGCCCCGATCTCAGTGTGATGGACCTTTCTACCTTGCCATCCTGCCATTATGTTCCTCCTAGGGGAGGCGCGCAGGCTCCAGGCCCCAGCACGGACCCCGATGCAGGGCTCAACCTCACAACCCCAAGATCATGACCTGAGCCAAAATCAAGAGCCATGCAAACACTTAACTGACTGAGCCATGCAAACACCCCGTAGAGCTGCTCTTATCCATACTAAAGAATACTAGGAATTTATTGAGGGTTTTTTTTTCCTTTGGCTTTCCCTTCCTGTTACCAGGAGATACATTCCTAGGGAAGGAAGTGGACGTAATCCCTTCATTCATGTGTGCATGGCTAGGGCGAACCTGGCACCTGACTCGTGGTGGGCTTCCAAGAACTATTTCCTGGGTGAATAAATTCATTCAGTTGACTGCAAAGATAGTTCTCAAAGAGGGGTCCTGGTCAGGTTTGAATATTGGCTGGCACTTCAAATGTAAGAAGTCTGTCTTTGCAGAACAATATTCATTTGAATGCATGTCTTTTGCTATCTTTAAAAAACCACAGCCTTCCCTACATGGATGCCACGATGGTTCCTGCTCAGAGTATATGTGGCACGGGAGCCTGTGTCCTCAAAGAGCACACACATCTCCAGAACTGGCGGTGGCAAGGTGTACATAGAGTAGATCATAGACTGACAGTGTGTACAAGCAATAGAAAAGGTGTTATGGTGCATAGAAGGGTTTCTGAGTGAAGAGAGACTCACATACTGGAAGGCATTTTGACCTCATCCTGAAGACATGAAGTCTCTGGAGCTCTGGAATACTATGGGCGAGTGCTCAGCAAAAGAATCTGGGGTTCCTGACCTAGAGTGTGAAGTGGATTAAACAAGGAGTGGGAACGGTGGGCCTGTATAGGGGGTTGCTAGAACAGTGTGAAAATAAAACTCAGACCTAAGAATCAGCTCCTGATTCTGAGAGTGAAGGGGACTCTTAGTACTTCTTACCAGGTACATTGTAGGGTGTCCAGTGTGAAGATAAAACAGTATTGAGTAGCTACCATAAACCAAGTGATGTGTCATTCACTTAACATTTAATATCATATATACCTTGTAACCTATAATCTAGGTGATATTATCCTTATTTTGCAAATAGGCGACTTGTCATTCAAAAAGATTTTAAAAGTCTTTCCAGGGATACACAGTGAGTGACTGAAGTAGGATTTGAACCCAGGCCTTTCTGGCCTCAAGCTCAGTTCTTTGCAGGGTTGCTCTGCCACCTTCCATGGTGGGTCCTGGAGATGTTCAAATTAAATTTATTGAAGAACCTTGTTTATATCCCTAAGACATAGTCAGTCATGGCCAGATTTTCTGCTGGAGGACAGAGCAGGAAGGAAAGGTCTGAGATCCATCAGCCAGGCTCTGCTACTTAAGAGGTACGGACTCAGCAGTGAGATCCCACCCAGTGCAGCACAAAATGTTCCTAGCAGCTGTGGGAAGTGGCGTACAGGAAGTAACAGCAGTGGGCATTGTGGCAGGAACCTTAGTCATGTGGACAGTATCAGGAAGCCTGCCAGACAGGAGCAGTGCAGACCACTAAGCCAGAGCTGAGTGTAGGATGGGCCTAGCCAGAGTCCCCAGAGAGGCAGGCAGGTTATCAGATTCCAGACATGGGCACAGACATGTGACAGGTGTCCATGTTCAGACCTGTGGAAAGAAGAGAGCCAGAGGGTCTCAGGATTAGGTCACCAGGTGACTTAGGAGCTAGATGCACAGTCAGGAGTAGACCAGGCAGACAAATGTCCATATGGGGTGGGCTTTCCCCTCAGCCAGGCTGGGATAGGGTGTGGGGGCACCAGGGTGCAGTTCACCAGGTGATCAACCCATGGCCTGGAGAGGGGGACAACTTGAATACAGTGCAGCCAGTTGAACTTTAACCTGTATTTACTGGGCAATCCCTTCCGCCATGTAACTCAGAAGCACCGTGCAAGCATCAGAAGACCAGCGATTTCATCCAGCTCTTGAGCACGTGCTGCAAGCCAGGCACCTGTTGGCCACCACAGCTTTCTGCCCTCACCATCTGGGTGATGCTTTCATGTGCTTCTGGAGATAGTGCACAAACCACTGCCCGAATGTCACCTCCTCAGAGAGCCCTCCCTGACCATCTGGTCTGAAGAGGTCATGCATCCACCCTCCTCTCTATCACCAAACCCTGTCATTCTCTTCACAGAAGCAATCACCAGTAGAAGTTTGCACACAGAGCTCGTTGTGTGAAGTGCTTGGTTAGCATCAGCCCCTCTGGCATGCTCCCTCCATGGGAGCAGTAACATTGCCTCATCACCATCACATTTAGTCCTCAGGGTGTCCACACAATATTTGTTGAAAGACTAAGCTGTTAGGTACCTCAGGAAAGTCTCTTTAACCCAAATCCAAGCTTTATTTATGAGGTCACCATCCTGGAAACAACCTAAATTGTCCACCATTAGAAAGATGGGTAAGCAGTATGATTGGGAATATTGTATAGTTTTTTTAAGTTTTGACTGTACAAAGTATACAATAGCATAGAAATACTTGTTAAGTGAAAGAGAACTCAGTTATTTACATAGGAGTTTTCTAATCTCAACACAATTAACATTTTTGGACCAGATGACACCTTA
This sequence comes from Nyctereutes procyonoides, assembly GCF_905146905.1. Taxonomy (NCBI): domain Eukaryota; kingdom Metazoa; phylum Chordata; class Mammalia; order Carnivora; family Canidae; genus Nyctereutes; species Nyctereutes procyonoides. The sequence continues at coordinate 6,845,417 of NW_026575030.1, read as the reverse complement.
TCATGTGGGATCTGTCCTCTATGTTGTAGAATGTTTAGCAGCATCCCTGGCCCTTATTAGAAGGTACCTGTAGCACCCTCTCCTCACAGTGGTGACCATCTGATCCATCCCCAGACATTGCCTCATGCCCTTTGGGGGCAAAATAGCCCCTGGTTGAGAACCACCAGCCTGTTGATTGTGAAATGGTAAACACACACACACACACACAAAAGTGGGACAGTTAGTGTGCAATGCAGAATTCCTGAGTAAATTAGAGAAGCCTCTGTGTAATATCATGCAAATAAATAGGCCAGTCTCAGAAATGATGTACAGAAGAGAAATACTGGAAGGAAGTCCATGATTATATTGGTAATAGTCGCCTTTTGGGTGTTGCCAGCAGTCCTTGATCACAACATGCCCCTTTCCTCATCATTTCCCAAAATGTTTCAACAGATGGAAAAGAAGAAGCAAGAGAACAAAATGAGAAGAGATCAGTTGAACGACCAGTACTTGGAACTGTTAGAAAAACAGAGGCTGTACTTTAAGACTGTGAAGGAGTTCAAGGAGGTAAAGAGGAAGATGGGGCTGGGCATATAAGGCTATGGGGGGATTTGTGTTCATCCAAGATGAGCCTTTCAAAACCAAAGTGATTCCCTGGTTTTCCATTGGTCTGTAGGTGGGTAAACAGCAGGTTGGCAGTGTGATCTGACCGTAAAGTGTGGCATGTCAGTAGTTCAGGACTGCGTGGTTCAGTGGCCCATCTCAAGTCCCGAATTGAGGGTTCTAAGAGACATCACGTCTTTATTTTCATTCACCTGGCATTTAGTAAGCATTAGTAAACTCACAAATGAAATAGCATCAAAGGCCACCTGGAAATAACATTCGTTACATATTCAGATCTGAAATTCTCCCTCCCTCCATCTGAGGTGGGGGGTGGGCCTTGAGAAGCCGGTGGGAGGAATGAACTCTGAGCATGAGGAGCTGGGTCTGAACCCTGCCTTTACCACTTACCAGCTGTGCACTTGGGCAGTAACAAACCCCCCCCAAACCTGTTTCCTTGTTGTTGAGATCTGCTGGGCCAGTGAGGGATGAGAGCATCTAGCACTGCATCTCACTCCTCTGACACCCTACACTCACTGAATTGTGTTTGTCCTGGCCTTTTCTGCATTTGGGCAAAGTTATTCTGTATGGGTCAGGAAAGAAACGTGCTCTCTTCTTGAGATTTTCCAGAAAGAAGACTTCATTTTGTCATTTACTAGGATTTTGGCAACTTCATTTTCAGGAACTCCTTCCCCGTTTCCAGGCCAAATCCATGTGGTCTCAGTGAGTGTAGAGATTGCTGAGCATAGAGGAGCTAGAGGTGTAGGTTGTATCCTGGTGTTTGATCTACAGAATAAAATAGGATCTCTTCATACCAATAATTTTATTCCTGTGTACGTTTTTTTAAGGTTATATTTATCTGAGAGAGATGGCATGAGCAGGGGGGAGGGGCAAGGGGGGAGGGAGAAGCTGACTCCCACTGAGCAGGGAGCCCCATGTGGGGCTCCATCCCAGGATCCCGGGATCATGAACTGAAGGCAGACACTTAACTGAGCCATAGAGGCGCCCTATTCCTGTGTACTTTTTTTTTTTTCCTGTGTACTTTTAAAGACTTTTTTCCCTTCTTTCCTTTTCTGTTTTCCTTTCCTACTTCTCCTCCTCCCCCCCCCCTTTTTTTTAATTTAACTTTTAGGGGCCACAGCCCACAGACATTTCAAAATTCTCACACTTTCCATCAGTGTTATTCCAGCTCCTACCATGCCCCTGGGGATATAGCAGGTTGTTAAACAGACCTGCTAACTCTGTCAAGTAGCTTGTGTTGTGGTTGGGGAGACAGATAACAAGCTAGGAAACACAAACCCTAGTAAACAAGTAATAAAAAAAAAAAAAAAACTAATTTCAGTTTTTGCCGGAGGCGGGGGCACACAAGGAGATGTATGGTTAGGGGAGGTCTCTCTCGAGTGAGGGCTTGGTCAGGGGCAAAGCAGGAGTGAGACCCTAAGGCCAGGCAGGTGGGAGAGTGATGGGGTGAGGTGCTCGGGGTCTGGGAGCCCCCTGTGGTTAGCAGGGGTTGGAGCTGAAGTTCTGGAAGGGCTAGTGAGCGAGCTGGCAAGGATCAGTCAGGACCCACTGTTCCCCAGCAGAGCTCTTTTTTCCCTTTAATGCAAATAACTCAGAAAGAGAAAAGGCCCAGCAGAGAAGAATTAAATGTTGCTTGAACATGCCAGCACTGCCCTTTTGACAGCAGAAACAAAAAGCAGATAAGTTGAGGAGGATAAGTATAAGCTGTCAAATTCAAAGCAAATAAAAGTGAAATGGAAGAGCTTATTCTTACTCTACACGCTCTCAGGGCTGAAGGCTTAAGATGACCTCCAAAGGAAAAGGTTCCTTCAGATGTGTTAAGCATCAAGCTTTCTGCGTTCCTGCCTCCCTGGGGCGCAGAGAGGGTCACATCAGAGAAAAAGGGTGGGTCCCTCCTAACCGGCTCCTGTGCTTCCCCATGCCTGTTTTCCTTAGTCCAAAACAAGAGGGGGAAAGGGAAATAAAGGTTCTTCAGACAACTAAATATATGTCATTTAAAAGAGTCACCTTAAAAAAAAAAGGCATTTTTTTTGTTTTTTTTTGACATTAAAATTGATAGTATTTACTCTTTTTTTTTTTAACACTTGGCAAAAATTTAAGATTAGTGGCTGCCCTTCAGTGTTCCAATATCTTAAGCTTTTCCTATTAGCTCCTCTGAGGTAACTTGGCCCCTCTTGGGGCCACTGCAGGTTCAGGAGGAAGTGGCATTGGAGGCTTGCTGCTCCCCAATTTCCACCCCATTCCTTCAGCCAGAGTAATTCTGTTATTTTGCAGCTTGCAGTACCTGTTAAGATCTCATGTGTCGTAGATCAGTTTGGAAAAGCAGACTTTCATCCCAGGGCAGGATCTTCTTCCAGAACCCTCTCTGTTCTGCTTGCTTTCTTTGCCTCTCCCCAACCTGCCTGGTCTTCTCCTCCTGGGTTCTGAAGTCTCACTGTATATCCTGGTCTCTGGCCCTTGTGCTGGCAGCAGTTACTTTTCATGCAGAGCACAGGATCATCGCCCAGAGCATGGCCCTGGCTACCTTAGCAGTTCCTTCATTGGGTTTGGTTTATTGCATGTTCATTGAGCAACAGTGGTGCTCATCCTGCCTCTTTGCCTCCCCTGGTATCAAGACACTGGTTAGAGACACCCAGCCATCTCTGAATTTCCATTGGCTTGCTCATCCCAGCAGGTTTGTTATTAGCAAGTCTGCCAGGGAATAGCACATACTCGGAAACCACTTTAATTGCCACATTATGTTCATTAATGATGTCTCTAAACCACAGTCTCTCATAAGGTCATCAAAGCAAGGTTTAAATCTAACCTAGCACTGACAAATGCAGACCATACATTTTCATGAAGCTGAGTTTGAGTACCTAATGTCGAGGGGCTGAAGTACCATGTCTGGCACATGGGGGGGCCCATACGGTCTTCAGTAGGAAAAAAACAGAAGCAAGGAGTTTTTTTTCCCCTCCATTGTAGAAAGAAATGCTAAAGGACCTTTCCAGTATTTGCTTTGAACAGAGAGACAGTATCATTCTGTGGTTTCCTAAAAGGTCTTCAGTAGATTGCAGGTAACTTAATACCAGGTGACAGCCTGGGATGCCTTTACTGAGAAGTCCAAGCATCATCTCAGCTTTGTGTGATACACAGAATTGTCCCTGCTGGGGACTGTCCCACAGCAGCAATTTGATGCTTCTAAGTTGATTTTGCCACATTTAAAAGTTGAAGTGGATAAGGGAAGGAGGGGAAACTAAGTGGAGAAAAATTAGAGAGGAAGACAAATCATGAGAGACTCCGGACTCTAGGAAACAAACAGATTATGGAAGGGGAGATGGGAGTGGGGTGGGGTGATACGGTGACTGGGTGATGGGCATTAAGGAGGGAGCATGATGTGATAAACACTGGGTGTTATATGTTGGCAAACTGAATTTAAATTAAAATACATAGCTCCTCCCAATATACACATATATATATAAATTAAAGTTGAAGTGGGTGACAAGTAAATGTATTTATTCATCATTTTGTCTTATCTTTTTTATTATGGAAATTTTCAAAAAAAATCCACAGAAGTAGAGAAAGTTAGGTTAATAATAGAATAGTATGACTGTCTTCCTGTTCTTGTTTCATCTTTACCCCCACCTACACTTTGTTTTTGGCTGGAGGTTATCTCCCTAAACAAATCTTAATAACTCACTTTATTTTCAATAACACATTTTTAAAAGGAAAGCTTTCTTCACTAGTATAACAAATGTTATTCAACTTCTTTCCTTTCCTGCTCCCCCAGGAACAATTAACTGCCTCCCCCTCCAGAAACATGTGCTCAAGAAGTGTCAGAGTACCTTACTACTGACAATAATTCAACCATACCCCCAGCCCAGAGCCTAGCTATTCTCTGGCTCTGAGGAGAAGGATAAGTACCTACAGGTGAACTGGCACTTAGAAAAAACAGGGTCACTGCAGCCATGAGCCATGACACTACCAGAAAAAACAAAAGGCCTCCAGAGAGCTAGGAGCACTTAGGCAGGCCCAGGGAGATGGAAACATTGACTTTGGGGGTCTTTGGTGCAGAGGGTTCAAGGCTGGAAGAGTTTCTTCCACACTAAGGGAATCTCCAGGGAAGCATAGCTCCGGGAGGCCTGGCCTCCCTCTCTGGTCTGGGCCCCTCCAGCTTGCCTCTCCAGGCCCTTCCCACTACCACATTCACCTCTTAGTTTTAACGGGGCTCCGGGTGACATGGCCCAAGGAAGGAGAGGACATTGTTTGCCAGCAGATGGAGGTATCCTAAGATGTCAAGACCAGTGAGAACAAGAGGGAAGGAGGATGCATAATGAGAAGCTTTGGAACATGTTTGTGGGTACAGAGTGATGCAGAGGGGACCTTGTACCACCGGACATCAGATTCCACACACAGGGGCTGGGACCAGCGACCTCCCTTAATAATCTCCCTCAACACCTATAGTAGTGGATTGCATGCAGCTCGTTTTCTTTAAAGATTTTATTTATTTATTTACTTACTTATTTTAGCTCGTTTAAAGATTGATTTTATTTGTTTATTTTTTAATTTATTTTTTATTGGTGTTCAATTTACCAACATACAGAATAACCCCCAGTGCCCGTCACCCATTCACTCCTACCCCCCGCCCTCCTCCCCTTCCACCACCCCTAGTTCGTTTCCCAGAGTCAGGAGTCTTTATGTTCTGTCTCCCTTTCTGATATCTCCCACACATTTCTTCTCCCTTCCCTTATATTCCCCTTCACTATTATTCATATTCCCCAAATGAATGAGAACATACACTGTCCTTCTCCGATTGACTTACTTCACTCAGCATGATACCCTCCAGTTCCATCCACGTTGAAGCAAATGGTGGGTATTTGTCATTTCTAATGGCTGAGTAATATTCCATTGTATACATAAACCACAGCTCCTTTATCCATTCATCTTTCGATGGACACCGAGGCTCCTTCCACAGTTTGGCTATTGTGGACATGGCTGCTAGAAACATCGGGGTGCAGGTGCCCCGGCGTTTCATTGCATCTGAATCTTCGGGGTAAATCCCTAACAGTGCAATTGCTGGGTCGTAGGGCAGGTCTATTTTTAATTCTTTGAGGAACCTCCACACAGTTTTCCAGAGTGGCTGCACCAGTTCACATTCCCACCAACAGTGTAAGAGGGTTCCCTTTTCTCCGCATCCTCTCCAACATTTGTGGTTTCCTGCCTTGTTAATGTTCCCCATTCTCACTGGTGTGAGGTGGTATCTCATTGTGGTTTTGATTTGTATTTCCCTGATGGCAAGTGATGCAGAGCATTTTCTCATGTGCATGTTGGCCATGTCTATGTCTTCCTCTGTGAGATTTCTCTTCATGTCTTTTGCCCATTTCATGATTGGATTGTTTGTTTCTTTGCTGTTGAGTTTAATAAGTTCTTTACAGATCTGGGAAACTAGCCCTTTATCTGATACGTCATCTGCAAATATCTTCTCCCATTCTGTAGGTTGTCTTTGAGTTTTGTTGACTGTATCCTTTGCTGTGCAAAAGCTTCTTATCTTGATGAAGTCCCAATAGTTCATTTTTGCTTTTGTTTCTTTTGCCTTCGTGGATGTATCTTGCAAGAAGTTACTGTGGCCGAGTTCAAAAAGGGTGTTGCCTGTGTTCTCCTCTAGGATTTTGATGGAATCTTGTCTCACATTTAGATCTTTCATCCATTTTGAGTTTATGAGAGGCAGAGAGAGAGAGAGGCAGAGACACGGGCAGAGAGAGAAGAAGCAGGGTCTGTGCAGGGTGCCCGATGTGGGACTCGATCCTGGGTCTCTAGGATCACGCCCTGAGCTAAAGGCAGACACTCAACCACTGAGCCACCCAGGGGTCCCACATACAGATCATTTTTTTGATATGTATCCCTCACCCAGTCTCCTGTTTCTTTCTTAAAGCTAAGGATATTCTTGATCTTGACTGTTGTCAGAGTAAGAACTTTGCCATGTGCTCTGCTTGCTGTGTGAACTAGGTCTGCCTTTTGTCACTCCTTTGGCTGCTAGCTTTAAGGACCTTCTCCATCCTTATCATAGTGGTCCAAGATCAGGGCTTAAGTGTCTGCTTGCTGCTTCTGGCTCCGAGGCTTGCCGCTTCTGGCCCCTGGAGGATTTTAGTGGCTTCATGAAGTGTTTTGGAATGACAGTGCCTAATCCTCATCCAGTTCTTGGTCTGATAGTCCAGAACCCAACTGTCATTTATGGTGACTTTAGCACTGAAAGGCAGGTGAACCTGTCCCAGAAGTTCCATTGTGCTAGTGGCCGCATGGACAGGGCAGGAGGGGGGTGGTTAGTCCATCAGTCACTGTCCCTCCTGGGATGGGGAAAGGGCCTCAGGTGGGACCTAATGTCACCACCTCCCTGCTTACTTTCTCTGCTTCCTTTCCAGGAGGGCCGCAAGAATGAGGTGCTGCTGTCCAAGGTGAAAGCCAAGGCCTCCTGAAAATTCCTAGACATCAGCGTATGTCACTGATTTTTTTTTTTAACTCCATATAGCAACCCCAAGATGGAGAGAGATGGTTCTGAACACTACAGTAGAGACGCAAGTGTCATAATCTCAACACCTGGATATTTTCTTTCTCCCATCTGCTTCCATTTCATCTCTCTGTTGTTGACGGAATCAGGCAGTGTAAACATGATGGCTTGGATAACACCTCTTCTCCTGTGAAGAAACACAAGCAGTTTTTATTCTGTATCAGTTCAACTTTTATTTCTCCAGTAACATCACACATATGAAGGTACCTGTATTTGTATGGACTCTCTGAATAAAAAGGAATTCATTTGTTCAGCAGATGTTAATTGAGCAACCAGTGAGAAGTAAGCACTGAGGGAAACAGAGGTATTAAACCCAGGCCCTGCATCTCAGGCATCCAGCAGGTGGCCCGGGGAGCAGAAACAGCCCACTTGACCTCAGAGCTTGGTCGCCTGAGATAGATAGATGATAGATAGATAGATAGATAGATAGATAGATAGATAGATAGATAGATGGATGTTAGATTTTTTTTTAAGTAAACAAAGGCTTTTAGCTGAATGACCAGCCCATGTGAGTGTTGGTCACATGGGCCCTTCACTCACCCTTGGTGCCTTTTGTTCCTGGCTCCTTGAGATGCCAGCCAGCAACAAGCATGAAAGCTCAGTGGCTGCCGTTGATTTAATTCTTACACACTACTCGAGTTTCTTTCACCAAAAATTGAAAACAGGGGCCTCATATTGAGGACACCTCCCCAAATGACCCCTTAATATGCCCTCCTTCTCACATGAGTCCCAGCCAAACGTGGGTGGTCTTGTGCATCCCTCCTCATTATGAGCACACCCTTGTGCTCCACATTCCAGACAGGTCATGGACTAAGTGCAGACACAAGACACACACCAGTCAGTGAGGTCCAGGGCAGTATGTGGTAAATGCCAGAGCAACTGGCCATGAGCAGGAACCAGAGGACATTGGAGGAAGAAGAGCAGGGAGGTGTGCAGAAACCCAGGATACTTCGTGGGGGAGGTAGGATTGCAAATGAACGGGGAGTTGCATTTTAATAAACAGAGATAGGTGGGAAGGCCCCTTTGGATAAAGTACGACTGTAATTAGAAACTGAAAAGCGCATAGGGGGAGAGTACCAGCATGCTTGTTGGGAAAGGAGAGGTCAGGCCTGTCTCTGCAGGAAAGGCAGACTGGAGGCCTCAGGAAATGAGCAGTCCAAACCAGACATGGAGCCCCTCCCGCCCTGGCAGCCCAGGATCTGGCAACACAGCCAGGTTCAGTTAACCCCAGTGTGACGTTTGTGCTTCGTTCTGTGTAAACCTCACACACAGACTGCTCAGCAACCTCTGACCATGAAAAATAAAAGCTGATGCATGTCAGGCAAATAAGGGCATTTGGTACAGTCATGGGAACATCATGCTCACTTTTAACTCTCTAATGTCTGCATTAAGTAAATCTGACATGGGCACACCTAAAAAAATCTCATGCCAGATTACCAACAGCCATTGGTTTCTGTGCCCGGGAGCAAGGCCGGTCTGCTGAGCATGGCTGCCCCCAGAGCTGAGAGGAAGCAGCAGAGGTTGAAGTGGTGCTCCCCGTGTGCTCAGCATGCCCCTCCTGGGCCAGGTACATCTTCCTCAGCGGCTCCCATGGCCACGGTCATCTGCAGACTGATTTTGAAAGGGGCCTGTGAAGTTGAAGCTAGTGCTTGCTAGAAAGCAGGTGGCACTCTGAGGGCAAGGGAGGGGACAGCAGTGTAACTACAGAATCTTCCAGGTTCAGGGAAACATCGATGTTTTCTTGTTGAGAAACTCTTAGACCCCACTCCCTAGCAACGTTTTGAGTGGTTATGAAATTGTCTATTTGTCCAAAGGCGGTAGGGAGGAGGAGTGGGTTATATTCTGGGGCTCTGTAGCCCGCCTCTCTGCTATCAGGGAAAGTATGCCGTGACTAATCCAAAGCAACTACTTAATAACCCTTTTTAAAAGTGAGGGCATCTATTGGGCTATGTTTCCAAAGTATTTCATTTGATTTGGTTTTGGTATAGGAGTTATCAGAAGATCTCTTTTCCCCTTATAATCCACAAAGCCTAATACAGATAACAAATTCATTCCTATTCCTTGGACACATCTTAAATTAGACTGCCGGAGGCAGTTTTGAGAACTGCATGTTTGCCACAGATGACCTCCAGCGTGGATGGTGCCTTTGTGAGTAATTAGGACAGCAAGCGTGCCTTATAGTCAGGCCTTACAGGCTGAAGTGATGCCCCAAAGGCCCCCTTCATTTCAGAAGCCACTCAGGAGAGTGCCTCCCAGGACATCTTGTGTGCCCAGAGTATGGCTGGGTATTGAGCTAAGTGCAGAGACTTTTCTGGATTAAAATAAAAAATGCCTAAGTTACTTTTATGAAATGTGTGCTTCCGGAGGAATGAGGTTTCCCCGGGAAGCCTTTAGCCACCCCCTTCTGTCAGAGCCGTGAGCTTGCTAACATGGCAGCCTTCCCGGGGCCGGCCGCCCAGGACCCTAGCACTCTCTGCCAGCATCTGCATCGGGCACCACCTCCCTACACGCGTCTCATGGAGTACCCGGGGCAGCCTTGATCTAAACCAAAATCAGAGCTGCTGAGCAGTACAGACTAGAGGACCACAAGGTGTCTAGGAAGACATTTGGATGTATTTCTTCTTGTCCTTGCCCTGGATTCGGTCTCATGGGTCCCTGGGGTCAGCTCATTGTACTAGAGTGAGATGCCAAATGTTAGAGAACACTGCCAAGATGAGACGTTGGAGTGAGTTTCCTTTTTGAACAGAGAGGGCAGATTGCAGGTTTGTCGGGCCTGAGTTCTTGTTAGGGTCTCGTGTATGATTTTCACTGGGTTCGGTCCATTGCCCATATTCTGTGGGTAGCCACGCCCTGCCAGTGTCTACTGAAGCAGGACCAGAAGGCCGGGGAGCTGGTACAGACAGCAGGCCTTGCTCAGGCTGAGGAAGCACTCCTTGGCAAGCAGTGTAGTAGCCCTTGGGACCTCCCAAACCAGGAGCAGAGGACGGGGCAGTCCTCAGGCAGCCCTCTACTACCTGGCAAAGCACCATCCCCGTGATCTCTGGTTGAATATCGATGGATCACATCTGTAGTGACCAAAGCAGACCTGCCAGAAAAGGCACTATGGACCATAGGCACGCGTGGCTGGTAAACATGGGCCGCCTTGATTTCTGTCACCTGGACGTGGCCTTGTCTTGCCCTCTCTACAGGTGACTGGTGTACATGGGAAGTAGATATGCTAGCAATAAACTTTAACAGGTACTTCGGCTGAGGCTGAGGGGCAGTGTTGGTTTGAAGCGTGCTTTGAGGAAGAATAGTAAGGAAGCGCTTACTTGCGTCCGGGGTTGACTTCAAGGTACAAGCACATCTGACTGCACAGCAGTCCAGTGAAGAGCCCCAGCATGGTGAGGTGCCCATCGTCTGTCTGTGTGCCTGGGCACTAGTCAGGTGGGGTGCCTTATTGGAAGCATCCTTGGAGCCCCCCAGGCCTTCTCTCAATCCTTTTCCCCAAGTCCAGAGCATTTCTTCTAATAGCACATAGCGACAGGCTGAAAAATACTATGTAAAAAATCATGTTGTCAGGGTCCCCACTCTTCTCATGATAAATGTATGAAAGCGTTGAGGGGATCTGGTAACTGGACTATGGCTCATTTGACAGTGTGGGGAATACCACGTCAGTTTTCCACATCAGCCTTACATCAGTTCCTCAAATGCGCCGAGCTCACACCTGCCCATGGCTGTTGTCCTTGCTGCTTCCTGGACCACTGTCCATTTGAGGTCATGGGCAGTGGCTTTCCAGGCAGCCTGACCCGCTACAGACCCACTCGGTGTCTGCCTGCGGCCTCGATCGCACTCTGCCTTCTCCGCTGTTGTCTCCCTTGGTGGCACATGCTGCTGTTTGATCGCTTAGTCCTTTGTGAAGTCTGTTGCCTGCCCACCCCACTCCAGTGGAAGTGTAGTGGAAGCAGGGACCTTGCGGTCCCCCCAGAGTCTGGCTCGGGTCATTGGCCAGCAAATTCTGGTCGGATAAAAGAGCTTCTCTAAATTGCAACTTGCATCTCTGGATTAGCAGAGTTTAGACTGAAACTTTTGTCTGCTTTATGCTGTGTTTGCATACGGTGGACGGTTTTATTCAGCAGCTTGAGAATCTCAGTGTGTTTGTTATACTCTAACCTCTAAGGTTCGGATGTCAGAGGTGTCAGGGGTCTCAAGCCTTTCAAAGAAATCACCTTCCACGTGTGATTTTTCTCCCCAGACAGAAGGAAAGAGAGAGGGAACACGCAGATGTCAGAGATTAGATCATGTTTTGGCTCAAAGTGTGTCATGAACCTAAGGGTAACTTGACGGGTTGAAATGACTCAGCCAATGAAACCAGGAAGTAGGGAGCAGCACTGGGATGTGGTGTTGGCAGAAGTATGAACAGTACAAATCCATGGAGGACAGTTGGATAATATCAATGAAAAGTACAAATGCACAAGCTTTCTGAGCCAGCAATGCTGCTTCTAGGAATTGTTTCCATATATGAGGATTTTTACTGCAGCATTATTTGGAATAGCAAAAAGATGGAAACTACCACCAACGTAGGACAATGGTTCAATAAATTATTGGTGAATCCATACAATGGGATGTTAAACTTAAAAGAACAGAGTCACACTGTATGTACTGCCATGGGATGATCCCTAAGGTGCATGGTTCTTGGTATAGTAGGGTTTGTTATTAACAATGGGAAGGGGATGGAGAAAAATGTGTGTCAGTGGGTGGACACGTGTGTGTATGTGGTGTAGACATGCTCATCTGTCATGCATATCTGCATATGCCTAGACTGTCTGAGAAGATACACAGGAACCTGACAGCTTTGGTTGCCTCTGGGAAGAGGGGTGGGAATTACTTTTCACTGTATATCTTTTGTACCTTTTGAATTTTATACCATGTACATGTATTATCTATTCAGATAATAAAGTTTTTAAATTTTAATTTGATTTAATTTTCTACAAAATAGAAACATGACAAGATTCTTGTTTGGTAAGTCTGCTTTCCTTATGAATTTAAAGCCCTATCCCCAAAGTAATTAAATCTCTCCTGTTCTTGGGTCTTGGGGGAAATAGGGAAGGGGAAAGGGGACCATCCTCCTCTGACAGAACAGCTGTATGGAGATGAAGCAGTGAGGATGGTTCTGCTCTGATTGTGTGCATGTGTTGGGTGGCAGTAAGGCGGCGGGGGGGGGGGGGACAGTGGACTGTGAAGTGGCCACACCCCGTAGGGTTGCCCCTCTCTTTTGAGGGTCACAGCACCACCCCTGTTCCTCTGGCTTTGAGGTGCAAAAGATGGAGACAGTACCCCTGAGCCAAAGTGACTTTCCTGCTGGCAGCACAAGATGCATTAGGAGAGCTTTCTGTTCTTACAAGTTGCTGGGGAAGGACAAGGTGTCTGGAGCAGCCTTAACCTTTTGAGACCATGAGAAGAGACATCCCGATACCCTGAGCTTGACTGAAAACATGGGAAGAGCCTGGCTCCCTTAAGGCATGACGAACCTCTTGAACCAATCCAGGGACCACTCACCCCTGTATTTCTTGTTCTGTGAGAAAAACAAATACTTGACAACTCAATCATTCAATCAACAAATATTTGAGGTTCTATTTTGGGTCAGGCTCTGGGAATACAGCAGTGAACAAAGAACTTAAATACACTCCAGCAGGGAAGACATACAAGCAGGGTGGAATGTAAGCTATGAAACATGTTGCTCCAGCCTGCTGATTAAGGAAGAAGCATGGAGAGTGTCTGGTTTGGTAGTGATCTGCAATTTTATAATGAATAGTTAGGGGCTGCCTTTACATTCTTTACTGGGAACTACCTTGGTTTTCATTCTGGAAACTTCACCAGAGCGCCGGGTAGTTTGCTGGCTACTGATTCTATCCAGGCTTGCCGTAGATGACACCAGAGCATCTGGCTTACAAAATGTCCCCTGTCCCTAATAGCCTCTTTCACCTCTTAACCACCCTGATTTTCTTTGAATTCTACAAACTGCATATTTTGCATGCTTTCATTTTCGTCATGTAGAAAACCAGGTATTGGTTCTACGGTTTAAAAACTATGGGTAGTTTCTCTGCATGACTTTAATACTGGTATATTTTTTTAAGATTTATTTGAGAAAGAGAAAAAGCATGAGTTGGGGGAGTGGCAGGCAGAGGGAGAGGGGAAGTAGACTCCCTGCTGAGCAGGGAGCCTGATGCAGGGCTTAATCTCAGGACCCTGGGATCATGACCTGAGCTGAGGGCAGACACTTAACTGCCTAACCGACTGAGCCACCCAGGCATCTCTAATATTGTTATCTTTTAAAGATACGGTTCACATGCTTTCAGCTTAATTCCAGTAAGAAATTGTTTTGTATTTTCTAGATTTGTGTGCTTTGTTTCAGAAGTTTGAATCGCTAGTGTTTTTATGATCAAAATCCAGTCTAGAAAAAACCGTCTGTTGTTTGTCTCTTCAGGATATCTGTGTTCTTAGCATTAAATAAATATAAATAAGCTGATGAGAAGTGAGGGAAATGCCACAGAGGGGATACTGAGTGTAAAGTTGTTGAGGTAGAAGCAGGCCCAGCAGGTGAGTTTTGAGGAACGTGAAGGGTATCTGTGTGGGAAACCATTGGAGGGTTTGGGGATTTCAACAGGGATGCCTTGGCAGCTGTGCTGACCACAGACCTGGGAGACAAGGGCAACAGCAGGGAGCTCAGATAAGAGATGACTGATAATCTAAATGGAAACAGAAGTCTTATGAGACAGTACTTAGCCTTTTTATACCACACTCTGATTTTTAATGTTCTACCTTTTTCCCATATACAGCTCTGAATTATTGGTCGCCATTCTTCACTCCCCCAGAATGAACACCTTTGTCATGGCATCCGAGTGGGTGGAGTCCTCTTCCCCATCCCACTACTTTGGGCTTTTGCTTGGTTTGTGGGTTGTTAGCAGACTTGATATGAGCAAAGGTTTAGAAGTGTGCTTGGGTGGTTGGGCTTGCCCACTTGCACACCCATCTTGATAATATCATACCATGCTGGCCCAAGGAAGTCGAGGGACGCATGGAACAGACCTAGGCCCAAACAAACTGCTGCTTAAAGCTGGACCCAGAAGAGTGCAGCCAGGATCAGTGAGATCCCAGCCAACTCCCAGACATAGCAAGAAATAAGTTTGTTGCTATCTGTATATCACCCAGATTTTGTAGTAATTATGTACAGTTAGAACATAGCTGACTGGGGCACCTGGGTGGCTCTGTTGGTTAACTGTCTGCCTTTGGCTCAGGTCATGATTTTGGGGTCCTGGGATTGAGCCCCACATCGGGCTCCCTTCTCATTGGGGATCCTGCTTCCCCCTCTCCCTCTGCCCCTCCCTGCCAGCCACCCCTGCTCTGTTTCTCTCTCAAACAAATAAAATATTTAAAAAAAAAAAAAACATAGCTAAGACAACCACCAAAGTGATTTCATGATCGGTTGTGACCTGAAGTTTAAAAGACACTTCTCTGTACAAACCAGCATTAATGTGGACGGACCAGGTCAGGGGCCAGAAGATCAGGCTTCTAGGGGTGGTACCCACATGTGGCATAAATGCTCACACTGGACAGCAATCAGGATCAGAATCCAAATTCCCTTCAGACATGCCTGAGGAAACCTGGAGGCCATGTTAAAGGAGAGAAAAGTAGCGTACTTTATCCATTATGCATGACTACATTATAAAATAAAATGGTTAGCCATATCCATCCTACAGACCTGGAACTTTGTGAAATTGGATTCTGACATGAAGATATTTCAGCAAATGAATCTCAACAGAGAAGAGACTGATTCCTCTTATATCTTTTATGTGAAATGCATGATGTATCATAAGACCATTTCTTGAAGCACCTTCCAATGAAAGAATAAAATTCCAAAAGATGACTTCAAGAAGGCTGTCGTAGGGAGCCAGACCCGGCACCTTTGTGGTGTCCCAGCCTCTAGCCACAAAGGAATAGTTGGACCACATACTCATCCCTGCCTGCCTTCAGAATCCCTCAACAGGGCTGACATGGAGCAAAGCTGGGACTGTGGGTGGTTTGAGGTTGTACAGGCCTCAATTGCAAAAACACAAAGTTCGGTAAACTGAGGTGGTTTCTAACTCAGTGACAAAATCTGATCTGACTCAGGGCTAGCTAGATATTTTAGTCTTTTCTCACAGTATAAACGTATATTTTACTGCACAGGTTGAATAGAGACTGTTGCCCCCCAACGGAGCTGGGGGTGTTAACCTAATTTATGCAATAGGCGCCATATTGTCTTTCAAATACTTAAAAATTCTAAATTCCAAACCCCATCTGGCCCCAAAGATTTTGGAAAAGGCAATGTGGACCTCTGTTCCCTGATAAACCCCAAAGTGTAGGTCCTCTATAGTATAAGCTTAAAGAATATCTACATACCTCAGATATCCAGTCTGAGCCGACGGTGGAGTGGGCTGTCTTGCGTAAATTGAAAAACCTAATCAGTTAGCAACCACCGCTTCTCCAAAGTCAGATGGATTGTGGCCAGCATGACTTAGTCTAGGTATCCCCCCTCATCCAGGGCCTTGGACCCCTATATACTTGGGCCATATTTGGTATTTTCAGGAAGGCCAAGATTCGCTATGGCAGTTTGGAGGTGGTTGTGTCTTAGCAGTCATCCCTGTTTCAATGGCGTGTGTGTGTGTGTGTGTGTGTGTGTGTGTGTGATCAATCATACATATGAATGATTTTGAGCCTAGAAATCAACGCTTCAAAAGTATTTTTATTCCACATACAAGTCCATATGGTGAAGTAGTGGGAACATTTCTCATAGCTGCTCTCCCCTGTACAGAAGCAGAGAAAGGACCCCCTCTCCCTCCCCCCCAACCCCCCCGCCCCCCCCATCCTCAACACTGGCCAACTGCACAGTGGAACCACCTAGGGAGCTTTAAAAAGCACTCCTGCCTGGGTTTCTCCCCCCAGAAATGGCAATTTAATTGGGCTAAAGAACAGTCTAAGCATCCAGCCCTCTTACTGATGAAAAAAAAAAAAAATTGGAGGACGCAATAATATAAATTACCAGACCTCTTCTCCTCTTCTCTGAAAGTCCGATTCAGTAGACGTGGGCTGTACTCGACACTTTTTTTTTCTTTCTTTCTTTTTTTTTTTTTTTTCTCAAAACCAACGTTTAGATGATTCCCATCTCCCAAGTTGGGATGAGCTGCCTTGGAGATCAGGGAAGGTAAGTTGAATCAGGTGGGTACAGGGTGAGGGAAAGGGCCATTGGGCAAAGGAGACAGCCTCCTGGGTGCGCCCCAAGGCGGGCCCCTGGGACCCTGTGCTGAGGCGTGTGTGTGTGTGTGTGTGTGTGTGTGTGTGTGTGTCCGTGTCCGTCCCTTCCTCTCAGAGGAAGAGGGTGGGAAACGGGAAGGGCAAGGCAGCCTTGTGCGCCCTTGTGTGCGGCCCAGCCCCGAGTCCCGAGTAGCAAGGAGAGCGCCCTGGGAGAAGGAGCCTGGCGGGTTAGCGCCTGCCCCAGAGCCTCGGGCACCGGGCACCGCCGCTCCCACGGCCGGGCCGGCCTCGGGTCATCCCCCAGGGCCGGGTGGGGGGCGAACCCCGCGGCCACTCGCCCCGCCGGCTCTCCACGCGGTCTACCTCTGCTTGCTGAAGAGGCTCCTGAAGGCGTCGTTGTAGTTCTTGTTGAAGGCCGTGTAAATCAGGGGGTTGAAGAAAGAGTTGGAGTAGCCAAGCCACAAGAATATGCTTTTCCAGACGGGGGGCAGGCTGCAGGCGCAGAGGGGGCTGATGAGCGCGGCCAGGAAGAAGGGGATCCAGCACAGCGCGAAGACGCCGATGAGGATGCCCACCATCAGGGCGGCGCGCTGCTCCTTCTGCTCGCGCCCCGCCGCCCCGGCCCCGCGCACCTGAAAGGCCGCCGCTGGGCGACGCGCCCTGAACACCGCCTCGGCCTCGGGGGCGGCCTCCTTCACCTTGGAACAAAGGAAACGTGCCATTAGCCCCGAAAGCCTGACTGATGCCGGGCCGAAGAGCCCCAGGGGCTGCCCCAGGGCGCCCAGCTCCCCTGCGGCCTCCTTCCAGGCGCGCTTGGACCCTGGTCCCCCGAAAATGCTGGGCGGAAACGGTCCTGAAACTGCAGGTTAAAATAGGCCCTGAAGGCTCTTCTGGGAGTGACAGTGGCAGGCCCCGCGGTGTCAGGTGATAAGAGGTAAAGGGGGGGAGGCGGGTAAGAGCGGGAGGCCCAGGCCACAGGCCAGACCCGCTGGCCCGGCGCGGGAGGCCTCGGGAGGCGAACCCGGAGCGCGGGCCCAGCTCACTTCCATCCGAGATTCGCGGAGCGGCCTCCGACTGGGGCCAGGACCCCAAAGGAAACGGACCCCAGCCCGGGCCAGGCACAAAGTTTGCAGCTGGAGAGGCAGCCTGTAAGCACCCGGATTGCAGGAAATTCTACAACTATGTGCTAAATGGATTCTGTGTGGATTCCGGGGGGTTCTGTACTGCCCAGCTTTCAGAAGACAACTGTCAATGCCTTTGTGGGGATAACCCAGACCGTTTAAGGAGCCCCCGGCCCAGTGTCCCCCCTGCCACCCCATCCTTTAGCTATCTACCTCTCAGTCTCAGAGGCCACCAGCCCTCTCAGAGTGGCCTTTCTGACCCTCCAAACTCAATCACATCTCCCTGGTTGGTACCACTTTCTCCTCTTCCGTGGCATTTTGTGCGATTATGGCCATTACATCTGCCCCCCACCCCACCCCCACCCGGGTCCAAGCTGAACCAGGCACGGACTGTGTCTTCCTCGAACACACGGGCCCAGCAGCAGCACCTGGTGCCTGGCGGGTGCTCAGGAAACAGCTGCTGAGTTAACATGACATCTGCATTTCCCTTCCTGCCTGGGTGCTGCCGGCCAGCCTTGGCGGCAGGTGCTGGGGACACACAGGGAGACAGGCTCCGAGGCAAGGGTGCATTTAGCTAGACACGCCACGGACAGCCCCTCGGCCGCAGAGCGCTATACGGCCCACAGCACGTCGTCCTCTCACACTGTGTCAGGACGACCAAAGCCCAGCGGCGGAGGAGCCCCGAGGGGGCCAGGATGCTGCAAACCTGGGGTCCCCCCCTCGGCCCCACCTTCAGATTCACTACATCAGCCTGAAAACAGATCGTGGAGGTATGGACAAGACTCCTCTCCTTTCCCAGTACACACCCCCCCGCCCCCCACCTGGAGAGAGACACCACAAGGCAAGCGATGCCACTAAGACCAAACCGCATTCCCCACCCCCCGTCACCCTGCACCCCCCCCAGAGGCCAGCCAGAGCCCCTGGGATGAGCCCTCCCAAGGTGTGCCGGCCCCCCCGCAGGCGGGCGTGAGCCCCATGTCCCCATTCCCCTTTAGAAGACACATACTGGCCAATTCTCTCATCGTGGGCCACCACACATGTCATCCTGAACCCCCCCCCCCCCCGTGATAGTTAGCTGTCCCCTGGGGAGGGAACACTGTTAGCAGAGCAGGAGCAGAAGTGGAAGGGGACATGCTTGTGTTCCTCCCTCTGGGCTCAGTAATGGGCACTTCCCAGCCACTTCTCTGCTGACCTAAACGGCCTCCTGGGCACTGGAGGCCCTCCCGGTGCGTAAGGGAAATTCCAAATCCTTGGTATGCTGCTGTGGTAAAGAAATGGGGTGAATTCAGTTCAAAAGGGCTCCTGGGGGAAGAGAACCAGAAAAAGGCAAATTCACTGATTAAGTTGGTTTAAAATACCTGGCCACCTGGCCTCCAGCACTGCGGCGGTTAGCAGAATCCAACTCTGCGCCACCAGGGCATGTGTTTGCTAGACCCCTGCACTCCTAGCTTTCCACCTGAGCCTGCTACGGCCTGTGCAGAGAGAGAGAGAGAGAGAGAGAGAGAGAGACGCTGGAAGACTGTAGAATCTGAGAGGGAGGGGCAAGATGGCAGAAGAGTAGGGTCCCAAGTCACCTGTCCCCACCAAATTACCTTCAAATCATCCTGAAGATCTACGAATTCGGCCTGAGATGTAAAGAGAGACCAGCTGGAATGCTACAGTGAGAAGAGTTCGCGCTTCTATCAAGGTAGGAAGACGGGGAAGACTGTAGAATCTTTCCAGAAACGGCTTTAAAGAAACTGAGTCGACCTGGCTGGGATGGTCTTGATTTGCAAGGAGACTGACTAGCTTGGCTTTCATTATCTGAAGCGTAACATCCAACAGAAAACCAAAAGAGGCTCAGAAGAGCTCCAGAGAAGTTACTATAAAACAGATTCTTTACTAAAGTCTTGTAAGGGATGGCTTGAATTCGTTCTCACATCAAACTGTTGAGGTATTATCATCTCCATCTTATTTTTTATTTTTTTATTTTTTTTAAAGATTTTACTTATTTATTCATGAGAAACAGAGAGAGAGAGAGGGAGGCAGAGACACAGGCAGAGGGGGAAGCCGGCTTCATGCAGGGAGTCCGACGTGAGACTCGATCCCGGGACTCCAGGATCACACCCTGGGCCGAAGGCAGGCGCTAAACTGCTGAGCCACACAGGCTGCTATTTTTTTATTTTTTAAGATTTTATTTATCTATTCATGTGAGACACACAGAGAGAGGCAGAGACACAGGCAGAGAGAGAGAAGCAGGCTCCATGCAGGGAGCCCGATGCAGGACTCGATCCCGAGACTCTGGGATCACACCCCGGGCCAAAGGCAGGCACTAAACCACTGAGCCACCCAGGGATCCCCCCATCTCCATTTTAGAGCTGAGAAAACACCGTGAGAAGTTAAATACCTTGTCCAAGATCACCCAGCTGCTTACTGGGTGGAAGAGCTAGAAGTCAAAGGGGAGTATTCTGAACCTGAGACCACACTCTTAATCCCTACCTGTTGTTCTGCACCTTTAGTAAAGGTGACTGATCTGGATGGGTTCCAATGGAATCTTTTTTCTTTTTTTTTTTTTTAAGATTTTATTTATTTGAGAGAGGGAGAGTATGAGTGGGGGAAGGGGCAGAGGGAGAAGGAAAAGCAGACTCCACACTAAGCAGGGAGCCCAACCAGGGCTAGACCCCAGGACCCCGAGATCATGACCTGAGCTGAAGGCAGACACGTCACTGAGTGAGCCACCCAGGTGCCCTAGTAGAATCTATTTTAAGGATACTCATGCTTGAGATTTTTTCAGGATGGACGTATATGGCTTCCTGGTGATGTCTAGGGTCTCTGGCTGCAGCTCTGGGACCGTCCCTGAGCTTCTCCCTCTTTCCTCTTTGGTCTTCTCTCTCCTCAGCCTCCTTACCCTGACTTTCCGTCTGCACACCTGTCTGAAAACTGATCACTCAGGCTTTAGGGAGCCTCTGACCTCTGGTTAGAACCCCCTAATTGGCAGAGTAGAATGCAGGCTGTTGGATGCACACAAAGGTAGGACCCGGTACTTTTGGGTCTAGCTATAAAAGGAGTGGTGCTCCAAGTACACAGAAGTTTGGAGACACTAGATGTCATGGCCAAGGCCATACAAGCAGGACAAAGCAGAACCATGGTGCCTGCCTAGTGGGTCCATTCCAGGGCTGTAGGGCTTCTCTGGGCCACGCTGGGACGGGACCTAAAAGATGAGCTTGCCTTAACACCTCCATAGAATCTGAGGCTTTTTCATCTAAAGTTGATTAAGGACCAAATCTGCCAGACAATATACGCTTAGATGTTTGTTAGCCACCTACCGTGTGTATGAGGACTCTGTCGTGATGATCTCCCATCAAGTCCCAATTTGAAATATTCTGTCCCACAATTCCCTGTGCTCTGATGCCAGGGCACAGATTCTGAATCCTTGTTCAGAATATTGTGTCACCACCAACATTCCAGGAGGGCAGGGACCATGACTGGCATGTCCCCTGAAGAGTCCCCCTAGCATGCAGCATCATGTATGGCATATGGTAAAAACTCAGTGCAAATTTGTTGAATTAGAAAATGGGGGATTCCTTTGGATGTCCCTTGCATTTCTGCACATTTTGCTAGTGAAGACACGGACAGCCCCAGGTTTAGACTGGCTTCTCGAGGATGTTTGTAAAGCAAACAATTGGAAAATTGAGATAGTGTCTGCCCATGGAAAAGCAGGCAGCTTTGCTTGCAACCCATTATAAAGGATTCAGGCTTCCTTTTTTTAAATTATTTTTTATTTTAAAGATTTTATTTATTGATTGATTCATGAGACACAGAGAGAGAGAGGGGCAGAGACACAGGCAGAGGGAGAAGCAGGCTCCATGCAGGGAGCCCGATGTGGGACTCGATCCCGGGTCTCCAGGATCACACCCCAGGCTGAAGGCGGTGTTAAACTGCTGGGCCACCAGGGCTGCCCTCAATTAAATATCTTAATAAGAAATAGGAGAGGAAACAGAAAGAAGAGAGATGGTCCTAATCACTCGTGGAACAAACATACCAGTCTGCGCTGTGACCCCAGGGGTCAGACATCCAGTATGGCAGCGAGACTCTTTACAAGGCTGGTGGGGTGACCGCACTAATCATAGTGACCAACCAAGCCCTACAACATCTGAGAGAGGAGAGAGGACATGAAGAGAGATTTCTGATTAGGGCTGAAGGCAATCCAGATTGTTACTCGAATTCCCCGTATCTAACCAGAGCTCGGCAGGTCAGGACCTGAAGAGCTGGGGCTCCAGTCTCTCTGCCCAGGCCTCACTGAGATACCCAAGCTCCATGTCGCACTTCCCAAAGGCACTTTAAGGAGATAACTAACCAAAATAATCCCTCAAAGTGAACAGAAACTGTTTAGCTTGTCTGACAAACTAGATCAGGAAATTTCCTCCACTGCTTTTCATGTGGAAAGAAGAGAAGAGGAAGAGGAAGAGGAAGGGAGAGGGGAAGGGAGGGGAGGGAAGGGAAGGGAGGAAAGAGAAGAGAGAAAAGAGGAAAGGAAAGAGAAAAGAAGAGAAAAGAAAAGTTCAGAAAGCTTTCTTGTGAAACAACAAAAAAAAAAAAACCGGGCTATGCTCAAAAAAAAAATAACTTTCCCTTCATTGTAATTTTATTCACAACAGAGAATAGTTTTGCTAAGCTCTTAGGTGTGATCATAACATAAGGTACAATTGCTACCATTCTTGTCTTTGGAGAACATGGATTTTTATGGGGAGTTTAGTCACCATGGATTGGCTAAAGGTCCACTGGAATTAATGCTGAGAAGGGGAATACATCTGTATTTTCAGCTATAATATCATCTGACCTGAAGTCATCTCCTCCTTATGAGTGGATGCTAATGGAAGGGCCTCTGTTGTGGCAAGAGTTCATACCCAGAAATCCCTGGAACCCCCGGCCAGAGATTCTTGGCACAGAGGGTGGAAGGGAGGGAGTAGTGGCAAGAAGGGAGACTTTGCCTTTTGCACATGTAATGTGCAGACTCAGTATTCTGATTTGCCCCCCTGGGGGCTATGCCCCGATGACTACAGCCCTGCCTCAGAGAGTCACAGTTACTCCTGCACTGTGGGTTCCATCTCCCAGGAGAGCCAGGGGGAAGGAAGGCTCAGCAGCACTCTCCAAAGATGGGCTTCAGGGAGTGCCCTATGCAAATCGGGTGACCACACATCCAGGTAACATTCTGGGCCGCAAGTCCAAAGCTTTCTTTAATTTTCAAGGCATCTGCAACCTACCAAGAGGTTAAGAACCATGGAGTTCGGATCTCAGTGTTCCACTGAGAAGCTCAATCTTCTCCAAGACCTACACAAATTTGAGGAATAGCTCATTGCAAGGTCACTGTGAAGAGACATGGTCCCTGTACCATATTTACCTCCACCCCCTCCCTTTCCCTTTCTCCCCTCCACTCTTCCCTGACAATCCAATCAGAGAGAAGAGAGAAATGGAAGTAGATGTGAAGAGACAGAATGAACGTCACAACGTAAGGAAAATGAAGAAGTTTCTGGAGTTGGGGAAAGCCAGGGGCATTTCTGAATGTGTAGAGGAAATGCTCCTTAACACATCCAAGTACTTCTGGAAACTCTCAGACTCTCAGGTGCCAATATTAAAAGAATCAAACCATAGGGGCACCTGGGTGGCTCAGTGGTTGAATGTCTGCCTTTGACTCAGGTCACGATCCTGGGGTCCTGGGATCGAGTGCCACACTGGGCTCCCCACAGGGAGCCTGCTTCTCCCTCTGCCTGTGTCTCTGCCTCTCTCTGTGTGTGTCTCAATAAATAAATAAATAAATCAGATTTTTTTTTTTTTACCACTGACACAATTTGATTCATAAAATGTACTTTCCCAAAGTTAAAATAACCTTGCAGTCTGGCATGGGAATGTGTTTGAGCCCACAGTTCTTTTAATAGATGGAATCAGAACGAGGGTGGTGACTTTCCACCACCCTCTTCCCAACCCCGAGCTCTGACAAACCTGCAAGCCCACCAGCAGCTTAGTCTTTGGGGTGGTCCAGTTGACACCTAAACAGTGGACAAGTGACACAAAACTTTAAAGGGCTCTGTACAGATGTCAGGTCACTGAATCATATATGTACTGTATGCTTATGACACAAAACTTATTTATGCTAATACAGAGAGCTCAGAGAGGCAAATATTTTATAACATAACATTATCTAACACTCAGATCCAAGTTGTCACAAGCCCTACAGCTCCACATTACACTTTTATTAGGCCCTTTACCATGTGCAAAGTGCTTTCCCATATACTATTCAGTCTCTCAGGACCATTCACTGTCTTCTGGACAGACTTCTAGCAGAGCACCTATAAGATTTTACTGAATTTTTAATTCCACAGTTTTGTGGTCTACTAAAATCAATCCCTTGAGAACAGAGACCTGGCTTGCTCATTTTTTAAACTTCAGAGGCTACCACATTGTCTAACATACAGGTCAGTAACAGTCATGTAATTTTGAACACCATCTGTGTACCTCACAGTGGTGGTTTTATTTATTTTTTATTTTTTTTTTTACAGTGGTGGTTTTAAAATCTGTTCACAAGTTCACTGATACTTTCCCAAAGGTGGATCCTAACCCCCCTTCCCTTGAAGGTGGGCTGGAGTTGGCAACTCACTTCTAGTGAATAGAATAGAGGGGAAGTGAGCTCATGTAACTTCTGAGACCAGGTCATAAAAGGCCCTGCAGTTTCCTCCTTGCTCTGCTCTCCCGGAGGAGCGGAAGCCAGCCGCCATGTTGTGACAACACTCAAGCGGCCCTGAGGAGACCTCCTGCTAAGAGCCACGTGCGTGAGCCATCTTGGAAGCAGAGTCCCCGGCCCAGCCAAGCCTTTGAATGACTGCTGCCCCACCCAACATCCAAGGTCTCTGATCACATGAGACCTTGAGCCCACATGGTCAAAGACATCCCCAAGCCAGACCCACAGAAACTGTGGCTTAATGCATGTTTGTTGTTTCACAGCACTGATCTTTGGGCTAATCTGTTGTGCAACCAAAAGGTAAACTCTCCTACCTGGGATGATGAGTAACAGCAGTAAGGGGAAAAAAATCATAATTCATTATTTATGACTTACAAGAGGAATTTTAAAAAATAATAATGAAGGTGGCACAGCAGCTTTCACTTATAGTTTACTATTTTATTTTTTTATTTATTTATGTTTTTTTTTGGGGGGGGGTGGTTTACTATTTTAGAGACTCCATATACACCATGATCTGGTTCACTCGTCACAAGAATATTATGAGGCAGGCGCAGTACTTCCCTTTTACCTACAGGGAAACTCAGACTTAGGTTAAGTCACTCAGTTAGATTGCTAATGAGCGGCACAAAAAGAATTGAAATCCAGGTCTCCTTGCTTCCCAATCCCATGCTCTTAACCACCGTGCCCCCTGTCTCCCACCACATGTTTACTGATTGAGTGAGTGAGGGAATGAAGGGTGTCAACCAGCACTGCGTTATCATAGTCATGAGCCCTAGGCATCTTTTTCTCTGTGGGCCCCTTCCTCCATTAAAAAATATTAAAAATTATATTTTAGGACCATATTATTATGAAGACTAATATAGTCGGGGCTGGCTACATGATTATATATTCATTGCTATCATATTCATTCTTACCCTAATTCTAAAAGAAATTAAAGCTGGGGCAGACCGGGTGGCTCAGCGGTTTAGCGCCACCTTCAGCCCAGGGCCTGATCCTGGAGACCCGGGATAGAGTCCCACGTCGGGTTCCCTGCATGGAGCCTGCTTCTCTCTCTGCCTGTGTCTCTGCCTCTCTCTCTGTGTCTCTCGTGAATAAATAAAATCTTAGAAAAAAAAAAAAGAAATTAAAACTGAACCATTTCCACGGGCCCCTAAAAGGGTAGTGTGCCTACTGTGCCCACTGAATAATTAGACCTTGCTCTCAACTTGGGCACAGCAGTCAAACAACTGGAAGGAAGAAACTTTGACGTCACATTCTAAAAAACCAAATACGTCATCTCCATTGATTTTGCTTTTTTCGTCTTCTAAATAGCAAAGGGCATGGGGCAGTAGGCAACAATCACACCCCATGGGGGTTGCTTGGTGGGGGCCAGAACATACTCTGTATGTGGCGGTCGGTCTAGAGAGCTGAGAGAAAGGAATGAACCCCGCATCCCAAGAGAACGTGGGGGTGCCTCCGTGCTCAGCTGTGGTCAGCTCTCCTGGGAAGGTCAGAGTTCACGTGCAGAGAATCGGGACCCTGCGCCCATGCCCCACCTTGCCTGGAGCACAGCTGCCTCACTCCTGTGAAGGTGAGGTGCCTGTGGGCAGTGGATCAGTGCTCAGCAGTTACGTCCCGGGGGACGGCCTGGAGGAGTGACCAAGCAAAGATCGGGGACCTCAGCTTCTCCACTTGATAACTCTGTAGTCTTTTTTTTTTTTTTTTAAAGGTTTTTTATTTATTTATTTACGATAGTCACAGAGAGAGAGAGAGAGGCAGAGACACAGGCAGAGGGAGAAGCAGGCTCCATGCACCGGGAGCCCGATGTGGGATTCGATCCCGGGTCTCCAGGATCGCGCCCTGGGCCAAAGGCAGGCGCCAAACCGCTGCGACACCCAGGGATCCCCGATAACTCTGTAGTCTTAACTGAACTCACTTTGCAGCGACTGAGTTCTATCCCCTGGAAAATGAGGGCTGGTGGCAAAGACAGTGCTCATTAAATAATCCACGTACTTCCCTGGATTTGAGAGCCAGCGGCTGGCCCATGGGCCCAGGGCAAGGCAGCTAAAGGCTGCTGTATTGCTATCCGTCTCTTCCCCTCACTCCGCAACCTCGGAAGCCAGTCGTTCAAGACCACGTAGCTGGAAGGGGGCAAGTGGTCCACGTAGCTGGAAGGGGGCAAGTGGTCCACGTAGCTGGAAGGGGGCAAGTGGTCCACGTAGCTGGAAGGGGGCAAGTGGTCCGCATCCTTGAGTTGCTGCTTGGCTCTGCAGGAGGGCTGTGGGACCCGCAGTGAGCTTTGAGAGGGAGACAAGTGGCCCCTTTGGGGGTCATTTGTGGCTGAGCACATCTTAGCTTATCCTGACTGGTAGAGATAATACGGCCAAACTGGCAGGGTCATAGAGATGAAATGAGAAGAATGAATATAAAGCATCAGTGTCTGGAGGGAGGGGCTCACTTGGCAGACGCTGGTTTCTGGCTGTACTTTCAAAAATTGCATTTTTGCCCCCAGAGAATTAAATCACTCCACAGGAACTATTGCTGCTCTCGTTCTGATAACATCTCAGTGTTGGGACTTGGCCACGAACTGCAAAAAGGGTGAAGGATGTACACAGCCCCATTACCGGAGTCTTCAGACTTCATAAATGCTCCTATTGCCCAGAGAAAGCAGTACAGATATGTTGCAGGACCCAGATTTAACTCATTTTCCCTAGAGTGCAGGAAACAGCAGATGGGAAGGAGGTGAGGTAAGGAGGGGGAAGGTGTGGACGGGGGAGGAGGGAGGAGAGGAGGTGGGAAGGTAGAGAGATAGTATTCTGAGCATATTATTTTAAAGTTCTGTTTGGGTGTCTTGTGGCCAGAAAGCTCGGAGATGCTGACTCAGCAGCATTTGGGTGAGAGCCGGCTGAAGGCTGAAGAAGCAGGATGCTCTCCAACACCGTCACACCCACAGTCTCAGAATCATGTGACCCGAGAGTCCCAGCCAGGGCTTGGACTGATACTGTGTAGTAGGGAGGAGAATTTGCAGCCCCGAAGCGGGGAGAGGGCTCCCCTGGAGGTCCCACTGCCCCCAAGTGGAAGGTCCCAACACTGGCCCTGCCTCCCAGAGTTGTCTCCTCACCCATGGCCACCCCGATTGGCCAGGCTCCTGTTCCCTCATTTCTTCTTGGTATCAGCGGCCTGAATGGGGTCCCGCAAACATGACACCAGGCTGAGGTTTGCCAAGCCTGTCCGACATCCACCCTCCAGGATTCTCTGGGTGCACACTGGATGGATGGAGCTATTAAAAGCCAGCCCTACCTCCGCACTCGGACAGAAAAGCTATAACCACCCCAGGCATTTCCGAGGGACCTTTCAAAGAACATCATTAATTCTGAATAAAGCTCTCCCCTACCAACACTTTCTAACTATAGTCCTGACATTCCTGTTTTATGCTACAAAATCCCTCTGCCATTTAATGAAGAGGAAAAAAGCCTGCTTTCTTAAAACGCATATGTTTGGGTAGCCTACGTATCTGAGTTAACTTTCCAAAATTAAAACTAACAACAGAAAACTTACTGTCTCCTTCTCCCCGCCCCCTCCCGCTGGCTGTCCTTCCTCCTTGGACGGGGCACACTGGTCCCCTCTCCCCCTCATCCTTGGTTTCACTTCCCGAAGTTTCCGTTATCCCTGACCAACTACAGTCCCGGAAGCAGATGGCCCTGATCATCCAGATCAGCAGTAGCCTCACACCACACCAGGGTGCCTGTGTCATCGCCTCACTTCATGTCCCCACGTGGGCCTCTTATCACCTCACTGCATCACCGGAGGAGGGGTGAGTACAGTAAACTATGTTGAGATAGAGCCCACATTCACATAATTCTTATTGGAGTATATTGTTAGAATTGTTCCATTTTATTATTAGGTACATTGTTAATCTCTGTGCCTGATTTTTAAATTTAACTCTACCTTAGGTACGTTTGTATAGGTAAAACAATATAGATGGCTCCGCGCCGCCTGCAGTTTCAGGCATCCCCTGGGAGTCTTGGAAGTAGCCCTACAGACAAAGTGCAACCACTCTATTGTATTTGGGAAGTGGCAATAAGTCCTGTTATTACTCTCCAGGACCTGTGGCCTGACCACCCCCTCCCCCAAAGGGGAAAGTTTGGGGCTTCCAGGGTGGGAGGGAGCTGACACGTGTTAGGGCCTGGCCAAAAGGCAGAAAGCTCCAGTTCTAAATACAGTCAGAGAAGTTCTGCCAAATGTGCCTTCCTCCCTCTCATCCATTTCCAGGATTCTGTTCCCGCGGATTGCCCGGGGACACCCTGTTGATCTCTCCTCCAGCCACCCCGGGGTGCCAGGCACTGCGCTGGTGCCTCACACTCTTCATCTCCTGTGATCCTTCCTCCCCAAGAGCCCTATGAGCCAGGAATGAACTGGTTTAAAGATGTGGAAAAGAGATGAAGCAGTTGCCCCCAATGTCCCGAGCTGGGATTTGAACCCACAGCTCTACCTGGTTCCAAAGTCGCTAGAGGAAAGCCCTGAAGTTGGGGTAGGGCGAGCAAAGTGACTCCTGAGTTCTACTTCACGCCGCTTCCCTCTTCGGCAGGCGGCTGGCCGACCCAGGCCGAGAGCCGGTTTCTGGACTGCAGAGGATGGAGCAGGTGCGGCGGACGCGGGAGGGACAGCCGCGTGCTCCTCCGCGCGCCCCAGGCCCTCTGCCGTGGCACTAGCCGCAGGCCTCGCAGGGATACGATCACTCCCGCGGGGAGCGACGGGGGCGCTGCTCCTCAGCCCCCACCGCTGCGCAGACGCGCTGCCCGCAGCCCCCTGCAGCCCCCGGCAGCCCCTGCAGCCGCCGGACCCCCACGGGGCGCCTGGAGAACCTCCTCTCCGCGCGCCGGTGCGCGGGCGGCCAGCCCCACGGGGCGCGCCCGGGGCAGTGACGCGCCCCCTCGGTGCGCGCTCCAGCAGAGCGGATGACAACTCCCCGAGCGCTCCCGGGCGCGCCCCAAGCGCGCAGGCTTCCGCCGCCAACTCTCCGCGCGGCCCGGCTGCCTCCTCCCCCGGCAGCGCCCCCTACCCCGCCACCCACAACTCCCCCGGCACCCACTCTTCCCCCGGCACCCCTCCTCCCCCGGCACCCCCCCTCCCCCGACATCCCCTCCTCCCCCGGCACCCCCCCCACCCTCCCCCGACACCCCCTCCTCCCCCGGCACCCTTTCCTCCCCCGGCATCCCCTCCTCCCCCGGCACCCCCCCTCCCCCGGCACCCCCTCCTCCCCCGGCACCCTTTCCTCCCCCGGCACCCCCTCCTCCCCCGGCACCCCCCCTCCCCCGGCAGCCCCCCCCCCAGTCCCCTTCCCTCGTTGGGCCGCCCGCCCCTCACCTGCACGGCGGCGGGCAGCGGCAGCACGGCCCTGCGGCGGCGGCCGAAGCGGAACTTGGCCGCCTTGTAGATCTTCCAGTAGACGAAGAGCACCACGCCGAGCGGCAGGTAGAAGGCGCCGCAGGTGGAGAAGACGGCGTAGGAGGGCTCCTGGCTCACCTGGCAGCGCAGGCGCCGCGCGTCGTACGCCTCGCCCCAGCCGAAGAGCAGCGGCGCCAGCGCGATGAGCGCCGAGAGCGCCCAGGTGAGCGCGATCATGAGCGCCGAGGCGCGGCGGCGGGCGCGCGGCGTGTACTGCAGGTGGCGCGTGATGGTCCAGTAGCGGTCCAGGGCGATGGCCGCCACGTTCCAGATGCTGGCGGTGCAGCACAGCACGTCGAAGGAGATCCACACCTGGCACAGGCTCCGGCCCAGCCGCCAGCGTCGCCCGGCCGACAGCTCGCTCACCAGGCTCAGCGGCATCACCAGCGCCGCCACGAGCGCGTCCGACACGGCCGTCGAGGCCACCAGGGTATGCGGCACGCGGTGGAAGGCGCGGACGCGCAGGATGGTGACCAGAACCAGCAGGTTCCACAGGAAGGTGGCCGCGATCAGCAGCACCAGCAGCGTCACCACCAGCACCGTGAACACGGACAAAGGCGGCTCGCGGCCCGCCAGGGCGACCCCGCCGGGGCCGGGGCCGGGGCCGGGGCCGGGGCCGGGGCTCGGGCCGCTGCTGCAGGCCTCGGGTCCCGGGGCGAGCGCGACGCCGGCGGCGGCCACCGAGACGTTAGCGGCTTCCATGGCGCGCGGGACGCGGCTCCCCGCAGGGGACACACAGGCTCCTGCGCCCTGGCGGGCGCGGGCGTGCGAGGGGTCGCCGCGGGCCCTGGAGGGCAGACAGCGGTCCGGGCCGCAGTCCCCCTTTGGCTCCTCTGCCGGGAGCGCCCGTGGAGGGAGAAAAGAGAGTGGGACCCTCGGGAGTGCGCCGGGCTCGGCGCGCCGACCCCTCCCACCTCTCCGCGCCGTCCCCGGGGCAACCGGCTGCCACCCGGCTGGCGATCCCCGAGCGTCCGCGCGCGGGGGCGGGCTGCGGAGTGGCCCCCACCCACGGCGGGCTGCTCCGGGGCGGGGGGCGCGGGCTGCACCGGGGGAGGGGGCGGGAGGATGCACCGGGGATGGGGGTGGGAGGAGCTGCACCGGGAGGGGGGACACGGGCTGCACTGGGGCGGGCTGCCCCGGGGAGGCCGGGCTGCGGAGTCGCCCCCACCCATGGCAGGCTGCACGGGGAGGGGGGGACGGGCTGCACCGGGGCGGGCGCGCGGGGGCGGCCCGAGGCCCCGCCACTGCGCCGTCCTGGCCTTCGGGCCGCTCCGCCGATCCTCCCGCCGGCCGCGCAGCCCCAGGGGCGGGGAAGGCTCCCAGTCCCGCCGCGGCCCCCCCTCCGTCGACCCCGCGGACCCGCCCGGGGGCACAGCGAGAAACGGAGGCGCGCACCCCCTCCCAGCGCATCCTGCTGCTTCCCCGGAGACGCTCCGGCCTGGCAGGGGCTTCGCGGGGCCCGCAGAAGTTGACTCAGGCTCGGGGCGGCCGCTCTTCTAGGCAGCTCGGCGGGGGCGCGGGAAGAGCGAGCGCGTGGGCCGGGCGCCCCCTCCGACCTCCGACCGCGCCAGCGTGGCCCTGCGCGTCCCCCCGCCCCCGCCCCTGGCGGTCGCGGACGGACCGGAACGCCAGCAGCTTCCCTGCCGGCTCTTCACAGCCAAGGGACAGCTGGACTGGTTTACTGTCGCCCCTCGGGCAGGGGTAGAAACCAATTAAATTCAACCCAACACTGCGTTACTTCTGTTCCTGGGCAGGATAGACAGGTGAACGCAGAGCCACAGCTGCCCCTCTGGGGGTGACCACAGCGGACCCCAGGTCACCCACCGGCTTCGCACTGACACCCCAGGAGCAGAGTGGGCACCGAGCCGGAGTGAGGGGCAGCTCCCAGAGGGACGCTTTCTGGAAAGGCCGCGGAGGCTCTGGCAGGTGGAAGGGTTTTCCTCCCCTGAGCGGTCCCACCCCCGGCCCACGGGGCAGTCTTTGGGCATCTGGACCAAGCAGGGAGGACACCCCAAGAATGCTCCTCTCGTGTGCTCGCCCTTCTTCACCCCTTTGGTAAGTAGGTACTTTCTGCTTCCTGCATACTGTGTAGGGCAGGCTCGGGAGCACACTCGCAGGGCAGAGAGAGCAACATTCGAGAAAGTCAAAAATACAGGCAGAAGTGTCAGGTGGCTGATAAAATCTCAGAAGTGGGCTGTTCTGGGATCACAGAGATGGGGATGCTGTGGTCAGAGAAGGCTCCCCACTTCCTGAAGTGCAGGGAGGGAGTGTGGACAGTGGACAAGAGGAAAGGAGGGTTGCATGGGGCAGGAGCATAAAAGCGGGGGTGGGGGGTGGGGGGGTGGGGGGGTCGGCAGCGAGACAAACAGGCAAGTGTAAGTGCCAAGGAGCAGGGTTTTCGCATTTGGTCTTGGAAGAAGCTGGATGTTGGACGGTTTGGAGAAAACTCTCACGATGACCGTCCTTTAACAGAAAATGGGGACCGGCCTTCGAAATAGTTTCACAAATAATTTCCTCCCCATTTTATTGGACAAAATTGTAAGAAGAACAAAGTGTATCAGAAATGTAAAAGCACTCGTATTGCCCCAGACGTCTGACTCGCTGTTCTTTTGCTTTTGCTTTCAGCCACATACATTTTTTAAACCTGAAATTAATTTTTTTTTATTTTGCAGACTTGGCTTAACACGTTCCATGTCGCTATATAGCCTCTTCATACTTGCACTTTTTATCTTGTTCCATTGATTACTTAAGAGACTTTGAGCAACTTAGACTCTGTTTGCTCATTTCAAAAAAAAGGCTCATGACACCTGTCAGGAGATTATTATAGAACATCATAGTTAGAGGAAGCCAGGGCACAGGGCTGAGGAGGTGTCCAGTACATGGCGATGAGTTGCTACTATTCAACTTTGAGTTTAAACCTTCGATTCAGTTCTCTTGTGATTTGTTTGAGGTAGATCCTGCTTTTACAGTTGTGACCCTCAAACATTGCAACAAATTCTTCCACACATGTTATTTCCCCTTGATCTTACCCACACCCCTTTTAGGCCTCATTCCCATTTGCAGACAGAGAACAGAAAGGTCTGGGGACTTGCCTTGTGCCTCAGAGCTGGGACTCAGCTCTTCTGACCGCCCCCCACCCCCACCCCGTGTGTCCATGAAGCCAAGCAGCCGTCTGTACTCTGGAGTGGGCTCCTGTCTGATTGTTTCCCTTTAACTCTTTTATACAAATTACTTTATATAAAAAGTCTGTTTGTCATGTTAGAGAACTATATTGTCCCTGGGACACTGCGTGGCTCAGTTGGTTAAGGGTCTGACTCTTGATTTTGGCTCAAAGTCAAGTTAGGCTTGACTTTTTTGGCTCAAGTCAGCTCAGGACCCTTGATGTCAGGGTCCTGAGATGAGTCCCACACCAGGCCCTATGCTGGGTGTGGAGTCTGTTTAAGATTCTCTCCCTCCCTCTCCTATGCTCCTCCCCCGACCCTGGCACCCCTGTGTGCACATTCTGGTACTCTTTCTCTCTGTTTCTAAAAAAAAGAAAGAAACCCATATTGTCTCAATTACAAGTCTGCGTGGGCTTCTCCACCTTCATCTTAGATCACTCTCGTCCTGCTCATGGCACTGCAGACACCCTGGCCTCAGGTTTCTTGAGGACAAGCACATTCCATTCTCAGGGCTCTGGTGGGTGTGCTGTTCCCTCCCCATGGGATGCTCTTCCCTCGGTGAGGGTGAGTCTCATTCACTCACGCCACTGCGGGCTCTGCTCCAGGGTCACCGTCCCCAGGCTCCCCTGAGCATCCATCTACAGCCTATCCCTCTCTCTAAAGGCACTCTCCTTGCTTAAAACCAAAGTGAGAAAGTAACTCTGAAATATGTTGGAGGAATATAAAGCTTGAACTACACACAGGAACACACTTTCTGATTAAGAAAATACACAAAAGGAGAAAAGAAATGAGTAACACAGAATCTATTATCTAAATATCAGTTCTAATGAGACAAAAAGATTCTAAAAGTCCTAACTTTACCTTTTGAATAAAGATATAAAAAATGAACTAAACGTCTTCAAATTTTGCATTGTCAATAGCAGAAGCTTTTTTTGGTAATGAATAAATCTGATCAGAAAGCTAAATTAATTAATCGATAAGGTGTTCTCCATCCCACTATTCTGCTTTAGCTTCACAGCACTTCACAAAGCGACATCATGTTATTTCCTTCCTTTTTGTTACCTGCCTTAGCCACTAAAGTCTAAGCTCCTCCTAGACACAGAATCTTCTCACTGCTGTACCTCACCATCTAGTTCTGTCCACGCAGAAGGTGATCGAATAAATTTGAATGGCTGTGTTGAGCGAATGAAAGGGGCATTGCTGGGAGAGGTGATCCATGGGCCCTGAGCGCCTGCACGTTCCCGCAGGGCAGGCCAAGGATCCAGGGTCTTGACTGCTCGCTACTCAGGCCACTTGTCAGAGTTGTGTTTGCAGCAAGCGGCTTTTGGGGTGAGGTGTGCTCCCCTGCTGGGCAAAGGGCAAGCTTGCTTCTGCTCCCATAGGAGTGGGGGACCCCCCAAGCTCCCCTAACACCTGTCCAGGTGTCCATCACCGGCCCTTTGGTAACCCCTGTGGGACCTGGGAAATGTGGGGAGCCGGCACGAATGAGCTCAGGCTACTGCTTCTGCCCAGAGGAATAAAGTCCTTAGTCTCTGACCCACTGTCTCGTTTCTTCTGACAGCAGCTTTGAACACGCACCAAGGAGCTTGTTGCTGGTGAGAACCACCACATCCCCGGCCCCGCACTGTGCCTACGAGGCATTTTGATGGCTCATTTTTAAATTACAATTAGAATTCTTTTGCCCCTTTGGGGTGCCCCCTTTCGGTGCATTTTCTCCCAAATTTAATAACCGAGCTGAAACAAAGGAACAGTATGAATGTTCTTTTTACATATTTCCAAATTGTACCTCAGAGAGATTTAATAGATTTATTGTTCTCTTGGCTCCGGCTTTGGAGAAACGAGAGAGGGAGATTGACAACTTTGCCAAAATCAATGTTTTTTCATTAGAAGAAAAATGTTTAATTGGTGTCTTATGATATGTTTTTTTTATATGTTTTGTTTTAATTTGCATTTCTTCAATGGCTAAAAATCCTGCATTTTTCCACATGGTGATTTATCATATATATCCTTGTGTAGAGCTGTTCATCTCATTTTAACTATTTTATACAGGAACCTGGGTACTGAACTTAAGAATATCGAGAATATTGATCAATTGCAATGTAATTAGGGAGCAGGTTTTTTTTTCTTTTTAAAGATTTTATTTCTTTATTCATGAGAGACATAGAGAGAGGCAGAGACACTGGCAGAGTCTCCCTGCGGGGAGCCTGATGCAAGACTCGATCCCAGGACCCCGGGACCATGACCTGAGCAGAAGGCAGACACTCAACCACTGAGCCACCCAAGTGCCCCTAGGGAGCAGGTTTTCTTTCTTTTTTTTTTAATTAAAAAAATTTTATTGGAGTTCAGTTTGCCAACATATAGCATAACACCCGGTGCTCATCCCAAGTGCCCCTCTCAGTGCCTGTCATCCAGTCACCCCATCCCTCCACCCACCTCCCTTTCCACTACCCCTTGTTCATTTCCCAGAGTTAGGAGTCTCTCATGTTCTGTCACCCTCACTGATATTTCCCACTCATTTTCTCTCCTTTCCCCTTTATTCTCCTTCACTATTTTTTATATTCTCCAAATGAATGAGTCCATATGTTTGTCCTTCTCCGATTGACTTACTTCACTCAGCATAATACCCTCCAGTTCCATCCACGTTGAAGCAAATGGTGGGTATTTGTCGTTTCTAATGGCTGAGGAATATTCCATTGTATACATAGACCACATCTTTATCCATTCATCTTTCGATGGACACCGAGGCTCCTTCCACAGTTTGGCTGTTGTAGACACTGGGAGCAGGTTTCCATCAGTGTCGTCACATACCTTTTTCTCTGTCATTCTTCTCTTTTGCATTTATTACATTGTGTTGAATAAGGTTTTCTTTTATATAGTAGGACACATCCATCCTGTCTCCATCAATGTCCTTAATTTACTCCAGAATCGTAAGTCGCTTTCCTGCCCTCTATTTCTGCTATGAAAGTTTATGAATAGCTGCAGCAACGTTACTCTGATTCCGCTGGAGCCATGTGGGCCACAGCAGGCGGTGGGGTCCCGGCCTTCCTATCCCCGTGCTGCGTGGAATCCTGTCCAGGGGAGCCCTGTCCTGGTTGTTGAGAGCAAGACATGGTGTTAGTACAAAGGGAGATAAGAAGCTGTCCTGACCCTGGATCCCTTTCAGCCACCAGAGAAGCAAATCTGATAACCCAGAATGCAGCAAGATGTGCCAACAGCCGACTGGAGGTATAGACAAAGGTTTCTGGTCTTGCAGGGGGGAGAAATCCCCTCCAGTGAGGAGGTGCTGAGAAGGTCTCTTGAAGGAGGCAGATTCTGACCTGGACATTAAGAGCCTGGAGGATTTTTATTGACAGGGGTGAGGGGAGAGGAGGAGAGACCACAGCGCAGGAAGAGAGGGGTGAGCAAAGGCTTGCCGGCAGGGGAAGAGCAGCCACATACTGAACACACCAGCAGAGAAGGATCCAGAAGCGCCCACCATTGACCAAACGAGGATTTATTCAGTTTAATCAGCTTGTCCATTTTTGTTTTTAATGAAAACGTAGAGAGAACATTTCTATCATCTTCCGTCAGCTGATCCTTCTCTTTTCTCTTTACTACTGTCATGCTGCTTCCATGATTCTGTCTCTGGGTTGTGGTGCGGTTATTAAAAAGCATTCATTCTTTGCTAGTATTGCCCTTGTTCTTCCAGATGATTTTTTAATATCACTGTGTCAGGCTTTTGTCCCATTTGTTCATTAAGTCTCCGACAAGCATTACCTCCCTTGAGAAGCTCTTCTGATCCCCACTTGTGCTGCACCCCCAGACTCCACTGGTGCCTGGCTCTGGCTGGCCCTGGAGGCCAGTCCAGCGACAGAGACACATTTCTGTCTCTACTAGATGACAGGGGCCCTGAGGATTTGGTGGGGCCTTTCCCTGCTCTTCCTCCATTACTTGGTGCCTGGAGTGGCTCCTCAACCTGGATGGAGGAAGGGAGGGAGGGAGGGAGGGAGAGAGGGAGAGAGGGAGGGAAGGAGGGAGGGAGGGAGGGAGGGAGGGAGGGAGGAAGGAAGGAAGGAAGGAAGGAAGGAAGGAAGGAAGGAAGGAAAGGGGAAATGAAGGAAAGGGGAAAGGAAGGAAGGAAGGAAGGAAGGAAGGAAGGAAGGAAGGAAGGTGGGAAGGAAGGAAGGAAAGGGGAAAGGAAGGAAGGAAGGAAAGGGGAAAGGAAGGAAGGAAGGAAAGGGGAAAGGAAGGAAGGAAGGGAGAGAGGGAGAGAGGAAAGAAGGAAGAAGGGAGGGAGGGAGAGAGGAAAGAAGAAAGGAAGAAAGGATGGAGGGAGGGAAGAAAGGAAGGATGGAGGGAGGGAGGGCCAGTTCACTGAAGATGGGAAACAGTTGAGGGTGTTTAAGGGTATCAGGGAAAATATCTTATTATAGAAGGTGAGAATGGGTCTGCTAAGCACGAAGCTAAGTAGAAGTGAAGAAACAGCAAAAAAAAAAAAAAAAAAAAAAAGGGAGGAAATAGAATTTCCAAAAGACTGAAAGAAGCAAAGCACCCAAGTCTGTAGCCAGGGAGGAGGTCAGGGCAGGGTCTGGGAGAATTCTTGCATCACAGCTCAAACACCACCACCTTAGAATGGTCTGATTCCTTCATTCACAAACTCCAGCATGCGTGGGGAGAGCTTATTAAAGTACAGATTGCTGGGACGCCAGACCCCACCACCCCAGGGTTAGGTCTGGGCTAGGGGCCAAGAGGTCGCATTTATAACCAGCTGCTGCTGCTGATCCAGGGACCACACTGTGAGAACCACTGGTCTAAAGTGGGTTTTCAGCCATTCTCCATCCACCCTGCATTTGCTCTCACTAACTCACTAACCCTCATTGAATGCCAAGGACTTTCTATACATTAACACATTTAATTTTGACAGTAATCTTATGAGATACTTTTATTACCTCCATTCTACTCACGAAGGAAGCAGCAAGACAAAGTAAGTTTTGGTACCAAAATCCTGTTGCTAAAATCTGTGTGACTGTAAGCAATGTTAAATGCTATAAAGAAGTCAGGCTGTCAAGGGTGGGATCATGGACGAGCTACTTCTGTGCCTCAGTGTCTTAATAAGCGGGGATTAGAGTAGCAGGTATCTTAGAGGACTGTTGGATTAAATAAGTTAATTCACAAGAATTATCATTATAATTATCATCTGAAATGTACACGATGCTTAAGAGTCTACTTTTCCAACTAGAACACAAATTCCTTGAGGACAAGAATTTTGTTCTGTTGGCTGCTGGGACCCGGAACAAAGCCTGACACATGCTTGACCCTCAAAAATTCATCTTGTTGTCTTTTGCCAAACAATGTTTTCTTTTAAAAGCAACATGATTCCTATTTTGGAGATTCAGCTTTTATTATATTTGCGTATAAACATCTAAATGCATTTACTACCTCCATCTCGGCCAGAATTTCTCAACCTAAGCATTCTTGACATTTTGGGCTAGATAATTCTTTGAAGAGTGTGTGTGCGGTGGTGGGGAAGCTGTTGTTCTAGGATTACAACAGCTAGAAGTTTTTTTAGCAGCACCTTTGATCTCTACTAGATGCCAGTAGCAAGTCCCCAACTGTGACAATCAAAAATGGCTCCAGACATTGTCAAGTGTGTCCTGGGGGTCCAAGTTGCTACAGTTGAGAACTGCTGACTTAAGCCAGTTGGATGTTTCTAACTGGCATCTCCCCTGTGGAATGCCCTGCGTGACCACAGGAATTCTGAGTCTAGAACTTCTAGGTCCCCCGCCTGTGCTTTCCCAGAGAAAGCCCCTTCACAATGGCATGGCCTCCCACAGGATAACCTATATTCGTTACAAGGAATCAGAGGGAAAACTACTGGGTGCTGGATATAGCTGTTGGGAATCACCATATTGCGAGGGTTAGCCACCTCCCTCCATGTGAGGATCCCTCTTCTCTCTAGAACTGCAGCTTCAACAACCCCTCAGTCCTCACACACCATAGCCCATTTCTAAGGTGACCAACCCCCAGAATGTTTACTCCCATCCGAAATAAATGTTCCTCCCTGGGCCTTGCCTTAGTCCCTCCCTTGCCTGCACAAATAACTAGCTCCAGCTGAAACCTCAGAAGAGGTACGTTCCCTGAAATTAGTCATCCAGTCTGCAACCAAGCCTGATGAGAAGCTTTAAGAAGAAAGTATGAAGTGAAGAGACACACTGCATCCTTCCGGCTACGGTCCTGGCGCCACTTTGCTCCCATCCCAGATGGTTACGTTCTTGAACAAGCGTGCTTCGGCATACACACACACACACTCCTCAGGCACAAAGCAAAATATTTTAAGGACATTGGAGTCTGAATCCACATCTGGAGGAATTTGTTCACCCCTAAAGGGAACATGATCAGCAGAGAAGACTTCCACACAGAGGGAAAATAGTCTTTTATGGGGACTTGCAGATCTTGTGCTCCCTGAACCTCTCTGTTCCAGAAAGGATTGCCCCTTTGCCTTGGCATGACCAAAATGCTCAAAAGAGCTGCCTGCCAGCAAAGGTGAAATTCAGGCCTCCACCTCCAGGAAAACCAAAGAGCTGCCTGCGACTTTAAAATAGCCGTCTCTCCCCCTCACACCCACTGCTTGTCTTAATCAAGGTTTTAAAAAGCATGTAAGCTAGTCTCAGCCAGGTACCCCATTATATCTAGAGTTGGAAATAAGTCCAGAAATATATCCTATATCCTCTATACATTAACATATGCCATATTGTCATCTGCCTTTAGAAAACTATTTTCAACCACATTTCTTCATTTATGTCTTACGGTGAAATTGAATCCTTTTTAAAAAGCACATTCCTCTTTTCTGCTATAATCTACTGTGGCTGGTCCTCAGCCCTGCAGACCTGCATTCTCTATGGGGCTGGAGATGCACAGTCTCTCATCTCACACCCAGGAAGAAACTGCCCTGGCCTCTCTGTTGGCTCTGGCCTCCCCACAACTGTGGCTTTGCTTTTGAATGAAAGTGGGTGAAAATAATTTCTCCAGAGAAGCAATGGGCTTATCTCCAACCCACTATCAAAGTAATGTTAATAATCAGATGGTGATGGGGAAGAGAAAACATGTTCCAGGAAACATTCAGGCATAATTGGCGTT
Source organism: Nyctereutes procyonoides (assembly GCF_905146905.1). Taxonomy (NCBI): domain Eukaryota; kingdom Metazoa; phylum Chordata; class Mammalia; order Carnivora; family Canidae; genus Nyctereutes; species Nyctereutes procyonoides. Next base: position 6,805,460 of record NW_026575030.1, on the reverse strand, counting down.
TGTTTTTCCATTGTGTGGGTGTTGGGGCTAATTTGTTTGCAGGAATGTGGGGAGAGGTAGAGCCTTAGAGTAATTGTACCTCCCACTACTCTTGGAGTTTTAATTAGCAGATGGGCTCCCTTTTCCCCCCAGCTGCTTGCTTTTACAGGACCAAAGGTAGGTGGTTTTGTTTTTTGTTTTTTCATTCCCATGCATTCAAACTTCAACCCTTAAAAATCCCACCGCTCCCGCTAAAGCAAAGGCCTCTGGCAAAGACTCTTGGTCTAGAGCTGGAAGCTCTCCAGAGTCAGTGATGATAATGAAGACCACCCCGTACCTGCAGGGCCCTACACGCACGGGTCCCATCTCAGCACGGATCCACGGTAGGCAGCTGAAGACTCTACCCGGTTCAACAGTCTCCAGGTTCGTTGGTCCATTCCCACCGGATTCTTATTCCCTCTGGCTCATCTTGCCACTTGTTGGGGCCTCATCAGAAGAAGGGATAGAAGCAGAATAAGGCGTGGAAGCAGGGGGGTGCATGCAAGAGAGTGGTAAGCGTTCACAGGAAGGCAAAATTGAGAAGGAGAGTTATAACCAGGTTTGGAATTACCTACATTCCATTACACACCACACTGCATTGAGTCTCAAGAAGGTGATTTAGCCCCAGATCCTATAACTGAAGCATCAGCTCTAGGATGACCAATAGTTGCAATTTCGAACAACCCAGGAGTAAAAGAGAGAAGTGTTTAAAACAAAGCAAATTCCAGAACTCGAAGGATCTTAATTTGGAAAGGTGAGTTAAGAAATTGCCTGAAGTATAAATGAGAAAAATAGACCAAGACAAGATGACACGTGGTAAGTTTAATTTATAGATTTGTAGGGTGAATAGAGAGAGCCATAAAGAAATATCCTACCAATTTGTTGCTTGTTGGTGAATTTTATTTATTTATTTTTAAATTTTATTCATTTATTTTATAACAATTAATATAATTTTTAAAGATTTTATTCATTTATTCATGAGAGACACACACACAGAGAGAGAGAGAGAGAGGCAGAGACACAGGCAGAGGGAGAAGCAGGCTCCATGCAGGGAGCCTGATGTGGGACTCAATCCCAGGACGCCAGGATTAGGCCCTGGGCCAAAGGCAGGTGCTAAACCACTGAGCCACCCAGGGATTCCCACATTCATTTATTTGAAAGAGAGAGAGAGGGAGAGCACGCAGAAGATGGACAGAGGGAGAGAGAATTTCTAGCAGACTCTGCACTTAGTGCAGAGCCAGACTTGGGGCTCAATCCCATGACCTGAGACCATGACCTGAGCTGAAACCAAGAGTTGGACGCTCAACTGACTGAGCCACCCAGGTACCCCTTGTTGGTGAATTTCAGCTGAAAGTTTGGAAAAGTATGAATTATTTGGAAAAAGTAGATTCTAAGAAAAATCCCTCACTCACTGTTCTGCCTCATAATTCCTGGATGAAATCCCCAATTCTGCCCACCAACCTTGAGGGCAGAGGTATTATGATTTCTGAAAGCCCCACACTTTCATTCTGGGGGAAGGCAGTGGCTGGTTCTGAGAGGACTTCAGATTCTTGCTGCAGTAGAGCATACTCCGTGGCCCTGTGGTTCCTCTGTTCCTCCTGTGATGAGGTGGGGGGAGTAGGGAGGGCAGTGGAAGGGAAGGGAAAAGGGAGGGAGAGGGGGAGTTGCCTCAATGAACTTCAGAAGTGGGAAGCTGGGAATAATGCCTTCAAGTCACTGGATCACCCTGACGGGCTCATCTCCGCCTCCTTGTTTTCTCCCACTACCTTTCTCTCCTTTTGATCTTTCTCTCTGCTGGAATTTGATTTCTTATAAGAAATCTGAGGATTTCTCAGGTATGAGGTAGGAGAGTCATTACCACACCTCCTCCATGGACCTTCTTTGATGTTTATCATTTCTGATTCCAACACATTTCAGGCACACACTCTTATCTCGTGAAGTCTAAACTTCTTTTTTTGGCCCTTCCAGAAAGTCTGATCTCTGGGTACTCTTAAACTTGAAGCAAACTTAACTCTTGCCTTTAAAAACTTGGTTTAAGCCATGGATCATTTTCCTTCTATGAAATCTTTCTTTCAGTCTCTCAGGGTTACAGAGAAAGCAGAGGGCTTTAAAGGTTCTTTGTTTTGCACCCACTTTTCCTCCAGCCTCTCCACATACTTCTTGAACAAGGACAGGACCTGAGGCTCAGTGTGCCAACCGAATAAAAAACAAAGTGGGATCTCTGGAGACTGAAGATGTGGGTGGGTGCTGGTGTCAGCTCAGCGCTGGCCAGCAGAGTGCCCTTTGGTCAGCTCTCCACCCCTAAAAACAGAGTGACTACCTTGTCACCGTCTGCTGCAGATGACACTTGACAAGTTATCATGGTGGACCATTTCTGCCATCACTTCCTCTTTAAGCTATCAGAGTTGACACCCTGGTCAACCTCACAATGGGCTTAGACTGTAGGAGGGGTGGAGGTTCAGCTGCTCACTCAGCCCAAACCTTCATTCATCCCCAAAGGAGATGTTTGCCATGTGTGACACCTGATAAACCTCCTGCACACTCATCTCCACCTCAGCACCTCTGTTCTAGGGAACCCCACCTGCAACAGCCGTGAGGAGGTAGGATGCAGAAGACGAGTTGAGAGACCAAAAAATACACATGAAATAGACCGGTGGCAACACAAGATGATGACTAATAAAGAATCATGAGCTACCAAACAATGCATTCATAGGAAAACACGGATGGGCTGCAAGGCATGAGGGGGAGGCTTCCTGGAGGAGGCGTTTAAGAGCTAGGACTTGCCTAGGGGTTGGATTTGAAAGGGACCGAGAAAGGCATAGGAGGCTTTAGGTAGAGGAAGTTGCTCAAGTGATTAGAGAAGGAACACCCCCGGTTTGTGAAAGAGGAGTTGTACGCGAGCAAAGCGGATACTTAGTTGTGGGGTGGAGAGAGCTGGGTATACGGCTGCGATAAGCTTGATCAGGGTTCGATGTCGCATCTGGAAGACTTCTGGCCACCGGACAGAGGCACCCCATACTCACGAGTGGTGAGGAACAAGCCAGCACGCTGGAGCAGAACTGGAACACACAAAGCGTACTTCAGTGTAGGGGACTCTGGTGGTGCTGGGTCGGCAGAGATTTCAGAATTCTTGATGCCAGTAGTTGAAAATCACTCTCCTTTTGACTTAATTTTTAAGCTGTTGTAAAGAACAATGACCCAAATTTCACTACATGTGTAGCTGAACTTCTGGCTGTTCCACTACAGGCGCACGTTGTGATGGGTCTGCGAGAGGGCCGGGGCACGAGCCACCAGGCTTGACCCTCCTGGGTGTGCGTGTTTAGGAGGACTATTTTGCCAGCAGTTTATACAATGGGTCGGTGTTGGGACAAGGAAATGAAGCAGGTTGAGAATTTCACTGATGTTAAGTTGGGAGTGAAGGGAGCTGGGACAGACGTTGGAGCAAGTGAAGCATGGATCAAGATCTCTTTCCTTTTTGCGGCTGAATTAACGTGCAGTTGGAATGTCTACGCCACATTTTGTTTGACGGTTCATCTGTTGGTGGATGCTGGGTTGCTTCCACCTGTTGGCTATTGTGAATAACGCTGCAGTGAACATAGGCAGGTGAGTAAGAGTTTGAGTCCTTGTCTTCAGTTCCTTTGGGCATACACCTGGGGGTGGCATATACACCTGCTGGGTCATACGGTAATTCTGTGTAATTTAATAAACTAGCTCTGTATCTTTTACTCAAGGTCTTGTTGGTTTTTTAGCGCATGTCTTTTTGAAAATAGGTAAAAGGTAAATCACGTACAAAGGATCAAAGTAAAAAAAACGCTCAACTGCTTTCAAGGAGCTCAGCTCACATTGTGAGCTAGGTGTTTGTGTTATGAAATTCTGTGCAAGTTGCTTTACACTTGGGGTACCTGTGCCTCAGTCAATTAAAGTGTCTGCCTTCGGTTCAGGTCGTGATCTTGGGCTCCCTGCTTGGCGGGGAGTCAATACTTACCTTCTCCTGATATACATCCCCCCACCCCTGCCCTGCCCGCTGGCACATGCTCTCTCTCAAATAAATAAATCAAATCTTTAAAGAACAACAAATTGCTTTTCACTTTCCAGATGATCTTGTCATGGAAGATTTTCTTGCTTTCTGCTTTTTTTTTTTTTTTTTTTTTTAGTGTCTTGTGTTATGCTTCTATGGTCCAGTGGAGATTTTTCTGTTTCCTGAGCAATCAGACAATTGAACTCATCTAGTCAAGCAAACTGTTAGTCCTCATTGTATTTTGGGGGTAACATTTATATTCTGTTGGCCAGATAATGAAACTCGTGGGATCATAGTGTTGTTTGAGGATGAAATGATGCAGGGCTATGGAAGCCACTACAACCAGACCCTTTACGCTGCCAAGATTGACTCCATGACAAATTCTGGAAATTCTCAGATTATCTTTCTTTAAAAACTTCTCCAATTACTAGCCATTATTTCCATTTAGGACTTCAGGAAGGGCTAATGGCAGTCGTACATGATGGAAATAAAACATGCTTTCTTTTCTTTCTCTTTCTTGCAGGTTTTGAATATGAAATGGGGTAAAGATGACCTTTGGGTGTTGTTTCCAAATCTCTAAAAAATTATACCAGCATGTAATAGTAAAAGAAAGCATTTGACAAATCTAACATCCTTTCAAGATAAAACAATCAACTAGAATTAGAAGGGAACTTCCTCAACATAATCAAGGACAGCGATGAAAAACCCACAGCTAGCATCATGTTCAATGGTGAGAGTCTGAAGCTTTCCCTAGAAGATTAAGAAAGACAAAGATGCTCGCTGTCATTGCCCATAGTTATAGCCAGGGCAATTAAATGAGAAAAAGAAATGAAAGGCATCTGTATTAGAAAGGGAGATGACAGGTGACATGATCATACATGTAAAAAACTCTAAAGAATCCACAAAAAAACTGTTAAGAGCGAATAAATGAATTCATCAAAGTTGCAGATTACAATATCCACATACAAAAATGAGTTAATTTCTATATATGAAATGAGTGATTCAAAAAGGAAATTAAGGAAAAATTCCATTTATAATAGCATCAAAAGGAATAAAACATTTAGGAATAAAGTTAACCCAAGAGGTGTGAGACTTGTAAATGAAAACTATAAAACATTGCTGAAAGATATTTTAAGAGACCTAAATAAGTGGAAAGACTTTTATGTTCACGTATTAGAAGACAATATTGTTAAGACAAATTCTCCCTGCGGCGACTGCATGGCCTGCGTGGCTCAGTCGGTTAAGCATCTGCCTTTGGCTCAGATCATGATCCCAGGGTTCTGGGATGGAGCCCCGCATCAGGCTCCCTGCTCAGCTGGGACCCTGCTTCTCCCTCTCCTCCCTGCTCATGCTCTTTCTTGCTATCTCTGTTACTCTCTCTCAAATAAATAAAAAATAAAATCCTTAAAAAAATTCTCTATCTTTTCAATGCAATCCCTGTGAAAATCACAATAGCTTCTTTGCAGAAATGGAAAACCTCATCCTAAAATTCATACTGAGTAGCCATGACAATTTTGAAAAAGAGCAAATTTGAAGGACTCATAATTCTCAAGTTTAAAATTACAAGGTCACAGTAATCGAAATGGTATTGGCATAAGACAAGAGACCAACAGAATAGAGCCCTGAAACAGACCCATACATCTATGGCCAATTGATTTTGACAGCAACGCCAAGACCATTATGGGCAAAAGAGGATCCTCTTCAACAAGTGGAGCTGGGACAGCTGAGTCTCCACACAGAAAAGAATGATGTTACATTCTTACCTCACACCTATACAAAAATTAACTAAACGGATCAAAGACCAAAATCTAAGAGCTAAAGCTATAAAACTCTTAAAAGACAACATAAAGGAAAATCTTCATGATCTTGGCATTGGTAGTATTTTCTTGAACATAACACCAAAGGTACAAGCAAAAAAAGAAAAAAAATCGGTAAATTAAACTTGATAAAAAGTAAAAACTTTTGTGCTTCAAAGAATGTTAGTAAAAGACAACCTATAAAATGGGAGACAAGTTGCAAATCACGTTTTTGATAATGACCTAGATTCTTTTTTTTTAAAAGATTTATGAGAGAGAGAGAGAGAGAGAGAGAGAGAGAGAGAAACAGACAGACACAGGCAGATGGAGAAGCAGACTCCATGAAGGGAGCCTGATGTGGGACTCGATCCCAGGACCCCAGGATCATGCCCTGAGCTGAAGGCAGGTGCATAACCACTGAGCCACCCAGGTGTCCCATAAGGGCCTAGATTCTAAAATAAAGAACTCTTTCAACTCAACAACCACCACCACAAAAACCACACACTTTTTTTCAAAAGGGCATATGACCTGAATGGCCATTTTTCCAAAGAAGATATACAAGTGGTAACAAGCAAATGAAAAGAGGCTTAAGGACATTAGTCACCAGGGAAATGCAAGCCAAACTCACAGGATACTATTTTATACCCAATAGGATGGCTATAATTAAAAAAATGAAAAATAACTAGTATTGTCAAGGATGTGGAGAAACTGGAACTCTTACACTTTTCCACTGGAATATGAAATGGTCCAGCTGCTGTGGAAAATGATCATGGTTCAACACGTCTGGATGGAGTCTGAATTTCTCATTTCAAAAAGCTCTGAAGTGTTGGTTCCTGGACCACACATTGAATGACAAACTGCCAGGGTAATCTAGGAAGATACTTACCTCTCAGTGGGTAAAAAAAAAGAGAGACTTAAGAAAAACCTGCCTTCCTTCTTGCCTTTAAATACTGCCATGTGAAGCTCACATGGAGCTGCTGTAACCTTTTTGCGACCAGCAAGAGAGAACAAAGGAAACCACAGAGAAGATCACACATAGCCCTGAATGACCAACCCTGAATCCCCAAGCCCTAGACTTCTCATTAGATGACAGAGAAAAGCCTGTTATATTTTAGGCCTTTTTGGGGGTTGAGTGTCCTATCACAGATGAAAGCCCCCTAGCAGACACAGTTTCACTCTCCTGAGCGTGCTCCCCGGAGGAAGAGTGTGATATGGGAGCTGTCCACCTGCCACCTCCAAAGCTGGTTGTCGGATTTCATGTTTCTATCACACAGTGAGGATCTCACTTGACTGTGAGACAAGCATGTTCCCCCCTTGGAAATGGCCTTCTGTTCCTGGAAGATCAGTTTTGTCTGGATTTACGGATTTTTATGTCAAATCCCTCATCAGGCAGGTAAATATGGCCAGAATAAATCTAGCACTGATGGCCATCAACTGTCACTTGAGACGTTCATGCTGTATTTTTTTGGGGTGATTTAATGGATTTTCTAGGGAAAGTTTAACTACACAAATATGCCACATTATGGTCTGAATTTGGAATCTAATTTATATTTAAAATGTAATCTATTATTCTAGCTTTTTCCATATTAGTACCACAGAATGGCAGATCTAGAAAGGCTATCTAATCCTGTTTTCTTATTTTGTAGATGAGTGAAGTGAGGCCCCAAATGGTGAAATCCGAAATCACAGTAGGCCAGGACTCCTGATGTCTGGATCAGTGCCTTGCTTCATAAATAGATTAATTACTGCATGATTTGTATATTGTTTCACTTAAAGCACAAATGTTCTAAGGATATAGAAGCAGTTACAGTTGCAGACAGGGTGGCCCTGAATTTTGACAGGCCTGCAAAGCAAACCAACATAGAAGATGAAGAGAGCAACATATGCGGAAGTATGGAATAGAGGAAGTAAATAAACTAGAGAAATCCTTCCATCAAGGAACTAGAACATGTGGTAATAAATAAATAATGTTAATATAGAAAGAGATGCAACAAGAAAAAAAAGCAAAATTCCAAACAAAAGCAGACAGAAGGTATAAACATTAGTGGTACAACGGTGGTGATAAATTCATGGGTATTACTGAATTTTTTTTTTTTTTCAACTTTGCCATGTTTGAATTTTTTCAAAATGAAGTGTTAGAAAAAAGTGGTCAGCAGTCCTCAGGAGACAATTCAAAGTAATACAAATGCCTAAAAAAGATAAGGAAAATGTATTGTAACTCCCTAATAAGTAAATAAATACAAACTACTGGACATTCAACATTTGACATTTAACTAAACATCAGAGACAGGTTCAACTCTCCCCACCACATCGGGGTGGGCTCAGCCCAGCCGGGCACATCAAGGTGCAAGGAAGGCAGCTGAAGCAGCAGGAAGCTACCCTTGCCTGGAGCGGCTGCCTGGCCTGGATCCACCTGGAGGAGAAGCTTCCAGCCCAAAGTCTCTTTAAGGCTGTAGTGTGGCTGCGCAGAACGGTGGTGGCCATATGGATGCACAAACACTAGGTTTCCAGGGTTGGGCTTTTCCCAGAGCAGGGGGCATGTGCAGCACCCGGAGGCTCTGAGGAGGAAGTGAGACTTCTGCAATCAGTAATCCAAACTCTTCTCCCAGGTCCTCCTTGAGGTGTGAAAACAAGCAGATGGGACTCCGCTCCTGGTATTTGCACTTGCCTGCTTTCTCTTACTGCACAAGCACCCATCTGATGAGGGGCTGTGGAGAGCGCTGTGTGCACAGGATGGCCTTTGCTTGGATCCCCCCACCCCCACCCATGGGGCTCATTCAGTGGTGCCCTGATTCCGGGACACCACCTCTACTGACTTACAGAGCAGAAAAATTCATCTCTGTCCTGCAGGTCATGTTGGCCTGAGCAGACTGACCCCACATTCTTAGCCAAATACATTTAAACAACATACAACTAAAAACACTCTCCAATATTCTGATGGCTTTCCCTTTCAAGTACATCCAAAACATAATTTTTAAACATATATTAAATCCATTGAGGGCCCAAGTAGTACACAAAAGTAGTGGTAGAGTGGACTGCCCTCTGAGTGGAGACAGAATGTCCTGCCTTTGGACATTCGTGTTCCTGGTTCTTGGGCCTTCAGATGTGGACTGGGACATACACCACTCAATCCTCTCCGGGTTCTCAGACCTCAGGAACTGGACTGAACCATACCACTGGCTTCCCAGTTTGCAGATGGCGTATTGGGGACTTCTCAGTTTCCATACTCAGGGTAGGCTGATTTCTATAATCTCCCTCTAGATCTGTCATAGTCCAACAATTCTACCCCAAGATGCATTCCTAAGAGAAATGAAAACCAATGTCCACACAAAAACTTATTCAAATGTCCATAGTAGCATTATTTATAATAATCAAAATAAAAACCACCCCAATGTCCATCAGTGAAGAACTGGATAAATAAAGTGTGGTTATATTCATACCATGGACTGTTATTTGGCCATAAGGAGGAATGGAAGTACAGAGTTGTTGAACAACACAGAGGAATCTTGAAAACATGTCAGGTGAAAGAAGCCAGACACATAGGGCCTCCTATCGTATGATTTCACTTTTACGAAAGGTCCAGAACAAGCCAATCTATAAGAACAAAATGTGGAGATGCCTGGGTGGCTCAACAGTTAAGCGTCTGCCTTTGGCTCAGGGCATGATCTTGGGAGTCCTGGGATTGAGTCCCTCATCAGGCTCCCTATGGGGAGCCTGCTTCTCCCTCTGGGTCTCTTATGAATAAAAAAATAAAAAAAAAAGAACAAAATGTGGATGGTGGTTGCCAGGGCCTGGGGCAGGGGGACATGGGGAGTGACTACCAATAGGTACTGGGGTTCTCTGAAGCAGTGGAAAGATTGTCACATTGAAGGTGATGGTGGTTGTATACCTTGTGTGTGAAAACCGTAAGTGTGGGAACTGTATGGTACGTGAGCAACACTATAACATAAATCTCAAAGGGAAACGACTCCTCCAGCCCCTCAGACCCTATGGTGGGCCTGTGCTCTCACTCACCATAGACTGGGAAAACCCTCTAGTCTCAGCTGCTGTCCTCCTACCGGCCCCACATTCTCCTGTTCCCAGGTCCATCAGCCGCTGTATACTTCCTCCTGTATTTTGCCCATAACAAGTAGGTCTTGTGGCTGTTTGGTGCTTTGCCCCACCCACTCATTTTGGGGACACTTGTCACCTACTTTTGTTGTAACTGTCTTTGGCCTTTTAGAATTGCTCTCTAGGGGGACCCCTGGGTGGCGCAGCGGTTTGGCGCCTGCCTTTGGCCCAGGGCGCGATCCTGGAGATCCAGGATCGAATCCCACGTCGGGCTCCTGGTGCATGGAGCCTGCTTCTCCCTCTGCCTATGTCTCTGCCTCTCTCTCTCTCTCTCTCTATCAGAAATAAATAAAAAAATTAAAAAAAAAAAAAAAAAAAGAATTGCTCAACTTTTATATGCAGGTTCAAAAAAATCCAAAAATTATCCTGGCACTGCTGCCACCATCTTTCCAGAAATCCTGTAGGAGACCTTCGCAAAACACTTCTTTTTTGATATGAATTTCAAATATCTTCCTCCCTACTTACATTTGTCTTTTGTCATTTGAGCTTTTGGGTTGGGTGGTTTGGAAGTGAGGTGGTGGAGAAATTGGGGTGATCTATAGCTTTCCATGATGTGCGTTGTGAGAGCAGGAGGCAGCACTTTCCAATCCTCCAGGCAATACATCCGTCCCCTCCCACTTTAACAGCCTTAAGACTTGTAGAATTTGGACTTTCTCAGGTTATTAATGTTTTATCCTGGGCTTCTTTCACAGTGCAATTCAGTTCACCTATTGCTCAGAAAATATTGCTATGAAAACCTATTTAGGCATGTGAAGCAGGTCCTTAAGGGGGGAGGAGAAAGATGGACAAAAGCAGAGTCCTCCAGCCATTCAGTCCCCATGTATGACCCTCAGGCCCTTCGAAGAGTGAAGGGAGACAAACACATAAAGGTAAGCTGCTGTACTTTCCATCGTAGATGAGAAAGGGCCAAGCCAACTGGATTTGTCAGAGGACAATTCTCTAAGGCAGGGAATGGTGGTGAATTTAATTTCTGGTCACATCAGGTTTGCAGAACTGTCTGCAATGAGGCCACGAAATGTTTAATTTGGGGTTGACACATAGCTGGTCTTAAAAGTTCCTTCCGTTCCTGCAGAGTTCCATTAACATTTAAACCCGTTTTTTATGGCTGTGAAACATGGCCCCAAGGCTGAAATCAGAAGCCAGGTTTTTGCAGCTTCTTGCTTTCAAATGGTTGCTGAGAATCCTGAGAAATGTGCACATATACAAATAAGTCCTTCAACTGGCAATGGCAGAAGGAAGACGGTACAGGGAACAAAGTTGAGGCTGCTGCCCACGTGGTTTCTGACCTCATTTATTTTCCTCAAAGTTGGTCGCCCGGGCAGCTAAGGACTGGAGAGTCGGGGCTGCAAGCTGAAACTTGCGTCCTTGCCCAGCACCACCAGCTGTCAGGATTCAGGATCTCAGGTGCTGACTAGGCTCTCCCGTCTGCATCTGAGGACACCAGCATTCCCTCTCCTGCAGGAAGAAAGCCCTGCACAGCTGGCCTAGGAGCTGAGTGGGATGATGGCCTGGCTGCAGGCCTGAGCAGGACAGCACTCTCTCCAGCACAACAGAGCTAGTGCTGTGAATGTTAAGTTGGTAGGCCATTGACTTAAGAGCTATTAGTAACTCTCTTCTGAGCTTCCTTTTTCTCTTTGTAATGTGGGGATATCTGTCCTTCTCAGGACCCTCTGGAGGCAGGAGTAAAGGAGTTTAAGTCTATGGAGCTCTCAGGTCAGAGCCTGGCCTCCCCAGGGGTCAGGCCCATAGCCCAGCATCATGAACATGCTTTGAAGATGTTAGAGCCTGATGAGTGTTTGTTCCTGTTCTTCCCTACACCACTCACTTTTCTCTAGCTGGAGAGGAGCCAATCTGCAGCAGCTCCCCACTCTACCACAAAACGGAGGCCCATCAACCCCTGCCTCCAGGATCCTATGACAGGTATACGGGGAGAGCAGCATGCTTATGAGGGCCTTGCCCCTTTCAGCCCCAAAGGCCCTCTGCTGGGGAGCTCTGGAGTCAGGAAGACAGAACCACCGTTTTCTTGTCCTAAAGCAGCCGAACCCATGACACTGCGATGGTGGGGAGAGCAGGTTAAGTCCTGAAGAACATCATTTTACTTGTTTGACCATCTGCCCCCTTTCCGGATGATCTTGGAAGTGGTACCAATAGCTGTCATTTCTAAGACCTGACTGCTCCACTCTGCTAAATGCTTCTTATGCATGACTGCATTTCATCCGGTGGACACCTCTGCCTCCCTCTACAGCCAAGGGAACTTGGCAGACCTCCAAGTACAATTGAGATTCCAAGTTCTGCCTCCCTCCAGAAACTGCTGCCCAAGACCACCCAAGGACTGTCAGCCTGTCCCTTCCCAGTGCCAGCACTTCCCAGCAGGGTGACTGATGCCAAAGTACCACCTTCTCCTGCCTCCCAAACCCCTAGTTCTACACCAGCTTTTCCAGGATCTGTCCCGAGAGGTGGCAAGCTTGCCACTTGCTCTTCCTTTGACAGATCCTTGCCTTTCACGTTCCAAATCCCTACCTTGCTCCAAATCCACCATTTCCCCTATACTCTGGAGCAGGGCAGCTCTGGGTAAGGACAGCCTGAAGGATGGGAAGCAACCTAGACATTTTATCCACAAACAAAGAAAGAGAGATAGAAACCAAGTCTGAGGATCATTAGATATTAGAGGGGCCTTGGATTCTCAGTTATAAGCAACAAAGAGCTACTCTGAATTAATTAAACTGAAAAGGGATGAATTGAAACAGTGGCAATTGTGGACAGCCGTAGCCCCCACAGTCCAGCTGACATCAAGCACTGCTGCCTGGGTGGCCCAGTAAGCACCACCTCTGCTCCTGACACAGTGGCCTTCAGGGTGGGATAAGGCAGCTGCCACCTGTTTTACTAGTACCTCATTCAGAGGCGGGGGCAGCCATTATCTCACCTATCAAAACTAGTCCGAGCTGCAGAGGAGGCTTTTGTGATGGGAACTGCTTTGAAGACCCAGCAGGGCTTAAACGGCATGGTCTCTAAACACAGGAAGGTCAGATAGATGCTGGGCAGCGCCTCCAACAAAAAAATGTCCACTAGTGCCATCAAGTTAAAGTTGCCGCATTTCTCCTTAGATACAGATGAGGATGCTGAGTCCTAGACAAGTGGTCAAGGCATATCTGTTTCATCTCCTGTGCCAAGACCAATCAACTGCATTCCAACTGAATGGCACGCTGTCAGGGGATCTGGAGGCTTTGGCTGGAGGAGGCGGCAGGAAAGCCATTGTTGTTATGCTGACCTAGTGTGCCTTTTCCCATGTAAGCCATTCAAGTAAACTCAAAGCTGTTCCCTCTGGAAAGCCTGGGTCTATGTGCCTACTCTGGACCACCCGGTTTGTAGATGACTAACTTCCTAACACCACCTCCTGTACTGGGCATTTTCACCCTGCAAGATGAGAACATAAAAGGTTTACTAATAGGTTGTATGTGTACGGATGTTCCCACCCCTACCCATGCCCAAGAACTATCCAGAGGTTCTTCCGTCCCACCAAAGGCCTAAATCAAAATCTCCTGGCCATGGGGTGAGAAAATTTTACACCACCATAATATTTCTTAAGTAGCCAGTCTGGCACAACTACCATTTGGAACTGTTGTTCCAGGACAGAAAGCTTACCTTCTATAGGCAGAGAAGGTTCCAATACCTTTCCACCAGCTAATGTCTACCAGAATCCAAGAATGCAGATTTCCCAGGCTTAGAAATGGCTAGCATCTCTATCTCCATCCATTGAATGACTTGGAAAACAAGAATGCAGTTGTTTAGGACACCTCTTTTTCTTCTCTAGACTATAGCCAGAAGGTTCCTAAGAAGAGTCTGGCCATACTCAGCCCTGTCTTCTGGTACCTAGCAGGCTTTCAATTCATGACAACCTATGATTATCCAAAGGCATCACCACTGCCTCCACCTAATACCGGGTACAACCCAGAATGGCCCGGAGACCTGCGTTCATCTATCTATTTGACAGTTGCCTTAGGAAGGTGTTGCTGCAGAACTGGAGCACTTTCCAAAACCCGGGTCAGATCACAATACTAGGAGATTGGACTACCAGAAATCCTGTCTATACTTCAAAAAGTCCAAGCTGGTTCCAGATTTTCAATGAGTCCCTGTACCTGATGCTACTGAACAGCAAACCTCTCCTGTGGGATGCGCTTGACAGCTGACGGGCATAGATTTGCACCAGGCACTCTCCTATGTGGTTCCGTTAGTTCATTAAGTTCTCACCACCTTATGCTGTAGGTTTTATTATTTTATTTTATTCACTTAACAGACCTAGAAAAGAGGAACGGCTGGAATCTGAACCCAGACCCTCTGGTTTGAGAACACTCGTTTCTAACCACTAAGTATTTTTCAATAAACAAGATCCTTTTGAGGTATCTTGAATTTGGCTTTACTTACACCAATATGGTCAGTTAAGACTAAAACAAACTTAGATAAGCAATGACATATTGTCCCTGGCAGCCCAGAGGACTCAGAGGGTTCTATTTGCACCAAGTCATCTGCTTGGCTCCCTGCCCATGATGCCTAACCTTCCAGACTGAAGCCACTTAATCCCACTTGTCAAGTTAACAGCTCCAACATACGCCACTGGCAGCTGGGCTCTCAGAACAGAAGCCTATGGATTCCTTCCTCTTGGGCAAATGAGCACTGCATTGCACATGGTGCTGCCCTGACTGTATCTGATTCTAGTCAGTGGCTTCCTCACATGTAAATCCTGGCCAGACTGGTCAAGACTGGCTTTCTGGAGGTCCCTTGTCTAGACCATCCTGCCAGCAGAACCTCCTGACTCAGTAAGTACCTAAAATAAAAACCATTATTATAGAAAAAACAATCTTTCAACCTTTTTTTAATGTACTTATCTCATAAAATCTTTGTAGACTGCCTTACACTGGATGTCACCCATGGCAGGACAAACAGGAGCATGAAACATGCTAAGACAGGAAACTCCCTCTGTGATGAGCAGGTACCTAGAACCTTGGTCTAGGCAGACCAAGTAAGGGTTAATAAGACACCATAATAAATGAAATATAAAATCGATGTAATTAATTTAATGACAGGAAAACTGACACATTATGAAACAAGTGGTTTACAAGTAGGGGCTAGAGGATGACTTCACTTCTGATAGAAAATTTAAAAGTATATATACAAAACACCAGATGGTTATGTACGAAAATATTCAGTTTTTACTCCTGCTCTTTGATTAAAAGCAAGACTTCCCTTTGTTTTTGTGTATTTTTTGAGAAAAATTTCTTCTGAAACAAAAAAAGAGAACAAGTTCCTGGATATCTTAGATGAAGAGTTGTTAAATGCCAGGAGTCCAGCAGTCAAATCCTGAACCCCAGGACAGATCCAGCCAGGGGAACAGTGTGTCAAGCCGAGACACAGAGTATTACTTTTTTTTTAATACTGGGATGCTATTCTTGTCAGGCTGTTTCCGTCCTCCATATTCAGTGTTCTCGGTGTACTAACATTTAACAGGAAACTATGAATATTAATTGGCACAACAACAAAATGATGCTAGCAACTTTGGTTTCAAATTGATCAAAATGTAATAACCATTTTATAGTTATAAAATGCACTGGAAATAAGACACATCAAACACTCCGGAAATCAAGAGTTCCTACAAGAAAAACTCCACGTGATGAAACCCCCAACTTTGCTGCTCTTTCTGAACTCTGTTCCTTTTCAATTTTCATCATAAACCTATTTTTGTTTCATAGACATAAAAGGGGCCCTTTTTCTCAAAAAGATGCTTTGCCTGAGTACTCTGCAGAATTGGAAGGGTTCACCAAAATTCAAACCACTTGAAACAAAGTTGATTGAACTGTGTTATCACTCTTTGCCTTTATCAAAAAGGTTTTTGCTAAGTTATTAAATGGAGAAGAGCAGAGTATTACACCTATATTGGTATAAATGAGGCTCGAAAATCTGATTCCCACTGATCCCAATAAATGTTAGAATGCCAAAGGTGCTTTTATTCAAGTAACAATGACAACCCACATTTCTCTTAAAAAAGGGGAGAGGCCCACTGCTTTAAAATCTGGCATATATAAAAACGAATGCCAACTTTAATATAAGGTGCTTCCTAGCCACAGTAGCATTATCGGGGAGGTCAAGAACTATGGTTAAGGTCCAAGAATCAACCAAATCCAAAAAAACCTGAGTCAATCTTCTGTATCACCACCCCTAGCATCTATTTAGTACACCAGGTTACTGCCTTCTAAGGTTGAACTGTGCGATGGATGTTAAGGAGGGCACATGATGCAACAAGCACTGTGTTACACAAGACTGATGAATCACTGAACTCTACCTCCGAATAACAGGCTATATGTTAACTGATTTTGAATAAAAAATAAAAATAAAAAAATAAAACCCCCTAAAAAAACCAAACAAACCAAACAATCATGACTAATTTGGAGGGGAAAGACTTAAAATACTCTCTCATCACAACAAAAGCCAAAAGGCCTCTTGCTTTGCCCTTGAGCAACCTAGAGAAACTGAACTCTGTTTTACACCCCCCAAATAAGAGACGTATTTCCTGGAAGTATCCATCTCCAGTGCTGCAACATTAATTCATACTGCTGTTTCACCAGTCCCAATCCTGAAGCTACAACAATTCCTTAGTTAGAAAAAGGGAAAAAAATCCATTTCGGGACAAAGCTATTCAAGATGCAAGGAAGGTGTGTCTTTAGTGGGAGAACTGCCGGCTGTCAGAGGACTTCCTGCTAATGTGTTTGAAGATTTTGGACTTCTCAACTTTCTTGGCTTTCTGGTATCCAAAGCCGCCACCACCTCCTCTCTTTTTAAGTTTGCCGTCGTTGCTGTTCACGTCTGAAGGGAAGGTTAAGGAAATCAAGCAACATGAAGACCATGAACTCCCATCTTCTAATATCCACACACAGAACAAACCAGCACATTCACTGCTGATCCACTACCACAACCCCTCCCCGCACCACGAAAACGTAACCATAAACCTACGTGACACATCTCCAGGAAGTCTACAGTGGCCATGTGACCATGGACAAAAACGAGCAGGTATGACTTTTAAGCCCAATGCAACAGTCATACTGTTTTCTCTGCACAAAGAAACTGAAGACCCTTATTTATAAGAAGTTGAGACCTAAACCACCAAGTCTATAGAAACACATTTAAAACCACCCTCAGTGTCAAAACAAGTGACTTTCAGCTCTGTTCTGAACGGATTCAGGAATGCTTAGCTACTGGAGGAGTTGCTCTTCCTTCCTCATGATTCAAAAAGTATTCATCACAACAGGCATTTACCCACTGCCTATGATGAGGATGGTGACCCCCTAGTCTCGTCCCTTTGGGAGTCAATGTCATGGTGCTAACTTAAGGCCAAACTTTCACTGTTTGTTTTCTTGGTGGAAAACGTGAAGATAAAGTATAGATTAGCAATTGCAACAGCAGCAACTGGAACTGTTTCCTTTGCCTTTTACCCTGAGTAGCACGTAAGTGTTATTTTCTTTTGCTAGTCTTGCAACTTCCTTGTATGAAATCCTTCAATGGCTCTGAGAGGATAAAAACTAAAGTCCCACCATTTCTTTTCAGCTCCAGGGCGTGCTTCTCTCCACGACTTCATACAGGGAAGCCGCACGACCACTTGAGCCCTGCATGCAACTATACCCCTCTGTGCTTCTCTCTGGAAAGCACAACTCTCTGGCTCTCACCATCTGCCTTTGTTTTCAAAGGCTTTAACCACAGGCTGTCTTGTTTCTGTAATCTCCATTGTGACAGTTCATCCCCACTCGCCATGTGCTAGCACTGACAAGCACATAATGACCAGAATGAATTTCGGGGCTTCCAGACCTCAGCCAGAGTGGACACCAAACTAAACACTAAGCCCAAATGCCCCTCTGTCAACTGTCTCTCAGTTCCTGGGTGAGTTCCTAACAACAAAAAAAGGATACTCAGATCAACAAAAGGAGGCACCTTGAAACCAAACGACAGAGCAACTTGAGGCAAATTTAAGTTATTAACATTGAAGATCTGTTTCAGAGAATGGGAATCATATGCTCGAATGTAGGACTTATATGCCTCCTGCGCTGACTTATGAAGGAAGTAGTTCTTTTCAATCAATTTTTCAAGCTGAAATGAAGACGACACCGGTTTCAATAAAATACAAAGCAAACTTCGTATATATTAGAATAAAACCATCCTGTAAAAAAAATTTGTCCCAATACACTTGATCCAAGTTTTCTAATACTTAAAAATCAGGGCACAGTAAGAATAATGACAAAGTTCTTGTAAGGTATAAACAGAAATAAGATAGGGAACACAGGAACCCGGTAAACAGCATAGCAAGAACCCAGAAGATCACACAGTACAAACCTGGTTTATGAAAGGGGAAAGTCAGAGGACAATGATTACCAACTGAGGCTACTTCTTCCTCACAAACTTTTTTTTTTTTTTAAACAAAAACACACAAACAAAAATACCAAACATACCTGAGACTGAATGTCAGAAATCTTGGACCAGGAAAATTCAAATTCACTTAATGGAACCTAGAAAACAAAAGCATGGAGATTTAGTAAACCAGGAAGGATCAATATCAGACATGTAGATGATCGAGCAATAACAAGCATCCCGTGCCATGAAGAACCAGGACAGCCAGGCATGTACAACTCCCTCAGGACAGACAGCTGCTCCTCTGGTCTCCCGAAGCCAAAGGAAAGCTTTCCTGCTTCTGCTACCTTCACATGCATTGTGCTGAGGAACCTTCCTGAAAGGAAAGGTGAGGAACTGGACAGGGAAAGTGAATAAACAAAGCCCTTTTCTCTACAGAAGGAACTCTATGGATCTAACATGAGGCAGCCCGATGCTTCCAGTCAGAAGGACCACTAGGCCCTCCGTGTTGAGAGCTGTTTTAGAACCACGTTGCCCCGTGACTGGGGTCTGTGATACCAGAGCTCATGAAGACCACATACTCCTACAAGAAGGATCTCTCACCAGTCATCACATATTAGATAACTGTAAAAATGCCACACCTTGGAGAGGTGCTGGAAAAATAGCCACCAAGTTCTGGACGCCACCCTCAGGGCCTGTCTTGTAGAGAAGACAGGTAGGGGGTAAGACGACAGCTGGATGAGCACTTGCGGTGTGGGAACACAAACCACAGGAGATCAGTGATGGCATCCCACAAGACAGCACAGCTCACTCAAACAGAAGCATCCTAAAGATCGAGAAAAAGGCATTCTAGGGAAAGGGTGCAAAGGCCATTTCAGGGAATTGAACATACCTACAAGGTGGAAGAAAATCCACCTGGTAATACAGTGGCAAGGGAGGCCAAAGCAGGGGAGAGTGTCAAGAGAAGGCTTGATGGGTGTGCACATGATTGGAGGCCAGAGCCAGATGAGGGTCGGCTGGGGATCAGGGTGAGTGGAGAGTAAATAGAGGAAAAAAACCCAAAACCTTTCCAAAATAGAAGGAAGAAAGGCAATCATCAGCAGCAATGACAAAGGGAGAAGAAGGAAAGTGGGTTTTAGGGTTGAAGTTTTTTTTTTTTTTACTGGGAGACATGAGATGGTAATGGGAGAGACAGAGGTAAAACAGTCAATGAGAAGGGTATAGAAGGAGGAGGAGGAAGAAGCAGGAGTGAATGGAGTCATCATGAAAACAAGGCTGTAGCAAGGGAGGGCAGGTGGAGGTGACCAGGTGTGAAGATGCTTAGGAGAGGCAGAGGTGTTTTCAAACAGGGCCAGCGAAAGGGGCAGCGCCTAGGGACGCTGGGACACACTGCCTGACAAGAGGTCAAGGGCTGTTCATGTGAGGCCAGACCCGCACTGAATCTCCCTTGCCCAACCTAACTGCTTTGTTCCCATAGCACCGCAGTGACTCCCGATACCTCAGACCCATCCAGAAATGGTGCTTAAAGCCACTGGCCTTGGCACACAATTCCTATCAAGAGGTACTGGTTCCACTTAAAATTTTCCAAACCCAGATCTTTACCTTGGATTGCTTCAAGTAACGAAGGAAACCCAACTCTTCAGGGCGTAAGATGAGCAAGGCGTGACCTCTTCCATTTAGGCCTCTGGCTGTTCTTCCCACACGATGAATATATTCCTTTGATGGAGAGAGAAAACCTGAATTAATACATCAAGTTCCATGGGAACCTGCCTTTCTAGGAGCTGCATGGTGGCAAACAGAAGTGTGTCAGCACATCTGGATTAGATGGTGCTCCTCCCACAGGGCGGTGCCACACACACCATGGCCACGTCCCCGGCTTCTGCATGTGCCATGACCAAAGAGGTAACAGCGCAATGACCGAGGCCCAATACTCACTGGACCTGATCTTCACATTAACTCTGTGATCTAATGACTGCTAAGTGTGTTTCATCTTCAAAATAACGTTTTCAACGTGTTTTCCTGCTAGCTGACAATTTATGTAATCTATTGCTTGTTGAAAATATTTAGTAAAATTTATTTTACTACATAGGCACAGAATCTTACCTATTTCTGGAAGCAGATTTTATTTTCTTCTAACACCTACTGCTCTTAATAGACCATTCCAAGCACATGACATTCCTAACTCCAACCTCACTGAGGCCTCTCAAATCTTACATGTTCCTTTTGGGTCCTGCAAAAGCCCTAAATATCATCAGCACCAGAGAAATACCACGGTCAGTGCAGAGTAAAACATGACCTGAATGACTATGGGATACACCTTTGAGTATGAAATACAGTAGGTCTCAGGGAAACCGGAAAGCTCATTCCTTAATGTAGAGCCACTGTGGATGCCAGTTACCTTGGGGTCATCTGGAGGGTCATACTGAACAATCCAGTCAACTTCAGGAATATCCAGCCCTCTAGCTGCCACATCCGTACACAACAATATCCCCGAATCAGCATTGCAGAACTGGAAGAATGTGGTTGTACGCTTATTTTGCTTCTGCCTTCCCTAGAATCAAATCAAAGCATCTATTAGAGCCGGAAACTTGAGGTCATTTCTAGGAGGTCTAATTGTACAAGAACCCCCAGCTACGGAGTTGTTAACCTGCTTTATTTCAATTTCACTCTCTGGCCTGTATCTTATTTCCTTAAGTCGGTGGTATGTCTTACCCCTTTGTGGTCCCTACCCTTTCATACCCAGCAAAGCTCCCTCCACATGGGATCATTCCACATTTAGAGAGCGATACCACAAACCCCACAATCTATACGACTGGGTAAGTGTTAACTGTGTTTTACTAAACTCATGATGATCACTTACATGAATGGCCAAGACAGGCAAATCGATGTAGTTCAGCAATTCATAGTGGTATTTCACGGACTTACAGGATGAAAAGAAGACCATCAGTTTCTTCTTCCGGTTCTTCTTAAGGAATGTAAAGAGCAGAAGGAACCTCTTTTCTGAGGGACAAACAACATATCCCTAGAAGTGGTTCAAGTAAATAGATAAAAATAATCAGACATTTTCAGGTTCATAAACCAATATAATTTGGAGAGCACAAATAAACATTCCATATACACCATCGTACCTTACCTGTACCAAAATTACTGTCTTTATTAAAACAAAGCATAAACGGACACTAATTTTAGCTCTTCTGGTTCCTTTTATTGGGTGCAAACACTGGATACCAATACTTTCCATATTTCTGAGATTATAGACTTCTGGTTACCAGTTTGTGCAGCCATAATAAAGTAACACCTACTCGTTGGAACCATCAAAGCATAAGCAATGCTTCATTTTTATAAAGGTCCTTAATAGCAAGATCTCAAATAACTACAGCAAAAGTGCACTGTCCTAAACAAGATAACAAAGCTGAGTGAATAGATCTTTTAAAATATACAACCAACAAAAAGTTTTTAAATGAGATCGTTATTTGAAATAGTTTTTCATCAGAAGACTCAAAGTTCTGTTTTTAGCCTACCTAATTTGGATCTCAATGTCACCTCATTTCCATCTTTTCACAGTAGTGTGCCTGAAACCAGCCTCTCCATCTGCTAACTCACCTTGTATCTTAGAGTAGAAGATCACTAAATAACACACTTTTTAAAAAAAATTTTTATTTATTCATGAGAGACACAGAGATGCAGAGACATAGGCAGAGAGAGAAGCAGGCTCCTCACGGGGTGCCTGATGTGGTATTTGATTCCAGTACCCTGGGATCACAACCTGAGCCAAAGGGAGATGCTGAACCACTGAGCCATCCAGGCATCCCAATATGTTTCTTTTCTTAACTGCATTTACAATCTGTAGGGATTAATGTCTTCTTGCGGCAAACAGTATTAAGAGACAGAATAAAGAGAGCTGACGAAACTATTCAAAGTTCAAGATTCATGATGCCAGTGAGACAATAACCCAATTCACTGTATCTGAATTAAAAGTTCATTAATCCATCCGCTTTTTGGATGATCAAAACAACTGCAAATAATACACCAAAAATGATCCTTAAATGTAAGATCTTGACGAAAAGTACCTGCTCAAGACCATCCACTGTTGCATTAGCTTTATCGTCATCAACACCAACATACAATGGCTCCTTTTTCAAAGAAATCCTTGCCAAGTCTTCAACTTTTCGAGTTTGTGTGGCAGAAAAGAGCATGGTTTGCCTGCGTGCTGAAATAGATACATATAAAAATAACCCAACTATTTCAAGGACTCTTTAGCATCACTTCACAACTAGAAATACTGAGTAGAACTATCAGGAATGGGACAAGTGATATCACTACATATTAAGAAGGGAGTATCATGAACTTTTATGACTATAAATGTAACAACTTAGATAAAATGGAAAATTTCCTTGAAAGACAAATGGCTAAAGCTCACTTGAGATTAAATAGAAATCCTGAATAGCTTTGTATCTATTACAGAACTCGTAGTTAAAAATGCTATGTAAAGAAAAATCCAGCTCCAAAGACTTCAATTGGTGAATTCCATCAAACATTTAAGTAGAAAATATTACCAATTCTGCATAATCTCTCCAGGATTTGAAGAGTTACTTCCAAACTCATTCTTTGACGCCAGCCATTACCCTGATACCAAACCCAATAATGATTTGTGATACAATCTTTTAAAGAAAACTTTTAAACAAAAATTTACCAAAGCTGAATATAGCACGTAGAATAATGAATCACGATCAAGTGGGGTTTACTTCAAGTGTTTAATATTTAAAAGTTAACCGATAGAAGTTACTATATTAACAGATTTAAAATTTAAAGGAAAAAACATCTAATTTAGTAGGGTAAAAGCATTTGATAGATTTAACATCTGATTGTGATGTTACTGTCCTGTTTCATGCTGTTACTGCAATTTCATTTTTAATGGTTTGGAAGCCATTTTGTAATGAATAAATGTACACATTGTACGGTATCTGTAGCATGCCATTCAGGATTAATAAAAGCAATGTAATATATGCAGATAAAAACAAAAAAATCTCAGAACATCAGGAACAGAAGGGATCATTCTCATTCTCCATCTGGTAAAGGGTAGCTACAAAAAAAAAAAAATCTATAGCTAACACGATAATACTTAATGGTGAAAGAATGTTTTCTCTACTGATAGGGGTGACCGGTTTCACAGGTGTAAACATGTCAAAACTTAAATCGTATATTTAAAACATGTACAGACATTTGCAATATCAATTATACTTCAATAAAGCATTAAAAACCATATATAAATGGAATCATGACCTTATTGTAGACATAAACAGTTCATAACGCTGCAAGTACAGTAACGAAGGTATGGACAACTCAAATACAATACAGAAGGCAACACCTTTATGGCTACCCAGGAGATGTCAGATTGGGTGAGAAAAGGGAAAAGGGGTAGTGGGGGCAGATGGGAGTCGACCTATGTTAGGACTGTCTGACTTGCATTATAACCTCTAAAGTAGCAAAACCACTGCAAGAAGTTACTGATAAGTCTGATGCTCGTATTGCAAACTCTCTCCAGGGATGACTGGCACAACCACTTCACTTGGCTCTATTAAAATTACAGTATTAACAGTTTTCATAGACGAACAACCCTCATCCATTTCCAACAACTACTCTGCAAACCACATGCAGATATTACCTACTTACTTGGCAGAAGTTTAATAATTTGTTTTAATTCCTCTTCAAACCCAACATCCAAGATACGGTCAGCCTCATCAATAACCAGACACTGTAGATTTTTATACATAAACCCTGGGGTATTCTAACAAGACAAAAGCAAAAACTGATTAGCTGTCAGGTTTAGGTTTCACACAGACAATGAGACAGGGTACCCCATACTAGTGTTGGCTTGCCTGCATGTGGTCCAGGAGACGGCCTGGGGTGGCCACAATGATGTTGATCCCGTTACCAAGTTTCTGTGCTTCAGCAGATCTGTTGCTGCCACCCATTATTAACCCGTATGTGTGAACATGGTGCGTCATTAGCTCTTTAAGAACACCAAAAGTCTGCATGGCCAGTTCCCTAGTAGGTGAGAGAATAAGAACTCCTGTTCCTAAAAGGCAAAAAATGACAGATGGTAAAAGTTCCGCTGTTATCACCAGGAGTCCTCAATAGCTACAATAAACTTCTAGTGAGATACTGGCAAAAAACGATCAGATCAGAGACTCACCATTCCTAGGCATGAACTTTAACTTGACAATGAGTTCGACTGCAGGGATGAGAAATGCCAGCGTTTTGCCACTGCCTGTTTTTGCAGCCGCTAGGAGATCCCTAAATATTAAAAATGGAAAGGAATAGACAGCCTCCTTACTCAACAAGCATTTACTCAGTATCTACTATGTACTATCACATTTTAGACATCAAGACTAGAAAATGAGTAAGAAAAAGTCCCTAGCTTCTTTATCACTGAAATCAATCACAGAGGTTAAATACCTAACTTAGAAATAAGAATTGTGTTATGAAACAGAAACACTTTTCTTCAAACATCAGTAACTTAATGACTTTAATGAAGCATAAACACTTTTGTTGTTGCAAAACCAACAGAACATGTTCCCAATTTCTTCTAAACGACTAGTGCTAAAAACAGGCACTAATGACCAAACATCAATGATAATCTAATCATACCTGCCTTCCAGAAGTGGTCTGATACTTTTATGCTGAATTTCAGTCATGTTTGTAAAACCCATTTCTTTTATTGCCTTCAGAGTGTTCTCATTAACAAGACTAGAAAGAGAAGCAAATGAAGTATCCTCAAAAGCTCCTAAATAAAAGAAGGTTTATCGTTAGCAAATTTATCTTCTAAGTTAATGCTGCTATAGTTATGTAAAATAGTTCTGCTGTTTGCAAACATCACTGGGTGGGAATCAAACTTAGAAAAACTTTTTCCAGTAAGAAGGACTAAAACCCGACCATTTCTATACAATATTAAGATAAAGATCCTTTTTTGAAGTTTCTCCACTGCTGACGGCCATGTAAAGTCTAGAACCTATCTTGTAACAAAATAGTAAAGGATGGAGAAGAGGTATAATCAAGGGGCTTGTATGAAATGAAAATACCAAGCATGGGGGTGGTTCAGAGAGATATTAAATATTTAGGAAATCTGGAATGCAAATGCAAAGCATCCAGTATAATAGAAACTGAGTATGAAGTCAACCACAAGTTAATCTCACTCCAAAAAAAAAAAAAACTAAGAAGGTCAGATATAGCCACACACCGTTAGACTGAACCCACATGTCAAATGTGCATGATTCTTGAGCAGGGGAAGATACCAAAATCATCTGGGGGAGCCCCCACCCCACACATGCCCTGCTGATCAGCCAGGTTATTGGCCACCTTGGCCTGAATAATTCTTTGTTGTGAGGCTGTCCATGTATTATCAGGTGTTCTGCAGCCTCCCTGACCTCTACCCACTAAATGACAGTGGCTGCCCTCAGTTCTAAGAACCAAACACGTTGAAAGTCACCCTTCAAGGCTTGTCTGGGACAGAGGAGGTTTATGGGATGCAGGACATCAGATGCAAAAACTAGTCAAGTTCTGGGTAAACTGGGAGGACATGGTCACCCCTCCTGGAAGTAAAATTGCCCTGGTTGAGAACTGTTGCCATAACCTTTGAATTTTGATTAAATAAGCCCGGGGTTATCAGGCCTCAGTATTTTAACAACAACAACAACAAAAAACCCAAACTGAAAAACCCAAGGAATTCTTATACATTTCTGGTTTGGATCAAGTGATTTTGCCCAAACTTTTGACCTTATAAAGAAACAGAGGCCAAAGAAAGTTACCCTGGCCAAAATCCCTTAATAATGTGAATTTCATCCTTCCTTACTAGTAACTGGGCCAGCATGACTTAAACCTCTTATCTCTAGACTTGTGGGCCAACGATCTTCCTACTACAAAATGGAATGATCTTTAGAAAACAATAAACCAAAGGACCAGAGGACCTGAGAAGCTGTTGGTGTGCCTATCAAAATATTTAGTGCTAGGAATGCATAAAAGGAAAAAAGAAATAACAAGAACTAAGGCACACTAAGTAGATAAAGCAGCAGCTAGATAAAAAAATTTGCATATAGTTGTTCTAGGTAAATTAAAAATCACAACTGAAACTTCAAATCCTATAATCCAGAAGGCATGACATGTTTAAGGTTTCTGTGGAAAACTTTCTCAAGTTACCTGTCAGTCCCAGGGGTAGGCTGGGCACTTCACTGTCCTCTTCCTCATCATCTGGCTTCTCCCCATTGTTTTCTGTCTCTTCAGGAGCCTGGGTCCCTTCTTCAGAGTCCCCTTTGTCTTCAGTTTTTGATTTTTTGGTATCTTTGGTTTTAAAGGACACCCCCCCCATTTTTTTGTTAAAATATAATACCAAATGGATCACAAAATAAAAAGATCTGTAATGCAAAGAGGCATGTTTTCAAAAGCTTAACACATTTCTGGTTTCAAGATGTAAAGAATGTCTTTTTCATGACTAAAGATTTAATTACATGTAATTAATGTACATGTAATCTACAGGGGGGACATGGAGATTCACCAACAAACTGTATTTTTTAGGCCTATTGTAGCATCTTAAGTGACCAAGACATTTTTGGAAAGTTGAAACAAGAGAGGGAGGGGCAAGATGGCGGAAGAGCAGGGTCCCCAAATCACCTGTCCCCACCAAGTTACCTAGATAACCTTCAAACCATCCTGAAAATCTACGAATTCAGCCTGAGATGTAAAGAGAGACCAGCTGGAATGCTACAGTGAGAAGAGTTCGCGCTTCTATCAAGGTAGGAAGACGGGGAAAAAGAAATAAAGGAACAAAAGGCCTCCGAGGGGGAGGGGCCCCGCGAGGAGCCGGGCTGAGGCCGGGGCGAGTGTCCCCAGGACAGGAGAGCCCCGTCCCGGAGGAGCAGGAGCTGCACCAACCTTCCCGGGCGGGCGGAAAGGGGCTCGCAGGGAGTTGGAGCAGGACCCAGGAGGGCGGGGATGCCCTCAGGCTCCCTGGGACACTAACAGACACCTGCGAGCGCAGGGGAGTGCTCCGAGCTCCCTAAGGCTGCAGCGCGCCACGGAGGGACCGACCGGAGCAGCTCGGAGGGGCTCGGGAGCGGCTCCAGGGAGGGAGCTGCAGGGCGGGAGCGCGAATCCCACAGCGCAGGCCGCGGAGCACAGGGCGCCGGGACACAGCCCAGGATCCGGCCTCCCCCTGGGACAGGCAAAGGCCGGGAGGGCCCAGGACAGCAAGGACGCTCCTGCCCCGAGCTGAGCACATCAGCGGCCCCGCCCCGGAGCCTCGGCATGCGACGAGAGCCGAGAGCCCCGAGCCCCGTAGTTCCTGCGGAGGCTGAATCCAGGCTTCCAGAGTTGCCATAGCAACTGCTGCTGTTCCTCCCTGGGTCCCACGGGGTAAACAACCCCCGCTGAGCCCTGCAGCAGGCAGGGGCAGAGCAGCTCCCCCAAGTGCTGACACCTGAAAATCAGCACAGCAGGCCCCTCCCCCAGAAGACCAGCTAGACGGACCAGTGATACTCCCCCGTGTTCCAATACAACTTGTTTTTGGCCACTCTGCACTGAGCAAAATGACTAGAAGGAAAACCTCACTTCAAAAGAAAGAATCAGAAACAGCCCTCTTTCCCACAGAGTTACAAAATCTGGATTACACTTCAATGTCAGAAAGCCAATTCAGAAGCACCATTATACAGCTACTGGTGGCTCTAGAAAAAAGCATTAAGGCCTCACGAGACTTCATGACTGCAGAATTTAGATCCAATCAGGCAGAAATTAAAAATCAATTGAATGAGATGCAATCCAAACTAGAAGTCCTAACGACGAGGGTTAACGTGGTGGAAGAACGAGTGAGTGACATAGAAGACAAGTTGATGGCAAAGAGGGAAACTGAGGAAAAAAGAGACAGACAATTAAGGGACCATGAAGACAGATTAAGGCAAATAAATGACAGTCTGAGGAAGAAAAACCTACGTTTAATTGGGGTTCCCGAGGGCGCCGAAAGGGACAGAGGGCCAGAATATGTATTTGAACAAATCCTAGCTGAAAACTTTCCCAATCTGGGAAGGGAAACAGGCATTCAGATCCAGGAAATAGAGAGATCCCCCCCTAAAATCAATAAAAACCGTTCAACACCTCGACATCTAATAGTGAAGCTTGCAAATTCCAAAGATAAAGAGAAGATCCTTAAAGCAGCAAGAGACAAGAAGTCCCTGACTTTCATGGGGAGGAATATTAGGGTAACAGCAGACCTCTCCACAGAGACCTGGCAGGCCAGAAAGGGCTGGCAGGATATATTCAGGGTCCTAAATGAGAAGAACATGCAACCAAGAATACTTTATCCAGCAAGGCTCTCATTCAAAATGGAAGGAGAGATAAAGAGCTTCCAAGACAGGCAGGAACTGAAAGAATATGTGACCTCCAAACCAGCTCTGCAAGAAATTTTAAGGGGGACTCTTAAAACTCCCCTTTAAGAAGAAGTTCAAGTAACTCTGAACGTGAATGGGCTTAATGACCCCATCAAAAGGCGCAGAGTTTCAGACTGGATAAAAAAACAGGACCCATCTATTTGCTGTCTACAAGAGACTCATTTTAGACAGAAGGACACCTACAACCTGAAAATAAAAGGTTGGAGAACCATTTACCATTCAAATGGTTCTCAAAATATACCCTAAAAACTACAGAACACTTCTGAAAGAAATTGAGGAAGACACAAAGAGATGGAAAAATATTCCATGCTCATGGATTGGCAGAATTAATATTGTGAAAATGTCAATGTTACCCAGGGCAATTTACACGTATAATGCAATCCCTATCAAAATACCATGGACTTTCTTCAGAGACTTAGAACAAATTATTTTAAGATTTGTGTGGAATCAGAAAAGACCCCAAACAGCCAGGGGAATTTTAAAAAAAGAAAACCATATCTGGGGGCATCACAATGCCAGATTTCAGGTTGTACTACAAAGCTGTGTTCATCAAGACAGTGTGGTACTGGCACAAAAACAGACATATAGATCAATGGAACAGAACAGAGAACCCAGAAGTGGACCCTGAACTTTATGCTCAACTAATATACGATAAAGGAGGAAAGACGATCCACTAGAAGAAAGACAGTCTCTTCAATAAATGGTGCTGGGAAAATTGGACATCCACATGCAGAAGAATGAAACTGGACCACTCTCTTGCACCATACACAAAGATAAACTCAAAATGGATGAAAGATCTAAATGTGAGACAAGATTCCATCAAAATCCCAGAGAAGAACTCAGGCAACACCCTTTTTGAACTTGGCCACAGTAACCGGAGAAGGACAAACAGTGTATGTTCTCATTCATTTGGGGAATATGAATAATAGCGAAAGGGAATATAAGGGAAGGGAGAAGAAATGTGTGAGAAATATCAGAAAGGGAGACAGAACATAAAGACTTCTAACTCTGGGAAATGAACTAGGGGTGGTGGAGGGGGAGGAGGGTGGGGGTGGGGGTGAATGGGTGACGGGCACTGAGGGGTACACTTGACGGGATGAGCACTGGGTGTTATTCTGTATGTTGGTAAATTGAACACCAATAAAAGTTAATTTATAAAATAAAAAAAAAAAAAAAAGAAAGTTGAAACAATTTAAATATACTAACTACATCAAATTCTATGTATTTCACAAAGGGAAAAAAAGGGCTATGATTAATGGTTTTTCAACTCTTAAAAAGCACTAATTTGTCCTACTATTCCATTAAATATAAATCTTTCATGAAAGCTAGCTGTGGTATAAAGATGAGCAGAAATCCCAAAGGCTCTTCACGTTACTAGAGAGACCTCAGTGCAAGTGCAACAATTCCCCTAGCTGGGTGACTGGCAGCTCCCGGAAACTAAGTGGGGAGAGGAGGCAGGGGGAAGGCCTCCTGACGTTTCACTTCTACACACAGCTTTCCTAACAGGGCCCTAAACTACTCTTCCAGCCTTACCTCCCATCAACTCTTAAATGTTCCACTCGGGATCAAATGCGTTAACTATCATGCAGGGCTTTTATAAATTCATGGTAGCTAGTTATACTAGTTAGAACAGAACTGACCTGGACCAGAACTCAGGACTCTGTGGCTCAGGACTGGCCTCTTCCTTGCATCTGACTATTCTCCTTCTGGGAAATGGTCAATCTACAGGCAGCATGAGGATGGCTAGGCATGTTTGGAAAAATCCAAAGCTCCTTTCTAAATGGAATCTTAATTTCAGTTAAGTTAGATGAATACGAAGTTCTAACCCAGGCATTGACAAACTTTTTCTATAAAAGTCCAGAGTAAACATTATATGTTTTGCAGGCCATATGGCTTGCCCTAATAAAGACCAAGTAAACAGATAGGCACTGTAGTGTTCTAATAAAGCTTTATTTCCAAAAGTAGGCAGCAGGCTGAATAGTTTGACACCTGTTATAGTCCACCTTGAAATCTCTGATTGTTCACATCTCAATTAAAAGGCCTATCCTTCATATAAGCTTATCCAAATCTAACTATCTTCCAAAAGAAGCTGGCCTCCTCCTATCCTGGCTATCCTACTCACTTAGAAATTAACATTCCATTTATACAGAAGTTACCTGCTCTTTTTAAATACACGTTGCAGTTGCATATCCAAATTATTACTAAGTCTCCTTTCAAGAGGAGAATTTATGGTAGGAAAAAAAAAAAACTGGGAGTAAAAAAGGGGGGGGGGTAAATAAAAATAATCATTAATGCAAAATCCTCTGAAATAAAGGCCCGAGAAGATAAAAAAGTATCAGCCCAGGTGTCTTTAGTGTAATGCCACATTTGTTTGAAAATAGGTAATAAACTTAAAATACTGTGCCATAATACGTTTAATGTTTTTAATGTTTAATGTGTTTAAAAACCTAGCCAATTGTCAAAAAGAGCAAATTTCTAGAATTCAAAGGAGGCTTTTATTGAAGCATGAGATTTCCTTCAGTCATTAGGAAATACAAAAGGACATATTTCTCAGTGTCTTATATAAATGTTACATCCCAGCCCTCACCCTACTTCTTTTTGCTACTAGGTTATTTTCTGGTATCCCAGTGAGTATAAGGATTCTTGCATGTTGTTATGAATAAATTATAACAGAAGGATGGTGACACTGTGAAAACTGTTTTAATGCCTGAAGTTCAAAGAAACTGAAGTACTTACCAGGCCCAGCATCATCCACCATTTTCCTCTTTTTCTTCTTCTTCTTTTTTGATTCTGAATTGGGAGGCTGTGTTGGTGCTTCTCCATTGACTATTATGGTAGATTTCTTTTTTTTCTTTCTAATTTGTACAGTTTCCGCTGTTTTTTTAGCTACCTCTCCATTCTGGGCTTCTGACGAGCCCATGTTCACAGACTGTTTTAGAGATTTTTTAACCTTCCCACCTCCCACTGTTTCTTCAGACACATCTCCATTTTGTGTTTCTGGTAAGCTCACATCCGAGGCCCCTGTTTAAAAACGGAAAACACATTGTGACAAAGGGAAGGTTTGCTTAAAACGCTGGAATCTCAGGTTAGAAACTTCATGGTGTCTGTGACTGAAATGATTTAGCTTTTAATTCCCTTCCATGTACATTATTAAAACCACTTAAGTTTATGGCATTCTTCTACAAAATTAAGTCAGTTTCCTTTAACGAAAAATGCTGGAAAAGGAAATGCTACATCGATTCAACTTCAAAAAACTGTGTCTCTGTCCTTCTGGAGTCAAGAATCTGAGACAGCTGGGCAGCCCGGGTGGCTCAGCGGTTTAGTGCCACCTGCAGCCCAGGGCGTGATCCTGGAGACCCTGGATCCGGTCCCACATCGGGCTCCCTGCATGGAGCCTGCTTCTCCCTCTGCCTGCGTCTCCGTCTCTCTCTCTCTCTCTCTATGAATAAATAAATAAAAAATCTTAAAAAAAAAAATCTGAGACAGCAATATTTCAGTGAAGTTAAACATCTGAATGGATGGGGCCAGACAAGGTAGCTACAAATAACACATGTTAATATCAGGTATTTGATAAATACATGGCTCACGGATAGATTAGAAAAGACTGTCATCTACTCACACAACTGCTGCTTCTCCTATAATTTCGAGACACTCAACCTTAACTTTCCTCTGCAGCAATGAATTGAAAATTCACTTATTGGTCCCCGTATTTACCTTATATATACACGCCTAAGGATGTCTTTTAAAAAGTTTCCGTTTATATAGGATAAAAAGTAACAACACTTCTTAAAATTTCAATTGTTAGCAGTGCTGCACTATGGATAGGCATCAGAAACACACACACCATTTCTAAAACCCACAACCTGTCCTCTTCAGGTTTCCTTTCAGGCAACTCATCTCTGCTGAAATCCAAGGAGGGTAAGGAATTATGCCTCCCAGCACTGCCCTCGGGGGCTGAGGTTACACGGGATCCAAAAGCGCTAACTTCAAGATCTCTGGCTCCCTGTTAGGAACGGAGGGCTGCAAACGAGGCAGGTAAGCAAGGTGACCGACAGGTAAGTAAGTCTTTATGACGGATGCAAACACCTGGAGGCGGCTGAGGAATTCATGACCCAGAGTTAGGTGCGATGGAATTGATTGAGGGCACGCGCTGGGCACGTGCAGGAGGCACTGGCAGAGCTGCAAACAGGATACACTCCCGGACTCGAGAGAGGGTGGACGACGGCAGGGGAAGCCAATCCCACCAAGACAGCCAAGGAGTTTCCTTTGAAGCAACGCAGACCTTAACCAGATGATGTGAAAGAAGGTGCGTGCAGATGAGCAAGTTCCACGTGTCTGATTGGAAATGGGCCTAGGGGGTGGGGCGGGGGGGGGGAGGGGAGACGAGGCGACGCGAGGAAGCCAGAAGGAGGCAGACGCAGGAAAAGCTGCTGGAGCTGGAAGCCCGGCTGGAGGCCTGGTTAGAAACCCCAGGCGTCCCGCTCCTGCTCCGACTCTGTACGGAGCATCTGAGGCTCGGGAGAGCGGGCCGACCCGGGCGCCCCCCGCGGCGAGCGGCCCCGCGCGGGACCTCAGGAGACGCGCCAGGCACACGCGGCCCGAGCAGAGCGGCCCAGGGGCGGGCTCCGCGCAGCCACCGGCCCCCCGGCCCCGTCCCCAGGCCCCCGGGGCCTCGCAGCTCGCTCACCCTGGAGCTTCAGGTTTCGCTGGCGCAACTTGAGATTCCGTTTCTCTATCTTCTTGCGCAGGAGTTTCATGGGTAGATGCGACATGGTGCCGGCAAGGCGCCCTCACTGCGGCGCCACCTCTCGGCTACCGGGTTGACGTCACTTCCGCTCGAGGCGCACGTGCGTCGGCAACCGGAAGTACGTCACGGGGACCCCCCCCAGGAGGTTGCCGCGAGACAAGGATGCGTCTGGGCGGAAATGCTTCCGGGGCCCCTGGCGCTCGCAGTCCTGAGAGCGCCCTCTGGAGGAGCGGAGGCCCGGCCGAGGTTGACGCTGTGTCCCGGGGGCTGCACCTGTAGGGCCCCTGCAGGTCCTGGGGCTGGGAGCTTCCCCGGAGGAGGCTGAAGAAACGAGGACGAGCAGGAGGCCTCCGGGAGTCTCCGGGCTTGTGTGCTTGCCCCCTTTGTATCCTGGACTGCTGCAAACTAGAAAACAATCTAAATGTCGGGGCAGCGGTGGAGCGCCGCCTGCAGCCCGGGCCGCGACCCCGGAGACCCGGGATCCAGTCCCACGTCGGGCTCCCCGCAGGGAGCCTGCTTCTCCCTCTGCCTGTGGCTCTGCCTCTCTCGGTGTGTCTCTCATGAATAAGTAAGTAAGTAAATAAATAAATATAAAAATAAATAAATAAAAATCTTTTAAAAACCCCTAAATTTCGTCTATTTGTTGCGAAAGCAGATTCTGAAGCTAAGTGATGCTAAGAGTCCTTTGAAATAGGGTTGGGAGGACATTGGGAAGCGGGGGCTCTGCACGCGGCCTGCTCCAATTCCTGGAACACCACCAGCTCTTGACCTAGTTGCAGCTGGTCAGTTGCCCCCCCCCCTTCCCCCCAGCACAGTCTTCCACTTTGGGCTGAAATCGAGCTAATGCAACCTCTGCTAGCTACACCGATAATGGGTCTGTTAGATGGCCAGTTTCGCTCTGCCAGGTAATGGCGATTCTTTGGAAACAAGTCGTGTGACCTTGTGGCTTTCGGGTTTATAAACGCGTGCTCCCTCCTGGCAGCTCAGAGTCCAGCACTTTTAACAAGTGGATTTCTAAGACCAGGTCTCACAGACGAATTGACATCATTAGATCAGATCTCAGAAAACATCTGCGAGAGTTTGGGGAGGTGGAAATCGATCACGTGCCTCTGACATGCCTCTTGTCTGGGACTCTAGGGCCTGTCTTAGCATCTACGCAGTGTATGTTGAACCCTTTGAAATCTCTTGCCTGGGATTCCCCATCCCAGAGGTCTCCTTTCCCAGAACATAGTCATTCATCAGTTGTTCACTCATTTAGCAATTCTTATGCTTGGAGAATGGGATAGGTGTGTGCTCGTTTCTGGGAATGGAACGGTGGGTAAGATGCACACAGTTCACCTTCGTGGAATTTGCAGAGTTGGCATGTGGAGAGGAGAGAAAATTAAGCTGTGGCAAACAGTGACGAGGGAAGCCCATGGCAGCTCGGCACTGTCGTGTGGGGATGGGGACAGGGACTCAGTCTTTCATTCCATACCCTCTGTGCATATCACTGTGCTAGCGGCAGGCAGAGCGGGGAATTGAAGATGCTGCCTTTACTTAAATATTGTTCGAATACTTAAATTTAATATGGATCACGCCTCACCCATCCTGTTCTTTCAGTTTTGTTTTGTCACTTGTGAGACCCCTTGGCCCTCTGATTTCAGGGCTGACCTCCTGAACCCAAGACCCTCCTAGAAGCTTGTGCTTGACTTTTTAGAAACTCACTAATGGGGATCCCTGGGTGGCGCAGCGGTTTGGCGCCTGCCTTTGGCCCAGGGCGCGATCCTGGAGACCCGGGATCGAGTCCCACGTCGGGCTCCCGGTGCATGGAGCCTGCTTCTCCCTCTGCCTGTGTCTCTGCCTCTCTCTCTCTCTCTCTCTCTCTCTCTGTGACTGTCATAAATAAATAAATAAAAGAAACTCACTAATGAACTGCTGACACTGAAAAAGGAACATCCGAGGATGAGGCCAGCACAGATGAATCAGAAGTTAATCTGAAGTGACCAACAGTTAATCTCAGCTTCAGTATGATGTGAAATTCCCCTCCGAACATCATCCCAAGCCCTAAAGAAAGGAGCATCCTTTCCCTTGCTCAGGGAGTCATGCTTTGGAAATTATGGGAGAAATAAAGTGACCTTCTGAGGCAATCACCTGGTGATTTCTGTCTATAGCTCACCAAGGAGCGGACCCACTTTGGTTCAGTAACAATTTCAGGTTTTAAGCCTTAGACAAGAGTTTATATAATAAACAGATTCATGTATGATTTTTTTTTCATTTAAGTAATTTTAAAAAGCCTCACTCCAGGGAACCTGGACGGCTCAGCCAGAATCTTGATTTCAGCTTAGGTCATGATCTTGGGGTTGTGGGATCAAGTCCCAGCTCAGGCTTTGCTATGGGTGTGGAGCCTGCTTGAGATTCTCTCTCCCTCTCCCTTTGCTCCCACTCGCTCTTTCTCTCTCTTCCTCCTTCTCTAAAACAACAACAAAAGACTTCACTGGGAAAAGAAAACAGTCTATTTCACAAACTCCTTAGAATTTGAAAAAGAAGTAACTGACTCACTCTCTCTAACCACTGCATGAAGACTCTTGAAGCGATTTTTCTGGGAACTGTCAAACGCTAGTTGCTACAAGCCAACCACTCCAGTGTATAGGAACTTAAAAAGTGCTATATTATATAAATAAGTGGGGTGTTGCTCCCCTCATGTGGCTTGACTCTGGTTCTCTAGATTTTACTAAGCAATGGCAGGTGCTTAAGAAATGTCTTCAATGAACTGATGGTTGTAAAAGGGAGGGATGATTTCAGGGATCACTGCCACAATTCTCTAAGGCATTAATGGTTCAGAGCTTCTAGAAGGTGGAGAGGGTACAGAAGTACATTATAGAAACCTTTCTCACAAGAAATATATTCATTTATGACTTAAAAAAAAAAACCCAATGCTGTGCCAGGTGCTACTTTGGGCTCCCAGGGTCAGCCAGTGAAAAAGACGGTCAAGCTTTTTGCTTTCAGGGAGCTTACTGCCTAGAGAGGGAGATTAATATGAATCAGATAAACAAGTGAGTCAACAAGGTAACTTAGACATGGGGCTAAAAGCTGGGAAGACATTAAAACAAGATGATGTAGTATAATAGAGAGAGATGGATAGGGGTCGGGCAGCATGCTGCTCAGTGTTAGAGGTATTTTTGTGGAAACAGCTTAGCAAAGACCTGGGGTCAGAGAAAAGACTGGAGAAGACAGCTTTACATGTTATTAAGTAACAATACAGGACCACAGAAAAAGTGTGGTGGGGTGGGAGTGGGGAGTCCTCTCTCTGCAGGGTCCTCCAGTCTGACCACTAGTGATTGAATCATAGACTGACCCTGGCTTCTCCGTATGTTGTGGAGATAAGGCTTCGGAATTGGGATTTTAAAAAAGATTTTATTTTATTTATTCATGAGAGACTCACAGGGAGAGGCAGAGACATAGGTAGAGGGAGAAGCAGGCTTTCCACAGGGAGCCTGATGTGGAACTCGATCCCAGGACTCCAGGATCCCAAGGCAGATACTCAACCACTGAGCCACCAGGTGCCCTGAGATCAGTTTTTAATACATTTTTATTTTATGTTATTGTAGATTTACAAAAACATTGCAAAAAAATACTATCCTCCACCCAGTTTGTCCTAATGTCAACAACTCAGATAGCGATGAGACCGTGGTCAAAATTAAGACGTTGACTCTGATAAATTACTATTAACACTAAACTAGTTTCTATGAACTAAACTTTATTCAGATAATACCAGTTTTTTCCACTAATGTCCTTTTTATGTTCTAGGATCCTAATTAAGATACTATATTGCACGCAGAGAATTTTCTGAAATAAAATTTTGACTGTTTCCTGAACAATCCATATGAAGGTTCTTCAAATGAAGAACAATCCATATGAAGAAGCTGGAAAGTCCACATTGTAGTTCTCAACATGTCATTTTTTTACTGTTTCATGATGATAAAATAATGTGCAGTTTAACATATCCCCTCTCTCCATGTTAATTTGCTCCATTTCCCAGAGTAGTGTTGGGATTCACATAACAGTCCCTTTGTCGTAATGTTAACAACCACCAAGTTAACTTATTTCTATAAACATTTTTGGAAAGTGATTACTTTTGGAGAGTAAATTTAGGAAAGCAGCTGCCACGCCCCCACCCTTCTATCTACCTATTTTACTACAGTGAAAACTGCAAAATATCTGACTCTTCACTGACTGATTTTTTTCACCGACTGATTTTATACAATTTATCAAATTATCTGCCCATATTCCACCTTTTGTCTTTTCTCAGCTAATCTTGCCTTCTTGAAAATAGGACCGTTATATCATTCACCTGGAATGAATTCATCTGGGACCACCCAGACAGAGAACTTTCCATTCATTCACTCATTCTTTTAAACAAATATCTGTTAATCAATGATGATCGGCCAGTAATTGGCTAGGAGCTAGCAATATAAAACCAAATTAGCCAAAGCTCCCACCCTTAAAATAGTCACACTTTTGGTGGAAGTTGAAGATTTCCAAGTTAGACTTCCAATGCCCAGCAGAGTACTTGGAGTTAGATAGGTCCCCATTAAATGTTTGACACCTGTTTGGAGAAGACCTGTGACAGAAATGGAGAGAATAGTGGTGAGATGATGAATCAGGTGGCCATTGTAATGGTTCGGTAGGGACATTATGAAGATCATGGGGTGAGAACAGAATACGTTTAGGTCCGTTTTCTGAGGGACGTCTGGGTGGCTCAGTGGTTGAGCGACTGCCTTCAGCTCAGTGCATGATCCTGGAGTTCTGGGATCGAGTCCTACATCAGGCTCCCTTTGCCTGATGAAGCCTGCTTCTCCCTTTGCCTAAGTCTTGGCCTCTCTCCTTCTGTGTCTCTCATGATTAAATAAATAAAATCTTAAAAAAAAGAGAGATGTTTTCTGAGAGAACTGACATAACCGGGTGGCCAAATTGGATGTGGGTGTGAAGAGAGAGGAAGGAACGGGGGATGCTTCTGAAATCTCCAGCTTGGGATGTGTCGTATAAAATACAAGAAGAAGAAAACCATTTTGGAGGATGGTGGTGGGGAGGATCAAGGTGAAAGAGAAAATGAAGTTAGTACGGAATATTTCCTTTGAGAAGAATTACATAAAATGGATGATCCACAAGTACCCCTTGAATGAGTGAAGAACGTGGGAATGGATCACTGCCTGAGTAATTGTGGGCAGATGGAAAGATGGACCAAAGGGCGGATAATGTATACCATTCTGAGTCTGTGATGCCAGTTGCCTGGCAGTTTTGGCAGCTGGAGTAGGTAAGGGCAGACCAAGACTCAGTGGCATAGGAAATGGGTCCTGAGCATGCATCTAATTTGGTGGGGATGGTATAACAGGTGTAGGGTACGGTTGATCCTATAGTCAGCAAGGGAATAGATTCATTTGAGGTTTTGGAGGAGATAGGGTAAGGAGTAGTGAGGATAAGGAAATGTGGCCCTAAAACATAAGGAAGATAAGGCCCTAAAATAAGAGGTAGCAGTTAGGGAGTAATTTGATAATTTATGACAATATAGCTTCTTGAGAAGGGTGCAGTGGTGGCGGGTGATTCAAGTTATGCTTTTGGAGAACTTATTTGTCTGCGGTGTTCAGGCGGACTTGGGTAAACAGCTGGTGGCTGTTTGTTCACAGTATACTGGGGACAAAGTGATGGGACCTCACCATGCTTGTTTCCTGCCTCCACGTGGTCTCTGGCTTGAGTCACCCTCCCCCCTTCCCTGCCTTCACTCAGTCTTGCCCAGCTGCCAGCTCCCTTCTCATCATCCCTCCCCCCAGACTCAGCTTCAGTGCAGCCCCCTATGGGGAGCTCCTCCAAACTCCTGGGCCAAGGCTGCTCACTTCCCCTCCAGGGCTGCCTGTGTGTTGTGGGCACCGTCTACTGATGCTCCTTTTTCACTGAATGGTGATGTGTTCTCTTAAATGTCTTTCTTTTTTTCATACACTATGAGATACTTACAGACAGACACGTCTTTGGTTTCCAGAATTCTGTCCAGCACATAGTAGGTAGTCAGTACATTAATTTCAATTCTGTTCAATAGATTCATGACAGAAAGATCAAGGGAGTATTTGGAGGACAAAACTGGTAAGCCTTGGGCAGCCGGGGTGGCTTAGCGGTTTAGTGCTGCCTTCAGCCCAGGACCTGATCCTGGAGACCCAGGATCGAGCTCCATGTCAGGCTCCTGCATGGAGCCTGCTTCTCCCTCTGCCTGTGTCTCTGCCTCTCTCTGTGTCTCTCATGAATAAATAAATACAATCTTAAAAAAAAACAAAACAAAACTGGTAAGACTTACTGATTAATTAAAGGAAGATGAGCTGTCATCATAGAATTCCTGTATTTGTTGAGGGTACAGTAGGGATGGTGGGGTGTTTGGGAATGGCAGATTTGGTCTGGAACAGCGTTTTATATATATATATATATATATATATATATATATATATATATATATATATGAATATATAACTGTAACAATATATAGTATGTAAATATACTTAACATATACTATATGTAATTTAGTATACATAAATATAATATGCAATAATACATCATGTGTAAATTATATATACCTTCCCCCACACACATTTACTTTGGAAACTGTAGAATGCTAAATGTTTTGATTCCAAGGGAAAAATTAAATTTAGCGGTTAAGGGTTCAGTTTTGGAATAAGACAGATATAAGCTTGAATCTCAGCTCTTCCATTTACTGCTTATCCTAATTTAGGCAAATATTTATCCTTTTAGAGCTTTAGTTTCTTTATCTGTAGAAGACATGTAGTAATAACAATTATCCTATGGAGTTGTGTGAGGGGTCAATGAGGTTTTTATATGCTAAGCACATTTAGCTTGATACTTAGCTTTTAGTAAGTGACAACTGTCATTACTATTCATCCACTTGTGGCAGAATTAACGCACAGTTAGCTAGGAATAGGGAGAGCCAATTAAAACCTCGGACTGTGGGGAAGCCCTTGAGCTGAGCACTAGAATTTCTACCAAGGCAAGAAAATGAGGTACACGAGAAATGCATCTCTCATACATTCATGCAATCACTTCTGAGTATGCTTAATTAAACTTGCACCTATGTCATGGAAGCATCTCATGACAGAATTTCTATATTTTATACAGGAAATTTGAGTTGAAATACTAACCACATTCCTGTAACTAATTGGAAGGAATATATATATATATATAAGCCGGGATCAACCTTCTGCATCAAAGGAAAGAGAATGTGTTAGCCTTGGGTCTAGGGTTGTGATTCTTGAGATTTCTTGAAGCCCTATGCTGTCTATTCATTTTTAGAAGACAGAAAGGAAATGGTTATCAAAGCCAAAAGGAGTATCTTCATATGCCTTAATTGACTATTATTCTGAAAATATGAAAGTTATGAGCAGCAGGTTTGGATTTTCAGCCTGTGACAGACAGCAGCCTGCTGCAAACTTCCAGGGGTTTCTTTGGGGCTTATGTAAAGATGTGCAAGGACTAACTCATCCTATTTGCCAGGATGTCTGATTTGTATTCTCAAGTAAGGGATGTGGAGGCCTGATCTGGAACAGGAAAGGCAGAGATACTGTGTCTGGAAGGATCCATGGAGTGTTAGGGCTGGAAAGAATCTTGGGGTAT
Organism: Nyctereutes procyonoides; assembly: GCF_905146905.1. Taxonomy (NCBI): domain Eukaryota; kingdom Metazoa; phylum Chordata; class Mammalia; order Carnivora; family Canidae; genus Nyctereutes; species Nyctereutes procyonoides. The sequence continues at coordinate 6,764,300 of NW_026575030.1, read as the reverse complement.
CAATCTTGCAGGGAAGAGGCTCAGAAGGGAATCACAAAGGTCTTTCTTGTGGGGATGGGGCATGGAGAAGATGCAGGTGGGGACCCTCTGACACAAGTATCAGAGTTATGATTGCAGGGAACTCTGGTATGTTTGAGTGTGTTCTACACACAGTAAAACAGGTATATCACTTACCTAGTTTTAGACAAGGAAATATTTCCACTAAAACAAAGAGGCCCAGTGCCTTCAGTTTTATGAAGGGAGAATGAAGTCCAGCAATGGTGGGATCCCACGTGTTGTTCTGTGATGCCTGAGCCTGATATGAGCCTGCACCTTCAGGGTAAAATATTTTTAAGACAGAAAGAAACAACAAGGTACATTTCCTTTAGATAATTTAAAGCAGCAATCCCTTTAATCTTTACAAGTTATTTTTAAATCACGATCCATGAAAAATATGAACTAGGATACACCAACAGAAATACTGATGATGGCTCAGTGGCAAGTCTGGCCCAGGATTCAGGCACAAATCCAAATAGATACAACTTTTTCCTTTGAAATTATAATTTTTATTGCTGATCTCATCTGTCGCAGAGGCATTAATTGCTCCTCTCTGTCCAGTACAGATGAGATATATTTTACATCAGGAATTTATTAATGGTGTTAATAGATTGTATGTTTTATATCAAGTATTCATTAATGAGATGAGGATATTCATAATTAGCCATTAAGTTAGCTTCAAATTTGAGTGATCCAGCCTAGGATTTTAAAAATGTGTTTCACATTGTGGAGTTGGGGTAGTTTTAAGATACATATTGAAATTATTTTTACATTAATTGACTATTTCTTTTTTCCTCAGACACCAAATAAGCCTGTAACTGGCTTGATTGAGGGATCTCAGGTTCTTTGGGGTATAAACATTGTAGAGTTTGACTTTTTTAACTCTTATCATGTGGTGTCAGATTTCTCTACCAGCTGTGTGGTGGAGTCCCTAAACAATATTTCAGTTTGATTTTATAGCTTTTCTGTCATCTTTACTCATTAAAAAAATCTAGCCTATTGAACATGTCAATCTCTCATTGAATTAAAATCTCTGCCCTCTGCTCTACAGCAAGCAAGGCATTCCTCTCCAAAGACTTCAAGGAGACGCTTGAGGCATTTGTCTGCCCACGTCCATCTTCTGTCCTCTTCCATGGGTTCTGCAGTGAGGGTAAGGGAGAGGAAAAAAATGTACAGAGTGACTCATTTTCTTGATTTTCCAAGGTGAGTTGGTTCTCTTTTTCTTTGTTGGTTGGATAAGATTTCTTCTTAGGCAGAGAGCCACCTACGGATGGTGGGAGGTTACTCTCCCTATTTTTCTAGTCACCACTCCCCATCTAGCTCCTTATCTGAAGATTTGGACAGGTGGAAGGAAGCCCCAGCAGATTCCACAGAAAAGGAACTCAATTTTAAGAAGTTCCCATAGGCATTGGTGGTCCTCTGATTAACCAGTACCTTCTAATTGACCTCTGGATGGCAGCCTTGGTGTATCTTCATGTCATACCTGTGCCTTATTGTTCTATCAACATCTCCAGCAAGTCTACAGCATCTATGTCATCTATGTTTGTGGGCCTTTTAGCACCTGCAATGGTTCATTTTCCTCCAAGTTTCTCAGAGAAAGCATTGCAATGGAGCTAAAGTTACAAATAAAGTCAATGGTTAATTTCTTTTGCCCCCTTAAAACTCTTCTCAACCTAATATTACCAAGTGTTATACTAAGTGCTTCATTATCATGAGTTTAGATTTGCAAATAGCTATCTATTAATTTGGAAGTGTAAGACATCCTGGAGCAAGAGTACAGGCGTAGACAAAGGAAGGCCTAAACTATGAACATGGTAGGCTAGCTCAGGGTATATCTAGGTAACATTGGTAATGTTTCTCCCCTTTATCTTGAGGAATTCACTTCTACAGCTATGAAACAAGAATGTCTGTTTAATCTCCTCTGCCTTTTCATTCGGTTTGCCTTGTGTCTGTGTAAGAGGAATGATCAACTGGTATCCTCAATACCTACAAGTCTTAGAGTCAGACTATATCAACTTGGGGTGGGTCACATAAATTTTTATGCTTTGTTTCCTTATGTATAAAGTGAGGATGATGTTAGTCATTATCAAATTGCATTGTTGAGAGAATAAAATGAATAAATACATGTCAAGTGCTTAGAATAGTCTTGTCATGTAGAAAAAACCCTGCATATCGGCTAATGTCAGTAGGTGTCCTCTAGTTTGCTAATTTGTGTCTGAAAAGAAAACCTTGTGCAAAATGAAAGCAGCCAGAGAGCTCATAAAAATGTGCTTATTGGGTGCTGGGTTCTCAGTGCCAAAAGAACAGATCTTATTATATTTGTCTTCCAACATGCAGCATGGTGCCTGGCATATGTGCCTGGCACATAGTCAGTACTCAGTAGGAAATGACTGAATGAGTGAATCTGTTCTCAGTCCTTAGTTCCTCTCACATCCTCTTTGGTACATACTTGTAAGTCCCTTGGCTTGAAATTGTCCAGAAGGTGGGGAAAGAAGGAGCACTCTCAGAGGTGCAGATTTAAGCCATCAAGTGCCAAGGACCTGTTCTTCCAAGATCACCTCTCCAGACTTTGCCCGGTACTTTGAAACCTTCGAAGAGTCTTGTTAAGAACCTCCTTCCATGTTTTTCTACTTGAAGTAATATTAGCACTGCAGATTTTTCTCTTTGCTGTCAAGGCTAGCAAGTAGGGTCAACTGCATAATGAGTAGATTAATCAAAACTTCAGATGCTGCCTCTAGCTCATAACTTACAGACTGACAGGTTCATAATCCTTAAAAAAATCATAATTTTCCCAAGGGAGCAGGGCTCTTCAATAATAAGCTATTCTTTTTTGTTTTCTAAAAAACATGAAATTTCTCAGTGAAAGGAATACGATCTCTTTCCCATCAACAGAATGCACTTCAATGCTAACAATTCAGCTAAAAAAATGTTTAAAGAAGTCCTGATGAAAGACTGATTCATACACATACACACGCACAAAGAAAAGAATGGGTTAAGCCTATAGACCTAGCTCACTGTCTTCAGTTCAGGAAATAACTTATGGCCAAGGAGTCATGCAAAAGTGCAACTTGCTATTAAGTCATTACGGTTGTGGGTTTAAAGTTTGTAGTTCACAGTCTGGACCTCCACCAATGTCTGAACAAATATAGCATGGTTGTTCAGGTTCCGCATTGAGGTCCTGAGATTTTGGATTTTTGTAACTGAAACAATATATTAAGCAATACTATTTTTAACATGGAATGGGATAAATATATCCTTTAAAAGTTCATGTGGCTCACAGCCTGGTTATGGACCTTCTCAGAAGCTAAGTACTAAAAAGTTATGGAGATAATAGTTATTCAGGTCTTCCTTGACTTTCGATGGAGTTAGAGCCTAATAAACTTGTCTTGAGTTGAAAATATCTAAGTTGAATGTGAATTTACAACCTCACCTACCACACATTGTGGCTCAGCCTCATCGGTCTCTACACATGCTCATAACATTGGCAGTAGCCTACAGCTGGGCAATATCATCTAACACAAAGCCTATTGTATAAAATAGGGTCTAACATCTCATGCAACTTACCTACTGTATTGAAAGTGAGAAACAAGATGGTTGTCAGTGGTTGTCAATGTATTGGTTATTTGCTTTTGCGATTGCCTGGCTGCCCTGCCCAGCATCACAAGAGAGCATCGTCCCCAGCATGTACCTAGCCTGGGAAAACATCCAAATTCAAAACTCAAAGTATGGTTTCTGTTGAATGCATATCACTTTCACACCGTCATAAAGTAAAAAAAGCCATTAAGTTAAACCATTGTAAGTTGGGGATCATGTGTATATAATAAAAATAAAAAAGTATTGTGACATTTATGATGAAAAACGTCTCTGATTTCAGTTTTAATCCCAGTGGTAACCTCTTTTAACTTTCTAAGCTCCTTCTTCATGTAGATATCATTATTCTAGGTAATTGGGAGATTGCTATATCTTAACTTTAGGATTTTAGGCTTTTTTGGCTTTACATAAGTATAGGAGCCTCTTGGGGAGCCTGGGTGGCTCAGTGTATTAGGTATCAGACTAGATCTCAGCTCAGGTCTTGATCTCAGTGCTGTGAGTTCAAACCCCAGGTTGGGCTCCACACCGAGTATGGAGCCTACTTAAAAAAAAGGATAGGAGACCTTTTCTGTTGAAGAGGGTCTCCCCTTATTCCTTCTTGATACTGATTACTATTCTTAATTATTAACTCATGTTTACTTCATTATACACATGCAAATATTATAATGACAGAAGCATGTGGCTTTTAAAAAAATCTTTCTCAGTGATTTAATTGTCTTGTTTTTCACTGAATTATTTATTTATTTATTTATTTATTTATTTTTTCATTGGATTTATTTTCCACCTATATTAAGTTTTAAAAAGATGTCATAATATGAACATTTCCTGACCATAGAATTGTCTTTTTTTTTTCCCCACAGAGCCATGTTTTCGAGAAGTCTCTATTCTACTGCTTCAATCTTGTTTGTTTTTTGGACCTGTTACCTGGTGTCAAAGTTTTCAATAAATTGGGGCAGATTTACACAGCTTGATGAATATTTGCTTCTAAATTGTAAGATATATTGGGAGGAAAGACACATATATCACTTATAATGAGAACACTCTTAGGATATGATACTAAAAAGTAGTTGTCTTTTTTCTCATGTGCAACTTGTGCTACAGCAAGCCCTCACTTTGCTCCTCTTGAATCCAGCAGGGTTTTTAGCTATAAAATGGATTTGGTAACTTCAAACAGCCTAGTCATCATTTCTGGTCCTGATAACCACATGTAAAACAAAGCAACAGTGATCTGAAACATTTCCAGGAGTCTAATTGTCCTGGCCACTCACCTTATTTTGTGAATAACCTGAAGGCAGTAAATTGACTCTTTTGTTGCCTCTTTCCGATTATTTTTTATGACAAACTTGTATTCTGTTCCTTTCACCATTACTGGAGGGCTTATTACAAACTGTGTGATTTGGATCTTACTTTCTAAATGTGAGTATACGCTGAACTTGGCAGTTCTTTTTTCTAAAGAAATATTTCATTTATGAGAGAGAGAGAGAGAGAGAGAGAGAGAGAGAATAAGCTGGAGGTGGGGGCAGAGGGAGAAGGAGAAGCAGACTGCCCACTGAGCAAGGAGCTGGACACTGGGTGATCCCAGGACCCTGAGATCATGACCTGAGCCAAAGTCAGATGCTTAACCAACTGAGCCACCCAGGTGCCCCTAAACTTGGTAGTTCTTAAAGAAAAAGGAAATGTATTAAATTCAACAGATGTTATGGACTGAATATTTGTGCCCCTTCCACCCCCCCAAATTCATATGTTGAAACTCTCCCCCACAATGTGATGGTATTAGGAAGTAGCCTTTGGGAGGTAGGAGGGATTAGATGAGGTCAATAGGGTGGAGCCCCTATGAATAGAGTCAGTGCCCTTATAACTATCTGAACTTGCATGTCCTCTTTCTCCTCATCATGTGGGGATACAACCAGAAGTCTGCCATCTACAATAGGAATAGGGTCTTCACCATGCTAGTACCTGATATTGGACTTTCAGCCTGCAGAACTGTGAGAAATTTCTGGTATTTATAGCTACCCAGTCTCTGGTAATTTTATTATAGTGGCTGGAACTGACTAAGACAACAGGAAAGATCCATATGACCTCTCTAATCAAGCTAATGTTCTGTGTTACGTCCAGACTCCTGTTCTGCTTCTTTTGTCACTAGTGTGGAGCCATGCATGAAGCTGTCTGCTTTTCTAGCACACAGCACCAGAGGAATCGTGTTAATTCATTCACTCAGCAGAACTGATTGAGTGCCCAGTGCCAGCATGCAGTGCTGGCACTAGGGACACAATGATGGAAAAAAATGTAGATTCTGTCACTGTTCTCCTGGTGCCCCTAGTCTATGAAGGGGCCAGACATTAACTGAGTGTTTACATGTGGATGTATCATTACAAAGGAAAAGCAGGGCTCTGCCAGGGCATATGGTCTGTGTCAGAGCTAAAGGTAGAGGCTGCTATAATGTGCCTCCCCTGGGGGCAGTACTGCCACCCAGGAGGAACTTTGGAAATCTGTAGAAGCACTTCTGTTAGCCCCTATAAATGATTGGAGGCATTTAATGAGAGAGGAACAGAGTGTTGGACATACTACAGCTCACAGGACACTTCTCTCTACCAACTATTGTCTTAGTTTAACATGACCTTCAAATGTCTTTCTGGATGCTTACATATTTAATTATCTGAGTTTGGAATTGAAGTCCACTTTACATAGAAATACTAAGTATTTTTGCATGACTTCAATGTTCAAAGAATTTTCTAAGAATGTAACTTTGGTGTAAGTGGAGGGAAGATTGTACTTTATTTTGTTTGCAACTTTAATAAGAGTTGCTCATTATTTTGGAAAATCACTTTGCTGGTGGCAGAGCTGCAGATGGTATTTGAGTCATCAACACAACAAATCTGTGTTGGTCTGCATTTGGAGCTCTTTCATTCTATATATGGAATCATAGGCAAACATGTGATTACTTTATTGGATCTTTTTATGTGGCCATGACTAATCATTTATACATTGAAATAGAGATTACTTTTTATTTTAAATTACTTTCCTTTAATTTCTGCTTTACATTACACTTTGGATACTACACTGATTGTTCTAGAAATTATATTTATATGGCGGTCATATGATTTGTAAATTTAATTTTAAGGCACTAACGGAGACATTACAAAATATTTGTTGTAAAAAGTGTTGGGTCTCATGAGGTCGAGAAGTACAAGTATATGACAACTTCTCAGGACAGGTAACACCTCACCTGAAGGCTGAATGATGAGTCTAGTTTAACTAGGCAAAAGGTGAGGGGAGGCATTGTGTTGGGCATCATGGTAAGGTATCCTTGGAGAATGGAGGCAGGACAATTCAACGTTCGAAAGAAATTCATGTGGCTGGTGCTCAGAGTGAGACAGGGTAGCATGAGGTGAGGATGGTAAGGTGAGTGGAAGCTGGTGCTTTCTAAGCCTTATAAACCAAGTTAAGTTAGATTTTTGGTTTTAATTCTAAAGTCAATCAAAAGCCATTGAAGGGCAGAGAATAATATCATATTTTCACTAAAACAAAAAAAAAAACTAAAAAACTGTGGTGTGGAGAAAAAAATTAGACGGGGTGGGATGCAGGATGAATGTGAGGGAGTGATGGTCCAGGTGAAGGATGACTATATTCTGAGTTGGGGTGTAGGTGGCGGCTATGATATATTTAGGAGATAAAGTGGATAAACTTTGGAATGAACTGTTTGTTTGTTAAAGGCACCACATTAGAGGATGGTATCTATGATGAATCACAGGATCTTGGCCTGGGCAAGTGGGAGGTGACACCATTCACTGAGCTATGGAACCTTGGAAGAGGAAGAGGACCTGGTTTGAGTAGGGTCAAGATCACAAGCCTGGACTTGGAATGTGGAAATGGTGATGCCATTGAGACCACGAGGTGGAGATGTTGAGTAGCCAATTGGAGGTTAGAAGAAGCTGACGGAAAAGTCTGGCCAGAGCTAGAAACTTGGGGTCATTTGTGTAGTCTAGGGGGGAGTTTTGGCTGTAATTGTATACAATGGGAATGTAATCTATAAAATGAGAAAGTGTCCGGGATAGAGCCTTGAGGAACTTTCAACATGTAGTATAGGAGGGTAATTCCTACAGTATGGTCCCCAGATCAATAGTCACAGCATTGCTTGGGAACTTGTTATTTAAAATAAATGAATGAGGTGTGCCTGGGTGGCTCAGTTGGTTAAACTACTGCCTTGGGCTCAGGTCGTGATCCCAGCAAGCTCCCAGCTCAGCAGGGAACTCTACTTGCTCTCTCTGCTGCTACTCCTGCTTGTGCTTTCTCTGTCAAATAAATAAATGAAACCTTTAAAAAGATGAATGAATGAATGAATAAGCTCACTAATTTTAGAACTCCAAAGTTACTCTGTGCAGTTTAGCTTATATAATTTCTGTGAGCATGAGATTTAAAAATTTATAATTGGCTGTAACCCAACATATTAAGTAGTGGGTAAGTTTATTGGCTATGTTACAATCTTGCATGTAATTACAAGAGGGAGAAATAACAGAAGAGGGAAACGTGGGTGTAGAAAGTCACCCTTTAGAGTCTGGCCTCAGCCACAAGCAGGCACAGGAGCAGCCTGACTGCAGTGGCCAGAGACCCTGGAAATAGTGTGATGTTTCTCAGCCTTGGCTATCCTTAAACATTTCATGGGAAGTTTTTTTTTTTTTTTTTTTTTTTTTTTTTTTTTACAGAATACTGATGTCTGGGTCTTACTCCAGGCCAAGTAAATCAGAATCCCTGGAAGAGTGGGTTCCTCATTTTAAAAACACTCCCTAGTTGATTATAATGTTCAGTCAAGTTAAGCATCTTTGAGCAGGTTCTTCGGTGAATTCAGGTTCTACTAATTGGGCTGTCCACCTTTCAGGTAGATTTGGAAGAATGGTTTATTAGATCAATCTCATGTGTCTAGGCAGAATATTCCAAGTTTAATAGGCCACCAAGAACCTCCTGTTTTGGGTGGTAGTTCCTAGTAAAACTCAGTTATGTATGCTTTTCTATTTTGTTAAATCCACCACTTTTAGCAACATATTGGCAATTAAAATATTTAAGCCAACTGTAATGCATTTGCCAGCGCTGAGAATAAGTAAATAAATAGATTTCATGCAGACTTATGAGTTTGTACTGTTTGGCACTAACCACAGTGTTGTACAATATGCTTCTGAATGAAATTATCTGAAGCGGGAGACAGGGAGGTTTATTTGTGTCAAGGCATTAAATGTTCATTTTTTTTTAAGTTGCAGGGAATTGAGAGGTAAGAAAACTTAAAAAAAAAGATTTTATTTATTTATTCATGAGAGACAGAGAGAGAGGGAGAGAGAAAGAGGCAGAGACCCAGGCAGAGAGAGAAGCAGGCTCCATGCAGGGAGCTCAACACAGGACTTGATCCTGGGACTCTGGGATCATACCCTGAGTCAAAGGCAGAATGCTCAACTGCTGAGCCACCCAGGCATCCTAAGAAAACTTTTTTTAAGGAGAATATGTAGAGAGAAATTGAATGGACAAACTGTACACACTGAAAATGCTAAGAATCATGCAGAGGAGTTATCGGTTTATAGAACCTGGTCTTGAGTCCTGGCTGCTCCTTTGATTCACCGTCATTTTTATCTGATGGTCAAGATCTAAAAATCACCACCAGGGGGCCCCTGAAGCATTTTTTTCCCCCTGAAGCATTTTTATCTGATTTCAAGGATGGAAGTGTCTTTCAGTGAGCACAGCTGATAAAATACCCCCAGTGCAAATTGGAGGGGTGCCTTGGTCCTTATTTAAAGTTTGGCTTTCTCCCATGGACATTTTCATCCAGAATGGAGCAGCAGCTGCAGAATGGCTTTGATATAGTCTGAATTTTATAAAAATTTTATTGTAATGTTGAATAATCTTTTATGCCTTGACTTCTTTTTGATAAGCTAAGGTTTTGTGTAAATTTGATATTCGTTGTGGTAAGGAAAAAAAAAGGTACATTTCTTTTTAAATTAAAGGCAAGAAAGTTAACTTTATTTTCTCTACCTTTTTACTGAGCTAGAATAACTAGGTATTTGCAAGGTCCATGCTGAGTGTGTGGTGGGTTTTCTTAACATCCCATTCTTTGTACCAGATCTGTCCTGAATTTACCTTTAGATCTTCTATTTCAAACCCTGAATTATTTTCAAATGAATAGTTAATTGTGGCACCTACAAGGCAACTATTGCTCAAGGGAATATTTGTAGCCGTAAGATATTTTTATCAATCCGGGCAATTCATTTAAATTTTTGAAGAAATATTTCTCATATTCAGATGGATACTAACAGATTATGAATCAATTTCAAATTGTTATTGTTTTTATTTAAATTATCTCTTTTAGGGATTCATACTACTTAAAATGAGATACAGGTAGTAAGACTGTTATTTTGAAGAAGTGGAAGATCATCAGCTTATTCTGCTTACATTTTAAATTGCTTTCTCTGGGTTTAACATTATTTATCTGAAGTATGATTATCCTAGGTATTAGACTTTTATAGTTTTATTGAAACCTACACTGAATTCAAAATTGAAGTTGTACCAAATACAAATTTTCTAGGACATGAATATATCCTAGAAAGATTGAATACATATAGGACTGACTCAGAAAGTTCTCTGACCCTGTATTCAGTGATAAGCAGAGGAGCACTTGGCAGGAATTAGCAGGAGAGATTTAAGCATCATAAACCTGGTGAGTATATATACCTTTTAGGATACTGCCCACAATCCAGATTTTATATATATGTGAAATCACATACTACATTCAGTTCTGTAAAACTTTTGGTTTCCCCAGACTCCATGGTTTCTTTATAGACAGAATGTTTTTGTGATGTGAAATAAACTTGAAGTTTAATTTGAAGGATGCTTAAGGCCCCTGGAGGAATTAAGTCAGAATTAAATTATTTAACTTTGTTTCTGTAACTGGTCCTTGGGTGTAAATGAGTCTGGGCACCTCCATGGTTTATCTGTGCTTTGTCTATGCATATGCCTTAGATTTATATTTTCTTCACCAGCACTTATGGATACATATTTTATATAAGTTTAAGTTGAAACACAGAGGAGTCAATCCAAATGTTTGCATTTGAAAGTTACTAGTAGATATGGTTTTTAGACTGAGAGACTTTCTTTACCTATCTAGGGGTTGCTTAGCTTCTAATATACATTTGGCAACCAGGAAATTAGAAAAATGTGTTTGGTTTTCAAAATAGATGCACTTGAGATGCAGAACGTAAAGCCTATGTCCTTTATTCAAGAAAGTGCTACTCATGTCCTGCTTGTTTCTGGACTCTTGATTTAGCCACATTCCTGTGAAGGCTGGTGAATTTGATTTTTCAGTCTACAGAAACCAGAGATGTTGGGGGTGGATGGGTGGAGGAGAGAGAAGATTCTGGGGGCCACAGTGATCAGCCACAAGAGGTGACTGCTGATGTTGAGAAGGACACATACAACTCATTCAAATAAAAAAAAAGCAGTAATTTTGGAACATAATTCAGCATTATTGAGATGGAGCTATCTTTTATCTCTTACTAGCCTTTGAAAGTGTTTCTGTATGGCACTGATATTTTCTAATGATGACTCTGTTGTTAGGGTTTTTTGTGTCCCAGGGATGCTGAGTGGGTGGGACTCGGCTGTATCCCCATCTCTCATTTCAACTCTTCTTTTTATCTATGTTATATGTTAGCATTTTATAAAAGGGCTTATCAGCTAAAATGTATATTTGAAAACCAACATTTTTGAGTACAGTTGGGTTCCATAATAAGGCTGAATCATAAAGAAAAGTTTAAATTATTCTTGCATTCTTTGTGTAAAAGACAGGGAAAGATACAAAATATGTCAGAAATATTAGTATTAAAATGGTGAAAATAAACGTTTTGTCATGATAGGCTCTAAATAACTATATGCTGAATGGATGAATTACAGAATGCAAAGAGAAACTCAGTGCATCAGAAAACTTGCCTTCCCTCACATCACTGAGTAAAAGCATTTCTAAATGTGACTCCTTTGTTGAATTTTGTTGTGTTTGTAGATACCTGGGTTCAGTCTTGTAAGAACAACTCAAATAGAGAAGTGACAACATTTGGCAAGGCACTTGTCGAAAGTGCCTTCAAGTATCATCCTGCAATCTTTGAAACATCTTTAAGAAATATATCATCAAAGTAGTTGGAGCAAAAGTTGATGATCTATTCTTTTACAAATGTAGAAATTGAGACTAAAATCAGCTCTGGAGGCAAGTATTTTGTCTATATAATTAATTTTTTTTCAATTTTATTAGTTAACACACAGAGAAATACTGGTTTTTGGAGTAGAATTTAGTGATTCATCTCTTACATACCACATCCAGTGCTTATATCAGTTAAAGTGCCCTCTTGAATACCCATCATCTATAATTAATATATTTAATTAAAGAAAAGTGTGCTTATTTTTTAAAGGTATTTAATTTAATTGCTATTTTGTGCATTGAAGGTCTTTGCCAAAAATGAGGCAGAGCTAAACATAGAATCTTATATATATATGACATATATAGTTAAGATTATAAAATATAGTATGTTTATATATATATAAAATTATATATTATATATATATAAAATGGAAATGTGCAGCTCAGTGATTTATTACAGGGGTTGGCAAACTTTTTGTGTAAGAGGCCAGATGGTAAATATATTAGGCTTTGTGGGCCATATGGTCTCTGTCACAATTACCATTGTTACTGTAAAAACAGACACAGACAATATGTAAACTTATGTGTCCTGTGTTTCAATAAAGCTTTATTTACAAAAAGCAGGTCGTAGAATTGGGATCTGAGTGTTCCTGGGGCAGAGAGGGAAACTGACCATGATGGCCACCTCCCACCTCCCTGCCCACCAGGCTCCTTGGGCCTATCTCCAGCCAACCACAACTGGGAGCAAAACCTTCCTACCACCAAGGATAGCCCACTCCAATAAAATGTGGCAGGGGTGGGGGGCATGGCATGGAAGGGAACAAGAATTTTCTCTCATTAGAGAAGTTCTTGCCTAGATAATATCCTGTTTTGTCTCTTGACCAAAAAGCCTAAAAAACTTACTATCTAGTCATCTACAGGAGAAGTTTGCCAATTTCTGTTCTACTTTCTCACCAATACTTGGGTGTTGCCAGTCTTTTTAATTTATTCTGATGGGTCTGTACTTATATTGCATTGTGATTTAGATGTGTATTTCTCTAGTTTCTAAAGACATTGGGCTCTTCATCATGCTGACTGGCCATTTGAATACCATCTAAGGAGTGTCTTCAGGTCTCTTGCCCATTTTTCTTTTGGGCTTTTTCTTATTGATATGTAAGAGTTCTTTATATATTCTGGGGATGAGCCTTTGTCAGTTATGTGTTACAAGTTTCTTTTTCTGCTGAGTGATCTGTTCTTTTACCTCATGGTATTGTTTGATGAACATAAGCTCTACGTTTTTATTTCCCCATCTTTTCCTTTATAGTCATGCTTTGTTCAGGAAGCCTTCCCTTCCCTTGATCACGCAAATATTCCCCTAAATTGGCTGTCTCTCAGATTTCAGTGAGAATCATTTGGAGGGCTTCTCAGGGCACAGGTGACCAGGCTCCACTGCCAAATTTTCTGACCCAGGAGGTCTGGGGGTGTTAGTTGGGGAAGCTGGAGAATTTGCATTTCTAACAAGTTCCTAGGTCCTGCTGGTCTGGGGACTACACTTTAAGGGCCAGTGGTCCAGAAGTTTTGCCGCTTTGCCTTTCATATTTATATTTTTATCCTCTAGTAATTATGACATGAGGGTCAACTTTCATTCCTTTGCTATGGAAATCCAAGTACCATTTGTTGAAAAGACTCTTCTCTCCACTGCTCTGTATACCAAATGTCTATATGTGTGTGAATCTTTCCAGTCTATTCCACTGGTCTCTTTGCCTACCTTGGGCTAGTAGCACACTGTCTTCATTACTGTAGCACTGCCATAATCCTACTATCTAGTGGAGCAACCTCATACCTTTCTTCCTTCAATATGTTTTTATGACCAGCTTGTCAATTCATATGCACACACCCTATCAGAGTTTGGATTAGAACTGCATTGGATCTGTAAATCATTTTGGAAGAATTGACGTATTAACAATGTTGAATCTTCTAAACCCAGTGCTTCTCAGCCTACCCCCCATATGCCCCCTAAAGAATCTTTCTTAGGATTTTCCCCTAAATAGCCCCCACTCTCCTGAAATTTTAATGCCACAGATATACTGTATATCTGTGCCTTACACATAAAAACAGATTTTTGTATCCCCCCCAAAACCACTTTTTATCCCTTTGGAGGGAGATTTCATCCCCACTGTGACTATGAATCCCAATCATAGTGTAGCCTTCCATTTATTTAGATATTCTTTTATTTATCTTAATGATGTTTTATTTTTTTTTGCACAGTAGTCATAAACATCTATTTGTGGGTTAATACCTAGGTCATTAGTATTTTGGAACTTAGGGTTCATATCCTTTTGGACTGGCTGTGAAGCTCCCATGCAGGCTCAGGGAAACAGGTATGGTCACTGCTGTGCAGGGCACCTTGGCCTCTTGACTCTACACCCAAGGGCTTGCCACGTGGCTGCCCTATCTCATCAAGTCCTGATTTGTAGGATCCATTTTTCTAGACATCCTTGAGGGGCTCCTCCGTTGCTCAGTTGGTTGTGTCCAACTCTTGATTTCGGGCAGGTCATGATCTCAGGGTCTTGAGCTCAAGCTCCGAGTTGGCCCCATGCTGGGCATGAAGCCTGCTTAAGATTCTTTCTCTCCCTCTTTTTCTGTCCTCCTCCCTCCTCAATCTCTCTCTTAAAAAAAAAAAAAAAAAGACATATGCTTGGAAGTTCTCGTGTAATTCCAAACCCATTTGTCATTTGTGGCTATAAAATAAGATAATTTATTTGGCTTTAAGTGTAGAACAGACATTTGGAAAGAAGGGCCACGTCTTGGAACACGTTCATAATTAAAGGCATAAACAACAGTAATTATTTTTCTCCTGGTTTACGAGAACAATGAGAAGATGCATCAGTAGATGGCGCTGTTTCTCAATAATAGAGAAAGCCCTAACCTGGTGGAGTAGGTTTGAGAAAACTATTTTTCTGCTAAATTGGAATTAAGAATAATATAAATAACACTAGCAAAAGTTCTTTGGAGTCCCTTGTGATCTACTTCTCTGCTGAGTTTAATTAAAGTCAATGAAAAAGCTTATGCTGTCCAACACCCCACCCTCTTACCTTTGGTGGGCCCAGGCTCTAACTGTGTCTTTCCTCAGACCAGGCTGAAGGAAATGACAGCACAGTGTACAGTTGGTGTGGCCTGGATACTGTCACCCAGACGGAAGCCCCAGGTGCCCTCCTGTGTGTGGTCCTGTGCTCTGCACAGAGGGCAGCTCTGGTTTTCATTGTGAGACCATCTGTGTGGGAACTTCTCCCACATTCTTGTTATTTGATCTTGGCAAACGATTTGATCTCTCTGACCTCAGTTTTGTTGCCTGAAAACCGGAGAGATTATCTACATGACACAGGGTGTTGTGAGATTAAATGAGGCAATGCCTGTATAGCATTTAGCCTGGCGCGGAGCAGTGACAATGTGCCATTGTGATTAGTCTGTGCTCCCTGGAGCTTTGAAAGTGGCATAGAAAGTAGAGCTCATGGGCTGTAAGTAGTGACTGTCGTGTGGCTGGGGGGTGAACATCATCAAACTGGGCTACTTGCAATGCTCTTGGGTTTGAACTCTGCAGCTCAGCATATGGCCTTTTGTAGCAGAACCCAGATCACTTTGCTTCCTGGCTTCCCTGGGGAGCTTGCAAAAAATAGCAATGCCCAGCCCTAGAGATTCTGATTTAATTGGTCTGGGGAGAGTCAAGTCCAAGGAGACCCTAGGGGGCAGTTGTGTTGAGACCTCCTGTCTACAGCATGCCATCCTTACATGGTGTCACCTGCAGAGGTGAGACTAGGTCTCAGGCTTCTGGTGTGGTTGCAGGTTAGTATCTGAGCATCTGTGGAATATGAGAGCCGATCCTTTCCTCCTGGGTGTGGTGCAGGTCACTGACAGCTATCTATAATAGCCAATCCTGACTGGGCCCAGGTGTGATTAAAATATAAGGGACATGTTTCCCCCTCAGAGTATTTCCTGAAATAGAGAAATAAAGACAGATTCAAGAACAAATTATGGACAGCATCATGAGATACTGTATTTTTCCACCTTCTTCCTGTTTGTCTGCATTTGTGCCTGTTTGTATGTCTGTGTGTAGGCCTGTCTGTTCTCTTTCATCTTGTCTGCTTCTGTTCATTCTGCTTCTGTGTTTCTCTATCTGCATGTCTCTCTACTCTATGCCTGTCTAAATATTTTTCTATTAGTTTCTGTCTTGCTTTGTTTGTGTCTCTCTCTTGACTCCTTTGTTTTTGTGGGGCCTGATTTATATACCCCAAGGTCACCAAGTATATTAGTTGGGTATCCAGAGAAAAAGAAATAATAGATCATATCTATCTATCTATCTATCTATCTATCTATCTATCTACCTATTACCTATCTATCTACCTATTTACCCATCTATCTACCTATTTATCCAATCAATCATACATACAAAGGGAATTATTACAAGGAGTTGGCTCACATGATTGTGGAAGCTGACAAGTCCCAACATCTATAGTTGGCAAACTGGAGACCCAGGAGAACTTATGGTATAAGTTCTAGTTTTGTCCAAGTCCAAGGCGAGGAGGAAACTGATACCTTGGTTCAAACCAGTCAGGCAGAGACCAATTCTCCAACTTTTTGTTCTATTCAGACCTTCAATGCATTGGATGAGGCCCACCCAAACTGGGGTGGGCGATCTGCCTTACTCAGTCTACTGATTCAAATGTTAATATCTTCCAGAAAAACTCCCATAGACACACCCAGAATGATGTTTGACCAGATACCTGGGCATCCTGTGGTCCAGTCAAGCTGACATGTAAAGTTAACCATCACACTTTAGAAGTTCCTATGTCTATCATCCTTGAACTTCTGGATCATAGAAATCTTAAACTGGCTAATGGAGGCTTTCAGGGAGATCCTTGTGTTCTCCCACCCTTATGTCTATAGTACACCCAGTGATATTACATGCAGGGCTATTACATGCAGTAGTATTACGTGCAGCGACTTCACATGCAGTAGTCAGGTAGATATTTCCTTTCTAGGCCTTTTCTAGGTTATGACCATGTATGAGACCATTGAATTTGTGATCTCTTTTCTCTCTATTCTAATATATCATTACACAACTAGGTTAAACATTGGTCCTTTCTGTCACTATTTATTAATATCATTTGGATTTTGAGAAAATCAAAACAGAGTTCCAACTTCCAGCTAAAAGAACTCAGCAGTCTAACTATGCAACTACTTGATTTCCCCCCGGTCCTCTGTCTTGAGGAAAAAGCTCACTCACCTCAAGCTCCTTCCTTACTGGAATTTTGTCCGACATCCCCTGACAGTTCAATTCTTTATCAGCCAGGACACACACCCCTGGGCTGCTCTGGGTGTAAATGGTCTTCTGGAAATAGCTTAGAGTTTGAAAATATAGGTTTGTCAGGACATAAATTTTATGATTTTTAAACATAACTTAAAAGGTTTTAAAACAAATTGCTCTACCCGACAGGAATACAAGAAAAGGCAGGTTTATAACTATATAATAGGAATATAACATCCTGAGCTAAAGACTATGTAATTATGCTGGTGTTTTGCATCCTTTTTTGAAAATCTCTGTGGAAAATTATTTCAATTTCCCTGTTTTCATATGGGACACTTAAATGTTTCCAATAGTTTTATATCTTGGAGAGAGTAGGGCAAGAAGCAGTCTCAAATATTTAAACACTTTAAAAAATATGTAGTAGTCTCTGTGCTCTTGCTGCCTGGCAGACTGGAGGTGGAGGTGAGGGTTCTGGGAAAAGAGATGAGGGGCAGAGCTGGCTGGGGAGAAAGTCAGAGAAGGTGAAGCATAGACAAGGATGTCCCAGGGCTTTCTCCCTCAGGATGTCAGCAGCCACCTCTTGGCAGCGCTGGTCAATACTTAAACTTATCTCAGAAAATCCCCCACTCTCTGGGAGCAAGTTCAGAATCAATCGGGGCCATTCCCAATCAATCCAGTGGTATATACAGGTCAGCAATGGGGCCTGGGATACACTGTGGCTGTCAACTGTGCTGGATTTCTTGAAGCCTCCCAGGCTAATTTAGAGGCAGATGGTTTTTCATACTTCAAAGGAATTCAGCTTTTAAAGTAAAAGTTGAAGGAGGAGGCAAGGAAGGTCCCCTAACATTCAATGTGTTCAGGTTGGCTGAGCACAGATCAGGAATTTGGTTAGTGGCACTAAAGAAATATGGATGAGAGGACCAACAAAGGGTGTGTCGTGAAGAAATGACTGCTTGATTTGCTTTGAGGAAACCTGTGTAGGAGGCCCCTAGGGATAAACTGCTTGACTAGCCGTGGGCCAGGATGTATCTGCTTTTTCAGAGTTGCTGTGGGCCAAAAGTTATCAGAACCTGATCTATGGTCGGATCATTTCTATAGGCCCCCAGCACTCTCTGAAGCCTTGTCTTAGCACCATGCCATTCCTGGCTCCTCTTCAGCGATGGCACCTACAGTTCCTCGTGTACATTCTTCTGCCCTCTTCAAAACCAGAGTCTGTAGGCAGAGAGACTTGTATGGGAAATCCACCATCTTAGCCTTCTGGGCTGCACTTGCTGGCTGCCATCTCTCTCTCAATCGAACTATAAGCTCCTCATCAGCAGGGTGACAAAGAGGCTCTCCTTGACCAAACCGGTCAGCCTCGTCTGAGCTGTCTTCTTGACTAGGCCCTGACCTTGGGCCCTGCCCTTACCCCATTTAGTCCAGTTTGGGAAGAATCATGCCAGACCATTTGGGTGGAAACCACCTACCCTCCATGTCAAATTAGATTCCTCATCTCCACAGCGTCAGGGTCTTGTCATCCTGTCCTGATTTCAGCAAGAATCCTGTTGAATCGGTTTAGCAAGAATTCTCTTTTCTGCCTGATGGTTTTTGTTTTTTTTTCTCTTAGAGCAAAAGTTTGAAAACTTTGTTGTTTTTTTTTTTTAATTTGTTTTTGTGTTTATTCAACTATAGTTAGCCTACAGTGTTCTATTAGTTTCAGGTGTACAATAGAGTGGTTCAACAAATCTCTACATTACTCAGTGTCCATCAGGATAAGTGTACTTTTAATCCCCTTCATCTGTTTTACCCATCCCTCCCACTGGAGACCAGCAGTTTGTTTTCATAATTACAGTTTTTTGTTTGTCTTTTTTTCTTTGCTTGTTTGTTTGTTTTGTTTCTTAAATTCCACATGTGAATGAAATTATATGGTATATGGTATCTGATTTATTTCACTTAGCATCACACCCTCTGGGTCTGTCCATGTTGTTGCAAATGGCAAGGTCTCATTCTTTTTAATGGCTGTACAATATTCCATCATATATATATATATACACATATATACACACACACATATATATATATATGTTGGAATATATATACATATATATTTTTAAAATATTTTATTTTTATTTATTTATTCATGAAATACACATAGAGAGAGGCAGAGACATAGGCAGAAGGAGAAGCAGACTCCTAGCAGGGAGCCTTATGCGGGACTAGATTCCAGGACCCTGGGATCATGCCCTGAGCTGAAGGCAGATGCTCAACTGCTAAGCCACCCAGGCACCCTGAGGATAATATGCTGTTTTTTTTTTTTTTTTGATAGAGTAGTTCTGAGAAGCTAATGTGACAATATGAGATGTCAGGCACTTCATATTTGCCCAATAAATGATTACCATTGTTATTATTATTAGTAATAAAAATGGCAAGATGACTACCTAGTCTGGGGCATGTTAAGAAGGGTATAATTCCTTGTAGAATTTGTCCACTTGTTCTAAGCCTTTTCCATTCTGTTATGGACTGAATTGTGTCCCCCAATCATTGAAGCCTTAACCCTCAATGTGATTACTTTTGGAGATAAAGCGTTTATGGGGGTAATTAAGTTTAAATGAATTCATTAGGTTGGGGCCTAATCTGACAGGAATGGTGCCCTTATAAGAAGAGGAAGAGACATGGGAGATCTCTCTGTCCCCACACTCCCACAGAGGAAAGGCCATGTGAGGACATAGCTTCCATCAACAAACCAAGAAGAAAGGTCTTACCAGAAACCAACTTTGGCACCTTGATCTTGGTTCCAGAACTGTAAGAAAATAAATACCATGAGTGGGTAGTATTTGCTAAGTCAGCAGAACTGACTGAGACACATTTCAAGGCCCACAGCTTGTCATTGAGCTCCGTATTGTATAAAGCCCTCCTCCTTTCTCACACTGTAATTCCCTTCCCCCCAATCCTTGTGTTCTTACTCATTCCGTCTGAGTTGTTATCAATTCAAGCCGTTATTTCCAAATTTTGGCTCTTTAAAGACTATGATTATCTTCTCATCAAACTGTCTTCCACATAAAAATTGGTATTCAATATTTTGAGTTTACAATTTTATGTGACTAAGGCACTAATTCATTTTGTAAACAGGCTTGGGATGGTTAGGAGAATAACAGAGAAATGACACAGACTTGGAAGACTTCCTGGAGGAGCTCTACCATGTGTTAAGAAGGGAGGAGAGTTTCACTATTTTGGCCAAAGAAAAGGTGGAAGGCTGCATTTTTTTGAGGCTCTAAGCCCATTAATGTTTGTAATTCAACTCTTAAAGGAGTAAATCCCCTTCCATGACACCATTTGGATAAGCAGATGTTCCAGTTACGTGTTGCCTAATAAACCACCACATGATTTAATGGCTTAAAATAACAATGAGGATTTATTTTGTCCATGAATCTGAAGTCTGGCCAAGGCTTGGCAGGGACAGCATGTCTCTGTTTTACATGATGAAAGCTAGGGCAGATCTACTGGGAGCTGGAGGAACGATGGTCAAGATGGCTCTTTCACATGGTTGGTGAGTCTAGTTACTCAAGCAGACTCTGGGTCAGGACCTCAATTTCCTTCCATATGGACCTCCCACAGGCTGCTTGGGCTTCCTCCCAGCATGGTAGCTGGGTTCTAAGAATGAGGTCTTAGGAGACAGAAGAAAGTGGAAGCTTCCAGTTGTTAAGGACTGAACCTAGAAATTAGCACGGCATCACTTTTGCCTTATATTCCATCAGTCAAGTTGTCATGAAGCCCAGATTATAGGGAAGTGTCTCTAGGCTCCACCTCTTAATGAGAGGCATGTCAAAGAATTTTGAGTCCATGTTTTAAATCTGGCACAGCAGATGGTATACATCAAAAGTTCTCAAACCCTAGCTATATTTTACAGATATTTTGAAGTTAAAAATAAAACACCAATGCTTGTGACCACCTCAAGAGATCCTGGTTTGACTAAATAGTGAGAGGCCTACATAGGTATTTAAAAAACTTCTGGGTGATTCTGACAGGCAAACTGGTCTCTGGGCCAAAGTTCCTATTTCCTAGGATTGGCAAAGACGGGCCATGAGTCTCAGCATGAGAATGAGTCTCCTCCTGTCATCCAGAGCCCAGGAAGAAGGATATACAGCTCAAGAAGTTGACTCAAGAGTTGTCCCAACACCACTGCCTACCAGGTAAATTACTTCCAAATGAGTGTAAAGGAAAAACTTTTGAGTAAATGGACCTGGCATTGTCATACACACTTTTTTTTCACATTATGTTTTACCTGCAGTTTGTAAATATTACAAACAAAAATCAATAATGCTGCCATATTGCCATAATCCAATTTGTCTTTTCTGATTGTGCGAAGCATGAGTAGGCATTTGGCATCACATTTCCAGACCTCAGAGAGCGATGTTAAACATTTATAGTGCATTTAATCATCTGTCAGAAATGTTTAAAGGCATAATGTCTCATTAATAATTATTAAACCATTGAGTCGCACAGAAGGAGATGTTTCCCTCCTTACTTACATAATGACCGGTAACCACTAAAATGTAGGTCATTTGTGATGCACGGCCAGCACCTCTGATAGTGGAAATCTGCTTGAGGAAATTAATAAAAAATCTTATTAAGAGATAGGCTTTTAGAATGGAAGAAAACATGCATACGGATTGCTCACAATATATTCAGCCAGGGCAAAGTAGATGCTCCCTCCCGATTCAGAGTCAGGTTGAAATTCAGCCAGGTAATTGCTAGGAATGAAGAGATGTGAAAGGAAATGATCTTATTTGCTTCCAGAGGTTAGATAACTCATTTCAAAATGCCCAGCTTTGGGCTTTTATTCATAAGTATATGTATCATTTTATGAATAAAAGAGATACATAGTTTAGATTTGGAATGAGGCTGGGATGGAAGATACAATCTGAAATTTTTAGGGCTTGCATTTTATTTCCAATGCTGTTTGTGAGGATTTTTTTATTTTATAAGAACTTTTAATATCAAGCAATGCCATTTTAGCTTCATATAAAATAAGAATTGAATTACAGCTGTTGTAGATCCCACCCCCCATCACTCCATATGTAGCCTAGAGAATTTAAAGTGTTAGCCCTCAGAAAATTTGCAAGTTGTATTTGTCTTTACAGCAGCTGTTGTGATATCGACTCTTCTTGTTTTTCATTTTTAACCTTAAAGTTTCTTCATTCTGAGTGAAAGTGAAGCTTCACAGTCTGTATAGGTGACAATTGCATGATCCAATCAACCAAGGTGGTGGGTCAAGGTTGTATGGAATCGTTATGGATGTCCCAGGCACTCAGTTTTGCTCTGGTGTGACATTCTGTGATGCCAGCATTCTTTCAGTCAAGCTTTGGAGTCTTTCACACCTGGCTCCTTCCTATGCTTGGGCTAGTCTTTGGCACAGGTATTACATACACAACATTTGTCTTTGTTGCTCATCCTTCCAGTTCTGAGTCAATAATTAGTAACCACATCCTTTCCTGCCAGTTGTCCTTCTGTGCAGTTATTAAACATAGCATTGCCCATTGATCTTAGAACCGCTGTGGGTTGAAGCCCTTTTAGTTGCAACTCATGGGGAAAATAATCAGAACACTTGTTTGTGTCATCACATCTCACTAAGGTTTTGGGAAGGAGGACTACATTTCAAATGCCTGTCAAAATTTGGTAAGATGGGATTTCATGTTAATGTGCCTGAACCAATTAACAAATTTATGCCCTTCCCTTGTCCATAAATGATTTAAAGCACTTATAAGAATACATTCAATTTTTCAAAACTCCATAAAGACATGTAGGTGAGAAATGAGAAGAGAAATTACTTGGTGGAGATAGAAAAAGGAGCCAGGAAAGAAGCCAAAGCAAAAATGCAGACCATACAATCTGTTACTCTTGTAGCAGATGGGCCTCAAATTGCTCTGTAAGTATTCTAGAAACTAAATGAAAAGGGATATTTGATTGGTTATACTACTGAGTTCATGAGATTAAAAACAAAACCATCCATAAGGAGTGCATCATTCATTTCGATGCCATGGTAAGAATAACATTCCTTCTGGGATTCTTCCCGATGAGAACACTGTATAATGCAACAGTACTCTCAGCTTCCTCTGTGTAGGTATTTGGGGCTCCCTTGGAGTGCCTCTCATTATGTTTCTCAATGTAGACTGATAGTGTCACACCATAGCCCAAGTCAGTGGAAGCTTTTCAATGGGAGGCAGTAGAGAGGGAAAGGGGTCAGAGACTTTGTTAGCTAACAGATATCTGCTGGTCTTACTTAAATCAGGAGTGGACTTTAGAATATCTGGATGGAAGGATAAAAAGGATAGATTTCATATATCCTCCAAAACATTTTTTTTCCTCTAAGTTGAGCTTTGGATAAGTACCCAAAGGCAGCAGCATGTTTAATGTTATACTTCCAGGTGAATGCTTAGGGTGTATGCCTTTAGTGTCGCCAGTTAAGTGTGGAACCCAGATGCCCTAACTGCCTGGCTGGAGTAAAGCTGATATGCCCTGTGAAATTGAGGGGCTGGGATGGCATTTCCCTGAATCAACCTCCATTTGGATCTGCTAGGAGGTGAGCTGTGTACGAGGGCAGAGGGCTGAGTTGTATTTTACCGTCTCTGAGCAGTTTTGCAATTACTGTCTCAGGAACATGAGAATCAAAGAAGATGAGCTGGCAAATAATAGTCAGGGTGAGTCAATGCCAAAGGCAGAAGGAGTGAAGAGGTAAGGTGGCTGATCTGTGCAGATTGCCAGTTGCACCTAAATGGAGCTTTCTGAGAAAGCAATGGGTTCACTTGTCCTTTAATTCATGCAGTGCGGATCCCTGGGTGGCGCAGCGGTTTGGTGCCTGCCTTTGGCCCAGGGCGCGATCCTGGAGACCCGGGATCGAATCCCACATCAGGCTCCCGGTGCATGGAGCCTGCTTCTCCCTCTGCCTGTGTCTCTGCCTCTCTCTCTCTCTCTGTATGACTATCGTAATTAAAAAAAAAAAACTCATGCAGTGCATACTGCGTGACTACTGGTAAGCACCGTGCTGGATGCTGGGCATTCTGATTAAAAAAAAAAAAAGCAATGGCTTAATTGTCTCTTTCCATTTTTTCTGTTCTCATCTTCCACAGAGAGATGGATGTTCCTATACCTCCCACCAGAGGTTCTGGAGCTCACAATTTGTCTTCCAGCTTCTCAACACCAATGACCTTCAGAAAACAGAGGGTCAAGCCTACTCCTCTGTGTTCTGATAATGACAGAGGTTCTGGTGTCAAGAAGAGCATTGCTTTCATTTTCTCATTCTTACATCAAGTAATAAGATGATGGTTAGGAATTACTGTCAGCAACACAGATATGAGAGGGTCATTCTAGCTTCCTTGCTAGAATAATTGTTGGGAAGCCATAGTTTTATGCTGAGTGATTTTGAGACCTAATTACTGAATCTGAATGGCTATGTTTTAAATGTCAGTAATAGTAGAAAAAGATCCTTTATTCTTAAGGGCCAGCAGGGAATGAGCAGTACAAAATGTTCTCATTAAAATTTCCCTTCTCCTTTTAAAATAGAGGATCAAAGACTTCCCAGAGTTCCCATCATTTAAAAGAGATGTATACATATATGAGGAATGACACATAAGAAGACTCAGATCTTTACCACGGCACACAGAGTCCGCAGAATAAGGGAAAATTCAAGCTGGAAGGCAACGTCTAGCTCAACCTCCTCATTTTGCAGATGAGGAAACTGTCCTAGAATGGGGCATCACTTATAAATGTCATAAGGTTAACGGCAGAGCAAGTATTGAGTTCAGTGCTCCTCTTTCTGAGTTTAGTGGCCTGTCAATAGTGTTTAGTACATACCAATTGTCTCATTCTTCCTTGCTCCCAGAATATTTACTTGATGGTTGTCATAACGTCCCTAGCCCCAGGGGCATAGAATGGTGATTGTCATGGTAAGCATGTTCCCCTTTGCCAGCCCGTATGCTCTGGAATATGATATGTAAGAAGAGGAGCTTTTCTAGTGCACTTTGGAACAGTTCTGCCTCCTGGGGAGGAGGGAGGCACTTGAGAACAGAGACCTTGGGCTAATCCTCCCTTTACTTTGTTCTTTGGACACTGTCATAGAGCACACAAGGCTTCTAGCCATGACAACTCCCCTTTTGATTGTAAGAAGAGTTGGTTGCCATTTCCTTGAAGTTGACAGAGTGGAAAGATAAGATCAGTCTCATCCCTGTAGATATTATTGATCTTCTGAGCAAGCCTGTGGCTGATTACATCTTCCCATTAGATTAGCAGAACTCTTCTTTGATTTAAATCAGGCAGGAGGGGCGCCTGGGTGGCTCAGCAGTTTGGCTCCTGACTTCGGCCCAGGGTGTGATCCTGGAGACCCGGGATCGACTCCCATGTCAGGCTCCCTGCATGGAGCCTGCTTCTCTCTTTGCCTGTGTCTTTGCCTCTCTCTCTGTATCTCTCATGAATAAATAAATACGATCTTAAAAAAAAAAAAAAAAAACAGCCAGGAGTAATGCCTGGTATGTTCTTTTTTTTTTTTAATTTTATTTTTTTTATTCATGGGGGGTGGTTAGAGACACAGGCAGAGGGAGAAGCAGGCTCCATGCAGGGAGCCTGCTCCTGCTCCCGGGTCTCCAGTATCACGCCCTGGGCTGAAGGAGGTGCTAAACAGCTGAGCACTTGGGCTGCCCTCATGCCTGGTATGTTCAAGAATAAATGAGGGCCAGTGTGCTTGGAACCATGAAAATAGAAGATGAGGTAGGAGGTAAGGGGAGACCAATCAGGCAGGATTTTGTAACATGGTAGAGTTTAGCTTTACTCTGTGAATGAGAAGCCATTGGAGAGTGAGCAGAAGCATGATGTGTTCTGACACGGTGTAACTAACTGAACCACTGTGGCTGATATGTTGAAGAATAGAACTGTAGGAGGTCAAAATAGAATCAGGTTAGATCTGTTTGAGACCCTATTGACATAATCCAGGGGAGAGAGGGTGTGTAGCTTAGACAAGGAGAGTGGTGTAAAAGTGGAGAGAAGGCATCAGTTCTGGAGATATTCTAGAAGTAAGACATTTTCTTTCCTCCTTCATTTCCATTATTTTCTTTTTTTTCTTTTCTTTCTTTTCTTTTTATCCTTTCCTTTCCTTCCTTTCCTTTTCCTTTCCTTTCCGTTTCCTTTCCTTTCCTTCCTTTCCCTTCCTTTCCAAGAAAGGCAGACTGCTACATGCAGCATCTCATTTGGATGAACTATGGATTCTTGGAAAACTCCACTACCCTGTGTTTTTTCCTAAGAATGATTTAGAGAGCATTTTTGGAGCTCGCAGAGGTAAGCACAACTGCTTGGATACCCAGACTGAAGAAGGGTTCCCCTTATCAAGGAAGGATGTCCTCTTTTATCAACAGTGCAGCTTTAAAAGGGATGCACAAGGAATGGTTGAGGAAAGAGAAAGGGGCACCTGCTTCACATACAGATCATCCCAATCAACCTGGAGATCAAAGGTGATGACAGATATTGCTGCCAGCTTACCTTCACAGCCAGAACATTTCAAGACATAAAGGAAATATCTCTATCAATTGCTTAATTCCTTACTTATCTGTCAATTATATCAAGAGAGAAAAGAGGGGATATCTAGAAAGACTACTAGATTTAATGGCCTAAGCAATGGGGAGGTGAAGATGCAACATACGAGGATGGAAGAACAGTTTCAGGAGGAGCATATTCACGACGCAATATTGAGTTACTGAAACATTAATTTTGAGGCACCTATTCTACTTATCATAGAGATGTTAAGTTGGCTGTCAAATCAATAAGTGGAGTTTCAGGGGAGAAGTCAAGCAAGAAATTTCACTTGGTGAATTATATTACACTGGTTTATTACACTGGTCAGTCATAGCACTGGACATGATCAGCAGGGGGATGAAGATAGAATAGGAAAAGGGAGAGACCACAGAGCTGAACTCTGTAGTCATCTACATTGAAGTTAAAGTGAACTGGAGACTGAGAAATTAGCACTCATGAAGTAAGAGTAAACACTAGAGAGAGGGTGATCCTTGGAGGCCAATGAAAACTAGCAAGGAGTGATGAGTAACTAACTGTGGCCAATAAATTTCAGATCAAGTTGGCTCAAACCATTCCATAATATAAAGACAAGCCCAGGGGATCCAGTTTGGCTCAGTGGTTTAGCGCCTGCCTTTGGCCCAGGGCGCGGTCCTGGAGACCTGGGATCGAATCCCATGTCAGGCTCCCGGTCCATGAAGCCTGCTTCTCCCTCTGCCTGTGTCTCTGCCTCTCTCTCTCTCTCTCTGTGCGACTATCATAAATAAAAAAATAAAAAAATCTATTTAAAAAAAAAAAGGACAAGTCCAGGGTTTCCTCCTCCTCCTCATTCTTCATTTCTCCTCATCCTTCTTATTTTTCTTCTTCTTTAGAATGATAGAGAGAGATGGTGATGGTGTGTGTGTGTTGGGGGGAGTGGCAGAGGAAGAGTGAGAGAGAGAATCCTAAGCAGGCTCCACGAGTGCAGCCTGATGTGGGGCTTGATCTCATGACCCTGGGATCATGACCTGAGCTGAATTCAAGAGTTAGATGCCCAAACAACTGAGCCAGTTTCCATTAGAAGGAAACCCAAGCACCTCTGGATTTCCTTCTAATATTCTCCAATTGTCTTGGATGGGGGGAGATGCTTGCATTTCTTCAAGATGGATGCCTCTGACTTCAAGGTCTGTTTGTGTAGAGTTCTTAATCTCTACTTGGCATTTTGACTCCTCTGTGCACTGCACGATTTGCTATCACACCACTATACTGGAGACCAATCTACCCTCCCTTTCTCACTATCTTTAGGCTATGTTCAGTAGACTGGTAGATTTAGGGATACCTAGGATTGGTAACATCACAGGGCAGCACAACATACAATGGAATTCATAACTGGGATAGGCTAGGTTATGCTGTGGTAACAACTCTAAACAGCAATGGCTTAAACCAACAAGTGTAACTCATCAAATGGGCATATAGGATTTGTTTAAGCCACTTCATATGTTTTATACATTTCAAAATATATATGTACATTTTGCCAGAAAAATAAGTACAGAAAAATATGGGTTCTACATAGCAATATGAATTCAGAAGTGTTTAGGAATGACATTATATTGACACCTGCAACTTAACTTTGAAATGTATCCAAAAATAAAATGGACTGATGAATGGATAGAGGAATGAAAGAATGGATGGAAATGAGACAAAGCAAATATTGCGAAATGTTAATTGCAGGATCTAGGTGGTGGCTGCAAAGATGTTCACCATAAAATTCTTTCAATTTCTGAATGTTTGAGAATTTCCATAAAGGAATGTTGGGAAAACAACTATAGCTCATTATACTCCATCAAGGGTCAGCAGGGGGTTCTGCTCATCATGGAAACTCAAGGTCCTAGGCTGGAGTAGTCACTGTCTCGAATGTTTTGGATCACAATGGGAGAGAGGAAGAGAACTCTAGAGGCAATGAAATGTACTGAATTGGAAGGGATTCATGTCTTTTTAGAGAGAACTAGTCATATGGCTCCACTCAATTGCAGAGTCTGGGAAGTACACCTCAACTGTGTGCCCAGAAATGGAAATACTGGAAACAGTGGGTGATTATCACTAATGACTTCTGCATGAATGGCTAGATGTCCTTGTTCTTTAAAGCAACTTGGTCATTTCCACCTTTGGAGAGTTGTCACTGACAGCATTTTCTATCCAAATTCTGCCTCTTGCTGTGTTTGTAGGGGCCTCATTTTCCACTTCTACCTAGCATACTTCCTATACTCTTGTTAATTTCTTTTTTTAAGTAGTTTTCCTATGAAAAAATATATTAATTTATTTCAATTCAATTCAATTAACATACAGTGTATTATTAGTTTCAGAGGTAGAGTTCAGTGATTCATCAGTCTTATATAACACCCAGAGCTCATTACATCACAAGCCCTCCTTAGTGCTCATCACCCAGTTACGCTATCCCCCATCCACCTCCCCTCCAGCAACCCTGTTTGTTTCTTATGATTAAGGGTCTCTTATGGTTTCTCATTAATTTCTTGTATAAAACAATGAATCATCAGGGTGCCTCGGTGGCTTAGGCAGGTAAGCATCTGCCTTTGGCTCAGGTCATTGTTTCAGGGTCCTCGGATCAACTTTAGGTTAGGCTCCCTGCTCAGCGGGGGGTCTGCTTCTCCCTCTCCCTCTGCCCCTCCCCTTGCTTGTACTCTATCTCTTTCATAAATAATAAAAATAAATATATATATTTTTTAAATTCACAAGGTCATAAACAGTGAACTCTGTAGTTTCAATTCTTCCAGGCTATGCCTACTGGCCTTCAAGTCCCTATCAAAAAGGTCCATGAAACCTGATTTGCTTACTTAATTTTCCCTGAGAGCAATTTTATGGTTATTTTCAAAGTAATCACCACCTCCCCTGCTTCCCTGCTGCATCATGTTGCCCATAGCTGGGAAAAACTATCTGTGGATCCTACCTCTGTAATGTGTGACCACAGTCTGTGGCAAGTTGACATAACACTCAAGAGCCTGAAGTCTTCAGACACATTTCCTGGGTTAGGTTCTGTCTTCCCCAGTTCCTGGCCTCTGACTTGGGCACATTGCTTCTCTATTCATCCACATCCTCATCTTTAAAATGGGGATGCTAATAATATTCCCCTGGGGTTGTTATGAGAATGAAATGAGTTAATTCACTAAAGTGTTTATCTTGCTAAGAAGCAGCTCTTATGCTTACTAGCAGTAAGTAACCTTAGGCAGACTATGGAACTCTTCAGAACTGTTTTGTTCTTTCTACATATAATAAAACTCCTGATGACCCTAGCCACTTCATCAAACTCCTTCTTTGTTAATTTTTTTTTCTGTTCATGCACTGCTGGGAGAGTTACACGTGCAATACATACCAGGATTCTGTTCAGATTGCAATTGCCCCAGAAGGCAATTGCCCAGCATTTGCATAGCCCATTGTTGAGGCAGACTGCTGCTTGATAAAGACTTGATAATGAGGAAGATTATAAGCATTGGGTTTAGGATCTCCCTTTCTCCAAATGCCTTCTGGATTCAATCTGAAATCAGGAACAACTAAAATGTTTGAAAGTTTTAAAAAGGTGACAATTACACAGTCAAGGAGACCATTAGAGAGACCTATATTGAATTCTGATACACTTTTCCTTCTGCCTTTCCTTCCTCCACCTCTAACACATCAGTCTATGCAGGCACTACGCTAGGCTCTAAGAGTAAAGTGGTAAACAAAATAAAATAGTTCCGGCTCCCATGGGGCTTATAACTAATGGAAATGCAGACAAGCAGTCAAGTAACTATAGCCCAGCTTAGCTGGATCAGAGTAGAATGAGTGGAAGTTATTGAGTTTATCACCCTGAAAATGTTGTTTATTATAAACCTCCCTAACCATATTATATCCATCTTAAATAACAGACATAATTTTTTTCCGGTTCTTTTTTTTTTTTTTTCAGTTTCAGAGGAAGAATTTAGTGATTCAGTTGCATAGAGCACTTGGTGCCAATTCCATCAAGTACCCTCCTGAATGGCCATCACTCAATTATTCCTTGTTTTCACCCACCTCCCCTCCAGCAACCCTCCGTTTGTTTCCTAGAGTTCAGCATCCCTTATGGCTATTTTAGAACAGGTAACCTTGTACAATATGCAGGATATTGTTACAGATACTTTATATCCATCAATTTATATTGTTCTATAGCTTCTTTGGGAGGTGTTTACTTAATTATTTCTCCATCTCTCCATCCGTGCATCTATCCATCCTTCCAAACTTATTGAATACCTCATACATTTTATCGAGGCACTGCACTAGAAATGGAGTATAATGATATATGGTTCTAGACCAAGAAAACCTCGCTATCAAATAGGAAATGATAATAGATAAACACATAGTTATTTTATAGTAATGGGTATGATGTAGGTGTGGGCTTCTCAGGGGAGAGAGTGTTTCTGGTTATTATTGTTTTTTTTTAAGATTTTATTTAATTATTTATGAGACACACAGAGAGAGAGGCAGAGACATAGGCAGAGGGAGAAGCAGGCTCTCTGCGAGGAGCCTGATGTGGGACTCGATCCCAGGCCCCGGGATCACAACCTGTGACAAAGGCAGACACTCAACCATGGAACCACCCAGGTGTCCCCTGGTTATTTGTTGTTATGTAACAATTCATTCTAAACTTAGTAGCTTAAAATTAGAAGAGTCATATGTTATCAGTAATGGTTTCTGAGGGTCAGAAATTCAGGAGCAATTTGGTGGGGCAGAGTCTCTATGAGGTTGCGGTCAGGTGGTGGCTGGGGCCTGCAGCATTGCAAAGGCTTATTCACTCATGTGTCTGGCACCTGTGCTGGGAAGACACAGCAGTTGGGGGCTGGCACAGCTGGGGTGGTTGGTGACCTTTGGACATCTTTCTGCATTGGTTTGGTTTCTCCACAAAGTCTCTCCCCTGCTTGGTGGCTTCTTGGTAAGTGGACTTCTTATGTGATGGCTCAGGGCTCTGAAGGTGTATCTCCAAAGAGGGCACAAAACATAATTTTTCACTGTTGTCATCTTTTATAAGGTAAGACTTGACTCTAGGCTTTCATGCATTCTATTTGTGGAAACTGTCACAAAGCCTTGCTCAAGGTCAAGGGAAGGGGAAGTAGATTTCCACCTCTTGATGGAGGAGGAGGAACAGGGGAGCAGGCTACTGGAAAAGCATGCGAGACTACAGATACTGCTATAGTCAATTTAGAATCTGTCCATTGCTGCAAATACTTTTCTTAATGGGAAGGTGTGCAGGAGCAGTGCCAAGGTGTGGTGATGCTCCGTCACGGTTTAAGGATGAGTAGGAGTCGGCAATCTGGATTAGGTAGGTAGGGCATGTTTATTATTTCCATTTTGTAAATGGGGAAACTGACATATAGGAGTTGATAATACACCTAAGATCATGAACATTTCTAATGGAAATGCTGGACGTGGTTTCTAGTCTCCTGAACCTCAGTGTGGTTCTCAAGACAGCCAAGAGAGTGTCACCCATGCATGGGACATTTCCTCACCCCAGTTCCAGGAGGTAGATTCTCCAGGAGTCGGAAGTGAGGGCTTTTGTTTACCAGAAGGCTATTATATACTCTCTGTGAGCTCTTTGATCCTTAAATCTATTATTTAATTAACAAAGACTACTTAACACAAATTCCCAGATACTGGAGATTCTAGGAAGTATGCTTGAATTTAAGGAGGAAAGAAAAAAACTTTTCCTCCACAGAGTTAATTCCTTAAGGAGTTACTGAGTGAATTGATGAATTGAGCTGGTAACTTATTGCTTCTCCCTCCCCCTCCCCCCTGTTTTCTGTAAACCTTTGGAGATGATTGGATGAGGAGAGTACTCTCCTTAGGGATCTTCAGGTCAAAAAGTGTTTACTGAGAATGCAGCGCCAGAAACTGCGTTATAGGTTGAGAGAAAAAGTGCACATGCCAGAGAATTTCCTTCCCCAAAGCTTACACATAGTTAGTCTGAGGGTCAAGCAGGAACCTCTGTGTATATAATGTGCATGCACTGCTCTGCTGGTATTGAACGGGGCCAGGGGGAAGGGCTGTCCTGTAGGATGGGAAGGCAAGCAGGGTGAGGAGGGATGTGCAGACATTCCCCAGGCATAGGCTGGTGGGAAACAGGTAGAATAAAACATAATCTTTTGGGATTTCATGCAATCCAGGATTAACTGGACTGGTAAGAATAGTGAATAAAATTAATTTGCTCTCCTTCTGGCCTAGTAGATTCGACTTGCCCACATTAGTAGGTTTCCTTAGCCAGTGTCTCCCTGCACCTTTATGGATCCGATATAGGACTAATCTATTTGCTCATTTGCTTCAAAAGAGGAAAAATATTATAAATCTATAAAAAGAGCATTAAAGCATGGGCTGCATTTCAGTACTCGTTGTTTAGTTTGTAGAGCTGAAGTTGTACTTTATCAATATTAACCTCTCAAGTTGGTTTGGGTTTGGGATGCATGGAGTCCTCAGTTTTGTAGGGCTTGCTTTAATTATTCCAGGGAAAATGTAACTACACTTGTAAAAATTTTATTTTGTCTTTTGTTTTTGCTGTGTTAAAATAATGACATAAAATTTGCCATCTTA
This sequence comes from Nyctereutes procyonoides, assembly GCF_905146905.1. Classification (NCBI taxonomy): domain Eukaryota; kingdom Metazoa; phylum Chordata; class Mammalia; order Carnivora; family Canidae; genus Nyctereutes; species Nyctereutes procyonoides. The sequence continues at coordinate 6,731,103 of NW_026575030.1, read as the reverse complement.
ACAATTTTTTAGGTGTACTGTTCAGTAACATCGAATGCATTCACATTGTTGTGCACCTGTCACCACCATCTATGCCCGGAACTTTTTTTTTGTCTTGGAAAACTGAAACTCGATACCTATTAAGCAAGGACTCCTCATGCCCCCCCTCTCCAGCCTCTGGCAAACACTATTATACTTTCTGACTTTATGATTTTTAGAAAAGATTTTATTGATTTATTCATGAGAGACACACAGAGAGAGGCAGAGACATAGGCAGAGGGAGAAGCAGGCTCCCTGTGGGGAGCCCAATGCAGGACTTGATCCCAGGACCCCGGGATCACACCCTGAGCCAAAGGCAGAACTCAACCACTGAGCCACCCAGGTGTCCCTGACTTTATGATTTTTAACTACCCTAAATACCTTGAAGTAAGTGGAATCACACAGTATTTGTCTTTCTGTGGCTGGCTTGTTTTCCTCAGTATAATATCTTCAAGATTCATTCATGTTGTGGCACATGCAGAATTCCTTTCCTTTTTTTTTTAACAGATTTTATTTATTTATTCATGAGAGAGACACAGAGAGAGGCAGAGGCACAGGCAGAGGGAGAAGCAGGCTCCATGCAGGGAGCCTGACATGGGACTCGATCCCGGGTCTCCAGGATCATGCCCTGGGCTGAAGGCAGTGCTAAACCGCTGAACCACCCGGGCTGCCCAGTTCCCTTCCTTTTTAGGGCTGGATAATATTCCACCGTATGTATATATGACATTTTCCTTGTTCATTCATCTGTCTGCTCTTGGGCTAGCATCCATGTTTTAGCTCCCGTGAATAATGCTGCTATGAATATGGGTGTACAAATCTCTCTTTGAGAGACTGCTTTCAGTTCTTTGGAGTATATTTGGAACAACGGAACTGCTGGATCATGTGACAATTCCATTTTTAATTTTTTGAGGGAACCTCCATACTGTTTTCCATAGTGGCTATTTCATTTTACATCAACTATACTTTTTAAGTGTGTTTTTTATTTGCAGTCTCCTCTTTAAACTGGAAGGCTGAGTCTGGCTTTCACAGGAACTTCTCAGTTTCCAACAAACGTGATCTGTGGCCACTGGGGACAGCAGGCTCAGGGGTCCAACAGCCATCACCACTGGAGCCTCCTCGCTGGGTTAAAGTTTCCACATTTCTCTATCTCCTGGGATGCTTTCTCAGATAATTCTCAGAGGTCTGCCTGTGTTGGGTCCTTAAATGTGCCTGGGTCATCACCACATGTCATGGCAAGACTGTTACATCAGAAAAAAAAGCCAGTCACAACTTAAATGCCCGACAATGGGGGGATGTCTACATAAGTCACACTGCACTGCCAGGCTACTGAATGCATTGCTATGGTTAAGATGAATGAGGTAGCTCTGGGTGCTCTATCAGAGAAAGATCTCCAAGATGCATTGTTGAGTAAAAAAAAGCAAGGTTCAGAGCAATACATGACATCATTTCTGTGAGAGTTGCTCCCACGAAACAGTGCTATGTATTTTCATGGGTACACGTATGTGAATGTAAATGCAAGAAGCTCTAGAAAGAGACATGCCAAAGGGTAGCAGCAGTTATCTGTTTAGAAGACAGGATGGGGCATGGTGGTCTAGTAGGACTTTGACTTTATCTGTAATAGTTGAGAGTTCTTGTTGCTTATGTTTTTTATTGTTTATAAGGAAGAGACCATACTCAGGTGTTACCTATGGGATTTAAAAACTAAAGAGAAGCCAGGTAGAGGTGACTGTTCTAGGTGCTGATTCTGGGCTACAGGGAGATGGATGCCATAGGGATATTACATTAATTCAACAAGGAGGCCTTTTGTCTGAGGTGGCTCTGAAGCCATGGCAACATGTGTAAGCAAACCCAAATCTAAGCCCATAAGTGCCTCAAGGTTATGAAATCAAAACACTAAGGACAACCAATCACAAACAGCTAAGGAGGCTCTCAGCTATAGTCAATCACATAGTTTGCTTGCTTGCTTTCCGCCTCTTCTCTCTAGAAGTCTTCCCTTGGCTCCTGTCCATTGAGCACTCCTAACTGTCTGCTTTGGCACTACCTGATTCAAATTGATTTTTGCTCAAATGAACTCTTAACATTTTCAACATGCCTTGGTTTATCTTTAACAGGAGAAAGGCCAGGGCTGGCTCACATACTAGTTCTGCTGCTCAGAACTGTGTTGATTTAGCGGGTCACTTACCTTTCCAGCCCCATAACAACTACCTTGGAAGGTTGTTAGGAGAATTATGTGTAATAATTGATAAAAATCACCAGACTCTTCTTACTGTTCTTGAATTTTGGTCCCTGACTTCAGGGCCCCAGCCTAACTACTGGCTTTGAACTTTTCAGGGTTAGACACCCATTTAGAGTCTGCTGTTGTACTTTTGTTTCCAATTCCTGTCCAGGTACCCAACATTCCACTTGGAGGGTTAGTGACCTCCCTGGCGTGGAGAGTGCTCACTGTTTGCACTCCTTGTCATTTGCATTCTCATCCAATTAACACAAAAAAGGACCGTTTTCAATTCCTAGCACATTCTGGGCCTTTATTCTCCTCTGGCAGTTCTCCTCCAGAAATTCTTCTTTGTGTGGGAAGTGGGCATTTGTAAATCAGTGGGAGTTTTGCCTGAAAGCAAACAGCAAAAGGAGAGCCCGCAGTGCCTGTGGATTTATTGGGATCTGGTACAAAGAAGGTAGGCTCTTGGTGGTGAGTTGGCCACTTTGGCTTTCTGCAAGAGCAGGGCTGCTGCCTCCCTCTGTGAGAGAGGAGACACTCCCAAGTTATTACATTTACAGGTCAGTGGAGGACTTGCAAGCTTTGGTTTCTTCCTTTATACATATTTTTGTTGTTTTACAAAATTATGTGCCTTTTGAGCTCTCCAGGGTGACGAAAAACATGGCTTTTAATTCCTTTTGTTCTCCCCCCAAGAACACACTGCCAAGCAAGAGATTTTGCTGCATGCTTATTGGTTTACAGAGTATGTGTGAGACCCAAATTTCTTGTAGTCCTTCTTTCTTATTGCTAACATGAAGAATGTGAATTTCTCATTGTTGATTCAGATGAGACTTTGTCGTAGATGTCCTTGGTGATATGAACACTCAAGCCCAAGGAGGTGTCCATATTTCTGGAAGGATTGGCTCCACCTACAAATGGTCCAACAGCTACAGAATGATGGAGGTTTAGAGAATTTGGTTTCTTTGCCCACTTTTTCTTCCTGGTCCTCTCACTCTTTTGCTAGAAACTTCTGTAGTAAGAGTTTTCCCAGGGGGTGGTTGCAACAAAATGCAAAATTGTCTAGAAAGGGGAGCTGATCCTGTCAAGGATCCTCAAATGGTTTTTGTGTCCTACTAACCCCCAAAATATTCTTAAAAAAAAGCACTCCTAAGAGATATGACATTAACTATCTCCTATCAGATATTAACAATATAAATCAGCACAGTAAAAGTTTGAGATGTTCTCAAGTAAATAAAGTCATTGACATTTTTCAAGCAGTGTAAACTCTTTCATCATCTCGAAGAACCAGTGTTCTCAGAACATACCGTTAGAGTATTTTGAGTTGTCTGTGACACTTAGCAACAACCTCATGGAATTTGGTTGTTGCTTTTCCCAGCTACCCAAGCTGGGTGAGATCCTGGGACCAGAGGAAGGAAAATATGAAGAAAGTAGCAAAACCTGGAGTCTGCTCCCGGGGCAGTGGGTGTTGGTGTTTAGTGACATCTAAAGGGCATAGAGAGCCCTGGTTAATTGGTTAGCAAGAAGAAGACTTTATACAATTACATTTTTTTTTATGTATTGGCTCCAATTGTATTAATTTTAAGAAAACATGTTCAGCCATTGGCAACTATTAAGCTGTTTCAGTGTTTTTTTTGTTGTTTTTCTTTTTCTTTTCCTTTCTTTTCATTTTTCTTTCTTTCTTTCTTTCTTTTCTTTTTTTTTTTTTTTTTTAGCAAGCTGTGGATCCTTATATGACTTATATGGAGTAAATCCTAAATGGGATTATGTGGTAAACTAAATGTTTTCTTCCTCCCATCTCTCCCTCCTTCCCTCCTCTATTTTCTTTTTTCTCTCTTTCTAATTTTTTTTCTTCTTCTCTCCTTTCCCTCCACTGTCCCATCTTCTTCCTTTTCTGCTTCCTTAAAAGGCTCAGTCCCTTTGCCATTTTAGATTCCCGTTTGACTCCATTGGAAGATTTCTCAACTAACCGGTTTTAATAGTCTACACATTTCTGAACTTCACTCTTAGAACTTATGCTTAGCTCCTTTAAAGCTTCATTGGTCAGCACTTAACAAAATAAAGCAGAGTCTGTAGCAGTAACACCTAGGAGAGTAAGTCCCAGCATCAAATAGACCTCAAGTCCAAACTCTGGCTCTGCTGTGGGGGGTACTGCAGCCTGGCTTATCCAATCTCTATTCCAGCCTCCTGTTGTTCATCTAACTCTGTTAGGAAGGCTGTAGATGCTAAGAGCCAAAGCATCTGGGATTGCTCACATGACATTATTCTGGTAAATAAGTTATTACTTAAATATATGGTGGGAGTAATGGGGGAGAGAACATGGGGTGCCAGGTGCCTTACTGTTTTTCATTAGAGCTCTTTCTTCTATTTCCATGGGTGCCCCAGTACAATTTTTTTTATTGAAATGTTGTTGAAACCTTACTCCCCAAATAGAATTTAGTCTAAGTTGAGGTCTGCCTACGTCTCTCAACAAGTCCTTGGGACTGAGGGTTAGGAGGCTCTTTGGAAGATCATGTTCTCAGCCGTCTGTCTAGAGATATGCACTGTCTGCTTCCAGGTTGGGGTGGGCCAGGACTGAGCATGACATGGAGAACAGAGTTCCAGAGCAGGTTAGCTGAGCTGGGGAGGCAGTAACAGCTGGAGTTGTGTATTATCAGGATCAGTGTTAGGATAATGAAGGTTATACCTGGAGAAACAGGTGAGGTTTCAAGTCTGAAGACTATGATGATGATGATGATGATGATGATGGAGAATTGTGAGTTCAGCACACCTGAGAATAAAGACAGAGTGGGCCAGGAAGCAATGTCTAAGTGGTGACTGTGCATGGCACTCTGGTTCTGACATGGCCCTTGTGAGCTGTGTGGGGTGTGAACAATGCACTACCTCACAGGAGGAATGTTTGGAGCAGACAATTGCCTGATTCTGATAACCTTGTTTCATTGAGGTGGATTGTTACCATGGGGGCATCCACCAAAAGATTTTCCCTGTAGGTCTCAGTTCGCTGATAGCAAAAAGATGTATTGTCTGTTCTCCTTGACTATTTCCTGGGATTCTTTTCTCCAGCTCTGTGGAAGCTGGCATGATGGAATGTACCTTGGCTTCACCATACACCCCCCCCTCCAGGCGTTTGAATGATCTTTTTATCATCCTAGTTCTCAAAGCGTGGCTCCTTAGCCCTCTGCCAAAGATCACTCAGTGAATGAAGCCAAGTGTGATGGTTTTAGAGCTTTGTTGACTCCTAGTTTTGGAACAACTGCCTGAGCACAATGTATAGAGTGTTTTTCTTGTCACTGGGCCATGGAGACAGCTTGTCCCTGGCTTCAGTGAAAAGCCGGCATTGGAGGGTTGATGACTGGCTTCTGTGGTCTTTTCTCCCAGTATGGGAAGGTCCTACATACTATTAAAGATTAAGAGAAAAGGTGCTCCATTTCCCCTGCCCACCTATTCTGGAGGCCTATCGTCTGCATTCTGCATAAACGTACCTCAAAGAAGACTGATGTGTAATTCAAATTTAGAAACAGGCACTATGTGAAAGCCATATAGAATGCATACATTCTCTAAACAGGTTAGAATATTTAGCATCCGGGGATCCCTGGGTGGCTCAGCAGTTTAGCACCTGCCTTCAGCCCAGGGCGTGATCCTGGAGTCCCGGGATCGAGTCCCACATTGGGCTCCCTGCATGGAGCCTGCTTCTCCCTCTGCCTGTGTCTCTGCCTCTCTGTGCGTCTGTCATGAATAAATAAATAAAATCTTAAAAAAAAAGAATATTTAGCATCCTTATCCTTTTATACTGGGTTTTCTTTTGGATCCTACTTTTTTCAAGTTTGCTCTCTGCTTTCAAAGCCTCCAAGGAAAGTTGTAAATAAGGCTTGTAAGTTGTGTGGGTTGTGCACTGCAGAAAGACATCTCCTCTAAGGGCTCTAATATACTGTATACATCACGACTTCTTGTACTTACTATAAGAAAATCTGGCAGATGGCAATATGAGTTTTGTTCTAACAAATATGGAAAATTTTCTGACAACACATGATGTGTTTTGAGGAAGGGGTACATTTTCTTTATTTGTATGAGGGTCCCAGAGAAGCTGGCTTCAGGAAACTTGAAAGAGGTTTCTTCTCCTTGCTTCATTATATGAAGGTGGCCAAATGTCTGTGTGGCTCCACCTAGATATTATCTGGGAGCTAGAAGCTCATCCAACAGTTGGGGAGATGAATTAATAGGAATTGAGGCAGGTACTGGCTTGTGGCCCTCTTGTTCCTTAGAAATTCCACTGGCTACCCTGGAGTGGGCAGTGGTCTCCACGAGAAGTGGAAGCCCAAGGCCTGCCTTTCTATAGCACTCTGGATGGAATGTTGGCTGTACGAAGCCAAGGGAGAATGGATCTGCTTAGAAGTCTTGGCAATAGATTCCAAGGCCCACTTGGTACAGGTCAGGGACATCCCACCTCCTAAACAGGTCTTGCTAACTTGGACACTGAGTATCTTAGCAGCAACTGCTAGGGATGTGATGACATAGATCCTCAAATTTTCTGGTCTATGTAAGCCATTCCTCTCTTCCTAGGACTTCTGAATTTGCATGATGGTAAGTGTCTCACCAAATTAAATTGAGCATAAAAATAAAGCAAGGTGACTTTCCTTGTACTCAAGTCGAATGGAGCATGTTTATATGCTCTACACCTGACCATGGATGACATAGTTAACTGAGAATCACACTATTTCTAAAGCAGGCCTCTAGTGCCATCGTTGGAAATAAGTATGACTTAGGTAAAGTCTGTCTTTAGCATTTTGTCTCTTTCTTTAAAGAGCTTCATCCACTTCACCTCAGAAACCCAGCATATATCTAGTGCACGTTTGCCAGGCACCCCATTCTCCATGCCTCAGTTCTGTCCCTATCTAAGCATATGTGACACATCTACCCCTTCCAAATTTACCCTTTGGTAACAAATCAGGGGTGACACATTAACGACTTACAGTGAATTAGTAAGTTACACTGCTGTCAAAGACGAAAACAAGCCAGAGACCCAATTAGCTGAGGCCATTTATTCATAAGCTTGCAGCTACAAGGAGATGGTCCGCTGTCACTTCCTTTTCAGCAGGGGTTTGAAGGAGCTGGGAAGGTTTCATAGAATAAAAATTGTCCTGAAGATCATCTCTGCTGAGCATTCCATACGGGTAGGTTTCTGATTGGTCTTTAAGTATATTTGGTAGTCTTTAATTAATTCCCAATGTGTTTTTCCATGACTGCTAAATTTTCAGGTTGGGCAGAATTGGAAAGGCTTCTCTGCCTTTTCAGGGCTAGCTTAAGATATTTCTTAACTCCAGAGGGCAGAGTGGGATATCTGGACCTGGCAGAGACCAGGAAGGATTTCTTTCCTTTGTGAAAGAATGTGCTAGTCTTACTTCCAAGAATGCAAGTCCTCAAGAAATAGTTTCTTGTGGGGGTGCCTGGGTGGCTCAGTCGATTAAGCAAATGACTGTTGATTTTGGCTCAGGTCATGATTTCAGGGTTGTGAGATTGAACCCTGCAACGGGCTCCATGCTGGGCGTGGAGCCTGCTTAAGATCCTCCCCCTCCTCTGCCACAAGACACTGGCTTAGTCTCCAAGGAAAAAGAGATAGTTTCTCATTCGTGGGACTCCATTCCTCCTCCTTTCTTATTTCAACAGCACAGAAACAGCAACAATCACAAAAGAAAAAAACTTGTTTACTGAGTACTTACTAAGTACAGACTCTACAAGGTAAGTGGAATTCCCATAAAAAAAAAAAAAAGAAACTGATGCTCAGAGAGGTTGGGTGAGCTAATCAAGGCCCTTCAGCTATTCAGCTTGTAAGAATCAGATTTGAGACCAGGGCCTGTGTGGTTCTGATACTGTGATCTCTCAACCATACCATCTCCTTATTGGGTAAGACTGAGGAGGGTAGTGACAGCAGCCATTCAGACCTTCAGGCAGGACTGGAGGGGGACCAGTCTTGGGTAAGGAACACTACTGGCATCGTCTAGCTCAAACCTCTTGTGTGAGCCAAGCTTTAACAAGCTCACGTGTAACTCCAGCTTTGCACAGGAAACTGTCTACTCTGAAGTCCAGCACCTTTCAGTTTCAGGGGTAGTCGCATTAGGGAAAATGGCCAAGGAGGAGGTGGGGGTAGCAAGAGGACTGTAGGTAGGGTCTGGAAGGGACAAGCAGACAGTGGCAACCCAACTGTTACTAAGTGCATTTGCTACTAACATCTGCCACCAAAATCTTACATCTTTAGACAGAGGGTAGAAAAAAAATATGTTATTAAACTCTCAAAAGGCAAAAGAAAATGTAGCAGAGATGAGTATTTAAGTTCTAGAGATTTTCTCCCTTAATATACAATTGTGTGCTCTTCTTCCGAAATTTTCAGCTCAGTCACATGACTCCACACACTCCTTTTATGGACTTACTGCCTCAGTAATTTGACATTAAGGTAGGATGATAGGGCACGGTGTCGAAACAGCCTCCACGGAGTGAGGAGAAGTGATAGCAACCATCCAAGAGAAGATAATGTTCTCTTTAAGTGACTGTCTGATGGGACTTTATTGTATTTTGTGGTGCATCATAAAAACCTCTCCTTCTGTCACTTTCACATCTTTAGGGACCTGATACCCTTGGATCCCAGGTGTGAAGGCCTTACCTAAAGCTCCCTTCCCCATGCCCTTGGGCATGCATACGTGGCAGGGAGGAAGATGTAGACCTTGGGGGATATTTCCAGGACCTCACTGGCTTCCCATTCACCACCAGGATGATTCCATCTGCAAATGGGGTATATTATTAGTACTTGAAAGCCATCCAAGGAAACTGGTTTTAGTTACAGCTTTGGAAGGGGCCCCTCTGGGTGTAACAAGGGAACTGGAATCAGATGTTGTCAGGGGAGGCATTGATGAGTTAGAAGTTTCTGACACCCCCACCCAGATGCCTAATGGATGCAGATGGGAGACAGGAGACCCATAAACAGATGTTTCTGTTGTTTGTGAATTTTATTGTGGAGGAGAAAAAAGGTTACCATGTAAATCAGAGCAGAAAGCCACTATGAATTACTCATTACTTTTTAACTGCCAACAATTAATGTCCCTTTCCCAAATAGTGTTTTGCTCTATCTTTATTACTTAGAAACTTGTACTTTCATTCCCCAGAGCTGCTAAGTCACACTGGAAAGATGTAGATGGTATTTCTTCTAGAAGCATGAGGACTGCCAAACTTCTGCATGTGAGCCATATTTTAAAGAGTGTTAAAAGTGTACTGAGCCAGGAACCTCCATGTTTCTTGGGCCACCTGTGAAAGGTGATGCAGAAAGGAGGAGCCACCAAGAACTATCTAATGGTTCCCAACCTAGAAACCCAAACTCTTCTTGTGCTGCAAACTACTTAGAGCAGTTTGGTATTTACCAGATGTCCCTTGAGGTCCCCTGACCACTGAGATATAAATGAAGCTGCTTCTGATCCCATGCCAAATTCAGTAGGAAGTCCGAGTCATTCCCAATCTCTCCAGGGTTTCTGGGAGGGAGTGGCTTATATTTCTGCTGAGGGAGTGGCTTGTATTTCTGCTGGTCACACCTCTCACTGTAAGCCTCTGTTCTAAGTCACTCAGTTCAGAGAGTGCTGCTGTCCCCACATGCTGTCATGTTTCAAAATGCATCATCTGAGCTACAGTATCAGTCTCTGTGCTTGCCTTATCACCTCTTTCCTGCATCCCCACCACAAGGCCTCCGCATGGTGTTGACTTTCATGAAGATTTGGCAGATAGAAAGGACTGATATATAAAAATGCAAACAACCTAAAATTGAACAATATTCTTTGTAAGCCCTTCACCATCTTTACCAACCCAAGTTCCAGCTTCCTACATGTTGCTCAGTGGTACTTCTCACTCCTTCTTCTGGTTTCACTCTGTTTATTTTCCTTCCCTCTTCTACTTCTAGCCCCTTCCTTATTAAGCAACAGCAATAAAAAGCTCAAAGCGGGATCCCTGGGTGGCGCAGTGGTTTAGCGCCTGCCTTTGACTCAGGGCGCGATTCTGGAGACCTGGGATCAAATCCCACGTCGGGCTCCCGGTGCATGGAGCCTGCTTCTCCCTCTGCCTATGTCTCTGCCTCTCTCTCTCTCTCTCTGTGTGTGACTATCATAAATAAATAAAAATTTTAAAAAAAGATTTTTTTAAAAAAAAAGCTCAAAGCACTCAGATCACCTCCAGGTCTCCTTGCACATCCAAGGTCTCACAAAAGTGTTTTGTAGCTTAGTGGACCATGACAATGGCCTCTGCCTTTCTCCCTCCCTAGCAGTGTCTGCTGAAAGGGAAAGAAGCAGTGGAGAGATTTTAGCTTTCACTGAAGTGGTTTATGACACTCCTCCCAGCCCCTCCTTTGAAGACAGAAGTCTGTGGAGCCAATTTTGGGTTTAGTCATTCTCCCTTTTCATTACTAGTGTTTCACTGCATTACAGGTCTTATATAGTCCAGCTAAGCAGACTTATGTTCAAAAATGTGTCCATTACTGTGAATCTCAAGTATTCTTCCTCGGCCAACAATTTGGGAACTTGTTGGGGATGCAAATTTCCAGGCCCCACTCTAGACCTACTGAGTCAGAGACTCTGGGGGTGGGATGCAGCAGTCTGATTTAACATGCCCTCCAGCTGATTCAATATACCCTCAAATTTGAGAACTGCTGAGCTAACAGATGGGCCTAAAAGACATCTGGGCAGAGAACACCGACCACAAATGCCAACAAATCAGTAACTAATTAAAGTACATCAAGATACTACATTCTTCCAACAGGGTTGGTGGTTGTGGAGGGGCTGAGAGCCTTGTGGGTTGTACCAAGTGAGGCCAAAGAGGAGAGTTAATGGAAGTTAACATTTACTGGGAACTGACTACGTGTGGGCACTGCTCTAAATTGTTACATGGTGGTTCACTATTCCCCCTCAATAATCTTGTGATGTAAGTATTATTATCATCCTCATCTTATAGATGGGGAAGGTGAACCACAGGAGACTGCTAGCTTGATTAAAGACATACAGCCAGGAAGGGAGAGTGCCCACACTAGAGCTTTGGTGTCTCCAGTCCCTTCCCTCTTCTGTTGCCACTTCACAATACCATTTTCTTTGCACCTATCTTTTTTGAAAGGACAATTTTAACCTCCTGCTTAGCCTCTTCCCATTGGTAGTGGAAGAAATGCATTAAAAAGGCTGTTGGCTACTCTGCTTGAAAAGAAAGGGAACCAAGACGACAGAGTCATTTCAATGGCTCTCTTTTCTTATTTGTAGGGAAAAGAACTTTGAGAGGCAGTATACCACTATAGGGAAATACAAACTTTGAAATCAGATGGATATGGGCTTAAAGCACTGCTCACTGCTGGCTGAGTCTGCGGGCAAGTTACTTACCTCATCTGTAAGATGAATATGATAATACACATCTCAGGGTGGTTGTGTGAACCCCCAAAGCCTACATATGCAAAGCTCCAATGAAAAACCTAAGAATGTGAGCCCCTTGCTTGCCTTTTCCTTTCTCCTGCATAGAATGATTTCCATTGAAAAGTTGAGTTTAGGAATAGGTTACAATTTTATGGAGGATCCCTAGATATAAACAAATAAAAATGGAATGTTTCCAAATTTTTTCTTCTTCTGCAAGGGGATTTCAAAGCTTCTGATTGTTGATACAGTGGTAAAATCCACTGGTGTTTTTTAAAAGATTTTATTTATTTGAGAGAGAGAAAGAGAGTACAAGAACGAGCACAAAAGGTGGTAGGGGGCAGAGGGAGAGGGACACATAGGCTCCCCACTGAGCAGACAGCCCAAGATGGAGGCTTCATCCTAAGATTCCAAAATCACAACCCAAGCTGGAGGCTGATGCTCAACGGACTGAGTCACCCAGGCACTCCTAAAAGCCACTGGTCTTGAGCATAGGTTATTAGGAAGCAGGGGGAGCTACTTACCTATATCCTGGGTATGTGGGCTGCTGTTTATCTCCATGACTGATATATGGAATTGCTCTTGGGATCATCTGGATTCTGGGTAAAATCTTCCCCAGAAGACCAAAAATTTCCTGTTCCTCTGGGGCTTCCTCACCGTCTTACTTAGAATCTGTGCCTTCTAAACATGGCAAGACCTCTTAGCAGCAATGAGCAGGGACAAGTATTCTTGAGATGAAAGTGCGAAGGAGATAAATGCACCATGGAATGTTTAATTTTCTTCAATAACCTCACTTCCAAATCCCTCCTGACCTTAAAATGATTAAGATAATAAAAAAAGCTTTGTCATTTCGTTGACCTACCATTGGCCCTCATAAAAAAGTCATCATGAACTTCAAATGTTAGTATGTAGTACTAATATCACTTTAACTTTCCATATTCCTTACTTTCTCTAGTAATTATGTTCCTTCAAGTAATTTTTTTCTCAGTGACTATCCATGGTACATTTTATGCAATTCCAAAGTTTCAAAGAAACTTTCCGCTGGCCTGAAAGATGATTATACGGTTATGGAAAAGGTGTGTGACTTTTATGCCCAACATAAATGTTCTTTTGTGTGTGTGTGTGTGTGTGTGTGTGTGGCAAGTGTGCCCTGATCCTCCATTGTCAGCCCATGTGCTTTGAGGAAATGCAACCACTCTGGATGACAGCATGTATCACATGATGTAAGCTAGTCAGTCAGTGCATTCTTTCTGGCTGTTATGACTAGTTCAGGAATATGTCCAAGATCCAAGTCAGGTCTATTGGGTTCAGTAAGGCCCTCCTCAAAGATTGCGTGTACAGTATTATGGGAAACAAAGTCTCTCTCTTTCTCTGGACTTCATATCATATCAATGGGGATATAGGATGCTCAGCCTGATCCTGAGGATCTTGAAGATAAAGCCATCAAAGAGAACACTGAGTTGAAAGCTGATTTCTGATGGTATTATCAGCTATCTTAGTCTGCTTGGGCTGCTATAACAAATTACCCTAGACTAGGTGGCTTAAACAACACACATTTATTTCTCATAGCTCTGGAGGCTGAGAAGTCAAGGATCAAAGTGCTGGCAGATCCAGTGTCTGATGAGAAATTGCTTCATGGCTTGTAGATGATCATATTATTGTATCTTTACCTGTTAGAGAGCAGAGAGGGAGCAAACTCTCTCCTGACTTTCACAAGAGCACTGATCCTCCTTAGGTTTCCACTCTCATGTCCTCAGTAAATCCTAATTACCCCCCAAAGGTCCTGCCTCTTTTACCATCATATTAGAGCACAGGGTTTTATTTTATTTTAAAGATTTTATTTATTTAGTCATGAGAGACACAGAGAGAGGGGCAGAGACACAGGCAGAGGAGAAGCAGGCTCCCTGCAGGGAGCCCAATGTAGGACTTGATCCTAGGACCCCGAGATCATCACTACCTGAGCCAAAGGCAGACAGACGCTCAACCACTGAGCCACCCAGGTGTCCTGAGCATAGGGTTTTAACACATTTAACATTTATGGGGGTAACAGAATTTGTGGCAGAGTGGGCAAATAACTGAGGCTCTCCAGGCGCCTGATGCTGGCACCCTGTTGAGGCGCAAGCAGGGCAAACCCCAGCACATCAACTCGGAGGAGGACCGGGGTGAGCAGCCCCCGCAGCTCCCGCCCCGGAGTTTGCAGATGCGGCTGCAGCGGCGCGGGCAGCGGGGGAGCCGGGGGGCTCCAATGAACCACCCCGGGACCGGCAGCGAAGCCAACAGGGATGGAGTGACTGCAGAGAGGACTCATCGGGAGGAGGCTCGCATCTGTGAGCAATGCTGGGCAGAGTTCTTCAGCTTCTCGGAGTTCTTAGAACATAAGAAAAATTGCACTAAACCCCAGCCGTGCTCACCATGAGCGACAGCGAGGGGCCGGCGCCTGGGGCAGAGTTCCCCGGGCCGCGCTCCGCCTCCCGCCGCACAGCCCAGGTGCTGCGGAAGGTCCCGGGGAGGGCGGCGGCGGCTCGGGAGCTGAAGGAGAAGCGGGGCGCCCAGTCTGTCGTGTACCTGAAGGCCGAGACCGCCCTGCCGACTGCGTCCCAGGCCATAAACTACTTACCCAAAGGCAAAGTGGCCAACACCAAGGTCACCCTGCAAGCACTGCGGGGCACCAAGGTGCCGGTGAGCCGCGCAGCGCCCAGCGCCAGCAGCCCGTGTGGGGCCTGGAGCAGATCCTGCGCCCGCAGCAGCAGCTGCAGCAGACCCAGCTCGCCGAGCACATCCGCGTGCAGGGGAGCATGTGGGCCTCGCACGCCCTCCACTCGGGGGGGCGGGAGCGGACACCCTCAAGACCCTGGGCAGCCGCAGGTCCCAGCAGGTTTCCGCGGCCGTGGCCCTGCTCAGCCAGAAGGCCGGCAGCCAGGGCCTGTCTCTGGACACCTTGAAACCAGCCCAGCTGCCTCATGAAACACCCCTTCCACCGCCAGCTCCCGGGGCGGGCGCCCTTCGCCCTGAAGCCCAAGGGGACCAGGGTGCTTGCTGCCCAACGTCATGTCACGCCTTCCCGGTGCTTTGCTATCTCAGGCCCCAGGCTCTGTGCTTTTCCAGAGCCCTTTCTCCACCGTGGCGTTAGACCTGTCCAAGAAAGGGAAGGGGAAGCCACCGAACGTGTCCCCGGTGGGGGCCAAACCCAAAGACGAGGCCGTCCTCTGCAAGCACAAGTGTAAGCACTGTAGCAAGGGTTTTGGGACCAATAGCTCCCTGTAGATCCACCTCTGCTCCCATACCGGAGAGAGACCCTTCTGTGCTCTGTCTGTGGCCACCGGTTCACCACCAAGGGCAACCTCAAGGTGCACTTTCATGACATCCCCAGGTGAAGGCCAACCCCCAGCTCTTTGCCGAGTTGCACGGCAAAATGACGGCAGGCAATGGCATTCCCTATGCACTCTCTGTACCCGTCCCCATAGATGAATCGAGTCTCTCTTTAGACAGCAAACCTGTCCTTTATGTTTGTTTGTTTGTTTTGTTTTGTTTTTTAAAGATTTTATTTATTTATTCATGAGACACAAAGAGAGAGAGAGGCAGAGACACAGGCAGAGGGAGAAGCAGGCTCCATGCAGGGAGCCCAACCTGGGACTCGATCCTGGGTCTTCTGGGCTGAAGGCGGTGCTAAGCCACTGAGCCACCGGGGCTGCCCGCAAATCTGTCCTTGTAACAGGGACCCCCCCGTCTAGGGCTACCTCAGAATCTCTCTTCAGGGACTAACCCCAAGGACCTCCTGGGCAGCCCGCTGCCCAACCCCCTGCAGCCCGGGCCTTCCCCTGAAAGTGAGGACGGATCCTTACCGTCTTGGGGTGGGGGTGGGGGTGTGGGAGGCGGCGGCAAACCACACTTCCCCGAGGTTTGGTGGCTTCCAAGAGAGGGGGACCCCCGAGCCAGGGTCACAGACCCTAAAATTAAAGCAGCTGGTGGAGAACATGGACAAGGCCACCACCGACCCCAACAAATGTCTCACTTGTCACCGGCTCTTGAGCTGCCAGAGCTCCCTCAAGGTGCATTACCGCCCCCACACCGGGGAGAGCCCGTTCCACTGCAAGATCTGTGGTCGGGCCTTCTCCACCAAGGGCAACCTGAAGACGCACCTCGGGGTTCGCCGGGCCAACACGTCCGTAAAGACGCCGCACTCGTGCCGCACCTGCCAGAAGAAGTTTAGGAACGTGGTCCTGCAGCAGCTGCACATCCGGATGCACGTGGGCGGCCAGATCCCCAACACGCCTCTGCCCGAGAACCCCTGTGACTTTGCGGGTCCCCAGGCCGCCACGGTCAGCCAAAACGGCAGCGCGGGTGCCACCTGTCACGATGACGTCATCGAGGGCATCGATGGGGACGAGCGGGGGGCGCCCAGGACGCTTCGGGGGGGCTCCCCGCGGGTCCAGGGTCCACTCGGCACCGCCCGCCCTCGGGTTCGCGGCGCCGGCTGCCCTGGCCGCCCCGGGGAAGGGGGCCCTGCTCCCCGCGTCCTGCAGCGGCAGAGCCGCAGAGGCCACGGCTTGACCACGGCTGTGGTCCTCGGTGACGGGGCGCCCGGAGGAGCAGGGCTCAAGTCCAGGTGTGCTGGGGACCGCGTCCTCCCCCGCCTGCCATCAACATTCCCCCGAGCCCAGCCGACCTGGGTGAAGGTCCGGGTCCCTGGGGCATTTGTTGGGCCTGCGGCGCGGTCCCGGGCCTGACACCTCCGCCAGCCGCGGGCCACGCCGATGGGCGGGACACCGCGGCCGCACACGGCGTGGGAGGGACCCCTCCTCCGCGGCGCTCCTCAAATTCACGAGCGGACTCGCACCGCGGAGAAGCCTTGCGTGTGCAACATATGTGGGCGAGCTGTCACCACCAAAGGCAACTTGCAGGTCCACTCTATGACGCCCGGGGCGAACAGGGCTCGGCCCCCGTGGGGGGAAGCTGGCCAGCGAGAACAGCAGGGCTCTGCTAGGAGCTGACGGCAGGAGAGTCCCTGAGATGTTTCCAGAGGAAATCCTGGCCCCTGCGGTGGTCATGGGCCCTGTGGTGTGGACCCAGTACACCACCGTGCTCAGCGGGGGTCTGGCCATGAAGACCAATGAGCTCTCTGTGATCCAGAGTGGGGGGATTCCTACCCTCCCAGTCAACCTGGGGGCCAGCTCCCCTGTGAACACTGCCACTATGTCCGAGATGAGTGGCTCCCAGCCTGCCATCAGTGCTGAAGTGGAAAAACCAGGTGCTGCCCACAACCTCCCCAAACACCAATTCCCTCACTTCCTCGAAGAAAATAAGATTGCAGTCAGCTAAGCTCTTTGTCCAGGGAGAAATGCAGGCAGAATGACCTCTAGAACTCTACTACTCTTCTTTTCTTTTTTTTTTTCCTTGTTAAAAGAACCCATCTCCTGTTTTGCTTACTGATGTGCAAATGATGTTTACAGTTGTGATCACAACCTCAGGCAAGTCCTACAGTCAGATGTTGTTAATGCTGCTTTTCAAAAAAAAAAAATTTTTGAAAAAATCGAAAAAAAAATTAAAAAAGAGAAAAGAAATTGAAAAAAGAAAATTGAAAAAGAAAAAAACTAAAATATATACAGACTAGAATTTTCTTTTCTTTAATTTTGGAAAGAAGCGGGTCTTGCAAAGTAGCTTTGTTGCTTGCAACAAACTGTATACATAAAACCTTTGTACAACTGAGAGTAACTATTTCCAAAGACCATCCTCCTATTTCAAGTTGGAACTTACTGACCTACAATGGACAAGACAACTGTTAGCCTACTTGAGGAATTGGGGGAGGGGATACTGTATACTTCCCTGGTGACTGTATGCGGGTAGGTGGACAAGATCTGGCATCTGTTTAGGGACCTGTTTTGTATACCACCCCCCCCCCAGATCCCTGTACCCATCCTTCCTTTTTCTTTTTTTTTTTTCTCAATGTACTTTTTTTTTTTTTTTAATTTAAACTAAGGTTGTAGAATTACAAAATTCCTTCAGCCTTGGGACCTTAGGTAGCATACCCTCAAATGGACTGGTTTAGTCCTTAGGGAGTCAATGTGTGTTGCTGCTTATTTAAATAGAGTTCATTAGGAGCCCCAAGTGTGCCAATGTACTCCCTACGCTTTCCAGATGCCTCCTTCCTGAGCCACGAGGAGGGCTAGGCACCTAAGCAGGGACCCTCAGGTGACTTAATTAGGTTCGCCAGTGCCTACTCGATAAAAGACCTGGGTTTTCCTTCTTGAAGAAACTCACGGAAAGGGCATATTTCTTATAGGTTCACATACTACTTTGTACAAAAAAAATGTCCTTGGTGCAGCTTATGCCAAGTTAATATGAAGATTGTTCTTGAGTATTGCATGAAGGCTACGATGTTCAAACCGGCAAGTCATGGGTGTGAAAGCTTTAATTTATCTACCTCATTTATTTTTTATTTTTGTAGCCATAATGTCTATTTTCCTATTTTATGACCGCTGAAGTGTTCTGAAGCCCTGTCTTAAACCTGAGTTGATGTGTGGTGGGAGCAGCTGGACGTTGGAGATAATTTTCATGATTTTTTTTTACCCCCCCCCTTTTTTGTATATGTAATGATGAAACATGCTCTGATGGTTGAACAAGGAAGGAGAAAGAAAGACCTTAATTTCTGAGTGGAGAATCTCCTTCTTTGTGGAAAAGTAGATCAAGACTGTTAACAAAAGTTGGTCTGTGTTATTGCAACTGACTTTAGGATCCAAAAATTTTTTTTGCCACGTTGTGCCTTTCCTTCTGGAATTGTAAGTTGAGAACACAATGCTAGTACCTGTTTACACTGTAAAGTGGATATTGTTACAGAGAACACACCAGAGCTCTTCTCCCTGTTAAGCAAATCATGCCCATGTGAATGTATGATCTGTGGAGAAACCCCTGTAGTTTTTACCTGCTGATGCTGTCTGTCTTGTTGGAGAATAAATTTTGGATGTTCCCCCCCAAAAAAAACCATTTATGGGGGTAACAGTTATTCAGTCCATGATACTGGAGCTCTCTGCTACACCCCCAAATTAACTTAATTTTTACCTATAGACTTTTCAGCATAAATAAACAATAACATTTTTCTTTTTATTTTTCTTTTCTTAAACTGGCTGGGTTAAATCATCTACAATTTGCAGCTGCTCATAGTACCACTTATACTATTATTTATTAACATTAGAAAGCAGCCATATACAATATGTAAATGAATGGGCATGGCTTGTTCCAGTAAAAATTTACTTAACACACAAATGTGTGGTTGGCACACAGGCTGTAGTTTATCAACCACTGATCTAATTGAATCCTTCTCATCCAACCAATGAGGAACCAAGGCCTTCTATAGAAGTCAAGTGGCCTGCCAACAGTGGACCATTCAGTTCCTGGTCAAACTGAGAAAAGACACTTACCTTCTGACTTTCCTAGTATACCATGTTGTTAGTCCTTAATAGAGTCTGGGTTGACATAAGTTTGAGGTTAAATGAGCTTCAGAATAATGCAACAGCCTGACTTGAATTCTTGAAATGTCTGCCCATGAGACTGGATGAGATAAAACCTGAGCTATGTTTAGTTAGTGTGAAACAGTCAGACCAGACTTTTAGACATTGCTGGATCATCTCTGCTCACCAGAGAGGTTTTTATTCTTGTTCTTTACAGTTTGTTTTTGAAAATTTTGTTGTTTTTTCAGTTTTCTGAGGTATAATTGACAAATGAAGTTGTCATATATTTGAAATATACAATATGATGGCTTGGTATACATGTACATTGTAAAAAAATTCCCACCATCAAGTTAATTCATGCAACACCTCTGGTATTTGCTATGTGTGTGTGTGTGTGTGTGTGTGTGTGTATGTGTATGAATATTTAAGTTCTACTCTCTTAGTAAATTTCAGTGTACAATACAGTATTACCAACTGTAGTCATCATGTTATACATTAGATCTTTAGAACTTATTCATTTTATAACTGAATATGTGTACCCTATAGCCAGCCTCTCTCTACTTCCCCCACTCTCCAGCCCCTGGCAACTACCATTCTATTCTGTTTCTATGCATTCAACTTTGTTAATTTGTCTTCATGTTTAAGTGATACTGTGCAGAAATCTCTTTCTCTGTATATCTCTGTCATATTTTACATACCATAATGCTCTCCAGGTTCATGCATGTTGTTGAAAATAGCAGGATTTTCTTCTTTTTAAAAATGAATTAGTATTCAGTATATATACAGACACACACATATACATATGTATTTTATATTTATATGTATTTTATATATATGTATATATACACACACACACACACACACTCTTTTTTCACATTTTCTTTATTCATTCATCTACTGATGGACATTTAGGTTGTTTCTATACTTTGGCTATTGTGAATAATACTGCAATAAACATGGGAGTACAGATGTTTCTTCTAGACACTGATTTCAGGGGCAGCTGGGTGGTTCAGTAGGTTAAGCATCTGACTCTTTCTTTTAGCTCGAGTCATGATCTCAGTGTTGTGAGATCAATCCCTGCATTGGGCTGGGCTCTATGCTAGGTGTGGAGCCTGCTTGAGATTCTCTCTCCCTCCCCCCTGACCTTCCTCATATGTGTGCACTCCCTCTTTCTCTCTCTCTCATTAAAAGAAAAAAAAAAAGGATAGTGATTTCATTTTCTTTTAAAGAACCCAGAAGTAGGATCACTGGATCATATGGTACTTCCACTTTTAATTTCCTGAGGAACATCCATACTGTTTTCTGTATAAGCTATACCAGTTTACATTCCCACCAACAGTGCTCAAAAGGTCTCTTTTCTTCACATCCTTGCCAGCTTTGTTATCTGTTGTCTTTTTGACAATAGACATCCTAACAGATGTTAAGTGATATTTCATTGTGGCTTTGATTTGTCCTTCCCTGATGATTAATGATGGTAAGCACTTTTTCCATGTGCTTGTTGGAAATTCATGTATCTTCTTTGGAAAAATGTCTATTCAGTTTATACTTTTGTTGCCTTTGCTTTTGGTGTCAAATCCAAAAAACAATTGCCAAGACCTATGTTAAGGAGTTTACCCCTCATGTTTTCTTCTAGGAGTTTTATGGTTTCAGGTCCAATGTTCAAGTGTTTAATCCATTTTGAATTGATTTTTGTGTACAGTAAAAGATAGAGGTCCAGTTTCATCCATTTGCATGTGGATATCTGATTTTCCCAACAATATTTATTGAACACTTGCACATGTTTAAAAACTGCTTCTTTGTTTGCTATAGTCCTTTGGAACTCATGAATGCAAATCCCACGGGCTATTAGGTTAGGTGATTCGGGGGACCTATCCCTTGAATAGCAGCCATACATGTTGGGGCACTAGATGCATGAGCAGTCTCCTTCCAGGGTGATACTGGTGACTTGATTTTATTGTTGGAGTGAACTAGGAGATACTGGTGACTTGATTTTATTATTGGAGTGAACTAGAGGTAGAAGGTAGGAGAAATGTCCATCAGCTCCAGAGGATTGAAGATAGCACCTAGCCACATGCTAATTAAAAGCTGAGCCCTCAAGCAGCAGTTTATAGAGTATGCATTCAAACCTCTTCTAGGAAAGACTGCTAGATGGGTGTTTTTGCCTTTTTCCTCTGCACTAGGCTCTGGGGATAGCTACAGTGAGTGCTCACGTGTTTGCCTGTTAACAACCACTTCTCCACTATTACATTCTTGGGGGACTTATGTATGCAAGCTCTGTTGGCTCTCTGAGTAGAATCCAGTAGATCTGGGGTTCTGTCCCTTGTGAGGCAGATGCAAAAGCTGGGACACTAGATATGAGCTCAAACACTTTAGTTATCAGGAAGAAGCTAGTTGGACAGTGGGTGTTTCCTTCCTACTGTGTAGTGCTGTGCTGAGGGTGTGGCTTATGGAGGGGGTGGGTCTCAGCCTTTCCCACTTGGTTTTAGGTGGGTATTTTCTCATTTGTTCAATGTGTAGGAGCAACTCAGCTAGTTTCTGGAATTCTCTGAGAGGGAACTGCTGTGTAGCTGCACATTTGGTGCATCTGTAAGAAGAAGGAAATTCAAGAGCCTCTGTGGTCGCCATCATGGCTTAGGGTTCCCGGAGAAGTTTATAGGAAAAGGTAGAGTTTTTTAAAGGTCAGATTAGACTTCAAGCATTTTCTGAGGTAAAGTTATTTTCATATGGTTAGAGTAATTTGAATCTCTTTGTCAACATTTATTGCTGAATGATAGAGGGAGGGCCACCATCTAGCTCATTGTTTCCATGCATTTACATGTTTTAATGTCTATTTTTCTCCCAAATCTTCTCTTCTAATTCCTATTTTTTGTTCTTTTTGATTTTGGACTCAGAGTTCACATTTTCCATGAAATCTTTCATTGGTGATCTAGTTGATTTTTTGGTCAATTGTCTCTGATTAGGTGTCAGCCTGGGGTTAACATAAGAATTTGCACCTATTGACATGTTCTTTTGTATTATTTCCTTCATGGGTGGGTAAGTGCTTACTTGCAGGAAGGATCTCTTTATCCCAAACCAAAATCATGTTGGCTTCTATTTCTCCCCTAGATCCAGGTTCTAGTTATGATTAGTGGGTCTGTAAAGTGTGTATGATAACCCATGGGTTCTTGGTGTGCATATGAAAGTGACACAATACTGAATGTGAAGTGATGACTGGGGAACCTGCCACTACATTATGTCTGGTAGGAGTGGGAGGATATCAGATGGTGCCACACTGGAATTACTGTGGTCTTCAGCATCAGAACATCAGCTTTATGATGGATTCCAAATAGAAAGTACCTGTCTCATCACCACAGCCTGTGGAGAAGCTCACAATTCAGACAAAATGCAGCTTCTAAGAAAAGTAAAGATCATATAGTTTAGAAAGCCAGAGAACTGCAATATTGTACAGCTATTTCTGTGATGAGCAAACAAGCAAGGGAGGCTGCCAAATGTTTGCAGATGTATAAGATGAAAGTAATTTTGAACATTACTGAGCAAATGCTCAGAGTGCTTCATGATTCCTCAAAAGGAACTAGAGCAAGAAGTCAATCCCTATACGGAGGGTATAGGTGGGTCGATGTGGGTGGGATTCACAAAAGGATCTGTAGGACCTGAAAGAATATAATCCAGATCAGAATTATCCCTTTAGTCACATTGGTGCTTTTTAAATATTTGGCAAATAATTATTATTGATTGAGTACTCTGTCCCTAACTCATTACGAGTTTCTTGGGAAGAATGAAATGGAGATGAGTATCAGAACCCATTCTTCTTTGTGATCTATTAGATATTTGAGTGTATAGTAAATTGTATTTGTTTTCACCATAGAGTGTTGGGTCAGTTACTCAACAAATTCTTTTATAGTCTTTGTAATATTATTTATCAATGAGATCTCTAGGCATTATATATGCAGCTATATCGAGGTGCCTTGATTAGGTGGCCTGTACCTGATTTTTTATACTCATGATTTTGTGTCCAGTCTGCAGATAAGCAAGCTTCCTACAGGAATCTGTCTTAACAAGGCTTATTCCTGCCTAGGCTTGGTGCACATTATACTAGCACATGAACAAACCACTATCTTGACAAATATTTTCATGACTTTCTATGGAGAAAGTACTGTTGACAATCTTTACTGCTAAAGAGTTGTATCCTGTGTCTATGGAAAGCTTGAGGACAATTCTTCTGGCCCCATCATTCCCTAAATAACACCATCCAGTTCTTTACTTTTCAAAAAAGCTTCCTTTTTTTTCCAGCTGGTTTTGAGAAAGTGAGATCCGCTTCTGCTATGAATTTAGTTCTTGCTGTGCATTAATCCAGATTATGAATTTCCCCAGTAGGCTGAGCCTGAGTAAAGCATAGTTTTTATATCCTTCACTCCTTTCCAAGCTGTTAGGATCCTCACGGTGGAGGTAGACACTCCACGTCTTCCAGATGCTGCCAATCACCATTGTGGCACCACCTCCAAGGTCACCTTCTTTGGAAAGGACACCTTTTGAAGGACCAACATTAACTGAGTGGCTATGATGTGCCATACACTGTAGAGTCTCTGCATTTGGTATTCAAGCAAGCCCATGAGGTAGGCATCATTGAATCTAATTTTTTAGAAAAAGGAAACTGAGGCTCAGAAATTTTGAATAACTAGTTCAACTCAGTCTGATTCCCAAGTCTTTATTTCTTCTGGTATACCTATGAGCTCTCTACTTTACACTGTTCCCTTTATACATGGTAAAATTTGCCCCAAGCTCTGACCAGTTATGTTCCATCCTCCAAGACCCTAGTGCTGGGTGTTAGTGCTAAGGTTTTTGTTAAGATGTTGACACCTGACTTTATCTTTCTCAGGCATATTTGCTTTTTAAGAGTTCACCCAAGCAAAAAATATTTGCTAATACTTAATGTTTAAATATTTATAAAGAGAGGCCATGTAACATAGCTATTAGGTGTGGGCTCTGTGGTGTCAAACTGGATTTAAGTCCTCACTAGTTGTGCAACTTGGCCAAGTTGCTTAAACCCTATGCTTCATTTTAACAATATGATGATTGTGAGAATTAAACAATTAAATTTACATCAAGATCTTAGAGGAGTGCCTGGCACATAGTAAGTGCTCAAATTCTTCTTTTTAAAAAAGATTTATTTATTTATTCTAAGAGGGGGTGGGGGTAGAGAAAGAGAGTCTTCAAGCAGACTCCCCACGGAGTGGGAAGCCCAAGGTGGGGCTCACCCCAGGACCCTGAGGTGATGACCTAAGCCAAAATCAAGAGTTGGAAGCTTAACTGACTGAACCACCCAGGTGCCCCACTCAAAATATTCTTAAGAAACAGGGAGTGGCCCAGCAGGCACATACTCTGTGCCAGGCATAGAGGATCCCCAGAGTCACATGGGCTCAACTCAGCTGTCTAACAATATTACTTAGGCTATTTCAGAAATGAATTTTTGGGTAATAACAGAACTGTAATGAAATAGCTGAAGTGGACTGAACATTTATTATATGCCAGACTCTAAGCTCAGGGCTTTACTCGGATCATCTCAAATAATCTGCAACAGCTCCATGAGGAGCCATGATCTCCGTTTTATGAGGAGAACGTCTGAGGGGCAGAGCTGGGATCTGACCCCACTAACCAGTCTGACTGCAGAATCCGCCTGTTGTGAATGTCCACTCCTTACTGGGATGCTTACCTTGATGTTAGTTTGATGTGGTCTCTCACGTCTCTCTGTTAGAATCCCTCAGCCTCCCCTGTGTGCCATAGCTTTATTTCCCACATGAGTTCACAGTGATGTATTGCTAACTAGAAATAGACCTTTTTTTTTTTTTAAACCAGTGGGGTCTATATTTAAGAGCTTTGTGCAGATAAGCTGTGAGATACCGGCTGAGGCTGCTGTTTGCAGAAAAGATACAGAGGGAGGAGGGAGGAGGAATTTGGCCAAATGTGAATATTTATATTTTTCCAGATAATTAACTATGGCAGCTTGTAAGTGAAATATTTGCCAGTGCTCATGAACATTACCCAGTGTAATGTTATCTTTTGATTAAACAACATATGTTCCCTAATAATGCATATGTATGAAGGATAAAGAGAAAGGTGCCAAGATGCTTGGAATTCTGGATTTCTTAGATTTGATGGATGTCAGCCAGATTTGTACACAGTTCAGGACTTTCCAGGGAGAAAGGGAGACTATGGTTCTGTTGATTACGTATTGTTCTTTTTCTCATCCACCTACAAACAATATTGTCAGTGTGATAATGTGAGTAATACTACATGCAAAGGGCGCTGGATTAAGTCTGGTAGAGGGAAAGAAAATGAGCTATTTCATGAATTAGGCTTCATTTTAATTTCTCACTGAAACTCATTTTCTAGGTCAGTGGGTCTCAAACTTTAGCTGCATCAGCATTACCAGGTGGTCTTAAAATAGATTTCTAGGCTCCAGCAGAGTCTCTGCTTCAGTAGGCCTTGGGTAGGGACTGAGGATCTTCATTTCTAGCAAGCTCCCAGTTGTTGCTGGTGCTACTGGTCTGGGGATCACACTTTGAGAACCACTGACCAAGGCTGAGTTTCAGATTATATGGAGCATGCTGATTGACAAGAGGTCCCACTGTGATATTCAAGGTGCTTTTATTCTAACATGCTCTGTGAGATTCAAGTCACACATATTTCCATTTACTGAGGTACCAGGGGTTTGGTGAAATGGTACCTGGCATAAAATCAAATTGTGGCTAGCCCAAATTGTAAACTAGACTCTAATTATAAACTTTTTTTTGTATATATTTTTTTATTGAAGTTCGATTTGCCAACATATGGTATAACACCCAGTGCTCATCCCGTCAAATGCCCCTCTCAGTACCTGTCACCCAGTCACCCCATCCCCCTGCCCACCTTCCCTTCCACTACCCCTTGTTCGTTTCCCAGAGTTAGGAGTCTCTCATGTTCTGTCTTCCTCTGATATTTCCCACTCGTTTTCTGTCCTTTCCCCTATAATCCCTTTCACTATTTTTTATATTCCCCATATGAATGAAACCATATAATGTTTGACTTGCTTCATATTACTCTCCAGTTCTATACACGTTGAAGCAAAAGGTGGGTATCTGTCATTTCTAATGGCTGGGTAATATTGCATTGTATATACAGACCACATCTTCTTAAAAATCTTCTGCACAGCAAAAGAAACAGTCAACAAAACTAAAGACAACCTACAGAATGGGAGAAGATATTTTTGCAAATGACGTATCAGAAAGAAGGCTAGTAGCCAAGATCTATAAAGAACTTATTAAACTCAATAGCAAAGAAACAAACAATCCAATCATGAAATGGGCAAAAGATTTGAACAGAAATTTCACCAAAGTAGACATACACATGGCCAACAAGCACATGAGAAAATGCTCTACATCACTTGCCATCAGGGAAATTCAAATCAAAACCACAATGAGATACCACCTCACACCAGTGAGAATGGGGAAAATTAACAAGACAGGAAACAACAAATGTTGAAGAGGATGCGGAGAAAAGGGAACCCTCTTACACTGTTGGTGGGAATGTGAACTGGTGCAGCCACTCTTGAAAACTGTGTGGAGGTTCCTCAAAGAGTTAAAAATAGACCTGCCCTATGACCCAGCAATTGCACTGCTGAGGATTTACCTCAAAGATTCAGATGCAATGAAATACCAGGACATCTGCACCCCAATGTTCATAGCAGTAATGTCCACAATAGCCAAACTGTGGAAGGAATCTCGGTGTCCATCTAATTCTAAACTTCTAAGTTGTTTTTCTTGCTGTCAGCAGATCTTTAGAAATGCAATTACAAGAAAACAGTATAAATGGCAAAGTGCCCATCTGCAGGGATCAATGTACTCAATGGGCACTCAAGCCCTCAGTCTCTGGTTGGTCCACTGGTTGGTGCCACTGTTTTTCTCGGCACTTTCTCCCTTCCGGTAGGCTTAAGTTCCTAGGACATGCACTTCAGAAGGATGGGAACTTTGTATGATATTTTGGGTTACTTTGAGTGCTATTAATATCCCAGTACAGTTACAAATATTGGATAATATCTAACTGAAACCAAACCAAATATGAAACTCTGGCAACCAGATTGTCTATATCATGACTATTGAATGGTGTCCCATGATAAACAAGTATTATCTGTAGACTAGGAAGACTCAGACCCCAAGTTTAAATAAGTGTTAGAAGTAGAGCATGTCAGATCCAGCACAGTCAGAAAAAGAACCCCCTAGAATTCAGGGACTCCTCTTATTTCAATCTCAGATGAGTGATTCAGCCATTCTCTTGGGTTCTTGCATTCTGTCATGACCTTGATACACATTTTCTCGTTACCATAAAGAATATGTTAACTTTAATCAGCAGGTGAATTGTCCAGGTTTTTGGATTCTGAAGTGAGGATTTTGAACAGCCATGGGACAACATGAGGACACTGAGGTAGAAAATTAATAAATCTGTCCAGGCCAGATGTTATCCACCAGGGACATTTGGCAAGGTCTGGAGATATTTTTGGTTATTACAACTGGGGAATTGCTACTGATATCTGGTTTACCAGATAGAGGCCAGAGAGGCTGTGAAATATCCCACAATGCCCAGGACAGCCCCTCACAACGAATTATCCAGCTCCAAATGGCCATTGGGCCAAGGCTGAGGAAATCCTGGTGAGGAGAGAGCTGAGACATCCTCAGTTCATGTGATTCCTTGAAGAGGGTAAGTGGTTCTAACCTGTGATATCTCAGGTACCAGCCAAAGGATCTGAGAGGGCCATACAGTGACTCAGGAGTAGCTGGGACTGTCAGGCCGGCCAGGAGGAGGGCATGGACAGATACGAGGGTCCGCTTGAGGCCTCTTGGGAAGCAAGGCTATACAGGTCACATCCATCAGCGTGAAATCCAGTGCCTGTGAGAACATGGCATTCACTCCAAGTCTGAGAAACAAATAGGCCCATTCCTGTTATCCTCATGTGGGGCTGTGGAAGTCATTAGATGGCATTTTGAAGGGAGAATGATGATTTCTTTCCCTTCAAACACAACACTCAGTTAATTTATTCCGACTGGATGTGGAGCGAGCCAGTGCTGGACAGTATGTGGAAATACATGCCTATACCTCATTATCTCTGATGGGAGTTTCAAAGGAGCTCTCAGATTTAGTGTCCTGTTTGGTCTGACTTGTATAACACCTGTCAGTAGGCTGCTTTCCTGCTATGTCATTAATATTTAAATAATACGATTTAAAGGTCAAGCTGTGCCTGCGGCAATATTAAAATACATCATTTAGCTTTTCTAGATGGTAATGCAAAGGTCTAGGAGCAAAAGCTTGCAGGAGGCAGTGAAAAGGTAATAGCCCTACTACCTAGGAGACAGAATCAGCCACATATATTTTCATTATATTAATATAATTAATAAATTAAGGAGGCTGCTTTTTCAAAAACAAAATCTGGACCAGAAATTTACATTGTTGGGTTGAATTGTTACAAAGCCCAACTAAAGGGTGTGGGTTCTACCTAGACTAACCCTGAGTGAACAGGAGAGGCGGGGGGACTTGCCTTCCCTTTGCTGTTTCTCTTCTGAGGCTTCCATTTCCCTCATCTCAATGGTCTATCAGGTCTCCTCTCCTGGAAATGCCTTGGTGGGATCTCTCCACCCATATCTGCCTGCTGTGCACTCATTCTCAGCAGAGGGAGCTAGTCTCCACCATTGCTACTTTGGGAAGGAGCTCATTAACAAATTTACAATGTTCATCGAGAAGTAGTGGTAAACATCTGCCAGTTCTGGGCAACTCAGCATCCACCTGCCTGCCCCTCCTTCTATCTGATGTTGGCTTGACAATAAATCCAGGTGCCTCGCTCCCACCATGGGGAACAGGAACCTGAATTTGTTCCTCTCCATTTGAGGAGATTTAGTAGGTATGATAAATTGACCTCAGTGGCCTCACATGGAGTAAAATGTTCCTGCTTTTTGGAGCTCTGCAGTTTTCTTGGTCCTCTCTGTGACCAGCCCAGGTTCCCTGGACCCTGAGCTTCCTGATGCTATCCTCCCAAGAACTTCCTTTTGCACAATGAAAAAGAACTTTGGTGAGACTTTACCCATTATATGAGAGTTTTGTCTGAAGGACAACACTGAGAATCGATACTTGACAAACACTCCACAAAGCCACACTAGTTTTGTGAACTTGAGCCCTTGCACAACTTCTTGCCTTGATAAGAATGGCTGTATTGGCTTCCTGTTGCTGCTGTACCACGTTAGCACAAACCTGGTAGCTTAAGACAATACAAATGTGTTATTTTAAGTCAAAAGTCCAAAATAAGTCTTTTTGGGCCAAAGTCAAGGTGTCAGGCCAACAGTGTTCTTTCCTAAGGTTCTAAAAGAGAATCTGTTTCCGCTTCTGCATTCTGCCCGGCATCCTTGGGTTACGCCCCTTTCCATCTTCAAAGCCAGCAACCACATTACTACAACCTCTGCTTTTGTCATCACATCACATGTGACTCTGGCTTTCCCCTTTCACTCATAAGGACCTGTGATTGCATTAGATCCACCTGAATAATCCAGGAAAGTCTCCCTCTGACAAGATCTATAACTCATTTCTTTTGCTATGTAAAGTACCCTATTCATAGGTTCTAGCTGTTATGATGTGAACATCTTTGGGGTCATTATTCTGTCTACCACAAAGGGAGAGGAACATATTTTTCTTCCAGATTTGTTTCCTATACAATATTTCTTTTCTCCTTTTTTGGGCATACTTTTCATTATAAAATAAAGCACATAGGAGTTTTATTTTATTTTATTTTCTTAAGATTTTATTTATTTATTCATGAGAGAGAGAGAGGGAGAGAGAGAGAGAGGCAGAGACACCAACAGAGGGAGAAGCAGGCTCCACACAGGAAGCCCGATGTGGGACTCGATCCCAGGACTCCAGGATCACTCCCTGAGCTGAAGGCAGATGCCCAACTGCTGAGCCACCCAGGCATCCCAAGGTGTTTTCTTTTAGATGAAAGGGATTAAGAGTATACTTACGTGATGAACACTGTAATGTAAAAACAAAAACAAAAACACAGATCCAGAAACCCCAAACTTTAAGCTTAGTAAATTATTATAAGGGACATACTCGTTTAACCACCATCTAGATTAAGAAATGGGAGTTTACCAGCTGCCCCAGAAGTCCTCCATATGTCCCACCTCAAATGCTGTCCCCTGCTTCTGCAGAGTCTAACTTCATAGTAATCAGGGCTTTGCACTTTATATGATTTTATCGCTAAGTATATATCTCCAGACACTGTGGTTTAGCCTTGCACATTAAAATTTAATATCTTTTAAATCTCTTACAATTTTCCTTTCCATTCCTTTCTTTTTCTTACAATCTATCTGTTGAGCTATTTGACCAGTAGGAGCTTATCATAGCCTGGATTTTGTTGATTGCACCTTAAAGGCACAGTTCAACATGCTCCTTTGTCCTCTGTATCTCCTACAGTATGTGGCTAGATCCAGAGGCTTGATCAGATTTAGCTTTGATCCCTTTGGAAAGACTGTAGGTGATGGTGTATTCTTTTACCAAGAGCCTCACGATATCTGCTTTTTGCTCTTTTTCTGATGTCAGTGCTGTTATTGCTCCATGCCCAGGCTCATTCATTCATTGAGGGCTGGCCGCAGGATGGTGACGTCTTAATGACATCATTTAAAAAATATATATATAGTTGTGGGGAGAGAAGGATTTGTGGGTCATGGGCATTTGTGGATGTGGAGCTTCCCAACCACTATGCCCCCTGACTGCCAAGTCATAGGAGGAGGGCTTCAAGAAAACCCCTGTAGAATAATCCAGAATATAAAATGTCATAAGCTGTCCCCTTGCTATGACAGGGTGAGGACATGGAAGCATCCTAGGAGAACCTGAGGCATCTCTTAGGATTCATGTGAGTGTAACTGATAAAGATAGAGGCTGGTGGAGATGTACTATCAGCAGGATGAGGAGAAAGAGCTCCATGGGGCAGTGAGTCATGGTTCCACGAAGCCATTTGGACTTTGTGGTGAGTAGCTAGGTTAGAGCCATCCCGGACTTTGTCTACCTCACAGGGCTGCCTGCTTGGACCAGGAGACCCAACAAAATCATACCTTGTGGGGAGGCTGGCTGGAATAGCTGAGGAGGGGCAGCTGAGGGTGCAGATAAGGCTAGGATAGGTCACCCGGGTCACCGGATTGTGCTTCTTGAAGGTTCCTGTGAGGGGGTCACCCTTAAGAGTCTCTCACAAAAAAGATCCAGATTTGGATATCTACTACACAGCCCTTTGCTGCTTTACCTTTTGTCCTTCCTTGCTGTGTTGGCCTGGAGAAAGCCAAGAAGCGGTGGAGAGGAGGAATGTAAAAGAAGGTGGCGGAAGGTGGAAGAGCAGTGCACCCACCTTTGCACTCCCACTGCTATTTGTAGGTTTGTGGGGTCTGCCCCAAGCTGAGGGTAAGGTCGGGAACTCAAGTAGGGACGAGAGATTACAGTCTTGATGCCAGCAAATTCGACCGGAATGTTTATGCCTGAAAATGACACTGTTCATTAATGTGAAAAAAAGAAAAGCTGTAGAATCTGATCTGCTTCAGTCGTTGCCAGGGACCAGGAAGGAGGTTGCCCTGTTAGAGGGTGTTTGTAGGTAGCAGAAGAGAGAAAGAGGGAAAAACCTACCCCCTCCCCCACCAGATTGTATTTTGGCGATTACTGGCCCAGAGTCCTGCCAGAGTTAGCTTCCCACACTTAAAACCGTAGCTCTGTACACAATACCTGTTCTCACCTCTCAGAGGCATTTGCATTGCGAAGCAGGATTCCTTTTTAAATTCAAGGTTAGATTTTTCTGACATCCTTCACAGGGTAGGAGTGTGGGAGGAGGAGACTCTCCCATTCCCTCATTAAATGAAACCCAGGGAGCTTCCCCTGTGCTCCTGGCTGCCAAGTCCTTGGTCTTTGTCACATGCTTTTGGCAGAGTAACTCACTGTGGCCTTGTCTTTCTGGCTTTTGCTAGTGACCCCCTCCCAGGTCACTTAAAGATTTTAAGCCTAGTTTCCTTATCTGTAAATCAGGAATAGTAACAATTTGTAGGATTATGAGAATTCAGTGAGGTGACACGTGTGAAACAGGGTTCTAAACTGTGAGGGATATACAGACAGGAGAGATTTTTCTTTTTAACTTAGTTTTCGAATATGTAACACATTTGCATGGCTTACAGTCCTTTAAAAGGTGAAAAGAGAAATTTCCTGCTTACCCCTATTCCTCAAACACCGTGTTCTTCTTCAGGAGGAATTATTTTATGAATAGGTGTAATTTCATGTGTTCTGTGGGGGAGATGAGTTGGGCGGAATCTTCCTATGGTGCCATCTTGGACTGGAACTGAACCGGAGCACCCAATTCTCATCCCAACCTCCTACAGGCATCTAACTGCAATTGGTTTCTTAATGTGTAAACAATAACAACATATATTCTTGTTCTTTCCCCTCTTTTTACTCAAATGTGTTATACTAATATACTATTCTTCTGCAACTTGCCTTTTTCCCCTTCTACTTGAATATGCTTCTATATCAATATATAGCTCATCCTTAAAAAATAGCTAGTTTAATAAGTTCTCTACTGATATACAGCTAGATTATTTCCGATATTTTTCTATTCAGACAAGTCTGCAGGGAAGCATTGTTTGTATGTACACGCGTATGTTTGCATACTGAAATTTCTGTGTCAAAAGGAGAAGAGTTTTTCTTTCTTTCTTTACTAGTACAAGTGTCCTGCTTGGAATGGGAGATTTTAGGAACCTCTCCCTTTCTGAAGTGTTCAGCAAGTTATGGTTATTTTCCCTTGGACAGGCCTGACCCATGTCAGGGGCCAATTCTTTGTGACTCTTAAATTTGAGGGACAAAAAGGCAAACGGAAAGGCTTGGTCTAGAATTGAATTTCTTTCCTTGGGGCACAATGAGTCTGCCTCTAGGAAAAAGGGACCACTATTGCTTTCTTTCTGTATTTTATTTTATTTTTAAAAAGATTTTATTTATTTATTTGAGAGAGAGAGAGTGCATGAGTGGGTGGAGGGGCAGAGGGACAAGCAGATTCCCTGCTGACCATGGGCCCCAACTTGGGGCTCAATCCCAGGACCCTGAGATCATGACCTAAGCCGAAGGCAGATGCTTAACCGACTGAGCCACCCAGGCACGCAAAACTCAAGCTTTGAAACAATTCCAAAGGCTATGGGTTGCACTGAATCTTTTCAGTAAGAGTGTAACTTGCAATGTGTCTGTATTTGTATGTAGAAAAAGCACTCAGGCAATATGTGGAAAAGGATGGAAAGGGAGGATGCTGGGCAGGAAGCAGGGTGGGGGCCGTGGGGATGGAGGCTATGTCCCATTAAGACAGTGCAGAATGGGGGACCGAGTGATGGGTAAGGAGAGGGCCCAGGTCGGAGTCCAGAGTGAAGTCTGGGTTTCTGGCTCCATTGGCTGCGTGGATGGCGGTGCCATTTCTTGAGCTGAATGCACAGAAGAAGCTGGTGTTGCAGGATGCCTGGGGAGTTCTGTTTGGCAGTAAGCTTAAGTGGCGGGGGGACATATAGATGGAGGCATCCAGCAGGCAGTTGGCATGTGAGAGAGATCAGGCCACGCAATGACACAGACAGGCCTCTACATCCTTGTGCCATTATTATTTATTGGGCATGTTCTTTTCTTTCCTTGGAAATGTTCTTGGGAATGTTCTTTTCTTTCCTTCATGTTCACATCCTCTCCCACCCCCTCAAAGCTGTCTTCCTCCTCTAGCAGAGACCATGCCACCCAAGGTCCAACACAGCATCCTAGCATGCTCTTCCTCAGTTCATGGACCCGTGAAGACCATTGCCACCTGCTTGCTGAAGCAGAGCTGGGCGCGCACATCTGAAAGTAAGTACTCAAGGATTTCTAGCCTCTGATGGACACTGTGTCCACTAACTACACTCACATGTAATGAAATCACAGATTAAATGTTTTCTTCTGTGATGACAGAAATAATGAGCAACTATTTAGCTGTTTGTTTTATCAATGTATCAGCAGGTCTCCTGACTGAAATTCTTAAACTCCATCCTTTCCCAACATCAATGGTAGCTTGCTGCCCACCCCCCAACACTACCTGTTTCTTCACCTAATGGAGTTAATTAACCATTGTTCTTCCCGTCCCTAAGGATGTCTGCAAGCCTACAGGCAGACGGCCTAGGAAGAAACCCGGCTGTTGAGAAGAAAGTGAAAGCCCCTTCCACATATCTTTTTGAACATTGTGAACAAGCATTACATGAATCACCCCAAATTTATCAGCTCTGGCCTATCATCAAAGAAGAAGAAAGATGTTTAATGGGGTGGTGAATCTTTGTAAGTCCAGTAGCTCCTTTGAGAAAACAAAACAAAACAAAACAAAAACAAAAAACAAAAAACAAAAAACCTCACATTTCCTGCTACCATAGAAACCATCTCCTTCAAGTGAATTGTAAATATAAAAAGGGCCCTCTGGCTTCATGTTTATATTAATATGAGTATTCTTTTTTTTTTTTTAATATGGAGAAGTATGCCTTATTTCTCTTTGAGGTGTCTGGTCTGTTGATCTTATTCTCGTCGAGTCTGATGATAGTCACTAGGGAGACTTAAGTCCATCTTTCTGGGGTAAGAGATAAGAGATGCATGCAACTAGAAGGTGCCAATATTCATTTCAGTGCAGTCAGAGGTTTCGTGTTCCTGAGAGCAGATGAATCATGGAAGAGGATTTTGCAAAATCTCTCCCTCGGCATGGCTAAAAGTGTCATGGATCTGTGTGGAATTGCTTGTGGACCGTCTGCGACATGGAGGCCTCTTGCACTTATCACAGTTCACTCTCTGAGAAGAATCCAGTATTTCATCAGGGCCATGGAGGGTTGCCTTCATTGGAGGTTTGCCCTTTGCACACTCTTCTCGGGTTTTGATTGGCAGTCCTGTTGAATAGCACCTGGGAGAGCCTGCATCTGGATGGGAGCACGGTGGCTGGGAGTTGCTCCTGCCTTCAGCTCCACCTGCCAAATGCCGATAGTGGCAGTGAAGCATTCTGGGAGCCCTAGGGCTTGAAAGCTTTCTCTGCTAACCTTGAATTACAGCATCACTGATTTTGCACATTAAAATGCACACCAGCAGAAGTCTTCTAAAAAAAACTGCCTGTTTACCTTGATTTAGCTAGGTATTTCTCGTTTGCATTTCCATAGACTCCATCTTGTCGCTCAAAGAATGTTGAAATTATGTGTTTATGTTTCTGTGTTCCCCACCAAACTGTTCACTTTTAAAGGTAGGGGCATGGCCTTATTCATTCATTTTCTTTAAAGATTTATGTATTCATTTGAGAGGTAGAGAGAGAGAGAGAGAGAGAGAGAGAGCCTGTGTGTGTGCACAGAAAGGGGGGGGCAGAAGGAGAGGGTGAATCCCAAGCAGACTCCCTGCTGAGTGTGAACCCCAACACTCTGGGATGGGGCTGGATCCTAGGAATCTGAGATCATGATCTGAGCCAAAATCAAGATTCAGATGTTTAACCGATTGAGCCACCTAGGGGCCCTGGCCTTATTCATTCTTATATTACAGTGTTCAGTCCAGCGTCTAGCTCCCTGCATATAGTAGGTTCTCATTCAACAGAGCTGAAGTGGGTTAAAGGCCCCATCTCACAGCTTGGAGTGAGCTTCTCCAGGGGAGGTACGATATCTCATTTATCTTTGAAATAATAAGGAAGAGAATAGGTTACATTATCATCTCCAATCATCTAATCAATTCTGTAAGATACATTCTATTATTGTCTCCATTTTTCAGATAATGAAACTGAGTCAGAAAGGTACTTTGAGCTTATGCTGCTAGTAAGTGGAAGATCTGGGAGTTTTCACGTAGCCTCCCTAATTCCAGAGCATGTGGCCAGTGCCATGATGTTATACTGCCTCAGAGGCTGAAGTACAATTTCTTGTTCAGAGAAGATATTTATAGATGTTTGTCGAATGAATAACTCTCACAGAAACTCTGGGAGCTCAGAATCATTAAATATGTCCAGCTTGCTTTGTAGAAGTAGCCAACACCTAATTTCTCAGGGGCCTACTGGAGACTATTGTAGTGATCAGTCATGAGATTTGTTCATAAATATTTTGGTTCCTATTCTTCCAGACACAGAGTACAGTTCACTTTCATGTTACTTTCTGTTAGTCATGGACATGTGACTTGCCATAGACCATTAAATATGAGCAGAGGTGATATGTATCATATATGGGCAGAAGGTTTGAGGGCCACTGTGCGCTTCAGCATTTACTCTTTCTCCTGCTGGTGAGTGTGGACATAAGTGCCAGGACGATACATTCCTCAGCCTGATTTCTTGAGTGACCTCAATAACAGAGTCCCTTGACAATCCGTGATGGCCATGCGTAGTGTGAAGGAGAAAGAAACCATTTTTTTGTTGTTAGCCATTAGGGTTTGGTTGTAACTGCAGCATAACCTTATGCATCTTGACTGGTACAAGTATCAAATGCTTATTTTCCTCTTCTTTCAACCATATGGACATCCCTGGCAGTGGTGAGGGGTCAAAGTATAAGAGGTCCTCAGAAGATCCCTGGTCATTCAACAAATATTAAATTATTTCTCCTACCATCCCCTTTAGACCTCAAGAGCAAACAGTCTTGTCTTAACTTGAAAAATCTAGATATTACTCCTTTTGAGGCTATTGTTTCTGTGATTTCATTGCTGGGTTTGGCTTGTCTTAGGTTCGGCTTCCCAGAAACAGACTCAAGAGATGAAAATGTATGCACAAATGTTTTATTCAAGAAGTGCTCTTAGAGGGGATGAGGGAGGGAATTGGGGAGCAGGCAGGGAAGGAGACAAAGCCAAGCCAGCATGTGGTCTCAGGTGAGGTTTTCAGCAAGATCCCTGGGGGACTCTGGAAGGTAATTTACACTGGCATGTTCTCACTTGAAACAAAGGAGTTAGGCCTCCTTGTTGTCTTAATAGCTATTGGCTATTGGTTGCTGGGGGGGAGATATACATGGGGGGTGGGATATACACTCTCAGGAACTGGACTTCTAGTAGATCGAGGGCATCCCCAAAGAAGATATGCAGGTGCTGCTCATGGAAAGCACAGTGAAGGAGGGAGGAACGGTTGCATAGAAAGAGTTAATTCCAGGAGTTTTAAAATTTTGGATAATTTTTAAATTATCCTTGCCTAGGCATCCGTCAAGGAAAAATCAGGGACTGGCCTCCCTGTTTCCATGTGACAGTGAAAGACAGTGACATAGAGGCGCAGAATGACCGTTCCATCATCAGAGAAGGCATTGTGATGAAAGATGAAGTTGGTAGGACTTCTGAGCCTGGCATTGGAGAATCATCTGCCAGCCTTTGGGCACTCTTCCTGTGAGTACTGCATGTATCAAACTCTAAGTGGGTTCTTCTTTAATAAAATCCAACATGCAGAAATCTAAATGGACCACAAAGACAGATTAGAGTATGTCCATTCACCTTACAAAAGCATTTACTGCAGGTGAATTGGCAAGTGCCAACATTCCCATAAACACTTTCCAAAACATCAAAAATAAGAATCTTACTGTGTAGACTGTTTAAAAAATATATATATATTTACTAAAAGAGGTTGGAGGCTTTCTTGTTTTCTTTTTTTTAGGTTTTTAACAATGACTTATGTGGGGGCCTTGGATGACTATTCAGATAGGATGAGAAAGAAAGACCTTTCAAGGTCACTCAGATATTGTGATCACATGGCAACAAAATTAGGATTCCATGTAAGTGTGATCAGAGTTGTTGATGCATGACACCAGGCAATGCATGAACATATGGAGGGAACGCAGACACTGACAAATGTATAGATTGCATCATTATGTTTGTGTGACTTCTGTTTTATGCATCTGTCACAAGGAAAGAACGAAGCCTGTGATTATCTCTATCTTAGACCGGCAAATGAATGTGTAAAAGTTGGAGACAAGACAGACATTGTATTTACCAGAAACTCATAAACTACCAGCAGCTGTAAGTAAATGTGTGAGAATCAATTTCTTAGTGCTTGAGAATGTTATCAACATTGCAGTAGTAACTGCAAATAATGTGAGATTTAAAAACAAATACCAAATACGTTTCTGTTTTGCAATGTTTTAGACTTTGGTCTTTATCAATAAATCTGAATCTCTTCATTCCACAAAAGCCTCTGACATTTTATTTTCAAAATGTTGTTTTTCTTTTCTGGCTACACAATTCTTCAACTCCTTTATCCCTTCTATAATGAGGTATCATACAAACAAATAAACAAAAGTTATCCCAAACTTTAAGAGTTCACTGAGTTGGGCTCCAACTTAGAAGTTGTCTGAACTCCTTAGAATTATTTTTAATATGGTTTATTTTACTGTATAGCTATTATACTTACCTTTTTTTGTAGAAAGAATAGCAGAAATAAAATACACTTTTTATTATAATTTTTTTCTAATCAGAAGAAAACATGGTTGTGTAACTGCCGTCTTCTTCTTCTTCTTCTTCTTCTTCTTCTTCTTCTTCTTCTTCTCCTTCTCCTCCTCTTCTCCTTCTCCTCTCCTCCTCTTTCTTCTTCTTTTTCTTTTTGGAGTTCTCGGATTCTCTGCATCTTTGTGAAGTCTTACCGGGTAAACTCTAAGGCACCTGTTAGAGTGGAATTGTGCCTCTTGCCTCTTGATGCAAAAGGGGCATGTTCAATATGATCCTTGGCAGGCGGATTTAACAAGAAGTAGAACATTAAAGCTAATGGGTACAGGTAGAGTGGGTGTGGTGGTTTAAAGTATACAAATTTCTAAGCTCTCCTCCCTTCAAGAGATGGAGCCTAATATTCATCTCCTCCTCTTCCCCTGAGTGTGGGCTACCCTTGGTGACTTGCTTATAAAGAACAGAATAAGGCAAGAGAGGAAGTGACAATTTGGTTCCAGAAACTAGGTCATTAAAGGTATTTTGGCCTGGTCTTTACTCTCTCTGTCTGTATCTCTCGGATTGCTCTCTGGGAGATGCCAGCTGACACACCACGCGAGGATACTCAAGCAGCCCTGTGGAGAAAGGTCCACTGCCAACAGTCATGTGAACAAGGCATTTTGGAAGTAGATTCTCTAGCCTTGTCAAGTCCACAGATGACGATAGCCCTGGCTAACATCTTGACACCAACCTCATGACACTCTGAGCCAGAACTACCCCTCTAAGCTGTTCCCAAATTCCTGACCCCTAGAAACTATGAGATAATGAATGTATGCTGTTTATAGCTGCTAAGTTTTGGGGTAGTTTGTTATGCAGCAATAGATATTTAATTCAGTGAATAGGGAATTAGGAGAAGGACTGTGGATCCTTATTTCTGCCCACCTGCCAGCCACTATGCATGGAGACTTAGACTTCTTCCTGGGGGATGTTGGCATAGTAGAGATGCATTGAAGATGAAGGAAAGCAGATGCCCAGCAGAGGGGATGTGAATTTAATGTGCAGGAGCTTCTCCATTAGCCGAGATTGCACTTTCTGCCATTTCCACCTTACTCTGTCCTCCTGGAAGCCTGGCCTCTGTGGACTGCCCTATTTGAGCTCCCATGTTCTCTGGTTTCTGTTGGATTTGGCCCCAGGCAAAGCCAGCAGGAGATAGGATGGTGAGAAGAGAGAGAAGCCAGGGAACTGATTGCCCATGCTCCCTCCTTGCTGGCCAACAGACTGGAAATCACTGGATTCTTTCACTGAAGGACCAGACCTTCATTGACAGCTTCTACAGCCTGACTCACCTGTTTTCTCTCATGGCCGAAACCTATTCAGCAGCCTTGTAGAACCTAACTCCGCTGCTTCCTCTAATGGCCTTTTCAGGTGTAGGAGTTTTGAAGGTTTCCCACTACAATTA
The DNA here is from genome assembly GCF_905146905.1 of Nyctereutes procyonoides. Taxonomy (NCBI): domain Eukaryota; kingdom Metazoa; phylum Chordata; class Mammalia; order Carnivora; family Canidae; genus Nyctereutes; species Nyctereutes procyonoides. The sequence continues at coordinate 6,691,128 of NW_026575030.1, read as the reverse complement.
GCCTTAGAAAGCTTCACCATCAGTTTGTGGCTTCCCGAAACTCTGGACACCTCTGAAAATAGTTCTCAATCACCCCTTTTGAGTATGCCATCTGTTTCTGGCTGGGACTCTACTGGACACATCTTTGGTGTTCTCTGGTACTCATATAGCACTGATGGGAAGAACTACTGCTTTGGCCTTGAAGGTTGCAAATTATCACTATTCTGCTACTCCTTTTGCGCTCTTCTTCTTCTTCTTCTTCTTCTTCTTCTTCTTCTTCTTCTTCTTCTTCTTCTTCTCTTCTTCTTCTTCTTCTTCTTCTTCTTCTTCTTCTTCTTCTTCTTCTTCTTCTTCTTCTTCTTCTTCTTCCACTTTTTCCTCTTTCCCTTACTTTTAACATTAAAAATTTCTTTCTGAATGGAATTTTATGTTGAACTCCAAAGATATATGGATATACTGTATAAGATTATAAAGTGAGGTCTGCTGGGTTGAAATGGGTGAGGAGGGCAGGCCTCCCATCCAGAGACCCTTCTCTCCCTCTTCTCTAATATTAGTTCCTCGAGGCACTGACTGAGCGTGAAAGCTCAGAACTCTAACAGCCATCTCCTGGCACCCCCATCTTCCTCCTTCCTTCCTCTGAATCTGATTTTACTATTTACTATTTATTATCCTGTTCTCGTTCCTTCTTTGTTTGGATGCTCTTATTCAGAGAAATCCATACTTGTCTATACTTTTCCTGGCATCCACAGCTTTCTTATTCCCCCAGCACTTCAGCTGTGCCTGCTTTGACAATCCCTCACCACACAGGACTCCCCAGTGTCTGCATTCCATTTCCCAGTGTTTACTTCCAGTATCTATTTACACGTGTGCATTGTTGTGGAAAACCGAGATGAGATTGTCTGAGTGTAATAAGTATCCACACCCTCCTTTCTCAACTGGGGCCCCGATTCCACAGTTCTATTCTGTTGATTCTCAGTTATGTCAACTTGGGGTCCACACTGCCCTCATGTCATCTATTCCTCATTTTTTTCCTCCCACTAACAACAGTACCTTCTGCTTTGCTGAGAAGATGGGTCTTTCAAGGAGAGCCCTCTCAAATAATTAACTTCTTAGCCTGGTGTTTGTTAGGAAACATCCCCTCATATGGCAGTGGCTCAAATAACATAAAGTCTATTTTTCTCTCTTATGTATAGTTAGGAAGTGGGAGGTTCCAGGCTTTCCGTTGGCTTCAGGATCCTCAGGAACCCAGGCACCTTCCAGTAAAATGATCTCCAGTACCTTAGGTGTGGCCTCTATCATCATGATTCAGAATGGCTGCTTGACATCTAGCTGTCATTTCACATTCCAGAAAGGAGGATGAGGGAAAGGAAGAAAACAAACCTGTCCCTCTGTTTTAAGGACACATCCTGGAAATCCCCACAAGACATCACCTCACAGTTCACTCAAGAGTCAGTCCCATGGTTTTACTGAGCCTGCAGAATGCAGTCTTCTCTGGATGGCCATTTGACTGCCTACAATGTCAGAGCCTCCTTTCTAAGGAAGAGGAGCAGAACAATTGGTGATCTGCTTTGTCACTTCATGATAGCTCTATACGGTCACCCACTCTCTGCTTTTGTTCTTCTGCCCAGGAATCTGAGCCCTTCCTCCTTTCTGAGGAGACACTTTCCACATGTGCCTGGGATGCCACTCACTTTATAATCATTAAAAACTACACATTTGTCAGAATTATGCTAAGTGTGTTCATTTCTCTTTGTAGTTCCGACAACGGGACATTTTCTCTGCATCTACTATTTATTACATTGGATTTTTGTGAGGTTGAGGTTACTCCACAAGAGCTAATCCACTGTGTTTAATAAATAACATAAAAGTACTCTTCTGCCTGCTATCCTTTTGGGTCTTTTGAACTTGTTTTAATTTAAAAAAAATGTAACTCATTTTTTAAATAACCTATTAATGTTGCTATTTAAAAATCAATATATTGATGAGGAATACATTATTAGTCTCTTGCAATAGTAAATTTGTTCTGCTTCATTTTGGCGGAGCTCTTCAGATCTAAGGGATTATCTGTAGTCTTGTACCAGAGAGGATGCTTTGGAGGTAAATTTTCATTTCAAGATAAAATGTTATCTGGGCCCATGATCTGAATCCTACCCTGGTCTTAATTTATAAAGGAGACTGAATGATGACACAGAGGCCAATGTCATTGAATGAAGAACTTTTCTTACTTCCATTCCCTGAGAACAGGAGTCATGCATGCCCTCCAGGGCCACGTGGGTCTTACCAGGTTTGGTCAGGAGGCAGAAGCAGGAGCAAGAGGAAAGCCTAGGCCACAGCCTCATTTTTAAGTTTCCAAAGGGCAGGGCAAGGTAAATATCTTATGAGGAGGAGCTAGTTTGAATAATTTTGGTGGGCTTTGGGACATCAGGGTTCTCCCCAGCTGTCTGGTTGGTATCTGGCCTGGGTGATCAGGCCAGTTAAATTGCCTTCTGGAGTCTACAAACTAGATAGGGGAAGTGGTTTGGAGTAAGGGCTCTGGCTTAGTTTATATATCTAAGGTGTGTTCTGGACTGAGCCCGTTTTTATCTGTAGTAGTTGGCTAGTCCAGAGACAGGCAGTTTCTCCCTGGCCAACAAGGTTTTTAAGATGTCAGCACATCAGGGGCCCCTGGGTGGCTCAGTCAGTTAAGCATCTGCCTTCAGCTCAGGGTCATGATCTCAGGGTCCTGGGATTGAGCCCCGCATTGAGCTCCCTGCTCAGCAGGGAGCCTGCTTCTCCCACTCCCCCTGCCCCATTCCTGTCAAATAAATAAATAAAAATTTTAAAAAAGTGTCAACATCAGAAAATAATTTAAAAATGATTAATAGAGCTCCTCATCATTCTCTTCTCTTCCTAATACCCTAGGTCTTTTTTCTCTTGATGCCAGCTCACGTTATCTCCCATGAGTCAGACCACATCCCTCGTCTCCTCTCTCTCTACCTGCTTTCAACCTCCTGCTGACCACATACCCTTGCAGGTCCTCATTCAGTGCTCCAGTATCTATCAAGGTTAGACACTGGTTAGGTGCATGGTCTCGGCTTAAGTAAGTTAGTGCCTCTTTCTGGACCTCTGCATTCTCGTCTATAAAATGGGAAGAGGTGGGGATGGAGGCCTTCATTTCCTCGGATCTATGCCTTTCATTTCTGAATCTGTGGCAGTGCCTACGAAGGGATTTCTTTCTGAGATAAGGGAGGGAGGACATTCTCTATCAAGCATGACCTTGGAGAACAGAGGTGGGAAGGTGGGCTATTCTGGGTCAGACAGGGAAGGAAGGGGAAGCAACAGTTTTCAAAACTCTGCCATCCAGCTGAGCATATTCTCACTCTACTTGAGTACAACTCCTGTGGTTATAGATTTCAGGCCCCATAATATTAATGTCTGCTAGCTCCCAACACAAGCCTAGCAGATGCTTGTTCATTGTCTGGCTTATTTCCACCAATGTGCTCTTCCTTATCTGTCCCCTCTGCCTTGCATACTCTCCCTCCTTTTTCCCTTCTATGATTAATCTCCATGGCCTAGCATTTTGACTCTGGATTTTCTTCTCTGATTTTTTTTTTTTTTTTTTTTTTGGCCTACACTGAGCTCTACTTTTGGGCTCAGAATCAGCACCATGCAGTGATTCCTTAACTAATCCTAATTGTTATATCTGCTTTTTAAATTGGATTCCAAGCTTTGGGATGTCAGGGGTCACTTTTTGGATGCCCTGTCAACTTCAGATGTCTGTGGTCAAAGTTTGTATGATATGTTTTCTCCATAGGTCTTTCAATGACATGCTTTCTTCCTCCTGTACCAGCTGAGAAAGGGTTTCTGAATGCCTTGTTGCTTTAAAATCCAATGCTTCTATTCATCCAGTGCTTTATATTTGTACATACCCTCCATCCCCACTACTGTTTTATTGGCCTCATTGTTTCACCTATAAAACTCAATCAGTTCTATAAGCCTTGGTTTACTTATCTGACTCTCCCTCATCTGTGAGCTCCTTGAGGAACACAATTTCAATGCTTGGCACAGAGTAGGTGCTCAAGAACTGCCTTAGTAGAATAAAAAGCCCAGCTGGCTTTTCACATTTTATACTCTCCTCCATCCAGAACTCACCACCTCTAAATTATCTGGAAGGCTGAGTTTTCACCAGCACAGAGAAGGACTGAGTGTGCCATGAATTATAGCTTCCATTTGACCCTTGTAGAGAAAATCTGAATATTTTCCCTGCGGGTGCTTGAGTGAACCAAATTAGCCCCATGCTTGTCAGATTCCTCCCTCTCTTTGTGCTGCAGATGAAAGCATAAGAAATGAAAACTGGAACTCTCTTAACCTTTTCAAGTCTTCAAATAATGATTTTTTGGACAGATAACACTAAATTGGTATTGGATCTCTGTTCAGGAGCAGGAAGGGTGGCTGTTTACTGGCTGCCTGCAGTTCGCTCATGGCTTCATCATCTTCTTTGCTGCTCTGTGGAGGAAATTAAAACTCTGATGGGCAGATTTGGTGGTTCCGAGCCTCTGCCCCTTGCCTGCTGCTGCAGATGTGAGAATTAAGCTTATCTACCGGTTCAGATGAGGTGGTCAATAATTTGAACACTTGAAGAAATAACTGAGGTAATAAGATCCTTAAACTAAAGGACTTGTAAATTGTCAAAAAAAAAAAAAAATCCACAACCCAAAGGAAACAAACAGCCCTCACCCGGAACTTCCCATCACAGAGCAGAGGGTCATCTACCTAGGGTAAAGTAGAGGGCACTGTCAAAATCATCCACCTCTTAGGACTGCCTCCCTGTCTGGACTGTCCTTCCTATGGGTTAGGAATTTGTCTACAGTGAAGCCGTGCATGAACCATGCAGGAGGTACCTGCTATAGGAGTATCAGTCAACAACGAGTGTTCAGTTGGGCTTGGGGAAGCTGGACCATGGGCTAGGGAAATCATGAAAAAGAGAGTTGGTTGGCTATATTTCAGAGGTCAGGGGCTATTCCTGAAGGCCCATTATTTAGGGGAAGGGGCAGAGGAAGAGAGAGTGAGAGAATCTTAGGCAGGCTCCACATTCATTGTGGAGCCCAGTGAAGGCAGGGTTTGATCTCAAGACCCTGAGATCACGACCTGAGCTGTAATCAGAAGTCAGATGCTTAATCAACTGAGAGGCCCAGACACCCTCAATGGCCTGTTTTGATTGCATTATACAGGGAAAGTAACTAGAGAATACTGGTTGATTTTCTGAAAAAGAAAGATCAGTGTTTGGGAGGAGAGATCCTCAAAAACACATGTGACTTACTTCCCAGTGTTGCCAACACCAGCTACGAGCTCTTCCAAGCATCTTTATCCAGGGCTATTAGTTAAGCCACATTTACTGGGTGTTTAACTTATGGTGAGTGAAAATTATAAGACCAGATAGAAAATTTAAATCATCAGACTTCATTCAGTTTAGCGGTAGGCATCATTATGAGATATACTTCTATACCTGCTCCTCTGTTACTAATCATGTTAGGGAGCAGCTTTTAATTTCAAACCATATAATTCAGCACTCTCTAGGTTAGTCTTAGCAGAAATAAGCCCTGGATATTCAGTCTATAGCACAAATTAAGCTTCACTTTTTTTTTTCATGCTCTGCCGTTAAAGGATGCAGACTATCATTGTTTTTGATCCTTAGAACATTGTGACTTTTCCTCAAAACCCAGTGGAGCAGGATTGGGTTTACACTGCCACATAAGTAAAGAATCTGAGACTCATAGTGGACTACCAGGTAAAGCTTAAGTAACACTGTACCCAAAAAAAGTACTATTAAGATGCTGGCATTTTTTTCTCCATCTCTTGATCTCTTGTTCCTTCTCCATCTCTGTCTCTCTTTTTCTGTTTTTTTTTTTTTTTTTTTTTGTCTCTGTCTCTCTCTACCTCTGTGTCTGTGTAGAACGAAGGGGTCTCTCTAGACAGCACATGGTCACTTTCTCCTGTGACCCTTCCATCTCATGAAAGCCTCTCTGTTGGGCAAAATTAGGTTCAGAAAAGCACGTGCTATTGTTCTTGAGGGCACTTAATGAAAGAGGAAGTCATTATTATGGGAAGTTTAGTGAATATTTACAGCCCCCAAACTGAAGGTTGTAAAATAGTGTGACCCCCCCTTTTAAAAAATAAAAATAATAAAAAAAGCTGACTAGTTCTAGCCTACAACATGTCCAGAATGTAGATGGTGAAAGCTCCAATCTCTGTTCTGAGCAGACTCTGCCATGTTAATCCTGAGCCACACCTTCTTTTTTTCTTTTTTAAAATTTATTTGAGAGAGAGATGGAAGGGCAGAGGGAGAGAGAGAATCTCAAGCAGACTCCCTCCTGAGCATGGAGCCCGATGAGGGACTCAATCTCATGACCCTGAGAGATCATGACCTGAGTTGAAGCCAAGAATTAGGTGTTTAACTGACTGAGCCACACTTTCTAAGAGGCCATTGATGAGACCTAAAAATGAGTCTTACTGAAAAAAGGTGTCTTAAGAGCAGTGGCAGATGGAGCTAGAGTATCTTGGAAACAAGGAAAGTGAGAATGGATTTGTTGTCTTGAGATGAAGTGTTGCCCAGTTGCCAAGAGGAAGATTTTGTCCAAAGGTGGCCTGACATCTTGGAGTTCTGGGCAGGGACATATGAGCTAATTATAAAAAGGAATGGGGACACCCGGGTGGCTCTGCAGTTAAGTGTCTGCCCTCAGTGCAGGTCGTGATCCTGAAGACCTGGGATCAAGTCCACATCTGGCTCCCTGCATGGAGCCTGCTTCTCCCTCTGCCTGTGTCTCTGCCTCTCTCTCTGTCTCTTTCTCTCTCTCTCTGCTCTCATGAATAAATAAATAAAATCTTAAAAAAAAAAAAGGAATGATTCCATCAGAATTACCAGGTGAGGTAGTGAATCCTCTGTCACTTGAGATATTCAAGCAAAGGCTGGATGTTCTCTCGTGAGAATGTTGTAGGTGAGATTAGGCTGGGTTATTCTGTGTGCCTCCATCTCAAGTGAAGTTTCCCCAGAATTAACTCTCAAAAGAACAAGAATTCCTTTTCTTTTCTTTTTTCTTTTTTTTTTTAGCAAGAATTCTTTTATGTTTGAGTTCTTACACAGGAAATACAATCAATCTCTACTTGGAGAAGACACATAGCTTGGTAGTACTTTAAATTCTTTACCTGGTGCTACTTTGAAAGTAGTATAGATTTGAAGAATTACAATCAATGAAAGATGAAGCAAAGAAGTTTCTAAAAATCTTGGTAACTATTTCTGGGTATTTGATCTTGCAATTCAAAATATTGAGATTGTTGTGAATAAATAATTTTAAAATCATGTAATATAATGGTAAGAAGTCACTCCAGCAATGGTTGTTCTCTGGGGGTGAAGTTCCCCTGGGGATCATTTGGAAATTTCTGGAGACATTTTGATTGCCATGACTGATAGGGGTGGAATGTGGTACCACAACTCATGGACAGAGGCCAGGGATGCTGCTAAACATCCTGCAGCCCACAAGACCAGTCCTCATCACAAACAATCTTCCAGTCCAAATATCAATAACTTCAGCTGAGAAGTCTTGCTTTGTGCAAATCATGGATCTAACTACAAGACTAATAAAAATTGTCTAGTGACAACATCATGTGGATTCAAAAAATGCCATATCTTAAACAACAATTATAGGAGGAGATGATGTGTTTGGGGAATTTTATGTTATGTGCCTCAAAAAATGGCTTTGGTGGACAGCCCCGGTGGCTCAGTGGTTGGGTTCCCTACATGGAGCCTGCTTCTGCCCCTGCCTGTGTCTCTGTCTCTCACTCTCTGTGTCTCTCATGAATAAATAAATAAAATCTTAAAAAAAACAAACAAACAAACAAACAAACAAACAGAAAACTCCTGTTTTAAAAAAAAATGGCTTTGGTGATAGCAGACCCTCTGTTGTCAGCAATGTGTATGAAGAGTTCCAGGAAAAACGCTGTTTCATAAAATATGGGAGTGAAGAAAGCGATATTTCTAAATCAGTATGTTATTGTATATAATATGTAGTTTTAAGTATTTGTAACCAATTTAATAAAGCAAATCTACTCTAACAGTTGACATATTTAAGTGGGCCAGAAATCAGGGTGACTGGGTGGCATGTTGGTTGGGTATGCATTCTGCTCAGGTCATGATCCCAGGGTGCTGGGATTGAGTCCCGAGTTGGGCTCTTCACTCAGCGGGAAGTCTCCTTCTTCTCCCTCTTCCCTGCTCTTTTCTTTCTCTTTCTCTCTTAGATAAAGAAATAAAATCTTTTAAAAAAGTGGGTCAAAAATCATTTTTTGATTTTGTCATTGGGAAAAATGGCTGCATGCCTCCCAGCCAGGCTAATCTTGTATTTGGATGTGTGCAGAAAATTGAATTCCAGGGTCCTAGGCTCTGTGTATGTGTGTCTACGCATTTGGTCATGAAATACATTTTTTTTGTTCATGCTATGAAATTCCTTCAATCTTCTGAATCTGGAAATAACTTACAAAGGTAATCAAGTCTTTCCTCCTTTTATTTGCTTTAAAAAATTACACTCTGTAAAATTCAGCACGTTCTATGAGTTTTAACAAGTGCATACAATCGTGTAACTACTGCCACATTCAAGATGCAAATCTGTTCTATCATCCTCCAAATTCTCTCACACTGCCCCTTTTTAACAACCCCTTTCCTCCACATTCTTGCTTTTTAGGTTTAATCTTGCACATTTTACCAGTAGAATGCTCATTAACTTTTATGTGGAGACTCAGCATCTAAATCTGACCCACGCAGATCTTCTTTGGCAAATTAGGGCATGGAGTCCTGAGCTTACCTACTGTGTCTGGTCTGTCTCCTTCTGGCCCCTGCTGGGGGCTGGGGACTTTTCTGGGAAACTGATGCTCTGCAAAAACAGTCAACACCACTGATTAAATCCTTTCACTGATCAAATGTTAGGTGAGCCCTTAGAGTGTGCTTCTGGGCAGAGGAAGCTTCATGAAAGCCCGGAGGTGGAAGCTGTATCAGGAGAAAGCTGATGTGACCAGATAGGCAGGGAGTCTCTAGAGAAGTCTGCAAGAGCTAGACTGTAGCAGGGCTTTGTGTGCCATTAAAAAAAAGATAGAAAAAGAGAAAAATTGACTCTCAAGGTTTGGAGCCACGGAAGGCTATTAAAGAGGAGAGTGTATTATATAGGAGAGATGGTCAGATCTCTCTCACTATCTCAATCACACTGGCTGCTGTTTGCAGAGTGGATTAGTGTGGGGTGGCCAAATATGGATTTGGATGGAGTAGCACAAAACTGTTTCAGTGGTTCAGGCAAAGAGGATGGTGGCCTCACCAGGGAGGTGACAGTGAGAATACAGACAAGCTAATGTATTGCAGGTGCTTGCTAGAGGTGAATGAGGAGAGGCTGTCAGGGAGATCTACCAGGTTCCTGGCTCAGGGATGACATAACAGAGGTGAAGCCTCCTGGATGTGGATCAGGTTCTGGAGGAGAATCAAGAGTCCACTTCTGAATAGGTAAGACTGTGAGCTATGGGAGGCAGCTTAGAAGGAGATGCTGAGGGGGCAGACACATATTAAGGTCTGGAGCTTCTAGTTTACTTTCCAACCAGCATTCACTTCTTCTTTGGAAGGGCTCACCATACCTTGGTCCCTAAGGTAGGTGTTGGGGACAAAATCATGTGAGCCTCAATCATGCTGTGACATGATCCCTGTCCTGAAAGCACTGGAGAAGGTAGTAGGGTACATATGGGTTAATATTGTAAAGAAATATGTTCATGCAGTTGTGAGGGCTCAGCAGAGGATATGATTTCTTTTGCCTAAGGGAGTCAGGAAAGTTGTTTTCCAGCCTTGCTAGATGGAGGAAAAATGGGAAAAAAAACCCACTCCAGGGAAAGAAAGAAATATGTTGGGTTTGAAAATTTGCAGGGCATGAAAATTGATGTTATCCGTGGGGACGTTCATGTAGGTGATGTAGAGTCTGTGTACTGTGGGTAGCGGTTGCAAATGGGGACTATGAGGTGCAAATGTTGAACTTGTAAAATGCCTTATAGGGAAAAGCCAGGGTGGGCAGGAGGGAGGGAGGGGACATGATGGGATTGGTGGTGCAGAATGCAGTGCTGGCTGGGCAGGGAGGGCGTGGGCTCAGGGAGGCTGCCCTGGAGGACATGCAGCTGTGCAGATGGGAGGCTGTGGCAATAGGGGTGAGAGAAAGGGGTGGTTTGGGTATTTGGAGGCCGAATCTACTGGTCTTGTTGATAGAAGAGATGAAAGGTGCAGGAGATGATATTACTTCCATTATGAACAAACAGGTGGAGTAATGGTGTTAGCTACAGCTGCAGGCTGGGGATGAGAAGCAGTTTTGTGGGGACTACGGTGTATTTGTGTTGCACACGTCTTGTGTGAGTTCCTGAGGGGCCTCTGTGGACCTCTAGGGGGCAATCAGGGCCATGTGAGCCTGGCGTGTCTACTGGGATTCTTTGGCAGATCGTAGCTGACACAGCCCCGTCAACATGGCATTCCAGTGGCTTGTTAGGAATCTTTCTTTAGATTATGGATATTCCCAAAGAGAGGAGTTGGGCCATATTTTCTCTTGCTCTCCAGTGGGTGTGTTGTAGAGCAGTGTCTTTCAAAATATTTTTACTCTGACTGCAGTAATAAATTTTACATCATGTGCGGACACATATCTAGAACATACCTATAGCATCTGCAGTACAGTTCATGACTCCTCTCTCTTTCTCCCCAATTCTCTCTCTCCATCTCTCCTATGCTCTTTTCATGTCTTCTTTTCATTTTCTACTCTCATTTAATCTTTAGAAGCGCTTCCTTCCTATATTCACTTTGGGACAATTGGGCAGCAGGCTGCAGTGAATATGCCACTGATGTAGAGCACAGGACACAGCAAAGAGCCTGGGATCTGTAGTCTGAGACTCCGGCTTGAATTTTGCTCTGTCACTGTGGCCTTGGGCAAGTCATTTAACCCCTGTGAGCCTCAATTGTTTATCCATAAAGTGGAGATAAAAAGCCTGGGTCAGTAAGGATCAAATAAGGAAGTGAATGGTATAGACAAAACGAATCATACTAGTTTGTCTTGTTACAAGCTACCACAAAATTGATGGCTGAAGATTTTTTTTCTCTTATGATTCTGGAGGTTAGAAGTTCAAAACAGACCTTACTGGGTTAAAATCAAGGTATGGGGAAGGCTTTGTTCCTTCTGGAGGCTCTGTGTAGAATCTATTTCCTTAGCTTGTCTAGTTCCTAGATGCTGCCTGGAATTCTTGGTTCATAGCCATTAACTCAGTTTTCTTTTCTTTCTTTCTTTCTTTCTTTCTTTCTTTCTTTCTTTCTTTCTTTCTTTCTTTCTTCTTTTTCTTTCTTTCTTCCTTCCTTCCTTTTTTTTTTTTTTTAGAATTTGTTTATTTATTTTATTTTAGAAAGAGATAGAGAACTTATTACGGAAGGGGCAGAGGGAGAGGGAGAAAGAGAATCCCAAGCTGACTATGAGCTGAGCACAGAGCTTGATGTGGGACTCGATCTCACAATGCTGAGATTGTGACCTGACCAAAACCAAGAGTCAGATGCTTAACTGAACGGGCCACCCAGGTGCCCCTACTTCCTCAATTTTTAATGCCAACAGCCTAACATTTTGTATTGCTTTCAGACACTGACTTTCTGCCTTTTTCCACATTTCCTTTCGTACATTTGACTCACTCGAATAATCCAGGACAATCTCTTTACTTTAAGGTTAGCTGATAAGCAACCTTAATCCTCCCCTTCCATTTAACAGAGTATGTTCACAGGCTCCGTGGGTTAGGATGTGGACATCTTTAGGGGCCACTATTCTGCCTATTGTGAGTAGAACCCCATAGATGTTCCAGGAAAGTTGGTGACACTGAAGTTCCCTTTTAATTGTGACATTCTGTGAAATTAAAAAAAATACGTAATTTAAGCCAATGCAACAAAACAAGAAATCTAACTTCTAAATGCATACTCAACTTTAAGCCAGATTCCCATTTTACCTGTAGAAAACTGATGATTGAACCTAAGTACAGGACTTTGCATTTGAACACAGTCAACACCATCAAAACTGCTTCTTAAAATGCTTTGTTTCAATTGAGAATTTGGTGAGCATGCTCTCAGTGCCACAGTTCAAGTCCACTATAAAAATGTTGCACAAGTCCAGTAGGTTAAGTGTCTGCCTTTGGCTCAGGTCATGATCTCAGGGTCCTGGGATAAAGCCCCACATGGGGATCCCTGGTCAGTGGGGGAACCTGCTTCTCCTTCTGTCCCTCTCTCTACTTGTGCTCTCCTCACTCTCGCTCTCAAATAAATAAATAAAATATTTTTTAGAGAGAGAGAGTACAAGCAGGGGGAGTGACAGGCAGAGGTAGAGGGAGAAGCAGGCTGCCCACTGATCAGACAGAGAGAGCCTCATGTGGGGCTCGTTCCAGGACCCTGGGATTGTGACTCTAGCTGCGGGCAGATGCTTAACCGACTGAATCACCCAGGCACCTCAATAAAAAAAATCTTAAAAAAAAAAAAAAAAAAAAAAACGTTGAGCAAGCCAAGCCTCAGGCCAGAGTCTTGCTTGGGAAGTTCTCTCTCCCAGAGGCTTCTCTTTACTCTGAAACTGACCAGTAATACATCCCTGTGACCCAAGAGAGGAACACAAGTGACAGCAGAAGAGAGAATGAATCAGAGCAAGCTACGCTTCTGGGAATATGACGTAAACAGATGCTTTTTCTGGGAATTGGTGCCTTGGGGGGGGGGACGGTGAAGTTGTAATAAGGCCAACTTTCAATAAATATTAGCTATAATTATTATTCTACGTATTTCCGGCATTGCTCCTAGATTACACCTGGAGCCATGTACAAAGCTCTTACTGTTTCATGCTGGAAAATTTGCTTCCCCTGCTGATGAGATTAAAGAGCTAAATCCCTGGATGGTTAGTTAGCCTCTGCAAGCCTCAAGTCAAGGCAATGCTTAATTCCCTGGCACCTGGACTGCAAGAGATTTGAAGCAAGGTCAACAACAGCACAAAAGCATCCCTGGGAGCCCCTGAAGCATCTTAAGCAGCACGGAATAGTGTGACCCTAGGCTGGGAGTTAGGATTCACAAAGATGTTTCTGGCAGCTCTGCCTTCTCTGAGGAGGAGTGATAAACAGACTCGGAGCACGGCAGCAGTCAGGTAAAAGCAGGCAAAGGACATCAGCGCTCATTCTAATGTTGGGCCCACATAGCAGAAAACATGAGGCCTTCTGCAACCATCTGAGTGACAGATTAACTTTTTTGGGCTCCATTTGTCCTTCAATGCTCACCAGGAATCACAGTTTTCTTTATTCCAGGTTATTTTGCTTCTAGATGCATGATTGAATCATGCAGTCAGCTGAGGTCTGCCATATTGATTTAGGTCAAGGTTGTTCTAGAATATGAGATTGGTTGTTCTTCTGAAACCACTAGCAGGGGGCTTGTTGAACTCATTTCTGTAACTCAGTGCCTAAAGCAGAGCAGACCCTCAGTACATTTTTGTTGAGTTTAAGAGATAATGGATTCAAATGGCTTCCCAACAGACTTTCATAACCATTTTCTTGATTCTTGGTCATTAAGCAAATAATTTTCTAGGAATGAACTCTGCCTTTCTAGGGTAATAAGAGTTCACAGTGGTAAGAGCAAACTTTGGAATTAGGCTCATGGTCAGATCTTCACTTGGGCATTCACTTATATGCTATGTGACTTTGAGACAATTAATTAAATTGCCTGAGTCTCAGTTTACTCACCTGTAAAATGAGAATAATAATATTACCTACTTTCTACTCCACTGGAATTAGGATACTTTTGCCTGCAGGTAACAATAACCTTCAATGAATATTGGCTTGATTTATGAAGATGTTCATTGTTAATTTACAAACAATTTATAGGTAGGCATTTCCAAGGTCTTTCAATGGCTCAAAATTTTCAGCAAGGACCCAGATTCTTTTTTTTTTTTTTTAAGATTTTAAAATTTATTTTAGCAAGAGAGAGAGGGAGAGTGAGAGAGAGTGCACAAGTGGGAGGGGTAGATGGAGAGGGAATGGCAGAGACAATTTCAAGTAGACTCCACGCTGAATGCTGAGCCTGATGCGGGGCTCGATTTCTCCACCCTGAGATCATGCCCTGAAGTGAAACCAAGAGTCAGATGCTTAACTGATTGTGCCACCCAGGTGCTCCTAGGACCCAGATTCTTTATGTATTTGTGCTCCAACACCGTGCTGGTTCTTCTTTGCTTTAAACCTATGGCCACAAGATGGCTGCTCCAGCTCCAGGATGCCATGTGTTCAGGGCATCATCACAGGAAGAGTGGTACCAGAAAGCTTTCTTGGCAGAGTCTGTCCTTTTTTTCTACAAATGAGAGTCTCTCATGGATGCCTTCCTATGAATCATTGGCAAAACTATGCCCACCGCAAGATCAATCTCTGGTAAAGATAAAGAGAGTCCACATCAACTTAGAATGATCATGATTTATTTTCTGGAAGGAGGCGTGGAGGTATTTACTTCCTTCTCCGTGTCAAGGAGTCTCTTCAGGAAGATGGAGAGGATTGTCTGTTGGTTTGACTATGAGCAATGTCTGCCCTGCCTCTCCCATGCTCTCCTCTCCCACATTCTTCACCCTGCCTGCCTTTTTTGGTACCTAATGCGTAACCCACACTTTGACCTTTGCTTTTTTCAGAGGTCAAAATCCCCAGTAGATTGGTCATTTTAAAGAATTCAGAAGTAATCCTTTGCCACATATTTTCTTTGTTTAGTTTGTACAGTCTGTCACTCCAATACAGCATAAAGTGTTTAAGGATAAAGATCATATCACACTCATTTTTGACTCTATACCTAGCACATTTCTTGGCAGATGAGTTGTGTTCAAAGTGGAAGTGCTGAATGAAACAAAGTGGCCAAAACTTGAAATTTAATGAAAAAGTCATATATATTGGGGTAGGGATAAGGTTCTGGCTCAGTAAAGAACTCATGAGCACTAGAATGGAAGAATAATTTACCTAAATGCCTGATGGGTGGAAAATCAGGTATTTAGTACCTAACTTGCTGTTGATTTGCAAAGTAATGTTTGCAACTTCTGCCTGGGAAGCAGGGGAGGAGTTGATGAGTGGTATGAAGCAGCTGGGTCTAGCACAAATGTTGCCGTATGTGTGTGCTGAGTCAGGTGGAATCTCTAGTGGTCTATGATCTTTAACTTCTGCCTCATGTGCAGAAGTTTTTGGTCCAGCCCTACTCTTAAGCCTCTGCCTTTTGTGTGTATGATGCCCCACTCCAACACACACACACAAGGCAAGGGTAATATCACACTCATGACTGCATTCCCTGAATGAGAATGTTGTGCCATTGCACAGGACAGCTCAGTAAGTATTTGTGGCATTGAGTAGGATTTCCTCAGAAGAGGAAGAAAACACCACCCTGACACTAGGGCTTGCTTGCCTACATGGGGATTCTTTAGCCAGCCTTTGGAGAGGCCATTCAGCAGTGCTTGAAACTTCACTTCACTCATATTATGTGGTTCTTCTTTTTGTTTTGTTTTGTATTTTCTACTCTCTACATTGCTAATTTTTTAAGCACCCCAGAATCTCTGGAGCCATAAACAATGATTATTGCATAGGATTGGGGAATCCTTTAAAAATACCTTTTTAATGAACATTTTATAAATTGCACGAACCTTTGGTGTTTGTGGATGGAATATATCAAAGTTTACATTACTCTAGGTGTATAGAAAGTGAGTATTTAACTAACAGATGGAGGTCAAGATGGAAGTGAGAACAGTAGGCAAGTGGAGGTGAGAACAGTAGGCAAATGGGAAGGAGTGAAGCATGGCTTGGCAAATTTATTCATCCATTGCCTTCACCATCCCCTTTAGTTTTTTTCCACTTAACTATGGGTGTGAAGCTGAGGGCATAATTAGGGCAAGACCACATACAAGGCATAACTCATATGAGAACACAGCGAAATTGATAACAATTATACAAATGAAAATGCAATAAATGATTATTAGACCTTTCATTACTTGGAGCCAAATGATAGCTTTATATTTCTAAAATCCAGTGAAAATCATTCATTACGATTATGATCCTAATAATAACCCCAAATTCATATGATATGTTTCTGAATATGTCAGATGCTGAGAGAATGGATTTGTGCAATGAGTTTGTTTGAGATAGAAAAAAGGAGAACCACATGGAAGAGAATGCTATTGAAAATATACATGTAGATTCTAAAATGATTCCTTCAATAGGATGAACTGAACTTGGCCCATGTATTTAGTCTCTGAGACTCAGGTTCCATCATATGATAGATTGGGGCATTACTAGCTACATCTTAGCATTCTTGACCTGGAGGGTCAAATGAGCTCATACATGTAAACAACATGAAACAATGCCTGGTACTTAGGAGGTGCTCCACACATGTTACCTTTCTTCCTTGTATGCTGTAAGTTTTTAAAGCGTTAACTTAAGTGTAATAGGACTCTTTTTGTTTCTATTTTGACTGATACCCAAGGCATAAGGTGCCAACGATCACCATATAACAAAGTGAGATCCCCTAGTGTTAAAGGACTTGCAAAGTAAATTAATAGCTTATTTTGGTTCATAAACTCCCTTATCCATGTAAGGGGTTGCAGGTGGGGTATGAATGCTCACTGTTACTTCTTATATTTTCCCACATTTCCTGGCCTGCTTGTAGTTAGGTGGAGCCACATGACCAGTTCTGATCAATGGGCTGTAAATAGATGGGATACCTGTCACTTCTAGGTCAAAGGGCAGAAGTGTGGGTATGTCTTCTACATGTACTCTTTTTGCTAGCCTGGGTGGTTGTGGCTGAGCCAAAAAGCTAAAGATGCCTGGAACACTGGGTCACCTGATGGAGCAGCAGCCTTTGCAAGACATCCAGGTTCTCAGCAGGCTTTGCTTGAGAGCAGAATAAAGTTCTGCTAAGCTGCTGACACATCAGGGTTAATTTGTTATTGCAACCTAGTATTTTTATATAAAGGAGAATCTTGCAGGTCAGGAGAGGATTTTTTTCAAGGGAGTTGTCCAAATATTGTAGTAAGTTCCTCCCCTTGCCCTGATGGGGATGCGCAGGTGGGTGCTTCTTTTTCACTTCTACTCATTGAGAGGGTCTTCAAGGAGACCAGGTGGAGGGCTTGACCTATTCATCTGAGGATCCCACGAGGCACAGAGATGATAGGATTGAGAGCAGTAAGTCTGAAAGTGGGATACTGTGTCCAGCTGGACAGCTGGCTGCTTTGAGGATAGGGTACACTTCCAGAGTTCACCTGGGGGTACCTTAAATGGACTGTATCCAAGACAGCTGTTTGGAGGATGCAACTGGGCCATGCTGTGTCTGGAGGGCTACAGGGGGCAGAGGCTGAGGAGGGACCCTGAAGCAGTCAGTTGGGGGAGATAGTGCCTCCCATTGGCCTCTGAAATACCCCTGCCAAAAGGGCCCTAAGAGAAAGATTTGACCTCAGCCTTCTGCCATAGCTGGAGGTAATCCTTTCCTGTCCAGAATTCTCCTCTCCCCATCTTTGGAGAAATAAGAGTTAACTTCTTGAGTTGAGGAGATATCAAAGGAAAAATGGAGAATGTGGCCTTGACCTTTTTCCTGGATGAAGAATAAAGTCTCCAATGAAATGCATTGAGATTTTTGACTCTTGCTTGGGACAGAATAGTTTTATTATGGAAAAAAGATTGGAATCTAAAAGTAGAGGATGTTTTAAAAAATATTAACAGGAAAAGTAGAAAAACAAATTTTAATATAAGGAAGAATTAGTACCACAAAATAGATTTGAAAGAGCAGAGGGGAGAAAAATATTTCTTTTACTGTTGTTATTGTTTGCTGCATTCCCTCCCTCAAAGATAGGATTTCACAAGCATCATATAATCCATACCATTGATTACATTAACACCAAAGAACTCCAAACAGAACAATAACCTGAAATATATAATAGAGAGATGTTTTCTCTTGAATTATATCAGAGAATATGAAACTGTTATATGTCATTCTCCTAATATAATCTCCTGGTATGGAATAGGATACTGAGAGCCAGGGGCTCATGAGCTTTCTATACAGTGTCTTAAGCCTCTTAAAACAGAGTCTTAAAAAAAAAATCAATTAATTGGAATGCAAAACCGCTTGATGGAGCTCAGAGAAAAATTTAACAATAATTTTCCTAAATGCCTTTTATTGTTTGTAGCAATGGAAACAGCAAAACTAGAGATTATATTCTGCAAACATGTTCTATGAAGAAACAAGTAATTACATTTTTATCAACTGCACTTCCTGCCTTTTTTAAATGGTTGTGTTTTATCCTACTCTAAAATGCTTTACCTTATCTGCTGGTGCCCTGCAAGAGCAGCAAATGGTGTGGTGATAAGCACAATAATTATGGACACTGTAGGTTCTGGAAGATTTTCATGGCTGGAGTCAATGGGAAGCATTATTATCTGAGGCCATCACACTGGGTTAAGTATCTTTCAGGATGACTTTTCAGAGGATCTCAGGGTGTGTTCCATCTCATCAGTAGAGCCCAGTGGGTGGTGGTGTGGGGTAATGAGGAAATGAAGAGGTTTGAAGAATGACAACCCCAAAACAAGTCCCTACCTGACCACACTGAAATCTCGGGCAAGTCACTTAACCTACACAAGCCCCGAGTTTCTTCTGTATAATAATATTATTACCTACTGAGTGTTGCTGTGAGGGTTAAATGTCATGTCAGTGTAAGGTTGTTAGGGCCCAATAATTTAAGCCGAAGTACTTATTTGGGATCGAAGAGTTGCAGTTTGGGGGTACACAGATTTGGGTAGCAACCAAATAGTTTCCCACTGGGGAGTCAAAGTCAGGGGTTTCTAAAGACAAAAAGGGGAAGCTTGTATATACTGCTTACAAAGAACTTTGATTGGTGTTGGTGGCAGAAAACTAATCTTGCCTAAACAGAATTGGTTGCTAAGGCTATTGCTAGGCGAGAATTCATTACTGCAGCGAGTTGCAGGTGTTTGTTTGTGTAGAGAATATTTGGAGTATTTGTGGTTTGGCCCAGCTCAGAAGCTCATGTTTCCACCCAGTGAAGACCTGAGTAAGGCCACCTCCTAAATGGCTTCCAGGCTCCATTTAAAGCACCTGGACATAAGTGACTCCATTTTATCTCATCTTCGGCAGTAATAATATGTGTCAAGCACAAATACCATGTCAGATAAATGGCATGAAAAAAATTAATAAAATAAAGAGCATTATTTCGGAATGATGAGACAATGTTATTGACCAGAGTTATAAAAGAACAGATGTTACGAAAAGGATAAAACAATAATGAGAAATGATAATTAGGTAACTGTCAAAGGATATGATGTTAAGACATGTAAAATTTATAGAATTATAATGATAACAAAATGGGCTTATGTTCGTGTTCCTCTTTCGAATTTGTTTTATAAAAATGATAGGGCTGATATTCCCTTTTAAAGTTCAGGAAAGAAAAATATTTAAACCATATCAGGCTATTCCTTCTACAATAATGTACGTAAAGCACTGTACACATTAGAAGAGAGTCAACGAAATGTGTGTCCATCTCATTCATTGTTGTGATCTGCTTGGCCCAAGGGAGAGGATTCTCACCAAGGGCTTTGCTGATGGTCCCCTTCCAACTGTGCTCTTGGCACTTGCACAGAATTTGAATTTCCCTAAAAAGGTGTGGGCATGCTTGTCTGAATGGGGAACTGATTGCTCCACAGGGACTTCTTTATCTAGAAATACAGGTACATTTATTAATCTATCTCTTGCTTGCATACATACAAAGATGACAGATGATTGCTCCTTGCTGAGGAGTAGGGTGTTTGAAGTTAGTTTTTTTTTTTTTGAGAGAGAGAGAGAGAGTGAATGCGAGAGCATGTAAGTGCCTGTGCGGGAGCTTAAGCAAGCTCCATGTGGGGCTCAATCTCTGGACCCTGAGATCCTGACCTAGGCTGAAATCGAGTCAGACACTTAACCAACTGAGTCATAGGGTGTTTGAACCTAATGCAAAGACTGCAAAATCTTAGGAATATCCAACTTAGAGTTTATTCCCTACTGAGCATGAGTGTCCTGGATTTGCATTTGTGACAGTTTCTTGCAGAATAAGACACTGTCTGCAGTTTTGAATCTGCTGAGATTTGGTCCAAGGCTCAGAACTCTGAGCATCTCCTGGAGCAGTGTTGTGTTTGGGGAGGGGCTGGGGATGCCAAAGGGAAGGGGCTTCCTTCCTTCCTTCCTTCCTTCCTTCCTTCCTTCCTTCCTTCCTTCCTTCCTTCCTTCTTCCCTCTTTCCCTCCCTTTCTTTCTTCCTTCCCTCCTCTCCTCTTTCCTTCCCCTCTCCTTCCCTTTCTTTTTTTCTTTTCTTTTTCCCCCCTCCTATTGGTTATTCTGTTGAGGCTGTCCTGACATTTGTTGGAGGAGGGTCAAGGTGGAAGAAAAGAGAAAAAAAAAAACCCACAAAGGCCCAGTGACCCAGCATGCTGAGCTCCATTTGTGCTCAGGTGTGGCCCATCCAGGTGTTCTCTGGCTTACAGATTATTTAGACCTTTCTCTTTGTTTCTGTCTTCCCCTAGCGGAGGTGCCATCTGGTCTCCCCCTATGGGTATCATTTTTAAGACTGTGGCGGTGACAAATAATAAACAGAAACCACTCATTTTCTTCCTGCCAGACCCTTTCTAAAGCCCATAAAGGCACAGGTATGGTCGGATAGACGTGGTACCCTTCTCTGCTTTAGCTTTTATTCTACTGCTCTGTGTTTATGGCATGAGTAACTTGCCAGAGATCACAGGACTCACCTATTTTTCTTTTGTTTTCCTCCCATTATAAAAGTCATATGCCAATTTCAGACTATTTGAAACATTTGAAAACAAGTAAGATAAAACACTCTTTTGAAATCATACCACTGAGAAATACTAGCTATTTATGTTTTGTTGGGTTTCCATTTTGGCTTGACCTTGTTTATACATAAAGTTGAAATCATGCTACATATTGAGTTTTACATCTTGTTTTATTTCACTTAACATTATCTTATGAGCGTTTCCTCATGTCAATAACCATTTTTCAGAAGTTTAATGGCCAACAATATGCCATTGTATGGATATTCCTGATTTATTTAACCTTTCCCTTTGGTTGTATCTAATTTTTCAATGTCATAGATAATGCTGCTGTGAACATCTTCCCCCATAAATCTTTGTTGGCTCTGCAGAGGTTCGGATGCACAGGGCTAAATGCTTTCCAGAGGGCTTGTATGCATTTACAGTCCCTTTGGGTGTGTGCCAGAGTTCCAGTTCCACCCAATTCCCTCTATCGTTGTGAAGCATATCTTACAGAACAGAATTTTAGAAAGAAGAAATGGCTTTTCACTGTTATTTTATTTTTTAAAAAGATTGTATTTATTTATTCATGAGAGACATAGAGAGAGAGGCAGAGACACAGGCAGAAGGAGAAGCAGGCTCCCTACAGGGACCCCAATGCAGGACTCCGTCCCTGGAACCCAGGATCACACCCTGAGCCAAAGGCAGACACTCAACCACTGAGCCACCCAGGTGTCCCTTCACTGTTATTTTAATATACATTTCATTGGTAATTGTAGGTTTCCCCTGCTTTTCAAAAGCTTGCATGATGCAATGTCACATTTATGAAAGACCTACATTAGTAGCTGTTTTTACTAACTGAGAGAAATCCAAATGTGTTTTCACTTTCATGGAAGAAGCTGAACATAGAAATAGTGTTTTGCAGTGAGCAGGGCTGTAACAGAGACAGCGTGCACCCCAAGTAGCAAGAGTGTCCCCCAAACTCATCCCAGGGGATACACCTAGCATCTCAGCATCAAGCTGCCAGAGCTTTGAGCATAGTCTGTGAGCATCTGTACTTTATCTGGATTTTTTTGTGTGTGCCCATTATCAAGATGTGTCCTAAGGTATCAGAAAAGATTTTTTTGGGACTGGGAACACTCGAAGACTTTTTTGTATAAATTAGTGGTAATTGCTTCTTCCCTTAACACTGTTTTGACTTGTGGAAGGTTTCATAGGAACAATCTAGTTTTAGGTAGCAAGGGAAACCTGTAGTACAATCTGTATGACCTGCTTTACCTCCTCAGGATATAAATATAATGACATCACTCTAAGTACTGCAAAGGATTATTTAAGCACTTATAGCCAATATATTTTTAAAAGATTTTATTTATTTATTCATGAGAGACACAGAGAGAGGCAGAAACACAGGCAGAGGGAGAAGCAGGCTCCCTGTAGGGAGCCCGATGCGGGACTCCATCCCAGCACCCTAGGATCACACTCTGAGCCGAAGACAGACGCTCAACCACTGAGCCACCCAGGCACCCCTACTTCCTTTTTATTTTTAATTAAACATTTAATCTTGAGATAAATGTGTTGAGATGCAATAATAAGGAATAGTAGAGAGAGATTCTGTTAACTGTTACCCCGGTTTCCTGTGTACGCGTATATGGGTGCATGTGTTCCTGGTTTCTTTCTCTCTGTTCTTCAGATTGTACCCTTTCCACTGGTCATGAATTCTTATGTTGTATATTTCCTGCTGTTGAGTCCATAGCTTACTGTAGTTCTCAGTTCTAATGTTTCTGTTGTTTCTTCTTTATACCCTCTTTCTTTGCTGAGATTTTGCATTTCTTAGTTAAGAATTTCTATTTTTTCATTTGTTTCAACCATGTTCTCAATTGCTCACCGAAGTATTACTTGATGGCCAATTTAACATCTTTGTCAGGTAATTCTAACATCACCCTATTGGTGTCTATTTTTTTTTCTTCCATTCAAGTTGAGGTTTGCTTAGTTCTTTGTATGATGAATGATCTTTGATTAAAGCCTGGAAATTTGGATATTTGGTTATGAGACTCTGGGTGTTAATCAGACCTTCTGTTTCTGTTTTAGCTGGTGTTTGCAACATGGCTCCATCAGAGGGAGAGGGGCTATTTTTCATTCCTGCCTGGCAGGGGTGGGAATCCTGGCTCTTCACTCTCTGTTGTCATTTGAGGGTGGTGGGGCTCCTCCTGGCCACTGGGCAGGGGTGAGAGAGCTGGCTTCTCACATAGTCTTCATCCCTCCCTTGTCTGGGAGGGTAGTGGCACCTTGTCACTGTTCCTACTTGGCTTCCCTGGGGTGGAGGAGCAGGGTGACCTCATTAGCACTGGGTGGTGATGAAAGCCCTGACTCTCCCTGAGGCCTTCTCTGATCCCCCAGCATGGAGGAAGGGCTGGTAAGGTTACATGGTGCTGTGGTACTGCGGCCTGCCCACATGCTCTCCACAAGGTCGGAGTAGGGAATCTCCTTACTGCCCACTGCATGCATACTTGTCACTGCTTGGTTGAAAATCCAGCTCCCTGCTCTGCTTTATCTGACATCACTCTAGTGGAGATGTGTAGGGCACCTTGTTATGGTCTAAAAAAAGAGTGGAAATCTAATCTCCCCACCTGGCCTTTGCTGGCATGAATGTGCTCAAGCCATAGTTTTAGCTGTGATGCTATTATTATGTAATAGTTATTGGTGTTCCTAAGCTACTCTTGGGTTGGTCTTTTTTATTAGAGAAAATAGGCTTTCTGGATTTTTTTTTTTTCTTGGGTTTACCTTCATGGGCATTTCCAGGTTACTGGCTTTGTCAGTTCTCCATCTGGGAAAAGCCAGGGAGCTGACCACCACATTGTTGTTCATGTTCCTAGGCCCCTAGCTGGTTTGCATACTTCTCTCCACCTTTCATAGTCTTCTTGTTTGCTTTATGTATAACATGCAGGTGTTTTAGTTGTACTTAGTAGAAGGAGGAGGGAAAAGTGTATCTATTCCATCTTCTGAGAGATAGAAGTTTCTCTTTGCTGCCTTAAAAAAATAAGATCTTATTTGTTTTTCTTATAAACTTTTTTTTTTTTTTTTTTTTTTTTTTTTTTTTTTTTTTTTTTTTTTATTTTTTATCTATGACAGTCACAGAGAGAGAGAGGCAGAGACACAGGCAGAGGGAGAAGCAGGCTCCACGCACCGGGAGCCCGACGCGGGACCCGACCCCGGGTCTCCAGGACCGCGCCCTGGGCCAAAGACCGGCGCCAAACCACTGCGCCACCCAGGGATCCCGTTTTTCTTATAAACTTTTTATAAGTATATATTAAGGATAACAGCCTCCTGAATGTCGGAAGTATAACATTTTTTTTCCCTATTTGTGGTTTGTGGATGCCATCTCAAGACCCGTGCCACTTTCTGTTGGACACTTAAAAACATCATGTTGATGATGGTGGTGATGGAGATGAAGATGAAGTGGAAAGTATTGGCTAAAACGAAGTGCTTAGACCTTCGGCCAAATTGAGTTATCCAGGCTGTGTCTTGCTGCCATGGATAACTGAGCATTGGTTTCAGAGGAATGAAGCCTCAGTAGCAGATTTAAGGCTTGCCTGTCCTGGCCTTGATTAAGAAAGTGGGGCTTTCAGGGGATTGAGCAGGCAGCTGCTGGCAGCTGGTGTGCCTTGTCTCTGGCTGGGCCAGGGAAGTTTCTGTCAATGATCCATGTGGACTCTGCTGAAGAATCTTCATGAGGCCTTAATACTTTGGACATTTAGAAGTGCAGCAAATACCTTGTCCCCTTGACAACATGGTGGGGACCTGCCCTTTATGGCTCAAATGTTGCAAAGTTGAGACCCTCCTGGAACTCAGAGACTCTGGGGTTATGATATGCATGGTACTTCCAGGTAGCTGCTGGACTTTCTGGTGCTCATACTCAGGGGAGGCCCTTGGGAAAAGTACTTGGATGATGGTTTTGGGTGACTCTACTCCATTTTTTCCCTTCATTCATTTACTTATTCATTGAATCATCTACTTCATTGTTCATGCACTTGTTAAATTACTACATTATTTTTGAGAGGCACGGGGAAAACATGAATGACAATTGTTCTTTTTCCTGATAGAATGATAGTCAGTAGGAAAGACAATTAGCTTTACATTTAGGGTCATGATGGAGAGAAGCACACGATCATCCTGAAGCTGAGTTTTGTTGGGGGGAAAGGACTTTGCCAAGTAAAGACAGGGCGGGGTGGGTAGAGAGGCTGATTCTGCAGCAGAGGGGTGTGGTTGCAGGATGGTGGGACTGTAGCGTGGGAAATGGAGTGTGTGTGAGACATGGGACCGGAGAGGCTGAGAGGTCTGGCAATAGGCTCTCAAGTCAGATCTCAGGCCTAAAGGCAATGGGCAAGCATCATGAGTTTCTATGCAGAATAGAAGTACAATCTTCCAGAAAGCTCATTCTGAACATCATGTGGAAGAGGAGTGGACTGGTAGGGATGCATCATTGTCTTGAGGGTACGCACTGACTATTTCAGTCTTGGAGGAGATTGTTCTTTTTTTTTTTATAATAAATGTATTTTTTATTGGTGTTCACTTTGCCAACATACAGAATAACACCCAGTGGAGGAGCTTGTTCATTTGTACTAAGATAATAGTGACTTTCTATGACCCTAAGAGCAGTATTTTGGTGGTGTTGTGGTTGTTGTAAATGAGAACTGGGAGAATGGAAGATGCTCCAGTTTTGTGGTAAGCCCTCAAACCATGCCAAGTAAGTAAACATACACTTGCAGAGATCTAGAACCTGCTGGCCTTTCTTATAAGCCACAGGTAACTGAGAGCTCTTATCACATAAATTCTTTTCCATCCATCTATTTATGTAAATAACAGGAAGGAAGGGCCTTTCCTGTGAGTTGTGAAGATTGCTCTGAATGTGAAAATAGCTGCTTTTCAAAGTTCTGAAAAAATGATAGGAGCTGATGGTAGAAGAGGGGAAACGAAGGCCACTTCCTATTCATTTCCTCCCTTTGGATCAGAAACTATTAAAATGTAAATCAAACCTTGAAACACTCAGACAAGCAGACTCAGGAAAACAAAGGACAAAGAGTGTTTGAGACTTAACTGGTGAATTTGGGGAGGAGTGGGAGGTGGGGGGAATATTTGCTGTCCCCAGGAAATGATATTGCTTTCATCAAAAGGAAGAAAAAATAAGTTCTCTGGTTTCCTATGTCCTGAGGCTGAGTTTAATTAAGGCAAGGAAGGGCAGAGTGAAGTGATAAATAAAACAAAACCTAGATCTGTAGGAAACTGCCCTAGAGAAGTTAGAGGAGTGTGGGGCTGGTAATCATCATTACATGAGGGATGAGATATGTCAAGGAGAGGGGATGTCATGTGGACAGTATAATGAAGCGCCATATGGGAGGAGATAGTAAAATCCAAACACCTTTTATAATAGCAAAACTAAGATGCAGAGTGCATGCATGAGCACGGGTTCTTTGTAGTTTGACAAACGGGGATCGTGGATGTCTTCCTTTTTATCAACCTGGGGGAATGAGCAAGTGGTACCTGCAAGGTGACGTCCTTGGCTGAGCGCCACTTAAAAGTTTTATTGGAGATACGAAAAGGGAGAACTGAGTGATGGATGATTTGTATAATAATGATCGCATTTCAAATGACCTTGGGGAAAAGAAAAATGTGGGTGGAAACATAACTGAAGGCAACAAGCACACTTGGTGCAAATAAAAAGTCATGTTGTCAAGTGCAGGATGGCAAACCCAGGTTTGCCACTTGGGGTCTGGGTGACTGTGGCAAGTCGCAGCTTTGTTACTCATCAGCAGTCAACAAATGAGCCTAAAGTGCACGTCTCTCATTTTAGGTATTGTTAAAAGGATTAAATGAATCACTACGTCTAAGGCATTTGATAGCACCTGATACACGGAAAATGCAATATTATTTTTTTAAAAAAGGTTAAAAACTATCATGAGGAGAGTTGTCTGCCCAAGTGTTGGAGTTTCTGGGGACTTAATTAGATAGTATAAAAAATAAGGAAATGTCATTGGGTAGTTATGAGCCAACTTGTAGCAGAGACTAGAGCCAAGAAAGGGGGTGAGAAATCAATATTAGCATCTACTGGAGGGTGGAAAGGATCAGGGTCAGAGATGGGAGTCTGAGCCGTGAGTCCGAGTGGGCTGGAAAAGGCATGGAATCAGAGTCAATGTGGGGCCAGCCAAGGGCAGTATGGAAGCTCTGAGTGGGCATGGATTTATGTCACTTTTGTAAAATACTATGAACCCAGTGCCTAGAACACTGCCTGGCACATAGCTTGTCCTCTCTAAATATTGGTTGAATAAATGATTAGAGTGTTGAGTGGACAAAGGACCTGTGGGCCTGGTAAAATCAAGATGGACAATTGTTGCAGGGAAGTCACCTCAAAGGCCAAGACAACTCCTATAGTAAGCAGTATGGGTTCTCTAGGGTGTTCAGAATTAATAAATCCTGAAATGAAGATGGTAGAATCAACTGAAGGTAGGATTAAAGCAATGGAAAATGACATTGCTATAGAAATGAAGAATAATTCGAGCACCTGGAATTATTGAGCTAAAATAAGGGAAGCCAAGGAGTATCAATTGCCATCTTTCCCTTTCTCTTCTTCTCTCTTTTCTTCTTCCTTCCATTTGGGTCTCTGTCTTTCATCTACCCTGATGGAAAGGAAGTAGTGGCCACCCAAGTTTTCTTTCTTCTATGGACAGAGCACGGACACAGTTGAGTAAGTTTGAGGAGGAGCTGACAGATTTCATTTTTTTTTTTCAGATTTCAGCAGCTTTAAAGAAACATTTGTGATTAGTAAAGAATGCTCAATCTTGGGGTGCCTGGGTGGGTCAGTTAGTTAAGCATCTGACTTTTGGTTTCAGCTCAGGTCTGATTTCAGGGTTCCGGAATTGAGCCCTGCGTGGGGCTCCGAGCTGAGCAAGGAGTCTGCTTGAGTTTCTCTTTCCTTCTCCCTCTGCTCCTCCCTTCATCCCCCTCCCACTCTTTTTCTCTCTCTCTCAAAAAAAAGAAAAATCTTAAAAAAAAAAAAAAAGAGTGCTTAGTCCTGAAATCTCTTAGTTACTGAGGCAGGTGGGGAAAAACTTCTGGGTTAAGAGATCTTTGCCAGAAGCAAAAATTCTCCACTCTCTAGAATGTGATTTCACATAAAGGAGAAAAACTCATGAGGACCCTCTACGAGAGAGGATGTGAGACTAGAAACACCTCAAATACTCAGGCTTACAAAATGGAAACATGATGAGAGGAAGAGGGAGTTCAAAGACCAAGTCAAGGCAAATGGCAGCTTTCTCTTTTCAGCAGATCAAAGAACAGAGACATGATTCCTTGGTCTATTTATCATTAGGTACTTGTTTAGAGTTTTGAGTTTGGGATATGGTGATAAAGCTGCATACGATGGTGGTAATGGTGGTTGTCTGTGTGTAGATATGAGTGTGTGTGTGTGTGTGTGTGTGTGTGTGTGTGGACAAGAATAAAAAGAGGAGTCTATATTTTCAAGTGCTGCTAAAGTGCTTGGAGATCCTCCGGTTCTGGGTTTCCACGGAAACATGGGAGGCTGTCTCAGAAACAAATGGCAGGATACTGGAAGAGAGGGCACAAATAGTCACAGTTAATATCTTTTTGTAATCTACCTATTTTTGTACATTCATGAGGATATGCAAGCTAAAAGAGTGATCAAAGTACTCAGAAATATTTTAATGATTATTAAAAAAAAGATAGGCATTGGTCACTCGGCTTTTGTTTTTCAGAGCTTTCACATAATACAAAGGTTATTTCCAAGATTCCTTCTTTGATTTCTTACTTTCTTCAGCTTGTGTACCAACCAATTCTTATTAAATATTTATGGACAAGATTAAAGACTTTATAAAACTTAGCAGCTGGCAGCTGTCCTCGCCTAAAGGATAAAGCAGAGAGTGTTCATTTTAATTGGATAACTATGTGACCGAAATATCTAACCCTCGAGGGAAATACAAGAATTAAATTATGTAAAGCAATTTTTAAAAGAGAAAACCGCCTTTTACATTCCGTAGTTTGTATTTCCTTGGGTAGTTTTGTGTGAAGGTGAAGTTACAACATTGCCTTTTACAGTTTCCTATGGTTCAAGACACATCTCAATGGTTCAGGATGTTTCCTAATAAAATTCAGGTGGTAAGCACCCAATTTTGGTCTTTGTTGTGACACTGAAATCACTCATCCTATCTCTCTTCTAAGGATCTTTAACACAGCTCTCTCAAGACCGAGTGAGAAAATGACAGAGTAAAGGGGAAAAATCCAGGGGGTGGAGGAGTCTGCTGAACTGACTCTCTGACACAGAAAGTAGTAAACAACAGTTGAAAAAAAGGGATTTTTTTTTCCATCTTGAAGCCGGTAAATACCTCATGTTTTTTTTTAAATTTTTTAAAAAATGTATTCATTTGTGAAAGACAGACAGAGAGAGAGAGAGAGAGAGAGAGAGAGAGAGAGACAGAGACACAGGCAGAGGGAGAAGCAGGCTCCATGCCAGGAGCCTGATGTGGGACTCAATCCTGGGACTCCAGGATCACACCCTGGGCCAAAGGCAGGTGCTAAACCACTGAGCCACCCCGGGATCCCCAATACCTCGTGTTTATTTAACTTTTATTTTTAATTTTTAAAGATTTAATTTATTTATTCATGAGAGACCAGAGAGGCAGAGACACAGGCAGAGGGAGAAGCAGGCTCCCTTCAGGGAGCCTGATGCGGAACTCCATCCCAGGACCCTGGGATCATGACCTGAGCCGAAGACAGATGCTCAACCATTGAGCCACTCAGGGATCATGTTTAACAACCATACACTTTCTGTTGAGCTTCTTGTATGCATCTGAGAGACCCAGCTGGTCCTGGAAAAGTCACTTTCCCTCTGTGGCTCTGATGCTGGACTGCAAATACAGAGATTGGACAAGATGTTTCCTGAGATTTTTTGAAGGCCCAAGTGTCTCAGTCAGGGTTGGCAAGCAAAGGAGCATGAACCAAATCCTGTCGCCTGCCTGATTCTGTGTAGCCCTGCAAGCTAAGAATGACTTCTTACATTTTAAAAGGTTGTTGTTTTTTGAACCAAATTTTAATTTTAATTCCAGGGTAGTTAACCTACAGTGTTATGTTAGTTTCAGGTGTACAATACAGTGATTCAACAATTCTCTACATTACTCAGTGCCCATCACTCTAAGTGTGGTCTTCATCCTCATCACCTATTTCACACATCCAGATCCCACCCTCCTCCCCTCTGGTAACCAGCAGTTTGTTCTCTAGAGTAAGAGTCTGTTTCTTAGTTTGTCTCTCTCTTTCTCTTTTTTCCTTTGTTCATTTGTTTTGTGTCTTAAATTCTACATGGAAGTGAAATCATGGCATTTGGCAGAAAAATCAAAAGAAGATTAACATTTTGTGGTACATGAAAACTATCACATTATCAAATTCTGGTGTCTGTAAATAAAGTTTTATTGCAACACAGCCAAGCTCACTCATTCATGTATTGTCTGTGGCTGCTTTCATATCACCATGGTACTGCGGTACTGTGTTGGACTTGTGGCAGGGTCTCTATGGCCAGAAGGCCTAAATATTTACTATCTGGTCTTTGTAGACAAAGGTTCCCAGCATCCACCTAAAGGATTCTGAATCAGTTTGAAAGAATTTTTTCAGATCATCTTTCTGTTTGTGTAAATGGTAATGTTCTTCACAGAACTGATGGTGTTTGGACAAAGCCTTTGTTAAACTTTTTCATTGTTATTAAAAGGGGAACAGGCAGTTTTCTTCAAACCAACCGGAGAGCTGATGCCTCTGGGTAATCCTTTCTCATTAGCTGCATTTCTCAAGGAGTGAGGTAGATGGGTGAATGTAACAGATGGACCAAAGGTTTCAAGATTCCATGCCCTTGAGTCTCTCTTTTGACAAGTTCTCATATCTTGAGTCGTGGGAAAATCTCTTGTCTGGCTGAAGTGCAAATGAAACCGGTTATTAGCAGACCCGGGGGGTGCACATTTATGGATTCCCTGTTCTGCACCAGCCTCATTGTTAGGCACCTGTGTGCACTGTTTTATCTATTCCTTATAACAATCTCATCTCCCAGGAGGGAGGGCTGGGGACACAGAGAGGGCAAGACAGCTCATAAGTAGAGAAGGGCAGATCTGAGTCTAGGTCTGTCTGACTTCAGGGCTCATGTTCTTACGAAGTCAGTTGTTCAAGATTTACTAGGCAGATTCTCTCTTCTCAGAAGAAAGTCACCCAAAGAAACCAAAAGTAAGTCCAGATGATCTATTTTCAATCACAGAAATCTCCAAGAACCTCCATCCATGGCTTTGAATATGTCTCCTAAAGCAGATACTGGTAAAATTCTCCCCAAACTTCTTCCAGTCTCTGTTTTCAATCATCAGGGTTCTCCTTTATGATATTTTGTTTGTTTTTCCGTGCTATCACGCTGGTTGCTGATGTCCCACCTATCTTTAGGGGCTAACTCCCAGGATTCAGAATGGAGGCCGCCATCACCAAGGGCCACCTCCTCCATCTGATCTTAGGAACCTGCTTATCTCTGCAGATTACATCTTCCTTGGAGCCCTGAGTCTGTAAATTTCTCAGACTTGACATTCTGCTAAGGGACCTCACTAGATTGCAAGCTTTTTGAGGCCAGGGATGGTGTCTTACACCTTCTTGTTCTTGTAGCACTGAGCATGGTGAGCTATAAAGGCAATGAACATTAAACACTTTTGAAAAGATTCATTTATTTGAGAGAGAGAGAGAGAGAGAGTGAGAGTGAGCAAGCAGGGGGAAAGGTAGAGGGAGATACAGAGGGAGAGAATCTTTTTTTTAAAGATTTTTAAAAAAAGATTTATTTATTTATTTATTTATTTATTTATTTATTTATTTATTTATTTTGATCCCGGGACTCCAGGATCACACCCTGGGCCAAAGGCAGGCGCCAAACCACTGAGCCACCCAAGGATCCCCAAGGGAGAGAATCTTAAGCAGACTCTCTGCTGAGCACAGAGCCCAACGTGGGGCTGGACCCCATGACCATGAGAGCATGACCTGAGCTGAAATCAAGAGTAGGACGCTTCACCAACTGAGCTACCCAGGTACACCAAGGCAACGAACATTTGTTAAGAAGGATTACACGGAAAAGAATTCTGGTCTAGCAGCTTACTATGTCACCCGTTTTCCAGCACTTGGAAAACAGTTTCCTGTTTTCCACTATATACTGAGGCCAACAAGCACATGCTTAATAAATGCGAAAGCATTTTATGCTTATTTCAGCAGAGAAGGGGCAAGTTTGAGCAGAGACGTGACACGTGGGCACAGCATTTTTGAAGGAGATCCTCATGTTTACTGAGAGGAAAGCCTCTCTGTGTTACTTGAGAAGGTCTTCTTACTATGCTTCATCCCAAGACACGCTGGTCCTTCCTGCTATAACTGATAGAAGTACTACCCTTGCTTGTTCACTCCTGACTTTCTAAATCCTGGTCTTTTTTTTTTAAGATTATTTATTTATTTATTTATTTATTTATTTATTTATTTATTTATTCATTAGAGACACACAGAGAAAGAGACATAGGCAGAGGGAGAAGCAGGCTCCCCACAAGGAGCTTAAAGCAGGACTCGATCCCAGGACCCTGGGATCATGCCTTGAGCCAAAGGAAGATGCTCAGTCACTGAGCCACCCAGGTGCCCCAAATCCTGGTCTTGATGCCCATCTAACCTCTAGGAAACTGCAAGGAAACAAGCCTCGTGGAGAAGAGTATGTGCTCTGAAGTCAATAGCTTTGGATTTGCAGCAGCCATTCTGCCAGTAAAAAGTGGTGCGACTTCAGGCATTTACTTAAGTCTCTGGACCTCAGTTTCCTCATTTGTAAAATATGAGTAATACTAAGCATTTACCTTAGAGAGGTGTCTGAGCATTAGATGGGAGAAAGTACCTCATGGACTTATATGGCAGCAATCATACTTATGATGCTAAGGTAACTTGAGAGCTACCCAACTGTGGCTGCTGTTTGGCAAGAAGAGTGCTTGTCAGCTCAAGAACTGGCATTTTGTTTTACTTTTCCAGGGGCTGGTGTAGTAATTTGAGAGGGAAGAGATACAGGAGAAAATGCGAAGTCCTATTTCCCCTCCTTGCTCTTTCCCCTTCCTTGCCCCTATTTCTGCTCCTACACTGTGGGCCGTGGCATAGTATCTTCCATTTGTTTCACCAGCAAAGCCTTTTCCATACTGCAGAGAGCCATTTTAGATATCCATCTGTGACAATCTGTACCAGTGCTGAGTGGATGGAGCCCATGTTCGTGAGCCTTCCAAAGCGCACCGGGTGGGACTTGTTGCTCTGTCACAGTGCTGCTCCCTGTGTGTGAGGTAGGCTGAAACACGGGGCTGAGGATGCCTGTTGTCTCCAGCTGGGCTCTAGGCATGGAATGATAATGTAACCCATTTGGAAGACTTGCTCAGTCCCAAACATTGTTCCAAGGACTTGATAGATATTATCCTATTGAACATTTGCAACCATGCCCATTTTAGAGATAAGAAAATGAGTTATACAGTTGGCAGAGCCAAGAACTAAACCCAAGGCTTCGATTCCATAAGCCAAGCCAAGCCAAGCCAAACCTGAGTGGTGTGGTGTTTTTCAGCTACCGTTCGTTCCAAAATCTCTGGCAAAAAGATTTGTAGCCTTTAAGATAAACTTTTGACTCAGGTGTCATAGTTCAGATCCCCAGCTTTGTTTTCTTAGGGGAAAAAAAAAAAAACATCCAGTTGGGAAAAGATCATACTTGGGAGTCATTTAAAACTGAATTTGGTAGCTGTAATTGTGCTTTAGAAATAAAGCCCTTTCTCACTTCATGCTTCTGGAGCCGTTATTTCTGAGAGCCGAATGGTGGGGGAGGAGGGGAGCTGGAGGTGGGAAGTTGGATGAGCTATCAAAATAAGTGGATTTTGTCTGATGTCTAATCCACTAATTATGCAGAGCAAAATTGGATCATACTTGTAATTCAGTCTTTACTGTTTGCATTAAGAAATGCTGTTGGCAGAGTTGTGAGCAGGAGAAGGGGAGAAGGACATTGCAAATCATTACTTAATGTGGACAGAGTGTATGGTAGTTTTATTTGGGGGGTGTGCAAAGTGTTGCATTCAGACTGCCCAATTTAGCTAATGTAGCTGCTGCACTAATGACTACAGTGGCAGCAGAGAATATTAAGGAAAGTAGTGTGGTAAGGGATTTGAATATGTCATCGTGACTGCTCTGTGTTTGTATACAGGGTGAGGAGGGAAATGCAATGTGTGAGTTCTTTTTCATTGAGTTTAAGGTAACTTTAGCATCCAAATTGACTTTAATGGTAGAAATTTCAGGAAGGAACTATTGGCTGGACAACAGGCTGGCCAGCACTTGGACCTTTTTTCAAGTTTGCTCAGAGACTCAGGCTACCATCTCTCCTCTGTGTTTAACAGTGCTTGGCTCTGTCATGGGATTACTTTTATGTTTCCAGACATCTTGAAGCCACTTGGGGGTGCACCGCCCTCTGGTCCCTGTGGCATATCAAATGCCCGCAAATGCTAACACTCTGAGGAAGACATCAAGGGAGTGATTTTCTTCTGACTTTGAATCTTTTTTTTTTTTTAAAGATTTTATTTATTTATTCATGATAGTCACAGAGAGAGAGAGAGAGAGAGAGAGGCAGAGACACAGGCAGAGGGAGAAGCAGCCTCCATGCAGGGAGCCCGACGTGGGATTCGATCCTGGGTCTCCAGGATCGTGCCCCGGGCCAAAGGCAGGCACTAAACCGCTGCGCCACCCAGGGATCCCTTCTTCTGACTTTGAAAAGAGAAAGGCTGAAAAAAGAAAGGAAGAGAATAGAAGAGAAAAGAAAAAGAAAAAGAGGAAGAGGAAGAAAAAGACCAGGAATAAAGGCAGCCCTGGGTGGAATGTATGTGGGGGAAGTAAGGGTTTCCAGAAAACTGTCATGGTGTTGGGCTAGGATTGTCTCTGTTCACTACTTTTCCTCACACTTTCTCTCTCCTTGTGTGTCTCTCTCTCTCTCTTCCTAGAATTTTTTACCAGCTTTATGAAGTGGTCCTTTAGTAAGAGGCTTTGCTTAAAGCCTGTAGTTCAGTGTGGGGCCCAGTTGACATCACTCTTCATTTGGGACAGTGAGTTTCGTTGTCTACCCACTGAACAGGGAGCAAACTGCCTCTAACCTGACCCAGCCATGAAAGATTCAGAAATCACAGGGTTCTTTTATCCAGCCCGAGGCCTGAGCTCACCTCCATCTCTTCAACTGGGTAATTCTCTCTCAGTCCCAGATGGAGTTGAAGCCACTCATCAATTCAACAACTTAAAGTATGCAATTCGTGGTATACTCACAGACTTGCACACCATCACCAAAATAAATTTAGAACATTATCATCTTTCCCCCAAATCCCACACTCCTGGCAGTCAGTCCTCATTTCTCCCCTCCCTCAACCCTGGCTACCACTAATCTATTGTTCTTTTCTTTTCTTTAATTCAATTAATTAAGGGGCACCTGGCTGGCTCAGTGGTTGAGCAGACATCTGCCTTTGGCTCAGGTCATGATCCTGGGGTCTTGGGCTGGAGTTCCACATCAGTTTGGGAGACTGCTTCTCCCTCTGCCTATGTCTCTGACTCTCTCTTTGTGTTTTTCATGAATAAATAAATAAAATCTTAAAAAAAGTGAATTCAATTTAATATATAATGTATTATCAGTTTCATAGGTAGAGTTTAGTGATTCATCAGTTGCATAACACACTCATTCCATCAAGTGCCCCCCTTAATGCCCATCCCCCAGGGACCCCATCTCCCTGCCCCCCTCAGTGGGGAGGTGGACTCATTGTCCAGCCACCCTCAGTTTGTTTCCTAGAGTTAAGAGTCTCTGGATTTGCCCAATCTGGACAATTCATACATGTAGAAACAGAATATGTGCTCCTGTTTATTGCTGAACAGTTATTTCCTCCATATGGCTAGAGTTCGTTTTGTTTATCCAATAATCAGTTGATGGACATTTGAAATGTTCCCATTTTTTGACCCTTCTAAGTGATGCTGTGTCAACATTTGTGCACAAGCTTTAGAGTGAACTTACGTTTTCTTTTCTCCTGGGTGCATTCCGAGGAGGGGAATTGCTGGGTCCTGTGGTAACTGTTTGTTTATCCTTTTGAGGAACTTCCAGACTCTCTTCCAAAGCAGTTGCATGGGTCAGCTTGAGGTTTGCTGAGCTGGGTTCCTGTGTTCCCTTCTTCCAGTGCCTCCTCCCTCAGAATGGGTTTCAGATACCACTTCTTCAGGGATGCCTTAGCTGATCTCAAGTCTTCAGAGTTCTTCATTGTATGCTCTTGTCACAATAAATTATTTTGGTGTGTAAATATTTAGTTGACTTTCATGCAAATATTTTATTAACTTGAGACTTTTTGTGCTTCAACTTATTGATCTGTTCATGCATTTGTAAAACAGGGGTCATTATATTTAAATTACACATGAGACTATTCAACTGCCCAGGGTCCTGAGAGTATGCTAAACATAGCAGT
The DNA here is from genome assembly GCF_905146905.1 of Nyctereutes procyonoides. Lineage (NCBI taxonomy): Eukaryota > Metazoa > Chordata > Mammalia > Carnivora > Canidae > Nyctereutes > Nyctereutes procyonoides. Next base: position 6,654,758 of record NW_026575030.1, on the reverse strand, counting down.
TAGTATTTCAGTATTCTCTGTGTGAAATACAAAAACAGAACCATGATTACACATCCAGTAAGCATGAACCAAACAAAACTGGCTTCTCCTAAATTTTTCTATTAATAGCCAGTTGATACTTGCTTTATGTGTTTTGTTCCTTAGGAGAGTTTACCAGCTAACAAGCAGGTAACCAAAGTGTAAGAAAACATAATGGAAAAGAGACATAAATAGAGAAATATCTCTCTGTTAATCTAGTTTATTTGAATCTGGCAGTTTATTTGAATTGGGAAAATGGCTAATATTTTATTTTAGAAAGAAAGACCTTGGTCTAGCTCCAAGAACCCGAGGACAGGTGGGACATACTTTATGAACCATGATTCCTAATAATATATATAAAGATTTTTTTTTTTTTGGTGGCGGATGTTCATTTGCACAGCTCACAGTCCTTGAGAATTCTGAAGAGCCAACATCCACATTTGCCTTGGCTTCTTTTCTCCCTGATGCCTGACTGAGGCCAAGACCTATTTCTTAGCATGGTAGTGGTAGTTTCAGGCTGAGAACTGGGCTGTCTGATTCATTTCTCAGCAGCAACTTAAGGCTGGCTCAAACTGAGAAGAAACCAGGACCATCTGGAGGTGAGGGTTGTCAACATCTCACCCCTGACCATATTTGCAGCTTCGTGTAAATGTCATGTTCCTAGTACCAGCATTTCTAGAGAGTCAAGGGGAAATGGCTGTCAGGGGCTAGTAGCGGATACAGAGACCCTTGACAGCCTTGTGACCTGGAGACGGAGGAGTTGGGGTCTTGCAGTAACAGCTGAGAGAAGGCAGATCAGGGCTTTGAGAGGGCTCTCACTGCTAGATTCTAAAGCCTTTCAAGGCTGAACATTGGGCAAGTGCTGAACAAAGTGGGAGAAATACTCCCCTCAAGGAGATGTCAGAGGGGAAATACAGAGTTCCTTAGGAACTGCTAGGATTCTCACAGGTTGATGGGAGTGTCATCACATCTGTGTATGTGCACTCATACACACACACTAAAACCTTTGTGAAGTGTTCCCTTTCCTTTTTTGGCCTCATTCTCATTTTTGTCTTCCAAGCCTTCCATCGAGTGCCCTGGGAATGCCAGGGCACCTTGGGATCCCTGCTGGATCCTGGCCTATTGGGGATACTGTTGATGCCTACCCACATTTGCTTGTGGGGCATGCATTCCCTGCTCTGAGGGATGGCTGATAACCACTCCCTGCTGGTAGAAGCCTCCTCAATCAGGTGGTGGCTCTGCACTATTCCTTTCCTCTGCTCCTTCTTGCCTCATGGTGGGACCAATCCAGAATCAGATCAAAGCTTATGTCTGGCTGAGATCACCTCCTTGCTTAGTTTGTTCCCCCGACCTATCCTGCTTCTCTCGCTCTCCTCCTGAGAGCACTCCTTTATAAAAAAGAGAGTATTTGAATAAGAATCCTTGACTCAGGCCCTCCTTCCAGGGAAGCTAAGATTGTGCTGGTGTGCAAGCCATCCTTCTTCTTTCCCTTCAATTAAGAGCTGGCCATCCGTCAAACTCCTAGTCTCTAATACATAAAGATGGGTCATATCAATAATTAATCATAAATAAATACTCCTAGTATATTTGTAGGCTAATGTGTTATTCGTTCCTAATAACATAATACCTCAACACCTTAAGAGTTTATTTCTAAGGCTTGCCTAAGTAGCAATCTCAGTGGGAAAATGGCATTGAATTTTATGAGCTTTAATGGTGCCTGTGGGAAGGAGGAGAGGTACTTTTGGTTAGGTGGGCCTCTTAGCATCCATTCTGGAAAGACTTTCTGAATCACTCTTACCATCTGCAATGGACTGAGTTTTCCCATGTCTCCACAACTCATATGTTGAAATCCTAACCCCTAGTGGTGTGGTATTTGGAGGTGGGGCCTTTGGGAGATAATTAGATCATAAGGGTGGAGTCCTTCTGAATGGGATTAGTGATCTTTTTATATGGGACTGCAGAGAGTTTTGCCTGTTCCTCACCAAGTGAGGATACAAGGAGAACCTGGAGGACAGCCTTCACCAGGACCTGTCCATGCTGACACTCTGATCTTGGACTTACAGACTTCGGAACTGTGAGAAATAAATTTCTGTTGTTTATAAGCAACCCAGTCTATGCGGTGCTTTGTTATAGCAGCCAAACTGACCAAGATACCATCCCATCTCATCAGTGAATTGAACTCTCTCTTCTTGGTCTGATGAGTACATCTTCATTGCACTTGCATATCGCATTGCAAATATTTGTTTTTCTGGTTGTCTCTTCCACTAGATTGGGAGTGCCTAGAGAATAGAGGCCTTGTCTTCTTCATCTCTATATCTCCATTGCCTACCAGGGTGCCTGAGACCCAGTTGGAACTCTAGGGCATGTGTGTGATAAAAGGAATTAGCAATGTTGATGGAAGTGCACCTCCTTTTCTTCCACTTTCATCTATATTGGGACCTGGGCACACATATGACATTTATAGTGGGATAAAATGTTTAGCATAGTGATCAGCTTTTTGCCTCCCTGGTATTTTCTAAAATTTGAGACTAGAAAATGATACCCAAACTGAGGAAAGAGAAGAGGGAAGGAAGTGATGAGAACTGGGAAGATGGTGAGTCTCTAAAATAGTTTTGGGGAGTGATGATCAGGGCAGAACCCAAGATAGACTCTACAAGAGGAGAGAAGACCCTGCTGCCTCTCTCTCATGGATCCTCTGTTAGGAGGTAAGACCCAGAAAAGAGGCAGGGGTGTCATGAGTCTGAGCAAAAGGGCCTCATATGGAACTTCAGGGTTTCCTGGGAACCAGTCTAGTCTGAAAGCAACAGACAATTTCCCATACACTTGAGGAGCTTGGAGTGGCTGGAATGAGAGCCAAGTAGGTTGGATAAGGTATGACTCTGCATCTACTTGATCCTACAGATTGAGAGCTATCCAGATGAAATAACCCCCTACAAGAGGTTACTCCCAACTCAGGGAAATTGTTTGCCATTGTGGTAAAATAGTCAAATTTAGGAATAAAGTTGAGCTATAGAAAAAATTTTAAAGATGTCATTTAACGTACAGCTGAACTTCAGACCACGACTTTTATCTACTTAAGGCTAAGGAGTAAAAGTGAAAACTTTGGGTAAATGAATGAATATTGTTGAGTCAACAATGGACACGATGGTTAGAGAGACAGAGGCTGAAGGACGACCCTGGTTCTGCGGTGTGGCTCACAGGATTCCAAGGACCAGTGAATTCAGAGGTAGGCCCCCAAAGATATGAAAAAAGTAAAGTGAGAAGGTATCTTGTCTTCTGTTTTTTTTTTTTTTTTTCAGTTCTGAGCACACCACCCAAAAGCATCTTATAAGCCTAACAGAAGGGGCTCCCATATTTACAAAGGACAATCAGAAGAACTCTGACAAAGAAGTAGTCCCAGGCACTGTCACAATGGGGGTATTGAAACTGCTGGGCTATGAAAATTGAAAACCATGCCCTAATACTTACTCTGCCCGAGTCAGAGAGGCAGCCTGGGAAACTTTGCTTGATCAATATTATTTTATTTCCCTGGATACTTGCAGGCAGATTCAAGACTGCTTGGAGAAATGGATATCAACACATAGAGATAAATACCCATCAGCAGACATAAATGCGTATGGATAAACACTCACATGCAGCCATAAATATATAGACGCTCTCATTTATTGAATACTTGCTATATTAGAAGTTGTATATATGATCTCACATTTGTTATCCCATTTTTTTCTCCCTTCAACAATAAAAGGTAGGCGATATTCTTCTGTTTTTAGTCAAGAGGTAATTGAGGCAGAGAGAGGTTAAACAAGTTGCCCAGGGAGTAAGACGGAATAGGGCCCACTGACCTTTCTCCGGGTAATTATGATGGATGAAAGCTTTTGGATGACTCCTGCCTGCAACTCCTCAACCCCTATTATTTAGCTTATTTTAATTCCATTATTAACATTACTGGCAAGAGTTATATGTGGATGATCCTAATATAATTGAATGAAACAGAGAAAGCAGTTCTAGAGAAAGGTTGTGTGTATATACACATACACATATGCAGGCACACATGCACGTGTTTCACATGTGGAAATAGAAGCTCAGAGAAGAAAAGGACTTTTCCGAGAGTCCATGAACCAAATGGCAAAGGAGCCCAGTGTGCTTCTGCCTGAGAGACAGAGCTGACAGTCTACAGCTCAACCTAGAACAGGGGAGGCTGTGCAGGGAGGGCAGGGAGCTACCTGGCTTACAAACTCTCCCCGAACCAGTGCTCAACTTCAGAATTTGACTGCAGTGTGACTTCTCAGAACATCAGATATCCCTGCTTTAGCACGAATGCTTGGATATATTTTCTTAAGCTAAATTGAAATGGATTTTGGATTATCTCCCATTATTCAGAAAAATCTCGGCATTGGTTGCTGTAAAGTTTCCTGGCCTCCCAGAGCCAAGTCTCTCTTGGGAGTTGTGTTTGAGAATGTTCTGAAAGCCTTCTTTCCATCTCTGACCAGGCAGGTCCACGTGGCTCTCATCCAGCAAGTGCTGACCTGTCTTTCTGCCAGACCCTGTGCCAGGCCCTGTGGTATGGGCATGACCCGCTGGCCACCCTCCGAGGATCAACCCAGCCCTGCCTTCTCTCAAAAGAGTGAAACCTGGAGGCATTGATATATATGTTTGTTACATAAAAATTTCAAAATTAAAGAAATTGTGGAAATAAAAATGTAACACTCATATATCCCCTACTCAGATTTATTTAGTCTTTAAGAAATAAAAATTATAAATATAATTAAAGTTTCTTCTTCATCCCTCCCAGATCCAATCTTCTCCCAAAGCGAGTACTACAGTGATATTTATAACTGTTCTACATGTATTTCACATTCTTATTACATATTCATGTGCACGTAAAATGTTATAAACTTAAAAGACATAACCTCATACTGGATGTGAATTAAATTTTATATTTAATATAAATATAATCTATACATATTACACACAATTATATAAAATTATATACTGCATAAACTTTGAGCTTAAATTAAATATATTAATTCAGTGAAAAATGCAATTTATATGTTTATATAAATATAAACTAACTTAGATGGTGTGTAAATGCTGTATGTATATTACGTTTTGTACTGTATGTATTGTATGGAAATTAATATGTACAAAATTGGCATTAAACTCTTCGCATGGTGGTATAGCTCAATTTTTCATTTAATACTATATTTTCGGTCTATTCTGATCCATATCACTTCCCTTTCTTCCTCTGAATTGCTGTGGAAGCTTCCATTTAAGACTATGCCATGATCCATTGATGACTGCCCTGTGATTTGCAAAGACAGTTTGAAATGTCTTGTTATTACAAAACCCTTGCCATATACATTCTTGTGGCTGTGCCCTCATGCAGCTGTGTGAGTGACTTGAGGACCCATAACTGTGTGTGGGATCATCGGGTATAAGGCCATAGACACTAACCAGAGCAGGGATTGTCAAATTGTTGAACAAAGAGGTTGTGCTTGTCCTGACACACACCCACCACTTCTCCCCCATTAGGATATGAGGCTTCCATCTCCCTGCATCCTTGCTGCCACCAGGACTTATGAGTCTTGAAAACCTTTTTGCCAATTGGATGGGTGTGAGCTGTTTCTCATTGGTATTTTATTTCTATTTTCTTGACTGCTCATAAAGTTGACGGTCTTTTCCTATGCTTATTGACCCACTGGGTTTCCTCTTCTGAAAACATCTTTTCATTGCCTTTGTCTGTTTTTACTTGGGTTATTAATTTCTAGGAAGTTTTTAAATATTTAATGTTTTATTTTATTTATTTACTTTTTATTGTTTGTTCATGAGAGACACAGAGAGAGAGAGGCAGGCAGAGATATAGGCAGAGGAAGAGGCAGGCTCCCTGCGGGGAGCCCCATGTGGGACTCAATCCTGGGACCCCAGGGTCACGCCCTGAACGGAAGGCAGACTCTCAACCACTGAGCCACCCAGGTGTCCCTATATTTAAGGTTTTTATCCTTTGTTGATTTTGAGCACTACCAAGGCTTCTCCTGGTCTGAAACTTTGGATTTTGTTTCTGATGCCTTTTGTTATATAGAAGTGTTTAATTTTGATGTAGTCAAATTTATCAGCTGGTATCCTCATGACATGTGCTTTGTGCTTCTTGTTTAACAAATCCATTACCTGACATGGGTTTATTGGCAAGGGGACATCTCTGAGTATATGTGGGGGATGGGAGGTAACTTTTCCTTTGCTTTTTCTTAATCACAACAGCAGATTAGGCAAGTTCAGGTTTGCTGTAATGGTTCCAGATTATTTTCGACCATAGGGTATAGTGTGGCGCTGAAAGGTATGATTCTGGAGCATGACTGCCTGGGTTTGGATCACTTACTTTGGGCCCATTACTGAAACTCCCTCTGGGGATGAGACTGTAGTCCCTACTTTGTAGGACTGCTGTGGAGATTTACTTAGTTTATCTATGCGGGGCACTTAGAATAGGTTCTGGTGCATTGTAAGAGCCAACTGTTAGTATCTACTATTATTGTTGTTAGCATTATATTCTCATTATACTACTCAGTTCATCTCTGGCCTCGATTTCTAGAGGCTGTTTGTCCAGTGTCCCTTTCTCTTCTTCTGGCTTAGTGTCCTCTCATTCTTAGGCTACTTAAGCAATCTGCCAATGAAAGCATCAGCTCTCTCCCACACACAGCGGTGGGCATGTTATTCAAATTTTGATGATCTCTGGCTGTACTCATTTTTCTAGGAACCACCTCCTAGAGTGGCTCATTCTGGGACAATCAGAGATCATCCTTGAGATTTTTTTGAACTTGAATAACTGGGGAAAAGTCATTTCTTGCCTTGTGGCAAATTGGAAAGATGAGTCTGTGAGATGGTAATTCATTTAAAGTATTATGGCACCAGATTTTTCATCTCATATATCCAGTCTCATGGAGAAGCCCATCAGAGATAAGAAAGTTGGTCTCAGAGAGAAGCAAAGAAGAGACAGACATGGTCCCGGGGGTACCTGAGTTCTATTCAATTTCTTTGGACATTGAATTGAGAGCAGAGCTGGAGGGGGATTAGATGGTCAGGCTCATGCTTTCCAAACCCAGGTTGGTAAGCTCTTGTTTTGATTCTGAGAGCTTCTACAGTACCTTTAGAACCTCCTGGGTTATAGGTTGTCAACTTTATGAGTTGTAGGTTCCTGCCACTTGCAATGGAAAGAGTTCTATTATATATATTTTATAATATATATATATATATGAAATAATGGAAATAAAGATTAATACCTTTTTAAAATGATTTTTTTAGATTAATGGCTTTTGTATCAGATCTGGGTCTGCATCTTTGCTTTTGCCACTTTTTGGTTATGTGGCTTTTGCTTATAATTCAATTTCGTTATCTATAAATAGTGAAAAATCCTTTGTAGGCTATGTTCAGTTGTTGTATGGTGGTGATGGACAATAGTTATTCTGGAGGAAAAATCATCTCTCATTATTATTATTTTTTAAAGATTTTATTTATTAATTCATGAGAGACACAGAGAGAAAGGCAGAGACATAGGCAGAGGGAGAAGCAGGTTCCCTGCGAGGAGCCTGATGTGGGATTTGGTCCCAGGACCCCGGGATGATGACCTGAGCCAAAGGCAGATGCTCAACCGCTGAGCCACCCAGGTGCCCCCACCTCTTGATTTTTAATACTCAAACTCATATAACCTACATATTTCTCCATTTAATGATTTTGGTTAATGTTTATAGAAGAAAATTTTATATTTGTGTCTCCCCAAACTCAATACAATACAGTTTTTAGACAGAATCATATGTTACATGTCAAGTTGTAGTATATTCCAGTCCAGATAGTAGATCCCCTGGATGTTTTGTAAAGCACACCAGGTATCAATAGAAGGGTGAGTGGTAACCACATACAAAGCGACTTTCAGTTAGCTCCATGGCAATCACGTAGTCATCCGGAATGTTGAGTACTTAACAACAAACCTCATAGTTTTTAATTTATCTTAGTAAATTGATCAGGACTTTGGGTTGATTTCTCCTCAGTATTTTAATGCCAGAAGTCTACTTTTCAGAATTCTGACATTAAGTGGGGGTGGCCGAGGTATACTTCTAATGTAATCAGACTTAACCAATTTAGACAAATGGGAGAAGGCAAGTCTGAGTTGCAGATTCTGTTTAGAAAGATGAAGTTTTATTATTTTAAAGCTCATATGGAATTGAACATCGGGTTGACAACCTGTCGCCTGCAGGAGATCCCTGGGGGATCCACAGTAGTAAGTACAGAAGAATGGTTTATGTGAAGCATACGCAGAGCCATAAGTGGTGAATTAAGCAGTGTTTTCTTGAGAGAGTTAGCCACTCCCTCCTCCCTGTCCCTGCACAGCCACTTGTTTAGCAGATCCTTTCCTCCAGATGCCATAATGCTGTATTCTGTAACCTGAAGCTCTATACTTGCACTTTCATACTTTTCACATGTTTAGTTGTCAGCCTGATAGAATCTGAGCCCTGGGGGTCAGGGAAGATGTCCACCTTGCTTGCTACTTTCTCTTTTGCATCAAAGAACCCAGGACCTGGGCACATGATAAAAGTAGTTGACTAACATGGTGCTTTCCTTCCAGAAAGCTACCAAGCCACATGCTGTTCAACTATGCTTGTTGAAACTTATACTTCCCTGGGTCACCTGGTTCTGGTCCTCTACTCAGAGGTTCATTGTGATTGACCAGTTTGGATTTGGCCTTCAGGCTTTACCTGGCATCCCTTCCAGCATATAACTTGTAGGTCCACCCTTTTGCTCCATCCCAGGTGATTGTGGGGAAGATAGTCCTTGTTTGTGTGATCTGCTTCAGATACTTCTGGAGTGAGCACCTGAGCTCACCCTACTCCTGCCCCAGCTGCAGTTAAGGGAGAAGTATTCAGTCAAGTTGAGCTGTGCTCTTTGTGCTCAGAGGCCTATTTAAGTGTGACTGTGCAAAATGAGAAGCATATAGGTAGGTCAACAAGTGGAGGGAAAATATTTATGTACAAAGCTGTTGGTTGGGGAATCACTTTGTTCTGTCCACGTCCTCATTGAACACAGGTGCTTGCTGTCAGGATTTGATGGGTTTTTAGGTCAAGGGTGAGTGCATGGATCTGGGATCTGTTGCAGAAATAGAAACTACACTAGGTATTTAAAAGGGATTTCCTACAGGACGTGAGGAGCTGATGTAACTGTTGGAAGGGCTGGAGGAGTGGCTTTCGGCTGACATCCAGGAACAGCTCCGGAGACAAGGTGGCTGTACCAGCTCCATGGTGGAGCATCTGCCTCTGCCCCAGTAAGGGTGGTGGGGGATTGGGAGCTCCTGCTGGTGGCGCTGCTGCCGTCCAGGCTCTGCTACCCCACAACTGCCACTGCTCACCCCTGAAGCTGCCGTCAGCTCATGGCTTGTTGCTGCAGAAGAACCCCACATCTCTAGGACTTGGTGGCTGGAAGAAAACGTCTGCCTCTCCTTCTGCCTTCTAAATATCACATACATGCCTCCAGGGTTCTAGCACAATGGAATGTGTTTTTTTTTTGTTGTTGTTTTGTTTTGTTTTTACAAAATCCATCAAGGTGGGGCTAGGAAGAAACAGTTGGGGAGGGACCAACTCTGTAGGAGCCTGGGACTCAGGGATGTGGTTAGCACAGGCAAGCACATCTCAACTGCTTTCTAGATGTTCTGACCCGACATGAGCCACTGGCTCTCTCTGGGCATTTGTTTTCATTTAGACAGTGAGAGGAATGTCTGCATCAGGGCATATAAGAGGAAGAAAATAAATTTAGCTAAATGTGCTTATGCTTTTGAAAAAAATAATAGCCACTATAGGAGTATTTGTCATGACTCCTATACTACCATACATCTACTTCGTTTGTTCCAGGATTTCTCATCCTTGACACTATTGACATTTTGGGTTATATAATTACTCGTCGGGGGCCATCTTGTGTGCACTGTGGCATATTGAGCACATCCCTGGCTCTACCCACGAAACAACAGTCACATTTTCCCATCTCAGTTGTGAAAACCAAAGATGTCTTCGTTGACAAAGTCCTTTGGCGGGCAGAATTGCCCCCTGCTTCAAACCACAGTTGTGTTCAATCTTTAAGACATACGGTAGTCCATGGGATCCCTGGGTGGCTCAGTGGTTTAATGCCTGCCTTCAGCCCAGGGTGTGGTCCCAGAGTCCCAGGATCAAGTCCCACATCAGGCTCCCTGCATGGAGCCTGCTTCTCCCTCTGCCTGTATCTCTGCCTCTCTCTCTCTCTCTCTTTCTTTCTCACTCTCTCTCATGAATAAATAAATAAAATCTTTAAAAAAAAAAAGACACACGGTAGTCCAGCAATTGTCCTTACTGAAAAGATAGGGAGGGAGAAATCTCACATTTGTGACATATTTGTTCTATTCCTGGCATGGTGTTAGATGCCACCTAACCTCATCCACTTTGAGGCACCTACTATGGTACCAGAATGGACCACAGAGGCAGGCAGAGCTAGGTTCAAATCCTGACCCCCCAGACCTGGCCTTGGGTGAACTACTTAATCACTGTAAGTGTATTTTTTTTTTTTTTAACCCCTGTAAAAAGGAGTGAACCTTTAAGGGTGGCTTTAAGGATTAACAGAGGTCACTTATGGCACATTATCAGGAATTATTATGCAGAATTTGCCTGTGGATGGGGATGTGCCCTTTCTTTTCCCTCCAACACACCAGTTCCAATCTTGTCATCAGTGAGGGCCATGATGCCACATTCAATCTTTCCTTTTTTGTCTTCCTTGTGAAGAGACATTAGACCAGAAGGAAAGGACCATGCCTTTAAGGGCAAAGGAGAAAATGAGGAATGCAAAAAATCTGGCACTTCTAAGTAGATGGGTTTTCTTTCTCCTTGACAGGGCTGCTGACAGGCCCTTTAGCAATACAGAGGCTAATTACTTGCCAGGAGTAAAAGAAAATGTGTCATTTGGTTGTTCTGGCTTTTCCTAGTGCAATAAATCACCACCATGGGATCCTAGCTTCATTTGATTTAATAAAGATTTTAAAGAAAAAAGAGTTTCTTTGCTTTTATCAAGAACTATTGGTCATTTGTGTCTTTTTCATCTGGGCTCTTAATTGGATGTGACCTATCCACATTGCAAGCCACTTTTGGTACTTCAGAGTTCAGCTGCTGCTTTCATATGTCTATATTACTCTCCCTCTTGTTCATTGGGTCTATAGTTCCTTGTCTTCATCGTCCTAGGTCCCTAAGTCCTCCACTCAGTTCATCAACTTCCTATAGGGGACAGGAGCTTCCTGGGGACAGGAGGCTCTCCTCACTTTGACAATGCATTTGGCCATTTGGCCTTGCTTGGTCTGTGCCCTCAACATTGTCCCCTGAAATATTCTTGCAACAGTCTGCTGGTCCCCACCCAACTGTGAGTGGCAGGTATTTCTCTACCCCCATCCCATTCTCCCTTCCTCATATCAGGTCTATACTATACTGTCTGCGTCCTCCATTGGACATCCCCACTATGTGAATGGCATCAGATTTTGAGTGTAGCAGTAAAACAGGGGAGTCAAAATCAAAATTAAAAAATCAGAAGTAGATTTTGTTTCTTTTATGGGAGGCAAGAGCTCTTGGTTGAGAGTATCTGTGCAACAGACTTCATTTCTCATCTCTCCCTGGCTAATATTTGTATTTATCTCATTTCTGGAAGGCCTGGCTCTTTTTTTGTATTATTTTAAATCACTATTTCACAGTGATTGCAAGTCTCACAGCTGAAATGAATCCCCTGACAACTCCAGGTCAAAGAGAGGTGACAGTTTCATCATAGCGATGTTTCAGGAGCTAGGGACAAGATTGGTAGGACTAGGTTGAGGGATTGGTTTGATGGGTCTGCTCCTATGTAACCAAACATGAAATTAGAGGGAGGGTGGTGTGCCGAGGGGTGAATGCACAGACTCATTTCCCTGGAGCAGAGTTTACCTTCCTGAGTACAGCAGAGTGTCAGAACCTGAAAATGCCTCTGAGACAGGCCTCCAATTCTTCTATCAGAAACAATGAGGTCCGGAGAACTTGAATGACTTGCCCAAGGGCATCCAGTTACTGATTCAAATCAGTCAGGGAGGCTGAAAGCCAAGTGTGAGCTCTGTTTTTCTGATTTCATAAAGATCTGAAGCTAAGATATTATTCCCCATAAGGCAATGTTCTCTTTGTTTTGAAGCAGATGTGCGGGTCTCTGGCCACTTGAGTATCCTCTCCACCTATACAATGGTATTTCTATATAATGGTCCTGACTTTTGATTTCAGCCCTCTGGTTGAAGATGGGCGGGCAGGTGAGTTCCTTCTTCATCCTGGGAGACAGGGCTTCCTGGCCTGTGGGTGAGCTAAGCGCATGTGTGAACTTGGACAGGACTATTTTCCTGTGACTCCCTCCTACCCTATCCTGAGACCCCACACCTTTCTCTCTTCCTCAATTCTCCATCTTTTTACTCCTGGCCTTCTATGGACAGTCCCTTAATATTCAGAACTCAGAAGTCCCTTGCCTGCCTCAGCTTGCTGGCCAGGTTTGAAATTATCTCAAAAATTAAATCATTCTAGGGATGTTGATGACTGGTAGTTGATTTATTTTTCTTTTGTTTTTTGTTTTTGCTCAAAATATTTGCATTTTCGCAGGGGAATTTCTAGGACTACAAAGCTTTGACAGAGTGGCTCTCAACTGTGGTTGTGTGCTAGAATTAGCTGGAGAGCTTTAACAAACTACAGGAGCCTGGGGTCCTCATCCTCACATTTCTAATTAAATTGGTCGTGGAGGGGCCCTGGGAAGTAGTAAGCTCTCTAGGTGATTCTAAAGTATGCTACTGTTGAAAACCTTTGCCTAAATATGAAAGATGACACCTCCAAAGGCTTCTAGCTTCCTATGGCCACCAGGGAAATTTGCTGCAGTAAACACCCCAGTTCCTTCCTAAGGCAGATGCTCTTTCTACGGCATCTCTGTGTGGGGTCCCAGAAAGTCTCAGAGGAAGTTAGGTGACCAGCAGTTGACCAAAGGGCCAAGAAAACTGCCTGGAATGGAACATTTCCAGTCAATCTAGTCCAGTTGAGTCTTAATTAGAATGTTTAGTTTTCTCTAAATCTGTCCAGCCGGAGATTAAATCAGAGTTCGTAATCTGGTGGTTCATGAACCAGTTCTGGCCCACATAATAGGGTTTATTTCACTTACATGACTTTTTTGATTTTTAAAAATAAAATTAAAAACTAAGAGACTACATAAAATCTAGATTTCTGCCTTTCCTCCCCCAACCCCTGTTTTGAGAAAGAGGCAAAAGACATCACTGTATAAGTGTATAGAGTGATGGTTTAATTTACATATATTGTGAAGTGAATACCACAATGGGCTTAGTTAATACCCATCATCTCATAGACTTGCAATAAGAAGAAGAGAAAAAAAAATTTCTCCTTGTGGTAAGAACTCTTAGGATCTACTCTCTTAACAACTTCCCTATGCATCACACAGCACTATTAGCTGTGGTCACTACATTGTACATTCATCCCTAGGACTTACTTATCTTGTTACTGGAAGTTTGTACCTTTTGACCACCTTGCTCCCATTCCCCTCCTCCCACCCATATCTCTGATAGCAAATCTGATCTCTATCTTTATGAATTTGATGGGTTTTTTTTGCCTGCTTGTTTATCTGTTTTTCTTAGATTTCACATAGAATGAGATTATATAGTATTTGTCTTTTCTCTGTCTTATTTCACTTAGCATAAGCCTTCAAGGTCTGTCCATGTTGTAATTGTAGGATTTCCTTTTTTAAAAATGAATAATATTCTGTGACACACACACACACACACACATCCAATGGAATATCTATATCTGTCTATCTAACAACTTCTTTATCCATTCTTCCATCAGTGGACACATGGATATTTAGGTTGTTTCTGTGTCTTGGCTATTGTGAATAATGATGCTGTGAACATAGAGGTGCAGATATCTTTTTGAGACAGTGTTTCCATTTCCTTTGGATATATTCCAAGAAGTGAAGAGAGTGGAGTTGCTAGATAATAAGTTAGTTCTATTTTTAATATTTTTGAGACATCCCCGTACTGTTTTCTATAGTGGCCACACCAATTTACGATTTCACCAGCAGTGCACAAGGATTCCCTTCTCATGAAACCCATGCCAGCATTTATTATTTTTTGTCTTTTTGATGTTGGCCATTCTAACAGGTGTGAAGTGATATTTCACTGTGGTTTTAATTTGCATTTCCCTAGTGACTAGCGATGTTGAGCACCTTTCCATTTACCTGGTGGCCTTTTGTATATCTTCTTTGGAAAAATGTCCAGTCATGTCCTTTGCCTATTTTTAAATTGGATTATTATTATTTTTGTTATTTTGCTGTTGAGTTGTATGAGTTCTTTAGACATTTTGGATATTTATTCCTTATCAGATATATGATCTGCAAAGACTTCTTTCCATCCTGCAGGGTGTCTTTACACTTTGTGCAGAAGTTTTTTAGTTTGATGTAGTCCCACTTGTTTATTTTTGCTTTTGTTGCTTGTGCTTTTGGCATCATGTCCCTTTCAAACATTAATTGACCATATATGTGACCAATTTTTGGGCTTTCAATTCCATTCCTTTGGTCTGTCTGTTTTTATGCCAGTGCCATATTGTTTTAATTACTATAGTTTTATAATTTAGTTTCAAATCAAGGCATACGATGCCTCCTGCTTAGTTCTTCTTTCTCAAGATTGCTTTGCCTATTTGGGGTCTTTTGTGATTCTACACATATTTTAGAATTTCCTTTCTATTTCTGTGAAAAATACCATTGGAATTTTAATATAGATTGCCCTGAATGGAAAAATATTCCTTGCTCATGGATTGGAAGAATTAATATTGTGAAAATATCAATGCTACCTAGGGCAATTTACACATTTAATGCAATCCCTATCAAAATACCATGGACTTTCTTCAGAGAGTTGGAACAAATTATCTTAAGAGTTGTGTGGAATCAGAAGAGACCTCGAATAGCCAGGGGAATTTTAAAAAAGAAAACCATAGCTGGGGGCATCACAATGCCAGATTTCAGGTTGTACTACAAAGCTGTGGTCATCAAGATAGTGTGGTCCTGGCACAAAAACAGACACATAGATCAATGGAACAGAATAGAGAATCCAGAAGTGGACCCTCAACTTTATGGTCAACTAATATTCAACAAAGGAGGAAAGACTATCCACTGGAAAAAAGACAGTTTCTTCAACAAATGGTGCTGGGAAAATTGGACATCCACATGCAGAAGAATGAAACTGGACCATTCTCTTACACCATACACAAAGATAAACTCAAAATGGATGAAAGATCTAAATGTGAGACAAGATTCCATCAAAATCCTAGAGGAGAACACAGGCAACACCCTTTTTGAACTTGGCCACAGTAACTTCTTGCAAGATACATCCATGAAGGCAAGAGAAACAAAAGCAAAAATGAACTATTGGGACTTCATCAAGATAAGAAGCTTTTGCACAGCAAAAGAAACAGTCAACAAAACTAAAAGACAACCTACAGAATGGGAGAAGATATTTGCAAATGACGTATCAGCTAAAGGACTAGTATCCAAGATCTATAAAGAACTTATTAAACTCAACAGAAAAGAAACAAACAATCCAATCATGAAATGGGCAAAAGACGTGAACAGAAATCTCACAGAGGAAGACATAGATATAGCCAACAAGCACATGAGAAAATGCTCTGCATCACTTGCCATCAGGGAGATCTCACTTCACACCAGTGAGAATGGGGAAAATTAACAAGGCAGGAAACAACAAATGTTGGAGAGGATGTGGAGAAAGGGGAACCCTCTTGCACTGTTGGTGGGAATGTGAACTGGTACAGCCGCTCTGGAAAACTTTGTGGAGGTTCCTCAAAGAGTTAAAAATAGACCTGCCCTACGACCCAGCAATTGCACTGTTAGGGATTTACCCCAAAGATTCAGATGCAATGAAACGCCGGGACACCTGCACCCCGATGTTTCTAGCAGCAATGTCCACAATAGCCAAACTGTGGAAGGAGCCTCGGTGTCCATCGAAAGATGAATGGAGAAAGAAGATGTGGTCTATGTATACAATGGAATATTCCTCAGCCATTAGAAACGACAAATACCCACCGTTTGCTTCGACGTGGGTGGAATTGGAGGGTATTATGCTGAGTGAAGTAAGTCAATCGGAGAAGGACAAACATTATATGGTCTCATTCATTTGGAAAATATAAAAAAGAGTGAAAGGGAATAAAGGGGAAAGGAGAAAAAAATGAGTGGGAAATATCAGAAAGGGAGACAGAACATGAGAGACTCCTAACTCTGGGAAACGAACAAGGGGTGGTGGAAAGGAAGGTGGGTGGGGGGGGGTGGGGGTGGACTGGGTGATGGGCACTGAGGGGGGCACCTGGCAGGATGAGCCCTGGGTGTTACGCTATAGGTTGGCAAATTGAACTGCAATAAAAAAAAAAAAAAGATTGCCCTGAATCTATAGGCTTTGTGTAGTATGCGCATTTTAATAATATTACATCTTCTGATTTATGGCCTGAAATGTTTTTTTTTCATTTTTTGGTGTCTTTGTCAATTTATTTCCTCATTATCTTATAGTTTTTGGTATATAGGTGTTTCATTTTCTTGGTTAAACTTATTGCTAAGTATTTTATTATATTTAATGCTATTGTGAAGAGGAATATTTTATTTCTTTTTAAGGTAGTTCATTTTAGTGTACAGAAATGCAACTGTTTTTTGTGTGTTGACTTTACCCTTGAAATGTTACAGAATTCATTTATTAGGTCTAACAGTCTTTTTGTGACATCTTTAGGATTTTCTATATATCAGATCATATCATCAGCAAAGAGAGACCATTTTACTTCTTCTTTTCCAGTATGGATGCCTTGTGTTTCTTTTTCTTAACTAAATACTCTGGCTTAGACATCCAGTACTCTGTTGAATAGGAGTACCGAGAGTAGGCACGCTTGTCTTATTCCTGATCTTAGGGGAAAAAGCTTTTCATCGCTCACTGTTGAGTACAATGTTAGCTGTGGGTTTGTCATACGTGGACTTTATTATGTTGAGGCATGTTTCTTTTATATTCTGATCTGTTGAGAGTTTTTGTCATGAAGGGGTGTTGAATCCTATCAAATTAATTTTTCCTCATGTATTGAGATAATAGTAAGTTATCATAAGTTATAATCATACATTTTGTCTCTCATTCTATTAATATGGTGTGTCACATCTATTGATTCGCTTATGTTGAACTTTCTTGTATTCCAAGGATGAATCCCACTTCATCATGATGTATGATCCTTTTATTATCTTTGAATTCAGTTTGCAAGTATTTTGTTGAGCATTTTTTGCATCTATGTTCATCAGGGACAGTGGCCTGTAATTTTCTTATAGTATCCTTTTCTGACTTTGGTATCAGGTAATGCTAGCTTTGTAAAATGAGTTTGGGAGTGTTCCCTCCTCCTAAGTTTTCTGGGAGAGTTTGAGGAGAATTGGTGTTAATTATTTTGTAAATGTTGGGTAGGATTGAAAGTGAAGCCATTTAGTCCTGGGCTTGACTAAATAAAATTATAAAGTTATCTTTTTTTTGGTAGGTCTAGCTAATGGTTTGTCAGTTCTTTGTTTCTTTGATCTTTTTTATTGTTTTCGTGATCTCCATTTCATTTATTTCTGCTCTGATCTTTGTTATCTCCGTCCTTCTGCTAACTTTGGGTTTAGTTTATTCTTTTTCTAATTCATTGAAGAGTAAAACTAGTTTTTTTTTTTTCAGTTCTTTCTCTCTCTTTTAAAAGGTTTTATTTATTTATTCATGAGAGACACGGAGAGAGAGGTAGAGACATATGCAGAGGGAGAAGCAGGCTCCCAGTGAGGGACTCCATCCCAGGACCCTGGGATCACGACCTGAGCCAAAGGCAGATGCTGAACCATTGAGCCACCCGGGTCCCCAGTTATTTATTCTTTCTTGATGTAGGCATTTATCCCTAAAAACATACTTCATAGCAGTACCTTTGGCTTATTCTATAAATTTTTATTATTGTTTCCATTGCATTTGTTTCAATTTATTTTCTTATTTCTCTTTTGCTCCATTAATTGTTCAAGAGTGTGTTATTTAATTCACATATTTGTGAATTTTCCAGTCTTCTTCCTGTTATCAATTTCTAGTTTTATACCATTTTTGGCCAGAAAAGATGGTTAGTATAATTTCAATATCTTAGTCTTTCTAAGACTTGTTTTGTAACCTAACATGTGATATATCCTGGCAAATGTTCCATGCCTGCTTAAGAAGAATGTGCATTCTGTTGCTGTTGATGGAATGTTCTGCATATGTCACTCAGGTTCATTTGGTCTAAGGTATAGTTCAAATTCAATATTTCCTTATTGATTTTCAGTCTGGATGATTTGTCCATTGTTGAAAGTGGGGCATTAAGCTTCCCTATTTGTGTTGTATTGATGTCTATTTCTCACTTCAGATCTGTTTGTATTTGCTTTTAAGATTTTGCTGCTCCAATGTTGGGTTCAACATTGTTATCTCCTCTTGATGAATTGACCCCTTTATCAGTATATAATGACCTTCTTTGTCCCTAGTTACAGTTTTTGACTTAAAGTATTTTTTGTCTCATGTAATTATAGCTATTCCTATTCTGTTTTGGTTTCCACTTACTTGTGCAGAATATATTTTTTTCCATCCTTTCTTTTTGAGCCTATGTGTGTCCTTAAAGCTGAAGCAAATCTTGCAGGCCATAGATATTGCATTTAAAGAAATCTATTCAGCCACTCTGTGTATTTTAATTGGAACATTTAATCTATTTACATTTCAAGTAATAATTTCTAGGTAAGGACTTGCCATCTTAATTGTATCTGGCTATTTTGTAGTTCCTTTGTTTCTTTCTTCCTTTTTTTGCTGTCTTCTATTGTGAATTGATGATTTTCCAGAGTGATATACTTTGATTTATCTTTCATGTATAAATTTCTTTATCTTTCATGTATTAACTATAAGTTTTTGTATTGTGGTCACTCTGAGGCTTACTTGAAACACTTTATAGATATAACAGTCCATTTTAAGCTAATAACTTAACTTTGATCCCATACAAAGAAAATCTGCCCTTTATTCCCCCTCACCCACATTTTATATTTTTGTAGTCACACATTGCATTTTTTATATTGTATATATATTAACAAATTGTTGTAGATATAGCTCTTTTTAATACGTTTGTTCTTTACTTTTATACTAGAATTAAATGGTTAATATACCTTCGTGTGACAGTATTAGAGTCTTCTGAATCTGACTATATACAGACAGACTTTGTTTGATTGCTCTTAGGTTTATTGTGTCTCACAGACACTACATTTCTTAAAAATTGAAGATTTGTAGCAACATTGCTTAGAGCAAGTCTTTCAGTTCCATTTTTCCAATAACATTTGTCCACTTCAAGTCTTTGTGTCACATTTTGGTAATTCTCACAATATTTCAAACCTTTTCACTATTTTCATATCTGTTATGGTGGTTGTGATCAGTGAGTACAATTTGCTAAAAGCTGAGATGATGGTTAGCATTTTTAGCAGTATTTTTAGATTAAAATTTGTATATTGTGTTTTTAGACATGATGCTATCACACATGGAATCGACTACAGTATAGTGCAGTCATAACTTTTACACAGGCTGGGAAACCACAACATTCATTTGCCTTGTTTTATTGCAATAGTCTGGAACCAAGCCTGCAATATCTCTGAGGTTTGCCTCTACTTGACTTTTTTTTTTTTTTTTTACTCATATATGTTCAGGTTATTAGTTAGTGTCCATTCATTTCAGTTTGAAGAACTTCCTTCAGCATTTCTTATGATGCAGGTCTAGTGTTGATAAACTGTATCTGTTGTTTGAGGAAGCCTTCATCTGTCCTTTATTTCTTAAGGACAACCTTGCTGGGTAAAGCACTTTTGGTTGGCAGTTTCTTCTTTCAGTAGTTTTTTTTTTTTTTAAGTCTTTACACCCAATGTGGGGCTCAAACTCACAACTGTGAGATCATCATCATACTCCACTGACTTAGCCAGCCAGAGGCCCCATCTTTCAGCACTTTGAGTGTATCCTGCCACTCCCTCCTGGCTGACAAGTCTGATCTCATAAATCTGAAAATAGTCTTCAGACTATCTGCAATAGTCTTCTGTCCTTGTATGACAGAAACTTTTTTCTGTCATGTTGCTTTAAAAATTTTCTCTTTGTCTTCGATTACAGACAAGGTTATTTTAATGTGTCTTGCAGAATATTGTTTTGGATTGAGATTCTGGGGATGATCTATTAGCTTCATGAGCTTAGATCTCCTAATCTCTCTCCACATTTGGGAAATTCTCAGCCATCATTTCTTTAAATATGTTTTCTATCCTTTCTTCCATCTTTTCTCTTTTAGAGACTCCAATTATGCTTATATTGTTTCTTTTAGTTGTGGCCCGTAAGACCCATAGGCTTTCTTCATTCTTTTTTCTTTTTGCGTTTTTGGCTGGATGATTTGAAAAGATGTGTCTTTGAGCTTATGGGTTCTTTCTTCTGCTTAGTCTAGTTTGCACTGAAGCTCTCTATTGAATTCTTCCATTCATTGTATTTTTCAGCTCCAAAATTTACGTTTGATTCTATTTTACGTTTTCTATCTCTTCGTTGAACTTCTTTTGTTCTTGTATAGTTTTCCTGCTATTGTTAGGTTGTTTTTGTAGCTCTCTGAGCATCTTTTTTATAATGATTTTGAATTCTCTGTTGGGCAGTTCCTGTATCTCCATACCTTTGAGACAGTTACTGTATTCTTTGGGAGGGGTTATGTTTCCCTGACTTTTGTATTTTGTAATCTCTGTAGCCTTGTGTGGTTGTCTGCACATTTGAAGAAGGAGTCACCTCTTCCAGACTTTATGGGTTGGCTTCAGTAAGGGATGACTTCCACCTGTAGGTAGGAGCATGACAAAGCATGCTGTGACCCTGACTCTAATGGTGCAAGGTGCAAAGGGCAGGAGTGTGTGGCTACATCAGATCTGGAGGGTCCTGGTGGTTCACTGACTCAGGCTATTGGAGTCTATAGCATCAACATATGCATCGTCCTTGGTAAGCTCTGCTGAGAGGTACAAATGTTGTTGAATTTCCCAGCAGCACCTCCAGGTCTACCAGGTTGGTACCAAGAAAAGAAAGGGCAGTGGTCAGAGCCAGTGGTGTGTATACACTTGGTCACAGGGGCTGCTTGCAAACACAAGCATAGTGGCAGGGCCCGGGGCAGCAGCAATGAACACTGGCAGCTATTGGGACCTTGGCTATCAGCATGCACAACTGTGGTGCTGGTTTCCTGCCACAGGTTCTGGGCAGTGAAAGCAGGTGAAGGACATCAGGCAGGAGGCATGCAAGTGCACCACTGGAATGGCTAGTCATGGATGCAGGTATGGCAGTGGGAGTTAGCTGTAGGGATCTAAGCTGGCATCTTGCACTCCCCTAGCTACAGATGCCTGGGATGGCTTTTGATGTGCTTCCTAGGCTCTGCAGAGACAAATCAGGGAGAGAGCAAAGAAGGACTCATGTAGCTGGTGTTAGTGATCAACATACCTGTGGGTTAAAAGCCAGTGAAATCTGCCGGGGATCTGATAGAGTTCTGCTGCTGTAGGTTCTCAGGGTTGAAAGCTGGAGGGCTCATATGCCGAGCAGATCACTGGGATCTGTGATTGCTCTTGTTGTGTGGCTGCTACTGGTAGCTGCTGCTTTTCTTCCTAATTCCTAGCTGTTTCTATGTATCAGCATTGCCAGCCTCTGGATGGGGTGAAACCTAGCTTCCTAGGAATGTCATTGTCTGCCTCACAAATATTTCTATGGAAGTTGATCTGGAGAAGCCCCATGTTCCACTGAGAGGTTAAAGCTATCATGCTGGTGTATAGCCATTTTGTCTCTATTTTTACTGAATAGAAATTTTTGTTCCCTGACTATAAACTACATTTCTAGAAACATCACGACCAATTGAACTCCCTTCTTTAATTAAATACCTACTATGTATCAAGTACTACAAAGACATTGAAATGTGTGGTTTTATTTAATCCATGCAACAACTTATTTAATCCACATAGTTTGTAGATGAAATAGAGACTCAAAGAGGTTGAGGACAGTATAAAAAACCATATAGTTGACTGGACAATATGCTGTCAAGCGGATATCCTACTAGTGGTCAGTTAGTACCTTTTAAAAAAACATAAAGTTGACTGGACAATATGCTGTCAAGCGGATATCCTACTAGTGGTCAGTTAGTTAGTACCTTTTCATTATTATTAAATCAAACCAAATATCTTAAATTTATTATTTAAAAAAATTTTTTTTGAAAGTAGTAGGTTTATTGTTGAACTTTTGGTAAATTCAACAAAATCAAAGAAGAAAAGAAAAGAACTTTACCTCCCGGAGATACTGTATTACTTTGGTGTATTTTTCTGTATCATTTTGGTATTTTATGTGGTATGTGTGCAATATATAAAGTGTACTTGTTTCATATGTATTTAATATTTGAAAAAATTCTTGAATGTTGACAGTGTCATATTAAACTTCTTAAAAGGAAACTTCAGTGAATCTCAGATCAATGCGCCAGCTATTTACTGAATATTTACTGTGTGCTAGACATTGAAGTTTCAGAGATAAAAATAACCTTCAGGGAATACTTCAGGTGCAAGGTGTGTGTGTGTGTTGTGCGTGAAATAGACTAGTAAATGCAAAATTATAATGCAGTGTGAGGAATCCTTTGATAGTGATAAGCCCCCAGAGCTTTGGAAATCATAGAAGAAACTATTTACTGTTCTCATCAAAGAGAGTGTGCAGGTGACGTCTTCATTATCTGGGACAGATGACTTATGAGCAGAGTATTACAGCAAGAGTTGAAGATACCTAGGTGAACAGGTAAGATGGGCATGAGGGGCAGCATGTGCAAAGCCTCTGATGTCAAAGGCTATTTATGAATGCAGTTATTTGACCTCCATTTCATCTAGGAAGAGTAGCACACTGGATATATTTTCTTTACCAGGAGAAACCACAAGTTACGGACCCATCAGCATAGGGCTTTTTCTTCTACCTGTCCCGCTGACTCACTTAGAATTCTAGGCTCACTGTTCTGGGATAGACTTATAGGGCCTTTGCTATCTCCTGAGAGATATATTTTCTACCCATGGCAGAAAATCTGTTTAATCATTTGCACATAATAGACCATATGCTGGCCCAGGGGCTGGGAGGTGACACGATAAAGGCAGAGAAAATCACTTGCTACCGGTTCAGGTGATTAATGTATCAGGCAGGGCTTCGCCCCAGGAAAAAACATAGATTCAAGTGTGCTCAGGTAGGGTAAAATCCTCCCTCCACCCCTCTGAGCGCCTTGGCAGTTATTACAGAGGTTGTGTAGGGCAGGCACACATCTTGCTTAATGAAACATTTAAAAGGGCAAAGTCCCTGCTCTCGTTTCCTCTAAAATAGAATAGGGAAAGAACCAAGTTATCTTTATCTGACCAGATCACTTAAAAAAATCATGAAGCCATAAAAAAATCTCTTTGGTACATGGAAATTTCCTATTTTCACAGACAGAAATCCTCTTTCCCACTCTGGCTCCTGCACTGCACCTGGAAAGCACGCCGTGAAAAATGCATGTGAAAAAGAGTAATTAATGATTGTGGTAGTGAACACTGCAGAGCAATGTACTGTGTGCTTTTGCACATGTGTCTTTGATTTTCATCTCAGTAACCCTCAGGGGCAGTTATATAGCTGAGCAGGCTGGGAGAGGCTAAGCACTCATCTGAGGACACAGAGAGTTAGTGGCAGAGCAGGGATTCAAACCCAGGTCTTTGTCTGCCAAGCTGTGTGTATTTGGTGCAATTATTGCCACAGTGGATGTTCTGGAAAGGGAGAGATGAGTGTGTGCTGGAGTGTTCAGCCTATGTGTCAGATGTATAGAAGAATTTAGTAACTGAGGCAGAGGAAGAGGGAGATGTGCCTACTTGCCAAGCATGGAATGGGGCTGTGGGTCCCGACCTTCCCACCTCATCAAAAACATCACTCGGATACTTGTCCGTGCTCCCTTCCTGTGTTATCTCTTGTCCCTTGCTACTGGGTCATTCTGACCATCATCCCAAACACTGTAATCTTAAAATTAACTTTCTCTGATCCCCATATCCTTTCTTCAGCTAATGCTCCATTTCTTTCCTTCCTTAATGGCCAATCCCAAGTGTATCTGTGCCCACTTCCACTGCTTTTATTTTTTTCTCTCCTTTTTTTTTTAAAAAAAATATTTATTTGGAAGAGAGAGAGAAAGAGAAAGAGAGTGAGTGAGTGAGCAAATGCACAAGCAGGGGTGAGGAGTGGAGGAAGAGAGGGAGAGAGAAGCAGACTCCTCTCTGACTGTGGAGCCTGATGAGGGCTTGATCTCAGGACCCCCAAATCATGACCTGAGCCAAAATAAAGAGTCAGCTGCTCAACTAACTGAGCCACTCAGGAGACCTTACTCTTATTTTTTCTTGAGCCTACTCTAGTGGGACTTTTACTGTCACCTTTCAGAAAGATCATTTTTGTCACACTCCCCGATATTCTTTGTGTCACCAAAACCAATGGCAAGATCTCAGTATTCTATTTACTCAGACTATTAGCAGGATTTGACCCACTTTCCCCAGGAGTTTTTTTTCTTCCACTAGGTCTCTAGGACTCCAGTCACTCCACTCCCTCGTTCTATTCTGCTACTCCTGGTCAATGCTTAGCTTCCTTTCCTGGCCCATCCTTATATCAGGAATTTTATTTGGCGGCTAGTAAGAGACTTCATATAGTGGCTTAAACAGTGTGTTTCTTTGTCATGTAAAATGAGTTTCACAGGAAGACAGTCCAGGGCTGGTAAGTGGCTTCATGTATCATTAATGTCCCAGCCTCCTTCTGTTGACCCCACCTTCGCTGGTACAAGGCTTCTAGTCTCTGTGCTTCTTCATGGAATTAAAATGGCTCTTGCATTCTGGTTATTTCTCCTTCTAGGTGGAGAAGAAAGGTAAGGGGAAGTACAAAAGGGTGTCGTTTCCAGCTGGGTTCAGCTCCTTTGCAAGATGACTTTCATTTATAAGTCATACATTGTACCTTTCTACGAGGGGATCTGGGACATATTTTTGGGTTTTTTATTTTGTTTTGTTTTAAGCTTGCGATGTTGCTGCTTTCCCATAGTATCAAGGTTCTTTTTAAAATTCTTTATTTAAATTCAATTTAGTTAACATGTAGTGTATTATTAGTTTCAGGGGTAGAATTTAGTGATTCATCAGTTGGATATAACACTTAGTGCTCATTCCATCATGTGCCCTCCTTAATGCCCATCACCCAGTTACTCTATCCCCCCACCCACCTCCCGTCCAGCAACCCTCAGTTTGTTTCCTAGGGTTAAGAATCTCATGGTTTAACTCCCTCTCCATTTTCTTTTTTTTTTTTTAAAGATTTATTTATTTATTTATTTATTCATGAGAGACAGAGAGAGAGAGAGAGAGAAAGAGAGGAAGAGAGAGGCAGAGGGAGAAGCAGGCTCCATGCAGGGAGCCTGACATGGGACTCAATCCCGGGTCTCCAGGATTGTACCCTGGGCTGAAGGTGGCACTAAACCACTGAGCCACCCAGGCTGCCCCTTCTCCATTTTCATCTTATTTTCTCTTCTCTTCCTATATATTCATCTCTTTTGCTTCTTAAATTCTACATATGAGTGAAATCATATAGTATTTGTCTTTCTCTAACTGACTTATTTTTTTTTTCTGACTGACTTATTTTGCGTAGGGTAATACTCTCTAGTTCCATCCACACTGTTGCAAATGGCAAGATTTAATTCTTTTTTGCTGGCTGAGTAATATTCCATTGTATATACATACCACATTTTCTTTATTCACTTATCTGTCGATGGATGTCTGGACTCTTTCCATAGTTTGGCTACTGTGGAAATTGCTGCTAAAACCATTGGGAGTTATGGTTCTTTTATTAGGAAGAAGAGTAAGGTATTATAGAAAGGTGACTTGAAGTCTGCCACATTCATCATTACCATGACCTCTAAAACTCAGTCTTTAAACTGCTTCTCTTCTCTATCTTACCAGCTTCCTGCATGTTATCATCCACTAGAGGTGCTGTCCTGACTCCCCAAATCATCTGTCTTATCCTAATATTTCCTAGTAATTCCAAGTTGAATATTTGGTTATCTGCTCTCTGGTTCCATCTGGATGTCTCATAACTGTAACATACCTAAAACTGAATATTAAGCTGTGTTCCCTCACCAACTTCCTCATTTCAAGAAATGACAACTATATCCACTGGAATATAGAGTCAGCTTTAATTAGGAAGTGTCTTAGATCCAACCACTGTTCACCACTCCCAACTTCTATCTCTGTTTCATTTGTTGCTACTCCCCACCTGGTTGATGTGATCACCTGTTTCCACACTTGCCCACCTAGTTTAAACTCCACCCAGTAGCCAGAGTGATCCTTCTAGAAAATAAGGAGTTCATGTTTCTTCTCTGTTCACTTCCCCATCCCCAACCAATGTATTCTATCAGGTGGGATCCAAGTCCTTTCCCTGAGCCTCAGTGTCCTTTACTATCTGGCTACATTCACACTACCCTCTCCCTCCCCTATCTTCACTCAGCTCCAGGCTGAGTGGCCTGGAGCCAGACTGGCCATCTTGCTCTTCTTTGGACACTCTGGACCAACTTGAGGTTTAGGGTCTTAGAACCATCCTTTCTTTCCCCAAATATCCTCATGCAGTTATTGTCTCAATGTCATCTTTTAAAGAGGCTATCTCTGACCACCTTATATGATACTGCACCCTGCTCTCTCCGTATGTTATTTTTCTTCTCTGCTTCATTTTCTCCATAGTACTTATTGGCACATAACACACTATTTATTCATTTGTAAAATCTCTCTCCCTTCTCCCAATCATATCTGTTTTTGCTTCCCACTCTATCTCTAGCTCCCAGAAGAGCGCATGGCCCAAGGCAGATACTGAGTAAATATACATTGAACTAATGACTGAATGAGTGTTTTGGCAATGGGACTGTGGAAATGTGTGTGTGTGGGTTTCAGCTCCTCTACAGAGAAGTGGACTGTCCATCTGTTTGACCTTTAATAGAATGCTCCCCTAAATCTTGGAGTTGTAGCTGATAGTCAAACAGCGCAGCAGAGGCAGTCTGCTTCAATAGAGCTGTTGAGTTGAGATTTTGCTCTGCATTTACTTTGACTGATGGTTTGGTTCAAGTTATGCTTTGTGGGAAATTTATTCCCTCCTAGAGTTTCTTCTACCAACAGAGGGAAGACAATCATTTCTTCCTGGCATGATTTCCAACTCAATCTTCTTTGTCTTCAAGAGCTCAGTTGCAACCATACAACCGTTCCAAATCTCATCTTTGTTAAATCAAATGCTGCACTTGTAATTTAACCATCCTTCCCCTACTGCATCTTGTTCTTCTTATTTTCTTAGTTCCATTATGGAAGATTGATTTGCTTTGCTTTCCAGTTAGATCCCTAAGTCCATGGCTTTAGACTTCTGGTTATAAAACATTTTACTTCCTCATGGTGTGTGTGGTGTGTGTGTGTGTGTGTGTGTGTCTTAAATTCACATATATGGGATAGCTAGAACAGGGATTTTTGCAGTTAGATAGAAAATACTTGGAATAAAAAACATCAGATGCAGTTAAAAATGTATGATTGACATTTTCATTCTGGTTCTGGAT
This sequence comes from Nyctereutes procyonoides, assembly GCF_905146905.1. Taxonomy (NCBI): domain Eukaryota; kingdom Metazoa; phylum Chordata; class Mammalia; order Carnivora; family Canidae; genus Nyctereutes; species Nyctereutes procyonoides. Next base: position 6,627,006 of record NW_026575030.1, on the reverse strand, counting down.
CTAATGGGTTAGATGACTATATCTAAAAAACTGTACCCTTAGTGAACCTTATAATAAATGATTTACAAAAAAAAAACCCCGAAAACCTTTCAGTAATTAGGTCAGTTAATACTTTTAAAAAGCACCCCTTATAGACAATAGAAAAATGATCATTCTTACTTTGTAGACAGTTGTAGAGAATCAGTAGAATAAATCTTTTTTTTAAAGAATTATTTATTTATTCATTTTTGAGAGAGAGTCTTTGAGTGGGCGGATGGGCAGAGGGAGAGAGGAGAAGCAGACTCTCAATGCAGGGCTCCATTCATGATCATGACCTGAGCTGAAACCAAGAGCCAGATGCCTAACCTACTATGCCAGCCAGGCACCCCATAGAATAAACTTTTGATTAAGTGGAAGTAAACCAGGAAGTTTTATTTCTATTTGTTACTTTCAGGGGAAAATCAAATGACATCTCTAGTCCAACAAAAATAATTCTTGCTTACTTATTAATTTACCTAATTATGAAAACACATTAATTTCCTATTCATTGCAAAGTTTCCACAACAAATTTGCAATTTTAGGATCTGGAGTTGGAAGAGGCTGGAGTTATTTTGATTTAGATTCCAATGTGATGGAGAACCAAAGCAAGAACTGAAACAAGACAGAGATTTGTTTCTCCCTCACATAGTGTTCCCAAGATAATCAGCATGAACAGTTTTGTCATTCTCTGCTTTTGGGTACTGAGGCTCCCCCTCTTTTACTGCCACACCAACCTTAGGATATTGTGCTTGTCTGTGTGGCCCAGCACTTTTTGCCTTCATTTCTGCCTTCCAGTTCTTGAGAAGTAAAGGGATCAAGAAGAGCATGATCAGTTCCTTTACAAACATGACTGAAATTTGTATCCATCCCATTGGTTATTATGTACTCATGGGTCTTAGTCACATGACCATACCTAGCTGTAAGGGGGCAGGGGAAATATCACATTTATGCCACGTACATAGCTAAAAATTGGAGTTCTAATTAAACGAAAAAAAAGAAAGGAGCAAAGACATTTCTGCCACAAATAGCAACATCACTCTAATTTTATAGATTCATGAACCAAGACCACTAGAGAAAAAATATGTGGTCCCAAGCCTTACAGCCTCAGTGATGGTCTAATTAGGTGTATAGCCTTGGTCACAGTGTTATGATGGAAAGAGTATGGGTTTGGAGACAGGCAGATCTGAGTTAGAATCTCAGTTTTGTCAACTGTTAACTGAAATTTATTAACCTTTCTGAATGACAGTTTTCTTATTTGTAAAATCTTTCTCAAATATTTCCTGGGATGGTCAATGGTTAAAGTATGAAGGCACTTTTCAAGGTACTCAGCACATCATAAGCACCAAGGAAATCATAGGTTCTCCTGTACCCTGACCTTCCAGGTATAATTTCATACTATATGATGTGGTTATATTTAAACAGGTATTACCCTATAGAAAAACATTATGCCCAACACAAATCTTCTGAACTTCTCTATCTTGTACAATATGAGTTAATATTTAGTTACAGTTTCAACGTACTTTAGGAGATGGGGACAAACAAAGGGAAGAGATTTTTAGGGAGTTTTAATTATCTAGAAAATTGAAACTAACTAGAATCCCTCGTATCCTGAGAATTACAGTTAATTAACTGAATATTTAGTATTATTTCAAAAACATTACATTCTGCCCATAGGTTTTGTGCTATTGGTTTTTGTCACTTTTATTTTTAATTTATTTTCTGTGTTTTCATTCTCCAAATTCTAATTTCAACATCTGAGTCTTATTTTTCTTTTAATGATTTTGGGGCTTAAGTGAATGGATGTCCAAAGTTTGGAAAACATTAGGTTGGCTATTTAAAAAATTCGAGAGAACAGAAAAACGTTCAGGTCTTATTTAGATTTTTTGTGTGGGGGGGGTTACTTTAAAAAGTTCTTTCTAAACTTTTCTTTTTAAGTGAAAATATCTAAAAGAACACACATAGATTCGCTTGAGAGAAATCCCTCCAGTCTGGGGAGAAATCATTCAAATCTAAACCATATGTGATATGTAAAGTAGCATTTTGAATATTCATATTACGATGTGGAAATCAGATCCTTGGAACAGTAAGTCTCACAAAATGAATTGAAATGAAGACAGCAGTATGAATGTCACTTCCCTAATGCCTGATACTGCAGTTCTCTCCAGCATCTTTTTTTCCTAGATCGGATCACTGGGGAACAATCATGCTTACAGATATGGCAAACATGCCCTCATTCCAACTGTAAAGGCACTCTGAAAAGAAAACACATTTTTGCTCAATATCTTGCTGAATGGATTCTAATTCTGGTAACGTGACACTATTACTCTCGCTCATTCCTCTTGCTTAGCTGGGTTTTGCAACATCAGCATTTCACTTCAGTCCCACAAATTTTTGAGTCCTGGTTGGAATTGCCTCTGAAATGGACTGGATGTTTGTTTGCAGCTTGCGAATTCACGCCTCCTTTTAAAGCTCCTACTATGAGTCCAAATCCCTTTTTTCACTACTTTCATTCATCTTGTGAGAATCCCTGTCATCAGATTTATCTCAAAATGATCTAAATTATCTTCCCTGGGGATCCCTGGGTGGCTCAGCGGTTTGGTGCCTGCTTGGGCTCGGGGTGTGGTCCTGGAGACCTGGGATCGAGTCCCACATCCGGCTCCCTGCATGGAGCCTGCTTCTCCTTCTGCTTCTCTCTCTCTCTCTCTCTCTCTCTCTGTGTGTCTCAAATAAAGAAATAAAATCTTTAAAAAAGTTATCTTCCTGTCTTTTAGTCAAGGAGAGAAAAAGTTGGACAGCTTTACAGGAAGTATTTTACCTCACTTTCAGAATGTATTTCAATCCCTATTTTGGCACACCTGCTCAATATTGTTGGCAATATTCATCTCCATTTGTGCTGTTAATGGATTTTCAATTGCAAATTAGCCACAGAACATGCATCAGAATACTTTTTACAGCTGTATGAATTGATTCATACACCAGTGATATTCAATCAGCCTTTGGTTTGTATCAACAAGTTGTCTCATGTAAGGACTCTTTTCCCTCTTTAAGCAGGTAGCTAATAGGGAGCCCCAGTAGACTGGTGTTTAATCGTGATTCCAGAATGTTCTCTGTATAGATATAGCTAGAGCATTCTTTCACCACCAACAAGGGTTATACTTGAGTGAGAGAATTAGAAGCTGGAGAATATAGGGATTTTAAGCGGTTGGTCTTAAGAGGAAAGCTTCATAAATATTTTAGTGCTCATAAAATGAAAGAATGGATCCAGCAGACAAAATTAAGAGAATGTCAATGATCTTGTTATTATTATGTAGTTAAAGACTAAATGTCAGTTCCAAAGAGAAACTAAGAACGTGTTTCCTTTTCTCTGAACCAGTGCTGCTAAAAATGTGTCCATGGACCATTGTGTGATTTCTTTGTTCACCTGAGATGAATACAAAAACTGGAAGTATATAGAAACTGTCACAATGATCTGATGTTGCTATGACATCTGTCCTTCTGCACAGAGAGTGTGAGAAGCAAGTGTTCTCAACAAGTAGGGGGGCATTCCTCAGTAAACAAAAGAAAGCTTTGATATTGCTTTGCAACTCCATAGAGGTGGAGATAAAAAGAAAATGGGAGCCCTTAGTCCAGGGTAGAGTAAGGCTTATTTATAGGTCTCACAGACTCAGAAAATGTATGACAAATCATAATGGTGGAAGGAGATGGATTGGCATTGTTCAGAATCCCATGAAACCTTGAGTTGCTATTGGTCAGTCAACCACATTCGGCTAGAAAAAAACATGAGATACTGAACTCTAGGAAACAAACTGAGGGTTATTAGAGGGGAGGTCATTGGGAGGATGAGCAAACTGGGTGATAGGCATGAAGGAGGGCATTTGATGGAATGACCACTGGGTGTTATATGCAATTGATGAATCACTAAAAATTCTACTCCTGAAACTAATAATACATTATACGTTAACTAAATTGAATTTAAATAAAAAATGCCAAAAAAAAAAAAACAAAAGAAAAGAAAAGAATAGCAGTTCTGGCTTCAGATTCTAGCAGGTGTGATCACCACCACATGTGCCAGAGCATGCATCTTATTATTTCAGGCTGTCCTAAAGAGCACCATGGAGAGAGCTTCCTAGAGTATCCTAGGTGGAGCTTTACTTTCATGCGCAACCCGAGGGTAGTCATGGATCTCACCAAGAACAGCAGATGGGCATTGATTTTAATTTATCAATCTTTTCATTGTGTATTGCTAAAGGCCAATCATTCTTCTTACAATTAAAACATATTTGCAGCTAAATTCTAACTGCAACACAATAATGTTGTGTTATTATTAAGTGTAAGGTAAGGTAAGGTAAATGTGTAAGGTAAATACCTTACAAGGCTTAAAGTTAATACTCACAAGCTTCAATTAAGTTAGGATAGAGTCTAATCATGAGAGAAGGTCTTGTGTAAGTGATATTACTTGATAATGTGCCATTTGCTTTTCCTTTTTCTCTAGAAATTTCTTAGGAGCCCCCTCTTTGGAAATGTCAGCAGGAAGCTACTTAATTTTGTTCCAGGGATAATGTGTATGTCCATAAAGTTGGTAATTTTTTCTCCTTATGTGTAGTCTTTCTTACAGATTCCATACTCTGAGATCCTGCTTTGTTCCCAAATATGTTCAGTAGCTTGAATATCTGAGATAGAAAATGTTTTATAGGACAAGGTGCAGAAGAGTGAGAGAGGGAGAGGGGAGGGGAGGAGAGAGAGAGAGAGAGAGAATATTTATATAAAATGTTTATATACATAAAATGTTTATATAATGTTTATATATATATATATATATATATATATATATATATTCTATATAACATTTATAGAAAATGTTAAGTGTCTGTTTTGGCTCAGGTTGTGATCCCGGAGTTCTGGGACGGAGACTCCAATCTATCTCTATCTCACTCTTTCTCTCTCTCAAATAAACAAATAAAATCTTTAAAAAATTCTTTATAACCTTTATTTAAACACCTTAGCTGACCATGGTTGAATAGGTGTTTCTCAAAATTTTATCCTAGTGTCTTCACTTTACCTATGAGAACTGTGGCTAATACGTTAGCCATCATTGTTACCCATCATCTCCTTCATTTTCCCTTCTCAAATGTGGAGGTTGGACATGGAAATATTCATTTACCCCAAGGCTTCTTTGCAGCTACGGATGGCTGTGGGGCCCAGTTACGTTCACAGACTTGCACAGAATTCTGCCTTGGGCTCTTCTGGGGAATCATTTGCTTTTCTGAAGGAATATATATTGGCTAGTACAACCCTTTGTTCTTCTTCCACTGTGAGAAAGGACATGATGGCAGGGGTTACAGTGGTCACCTGACATTCATGTGCAGAGAGAAAAAGGAGCCCTTATATGTTAACATCATTGTGGTCAAATTTCTGTTGCTTGCATACAATTGGCCTCCCAACTGACACAGAAATCTTATTTTCTGAGTAGCATGTTTATAAATTTCCACAGAGCTTTTCCCAAGTTGCATTCCAGAATGCATTTGACTATAGTAGAACATGTGGCCCTGGCTCTGTTAGACCCTAATGTGTATTTTCTTCCAGGCAATCTAAAAAGTATCACGGTGAAACTCAATGGTTTAAGTTAATTTCTTCAGATTCCTCCAAGGCTATAATATAAAAATTTCTACTCCACTACTGCTATTCATTTATCGTGCTCAGCGTTCACTTCTAGGGCTCTCCCCACCCTTCTGTTTCTCACTTCTCCAATTTGAAAATCTGAGATTTGAGTTGAACTAAATAAGAATTCTCATCATTGTAGAAACAGCCACAGAAGTCATTTATATTAGAATTTTAGCTAAGGGGTATTTGAGTATGGCAAGGATTGTGAGACTTTTCAGAAGTTCTTCCCCTAATAGGAATCAGGAAGCAAAGAAGGTATTTGAAGGAATGCATGACACTGAGCTGTGGCATCGCGAAGGGGGAGGGGAAGGGGCTCCCAGGGACTCGTGCTTTCAGGTGACCCCCCCTCCTGCCTGGCCTCTTCCTTGTATTTAATTAAACCTCTTTTTAAACCCGAAAAAAAAAAAAGTGGCTCAGAGCAACAGAGTGGAAAATGAAACAGAAGGTGACAAAGCCATTACCCGTGAACTTGGTTGGTTTAGTCAACACCTACCAGGTGGTTTAGACTTCTCCTCCTGCCTTCTCCAAGGTGCTTGGTGTGTTCATCTGCTCTAACACTACATCAGACTGTGATTTATTTGCTCACATGTAGTCTTTCCTATGTGGCTGTGATGCTCTTGTGGGGCCAGCACATCTCTGCATCCTTAGTGCCAGTAGCAAACTTGGGATCTCAAAAAAGATTTACAGACATGAGGAAAGAAAGAAGAAAGATATAAAAACATTAAAATGAAGAAATGGTCACCTGGAATAGGTTTGGCTCCAGAAGGTCAGAATGTTGGTCACATAAGTGCATTTGTCTGCCAGAAACATGTATTTTCTTTTCTTTGGCACCCCGTTCTCCCTTTTTTGGTATAAATGATGATATGCAATATATAATAAAAGACTTACAGCTTGTCACAAAGCTTGCCATGTTGGACAGCTTTCCATCCCCTTCTTGTCTCTCTCTCTCTCTCCCCTCTTGCTCTCTCACTCTTCTGCACCTTGTCCTTCCTGAGAGCCTTGAGCTCTTACACCATCCCTTGGCCACAGGGCCGCCCAAGCTGAAGGACCCTAAAGACAACACTGCGAGGTCCATAATGTTTCTCATCTTTCTCCTCAACAAAACTTTGCCAACTTGATCTTCTATCTCTTAGTTCTTTACTCTTTTCTGGGTTTAATCCCTTACACCACTGTGATCTGGGGTGCTGTGGTCATCAATCTGCAAGGTTTTCTATTTTGCACTCAGAAAAAATATCCTTCACTGCCTTCATGTATGGAAGGATGATATGCCACCTTATTCACCTTATTCTCTCAACTTCTCAGGACTGGTCACTTATGTGCCACAGCTGTATTCCTCTCCCAAAGCCACAGAGGTCGTCTTCCCAAGTTTGTGCCCTAACCATATTTGATGGCTAGGGACCCAGAAATACAAAGGCTAGTCTGCCTTGCCACATTGAGGGACCAGCATGAAAGACTCTCCTAGTTGCAGAACTCACTATGGGCTTGGCTGATGTTTGTGTTACCAAGGCACAGCAGTTCAACTTCTCTTTGCTTGCCTGACTTCTCTCATTTCTGCAGGGGTTTTGTTGCTGGGCACACCCTTCAATAAGATTGCTACCTGCAAATCTTTGACTTGAGAAAGTTGATAGCAGAAGTGGTTTAGGAAGCAGTCTCTCTCTTGTCTTTTAAAAGATTTTACTTATTTATTCACAAGAGACACATCGAGAGAGGCAGAAACAGGCAGAGAGAGAAGCAGGCTCCCTCTGGGGAGCCTGATCCCAGGACCCTGGGATCACGACCTGAGCTGAAGGCAGACGCTCAACCACTACCCAGGTGCCCTTGAATCAGTCTCTTAAATGATATTTCAGAACTAATCACTCCCTGGATGGCTGGCAGAGGAGGACCCTGGGGCATGCAGTATAAAACCTCTAAAGCCAGGATGAGGTGTCAGTGCAAGGCACTAGCTGGTGCCATGGTTCAAATGCTTCGGAGGTACACGGAAAGTGATGAATGAAGGAATGGATGTTGGTAAGTGCTATCAGTGCATTAGAGAAGGACAACAAAATGCTGAAGGTGACTAATCACCAAATTAGGGCCAAGTATGACAGCACAAGAAGGCCTCCTTGGTAGCATAAGAGATCCTGATTCTCTTGTAGTTGGAGAGTGGACAAAGCTGAAGATCAGGGGTGGTGGGACTCCAGAGAAGGCACAATTCTAAAGGCCAGCAAGGCCAGCAAGTCTTCCATGCCAAATTCAGGACCCTGGTTTGGTTAGAGTAGGACTTTGAGACTTGAGACAGTGATATCTGTGTCATTGTACTCAAGAAGCTTGAAATTGTCTTCCTCCCTGGTCCCTCTAGCTTGCAGAGATGGCTCACCCTTCCTGTGAAAGACAAGTGGGTGGCTCAGTCAGTGAAGCACTGACTCTTGATTTCAGCTCAGGTCATGATCTCAGGGTTGTGAGATGGAGCGCCACATCAGGCTTCGTACTCAGCATGGAGAGTCTGCTTGAGATTCTCTCTCCCTCTGCCCTACCCCCTGCTTATGCACATGCACTCTCTCTCTCCTTCAAACAAACCAAATAAATAAAATCTTTTTTTAAAAAAAAAGACGAGTGTTCCCTCTTTTGCTTAAAGACAATGCAGTGACCTCTATCTGTAAGACACCATATGTGGACCTCATGATAAAACTCCATCGCTCACTTGGCTACCAGACCAATAATTATTGTCAAATCACCACATAACTTGGCCACTGAGATATTTGGTCTGCTGAGGGAAAAAAAAGGCACTGCAGGACCTAGTTATTTACATACCTGCGGAGCCCAGATAGAACGTGTGGGAATGGGTCCCGAGGGTGTTGAATCAAGGGATGATAAAACGTGAAGTTGGATAAGGGAGAATTGATCAAAATGAGAGCATTCGCCTGTGATACAGGATTTATTTCTCCCACGATACAGAAGAGGACCCCGGGAGACTGTGCTAACAAGCTGCCCAGATGACTCTTAGATGCTGAGACAAGGCCATGGGAAGTAGAAACATTGGAACTGCTATAGCAGACAATTGAAGAAAAGATCACAAGGCATGGGAAAAGGGGGCATGTTAGTGTGGATATGCTATGAAAAGGCAGAAGGCTGCCTGTGTGTTTTAGGAGGGCCTGCAGGATACTCCATTTAGCAAAGCAATTAGGGCCACCCTGGTGAGAGCGAACCAGAGGCACCAATATTAGGCCAGGGCTGACAGTAGGAGGTGCTGTTACAGAAGCAGGTTTCCTGACTGCAATGGAGATAGATGATCAGATCCCAAATAATAGAGGATGGGTGGAGACACTTAATCAGAAGCAAAATGGGTAAAATTGTAATGAGTGGCAAAGTCAGCATGGCACAACCCACAAAGAGCTCTAGAGATGGTTAATAGAACATAGCATTCCTAGGGGTAAGAGGTACAAGCTGAAAATGAACTTAATGCTACACTTCAGCCCCATTCAAGGCTTTCCCTGAAAAACAGAGCAATGGGAAAACTTTTTAGGAGCAAAGATTTGGCTGCTGCATCAGACCATCCACTTTATGTAGAAATGGAGTCAGTGTTAGGTAAGAGCATCCATAAACTCTTGGTGAATGTCTTGGTTAGTTGGTCAGGGATCTGGAATGAGAAAGACTGAAAGGTCAGGAGCATGAATGCATGTGGATGGACCTATGGGAGTGGGCACAAAGTGTGATCTTAGAAGCCATGCTAATGTCACCAGTAAGCACCCACGATGGAAAAGTCATCAAACAGCCAAAGAAAGAGGGAGTCTTGGTGAATTCACTTCAGCCAGTGTCTGTCATTAGCTACTCTAATGCAGGTACAATGGGCTGACAAATGAATGCCTTGGTGGTAGGGGGAGGATGGGTGTAAGGCCAGCAGTAAGGGCTTTCTCTTATCAAGGCTAATCTAACTATGCTGCTGCCAAGTGTTCAGCCTTCCTGCAACAGAGACAGACACTGAGTTCCTGCTGTAACAACATTTCTCGAGGACAGCAACCAGCCACTTGGTGGTGATTGATTATATTGGAACTCTTTCACCCTAGGAGGGCAGTGATTTGCTTGAGTGGGATCACCATATATTTTGAATATGGTTTTTCTTTCCCTGCACCTGGAGCCTCAGCCAGAACCAGTAGCCAGGGAATTAGAATGTGTTATCTGTTGATAAGGGATCTACATAATATTATCCAAGATGAAGGGACCCACGTTACAGCATAGGAGATGAGACAGTGGGCATGTGGTCATGGGACCCTCTGGTCATATCACATGGCACACTACCCAGAAGCTGCCAGCTTGGTAGAATGAAATGGACTTGGAAAGGAACAGCTGAGCATTAGAGAATATACTCTGAAAAACTGCACTCTCAGAGTACAAGGGTCTGAGAAATAAGGGATAGAAAGGGTGACCCATTTGGGGGGTTTGTGTTTTTCGTCTTTTTTCTTTAAGTCCTAAGTCAGTTTTGGTTGCCAGATAAAGAATGCCTCTAGCAGAGAAATCCAGTAAGAGTCCATTCATTCAGCTTTAGTCTAAGGTTGCTACCTACCTACTTTGGACTCAGGTCGAAAGGCCAGCAGGCAAGTAAAAGAATCACTAGCTGGCAGAGGTCATTGATCTTGATGGTCAGGAGGAGATAGGGCTGCTTTTCTACAATGGAGACAGAAGAGAGAGTTTGTCACACAGGTGATCCACTGGGGCATCTCTTGGTAATCTCTTGCTCAACTTGACATAAATGAATGCATGCAGAGCTTGAGAAGGGATCAGACCTCTCAGGGATGAGGGTCTCGGTCAGTTTAATACTTAAACCACTCAGGCCAGTGAGGTGGTAACCAATGATGACAGAAATCTGAGTAATAGAAAACAGAGACAATGAGTTTCACTTGTGGCCTTGAGCGCAGGTATAGCAGCAGGAGATGTGGTTCATTCCACAAACCTTCATCCCAAAGTTTCTCCAGGAAATAGAACAAGCCTGAATCCTGGAGGAGCTATTCCCAAGTGAGGTGACCTTACAAGAAGTAGCAGCAAGTAGATCCAAATGTACTGATGGAATGGAAACTACACTACCCAGTGCCCCCTTTCTTATGATGGACATATTTATTCCTCAGATTCTGAGAATGCCAGCTGTTGAAAGCCCTGAACTGTGTTCTTCTGGCATCGTCTTTGTCCTTTTGAAGTTGCCTTCACTAAGTTCATGCCCCTTGCAGGGGCTGCCTGCATCTGATATTGGTTGAGGCTGGGGATATAAATGTCTAGCCTCCTTACCTCAACTGGGGACAACTCTGAAGGGCTATATAGCTCAAGAGCTCCCTGTAGAATCTACTGAGGTCTCTCTTGAAACTGTATTGTGGTTCAACTCCTCCCTCTGCCCAACCCAGTCCTCATTCCCTTACAGGTGCTGTTCCCAAAGATACTACCCCCCCACCCCGCCAAACCTCTTACATACAAACCATCATCTTAGAATCTATTTCTAGGGACCTGAGTTAAGACAGAGTGGTAAGGATATTCTGAGAACAAGTAGACGTTTCCTTTAAATCTTACCACATATGTGGTTGGTAGCTACTTTTTTTGTCTTATCAGGGCTGGTGGCCCCTTAGTGAAAGGTTTTTCTATAGAAAAAAAAGTGAAATTCTAGGGGAGAAGATACCTCCATAGATATGACTGATTTAATTCCTCAGCAAATGGGCACAGTCTTGATGATTAGTATGTTTACTTTGTGGCACCTAATAAATTTGAGAGGCTCTAAGAACTAATGTTTATTTTAACAAAACTAATGATGCATGATTTGAGTCTATTAATATTAATTCTAATTCATTATATATATATTTATATTTATATATTATATAAAAACTGATAAAAATCATGTTAAGATGGAAAGAACTTGACTTTGGGATTAGAGAGGTCAGAATTTAAATTATAACTGTCCATTTACAACACATGTATTGTACAAATGATCTTTGCTGAGCTTTGTTAATCTCTAAAAAGAAAACAGTACATGTGTGTGTGTTTGTAAGAATTAAAGAAGATAATATCTATAGAGTCCTTAGGTCTGTAGCCTCCAGGTGTGATATGAAGATTCATCCTTTTGTTCAACAAACATTTAGCATAGATCTTTAAGGAATAGATATTTATTATGTGCCATGTCCTGTGTTAGCACTTGGGGTAGACATATGGGAAAACACAGTATTTTGAAGGAGCTGATACTTTGGAGCAAGAAACGTGCACATAAAGAAGAGGGAGCTGTAGTAAAGATGGTCTTAGTCCATTTGGGGATATTATAACACAGTACCCCAGACCCGGTGGCATACAAACGAGACATTTATTTCTCACAGTTCTGGAGGCTAGGAAGTCTAAGATTAAGGTGCTGGCAGAATTTGGTGTCTGATGAGAGTCAGCCTCCAGTTCATAGACAACTGTCTTCTCACTGTCCTTACATGTGAAGAGGGGAGAGAACCTCTCTGGAGTCTCTCTCTCTTTCTTTAGAGAGAATGAGATCTGGGAGTTAAGGGGGTGAGGAATAGAGAGAATTCAAAGCAGGCTCCATACCCAGCACAGAACCTGATACAGGGGGTCATCTCACCCTGAGGTCATGACTTGAGCCAAAATCAAGAGTCTAATGCTTAATCTACTGAGCCACCTAGGTGCCCCTCTGGGGTCTGCCTTATAAAGACGTGAATCCCTCTCATGAGGTCTCCACACTCATGACCTAATCACCACCCAAAGGCTTTCACCTCTAAATGCTATCACACTGGGGATTAGGTTTCAATAAGTGAATTTTGGGGGGACCCAAACATTCAGTCTATAGCAGTTTGTCCACCTTGATGAATGGTAAGGCTAAGGATCTCCAAATGATTTTTTTGAAGTAGGCAGGGCTGGATTAAGGATATGGTATTTAGATGGGTTTCCAGGGAACCAATTTGTAAGGTATTACAACATCCGTGGGTGAGATGGAGAAGATTGTATTTCTCTGACCTCCTCCTCCCGGGAAGAATGGGTCACATAGGCTGGGGGCCAGAGCTGAACTGCTGGAGTCCATTGTGGTGAGAGTGAGCACTGTCGCCCCTGTCTTCCTCAGTGCTTTTGTGTCGTGGTTATGTTCACCTGCTCCTCCAACCCATGCCTTGGAGGAACATTTTAAAAGTAACATTTTGAAGGAGCAACTATTTATAAGTCTACTGTGGGTGCCCACGTGTCTCGACTCAAGTCACTGCATCAACAGTTTCACTAAAGAAACCCAGGTTTAGAGTCAAGGGTACAGCTGGTTTGCAGGTGGTAAAACCAGACCGGTCTTCCCAGATCTCACCTCGTTCCCTCAATAGTTGAGCACATGACACTGAAACACTGGCACCAGAAGATGAGGCATATGACAGTGGCATAAGCTCTCAGCATCGGTCTTATTTAAACAGCCTTCGTAGTGGTCATTTTGTTGTCAGTTGCCCCAATCAGTGAGATGGATATAGGGTGTCGGGGCTGCAGCTGTTTGTCTGCTCATTTAACCTCCGGAAGCAGATTTTATTAAAGTGTTCCTGTTGCTGAAAATGAATTACAAAGCTTTCCTTTTTCTGTAGGAAATCAGAAGTGCCCAGATGAGATTACATGGCTTCCTATGATATCTAAATAAGATTAGTTTGCTGAAGATCACATTAAAATCCCATTAAAGAGACGGTTCCGCTCCAGCCCCCCTTCTCCTCAGGCAAGTTCTGAGCAAGTTGACGAAAATTGTTCAGGGATGACACACAGACTTTGAGCACCCTGTGGAGACAGAGGAGTGGGGGCGGAAACAGTCCCCTAACTCTGTTCATCGAAGGAAGAGGATCGGTGTACATGGCCCATTACTTACAGATGACAGTTCCGGCTCTAAGGAGGGAAGACTTCAGGGAGGAAATGTAATAAGGTAAAAGGATCAGGAGATGGACGCATTGAGGTCATCCCCAGAGACGGTCCAGAAAATCATTAATTCATTTTGTTTCTGTGACAAGGGTAATAATATTAATGCTTAAGTATTTATAGTCTTCCCTCAAGCCTGCTTCTAAGGGGGAGGGATCCTTTGCTCTCAGGAGGCTACTAAGCCTGCATTTTTGTTGTGCTGACCTAAGTGTCAGTTAACTTTGGTCAGTGCTGAGCAGACAGTTGGAAACACTCAAAAGTTAAGTTGATTTTCATCAGAAAGGGAGGCTGGCAACTTCTGCAATGCTGGGTGATCACAGGGCCAGCCGGTGATTGGAGTTTTGAGAGAGCAGAGAAGCCTGGGAAAGGAAAGAAGGGGAATTGATTGAGAGAGGAAATTGTGATAGGGGGGCCTTTAGGGGAGTCAGACCAATGGGATCTGCAGTGCAGTTACCCTCTTCATCTCTTCAAGGGACTTCTTTGAAGATCTGCAGTGCTTTCCAACGTTTTTTTTGGGGGGGAGTGTGGAACTGAGGTTTTTTGAATTGTTATGATGTAGCCATGAAATGGCCAAATTTCACCTGTTCATTAATTTAATTACCTACTCTGCTTCAGTGCTAGGAGTTTATTAGTAATACAGAGAAGATGGATATGGACCTTGGAGTTGAAGATCATAGATGGAAGATCATGGTTAAGTTCTGGGGATGGGTAAACAAATAGACACAATTCAGTTCAGTAGGCGCTTCTGTGGAAGCAAGCACAGGGGGCAGAGGAGAAATTGAGAAGGGATATCTTTACTGGAAAAGCAGAGAAAGCTTCACAGAGGAGTCCTGGGTCATGATAGCCCTCAAGGGTCAATCTACCTAAGTCTTTAAGAGAAGGTAAATTTGAGTGTTTCCAACTGTCTGCAAAAGCACCTCCTGCTGTTCTGGTTCCTCCTCACATCCTGTGGAGGCCTGATGCTCAAACTTTCTAGAATTTTCTCTAATGATGGGAGATGGTGACTTTTATCAAAAAGTAAAAGTAATAAAGAGCAATCTTGAACATTTAGGGTCACTAATGATCTTTGTTTTGAGGGTCTTCAAGAGATAGGCACCAATAGAGCCTCGTCTTATGTCTTATAAGGACACCCATTTCATTTCTCAGCATACTTCTTTATTAAAATTATGTAGCTTTTGTTGTTACTAAGTGGGGAATGGAATCCAATTCAGTCATTTGGAATAGTTTGTCTTTTTCCTTCTTTTTATTTTGGCATGAAGATAATCTGCATGTTATAATTTCATTGACACATTTCAGGCCACTTATTTTTTAGAGCTACATGAACACAATTTAGTGAAACATAAAATAACATTAGACAGGATGAGTTAATAAAAAATAGCTATCTAAAAATGTATATAATTCTTATAGAAAAAAAGTCAAGTTTCACAAAAATGAAAAAAAAATTATTGGTAAAAACACCAGTTTGCTAATAGCACTTTGTTTTGGGTGGTGGATGGTGTCAGTTGGAGTGGGGATGAATTTTCTTCTTTAGTTTTTTCAAAAATTTACAAATTTACTAAAAATAGACATGTCTGACTACTTTGGTAGTCAGAAAAAAAATAAGTCTTACTTAATATGAATTTGGTACAGGGGTCAACTGGACAGGTCAATGTGTGTGCTCTTAGAAGAATTCTAGTTCATCACCTCAAATTATGGTACTGTTAAATTTTTCATAGGTAACTTTTGAAAAGCGAAATTAGGCCTTAAATCTTTGACATTTGCGTTCAACTAAGTAAAAGTTACTATAATTGTGGAAGCTGACTGACACCATGCTTTCTCTAACGGTGGTCTTGATAGTGCATATGAGGGATATGGTGACAATGAAGAACACAACTTCAAAAGGCTGTGGATCCCTGAAGATTTAAATGAGATCAGCTCTGAACTCTTATCTTACAGGTAAGGAAATAAAAATTTAGAGCTTTATTCAAAGACACTCATTTTCTCCAAGGTCATCTACCACAGATGGAAATGAACCAGAACCCAAGTCTTCAGATTTCTAGTTAATTTCTCTCTCCACTACCCCATGCTATTATTGTTATATTATTGTTAATGTTTCTTTGCCTGCCAGCAACCGCAATGATTAGTTTTCAGTGTGTTTGTTCCATCCTTTTTAGACCTTAATGTTTTTGCATGCTCATGCATGAACCTAGATGGTTAATCTTGGAAAAATGAATTTTCTTTTTTTTTCATGTGGAGGTAGCACGTGGTAGTAGTAGTTTCCTTTTTCAGCTTTGACTTTGATTACTTTCAATGTAGACTAGGCTTTTGTATTTATTTTTTAAGAAAGGTCTTATTAGGATATACATTTCACTGCTCAGCATATTTTTTTGTTAGTACCATGTAGTTTTTTGCTGTTGTTGTTACTAAGATGGGAAATTCAATTAAGTAGTAACTCCTGCTTGAGCTTTTATTTTTGGCTAATTGTACCTTCATGGAAACACTACTTATGGGCATAACTCTGGTCCTGTTTGCACTATGGGTTGAGTGTGTCACTTGTGTGATGTGGAAAGTGAATACTGTTTAAGTCACAAAAGAGCTCTGAACAGAAGGCATAAACATAATCAAATTTATTCAGAGAACTTAAGATTCCCAGATTTTGTTTTTGGACCACCAAAGGAGAGGGCTAAAACAAAATTAATCAGTTTTCTATGTTATGATTCAATTGAGTAGGTTCTTACTATTTGGGTGACAAAGTGTAAGCATTTGAGAGTGCAATCTTCACCTTGCTTATCCTTGTTAAAGATTCTGACTTTGGAGAAGTATGTTTGGCATTTTCTGTTTTCACCAGTACCTAGCAATTGTCACCAAATTGAGGAATTTGTTTCATCCTCAATTTTCTTTACTGTGTTTATCTTAAGGCAGATTAACTTTGGTCAGACCTTCTCTCCTTCCTATGTTAAAATGGACAAATAGTGATTCATTTCCTGCTATTTGTTTTGTTTATGAAAATGAGTTTGACCCAAATGTAAATGCAGCATGTGCTTTTGACTTTCTGGGATATTTTAAACTTTAGCTTAAGAAAAAAAAAAAAAAACCCTCAGCCAGATTAAATAAGGGCAAATTAATAATAAATACATGACTTAAACAAAGAACAATTGGAATGTTTTCTTTGGAATTGAAAAATAGCTTAGTTGGGTTCTCTACCAGTGAGATGACAAATACATTTAACGCATCTATAGGTGTCACTGTTGAGATACATTACTGAAATAAGCTTTGCGCAGATTTGAATCTGAGAAAGGGCTTCCGGGATGCATTTGATAATAGAGCTTTTGACTAACTCTTGTAATATGTATATATATATTTTTCTGATATGAACGTAGTACTTAAGTCTGATTTCCTGGCACTTAAAATTAAAGCAACTAATTGAATAAATTGAATGTTCTATTCTTTTGGAGCAAAGAAATCACTTTGGACAAGGATGTATAGATACAGAGTGGAATAAAATATAGAAACTATCCCTTAAATTTTGCCTCAATGTTCCTAGGTTAGTAGTTTGCAAAAATTAATATTTTCAAACTTCCTTTATTCTCCTCCCCACTGTCAACACATGCCGGTAGAAGCTCTGCTCCTGTCAGACCTTCTGCATTTAGGGGTTCACTTCCAGAAGGTATGTTTTCTTCATTGGGATTCAAATCTGTGTTTAACTATATCCTTGATTTTCTGAAGGGAGTTCCTAAATTAGAACTAGGATAAATTTCAACCTTTTGGGATTCTAGCTTCTGACTCTGTAGGCATTCTCCTCTTACAGTTTTTGTTCATAAAGTGATTTGAGAATTTGGGGAGATCTCCTGGCAGGGCTAATCCTCAGGAAATTGTTAATGGATGATTTATTATTGTGCATATAGGTGTGCTTCTTAAGTTTTCTATTTTTCAAGTTTCTCCTCCCAACCAATATTTGAATTAATTAAATTATTGAGTAATTCTTGCTCTTCTACTATGTACATTTTATTTTTATAGAGATTAATGATATAAAGGAACACCAGGAACAATTCTTAACTTTCAGGATCTTAGCATTCAATAGCAAGGAGACCCAGGTGGAGTGAACAGTAAGGAAGCTATAAATTAGTTCATGTGGAATCTAATGAGGAGAACTGCCAGATTTGTGTGGGAGTCTGGAAATGTTTCAAAGAGAATTTTGTTGAGTCAATTTGAATAGAGTTTACTGTGGGGATAGAGTGGTGGGGAGAGTTAGGACCATTTGAGGTGGATGGAACATTACTTAAGAGGACTAAAGACACAGAACACTGGGTATATTGGAGGACAGTGAGTAATTAGGTGTGGCTGAAATATTAGGATAAGAGTGAAGTGGGGTAGACAGTGTTCTATGCTGCCCCTTCTACGGAATGCTCTGTTTCACTGAAAGGACTGACCTCAGAAGTTAGTACCACAGATATTCTTTTTTAAAAAATATTTTATTTATTTGAAAGGAGTGAATGAGTGAGAGTGAGAGTGAGAGAGAAAGAGCACGAGTGGAGGGGGAGGGACAGAGGGAGAGGGAGAAGCAGGGCACCCAACACAGGATCCTGGAACATGACCTGAGCCGAAGGCAGACGCTTAACCAACTGAGCCACCTAGGTGCCCCTTATAGATATTCCTTTGATTTTATTTTTTTCTGAATAGACAGCTGCTTGTGTTCAACTCCTTCAAAAAATAAGGTAGATTTCTGAATGAATAGTTTCTGTCAGAGTTGACATCTGTCATTAGGTTTTTTTAGATAATAGTTATCTTGACTATTTGTTGGTTTTGGCAGATGAGGAAGTTAAATGGAAGGATCACATTGCTGGGTGTTTTGTGACTGATATGGTTAACTAAATGATTTCTATTGCAGATAGGTTTTAGGCGTTTTGGTTTGCACTGAACATTAGCCAGCCTTCTGCGGCTGATATAAAGTGCCTATTACTTATATAATCCTTACTATGTGCCAGGAACTGTTCTAGATACTTTATATATATTAACTAACTACCCTGTGAAGTAGGTAATATTATCACCCCAATTTTATACATAAGGAAACAACGCACAGAGGATTAGAAGTTTTGTCCAAGGTCATACAAGTAACAACTGAAATATCTGGGATTTGAACTTGAGTTGTTTGGTTAAGGCTACATATTATTTAGTAACAGGATATTGCATATTAGCTATATTGTAATATATAAAAAGATAAGTTACTTTTGGTAATTTTTATTTTATAAGGACAAGTATAAACCTTCAATTTGGGTGGGTTTCTGGAGAAGCAGTTGAGAGAGATTCATGGCCAAAGAGAAAATGGGGATGGTGGCAACTGATAGCTCCTCTGATCAATTCAGGAAGGCTCCTGGGTGAATGATTTCTTTATTCTTGGAGGATGACTGAAACAATGAGCTCTGGAAAAAACAAACGAACTTTCTGTGATCTTCTTATAAATTATTTTCAAAGTAGCTGCTAGGAATCGTCCCAACTGGATGTATCTGACTCAAGAGGTTTGAAGAAATATACATGGAAAATTATGAATATTATTATCTTATTTCATGTTTATAGAGCAACAACGGTATCCTTGGGGCTGTACAGATTCAAAAAGATATCATTCCTGCCCTCAGGGTTTACAATTCAAAGTCAGATTTGAAATATTTTACCAGATCCAAATGTTTGAATGTTGCACATTACTTGCCCCCTCTGCTTCCCTCTATTTTAAATTAGCACATACTCCCAGGGCAATCGACACTCCAATATCAGCCACACTGATTTTACCTAATGCTTTAGTCAGGGGAAAAGTAGAATGTGCTTAAATACTATTTTTTTCTTTTCAGCAGTTATACATCAGAAATGATATTCACTAACTTATATGTATATGGCAATCAGCTGTTCCATTAGCCTTCCTGGTTAAGCTGAGATGTCAGATCAAGAAGTGAAGGGATGAGAAAGAAGTTCTAGGAAAATCCATTTACCAGTAAACTCCTCACTTGCAGTGTTGACCATATATGTGAACACAGTAGGTGATTTAGATGCTTCTGGCAATTTTCTGAGAGCTTGTTATAGACAGGCAGATGTTTCAGGGTGGAAGAAGGAGCTTAAGAATTGTGAATGCCCAAAGGGGGGAGGGGTGAGACTTAAGCTCATCCTTTTGCATATTTCTTGTCATTTAATCTTCTCAGCTAATATGGAAGGCAGGCACTATTTTATTTTTATAGTCAAGGAATTGGAGGCTCAGAGAGATTACATGATTGGCTTAAGGTCACACAGCTGGGAGAAGTGGCTAGAAATCCTGTGGCTCTCAAGCCATGTGTTGTCTACTCTGGACATTGCATGCCATTCAGGGTCAAACATTGTACTCCCTTACAACATCCCATTTGTTAGTCTTATTACTCACCCTATTATGCTATCTTCTTTTTTAGAGGCAGGATGTCAAGATTATCCTTCTAGCTTTCCCTCATTTGTGAATATTGCACTTGGCAATGGCATATTATCATAGGGATTTTCACTTAAGTCTGATGTGATTTGATTCTTTATTTCTGTTCTTTTTCAAGAGCAGGTGAGAAGATGGCAACACAAGTTGTTCCCAACTTCAGTCCTCCTCACATGAAAACCAGCTAGTAACCATGCATAGATAAGACATCAGGCTGAAAATTCCAGAACCTGGGCTGAGGTTGAAGCACCCACCTGGATCACAGAGACTGAGAAAGAGCGCATTAGAAGGGCAAGAAGAGTGATTTCATTTTGACAATATTGCTCCTTCCCCAGGCCATCTCTGTACTACAGAGAGGGCTCCCATGGACCTATGATTTCTCCAATGGGAAAAGGGAGCCCACAGTAGAATCCAGCTTCCCCAGTGTTATGGGATGCTTCCCAGAAGGAACTCCTGGCTCTTGCCTCTTGGGGATCACTGAGGGACTCTACAGGGTTTCACCACTGGGGATCAGATGGAGTCAGAAAAGGGAGGCAGAGATTACAGCAACCCGTGCTCAGATCTAGGCAGACTGCATTCCTGCCTGAAGTGGCATCTGAGGAGAGATCCTAGCTGGCTAGCTGCTCTGCCAAGCTAGCAATTCCATCCATCTAGGGAGTTTGGTCATCAGTTCTGCCTAATTTGAGTCTCTAGCCAGTGGGTGCTGTACTGGCTGTGGAGCCTGTTATATAGTCTTTTCTGGGAAAGGAAGCAAATTCACAGCCCTGCATGACAGCTGAGCATAGCTGCTACTGGTCCTGCCTCAACAGGAAGCCTGGCCACTGAGCCTGGCCAACCAGGGAGCCTAACTGACAGACTAATTCAGGCAGGGAGTTAGACTTGCATCATGTCCAACTGTTTTTTTTTTTTTTGTATATTTTTTTATTGGAGTTCAATTTGCCAACATATAACTGTCCAACTGTTGAATAAATCCTGTAGTTCTACATGACCAGGGAGCCTGAGCAGTGACCTTGGGCAGCTCTGGAGGCCAGCCTATGGCCCTACTTTGATTGCTGAACACAGCCTGTGACCTCACCCAGGCACTGAAGCCACCCAGTGAGCACACCCAATTACAGAACATAGCTTGTGGCTTCACCTGACCAGGTAGCCTGGAGAGTGACCCAGTTCAATTACAGAGCATAGTCTTCAGACCTACCCCAAGTTCAGGAGATAGCTGGAAGTCCTGCCCAACTGGAGAGCCTGGGCATGACCTTGCCCTCTGGAGTACAGCCAGTAGCCTACCTTATTGCAAAGCCCAGCCTGTGGCTCTACCTGACCATAAGACCCTCCCTGCAGGCCAGTCTGAATACAGAATCCAGTCAGAGATACCATCTGGTCAGGAGCACAATCTGAGACTCCACCCAACAAGAAGTGCTTGTGTGGCACAACTCACAATTCTGCCCAGTTGTAGTGTTCAACTGGAGGCACTGCTTTGTCAAGAAACATAGCCTGTGTCCAGAGGTGCTGCAGAGTCCAGCTAATGGCTCCACCTGACTGCAGAGGACAGCCAGTAGGCCCACTCAACCATGGCGCTCAGCCAATAGCACCACCCTACCTGAAAGCATGGGCAGTGGCCTTGCCCAACTGGGACTCCAATAGAAGGTCCCAGTTGGGGAAGGACAATGTCCATGGACATTACCATATAACCCATCCAGCACTCCAAGTTGAACTAACTGATTAAGGTCTTTCTCTGCTTATGTAAACCTATGGAATCTGAAGGAGGAGATTGCTTACTCGTATGCCGAGATACCAGTGCAAGGAATCAAGGTTCACAAGGAATCAGGTAAACGTGATACCATCAAAGGAAACTAATAATGCTCTAATAACTAACTCTAAATAAATTGGAGACATATGAACTGTTTGACAAAGACTTCAGAATAGCCCTTTTAAAGAATTTCAGTGAACTAGAACATGCAGATAATTAAATGAAATTAGGGGAAAATGCATGAACAAAATGAGAAATATATTTCAACAAAGAAATATAAACCATCAAAAAAGCCATCTAACTGAACAAACAGAAATATAGATGCTGAGGAATATAATTACTGAGCTGAAGCATTCAACTGGGAGCTTCAACAGCAGATTCAACCAACCAGAATAAAGAATCAATAAGCTCAATGATATAGGCCATTTGAAATTATTTGATCAGAGGACCAAAAAGAAAAAAGAATGAAAAAGACAGAAGAAAGCCTACAGGACTAATGGGATAGAATCAGAAGAAACAGTATATGCTTTATGGAGATTGCAGAATAAGAGAAAGAGAAAGAAAAAGAGACAGTTTATTTAAAATAATGCCAGCTGAAAGTTTCCCAAACTTAGGGAGAGAAATGGCCATCCAAATTCATAGGGCCAAAGAACCCCAAATAGGTTGAACTGAGAAACATTATAATTAAACTCTTAAAAGACAAAGACAAAGAGAATTTTGAAGTATCAAGGGAAAGGCCACTTATCACATGTAAGGGAACTCCCATAAGACGAGTGAATTCCTAGGAGAAACTTTGCAGGCCGGGAAAGAATAGGATGATCAAAGTACTTAAAGGGGGGGGGGGAACTTGCCAACCAAGAAAATTATACCCAGCAAAGCTATTTTTCCAAAGTGAGAGAGGTAGCAACAAAACAAACAAAAGCTAAGGGAGTTCATCACTGCTAAACCAATCTTACAAGAAATGCTAAAGGTCATTCTTCAAGCTGAAGTAGAAGGATGCGAATTAACATTACAAAAGCAGGATAAAACTCACCAATACAAGTAAATATATAGTAAGAGTCAGATTCTTTGTTATTGCAATGGTAGTGCATACAGCACTTACAACTCCAATTTAAAAGTTTAAAAATTGTCTTAAAGTTACTATAACTATTATAATTTGTTATTGGATACACAATATACAAAAGATGTAAATGTAACATTAATAACCTGAACTGTGAGGTGTGTGTATGAAGGAGTAAAAGTATAAAGTTTTTGTATGCTATCAAGTTCATAGGAGCTTATTTATTTATTTTTAAAAGATTTTATTTATTCATTCATGAGAGAGAGAGAGAGAGAATGAGAGAAAGGTAGAGACACGGGCAGAGGGAGAAGCAGGCTCATGCAGGGAGCCTGATGTGGTACTCAGTCACGGGACCCCAGGATCACACCGTGGGCCAAAGGCAGGAGCTAAACTGCTGAGCCACCCAGGGATCCCTGTAGTTCATATGAGTTTAAAATAAAATGTTACAACTATAAAATATCTTATGCAAGTCTCATGGTAACCACAAAGGAAAAACCAGTAGATGTTACATAAAACATGATAAAAGAGTCAAAGCATACCACCACAAGAATGTCATCAAATCACAAAGGAAGACAATAAGAAGAAGCAAGAAACAACGGATCTACAAAACAGTCAGAAAATGGTTAACAAAATGTCAACAATAAATCCTCACTGATCAATAATTACTTTAAATGTAAATGGATTAAAGGCTGTAATCAAAAGACACAGAATGGCTGAATGGATTAAAAAAACAAGATCTAACAATATGCCATCTAAAAGAGATTCATTTTGGGGCAGTTCCAGTGGCTTAGTGGTTTAGCGCCACTGTCAGCCTGGGGTGTGATTCTGGAGATCTGGGATTGAGTCCCACATCGGGCTTCCTGCATGGAGCCTCCTTCTCCCTCTGCCTATGTCTCTGCCTCTCTCTCTCTCTCTGTGTCTCTCATGAATAAATAAATAAAATCTTAAAAAAATTAAAAAGAATCATTTTAGCTTTAAGGACACATATAATCTGAGAGTGAAGAGATAAAAAAGTATATTTCAAGCCAAAAAAGCAGAAGTGGTTATACTTTTTATCAGATAATATAGGTTTTAAGCTAAAAATATTCACAAGAAAAAGTTTATTATATAATGATAAATGCCAATTAATCAAGGATATGTAACAATTGTAAATATTTATGCACCCAACATCAGAGAATCTAAATATCTGAAGCAAATACTAACAGAACTAAAAAGAGAAATAAACAGCAATGCATAAATAGTTGGGATTGTAATACCCCACCTTTAGTGATGGACAGATCATTCAGAGAGGAAGAAAATCAATCAGTAACAAAAAAGAGAATTTGAAAAATACTATAGATCAAATGGATCTATCAAACACATGCAGAAAATTCCAACAGTAGTGCACATGGAACATTCTCCAGGATGAGTCATCTGTTAGGTCACAAAATAAGTCTTAAACAGTTTAGGGGAATTGGAATTATATTATCTTTACTTATCACAATGGTATAAAACTAGAAATCAATAATAGGAGGAGTGCTGGAAATTTCAAAAATACATGGAAATTGACCCAGTCTTGAACAACCAATATATCAAGGAAGAAGTCAAAAGAGATACAAAAGAATACCTTGATGGGGCACCTGGATGGCTCAGTCAGTTAAGCATCTGCCTTTGGCTCAGGTCATGATCCCAGAATCAAGTCCTGCATCAGGCTCCCTGCTCAGTAGGTAATCTGCTTCTCCCTCTGCTCCTCCCCTCCTCTTGTGCTCTCTCTCTGGCTCTCTCTCTCTCTCTCTCTCTTTCAAATAAATAAATAAAATCTTAAAAAAAATACTTCAGGACAAATGGAAATAGAAGCACAATATATCAAGACTTATGAGATACGACAAAAGCAGTTCTAAGAAGGGAGTTTTTAGCTATGAGCACACACATTAAGAAAAAAGAAAGATCTCAAAAAACAACCTAATATTACAGAAGAAAGAACAAACTAAACCCAAAGTTAGCAGGAAGAAGGAAATAATAAAGATTAGAACAGGAATAAATAAGGGACTATGAAAACAATAGAAAACTAATCAAGAAAAAAGAGAGGACTCAAAGAAATTAAAATGTAAGTAAAAGAGGAGGCATTACAATCAATGTCACAGAGATACAGAGACTACTGTGAACAATTTTATGCCAACAAATTGAGCAACCTACAAGTAATGGACAAATTCCTAGAAACATACATCCTGTCAAGACTGAATCATTGAGGTGACTGGATGGCTCAGTCAGATAGGTGACTGACTCTTGGTTTCAGCTCAGGTCATGATCTCAGGGTCATGAGATCAAGCCCCAGGTTGGGTTTTGTGCTTAGTGTGAAGTATACTTGGGACTCTTTCTCTCTCCCTCTCCCTCTGCTCCCCTCCCTTGCTGTCACTCTAAAATAAATAAATAAATCTTAAAAAAAACCTGAATTGAAGAAATAGAAAATCTGAGTAGACTGATAATGAATAAAAAGAATGAATTAATAATAAAAAACTCATAACAAAGAAGAGCCCAGAACCAGATGGTTTCACTGATGAATTCTAACAAACATTATGAAAGAATTCTAACAAACAAGAATGAAGTCACTTTTTTCCCAAAGTCTTCCAAAATATTGTAGAAGAGGAAGCATTCCCAAACTCATTTTACAAGGTCAGAATTACTCTGATACAAAAGCCAGATAAAGACATTATAAGAAAAGAAAATTATAGGCCAATATCACTGATGAATATAGATACAAATCATTCTCAACAAAATACTAGCAAACCAAATTCAACAGCAAATTAAAAGGATCATACACCATGATCAAGAGGGATTTGTCCCTCATATGCAAGGATGACTCTACATATGCAGATCAATAAATGTGATACATCACATTAATAGAATGAAATATAAAGAAGGCCACGTGACCATCCCCATAGAGGCAGAAAATACATTTGGCAAAATTCAACATGCTTTTTTTTTTGGATAAAATCTAAAAAAATTGAGTATAGAAGGAATATACCCCAACATAATAAATTCCATATATAATAGTTCCACAGTTAACATCATACACAATGGTGAAAAATTAAAAACTCTTTCTCTAAAATCAGGACCAAGACAAGGGTGCCCACTCTCACTACTCCTATTCAACAGAGTACTGTATGTTTCTTAGCCAGAGCATTTAGTCAAGAAAAAGAAATAAAAGGCATTCAGATTGGAAAGGAAGAAATAAATATGTTTCTGTTTGCTGATGATATTATCTTATGTATAGAAAATCCATCCCCCCCCAAAACTCCACCAAACACTGCTAGATCTAATAAGTGAATTCAGTAAATTTGCAGAATACAAAATCAATATGTAAATATCAGTTGCATTTTTATACCTACAATGAACTATCTGAAAAAGAAAACAATATTATTTGCAATAGCATTAAAAACAATAAAATACTTAGGAATCAATTTAATCAAGGAAGTGAAATATCTGTAGACTAAAAACGATGATATTGATGAAAGAAATTGAAGAAGACATAAATAATAGAAAGATATATCATTTTGATGGATCTGAAGAATTAATATCATTAAAAATGTTCATACTCCCCAAAGCCATCTATAGGTATAATGTAACCCCTATCAAAATTTCATGGCATTTTTTTTTTACAAAAATAGGAAAAAAAATCTCCAAAGTTTACAAGGAACCATAAAAGACTCTTAATAGCCAAAGACATCCTGAGAAAGTAGAAGAAAGGTGGATGCATCATACTCCTTGATTTCACACTATATTACAAAATATACTAATCAGAATATATAGTACTGCTTAAAAAGAGACACATAGATCAATGGAAGATAATTGAGAACACAGAAACCTAATGTATATACTGTCAACTAATACTTGTCAAGGAAACCAAGGATATTCAGCGGAGAAAAGAAAAGTGTCTTCAATAAGTGATGTTGGAAAAACTGGATATTCATATTCAAAAGAATAAAACTGGGTTGCCATCTTACAATGTCCACAAAAAATTAACTCAAAATGGATTAAAGATGTAAAAATAAGACTTGGAACCGTAAAACTCCTAGAAGAAAACATAAAGGAAAAGCTCCTTGACATGGGTCTTGGTAATGATTTTTTTGGATATGATACCAAAAGCACAAGAAACAAAAATAATTAAGTGGAACTACAACCAACTAAAAAGCTTCTACCTAGCAAAAGAAGTGACCAACACAATGAAAAGGCAACCTCTGGAATGGGAAAAAATATTCCAAATCACATATATTACAAGAGGTTAATGTGCAAAATGTGCAAAGAACTCATACTACTCAATAAGGGAAAATAATAACCTGATTAAAAATGGGCAAAGGACCAGAATAGACTTCTTTTCCAAAGAAGATGTAAAATGGCCAATAGGAACATGAAAAGACGCTCAACATCACTAAACATCAGTGAAAGGCAAATCAAACCCACAATGAGACATTGCCTCACACGTGTTAGAATGGTTATTTATTACAAAGACAAGAGGTAAGGGTGGGCAAGGATGTGAAGAAAGGGAAACTGTTCCACTGTATTGGTATAATTGTAAAATGGTTCCATCACTATGGAAAACACTATGGAAGTTCTTAAAAAAATTAAAATTAGAACTACCATATGATCTAGCAATCTCACTTCTGGGTATATAACCAAAGGAAATGAATTCATTATATTGAAGAGATATCTGACCACATGTTTTTTGCATCTTTTTTTTTTTTTTAGTAGCCAAGACATTGAAACAACCTAGGTGTCCATGAACGGATGAATGAATAAAGAAAATGTGATATACGAAATGAAATATTATTCAGTCATACAAAAAGAAATCTTACCACTTGCAACAACATGGATAGACCTTGAGGCATTATGGTAAGTACAATAAGATGGAGAAAGACAAATGCCATATGATCTTACCTATATGTGGAATCTAAAATAATGGAGCTCACAGAAATAGTAAATTGGTTGCCAGGAGCGAGTGAGGAGAATTGGGTAAAGTTGGTCAAGGAGTACAAACTTCTAGTTATACGATGAGAAAGTTCTAGGGATGTAATGCACAGCAAAGTGAGATACTGTACTGCCCACTTGAAAGTTGCTAAGAGGGTAGATCTTAAGAATTCTCACACGATTACTATTTTTGTAGTTTGCATTTTGCAATATATCAAATCATCACATCATACACCTTAAGCTTAAACAATGTTACTTGTCAGTTATATCTCAATAAAGCTGGAGTGAGAGAAAAAACAGAGTCCTTTGCCCTGGACATCACCTCATACTGTGTGCAAGGGATGGACGTGACATATTCCCTAATTCCTGGGAAATGAAGGGCTGCCTACATCAGAGAAGCCTGGCAGAGTTCATAGCTTGATAATCAATTGCAAAAAAAGCAGAGATTGGTGAGTGGCTGTCTGAGGTTAAGAATGGCCCAGGATTTGTTAGCAGGATGGAGATTGGAAGGTGACCGACCAGGTGACTTCCCCATCTGGCTGGTCTCTTCTGTGATGAGCAGGAGTCCCTTGGGTGCCATGTAAAGCTTGCATGTCACAGATCTCTGACCCTTGGTCTTTATGATATTCTGGTTTAATTATCATGGGGTTAAATTGGTTGTTTTCTGATGACAAAATAGCAGTTAACCTTTGTTCCTAAGAGTGGGCACCAATAATTGGACCTAAGCAATTTGAAAGGATCTGCCCATATATTCACAAGCTATTGTTGAATTTTCAGGCTACAAACAAACGTGAAAAGACCCACCCTTAGGGTAAGTTGATTTCACAGTTGAAACATTAGAATCAGTCTTGAGAAAGTATTGTCTCAGCTTTAGAAATTCTAACAACTTGTAATATAATTGGTTCACTGATTTATTCAGTAGATTTCAACAAATGTCCATTGTGGGTAGGCCACTCTGCTGGTACTGCAGTCTGAAGTCAGGACTTATTTGGTCCCATTGTGAAGAAATGCTAGGTAGATCCAGTGGATTCTGTTTTTTTTTTTTTTTTTAAGTTTTTACTTATATATTTCTTGCTTTTGCATGGTCAGTGGGGGTAGAGGGGATGGTTAAAATCTCTGTAAGTGGACATTCAGGGCACAATTCCAAACTTCTCATTCCATTAGTGCTTGGCAGATGAACAAAGATTTGAAGGGAAATTCAGATCACAAAGAAAAAAAAAGACATACTCCACAAAATCCCAAACAACCACCACCACGAAACTGTAAGAGAAAATCCAGTGGGGTTCAAAAACAGTTGTTAACTATCTTTTAGTGGGTTGATGATACTCAATAGCATAATTTTGTGGGCGATTGGGAGTGGTTTTGCCAATAACTTGCTCTGCCATTAACTAGAGATTTCATTAGGAAATCCCTTAATGTCTTAATTTCCTTTTCCAAAGAGATTCCTGTGGGGTATTATGCTGAGTGAAGTAAGTCAATCGGAGAAGGACAAACAGTGTATGTTCTCATTCATTTGGGGAATATGAATAATAGTGAAAGGGAATATAAGGGAAGGGAGAAGAAATGTGTGGGAAATATCAGAAAGGGACACAGAACATAAAGACTCATAACTCTGGGAAACGAACTAGGGGTGGTGGAGGGGGAGGAGGGCGGGGGGTGGGGGTGAATGGGTGACGGGCACTGAGGGGGACACTTGACGGGATGAGCACTGGGTGTTATTCTGTATGTTGGTAAATTGAACACCAATAAAAATTAATTTATTAAAAAAAACAATTACCACCATAAAAAAACAAAACAAAACAAAACAAAACAAAACAAACAAAACCAAAGAGATTCCTGTGGGGAAAGTCCTCTGGCGCACATTTGCTGCCCATTGTGTTACTCTCCTGTTTTATCACTCAGCAATAATCCCAAGGACATTGCTTCAGTGATAATCTCCTCTCTCTAACACTCTTTTTTTTTTTTTTTTTTCCTCCTGGATCCTACCTGTGAGCCTACAGTCCGCTATCCTATCTCCCATCTTAACAACTCCTGTAGCTCTCATCTCTTCTGGCTCTCACTCTATTTCGCCTTACAGTGCTGCTTCTCAAAGTATGGTTAACAC
The DNA here is from genome assembly GCF_905146905.1 of Nyctereutes procyonoides. NCBI lineage: Eukaryota > Metazoa > Chordata > Mammalia > Carnivora > Canidae > Nyctereutes > Nyctereutes procyonoides. Next base: position 6,597,179 of record NW_026575030.1, on the reverse strand, counting down.
TTCCTCAGCTCCTTCTTTCTCACAACTTAAAACAGGCTTTGGTGTCCGACACAGCTGGGCATTGTTCTTGTCAAGGGCACGATGCTCAAACTTTGCCAAGTCCAATGCTCAATTTTCTTTCCTCATCTTATTTAACTGGTTTCTCAGCACTCTGTGAAATAGTCCTTCATAGGTTCCATCTTAAAGCATCTTTTTCTCATGGCTTCTAGGTCACCCCCTTCCCTAGATCCATCCCTGCTTATCCCGTTGGCTCTCTCCTCTCTCCTCTGTAGTGGAAGGAAAGCCTCTTGATGAACTTTAAAGGTGAAAAGATTCCAGAACTTAGTCCACCACCTTCTTCTCTGTCTCTTTTCATTGCCTAGCTGAGCACTCTCTGTTCCATGCATTGAAGACCTACACAGAAGAGTCCTCCAAACCTTGAGGTTATGACTAATGATCCCTTCCTCATTCACCCACAGCTGAATGCATCAGCAAGTCCCAATGGCTCCTACTCTTTGACATGTGTCTAGAAACGGAGCTCTTATTCCCATTACCTTGATAACCAGGTTTATGTCATGTTCATACCTCATCTAGACTGCTTCAAAGATCTCTCATCTGATACCCCTATGTCCACTTTTCATCATCCTATGGACTGTTCTACCTATGGCTGCCTGAGAGGTCTTTCCAAAGGTAAATCTGATTATGTTGCTCTCTGATCTAGAGTCTTCTAGTAACTTCCTAGCACATTTAGAAAGAGATCTTATGCCTTACTATATTTTATAAAGCTCTGTATTATCTGTACTCTGGCTTCATCTCTCATTTCATCTCCTATAGCCCTTGAACCTGAACAAGGTTCTAAGAAACTGCACTGAATGCTTTTTGCACTGAGGTCTGCTCCCTTTGGAGTACACTTCCCACATCATGGGTGTGGCTCACTTTCTAACTTCATTTAAGTCTGTGCTCTAATGTCACCTAACCAGAAAGGCTGTCTGTGGTCTTTCTATGAAATACCACCTCTATTGTCTGTCTACTCATCTTATTTTGTCTCCCCACGCAAATCACTCACATATATTTATTTGGTTATTGTCTCCCCTAGTAGGATATAAGCTTCATGGGATCAGGAACTTTGTCTTCTTTAATTCATTTCTGTATCTTCAGTACTTAGGACTTTGGGATATAAGACATGTTCAATAAATCTTGACTTATTGAATGAATGATATAATTAATGAATGCGAGGATTAATGAGCAGTTGACTTCAAGAAACTTGGCTGCTAGAGAATGAGGTATTTGTTGTATCATTTTGGATCATAATTTCTGGGACTGGGTAAGTAGGTAGGTATAGGGAGATTTAAAGACAGCCTTTCAGATTAGCCCTGATTCATCAATAATAGTTCTAAGTTAATTATCTAATGCTTACTATTAGCTGGATGTTCTAAGTACTACATGTATTAATTTTCACAACAAGTTGATGAAGATAGTTCTATTATTTTCAACATTTTACAGATGAAGAAACTAAGGCATAGGGAGGTAAGTAACTGCTGAAGATTAAGGGTAAAGATGTAAGTCCATGTGCTCTGACTTCAGGGGTCACTATCTTAACCGCTGAGTTGTATTGCATTTTTGGACTAGCAGAAAGGCACCATGCAATGAAGAATCTTCTCTAAGTTCTGGTAGTACTGATAGGAGGAGCTGAGTGGTGGCTTCCAATGTGTCTTTCTAGCCCACAAAGGAATCTTCATTGGATTCTTTTTTACAGAACTATCAGGACTATCTTGACTAAATCAGGGGTAGGGGTTGGGCTTCCCTTTGTACCCCCTGGTGGGCCCTGACACACTTTTTTGGTTAATGGGACTCTGGAGAGTCATGGTACCATGGGGTTGAATTGGAGTCACATAGACCTAATCATGAACCTGCCATTCCTCTGCTCTGTAGCCTTGGCACGAATCTTCCTTCTGAAGCTCAGTGTCCTCTTCTATAAAATGGACTTAATAACACCCACCTTCCCCGGCTGTCATGGGGTTTAGAATTTATGGACAAATAATATATACCTGGCACATAGTAGGCACTCAAACTATCACAGATGTATTATTATTATTTGTAATAATAATCTTTGACAAAATTGTTATTATGACCAAAAGTTACTTAAGGTGTTCTTTTTCCTTTTGCTTGGAAACTGTTACTCTGGTGGAGCCTTACTGCTTGCAGTTTTTCTCCTGGTAGTCTGGGATCCACTACTCTTCCAGGTCCAGTGGGCCTTCCTGGATGGGAATCCCTGCTACTGACCTTTTCTCTTTTTCATGGGAAGCTCCACCTAAGTGTTCTCTGAACTTTGTGACTATCGTCTGACCATCCTACAGTCCTCCCTTTATGGAGACTCATATCATAATCCTTTGTACTAAGTCTTATCTATTAAAAAAATTTTATTTTGGGCACCTGGGTGGCTCAGTGGTTGAATGTCTGCCTTTGGCTCAGGGCGTGATCCCAGAGTTCTGGGATCAAGTCCTGCAATGGCTCCCTGCAGGAAGCCTGCTTCTCCCTCTGCCTGTGTCTCGGTCTCTCTGTTTCTCATGAATAAATAAAATGAAATGAAATGAAATAAAATAAAATAGATTTTATTTTTATTTATTTATCCAAGAGACAGAGCAAGAGAGAGAGCATGAGTGACAGGAGGAGCAGAGGTAGAGGGACAAGTAGATTCTGTGCTGCGTGTGGAACCCCATGCGTGGCTCAATCCCAGGACCCTGAGATCACTACCTGAGCTGAAATCAAGAGTCAGACACTTATCTGACTGAGCTGCCCAGGTTTCCCTTATCTTTTCAAGTAAAATAACATATTTAACATTGGGCACAAAGAAGGCAGTTACTAAATACTTGTTAGATAATGAAGATATGACCTCGAACAGTGGATATGTCACAGAACTTGCTTCCATTTCTGGGGCTCCTGTTAGATCAGATCCTAGTACCTCAAATTCTCACAATGAGGATAGTACCATTTTATCTTCTTTACAAGATGAGGAAACTGAGGTTAAGATATCAAGTGGTCTTCTAAAATCACCCAAGTGGTAAGTGGTGAGAGGCTGAGTGGACTGTATGACCCTCAAGTCTGACTCACGGCCCTTCGTCTAATCAGGAGGAAGAGCACCTGTGGGAGTCAGGAAGCCTTACCCTGTAGCCCACTGTTGCATGCCTATGATATTGTATCCTTGAGGCGCAACTGCTGAGGGGGCCGGGAATAGAGCAGGGCTTGTTGCCAGAGGAACGTGCACCAGCATATGGGAACAAAGCACAGATTCAATGAAAAGGAAGAGGTACACAGGAGGAGAGCAGGTATGCAGGGCTGAAGAAAACCATCCAAGGAAGTACGTAGCCTGGTTTGGGCTGGGAGCAAATTTCCCCCAAGCGGCAAGGTCCAGGAAGGAAAAGGCAAACATACGTTGGTTCTTTTGTACCTCTGCAAACTGTGAACATGGTAATTAAGGACAGTGAGAGGAGCATAGGAGGGAGAGGCTCTGAGCAGTCTGCAGGCAGGTGACAGGGACACAGGACATCTGACAAAGTGGATCCCAGCAGACTTTCCCTCTTACCCCCACTGCTTTGAAACAGGAACCTCCACCTCAAGCCTTATCTGAAATGCGGCATGGAGAGAACAGTGCTTTTCAGAGTGTGGGTCCCTGACCAGCAGCAAAGGAATCAGCTGGGAATTCATCAAGAATGCAACTTCTTGAGTCCCACCTCAGGCTGAATCAGAACCTGGGGCTGGGCTTCAGCTGTCTGGGCCTTCACGAACCCTCTGGGTGATTCTGAGGACTCCTAGTATATGCCATTCTCCTGAGATTATAATTCTTTCCTTCCTGTGTTCTAAGTTATTACCTGTTCTCTTGTATCTTTCCCCACATATTAGAATTACTTCTATTCCTCAAAGCCCTATTTAAGTTCCTCCACCTTCCTGCAGCTTTCTCTGGACCCCAGTCACCAGGTCAAAGCATCTCCTCCATTGGTGGCCTTGCATTCTGGATGATTTTTCCTTCCTGTGACAATGTCATCTGTGTCTGGGCTATGCTGGAAGTTTCTTACTGTTTGTTACACTTATTTGTAGTCCCTACAATTCCTTGTACATAAGAAGTGCACAATGAATGCCTTGTGGTGACTGATGGAACACTGAGCCTAAATATTTTATTTCTGACTATCCATCATTTTATGTGCCTGTGTGTAACATAAAAGTGGAAGAATTCTTCTGGCAACAAAGGGGAAATCTGTTTTTACTTTGTTATATTGCTTCTTGTTCCAGAAAGGATTTAAGGAGGCTTAAAATGCAGCAAAATAACATATATTAGAAATAAGAAAGGGAGAAAAAAGGCAAAGCAAGGTTAGGAACATAAAATGGATCCAGGAGTGAGACCAATCCAAAAAAAGCTGCTACATAGTACAGTAACCTTACTATAGACCAACCAAAAATGTAGCTCTTAGCTTTCTTATCAGGGATTTGGAAAATAATGGCTTTTAAGCTGCAAACAGAAGTCAGAATAGATTTGCCTTTCATGAAGTCATATAAACCCTCAAGTTATTTCCTAGCTCCTTTCCCTGACTTTGGATTGGCCAAACAAATCCAAGTTGCCAAGAAGCTATTCTACATCTTTTTGAAAGAAGATTCCAGAACATGATGATTCCTCATCACTTGCAGATGGCAAGGTAGTCACTATTGTGAAGGAAGACAGCAGAACATTTTGCCTTCTCTGCATCTCAGGGGCTGGGAAACATCCCAAGGGAAATGATTGCGTGGAGAGAGAGGGCCCTGGCCTCTCTGGCGCCACTGCCGAGCAAGGAGACGTGGTCTCTGTCTTAGATATTGTCTCCATTGTCAGAAAAAGCATTTACTAAAGTGGGTACCTGTATTTTTTAGAGCTGGTTTTGGATGACAGTAGCAGAAACTCATTTGAACTAGCCAGTATAGAAAATGGAATTTTAATAGAAGGACAGTGAAGTGTTTCCAGGAATGTGCAAAGGCCCAGGAATAGACAGGAACCAGAACATGGGAAGCTGTTGGGCGTACTTTTATTTGGCCCCTGTCAGCGTTGCTTGTTTCTTCTTTCTCAGCAGATTGGCGACTTTAGTCATCACATCACAAATTCTTGTCACTTGAAGGAACTTTAAATTGCTCTTCACACCAAGTCCTGTTTCCTCTGGAAAGGACTCTGGATCAAGTGTCCACTCTTGGTCCACTAGATAGAAATGCTCTGCTCAATAATCTGTATGAGAGCTGAGACCCTAACTTCTGGAGAAGTTCTGGGTCTTGCATTTGGATCACAACAGCATCTCCTATTTATATGTGAAGTGTCCAGTTATCTTCCCACAAATCAGCTCATGTCATTCTTGCCACGCTTCCATGGGGTAAAAAGACTAGAGTCCTCTGTCCATTTGATATACAGGGAAATGAAAGTCCTGAGAATTGAAGTGACTTTTCTACAGTTACCCAGCTGGTTACCAGCAAGGATGATCGAGGGGTCAAAAAACCATTCTAGCCCTGTCTCTGCCACTCACTGATTTGTTATTTTGTCAAATATCACCTGTTCCCTCTTTTCTCAGCTATAAAATAGATTAGTGATTCCATCTGAAGCCAGCTCACAAGGTGATTTCAAGAATCGAATAAGTGGTCCTTGAATCTGATTGATCATTAGAATAATATAGGGATCTTTAAAAAAATCTTTGGATTCCAGCTCCGTATATTCTGATCCAGTAGATCTGTGGTAGGACCCAAGTCTGTGTTCTTATGAATGTCCCCAGGAAATTGTGGTGATCAGTCTGGATTTGTTAATCCTTCCACAGCTTCAGAAAATAGTCCATAATTTGCACAGCTTTCTGTGCAAAGAAAAAAAGATAGAGAACAACTCCCCTGAATTACATTCTGTACTGGGTGCAAATTGCTTTCTCCTCCAGGATTATTTAGAGAGATTACTAAAGAATTGTGGGGTAAAATGGGCCCCCATTCTAGGAGAGGCCCATGTGTTTGAGTGTGTGTGTGTGTGTGTGTATGCACGCATACATATGTCTGAATGTGTATATATGCATATGAATGTGTTCATGTGTGTGCATGTGAACATGAGTGTGCATGTGTGAATTCATGTGTGTATATGAGTGTGTGTGCATGTATATGAGTGTGTATGGGGAGTAGGCAACGATCATGTGTGGAATGTGTTTACTGTAGGATATGCTTCTGCCTTAGGTTGAAGAGGCTTGAATAATTTCTAAGTTCAAAGAGACAATGCATCTCAATTATTTGTGGCACCCTTCCTAGGAATCAGGCAGTTTAGACATACTACATTGAATTTCTCAGATAAGCATGTGGTGTAGATACCATTACCTCCATCTTACAGAACAAGAAGTGAAAATAGTTTTTCTTTTGTCCGAAGTTGGACAGACAGGAGACCGCAGAGCTGGGATTCAAGTTTAGTTCATGGTTTGATTTGATTTCGAGAATTTTTCAGGAGATAAAGGTTAGGAAGGAAACCTGAGTAAGCAAAGAATGTTGACAGAAGAGCCTCGACATCACCACCGAAACAAACTTTTGAGGGTCACCACCTCCTGTTACCACTATGTTTACCTTGGCCTTGGACTGATGTTGGCTGTCTCGGGTATGAAATAATAATGGGGGTACTGTCAAATGAGGCTGACATTTTAGCCAGAGTAGTGATAACATGACTAGTAGCTATAAATGTGGCATTATTAGTGGTATCTGCCATGTATTGCCCAGACGTTATGGATCAGGGACTGCACTGGAAGAATATAGCTATTACTGACAGCAGCTCTATGAGGGAGATATCGTGATCCCATTTCACAGATGAAACAGGCTCAAGGAAAACTAAGCAAACAGCATAAGGCCATGATGCTCCCATGTAGCAGAGTGAGGACTGTTTACAAGCCAGGTCTGTTTGGCCCTTTGTGATTCATGCAGCTGCTTCTGTGCTCTGCAGCTTCCACTGCTGTCTGGGTGATGGGGCTTCATATAAACCTATTCCATCTGCTTTTCCCCACCTCAGCAAGACCCTTTCTTCCCTGGCTGGCACTTTTGTTCCTTGATTCAGAAAGTGAAAGAGACATCAGCTGTACTTGTGTTATCCCTTTATAAGCAGAGTTTAAAAATTTAATAAGTGTCTTTTTGGAGTTAGTCGAGGAAGTAATTAACACCAGGGCATGGAGGGCACCCTTAGCCTCCAACGTCTGGCAATAAGGAAGTCGACTCTTCATCATTAGCACATGATTAAGTAGTTTATCATGGGAAGGCACTGCTTGTAGTGTGAACACACTTATTTATATTTATTTGAGGCTTGATTTTGTGGTTTTTTTTTCCCCCCCAAGGCCTGGAGAGGCTGGAAAAGGGGCCATCCCCGAGGGCCAGCGCGTGAGGAAGGGAGGTCTCAGGTCTGCATGGGCCAGGTGGAAGAGCAACAGGGTTGGGAAGGAAGGTATCAATTACTGGGAACAATGACATTAGGAGGCAGTTTCATCCTCAGTTTTGTCCAGGTGAGGGATGAAGATCAGAAACGTGAAATGATTTGCCTAAGATTAGTTGGGTAGCAAGAAAGGAATAGTGTTTTGCTTTCCTCTGACCCCAAACTCAAGCTGTTATGCCTTAAAGCTGTTGGCAGCTAACTGAGGTAAAGATGGAGACCTGGGAGCAACCAGACTGCCATCAAAATGGAGGTGGAACCAGAAGAAGAGAGGTCAAAATATTGACCAAAGGAGAAAGGTAGATGGAGGAGATTGTATTTTCTAGAGATGGCCACACTATATCTATTCCACCCCACTTGCTCTTCTTACAATGCATTGAACTTTACCATCAAGATGTAGGGTCCATTTCCCTTCCGTTGAACCCTGGCTTATTCATTCTTGGCACATGTGCCTTCGGGGTTCTGATCCAACAGATGTGAAATATGACTACCCTGAAGCTTCCTTGCTGGAGAGATCTCATGGAGAGAGCATGGAGAGAGGGGGATTCTTGAAAAGTTTCAGCTGTTTAAGGACCCAGCTATTTGACCTCCCCAGCTCATACCCTGGACATGTGAATAAGTGAGATTTCACAAGATGATTCTAGCTCTATCCTGGAAACTGCCCCATCTGTTAGAGTACAATGGGACAAATGATCCCTGTGGAGTCCTGCCCTATTTGCAGATTTGTGAGCAAAATAAATATTGTCATTGTTTAAGCCACTAAATTTTGGTGTAATTTATTACACAGTCATAGTAATTGCTGAAGTAATTGGTGAAGCAGATATTTCAGACTCTAAGTATATGTGATCTGAATAGCTATCTGGGTGTCTCTTCTATGCAGGCTCAGGCACAATGTATGAAATGAATTAAGAATGCCGTGAGGCTTTTGATCCTCTTCTGAGGATCATTCAAACATGGCTGCCTTCATTTGACTCCAGGAGTATCCTAGCAGTGTGCGGTTGTAGGCTACTACACATGAAAATATCACCGTCAACACAAGGCAATGAAGTCCAAAGGCAAACTCAGAGGGAGCCAGATGGCTGTAGGTTGGGCACGTGGGGAAGAGCCATAGTAGACTGCCAGAGCAGTTGAGATTTGGGTTAAGTTCAAAGGATTTTGTTTGGCATGGGATCAACAGGGCATCCTGCTCAAGAGACTGACCTGGGCAAGGGTATGGAGTGGCCAAGCTTGAGGTCTGAAAGACCAATGTGGCCAAAGTAAAGGGTCCAAATCTGGGGAGAGGTCAGGGGTGGGTGTGGAAGATTAAAGTACCTGAGGGAGTTCCAGAGAAAGACATTGAGAGCGGAGTCTAAGGGAGAGCAAGGACAAGGTCTCCTGAGGAAGGAACATGAATTCTAATTCATTCATTCATTCATTCATTCATTCACTTGCTATTCTTTTGTTTAACATTCCCTAGGATTACAAGGTTCCCAGGGCCTGCTCTGGAATCATGGGGGATACCATACATTTCCTTAGCAGAGCACACAAGGAAAGATCTGAGGGCCATTGTAACTTTTCCACTTAGTCCCTAAAGGGCACCTCTTCCAGTATCTTCCAGATTCTTTTTTTTTTTTAATTTTTATTTATTTATGATAGTCACACACACACACACACACACACACACACACACACACAGAGAGAGAGAGAGAGAGAGAGAGAGAGAGAGAGAGAGGCAGAGACATAGGCAGAGGGAGAAGCAGGCTCCATGCACCGGGAGCCCGACGTGGGATTCGATCCCGGGTCTCCAGGATCGCGCCCTGGGCCAAAGGCAGGTGCCAAACCGATGCGCCACCCAGGAATCCCATCTTCCAGATTCTTACTTCTAAAATTAACTCTCCTCTGGCCCATTCCATCCCTCTTCTCTACTCCCTTTAAACTCATATAGCATAACCATAGCTAGTATCTTAATTTTTTTTTTATTGGCATTCTTCTTCAACAAATGCAACTACTGTTTCATTTACTCTTCAAAGTAGCTTTCCTTAGCTCTTTTTAGTCCAGCACTGGCCACAGAGCTTTTCCACTACCTATGTATTTCCTATGGCCATGAGATCATCGATGGTGTTCCTTCTCTCTGTTGCATTGGAGGATGCCAGCCACCTTCTCTGAAGTAGCCCCAGTCCAAACCATCACTCTTCATTGCTGCCAACTGCAGCCCCTTGTCTTCTGCTTGTCCATATCTCTTGTGTTTCTTTCTTCTCTTCCTAAATGAAAGCATTTTACAAGGGTGTTCAAAGACCTCTGTTCTCCCTTATACCTTCCCCCTGATACATTCTCCATCATTTTCCATCCCCCAGGCCATTCACACTTAATGTATTCAACTATCAGTTCTATGCGAACAGCTTGATAACTGTGGCCACAACTGTCAGGGCCCTTACATACTGTGTGCTAGTGGGTGCTGGCTACTATGAGCACTTCATACTCATTTAATAAGTCCCTGTGAGATTGCCGTTATCATCATCATCAACAAGTAGGCAATCTGAGGCTCATGGAAGTCTAACTACGGCCAATCAGAGCCCAGTATTGCCTGCCTTTGAAACCAGTGTTTTTAATCCTTGGGCTGAATTGGTGTTTTCGTCACTCCCCTGAGCACCCCAGCTGTCAAGGGATAATTTCACCTGGATGGCCTTCTGTCATTTCTAGCTTGTTTGTTGGAAACCAAATATCTCCTCCTCAGAACTGCCTCCATTCTCAAAACCAGAACTGCCTCTAAACTTCCTGAACTATTTTTGTCAACCCTACTGCTATGTTACTAACAGAATATCTTCACATACCATCAGGGCGACGATGGACAGGTCAATGTGAAAGACAGTGATCACCATGGGGATGAGCACCACTCTGCCCCCTTAGGAATGGTGGCCACCTCATGAGCTTATGATTCAGAAACCAGGCTGTAACCTTGAAAATGCACATTCACTCATTGAATCAGAGTAGAGGATTGGAGTGTGCAATCTGCAACCATCATTATGGGCCTCTCTGATCAGCACCCCTAGCAGCCCTAAGCACCTTCCTCTTCCTGTTCTTGTGGCAGACCAGAGAAGAGGAGCCCATCTGTTCTGGATCACTGATTGTGCAGTGTTGGACCTTGTGTGCAATTTTAATTAATTTAGGCTAACCTCTTTCTTTTATGGATGAGAAAATGGAGGCTCAGCGGCATCCCTTCCTCCATGAAGGCTACTCTGACCACTCTATTAAAAATAGCTACAGGTTCTCGTTCCCACCCACACTCCAGACTCCCCCCGCTTGGTGCTACTTCTCCTTTGTCCATGGCTGGTGTAACCGTGCACCCGTTTGCCACAGATAGTTCCAATGTGTCATTATTATTTCAGAGTAATAATTTTTTTCTTTTTAAAAATTCAGTTAGCTACCATATAGTACATCATTAGTTTCAGATGTAGTTTCCAGTAATTAATCAGTTGTGTATAATACTCAGGGCTCATCATATCATGTTCCCTCCTTCATGCCTATCACCCAGTTACCCCAGCCCCTCACCCCATCCCCTCCAGCAACCCTCAGGTTGTTTCCCAGAGTTAAGAGTCTCTCATGGTTGGTCTCCCTCTCTGATTAGTATAATAATTAATGGTGCTTTCTTTCACTTTTGAGCTTCCCAGTTAGGATGATAAATTATCTGGTGACCCTATCCATTGGCCTTAACACCTTCTAACACCCTGTATTATTTACTTGTTTTCACTTAGGGTCTATCTATTGCTAATTGTCTTACCATCGCTCCCCTAGAGTTGAGGATCCCCTCAGGCAGGAATCTTTGTTTTGTTGATTGCTGTATTCTTCATAATCAGAGTAGTGAAACCACATAATCAGTAACACTGATAGGTGGGCTTCTGACCTCTCCCTTCCCTCCCTCCAGCTTTTCCCAAACACTTGGGGGTGGGAGTCAAAACGAAGTAAGTAAGTGGAATTCAATCTTATAAAAAGCCTGCACCTGCAAAATTCTGAAGAGTGGAGGGTGGGGATGGGTGCATGGCTGCCAGCACTGCAAAATCCCTATATTTTCGACCTCTATGAGGGATGCTGAGGAAGTCAGGGATGTGGGGACAGAAAGAGTGACCTTCTAAGAAAACCATATTTCCTCCTGGTTATTTTGTTCTTCCATCCCCTGGCTTCCCACCTTTTCCTTGCTCACCCTTGACCTTGCACTTGCCCTTTGATTTCGTAATTATACTTAATTTCTTGAGTTTGGTGTGATGTAGGGTCATCAGTCCATTGTGAAGATTTTTTTTTCTGTTAAAGATGCTTTAAAATGACCTTAAGTCAAAAGAAGACTGTAATTTATTAAAGTAGGCTTTTAGGATTTTTGGTTTGGTTTGGTTTTAGAAAAAAATGAGCAAGAGCAAGTCCCCACTCCCTCTTTTCTCCCTGTCTCTTCCTGGACTATCTCCAGAAAACTGCAGACTCTCCTGGACATGGGGAACGGTTGGCTATTTTTACCAGGAATATATTTTTGTCTTTATTCCGTCCATCTCTTCAGATCAAATGCTGATGCACTGGCAGATTTTCAGTGTGTTGCAGGCTTGTTGCCCCCCAACTGCGAGATCATACTTTTTCATTTAGAGTCAAATCATGGAAAGAATCAGGAAGGATTATATTGTCAGAGGTAGAGGAGGGAAGTAAACAAATGTCTTATTAAACATCCTCAGTGGAGCCTCCAGGTGCAGGCTGATTTCCCTGTTGAAGGATGGAAGTAAAATCCCTGGCATTTCCACAGGGCCCTGGAGACCCGGGCTGCAAGGTTGTCTGTTTGTGCTCTTGCCCTACATGGCTGTGGTGTCAGCATTATTGATACATGTGTGATTTATGTGCAGCCCAGGCCTTCCCACAGCTCCAGAGGTCCACAGTAGGTGGGTGGGGATGAAGGGGGTGCAAGTGGGCAGCCTAAGCCCCCGAGGAGGGAGTTGTTTGGCAGCTTCCAGCTCCAGGGACTGACTGGATTCTAGGCACCACAGCAGCTGCAGAATGCATCCCAGCTTCTGAGAGGAGTGAGGCAGGGCATGGTGGGATGAAGAGGAGAGTTTCTTTATCAAGCTTGGTGTGTTACTAATTATCACCCAATGCCATGTGTGTTCTCAACCCTGTGCTTCTCTAGAAAGTCCTTTTCTGCCCTTGGCTTATCTGATTCTTTCCTTTATGGTACAGCTGAAAGCCACCTCATCTCAGGACACAGAGGTCTCTCCTTTATCGTTCTGTCTCTTTATCACAGCTTTCAGTGATGGCAGGGGGTGTTGGATTCTGAACCTGGAAGGAGACATGGAGATCATTTTGGATCACCTCTTCTTTTACAGAAATGAAACTCAAGAACATGATGGAAGAAATAGAATGTTAAAAAAATACACAACTAGATAGAGGCAGAGTAAGAAGTACCTCATAGGTTCCATCTTCCCTGAAGTCTTCCTTCATTAGGACACTCTGAACCATACTAAAATTGCTACAGTTTTTCAGAGGCTCAGGCTCATTATAGACAGGGAGTACTCTGTGTGCTTAGCTCGGTGTGACTTGTCTTGCTGATGTTAAATTATTTTACCCTTGATGTACTCTACTTTTGTGTTTGTGTTTTCCTGTTGTTTTGACATCTTTCAATTATTCTGGTAATGGTATGCAACAAATGGGAGGTAGAGGGGTGATAGAGGAGATGATCGTTGGCAACAGGGTCAAGAAATTGAGACATTTGGGAGATATGTCATCTATATGGATAGAAAAGTCATCCAGGGTCACGTCTGGACTCCTCTGGTGAGTGACCCTCAGCTGATAGACTAGTGAGGTTAGACCACAGTGGATGATGTGGGTTTAAGGTTGGCTACAAGGATGTTTTGGATCTGACTAAGGTTGCATTTACATTAGTTTCTCCAGAACCAGCAAAGGATATATGAAATTGAGGTTGTCAGTGAGGGGCTTCATGTCTTTCTAATTTCCCATGGAGGTACGGTAGAAACACGACAGCCTGCATAGCTTGATCAGAGTGAGGATTGACGGAGCCAGAACTCAGATTTCTCTGCCTTTTATATTAGTGCCTCAACACCATTCAACTAAATCTTGCTGCCATAGCTATATTCTTCTGCTTCCTGTTTCTCCTCAGTCCCCAACAAGACTGTAGAGATGACAGTGGTATTGAGTGCAAGTGGATCACATAAGCAAATGTCATACATTTCAAAGGAGGAGAAGCGATTGTTTGCAAAGGCTGTGGGAAGAAGAGAGAACTGTTATAGCTGGAACATGAGAGAAACAGTAGCTATCCAGGCAAGAAAGCCAGGTTACAATGAACAGAGTAAGTAAGTAGAGGGATTTCTCTGGTAAGATGTTGAGGAGCTGGAGAATCTGCTGTGCATGGAGGCCATAAGAAGTGTGGTTAAGCATCCAAGGATTCCGGAATCAGATTGTTTGATTCAAATTTCTGTTCTGTCATTTGGTATTTGTGTGACCTTGGGCACTTCATTTAATGTTTTTTGGGGACAGTTCCTGAGGGCACAGGGGAAGGGTATGGGAAGTGATGGAGGAGTGGGGAGTTGGATGAGGTCAAGGATGACTACTGGGGATGATAGTACAGAGGAAATTGGCCGGGTTGGCACGCACCTCAGCTATGGAATGCCGAAAAGAGTGAGAAATGGCCTTGTGCACATGGTCTCAATAGTCTTTTCAAGAAGGGGGAGCGGTCGCTGGGACTGCTGCCTAGGGGATTCAGGGCACAAGTCCACAGATTATCTCTATTCATGCGGCCGTGGCCTAAAAAGAGCAAGGAAGAGATGTATGGGTCAAGGGATACAGATAAAATGATTTAAAAAATCATGCTGATAGAGAAGGAAGTCGGGTTGATTTCATGCATTTGTTACCCAAGGCCATGCTCAAGATAGCTCTGAAAACAAAGAGAAGGCCCGTTTACAACCACCTAGATGAAAAGATTGCTTTTGTTAGAGTTTGTCACAAAGTATTACATATTTTACTCAAAATTTAAAAGTACAGTTAATTTCAAACTCAGATTTTTCTCATTACTGGTGAGGGGAAAAATCTCAGTTTGCTGCTTTGCAATATGAAGAGTGTGATACTTAATTTCACAGCAAATGGGTTTTCTATTTTCAGATACTATTCTAGTTCTTTTTTTGAGATTTTCCTACTAAAGACTTTATAAAACCATGTTGCAGCATTTTTCCCCACAGTACTCATGAAATATGCTTCTTAAACTTTCTTTGTCCATGGATGGGATGGAATTATGAGAGGTGGAGTCTCTCTGGTTCACACAGTAGATGTTGAAATGGTCCTTCACAGTAACACAGACTTTCTGGCTCAGCAACCTTGCTATTATCCTAGACGTTGGTCCAAACTGTGGCATTCATGGAGGGAAATAATCTATGCACACTAAAGATTGGTTCATCAGAATACTATTTACCAGAATTGTTAGCATTTTTGCACATCTACAGATTATATATAGTTACTCTGTAATAAAACTAATTGACATTTACAAATACCATTGGAGTTTCGAAATGCTATTATATATTGTGTTTTGTTTGATCCTCAGAAACCCTGTGACATGGGTGGGTTTGACTTCTTAGTTTTGTAGTGATCTGAGTCATCTGCATCAACTGGCCCATCCTGTCACATTGCTAGTGAGTAGGGGGTGGGCATCCCACCCACTCTCTAAGTTTCAACTTTTTAAATCTAGTTTCTTTCGAAATAGTATAGAGATGAATGGGGTAGGATTTTAGTATTAAGTGTAATATCTTTGAAATTGCTTTGATATGATAATATGAAAGGTAAGTATTAAACCAAAATATTCAATCATCCATTTTCTCCCAAGTAATAACATTTACTATGTTATTACATATTAGTTCAAGTAGCTTTTGTGGTAGAAAAAAAAAGTCAGGCTGTTATGGGCAGGCAATTGGCCTTTGGATATTTCCTCTTGACCAAGTGCTGGGGAAACCAAAACCAAAACCAAGCCAAAGCCAAATCCAAGATGGTTTGGCTCCTTGTGGCAGTTATTTAAGCAGGGCAGTTATCCAGCATGTTAAGTGAATCAATCAATGTTCCCATTAAATTTGGGAGAAAGTTTCAACAAGCTTATTCATCCAACAAAGACTTTATTTCCTTTTATTAGAAGGAATAAAGCCAATAACACCTGGCTACCTTCATTAAAATTCCTAATAAAACATAATCTGATTATTTAAAATGATAGACTGAGCGAAGAAACAAAATATTACAATACCCAAACACACATCCCCCCACATATGCACTCTACCACATCCCATACAAACTCTCATATGTTACCCTTTACATCACACATAATCCCACCCAACAAATGCAGTGAGTCTCTGATATAATCTTCTATCAGCTCCCATGTATAAAGAGACATACTTAGACACAGACACACAGATGTACACACCTCCACCACACACCCATATTTTACACACATTCATTAACATACATACTCTTGATGCTCACTCATTTCTACCAGTTAACGTTGGCTTATAATCCTTGGGGTATGTACCACAATTCCCACACACATATCACAAACACTCCAAATACCATATTCAATGACTAATACAAACAGATGAGATGAGGTTCCTATCTCCCTCCCCCATACACAGATACAACAGGGTTTTTAATTCCTGTGTCTGTGAAATTGTCCTCTGCCTAGAAGCTGCTGATGCTTGATAATGCATCTCATGTAGCTAATTTTCTATTTTGCAAGCACAAATCTCACTTGATCCCTGCTAATCTAGAGGATGCTGTTATCAGGTAAGAAGAAAAAAGTATAACTAAATGAGTCTCTTCTATTTTCCATTCAGGAGGTTAGCCCATGTTTCTGGGTAAATAGATTAAGTGAAGGAGTTCAGAAGAGTCTTCAAGGAGAATGGGGACACCAAAGGGTCTCTTGATTCTCTGTGTTGTGTACTAGAGAGCAAAATACTTCCTCAGTGATGCTTTTTTAAAAAAAATTAGTTTTCTATGACTTCCAAAGAAGGTGTGTAACATGTATATACATATATATATGTAAGTTATGAGCATAAGCAATAACTCTCCATCCACCCTAAGTTCTAGAATATAACCAGCACTAATGCTTGCTTTTCTCAATCCATGTGTTTTTAAAATTGCTGTGATATAAGAACTTGAGAACATTTTGCTTCTGATCACATACCCACTAGTAGCTGATTTTTGTCCAATATTTTATTTCTGTTTCTTTAGGTCCACAAATTCAATATTATTACTTTAAATTTTTTATAAGATAATGTTTGGTTAGATTTATATACATGTCATTTTATTTGCTCATATTTTTTTTCCTTATATCTCTCCATCATTGTCTTTATTTAACAGCTTTTTCTTAGGAGTCTGGTGATACAATACTAGATTTGGTGATTTTTTTGCCATATATTATTCCATTGCTTTCTGGCTTCTGTTGTTGCCTCCAGCTTTGTGTTATCTTTTTTCCCCCTTCTTCCTCTTTTGCCTTTTCTTTGGTCCTGATATTGTGTTTTCACTAGATACTGTGTAGCTAGGGATAGATTTGTTTATTTATCTTGCTTGGGATACATTATGGTTCATGTTAAGCAACACCCTATTTTCTGCTTTTGAGAATCTGATCAGTTGGCTGTAAGACCGTATCATTCTATTTCCCATATGTCTTAACTCCTAGCTCCTGTTCCCATCTCTGTGTTGTGTTGTGTTCATGGCCAGTTCTTTTACTGCGCTGTTTTACTCTTCATTATGTGTAATTTGATATTTAACCCAAACTCTTTTCTAACAACTTTTTTTTTAATTTCTGGAAGCAATTAAAAATTATGTGATATGCTCATAATTATATAATTTTCTATATTTTGTCATTTCAGAATTCAAAGTCCTTAGAGATCTAAGCCTGTTGTCTGTTGTTTCTGTTGAGTGTCACTCATGATGGTTTGTTTCCCTGTCTGTTTTGTGAAATTTACATTGAATTTGTTTGATTTTAATTTCCAGGAATGCTATAAGTTTAAATTGTGGAGGATTTCCTTCAGAGAAGATTTGTGTTGGCTTCTGTTGGGGGATTCTCAGAATTTGGAATTATATTGTCTTCCTTTGATGGTCTCTGGCTTTATTGTGAGCATTTAATTTCCAATGTCTGACTTTGCTGCTGTCCCAAGATAGGGTCTCTGGATTTCAGTGTCACTGTTCTCAGGGCAACCCCACCTTTAAATTTGCTCACTACTTCTGGATCTACTTTCAGTGTTGCTGGAAGGGTAAGAGCCTTGGAGGTTTCCATTCTTCTTGGAGAGCTAGCAATGTATTAAAAAGAATATTTCATGTGAGATGTAGCTGTTTTCATATAATACTTCTTTGGATTATGTAGTCCTTGACTCCCCCCAAAATGGATTTGCAAACTCTGATTTTCATTGGTAATCTGCTCACTCTACTGATATTGAAAATCTTTCAGTAGGTTCTCTGCTTATAAAAAGACTTTGATAAATATTTCAGGGGATATGACCATGAGAACTTAGAGAATGATGAAGGATATAGGCCAGGCATATTAAAAAATATGTAGCCAACAATGATGGAGTCATTACTGCTGAAGAGTGAAAACTGACTTATGCCTGCGGCAAGGAGGAGGAGAGGCCCAATCTGCAGTGGAAGTTATTTTACACTTTTATTGTTAAGGTATTATTACAATCTCTTTAATGAAGACTTCTCTGACTTCTCCTGAAAACTAATCTCCTGCCAGCCCCGACTCAGTCCAACTATACTTCGTCTCTCTTTATGAAAGTATTAGGGGTTCCTAGGATACCCAGTAAACTCCCTGAGTCCAGTGGGGGGACTTTACATCTTTGTCACATCATCCCAGTATTTGGTATAGTGGCTGGAAAGTTGTGGATGGTCAAAGCATATTTACTGAATATATTAGTTCTATGCTGTGTTGTAACCATTTATATTGTGGGTCCCTAAACTAGGTTTTACTTATCTTTGTATTCTTTCAACACTTACCCCAGAGCCTTAAATAAGATAAGTATTGGAAGGTATAAGTAACTGAATTAGGTAAATGTCAAATAAATATGGCTTTGAGTATTGAATAACTATTTTAAGTTCTTATGTTTTTATTAAAGGTATTCGAGCTTGTAAGCAAGTGAAAACACAGTTTGCATTTCTATAAGCATATGTGATCATCTCATCCCACATTTTCTGGTGAATAATCATAGCAAGCCATTCTTTCACGTGCTGACCCTTGTACTTTGTACCAAAAATGATTATTTTCCAAAATATAAGAGTAAATAGAATTTAGGATGCTAAGCTTCCTGTTGTTCTTATGTTTAATCATTACAGGTAATGTAAAATATCATAATAATTTATTCCTCATTTTATCCATGTCTGAGTGCTTGGAGGACCTATAGAAGGAAACAACCGAGTAATGTGGGATACCTCTTGGGAAGCCTCTACTTTTCTTACGTTTTAAAGGAGGCTAAAAAATGTGGTTTATTTGAGGGGGGCATATTGGATTAGGAAGAGATACAAAACTGAGGCTTTTTCAGAATGATTTCAGAAATCATTAAGATTTCTCTTAATGACTAATCTTTCATTTAGTCATTAAGAGAAATTACAGACTTCCTTCTGGTACTGGGTGTGGAGGCCCAGCTTTGGTGAAACAAGCTACAAAGAAACTCTGAGAACATGAGAGATCCGTTGATCTCACTTGAGGAGATGCTTTCACCTTCCTGGGTATGTGTAGTGTGCTCATTAGTCTCATTGACTATTTTGGGTAAGGGATGGTGCATGGGGAGGGAGTCATCTTACAAAGTATTTTTATTATTTTTCTATGTTTTTAATCCCTTGTTTGGGATCGCATGCTTAATTAAGAATTGCAGTCAACCTATAGTTTTTCTTTGTGTCACCTCATTTCATGGTCATTCTTGTTGTCGGGAATGGACAAGAACCTCACCTTGACCTTAGACAGCTGGATAAATTTCATGTGGGGCTATCTCTTGAAACAATAAATTGCTTTCTTCTCTGAGCTAAAGTATAATGCTTTCCCTGACAAATGAAGCCCACCAACTCCCACCTATCTGAAATTGAAAAAGAAGGGGCATCAGATTACCCCTGAACTCCTTTTGAGAAGGATCATAGAGATGGACTTTCAGCATGTGTGAAACTTAATGACCATACCTAATAACCAGTATAGCCCATCAAATGGTTTGCAGAGAAAAGCTGTTCTGTTGTCATTGATCTTTACCAGCTATAGTCACAAAAGAACAGAGTTAGACCATGAAATAATCATGTGTCCTATATTACTGCTCTCTTTCAGATTGCAGAAAAGCAAGACTGCTGCCTTTTTTGTAGATTTAAATAAGGCAAAAGATTTTATTTCCCTATAGGAGGTGAAAGAATAATTGTTGCCCTGCATTTAGTTGTTTAGTGTCTAATTTGAAGCAGAGGCACTTGGAATGGACTTGGTACTGGCATTTCCCTCCCGTACTGACTCAACACTTATTTCAGAAAGATTTAGAGGAACTCTTTCTGTCTCTGAAATTACAGTAGGCACTGAGAAAGCAGGACAGGTTTACAACATTGTCTCTGCCCCCTGAAGCTCTCATCTGTGGTTCTAGACAGAAGAAACAGATAAAACTAAGTGCTAATGTTACTTGGTTCTGGAATTTTTGGAGTGCTTTCTTTGGTGCAGATGGTAGTATAGGGCCGTAGGGTAGACCTGTTTTGGAAGAAAAACTAACCTTGACAGTACTCTTTCAAATGCTGTCTGATTGTAAAGAGGACATAGCATGGCTGAGCCAGGAAAGCTATCTCAGAAGTGAACAAAGGCTGCTTTTATTGAAGTCATTGTCAGTTTCTGATGGTCTGGTTCGCTTTTGATAGAGTCCTATGAACACCTTGGAGCAACATGCCAGGGCTACAAATAAGAACTCTTATTGCTTTTTATAACCACAAAGAGAGGCTTTTTATTTTTTATTTTTTGGTAGAAAAATGATGGATTACAGAAAAGGAGAAAATTAATAAAAATCACATGAAATTTCACTACCCATTGACAAAAATTAACTTTTAAATGATTTACACATTTAAGCTACACATAAATAGTTGTGACTAAAATTTATCTTTCACTGGTTATTTTGTTCTAGTTTATTCTATTGTCTTTTCAGGAAACACCAGTTATCTACATTTTGTATTGCTCTCTTTCTCTCTCTTTTATATATCTTTAATCCTGTCCCTCCCAGTTTTTTTTAGCATTATGTGCGGTACACTTCTACTTCTAATTCAGTTTAAATCTCAGCAGTTATATTATTTTTCTCTTCAGTTTTCCTCCTTAGTTCCTCATACTCCATTTCATTCATTCCATTGTCTCTCACTTCTCATCTTTTTTTAAATGAAGTCTCAGTGTTCAATTTCTTTGAAAGTTCAAAGCAGTTGTTTGCCTAAGATAGTCTTCATCTTCCAGAGAAAGGTTTTTGTTTGCCTTTTCTTGTTGCTTTTTTCCTGTATTTGTCTCATGATTTTTACGAGATGCAGTTAATTTTTTTTAACGTGTTTTCTTTTGCCTTCAGGCAATTTTTTTTTCTTCCCAGTGGACCTTTGTTTGCTGGTGTTTTATGCTATTCAAGACACTTATTTCTAGATATGCTCAATCTTCCCTCTGCTCATGCCAGCAAATTTGGTTGGCTTTTCTTTCCTGGCTACAGGATGCTCTTTATACTCAGTTAGAGAAAAAATTCAAGTGCATTAGGCACATATCTCTCCTTGTCCACCCTCCGTCTTGTCTCCACGTTACAGAGGAAGTAACTGAGTCACAGAGAAGCCAGATGGCAAATCTTTGTTTATATAGTCAGTGACAGGTTAAGGGCTTGAGTGTCTTCCTGATAGACTCTTATCCTAGAGTTTATGCTACAAAAGCTACTGTGTCACAAAATTCATAGGGATTTTGACCTTCTTGTTAAGCTAGTCAGCTGAGACAGATGGTAGTTTTGTGCAGGTATCTCATTCTAGGCCTGATGCAGTTTACATGAGCTGGCTGTTTGATTGGGTTTATTTATAAATGTAATGGTTCAGTCAAAGGATATGTGGTTCTTACGTGTTGCACCACATGTAACATGGATCACCATTTTTTTTCTGGCTTCTTATGTAGCAGATCTCTTGTCATTTTTCCAGGCGTGTCTAACAATTTCTCAGGACTTTTTTCAGGATTCTAAAGTAGTTTTCTCAGTATTTTCTGGTCCCTGTTTTAGTTTGAGATGCTATAACAAAGTGTTATTACTGGATGCCTTATAAACAACAGAAATTTTTCACAGTTCTGAAGTCCAGGCCAGAAGTCCAAGATCAAGATTTGGCATCTGATGAAGACTTGCTTCCTGATTCATAGATGGCTGCCTTCTCTGTGTAGCTTCATGCAGTGGTAGGATAGAGTGCGCACTCTAATTCTCTTCTATAAGGTACCAATTCCTTTGACAAAGTATCCACCCTCAACTCCTGGTTACCTCAAAGGGCCCACCTACTAATACTATCAGGATTAGGATTTCAACATACGCATCTTGGAAGGACATAGTCAAACCATAATACCTTTTATAATAATTTCCTTCCTGCCTGTGGTTCATTCCCAAAACCAGTTCCATGCACTTTAGGTTATTGTTATATCAGAGCTCGCTTTTGGTACCAGCTTTTGTATTAGTTATCCATTGCCATCATATAATGCTGCATAACAAGCAAGGCATCTGATGATGGATGATCTGGGTAGAAAATGTAGCCCCAGCTGATTAATTCAACAGGCAACATATATTGAGCAGCTCCTAGTCTTGAGTATAGTATTGTGCTAGATGCTGAGATTGTCTTTTAAACAAAATTGATGACAACAGCTGTCCTGGAGGGGAGAGGAGGACAATGCAGCAGGAGATGGAAAATGCAGGCAATCACAATCTTGCCAAGGAAAGCATGGTAATAAAACTCAGCTAACAGTTCCTCAGGGACACCACAACTACTTTAGACATTGTCAACCTTTCTTTACAGAGAGTAACATGACAAATGCTGTTCACATGGGAGACTTTCCCACAGATGCGTTGGTCTTGTTATGATTGCTTCTTGGCATGCTTGGTGTAATGTCCTCTCTTTTGCTGCAACTCAGAGAAACCTATCACAAGGTAACTAAGTGTTATGGATATCATTATAGGTCTAACTTTGAATTTGTAGTTTATTAAAATAATCAGGTGAAAACATCAGTTGTTTCAGCTTTTATTGATCATATATCACTTAGGAACTCTCTCATACCTGGTTGTAAAATACCAGTTTGTTTCCTGGCTGTCCAGAA
The DNA here is from genome assembly GCF_905146905.1 of Nyctereutes procyonoides. NCBI lineage: Eukaryota > Metazoa > Chordata > Mammalia > Carnivora > Canidae > Nyctereutes > Nyctereutes procyonoides. The sequence goes on along the minus strand of NW_026575030.1, from coordinate 6,574,455 downwards.
TAATGATGGGAAAATGTCTGATGAGGCAAAGTCCAGATACACTAGCATTTAGTGATGCAAGACCCTTCACATCTTCTCTGTTTAACACCCTCACCCTCCAATCTAACTGGTCTTGGTTTATCAAACTTATTGTAGGGACAATATTGTGCACAATATCCTATTTCTAGCCTACACGTGTGTATCCATGCTCAGCTGTGTCTTTGGAATGATCTACTCTTCTTCCTTTCTTCCTCCTCCTCGAATTGGCTAACTTTTAAGATTTTTAAATTACTTATTCAACCATTTTCTCAGGAAGTCTAAACTTCTTTCCCTTTATATGATTTCCCCATATCCTCCTCTGAGTTCTCATAGGATCCTCTGCATATCTCTATCCTTAATCACATAGTGTACTTTATGTATTGGGCCAAGGATAGACTCAGCCAACATTCTCATGCTTGAACTCCTAGGAAGACAGAAGACAGTTCTCTCTAGAAGTCTCAGTTCTATTGCTTTCCAGTCGAGGGTGCTGCTGATTTGATTATCTTCCAATCCTCCTGCCACCCTTTTTCTTTTTCACATAATTAAAAATGCTTAACACATAACTATTAAATTGTTAATAAGCAGGAGTAAGTATGTCATTAATTTTAAAATACTTTATTCAGAGGATGGACTTGCTGCAAGATTTTGGTGGTGGCTGCACAATAATTAATGAATTTAATTTCCAGTGCTAAATACATCATCATTTGAGGCTGAGTTTATGAGCTAATTACAATTAGACCCAGAAAACAGGATATTTTCTTGCACTACCATCATCTGTTTATTTATATTTGGTCTTCCTTTTGAAAAGCCCATTCCTAAAATGGGAACTTCTAGGAGGTAGAGTTGGCAAGAAACCTGTCACACTGGGCCTCACAATGCCCTGGCTTTGTGTTTGCCAAGAATTGCGACTGCTGGCTCTGATATGGTCATGCAGGCAGGCCTGGATCTGAGGGTCAACTTTGGGTCTTGCTCCCCATCTGACTTTGAGCAAGATTTCACCCCCTGAGCCCTCCTTTCCTCATCCAGCAGAATACTTAAACCACAACTAAATGATGCATGTTTAAAGATCTGCCACACAATAGGTGCTTAGTACACTTGATGCTACTATCACAATCTTTACTACAACAGAGTTGAGGATTTCTGTATCAGTTACAGGCTAAGTGTTGAATACATTGAGATTCAGGCCTACCTCTCCAACTCCCTCATGACCCACAGCCTGGCTCAAATGCTTCAACTTTGAACTGTTATTCTTACAGCAACTTGTCACTTACTACCCTTTCGATCCATCACCTGCTGCTCCCTGGGTGTACAATGAGAAGAGCTGCCATCTGCAAAGGCTGAATCACCGATGGAGGGGACCCTTCTGGCCCTGGGGCTTTGGCCTTCACTCCTGTGACCTCCCTGTGGCTCTCGAATGCCCTGGCTTCCCATTAGGAGAGCCTATTTTCAAAACTCCAGAATAAAGGCAGGCATTGTGTGTTTTTTAAAATGTATTTTTCCTGTGCTGCCTACAATTGCATTCGATGCTGCAAAGTGAAGAAGAAAGGGAACATGGTTGGGGGTGGGAGCTCTGTGGTGTTTGATTCCCCGAGATGCAAGCCCCGGCCAACCAACTGTTTGGCCACCGTGGGCTAATTACACACCACATCCACCAGAGGAACCTCAGCGCATCCAAAACCAGACTTAGCAGCCAGTCTCCACCTTCCCAACTAATTGAAAGGCAGCTGAGGGGATAGGCTGTTCCTGTTACCAGCCATAAAAGGCTCCTGGGGTTTGTGTTTGCAGTTCACCCTGAGGGAGCCATTGTCTCAGTTCAAGAAGTGCGCTTGGGTTTAATTAATTCAATGTTTCTTATCAGGTTGAAGTCAGGAGGGTTTTCAGGTCTGCTTTCATGGGAGGCCATTTTTGGTTTGTTGAGTAGTGAGTTCTGTAAATAAGAAAAAGATGGAGACCCTGTTAGCTGCGGATCACGGAAAATGCCCAACCTAAGGAAAACACTATTTAACCAGATTCCTCAGTTGACTGAGTTGTTTTGATTTCAGTTTGAGTGGGAGAGGTCAGATGAGACCTTTGCAGTTTAATATTATCTTTTTCCTCCACAGAGGAACTTCTGGGCTGTGATCTAGACTTAGAGTTTCCCTTTATAATGATCTTCATTGAATGGTAATTTTAAGACTGGGATTAATTAAAAGAAGATTGAGCTATCTTCCATAGGTTGAGTTGGGATCAGCTTTAGCGACAGACAGAGTGCTCTTTGGTGATGGGTTCTGATCTCAGTGGCGCTAGTAACATACCTACTTTCATTTCTTCTGTGTTTATTGTTTCTTTAACTGAATGGAGAACCTATTATTCATCATTTGAGGGAAAGCTTAGAACACAGATTTGTTACAAAGGAAGTAACCTTAGACTGACATTCCGCTGTCAATGACCTTTACCTGATTTTTCCTAGTTCTACTGATGGGAAAGGAGGTCAGGAAGAAGGCCTGGTCACCTGGGGTGTACACAGAGCCACCTAGAGAGCGGACCGAGGAGGTTGCAGAAAGGAGACAGGCTCCATCCAGGGTCATTTTCTAATCTACCCTCAGCTTTTCTTTAAAATATCCACGTGTGTGTTCGTTTTTATTCCTCTTGCCTGAATCAGATGGTAGCATAAGTGGATAAAACTTCAGAGTCAGTATTTGCAGAAATAGCTGTTGTTGTTGTTGTTTGTTTTGTTTTGTTTCTTCGTTTTTGTGAGGAGAATAAACAAGGGGGTGGCTTATGTTACACATGGTTTGGGGACAAAATCAGGCTTGAATGCCTTTGGGAATGTAGTCAGACTAATCATACATGACATCATACCATTAAATGCCACAGCTGAAATTTGGAAAGGTTAAATATTTTTTCCCAGGATCACAGAGTTCAGAAACTGTGCAGTGGGTTACTTTGCTAACTGCCTCTAGAGTCAATTACAGTTCCTGGTTCTCGAGTCTTCTCCAGCTTACTTAGAGACATCACAGAACACTATCCTTGAGTTTCTTAGGTTGGTGGGAAAAGTTTACCCACTCTGTTGGCCTTCCTGTAAGTTTCCAAAATTTTCCTTCTGCTTCTCTCATTGTCTCTTGCTCTATCCCCTTCCTTAAAATTATGCCAGCCTTGTCTTGGTCTTAGGAGAATCCCCATGATCAAAGTACCTTATTACAAGGAAAATAGATTTCCAAGAATATTGGATGAAGTAAAAATTTCAATTAATTTACAGTCTATTTTATCAAAAGTTGTTTTCCATTCTCTATGGACTCCAATCAATTGGAGCTTTGCTCTAACATGCCAAAAATATTGGATCAAAGAAAGGAACAAAGTGCAGTATTCTTGAGATGAGTAAGCAGTGTTTTTTGACCCTGGAAATCTGGATGTTGACTGCATGGAGTACGATAGTTGGGTATTATGAAATATCACAAACCAATGTGAGATTTTTGGAGAAGATGAGGAATATCTCACTAATGGTACCAGGCACTTGAAGCTCCACTGAGAAGGGCATGAAATATTTACCATCTCTTTTTAGGTGAGAAAGAAGAACCCTCATTAAAATTTCATATTTACATTTCCATCCATCAACCAGCTTTCCACTTTGTGCCATGTTCTCAAATTGTTCAAAGAACTCATGCCTTCAGGGAATGAATTGTGAGGGGAGGCTCTACAATATGTGTGCTGAATTTTCCCTCAACTGGGATGGCTGGGGAAAGCTTGAATACTTTTTTGGACAGGGCAGGCCACTCGTTTCTGCTTTTATAAAGAGCCCAAATCTCATAGAGAGGACCACAGATGCAGTGGCCACTCTCATTACTGCACTTACAAGGATAGGTCCTTCCTCACGACTCAGAAGAGTTGAATTGACAAGGATAAATGGTAGTGAATGCTGACTACATCTGTCTTAATTTCTGAGTGTACTGTAGTTTGCTAACTATTTTTTGAATATGCTGACATATTTTTATGTGGAAACTTTGTATACAAGACAGCAGATTATCTATGTTAGTCCTCTCCACTCAAATAAGGAGCTTCCTGATTACACATGTTCTTCGTGATGTGCAATTTGTGGTGCTTTCATTTGTAGTTTACACTTCCTATAATCATTTTCACAGGTTAGTAACTAATTATTCTATTTGTTTCAGGGATGCCCAACTCATATTTTTGCTGGAATTTTTAATTTTCTGTAATTATTTATTTATTTATTTATTTATAAATTTTAAAAAAGATTATATTTATTCATTTGAGGGTGAGAGAGTAAGAAAGCATGCATGAATGGAGGCCGGGGAGGTGCAGAGAGAGAGAAGCAGACTCCTAGCTAAGCAGGAAGCCTGATGCAGGGCTCTATGCCAGGGCCCTGAGATCATGACCTGAACTAAAGGCAGACGCTTCACCAACTGAGCCACCCAGGTACCCCTGTTGAGTGTTTATTAAACATTCATTCAATGAATATAGGTTAAGTACTTCCTAGGTATCAGGCATCATGCTCTGTGGAGGGGTCACAAATATAGTTACGCAGTTCTTGTCTTTAAGGTTCTCTTTAAAATGCTACATAAGTAAATAGAAGGTCACAAATGTGTGTGTGTGCACACAGACTTACTTGGGTGGCTGGAGTGCTAAAAGAGAGCCTTACCTGCATTGCACAAACGCAGGGAAGAGACAAGAACAAAGAGAAGTAATTTTTGGGTCATGGGCCCATGACAAGCCTTCCAGGAGACCTGGTAGAGATGCTGATGGAAGGCCCCAGAAAGACTTTGGATGCCCATATATAGAGAAATGGAGGCAGAAAACAAGAGACAAGAGAGAAAGGGTGATAAAAATTGAGACAGAGAAGGGAAAAGGGAAACAAGTGAGAAAAACCCAGATTCAGTCCCTGACACTAAAGGAGTGAAAAGGCAACCAGTTGAGCAGGACAAAAGAGGAGAGAGGAAATCCAACTTGCAAGTGTCATCACTTCTGACTCTTCTTAAGGAATCAGTGACAGGCGGCAACCTGGTGAAGGAATCCAGCTGGGGAAGCTGCAGGTGCAGGCTGAGGAGCCTTGCCTTCCTCTCTCACAGAGTCCTCTGGCCCAGGGCAGCTAAGACTGTGATGGGTACAGGGAGGCTTCCTCTGATGACTCTCTCTGCCCATGAGCACTGAAAAGCAGGAGACCCACACTTTTGTTACTTTTGCTCTGACAGTGGAGAACCTACTTTAAAAATTTTGTGGGTTTATTGTGTAGACCTTCAGTTCATATCATTTTTATTTTGAAAATGATTTGTAATCTTTTCTCCAGTTATTGTTTTCAAAGGCTTAATTTGATGATTTAGGGATAGGTCCTGTTCTGATTACCTCATTCATTCAGAGAGTGTTAACCTTCTCATCTGGAAATCAGAAATGGGTGGATGGATGGATCCCTCCTTATTAGTGCCTACTGAATCCATCTGTGTCTTTTATCCCCTATTGCTTTGCTTTGCTTAAGGGTCCCATTCTCCTCGCCTTCCTCTCCCTCTCTCCTCTTCCTCTCCCCTCTCCCTGCCTCCTGCCCTTCCCTCTCCCTCCCCCTCCTCTCCACTCTCCCCTCTAACCCTCATCCCTGTCCCTTCCCTCCTTCTCCCCCTTCCTTCCCTCCCAACCTCACCATCCCCTGTCCCCTCCCCTTTCCGGGATGGGAGCCTCAGCATCTGTCTTTGTTGTCTTCTTGCCTTTTATCTTACCACTTCCTCATCCTCAGCCACTTTCTATTCTGTGGCATCTCTGATGTCAAAGACAAAACTAACTCGAAAAAAATCAATGCAGGCTGTTTTTTCACAAACTTATGGGGAGGGACCCATTTGCTGTCACATTTATTTCAGCAGAGTTTCAAAGCATAGAAAAGAGAGTCATTTTCTAGAATAAAAAAAAGGAGATTCTGAGACAGACTCTGATGGGCAGGTATTCTATTAGGTTGGGAGTTTGGAAGTGGGGGAGGCTTTCTAATTGGTCTTCAGTACATCTGGCAGTCTTTGGCTGCAAGGGGACAAGCAAGCAGTTTGGTGACATTTCAAAAGATGAAGGACTGTTCAATAGAATAGGTGGAGGTTGTTCTGTGACCTGCTGTTTCCGGGACAAAGAGGGAGTGGGTGCAGAGCTTTTCAGGGTAATGGTCCATCTGGAAAGCCAACTGCCATGGTGGGCTATTTCTCACTGCTCATGTCATTCATGGCTTCATCTTCTTCAATGGCTTCCCTTCACTCTCAGCAAAAGGCCAATTATTTTGGCCTGATAAGTAGGGAAGTCTTTAATTCTTGAGTCCCATAAAGTAATTTATTTGCAATTGCCCAAACACATGTAAGATATCTTCCTGGGGACTTTATATATATTTTTCTTTGTATCTACGGCTTTCTTCATCCCCACCACTATTTTTACACCAGCATACATGTATATGCACATATGTGTACTTACATACAGTATCTTCACCTAGCTAATTTTTGTGTCCTCTTTGGGAATCAGCTCAAGTGTCTTTTCCTGTGGGAACCTCCTTGTCTATACTGCAAACCACTTCTGCCCCAACAGCACCATGGGTATTTTTGGAATTATTACATTGCATCCTCTTACTCATTGTTATTATTAGTTGTGTACTGTGGGTCTCACTTTACTGTATATTCTTAAGAGTAGGGAGTTAGAGACTCTGTGTCATCATCTTTGGAGCCTCACAGATCAGCCTTAGCAGGAGCTCAATAAATATGGATGAGCTGATGAAACCATTCATCAATTCTTGCTTGGAGTTCTTTTGCACCGAAAGCTTGCTCAAAGGAAATGAGGATTTAGGGCTGAGTGTGTGGATCTCTGCTTTCTGCTCAAACATCACCCATAATTTCTACAACAGCCATAGTGAAGCTTCTCACTAGGTATCTTCTTAGAGCATAAACATCCCCTGTGTGCTGGTATCCCGCACACAGCAGTCACCAAATGCTTATGCCTTTGCTTTTGTTTTCTGGTGACTGACGACTTTCCTTTTATTTGCAAAGGCAGACAATAGCAGAAACAATGCAAGTTTCTCCTAGGGGAGGTGGCAGTAGATGCAGGGCTGAAAGGGTTTCTAACAGACTTCTTTTCTAATCCTCTGTATTGGTCCTCTGCAGTCCTGCAGCTAATAGATGATAGAATTGGAAGCAGTCTACCAGGTTTCTGCCAGGATTGTCTGCAATCATCACAGCACTAGTTCAAATGTACTTTTGTTTGAGATTCTTTTTTTTCTAACTTTTGGACTGGTGAGTCAATGCTTAAAATCATTTATTTTATTTTTTTTCCCTAGCAGGTGCTAATGTGATTCTCTTTTCAACAGTCCCTACTTAAATATTTAAGAGCAAGTTTTCCCTGAGTCCAGAGTAGATGGCAGAACTTACCACATGGAAGAAAAGGTACATGGAAGAAAGGAAACCAGTTGTGTTCTCAGGCTTTTCTCTTGTGACTACTGGCCAGTCAACTTCTGAATCATACATGCCCACATGAATTTTGTATTTACTTTTGCCTTCAGTACATCAGAAAATACTATTTCATAAGCTTCCCGAGTCCACAATGAAATATTAGCTAACCAAATTCAACATCATGTTAAAAAATAAGTCAGGTTGAGTTTAGCAATGCAAGAGAGTTTTAATCTTAGAAGAATCTATCAATATAACCCATTACGTTAATGGATTGCAGGAAAAAAAAGAGTGGTTATCTCATGAGATGAGAAACAAAACAGTATTGGATAAAGATCAACACTTATTTGTGATAAAGCCATTTGAAAACCTATGATCAGAAGGTAATTTCCTTAACTTGACAAAGTCATACACAAACATTTTATATAATGGAGAAATATGATATATTGGTCTTAAGATCAAATGAAAAATAAGGAAAAATGCATACTATCTATGGTTATTTAACATAACATTAAAAGTCTTAGATGAATTAATAAGAGATATAAAAACACAAGATAAAATTGAAGTGGAGGACACACAGTCCATTCCTTACAGGTGATAATTATTTATTTACATTAGTAACTCAATAGAATCTACAGATATTATTAGAATAAGATAGAATTCTGAAAGGTTGCCAGATCCAAGATGTATCTGTATTAATTAATAATCAATGACATCCCTCCACCTCAGCAGATATCATCTGAAAAAAATAACAGTCACAAAATAATGTTTCCAATAGAGAACAAAAACAACAATAACTATGGATTCATAATTTTTCTTTGCAGAGAAAAATCAACAAGTGTTTAATAAGCTGAATAAATGGAGATTTCTATTGGATTGATGATGGCAAGGCCTAATCTTGTAAAGACGTTATCTCTCAGAATTAATTTATAAATCCAATGCAATTACAGTAAAAATTCCTGGAGGAATTTTTGAATAACAATAAACATTCTAAACTTGTATGTGAGTGTTAGTATTCACAAAAAGCTAGGTCCATTTTGAAAAAGAAGAGCAAAGTATGGGTCTTGCTACATCAGATATAAAGGCATATTGTAAGTTACTATGATGAAAACAGCGTGGTACTAGTGCAGAGGCAGAAAAATGTGTTAATGGGAAAATAGATATGGTAAGAATAGACTCACATATACACCCAAGCTTGCCAGCTTGCTTTATTTATTTATTTATTTATTTATTCATTCATTCATTCATTCATTCATTCATGAAATACAGAGAGAGAGAGAGAGAGGCAGAGACACAGGCAGAGGGAGAAGCAGGGAGCCTGACATGGGACTTGATCCTGGGTCTCTAGGATCAGGCCCTGGGGCGAAGGTGGTGCTAAACCGTTGAGCCCCCCCCCCCTGCCCCCGGGCTGCCCTACACTCAAGCTTTAGATGATAAACATGGCATTGAATATCAGAGGTAAGTTGGTGTGATACTGTGATTTATATATTTCTTGTATATATTTGGTCCTCATCCATGGTTCCTGGCTCACAGCTCCCAAAACCCTTAGATTTTCCTAAGTGTTGGGAGGTAAAGGTATCTTTTGTTATGCTAATGACGTGACTTTTTTAAAAAGAAAGAGGGGAGGAGCAGAGACAGAGAGAAAAAAGAGAGAAAGAGAGAGAGAGAGAGAATCTTAAGTAGGCTCCATGCCCAGTGCAGAGCCTGACATGGGGCTTGATCTCGTGACCCTGAGATCATGACCTGGGACAAAATCAAGAGTCAGATGCTTAACAGACTGAACCACTCAAGTGCCCCACTGATGTGACTTTTGAAAGCACCCAAAGATAGGGCCTGGTTGCCAGAGAACCAACACTTGGATTAGAGGATTGGAACTTTTAGTTTCATCCCCCTGTCCTCTGGAGAAGGGAGAGAGGCTGGAGACTGGATCAATCATCAACAGCTAATGATTTAATCAATCATGCCTGTGTTATGAAGCCCCAGTAAAATCCCAAAAGGATGGACTCAGAGACTTCAGGGTTGGTGAAAAAGTGGAGATTTGGGAAGAATGGTGCCCCTGGAGAGAGCATGGAAGGTCTGTACCCTTTTCTCTGGAGGTGCCCCTGTAGAGATACCCCTGTAGAGAGACCCCTGGAAGGTCTGTACCCTTTCCCCATACCTTTCACTATGCATCTCTTCCATCCGATTCATTCTGAGTCAAATCCTTTTCTAATAAATGGTAATCTAGCAAGTAAAATGTTTCTCTTGAGTTCTGTGAGTGGCTCTAGCAAGTTAATTGAACCTGAGAAGGATGTCATGAGAACCTCTGATTTATAGTGAGTTGGTAAAATATACAGGTAATTACCTGAACTTGAGACTAGCATCTCAACTCCAAGAAGGAGATTGTGGGAACCTGCAATTCGCAGCCAGTTGGTCAGAAGTACAGTTAACAACCTGGTGCTTGCAATTGGCATCTGAAGTGAGGAGGGGATGTAGTCTTGTAGGACTGAACCCTTAACCTGTAGTATCAGATGCAATCTATGGGTGGATTGTGTCAGAACTGAGTTGAATTCTTAGATACCCTGATGATGTCCTGAGAATGCATGGGAGCCATTCCTCCACATGTTGAAATCAGTGATTAGAGCATCCAAGGAATTGGCTGCCTGGGAAAAATGGCCTCACATAATACAGAAAAATATTTGGTCCACATACCAAGGTGAGCTGCACAGAGATTAAAGCCCAAATGTGATAGGTAAAACTATAAAATTAAGGAGGAAAAAAAGGAGATGTTTACTCTATGATATTGGAAAGACCTTTAAGGTACACACAGACCATATAGTGAAAAAATTCAAGATTTGTCTATATCAAGAGTAAGATTTCTGTTTAACAAAAGGAACCATGGACACTGTTAACAGAAGCATCAACAGGCTGGGAGAAGACATTTGCATGATCTGAGAACAATACAGACTCAAACTTAGAAAATACTAAGAATGGCTGCAAATTAGCAAGGAAAAGATGGGACACTCACTAGAAAAAAGAAGTATAGGATATGAGTCAATGAGTTAATAAGGGAGAAATCTGGAATCAGAACATGAAACCAAATGGATGCTCAACCACACTGGTTGGCAATCAATGCAATGCAAATCAAAATAAGAAGCAAAATATCACTTTATTTTCCTCAGATTGCTGAAAATCAGAAATGTGGAGAATTCCAAATACTATATGGATGTGGGGAAGCAGCAGGATCCCTCACACACAGCTAGTAAGAGGCTATAATGATATAGTCCTTGTGGAGTGCAAAATGACAGCAATAAGTGGGTGTAAGTAGATAGTCTATGACCCAGCAGTCCCACTTCAGAGTAACTCACAAGAGTCCCCGGAGGCATGCTTGAAGGTGTTCATTACAGTGCTCTTGGTGGAAGCAGAGAGTTGGAGGCAACCCAGCTGTCCGTTACGAGGAAATGGATTCATAAAATATGATGAATATAAATGATAGATTTTTTTGCAAGAGTATTTTTGTGAACTGCATGCACTTACCATAACATAAAAATATTTAAAGGCAGTATTGAACAACAAAAGTAAGAAACCGAATGAGATCCACATAAAAGCATTTCACATTTCTCAAGAAAACACATTTGTCCAATGATATATATGCCTATATGTTGGGTTGAAACATATAGAAAGTTTACAAGTGGCGATCTGAAATGAATTAAAAAATTACTTAAAAATAACATAAGTGTTTTGCATGACCTAAAGATGGTAGTATGCTATGACTTGACTAAAATAAAATCTGAACAGAATTTATACACGATTCTGAACATATATGTTGCATATTTAGGGAAGTCTTCCAGGGATCCCAAAAATTCCTCTAAGGTAAATAACTTAGCTGGAGTCTTAGAAGAGATACAACATTGGGATATTGAAAGGCTTCCCTCTATTCTAATAAATATTCATGGAACACAGTCTCAAACTTGGATCACTTTTTAAGCTATATTTGTTTCAAATACCGTGTTAACGGTATTTTTCAAAAGAATATTGTAAAATATATTTTTATTGTTTTCAATTTTCTAAATAACTTTTCCTGCAGTGTTATTGAAACTTACATTTTCTGACTAGTAAAACTGAAATTGGCAACACCTTCATTTGACTTTGTTGCAGATCATAATTGAGAAAATTCTTTTTCTAAAGCACTAGTGTAATTAGATCAGTGCAAATGGGAAATAGTCTCAACTCTATTTTTTAATTTTGAAATGTGTGAATATTTTTGCTCAGATATATTCATAGATACTGCTTTTTTTCATTCAGACTTTCTTTTTCTTTCTCTTTCTTTCTTTCTTTCTTTCTTTCTTTCTTTCTTTCTTTCCTTCCTTCCTTCCTTTCTCTTTCATTCATTTACTCATGAGAGACAGAGAAAGAGGCAGAGACACAGGCAGAGGGAGAAGCAGGCTCCATGCAGGGAGCCCAATGCAGAACTTGATTCCAGGACTCCAGGATCATGACCTGAGCCAAAGGTAGACGCTTAACTGCTGAGCCACCTAGGTGCCCCCATTCAGACTTTCTTCAACAGATATTTTTATAAATCCATCAAGTAACTTATGACCATTTTTCTTTGATGTTGTAAAATTTCTTTCCCTTCAACTAAAAATAGAAGCTATAACAAAAAACTCTTCTTACACATGGAGATACTCCCAAGTTCAGTGCCATAGTTTAGGGACCAACGTCAGGTCACCTCAAAATGTGCCACTTAGGTATACTGATTATTTTTAAACATTAAAAAAAAAAAAAAGGTTTATTTCAGGCAGCCCAGGTGGCTCAGTGGTTTAGTGCCGCCTTCAGCCGGGTGTAGTGCCGCCTTCAGCCGGGTGTGATCCTGGAGACCAGGGATCAAGTCCCACATCGGGCTCCCTACATGGAGCCTGCTTCTCCCTCTGCCTGTGTCTCTGCCCTCTCTCTCTGTGTGTCTCTCATGAATAAATAAATAAAATCTTAAAAAAAAGATTTATTTCTTTATTTTAGAGAGAGATTGAGGGGAGAGGCAGAAGGAGAAGAGAGAGACTCTCACACAGACTTCCTGCTGAGCATGGAACCCCACACGGGGCTCCATCTCAGGATCCTGAAATTATGACCTGAGTAGAAATCAAGAGTCAGTTGCTTAACCAACTGAGCCACCCAGGAGTACTTGATTATTTAAAATAAAAGTTACTTAAAAATATAGCCTTGAAAAGAACACTCTGGCTCCTTTCTCCTTTGCCTCTAGAAAGCAAGAAATAAATTTCTCCTATAAATAGTACCCTCCCTGTAGAAGGAGGTAAAGAGACATCCTTATCACCAAGACAGAAAATTAGGGCCTAGAAGTCTGTATGAAAAATCTTTGTTACTTTTTACTTATTTGCTACTGTAGCCCCAATTGTGTTTAGAATTCCTTACTAATTGAAACTCCTAAAGTTTTCTTTGTTTTGTCAATTCCTTACAGATTTATTGTCTGTCTAAAAATTATAAAAATAACTGCTTGCTTTGGTTATTTCTTGGGGTCTCAATTTCATTATTGGGCTTCTGTAAGCACATAATAAAACTTTTTTTTTCTCCTATTAATCTGTCTTATGTCAATTTAATTCTTAGTCCAGCTGTGAAACTTTGAGAGATAGAAGGAAAATTTTTTCCACTCTATAATAATTAATATGTCTTTTTCATCATTTGAGATTTCATCACTTAACTGATTGAACCCCCTTCTTACAACAGTAAGGGTAAATTTCAATGTCTTCTTGTTGAAAGTTTTTTTTTTTTTAAATAATAACTTTAATTCACAAGTAGCTTTGAAAACTGAAGACTTTTGGTATTCTGCTTGTTCAATAGTATGATTAAGATTTCCAGAAAAATAAAAAAATAAATATTTTCAATTGATTCTGAACAAAAAGCAATCCAAATTTAGATAATTTGTTAGTAAAAAAATCAACAGATTGTAGCACACTTAGGCTCTCTAAAAGTTCAAGGATTTCTAAAATTTTATTGTTGGGTGGTAAAGAGAGACAGTGTGTCCTAAATATTTTCAGCTATTTAACTCTAATTCTATTACAAACGTTTTATAGTTCAGTTACTCTAATATAGTTTGGATGAGAATACGAATAATTTATGTGCCACAACTAATTTTAAGTACATATTTTTTTGTACCGTAAGTACCTTTGATTGGTAAGAATGTGCTTCTTACCACAAGATTGTGTTCCCCTAAAATCTGCATCTTTATTATTACACCTCAAAACCTATAATTTAATCTTCAAGTTCAACATTTTAACTCAGGTTACAATAGCATTTTCAACGATGGCAGGTGTTACTCTCTCAGTAGAATGAACTTCCAAAAAGCTTACTTTGTTCTCAAAAATTAAATAAAAAATGGAACCACTATTGGAAAACCTTGCTTGTTAATTATAGCAGCTGATGATAGTATTGGCATCACTAGGCAGTTTGAATGTTATTTATTGACTGATTGGTGTTTTGCAAAACAGCCATCTATTCATATCTGCCCAAGAAGGTTCAAAATTGAAAATAGAATTAACTGATGGGCAGCCCCGGTGGCGCAGCGGCTTAGCGCCACCCAGGGTGTGATCCTGGAGACCTTGGATCAAGTCCCAAGTCAGGCTCTCTGCATGGAGTCTGCTTCTCCCTCTGCCTGTGTCTCTGCCTCTCTCTCTCTCTCTATGTCTCTATGAATAAATAAAATCTTAAAAAAAGAAAATAGAATTAACTGAGAATAACAATTATTGGATCTAAATGAAAAGTCATGCTTCAAAGAGTGATGAGTAAATACATGTCTGCTTCTCATATGTTAAATAGTTGCCTTTGAGTACAGTTGTCTTAAAGTAATTATAAGCTTTTCAGATAATGTGACTGTTTCACAAAAATGTTTTTGTATTTCTGCTTTTGTGTGTGTGTGATCAGTGCTCTCCCTCTCCTATGGATATATGTCAAAAATTGTTCTGTGCAAATCACATCTTCATCATCAACTTATAAAATGGACTGTGAATTAGGTCAAATTTATGAATTCAGTTTAGGTATTAAGAATGCATGTTTTATTCCAACAGAATGATTTCCAAGTCATTGTTAATGATGATAGTAGTGCATGATTTTTATTTAAGAGCAGGCCACATCTTCCACTTGATGTTTTCTTTTTTTCAAACATTTTGGGCTCAAAATGCATCCATCTGTCTCTATATTTTAAGTAGGGAGTGTAGATTAGCTATTTGTAAATGCATGTCTTATTGAGTTTGAAATGAATTTTTTGACTCTTTATGATCAGTGGTATCAATTGGAATTTGTATTTTGTAGGAAGAATCTTCCCAGGACAATGAAGACAAAGGTGATTCACCATAATAAAGGTCTCATGTTAAGAGATGTTAGTGTATAGCATGATGGACAACAGTTCATGATCAGAGCAAAACTTTTCAGAAGTTAATATGCAAGGGGTGCCTGGGTGGTTCAGTGGTTGAACATCTGCTTTTGGCTCAGGTTGTGATCCTGGGATCCTGGAATCGAGTCCCGCATCAGGCTCCCCACAGGGAGCCTGCTTCCCCTTCTGCCTATGTCTTTGTGTCTTTCTCTGTGTCTCTCATGAATAGATAAATAAAGTCTTAAAAAAAAAAGAAGTCAGTATGCAAGCAGGATACAAATGTCGGTTTACATTAAAGAACATTTGGTTCTTTCATCAGCCATCAGTTATTGGTGAAAATTCTCCTTTTGGAGCACTCAAATATCCTACTCCAGCCATAAAATTACATGGAGACCTGAAGTCCTGACAGGTGGAAACAGTTGCATAGAAGGTGGAATATGACATGTTGAAAGAAAAGAGGAGTGATAGGATTCCTTCTTGGAGAGAATCAAAGGCTGATCAGCTCCCACAGAGCAAGGTGAAACCTCTTGAAGTTTCTGAAAAAAGAGAAAGAATTTTGGACAAAGAAGAGCTTTGTATTCTTGTAAGCAAATACTAGACATCTGTATACAAGAGTAATGTATGAAAATAAAATAAAAATGCCTTGTGTTTTATCATATGACATTTTAATATTTTTTTCTAGTTCAGCATTTGGTTTTAATCTTTGATACAAATAAAACATTCACACACATGCACACACACACACACACACACACACACACACACTACTCCATCCCCCTTCCCTAACATACCCTAACAAATACATTCATTCTACCACTATCCCTAAAATCTTGATCATGGGTAACTCTACATTATCTTTGGTGAAAGCAAACAAGAATTTCCATTTTACTGCTTTACTGAGACACCCATCCTGGAGTTACCACCATCTAGTGACAACTAGGGCTATATAATATATATACTTTTATTTTTCAAAACTAAAAAATTGTTGAAATTTTTAAAAAGTAAAATAAAGAGGAAATAAACAAGAAAATGAATATAAAAACTCTGAAGGAACTCTTTAGTTTATAATATAGCTGCTACAGAACTGTTTGTAAATGAAAGTAATTTTGTTTTCAAATAAATTGGACTTCTTCCAGGTTTCTAACATGTTAACATTTACTTTCTGATGAAAATGTAAACCATACAGATTATGTATTCCTTTGCATTTTAAGCTTATTGAAATTCTATGCTGAGATAATAGTTCTTTTTATTGACTGGTTGTTTTCAATAATAATAATTTGCTATTTTTAAAAGTTCACACTTTAGTTCACAGCTGCCAATGGTGTTTATTGCAAAATAAAAAGAAAAAAACATAAAATAAGTAAACATTGGAGAAGGATGCCATGTATCAAATGGCAAAGCCATCAAACAAACCATAATAAATGTGTGCCAACTCTGTGTGCTCCACCACAGGAGTACTCAGCTGCCATTTCTTATACATATGTTACATGTTATAACTCATATTTTTGCAATTTATGATGTCCCATGTTTCTTAAGGACCCAACTGACTGAAGGCATTTTGTAGGCGGTGTCCCACGCCACAATGTAACTGGCTGCTATACCAACAGCAGTTTTGAATACTTCTCTCACCAACACTTCAACTGTTCCAGTGGCTACTGTCTGAGCACAATTTGTTTTAATGACTAAGCATCCTAAATAATGTCTTAAAAAAGGAGGTATTAGTTATATTATTCCTGGAAAGGTTCAGGAAAAGAAACATGAGTTATAACTAGTCATCTCAGATTTTACCATGTGTCCAGGTCAGAAAATTCACATCCTACCATATGAGATGATGGCAGAAGCTGGAATACAGAATGGAGGTCTACCAAACTACCTTATCTCAACATAAACATTAATAATAGTATTTTGTAAATAAATGGAAAATCCAGGTGGGGTTGGACAGAGAGGCAGTAGGAGCAAATCAGGACTGTCCTGAGAAAGCTGGAAGCAATGGACACTGTCTGTATCACTAATCTTTTGGATAAAAAGAATTATTTTCTGAGAGGAAGTATGCATTCACATGCATACCCAACTGTCATTAACCGAGCTAATGGAGATGGGGCTTAGTAAGGGTAAGACTAAATTGCCAGCAATATCCTGATCTTTACTGTCATGGTCACATGATCTGATGTTTAAAAGATTAGATGTCTAGGGGTTTATTCATTACGGATTCAATAAGCTTTTACTGAATAATAATTTGGATGATGATTGTCTTCCAGTTCTGAGAGAGAGACCCAAACTCTCTTCCCTCCCTGACTCTTAAATTCTGGGTATCAGCTTGTGGTTAAGTATAAGATATTTGGGATGACAGACACAGATGTGAATCACATAATAAAAATAACGATGATCTAAAGGCAGTATTTGAAGAAAGTCAAGTCTTGAAATTGGACAATATTAGGAAAAAGAATGGGAGAAATCCTTCCAACGGGGTCTGTGGGGCAGTACAGAAATCGGTCTGACTGGCCAAGACACAACATAGCTTGAAAACTGCAGTCCTTGAGACCACTAGATAATGGATGTATATATACACAAAATAATGGGAATTCCAAAGAAGGATTCCAACCCTTTTCTGGGGAATCAAGGCAAGTGTCAGCCCTTGTAACCACTAGATAATGGAGATATATATGCAAGTATATGTTTTATACACATTTGCACACACACACACATATATATATGCAAAACCATGGGGATTGCAAAGAAGGATTCCAAACAATCAAAGCAAGGGTCACAAAGACAGTTACATTGAAGGAGCAAGAGGGCCATGACAAATGAACAATGGATGGAATGTTCTATGCAGAGAGAGAAGTGTATACAAAAGCAAAGCAACGTGAAAGCCCTTGTTACCTAGTGATAAGTTAAAAAGGCAGAAGCTGAAATTTTTGAGCACATCAATTTATGTCTGCTAAAGGATGGGACTAGACAAAAATATGGGAAAATGGAAATTGTTTGGTTTTAGAATTGTGGAACTTCTCTTTTTTGTTAGCTGCTATTAATAAAATATAATTGTGATAACAGTCTGAAGAAATTATTTTGGTTGAATTGAATTCATAAAAAGAATAATTTTTCAATTGGATTTTTCTCTGTTTTGGTCACTGTGCTCATAATGAATCAGCACACTGACACAATTATAATATGTTTATAATAATTGAGGTTAACACATTCCTTAGCCAACTATTGTTATTCTGAGTACGAGTAGGACTTTTCTCCAAATGTGGAAAGTATGAACTCTTATTAATTATCTGCTTTCTTATGATTTCATCACCTTCATCCCTCCTGAGTGCCTTGAGAGCTTTCATCAATGTGAGGTTTAATTTTAGTCCAACCAAGCTGAGTGCCTGTATGTTTACCCCTGATAAGTGCTATGCAAAAATAGATGGAAACTGGTAGGAGTTGTCACTATTATTTTAAAATGCAGGAGTTAATTTGGCTTTCACAGAAAAGGAAACTCTCCCTAGCTGTGACAGGTAGATGTAGATCCAGAAATATTGTGTCTTTTGCTCTCTAGCCTGTCCTTTTTGGCTCTGCTATGCATAAAGCCTGGACATCTTCCTCCATGAGAAGCATAAGCCACAAATCAGGGGTGGAGGCAAAGGTACCCTTAGCAATTTAAAACATTTCTGAGTTGCCCTGGATAATTTTAGTCACCTTTAATTCTTCTTGTACAACAAGAATAGTTTAATTGTGCCATTTTCTTGTCTTTATTGGTGGCAATTATGACAGTGATGTCCTTGCCAAGGTGCTTGGGTGGCTCAGGTGGTTGAACGTCCAGCTGTGGATCTCAGGTCTTAGGTCTTGATCTCAAGTCTTGATCTCAGGTCAGTGTCATGATTTCAAGCTTCATGTTGGGCATGGAGCCTACTTAAAAAACAAAACAAAACAAACAAACAAAATCCCCCCAAAACATCATGTTCTTTTCAATTTCAGACTTGAGGTCTGGCTTGAAGAGTGGATGAGGATCTGAGATATCTGGAGGTAATTTCAGATTATCTATCAGTTTGACATACTATCTTCAGTGAGCTGCTGGGGGCTCAAGTTTCTTTGTGAAAAATGGGATAGTACTTACTCCCAGGGTTGTGTCCAGGTCAAATACAATGATGCATAGGAACTACTTTCTAAAAGTATAAAGTACTAGGAAAATTTGCGTTAGTTTTCAAATTTATCAAGAAGTTAACTCTGGGCACCTGGGTGGCTCAGTCGGTTAGGTGTCTGCCTTCACCTCAGGTCATGATCTCAGGGTCCTGGGATGGAGCCCTGCATCTGATTCCCTGCTCAGCAAAGTCTACTTCTCTCTCTCCTTCTCCTCCTCCCTGCCACTCCTCCTGCTTATACTCTTTCTCTCCCTCTCACTCTCTCAAATAAATAAATAAATAAAATCTTAAAAATAAGAAACTGATTCATACATAGAGGTATTAAATTGGTGCATTTAAATATGTTGGTAGTTTTGAGCAGTGGTTTCTTCCATGATTAAATTAAATTAAATTAAATTATTAAATTAAATTAAATTAAATTAAATTTCTTCAAGGTAAAAAACATAGTATGTGAGCTTCTACCATTGTGATAGAAATGTAATTCCTTTTTATTGCCTTTTTATTTTCCAAATCAAGCTAGTATCAACATTTTATGATAAATACGTATATCTATTCATTTAAACAGCAAAGACTTGGAAGCCAGAATGATATGCCTAATGAGAGGAATAGCTACTATTTATAGTGCTTATTATGTGTCTCTGTAATAAGTGCTATATATGAATTTGCTAATTGAACATTCAGAATGATTTCATGAGATAGATTCAATTCAGGTCCATTTTACACATGAATAAACTAAGACCTAGAGAGGTTCGGTTGTTTTTTAACCAACACTGGGCTTCCCCACGCTCCTTAGAGACACTGTGTTGTATTGGACCTTGGACCTTGGACCTTTGACCTGAGCTTGAATTTCATCTTCATGACTAATTAGCTAAGTGACTCTGTGTGAAGTTATTTCAAATGTGTAAGACAGAGTTTCTACTTTTGTAATGAAATAGGTTAATGTGAAAATAAATGTGCACTAATGGATTGTGGTAAAGAGATTTGTGGAATATTTTTTACAGGGCTTAGCATACTGCAAGTACCCAATGACAGGCGGTTGCCATTATGATGATGATTATTGTTGTTCTTACCTCAATGATGCTTTTTGGTACTTGGCAGTGTTACAAAAGTGAGACAGGTCCCTAGCTGCAAGGTGTTTAAAGCAAATTTTTCCAGGGGTTATCCTCTAATCATCATTGCTGAGCATAGTCTAAAAAGTGTCACCAGCCTTGGTTGTAAATTACCAGCCTTTCTTCGCCTTACCAGTGACCAGCCTGGTTATGTCCATTTCCACCCTCATCTTCTCCTTTGGGCCTGATGCAGGCCCTTTGTATGATAGAGGCCTTGGCTCTCCCTTAATAATGATTTTGACTCTTCTTCAAGGTGAAACCACCTTGGGCTGCCCTGGTGGACACCTTCTTGCTCTTGTCCAGGGAAGATGCCCACACTCCTTCCCCTGTGTTCCACTTTGACTTCCTGAGGAACCCTTTAATGTGGTGTATGATAGAAAAAATGAAGTAAGCCTCTCAAAGAGGTCTCTCTCAGTTTCAGAGCTGGTGGGTTCACTGTGTGCCAGGCTCTGTGGAACAGGCCATGGATCCTTGAGAACCGTTATCCAGAGAATGAAAGAGAAGTACTCTTTCATACATAGTTGGCACTCACCAAATATTTGCTGAATGCACAGATTTTCCAATTTCATCTATACAACAACTCCAGTCAAGAGGTAGGTGGTGTCATCCATACTGTACTGACAAGTGCAAGCCAAAGCTCAGAGTATCTGTCATGTGCTAGGCTACCTGGCTAGCTAAGGCTACCCGGTATCTGCTAAAGATTTGAGTCAGGATTCTAATCTGAGCTGTTTGACTCTGGTGTCTGCCCCTCAGCCACTATGAAGTATGGTCTCTCATGCTTTGGGTCTCTAGGAAAAGTCTGAAAACATCAGACTTAAAAGTCAGATGTAGTACTTAGTGCAAGGTGTTTGAAATGCTGTACATTTTCTACTCCCTATCTTATACTGGTTTCTACTGGTGCTTTGGTTATAGCAACATATTAATTAGAGATCATTTTGTTATCAAATCGTCCCCATCCCTAAAGTATGAATATGAAATTAAGGTGGACACTTCTAAGGATTGGAAGGTCCTAGAACTCCATTTAAAAATTGAGATATGGGGGATCCCTGGGTGGCGCAGCAGCGCCTGCCTTTGGCCCAGGGCGTGATCCTGGAGACCCGGGATCGAATCCCACATCGGGCTCCCGGTGCATGGAGCCTGCTCCTCCCTCTGCCTGTGTCTCTGCCTCTCTCTCTCTCTCTCTCTGTGACTTTCATAAATAAATAAAAATTTAAAAAAATTGAGATGTGGGGCCTTAGGCAACTTGTGGTATTTAAATGTCTTGTCCTTCTTGTTTATCAGCTGGGTCAACCTATTACCATGGCACTGGAAGTCAATGAAAACAACCACTAGGCTTCATGACCCTGTTTTATGTGTCCTTGAGCCTTTTAGCTCTTGCCTGGTTTACTCTCTTTCCAATTCTATGACATTTTGGATTTATTTCTTGCTTTTAAAAAATATTTTGTTTATGCATTCATGAGAGACACACAGAGACAGAGAGATAGTGAGGCAGAGGGAGAAGCAGGCTCCCCGCAAGGAGCCTGATGTAGGACTCGAACCCGGATCCCAGGATCATGCTCTGAGCCTGAAGGCAGACACTCAACTGCTGAGCCATGCAGGTGTCCCTTATTTCCTGTTTTTAATTATAAATTTGGCTTGTCTGTTTTTTAAGCTCAGGATTCCTTAGAATATGGCTTATACTAATTCTTGGCTCCTCTTCCTTTTTTCTTTTTTTTTTTCACTCACTCCTTCTTTCACATGTTTAGACTCTAGAAAATCCAATGTACTCAGACTTGAAACTTCATCTTATCACTTGCCTGACTATGGGAAGTTCCTTAGTCTCTCTAGACCTTATTTTTCACATGGTAATAATGATAATATCTGTCATAGATGGATATTGTGAGGATGAAATGAATCAACGTATAAAAATGCTTGGAACACTGCCTGTCATATAGTGAGGGCTCTATAAGTTTGCCATTCCTTTTATTATTGTAATTCATTTCTTCATAATTTATTAGGTATACTTTGTGCCAGACATTATGCTATAGTAAATGAGGGATATAGTACACATACCCTCTGGGACATCATAGTTTATGAGAGAAATAGATATATAATTAAATAAGAATTGATAGTATGTTTTATGAGTTATGGGACAAGAAATTACAGAGAAATGTGAAAGCACAAATCAGAGGCATCCACTAAGTGCATAAATTAGGGGTTCAAGGAAGGCCCTACAAAAAAAAAAAGATACTTAAGCAGAGACCTCAAAGTTAAGCAAAGAAGATAAAGCAAATAGGTATAACACATAGACCTCCTTCAGCTTTTACAGGGCCCAGGAAGAGTGTGCAAGTAGAGGCATACATATCACAGGCCTATTTGAAATTTTGAATTAAACAAATAATTAAATCAACTACATTTTATCTTGCCTACACTGAAAAGATACCTTTTTTAAAAACAGATTTTTAAAATTTATTTATGAGAGAGAGACAGAGACACAGGCAGAGGGAGAAGCAGGCTCCATGTAGGGAGCCTAACATGGGACTTGACCCAGGATCAAGCCCTGGGCTGAAGGTGGCGCTAAACCGCTGAGCCACCAGGGCTGCCCTGAAAAGATGTTTTCATAACAACCTGGAAGACTAGCTTCAAAAGACGCTAAGTTCTGTGTTCCAATGCAGCAGCACAGGGACAGCTATCCCTGGCTCCTTCCTGGTCACAGAAAAACTCTTTCTTCTTTGTGTCCTCAGATCGGTCAGACCCCCACAGACCCAGAGAACATAGACCTTGGAAACAAGCTTGAGGCCACATGAACAGAAAATTCTGGCTCCTGGTACCAAGGGTGAGGTCTAGAAGGAGAAAGCATGGCGTCTAGGACTCCCATTCTATGAAGAGGGCCACTGTTAGATGGGGACCAGACTAGTACTTTGAAAGCAAGGATTCTCAAAGTTTAAGATTAACCGAAATCATCTGGAGGGTTTATTAAACAGGTATCTGGGTTCCACCTTGCTGAGTTTCTGATTCAGTAGGTTGGTGTTGGGGTTCAAGAATCTGCATTTCTATCAAGTCCCGAGGTAATGTTGATGCTGCTAGTCTGGGAACTATGTGAGAATCACTATTGTCAGCCTCTCTTATTGAAATCTAGGGGAGTGGGGTTTATTGAATCCAGGACTGCTTCTGGTGGAGGGGACAATATGATAAGTGATGCAGAGACAAGTGAAGCCAGTGTTACATACATGAAAGTGATCCCCGTACCTTCTCAAGCTCTAGCACTGGGAAGTTACCCTGGTACAGGCCAATGTGTCCATGTTGGGATATTGCCATATAAAATGACATCTGACCAGAATACCAGGGTCAAGTGCCAGAACTCTGGGGTGAGAAGTCTTCCTTTCCTGTTTGTGTAGCAGCAGGGATCGTGGATCAGGAATCTGCCAGAACCTAGATGGTATCTTACGTACAATATTTTTCCCCTTAAATTTTCATACATTGTCATTGCTATTCAGTCTCTATAGCTCAGCTCCAGGTGGACATGGTAAGCCTCCAAGCTACTGATTTTTGTAATGAAACACCCAATGGATTAGATTGCCTAGTAATCTATAAAGGATTCATCTGATGAGCAAAAAATAACATGTTTAGGTTCTTCTAGGAACTATCTGTTTACTCTACTTTGATGGTAAGAATTACATTAAGGCTGAACCTTAGCTGTGGAGATCAATACCAAATGGATTTATTTAGCACGTGCAGGAGAAAATGGCAGAAGCGTCTGTTAACCTGATGACATTTTGTGCTGTTATTGAAAGTTCATTATTTAACTGATGTTGTTACACAGGAAAGCAGAACTTTCAAGTATTATTAGATATGCTGACTGAAGCAAAGGCTGTAGCACAAGAGTCTGAACACTGTTTTGTTTTGTTTTTTCCTTTTCTTCCTCCCTAGTCTAGTGTGTCCTCAAACATGTGTGTGCTGTGCTTTAGTATTTGTACTACACAGATTTTTTTCCTCTGCCTCTCTTTTAATTTCTTAGAAGGACTTTCTCTTTTTTTATGGAGTTCAGGACCAATGGGCAGTGTTTGCCAAGTTATAAGGTCCAGGCTGAGTCCAGGGCAGAGCAAAAGCAGGATAGGCAGTTGCAGAATTTATAGAAGCAGGTGTAGTCTGACCAAATAGGTAGCAGGATCATGCAACAGATCCAAGAGAGGAGAGATAAGTGACAGGGTATGACACAGGAAGAACAGAACAAAGAACTACCATGTAATAGGTAAACTGATATGATCAGATATAGGCCATGGAGGCTGCTCAATTAGTTGGACTGCTTTCACTAGCTATATATTCTAATGCCCATAAACCATTTTTAATATTCTGATTTTTTTTTAAAGATTTTATTTATTTATTCATGATAGTCACACAGAGAGAGACAGAGAGGCAGAGACACAGGCAGAGGGAGAAGCAGGCTCCATGCACCGGGAGCCCGACGTGGGACTCGATCCCGGGTCTCCAGGATCACGCCCCGGGCCAAAGGCAGGCGCCAAACCGCTGCGCCACCCAGGGATCCCTTAATATTCTGATTAAACTTACTTTGGTCTATTTCATTACTTAAATGGATTCATTGGGCCCTGTTAAAATATTTGGAAATAATTGAGTTGCTTGTAGTCACATGGTTTTCCTTTAATCAAATGAAAAACAATAAAACAAACAAACAAACAAAAACCACCCCAAATCTTTAAAGGCATTTGCTCAGATTACTGTCTTTGTGGTGAAGGTTCTAAGTGCACTCAAGAAAAATGTATATTCTACTGTTAGAGATTGGATTCCTCTGTATCTATTAGCCCAAGTTGATTGATGGGGCTGTGTGGTCCTTCTATATCCTTAGATTTTTCTGTGTCTTATTCTATGTATTACTGAGAGAGAAATATTAAATATCCTAGTGTAATTTGGATTTGTCTATTTTTTTAATTCTTTAAAACACTGCTTGAGGCATTTTGTGTTCAGTGTATATAAATTTAGGATTGCAATGTATTTTGGCTAAATAACACTTTTATCATTATGTCATGTCTTCTTTTTATCCCTGGCAATTTTCCTTATTCTGAAGTCAGCTCTGTGTGCTATAAATAGTCACTCCAGTTTTTTTTTTTTTAAAATTAGTGTCTGGATTACATATCTTTTTAAATTCTGTTATTTTAAAATTATCTATAACATTGTTTCAAGTGGATTTTCTGTAGAGAGCATATAGTTGGATTTTTTTTGTTTTGTTTTATTCAATCCAACAATCTCTGCCTTTTAATTGGTACATTTTAACTATTTACATTTAATATAGTTATATGGTTGGATTTAATGCAGTCCTTTTCATTTATTTATTTATTTATTTATTTATTTATTTATTTATTTATGATAGTCACAGAGAGAGAGAGAGAGAGAGAGAGAGAGAGAGAGAGAGGCAGAGACACAGGCAGAGGGAGAAGCAGGCTCCATGCACCGGGAGCCCGATGTGGGATTCGACCCCGGATCTCCAGGATCGCGCCCTGGGCCAAAGGCCTGCGCCAAACCGCTGCGCCACCCAGGGATCCCTGCAGTCCTTTTCCTATTCATCTTCCATTTGTCCCTTCTAGTTTTCATTCTTTGATTTCCCCTCTTCTTCTTTTGTTAAATTAGTTGAATATTTTCAAATTTCCAATTTCTAATTTTGACTTGGATAGTTTTTCTTTAGTGGCTAAACTGGGGATCATAACAACACACTAAACTTTATACATTTTACTTATAAATAGTATTTTATTTTAAGGAATGTACAAGAAGCTTATGACCATTTAGGTCTCTTTACCAGCCTCCCATTATGAAGTGGCTGTCATATGTTTTACATCTCCATATGTTAAAAATCCCATCAGAGAGTGGGATAATTTTTGTTTCATTATCACACATAATTTTAATAATTTTTAAAAATTTTTTAAAAATTTATTTATGATAATCACACACACACACACACAGAGAGAGAGAGAGAGAGAGAGAGAGAGAGAGAGAGAGAAAGGCAGAGACATAGGCAGAGGGAGAAGCAGGCTCCATGCAGGGAGCCCGACGTGGGATACGATCCCGGGTCTCCAGGATCGCACCCTGGGCCAAAGGGAGGCGCCAAACCGCTGCACCACCCAGGGATCCCCTTAATAAAGTTAAGATATGACCTATAGTGTATTCTCTTTACACATGCTTACCATTTCTATTGCTCTAACTTCATTCCATGATTTCTTTTGCTATCATTTACATTTCACCTAAAGAACTGCCTTTCTGGGTTCCCTGGGTGGCGCAGCGGTTTGGCGCCCTCCTTTGGCCCAAGGCACGATCCTGGAGACCCGGGATCGAATACCACGTAGGGCTCCCGGTGCATGGAGCCTGCTTCTCCCTCTGCCTGTGTCTCTGCCTCTCTCTCTCTCTCTCTCTCTGTGACTATCATAAAAAAAAAAAGAAAAAAAGAACTGCCTTTCTGCATCTCTTTTAAGGTGGGGACGTTTACTTCCCTCTGAGAAAGTCTGCATTTTGCTTTTATTTTTGTGAGATAATTTCACTTATTGTTGGATTCTAGGTGGACAGTTCTTTTCTTTGAGAAAAATATGGTCCTACTGTCTTTTGGACTCCCTGGCCTATGATGGCAATCTGCAGTCATCTGATTTTTTGTCCTATGATACGTAGTATGTCATTTTCCTTTGGCTGCTTTCAAGATTTTTATAAATCTTTATTTTTCAGAAGCAATGTGATTATAATATGTGTTGGCATAATTTTCTTTAAGTTTACCTTGTTTGGAATTTTCAGTGGCTCTTGGATCTGTAAACTTATATCTTTCACCAAATATAGGCATCTTTCAGTCTTTCTTTCTTTCTTTCTTTCTTTCTTTCTTTCTTTCTTTCTTTCTTCTGTAAAGATTTTATTTATTTATTTATTTGACCAAGAGTGAGAGAACACAAGCAGGGGGAGCTGCAAAGGGAGAGGGAGAAGCAGACTCCCCGCTGAGTAGGGACCCTGATGCAGGACTTGATCCCAGAACCCTGGGATCATTACCTGAGGTGAAGGCAGATGCTTAGCCAACTGAGCCACCCAGGTGCCATATTTAAAAAGAAAATAAAAAGATTTTATTTATTTATTCATGAGAGACAGAGAAAGAGAATCAGAGACATAGGCAGAGGGAGAAGCAGGCTCCAATGTGGGACTCAATCCCAGGACCCTGGGATCACTACCTGAGCCAAAGGCAAAGACTTAATCACTGAGCTACCCAGATGTCCCCAGTTATTATTTTTAAAATATTTTCTCTGCATCAGTCTCTTACTTCTTGATTCTGGTACTCTTATCATGTTAGACCTTTGATGGTTGGTCCCACAAATCCCTGAGTCTTTTTAAATTTTTCTTATATTATCTGTTTTTCCCCTCTCTGTTGCTCAGATTAGGTAATTCCTATCGCTCCTTTTAAGTTTACTGACTCTTTCCTCTGTTTTCTTGATTCTATCATTGAGCATCTTCAGTGAACTTTTTATATAAGATATTATATATATTTTAAAAAATTTCCATTTAGTTCTTGGTCCTATTTTATTCTTAAAGAATCTTACTTTATCTTTTCTTTATTTTATTTTTTTAAAAGATTTATTTATTCATTCATGAGAGACACACACACACAGAGAGAGAGAGAGAGAGAGAGAGAGAGAGAGAGAGAGAGAGGCAGACACACAGGCAGAGGGAGAAGCAGGCTCCATGCAGGGAGCCTGATGTGGGACTTGATCCCAGGTCTCCAGGATTACACCCTGGGCTGAAGGCAGCACTAAACCGCTAAGCCACCTGGGCTGCCTTCATTTCTTTATTTTTTAAAAAGATTTAATTAATTTATTTGAGAGACTGAGAGACAGAGCATGAGTAGGGGAGGAGCAGAGGGAAAGGGACAAGCCAGCTCTGCACTGAATCTGTGGAGTCCAAGGTCGGGCTCGATCTCATAACCCTAAGATCATGACCTGAGCCAAAATCAAGAGTCATTTGCTTAACCAATTGAGCCACCCAGGTGCTCCAGTTCTTGGTCCTATTTTAAGGTTTCTGTTATTTTTTGGTGAGAACTTTTATTTCTCTGTTTTTTTTAAAGAGTATTTGTTCTCCCTTTTCAGAGCTAGTTAGAATTTTAGCTTTAAAGTTGTTGTATGATTGTTCTAACATTTGTTTGATCTCAGGAATGGCATCTATTGATTGCTTTCCCCCCTGAGAGTTGTATAAGTTTTTCTGGTTCATTGTGTATTAAGAAAATTTGGGAATACTGTCTATGTTGAATATTATGATATTAGACTCTGCTTTCTGTTTAAAACATGTATGTGATGTAGATTAGTTTTTGGTTTAGTAGTCAGTCTGGTTAGGTTCAGACTGCACATCTTGATCCACTTTTTAAAAAAACATTTTATTTATTTATTCGAGAGAAAGAGACAGAGAGAGAGAGAGAGAGAGAGAGAGAGAGAGAGAGAGAGAGAAGAGAGAGAGAGAGAGGCAGAGACATAGGGAGGAGGAGAGGCAGGCTCCATGCAGAGACCCTGATGTGAGACTTGATCCTGGGACTCCAGAATCACACCCTGAGCCAAAGGCAGATGCTCAACCGCTGAGCCACTCAGGCATCCCTTGATCCACTTTTTTTTTTTATGCGAGCTCTTGTTCTAATGTGAATTATTTTTTCAAACTCCTTGCAGTGCTAATTCCAGTCAGTTTCATGCATATGCAATTTCAAGGGTAACTCCTGAACCTTATATGCAAATTTAAATATGCCTTTTCTCTAGCTGCCTCCTTTCCATTATCCCCTCTACCTCTCTCCTGGTTCCCATAGTTCTCTCTTCCTGGGTTCTATCCCACAGGCTTCACTAAAGAGGAGAAGGATTCTGCTTCTTTTCCTAACACTTACCTGGTTGTACTACACTACTTTTAGTTGCTCGTGGGGAAGCAGAGAGATCCTCATTCTCTGTTGGTGTTTGCTTGGTGTACAGTGAAGAGAACTGATATGAATCGACCCTGCAGAGTTCACTGCCTTCGTACCAGTGAGGGGATGCAGGGATGCTGCCTTTTGCTGCCATTTCGTTGGCATGAAGTGAGGAAACCAATAGGACTCTGCCCCACAATGACAGGGCAGGGAAGGAAAGGGATCCCATTTCTTTGCTGGCACATACTTGATTCAGGGTGGGGACATTCTGAGGACTCTGCTTATCAGGGTCCACACCAGGCTTGTTGGCAGAAGGGGGAGAATTATACCACTTCTTTGGTACTGTGCATCTGGAGTAGAGCAGGTAAAGTCAAGAGTTCTGTCTCATGGGAGGCCCCTCTTTCCAGTCCTCTGGCTGGAGAGAGTGAACTTTCCTTGGGATTTTGTTTGTTTGTTTATACTTATGGACTATTCTGTATTTTGGGCTGCTTTAGCACTTGAGCTAGGATATATAAAATGCAAACATATCTCCAACTAATTAACCACTTGGTTATGCCCTTATTCTCAAAATCCTTTTCTGGTCCACTGCTTTTTTTTTTTTAAATTTTATTTATTCATCACACACACACACACACACACACACACACACACACGGAGAGAGAGAGAGAGAGAAAGAGAGGAAGAGAGAGGCAGAGGGGGAAGCAGGCTCCATGCCGGGAGCCTGACATGGGATTCGATCTGGGGTCTCCAGGATCATGCCCTGGGCTGAAGGTGGTGCTAAACCACTGAGCCACCCGGGCTGCCCTGGTCCACTGCTTTTATTACTTTTCAGAGTCTTCTGATATTTAAGCCAAGGTTTTAAATTGTAGCTAGTGAGAAAGATAGAGTTGAATGTGCTTACTGCCTTTTGTCTGGAACCAGACATTCCAAACCTCTAGCATGGTAGACTCTAGTTGCTGACTTCATTTCTTTTCCACTCACTGTTCAACGCACTCCAAGCAACATTTAGTCTCATTTCCCCACCAAATCTTTCACCAAGATATCTAGGATTTCCATAGTGCTAAAGTCAACCAGATTTAATCTTTCAGTAGAATTTGTCATTCTTGAAACAATGTCTCCCTGATTTTTGTGACACAGTAATCTATAGTTTTTATTCTACTTATGAAGTTGTTCTTCCTCTAGCTTCTTGGAGGATCACAATCCTTTGCCTAGCCATTAACAATTTTCATTCTTCAAGGCTCACCACTAGACATTCTTTTATTTTATTCTCCTCTCTGTCTCCCTCCACAATTTCATCTGTGCCCAAAGCTTTCATAACAATCTATACATAGATGGCTTATCAACTTATATCATCAGCTCATATTTCTCTTCTGACCTCTCGACATTAATGTCCATCAGCTTCCTTGCTGTCTCAATTTTAAACTCTTCATGTCTGGAATGGTCTCATGATCATGCATGCAAAGTCTGATGATTTCCAGTGTCCCTTATCTATCTTGTTCTGTGGTTATTTGACATTCTTCTTCCTCTCAGTTATCAATATCCAGTGTTTTACAATTGGTTTCACCTCTTAAATATCTCCACGTATGTCCATATCTCTTTATCTTCATGGTGATGATCCAAGTTTAAGCCTTATCATCTTTTACCAGGATTATCACAATCATCATCTTTTAGCATATTGCCCTACATTGCATATTTTCTCTTCCAATCAAGATGAGCTCTTTAATAGACAAGTCTGATCATGTCAGTCTGTGTGCTTAAAAGCAATTTGCTTTTAGGATAATTTTTATCTTAGATCACAAGACCTCTTCTGATTTGGTCCCTGCTTAAGTCTCCAGTTTGATCAATTAACTCATTCCTGCACTCATCTGGTAAATATTTATTGACTGTCCATCATGTGTCAGCAAAGTGTTCTTATTGCTGGGCATATAGCAGTAAACAGAACGAAGTCCTTGTTTGTATGGAGCTTATATTCTTGTGGAAGGACAAATACACAAAAGGCCCACCCAGATGAACAGTATGGCATTTGTTGATGAGTGAGAACATGAGAACCTCTTGATGTAAGGGGATCGTGGGGCTGTTATTTTAATAGGGTTAACAGGGAAGTTCTCACTAAGAAGGTGACATTTGGGCAGGGACCTGAAGGAAATGACTGGGCAAGCATGCCAACACCCGAGGGAAGAACATTTCAGGTTTAGGGAACAGTCTGTCAGAGCTCCTTCCACATTGTCTCATTCCTTCACCATTTCCATGCATTGATTCGTGGCCTGCTTTTGCACCTAATAGTCAGCACCTGTATATCTGTCAGAGGGTTGCCCTCCGGCTGCCAAAGCCTGCCTTCTTGAAGTGCTTGGTAATTTATATCTCTCCAGGGACATCCTTTATCCAGGAACTGTTGGATGTGATGAGTGTGAGTGCATGAGTGTAGATATTTAAGCTCCCCTGTCCCTAGTCAGGAGAACTCTGGGTGTGACCTACCTTGTCCCCAGAGGTTCTCTGCAGGATTAAGACAGTTATCCTCTGCAAGAACTTTTCTTGACATCAAGATCTCATTTGGTTTCTCTCCTTTGGTTTCTCATTTCTCCATTTCCCCACTGTTTTTTTTTTTTTTTCCTCCTGAGAATGTTTCCTAGTAAATTCCATTCATTAGGATTATTGTGTTAGGGGATTGCCCCTAGAAAACCCAAATGAAGTCAGATGCTATATGACATATAATAGAAATCCTGCATTGGTTTGAAAAGAGAATTGCAAAAGTAGAATCAAATCATCACATGAAATATAATAGTAAGAATTGTGGAACTAAAGGACTAATGACACATGTGTCTTGTCATTCAGGGCCATATCTGTGTGTGAATTAAAGATTTGTATGGGTTAGGTCATGGCACATATCAACTTGCAATAAATAGATCACTAGCAGCAGGAGTATAGTAGTAAATACATAACGAGAAATTTTTATGTTCCCAAGTTCAGCAATAACTGCATTAAGTAACTATTTAATCCAGATTTCAATAGCGTCACAGTTCTCTTAGAAATTTGCTTCACAAGGATACTGGAAAACATCTTATTAAAACTGCCATTAATAGTATTCACTGGCAGACTTTAGATTAAGTATAAGATTGGGAACAGGGCCTGGAAGTTATTAATATTGTTTTGTAGAATATAGTTACGCATATAGTCATTCTTTACGCAAGCATTACAAAAACAGATTAAAAATAAAATTGGTTTTGGGGTTACATGTCTTTTTCTCTTGAATGCAACAATGGTCCTTTAATTTCAGCAGAATTATATAACATGTTACATTAAAGTTAATGTTAATTTGAATTTAATTAATTTCATACTTCGTATTTAATTTAAATATGGTTTATATTTGTTGCATATGAGCCATCAGCATAAGGACTTTATACCTTATTTTATATCTCCATATTTTAAAGTAATATTATGATAAAAATAGAAGCAAGGTATTGGTAGTCTCAATAATTTATTTCATTAAAAGGGGTCCATATATTACTGATGCTTGAGAAACACTCTCTAATCCATTTTATTGTAATCCATTTTAATTTAAAATGTGGTCCCTGAGCCAGTTACAAAGTTTTGGGCCCCAGCCAGACTTGCTGAATCAGAAACTCTGCAGTTAGAGCTCCAGCCCTCTAGGTGATTTTGATGAGCGCTAAAGTTCCAGAACAACTCCCCTAACTCTTTCTCTCATCCTCTCTTGGGTTTCTCTAACTACACTCCCCTACAGAGCTGGGAAGGGAATCTTTCTAGAGTGTATTTATCACCCCACTTCTCCTTTATGTACCTTAATAGCTTAGCCTCTCAAAGACAGTTATCTGTAAAATGGGAATAATAATGCCCTCCAACCAGTTGTTGAGGGTAAGCATAAAGTAAGCACTAATTGTGAGGGTCACTTTTCATTCTTCTCCCCATTGCTTTTGCCATTAGCATTAGGGGAGCCATTAGCCTCCCATTGCCTAAGGAATTAATTATACATGTTTTGTAAATTTGGGAATTTAAAACCATATGAATTTTCATGGAAGATGATAGCCAACTTTCCATCCTCCTTTGTACTGATGTTAGATCTCAGATGTGCCCGCCTCCGACTCTGAGTTGAGAGTGAATGACTCCAAGTAGCAGAGAAGGACCTGTGTTGGCCTAGTCATGTAGCAGTAGCAGTGGCACTGGTTTTGGGGAGCAGCAATGACAGAGTTTCTAATGGTGTCCACTGTCTGGTACTCACAGTGTCTGTGGGAGAAGCGATGAGACAAGGGTGTGAGCCTAGGACTAATTTTGAGGATGATTTTGGCGGTATCTCTGGCTGCTTAGCTTCATTTTTCTTGCTTGTCTTCTGTGCCTGATTTTCCAGGATTTGAGGAGATTCTGTGAGCTGTTCCTCATGTTTTAACCTTATTTTTTTTCTTGGGGGTAAATCGCCTAATCACAGTAACTCTTGCTTCTTTATCTGTGCCTGTGACATCCTCTGTCTGGGAAATTCTTCCTGCCACGTTTTTTGCCTGGAAAAATCCTATATATCCTTTAAGACCCATTAATTCTAGCTAGTGGTAAT
Organism: Nyctereutes procyonoides; assembly: GCF_905146905.1. Lineage (NCBI taxonomy): Eukaryota > Metazoa > Chordata > Mammalia > Carnivora > Canidae > Nyctereutes > Nyctereutes procyonoides. Next base: position 6,540,999 of record NW_026575030.1, on the reverse strand, counting down.
TTCTCACTATTGATGATTAGATATCTAATAGGTGGCTTTCTTTTTTTCTGAACAAGAACACTGAAATAAAATACCGAGATACTTAGAAAAGCAATTACTAAAAATAACAAAACTTCCTTTTGCTAGTAAACCAGTAGGACCTTTCTTTCATCTATCATTTCTGTAATTGGTACTGCCTGCTTTTTTTCTGAGAGATTTATGTCATTGAGGCAATTGTTATTGTAATGGAAGATAATAATACATTTTAGCATTATGACATACCTAGCCCACTATATAATGAGGGGCCTGGAATATGATGAAGATTACTGATAAGAGGAAACAATGTACAAATAAAACCACGAGGTCAAATTGTCTCATAATGTACTCAGGCCCAGTTCTGGGTACAGTGCTTGATTTCCAAGATATTTTCCATCCTCTCTCATATGTAGCAAACTGTGGAGTTTAGAGTTCTGGCCTTGGACCCTGTTTAGTTTGAGGCAACCTGATCATCAGTGGTTTAGGAATCTAAATTTAAACCAATCGCACCTGATATTATACTTGTCTAAGTGAATATGGCTCAATCAGACTAAAAGACTTGATTCTTATTTCCTCCCCACTTCATCTATCTATCTATCTATCTATCTATCTATCTATCTATCTATCATCTATCTATCATCTATCTGTCTTCCTGGACAGGAGACATGAGGCTTCAATGACCATCAAGGACCAAACTGCAACCTCACATTTGAAGCCAACACTATAGACAAGCAGAAAGGAAAGACAGAAAAATATCTGGGTTTGGTGTCATTGAACTACTAATCCACCAGCCTTGAATCCTACCCAATGCAGGTCTACTCCACAGAACCATATAATGATTTTACTTAAGTTTTATAAAACATAAGCATAACATAAACATAAACATGAATTTTATTTTTAGTTTATGCATTTTAATTTCTATAGAACAAAATGTGACTGGAGGCCTTGAGGTCCTTAGTCTGAACTTACTGATATTAAAAACAATACGTCACCTTTAATGGTTAAGGCAGTTTGAAATTTGTTGGTTTTTTTTTTAAGATTTATTTATTTATTTGAGATGGGGAGTGGGAAGGGGCAGAGGGAGAGAATTTTCAAGCAGAATTCCCACTGAGAGTGGAGCCCAACATGGGGCTCATTCCCATGATCCATAAGATCATGACCTGAGCCAAAACCAAGAGTCAGATGATTAATCAGCTAAGCCACCCAAGGCAGTTTGGACTTTGAATTTCAAAGTTACTACTCACAGATTAAAAGAGTCTGATATTCACATAACTTGTGCCTTATTTTGTCACTACAAATTCTTATGGCTCCCTGAGTTGCATTGATACCTGCTTGAGAGTAGATCATATATGTGTCATATTTGTATAGCTTGGATATGGCCTACTACCTGATACAAAAGGATTCCTGAATTTGGTCAAATTCTTACATTTATTTTCTATTTGTCTGATTGCATTTAATAGTATTCGAGAAAAAAGACAATGTATGACAACTTTTTTATATCTCTGGAACCTATTACAAGAAACACACTTGATATAATTACTTGTTAATAATAATTGATAGTAAAGTTATCATTTATTAATGATACACAGTATATGTCAGTAGTGACTCCGAATACTTTACATATTTTAACTTATTTAATTTCCACTAGCGATTTTCTAAGCAATAATACCTTCAGTTTGCAGGTGAGGAAACAGTCTTAAGAAAGTACTGACCTCTCCATGGTCACACAGTTACCATAAATATGAAACCATGATATCTGGCTCATTGATAAAGATTATAGTGATAATAATGTAATATACGTTTTTCCTCCTATGATACTATATAATTATATAACTTTATTCCAAGAAAATAAATCTGGGCTTCAGGGGATTCATGCTCAAAAAATGAAAATGAGCCCAATGATTTCATCCTTGCCCCAGGCACCACACTCCTACTCAGAAAGTCAGCAAATGGTTCAAACCACCTACTCTCTGAGATGGTCTGAAAACCCAGTCAGCAGTGCTAGATGCCAGAGGGGCAAGAATCAATGAGAGCCAAAGTACTGATGAATAAATATGTTCATGTGCTGAGAAGTCATTTACCAGGACCTTCTGCTATGTTCCCATATCTCAATAAAAATGAAGCATGAGGCAATCACACCAAGATACCAATGTCATATCATCAGTAACTCAGTCATGCAACAATACTTACCAACTTCATATGCCCAACAGTGGGCCAGGCCCAGCAGGAGGCTGAGGAGAAGTAAATGGGCTTGCAATGCAACTGGGGAGATGAATAAAATATTCAATGAAAAGATTCCTAGCAAACAAATGCTAAATGCTAAATGAATAATATAGGGGCGAAATATGAGACTAAGGTGGCTGCAGGCTGAAGTGATTAGAAAAAGCTTTAAAAAATGGTGGAGATTGACCTGGGCCTTGCCTAGCAAGAAATATGCAGAGAGGCAGAGAAAAAACACACCAAAGCACACCATAGAGATCACTATGTGGCCAAAGTGCTGTTAAGAAAGTGGAGTGAGAAGATCATTGAGTTAGATGGAGGGAGACAGACTTAATGATGTGGAATTCCAAGATAAGGTGTTTGGAGTTTATCCTATAAGAGTGAAGTTTCTAGTAGGTTCAGGGCAAAGAGATGATTTGAGAAAGAGAAGCAAGACTGACTTGCTAATGGCCTTCTCAGACTTAGGTGTTCCTGTGTGACTAAAACTTCAACAGTATTTGAATAAATGTGGGGTCCCATAAGACTAATACCCCAAGTATGCTGGTATTCCTCCCTCCTAGTTACCTCATTCCTCCATAATCTTTCTGAGTCTTCTGGACTCACAGTGATTTGTTCTGCTTTTCTCCCTGATGACCAGGGTGACTAGGAAAGGTTAATCTCTCACAACTGCCATTGCTACCAGGGCCAGTACAACAACACAGATGCCTCTGATGTAGGTGTCCAGTATTGTGTTGAGCTCTGCTGGCACTGTTATTTTTGCCATGTGAAAGCCACTCATAGAAGTGGGCATGTGGCCACCTCTTCTACCCACTGAACCTTTTTCCATTTCTTTATTGAGTGCTTTATGACAATAAGATGGTCATCTTCTGTCCCCAGGCTCAGATAAATGACTAGATCAGCCTGAGATCTAATATCTCATTAAACACGATCTGGGCTTCTAATTCTAGTCTTTTCCCTAAGGGCAAAAAACCCAAAATAAAAAACATAAAAACCTTGTGTAAATTGGCTCCTGTCACCTTCAAATATGCTTAGGTACAGGTATTTGCAGACATGTCCTCAGGTTGGGCATGTTCTGGTGGGGAATAGTGCTGGACTAGGGACTCAGTGTTTACATTTGGGAATCCTTCTTACCAGGCTCTAGGTAGTCGGAACACGATCTCCTTCTCTCTGCGGATGTACCCATGCATTTTGTAAGCATTACGTCTTCTTCCCAGGTATGCTGTATCATGAAAGTGCCTACATCAAGCAGCACCATGGGCAACTGTCTCCAAACCCAGTCTCTAGCTGGCCTCACTCATAGAGGATTTGCAGGTCTAAGAGGCAGCCAGTCACTGACAACATCAACTCATCATTTTTCAAACTCATGGTTCATCAAATTCCAAGCTCATAGATTCTACTTGGCTTATAGGGAATAGGATGCTCTAAAGGGAAATGAGACTACTTGGAAGAACTGTGGAGATGAAAAAAAAACACATAAAAACACACATTGGGGACACCTGGGTGGCTCAGTTGGTAAAGCATCTTACCTTGGTAAAAAAAAAAATCTGCTTTGGGCTCAGGTCATGATCCCAGGATCCTGGGACAGAGATCTATGTTGGGCTCCCTGCTCAGTGGGGAATCTGCTTCTCCCTCTCCCTCTGCCCCTCTGCCTGCTTGTGCTCTCTCTTTCAAATAAACAAACAAACAAACAAACAAACAAACACATTGATCTCTGATGTATGTTTCCTACCAACTTTTAACTTTGACTTTACAAAAAAGATTTCCCCAGCGTCTGGATTTAACCCCATATCTGATCCATAGAGGTTCTCACCTCCTTTGTGTTATCTGTAAATACATCCTTCAGGCCCTAGAACAGAATTCCCCTTGGCCTTTCAAATGCAGGATCATAAATGAAAAATGACTGGAGTTATATTATCTGCTTATATCAAGGGTCCCGTTAAGTTTTATATACTTCTCGTTGGCTTCAAGTAAGCATCTACCACCAGCATGATGAGGTAGTTTATATTCAACAGGTCATTAGATTCAAAACTCTCTTAGTACTGATTTTATTTCTGATTAATTTCTGAAATTGGTTTTCAGTTGCTTAGGGTTCTTTTGGGAGAAAATAGGGGTGATTATAGTTGCAATAAGCAAAGATCTTTACCCTAATACTTCTTAAATATCCAACCTCTTCAGTGCCATTGCTAAGAGGCCTGACAAGACAGAGATTACTGTGTGAGGTCAGCCTCTGCCTTTCAGGATGACTCTACCCAGATATTTGTCATGGTGGAGCAGGAGGCATACCACAGTGTTGTTAACTGATGGAATGTAACCCATGTGCTGTTTACACTGGCATCACAGTTTTGATAGACTATGAGGCTGGGTCTAACCAAGCAGAGATTTTTTATCAATGGATGGGTTAGCAATCTGGAATTCAACTAATTACAAACAAACAGGGAAGCAGGGATTCAGAAACAGGAGGTAAATAGATGTTAGGTCTGTCTGTCCTAAACTCAGTAGGTGGTAGGAGGAGGAGACCGATAAGACCTGAGTGTAGCCATGTTGCGAGGGAAGCTAGACTATCAAAATCCTTGTGTTCTGGTTGTTTTAATTCATAGTCAATACTTTTAGCCAATGAATTAAGGATCCTAAATTTCATGATATTCTTAACTAGGTTTGGTACAGCATGAATATTTGAGTAACCAAAACACACCAACTTTTGAAGTGCTGAGGCTATTGGCTTCTGTATATATTTATACATTTATACACATTATACAGATATGTACATATATATATGTGTACCCATCCCTCTTACAGCCCTGTTGGCTGATGGAGAAGAGCAGGAAGGTTAGAGCTTTATCATTTGCAGAGAAAAAGAAAACTCGCAACTCAGTGAGCCTGCCACCATCCTAGAATCAGGATTGGAGTCATTTTTCTATGTATTACATGTCCCCATTCCATCTGTGATCATTCATCAATTCAACAGATATTACCAAGTGTGTATTACATTCTGGTTACTCTCCTGAAGATTACAGATCCAATTCTGAACAAGATGTAGTACTTCCTCTCCAAGAACTTGGAGTCTCCTGGGAGAACAGCCACATAGGCAGGCACAGGATTGGTACAACATGAGAGCTGGGATGGCGGACAGTGCCCTGGGGACAGGTAGGCAGCTAATCCAGTCTTTGTAGAGTCAGGGAGTCTGGCAGGGGTAGAATTTTGAACATACTGTCCTCTTCCTACTCCCTGTTCTGCTCACCAGTTTCAGGAGGACCTCTTAGATTAAAATCCCAGCTTTGGCCACATTCTACATGTCACTCGTCCTCTCTGTGCTCTGCTTTGCTCATCTGTGAAATACTGATGATCATACCACAAAGTGATGTGAAGATTAAATGAGAAAACAGAGGCCAAAAAAAAAATGTAAACATGGATGGAATAAACCCTGAATAAGTGTCAATTGTCACTGCTGTTTCTCTCACCATTGTTACTACCACTGCCCTGTCTGGGACAGGAAAGACCTCTATCATGGGAAAAATGGTCTATGGATCCAGGTCCTTCTTCTCCAGGGTGTTCTTTCTCCATCTCAGCCTGATTGTCACCAATGCCAGTGTTGTCACCATCCCCTAAACCCCTAACAAAAAGGAAACAGACATTATAACTAGAACAAAATGCTTCCTCAAAAAACATTAAACTACTCCCAATTACACAAAAATTGATTCTTCTGTCTTCGGGGAGATAGAAATAAAATAATGTAGCTGAAAGAACTTTGAGGAAAAAGTCTCTTGACCAGAGTATGCATTATTTTTATATTAGCAATAGGATTGCCACACTTTCGATAGGCATAATACATTCGAAATTCTTTTATTTCTTTCAAAGAGCAGCAGGTCTGGAACAGAGAAACCGAGGAGGAAAACAGCCTCACCCAACCTGATAGAAATTGGACACAGAGGAGCTGCGAGAGGGGATTTGTTCCTGACCCACAAGAGAGCAAAGAGCAGGAACACCTGAGGTTCCAGAGGCCACACTTTTATCAAATCAACTTCTAACAACATTCTGGATAATGGCTTTCCTGAGAATCACAGCTAAAGGAGCTTGGGACGTTAAAAATAACATCAGGACTCCAGCAGCACAAGCTTTGATCACTAACGAATCCAGTGTTCCTGCTATCCAAGTGACTAAGGCGGCTGTCCTTTGAGCCTCGGTGTTTTCAAGAACAGACAGTTGTGAAATGACCCAGCCCCGGTCCGAGGGACATGTGCTTGAAATGCATTCATTCTATGGGAGAAAGGACCTGGCGGATGCTGCTACTGCACTGGCCTTTCTCTGCTGCTTTTGGCATTTCGTAGGCCAGGCTATCACTGATTATCTAGGGATTCAACAATGGCCTCATTCTGGTATCAATCATTTTGATTTTGTTGAGAAATAAAACTCTTTTTAATTGAAACTCTGGACGGTGGGACAATGAATGAGGGAAACAGAAGGTTGAACACCAGGCATCCTTACTCTTTCTCTTCTTTGGGCTAGGAAGGAAAGAGCCTAGAAGAGCGCTCTTCATTGCAAACCGGTTGCTTTTGAAAGTCAAGTATTATTCCAATGATGGGCCATAACTCAAAACATTAGTTTTCTGTCTTCATGAACTGCCTTCTGAGTTGGTTTACAACACTCACAAGTGAACTAGTCTATGTCTTTACTAAAGTCACTTCTTATTCATGATTCTTTAAATTGTCACCTGCTGACTCCAGTTCCAAACAGCCTTAAGTTGTCTCCAGGAGTCATATCTTCCTTAAAAAATATGATTCAGCATCATTTAAATATACTGAAAAGGAAGTTCTTTAAAGGTAAGTGCAGAAGACTAGTTCACAAAAGTCTAGACCACTGTCAACATTACTGGAAAAAATACATAATATATAACCTACCAAGATAGTTACTTTGAAGAGGGGAGCTCTCATTGTTGATATATATGTCCTAGTGTGTTTGGTTAAACAATATTATATTTTATGACCATATAGTCATACCTTAAATGTTAGTTTGTCTTTGTCTACAACAGAAGGTGACTTATTATTTTATATCTGTTTGCCATGTATATTTCTTGAATTTCTGGGAGTTAGGGACCTGTAGCCTGACATTTTGTAAGTCTTAGGAATGTACTTGTTTCATGGCTATACTATCCCTTTGATGCTAAAAAAAAGCTGCTACCATCCAGCAGTGATGCAATTTGATTCATCATATATTTGAGGGAAATTCGAGTGCAAAAAGATATATTAAGGTACATGATAAAGATGTTTTACTTATATATATTCCAATTTATTTAGTTATATTCATCTATATTTCTCAGTCTGGAAACAAAGTTGGAGAGAGGGTAAGAGAAAGAGAAGTAGGAAGATGTGGGAGAGAAGGAGGAAATAAATGAATTAATTTTAAGTCTGCAATGATCATTTTATCTTAGAGCATGAAAATTTGATCTCTAATAAACAATGCTTTCATACTTGAGGGTTGAAGTTTCAGAAAGACCCCAAATTATCTGTATTATCTATGAGATTTACAGAAAAAGAATTTCCCCATTATCCCATCTTCTCAGAGAAAATATCCTAGACATTTCAAACATAACACATGGTTAATAAAGGAGGAAACCATTCGAATATAAAATGCTCTACAAAGAATTCAGTCTCAAAGTTGATAGGAAAGCACTATTGGAATCAATTGCCAGCCAAAAATACTTGCTGAATGCCTACTCTACTTATGCTGTAGAGTCTATGTAGCCACACATGCCCAACATGTGCCCAAACCTAATCAATTACCAGAAATGGCCCCACCAATCTCAAGGATTCCATCTCTGAACACTTTCTATTTTTTCTAGAATATTCTCTGTGGTATGTGTACTCTAACAGTCCTTCCATCTATTAACCTGACCACCTTTCCAGTGTCCATTGCCATTCTTCTGTCATGCCTCCTTACCCAGTTTCTACTTCACAGCTCTTCAACACTTTCCCTTTCCCTTGCCTTATACTCCCTGACAAGAGCCTAACTGGTGAAATCCAGCTCTCTTACCACTGGGTTCCTGATTGCAAGTAGCTGTACATGGATAAAAAAAATACATAGCCAAGCTAACTGGTCTAATGTTAAATAATCACCACTAATTTTGAGTTGCTCATTATTAGTCTCACTACATTTCCTTAGTCAATTTACTTTCCTATCCTCCAATTTAAATATTTTATACCATTTTATACTTCCCCTCACTTTAAGTGTTCAAAACAGGCTCTTCAGCACCTTACTCTCAGCTAATATGCTTGTTTTTTCCCACCTCATCAAGAAAATAGATTATATCTTCTTTTGAATTGGAGATTGCTTGCCCTTTGGTTTGTTGCCAACCTGTAAACAAATCATGTGAACGGTAGATAGACCCAAGACTGCATGTGAGTGAATGTGACTGCCCATCACCTCCGTATTTCCTCCCAGAAATCCCTGTTTGTTCAAACAACTTGAACACATGGAGACCTCTATCAAGTCAGAGGAACTCAGAAATATAAAGACTCACTGCCCCTCAGACTTTTAGCCAGGGGGCAGCCACAGCAATACTCAAGGTTCTACTTCACCAAGATATAAGGAGTTTCTCTCACATCTCAGGCTCTATCTTCAAAACACGTTCAAATCTATTACCTCCACTGCACATGTCTAACTCCAAGCCACCATCATCTGTGAACTGGATTATTGCAGAAGCTTATATTTCTATCCATTCCTAGCAGCCAAAATAATCCTTGGAAAGCAGGAGTCAAGGCATGGGCTTCTATTGCTCATGACCTTCCAATACTTTCTCATCACCTTTGAAATAGCATCCTAAGTCATTATGACGGCCACACACATGATTTGCCCTGGTTGTGTTTCAAATCTCATTTCTTACTCTCCTTCTCCCTCTGATCCAGCCATACTGGTGTTCTTGTTATTGCACAAACACACCAAATATGCTTGTGCCTCCATTCTTTGTACTTGTTATGCCTTTACTAATTAATTATTGTTCCTCAGCTCCTCACATGGCTCATCTCTTATGTAATTAAGATCTCTCTTCAAATATCGCTTCATCAGAATAGTCTTCACTAGCAACTTGTCCAGAAGCATTTCTGCACTCAAATACAATTACTCTCATCTTATTCTCCTGCTTTATTATTTTCCTTAGCACTAATCACTATCAATGATTGTATATTTATTTGTTAATTTATTTATGTTTTTCTCATCCCCTAAGATATGACATCATAAGGGCAAGAACTGTTTAACCAGTGAATTCCTTGCATCTACAGTAGTGCCCATAATATCTTAGGCACTTGGTGAAACATTTGTTGAAGAAATGAACAAGTGATTAGCACTTTACTTATTCTGTCATGTTTTCACCAAAACACTTTGAATGAATTATCTTACGTTATTTTTTTTACATTATTCTCTTACATTATTCTCCCCACAAATTTATCAGGTAAGTAGTACAGAGATTATTGTGTTCATTTTTTTAAATTAAGAGAACTATGTCTCAAGATTTAATATCCTGCCACCCAGCTTATAGTGGCAAATCTGGACACCTGTCTCCAGAGTCCTAGTTCAGTTACCACGTTTGCCATTCTGAGCAAGGCTTACTTCCATAGTATATTTTAATGAGCAATTCCAGGTCACTTTGCAGGACAAATGTTCTAGAATGCTACTTGCATTAAAAACATGCTTCTTCACTCCACATGACTTTTAAATATTTATGGTTTTCTAGACAAAGTATGATTACAATTCCCATTAGAAAAAAAGGAAGGTGAAAGTAGTCTTACCGTTTCTTTTTTTTTAAATAATATAAATTTTATGGTATGAAAGAGCATTTTTAGCATGATAAAGGACCTCTTCTTCCAAAACATCATCTATGCCTTAGCCCCTTGTCTCTTCTGTCATGGAGATTTAGTTTGAGAATACTTATACTCCCAATTTTATTTGTCCATGGCCCTTATCATGTACTTAGTTCATAAACACTGCTAATTATTGTAAAGTACTTTCTTCAGTTTAATGCCACTTAGCCACATATTGCTGGCAGTTTCCACAGCAGACTTTTGCTTAGAGTTTCCTCTCAACTGTAGGATGCATGAACAGTGAGCTGTTTTACACCTTGCTGAATGAAGACATGGGAATATGACTCAAACAACAATTTTAGCTCAGCAGTTGACAATAATTTTGAGGCCACCAGCAGCCTTTGTCTGCCTGCCATGGTGTCCTAGAGTTTTCCAATGCATCATGGCAGTAGGTGGTAAGCAATGTGCCTTTCAGTGCTCCCAATAAAATTTTGACAAAGACAAGGCAGGCTCTCATCACTCATGGTCAAGTCACAGATAATGACACTTGAGGGATGGAATAGTTAAGTATAATAAAATCCTGTGACTTTGCCTTCCCACACAACTTGCTGCTGTGCTCATGTTCACGAACAAGCTGTCCTTCCCTTGTACTCGCTTTACTTATAGCTCCCAGTGGGGAACAACAGAAATCACATTTTATATTTACACTTCCTGCTGCATCATGAATATTTACATCTTTTTTGCATTTCTCTGCCATTAGCATTCACTGTCTAACTGGTTAATGGATAACAGTTAGTACCACAGAACAAATGCTGAGTGCATTCAAAATTCCAAATATTATAATATAGTAGAAATATGCTCCTTTGACCTGTAAGGGGCATTTCCTAGATAATCTGTCATTAGGGGGCATCTATAATTAGTGTTTGATTTTACATTTTACAGCAAGGAAGGATGTTTAATATTTAGAAATGGAGGCTATCAAGGTAAAAATGAATATTTTTTCCTGTTACATGCTTATATCTGGACATCTAGTGAGACTCATACTGGTCTCAGGAGAATGTAGTCTTGGTCCCTGCCCTGTATGACAAGGGGACAAATATGATGGAGGGAGATTACTTTCGATTACCAGGGAATAGGGCTATAGAAGTGTTGGCAAATATTTTGTACTGTGCTCAAACATTCCTGGTTCTTTTTGCAATTCTGGATGCCTCTATATCCACTGATAATTTAAGAATGATTTATTTGTTTTGAAAGACTGTTCTTCCTTTCCCTCTTCCTATCTTCCTCTCCTTCTTCCTCCTTCCTTTTTCTCTCCTTCTTTTGAAACATACATTTCATGAAGAGTCCCAGCTTGAGAAGACGCATAAGTAAGATAGCAACCTCCACTGCTTCAGGACCAGTTCAGCAGCTAGAAGTTATAGATCCTCAAGCAAATCTGTCCACCTCTTTCTTTTCATAGGAGAGATTGGGTCCTGGACTTTGTCAAGGACAACATTGCAAGTGAGTAGATGCAGCTGCTCATTACCTCCCTAGCTCCCCAACACTTCCCAGAGGTATTGTAAGTTTAGTTAAAAAAAAAACTTGCATGGATGGAGGCATCTGTAAGGTCAGAGGAGTCCAGAAATACAAAGGCTCACTGCCCTTCAGACTTCTAGCCAGGAAGCAAGCACAGCAAAAAATTGCTGGAATGTTTCTTAAATTATTGCAGAGGACTGTGAGAGGTGGAAAATTTCCAATATTTTTTCTCTGAGGCCATTCTCACTCTGATAATATTGCACCATAAAACTACAAAGCAATCTCATTTATGAATAGTAATATGAAATTTTAAAATGAAATATATATTAGCAAATGGAATTCAGCAACACATGAAAGAAGACCTTACTACAATTAAGAGCAATTACATTAGGAATGCAAGGATGGTTCAACTTTCATAAATCTATTAATAAAATGTGCTGTTAATAGGGATCAAAGGGGAAAAGTAATACAATCCTTTCACTATCTGTGAAGAGTATTCTAATATAGTATTTGATAAAATTTAGTAGACATATTGTGTAAATACTCTTAGTCAAATGCTCATAGAAATAAATAAATACTTCCTTTATTTCAAACCAGAAACCAGAATCTTGGTTAACAATGAAATATTAGTGGTTAACAATGAAATATTAGTTTTGTAAGTACTAGGTAATACAATTAGATAGGAGAAAGAAGAAGAGGTATAAAACTGTAAGAGGTAGAGACAACATTGTGATTATAGGCAGATGGTATGATTACACATTTGAAAACACCATGAAATTAAATAAAATTATTAAGGGAAAGAATTTAATTATTTAGTAGATTACAAAGTTAATATTACAAGGTAGTATTTTTCTCTAAAGATCACAAATTAGAAAATATAACAGAAGGGAAAAAATCTCATTTTAATGGTCATGACAGTTATAAAATGTCTTGGAATAAAATTAATAAAAATATACAAAACATAAATAATAGTGAAAGGGAATAGAAGGGAAGGGAGAAGAAATGGGCAAGAAATATCAGAAAGGGAGACAGAACATGAAGACTCCTAACTCTGGGAAATGAACTAGGGGTGGTGGAAGGGGAGGAGGGTGGGGGGTGGTGAATGGGTGACGGGCACTGACGGGGCACTTGACGGGATGAGCCCCGGGTGTTATTCTGTATGTTGGCAATTGATCACCAATAAAAAATAAAGTTATTATTAAAAAATATACAAAACATATAAATGAAGAACTTTAATTGCTTACTGAAAGACATCAAGAATTTGATATTTTTACAAGATTAAACTTTTGTATTCCAGAACAAGAGGGTATGAAAATTTAACAGTGTAAAGATATTATCTTTAAATTGTCCTATGAATGTAATTTAATACATATTTTTAAAATGACAATATTAATTTGTTTGGGAAAAAGATGCAACTTTTGTATGTTTACATAAAAAAATAAGATAGGAGAATAGCCAAAATATTTCTGAAAAGAATGGTGATCTTGTCATGTATTTTTAAGTTATTAATTGAACTTTGATGCAGATATGCATCACTCATCCATCTATTGCCTGTTTATTCGTGAAACTATATGAAACTGCTGATTTCCAACCCTTTCTGACCTATGCAAATGGCAGTTTCATATGGTTTAAGATCATATATTGGTGGCATTATGAGGCACCTGGCTAGAGGTAGAGCATGTGATTTTTGATCTTGGGGTTGTGAGTTCAAGCCCCATGTTGGGCGTAAAGCTTACTTAATTAAAAAAAAGATATGTAGGTGGTATTTCACATCAATGGGAAAAAGACATCAGTTCACAAAAAAGCCTTGAATTGCATGGAAACCAATTCAGCCTCACTTATAATTAATAAAACTTGTGTTTAAATATAGCATTTGGAGATGAAGAAAGTAAAGTAAGTGTAAATACACATTGTGTTGACAAATGCATGAGGAAACAGACAATATTTTACATTCTGGTGTTTAGATTGCTACTGACTGTTAGAAACTGACATCAATAGTTTCTGTCAAAAAATGCACAGTTTTTTTCCTTATTATTTCCCTTTGAGGAATGTATCTTACAGATACATTTAAACATATGCAGACAATCTATATAAGAATATTAAGTGTTGCCTTGTTTAAAATAGCAAGAAAGTAGAAAACTACCTAAATGTCAATCAACAGGGGATAGGATGAGTAAATTTGGAGTGTGTATATTATGGAATGATATGCAGGCATTGTAAATAAGGTAAACACATATGTGTGCCTTTACATATATATTTCTAAGAAATAGTTAAATGGAAAAATGCAAGATGTAGAACAGCAAGAATAGTAGATCCTCAGTTGTGTACAAAATTAAAAGGAATAAATATGTAATATATATTCTATATATACATACACATGATATACATAAGCATATATCTACATATTATGCATTATGTACATATGTATATTATATAAACATGCATATATGTGTATGTTTACATATTATATATTATATACAATACTTCATAATACTTTGCAATACTTTGTAAAGGGTATTTCTGAAAAAAAGACATTGAACTCAGGAATAGTGGTTATTTCAGAGAGAGAACAAGGAAACAAGATCTAGAGTAGGAACGAGACAGACTTTTCATGTGATTCCTCTCTTATTGTTTGAGTTTTTATAATATTACTGGAAAACACCAATACTTAAAAAAAAAACAAAACCAAAATATATTTGTCATATAAAATTTTGGGAGAAATTTTCGCTTTGTTTTGAACATTAGAAAAGTTTCATGTATATGTAGAGAGCCATTTGTATTTCTATTACAAAATAAAAGGAGTTGAAAAACAATTTTGATATGGGAAATTAATATTAGTCAATAAATATCGCAGCTAAAAAGATATGTGTCTCTCTCATGATTACTACTTCTTGAGTTGGGGGTGGGGCAGGACATAATGTTCCTAATGAGTCATGGGAAAATTATCTGATCTATTTTCTTGGTGAAAACTTGCTGGCCACAGCATGCCTATTTTTCTGTACCCCACAAACATTTCTTTGAATGGGGGTATATTGCCCCAGGCATATTCCAAAACCCACAAATACAGTTTGTATCTATACTTGAAAAAAGTGTGTTGGGAAGAAGTCTGAATGTTGAGAAATCCCTTTTTACATTTCCTTCTCACTCTGCAATAGTAGCACCAGCAGGACTGGAAAATAATGTTCGAGTCTGAAGGCACATACGGTAACTACAGAAACCTCCTTTGATACTTCTGAAGTCATTTTAAATGGGCCGTCCATTTGTCTGAGTCGTACAACTCATCCAGAACCTAGTACAGTCATCTATCATCGCCCGCTGATCACCTGTTCCTCCCATGATCTTTGTGTTTGATCTTGGCGACATTAAGCAGCATGGAGAGCAAAAGCATCATTGGGTACCCTGCCACCTGCCCTCGTCAATCGACTTGATGGAGAGAACCTTTTTATTTGCCATTTACCCACTGCCAGAGAGGGTATGCTGGGGTGAGTAGTGTATGTCTGAAGAGTTCAGCAGGGGGTTCAGCCTGCAAAAAGATAACCAAGTTAAAACACAGAAAATGGTAATGCTTTTAAGCAAGGAAGTGATGTCAAACACCAGGTGATCCATTTAAAGAATGGAGTTCCACTAAGAGGCTTGTACAATTGCTTCATGGGACATCTTCCCTCTTTCCTTGAAGGGTCAGCTTGGTCTGGGAGCTCCTCTCAAAAGACTCAGCAGGTAGCACCAACAACTCCCTGGCTAATAAAGAGCTTTTTCTATTTCTTTTTTTTTTGTTTCCATCTGGACTCTGATATTTAAGTAATCGCCCTGTGAAAAGCAGTTTATGCCAGGGCACGATCATCTGCCCATGCAGCCAAGGTCAATAGCAAAGGAATTGATGCCTAGGGTAGTCGATTGCTGGGGTTGGGCACACTGCCCAACAGTGGAAAACTAGACTGGGCTCAGGGGAAATGAGGAGTGGTCTATAGGGGAGAGCCACTGTGGTGGCAATTGAAGAGAACTAGAAAATACAAGCGTCTCCACCTTTCTGATAGTGAAGCACTGTGCTCCATGGCACAAGAAAAATCAGGGCCAGACTTCTAAGCACATGGGCCGGAAGTTGTAACCTAACATTCTCCAACCCTGTTTTCTTCAACAGGTTCTAATGAAAATGAAGGAACTTGTGCAGTAAAGGGCACCCTGTCTTCAAGTTTCCAAATCAAACTCAATACATAGAAATATATTTGAAAAAATTTCCAGTTGGAAAACAAAGTTGAATTTATTCCAGTGATACCAAATTATTCTTTCTAGAATAATCAATATATGCTTGTTATATCAAAAGAGATACTGTTTGTGGCATATTATATGATTCATCATATCTAAAATTTAAATGGTTTTATTTTAAATTAATTAAAAGGAATGTGTGTTTCTGCTGTTGCAATTGAACAAACTAACCAAGAAAGTCAGATCATCCATTTTGCAACATAATCCAGGCTACATGGAGGTGGTGATGTAGGTTTTGTCTCTGGTCTCTGGATTAGTCTCTTACTAAAACCTCAGTTCATACATTGTGTAGATGGAGATGGGCACTGACCTCTGTAATTGGACTAGGGACCAATGAAGTGAATGCCCTATGCAATAATTCTAGGAAAAGAGGGTAATGAAGGGAATTCTTCTTCATCCTTGGCTTAGATACATTATAAGTCTGTTAAGTGTGGACATTTTCCATCTTCTCATTTGGCTATCATCCTAATTGAGACTTCATCAATGCTTCATTAAGAGAATTCAATCTTAATACTTTAATTTGGGGAAATAATATAGAATTTCTTGCTCTTTAAAATATGCTACCCAGAAACGTCTTTATGGATTTTCTAATAAGAAACTCAGCACGATTTTCACATGCCATGATTTCTGTGCCAGAATGTCTGGTATGAAGAAAAGGCTGTCTTGTTTTGTGTAGATATACATAGAAATATACATATACATTTTTAAATATATGTATCAATTATCTATTTTTTATATATGTGTATGCGCACCCAAGCACACACACATGTGAATTAGTCACTGAAAAGAGTAGCCCCTGGCTCAAAATACAAACAAAATTTCTATCTCCAGAGTCTCCTCCATAGATGATCCATAATCTTGACTTTCCTGCCATCACTCTGCCTGTTTTACTCTGGCTCAAACAAAACCAATAATTTCTTTCCATGGTTCTGCTGAGTAGAACTGTGACATCATGGCATTTCTGATAAGAACTTTACCAAGGAAGAAAAAAGCCATGGTGAAAATGTAATAGCATCCTCTTTCCGGTGGACAGTCTTCCATTCTCTAGCTCAAAGCTGCTGGTCCATCCTTATGAGGTTCTCTCCTAGAAATTACCTTCCTTGATTGTTTGTAAGAAATAGATACCTCTTTCCTCCTACCACAAGGGTGTGGCATTTAAATATCATGTTTCTGCTACCTAACGTACCTCTCCAGCTCCAACCTCACCTTGAGGACACCTGATACCTTCATTTAGCAGCCCATCGATCTTAAAAACTCCTTTTCCTTTCTCCCCACTCTCTGCAGTCTCCTGTTTAGTAAATGAGGCCACTACCTAATTTCTCAGGCCAGAAACTCAGATCTTGCTTTCTCCACTTCCTTCACTCCTCATTCCAACACTGAATACATGTGTACATTTGTCACAAGTCTTTTGTCATCAAGTCTTGGGGATCCTTCTTCAAACACAGATTTTGACCTTGCCTCTTAGCAAGTTCTCTGCACCATTATCTGTCGATTACTGAATTCATCCCCTAACTGTTTTCATCCTCTCCTTTGTGTGTCTGCAACCTGCACTCCATCTGAGATGTAAGCATGATCTTCCTGACCTAAAAAAGTGGCTCATTGCATTCTTCTTTCTTATTTTGAAATAATTCTAGGCTCGTAGGAGAGTTACAAGTATAGATGGTTCCCATAAAATCTCACCGAGTCCCCAGCAATGCTCACACTTTACATAACTGGGGCACAATTACCAAGTTGAAGAAATCAGCATTGGCACAACACTGTTAACAAAACTGAAGACATTTAAAAAAATTTCTCCAGTTTTCTTACTGATGTCCTTATTCTGTTTCAGACTCCCATCCTCGATAGCATTCTTCTACTTAAAAGCTTACAAGCTTTTCCTACTTGTATTTAGAATAAAATCCCAATTTTTAATCAGAAAGCCCTGCATGCTCTCTGCTTGGCCTATCTTTACAATTCCAGTTTTCTGAATTCTACCCTTTATTACGCTTGACCTTACTGGACATCTTTTGGTTCCCTGAATACGCTGAGCTGTTCCGCACTGTAATGCCTTTGCACGTCTGTTCCCTCTGCATGGGATGCTCTTATTCTGGTTCTTTGAGCTGCCTGTTCCTTCTCTTCCTTTGGTCAGCTTAAATATCACTTTTACCAATAGCTCTTATTACATAGGTCCCCTAGGGCCTTCTCCATTTCATCTATTTGCTTATTTCTCACATAGCAATTATTTTACGCTTTGCAATTGTTTTTTCAGCCGATTTCATTGTTATCTGACCCACTGGAATGCAAACTCCAGGAGAGAAGGGATCAGGTCTATGCTGGTTTTCTCTCGCTGCTATAATAAGCTGCCATGAACTTTGCAGCTTCTATGAACATAAATTTATTAGCTCACAGTTTTGTTTGCCAGAAATCCTGTAGGTTCAGCTGTTTATTCTGCTCTGAGTTTCAAAAGCTGAAATCGAGGATCTGATGGAACTGTATCCCTTGCCGAAGGCTCTAGGAGAGAATCTGCTCCCAGGCTCTTTCAGGTTGTGGGTAGAACTCAGGTCCATGAGGCTGTAGGACCGAGTTCCTGTTTCCTTGCTGGTGGTCAGCTAACGTCACCCACTGCTATGTTGTAAAAGCCACTTGCATTCTCTGGCCAATGGTTCAATCTCTTATCAAAGCCAACAACAGTAGGTGGACCCCTTCTGGTGCTTGGAATCTCTCCTTCCCCTTTTCTATCTCATTTCTCTGACTTCAGCCAGGAGAGTCTCAGCTTTTGAGGGTTCATGTGATTAGATTGGGTCCACCAGGCTAATTCTGGGCACCATTTGTTACATGTAGATTTGTTTCCAGTTTCTTGAATTGGCAAAAGTTGAAGTGGGGATTTCATTAAGTGTATTTCTGTCACTTTAGCTCTTTCTTATTTTGAAACAAGCCATGTGTATTGCTGAAAAAACAGAAATCATCTTTTTCTAATGTAGATTTTCTCAGCTACGTACTGTCTCATTCTCTGTGCTATTTGATCTGAGCATGAGACAGGAAAAAACAACAGGAAAACCCTAACTTCTTTGGTGAACTTTTGTTTGAGAAAAGCTTTCTAGGCATTCTTTAGTTTTAAATGACTCCCTTTGACTTGGTCTTGACATTTCTTCCTTCCTTTCCATCTTCATCTCAGCAGCTGGTGTCAGTGTGGGAATTAAACACAGGAAAGGCATGGTCTGTTGCCTGTGCTGGTTCTTTGGCATTTAGGTGTTTATCAGAAGCCTTGTGACCTTGACTATGACCATCTACCCACCCTACTCTTTAACCTCATGTACATATCTTTGGAGGCAGTAGGATAAGTTGAAGAGAATGAACTTTTTGTCATCAGCCCCTTAAATTGAAATTATGGCTCCAAGCGTGAACAGCCACCCATCCCTTAAAATGCTCAAGCTTCAATTTCCTCACAGTGACGGTCCTTTTCTCACAAAGATTAGAACATGTCATAGCTCCTCAGTCAATTCAGAAAGAGTCTGGGAATAGAGGTTTTCCCATACATTTTTGAATCCCCAGAATCCATCAAATGCACTTAGACTCGGAGCAGTACATAAAGCTTCGGTCAACAAGGGTTATCATTTGATCTGGTCATGGGAGAAGACATCTGCTCAGAGGTAAGAATCAGAAAGATTAAGTAGATAGGATGAGTAAAGGAGAGATAGATGCTTGTCCACATCACTGAGTCCAGAGAAGGAAATAAGAGTGGATCCATGGAAAGATTTTTAATCAGTTTATCTCATCTCTTGCTGTAAGGAGTTGGGGGTGGGGGGGGAGCAAAATGTTTTAATTGGGATTCGCACCCTTCCTTGGCATCTCCAATCACGAGATAAATAGATTTTAGAAAAGGGAATACTATAGGGTGGTGGAAGTAGAAAACCAGAGAGAGAGAGAAAGACATGGAGAGAGAGAGAGAGAGAGGAGAGAGAGGGAATAGCTAACATTTTTCTTTTTTTGCCATATGTTTGTTTTGTTTTTTGTTTGAAAGATTTTATTTATTTATTCATGAGAGACACGCACAGAGAGAGAGAGAGAGGCAGAGACATAGGCAGAGGGAGAAGCAGGCTCCCTGCAGGGAGCCTGATAGGGGACTGGATCGCAGGTCCCTGGGATCATGACCTGAGCTGAAGGCAGACACTCAACCACTGAGCCACCTAGGTGTCCCTTCCATTCATTTCTGTACCTGCCCACACTCCTACAATTTCCCCTCAGGGAGCACCCTGCTTTTCATCCAGCCTCATGTTGCTAACTTTTATGAGGAAACAACATGAATCCCTGAGGCACTCTTCACCATCCCTCACTGAAAGAAGAGTAAGCTTCGAGAGGCCAGCCTCATCAGACCTCTTCACAAAGGCACAGGGAACATATGGGGCAGCAGGAGCCCGGAGAAACCCTTCTGTCACCCTTGTGAACAGAGTTGGCCTCAGAAGGCCCAGAGAGTCCTCATCACCACCAGTGTAGAAAGGGGCATGGGGCTGTGGGGGAGTGAGCAGGTTACGGATCTCTGATTTCTCCAAACAGGTTTCTGGTAATGTAGGAAGAGATTATACAGTTTTGAATAATAAGGCCTGCTGGGGTAAGGTGAGGCCAAGTCAGGGGAGGTGAGTGAATCTGTACTCAGAGCAAATGAGCAGAAACCCTGGCAGCTAAGATACACTAGCGTGTACTTTTGTTTTTCAAAAATAAGCCCATGTCTTTGCTGAAGATCAACACCACAGGAATCAAAGCTCACTGCTGACAGATAAGTATGTTTAGAAGAACAGTGGCTTGCTGAAAATTTTGACTAGGGAAAAAACACAGATGATTTCTTGAAAACAAAAAGAGAGATAAGATGTGTAGAGTCAGTTGTTTTTCCTAGACTGACCCAACCTTGAGAATTGACATTATGTCTATGCAAGAACTTACTCAGGGCAGAATTTGGATGCTATCACTATGTCTGTGTATGTTTCAATCTGAAAAAATGAAAAATATATTTAATTTTTGGGATCCTTATAAGGTACTGGTTTTCTGTGGTAGGATCAGGCCTCTGGTATCCCTTCTCTTCTCAGATATCACCTTCGTCAGCAACATTAGTGCCTGGGAATCCTTTTCTTTCTTTTTTTTTAAGATTTTATTAATTTATTCATAAGAGACACAGAGAGAAAGAGAGCCAGAGACATAGGCAGAGAGAGAGAAGCAAGCTCCACTCAGGGAGCCCAATGTGAGACTCAATCCCAGGACTCCAGGATCATGCCCTGTGCAAAGGCAGGCACTCAACTGCTGAGCCACCCAGGTGTCCCATGGGTTTCCTTTTCATTTACGTCTTCTCATGGGCAGAAAGGAAGGAACTTCACAAAATGCGACCATTAGGCTACTGAGCAGGACTAAAGGGAAATTTGTCTTGATTCCAGACAGAAGATTTAGATAAAAATGTTAAGAAAAATATCAAATGTGGGAGTCCTTGTCCCCCTGTAGCTATCCCTTGTGGCTGTCATCTACATGCCTCTCAGGTACATCTGTAGACATGCACACATGTAAATTCAGGACCACTAGGTTCTTGGATTGGAGTTTGCATCAGCAGAAAATAGAAACAGCAATGAAAGCGCAAAGTTCAAGTTCCCATATTCCCTTACTTGTCATTTCTTATTTTACCTATGATTATCTTGAATAGGCCCCTGAAACCCAGAAAGCAAGGACTGATTATGTACCATGGTAGCTCCTGACTGGCTCCAGAGTTACTGGTGTTCTCCTCTATGCTTTATTCCTCAGGGCCACCTTCTTTTTCTGGCAGGTTCCTGTTTGAATTTGACCCTCCTTTAAGATGGTTTCAGATATGGGAACCTAGCTAGTAGATTTCCTCCTGGTGTGTGCTTGACTTAATTTCTGGAATGACCCTTGGCCTTCGAGACTCTGCCTTAGACCACAACTGTGGATAAAGGGCATGAATACTCTAGATCCCTCACCCTTCCTGTGGCATACTTTTGGGATGGGGTCCCTCCTTAGTCTTTTTAAGAAGGGAAACAGAGGTAGAATGAATAGCTACCAGTGTCCAAGGAACTGAGTTGGTGTGAGTGGATCAAGTATTCAGTTTCAGTCCTTTGTTTGCTTTTAGGATCTAGAGGCTCAAACTTATTTATCAGCAGAGGAAAATTGCCAGGAAAGAAGGGAAACATATAATGTGAAAAAGAAAGGGAATTATTAATAGGAAAAACTCCCAGAGAAGGCAGATGGGAAGGCATGTCAAGCCGGAATACCCTCCTGAAAAGAAGAAACACACTTCTCATATAATAGAAATATAGAAGATGACAATGTATGAAGATATAAAGAAATTGAGTAGGAAAGGAGCACAGTAGATGATATTTATTTTGACTAGCCTTAGTATTTCCTAGGGATAGTGATTTCAGATTGATATACATGGAGGCTGCACCAAAATTCAGGATAACTCTAGACAAGGTCTGGAATATCTTAACCAGTATATCCCAGGTTTAATTCATTAGTGAATAAAATGTTCCACAAAATCTGAATGTCACAAGCACCCAACTGTTCCAGCACACAAAGCCCAATCTTTTCCTATAACATCTACATCACTTACTTCTTCCAAAGATGCCTGGGAGGGTCATGCAAGTCCATGACGAGGGCAGGGGTGGGGGGGCAAGAGTACCTTCTCACAGGAATCAAGATGGCAGACTGGTGGTCCACTGCCACCTTGTCCACACTACTCATCCCTAGGCTCTCCCCCCCTCTACATTCTTTTGCTTTCATTGCCATATTTTGCAGTGGAGTGGTGGCAAAACACAGAGAAGCTGCTGGGCCCTTGTGAATTGACTCTTTATAGCCACTGATTTCTGCTTCTCATGGCACACATAAACTCTAGTGCAGAGAGGAGAGGAGAGTAGATTAACAGAAAGCCAGCTCAGACCAGACCTAGAACTACCAGCTACTTTATCTTCCATACTGGCTACTACTAGTTCAGTCCATTCTGCCAAGCTTGTCTCAAAATGATTTTCCTTGGGAGTCTCATTATCTTGTTTTTTGTTTGTCCTTCAAGAACTCTTATTCTAACATCAGTATTACTCAAAGGATAGGCTAGATTCTTATCAACAGGACTCCTTGACTCATGTCAATGGAAGGATGTGGAAAGATATCTATCTCAGGGACTCAGACCCAGACATGGAACAGATTCCTAAAGGACCACCATTCTTTTGACTGAAGAGTGTGCTGACAATGCTAATTCTCAGATGAGTATGATGAACTCATGTAATTTGGTGGGTGGGAGTGAAATGAAATGTTGCTGAGCTTCATTCTGACCCCTTCTGAGAAATTAAACTTTTTAAGGGTTAGGAATGAGATACTTTCTTCTGAATTAATTGGATGTTTCAGTCCTATGGAGTGGTTCTCCAAACACTCCATTATTGTCCATAAGAGTTGGGAGAGCAGTGTGGAAGAATGCTACAATTCTAAGATTTAGCTCTACACAGGTTTGGAACTAAAATATGCACTTCTTTTGTGTTCTGGAAAATCCCAAAGACATTGACATACTCTCAAACTATGCCATCTAAGGTTCCTGTAGAAAAAAATAACCCATCCCCTTAAATGCACAATTCAGTATTTTGAAGCCCATGATGAAATGAGCCATAATGCAATACAATATATTAAAACACATGATGAAACAGCCATAGTGAGTGAGTCAGTTCATAAAACACAATAATGGAATGAGATTCAGATGAACTTGAGGTAACAGAATTATCATACAGGATATTAAATAAGCCTATTTTAGAAATAAAGAAGACAGCAGAAGACATGGGAAAGAAACAACATATTCTAAAAACAGTGGGAACACATTTGAAGAGAAACCTGGAAGATACACAAATGGAAATCATCATCATTCACATTAAAAAACTTAGTGGATTGGATTATAGAAACTAAGGAAAAAAGCAACAACCTGAAAGTTAGATCTGAAGTTATGAAGATTGGAGCACAGAGAGTCAAATGATAGGAAACATGAAAAGGAATTAAGAGATATGGAGGATGAAATGAAGACAAACACACATTCAATTGAAGTAAATGGCTGAAAATTTTAAGAATTAATGGAAGACATGAGTCACCACATTTAGGAAGCTAGAAATCTCCATTGTATTTATTGTAGATTTATTGCAGTAAACTATAAAACATTGAAGACAAAAGAAGCTCTTAAGAACAGTCAGAGGGAGAGACAGATTACCTGTGATAGAAGAAAAAAATAAAATTAAAGCAAACTTCTCAAAGTAACAGAAGGCAGAACAATGTGATGATATCTTCAACTTCTTGAGAAGTAAATGCCAATCCACATTTTTGTGCCTTGACAAACTGTTGTTTCAGAACAAGTGAAAAATAGAAATATTTTCAGAAAAAAGAATATGAGTTTTCCTTGAGTTGATCTTTGATAATACAGCTTTCAAAGGATCGACTGTGGGAAACTGAGTCCAAAAGGAATAACTAGAGTGTGAAAGAAATGGTGAACAAAGAAACTGATGAAACATGGGAAATCGAATAAGCGATGATGATAAGGTAATAGTAGTAGTGGCATAATAAAAAAGAATAACATTTAATTCAGGAGTTAAAAAACAATATTACAACAAAATATATCACTTGGCAACTGTGACAGATATGAAGAAAAGGTGATCAGAGTTGAAGTATTCTAGTATACTTAAATTGTATGGTAGGAGATGTTTCGGATCAGACTCTGTTGGGTTAAACATGTGTGGTAGACATTTAGAGTGCTCCACAATATCTCAGCTGTCCTTCCCAAATACTTACTTACTTACTTCCCAGTTCCCTCACAGTTTGGAAGGGCCAAGTGATTACTTCCAGGCAAGGAAATGTGACTGAGTGTGGCGTGTATGTAATCACGTCAAGGCTAATGTCCTGCCAAGTCACTTGCACAACCTTTTTCCTCCTGTGCCTCCAGATGTCCTCATAGCAGCCTGGGCAGTCTCTGCATAGCAGCAAATGAATTTTGATGGGTTAAATCACTGAGATCGAAGGTTACTTTTATTGTAGCATTGCTAATTTCACCCTGATGAGTACCAGATGAATGTTTAACTGTAATTGCGAAAATAGTCTAAATATATGCTACAAATTCAAAAGAATATAGGGAGATATTTTGAAATGAAGATGGAGAGGGAGGAAAACTGCAAAGAAATCAGGGTAATATGTATAAGCTTGAAGATATGGTAAATTCAAGTTTTTTATGTACATAAAATACATAGAGAAATGAAAACACATGTTAACTGGCAAAGCAGTCCAGTTAAGAGACAAAGGTTATCAAGGGAGTGTTAACAATTTAGCTATCTGCTGTTTATGTGACACTTATCCAAAATATATTGAGGTAGAAAAATTGAAATTAAGATTCAAAAAATGACATATCATAGTGAACAAGCAAACAGACAAAGACTGGTGTGGCTCTGTTAATATCAGGAAAAATAAAATTTAAGGGAAAAAAGTTATTAAGGATGAAACAGTTACTACAAAATAATGAGTTTCAATTCAAGAAGATACACAATTCAAAACTTTAATACCATAGCAACAAAACAAACACTGTATCATAAATTATCAAAATATGAAAAATTGATCATCCTGTTAGGAGCTTTTATTTATTATTATTATTATTTCTTAGAGAGAGAGAGAGAGAGAGAGAGAGATTGAGAATGGAGGAGAGGGCATAGGAAAGGGAGAGAGAGAATCCTAAGCAGGTTCCATGCCCATTGTGGAACCTGACATGGGGCTCTGTCTCATGATCACAACCTGAGCCAAAATCAAGAGAAGGATGCCCAACTGACTGAGCCTCCCAGGTGCTCTCTGTTAGGAGCTTATAATACATCTCTCCCAAGAAAGGTTAGATCTGATGAACAAAACAATATCAATGACACAAAAGTTTGGATCACCCAGTCAACAGACTTAAAGTAATGGGTGCAAAACTTGATACAGAACAATTAGAGAATATTCCTTTCTCTTACGTGCTCATTAAATATGTATGAAATTTACCTTATGAGGCCTTAAACTGTCAAAAAATTAATTCCTGGCTTTCTACAGACTGCATTTGCTAAGTAAAATAAAATTCAATCTGATATCAAAAACTAAACTATAACTTAAAAGAGGCCTAAAAATTTAAAAGCACACACACCTAAATAATCCATTACTCAAAGAAAAATTCATAATAGAAACTAGAAAATAATGAAAACAATACCTTACAAGACTGATGTGTATAGATGCAGTTTTTAGGGAGAACATATGGACATATGTCTTTGTGTTAAATAACATCTCATTACTTAGGAAAAAAGAAAGATTGAAATTTAATTGGAAAAACATCCTAAAAAAGGAGTTTTATAATAAAAGAACAAAAAAACAATACAAATACTGTAGAAAAAAATGTAATACAAAAATGAGTAGAAATTAACAAATTAGAAGAGAAAATTAATATCAAAATGTTAAAAGTTAATTTCTCCAAATCACTAATAAAATAAGTATCTTTGTGACAAACTGGATCAAAAATTAAATGAACTTTAAGAAAGCATATGTTTACAATAATAGTAATGAAAGAAAGACATAAGTACAGGTAGAGTCGTGATTCAAAGAGATTAGAGGATATTAATGAACAACTTATCCCAATATATGAAAATGTATACTGGATAGTTTCCAAAAAATTCATCAAAACTGATTCAAGAAGAAAAGTGTAGTTACCATTTTTAAAAATTTTCATTTGTTTCTTTTTTGAGAGGCAGTGAGAGCATGAGCAGGGGGAGGAGCAGAGTGGGACGGAGAGTAAGCCGGAAAGAATCCCAAACCGACTCCGTATTGAGTGTGGGGCCTGACATGAGGCTCGATTTTATCACCCTGAGATCATGACCTGAACTGAAACCAAGAGTCGGTTACTCGACTGACTGAGCCACGCAGGTGCACAAACGTAGTTACTTTTTTTAAATTATAGCTATATCCAGAATTAAATACCTATCATGTTAAAAAGGTTAAAAATACCTATTAAGACAGTTTTATCAGTAAATTCTTCCAAACATTCAAGGAAGAAATAATATCAGATTATATGGAAAAAAAATCACACAATTTATTTGATAAAGTTTTTTTTTTTTTTTTTTTTTTTTAAGATTTTACTTATTTATTCATGAGAGACACGGAAAGAGAGCCAGAGACACAGGCGGAGGGAGAAACAGGCTCCCGGCGGGGAGTCTGATGAGGAACTCCATCCCATTGATAAAATTTCTTAAGCTGGATGGCAGATCTAGAAAATGACATATTAAGAACTTCAAGAAACTGTACCAACAAAACTAATAACATGAAGCTCAAATTATTTCATGAACATAGGTGCAAACTCAAGTCAACCACGTAGCAAATATTTCTATCAATATCTGTATCAGATGCTGCCATTTATCTCTCAGATCCCCCATTCAAGACTAACACTATTTTCCCAGCTATCAGGAATGTTAGCTTTTGACAACACACAGCTGAGTTGATGCTTCACCTAAGGTTATGTACCCTCATTCTGGTGTCAGCCCATATCCGATGACTGGTCAATGCTGCGGTACAAAGGCCCTTACCTCACCTGGAGACAACTCTGGAGGGCAGTCCTGGCTCCAGCGCCATCTGCAGTTAACTTCGGGAATGGAAGATGAGTGAGAGCATGCGGATTGGTACCTATAGGGCTTCCAACTGTATTTTTAAGATTTTATTTCTTAAACAAAGTGGCCAGTACTGAGATCTTCATTATATTATATGCTATCCCTCTGTGTGTTTCTGAAATATTTAATGATAAATAAATAATTTTAAAATAAACTGATATCAAGAGCTTGTGTTTTTAACCAAATAGATGAGTTCACATTCCACTGATTTATCTCATTGTCTCATTAACTTGACAAATCACAACTCACTAATCCTCTGTTTCCTTACCTATCATAAGAATAAGAATTCTATTTGCCTCTGTACAGTGTCTTTAAAGAAGCTCAATGTATGCAAGTTAGAAAATGAAATTTGGGGGAAGAGAAGATCAGTAGAATACAATGTTGAGGGGATGGGAACAGATATAAAATCAGCTAGTGTGGAATTTATTTATTTTTAATTATTTATGATAGTCACACACAGAGGGGGGGGGCAGAGACATAGGCAGAGGGAGAAGCAGGCTCCATGCACCGGGAGCCCGACGTGGGATTCGATCCCGGGTCTCCCGGATCGCGCCCTGGGCCAAAGGAAGGTGCTAAACCACTGCGCCACCCACGGATCCCTAGTGTGGAATTTAAACCAGTAAAGTTCATAGAGAGATTTGAGCTCTGTAGTAATTATCTGAAAAAATTCAGAGAAGAGCAATAAGCGTATGCATTGGATGAGGATAGAGTAGTGGTCTCCTTTGGAGATGCTTTTTTTTTAAGGAAAATGGGTGCCTAGGGAAAATTCAAAACACTGTGTGGATGAGATAGTAGCAAAACATTTATAGAAAGGCAGGGGATCTCAGGAGGATTGACTGGCTGATTGATTGATTTTTAAAGTATAATTAACATTAGCATTAGTTTCAGGTATATAATATAATGATTCAACAATTCTATACATTTCTCAGTGCTCATCAAGATAAATATACCCTTAATTCCCCCTTTATCTGTTTTATCATCCTTCTACCCCCACCCGCTCTAGCAACCACCAGTTTGTTCTCCATATTTAAGAATCTACTTTTTTGTTTTTTTCTTTGCTTTTTCATTTTTTTCTTTGCTTGTTCATTTGTTTTGTTTCTTTAATTCCATGTATGAGTGAAATCATAAGGTATGTGTCTTTGTCTGACTTATTCGACTTAGCATCATACTCTTTAGGTCCACTCATGTTGTCACAAATGGAAAGAGATCTCATTCTTTTTTTATTAGCTGAAGTTTAAAAAAATTAAAAAAATGTTTAGATTCTTAATTTAAATAAATTGGAAAATGAGTGGGTCCTGCTACAACAAAAACAATACATGAAAAAAATAAAGTTTAATTTACAATGAAAAAGGCTTTACAGAAAGTTGGTGCAAGAATTGGCTGGGAGAGATATGATCTGTAGAAGGTAGATAAGGATGAGTTTGCAGGGGCCTGGTGATGGCAGGAAGTTGCACACAGAAAGATAAGTTTGGAGACCCAGGAGGGCAAATGTGAGAGGTAGAAGGAGGGGTTAGGGATGTGTTAGTGTTGGTTTTGAGATAGTGGTAAGATCTGCATGGATTGGACTGGGAATGGTGTTGGCTATACACCCCTTTTTCCTCAGAGTCTAGACCGGAAATTTCCTTTCTTGGCTTGCTTATCCTGTTGGGACAATGCAGACATTCAAAGGTAAAAACTGTAGTCCTATTGGTTACCTTTGACTTTCATGTCCTGTGATACTAACAAGAGAGAAACCTAGACTGTCAAATACCTCTCAGGACACTGACATCACATTCTTTAACTTGAAGAGATATTTTTAGGCTACAGAGATTCTCAACCCTGGTTACACATTAGAATCCCTTGGATGTTTAAAAAAAAATAACTGTGCCTAGGCAGCCACCCTCAGAGATTCTCAAATATTTGTTCTGGAGTGGAGCCCATGTACAGTTCTATTTAAAAACTTGGCAAGTGATTCTAATTTGCAGCACTGATAGGGAGACACTGATCCAGAACCTCTCAACTCTCAGTCTACCTGCATATAGCTTCTTACATCTGATCCTGAAACCATAAAATCAAAAACTTGAAATTTGGGGACTGGATCTTAGAATTGTAAGTGGTCCTCATGGACTCAAAACTTGAGAACCACTGCCTTAGGACTGAAACATCTGTTAATTCAGAAGAAAGTATTTTAGTCTTAACCCTTAAAAACCATTTAGATGGGGAGTACCTGAGTGGCTCAGTGGTTGAGCATCTGCCTTTGGTTCAGGTTGTGACCCCAGCATCCTGGGATGGAGTCCCGCATCAGGCTCCCCAGGGGGAGCCTCCCTCTCCCTCTGCCTATGTCTCTGCCTCTCTCTCTCTGTATCTCATGAATAAACAAATAAGTACAATCTTATAGAAAAAAAGTTTAGATAGATTTTCCAAGAGGAAACAGAATGAAGCCCAGCATCATTTTATTTGATTCCCACCCATCAAATTCCATGAATTCAGTAAGCTCCTTTGGGAATTAGCATGGTCAGCTCACTCTTCAGTCAAACTGAAGGATGGTCCTTTGAGAATCTGTTTTCAGAGATCTTTGAGCTTGGCTACAATAAAGGACTCTGGCTCTAACTGGCATCCTGTTCTCTGATTTCTTTTCTCAAACAAACATTTGACTTCACACAGAGCCTTTACTGTTGATCACAAAAAACCTCTGCTTTGTTGGTTGGCTGCCTAATTGAGTCTCTCTTCTCATCAGACAATCTGTTACTTCCTAAAGAGTGAGACTTTTGAAACACAGACGATAAGAGCAATTGCCTTTTCCTCAGGAGTCCTTGGATGTGTAAGCTCAACTCACAAGATGAGACTTGTCTATACCGAAAGGACACACTTCAGCAATAAGCTTCAGTCTAGCAATGGAATGACCGAATGACTTGTTACACACTCCAGAAATAAATGTCAATATAACAAATAGAATTGCTGAAGTACCTTCAATAATATTTTAAACTGTATCTATACAACAGCTCACATAGGAAAATAAGCTCTAACATATTTCTTTGGTGAATGAAGAGTATGAAGTTTGGAGAGGTAAACTAATTTAGTCACATAAGCTCAGAAACATAGTTGTGTGATTGAGACTTGAATCTAGTTCATTCTGAAACAGAGTCTGAGTTCTATTTACATTAACACATTGCCCTGTGCAATATAGTGAGGATTCCATCCTGAAACTCAGTTCCTGAGTTTCTTTGTAGAAATTGTCAGAGTTTCAGTTATCCTATCTGTAAAAATGCAACTGTGTCTAGACAAAGGATTACAAACTAAAAACTTTCCAAGTACATTCAAACTAAAACCTAATTTTATTTGGAAAACTCATGTTATGTATGCACTTAGGAAGGGTGTGGTAGTCAATACTACTATTTTTTTTTTATGATAGTCACACACATACAGAGAGAGAGAGGCAGAGACACAGGCAGAGGGAGAAGCAGGCTCCATGCACCGGGAGCCCGACGTGGGATTCGATCCGGGTCTCCAGGATCCAAAGGCAGGCGCTAAACCGCTGCACCACCCAGGGATCCTGCCAATACTACTATTTACCAAACACAGCTAACTCACCTTCTCTGGCACATAATTAGATTGCTCTTCTTCATTCCCTTGTATTTATTTATATCTGTGCAAGTTGCTTTGGCCAATTAAACACAACAAAGGTGAGAGCCAGTGCACAATTTGACGTTCTTATTTTCTGTGTGTCATGGTAAGTGACAGCATTTGAGATGGTGGTTGCTTCATTAGTCTGGGTCAAGAAGTGAGAAACATGGATCAGAGTCCAAAGCCAACTCATAGCAAACATGCAGCATTAATAGGAAATAGCCGTATACTGTTAGAAGTTTCTAAAATTATGGAGGTTGTTTGTTGCAATAGCATATGCCAGGCTATGCCTGACTGCCATAGATAGAGATTGCTGCCTAGTAGTGAGTTCTACATTACAACATCAAAAATCCAAAATTAACAGCAATCATAACCTAATATCTGTTGCATTTCCCTTGGTCATTTGGCAAGTGGTAAGTAAACTTCTATCAAAAGCTAGAGGACTCGTTTTCTATCTTACTCAGTAGCAATCATTTGGTAAAAATATTACCTGCAGTAACTGGAAGAAGTCAGAAGACAAATACTAGTACCAAGCTATCACATGAAAGAAGCTCTAAAAACATCAAGTAGTTTGAGAAAAGAAATGAAAGGGAATAGAAAGAGTTGTGAAATTCAAGGATTTGTAGCATTGGAAGAAGTAGTTGCTTCTTCACCCAGAAGAGCTGAAGCATAAAACCTAAAAAGCTTTTGAAAAACAATTGGCTAAACTCAGCCTTACAACAAGGATCAAATGAAGAGCGTGATTGGACTAAGATAATTTGGTGGGACTCAGTATATCCCTTAATTGGACAAATTGGCTCAGAGAAGAGTGGACAAGAAGGGCTTATTGAAATTTGCTGTGCTTAAATTAAGGTCCCTACAAATAAATCAAGAATGCAGGAGTAAGAATCATGGGGTTGAGAAAGTGAACACGCACACACAGAGACCACAAACACACACATATATACATAACCTAGGAAGTATAACTAGAAAACAACTCCAAAGAGTTCTGATTAGGATATAATACATCATTGGCTCTCCTGACTCTCAGCTTTGTGTTTGCAGATCTTAGTATTTCTCAGCCTCCAAAATTGTGTGAGCCAATTCTGCATAATAAATATTTCTTCTTTCTCTCTCTACACATCTTATTGGTTCTATTTCTCTGGAGAACCCTGACTAATATTCCTTACAAATTTTTATGAGAGTTATACAGCCAAAGAAGCTTGCAGCATGTACTAAGCAATGTGTGATCATATTTATTGGAAAATGCAATAAAATGTAAGCTGATTTTGAAAACATTATCACTAATTATATTATTTTTACTTAAGAATGCTAGCCAGGATCTCAGAGTTCTGGGATAGAGCCTCATGTCTGGTTCTCTGCTCACCGGGGAGTCTGCTTCTCCCTCTCCCTCTCAAATGAATAAATAAAATCTTAAAAAAAAGAAAGAATCCTAGCCAGTCTGTGAGTGCTTCCCACTTTCTTTGGCCAATCCAAGTAAGTGTTTGTTTTTTTGGTAATATTAGCAAATATTATTACCTAACTAGTTGAATCGAAGGTTCATCTTCTAATTGCTTTGCTAATATCTGCCTGAGTTATATTTAATAAATAAAACAGCAAAGTCATTCTTTCCGTTTTTTGAATGATACTTCAAAAACATCAGAAAATCACCATTTTAAAATGTGTACTCTGTGTATCTAGTAATGACTTCTATATTCCATCTGAGTTGTGAAGAATATGTATTAAGGGTATGCCAAACAACAAAAATGTACTTTTCTGAGGAAGAAATTTGTTTACTGTGGTTCTTCTTGAGTAGAGGTTTAAATCACCTCAATTTAAATCAAAATCAGCTGCCACATATTCTTAAGTCTATGAATAAAATATTGGATAGTGTACAGAGTGATGTCGATTAAAATTACTTTTGTTCTTTGCCTCAAACTTCTCTGAAAATTTGCCAACCTCTATTTGCTCATTACTTAGTGTACACTAACGTCATTTATTTCACATCATCAGAGAGTGGGGCTTGACCCGCAATAAACCATGTTTCTAAATAAAGTTAACTAACATCTTTTTATACTAAACTTTTTTAAAAATTGCCTTTCCTTTCTTGGATGGGACTCTTATTAACTACATAGCACTCTAGCATTCTTTAAGTACTGAAGATACATAAGCACTGCAATGCTTGTGCATGTTCTTGCTAGTTCAAGGTCAACTTTGACACATTTTCACTTTCATACTCCACAGAATTACAATGCAAGAACTCTTGAGGTAAGTGCAGATCTGCTTGCCCTTACTCTAAATGATCCCAAGCTATTGAGTGTTGCATTTCTTCTACTAGATTCATTGTTCCTTACCCTATTGGAAGCAATTTTTTTTAAGACAAAGAGAGAGTGTGAGTGGGGGCAGCAGGGGGGGGGAGAATTTTATTTTAAGCCAGACCCCATGCCCAGCATGGAGCCTGATGCAGAGCTCCATCTCACAATCTTGAAAGCATGATCTGAGTGGAAATGAAGAGTTGGATGCTCAACCAACTGAGCTACCCAGGCACCCTTCTACTGTAAGCAATTCTATCCATATGCTGTCAGTTCATTCAGATTTTAGTCATAGATAAAAATCAGTATGTTTACTGTGGAGAAAGAAAGCAGAAAACTCAGTGAGAAAGTGCTGAGAAAATTTTTCTTAAAGATTTTATTTCATGACTTATTTGCCAGATTGTTGAAGAAGCTATAACTGTGGTATTTTTGTGTTAGTTCAAGACAACTTTTGTTATCATTGTTATTATAGGGATGGGTTAGCTTGTTTGTTATTGTAAAGTTTTAAGCATGTAGGGTCCTTTGCAAAAATTGTTTAAGAACTGTTGGCCTAACACATGTATGTCCTACAGTCTAACCTAGACGATGCTAGTTTTATAGGATATTACTAGGTGATATACAAAAATAAGGCTTTGTGGTCAAAGAAACTTTGGAAATAGAAAGTTAAAGTTATTTTATTACAGGACACTGACATGCAACTTTGGACTACACATTTCTATTTGCAGAGTCATGAATATGATGATGCACATCATAGATTACCAAGAGAGATCACTGCTAGGATACCCATATCTTGTTGACCCAGTATAGTCTTGGATCATATATGCTATCTATAATAAAAGCCCTTACTCACTCTTTAAAAGAGTTTTTAATAAATTTTGTACTCCTTCACTCATTTCTCCCACTCCCAAACCCCCACCTCTGGAAACTACCAATCTGTTCTCTGTACCTATGAGCTTGTTTTTTTAAAAAATAATTATTATTTAGATGGCACATATAAAAGAGATTATATAGTTTGTCATTCTCTGTCTTATTTTACCTTAGCATAATACCTTTGCAGTCCATCTGTTGTCTCACAAATGGCAAGATTTTATTCCTTTTATATGGCCAAATAATATTTCCTGTATGTGCCTGTGTGTGTGTGTATGTGTATCACATAATTTTTTTAA
The DNA here is from genome assembly GCF_905146905.1 of Nyctereutes procyonoides. Taxonomy (NCBI): domain Eukaryota; kingdom Metazoa; phylum Chordata; class Mammalia; order Carnivora; family Canidae; genus Nyctereutes; species Nyctereutes procyonoides. Next base: position 6,506,476 of record NW_026575030.1, on the reverse strand, counting down.
TCCATTCATCCATCAGTGTACACTTAGATTGTCACCATATCTTGGCTATTGTAAATAACGCTGCAATAAGCATGGAGGGGCATGTATCTTTTCAAGTTAGTGTTTTAGAGTTTTCAAAAAAATAACCAAAAGTGGAATTGCTGGATCACATGGTAGTTCTATTTTTACTTTTTGAGGGCTCTCCATACTGTTTTCCATAGCGGCTACACCAATTAACATTCCCACTAACAGTGCATAAGTGTTCCTTTTCTCCACATCCTCCCCAACACTTGTTATTTTTATCATTTTCATACTGGGTGTGAGATGAGAACTGACTGTGGTTTTGATTTGTATTTCCCTGAGGATTAGTGATGTTGAGGATTTCTTCATGTCGTATTGGCCAGCTGTACGTCTTCTTTGGAAAAAAATGTGTTTAGACTTCTGCCAATTTTTAAATTGGACCTACCTTCCTTCCTTCCTTCCTTCCTTCCTTCCTTCCTTCCTTCCTTCCTTCCTTTTTCTTTGCTCTACCTATTTTTTTAAGGTTTATTTATTTATTTGAGGAGGGGGACAGGTGCAGAAGGAGAGAGAATCTCAAGCAGACTCCACACCAAACTCAGAACCCAGTGCAGGGCTCAATCCAGTGACCCTGAGATCACAACCAGAGCCAAAAACTAAGAGCTGGATGCTTACCCGACTGAGCCATCCAGGTGCCCATTATTTTGAGTTTTTATTATAAATGGATGTTGAATTTTGTCAAGTGTTTTTTCTTTATCTATTGAGATGATCATATAATTTTTATCCTTCATTTTGTTAATGCAATGTATCACATTGCCTCATTTGCTGATTTTGAACTATCCTTGCATCTCTGGAATAAATTCCATTTGATCATGGAGTATGACTTTTGGAATGCATTTTTGCATTCAATTTGCAAATATTTTGTTGAGGATCTTTACATCCATGTTCATCAGAGTTACTGGCCTGTAATTTTCTTTTCTTGTGGCATCTTTGTCTAGTTTTGGTATGAGAGTAATGCTGGCCTCATAAAATGAGCTTGGACGAGTTCTCTCCTCTTCTATTTTTTGGAAGAGTTTGAGAAGGATTGGTATTAATACTTCTTTGAATGTTTGGTAGCATTTACCAGTAAAGCCATCTGGTCCTGGACTTTTGCTTGTTGGGAGGTTTTTTTTTTTAATTTTTATTTATTTATGATAGTCACAGAGAGAGAGAGAGAGAGAGAGAGAGAGAGGCAGAGACATAGGCAGAGGGAGAAGCAGGCTCCATGCACCGGGAGCCCGACGTGGGATTCGATCCTGGGTCTCCAGGATCGTGCCCTGGGCCAAAGGCAGGCGCTAAACCGCTGCGCCACCCAGGGATCCCATGTTGGGAGGTTTTTGATAATTGGTTCAATCTCCTTATTTTTCATTACTATATCATAATATTAATTCAAGATGACTTTTTGATATTATAGTGGTTGCTAGCTTTGTCTTATTTTAATATGGTAAAATTACCTAATGTAAAATTTAACACTTTAACCATTTTTGAATGTATAATTTTGTGGCATTAAGCACATTCATCTTGTTGTGTAACCTTCACCACTATCTACCTCCATAATTTTCCATCATCTCAAATATAGAACTCTGTACTCATTAAACAATAACTCTCACTAGTCTTCCCTCTAGTCCCTGGTAATCATTCTTCCACCTTCTATCTCTGTGAATTTACCCATTCTAGGTGCCTCATATGAGTTAGGACAAAGTATTTATTTCTCTTAGCATAAGGTTTTTAAGGTTCATCCATATTGTAGCATGTATCAGAATTTCACTCCTTTTTAAGATTAAACAATATTGCATTGTATATGTTTACCAGATTTTGTTTAGCCACTTATCTATCATTGGATATTTTGGGTAGTTTCCACATTTTGGCTATTGTGACTAATGCTGCTAGTAACATTGTAGTACAAGTCCCTAGTTTCAAATTTTTGGGGGGTTATATATTCAAGAGTGGAATTTCTGGATCATATGGTGATTCTATGTTTATCTTTTTGAGAAACTGCCAAACTGATTTTCCTAGCTGCTGTATCCTTATACATTTTTACTTGTGATGTCTAAAGATTCCAATTTCTCATCCTCATTGATACTTGTTATTTATTATTTTTTAAATATCAGTTAACATATAGTGTAATATTAGTTTCAGGTGTACAATGTAGTGATTCAATCAGTACTTATTATTTAAATTTAAAAAATAACAGCTGTCTTAAATGAGTGTGGAGTGATAGTTTAGATGACCTTTTTTTTTTTTTTAAGGAGCTCAGGTTCATTTTATTTATTTATTTTTTTATAAATTAATTTTTATTGGTGTTCAATTTACCAACATACAGAATAACACCCAGTGCTCATCCCGTCAAGTGTCCCCCTCCGTGCCCGTCACCCATTCACCCCCACCCCCCGCCCTCCTCCCCTTCCACCACCCCTAGTTCATTTCCCAGAGTTAGAAGTCTTTATGTTCTGTGTCCCCTTCTGATATCTCCCACACATTTCTTCTCCCTTCCCTTATATTCCCCTTCACTATTATTCATATTCCCCAAATGAGTGAGAACATACACTGTTTGTCCTTCTCCGATTGACTTACTTCACTCAGCATAATACCCTCCAGTTCCATCCACGTTGAAGCAAATGGTGGGTATTTGTCGTTTCTAATGGCTGAGTAATATTCCATTGTATACATAAACCACATCTTCTTTATCCATTCATCTTTCGATGGGCACCGAGGCTCCTTCCACAGTTTGGCTATTGTGGACATGGCTGCTAGAAACATCGGGGTGCAGGTGCCCCGGCGTTTCATTGCATCTGAATCTTCGGGGTAAATCCCTAACAGTGCAATTGCTGGGTCGTAGGGCAGGTCTATTTTTAACTCTTTGAGGAACCTCCACACAGTTTTCCAGAGTGGCTGCACCAGTTCACATTCCCACCAATAGTGTAAGAGTGTTCCCTTTTCTCCGCATCCTCTCCAACATTTGTTGTTTCCTGCCTTATTAATTTTCCCCATTCTCACTGGTGTGAGGTGGTATCTCATTGTGGTTTTGATTTGTATTTCCCTGATGGCAAGTGATGCAGAGCATTTTCTCATGTGCATGTTGGCCATGTCTATGTCTTCCTCTGTGAGATTTCTCTTCATGTCCTTTGCCCATTTCATGACTGGATTGTTTGTTTCTTTGGTGTTGAGTTTAAGAAGTTCTTTATAGATTTTGGAAACTAGCCCTTTATCTGATATGTTATTTGCAAATATCTTCTCCCATTCTGTAGGTTGTCTTTGAGTTTTGTTGACTGTATCCTTTGCTGTGCAAAAGCTTCTTATCTTGATGAAGTCCCAATAGTTCATTTTTGCTTTTGTTTCTTTTGTTTTCGTGGATGTATCTTGCAAGAAGTTACTGTGGCCAAGTTCAAAAAGGGTGTTGCCTGTGTTCTCCTCTAGGATTTTGATGGAGTCTTGTCTCACATTTAAATCTTTCATCCATTTTGAGTTTATCTTTGTGTATGGTGCAAGAGAGTGGTCTAGTTTCATTCTTCTGCATGTGGATGACCAATTTTCCCAGCACCATTTATTGAAGAGACTGTCTTTCTTCCAGTGGATCGTCTTTCCTCCTTTGTCGAATTTCCTCGATATCTTGGTCAACTAGATGACCTTTGAGTAATATAGTTTTAAATGTTAATTGATCAGGCTAAGAGTTTGACGATATACAGCATCTGAACAATGCTCAAATTCAAAGTTCAACTTTACTCATCTTCAGCTAAAATTTCCCAGATATAAAATAAAACTAAGATGTATCCATTAACTGTATAAATATTGTACCATTCACTGTGTTGAGCGCCCTACTAGGCATAAGAGTTCTCAAATGCTCATGATGAATTCCAGTGTATTTGGGAAATTAGGCAAATGGCTCTTTAGATGTGAGTGATATTATCTTATCTTGAATTCTTCATTTCAGAACTTTTAAGGTAGTTTGACATGTACCATCACATTTGATATAGTCTTTTCTTTGTGTATAAAATAGTGATGTTTATTCTGAGAGGTCAGTATGTAAAACTGAAAAGTGTATCAACTCAATTATTCCTAATGGCTCCATCTAACTTACAAAAATCCTTCAACATCCAGGACATCTGACCACTGTATTTTGTATGGATATGCTCTTTGGAACTGAATGGTCTTCAAATATAACATCCTAAATGTTCTACTCCTGTCCTCACCCTTCCCTCTCTCTTACAGTGAAGAGGAAGAAATCTGGCTTGGTCCATGGTCTGTCTCCATTAATTAATCATCCTACTCTATCTCTGGGCCAGGAGACCACACCCTCCTCCTTAGGACAAGCTTCAGCAGCCACTAGCAATGACTTCTATTTTGGTTTCAAGCTCTACCTGTCAACCTACCCTGGATTAATATAACAATCTCAAATTGCAGAAGTTCAGAAAGTTGGTCTTTCTATTAGTGCTCCTATTATGTATCTCCTTTCAAAGAGAGAATAATCCAAGGACAGATAGAGCTGAGCTTCTTGGTTAGAATTTCAAGTTTCCTGAATCTTAGGTTAGTGGTCCTCCTATAAGTATAGAAAATTTCTTACAACAGTAGAATTTGTCTTTTTTTTTCTGGGCCAAGACTAAAAGCAAGAAAGCTATGCTAAAATCACTTTTTAAAATAACTTTTTAAAGATTTTATTTATTTATTTGAGAGGGGAAGAGAGAGAGAGAGAGAGAGAGAGAGAGAGCACGAACAGGGGGAGCAGCAGAGGGAGAGGGAGAAGCAGGCTTCTTGCTGATCCCAGGACCCTGGGATCATGACCTGAACCAAAGGCAGCCTCTTAACCATGTAACCAACGAAGCTACCCAGGTACCCTAAAATCACTTTCTTATTTCCTCTGTAAGGCAGATGTCTTTAATTAGGACAGTAAAAGTTAGAACAAAAGTAATGACTATAAATTTAGATTTTTCTTTTTTTTCTGACTTAATATTTGTTCAGTACAAGTTTATCCTGAGATTTGCTACTAATATTGTGCTTTTAAGCCTCATTGTTTTCTCATGTATCTTTTATTTAACCAAATAAATTAAGAGGATAGATATACTTATGAGCTGAAACTCCAAATGTAATCCCCCATAACTTAATAATATTGCAGTCTGGCCATGTCTCTCGAATTCCAAATATTTATCTTAGGGACAATCTTTCTTTGCCTAGCAAATCAGGGCCAGACTTCAAATTGGCAGGCAACCAAACTCTCCTAGGTGACTTTGATCCCTGAAAGAATGACTGCCTTTAAAAGGCTCATGTTTTATTAGAAGATGTGATTAAAACATGAAAGCAAGTGGTGAAATCATGGCCAGGGAAACCGTCTGAATATACGGTCCACTCTCTAGAGAGGACTGATTTGAGGTCTATTAAAATGAAATTATGCTGAGCCATAATGCAGGGCAGTTGTGCTATGAGTCACATTACAGAGCATTTCCATATGCACTGGAACACTGTGTCCATGAGTGATCACACTGGCAGATTTGTATGGACCAGCCCATATATCTAGAGAGGTTGCTTCTGCCTATAGAACAGTCTCTTACTAGCCTTTAATAAACAATCTTTGGTCTCTACCTTCAGCCTTCAGCCTTCTCTGATCCTTAGGCAGGATATTTTATCATTCTCCCACTGTCCTCTGTGAGTATCTTTGCCAAGACCCTTACTATGCTTGAGTGTAAATGTTAACTTTCTTGTATGTCACACTTGGGAGATTGTGAACTCCTTAAGAACAGGAAATAAATTTCATATGCTTTTATATCCTTAGTCCCTAACATAAGAGAAGGTACTCAATAAATATTTGTTGAAGGAATGAGGATAAACTGTGGGCAAAATTCCATGAATTGATTGGCTCAGTTGGTCTCCTGTCTGTGCATTCTTTTTTATGGTACTTAGCATATGCCTTTGTAAATATTTAGTGACTTACCTGTCACCTTGCCATGCTGTAAACACCTGCAGGGCAGGAATGGTAAGACATGCATCCATATGCTCCACATACCTCCTGATAGTAAGGGCTCAGCCTGTGTTTGTTGAAGGGCATCATGATCTGCTGCCACCTCCACCCCAGCATGATTTTGCATCACTTGTCACCTCTCCCTCTATGTTGGGTTACACAAAATATCTTCCAGGTGGCTCGCTTTTGCCTCTATTTGCACTTGCTATTCCCTCTTCTACCCTGAATGCTACTCTCATTTACTCCTCACTGAACTCCTAATTTCCCTTAGGTCCAGCTTATACATTTCATCTTTCATATGGATTTGCCTGGCAGTCTTCTCAGACTGAGCTAGATGGTCCTCTGACATGCTTAGGCAGTCACTTGTGTTTGCACTCTCATCACCTTTTTTCTACTATGACATTCCTTTGGAATGAAACATCTTTTTTTTCTGAACTACAAAGTCCATGGACCTTGCTCTTCAATTACCCAGCCCCCACCACATGTATTACATATGAAAGAAACATTTTTTGAAGAAATAACATTTAGGGGTACCTGGGTGACACAGTCGGTTAAGTGATGTGGTACTTTGATGGGTTGTGAGATCAAGGACAAGCTCAGCGTGAAGTCTGCTTGAAGATTCTCTCCCTCTGCCCCTCTGCCCACTTGTGCATGCTCTCCCTCCCTCTTGCTCCCAAAATAAATAAATACATCTTTAAGAGAAAAAAAAGAAATAACATTCAAATTTTCCCACAACCTGGCCCCACCCTTCCATTTGCCGAACTTCCCACTGTTCTCCAACCCAATGGCTGTATCCCATGACATTATAGTCCAGTTCCTCCCGTACAGTTCTGCCTGGAATGTTTTGTCACTTCCTTCTAACTCTGCTTAAATCCTGTGTCTCCAATAAATTTTCCTTGGCTTCATCAGCACCCATTTATTACTTGATCTTCAGAAATCTATTATATTACTACCCATACCCCATGGATTATATCCTAAGGATATTCCACCTCATGCTGCTTGTTGAATGTGACATTTGTCTTCTTGACCAGAACATTTGCTTTGGTAGCTTCCATGTGGCACTGGCTCTTCTCTATGGCTCCCCTTCACACACCAGTTAGTTCAAGCTGGGCTAGACCAGAGTCCATAAACACATAAAAATCCGGTATTATAATATATGTGTGAAGGGAAATGGAAGGCATGAAACACCTTGCAAAAATTGTTTTTGATATTGCAAAAGAAACATCAAAATAGTTGTCATGAGCAAAAAATAAGCAAACAAAAACTTCAGGATTTTGTTGGACTTCTCTGCCCTTCTTTTATGTTTTATACTTTTTATTCTTCACTTTTTTATTTTACAGTATCTTGTGTTTGTTTGTTTGAGACCTTTAGGTTTCTAAATCTAGCCTAGAGACAAGTTATCTTTGACATCGATTTCAGACTATTGTATACTACCCTGGGAAACAAGAGACCTGAATTCTAGTCCTAAAAGTGTGTCCTTAAGCAGCTGTGTGATCCACTGCAAGTCACATATTCTCTCTGTGACTCCAAAATGGCAGGTGATGTCTGGTTAAATGGCTGGAGTAAAGAAGACACACCTCTCCAAGCCTTCCCTTCAACATTCTCCTCTCCCGCACTTATCTTTCCATGAAGCTAGTTACTACAGTTTCATTACCACTTGGGCCAGGCATAGCCTACATCAAGAAAGCCATATTGATTGTTTTCCACTAACAGATGTTCACTTCCCTTGCCCACTGTGACCCAAAATTTGCTTCTTCAAGATATCATTAAGTATCGCACAAGGATGTCAATTATCTCTTTATACGTAGTTCATTTGATAAGAGTCTTTACTTTCCTAGTATTCCTTGGTTCCTTGCTACAGACTTCTTTTAAATTATCTCCAAATTGTCATCTCAAATTTTCATCAGATCTCTGTCTTCTAATATATCATAACCTGTACAGGGTGTAACAAAATTCTCTCCCAATAGTAAGAACCAGAACACAAGGTTCAGGAAAAATGATAAGATGGCAAAAAGGGCTTCATTTAAGTTTTGATCAGACAGACAATATGGACAAGAAAAAGACTGACCTCTTGCTTAAGGAGGAGGATGTCATATTAAAAATGACAAAAAGCTGGGGCACTTGGGTGGCTCAGTCTGTTAAAGGATGGACTCTTAGTTTTGGCTCAGGTCAAGATTTCTGGGTCCTGAGATCGAGTCCTGCACCTGACCTGAGTGTGGAGCTTGCTTAAGGTTCTCTCTCTACCTCTTCCTTTGCCTTTCCCCCATTGTTCTTGCTCAAGCACGCAGGTATGTCCAATTCTTTCTTCCCGCTTTTGTGTTAAGGATATGGCTTGCTATTTATTTATTTATTTATTTATTTATTTATTTATTTATTTATTTATGATTTTTATTGATTTATTCATGAGACACACACACACACACACACACACACACACACACACGGAGGTAGAGACACAGCAGAGGGAGAAGCAGGCTCCATGCAGGGAGCCTGATGTGGGACTCGATCCCAGGACCCCAGGATCACACTCTGGGCCAAAGGCAGGCACCAAACCGAGGATCTTGGCTTTAAACCACTAAAGCTTGAGCAGCCACTCAATGTATCATTGAGAAGAAGGTATGAGAGCATCCAGTACATTTAATAATGAAGTTTTCATATTGATATCTGTGAAATCTTAGGGGTAGAGGGAGTAAAGGATTGCATGTGTATTTTAAGTTGCTGCTGAGAAATCATGAACTGGAAGAGAGCTATGGGAATGAAGGAGGAAACTGGCAGAGAACAGGAAATGTGAGTGTATTCAGAGGTAGCAGCACACCAAGAAGCCAGGAAAAGTTGTGTGGAGTGATTAGGAGGATAGGAGGATACATTTTGGCACCAGCTGGTCCTGGTTTGCATCCCTGGTTCTACCACTTTCTAGTTGTGTGGCCTTAGGCAACTGACTTACCTCTGTGTCTTGGTTTCCTGACTATAAGACAGACAATAGTTATCTTTTGTTGACTGATGTGAGCACTAAGTTAATTAATATTGCCAAGCATATGAGCTAGCACCGACCAATGGGTGAACACTCAAGAAATGTTGGAAATATTTCTATTGACATGGTTCTTCTTCAAAATTCTTGAGTGGACAAATAAATAGGTTGCACTTCAGTGTTTAGGAAAGAAAAAGTTGATTTCTAGGCAGCCACATGGTTATCTCATTACCTATTTGGTAATATACAAGGTGACAGATGAGTGGAATTCTACAGTAAGTGTCTGCCTACATTCAAGTAGGCATGAAATGGCACTTCTCATGGTGACTGTATAGACATAGAGAAGACACCTGAAAAACTTATTACAATGTGATATGGAGATAGAACAAATTTCCAAAGCTTATTGATTAATAAAGTGCCACCAAGCTGCAGAATCTTTATGTGTAAGACACAGGATTCTGTTCTTAGTCTTTCTCCTGCTTACAATCCTATCCCATGATCTAATTGAAACATAAAAACAAGGTGATTGGGTCTGTATCTTTCACCCAAAGGAGAAGGTTATCAGATAAAGAAAAACAGCTCAAAGATTCTGATTATCTGCAATGTTAGGACAACAGCAAGATAGTTTTAGGGGTTAAATGTAAAATGCTCCTTTTTTTAAAAAAAAAAAGGTCAACCGTGATAGAATCATTCATTAGAATCACTAGAGACTCTGGATTTAGAAACCAGGCTATATAGCTCAGAGTTAAGTTTGGGTTTCATGTGAAATGTAAAATGTTACATGTAGATTGAAAGATGTGAGAGGTATGGCTTGGCACCAATTCTTTTTTTTCCCAATAACCCAAGTCTAATATTAGGGAATGATATCACATATCAGGGCACTAACATAAAAACTCCAGATGAAGGAAGGATATACTCCCTCTGTTGTCCCCAGAGGTGGTTAGAACACACATGCAAGCGAAGAGCAACCCAACCACTCCAGCACTTGCTATGTGCAAAGCATTGTTTGGGCCACTCTGTACATACGTTGGTGGATTGGAGAATATTGAGTGCTTGATGAGACATTTTAAAACAGAGGCTGAGAAATCAGACAGAGCCCAGAGGAAGTAATCAGGATTGTAAGGAGGTAAGATGCCCCACAAGGGAAGTAAAGATGAAGAGGATATGATCTCCTTGAATTTATTTTTAAATATTACCTTGGAAAGGAGAGAGAGGATCAAGAGATGGGTGTCAAAGTGAGGTCTGACTTTTAAAAAAAATATTTTTATTTATTTATTCATCACACACACACACACACACACACACACACACACACGTAGAGACATAGGCAGGGGGAGAAGCAGGCTCCATGCAGGGAGCCCAATGTGAGACTTGATCCTAGGACTCCAGGATCACACCCTGGGCTGAAGGCAGGGGCTTAAACCCTGAGCCACCCAGGTGTCCACCATAAGGATTGACTTAAAGCAGACCTTCTAGTTAAACCAGAGAGAGTTCTCTGACTGCCCAAGGGCCCGGAGCCAAGCTCGAGCATTTCTAGTAGAAGAGCCTGTGACACAGACCATGTGTGATTCAGGTTGGATGACTCCTGGGATTCCTTTCAATTCTGCATCCTGCAGCTCACTATTAAACAAATAGTAATTGAATACTACTTTTAAATGAAAAGAAACAAGATTTGGTGATTTATGACATTCCATCAAGCCATAAAATCTATTCTCACTCTAACACTTCACCAGGTTCCCAAACCACAAATATGCTATTGAAGATAAATCACAATTTTAGATGAAAGCAAAGTAAAATAATGACCTAAAAAATGTATAATATCCAGGAAAATGTACCTCATAACCATTCTTTTTTTCTTCAAGTCCACCAAAAAAAGAGACTTCAGGTCTAGCTCCATCTCTCATCTGATTCCATAAATACTCTGTCCCAGGGAACTGAAATAAGGAGCTGCAGTATGATTCCTTGCCCCTGTTTCTCTTTCATCTTCACAGAGGTGGGTTAGTGAAGGAAGGTGATCTGTGCCATCGGCCGCTTCTAGAATATCAAAATCTGGCCCTCCTTAAAAGTCCTTTTTCCTCTTTAAGGGTATAATGCACAGAATTATTTTTTGACGTATGGCTTCTCTACAAACTTTTCTCTTCACTCTATTCTTACAGACCCAGGGTAGAGCTACAGGTTTTCAAGCCTTTCCACTGTTATCTGCCACTTCATACTCCAGCCAAAAATGTTTGCTTCCAATGTCTTTTTAAGATAAATTTGCTGCCTAAACTGTACGTGTTCCAAAAATTACTAATAATTCTTCACCATCCTTTATCCCTTCTGAAGTAAATAACTTGTTGCAATCAATGAAACCCAGACTCTATTTATAAGGAAGAGGCTGCACCTCTTCCAGCAGATTTTATGATCCTCTGGCATGAAGACAGACCGAGAGGATTTTCAGCAAAATTGTGTTCGCATAACTGCTGAAGTAATTAAGCTCACACTGGGACTATCTGTCCTGCTGTCAGGGACTTGGGGGAAGTCCATGGCCCAATTTAACATGGGAATTGCTGGCATTGAGTCTCAGGAATATACTAGATTGTGGGAGTCATTTTTCCTCTGGTAGGTCATTGTCACCTGTAATGAAGTCCGGCCTAATTTGTAACAAAGCAAAGCACATTGAATTCAGGCAGAAACCAGAGCTGCCAAAAGTTCTGTATTCACGGATCAAGAGAAATCAGAGGAACCATGATAACACGGTTCATATTGCCAGCCCTTCCAAGCAGGAGGCCTATAGGTGAGCGGCAAGAGTGTGGGCTGTGGGTTTAATTTCTGCCGATGGACTGAGTCTCAGGTCTCCATGATGCTAATGTCTGTGCTGTGTCCATGACATTAAGCTGCTTGCTACTCCACCTTTATGCTTACTTGAGAACCTGGAACATACTAAGTTTTCATAAATCTGTGTGGAATAAATGAAGAGGCCAAGATGTTGCATGGCTGATTAAAAAGATACCAGCTTAATTCAAGTTCCTGAGCTCCACCTTTGCTGATAACTTTTTGTGGCCTTAGACAAGTCACCTTGGTGGTCGGACCCTTTTTTGTGATCAGTAAAGTGGGGCTAACACCATTAGCTCTAATGCATGGAGTTCTTTGAGCACAACATGGAGGCAGGGGTAGTGCAAGCACTTTTGATAAAGCTTTTATTCCAATAAAGGGAACAAAAGCTATTAAGACTCCCAGGCATGGCTAGATGTGGATAGCAGCCTGGGATGTCAGTCTGCTCTGCCAGGGTAGGCTGACTCTGCCCAGGGTAGGCTAACCATGTCCACGTATGTCCTCTGCCCTATGATGAGGTGCATAAGAAGTGTTTTTTGCCAAAACTGTGGATGCCTCTGCATTAGAGGCTTCTTCTTTTTGATACTTCACATATAACTCTTGGACAAGAATTTCCAGCAAAAATATAATAATATAAACACACCTATTGTCACTAGTGTTTCAAACCTACAAGAAGGAGCATTTCTGGAAGAATGGAGGAGACAGGGTACTTGTCGCATAACCAGTGGAAGGAGATGGGAAGAGCAGATGGCACATTGTGTGTGTGTGTCTCATCCAGCCTAGTTATGCGGTGCGGGCAGCTTCTGATTAGTTAACTTCACGGTCAAAGCAGATCGAGTGTGGACATATGAACAGAAATGCCAGGATCAAAGTTAGCTCCGTGCAATTTTTATTTACTAACTCATTGATTAAACAATTGAGTCACACATTCAAGAAATATTTTTGTTACCTAGTGTATTTGCCAGGCAATGTTTTTGGAACTGGGCATGAAATATTGAAGAAAATAGCAGGATCCAATGTCAGGTTGTACTTGCATTAGAGCAAGGCAAATAGGCAGCAAAGCAAGCCCACAAACAGAAAAATGTATTTCATATATTCAGAAGTTCTTTTTTTTATTATTCATAAGTTCTCTGATGAAAATAAAACCAAAAAAGTGTCACTTAATTTCTTTCAAACTCAGGTTCATTATCAGTCAAATGGAGTTTCCAATATCAAATCTGTAGGATTCTTGCGAGGAAAGTACCGAGCATGGTGCTTGGCACACGGTGGGTGCTTAATTAATATTAATTCCTTTGAACATTCTCTTTGTTATGATTTTCCTTCTTGCTCTCAATTTTACAATATGTGTGAAAACAATCTGAAATAAAATTTGAAAGATAAAACATCTTAGGAGAGTGGCGAATAGTCTGAAAGATACAATGTAAAGGACAAAGAGTGGTTGTACCTGTTTGAGTTCTATCTGCCAAGTTTTGAGTTCTGAATTTGAGAATTCAAATGTCTGGTGTTTTGAGGGAGAGAGCAATACAGGTGACTGCCTGTACATGAGTGTCAAGAAGGAGCTTAAGTGGGAGGTGCCTGGGTGGCTCAGTCAGTTAAGCATCTGACTCTTGATTTTGGCTCAGGTCATGGTCTCAGGGTTGTGGAATCGAGCCCTGTGTCAGGCTTCACTCTGGGCATGGAACCTGCCTAAGATTCTGCCGCCCCCCCCACGCCCCTCCAACCCCATCCCCTATTCTTGTGCTCTCTTTCTCTCTCAAAAAAAGAGCTTAAGTGGAAGCTGGCAACATTTATCTCCTGTTCCCTTTTTGGAAGTTTCCCTGAGTCTTCCCCAGCTATGGGTAATGAAGGCAAGGTCCTCACTTTTATCCCATGACTCCCCCAAATTGAGTCCATTGCTACACATCTAAAAATTGCTTACATCAATTGCAATAAGGATAGTGGTGCCCACCAATTACTGAGCCCTGATTTTGTGCTAGACCCTATGTTTTACACAGATGATTTCATTAATTCTTCAAAGAGCCCTTTGAAAGATATACAATCCATCCTTTGTTATGGAGGGAGAACTTGGGAGAGGATTTAAGACACTTGACCTATTAAGGAGGTAGCAGACGCACTATGTGACACCCTCTAGGAATTACCATGATGATTTTTTTTTTCAGTTTATCATCTTTCTCTAGACTGACCTGGCTCCAGACCTTGATTATTTTTTTTTAAGATTTTATTTTTAAGTAATCTCTAACTCATCATGGGGCTTGAACTTACAACCCTGAGATCAAGAGTCACATACTCTACTAAATGAAATAGCTAGGTACCCCTAGATCCTGATTCTTGATCTCTGGTTTGGCTTTTGCCTTTAGCTCCTAGCATCCCTTGGCTCTGCCAAGTTTATATGTCAGCTCTAAGTATCCACTTCCCTCCTACATCCCTGGTGTGGGCAGGTTTAAGCAAGGTTAAATTCACTCTAACCTGGATGTGAACCCAATATCTATGGTGACTAGGCAAACACAGCAAGGCCAGTGTATAATGTTAGGAAGTGGTGGGGACTGTGGCATGGGAAGCACACACTCCAACCTAATGGGGCAGATGCTTCTTAGCTTATTTTTAGTTGCCTTATGAAAAAGCAAGTGTTGTCAGTGATGCTGAACCTTGGCTTTCCATGTGAAATTTCCTTATTTTTAAGACATAATGCAGTCCAATAAAACACATTCACACATTGATAGGCTGCCAGGTTTTGAGTTCTGAATTTGAGAATTCAAATGTCAAAACATTACCTGGGGGTTGGGGAGCTCAGGCATATAGTTCAAATGCTTGTGATGGCAGGTGTCTCGGCTTTTAGTATGATATAAAGAGGGAAAGAACTATTTATGGTCTTGTAGCTGATCAGTGGCACAGCTGGGATGCCAGGCCCATCTCTCAGCTCTCAAACCAGTGGTTCCTCTGCAGCACCTGCCAACTCTCAGTCACAGTTTAGGCCAGTGCATAAGACTAACCAGAAATAGCCTTCCACACTTCTGATTGGATTTGGAGGTTAAAGAGACAGGGTAAAAAAGGATTGGATTTAGAGGGATTACATGATTGATTCAATGTAGTATTTCCTAAGCTACTGTGTAATTGAAATCATCTTTATAATGTGTTCACTTCTTCAGAAGTACTCAACCTTTGAGGGCCATCACCATTCCTGTACAAATTTTAAAAAATGTGGTTTTTTTTGGTATTACTTAGAATGAAAAAAGTTAGCTATGATCTCCAATAATGCTAAAAATCTGAATAGTGTAGAGTAAAACTTTTTCCTTCACACTAATTCCAATGCAGAGATTCCTGGCTGAGTAGAATTTCTCCAAGATCTCAGGAACATAGACTCATTCCACCTTGGGACAGTACTATCCTCACATATGGCCAGCAATGAGGGAGATTCACACCTGGGGGGCTTTTTGTGTGAGGTCAGCCTGGGAAAGGAATACATTACTTCTCCCACATTCCGCTAGCCAAAACTGGTTAAATGGCTCACACTTAGATGCAAGGAAGGTAGGAAATAAAATTTTCCTTTGTTCCCAGGAATAAAAAGAAATGGATTGGCAAGCATACAATATTATCTCTATGAAGGAACAATAAATAAATGGAAAAAAGGAGAAGTCAGCATAGTTTCACAAACATGATTTTTTTTTCCCATTGAAAACTTGGGATTGAATTATAAGGATCAAGTTATATTGCCGGGAACAGATTTATTACTGTAAACCATGCTCAGCAGCAGGTAAAATGCAAGAGGCAGAGGTTGAGGACATAGAAAGCTTCTGTTGGCTGCTTTCAGAAGGGCATTCACAGGGATTGTTGGCCCAGACTTTGCTATGTGGTCCTCTGGAGGTTGACTAATGAAAATATTCCAGAACCTGAAAGGCCAACAAATCAGAGGCACTTTCTATTTCTATCTCAGCTCCTTGTAGGGAGCAGGGTGTGGAAAAGTTGGCCATTTTCAGAGAATGAACCAATGTCTCCTTCCTGACATTCTCGATTTCTAAAGACACTACTCTGCCATACTGTGGGCTGGGGGTGGGAGTTGTCGGGGGTTTGTTTTACAATTACAAAATATCCCCCCACCAGTTTTTAGAGGCAAACACTGCTGTTCCTTCTCAGACTGATAAAGAAAAATTAGTTAAGAAGTAATGGAAATAAAATGCCCTTTATGCAAATATGATGACTATAACCAGAGGGAAAACATCAGACACACAGTGGTCTTTAATTAAAGAATAGAACAACTAAGCAGACTTGTACAAGAATATCGTCTTTGCAATTAATATTCAGATTAAGTCTTGAGACTCCAGACATATTCTAAATTGAAGTACTTCCTACAAAATTAAAATATCTGTAATTCAGCTTATCCTCAGAAATAGTAAACTGAATTTACTCTGACCTACCTCTAGGTCAGGATATTAGGCACATGATGAACATTTCTCCTCATTTCATTGTGTCTTGGTGCTCAGGCAGAAATTCTCTCAGTAATAGTCATCATCCAAGTGCTGAGAATTCTTAAATTCAGAATCAAGCATTAGAGAGCCTTTAGGAATCTGCTAGGGTGGCTGTAACAAGTACCACAGATTGTGTTGCTTCAACAACAGAAGTTTACTTTCACAAGTCTGAAGTCCAAGGTCATGGTGTCAACAGGTTTAACTTCTTCTGAAGGCCTCTCTTTCTGGCTTATAGGTGGCTGTCTTGTCCCTGTGTCCTCACACATCTTCCCTCTATATGTTGGTGTGTCCAAATTTCCTCTTCTCTGAAGGACACCAGTTGTATTGGAATGGAGCCCATCCTAATGACTTCATTTTAATATAATTACTTTTTAAGACCATATTTCCAAATACAGTCGCATTCTGAGGTACTGGGGTTGGGGCTTCAACATGTGAATTTTGAGGGGACTTAATTCAGTCCGTAACAGAGCCCTATTTTCCAAACTGTAGACAGTATTCTATGAGTGTTCTGGGGGTGAGGAGAGAGTTAAAAGGTCAGACAGAAGCTGTGTGTGTGTTATCTTCTTGAAGCTTCATTATACATGACAATGCCTAGAGAAATTCCTTGGGTCCATTAGTTCTCTGAACTGATACAATGTCTATTAGCTAAAGTGAGTTTGAATTTGGTTTATTTTTGCTTGCTACTTGAAGAAAACTGGCCTGTTTACCCACTGTATCTATAGGGAGCTCTGACCCTAACACTTTCCTGTATTGACAAAGACATCTGTTGTTCACTCTCTTCAACCAGAACTCTGAAGTGTCTTATATCAGGGTTTTCTCTCAGGTGTCCCATCTGTCTCATCTGTCTCTCTTTCTTGAGGATTCTTTTCCACTCTTGTCCTAAGTTTCTTCCATAATATCTCTTTCCTTTATGCTTGGAGCAAGCATGACATCATTATAGAAACCTTCCCCTATTCAGATCAACTGGGGATATCTTGAGAAAGGAAATTGGGGTGCTAGGGGCTTTGGGGAGGGTAGACACACAATGCAGTTATTTACAGACATAAACTCTGCTCTCTTTCAAAATTTTGTTCCAAAACAAACAATGATGACCCAATCATGCTTTCAGATAAAATCACACTTAATAGTAATATTTTTGGCACACAAATCACTGGAAAGTCAAATAGGCAGACACTCATGCTGCCATTTGGTTCCTTTTCACCCCTATGTACTCTCTGCATCCTCTCAAAACCATATTGGCTCTGCCAAATTGTCTTTGATTATGTGTGGAGGTGGGACGTTGGATGAAAATTTTGTGCTCATTATTACATCTTTGCAATGAGCTTTCACCCACTCCTTTCTGACTGGTGTTTCTGTTTTCTTGTTCAGAATTTGCTACTACTCTTTGCCTGTGGTGCTCAGACTTTATTTTCTTGCATTGACTCTCATTCTCTCAAACAACTTATTTTACACCCCTTAAGTATTTTGGACCAGACTGAAGCTCTCTGGTTCCCAAGATAGTTTACCTAACATCACTTATAGTAAGAATACTATTCCCATAGCTACTGAAGATGACTACTACTCATTCCATTGAAAAATGTATCACAGGGTCACTCGTTTACCTATATTCATTGTCAGCCTCATTGCTGCCTTTATACACATTATTCTGTTTTACCAATGAAGATACTGAGAATGAAAAGTTAACTTGGCCAAGGTCACACCATCAGTCCTGCACGAGTGGGAGGGCTCGTGTCCAAACCCAGGCTGTTCTGTCTCTTAAGCCTATGTTTCTCTCTGCCGCTTGTCCCAGCTCGTGGATGGCAGACAAGGACAACCTACCCCATCTACCAGTGGAAAAGATTCAGGCACTACTATGCCATCCAGCCCTTCCCGGCTCCTGTGAGGACTTTCAAGGGCCCCCAAGAATAACCTGGTCCTACTAAGAATGCATTTCTCCAAACCTCCTGAGTTTGGCAAAATTAAACAAAAGTTAAATCATTGAAGGGCAGGCTGTTGTTTTTAAGAATCCAAATGGTGAGCTGGCTCTTGTTTTCAGCAAGCTTAAGATTAATAAAGGGCAAATTGCAAGGCATATTTTACATGCCCCATTAAACTGGTGGGATTAAGTGTGCACGAAAAGTAATTGCCTTTTGATGTGAATAAAGCACAAAAAGCCCAGACAGAGGAAGCAAGCCCCTAATTTACGGCCCAATAGGAGACTTTCTCTGCAATTATCATCTTAATGTCGAAGAGCATAATATACAGTAACGCTAAAAGGTACACAGCACAAAAGTCATTGCATCTTTTGACTCTTGTAGGAGGGCAAACTGTTATCCCTTCTGGTCAGGCCCTGCTGCTTCTCCACAGTGTGACAGCATTCAGAGCAACAGAAGTCTGTCAGTCCTGGTAGGCTTGTTTGCTTTTTGATCCTTTCAGGAGGGGAAGCAGAGGGAATCCTGGACTGCTTTCTTGGCATCTCATTTCCAGGAAGGCATCCAGGTTCCCTTCTGAACAGATATGACTATAATCATAGCCACGTATACCGATGTTTCCAATTACTTGGAAATCATAGTGGTAAGTCAGAGTCTTGTAAATGACTGAACACTTGGATTTCTCCCCCCACAGTCTTAATAACTTGAATTTGCCTGGAGAGATCCTAGGGGATTAGCGCAAAGGGATGAATAATAGCCCAAAGAAATCCTTTAAAAAGGAATAATCCCTGGAACATATTAAAGTGCGGTGAGAACTCTATAAAAGGAAGTTCCTTGAGAAAGAGAAATCTGAAGGGTGAGATAAATTCAGTCAGCAAGATTTTACCAGAGGGTTGTTTGGGTTTCAATCATTGTTACTGGAAATTTCTGCGTCTTTCATAAAAATATAGCTGAAGTTATTAGCCATTATGTCACTGGACATTCCTTATCCAAGGATTTAGATAATAAATTTCTGCTTAAATTTGTCCTCTCCTTTCCCCCCAGTCTCCCCAAAGCATTTTTTGACATAAAAATTAAAATATTAAAGACACATTTACAGTCCAACAGTTTCACATACTCAGTTCTGAGGCTTAGAAAGACCCACTTCTGTCAGATGGACTCTCATTATTTTTTTTATTCTTTTGAAATTAAACAATAATTTTCAGAACAAATAAAACAAAATACTGCTGCATATGGGCTGGAAAAAGTATATGGGGCGTGCGGTATGATGTATACTAGTTTGGAAATAGAAACACTCTTTAACGTCTTATCTTGTACTGGCTCTAAAATCTATATACTGGCATAGCTTTAAGAAATCAACAGAGTACAAATATATTTTTAAATATTTTATTTATTTGAAAGAGAGAGAGAGAGAACACAGATAGGTAGAGTGACAGACAGGGGGAGAGGAAGAAGCAGGCTCCCACAGAGCAGAGAGCCTGATGAGGGGCTCCATCCCAGGAATTTAGGATCATGACCTGAGCTTAAAGCAAATGCCCAACTGACTGAGCCACTCAGTCACCAGAGTGGTGCCACCAGAGTCCAAATCTTAAATTCAATTTGTTAAGAATCTGCTCTGCAGCAGAAGTCATGGAAATAAAAGGATTGGGATGGGCTCAAAATGTCACTTAATCTAGCCCCAACTAGAACCCTGGAGTCCTTTGATGCATCTTTGCCAAGAGCCTGCTCCTTTATGTCTGAACAATGCGTGCATCTCCACTCGTTCTGTTTTGTGTTGCACCTGACTTTTATTGGTTTATTTTATAAGTTTCTTGATGGTGGGGAGTCAAAGGCCATTGAGTCAAATGCCAAGTTTCCTGGCCAACTCAACTAATAATCTTGGAAATATTCTTCATGATTAATTATGGCAGGCAGAAGACTGGCCCTCTGTGATGTATACGTCCTCATCCTCAGAATCTGTGAATAGGGACATCTGAGTAGCTCAGCAGTTGAGCGTTTGCCTTCGGCTCAGGGTGTAATCCTGGGTTCCAGGATCCTTGGAGGGGGCCTGCTTCTCCCTCTGCCTGTGTCTGCCTCTCTCTGTCTATGTCTCTCGTGAATAAATAAATAAAATCTTAAAAAAAAGAATCTGTAAATATTGCCTTATGTGGCAAAAGAGATCATGCTTATGTGATTCAGTAAACAATCTCTAGATTGGGAGATTGTTCTGAATTATCTGGATGGTCTCAATATAATCACAGGGATCCTAATAAGAGGGAAATAGGAAGGTTAGATCAGAGAGAAGATATGATGATGGATGCAGAGATCAGAGGAGAGATTTGCAGATGCTATATGGTTGAGTTTGAGGGTAGAGGGGGCTACTGTCCCCAAAATGAAGAAGCTGGAAAAAGCCAGGAAATAGCTTTCCTTCCAGAGATTCCAGAAGAAACATAGCTGTGCTCTTTAACATGTTTCTGATGACCAACCTCTAGAGACCTCTAGTATAGCAATATAATAAATAAATTGTGTTAATATGTTACAATGACAATAGGAAATTGATAAAATAATCTTGTCCAGCCTAAGATTATTTTAAGTTTGGGCTGGCTATAAAGTCTTAGGTGAAGAGATAAAAATGAAGCCAATGGAGTGAAAATTATACTAACCAGAGGACATAGGTGAAATGTTTTTAGTTCTTCTCTAGAAACTTATTAGTATTTAAAAAATATTATTTGTCTCTTTTTCTTAACTGAGAATATAGAAAAGTTTTGGGTATTTGAATATTCTGGTTGAATCAGTCATTCTAGACTTTAGTATATTGTGTATGTATATATATATACAGAATATATATACACATATATATAATATGTATCATATGTATGCACATACAAGTGAATACTAGGCAGGAAAAACCATATATCTACCAAACATTTAAAATTTCTAAGACTGAAAGTAAAAGTGGCAATGCCTCTTAAAATTCTAATGAGTATTGTTAAGTCATTTGCCATCTGTAACTATATATTATCAGACAGAAGATATGGATATAAAAATAATTCCCTCAGAAAATTGCTAGTTTATATTTCAAAGTATATCATTCAGTTAACAAAATTAATTGTACCAAAATGATATATTATTTCACGTTTTTGTCAAAATCAGTTACATTAAGGAGAGCTGTTTACAAATGGATAAACTGTAGGGGGTGAGTTGACAGCTACTGAAGGTGACAACTCTGAGCTGACCTTCAACATCTGAATGTGGTTAAGCTGAGGTTTTTTATACATATTCAGCCTCACTGACAAGAAGATGTGAAATATGGAATAATCTGGAAACCTATGATTCAAAACCAGACTTGTGATTAGGCTTGTTTGCCTTGATACAATCTTTGAAGAAGAAACTACAAGGCAAAGACATTGTTGACATGATGCTTTAAGTCATTACGTAGGGCTGTTCTGCTTCAGTGGTCAAGAAGCTCATCTTAAACCTTATAATGTCCCTCTCATAATGTGAGGTAGGTAAGAATTTGAGAGAAGAAGAAATTATGCATAGAATGTGGAATGACTGGTCTAAGGTTGTGCAGAGGCAGTAACCAGAAACCAGCCCACCCTCCCACTTGTCCTTTCTGGCAGATCATGATACCTCCAAGGAAAGAAATTCTGTTGAAGCTCAAGATATCAAGTAGTATAATCTTGCCTGTCAAAAAGAATATATTAGAGAGATGACTTTGGAAGAAGGAAGAAAATCTTTTGCTTTTCTGCTTTCTGGTGCTCTCCTTCATAAGGTTTTGGATACAGGCAGACTGACTATCTTCCTTCCTTCACTTCGGAACATCTCTATGTTTCCTCCCCACCCCTAGTATCCACATCGTTTCCCTGCCTGGAATCTTCCAACACCGTATCTACCAGACCAGATTTCCCAGCTTCCAAAAACTAGTCCAGGTTAATCATCCTCTAGCAAGATTTCTCTGCTCTCTCCCTTCTCTGATTTCCTGTGGAGCCTATGCTTTGGATCACACTCTTTGGAAATTGTTGTAGCTTATTTGTGATGCAATCACCATTGGGGAACTGTCCCTGCCCACAGTGCATGGTAAAGGGGCAGGCCCAAGTAGTCATGGAGTGACAAACAGATTTCTTTCCTAGGAAGTTGGACTTGGAGGCTAGCATTGAGGTCAATCACGGCGAGAGGGTTCAGATGAAAACTCTTCTAGACTCAGTAGTGGCTAAGCCATACTTGGCTAACAGCAAGATAAAGAGATTGGGGGATTAAAGAGGGAGAGGAAATATTTTGAAGAGACAATAAGATATTCTATAAGAGAGAAGAAATCTGAGAAGTGAAGTTGTTGTGAGAGAAATGGAAAAACACTCTCAATTCCTGGTTGTCCACTGCCTACTTTAGTCTCTGCAGGCTCTCGCTACCCATTAGACGAAACTTCGACATCATACAGACTAGGTTTGCATCCCAGCTCCACCCTTTCCTATCCCTGCAAATGTAGACAAGTTTCTTAGTAATTATAGAGCTCAGTTTTCTCATTTACAGAATGGGAATATTAATAGAACATGCCTCATAATTTGCTTATTTAGAGCAAATGAGAATTTAAATGAAGTGTTTATTTAGCACAGTGCATGACTCATATTAAGCACTCAAAAATAGTAGCTACAACTATTGATATTTTTATTATGATTTTATCCACATCTCATCTCTGAACCTCTCTTTCACTTGTAGTGTCTTGTAGACTTCTTTTTCTTTCAACCAAAGTACTTGGTTGCAAGACACATGGACACGTGGATTTGTAGTGGCCTCTAATTACTATACTTGCGTTTCTAGACAGTTTTTTTGTAAATGATTCAGTGGCAGATGCCGTGTTTCTAATCCCCCTGAAACCCTTGAACAGTTAAGGTGAAATTGCAGTGGATATCCTGCAATCAACGTTGAATGGATATCCTGACATCGAGTAAACAATACGGTTTACAGAGTTTTCAAAAAACACTTGGTTAAAATTGACATGTGAGAATAATTCACGGTCTCTACCTTTCACCTTATGATTGTTTTTTTTTTATCTGTAAGTGACAAATAGAATAACCATGATTTTATACATGAAATAATGTGTCTATAAAACTGGCTTTTAAAAAAAGATTGAGTAGTGGTTTGCTCAAAACAGTTGGAAAGGATAAGAAAACAATCCATTTATTTAAGTCTTACGTTGTATGTTATTTTGCTATAAGTAAATTTTCAGAAGCAGTTTTAAAAAATGATACCATCAAGAAAGGCTGACATAGAAATTGGGATGTAGTAAAGAAATAAGTAAATTACTAGGAATTTTGCTGATACCCTCGGTCCTTATTTGCTGACACTGGTGTCACATCCAATATTCATTGTTTCTGGTTCCCACTTATCCCAACAGAAAGAATGGCCTTAATCTGAGATAGAGTACCTGCTTCACCACCACTGTTGTTACTAAAAGACCTTAGTTTTAGGCCAGCCTCTTTAATTTTGGACCTAAAATCAAGACACTCCCTTCCAAAGGCCCCTTTACTTAGAGCAGGATTTTTTTCTCTTTAGCCTACCTAGTGTCATCTACAAGCCAGAAGCTAGGAGGGACCAATTAACTCAGCTTGGGAAGTGCCAAGTGAGACCATTCATCTCCAAAAACTGCCATCTTGACAGGCAAAACAATTCTAAATGTAAGGGCCTGTCTTCCTCATCCACCTTCCCTACTACCCTCAATCCACAATTGTCTGAAAGCACATACAGTTGGGATCCTTGGTGTTAAATATAAAAAGCATAACTCACAACTATCCAAAAGGAGATACTCCTGAATAGATCAGGTATGGCTGGATCCAGATATTCAAATAATCTCTCCAGGGATCTCTTCCTTAGATTAACTCTATTTCCCTCCAGGTTGGATTTATTCCTCAGCAAGCCCCCACAAGTAGTGTCAAGAGGGGCCACCAGCAAATCTAAGCCTATGCTTAATCAACTTAACCCTCCAGTGAAAGACTAGAACTCTTCTTAGTAGCTCCAGAAAAAAAATCCATGAGATGACTCTCACCAGCCTGGTTTGGGATTGCATGTCCATATTTGAGCTCAAAGTCTAACCCTGACCTACCAATCCCAGAGTGTGAGATCAATTCTCCTGAAAGCATGTGGGCTAAGGCTAGGAGAACACTGGTTCCTGAAGACAAATCAGAGTGCTGCTCACGCGAGGGGGAGGGGAGGAGACAAAAACAAGGGTTCAATATGCCCTCTCCCCCCCACTGCCCCTCCTCCTCCCTGACACTAACTTCATCTTGACGCTTGTTATGCCTCATTTACTTCTTGGTCACTCAACTTCTTTTTCAATCTTCCTATTTTTTTTTCTTTGCCTATATTTTCTCTTTTCTCCTGTCTCTCTGATTCCTTTGGTACTTGCTTCTTCGTTCTTAAATTTTTGCACCTATACCTTTCCATCATCTTTTCCTTCTTCCAAACAGTGGGATTTGAGTCCCCTTCTGACGGCAGCCATCAGCTTCTTAATATACTATATACTTCAACTTTTTCTTTCTCATTTTGTTGGTCTTTACTATTTTTGATTGGTCTTCTTTGATAAACTGGAAGCTCCATGAGTGGTGAAGAGATCATACCTTGGTCAATCACCACTGAATCACCAGAACCTTGCAGAACACCTACCATATAGGAGGGGACCAAATACTCTTTGTCCAATAAATAAATGAGTAATCCACTGAGAAAAGTTTATATGAATTTGACATCACACATTTTGCTTTACAAGATACTCTCCTAATGAGCCCCAGAAGAGGAAAATGAGTGATTGGGGTCAGGACCAATGAGTTCTTACAGCCATTCTAGTGAATTAATGATTTCAGAGGAAATAATAAATCAGCAAGCATCTTATGGAACTGTAAATTTCTAAACAAATATGTGGATTGAGAAACCAAATGTGAGTTGACTGCTAAAGACTTGTTAGAAAAACACAGCTCTTCTGTATTGCCCCCATGCAAGTGCACATATATTATTCAGTGGGGTTCTATGTAAAATCAAGATATGTTTCTATTTACTAATTAACGTTTGGCAACAACTGGACATTAACGAGTTTAACCTAAAAACAGAGGCCAGGCAAAAGCAGTTCACAACATCCTGTACTTCAAGCAACATTTTCATCCAGGTATTTGCAAAGACTATTATTTCAAGTAGACTCAGTTTCTTTTTTTTTTTAATTTTTATTTATTTATGATAGTCACACACACACACACGGAGAGAGAGAGAGAGAGAGAGGCAGAGACACAGGCAGAGAGAGAAGCAGGCTCCATGCTCCAGGATTGCGCCCTGGGCCAAAGGCAGGTGCCAAACCGCTGCGGCACCCAGGGATCCCTAGACTCAGTTTCTAAGTTCATTTTCATTTAATAAGACTTGAAAGTTTTCTGGTAAGTCACCCCTATAATTACAGGTATTTAGACCACAGACTCTTAAATGTTACCTCTCTAGTCCCTCTACTGGACAAAACCAAGTACATAAAACCTGTGGTTCACTTAAAAATTAACCAAGCTTCTACAATATTTTGGATAAAATAAGTCTTGGGTTATTTTTTCTGCCCACCAGAAAGCTCACTTTACTTTTCCAGGGAGCACTAAGGAGATGCACTGACCTTGCATGTGTATGTGGGCAAGCTAGGATCAGTTATAAATATCTGAGCAAGGGGAAAAGCTAATTAGAATAAGCTTGCTGGCTCTGCAGTACTGTACAGTCTCCTTACATTCTTCCTAGCCCACGTGGTGGTCATAATCATGAAGCAACACACTGTGTAATGTCCTCATCAGTTGGTTTGGAATAGAGCATTTAGAGACTGAGTTTTGAAAAGAAAAGAGATAGAAAGAGAGAAAGAAATAACCTCTTTAAATACATATATATATATATATATATATGTTGTATGCATGTATATAACATACATATATATTATGTGTGTGTGTGCCTTAAGACTAGAAACTAACACTTGCTGTGATTTAGAAAGAAAGGTAGAGGTACCTGGGTACTGAGTCAGTTAAGCGTCTGACTCTTGATTTCGACTCAGGTCATGATCTTGGGGTTGTGGGATCAGCCCGCATCAGGCTCTACACCAGGCTGTGTTCTCTGTGCAGGGCATGGAGATTCTCTTAAGATTCTCTCTCTCTTTCTCCCTCTGTCCCTCCCATGCATACTCTCTTTCTATAAATAAATAAATAAATACCTAAAACACTTTGGAAAAGAAAAGAATATACCAATTATGCACCAATTTCCAACTTTCCTGATTAGACCAAAACTAAAATTAAGTTTTAAAAAATGAAGTGAAGGAAATCCAGAAGACCTGGATTCAAGCTCCTGCTACACTGCTGACTATACCTATTTTACTGAGCCTCAACGTCCTCATCTGGGAAAATGAGGTGGGGAGAATCCCATGAGAAATATTAGGAAATATTTAGTGAGCGTAATGTCCCATCCAAATCCTAGGAGTCCCCAAAGAAGGATGGGTTCAGAAAGCAGAAGATGCACTATCTTTGAAATAGAAATTTGTCATAAAGAAGCATAGAACGTAAAGTTAAATTAAAATGTAAGGTTTTTTTGTGAACAACAGAGGCATATCTATATCTGTATCCAAATATCTGTACCTTTATCCAAAATTTATAACTGGAATTCACTACTCATATAAACTAGGCAACTAACTAAATGTAACATATCATTTATAAAAGTAACAATGCTTGGCTTGTTGATTATGGCAGATCTCAAAGCTGATGATAAATCCCAGGGGGACTAAAAAAAAGAAAAAAACCAGGAGTTGTATAGATAAGATCACTTATTCTGGTAGAAAAAGCATTGAGATTCAGACCCAAAACAAAAATTTGAGTTTCAATGTTGTACCACCACTTACTTCCAGTAAAATTTCAGGCCAGTAGTTTAGCCTCTGAACTTGAATTTCTTGATCTGCAGAATCTTTGCTTACTTTAGTGCAAAGAGTATTTACAGGAAAGAAGGAAGAGCTTAATATGATAAGACCAAAAGCTCCAGATGATGGCAGAGAATGAAATACAACCTGAGAATTCAGATGTTCCCAGGGAAGAAACTGGAACAGAGAAACTAAACCACAGATAAATAAAAAAGATACTTGAAGAAGACATAGGAAAGTTGAAAAAAAAATTGAGTTACTGATGACACATGTTTATGATTTTAAAAGCACAGTTAATGTAAAGGGACCTACTTATTCACATACTGATAATTTTTTAAAATTCTGGATAATGGCAAATAAATGATATACATTTATTCATAGACCATATGTTAAATCATGTATTTAACATCATGGAAAATATGAATCAGAATTCAAACCTATCATATTAGATGGAAGACACGAATTATTTAAGTACATGTTTGCAAAATGTTTATTTTTTATTTTTTTTTGCAAAATGTTTTTAATAAAAGAATTTTGGGATGCCTGAGTGGCTCAGTGGTTGAGTGTCTGCCTTCAGCTCAGGGCATGATCCTGGAGTCCCAGGATCTAGTCCCACATTGGGCTCCCTGCATAGAGCCTGCTTCCCCTTCTGCCTGTGTCTCTGCCTCTCTCTCTCTCTCTCATGAATGGATAAATAAAATCTTTAAAAAATAATAAGAGAATTTATAAAGGTAAAATTATGCTGTTAGCTGAAGTAAAAGTCAAAGCTATAAAAAGAAAGAAAGAAAGAAAGAAAGAAAGAAAGAAAGAAAGACCAGAACAAAGAGTATCTCCTTACATTGCTATGGAAGACAAGCATCTTGAGTCTTATGAGCACCCAAAGGCCATCTTTAAATCAGTCAGTAAGGACAAACAAACTTCACTGAATTCTCTATATTCCCAACTTATCACTATGTACTTTACATGGCTCCAAACACACCATAAAATGAAAACAAGTAGAAATCCTGTCCAAAATGAAAGAATACACAGAACTGAGAGTAATGCTAAGTGTTCTTACAAGTGCTATTTCTTAATTGTCACAATTTTTGAGATATGGCTGAGCATGGGGGACCGTGAGTGTAAACTGTATAAACACACCAATGTCTAAGTTTTGGGATTCAACACAGTGGGGTAATAGACACTAGGAGATCAAGTAGAACCCAAGTGTTAGTTTTATTGTTGGGCCAAGCCATTCCTAATGAACAAGACCTCATAGTTGGATGGAGGGCATGGCTGGGAAATGAGGACAAGGTGAAAGTCTCTTCTCCTTGTTCTTTCACCTAATGTTGGGGGCCCATCTATAGCAAGTGCTGGGTCTGCAGAGTGGACTCTGACTTTCCCACTCAGCTCTGAGCAGAGCAGGCAGGCACACCTTGCAGACTCACATAAAAGTGCACACAACAACCCTCTTCACGAATGGCCTTGTCCAATGTGCTTGTGGCTTGGCAGTAACAAATACAGGTGCAGGCCCCACTTCACCTTTGCCATGTTGTCCAGGAGAAGATAACATGACTAAGCAGTAACTTCCAATATGCTAAGTCAACACAAGGGTGAAGGATGACCCAATGCAGCTGAATTTTTCTGCTGTAGAGACAGATCCTCTCTTGGTAATGACAGGAAGTAGACAGAGAGCTAAATAAAAGACCTTTCCTAAGCATTTTGGATCGAGAAAAAAGGGGGAGAGGGACGCCTGGGTGGTTTAAGGTTGAGCATTTGCCTTCAGATCAGGGTGTGATCCTGGGTCGATGATTGGGTTCTACATCAAGCTTCCTGTGAGGAGCCTGCTTCTCCCTCTGTCTATGTCTCTGCCTCTCTCTCTCTTTCTCTCTCTCTGTGTCTCTCATGAATAAATGAATAAATAAATAAATCTGTAAAAAAAAAAAAGAAAGAAAAAAGGGGAAAGAAGGGAGAAAAGACCAAATTTCATTTATTTGGAGACCAAAGTAGGAATGTGACCTAAAGAAGAGATGTCTTCTTAAAGAACCCACCAAAATCAGTAGAATTACTTACACTTTCCACAGCAGGAAACAGAAGCTGAGGACAATTATGTGATTTGTCCAAAGTAACATATCTTATAAGCTATGGTGTGCACAAGAGACAATTATAAAGCAAATCAAACATAAACTGCTTGAAATTGACTGGAAGTAAGGAGTTTGAGGAAAAAAAATAATCCGGGGTACATTGGTGGAAGGAAAATTTAAGCTGGCATTGAAGCCAAGATTAAAATAGAAGGTGCTATACAGTTAAGTCCAGCACAAATGAATGGGACAGATACCATGTCATTTAGAATGCTTCCGGGTAAGCAAATACCCCAAACACCTTGGAGCTATAGACACTCCAGAAAATTCAAGAGATAGAAACCTCAATGATCATAACAAATAAACAAATGATAACTATTGACCATACAACTCAGTGAGGAGTTTAAAAAAGAACAGTAGAGATAAAGAGGCCCCGGCCATCCTCTGACACTGATCTATTTCACATTGAAGAAGTCACTGCGTATTTTTCCTTTAATTCTCTGTGTAAGACAAAATCAAGGTTTTCTTTCCTCAGGTGGGTCTGAGCTTCTCAGAGGCTCTTTATAGGACTGGCTAATCAGACCCACTGAAATGTGGAAATGATCTTTGTATAATTGGGAGACTCAAAGACATCAGAGCAAATGAGAAACAACAGAAAAAGAAAAGAAAATGAAAAAAGTGCTCTATTAAACTTCCCTCTATTACTTTATACATTGAAATAAAGGAATCCACTTAAAAATTTAACATACAAATGATAGTACCCTTTACAATAAAAAAAGCAGTCCCCAATATTGTCATGGGAGAAAGATAATATTTCTATAATGGTCACTTATATCATTTTTAATACATACAAGTGGTACATTCATTACAGGAACATCACAGCAAAATATGCCATAATGAGAAAACACAGGCACATTACGCCCACAATCCATTTCATTATTATGATTGCTTTGCAACTATTCCATATTTAGAGGAAACATCTCTCATCCTAATGTGCAGTCCTTCTGCTTTAGGACAAGATAGTCCATGGATGGCAGCAAAACAAAAATAGTAAAACTAGCCAAAAAAAAAAAAAAAAAAAAAAGAAGAAGAAGAAGAAGAAGATGTGGTTATCAAACTTTGGTTATGTGTGTAATATCAAATTCTGAAAGCAGCATCATAGCATTCCAGGGCCCTTTAGAGGCCAACAAGAGTCAGTATTCATAACTCTCATCTCTGCATCCAGCAAACAGTCAAGTGAACACAATCACTGAGGAATTAAAATGTGACATGAAACTGAGATCACATCAGAGTCCAAAACAACATTTAAAACTTCTGCAAACTACAAAATAGGTGGTGGTTGCCAGGTCAATGTCTCTGCTTACTCACCATTTGATCCCTGATGCTAGATCCAGGATGGCACATAACAGCCCCTTCCAAAAGTCTTTGCCAAATGGATGTTGAAATGCTAACTTAAAACCAAAGTTCACATAGAGCTGCAGGAACAGGTGGGCAGAAGATGATACTTGGGGCTGGAAGCAGAGCTGGTGTCATGCCAGAATGAGGATCGGGTGTGGGAGGGTGGAATAGGGCTCATCAAGTAGGGCAGCAGCTACGATACTGTTAAGGCAATGGAATTTAAGTCAATAAAAGGTAGAAAGGAGTGAGAAGTACCGTAAGTATTATAGATCCAGGCAGACCCCTTCTGGAATTTGTTAAACCCAGTAAAAATGGACAGTGTCCTGTTCAGCTCAATATAGAAACTTTTATTTTGTGTATTTACTATTTATAAAGTATTACTACAACTAGTATACACAAAGATAAATCTAATATGTGTCTCCCTGTCCTTGAGAAGCTATCAGTCCTGTAGGCTGGACAGGCATTTAATTATTAACCTTGCAAAGGTCAATTGACATGCAAATTGAAATGCGTTCTTGTTATAGGGTCAACCAAACCATGATGGAAGTTGAAAGTAAAGATTAATTTGATTTTGACCTAGGAAACATGCAGTGTCTCTAAGAAGCTTATGGCATTAGCCAGACCTTAAAAATAAGAATACATAATGTTACCTAAAGATGGTGATAGGACAATAATCACTTGAGACTGAGGGAATAGCATAATGGTCTTTAACTTCATGCAAGTCATAGGCCCCTTTAAGAAGCTAATTAAATGCACATTTAAACTTGCATATAATTTACACGAAGGTACCAAGAAGTCCTGGGCTTAATGAAGTCCATCTTTGGATGCTTAGCTCTACAGACCCCAGATGAAGAAATCTTTGAAAGATTAAGAATTGACAACCAAAGACAAGGTTCTGAAAACACAGGTGACTGAGTATATTGCCTCACGAAGCTAAGGGAAGTCTGGGGCCTGGTCATGGATTGTCTTGAACATCACATTAATGGTAAATGAAAAGAAAATTAAATTTAGATTTGCTAATAATAGCCTCACAAAGCTATCACCAATTAATCAGCCCTTGATGGAAAGAACTTCATGTGAACAGATATATCTCGTTGACCTAATCTCAAATCAGCATTCGAAATAGAATGAAATCAATGAGGTATGAGTATAGAAAAAGATACAAAGAGAGATTTCTTTTTTTAGTTTAAATTCAATTAATTAACATATAATGTATTAGTTTCAGAGAGAGAGTTCAATGATTCAGTGTTCATTACATCACATGCCTTCCTTAATGCCCATCACTTAGTTACCCCATGCCCCCACCCAACTCCCCTCAGCTTGTTTCCTATGATGAAGAGTCTTTTATGGTTTGTCTCCCTCTCTGATTTCATCCTGTTTTATTTTTCCCTCTCTTCTCCAATGATCCTCTGTTTTTTTTCCCCATATTCCACATATTAATGAGATTATATCAAAGAGAGATTTCTATGAAGCCATTTGCTTTTCCCCAAACCCTGCTCCAGCTAACCTGCCAAAGTTCTGGCAGATAAGTTCTTGTGGCACACAGAGTCATCAGGGAACTTCTGACAGAGGACCTGTAACTTTCTTGACACTCTGACCCTACCAGTTGTTGCCCCCTCCTGCCTTCTTACTCAGGCCTGGCTTTCAGCAAGCAGGCTGTGAAGGTTGGTGGCTAATACTGGGACCACATGCAGGTCAATTATCTGTTGCCCTTGCTTTTGTGTATTTTCCCCCGACCTCAGGATTTTCTATTCACACTCAGCATCTACAGTTTCTTTAGGTCAGCTGCCCCCTTGACCACCTACCTTGCTCCATGATTTCTAGGAGAATGGCTACCCAAGAAGGATGCTACCCACATGCTCACTCATTCTTGGAATTCTTTCCTGATTGTGCTGCTAAGTCTAGCCTATGTGTTTGTTACCTGGACTCTGAAAACCCCTTGGACTATTCTTTTCCTCTTCAGTGTCTTAACGTCCCTGTTGCCAAATTCTCTCCCAGTGACTCAATCCTGCTTTTACTCACTCCTGGTGTAATGGGCAGAAACAGCAGCTCCGTAGATGTTTGTGCCAAAGCCCAACCACAGTGAGGGGACGTGGTTAATGCCAGGCCAAGTGGGCACACTCCTCATAATCAGATCCTGATGCAATGAAGCAGAACCTGGATTCCATTGAGAGTGTATCTGCAGTTACCTTAATCAGGAGGTGAGTAAATTAACAGATGCTAGAGGAAGGAGGCACTGGAGGAGTTGGGGCAGAGATTTTCATTATGGGGGTCAGAGGAACCAAAGGTTTAAATAAAACAGGTGTTTAGAAGAATTTGGAGTAATTTTGGGGGAGAAAAATAAATATGCACACTTAGAAAAAACGTAAAGTGACATCCATTCTCCTTGCCTCCTTTTTAGGTGTGTTGAAACCTGCAAAATGGCAAATTTTAGATTTTTGGAACCAATATTTTTTTTGAGTGCCAGCAATGGGAAAGGTTTTTCTCTATGTCCTGCTGGCTTCATCACAGTGAAGATCCTTTCCTTCCTGGAGCTTTTATTCTAGTCAAATGCTCCTTTCCTGACTCTATAGTTCCTATCACATTTTAAATGAATCTCATTGGGCTTTGGAATTAGAAACCTGGACTCTCGTCTTGATCTTCCATTTTTCAAGTAGGTGGATTTGGATGAGTCAGCTTCCTTACCTGTAAAATGGTCTAGTGATGATTCCTCATGGGTTATATAAGAGGTACCTGCGTTAGTACAGGAGCCTACACAATTCCTGGTATCTTTTGAGCACTCAATAAAATTATTATTATTATTATTATTATTATTACTATTATTATTAATCTCTGCTGAGACAATTTCTAATTATATCTGTGATCCTGTTAACTTTCTTAAATGCCACAAAGGGTGTGGTATATTTGGGTCATAGAGAATAGAATAAGCTTTAGAAACAAACAAAAACCCCAAATGTTTTACCACTGCTCTACAAGGCCCTCTGTGATCTGGCTCTTTCCTTCAGCCTGCTTCAAATAATTCTTTTCGACCCACTCAATTCCAGCCACCATAACCTTGCATTTCCACTTTCTGAGTTTTGGCACTTGTGGCTAACTTTGCCTGGAACTATCTCTCTCTCCTCCTCTTTTAGTGATTCTTTTCTTTACGTAATCATCTTATCTGCAGCCCCTCATGCCTCTCGTGCCCTACCCCTTGCCCTTCTTTCTCACATTCATGTTTTACTATCTGTGTAGCACTAGCATTCCCTGAAAATTTTATCATTTATCATTCAATCTTTGTTTACCTGTTTGTTGCCACTTCACACCCTCATGTAAGCCCCATGCACACAGAGGGCTTGCCTATGTTACTTGCCTCTGGTGTCTAGAAGGGTGCTTGTCACATAGTATGCCAAAAACGTTGTTGAACAGATACATGAATAATGGATGGATAAATAGATAGATAAATGGTTTACTGGGAGAGAAGCTGATATTCCTTTGACCCCATTCTCATCTCAACATGCTGTGATTGTGATATTTTCTATCTGGTGCAAACATGGGAATATCCTATAGTTAAATGTTAATCGTTCCTCTTTTTTTTTTTAAATTCTGTTTACTTTCTCTTCTTTTGCACATTGTCTTGCCATTAGTTACTTATTTTACTTGTCCATTTACTTATTTTGCAGAAAGTATGCATGCTTTCAGAGGAACCATGTGATGGCACCATGATAAAATATAAAATCAACAATACTTAACTGTGCTTTTTCCAAAGGCCACAGATACCATCAGCTTGTCACCTCAGCTCTTTGAAAAACATAAAATTTGGGGAAGGTCAGCTGTTAGCCATTTAATCACTTTTTTTTTTTTACAGTCATGGAATGTTGCCCTTAAAATGTCCTCTGAGGTTATCTAATACAGATTGCTCATTTAGCAGGTGAGCAAACTGCAGTCCAGAAAGGTCAGAGATTGCCAACAATTGCAAGTCTCTTAGTGGCAGGGACAAGTCCAGAACACTCTCCTCTTGACTCTGAGGACGGGGCTACATTTGCCCTGTGCCAGAAAATGATGAAATGATATTAATGTTGTTTTACTGCCTAAGGAGATAAGATTAAGGAACAGCTGATGCCAGCTAGAGACCTAGGACAATAGTGATTGAAAATCATAATGAAATGAAAGGCTGAACCCTGATGGATATTGATAAATATTCAAACTCTTGTGGGCCATGACTACTCAACAAACATCCATTTATATAGTATCCATAATTTCCAAATGTGCTATGAAGAACTCTGTCTTTATTTCTAGCACTTAGATAACAAAGCATAATAAGAAATTTCACTTGTGTAATTTGCAATAGATTTGCTTTCATCAGCAGGTGAGGAAAAAAAAGGCCAGATTTCTCATGAAATACCAATCAACATTTAGAAACTTAGTGCTGTTATAAGTGAAAAAAACCACTGTGCGTGTTCTGCTTCAAAGACAAGTTGATTTTTAAAAAGGGTTTTTCATGAGTAGAAAATTGCTAAAAATTAGACCATTTAATGAGTAGGAAGCCATAAAAATTAGTCCACTTTCAACCCTGGCTTTGTGTAAATTTCTATAATTATATCTTACATACATTATTTATTATTGACAGTTGAGCTGCAAGCAAAAATGGTACAGACCAAGCAAAACCTATTCTATTTGAAAATCAGAAATGGAAAGGCAGTTTATAAACCCTTTTCTAAAAGTGGAGGGATGGTATG
This sequence comes from Nyctereutes procyonoides, assembly GCF_905146905.1. Lineage (NCBI taxonomy): Eukaryota > Metazoa > Chordata > Mammalia > Carnivora > Canidae > Nyctereutes > Nyctereutes procyonoides. The sequence goes on along the minus strand of NW_026575030.1, from coordinate 6,471,278 downwards.
CTTAAGTTGAAATATTTTGTGTACTGAAGTTTCAGTTAGTGGGAATTAGAATAGCTGAGTTTTAACTTTACCTTGCAGGGTGGATAATGAAATGTCACCAAACCTTCAAGAAGCTGAGTGTTCCAGCAGATGATCTAACACATAGCTGGGAGGTAGTTCTTATCAATCTATCTAATTGTGCTTTTGTATTCACTTAAGGGTTCCCTCAGCCTCCTGAATATCTTACAGCATGTGTGAAGACACTTGGTCTTTTAATCAAAATGCCAGCTTGAAGAAGCAGGACTGACTTAGTAAAGGTCTCATTTCAGTTTGTGATAATAAAAACCAAATGAACGAACATAACATGGAACTTCAGTTCTTTATTTAAGGGATAAGAAAGATACAAACTAGTGACGTAGATATTTTAGACTTTTGTTCTACTCTCTTCTCCACCGAAATGTCAGCCATTTAATCAGAGATGTGACCATCATTTTCTTTATCCGTAATCTTTTTTTCTTCATCCCTCCTCCTTCGACCATTTCCTCTTTTATGCATTTACTCAGAGAGTTTCTAAAAAGTAATTTTCTTTTATCTGAGAGACTGAAAATGCAAATAGACAATGGCCAGACCATGTATGACAATGATCTGACCCATAGTCTCTGTGGCCCACCATCCAGAAAGCCAAACCACAGCACCAATAGCAGTTGCTTAGGATAGTTAGGGCTAAGCCAATGGATGCCAATTTCCTTATTTTATTCCATGGTTTGCAACTCAGGGCCAACCATGGGAAGACAAATATGTTTCCTAAACCATCATATAAGAAGCCTGTCTCAGTTAGCCAGCCTCTAGCTTCCCCCTGGCCAACAGCCTATCCTCAAGGCATACCTAAGGTCTCCCCTGACTTTTTTCACCATGAAGCTTTCCTACTCCTTTGCTGGGCTTTAGGTGTCTTCCAAACTCAAGATGTTGGCTGACTCTCTTGCTACAGCCATCTCTAAACAACTAGCCTCTGTTCTCACTGGCATAGTCTGTTCATTCACACACCTCCCTGAGACTGAACTTCACACTCTATACCTTTGCTCTTCCAAATATGCAATGTGATCTAACAGAAAGAAGTCTGATGTTCCCCCACTCCCAGTCATGAAAATTAGAAATAGAACTACTCTATGATCCAACAATTCCACTTCTAAATATTTTTCTGAAGAAACAAAAGCATGAATTTGAAAAGACATATGCACTCCCATGTTCTATGCAACCTTATTCATAATAGCCAAGTATGGAACAACCTAAAAATCCATTGATGGATGACTGGATAAAGAAAATGTACATATATGTATTTACACCCACACACAATGGTCTATATCAGGGGGAGCAAATTCTTGTGTAAAGTGCCAGATAGTTAATATTTTGTGTTATGGAGACTACCAGATTTTTGGTGTAACTATTCAGCTCTACCTCTGTATATACAATAAGTAAACAAATGGAGGTGGATGTTTCAATAAGACTGAATTTACAAAAACAGGCAGAAGGCCAAATTTGGCCCCAGAGCATAGTTTGCTGAATCCTGGTCGATGATATAGGACACATGTTCAGAACACAGTGTATGTCAGAATGTAAGCCTTACACGTTGGAAGAGGTCCATAGATATTGTGAAAAACTCCCTTTATTCAACAAGTATTTATTGAACTAGATGCCAACCTAGAGGATCAGCAAACAAAGTAGACACAAAACCTTGCCTAATGGAGTTTATATTGCACTAGGGATAGCTGATAATAAACAGCCAATCACATAGACATGCAAACGTTGTTGTATTTAAAAAGTTACACTATCAGGGGAAAATAGAGCATATAAGGGGAATAGAGAGTGTGTGGGAGGGAGTTATAAGGAGATCATCTATGGTTAAGATAGAATTTAGAGAAAGTAACATTTGAATGAAAATTTGAAAGAGGGGTGGAAATTAGCCATGCCTGAAAATGATGTTGAAAGACAATGAAGGACAATGATTTTAACTTTTGTTCTGAATCAAATGAGATATTCCTGCACAGTTTTGAGCAGAGGACAGACATGATCTAATTGGTATTGTGAAGTGATCACTCAGTTGCTATGTTGGGAGTCACTTTCAGGCATTGAGGGGAGAAGTGAGGACCTAATTGTCTTTTCTTTTACCGACTGGGAAATCTCTGGCTTTTAACTGTGTTTTTAGACTATTTTTTTAAAGTGCTTGCTGATATAGTTGGATCAATATTTATCATGTTGTAACTGTAGTATTCACTATTTATTCTCTTTACTCATTTTTCTCCTCTTTCTTGTCTTCTGTGCTATAACTGAACATTTTATATGATTCTACTTATTTTCTCCCTTAGCATTCATAGTATGTCAACTATCTTTGTCTTTTTTTCTTTAATTAATGGTTGGTCTAGAGTTTACAAAATTCATTTTAAGCTAATCTAAGTTCTTTTCCAAATAAAATTCTATTGCTTCACTGATAGTGGAGATATTTATAACTGAACACTCTCTCCTGTCCCTCAAGACATTGCTGCCATTCATTCTACTTTCAATCTGCTGTAATTACTCAATACATCATTTCTATTATTGCTTTACAGAATTATGCTTTAGACTAAGAATAAGAAAAATAAAGGGTTTTATTTCACCTTCATTTACATGCAGCTCCCTTCTCTGATGCTTTTCTCTTTATAATGCAGATCTGACTTACATCATTTCCTTCCTTTTAAAGAACTTCTAGCATCTTTTGTTGGGAAGGTTTGCTGCTGGTGAATTCCCTCATTTCTTTTTGTTTAAGAAAGTTGTCTTTTCTTAAAGATTTTATTTATTTATTTGAGAGAGAGAGAGATCACAAGCAGGAGGAGTGGCAGAGGGAGAAACAGACTCCTTACTGAACACAGAGCCCAACTCAGGGCTTGATCCCAGGATCCTGAGACCATGACCTGAGCTGAAATCAAGAATTGGATGCTTAACTGGTTGAGCAACGCAGGCACTCCTGTTTGAAAAAATTTTTATTTCTCCTTCACGTGTAAAGGATAATTTTGCTGGATATAAAATTTTTGGTTGGTAATTTTTTTCTTCCTTCAACTCTAGATATTTCACTCCCTACTCTTCATGGTTTCTGATGAGAACTATGCTATATTTCTTACTATTTTCCATTATTTTTACTTTTTTCCCCCCCAATTTTTTCTGTCATTGGTTTTGGCAGTTCAAGTCTGAAGTGCCCGAGTATTTTTCTCTATGTATTTCTGTTTGGTAATTTCACATAACCTGTCTCCAAACTCATTGATTCTTCCCTTGAATATATTGAGTTATTGATAAACCCATTGAAGCTATTTTTCCTTTTTTGTTACAGAGTTTTTGACTTCTGATATTTCCTTTTGATTCTTTCTTTGAGTTCCCATCTCTTTGCTTGTATTCTGTTCTTGCACCCTGTCTCTTTTTCCATTAGAGCTCATAGCATATTTATCATATTAAGCTATGTAAAGTTTTCTGTCTGATAATTCCAATATCTACATCGTATTTCAATTTGGTTCTGATGATGGCTTTGAATCATCAAACTGTTTTATTTTCCTTGTCTTATGGCATGTCTTGTCTTTTTTTTTTTCTTGAAAGCCAGACATGTTGTATCAGATATTAAGGAATGGGTAAATCTTTGGTGTGAAGAAAGATTTATATTAATATCACTAAGAGTTGTGTTGGATTTAACACTTGCTCTAGATATAAGTGACTTTAAGTCCCTCCAGTGAGCCTGATTTTGTCTTTCCTTTTGATTTTCAGCTCCCCTTAGAGACATTCTGTGTATTGCATCTTTGTCAACTATAATTCACTCTGTTATACTAGAGCCCTCTTGGCATTGTAATAGGTGGAGGAGGGAGGACATTCTATAATATTCCTATCAAGTTCCAATCATTGGAGCCGTGACTTTCACAAGTGATTTTTATAGTCATGTTACTTTAGTCCCCACTTCTTCCTTTTCCTTTTCTTGGTTGCAGTATTCTCAGTCTGTTTACTTGACCCCTGTTGATAATCCACCTTTCCTTTCCACTTAGATGAGACAGGAAGGCTGGAAAGGAATAGAAGATGAGAGATATCCTTCCTCTAGTGGGGATAGCACTCTAGCAAAGTCCTTTACCTTGGAGAGTAGGCTCTTGCTATGGAGAAGTGCTCTGGGCACACTTCACAATGATTATTATTTCTTTCCAACTGCCTGAGCCATGAAGAGGTCTTTCTCAGATCTTCATCATGAGAACCTGGTGGGGTTTTAGGAGGTAAACCCCACAAAAATATACAGGCCTCCTAAAACCATAGCCTCCTAGGAGTTACTCATTCTCCAGCTAGTCCACCTCAGCCTCCAGCAACTCTTCACAGTGACAATTTAAGTGTCCCTATCAGTTTATAGTTCTAGTAGCTTCTGCTCCAAATAAACTGTGGTTCTCTGAAAGGCCTGAAAGTTTTATGATTCGTTTAAGAAAAATAACAGTTTGTTCAGCTTTTCATTGTAAAATAGGAATAATTACTTCCAAGATCTTTACATGTCAGATCTGAATTTGGAAGTCTTATGAGGCCACTAAAGATCTAGGTTCAGCACTGGCAAACTTTAACTTCCACCCATGTATCCTTGGGCAAAGGAAGCCAATCCCAAACCAAAAAATGAGGCTGTAGCAAGTCTGTAGATGCAGAGAGGGCAAAGAATTGAGATAGTTCATTTAGTGAACTGCAGGGAAGTGGTTTCTCAGTATTATTGATCTCTGGGTACTTTCATCATGCCCTGAGGTTTTCATTTCTCCCATCACCTTTGTAACCAATTTGTTGTATGAAATCTCTCTGTTTGAAATTGCTAAAATGTTTCTTTTTCCTGACTGGACCTGACTGCACAAGAGGGAGGGAATGACATGCTATTTACCATCCCTCTATAACCCCCATAACCTTCTCAACAGTGTCTTAGTTAAGACTCTTTTTGTTAGAAAGAAGAAAAAAAGCTACACAATTGAGTTCAAGGCAAAAAGAAAGAGAATCAGGTTCAGAATGTATTAGAAAGAATCTGGAATAGTTCACCAAACCCAGGACAGAAAGATCATCAGGTCTCTCCAAAGCCTGAAACCTAAATAAAAGTGGAAATGACCAGACACCCAACATGGGGCTCTATTGCATCTCTCTTCTCTGTGTGTATGATCATCATAGTGTTTATGCACACTGGATTTCTCTGTTTCAGGAGCAGAAGTAAGTTGGAGACACTGTCCCATCCTCCCTGAGTATTCTTCCCCTTCATTCAAGAGTCTTGTTGAAGCACATTGGCTGGATTTCCTTTTAATTTCATATTCTCATGGGGTAAAATTTGATTGGGTTGGCCTGGGTTAGTTTCTCTCTTCTGCTGCAGTCAGATGGCATTGGAGTAGAGCTCAGGTAGCCAATCTCTGACTGCTTGGTTGGGAAGGAACAGAGACTGGAGAGAGGAACTCACTGGCTGCTGAATTGTCTCCATTGTAAAGTGGGGGCACTTCTGTCACCTAGGAGAAATTTCACGTGTCCAAAGACATATTTGGTGTCACAACTGAGGGGATGCTACTCTTATCTAGTGGGGAGAGGTCAGTGTTGCTGCTAAGTATCCAAAAATGTACAGGGACAGGTCCCACAAAGAAAGAATTATCTGGCCCCAAGTGTCAATACCGTCCAAGATGAGAAACCATGGGCTGAATTAACTTCCCAAAGTGAGAATGGTGAATACTAGCCTAGTACTGGGAATGAGAGAGAACATGAAAAAGATGGAAAAGAAAGACAAATAAGTAAAAATTGCAACATTTAGTGAGCATTTTCTGTGTTCCAAACATAATATTAAGTGTTTGACTGACATCTTTTTTTTTAATATATATATATACTCTTCATGACAATCCTGCAAAGCAAGTTAGTGGCATCATTATCTTTGTTTTATGGAAAACCTAAATCTGATGTTCTTAACTAGTAATTAAAAACTGAAAAGGAAAATCACCGTATTCTCTGGATCTATATCTGTAGTAGCTAAAAAAATACAAACAGATTTTTAAGTTCTGAGCTTGTGAGTCTAACAGTAAATAATAATATCATGGCCATTAGCTACTATGAAGCAACATGACAGTGACAGATTCATGCTGTCTCTCAAAGGGATATGAATATAATAGAAGTAACTATGCAAATATGCAGGCTGGTGTGAAGAGGGAACAGAACATAGAAATCCCAGGCATGAGGTATGTTGAAGCAAAATAAACCATCCCAGGACAATGTTCTCACACTTCCTACCCTTCCAAGCTTGTTGGCCCTGAATTCTGTTCATATTGAGTCCATTTCCACACCTTCAAATGAGAAAAAACACATTAAATTTGTAGGATTGTGGTGATTAAACTCAGAATACATGTAAAGGAGGGATTGGCAATCGGGTACATCATTTTAATTCTGCCTAAATTCTTAGCTGTGTGACCATGGGCAATACACTTAACTTCTCTGTGCCTGAGATCCCTTATTTACAACATAGATTTCATAATAATAGTACATACCTCAAAGGGTTGTTCTGAGTATTAAATTTGTTAGTACAAATAAAGTGCTTACAACAAAGATATGGAAAACTTGAATAACATTTATAAATAAAATTTTAAAATATATTTTATTATTTATTTATTTATTTATTTATTAAAGATTTATTTATTTATGTGTATGAGAGAGAGAGCACACACATGCATGCATGGAGGGGGCTGGTAGGGGCAAAGAGACAGGGAGAGAGAGAATCCTCAAGCAGACTCCCTGCTGAAGGTGAAGCCCAAGATGTTGCTGAGATGCTGAGATCATGACCTCAAATCAAGAGTTGGCACTTAACCAACTGAGTCTCCCACTGCCCCTAAAATTTATTTATTTATTTATTTATTTATTTATTTATTTATTTATTTATTTATTTATAATACATTTTAAATAACATTTTATTGGGATCCTGTCATGCTCTTTTATTTATGTATTGGTCTATGGCTGCTTTTGTGCTATAATAGCAGAGCTGAGTGGTCACATCAGAGATTGGGGTATGGCCTGTAAATCCAAAAATATTTACTATCTGCCTATTTCCAGAAAATAAGCACTAACACCTGGCATAATGTGATGGTTCTGGCACACAGTGCGGTGTCCTGCCTTCTCTGACCTGAGGGATGACTGGATCCTTCTATCCACACTGGCAGAATTTCCTCTGCATTTGTTTGCTCATAGATTTGTTTAAGGTGTTCCAGCCAAACTAGCCTCTGTCACTTTCCAAATCATGGCTGAACACACAGAATTAAATGACACAGTGAAAGATAACCAGATAAGAACATGGTTACCCACAGGAGATGCAGATGGTTTGCTTTTGGTTTGGAGTGGGATGTGGGCGGGATGGGGAGTTTGGCATTGACAGTATCATTTACAAGGCAAGTAATGAGATGAGGAGAGAGGGCTGTGGAGGGAAGAGTTTCAAACCTTAGCTACTCTGCACATCAGTTGTGTGACACTTCTGTCATATTGGTGAAATCTCTGGTCATCACTCTTCTCATCTATAAAATAGGATGGACAGTATTACCTTTTTGGTGGATTAAATGAAATAACTTCTAGGAGAACTAAATGAACATTAAAATGTGGAAAATAAATGTCCTACAAATAATTTGTTCCACAGATGCTTACTGAGCACTTATTATAGAGATACTGCAGGGAAGTCTGTCCTCACTCCCTACCTCCCATGGTACTACAATGACAGTAATAAGAGCTAGAATTTACTGAACATTTTCTATGTAGTCTGTCCTGTCCTAAACGCTTTCTTCATTTCGTAACAAATTTAATCCTACAATAGTCCTTTGAGGTGTATTCAGTTGTTGTGAAATCCATGTTGGAGATAAGGGGACAAGGCACAGAGAAGTTAAGCACATTGCCCAAGGTCACACAGCTAAGGAGTTAGGCAGTTAGGATGATGCACTCATCAGATCTGCCTGCAGAGCCCAGTTTTCAACAGCATGCTAAACTTCAGCTCAGTAACATGTTTAGCAGTGATTCATTTTAAGTCCGGATAGTCTTCACTGTTGGGCATTCTGGTGTGTGTGCTGAACTCACATGGCACCAGGTGCAACTTTTGGCATGGGGTCTGTGGGGTCTCTGGGAGAGAGAGTAACACAGGAGTAACACAGGCCTAGCTCTCAGAGGTGTAGAGGAATTCTCAGTGAAATTGAAAGTGAAGGAATACTTTCTCTATGATCTGAATTGCATGGCTACCTGTTATAAACTAAATTAGGTCCCCCTAAGGTTTATATGTTGAAACTCTAACCCCAGGACCTTCAGACGTAACTATATTTGGAAGCAGGACCTCTTAAAGAGATGATTAGGTTAGATGAGGCTTCTAGGTGGGCTCTAATCCAGTCTAATTGGTGTCTTATAGAAGAGGACATTTGGACATGGAGAGAGACACCAGGGACATATGCAAAGGGAAGACCATGTGAGGACACAGTGAGAAGATGACCATCTGCAAGCCACAAAGAGGCCTAGAGAAACTAATCCTGCTGACACCTTGATATTGGACTTTGAGTCTCCAAAACCATGAGAAAGTGAATTTCTGTTGTTGAAGCCACCCAGTCTGGCGTACTTTGTTATGGCAGCCCTAGCAAATGAACATAGTGCAGAGCAGCCCTTTATTGAGTCACTTTACCTGAATCCAGAACACAGAGTAGGAAGTCTTTCTCTGTCACTCTGCAACACACCACAGAGAAGATTTGACCTTTGGGTGTTCAGAGGTTCCAGCAGCCGAGAAATGCTGAGCTCGGGGGTCAGCAAGAGATTTGGCACCCAGAGGAGGAACATGATGTAGTGACAGTGCCTGCCGTGGCCAATGAAGCGACGGTAGCCATTTTCAGGAAATTGCTACCCCATAAACAGCAGTGACAGAGAAAAACAGAGCCAGCAGAGCACAGGAGGAAGTGGCTGTGGCCAGCGGAGTGGCACAGAATTCAAGAAAGGGCAGCATATGTCACACATGCCTCTGGAGATTCTAAACATTCTTAAGAGGGAATTTTCAGGGAGCTGGGGTTCATACATCAGCAATTTGGGGAAATGAGCCAGAAAAATTAGGTATTAATATTAGCATTCCCACATATGTACCCAGAGGGTGGTGAGGCTTGGGGAAATTACAGTTCCACACAGTTGACCCCAGAGCAGATGTCGATGAAGATCCATTTGGGAAGTGAAAGAAGATGCATAGCAGAAATGGAGTGACAGGCAAATAATGGTGAAATGGGATTAAAAAAAAATGGGAAGATTTGTGCATGAAGAACCCAGGGAGATAGATGTAAACCAATCCAACCACTTTGCAGGGTGATTAAAAAAAATCTAGTTAAAAAGACTTTGTACATAGAACATGCTATATGGATGGTTTATTCAGAAAAAAAAAAGCCCAACTCTGTTTGAGATAATCACAAGCAGAAATTCAATGGCATGAATAGAAATTTCACTTGGAGGAAAACAATTAATAGGTTGGGGAAAGAACAAATCAAATTGGGCAGATTAAAAAGAAGGCAGTTAAAAAAATGTTCAAGTTTCTATGTGAATGCTTTCAGTGTCAAGTCTTTGGAAAATCATTAGTGCCTCTTGCAACTTGAAGATAATGACAGGAAGTACAGCTTTCCCATTTCTCCTTTCCAAAATCGTGCAAATGGAAAAAGGACAAGTGAAACTACAAATTCTTCCTCAATGAGACTAGAAAGGAAATAAAACTGTGAATGGCAAAGAGGTCGAAGGAAGGCAAGGGCCCAGAAGTAGGAGGAAGGTAGGGGCCCAGGAGCATGACACAGATCCTGGAGCCTAGGGATAATTTTTCTATATAACACAGGCAGTTGGAATATGATGGAGAAGGGTTCAAGAATAATACAGAAAAAATAATAAACTCATGGAAAATGTGAAGGTAAATTGGAAGCCATGAAAGGTGAGATAAATAATGCTGAAGAAATTAAAACAAAGGTAAATTTTAAAATAAATAAAATAATAGGCATTTTATTTTCTCAAGTCAAATTAATGAAGATGCTGAAAATTATATTTAACCCTCTTGGGAATGATTTGAATTCTCTGTTACTGAAGTCATGTGCTGTCCTTTTGAGGTGACGTGGGATGTCTTCAGTGGCCATTGGGATTTTCAGCTGATTGCTGTAGGGCATTATATCTTTGCCATTTCCTTTGATTTAGATTTTCTCACAATCATACTTTACCTATCATCATCATACTTTATCCTATCTGTTTTCCCCTATGTATCTGCTTTTTGTATATTCTCCTCTACACAGTTTTTAATTCAATATTTTTAATACTGTTAAAAATGCCATATAGCCAGATGTAACCACTATATGATAAATAAAAGTTGATAATGATTTAGTAAGGACTTTTGTCCCTAGTTTGTTTGTTTAAATTGCAAAGAAGTGTGAATATGGTATTTGATACAGCAAAGAGCTTCTCAGTGCCACTTTTGCTTGAGATGAGGTCTTTGTTTGCTGAACTCTCCAGAAAACTGATCTCCTGAAAAGTGAAGTACTGTTTTCTTATGATCATATTTACTAACAAAAATATATCAGTGTATTATTCTAGTCATAGTTTCTCACTGTTGTTTGCCTTTGCATTTTTAAAATAAAGAGGGTAGCTTACTTTGAAATCACCAGGTTGATTTGCTTCAAATTTATAGAATCAATCTTTAGAGCAACTCGACTGTAATTAATTACTTGAGATAGGGCTGGGTAAAATACAACTTGGAACAAGGCTGAATAATATTGTGGTCATGTATAAAAGTTTAAGACCCAAGCTGCCTGGAGTCAAGTTCTGGTTCTACCAGTTATTAGTGGGAAGACCTTGGGTAAATAATTAAATATCTCTAGGTTTCACTTTCCTTGTCTATATATGAGGAAAATAGAGATGTCTACCTATGGTCACTAACTGTACCTCAGAGGATTGATTGTGGTCTCTAACTGCTGACGCATGTGTAGCATTTAAGTAGGTCTACTGTGTAGTCATGGGAAGTAATAAACGCCAATGTCAACTACTCAAAATATTACAGTATAACTACAATTCAAACTACTAATATGAGATAATATTTTAGAAGTAAAATGATGTTGTGAAGGTTGATAAATATGTGAAAACTTTGTGTCCAGAAGAGTTCATGGTTAGCAAGACAGAGTCATAAATCTATATTAGAGAAAGTTTGGACAACACTTTCAATTCTGGTCTTGGGTCTTGGAATATGATTACTGCCCATGAAGCACAAAATCTTCAGGAAGAGACAGAACAGTGGGTAGATTCAAAATTGTGAGCTTTCTTATTTGTTCTAAGAGCAGCCTTTTTATCTGTTTTCTTCTTGATTGAGAGAAGAGATGAAAGGCATGGGAATAAAATTAATCCCAATAATATCTTAGAAGAGAAAGCAGCTTAATAACAAGCAAGTCTAATGTATGAGAGCAAGGGAAAGAGAGAAAATCCTTCAAGAAGATAGCTCTGTGTCTGACAAGATGAGGAGAGAGGAGAGAGCTTATGTAATGCATTTTGCCTCAGAGTCTTTCAACGGGCAGCTGAGCTGTGCTATTGTTGCCCCATAGAAAGAAAAGAGCTGATTCTTACTCAGCTGGCTGAGAGGGGCAGAGACCAGAGCATCCACTTATACTTTTCCCTCTTTTTTTAAACATTTGAAGAGGAAGCAGGGACTTGAAGAATGTAATCTAAATCTAGTTGAATGTAATGCTTAGACAGTAAAGCAGGATACCAACCCTCTGGGTGGGATGGGGGGCAGGGGCTGGAGAGGAATCTAAAGATCTCCATCAGCAGTCACAGCTTACAGATCTTCCTTCCTTCCTTTATTTTTTCTTTCTTCTTTCTTTCTTTCTTTCTTTCTTTCTTTCTTTCTTTCTTTTCTTTTCTTTTCTTTCCTTCTTTCCTTTCTTTCTTCTTTCTTCTTTCTTTTTTCACGTAGGCTCCACACCCAGCGTGGAGCCCAATGCTGGACTTGAACTCATGACCCTGAGATTAAGACCAGAGCTGAGATCAAGAATCAGATGCTTAAGGACTGAGCCACCTAAGAGCACCTATTCTGAATTTTAAAAACCTTGAGAAGAGGGAGGCAATGAGACGGAGGGAGAAAGCTCTGAAGAGAGAATCCTGTGCCTCTGATACCAACAAACTGTACAGCACTGTGTAACCTTGGGCTCTTTCCTTCAGCCCCGAGGTCTCAGTTTCTCCTTCTGTACAATAAAAGGGTTGAAAGGTTGGCTTGTAGGATCTCTAAGTCCCTTTTCAGCTCAAAAATCCTGTCATATATTGTAATGTCAAGAGAATCAGCCTGTGTCCCCACAATTTGGTCCATATTGTTTTATTGTTTTAGCTGCCATCTTATCTCACTATTCTTTTTCTGACCCTCCCTGTTACTGGCAAACAGAATACAATTTTACCTCCCTGCCTTTGCTTTATTTGCACCCTTCACCTTCACTGCTTCTGCTTTAACATCAAAATACACCTGTCTTTGGGACTCGCCTTAAACATCTGTTGACATAAATTTCTAGGCAAAACATGGAGTTGCTCCTGCCTAGGGTGCCATGTCAGCAAACAGAACTTTCACATTCCTATAAATGCGTTACATGATCAGAATCATGGAATAGCCAGTTAGCCAGTCCCCAAACCCTAAACCAACTCTTAGCTTCTTGTTTCTTAATCTTTCTAAATAAGGTCAGATACACATTCCCAGTCAGTCACGCTCTGTCTCCACATTGCTGCTTCTAAGACTCGATAAAACTCACTCTTGCCCCAAATCTCTTGGGAAGAGTGTGCCACTGCTTATGAGACACTGTACTCCCCACTGCCTAGATTGTCTTTTCTAAAGTAAAGGACATAGAACTCATAACTACACTGTCTTGTTTTTGTAATTTTTCATATCCTTATCCTCCTCTCCAAAAGAAAAGATCTTCACTTCCCAAATTTCCCTAAACCTTCCCCTGTGCCTTCTTGAGGAACTCATTATATTCCACATGATATTGTGATCATTAGTTTGTATATTGCCTCTATGATGAGCAAGTGTAATAAACTCCCTCATTCTTGGGACCACTGGGGATAGAGACACAAAAGTTCTCACAATATTGAAACATGCCTAAGACATTTGGTAAATAGTCACTGTTCCATTCCTTTCACAGAGAATGCCCATGCCACAGATTTCTCACTCCTTCCCCCAGGACACCTTATGTCCCCTCAATCAAATAACTGAAAAGTTGGTATCTCAAACAGCAGAGACTCCAGGGTACAGTCTAGGCTATAGCTTTGTTCTTTCAGATAGGTCCGATGTTGTACAAATTGTTAAATATTTTGAATGTCATCCCTGCTCTGTATCTCCCATGGCCACAGTCTTGGATATCCTGGCTTGCACACAATAAATGATGAATAAATGTTTATTAAATAAAAGAACCCTGACTTGTTCCAATACCACAAAAATTATAGGAAACATGTTAGAGGTGGGTCAGGTTTAGAGATAAGATATGATTGCTTGATGAGTCATTGTTTAGGGCTTGTCCCTTGACTTCAAAAGAAACCCAAGAATTTTGAAGGGAAGGCAATGAGTAGAGGAGCTAAAATAAAGATATTAAGCAAAATTGAAGGGAAATAAATGCATAATTGAGTAATGCACTGGGCAGTAGGTTTGAGTTTTTCAAGAGTTTGATTTAAGGCTGCTTGAATTAAAGAGTATTAAACATACTACTTTCTCCTGATTATTCCTTTTATATTTCCATTCCTTTCCTGCGACACTCAGGGCTGGTCTTTTTACTCTGGTTCCAACTGAGATCCCTCCCCAAACTTTGGCCCCTTTGCCCTCTCTTTGTACATTCTTTTGCTGTAATGAATAAATAAGTTTAGCAAAACTGTAGTATATACAGAAAATATACAACAACCAATTGGAATTCTATAAAATAACAATGAATAATTGAAAAATCAAAAGTAAAATAAAAATGTACCATGTAAGTATTGGGAAAACTAGAAGTCCACATGCAAAAGAATGAAACTAGACCACTTTCTCACACTGTAAAAATCAAACCAAACCAAACAAAGAAAATAACCTCAAAATGGATTAAAGATCTAAGTGTAAGATCTGAGGGATGCTTGGGTTGCTCAGTTGGTTAAGCAACTGCCTTGGGCTCAGGTCCTGGTATTGAGCCCTGCTTGGGCTTCCTCTTCAATGAGGAGGCATCTGCTTCTCCCTCTGTCTCTACCCACCATTGTTGCACTCTTTCTCTCTCTCTTTCTCTCTCTCTCTCTCTCTCAGATAAGTAAGTAAAGTATGAAAAAAAAAAAAGTAAAACCTGAAACCAGAGGGCTCCTAAAAGAAACCAGGCAGTAAACACTTGGACATTAGAATTAGCACCATTTGGGGGGGCCTGTCTCCTCAGGCTAGGGCAACAAAAGCAAAAATAAACAAGACTACAATACACTAAAAAGGTTCTGTGGAGAGGAAGAAACCATCAACAAAACAAAAAGTTAACCTATGGAATGGGAGAAGATATTTGCAAGTAATATAACTGATAAAGGGTTAATATCCAAAATACATAAAGAACTCATATAACTCAACACTAAAAAGATAAACAATCTGTTTAAAAAGCATGCAGAGAACCTAAATAGACACTTTTCCAAAGACATACAGATGGCCAACAAGAACATGAGAAGGTACTCAACATCATTAATCATCAGAGAAATGCAAACCAAACAAAATGAGATGTCATTTCACATCTGTTGGAATGGCTATTATCAAGAAGCCAAGACATAACAAGTGTTGGAGAAGATGTGGAGAAATGAACTCATACGCACTGTTGGTGGGAATGTGAATTGGTGCAGTCACTTTAGAAAACATTATGGAGCTTCCTCAAAAAATTTGAAATTGAAATACCATTATATCCAATAATTTCATTTCTGGATATTTATCCAAAGAAAATGAAAACTAATTTGAAAAGATATACGCACCCTACATCCGTCAGAGCATTAGTTACAAAAGCCAAAATATGGAAGCAACCTAAGTGTCTATTGATAGATGAATAGATAAAAAAGATGTGGGAGATCTATATCTATCTATATCTATATCATCATCTATATCTATATCTATCATCTATCTATATCTCTAATTCCATTCTTACATATAAAATATACAGAATGTTCAATTTATATATATATATATTTACACACACATATATATACAAAATATAAGAATGGAATATTATTCAGCCACAAAAAGAATGATATCTGGCCATTTGTGGCAACATGGATGGACCTAGAGGGTTATAATGCTAAGTGAAAAAGTAAGACAGAAAAAGACAGAAGCCATGCAACTTCACTTATATGTGGAATCTAAATGACAAAGCAATGAACAAATAAAACTAAAACACATAAATACAAAGAACAAACTGGTGGTTGCCAGAGGGGAGAGAGAGGAGGGTAGGCAAAATAGGTGAAGGGGGTTAAGAGGTACGATTTTCCAGTTGTACAATAAATTAATCATGGGAACATAAAGTACAGCATAGGGAATATAATAAATAGCTTATGATAACATATGGTGAAAGATGATAAGTGGAATTATCATGGTCATTTCATAATTATATAAATGTTGATTCACTATGTTGTACACTTGAAACTAATATTTAATGTCATCTACAATTTTAAAAATAGTGACAATACCAAATACTGGCAAGGATATGGAAAAATAGAATCTCTCATATATTGCTAGCAGAATGTAAAATGGCATAACCGTTTAGTTTGTCAGTTTCTTACAAGACTAGGCATACACTTAACATATGACCTGGGAATCACATTCCTGAACATTTATGCTGGAGTAATGAAAACTTATATCCACACAACTACCTGTATACAATTACTTTTATATTACTAATTTTTAATAGCCAAGAACTGGAAATAATCAAAATGTCTCTGAATCAGTTAGTGGTTAAATAAACAGTGTTGTATCCATACCATGGGATTCTAGTCAGCAATGAGAAGAAATGAACTAATGATAAAAGTAACAACCTGGATGGCTCTCAAGAATGTTATGCTGATTTTAAAAAGCTAATATAACAAGGTCAGATACTATGTGATTCTATTTATATTATATTTCAAAATAGTAAAATTATAAATGTGGAGAAAATTGGTGGTTGCCAGGGATTAGGGATATTGGGAGGGAAGAGGATGTGCATGACTACAAAGGAGTAGCACAAGGTGGTTCTTTGTGGTGATGCAATAATTCTGTCTCTTGATTGCAGTGGTGGTTACATGAATCTACCTACTATAAAATGACATAGAACTATAAACACATATGGTGCCATGTCAGTTTCCTGGTTTGGGATATTGTACTATAATTATGTAAGATGTAATTATTGAGGGAAACTGGGAAAGACTACATGGAATAGCTCTGTTAAAAAAATATTCCAGTGTTTTCCAGTTCTGATCTTTGAGAATGTTCCAACAGGTCAAGGCACACCTGTGATTCAAACATCTAAAGGAGAACTAAACAAAGTAAACTTGGAAGTATATTCCAAACTGGACAAGTCAATGAATTAATAAAATCATCTGGAAGACCCCTTAAAAAGTGCCATTTAAGATATCACAAAAGAAAATAAAACAGGGATAAGTCTAATGAAATCTGTGCAAGATCTCTATCCTGAAAATTACAAAAGACTGATGAAAGTCATCAGTTAAGACATAAGTCAACAGAGAGATATATTGTGTTCATGGATTGGAAGATGCAAGATTGAAGATTTCATTTCTCACAAATTGATCTACAGGTCCAGTGCAATTAAAATACTGTCAGAATTTTTTGTAGATATCAATAAGCTGGTTTTAAAATTTATTGGAAAAGGGAAAGAGCCTAGTATAGCCAAGATGATTTGGAAAAAGAAGAATAAAGTTGGAGGGCTTACATTACCTGATTTTAAGACATAACAATAAAGCTGTAATAATCAAGACAATGTTGTATTGGAGAAAGAATATATGGATAGATAAATGCAAGATAATAGAGTCTAGAAACAGGCATGCAGAAATATGACCAATTGATTTTTGACAATAGTGCAAAGGAGATTCAATGGAGAAAGGATAGTTGATCCCCCCCCCAAAAAAAACTGTACTGGAATGATTGGACATCCATATATAAAAAAAGAATCTGTCTATCACTTACACTGCATGTAAAAATTAATTCAAAGTGAATTGTACAATTAAGTGTAAGATCTAATACTATACCATTTAAAAAAAAATAAAAGGTAAGAGAAAAATCCTTGTCACCTTAGGCTAGATAGAGTTCTTAGAGGGAAACATCAAGAGTATAATCCAAAGGTGAGAAACTGATAAATATGACTTCCTCAAAATGAAATGTTTTTAGTTTGAAAAACACATCTGTGAAAAGAATTGGAAGGCAAGTCACAGACTGGAAGAAAATATCTGCAAATCATACATCTGATAAAGAACTCTCAAAACTCAATGACAAGAAAACAAATAACCCAATAAAAAATGGACCAAAGGTTGGAGCAGACACTTCATCAAAG
Source organism: Nyctereutes procyonoides (assembly GCF_905146905.1). Classification (NCBI taxonomy): domain Eukaryota; kingdom Metazoa; phylum Chordata; class Mammalia; order Carnivora; family Canidae; genus Nyctereutes; species Nyctereutes procyonoides. The sequence continues at coordinate 6,453,741 of NW_026575030.1, read as the reverse complement.
AAGTTATTTGGACAGGAAATAAACACATGAAAAGATGCCAATATCATTAGTCCCTAGGGGAATGCAAATTAAAACCACAAGGAGCTGTCACTACACACCTCTTAGCAACAACAAAGAAAGCAAAGCCCAATAATGCCAACTGGTGGCAGCATACTTAATAATAGGAATCTTATGCATTGCTGATGAGAATACAAAATGGAAAAGCCACTGTGGAAGGCGTTTGTCAGTTACTTATAAAGTGACACACACGTATCCTCTATGACCCAGACATCCTATTATCCATGTTTAACCTACAGCAATAGAGCCTGTGTCCACACTAGTACCTGATATGAAGGTTTACAGCAGCATAAAACTACTATGATTGCCAAAAACTAGAAATAGCCAAATATCCCTCAACTAGGTAATCAATAGACTTGTAGTACATAAAAAAAATCACAGTTGTTATACATTTCCACAACCTCCATGAATCTGTAGTCATACAACTACCACCACAGAGCAGATATAGAACAGTATCATGACTGCCTCCCCGAAAAGGCCTTATTTGTACAAGATCTTGGTTTTATATCTTATTTTAAATTAAACAATTTTTATATCTTATTTTAAATTAAAAAAAAAAACTAAAGTGAGGGAAATGAATGAAAATTCCTCTGGAAATACTTCCACCTAAAATTTGGCATTTTTGAAAAACAGTGAGGCAGTATCTAATAAAACTGAGTGTATGCATATGTGTATGTGTATTTCATATACATAATCTATAAATTTTAATTCTAGGCAAGTACCTAGTAAAGTGCACCCTGAGGCCCACAAAAAGATTTGTGCAAGTATGTTCATTGCAACATCATTCTTAATAGTCTCTACCTGAAAACTACTCAAATTCCCATCAGTAGCAGAAGGGATATAATGTAAGAATGGAATAGATGTTGGAAGAGTAGGATTGTGAAGTTTTCCTATGGTAAAGTACTATACCATAAAGAGAATGAACAATCTACAACTATACATAATATGGATGAATTTCACATTCTTTTGAGTGACACAGCCAGACAACAAAGAGTATATATTATATGCTTCCATTTTTCTATCACATTTGGAACAGGAAAACTGGTCTCTGGCTGTTAGATGTTGGGATAGTGGTGGGTTTTCCTTGGGTAGATGGGTAGTGAGCAGAAAATGTGGGAGGCTGTCTTCCTGAAACTGAAACTGGCCATGACTGGGTTCCACTTACATGATCATGCTTAGTTTGAGAGATTCATCAAGGCAAAAACTAGTAATTTGTATATTTTTCTGAGCATGCACATGTCGATAAAAAGTTTACATTAAAAAATCAGCAAACAGGGCAGCCCGGGTGGCTCAGCAGTTTAGCGCTGCCTTCAGCCCAGGGCGTGATCCTGGAAACCCGGGATCGAGTCCCGTCTCAGGCTCGCTGCATGGAGCCTGCTTCTCCCTCTGCCTGTGTCTCTGCCTCTCTCTCTCTGTGTCTTTCATGAATAAATAAATAAAATATTTAAAAAGATTCAAAATAATAAAAAAAATCAGCAAACATCCTTTCATCTTTTTAAAATATATTTGGGGGTGCCCGGGTAGCTTTGTTGGTTATGTGTCTGCCTTTGGCTCAGGTCATGATCCCAGGGTCCTGGGATTGAGCCCTGGGTCTAGCTCCCTGCTCAATGGGGAGTCTCTTCTCCCTCTCCTTCTCTCCCACCACTTGTGTACATGTGTGCATTCTCTCTCATAAATAAAAAAATGTATCTAATTTACATCCAGCTTTACAGGAATACAGGAGTTGCATAAAAGTCACATACATCTTCTTTTGATGTCATCCTTTTTCTGTCTTTTTTTTTTTAGAGGTCATTTATCTGAAATTCAAATATTTTCTCAGTTGCAGAGTTGTTCCTAATGCATGCAGTTTAATACTGCTCAAAGAGTTGGTTTGCTGCCTCCATCAGTTGGTTGTCCTTCCGTAAGACCTGTGCCCTCCTGTCAGTTCTAGAGACCAAGCCAGATGCAGACTTGGAATGAAGGACTTTTCTGGAACATACCTGCTGTGTGGTAAGGATATTGCTTCACTTCATTTACTGCAGGCTGTGCCTCCCATCAGACTTCTTACGGCGTTGCTTATGCATTCAGCTATTTCTCCTGCAGTCTCCGTGGATACCTCATTATATCTGGAGGTATTTTATAAGATATTACAACCCAAGCTAGGCAGGAAGTCTATCACTAGAAGGGTCTTATCATTAGACGGTCGTGCAAATCCTGGGAATTGTGGAAACAGCCCATTAGTTCCTCCTTCTGTCTCCTATTCATCCATACTGAGCCCACCTCAGAGAGGAATAAAGGAGGCCTCCTCTGTGATTTCTTTCCCTTTTTCACAGTCTCTCGATCTTCCTCTCCCCAGTCCTCTTCTACAGTGTCCCATTTCTTCTTCCTTTCTGCCTCTAACCTGACTCAAGTCTGGTGGTACAAACCAAAAGTTTTTCCCTCAGTGAATGTAGGGTTGAGAGAGGTGGCAAATACAAACAGGTCTTGCCCCTATCTGATGAGTTGAAGAGAAGTTTCCTTTTAGACTCAGCCTTATGGTAATATGTTAAAAAGCTGAAAGGGTAAGACTGACCAGCAGTTACCCTAAGTGCAGTTCATTATTTTGCTCACAGTCTAAAGCACTTTCTTCCATTCCTTTTGCTTTCCTAACCACCCTTAATTCTAGATTGAGAAAGGGAGGTGGTATTCACGACAGCCAAGTAGGGTAAAGTGGATACCAAAACCTCTTTTTTTTAATTTTTATTTTTTTAGGTAAGCTCTACACTTAGTGTGGAGCCCAGTGCAGGGCTCGAACTCACAACCCTGAGATCAAGACCTGAGCTGAGATCAAGAGTAGGACACTTGCCCAACTGATCCACCCAGGCACCCTAGGTACAAAAACTTTAATGTCATGTCACTAGGATTCAGGAGTTTAAATTCATAGAGATGAAAATTTGTTTGAAATGTTCCATTTATAAAATAACATAAGCACCAATGTTTCTTTCAGTTGAATATAAGTCAGTTTATTGCCAAACTCAGTTTCAAAGGATTTGACAGGACTTATTACTACACCTGACTCTGACATTGAAAGTCCCTGAAAACTATGAACCTACTTTAGATTGCTGTCTTCTCCTGAAGTGTCAGTCAGTTGTCAGTAAAATTGACATAATATGTATGAAAACCCTAGTGCTTGTTGGTGATTGATCAATATTATCTTGCTTCCTTCATGATATTAATGTGTCTTCTTTTATCTTCTTCTCATATTACTTTTGGCTTCTAATTTTGTCAGGATAGGTAAAATTACATAATTTCTAATCATTTGGCAATTTGTTCTTTTTTTTTTGGCAATTTGTTCTTAACCTGCCTTCTTTCAAAAAGGATCCCAAAAAACAAAAGTCAAAGTGAAAAGATAAATCAATTTGGTTGCATTGAAATTTAAAATATCTGTAATCCCAATAATCACCATAAACGAAGTTAAAAACCAAATGTCGGATTGGCAAAAAATTTGCATCGCATGTAACAGACGGTTGCTAAGCAAAACAGTTGAAGAGTTACTACATACCAATAAGAAAAAGATAAATGAAAAAAATAGAAAAATGGCAAAAGATATTAGGAGGCAGTTTACAAAAAAGGAAAAAAATGCCTAATAAATATATGAAACATTGCTCAAACTCACTACTAATTAGGAATATGCAATTTATAATTAAAATGAAATAGATTTATCATCTACCAGATTAAATAATTATTTGAGTAAGATATAAAAGGCTAGTGAGTGCATGAGGAACTAACTCCGTAATATACTATTTCTCATGGTATAAATTGGTATACTTCTTAGGGAGATTTAGCAACATTTCTTCAGGTTAAAAACATGTATCTTTTATACACCTGGCTATGTTTTTGCTTAGTCTATACCCTTTAGAAACATTTGCACACATGCATGTGAGGTATGTAATAATATGTATCATTTACTGAGAACTTGCTTCCACTGTTCTAAGTGCTTTGCATGTTTAAATTTTTTTAGTCCTCATTAATTTCTATTAGTATCTTCTTTTCACAAATTTGTAATCTAGGATTTGAACCCAAGTAGTCTGGCTCTAGAAACTGCATTCGTTTCCTTGTGTCTTATTATCTGTCAAGAGAACTGTTCTCTTGTGCAAGGGTTCTTATTACAACAGTGCAACAGAATAAAATGCTAAATGATTTGGAATGTAATGCAGTAGAAAAAGGGGATGAAGTCTATTTATATTATTGGTTCCAGTCCAGGGGCAATTTTGCTCCCCAGGGGACATTTAGCAATATATGGAGACAGGTATGGCTATCACAGCTGTGTGGGAGGAGGGAGTTGCCAATGTCATCCAGTGGTTAGGGGCCATATTAATATCAATTGTTCTCTAAGAAATAGTGTTCATTTAAAAACCTAATTTGTAGATTATATCAATTATTTAAAGAAGGCACGCACAGACACAACAAACAGAGCAGTATATATTCTGCTTACATGTATGAGTATATGCATAGGAAATAGTCTAAATGCATACAAATTCTTAAATGTGGTCATTCCTGAAGGGTGGTAGAGGGGGCATGGTTTGTGAGAAAGACGTGAAAAAAGAGAACTTTCAAGATAGAACTACTGTTTTAGAAGTGTTAAGAGAAAAATATACTTATGTATATTTATAGAATTACAATCAATATTAAAGTACCACTGAGTACTATTTGCTACCTGTCAATCTGAAGAGAGATAAACAAAAGACTATGAGCAGTTATGACAGGTAAAGAAAAACAAAGGCTCCTCCAAACCTCTGACCGAGTATCTCTTCTGGGAAATAATTTCTATGAAACATATTTTTAAGAGGCATATAGGATGTTCCTATTCATATAAAAATAAGTCCTAGAGCCATTTACTCTATACAACTATGTGTCAACATGAAAAGATCTTGAGGCAAAAACGCCACACAAGACTCTAGGGAGAGAAAGAGGATTCAGCTGGGACCCAAGGGAATTCCCTTTATCTGCCTTAAAGGTTTTACAAGAAGAATTTTTTTTAACATGTTATGTCATTTATTAAAAGTAAAAAGTAGGGGTTCCTGGGTAGCTCAGTGGTTGAGCGTCTGCCTTTGGCTCATGGTGTGATCCTGGGGTCCTGGGATCGAGTCCTGTATCAGGCTCCCCACAGAGAGCCTGCTTCTCCCTCTGCTTAAGTCTCTGCCTCTCTTTGTGTCTCTCATGAATAATAAGTAAATAATCTTAAAAAAAATAAATAAAAAGTAAATCAGTTAAGAGCGTGTACCTACACAAATATATAGGGGTATTATTGGCTTTTGTTGCTATTAAGTTAAAAAGCCAAAACAAAAAACAATGAAGCAATGTAAATACCCAAGAATGAGAGATAGGGCAAAGAAAAAAGTCCTTGCTCATTTAAATAAGCGCCCTGCACTTATGAAGAATAGCATTCTGGAAGTATGTCTGTTAGCATGGACAGATGATTGAGTTACCTGGTTAGATGAAGAAATAACAATTATAAAACACACACATGGAATCAGACCCCATTATTTCAAAGAGAAAGATAAACATGAGTTTAGGAGGACAACATTTGGAAGGAGAGTTACCAACATTTTCAGAAGAATTATCTTTGGAGCTGGAAGTAGACGTACTTTTGTGTTCTCTTCATTCTGATTTGCTTATTCATTTCTCTAGATCCACAAAAGTGATTGAATAGTTATGTGTTAGAGATCACTCTCCAGTAAGTACCTGGGAGACAGTTTCTAGCTTTGCTACTCAGTGTGGTCAGAGATTCAGCAGTCTTTCTGGGGGCTTGTTGGAAATGCCAAATATTGACCTACCTGAGACCCAGAAGTCAGGATCTTCATGGTAGCCTCTTAGGAGATTCACAGGGACACTGAACTATTTAATGTCAGTTAAAAATAAAATCCTGTGTTTTAACAGTCAGCTAGACTAGGTTTGGACTGTCAAACACATGTGAAAATTAAGGCATCTAAAAGAACCTGTGACTGGTGAGAAAGCTGTCTCCCCTACAGTCACAATGACAATATTACTCATTTTGGTCTCAAGGTTAATAACTGCCAGGTAACTGATGAGACACTGTAGCATACTGCCACAGAATATGGCCACTCGTGGGCACAATTTGATCAATAACTCATTCCTTCAACACAAGGGAAGGCACATAAGAAATGCTCAAAGATAAACAGAGAGGCTCAGTAGAGCTGATCAATACGTGGTAAAAGCCATGGTCTTGGGATGGGCAACTTGGCATTGAGTCAAAGTTTCTATTTTCATAACTTCTGGCTTTTGGGGAAGTAGATATTGCATTTACTGTATTTGCAAGAGGTCACAAATATCAAAGCACATCTTATTCTTCAGACATGGTCCATGTGTCTTTTTACTTAAATAAGGGCAGCATAGAGCTCCTCCAAAATCTGTACAAATCATGCTTTAGTACCAGGCTTCCCTGACAATGGGCATAGCCATCTGGAATCTAGAAGAAAATGGAGACCTTGTAGCCTTTTTTTTTTTAATTTTTTTTATAAAGAATTGTTGTCGTTTTCAATTTTTTTGCTGTGTTCTCATGGAATTTGCATTCTTTGTATATTTTTTTTATTGGAGTTCGATTTGCCAATATATAGCATAACACCCAGTGCTCATCCTGTCAAGTGCCCCCCTCAGTGGCCGTCACCCAGTCACCTCATCCCCCCGCCCACCTCCCTTTCCACTACTCCTTGTTCATTTCCCAGTTAGGAGTCTCTCATGTTCCGTCACCCTCACTGATATTTCCCACTCATTTTCTCTCCTTTCCCCTTTAATCCCTTTCACTATTTTTTATATTCCCTGAATGAATGAGACCATATAATGTTTGTCCTCTGACTGACTTCACTCAGCATAATACCCTCCAGTTCCATCCACATTGAAGCAAATGGTGGGTATTTGCCATTTCTAATGGCTGAGTAATATTCCATTGTATACATAGACCACATCTTCTTTATCCATTCATCTGTCAATGGACACCGAGGCTCCTTCCACAGTTTGGCTATTATCCCAGCACCATTTATTGAAGAAACTGTCTTTCTTCCAGTGGATAGTCTTTCCGGCTTTGTTGAGTATTAGTTGACCATAGAGTTGAGGGCCCATTTCTGGGTTCTCTATTCTGTTCCATTGATCTATGTGTCTGTTTTTATGCCAGTACCACACTGTCTTGATGACCACAGCTTTGTAGTACAACCTGAAATCCAGCATTGTGATGCCCCTGGCTCTGGTGTTCTTTTTCAATATTCCCCTGGCTATTCAGGGTCTTTTCTGATTCCACACAAATCTTAAGATGATTTGTTCCAACTCTCTGTAGAAAGTCCATGGTATTTTGATAGGGATTGCATTACATGTGTAAATTGCCCCGGGTAGCATTGACATTTCACAATATTAATTCTTCTAATCCATGAGCATGGAATATTTTTCCATCTCTTTGTGTCTTCCTCCATTTCTTTCAGAAGTGTTCTGTAGTTTTTAGGGTACCTCTTTGGTTAGGTTTACCTCTTTGGTTAGGTTTATTCCTAGGTATATGCTTTTTGGTGCAATCATAAATGGGATTGACTGCGTAATTTCTCTTTCTTCAGTCTCATTGTTAGTGTATAGAAATGCCACTGATTTCTGGGCATTGATTTTGTATCCTGCCACAATGCTGAATTGCTGTATGAGTTCTAGCAATCTTGGGGTGGAGTCTTTTAGGTTTTCTATGTACGGTATCAAGTCATCTGCAAAGAAGGAGAGTTTGACTTCTTCTTTGCCAATTTGAATGCCTTTTATTTCCTTTCGTTGCATGATTGCTGAGGCTAGGAGTTCTAGGACTATGTTGAAGAGCAGTGGTGAGAGTGGACATACCTGCCATGTTCCTGATCTTAGGGGGAAGGCTCCCAAAGTTTCCTCATTTAGAATGATATTTGCTGTGGGCTTTTCATAGATGGCTTTTAAGATGCTAAAGAATGTTCCCTCTATCCCTACACTCTGAAGAGTTTTGATCAGGAATGGATGCTGTATTTTGTCAAATGCTTTCTCTGCATCTAATGAGAGGATCATATGGTTCTTGGTTTTTATCTTGCTGATATGATAAATCACACTGATTGCTTTACGAGTATTGAACCAACCTTGCATCCTGGGGATAAATCCCACTTGGTCATGATGAATAATCTTCTTAATGTATTGTTGGATCCTATTGGCTAGTATCTTGTTGAGAATTTTTGCATCTGTGTTCATCAGGGATATTGGTCTATAATTCTCCATTTTGGTGGGGTGTTTGTCAGGTTTTGGAATTAAGGTGATGCTGCCTCATAAAATGAGTTTGGAAATATTCTGTCCCTTTCTATCTTTCCAAACAGCTTTAGTAGAATAGGTATGGTTTCTTCTTCAAACGTTTGATAGAATTTCCCTGGGAAGCCATCTGGCCCTGAACTTTTGTGTCTTGGGAGTTTTTTGATGACTGCTTCAATTTCCTCCCTAGTTATTGGCCTGTTCAGGTTTTCTATTACTTCCTGTTCCAGTTTTGGTAGTTTGTGGTTTTCCAGAAATGCATCCTTTTCTTCTAGATTGCCTAATTTATTGGTGTATAGCTGCTCATAATATGCTTTTTAAATCGTTTGTATTTCCTTGGCATTGGTTGTGATCTCTCCTTTTTCATTCATGATTTTATTAATTAGAATCTTTTTTATTTTTAATAAGGCTGGCTAATGGTTTATCTATCTTATTAATTCTTTCAAAGAACCTAATTCCGGTTATGTTGATCTGTTCTACGGTTCTTCTGGTCTCTATTTCATTGAGTTCTACTCGAATCTTTATTAACTTTCTTCTTCTGCTGTGTGTAGGTGTTTATTTCCTGTTGTTTCTCCAGTTCCTTTAGGTGCAAGTTTAGCTTGTGTATTTGAGTTTTTCCAATTTTTTGAGGGATGCTTGAATTATGATGTATTTCCCTCTTAGGACTGCTTTTGCTGGGATCCCTGGGTGGCGCAGCGGTTTGGCGCCTGCCTTTGGCCCAGGGCGCGATCTGGAGACTCCGGATCGAATCCCACGTCGGGCTCCCGGTGCATGGAGCCTGCTTCTCCCTCTGCCTGTGTCTCTGCCTCTCTCTCTCTCTCTCTCTGTCTCTCTCTCTCTCTCTCTCTCTCTCTCTCTCTGTGTGTGTGTGACTATCATAAAATAAATAAAAATTAAAAAAAAAAAATTTAAAAAAAAAAAAAAAAAAAAAAAAAAAAAAAGGACTGCTTTTGCTGTATCCCAAAGATTTTGAACAGTTTTATCTTCATTTTAATTAATTTCCATGAATCTTTTTAATTCTTCTCTAATTTTCTGGTTGACCCTTTCATCTTTTAGCTGGATGCTCTTTAACCTCCACATGTTTGAGTTTTCTTCCAAATTTCTTCTTGTGATTTAGTTCTAGCTTCAAAGCATTATGGTCTGAAAATATGCAGGGGACAATCCCAATCTTTTGGTGTCAGTTGAGACCTGATTTGTGACCCAGAATGTGATCTATTCTGGAGAAAGTTCCATGTGCACTTGAGAAGAATGTGTAGTCAAATGCATTTGGATGTAAAGTTCTGTAAATATCTGAAATCCATCTGGTCCAGTGTATCATTTAAAGCTTTTGTTTCTTTGGAGATATACTTAAAATATCTGTCATTTTGCAGAAAGTGCCGTGTTGCAGTCTCCCAGTATTAGTGTATTATTATCCAAGTATGTATTAACTTACATTAATTGATTAATTGATTAATTATTGGCTATTAATTGATATACTTGGCAGCTATTAATTGATTGATATACTTGGCAGCTCCCACATTAGGGGCATAAATATTCATGATTGTTAGGTCCTCTTTTTGGATAGATCTTTTAAGTATGATATAGTGTCCCTCTTCATCTCTTACTTCAGTCTTTGGGATAAACTTTAATTTATCTGATATGAGGATTGCTACCCCAGCTTTCTTTTGAGGACCATTTGAATAGTAAATGGTTCTCCAAACTCATTTTCAGGCTGCAGGTGTCCTTAGGTCTAGAATGAGTCTCTTGTAGACAGCAAATAGATGGTTCTTGCTTTTTTATCCAGTCTGAAACCCTGCATCTTTTGATGGGATCATTTAGCTCACTCACGTTCAGAGTTACTGTTGAAAGATATGAATTTAGTGTCATCATAATACCTCTTCAATCCCTGTTTTTGTGGATTATTTCTTTGGGCTTCCTCTTTCTTTTACAGAGTCCCCCTTAATATTTCTTGCAAAGCTGGTTTGGTGGTCACATATTCTTTCAGTTTCTGCCTATTTTGGAAGCTCTTTATCTCTCCTTCTATTCTGAAGGAGAGCATTCCTGGATACTGTATTCTTGACTGCATGTTCTTCTCATTTAGGACCCTGAATATGTCCTACCAGCCCTTTCTGGCCTGCCAGGTCTCTGTGGAGAGGTCTGCTGTTAATCTAATATTTCTCCCCATATAAGTTAGGGATTTCTTATCTCTTGCTGCTTTAAGGATTTTCTCTTTATCTTTGGACTTTGCAAGTTTCACTATTAAATGTCAAGGTGTCAAACGTTTTTTACTGATTTTTTTTGGTGGGGGGTCTTTGTATCTCCTGGATCTGAATGCTTCTTTCTCTTCCCAAGTTAGGGAAGTTCTCAGCTATGATTTGTTCAAATATGTTTTCTGGTCCTCTGTCCCTTTCAGTGCCCTCTGGAACCCCAATTAAATGTAGATTTTTCTTTCTGAAACTGTCATTTATTTCCCTTAACCTTTCCTCATGGCCTTTTAATTGTTTTTCCCTTTTTTCCCTCAGCTTCCTTCCTTGCCATCAACTTGTCTTCTACGTCACTCACTCTTTCTTCTACCTCATTAACCCTCATTGTTAGGACCTCCAGTTTGGATTGCTTCTCATTTAATTGATTTTTAATTTTGGCCTGATTAGATCTAAATTCTGCAGTCATGAAGTCTCTTGAATCTTTTATGCTTTTTTCCCTAGCTACCAGAAGCTTTATAATTGTGCTTCTGAATTGGCTTTCTGACATTAAATTGTAATCCAAATCCTGTACCTCTGTGGCAGAGAGTACTGTTTCTGATTCTTTTTTTTAGTGGTGAGTTCTTCTTTCTAGTCACTTTGCTCAGTGCAGAGTGGCTGTATGAGTGGGCTGCATCAAGAATATCAACCACGACCTAAGTAAATTTCACCCTAGATGATTCTGCTGAGGTCAGAGACCAGAAATGGAAAATAAAGATCAGAACAAAATAAAACAAAAGGACCACTAAAGTGAAAAACAAATTTTAAAACAAAGTAGTAAAAAGTAAAAGGCCAGGAATTCTAAAGAAGAAGAGAAAAAAAAAAAAAGAAAGAAACAGAGAAAAGAAAAAAAAAAGGAAAATAAAAAAAGGGGGGACTGGGAGATGGTGATGAAGAAGTTGTAGCGGAGGGAGAATGTAGTCTACCTGAGGGGTTCTATAGGGTGATCCTCTTGTTTCTGAGTATATTGAGTTCTGTATGTTAGAAGATGCTCAGTCCCAAATTTAAATGAACCAGAAATACGTGTAGAGGGCCCCAACATTGACCACCAAAACATAAATGAGATAAAAGAGGGAGGCAGAATGGGAATGTAGAATCTCACAGAATGAAGCAGCATGGTATACTGCTTGGTTCTGGGTGCATACTGGTCATGTTTTAGTAGTATTAACTTCTTCCATTGTAGAACAAAATGAAGCAGAGAAAATAAAAAACAAAAAAACAAAAAAAAAATAAAAACAGAACAACAAAAAAACAAAAAACAAACAAACAAACAAACAAAAACACCATATCACACCATATCTTGTATATCTCCCAAAACTAAGTTGAGTATGTTGAATCTAGAAGTGGAAAATATATCTAGGACCTATAATTGTAGAAACATGTAAGTCAAAAAGGAAAAATCTTAAAAATGAAGAGGTGGTAAAATATTGTAGTTAAGGTGGGAAAAGAGAAAAAAACCTGGATATTTACAGTCCGATATAAAAACGAGTTTTACTGGAAAAATGAAGAAAAAAAAAAGAGGGGTACCCTCCGGTTCTATATACTGTAAATCCCTCGACTTCCCCTGGAGCTTTCCAGGTCGGCTTGGCCAAGACCTTGCTCTTCCCTCGTCCTTCTAGCTGGTCTTCTGGGGGAGGGGTGTGCACCTGGGGGAGCTGCCCTGCACCCCGCCGGGGGCTAGGCTCAGTGGGAGCTGTTTACCCCGTGAGGCCCCTGCTCCCTCGCGGCCCTGCTCGGTCCCAGGCACAGGGTGACACCAGGAGGACCACCACTGGTGGGGCCAGCTCTCCAGCCCTGGAGTCAGCTCCCACAGTAACTCCCGCAGCTCCCAGTCCGCTCGGGCCTGGATGCTCCAGGGGCGGGTGCGCCGATCTGCACAGCTCAGGGGCGCCCGGGGCAGGAGGGTCCTCACCGTCCTGGGCCCTCCCAGCCTCCGCCTGTCCGGGGGGAGCTCAGGATGGGGGGCTGTGTCCCCCTGCGCCCTGTGCTCCAGGGCCTGCGCCGCTGGAATCGCGCTCCCGCCCCGCAGCCCCCTCCATGCGGAGCCGCCGCCCGAGCTGCTCCCGGGGCCCCGCCCGGCGCTCCAGCCCTTTACCCGCTGGGCCCGCGGGGTGCGAGGCGCCCTCCCCCGGGCGCACCTCCTCTGGTAGTGACCCCGGGAACCTGGGGGCTCCACCGCCCCTCCTGCGGTGCTGCCCGAGTTCCCTGCCAGCGCCTTTCTGTCCAGGAGGAAGCCAGTGCGGATTTTTCAAGGTCCTGCCTCTCTGGGGCTGGGCTCTCCTGTCCCGAGGCTCCCGCCGCCCCCCTTAGCCCGGCTCCTCGCGGGCCCCTCCCCCACTGGATTCTTTTTTATTTTTTCTGCCTTCCTACCTTGTTAGAAGCGCTAACTCTCTCTGTAGTGTTCCAGATGTTCTCTCTCTAAATCTCAAGTCAAATTTGTAGGTTTTCAGGAAGATTTGAAAGTCATCTAGGTAAGTTGGTGGGGCCTGGTGACTTGGGGACCCAACTCCTCAGCCATCTTGCCCTCCCCCACCCCAGGAATTTGCATTTTTGAGGTTTGTCTTGGGGTCTCTTCCAAGGAATGCATGTTTTGAAGGAGTGGAAGAAGGGAATGCAGTTAGTGGGCCATCACTGAGGGACTGAGAAGGCTGAGAAAAATGCAGGCCACGGAGTCTGGCCTGGAGGTAAGAGATGAAGGAACAGATGGGGAAAGTGAGTGGCAGTAACTCCACCTCCCTTCCTGGGTACACACCTCCAGTTCTCTCCTTTGTCCAAAAACAGTGTGGCGTTGAGCAGGGGGCTTGGGGTTTGAAGTCAGAAAAAAGTAAATTCATATCTGTGTTCTGACCCTTTCTGGCTGTGTATCCTTCAGTTCATGGCCACTCTCAGTTTTCTTTTTTTTCTTTTCTCTTCTTCTTTCTTTTCTTTTCTTTTCTTTTCTTTTCTTTTCTTTTCTTTTCTTTTCTTTTCTTTTTTTTCTCTTTTCTTTTCTTTTTTCCTTTCCTTTCCTTTCCTTTCCTTTCCTTTCCTTTCCTTTTCTTTTCTTTTCTTTTTTCTTTCTTTCTGATTTTATTTATTTATTCACAGATCTGGGGATCACATCCTGAGCCGAAGGCAGACACTCAACCGCTGAGCCACCCAGATGTCCCAGTCCTCAGTTTTCTTATCTATAGATTGAGACTCACACTATCTGATGCATGCAATGGTTGTGTTAACTTAATTAAAATGATATACTGCCTGGTTTAATACCTGGCACATTTGGGGTATTAACATACATAATAACTAGTAGTTGATTTCCTCTCTTTTAGAGACCAGTCAGGGACTCTCCCCAGGACTCCTGCAAAGCTCTCATCAACAATCCCAAGTGAAGTTACTGTACTCTGGTGACCCCTCTGGTGGTTATACAACTCGCCCTGGTTATTGCACGTTATTTTATAATGATGTATTAAAAATCTACCTCCTACTCCTCCTGGGAACTCCTTAAGTTTAGTGATTGTCTTATTTCTCTTTACAACCTTAGTGATTCCCACAGAGCCGGGCAAGGTATTTATCAAAAAAGCTGTTAGATTCATTGTATCAATGGATTTTGAAGATTGTGACCCTGCTATAGGATGAGTCTACAATATAACTGAAGGACCTTAGAATGAAGCCAACTCCAGAGCAGTGAAGCACTCAGTATATCCCTGCCAAGAGCTTTGGGTGACCAGGTGTGCTGTGGAGTAGCTATGGCCAGTTCCTTTAAAAAAATGAGGGTTAAAAGGCCACAAACAGGGAAGCTTTTTGCCATATATCATCAGAGATCAAACTTAATGTTTTCTGCAGATGGTGCTGGAACGAATTCAAATCAGGTGGAAGATGAGAGGCTTCCCCCCCCCCCACAAAATATTTTGTGGGTGTTTTGACTTGATACATGACTGCAGCCTCATGGGACACAAATCCAAAATTCAAGGTAAAGGTTGTTTTTCTTTCTGGAGTCTTCCGAGGCCTCATCCTCCACTAGAATGTCATCTAAGTGCCTTTATTTAACAAAACCCCAAAATCATTAAGCCTAGAGCAGTCCCACAGCTCCAGGATGCCTCATTCTCAGATAACAAAAGCAGCTGTTGCACACCCACCAGCCCAACACGGATCAAAAATCTGGCAGGTTTCCCTCACACCCCATCTAAGCTAAATGAAACCCCTTAGCATTCCCAAACTTTACATTAGCTGCCCGTGCTGAGTTGGCCACTGGCCACAGCTATGGCTACTCCAGCCAACATCAGAGGAAACATTGCCCTGCGTGCTGATTGATGGTTGGACCAGTTCTCGTCACCAGTATGCTTACCTGACTCTCTTTCAAATTCTGAGCACTTTTTATTTCCCATTAGACTCAGGCTTTTGTGTACTTTCCCTTTATTGGAACTGGCAACATGAAGCTATTTAAACACAGCTCCATCTGTCAGCGCCAGGTCCTGCAGGTAGAGTGTCGTGTTTGATTTCAGATTATCATTTGTCGTGTTGTCAAGAAAGGTTTGGGGGAGGAAGAAAAAAAATGCCTGCATCCAAACCCTTCTCTGGTTAAAATACACAAAGAACTGATTTGCAACTTTGGCCATGACTCTGAGCCATGCTCTTCATGTTTCCCTACAGTCACAGCCAGCCTCTGTGACATTCATAAGGTGGCCTCCAAAGAGTTACCCACTGTGTAAAGCAGACCTTTACTCTGAGTCTTGGAGCCCACTTTGGGTCATTCCTCATTCATAAAGCAACCACAAGATTAAGGCTGGTTCTTAGAAGGAGGAGCACAAGTGTAAACAGAACCGAGGGACCCTTGTTTGACCCACTGACATGGAGTATCTAGGTGTGGGGAATGGGATAAGCCACTCTCAGAAATTCTGCTTCTGGGTATCTGTGCCAAAGAGATGGTATCTACATACAGAATATCTCTTGAGCATCGTTTGTCACAACATATTTACAATCACAGGATATTAAAAACAAGATACACATTCAACAGTTAACCAAACAGCAGAAGGTTGATAATCCTTGAAGCTGAAGGATAGAGGAATGGAAACATGTGCGCTGTTTTCCTTTCTGCTAGACATAATAAAGACTATGCTCAAGGAAAAAGAATATAAAAATTATAGATACGGTGTGACTCATGTACATTAAGAATACAAAGAAAAGTGACAAAGAATATAACAAAAGGTTCTGGTCACCAACAGCACATATGACACAGTGGCATGTAGCCTGATTCTTAGTGCCACCACATGGCCACACTATTGAGAATGCAAGTGGGCCCTCAAAAAATGGGCACTGCAGGAAGATCTTGCATTTGACTCATTTGCTTGAGAATTGACTGGTATCAAAATGATCGGTACCTTGGTATATGGTATCAATATCTTGAAAAGCAGACCTCAAGAACTGACTGGGTTGGTGAGTGGACAAGTAAAGTTTGCCATGGCGTGGAAAGTGGAGAGATTTGGGCAGACCTTGAGACAGCTGTGCAGGAATGTGAAGGCAGAGATACTGGAAATATAGTAGAAGGTGAACCTGATCTGACATCTGATCCAGAGTGAGGAAAACAGCTCCTTTTCAGACTCAGATTTAAGGAATGGGCTTTGTCTTTGGAAATAGGATTTCTCCTTCCCTGCCCTGCAGCCACGAGCATCCCTCTGCCACCATCCAGGCACCACATAAAAGTGGATCCTTGCATGCTCTCTCTGTTGACAGCCTGAAAAAAATAAGTTCTGATCCATTCCTCTTTCTCACTCTAAGATTTACTTTCCCCTTTGGATTTTGACTTTAATGCTCAACTTCTCATTTTTATTTATTATTATTTTATTTTATTTTTTTAAAGATTTATTTCTTTATTCATGAGAGACTACAGAGAGAGAGAGAGAGGCAAAGACACAGGCAGAGGGAGAAGCAGGCTCCATGCAGATACCCCGATACGGGACTCGATCCCAGGTCTCCAGGATCACACCCTGGGCCTAAGGCAGGTGCTAAACCACTGAGCCACCCAGGGATCCCCTCAACTGCTCATTTTTAGACCACAGATAAGAATTGTCTGCAGTTGTGATTCTCCTCCTTCCATAATTCAGGTTCTCTTTATAGGTGTGCTACATCACAATGCTTTGGGGCAAAACACCTTCCTGATTGCCCTCATTTCTTAGCATGACCTCATGGTTACCTAAACAATTCCAGCATGATAAATAAAAACCATACACACAGAGAAGTGAGGAGCGATCTTCACTTATTCAGGGCACTAGACAATTCTACTGGCTCGGTTCTTGATCCCATGGTGACAGAATATGGCGACGATGTTTCAGAGAAATCCCAGAGGTCTCTTCATTTCCATCAGGACTTCTGATGGAGTCATTAATACTGTCAAAAGGAGCAACAGATCTAAGGAAAAACATATAGAATTTTTTCAGAAAAAAATTAGAGTGTTTTTTGCCAGTGAAATAGAATTTTGATTGACAAAGTTCCAGAATTGTGGCAGGGAAGTGTAACCTGCTACACCAGGAAAATGAATGGGATCCAAAGAAACTGAGCTCGAAGACTAGTCTCTGGGGGAACTGACTTGAAATATGCCATTCCTTAAATTAAAAAAAAAACATTTTGGTCACTAGTTTTTAAAATGACTTTTAATATATGTGTATAACTAATACTCATCAATGAGACAAAATCCCATAATTCAAATAATAACCAGTAATTTAGAATAATGTATTTGAATAGCCTTTCACAGAGATGTGTCAGTCTGCTCACCACCCCTCTATATAGTGTTAAGATTGTCACTGTGGGTTGGTATAAATTTTTATGATTGGATTATTTGATGTGGAATTTAGCTGAAACCACATAACAAAGTATTTCATTTCCACGAATTCCAACTGTCATTTAAAATTTTACCCTGAGAAGTATTTGGCATTGCAAATAAGAATATGCCTCTCCTGGCCCCTGCCTTACCCAGCTTTGATTCTTACTTTTAAAGTCCTTTTGTTTAGCCTGAGATACAACTGGCTTAGGGACGCAAAGCTGGCAACATGATTTATCACAAACTTCTAGAATTAGGGGGCAATGAGAAAACTCAAATTATCATCTTTGCCAATTTGGTGATGTTCATTTGCCTCAGTTCCCATGTATATCAAGGAAGAATATTAATAACTATCTTCAGTTGAATGTTTAGAGTACACCATGATTTCAATGTTATTAACTTGTGTATTTCTTATTTAAAAAATCATGTAGTAATGACTCTTATTGCCTCTATTTTACAGGTGAGGACACTGATAAAAATGCATCTTGAAGTCAGTTAGTTGGTAAGGTGAGCTAAGAGTCAGATGGAGGCCAGAACTCTTCACCAGGAGTCTACTGTGTTATGGGTATTCTGAGTATGGTGTGTGGCAGAGATGACTAACCCTCACTGACGTCCAATCTATTTTTTTTTAAGATTTTATTTATTATTTGAGAGAGAGAGAAAGCATGAGCTGTGGGGAGGGGCAGAGAGAGGGGGAGAAGTAGATTCCCCACAGAGCAGGGAACCTGACCTGGGGCTCAATCCCAGGACTCCAAGATCATGACCTGAACTGAAGGCAGATGTTTGTTTAACTGACTGAGCCACCCAGGTGCCCCAAGTCCAGTCTAACAGAGCACACTCAGTTTTAGCTGGTCATGTGGCTGCCATAAGCAACATTTTCCAGGCTCTCTTGTAGCTAGGTGTGGTCAAGTGACTAAGATAGGGATGTGAATGGGAAGATGTGAGCAACTCTAATTATCTTAGAGGTAATTGCCCTGATCTTCCTCCTCTCTTTGCCTTCTGCTATCTTCAAAGACTTTTGCTAGAACTCGCTTTGAGGCCCTGTAGTTCATGATGGTAGAGGTGTCCCTCTAGCCTGGGTGACAGGGAATTTTCAGAAGCAGAGATCTCAAATTATCCCAGACTGGTATGTGGAAGAGAAATAAACTTCTCTTATTTAGGTCACTGTACTTTAGTTTCTTTGTAGCAGTAATTTATCACATTGCATTTGAATGAATAAAGTTTCATAAACAGTGTTGTGCTGTAGAAAACTTGTGTAAATTCACAACAGACAATTGTTCGATAGGGATTTTTTGAGCTCATTGCCAAATTATTCATGGGAGTGCTTAAGATATGAAAATTGGCAAACATTACAAATCAGGGCTATTTTTAAGTTAAGTTTATTTATTTATTTATTTATTTATTTATTTATTTATTTATTTATAAGATCTTATTTATTTATTCATGAGAGACAGAGAGGGAGGGAGAGACACAGGCAGAGGGAGAAGCTGCTTCCCTATAGGGAACCTAAAGTGGGACTCGAATCCAGAACCCCAGGATCACGACCTGAGCCAAAGGCAGGCGCTCAACCACTGAGCCACTCAGGTGCCCCAAATTAAGTTAAATTTAGTTACATTTTAAAGGGCTGGTTACTAGCATACCACCAGTTTTGAAGATTCAATAAGATAATCCATATGAATGCTTGGCAGACTGACCAGTATTCAGTAAATGTTCAATAAGTGCTAATTACATTATTCATAACAATAGATGGATTAAAGTAAAGATCAATTTGTTAATTCTTCACACTCAGAGAAAACCATTAATACCTTGTCTCCTTGCCCCAAATCACACGAGGTCCTCTTGTACAAAGCAAACCCAAGGACACCATAGTCTCTGTTGCCCTTGCTGAGTATAATTGGCCCATGAGTCTCATAGAAAGTTTCCACTTTTATAATTTTCAGAGTTGATTATCAACTTGTTAAAGAAAATCCTTTTTCTTTCCTCATTAATAAGAAAAAAAGGAAACTAGAAGAAATTTAATGTCAAAATGTAGTAGTCTTTACATCTCCTTTAAATTGGGATTTTTATTTTCCTCAAGTTTTTAACTTTTATCTTTTCCATTAATGCTTTCAGTTTTTGAAGAGCCTTCTTAATCACTGAAGTTTTGAGCACAAGCTTCTTATCCTATCAAGTTGTTAGGAGCCTCAGAATTTCTAAAGACAATTTAATTCTAAATTTGGTAGGCCATTCATATTGAAAAAAAAATTCCACCTTGAAACCTGTGCTTACTAATTAATAAGGTCTTTCCTTCTTTGAGCACGTCCAACGATGTGATCTACTTGCCTCCTTCCAGAATAGACCTAATGGTCTTTCACATCACTGGTGAAGTGCAGGCTCCTCCCTCCCAACTCTATGGATAGTGCTTTAGCATCTTCTTCAACAAAACATTTCCAGGAAACCGCTATGAATCAGAGGTGAAAATTCCTTAACAACTCACTATAGTCTAATCTCCACAACAGGAATCCAGGGACTGAAGTCTTGACCAAGTACTCACTTCATAGCAGAGTCCCTGATCCTGGCTGAGACCTGATCCCAGACACTTCCTTAAGCTGCTGTTTGGCCTTGACATTCTGGTTTCTATTGTTGTTAATAAAATCCAAATCCTTTAACATGGTCAAAGGCCAGCCTACCGGCTCCTCCTTCCCATTCTGCGCTACCCTTTTCCTTATGCTGTTTGTTCTCTATTTGTCCCTCTGGGTAGATTCTCCTGTCTCAACTCTGCTCTGTGTTCTGGGATGCTGGCCTCTGCAAACTATTTCACTGGGATTCTCTAAGGGTTTGAGTGGCTGTGGTTTACTACCTGTGGCAACAGTTCTCATGAAGCAAGTCTTATCGCACGTCTACCTCTGTCCTGGGATTCCAAGTATCACTCTCTATCTTGGCCCTTCAGGCTGCCACTCTTGTGGATTCATGTGTCCTCAGATACCCCTGGTTGTTCACCCTGCCTCCACCTCTGTACTCTCTTCACTAAATTCTCT
Organism: Nyctereutes procyonoides; assembly: GCF_905146905.1. NCBI lineage: Eukaryota > Metazoa > Chordata > Mammalia > Carnivora > Canidae > Nyctereutes > Nyctereutes procyonoides. The sequence continues at coordinate 6,433,387 of NW_026575030.1, read as the reverse complement.
TCAGCTACACCTTTTGAATATCTTGTACCCTACCTTCCAAGACTGGAGGATATACCTCCTTGACTCCGACACACACACACACACACACACACACACACACACACACACCTTTTGTCACCTTCCTCTCATGCTTGAGTTCTTAGCTTAGGTGTCACACATTCAGGGTTATCATCTCTAATCTCCTTCAGCCTAGATCACTCAACGACATCTTCCTCTCCTGCAGTTTTTATCTTAGTAAGTATGCATTCATGTTATAATTTTTTTAATTTATATCTGTCTTCTTGAAGGTTGTCAGCTTTTACTAACCATGATGTCTCTGTGTCAAAGACAAACCAAAGATGGACAGTAGGTAAAGTGATAAAAACCAGATTTTATCCAGGAACTGTTGCAGTAGGGCAACAAGACCTTGATGTAGAGCTGGGTCTGCATATAGTATGGACAGAAGGGGATTTGTAGCCAAGAGGCAAGATGGTGGCCCATGGGTGGAACATTCCTAAGAGGGTAACATTAGGAGTAAGGGCAAATTCTGGCCAATCTGATGCAATAGGATTCTTGCTAAGCACAGACTGGAGACATCAGCTCTCCAGGGTGGGGCTTCTTGTTATAAACTGACAGCAGAGTTTTTGCTGCACAGACTGACTGACATAGGAGTCCAAAGATTGAGGCCAGCTTGAGAAGAGGAGTTCGAGAAACCTAGGTAAAGTTGGTCAGGGAGAGAGTTTTCTCCACCCGCACCTGCCTGGCACACAGACTAGTCAGACCTAGGAAATAATGATTCACCAAACTCCTCCTAATGCCAGGACCTTGGACCACAATCCACTTAGCCTTAAGGCCTGTCTGGTCTCTGGTGCCTGCAGGTCTACTATAATTAATCTGATCATGCCATCGGGCAAGTCTCCATCCCAACAGTCTCTGTTTGGATACATTCAGCAATAGAAAACTCACTCTCCCCATAAATCATCCAAAGGTAGGGTAGCTCCACTGTAAAAAATCTCCTCTGTGTTGAAATGCAATGTGCTTCCCATTAGAAACCTTAAATTCTCAAATTTTTAAAGACAGACATCAAGCTCATGTTTTGATTCTTCCTTTCTTTAGGCAGGGTCACCCTTCTCTGCAACCCATTCTTCTTGCTTTCTGATACTGCTGTGCCTTGTCATACCCGAAATTCAGCATTTACCCTGCTGGGCTGATTATTCTCAGTTCCAACTCCCAACCAATTTTCTATCCTCTCTGCCCTGCTCCTTGCCTCAGGAGGCTGACCTCTATGCACTTCATCATCCGAGCTCTGTTCTCTGGCACAGGGATCCCTGCTGGCTAGAAATGACAAGTTCCTGTAATATGACTGTGCTCACCGGTGGTTTAGGATCTGCCCAGGCAGCACGTGGTCTTGGTTTGAAAGCCAAGGCAAATCCTCAAGGCACCCACAGTGGGAGGCTGTCAGCTAGCGGGGCTTCTCATGGCAGGTTGATTCCAAGTAAGCATCTGAGTGATGCACCCTCATGGCTGCCCCAGGATGATAATCATTGAGATGTGTTCAACAGGAAGGCATTTTGTTTGAATGGCAAGTGTAATCTGCAGATCAGCAGTATCAACATCACTTGAGAACTTGCTAAAAAATGTAGACTTTCAAGTCCCACACGAACGATTGAATCCCAATCAGAACAAGGCTTCCAGGTGATTCATAGACAGAATATAGCCTGTGAAGCACTGATGTACAGGATATTTTGCTACACTCCTGAAGCCATGAAGACTCTTTCCTTGAGAACTGCACCCTTCCATCCTGTCAATCTTCTATGGACCCCTCTTTAGCCACAGTTGTTGGCTCCTGGGGGAAGATGCTGGATCTAAAGCAAGACAATCAAATTCTCTACCTTTAGAGCTTGGGAAAGTGGATGAGAGATTTCAGTTTTGCATATATTGAGTGTGAACTGAGGTGATACAAACCCAGGAATTAGGGGGCTGCCATATTCTACTGTGTGCATGGAGACAGACACAATGCTAATTTATAAAAGGAGGAAATGAATCATATACACCTCACTTGTCCTCAGTGGTTGTTTTGTTGTTAGTATTTGTGTGTTTTGCTAATTTAGTCAACTCAGTTTTTATTATTCGTAATCAAAGGAGTCTAAGACTGATAGTGAATGGTTTTGGAATAACATGAATAAGATGACATAAATGGTAAAGTGTTAGAAAAAACTAGAAGGTATTTTATGCTAGCACATGCAGCATTTTTACCCTTTTAAATCATCCAGGTTTCAGGGTCTGCCAACATATTGTACACAAAATAAAACCTTCTTTTTCAATTCTTTAGGTTCTAACAGGTCAAGGAGTTGAATCAAATTGATCAAAATCACAAGATATTGATTGGCCAATCAAACACTATAGAATTCTACAGAAAAATATAACTGACTGTCATTAAGCCAGAAAAAATAGTGAAAAAAAGAATACTTTATCTGGCATTTGCACCATATTCCCACAGCATTTGTTGCAATTTTGTACCTAAGAGACCCCATTGTTGGTCTATTAGAAAATCTCTTTTGGAGAGCACTGGGAAGATTGTGCTCCTTGATTCTCTTTAGTCCAGAATCCATGATGATCTCCACATTGATCTCCATTGATGATCTCCACTCTTTTTTTTTGCATTTGTCATTATGTGCTTCAGCTACCAACTGAAGTTTGAGATTGGTGTTATCCTTGTGGATTTGATGGAAAACTGTGCTAGTTTAAAGGTCATTCATAAGTTTGGTTACTGTGAGGAAGTTTCCCACTTGTTCTTATGCAAATTATTATAATTGCCATTATTATTCAAGTTAGAAAAATACCACGTTGGTCTTCAACATGGTAATGTATTTTGCTTCAGTCCTTCTCTGCTTTTTAAAAAATAATATATTTTATGGGGCACCCCATAACTCAGTCTGTTGAACATCTGACTCTTGATCTCAGTTCAGGTCTTAATTTCAGGGTCATAAGGTCGAGCCTTGCATTGAACTCTATGCTGGGTATGGAGCCTACTTAAAAATAAGTAAATAAATAAAAACAGAATAAAAATACATTTAAAATTTTTTGAAATGAGGTTCATGTTACTTGGGTGTACTCCTTGAAGTATTAACAAGAATAAAATGATGAAAGGTGACTCTTCATTCGTTGTTCTCTGCTCAAGCCTCCTTGTTCACGTGACTTCCTCCAGTGGGTTAGTAGAACACCGTTTTTCTGCACTCAGCATTCCTTCTTGCCTAAGATTCTATTCAACCCTTCAGTAACAATGTTCAGAATGGTGCCTTCCACACTGTTGAAGGACTGTGCCTTCCAGATGGAAAGGATACTTTTTCACCATCTTGAAATTCTATTCTCCTATGGATGTTCATTCCGTCTTTTTTATTTCCTTCGACAGGATAGATGCCATTTGGGAAGTGAGCAATTTGATTTTGTCTATGCTATATATCAGCATTACACCAAAGGCCCCACAGAGCTTATCTCTGATTTCTTTGATCTTTTTCTACTATGAATATGACATTTTTTTGTCTTTAACCTTATATGCTCAATTGAGATTACCCCCTTGGACACTATATGTATAGATGAAGCCACCGTCTCCTACTGACCTTGAGTTATAAGACCTTACTTTCTCCTTTTGCACACTCATTACCTTTTAGCCTCAGTGCTCACTGGGGGGTTACCTGGATATATACATTAATTTTTGGTAGCCTATTAGGATCATCCCTATTTGAAATAAACTAGGGTTCAATTTAACTCTCTGGGATATCACTTATTCTTCTCAAACAGAATAGATGATAAGTATTTTGGTAGAGAGACACAGCCCATCGTCATCATCCAATTTACCATTTATATAAGATTTTCCTACCCAAATAATCAGTAAATATATATCTTTAGTATCACCTTTGTTAAAAAAAATTCAAACGGATAAATTTTAAGATCTAATTGGCTTTATTAAGCAATTCATAAATAGAGCAGCATCCCATCCATCCCATCTAACAAGTGGAGAGATCCTCTGAGTTGTATAAAATGGAAGGTTTTTATAGGTCAAAGAAAGGACAAGGATTGTTTTAGGCTAGGACATTTTCTTCTTGAGGGGAAGGGAAAAACAGGGTTTTTTTTTTTATCATGCAAACAACCTCACTTGTGATCAGAAAATTTCAGACTGACTTTTAAAAAAAATTATATTTTAGAAATCATTTAAAAATTTTTATTTAAAATCAATTAATTAACAAATAGTGTATTATTAGCTTCAGAGGCAGAGATTAATGGTTCATCAGTTGTATATAACACCCAATGCTCATTACATCAAGTGCCCTCCTTAATGCCCATCACTCAGTTACCCCATCCCCTCACCAAAAAAATAAAAAAATAATAAATTAAAAAAATAAAAGAAAATCTTACCATTTGCAATAATATGGATGGAACTAGAGGGTATTATGCTGAGCGAAATAAATCAATCAGAGAAAGACAATTATATGATTTCATTCATAAGTGGAATTTAAGAAACAGGACAAATGAACATAGGGGAAGGGAGAGAGAAATAAAATAAGAGGGAATCATATTGACCTCTAAAAGGTCACATTCCTGAGAGAGGTTGAAACTGTACTTAAGTCTTGATTTACTGTCATAGGGGACAAATGACTCTATTTTGGGATTATTGTTTCTTTTCAACATCTTCTTACCCCAAAACTTTTTTTTTAATCATTGAAGAAATTAAGATGAGGCTCAGAAATTCACACAGATTAAACTAGCAGAACCAGGTCTAGGATCCAGTCATTTACATCCACTTTATCTCCCAGCCACCCTTCTTTTTTTTTTTTTTTCCAGCCACCCCTCTTTAAGAGGGTTCAGTAAGTACTCTCAGGTCTCAGACAATTTGTCTCATTTCTCTGATCAAGAGCCATCAGGTGGGTCCCTGGACCAGTCAAATGACAGCTTTTAGATCCCTAAGAGAAAGAATCTGGAGACTAAGTTGACAAAAAACATGTCCCTGTTGATTCAGAACAGGACTTAGGTCCACACCTTTATCTTCAGAGTCACACTCTGTGTTTTTCTATTCACACCTTGCTCCCCTCTTAAGGGTTGTTATTTTTCCTGTAAAGTATCCTTTCTGCTGTTCCCTCCAGCCCTCCAGGCTTGTGGTATTGACTTCCCAAGTCAACATATTGTGCCCTTGTACAAGCAGCTCCTTAGATCACTGTGTACCAGAAGTCTTTTAGGACTAAATAGAGATTCCTCTTGCCATTTCCTTGCCTAGGTGTCTCTTCTACACTTCTTTTCCAGTCACTTACCTAAAACACTTACCTTAAACTGGGGAGTGATGGGAAGGCTGCGTACTTCATTTAATTCATGGAGGCTGGCACTGCATTTCTTTAGCAACTGAGTTAGGTTTAAAAGCCCTCCTAGATGATCAAGGTCAATTTGTGTGTAACCAATTAGCAATCAGTGTTCTACTTTCTGGACTTTTCATCCTCTTTAAAATTAGGTCATTGGACAAGATGTTTTTAACATTCTGATCGTTATGTGATTCTTTAATTCTCTATCTCTTTTGATAACAAATCAAACATTGCCTTATAAAGTCTTTTGTATTATTGTAATGAATGAAGTATACTTTACAAACAATACAATTTACTGTTTTCAAATGTGGAATTTGATGAGATTGGACAAACGTATGTAGTTATGTAACACACATCACAGTTGAGGTGTAACACATTTCTGTTATCCCCCCCAAATACTGTCCATGTCCCTTTGCAGTCATTCCCTTCCCCCTGCATTGCAATCACTGATCTACTTTCTGTTCCTATAGGTTTTCTTGTTCTAGAATTTCATACAATGAAATTACATGGTATGCATAGTATAGTATTCTGTATGTGGCTTCTTTCACTTAGCACAATGCTTCTGAGATTTACCCATGTGGTTACACGTATTAATAGTTTGTTTCCTTTTATTACTGAGTATCAATCCATTATGTGAAAATACCACAATTCTTTATCTATTCACAAGTTGATGTGATGAAGTAGCAGAAGGCAAGCTGAGGGCAAAGCACAAGCTGACTCCCTGTAACCCCTACCCCCACTCTATGGTGGGATATGTGTTACATTCCTCAGGCACTCTTGGTGGCCCTAAAACTAAAGGAAGGAAAAAACCCCAAATGATTAACTGATAGAAATCACAGTCCTGCAGGACATGAGTCTCCACCAGTTTACCAATATTGATCAATGATATACAAGGAGAAAGCATTCTTATCCATAGCCTAACTTTCAGACACCCATAGTTCAATTTCCTGGAGCCCTAACCTCACTCTCCCCTCCACGAGTGAGTGATGTGGGAAACAGAGACAGAAAGGAAACTAAACAAAATTAAATTTCTACATGACCTGCAGCGCATTGACAAGGACCTGAGATAGGAAGTCTATAACATTCCTCCAGAAACTCCCAACTGCCTAATGTTAATGCCTCACTAGAAGGAAGAGCAATCTTAACTTGACAATAGCAAGGTCTCCAGTATCCTGTGAGTCTTCTTTAGCATATGAAAGTCCTTTTGGACACCTCTCTTTTTCCTTACCTCCCCCAACTCCCAAGTGTATAATCAACCATTCCTCACAACCCTGGTGCAGCAGCTCTTCCTGCCCACTAGGTGCTGTCTCCATGCTTTCAGAAAATCACCTTTTTGCAACAAAGACATCTCAAGAATACTTTCTTGGCTATGGGCTTGGGACCTCAACGCACTCCAAAAACGACATCAGATGGACATATGGGTTGTGGATTTCCAGTTTGGGGTGATTATGAATAAAGCAACACTAAACACTGGTGTGCAGTTCTTCATAGACATATATTTCCAATTTTCCTGGGAAATGCCTAGGGCTGGAATATGCTTAGCTTTGTAAGAAACTGCCAACCTTTCTCCCAAAGTGGCTGTACCGTTTTATATTGTCACCAGTTGTGAAAATCAGTGTTAAGGATTGTTCCACATTCTTGCCAACACTTTGGATTTTCAGTCTTTTGAATTTTAGGAATTCCAGTGGAGGTTGTGGTATCTCACTGTTGCTTCATTTATTTATTTATTTTTAAATTTTACTTATTCATGAGACATACACTGAGAGAGAAGCAGAGACACAGGCAGAGGGAGAAGTAGGCTCCATGCAGGGACCCTGATGCAGGACTTGAACCCAGGACCCCGGGATCATGACCTGAGCCGGTAACAGAAGCTTAACCAGTGAGCAACCCAGGCACCCTCACTGTTGCTTTAATATGCATTTACCTAATGATCAATCACACTGGTTATCTTTACATGTGTTTATTTACCATCCGTATGTCTCTCTTCCTTTTTTGGTGAAGTATATCTTCAAATATTTTCCCCATTACTTTAAAATCAAATTGTTTTTGTCCTTGGCCAATTGTATTTTCTTTTCTCAATACCACATTGCCTTGGTTAATGTAGCATCATAGTAAATGTTGCAATCAGATAGTGTGTGTTTTCTAGATTTATAATCTCTTTTCAAAATTGTTTTCCTTTTTTTTGCATTGTTATTGTTACAATAAAAACAACTAATATTTACTAAATGTCAGACATTCTGCATGCATTTGTTTATTTATTTATTTAGAGAGAGATAGTGTGTGTGTGCATGCACACGTGGTGGGGGCAGAGGGAGAGGGAGAGACAGAATGCCAAGTAGGCACCATGCTCAGTGGGGAGCTCAGTGGGGTTCTTGGTCCCATGACCCTGAGATCATGACTTGAGGCAAAATCAAGAATCGATGCCTAACCCAACTGAGCCACCCAGGCACCTTGCATTTGTTTATTTAGTCCTCATAACAACATTATAGAATACATAGATTTATTATTATTCCCATTTTCCAGATGAAGAATCTGAGGCCAAGAGAGATTAGTAAATTGACTGAGGTCACATTTAATTAGTAAGTAGAAGATCCAGGATTATTAATCCAAGTCTGTAGATCTCCAGAGGATGAGTATTCATCTATCATTCATCAATTAAGCTCCATCTATTCCACCTCATTTACCTCCTCACAATTTTTTTCATCCACCATTAGACAGCCAACTCATGGACAATGGCTTGTTGGTAGATGGTAGAAGCTAAATAAACATTGTGATTGATTAATTCCCCCACAATGTTTAGAGCAAGGCTCTGTGCCCATTTATAAAAACTTTGGGTTGAATTAATTGAGATGTGGTCCCTGCTGTGGTGTTGTAAGGTAGGGTCAGGAACATTTTCAATATTCCCATCTTTTTACAATCTTTGACACTCCAAAGCCTGGGTTGCAATGGGAGGCTCTGAAGCAGAGCTGAAAGGGCAGTAATGAAACTCTAATGCTAATAAAGTCCTGGGCCAGGGGCATTTTTGCCCTAGAAGAGAGTGATCTATATTTTCAGTGGCCTCCAATGCCCTTTTCAGCAGTCTCTTTACAGCTCATTGGTGGGTAATAAGTCTTGACCAGTATTGGTCTTTGACATAGGTAGTAAAATACAATCTAAAAAGCACCCAATGGAGTATAAAAGTCAGCATCAGGACAGTGGAGATGATTTCTGATGTAATATCTTTCCCATCCTGGATCACCAAGTACAGGATCCAAGGGGCAGGTTTTTGCTCACCAGGCTAAAATATTAGCTGAAAAAAATCACTTACTGTTTCTTGGATGTGAAAGTTTACAAATAATCTTTTTCTAAAGTTCTTTTTAGTAATTATGCTCAAAATAACTAGAATTATCTACTTAGAGTTCACAATGTCAATTTATGGAATACTGAAGGAACTTGACCTAGGTGGTGAAGGTCTGGAAACAATATAACTTAAGGAGATTTGGAGGTATTTGGGGTGTCAGGCTAAAGAAGAGAAGCCCAGGCAGGAACATAACATCTCTGTTTAAATATTTGAAATAGTCTTTTTAGTGGTTGAGTAATGTCCCTTCACCACCTAAAAATATTCATGTATACTTGCAACCTCAGAATGTGACTTTATTTGGAAATAGACTCTTTCTAGAAGGGATTAAATTAAGATGAGATCATACTGGATTAAGATGGGTTCTAATGGCTGGTGTCCTTATAAGAAGAGAAGAGGATACGTGGAGATACACATAGGGGAAAAAAGGCCACTTAAAGACAGAGCAGAGATTGGAGTGATGTAGCTATAAGTCAAGGAATTCCAAGGATTCCCAGGTCCTGCCAGAAGCTAGGAAGAGGCAAGGAAGATTTCTTCTCACGAGCCTTCATAGGGAGCACAGTCTTGCCAATATCTTGATTTCAGACTTCTGTCTTCCAGAAGTGCGAGATAATAAATTTCTGTTATTTTCAGCTATCCACTTGTGGTCATTTTTTATGACAGCTCTAGAAAACTAATGAAGTTCTGAAATAGAATTGACAAAACTTTCTAGGTTTCTAGAAGTAGGGGCGAGGGGAAGAAGACTGCCTGCTGTGGACAATGGAATGAGCTGCCTTCTGAGGAGATGACCATCCCACTACTGGAAGTATATTGTAGACTAGCTGTTTATCTATAAGGAATGTAGGAAAATAATTCCTGAACTTGACTGGGCGTTTGAATAAATGGGCTGTGCAATACTTCCAGCAGTAATGCCTTATGACATAAATACATGTATTATCCCTAATTTATCTTTAAAAAATATAAACCACAATTTCCCAAAAGTATTTACAAATAAGTAAAACCCTTTGATTAGATCTCTTTATTAGTCTGAACTTCCCTGATATTAAACCACAAAGTAATTTTCCTTTCTTGTAGGAAGCACATAAAATTAACCAGCTATTACCATCATCTTCTCTTACAAAAAGTAAAAAAATAATAATAATCATGCAGCTTTATAAAGAAAGCTTTTTGTGTAGAGATTATGCTTTTATGTTTTTACGTATTTCTATAATAGAATGTGTAACAGTTGTAACAATTGTCTCTCCTGCCTTAAATGGGAAATGAGTTCTGTGTTAGATACTGTCATTGAGCCAGCTTATGATAGATCTGTTTATTAGCCTCAATTCTCTCCCCTACTCTGTGTCTACATGTTTCCTATGTGTCTTTGGAGTTTCTACTTGAGGAAGTAGACTGGGTTTGGGCTTACCTATGTGACTTGTTTTAGTCAATAGTGCTTTAGCAGATGTGATACTGGTAGAGGTTTGAAATATGCTTGCATGGGTGGACATGGCCTTTTGTGTTTCTGCCTCTTTGTTGGAAAGAACTGGTATGGCCAGTCCCAAGGAGAATGACAGGCATGTGGAACTGATATGACTTTACAGTGTGGAACCAACATAGGCAGAACTCAATCTACATAATCCAAGATGTAAGCAATGCACAGATATAGAATGAAAATGAATGGTGGTTGTTTAAGGCCATAGAGTTGTGTTACACAGTATTATCCTGGTAATAGTTGCCTTTGTCAGTATGCTAAGAGAATAAACTGGATGTCATCAACATGACTCAGTATTTTTTCCGCCATAGTATGTAGTAAAAGGGATCACACAATCTCTTCCCACCACACTTCACTTGAACTCAAATGCGCCCCCCCCACCACCAAGACTTGGCTGTATTTCACAATACAAAATCTTTCTATCCACTTTACCAAATGTGTTATGCTAGCTTGGGGTTAAGAAATGGTAGCAAACATTGTTACATGTCTAATAAATAACCATTCTCCTTTCTTTCTTACTAAGAGATCCCCAACATTGCTTGGAAGTAATCTATCAAATTAAAAATGTCTCCCTAACTCTCTTATGACTCAGTTATGTAAAATGCAAGGTTTTGATTAGAAGGACACAAACTACTAGGTGAAGATGGCTGAGCAGAGCTACAGGAAGCCTGATTGCATCCTGATGGCATAATGAACATGCCATGTTGCTTTCTTGTCTCATGAGATACAATATGGTTAAATCATTGTTGTCAAGTTTCTGATATGTGTAGCTATATGCAATTTTAACTAATATAGAATTTGATATTAAATGAGGGGTCCAACAGGTATAGAATATAGAATTTACAATTGGTGAGTGAAGGAGAGAGGCTATGGGTGGTGAGCACCCAGATATTGCAAGGTGCTGTTGGCAGAAAAACCTTTGGCCAAGTTGTCACCTGTAGTATATGGGATGTAGACTACACCTTTCATTAAGTATTTTCTACCAACAGGTAAACTGACAGACCAGGAAATGATGTTCTGAAAGGAGTTTATTTTGGATTGCCTCAAGGTAACTATTGGGTACTACATTAAGGCTAAAGGGATAAGCAGAGTTCAAAAGTTTATTGATTAAAGATATGAGTCTTCAGGTTAAGAGAGAAAGTTTAGGCAAGATTTCACCTGCACAGAGCATGATATTTACTAAGTTTTAGATAGAATCTAAAAAATTCAGTTTTGCTTCTGTATGTTCAACTCTTGTGGCTATACCTGGACCTCTGAACTTACCCATAAGAAGAAACTCACAACACCTCTGAAATTTCTAAGAGAGGCATTTACTCTAATTCTCATTTTAGATGTTGCCTGGGAATTTAACACACTAGAGGTATCTTGCCCGGAGGTCAGAACCAGGACAGTGATATTTGTAAATGGACAGGACAGTAAATGAGGGGGATTTGTCCAGATAGCAGAATGGAGTCCCATCAGATTGACTAAGCGCATCCTAAAGTCCTCGCTGTTCTTATCTAAGAAACATGTTGATTTCCCATATCCCCTTTCCCCAATAAGAATAGTTGCTATTGTAATCTGGTTCCTTTTCTGCCATTGTATATTGAGCATTTGGGAGACATAACTTGTTTTTCAGTCTTAAAGATCAAGAAACCAAGAGAAGCCTCATCCTGTCTAGGCAGAGAGATTATACAACATCCAGAGACCTGGACTTTGAACAGAATTAAGAAACTGAGTGACACTTTGGACTTGACTCCTTTGTGAGGGAGCCTATTGAACCTGAGAGGTAGATTGTGTTAGACACTGTTACTTTCTTGCCCTACCTTTGAGCATTTATTTATTTATCGATTTCTTTATCAATTTCTTTATCAATTTATTTATTTATTTATTTATTTATTTATTTATTTATTATTTTGTTTATTCATGAGAGTGAGAGAGGCAGAGACCTATGCAGAGGGAGAAGCAGGCTTCTTATGAGGAGTCTGATACAAAACTTGATCCCAGGACCCCTGGGATCTCACCCTGAGCTGAAGGCAAATGCTCAATCACTGAGCCATCCATTCATCCCTGAACTTCTATTTATTAACAAAAATTCCCTGATATTGTTGGGGAGGGCAATGTGTTCAGTTTAAAACCAAAAACTCACTTTCTCAGACTCTCTTGCAGATAGGGATGACCCTATGTTTCTGTTCTATGTTCTAGCACCTAAAAGTAATAACTGAGTAGAGATTCCAGGAGAACTATTATTTTCCTGAGAAAAAAGGATGACTTTGCTATCATACACATTTTTGCTTTTGTGCTTACCCCCAACTTCCTTCCTGGAACATGTATGCAGTTTAGCCATTTTTTTACTATGGGATGAGAGATGTGCTGAAGACTGTGGAAAAGAAAGATAAAAGGACATGAGTTCCTGGTAACATTGCATAGCCACTGCACCTGTGTATACCACTTACCTCTCAACTGCTTGTCACATCAGAAATAGAAACCCCTATTTGTTTAAGCTGTTTTCAAGCCTTTCTTAAATGGAGATGGATATAATTCTAACAGATAGGACTTTTTAGATGTTCAAAAAATTGCCTCTTCCAGACACAATGAAACTTTAAATATTGTTTAGCAATTTAATTTACAGGGGATAATAAGAAAGTGAAAAACAAAGACAAAAACAATACCCAACATCTTTCAACTAATATTTCTCTCATGATAGCCACTGGTTGCAAGTTAATTAGAGTTTGATTTCCTTCAAGAAGAGGAATGAGCTCTCATGACAGATCTTAAGATGCCTTCATAACTACTCTTATCTTTCTTAGATTCCACCAAGTTGCTGTGCCTTTTAAGTGCAGAAAAAGGAGATGGGGGCAGCCCCGGTGGCACAGCGGTTCTGTGATCCTGGAGACCCGGGATTGAGTCCCACGTCGGGCTCCCTGCATGGAGCCCGCTTCTCCCTCTGCCTGTGTCTCTGCCTCTCTCTCTCTCTCTCTGAATAAATAAATAAATAAATTTTTGAAAAAAAAAAGAAAAAAAAGAAAAAGGAGATGACCTTGAGGCAGCATTCCGAGCAATTCAAAATTGACTGGTCTTCCCTCATTACCTTCTTCACAGGGCATGTCTGCTTTGGATCCATAGAGCAGAGAGTTTCTTTCCTTCCGGAGACATATAAACCAGATATCCATTAAACTAGATAACATTATTAGCACAAAATGAAAAAGAACATTCTTACATTCTCACTTTCTGAAGCCCATATCTGTAATATCCAACATCCTTAGGCCTTCATTTCCAAATGTCTTCTTAATCTCTTTAGAGCTCTTTAGTGGTACAGAGATGATAGCAAACTGTGGTGATTGATTTGGCATGGTCTAAAACTTTTGCTGTACCACTTTTATTAGAAAATCCCCCAAAAGCTTTAACATGGGACAATCTATAAACCACCGTGTATTGCAAATCTATAAAAATCAATTTCTAACATCCATGATGAATGATAGAATGAGAAATCTCAGAAAGGAGGCTCTCTTTGTCATGGAATGAGGCTATAGAAACTGGAAAAGTTCTCCAGAAGCAGATAGTTAGCTGGCACTGTTGCTATTGTTGGGATTTTTTTCTTCTTCATAATGTTTCCTAGAAAAGAGTTGGATAAAAGCAGATCAAATTTAACAGATTGAGAAGATTATGTTTGGCTACAATGGATCTTTAGCAAACAGTTGCTCTCATGACTTTACTTGATGGGATGGATGTATGGAATTAAATGTGATGTCCCAGCTCCTTATGTCTTTACATTTTCTTCCAATAGGGTTTGGCATCTGATTGCATTGTAAGTGAAACCAGGACTCCACTCATACTTGTTTTCCTGCCTCAGTTCACTACTTTAAAAATTGCATTGGATAATCTTCTGCAACACCTAATTTCTATTCAAACAAATTTGGCAATGTCTATAAGAGAATATGCCAGAGCTAAAAATATACCCTACGGTTAGGATCGGCACTGAAATGTAGAGGTGTGTTAAAGAATAGGAATCAAGATTCCCACACAGATTTACAGATTTATACAACCTAGTCGATTTTAACAATATACAACTCCTGATATTTAGGATACATATAGATCAGTCAATCTAGATTTGTCTGCAAACCTGTCCCATCTATTAAACAATGGGAGTTAAAGGAAATATACTCCTTTCATCAAATGGAATGTGCAAAAATTATGTAAGTGAAACAAAACTTCTCTTGTTTAAAGGGAGAACTGGAGAAGCGAGACTTGGCCATCCCTTGATTCCTGAAGCAGGTGTAAGGTACTCCAGAAAACATTAGTGTTCCAAGGATGACAATTCATAAATCATTAACTTAATCAAAGCATCTCAGTTTACAGAGGAGGCACTTGAGACAAATGGATACTCAACAATTACTTAGTACTTCGAACCATTTCATGTGTCTATGTGCATCAGGACCAACACCAGGATTTGGTAAGCACTCATAATAGCCATCCCTTTTGATCATCTCCCACTTGGTCTAGGCAGTGGAGACCATGATGAGGAAGAAAATCAAATGTTAGAAGTGGCTTAATGTGGAAAAGAGGGAGACATTTTCTAGGGCTGAGATTTCAGGGTTTTTGACAGAAAATAGGATGCCTGTCATGGTGAATATACATGACAGAGCACCATGGATCTTTGGATGGCCTAGTCTAAAGTCAGCATGAAGACCATTGTGAGGCCATTTCTGAGCCAGCCAAGAGCATCAGGACCTCAGAGAGTGAAATATACTGGGAGCAGGATCCCCAAGTGGCAGAAGAAGCAATGATAAGGTCAACAGCTGAGGCCTAAGAACTAGATCCTCCTCCCATCCCACCAAAGCCCACTGGGCATTTATATGAGACAAAAGGTAAAGACGCCTAAGATGACATGATGAATTTTTTTTTCCTACTTGACTGGGGAGGACTCAGTGTTGGTTGGTTTTCAATTCCTCCAGTGTTTCCTGGGTATAATTTGAAACTGGCTTCTGAATGCAGAGTGCAGGGAGACACTGAAGAAAGAAGTAGGGTACACCAGATTGGAAGGTGGTAGGTTTAATAAATGAGGGAACTTCTATATGAGGCTTGTCTTTGGTGACTGCAAGATGAGTAGATCTTTACACTTACCCATTAAATCACATAAATTTATATATAGGACTTATCTGGGTTCAGTTATGTGTACCATCCAGATGGTCTCAACTTCATATCACTATCTCAAAGTTATATTCTTGGGGTAACTTCTGGGAGTGGGGAAGGCAAGTGGATTCCAAGGACTGGGGAGCGGAGCCTTTGGTTGCTGTGGCTCAGCTCACAGTTCAACTGGTAGTCACGTGCATCCACTCAATAACTGTCTAGCAATCTTGGGCCAATTTGAACAGCGTTGTGAGGCAAATTCATAAGCTATGATAATGTGAGTGGTGAGAGAAATATATCAACTGACCAATCCTTAGTCATTCTGATGTAAATCGTGCCATTAGGGACTTAAGATTTTGTATTTTCAACCTGGAGTTGTTCAGAAGTGTGCCCTGGATCCTGCTTGTCTAACTTGTTTGATCCAGAGGGTGTTTACTGAGCTCTTTTGAGGATAATGCCACCTGTTACATCCTGGTTTGTCTCAGGGGGCTTTGTTTGGGCTATCTTACACTGAAGGACAGAGACATGTGTATACGAGGTCACACAGGCAAGACTGTGGGAAAGTAACTCTGTGTCTCCATGACAGATCACCATAAAGACAAAAGGGATTTGTTTGCAGTATTTCTATTAAACAATGGGAGATAAAAGACCTGTACTTCATCTTCTCCAAATATCCACAAACTCACAATGTTTAATGGCACAGATAAGTTATGGGGACAGGAGGAATGACAACAATGCAAAACTAGAGAAACAAAGAGCATTTAGCGGAAGTCATTTGTTTTCTGAGCAATGAACTCATTTATCTCCATCTAGCAATGTATCATTGATCTGTTGTTTTCCTCCAGGGAAAAAGGAGAAGCAATAATCCATGACCAAAGGGGAAAGAGACCCCAGGTGCACAGCTGATCTTACTAGTGGTGGCAGGTGTGCTGGCCTGCAGGTTCCTCCAGCGGCTTTGGAAGATGAGTTACTGGCAAGGGTGGGGACACCTCTGTACTGTTATGCCAGTCTCTAAAGCTGCAGATTGTTGTTGCCTGGGCAGAGAAAGACAAAGATTCTTCATTCCAGCAGGAGCTTGCAATACGCCCACCCATGGTGAGAGGTCAATGCCATTTAAAATTTTGTTAATACATACTTTCCCTTGTAGCAATACCTTTTCTTTTCTTTTTTTTTTTTGGCAGTAAAAGCATTTTGAAATATTACCACATATGAGAAACACAGAGACAAATAAAATTAAATCTGCTTTACCCCCGAGCTTTATGGAATCTCAGCATTTTGTCACATTTGCTTTATTTTTTTCAAAGAACATTTTACAGAAGCAGTTTGTCCCCCATGTTCCCCTCCCTACTCCGATTCTCTGCCCATCTTCACTTCCCAGAGGTCATCCTTGAACAATTTGTTGGCTATAATATTCATGAAACTTTTATACTTTTATCTACTTATGTATTTACTGCTACATGACATACATGTTTTTAAGCCTTTTAAAACGATAAAGCATTATATAGAGCCACCCTGTAACTCCGTATTTCTGTTTCATATTGTTTTTAATATTGGTTATTGTCAATTATACATAATCAATTATATATGATTATGATTGGTATATAAGGATATAATTGGTTTGTGCCTCTAGCAATCTTGCTAATTGCTATTAATGTCAACAGTTTATCTGTAACTCCTTCCTGGATTTGTTATAGCAACAATCACTTGTGGATATTAACACTTCTGTTTTTCTTTTCAAATTCTTATTCCTTCCTTTTCCTTTCTATTGACTCGTGGAATTGGCCATGGCCACTGGTATAATGCTGATTCTAGGTGGAAATGGAGGGCATCTTTAATTCTTTCCTGGCTTTAATGGGAATGATTTTAATGGTTAAAGAATTTCTTTTCTATTCTTAATTTGCTTACAGTTTTACCATCAACAAATGTTGCCTTATAGTAAATACCTCTTCCTCTACTGAGAACATTATGTGATTTTCTCTTTTACTCTCTTAATGTGGTATTAATAGATTTTCTGATGTTGAAACATGAATTTTATGTTTACTATGGTGAATTATATTTAATAGCATTTTACTTTAGGATTTTAATCTTTAACAGTTTCATTAAAATTCATGGTTCTTTAAAATAAATATTACACATTTAAGTAGGCCATTTCTGAAGAAGATATAACATATTTTGAAGGCTATAAAATAATTTTGAATATATATAATAAAATCTAAGATTATAAGTGATGATCGTATTTACATGAGATTATTTAACACTTTTTTCTTATTTTGCTTTTAAGTCATTCTTCTGTCTTTTATTTTCATGTTTTCTACGATAGTTTTTAACACAGGAAACATCATTCTGTTCTCTTATGGCTTGATAAAGATTCCTCTATAAGATTGCCTGGTTCTAGTGTTCTGAATCTTTTTTATGAAGTATTCCAAGAAGCTCTAAACTTTCAGTTTATTTATTTAATTCATTAATTGATTAAAAAAATTTTTAGGATAGTTGACACATAACGTTACATTATTTTCAAGTGTATAACATAGTGACTCAATGCATGTATATATTATGCTATGCTCACCACAAGTGTGGCTACCATCTGTCACCATGCAATGCCATTACAGTACCACTGACTATATTCCTTGACTCTCAGTTTAGATGCATAAAGGTGAAGAGAGGATTTTATTAATCTATTTCTGTGTTATATCTGACCATTTTAAGAAATGATAAAGATTCCAGAGTTGAAAACATAGAATAAATGAGGATAAATTACCTAATAGGAGCAAAGAGTCAGGTTGGTTTCAAGGAAGTCTTACAAAAACTTTCTGGGCTTTTCTTCCTTATTGGAATTCTACTTTTATAAATTGGATTTATTTTAACATGTGGAATTAACGATTAAAATATAAGCATTCTGCATATGCATAAAATGCATATGGGGTGCCTGGGTGGCTCAGTTGGTTAAGTGTCCAACTCTTGGTTTCAGCTCAGGACATGATCTCAGGGTCATGGGATCAAGCGCTGCATGGGGATCTGTGTTCAGTGCAGAGTCTGCTTCAGATTTTCTCTCTCTTTCCCTCCTGCTCCTGTCTCTCATAAATAAATAATTTTTTAAAAACATGCATATATATAATGTTTGTTTAAAAATATAATATAAAAGAAATTATAATTGTATAGGAATAAAGAGATGAAATGTGGAAGTTAATTCTTGGCATGAAGTAAGAAGGGCTATGCTCAAATGCTCATATGCTGGTTAGTATTTAGCACTGTGATCCCTGGCTGAGTAACTTTTACCTTCTTAACCCCAGTTACTTCATCCATAAATGAGAGGGCTGGAACACTGCTTATGCTTTCTAGTATCTCAAGGGGTTCTCTAAAGTCTACCCAGGAATTGTCATTACTGAGGATTCTAGTTATATTCAACATTCTTCAACCATGGACATGCCCTAAGTGTGAAGCTCTGCTCTGCCTACTTTATAGGTATTATTAACTCAGTAAGTTTAATTTGTTTTTCAAAGCTCTACAATGAGGTACTGTGTTTGTCCACAATCTGCAGATGAGGAAAGTAAGGCAGAGAGAGAGGATAAGTAACTTGCTTAAGATCACATAACCAGGAATTGGTAGAGCTGGACACCTGCTGCCAGACCTCCAAACTCAAGTCCTGTGCTGTCCTGATATTTTCCTTGTAAGTGTTATCTTGAATAAATGATTTTGTACCTAAAATATAAAAATACAGAACCATCAATATCTCTAAGATTCCATAGTTTAAATTGTGCAAGTCCATTAGAGCAAGGAGGACACTATTAATCCTGCAACATGGGAAACTGCTCTGGCTCTGGTATGATGGACATGTCCATGACTCAGCAGGAAGTTGTCTGATGCCTTTGAGTTTTGCTGTTGTTGTTGGGTCTAGGACAAGATTCTTGCCTGTCCTAGGGATTATTTCTTAAAAGATGGGGTGGGTCTAGTTCTTTCCAAACCTCTAACCAAGGCTCTCTTGATGGTAAATTGTGACTCACACACTTCCATGTTTATAGAAACATCAGATTTTTGAAAGAATACTTTTGCCTCACAAAGGAGACTATGTGCCAGAAGCTTTATTTCCTCAATTCTCCTTGTCAGAATATGTAATTGACTGAATGACTCCTGCTAGACTATTCTCTTTTATTTTTTGTGGCTCTTGCCAGTTTTCTGAGTAAGCCAGGTATTTATTTTCTTTATTGTTACATTTCCTTAGATTTATCTTCAATATGGAATAGAAAAGTCAGATTTTTGTGTGTTGTGCTCTGTTTCCTCAATTTCCCTCTTACTTCAACCCTTCCTCTTAAATTTCTTATTCTTTTTGAGCAATACAAGGTCCTTTGCCTATAGCCTCCAAAGTACAGTAGTTGGGAGCTGAGCACCAGTCTTGGTCTTTGATGGGAAATGATCTAAGTGTCATGGCATGAGAACTCTCTCTTTTGTGGATACAGTCTGTGTTATTTTATCTCTTTTTCCTAAAAAAGAATATACTGAACAGAAAAATCAACCTTTTTCTTTCAGGTGGAAGATAAACTATGAATTGGTCAAGAACACATATTGATTTGCACCTTTGCAAGTGCAAAACATGACTGTTGCATTATGATTCCAGGATCTGAACCTGAATACTTACAAAAATATGCATTCTGTAATTGAGATAGGATCCTCAACCATAGGTGACAGGTATAAGCAGGAGTCAAAGGATATCATTTAAGGTTGACAAACAAAAAGTAAAGACCTAGGTAAGGGGAATTAGAGTATCATAAAAAGTAATATGAAAAAGCAACCACCAGAACAAAAGCACAAGTGTTCCTAAGAATTAAAAGAACATATAAGAAAGCATAGTTAATATAACCTAATACAGTAAAAATAATTTGCTATCATCTGAGTTGAGACTAAATATTTCAGTCACATAATATGTTTAAATACTTAACTCACTTATTAAAAGAAAAAGATTTCCAAATTGATTTTATAAAGTAGAACCAAACTCTATGCTACAAACAAAAGATATACCTAACACAAAATTACTCAGGCAAAAAAAATCAAGACATGGACCAATGTATATAAGATAAATGGAAACAAGGAAATACAGCTTGCAGTCTTGACATCAGACAATGCAAAATTCAGGCTAACAAGCATTATGATATAAAGAACACATGTGTAGTGTTAAAGACCACAAAGTAAAGATGAGTCTGTAACAGTTATGAATACTATGCATCATTTAATACAGTATTTGCACTCATAAAACAGAAACTATGGGATCTGCATAAATAAAAATGAACAGAAATATACTAACAACAGATTTTAAGAAACTATTCTATGTCCAAGACATGTCAGCAAATTAAAAAATAAGTGAAGCTGTAAAAACCCTAAACAACATGGGTGATACACTGTATCTGTTATGTTGGAAGTTGGAGCTGCCTCAGGCAATGGGATCCCTTACATTTCTCCCTAGCTTCCTGTTCAATGACAACACCGTGGTATCTCGAAATATGCAAAGGGACCACTATTCATTCCACAGAAATTGGAAAAACCCTATAAATCAGGGCTTTTTTGTTTCTCTTTTTCTTAGGGCCAGTTGATCAGCCCACCTAGGGATATACATCAGCTTACCACTTCATAATTCAGATGGATCACTAAAAAAAGTATTGACAATATATTAGGCACAAAAACCTAAAAATAAATAACAAAATAAATGTCCAAACTATCATTTCAAATCATTCTCTGGTAACAGGGGTAATATAAAACATAATTGCAATTAGAAAATAATGCAAAACAGTGTGTTAAAATTTACAGGATTTGATTAAATCAGCAATAAAGGAAAAATTTATAGCCTTACATACCTTATATCAACTGATAGTTCCATTCATAAATTGAATAAACAATAAAAACGAATTAAATTAAATTCACAAAGTTAGTCAAAAAAAAATTAAATTTCCCCAAAAGAAGAAATGGTAACAGAAAAACTAATCAAAATACTGGTTCTTTTAAAAAAGTAAATATATAGACAAACCACAAACTATTTTAATGTTGAATAAAAGGAGAAAGCATACATAGAATATAAAATGGTAAGAAGTAATGGGAGGAAATGACAAAGAATAAGAAATAATTTGTAAAACTCCATAGAAATGAATTTTAAACCTTGATAAACTATATATATAATAAATGGAAAGCTCAGCTACACCAATTTCCATGAAAAGAGAAAGAATGTTATCAAACAAACAAGAGAAACAGCAAAGTCTCTCCTCCAAAAATGCTACAGTCTCACATGGTTTTGAGTAAGGGACCTGGGAAGCTAGGTAGGGAGAGAGGTAAGAGGTTATATGAGTGGGCTTATGCAGGGGGCCACATAACCAGGCTCACAGAAATCCCAGATATGGAGAAATGCTATAAATGAGATATTAACCAGAGAGAAGGGAACAAAATAATTCCAACTTGTTTATTCTAATTATAGAAAAGATATTTTCATAGTATTTACAAATCCACCTTCTTTGTCTTAAATGTTATAGACAAGATATTTATGAAGATCCCTGGTCAGTTTTCTAAGACAGACTAACTGTAAAAGCCCTCAGTGACAACCCATTTGGACCCTTCTCACTCTAGAGAGCCCTTTTTCTTTCTGTTCTCACTTTCACTTAATATACTTTCACTTCACTTCACCAAGATTCATTTTTTTGACTCAGTGAGACAAAAACCCTGAAATCCTGCACACTATAGCTGTCACATAGTTTTTCATATATAATTCTACAATACAGTATTATTTTTGCTTTAATGAGTTAATTCAGTTTTGAAGAATTAAGAGAAGTAGATGGCTTGTTTGTTTGTTTATTACCCATATATTTCTCAATGTACTTCCTTTCTTCCCCTAGATCTGATTTCCTATTTGGTGTCATTACCCCACTGAGTAAATGCCTTCAATATTTTTTCATGATGGTCTATTAGCAACAATTTTATTTGTTTTAGTTTATTTGATAATACCTTTATTTTGTCTCTGGTGTGTACAAAATTCTAGTTCTTTTTTCTTTTAGTATACTAATGATGTCAGAACATGATTTTTGGGTCCTCCATTGTTTCTGATGAGAAATTATCTATCATTCTTCTTGTCATTTCTTGGTCAATAATGTGTTTTATTTTTCTCAGGCAAGCTTTTAGGAATTTTGTCTTTATGCTTTGTTGGTGTGGGTCTATTTTAGAATTTCCCAGAGTGCCCTCTGGACCGAGGATGCCATCTGGGGAAAAACTGGATGAACTTGGGTCTCACTCAGTGTGCTCCTCACCCTTCAAGGGTCCCATCCCTTCTACTCGCTGCCCTCAGGGATTTCAAACAATTGTTGTCTAGTTTTTCCCATTGTTTATAGTTGTTATCCCTGGAAGGGTTACAAAACAAATTACCTTCCCCTTTACTGGAATCAGAAATTGGGTTATAACATATTGAATAAAAATAATGTTATGAGCCCTAGTGATATTCAAGATATATGTGTATGTGAGAGAAAGAAAAAAAGAAACTTTTTTTTTCTTAACAGAAGGAATAAACATTTTAGAAAATTGCTACTTTGCAATTACCCACTATAAAAATTGCTTCAGACACAGGCCATCAAAGGTAAAAGGATGTCAGAGAACAGGATGTGTCCACGATGATAAAGTCCACAGATTCCTTGCTCATTACAGTTTGGGGGGGGGGTGTAGGGGAAAGGAAAGGTAAAGAAAAAAAGTGAATGTAACCAGAATCTGATCATGACAAAATAGTCACACAAATTTTGACTGTTCATAATATCAGAAAGCACAGGATAAAAAGAAAGCAAATGTGATTCACAGGGGATTAAGAATTAGATCAATAGCAGACTGAATATCAGTATTCCAACACCTTTAATATATGATAGAAAAAAATGAACCTCAAATTTTATTTCTAGGAAAGTTCTCAAACAAACTGAAGAGCGAAATACAAAAACTATTGTGGATGTAAAAGAATGTGGAAATTATTTCTCCTAAATATCCTCCTTAGGACTTGAGGGCAGCCTAAAAAGGGTATCCTTTTTAGACTTTAGGGCATGCTCCAGGAAAAAAGCAAAGGAAACATTAATCCTGGGGAAAGAATGATGTTAGAGACCAGAAGCAGTGTCGGTTAACTACAGCCCCCCAAAAGTGAAAAAGATGAGAGGAAAAATGTGATTTCACAAAGATGGAAAATTGCTCTTCTACCAATAAACTGCTAATGGCCTAGGATCGCAAAGTCATAATAATGAAAATACTGACTGATTTTCTGGTTTTATGAGTTTTAGTCACATCCTAAATATGAAGTATAGGAGATTAAATATAGTCTCATATTAAGATATAAATATTTTAGGCATTGAAAATATAAATATAGTGGCACTGAGGGCTTGGCAAAGGAAGGTAAACCGGGCCTCACTTTTGGTGACAGGGCAGCAGTGAATGCTCTGAAGTTGGCAAATACCAAAGACATGACTCAGTCCTTTGTACAAAGCCATAAGGGTGAAAGCTAGAGGAACTGAAAACTACCTCGTCAGAGTCTTGGCAGAGTTATCCCTGGGGAGTGGGCACAAGATTGAGGGACAGGACGATAGTTTCACTTTCTTTTTACTTTTTTTTCAAAGTATTTTTGTTAATAAGATCATGCATCATTTTTATTTTTAGAAAAAGTTTAGTTTTAAAAAGTAAATACATTATATTATAGCTTAAAAGAGTAAATATATTAATTATAGTGATCCAAACACCGAGATATTATGCAGTGATGAAAATGAGTAAAGTGGGGACTCCTAGGTGACTCAGTGGTTGAACATCTGCCTTTGGTTCAGGTCGTGATCTTGGGGTCCTGGGATCGAGTCCTTCATCGGGCTTCCTGTATAGAGCCTGCTTCTCCCTCTGCCTGTGTCTCTGCCTCTCTCTCTCTCATGAGTAAATAAATAAAATCTTAAAAAAAAAAGAAAATGAGTAAAGTAGATGCAGATGTATGTCATAGCATGCCAAGATAGCCATGCTCATTGCCTGGCGAAATGAGCAAAGCTGCAGAAGAGAAATGCATATTCCCAGTGTGGGAAAACAGCACCTATATGTATATGCATGTGTATTTATATATTTTGTATAATATAAACATGTCAGATAAGAAAAAATGAAGCTCAAAGGTAAAAACTTTGAACCAAGTGGTTCTCAAAAACTCCAACACTTGTCATCAAATTATTAGCAGTGCTGCAGACACGCTACTCGCATCCTGAACCCAGCCTAGGTCTGACTGAGATACTAACAGCACTTCCCATGGGAGTCCCTCCTCCTTACCTGTTCCTACATTTTCCTTCTGTTTCCATCTTGTGCACTAAGTTACTCTGCTTGTGGTAAGCTAGTAGCCTGCAACTCTTGCTAGCTTCATATAAATTTGAACCCCTGTTTTGTCAAGTTTACGGAATTATCTCAGATCGACTATTCATTGTATTTTTACTTTAATTCTTGATGTGCCCACTGGGAATAATTAGGGTACTGGTTCAAGAGGTGCCCTTAACTAAGTCAGCTCACCTCTACGGGCTCTGGTTTCCATCTGACAAACCAGGGGTCCGGGCTGGAAAATTCTTCAGGTCTCGGCTGGCTCTTCTATCCTATACCTGTAGACTTTGTTTTGTGAATATCTTAAGAGGGCAGTTGAGTTTTTGAAGGACACAGTTTAAAAAGATGGGAAGGTTGGCTGAGAGCAACTTTAAGCATTGCTAAAAAATTCTACCAGGAGCTCTTCAAATGTTCTGCAGGAGACATAAAAGGGCTCGGACACAGCATGTTACATCCAGACCAGAACAACACCATGAGGGGAAAGACTTGGCTCTCCCAGTGCTTGTTCAAGCTGCATTAATTTGACAGCGTGCACGAGCTGTTGACTGCCTGCTGAAGTCCTCCATTGTCTGCGGCTCGTTGAGTGCACAACTGCTCTGATCGAGAGCAATTCTGTGCCAGGCAGCCGTGGAACGAACAAGTTATACACAGCCAATGAGACCTGAGGCCTCATCAGCTCATCAGTGGGTGCCTTGGGAGGGAAATTGGAGTGGAGGAGGGTGCATATAGAAGGAGGAAGGTGATGAAGGAAAGAAAGAAACTGGTATTAAGAGGTGGCAAAAGTCACAGGAAAATGTATGCCTTCCAGTTAGAAACAAATGAAACACATTTGGACACAATTGCAGAGTCCAGGGCAGGGAGAGGAAAATGAATTTGGTGAAGGAAGGCAATGAGAGGCTTCTGGAAGGTGAGAGAGAGTTAATGAAGTTGTTTAATGAATGTGCTGATTATAAAATACACGAGACACCAGGGGAGACAGAAACCTGGGCTGGACGGATTGTACATTTTACATGTGTTAGCTGGTTGCCAGTTGAGACAAGAAGGGACAGCCTGGGCTCTGAACACAAGGGGTTGACGATGTCTTACAGCAAAGATCCAGGATATATGTAGTAAGAATATGCAGGAGTTAGGAGATGCGGCCAATGCCAATACTTCAGACTGTAGCTGGGCTTGTCTGGGGATTCTGACCCCCCAGAGGCATTCTCTCTGGAAGGCCATGCTTATGGCTTGGCTATTCAGGAAAAAGTCAGCCACGGGCATCAATTTACTGCCTGCTTGGTAAACATGCTTGTTCCTCATGGGACATCTGTACGCTGTACACATGTGTCATCATCCCTTCTTCTTTTTCCCCATCATGGAATCCCCAAATAAGAAAATGACACCAGAACAAAGCATCTAAGGGATTGTCTGGTCCAATCTTTTCATTTTTAAAAAACTATTTTATTTATTTATTCTTGAGAGACTGAGAGGCAGAGACATAGGCAGAGGGAGAAGCAGGCTCCCTGCGGGGGAGTCTGATGTGGGACTCGATCCCAGGACTGCGGTATCAGAACCTGAGCTGAAGGCAGACACTCAACCGCTGAGCCACCCAGGTATCCCTAATATTTTCACTTTTCAAATTAGATTAGGCTCTGAAGGAATTTGCCCCAAAGCATTTAGCTAATTAGTGGTAGGGCTTGAACTTATTTGGGTCTCCTTCTCTTAGCCTGATGGTCTTTCCTATTTATGTTGCCTCACTTTAAGAGTCAGAGATACATTTCAGCATCATCCTTTAAGAATCCTTCATAAATTTTTGGAATTAATTTTTTTTGTTTATTAACTTGATTCACTTCATCAACAAATAATTGAGGAACTACTATATGTTCTTATGAAGCTTAAATACTAGAACTGGAGACAGACAAAGAAAACAAATAAATGTCAAACATACCAGGCAAGGATAGGGACTATGAAGAAAATTAAGGTGGGGGAAGAAGGCACTATGTTTTTTTTTTTTTTTTTTTTTGAGGGAGTGCAGAGGGAGAGGGAGAGGGAGAGAGAATCTCAAGCAGACTTCCTGCTGAGTGTGGAGCCTCATACGGGGCTCTATCACACAACCTTGAGATCAGGACCTGAGCCAAAATCAAGAGTCATTGGCTTAACTGACTCAGCCACTTAGACACCCCAAGGAGGCACTATTTTCCACAGGGTTTAAGATTTCTTGGGATTAAGTACAAACTTAAAGGATGGGAAAGAAGGAAACATATAAATGTGTCTCAAGGATGGACCTCCGATGAGGAGTATAAGAAGTGTGAGGGCCCATGTACAGTGAACCGAACTGTAATAAAGCAATCCATATTTTCTCCATTCATAACTTTTCCTTCTTTTTTTCTAATTTCAAAACACATTCCTCTTGCATCCAACGCAGACAGATCCAAAGTGGAAACAATGGCAGCTTTCTGTTACTTTTGGTATTTGGCTACGTCCTCCAGCCTATCGGGTGAAATAATCTTTTTGGCCATTTATTATGTGTCAGAGCCAGCACACTAGCCATTATCTTATAAACCTCCTATATTACCTCTTAATCTTCTCCATAACCATACAGGAGAGGCTTTATTACATTCATATCACAGTGAGGAAACGAAGGCTTTATAGAAGTTGGACTCAAAGTATTGCAGTCAGGGAGTGGTGAAACTGAAGCAAGATCCAGGTCTGCTGGAACCAGAGCCGTGTCTGTGCCATGGTCCAGATGCCCCCAAGGCCTCCCTGAAGAACACTTGGAGTCCCCAGACCTGAGTCAACTGTCCCTCCTTGGGTTTTTCATACCTTTTTGATTGAATCAAGCAAAACTGGTTTAATTAGTTGGTTTCTTAGGATGGGAGTATAACTTTGAATTCATCCGATGACATTGTCCATTTATCTATGATGCCATTATCATCAGCAATGCCCTATCAGTTGCAATTTGTGGCACGATTTCTGTTGTCCAAATGGCTTTTTTCTGTACTTCATTTGGACCCCATTCTAGCTAGCCTGGACTGAACTAGCCTTTAAAGTCAAACTAGGCTCTTTTTTAAAAAAAATTTTTATTGTTTTATAAACAGGAGTTAGGAGACATACTCTTTCCAAATGAGCCCTGTCACTTTCCAAACTGAAGTTTCTCGGCTGTGCCCTCAAGACAAGGTGCTCACAGCTTATTTGGGAACTCTGCTTTTGGAGATGCCCTCACGGTTTCTTTTGAGTGGCTACAGGGATGGTGCATTTTAATTCCTTGTGATTTCAGAAGTAGTGCTAGGCGGATAAACAAATTTGGGACCAAATATTGTGGTTATAAAATAGGGAGCTAATTTTCTTGTGGGGTTTAGAAGTAGTTTTAAATTCAATTCCAA
This sequence comes from Nyctereutes procyonoides, assembly GCF_905146905.1. Taxonomy (NCBI): domain Eukaryota; kingdom Metazoa; phylum Chordata; class Mammalia; order Carnivora; family Canidae; genus Nyctereutes; species Nyctereutes procyonoides. The sequence continues at coordinate 6,405,445 of NW_026575030.1, read as the reverse complement.
AAGAGGCATCTCATAATGTTGTGGATTGAAAATATTGCTTATTCCCTTGCTGTGAATCCTTAATGTGAATGTATAAATTCTAGTATATTTTTGGATTGAAGAAAAAAATCAATCATTATTTTATTCAATTACCTCATGCACTTGTCTTATCCTTAATAAAAGAATGATTACGAAGGCAAAACAGTCTCCTGAAATTCTGGTCTGTAGTCTCCATGGGAAGCATTGATTGACATCAGCAGATTCTGGCTGGGTCAGACCTAAAGATAAGAGGTTGGGGTCTGGATCTGCAGGAATGGCTGCTAGGTGCAATGATTTCTGGGTGAAAGTTCTGTGTGGGTTTAGCACATACATGAAGGACCAACATATAATTTCTCTCCAGGATAAATAAAATATCTCGCCAACATATGAAGAAACCAAGCCTATAAACAAAGCCATTGGAACATGTTGATATAGTAATGCTGGTCAACTCTATAGAACTGGATATATTTTTATATTTAATTTACACCCTCCTCATCCCAATACATTTATTCTCTATTGATTTATGTGTGGACTAGACTTTGCAGGAAAGAACATGCTTTAAAGTTAATCTGCACGGTTACAGACTTCTTTTTCATACACACTACATCCTGGGTAACTTTTCTTTATTCCTCTTCTTCAGGAAAACAAACACACTAAAAGGAGAAATCCAACCTATCACATTGAAATTCAGGAGTAGAGCCCAACACACTAGTTGTTAAGGCAATTGTTAAGGAAAATCTTTGGCTGTTTGGTCCACAGTTTAAAAGTCTCTTCATGTTTTTCTGAACCTATTGTTCTAGGAGAGCTTCATCCTAACTGACAAGAATTTCCAAATATAGACTGGACATTTGTGACTGTAACAAGCAAGTAAAATCATGCTCTAGAAATGAGGTAGGCATCAAAGGAAGAATATTCAGCTGCTGAAAAGTTTGAATTGCCCTGTACTCTGGTCTTTACATACAAAGATTCTGTAGAAGTGTTAATGGTTTTCCTTTCTTTCTTTCTTTTTTTTTTTATAAAAAAAGATTTTATTTATTTGAGAGAGCAAAAGAGAGAACACAAGTAGTGGGGGGAGGGACAGAGAGAGAAGGAGAAGCAGACTCCCCACTGAGTAGGGAGCCTAATGTGGGGCTCGATCCCAAGATCCTGAGATCATGACCTACGCCGAAGGCAAATGCTTAACTGACTGAGCCACCCAGGTGGCCCTTCTTTTCCTTTTTCATCCTTCCTTCTCCCCCTCTTTCTCCTTCCCTTCTTTCTTTTCTAAGACTGACCTCCGAAGATAATCTGACTCTCTAAATAAAAATCAGAGCATGTGTAAGACACTGAAACTGAGTTTGAATGATTGTTCCAGTTACAAACGTATATGATATCAAGGATGCACTTAAACTATATGAAAACCAGTTTTCTCATTTGTAAAAGACAAGTAATACTTATACACCACAGGGTTCTTTTGAGAAATTATAGATGATAAAACACTTAGCATAGTTCTAGGGCTTATCAGTGAGTTAATCAGTTTAACTTCCATTGCCTGCCAATTAGTCACTTCCAACACTTTTACTTAGATATAATATCGTGGATATAAATACTAAGCTCAAGAAAAAACAAAGACAAGAATAAAACAGGACATTAATCTCTATTTGCTATATAATCTCCAGCTCTTCAGACAAAAGAGGCCATCTTCTTTCCATTCACAGTGGGTTAAAGCTGTCTTGTTGTTGCACAAAATATGGAAAGACTTGAATTAAATAGAGTATTTGGCCTTGGTTCTCACACTTCATTGTACAACTCAATCACTTGATGTGTTTGTAAAATATAAAAGCCTCCTCTACAGGTCCTCAGTGAATCTGGTTCATCAGTAGGTATGGGATAGTATATATAGTAGTGTGGGGTCCAAGAATCTGCATTTTCCACAAGTATCTCAGGATTTTCTATTGAAGAAAGTTCACAGAACTTGTTTTTAAAGAATGAGGAGAAAAAATCTTGAATTTCATGGATAAAATGTATAAGTAGAATCCCCCTTTTAATCACCTTTTAGTGACAAACATTTTGATATATTTGAATTTGTTTTTTTTGCACAAATGAGTAGAATCTAATTATTAAAGCTTATAGTGAGAAACCTTACTGTTCACTATGGTAATTTTATTTAGAAAAATGAGCAGTTGGCTCTCTTAGGGACAAGTTGCACTTATTTTAATAATTACATTAAACTTTTTCCTTGTCTTTGCACCACACTCCACAAATATTGAATGAGTGATTATCAGTCTGAATCTAGATGTTAGAAGAGAGTCAAATATGCCTTCAAGGAGGCTACATTCTAATTGTAGAGAATAGGACCAACACTAGAGTACATAGGTATAAAATTTCCAGCCCGTATTACAATTGTTGGCACACTGGTTTCCCACAGACCCATTGAAGGCAAAGTGTTTATTTGGGACCATATTCCTTCTTCATCATCGGTCATCAGTTCCAGGGAATGTTAAATTAACATTTACCTCAAAGGCATTTATCCCATGGTAGACATAAATTATATCTGGACTTGATTCAGACTGAAATTGAGGAAGTCTGGAAATTACATGGAGGGCATGGGTTTGAAGCAGGCTCAGGCTATTCCCGATGGGGATGCATACCTGTGTGTGACTCCAGGTTGTCTCTTTTTTCAGAAAGAATAAGTGCATTTATATTATATGGGACAGTGGGTTATGCTGGTCAGGAGACAATTTGGGAATTGTAGTCATGGGGATATATTATTTCTCGTTCTTACTAATCTGAAACATCTCTATTAAAACAAATCTAAACTCATTAAAACTTTAAATCAAAATATTTTTTGGTAACTTTCTAAACCTTATCATTCCAAGTTTTTCTTCAACTGAGATATCCTTTGCTACATTTAAACTTCATTTTAGGGATCCCTGGGTGGCGCAGCGGTTTGGCGCCTGCCTTTGGCCCAGGGCGTGATCCTGGAGAACTGGGATCGAATCCCACGTCGGGCTCCTGGTGCATGGAGCCTGCCTCTCCCTCTGCCTGTGTCTCTGCCCCCTCTCTCTCTCTCTCTGTGACTATCATAAATAAATTAAAAAAAAAATTAAAAAAAAATAAACTTCATTTTATCCTTCTCCTTTACTCACAGTCTTTTCACTGTCTACAGAGCCTCTTCTTCATTTTTTCCCCTCTCTCTCCTTTTTTTAGAGAGAGGGAGTATGTGTGCACCTGTGATCAGTGGGAAGAGGGGCAGAAGGAGAGGGAGAGATTGAATCATAAGCAGGCTCCTTGCTGTGTGTGGAGCCCGAAGTGGGGCTTGGTCTCACAACCCTGAGATCATGACCTGAGCCAAAATCAAGGGTCAGTCACTTAACCAAATGAACCACTGAGGAACTCCCTCTTTTATTTTCAATTTAATCCTATTTTTCCTTTAACCATTCCTAAATTACTCCCTCCCCTTCCCCATCTGATCACTCCCATTTATAATTCAAGTTCATACAGTCATGTTTTTGCTTCTTGATGCTTCCCTATCATTTGGGTTTCAGTACCCTCTGCAGCAGGAAGAATGGGCAGGGACAGTGGAAAGATGAGATTGACATGAGAATTATCTCCGCCTGTGGTAGTAAATACTGTCCGTAATTTCTGCATCTCAAGATTCTTAGCCTAATCACATATGCAAAACCCCCTTTGATATGCAAAATAATACAATTTATAGGGTCTGGAACTAAGGCTTAGAAATTTTGGGGGGACATACTGAGCCTATCACACTTACTAAGACATAAGAATATAAGCAAGTAATGCCGTATATGTCTCTATTCTACATAGAGGTGGACAAGGTCCATATCTTAGGCTTTGAATCCAGCTCTTCCTGATGTTAGATGATTTAGTTTCTTTGTCTTCCCCCTTCCTACCCAGGGAGCCCTGCTTTCTATTCCTTTTATCTGCCAAGTGACTTCATTATCTGTAGACTAACTCAGTAGCTCCCCAAAGTGGCTGCATATTACCATCAGCTGGGGAATTCTGTAGTCTAGATACCTGAACCCATTTTCAGTCATTCTGATTTAATTCATGGTGTGTGGCTGATACATAATTCACTTTTAAAGGCCCCCCAGTGATAGTGATGTTCAGCCAAGGTGGAGAAATACTAGCTCTAACCAAATGATACAGAACTTAGAGTTTCTTCCCACTCCTTTAAAATAGAAAAGAAAGAAGAAAAAGAAGAAAGAAAGAAAAAAGAAAAAAAAAGAAAAGAAAAGCCTGTTATTTTGGCAGGCACTGGAAACTCTTGTAAGCTGCCTGGCCTCTAGAATTATGAGAATAAATATATGTTTTCCTAAGTCACTGAGTTTATGGCAATTTGTTACAGCAGGAATAGGAAACTAATACATTAATAAAGCACACAATTAAGGAACAATGAACAAAAGTATAAATACAGTCATAACGATTTAGAATTTCTTTTCACTTAATTCCTAACTTTGCTTCGATCCCAGCATGTCTCCAGGGTGACTTTTTCTGATTTCGATTGATCAGTTCCCCCTGTGGATACTTCAAGCACCATGACCCTTTTTACCTAAAGCACTTATCCAAGTTCTAACTTTACCTTTATTGATGTGATCATTTCCAACAGGACTTGGACTCCATGAGGTTTGAGACCTTGAGGGTTTGATTCATCTTTTTTTTCCCCCCAGGGTCTACGAAAGAGCCTGGAGAATAGCAGACCTTCAATAATTTTTTTTTTTTAGTTTCAACCATGTATTTTATTGTCTATTTATTTTAAATAAACTTTGAAGTATAATAAATATTTGTTAACATGAACTCCCAGGTCTGGGCAGACTCAGGTGATAAATTCAGCTAAGGAAGCCTAAATCGGGTTTGTGGGAATCAGACAGGAAGTTTATGGACAAAGCAGTGTAGGCAGAAGATGAAAGATCATGGTCCCAATGTCAGCATCTGGGTAGGGATGGAGGAGAGGAGGCTGAGCAGCCTGAGAGTACCACATGAGTGTGCCACTGGCTGCAGAAGCCCTCAATCCACCTTTGAGTTTGTGTGGAGTCCCAGGGGGAGTAAATGCAGGATGAGATCTCTTTTTTAATTTTAATTCCTTTCCTGGTGTTTTCTCTGAGGAACTTAAAAATTTATGCCTTCAGGGCTTATATTTTCATGATTTTGTTGGAACAGTCATCTGGTTAATCGTAGAATGGAAAGAGAACATCATAATTAAAGATATTTTTTAAGTTGAAATTCTTAAAAGTTGTCTTCTTGACACTTTCTCATTTTTTTTATAACCTCAGAAGTCATGATGGCTTTCCACAACTGTGTGTCCTTCTGGGTAAGTTAAGAATTTTCCAAGACTTCTCTCAAATTCTTAACAATTTCAAATCAGAATAGAAAACATAACATCATATCCTCAAAGATACTTACAACCTAAACCTAAAATCACCATCATCAGAGTGATTCTGACATTTCTCATTTTTAGATGTAGCTAAAATGTTTGGTTCTTATGAAAATCCTACCTTTCTTGTTTATGAGTTTCTTTGCCAGAATGAAGGCATGGTAGGTATCAGCATTACATATACTTAACAATGCACTGCTCTGTAATTCAAACGTTTCAATTAAATGAACTGTTATTGAATGAATACCTTAGCCATGCCAAGAATTGTGCTAGCCTTTATGAAACTGGACATTGGTCATACCATGTGGACATTTCCAATAACTCTAAGACCAGCTTATATTTAATAATTCTTTTTTCATTTAACAGTTCTCTTCTACAATTTTTTTTTTAGGTTTTTACAGCAACCCCAATAACTTGGCAGACTAGACACAGGAGTTAGATTTTACTAATGACTAGTGTGTAGCCTAAGGCAAACCATTTAAATCTGAATCTCAGTTTCCTCATATGTCAAAGGAGGATGGTTTTACCCTATCCGCAGGGTTTTGTGATAATTAGAATTTAACTATATAAAGTGCCAAATTCCATGCTTGACATACAGTAGGCAATTAATAAGTAGTAGCTATTATTATCCTTCCATTATTCTTTTTAAGGAAAATAAGTCTCACACAGGTTGACTATGCCCTAATAAGGAGTAACTTTTTGGCACTCAGAATTGACTTCTTTAAGCAGTATGGAGTTTCTTATCATGAGGCATATTTAATCATAAGTTTAACAACAGATTGACAGGGCTATGGTAGAGGAGATTAGGGTGTTTACTAGTAAAAACTTAGTAAGCCCCAAATATGACCTTTATAATGTCTTCTAATCCCGAGTTTCTCTTACTTGATTAAAGGCATTTTTCTAGTAAGTGGTAAATTATGTCCCAGAAGTAGTGTCTTGAATCTTTATCTGTACAACATGCATACAACATGCATTTTATTTTCCAAATAGCAGAAAAAGTATAAGGCTCTGTCTCTATGGGGGACAGCTAACTAGAATAGAACACTCAACTAGAAAAAGGTCTAAATAATAGGTTGCATTTGTATGTTAATATTTTTCAAATTTTTTTTGCATTTGTCTTCAATACTATTTTGCTTTTTAACATCATGAACAATAGGTAAAGTAATTTACATGCATTTTTCCCAGAGAAGACAAATAGCATAGAAAATTGGTATAGAATGATATAGAATAATGAATTGATTTATTAGTGATGAAATTATAAATTATAGATAGAATTGGGACCAAAATCTCATCTGTCCTTTAGACAATGACTGCTTCTTTCTTATATAGGGAGTTAATAGCAAATAGCTGGCAAGTGGTGCAGGCAAGTTTTCCACCTAAGTCTTCTAAGTATGGCTTCATTTTTCTTTTGACCATTCCGCACCACTTTGGAGTATTCTTAAATGAATCCTTAAATATTCCTAAATGAATAACAAGGATGTTCTTCATAGAGGGGTTTATTAAGTTAATATATGGAGAAAACTCTCTGAATATGTTACAGAGAAATTTAAACATAAGATATTAAAAATTATTAGTAATATTGTTGTACTAGGCTTTATAACTACCTGATTCATGTGGCACATTTTGGATTTATTTATGGTCCTTGGGATTCAATGTGCTTCTGGATCAAAATACTCCTGCTTCTTACTAGTTATAGAAACATTTTAGCCATGATTTCTTTGAACGGCTTTCCTACATTGTCATGATTCTCTTTTATTGCAACAGATTAGAAGCATATTGAAACCTATGATATCCTCTAAATTTCTTAATCTCTTTTATTTTTAAATTTCCTATTTTTTTGTGTGTGTAGATTTCATGTAATTTCTACAGATGTACTTTCAGATCAGATCAGTTCTTACCTCAGTATGACCCACTGACATGTGACTCAAAAGCCCGAGATAGAACTTTCCAATTGGCTGAGCTGAGACACATGATCACTACCTAACTGCCAGGAGAGGAGGGAAGAATTAACCGGATGGTAATTTAGGCAGTTATAGTGCATTAGTGAATCAAGATTTCCTTCCCATTGAGATTGACAAGGTGAGGGACTTTTTTTTTTAATTTCTAAAGAAGAAGCCTTGGATAATGGGAAGCCAAAAAAAATAATAATAAATAAAAGCAGTGTACAATGTCAGGTCTTGAGTTTACTGCCTCAGTTCTTCTCAATGGGACCAAGGATTTTGTGTGCAAATGGAACTATGATTCCAAAAGTGTGCTCCACAGGAGAGTATAGACCCAATCATCAAAGTTTTGTGGATTTTAGAAGTGTTCCATGGCCTTTATATGTTTTGGAAACACTGAAGCCTATAGCTTATACTTGGAGCTCCATAGTATATATGTCAGGTTCTTTGAAGCCCTGCAGTAAGGAAGCCCATTTGATTCTGTTAACTAAGTCTCTCATTTTTATTTAATCACCAAACATTTTTATTTATGTAGCACTTATTAACTTCCCTAGGACGATCATTGAGAATTACTGGACTAGAATAATAACTCCGATTTAATAGGAGTAAGGAGGATGCATTCCAGTAGCAAAACTGGTACCACCAGATGCTCACATGCTGGAATGCATCTGCCAGGAATGTGTTCATTGGCAAGCAGAGGGTGGAGCTGGGTCCAATGTTCATGGATCTGGTTTGGCAGCACAGTCCCGTGTTAGTTGCTTTAGTCCCGCTTGCACTCTACTCCTTCTTTCTGGATAGCACACCTGCATAAGCATTTTAAGTAATCTTATTGGCTTATTGGTGAGGCTTAGGCTATCCCCTTCCCAAATAACTTGGCGGTGTAAGTGATCCACAAACATGCACGCGTATCAGCATCACCTGAGTCATCTTGTTAAAAACCGTAGATTCTCCAGGTCCACTACTGAGTTTCTCCATTAGTAGACCTGAGAAAGGTTCTGGGCATCTGTGTGTATATATTTCTCATCTATTAACAAAGGCCCCGGAGAGTTTATGCAGCCACTCTATAGATCAGCAACTGGAAGCCACTGAGCGCATCCCAACTTTTCCTCCTCTCTGACTTTATTTCCTTCCAAGGTTTCAGGCCTCATTCCTCTGCTCATATAAAACTAATTTTACTAATTTTTGTCCAGTAAAATTTTATGAACCATGGCAATCAAACACTTTAGTAAGATCCAATATACAGTTCACAATGCATTTTCTTCATTATTTTGGTAATGATAATTGCATAGCCATAGAGTTTGTTGAATATAATCTGTTTGGAGTGGTCCTATGTAATTTATATCTAATGGTGCCTCTGTCTTTTCAGGATTTGTTGATTTATTTATTCCTTTTTTTATTGTAGTGTAACAGAAAAATTCAAGTTACCTTTGGATTTATTAAGTAGTGACTTCTTGGATATTGCTTTAATTTTGGACAAAGCTTTAATTATTACCATTAATCTTCTATTTTGCCCTAATTAAATAATCCCAAACATTTTAGCATGAACATAAGCTAACTCCTACAATATTCTCTGTACTGTTCCATTGAAGTATTATTTTTTGCCTTTAATGATTCCCCACTTCCAGCTATACCAACACTTCTATTGCTTAAAATAAAATTCACTCAAAATATTATTTCACTTAAATTTAAAGAATAGTTTTAATATCTCAGACATTTTCAAGGTTATGTCTAAGGCAATAAAACTGGTCCATAATGTAAGACATTATCATTAACTTTTCAATGCACTTTCTCATGAGTGTTTTTCAGATCCTACGATAATAATAATACAGTAACACAGGGGAGGATAATATTATCTCCATGGAAAAGATAAGGTTCTTTCAGGTCAGGGAGATTAAATTAATTGGAGATCATATATAGCCAGAACAATAACTTAAGGCTCCTTAGATCTAGTTCAGAACTCTGTCTGAAAACACTGGCATGGATTGGTGCCCCCAGGCTGACTTTACAGTGGAAGGGCCCTCTACTCAGTTAGTAGCAGAAAATTCTACTTAAGAAGTTCTTCTGTATAGGAAGGACACTGTTTCTTTTTTTTTAAGATTTTATTTATTTATTTATTTATTCATGAGAGTCACAGAGAGAGAGAGGCAGAGACATAGGCAGAGGGAGAAGCAGACTCCCTGCAGGAAGCCCAATGTGAGACTCCATCCCAGGACTCCAGGATCATGCCCTGAGCCAAAGGCAGACGCTCAACCGCTGAGCCACCCGTGCATCCCGGGAAGGACACTGTTTCTTATTCTTACAATACAAGCTATATATCATATGGAAACAGAAAGAAAACAAACACTATGTAATTGAGTAGCTAGGAGAGGAGGTTATTTGAGAAAGATGATTAGATCAATTTTAAAATCACCCTGGAGTGTAAAAATGAAAATCAACTCCATTATAATTCAACTCATTAAAATAAAGACTTATATATGTCACAGAATGCAATTAATTGAATTCATAACATATTTTTTCTCAGAAGTGTCACACTCCAAAAATTCCAGGGGGATATGATCAACATATGGGACCACTTTGAGGCTTGTTCTATGAGCATAGGTGTTAGAACCAGAAGACATTTATTAACAGGTATTTTTTTTCTTTGCTTTTGGAAATAACCAAGTGTTACAGGTTTGATTTTTCAAAGAAGCGGAGACAGAGTTTCTTTTGCCGTCAAGGTTGTCCCGTGATAAGCAAAAATGGCTGGGCCGTTTACATTCCATCCTGCTCAGTTACCAGATGTAGGCTTTCCTAGGAAATCCATGATGTTAGATGAGGTAGCTCTCTGCCTTTGAGGTGGACCCCCAGAGGGACTAAACTCCAGAGGCTCCAGACTGCACCCTTTACCACTGGCAATTCATTTTTCCTTGAAGGAGAGTCTGGAAGACACATGTTTTGTTCCTTGGACAGCTTAAATCTACTGCTCCATCTACCTTCAGAAAGCAGTTTTTTTAGGATACCAGTGAAATTCTATCCCTTATGAAAAGCAAAACATGTAAGAGAATTTCAGGTCTATAATTAATAGTTACTGCCTCCTTCCTCTGCAATCCATTCTAGATTCTCCTCACCCTCAGCTACCACCTCTGCTGACTTCTGCATTTTACTGGTATTATGACACGTGGCCACCCATATGAGGAGTCTAAGCCCCCTGTCCTCAATAGACAGAGGCCCCATAGCTCCAGTATCGGATGATGGGTGCAATACATAATCATCTGTAGTCACAACTGAGTGGTATCAAGACTTGCCCAAGTAGATCATTTAGATTTTACCTATTTTCTCCCTTGCCTTTAGAGTAGATCGGCAACCTTCCCTCTTACTGATAATCCAGGCCAGTTACTCCTGCTAAAATAGTTATTCCTCCTCTTCTTGCCTCTACGTCCTAGATATGAGGAGTTCCAGGTGCCTGACCAGCAGCTGTAGCTCGTAATTCTGTGGTACTCTTGCTTTGTGCCTACTGGAACTGTGTTCCCTTGGAGTAGCAAAGCTTCTAACTGAGGAACCCAGAGTTGTGGGAACAAGATTTAGCCTCTTGGCTGAATATTGAGAATAATGGTAAGTGGGATGATTCCTGCTCCCATTTTTGGGTTTTAACTCCTTGACCTCTTCCAACTAAGGACAGAGTGTCATATTAAGATCTCATTTGAATCAGCGCAACATACTGCACCCTGGAGGAGGGCACTATCTTTGCATATACTGCCTCTGAGCCATGGAGCACTTTAGCTATGCCGTCAGTAGGACGTCCAATGCTCTACCAGCTTTTGGTGATGTGTGCACAGAATGACCATTGGGACCCCATAATTATGGTTCTATCATTACTCTGTGCCTTTGCTATGGAGTAGCCCATTTGGGACTAAGTGGGATTCTATGCTGGTCAGTAATTCTACAAGTCTGGAAAATGGGGGGGGGGGATGCTGACAATATATGGGGAGGAAAAGCAAAACTGTACCCAGAATAGGTATTGACATCCATGAGAAAAAAGACTACTATAACTTTCAGAATGAGGAAGACCCAGTGTAGTCAATTTTTCATCTAGGGGGTATTTGGCATCACCAAGAAGTAGTGTTATATGAACCCTGGTCAGGTATTTTGTCTCTATGAGAGCCCTTAATATACCCGTAATATTAGGGTGGCACTAATACGATTTTTTTTAAGGTTTTTAACTTTCTACTAAAGTTGCTAAGCGTCATGGCTTTGCCTCAGAATATCAGAGTTATTGCGATTCTTTCACTGAGGTTTACCACACCATAAATAATATACTTTCCTATCACTGATATATTTATCATCATATGGTCTGCTATACTGTATGTTCCACGCCACAGGGCTGTCTACCTGTTAGTTTGGACCATCTCTAGCGACCTTTCCTTCTCTAGACCCCAATGACAGCTGGAAAATTTTGCATCACTTAATGTGTGGGCTAGAGAAATATCAATAGGTGAGGACTCTGCTGCCCCCAGATCCCCAGGACTCCCAGCAGGCCTCTGAAACTTCATAGGGTTTCTCTACCACTCTCTGGAGCACATGTGTTTCACAAAGTTCTATAGGATGCAGGCAACCTTGGTTTATCTGGAGTGATCAATGTAAAGCTATCAATGTAACAGATCAATGTGATATGTTGTGGCAAGGCAGATCTCTGGACTATATTATAAGTAGAGTAGTTAATTTAGCTCTACAGGAAACCATACATATATATTATTGTTCATTATATGGAAATATAAGTTGTGATTCTCTTTTCAAATGTATAAGCATACATTTGTCAAATAATGACAGCAGACCGTGTATCTTAGGCTAGATTAATCACCTATTGCAAAGATATTACATTGGTACTGTGATTGCAGATAATTGGGAACATTGCTTGCTTGAGTGTGTGATCATTTACTATCATCTACGAAGATATGTCTGGTTTCTTCAGGGGCCAGACTCTTGAAATAAATGTAGGTAAAATAGGTACCTACTTATCATTACTTAGATCCTTAGGGTGGCATTAATTTCTTACCAGTGAAATACTTATGGCCTTGATAAATGAAAGTACTCGGTCCTTCCGAAGAACATGATCATCTGGTGGGCCTTCCAGCCATACGTAATATGTGCATTTCGACATTCCTGACTAGCCCTTTCTCCAGCATCTGCCATGCAATTCTGGCATTTCAGCTTAAGCTATCATGGGCTATCACTTTCTCCATGCCTTAAGGGGTCCTGCTAATCATTGCTTAAGGTGTGTTTATCATAAATAGCAGATAGAGATTTTCTTTTGCAAGTCTATATGAAAATAATTTAAAAAATAGGTTAGTTAAGTGCAGTCACATTTATTGATATGATATATTTGGTGCCAACTGTTATTTTATAATTAATGTGATAATTACATTAAATTTAATAATTTCTTCATGTGGTGAATCTTCTTTTATTATCTAAGACTTTAATTTGCATTTTCATTCTAAGGTACACTTTTACCTCTTACGATGTCCTCAAATGTCCTTTTTTCTTACTTAATATTTTAATCTGTAGCATGTCAGTTTTAAGTGATATTCTTTGGCTCTGTCTAATCTTTTTGTTCTTCCCATTTTCTGTTTGCATTCTGTTTCTCGGGACATAGCCTTTACATTATTCTTTTCCCCTCATGATTTCATCTTTGTTTTAGTCTTTCTTTCTTATGTTTTAAAATTTAATTTAATTTAATTTTTAATTATTTTTTTGTAAATTTATTTTTTATTGGTGTTCAATTTGCCAACATATAGAATAACACCCAGTGCTCATCCCATCAAGTGCCCCCCTCAGTGCCCCTCACTTAGTCGCCCCCACCCCCCCACCCATCTCCCCTTTCCCCACCCCTAGTCCGTTTCCCAGAGTTAGGAGTCTCTCATCTTCTGTCTCCCTTTCTGATATCTCAATAGATGCAGAGAAAGCATTTGACAAAATACAGCATCCATTCCTGATCAAAACTCTTCAGAGTGTAGGGATAGAGATTCCTCAACATCTTAAAAGCCATCTACGAAAAGTCCACAGCAAATATCATTCTCAATGGGGAAGCACTGGGAGCCTTTCCCCTAAGATCAGAACAAGACAGGGATGTCCACTCTCGCCACTGCTATTCAACATAGTACTGGAAGTCCTAGCCTCAGTAATCAGACAACAGAAAGAAATAAAAGGCATTCAAATTGGCAAAGAAGAAGTCAAACTCTCCCTCATCGCCGATGACATGATACTCTACATAGAAAACCCAAAAGCCTCCACCCCAAGATTGCTAGAACTCATACAGCAATTTGGCAGTGTGGCAGGATACAAAATCAATGCCCAGAAGTCAGTGGCATTTCTATACACTAACAATGAGACTGAAGAAAGAGAAATTAAGGAGTCAATCCCATTTACAATTGCACCCAAAAGCATAAGATACCTCGGAATAAACCTAACCAAAGAGGTGAAGGATCTATACCCTAAAAACTATAAAACACTTCTGAAAGAAATTAATTGTATTTTAAAGTAATCTCTACCCCCAATGTGGGGCTCGAACTCATAGCCCTGAGATCAAGAGTTGTATACTCCACCAACTGAGCCAGCTGGGTGCCCCTTTATTTTAGTCTTACATCGAAAATTAAGTACTTTGAATTCTCCACATCAGCTTGTTTCCTGAAATTTCCCCAGTTAGCTTGCGGATAACTGAAGTCCATCCATTAGCATATTCCTCAGAAATGTGAGATATTGCAGTAATTGAAACTTTTTAAAAAAATAATCTTGGTATTTGAAAAACTGGCTGGATATAAAATCATTATCTTGTGCTTTGTCTCTTAGTTTATTGAAAATTATGCTCCATTATTGCTCTTGTGAAGTGAGATGATAACTTGTTTTTCTTACTCGTGTAAGGAATTAGATTCTTTTTTTTGGGGGGGGGTCTGGTGGCCCTGAGAATTATTTAATTGACTTGAATGCCAAAGAATTAATCCTTTTAGTTCAATTGACAGGTACATGGTGGGACATTTCGATGTATAGATTTACATTTTCTTTGATTTTTGTAATGTCTTCTTGAATTATTTTTTCCTGTTGTTTTATTCTTGGACATGTTTTTGGAAACTGTAATGATATGTATATTGGACCTTTTGTCTTGTCTTCCATTTTAATGTGTTTTTTTGTGATCCTTCATATTTCTTTCTTATTTTTATTTTCTTGCCTGTGTGTGCTTTACCTTTCTTTAATGCGCTTGATTAAATTTTAATTCAGCTCTGTTATTTCTTGTCACTTTGTAATTTATTCTTTATTAGATGATTTTGTCTTTTTTTTTCTGTTTCCTTCCTGAGTTTAATACATTTTATTAAATTTGTTCTTTTTCCATATGGATAAATTTTCATTTTTTGTTTTCAAATTTCTGATTATAGTTTTCTTTTTCTTTCATTTTAAATAAATATGTATGTCTGAATTTTGGAGGATATTTGGTTCAGTTTGGAGTACCATGTTACAATGTTATTTTGCCTCAGAGTTGTTTTTACAGAGATAATATTTATGAAATGATATGTTGTACTTTCAAATTTTCATTCCATTAAATTGTGAAAGCTAGGAGAGACACTATATAAAATGTGAGTAGGGTGTTCATTTCTCTTATCTACACTTCTGGGTGTATTTGAGGGTTTCCTTTTTAAAAGGCAAACATTTAATTTATCCATTGTCTACCTATATTAGGAATTATGATAGGCTGGGCAGATAAATTAAAGAATTCATGGTAGAATGCCTTCAGTTAGAATTCCTCTTTGAATCAGAATTGTAGTTCTTCTCTAAAGGAGAATGCTCTCAAATCAACAGCCTACTTTCTACCTTGAAGAAGTAGAAAAAGAAGGAAAGTAGACCTAAAGTTGGCAGAAGAAAGAACATAATAAAAGACTAGAGTGGAGGTAAACAAAAGAAGAGAAAAACAATAGAAAAAAAAAATAAAAGCAGAAGTTCATGCTCTTAAAAGGCCAACAAAATTGTCAGGAAAAGAGAGAAGACGCAAATAATTGAAGTCGGAAATGTTCATTTTCATTGTTTGACTCATCTTTCATTTAAGAATAGGGATAATATTGCCAATCATGTGGTATTCTTATTAAATTCCTTACACTAAAGCAAGACAAACAAAACAATTCTTATTAACCGGAGTAGGGAGAGTTCAGTGAAGACCCAGGACATCAATGGGTACCTTTAAAGTGACATCATTTCTTATAAGGGTTAAATAAGCCATAGATTGAAGTCACCTGGATCTTACCTAACAAAGCTTAAAAGCAAGATGTAAAAGGATTAAGCTGAGGGGTGCCTGGGTGGCTCAGTGGTTGTGCATCTGCCTTTGGCTCAGGTCCTGATCCCCGGGTCCTAGAATTGAGTCCCACGTCAGGCTTCCTGCAGGGACTCTGCTTCTCCCTTTGCCTACGTCTCTGCCTCTCTCTGTATGTGTCTTTCATGAATAAATAAATAAAATCTTTAAAAAAGGATTAACCTGATAACTTGTTTGCCAAAATACATTTGACAATATGTAAAGGAATACAATAGAATGCAGAAAAGTTAACTTTGTAATAGTCTCAATATTCCACATCGAATCAATGAATTTGAGACATGCAAAAGAGGTAGGAAAACATGACATATAATCAGGAAAAAGTCTGATCAATGGAAGCAAATCCAGAAATGGCAGAGATAATGGAGCTAGCAGAGAAGGACTTTATTTTTTTTTAATTTTTATTTATTTATGATAGTCACAGAGAGAGAGAGAGGCAGAGACACAGGCAGAGGGAGAAGCAGGCTCCATGCACCGGGAGCCCAACGTGGGATTCGATCCCGGGTCTCCAGGATCGCGCCCTGGGCCAAAGGCAGGCGCCAAACCGCTGCGCCACCCAGGGATCCCAGAGAGAAGGACTTTAAAGCAGATGTTATAAATATATACAAAGAGTTAGAGGAAAATCGGAATGGAATAAATATTTTTACCTATTGTGTGATTATCTTTTCACTTTCTTGGTAATGTCCTTTGATGGAACAAAGTTTTTCACTTTGATGAAATATTTTTTTTCTTTTATTGCCCCTATTTTACTGTCATACTAGGAATCCATTGCCAAATCCCAGGTCAGGAAGATTTATTCTTAGGCTTTCTTCTAAGAGTTTTATGGTTTAGCCCTTATATTTAGGTCATTGATGATTTTGAGTTCAGTTTTTTATATAATGTGAGTTGGAGGCCAAACTATTGAATGTGGAGACCCAGTTGTCTCAGAAATATCTGTTGAAGAGACCCTTCTTTCCCCATTGAATAGAGTTGGTACGCTGGTCAAAATCAATTACCCATGTATTTTTTGGATCCTCCATCCTATTCCATTGGTCTGTATGTTTCCTTTTATGCCATTACTGCATGGTTTTGATTACTCTTGCCTTGAAGTAACTTGTGAAATCAGAAATTATGAGTCCTCCAGCTTTGTTCTTTTGCAAAATTGTTTTGGCTATTAAGGGCTGTTTGCAATTCCATATGAATTTGAAGATTGGCTTTTCTATTTCTGTAAAATAAGGCCATTGCACTTTAAAAAATTAATTATTTATTCATGAGAGACACACAGAGAGAGGAAGACATAGGCAGAGGGAGAAGCAGGCTCCATGCAGGGATCCCGATGTGGGACTCGATCCGGAACTCTAGGATCACACCCTGAGCCAAAGGCAGGTGCTCAACCGCTGAGCTACCCAGGCATCCCGGCCATTGCATTTTTTATACAGAGTGTGCTGAGTCTGTCAATATCTGGGAGTTGTTTAGTTTACTGCTCTCCAGCAATCACTCTATCCTCAGAGTTGTGGAACTTTACTTTGGGTGCAGCTTGGTTTTTAGACAAAGATTCAAGATAAATCCTTTGGTATTTCTATCCCTTTTGGAATTCTTATTCTATATACATATCTGTCTTCCAGTATTTTGTCTCACAATTATTGGCTGGATCCACCTCCCTGAACTCTGACATATGTTTTTTTCAACCAATGGGATTGCCAGTCTTGCCTTTGCTCGCATCTTTGGATTGATGTGCAGAAAGTGCCTCCTGGCAGAAAGCTGGAGCCATCAGAAGGCTCACCTTAGTGGTTTCCTTGGTCTCAATTATCACAACCCTATACTGTCTGTTCTCTGATATTTTTAAAAAATGGGTGTTTCTGTCCAGTTTTCTAGGTTTTTGTTCTGTTTATTGATTTTGTTTTTTGTTTTGTTTTGTTTTTTTTTTTTCAATGAGAGCAGATACAGTAATGGTACCTTCATTAAGGCTGCAAATGTAAGTGTTCATTTTTGAAATATAACTGAAATTTCTGTCAGGTTTTCTGATTTGTGGTTTATTCTTTATACTTCTATAAAGCCTATAAGATTCTTGACAATAAAGATTACGTCTTATTCATCACTTTATTCCCAATGCCTAGTAGAGGGCTTGACATGTATGCTCCCAATGAATGTTTGCTGAATCATTAAACTAGATACTTTATCTGCCAGGTATATGCAATGTTTTATTCTCTTTAATAGTATTTTTTTTTGTACTTGTCTTCTTGAACCCAAGTTTGGTAGCATGTGGGTTTAATCTGATCTTTTGTTTTTGGTAAGAAGCCTTGTGTTTTGTGATTTTTCCACAAATTTGCAGTGACTTGTGAAAGTCATAATAATCTGTGTTTTTTTTTAATCTGTGAAAAAAGAATCCTTGCAATGAATACCAACCAAGGTTGCTGAAAGGATCGAAAATGATGATGGATATGACTTCCCTTCCAAGAGTAATACACAGAAAATTATAACCTCATTGAAACTTGAATGCTATGCCTAAATTTGGTTACCTTCCACATCCATTCTATTCCAGAATTTGGTGAGTTCTCTACACATATCAAGTGCTCAATAAATGTTGAATGAATTTGAACATATACACACACCTTAATGAAATTCAAATGATTTTACTGTCTTTCATATTATTAGGGAGGATAATGCAGAAACTAATACATCAATTTCCAGGGCTTTAGGGAGAAATTGTGGAAACGTAGGTACCTACTCAGGTTCAGTTCCTGAAACAATCTCAACAGCAGCATATACC
This sequence comes from Nyctereutes procyonoides, assembly GCF_905146905.1. Classification (NCBI taxonomy): domain Eukaryota; kingdom Metazoa; phylum Chordata; class Mammalia; order Carnivora; family Canidae; genus Nyctereutes; species Nyctereutes procyonoides. Next base: position 6,387,038 of record NW_026575030.1, on the reverse strand, counting down.
AAAAGAACTTGATACATGTTATGATTGTTTTGTTTGTTTGTTTTGGTGGGAATTATTTGTTAAAAGAGCCTTGCACAATTGGCCATACTATCCCTAACCCTAAATGAAAGATGAATCAAACAATGAAAATCAACATTGTGAAAGTAGACAAGACTTTACAATCAAGCTTTTTCAGCCAAGTCAGAGGAAGTAAGAGTATCCAAAAGGAAGAGCAATTAGATCTAACGTGGGAGGCGTGTGCTTGAGAGACAAAGCTGAAATGGCAAAGACTGTCAAGGTGAACTGCTCAAAAGTGTCTGATGGAGTATAATTGTTTCTTATTTTACCCAAAAGGGTATTTCCAAATTGCTGACTTGACACCTTTCTCTTCTTCGTTGGAACATTTCAATGACTCTTACTTTTCAAACTCTGCACAGTTCCCCGGAAACTTTTTACCCTATTGACTTTTATCAGCCTTTCAGCTGATACTATGGGGACATTTATCAAATGCCTTCTGTTGCAGAAATTGCTTTTGAATCATAGCAGGTCAACGGAAGGAAGGGTCTCAGAGAAGAAGTAGCCTTGCCTGCATATTTTCGGTTTAGGAAATAGATATCTAGAAAAGGATTCTAACTTCCACAGTGTCTTTGAGGTAGTTAGTGTATAAGGAGGACTTCATTTTTTCCACCAGATTACACTACCCTTTTTGTGATATAGGATGACATGAGGTCTGCTATGCAAACCCAAACACAGAGACGTTGCTTTCTTCACTGTCTCTTTTCCTCTTTTTTTCCTTCTCTTTTTTTCTTTCCAATATTTATTTATGGCCATAACACATCAATTTTTAAGCCTATGAAAATATTCTATGTGTGTTTTATGTGTGTTAAACCCATTTCTGAATTTTTTCTTGATGTCATTATAGGTAGCAGTATTTTTTAAATGGGAAGGTAAAACCTGTCATCCAATTCAATGTCGAATTTTCTCTTTTCTTCTTCTTCTTCTTCTTTCTTCTTCTTCTTCTTCTTCTTCTTCTTTCTTCTTCTTCTTCTTCTTCTTCTTCTTCTTCTTCTTCTTCTTCTTCCTTTCTTCTTCTTCTTCTTCTTCTTCTTCTTCTTCTTCTTCTTCTTCTTCTTCTTCTTCTTTTGGATAGAGCAAGCCTATAAATTGAAATCTCATAATACATGTCTAAAGGACCAGTTTACTTGAAAACTGAAGTGCCCTTTTCTATTTTCAAATTCACTTTGATATCAAATGAAGCCCATTTGGTATAGAAAATTAAAGTAGCTGCATTTTTCCTCAGCACAGAGAAATCTTTTATTTGCCTCTAACCCTTTCCATTTTTCATGACAGCTACAGCATTTTCTTCTCTAAAACACAAACAAGTCAATGTAAGCATGACTGCCAGGCTAAAATGATTATGGGATAATTTGTTTGCCAGACCAAACAAAATCAATCACCATTGTTTAGAGACCCACAACATTACATGGCTAGAAGAAGATATTTCTGGACAAAATTGGTTTTTCAAACACAGATAAGGGAGGATACCATCGAATACTCTCAGGTGTGGTTTGTAATTTTCAAATTCGCTCCAAAAATATCCACTATACATACATATGGTAGCTCCACTGGATTAATGCAAACTAAAGCACTATTAAGGCACTATGATGTCATTATGCATGAAATGATTGTCTTAGCAATAGGTTCCCAATGAGCAAGAATATATAATGAATCTTTATGTAAAGCTTGAAATAACCATTCCAGTAACGTAACTTGCGGGCCTAGAAATATGGATGGAGGATGACTTCGCAATGAAATATAAATCAGAATTGATGGAAACAAGTATACAGTGTATCTCTAGCCTTTTGCTTCCAACTATGCTCAATGTGTATTATTTCAGGGGTGAGGTTTTGTGTTTGTTTTTTTGTTTTTTGTTTTTTTTTTGATTGTTTTCCCCAACTATCCAGTTGTGTGTTCTCCTACAGATCATATAGGCCATAGCTCTGTCTCTCTGTCTAGGCTCTAGGAAACTTACTTTCCCCCAGAGCTGGTGTCAAGCTGCCGAAAACTGCTAAACAAAATTTGGTCATAGTTTTGAGCTAGTAAGGAGTAACTGATTTGGGCATTTCAGGATTAAGATAGGTTCTTTGGCTTGCAGAATCAGCGGAGTTCTTTTTGAAACTCTTCTGGAAAAGCAGATGAAACTTTCTAGCTCCACTATCCACAGCTCAAACCATTTTCCTTTCTTTCTCAATTACTTTTCATCTTCCCATGAAATGTGGTTTTATATATTTTGTAGCTTGGAATATCTTAAAAGCAAAAAACCCCAAACAAACAAAAAACAAAAACAAAAACAGCAACAAAAAAAAGTCCTCTTAGTTCAGGCTACTTCAAAGCATATCTTGAGATGGATATTTTTGTTTTATTGAGTTATCGAGTGGAAAACCTGTAAGTAAAGGAAGGAGTAGAGCAGGAGAAGAAGATGGCTAGCAATGTGGGTTCCCCTGAAGTTAAGCATCATCCTGTTTTCACAAGAAGTTCTGAATAGTAATTATACCACATGTTGTTCTTCTCTGAGGAAAGGGGGTTGGCTTTTATATCCCAGTATGAATCAGATGTTGGCTTCAGACAATCATTCTTAGACCCTTGGAGGATATGTGGTCTCCTGCGCATCTCTCTTTGAGGTGGAAGCTCTCATTGTCTGAAGGTTAATTTTGTGGGAAGGGTAAAACTGGGATTGGCTAAGAGCTATCTCTCATTATAGTTGGAAAATACATTTATTAGCCCAGTGAAGAGGCTATGGAAAGGACCCCAACACTGTCCACCAAAAAGAAAACAAATGGTTGCTACATGTAATACTCCTGCATTTCTTATTATAACTGCATGATGCTTTTTATTATGTTATTTCCTTGTTTTTTATGATTTTATTTATTTATTTATTCATGAGAGACACAGAGAGAAGCACAGACTTAGGTAGAGGGAGAAGCAGACTCCCTGTGGGGAGTCTGATGTGGGAATTGATCCCAGGACCTCGGGATCATGACCTGAGCCAAAGGCCAATACTCAACTACTGAGCCACCCAGGAATTCCAATTATGATATTTCTTTGAATGGATGTATTTTTTAAAGACTTTATTTATTTATTTATTTATTTATTTATTTATTTATTTATTTATTTATTTATTTTAGAGGGAGACGGAGAGAGAGAATTCCAAGCAGACTCCATTCTGAGCGGGGAGCCTGATCTGGGTCTTGATCTCATGACCCTGAGATCATGGCCTTGAGCTGAAGCCAAGAGTCAGCCACTCAACCAACTGAGCAACCCAGGTGCCCTATGATCCAGGGAATTTTTAGTTGCAACACACTGTGTATTCCCACCTTAAATAACTAACTTATAAATCAGGATCACTTTATGCTGTATAATTTGCCAGATAAGCATAGTCTTGCACAGAGAGAGTGTCAGAAGTAATGGCTGGTATAATTTCATTCACTTTCTAGCACCTGAGGCATCAGGTTGTGTACATGTACTTAGGAATTTAATTCAACTCACTGTGCACAGTTTACGAGTTTTGTTTTACCTTGGCCTACCCCATCATGCAATTCTTCAAGTTCATTGCCAGATTTTTGGGGATGTAAGACTCATCCTTATGGATCCCAGCCACCTGTGTGCATCAGACTCATATGCCTGGGAGCTGGATCCTTGAGGTTCAAGGTGAGTTTTAGATGGCACCAAGTATGGTTAGATAGCTTTCCTTCCTTCATTTCTCACTTTATTTATCCTGTCCATTATCTCCTCTTTCCTCCATGCTATTTCCTCTTGTATCATCCCACTTTGTATTGAGTGGTAGAGCACTCCTTTGTTCAAGGTCACTCTCTGGTTGCATCACTGCTAATGTATCTTTGTACTATTGCATCTGTTTTATTTCTTTCACAGTGGTAATTACAATATTGATTTTATTATTTGTGTGTTTTCTTGGTCTCTCTTACTCTTGAGATCAGAGACCAAGTCTGTCAACTTCAATGATGTATGCCTAGCACTCATCATGGACCCGGCATAGAGTGGTACTACATAAATATTGCTTGAATGAGTGAATCTTCAAATTTTGTCAATTCCTGCTCCTCTCTCTTGCTCATTCCTGGGACCTAAGTATCATTTCTGGTAGTCACTCCTTGTTAAACCTTCTTCTAACTAGTCAAATATTCTTATGATACCCAGGCTATAAAATTAGCTGCCTTGTATCTCACACTTCCGAGATCTTGATGTAGGCTGAAGGTCTTGGGGAAAAATCAATTATTCTGCTAAACTGATTCTCAGTTGTATCTGTTAGGGCTCTGATTGCTCTGCTAATTTTAGCAAAAATGAAAGGTGTTGGAAGGTTACTGGGTCATTTCTAGGATCCATATGTAGAAACACACAGAGCTAGGATAAAGTAAATGCTCATGAACCTTTCAAAATTGTGGTTTTTGTTGTTGATGATTGAATGAAACTTCCCTGCTTTTGGTTCCTCAACCAAAGAGAGGGTTCTTAATATATGAATATGAAGCCAAAAAATGGAGTGGATCAAGCCACACCAGGCTATGAAAAGTGATAGTTTTGGGCAGAGGAGGTCATGTAGCATCCCTTAAATCATGATATGTTAACAGTCATTACTTCTGTCTACACAGAGGATCGATCTGGGCAGCAGCTCTTAGCAACTCTATGTTCTAAATCATCCAGGTTACACAAAGTGACTTGCATACAGACGGTGCTAAATAAGCTTGTTAAATGCATGACCAAGTGCTGTATCATACAATTCTGGGACTCTTGCTCTTATAAGTAGACACATCTTCAGAAATAGGTTCACAAGAGGCTTGTTACTCATGCATCATGTGCCAGAGTCTTCCTTCCTTAGACCTGCAGGAGATTTATGAGCACCTTTCCTGCCTCAGTGCCCGGTGTGTGAAGTGCAGCACTTAGACTCTCTTTCTTTGAATAGAGTGCAGTTGGCTTTGCACCTCTGCACCTATAAGTTCTTAAATTACTCTTTGTTAAAAGGGTTAGCCAATATGAGAAGCAACTAAAAGGGGAACAAAATGAAGGAGAAGAGTTTTGCATTAACAAGTCTTCAATCCTCTTCTTTTGGTAGCCATTTCAAGAGTTTTATGAAAATATTGTTGCACCTGTGACATGCCAGCCAATTAGAAATACTGCTAAACCTATTTAGTTGTCGGAATTACTGAAATGGTGTGTGCCTAGGTAAGTCTTTATTGTAATTTCCACAAAGTATGAAAGGGTTATGTAGCTTGCTGGAGATTTCTTTGATTCTTCTGAAGTTGTTTAAATGATTGAAGAGCATATGATTAAAACTTTTATTATTTTATTATTTTTAGTAATAAATTTATTTTTTATTGGTGTTCAATTTGCCAACATACAGACTAACACCCAGTGCTCATCCCATCAAGTGCCCCCCTCAGTGCCCGTCACCCATTCACCCCCACACCCCGCCCTCCTCCCCTTCCACTACCCCTAGTTCGTTTCCCAGAGTTAGAAGTCTTCATGTTCGGTCTCCCTTTCTGATATTTCCTACCCATTTCTTCTCCCTTCCATTTTATTCCCTTTCACTATTATTTATATTCCCCAAATGGATGAGAACATACACTGTTTGTCCTTCTCCGATTGACTTATTTCACTCAGCACAATACCCTCCAGTTCCATCCACGTTGAAGCAAATGGTGGGTATTTGTCATTTCTAATGGCTGAGTAATATTCCATTGTATACATAAACCACATCTTCTTTATCCATTCATCATTCGATGGACACCGAGGCTCCTTCCACAGTTTGGCTATTGTGGACATTGCCGCTATAAACATCGGGGTGCAGGTGTCCTGGCGTTTCATTGCATCTGCATCTTTGGGGTAAATCCCCAACAGTGCAATTGCTGGGTCGTAGGGCAGGTCTATTTTTAACTCTTTGAGGAACCTCCACACTGTTTTCCAGAGTGGCTGTACCATTTCACATTCCCACCAACAGTGTAAGAGGGTTCCCTTTTCTCTGCATCGTCTCCAACAGTTGTGGTTTCCTGCCTTGTTAATTTTCCCCATTGTCACTGGTGTGAGGTGGTATCTCATTGTGGTTTTGATTTGTATTGCCCTGATGGCAAGTGATGCAGAGCATTACCTCATGTGCTTGTTGGCCATGTCTATGTCTTCCTCTGTGAGATTTCTGTTCACGTCTTTTGCCCATTTCATGATTGGATTGTTTGTTTCTTTGCTATCGAGTTTAATAAGTTCTTTATAGATCTTGGAAACTAGCCCTTTATCTGATACATCATTTGCAAATATCTTCTCCCATTCTGTAGGTTGTCTTTTAGTTTTGTTGACTGTATCCTTTGCTGTGCAAAAGCTTCTTATCTTGATGAAGTCCCAATACTTCATTTTTGCTTTTGTTTCTTTTGCCTTCGTGGAGGTATCTTGCAAGAAGTTACTGTGGCTGAGTTCAAAAAGGGTGTTGCCTGTGTTCTCCTCTAGGATTTTGATGGAATCTTGTCTCATATTTAGATCTTTCATCCATTTTGAGTTTATCTTTGTGTATGGTGCAAGAGAGTGGTCTAGTTTCATTCTTCTGCATGTGGATGTCCAATTTTCCCAGCACCATTTATTGAAGAGACTGTCTTTCTTCCAATGGATAGTCTTTCCTCCTTTATTGAGTATTAGTTGACCATATAGTTCAGGGTCCACTTCTGGGTTCTCTATTCTGTTCCATTGATCTATGTGTCTGTTTTTGTGCCAGTACCACACTGTCTTGATGACCACAGCTTTGTAGTACAACCTGGAATCTGGCATTGTGATGCCCCCAGCTATGCTTTTCTTTTTTAAAATTCCCCTGGCTATTCGGGGTCTTTTCTGATTCCACACAAATCTTAAAATAATTTGTTCTAACTCTCTGAAGAGAAAGTCCATGGTATTTTGATAGGGATTGCATTAAACGTGTAAATTGCCCTGGGTAACATTGACATTTTCACAATATTAATTCTGCCAATCCATGACCATGGAATATTTTTCCATCTCTTTGCATCTTTCCTCAATTTCTTTCAGAAGTGTTCTATAGTTTTTAGGGTATAGATCCTTTACCTCTTTGGTTAGGTTTATTCCTAGGTATCTTATGCTTTTGGGTGCAATTGTAAATAGGATTGACTCCTTAATTTCTCTTTCTTCAGCCTCATTGTTAGTGTATAGAAATGCCATTGATTTCTGGGCATTGATTTTGTATCCTGCCACGCTGCCAAATTGCTGTATGAGTTCTAGCAATCTTGGGGTGGAGTCTTTCGGGTTTTCTATGTAGAGTATCATGTCATCGGCGAAGAGGGAGAGTTTGACTTCTTCTTTGCCAATTCTAATGCCTTTAAAGTCTTTTTGTTGTCTGATTGCTGAGGTTAGGACTTCCAGTACTATGTTGAATAGCAGTGGTGAGAGTGGACATCCCTGTCTTGTTCCTGATCTTAGGGGAAAGGCTCCCAGTGCTTCCCCATTGAGAATGATATCTGCTGTGGGCTTTTTGTAGATGGCTTTTAAGATGTCGAGGAATGTTCCCTCTATCTTCTACACTCTGAAGAGTTTTGATCAGGAATGGATGCTGTATTTTGTCAAATGCTTTCTCTGCATCTAATGAGAGGATCATATGGTTCTTGGTTTTTCTCTTGCTGATATGATGAATCACATTGATTGTTTTACGAGTGTTGAACCAGCCTTGTGTCCCGGGGATAAATCCTACTTGGTCATAGTGAATAATTTTCTTAATGTACTGTTGGATCCTATTGGCTAGTATCTTGTTGAGAATTTTTGCATTCATGTTCATCAGGGATATTGGTCTATAATTTTCCTTTTTGGTGGGGTCTTTGTCTGGTTTTGGAATTAAGGTGATGCTGGCCTCATAGAACGAATTTGGAAGTACTCCATCTCTTTCTATCTTTCCAAACAGCTTTAGTAGAATAGGTATGGGTTCTTTAAGCATTTGATAGAATTCCCCAGGGAAGCCATCTGGCCCTGGACTCTTGTGTCTTGGGAGGTTTTTGATGACTGCTTCAATTTCCTCCCTGGTTATTGGACTGTTCAGGTTTTCTATTTCTTCCTGTTCCAGGTTTGGTAGTTTGTGGCTTTCCAGAAATGCGTCCATTTCTTCTAGATTGCCTAATTTATTGGCGTATAGCTGTTCATAATATGTTTTTAAAATCGTTTGTATTTCCTTGGAGTTGGTAGTGATCTCTACTTTCTCATTCATGATTTTATTAATTTGAGTCTTCTCTCTCTCTTTTTAATAAGGTTGGCTAATGGTTTATCTATCTTATTAATTCTTTCAAAGAACCAACTCCTGGTTTTGTTGATCTGTTTCACCGTTCTTCTGGTCTCGATTTCATTGAGTTCTGCTCGAATCTTTATTAACTCTCTTCTTCTGCTGGGTGTAGGATCTATTTGCTGTTTTTTCTCTAGCTCCTTTAGGTGTAAGGTTAGCTTTTGTATTTGAGTTCTTTCCAGTTTTTGGATGGATGCTTGTATTGCAATGTATTTCCCCCTCAGGACTGCTTTTGCTGCATCCCAAAGATTTTGAACAGTTGTATCTTCATTCTCATTAGTTTCCATGAATCTTTTTAAATTCTTCCTTAATTTCCTGGTTGACTCTTTCATCTTTTAGCAGGATGGTCCTTAACCTCCACGTGTTTGAAGTCCTTCCAAACTTCTTGTGAACTTCTTGTTCTAATTTCAAGGAATTATGGTCTGAGAATATGCAGGGGACAATCCCAATCTTTTGGTATCGGTTCAGACCCAATTTGTGACCCAGTATGTGGTCTATTCTGGAGAAAGTTCCATGTGCACTTGAGAAGAATGTGTATTCAGTTGAGTTTGGGTGTAAAGTTCTGTAGATATCTGTGAAATCCATCTGGTCCAGTGTATCATTTAAAGCTCTCGTTTCTTTGGAGATGTGTTTAGAAGACCTATCGAGTGTAGAAAGCACTAGATTGAAGTCACCAAGTATAAGTGTATTATTATCTAAGTATGTCTTAACTTTGGTTATAATTGATTGAAGTATTTGGCAGCTCCCACATTCGGGGCATATATATTGAGGATTGTTAAGTCCTCTTGTTGGATAGATCCTTTAAGTATGAGATAGTGTCCCTCTTCATCTCTCACTACAGTCTTTGGGGTAAATTTTAGTTTATCTGAGATAAGGATGGCTACCCCTGCTTTCTTTTGAGAACCATTTGAATGGTAAATGGTTCTCCAACCTTTTATTTTCAGGCTGTAGGTGTCCTTCTGTCTAAAATGAGTCTCTTGTAGACAGCAAATAGATGGGTCCTGCTTTTTTATCCAGTCTGAAACCCTGCACCTTTTGATGGGGTCATTAAGCCTGTTCACGTTCAGAGTTACTATTGAAAGATATGAGTTTAGTGTCATCATGATATCTATTCAGTCCTTGTGTTTGTGGATTGTTCCACTGGACTTCTTCTTAAAGGGGGATTTTAAGAGTCCCCCTTAAAATTTCTTGCAGAGCTGGTTTGGAGGTCACATATTCTTTCAGCTCCTGCCTGTCTTGGAAGCTCTTTATCTCTCCTTCCATTCTGAAGGAGAACCTTGTTGGATAAAGTATTCTTGGTTGCATGTTTTTCTCATTTAGGACCCTGAATATATCCTGCCAGCCCTTCCTGGCCTGCCAGGTCTCTGTGGAGAGGTCTGCTGTTACCCTAATACTCCTCCCCATAAAAGTCAGGCATTTCTTGTCTCTTGCTGCTTTAAGGATCTTCTCTTTGGAATTTGCAAGCTTAACTATTAAATGTCGAGGTGTTGAACGGTTTTTATTGATTTTAGGGGGGGATCTCTCTATCTCCTGGATCTGAATGCCTGTTTGCCTTCCCAGATTAGGAAAGTTTTCAGCTAGGATTTGTTCAAATACACATTCTGGCCCTCTGTCCCTTTCGGCGCCCTTGGGAACCCCAATTAAACATAGGTTTTTCTTCCTCAGGATGTCATTTATTTCCCTTAATCTATTCTCATGGTCTTTTAATTGTCTCTTTTTTTCCTCAGTTTCCCTCTTTGCCATTAACTTGTCCTCTATGTCACTCACTCGTTCTTCCACCTCGTTAACCCTCGTCGTTAGGACTTCTAGTTTGGCTTGTATCTCATTCAATTGATTTTTAATTTCTGCCTGATTGGATCTAAATTCTGCAGTCATGAAGTCTCTTGAGTCCTTTATGCTTTTTTCTAGAGCCACCAGTAGCTTTATAACAGTGCTTCTGAATTGGCTTTCTGACACTGAATTGTAATCCAGATTTTGTAACTCTGTGGGAGAGGGGACTGTTTCTGATTCTTTCTTTTGGGGTGAGGTTTTCCTTCTAGTCATTTTGCTCAGTGCAGAGTGGCCAAAAACAAGTTGTATTGGGAAAAGGAGAAAAAGAGAGGAGAGAAAGAAGGAAAGAAAAGAGAAAAAGAAAAAAAGAAAAAAGGAAGAAAAAAAGAAAAAGAAAGAAAAAAGGGTGGGGGAAGCAAACAGAAATCAAAAAGCAAAAAAAAAAAAAAAAACAAGACAAAACAAACAAACAAACAAAAAAACACCACAGGGTTGTATCCTCTGATTCTGTGTACTTTAAGTCCCTTGACTTCCCCTGGAACTGGTCCGTCTAGCTGGTCTTCTGGGGAAGGGGCCTGTTGTGCTGATTTTCAGGTGTTAGCCCTTGGGGGAGCTGCTCTGCCCTCTGCCTGGTGCAGGGCTCAGTGGGGGTTGTTTACCCCGTGAGGCCCCAGGAGGAACAACCGCAGTGGCGGGGCCAGCTCTGCAGCCCTGGAGTCAGCTCCCGCAGTAGCTCCAGAGCTCTCCGTCTGCAGGGCCTGGAGGCTCTGGGGCAGGGCCGCTGATCTGCTCAGCTCCCGGGCAGGAGCGTCCTCGCTGTCCTGGGCCCTCCCGGCCTCTGCCTGTCCCGGGGGGAGGCCGGATCCTGGGCTGTGTCCCGGCGCCCTGTGCTCCAGAGCCTGCGCTGTTGGATTCGCGCTCCCGCCCCGCAGCCCCTCTGCGGAGCCGCCGCCCGAGCCCCTCCGAGCTGCTCCGGGTCCCGCCGTGCGCGCTGCAGCCCTTAGGGAGCTCGGCGCACTCCCCTGGGGCGCAGGTGCCTGTTAGTGTCCCAGGGAGCCCGAGGGCATCCCCGCCCTCCTGGGTCCTGCTCCAACTCCCTGCGAGCCCCTTCCCGCCCGGGAAGGTTGGTGCAGCTCCTGCTTCTCCGGGACGGGGCTCTCCTGTCCTGGGGACACTCGCCCCGGCCTCAGCCCGGCTCCTCGCGGGGCCCCTCCCCCTCGGAGGCCTTTTGTTTCTTTATTTCTCTTTCCCCGTCTTCCTACCTTGATAGAAGCGCGAACTCTTCTCACTGTAGCGTTCCAGCTGGTCTCTCTTTAAATCTCGGGCCGAATTTGTAGATTTTCAGGGTGATTTGAAGGTTATCTAGGTAATTTGGTGGGGACAGGTGACTTGGGGACCCTACTCTTCTGCCATTTTGCCCCCAAATCCCGATTAAAAATTTTAGATCAGACATTTTACCAGCTGGGGTCCAAGGTCTTCATATTGTTTTGGAGGGAGAGACAAGCTTAGATTTTGGGGGTTCATAATTAGGATCATAAAATTGGTCCAGTTTGTGAGTGGTTACTGACTCATTGACAAAAACCTCTCTGACCACCTGGTTTCTTAGTGAGGAATTCTGGATATTAGTTTTAGCATAGGAACCACTTATACCAAGGCAAAAGTGAGAAAATGATCTATAAGACCATCAAATTTAAATGCTACTGCAAAGATATGAAGAGTTCATCTGGTTTTCCCATCTGGTAGAAAATGTTTTTTGATGTTAACCAATTAGAAGTAATTACTCAGAAAATCTCAATCCCCACTAGAGCTGGCAGCAATGTTTTTTCTATAGAAGGGTTCTAGGCAACTGGAGATACCCAGAGGTCCCCAGAGATTATGCACAAACAGGTATATATACACAGTTGCAGATTTAATTAGATGCTGAAATGGCTCTTGTCCCATAATATACATAATCCTAAAGGAGAAAACTAGGTTTTCAGGGATGGCAATGTCTGTCCTACCCAGGGCAAGATTGAGTCCTTCAACAAACATTTACTGAACACCTATTATATGTTCAATGGTGAAAAGACAATAGTAAACAAGAAACATGTGAACTCTACACTTGAAAAGGGAATAGACTTGTAATAACAGATTGCATTTGATTTACGTCATTATTGTGCATCTCTCTCTCTCTCTCTCTCTCTCTCTCTCACACACACACACACACACACACACACATACACACACACACATATCCAACCAGGCCACTAATACCCAAAGTGAACTTCTGCTTTTCTCTATTCTTCCTATATGTTTTGAACACTTTTTCCTCACTACATATTGGGCCTCATTTCCCAAATTTCTTGATTCCCCTGAATCCTGACCTGTCAGTGCCCTGATTCCACTAGTGGAATTCATATGGACACTTGGGATCTGATGGTCAATGCTACCTACTGCTTTAGACACCCAGCCATTTTAACTAGGATTTTATTTTATTCATTCTGGAGACAACAACTACTTCTGTCCTTTTGAAGTAAATTAACCAACCCAATACCTTGTGAAGTAAAGTTTTTGATCCTACACTCATCCCAGCTTCTGTATTAGAATTGCTCTGGTGGGTGCAACTGGGAAGTGGGCAGGGATCTTGCTGGGAAGCCACTTCTTCTGCATTAATTTTTCCCAGTCCTATTCATCGTTTCAAGTCCCAGAGCTGCAAGGTCTTTCATGGGACCCTTACTCTTTTTGATCTACTCAATGTTTCTCAACTTTTTCCCCTCAGGCTCTCATATGGAGATTTTTTGGACATTATCTTACCCCCTTTCATGAGATTAAATACTAAGGAATAAGATTTTATTATGGAGGGCAGAGCTTTGGTGTAATAGAGCTGCAATACCTAAGGTTTGTCCTCTACCAAGAAACAATTTTCACACTCACCTAGGCAATGTTATCCTGTTAAGGATGAATGTTATAGACTAGCGTGTGAAAGAATGACTCAAGAGGCTTGTTAAATTTAGATTGCTGTGGCTCATCCTTAGCCATTAACAACTAGATGTTGATATATTTTTAAAGTCTATATTTAGACACAATGTGAAAAAGGTAAAAGAAGAATTTTAGTCAAGGCTTTAAAAATTGTAGGGGCACCTGGGTGGCTCAGTGGTTGAGCATCTGCCTTTGGCTCAGGTCGTGATCCCAGGGTCCTGGGATGGAGTCCCACATCAGGTTCCCCACAGGGAGCCTGCTTCTCCTTCTGCCTATGTCTCTGCCTCTCTCTGTGAGAGACATGAATAAATAAATACAGTCTTAAAAAAAAGATTTTAAAAACTTAATAATTTCTAATTTGTTACTTACATAATATTTTGTCACATACTGAGTTTCCTTCCAGAAATCTCTTAAGAATGAGATTTGTTTTCTTTTCAAATAACTAGTATTGAATTAAATAATAAGAGAGAGAATCATATAGACTAATACATCATAAACCCAAATTCAATATTATTGGTTAGAAAAGAAATAGATACATTGTTTTCCCAAAATCACATGTGAATGTTATTTATTTAATAACTCTGTTATTTATTTAACAACACTGTTATCTGTTATTATTGTAAATATATTTTTTTTCTCCCTAAAGCCTCTGTACTTGTATTTTATGGCTTAAATATTGTGAGCAGCATCTTAGGATTTGTTTAGATACAATTTAGTTATTCTTTAATTTTCCAAACCTTTAACAATATAATATTTAAATAGGGAGTTTGGCTTAAAATAAATAACGTTGTATTAAATTTAATATGAGTAATTTGTAAATGATAGTTACACAAAGGGTAGATTGGTGAAGAGACAGAAGGAAATTTAAATGAAACATGCCAGAGTAAACAGAGAAACTAAATAAAATGAACAGCTAATGAGCTTTGAAAATATTTGACTGTAGAAGTTAGACCAAGAAAAATGTGGTGATTAAAACGCAGAACCAAATAAAAGTATAATTTGATCTGACAATGAAGAAATGATATAATAATACAGATTGGGAGAAAAAGGGAAAAATAAATGTCTTGGAGCTATTTCAGGCAAAAATCCAATAAAATAGGAAACTATAGTGTGCAAAGCAATAGAGGGCTACATGTTGTTTTCATCTTTGATATCATTCTTTTTTTGTGGTGAAGAGGGTAGGTTTCATCAATCATTTGTGGAGACAAGTGTGGATTTGTCAATTTTTTTCTTGTAAACCCATTCATTTTTGCTTTATATATTTGAATTGATACTTCTTTATACATTTGATTGATCTGTTTAAAGACATTTATGTTATACTTTGTAATTGCAAACACTTTAAAAAAACCTTCTTTTCCCTTTTTCTGCTTAAAATGGCTTGTTTGTTTTATAGTGGTGGTAGTTGTTTGGAAACGTTTACACTGAGGAAAAAAGGCCCACTGGGGCACATAAATCCATAGGTGAGGTAAAATACACAAAATATGAACATTATTTAAATTCATGTTTGACAAAAGTATTTTGAGTAAATATATTATATTTGAAACACTAAGTAATAAGCTTGTTTAATAAGTATCTTCATTAAGTTATGCTCAATTATTCTTTTTATGTTTTTAATTTTTAAAAATATTTTATTTATTTATTTGAGAGAGATAGAAAGTGAGAGACAAGAGCACGGTGGGGGAGGAAGGGAGGGAGGGAGGGAGGGAGGGAGGGAGGGAGGGAGGGAGGGAAGGAGGCAGTGGAGGAAGCAGAATCCCTACTGAGTAGGGAATCTGATGTGGGCCTCAATCCCAGGACCCTGAGATCATGACCTGAACTGAAGGCAGATGCTTAAGGAACTGAGCCACCCAGACTCCCCTATGTTTTTAATTCTTAAAGGCAAATAATAATTGTATTAGTATTTATTCAAATGTATTGAAAACATACATCCACACAAACCCCCGTACACAGATGCTTATAGCACTTTTATTCATAACTGGCCTGATTGGGAAGCAACCAAAATATGTCCTTCAGTAGCTGAATGGATAAATGAACTGTGATACATCCAGAAAATGGAATATTATTCAACACTAAAAAACAATAAATTATCAAGCTTTGAAAGGACATGAAGGAATTTTAATTGCATGTTACTTAGTCAAAGAAGCCAATCTGAAAAGGCTATGTGCTGTATGATTCCATATGACATTCTGCAAAAGGCAAAACTATGTAGACGATATAAAGATTGGTGGTTTCCAGGCAGTTAGGGAATTGAGAAGGATAATAGGCAGGATACAGAGAATTTTTATCAAACTATTCTGTATGATACTATAATGGTGGATGCATGTTATCATACACCTATCAAAACCCATAAGAGGTATAACACCAAGAGTGAAACTCAATGTACAGTTATAGAGTTTGGGTGATATGATGTGTCAATGTGGTTTCATTGACTGCAACAGATGGGCCACCAGTGTGGGATGTTGATGGTGGGAAGGTTGTGTGGGGGGTGTGGGGGTTGTCATCAGCAGTATACAGGAACTCTGTACTTTCTCCTCAATTTTGCTGTGAATCAAATATTCCTACAAAAATAAATTTATAGTCAAACAATAATTCAGTAGATATTTTATAAAGTCAGATTTCTTTGTACTTTAGCTATTCAACAAAATCAAGTCCACTAAAAAAGAAAACAACCCAAAGTATATCAAGAAGTAGAAATAAAGAAATTTGACATACCATACTTTGTAACTTCTAATAGCAGATAACAAAATTAACAATGTCAGTGGAAATAAGGACACATTTCCCAGTTGTACATAGTGTGAATGCTAGGAAGAATGTAAAACTTAAGGCAAATTAAATTAAAAAAAATCAATATTTTGAATATTAACATATAAAGACACAGTACAAACAAGCTAATTGGTTATTTAAAACAAGCACATCTTAAGTGATGAAGAAAGTAGTAGGGGTGATGAAGCTGGAGGTCAGGAGCGTGTGCCAAATGGTGTAGCCAGTGTGGAGTACTCTGCAGTGCAAAGGCTGTAAGTATGGTCAAGGTGCCAAAATAACAGTGCTTGAACTTGGGCAGTTTATAATGCTTGAGTATAATTTTAACTGTTGCAAGGTTTTGAATTATTACAAATATTGCTTTAAAATATTATCGAGTTGTACATTCATTGGTACTGCATGACACAGCTATGGGCGCCCCAGTACTGGGTCCACTGTGGGAAATTCTGGCACAGGTTTAGAATTACTTTTTCTTCTCAACTAATTTTATCATTATGTCCTGGCCCTATTAATCTTGAGTAAGTCTTTCTTCCTCAAAGTTTAGTTTGCCTGCATTCAATACAGCTTCACCAACTTCTGGTTAGAATCTGCCAGATGTATTTTCTTCTGTCCTTTTACATTCAACGTTTCTATGGTCTTATCTATATCATTTGATATTTTAACCCCATCTGATAACCATTCCTTAAATATTTATAATTTACATTTATTGCATGATTATTGTTATTGATTTTATGTACAGATTTATGGTGTCATGGTATTTTGCACCTATTAAAATTTTTTGGCTTTCTTAGGTTTCTCTCCAATCTCTCCCTCTCTCTGTCTCTCTCACTTTCTCTCTGTTTCTTTCTCACTTATATTCTTTGGGTAATTTTAAAACATTTCATCTTCTTTCTTCTGCTCTATTTCTATTTTCAATATACATTAAATAAATACTTAGACAATGATAAAGTTGATCAATGCCTTTACCTTTCCCTCAATATTAGAACGTTTGTTTACTTTAACTCTGCTTAGCCTTATGTGTAATGGTTTCCAGTTTTCTTTTTCTGTATTGTTCTTTCTCCTTTGACATTGCAGTTACTATTTTATCTTTTTTAAAAAGTCACCTATGTATATATGCCTACTTGTTAGCTCTCCATTTCTTCTTCCAGCTCCTTCTCCTTCCCCCTGAAGTTTATCCTTTGGTGAGAGTTTACAGGCCAATCACTTCTTTTGGTCACAAAAGGTCATCACTTTCCCTTGTTCTTTTTATTTTTTTTAAGATTTTATTTATTTATTTATTTATTTATTTATTTAGCACAGAAGCAGGGGGACGAAAGGAGAGAGAATCTCAAGCTGACTCCACTCAGAGCACGATGCTTGATGAGGGGCTGAGATCATAATCTAAGCCAAAACCAAGAGCTGGATGCTTAACCAACTGTGCTAACCCAGGCACTTCTATTCTCTTTTTTTAGATCTCCAAATAGGTAAATATTTGACGTACTCATTTTGTTTTCTACATCTCTTAATGCATCTTTCGGAGTTTTTATCCACCTGTACGAGCCGCAATCTGGGTCACTTCATTCCTTAAGCAAATATTTATTGACCAACTACCATATGCCAAGAACTGCTTAAGGTGTGGGAATAGAGCAGTGAATACAATAGACAAAGACACCAACCTAACATACTTATGTTCTAGTTGTCTAGTTTTTCCATAGAAAGAGATATACAATGTGTGATTAATTGCATAGCATTTAAGTTTGTATGAAGTGCTGTGAAGAACATTAAAACATAGTAAGAGGGATGTGGAGTTTTAGAAACTGGAAACTTTATATAGGGTAGACATGAAGAAACATTTGAATAGAGCCCTGAATGATTAAAGTATGGGAGGAGAATGGTTTGGATAGACAGAGAAGCATCATGTCTGAGGACCTACAAAGAGGATAGATTGGAGTGGATGGGAAGAGAATGGTAAGAGCTTGTGTCAGTTAGGTGTGTAGAAAGAAGGCTTAACTGTTGAAAGGATATTGACTTGGTAGTATTTGGACTAATGTGTGGCCTGATCTTATTTACAATTTAAATTTGATCTTATATACAATTCATTGGCTGGGTGGAGAAAAGCAAGAAGTGCAACTAGGTGACCACAGAATGCAATGCCAGGACAGGCAACTAGATCCAGACTTATTATCTGAAATACTAGATATTTGAAAAAAAAATCTGAAAAAATAGAAAACCTTATCTGAAAAACTAGAAAAAAATTAAATTGCTTACCAAGGTAGGGAATACTTTGGAACAGGCAGATTATCAGGAGAAGAATAAGTTAATTTAAATGTTAAAAATCTATCAGACACTGAAGTGGAAATGTTGAGTAAGACAGATATATGAATTAGGGATTCACTGGGATGTCTAGCCTGAAGGAATAAGTTTATGAGTTTTAGCATAAGCTGCTGTTTGGCCATGGAACTGGATTGGACCATGCAGGGAATAAGTGTAGATAGCACAATGGCTCAATGACTGAGACTTAATTCACTTTAATATGTAAAACTTGGAAGATGAGGGGAAATAGAAAAGAAACTGAGGAGTCATGGCTAGTGAAATTAGGGGAAAAATTAAGAGAGTAGTGGTGGAGTGGAGGGGGAGGATTTGGTAATTGGGTGATGCACATTAAGGAGGGCACATGATGTAATGAGCAGTGGGTGTTATATGCGACGGATGAATCTCTGAACTAATGATACAGTCTATGTTAATTAAATGAATTTAAATGTAATAGAATTTAAAGAGAGAGTAGTGTTCTAGAACCCAAGGTAAGAAAACATTTCAGGAAAAGAAAGCACTCATATGTGGGAAAGACTACTGGTAGCTCAAGTAAGATGAAGGATAGAAATGATCCTTGGTGGTCTGGGACGCCTGGATGGCTCAGTTGGTTGGGCTATTGGCTCCTGATTTTGACTTAAGTCATCATCTCAGTGTCCTGAGATCAACTCTGCATCCAGCTCCTGGCTGGGCATTCTCTCTCCCTCTGCCATTCTCCCCTTCTTTGGGTTCAAACATACCCCCCCCTCTCAAAAAAGGAAAGAAAAAATATGTAAATGATACTTGGTTGTCTTTTTTGTTTGTTTGTTTTGTTTTGTCTTCTTTATGTGTGGTCACAACACCAACTGCATTGGTGGAGGGGTGAAGATAAAGCCTTGCTGACACCTGCCCTTTCAGTTCCTGAGTTCATACTTGGGTGATTCTCAGTGGGTGTTGTCTGGACCAGAGCATCTGCATCTGTATCACCAGGGAACTTGTTAGAAATGCACATTTCTGGGCTCCAGCCCAGAGCTGTTGAGTCAGAAACTCTTGACAGTGGGCCTCAGCCATGTTTTTTTTTTTTTTTTTCACAAGCTCTCTAGGTGATTCTGATGCACCATTCTGTTTGAGAGCCACTATTCTTGGTGACAGATATCAGCAAGTTCTCTCAGAAAAGCTTGACATCAGTGCAGTTCATGCTCACCGTTCTGGTTTTCAGCATTTTCTTTGAGAATATGCTTTTATATTTTACTTTGATTTTTCTAGGTGGTTTCTAGTAGAAGTGTTTTCAGGGTGGTGTGTGTGTGTGTGTGTGTGTGTGTGTGTGTGTGTGAGAGTGTCAGAGAGAGAGAAAGAGAGAGGAGAGAGTGAATTTTATATATATATATATATATATATACATATATATATATATCCTATTGCCTATTTTTACATTCTTTATTTTGAATTAATTTTAGACTTTTAAAAAATATGCAAATTAATCCAGAGAGTTCTTGTATACCTGTTACCCAGAATCCCCTAATGTTAACTCTTACATAGCAATAGTACAGTGATCAAAATAAGGAAATTAACATTTGTACAACACTTCTAACTCAACTATATTCTGTAGCCAAATTTTACCACTTTTCCATTTGTGACCTTTTTCAGCGCTGAGATCAAATCCAGGATTCCACAGTGCATTTTGCTGTTTGTCTCTTTGATCACCTCAAATCTAAGAGACTTCCTCAGTCTTTGCTTATCTTTTATAACCTCAGCACATTTGAAAGGTACTGGTCAGTTATTCTGCATAATGTCCCCCAATCTGGATTTATCTGTTATTTTTCCATGATTAGAATGAAGTTATGCATTTTTTGGCAAGAACAACAGGAAAGTAATGTTGTATGACATTCTCCGTGCTTTTGAACTATGCTACATTCCAAAGCTGTATTTTGGGTGTGACTTATTTCCTGATATTAAAACCCATCTACTTTGTTCCTGAAGTATTTTTTTACTACATAAATCCTCTCTAAGATTAATCCTTATTGCCTTTTCTCTAATATCTATTTCAATAGAGATAACATAAAATAGTTTCTAGCAGATCTAACGAAAACATGAAACAAAGCCTAGGGACTTTGACAGGAATAATAGAGTTCCAGTAAATTAAGAATGGTCCTTCAGGAATCTCTCTATCCTCCTCCTTGCAAGAGGTGAGAGAGGTCAATCCTAATTCTGCTAGGAAATTGTTTCACCTTATTCTCAGCACTAGGGCACATATTGATTTTTTTTTTTACGCTCTCTTAGCATGGTCTTCCTTGAGTGGACATTGCCCATCATCAGACTCAAAGGCAGGAACATGTTCTGGAGAAATGGAAAAGGAAGTTCATGGCTGCTTTAACTGTGGATTGCTGAAATCTATCTGAGGCTTATGCAAAAAGCATTTCTACATAAAATTCAGCTCACTTTACCAGTTGACCACATTGGTTTTTGTAGGAAATACTTCAAATTACTTAAAATTATTAGCTTGCTTGACTTCTCTTTTGTGAGATTGTCTTTTAAGGATCCGTCTTCGGGGAGTAGGGGTGGTTGGAGCTAAATAGACTTGGAAGACTTGAACTTGGATTCCATGCCAGATATTACCCATTTTTTGACAGAACAGAATTTGGAGAGACAAACCACATCCTTATTACTGCAAGCCCCGACCTTGCTTTGAAATCAACCAGCTTTTCAATATTGCTCTTTAGTGTCATCAGGGAGAGCTAGATGGAACCACGTTTCACTAGATATAAATACTGACCCTACCCTGGTTTAAAGAGAAATTATAGAATAAATATGCACATATTTTGAGGAGAATACGATTAATCCAGTTTTAAATTCAGTCAGTTGGAGATGCTTATGACAGAGGAGCTCTTATATATAAAATACTAACCATTAAGTTTGAGGAAGAACATAGAGATTTTAGTGGGAAAACACTTTGTTAAACAACTAGAATTCAGTGGGATTTAAACTTGATTTTTTAAAAAAATATTGACTATAATCATGATTTGTCAATTTGAAATAATATCTAGCAGATATTATAAATTTTTAGTAACATAGGTATTAAAACTTTCAGGGTAGAAAATGTTATATATCCACTTCATGTAATATTATACAAACATAGAAAATAATGAGAATATGCTTTATATTCTGATATGGAAAGATTTGCATAATTAACCACAATAATTTGATAAAAGTTGTTACCTATGGGAGATGGAAAAGATGAGATGGGATAGTATGCTGTCGTTGTTTGGATCCTTGTAACATATAAAAGACATATTGATTTAAATTAACAATAAATATAATTTTAAAAATGGCTTGGTACTTGGCCATAAAAAAGAATGATATCTTGCCATTTGTGACAACATGGATGGACCCAGTGGGTATCATACAAAGTGAAGTAAGTCAGACAGAGAAAGAAAAATAACATTTCACTTACATGTGGAAACTAAAACAAAACAAAACAAATGAACAAACAAAGCAGAAACAGGCCCATAAATAAATGGTCGCCAGAGGGAAGAGGTTAGGGAGAGGGGCAAGATAGGTGAAGGAGAGTGTGAGATGCATTTCCAGTTAGAAAATGCATAAGTCATGGGAATACAAGGTCCATCGTATTGTAATAGCATTATATGGTGACAGATGGTAGCTACCCTTGGGGTGAGCACAGAATAACTTACAGACTTGTTAAATCACTATGTCATATACCTGAAACTCAGGTAACATTGTGTGTCAACTATACTCAAATAAAAAAATAAATTAATATGGCTTAGTATTATAAAATCAAAGTCCAGTCCAGTGTAATGTAAATTCCAATCCCTTCTCCTTTCCTCCTGTAGTGGAATTCCAGATGCCTTGTAGGCTGGGAGACCTTGCTGGGAATGGAGACATGATCTGCTCACTCATGACTCCACTTTGTCCTTTGGAATGGAGGGAGTTATGGTCTGGTTTCATTTTCCCTTCATTTTAATGTCTGATCTCTCTTCTCCGAAGTTGGGAATCTGGAAGAGGAAAGAATAAATGGCAGTGTGTAACTTCAGTAACCAGCCATTTATCAGGTCCTTTGTCTTAGAGGTTACTGTGTTTCTGGCTAAAGCCAACAGGCCAGAAATGCCCCTTTTTTTGGTGGCAGGTATCCAAATTCTAGCTCTCTGGAGGGAATGTGTATCCCCTCTCCACCATTCTCTGACATGGAGATTCTGGCTTGATGTTCCTAACCTTGCTCTACTCCTGAAGAATATCTTCATAGTCTCTTGATTCTGAGGTCCTCCTGCCTTTCCCCTTGGGTAGGATACTTGCCATCCAGCTCAAGCTGTACTATATCATGCACAGTCTCCTTGGCATACTGGAAAGTCACACATCTCTGCTAGACCAAAGGGTCACATCTCATCTCTGTCATGATGGATTTTTTTCTATGTTTTTGTTTCTGCTTATATAGGCTTAGAAGGCAAATCAGCAAGTCTTCTGCATAAACAAACATCAAATCATGGAATAAGATGTCAATCACCCCCTGTGAGGACAACTGTAATCTCTAAAATGAAATTTCCTGGAACTTCTCTCTCTACTCTGCTGTCAAGGAAGTACCCTTTCCTCCCCTCCCCTCCCCTCCCTTTCCCTTTCCTTTCTTTTCCAGAGAGGGCAGAACAAAGCACCAGTAGCTACAGGTAACCAGTAACTCAGAACTACTGTCTTCCTATCCTCTCTCTAGCCCTCCAAGTCTTTGAATACAGAATAGGATGTGAGATGGAATAGCAGATTTCTTTTCTTTTCTTTTCTTTTTTTCTTTTCTTTTCTTTTCTTTTCTTTTCTTTTCTTTTTTTCTTTTCTTTCTTTTCTTTTCTTTTCTTTCTTTTCTTTTCTTTTTTCTTTTCTTTCTCTTTCTTTTTTCTTTTTTCTTTTCTTTCTCTTCTTTCTTTCTTTCTTTCTTTCTTTCTTTCTTTCTTTCTTTCTTCTTTCTTTCCTTTCTTTTTATGAAATTAGAGAGAGAATCTTAAGCAGGCTCCATGCCCAGTGCAGAGCCTCAGGTGGGGCTCGATCTCACAACCTTGAGATCATGACCTGAGCTGAAATCAAGAGTTGGACACTTAACCAACTGAGCCACCCAGGCACTCCCAGAAATTGCTTAATTGCCTTTTCAAATATTCTCAAGATGGTGTCTCCCACTGGTTGTTTGGGTTTCTCTCTGGAATAATGACTGCTCAGGCTTCTGTGTTTACCATTGGTTTCTAGTCACTAACTGTGGAGCAATAGGAAATGTTTCTCTTAATGTCTTAGGTAAGACTGAACCAAAAAATGCCTATGTGTTTATTTTGTCTTTCATTACAAAGCATGGTGCTGTTGCACATAAGAGTAGATGTCATCAATGCCCACTGAATAAAAGGATGAGAGGTAAGAAAGAGGTATAAGTAAATAAAGGAATGAAATACTGGATCTATGTATGGCTAGCCCATTTTATAAAATGCAAAAATAGTTTCTTCAGAAGTGCCATTTAAGGGATCCCTGGGTGGCTCAGTGGTTTGGCGCCTGCCTTTGGCCCAGGGCGCGATCCTGGAGTCCCGGGATGGAGTCTCATCTCGGGCTCCCTGCATGGAGCCTGCTTCTCCCTCTGCCTGTGTCTTTGCCTCTCTCTCTCTCTATGTCTATCATGAATAAATAAATAAATAAATCTTAAAAAAAGAAGTGCCATTTCATGTTAAATAGGTAAAAGTATAAAGTACATCTTATGGTATATTATAAGTTGAGTAACAGAGGATATGATAGAGACTAGGAAAGGAAGCATAAGTTAATGTTGACTTGCTCTAGTGCTCTACTACTTGTCTATCAAATACTCTAAATCAAGTTACTGCAATCATATTGCACCATTCTGGGTGTTTCTCCCCAATTTTGTGTGTTTTTCATAGTGTGTTAGAAATACAGAGTAAGGGCAGCCTGGGTGGCTCAGCGGTTTAGTGCCACCTTCAGCCTACGGTGTGATCTTGGAGACCCAGGATCGAGTCCCATGTCAGGCTCCCTGCATGGAGCCTGCTTCTCCCTCTGCTTGTGTCTCTGCCTCTCTCTCTCTCTGTTTCTCATGAATAAATAAATAAAAATCTTTAAAAAAAAGAAATACAGAGTAAAACATAATATAGTATTTTAGAGAAAAAGAATAAAAGCGTAGGGTGAGAAGCCAGTTTAAGTATTTCCAATATCAAAATCTAATGTCTGAAAAATGTGCTAAATTTGCATAAACATTTCACCTGGTTTCACACTTTTGTTGTTGTTGTTGTTTCTGTTGTTGTTGCTGTTGTTATTAGAAAACAAAGTAACATACCATTTCATCATTCCTAATTTATCTACTACCAGGTCACTGTGAAGCCTCTCCTGATCAGACCTATCTCGCTGTGACATTTTCAGCTGTAGGGCTGCCAGCCTGTCATCCAGTGTGAATTCATCCTTTCCAGGACAGTAGAGCCAAGAGTCAAGAGAAAGCAGCAGCCACCCAAGCAGATATCTCTGACATAGGCATTTCTTTGGAAAATGTTAATTTTCAAAGCCAGCTCTAAGGAGTTGCAAATGTGTGATTTCAGTCACTGGAGATAGAATTAGCCATGTTAGAGTGGCCCCTTCCTTTGACATTGCACATAAGCAGACAAGTTGAAGTGAATTAGAGTAGTAATAATGGTTATGAGACAGGGACAATGCTTTGTTTGGTCAAAGATTCATATTACCTTTATCTTGAAGTCTTCCTGGTGTCTCTGATTTACACTATTGTTTAGTTGAATAATTTTTGGTGTGTGTCCCCACTATTTCCATTTTTGTTGAATTAAAATACAAACTTTAAATTTTGTTGGGATTTTTTTTTCTTTATTCATCTAACTAACTTTTGTTGACTGCTTAGTACACAGTCCTGAGAGGTGGCTATGGTGATCCTTCTGTTTAAGAGCTTGCAGAGTAGAAGGACAGCAGGCAAGGGAACCAGGACTGTGGTTCTGAGTGGAGAGCCAAGAGATTGTCATGGGGACAATGCTGTGTAAGTGAGAAGGATGCCAGCCTCAGGTTGAGATATAAGGAAGCATGTTGTACATGGAGTTCTGAGAGTCTTACCTCTACCTCTCATTTGGTCCCAATAGGATGCCATATACTTGCACATTACTATTATTATTATTATTTTAAGAGAGAGTACATGTGCAAGTGGGAAGGGGAAAGCAGAGGGAGAGAGAGAATCTCAAGCAGACTTTGCGCTCAGTGCGGAGCTCCAACTGGGGCTCAATCTCACAACCCTGAGATCATAACCTAAGCCAAAATCAGAAGTCATCTGCTTAACCAACTGAGCCACCCAGGCAACCACTCCCCACCCTGCACCCCGCTTGTATATTTAGAGCAAAGTCTGACACTTACTGATAACTTCTTGAATGAAAAAAGGATCCCCCTACCCCTATACATAGTTTCCTAAGCACCAGAAACTAAAATATATTATGCCTTATAAATTTGAAACTAAAATATAATTTAACCTCAAGATTTAGTGATTGGCAACAAGGTGTGAACTGTTCTGGCCATTCCTTGAATGTAACCTTTTAGTGGCTGATCTAACTTGTAAACAAAAAGCCCCCCTGGGTTGTGACTGAGGAGGAAACTTCTTTAATAACCATCTGTCATGCAACACATTTCCTATTCTGTCTGCTATGAAATAAACATGATACACACACACAGACACACACAGGTACACACACACACACACACACATACACGTTCCTCCCGCTTTTCTGAGTAACCAGCTTAAAAAAAAAGGCTGTAAGCATGGCAGACATGATGAATTAGTGTCAGAAAGCAACAGGGTATAACATAATGATAATAATAATAATAATAATAATATAAAATAATAATAATACTGAAGTTACACATGGAAGTGCTGTCAGAAATAGGACAAGGAGATTAAACCCCTACTTCTCTGCTTGAATAAAAATACCAGGAAAGTTACATTTAATTTTAATGCCTGTAGTTTAGCTATATTTAGTTTTTGCTAATAAATAATGACCCTCTTTCGCCTATAGACATAGAGCTAGTGATAGCACTTAAATCAATTCCAGAGAATTGGAAGAGGAAAGAGAACTCATTTTTATTTAAGATCTACTAGGGACCAGGCAGTTTAGGTTAATATTCTTCATTTATTTCTCGTTTTTGCCTTCCTTCACTCTGTTTTCTCATTTCCAGTCCTTCTCCACTCTTCCTGTAGTTGGAACTGCCCAGTGTCCGGTCATATCTTCTCTCCCTTTTCCCTCCAGTAACAGAACAGTTCATGTTGGCTGCACAGACAGCTGCCCCAAATGAAGACTGCTGTCCTGGCCCCTCTCGCAGCTAGGTTCTGGGCCATGGCAGGGGGTATAAATGGTTGGGAAATGAGATACATTTTTAGAGGAGGGATGTCACAAACACTTCCCGTCTCCTTCATTTCTTCCTACTGACCCACACGACAATGCTGGTCAGACCAAACCAACTATGGACTTTGAAGCAGGAGCTGCATTTTCAGGTTAGTGAAACAAGGAGGTGGAAAAAGGCAAGATTTTGATAATAAATAAATTCTGTCTCCCAGGCCTGGATTTCTGTGAGAAAGAAACATCTAGTTTGAAACACTCCTATTCTGAGTTTTGGTCACCAACAGCAAGCCTAAAATTAATACATCTCCATTGTTTCCTTCACATAGTGGTGTTTGATTCATTCATTAAACACAGCAGCCCACAGGTGAAAAGAGGAGTGGACACAAAACGAGCATCTGTTAAAGATCAGTGTGTCTGGATTTCTATTCCCTCTACTAGTCTATAGCTGTGTGATCTTGAGAAATCATGCCATCTTCTGATTCTAAATTTACATAAATCATGAGAAGTGTAGACTAGTGGTTCTCAACTGAGGTAATTTTTCTCCTCAGAGGACTTTTAACAATTGCTGACAAAATTTTTGATTGCCACAATTGAGTGGTGGGGTGCTACTGGCATCTAGTGGGTAGAGGCCAGGGATGCTGGTAAACATCCTATAATACACAGTACCACCCCCACAACAAAGGATTATCTGGCCAAAAATGTCCATAGGGCTAAAGTCCATAGGAAGCCTGCTTCTCCCTCAGCCTATGTCTCTGCCTCTCTTTGTGTCTCTCATGAATAAATAGATTAAACCTTTTTTTTAAAACCTTTTTTTTTAAAGAGAGAATTATTATTATGTTCTTTGTGGTAACTTTGGCAGTAAGGAAAACTCCTAGATGATGAAATAAAAAATGGAAAAATCATCTTATATAGTAAATCCTGTGATGTGGTCAGTTGCTACGCCTGATTAAATTAACAGGGATTATTCTATCTTTCCTCTCTTATCTGCTCCTCAACATGTTGACTTTGTGTTCACACTGGATCTTCTTAGGATTGTAAGATGGCAGCCATAGTTCCAGATCTCACATGTGGAGAAGAAAATAACATAGCAAAGGAGAGTGATTTTTTTTTCTTTCTGCGTCTACTTTTGTTGGCAAGGAAAATCTTTCAAGGTAACACCAAAAAGCTTTTCCTAACAACTCATTTGCTAAAATAAGGTGTTCATTATCTTGTTTGGAAGTGACATCTGACAACTGGGAACTGCCACCTTACACACAGAGGCAGATCCAGTCTGAGAACGACAAAGCCAACCTGCTGAGGATAATAGAGGGAAAAGATGGGGGAAAAAATCTGGATCCTGGATGACATCACTTCATTGTTGAGGTAACAAACCTTAGAAATATCATACCACAGGACATTTTATTGTGTGAAATAAATTTTCCTTTCAGAGTATTACTGGACCTCAGTCACTGGCAAAAAAAAATTGGGATCATTGTTCTCTTTAGAAGGTGATTTGCTTAAAGGGACTGGAGTGAAGCACATAGCTATGTGGAAATAGGAGAGTGCTTGAATGGAACCCCTGCTCTGCTAAAAATGGCAAAGGGGGAAGGATGGATGTTAAAGGAAACCAACAGTGGTTGTTCTTTTTATTTACCATGTGAGAAGCACCGTACAGGGGCTGGGGTTTTAAGAGGACTGTGGCCGAATCCTTGTACCCATGGAGGTCCCAGGGTCCCTGGAGGGGACATGAATAAGCAATGTATTATACTGAGCAATTCGGTGTGCTGTGGACTATGAGGGCCAAACAAAGCTTACTTCGGCAGTAAGCATGAGGAACAGTTGCATAAAAGGTCAGACATACAAATGGATTTAGGAGCCGAAAATAGAACATTATCATGTTTTTGCCATTGTGATTTGGTAGAACAGTAACACAAAAATCCATGGGGAGATTTTTGAAGAGAAGTAAATTAAAAAGGCAGCGAGTGCATCCCCAGATTCCAGGCTGTAAATTACAACAGCATAAAAAACATGGAAGAAGAAAGCATGCAAGAAGTGCCTCTTCTTACACTGCAAAGAGTGGTTTGCATCCATACGGTTTCCCCTGTGTTTTTGTGATCTTTCACAATATAACAGGGTCCAATTTTATGTAAATATGATACATATGGTTTGTTTCAGAATATACAAAAAAATGCACGAAATTCCCAAGCCCTCTATAATGAAAGTCACAGTGATTTTTTCATTTCCCAGACGAGCCAGGTTTTGTGACGTTAGTATTTAGCTCCACATGTTTTTGTCCATGATATTCTGCTTCTCTACTTGTGTCATGTGTTTAGATTCTGCTTCCCCAGCTAGGTTGAAAGCTTTTTGAGGGCAAGCACTTGAAAATAATGGTGAACTGTATTCTGCCCATAATAGCAAGAAATATAGTGAGAACAGAAGGACATAAGAAGAAATGGAACCAAGTAGAAAAATCTCTCTTTCAGTGGCAGCGACAATGAGGCAAATGGATCAAGTTTTTTTTTTTTTCACTCAAGTCTGTCTATCTTTGGCACAACAAATATTAGTAGAATTAAAATGAGCACTTCAGTTTGAACTGTTAATTTTATTAATAGTGAACATGGTAACTGAAGAGGCAAGGTGAGAGGCTCCAAATCTCATGGCTGATTGGATTGGGAGTGGAGACAAGATGTCAGAATGTAAATAACCAGCCCTGGATCAACTAAGGTGCCAAACATGAGGACAAGCAAAGCTGAAGGTAGAATTCAGAACTGTTAATAGGACTGTTTCTTTCTTATTTCCTCGTGAATGCTGAGAGATTATTGTTTTGGTTAGGTTTGTGACTCAAAAGTCTGCCATATACGTCTTATTCAATATTTATACCTAACATCATTGAACTAGACACTGAACACCTCCAGCTGAGTTGAAAGGACTCTTCTACTAAATAGCTCTCCAGCATTTCAGCCAGCAGTGAAATTGCAGAACATTCAATTTGGCCAAGTTAGAAGTTCTTATTTGTTGTCTTTTCCTTTCTTTCCTTTATTCTCCCTCAATTTTGCAGAGGGAGCCTTGAGATCTATTTTAACATAATTATTTTTGACAGGCCAACTGTACCAAACAGGATGAAATTATAACCTTTTCAGCTAATTGTTGTGATTATCTACTTAGCATAATGTGCTTGCCTGTCACATTAAGAAGATGCCTGCTGTGGGGATGCAGCTGGTAGTTAGGTATGAAGGGTAAGCTTTAAGGCTTCATTAAAAAAATAACTACACACACATATACAACAAAGAAACAAAACAAAAGCAGGTATGCTATTTGTTATAGAATAGAAGAACATCAGCGCCTAGGTAACTGGTCAATAAATGAAAGTTTTCTGCAGATGAATGAATGATTAAACATTCTCCCAATCTGACTTTTTTTTTCTATTTTAAAGAGCAGAAAGACAAGAGTGAATTAGGGATTTGGTGGCACATGAAGAGTCACTTTCTATCTTCCAAGGAGGCACCTGTCTAGATAGGTCAGGATTGGGGATGAAGAGAGATGGAGCGGTTCCTGAGAAAATGTGATGGAATCTAGTAGAAAAAGGGAGTACCTTCAATAACATCTTCCTAAAGGCAGGAGTGAAGTGGTCTTGCCATGCATAGGGGTAAGAGCATAAAGGGAGAACAGGAGCTATGGAAAAGAAGAGTGAAAGCAGGGTAGAACTACTTGGAGAAGGGATCCTTTGGGACATTGTTCCCATATAATCAATTTCATCAGAGCACTCTTTTGTCTTTTATTTTGGTCCAGATACATTACTGGGATGAAGGACAACCAGGACATTCATTATTAATTATTTTTTCATGAAAGGATAATAATGTCCACATTACAATTTCAATTTCTATTAGCTAAGGACAAGGAGAATCAGGACTTGTGATTATATATAGGGCCAGGACCAGGAAATCTCATGTCTAAAGACTCTCTTGGTGTTTGCTGTGAGAACTAGAGCCTTCTTTTTATGGGTCCACCCTTGAGACTATAACCTTATTCTAATTGGCTTCAATATTATTCATAACTCAGAGATAATTAAAGTGTGTTCAAGACTTTAGCGAGGGCACCAAAAGTCAAACCCTTACATAGGGATCCCTGATATATTGCTTCCATAGTGTCTGACCTCAGAAAATGTCAGTATAATATCTTTTGGGCTTTGTAGCCCAATAGCCTTGTCTAGTTTCCTTAAAAGAGTTGGTAAGTTTTGCCTTTATCTCTTCTAAAATATAGATGTTGGACTCATTCATTTGGTACAGAAAAGAGGAGGAAGTTAAAATAATTTACAGATGTCTAATACTTCCGCTTCAAAGAAATTTCTTAAACATCATATTGAAACGAATGGGTTTGTCCTACATGAAACATGGTGGGTACATTTTGTACCCTTGCACAGACATCATTAATCCATTCATACATACGTATTTATTGTTTGCTTGTTATATGCCCGACTTTATGCTCTTCTTTTCATTGTGTCTGTCTGTCAGGCTCATGTTCACATAAGAAGAAATCAGGCTGAGGTTGTGGGCCTCATGTGTCTAGTATATGTTTATTTAATTCATGAACTTATTTGTGAAAAATAATGTTAATAAAGCTCATTGGGACAATTAAGCAAAAGTTAGTTCTGTCAAACTGCTTTTTAAAAATGTCAACTTGGTTATAAGAAGAGTTGGAGGGAAAAATGGGATGGGGTTGGAGGCTAAGCAGTCGTCATGATTGAGAACATGAGTTACGGCAACCAGCTCAGCTGGGTTTCTTTCCCTGCTGTGCCATTTGCTACCTGGGTGACCTTGGGCAAAATATTTAACTCTTTATATCTCATCGTTGAGATCAGGGCCATCATGGTGCTTATCCATGGGATTGTTTGAATTCAGTGATACAATACAAGTAAGATGCTTAGCAAAGTGTGTGTCCTGTATTAAGGGCTCAGTAATTTCCAAATTACTGATCATAGTAGTCTCATTTTGTATTCTCTAAGACTCTAGTTTGCTCTTGAAAAAAAAAAAAGATTAGGGCAGCCCCAGTAGTGCAGCGGTTTAGCGCCGCCTGCAGCCCAGGGTGTGATCCTGGAGACCCAGGATGGAGTCCCACATCAGGCTCCTTGCATGGAGCCTGCTTCTCTCTCTGCCTGTGTCTCTGCTTGTGTCTCTCTCTGTGTGTCTCTCATGAATAAAATCTTTAAAAAGAAAAAAAAAAAGATTAGACATTTTCCTCTCCTTGGTGAGGACTGGGGCTTTAGATCAGGAAGGAATTGGATTAAGTAGTTAATAGTAATTTTGACATCAGAAGAAGTGAGTAATATTATGACTTTCTGATTTTGTCATCCTAATATTCTTTGAGGACTGTTCTTGTGTTGGATGGCATTTGTTGTTCCTCAGCTCCATACCTGTCTTGCTGTAGCCTATTCTCTATCAATAGAGCTTGAAGCCTGCTTATTACATTTCTGTCAGATATCTGGTGAATTCTGCTAATGGAAAGTACCAGCAGGAGATCAGAAGGTAGGACAAAAGGGCAAAGAAAAGAAGGTGCCTCCAGTCAGTGATGGCAATAGAAATGGTGGGCAGCATATACATTTTAGTGTTAAAATTGGTGCTATAGATGGAACAAGACTTGATCTGATTTTCAATCCGAATATGAATTGTATGAGAAGGAAAGACAGACTCCCTAACAATCCTACTGGGTGTAAGTCACTGCTTATAGCATCTACTGCATCATTCTGAAGCAGTTGGTTTTAAAGAATAATATACTGCTTTTAACACCAGTTAGAAGACAACACCTTGGAAGGTTGGGCTGTTTCCCTATAGGGTATGATAGATGCTTTTTAAAAAGATTTATTTGAGAGAGAGAGAGAGAGAGAGAGAGAGAGAGAGAGAGAGAGAGAGAAAGGAGAAAGGGAAAAGGGGGAAGGGGGAGAGGGGGCAAAAGAAGAGGGAGATAAACGGGCTCCTCACTGAGCAGGGCTCAATCCCAGGACCATGAGATCATGACCTGAGCTGAAACCAAGAGCTGGACCCTTAACAGACTGAGCTACCCAGGCGACCCTGATAGATGCTTTGAACTTATGATGAATATATCATGTTGTTTCTTTCACAGCAGAGAATACTGAGGGCTGAAAGTCAAGAGTAGAAGCAAGAATGACTCATTTACTAATGTATGTACCAAAGACTCACAAATGTTTGCTTTCCATACCCACAGCTTTGGTCTTTTCTGATTTAGGGAGTTTCTTCCCCAGGAGGAAAATTTCTAAGGATCACAGTATTATTTTCAATAAAATCAAAGTTAAGACTGCTACCTGGTTCTTTTAAGCTCCTCCTGACATTGAGCCTGGAAGCAAATAATGGGATTACTGTAGAGGCTGGGGTTTATTTATTCTGATTATCAAATGGAAATAGAATGCTGCTATTAGACTCAGGGAAAACTAAGAAACCCAAAGGATTCACTGTGGTGCTTCTTTGTACTTGCATGTACAGTAGTAAGGATTAATGGAAGATTATAGGAAACCAGTAAAAGGAAGGCCAGTAAGTAACCAGAATCTTCAAAAATAAATGTTTATGTTTAGGTCAAACACCAGATGAAGAACCTCAAGGAACAAGCTGGAGTATTGGCTGGGACAAAGACTATCAAATAAGTCACTGATTAGGGAAGTTATAAATATCAACTGAGTTCTCAAGGAGAGTTACAGAACTGGGGATTGTAGTGACTTTTCCTGTATGCTTGCTATGTGCATATTTTATATATGTGTCATTTTTCCTTCCCCTCTTTCCTACTATATTATGTGAAAAGTGTTTTAATTTGTCCCTTTGTAGTATATCTGAGTGGGCTTGTAATTAAGTTAGAAACGGAATGAATATTATCCATCCACCTATTTGACCAACTGTGTGGCCTTTTGGGGGGGGGACAAATGTACTTATGAAGGTTAACTGCTTTTTGCTATGCAGAAATCTGATGACTTTAAGGTTGTTTAGATGTGTAGTTATGGGAGGAATGGTGGGCATGGAAATGAATTGCCAGGAGTGGACTATGCCACATAGTGTCTGTATTTTCTTAGCTCCATACGAACGCTTTTATAATCTTCCCTTGCCTACTAGGCCTGGAAGACTATAAACTGTGTCTCTCTAAAGTCCCTTGCCAGCTGGCTTCCTGTCATGTTCAGCCAATGGGGCATACTGGAGTGAGATTCCAAGGCACGAGAACAGGAGGGCCATCTTTCTCTACTTTTTGGCAGTGCTTTCTAAAGTGGCAGTGGTACCATGGACAGAAACAGTGGTGATGTTAGCATTGGTTCCTGGCAGGTGTGTGCCTTGGTTCCCAGTGAGGCAGCTCAGATCCCACCACAGCATTTTCGATGGGACAGTGATCACGGGCTCAGGGTGGTGCTGCATCTTTGTTTCTTCAGCCCTAAGGGAGGTAGCAGGCAACTTCTGTTATGAATTGGGAGATAAAATTACCTTCCTTTATTCTTCTTCCAGATCTTTCATCTCCCTTTAGCCAAAGTCTTGCCTTAAACTCATTTTTTAAAGGTACCTAGAATTTCCTTATTGGTGTGGACTAATAGTCTCACAAAGACAGTGATTTCAGTTGCCCACCATTCCTTTATCCTGTTTAGATTGTGTAAGACTATCGCAGAACAAGGTCAAAGTGATGGAATGGAGGGGTGGGGTGGGGGTATGGCCGATTTTGCCCCACCCACTTCAGTTTTTGGTTGCTTTCTGCTAGATTCTAGGACTTTTCCCCCCTTACTAGTTCTACAACCTTCTAAACAGGACTGAGCACCATCCATTTGGGAGATGGATCACTAATTCAAAGCACTCACAAAGCACTATGGTGTTTCTAAAGTCATCTTTTAAATTCTCTCTATATATCTGGTTTAGGAGAGGAGATGGAATTATTGCACTCCACTTTTCTCTTTCTTTCTTTCTTTCTTTCTTTCTTTCTTTCTTTCTTTCTTTCTTTTCTTCTTTCTTTCTTCTTCACAGTAGGAAAGGCCTTGTATATTGATTATATAAAATAAAAAACTCAATCCAAAGTAGCACAGCAACATAGAAATTTACAAAAAAGTTCAAGGGGAAGTACGGCTGCAGGGAAGATGAATACAGGGTTTCAGAATAGGTCATAAGAACACTCTACTTTTCTAGAAGCTTTCCCACATTGGTTTTTCAGAAATAGGATGATAGATAAAATACAGAATTTCTTGTAAATTTCAGTTTCAGAACCACATTTCATGAGACATACTTATAACTTAAAAATATTGTTATTTATATGAAACTTTAATTGAGACATATATGCACCTTTATACACATGTATGCGTGCATACATATATATGTGTATAAATACAGGAGTATATATATATATGTGTAACTATATCTATATATAATTTTCTTTTCTTTCGCTAAATTGACAATTCTAGTCTAAGAATTTCAGTAGTTTCTGTAAGAGTTCTCATGAGGTAATAGAATTTTATGATATGAGGCTTTATATTGTATGAGTCTAAGAACACTTTGAATCTGTTTACTCTTCCATGGAGTTAAAGATAACAGACTTCTCAAATCCCATGTTTTTTCCCCTAGGTTTCTTCAGTCCAATAGTAAGAGGATGGCACCTAACACCCAAGCCAATGGTTCTCAAGGTCCCTAACTAGTCATACCAGCATCAACTGAGAATTTGTTAGAAATGCAAATACTCAAGCCACACTGAGACCAATTGAATCAGGAACTCTGGGGTTGGGGCCCAGCAATTCATTTTAACATACCCTCCAGGAAATTTAAATGAAAGCTGGAGTCTGGGAATCATACACCAGTATAGTCAAACATAGAGCACCTGCAATGGTACTTCCTATTCCTCTCCCCATGTTGGAAGTTTTTGCTTATGACTGAATTATTTCCAACTGTCTAGTCCTAGAATATTTCTCATATCGCTCTTTAGGCTGGCACTACTAGTTTATTTCCCAATGTATTACTTGTCTCAGAATATCCTTCCAACTTCTCATCCCCAACTTGGGAATCTTGACAAGCTTTTTTTTTTTCCAGAATAATGCTTTATATTCTGAAATACCCTTGCTTATAGCCCATGATTTCTTCAGTTACACATCTCCTTCAGAGACAGATCATAAAGGCCTAGGCTGAGAGCGAGTTAAAAAGAGCCTCATGTATTAATGGTGGTTCTGAGTATCATAAATTTACACCTGAAAGCCTTGAAATTCATTAGCCAAAGGGTCTCTATAATGGTAAAATTTAAGACACTGTGGAAGGTAAGTTAAATAAATTATCTTGGCTAGGAAAGATTTAACAGTGGCCTGCAAATCACATTGAAACAAGTAACAGTTTATTATGTCTATGCATAAATTGTGCTTTTGGTCTGCTGCCTTGGGGAAATCTGAGATATAAAATTCTCGTGGTAAATCCATTTGGGTTGATTTGGAGATTCTGATAGAGACACCATTTGAATTCGCAGAAAAGAAATCTCATTTCCCAATAGGTAAACAGTTCTTGAAATAAAGTCATTATAAATTACAGTGCGGCTTATTTACCATCAATATACACCCCCTTAATTAGGTGTTGACTGGATCAATTGCAAGACAGTATTGGGTCAGGTCAACATTTGAAAAAGAATGATGAAAGGTTGCTTGGCAAGAGACCAGTTCTAATGAATAAAATTGAAGTGATTTCTTTCTTACTGCAGAGGCAGGACTCACGCTTCTGGGAGAGAAGTTTTACCTGAATCAGGAGCATTGGGCAGGGCATACGCTGCAGAATTGGTCTCAAAAGATGAGAACAACTAACCAACCTTATTATGAATAAAAATATTCTAATTGAAATGAGATAGCATTTTAATCTATATTACTGGCAATTTTCTTAAATGAATAAAGGATTTTGGACTATCAGAGATGTGATGAGGTTTATATTCTCAGATTCCTCTTACAGGAATATTAATTAACACAAATTTTATGAAAGTTAATTTGATTATATATAGCAAAAGTCTTTCAAGTAG
The DNA here is from genome assembly GCF_905146905.1 of Nyctereutes procyonoides. Lineage (NCBI taxonomy): Eukaryota > Metazoa > Chordata > Mammalia > Carnivora > Canidae > Nyctereutes > Nyctereutes procyonoides. Next base: position 6,350,624 of record NW_026575030.1, on the reverse strand, counting down.
TCCCTTGACCTAGTAATTCAAACTATTGTAATTTGTCTTAAATAAATAGCCAGAGATGGGTAAATATTTTTGTACAAGAAGTTTTCTTGGAAATTTTTAAAATAGCAAAGCTTTGGAAATAATTTGATGTCTAACAATAAGATAGTGACTAAATAAATTAGGTGCTTGTAAGGCAGAATGATTATATGGTTGTTACATCATTTTTATATAAAACTCTTATGATATAATGTGACATAGAAAAGCAGGCTAGAATATTGTACATATAAAAACCTCAATTTAGTGTATATACACACAAATATTTTTACAATAAAATAGAAGAGAATAAAACATGTCAAAGTTCTTCTATTTTATCTAAATTATAGACTTAATATAATCTTCCTAAATATGTGTCACCTCTGTTTTCTCAAATTTATAAAACAATAATTTCTTATGCTTAAAATAAAATTGTAGTATTTTATTTAAAAATTTTATTGACATTTTCCCAAGAATTCCATGACTAGGTCCAAAAATTCATTCATTATTTTACAAAACTAATGTTTACTGAGTGCCTAGTATGTGCTAAGAACAATAATACCCATGCAAACATACATATTCACACAAAAATTATCTCAGGTAGTGATAAGCATTATGAGAAGCAGATTTAGGGCATATGAAATAAGAGAATAGAGAGTAATAGAGTGGGGATATGTGTGTGTGGTGAGGGAAGGCCTTTATTAGGACACTGGAAGGAAGTGGGAAAAGCTGGTCATGTAGTTAGCAGGGAAGAACATTCCAAGCAGAAAGAAGAGCTGGTATAAGAGTTCTTGGGTTGAGAGTCTGTTTGGCATGTTCAAGGTAGACAATGAAACTAATGTGACTGGAGACAATGAGCAAGGGAAAACATAGGGATAAAAGCAAAAAATGAAGCTGAAGCCAGAGTTTGCAGTACCTTTTAGGCCATGGAAAAATTGGATTCTCCTCTGAATGAGAATGAGAACTTATTTTAAAATTCTGAGAAGAGGGATAACATGATTTGACTGGTTTCAAAAGGATTACTCTACCTACAGTGTGAATGAATACGCGATAGAGGGAGCCATGGGGGAAAGGAGAAGAGCAGTTGAGAGACTTTCAATATAATTCATGTGAGGGGTAATGATGATTTTAACTAGGAATGGCAGCAATGGAAGAAGTGAGAAATGATCAGATTTTGGATGTTGTTGAAAAACAGTCAGTTGGATTTTTTGGTTGGCTAAACATAAGGCACACATGCATACATACAGAAAAAGAAGTCAGGGTGATGCCAATATTTTGATCTTAACACCTTGAAGAATGGAGTTACCTTTACCGAAATAGAGAATATGGTGGGAGGAACAGATTGATGGTTGGGGAGAGATGGCCAGAGAATCAAGAATTTTGTTTTGTAGATGTTTAATTGTAGGTACCTGTTAGAGATCCCAATGGGCATATATAGTAGAAGACACCTGGATGCAAACATCTAAAGTGTATGGAGAGAATATGACTGCAGACGTATGTTTGGTTATTGTATTTCTACGGAGAACTCAAAGGGATGATCTAAACTAAAGTGTTGAGTATAGATTGAGAGCATGTCTGAAAACTGACACGTAAAGCATCCTAATGTTAGAAGTTAGGCAGGTAAACTCCCGAATAGTCTGGATGCCTGCGTGGCTCAGTGTTTGAGTGTCTGCCTTTGACTCAGGTCATGATCTTGGAGTCCTGGGATCAAGTCCCACATGGGGCTTCCTGCATGGAGCCTGCTTCTCCCTCTGCCTATGTCTCTGCCTCTCTCTCTGTGTCTCTCATGAATAAATAAATAAAGTCTTAAAAAATAAACAGGCATAGTCAAAGGAAATTGAGCATATGCAGCCCATTTGAAACAGTTATCTGGGGTAGAGATTCCTGGATTTTAAGGTACATATATGAATCTCCTGAGTTTCTTGTTAAAATGCAAATCTGATAAGAGTATGAGTACATGGCAGTTTGTGATTCTGCAAGAATAACAACAAGCTTCCAGGTGATGCTTATTCTTCTGGCCCTTGAATCACACTAGCAAGAACCTAGGAGAGAATGGCAAAGCAAATTACATAAAGGAATATTCTTCTATCTGTGAGAAGTTCTAAAGATCCCCTTAAAATTTGTGATCATGAATTTAAAGTGAGACTGTCAAGACTATGTTTTTCAAAAGACTCCTCTCTGGGTCCAGGTGTGGAGTAGGTGAAGATCAGGATTTAACCTAGGTTGCATTTTCCTAAATATGTAGAAAGGAGGGAGAGGGGGACAAATGTACTGATAGACTATGCAAAGAAGTGTGATAATGACGGACTATGAGATATAAGAACAATAGGGAAAGACATGAATATATACAGGATGAGTGGTCGGCAGTGAAAATTTGTAGGGTCAGCGGACAGGAGGTCCCAATGGGATAGGAGAATGGGAGATGAGAAGCGTTGAGATGGAAAAACTGGAAGCATTCATAGGAGAACAGCATGCTTGAGATTATGGAGGATTACAGTCAGAGTAATGTCAAGGTCTAGTTTATGACCTTGGGGAAATAACAGAGGTGGAATAGTAACGAAGTCAACTAACTGAGTGGCAGATATTGCAAAGATAATCTTTGTGAAGATTAACATCCCTGAGTACTGGGTGAAGTTGTGGGAAAGAGGAAGGTGAACCATCTGCTAACATTCCAAGGAATCAGAGACAATGTTCCTGAGATCTGCAGATGGCTGCAATAAGGAGGGACATTTGGGTGTTGGGGAATGAGAATTGTTAATGATGTTCAATAATATTTTCCATTCCCATCTTTCAAATTGTTTGGTAGAAATGCCCTTTGGTAGAAGGCCCCTGGGTGGCTCAGTCAGTTAAGCTAACGACTCTTGGTTTCAGCTCAGGTCATGATCTCAGGGTCTTTGATCGAGCCCTGCACTGGGCTCTGCACTCAGCAGGAAGTCTGCTTGAGTTTCTCTCCCTCTGCTCCTCTCCCTCTCTCTTAAATAAATAAATAAAATATTTAAAGAAAGGCCCTCAAGAAGTTATGCCTATTCATATGAATCACTTTAATCAATTAATGTGAACATGAGATGCGACCTCTGGAAGGCCATCTTCAAGAGCCAGTACGTGAGTCTCCATGTCTCGTTATCTCTGCCACAATGAAGATTCTTCATCTGGCTCCTAAATGACAGTGACATAGAGTAAAATTTACCGCTGACTAGAGATGAATGCATTAGGTGAATGAGAAATAAATCTCTGTTGGTGTAAGCCAGTAAGATAATGGTTACTAGTGAATCACAATCAAGGCCATCTTCATTAATATGTTTTATTTGATGGTATGGAGGTAAAGGAGAATAACCTGGAAATGTCATGAAAAGCAGGGAGAATTCTATTTTCCACTCTATGCTTAAAGTTATCAGCTGTGTGGAAGAGAAAAGAGGAATCTGTGCCTTCAGAAGGTGAGGAAAGAGAAGATTTTGACAACTTAGGGGATTTTGCTAAGGGTGTGGGTATTTAAGGGGATGTTAAACTGGGTCATATTAGGAAATATGAATGCAAGGGATTTGGGCAAGGAACAAGGGAAGTCCTGGGAGTCTTGTAGTAATCAATAATATAAGATAGAGGTCAGCCAGCTTTTTCTCTTAAAGAGCCAGTTAATAAATATTTTAGGCATGGTGGGTCAAGAGGCGAAATCAAGGATATTCTGTAGTTGTATATATAAACATTTAAAATATAACAATTTATATATAATTGCATATCTATATAAATTATATTATATTTAATATATATTAATCATCTATAATATTTATATAAATATGTAATTTATATATTTATATAATATATATAGTATATGTATATAACATGTATATAAAATTCTGGCTCTCCGGACTTACAAAACTAAGAGGCAGGCTGTAGTTTGCTGATCTTTGTTATAAAGCATGACAAGGATTAGGTCCTTCCTTGGGTTTCAGGAATGCCTACATAATCACTATATAATTACTGCTAAACATACTCTCCCTACAAGGGCTATTTCTGGTGCTGTGCCTATAACCTCCCCTTCCACCTCCATTAATTATCAGTGTCATGACCACAATAAACTATTCTAGGTAATACTAGAATTACTACCGGTCCTTTAGCAGCATCATGCCACCTACTGCTGGCATTACCTTCCAGTTCTGAGTGTTTGTTCTCTTCTAAGCTTTGCTGAGTACCGCAGCATCATTAGCTCATTTACGGTATATCATAATCCTATAAAACTAGCAGTATCATTTCTGTTGAAGAGTCGAAAAAACTGTGACTTAGAAAAATCAAAGTCTGCCTCTGCCAGTTGTTTCCATGTCATGGGCACTGATGCAAACAGCAACCCCTTTTCCACATAATGTTACATCTAAAAGTTATAGGATGTTACTCTTTCATGCTCCCCCCCCTTTCTAGACATCACTTATATTTTAATTTCCTTATTTTCAGGAATACTGGGCACAAGAAAGGCAAGCAGTATAATTAGTTTTAAATAATATGCTTCCTTGTGACAATTGATACACTCCAGTGTTCTTCTGTCCCGCTTTTTTCTGACCTGTGTTATGATCTCCTCCAAAGTAGTTGGCACAGGGCCTGAAATGGATGCCCTTGTGTTAGTTTGATCTTATGAAGAGTACTTGAGGTTTTAAATATCAATGGACACTTCAAGAAAAAGTGGACTGATCAAATGAGAGATATGTGACCTCAATTTCTTCAATCTATTTGACATTGACTTTGTTTTCCTATAGGACTATAAAAAATATTGAAACTAAAACAGAAACCTGCACTTTTGTCATAGCCAGATAATGTGTTTGAGCTGCTTGACCTGTCTTGGAGAAAAGAAAGACCAACTGAATGATATGATGAGATCTATGGCAGAGGAATATTTAAGTCGATAAGACATGATAGGATAACACAATAGGATAGTGTCTGTTAACAACTTGCGGTGTATTTATTTCACATGAGGTTTGAATAAAAATGGAGTAATGCTACTCATATTCTTTCAATTTGCTTATTGCCTTAGATATCCTTTCCTGGGCACCTTTCTATTTGTAAGCTTCTTTCTTAAAAAAAAATATTTATTTATTTATTTATTTATTTATTTATTTATTTATTTATTTATTTATGATAGTCATACAGAGAGAGAGAGAGAGAGAGAGGCAGAGACACAGGCAGAGGGAGGAGCAGGCTCCATGCACCAGGAGCCTGACGTGGGATTCGATCCCGGGTCTCCAGGATCGCGCCCTGGGCCAAAGGCATGTAAGCTTCTTTATTAAAAATTTGAGACAAATTATTTTTACATGGTGTTACGTGTTACGAATGTCACCAAATCTCTATTTCTGTCTATCTCTATTTACCCTTGGATATGCAGGCTACTTAAACATTTCAAATTATACATAGTAATAAGAGGTATATACCATTATGTGTTAGTATTTGCAGGCATCTTTTATTATTTCCTCAGAACAATTTCCTACAAATAAAGAGAACAGTTTCTTACAGATTAAATTTTTGATTAGATCTTAAAAATCAATAATTTCTTCAAGACTCATTGATCACCAAACCACAGTTATGCAAAGGAGGGAACTTTCTTTGAAATTTAAAGAAAGTAATGCAAAAATATCTTTTTATCTGCCTTACTTGGTTGAGATTGGTAATTAAGGCTGGGGTTGGAACGAGACATGGCAATACTTGAATTTCCCAAGTAACAGAAACTGTATTTGCTAAATTCTGACATTTTCTAAAACACTCACTGCATTAGAGTCATCAGTATAAGTATTCAGTTCCTTTTAGCTGGTGTAATTATTCCAAATATTATATAGCACCTTGTACACACACACATGATATCTCAACAAATTGTAGGATAATGGTTAGTGTGTATGGCAAGAGGGGCCTTAATACCTCTTGGGTGTTTGGGTTTGCTATAATATTTTGAACTGGAATAATTTTATCAAATGATAACATAGCTAATTAATGACAAATCTATTTCTAGACCCTCTCCACTCTAGTGCTGCATTTTCTTAAAACCATTAGAGTTTTAATCCCATAAGCAAATCATCATCTTTTGAAATTAAATGGCTTCAAGGTAGGATAAGTAACTTTGGTTGAAATATGTGTGTGGAAAGCTGTTTTTTTTCAAAGTTACTGATAAAATAGAGAAGTTATATTACACAGGTTTTTAAACTGAGTTTTTTTTATTAAACTGAGTTTTTAAAATCTCATTTTTATGCTATAAAATGTAGCATATTTTATTTATTTATTTACTTTTTTATTTAACAATTATTTATTATTTACTTGGGAGAGAGAGAGAGAGCACACGCGAAATGGGGGAAGAGGGAGAGGAAGAGAAACAGACTCCCTACTGAGGAGGCAGCCTGATGCGGGGAAGGATCCCAGGACCCTGAGCTCATGACATGAGCTGAAGGCAGATACATAACTGACTGAGCCACTCAGGTGCCCCAAATGTAGCATATTTTATATGTACTAAAGAAAGTGGCTTTTAAAAAAAGATTTTATTTATTTATTCATGAGAGACACACACACACACACAGAGAGAGAGAGAGAGAGAGAGAGAGAGAGGCAGAGACACAGGCAGAGGGAGAAGCAGGCTCCATGCAGGGAGCCCGACGTGGGACTTGATTCCGGGTCTCCAGGATCAGGCCCTGGGCTGAAGGCAGCGCTAAACTGCTGAGCCACCCAAGAAAGTGGCTCTTTATTTATTTATTTATTTATTTATTTTTGAAAGTGGCTCTTTAAAGATTATTTGATAATTTCCTTGTGAAGTACTCATTATGTTTTCTTAAATCTATTCCAGTATCAACATTCTTTGAAATAAAGAAGCTCCAGATATAGAGGATACTGGCGTTTCACAGTGCTCTCACAAGTGACAATTCTGTACATCTTGTGATGCTATTCTAGAAAGTCACAAGGCGAATCATTACATTTTAATTATAGGTATTTTCAGACTGATGGGATTTAATAAATCATAAGACTTGAAAGATGGACAAGTTAATAAGGTAATGAACATTTGTTTGAAAAGCTTTTAAAGACTGCTCTGCAGGAATAAAAGTGAAGAGCCATCAAAAAGGTTGATCAAAAAGTCCAAGATTGATTAATTTATCCTTCTACCATTTGGGGATCAAATATTTAACATTTCATGGCAGACATTAGACACTAGAGCCAGAAGGGGCCTTCAAAACTAGTTAGTTCCATTGTCCCATTTTAAAATGATGACATTGAGGCCCAAGGACTCCCTCAAGGACATTGATGAGTTGTGACAGATCTGGCATTAGATTCTAGGTCACCTGTTTCTCAAACCAAAGATCTCCCACAAGCAGGCTTTATTGTGAGTTCCATAGCCAGCCCTGCACATGCCACTTGTTTACTTTCACTGAAGGGCCATATTGGATTGACTCCTCCTGATGACATTAGAGTGGATAAGCGATATTAATGGCTTCTTCTCTATAAACCCAGGTTCTACTCTGTGAAGGGATAGACTGCATTACTTATCCCCTCCTGTCTGCAATTCCCATTTTCTTTTTATCTGCCTGCAAGCCGGTTTTCGGTAGGGGCATTTAATTTTCAGGCCCTGTCTGTGATTGGATCTATAGGTCTTTCCATCTACTACCTTTTCTTTTTGTCTGCTCCTCCATCTTCTCTTTATCTTCATTGTCATGAGATATTTCATTTGCTGGACTCTTTTCTCATTTGTAACCTATCACTTGATTTTATTATTTTCTCTCAGTCTCAGGCTTGTTTTGAGTAATGTGTTTTTCTCACTGTCTTTTCTCTCAGGGAAATAAAGAGGAAGAAATACAAGACAGAGGAAGAAAACATCCTTTTTGAAAAAAGTGAAAAGCCTCTCTCAGTTCGCCCAGTGCTGTGTCTTCCTTTTCTTCGCCTTCTTTATTTTTGGAAATCCTTTTAGGATAAGTGGAGAGTAATCTCTTGAATCCCAGATTATACCTGAATTCTCGGACCTTTCCTGGCCACTCAAGAGCTCAGTGTGCTCTTACCCATTTAAAAAATACCACACAGGAAATTAGTCAAAACAAGTCAAGAAATAAGAGGAAATTGTGCTAATTAATTTACCCTCTTTTACTGTCAATATCTCACTAAATGTGTCCTGTAATGTAAAAGTTATTACATGCCATGTTGATTTCTATATTCTTAATAGAGCTAGGTTTTAAAGAAATCATATTTGCAAAGTGGCTGATTGTCTTGGTATTTTGTTGTTTGGAGGTAATTTCGGACCCATGCAGGAGAGTAGTTCCACTATTTTATGATGGCATCTCATTTTCTGACTCTCCGTCCCCATCTGATCTGAATGACCTTGTCATGAAGGTGGCCTCTAGGTCACCTTAGAAATATTACAAATCAAATATATACCCACAGAGGCAACCTAAGTTTTGTGATCAGTGATGAGCTATAATTCAATTTGTTGTAAATTATTGTTTATAACTCTAAAGACACATTAACCTGTGCACATGCCTTCACCGTGGTGGACATCTGCGGAACTCTGTTTTCAGGAAGTAAAATGCACACCATGCCCACCATCAGCTCAAGTGGCTTCTGAGAATGACATGAAATAGATAACAATATTCGTGTATACTTTATTCCATTAATCTTTTGGGTGGAATAGTATCATCTCATACATTCCTATCTCTGAGGTTGCTTTTTATCATGATTCATAGAATTCCAAAAATAAATAGGATTTATTCTGAATTTTAAAGGGCTGTTTCTTAAAATACCACCACCTTATCTTCAGACTCAGTGTCAAACTTGAATCGGTACTTTCAGAGTCTGCCCTTTCATCTTTCATCCCACCCTCCACCTCCTTCATCCATTTCTTCTGCACCCTGGGCTGTCTAGGTACTTCCCCAGAAGTCCATCCCTTAAAGCTACAGCCATACTATTCCAGATTTAACTTACTCAGTTCAGTTACTTACCATACCACTTTAAACAATCCTCAAATCCTCTTATTTTCTCACATCTCTTGTCCAATCCATCAGTAAATTTTGTGGGTTTCCCCTTCAGCTTCCTCCACTGCAATCATGGTGCTACAAAGCATCATTATTTCTCACCTGGACTACTGCTCTAGCTTCCCCACTAGTGTCTTTGCACTTGCCTCCTATTGTTAGTACAGACTGAGGTCAAAGAGAACCTTCAGGAATGTGAGTCAGAAGGTGCCAAGATTTTTCTCTAGACTTACCTGTGACCTCCCACATCATTCAGAGGAAAAGTCCTTGTGATGGCTTCTGGGTCCCTAATGATTTGCCTTCCTGTTGTTTCTCTCATCTTCTCTCTCACCTCTGTTGCCCTCTCTGGATTGTCTGCTCCTTCTTGGACATGTCCAACTTGGCCCTGCTTTACATCCATTCTACATGTTTTTTCCTCTGCTTGGGATGATCTTCCAAGTGTACATACGTTTTCCTTACAAGCTGCTCAGTTGTCACCTTATCAATGGAGTCTTCATCAAGGTGACCACCTTCTTAGAACAGCATCATCCTTCTGCTACGCTCTTTGTTCTTTCTTGCTTTTCCTTACCCTCTCCCATAGCATTTATTATCTGAACATATTTACTTGTTCATTTTCTGTCTGTCTGCTTCATGTCTCCTAGAGATTCCATGAGAACAAGGATTTTTGCTCAGCACATAAAAAATTAATAAATATTTGTTGAAAGAATAAATAAATGAATACAGGGTAAGATATCAGTAAGGTGTTTAAGAACACAGTCTTTGATGTAAAATATATGTAGGATCTAGTGGTTGCACAATCATTAGGGAAGAACTCTTTTGCAAAAGGGGAACAAGAGGCTGGTTGTATGAATTAAGTCATACAATTTAATTTGTAGTGCGATGAATCTACCAAAGTTCCTATTGATAATGAAGGCTCACATGGAGCTATGCTACTGCTACTTCTCTTGTCACCCCTTGAATTTGTATCTTACTTTCAAGAATGACAGTGCAAGAAGTTCAGTGGCCACTGCCAGTGATGCTGCTTCCCTTCTCCCAGGATGTCTCAGTTGGGTGACTCCCTGTTTATCTGGGCCTGTGATATAGTATCTATTATCACAAGACTGTTTTAAGATATTTTATCTTTGGAAATCCTTTTAGGATATTCTCCAAAGTCATGGAGACATCTCATTTTACTAAGCCATTGATGAAAATTAACAAAGACATAATCGCTACCTTGTTGGCTTTTTACTGTTAAAATCAATTCAGGAAATCCATAAAATTGAAAGAAAATAAATCTTTAAAATTCACTTGAAGTTGACATCTTCAAGAGGAACTCTGAGTTTCTGGAATGAGGATATTCAGTATCATGGCCAGACGAGTAACTGCCTCTTCTATTTTGCATTTTTCTTTCTAAAGGAAACACACATCTGCCAAATGTATTTCCTAGCTCAAATACACTTTACTACACCAGAGAACTCCCTTGTCAAAATAGGTCACTATGATTGTTTGAGAGTGATTGTAACAAATGATATTGATAGATACAACTACCCCAGGCAGAGCCACTACTTGCTAAGTAAGTGCTAGCTCTGGGCTGGGCTTTGTTCCAGATTTCGATAAAACGTTACATCAATAGACTCTCAGAGCAACACAGTGAGTTAGATGTCATTTGTCATATTTTGTGGATGCAGCAAAAGAGGTATGGTAGGATTAGTACAACTAGCAAGTGGTAGAGTCTGGATTTTACAATGGTCTGGACAGTAAGACCCAGGCTCTTGTTATAATCACTTCAACAGTGACCTGAGCCATTTGTAATACATGTCTGGTAGTAGATGAATTTAAAATTTATTGGCTGCAGGTAGAAGGTCAGTAAATTTGATCCCATTTGCCAGTCAAATCTGGCTTTGCCTTTGGATTGGTGGTTACCTCATCTAGTTGATTTCTGTGGTGAATTTTTGGGTCCTTCAGAATCAGTGACCTTTTTAAAAAATCCTGTGGTAAAATAACCTCAAAATCTTAGTGGTTTGCAGCAGTAAACCTTTACTTTATTTTCATGATGCACATGTGGTTTGGTTGATTTAGGCAAGACTTGGTTGGATTCGATTAGAGTTCTTGCTTCTGGGTAAGTTTGGGTTTCTGCCTTTACTACTTGGGACATGTTCCTCCCACAGTGAATTTCAGAAATGCAGGAGAGGGAGAGAGAGAGAGAGAGAGAGAGAGAGAGAGAGAGCAGTAACATGTGATGCTTATACATCCTCAATCCAGAATCAGCTGTCACTCTGGCCAGAGCAAATCGTCTTCAGAGGCATGGGACCATATTCTCCAATGTCATGGAGACGCTGCAAAGCCACTCAAGGGCTTGGATGTTTAATTCTAATAGATGGAGAGGAGGAAGAAGGGAGAATAATGTGCAGTTTCTGCAAACCAAATGTTGACTTTAAAGGCCACACTCTGATGGCATGGTTTTATCCATCCAAAATGCAGGTTGAGAGCATTTATTTATCTCCTGGAAATTAGTGACAATGACATGAGGTGCATCAAAAACAGAGGGGATCATTTCTGGCATAAAGAATGGTCAAAGTTTATTTTTTTATTTTTTTATTTCATTTTTTTTAAGAATGGTCAAAGTTTAATGTTGTATTTCAGGCTGCACTTCTATTTTTATATTATTAGCTCTTTCATGCCCCTTTGATTCATAGGAATCAATAAATTCTGATCACTTGTTTTAACCTTAATAAAAATTATTAAATGAGTATTTATTGAACTACTACTCTTGGTTAGCCTTGCTCATGAGTGATAAAATTGATCTGTTTTTTATTTGTTTGCTTGTTTAGTTTCTGAGCATCTGCATAGTCAGATCTTGGGTCTATGATTTCTTCTCTAACTTGCCATGGTTAGCTTCTGGTCTGACTGAAGCTTTGCCTGAGTATATGCCAGTGGCTTTGTATGACAGGTGATTAATTTTTGATTTCCACTAAATCTGTGAATTTTGATTATTTATGACTTGCTGGCTTTTGTAATTTTTCATTCGCTATCATTTAAAACTCCTTCCTTTGCAAAGCAAAGAAAACCCAATGCCAACTGACTGAAGCAAGGGGAGCTTACTTGAAGATTCCAGGGGTAAGGACAGGTGTCAGGAACAACTGGTTTCAGAATTCAGTTCCCACTCTTCCCCTTCCTTCTTATCGACTCAGCTCTATGTTCATTATTCTCATTTAGAGACAATTTCCTCTTTTTGGAAGCAAAAGGTCTCAGGAGCTCTATACTAAATACTAGTAGTTAAGTTACTCTTCTCTAGAAGCTTCTGCACAAGTTTCATTGCATAATATTGGTTCTATTGGGAAACAAATCTCTCTGAACTAATGACCTTGGATTGGAAAAATACTCTGTCTTGAGTCAATGTAGCATGCTCCACTGCAAGAGGTGAGGGCTGACTTAGTCTCTTCTGTATTTGTGGGCTAAAAGTAGGGAAAAAGTGGTTCACAAAAATCAGGGGCTTCTGGTGGGAAGCAGGGGCGCCTTGGTCGCTCAGTCTGTTAAACATCTGCCTTTGGCTCAGATCATGATCTTGGGGTCCTGGGATTGAGCCCTGCATTGGGCTCCCTGCTGTGTGGGAAGTACGTTTCTCCTTCTATCCCTCCCCCTACTGCCATTTGTGTGCTCTCTCTCTTTCCCAAATAAATAAGTAACATCTTAAAAAAAAATCAACTGTGGGAGGCAAAAGCAAGCAAATATTTACTGTATTTTCTGTCTGTCTTTTTACTATCGTTTTTAAGGCATTTGGTCTAAACAGTGCTCACTGAGATAAAAATTCAGCAAATTACAACTTAGGTGTATCATACAGACAGAGGTTCTGGGTTATGATTTAGAGCTTCTTCTTTCCTCTCCACCTACCCTAGCCTACAACAATATATCTCATGGGATGACTGATATTAGCTACATGCATTTATTCTACTATGCAGAAAATTTAGATCTTGTCTTTGGGGGGGTCTATGGATCCCAGGGCTAATTGAATAGTCTTTGATTTCTGTGAACACTTAAAATCTGACAAATACGTTATTATTGACTGTTCTAACAACAAATATGAATTTGTAGAACACTTATTATTCCATGTCCATTTCTCATGTAGTTCACTGACCCAGAGCTTTCAGTATCTTATGGAAAATATCTTCTTCCTCTCTCTTCCGATCCCTCTCACCCTAATGAACTATTAATATATTATGATCGACATTTTAGTATCTATTGCCGATTATGATATTAATGTGTGTAATATCTCACATCACTAAGCATTGTCTCACCTTTTTTTTATGTTTAAGCTTTATAAAAATTCTGTGAGGCAAGTACTATTATCAATTAGAAACTGAGGCCATTTGAAACCTTTAAAAGTCATACAAGGACTATGAGGCTTAGGTTGCCTGACCTCACATTCAATATGCTTTCCCACTTAGCACTACTCTATGGTTTGAAAAAAAACGAAAACCTCAGCTCAGCCAGGGGCCTGGAGGAGAAGTAGAGGCTTATAGACATTTGGCAAAATCATGATAAGTGAAATAGGAAACATCCTCCTCCTAAATTGTCAACAAAGCAAGTTTTATCTTTGAAGTGGAATTTATTTGATCCAGCTCTATCTTCAGAGGAGAGATAATTAATAAAACTACCTATTTCACAAAAGGCACAGATGTACTTATATTTTAGAAGTTTGAAAAGATTATGTGGAGGTTCTAAATCAATTATTTCACATTCTCTGATTTTTAGATCTACCATTAATGTACTGTTAGAACAGATTAGACCTTAGGAATTTTACCATATATTAGAGATCATAGGCTCTGTAATTATATAATTCATCTTGACAAATTACAGTGCTATATAATATATTGTTATAACCATTTATTATCTAGTCTTTCCCAACTAGACCAGAACCAGTAAATTATGTTCAAAGCCACTTCTTGGGTTGTGAATAAAAATATCTCATTTGCTTTGTTCTTAGTAATCTATAGAATCGATAAACTTAAGTGCTATCATACATTTAAGACTGTAGAATCTTCTTTATCCCAAGGATTATTTATTCTTTCTGGTAAATAAGTACTAATTCCTGACTTAATTATAGCACTGTTCATTGGGAAATGACTTTGCCTATCACTAAATTATTCCAAACTTACAATTAAAATGTTCTTGGTCCTCTTGCATAAATAAACCTACAGAATAATTTCTCCAAAACATTGCTTTCTCCTTTTCAAGTAGTGTTGATAATTGGCGATTCAGGGTGCTGGATATGGATATACGGTGGCAAATGCAAGTAGTGGAGACATTGTTTTCTTGGTCTCACTGAAAGGAAGAGGGCTAAGATGAAATAGAAAAAATGTTTTGTTTTTTTTTTCTTGTGAAAAGCAAATTCAAAGCAATACATGTAATTCCAAATGTACTTAAGTATAATCTAAGCCAGTGAGCCAGCAGCAGCTGCTGTGTGCAAGCATGAGAGGTTCCAGGAAGGATCTACCCTCCCCTCCCCTTTGCTGTCCTAAACACACCTGGGACACCAATTTATACAAAAGAGAACGAGGGCTCTCGTCAGTAATAAAGTGTGGAGTCTGGAACTTTTTTTTTTTTTTAAGATTTTATTTATTTGAAAGAGAGCGCACACGCAGGGGGAAGGGCAGAGAGAGAGCAGACTCCCTGCTGAGCAGGAGCCCCATGCAGGATTCATCCCAGGATCATGACCTGAGCTGAAGGCAAATTCTCAACTAACTAAGCCACCCAGGCATCCCTGCAGTCAGGAATATTAATGTCATGTTTATATCTTTTTTTCTGTTGTCACCCAGATAGCCCCTGAGCCAAGCACCATTCTGGGTCTCTGACTTCTGTTACCTGATAATTAACTACAGGGCCTAGAGAAAAGAAGCTTCACCTTTCTGAACATATTTATATAGGCAATAAAGTTGAAAAGAACTTAACATGCAGACATAAATGAAAGAAGAAATGCATTGGTAAGGAATGGGAACAGAGTGGCATGAGTTCTGGTGAAGTTGCCTTTGAGAGAGGGAAGCTGGCTTCTCCAGGTAGCCAGTGACATTGTGCTGATACCAGCTTTTGGGAACTGGATTTGGTTTACAAAAACTCCAAGTTTTTTATACTCAATAATTTGAAAATATCTTCTCATTAATACTTGAAATTTAGATTTGGAACTCAGAATACTTAGTTCATCATTTCAAATATTCACTAATTATATTTATTACAAAAAGAATAGCTGAGTCAGCAAACGTTCTCAGTCTCTAAAGAGAGAATATCTTCTTTTTCCTCGCTATGTTATTTCTCTTTCTTTTCTCCTTTCTTTCTTGTAAAAACTGTATTTTTCTTTTTATAAAAGAGGATATTAAACAAACATTGCCTAGATGGGAACCTGCAGGAAAAATGCTGTATTTTTGTTGTTTGAGTACAGGTATCTTGTACAAATCTACATATTTTTTAACTATGCCTTTTGGGAGTTATAAAGCTGGTTTTGAGATGTTGATAGTGTATGAGTTGTGTCAGAACTTTCGCCTTCCTGATATAAATTGGAAGACAGATTGGCCACTCACCAATATTGAAAACGGAATCTGATGGAACCTGTGATTGTCAGGCAGTGGAAATCATAGACTCAAGCTAAAGGTGTGTTGTCAACACATATACAATGTGGGCAAGTATATGTGTGTGTGTGTGTGTGTGTGTGTGTAATATGTATATATCTGTACATAATGTGTATATATATATATGTATATAAGCATGGGTGGACCTTATAGATATTATGCTAAGTGAAGTAAGTCAGACAGAGAAAGACAAGTACCAAATGGTCTCACTTATATGTGGAATCTAAAAAAATAAAAACAAAACAAAACAAATTCATAGAAAAAAGATAAAGATTTGTGGTTACCAAATACAAAAGATAGGGGTGGTGGAAGATTCCAGTTATAAGGCAAGTAAGTACTGGGGATATAACGTACAGCATGATGACTATTGTTACCACCGCTGTATGATATATTATTTGAAAGTCACTAAGAGGGATCCCTGGGTGGCACAGCGGTTTGGTGCCTGCCTTTGGCCCAGGGCGCGATCCTGGAGACCCGGGATCAAATCCCACGTCGGGCTCCCGGTGATGGAGCCTGCTTCTCCCTCGGCCTATGTCTCCGCCTATCTCTCTCTCTCTCTGTGTGTGACTATCATAAATAAATAAAAAATTAAAAAAAAAAAAAGAAAGTCACTAAGAGAGCAGATTCTCAAAGTTCTCCAGAAAAGAAAAAAGTTTTCTTCTTTTTTCCTTTTGTAACTACATGAGGAGTTGAATATTAACTAAACTTACTGTGGTAATCATTTCATAATATATGTATGTGAAGTCATGCAGTATACTTTATACCTACACAGAGCTATATGTCAATTATATCTCAATAAAACTGAAAGAAATGTGGGCAAGTTAAAAACAGACAGAGACATGAAGAGATCCTGTATCAGGACACAGAGAGATACAAATGATGTGGCAGGGACACATCTTCCCTCTCCACCATACAAAGCAGCGCTTCTTATAGTCTGTCCACCCTCTGTTTATTGCTCTGTTGGTCTGTGATCCGACCTGGGTCTGTCTGGATGTTGTCAGGGAACGTGTCAGGACTCATCGTGTGTGGCCATTCCTGAATAGCTACCCTTATGTGAGGCCAGAGAAAGGAGGACTTAGCCTTATGTTGCAGCATCGGGAATCCCAGGGAAGCTCCAATAACTGCCTTCTTGGCCCTAAATCACCTTCATATCTCTAATGCCTGCCTTCAAAACTTCATCACACAAGACCTCCGGTGTTTGAGGGCTGTATCCCCAAAACACTTCTCTGTTAGACCTTGCAATGGTTTCTGGTGGTCTCTGGGACCCATGTCAAACTGCCAACATGTAGTAAAGGGTCTTTTTGTTTGACCTCTCTATTTTTGGTCTTATCTGTCCCTGTGCAGCAAACAGGGAACCTGTGAGCCACAGCCACTGTCTTGTCTGTTAGTACTTTTTTCTCTGATGAGTTGCTTTGTTCTCAGCTCAAGGACACTTCCCCGTGCTCCTCCCTGGTCCTAGAGTCTCCAGTAAGCAGGGGTTCATTCTTCGTCATGCATCATCTCTTTGCTGAAGTTTTTCTTACTCACTCATTGTTTTGTGGAGCAGGTAAGCTTTCCTCTTTCCTTAGTCCTCTCTGTTTTTTCATGACCTGCCATGTGTTCCCATGGGACGGAGATGCATGATACTCAGCGCAGGTACTGTGCCTGCCTTGCAGGCCATCAGATTTCTGGTGTTTGGCACCAGGCCCGATACATAATTAGCTCTCAATACGCTTTGGTTGAATGAATAAATAATGAACACACACTAATTGCTAATATGAGGTGCTGTTCAAATTAGTGTAAAATTATACTTTCCGTTAAATAAAAAATAACAATATGAAATGTTTTGTGTAAAATATCATAAATCCCAGAGTCACTAGAAGCTACTGAAATTGAGAAAACATGGGTCAAGACAGGAGAGTTGAAGACCTTCATCTGTTCTGAAGTGGGGAGTGAATGCAATGAAAATGATGAACGTAAGCCTGGTGCCTGTGTTTTTGTCTGCTAGTCTGTGATCTCTTTGAGGGCTGTGGCTGCAGCCAACCTGGTGAATTGGACCACAGTGGCTACTCTGACATCTAGGACACAGTAGTTTTCATTAAGTATTTGTTGAATGAAGAAAATAAGGAGCATAAACATTCTAATATTAGGCATGAGAAACAATTCTTATCTTTACTGAGCTTATGCTTTAATGGATAGCAGTCATTGTCTGCCTTCAAGTTGTCAAGCCTAACACACTTATTGAGGAGATAAGATTTCAGTATTGTAACACAGGCTAGATTTGCCTCCTGGAGTAGGGTTAACATTCAGAGGTATTGCATCAATCAGTCTTCAGGTGGTGTTTTGTGTGTGTGTGTGTGTGTGTGTGTGTGTGTGTGTGTGTGTGTGACCATCCTCTCTTCTCTCTACCTGAAATTCTTTGCTCCCCCCACCACAACTTCCATCAAATGTTCTCAGTTCTGACCTATTAAACTCTTAAGTATGGACAGATTTTCTTCCTGCAAAAGAAATTTATAAAATACTTATGAATGGCCTAGAAACTAGGATCTTCTTACCTACTACTAAATTTTCTAGTCCTCCTTGGATTCTAGAATATTTCTGATTTGTACCAGTTTGTCTAGACTTTGACATAGTGCCTTGTCACAATTTACACATCTATATCCAGCTAATTTCAGGCTACCCAGCTCCTTGCAATCATTATCTGTCATGATTTTAATACAACCTCCAGATCTACATAATACCCCACTCTTCCCCTTTTCCAGCTCTCCGTGCAAGGCTTTCCTTGCTATAAATTGGTGATTTACAGATCTTATGGCCTCAAAAATGGCATAAGGAAAAGATTAGGCTAATTGAGCATTATCAAGGCCTTTGGTTAGGATGGATTCTCTTAGAATTCAGAATTATCACTCTTGCTGCATTTATGACTGGACACATAGGCATGCCTAGCTTTAGAACCAACGTTCACAAATACATTGGCTTATTTCTTTCAAATGATGAAGTTTCCTGAGGATGACTCATTACTTCTCAGAGACAGGTTCTGGGATGGAATTCTGGTAGAAGGATGGGTGTGAGTCCCAATGCTCTGAAAGGTTGGTAATTTATCTTTGTGCCTCTGGCTACTAAAACTTTTCAGATTTTATAGTTTATAAATTTTTTTAATTTTTATTTATTTATGATAGTCACACAGAATGAGAGAGAGAGAGAGGCAGAGACATAGGCAGAGGGAGAAGCAGGCTCCATGCACCGGGAGCCCGACATGGGATTCGATCCCGAATCTTCAGGATCGCGCCCTGGGCCAAAGGCAGGGGCTAAACCGCTGCGCCACCCAGGGATCCAAGATTTTATAGTTTAATAAACATTTCCAGAGGGTACCTGGGTGGCTCAGTTGGTTAAGCATCTGCCTTAGGCTCAGGTCATGATCCCAGGGTCTTGTGATCAAGTTCCGAATCAGGCTCACTGCTCCGCAAGAAGTCTGCTTCTGCCTCTCCTTTTGCCCCTCCTTCCCAGCTTGTGCTCTCTCTCTCTCAAATAAATAAATAGAATCTTTAAGAAAACACACACACACACACACACACATTTCTTGAGTGTC
Source organism: Nyctereutes procyonoides (assembly GCF_905146905.1). Lineage (NCBI taxonomy): Eukaryota > Metazoa > Chordata > Mammalia > Carnivora > Canidae > Nyctereutes > Nyctereutes procyonoides. The sequence continues at coordinate 6,331,476 of NW_026575030.1, read as the reverse complement.
TACCAGGAATGAATATGGATACTGAGGTAAATAAGCCACAACCTGTACCTCTGAATCTCAAGTAGATAGACAAGCAAACATGGAGTTTCAACATAAATTGAGTGTACAGGGATACAGGGGAATAGAAGCCTACATGGAAACATAATGAAGAGGCATTTTATCTAACCCAGTGATTCTGAAATGTTGATGTTTTTCAGAATCACCCAGAACACTGAGTAATCCCTTGCTGAGACCACCTGCAGAATGCCTGATTCAGTAGGTCTGGGGTTGAACCCAAGAGTTTGCTTTTCTAACAAACTCCCAGGTAATAATCTTGCTCCTGGTACAGAATCCACTTTGAGGACCACTGTGTTAGGGGTACTGAGGAAGGTTTTCTGGAGGTGATGGCCTGATCAAATTTAAAAAACAAATGAGATACCAATGGAGGGAATTTCAAGAAAGGTAAGAGTGGGGTCAGAGACACAGTGGAACGCACAAGGCATAACAGTGTTTCTGGAGAATGCAAAGAGCAGGAGATGAGGCAAGGGCTTCCAGACATAAAAGAAATTAGGCAAATCAATAAGCTGTGGAGCATTTCCCCCAACACCTCCCCCCTCCCTGGTATTCAGTCCTGGAGCGGTTACTGTAACATTTCAATTCTATACAATCTGAAAAGAATCACACAATTGCCAAAAATTATGGGTAATTCTTCCCTCCTGGACCATATTCAGAGGCCTTATTTAACGTGTCTCTGAAAGATGAGGGTTGTAAGAATATTTTAAGAAGGCTGGGAAAATTTAGACTTACAATGATTATAGGCTACATGAAAATGATGTAGAAACCCAGCAATATTCCGCATAGTACCTGTCAAAACCAGAAGTTTAAAACTGTTTGTTTGGTAGAATTCAAGAAATATGCTTTATTGAATGTCAGTGTGAGACTAAAGCATACATCTGTGACTATTGTTCACCATTTCCAGTTATATCATCAAACGTGTGAAGTTAAAGTACAATAAAATAAAATCCAATCTAGAAAATCCTTTAAAATTTTTGGTTTTAATTTGTGTAATTAATGACTACTTATAAATAAAGTTGGAGTTTATGTAAAGAGAGAAATCCTGGTGATATCAATGGAATAATTGTTTTTGTTCTACACACTTTGAGCTTTTATGTATTTTAATACTATTAACAACAAAACATATCATACAAAAAGGCATATACAGAGAACAGGTATAATTTAAAGACTGTTAACAATATGAATCTTATTTTCCACATTAGAACATTACCAGTGTCTCTGAGACATCCAATTTACCTTTCCCTGATCATGTGCCCAGTCATCCCACCCAGAGGTAACCTACTATCAGCCTTACATTTGTTTTAATAATTTCCTTCATTTCATTATAGTTTCGCCATGTATATATTTATAAACTATGTATTTCATAGTCTGACCATTTTTGAAATGTGCATTAATGGAACATCACTGTGTACATTTCTAGTTCCCTTGCAAGTTTTGGTTAACATGATGTTGAGAATTGGCTCTGTAGACATAAATAGCTCTAGGTCATTATTTTCACCGCTAAGGGGTATTCTGTTGTATGAACAGTCACAAACTTCTTTACCCAGCTACCTTTAATGAACGTGAGAGGATTTCCATTCCTGCATGTGTTTCACTGCAATCAAGGCTCTTTGTGTGCCTTGCTAACTTGTAGACCATGTATATGTTTAGGTGTATTAGGTAATATTAAATTATTTTTGAAGTCACTTGTTACAAATTTTTCATTGCTTCTAGAAGTGGACGAGAATTCTCATTTTTTTTGACAGACTTGTTTATTTATTTTTTTGTCAAAGTTGGAAAAGTGTTAAATCATTGTTTTTCCATCAGCATTTCCCTGATAATTTACATCTTTGTTCATGTTTTCTCTTCTCTAAAAATCTTTGTCATATCCTGTGTCCATTTTTATTTAAGACTATTTATTGATTCATAAAGTTTGAAAAAGCCTAGAGGCTCATCCTTTGTCAGTTATGTTTTTAAAATATTTCCTTATAGTTTTGGTATTATATTTATATATATATATATATATATATCACATGTATATCTATCTTTTGATAAACAGAATATCTCATATATCATATGGTTAAAGATATCAAACTCTTTATAGTTCGTGCTTTTTAAAAAATTTTTTTTGAGAGAGAGAGAGGCAGAGGGAGAGGGAGAAAGAGAATCTCAAGCAGGCTTCATCCCTAGCACTGAGCCCATCCAGAGCTCAATCTAACAACTCTGAGATCATAATCTGAGCTAAAGTCAAGAGTCGGACACTTAACCCGCTGAGCCACCCAGGCATCCCTATAATGTGCTTTTGAAGCACAGGTTCCAAGTTTTAGATTTCCTCCCAAACGTTTTTAAATTTCAAATTTTTATTTTTAAGTCTTTAGTATGTTTGGAGTGTGTGTGTGTGTGTGTGTGTGTGAGAGAGAGAGAGTGTGCACGTGTACACATAGGTGCAATGTGATGTGTGATATAAAGTATCCATTAACGTATTTTTATTATGTGTAGTCAATTGTTTCTATGCTATACCTAGTGGTCTGAAATTTTGGCTCTATTTATGTATACATGATTTTCTGTTTCTATAGTTGTATTCAGTTTCATTGATCAGTCTATCTATATGCCACTACCATACATTACTCATTACTATAGTTTTAAAGTGAAGAGATGTTGTTCAAGGCGATTTCCCATGCCAGGTTCTTTTACTCGAGGAATGCATAAACTATTTTAGACCCTTTTATCTTCTATATACATATTGGATTTTGGCTTTTCAAAATCCATTAAAAGCAGGTTGAAATTTTATTGGGAACTTTTTTGTCTGTAGATAATTGTGGAAAAATCAGCATTTTGCAATAATGATTTTCCGCAAGTAGGAACAAAGTATATATATTTTTATTCATAGAGGTTCTTTTTTTAAAATAAATTTATTTTTTATTGGTGTTTTGTTGCAACAACATATGGAATCTTTTTTAAAATTCAATTTTGAGGAATTTATTGTTGATGTATACAAATGCAATGCACTTTGTTTTTCTTTTTTTGAGAGAGAGAGAGAAAGAGCATATACCCATGAGTGAGAGTGAGAGCGAGGGGCAGAGGGAGAGGGAGAGTGAGAATCTTAAGCTGTCTCCATGCCCAGCACAGGGCCCTGAGATCAATACCTGAGTCGAAATCAAGAGTTAGGTGCTTAACTGATTGAGCCACCTAGGCACCCCTGCAGTAAACTTTTCTATGTTTCTCTTATATCTGGCAAATCTCCTAAACAATTTGTATTATTTTTTGTTATTTGTTGATTAAATTGATTGAATTTACTATGTAAGGAATCATATATTCTGTGATTAAAAACAACACTGTTCCTCCTTTCTGATCTCTATACCTGCTTGTTTTTTTGTTTTTGTTTTTGTTTTTTCGTACAGTAAGATACTATTTTTTATGAAGTGTATCAGTCAGAATAACCTTGGCTGCTAAAACAAACAACTTCAAAATCTAAACAGTTTCAACATAAGAGTGTATTTGTTGCTTTTGGTCACAGCCAGTTCTGTTTGCCAGTTGTAGCTGTGGGCACTTTGCTACATCCAGTAACTTCCATCTTGTGGGTCTTAACCCTCAGAGTTCAGTCAAAGTAGCAGGCAGGCAGAGAAAGTGCACAAATTAGGAGTGAGAGTTTATGGTCCAAGCCTTGAAATCATGCACATCTCTTCTTCTCCCAGTCAAATGGCCAGACTTCTGTCACATGATCACATCCAGCCAGGAGGGAGGCTATAGAGTAATCATCTGCTCAGGGCTAAGGGGGAACAGAGGATGCTGAACAGTCATGGTAATATCTGTCACAGCAATTTGAGAGTTATCTTCTATTCCTTGTCTGCTTTTTGCATCTGCTTAGATGATCATGTGGTTTTCTTTTTTTAATATGCTAATTTGAAAAATCGCTCTAATGCACTTTCTAATGTATAAAGCAATTTTATATTTGGGGAAAAATCTGCTGAGATATATTGTATTTAAAAACCTCTTTAAATGCACCTCTTCGTTTTATTTGTTATTTTTGTTTGTTAAAATATAGTTGACCCACAATGTTACATGCTTTGTTTGGAATTTTTGTGTCTATATTCAGGAGTGAGCTTAGCCAACAATATTCCTTTCTCATAAACATCTTTGATTTTGTTGCTGAGGATAAATTACACTCACACAATTATCTGAGGATTTTTTTTATTTCTTACTACTTTTACAATAGAGTGTATTCACTTGTTGAATTAATTGCTCCTTGATTATTAGGTAGAATTTATGAGATTTTAAAAAAATTCTCACTGTACTAGAACTTACAAAGAAACGTCTCTAGGCCTATTTCTTCTTGGTCACAGTTGGTGATGCATAGTTTTCTAAGAATTAGTTCATTTTATCTAAACCTTGCATTTGTGGGCAAGATATTGCTTATAATAAATTGTCATTTATATTTTTAATCTCTGCTCTGTCTGAACCCATTACTCTCTTCCATTTCTAATAGTCTTTTGAGGATGCTTTTCTTTTTTTCCCTCTGTATCTCTTGCCAGAATTTTATTGTGTTTAGCTTTTAAAAGAAATCAAATTTTATATTAGTTGTTTTTCTTTATTGCTTGTTTTTTTAATAATTAATTTTGGCTCCTATGAATTTTCTTCCTTTTGCTATCTTTGGATTTTTTCTTTAGTTTGTTCTTGCTTCATAATTTGGATTCTTTAGCTATTATTTTCATACCATCTTCTTTTCTTTTTTTTTTACCATCTTATTTTCTAACAGAGAAATCTTTGCCAAACATGGGGCTTTAAATATATTATTTTATGTTATCTTTTAAAGTTTTATTGTTTTACCTTTCACATGTAATTCCACAATCCAGCAGAAATTCATTTTACCTTGTGACGTGAATCAGGGTTTAAGATTTATTATTTTTCATATGGATATGCCATTAAACAAAAATCCTACAATTTCTGTGTAAGCCTATCTTTTCTCTTGTGCAGTGCCACTTTTTCATTCACCAGGTATGTATGTATGTGTGGGTCTACTCTTGAACTTGTATTTTTTTACATCAAACCATGTCATTTTAATTACCATAACTTTGTAATAAGACTTTCTATAGAGTAAGTTCTCCAAGATTCTTAGCACTCTAATGGCCCCTTGTATTTCTATAAAAAATGTTAAAAGCAGCCTATGGAATTTTTACAGAAACTTTCAACAGAATTTTTTAAAAATCTTGAATAATTACATATGGTAAAATTCATAGATCTTAAATATACATGTCAATGGGTTTTAACAAATTTATTCACCTTGGTTATCATCATAACCAATGCTCCAAATATCCTTGCAGCCTAGAAACTTTCCTCATGGCCATTTCTATTCCTGCTGCCTGGAAGCTTGTTCTCGGTTATAGGTTCATTATTGAATGTCTCCAGAAATGTCAGTTTTCTGTATTTTAAGATAGAAAGGAGACAGATTGCTTGTGTTCCTTTGTATATTCAGGATTTGATTTTCAATAGCTCTCATACTCTCCATTTGCTTGAGGCATTTAGAGAATTTGTGACTTACCAGTAGAATGGCTGGGAAAACACTTTATGCTTAGACCATACATTTCTTCACCAAATCTCAAAGGGCTGCTTCTCCGTGGTACCTTCTGTCTTCAAAGCCTCCCCTAATTTGTTATCCTTACCCTTGCTACCAGGGCCGGATATGATGCCTTCCTCCAAGGAAAGTCTTTATGTAGAAGGCTGGTTGTCCCTAAATAACTTATGTCTAATACCCCTGCTGTCTGCACCCTCATTGTCCCACTCCTTCTAGATTGAAACAGTATGTCAGTAAAATCATGGGCATCTTTTGGTTTTTATTATATTTTTTATCTTTGGTGGCAGCTACTTTAATTTTTTTTCCTGAAATATCTCCAGATTTGGGGAGATGAACATATCTTGACTTTTAGAGTAATTATTTGGGTTTTCAATATAGCAGAAATATATATAAATATGTGTATTGGATCCATTTATATTTCTCTATTTATTGTCTTATAAAAATGTTTTCTATCGAGCAGTATGACATATAAATATCTAAAATCTTGTCAGTTTTATTTTATATAAATTTTTTTAGTTTTCCTTTCAACTTTATTAAAGGCTTAGAGGGTATGATATTTTTAAAGGAAAGCTCAAAGATATATAAAGTGAAGAGGGGATCAATGATGTGAACTCTAGCCTTCACCTACAGAGGGTCTATCTGCCTGACACATGAGTGAAAATTTAAGCACATGTGTTGGTCACACAAGACTTTTCCCAAAATGTACCTACTTTCCCCCAAAACAAATAATTCATGCAGAGCATTGTAGTACAGAAAAGCAGATTTATTATGCTGAAGGTAGAAACCCATTGTTTTATAATGTTGAAGACAGAAAATGAAATTGAATTAAAACAATTTGGGAGCAAGAACAAATGGAAGGAAATGGACATGGCATTTAAAGTCTGGAACGGGCAACAAAGTGTGGAAGTGGGATTCTTTTAATATTTTGATCAACTGCAAGAAATGTGTAAATACCAGGGATTGGAAAAGATTTGCATTAATTTGAAGCCAGAGGATCTCAGTCGCAGAGAACAGGAAACTCTGATACAGTGTGTATAGCACAAGATTCTTGAATTTGCATGTTAACAAAATTACCAGGTAAGTCTGATGAAGGTAATCATGAGCCACATTTTGATAAATAGACATTCTGACAATCTCTGTGTCTGTATACATGTGAGGGATGCCTGTATTCAGTTGTTAAAGAAACTAAAGATAGATTTCTTTCTTTTAGGGATTGTAAGCAACACACGTGCACACACACACACACACACACAGAAAGTTTGCCTCCTGCCTCGGAACATATTGTTTTCCAGGCTGATCTTCCTAATGCCCACATTTAGTTATCTATGATGGCTGCCAATTGTAGAAGATGAGAGAAGTAGCAATCCTTCATCCCATAAGCCATTCAGATGGTCTATTTAGTTCTGCTAATGTACTCTTGATATTGGGGCAAAGAAAAATCAGATCCGTAATGTATATAGAGCCTTACGAGAGATATTACCAATGAATTTCATCTGTGACAGCTGCATGCTTCTTTACCTCCATATCAAATACATTCCATGTGTGGAAGCTGAAAGGGAGAATATACTGCATGTAATACCAATTTTTGGTAGCTTGCAGATATTCTCTCTCCCTCCTTCCCTCCCTCTCTCTCTCTTTTATCTTGTATTCATCACTCATAAAACAAACTCTCTTAAAGCTGTCTTTGCTTTAAGCGTCAAGCAACTTGCAGAAGAAATTATAAACTTTATTTATGCCACTGTTTAATATGCTATTCTGGAGTGTTGCTTTCCTTTCATATATCAAAATGAGAATCACATCTGTTAATGCAGATGGCTGAAGATAGAACAGAACCCAAAGTAGAACTTAACGCGTTCTCCTGCACTTGGCCAAATATGCTCTTCATGTAAAAACAAGACAACTTGCTGGAATAATGTGTTGATGCAAAGATATGGTTAAGTTTTTGAATGGTCGTATTTATTTAAGTTAATAAAATTTCAGTCTCCCATTTTCATATGGGGAAGATGGGGAGAAAGAGAAGTTTGTAACCACTTGAATGAGTACATTCTCTTCTCTGGTGATTGATGTATGTTACTATGCCTTGAGAACACATTTAAAAATGTGGGAGGCCAGGACACTCAGAGAGTGATGATGACTACGTGGTCTAAACTATGTTAAAACCTCCAGCTTAAAAAAAAAACCCTCCAACTTAAAGGGGAACATGAACAGGTGGACAAAATAGAAATAAATATAACATGTTTCATCTACCCAAGCCTTGCCTGCTTTGTAGGGATCTTCGAGATTTAGAGTGACACAAATTTTAAAAGCTCAAATCAAAGCATCCCAACCTACTCATCACCCACGCAACCTACAGTGAATCTCAAATCAGAAAGGTATAGATGCTAGGGAGATTTGAACAAAATATATCCAGTTGGTTATAAGTTTTGGCTGTAAAATGAGGTTTTAGAGGAAGTTGCAAATTTAAATGTGATTCAACAAGAGTGAACATATGATACGCACAGTATGCTTGTCTATGGGGAATGAAGAACAAATTGAGTAAAATGAATATACCCTTGTTAGGTAGAAATACAGTTGTCCACCATGGAAAAAAACACTCCTGGGGTGTTTCTATTTATATTTTTTGTTGGAATGAGTTGTACTTGTGCCAGCAGCTATCTTCACATTTTGTGATTATTGGCTGAACAACAGAGAAACCTTTCGGGTTGGGGTTTCCAACCACTGAAAAACTTATATTGTGTTCAGCTGATGCTACTTGGCAAAAATTTGTGCCACTCCCCCCCCCCCCCAACACACACACCATGGGCTCTGGTCTTCTGAGATGTGTGGAAAGAGATGGAAATAAAACAAAAGGCACATTAAATTAACTTTTGAGAACAACTTCAGACAAACAATTCTGCTCCTAAAGGTAAGTAAATGAGTAGAACTATTCCTATAACAATTATTAGTATTCAAGTGAATTATTTCCTGTATGTTTTAATCAAAAAGTATAAAAAATGATTGAGCTCAGTCTGTCTTAAGGACTACAGGGATTTAAAAAAAAGAATAATATACCTTTTGTGACTTCATAGATCTTAAAATGTAGTGCAAAGAAAGCAAGTGTGAATTTTAAAGCACGATGTACTTTAAGGTGGGTGTGAAGAACATTGTAACGGAAATAGTTACAAGATGCTGCTGATGAAAAAATACATATGAACTGAGGTTTAGAGTAGGTTTCATGAAAGAGCAAAGTAATGTTTTCAAAAGGCTATAAATAATATTGGTATTTGGATACAAATTGAAGAACAGAAAATATTTTTGGAAGAGAGAAGAGTGAACAAAGACAGTGAATATGTTGGTTTTAGGGAGAAGACCAATATCTAGGGAGATGACCAATATCTTGTATGCTGCATAAACAGCAACATGGAGTAGAAATGTGGGCTGGAGATAAGGAAATAGAGGTTGGTGTCAGTCCATGGAATGGCTGAAATACCATGCTCATGACTCTTGATTTGCAGGAGGTGTGAGCAAATCTGTTTTAGAGACAGCAATGTGTGCATTATAGGGGGTAGAATTTGGGAAGGAGTGAGGAAGGGTGAAAGTATTTAGAAAGAGATTTTCTAAGGATATTTATAGAAAAATGTAGTGATAATGCAACTATGAAAACCTTATAGAGGAGGAATAAGAAGGACTTGGTGATCAAGTAGTTGCAACAAAATGGGAAAATATGTCATTCACTGGGCTTCCAGGAATCCAGGAATAGGCACACTGGCCCAGTGGGGCTACTCACCGAGATGCAGCAGGACAAGTGTATATGGAAGTAAAAGCTGAATGTGGCAGAGAGGTTGCCACCCCCAGGACATGGGCTGGGGGAAAACCCTGGTTGGAAGAGATAGCTCCAAGAGGATATGGAAGCTGATGGATGCTGGATATGGTCCTTCCTATGCAGCACTCCCTAATCCCCAGGAAAGCTAGTATATTCACAAGATTGTTGATTTGAACAGAGGCTTTTTGTTTTGTTTTGTTTTGTTTTTGGTTGGAATTAGATAAATAAAATATATGGAGTGCCTCACTCTGCAAAAATTCCATGCAAATTAGTTTTTCTTTTTTATGGACTCCTCTCATTCTCATGACTGAAGAGCACAAAAAAGAAACCAGTGTAGGATAAAACCAAAATGACATGTGTAGGAGAAGCAACAGAGTTGAGAAGCCCTGAGGAAATAGAATGAAGATTTTGGAGATGATTGATCATGTGAGTTGGTAGAAAAGAGTTCATATTACGTTCACTTTGGTTTGCTACAGGTAGGGAGGTCCCATTTGATTCCAGAGTTATAGAGAAGTGAGGAGTAAGGAGCGAAAAGGTCTTAAGGATAACTCATGCTTTAAAAAGAAGTCCCTGGGGAAAAGGTCATCCTTTTTTAATAAATGAGGAAAGATTAGATAAAGATGTTGGAACAAGAAAAGGAATCTGTTAAGCTCGAAGTACTGGCAAGACATTAAAATATGTGTAAGAATAGCAATCTGGAACTCCAGTTCAGAGCTAGGGTAACGGCATGTACTTGTAAATCTTTAGCATGGAAGTGTCAAATACCACTGAGGAGATGGGAGGACAGATGGTGAGGACAGAATGTTGGAATTCATCCAATAATTATTTGTCGAACATATGACATGTATGAGAAACTCATCTCAGTGCTGGGGTTACGGCAGTGAACAAAGTAGACCAAATCCCTTTTTTATGAGGAACGTGGTTGGTGTGAAAGTAAGGTGAAGAAGATTTGGTAAAAGGAGAGAGTGAGAGAAGACAGATGGTAGAAAATTTTGATTAAGAAGGAATGGGTACAAGAAAGATGCAAAAGGAAAGAACGCACATGTTGGAGTCAGAGCAGAGTTAAGTCATATCGACTTGGTAGAAAGTAGGATCTACATAAAGCTATTGAATCTCAGTTTTTGGCATAAGGGGAATTTGTTTGTGTGTGTGTATTAGATAAATAAAATATGTCATTGTAAACATTCAATCTGTGCTTGTCTTTCTTTACACTCCTCGTACCCTGATTACTGGGGAATACACTAAACACCTGTACATCTCTCCCTCCCTTGGACTAGCAGAGTGGCTTTCTTCTACTCAGTATAAATGCTAAACTTCTACTGTGGCCAAAGAAGAGTTGCGTATTGATTTCCTGAGCCCCACATCCCACCCTCCTTTGCTTCTCTGTGTGTATGCCATAGGAATACTGTTTTTCATGTGGTGATTTCAACATTGTCATTACCAGTTGGAATGCTCTTGTGTCCTCAATTCACCATTCATTGACTAGTTAATTCAGATTTCATTCAATTCCTCAGGAAGTTCTGATTTCCCAGACGAGGCCAGGCCACACACCTGTATTCTCCCCTGAAGCCCAATTCTCCTTTGTGACACCTTTTACAGTTGTAAGTAAATAACTAACAGTGTAATTAGTGGATAAATGTCCACAACCCCCAAAAGGACATAAGCTGCAGAACTGTCTGTGCTCCAGTTAGCAGTTAGTTTGATCCATGGCCACAGAACAGATGCACAGTGTACACCTGTTGCACCTATAAATAAATAGCACAAGGTAGACGTCCCAATAAAAGATTGCTGAATAAATTAATAGAAAAATAGGAGTAATACATCAGGATAATGCCATTGCAAACATACCCTAGGTTCTACCTCTAGTTAAAAGCAGAAGGGCATATTAGAAAAGCAAAAACCCATTCTTCATAATATTACCTTTGGAGTTTGGCATCATGTCATACAGATAACCCCTTTTAATAATTTTGTCTATCACCCATAAACTTTCCCAAACATTTAAAATTTTTATTTATGCATTTTAAAAAAGATTTCATTCATTCATTCATGAGAGACACAGAGGGAGAGGCAGAGACATAGGCAGAGGGAGAAGCAGGCTTCCTGTGAAGAGCCCGATGCAGGACTCGATCCCAGGACCCCAGGATCATGACCTGAACCAAAGGCAGATGCTCAAGCACTGAGCCACCCAGGTGCCCCCTTTTATGCATTTAAGTTGTACTAAGTCTTACTCAGATATTATTATAAGAACTTACTCCCCCCTTTCCAACATAATATTTACTTTAATTGCAACAGCTTACACCTTCAAATTTTTCTCTCCCTCTGTTTCAATTCAGAATTTCTAGTACTAACTAAACAGCCTTTCAGCTTTTGTTCTATTCTGGATGGAAGATTCTGACACACAGCCTGAGTCTGACCTAGTGCTTTCACATCATAGACTTGCATATGGAAAGCTTTTGTATTTTCACTAGATTGACTGGCTCACTTCCTCTTTGGGCTTTTCTCTTTCTTTTGCATATTTATATCTTCTTGGAGGTACAAATGCAGTGATACACAATGTGCTTTTAGTATTCACAGTGTCTGAAGGTAGGTGGATAATTTCATATCAATTCATAGTCTTCTTTGATGAGACCCTGGGTTGGACTAATGTTCCAGTACCTGATAGTTGCAAATGACTATATGGTCACACTGAATACTTTAAAATTGCAAGATAAATAAGAGACTTAAAAATAGTCCACCATAATGAAATATACTGCAAAGTCAAATAACTGAATTTTTACAATCTCTCTGTGATGTAAAGACAATGTGTCTTAGAAACAGATAGACATGAGCAAAAATCTGGTTTTACCTTTTATTATGTGACTTTGGCTAAGACACATTTCCTAGGCATCAGGTTTATTCTCTCCAAAAGTTGACTATATCTGGTCTATATCATTGCTTTGGAGATTAAATGACAAATGATTTAGCAGAGATTGGGGACAATTTCTCAGAAAATGGGACTTTGCTTCTCTGTTTCTCTTCCTTTCATATAAGACTATCTATTTTAGAATATTCCTTTTCTCCGTCTCCATTCTGTTCTGTGTCACCTCTTTTCTTTGCATTTTCCTTCCAAATTAATGTCTTTATAAAGCTATCACAATTTGGAAAATTAATCTTACAAATTATCTTTGTAACATATAAGTAACCATAAGTGACTTTGTCTTCTAGAACAGTAATATTTCTATAGAACTTGTGTGGGTGACCCAATGTAGCATTTAGTTATTCAAAATTCAATTTTATGCTAACAGATTTCTATTGAATCATTGAATCAGGAATGGTTAATATGGAAGGGTTGGGCCATAAAAAACAGAGAGTAATTAGAGTTCTGAAAATATTCCTGACAGAAGAATGTTTTATACTTGCGGACTTGGGGGAGGGAAGGGCCAGTGGCTGTGAGCTCAAGTTGGAGATGGGAAAATTAGTCATCCATGGAAAAGAAATACTGTCAATGGTAGATGTGTTAAGCATCTTGCATCAGAGTGACTCCAGAGTAGGCTTCCTTTCTTCTTTATATCTGTACTTTTGATGCATCAAGGAGGCTTGGAACTTACTATATATACTTATTCAATACAAGTATGTTGACTAACATTTATTACAATTCTCTATTACAAATCCTTCTTTATATAACTTTTTTTCTTTAAGTTGATTTCCCTCTTTTTTTAAAAAATTAGAACTATCAGCAGCTGAGATTAGATTTTTTTTTTACATCTTTCCAACTAATTATCAATTCCACATATGCATAAGAATCAAAACATTGAGTTCACATCCTGGAATAAACACACTATCATTTCCACTTTTTTAAAATGTAGATAAAAAGTTTTCACTAATTAAGTTTTTTTAAAAAGATTTTACTTATTTATTTGAGAGAGAGAAAGAGAGAATGCATGAGCAGGAGTAGGGGCAGAGGCAGAGGGAGAAGCAGACTCTCCACTGAGCAGGGAGTCCAAAGGCCTTGGGGCTGATCCCAGGGTCAGCTGAAGGCAGCCGCTTAACCAATTGAGCCACCCAGGAGCCCCAATTCACTAATTAAGTTTTATTTATTTATTTTTTAAGATTTTATTTTTTATGGGAGAGAGAGAAAGGCAGAAACACAAGCAGAGGGAAAAGCAGGCTCCAAGCAGGGAGTCTGGAGTCCGGTGTGGGACTCAATCCCAGGACTCCAGGATCACGTCCTGGGCCCAAGGCAGGTGCTAAACCGCTGAGCCACCCAGGCATCCCTACTAATTAAGTTTTAAAACATACTCCTGTTCTAAACAATAATAGATTTGGTTTACTGAGAAAAGTTGATTTTTCAGATTGAAAGTAGGTGGATTCACAAACTGGTCCAAATGCCTGAGGAAAGGAGGTCGATCCTTCATGGATATGAACCAGTGTATCCGTGATCCCAAGTTCATGGAAATGTCTGTGCGCCACAGAATGATTGTAACCTCTGCAACAGCAGTAACAACACTAACAAGGATCCGCAGCTCCAGATGACAGCATCTGCAAGAACCACAGCACTACTGAATGAGAATGAGTGATTATGAGGGATAGGTATCAGCCTAACCGCCTTGCATGCATTTTCTTATTCAACCCTCTCAATAGTTCATCAGTGCTATTAGCTTGAATTAAAGACAAAGAAACCAAGGCTTAGGTAACACATTACTAAACTTTGTAAAAATCTCTGTATGTCCTCCATTAGTTCCTGGAGTGGTAATATTTCCAATGAACTTGGGCCAATGAGGTAATGATATAACCAACTGCATCAACTGAAGTCTTAATTTTATTAATTATGATCTCTACTTAATCTTCAGAGGTGACAATGAATAAGAGTGAAAGGACTGACAGGTGGGAACTGAGACTTCTGAAAATATTCATCAAAGCAGCCAAATGCATGAATTTGGGATTGGGGGCTAATGTGAAGGTGGTGTTAGGAAAGGTTAGAATGATTGGAATTGGTTAGAATGTGGTTAGAATACTGGAAACCTCAATGAGGGATTTTTGCAAGGACTGGGTCTGTCTTGCCATCTTACTGTGTTGAATAGTCAGCCTAGTTCTGGAATGTAGGAGGAACTCAATATATCTCCATTGCACCAAATTACATCTTATTAGTTCCTCTATTGTGATATATATGTATCTGTTTAGATATATATGCATTCCATATATTTACAGGTTTTGCAGTTGTATTCTCAATTGTGAAAAAATGGAATTTATTTTACTTTCCTGTAATATCTTAATTTCTGCCTGGAGTCTCCATTCTGCCTAATAGCAGAATATTTAATTTGGTTACTTCCAAAAATATCAGTCAAATTCAGTGATTATTCCTCAGTTATTTCAGACTTTAAAATTACTCAAATATATTAACTTCTCTTTTCCTCTTTCTTAGACTTCTGTTTTCATGAGGTTAATAAGAACAAGGCATCATTTACATGTGCCCAAATACAAAGCAGGTGTTTAGTTCTACAAGCTTACACCTCAGAAAAGAGGAAGTTATCTGACTTTACATCACTCACATTTTCTCTTATACTGTACTGTCCCCCTTCCCCCTTCTATTCTGAGTAGGACAATATTAAGTAGGGGGTGTTGAGACACATAGCCTGAAGTGAACTATTTTGGATGTTTATGGAGATCACCTGACAGCATTGGTAACCAAAAAATGGACAATTAGATTTAATACAGATTTATCTTAATTTCCTGAGTGTATTAACCCATATTACAAGTTAAGGATAAGTAAGCCTTTAAAAAAATACCTTTAGGGGCACCTGAGTGGCTTAGTGGTTGAGCATCTGCCTTTGGCTTAGGTTGTGATCCCAGGGTCCTGGTATTGAGTCCGGCATTGGGCTCCCCACAGAGAACTTCTCCCTCTGCTTATGTCTCTGCCTCTCTCTGTGTGTCTCTCATGAATAAATAAATAAAATCTTTAAGAAAAAACACATAAATAAAAACTAAAAAATACTCTTAAAAAGCAAAGGATAAATGATTATATGGAACCAAATATATATCTCAATTGCAGAGGAGAAAAGAAGCAAATATTCAAAAAATTTGCAGAAGGATCTTTGGGACTTGGGGCAACATTTTATTTCCAGCAACATAGTGCTGCATGAGATTCGAAACATGCTGTATTTCAAATGACCAAGCTAGGAGTGAGGGTGATGTGTCCTGGAATATGATGTTTGGTTCCTTAAAAAATGATGATGTGCTACCAAGAGGTCATCACTTGTGTCAAGAATGCAAATAAACCATTTCATGACATATATGATAGGGCATTACTATATGAGATTTTAAATGTGCATGTGTAGTTAATGAATTCAATATTATTATTAGCAAATTTTGTGATTTATTCTATATTTGTAAGTTATATTTATATGCTTATGTTGACTGATATGCACTTAAACAAATGATCTAGGTAGGGAAATAGGGAAAGAGCCTTCTTACTAGAATCACCTTGTGTTTGGGCACATATAATGCTTCTCTGTAACTGATGGCATGCATGGACTACCAGATGAGAAATAGAGAGTTGTAGGTCCTGGCTGTTATCACTCTTCACATGAGCATATGCTGAGACTTCTGTCCTCTAAGCACATGGTTCACACCAGCATCTTCAGCAGACCTCCTTAAATACTCCTTTCTGGAGGCACTTGGGTGGCTCAGTGGCTGAGTGTCTGCCTTTGGCTCAGGTCGTGATCCCGGGATCCTGGGGTAGAGTCTTGCATCAGCCTCCCCGCAGGGAGCCTGCTTCTCCTCTGTCCATGTCTCTGCCTCTCTCTCTCTCTCTCTCTCTCTCTCTCTGTCTGTCTTTCATGAATAAATAAAATCTTTATAAATACATACATACTTACATACATACATACATACATATGTACATACTCCTCTCTGTGTTGTGATCCTCTTTGCTGGTTTCTGCACCTCAACTGGGAGAACACCAGACTGGTTTCCAAAGTTCTTGCTGGGTCATAGAAAGTTGCTTGTTTCATGATGCAAGTTGTCTCTGAAATGATAGGCCTTCTCAGAATTCAAGGTAGAAAGCAGGCCCTACACTTCTTTCACCATCAGAATCTCAAATTGACCTGGGGCTTTGATGGTTTTCTCCTCATGACTTCAGTCTGAGGAGGAAGCAAGGTCCAGCTGGCTGCCACAGCCCACCAAATGCTAGCCTTCTCTTCTCCCCGTTTTTCTCCTTAGTTCAGAAAAAAAACCCTCTTATCCTTTTTTATTCCTCATTCTTTTTAGGCACTCTTGTCTTACTACTTTGTGAAAGCTAAGACTTACTCTAAGCCTGTCAAGAAAAATCCCACAGCATATACATAGTTCTTGGTGTGATATAACTGGAAGTACACTTGTTTTTTGCAAAGAAACTTAAACTCAGATTATTCAAGCCTCTAAATCCAGCTAACTACCATTTTACAGAAGTTACTGGAGTAAAGGAACAAGTTCAATATACCACAAAGTAGCAATCAGTCACACCCAGAATGTGATGGATGCTCTGTGACAAATGGCCCAGTTTTTTCATACTGAAAAGGGAAAGGAAGACTGTTCGAGATTCAAAGAGACCTAAGAGACAACTAAATGCAATATGCAAGCCTTGTTTGGGTCCTGAATTAAACAAACCAATTTAAAAAACACTTTTGAGACCAGTCAGGCAAGTTTGAATGTAGATTGGGTATTAGGGAACGTATTAGGTTGCTGTTAATTTGGTGGGATGTGATAATGGCATTGTATTTATAAAAATTACTTATAAACATTATTTATAAACAACAAATACACAAAACAACAACAAAAACTTCTATGAAAATATTTCCAGAAGAAAGACATATCTGAAATTTCTTTAAAAGAATGAGACAGGGATGACTGGGTGGCTCAGCTGTTGAACATCTACTTTTGGTTCAGGGCGTGATCCGGGTCCCAGCATTGAGTCCCACATCGGGCTCTCTGCAAGGAGCTTGCCTCTCCCTCTGTCTATGTCTCTGCCTCTCTCTCTCTGTCTCTCATGAATAAATAAATAAAATCGTTTTTAAAAAAGAATGAGACAAAAAGTATCATAAAATGTAAGATTGTGTTGGAGAAAGTCATCAAAAAGATGTGGCTGTTGGTTGACCCTTGAGAAGGACCAGGGAGGGCAACCAGAGACCCCCTACCCTTCCCAGGTCCTTGAAATGTCCATCCTAGCACACTGCACTGTTCCCATAGTGGTAAGCGCTTCAAGGAGTTAGCCTTGAGACAGTGATGTGTTGTTGAGACTATCTGGATTATATATGCGATTGGCCTCTATTTATCAAGATTCTAGCAGGTGGTGGGGAGATCTATTCTTTCTTTGGTCTGTTTTTGCTCTCTGAATATAGAGGCTGGCTTCAGATTATAGTAAGGGAACTCCCAAGGCTGTGAATCAACAGATTGGCACATGTATCTACTTGTTGAAACTTAATGATATCTATAGGAAGATCATTCTTAAATGCTTTGCTTCTGTAAACATTTGAATGAACACAATAAAACCTAGAATCCAAGAATTTGAAAGCTGTGTCTCAATTCTAGATTTTCTCCTAGTAACATCACCCTTCAACATGATGATCGGCACTTGTGGCAGCAGGGACCAGGGGCTTAAGGATGTAGGAAAACAAAGATAGTGATGAGAAATATAAAATTTAACCCCACCACATATACTTTGAAAAATTCTTTTCAATTAAAAATAAAGCAGACTTGGAGCTCCTGGGCGGATTAGTCAGTTAAGCCCCTGCCTTTGGCTCAGGTCATGATCGCAGGGTCCTGGGATCAAGCCACATGTCATTGGCTCTCTGCTTGGCAGGTGGCCTGCTTCTCCCTCTCCCTCTGCCTGCCACTCCTTCTGCTTGTGCCCTCTTTCTCTCTCTCTCTGTCAAATAATTTAAATCTTAATTAAAAAAATAAAGCAGACTTGAACATTTTCTGTTGTCTGAAAAATTTGACATCTCATACCAATAGTATAGTTCATCAACTGTGCATCCAAGTTCTTGTTATTCATTTCATAGACAATTATTTAAAATATTATTGGATTTCTGTGGTTATTTGGTCACTATATAGGCTCTCAATTAACCAATAGTTGGATATAACTAGTGTCATGGGGAGATTCACAACTTTTGTATTTTAAAAGGAAATTCTCATGCTAGAAAAGGTTGGAATCCACTTATGCAGACAAAGGCAACTGTTTGACAGAAGTTTTTTTTTTTCTTTTTTTTTTCTTTTCCACCCTAGGGGTTTTGACCCCAAGATAAAGAGAATGTTAGAAACAAATGTCAGCTTTCTGGCTGGTGTCTGCAACTATCTTCTGTGCCCTGGGCTTGTGCCTATTAGCCTTTCTGTTTGCATCTCTGCATTGAAGGCGGACAGCTTGAAGGGCCTTGTCAGTGTTCTTAGACCTGCCCATGGCCAGGCCTGAACCCCTGAGGATGGAGAGGGTGTTCTTTGAACTTAAGATAATCCCGTGGATCGTGTTGCAACATAAGCAGAGAAGGCCGGGAAGGAGCTTTGTGTGATTTGCTATCCTGGGAACACTTTGAACCTTTTTCCCTGGTTTTGCCCCTTGGCCATTCTTAGAAGCAGCTTCCCATCTATGCTGTCTGTGGGCTGCAGGATGAATATGTTTAAGAGAAAAATCTACTCTAGGATGGGTTTCCTTTTATTGCCCAAACTCCTGTTCACTTGCAGGCCTTCATGGGGTTGTTTCTTTTCTGTATTGTGCATCCGTGCCTCTGTGGCTTGTTTGCCACTTGGTATTTGAACATTTGATGCCCCAGATCTAGTCACTCTGAGGACAATCCGTTAGGAGCTTCAGGTGGAATGAGGGAGAAGAATCAGAATTCACTTATTCAGTTATCTGATCGAAGAAAACAACATCATGATGAGAACTGTCTCTTGTTGCTCAGGGTTATGGATACAGAAGATATTGGGCATTGGCTGCAAAGTTGTTTAATTATTCAGTTCCTGACAATAATACTTGTTTGTTGACATTTAGCCCTTTATCCTAAAGAAGAGAGCCATGGTGTTTTTAAAAATTCTAATTGTGTGCCAAATAGTGGGGTTTGATATCTCTCTCTCTGCTTTTCAACGTCTGCAATAATTTCACTTCCTGACTACAGCAGGAAACATTTCTGGATTACAGTTGGAAAGCTGCAAAACTTGTTTTTGCAGGACAGGACCTGGTTTCCTTCATGAAGAAATCTTTTGATCCCATATCTACATGGATTATGAAGTGGTAATTCAAGGGGAAGCGAATTGAATTGATTAAAGAAACAGAATCTGAAATTCTCTCCCTTTCTATTGAAGATTTGGAGGGCTTTCCGTGCTGATGGGTTCCTTCTGCTTCTTTCATTTTCTTATTATGAATGCACAATGCGGCAGTTTCCACAATGAATTACACGGGGCTCCTGGCAGTTTTTGACTCTAGCCCCATGAACACTTCATTCTGGATGCCTACTGCCCTTGATTTAGTGTTTTGATATTTAGTTACCATGGTTTTAATATCATTTCTGTGACAGCTCCCCTTCTTCATGTCTTCCCACCCTATGGTCTCTCTGGACTGTCCAGCTCAATGTACCTGTAATTTAGGCTATGACTTTGGTAACTAGGGAATACCTTGGTGCTCTCACATTTACAATTCACCCAAAGGGCATGCCAGCCTCTGTTGGCACGGAGCTCAGTAAGCCCTGCAGTTCCCATAGGTCAATCCTAGGATGCCAGGTTGCTGATGCGGAAAGCCTCAGCCTCCAGGGATGATGGTAATCAACTCCAAAGCACCAGGCAGCTGCTCTATGCAGTGGATTTAATTCACATTGCATAGTAATGCTCATAAGATGAGGTCCCTGGGGATATGTTACGATGCAGGACTTTTCACAGAGGCTTATTGCTTTTCTCATCAGCTTCTAAGGCTGCTTATGAATTCCACATGGGTTCCTCTTTCCCTGCAGGATAGCATTTGCATAAAAAACAAGTTACTGGATAAACAAGACTTCACCAGTTATCATTCCTTTTAACACCTACATGGAAGGTTGATAGGTGTGCATTTGGGTACAGTTTACATATTGTGTGTACTTGAGCTCATGTCCCAAACTGCTGAACTGCTTCACAAACTCCTGGTTTTTCTCTTGCCCAAAAGGAAGCCCTAACCCTGACAAATGAACTGAAGTGACAATAAGCAGTGTCTCTTCCTCTTATCTCCTCAGTGCCACGTAAGGATTTCCTATACTTGCTCCAAATAGTGCCACTGCATTATCCCAATACTCTTAGACGCCACTGGATGTGGCTAATTGTAGTTAAATGTTGCAGAAAGAAACCAGTACCAGGCAAAATGTGTTTTGCTTGTTTTCTTACTGACAGGCACAGTGACTCCCACATGAAACAAATGGCTTCCCATGGGATGAAAGGAACTGGAAATGCTCTCCCCAGCCAGAAATTACCCCCTCTCCCTGTCTCCTTGAGATGGGCATTTCACAAGGCCAGAGGAGATGTGGGTAAAATAACAAGGACAGCTTTGGGATCCTACAGTTTTGTATTCCAATTGCAATTATCTCCTGATTAGATGTGGAGATTTAGGAAGCTCTTAGATTTATTTCTCTTCTCTGGTATGATAAATCATTAATTTTTATTTACTTTGTTCGATTGAAAAATTACAAATGAAAAGCATGGCTGTTGTAACAAGCCTTAAGCCTACACATATTCACAGAGAAAATAAATGATAGTCACGCAATAACCCTTTCCATCTGGGCCCCCACACTAAACATACACAAGGATATAGCCAATATCATCTCTGTGTTGTCTTTCTTTGTGCTTCTAATACATTGGAAAAGATCACATAGAGGCACTTTCTTTCTTTTTTATTTTATTTATTTATGCATGAGAGACACACAGAGAGAGGCAGAAGGAGAAGCAGGCTCCCTGTGGGGAGCCTGATACAGGACTCTATCCCAGGACCCAGGTTCACAACCTGAGCCAAAGGCAGATGCTCAACCACTGAGCCACCCAGGTGCCACAGAAGTACTTTCTTTACTTTTTTTCCCTGACAAGATTGTATCATGTATCATGATATCGAGGTGGTACTATATACACTTTTCTAACTCAATTTCTTCACTTCAATTTCATGTCCCTTGCAGGGACTCTTCTGTTTTAACAGTTTAAAATATCACACAATCTAGATGTTCTGTAATTTACCTATTACTTATTTATGGAGAATCAGAGTTAGCTTTTTTTAACTAGTAAAAATGTAATAAAACAAATGTCCTTATAGATATATTCTTAAGTACTGGTGCCTTTATTCCCCACAGTATGGCACATTTTTTTAAAGTGTAAATACTGAGTTCAAAGACTGTGAGTATTTTAATATTTTTGCTTACTGCCAGGTGACTTCCAAAAATCCGTAATGATCTGCATACCCATCAGCAATACATGACAGGGTCCATTTACCCACTTGCTTGTCATATCTGCTATTATCAATATTTTTAAGTTTTTCAAGTTTCATGGTTGAAAATGGTTACCTTCCTTGCTTTAGTGTGAATTTGCATTTCTAAAACCTAAGCCGTATGGTGAGATTATTCACAGAGAGGTCATAGACAGGTGCTCGACAACTCAGAGCAATTAGCAAGAAATCATGTCTGGATACAGTTTTCCCAGGAGAGAAAATAGTCTTCCTCAGACTCCTTCTTGAACTTTGGGAGATGAGAAATCACCACGAGGAAGGTAGATCACAAAGGGTGTAGAAGCAGGGTATAGAGGTGGTGCTAGGGCAACCTAGAGGAGTATTCCCTTCCACAGTATTCCAGAGGACTAGCCTCCTGGCAACATTAGACTTGCATCCTGGGCCATACTTTTGGCTTTGCCCTCTGACCACCGGTTGGTCAGTCCTTTCAAGCTTCATTTTCAACAAGTAATATGGCAACTGTGGACTACAGCCATGTTGTGAACTTTGTGTCACATGCCCAAATATGGCACTTAAAAAATAAATAAATAAAATTACTTCATGTATTTCACATACTTTACTTGATGTTCTACTAATGTTTTCTATGAAAAATAAATCAAAATGGTGAGTTCCCGTCTCCAGAATGAAAGCATTGCCTTTCTCACAAATCACAGGAGACTACTTACTAAGCCTCAAAACCTCATCCTAAGCACACCTCGGTTTGGTTCAATGAGGAAAGATGGTTTGCCAGATTGCAGCTTGGAAGTTAGATGAACTCTTTCAAACTGTGATGAGAAATGCACACACTCCCACTTGATATATGTTAGCAAGAAAATACTTTGAGTTCCCACATTTACATGGCAAATGACCATAGGAATGGAAATATACTGAGCATTTCCTTTAGATCAGGTGTATTTCTAACTTTTTAAAAATAAATCACATCATCTAACCCTCACTACAACCTTTTGAATACGAGTTAATCATTACCCTCATTTTACAGCCAAGGAAGGCATGGAGAGGCTGTCACTTACGCAAGGTTAATAGATGTAGTAAGTAGAGAAGGTATGGTTTAAACTGAGGCTATTCTGGTTTGAGGCCAAGTGCTTCTTTGACTGTTGACTGGTTCAGATTCACCAACTCATGAGCAGGAGAGATATAATCACCATTTTTTCCTGCTCTCCTTCCCCCAAAACACGTACTAAAGTTTAAATGTATTGCCTAATAATGAAGAAAAGTAAAGCTGCTTAAAATGGCAATGTTGGGTGACTAGTTAGCCTCATCTATGATATCCATGAATTAATTCAGCTGCCCAGTTTCAAGGGACTGGATTAAAATTTCACTTCTTGTCATGAAACCTCCTTACGGTATCCACTCAGTGTGGTTAGGAAAGAAACTGCAGGGCAGCCCAGGTGGCTCAGCGGTTTAGCGCTGCCTTCAGCCCAGGGGCTGATCCTGGAGACCCAGGATCGAGTGCCCACATCGGGCTCCCTGCGTGGAGCCTGCTTCTCCCTCTGTCTGTGTCTCTGCCTCTCTCTCTCTTTCTCTCTGTGTCTTTCATGAATAATTAAATAAAGCCTTAAAAAAAAAAAGGAAAGAAACCGCACTAGTTACTGTAACAGAAGTATTTGAATACAAGGATTTATTAACCAGTTGTTAGAGTAGATGTTCAAAGGGAACATGGAGATAGCACAGAGAGACTAAGTGCAGGGAATGACTATGGAGGATTGGCTCATAGAGGAGGAGGCCTGCACACCTGGGATCCCAAGCTTGAGAAGGGGGTGCTACCTGGCTCTCTCTCGGGCATTATAAGACTGGTTTGAGGTGTGGAGAAAATTGCAAATAAGAACCCTGAGCTGCTACCCACCATAAGAATGACGAATGACAGGGAGATGGAGAAAGCAGGAAGGTCCAACCATTTTTTCTCTATCCTCCAGTCTCTTGTCACCCTCAAGAGCTTCTAGTGACAGAGTCTACCAGGGACCCAGTTACAGCCCAGAAATGAGGTTTGTAGGGTTTCATCCCCAGTAGTACAAGACTGAGTTTGAAGCTGAGAAGAAAATATTTAATATGACCACATTCCACACTTTCAATTACTTGACATCCTTTCTGATCTTTCTACGCATATTTCAGCTTCTGTACCATGACAAACATAACTTTGTATTTCCCCCTAACAAGATGCAGTTTATTTCTTACAAACGAAGATGCTCTAAGTCTCTTCTTAAAATGAGGAGAGAGAGAGAGGAAATTTATCAGTAGAAAAATATTTTTTTAGGTTACTTAAATATATATGTTAGTAGTATATAAAAACCACTTGTTTTAGGCTCGTTAGTCTGCTTTAACACATTGCCATAGATCAGGGGGCTTAGACAACAGACAGTTATTTCTCACAGCTCTGGAGTCTGAGAAACCCAAGATCGTGGTGCCTGACGTCATGTGAGGGCCCACTTCCTGGCCTGTAGATGGCTGTCCTCCTGTTGTATCCTCACATAGTAGAGAGCAGAGAGCAATGTTCTCCTATCTCTTCTAAAAATATGGTAATCCCTTGGGGCATCTGCGTGACTCTCTGGTTGAGCATCTGCCTTTGGCTCAGGTCATGATCCCTGGGTCCTGGGATCGAGTCCCACATTGAGCTCCCCACAGGGAGCCTGCTTCTCCCTCTGCCTATATGTCTGCCTCTCTCTGTGTGTCTCTCATGCATAAATAAATAAAATCTTTAAAAAAATAAAAAAAATAAAAGCACACTAATTCCATTCACAGAATCTCTACCTTCATATCTATTACCTCCCCAAAACCCCACCTCCTAATACCATCACATTGGATATTAAATTCTCAACATAGGAATTTCATGGGGACACATTTGATCCCTAGCAACACTGAAGTGGAAATATTCAGGAGTGAATGGGTAGACTAATCTGTTGATCTAGAAGTTGATGAAAAAGATGAGTGATAAGAACGTAGGTTGGCTCCCCTGAAGGGGTTTTTAAGGACTTTGATTTTTGTCTCCATGGCTAATAAAGGGATGGTGGGGCTATTTGAGTCAAGAATAGTGATAAAAAAAAATATACTCTTTTACACAACGATTATTTCAGAGACCATGAGCAGGATTTTATGAAGACCAGCACAACAGTCCAGGTATGAAATGATGTGGGACTGGAAATCTGGACATGGTGGTTGGAAAAACATTCAGTGTACCCCCGAGCCCCATTCCAACCTCTATAATTGGCTGATAACAGAAGGAAACACCTTAGGGATTGGCCCAGGACTTTGCTGAGGCCTAAAGGGAATGGTCAGCCTGCTAAATTCCCTGCTTCAGAGAGGTGTGCAAATATGAGGATAATGTGAGAATAAAACCGTGAGGCCTTCAGTAGTCCATGGATTCCAGGACAGTCCAGGCACTCATCTTTTTTTCATCTAGATCACTACAGTAGCTTCGTCTCTGGTTCTTCTCTTTTGCCATGTGCCCCCAGGCAGACCCAATCAATTTTTCACATGGCAACTAGAGCTCTCTTTTCCAATGTGACTTAGGCCACAGTTCCCTCCTTGGCATTGCTCAGTGACTTCTCAATGCACACAGAATGAAATAAAGACGTAATACCCTACCCTGCCATGGTATTGCCTGATCTGGCCTCTGATGACATCTCTCCTCTTTTTTCTTTTTATTCACTCAGGCTACATTGGCCTTTTGAGTGTTGTTGTTTATTCCATGCTTTCTCTACTCTAGGGATTTGACCATGCTGTTCCTGTGTGGATATGCTTTTATGATCAGCCTCTCTTAAACTGCCAACCCCTACAGGCCTTTCCTGACCATAACTAAACTCTGCTACTTCCTCTCCTGAAACCCCATTTTTTCTTTAATAGGTTTTGTTCATGATGTTAAACTATGACAAAGCTAAATATAGACCTTTCTTCCCCCTTTGCCTGAATCTGCTGATAAGGCCAGGGAGAGCCCAACTTCCTGTTCTTTGTCTTGTGATCGATGAGTTAAGATCCGAGCTGTTTGTCATGATTGATTAGCTAAGATTAGAACTGTTCATTCTGAACTAATTGTCCTGAAACTCACTCTCCCCAGAGAAAAACATTTTTCTATGACTGCAACTTCCCTCACCTTCCCTCATCTACAGAGTGGCACCCCTGGAGACCACCCCTCTTTTCCCCTTTTGAGGCAAAACCACCTTGTGGAGCACTCCTATCTTTGGATCTGAAATACTTTCTCTATTAAAATAATCTGAATAAAATCAATTCCCTTCCTTGTCTGGTTTCTGTCTTTGATAATTATATTTTCACTGGTATGTTTTCTTGTCTAATGTGCTCCTCCTGACATCTCTTTGCTCCTCTCCTTCTACATACATTAGACTCTAAGCTTTATGAGAGAAGGGATCTTGCCCTTTCGGTTACTATGAAGGCACCAATGCACAGTTTCTTCTCATGTGCCTGACCATAGGAGACATTTCATAAACATGAGTGAATGAATGAATGAAAAATAAATGAATGTAAAAGCATCAGGTGTCTCTATGTAGTGATAAAACTTGCAGTGATGTGAGAGGCAGTGTCACTAAAGTAAGTGGCCAGGTGTGTGCAACAGTATCTGGCCTCCAGAAACAAGGGCTACAGGCTAAGGCAGGTTATTAGGGCAACATCCTGGAGGCTTGGGGTTCAGGCGAGGAATTCTATCCCAATGGATGATCTAGAGTACAGATTAAGAACTTTGGCCCAAATTCAGACCATAGATACCCCTCAGAAATAGTAAGAATAAGCCATAGCAAAAAGATGTAAACGTTCACACTGGCATGCCAAATCTAAAGTAACAAAATCAACTCTAAAACTCAAATGTATTATTGATCTACTACTGGCACCTTGTTCTAGTTTGGCTTAGGGCATGTAGGGTAAAGGTATTGCTATTATATGTTAGTTTAAATGGGGAAACACATGTAGTTATAATGGAAAAGGAAAAACAGGAAAAGATATAACTTGAGGTATCACTCAAGAAATGAAAATATTATTTTTCACTTATGAGTTTGGCAATGATTGGGAAAGATTGAGTGGTCAGGGAACCAGACTTTTTTTTTCTTTTTTTTTTGGAACCAGACATTCTTACCCATAACTTGCCGAAGTGTACATTGTTTGAAATCTTTTTAGCGTCAGTTGATAATAGGTACTGCTACTTAAAATGTTAATTCATTGAAACAATACAGTTTCTAGCAATATGTCTTGCAGATACGTGTATGCACTAAGATTAATCTCGCATATAATTACAGATCTATATATATTACAATTTGAAAACCATTTAATAACATTCTACAATAGTTGAATTGCTATAACTCATTTTCATATAATGGTTCATTGTTTCAGATTATTCTTGCTACTTTAACAATAAACCCCAATAACAATAAACCCCAAACTCATTGGCTTTATGGAGTGGAAGGTATTTCTTTCTCATATAATGTGTGAAAAGCAGATGCAAAACACAGTGACCAGGGGCACCTGGATGGCTCAGTCTGTTAAGCATCTGCGTTCAGTTCAGGTCATGATTCCAGGGTCCTAGGATCAAGTCCTGCATTGGGCTCCCTGCTCTGCTTCTCCTTCTCCCTCTGTTTGCCACTCCTCCTGCTTGTGCTCTCTCTCTAATAAATAAATAAAATATTTTTTAAAATTTTGAAAAAAAAAACACCTTGGTGACCAGTCCTACTGTGTGTTAAATACATGGTGAGTCAGCACCTTTTATTTCTTGCCATTGTGCAGGTGAAGACTTCCTAGGCTTCCCTCCCAGGGCTCTGAGCGTTGTGCACAGAATTCTCAGGGATGCACAAGTGCCATTTCCAGCACAACTTAAGGGACTTGCCATAATTTAAATCATATCTCTAATTTCCAGTCAGCAAAGAACAGGCTAGCATCTATCACTATGCTCTTTTCCAGGTAGCCCTTTGAAACTTTGCCCCTCCTAAACAATTTTGGGTCATTCATTTTGTAGGATCCCAGAGAGCATGTCTGGGAAAGTGACTGATTATGGTGCTATAGAATAACTGTGCGAGTTTTATTGTCTGTGGTTATTACATATTTGGGCAAATGGTTTGATTTGCAGTGCCTTGAAAATCAAATTTAATACTAAGAAGTGTTTATGATGGTTCTGCTACTGCTGTACTTTCTTTTTGTGAAATGAGTTTGACTCCTTTTTCAATTTTTTGAGGAGCACATCAGAACTTTCATTCTACCTTATATGATAACATTCTTTTTGTCCTTAGAGAAATTAAGGAAAAAATATGATTTGAAAAAAAGATTTAAAGATGTGAAACCTAATCACCATGAATGATTAACCAAATGTTTTTGCTATTGGCACCTAGACTCTAAGTGGATTGTCCTAGCAATGATCAGTTTGTGGAGATTTGAGGACACCAGGAAAAGTAGATTAGGATGAAACAAATTAGGATAAACCGTTTTCCTTATTTCCAATATTCCTCTTTGTATGAAAAACCCATTTTGATTGTAAAATATTTGTAATGGAAAAAATCAAAATTAAAATCTACAGGCTCCCCAGCACCTCTATCTGTTTAATAAGCCAGGTAGTGTTTGGTCAATATAGTAATTACATTTCTAAATTGAATCTATCAGTAGATGGGTGATATTTATAATTCTAATGGTCTCATTATCTAAGATATTAGGACAAATGGCAGAAAGAAATTAGTTCATTTTATTATACTTTTATTTAATTTTAAAACCTGTTTTTTTAAAAAAACCGATATAAAACAAGCATGGAGGTGATTTTTAAAAATTTATCATTTTATTGTTGGTAAGACGTTCATGAAAGTTAATATAATTTTTGTTTAAGGAAAATTCAGATTTTTTTACATCATTGCCATATTGACATGAAAGTATAAATTCTTAAACTGTGGAGTAAGCATTACTCTTAACTGTTGCAAGCTGCTAGTACCCTTATGCTGGATTTCCCAGTATTTAAAGCATACATAGCTACTTACCTAGTGGCTCCAGCCTAGCATGTATGTAAGTATATGTATGTGTGTTGGAGAAGAAATTATCTACAGTGTGTGTATGTATATAATACTTATATCTACATTTATCTATCTATGGTGTATATGTAATGTATGTTATACATTTTTAATATGTGCACATACATAATAAATATATTTAAATGTAATGTAACAAAATATATCATATAAATATAATATTATATTTTTATAGATCAGACCTGAAGAAACTTCATGCCTTTTAAATTCCCCCAGTGAGTATTAAGAATTCCCCAAGGCATGTCTCCCACCTGCACCATAGTCCAGACATCTTGGTGACAAGATTCTTTATCCCATCTCTTGTTCTGGCTTGCTGTGGTGACACTTACCATAGCAACAATACCTGATGTGATAGTGTGGAGTTAATACCTACAAAGCTGTCACTATCCCTGTTGCCAGCCAAGCATCACCATAGTAATTTCTGGTGCTCACCCACTTCTGGAGCAAAACTCTGCATCCGCAATATCAAACATGCAGATGTGTGCAAGTATCTCTTCCTAATACTGCTGGTTTAGTACGTCATCCCTGAAGAAGATTTTGGCACAAGTTCTTTGTGAAATAGTTTTATTTATTTATTTATTTATTTATTTATTTATTTATTTATTTATAATAAATTTATTTTTTATTGGTGTTCAATTTGCCAACATACAGAATAACACCCGGTGCTCATCCTGTCAAGTGCCCCCCTCAGTACCCGTCACCCATTCACCCCCACCCCCTGCCCTCCTCCCCTTCCACCACCCCTAGTTCGTTTCCCAGAGTTAGAGGAGTCTTTATGTTATGTCTCCCTAGTTCTTTTTATATTTCATTATTCACTGAATAGTCTTTTTTTAATTTTTTTTATAAATTAATTTTTATTGGTGTTCAATTTACCAACATACAGAATAACACCCAGTGCTCATCCCGTCAAGTGTCCCCCTCCGTGCCCGTCACCCATTCACCCCCACCCCCCGCCCTCCTCCCCTTCCACCACCCCTAGTTCATTTCCCAGAGTTAGAAGTCTTTATGTTCTGTGTCCCTTTCTGATATCTCCCACACATTTCTTCTCCCTTCCCTTATATCCCCCTTCACTATTATTCATATTCCCCAAATGAATGAGAACATACACTGTTTGTCCTTCTCCGATTGACTTACTTCACTCAGCATAATACCCTCCAGTTCCATCCACGTTGAAGCAAATGGTGGGTATTTGTCGTTTCTAATGGCTGAGTAATATTCCATTGTATACATAAACCACATCTTCTTTATCCATTCATCTTTCGATGGGCACCGAGGCTCCTTCCACAGTTTGGCTATTGTGGACATGGCTGCTAGAAACATCGGGGTGCAGGTGCCCCGGCGTTTCATTGCATCTGAATCTTCGGGGTAAATCCCTAACAGTGCAATTGCTGGGTCGTAGGGCAGGTCTATTTTTAATTCTTTGAGGAACCTCCACACAGTTTTCCAGAGTGGCTGCACCAGTTCACATTCCCACCAGCAGTGTAAGAGGGTTCCCATACACAAAGATAAACTCAAAATGGATGAAAGATTTAAATGTGAGACAAGACTCCATCAAAATCCTAGAGGAGAACACAGGCAACACCCTTTTTGAACTTGGCCACAGTAACTTCTTGCAAGATACATCCACGAAAGCAAAAGAAACAAAAGCAAAAATGAACTATTGGGACTTCATCAAGATAAGAAGCTTTTGCACAGCAAAGGATACAGTCAACAAAACTCAAAGACAACCTACAGAATGGGAGAAGATATTTGCAGATGACGTATCAGATAAAGGGCTAGTTTCCAAATCTGTAAAGAACTTCTTAAACTCAACACCAAAGAAACAAACAATCCAATCATGAAATGGGCAAAAGACATGAAGAGAAATCTCACAGAGGAAGACATAGACATGGCCAACATGCACATGAGAAAATGCTCTGCATCACTTGCCATCAGGGAAATACAAATCAAAACCACAATGAGATACCACCTCACACCAGTGAGAATGGGGAAAATTAATAAGGCAGGAAACAACAAATGTTGGAGAGGATGCGGAGAAAAGGGAACCCTCCTTCACTGAATAGTCTTGATCTCAGGCATATGTCCTGGGGCCTGGGTTAGAAGGTCATTGAGGTAACTGACACTGCTACTTTCACTATTAACTGCTCCACTCTGATGAGGCTTATATTCCTTGGACCACAGTTATAAACATGACGTCTCCTTCCGTCACTGTGGGTTTTTTCTCAGAAGTTTCGTGTTTTATCGTGGAACTAGAACACTGAAGACTTACTCTACAAGTCCCTCCTTTCCCCATACACAGACAAGGTTTAATCTTAAGATGGACAAAACTTAACCTCAAGTTGGGATCCTGTTATAAATATTGATGACACAATATGTCATAAAAGAGACTTTGTTAGCCAGAATAAATGGAAAAATTCAGACAAAGAGACATGGTGTTTACTGCTGCCATAACAGATATTTGAGAGATACTATATCATAAACTAAGTATAGCATTTGATATCTCTATTTCAAAAGGGGAAGGGCTTTTAGCAGCTTGAAAAAAATGAAAAACATTAGTAGGGTCAGCTCATGTATAGTAACTCTACCCTCACACCCTGAAAATGTCTTACAAGGAGAGTAAAGACTGGAAAACCAGTTAGACCACAAATTGTTCAGGAACCTAGACATTATCTAATCAAGCCAAGTCTACTTCATCCTGGATACACAGTATAATTAGAAAGAAGGTGAATTGTTATAGGAGTGAGAATTCTAAGTTAAAAGATCCATAGACTTAAAGGATAAATGCTACTTAAAATATGATGATTACAGCAAGATGAGCCCTGACCTGTGCAGAGGAGCGTAGGTGGACTCTATAATGCATGTTACTGCTTCACTCTTTAGTACACATCCCTCCATCCATATAATCCCACAGGATAGTTGCAGAAGCTCTGGATAAATAAGCTCTGGAGAATTACTAGTGTTGCTGGGGATTTTGAAATGGATAGAGGCTCCAGGGCAAGGATTACCTTGCATCACTTTTGTGAGTGAAGCAGCTCACATAGCATTACTAGAGATAAAGAGGGATATTTTTCAATCTCAATGTGACAATCTCAATGTGTCAACCAAAAAGAAAGACATGAAGATAATGAATTGTCGTGTATCCAGGAATATACCACTAAATTATATAAAACAGAAGACTGAAATAAAAAGGGAAGCAGACAAATTCTCAACCACACTGAGAAACTTTTACATGCTTTCACCATAAATTTATAGAACTAGCTGACAAAAAGAAATTATTAAAAGCATAGAAGATATAAATAACAATAAACAAAGCTTAATCTAATCAATCTATTTTAAACAATGCAACTGACAACTGGAAAAATAACCGAGGTGTTTGAAGTACAGATGGAATATTTACAGAATTTATGACAGAAGTAACCTACAGCAAAATTCAAAAAAATTGAAAAAATTTAGATTATATTCTCTTTTAGTTATAAACTGAAAGATTACTAAACTATAACTAAAAGATGACTAGTTAATGCCCATTCATTTTGAAATTAAGCAATACATTTTCAAAAACCCATGGATCATAGAAGAATCATAAGCAAATAAAAAAATTTGAAATAAATAATTACAAAACTATGACATATAAAACTTGTGGAATATAGATGAACCAAGTTATATAGGGAAATTGCTATACTTATATGTACCCTAGAAAAGCAAAATGACTGAACAATCATAATCAAAGTATTTCCCCAAGAATGATGAAGAAAATGAAGAGAAAATTAAATCAAAAACAAGTAAAGGGAGATAAACAATGATGAGGAAGAATTGATAAAGTAGAAATCTATCATGGAGATCATCTATATAGCCCCAAACTGACTCTTTAAAAAAGAGATTGGGGGATGTCAGTGCCTCAGTGGCTAAAGCCGCTGACTTCAGCTCAGGTCATGATCTTGGGGTCCTGGGATCAAGCCCTACATCAGGCCCCATGCTCAGAATGGAGTCTGCTTGTCCTTATTCCTCTGCCACTCCCCATGCTTGTGCTCTCTCTCTCTCTCTCTCTCAAATAAGTAAGTAAATAAAATCTTTTAAAAAATAAAATTAAATTAAAAAAAGAGGTTGATAAACCACTGGTACCATTGGCTGAGAAAAAGAGTTAAGAATGTGAGAAAGAAGGTACAAATAGTAAATATGAGGGATAAAAATTGATATATTAATACAGATCCCAAAACATTCAATGGTTATATTATGAACAAATTTTTTATCAATAAATTTGAAAATGTGGATATAATGTATAGTTTCTTATAATTTTTCTTAATTTCTTAAAATGAAGCTAACTTATTGAGATGCCTGGGTGGCTCAGCGGTTGGGCTCCTGCCTTCGGCTCAGATCGTGATTCCAGGATCCGGGATGGAGTCTCACATTGGGCACCCAGGGAAGAGCCTGCTTCTCCCTCTGCCTATGTCTGCCTCTCTCTCTCAGTTGGTGTCTCTCATGAATAAATAAATAAATCTTTTTAAAAAAACAAAAAAAACCAACTTATTAAATTTGACACAAAAGAAATTGAAATATATATATACATATATATATGTGTATATATATAACTTTTTTTTTTTAGAGGAGGGGAGAGGCAGAGGCAGAAGCAGAGGGAGAGGGAGAGAGAATCTTAAGCAGGATCCACTTCCAGCATGGAGCCTGACTCAGGGAGGATCCATCTCACAACCCTGAGATCATAACCTGAACCAAAATCAAAAGTCAGATTAAAAAAATTATTATAATTTAAAATGAAACCAAAATGAAGCAAACAGAATACCAGGCACACATAATATCTGTGATGAATTCTAATATCAAGAGAGGAAAGAAAAGGACTATTACACAAAGTCTTCCTTCACACAAAGGGAACATTAAGTCATTTTCTAGGGCTAGGATAACACTAATAAAAGTGTGTATACTTTTATACACACACACATATATGTATATATATATATATATATTATATCTATGAAGGGCATTACAGAAATGAAAAACAATAAATTACTCTCATTGGTTACCATAAAAGCAATTTTCTTTTGATTTGCTTTTACCATTATTTACATGTCCCCTGTATCCAGCTTGTTGGACCTACTGCCATACTTGGGACACTGGGCAATCCAGTCTTTGAAGGTACTTAGTGAGGTTTGGACTTATGCTGAGAAACCCACAGAAAAGCACTATTCAGGTAGGATCAGAGGCCCCCCACTTAAAACCTTTTCTGAGAAATCGTAGGTTTCATTACTGCTCTGCCTTCCCAAATTCACTTGGGATTATTCAGGTTTCTTTTTCCAGCCTCTTAGCTTGGGTTAGAAACATGGGCATGTAAGTGAACGACCCTACTTTATAATAAATTTAAGCTCACTGAAAAAAAAAAAAAGGTTTCTCTAAAACCTCAAATTTTAGCAAACAGAATCCAAACAAAAAATGTCAATACATCACAGTTAACTTTAGTTTACTTCAGATCTGCAAAATTAACATCTGAAAATATAATCAATGTAATCCATCAGAATAATTGAATAAAGAAGAAAAATCATGTCATCTCAAAGGATTAGGCAAAACATTTCAAAGAACTAAACATGATTAAAGATTTTAAAACAATACTTAGGTAACTACTCATAAAGGGCTCC
Organism: Nyctereutes procyonoides; assembly: GCF_905146905.1. Classification (NCBI taxonomy): domain Eukaryota; kingdom Metazoa; phylum Chordata; class Mammalia; order Carnivora; family Canidae; genus Nyctereutes; species Nyctereutes procyonoides. The sequence continues at coordinate 6,296,972 of NW_026575030.1, read as the reverse complement.
CCTTAAACTAAAAAACCCAAAGCACCCATCATACCCCTTGGTAAGGTGTTAGATAGAGAGTGAGAGAAATATGTTCACTGTGACCCTTGAATTCAGTAGTTTACAGAAACTTCCAGCCAGTTCAATTAAGTTAGAAATTACAAAAAGTAAAGAAAAAAGAAAGCACATAAGGGTTGGAAAAGAAGAACTAAACAGCTATTATTTGCATATGAAATCATTCCAAAGAACCAACACATAAACTATTAACATGAGTGAACCTGTAAAGTTTACTGGATGTAATATTAATGTATAAAACTCAAATGTATAACTAAATACCACCAACAATCAGAATTCTACTTGAAGAGTACCACTTAAAATAGCATAAAAAATCAAAATACCCAGCATAAAATATGTGCAAGAGCTCAATATAAAAAACTGTAAAACATTATTGAGAGAAATTAAAAAATAAATAGATAAAAAACTTCACACATACATGTCATGTTAATGCAGTAGAAAAACCAATAATGTAAGGATGCCAGTTCTCTCCAAATTGACTGTTAAGAAATATATAAATGTTAAAATTTAAAATTTACAGGTTTCTTTCAAATTTAAAATGAAATGCAAAGGACTGAAAATAGAATAAAAAACTTGACAATAGAAGATAGGAGGACTTTCTTCCCTGAATATCAAAACTAATGATGAAAATGTAATATTAAAATGTATATATTTATATATATTTAAGAGAGTGTAGTATCAGCACAAGGGTAATCAAATAGTTGAATAGAATGAAGTAAAGATTAATAGATGCTTGATTTTTGCCAAAGATTTCACTGCAGATCAAATAGGGGAGAAGATAGGCTTTTGAATTATTGGTGGTAGGGCAAGTGAATATCCATAACACATATATACTTCATCCCAATGCAAAAGTTATTCCATGACTATTGTTGATCTAAATTCTCAAGATAAAGAAATATAGCTTCCAGCAGTTAATACGCAACAATATCTATATAATTTGGGAGGAGGGAATGATTTCTTCAATAAGATACAATGAACACTAGCCATGAAGTACAAGGTTGATAAATTAGGCTATTAAAATTAAGACCTTCTTTTTATTAATAGACTTGGGAAAGACAGTGAATATACAATGCACAGACTGGGAGCAAACATTTTCAACTAATATAACTAATAAAATGATTATATCCAGAATATATATAACTGTATTCAGAATATATAAAAACTTCTAGAAAACTATAAACAAGTAAAAGAGAACAAACCAATTTTTAAAAATGTTCACGTGACATTAGAAGTTACTTCAAAAAGTTCGTTATCCAAATAGCTAGTAAACATAAAAAGTACAGAGATATTCAAATAAAAAACATTATGAGTTATACAACAATATTGTTAAAACTAAAACTTAAAATAGCGAAATTTGACAAAGTTGTGGTTCAACTGGAATTCTTTATACTGTTGGTGGCAATTCAGATATTATAAATATTTGGGAGAACTGGTTGTCACTATCCAGTGAAGCTGAATATATGGAATTCCACTCCTACCCCTATGTAATAGACATGCTCACACATATGCACCAAAAAGCCTACATTAAAATTGTAATGATAGCATTATTCATAATAGCCAAAAATGTGAAAAAATGGCCATAAATAATAGAATGGATGAATATATTTTGCTTTTTGTTTTCATACAGTGGAATACTATACAGCAAAGAGAATGAATAGCTACACAAAACTACACAAATGAATCTCACAATTATAATGTAGCCAGATACTAGTACATACTATATGATTCAATCTAAGTTCAAAAACATCATACTTTACCTGTGGTTTCAGAAAACATGTTACAGGCTGATTTTGAAAGGAGAAAGAGTTAAAGATTGGGAAAGACAATACACTGGGGTTTTACACATAGTGGTGATGTTCTTAGTTTCGATTCAGCTGATGATCGCACTGGAAGATTCATGAAGTCATATTCCTAAAACTTTTCCATTTTCTCTTCTGTATATTATATTTCAGAAAAAGTTGTACAGGGCATATCTTCTTCAACAAGGTGATTCAACATTATTAAGAATACATCTTTGCATCCCTTAGAATCATCTTTCCTCCTATACCATGAGACATGATATTATAGCTGAATATTTATCTATGTCAACTTCTGGGGATGTAGAATGTATGTCCCATCATAAACTTCTGGTACTGGGGTCTTTATTGTTGTAGGTCAGGCCCCAAATATTAATGCCCTTTTCTTCCTCCTGACCTCTGAGTATGGATGTAGGTGAAAAGTTCCCAGAAGTTTTCATTCTTTTTTTTTAAGATTTTATTTATTCTTTTGAGAGAGACAGAGCATAAGCAGGGGAGAGGGGCAGAAGGAGAGGGAGAAACAGACTCCCCACAGAGCAGGGAGCCCAATGTGGGGCTCTATCTCAGGACCCTGGGATCACTACCTGACCTGAAGGGAGATGCTTAACGGTCTGAGCCACCCAGTCACCCCAGTTTTTATTCTTAACCCACTTTTCTCCCCCAAAACTTCACGATGGAGATTATATGCTTTCTGGCATGTTTTAAATTATTTTAGGATTTAATTATCTTCATATACTTAATTTATTTTCTGACATTATGATGTAGTACAGCTCAATGAGCAAAAACTCATTGCTGTCATACAGCCCTGGTTATAAATATCACCTGTGTATTTTTTAACTGTGTGATTTAGGGAAACTTAAACTCACTGGGACTCAATTTTCTCATTTCAAAAGAAGAGTAACAATGCTTACTCAGTAATTTACAGTAAAGGATGGAGTAAAATAACCAATGAACAATACTTTATATTGAATTTGTGTCATAGAATACTAATTCCGTTCTCCTCATAAATTATTTTTTTGAATCAAAGTGGTCAATGGAAAAATACCTTTTATGTAATAGAGAAATTAATACCTTTTTTTTCTTTGCAAGAGTATAGAATATTTAGAGGACATTGGTATTTTTAGGATGAAAAATGTAGAATGAATTAAACTCATTAATTTTCCATATATTCTCTAAAATTATTTTTCATAAATCTTGCTTGTCAAATAAGAGGTTCAAATAAAAAGCTCCGTGAGAAATTTCAATAGGAAACAAAATGTATTAAAAGTATTATTAGCTTTTTAATGGGACTCCAGTTTCAACATTTATGTAAAGGCTTTTTAAAAATGCAGCTGGAGTTTCATTAAAAATCTAAATTAAGAAAAGAGATGCTTTTCTTAAACTGACCAAATCTGTATATTTTTCCCCCTACAACTACCAGAGATGGGGGAAAGGAAGTGAGAACACACAAGGCTTTTAAGGTTGATGGCCAGAACTGGCATATTATCACCTTTGCCTTTCTGCCATTGACCTCAACCAATCAGAAAGCATAGTCCAAAGTCCAGGGATCAGGAAAGCACAGTCACCCCTGCTGAAGCTGCAGGGGAGGTGAAGCAACAGTTTAAAATATCACAGGTACTATAATTTTATGTAAGACTAATTAGCTTATAGCTAATTATGGACTTAAACCAAAAAAATCTTTAATTCATTTATTTGCTCATTAACACAGTCAACAACTAAATGAATATTTAAGGAATATCAGGTACTTCTGTGAAGTTAGCAAATCACTGACTCCAGATTTAAAAACATTAGTTATCACTTCATTTGTTCATGTATTCAATACAAATTCTCATACTTCTAGTATGTTCTATGTCAAGTTATTTGGCAAATGTTTTCCAAAATTTAGCTATCTTGTATACCCAACGATTCTATCTATACTCGATAAAATAATTCAATGACCTATATTTATGGAGAGTTCTTCAGGAGTCCATTAAGGAAAAGTAAGCACTTTTTATAGATGATTTCTTTTTTTTAAGATTTTGTTTATTTATTCATGAAAGACACAGAGAGAGAGGCAGAGACACAGGCAGAGAATGAAGCAAGCTCACCCGCAGGGAGTCCGATGTGGAACTCAATCCCTGGATCCAGGATCACTCCCTGAGCCAAAGGCAGATGCTCAACCGCTGAGCTACCCAGGCAACCTCATAGATGATTTCTGAGATCCTCTATAAATGTAGATGAGATTGGTAGGATCTATTTAAAGAATCCTGGGTTAACATTTTATGATAATTTTTTTTTCCAGATGTTGCCAACTGTTGGCCTACTGATTGTGTTCAGCCACACATGAGCTTTGTTTGGTCAGCATCAAGGTTAAACATTCTTGCATTTGAATATATTTAGGATGGCATATATCCGCTGGTTTATCACATCACTCTCTACTTGTAAACTAAGGACTTGTTCTATCTGTACATTTGTTAAGCTTTCATATCCCCAAAGTATTTGATTTTGTAACCTTTGCTTGATGGCCTATAACATTGGAGCACTGGTTACCATTCATGCATGTATTTGAACTGTTTCAAAACTAGTGAGAAAGATTGGAGGCTTTCTTATAAGTTTCCTAGCCCTAATAAATTATGTGAACTGACCATTTAAACAGAAACATGTAATATCCACACTTCAGATGGGGAATATAAACGAAGTAAGCAATCAAGGTATCAGTCTGAGTTAAAAATGCAAAAGCAAATAAGACACAGTTATTGTCCTCAGTGAGTTCACTTTCTAGTAGGCAATCAACAAACTATTTTTGATGGGGCAGGATAAAGCTTCCACCTGGACTGAGTCTTGAAGGCAAATAGTGTTATAGGTAAATGAGGAAAAATGAAAGGAAAAATAAGGAATAAGGAAAAATTTCAAGTGCAAGGAAGCATATACGGCAACAATCACACATGACTTCTTGGGTGAAAAGGGGGTATATCTGAGCTCCTGAGACCAGATGATGAAGAGCCTCCTCTGCCATGCCAAGGTATGCTCCTCCAGCCTACTGTCTATCCACTTATCAGTCGTCTATATCTGGATAGTTCTGTGTCTCTATAATAGCTATTGCTAATTGCCTCTCCTGTATCCATCCTGCCCTTATTCAATTCTATCTGAGGGAAGGCAATATGTGTGAAAAAATATCTTGACTTTCCTACATGGCATTTTGTAGTTAGGTTTTTTGATAAGGCCCTCGTTGTGGCAAACAAAATGTGAGTGGAGGTATTGGTTAGGGCCTTCAGAAGAGCTATTACTACCCAGATAAAGAGAAACAGATTCAGCTGACACACGTCTTTTTTCCCCTTTACTCTTTGTTTGTACTCTTACTGGTACATGAAACATGGACATAATACCTGGCATTTTTTTTTGTCATTTTGAGAACATAAAGCTGAAGGCCAAATGCTAAGGGGTGGGGGGCAGGAAAACAGAATAGAAGGCAACTAGGTCTCATGATGGCATCATGGAACCAAATCAGCCCTCAACTCCCTCTTTCTGGACACTTTGCTTCTGTGGAAATAATAAATCTACTGCTTGTTTAGACCACATGTGGTCAGATTTTCTGTGTCTTGCACTCTTGATTAATAAACCATTGACCACTATAATAGACACCGGGAGTCATAATGTCCTTAGAATTGTGATAATTTCTATTTGTAGTAGATTCCAAAATAACAAGAATGTGGCCTTTGATTCTCTTTAACGTATGTTTAATAAAGGAAACTTGTGCTTCTATACTGACTACTCTTTCTGTGAGCCAGGAATCCAAGTACCTGAAGACATCCACTAACCTTCCCTGGAAGGTTCATTCATAGACTCATCTACATACTTACTACTCCAGGTAATTTAATATTTTTCCTAACACTACTTTGCTTTAAGAGAGAATCTGGTCATCCCGAGATACTCTCACTTAAGTAACAACTTCTATATTTAAACCTTGAATAAGATATGATCACTCAGGAGTTTAATTTTCCTGTGTACAAGAAAAAGGATGCAGGTCACAAGTATGGCATTTGTTGGATATAGGGTATTGTGGGGGGATAGATAAAAAGAGCCACACATGTAGAGGGGTAGTTGGACACCATAAGAAAGCCATTCTGAAAGAGTAAGACATTAAAATGTATTCATTTTCAGCAAGGCTATTCTTTTTCTCTGAAGTATAAAAGAAGGTGTTTGGGCATAGGTTCTTGCCATTAACTTTTGACGCAGAGGAAGAAAAATGACTGGCAATTCTCTTCGGGTAAATCTGCTTCTTTTTCTCCAAGAGCCAGCATAGTATCTGTTCAGTGACTTCCTAGGTGGAAGTAATGGTAGGAGATTTTCTTCCTCAGCTGGAAGGGAAAATTTTGCTCTTTATAACCAACCTGAAAAGAACCCAGCCCCCTGGGCATGTGCTGGGCCTTGGTGCTGGCTTGGTTGAATCACATATCTTGGACTCTCCCAGCAGGGAATACTAATGCCAGCATGAACAACTGTGTACCTTCACATGGTCAAAACATTCTCATTTTCTTTGCTAGGAATGAACATTATCAGAAAAAAATAAGAAATGACTGTGGTCTGATAAAAAAAATATGTTTTCCAAATGGGAATGAAGTTATAAGAGAACCTTTTCTTTCTGTGATAAGCTACTTTGTCTTCCATAGACAATTTTAGCTAACATGTGGCAATTCATGTTTGAAAACCTTACTGCCAAATCCCACATGTTTATGATTTCCTTAAAGATCAGGCTGTATTCAAGTCTCACACCACTGAGCTGTGAATGTTTAAACATAAAATAAATCTTTTGGCTTGTAAAGTGTGTCAATTTTCCAAGGGATGTTGCCTTTATATTGCATGAGAAACTTTTTATTGGAATAATGGGAAATAAGAAAAAAAAAGGTTCCAGAAGTGTAAGTGGTTTTTGAGGTCATCCAGTTTGATGTTTAAAATATGTTTGAATAATTCCCATGGATTCCTGAATGATGATATTTCAACCCTGAGAATGCGTTGAACAAAACACTTAAATGATTCAGGTAGTCGATTTTATTTCATTGATCAATTTTCTATTCATCACTGTCAAAAGATTTCCATTTATTTATTTATTTATTTATTTTCCTCTTACTTAAAATATTTTCATTAGTACAAATGCTTTCTCAATTAAGTTACTAATAAAAATATGATTGTTGATCAATTTTTTGACCAAAAATAAATTTTTACTCATCAATTTTGATATCCCTTTTTGTGGCCTTTATTTCCACTAATTCCAATTTTCCCATGACAAGTAATAGAATGTATTTAGTTCCCAGGAAATGTGAGAAATTTTTGAGACAAATATAAGAGAGACAGAGATGGAAAGGAGAGTGAGTGAGAAGAGAAGTGATGAGAACAAATGAACAGAAAGGAGTCTGTTAGTCATCAACACTGAGAGGAAGCATGTGGTGTCAATACAAACCAGAGAGCCAAGAAATCATGTTGGTAATATCATAGATGGTGACCCGATTCAGGTTCTTCTTCTGACTGAATGCAACTCTAGCATAAGAAGGTGAGATTTGACCTGTCCTTCCCCTGCAGGGGTATCGCTTCAGTCTATTATCCAGTGTGGGTTGTACCTGGCACCAAGCAGGGTTTCCACTTTGACTCTGAAGTCCTACATCACCAGAGTTCATCTTGTGTTTGAGTGTGGATATAATTTTGTGACTGTCTGCCTCCATTTGTGCTATCATTGATTTGTATTTGAGTGGAAGACAGATGGAGCCCCGAGAGTCAACTTTCGAGCCATCCATGAGACAAATCACAATCCCATTTTAATGAACGAAGCACAGATACACTGTGTATCAGGTCCTTTGCCATCATCATATTAGTCACCTGGCTGTATTTCATTGTATCCTTGGAGATTGGAAGTGTTCAGCACTCTTTAATCACTCTTTTATATATCTTGGATTTTGTTTCTTTTATTCATCTCATTCAATACTTGGAATTAAATGAATATTCTTTCTCTCAGACTTTACAATCAATAGGGATGCACAGTAGAGAAAAATCTCTCATAAGCCTAACTATTTCAGTCAATCTACAATTTAATTGATTGAGTACCCACAAAATATCAGGCCCTCTAGTTGTTTACAAAGATTTGGAAAGCTTACAAATTATTTGGCACTTTAAGTTACTTACAAATGCACTTTTTATTTGCTTGACAATGCTATTCATTTTTCCATAAAGGGATGATTTATGTTGGCTTTCATTTTTACATTATCCATGGACTCTAGTCAAATGACAGTGTCACCCATCAGTTCCTGGGGGGTTGCAAATTCTACCCTTAGCAAGTTATTCCTTTAATTGGAGTGAGAGTTTGGAACTGCTGCCATGCCTTGACTCATAATCTCAGGGTGTCCTTAAATGTTATGTTATCATTAATTATCCAAAACAGAGCCCTTGTAGTCTATCCAAATGATCAAGAGATGGATGAGCTCACCACCAAGAGAACAGTGAAAGCAGCTGCACATTGAGATGCTGGCCAATACATATATATATATATATATATATATATATATATATATATATATATAATATGTGTTTCCCAGGACATTAGGGAAAGAAACAGACTGATCCTAAATCATGGCAAATATCAATAAGGCTTTATTGCATGGCATACATTTCTGAAGCTTATGTCCTTTTCTCTGGCCATCACAGTGGAGTGGGGAGAGCTAGAAGTTGAATCAGACACTCGGGTTTTCATTTTGGTAGTAACTTTCTTTCTTCCAATTCATCAAATATCTATTGTGTACCCACTATGGACTTGGCACAGTGTGAGGTACTAATGATACAACTAGGCTCAAGACTGATTTAATGGAACTTAATTGAGTAATGATACAACTAATTATTGAAGTATAATTGCAATGAGTGCTACACAAAAACAAAGCATATGAAAGTGCCTACCCTGAGAAAACCTAACTCTGGTTAGAAGTTGGGAGAAATCTAGAAAGGTTTTCTGAATAAATAAAATTTAACCCCAAACTTAAAAGAGTCAGTTAAAGACAAGTTAAGTAAGGACAAGATACAAAGGAGTATCAAGAGCTCTAGGCAGAAGAACAGCATGTGGGAATGCTCTCACAGGGTTGATTGGTACACCCAGAACTACAGGGTCTGTAGGCAATGCAAGCTGCTTATATCACTGGGTATAAATGGCCTCTTCCATGAAATACCATGATAGCAATATCTTTCTTGGATGGACATGATGAAAAAGAATGAGTTTATATAAAACATCTGGTGTGCATACACATACATACACATGGGGGAGAGACTGCAAAATAAAATCACAGTTTTTTCGTATGAAGCTGAATTTTATGTGAATTATAGAATTTTTCATGAAAATCATCCCAGATGACACTTTCTTTATAGATGATGTCAATAAAGCTTGTTATTTACCCTAGATTACAACATTGCTTAAAGGTAGAGCTAGTCATGCATTTTCTGATCCTGAATTCATTGCTCTTTTTTTTATGCAGTGAGTTTCAAAATAAATTATTTGTTCGAATCACATATTACTCAAGATTACATATTAACTGTTGAAGTCAGAACTTGAACCCAGATCTGCCTAATAGTAAAACCTATGCTATTTATACCAAATTATAGTGGTACTCAATAAATGAATGAAACAAATAAATGAATGAGTGAATGAATATGCAAAGCTTAGCAGGCAGTATTGTGAATTAGGCAGTGTTTTGATTGACACACAATAATAGTTTTGAGAAGAATATTTTTATCATTTAAGAATTTTTAAAAACAGAATCCGTCTCTGGCTATATGAGATAAAAGAGGGTGTTGTTGTAAGAAACTAAATTGGTGGAAGCCTTGGAAAATAAACAATTCCAGAGTTTGGCAGCAAGAACAACCAGACTGGGATTTTGCTGCTGCTTTCAATATGGACTCCATGGCAATAGTGGATGCATTCCAGCCATTAACTCATGTTTGTGGTGCTTGTGTTGATTCTAGATAGCTTTGTGGGAATATCTAATTGGCTGAGCAAGGGTCAAATGCTTCTGCCAGGGAGTGAGGAGACAAAATTTCCGGTGAGGGAGGTAATACATTATGTCCCTCTAATATTATAAGCAATGGGGATTTATATAAAAAAGTGAAGGAGGTTGGATGTTTGACAACCAAAATAATAAAATATTTCACTACAGAACTTTTTTCTGAATAGTGATGAAAGTAGGAAGTAAAGTAAAAAATAAGTTTAAGTCAACTAATACTTTGAATTTGTCTTAAAGAGTTTTCAGTCATACTATGAGAAAGCAGAAGATTCATTCTAAACAGCTAAAAGCAAGAGAGGAAAGAAATCAATATTAAAGTAAAGGATTCTGAAGCCACATTGAAATGGAAGCAAAGAATTAAATATGCAAATGTCCTTTTTAAATTTGAAATATAGCAGCTTTAGTATGCATTCACTGACCTACTACATGAGAATAAAAAATATTAGTGAGGGAGAAAAGAACAAAAACTAAAGGGTTAATATATATATATATATATATATATATATATATATATATATATATTGAGAATTACGGCTCTATTTTAGAAGCATTAAAAAAAACATTACAAAGTACTCAAATTAAATTATTCACATTGTGGGAATGAATGGTAAAACGTCCATCACGTTTTTTTAGCAGAAACAAAAATAAAACAAAAAACCCCCAAAAGCAAACACTCATACATGGATAAAATACGCTGGTTTTTTGTCTTACTTATTGATTTACTTATTTTCCAAAAGCATAAAGCTTTGTTTCTATCATCAGTTTGGGCAGAATATCAGTTCTAAAATATGGGAAACAACAGTGCATTTTTTTTGTCATACACAGGCACATGTATTTATAAGAAGGGATTTTGTGATAATTGGCTGGAATGAAGGTTGTATTACTTGTGGGTCTCATCGTCCTCTCATTCTATATCCTCTGTCACTACCAAGAGCAAAAAAATTGTTGATTAAGCCCTTTGTTTCTCAGTGAAGTCCTTAGACAAAGGAGGTCTCAAAATGGCACAATATTCATAGATCATGGAATGCTTTCTCATTCCCTCAGAGGATTTGAAAAAATACCAAAGATTATGGGTGTTTCCTGCATGTAAATTTCTAGAGAGAAATATCTTCATAAAGAATGCAGGCAATTCTGGGTACCATCTGAACCTGTCCAGCTCCACATAGCTCTTCCTTTAATGCCATAGTTCTTCCTTTCCAAGACTTTAGCAAGCTAGCAATTAAAGAAAGATGTACAGACCTCTAGAAAGAGGCATGATAAATAACAGTTAGAGCATGCTGAAGTCTTAACATGGTTCCAAGTGAGGAACTTCTACAGATTCACTCTAATCTTTACAAAGGCCTTATATAATAGATACTATTGTCCCAAGTTTCTTTGAAAAAGGGTGGCCCAAGGAGGTTAACTAAGTAGCTAAATTGCTCAATATCACATAGCTCTTAAATGGTGGATTGAATCATGGGCTCTTCAAGGCCCAAGTAAGCCTCTGCCTACCACTTCCCCTTTGAGGAAGATTTATCAGATTTATTCTGTGCCTCCTCTACTTGTGTTTCAGCATTTAGACTTTACAATTTGGCTGGAGAATAATCAAATAAAGAAGATATTTTTATGTTAGGCATGTTGGGTTCATTTTCATCAGCTATGGACATTTTGGCTCTTCACCTGAAGTAGGGTAGGTCTTTCCTGAGTTTCCAAATAGCATAAAGTTCACAAAATGAGAGTAACCAAAAGCATTAGTTTGTTTGGGTTCCGTTTCAAATTCTCATTCCTCTAATGTTTTTCCTGATTCTTTTCTGTTGTGCGCATACCTGCTTCATGGGAACCATAGCTCTTTCTGTTCTACTCTTACCAGCAGCTACCTAGTGAATCCCTATAGAGTTACTTATGAAACTTGTGAATATCATATAATTTTCAATATTTATAATTATGTAGTCCTTGTAGAATCTGATGAGCACTATAAAAATCATTTTCAAGGGGATCCCTGGGTGGTTCCGCGGTTTAGCGCCTACCTTTGGCCCAGGGCGCGATCCTGGAGTCCCGGGATCAAGTCCCATTTTGGGCTCCTGGCATGGAGCCTGTTTCTCATCCTGTCCCTCTCTCTCTCTCTCTCTCTCTCTCTCTCTCTCTCTCTCTCTTTCTCTCTCTATGTCTATCATGAATAAATAAATAAAATCTTAAAAAATAAATAAATAAAATTGAAAAGCAGGAAAATATCATTTAAAAAAATCCTTTTCTGGGGGCATCTGGGTGGCTCAGTAGTTGAGCGTCTGCCTTTGGCTCAGGTTGTGATCCCAGGGTCCTGGGATGGAGTCCCACATCGGGCTCCCCACAGGGAGCCTGCTTCTCCCTCTGCCTGTGTCTTTGCCTCTCTGTGTGTGTGTCTCTCATGAATAAATAAATAAAATCTTAAAAAAATCCTTTTCCTACTACTATCAAATTAATACATTCACATAAAATATTCAAAATCTAAATTTACTCTCCGGAGGTGAAGATTCTGGAATGGTGGCATGAAAAAAAGGTTAAAATATCCTCTCTACAGCAAATATACATGTGGGAGGAAAAATGATAAAAAGTAACCACTTCAGGGCTGGAAGTAAACCAATAGCAAACAACAAGTTGAGAAGCACTTATTCATAAAATGCTACTGGAACCTGTAAGGACAGTGGGAGCTCTAGCCTTTTTTTGTGCAACCCCTCATATCCCTTTTGCCCAATTCAGGTGAAGTGATAGTTTTTCCAAGTGATAGTTTTGCAGCTGGCCCTGAAAAAAACAGAAGTCATGTGTCCAGAGGGTCTAACTTAATTTGGCTCCAAGGTCAAATGCTACATTCACATTACTAGTAAAAGTAACAATTTGAGGAGGAAAGGAACTGAGGAATCTGCTATTCTCTTCTCTCCAGGTTGAGAAGATGTCAATAAACTATACATTTAATGAAGTGAACTGAGAGAAGTAAGAGAGTTATAGCAGGACCAGATAAGCTGCTTATACCTTCCTGGCTGACTGGGGAAATAAGCACATGTACAAAGAAGATGAAAATGAAGCAAGCAGAAAGTAAAAGTCTAAACAGAGTTGAGAACCAGTTGAATTTTGAATGCATTCCACGGAGACAGTCCTTCAGCGGAGGGGAAAGCCTTATGGAATCCATGTGTTTAAGCACAATCTCTGCCCAAAATATGGACTGGTCACTAAGCCATAAAGACACAGGGGTGATCCTCAGGTAGATGGGTTAAAAAAACAAAAGTAAGGATTAAAAAAAATCAAAACTAAACTAAATAAAGACACCGGTGGCCATTCTTCATGGGAGTTTAAATCCAGGCAAACTGCAAAATAAACAACAAAAGCCCACATACCTAAGGAGGAAATTAGAGTTGAGTAGCTGTGTTATCTACAATGTCTGGTTTATAACAAAAATTCTGACGTGATAAAAAGGAAAACGTAATCCATACTCAGAAATAAAAAAAATAGTTAATAGAAACTAAGGAGTTGGGGATACCTGGGTAGCTCAGACATTGAGTGTCTGCCTTCAGCTCAGGGTGTAATCCTGGAGTGCCTGGATCCAGTCCTGCATTGGGCTCCCTGCAGGGAGCCTGCTTCTCCCTCTGCCTGAGTCTCTGCCTCTCTCTCTGTGTCTCTCATTAATAAATAAATAAATAAATAAATAAATAAATAAATCTTTTTAAAAAATTAAAAAAAGAAACTAAGGAGTTGGATATAGCAAAATACAATTACATTAAAAGGATTCAAGCAAATAAATTTAAAATAAAACCATATTCAAATAATTAAGGAAAATATGACAAGGATAGCTCAACAAGTAGAGAGCAGCAGTAGGAAATATTTATATATATATTTATATTTATATATATATTTATATATATTTCTTTTATATATATATATATTTCTTTATATATATATTTATATATATATTTCTTTTTTTAAATGGAGTGGAAATTCTGGAGTTGAAAATTATAATAATTGAAATAAATATTTCACTAGATGGGCACAACAAATATTTAATTGATGGAAAGAGTAATCCATGAACTTGATGGTAGATGAGTAAATATCACTTAATATGAAGAACAAATATTGATGAAAAGTGAACAGAGCCTCAGAGACCTGTGGGAAGACATCATCAAACATACCAATACTCAGGTAATGGGAATTCCAGGAATGAAAAGCAAGTGGTACAAAATGTAATTGAAGAAGTAATGACCAAAGATATCTCAAATTTTATGAAAAGCTTTATTTTTTAATTTTTTAGAAGATTTATTTATTTATTCATGAGAGATACAGACTGAGAGGCAGAGACACAGGAAGAGGGAGAAGCAGGCTCCACGTGGGGAGCCTGATGCGGGACTCGATCCTAGATCCCAGAATCATGACCTGAGCTGAAGGCAAGCGCCTGACCGCTGAGCCACCCAGGTGTTCTTGAAAAGCTTTTATCTATAGATCAAAGAAGCATAATAAACAAGCAGAGAAACACAAAACATTTATATCTAACATTTTATTAACATTTATCGCAGCAGTCAAACTTCTGCAAGATAAAAATTTGTTCTAATAATATGATATTTTATAAAACTATAAATATACTACTCAATTTTGGGGTTTATGACATATGCAGACATATGATACATATTAATAAGAGTATAAAGGACAGGGAGGACATAGAAGATTATTAGGACAAAGTTGCTATGTATTACTGGAGTTTAATAATTATTAATCAGAATTAGTTTGTGATAATTTAAGATCTATATTATAATCCTTAAAACAAATCTTAAGAAAATAACTTAAAAATACAGTGAAAATATCAAGACTGAAATTACAATGGTGCACCAAATATATTTGTGTAGCATAATGAGCAAAAAAAGTCAGTGATATGTTTGAATAAAGAAAAATAAAAGTCATGTATTAGGAAATAAAATCAGTATTGGTAAATTACCTTTATTCCTTTTTATCTGCCTTTATAATTTTTTTGAATAATCCAACGTAGACATATTCTAAAGCATAGGTGCAGCTTGGTGTTGCCTGATGTCCTTCTAAGATTAACTGTGGATGTTGGTTCTTCTTCTATATATCTATTTTCTCTTAAGTAAAATATCATTGTCAAGGTGATATTCTAAGCAATACATCAAAAAATAAAAATAAAAAGTCAGCCAGGCTTCTAGTGTGATTCTCTAAGATACAACGGTCTAACACAAGTTTCTAATACTCTCAGTGGTGATGTTTCAGCTTTACTTTTATTTTTAAATCTGTCACCAACCAATGTTTTTATGAAATATAATAAAATAAATTTTACAAAAGTGAAATTTTTAAAGACCAAAAATCTAAGGTAATTTTTTTCATTGTAAGAATAACAGATCTCATCAAATTGCTAGCAAAGCTTCCAAACACTCAATTTCTATACTTATCACATTATGATGGTTAATTTTATGTGTCAACTTGACTTAGCCAAGGGATGTACAGATAGCTGGTGAAACATTATTTCTGTGTTTCTGAGAGGGTATCCCTGGAAGAGATTAGCATTTGACCTACTGGTAATGAGTAATGAAGATTCACCTTTACCAACACGGGTAGGCATCATCCTATCTGATGGAGGTCTGAATAGAAAAAAAGGTGAAGTATGGGCAGATTTCCTCCTCTGCTTGAGTTGAGCTTGAACTTCTCCTACTCTCTGACCTACAGGTTCCTTTTTTTTTTAAGATTTTATTTATTTATTCATGAGAGAGAGAGAGAGACAGGCAGAGGGAGAAGCAGGCTCCATGCAGGGAGCCGGACGTGAGACTCGATCCCGGGTCTCCAGGATCATGCCCCGGGCCGAAGGCGGCGCTAAACCTCTGAGCCACCCAGGCTGCTGGTTTTTAAATGGGAATTTATACCTTAGGCCTCCAATTCTGAGACTTTTGGACTCAGATTTATACCATCTGCTCCCTGGTTGTCAAGCTTCAAGACTGAGCCTAAATGATACCACCTAATTCTTTCCTGATTCTCCAACTTGCAGGTGGCAAAATGTGGGACTTCTCAGCCTTCATAATAGTGTCAACTAATTCCTATAATAAATATCTTACTATATTATCTATCTATATCTATTATCTATCATCTATCTATCTATCTATCTATCTATCTATCTATCTATCATCTATCTATCATTATTTATCTATCTCCCATTGGTCCTGATTCCCGGGTGAACTCTGAGTAATACACACAGTCTGGACACAAACAGTTTAGGGAATGACAATAAGCCACAAAACACGTTCTGAGTAGTTCCGCTCTAAAAGACTACCGAAAAAAAAAAGACTACCTCCAGTGTTTGGTTTTTCAAAAAATATTTTTTAAAATATTTTATTCATGAGAGACACACACAGAGAGAGGCAGAGATATAGGCAGAGGGAGAAGCAGGTTCCCTGCTTGATGTGAGAAGCATTGAAGCCTGATGCGAGACTCCATCCCAGGATCCCAAGATCACGACTTGAGTCAATGCTCAACTACTGAGCCACCCAGGTCCTCAAGACTTCCTCTAGTTTCGAGGGCAAAGAGTAGTTAACAGAGTGGTCAGAGAGTGCTTATTTGAACTCCAACGGTTATTGAGGTTTGTGTTGTATAAGAGCAGAACAGATGGTCATTTGTGTGATGGAACGTTGAAATCAGAGGAGTTACCCTGCTCCCCATTCTAATGCTTCTGAACTTGAATACCCAATGGTTTCTTCCTTTTTTTTTGCATCCAGATTTTGCTCTTCTCAAAGGGAGCATGGTTAAAAGATCTGAAGGACTTACTTCACTCAGCATAATACCCTCCAGTTCCATCCACCGTTGAAGCAAATGGTGGTATTTGTCGTTTCTAATGGCTGAGTAATATTCCATTGTATACATAGACCACATCTTCTTTATCCATTCATCTTTCCGAGATGGACACCGAGACTCCTTCCACAGTTTGGCTATTGTGGACATGGCTGCTAGAAACATCGGGGTGCAGGTGTCCCGGCGTTTCATTGCATCTGTATTTTTGGGGTAAATCCCCAGCAGTGCAATTGCTGGGTCGTAGGGCAGGTCTATTTTTAACTCTTTGAGGAATAAGTCAATCGGAGAAGGACAAACATTATATAGTCTCATTCATTTGGGGAATATAAATAATAGCGAAAGGGAAGGGAGAAGAAATGGGTAGGAAATATCAGAAAGGAAGACAAAACATAAAGACTCCTAACTCTGGGAAACAAACTAGGGGTGGTGGAAGGGGAGGAGGGCGGGGGGTGGGGATGAATGGGTGACAGGCACTGAGGGGGGCACTTGATGGGATGAGCACTGGGTGTTATTCTGTTATGTTGGCAAATTGAACACCAATAAAAAATAAATTTATTATTTAAAAAAACTAATTTTAAAAAAGTCATAAACGTCTTATAAATAAAAAATCATGTCTGAAAAAAAAAAAAAGATCTGAAGGAGCAACTTGCCTAGAGGAGAAATGGAGTTATCCTGAGAATGCTGAGGGAGAAGTGGGAAATTGGAGAAGGAAAATAAATATCCTACTGAGAAGTAGGAGTTGGAAAATGTATTCCCTAAAGAAGATTTCTTGGGATGGTGATAAATCCAAATTGCCTTGACCTGGTAATGAATTTCTTTAGCAGACTTTATTATACCAGGCTGTAGCCATATGTAAGGCTTATCAAAGTGATAAGATGCTGTTGCTTTTTGAGTGAACTCTGATGCCCTTTAGCCTAGTTTAGCAATAGTTAAACAATGTCTTCTTCTGAATTTGTATAAAACAACTTTCTGTACAGCCTGCAAACATACATCCCTAATTGCTAGATGATAGCAGATAGAAAAATAAAAAAGAAGATGGAATTTTGGAAGCAGTACAAATCAAATGGAAATGAGGAAATTGTGCATAAATGTAATTTATTTTTTAGACAACCTCATGTGCTTTTTAGATATAATCAGTTCCTAACCATTTCTGAATGGTGCCTTTTTGCATATAAACTCCCTTTTAAACAGGGATGAGAAATCTAATGGTTTTCTTTATCAATGCTAGAATTGGATTATAATGCAAACATAAATGTAGGTGTATATATGCAAAAATTTGTAAATCACACAGAAACAAGTGTTTGCTTATGTATGGAAACTATTACAGTTGAGGGTTCTTCTCAAGCCTTGTTCTCAGTATGTAAAACTTCCTTGTAAGAAATGTTTAATGTCAGACTAGTTCTTGTAGTTTCATGGAATACTCCCACAAAGTCCCTTCCAGTTACTTTCTGTGAGTCAATGAACAACACCTTTGTATAATAAAAAAATGAGAAGAGTCACCATGTCTTTTAAGGAACCATGTGGTACCACAAAAGAAATGACACTGGGAAATTTAGTCTAGGTGTTAGAAGTTTGAACTGCATAAATTCAAAGAATATATCCATGAATTGGTGAAATTGAGTCAATATTCAATTTTGAAAAGATGGTCTCTGTCTTTTTTATGTAATCTTATTTTTTCCAAATATTTATCTGACATTAATTGTAAGCAGAACCTTTTGATAGAATGATAATGGGTCTCTGCTGCCCATTCTCTTGTTGAAATCCTATCCAAAGATTAAAATGTAGGAGAAAAAGAATGTGTCTGTATTTGGAATAACTCACCCCACATTAAAGGGTCTTCTCCAAAGTGAAATCTAACACAATTCAAATACATAGTAGGTACTGAGTAAAATTTGTTAAATGAATGTGCAATAACTCATTGCTATTTGGTCCAGAGATTCTCTCTTCATAAGAGGAAACTTGCTTTTTTTAAACATGAAAGATGTTTTAACAATTATTTTTTTAAGATTTTATTTATTTTATTCATGAGAGACACACGGGGCAGAGACATAGGCAGAGGGAGAAGCAGTATCGCTGCAGGAAGCCTAATGAGGGACTCGATCCCAGGACCCTGGGATCACAACCTGAGCCAGAGGCAGATACTCAACTATTGAACCACCCAGGGGCCCATGCTTTAACGATTATTAATGTTATCTCTTAAGCATGTGATTTTTATACTAGGGGATCCACATTGTGGGCTTGTGGGAAGGAGAGAAAAAACTGGGAATTTTAACATTCAGCCTCTTATAGTCAAAAGTGGGATTTTACAGCAAGACCATGATATTCAACCTAAACTACTTTCTTGAGAAAGGACTGCTTATATTTTATTTTTGATTTTCCTCTTTAAGCATATTAATAGACAGAGATGTCAGGGTAGATTTTTACATGAGGAAAAGTAAGTAGAAAGAAGAAAGTATGTTAGACCCTCTCTTGAACTAAGGTATTTAGGGAAAGAAAGGGAAGGGAGGGAGGAGAATGAAAAAGCTAGATAAACATCAAACTTAGAGAGAAAGAGCTGACTTGACACTGAGACAAGTGCTGAGCAGTCATTTGCGGTGTGCCAGAAAGTCATCTCATATATTCTCATGTCTCATCAGTCATGATGACCAGTGTGCTTAGGCAGAGGGAGCTGCAGCAGCTGAACCATCCTGACCACTCTTCGTTCCAGGGTTGTATGGCTGCTGATTTGCTTGTGACCTGCTGTGACAATACTGGTGGAAGGACAAAATGACTTCATCAGAGGATACATATGAACATTCATGCCAGGGGACAAGAAAGAAGATGGACCAGGAACAAGCACTAGTTAACGCTGAGTTGAAGTCAGTAGGGCCTACCCCAAAACTATCACTGAAGCCTAGAGAAACCAGGCTATGAATAAAACTGGCTGCACATCTTTATACCTATGTCAGTAAGACATGCAACAACCAGAGGGATGCAAAAGAAGTATCGTTCTGGAATCCAAGGATTGACATGAGGTTAGAGAACCCTTATCTTCTGTTTCCTATTTTCCATGAAGCATATGGCGCTTGTTTTACCATACATTTAGATCCTGAGGTAAAGAGTCTAGGAGATGGGGAAGGCCATTCCAAAGACTGAGCCTATTTATGCAAGAAAGAAAACTCCCCCTTTAAGGAAGTTTAATTTTCAAACTGGACTAAAATTCAGATTAGATATTTAGCCTTTTTTTACTGCTGTTTGGGATGTGAAGCCTTGTATAAAAGAACATACTCAGTTTAATCAAGAATAAAGGAATGATCTTTAATTTTGAATGTCCAAGTGGCATTGTCAGCTAAAATGTATTACCTGAGGTCCTTCTTCCTCCATACACTTTTAATTTAAAAATTAGAATTATCTCTCAAAAGCAACCAGTATTGACAGACCTTGCTATTTTTCCCCCTTTAATCAGCTGGTTTCTCTTTTCTTTCTGAGCAATTTAATCTTGCAGAAGTCTTTCAAAATAGATATACAATTAAATGAGATAGATTTCTGTTTCCTAGCAAGAGGTGGGGGATGGTTTTAGAAGCTCACCTTTATAGCATGGTTAAGTAAGACATGTTAAGTGTGACAGTGTGATTTATACAAAATGTCATGAGAACACTGAAGACAGAGTGAATCACTCTGTGTGTCAGGGAAAGTTTTGCAGCTGAAATGATGTTTAACCCAGACCTTGAAGAGCCAGTGGTAATTGGCCAGGATGGCAAGAAGGAAGAAGGATATCCCAACAAACTCATTTAAAACCCAGACCTGAACAAAATCCAGGCAAGTTAGGGACTCTGCAAGTTTGTTGTGACTGAAACATATTGAGCACACATATAGAAGGGGAGAATTATTAGCTAGAAGGACAGAAGCAATGAGCCAGAAATACAAGCCTGTGTACAATTAAATATTGAATAGTGAGCCCATTCAATCTGTGAGTATTATGGGAACTATGAGTATTATGGGAGTTTAGCAAAAAAGAAAACTAATGACAACAGAATACTCAGTGAAGACTTCATGGAGCAGATGTAATTTATTCAGAGGCCCTCAGCATTACAATTGTTCTTATGTTAGCAGTATATACCTCACAGGACCAATGGGCACCAGTCACTTAAAGCATCAGGACTGGAGGGAAGAGCATGTGGCCCTTCTGATCGAGATGTGTGGCTGTTAGGCTGACTGATTCAGCTGTAGGTGTGGGAAAAGACTAGTTTTTTTCTGACCGTTTCATCTATGGCAGTATTTCCTCAGGACTGCTCCTAAGTACCATTTCCATTGATGAGTTACGTGTTTCCTATAACAAGAATTTTGTAGACAAAACTCAATGGGATTCTAGGATGTTCTTTATTAATATTATAATGGGTTTTGGAATGATTCAAGTGGTGATCATGTAATCCGTGCTTCTTGAGGAAATTTAACCATGTAACCCTCTCTTTGAGCTTTTCACAGGATTAACCTTTCACGGAATACATTTTAAGAAACACAGACATAGTTTGGCTGTTGACAAGAGGAGAATGTAGCATATCATTTGGCAAGAAAATAATTCAAAATATAACAGAGTGCCCTAGCAGAGTGTGGAGTTCTGCATAAGGAAATATTTAAGTAGGTAATATTTAGGTAGAAAAGTAAGGAGATGTATGACCTTTATGGAGGATGCTTCACAGAATCATATCTGACTTCACTTCTTAAAAAAAATATATTAGTTTCTATGGAAAGCCTTTCTGTCTCAAATTTGACATGCAACATTTTGACTAGTTGCTCTTCATTCTCTCCTTCCTTGTTCTTTGGTGTTTGGTACTGCAATTGAACTGTAATATTCTTCTCCCTACACTCTCCTCTTTTGCTCTAGTAGCTGAATTTAAGTACTCTCCTTTAGTTAGATTCAGGAATTACATGTATAGGTTCATGTTATGAGACTGTAGGCAAGATACTCCCTTACTCTTTCCAAGGTTCTCAATAGAGGTGGGAGGATCCATCATTTAAATCAAAGCACAGTTAGTGTGTGAGAAACAGGACCCTTGTTTTAGGGATGGTACCCATAGGAGCTAGGCAAGATCTCTCCTCCTAAATAGTCTGGGTAAGAATTAGGTGACCCATTCAAACAGTTAGGAAAAAGGATGAAGATCAGAACCCAATTCTGTGAGCTGGAGACCAAGATAAGAACTGGAGGACGATGGCAGGGTCATCTTTGCAGCAACAATGACTTAAAGTTCAATTCTAGTGTATTGGTCTGGAATTCCATAAATCCCAATTGCTTATGATCAGGATTGGTCTAAATGTGTATCTCTAGACTCTACTTATTTCCATACTCACATATATCAATTGCAAACTTCATATTTCTAGTTGAGTGTCTAAGATATCTTTTAGATATCAAACTTAGAATTTCCCAAACTGAACTGTTGATCACCTCTTCCCATTTCCAATCCTGATGCACCTACATACAGTGTTCCCTATCTCAGTTATTGACATCACCAGTAATCCATTTGCTCAGGCTTAAGACTTAGAGTCTGAACTCAGTTCAAGATCCTTTCTACTTTGGGAATTTCACCTCTGAAACTTTTCTTCCAGATAGTGTTATGTTTCAGTTTTTCATATCATTTAGTTCTGTCTTTATTATTTAATTAATTAGTTCAGCAAGATAGAACATATGTGAGTGGGGGGTGTGGCAGAGGGGTAGGGGCAGAGGGAGAAAGAGAATCTTAAGCAGGGTCAAATCCCAGCAGGGAGCCTCACATGGGGCGATCTCACAACCCTGAGATCATGACCTGAGTTGAAATCAAGAGTCCAACAGTTATCTGACTGAGCCACACAGGTACCTCTCATATCACTTAGTTCTGTCTTTAAATGTTATCTTCCTGGAGAGTTCTTCCTGGCATCATGATGTAGAATAACATTCCTCTTCTCAATTTTATTATTTTTCATCACATTTATCACTACATAGAATTATATCACTACATAAAATTATATCACTTATATATATATTTTTTCTACTAAAATGCCTTTCCTATCAGAAGGTAATTAAGCTTTTTGAGATCAGGGACTTTGTCTTGATAAGATCATTGTTGTACCCTTAGTACCTGGTATGTAATATGTCTCAATATTCACTGAAAGGATGGATGGATGGATGGATGGATAAGTTAAGAGATTAACTTGGGTGCTTGGAAGGTCTTGAAAAATAGCGATTGTGCACTATCTTATTGTCCCATAAAAAACTGTAAGTGACGATTCTCCTGCCCACATTCTTGAGTTCTTTTCATTGAAATATCCTTTAAGCTGTCTCTTTCTGCACATGTTCAAAGAAATTTTCACACAGCATTCAAGGAGTAAAATTGACACAGTTCTTGGGATGGAAATTTTAATTCTTGTTCCTTTATAATTATATTTAGCATATGCTTCACACGTGTCCCTAATAGCTGAGAAATGCTGTCACTTAAAGTGTTTTTCGGTCTCCTGGTGTCTTCAATTAAAGGGAGCCTCCCATACCAGCTGCAGAGCCATGCACATGACATTGTTGTTAGAGTGTTATTTCTAATTATTTTTGCATATGTTAGTCAAAGAATATTTATATTTTAAAAATTCATAATGAAATAAATAATCCAGGCAATGATTATGATGGCCATTAACAAAAAAAAATAGAAGACAACCAGACATGATTTGGCTTCTGATGTAAGTGTACATCTTCACTTTTGAACAAGTGTCACAAAAAGAATTTTTTTAAACTTGAATCAGATTAAGCTTCTAGTTCTGATAGCCAGTGTCCAGTAAACCAAGAGGACAGAGGAATATGTCACATGACCCCACATGTCAGCATTCAGTGAAATCTAGACTGTAGAAAACTCTAATCATCAAGCAGCACAATTTTTTCAATAAATAAATTTCCAGGAATAAATGATGAAAAGAAGTAAAGAGACATAATAAATGCATGTGACACGTGGACCTTATTTGGATCCCAATCAAAAGAAAATCAATGGTTAAAAACAAAATAAAACCAACAAGAAGCACTCTCATAGGAGAATCCTAGAAAATTTAAATATCTTCTTATTTTCTAGAAAATGATCAAGCTTACTTGAGCAGATCCAGCTAAAGAGATTCATGTTACTGATGGACTTTTCAAACAACTAGTTTAAAACATCATTATGTAGATAAACTTAGAAAAGACAGAATTGCAGGTTGCCGTGTACAAAAACATATTACTAAAGACCAAAATATTCTCAAAGAGGTTGAAACTTCTGAAAAAGAAAGTTGTAATCTAATTTCTCAGCAATTTCATGGCGGTAGGTACAAGAATTTAAAAATTGTTACCACTCCTCAGGAAAAATTCTTGTCTTCTGGGACTTGAGGGCAATGAATTTACCTAATTATTACCACCTGCTTAGCTGATAACCCACAACTCAGGGCTAGGTATGTTTGTTGTGGTTTCTTTCATGCATCAAATGAAAAAAGTGCAGCCCTAAATTTCCAACAATCAGTGGGTAATCTTATTATGTACTTACCGGTTCCTGGAGCTAAAGTTTTAGGCCAATGGATGAAGTAGTGGGATGGGAGGTACCCAGAAAACTTTGCATAGACTCTTCCTTTTTGTCATCTATAGAGGAGCCGTTACTAGAGACTAAGAAATGCCAACCACAGATAAAGCTCAACTTTATCTCAGTTGCCAAACTCTCTACTTTTAAAATTTTAGTCAGAAGTAGAAAAGTAGATTTATGGTAAAGTCATCAGTTTCTTCCTCTTTTCTCCTTACCATCTATACATACGATATAATTGGGGAAAAATATAATGTCTGACAAGAAACAAAGGAAAAAGAAAAAGTGGGCCAAAGTTGAGGTTATCCACTTTCTGGATAGTCAAGTGTTAGCTGTGCTGATACTGAAATAGAAAGACATGGGATGCCTGGGTGGCTCAGCAGTTGAGTGTCTGCCTTTGGCTCAGGGGGTCCTGGGATCCACCACATTCCCTGTGGAGAGCCTGCTTCTCCCTCTGCCTATGTCTCCGCCTCTCTCTGTGTGTCTCTCATGAAGAAATAAATAAAATCTTAAAAAAAATAGACAGTAATTTCATTTGTTATATAGAATATATATTTGTGTGCACATATGTGTTATGTATGTGTATAAATAAGTGTAAATCCATAGGCCATCTGTGCATACAGTACACACACAAATATTTATATGCATTAAGAGAGACAGAAATGATAAATTTCCAAAGAACATTTTTTTCTCCTTAGAATATAATTTACTATATCTCTTCATTTCTTGTATGTTTTCATGCTGAATGTATGACTTACATGTTGCTGGATGTATGAGATATTTCTAAAGATATAATTGTTACATTTTTACCTTTATAAAGAAGATATCATTATTATTAATACTAAAAGATACTGTTAATATTTTAAATTATTATTTTATTAATATACAATTTTATGGACAATGGTGTTAAAAACTTTTATTTTTTTTCTCTTTACTGGAAAAATTATCCTTAAAGAAGGTATTGGAGAAAAATAATCCCCAGTCCATGTTTTTTATTTTCATTTGTAGACATACCGAGACACATGGACATATGAAGTTTAAATTACCATTTAAAACATGTTTCATATAAAAATAGAAATAAAATAGAATACTCCTACATATTTAGGATTATGAAAATATAGCATAGTTAGAGCTTGGATGGGGAGAGAAAAGAGGGTAGAAATTTCCAATGGGAACTATAAGTTTTTTAGAATAGTGATTCCAATGCTATTAGGCTGACACATAGACCTATACCCAGCATGTACTGGGTATTCCAGATTATTTTTTAATGGATTAACTAAGAAATACCAACCTGACAGGACACCGGGGAGGATAGAAAATAGGAAGATTTCTAAGGGAACAATGGAGACAAAGTAGTTGGAGTCAAAAGCTTTTCAGGTAAGAAATGGGAACTAGCTCAAGAAAATATTTTCTCCCCTTATAAGTATAGATGCAATGTTAATACTTTTCTCCTTTCTCTAAAGAGCATAGAGAAGTCTCAAAGGACTTTATAGACTTAGTATTGACAAGTTGATGTTTTGCTGCAGGACTCTAGATCTATGGTCCCCACACTTGTCTGTCTGAGTTGCATAAACCGTCAAGACCAGGATTTACAGGCTTACCACAAAGCATATTCTGAGAATCAACTAAGATGGATGTGTCAGCATTTTGAAACAATGAAATTCCCACAGCTATGGAATGCTTCCTCTTGTTGCCATAATTATAACCATTATTAATAACATGCAGAAATGGCTCAAAAATTCATATTGTTCTAAATCAAACCCACCTATTTTCAATAGTCATAATCGTTGTAATCCTTTCATTGGTCTCCTAAATTAACATCTAAATTACTAATCATTATACTGCATTTAGACCATAAGTTAAAACCCACCAACTGCCAAAATAATGGCAAGCCCCTTCCCACTCTTGCCTAATAAATGCCGAGTACCTCTGCATTTCTCTAATGATACTTTACATATAACCTATTATTCTATAGAGTTTTTGTGTTTTAAGAAACAAATGCATTTCTGTGGAAACATTTCAATTTTATTATGCTCTTTATGTTTTAATTAGACCTCCAGGGAAACATCTAGGCACGTGAATTAAAAGTAAAAATGTAGAGGTGGCAGGAACACTCATTATTAGATATCTTTAGATTTCAATATGCTTTGGAGTTGACTATTTTACCATGGACATTCCAGCTAGAGATTTTACGTATAGCCCTCATACGTAAAATGCCACTCCACTGGTTTAACTTACCTGAGTCCTCCACTAGATCCAAGCTTGATCAGGCATCTGGTGGCTCAGGTTCTCAATATGCTAGCTATGAGCTGCATAAAAAGTGCCATCAGCTTTTAATCCTGCTGCTGTCCCATGCTGACTTCTGTTTCTTAGCAGTATCACTGAGTACAAAACAAATTGATAGGTTATTTTGCCTTGGTGTATTTCTTTAGAAATTCTTTCATCCTCTTCCATTTCCATAGGCCAATATCACTTTCAAATGTACATACTTCATTTGATTTTTTTTGCTAATCAGTTTAGGTTAGTGCTAATTAGGGACTTGTATTTGAAGTTCAGTAGTAGGCACAAGAAGAAACCATGAGAACTCCTTATCATTAAAGAGCCCAGGGTAAAGAAGGGGAGATCAGTTAATTGCTTGCAATATGACAGGGTATGTGCAGTTGTTTAAATGGTTGTAGAAGAGATGCTGATAATTTCAATCTTGAAGTTGTTTTTTTACCTTCGACATGCCATCTAACAAATTTCACAGTGAAATATGGTTAATCTAGTATCCTCTTAATTAAAACTTTCTGTGGGTTATTTATTTTATTATTTTTTTTGTAATTTCATCATACAATATTAACTGATGTTTCTGATTAGAAACATAAACAATCTAAGACAGAGTGTCTCCTGAACATTTAATGGCTTAATTAAGCCCTGGGTTATTTTGTTATTAAAATTTCATCTTTTCTATTCTTTTCCTCCAAAAATTGAAATTGCTTATCCAATATATAGAATCAGTTATCATACGACCAGTTTGTAAGGAGAAAACAGTTCTCTCATGATAGAAACCAAAGAGTTTGCAGTTTCTCATGCTTGGTGAGGATGTACAAAATAATGACCGCTTACCCCAAATTATTCACTAGCTGTTAAGCTTCATTTACGGTTATGTCATGAGGACTGAACTGTTCCAAAGAGAAGAGAATATTTTGTATTAATAATTGCAGGTAGTAACATATGCTTGATTCTGTCATGTTTCAATACACAAAATTCTAACCCACAGAACTTTTCTTTGTTACTCATATATTTCTTTTCTTCACATTCCTTAAAATTATGGCAAAACAAAACAAAATACACTACATCAAAGAAAGTTTCCAAAACTGAGTTTTCAAATAAGATTTTATCTATTGTCGATTTTGATATTTGCACAGGAGAATGATTTCTAGTTTGTATTGTCTACTTTCCATTTCTGTTTCTGACTTTATTTTCTGTTTTCTATACCTTGCCTTCTCTTCTTGTCCATTTTTGTTCCCCAAAGGAAACTGGAATCAGTTCTGCTTTATCTCTGTTTGTGCTTTAGATTATTGAGTCATCACTATTTCAAGGAATCGATAAAAATTTGCCTTTTTTTTTAGAATTAACCAGAGATCTTTGTTCAATTGCCAGTGATTTGAACTGTATGGACAGCTTGTTTCTAAAAACAAACAAACAAACAAACAAACAAACAAACGGAGATGTTGACAATATCCAAAGAATATTTTTTATTAAAAGATCGCAAAGTACCAACTGCAAAGCATTGTGTTGCCCCCACCTTCTGAGATTGACCCTCATAGAATGGGATTGACAATTTATCTTTCTTACTAACCAACAAGCCAACTAATGAATGTAAAAACTCTCATCACTGCTTTCTTCCCATCATCTTTCTTTTGCCTGCCTATGCTTAAGCAGCTGAACAACAACAACAAAATCACACTGCTTTGAAATGTGTTGTCAAATCAAAATAATATCCACCTCCTCAATGTACCTTTCAAATCCTATGTATTCATATGGCATCATCCCTCATTTTTCAAGCTCCCTCTAACCTCTTGACACTCTATATTACAGCCATTTGAAATCCCAGATTTTTCACATGTTTCCTTTTTATTGCATGATATAATTTTTCCTTCCATTTTTTATAAGTCAAGTTCCAGGGCAAGGATATCAGATCCAAAATATGTTAGAAGTCCCTTTTTCTGTGCTATTTGAGAATATTCAGAATCCTACTTATAAGGTATTAGAATATTCAGGAACATCTGCCACTCATTAGAAAATATAGCAAATTGTTTTGTTTTTTTTTTGTTTTCCTTCCCTGCTGGACTCTGAGTTCCTTGAAGACAGACACCGAGTCTTTTATTTTCTCTCCACTTTTCAGATTTAATAAAGTTTCTGATGCTGAAGACATCCCTTCAAGGTAAATGGAATGTATTTGAATATTCAGAAGACGACTTAAAAAGACACTTAACTCAATGGTAAGCAAGAATATTTTATATACCAAAGTGTTGAAAACCCCAAGTGCTGGTGATTGGGCCCTAGCATTTTGTTGAAGGCAGTGTTGAATGCCCACAATACTGAATTAGAAACTAAACCTCATGAAATTCGAATAAGGTTATAAGATATGTTTGTAGACCAATTTATGCTCTGCTTTTGATTAAATCACATATTTGAAAATTAATTTTTGCAACAACTGATTAAGAACTTTGCAAAATTCCCTATCTTCTAAAAACAGGATGCATGAAGTAGTAAAACACACTGGGTGTATAGAGTAGTAAACTGATTTCTAAACCACCTCTACAGATGTGTCTACAAAGAAGATAGAAAAAGAAGGATCATTTCTCAAAAATCTAGCTCCTATTACATATGAATTGAGATCTGTTACATGAAATAATGTTATTTACCTACTTGTGAAAGTCAAGCCTAGTGCTTCATGCTTGAATTTTTAAGAACGAAGGAATCAGCAGTATATTTAGTATTGATGGGAAGCCATACTGTCAAGGCTTTTGAGGGATTCTTAAATGATGAACATCATTAAAGTTTGCCTTCTGTGAATGTGCTCATATACTATTTCATATATAAGTGTGTTGCATGGAGACATCAAATAAACCTGACATTGCTTGTTTATGTAGTATTTCAGTAATGGAAGGCTATGCTGCATATCTGGATGGAATCACAAGCTCAGAAGGAGAAAGAGGAAGAGTGTTGAAGAGGAAGAGAGGAGGAAGGGAAGGGGGGAAGGAGAGAGAGAATGAATGATGCTAAGTAAAAAAAAAAGTCAGAACTAAAATGCAATGCATTACATGATCTTACTTATAAGGTATTAGAATTTTCAGGAATAGGTTAAATATAAAGCAGAAAACAAATCATTGGTGGTCAGGGGGTGTAGTGGAAGAAAGCCTTTATTAATAAAGTGGCATGAGGAAATTACGAGGATGAGGATTCTATATCCTCATTCTGGTGGTGATAGAATTGTAAGATTTATAAAAATTTCTTAGAACTAAATATGAGTACAGATTAATATTTAAAATTAAACTTTTAGTTTTGAGATAATTGTAGATTGACATGTAGTTGTGAAATATCACAGAGCAAGTCCATGTCGCATTCAGGCAGTTTTCTCCAATGGTAAAATCTTGCAAAACTGTAATACGATATCACAAACAGGATATGGAGATTGTTAAAGTGAAGAAACAATATTTTCATCACCATAAGGATCTCTACTGTTGCCCTTCTATAGCTACATCCTCTTGCTGTCACCCAGTTTTTAAGCCATGGCAGTCACTAATATGTTCTTCATTTCTCGGTAGACAACTATGTCAGCTGCAAATAAGGACACTTTCATTTCTTCTAAATTCGTTCCTTTCTATTCGTTTTTTTTTTTTTTTTTTTTTTGTCTTACTGTCCTGGCTAAAGAACTTCAGTTACCTGTTGAATCAGAATGATGAGAGCAAAAACCTAACTCAGTTTCTGATCTTAGGGAGAAAACACTCAGTCTTCTGCCATTAACTATAATGTTAGCTATAGGTTTTGTGTAGATGGTCTTATCAAATTGAAGAACAGTTCTTTCCTGAGTTTTTACTGTGAATAGACGTAAAATTTTGTCAAATGCTTTCTCTGTATCAATTGATATGATCCAGTAAGTTTCCATCTTTAGCTTGCATATATGCTTTATTTTTTAATATTGACCCTGTATTGCAGACTTGTATTAAATTCCAACTGATCATGATTGAACTGAATTGAATTGAATTGAATTTACTGGTTATTACTGTTAATTTCTGACTATGCCTAAACTATCAATTAATCATAATAATATGTATAGGGTTTGGTACTATCTGTGATTTAAGGCACCCACTGGGGATCTTGAAATGTATTCCCTCCCAGGTAAGGGGGGAACTACTGTATATAATTTGCCACTATATTTTCCCATTCAGTATGTTGCCTTTTCATTTTGTTGATGGTTTCCTTTGCTGTGCAGAGGCTTTTTAGTTTCATGTAGTCCCAATTACTTATTTTTGCTTTTGTTTCCCCCTACTTTTGGAGTGAAATCCAAAAAAAAAAAAATCACTAAGATCGATGACAAGTTGTCTACTGCCTATGTCTTCTTCAAAGAGTTTCATGATTTCAGGTCTTACTTCAACTCTTTTTTATTGTATTTTTTCTTCCTAAGATTTCCATCTGATTCTTTTTTATGTCTTTTATTTATTTGCTGAGATTTTCCTCCTCTTTACTATGGCTTTCTGTTTTTCTTATCTGTTTCAAACATGTTCATGATTGCTTGTTGAAGCAATTTGCTGAAGTTGGTTTTCAAATCCATGTTGGAGAACTCTAAAATGTTTGTTAGTGTTGGCATCCATCAATCAATTGTCTTTTTCATTCAGTTTGAGATCTTTCTGTTTTGAGTAAAATGCGGATATTTTTATATAATGTTATGGACCTCTGGATCTTATTTAAATATTCTATTCTAGTTGTTGTTGCTGTTTTTCTTATATTGCTCTGGTGGTAGGAAGAGGATACTGCATTATATTACCAGCTTGGGGCAAAAAGCCAGGTTTCCCACTTGGTCTACTTTAACGTCCAAGGGAGGGCTTGTCATCACTGATGATGGTGACAGTCCTGATTCTACTATACACTTCTCATATCCTTTCAACCAGATGAGGGAGGGACACTTCTGTTCCTGCTGAGAACAGAACGTCAGGCTCACATATGGTCTCCACACATACTGTGGAGTGGGGGTTGTTCTTGGTTGTCTTGATTCTCTGCTTTGCCTTCTCTGACACCACATCAATGAGGGTGTTGAGATATCTCATTTCGCACGTGCCAATATGGAAGTCTACGTTCCTTACTCAGCATTTGCTGGCATGATTAGGACTGGAGCAGAGTTTTGCTTTTTGTTTTGTTTTGTTTTGTTTTCCCCTGTGGTGTTTGGCTGGAATTCTTATTGTCTAAAGGGATCACCAACAGGAATTAGTCTTATGAATAGCATGTTCCCTTGATGTAATATGAAACATACTTTCCTTCTGTGGTTTTTCTCCCCCAAGCCCCTAACATCAATCAAGTCATGAGAAAAAATTGAACTAGTCCCAATATGAGATCATTCTACAAAAACCCAGTCAGTCCAAACCATCAAAGGTCAACAAATATAAAAAGTTCTGAGAAACTGTCACAAGTACAGAGAGCCAGAGCCTAAGGAGACATAACAACTAACTATGTATCCTGGATGGGATCCTGGAACAGAGAAAAGACATTAGGTAAAAACTAAGGGAAGTGTGCAAAAATGTGGACTTCATGGGGGATATTAATGATACAGGACACCGAGAATTGGGTATGCAGTAACTCTCTGTATAGTCTTTGCAATTTTTCTGTAAGTTAAAACTGTTCTTAAAAA
The DNA here is from genome assembly GCF_905146905.1 of Nyctereutes procyonoides. Taxonomy (NCBI): domain Eukaryota; kingdom Metazoa; phylum Chordata; class Mammalia; order Carnivora; family Canidae; genus Nyctereutes; species Nyctereutes procyonoides. The sequence goes on along the minus strand of NW_026575030.1, from coordinate 6,264,889 downwards.
TACATTTTAGGGATGCCTGAGTGGCTTAGTGGTTGAGCACCTGCTTTCAGCTCAGGGAGTGATCCGGGGTCCTGGGATCAAGTCCTACATTAGGCTCCCCTTAGGGAGCCTGCCTCTCCCTCTGCCTATGTCTCTGTCTCTCTCTGTGTATCTTTCATGAATAAATAAATAAAAATCTTTTTTAAAATTTCAAAATAAATAAAAAATACATTTTATTTGAAAAAAGGTAAAGAATGTATTTATAATTACCTTTGTAACAAAAAACAATTATTTAATCATATGCTTTTTTTGCAAGCTATCAATTATTTTTGATTAGGCAGAGTCAAAAGTTATAATAGTAACACACGAAGTCTGTTATTCAACAGAACCATTATTTCACCCCAATCTCCACATACATTTTCCCTAGCAAAGTAGGTGTTGGGTAAAAATGCTGATGAAAACTGACAATAGCTATGGTATTGGTGTTTCTAATAATGACCTTGAGGAACTGAATATATGCTCAGATAGATTTTTTTGTTGTTGTTAAATATCACTTGTGGTGATACAATTCTTTGAAAGTTGTTCATCATGTAAAGCACAAACCACACATTTGGGTTATCAACCCACATCTTGTAATAGTTAGAACAACCCTTTCACTGTATTTCAATAAATATACATTATTGATGCCTGCTGACTCAAACCCTATTTGGGTTCTGGATTCCAAATATAAATATGCATGGTTAGTTACCTATTTGGTTAGTTTGTTAATCAATAAAATCCAGTTTCCCTCACTTCATTAATGTTTATTTCCCTTCCATTACATCTTTTCGCTTTGCAAATTCAATGCTGATAAATGCTTTTTATAGATATTCTCTTTCTTGCTTTATGGGAACTCAGAAGTTCATCCTTTGCTATTAGCACTGACATTTGGGAGCATTTTCAGTCTCCCTCTGATGCTGCCTTTTGTGATTTGGAGTTGGTATTTCTAATCTGCAATTCATATATTCCCAAATTATATTATAAATTCTTTGTAGACAGGATCCTTTTCTCTTTAGTATCTGTATTGTGCTGGGGTAGTAACAGCATTACATCAATATTAAATGTTGACAAGTCATCCAATTATGCAGAAATCATTTTTACATTAAAATTTGATTGGACAAACTAATGCCAATTAATTAGAATTTTAAAATGTTAGAATGAGTCTATTTATACATGTGCTGCTAAACTTACAAAATGGATTTAAATATTTGCATATATTTGAAAATTGCTATATACAATTGTTATATACAATACAATATTTGTATATTATCTGTTGGTATTGACGTTAGTCTCTGGCTCTCCATCCATTTTCGTTGAGATGGTCTTGTATAAGTTTGGATGTTTCCAAGTAATTGGGACTGGTAAACTTCCTGCTTTATGATGCTTTTCTGAAATTAAGCAGATGGGTGCAGGTGCTGAATAAATACAGTTTTTCTTGTGGAACTAATAACATTATGACTTTTAAGAGATATGAACATTTGTCTTGCCCACCCTGGGAAACTTCACTCCAGAGCAGTGACCTGCATTTGATGTCCATAACATCTGTAAATATGAGATCTTTTTATTTTCAGTATCAGTCCACAAAAAAGGCAAAAGTACAGTAGCAAAAGGAGAAGAAGAAGAAGAAGAAGAAGAAGAAGAAGAAGAAGAAGAAGAAGAAGAAGAAAGAAGAAGAAGAAGAAGAAGAAGAAGAAGAAGAAGAAGAAGAAGAAGAAAGAAGAAGGAGAAGAAGAAGGAGAAGAAGAAGAAGAAGAAGAAGAAGAAGAAGAAGAAGAAGAAGAAGAAGAAAAAGAAGAAGACTAGAAAGAAGAAGAAGAAGAAGAAGAAGAAGAAGAAGAAGAAGAAGAAGAAGGAAGAAGAAGAAGAAGAAGAAGAAGAAGAAGAAGAAGAAGAAGAAGAAGGAGGAGGAGAGGAGGAGGAGGAGGAGGAGGAGGAGGAGGAGGAGAAAAGGAAAAGAAAACCATTTTTTAAAAAACTTTCTCTTTAGGGGCCCCTGGGTGGCTTAGTGGTTGAGTGTCTGCCTTCAGCTCAGGTTGTGATCCCGGGGTCCTGGGATCCAGTACCGCATCAGGCTCCATGCAGAGAGCCTGCTTCTCCCTCTGCCTGTGTTTCTGCCTCTCCCTCTGTATCTCTCACAAATAAATAATCTTTTTTAAAAAATAAAACTTTCTTCTTACAGTATAATAGTTACTATCAATATGTGCTTCATGTTTTTATTTTTTAATTTTTAAAGTGATTTTATTTGTTTATTTGAGAGAGAGAGAGAGAGGAGAGAGAGAGAGAGAGTGCACAAATGGTGGTGGTGGGGGACACAGAGGGAGAGGGAGAAGCAAACTCCCTGCTGAGCAGGGAGCCCGATATTGGCTCAATCCCAGGACCCTGAAATCATGACCTGAGCCAAAGACAGATACTTAACCGACTGAGCCACCCAGGTGCCCCTCTCTTCAATGTTTTAAAATAATCTTGTAGACATGATACTTAATTGATTTATGATCACACTCTTCTAGGTGTCCCATAATGGGTGCCCAGTCTTTCCAGTTTGCATCTAAACTCACTCAGACCCCTGTGATTTCTGTTCTGCTATTTCTTTCTGTTCCAGAAAGTATTGGATGATGTGTGGGACCTCTCCTTCTTGATGCAGGGATAGAATGAGGCCACCAGAGTGGCTGGTACCTCAGGGTAAGTCTTCAGCCAGCACCTGCAGTTGAGAATGTCACAGACCACGGCCATAATTTTGGGGGCATGCACACTTGCTCTCCTTGGCTTCTTCCACCTCAAGTTGGAAACCTTAGAAGTGGAGCTAGATGTGGGGAGGGGCTAGGGGGCCCCACAGAAAGTCAGTGCATTGAAAAGGCAATACCTTTTGACTCCTTTTCTGTATGTCTCAAGATCCAACTGCTGTGGTTTCAGTAATGTGATGAATTAGTTTACCTTTTTTCACCCTTCAATTAACTTCTCATTATCATCTTAAACATTATTTCAAGATACTATCTATGTATTGCTGGAAGGAATCACTTTGAGAGCACGTGCGGAAGGGATGCACCCCCTCACTCTGGATGCAATCTCTCACGGATTCCCCTGCTTTCTATTCAGATGATTGTCAACAGCCATAAATGCTTCAAGTTAGTTTTTGGCCTTGATAAGAATAGGGCTTATTTTCAGATAGGCTGCTGGCTCTGAAATGTCAATATGTGAGGCAGTGATCCAGCTCTGATCCAGCTCTCCCAGTGCTCTCCTGAATTCCCTTTGCCTCACTAGACAAGGGGTCCTAATGTCACAGATTTCCTCTCCTCTCTAGCACAGCTTTCCTGACTTGATCGAGGTTCTGATCCAGTCTCTAAAGCAGTTCCCTTGTTAGGAAGTCATCAACAGTATATCAGGTATGATGCATAAAATATCTCCCTTAGCTAACCTCTTCATCCATACACCTCCATGATGACTAGATCTCACCATTCCCCTGGTTCTTGGCCTTTCCACATGCTACTCTCAGGAGGAAGCCCTTGATATATGTACTTCATATATCCAAGAGCTGGGGCTCCATGATGTAATGGTCTGAACATTAAAACTACTCACAGGACTTTTAAAAACTTGAGTAGCTTTCTCAATCCCTCCTCAGAGAGATTCACACTAATGTTTTTGGGGTGAGGCCTGGGAATCAGAAATTTATAGAAGTGTGGCCCATGGGAAGCCCTCAGCTATTATTACTACTCATTTCTATGAATTCATCAACTTTTGTGTCTTTTCACTAATTTCTCCTTCCTTCCATATTCCCCCAAACTAAGCAAATACAAAGAAATAGAAGTAGCCTCCATTACCATTAGCTTATAGTGAGTAGAAAGCACAGTAGACTAAAGTTATGGAAGGATCATTTACATTAAAGCATCTTCAAAGATGAAAATACTTGCTTGGAATGCAGGATTATGATTAATTATTATTGGGGTGCCTGGGTGGTTCAATGGGTTAAGTGTTTGCTTTCAGCTCAGGCCTGGATCCCCAGGGTCCTGGAATTGATCCTTGTGTTAGTTGGGCTCCCTACTCAGTGGAGAACCTGCTTCTTCTCTCTCTGCCCTTCCCCACTGCTCATTCTCAATCTCTCTCTCAAAATAAAATCTTTTAAAGATATTAATTATCCTTATCTGAATTGGATTCTTTAAAATCACACATATTTATATTACAGATTCTTGTTCTAAAGTTTTTGACTTTTCTAATGTATGATAAATTCAAGATGAAGAAGTCTTAGTCTGAAGCATTTATAAAATTAACTTCTATCTCATTATATAACTTGGAGGTTAACACGTTTGTTTTTAATTCTAAGATATGCATATATATGTGCCTAGTACTTGTATCATTATGTCTATACTCAGATAATTAACATAAATGGACCATTATGTATCTCCCACAGAAATGTTGATTACAATAAAATTATAGGTCAAGGTCACTGTTTGGTTGTAATGTATATATTTGTTTATGAGCTCTGTATTATTCTAATCATAGTTAAGTTTCCTTTTTAAAATCTTCAAAGTCCCTGAAATGGATCATTTTGGGGGATGATTTTAGAGGGCTTTGAGCTAGAAATTGGCAGGGCTCAGTTGTGTAGTAAATCTCCCTTTGGCCAGTAGGCAGAGATATAGGACAGAAACTACTTACTTTTTGAGGGGTGCCTGGGTGGCTCAGTCAGTTACAGATTTGACTCTTAGTTTTTGCTTGGTTTGTGCTCTCCGGGTTGTAAGACTGAGCCCCACATTGGGCTCCATGCTTAGTGGGGAGACAGCTTCTCTCCCTTTCCCTCTGCCCACCACCCATCCCTGCCCCATTCATAATCTCTGTCTCTCTCTCTCTTTCAAATAAATAAATAATATCTTAAAAAAATGAAACTATTTTTTCCATAATTGAGAGTAAAGCAAGCAGATTGGTCAAGAGAGTGGGAACATGATAGAATTAGAGGATTTTCTGGATATTGGGCCTTTTGGGAAGGGTAAAATAGCTTGAAAGCTCAGAGGACCTGATAACTATGTCAAACCAGAACCCAGCAATCCTGTAAAAGCCTCCTTCAAGGGATGCCTAAATAGAGTATGAAGCATGTACATAGGGCTAGGCCAGCTCAGAGATGGAAGGTCTGTGTGTTATTGATGGTTCTCCAGAGAAAAACAAGCAATTGTATATCTATATATCTATATCTATGTATCTACATACTACTATCAAGATGTATTATTATATAAATAATAACACCTACCTAATGAATAATTATGTATGTATCTAGATTTCTAATAGATATAGATATAAATATAAAGAGAAATGTTAAGGAATTGGCTCACATGATTGTGGGGGCTAGCATGTATGAAATCTGTGAGGCAGGATGGGAAAGTAGGGACTCAGGAAGGATTGATGTGAAGTTTGAGTCTGAAGGACTCAAGGAAAAATTTCTTCTTTTTAGAGGACCCTTAGCCTTTTCTTATAAGTCTTTTGACTCATTGAATGAAGCCCATCCATATTTCAGATGGTAATCTGTTCTACTCAAAATCTCCTGGTTTAAATGTTAATCATATCTTAAAAATGCCTTCACAGCAACATCTAGACTGGTATTTATTTGGCCAAACAAGTGGGCACCACAAGCTGGTCAAGTAGACGCATAATTAATTATAGTCTCATTCACCAACTAGAGACAGAAAAGGAGGGCCAAGACAGGCAGATTCAAGGGCATCTGGGGTCATAGACTGTACAGGTCTTGGCACTCCATGTGAACTAGGAGTCTGAAATTCCTGTGACTGGCCCTCCCTTACACATACAATGATAAGCATTGGTGCAATGGCTACTCCATTGCATGCCCAACATTATCCTGCAGTGATTAAGGCCAACAATTACCTCTGAAGTTTGACTGAAGGTTTCTAAGAATTAACTTTGGCCAGAAAAAGAACAAGTAGACTTCTGACACTGGTTAGCCTGATAAATACACTTAACTTCTTTGTACGCCTATAGAGATCTTTATATTCCAGTAGTAATTGGGTTTTTAGTTATCCAGGTAATCATCTCCTTTCTTCACTTCCCTAGGCCTTTGTAGATACAGTCTGAATATCCAAGCCGTGGTTGTAGTTTAGGACCATTAATGTACCATTTAATCGTGAGCAACTGACCACAAGAACTACTGAAATAATGCTTCTTACTATAAATGTTCAGTGATATTCAGTGTTTATGTAGAATAACACCTTCCTATCTAGGTAACGTAGCTGAAAATCCAAGATAAGAGAAAAAATAGAACTATTATTTAAAATATAAAATATATAGTCGAAATTGGGCATTGGATAGAAAATTAGGAATGGTATGAAGATGGTAGAAGAATTTTAGGAGGAATTATCAACAATTTATCACCAGTATGAAAGTGGCAACCATTTTAATGAACTCAAACTTAGATGAATTCAGATGGACTATACCAGTGAAATAAATATTATTTAAAATTGCTTTGTAATATTTAGAGCAGTAAATAAGTTCACAGTTTTTTTGGCATTCAACTGTTTCATCAGATAAATCCAATTTTGTATGGCTGTGGGTTTTCATTGGCCGGAAGAAAAAGGACTATTCATTTTGACTTATCCTATAAGGTGAAAGGGCTCTCAGTTATTCTAATAGAAGAACCTAAAGAAAAGTTAGAGCTGCTATTGATTCGTCCACAAATAAATATACTCTCTCAGCGGTACCTTTGTTCATTATGCTCTTCTGACCTGGTTATGAGGCAAAAATATTCTCTCACTTTCTTGTCCTTCTGAGGATGGTAATTTCAAAGCAGCATTTAAACTTTCCAAGGTTTCTTTATAAATACAGTTATAAATTACACTTTTTATTTGCAAGATCAGTCCACAGAATTACTCCACAATATGAAGTATCATTTATTTATCAGTTCGGTTCCAGCTTATTTGTTATCACGTGGCATTAACTGGAATGTCATCTTTGATACTATATAACATTTAAACACTAAAAGGCAAAGCTCCGAAATTGGCTGGGATATATAGTGTTTAATATTTCTCTCTTTTGCTGGGTGATTATCTGGCACTAATTCAATTTAATCAGTTTGCAGTATTTCTAGAGAATCATAGTGCTTTATGTGATTTGAAATGAAGCTAAATTTTTTCTAACTTCTCCTTACATTAATTTTAAATGCCAGCAGAGAACCAACTGCTGTGAAAATTAATGAATGAGCTACACCAGTCTGTCTTCACTTTGCACTTGAGTAATATTATACTCTGAGAACATATGCGATAAACAAAATAAACTCAAATAATACAAATGACACCAGAGAGACAGTAATTTATCTGCTTTTGGCTAAGAAGGCAGACTGACAATTCCATTCTCCCTCTTTTTTTTTCCTATAGACAATTTTTTATGAAAATAAAGAAACAGTTTTGTTGTTGTTGTTCTTGTTGCTAACCTTAGAGTGTAGTGTTTGAATGTGTTGCTGTGAGATTTTATTGTATTACTTTTACAAAGTATTGTATTTATTGGGTCTATTCTGTTGTGTCCCTCATCACAATGAGATTCAAAGAGATGAGTGAAACCCTAACTTCTGAAACCCCACAGCCACACTACTCTGTATCAGACAGGGCAAAGGGTAGAGGTGCAGAGTTCCTCATGCTTGGGTTCAAATCTTGGCCCTACTCTGCCATTTCTCAGCTTGAGAAACTCTTTAATGGCTCTAGGTATTGCTCTCCTCATTTGAAAAAGAGAAATAATGGCTCTAATCACATCAAATTCTGGTGAGGAACAGAAGTCATATATGTTAAGGAACTCACCCATAGTAGACACTCAATAAATCCTAGTTATAATAATAACACTCATCATCATCATTATCATCATTATGATGATCACAGAGAAATTCTAGTCCTAAAGATGAATCCTAGAGAAAATGAGATACATCCTTTCTATGCTATGCTAAAACTCAGTGCAATACCTGTGCACATTTGTAGACAATGAACAGACTGCCTCCAGATATTGCATTCCAATAATTCTGCAGCAAATGATCTCTAGTCCCAATAAAAAACAAACAGGATATCTAACATGAACACCAGGAAAGCATCTTTTTATTCTAATATTTTGATCCCAGGACTGAATTTGGGGAGTTAAAACTGTGTTTCTTTTTCTTTACAGACCCAGAAAAAGGATTTTTCTCTTAAGAAGAGAATGTGTGCAGAGTTAAAAACATTTCAGATGAATAAAACATAAATTACAATTGAGTGCATTTTTTGGTGAGACTAAATACATTTTTTTTCTCTTTCTTCCTGCAGAAGTCACCCATGTTGCAATGAGTGACTCTGAAATGTATTACTAGATGAGTTACAAAGCTGATTAAATAAAAGGCATCATTTCCAACAAATTTGAATGGCACATATGGCATCTATGTAGCAATATTCACACTCTCTCTAGTCATGTAACAGCACTGCTATATAACAAATCCACGTGCTTAATTAAAAGACTGGTTTATCTGCACTTATGGGAAATAATGAAAGTCTAATAATGGGCTTTTAGAAGAAATAAGCAGATGCTTAATCTTGAGTCTGTAGAATCTTAGTTCCCATTCACACTTGGGCATGGAAAGTGACTAGAGTGGGAGGCTGAAGTCCCCACAAACCTTGTCGCCATGTGTGTGCTTCAGAGGATTATCAGTCAGCTCACATTTGCCTTTACCTCTTGACAATTGGTAGAAGCTAGAATTGCTTGTTGCCATTTGCTTCACTTAACTTTCTCTTCCCGGTCCACTGCATGTGCCAGAAGACATCAAACAAACACTAAGACTTCATGGACATAGATTTTTACCTGTCTTTGGTCATATGCTTATAGTTTCTGCCTTTTGCTGTCTTGTAATTTCTGGGAATAATTGGCATTGCCACTTCTGGTTTGCCCATTCTCCAGGGCTTCAGATCCAAGGATCATTCTGGCCTTGCTATCTAGCTACTCTGATCTCAGATTTCTATGTATGTATTTATTTTTCATGGATATCTTCACTCACTTGGCAAGCCCCGGGATTTTTTTCTTTTATATCCTCATCGTACCTAAATCTGCTATTCTACTATAGCTGTCTTTGACTCATGAGTAGTTTAAGCAATGAAGAAGAGGAAAATGTGTTCCTATTTCCATAATTTTATGGAAAATGTCTACCTTCTGTTTCAGTTTGTGACCACCTAGAGATCAACTAGGAATATCATTATTTCAGAGTATGACAGAAAAATAATATATTATTCAGATCATGAAGCTACAGTGAATTAGAGTAAAATCCTACCTCAGTTGTTTATTAATTATTTGACCTGTGACAAATTTTCTAGGCTTGAGAAAGATATCCTTATCTGTACAATGGGGTAATAATAATATTGATCTTGTAGAGAGGTGGTCATAAGTAGAAGAGATAATATATATGAAGTTCTGGTTTCTTTGTCCCAGAAAAAGAGCTCAGCAAATAATAGGGCATTTTGATCATCATTTTAGTTTTTTTTTTTTTAATTTTAGCCTTTCTGGGAATTCATAAAACTTTGAGAGGAATTTTAAGTTTTAAAAATGTTTATCTGTTGCTATTTCTTTTTTTAAGATTTTATTTTTTATTCATGAGAGACACAAAAAGAGAGGCAGAGACATAGGCAGAGGGAGATGCAGGCTCCTTGTGGGGAGCCTGATGCAGGACTCGATCCCAAGATCCTGGGAATAAACCTGAGCCAAAGGTGGACACTGAACCACTGAGCCACCCAGGCATTCCCTATCTGTTGCTATTTCTGATAGCCACTAAAGTAATGACCTCCTCTCCCTGTTAGTAGTCTAATATTCCACTAATTTTTTTAAAAGGAAGAAATCCTAGACTCTATCCATATACACTCTCCCTAGGTCTCTATTCAGCAGCATCATTTGCTTAAGAAGAAAGATTCTAGGTGTGCCTTCTTGGCTTGGTCAGTAGAGCATGTGACCCTTGATCTTAGAATCATGAGTTTGAGCCCCACGCTGGGCATTAGACTACTTTTTAAAAAGTGTTCTATATACCTATTGTACTACTATGTTTTAACAGCAAAGATTGTTGGGTTTTTTTTTTTAGCCCCAGAGTATACTTTAGGTATCCACTCTGGTATTTCTGTCTTCAGCAAAATAAACTGATGTAATATCCATGGCATCTCACTAAACATGTTCCCTGTACAAACCTTTGGTTTCTTGTACTTGCCCAGCCGCCATGGTCCTCATCATTATCCTTGTAGGTGTAAGTTTCTAAGAGCAAAGATGTAATTCTTGTCTGTAAGTGTCTGTTCCATAATACTATAAAATATTATGACATTTATGAAGAATAATAGATATACAATTTGATGAATAAAGAATATCCTTTTCCAACTTTGAGTGCATTTCTATTACTATTATAATGTATCAAGTGGGTTCATTCATTTATTTATTTGGACCATGAAAAATGCCTGTGACTAATCACGGTTGGAAAGAATTTCCTTTTCTGGGCATGGAAATGGAAGTTCAGGAAAGATAAATGACTTTCTCCAAGGCAAAGTAAGTATTGTAAGCAGACTAGAATCCAGGATTTTGATGATAAGTTCTTGGGATGATTCTGCAGCTGCCACCTTTTTTTTTTCCAGCTGCCACCTCTTACATGTGTTTTGATAGTAAACATTCTGTTGATCTTGGAATTGTTAGTGGATCAAGGGTAAATTCTCAAAGTGCCCTATCTCATTCATAAGAAAAGGGTTGAGTTGCCCTATCTTACAATCGTGAAAATCATTGTTCTTCATAAACAAGCTATTATACCTGGATTTTGGACACTTTAGCTGACAATTGCTGTTTCCAGTAACAGCTGGTTAAACTGAGTGATATAGTCATGTGTCTGAAATATATTAAAGCATAGAACCTATATAACTGAAATTTCTGAAATAAATAATTAGAAGACAATAAGTAAAACAGTATACAATCATATGATTTTTTTTCCATTTGTATTTGGTTTAGTTTTAAGTGTTATTTTTTTTCATCTACATATATGTATTCTGGCAAAGAAGACATTTTAGTTTAATGCTAACAATTCCTTGAGCAGCTTCAATTCTGAAAATTACACCATTGTGTTGTACTTCATATCCTAAACAAAAGGATATTAAGAAGAGAATCGTTCTCCATGCTCTTGGCCGAGACTTGAATGAAAGATGAAAAAAAATATGTAATGCTTTGAGTGGTATTATAGGTCTACCCAACTTTGGGACCAATCAGCATCACTTTTATAAACTTCTTTGGCATGGCTTTACAACAAGTCTAATATTAAATATTCAGTAAGTATTTGCAATATGCTATTTCCATTGTACAATTTATTAAAAATCTTTATTTATGAAGTCCAAACTGGGCATGACATGGTTCCACTTCCATGTTAATCTCACAGGGGGATATTTAACAACCTCTATGCTTCCTTCCCCTCTGGCTTCCCTTGCCTTTCTATACCTCCCTATCCAAGTTTCTGAAGCTAATGATCCCTCCACCCAAGTTTTGGAGAAGTTCCACCTCTCCAAACAGGAGTAGTTATCCCTCTTAACCCCTTCTTATCCTTTGGGAAATTGGAGCAAAGTTAGTCTTCATCCTGACACTGGCAGGTTTTCCTCCACTCTGTCACTGATGCTTCAGAAAAGTACGAGCCATGGACTCATGAAACAAGGGTGATCCAGGCCACTCAACTCCAGGCAATTATTGTAATAATGCGAACGTTAACCTGTCCAGTTATCCTTCCTCCATCACTTGTTGAGTAAACATATTATGTGAAAGCAAGCATTTATTTTTGTCAGCATCTAACCCCACATCAATTGCATTCATCCTGTGAAAGAAGTTTCATCCATGGTAGAGGACATACTAGAAAAAACAATGATCCTTCTGCTATCAAGAGTGGAGGGGAGCCATAGCCATTTCTTGCATTGTCTGAGATGAACAGAGCAGTTAAAGGAAAACCATATCCATTAATGAAACTACAAAAGGGACTGTATTAATTTTTTTTTTCTTACTGGTGTATTATCTTAGTGAGCTCTTTTTGATTCTGGGTTTCCTTCTGCTAAAATAATAAGGAGAATTTTTACTTGTTTGGTTCCTTCTCTCTAAAAAAAATGAACAGTGACAAGAGATACTAAAAATGAAGTTCAGTTGATAAGCTTAGAAGGAAAAGATAATTTCTTTGGTGTCTGGAGATCAGTGCACCTAAGCTAAATTCTATTATTGCAAGGAAAAATGAAATAATAAATCAAGGTATCATGGAAATATGGCAAACTTTCAAGTAGGACTAGGTTCACCTGCTGGTTTTACCACTCACTTGATGTGCTTGTAACTGATGTTACCTTGTGAAATCTCAGTTTCTCTAGCAGCAAAACAGAGCCAACAGTGCCTGATTACCGCATAGCTGTGGGTTTTTGGTTTATTGTGTACTCTCAACAAGTGTTAAAAACTTCAGAAAGGATTATTCATCCTACCATGAGAGACTCTTGACCCTGGGAAACAAATAGGGGGTCCCTGGAGGGGAGGTGGGTGGGGTGATAGGGTTACTGGGTGGCCTGCATGAAGGAGGGCATGTGATGTGATGAGCACTGGGTGTTATACTACATGTTGGCAAATGAATTAAAAAAGAAATAAACAAATGAATGAAAACTTACCCTCTACAGCACAGGTCACAGAAAATAAATAAATGAGATTCAGTCATTCATTCGTATGCAGCATTTTTATCTCTGTGATGCCACATAAATCAGATGTGCTCCTACACCCCTACTTTGCTTCTCTCTAACTCACAGGGATTTTTGCAGAGCAGTAATGAAATAACCTGAAAATACTTTCTAACCAGAACATACCTTTCAAGAAATATAGTAACTCTTATTTTTCTGAAGACTTTGAATATCTGATGTCATATATAACTTTCATGATTTCTGTGAGCTGAGTAAGACAAATAATATCCTTAAGTTATAGAGAAAAGAGACTCCTCAAAGTTGATACTGTAAGATGATGGTCAATTCCATCACCAACTCTGTCTTTCTATTCTCCAATGCTGTTTCTGGTTTGCCTATTTTCCAGATCACAAACAAAGAAATTGTATATAAATATTGAATATATGTGTTGGAACTCTTTTTTTTTCTAGTTCAATTTGCAGTTAGAGAATTCAAATCTCTCAGTCCTTGACCTCTCCTCACATGCCCCAATGAGTTTAGCTAGTAGTCCACCAGTTTTGGTGAAGATATTCAACCAGGAGAGATATGAGATGGATCTGATAGTTTGATGTTCCTGAATTCTTGCTGCACTATGGTAGCCTCTGCTATGTTCTGGGCAACAATACTTTGCTGCTGTAAAACCAAGTGTAAGCACAGGGAATAGTAACCATGTACTTCCTTTCCTGTGCTGGGCTTTAACCTGCCAATATCTGTAAATAGAATACACGAGTCTCTACTGGAGAGTTAAAAACTGGCTGCCTCTTTTGAGCAATTCAAAAACTATTTTCACTGGACTCCAGGTGTCATTAAAAGTAAATTCTGAAAAAAGCAAGAGTTGGCGAGGATATGAAGGAAAGGGAACGCTTGCGCACTGTTGGTGGGAATGTAAATTGGTGCAGTCATTATAAAAAAAAGTATGCAGTAAAAAATTAAAAATAGAATTACCATACAATCCAATAATTTCACATCAGGGTACTTACCTGAGGGAAATGAAAACACTACTCCAAAAAGACATATGTACCCACGTCATCATTGCAGTGTTATTTACAATAACAAAGATATGGAAGCAAGGTAAGTGTCCATTGATAGATTTATGGATAAAGAAAATGTGATATGTATGGACACACATGCACACACACATATGCACAGTGGAATATTATTTAACCATAAAAAGGATAAAATCTTGCTATTTATGACAAAGATGGGCCTAGAGGATATTATGCTAAATGAAATAAGTCGGACAGAGAAAGACAAATACCATATGATTTTGCCTTATATACTTATAAACAGAATAAATGAATGAACAAACAAGCAAGCAAATAAACAAAAAGCAGAAACATAAATACAGAAAACAAACTGGTGGCTGTCAGAAGGGGCGGGGGGGCAAAATAGAGGGCATTAAGAGGTATAAACTTCCAGTTATAAAATAAGTGAGTCAGAGCGATGTATGTTCAATAATATTGTGATGCCTTGTATGGTGACAGATGGTAACTAGACTTACCATGATGCTCATTTCATAATGTATATAAATGTCAAAGTGCTATGCTGCACACCTGAAGCTAATGTTATATTGAATGTCAACTATATGTGAATACGAATAATTAAAGTTGGCATACTGAAAATCAATAAATGAATAAATACTGAAGACTGCTTGATAACATGGCAGGTGAAAGTTGCCTCTTTTTTTTTTGATATTATCTAAAACAAAAGAACGAAAGAGAGAAAAAATAAAAGTCTATCTTTAAAGGAATAGGTGTATATCCCTATCTCAGAAACAAAGGCCCCCCAAAAGAAGTCCCAAATACCATAGAAATTATACCACTAATTTCTGCCGAGTGGCAGTGTTTGATTAAGAGAGCTATTCACTGGAATTAAAATTCCTGTGTCATCACTTAATAGCCATCTGAGTTTGGAAGAGTTACTTAGTCACTATCTATTCATCAGTTTCCTTATACGTAAACTGGGTATAATTATGGGATACCTCACATGGGTGTTATGAAGAGTAATTGAATCCTTACATGCACAGTGCTTGGAACTGTGTCTGTCCCATAGTAAGCCCTCAAGAGTTAATGATCTTTATTATTCTTTCCTGGAGAGCGGATGAAACATGAAGTTTCCCCAGGAAGTCATTTAATTTAATGGGCAAAGCCAATGACTCTAGTGTAGAATAGCAAGCTTGGCGGGAGGAAGAAAGACACTAAAAAGTGTCTGAGCACTGTTAAATGCCATAGTGTCAGGAAAGAGCAGAATAAGGAAATCTGCAGGCGTATCATCTTTGTAAGAAGCAAGCAGCTGGAATAACAAAATAGAGGAGACATTTTGTGAGCTATTAGCCTTGCTGTTCTTGATCAGCAGAGGAAAAAAAGAAAAGAAGGCTGATGCACCACATAAAGTACTTTGACAAATAAAGGGGGGGGGTGTGGGAAAGAACTTCACTTTGGGAATTGGAGACTTCCTGCCAGCACAAATGGTATCATACCTACAAGGTTAAGTGTTGATGAGAAACTCAACCGTCCAGAGACTAAAATTGAAGCTTCTGTGACTAATACTTTGCTCAACACTATTTTGTTCACTGTCAGGCATGGGAAATACCTTCAATTAATAACTGTAATCACTAACATTATTTTAATTAAATAATTTAAAATAACCAGATCATAGCAGTTTCTTCAAATATTCACAAACTATAAACAGCAGTTGATGTCAGTGGATAACAAAATGAGCAAACACATTGTTGTGTAATGCCATAGCCAAATCAACTCAATAAAAAGAATGAATTACTAATGTGTGCAATAAGGATGAACTGAAAAAGAAAACAACAAAGACACATTATTTTTTTATTAGTAATAACTAGCCCAAAGAGCTTTGAAGTCAGTTTTGTCTGACTCCAAAACTTGGTGTTTTAAAATTATAATATGCTCAGAATCATGAATTATTAATAGATGACATTACTTTTTAAAATTTGCAAATCTGCCTTGAAGAAGAAGAAGGGAAAAAGGAGATGGACATGAAGGAGAAGGGGGAGAGGGTGGGAGGAGGGTGCAGAGGAAGAGGAGGAGGAGAAGAAGAAATGATACTAAGGTAGGGAGAGTTGAAACAATGAGGTCTCTAAAATGAAAGGGAGAAAATATCAATGAGAAACAATATATAAAGGAGCACTATGGTGGCTCAGATGGTTAAGTGTCAGCCTTCGGCTCAGATCATGATCTCAGGGTCCTGGGATCGAGTCCAGCATCAGACTCCCTGCTCAGAGGAGCCTGCTTCTCCATCTCCCACCACCCCCCATGCTCTCTCTTGCTATCTCTCTCTCTCAAATAAATAAATAAAATCTTTAAAAAAGAAGAAAAATTAAAAAGAAAAATTTAAAAAAATCAATGGCATTAAGATGATTTTTTTTCTGCTTTACATTCATGCTTGTGTAAAGTCAAGATCTCCATAGTGTCCTTTTTTAAATTTTTTTTATAAATTTATTTTTATTGGTGTTCAATTTGTCAACATATAGAATAACACCCAGTGCTCATCCTGTCAAGTGCCCACCTCAGTGCCTGTCACCCAGTCACCGCCCCCCCCAACCTCTCCTTCCACCACCCCTAGTTCGTTTCCTAGAGTTGAGTCTTTCATGTTCCGTCTCCCTTTCTGATATTTCCCACTTATTTTTTCACCTTTCCCCTTTATTCCATAGTGTTCTTAAAAAAAGAAAAAAATGAAGCCTTCTTTCCACAAATGATGTACCACAATTCTGTGGACTCCTGATCGGAACTGAAAGTCAGCATCGCTTTGTCTAGTGCACAGTGTGATATTAAGACTGTGGCCTTGAATTTGAGTCTGTGCAACTCCATTGGCTGAAAGAGGCCATCAGAAACACAAGAAAACTCAAATGTGATGTACTGTACAAGCAGCCACTGACGTCTTGCCGCCACCCACACTCTCCGTGCAGCAGAGTGGCATGCCCCATCCTCTCCAGCTCCTGCCTTCAACACAGCTGGACTGAAAGGTCTCTTCACACTCCTTGTGGTTTTTGTTTGTTGCTTGTTTTTGCTTTCTCTCCAGCCAAGGGAGGCAGATCAGCCCCAGGGCAAGTACAACCAACAAGGATTGAGGGAGTACCATGGCAAGAGGACAACACTCAACCAGCTAGAACCTTAGTCTCCCATCTTTCAGTTGCAAACATCTCAGTGTCCTCTGTCTGCTTGCACTCAAATAGCCCCAGGGAAAAGTAGCTCAACAACATGCTCTGTATTAGCCTTCCTCCCTTCTCCTTCTAACTCCCTCCCCTTCTTTACTTCTGCTCCCAGAGACCATTGATCTAATGTGTTTTCAAGAGGCAAATCCTTACTCCTGAGAAACTGAAACTAAAATAACCATTGTTCGGATCTACAGGTTTGGTGGTCCTGGGAGCAGTGAGTCAAAACCAGGTATATAAAAGTATTTCTTAAAGTTTGGACCTATCCATGGATCCTAGGTGACATGGATGTCATAGGAAGAATCAAGTCATTGGAAGGATTCCAGTGAAACAACCATTACCCTTGTAGAGACTAAGGCAATTTTACAGCTTACATAAAATACAAAATTGTTCCTGAGTAGTTTTGCAAGTGGAAGAAAATGAATGTCTTTGGTTTTCCAGGAACCAGAAATGTAACAGCATAGATAGAATGATGAGGCAAGGTATGACATCAACCCAGGCCCCTTCTCATGACAGAGGGCAGAATAAATTGGATTGCATAGAACTTCTCTGCTGTTTGAAGTTATGGAGCGATTGCTAGTGGTGACTGCTTTCTGAGACAACAAATTAATGAGATTCTCTTTAAAATCCTCCCCAAGATGCCTTCAGTTTATTTTCTCATTAAACAGAGGTCTCAGAGTGGCAGCTGTGACTTTGTTGGGTTAATGATAGTTGAACATGAAAAAAAAAATCCAGACTTTTAGAGGATGAAAGGATGGGAGCCTGGAAGATAAAATTGTAGACGAACAATCATTTCTGATAATCCTTCCACACCAGAAAGTTCAAAAATGATTTATTTCTGGCAAAATGGCTTTTAAACTTTCACTTTTCTGTTCTTTCCAGCTCCCCCCCTCCCTTTTCTTCTTTTCCTGATCTATACAGAGCTTACTCCCCCAGGGAAAGTTTAGTTGAAGCTTTCATATCTCTATCTTTCATGAAGGAAGTGTGGGGTTTTCATTTAAGTTTGAAAGTTCCCTCATTACCATGCTAGCAGGTCTCCAGAGTTGGGTGGGCGTGCAGGAGTGTGTTCTGGCTCTAGGGACTTTTCACATAAGTCCTTAAAAGCACGGTGACCTCACCTCACTGGGAGCTAGCTGACTTCTCCCATCCATGCCGCCAAGGTCATAAAGTGCAGGACAAAAGTAAACCAGCTCCAAGTGGAACGGCTATGAAAAATTTGAATTTCCATGAGATAGAGAGATCAGATATTTTCATATTTAACATGCCTAAAACTAATATTGTATAACACCATAGTTTATAAAGCACTTTCTCATCTCTATAGGGTAGAAATAAAAATTAACTGTGCCAATGAAGACATGGATGCTCAGAAGTTAAACAGCAACGATAAAATGTCAACATTAATTAGGTGAATTTGTAGTCATGTAATGCCTAGAAAGGTAGAAACATGATGTTATGTTTATAGGTCCTCAATAAATATTGTCTATCCCCAGTCTCTCCTATGACCCAAAATTCTCTCATGAAATTTATAAAAGGAAAAAGACTAGTTGGAAAACGGCATTTGTACCAGAAGTAGCCTCTAAGTTTAAAAATCACAAATATAGGGGGACTGGGGTGGCTCAGTTGGTAAAGTATCTGCCTTCGGCTCAGGTCATGGTCCTAGGGTCCTGGAATTGAGCCCTGTGTCTGGCTCTCTGCTTTGTGGAGAGTCTGCCTCTCCTGCTTCTCCTGCTCCCCCTGTCCCTCTTCAATGCTGGTGCTCTCTCTCTCTCTCTCAAACAAATAAATAAATTCTTTTAAAAAATCAGAAAAAAATATATTCTATATTTCTAATGAAAACTTATGCAAATTGAACACTATTGCAATTATTGACCATTTTAAGAACAAGCAGACTGCCCTTGTAAAGGGCTAAAATGTCTCACTGCCAGTTACAACAGATCTTGTATTAATATATTGAACAAAACTACCATTTTCAGGAAAGATATTTGGAGATACCTGAAAACTTTTGAAAATGGGAATCACATCCTTCTTCCCCTCCCTCTGCATATATCAGTAAGCCCATTTTACCTAAGACAGACCTGGATATGAAATAATTATTTAATATATACTTGTTAACTAATTTTTTTAAAGATTTTATTTATTTATTCATGAAATACAGAGAGAGAGAGAAAGAGAGAGAGAGAGAGAGAGAGAGAGAGAGAGAGGAGAGAGAGAGAGAAAGGCAGAGACACAGGCAGAGGGAGAGGGAGGCTCCATGCAGGAAGCCCGATGTGGGACTCGATCCTGGGTCTCCAGGATCACACCCCGGGCCCAAGGCGGTGCTAAACTGCTGAGCCACCCGGGCTGCCCCTTGTTAACTAATTTTAAATCATTGCAGAGTAGACCAATGTTATGTATAGTATGTGAGTACGTGTGTGTCAGGGAACTATGCTCCTTGTACTGGGCAATAAATAACTTAATCGTAAGTTTGTCTCATATTAATCGTGTTTTGGAAGAGGGGACTAGCACTTTTACTTCTTTAATAATTAAAATACTTAAATGGCAACTCGATGGATTAAGGAGATCTTGTTAAAATAGTTTTTTTTTTAATTTTTTAAATTTAAATTCAATTTGCCAACATAAAGTAGCTTTCAATAATTCATCAGTTACATAAAACATCCAGTGCTCATTACATCACATGCTAAAATACTTTAAACCCTTGGTAGAGATACAGTGAAAAGTCATCGAATCCCATCAATAGAAAACTAGAAATCAGGACGTCTGGGTGGCTCAGTGGTTGAGCGTCTGCCTTTGGCTCAGGGCGTGATCCTAGGATCCTGGGATCGAGTCGCGCTGGGGCTCCTCACAGGGAGCCTGCTTCTCCCTCTGCCTATGTCTCTGCCTCTCTCTCTGTGTCTCTCATGAATACATAAATAATATTATACATGCATATATATATAATGCCACCCAGGTGCCCCAGAATCTTAAAAAAAAAAAAAAAAAAAAGAAAAGAAAACTGGAAGTCTGTCTTCTTTAGATCATTTGTGGTGGAAAAAAAAGAAAGTCCTGAACTTGCCTTATGATTCAGCGGAGTTTAGTGAGATTTGGCCACTTAGAACTTCGTTCTAAGTTTTAGGAACTAAAAAAACTTAGTTCCTCCCATAATATACCTGTTCAGAGATCATTTCTGTTTGGCTTCCAGATGTACTTGGTCATCATCTTACAGCCTGGAGGAGGAAATGCATACCTGATCCAGGAGGTAAGGATGGGGAAAGGCAAAATCAATGCTCTGGATCTTTCTGCCCCTCTGTGTCTCGTGACTGCCTGTATCCTAGAGCCTGGCTACAGTCTCTGATTAATATGAGCCTTTTTGGACCATCCCATCCTTTGTGTCAACCGAGCTTTTTTGATTCCTGTTAAGTCTCCTTAACTAAACTGTCATCAAATACCCAGTTTGAATGTGCCAAAGATCTCTGCTTGGGATCTAGACTGAAATTATATCATTGCTTTTTCAGTGTTGTTTTTATTGCTGTGGATTGTTTCCTTTGTTTATTTCTTTGCTTGAAGCGATGTAACATAGCTGCACAAGCACCTAACTTGTTTTAGCAGTAAGACAGCCGATCTGCAGATAATTCATGTGTAATTTCAATGTGTTGGACTCTTTCCTGAAATCTGTGATAGCTAATAAAATGGATGGTGCATTGTTTCTGTCCTATTCAGTAAACAAGACAGACAGATTATATAAAAAGATAAGTAACAATGCTGAACAACATGCTCCAGTATGAAAAATCATGGGCTTTGGAGTCAAACATCTGAGTGATCAAATCCCTGTAATGTGACCTTATTGTGTAGCCCGAGGCTAGCTTCTTACTGTTCTACACCCTCAATAGAAGTAATAGTATTGGTTTCATAGGATTGTAGGAAATAAATTCAGTATTGTCCACGCAGGTGGCCAGAAGTGCTTGGCACGCACTGAGGAGCCAGCATGTTTTCTTCCCTCTTTGCTTCTTCTCTTTCCAGGGCACACTTCTTCATGGAATTTACTGAAGGCAAGAAACATAACTCAAGGTTTAGCAGGGATTTGTCAGGGGTTCTCTTAGTTTTTCAGTATCTGAAAATGAAAACCTGCTGAGATTGCTGTTGATGGCAACTGTTGTTCACTCAGGAATGAGTGGCACATGTTTAAAAGAAGCCAGAATGCACATGAAAGTTAAGAAGAGGGGGGAGGGGGTGTCTTCAGAGCTGTGGGAGCAGCTCCATCAGGTAGGTCACAGGCCAGCAGATGGGGGGAGATGACAAATGAGTGGAGAAAGCCCAAGTCATACTGACCATATGAATGGGGACAATGGGAGCAACAGAAAATGGAACTCACTTGGGGGATAGTTACCCATTCTTCACTGTAGTCAAGAACTCTGGTCAGGGTCATGGGTGGCTGAAAATGGAAAGGTGGCACAGGGTAGAAGAAGGAAGAGAGAAACACAAAAATGGAAAGATAGAGGCTAAAGGGAAAGAACGAAGATGCTCCTGGTTTGCTGTCTCCATAGATTCCATAGCCGTTGATATAGAAGAAAGAAATACATGGGAAAAGCAAATGAAAAAATAGAGAATTTCAGTAAGTGGAGCAGAAGACTCAACCTGACAAGGATCGAAGCCAGATGCTGAGCACAGGACTCTGATGAATTCCCAATGAACATAATCTTCAGTAACCAAACTCCCAGGTATAAGGATTTTGATATGACTCTTCAGATCAGCAAAGACACTGGTGGTTCTTTCAGGAGAAGTACCACAGCTGCAAAGGGCACCTTTTGGATGAGTTTAATGAATGCATCATAATAAGGGTTGAATGTATATAGGGTCAAAAAATTGAAATGTGTGAATTATTGACATTAGCCAGCAAAAAGTAGGAAGTGGAGTTGGAATGAGGATGGAAAATAAAGTTAATGGCAAGAAGATAGAGCGACACAGTCTTGACACTATTATCAGGGCTTGGCAAACAAAGTAAAAAGCCAAATAGTATATATTTTAGCCTTTGTTAGTGTGATAGCTAACTTTATGTGTCAACCTGACTGAACTAAGGATGCTCCAGACAGCTGGTATGTTAGTAAGGACATTTCTGGAAGAGATTAGCTTAAATAGAACAACAACAACAACTACTACTACTACTGCAAGAACAAAACCAGAGGAAGGGTGAATTCCCACTCTCTTCTCTGGAGCTAGAATATCTTCTCCTCCTGTCTTTGGACATGGAAGCTCCTGGTTCTCCAGCCATTGGACTCCAGAACTTATGCCAGCAGCCTCCTCAATCCCCCATCCCGGATTCTCAGGCCTCCTTCAGTCTCGGACTAGGAGTTATATCATTGGTTCCCCTGGTTCTCAGGCCTTCAAGCTCAAATTGAATAACACCACCAGCTTTCTTGTTTCTCCTGTTCATAGATGGCAGATTGTGGCACTTCGTGGCCTCCATAACTTCTCCACCTCAATTTCTATATCATGGAATAGTAAACCATGCTGAGCCCACAAACTGAGGCTAAATGCATCATCGTTTTGCAGCATCAGTATCTTCCAGAAATGTAGTCTTAACCTATCAGTCAGGAATTTTTCCCGTTATGAAAGTTACTGTGGATTTCTGGAACCAAGTGGCTCCCTCTTAGTTCATTCAGCCTGCATGTTGAGGATTTCAAGGGACTCCACAAGCTTGAAATGGGAAGGATATGGTTAACGATGTGCAAGTGTGACTATTGTATTTAAGGATTCCCAATGCTGTAGTTTACCAAGAAACATAGGTGAGCTCAAGAGAGCCTCTGAATAGAACTTGCAGTCAGGAAAGGTGTTCCCAGTGTGGAGAAACAAAGATATTGCTAGGCCTTCCGCAGAAGGTAAAGGATGTATAACTTTTGCAATGAGAAAAACCATGGGACACCTGGGTGGCTCAGCGGTTAAACATGTCTGCCTTCAACTCAGGGTGTGGTCCTGGAGTACTGGGATGGAGTCCCACATTGGGTTCCCTGCATGGATCCTGCTTCTCCCTCTGCCTATGTCTCTGCCTCTCTTTCTGTGTCGCTCATGAATAAATAAATAAAATCCTTAAAAAAAGAGAGAGAAAACCATATCTGTGCAAAGTGCATGCAAGCCTGTCAGCTGGGGAAGAAGGGATCCCCACTGGCCAGCTGCACAGCCCAGAATGGAAGGGGCCATTGAGCAGGAGAGCTGGTCACACCTGCCCCAGTGAATGCAACGTGGGAGGAGAGCGAGGCTTTGAAAGGCATTGCCAAGAAGACATGGAAAGAAAATAAAGAAGGTGGATTTTGGGTTGTAGGTGGAAATGATTGTCGAGTGACAACATCAGTGGTGACGGTGAACAATACACAGAGCAAGGGAAGTCGGGGCCAGAGGAAGGGAAAGCTAGTTCCTGCTGAGGAAGGAGACAAGCAGGGCCTGTTTTAGTCAAAAGGGGCTTGTGTGAGAGCCACGGGAGAGGGACGTGCATGCAGAGGATAAAGAGGGACAACAAGGGAAGACAAGGACAGAGGGAAGGGACTACTTGTCTCTCCACGCCCAGAAGAGAGGGTTCCTAAGGAGAGCCACACGAGGAGCAAGTAACCGAGAATCTGATCTCGGAGGAAATGCGACAAAGGAATCAAAGGCAGAAATATAAAGGGGAGTTCAAAGCCAGACTCCAAAGAGTATTTCAATTGACAGGAAAATGTAGCAAAGCATCCCTGAGAGTAGGAATGTGTACAGCTGCTGTCAGGAACAAAGAACTGTGAGGGGAGAAGGGAAGGCCAGGAGATAGGAGGGGAAGGAGCATCTGTTACCCCGGGCTCCAGAAGAACCGGAATGCAATTTAGGTTTTGAAAAATTTGAGAGAGATTTGTTTGTTCTGCTGGAGAGGAAATATAAAGAGCTCATCATCGACTTCAACTCCGGCAGGTTCTCTCTTGAAAATACATATGGAAGATAATGATACATGTTTGAATTCAGCACTCTTGGTTCCAAATAGTAGATTGGTCAATGGGAATCTGAGAAGAGCAGGTTACACAGAGGAAGGCGAAGTAAATACGTACACACACACACACACACACACACACACACACATAACATATACCTAGGGACATACGCACGTAGGTGCTTGCAGATTAACCATGTGAATTTAAAGAATTCATTCGTGATCAGGAGTACCTATTACTCAATTCATTTATCAGAAGAACGATCCAGGGGGTGATGAGGTAATGAATAATGCAAATACTCGTGGCTTGGATACTCATTTATTGACATTTATAGATGGGAAATAGAGTCATGGTGGTGATAATGATGATTTATCCCAAGAAAATGGTTTTGTAGGCTTGATGACTGCCTATTGCTATTTCCCAAGGCAACTGAGTATCTTTCTCTTTTGGGCACCATTACCACTGAAACTTTTCTTTTGACACATTTCAGTTGTTTTTCTTCCACTGGCTATTGGCCTTCTTCACAGTCAGAATCTGAATTTATCCTACTGTTTCCAGTATCATCCGTGTTTTGTTTTGATTTTCTTTTCTTTTTTTTTTTCCCTCATCTGTCGCTTATTCATCTACGTGGCTTCACAGAGGAGAAAGCTTGAACCAGTCCTGGGAATAGAGAGCTGGTAGGATGTAAGAGGATAGGGCAGGAGCAGTAGCTGCTCTCCTAATTGGCATCTCATGTAAATATCACAGAAATTGCCTCCTGATTCTATCCCCATAGCAACCTCAGTGAGAACTCTTGCTGTTTTGTTTTTCTTTGCTTTTGTTGTTGGGTTTACTGGACATTATCATTTAATGTAAGAAATTACCTACAATTTAATATTTAGGAATAATGTAACAAACAGAGAGGCATTCTTTCTTCTCAATTCTTTCTTCTCAATTTGGGTGCTGGGTGATCAATATTCCAATATTTTTTGATTTATAAAGTAATTAACATTTTTAATACAGACTTTTTTCAGACTACCCTCATGCATCTTCCTGTTTTTCTATTATCTGTTCAGCACTGTGCACACCAAAAAGGGCAAAACCAGAGCATCACCATGGCTCTCTTTAGCATCTAAGACTGACTGATCTTGAAATTCATCTCATCAATGAAGTATTAGCTAAACCCCCTAGAAGATGTCCTGACCTTAGAAATAAGATTGAAGAAACATTGTAAGGAAATTCTAATTTGTGGCAAATGTATGACAAGTTGTGAGAATGATAAATATGCCTAATTTCCATAATTAGAGAACTGTAAATACTATACATCTTTCTAAGAAAAGTCTGCAGTATTGAACAGCTTGTGAACAAACAGGAAACATTCATTCAGTGTTTGTTGAACACCTACTTTGTACCAGAAACATTGGATTAAGTGGACCTTATGGGAGAGCATTTTTTCCATGATCTTTCTTTTAGAAATATAAAGGTAATTCATTCCTGCAGTTTAATTGTAGGCTCTTTTAGGAGTATTATTACATGAACACACAAAGGAAGCAGCAGAATGAGAAAAAGACCCCTCAGTATCAAGTTCATGTTAAAACAGTACAGTAACTATAATGTTGGTTCTTAGCCTTTGATAGAAAGTAGGTTTATCCCCAGTTCCATAGATCACTTATTTTGTGGTTTAAAGATGTATATGTAATTGAAAACATCCTCCAGAAAGTTTAAAAGTGTATTTCTTTTTAAAGTTTTATATGAATTTCACATCCCTGAGAGAAACATTTTCATAATGTAATTTTTCAAGACTTTTTCCTCAGAGTCTAAACTGCTGCAAGTTCAAGACAATTTTCTCCCTAATCATATGAATATTTTATGTAAGTTATAATACTCCATTGTATTAAGATAAATCAGGTTTGCCTCAAAAATTTAACTTTGGGCAGATTCTTCTTTGGACAATTTATCTGATACATTCTTCTAATTCTGAGGGAATATACTTTTCTTAGAGTTCAGAATTTCATTGAATTTCTGCAAATAAAAATGCAAGCAACTCATTATTCTTGCCTATAGGGAAAGGAGCAAGCAGGGATAAATGAAATCCAAGGGTAATCCCTAAGATTCATTTTAATGATTACTTTCAACTCCTTTCTTAAAGCTTCTGTGGTGAGGCTCACGATGGGCAGGCAGGAGTGGTAGCTTGGGTCTGGTTTCATCCCGTCTTCTTCCTCCTGGGCACGGTATGTCTGGTGAAAGGGAAGAGAGGCAGGTACACAAGAGTAGGAAAGAAAAGCCCTGGGATGTAGCATAAATAGAAATGAAATTGGTCCTTCTTCCCATACCTCGTTCTACTTCTATCATATCCCTTCCCACTGCATTATGGTTGGTTATGTGAGTGTTTGCCTAGATCCATGGTCATTGATTCATTAAGCAAATATTTGAGTGTTTTCTATGTGCAAAGTACTGGGAACCCCTAGAGAATAATGGAGATTGTGCCTCACATGAGCATCTTATTTTGATACCTTTAAGATCCTCTAATAAGAGGCAGAACCTTCCATGAGTCCACAACGTGTGGGGTGAGCCCACCAGCTAGAGCAGCAAGCAGGGCAAGAGTGCTTTTCAAGGCCCCATGCATGCACTTATTTTCATTCCAATGTTACTGTGTTTATGGTGATCAAGTTTTGTTTCTTAGGTATTATTTCTGTCCCATTTCTACTTTTGTGACAGAAGAGTAGTGGTGTGACCCTTTGTTTTAAGGGTACTTGGAATTTGTTTTAATCAAATATGTTAAGATACAGATATAGACATGATTGTCCCGAAGGAAGAAGATTTTTATACTTACAAATCCCTAGAAACAGGAGTCATGCCATACCACAAATGGCTACAGGGAGAAGCACTAGAGTCAGTTAAGAGGCAGAGAGAATGGGGGTAAAATGTGGGCAACAGCTTTACTGTGGTTTCCATAGGAAGGAAGGGACCAGGTAAGGTAAATAGATTTAGGATTGGCTAGTTGAAATAATTTCAGTGTGCTGTGGGGCTTAGGCGTAGTCCCTAGTTGTCTCATACTTGGCCTTGACTTACTAAAGCAGGGAAATAATGGCCTTTAGAGTGAGAATCCCATAGAGTTGGTTTCTGGTATGGGCTCTGGATTGTTGGTTAGCCAACGAAAAGCACACTCCAAGGGGAATTGTCTCTATCTTTGGGAATCAGCTCACCTTGGGAGGAACAGCAAGGCCCCAAGATGTGGAAACATCAGAAAATCTTTAAAAATTCATGGTTGGGACACCTGGGTGGCTCAGTGATTGAGCATCTGCCTTTGGCTCAGTTAGTAATCCCCAGGTCCTGGGATCGAGTGCCACATCAGGCTCCCTGCAGGGAGCCTGCTTCTCCTTCTGCCTATGTCTCTGCCTCGCTCTCTGTGTCTCTCATTAATAAATAAATAAAATATTTTTAAAAATCATGATTAATATACCTTTTCAGATTTATGATGTCTATTTCTAAATTTTCTCATTACCATGCACTTTCAGCTCAAGATAAGTCGTAGCTTTTGATCTATGGGTGGATCATAGATTTCTATGTCCCAACTCAATTCATTTTTCCTACAATTATACTTCTTCATGCCAAGGTTTGTTTAATGGTTTATGCTAACCTAATCATGCCCACTGACTCCATTACACATACATCCATACATATACATATGCAAGGATCCTCATCACAGTACTATTAGTAAAGATAACATCTAGGAATAACTTAAATATCACTCAAGACTAGATTGGTTAAATAAATTACGACACCCATATGACAGAATTCAGCATAAAAGTCTTGAACATATTTCTTTTTTGTAAAGATTTTATTTATTTATTCATGAGAAACACAGACAAAGACAGAGACACAGGCAGAGGGAGAAGCAGGCTTCCCATAGGGAGCCCGATGCAGGAATTGATCTCAAGACCCTGGGATCATGACCTGAGTCAAAGGCAGACCCTCAACCACTGAGCCACCCAGGTGCCCCATCGAACATATGTCTGATTAACATTTGAATAGTTTAAAAATATACATAATTTGAATAATAATAAAAATGAAAATGAAAATGCATACATAGTAACACTCAATTTTGATGTAAATACATAAATGCCTAGATGTTGAATATACATATTTATCAGAAAATTATGAGAAAAAGATGCCCAAATCATATCAATCAATTTTTTTCTTTTACTCTTCTATATTTAGCATTTGTTGTTTTGTAATCAGAAAAGTACATTTTGCTTAACAAGGGGTTTACTGTCTTATAGAAATAGAACTAAGTCATTCATTCAACCAATATTTTTGAGCATCTGCGATATTGTAGGCACTATGATAAATACTACAGAATCAATGCAAACATGTTTCTGTCTTCTTAAAGTTTGGAGTGGTGAATTCTTATAAATAAAAAAGGGATTATGGTATCTCAGACAATATCTTAT
Organism: Nyctereutes procyonoides; assembly: GCF_905146905.1. NCBI lineage: Eukaryota > Metazoa > Chordata > Mammalia > Carnivora > Canidae > Nyctereutes > Nyctereutes procyonoides. The sequence continues at coordinate 6,236,655 of NW_026575030.1, read as the reverse complement.
ACACATTAGGCATCAAATAAATGCTTATTTATTAATCAGAGGAGACATAATTGCAGGTTGTTCAGATAAGGAAATAATTAGGACTTTGACAGTCCTATTTCAAATCTCACTGTTATCCACTACTTTTCGACCTATTTCTACTTTACCACTTTTTAAAAATCTTGTAAGGAAAAAAAATTAATCCAGTCACTAGAGTAAGCCTGTGACTAAACACACCAGTGGTTTTGAGTCTCCTCGGCCTCCAATATTTGACTTATAACAAGATTTCTGCAGACTTCCTCCAAGTATCATTCCGGGTGGTATGCCTGATGGTTAGTACTTGATGTTGGGTCTGGAGTGTTCTGGGACACAGAGAGAATAGAGGAAAGGGGAAGAAACCAGGAGAGGATAACCACACTTCTTGTGGAGAGAGTGGAAGCCAGAGAATCCTATCCAGGAGCAAATGTGAGTCTTAAGTCAGTGTCATCAGCAGGGTTCACTAACAAAGCTCAGAGGGTTTCTACCTATAGACACATAAGAACAGCCCGTTATCCAAACTCTCAGCTTATTCTGGAGGGTAGTCTAACTGAACCCTAGGTAAGCCCAGTCCTGAATATTGGCCTGGGGGTGGGGGGTAGCAGCAGTTTTTCTAATTCAACCAGCTGCATGGCATCCAGGGAATTCTTTTCTCCTACTGAGTCCCAAAGTTCATCTCAGGAAACTTTTTCTATCTCCCATGGAGGCGCAGCTGAGCTCTTTGTGTCCAGCCTCCCCTGGCCAGGCTGGACTGAGGAACTGAGACTGGGATGACTCCATACCTGGGGCAGGGGCACACAGCAGCGTGATGTGAAAGTCATGCAATTTGGGGAGTTGTCTTTAAGGAAAAGAGTGCATTATAGAGAAACAAAATTAAGCACAAACATGAATATTTATTTAAGCTGAATAAAGAAATCAAGACAAATTACAAATATAAGAAGGCTGGCAGGACCACATAATTTTAAAATTCTAGAAAAATAACAGTGTATTTTTTATTAATTAACTTTATGACATCTCAACGTTATGTTTTGACTTCTTTCTTTTAATGGATAATCCTATTTACTTCTTCATGGAAAAATACCGTGATTTTGTAATAGTTTTTAGAAAGAATAGAGAGGTAGTTCAACTTGTCTCACTATGATAGATCAAAATTTTATTATGATTAATATAGCTATTGATAGCTTATTGTTATTAATAATATGCTTTGATATGAAAAGTGGTTACTGGTAATTAATTTTTGCTTAGATTTTAATATGAGTTTAAACATTTCTTCTTGTTACATTTGAATTTTGTTATTGTTGACAATTCTGAAAGAAATAGAAAATTAATCTGAAGTTGTAATAACATAACTAATCCAAAGTAGTTTTAAAGACACATATATAGGGCACCTGGGTGACTCAGTCCATTGGGCCTCAGACTCTTGGTTTCACCTCAGGTCATGATTTCAGAGTTGTGAGACCGGACCCCACCTCACTGGGCTCTGCACTCAGCAAGGAGTCTGCTGTCCCTCTCCCTCCCCCTGTGCTCTTCTCCCCACATATCGGTGTGCATATTCACTCTTGATCTCTCTCCTAAATAAATAAATTAATAAATAAGGTCTTTGAAAAAAGACATAAATATGCTATTTTAAACTTACATACTGTAATAACAAAATTATTCTTCCACTGCATGTCCTCCCTTGGTGAGCATAGGCAGAGATTTGGTCACTGGAACACTCATTTCTTCACTGTTAAGCCACTCCAATATGCCATTCCAATAAGGCCTTAAGTTTCATCAGGGCAATACAGACTGACAGACACATCAAAATGTGATCTGATACATGAGGAGGCACATAACATACAATGCCACACACATTTACTTGTTTGTGGTTCTCTTACATATTTATGCCCTAAAAACAGAAAAGCCGACATTCTATTTCATGTCATTTCTATTCAATAAGAACAGTATATGTGTGTGAATAATTGGTTATGTAGCACTGTCAAGTATATTATGAATAGGAGAAAGCTATTTTTTTTTCTAGGCATGAATGACCACTGAGCTCTCTGAATGAAAGCTTATACAGCTAATGATTAAATGTTTCCATGGTTCTAGTTCAATACATTTCAAATCCTCTATTTCTATGGCTACTCAAAAACATCTGGTGTCTGACACCATAAGATACTTCTAGATAATGATAGGACCTCTCGCTGTGCACCCTAGTTCATGACACAGTGGGCAGCTGGAATATTCTTGAAAGAGATTCCTATGCTATGGTGGCTAGCAACAGGCTAACTACACATGAAGTAGGTGTAAGCCACATTAAAAATACCCCACTGAACTCAAACTGAATATTTCTTGAGCTCAGTGTCATGTTGAACATAAGTTAACAATGCCCATTGTCACTCAAGTATAAGTAGAGGCAGAGAAGTGTGGGAAAAGCCAGAGGTTTTCATCAGTTGCAATTATTTTGCAAAATATTTTGCAAAATTTCTAAAAACATAGGGTTATGGGAGTGCATTGCTTGAATCTCTTTTCTGGAAAAGGCTCAGGCAAAGAAAGACCTTGAAAGCTCCATTCGTTCCCTGGAAAACCTGCCACCGACTGGGACACTGGAGCACCTGGTGTGGAGGAACTCAGTGAAAATACAGAGACCACGTTAAGGTTTGTACTAAGTAGAAGGAATATGGATTTTCTGTTTTTGTTATCCCACAGAATTAGACAATTTCCCATGTTCTATCCATTTGCTACCGTGGCATAACAATTTATCACAAGCTTGACAGCTTAAAACAACATATATTTATTATTTCACAGTTCTGTAGGTCAGAAGTCCTGTGTAGTTCATTTGGGTTCTCTGTCTAGGATCTCACAAGACCCAAATCAAGGCATTAGTTTTTAGCTGGGGGGCCTGGAAAAAATCTACTTCCAATGAGCACTGGGTGTTATTCTGTATGTTGGCAAATTGAACACCAATAAAAAATAAATTTACTATTAAAAAAAATCTGCTTCCAAGTTCATTCAGGTTGTCGGTGGAATCCAATAAGCTGTAGATCTGAGGTCCCCTTTTCCTTGCTATCTCTCAGCCCTGGGTTCAGGGTTCAATTTCCTCTTAAGGGTCTCCTGCATACCCCTTCACGTGGCCTTCTCCAAATTCAGACCAAGAGCATGCAGTGTTCTCATTCTTCAAATATTTCTGAGTCTTTCTCTGCTCCTTTTGTCACCAGCCAGAGAGAACTCCCAGGTTTGGGACACCTGGGTGGCTCAGTGGTTCAGCATCTGCCTTTGGTTCAGGTTGTGACCCTGGGGTCCTGGGATTGAGTCTCGCATCGGGCTTTCCACAGGGAGCCTGCTTCTCTCTCTGCCTATGTCTCTGCCTCTCTCTCTGTGTGTGTGAATAATGAATAAATAAAGTCTTCAACCAAAAACCTCCCAGCTTATAAGGGCTCTATGATTAGATCAGGAATTCCAAGATATTCTCCCTACCTCAGGGTCAAATGAGTCTCACAATTCATAATTATGAGAGATAGTTAATTATATTCATTGTTTCTAGTGATTAGGGGGGCCATCTGTGGGAGATCATTTCAGAAATCCTGTCTGCTGTGTATACGGAATAGAGAACAAGTTTGCTTTCCTTCCCGATTACTGAGTTTTTACCCTGTGCCAGGCATTTTGCTGGATGCTTTGCATGTATTATTTCATTTAATCTTTCTGGCAAGACTGTGAAGTTTGTGTTAACTAATAAAGAATCCAATATATATATATATATATACTAGCTTCAGAAACGTAGAAGAAATGTACACATTTTCCCCCTTGAGCTGATCTAATCTTCCAGTGCAACTAAATTATTTTAGTTTATTTTTTGTTTTGTTTTTGTTTTTTTAATAATTATCTTAGTTTAGGTCAGTAACCTTAATATGAACCAATCATTTAAAAATTTTCATTAGGTCATATTTTTCAGTATCTTTGTTTTGAGTATAGTTGACATATGTTACATTAGTTTCAGGTGTGCAACTTTTTAATAAAGTGCAATCATTTGAGTTCAGCCCATCCCTCTTCTCCTTTCCACGATGTCAACCAATGTTATAGAGGAGAGTGTAGTTCGAGTTCATTGTGGCTGGCACCTGGTTGTTCTGCTGCCCAAGACTGCGGAAGCCTCTAGTTCTGGAATGCCTTCCCTCCACTTCTTCCTCTGCCCTTACCTTTCTTCTCTTCTTTCTTCCTTCGTCTGTTCCCCTCCTTTGCACTTCCTCTCTCTACTCCCTTCCTTTACTTAGCCTTCTGGAATCTGGACCTAGGCTTCTTAAGCCCTTGCTGTAGAACACCCTGATTTGGGTTGCAGCTTCTGTGACACTGAGGTTCCCCTGACCTGATCAAATGCATCTCCCACTGTGGGAATGAATATCTGCCCAAGGGGAGGGAGACTGGGGCAAACACTGGACTGCCCACTTTCCTATGCCATGTTTCCCTTGTTTCCCACAACTAACCTGAGTCTGAAGAGGAAACACAGTCTTCCTTTCACTTCCTTTTGCTCCCTGTGTGAGGTGTTTTCTAGCACATCCAGGCTGGAAGGAGGGGACTCCACTGTCTGTCCCTCATACCCACTTTCCTCATGGACAGGACTCAGTGGGGATTGGGAGTCTGAGAGATCAAGGCAGAGTTTCTCAACAACAGTACTGTAGATATTTGGGTTAAATAAATCTTTGTTGTGGGGCTGACCTATGCTTTGGGATACTTAGCAGCATCCTTGGCCTCTACCAGATGCCGGCAGTACAACCCTTCCATCCCAGCTGTAGCAACTATATCTCTCTCTAAGCATGGCCAGATGTCCAGATTCAGGGGGCTAAATCATTCCCATTTAAAAATCACTGTTTTAGAGATAAAGGTAACTCAAATGAGTGTATTAAAAATATATATGCATTATGCTTCCCATTCTCAGGTTTAGAAAAAAATGTTTGCCAAAGGTCAAGCAGGTTGGAAAGAGCAGAATAGGAAGTCAGAGCCATGTCTGCCCTCAAATCCTATTTCCACTGCCAGCGGACAACCGCACCATTCACTCATTGTCTAGTTCAGACTAGATGATCTTCAGGCAACCTTAGCATTACAGATACCTAGAGGGAAGGAGTCTAGGCCTGGAGGAAGAGAGCCACGGGAACAAGTTCTCCAAGCTGACAACTTTTCTGAGCACCTGTCCATTCCTGTGAAGATGACATCACTGTCCAGGATGGAAATACCCCCTGGAGAAACAGAGGGCAGTGAGTCTGTAGGGAGCCCTTAGAATCTCAGCATGCCTGATTATATGAGCCTCAAGAACTGCCGGTGATCAAGAGGCACTTCACTTCCCAGAAATGTGAGAGAGAGTTGGCGTGCCTTGATGGATGCATAAAGCCTGAACACACTTTAGACACGGCACTTGTTATATCTTCGGCAACAACAACAACATTTTCAACAGAATGCTCTAATTCTTTAAAAAGGCATTTTTTGGGTGGGTGCCTGGGGAGCTCAGTTGGTTAAGTGTCCACCTTCAGCTCAGGTCATGATCCCAGGGTCCTGAGATCGAGCCCCTCCTTGGGCTGCCGGCTCAGCTGGGAGTCTGCTTCTTCCTCTCCCTCTGCTACTCCTTTTGTATATGCTCTCCTTCTGTCAAAACAAACAAACAAACAAATAATTTTTTTTAAAAAAAGATCTTATTTATTCATGAGAGACCCAGAGAAAGAGGCACAGACACAGGCAGAGGGAGAAGCAGGCTCCATGCAGGGAGCCCGATGTGGGACTCTATCCCTGGATCCCAGGATCACGCCCTGAGCCAAAGGCAGACGCTCAACCGCTGAGCCACCCAGGAGTTCCAAAAATATCTTTAAAAAATAAATAAATAAATAAGAATTTTTCTGAAGTTATTTTAATGCCAGAAACTTGAAATGTGGTCTCACGGCAGGGGTATGACGTCAACTCTCCATCATCCCAAAGCCCAGTATAGGACCTGGCAGTGAGTAGAGAGGATTGACAAACTTTTATTGAATACATTTATGCTGTCCTGGTGCCAGCTCCTCTGACGTTGTCGGTAATCACCCAGGACAGCCTGTGATGAGATGGTTTTCCTCTTTTTTTTTTTTCCAAGTTTCTCCTTTTCAAAAATGGACAGGTGAAGTTTGGCCTATGGTGACCATTGATCCTGAGGTAGAGGGTTCCATCCAGGGGCCAGCAGAAACATTCTCACATGAGTGACAGTCTGGCAGAGCTGTTTGACTGTTTGACGAGCAAATGTAGGGGAGAGGCTGGGCCTTTGTTAGCAAGCTGGATCTGCAGAGGAACACCTGTAAATGTGAAATCTGGCCCTGACATCATACAGACTTGGGTTCAAGTGACAGCTGCATGGTTCACGGGCCAAGTCACTTAACTTCCCTTAAGTTTAGTTTCTTCTTTGCAAAAGGGGACAGAGCAATCTTTAACTTCAAATACTGTTGCGAAACACTTGAATTAGCAAACACAAAGCAGTTGGTGTATTTTTAAGGTCTGCACACTCTTTAGACATTGACTTTCTTTTCAGAGCTCCCCCCATCAATAAAGCATTTAAATCACCCAATTAGAGGTTTTGGTTGTGTCGTGATGAAAAAGAAGACATTAAGGCTTCCTTGAGATAAATTTGATACTTTATTATCCTTGGCTTGTCACATTCACTAATTAATTACTCTCTCACACTGGCCTTAAAATGAGCTGAATCAAAATTATGCCTCTGTGAAATAGCGCCTGGGCTTTGAAGTGCCTCAAGGAGAGTGGAACCAGATAGCAGCCCTTCAGAGGCCAGAAAGAGTGTGCTTCTCTGTGAGGTCCTGGTATACCACTCGGGTTGACACCCAGCCCTACCAGCCCTAGCACTAGCCCTGTGATCTTGGGCTACTTGCTCCCAGTCTCTGTTCCAGGTTCTCATCTGTGAAATGGGGATGATAGTAATAGTACCTACATCATTGGGAGCTTGTAAGGACAAATAAAGTTAATACAGGGAAGCCCTTTAATAGTGACTGAATTACAATAATATTCATTGTATATTGAATGGGGCATGTGGGTGGCTCAGTCAGTTAAGATCTGCCTTTGGCTCAGGTCATGATCTCAGGATCCTGGGATCAAGCCCCTCATCAGGCTCCCTGCTCAGCGGCGTCTGTTTCTTCCTCTCCTTCTCCCTCTGCCTCGCCTCCTACCTCACGCTCTCTCTATATATAAATCTCAAATAAATAAATAAAATCTTAAAAAATACTCATTAAATATTTGTTCTTATTATTTGTGACTACTAAGGGATTGCTGCTTTTTTCTTTCTGTAAGGGGAGTGAGGGCCAGCTTTCTTTGTCATTTTCCTAGCATCCACACATATGCGCAGCACATGCAAGCATGGTGGCCTGAGCATCTACGGGGCACCAAACCCTCTTCCATAGATACCCTACAATATGCTTTCCTCGAGTGCCAGGTTAGAGATTTAATTTAGGAGTGCAACTAGTTTCCAACCTTCACTCCAATGCTGGACAATTATACAGATTTCCTAGATTGCTGCCTTATGAGGTTTTCAAGACATGTCTCTATTTGCGGGGACAGAGGTCCTCTGATGACCTAAGGATGTCTGCCATGAGTAGAATAGAAAGAAATAATGGCTAAATATCTTCCATCTATGAACTTGTCTGTGGCTGGGGGATAAAAAGTGATGCTCCTTAAAATTTCACAATTGGAAAGGGATCCTAAATGATGTCCTCTGTGAAACTATGTTTGCTAGACTTTGGAACCCCATTTAGCCTTCTGTGGGGCTCCCTGGGCAGCTGTGCAGAGGCAGGACCAAGGAGCAGTCCACCCAGGTGAGGGTGATAATGTTGCATTATCTGATAAACTATACAGAAAATGATCTAAAAAGTGGCCCACTTTTTAGTTTCACTATGCTCCGGTGATTCTAAGCAATGTCAGTAAAAAACAAACAAACAAACAAACAAACAACAACAAAAAAAAAAACAAAAAACACTCTTCTTCCTGAAAAAAATATTTTGTTGATCTAAATGATCTAATATTTTGTTGATCACAAACTAAGTACTATGGTTACTGAAGCTTTGCAGAATAAATAGTTAAGCCCCAAATTAACACACTTTTAACATCCATCCTTTAATAATCATTGTATTCTACTGGAAGTTAATTTGGAAAATCCCCAGTTGTAAACTGGCCCCGACACATGTGGTCGTGGCTACACACATTCACACTAAAGCAGTAAGAACCAGAAAGTAAGACAACAGTTCAGAATTGTGCAGGCTTATCTCAGGTGTGGGCCGGTCCTCCCACAACTGTTATAGTTCTGTATTTAGACAGCAAATTGAAATAATCAGTGATAATGCACTGACTGTAAAGAAGAAGAAATGGATCTCAAGTTGCTTCAATTCTGTCATTTGAGGAATTCACTGTTTTGGGAGCATTTTTCACGTCCCTCTCCTCCTCTTTATGAAGAAATGTAATTAAAATGAAAAATCTAGTATTTTTTCATATTATTATATTGTGCCATGGCTATACAAACCAGCTCAATAAAAGTTTCGTTTCTGGTTATTATTTTATTCATTAATTTTTGTGACAAATACTGAAAATCACTTGGTCATGGAGAGGAAAAGGATGCCGGAAACATCTACTTCAAATGTCAAGTGCACTTGGTGTGCTCCTGCTTCTGGTATGTCCTCCTGCCCTCGCTACTGTCCCAGACTCTAATTTATTGGGGAAAGACTATTTGGTAACTGCTGACTGTAACATTTTCCCCATCTATGTTATTATGCCTCTAAGCGAGCCACTTTTCAGTTGTAAAAATGGCCCTGGTTTTTATAGAAATGAGCCCTATTTGCTTTTGACAGCCTTACCATCACTCTTTCATATTAAACTATAAAAGTAACTCCCATGTTAATTTGCACAGAAGTGAAGATACACTTTTTGCCAATATGTAATTTTTGTTATTAACCATAATAATCATCCATCAAAGACCACAATGTGCTAAGAGTTAACATCATAAATTTTCCCTGAATTAAAGAGTTTACATTTAAAATAGATATAACTGAGGCATACAGATGGTGAGGAGCACGATACCAAATGTTGCTCTCTCAGAGGAAAAATGAGTTAAAAAAACACATACAAAAAGGTACACAAATATATACCATAACTATGAAGTCTTGCAACTGAGTATTTAATGTCATAGGACATAATTATCTAAATATCTAGGTGGTCTCATCAAAGAGGGCCTTTTTGGGGTACTGTATACATACAGCCACAACACTGCCTTTTCTCATATAATTTTTGGAACTCATTTTTGGAATGGAAAAAGTGTGTACTTTATTAATTCTTATAGGTTTTGATGTATGTCCTTGTGATTGGTCAGATGTGCTCCATTCAGATGAATTTGTTCCCTTAACTAGGCTGTAAGTTTCTTAAAGGCAGAATCTAAGTTTAACAAATTGATGGCACATCTTTAAACTATTAAATGTTGAAAACTAATGATTGCAATTGGATATAGAACAAAATATGTGACTAGGTCAATAGTTTCTAAACTTCAGATTTTGTGATGCAAGGACCATTTTTGACAGTAAATGATTTTTTATTGCCAATAGTGCTAATACCTTATGCCTAATAACATGCCCATCCCTTCTTTTGGACTCACCTGCAGTGAAAGCAGGATGCTCTGATTACCAGGCACTGAAGGTTCCCTCTGCATCACAGAAACCAATGAGGGTAGATTTGCTGAGAACTGAAGAGTGAAGCTGGGGATGGGAGGAAGCAGGAGCTGCACTGGAGACTATCCATGCTTTCTCAATTTCACCAAAACCTTAATTTCTGATTTAGGGAGTGTCTGCTATATATTGGGGGTTGTGCAAGGAAGGGTCTGCATGCAATTGGGATCTACAGATGTTTATGATGTGTATAATCTCTAAGAGCAATCCTCATTTTCCAGCAGGATTAGAGCACATGACAAAGTACAATCTCATGAGGTAACCTTTAGCTAGACGCGCCAGCCACGTTGGTGAAGCAGGAGGGAGGGTGGAATTGAGGATCCAGGGAAGGGACGCATGCACATCCATGAGGCTGAGATGTGTGATCTAGTTTAGGAAGTGAATTCTAGATAAAGTGCTTCCCCCAGCTTGGTAACCAGACCTTGGAGAGGCTCTTAGGGGACGTCAGACTTTGAAGAAGACTACATTTTGCCTGAAGTCGTGAATACAGTTGGGCATACTCCCTCCTCATCACCGCCTCTCCACAGTGCTGTGTGCTTGTATGTGTGTGTCAGTGGGCTGCATTGTGATCATGTTTCCCTATAAGCATGGTTCCCGAGTGCCTTATCCCAAACACAGCTGGGATTGAAAGCCAGGAAGATGCTCTTTACAAAGCTCCCTGAATGAGACTTGCGAAAATGGAGTTTTGCTTTGAAATGTATTTGTAATGTATACGCACATATAATTTTGTACAAATGCATGACTGAAATCGCATGTGCTTTCTGCAGTCTACTTGCAATCTTTTTTTCTGTGTTTGACTTCCTGCCCCCTCCTTATCTGGATAAGTTATATTAATCATGTATCCTTCTATATTTTTTATCACTCTTGTGTATATACACACCATATAAACACAAATATACAAGCACTAGCTTTAATACCCTATGTGGTTATGCATGCATATAGGGCGGTTATAATTCTTATAATTCTTCAAAATGGGAATCATCTTATACACATTTTTCTACATCTTTCTTCCCTTAGCCAACAATACTTCCTTGAAATCTCTAAGTTCACTGATATAATTGTAACTTACTATATAATAGCTGCAAAAATTCATTATGTAGATACAAAATAATCCCTTCAACTATTTCTCTATAATGGGTATTTATTTGGAGCTGCTTTGTACAATACTGCAATAAATATTGCTTTCTCATATATCATTGTTGTTGACTCTCTGATAAATTCCTTGATGTAAAGAGCCAGGTCAAAGCATCTATGCATTTTTAAAGTTTTGTTTTTTTGGTTTTTTTTTTTTTTGCATTTTTAAAGTTAATAGCATCACTGGATTTATTAAAAAAAAACAAAACAAAAACAAAACAAAACCGTGGCCACTCACATTTCAATCACAAATGTTTGAATGTGAATTTCAGTAATTTTTCTAACGGCAATAGATCTTATCAGTCTTTTAAACATTTGCAATTTCTGATTCTAAAAATCTGCGATATTATTTTACTTTTCAGATTGCTGACTACCATTGAGTTTAAGCAAATTTCTTCCTGTTTGGTAGCCATTTGGATTTGCTTTTCTGTGAAGTGTCTATTTATATCCCTTGACCAGTTATTGGAGGATTATGATCATTTTAGTTTGTTATTATAAAAGTTTTACAATGAATAACTTACATGTTTTACGATAGGTTGCTGGTAGTGGTGGTGGTGGTGGTGGTGGTGGTCGTAGTGTGTGTGTATGTATTTTCTAACACAAATTTCTAGATGCACGATTGCTGATTGCTGGGTGAAAGCAGATTATTTTTTAGGGCTTTTGACATATACAAAATTGCCCTGTGGAATGGTGTTTATATGTTTACCCACATATTTACCATGCACAAGAAGACACATATCTGTTTGTAGTCTGTGATACTGAGCATAGTCTGTGCTAGTCTGATATATTAAAAATGGGGCTTCATTTTTCTAGTTTGTATTTCTTACTTTTAATTTACTAATGATGGTTATAATTTTGTTTTATTTATTAGCTATTGATATCCTGTCTTATGTCTACTTCATACATCAAAAACACTCACTAGTTCCCATACTAAATATAATATCTATCTACATGTTAGAGAGACATAATAAATTGCAACTCTGAAATGTGATTACCTACATATATTATAAAGTGTAACAACATTAATTGTTCTCTGGCAGTGTGAACCCTAGTGAGTTCTCTTACTTGTTCATTTGTTTGAAATCAAGCTAGAAGAGTGGATCTCCTGACTTTGGGTGTCTTTCTACAAAATCATGTGGCTCAGTATTGATTCTGCTTCTTAGCTTTTTAGCTCTTCCCTTTGGCCTCAAATGAGCTACATTTGAGTTGGGTTGTGGGGGATGGGGCAGGGTGGTCAGACTGGCTTCATTATGGAAGCATTTTAAAAATCTGAAAAATAAGTTAAATAGAGGGGTATCTCTCAAGCTGCCAAAGCTAAAAGGGAAGTTGAAGCTTTATGCATCAATTTCATTTTTTTTAAGATTTTATTTATTCATTCATGAGAGACACAGATTGAGAGAGAGGCAGAGACACAGGCAGAGGGAGAAGCAGGCTCCATGCTGGGAGCCCGATGCGGGACTTGATCCCGGGACTCCAGGATTATGCCCTGGGCCAAAGGCAGGTGCTAAACCACTGAGCCACCCAGGGATCCCTATGCATTAGTTTCAAACTAAGTCGTTTACTAATTCATCATCGGCTTAAATTTGGAGTGTGCAGAAGTAGTTGCCTTAGAAGCTTGATTTGAAAAACATGACAAGGTATGCTAATCCCACCAGATGAGCCCTTTCAAGAAAGGATGAATGTTTATGTGTTCTTGCCCTTAGTATTTGGAAGTGTTTTTACTATTTACACGTTTTTTAGTGACCTTGCTGCAGAGATTGCCAACATTGTCCCTTATTAGGTATTATCAAAAGGACCCCCTCTGCAGAGGCCAGGGATTGGGGGGTGTGGAAGGGGTGGGGGAAGAGTGTCTGTTCACACTGTGATGCTGTAATTTTAATACAGACTGAACCAAGAAATGAGACTCCAGGTGAGTCACACAGATGGACAGCCTGGGGGGGTGGGCAGAAGCTTCCTGGAATGTTGGTGCAGGGCCTTCTGTCTGATTGTACATATGTGAGCATCAGCTCGGTTGTAGTACCAGCTGTTAGAGTCTGTCCTCCTTCCTTGCCGATTACCTCCCTCAGAGTGTGTCCAGCCAGAGGAACATATGGCCTAAACTCCACTTCATTCAACTGCTCCCATTCCCGGATACTTATTTGTGTTTCTCCCCGGAGAGAAGTGGCTCTCCTCCGTGTTCCCATGGCTCCTTGTGCCTAATTATATCATACTTTTTACCACACTAAGCAGTATTATTTGTCTGTCTTCTTGCCTGGGCTTCCAGCTATTTCAGTGCAGAACTTTCTTTTATCTCTGGACTCTGTTGATCAAGAAGGCATTAAGGCTGTAAAACAACCAAAATGCATTTATTTAGGGTCTTGGGGATTGCAACCCTGAAGACGCAGGGTGGACCAAAATAGAAAATCTGTTCTGAATTTCAAGCAGAGCGCGCAGGCTTTTAAAGGCACACAAAGTTGGATAACTTGTTTTGAAAGGATTGTGATTGGTGCTGACAGAGGTAAACTATATAATACACCACTGGCAATTTTGCTAACAGATGTTACATGATCTCTATTTCAGTCCAGAGTAGAAAGAAAGATGTCTTCCAGAAGGTGGTGGAGTTGCAATTGACAAGTTGCAATTGACAAAAGCCTAAAAAGTTCCTGGTGTTCTAAGAATTGAAACAGGGGACATGCATAGGTCCTGCTTGTTCAATATCCTCTTGACCCTGTTTTGAATGACTCTCAGCAAAGCTTACTGCACTTTGGAATCATCTGTCACAACCCTTAATGCCTAGCACAGTGCTTGCCACACAGTAAGCACTGAAATGAAATGCGTTTGAATAAATAAATTATTAAGGCATACAAAAACAAATGAATACACTTTTTAATCTTATCAAATCTTATACGAGGCTCTAGGCGCCTACCCAGGAAATGGAGTTTTTGTTTTTATTTTTTTTATTTTTTTATTATTTTTTTAATAAATGATATGCTGAGTTTCCAAGATCAGTCTCCATGGGAAGATGACTCTGAGATGGAGATTAACCTCCAGAAAGTTTATAGGAGAATGGTCTTCAGATTATCACTTGTGGAGAAAGTGAACAGAAGAGCAAGGGGTAGAGGGAGAAAGTCTGTGTTGCAGCCACAGAGACTGGGTCACTTCTTCAGAGATTTCTGCATATTACGGCCCTGCAGAGCTGCCCTCAGTTGGTCCATACATCCAGGCCTGCCCATACCCACAGAGACTAGTCATTGGATGTTGAACACAAAATAAGCTCTCAATAGGTGCTTGTTGAGCCATAAAATCCTAAAGAGAAAATAGAGTGACTAGCTCATTGATTTGGGAAATCCTCTTATATAAGGAATGTTAAAAGAAGTGTTAAGCAAGCCGAGCCTATTCCCTGGCTCAATTCAACCCTGTCACATGTCAGTCTGGAGTAGCATGTCATTGTCGCAGCCCTGGTAGCTACGACTCACCTGAGGCCAGGATCAGAATGTCACAGCTGACGTCCCTTGATATTCCCTCTGGCACACTACAGATCTACTTCCCAGTCTCACTTTTAAAAGGGAGCAGCTGCTTTGTCAAGCATCTGGCTTCTCCTACATGCCTTTTGTCATAGTGTCGTGAGGCCCTCATCAGGAGAAGAGCCACTCAGCAGGAAAATTCACCACATCATAAATTCATAATCCATTTTTCTCCATATGCTCTGACCAACTTATGATGTTCGTAATTAAAACTTTATGCAGACTTACGGCTACTGAGACAGGTTGATTCAGTGCCGGTTGTAGAACATCATAAATCACTGCAGCTTGTTGTATAATTGCACCCTAATAATTATTCCATCAACGTTAAGCAGGGCTGACACTGGGCAAAAATGAGAGGCAGATACACTCTTTTCTCAGGGCTCCTGCGTCACTAAGCAATGCCCTTGTAATACCAGCCTTTGCCATTGCCTTGTTTTGTTCCTGCTTCCCTAGTTTTCCTTAGTGTGACATTCCTCTTCATGTTTCCAGGCACCACGAAACCACACTTCTACCAAGAAATCTGCTCAGCAGATTCCAACTGCGGGTAAGCTGAGTCGCACTGCCCATGGGGACAGCACCATGCCTGCAGAAGCTTGCTTTGTGCTGACTTCTCAGGTGTGCACTCTGTAGATGGCCTCCAAGGGCCAGTCTCTGTGAACAGCATCACATGCCTTCAATCTCTGCCCTTCCTTCATCACCTCTTTCCTATTTCTCCTGAAATAGGAAGCTCTATGTCTTGAATGGGGCCTGATCCAATGTGGATCTTTGACCTATTAGCCATGCACCTCTTGATGTTACTTAAAACCCCAATCACAGTGTTCTTTGCTACACAATAGAGATTATGCAAATATGATCGATTTACCTCTTGGCTTTTAACTCTGAATTTGTACAAGCTATTTAAATTATTTGACTCTCATTTTTCTTAGCTATAAAATGGAGAAAGTGATATGGTAACTTAAAGTCTTTATGTCTTCCTAGTAGGGTTTAGATTGAAGTAACAAATGTAAAGTTCTTTGTCAGAAAATATGGGTTCAATGAATGTATAATTCCTTTTTTCCTCTTACCCATCTGAATTTTAGGGACTGATAATGGTTATTTATGTTAATTTAAGAGTGAGTGATACTGGAGGTTTCACAGCCCTGGAACCTCTTGAGGTGCAAAATATGTTAATATTTTTGTCTCTCATCTTGCTCAATATAGAATAACGTTATAGTGAAACACCAAAGCAAAGTATTCTGGAGACAGTTTTAAAATCCATCAAACCACTAGAGAATTGATATCTTGTCACTTCGTTGTTAAAGGATTTAGATATATAATTTGAATGGACTGGATTTTAATAATTCCAGGTAGGGCTACATGTAGAGAGCATTTGAAACATCAAGAGGACAGCCTCTGTGTGATCCTCCTTGTAGCATTCAGACCCTGACTTCCACCAGCTGCTTTGTTGGCTGATTTGCACACTCACCTCCTTGTTGGAAAGCAGAGTAGAAGCTTTGTTTATGGTTTGAAGTATTGGGATTGAATGTTCCATAAGAAGAAATTAGTCTTTAGAAGCCAATCACTAATGAGTATTCAGAACAACAATTAACACCAAAGTGAGTTCAGCAATTAAAAAATTACTGAATGTATTACATTTCTGTTAATTATTAATTATCAACCAGAAAGTGTCATGCCCTATGATTAATAAAACAGTGGATCAGAGAACAAGCTTTAGTATAGAGCTTGGGTCTTTAAAAAAAATCCATTACTCTTATTAGATCTTTCATTGTTATTATTATTCATAGTGGCTGGTGCTTTCTTCATTCTGACATTTCACTTGTGTTCATATTTTTATTATTTTAGTTAGGTTTTTGCTCAAATGTCAGCAAAAATAAGGCCTCAGTAAGGTCTGCCTAAAGAAAGCTACTTAAGATTGCTGACCTCTGCCCTGATTCTGGCATTTCACATCTTTTTCTTCTGCTTGATTTTAATCTATAGCCCTTACCACTCGCTAGAAAAATAATCCGCTATGTATTCTATCTATGGATTTGTGGTTTATCTTACCCAATTAGAATATAAACTTCTGTCCCAGGGATTTTTGTTGGCCTTGTCAACTGCAATGTCTCGGTATATAAAATAGTAGTAGGCAAAAAGTAGTCAGTCAATGAATAATTGGGAGATTTTTTAAAAAATAATCTTTCATATGGAGCTAAAGATACCTTGTTCAAATTGTTGGTCAAATTGAGGCAGGCAGAAGAGAGAAGTGCTGGATATTTGCAGGAGGAACAAATAAACACCTGACAGAGTCTGTGGCCATTAACCAAACTTGTGATAGCTCCAGTTTCTCATGGCCACAAGCACCTTGCAGACATTGCTCAAGCCCATGACACACATGCACACAAAAACCAGTCAGCCTGAAATTGGACTGCTAACATAGAGCATGGGTAGTGAGATGCAGAGTCCTTAGGAATCCCCATCTATTCCCCAGAACCTCACATAAATATTTCAGGCCCAAGTCATAACTGTCCTTAAAAAGCGAAATCCCATGTCTATCCTGCATGACTCAACTCCTCATATGACTGCAAGCACAATTCAGAGCCTCCGAGTGCATTCACACTTCCCTTCCTCTGAAGTGTTTCCTTCCCTTTGCAATAAAGTTTCATCTGCTATACTTTACTCTGACTCCTCATTGAGTTTTTTTTCTCCATCCAAGTCTAGAACCTGGCACACTGGCTGGTGGTTGAGATCTCAGTGCCTGAGAACTCCCCCAATCCTGGTACCAAAATGAGATGTGCACTTAATAAAATACATTTATAATAAATACTATTATCACTCACTTGTGCGTATCTATATTTGAAAGAAAAACATTTTTTGGTTCAAAATATCTATTACTTATTTCTCACCCTCTTACTGAAGAAAACATGTTAACTTTTTTCCCAGCTTGGGCTGAGAAAAGCATAGATGAGTCAAGAATGACCCAAATGATGAACTTTAAAGAGTTTCTGGATTAAGTCTTTCAGAGTTATTATGTGGTTTGAAAGATTTAACTGAATTCTACTGGATATTGATAGTAACATTTAGAGTCTAGAAGGAGAACCCCTCTGCTGCCCGAGGGGAAGAGAAGCAAAGGACACCAGGTATAGGTTTTCCCCAATATGACCAAAACCTAAGGCTGTCTTTCATGTGTGGATATTTTTCCTTTTCATTTCTTTCTCTTGGCTGCCTAACTTAAAGACCTCTTCTTTCTCTTCCTTCTCAAACAATTGACACAATGAAACAGACTTAGCCACACACATATGCTACACACTGCCTCTGAAGGGGACTGTCAATTTGAAAGGCACTATGAGCGCCATGATAGCATCTGAAGTGGGTAGTTGAATATAACTCTGTTCCAGTTATATGAATCCAAAAGCCAGAGAGATTCTATGAATTGAAGAGTAGCAGCAGGGAAATGATAATGCCTCTATCCATCTGAGAGTAAATGCTTTGCTTAGATGCTTCCTGATTCTTTTGCCTTTTTTTTTAATGCTGACTGTGCAAAGCACATTTTTGTACAGATGAATCCCAGTGAGCTTTAAGAATTTAAGTGTGTCATCTCTGGCCAGATGGAAAGCTGTTTCCCTAAGGAAAATCATGAAAGCTTAGCAAATTCTTTGAGATGCTCCAGGTTGAGACTAGAGGGACCAGAGAGGTCCTTATAGATGAGACCACGAATGTCCCCACTCATCTGTCCAGTGTAGAAGACCATGAAGGGTGGGGGCCAAAGACCCAACAAGGTAATACTGTTTTTGGACCTGGAGAATTTTCCAATATGCTTCATAAGCACCTTTAATGTAGGTGGCTGCTCAAGGATTAGGGGATTTACAGTGCTAACACACTTCATAAAGCCAAGTTCCAAAAACAAATGAAATGAAATGTCAAGGCTTTTGAGTTATCTTCTGTTTTTATTTATCTATGTCTTACAGCTCTATTATTGCAGATCTTTCATCCCCATGTGATTCAGTGATCTACTTTGAATCAGCTAGAATTTCCTGGGTGCCAATATGTTGGAGGAATAGCACTAGATGCTTTGTCGGGGGAGCAGAAAATCCCAGGTGATCCAGACATGACCCCAAAGGTGAGGGTTGTGATAGCTAATTGAAGATGAGTCTAAATAATAACTGTGTTGTGATATAGTTCATAGCAATACATGCTATGAAAATGTAGAATAAGAAAAAAAATCTTGTACAGAGTGAACTGAGGAAAAAACAAGCGGGATTTTGACAGGTAGACTTGAGGAGTTGAGAAAGAGACATTTCAAGGCATAGCCATTGGTTTTCTGCTTGAATGATATTAAGAACCATCAGATGTGTTATGCTTTACATCTCACTAGATCTGTGGCTCTTCTTCCCAAATTCTCTTTTCTGTTACTAATATAGTGTTATTTTTTATTTATCATAAGACCTAGCTATAATGCTACTATGCTAGTAAAAAGTCTTCATTCATATTCCCCAAATACATATTTCCTTTAGCTAAAATGAGTAAGGAAAGTGATGATGAGCAAGTCTATA
This sequence comes from Nyctereutes procyonoides, assembly GCF_905146905.1. Lineage (NCBI taxonomy): Eukaryota > Metazoa > Chordata > Mammalia > Carnivora > Canidae > Nyctereutes > Nyctereutes procyonoides. The sequence continues at coordinate 6,217,770 of NW_026575030.1, read as the reverse complement.
CAAATTGATAAGAAATTATTATCAGGTGTTCTATGATGACAACTCCAAAAATATCACTCTCTAAGCTCTTTCAACTAGCTATATGTCTGTAATTAGCACCTTATTTGTTCATCCCGCACAATAACCTCATTAAATCATTCTTTAACTTCATTTAATTGCTTTAATAATCTCTCCAGTTTCACAGGATTTATTCTTTTACATTTAAATCACCTGCACAACAAGATAATACTTTAGGTATTTTTAAAATAACTTGTTGATTGGGTATTTAAAGTTAACAGTAAAAATGGCATCTGCATTTTTGGAATTAATTTTGGAGGCATTAACACAATGTAGTTGGTGTTAGATTGTTCAATATACAGTTAGATGGATACCATAGAAACAAACATTTGCTTTATTGGATGCTTGTAAGTGGGTCCTAAGGAAATGCAACTATGTTGAAACTAAAATGTTGGTGAGTTTTTGAGTAACTGTGATAGTCATCATTTATTAAATGTTTGCTGTATGCTATAAATATCTTTAATCTTTATAATAGCTTGTTTGGTTACACTATGTCACACAGAATATAAGTGGCAAGAGTAAAAATCCAAAACCAGAACTGTATGACTAAAAAAAAATCTCCCTCTGCGTCCCCTAGCATATCACTGTGGTAGGTAAAATAATGGTGCCAAAAGGTGTTCATGTCCTAATCTCCAGAACCTGTGAATATATTACATGGCCAGGAGGAATCATGGTTGTAGATGCAAATAAAATTGCTAATCATCTGTTGTTAAACTAAAGAGATTACCTTAGACAATCTTGGCGGTCTCAATATAATCATAGGTCACCCTTAAATGGGGAAAAAGGAAGTAGAAGAATCATATTAGACCAATGGCATCCTGAGAAAGTCTCAACCGGTTATTAATGGCTTTGAATATGGAAAAGGATCTTGAACCGTAAGGATTGTGGGCAACCTCTAGAAGCTGGAAAAGGTAAGAAAATGAGTCCTCTGCTAAAATCTCCAGAAAGGAATGAAGCCCTGCCCATACCTTGATTTTACCTCAGTGAGACTCATTTCTGACTTCGGACCTCCAACACTGTAAAATATGAAATTTGTGTTGTTCCAACCCACTAAGTTTATGGTAGTTTGTTATAGCAGCAAAACCAACTAACACAATCACTTTGTCTCTCCAGTGGTGCTGGAGACATTCTGTACATGTATATGTCTGATGGAAAGAAAGCCAGCATGTTTCACAAAAGCACAATTGAAAGTAAACTGAAATTCAGCTAAAAGAAGATGGTGGGCCTATTGAAAAGCAAGAGCAAGCAGGAAGTCTGGAGTTGAAAGATGCAGTTTATAAGCTCAATGCCATGAGCCTTAATTATAGTCAGTGGTGAACAAATATTGCTTAATGGATAAATAAAATGATAAATAAGTGAAAAATCTGCAGACCGGTGCTGATTTATATTTCATCAACCTTGTAGCAATATAACTGCCAATTTGAAAGGTGAAGATGATGTCCCATTGTTTTAATTTGAATTTGATTATTAAGTTGAAAGTATTTCATACTATTATTAGTAATTTGTCTATTCTCTTTTGTGAATTATCATTTGAGTATTGAGAAATTAAGGTCTCTGTTTAATTTCAATTTTGTAAACTCTCTAGAAAGCATAGCTATTAACCTTGCTTTTGGCAAAAAGTTTTTTGAAATATAACTTTCCAATTTGTTGATTATCTTTTAAATATGCTTACAATACCTTTGAAGCAGAGACTTACTAAATATTTTGCAATCAAATCTGTAGGGTTTCACCCTCATGACTTCTTTCATTATGTTAGAACTGTAATCATTCTGGAATTTGTTTTAGAAAAATATATGAAAATAAAGATGTGTTACCTTTTAAAAATAATTAACAATAATTACAGTATCATTTGTTAAATAATTTTCTCCATCCCTGTTACTTTATTATGATGCTTTATTTAAAATATTTCAGTTCCTTTGATGTAGTCTTTTGTTTTTTAAAGCTATTTTAGATCATAAGCCTGTTTTTTCATTCTATATCATCATTTTGCCATACTTAAATGTATTACAGCTCTATAGCATGTTTTAATGTCATTTAGCCCTACAATTGAATCCTCAAGCTCCATCATATCAACCTTGCTTTAAAAATATTATTTTAGCTGTTCAACTGGTTTAGCCTCTTAACCTTCCATATAAACATGAGAGTTTTGGGCCACTTTTTGGGTGATATTTGATTGAGATTAGTTTAAAAGTATCTGAGGGCTTCTGAAGATGTCTGATAGTTGCAACCTGTTCTGCTTAAGAAAAATTAGTATGGCTTTCCATTTTTTCAAGTTTCCCTACTTGGCTCTTTTATGTATGTGTAATTAATATTTCCCCCATCACAGTCACCTTGTAAAATCGTTTGAAGTTAAGGTATTTCAATTTAAAAATCATCTTGAGATTTGTTTCCTACATCTTTAAAGTAGTTATTGCAGTATATATGAAAACTTTAACTTTTGTATATTTATCTTAGCCAGTACACTTTGCAGAGATGGGTTATTAATTCTAATCATTCATAAGATGACAATCTTGGATTGTTTCCTTCTAAAAGTGAACTCTTTTTGTCTTTTTCAAAAAATTATACCAATTGTTCCTTTTTCATATTTGACTTCAATGACTACCATTTCTATATCAATACTAAATACTAATAAAAATAATGGCCCTCTTTCTCTTACTGCTGAGTTTGATGAGAATAGTGTTGCATTATTTAATTTACTGTTGTCTATTAGCTAAAACACTTTCAAAGTGATTCCTCTATCTCTCATATATTAAATAAGGTGATGTCATGAGAAGATATTAAAATTATATTCAATTTCACATCTGGCAAGTATCTGATAACTGCCAATTATCTGCTGATATGATATTTGATCAAAAGTTATTTAAGATTCTTTGGTCACTGCTTTATTAATTATGATCTTATGAATATAGTCCTTTTTTTTCCCCTAATGATTCAGGATCTTCATTAGAAACTTTGATTATTGCATATTAGGTGTAAATAATGGATTTTTCCAGACTGGACTCTATGTTCCTTTACTATTCAAATTCTTTTATCTTCCAGAAGTTGTTTGTAGATCCCTTATAGTTCTTCCTGCATTTGATTTTTTTTAAGATTTATTTATTTATTTATTAGAGAGAGAGAGAGAGAGAGAGAGAGAGAGAGAATGAGTGGGGGAGGGAAAAAGGGAGAGGGAAAGAGAATCCTCAAGCAGATTCCCCACTGAGTGCAGACCCCAATGCAGGGTTGAGCTAGAATCAAGAACCAGATGCTCAACCAACTGAGTCATCCAGGCATCCCTCTTTCTGTACTTGTAGAAAGCACTTTTTCTTATATGAGCCTAAAAGTTTTCCCATTCCATTTCCTAAACAAAAGTGCAAGGGTTCTTTGACAGCGATTCTACTACTGACTCAAAAGGAGAAAAAAAATGGAATGAAAGAAAGTTGCAGATGAAAGGAGAAGGCAAGGAGACATAGAGGGGAGCAGGAAGCCAGAAATGGTAAGAATTGAGCTTAAGAGCAGTATTCAGGAGCATGGTAGATGAATTAATTTTTATTATGTTCAGTCTTACACATATTATCTTATTTAATCTTCTCAATATTAGTAAAGAAACAGGTTTAGTGAGGCTGAATAGCTTACCTAAAATTCATGTACCTTATATCTTAAGCTTTAGCAGTGAGATGCAAGCAGTATAAAATAATTTTCTACACCCACTCTCTCTTTTAAATAGTTCAGTGGGACCAGAGTTAGATGAATATTCAGAATCTCATGAATTTCTTGGTTACTTTCAGGAAGTAGGAAACCCTGGGGTCAGATTTAAATCATAAAACACAATCTCAGATTACATATTAGAATGTCTCCTTCTCTATAACCATTAACATTTCCCTCCCCTGACTGGGCCTCAGGCAGATGGGAATAAGCATTCAGAGGACAGTCAGCTTCTGTTATAGCTCTACGTCCTAATCCTTATCAGTTACCTGTTAGCTTGGCTCTCTCTGTGCCCAGTGGATCTTTAAAGCTGACTCTTCCTTACTTGGGTGTTTCTGAAATTGGGATGTGAGTCTCTGATATCTCCTCCCACTCCAATTCCTGGTGATCTCTCCTGGAGATATTTTAAAGCCCCAGAGCATTATTGATAGTTTAGTAGGTGCTTTGCAAGACTTCTGCAGGGACTAAGAACTCAGTAGCCTTGCCTCCATTTCTTCCTGCTGAAGTCCCCTCTACTTCTTCCTGCTAGGGAAGGCCCACTAGTTAGGTCCTAAACTGATCTTGTGTTAGCGATCTTTTTTGCCTGGGATTCAATTCCACTCTCATCTCTCAACTGAAGAGCAGACTTATTAATGTAGAAAACTCACCAATTAATCCTTTTGAGGACTTCCTCACTGGGTTTGAGAGGACAAGCGTGTGCCTTCCAGTTGTTTACCTTGTGGGATCATGGCACTCACAGCCATGGGGCAAAACCACTCCTCCCCACCTTACCAATCTGCTCTTTTCCTGATCTTATAATACTCTCAGGGACTGGAGGCGGGAGGTGGCCTCAGAGTCATCTCACTTGGGTGTTCTGTTTCACAACATACTTTCACATTTAATGTCTGTCACATTAGGATTTCAGCAGAAGTTTTCACATTATACAGTTCATATCATCTTAGAGGTGGACACAGGTCTCAAGTTTCACCACTTCCAAAGACTTCTTTTGTTGCCTTAAATCATACTAATGAGTTTAAAATTCTCTTTCATGTAGTAGATATTTTCATGAATATTTCTTTCTTGATATACTCCTGGTGTTGAGGAAAGTTACAGAAAATGTGATACTCCATTGTATTTTCTGCTATAGATGCAATAGGTCAAGTCATATGCCTATGCCTAACACTTATGAGTATGTCAACCTCCATGCTAGACTCTGAGAAAATTCAAAATGGAACAAAAGGCAATTTGTATTACCATTCTTTGCAGAGGTGGGGTGGAGGGGCATTGATTATATTTTTGCCAACTGAAAAAAAAAAGAAACCAACTCTTATTTGGAGCAAGCAAATCAATATGTGTGAAATAGAGCAGATTGGAAGATAAAAGTGTTTAATGTCATATATGTTAAAAAATATGTTCCTTTATTTAAAGTTGAGGCCCATTTAAAAAAAGTTATAATATTTATTTGCTTCAGGATTAGAATTAAAACTACCGAATATTTTCCCTCAAGACATTCTTCTTAGAAATTAAACTACATGAATGAAGTGATTTCATTATGTCATCATATTTGTATTTCACTGAAACTCAATTGCCATTTCTCTTTTCTTCTTTGTAGAATATCTGTAAAGTCTCCTTTAGTCCATTTTTCCTCTCAACTCCATTGATTTTTCACACTTGAGCCATATTTTTCTTTTTTAATAAATTTCTCTCTACTGCACTCACAGATAGATCAATGATTTCCTCCTTCAGAAATCAATGGTACAGATGGTTGAAAAATTACTTTTTTTTTTTCATTGACAGCTGTCTTTGACTTAACACAGAATCTGCTTTGAATGAAAATTTCCTTCAGGATCTTGGAGGATAGAAAAGAAGCCTAAGTGGAATAAGGCCCTGGACCTCTGGGAGCTGGTGACCTTGCACAAGGTAGATGGTGTTACTGAATCTCTGAAGCTTTGTGCATGACAGAAGCATCTCAGAACCATTGTCTGAAGGCCAGACTACTGATCTTTTTCTAAGGGCTCAAGCTAAAGCAGTCTCCACATCTCACATACATACAAATAATACATTTGACTTGGGAATCTTAAGCAAATTTTGGTCTTGATGAAATTCCAGTAGTCTTGAAGGAAAGATCAATTACTTTGGTTCTAAGTAAGAAGCCTGAATTCAGGCATCTTGATCTGGATTCTTCTTCTCTTGCCTAAAGTTTTATTATTTATTTTCGGCTACTCTTTCTTGTGAATATTGATTCCTACTTCCTAAGAAAGAAATGCCAGCTCTGGGACACCTGGGTGATTCAGCAGTTGAGCATCTGCCATTGGCTCAGGACGGGATCCTGCTCTGGGAACGGAGTCCCACATCAGGCTCCCTGCAGTCCCTCTGTCTATGTCTCTGTCTCTCTCTCTGTGTCTCTCATGAATAAATAAATAAAATCTTTAAAAAAAGAAAAAAAGAAAGAAAGAAATGCCAGCTACATGCAACCCATGCCTGGGCCTGGGTTAGGGTCTCATGCTTTGTGTGTCAGCAATCATTTTGCCCTTGGAGAGACTTAATGTTCTGGAGACCCTGGAAAGGCTAAAGCCCATTAAAATTAAATTAAATTAAATTAATTAAATTAAATTAAATTAAAATTGCAATAACAAAACAAAATAAATGGGACAAATTTAAGTATATAATTAATAAGTGTTGACATGTGTATACATCCATGAAACAATCACCACAATGGCAACTCAATTACTCTCAAAAGTTTCCTCGTGCCCCTTTTTAATCTCTCCTCACCCTCCCCTACTCCAGGGGTCGCTGGGCAACTACTGGTGGACTTTCTCTAACTCTTGTTAGTTTGCCTTTTATAGAGTTTTATATCAATGTAATCATATAGCAAGTATTTCACTTTGTCTCAAAATTATTATTTTGAGAATATTACATATTGTCAGTTTATCTATTATCTGTTCAGTCCTTTTTATCATGGAGCTTTAGTCTGTTCTGTGGATATACTACAATCTATTTATCAATTTAACTGTTAATGAAGAATTTGTTTTTTTTTCCAGTTTGGGGCTATTACAAATAAGGCTTTCCCTGTTTGTTTTTAAAGATTACTATCTTAACTACCACTGTTTCATGTCTTTTTTTTTTTTTTTTGGTTGTTTGAAGTGTGTGAGAGGGAGGCGATATGTGCTAAGTCTAGTACCTTTTACTCTAACCTTGGCTAGAAGTAGAACTTTCATATGAGATTGTAAAAATATATCATTGAATACATTTTTGTTGTGCATTAAGTACTCTTAAAAATTCCCGTTATTGGGATCCTTGGGTGGCGCAGCGGTTTGGCGCCTGCCTTTGGCCCGGGGCGCGATCCTGGAGACCCGGGATCGAATCCCACGTCGGGCTCCCGGTGCATGGAGCCTGCTTCTCCCTCTGCCTATGTCTCTGCCTCTCTCTCTAGCTCTGTCTCTGTGTGACTATCGTAAATAAATAAAAAAAAAAATTAAAAAAAAATTCCCGTTATTAAATTTCAATGGTTTATAGGTAGCGTGACTGAAACAATGTATTTATTAAGCTATTTTATTTCTCAACCTTTCTCAAGAAGGTTGCAATTCTCAAAGTCTTTTGTATGCAGATGGTGCCATATGATTAGTTCTATTCAGTAAATTGAACAGAAGAATGGAACAGAACAGAAGAAATGGAAGCCATTTTCAGGTCTGGGTCAAAATTATTTTTCACAGTCCACTTTCTTTCTCACACACACATATGCAGCTGAAATCAGAGGGCTCTCAGACTGCTGAGGTCCATGACAGAAAGAGCCCACATTCAAGTCACTGCTTAAGAAAAAAAAAATGCTCATATCATTGAGCCTAGAAGACAAAGGAAGTGAGAGATAGTGCTAGAATTTGAGAGATACTGACATTGAATCAACAGGTACAGATGAAATCATCCAGAAAAAGTGTACATAGGAGAGCAGATTGGAGAAAGGAAGGAAGGCAAAGGGTACACGAAGACACACACTCTCTTGAATCTTACATATTATGCTTCCTGCTTGATTTGGAACCACAGCTACATCAAAAATCTAGATGGTTCCTCTACATCTTGTGTGTGGTTTCTTGCCTATTGTTCCTTTGTTTATGCTGTCTCCTTTCCTACAGTGCCTCTCTCCTTCCTCTCTTGACTCATCTTAACATTGTTTTTTATCCTTCCTATAGGAAGTCTTTCATAAAAAGAATTCCTTTCTCCAGTTAAATAGAGCTATTTCTCCCTGAGGTTCCAAAATAACTTCTTTTCCATGCATACTTCTTTGCCCCTTCTGCAACTGCTCCTCAGTAGCTTTGGGATCCATGGGATTAAAAGAGAAAACTAAAGAAGCTAGAGGCTATTATGGGGAAAACTGGATATCCACATGCAGAAGAATGAAATTGGGCTCTTATCTCACACATTTACAAAAATCACTCAAAATGGATTACTGACTTAACTGTAGGACTTGAAAGAGTAAAATAGCTAGAAAAAAAATGGAGAGAAATGCTTCTTGACATTGGTTTGGGCAATGTTTTTAGATATGACACTAAAAACAAACAATAAAAGCAAAAATAAACAAGTAGGATTGTATCAAACTACAAAAGCTTCTGCACTGCAAAGGAAACAATCAGCAGAATGAAAAATCCACTTACAGAATGGAAGAAAATATTAGCAAAGTATAAATATGATAAGGGATTAATATCCAAAATATATAAGGAACTCAAACAACTCATAGCAAAAAGAAAACACAAAAAAACACCCAAATAATTAAAAAAAATCTATTAAAAAATGAGCAGAAGACCTGAATGGATAATCTCTCTTTTTTAAGATGTGCTTATTTATTTTAGAGAGAGATGTATACACACACACACACACACACACACACACAAGTTGGGGAGGGGGCAGAGGGAGAGAATCCCAAGTAGACTCCCCACTGAGTGTGGAGCCCAATCTGGAGCTCAATCTCATGATCCATTAGATCATGACTTAAGCTGAAACCAAGAGTTATATGATTAAACAACTGAGTCACTGAGATGTCCCCTGAATAGATAATTTTTTTTTCTTTCTAGAGAGAGAGAGAGAGCGCGCACAAGCAGGGAAAGGGAGAGAGAATCTCCAGCAGACTCCTCACTGAACACAGGGCCCAATGCAGAGCTCAATCTCATGACCCTGAGATCATGACCTGAGGCAAAACCAGGAGTCCAATGCTTAACTGACTGAACCACTCAGGAACTCCAGAATAGATAATTCTTAAAAGAAGACATACAAAAAGCCAACAGATATATGAAAAAGTGTTTAACAATATTGATCATCAGGAAAGTGCAAATCAAAATAATAAAATACTACCTCACACTTGTTAGGGTGACTATTATCAAAAAGACAAAAAACAAAAAACAAAAAATAAGCATTGGAGAGGATGTAGAGAAAAAGAAATTCCTGTACACTGTTAGTAAAAATGTAAATTGGTACAACCATTATGGAAAACTATACAGAGATTCCTCCAAAAATTGAAAATATAATTATTATACAATCCAGAAATCTTGCTTTTGAGTATATATGCAAAAGAAATGAAATCAGTATCTTGAAGAGATCTCTGCATTCATTGCAGCATTATACACAATATCCAAGACATGAAAACCACCAAAATGTTTGTCAATGCATGAATGGATAAGGAAGTTATAGTATATATAACTTTTTTTAGTATACATACAAAAGGGAATATTATCCATGCCTAAAAAAATGAAGGAAATCTTCACATTTTTGACAATATAGATGAACCTGGAGGACATTCCATTAAGCAACATAAGCCAGACACAGAAAGCAAATACTGAATGGACTCAGTAATATATGGGATTTGAAATAGACAAAGGCACAGAAGCAAGGAGTAGAATGGTGATTTCCAAGAGTTGGGGTTGGAGAATGTGAGGAGACTTTGGTAAAGGATTTCATCAAAGGGTGTTGTGTTGGCCAAATTTTCAGTTATGCAAAATAAATACATTTGGAGAGCTAATGTACAGCCTGGTGACTGTAATTAACAATATTGTATTGTACATTTGATACATTTGCAAAAGAAAAGACTTTAAGTATTCCCACCATGCACAAAGAGATAACTATATGAAGTGATGGACATGTTGATTAGCTTGATTGTAGGGATCATTTCACAAGATATATATATATATATCAATGTCAATTTGTGTACCTTAAATATATGGAAGTTTATTTTCCATTTATGCCTCAATAAAACAAACAAGAAATTATAAGGAATTCTTACACACCCTTAATCCAACTTCCCCTAATGTTAGTATGTTTTATCACCACAGGCCAATAATCAAAACCAGGAAATTAACATTGGTGCAGTACTACTAACATTACTGCATATAATAATAAAATAATGATAATATATAATAAAATTGAGGACTTCTTTATATAAAAATGTCGGATATTATTTCTCTGAAGACTGCTCAGGTCATTAGCCAATTTTTCTTTTGAGTTGCTGCTCTTTCTTCTAATGAAATTTGTAGTTTCCTTATAATCTTCATTCCACGAGAATTTTTGTCAATATATGTATGTATTAAATTCACTTAAAATAGCAATGATTAACCCATATATGTTAACACAATTGATATACTTAATGAAAAATAGTTTCAAAAACAAATATCAATGTAAAGTGTGACATTGTACATTTTTCAAGTTTGTTTAATGTCTGGCTTAATGGAAGATGATTGAATTCACATACCTGCTTCTTGGTTCAATTTATTACAGTAAGGTTTCTTAGTTTTCTTATCTGCCTTATATTTGGTAGTGACAGTACACCAAAGTGGATTCAGTTATTGTTGATTGATTGGCATTAGTTTTGTTTCCAGTTTTGTAGCACTTTGTTTTGATTTGTTTTGTTTTTGCCACCATGAATATGCTTCCATAAACATTCTGATATTTTTAATTTAAAAAAAAATAAAGGGAGATAGAGAGACCATGCACATGCAGGTGAGGAGGAGGGACAGAGGGAGAGAGAGAATCTTAAGCAGGACACGTGATCAGCACAAAGCGTGATGCAGAGCTCTATCTTACAACCCTAAGGTCATGACCTAAGCCAAAATCAAGAGTCAGACACTTAACCGGCTGAGACACCCAGATGCCCCTCTTCCACTTTTTAAAAAGGAGGAGGAAGGGGAAGAGGAGGAGGGGGAGGTGAAAATGAGGGAGGAGGAGAAGAGGAAAACAAAGGCTGGTTGGTTTTCAATATTTAAAAGCATCTTTAGAACATATGTCACAATAACTGAAGCCCAGCTCAAATAATACACTTTTAGAAAGATTTATATATGTTACACCTTTCCCAGGTTCATCATATCCATAACCAAGCCACTTTCCTAAATAATAGATTGGGGACAATGGAGGAGGAAGAGAAAGCAAACACAATCACCTCGATTAGAGACTCTCATCCCAGAGCCTGTTATCTCCTGAGTTTATTTTGTCTTCTTGCCTCTGGGGCACCATATAACTTAGATCATTATCATGGAGGACTTATCAAGTTCCCTAAGGTATTTTTGCGCTGAATATATTGCCTTAGTCTTCCACATTTGGTGAATTTGATAGTATTGAAATCCTAAGAATCCATTCTATCTAACCATATACTAATCATAAAAAAGAGACAATCTAACCATATACTAGTCATAAACAGGAGACTAAGGAGTCTAGGATAAAAGGAAGCCATAAAAGTACTGCCTTGGAATAAAAAGAAAGAGGAATATAAATCTCTACCATGCCACATGAGTTCCAAATACACACTCACATTCATTCAGCATTGTATTATGGTCATTGATTCTAAATCTGTCTTTCCCATGAGACCATGACTTCCTGAGGTCAGAAAGGAAGCACCTATTATTACTTCTTGTGTCCCTAGCTTCTAGCATGGAATGATATCCAATATAAATGTTTCTAGTTTAGTGTGTTTGTTTGGAAACAAATAAATAAATCATGTTCATTGAACACATATTTACTGAGCCCAGACAGCATTTTAAAAGTTTAAGATACAGGGGCACCTGACTGGCTCAGTTGTTAAGCATCTGCCCTTGGCTCAGGTCATGATTCCAGGGTCCTGGGATTGAGTGCTGCATCAGGCTTCCTTCAGGAGCCTGCTTCTCCCTCTGCCTATGTCTCTGCCTCTCTCTGTATATCTCTCATGAATAAATAGAATCTAAAAAAAAAAAGTTTAGAATACATTAAAAAAAAAAACAGATTCCCAACCTGTGCAGCTTGCATTTGATCAGGGAAGAGATAGATAATAATTAATAAATATATATATGAATAAATCATATGATATGGTAAAAAGTAGTTATTGTGGAAAAAGAGAAAAAGAGGAACATTACTAGGATTGACAAGGATAGGATCTGTAGCAGACAGCACCGTTGAAAAGGGAATTCAAGGTGGGGCTTGTTATATACATGAGATTTCATCAGAAATTGGAAGAAGGGAGGCATTGAGGGAGGGATGGCTCACTGTGCTCACAAAAGACCAAGGAAGCTGGCATTTTTGGATTGGAGAAAGCCAGGGGAAGAGCAGCTGGAAAGGTCAAAGTGAGGGTCACATGGCAGCTCGTGGGCAAGCGGGGTGGGTTTTGAATCCAAGTATAAAAGGAAGAGTTGACAGGAGCGACATTCTACATTTTAGAGGGTTCTAACTTACACTGTGAAAGAATCCATCCGAATTCTGTGCAATGGTGAGAAAGGAAAGAAGCAGACATTGCCATTAGAAGGCTCTTGACCTCATTTGGGTGAAGGGTAGGTAGCTCAGACAAGGTGGTGGCAAAGGGGGTGGGGAGAAGGATTCAAATGTTAGAAGGGTTCGATGGCAGAGCCAGTAGGATTCCCTGACAAAGATTCTTTGCTTGACCAAACTTTAGTCAAGCCTTTGCACTCTCCTGGGCCCAGCTATGTGCTTCCTTATAAAATCCAGGTTTAACATGAATCTTGCCTGATTACCCTTGAAATTTGATCAGTATTCCTCACTCCAGCTGTAAAACTGGTCAAACTGTCCCACTTTCAGCAGAAATCCTATTAGGTTGGTTCACCCAGAATTCTTTCCAGGTTTCATGTCTCTTCTTGGCAATTTTTCCATCCATTGACTTATTGGCTTTAAATCCCCTCTTATCCTGGTGTATTTGAAATGGAGCCCAGTTCTATACTGGGGGCTCTTTCCACCTACTGCAATAGCCCCGAATGAAATTCTTCACCACTTGAACTTCTTCTGTCTGCCTCTGGTTTTCTTTGACATTGTCAGTGAGTTGGGCCAGGGTTTCCAGGGGGAAAGGTCCAAGGTTTCTGGATCAAGTAAAAGGAGAGATAGAGTAGTTACCAAGTGAAAAACAGAAACTTCATGTGAAACAGGTATATAAGTTTAAGATAGCCAAAGCACATAACATTTTTTTTTCTGGTGGATTTTATGCACTTCTCATCTCTTTGCTTTTTCAATTGCTACCCAGCAGGCTGCTCCATCTGTCACTGTTATTTATCAGTTGTCCAAACAAAATGTGTTTTTAGATTTGAGGCTTTTAAAATATGTCTAGGAGGGATGTAATCAACCTACTCTGGCTGTAATTATGAATGTCATCTGGAGAATCACATCCAGCTACATTTTTAGGTATATCTTAACTGGCCATCACCATTAACTGTACATGAAAATAATTATAAACATTAAGATTAATGAATGGTTATTGCTAATAGACAAGACACCATGATATATACTTATGGAAGATATCAGCAACCACATACAATTACATCTTTTTTTTTTTGATAAGAGAACATAGGGAATCCTTGGGGCACAATAATTATTACCTCATTTTTTTCCTGGCATAATGCTTTTAAGACTACATAGATAAGAATACTACTAAAGTAGTAGTTCTACTAAGTAGAACAAATCCTGTAATATGCTATTAACCAGCTGTTAAATATATGATATCTGGATTCTTTAAGAATTTATTCCTCTTATTACTTATGCCACTTCATGAGTGTGCCAAATAGGAAGGAAACAAACTGCCTGTCTCTAACAAACTCACATGATACAAGGGCAGTGGAGAAAAAAAAAAAATCCCCTGATTATTTTATCAGCTTTTGAAATCTAGAGTATCAAGGTAGACTACCCAATAAATCCCTGGGATGAAATGAGATACAGCTAGGATGGATGCTTTTTAAATATGTTGCTTGTAAATTTGAGCAGCCTGCTGAAGATTTGAGTGAGAGGTAACCATTGGAGAGTAACCTGAAGCAGCAGGGATTTGCTTGGCATGAAAGAAAACAAAATGTGTTAATCGAATAAAATAAATTGAGGTCTCTTTAAAAATCATCTGTTATTACTCTCTTATTTTACAGTGGAGGAAATTAAGATCCCAGGAGAGAGTCATTTAGCTGGTGGGGTAAAAACTGAGGTCACATGAAGCTGACCTCTAACTGGTATTGTCTCGTGGCATTAAGGACTAAATAACCGTGACATAAGTGGAGCATAATGCGTACAAAGAATATGAAGAACCGTCAAATTATGAAGAATTTAGTGTGTGAGTTATATTATGTTAAGCCCTGGAGCACAAATTATCAAGCAGCGGGTGTGCAAAGTATTCTCTCCTTTCAGACAGGACATCCCCAGGAAAGATAGAGGGTGACCCAGCTAAATCTCATTATAAACCTGATAACAGGAGATGAACTGGCAAAGAGACTGATATTTCTAATAGGAGAGTCCTATTGTGGAACACTTTTATCAGGGTGGTTCAGCTTGTCTAGGATTGCTCATAATGAACATAAGTGAGACTGCTTTATTTCTGGATCATGGCTCCTTGGAAAGTGACACAAATATGAGTAAGCGTGTAACAAAATATTTCATGACGAAATGACTCTCTTCTGTATAAAAAAAACAGAGCTAGGGACATTGCCTAGAAACTTACTTTACTTAGGGAACTCAAATGTTAATCTGGGCTGACTGTGTCCAACGGAACAAAAAAAGACCTGAGGCCTCTGCACAGTCTGTGTCTCATGATTACCTGTATGCTTGAAATTTTTACTGCACCTTGCTAGTAGGTCAGTCCTCTAACTCGCAGGAGTCTGATTTGACAATTCAATCTCTTCTGATATCTCAAACACTTCATGTAATTTCAAGAGCTATATGGAGGAAATATCCATCCACAATAAAAAGACAGTAGAATACAAAACGGAAACAGGCCAAGAAACTAAAACAAAGATAAATGGTACAAAAGCTGAGGTCCTGAATTATTTTGATCTTTTCTACGAAATTAAAAAGTTCTCAGTTTTAGTGGCATTGTGTAATGGGTCAGGAGCTTGAGAGTGTGGGAAAAGATGCCAACTACATCAAACATTACTGTTTAATGCTCAGTTTATTAATGGCAAAGCCTGTTAAATGATATCTCTTACATATTAGGAGACAATTCAGGAGTTGTGATTAATTAATTAATTAATTAATTTAGAGAGTAGGAACAGGGGAGGGGCAAGGGGAGAAAGAGAATCTCTTTCTGACGTGGGGCTCGATTTTGTGACCCTGAGATCATGACCTAAACTAAAATCAAGAGTCAGACACTTAAACTGACTGAACTACCCATGTGCCCCAAGACTTGTGAATTTAATAAAATGTGTATCTCTATATATTTAAGCATTGGATCAAATTTACCAAAGTATTTCAGTATAATAACAAAACAAATATACTTTTTTAATAAAAAGGGCATCAAACACAAGTTAGTGCAATTTTATATACAAGAATTGTATTAAACACACTTAAATGGCTATAAGGTGAATGATAAGTCTAATATATCTTATTTTTTCATGCTTTCTTTTCTTATTTTTACTCTTTTTTATATCTTTGAATTACCTTTCTAAACTACTTTTAATGCCTTCTTGACCAATTAAGTTATAGGATCTGAATTATCAACTTCTTCTTTCTTTCTTTTTAGAGAAAGAGAGTGAGAAAGAGAGAGCATGGATGTGTGTGATCAGCGACAGGGATGGGAGGTGTGCAAAGGGAGAGGGAGAGAGGGAGAAGTAGACTTCCTGCTGAGTGTAGAGCCCAATGTGGGACTCAATCCACAACCCGAGATCACCGCCTAAACTGAAATCAAGAGTTGGAGGCTCAACTGATTGAGGCACCCAGCCATCCCTGATTAACTTTCTGATGCTCAAGGCATACGTCATAGAAATGTAAATGTCTCTTTTGATTTTAAGCTACATGGCTCCTTTTCTAGCTGAACTTCATTTGTTACCTCACCATTACCTTTGCTTTTAATTGAAGTTTCTATTTTAGGATAACTACATATTTACACACCGTTGTAAAAAGTAATACAGAGAAATACCATGTGTCTTTTACCAATTTCTCTCAAGATAACATCATTAAAAAACTATAGGACAAAACTATAGGATATTGACAGATTGAGAATATTTCCATTACACAAGAATCTCTCCTGTGGCCCTTTTAGAACCACTCTCACTTCTGTCCTGTCAGCATCTTCTACTTAAAGCTTGACAAACACTAATCTATTTTTCATTCCTATAATTTAATCATTTCAGATATCTTATAGATATGGAATCATATTGTATATGATCTTCTGGGAATGGCTTTTTTCACTCAATAATATCCTTGAGATGCATTTAAGTTGTTGAGTGTGTTAACAGTTCAATCCTTTTAATTGCTGAGTAGTAATACATTGTATGAATTTATTAGTATGTTTAACCCTTCATCTGTCCGAAAACATTCAGGTTTCCAGTTTTCTGCTATACTGAATACACTACTATGAATATTTGTATACAGATTTTTGTGTCAATGGAGGTTTTTATTTCTCTGGAACAAGTGTTCTAGAATAAAATTGTTAGGTTGCATGTTAGCTCATGTCAAGGATTTTAGGAAATTGCCCTGTTTTCCAGAGGGGCTGTATCATTTGTGTGTCCACCAGCAATTTATGAATGATAAACTTTGATTTAGCCCACATGGCCAATGACTGAGCATATTTCATAATTTACTCATCATCTATTCTCTTTGATGAAATGTTTTCTCATGTTCCCTGCCAATTTTCTAATTGAATTGTTCTTTTGTTTTTACTGATACGTTTTGAGAGTGCTTCATATATTTTAGGTGCTGGCGCTTTGTTAGATATGTGACTTGCAAATGGTTTCTCTCAGTATGTATCTTATTTTTTCATCCTCTCAATAGGGTTTTGCAGAACACACATTTTTCCTTGTAAGTCCAAATTATCAGTTTTTCTTTTATGAATTTTTATGAATTGTTGAATTAAGTCTAAAATTTCTTTGCCTAGCTTGAGATTCTGATGATTTTTATTCTAAAAGTTTATAATTCTATGGCATACATTTAAATCTGAGATCTATATTGAGTTAACTTCTTAATAAGATGCAAAACTTAGGTGGAAGTTCATTTTTTCTGCCTGTAGACGACCAATCGCCATAGGGCCATTTGTTTAAAAGACTACCTTCTTCTTCCATTGAATTACTTTTGTACATTGGTAAAAAATCTGGTGAGTGTATTTGTGTGGCTATATTTCTGTGTTCTTTGCTCTTTTCCACTGATTTATGTATGTACCTATCCCTCTGGCAAGTTCCATAATAAATCTTAAAATTAGAATAGGCTGATTTATCCCACTTAATTCTTCTTTTTCAAAATTATTTAGTTATTCTAGTTTCTTTGTAATTCCATATACATTCTATATCAACAAAATTTGGGGGGATTTTGATAGCAATTGTGTTAAACTATTTATTAGAGGAGAATAGCATCTTCATTATTAAATCCATGAACATGGTATGTCTCCTTTGATCTTATTTGTATCTTCTTTGACTACTTTCATCAGTGTTTCATAACTTTCAGCATACTGTTCTTTTTTTATTAGATTTACATCTAAGTGTTTCCTTTTTACGAACAATTATAAATGCACTGCATTTTTAATATTAATGGATAATTGCTTGTAGGCAAAAATGCAATTGATTTTTATGTTAATCTTGAAATATTTGACCTTACTCAACTCACTTATTAGTTCTAACAGTTTATGTACATATATCTTGACTTTTCTAAATAGACCTATGCAAGTAGGAACAGTTTAATTTCTTCTTTTTAATCTGAATGATTTTTAGTTCCTTTTCTTGTCTTAATGCATCAACTAAAACTTGCAGCCCCAGTTGAACAGCAGTGTGAGAGGACAGCCTTGCCTTGTTTCTAATCTTAGGGGGGAAAGTGTTCAGTTTTTCACCATGGAGGATCATCTTAGCTCCTTTAAATTATGCTCTTGAGCCCACTAGGTGAAGTTTTAATTTCAGTCTTTGTATTTTTGTATTCTTCAGCTTCAAAATTTCCACTTATTGAAATAACTTCTTTCTTTTCTTTTTCTCTTTCTTTCTTTCTTTCTTTCTTTCTTTCTTTCTTTTTTTCTTTCTTGTTTCAGTCATGTTTATAATTACTATTGAAGTGTTTTTGTGATAGTGGCTGCTTTAAACAATGTCTAAAAATTCTAATATCTCTGTCTTGTCAGTATTGTCATTTATCAATTGTCTTCTTTTAATTCAGTTTGAGATCTTCCTGATTCTTGGTATGAATAGTGCTTTTCACCATTTTTGTTATTGTTTGATGAATCTCTTTATCTTATTTAAACTTTCTCTTATATCTGACATCTGGCAAGAGAAGGAGTATTTCCACCTCATCACTGTAACATGCAATTAAAATTCTTGTTTCTTTACTTGGCTTTTATTGATGTCTGAGGGAAGAGAACTCCTCATTATTGCTGGGCAGAGATGAAGGTTCCAGCTCCTCATGTGATCTCCACTGGTACCTCCTTGTCTATGAAAGCTCGGAGTGCCTCAATATTGCTCCCTATATATTCTCCACTGACAACACAGGTGGAGGGAGTGGCTGTGATACTGCTTGACTACAGCACAAATCATGACTCTCAGACCTCCTCTGATAGCACATGGTTGAAGTGATAAAGGAACACCTCATTAATGCCAGGTATAGTACTACTACTACATGACTACTACCCATGTGGTCTCCATAGACATAGCCAGACAGAATGAATCTTCTTATTAACTGACAGAGTTGAAAGTCCCCACTTGGTCTCTGACACTTCCTGGGGTTGAGACAGTAGAGGCATGTGGCAGGAGTAGAAGTCTAGACTCTTCACTCAGCCCTTTTTGACATGATGAGATATAGTCACAGTTCATTTATTTGTTTGTTTTTCTGTAATGTTTGACTGGAGTAGAACAGTTATATTCTAAAAATTTTTCTCTTGGTAGGCCAATCCTTTCCTGGTCCTTTGGGTAAAGAGAAGAGGATTTTGTTGGACTTTTTTGTTTTGTTGTTTTTGTTTGCATCTGTTAACATTTACAGGTTGCTGGCTTCTTCTGCTTAAAATCTGGTATTTAAGAAGCAAAGGAATCTTCAGGGAATGTACCACCATGTCATCCTGGACTACCATGGTCTCTAGTTCATGTTTTTTCTTCTTACCCTTTCAGAGTCTTATGTATATTTTACATAGAATGTCCAAAGTTGGGACACCTGTATGGTTCAGTGGTTGAGCATCTGTCTCTGGCTCAGGGCGTGATCCCAGAATCCCAGGCTTGAGTCCCACATCTGGCTGCCTGCATGGATCCTGCTTTTCCCTCTACCTATGTCTCTGCCTCTCTGTGTCTCTCATGAATAAATACATAAAATCTTTAAAACAAAACAAAACAAAAAGAATGTCCAAAGTTTTTACATGTACTTAGCAGGAATAACAGGGAAAGGTATGACTACTCTATCTTCCCCAAGTGGAAGTCCTCACCATGACGTTTTATGTCCACTTCTTTTCTATTTATTTTGGTTTTGTCATTCTTTTGTTTTTGTTGTTCCACAAGATTGCTCTTTAGATTTATTCAGATAGTGTTATACAACCCATTGTCCTGGTGTTATAATACACTGATCTGACTTGATAATTATTTGATAGTATATTTAAGCTTCAATAATATCTTATTAAATTAATAGTATTGCATAGAAGTTTTAAATTCTGAGGGATGAATAATCTAATTAGAGCAACTAACTCTTCTCTTATGATCCTAGCTAATTTGTCACCTGAAATATATGTCTGAAACTTCTTTCTATTTCTTCATAGGATATGACCACTTGTGTTGAATAAATGTTGCATCCCTTTCTTTCTATTTATTATGAGGAGCCACTGACATAAATTGTTACTTCCACACTCATTTTTATACTTATTTTATTTAAATCCAATAAAAAAGATGGCTTCTTTGCTTTTTCTTTTAACAATTCCATATAAATTGTTGCTTTATAGTAGGATAAAGGGATTCCTGACATATCATGATTTTCCCTAAGATGGAGAATCCACTAATCTCCAAATAGCCCAGGAAACAATATTCCAAAGATCTCAGTAAGCAATACTAATAGATACCAAAATCTGAGCTATAACTTTGTACAGGAGAATTGGTAGTGGGCCAAAGTACTTCTGTAGTGTTTGACTGCCAC
Organism: Nyctereutes procyonoides; assembly: GCF_905146905.1. NCBI lineage: Eukaryota > Metazoa > Chordata > Mammalia > Carnivora > Canidae > Nyctereutes > Nyctereutes procyonoides. Next base: position 6,197,550 of record NW_026575030.1, on the reverse strand, counting down.
TAGTAATACATCTAGGAAAATATTACCCTTTTAAGAAACAGGATCATATGAATTATTTCCAATTTAATTTAGACATAGGTAAAATCTTTGTATTTCATTAAAACATAAGCCTATGTTTTCTCTTTGACATGATTGCTTAGTTTTTTTTATTATTTCTTTACTCTAATTGTAATTATTCTTCTTTATTCTTTTCATATATTCCCCCATTGTTTATATGGGTTCTGCATTGTCTTAGCTCCAAAATCTTCTCTTTGCTGGTGTGGTTACTTTGGTTTTTTTCCTGGAATTTCTAAAGCTCAAAATATTTTTACAGTTACATGTTAAAAACTAAGGTATGAGTCTAGACCTCTACCTCTTGGCCATAGTGTAGGCAGCTCTCCATCGAATGATTTAGAAATAGTTGGTTCTGAAGATATTTATTTTGGGTTACTCAAAAAGGCAAAGTAAAATAGAGGGAAACAACCAAGTTATTTTCAGAGAGGTCTTAATTTCTAAGATCAAGGGAGCCACATAGGCAGTCCAAGATAAAATACCTTGTGTAATCCAGCTCACCAGTTGGTTTGGAGTATCTCAACCTAGGTATTGATTTTCTGCTTGAGGAATTACTGTGTCAATAAATTGGAGATACCTTTCCTTCGGGTATTTCATGGTATCTTGGGCAGATGTCCTTATAATGCATATTTCTCTTTGGAATATCGTTTGGGCAAGAAAAAAAGAGAAATTAAATTCTAATTATAACTGATATTTGGCTATTTCTTTAAACATGGCAACTTTTCCATGAATATTACTTTTAAAGATTATTTATTTATTTATATATATAGAGAGAATATTCACAGAGCAGGGGAAGTAGCAGAGTGAGAAGGAGAAGCAGGTTCTCCACTGAGCAAGGATCCCAATGCTTGATCCCAGGATCTGGGGATCATGACCTAAGCTGAAAGCAGATACTTAACTGACTGAGCCACCCAGGCATCCCAATAAGTGTTACTGTTAAAAATATTGGTTGGAATATATATGGAATAATATGGAAATGTGTCCTTCTAAGCCTTAGTTTGCTTATTCGTTAAATGAGGATAATTATGTGAATCTCATAGAGCTCTTAAAAAGATTACATAAAAACACGTACAGAATATTTTTTGTATAAATGAATTTTTCCCAAAAGGTATTAAATCTCATAACTACTTACCTTACTTACTTTTGCTTTATTCATGTTTAACACCAGTGCCTTATACATATTTGGCTCTCAATGTTATAGGACCATTAATTGATTGTTCATTAAATTGTTTCTTTTCCTTAACTTTTATTTTCTTATTAATATCCACTATAGGGTCCACATATAGAAAAACAGTCCTAATTTTATGAAAACCACATGACACAATTATTAACCAGTAGTGTATCATCTATTAATATAAATTCACTTTTTAAATTTTTAAATATCTTTCAAACATGATTTTTTGAATGATACATTCTCCATCATGTATTCTCATTGGTTAATAAATTCGATTTTTTTCTTAGTATACTCAAAGGCATGTTTTTCTTGAATGTACAGTGAGTATTATTCAGTACTATACATTGAAGACAGTTTGTATAAATATCATGGAAGTTTATTTATTTAGAGTAACTTTTATAATGCTAGAATAAATAATAATTTTTCAGCATGATAACAAATGACCCACTATGCATATATGAATATTAACATCGCAAAATTTATGTGGACATTCATAAATAAAATGAAAATAAACTCAGACTCATATACATGCATATATTAATTGTATCTTTATATTATTGAAAGTTTAATGATGCCCATGTTTTAAAAATGCAAGTGTAGCTGTCCCTTATTAGGAATATCTATTCCTAATTCCTGCTGAGGCCTGCAAACTATAAACACTGTGGCAAGGATAGGGTTTAGTGTTTACCTTACCTCTCTTGGAGAAGACAGGAGTCAGATGATTGAAAAGCTTGTTTTCAAGATGTGCTTCTTTTTAAAGGATGTGAACATGTTATTTTTATCTCTAGAAGACAGAATACAAGAAAGTTGGCTTCAATTATGAATGGAAAGTTCTCTGGCAATCACTTCAAAAAAGAAACTGACCAAACAAAAGAGATTTTAAGTTCATTCTCCACTGAGATCCTTAAACAGAGAAAAAAAAATAAGTCCCATTGTAAGTGCCTTATTTGAAGGTTTAGCTAAAATCAGGAGAGTAAATTAGATCTTTCCAAATTTAGGTTTTAAAAAATGCTAAGTGAAATATCCTAGATGATTCTTTTATGTTTATCTCATATATTTTCTGATGATTTTTGTCATATTAATATATTTACTACTTTTTTGTATATTTTTTATTGGTGTTCTATTTGCTAACATATAGTATAACACGCAGGGCTCATCCCGCAAGTGTCCCCCTCCGTGCCCATCACCCAGTCACCCCATCCCCTGGCCCATCTCCTCTTCCACTACCCCTTGTTCATTTCCCAGAGTTAGGAGTCTCTCATGTTCTGTCGCCCTCTCGGATATTTCCTATTCATTTTCTCTCCTTTCCCCTTGATGTGTTTGTGCCTCAAAAACTATCATCAAGAAAATAAAAATACAAGTCACAACTGTAAGAAAATATTCATAAATCATATATCGGATAAAGAATTTATACTTACAATGTATTTTAAAAACTCTAAAAACCCAATAATAATGAGACATAAAAACCAATTAAATAGTAAACACAAGATTTGAATAGATATACATTCAAGGGTATATCAATGGCTAATAACAAAAATAATAATTGTATAATAATAACCGTATAATCACATATATTAATTAAACAACTATAATAAATATATATTATATGATAATATGACAGTTATATAACAATCATATAATAATGAATTATTAATATAATTAATATGATATTTATATAAAATTACATAAAATATAAAAATAAAATCATATAATACAGAATTCTACTCCTAGGTTTGAGAAATTAGATGTTCATAAAGAATCTTGAACACAAATTTCCATTGTGGTAATATTCAAAAGATGCCAAACAATTCAAATATCCATTCACCTTTAAAAAATAAACAAAATGTTGTATATTCATATAACAAAACTATTTAACAATTTAAAAAACTGAACAACAGATATAAGTCATCACTTGGATAAATCTCAAAATGATTATGCTATTTTGGGAGTTTTCAGTCTTGGCAGTATGGAATTTGGGGGCTAGATAATTTGTTGTATGTGGGCTGTCCTTTGCGTTATAGGATGTTTAGTAGCATCCTTGACCTCTATCTACTGGATTCCTGTAGAACCTATCCCAATTGTGACATCTAGAAATATCTGTAGATGTTGGAGAATATGCCTGGGTGCAAAATTACTCCTGGTTGAATATCACTGTGCTAAGTAAAAGATCATATATATGATTCTATTTCTACAGAACATTCAGATAAAGCAAATCAATAGGGACAGAAAATAAATGAGTAGTTTCCTGGGCTAGGAGTGGACTAGGAGGCTGACTACAAAAGAGAATGTGTGATTTCTTTGGGTGATGGAAACATACAAAAACTTGATTGTGATGATAGTTGAATAATACTGAAAACCTACTAGAAGTCATTGAATTGTGCACTTAAAGCAAGTGACTTTTATTGTATATAAGCTATCCATCAATAAAGATGTTAAAATGCTAAAAATAAAACAGAAATTTTAACTAAAAATATTTAAACATATGAATAAAGTAAAATTTAAAAATGAAAAAAAAGGACAAAATATAATTTTTAGAGATGAAAAGTGACATTTATGAAATGAAAATTCCACTGATGGGCACTGAAAGTAGACAAGATTTGGCAGAAGAAAAAAAAAGGCTATTGAAGATGTGCCAAAGAAGTGTACAAAATAAAGCCTGGAATGGAAAGAAAGAAAATAAGATAAACATAGCCTCAGTGATTGGGGGAACATTATCAAGTACTGTAATATATATATATATTGTCAACATAAAGTACAAAAAAGATACACACACACATTTTTGGAAAACAGTTTTAAACAGGAAAATTTCATGATCATCAAAATAAAAAACAGATTACTATAGTTACTAATTCAAAAAGATATCTGCACCCTCATCTTCGTTGCAGCATTCTTTAAAACAGCCAAGATACAAAAACAATCTAAGTGTCCACTAATGGAAGGATGGATAAAGAAAATAGGTAAATACACACAATAGAATATTATTCAGACATAAAAGGTTGTAATCTCGCCATATGTGACATGTATGGATCTTGTGGGCATTGCACTAAGCTAAATAAGTTAGAGAAAGACAAATACAGTGTGAACTCATTTATGTATGGAAACCAACAACAAAACAAAATACCCAAAACAAAAAAATAAAAATGAACTCATAGATAAAAAGAACAAATTGATGGTTGGCAGGTGCAGGAGGTGGGATATAGGTAAAATGGGTGAAGATGGTCAAAAGTTACAGACTTCAATTATAAAATATAAAAGTTCTAGGCTGTAATGTGCAGCATGGTGACAATAGTTAATAATACTGTATTGTATATTTGAAAGTTGTTAAGAGAGATCTTAAAAGTTACCATCAGAAGAAAAAATTCTGTAAAAATATATAATGATTGATGTTAACTAAATTTATCATGATGATCATTTTACAATATATGCATATATTGAATCATTATGTTACACATCTGTAACTAATATATGTCAATTATATCTTAATTTAAAAATAACTTTCAATAAAGAGAAGTATAGTCCTTACAGACTTCACTAGTGAGTTTTTTCAAACATTTAAGAAAAAAGATTACCAAATCTACAAAAACTCTTCCAGGAAATTAAAGAAAATGACATAACTTCTTAACTCACTCAATGAGACCAGCACTATTCTGATGCTCAAATCATAAACAGATATTAGAAGAGAACAAAAACTAGAAAAAAACTAGTCACCTTAGTGGTTCAGTTGGTTAAGCATCTACCTTTGGCTCAGGTCATGATCCCAGAGTCCTAGGATGGAGTCCACACTGGGCTCCCTACTCAGTGAGGAGCCTGCTTCTTCCTCTCCCCCCTGCTCAAGCTCTCTTTTGCTATTTCTCTCTCTCTCTCAAATAAATAAATAAAATCTTTAAAAATAAAAAAAATTAAAAATCTTTGCAACTTGAGGTTGATGGATTTCACAAATAAGATGCAAAAAAGCATGAACCATAAAAGAAAAGGTGTTTCATTAAATGCAAGTTTTATGATATTAAAAGGTATTGTTAAGAAAATGTAAATGCAAGCCACAAAGTGGAAGAAAGTATTTGTGATGGATATATTTGAAAATATATTTATTTATAATATGTAAATTATTATAATAATTTATCATATTTTATTTATATTATATAAATAAATATATTTTATTTATATAATATATAAAGAACAATCACAATTCAATAATATAAATATAACGCTCCCACCAAATTGGCAAAAGCATTTGAACACTTCATCTGGAGATATAAAAATGACCTATAAGCACATGAAAAATACTCAACATCATAAGTCACTCTAAAATGCAGCATTAAGCCACCATAAGTAACACTACATACCCATTAGAATGGTTGTAATAAAAAGTACTGACAATATCAAGTGTTAGTAAGGAATGGTATGACTACATAATATCATGTGTTACCAGTGGGAATAAAAATTATATAACCACTTTGAAAAACTTTCTGACAGCTTCTTAAATTGTTAAACATATACTTACCAAATGATCCCTAAAATTCATTCCCAGCTATTTATCCAGGGAAAATGAAAAGACTATGTTCAGACAAAGACTGTCTCTAAACAAATGCTTATAGCAGCTTTATTCATAATAGCCAAAAACTGCCAACAAGTAAATGAATAAGCCAATTGCCTTACATGTATACAATGGGCTGCTACTCAACAATAACAAGAAAAGAACTTCTGACACTCATAAAATGGATGAATTTCAAAAAATATTGTGCTGATAAAATATGCATGAAAATGATTCAGGTTGAATGTACATGAAATAAATGAAGAGATATTTTACAAAAGAGAAAAAATTGTGAGTGAACTTAGGAAAATATGAGCACAATCACATTAGGGTTCAGAAATCTGGAATTTAATATAAACATTTTCTACCTCTTGGTTGCTTAAAACACAAAAGACAATAACAATGGAAAGATCAAGAATCCTGACTATACTGAATGCTGGCAGAAGTGTAGAAATTGATAAATTTGTGTACTTTTGAGGGATGTGTGATTCACCTTAGAAAGCATTAACATATAAAGTTGAACACACATATACAAGACAATTCCATTTCTGTGTGTGTGTGTGTGTGTGTGTGTGTCTGTGTGTGTGCTCACTAGAGAAACTCCTACTAACTTTCTAGAAGACTGAAAATGAATTTTCACTGTGTCTTGTCACATTAGTAAAAACAAGACCCTGGACACAAACCAAGTCTTTAGGAGAGTAGGATAAGTAAATTTGGGGAGGATCAAAGAGTGGGATTTTATAAAACAGGGGAAATGAATGAGCTATAGCAACATGCAACAGCACAGATAGATGTTAGGAAAATAATAACATATTTGTAAAACAAAACAAAACAAAACAAAAGATTTGTCACTTTAGAAGTCACCCAAAAGGAATAACACTATAACAAGATGGCAAGAACATGAAAAGCAAAATTGAGGTGAAACAAAAGTGGTGATGGGAGAAATATGGAGTCAGGGAGATTACGAGCACTAAGCATTAGTCATTTTGGGAATATGCATACTCAAATTGAGTGGTGTGTTCCCAGCCTTCCATTTCATTATTCTTAAGAGAAACCACATATTCATTTATATTCTTTCAAATGTATCAAATATTACGTAGGACATAATTCCTTCCAAGGAGAGTTTACAATTTAACAAAACACATAAACCCACAAGTAATGATTATGCTACATCATATAAATGCTATAGTAAAGATATTTTAAAGCAAAGTAGCTGTCTCATTTTAGTAAAGTATGCACATTCAAAATTCAAACAACAGAAAAATTTTAGTTTACTGATTTTAATAATGTGTAATTACATAGCACAGAATCTATGGCATTCTTTAGAACAGTTCTTTTCCTAAATTGATTTTTGAAGTAGCTTAGACATGGTTGGAATTCTATTCTCTCATTTGTTCCTTTTTTGACTCACACTTCCTGAGACTTAGAAACAAGGATTGCATGAAAAATAACTAGATGTTCAGTAACTGATTAGTGTAGAAATACTTGTTAAATATTTATTTTGAATTACTTAGGATAAAGAAATACTCTTCTATGCTGTGTGAAATTCAATCAAGATTCTGTTTATAGTATTATGTACACATTGTTCTCTGGTGCCATTCCTTATTAAATCTTGTTTGAACACATATTTTATTGTGGTCCAGAGATTGTCATGGTTGATTATAGAATTTAAGACAAAACCAGTTAGCCTAGTGGTAATTTATTTTTTGTTATTCATCAAGACATCTTGAAGGAAGTTGAGAAGACCTTGTAATACTGCTACTTACACACACATATTCTTTTGTAAGCATGAGGCTGGTAAGTAATCTTAGAAAAATTACCTAATTTTCTGGAAATACCATTTTTAGAAAGCCCATTAGATTCTCCCCTGAGTTTATGTTGGCCAGGGTGAAGATCTAGGATTTTGCTGGATGAGAACCAGGGCAGAAAAATACTTGAAACCTTTCTTCTGTTGTTTGAATATTATTTAATTAGAATAGGTTCTTGAGAAATTTTTTTTCATGCACATTTAAATGCATTCTACTATAGCTTATCTGATATTTATTAAGAATATATGCTAGAAAAAATAAATAAAAATTTAAAAAAAGAATATATGCTAGAGAATTTCATAAAGATATGCAGTTGAATACTGAGCTATATTTTTGATGGAGAAAAAAATTCTATTTATGTTGTATGGGTATTAAAATGAAGATTTAAAAATATTTTAGCAGTCTGGTGTGTCTGGGGGGCTTAGTCGCTTAAGCAGTGGACTTTTGATTTCGGCCCAGGTCATGATCTCAAGGGTGTGAGGTTGAGCTCCACGTCAGACTCCATGCTGGGAGTGGAGCCTACTTAAGATTCTCTCTCTCTCCCTCTGCCCCTCTCCCATCTTTTTCTCTCTCTCAAAAAAAAAATAGAATAAAATAGCAATCTGAAACTGAGCTTCATCATATAAAAGAAGAATGCCAATTTTAGCTATAATTTTTTTCCTTAGTGGCACATAAAATAATGGTTACTTTGAAAATCAACTTCTTATATCAAATGAAATAAGGTAATAACAAATTATCAAAGTGTTAACAAGAGAGTTTTACCTGTTTCACAGTCACTTCCTTCTTCCTAAAATTCGTAAGAGACTATATTACAGAATGCTAAAGAGTAGGTATTAGATATGTATCTATAATGTAACATTGAAGTACTGTTATATGAATTGGTGAATATTGTAAAACACAAATTACCAGCCTGCAATTAGAAGAGGCCCCTATTGAATAATTTGCATTACAGTTTTGCAAAGCAATTAAGTTTTTCTGCTCAGCAATTACCATACTAAGTAAGTTAAGTTGATGGGTCAATCTAGGATTTTAGAGTACATGAATGAGGAGTGACACAAACATACCTACAAAGGGAATGAAGAAAACTGGAAAGCCATAGAAAACGGTTTTGATTTGTTCCAAGTAGACAGAAAAAAATGTGGCACCAGCAAATATGGGCACAGTGGAAACCCTCAAGCATACAAACTGTACCTCTAAGAATTAAGAAGGACTTCATGAAAGGAAAAAGGTATCTTGCATTTATAGAAAGTGGAAACTTAATAATAAGTATTTTTAAACTCAACAAAACTTTTCAATGAATTAGGAGAGAGAGAAAACCCAATGGCCTATAATTTAGATAACCTATCATCTTTCATTTTAATTGTATATCCTTCTCTACACCTGAATTTTCTGTCTCTTTCTAATAGCAAGATATGTAACGACAAGTAAAACTCTAGCATCAGATTAAAAAATAACATTTCTTATAATATTTGGGAATTCTGCTAAATAACATTGCTCCCCTTTTCATATTTGTCTCATGAGTTATTAAAATGATGACTGTGACTTTCAAACATTACTATTTTGCAAATGCAAATACCAAGGTCTGTGAACCTTTGGCAGTCTGTATTTGAAATCTGTCTATTTTTAAAATATATTTCTATTTTTCTACAGCTAATAGATTTTAGTTAAGTGCCAGTGAGCTTGGAGGGGCATTGAAATAAGCAAAGAAAGCAATGCACTTTGAAAGAATTGGAAATACCAAGCTATCTCTGACCTGCCAAAAGCTAAGTGCAAAAACACAAATCCACTGGAAAATTCCGGGACCATAAATATAAGTTTTGTTTGTTCAGAATTTTGCTTATTTTTAACTAAAATTAAATTAATTCTTCCTAAGAATTGGAATGGTCCTGAATGCCTACCAATTTGAGCATAAAAATTCTGGTCACATTACAAACGAGGAAACTATACAGCTTGATAAAGGAGTGTTTACTAATATGAGGTAATCTTTCATTATTTAATATTTAATATTCTGACAAAGGAATCTTGAAGTGGATCTTATATGCTACTGGAATGGCTTCTCAAAGCTAGAAAACAGTGAGGGGCTGCTATCAATGAGGTGGAGTATTCAGAATTTCACTGGCAGATTACTGAGCACGGTGAGGCAAAAGACTCAAAAAGGTGAATAGACCAACATGGATTTAGTGTATAAGACCAGCGATCTCACCAATATTTTCTGGCAGGATCCAGAGAATATTCCCTGCGCTACAACAATAACAAATGTACTAGTGAGGGAGAAATAAGCATCACTGAGAACTCAGTGGAAACTGTCCTTTGCAGGCCACAGCTGGTAGCTGAGAAGGCTATGGAATTGGCTCCCATGTATCAAGAAAGCTGATGCAGTTCTGAAGTAGAAAAAGTCTAGTGGCATCAGAGGTAAGGAGGCATGATTACTATAGTGGGCAAGAAAACGGGAATGCAGTCTAGTGGGTATTGGCTCACAAGAATCCGTGGTGAAGGTTAATAAACCATAATGTTCCAAGGGATAACGTAGATAGTATGACAGTTAATTTTAATTAATTTAGTTTTGGAGGGTGTTTTTGAATGCGATTAACATTGAAACCAGTGAACTTTGGGGATCCCTCATGGCTCAGCTGTTTAGCGCCTGCCTTCGGCCCAGAGCATGATCCTGGAGACCGGGGATCGAGTCCCGCGTCGGGCTCCCTGCGTCCCTCTTCTCCCTCTGCCTGTGTCTCTGCCTCTCTCTCTATCTCTGTGTCTCATGAATAAATAAATAAAACCTTAAAAAAAAAAAAGAAATCAGTGAACTTTGAGTAAAGAAGACCACCCTCCACAATCTAGGTGGGCCTCATCTAATCGGCTGAAGGCCTGTAAAAACAATGACCAGCCTCCCCAAGCAAGAAAGAATTCTCCAGCAGTCTACTTTCAATCTTCATCTATACCATTGGCTTTCCTGAGTCCTTTGTTGTTGTTGTTGTTGTTGTTGTTGTTGTTGGCTTTCCTGAGTCTTCAGGCTGCCAGATTACTAGAGATTTTGAACTCATTATCCTCCATAATTATATGAGCTAATTCCTTAAAATAAATCTTGTTCTGAATATATAAACATCTTATTAATTCTGTTTCTCTGAAGAACTTTGATTAAAATAGGGATGTAGTATTTAAGAGTATTGCTTGATATTTAGAACTAATAATTATGAAGTGTGAGTGAACAAAAAATCCAATGGGAAAATCATAACCTATTGTCTGGTTACTCTTCCTGAGCTAATCATATCCAAATCTTACCAATTGGAGGATTCTTTGAGGAATGCTTGCAACACGGTGGCAAATATATAGGGCATTGATTTCCTCATTTCATTTCCAAAGAGAGCTTTGGCATCTATTTAAATTACTAACCACTGGAGAACGGAGAGTAGCCAGATTACATATAAGTTATATACCAGGTCTGAGCTGGCACTATTCATAGGAAATCCAATACACTTATCATGGCCCCTGCCAGAATGGAAAAAAATGAAGGAGAATTGATACTTGGAGTCCAGACCCAAGTCTGTCGATCAGTGGTTTAACATGCTATGAGCCTATCTCAAAGCAAAACAGAAAACTTTGCAGAAAGTTTAATTTGGACTGACTATAAAGGACCCTGCTTCTTGTGCCATATGACTTAGCAGATTACATGGTACTAGAAGGATCCATAGTAGATAAGGCCACCATATGTGTCTCTTCCACATCATAATAGGAGAGAATCTGTGCATAGCTGTAACATTTTAAACTAAGGCCATAGATAACGATTCAACATTTTAAAAGTAGCTCCTGTTAGAGAATTTAAGCATAGGTCAACTGACTATGCTCCCAGAGTTTCCCAGCATGAGCTGTGAATTCTCAAACATAGAGTCATAAAGTCAGTTAGACACAGCAGATGTCTGCTGTGTGATAGAAAAGGTCCATTCTGCAAAGGGCCTCAATAGATCTGAAGGCACAAGTAAGTTAGGGCAAAAAGGAGTCTAGATTTTCATGATAACTCTTTCTGTTACATCAGTGCTTATCCTTCAGCTGACATCTGTGTCCTCATAGAACATTTCCATGATAAATTGAGGATTATAGGGGAAAAAAGGAACTTGGCTATTCAGCTCAATATGTTGGTGTGAGTCAAAAATAAACCTCTGTCATCTTACGGCCTCACTCTAGGGTGTCCCTGACACAGTATGAGAGGGAAATCCTTCCATTCGGCAGAACTCTATTGAATTAATGTTAGAGGAAATGTGGCATGAGGTAAAATTTTGCAAATTACTGGCAAGTGGTAAATAGTTTTATTGGTCAGGTTCCTGGAATGGGTAACTATGACCAGAGGCAAAGATATCTGAGGAAGAACCATATGGATGAACTCATAGGAATGTACATAAAAAATATGGCTAGCTTAATTCACATCAATACCTATCAGAAAACACACACTTTCAGAGTCAGTGAATGGTCCAGTGAATAGAAAGGTCCAGTGGAGGACAATGACCTTCTGTCCTTTGCCACTCCAGGATTTGCACAAAAGCATCATGAACAGAGGAGAGGCATGATAACAGAGATGAAGCTATCCACGAGCCTGACAGTATGGACTTACTCTCACCAAGGCTGATCTTAATTCTCACAGAGGATCTGATATATGGTGAGGGAACCTTGCACATCATTGCTACACACCATGGTGTCCACTTTATGTAAAGTAACAGGGGCAATGAGCAAAGGGCATGGACTCCATTGGCTTAACTATGTATCACATAATTTATTTTAATTTAACATTAAAATAGCCTCTTAGGTTTCACCTAGTCTTCTTAGATGGTCATGGCAGTGTGAAAATGGTCATTGTTTTTTAAAATGACAATTTTGATTTTGAATCAATGACCGTGAGATTCTGCTATATACCTGAAAAGTGTAAAGCCACAATATCTGTGAACTGAAACATAGAAATAGAGACACCCCCAACCCCCAATCTTAGTGACTCAGGTGGGACTTTGTTCTTTACTGGTCTTACAACCTTAGGTTTTCTTTACATTACATTCTGATTCCCAGTTATCAGGGAGAGGGGCACTTCTACCAGGGAACATTGTAATATTTCCACTAAACTTAACCTTATGAATGCTGACAGGATCTTTATGCCAGCAGACCAGAATGCCAAGAAATGAATGACTATATTGGCAGGGAAACTAACTCCAATTATCATGCTGCCACCTCAACTACATTTCTTATTGCTGCTCTTCATTCCTTATGAATAGATGCACTATCCAGGCATGCAAATATTTCCTCCAAAAGAAGTAACCAAGGAACAGATAGTTGCTTTATAAAATCCTATAAGAAGAATACTATTCTTATTGTCATTTTTGGGGGTTAAGCACTTTTTCCAGTCATGTGACTAGTCATGTGCTAGTATATGGGCAAGCCAACTATTTTAATCCAATTCCCTCTACTTTTGCAACCTGAGCTCTAAGTCATAAAATTACCCTTCCTGTCTTAATAAATGATATGCTATGTAGGAACAAGAGTTTTGTCTTTGTGGCTTATGGGCATGAGTCACTTTATATTTCGTCTAAATGTCTTTTTCCCTGCCTTTCTGCCCCTTCTTGTTCTCTCATGTCTCTCTTCTCTGTCTATGCATGGTGGAGAAAATCACCTTCTACATCCCATCTTTCTGGAGCCCCTGACTGAGCACTATTGAGAACATCCTTAAGTGATCATGCCTTACCTAGTTTTGAAAGCCACTGCTCACAGTACTCACTTGAACACTGTCCATTACCCATGAGGAAAGTGATGAGTAGCCTCAGTGAGACACCCTTCTTCCCTGCGACTTCAGTGAGTATAGCCAGCTAGAGTCTCAGTCTCTTTTATGACCAAGCAATCAAAACGTCCTAGTCACTGCAACCATAAAGGTCCCATTTTACTCTGTGATTGATGTTCATTAATATTACTGGTAACTGGCTTTGCAGACAACTGGAGGACATAAATATGGATTGGAGGCATATGTGTGAATGTCAATGCTCACATTTTAGGGTGCTTTCCTTCTCAAGTGACATTGGATGTGAAGTAGCAGAATCTTTTCTAGCTGTATTCATATTAACTCATTCTGCTATTGAATGACCCCGAGGCTCTTATGTGATTGGGTAGCTAATCCATAGGACACTGAATTGGAATAGCCCATTGTGGTATTTTGTAAACTGGCTTGACACTCGGGACAAGGAAAGGCATGATAGAGATGGGGGTTATGCACTCATATTCTTGAGAATATTTTAGTTTTCTATAATAATTTTAAGATTCTTGAATTTTATTATACTAATTTTAAAAATAAATACAAGCATAATTAGGACTGTCTACATGATCATCTGATGATGCAGTGCTGGCCTATTCAGTGTCTATCCTCAAACAGTTCCACGGCAGAATGAGTGCCAATGAGTATTATTTTAATTGTCTCTCACTAAACCGAACCAAACAACATCAATAAAAACAGAAGACAGCTGGTGGGAGATACTATATTTTTCCTAATGAGAGCCAGCCACTGTGCAAAGGTTATGTAATATTTCCAAAATGAAAAGTCAAGGGATAATTATGTACTTATATAGCCCTGGGTATTATACTCAGGGCAAACTAAGAACTTCTCTACTCTGTACATCAGAGCTATGTTCATACTTACTGTAATCAAACACCATCATGAACTACATTAAATAAGTATTGATACTAAATTTTGTTTTTGCAGCTTTGTGGTTTTCAACATTTTAAATTACATTCAGTTGCATAAGATCAATAAACATGAAACTTCCAGCATAGTAAGGTAACATTGCAGTAAAGAAGATTCATGTAAACACCAGAGACCAGAGTGTGAATTCTTTTTTCCCCCCTTTAAAGGGGATTTATACATTTGGTAAGTCTGAGAAACACAGCCCTAAAATACAAGAGCTACATGGTTCTTTTTTCACAGCTGATATGTAGACCACTCCTTAGCACAATAGTTGCATATTACTTCACATTCATGTATTCTTGCTTGTGATTCTTCTTTTCTTACTGTTCTTTGATTTTGACACTCCAGTTTTGTTTCCTAAAAGCCACATAAAGCCTCTTGTTATTAGAAGTAATAAGCCTTTCTTTATTCACACACATTTGTGGGGGTTTAAAATGCTTTTGGAACTTTGAATGGAGAACAACATGATAGAAAGGACAAGAGCCAGGAGTCCTTTGGTGCAAACACAGGTCTGCCAGGCACCAGCTGTATGATTTTGGACCAAGAATTTCCTCTCCACAAGCCTCAGTTTCTCAAGTATAAAGTGGTAGTAGCAGAATTTAGCTCAAAGGGTTGTTATGCAAGTTAACAATTCAATTATGTAATGTGAGTGACTCACAGTAGGCCCTTAATAAAGAATGTGCCATTGCCTTTCTCTCTAACATTGAGAGTCAGTTATAATTCACATATAGAAATCAGTGCTTCTATATTACATTCCTATCTTTCAGTTGCACAGACCACTATCAAGTTTGAAAAGAATACTGGATTTAATAGTTTATCTCTAAATGATATTTGCTGCCACACAAAAAAATCATTATAAATATCAAAAGGTGAAGATTTCCCACCTCTATAAAACGCTAAAAAATCCAAACCCTCAGATTCAGAAGGAAGAAGCTAGTAAAGGAAGTAGTATTGACAGTCTGGAGGAGAACAGAAGGACACAGGTGGGTGGGACTCAAAAGCTAATCACACTAGTTCAGTTACCTTTTGAACTCCTCCAACTGTGTGAAGGTACTTTCCAAGTACCAGAAATAGCTCATTGAGTAAAACAGGTGAAATAACAGTTTTCACAGAGTAAGCATAGTGCCAGGAGAAATGATGGGGAAATAGATGATAAGCAAGTAAACCTGTATGTGTTATATAGTCAGGGAGTTGTGCAGAGGAGAATAAACCCAGGTGTTCATTCCTTATTTCATAAAACAGTGCCAAGCATGTAATAGGCATTCAATCCCTTTATGAAGGATTGATGCCACAAATCTGTAACTCTTGCCACACCCTCGCCTTAATCCCAAATCTATTTGTTTGGAGTTGTATTGTTTGTGGAGTTGGTTGTATTCCAATCTCTACCAGTTGTATTTACTGAGTGCCTATTATATGGCCGTCATATTTACTGAGTGTCCTATTATACAGAACACTATATATATAGTTTACTGTAGAACTCATATTCCAGAAAGGAAGACAATAACAAAGTTATAGAGGAAATTATATGGTATGTTCTACAGTGATAAGTTCTACAAGGTGAAATAAAACAGGTTTGGGAATGACTGATGTGGGAATTACTGTTTTAACTGTGGCCAAAGAAGTCTTTTATAGAAGTCAATTTTTGAGTAAATACTTGAGGGAGGTGAGGAACAAGCCACATGTATATTTGAGGGCTCTGAGTGGAAAACGTGGCAAGGAAAAAGTCATGAAATGGGAATGTGTCTGGTGAGCTCAACAAGTAGGAAGAGGAATACTATGCCTGAAGGGAATTGAAGAAGGAAAAGATTAATAGAAGATAATTCCAGAAAGGTATTGTTCCAGAGGCCAGCTCCACTGTTAGAAAGAGAGAGAGAGAGAGAGAGAGAGAGAGAGAGAGATCTAACACACAATTTTAAAAATAAGACCTGGCTCTTTATAAGAACCATCCTGCAAAAAGGAAAAAAAAAAAAAAAAACTTCAACCAAGGACTAAAGATCATCACACCTGAGTTTCTTAACACTTCTGAATTATAAGCCTTATTTGTTATAAATATACTTCAGAATCCCTTTAGGGTTTGTACTGTGATCATCAGAAGACAAGGCCAAGGGATACATGATAATTATGTAGGGAAAGTGAGACCTCACAATGCTCAGTTGTGCAGAAGAAAGTCACAAGGTGACATACTTCGAATGAATAGTTGAAGGGTACAATTTGGAAAGAGGCCACTGGTATTTGTTCAGTCAAATACATAGGATTTAAAAATGGATTGTCATACTTGTCCAGAGCACTAAAATACTAAAGATCTATACCAGGTCAACAAACTTTTTCCATCAAGGACCAGTTAGTGACTCTTCCAGGCTTTGGGAGCCTTAAGATCTGTTATACTATTCAACTCTGTCATTATAGCTGAAAGGAGCCAGAGACAATATGTAAACAAGTGAGCACAGCTAAGTACCAATAGAAATTTATTTACACAAACAGGTAAGGGACTGGATTTGGCCTGGATTTGACCTGCAGCCTATGGTTTAGATTCCTGATCTATGTCAAACAACTGCAAAGTGATGACAGTGTTTGTTCAGAGGGGCAAGACATGAATGATTCCTTTATTAGATTAGACTTTAAACTTTTTTTTCTAGGTGGCCATAGACTGTGTGATTTCTCAGCAGATCACATAGGACATGAAAGAACACCATATGGACTCTTTTACTCTGAAAAAGGGAGTTATTGGAAGACTTTATTCAAGGGCATGTAGTGTTAATGAATTCCATTTCTGCTTCACTCTGGCTGCTAAGTTGAGAATAGGGAGAAGAGTGAAAGTAGAGAGACCTCTTAAGAGGCTGTTGGAGTTTCCAGGTGTTAGGGGTTAAATTGTGTCTCTCAAAGAGATATTGAAATTGGAACCCCTAGTACCTCAGAATGTGACCTTATTTGGAAAAAGGGTATTGGCAGAGGTAATCAAGGAAAAATGAGGTAATTAAAGTGGGCCTTAATCCAATATGACTGTGTCCTTTAAAAAGGAGTAGTTTGGACACATATATGTGCTAAGGGAGAACACCATGTGAAGATGAAGACAGAGATAGGGAGGTGTATTTGTAAGCCAAAAAAAAAAATGCCTATACACCACCAAACCTAGGAGAGAGGTATGGAACAGATACTGCCTCACAGCTTTTAGAAGACACCAACCAGAGTGATGGACACCTCTGCCATTTTACATTGCTGTAGCCTTAAGGCTTCAGCCCCAGACCCCTGATTAGGCCAGAAAACTAACTGGTATTGTCCCTACCAATAAATGATGAAGTGACAGAATAAGGTCAAGTTTCTTGTTATATTGCTTTTGGATCTCAGACCTTGATCTCAAAGTAAGGATATTGCTTTTCTAATTATGTTGCTCAACACTCCTCAGCCCAAGAGCTGAGGTCTGTCTCTTAGAGTTTGATGTATCACCTTACTAGATATATCCCTATGTGGCACTCTGGAATGAAATGAGCAATGGTGAATCACATGCTTGCTTATACACCTATCTTTGTGCATTTTCCTTAATAAACTCTAGCATATTCCTGTTATGTATGCTATAATGATTCACCCTGGGTGCTAGAAAATTCACTGAGCAAACAACATCAGGCCTACTAGCCACTATGACCTTCTGAAATGAAAGTGAACTCAAGGTCCAGAGATAGAGGACTCACCATTCGATTGAGAAATCCAATTGTTAGTTATCTTCAGCTCTTCATAGGCCCTGGTATTATTCCTCTGAGGTCCTACAAATCTTGAGAAAATATCTCATGACTGTTAATGACAGTCTTGAAGGGAGATGTCTAAGAGAAGATGGCTTTTCTGAGGAGAAGCCTGAACAAGCACTCCTAATAAAATTGCAACTTCAGAGCTCTAATGGGTAAAATATGATCCATGATCCATGATAACACATGCCTTGTTCAAAAAATGTTAGGTACACTTATCCAAACAGGACCAAACAAATGAACAACTTCCTTAATGTTCCTCCTGCTATTGGGACAGTACTATATTTGCTAGCACACTAACAGCGTTAGTAAAAGGAATATAAGCAGTAGACCAATATGAGTATACATCCTTCCCAGTGATGGAGGTCCCCATGGAGACCATGTAAGCCAAAAAAACTATTAGGAGGACCTACTCAAATGTCTTCCTTCTCAAAACTCTTTGTTATGACTTTTAGGTTGGTAGATCAAATGCAACTAGTGGATCCACACAAGTCTATAAAAAATACTAGTTTGCAGAATACTCTCCCCACAACCAAATGATAACTAAGTAAATTTAGAGAAAAAATGTTAACGGAGGCATGGACAATGAAGGAGGCAGAGAAAAGAGATAATAAACATGTACACCATCTTTTTGAGATTAGTATAGCATGAGATTCATAATAGAGTGGTCAGAGGGTAAAATTAGCCAACTGTTTCCTAAGACCTCCTAATGACTTCCTAAGAGTCATCTGATAATGTCAACCTTGAGAAGGGAGCACTGGTCATTTAATTATGGATGCCCCCTTACTCTCCAGAATTCTTGGAGCTGTGAGACAACTCTATTTCCTATTGGTATATCCGGACATTCTCCAGTCTAAAATGGAACCAGACATTCTCCAGTCTAAAAATGGGACCATTTTCGTCCCTGGCCACAAAAATCCAGGTCATCCAGCATGCAACTAATGGCTATATCTTGTCATTCATACCTTCTTCAGAAAACAAGGACAATAGAATGTTGAAATGGCTGATTCAAAAACAAATTGTTCTAACCAGGATCTGGTCACTCACCCATCAACTGGCTTGATGCCAAAATATCACCACCTCCTGCAGGAATCCATCTGTTGTCTGTTAGTGACCAAAGAGTGAGGCTGTGGGAAGCTATAGAGCAGAGAAATATGGATACCCCTTTACACAGTTCTCTTTCACTTATTACCCAGTCAATCTCAGGGTGCTAGAAATCTGGGCAGCGCCCTGTGCCAGGATATACTTTATCACTGCCATCTTCTAGTTGATGATTTGTGCTCCCACTATGGCAAGAATATATGCATGACCTTTGCTCTGCTTTCTACTACATTGTGCTTCTCATCCAGGTATCCTGCCAGGTGGATGCTGGGTTGGCCCATATCACCCTTATAGTGTGGGTATAAATGAGTGCACTATGACTATCACAGGTAGAAAGTGAGTGAATGTGTGATAGGAATGGGAAGAGGAAGTCCCTTGCTTAATCAGATGGGAATACTTGAAACCTTGGGAGATAGTGGTGGTGATATGCAGTGATTACTTGTCTCTGAATCCTTCAAAAATAATTGTCTCTTGTCTTTAATTTTTTGGTGATGTTTTTAAATTATTTTTTTTTAATTTGAGAAAAAGAGCAAGAGAGCAAGCACAGAGAGGAAGGACAGAAGGAGAAGGAGAGAGAAACTAAAGCAGACTCTGTGCTGAGCATAGACTCCGATGCAGGGCTCAATGTCATGACCCTGAGATCATGACCTGAGCTGAAACCAAGAGTTGAATGCATAACCAATTATGCCACCCAGGTACTCCATGGCTCCATGGTGACTTTTTTTTTTTTTAAGATAGCTGTCTGCTTTGCTGGATATTCCATTCAGTATCTTGATGTAGCAAGAGGAAGAGCCTATAGCCATTCCAATCTCCTAATCTCACTACTCTCAGTGCCTCCCAGATACCTGGTATATACTCATTAAGTTATATTCACTCAATGCCTAGGCAAATAAATTGCCAATTAATTGATTACCAATTGTGGATTCTGAGAACTGAGGCCAAGCAACACATGACTTCTCCCAGGGACCTGGGTGAAGTCTCCAGAATTTAGATATTTCTCATGATCCATTATGCTCCCTATCCTGACCAGGCCATGAAGTTGCTGATGCTAGCCTGGCTCATTTTCACACAAAGCATATCCCCAATCATGGGGAGAATACCTACTGACTGGTGAACTCCTTTGATGGGTTCATGATAATATCTGTTCTGGGCCCTGTATGTTTCTGAGTCTGTTCATTATTTGTGGATAAATGACTTTCCCTGATTGCTATGGGTGAAGATGACTTGGACCCTCAGGAGTTTACATTCATCTATTCCAAAATTTTCTAACTCTCTACATTCACCCTCTGGCCCAGGTGGCAAGGGACAAAGGAGACATCTTCTGGGGAAGATGAATGATGGAAAGGACATTACCTCCACAACCTTAGACATTGCTCTGGTCCTAAACTGAGGATAATTGAACTGATACTGGTTGTATTAATTTTGTCAACCATTCTCTCTCTTTCTCTCTCTCTTCCCCTTTCCTCTTTCATTTCACATTTTACAGAAGTAGACACTTCTTTTACCTAAATAACTAAGTCTTTTTAGAAGAATTTTTCACTTTCCATGAATTTTCTTTTACGTCTATGTTCCTTATTTTGGGGGTATTTATTTATTAGTTTGAGCCTATATTTTTCACATTAGAGAATTTCTTCCAATATCTGATGATCTTTGGATGTCTTCTCATAGTTAAGAATGGGGGATCTAAAAGCTAAAGCTAACTGAAAACTTGCTGTGAGGGCAGTAGTGGGCTTCTCACATAGTAAGTTTTGATATAGCTGATCTGCTTGGTCAATTTCCTGGGATTCCTCAAATGTCAATGTCTATAGTTATTTTCCTTTGAATTGTTCAGTTCCTCTGATACATAGCTCCAATCTGCTAAAAGAGCAAAGTAAGGGAAAGATAATGTGGATCTCTCCTATTTAATTTGTAGATTTTACTGCTAGCCACTTTTTTCCCCAAATAATAGTGCCTGGTGTCTTGAGTCCAGAGTTTCTTTTCTTTCTTTTTTTTTTAAGATTTATTTATTTATTTGAGGAGGGGAAGGGGCAGGAGGAGAGTGAATCCTGAAGCAGACTCCTTGCTGAGTGCAGAACCCTACACTACATGGGGCTTGATCCCAGGACCTTGAGATCATGATCTGAGCCTAGATCAAGAGTCAGCAACTTAACTGACTGAGCCACCCAGGCGCCCAGAGACCAAAATTTCTCCATCATTCCCTCTAGAGGTCAAACCTTCAGTCTTTTGTCTAGTTGAAAACAGAACAACGATCCAGAAATATTGGACAGAGAAAGAGAATCTGAGCATCTAATTGCTTCTTGCGGGGACTTTCCATCACACCTCTTCCCTCCAGCCCTCCTGGCTCTCTCACATTCAGAAGTACAGCTTCAGAGCTCTCAGGGGGTTATGATGGAAAAGTCATCTGGATTGTGTATGGAATTTCCCAACCTCACTATTGATGGAGTCCTTTGCACTTTTGTGTTGTTGTTGTTGTCTGCTGAGTCGGTTACTATACTTGCCCATCTGCTTCCTGGCTCCCAGGATTTTAGTATGTTGCTTCTGCTGCCTCTAGTTTTGTTTTCTTTATCGACATAGGTTTATGCTTTTAAAAACAGAACCCTACTCTTATTTTGAGAACCAAGATTTGTTCAAAATGTACATTTAACATTCTTTATTTAACTCCATGGCGGTGGTGAGCTCTATACCTACAAATGAACTGGCCCAGTTTCTGGATTTCTCCAAAGTATCCAAACTAGCATCTCACGGCTGATGTGTTTAAGTGTGTGTGAGTGAGAGAACAGTGTGTGTAGTGTGTACAGATTTCATTTTCAAATCATGAAGATGAGAACATGAGGAACAAGTTCACCAATATCAGTAACAATGACATTTTTCTTTTAGTATTTCTTAAGATAAGCATTTTGCTAAATGTTTTACATGTATTCACTTTAGTTAATGTTCACAGAGCTGCTGAAAAACAGGTTTTATGATACTTCCTATTTTACAGATGGGCACCCTGTAACCCTGTAACCTATCTAACTTAATAAGTGGTAGAGCCAAAATTCTCCTCCAGGTTTATCTGAATTCACAGGCCAAGTTCTGAAACTCTTGAGCTTAGAGACTTTGACAGCAGAGAGACCCATGGTAGCCTGAAGGTGGGCATTAGTGATTTTGTACTTCCAGCCACCACAGCACCTCCCATTTGTTGTTCTAGTTTGTCTTGTGTATTTTCTTCTGTCACACATATACGATAGGGTGGAAGGGTTCCCAGGGGAGTTTGTGTATCTTTCTTAGCCTCTCAGATTATGCCATCAGCCTGATAATTATGCAAATGGTAATTCTACCCTTTCTTCCTTGGACCATTACAGTAGGCTTCGAGTGTACTTCTGAGATCCTGTTCTCCCTTCTCTTTGACCTAAAATTACAGAAAAATATATTTGAATATCATGTAACAAGCGATAGATCCCTTGCCATGATTGTTTGATCTTTGTAATAAACCTATTTTGCTTATTTTATAGGAAAAGAAAATAATGCTCAAAGAAATTGGGTAGCATTCTTCATTAAATCAAGAAATAAGTGGTACAACTGGGACAGAAACCAGGCTTTGTCGCTAAACCCAGTGCGCATTGCATTACAACAAGTTGCCCACTTCATTGGAAATTGCATTGTTACATTAGAAACTACTATACTATGTCATTTCTCAGCTCACAAGCCTTTATTGGCTCTCCACTGCCTTCACATCAAGACTAACGTTGAGTCCTGCAATTCCATGAAGCCAGTCAATTTCTGTAGCTTCCTCTTTTCCCTTTCCTTCAAATCCATCTAAATCTAAACTCTAGATGGAGGTTGGAAACAAACCTTCCATAGACGATCTCAAGCCCATAGACATGTCAGTTTGGTTCACATACAACCATTTACATGAGGAAACTGATCATAACCATGTCAGCAATTGGTTGGAATTATGTAACAGTTGTTTCTCTAACCAGAATCCAAAGCTTCCAATTGCACTGTTCTTCCCTCATATCCCATTGTCACATTTCTAGCATGCTTCACATTTGTGCATTACCTGTTGGACCCACACATACAGATTGTTGCTGCTGTCATACACACTATTTTGGATTTCTCCAAAATTTCTTTTGGATTATTGTTTAACAAAAACAGGTATTTAAAAGGAACTTTACATTAAGCTTTTCAAGTAAAGTTGTTATTGTTCTCAAAAATGTTTAAAAAAAAATCCCAACGATACTTGTTAAAAGTACAATTTCCTGGACTCTACGTAGCCTGCTATGTAGAATCTCTTATCCAGAGTTTAGAAATTTTCATTTTTCACTAAGATTCCTGGTGTTTGTTATAGAAAGTAACATTTGAGGATCAGACATTAGATGAACTGTGCTTGCTTTTTTTCAGCATAGGGCACATTCCCTGCCTTCATATCTCTGCTCTTCCTCTTTCCTTTGGCTGGAATCTCTTCCCTCCCACCACCCCAATTTCTTTGTTTGCTTTTCTAGCATACTATTTTGAGGAATTTTCCATTAAGATCAAGACCTCTCTCTCTCTTTTAAGGCTCCAAGCTGGTTGATAAGTTCTTTTTATAAAGCAATAAATGAAATTTTTAGAATTCCAAGGTAAGACACCATACAAAAGAGTTATTAACAAAATCCCTTTATTTTCTATTGAAAACAATTTAATAATCAGATATTATCTGATATTGCCATTACTAATTGCTCAGTCCTTTTACTCTATACGCCTCTTTCCTCAAGTATAAGCAGGAATAAATAAATATGTCTACATCTATATATCCAATGGTCAAGATCTGTTGATACCACCTGGTCAATAAATGTTCCTTTTTTGTAACTGACTTCTCTCCCTTTTGTATAGTCAAGATAATTAACAGTGATGACATCCAGTGACAACTTTTCCTTCTCATTTGGCTCTGAGTGGTGACCTAACTCTATCTTCTTACAGAGATTCTATGAAGAAACAATCATGCAAATGTTCTCATAACAAAATATGAACTTTAAAGATCTTGAAGGTTTCATTATCTTTCTCTTTTGGTATGTTTTACAAACAAAGTAGTGCAAACCTTATGGCCTAAGTCTTACTGTTCTGTATTCCTCTAGTTAAAACTGAAAATTCCATCTATAAATAAAGAAAACCCATGTCCATAGAAAATGACCAAATTCACATTGATCCATAAAGGCAAGGTTTGGCGAGGGTATTTAGAACACTCCCTCCCCTGTCCAATAAGCATTTTTAATGTAAGAAGAGAAACTTACATATTGCACAAAATTTAATATTCTGACAAAAGTCATTTCTAATTTCCATATATTCATTGACTTTTTTTCATTTACTATCTCATTTAAACATTTAGTATCATGCAATGCATGTTACTTTGCCATGCACCAGCAATACAGACCTATGTAAGACAATAGCCCAGCTATCAAGTAGCAGGATCCTGATAATCTCCTTTAGGAAACTTGTCCTGCACACACTAAGCAACTCTTTTCTTTACCTTATCTCATTCTGCCTTGTGCTTTTATGGCTTTCTCATTTCTGCTCCCAATACTTACTTTCCACTCAGTTGTAAATTCCTTGATGGAAACACCCATGTTTTAATCCCAGCACCAAGTACAGTGTCGGGCAAGTGACACAGCTCAATAAATATTTTCACTGGGGTTGCTCCTGCACTCTCATGAAAATGGACAAATATGAAATATAGAGGTAAGGGAAACAAATTACCTTACTGTTTTCTACATTTTTCTCAGACTAAATTGCTTTTTGACCTCTTGAATATCCAAAATCTAGACTCACAATAAATGTGCTTGTTTTAAAAGCTTGCTATTACATTACGGAGTCTTTCTCCAGGTCTTGGTCAGTTTCTTGCACTAGTTTCCTGACCTTTTTGGCATTCAGATCCCTCAAGACGGTGTCTGACTTGTTGGTCAAGTAGCTGACTTTGGTTCAACCAAACACTACCTTCACACTTTTTAATAATCAGACATAATATTTACAACAGAAGAGCATTGAAAACCTACAACCACCCATGGGGAATGTGACTTATTTTACCTGAGGTCTTATCAAGCCTCTGTGTAGAAGCTAGCTGCTAGTTTATTGATATTTGTAGCCCACGTTTCCAGTAATAGCATGATTGCACTGGGCCCTTAAAACCTAAGCTACATATTAGTGAAGAATTAGGCCCTGGGGGTACTCTCAGGAACTCAAGAACTTTTCAAGTTGGAGTGGTTCAGAGTTGCTGTGTGTGTGTGTGTGTGTGTGTGTGTGTGTGTAGTTTGAAGATGTGTTAAGAAAACTTAAAAATGAAGTTGGGAAGCCATGAATGGAGGGTTCTCATGGACATACAGTTTACTTAATCCAGCAGGAAGAAGGAAGATTTCTCTCAGCCCATCAACAACATGGTGTCTTTGTCTAGAGGTAATAAGAAGTCCCCACCATTTCAAACTTTCAGTTTACTCCAATGAATTTTGTTCAAAACACTTCCTCATGACTTCCTCCTTTCCTTTATAAAAGATGATCTCCTCAATTCTCCAGACTTGCTTATGGTTTGCCATAATTTGCTTTGTTCCAAATTACAACTTCTCTGTTATTTACAAATGAACTGGTTTTTCTGGATGAATCCATTACTTTGTTCCTTCAAAAGGCTGACATTTCAACACATGTGCATGCAAGCATGTGTGCACACTTTGCTATAATCTGAAGTTTTGAAAACCACACAAAATTCTTTTTTTTCCAAATAACATTTGCATGATATCTTGAAATGCTATTCTTCAGGTAAAAGTTAGCTTTATTAAATTTCATACAGGGAAAAAATTATACTCTTACATTGCCATGGCAACTGGAGACCTCATCTATTGTGAAGTTAGAAACACACTTGGCCGGTAAAAGCAACCCCTCCCCATCTATCTACCAGAGGTGAAAGAACTCCACCTCCTATGAAAGGAGCTGCATCTCTACACGGTTTTATTTGCTTAATAACATCAAGGTAAGGCCCAGCACCGCTTGGTAACTTTATAGGAAATCAGGCTTGACATAAAGCCAGTTTATTAAGGAGATCCACTTTATAATGTTTTATAATTGGAAAGATACTTTTATTCTTTTTGAAGAAAAATTGCTTCATTCCTTTGACCACCCCTTATTACACTTCACAAATGCCACAGCTGTAATTTAAAGATCCTCAGGGGTTTTTTGTTACTTTTATAAATTTAAGAGCTTTTCCTGCTTTTTTTCTTCTCTTCTCCATCTGAAAAAGGAAAAGATACAATCCCTTTCTTGGACATCCTGATATTCTTCTATATATCATCATAGCATTTCATCTGGATGATGTATTAGCTTCACCCATCAAAAGCATCCAATCCCTTTGGTGATATATTACTCACTGACAAATGCCAGCTGGCAGGAATTGCTTTTGTGATTCTCACCAAGAGTTACCTCATTATTTAAAACGATAAATTGCCTTTGAAATGATAACTACTAGTTGAAGAAATGAACAGTGTGTTATTACTTAGGCTAGGCAGGCCCCTACATCTGGCCAAGCCTATTAGAAGTCAACCTTCTAATGAACGAGCATAATATGGCCATTCCATTTTGCAAAGAGAACAAATCCATCTTGGTCAGATAGGACTAATGTTTGGAAGGGATTCACCAAAGAAATGCAAGTTCTTATCCCTTGCTGTCCCATATTAGATTTTAAGAAGGTATAGAACATTCCAAAGAAAAACAGTAGATGTACACCTTAGCTTGAAAGAAGCTACATTTTTACTGATGAAATTTTTGTTTATTTAAATATTAGTAATTTTTATTTTCTTCTTGTTTATATTAAAATTCAAGGAATTTACTAATGGTTTTGACTCTAAGATTTAATATGAAAAATGATATAAAAGTGAATTTGGAGTGAGATTGTGAAGAATTTTGATAGTTGCAATGAAGAGTATGGATTGATATAGCAGAAAATGAAGAAAAGCCGGTCTGAAATCAGACAAGGAGAATGACATGACCAAATGTATATATATCTGAAAATTAACTCTGTTTAAGCTAAAGAAGATGGTTTAAGAAGATGTGGGTTAACTGATGAAGTTCTGAATGAAATTTAGCTTTCAGAGAAGGCATTCAAAGAAGGAAAAGGAAACAAGAGGGAAAGGATAGGTGTAGAAACCAGACTCTTGAGTGTGAAAATGCATTGCCTAATGATCTCATAGCAGCCAAGCACAGTTCATAGAATACAGGCACTCCAACTCATTCTTATTTAGTAAAAATAAGAATCAAGATCAAGATGGATATTATTAGATCCTTGGAAATAAAATGTAAAATAAGAATTTATAAAAATAGCATTCACTTCTCTTTTTTGAACTTAAGCAAGTAATAGATGCAATTCCAAAACTAGGTCCTTTATGCTTGATTATAACCCCTTCCAGCTTCATAAGAGCGGTGGGCAGCAATGAGTGGCCATGTGTTTAGGATTAAATGTTCTTCTCACATTGTCATTTTTGTCTATACAGAGGGCACAATAGGTGTGGTATTTATAGTTTCCTTCATCCTCAGTTTACACATAAAGAAACTGAAATATTCAAGCGCTCAACCAAAGGTCACCCAGTGAAGTAATGATTCAGTGGAGACTCTGGTCCAGAATTAACATGGTCCTACTTTCTTTTTACAAACATGAGAGAAGATGGAAACATAGGAAAACTTCTAACTTCAGCAATAGTCAAGAGAATGAGGACACTGTGAAAGCAAACTGTTTTTTTGAAAGAAAACTTTTAAGAAGTCAAAACGATGGGGCAAAATTGGTAACTCTTACTAATTTTTAGCTATTGTGGTTTGAAAAAATGTTTTCTGTCTAATCAGTTGTTGATTTAACAGGGAATCCTTTCTGCTTCTACATCACTGAAGGGAGCCCTGGGTTTGTAATAGAACTCTTCACACTTGTAGCTGGATATTTAAACTCAAAATCCTGCAAAGGGAATGCAGTTAACAAAAATTCATGGTACCAAAGTGTCCTTTAGCTTAAGGTTCTCGTATTGCAACCAAATAGAACACTTGGCTAGTTACATTTCATTTATCTATCTATTTATTTATTTATTTATTTATTTGTTTATTTATTATTTATTTATTTATTTATATTCAATTAATTGATATGTATTGTATTATTGGTTTCAGGGGTAGTGGTCAGTGATTCATTAGTCTTATATAATACCTAGTGTTCATTACATCCCACGCCCTCCTTAAACTCTTATAAGGATATTAATTCTCTTCCCTTTCTCCACCCGCCTTCTTTGTCTTTACACATGCATGCACACACACACAAAGTTCACAACCCAATAATACTCATTTGTGGTAATACTTAAAAATAAGATTCTACTTCTTAACTGCTACCCTAAGTGAATAGAATAAAAAATTGAAACTGCAAGTTACTATAGATATCATTTAATTCTATCTCCTTTTTCCCCCTCACTTTACAAATCAGAAACTGGATAAGAAGTTTTTGTGCTTAGATCACATTGATTGTCAGAGGATGAGTCCCGAACAGGGAATCAGCCAAGAGTAGGTAATGGCAGTGGAGGGTAGGGTAGACATATGTTCTTAGACAATTCATGCAATCACTTTGATTTCAAGTTTCATTGGTTATTGTAGAAATCCAGTGGGGTCACAGGTTCAATAGATCTTAATAAGCTATACCTACCTGTACAACATAGGCATCAATGAAGCTTTCTTTTAATCATAATGCTTACACTATGGAGGGAAGCACAGTTGGGGAGACAAACAGGCCTGAGATCAGATGTCAGCTTCTTTATTTACTTCTTTCACAATCTCTGTCCTTAAACATTAGTCATGAGAATGAAGGCAGGGGCAGTCTCAGTATCATTGGGAAGGGTGCATTTGCACATTATCAGAATGTGATTTGTCAACATGGATTGCATTTTAAAAGGCACAGTCCTTTTATTTAGTAATCCCACTATAAGAAATTGACCCTGTAAATGTATTGACAACTGTTTACAAAGGTCTTTATACCGGAATGCTTATTACAGCATTTTTTTATAGTAGCAAAAAACTGGGAACAAATGACATTTTGTAGATCATTATAAGAGGATCAGCTAAATCATTTTTGAACCATTCTTTGAACTTAAAAATGAATAGAGAGTGCATTTAAAAAGATATGAAGAAATAATATGTAGCCATTCAAACAATGAGATAGAAAATAAAAGTTTGAAATTTCTGTTATTAAATGTCAAAAGCCTCAGAGAGAATGTTGTGTATAGGATAATCACCTTCACAGCATAAATTATATATATGATATATATAAGTATATTTTGTAGTTCTAAATTATATATAAGTCGTTTATATATAAATTATAGATGAATATTATAAATATATCTATGCTTGTATAAGCATAAAACAATTTCAGAAAGCATTTTGGGAACGAATCAAAAGAAACTCTTACCACGGGTCTCCTGGGTGTCTCAGTCTGCTGAGCCACCAACTCTTGGTTTTGTTTTTTGTTTTTCTTTTTACCAACTCTTGGTGTTGATAGGTCATGATCTCAGGGTCATGGGATCTAGTCCTGCATTGGTTCCGTGCTGAGTGTGTAGTCTGCTTGTCATTCTTCTTCTGATCCTCCCCTTCTCATGCTCTTTCTCTCTCTTTCTCTCTCTCTCTCTTTCTCAAATAAATAAATAAAATCTTCAAAAGAAGAAAAATAAACTGTTACCAGCATTTATTATAGAGAAATAAACTAGGTTAGTGAATTAAGTAATTACACTGTGTGTATAGTGTGTATGTTTTCTTGTGTGTATTTATACAAAATTGTATGCACAAAAAATTTTGTACATATATGTGTATATGTATAAATATATGTGTATATATATCTATAATTTAACCACCTGGATAACCCCTGGGCATGTGTGTCTGTATGTGTATGTAAATAATCTGAGTGGTAAAATTTTGGAGCATTTTTGCTTTTTGTTTTAATTAAAATTAATAAATTTACTTTAAAAACAAAAATACAAACAAATAAATAATACAAGAGGCATAATAATATTGTCCTGCCAAGCTATAATTAGTAATTTGTGTGTAAAAAGTGTATATGTGAAGATGTAATATGATAATAATATAACATGTATAAAAAATAGAAAGTGTGGGACTGATAACATAGATGATAGAATGATTGCTCCTCTTTTTTCACTTCAGCTTCTTCTCTGGGAGTTAAAATACCTGTCAATATGTATTTTTTTATAGTTGTGCCTTTAATGTTTTAATGTTTCTTTCTTATCACCTAACAAGAAAACAGTGGAACATAGTGGAACGTTCAAAGCATGTCATACATTCATTCATTTAAATAAGTAGATACTAGGTAGACAATTCTCCTATATGCTGGGAATGCAAAGATGACTAATATATTCCCCATCCTTGAGAAGTTTACATTCAGGTGAGAATCCCATATATGAAAGTATTACATTGAGTGTGCTCTGTGTGAGTACTCATGACATCAAGAGAAAAATAACAAAACGGAGGCACAAAGCAAGGCAAAACTTCTCAGATGGGCTGCACTTACACTTGAAGCATGCTAGCTAGTGATAGAATCACAAGTCAGTCTCACATGCTGGGGTGAGGCATTTAAAACCAGTTCTTTAGCAGCACCCAGCCAAAGACCATTTTGAAGCCTAGAAATGAGGTGATTCATTTCTTCTATAGAGAGATCCAGTGATCAATAATTTTTTAATTGAAAACATTTTTTTAAAGATTTTATTTATTTATTCAAGAAACACACACACAGCGAGAGAGAGAGAGAGAGAGAGGCAGAGACACAGACAGAGGGAGAAGCAGGCTCCATGCAGGGAGCCCAACATGGGACTCGAACCCGGGACTCCAGGATCACGCCCTGGGCTGAAGTTAGGAGCCAAACCACTGAGTCACCCAGGGATCCCCCCAAAAAATTCTTTTTAATTAAGCGGGCTCCATGCCCAATGTGGTGTTTGAACTCACAACCCTGATGTCAAGAGTCACATACTCTACTGACTGAGCCAGCCAGGTGCCCTGAATCATCAATAATTTGGCAGCTAGTTAGTAAGAGAGAGGTCAATTCTGTTAGAGATATCTTTGGGGAAGTGATTACAATAGCGTGGGTGAGAGAAGGCAGTGTTCGGAGCTAAGGAAATAGCAGTGGACATGGAGCAAGGCTTAGATTGGCAGGTGTTTAGGACATAGCTTAGACAGAAATAATTGGATACATGGAGTACAGTCAGCGATGGCTTGGGATGCCAAGCAAGGACAGTTGGATACTTTGTGGTGCTGTTAGTTGAGAAAGAATTCAGGACAAAGTCTGGGAAGGCTAGGGTAGTGAAGAACCACTAGTGCAGACACCAGAGTGTGAGGCACCATGTTGTTCCTTGACTAGAAATGATGGTGGGCAGGGCGTCACACATGGCCGCAGCTCGGTGTGACTTAGGTGTGAAGTCCTCCATGACTTCTCTTAGAAAAAAGGGCTGGACATTTCAATTTAGTTGTTGATAAAACCGATGAGAAGGAAAGCAAGAATGAGTAACACACATTTGAAGAGCAGACAAAAGAAAAACTAGTGGAGGAAGCAGACGTGTGCTAAGATAAGTGGCATGTACTCCTGTTAGAAATAAAAACACCCATGACTTCAGATGTGAATCATTTTCCTTTTTGAAATGAGACTTAGCCCTTTCAAAATCCAGAAACATTATGGAACACCTTCTGCTCTTAATTGGCTGCTAGCTGCTCTACATAATTAAATACCACTCACTGCCCTTAAAATTTGATGCACCCTCTAGCAACCTTCATTTTAAATCTGTTCTTAACCAAGATTTCCTGGTTAAAGGAGGGCTTTTATTTTTTAAATAACCGATTCTTAAAAGCTTTTATTTCTGCCAGAGCAAAACGCTTCTAGAATAATTTTTTAAACACTTCCCTGAGATTTTTCAGGCACAGTCCTACAATGCTCCAAGACAAAAATATTGTTTTCTTGAAACTCTGGAAGGGTCTCAAGCACCCCACTCCCGAGAACTAATACCAGAGAGTAGAGGGGGGGAAATGTCATGGCCAAGACTTTCATGGCCCTCCGGAGAGCTGTTGCAAAAGATAATATGATATGAACCTTATCTCAACCTCAATAACCCCTGTCTTGCTGGGATCAATAAAACACGGAAAACCTTCAGAGTATCCAGGGTGGAATTTAATATTGGCCTCTAAGGGCGTTCCTTTGTCCAGCCCACAGAGCTTTCAGCAAATTCATTGGCACATAAAAACTTTTTCTCATAGATTTTTCTTTAGCATACAAAAGCTTCCAATTCCAACAAAACCTCTTTCAGCAAAATGTCACGTGAATGAGTTTCTCTGCAGTCAAAGCAGCCAGAATGCTCATTAAATTGCTAAGCAGTTAATTCTAGAGCTTCAGATCTGAAAGATAACTTACTTATGGGACAAAACGCATCCTTTCCAGTGACTTCTTTTCTATTTTCTACCTGAAAATGATGCACTTTGGGGAATTTTTTTTTTTCAATAAGAGTTCATTTCCCTTAGAAAAATCTCCCTATGTGCTGTCAGTGGTTGTGCATTCTACTGAAACCCGCAGCATTAGGAGGGAGCTGAGGCAGTGTCTGGACAGGATGCTACATTCCAAATCCAAACACCAAGGTTTTAAAATGACCCACTGTATTGGATTATTCTTTCTACCGACACCTCGATGCATGCAGAGAAGACTGTTGATATGCAGGAAAATTGCAATGTAGCTGAAGTACAGAAACCTTTAAGTAAACTGCCTAAATGTGAGTCAGTTGGAAAAGAAGAAGGAAGTTTGGAAGGATTTTTTTTTTTTAAAGTAGGAGAGAGAGAGTTATATCCTCAGTTCTATTTAGTTTGGATCCAGAATAGCACTCGAATATAAATTAAGATTGATGTACCAGAAAGTCGTTAATGATTAATGGAAACATAAGAAGTTATATAAGAAGAAGGAGGAGGGGGGAGGAGAAAGAAGACAAGAGGAAGAAATACAGTAGACTTTGTGAAAAGGTCAATTTTAGACATTTGGCTTAATTCCCTGTGTGTCTCTCCTGTCTCTCCTACCGTTTAGTGAAGACTGGTATATGCTAGTGCAAGGATACAAGAATATCCTTCAAAAGACAGACCAGAAGTGCATGGGAGCAGGAGCAGCCCGTTTACCTCTTCATCTGCGCTAGACAAGGCTGTAAGGATAGTGGGTTGTTTCCTGAGCACCCTTAAGGCACAGTTCCTAAACCATGAACGTCCTTGGTAGGAGGATGCATTAAAGAAAAAATTACTCATGACACTTGTTAAAATGGTAAGACAGACGTTATTCAGGATTATCATGATAGGTACAGGGACCACAGATGTGGGGCTTTGTGATAGGGGAGAGAGATTGGGTCAATTCTAAACAGAACAAGGAAAAACGGAAATTCACGGCGGTGATGCAGAGTGGAGGGGGGGTTAGGGGATAGAAAATTTCTAAGAGAAATTAGGGCTAAGAGTAGATTCCGGCTAAACTGACCTGGCAGGATCCTTGCTGAAGACAAGACCAGGATGGTCAAGATGTCACCTGGGAGTGGTGGAGAAAGAGAAACCCAGTCAGAGGGATGCTTGGGTGGCTCAGTGGTTGAACATCTGCCTTTGGCTCAGGTCATGATTCTGGGGTCCAGGGACCGAGTCCCATGCTCCCTGTAGGGAGCCTGCTTCTCCCTCTGCTTGTGTCTCTGCCTCCCCCACCCCCCGTCTCTCATGAATAAATAAATAAAATCTCTTAAAAAGAGAGAGACAGAGAGAGAGAGAGAAACTCGATCAGATACGGAGGGTGATCAGACCCAGATGGTGGAGATTTCTGGCTATACCAGCCTGGACAATACAAGGACAGACGCAGAAGTGTGAAGGATGAGGCCTAGTTAGGAAGAGGTCAGAGGAAGCCGACTGAAGTTTCTGCTAAAGGGGAGACTACTTGTCAGGTTGGAGGAAGAGTCAGCGTTCAAGTATCACGAGAAATGAACCTTCTTTCTCCTGCATATGGGGTAATGCCTCTTCCAAGAAATGAGGTTGGGGCAGGCGAAGTTCCAGCTGCTTCTACTGGCCTGATGTGCTCCCCTTCAGCTCTTTGTTTCTGCCATGACAGGGGATGAGTGTAGAGGTTAGATGCTGTTTATTGGCCTAATGGTAAGCCATCCAGCAACTGACTGACCAGAAGTCCGAGCAGTGAACAGGACTGCTCCTTCACATACTGCTCGTTCTTTCTTTCTTTCTTTCTTTCTTTCTTTCTTTCTTTCTTTCTTTCTTTCTTTCTTTCTTTCTCTTTCTTTCTTTCTTTCTTTCTTCTCTTTCTTTTTCTTTCTTTCTTTCTTCTCTCTTCTTTCTTTCTTTCTTTCTTTCTTTCTTTCTTTCTTTCTTTCTTCTTTTTCTCTTTCTTTCCTTTCTTTCTTTCTTTCTTTCTTTCTTTCTTTCTTTCTTTCTTTCTTTCTTCTTCTTTTCTTTCTTCTTCTTCTTCTTTTTTTTGGTTCCCATTTTCCTGTCTAGTAAGTCCCAAGTATTCCAGCTCCTCAGAGAGGAGATTATTTCCAGATTTCCCTAAAATAGGGATTTGCTGCCCTCCTTCACTCCCTGAGAAGCCTTTCTACTTTTCATCCCAGGAAACGGTTCATTGTGTAGGCCAACCTGGGCTTGCCCAGGCCTGAGGCCCTGTGGCCAGCACCAGGAAATTGAAATTCCTCAGCAGTTCTGTCCCTGTAATAAAACTATTTTTCCTGAAATTGATTGCTTGCTCTCCTGGAGACCTAAGTCATTTCTCCTGGCCACACTGGTTCTCTAGCGCATACTGGTTATCACTGTGATCTTAAGAGAGATTGTTTCTGTGTTAAAAAGAAAAAAGCAGAGATAGCGGCATCCCCAGTCCTTCACTAATGACTTGGCATGAATTTCTTTTTTTTTTTAATTTTTTTTTTTTTATTTTATGATAGTCACACACACACAGAGAGAGAGAGAGGCAGAGACATAGGCAGAGGGAGAAGCAGGCTCCATGCACCGGGAGCCCGACGTGGGATTCGATCCAGGGTCTCCAGGATCGCGCCCTGGGCCAAAGGCAGGCGCCAAACCGCTGCACCACCCAGGGATCCCTAATTTCTTATGTTAACAAAGAGGCAAGACTTTTGCCTGATACCTTTCTTTTCTGTGATTCTTCAGCCGAAACAGAACTAGTGCTTTCGAGTTGTTGTTCAATATTTATTCGGCATCCGCCTAGAATAGGAGCATAAAAGCTGGGTCCTGCTGTCTCACAACTCGGAACATGGCAAAGGAAATAAGACATGATGAGCAAATAATGCCATGTAAAAGGAATGTGAAAATGAAACTCAAATTTCAGTATTCGTAAATAAAATGGCATTAGACCAGCCGTGCACACTTGTGTTCTTACAGTCTGTGGTTGCTTTCCCAGCGCCAGGGAGAATGGAAGTGTCCAGAAAGAGACAAAGTGATTGTAAGGCCTAAAATATTTACTATCTGACCCTTTGCTGAAAAAAATTTGCCAACTTCTCTATGAATTACACAGACTGATCACGAGTGTTTAATACTATAAACTTTTCTAGCTCTTTGAAAATGGATGATATGATGTTAGCCCTACAAAATCTCTGTGAATTAGGAAAGTAGGTATCATTATCTTCATATGACAGCCAGGGAAGCTGTTGTAATAGATCCCATATTAAAGAGGCTCAGTGTAGCTGCCAGGCAAGAAGCGCATCAGGAAGATGACTCATCCTTCCCAAAAACCTAAACCATGCCCCTCTGTTTTGCAAGCTTCAAACTGGAGTGCAAAATCCTCCTGCACTCCTTTCTGTACTCAATCCCTCCTTCCCCCACCCCCCATGGCTACTCTCCACCTCACCCTGGGTAACAAATGAGAAATTTTGAGGACTATTGAGCACTATAAATTTTCACAGCAGGGCTGCTTCTCAGCCCAGGAACTTGGGTAATTGTCACACATTGGTAAAATTCATAGGAGACAATTGCCCTCAAATCAACAATTCCATCTGCAAGATGCTGTTGGGGGTGGGGAAGGATAAGAATCCTGTCCTCAGTGCTGTGTAAAGACTTAAGAATTTTAACTCACTCTTAAATAATGCCTGCACACATTTTTGGCCTTTTGAAAAAGGTTCCTTATGTGTTGTTTTGTATTGGCTTCTCACCATTATGCTTTTAAAGCTACACTTACATTAAAATACTGGAAGGAAATAAAATGAATGTAAAAAAAAAATGTCATTTTTGGGTGCAGAGATAATGGGTTTTGTTCCTAAGGGTCTTTTTCCCACATTTTCCACAAACAACATGTTTATTCTAAAGAGTGTATTAAATATATAAACATACATACACATATATTTGCTTATTTAATGGGACTCTTGGAAAGACTATCTCCTTCACCAAACCAGAGACAGATTCCCAGAGTCCTCATTTTGACTATGTATTGCTTTGCACCTTGTCCTCCACCTGGCTAGCCCAGTTTTAGAACAAATCCTGTAAGTCAGTTTAGTGAGATATCTGATCACGGTAGAAATAGCTGATCACTCTAGGGAATGTGATTGTATTCCACATCCCTTACCTATCTTTGATATGTCAAAGATCACTCTGGCTTCTCTTCAGCAAGATGCCTGTTAAGTTAGTCTAGCAAGAAGTCCATACCCTCAATGTCTTCTCTTAGTCATTTCCTATCCACTGACCCTGACCCCTGCCTCTGCTCCTTGGCTCTAAATCCCTCCTTGTCCTTGTATTTGGAGTTGGACTCCACCTGTCTCCCAGACTGCAGCAGTCTCAACACCTACTGAATAGTCTTAACACCTACTGACACAATCTTGTATAAAGTCTTCTTTACCATCTTAACAAGTGTCAGAATAATTTTTTTCTTTAACATCCTCAGAAGACCCTAATTTGTTTTAGTTATCTCACAACACATTCCTAAAGGAGCCTGAAAGCCCTGTTTCAGCTAGACTTATTTTATCCAGAATTTTTTAATTAAAACATCTGCCTTCCCCACTTCTCTGTCTTTGCTAACAGCATCCAACCATGTGAAACTCCTTTTGCCTCTATTAACAGTATTTCAAAGAAATTTAATTATAACAAGTTCTTTTCTTTAGCTTTCTTGAACTATTTCATGAAACTAATATTTGTTGTCTTTGCTCACAAGGACAACTATCCTTCCCCACATCCTGTCAGTTACAATTAGGGAGTCAATTATTGTGTCAGACTCAGATTGAAGACAATAGTTGAGGACAATTTTAGCCTGGATAAATTGCAAAATCAGTTCATGGAGACCCAGTCCTGGATTTCGATGCCATTGTTATTTAGCTCCAAACAAGCTTCTCAGGTGAGAACATAAGTTATTTTTTTCTGCGAAATGTGCCACTTCAACAGTCTAGTGTTTAGCGCTTGGTAAATATCTTCCAAGCTCAAATGCTCAAAAAGTAAGATGGGAAGAGAGTGGCAAGTGTAGAGCTAAGTGTAGGTCTATGTATAATCTCTACAAGGTTGAGATAAGGAAGCTGTAGTCTTAAGGGTGCCACTGATAGAATTAATACAGTTTCTCACTGCAAGAGAGACAGTAGATCTGGGCCAGGAAGGGCTGTCACAAGTAGGTCAACTGGGTAACAAAAAGAGACATAGGATCACCTAAAGAACATTAAAAAGCTTGCTCTGCTGCAACATACATCTCAAGCCAGCCTAAACGCAATATTGGAAACCTCACTATCCTAAATTATTTCCTTGTAAAGACATCATGACACGAATAGCCCCAGTTAAAATTCAATTAATTTCTTAAGTGGAAGAAACATTAAACCATCATTCATTGAAATTCAAGAAACATTTGGAGTGCCTGCTGTAAGTACAGTTTGTGCTAAATTCTGTGAGGGATGGTCAATAACGTACAAGGTAGCCGGCAAGTTAGGCACATTAAACCTTGCATCTTGATGGACTCATGTGTATTTCTTAGTTTTTTCACCTCATTGTGAACTGATAGTGGCATTTGTATACAACAGATAGTTGTGTACAGTTTAGGGCCAGCACTGCACTTTGGACAGCCTTGTCCATACTCAAAATTAACAACTTGGGCTGCACATTAAAAATATCTGAGGAATTTTTAAAAATACCCACCCTTAGTCCCCATGTCAAACTCATTAGCTCTCTGGGAATGAAGCATGCATGGGCTTCTTCAGTATTTTCAGCATGCCAGAAGAGTGAGATTCTTTAAGCCTAAAAACTTACAAAAGGCTTCAGGGACTCTCTACAATCCCTGGATGAGCAGATACTTGCCTTTTCATTTCACACAATTTGTTACAAACAAATGTACAGTGATGACTCCTGTAAGCCTTGTTAGAGAATTATTCTTGAGTGAGCTAATTCTTTTGTGTTGACTAAGCTAGGCATTAATATTTAGACGATAGCCAGCTAATAAATGGTTCAGATAACTATAGAAGTATCTTTGAGTCTTTTACAATTTCTCATTGTCTTTTTTCCAGTTGAAGCAATCCATGGTCATTGTAAAACATTCGGACAACATAGAATAATTAAAGGAGGAAAAAAGATCACCCATAATCTGACTATCCAAAAGACAGCCACTGCTAAGATAGTGGTATATTACTTTCCAGATAGACACTTTTGCACAAACACACACACATTTTGAAATTATCATCTACATAGAATACTGTATCTTTTTATAAATGCCATCATCTCAAGAATATTATCATGTTAATACTCATGATTGGGTTTACTATAATTTATTTAACCAATTCTTTATTGTTAAACACTTGAGATTATGTAGTTTACCCTCATGATACCAGTAATACTGGAACGATCATTTCATACATGTAACAAATCTTTATTACAGTATAACTGCTTTTTGAGATTTCCTACAAATAACATCATTGGCTCAAAGGGTATGAACATTTTGCCATTCTTTTTACACACTTTCTTTTTTTCTATAGGTTTTCAATTTTACCCTTTCTCTAGCGTGGGAGGAGTACATATTTTCTTTTATTTTTAAGACTTTATTTATTTATTCATGAGAGACACACAGAGAGAGGCAGAGATATAGAGGGAGAAGCAGGCTCCTCACAGGGAGCCCAATGTGGGATTGGATCCCCGGACCCGGGATCATGCCCTGAGCCAAAGGCAGATGCTCAATTGCTGAGCCACCCAGGCATCCCAGGAGTACATATTTTCTGAACTCCTAGAGCACTGAGTAGTATTCTTTAAACTTTTGCTGAGTGATATCTGACTTTTGTTTTAATTTGCATCTCTGAGTACTAGTATAGCGAAATACATTAATAGTGATGCTACTGCTGCTGGTGATGATGAGGAGGGTATTGATGATAGACACAATGATGCATTGGTCTGCTTGTAAGTGCTTTCGTCTATTTAGTTTACCTTACTCTTTCTCTTTAAGTCTCTGAGTAAAATTGATCAGAACCTGTGGAAAAACTCTCTTCAATATTTCCTTTGAGGTATAAGCTTCTATCAAATATTTTCAAGTTCTTATAATACAGTGTCTTTACAATGCCTCTAAATAACTACTGCAATAATAAACTGGGGTGAGAAGTGCGGGCTCATGGGAACTCTTGCACTGAACAAAATAGGGAAAGAGAACAGCTAACCTTGCCCTAAGATATTAGACTATCTCAGTTACACTAGCATCCCTAGGAAGAAATACACCATCTAGCAACATGACATCGCTTCAGAATTGACGTTAGGGAGTACTTAAAACTGAAAGCCAGAGAGTTACACACATCAAGGGTCTGTGTGGGTTATGTGAAGCAAAATGCAGGCTAATGAATCATGATAAGTATTGTACATAATAAAAACATGATACAAAGAACAGGCAAATGAAAGCTCTGTAGGACTGACCACCTGTCTCATTTCCATTGAACATCTGGGCTCCACCATTGGTATATCTGGGCCATGTGAGGCTGAATGTGGCAAAGAGATAGGGCTTTGGCAAGGTTGTACTCCCCGCCCCCAACTGGCACAACTGGACAATTTTTAAGAACTGATCGAGATTTCCTGTTTGGAGATAGTATTTGTGATATTACTGGGCAGCATTTGATCTGACATCCAACTGTCAAAAGATAAACAAGAAAGAAAGAAAGAGTGGGAACCATTCCACAGATGTTAGATAAATTTCTCAAATGCCCCTAGGACCACCTAACGTCCAGGTATTTTTTCTTTTGTGTCCGTGAGGGATATATTTTGCTTTAAAACACATGTCTCTAAATCACAGGCTTTATATTTCTATATGCTTTACTCTACCATCCCATACCCCAGTTGCTGTTATCCTCAATAAACTATCTCCATATTGCTTTTGGCATTTTAAAATTGAGATATAATTGACATATATTATGAAATTAGTTTTTAGGATACAATATCTCAGAGAATTTTGTTTTGCTTTGTTTTGTCAATTTAGTTACTAATTGCCTTTTCTCACCTGAATCCAGCACATGATGGCTGAT
Source organism: Nyctereutes procyonoides (assembly GCF_905146905.1). NCBI lineage: Eukaryota > Metazoa > Chordata > Mammalia > Carnivora > Canidae > Nyctereutes > Nyctereutes procyonoides. The sequence continues at coordinate 6,156,951 of NW_026575030.1, read as the reverse complement.
TCCAAGTGACTGCGTCTTTTAGGAATCATTGATGAGTGAGAGAGAACAACAACAAAAACTATCTATTTGAAGATGGGCAAAAAAAAGACTGCAGAAATTTGGGCTTTTCCTTCCTATTTAAAATAAATCTTTTATCCATCATAGGATATGATATAAAGTGGGATATCGTTACTTTTTAAGACAAACCAGATACTGTGAACCTTCTGCTGATTAGAATTCTTCTATGGGCTCCTCTTATCTGCAGAAAAACACCAAACTCCTTGACTTATTCAGATAGGTCTCACAACTTGGTCCAAGCATATGATGTCTCTACTCATGTCTCACTGCCCTACTGTTTGCCCATTCGTTTTGAATACTCAAATTACCAAATCCTTTTACACCTCCAAGTTCCATTGGTGCTATTTGGGTATCCAAGAAAACTCTTCTTTCTTCTTTATATCTTGGAGGATTCTTTCTCCCCTTAAATATTCTGGTAAAAATTATTTCTTTGTTCCCTGTTCATACACATCCCTTCTCCTCCACTCAGTCATGCCTTTTCCTACATTCCTTCCGTTATGTGTACCTGTCAGTATTAGACCTACCAATCTGTGTAACAATTATTTACTGGTTTTTCAAAAATGAAGTTTTTTCAGTAAAGCTCTGCATATGGCATTGTACTCCACAAGAAAGGAATTTCAAATAGATATCCTCTTAGTCCTCAGATTACTTAGAATTTAATGACCAAAAGAGAGTCACGGAAAAGTAATAGTACACTATCTGCAAGCGAAGGTATTAGGAATTTTAACACAAAGCTCTGTCAATTCTAAAGCCACATATCTGTTGGCTTAGTCATAATTTAGCACTGAAAAATGCTCCAAATATGCTCCTGTAAATATCTGAGTGTTTTTCATTAAAGATTATTCCCTGTAACATTATTGTCATCACCAACATCACTAAAGTCATTTCTCCTTTGGAAAGGGGAAGGGTAACAAAAAAAAAAAAAAAACTCCAGAGAATTTTATTTTGGGTTATTTACAAAAAGTTATGGTGACTCCATCACAAAACCTATTGCATGTGAACTCCATAACCTCATTAAGGAATACAATTTGAGGAAATCCACAATATATGATGATTACTAAAAATCACACAATACAATCTCTGTGATGGCCTGAGACAATTTACTGGAAAAATCTACAATGGAGGTGAAACAAATACAAACATTGTTTGAAGAAAATAACCTGTTTAGTCAGTGAATGCATGCAGTTCAATGTAACGGATTGTGTATACTTTAGATCAGCTTACCAAATCACACATGATGGAGCCATCTTCACCAGACCCACGCTCTGAAAGATCGTTAAAGCCTAAAAGCTTTTATCCGAGTACATTGAATCTCTTCAAAAGCTATATGGGGAGGCTCTTGTCAAGTATTTTTTTAAATCTCATTTTCTTAATTCCTATAATTTTGTAGCTTTATCTTGAAAGTTAGAAAATAAAATGTTTCTGTTCCCTAACTTTCCTTCCCTTTGGAAATATTCCTTTTCTAGGTCTTGATTGTTGCCACCATCTAGCTAGGATTCTGTTTTTGCCTTTCTAGCATAAAGAACTATGGAGAAGAGGTGGAGCTGGCATGCTGTGTTATGTGGAGTGGTGCCAGAGCTTTGCGCTTGGTAAATGTTGAAGGAGAAGTTGGAGAGATGGATGGACATCAGAAGGCAAATGTCAGGCAAAGTAGGTCAACAAATTACTGTTGCCTATTTTTTTTAATATTTTGGATCAAAATCATAAGGGTGCGATTGAAATTGTCCTTCAGACTAGAGATGAGCATAAGAGGGCAACAGGGAGAGAAAGGAGGAGGGGTAATTCCCAGAAACAATGAGGTATTTCATGGAGGTATATGCAAGGTCCAAGACCATACTGCTACTATATTAATTGGGTGTTGATGTCATAATAGTGTACAAATGTAAAGAGAAAACTCATTGGAGGAGATTAAAAAGGCTTCCACCGAGGACCTTTCAACTTCATCTTAAAGTTTATGTTATGAGAAGTTGATGAGGGTGTTTTAAGCCCCAAAACACCAAAGGCAAGGGCATAAAACAGATAGCAATGTATTACAGAGACAGTGGGATCCCTTTTCCCTTTCCTGAAAGTGTGGGAAGTGTAGACTTGTGCTATCTAGAAAGTTCTGCTTGGAATTCACCCTGTAATCCCTGGCACTAAGTCTTTCCCCCTGCTGCCACTGGAGCTGGAGTAGTGCTGATCTGCTAGGAGTCACAGGTTAAGGCTTTTGCAGATTCACATTTTAATTTAGTCTTAACTAAGCTTTGCTCACATGTCAGTACTTAGTTTGGCTCTAAACCCACATTCTTTCCTCTCACTCCTATGCCTCCTTGTGGAAACTAAATCTATTGCACTGGACTCTCACTATTGTTCAGAAGATGTTTCATCTGTTCCCACTGATTCTTGTAAAGGGGATCAGAGTATGCCACCCCAAGATATATCACTTTGGTATCCTTTTGGTATAACAACCAACACAGGGGAGCTCTTTGCTGTTCCCCATCACTGGAATGACAGCGAGTAAGGACTGGGCAGAGGCAGGACCTCACCCCTCTGTTACTGAGCTAGAAACCAACACAGTCAGATACATGATAGAGAAGATATTAAAGAAGAAATAATGACAAGAAGAGGTGCAAGGTTTATAATACTATAAATAAGGTTTGCCTGTAACAGTTTCAAATTGTACTCACTGTCCTGGTACAGTTATTAATATGATCCCTTTAATTGCAAAAGTATCCTGGGATGGGCAGTAACATCCATGGAGACCCTAGTAACACTAGTCGTAAGCCAAAGAGGCAAGAGGCTGGTGAATGCCATAGGGACAATTTCAGAGTGGGGTTTTGGTTGAATTTGATATACTATGTTCTTTAACTTGAAATGGTCTTATACCCTGTTTCACTCTATTGAAACCTACCTTCCCTTCAAGGCACATGCTAAATTCCTTCCTCTGGCCACCTGAAATGGACTCTCTTATCTCTGTACCTTGAAAACAATGCATGCACCATTTGTAAAATAGTTACCACATTATTTCATGTTGCTATTTTCTTTCCATGCAGACATCATAGGTAATTCCAGGCCAACTGTAACTGTCCGTGATACAACCATAGCAGACCCATGCAACAAATGAAAGACATGTTTCCTGACTGAACTCTTTTCCTTCCACATCATTCAAAGAAAATTGTAAAGATTGAGTAACACAAATCATTTTCTTTGATTCAAGAAAAATTCAAAACATAGCTATTGAGCACCTATTAGATTTTAGATCCTATTCAATTTAGTAGAGTTGTCTTGTGGATCAAAATCAGAAAGAAAAAAAATCACTGGCCGTGGAGATTTTGGAGAAGGATAGGCAACATTTTAGAAAAGAAACATAAAGTCTTATCATCTTTTGGATCTCAAGGACTCAGTAAGGCCGCCCTCACCATCCTACTTAAAATTGCAATGCCTTACCAAGACTCATCACCCCCTTGTCTGCCTTCTGTTTTTCAGAAGCATTCAGCACCATCTGACAAATTACATCTTTTATTGGTTGATCTGTTTAATGTCTGTTTCTCCAGCTAGAATTTAGGATCTGTGTTTTATTTATTCCCAAATCCCAGGAGCATAGACCAGCGTCTACTAGAAAGTATGTCTTCTGTAAATAGCTAATGACTGAATCTAAATTATATATGTTAGAAAGTTATTCAGAATAGCAAAATTAGGATAAAGCAGTAGATGTTAATGCCATAGAGGCCATAGCACTAGATTGTGATTTCAAATTGTGTGATCAGGTAAGCTTTATTTATAATGCGACAATTGAGCCAAGACTTGAAAGAGGTGAAGGGTGAACTGTACCTGGCAAAGACCCTGTGGCAAGAGAAGGCCCGGATTCCATTGAACAGAACAATAAGGGGCCCAGTGGGTTTGGAGCACAAGGTGAGAGATGAGCAAAGAAAGGTAAAGGGCTAGGGGTGCAGAGTGAACGGAGGGCTATGTAATCCTTTATGAGGATTGAGGTTTTTATCCTGTTTTTTTTTTTTTTTAATCTTATGATTTATCTCAGTAGTTCACAACCAAGGACAGTTTTCCCACGAGGGGACATTTGGTAATATCTGGAGACACTTTCATCGTCACAACTGTGAAGAGAGATGCTATTGGCATCAGGGATTCTGCTGAATTAATACCCAATAGTAGGCAGAATATCCCCCCAACACACACAACAGGATATCATCTGGTTCAAAGTGTCAATAGCGCTAGGGTTTAAAAATTTTATTTAAGTTTCATAAGGATGATCCAGATAGCTGCGATGAGAATAACCACAGGGAAGGCAAAGATAAAAAAAAAAAAAATAAGGTCAGTTGCAAATAATCCAGTGAGGGATGCTGTTGGTTTAGATTAAGGGCATAGGAGTGGAGCTACTGAAATGGGGGGATCACACATATGTTTTTGAAGGTGACCCCTCCCCAAATTTCCTGATGGTCTAGATTTGGGGTGTGAAAGAAAGATGAAACCCAAGGACAATGTCAGGTTTCTGGCTTAAACTTCTGTAAGTAACAAAATGACACCAGTGGAGTGAAGGGTGACTGGGCTTGCTGCAGGATTTGGGGGATGGGGTAGAAGTCACATATGAAGTTTAGGGTATGCTAAGTAGGAGATGCCTATTAGATGTCTAGTTGGAAATATCCATATACACAGTTGGATAGGTGGGTGTGGAGTTATAGAGAAATGTCTAGGCTCGAATTATTAATCTGGGAGTCACAAGTGTTTGGGTAACATCTGAAGATCTTAAGGGAATAAATATGAAAAATGAGGATGAGAGAACCAAGAATTGGACCCCGGGGGACCCTCATGTGAAGAGGTTACAGAGAATTGGGAGAGGGACCACTGGAAGGTCTAAAGCACTGCCACTTCCTGGACACTTTCATATAGCTCCAGGCCCTCAAATAATTGAATTTTAGTTTTTTATCTTCCTGCTATATCTTGGTGCACAGGGGCTGTCAACATTACCCTGAGGATCCATCCATACCAGGAAGTGCATCTTTCATATCTATTTCACAGCACCCCTTGGTTTTACATTTGGTCACTTCTCTGCTTCCTGGCACCTGGTCATTTATATCGCTGATTCCAATGTCAATATGCTCCCACTTCTGCTACAGAAGAAACTGCGAGTGTCATGCTTGCCATCATTCTCTCTGTCCAACTGATTCCATCACCAATCCTTCGATCAGAGTTCTTTGTTGCTTGGGCCTCACAATTTTGCACACACATACACACACAGGCACACACACCCCTCAGGAGTTTATAGCACATGTACCTATAATCCCTACTCTCAGGCCCTTCATCACACTAACTTCTAAGTTATTTTTGGGTCTTTGGACATGCTGTTCCCAATGCCCGCATGTTAGTTTGTTAGAACAGCCATAGCAAGCCACATAGCAAGTGTGGCTTACACAACAGAATTTTACATTCTCACTGTTCTACAGGCTGGCTGTCCAAGATTGAGGTGATGGCAGGCTTGCTTTCTCCTGAAGCCTCTTCCCTTGACTTGCAGGTGGATGGATGACTGCCTTCTGACTGTCCTCACTCACATGGGCTTTCCTTGGTGAATATGCTCATAGTATGTCTGTGTTTTCTTTTCTTAAATTGAGTTACGGCCTACCATAATGGCCCCATTTTAATGTAATCAGCTCTTGAAATGCTCTATTCCCAAACATAGTCATATTCTGAGATTAGAGCTTCAAAAAATTAATTTTAGGGGATATAACTAACAAGCTGGAATACTCTTTCCTTCCTTTGTAGACTAGAAAAAGACTTCATTCCTGAGATATCAGCTAAGAGGTCACAGTCTTTAAAGGGCTTCTCTTCAGCTTCCAAGATCATTTTTGTTGACCCTGTGCTTATTTTTGTACTAATAGCTGTCGCAGTGCATTGCAATATTCTTTTTACTTGGCAACATCCTCCATACAAACACATACAAGCTCTCTGAAGGTAATGTCTGTGTCTTGTTCACTGTTGTATTTCTACTATATAACACAGGATATACAGTCTGGAAATGTTTATTGGGTGAATAAATAAAATAATGAATTAATTTATATGTTGTATATTTTTAATCAGATTAAGGGTTATTCACAATGGAATCGCATGAATTGATTAGCCTCAGCACCTAGTACATTGCCTGCATAAGGTTGAAAGTAAGCAATAATTATTGATCGATGTAACTGAGTCCATGCTATGAATTACTGTATTCATTTGAATTTCTTTACCCACAATATTCATGTTGAAAGAAAGGCATGCTCTGAATATTCCCTTGGGTCACCAGTCCTGAATGGTACAAAATTTAAATTAAATCTGTTTCTTCTTTTGCTGTCAGTGGAGTGGCTAAAATGAGGAAGGTGAGAAGAATAGAGAGAAATGATCAGATTAGCAGTTTTAAAACTCTATAGAGCTGTGATAGTTCAGTAGCCAAATATGAATATTAAAGTGTTATATAAAGGTCAGGCAATGTAAAAATGCTTCAGGCAAAGTAGAAATGTTACTACTGTAAACAATGCGCTAACTAAATTTGTAAAGCTCTGTAAGATAACCTCTGTGCAGCTTTGACTTTGAGACAGGTCGATTGCCAATGCATATAAATACCCCTTTCTTTCTTTCAAAGGTCAATCAGCTTTTATCTCAAAGAGAAACAAACAAAACTGAACCAAGCTATAAAAAATTTGAAGACAGGAGCAAGGCTGTAAAATTAATGAAATGTATGATTTAACTTAACTAGAGATGTGAATCTGAATACCCTTGTGGCAGATGGAGCAGACTAAGTTATTTGTGGCTTTTCAAATAGCACACTGTTCCCTGCCTTTGGATCAGCTATTGTCTTTGCTTGTAGTGAATTCCATCAACCCCTAAAAATAACGTATATGGTTCTCTCCTATTCGTCTTCAATACTTAATTGCTTGATGATCTTCCTTAGACACACACACACACACACACACACACACACACACACACGTCTATGTTTGATGTAAAGCCAGCTTCACTGGCTTCTCTAGCATCATACCCATAATCCTAGATAGAGCTTACCTGACTATCTCAAACTTGTTATTTTTTCCATCCATCTTCCTTAATAACCTGTGCTCGATTGCAAGTCATAGAACCATGTTTCTTCAATGTTGTATTTCCCTGTGCTTAGGATGATGTCTAGAACAAAACTGATGCTTATTAAATGTTGAGAGACTCTAGCCAAGAATGAACATATATGAATGCATGAAAATCCGAGTTGAAGATATGGATGCTATGTGACAATTTTATTTTAAAATGTGTTTGTTTTCCTTCTCAGTGAGAGTTTTGGGATATTTTCTTTAAGGTGATACTAACTGTTCAGGTTGGAATAGGCTGCAGGAAGCCACTGTGGTTTTAAGAATTTCAAGATCTATCAGGGTTGTTCTGTGGAGCTTGGTTGCTTATAGAGGATTTCTGTTTCATTTGCCTAATGCTGTTTTTAATCTCTGACTTGTCCCAAATAACACTAAATACTAAATAGGAAAAGAGAAGAAAAGAAAAGCATTCAAATCTCATTTTATTTATGCTTTTTTTTTGGGGGGGGTGTATTTCTGGTATATCCTCTTGATGCTTTGCTACATAGTATTTGTACCTGTGGTCATTGAAGAATACTCCTCCTAGGACTACCAGTAGATTATTGGCCCTGAAAGCCCACTATACAGACATCTAGTCTTTTGTGGCTAAATTGCTTGTTCTAACAGAAAAGAAAATGAGGCTGCTTTGTCAACTCTTCACTGGCAGAAAGGATGATGATGTGTTCCTATATGAGTGATTGGACCAGTCTGTTTTTCTTTCTTTTATCTTTGCTGAAAAGCAATCCAGTCTACCTATCTTCTTACCTGCTTTTCAAAATGGGATGTTAAAGATTTAAATAAAGACAGGAAAGGCAATATCCTACACTGAGTTTCTGAATTAGGAGCTTAACGGGAAAAAGTGGGATTGCATTCCAGTAAGCTTATGGGCTTCAGAGCTAGACAAACTTACTTTCATCACTTGCTCTGGAACACACTATAAATTGGCAGGATTATTTAATTCCTCTCAAGCCAGATTATTCACCTATAAGAGAAGGAGTGCTGAGATAAAACTCATTAAAATTATTAAGTAAAATATTTTTAAATTCTTGAGATAATAGAAGGACAGAAATGTCTATTTGGTGAGAGCTTTCCATGTATTCAATTTTCTATATGAGTCATTATACTAGGTTATAGACTTTGGATGTTTTACTTCTGCAAATTTTCATAACAGGCCCTAGACCATAGTAGGCCCTCTACAAATGATAGTTACTTTTTCTTTACCAAGAATTTCTCAAATAAAGTATGGCATATGAATCTCTAGTTTTTAAATATACATTATTTCCTGATCTCTTCCTCATCTAACTCCCTGAATATTTCAGTATAGACTTGGTAGATAAACCAACTTTGGTTTAATCTAGGCTTTGGCATTATTAGCTATGCGGGCTTGGACAAATTTCTTCCCTTATCAACATGATCTACAGCCTAGGTTCCCACTGAAGACCCACTTCTTAATAGCCACAAAGAATTTTTAAAAATTGCTCATTCCTCAAAATCCAAATACATTAAAATTTTGTGATACCATGCCCCAAGGGGCCATGCCTGCCCCAAGCTGAAGATTGTATCAAGTCCTCTTTCGATTCTCTTCTCCAATGCGGATAGGCTAAAATTCCTACATTCTAAGGTGGTTGGGAAAGGAACAGTAGGTGAGTCCTAATATCCCTGAATAAAATCCCTAATAAAATGGGCACCAACTCACTGTGGTTGATTTGCTAGATTGACTGCAACTGTCCTGAATAGTCCACAGCTGGAACTAACAACCACCTGCAGGTGGCGCCAAACTCCAGGATGAACCCGTAGAGATTCAGGTTGCCGTTGAATCAACCTGCCTCAACCCCACCACCACCCCAGACTTACACCAGGTTAACCACACAAACTTACATTGATCATTCTATGTATTAATAATTAATTAATATTAATTAATAACATGCCACCACATTTTATGTCATTTAAAAAAGTTTTCTGACCCTCACTTACTGCTCTATGATTGGTCTTCCTGTCATACATTAGCTTTGAGGATTAAATGAGATACTGTTATCTATTAAAAAAAGCCCTTATCACTATGGGATTCAGCAAGTGAAAAGAAATGATGATGAGTTATCAGTAATTAAAATAACATCCAAAAGCGAAAAGAAGCTTTATATTTCCTGACATTTTATTGCCTTTTCCAAAACAAAACTGTATGTTTTATCGGTGGTGCTGACAGGTTAAAAACCCAAGAATCTTACCTAAACTGTAGGACTGCTGATGATACTGACTCCATCTTTGGCCCTCCATCCTGTTCGGGCCCACACAATGACCTCCCTCAGAGCAACATGTTCCAGGCCCCTTGGAAGTTAATGTACACCCTGACTAGAATGTGGGAAGGCTTGTTCTGATCCTTATATAACTTATATAACTATATAACTTTATATAACTACCCTTTGACCTCACCACCATACCCCTGGCTCTATAAAAGCATGGGTTAAGTTTTGGACTTTATGGAGAATAGCTCTATGGTGCTTGGATTGTGGTGTGCCTGACCCCCTTCAGTAAGTTACTCTGGAGGATACTTTAGTGCCCCTCCTTCACTGTCTACCAATAAATATGCGTCCATATGTATTTATCTATATATCTGGCCTGAACAGAATTATTTAAAAGGTGAGTATTCCAGGGTACAGAAATGCCAACAAGTGGTATAATTTAACGTGCTAACTCAGCTAAAACTGGCTGTACCTTTCTGAGATGCAAACATTTCAGAAGCACCAGGCATAGCCATGAGATGGTAGGAATGCTCCACAATGGGAATGATATTTGCATGAATTAAAGTCGAAAGACTCATTTAAAAACTGGAACTCTCCTGCTAAAACAACAGCCATTACAAGTAATTAAGTTAAAACAAGTAATTAAGTACTTTTACATATATGAGTGAAGGTTGAGTCTTTTGTGAAACATCTGAATGTGTTGAAAGGCCATCCAGATATCTAAGTTCTGTGTCCTCCTATTGGAAAAATAAATAAATAAGAGGTCTGTTTTGATCCCTTGTCTTTGAATTTTTATGCTGTTCTAAGATTGAATGGAAAGATGGGACCGTAGCCATAGTTGCCGTGCCATTCCTTGAAATAATGAAAAGGAAGAGCATCAATATGTGTAATGAGTCAGTGTACAGATAGACATACGATGGCATACGCACTGGTGTAGATCAGAATGAATGACCCAAATAAGTCATGAGCCAATGGCAGCTTGGACTGTTGCCTACAGATAACAGTTATTATCAGTTCTCTTTCCTCCTCCTCCTCTTCTTGGTTCTTTTTCTCCTCCTCCTTGAAATCATTTGAAAACATGCTAAAGCTGAGCTCTTTTTTTTTTATTTTTTTTTAATTTTTATTTATTTATGATAGTCACAGAGAGAGAGAGAGAGAGAGGCAGAGGGAGAAGCAGGCTCCATGCACCGGGAGCCCGATGTGGGATTCGATCCCGGGTCTCCAGGTTCGCGCCCTGGGCCAAAGGCAGGCGCCAAACCGCTGCGCCACCCAGGGATCCCTAAAGCTGAGTTCTTAATCATTTATTAAGGAATACAGCCCGGGATCCCTGGGTGGCGCAGCGGTTTGGCGCCTGCCTTTGGCCCAGGGCGCGAACCTGGAGACCCGGGATCGAATCCCACATCGGGCTCCCGGTGCATGGAGCCTGCTTCTCCCTCTGCCTCTCTCTCTCTCTCTGTGACTATCAAAAAAAAAAAAAAAAAAAAGGAATACAGCCCAAGTCATGAAGTCAGAAGCAAGCATCCATGGGTACACTTTTCTAGTTGAAACTCTGCTAATTTGGGTGCAAGTAAATGCATTTCTGGGCTATTCTACCTCCCATCAGCCCTTCCATTCTATCTCTGCCATAAATTAAAGTAAGTAGCACCAAGCAGCTGGTGTAAGCACAGCTTACGATGGCCTGTGTTACTAAGCTACCTGGTTATTGACAGGTCCTTTTATCTGTCCATTCAAGATCTTTATCCTAAACCCATCCATGAGTGTGTGCCCACATAACGCACACACACACACACACACACACCAGTATTATTTTTACTGCCTTCATTTTCTAAGCTTTGATAATGGTTAATGAAGAGGTCTTATATGACACCACAAAAAATTGCATGTAACTTACTGTGCACTAGGTGACGAACCACTTCTCTAATGGTTTACTTAGAAATTTCTTTCACTGTCCAGAGAGAAATGTATATAAAACAAGGAACTAAAACTAAAATGGCAATTAGTATGCATGGCTTGTTGCAGTCTGTTTGGATTATTATTATTTGTTGGCATCGATATGATACTTTGGAGTTTCCAAAAATTAACAAAGAGTAGATGAAAGAAGGACAGAGTGATTTGTCAGAGAGTACATAGATTTTGGGTTAATAGCTGTGCAATCTGGGTAAGATTTAGGTAACTATTTTGCAGAACTATTGGAGACGTTAAAGTGATCCACTCAGTGTTATCTATGTAAAAGGAATATAGTTCCACGAACTGTGAGAAACATGAGATGGTGTGCAAGAAGAGCTTAACAGGAGGCCTGACACACAGTAGGTCTTCCATAAACATTAGCACCTTCCAGCCCCCACACTGACAATCACCATTCTTCACACCTACACAATTTCAAAGAACTATCTCATAATGACAATGAAAAGTAATCTTGGTTGTATTCACTGGACAAGAAAGGTTAATCTTATTCATTTATAAGAAATATGAAACTTGCTTTTTTTTTGAAACTTGCTTTTTGAAAACCACACATTATTTTTAAAATCCCATCATAAATAATCTAATCTGAACCATTTGCGTTGAAATGGAGCAACAAGTGCATATGTACTGTTTGAAACTTTTGTCAGGGAGAGGGATGGTTTAATGACCCAAATAAAAATCTCTGCAGTGGTTTTACAAATAACACTTTAGGGTCAGAATAAAGGTAGATTCCAAAATAGTCCTAAGGTTGCAATTTAGTAAGATTAGTGACTCAGCTTCAGTAGATGAGAAACATTAATTAGGTATTTGTGAATCTTGCTACAAGAAAAATCTTACTGAGCAGATTTACAAACAGCTTTATTTGGAGTCAATTTCATATAATCTCTTTGGGAATTTTAGGGAATTCTTAAAAGCCATTTCTTTAAACTTTGTTTCAGTTGAAATTTATCAAGAAAGAAACAGTTTGCTACTTAAGTGTGGAATTACTCTGCCAAAAAGAAAATCTTTGGGGGAAAATTGTAGTATTTGTCAAAATATTTTCTCCTCTTCTGTACAGACCTCCTCCCAGTGCAATGATTGTGCTTTCTGCCCCATTCACATAAGACTTGGCCTTGTGACTTGCTTAGGGCATGTAAGTAAGTGGAAATGGCCTATTCCTCCCCTGAGCAGCAGTGTGAGGATACATCACATGGTTGTACAACTCTTACTCTTTTTCCTTTGACTATGAGACTGGCATTTCCAAGAAGGGGGTCCTTCTTCTATCTTGGTCCTGGATTAAAAAGAACATGTCTTGCCAGACCATGGCAGCCAATTCCCAGCATACATGCAATATGAGCCCTAATCATTAGTGAGCAGCATTCTGGGTTTTTACGAAGGGAATCACATCTGCAGTGAGTACAGAGCACCCAACATCCCAGGACAGAATTACTAACAACCGGGAAACCCCCTCCCGGTTCCTTCCAGTCACTACTTCTCCTCAAAGGTAAACATGTTCCTGACTTCTATTTCTACAGATTAATTTTACCTCTATGTATTCTTTTGGGTCTGACTTCCTTCCTTTTTGGTATTTATTTATATTGTTTTATATTGTAACTACTGTGAAACAGTAGTTAGTTAAGTCTTATTGCTGTATGATAATCCAGTATATGAATAGAGTACTGTTTTTCACCCCCTTATAATTTTGTTGAATATTTGAGTTGTTAGCAATTTGGGGCTATTAGGAAGCATTACTATAAACATACTTGTATCTGTCTTTTGATACACATAGGTACACATTTGTACTGTATACATCCTTACAAATGGAAATGTTGAGTTATATGTTATATATACGTATGTTATATATAAGATCCCCTTTAAAGATACTATTAATTAGCTTTTCAAAGTAATCATACTAATGTATATACATCAGCCAGCAAATTCTGAGAGCTCCTGTCGCTTCATATTCTTGCCAATACTTGACATCTTTTGTCAATTTACCATTTTGATGGTTGCATGATGGTATCTTATTGTGAATATTACTCACATCCTGATGATTAATGAGGTTGCACACATTTTGCATTTTCACATTTAATATGTTTATTTGAGTGTTCCATTTTGTAACATGTCTATTCAAGTCTTGTTCATATTTTATTTGGATTTTCTTTTTTAATTGTCCTTTTTCATTATATATTATGGAGTCAAGCAAGGGCTTTGTCAAAGATTGTTAGTTTCTATATCTTTCTGTACTCTGGCTTACCTTGCCTTTCTACTCTCGATACAGTTTTACAAATAATAAAAATTCTTAATTTTAAGTAGTTTAAATTTGTCACTATTTTCTCCATGGTTATTGCTTATCTGTACTTTCCCAAAGGTCATTAGAATATTACTATATTGTATTTTGCAAAACTTTTATTTTCTTACCAATTGCATTTAGATATATGTTTCATCTGGAATTGATTTTGTGAATGGCATGGGTATGATTTTTCTGTTTTATTGACATGATCACATAATTTTCCTGCCTCATTTAGGACAAAGGAGAGAATTTGATAGCTTTCAAATTTAAACCAAATGTGCATTATCGATATATACTTTAGTTACATGCATTTTAATATGTCTTAGTTTCATATGCATTACATTAGATTTTTGTATTCATTATTGAGAGTGATTTTCTAATATGTTGTTTAGTGCTTTTGTATCCATGTTTACGAGAGAGATTGACTTGAAATTTTTCCCTTCTTCTAACCCTCTGAGGTTCTGAGATTAAAATATTTTTTGTCCTAGAAAATGACTTGGAAAGTGTTTCCCTATTTTCTTTTTTCTAGAGAAGTGAGTTTAAGACTGAGGTTACTTCTCTAAATGCCTTGAGAGACTGACTCTTGCTGTTGGAATCACATGTCTGTGCTTTCCTTCTGGGATATTGGTCTTTTAAGTTGTGGCTGTCTTGGTAGCCCTATGATGCATTCAAACAAATGTGCTTTGCATTCTATTCAATATTAATCCTTGTTCTTGGTAGAAGACTGATGCACTGCAAGCTAATCTGTTATAACAAGCATGTATGCTACCTATTTAAAAATTTACATTTCATTAACACAACCTCTTCAAAAGATTGAAAATGCCTTCCCCTACAGTCAAGACACAAAATCCAATTTTTTCATCATGACCAGAGCTACATTCCCAATTTCATTGCCAGTTGTAAGCCACACAATAAGGGTATTAATATAAAAACATAGAGGGACAGATTGTGTGCAAAATTTTGTGGCAATGGGTTCTAAAAGGCATGAGAAATTAAATAGTAACAAAAAAATATTTGGCAATAAGGTGAAGGTGTTGATAGCAGCTTCAAAATATCCTGCACCCACCATAACAATAAGAAAAATAATAAAATAAAAATAAAGAGAAAAAGAATCCTTGATAATAGTCTCAGGTATTTTATTTTTTTAATTTATTTTATTTTTAAAAAATATTTTATTTATTCATGAGAGACACAGAGAGAGAGAGAGAGGCAGAGGAAGAAGCAAGCTCCATGCAAAGAGCCCAATGTGGGACTTGATCCCGGGAATTCGGATCCTGCCCTGAGCCAAAGGCAGATGCTCAACCGCTGAGCCACCCAGGGGTCCCAGTCTCAGGTATTTTAACATATGTAACTGACATCATGACACTCTTTATTTTTGAAATCTTAATGGATTTTTATTTGGATTAGAATATAAATAATTTACCTTTACAATAAATGCCTCACCTGAGTCCACTACTTGGGAACTATTGTTAATTCAGACCAATTCTACCTTCTTTTCAGTTGTACATAGAGAAGTTCACAAATTGAGGCATTTATGAAAGCAAATATATTTTTTCTCTAGAATTATAGTATGATCTCACGTACTTACTAATAAGCCTGATTGCATTAACAGAGACTGGAATAGGTTTCTACAGGACTCAGTAGAAGAATGTCCGTTTCCTAGGCAGAGGTCTTGGCTTGCCATGCTGTTCACAGACACTTGGTCCACTCTTATCTCTCACATCTAACAGCACTAGCTGAACCCAATGGAGTTCCAGTATAGATCAGAACCCCAAAGAGAATTATTGATGTTCTGTCTTCTTTGACATCTTCAGCTGTCTATATGTTAAAATCTTTATTTAGTAAGAATAAATTATTTCAATGTAAGAAAAGACCCCGATGGCAATATGTGTAATTTCTTTTTTAAAAGATTTTATTTATTTATTCATGAGAGAGAGAGAGAGAGAGAGAGAGAGGCAGAGACACAGGCAGAGGGAGAAACAAGCTCCATGCAGGGAGCCCGATGTGGGACTCGATCTCAGGACCCCAGGATCACAGCCCCGGGGCCAAAGGCAGGCGCTAAACTACTGAATCACCCAGGGATCCCTGTATAATTTCTTTGAATAAGTCAAACACACAAAAAAACTCTGTTTGCAGAATTTATGTATTGCTTATACAACCATATTTATACCTACCCACGTATTTATATACACATAAGTATATGCTTATAATCCTATTTTCTCTCCACTATCTCTGTGTTCACATGTGTGTATACATATAAGTATTGCTCAATGCTTGTGATTATACACATACGGATATATTTTCAGATAATTATATTCAGACATATCTGGAAAATATCTCTAAAATTCAGTAGAGCGTTCTATCTTTCAGATTCTTTATGATGTACCAAAAGAGGACAAGACTTAAGAAAACTGGATTGAAATTTGAGTTCTTACCTACCTCTGATCCTTAGGTTCTTTGTAAGATACTTTAATTTTTTCAATCTTGTACACAAATCTAAATCACAAGATTTTTTTAAGGATTTTATTTATTATTGAGACAGAGATTTTGTTTATTATTGAGACACAGAGAGGCAGAGACACAGGCAGAGGGAAGAAACAGGATCTCTGCAGTGAGCCCAATGTGGGACTCAATCCCACAAGGTTGGAAGTTGAAATAAAATAGCCTATCAAAACAATGTGCCTGGCACATAGTAAACACTCAGTAAATGATATCTTTTCTTCCCTTTTCCCTTCCTCATTTCCTTCTTTCCTTTGTTTAGGAAAAAGTCACTTCAAATGTAAATGGTATCAATGACATTAAATATGTATACACAATGTGATAATTTTTTTAAGGTAAGCATAGATTTACCTTAAAAAACATGAATGGATATCTATATGCTAAGAGGAGAATGAAAGGTAAAATTAAAAATAGCAACTAACTACTTTGCAGTTTATCCTGGGACTCATTTGTGTATTCCTTCAGGTCCTGTGGAAAGCAGAAGCCAAGATGGAATTAAATACACAGGAAATGAATTAGAGAAAATACTTGTGAAAAAAAATGAGCAGTGGGGCACCTGGTGGCTCAGTCAGTTAAGCATTTGCCTTTGACTCGGGTCATGATCCCGAGGTCATGGGATCGAGCCCCACATTGGGGACCCTGATCAGCAGGAGCCTGCTTCTCCCTTTCCCTCTGCTCCTCCCTGCTGCTTATGCTCTCTCTCTCTCTGCCAAATAAATAAAATCTTAAAAAGAAAGGAGAAAAAAGAAAAACAAATGGGCAGGATACTGGGAAAGCCTGAAGGAACTGACAAATCATGATACAGATATGATTCTTACTGAAAGAGGAAAGAAAGAAGAAAGAAAGGAGAGAGAGGAAGGAAGAAAGAAAAGAAAATAAGTTGAGTGGAAGAAAGAAAAAGTAGGTGGAATAGAAATAACCTACACCAATGTGAAGTTCTAATGCAAGTTAGTCACAGACAACTGGGGTGTTCTTGAGCCAAAGCCACCATCAAAGGAGCCCAATGTCTCCTGGGAACAGGAAAATGGGAAGAACAGCCTCAGCGCAAATGCAGTGAAGGATTTCACAGCACAGAAGCTGGCATCCTGCAGAGCATTTTCTCATGTGCTTGTTGGCCATGTCTGTCTTCCTCTGTGAGATTTCGTTCATGTCCTTTGCCCATTTCATGATTGGATTGTTTGTTTCTTTGCTGTTGAGTTTAATAAGTTCTTTATAGATCTTGGATACTAGCCCTTTATCTGATATGTTATTTGCAAATATCTTCTCCCATTCTGTAGGTTGTCTTTGAGCTTTGTTGACTGTATCCTTTGCTGTGCAAAAGCTTCTTATCTTGATGAAGTCCCAATAGTTCATTTTTGCTTTTGTTTCTTTTGCTTTCGTGGATGTATCTTGCAAGAAGTTACTGTGGCCAAGTTCAAAAAGGGTGTTGCCTGTGTTCTCCTCTAGGATTTTGATGGAATCTTGTCTCACATTTAGATCTTTCATCCATTTTGAGTTTATCTTTGTGTATGGTGCAAGAGAGTGGTCTAGTTTCATTCTTCTGCATGTGGATGTCCACAATAGCCAAACTGTGGAAGGAGCCTCGGTGTCCATCGAAAGATGAATGGATAAAGAAGATGTGGTTTATGTATACAATGGAATATTACTCAGCCATTAGAAATGACAAATACCCACCATTTGCTTCGACATGGATGGAACTGGAGGGTATTATGCTGAGTGAAGTAAGTCAATCAGAGAAAGACAAACAGTGTATGTTCTCATTCATTTGGGGAATATGAATAATAGTAAAAGGGAATATAAGGGAAGGGAGAAGAAATGTGTGGGAAATATCAGAAAGGGAGACAGAACATAAAGACTCCTAACTCTGGGAAACGAACTAGGGGTGGTGGAAGGGGAGGAGGGCGGGGGGTGGGGGTGAATGGGTGACGGGCACTGAGGGGGACACTTGACGGGATGAGCACTGGGTGTTATTCTGTATGTTGGTAAATTGAACACCAATAAAAATTAATTTATTAAAAAAAAAGAAGCTGGCATCCTGCAATACGGGATCTGAGAAAGGCATTCTCATGGGGCTACAGGGAGGTGAGCAGGAAGCAAGAGGTATGTGTTTATCATGATGAAAGCATCCTGAATATACATAGTCAATTTCCTTGCCTCCTAAGTAACTTCTCCAATTGATAGTACAGTATCACTGAGTATGTGTGGTTTCTGCATTCTGTGCAACCATATATTAACTTTTGGAATTGTTAAGGTCCCTGGAGTAGAATTAGAAATATAAAGTACTTCAGCCATTAAGTGTGGTAGGATTTAAACGGATATAGTTCAGTGTTGTGGATAAAAGCAGGAGTTTTCAGAGTTAGAGAAAATGGATTTGAATTTAGCTTTATTATTTGACTATGTGACCCTAGGAAAGTGACAACCTGCCTGAGTTTCTATTTCTTTATAAATTGGGTATCATGATACCTACTCCAGTAGGGCTTTTAAAAATTAAATTAGGGCTAACTGCCAAGAAGTTAGCATTTATTAAAACATTGGTATATGCCAGACACTGTTCTAAGCTCTTTACACTTATTAACTTAAGAAGTCCTTGTACCAAGCATACGAAATAGGATATTTTGTTATTCTTCTTCTTAACAATAATTTTTAATATTTTATTCTTTTTTTAAGATTTTATTTTTTAAAGTAATCTCTACATCCAATGTAGGGCTTGAACTTACAACCCCGAGATCAGGAGACACATATTCTACCGACTGAACTAGCCAGTTGCCCCTAATTTTTAATATTTTAACCCATTTAGCAAATGAGGAAGTTGAGACTCCCAGAGGTCCATCCTAGCTCTTGCTAATGGCAGAGGCAGGATTAAATGCAAGCAGTGTGCTCAGAGCCCTCCCCCTAAGCATGACTCACACTACCTTGCATATGTACCTGCTCTGATGGCACACCCTGACTTCTATGTTACAGCATGATCGGGGCACTAGGATGGGATGGAGGGATGTGATGGGTATCTCCAGAGGAGGAGCTGGCTTTAACAGCACAATGTATGTTCTCTGGAGAATCTGTTTGAAAACTCAAACTAGATCATTGCAATGTCTTGTATCTTCTATAACTCACCAAATCAAATGCTAGGTTGTAACAAGGATTACAAGTCATTATTCTGATAACTACAAATTACTCTATTATAAGATTATATTGTTGAAATTATTTTAAAATATCTATTACTATCTTAATCTTTTAAAAATGTGTTATGGTTTTATATGGAATTCAGATATTTCAGGTGGCTCAGGGGCATACAGTAGTTATTTGAACAGGAGAAGCATCTTCAAAATCCTTCAAAGTATACAATGCAGGCAGTTTCCTACTTGATGATGAATTCAAAATCCTTCCCTGTCCCCAGACCAGACCAACGGAAATTTGAGACCTGGTAATCTAAACTGGGGTTCCAGTAATTGATACAACAAAAGGAGACATAGTGAAGTGGTTCCTTCAGCTTCGCACTGCAGAATTCAGGGTTATTTCTGTGTCTCTGGGGATTTGTATCACCTGGGGTCTCTCCTCAGGGTGAAAAGGAAGAGATTATGAACTCCAAATTGATTCAGACACTACGAACTGGTCCTAAGATGGAAACAGATTGTCAATGACCATTGGTAGTTGAAGCAGAGTGTAATGAGTGCAGGGGAGTGGCTGAAAGATGGACATTCCAGTGGCCCGTTCCACCACAAATTCCTCTGGGATAGACACTTGAAGTTTATTGTACACTCTTAGAAGCACTGTATGATAACCTATTTTTGCTCCTTCCCTTTGCAGCAGTGAGCAAAAATCAGTTAGGTCGCAGAGAGCAGGGTCACCTCCAAGTTCCCCTGCTCCTGGGTGGTTCATTTAGAGAATTATTTGTCTCATGAAGCTCCTAGGAGCCCAGGAGGCTGTCAGTCTATTAAAGTGAGGGAAAGAGAATTAGTAACACCCTCCTATTTTCGGGACATAATAACCTGCCCTATAAATCCACCCAAGTCCTGCTGTTAATCTTTAGCCTATGTGAGAAACAACTACTGTATTGGAGTGGCATTGAGAATAGACCACTTTATTACTTTGGACGCCATAAAACATCTCTCTAGCTAGAAGTGAGGCTAATTCTCCAAGACTATTTGGGTAGATGCATTTGGCTGGATGCCCTCTGCCCTGTGACTGGTTTGGAAAGCAGAATCGTAATCCAAAGGAGGCAAATATAGTTCTAAATGATTGGAGTTTAAAATGTACCATCATAAATAAAAGTATATCTTAGGAGTCTACAGAAGTAAGCCTACCCATATAAGGCAGTCTTTTCCAATGAGATCCATAGAGCAGGCATTTTGCGGGAGTTTTGTAGAAGCAACAACAAAAGCAAAAATGTTCCAAGGTCAAAGAGTTTAAGGACCTATACTGAATAGATTTAAATCAATTACTATAGAATTTCTGGGGCAGCCCGGGTGGCTCAGCGGTTTAGCGCCACCTTCAGCCCAGGGCCTGATCCTGGAGACCCGGGATCGAGTCCCCCACATCCAGCTCCCTGCATGGAGCCTGCTTCTCCCTCTGCCTCTCTCTCTCTCTCTCTCTCTCTCTCTCTTTCTCTGTCTGTCATGAATAAGTAAAATCTTTAAAAAAAAAAAAAAAGAATTTCTGGGCCTTATTGTGAATCTCCAAAAGATACATGATAGATAATGCTTCCTAAATGTATTTGAGATATTCCATCATGGAAAACCGTCCTCACTGTCTTTTGAGAAGGGTACAAATGACATGTCCTGATCTGTGTGTTATGTAGAAAACAGCTTGTGGTACATATATATCATTATGAATTAGTGATAGTTTTGTAATTTTTGTGGTTATTTGAGTCTTAACTAAGCCATCTGCAAATTACTTCTCATCAGATAACATTTATATCCTCTAAATCAAACCTCTCCTACTTCTAATGCATGGGTAAACAAAGTTTCCCATTTGTGGTTAAGGGATGATTTTGCCCAAAGACCAAGGGCTATTTGATTAGCCAGTAACACCCTACGACAGGAAGGCAAATGTCCACCCATTGATCGGCATGACTATTGTGTGCTCTTCCTGTTACTGGGATTTATTTTTCCAAATTATCTTAGGCATTTGGAGCCATATCCCAATCATTTTTCAATAAGTGACTTTCCTGGACATAAAATAAAATGAATTTAACCATGAGAAAGGGAGAGAAAGACAGAAAAAGGAAGACAGCCTGGCCATCTGGATGTGTTGGTCGACATGATTATTCATAAGACAGCTCAAATAAGCAGATGCCATGGATAGTAATTAAACCCTTCTTAGGTTCTCACTGGAATGTAAAAACAGTGTTTCTTTTGATGACAAAGTATCTGTGTCACATATTCAAGGGTAATCACAAAAAGGATAAATAATAACCCTGTTAATCATCAGAGAACAGGAACATTTCCGGCAGCAGCACTTTCTCAAGGTGATCACGATTTCTTTACACACAGAGCCAGCTCACCTTATGAAACACTTGTCAGATCTCAAACAGTTCATCCGCTTGCCTGCTCTCAGGCTTCCAGCAATTAGCTGGCATGTCTCTTTGGTTTGAAGAATTTTTTTGTCCCTTCAGATAGTTCTACCACCCAAGAGGTGGAGTTATATGTGCCCCTGAGGGGTGCTCAGTCTCTGTTCTGAAAGCTTTTTGAACTTGCAGAGACTGTCCTTGCTGGAAAGGATGGTGTTCCTTACCTGAACTGGTTATATGGAAAAGTTGATAGCCTCCTTGTGCCTTACACCAAGCCTGTGCTGCTTTGTTTCTTTCTCATTTCCCAAGAAAGGCAGATCAAAAGAGAAGGATTTGTTGCCGGACACAATGAGGGGCCACCTTTTCAGATAATTCTGTGCACACAGCTCTCTCCATCTGGCCCAGGTCCAAACCAGCCACCGCAGGCAGCGTTCTCCATTTGGGTGGTTCTGTATAGTATTTTGAACAAAGGGAAAAGAGACACAGTAGTGACATAACAGGGAAAACCATTGATCTCCTCTTAAATCTCAGTCTCTTATGATTTGTATGCCTCATTTTAAAAATGTGCTTTCCAGTTGGCTTCTCACAGATGTAGGTAGATTTCATTCAACAACAACTATTCAAAGCCTACTAGGCCTTGCAGGTACAGAGTGAGCAAAACAAGACAGCAGTTCTCACCCTCATCCCTGGCTCTTTCAATAAGTACAGGTCATGGCTTTATAAATAATATTAACTAGTATGTATTGGATGCTTACAGTAAATCAGGTTTCATTCTGATTGCATTGTACCTCTTCATAAATCCAACCTTCACCCCATCGGCTGATACTAATAACCCCATTTCATTGATGACATAATAAGGAAATTTAGAGACAAATTGCCCATAATTATACAATTAGTAAGTAGGGAAACCTGAATTTTACTCCAGAGCCTAACATTTAATTAATATGCTTTTTCCTGACCCTGATTGAGTACCCCTCCTGACATGGTCAAGTTTGTTATGGAAATCGAGTCACTCAGGTGGATCTCATGGTCCACTAAGACAACTTTATATCCTATATTTCCCCCCTTATCTGTTGTGCACTCACCTTTGAAATAATCTTGAAAGAACGTGCATTCTCCTTGGGCTTCCTTAAAAAAAATCAGAAATATCTTCTGGGAAGGTCTATACAAAATAATGATTAAAATCACAGCAAGTGGGACTAAAGACTCCTGATTTTAATCCCTGTGCCATCACATATCCTATGTCTCACACATCATACATCATTGTATTTTTTAAAAATTTGCTTGTCTTTCTCCATTATAAATATATGATTCTTTGTAGTGAAAGTGCCAAATCTTTCATTTCTAAAACCTCAGTTTCTAGAACTACCTCCAGTTCATAGTGGGAGCCTCTTAACTGAGTGTTCAGGAATGTTCCTTGTAGAATACCACAAATAAGCTTTATCTATTTCCTCATTTAATTTCCTCAGGATCACTTGGGTTTGTTATGGGTATGATATATTGATATTTACATTTGTTCATAAGTTAATCTATACTTGATATTATTCAGACTTATCTCTCTATATATTTTATATGAATTTCTAGATGCATTCCATAGTTTTAAATGAAAAAACACAGCCAAAATTAATTTTCCCCTTTGTTGTTCATGATTTCAGATGTCCAAAGCTATTTTTCTAATACTGAATGTTTTATCTTTTCCTTAAAATACAGGAAACAGATATTTCTTAAGATTTATGACAGAGTAAATTCAGGAGGGAGATTCAACCCCATCAAAGGGCAATGTTAGTTACTGGCTTCAATGCACACACACATATGTATGTATATAATACACACACATATACATATATTACATATATATGTATATATAGAGCAGAGGGAAGAATAGAGAAGATATATATTTGCAAGATTATTCAGGGATTAGCAGCATCCTTATCTGTTTGAAGAGTGCATATATGTCCTATTAACATTAGGGCATCCAGGGGAAAGCTTAGGCCCTTGATCATATTATCAAAGCAAAAATGAACAAAAATAGAAGTAATAAAATAATGTTTCTTCCCTCCTAAATGAGTGAAAGAAATGATTTAAAAGGCCTTGGGCAATCTTAGAGCTCAAAAGTTTGTGCATTTCTCTAAAGGTGCATATTCTGAAAGAAGCTAAGTCTTTTTTTTATATTATTTATACACAGAAATCATTTTTGCTGATATTAGGAGATATTACTGAAAGCTGACAGCTAGTTGTGATCTGACCTGGCTGAATGTTGGTGCTGGTAGTCATTACCTCAGCCTCTCTCAGCCACTCTTACCATGAAAGTAGGGGGAGCTTGGGGGATGGATAAGAGGAAGAGGACAGAAAAATGCCTCCAAGTCTTATCTTCAAGAAGCCACCAACCCTAGACTCACACCAGCTGATTGCCAGCATCACACATGCAAACATATCGGTTAAACTTAAGTCTCTAGGGAAAAAAGAAAACACTTTATAATCAAGGTCAAGGCCAAAAGATGATCTTCTAGTATGGAGAGCAAGCACACTGGAGAGAAGCAGTAGAGGAAAGGCCCAGTGATGTAAGGGAAGGTAGGCTGTAGATCCACACCAACATTGTTTACAGTCTGGATATGATGGAGTTACAAAACCTTTCTTGCTCTCGTTGAATCATCTCTAACTTGGAGAAGACAAAAATATACCTATTACCTAGAACTGCCATGAGAAACAAATGAGTTACTTCATTTAAAACATTTGGGCTGGCACATCTGAGATCATCAGTATTAGTTGCTCTCACTCCTTCTCCACCTTGATGGGAATGCTTCAGAAAAGCCAGCTGCTCACTTCAGACCAAGGGGAGGTCCCTATTGTTCTGTGTTAATTGAATCTTCAGGCCTTTGTTCCAAAGAGGCACTCTAAAAAGATAAGAGCTTTCTCTCAATATAGATCCAAAGGAGAAGGGAGAACTGAAAGGGATTGTCAAGAGCCCATAATCATTGCAGCTTGCTCATATTTACTGCTTTAATTTCCTGCTTCTCTGCTGTGATGCTTTCAACCAAATGACCTGTGTACTTGTCTTCCAAGTCAGCACAAAAGCTGACAAACTTGGGTGCTACAATGCAAAAGGGTTTTGTGGAAATAGAGATGTGAGAAGGGAGAAGATAGTGAGCAGTTCTGATGGGAGAAGGAACTGGGTGGAGAATCTGTAGCCTCTGCCTGGGAATATAAGGGATGGCTTGTCGGCTTTGCCTTTAAAAAGCTGTGGGGTTGGGTCTTTGACTTAAAGCATCTTTTTATTCTTCCTTGGTTTTAGGTAAGGGTGGGGAATACACATGGCGAGGAGCACTTTTTTTAAGGGGTATTGGCAACAGAATTAGCTGCTTATTTTCCCTTTTACCCAATCCTTCTTTGCTTTCCTGATGTGAGAGGGGTAAGTGCAAATCTCCACTCTATCAAAGATGAGTAAGCAGTGAGACCAGGGGTTACCACGTTTTGACACAAACTGTACTCTATGTTGATAAAATGGGCTGATCTGCATTGTGCTGAATCCAATCTCCCTAATCAATTATTGATGGCTGGTGGGGAGTGATAAATGGCCTGCCAGTGAGAAAATCACACAGCTTCAGCTCATGGCAACGAGTGATGGGATTTTCAGTAGACACGAGACCTTTCCGCTGATATCTGCTATTGCTGGGTTTCTTTCAAAGACAACAGGGTTTTCACTTTAGAATATAGGAGTGTTTATGAAGCCAAAACATTAAACACTGCCAAACTAAAAGGCAAATGACTTAAACTAAATAATATCCCTCTCTAATTTTATAAAAGTGATTAATGTTAACATGATGTAAAGCATATCTGGAAGGTAGAATGAAGTAGACAGAGTATCTTTCTGTTCTACTAATCCCTTGCCACGACACCTTGGGCTTTAATATTCCTGTGCCTCAGTTTCTTCATCTATACGACGAGGATATAATATACTGAAGAAAAATGAAGAGTTTTGCATTGTCTTGCACAAAATGGTAATGAACCCGTATTAGTTCCCACTCTATTATCAGTGGTGAAGATTTCCTTGTTGTCAATGGAACAGTGATTCAAAACCTTGCCTGGATATAAGAATTGCCTGGAGCATTATAAAACAATAAATAAGAAACTATAAATTTAAAAATTCCTGAGTCCCAACCCGAATCAACTAAAGCAGAATTTCTATGGAGACGACTGGCACTATCACAATAATTCTGATCCCCAGTGAAATTTGGAAAACTGATTTACAGCAACCTTACTTCCCTGGTTTAGACAGCCTTTCTGTTCAAATTACTTTAGGGAGTGGAGTGGGAACTTTCTGGGGCCTCCTACAGTTTGTTTGTTTGTTTATCTTTTTGTATTCTTCTTGCTCTAATTCCTGGATCTGGGTAGCCCAGGTGGGCCAGGCACTTGGCTCCCTCTCCATCTAGATAGCAGGTATTGCAAGATAGTCTTCAGGGCTCAGCATCTTCCAGTTTTCTGGCCTGCATCTGGAGGCTTAGGTGTGGTCTATCCAGGAAGAGTGGTGCCTTGAGGTCTAGGGTCTGGGAGAAATGTTAAGAACCCCACATATTCTCTAATCTAGCTTTGTGGTAACAAATTGATTTAATGTCTTGTGCCTCTCTTTTCTGAGGCCCAGAGTTAAAATGCATATATTTAAAAAAGTATAAATTCATATGAAAAGTATAACAAATATAATAATTACTAATTCAGCAGTCTTTCCATATTTTCATAAATATCATCAACTACAACCATTGTGATCTTACAGGGCATTAAACAACTTTGAATACTTAAAAGGAATAACTTTCCACATGTATTCTTGCTTATCCTGTGAGGTGTTTCTAGAATTAAGGCCCAGAGACAATGCAATTTGCATATTTAAGGTAAAGAGAAAGCATAGGAGAAAATAATGCACTTATTCTAACTCTTTCTCTTCTTGTAACAGGTTTTTACTTATTTCTCTCACAGCTCAAATGTCCTTTAAATCAATTAGTATTCAAGTATTTACACAATATCAAGAACAATTTTTTTAGTATAATTTGGTTGAATTCCACTTTTTACTTTCACTTTGTTGGGGTTCTTTATACTTTCTCATAGCTTTTCATGCTTTCGGAAACAGGCAGAGGAATTTGGCTAGATAGAGGAAGAAGATGGCTTGAGTCTCTTTCTGTCCAATATTTGATTAGGGTGGTGGTTTGCACAGAGACGAAATTTCCTCTCCAAGAGACTGGAATTCAGGAGGTACAGCCACAGTCCCCCAAAGTCTTTACTTTTTATATGATGCAGCAGGACTTTTCAGATCCAGTATTGTAGGGATCATGAAGAAGAATGTCTGTGAAGACAGACTGCATTGGAAATGCATTCAATTCTATAATCCCTCATGGCTTTAAGAGCCAAGGAGTTAATATGAATGACCTTGCAATGACAGCAAGGGAAGCTCCAGAAGAAGCCATCAATTCAAAATAGGAAAAAAAACACACATATTGAAATTTTTTGATATTCTCATCTAAAATAACAACCTGTAGAGAAATGGGGATCTTTAACTAGAAAGAGGAAAAGCACTTCAAAATTATGAAAAACTGAGAGAGGAGGGGCAAGATGGCGGAAGAGCAGGGTCCCCACGTCACCTGTCCCCACCAAATTACCTAGATAACCTTCAAACCATCCTGAACATCTACGAATTCGGCCTGAGATGTAAAGAGAGACCAGCTGGAACGCTACAGTGAGAAGAGTCCGCGCTTCTATCAAGGTAGGAAGACGGGGAAAAAGAAATAAAGAAACAAAAGGCCTCCGAGGGGGAGGGGCCCCGGAGGAGCCGGGCTGAGGCCGGGGCGAGTGTCCCCAGGACAGGAGAGCCCCGTCCCGGAGGAGCAGGAGCTGCACCAACCTTCCCGGGCGGGCGGAAAGGGGCTCGCAGGGAGTTGGAGCAGGACCCAGGAGGGCGGGGATGCCCTCGGGCTCCCGGGGACACTAACAGACACCTGCGCCCCGGGAGAGTGCGCCGAGCTCCCTAAGGGCTGCAGCGCGCACGGCGGGGCCGGAGCAGCTCGGAGGGGCTCGGGAGCGGCTCCAGGGAGGGAGCTGCGGGGCGGGAGCGCGAATCCACCAGCGCAGGCCCCGGAGCACAGGGCGCCGGGACACAGCCCAGGATCCGGCCTCCCCCGGGACAGGCAGAGGCCGGGAGGGCCCAGGACAGCAAGGACGCTCCTGCCCCGAGCTGAGCAGATCAGCGGCCCCGCCCGGAGCCTCCAGGCCCTGCGGACGGAGAGCCGAGAGCCCCGAGCCCCGTAGTTCCTGCGGAGGCTGAATCCAGGCTTCCAGAGTTGCCATAGCAACTGCGGCTGTTCCTCCTGGGGCCCCACGGGGTAAACAACCCCCGCTGAGCCCGGCAGCAGGCAGGGGCAGAGCAGCTCCCCCAAGTGCTAACACCTGAAAATCAGCACAGCAGGCCCCTCCCCCAGAAGACCAGCTAGAGGGACCAGTGATACTCCCCCGTGTTCCAATACAACTTGTTTTTGGCCACTCTGCACTGAGCAAAATGACTAGAAGGAAAACCTCACCTCAAAAGAAAGAATCAGAAACAGCCCTCGCTCCCACAGAGTTACAAAATCTGGATTACACTTCAATGTCAGAAAGCCAATTCAGAAGCACCATTATACAGCTACTGGTGGCTCTAGAAAAAAGCATTAAGGACTCACGAGACTTCATGACTGCAGAATTTAGATCCAATCAGGCAGAAATTAAAAATCAATTGAATGAGATGCAATCCAAACTAGAAGTCCTAACGACGAGGGTTAACGAGGTGGAAGAACGAGTGAGTGACATAGAAGACAAGTTAATGGCAAAGAGGGAAACTGAGGAAAAAAGAGATAAACAATTAAAGAACCAAGAAGACAGATTAAGGCAAATAAATGACACTCTAAGGAAGAAAAACCTACGTTTAATTGGGGTTCCCGAGGGCGCCGAAAGGGACAGAGGGCCAGAATATGTATTTGAACAAATCCTAGCTGAAAACTTTCCCAATCTGGGAAGGGAAACAGGCATTCAGATCCAGGAAATAGAGAGATCCCCCCCTAAAATCAATAAAAACCGTTTAACACCTCGACATCTAATAATGAAGCTTGCAAATTCCAAAGATAAAGAGAAGATCCTTAAAGCAGCAAGAGACAAGAAGTCCCTGACTTTCATGGGGAGGAATATTAGGGTAACAGCAGACCTCTCCACAGAGACCTGGCAGGCCAGAAAGGGCTGGCAGGATATATTCAGGGTCCTAAATGAGAAGAACATGCAACCAAGAATACTTTATCCAGCAAGGCTCTCATTCAAAATGGAAGGAGAGATAAAGAGCTTCCAAGACAGGCAGGAACTGAAAGAATATGTGACCTCCAAACCAGCTCTGCAAGAAATTTTAAGGGGGACTCTTAAAACTCCCCTTTAAGAAGAAGTTCAAGTAACTCTGAACGTGAATGGGCTTAATGACCCCATCAAAAGGCGCAGAGTTTCAGACTGGATAAAAAAACAGGACCCATCTATTTGCTGTCTACAAGAGACTCATTTTAGACAGAAGGACACCTACAACCTGAAAATAAAAGGTTGGAGAACCATTTACCATTCAAATGGTTCTCAAAATATACCCTAAAAACTATAGAACACTTCTGAAAGAAATTGAGGAAGACACAAAGAGATGGAAAAATATTCCATGCTCATGGATTGGCAGAATTAATATTGTGAAAATGTCAATGTTACCCAGGGCAATTTACACGTATAATGCAATCCCTATCAAAATACCATGGACTTTCTTCAGAGACTTAGAACAAATTATTTTAAGATTTGTGTGGAATCAGAAAAGACCCCAAACAGCCAGGGGAATTTTAAAAAAGAAAACCATATCTGGGGGCATCACAATGCCAGATTTCAGGTTGTACTACAAAGCTGTGGTCATCAAGACAGTGTGGTACTGGCACAAAAACAGACATATAGATCAATGGAACAGAACAGAGAACCCAGAAGTGGACCCTGAACTTTATGGTCAACTAATATACGATAAAGGAGGAAAGACGATCCACTGGAAGAAAGACAGTCTCTTCAATAAATGGTGCTGGGAAAATTGGACATCCACATGCAGAAGAATGAAACTGGACCACTCTCTTGCACCATACACAAAGATAAACTCAAAATAGATGAAAGATCTAAATGTGAGACAAGATTCCATCAAAATCCCAGAGGAGAACTCAGGCAACACCCTTTTTGAACTTGGCCACAGTAACCGGAGAAGGACAAACAGTGTATGTTCTCATTCATTTGGGGAATATGAATAATAGTGAAAGGGAATATAAGGGAAGGGAGAAGAAATGTGTGAGAAATATCAGAAAGGGAGACAGAACATAAAGACTTCTAACTCTGGGAAATGAACTAGGGGTGGTGGAGGGGGAGGAGGGCGGGGGGTGGGGGTGAATGGGTGACGGGCATTGAGGGGTACACTTGACGGGATGAGCACTGGGTGTTATTCTGTATGTTGGTAAATTGAACACCAATAAAAATCAATTTATAAATAAAAAAAAAACAAAATTATGAAAAACTGGATGTTTATCTTTTATCAGAGACTTCAATATATTATTTGTCCAATTTTTATAACATTGGATTAATCCAATACATAACCATATAATTCTAAAGTTGTGTGCAACTATGGTTGTATCCAAAATTATCACATGGTTAGTGGAATATTATAATTAAAAAATTATAACCAAATTTCTAAATGTTGTGAGATTATTGTGTTTCACAGTTTATGAATTCCTTACTTACCATAATATGGGCTTAAAAAACACACCCCAGAAAGGCCCCAAATATATTAGATATGTTAAGCACCAAATGACTTAGATGCAAGTTTCACATGAAATAAATCAAAAGAGCTTGCTTTGTCAGAGTTGGCTGTACATGCAAATGGAAGTCACTAATATAGTACATGGGAAGACAGATGGAAATCCAATGACCCCAAACATTCCTTCTCCTGATCCTAAATGGTGCTGAATTCTCAACAGTGGTTTTAGGTGAAATCACTAACATCTGTTAAAATGGATATGCTTCAAGGAAAAGGGAACTCACTAAATCAGGGCTGATCATTCATTTGATCTAAATAAGATTATAAGATTTCATCTTTAGAAAAGATAAATAAGGGTAGGTTGAATGTATTTTCTAGGCCAGTTTTGGAGGCTGGGATGCTCCTCTGCTCCTGATAGGTAAGGAGACCCAGAAAATACATGGGAAAGAATAGAGAGATTAAAGAAAGAGTTGAAACCTTAATTCAATTGACACATTACAACGTGGAAAAATATCACTGGATCTTAGCAGATAAATGGAATGGGGATGATTGGGTGGTAAATGAATGACAACTTCTACAACAGGGATATTCAGAGATTTCATTTATACAAGTAAGGAAATTTCAAGCAGGATAATTTAGACTGAAAAAAATCGCCAATGCATAAGACAAAATGGTAAGAAAGATTGATCCTTTTATAACAAGGGAGTTGTCAGACTTTTGGATCTTACCACTAGTTTCTGCAGAAATCAGTTAACAAATTCTTAATATACTTAAAATGCGTATAATTCATATTTAGAATCTAGTGTGATGCCAATTTTTCTTTTTAAGCACTAGGGTGTTCCTTTGATATTTTTTGTTCAACTGGGTTGATTCCTTCCTTGTGCACCTAGCATGGTCCCTGACACCCACATCTCTATTTCACTTTGGACCTGTTGTGAGTGAATCTGGCTACTGGAGTCCCATAAGTGGAGGGCCAGAAAAACTCTTAGGCATATTCCTTTCTTTGGCTGTTTACTGGGGCTCATAACCAGCTGTTGAAGTGCTGTAAGGTGGAGGCAGTATCACAAGTGGTGGATAGCACCATGGTTTCCAACTCTGTGGGCCAACTTGGGGCAACAGCCAGTGTGTAAATAACCTATCAAAATACCAGGAATTTGCCTTATGCTATTGTGTCTTTTAAACCTTGTAAAAATTAAGGAAAAGAGTAATTTGTTCACCTTTTTAATTTCTCCTCAGCTCAATGGGAGCCAAGCTCCTGTGTCTCAATAATCTCCAGGGTCAAGTACTTTTCAGGATGAGCAATTTTCTGTTTGTTTTCATGGGATATCCTGATGCTGTCCCCAGGCTCTTCAGAACCTGCAGCTTTGATTTATTTTCTAAAGTCAGCTTCTAAAACTTTGCAAATCTTGTGGGAATCTTTCTACAGTGCAGACTCTGATTCTTAGCTTGAGATAGGACTGGAGAGTCTGCATTTGTCACAAGCTTCCAGGCAAAGTCTTTGCTGCTGTCCTACTTGCTACTGAATTTCAAGGGACTAGGGCATCTACCCTGAAAACTCCAGATGCTAAATAGCTATTTAATTCACAGAGGTTGGAATTGAAGTGGGGCGAGGCCTATGTGTATTCAGACTTTTGTCTCCCCAGAGTCCCTCAAATTCCTAACTAGATTTGGAACCAAAATTTAAATCTGAATTAAATCTCAAAAATTAAATTCAATTAAATTAAAAGAAATGAAATCTCTATTAAAGTGGGGAAACCAGTTAATCCTACCATTTAAGACAGGGAAAATGATAACCCATTTCACAGGTTTGCTGTTAGAATTGTGTAAGAATTTGTATTAAAGTGTTCTGAAAGCAGAAGTACAAAACAAATGTAACAATACTTTTGTAATCATTATTAAAATGTGAAATTCCATGATTTTGGTGATTGTCTGATTCAGAATTAATAACTCTCACTCTCATAAGGGTCTAAGAATACCAAGCTTCAAATTCTGTTTGATACAATGACAATTTCTCCCTGTTTCTGTGCTCAGTGAAAAAGAAGAAAACCTGGTCAATATCTTACTTAGATTGAACCACAACATAATTAAACTATTGTTTTGGATCTACATTAATCACCTTCTTTACAGAGTAACCAATCCAATTCCTAAAATTTCACCAGTTTTCCACCCTGTGAAGTCAGAGTAATAGCTTTTTTGGTGTGATTATCTCTGTTTCCCTCCTGAAGTGGAGAGAACCAATGATGGGTGTACCCTAATAATCAGGATCTGACAAATGCAGAGAAAGCAAAATAATCCTGAGCATGGGGGGATCCCTGGGTGGCTCAGGGGTTTAGTGCCTGCCTTTGGCCCAGGGTGTGATCCTGGAGACCCGGGATCGAGTCCCACATCAGGCTGCCTGCATGGAGCCTGCTTCTCCCTCTGCCTGTGTCTCTGCCTCTCTGTGTGTGTGTGTGTGTGTGTCTGTCATGAGTAAATAAATAAATAATCTTTTTAAAAAAATCCTGAGCTTTTGTATCTCTCTGAGTTTCCTAGAAGACCATAGTGTATTTGCAGTAAAAGTAAACTGGAGGAAACACGTAACTATGACTTACTAGGCTTTATCGCTAATACTTGTCCTTAAAATCTAGGGAGCAATTTAAAAATATGATTGGTACCAAGAATCTAGTGAAGTTAGGAATGACTTAAAGACTTCACTAAGCTGAGTTAAAGGGGGAAAAAGAGGTACGGAGTCATTTCAATAAAATTAAGGAAAAAAAAATAACATGCTTTATTCATTAAGTCAGGTTTGACCATTTACAAGGGAGTGAACATGTTTAAGCACCTACTGTGTGTCAATTGCTTTAGAGAAGACATTTAAAGCAATGCTTGCAACAGCCCTGATAGAATTGATAATCTATACATTTCTTTTCTTTTTTCATATTTAATTTATTCTTGAGAGAGAGAGAGAGAGAGAGCATGAGCTGGGGGAGGAGGCAGATGGAGAGGGAGAGGCAGATTCCCACTGGTTAGGGAGACTGATGCAGGACTTGATCCCAGGACCTTGGGATCACGACTGGAGCCTCAGATGCTTAACCAGCTGAGCCATCCAGGCACCCCCTATAATCTACACATTTTCATAAGAAAAAATAGGTTTAGGGTTACTAAGACCTTGCCCATATCTACAAGATAATACATGTTAGAGCTGGGAATCAGATTTGTCGGACTCTAAATCAATCATTTTCCTACTTCACCGCACTGAAAATGCAGCACTCAGCCATGTGTCGTCCTGAGTTCAATGTACCTAATTTGAAGAGTGCTGTGGAAAGAATGGAAGTATTTAATACAATATGATGTATTTTCAAAACCATTCCACACTGAAGTGTATATAGTGTCTTCTTTAAAAATTAGTGCAAAGGGTCAGGAATAACTTTCCATGCATTTATTATATAAAGGAAGATTATGCTAGATAAGGTTTTGCATTCTAGAAAACACAACTTGTGATCAATCACTGGGAAAAAACACGTTGCCCTAATAGGTAAATTCAGTGAAAATTAAAAAGTCATTATCCCTCAGGTAAGCAGACCAAAACATAGAAACCAAACAGCCCTTACACTTAGCTTCAGCTCCATAAGATTTGGGGCTATTGCACACCAGAACAGCCACCAGGTGCATCTTATTCCTCAGGCATGCCTTCAGTACTTCTTTCCTGATTCTCTTTATGCTTCACATACTTCACTGCAGCAGGGAAACTGGACTGTCTCTTTGACCAGGTTGGTGGCTTAGTCTGATCCCTGTAGACTTTCTCCTATTTCTCATGCCTTCCTTTTAGGACATATCTGAACCTTTGTTATGTGACTGATGTTATGTGAATGATTCCATATTAGAGAGTAATCAAATTTTAGAAGAGGAAGGGATACTAGAGTTCATTTTGGACAATTCTCCTCTCCTTATGGGGAAATTGAAGCACAAAGTAAGGCATGTCATTACTGGCAGAGTTCATATCAGAACCCAGGTGCTGGATGCCAAGACCAGTGTTTTTTCCAGTACACTACATGGTGAGTTCATGTTTGACCCTTTCAAGTAATGTAATACATTCTTGGGTTTTATCTTAGTATTCAAGTCCTTAAACAGAGTTTATTGGTAATAGAATAATTAATTTGAGGTGGTGTGTGTATTGCAAATCTTTGGATACAGAAAAATAGCACATCAGGAACCCAATCAAATTCTTTTTGGAAAAAAAATTCTTTTTTGTTGTTGTTGTTCACATAGCCAAAAGAAGTACAGGGATAGAGCTTCAAGCATGACTACATCTAAGGAATCAAAGTTATTAGCTCATTCTCTCTCTTTTCTCTCCTGTTGCTCTCTCCTTGTCTCCCTCTCTCCTACTTTCTCACCTCTGCTGCATTCCCATGATGAACTAGCAGTTATATTCTCTTTCATGCTGCTTTAATTGTCTCTAAAATGGCATACATTGCTTTTAGAGATGAAGGGTTTTGCCATAAACCAGGGAATAAAGCCAGTTGGAATTCTATGACCCAAGAGACAGGAGAGGTATTTGTATAACACTCCAGCAAAAATGTCCCAGAGGAGGATTCTAATTAGCTTTGCCTGGCTCAAGAGCCCATCTGGGGACTAATCAACATGGCCAGGGAGATGGATTATGATCAGCTCAGCTTAGCCTGGGTTACAGCCCACACATATAGGTGGAATAATGCCATATGTCTGTTTCCAAAGTAGGGATGCAGGTGAGAAAAGACACCAAGATACTACATAATGCCTTTGCTAACTCTCAAATTAGAGCTTGTAGGCTGATACACTCAAGTGAAGAGGTAGTTCTGTTCAAACCTAGAATATTAGTGTTAAAAACTTTAGTACTTTTACACTCACTTCCAATTATCAGCCTTTGGTGAGATAATCCTCTAAAATTTATATATATATATATATAAATATATATATATAATATATATAATATATATGGTATAAATTTACCAAGAATAGATATCTATAGATATATATATATAGGCTCAAAAGCATGAGAAAACGTGGCAAGCAACAGACTTAGGAGTCAAATTCAGCTTCAAACTGTAGTTGAGCTACCTGCCTACCTGTTTGTAGCTCTTTTGAGTAAGCTATGTAATATCTGATTCTTTAGTTTTTCCACAAAATGGGAATACTGTATTCACCTTGCCAGTGTGTGAAGTTAGGTAATTCCTAACGGCATGGAAACTCTCATGCTTTCCTTATACTCTTTCCATCCTCTATGTCTTCTGAAGGGATAGAGGATTTTATAAGAGACTTATAAAGTAGGAAAGTATTCTAGTAGAATACATAGAACAACGATTTCACACAACTGAAGAAAAGGGGATCTCAGAGAGAAAACTGGGAATGAGGTAAACTGATAAAGGTGAGGACAAACTAAAATGTTTGTGAACAGTAAAAACCATCAAATAGAAGGAGCAATGCCATAAAACAAGAGGACAACTCCCATCATTCTCTGAGAGATTAGCTGGATCACTGTAAGGGCATTGTACTTTGGAAGAAGATAGACAAATCAACATTAGTTGGAGAAAGGGACCTGTGAAAATCGTAGGTAATACTGAGTGCCAACTGTCTTTCTGGCAGAGTGGGTTTGTATTTTGTCTAATCTTTACTTTCTAGTCTTTCAGGAATGAAATTATAATTAGGTCCTATATAAAATAGAGGCAGACCTTCTAGGGCTCATATTTGGCAGATTTCAGCTGCACTTGGACCTCATCCTGTGTCCACATCATTAGATCCATGGAGGAGCCCATCCTTGAGGACTGATGAATCACCAGATAAAGTATGCATGCAGGTGCAAATGGATTCCAAAGGAAACCTTGAATGTGGAAAGAAGCCACTGGAAGGTAGCAGTGGGTGAATTTAGGGATGAATTGGAAATGAGAAGAAGGCTAATTTGCTCACATTGCCTTCAGATCTAGGAACGGAAGCATGAAGTGAATTAAATATTGTGAAGTAGTAGATTTTTTAAGAGCTGGACCTCAAGGAACGGAAGCATGAAGTGAATTAACTTTCTGTATATATTGTGAAGTAGTAGATTTTTTAAGAGCTGGATCTCAAAATCATGAGTTTTACACCAAACTCACCAACAAGAATCTAGATCCTCCATGAGCTCTCTTCCTAAAAGTGATAAACATGACCCAGTAATCCCATTCTCAATATTCTTGTGGTCAATGTGTGCTTGTTTTGGTTCAGATCCAAGCCATTTTCCTTGCCCTTTTTTCAATGTATTTACCAAATTAATGACTACACTAAAAATACCTAAATTTTACCCGTGACCAAAACATACACTGAGAATTCTATAGGAGAAAAAAAGCTTCATGTAATTATGATATGAGAATCTACTTGTCAATGCTAAGATTCTAGAAAATAAAAGAAAAATAAACATGATAAACCAATGGTGAACTGGCAGTTATATTCTCCTTAGTGTTGGCCTAATCTATGTGTGTGTGTGTGTGTGTGTGTGTGTGTGTGTGTGTGTGTTTTAAATGGTATGTATTTCCACTAAAGCTGAAATCTTTGATGGGAAATCCCTGGAGTCAAATGGTTGGCATGGCCTCTAGCTGTGGATTTACCCTTCTTAATTTGTCTATCTGTGTAAATTAATAGTTCTGCCTCTTATACCATAGTGATGTCTTTTGGAGGTGGGCTGTTATTAAGCAAGTTTATATTAGTAAAAAAACAAAAATATCACAAAGGCAGTCATAATTCTTAGTCAATGATCGGGAGACACTTCTTTTTCCTTGTCAGATTCTAATTTAATTAAGACATTTTTTTTAATTTTTTTTATTTATTTATGATAGTCACAGAGAGAGAGAGAGAGGCAGAGACACAGGCAGAGGGAGAAGCAGGCTCCATGCACCGGGAGCCCGACGTGGGACTCGATTCCGGGTCTCCAGGATCGCGCCCTGGGCCAAAGGCAGGCGCCAAACCACTGCGCCACCCAGGGATCCCCAAGACATTTTTTTAAATAAAGCATTAAATGAAAGATTCAGGGATGTAAAGAGATCAGTTGGAAGAGGATTTAAAATATGTCTCTTTATTTCCAGGTCATTAAGTCATAACCGAGTATGATCTATATTCAATGCCTCTGTAAAGCCTCTACGTTCTTTAAACGCGTCAACTGTCTGGGCAGATTTAGCACCCCATCGTGTTTTTCAGGAACAGAGAAAAAAGTGGCCTATCACCAGATCTAAGTGGATGGCTATATACTACATATCCTTTCAAAGAACCAAGATAATTTAAATTTTCCTTTCTTAGGATGCTTCTAAGTCTCTAAGAGAAATGTCACAACACAGCATGCATTCAGAATTTTTTATAATCATCTGTTAATTAAAAAAACAACAATTTATCTCCACCCTCTTATTCTAGGTTATCTGGGGGCTGGAAGAGTCTCAAATTTGCTCTACCATGATTTCTTATTGACTCTTTCTAGGTACTTTTTTACAGTAGAGGGCACATTGTCAAACAGGCATATGGTCAAGGTCTGGCTTACTGAGACAAAAGTTTTCCACGGTTCCTAGGAAATATATGCTATTTTAGCTTGCATTCTTCTGAATTTTTAGTTTGAGCTTTTTAAAAAATCAATACTGATAAATCAATATTGATTAGGACTTTAATACAGGCTCATCCAATGTTTTCAGGTTTTTCTCTTGGTGCTCTGTCAATAAAAACATTGTTTTTCAGGACTGGCTAGTGAACTCTTCTCCAATCACCAATAAACTTTGTGGAATT
The DNA here is from genome assembly GCF_905146905.1 of Nyctereutes procyonoides. Lineage (NCBI taxonomy): Eukaryota > Metazoa > Chordata > Mammalia > Carnivora > Canidae > Nyctereutes > Nyctereutes procyonoides. The sequence goes on along the minus strand of NW_026575030.1, from coordinate 6,118,763 downwards.
ATCAGCATATTACCTTATTTTTATATTTAAACTATAATGTAATTTTGAGATGCAGCTTATATTCCAGATACATCATTAAAAGGGATTGTGAATATTTAGTGAAAATAGAGGACAGAAACTTTTGTCAACTTCTGAGGACAAATGGACATTGGTGGTTTTTCTCAATAATGCTATTATGGTATGTATCGTACCTACAAAAGAATAGTGGGTGTTTGGAAAAACATGGCAAATATACAGACAGGTGTCTAAAAGACCTTTATGTTCATCAGGTTAGCAGAATGAATGAGGAAAGTTAAGGAATACTTCTTACCCAATGTAAGAAATTCCATGATAGCAAAATGCCTCAAAATTCTCAGGTGGTGCAATCATGTATTCTGTAGAAATTGTTTAGGGTCTTTTCTTTGGCCTCAATTATTTCATGAAATCTGTAGCTCCTTATGCAGTACAAAAAACAATTCAGAAAAGAAAGATATGTAGGCTTGAGGGAGAATATTTTCCTATCTGTGACACATTATAAAAATGTAAATTAGATGGCAGATTATTGCTCAGAGTTTGCAAGCTCTTTCAAAGGCAATAGAAGTGTGTAACATACTCATATTTGAGAATGCATGGGAAGCTATTAAAATTTTAATATTTCAGCCTGTGAGCAGCATACCACATTCAATATATTTAGTGAACATCTTCACAATTAACTTCTAGGACGATGAAATTGCACTTTTTTATGAAGATGCAACATGACAACTATGGTCAACTGGATGCTTCTTCAATATTTTCCCCCCTTGGAGCTCCCGAGAGTTATATTGTCTGAAGGAGTTGCCAAAGAAAAGGAGATAACTGAGAAAATAGAATTGACTTGAATAGAATCTTGTGGAGATTCTAAGAGACTTGGCATCTTTGTCAACTTGCTGATGACTGGCTTATTAGTGTGCTCCCATATTTATGACAGATAAGAGTTCTCTAATTAGTGTGGGAATAATAAATTATAGTATATAATAAATCATGATCCCCTACACATGGACCATTAAGATATTTGGTGTTAGGTCTCAAAAGGGTTAATAAGTGGAAATTAAATGTTCTTATGCTTATCTTGGTTCCTTCTCTCAGCCTCTGGCCCTATAAGCTTTGGGGAGATGAGGAGAACAAGAAAAGTATGTGAGGATGAGAATGAATGGTTATTTACTCTTAACCAAAAGCAAATCTGGAGCCTATGGAAGAAAGCTGAGTACTGGTTGAACAATCAATTTGAAAATTTTCTCTCTTAATACATTACATACATTAAACAAATCTGGAGAGTACACTTTTGATTATAATCAAGCTTAAATTTTATTTTGGCTCAGGATATCATCCAGTGATCTGTCTCATCCAATGACCTGCCTTTTCCGCTTTCCTTTTGACTCCTTTGACTTCCTATATTCTCTTAGGTCTCTACTTGATCTCACTGATTACTTAGGTTCTCAGAGAAGAAAGAGCATGGGATGGGAATATTAATCACTAGGTAGTAGGAGCTTTATTTTCTCTCATTTATATTTACATTAATGAGCTCTAAGCCAGTAAAGAATTTGGGATAAAGATGGACATGGTTTCTTCTCCCAGATCTCCCAGATATCCCTTCTTCCAGTGCCCCTCCTCTCAATAAATGGCACCATGAGTCACCTATTTTCTTGCACAATAATCTTGGTATGATCCTGGACTTCTCATCTTTTTCTACATCCAATCCATAAGCAAATCCTGTCAACTCCACCAATAAAATCTATTTGGAATCCCTTCATGTCTCACCTCTTTCTCTCCCACCATCTTAGTCCAAGCCACTATTATCACTAACTTTAATTAATGCCTCCTAATTGATCCCTCTCCTTCTGCCTCTGCTCTAATCCCATCTTTTATTCTTCTCATCTTAACTCGTCATCCAATGGCTCCTCATTGTATTTGTAATAAACTCAAACCCTTACCATGACCTACAAGTCCATACTTTATCTTACCTTTTACTTTTTATCCTATCTCATTTCCTAACCTTTCATTTCCATTCAGGATACTCCTGCCAAAATCTTCCTTGCTCTTTCTCAAACATTCCAAGAACCTTCATATTTTAGAGTCTTTTTACCTTATTTTCTCTCTGCTTGGCAAGTGCTTCTAGAAATTTACATGGTTTTCCCACAACCCTGACTTCATTAAGACCTCTGTTCTAAAGTCACTTTTTCAGAAAGGTCTTTCCTCCTCACCTTATCTAAAGTGGCATTCATGGGGTGCCTGGGTGACTCAGTCAGTTAAGTGGCTGCCTTTGGTTCAGGTCATGAGCCCAGGGTCCTGGGATAGAGCACTCCGTTAGGCTCCTTGCTCAGCTGTGAGTCTGTTTCTCCTTTTCTCTCTGCTCCTCTGCCTGCTTGTGTGTGTCTGCTCTCTCTCTCTCTCTCAAATAAATAAAATCTTTAAAAAAATAAAGTGTAATTCTTACTCTTCTCTATACCCTGTTCTGCTTTTTTAAATAGCATTTGTCACTTCTTGACACACACACACACACACATATATTTGTTTATTATCCCTATTCTCTACAAGAATATATGTTTTATGTATTTAGCAACTTCTATGTTACATGCACCGCTGCCCCTAGCACCAAAAGCAATGATTTACATACTATACACTAATGAAATATTTATTGAATGAATAGCTAAATGGTTATCTCTGCAACATGTTAAAATTACATATTGGTTCTTTCCTCACTTTTAGCCTAGGATTTAACTATCATAAAATCAAGTTTTCATTTTATCCAAGTTTCTAGGAAAGATAATCAGAAACCAGATGACTCTTTGCCCTTTTACTTTTACTATCATGAATAGAAAAAAATACTTCATAAGATTAAAAAGAGTTTAAAAAATAACACTGGTCACCTCTCTTACTGAAAATCTAAGACCACAATGCTTTCATTTCTTCCTTTCCTTCTTTTACAGAGCATATGGAGCTGAGAAAATGACAGATAGGTCAGTGATGGAATTACTTAGTACTTCCTGAATGAGGATGTAATTTTTATATCAGGCATCAATAGTCTATGTGGCTCTGGGGATTGAGTTGGATGTTCAGCTTCTATTTCTGGACTTCTGACGGGTTTGTTGGGTGACCTTTGGATAGTTAATGAGTTACCAGTGTTGACAAGGGTATGGTAAAGATTGATGATATGGATTCTATAAATTGCTCAGAACTCTTTGGAGAAAATTGTATGCCACTTTCTTTCTCATATTTAATGGCTTTATATTATTAAACAACCTAAAAGACAGACATCCACTTCTGTCAATGACAGAATAGTTTCTATCAGACCAATATTCTTATTTTCAACAACTATAAAAGCTATATAAAATGATTTTCGCGGGATCCCTGGGTGGCGCAGCGGTTTGGCGCCTGCCTTTGGCCCAGGGCGCGATCCTGGAGACCCAGATCGAATCCCACGTCGGGCTCCCAGTGCATGGAGACTGCTTCTCCCTCTGCCTGTGTTTCTGCCTCTCTCTCTCTCTCTGTGACTATCATAAATAAATAAATTAAAAAAATAGAATAAAATGATTTTCGCAAAGTAACAATTTGAAGATATAAGAGCAGGAATGAACACATACAGAATTTGAAGGACCAAGATCACAGAAAAAAAAAAGAAATGCATTGAAATGAGCCCAACATTCTTTACCACGTTTGCATTTGAAATATTTGCTGATTTTTAACGTGTGAATGATGATAGGGCTAGAAGCCAACTGGCAGATTAAAAGCTAAAAATATTAGTAGCACTTTTGATAGTCTCATTTCACTAGAGTGAAAAATAATTAGAATTCAAGACTAACCAAGAATGAGAAGACTACTGAAAATCCAACATCATCAGAAAGAAGACAAACTAAAATATTTCTAAACTCTTAATACGAGCAGCATTTTCTTAAAACTATCTAAATTTCTTATGAATTTGGGGTTAACTGCTTCTACTATAACTGCCTGCCAAACAAAAATAAAATCTGTCTAAAGGAAGACAGTATCATATAGAATCATTACAAGATTATAGAGACAATTCTTAAATTCCAAGAAAATTACCAAATATGCGAGTAGACAAGATCAGTTGACTAAAATAGAACTCATGGAAAAGGGGTGCCTGGGTGGCTCAGTGGTTGAGTGTCTGCCTTTGGCTCAGGTCATGATCCCGGGATCCTGGGATACAGTCCAGCATCAGAGCCTGCTTCTCCCTCTCCTATGTCTCTGCCTCTCTGTGTCTCTCATGAATAAATAAATAAAATCTTGAAAAAAAAACCCCACAGATGACTCAAATATAGGAATTATAACAAAGTAAGACTTTTCATTTTCTTAACAGTACTTTTTTTTTTCTAAGATTTTGTTTATTTGAGAGAGTAAGCATGAAAGGAGGGTGGGGGGAGAGGCAGAAGGAGAAGGAGAAGCAGGCTCCCCACTCAGCAGGGAGCCCAATGCAGGGCTGTTTCCAGAACCCTGAGATCATGAGCTGGGCCAAAGGCAGATGTTTAGCTGACTGAGTCACCTAGGCATACCAACAGTATCTTCCAAAGAATGAAATATTCTAAATTTGGTGAAGTCCAATTTATTTTTGTATGGGTTGTGTTTTTGTAATACTGTATTAAGAAATCTTTGCCTCACCCTAGATAACAAAGATTTTCTCCTATGCTTAGAGAAAAAGCAATATAAAATTATAATGGAAGGATGAGTTAATAAGGGAAATTTTAAAATGCACTTTATTGTATTAGTAAAAATAAAAGAGTAAAGCCATCACTATCTCCAGATTTTTTTTAAAAAAGGAAATAAAATTTAACATTCATGTTGACAAGCTATTAATAGGAAATAACTTCTTTATTGTGATAAACCTATATACAAACAAAACTATAACAAATGTTATCCTTAATGATTAACACTGGGAGTCTGCCCTTTGTGATCAAGAACTACACAGAGGCCCACTATCATTATTCCTGTTCAACACTGTACGTTAGCCAGTACGGTAGACAAAAAAAAAAAAAAGGAATTAACATGTGTAAATTTTAGAGAGGACAAAATTAAACTATTTTTTTTCTTTTTTTGTATTCAACATGACTGGGGGCCTATAAAATCCAAAAGAATCTTGTAAAAAGTACTAGAATTAATAACAGAGGTTTTTTTCCCAAAGATTTTATTTATGTATTCATGAGAGACACACAGAGAGAGGCAGAGACATAGGCAAAGAGAGAAGCATGCTCCCTGTGGGGATCCTGATGCAGAACTGGATTCCAGGACCTCGGGATCATGCCTTGAGCCAAAGGTAGATACTAAACCACTGAGCCACCCATATGTCCCAACAATTAATAAGAGAGTTTGACAAGATAGTTGGATCTATATTTAAAAAAATACAAAGATATTCATATATTTATCAGAATGAAACAGAGAAAATAAAACTTAAAGAATAACATTTAGTGTTATTTCAAAAATATGAAATACCAAGAATAAAATCTACACTGAAAAATAAAAATAAAAAAAGATTTAAAAATTACACACTTGCAGTAATATAAAGATATACCATATTTACTGATAAGAGAACACAATATTTTAAAGCTATAAAGTCTCACTGAATTTATTCTTAGATTTAATGTATTCCTAGTCAATATCTCAGTAGGTTTATGGAGCTGGAGGGGGAACAGTGAGTAATAGCAAGTATTTGTGAAGATATGGAGTAACTCCATGGGACTTTCTTACATTGCTGGTGAAAGTTTTATTTATGTATTTATGTATTCATTGACTTAGATTTTATTTACTTATTTATGAGAGACGCAGAGAGAAGCAGAGACACAGGCAGAGGGAGAAGCAGGCTCCCTGCGGGGAGCCCGATGCAGGACTCGATCCTAAGACCCCGGGATCACAACCCGAGCCAAAGACAGATGCTCAACCACTGAGCTACCCAGGTGCCCTGCTAGTGGAAGTTTAAATTGGCTCAATCATTCTGGAAAATTCTGTGTCAGTATCCACTAAAGCAGAGTCTAAACAAACCCTATTACCCAGTATTTTCTCCTATGTAGCAGAAATATGCAAATATGCGCAGCAAAGGTCATGCAACATATTCATAGAAGCACAATTGGTAATCGTCAAAACTGGAAATAACTCAAATGTCTATTTGTAGTAGAATATATAAATAACTTAGAGTCCATTCAGTGGACTTCTATATAACAATAAGAAAGTACAAATTATTGGTAATATAAAAACATGAATTAATGCTCTAATCACGTTGAACTAATGAGGTCTTACATAAAGTTACATAGTCTGATTTTATTTATACAAAATTAACAGTCAAAACTAATTTTGGGAAATAAAAGTCACACAAGAGTGATAATCTTTGTTGTGGGAATGAGGAGAGTGAGCTAATGAGCAGAGAGGGGGGATGATTTTGGGATCTGTGATGAGGGTCTCTGGTCTCAGTGATGAAGGTGAACATCTCAATATGTTTACTTGCAAAAATTCATTCAGCTATACACTTATGATTTGCATTCTTTTTAAGTGTATGTCATACCTTAAATAGTCACTTTAAAAATACATACATTAAAACAATTCTATAATTCCTATTAATCTAAAAGTATAGTGTCTGGAACACTGTGCAATGTGATCAAGTTTCGATTAGCATATGAGCATCGTGTGGTTTATCAATCATCTTGGAAAAAATAATTCCAGATAGATTTCTCAACATTATTAATGTCATTCTTCTTTGTCATTCTTTGCCTGTGCACTATTTTGCTGTTTGCATTTGAGTTTCACAATTAACAAATACAGAAAATAATTTGGAAGGCATAGCATTTTCAAAAAATACTTAGGTAACATATGGCAAAACAAGCATACATAAATTTCAGATTATTAGCCTCTTGGGATTTTCTGCACTTTCTGTTTAGGCTTAGCAACAAAATGAGAAGCTGACAATCTCATAGTATATTGTTTCTTTGAGAAATAACATCTCTAAAGGCCTAACTGATGCATATACATCTGATCTACTCCTCAAGGAATACAAACTCAGATGTCTACAGGGACCAGTTGGAAGCAGAAAGGAGGTAAATGGGCTGGGTAAAGTGGCAGAAAATCACTAAATACAAAATAAATGGAACCAGCAGAAGAATGATGATGAATGACATCTGACACCAGGAATTGATGGGAGCTCTTGTAAAATGGAGAACACATGTTCTCTCCAAGGGATGGCACTCTGTCTACATGCAGGCTCAAAGGCACACTGTGTCCAATTGTTTTGCTTTGTGAACAGAAATATGGAGCCCAGAGTTTGGTATGTAAGTATCTTGATGTTAAAATATCAGTAATTAGGGGTGCCTGGCTCGCTCAGTTGGTAGGGGATGCAGCTCTTGATCTCGGGGTCATGAGTTCAAGCACGACATGTGGCATAGGGTTTAATTAAAATTAAAAAAAATACATACAAAATTTTGATAAATAATTCAGAAGTTTATAAAATACTGCGTACTAAAACCAAACCTGATAAATCTGTGTGTGAGACCCAGCCTCTTTCCATACTATGCTTTAATAGAAAAAAAAGTTTCCAAACCCCAATTGTGGAAGTAACTGTTTTTCTGAAGAGTAGATGACTTTGTTTTATGTTATGGATTCTGAATTGTGTGGTGATAAGGTTTTCCACTTTGCTCTGGTCACTGGAATCCAGATCTGAATTTATGATCTGTCTTTATATGGTACACTGACATATATATATACATATACAGTTAATTTGTTACATATTCATTTATTTTGTTAAACTTACCTCCAGTTTCATGTCATAATCTGTGCTTATTTGGCCTTTAATTTTTCCACCCACTTGGCTTTACACTGTGTTTTTTATATGACACTGCATATTTTAAAGTTGCTTTAAATATTTTTGGAATAGAGTCAGTTCCGTATACATCAGTCAAGGGCGTCAAACCACAGTGATATAAAAAAGGCCACTTTACAAAGAAAGGTATTTAAATGGCTCATAAATATATGAAAAGACACTCCATTCACTAATTGTCAGGGAAAATCAAATTATATCACGATGAGTAATCTCAGAATGATTAGAGTAGCAAACCTAGAGGGGGAAAAAGAAAAGGACATGATTACATAGGCAAAGTCTTTATAAAGATACAAGAGGTGTCCTACGAGTATTGCATCTAATATACGTTAATCCAACAAAAAGAAACTGAAACATGGCTAGGAAAAGGAAAGACACTCAATCATTTACAAACACTTCAGAAAGGGAGTGTCATGGCCAGGGGATCAGTGCAAAATCTTATTATGGAAATGCCCATCTCAGGTCCCACATTCATATGGAGATGTTCACAACCACTCCTACAAAATAATATTAAAGTATTCACATCAGAGATCTCTGTGTCATTGCACTAACGCAACCAAAATCAAACATCCCTATAAATATATATCATAGTCCCACAGACAGTTCCCAGAGAGGAAGATTTCACTGAACAGAGGATCTATTCTATTGCAATTATACATAGATCTTCTGTTAACATTTGTGCTCTGAAACGGAGATACTCCATCTCTGGGTCCTTGAGAAGCTGATGCCTCTGGTCTCTCAAAGTTCATAGCTGAGCTCTTATAAATTTTCCAAGGTGATATCTTTCTGAAAGCCAGCCAGCTAGTTGTCTTTGTAAGATTATAAATCTTTTATTTCAATTGCTTACTGTGAGCAGACCCACACAGATAAGAGTTTACATTCAAGAAACAAGAAAGTTACCATGTAATAAACATATGCTGCATGAACGGCTGAAAATTTTACTTAATCCTTGCAGTGACAATGAACTCTGTGTGTGTGTATGTGTGTGTGTGTGTGTGTGTGTGTTTCCATTTTGCTGATAAAGGAACTGAAAGGAGGAGAAAATAAATTTTCAAAGATTACACAATTTGCATGTCGTAGATAGAGAATTTCAATCCAGATCTGCCTCACTTTAGAACCTTTGCCTTATTCCTCAAGACTCTTCACGTTGAGTCTTCAATAATGGACAGAAGTGATTTACAGAATTGAAGAACTGTTTAGAGCCCAGGAGACCTCAATTATGTTGAATAGTCCTTTAATTAACCTGTTATAGACATTGTGAAAAACAACCTCTATAGCTAGCCACTTTCAAATCCAGGCCAGTGATTATTGCTATAGAAGGCTTCTAAATCATTCTGTAAAAATACCTGAGAAGAATGCTTACAAGGTATTCAGTAATTTGGGCAGGCTCATATAGACAATTTCAGAAGCAGCAAGGGATGCTAAATATTTATTTTCCATACTTTACTCTCTGGAAGTTTATTCTGCATGTAGGTATGCTAGGAAATGCTGACACAGTGAATCTGACATTTTCAAGGACTATAGTGGTCCTTTGGAGGACAGCTCTATATAACCTGCTTACTGGGTTTCCAAAGCCTTTGGATATTTTATGACAGATCCTCATGACTTCTATTTATAGAAACATTCCTTGTAAAGAGATGCCATACATTATAACCTGATTTCTGGCAGGGATAAATTGTCTTACATCCTGTTCTCCCCTTGTCCCCATTAGTAAGTGACAGAAAAAAAAAGCTCTTTAAAGCAGTAAAAGAGGAGTGTTGTAGGCAAATGTCACTAACAATTCTAGCATAATTGCCAGAATGAAAAGAAAACTCCAGAAATTGTGGCCTGTGAAATTAATTAGCCTTCCATTTAATGTATGGATACCACACTACGTGTGGCCAGCGACACAAGACACAATCTGATTTGCACATTTTAACTTGAAATATAAGTGTGTCTGATTTGAAGGTGAAGGCAACAAGAGAGTGTTGCTGCCTTTTGTCTTGTCATTCCTGAATAGAAACTAAACAGCTTTGACTTTGCAAATGAAGCAGCCTTAGAAGTTTCCTCATTGTGTCAGCTCTGAAGGAATCTGACTTCCTTCCTTCTTTGACGGGGCTTTCCTGTTGGGCAAACTGACAGTGAAATTTCAGCCTTTTTTTTTTTCTCTCTGCACATTTCTACGCATCACTCATTGCTTTCATTCACTTAACAATTCAGGGGGTAAAGTTTTGTTATTGCTTGCAATTATTGTCATACACCCCATTCGTTTAATTGGTGCCCAGACTTTTAGATACAGAAGCCATTTTGAAAGGAATTTCATTGGCTCTAACACGGACATGCAGTTATTACAAGTGTAACATCCAACAATCCATTGATCATCAAGAAGCACTTAGGTTATCTGTGCACTCCCAGTAGTTCATATCTGCTTTCTAACTACATAAACTCCAGAAAAAATAAAAGAGTTGGATTGGGTAAGTCACTTAGAAATCTATAAACTTAAGCCCATGTCTTTGATCTCCCTTGATAAACTGCAAGTAGAAGAAAATTAAGTAGCTTGGCCAAAGAAATTCCTGTGACTATTTCCTTGCTTGAATAATTGTTTAGGAAACGGCTAATATATTGGTAGATTAGTGGTCTTGTTACATAAAGTAATTTTTAATTAAATGACATAAAGGATTAAAATCTCTCTGAATATAATTCACCCTATTAAACACCATCTGCCTTATGATATTGATTCTTTCATTTGATACAAAATAAAATGTCTTAACTGCAAAGCCGCGTCAATGTGAAGAATGAATAACAATTACTGAATTATTGGAAGTATTGCTATGTTTTTGTTTTCTCCCCTTTAATCAGATGTCAGAGCTGTTGAAAATAACCAATTATAGGTAACATTAATGCTTTAATTTTAAGCATTCTCACATTACGCAGGATTCTCCAGTCACATCAGAAGGAACACCAGGATGGTTAGATTGTATTGTGGACTCCTCTCTTGTCCAGAGATTGTGCTTTTTCCAGAAAAGGATAGTGACACTTCCTGTTTGGAGTTAGACAAAAGTCCTTTAAATCCAAAGAATAGACCTGAACTAGAATACTTGCAAACCCATGATCACTGCAGTCTTTACCTGCCTGTCATCAAGCTGAGTCAGATGGCAAATCATAAATGGAGTTCCCTCATTTAGAATGAAAAATACTTGTCGCAGAACTATATGATCTATACAGCCAGCTCACTCACTCTCTGCTATGCAGATCTACATTGGAAACTAGGTAATAACCTCAAGAAAACTATCTTAATAATGAAGATAACAAGTCCTGATGCATATATTTCAAAACAGTGATGATATTGCCATTCGAAGTGCAGTAGTTCAAATTCACAGACAATTCTCTCTCCAAAATAAGAAAGACTTTTTCAATAAGGTTAGATTGTTTAAAATTCTATTGGCTAAACACCATCCTCAAATTTGAGTGAGATTATGGTACAATTAAATTATTAGCCATGGATCCAAAAAGCCCTCATCTTTCCCATAATCACATTTTAATGTAGAATCCTCATTATAGATAGAAAATAAGTAATACAAGGCAAACAACAGTGAAGGTTATGTTTGCTCATTAGCTGGACAGTGGCTCCAAATGCTGATGAAGAATTCTAGTAAGTTGGCCAGAACAACATGGAGGGTTTCTTTGTCCAAGTCTCATTCAGCGAAGCAGGCTCAGATCAACGCAGACCTCAAGAATTGCTCTATCTCACCACCTCCCCACAACTACTCCAGACTATTGTCTTGTATTTGCAAAGGAAATGAAACTGGAGATAGTCCAATGGAGAAAGGTTAGATCCCAAGGGTCTAATATGACTCCAGCAGAGATTACACTAGCCACAGGAGGAGCTATTGTGTGGGACAATGAAAGTCCAAGGAGAGAGACAATCTGACCATGGAGTTGTTCTTAAGGACTACTTTGCTGCATAGAGTATTTGGAGTTTTTCTTTCAGTGCTTTGGATATATCATCTTACCCTCTCCTGGCATTAAGGTTTCTGCTCAGGAATCTGCTGATGGCCTTTTGGGGGTTCTCTTGTAAATTACAAACGTCTTCTTTCTTGTTACTTTTAAGATTCTTTCTTAGTCTTTGACTTTTGCAGTTTTATTATAATGTGTCTTGAAGAAGATTTCTTTAAATTGCATTTGCTTATTGAATATGAGTGTCATGAACTTAGATGCCCATTTTCTCCCCAGATTTGGGAAGTTTTGAGCCATAACTTCTTTTTTTAAAGAGATTTTATTTATTTATTCATGAGAGACACACAGAGAGAGGCAGAGACATAGGCAAAGGGAGAAGCAGGCTCCCCATGGGGAGCCAATGCGGGACTTGATCCTGGAACCCCAGGATCATGACCTGAGCTGAAGGGAGACACTCAACCACTGAACCACCCAGGTGCTCAGAGCCATAACTTCTTTAAATAACTTTTCTACTCCCTTGTCCCTTTGTTCTCCATCTGGGACTTCTATATTGCACAGATTGTTTCTTTTAATGATTTATTGTGTAGGCTTTCTTTAAATCTTTCATATTCTTTCTCCTTGTTCTTCTCCTAACTAGATCATTTCAGATGTCCTGCCTTCTAATTCCCAGATTGTTTTTTCTGCTTGAGCTGTTTTGTTGTTGATGCTCTCTATTGTATTTTTCAGTCCATCCATTGTATTCTTCATCTCTAGAATTTTCTTTTGGTTCTTCTTCTTCTTCTTTTTTTTTTTTTAATGATTTCTATCTCTTGGTTAGACTTCTCATTTTGTCCATGTGTTGTTTTCCTAATTTCATTGAATTGTCTTTGTGTGTCTTCCTGTACCTCACTGGGCTTCCTTAAGATGGTTATTTTGACTCTTTACTGGGTAAATCACAGATCTCCGTGTTTTGGGGGGCTGGTTACTGGGAGATTATTGTGATCCATTGGTGTTATTAGGTTCCTTTGATTTTTTGCGTCTCTTAAAGTTTGGCATTGCTGTCTTCCCATTTGAAGTAGCAGTCACTTCCTCCAGTGTTTACTGACTGACTTCTGTTGGTCCTGCCAGAGATTCTGAGGCTTTCTCAAACCATCAGTGCTATGCCTCCTCCATGCTTCTTGCTTTCTCTGGTGGTAGAATTATTAAACTTTCATCATCTTATTGTGCACCAGGCATGTGCAGACAGCCTCTTCTTTTTGCTTTCCCACCGAGGGAACTATAATTCAAGTTTGTGGTCTTTCCCTGGCCCACAGCCTTGGGGCAGCTTTCTGCACATGCTTGCTAGCTGTCTGCAAAGCTCATTTTCAGTGCCACTGGGAGCATGCACAAGGAGTAAGCCATAGGGTGAGGGAGGCTGAGGTGTGTGGAGCAGTGGAGGTGCCTATGGACCAGTTGAGAGGATCTATGGGCAAGGCATTCCTAGATGCTCATGGGTCAGCTTCTTTGTCGAGGCTGTGAAGCAGTTAATGGGGTCCATATCTCTTTAATGCCCTTCAAGAGTTCTAGCTGCCATTTTCCCAGCCTCTTCCTATCCCCTGGTCATGTAGCTCACAACTCCAGATGATACAAGAGATAAATGGACCCATTTAGTGTTCTGCACAACTGTGCAAGCTAGGAGTTCAGTCATATGCTCTCATTTTTCCTGGCAGGAGAAATAACAGGCAAAGAAAGTTTCTCTTGACATTGAGCTATGCTACCTTGGAAGATGGGTAACACAGGTAAAGTGAAGTTAGTCTTCTTAACTTCTTCAATGCATTAAAACTTGCATTTTTTGTTCCACCAATGTGCTGAAACTTACCTGCCAGAAACCCAGACTTCAACAGAGACTTTCTTGTCCATGGATGATTGTCTTTGATAATATTCTTCAGGGCTCCTAGAGTATAGAGAGGGTCTGGAGATGGTTCCTGGACCACTCATTGCCTCTGTGTCTTCTTCTCCCATTTATAAGTGGCTATCTTCAGAAATGAAATGCGTATGGTCCAATACTATTATGCCATCAAGTTATGAAGTCACAGGAACTGTTCTATTCCCAGAAGGTAGGTGACTTGCATTTCTGTATTCTATTCCACTGTGAGTTGGAATTAAACTAGGGAGGGATAAAAAGTTGGTGGAGGAGAAAGAGAAGGGGAAACAAGGAAGATAAAAATGTAGACATTTAGAATGGATTGCATTAGTGTGCTAGGGGTATCCTAAGTAACAAAACACAACAAACGAGGTGGCTTAAAACAACAAACTTTTATTCTCTCACAGTTCTGGAGCTAGAAGTTTGAAATCAAGGTGTTAGCAGGGCTGTGCTTTCCCGAAAGCCTCTAGAAGAGGAAACTTCTAGGCCTCTATCAGCTTCTGGTGGCCGTGGCATTCCTTGGCTGTGGTAGCATCATTCTGATCTCTGCTTTGGCCTTCCCATGGCCACCATCCCTCCGTATCTCTGCCTTTTCTTCCTATAAGGAACTCCAGTCATATCGGGTTAGAGGCTCCTTCAATCTGACCTCATCTTGACTATTGCATGTGCAATAACCTTTTTCGCAAATAAGGCCTCATTCTGAGGTATGGTGGGTTAGGAATTTGGGATATATCTATCTATATATATATATTAAAGACATATAATATATAATATAAATATTATATTATTAACTATATTATTATTAATTATATTATTATATATTATTATAAATATTAATAAAATATAGAATATATATTAAAGATTTTATTTATTTATTCATGAGAGACACACAGAGAGAGGCAGAGACACAGACAGAGGGAGAAGCAGGCTCCATGGAGTCCAATGCGGGACTTGATCCCAGGACTCCAAGATCATGCCCTGGGCCAAAGGCAGGCGCTAAACTGCTGAGCCACCCAGGGATCCCCGAGGACATATTTTTAGAGAGGCAAAGGTCAACCCATAGCATGGGTGAAAGGAAAAAAAAATAGAGGAAAGAAAGAAATGAAATAGGGATATAGAGATGGAGGAAAGAAAGAAGGAATGAAAACAGAATGTAGGCAAGCAGACAATAGAAGGAAAGAATTATAAAACACAGATGAGCAGCTTTTTCCTTCCCCATGTGGGGTTGGGGCATTACAGAAGGAAATGGTTCAGATAGGAAAAGACACCTTTGATATTTTTCAGGTTAAGAGATTATAAAATTAGGGGCACTTGTGTGACTTGGTTAAGCATCTGCCTTCAGCTCAGGTCATGATCCCAGAGTCCTTGGCTCCCTGCTCAGCAAGTAGTCTGCTTCTCCCTCTCCTTCTGTTCCTCCCCAACTTGTGCTCTCTCTCTCTCTCTCTCTCTGAAATAAATAATTAAAATCTTAAAAAAAGAGATGACAAAGTTATTAAAATAGTGGTTTAGCACATATTAAATACATAATAGATTTCACTTAATTAATTCATTTTTGTTTACTGATTGACTAAGGATTGTATGGTTGAAAAAGAAAGCCCCGACAATGTCAAGATCTAATTAAGAAATCTTGGAAGAACAAATAGAACTTTAAAAATTGTGCGTAATGAAATTTATAGTAATCAATATCAGATATTAACTTTCTCTCTTTATGTTTCCTCTTTTTTCATCTCCTAATAACAAAGAATAACATGTGGCTCCATTCTATAAGATGCATTTCGGGATATGTATCCTGGAAGGTAACAACCCTTGCCTCATTCAAACTTACAGTCCACTTGCCTGGTTGTCAACAAAAGACACAGTCTTCCCATCTAAACACCATCATAATATAAATACAATAAAGTAACATGAACACAGATAATATGAATTTGAGAAGTTCAAAGGAGGAAGAAATCATTTTCAACATTTATGATAGAGATTAATAGACTCAAAACAAAAATGCAATAATATATGGAAAATACCGTAGAAGACTGATCCAGAAAAGCTTCATGATGAAGGTAGAATTTTCAGTGTATAGGATTTGTTTAGGTAGGTTTGTGGGGTGTGTGGAAGGAAAGTCCCCACAAGACCTCAAATTTGCCTACACATCCACACCTCTTTAAGACTTTCCAGCCTTGCTGTCTGATAACTTAGTTTTTAGTCTATGTAATAATAACTAGGTAAATGATAAGAGAAGCCCCTCAAAAGTCTGAGAGGGATTCTAAGTGGTCCATTCTCTTAAATATTGCTTGCCAATAATCCTCCAATCCAAGATGATAAGGACAAGTTCCCATCATGAAATAACTATAAGATTCTGTGATCTTGGATAAAGCAGCCTAGAAGGAGTTTGTGAAGTGGCCTAGTACACTATCATGGTCCTACAGGACTGACTGGTGATTGGTCCACTACCACTTGGCTCCAAGTCTGGTTTGCAACTATATCTACAACAATTCTCTGTCCCCACTGTCAGGGCTCATCATTTATCTAGCACTCACTGTTAACCAAAGACACTGAAATTATTCTGTGCCAGTCCCTAGTTCCAGTGACATGTAGTTACATTTAGTTTGTTTCCTGGGTACTGGTCATTAGGAAAGCTTCTCCATATGTGAACCCACAGCCTTCATCGGTTCATGAGCCTAAAATGTTAAACTTACTTGAAGGATTGTCCTAACTCTGTGAACTCTGTGTCATTCTCTCTCTCTGGTCTTCGATTCATTATATCAGTAAAGTTTCTGAGTTATAAATAAGAGATTGTTCCTAGTGTTAATTTTAATTGATTGTTTTCAATTTATAATAAATTGCATGTATTTAAACATAGAAGTTAAATAATGAGTTTTGACATACATAAATACCCATAAAATTGCAATAAAGATAATAAACATACATATTTACCCCCAAAGTTTCATTGACTCCTTTTGGAATTTCTCCCTCCAAACCCTCCCCATCAGTTTCTAGCCCCCATTCTCCAGGCAATACTGATCTTCCTATCAATATAGGTTTGTTTTAATTCTCCAATAGTTCATATAAATAGAATTATAGAGTATAATCTTTTTGGTAGGATTGACTTCTTTCATATGATATAATTATTTTGAGATTCATCCATGCTTTTGTGTGCACTGGTAGTTCATTTGTAATTTCCATACTTCCATGGGTATATCAACATCTGGTGATCCATTTATCTACTGATAAATATGCAGGTTGTTTCCAGTTCAGAGCTATTGCAATTAAAGCTGGTGTAACCTTTCACATATAAATATTTGCATAAACATTTTATTTCATTTTTCTTTGGTAAATACTTAGAAGTGCGATGGCTGGATTTTAAGAAAGAAGGATGTGTAATTTTTAAAGAAACTTTTTCACTATGCTTCAAAGTGATTGTGTTATTTTACATCTACTCAGAGAGTATGAGAGTTTACCTTGTGTTATATTCTAACCTATACACAGTATGTTCAGTTTTTTTTTAATTTTAGCTTTCTAGTGCTAATGTGTTAATATTTCATTATGGTTTTAATTTAGCCTTCGTTATTTAAGTTTGCATAATTTAATGGAGAAAAAATGGAAAGTGAAACAATTCAGAAAGGGAAGAAACTAAGAGTAGAGGAAGGAAGGTGAGGTACAGAATCAAATATTTAAAGAAAAGAGGAAACAACGGATATACAATTTTAAATGATGCTACTAAAAATAAGGGGAAATTGGGAAAGTAGAAATTTTTAAAAAATGTACTCTAGATACTATCCTTAAAATCAAGAAATAATATAAAGTGTGTTTATAGGTGCACCTAGGTGGCTCAATCTGTTAAAGCAACCAACTCTTCATTTCAGGTCAGGATCTTATGGGTCATGGGATCAAGACCCAAATCAGGCTCCCTGCTCAGAGATGAGTCGGCTTAAGATTCTCTCACTGTCTTCTCCTCCCCTTGTTCATGCTCTTTCTCTCTCTCTTTCTCTAAAATAAATAAATAAATCTTTAAAAAATGAAAAAGAAAATAAAGTGTGTTTATAGGAGAGCAACATTGTAACAGCAGTATTGGGATAGACCATCTATAAGTCTTCAGGGTTGGTGGCAAAAGAGCTGGAGAAAGAAAAGTTAGGAAAGTGACTACAATATTCCAAGCCGACCTGAATGAGAAAACTGTTAGGGTGGTAATAACAAGATGGAAAGATTTCATCAGTGGAGACTTCCAGTGCTCTATAACTTGATGAGAAGAAATGGGTTATGCTTTTCAGTTGGTTTCATTGTACTTTTTTAAAAGGCATCTTCCACAATAATAATATATCCTTTTCTCCTTAAGAGTTATGAAACAAACAGAAATGAATATTTGCGTTTAAATACCCAATGTCAATCTGCACTGTTAGACAATCTAGTATGATGATGGAAAGTGGGCAGTGAAGTAGAACATGGTATAGGGTGCATGTCTTTCTGCCTGGATTGAAGCTGAAATGGCACTGCCTGGTTCATCTCTCCAAGCTTCCATTTTGAGCTTTCCTACATCCCCTTCTCCTTGGAGGGCCTGTGTCTGTACTTTCTGAGTTTTAACAGCTTTGTTCTTGGCATTTCAGAGAAATGAGTTGTGAATTCTCAATGACTTCATGCCTTCCAGTCTAACAGCACTTCCCCAGGGTGTAAGTGCTGAGATTTTTAACAGTTTTACATGTCAAAGATTGGTGCTCCATATATATATGGAGCACTTTGAAAGCCTGTGGCTTCCTGTCTCTCAGCACTTCAGCAAAAAGTTTGAGCTGAGCAGAAATTAGACAGAGGCAGAGTTTTGTGTTGGCTTGATCTATGGGAAGAATTTGGATAAAAAGGCTTGGATTTTAAGAATGCAGTTGCTGGCAAGGCCATCTTAATGCTGGCAAGAACGGAAAAGAAGATGGTGTTAATAGCACAAATCCCAAGCCAGTATCCCAAAATCACCTAATGAATCCTGAAGCCACCATTTACTCAGTGAAATTTTGAAATGTGAGAGCCTGTTTTAACACCATCACCCAGGCAGCATTCAGCACCAATAGGCGACATGTCACAGCAGTGAGATAGGGAGGGACTCTAGGAGGAGTTTTTAAACATGAAGCCCTAACGATGATGCTGGAGGAGACAAAGGCATGTCTACAACACATGTGTGTGGGGAATGAATGAATCCAGATGCCTGGGCAATTCTCCATGGGAAGCTTCAGTAGGATAATGGCACAAGCAACATTTTGCAAGTGCATTGAGGCAAAGTATTAAGGAGTGTAATCTATCTGTGAACTGCTGATTATGCCTTGTATTCACAAAAGTAACTATAAAGAATAGACAAGTGTTTTCAAAGACAAGATTGTGCATATAAGAAGTGGCATCACTAGCAATAAGAAGGAATAATGGCTAAAGACACACTTGCATTGAGCTCCAGCTGCAGAGGTCATCGCAGAAGAAACATCAAGAATGATACCAGGAGAGGTTGGTTAAAATAAAGAAACATTTTTGTAATTTCACTCAATCCACCAAAATATGTTATGTACATATCTCTACTAAACCCCAAACTTCAATGGGAGATCACAGGTTTAGGGGAGACGGAAATGGACCTTATATCCCTTTTTACATCATTACAGTCAAATGTAAATCCAAGTTCGGATCAAGTGAGGCAAGATCTGGGTGAAGCTCATAGTAGTGAAGCTCTGGCACCCTTTCCTGCACCTTACAGAAATAGGATGGTAATGAGATTCGCTATGCATAATTAAAAGACACGATAGTAACTGAGTTAGTCAATGGGAGTGGGCTTTGCTAAGGGCATGAGAAAAGCTGATGCAGCCACTATAGGTGTCAATAAGGGGGAGGAATCACGTAATAGTTCTGAAATAAGATTACACCAAAATAAAAAAAAACATTTACACAGTGAGGAAACCATCCACAAAACAACAAGGCACCCTACTGAATAGGAAAAGATATTTGAAAATGACATTTCCAATAAGGGATTAGTATCTAAAATATAAAAAGCACTCATACAGGTCAACACCAAAAACAACCCCAAATAATCTGATTAAAAGTGGGCAGAGGAGCCAAATAGATATTTTTCCAAAGAAGACATACAAATGGCTAATGGACGCATAAAAAGATGCTCAACATTACTCATCATTAGGGAAATGCAAATCAAAACCACAATGAGATATCATCCTACACCTGTCAGAATGGCTAAGACAAAAAAGATAAGAAATAAAGCATTGGTGAGGTTGTGGAGAAAAGGGAACCCTTGTGCACTATAAGTGGGAATGCAAATTGGTACAACAACTATGGAAAATAGCATGGAAATTACTCAAATTCCTCAAAATATTAAAAATAGGATTACCATATGATCCAGTAATTCCACTCCTGAGTATCTACTCAAGGAAAATGAACTGCAATTCCAAAAGACACATGCATCCCTAAGTTTATTGCAGCATTATTTACACTAACCATATTATGAAAGCAGCCCAAGTGTCCATCAACAGATGAATGGATAAAGATTATATATATACAAATATATACATATATACACACATATAATGGAATGTTACTCAGCTCTGAAAAAGACTGAGATCTTGCCATTTACAGCAACATGGATGAACCTAGAAAGTATTATGCTAAGTGAAATAAGTCAGACAAATACTCATATGTAGAATTTAAGAAACAAAACAAATGAGCAAACCAAAGAAATGAGACACACACACAAAAGAAACTCCAGACTCTTAAATACAGAAAATAAACTGATGGTTACCAGAGGGCAGTTTGGGGGTGGGATGGGTGAAATACACAATGGAGATTAGGGAGGGCACTTGTGATGACCACTGGGTGATGTACAGAAGTGTTGAATCTTCATATTGTACATCTGAAACTAATATAATACTATATGTTAACTATGCTGGAGTAAAAAATAAATTATTTAAATAAAAAGGAAAAACAAAGATTGATATAACTGCCTTAAAAAAGACACTTTTTAAAAGTGAAAAGTCAAATATAAACTGGTAGAAAATACCCATATATACAACTAAATAATCAAGTTGAGAATATAGTTTTCTTAAAGTTCTGGAACAAGGTTAGATATTTGGGCTTTGGAGATTCTTGGTACCTATTTTTGATATTTGCACAAAGATGAGTGCCTTTGAGACCAAAACTAGGGGATGATATCCCAGATCGCATCCAGTATGTAAGGAAGTAGCATGTGATTTCCTTTGGCACAGAAGGATCTTCCCAGTGTCAACATGATTATCAGAAAGCCACAGTCTGAAGCAATGCTAACAGTATTCCGACGTCACCATAGACCCACCCTGGTCTTTCCAGCCTAATCTGTGCAAACACATTTTAACCATCACCAACACGCCTGCTAAAACTAGCCCTATCTATCTAAAACTATCTAATCAATTCTTTACATTTCACTATTACAAATATGTCCACCTTCCTTAATTTTAACTGAGGATGAAGGACACATTCTGAGAAAAATAGCAGACTTTAAGGTTTTAAGTCTGAAAGCGAACCCCATTCTCTTCACTTTAGAAGTTCATAGGGTGTGAATTTGGACTTCAAGCATTCACTGACTGAATCTCCATTTTCATACTTAAATACAGGGCCATAAAACATTTTTTAAGAAGGAATAATAAATCAGATAATACAAAATATCTAGTACAGTGTTTGTGAAATATCGGGCATGTAAGATCATCTCATTCTAATGTGAACAAACATTTTGCCTGAAATGGCCCTTAGCTTGGCATTGCTGTGAAAAATATAAAATAGGAGACTTCAGCCAAAGAAGAAACCTTCCCTTCTACAGCTTAGAGGACAAATACAGATGGGGTTAGAGAAATGCAAACAAATCTTATTTTATGAATTGCCTACAGACTATTGCTTCCAGCTTTCTTAGTTGCCTCCCAGACCTTTCTTGCAGATAAACAATCATGATGAATCATTTGTCTCCTGCTGGATTACAAGGGTAAGACAATTTGCTTGTAGGATCTGCCTGGGTTCAGAGAGCTGACTGTTTCATATACGTAGATGTCATGGGATTCTTCCTTTTTGGTGGAGTGTAATTCTTTATAATTAGGCTTTCAGTTCTGTGTAAGAGAATAGCCACTTACGCCTCTTACACTGTGTAGTTCTTTCAATTACACATCAACACGGAGAGACTGTACCAGAGTACATTCCTTTAGGCACTGTGCTTAGACAAATTTCTTAACCTCTCATAGATGGCTTGGCTTTCCTATAAGGCCTTTATGAGATTCCTCCAGGATAAAGTATATGAGAGCGACTTAAAATGTACAAAGCGATAGAAGGATCAGGGGCATTAACAAAGAACCTTTCTTTATTAGATTTGCAGGTCATGCCTGCTTTCTCTTTAACAAGTAATTAATTGTTCAGGAGTGTTTTCCTTGACTTTACAGGATTTATCTTTCCATGTCTGTTTATGTGATAGTTACCAAAAATCTCAGTATTTGTAGGAAAGACCCTGAGGACTTGAACGTATACGTGCATTTGCTTCGTATTTCCACGTGAAGCAATGGAGAAGTGGGAAGCAATCATAAATGATTTAGTGTAAATTGTTTTGGGAACTGATAGATCACTATTTGTCATCCTGTTTCCACTTGTTATAGATATGTAATACAAAAGAGAGCAAATTCCCCTCTGCAGATTAATGAAGGTGGCAACAGAGATTCTAATTTCCCAAGTGAAACACTTTTTACACAGTGGTAGCTTTGGGAGACAGGTCTGAACCTCATTAAACTTACTGTGTGTTAAACATGGACAACCTAATTCAGTTCCCGTAAAAACAGGCAAATAGGCCGTCAATGTAAATTAAATCCAAAGCAAACGAGTGTCACCATGGCACTATATTACATGGGTACTTATCTCATAAATGGAAAAGTAAATTAAACTGTTAATTTCAATAGCAATTTTATTAAAATCAGCCCCAAACTGTAGGAGTCAAAAAAGAGAAGAGTGTTTTTCTCCATGTGAATTAACAATGTTCTGCAACCTGATCCATTCTGAGGTTCACATTTGGTTTGCAGTCCCTTCCTTTTAAAACCGGATTTCCCATAATTTCCATTTCGGCTTCATTGACAATTTCCTAATTTGTCTTTGGACCCCTGGGGTACCCTTCCCCGAACAATTCTCCCCACCAGGACCCATGATGTGCAAGCTCTGCCATGGTCAGCCCTTGGTTCAGAATGCCTTAAAGCCTTGCCAATAAAAGCCTATAAAGCAATGGCATACAACGATTATGATGACTGCACACCAGGTCTGTGCTTCTTTGCCCCTCCACCTTTGGCTCTGTCCACACTGCCCCTCCCTGTCAAACATCTGAAATTTCATCACGGTGAGTGACTCAAAATTCTTGGATTTATGCCAGTGTGTCTTTTTTCCATTGATAACCTTTGTCTGAGATGCTGTTCCTAGTTCCCTCTCCGAACTAGAGTACAATATTGGCTTTTCAAAATTTACATCGCATGTGTTGCCTTGGTCATGGACCCTTCCCCCATGAAGAAACTGACTTGCACTATGGGCCCTCTGGTCCCAACACATGATTTTGTCATGGACCATTAGATAGCATCTTGCTCATCACTCTTATATTTTCTTGATGAAGGGTAACATATCTTGCTCACTTCTGTTTTTCCAATATCCAGCCCCATGCCTGGCATCAAGCACATGTTCCGTAGATTATAGAGGGCGCCTATGTGACTCAGTCATTAAGCGTCTGCCTTCAGCAGGGATCATGGTCTCCAGGTCATGGGATAGAGCCCCGCATAGGGCTCCCTGCTGGGTGGGGAGTCCCTTCTCTCTCTCCCTTTGCCCCTCTCCACTGCTTGTGCATGCTCTCTCCCTCTCCCCCAAATGAATAAATAAAAGCTTTGAAGAAAAGTTGTTCAACAATTTTTTATTGAATGAATGAAACCTCAAAAGATACAGAGAAGGTAAGAGACCTTTACTATCAGTCTAAAGGCTCTCAATCACCAAACTAAGCATTTTCACAATACTGATTCTTGTAGGGGAAAAATGTGTGGCATCTTAGTGACTTCACGAGTGCCCTTGTAGAAGAAGGCTTATCAGAGTCTGGGGAGAATTCATGGGCAGCAGAGGATGGTAGGCTGTAAAGAGCTGCTAAGAGGCCACCTCCCACTTGCCCTCCTAACTTTCCTTGAAAACTGTCATGTGACAGTTTCTTATCACCTCCAGGGATCTTCCTGCTATACTCCCCTAATAATAGAGCTACAGAATTTAAAGCCACCTAGCTACATTCTAAATTTGGCTCTTCAATTCACCGGCATAGCCTATAATCCACGTGGCAGTAAACTTTTGTTTCATGTGGACTTTTTGGGAGTGTGGGGCAAGGACCCGAAGAAGCATTTTTGGCTTATTCTTAATTTCACTGTCTATTTAAATAATATATTGTCCATATCAGAGACTTGCTTTAAGCTTTATAGGTCAAAGCAATCAGGCTTTGGCCTTACCTTGTCTTGAAACTTGACAATTCTTTCCTGTTGTCTTTCTCTTAGTTTTATCCTTTTAAAACTTTTTCTCTTTTTCTATACTTTTCTCTCCTTTTCTTCTTCTTTTTTTCCTCTTTCTTCTCTTCTTTCTTTCCCATCCTTCCCTCCCTTTCTTCCTTCTTTCCTTCCTTCATCCCTTCCTTCTTTGTCTCTTGGTCTGTCTCTCTGTCTCCTTCACATCAGTGCTGTCTAGTTTAGATTACATATGCCTAGTGTACAGAAACTGTATTGTCTTAATTTTTTAAAAAGTCATCACATGAGAACCTACCCTCATGTATATAGTAGTGATGTTAGAAATAAACGTATCAAGTTTTAGGAGTCAAAAAGAGAGGAGAGTTTTTCTTCATGTGAATTGTATGACAAAGAAAAGATACTATGAGATAATGATTTGCTATTTAGAGGAAACCCTCAGATACTTCTGTCTTATACCTTAATATAACTCTTGCTTTTCTTACCTTGACAAAGAAAACCTCCATTAAGAAATATGACATGAATATCACTTAAATATTGTAGCAGCCTGGAGATGGCCTCACTACAGATATTTTGCTGGAGGACTCACCAGTGTCTGAAAAAAGGACTTTGTAGGGCATTAATCAGACAAAAAGTGAGGAGGATGGAAGGCCCCTGAGGTATCCAATATTAGTGAATAGTTGTCTCATTTTTCTTGTTTATTAAAGACAGAAACTAGGGCAGACACAGTTGTCACTTACAAGCTAATTTCTTCTCTAGGCATCCAAAATGTTTCTTAATCAGTTACAGTTTTTCCTTTTATAAAATGAGGATAACAAGACAAAATTTACTATTTTGCAAAGGCAAATAATTAGATCACAATTATCACCAGAAATTAAACCATCTAAGTTTTAAGTAATAGTATTGTTTTTGGTATTTCTCCACTCAGTAAGAGAAAGAAAAATCAAACTGCGCTGAAGATTCACAGCACTCATTGTGTCGCTCTGTGATTGTTATTGTTTTACTCAACTCGTGCAAATGCCCAGAAAACTATGGGAGCTCCTTCATACAGGTGGTTAGTGGCATCCCAGGAGGTAGCTATGGCCTAACAATCCAAGTCTTGTAATAACTAAAATAACAGAACAAGTATTCAACAGCTGCCCCAGGAAGCCTGGCATACGGTCCTTCTTTTTAAAGGTTTAGTTCAATCTGAGAATTTAGATCAAAAACAAAGGCCTATCTACCTTCCTTTGTCTCAGAGACATGGTTCTAAAATTCTTGTTTGTTTTGCTCTGTTTTTTAAAAATAGAATATTGCAAAGAAGATGAATAGATGAGAAAAGTCTTTCATGAAGCAGAGATTCCTCATCTGAAAATATTCATCTTCGTAGGTAGTTTGTGTAATACAGGTAACTACAGCTCTAGCAGGTGGCCCCTTATAATTAATTTGATCCCTCATCGCCAGTTTGGCAGCTGTTATCCTAGTAGTTTTGACTTGTGGTTCCCACTATGTTAACTCATGGGTGCCAGAGATCCGTATGTAGTGCCTCCTCTCACCTTATCAACTCCTCTAGATTGTATGCCAATCTTACATTAGTGCTGTTTCCAACCAGATAATTAACAGGGGGCACTAAATCTGCCCTACAAGTTTCTTGCTTTATATGTGGATCTCATCATTGCTACTCAGTAAATGCCACTGAGTTTGAGTCCTTTTTCATTTTCACATTAGTGTAGTTAACTCATTCACACCCAACTGTGGCAAAGACATGATGCTATGCACAGTAAGACATAACCAAGTACATTATGAGACTCTCCAGAAATAACATGCATGACAGTCATTTCGAGCTTTAAGACAATATCACTGGGAGGTAGCAAATGGGGATAAGTGAGTTAACCAGTGCCAATCAAATCATACACTCCAGACAGGTGATATTCCATCTATGCAAAGGCAGTGGCCTTTGGTGAGCTTTTTTTTTTAATCATCATATGTGACAAATCATATCTTAATTTCAGGTTACCCCACAATAAATGATCCCTACAGCCAGAAAATCCAAGCAGCAGTGTGTTTTCTAACTGGTGGCACATCTTGTGACAAGAAATTAATTATCCTTGTCAGTCTCTTGGAAGCAGCTCTTCTGCTAAAGTAGGAATCGGACAAAGTAGAAGGACATCTCTTAAACTGGTCAAATGATTTAATACAATGTCTGTGAAGCCACTTTATCAGAAATCCTTTAACTCACATTGGGGTAAGTAGAAGAGCTAATGACTCTAAGATTAACTTCAAGTGCTGGTTTCAGCCTGTGATTCTAGGCCCGGCTCTCCAGAGAGAGCTGGCATCTCCTCATTAGGAACTGGCTCAGTGTGACAGTGTTCAGCGCCTGTGGCTGCCATGTCTGCAATCTGTCCGGTGGAGTGACATATGCTGGGCCCGGGTGAACGCATTGGGTAATTTGCAGTAACAGTTGAGAGCAAGAGAAATGATCACTGTCTCCTAGAATTTGTCAGAGTGATACAAACTTCAATGTCTTATGATAATTTTGAGAATAAAAACAGCAGTACAACTATTTTTTTCCATTTGTTCACATGGGTTGAGATGTCAGCACTTAGCTCCTGCTTTGCCTCTTCCATGAAGTCTTTGCAAGTGACTCAAGCCACTCTTTCACCAATTTCCCAGGTCAACAGTTCCATTCGTTTTAGACACAGGCTAGGGGACATTTTTACTTCATTGTTTAACAAATTACATTATTATCTAAACAAAGAGGTGCTAACTTTCTCCTCGACTAGAATTAAGTGTAAAACCCTGTGATCACTGAGAAGAGGCCTGCACTTCATACCTCTTCTATTTCCTGAAGATAACACAATTCCTGGCCCTCTAGTAATCACATTTTTGCTTCCAGCCACTATCTCATTCTTCTTCTTTTTAAAACAAAAGTTTTTAAAAGATTTTTTCCATACACACTATTTCTAATTCTTCTGTTCTGACTTCCCTTGGGCCACCTCCCATCAGGCAATGACTACCGCCCTTCCACCAACTTCTCTTACTAAGGTCAGCAGTAACTTCTACATTGCTAAATTCAAAGTTCAATACTACATCCTCCTGTTCCTTATCAGCTGCCTGTGTTAGAGATGTTCATTTCTCCTGCCTGAATCCACAGTTCTCCACTAGCACCAGGTTATCATAATCATCTGGAATCTCTCTAGCTTTCCCTTCTTTGTCTGTCTCCTTGGCAGGGTCCTGCTCATTCCCCTCAAGCATTAAATATTGGAGCACCTTTGGGCATCAGCTCCTTTCACCCCACATTACTTTCCTGATGATCTCCCTTAGTCTTATGTCTTTATGAACCTCTATATTTTGCTTACTTCCAAATTTATATCTCTAACCTACATGTGTCCCATAATTCCAGAGTTTTTTTTCCTCTTCTCTTCTACCGACTACTTTACACCTCTATTCAATATTTAATTGGCATTCAAAGTTAGCATGTTGTAATCTGAGTTCCTTATTGCCAACTCCCAAAGTTGTTGTTCCCACTGTCTTCCATCTCAGTAAATGGCATGTCCCGTCTTCCACTTACATAGGTCAACATTTTTAAGGTCATCTTTGACTCTTCTATGTCTCTCAAACCCATCCATTAATATGTAGCCCATTAATAAATAATTCAGCTTCTACCTTCAAAATATGTCCACAATCCAATCACTTATTCTTATCTCCACCTGCTATCACTCTGTTCCAAGCCTACCATCAATCTCTTACCTGGTTTTATTATCAAGGATCTCCTCAGTTTCCCTGATTCCACCTTTGGCCTCTTTTAATCTAATCTCCACATAGTAGTAACCATTGTTGTATCTGCAAAACCTAAGTCAGTTCATGAGACATAGCTATTTAAAACCTTCCAATACTTTCCAATCTTCCTAGAATAAATGCCAAAAAATTCCTTAAGAACTTACCTAATTGATCCTTTTCCCCAATTACTCTTCTGCACTCATTTCCTATAATCTTAGTGTTAATTCCCACTGCCCCAGTCAGATGGTTGGATTGCTCTTCTTCAAATGTGTCAGCTATCCCCACGTTAAGACTTTTCTGTTGCTTCTCTCCCTTCCTGAAACTCATTTCCCTAGGTAAGACCAATGCCATCTCTCTTGACTCCATTAATTCTTTATTCAAATGCTGGCTTCTCAGTGAGACCCTGGCCACCCTATCTAATACCTTTGCCAACTCAGATTTTCTATCCTCTTTCCCTGTTTAATTTTTTCTCTATAGAATCTAGCTCCATCCAAATACCATGTATTATACTTACTTGCTTTATTTATACTTTGCTCCTTTCCAACTAGAAAGTCAAATCTGTCAGGGTTCAACCTATGCTCTGTTTATTGCTATATACCTCACATCTAGAAATATGCTTGACAGATAGTAGCTGCTCAATAAAATATCATTAAATGATTAAGAAATAAATACAATAGTTGCTTAGTAGACATTTGTTTGATTACATCCAAGGATGTTACCAGTAATCAATCACTTAGCAGATTAATGGATGGCCAGTTCCTTCTTATCTGATCACCCCGATATCTGATTGGCTTCTCATCCTCCACTATCCCCCAGTTCTGATTACCCTGGCCTGCCTTCAATAAGAATTCTCTTAGATGAGTTTAGTCAGAATCTCCTCTAATCCCTAACATTCCTTCTTAATAATTTCCCATCCATCAAACCCCATCCTAGTCCTTCCATCTTATATTTGGAAGTGAGACCAGCTCTACCCTGAGATCTCTTTTCCTCTATTACAAAATTTCTAAACAAAATTTGCTTTTAACATCTTAACTACTGTTCAGCTTTGATTTTTCTTTTATACTAGTAAAGACAAAAGATTTCCCTAGCAGAATAAAAGAAGCCAAGCCTAAGAACAACTATATGGATGTCCATAGGAAGTGATGACTTCTCTGAATGTCTACCCCCTTCCCAATTTGATGAAGGCAATTGCTGTGCCTCATAAGAGATGGGTAGACAGGAGATTGCTTGTGGGCTGTAGTTAGTGCCCATATCCACCACAATTTTGGAAACAGAAAATGGACATTATGAAAAGAAATAAGACCTGTTCTCCATCTAGGCAAGAAGACTGAGGAATAGAAGATGTGCTACACTTAAAGGTCATGTATGATGAGGATATAGATTGCTCAGAGGCAGCCTTTTAAACTATGGGTTCATCTACTATACTTATGAAGTAGAGTTTGAAAATAATTATATAAAGTCAATGTCTCCTTAACTTCCCTTTGCCTTCTCTTATTTCATCAATTAAGAAATAATTATTAAATGACAACTACTCCTATTTTAGATGCTGAGCACACATAAAAACAACTCATAAAACTTTCACTATTTAAAAATTTTCACCATCAACAGTTCAAAAGCAATACTCAGACCACCAAATCCAAATTATCAGAAATCCCAGGTTATTTTTGGTCCATTAAGGCTGCTATGACAAAAATACTATAGACTGAGTAGTTTATAAACACCAAACATTTGTTTCTCACAATTCTGGAGGTAGAAAGTCAAAGATCAAGGAGCCAGCAGATTCAGTGTCTAGTGAGAGCTCACTTCCTCTTGGATGGCTGTCTTTTCACTGTAAAATCACTTGGCAAAGGGGGAAAATTAGCAATCCAGGTCTCTTTTACAAAGGCATTAATCCCAGTCAGGAGGACTTCACTCTCATGATCAGATCAACTCCCAAAGACCTCAGCATCTAATAACATCACCTTGGGGGTTAGGATTTCGACAAATAAATTTCAGAGAGACACAAATATTCAGGCACAGGTCAATAGCTTCCTCATCAGTAGATCTATGTGCCACTTTTCAGAATTTAGGAAAGATGAAATATTTATGGAACATGTATTTAATTGTACTTGTTGCTGGTAGGGCCATTCTTTCTCTTTTTCTCTTTATGGGAAACACATAAATAAGTGCAAGATATGCCTCAGGGAGCCATTTACAGGTTTTGTTAGGGTAAACTTATATTAACAATTGTGTAAGAGATATCAATAATATTCTTTTGTCAGAAAATCCCCTTTCTATATATAGCCCAAGGCATTACTCCGTGAGCTGCAAATGTATTCTCTTCAAAAGCATGTCAGTCTAGAATTGGGTAATCCATATTTGTTGAATCCTGGAAGTGCAAGGGGAAAATGAGTAAAAGCAGATGCTACTGCTGTGGAGATACACATAAGCAAGTAAGCAGAAATTAATTGCAGCATGTAGATAAAATAGATACAATATATTTAATTATGTCTAATGCTCCCTGCCTTGTAAATTATTACAAATCTATGAAGACAATGCCATATATTAGTACAGGGATTACGAAAACATGTCTGCAATTTAGATTTATCTTAAGCATAGGAGAGAGCTTACATTATTCCCATTATGCACTGGCATTCTTCCAAGTAGTTTCCACACCCTTGAGAACTTTCACTGACATATGCTAGGTAAATCCTTAGGTAAGTAGCCTCAGTTGGAATGATAAAACAAAGTTTGTTTGTTTGTTTGTTACTAATTATAGGTTATAGGTCCAGAGTCTGCCTATACTAAATTCTAAAGTTACTACTGATGAATTTGGGCCCAAACACCTAATGAGAAATTATTTAAATAGATTATATAGTAAAAAGAAGGGTCATCAATGGTAACTTGTTCTAAATTTAGTCAATAAATTTTAAAAGCTACTTATTCTGCCTATTACAAAATTTCCTCTTCTGTCTATACAAAATTCCTCTGTGTCTAAACACTACCCACTAACCCACAGACTAGAGAGCACTCTTGAAGTTTCCATCTAAATCATGGTTCGTGAACAAGGTTGTTATCCCTCCATCCAAACGGTTCATACTCAAGTAATTCCTAGAGTTATTTGAAGTCTGTAAATGTGTGCACAAATGGCTTAGAGACCAGGAATCCGTGGAAGATAGGGGATTTTTGTAGTCCTTAAGAGAGAATATTCAAACCAAATCAGGACTGGTGATCTTTGAGAGACAAAAACTCAACATGCAGAGTTGACTCTGATGGCCCTTTGAGCTATGTATAAATGAGTAAATGGAGGGAACTTGTCAATAGGGAGAAGAGATTTGACAAGGTACCTAGAGATAAGCAGAGAAGAGAGAAATGGGGAACAAGGAGTAGGTTTCTGACTTTCTGGTTCATGAGCATGTATTTCATTGCAGTTTACTCCTGGTTCCTTGGAATCGTGAAATCACTATCTACCAATAGTAAACCTTCCTTTCACTTGTTACATCAGTTATGCAGTGAGCTTATGTTCAAAATATTGTTTTTGAAAAAGAATCTGGACTAGAAAAAGATCTTGAACTTGCATAAGTGAGAAATGTGTAATATAATCCTTCATGTGGAGAGACAGAAATAAAAGACATACACAGGGAGATGGGAGCTTGTAAAGCATGTTAGAAAATACGAAGGGTGTCTGTCTATCATAAAACTAGGTCATATGGGACAGTTTTTTACAATAAGCATACAGATGGAGTTTGGAGACAGATTAATACCTTGATACCCAAATGAAGTGTTTGTATTGGATTCCCACAAGCAGCAGTGTCCGCATACAAAGGTTTTGAAGCTGGTGAATGGCACAGTGGAATTGGCTGATCCGTGAAAGAAAGGGGCCCAAAATTTTTCAGTTGAGTTGGTTTATCAACATTATCCAAAGAGAAGTGTCATCATGCTTCAAGAAAAAGAGAAGAAACGTAGTAATCAAAATTTTAACAAATGAAAATGAAGAGGACAGTATGTTAGGTCAGTTACAGCCCACAGTCTGGTAGAAGTAGGAGAAAAGAAAGAGATCATGAGAACAAGGGATGTGAGTTAGCACACGCTTGAGGAATTTTGTTTATAGGATGTTTAAAATATAAAGGGTTATAGAGATGGTCAATGTCAAAAGCCTTTTCAGAATCTGGGAAATTCCATATTGGAAGGAAAATGAGAGGACAAATGGAGAAACTATGAGCCCAACTTTCTAGATTCAACTACAGCAATTCCTCTTTCATTTGATTTCCATATTGAGATTACACAAAATGTTTCATTTTTAAGGGTGCCATTAATTTTAAATTTAAACGGTATAAATCTGTCGATATTCTAGGGACAAAATAAGGGAACCCAAGTAACCTGTGTTAGAACCACAACCTTTCATGGACTCTCAAGTCCTGTGCAGAGACTCCTCTTCCAGGGCCCTCATTCTTGACTTTAGAGGACTCCTGCTCTTGCAGCATGCCTGTTTAAAATTAACTATAAATAAAATGAATAGCTGATATTTATAATTATAGTAAGAATTTTATTTCATCTTCTTTTTCTTAGATATGTAAACTATTTTTTGAAATAATTTTTGCATAATTTTTGAAATTGTTTATGTGGACAAAATCATTTGCTTTCTCTCTGTAAATGAGAAAAAATAAGTTGGTAAATCAGCTAAATTTATATAGGACTTTACTGGCTGCAACATATAAACTTTGCTAATTTTTTGTGGGATAGGAAGGAATATTTCATTTTCAGTACTCGAAATATAGGGATCTTGGAGGGTGACAACAAAATAATGATGGAATATGTCATTTATTTGGATATCCCAGAAACACATGTAGGATGATAAGAAAAATTCTCTTTGTAAATGAAATATCAAATGATATTAAATGGCAATTAAAATGCTCAGTTTCAATTTTCTGAGTTATATTGTCATGCATTGCGATCACAGCATATTTTCATTTGCTTTAAGAAATGAAATGTTCAAGGAAATGAGGAAGGGCAACAGAGCAAATTACCTAATTTACTTTTAATACAGACAAAAATACAATAGAGTGATATTCAAAGAAAAGAAAGATGGAAGTCCCAGTATGTGTATGATTATGTTTGTCAGGGCTGGTTGTCCTTGGAAATTCTCTTTGCCTGTCCACCTCGAGATTGTTACCTCATTCAAGACTAGCTTTTTTTGAAACATCTGGAGGTTTAGTAACCATTTATGTTTCTATTTAAAAAATAAATAAATCAGTATTTAAGGTCAAATACTTTGCCTTGCCTTTTACCTTTTTTTACAAGTGCCCAAAATACAATCTTGGATTCACTTGACAGAACTCTCAGTCAGCAGCCCACATACAACTGTCCTGCTTACATTAATCTACAAATCCACACATTCGATATGCAACACCACTCTTAGGGATCATGTTCCTGCTGAATGCCACTACCTTCATAGAGACAGAAGGAAAGAATATTGCCATTATAATATCCCGTGCCTAAGGGTTCAGTTTAAGTTCTCAGACTACAACAGGAAAATAAAATCAGTACTGTGAATATTGTTTCTCCATCTTTCTCTACATATTCAGGACCTCTACCACTGATCTTGAGAAAAAATTGTACATTGCATTTCAGTTACTTAATTCTCACATGTAAAACTTACTCCTAAATTAAATTAGATCAGAAACCACTCCTCACTTCATGTTTTATATTTTCTCTTATAAACCTCTAGCAGACAACGATGTGCTTAATGGTGACAGATAATTGTTGTTTGGTGCTGAGTGAATAAAAGGAGGCCATGAATGCTTATACCATAACTTTCCTTACACTGTTCATTTTTATCAACTTCTTTTCTTTTTTCTTTTTCTTTTCTTAATCTTTTTCTTTAATTTCAAGTAGTATATCAAAATATATGCTAAATATTGTAAATATGTAATAGGCCATGTGTTATGCTCCTAAAGACTAATTATTTAATAATTTATTGGTACACTTGAGAGTTATAAGTAGGTACACTGTCATAGTTAAAATATAACCAGACTAAGTTAATAATAATAAATATGAATACTTATTTTGCATATTACTAGTAAAAGACTTTCAGCCCCACAATTCTTATGATTTAATTTCTTAATTTCTTCCTTCCCCGAATGTTAAGTTTATTGAGGCATAATTTACATAGAGTGAAGTTCATAGATCTTAAGTGTATAGTTTGATCAGTTTTAACATATGATACATCTACTTAACTACACAATAAACTTATTAAGACACAGAGCACTTCAACATCCAAAAACTTTCTTCTACCCCAAAACTAAAAAGCTTGTGCATATTGAAGGAAACTATCAACAGGTCAAGACAACGTTGGGATAAAATATTCACAGATGATATATCCAATAAGGAGTTAACATCCAAAATATCCAAAGAACTTGTACAGCTAATTATTAAAAAATAAAAAAACAATTAAAAAGTCAGCAAAGGACCTAAATAGACTCATTTTTCCAAGGAAGATATACAGATGGCCAACAGGTACATGAAAAGATGCTCAGCATCACTCATCATCAAGGAAATGCAATCCTCACCTACACTTATTATTCTTGTCTCTTTGATACTAGCCATTCTGACAGGTATGAGGTAATATTTCATTGTGGTTTCGATTTGCCTTTCCTAATCTGTGAATGGTAATATTTTCCTTCATGTTAAAAATATAGTTACCATACAATCCAGTAATTCCACTTTTGGGTATTTATCCAAAGAAACACAAACACTAATTCAAAAAAAAAAAACATATGCATCTCTATGTTCATTTCAGCATAATTAACAAGAGTCAACATATGAAAGCAATCTAAGTGTCCATTGATAGATGTATACATAAATATATATTACTCAGTCATAAAAAATAATGGAATCTTGCTATTTGTGACAACATGGTTGAACCTAGAAGGATTTATGCTAAATGAAATAAGTTAGCCAGAGAAAGACAAATACCACATGATTTAACTACATGGAATCTAAAAAGCAAAACAAAACAGAAACACATAACACAGGACAAACTGATGGTTGCCAGAGGGGAGGACTGTGGTGTGAACAACATAGGTGAAGGGGATTAAAGGGTTCAGTCTTCAGTTATAGAATAAATAAGATATGAGAATGTAATACACAACATAGGTGATTTAGTCAACAATATTGTAACAACTCTAACAACTCTGTAAGGTGATAGATGCTAACTAGACTTGTGGTTGCCATTGGATACAAATATCAAATTACTGTGTTGTACACCCACCTGAAACTAATACCATATGTCAATTATTCTTTAATAACATTTTTTAACCTCATTCGATTAGATGTATTGTCCTTTCCTTTCTTTTTTTTTTCTTAAAGATTTTATTGAGAGAGAGAGAGAGAGACAGAGAAAGAGGGCATAAGAGTGGATGTAGGAGGGGGGAGAGGAGCAGAAAGAAAGAAGCAGATTCCCCAGTAAGCAGGGAGCCCGGAGGACTTGGAGCTCCATCCTAGGACCCCAGGATCATGACATGAGCTGAAGGCAGACGCTTAACTGACTGAGCCACCCAGGTGCTCCTGTACTGTCCTTTTCAGTGTGATTTTGTTTTAGGACTTCTGCATCTATGTGTATTAGAGATATGGACTTATAATGTTATTTTCCTATAATATTTGTCTCATGATAGTTTCGGGATGATGCCTCATAAAATAGATTGGGAATGCTTACTTTCTCTTACTTTCTGAGAAACTTTGTGAAGGTTCATGGTATTCCTATAATAATGTTTGGAAGAATTCTAATGTGCAGCCATTTATGCTCCAAGTTTCATTTATGAGGACATTTTATTTTATTTTATTTTATTTATTTTCATTTATCTTTTGTTTCTGAAACATTTTAAATTATTGATTACATTTATGCAATATATGTTTCATTCAATTTTTCTGTTTCTGTTTGGGTTTGTTTTGACAGGCAAAGTGTGTTTTGAAGTAATTCATTGGTTTCACCTAGGTTATTAAACTTAATCGTACTGTTATTCATAACATCATCTTACATTTTAGAGTCTGCAGGATTTTTAGTGGTGTTTGCCTCTACATTTTCTTGTGTTTTTGATTAATGAGCTCGTTCACTCTCATTCTTTTCTCTCTCATTTACAAAGGGATTATCACTTTTATTAATGTGATACTCTGTCTAATAAGAGAACAAATGTCCAAGTATTTCACAAATTTTTATCATTCTCTCATTGTTAACATACAGGAAGGTGTGAATGTGGAATTTCAGGATAACCATTTTAGGTTATCCTAAAGTGTCTTCATACTTCAGGCATCCAACTTGGAAGTATACAATTTAAATGTAGTCATACAGAATGTGAATAAAACATGCATTGAATGGAACTAAATTTAGTAGATGAAAGCCACTTTGACTTATTTCTACACCCCGTGCAACTGATTTCTCATTTTTGAGAGAATGTAAAAGGGGGCAATGGATTGGTGTTAAGATATGTAGTAGCAGAGGCACCTGGGTGGCTCAGTCTGTTAAGGGTCTGCCTTCAGATCAGGTCATGATCCCAGGGTCCTGGTATAGAACCCTGCATTTGTTGGCTCTCTGCTGTGTAGGGAGTCTGCTTTTCCCTTCCCCTCTGGCCCTCCCCTCTCCCCTTGGCTCTCCCCCTTCCCCTCTTTCCCTGCCCATGTGCTCTCTCTCTCTCTAATGAATAAATAAAATCTTTAAAGAAAAATACACATGTAGTAGTAGAGGAAGGTTAACAGCTTTGGAATGATTCCCAACATATTAATAATCCGAAAAATTATGTACTTTAAAAAAGGAAAAGAGGGGAGGTGGGGGGGGTGAAATAAGTGAAGGAGATTAAAAGCACACCTATCATGATGAACATTAAGTACTGTAGAGAATTGGTGAATCACTATTTTTTACACCTGAAACTAATATAACACTGCATGTGAACTATACTGGAATTAAAATAAAAAGCTTAATAAAATTTTTTTTCAAAGACTCTATTCATGCCCTTAATATTTGCAGATGACTCCTTTGTTTGTTTTTGCATCATTGGTTTATTCACACATTCATTCAACAGATACATTATATTCCAGGAGTGAAGACAGATGGAGTTAAAAGAGAAGTTTTCTTCTCTGTCATTAATTGGAATAATATATTTTTAGTCTTTGAGAAATTTGCCTTTTTTTTTTAGAAATGTGCTTTCTTATATATAAGTGAATATTTTCATTTGTCAGGTCTGAGGTTCTAAAACCTAAAGAAAACCTATCAATGAACTGTTCTCATATGTTTTTCTAAATTTTGAAAAGTAGCCAAATGATCAGCGTAAGGTAGAGTGAGTCATAACAAACTGTTATTGAAGTAACAGCAATGTTTTAGGAATTACAATGCATGGAA
The DNA here is from genome assembly GCF_905146905.1 of Nyctereutes procyonoides. Lineage (NCBI taxonomy): Eukaryota > Metazoa > Chordata > Mammalia > Carnivora > Canidae > Nyctereutes > Nyctereutes procyonoides. The sequence goes on along the minus strand of NW_026575030.1, from coordinate 6,081,489 downwards.
AAATTATATTGTACTGGGTAACAATTGTTAGAACCATATGTTAAAACATCCACTTAAAATGTTCTCACAGTGATTTATGAATGAGAAACATGCCCCTGTGGTTCTTCTCATTGTTGACCATGATCCCTCTATATAAGGCAGAAGTATTTATTTTCTCTAGGGAGACCATTTATTAGAGACCTCAATTCAGTGAGTGAATGTGCACATGTTGTAGTTCTTATAAACAGTGTTCTATTTCTATTTTCATAGTTATAAATTTATGGTTGTAGACATTACACAAAACCTTGTAACACATAGAGAGTGGAAAGAGACTGAGAAAAAGAAAACAAGTGTGATATAAGAGAAAAGAAGATAAAAGGAAAAATAAAACCAGGAGGGAATGAGCTAACCAGGGTGGAGAGACTAATCTAATACTGACAATAAACTGATTCTTTTTAAAACCCGAACTGGAGTGTCAGTTTTAATTTAATATATCATCGTCATTCTTATGTGTACTAAAGGCTCTATGACCAAGCTTATCAAATTTTCGCCCATCACCTAATCCAGATGAAGTTTAAAATCCTATTAACTAATGAATACTTGCCTTAAAACTTTCTTGGATGAATTAAGTATTGCTGGATCTGTATTAGTTGAATTTGCATACTGCACTTTACATTGGCCTCTTATCATTTATCAACTCAACCCAAGATACTACACTTAAAAAAAAAAAATGTTTCCAAGGGAGGAAATATCATCAGTCTTTGGCTACTTATCATTTTCTTGTGTGGTCTGTGATTTGCTGATTTTTGTTATTTGCTACAATTTCGTGAGATTGGTTCCAAATTAAAATATGTCCGAGATGTCGAATGTCCAAGAACACTTAAGCTCTGACAAAGTTTTAGGAAAGCAGCTTGCAGATGCTTTATTTTACGTTAAATTTTCTATTGGTAGGTTTGAATGGTTAAAGAATATCTCATATGTCCCAGTTGTAACACTTTCTTCTAAATTATAAACACTTGTTATTGATTCATCTGGTTTCCTGGGCTGAGAAATAAAGACCATAAATATCCTTCACATTTTAGTATAAGGCATCAGAAGCTAAAAAGTTCATGAATGATTTTGACAAGTATAATTAAAAATCAGGAGCTGGTAGAAAAGGTGTTAATAAAAGCTTGAGCAGACAGAAACAAAGCGAATCTATGAATTAAGAAAATAATTTTCAGTAATTGGGGATAATACAGTTAATTATTTGGTAATACAAAGGAAATACATCACATATAGATCAAGAAAGGCAAACATTAATGTTTTCATGGGGCCATTAGAGTCAGAGAGAGGGCTTGACAAAATGCAGATTCCTGCTACCTTCAAGACCTCCTGAATCAAAATCTCTGAGGGTAGAATCTAAGAAAGGCATATTTCAAAAAAAGTTTATCAGGTGATTTTGTATAAAATTACAGCAAAACTTGAGAACCTATACTATGCAGGATACTCATACAGAAAAACCCTGAGGCATTATATTATTTCTGGACCGGGAAGGAAGAATGAGAGAAATAACTATCGTGTATAATGAATCTTTCATGTGCCGTCATTGGATGATGAACTTTTTATACTCACACATTCCCACACAATCCGACCACAATTCTACATTGTAGATATCAGCAATTCAATATTAAAGATGAAGATTCATGAGGTTAATTTTTTAATCTAAATCACTGCCATAAGAGAGTAGAGAAATGGAATTCATACTCAGATTTACCTGACTTTCATTCAACTATACCACGCTAAGATTTTCTTCACCAGTACTTACAAAGTGAGTATTTTAGGGACTGCTAACTGCTATTGTAGTGATTTTGCATCATGTCTAGGCTGTGCTTCGGGATGAAGGAAAGGACATCAGCAATTCTGAAGGGCTTAGTCACCAGATGCTTTATAAGACCTTCATCCATTTTTACAAGCCTTTAGATAAAAGTATCTTTCTCAATTAAGAAGGTTTCTACTAATATCCCAAAAAGACTGATCTGGGTTGTACACCAGCCAACTACATTATGTGTTGCTCTCCTTATAATCCAATAAAACCTCGCTGTTTAGAACACCATTACTTTCCTATCCAGCTGTCTTTCTTTCTGTATTCATCAGCGTTTTTTTAATTTTGGGTCATGGTTTCCATGAATTACTTTTAAAAGAAAAAAATAGGGACACCAATTTAATGGAAACCAGTAAAATGAGAAATTAACTACCATGATTTTATTGAAAAGCAAGAAATAAAATGTCCTTGCCTTTAGAGCTAATTGTTCAAAAGATCTTAGGATCTTTAGCTGTGGCCATGCCAGTCAGTACATTCTAAAAATTCAAGAGAAACTCAGGCTGTTAGGAGACTATCCAAATAGTGAGTTGTCTGTTGTGAGTTCCTATGTTGCAATCATTGCTACAGCAATTTTGGAGTCAATCTTAGTAAGGAATTTCTGCAACTCTGTTACTTTGGGTGTTCACCAAGCAGCACCTCCTTCCACAGCTCCTGAATTCAGGTTGGAGAGCCATGTTTAAAGGCGATCCTGAGCTCTCTTATGTAATTGTATATGCCTACATCCTCCAAGCTGGAGAGAGCTGAGCTATGGCCCATCTCTGTCCAGACCTCAAACAGTTGCTATTTATGGGTTATTGCCCATTGTCTTCCTATATCTAGTCTCCAGTGATTATCATATATTTCAACTTTTCTGTTTTCTCTATATCTTACCGATAGGGGAATGGTGGGAGGTTGAGTATCTGGGCTTTTGTGCAGGTGAGCTGTTCAAGGGAACGGCTGCACCTGATTTTAAACACTCATTCCCTTAAAATTGGCTTTCAAGTCTGATATTCTCTTCCTCCTTCTTTTCTTTTTTCCCCTTCCTTCCTGCCTCTCTCTCTCTGTCTTCTTTCTTTCTTCCTTTCTTTTTTTTCTTTCATAGTACACTAAATGAAACTTACAGCCCACAAATTAGGTATTTACTTTTCTTTATTCACAATTTATTGACTAGACAATAACTCATAGATGTATGTTACCTACTGTTTGTATTTTGAGTTAGTGATAATTTGGGGGGTCTATAATCTAAGAAAACATTTGCTCAAAAAAATCTGATTCTTAAATGCCAATTTACTTACACTAATGATATAGTGTCATATTTCTCTCTCTCGAGGGAAAATAACCTAATTGGACTTCATGACTTAAAGACATCTGTACTTACTCTCTTTTTATACATATCCTAGTATTTCCAGGAGGAAATGGGGATATTTACTCATTGGGAAATGATTCTCAATTTCATAGTTACCTATCACTTATTGGCCACTCTGGCTAAGGAAATAATCAGAAATATTAACAAAAATCTCTATGTAAGGAAGCTCATTTTTCTTGTAAGGAAGCTCATTGTGGTAATATTTATATTGATTTATAATGATAAATAAATGTGCATCAAGAGTAATGTTTAAGTAAACCATGACATATCCAAAACAGTATATTTTGCATTGATTAAAATGTTTTTGAAGACTTGTTAATAATGTGAGAAAAAAATGAAGTGATTGGTAAAAACAAAGACACAAATTATAAATGGGGGGCAAAATAAAGTCTTAAGGAAATGCATCTAAAATATAAGATGTATATGTCATTTTGAGGTTAAGTCTGACATAATACTACAGTCATCAAACCACACAGGCATCCTTAAGCATTCTTGAACAAACCAGGCGAATTCTTACTCAATGGATTGACTTCTGGAATGTTCTTTCCCCAGGTATCGGCTTGACTCACTTTCTTCAGATCTTTGCCTAAATATTACCATCACAATACTTTTTCTGTGACTGTTCTTTAAAAACGGTAACCTAAATCCCTCTTTATACTTCTGCTCTATATTTATTTATTATTATTTATTTATTTATTTATTTATTTATTTATTTATTTATTTAATTTATGATAGTCACACAGAGAGAGAGAGAGAGAGAAAGGCAGAGACATAGGCAGAGGGAGAAGCAGGCTCCATGCACCGGGAGCCCGATGTGGGATTCGATCCCGGGTCTCCAGGATCACGCTCTGGGCCAAAGGCAGGCGCTAAACCGCTACGCCACCCAGGGATCCCCTCTATTTCTCTTTTTGATGCTCAATTCTTGTCAACCAGCTGTAGCATATTATTTCCCAAATTTATTTTTATTCGTTTTTCCTCATAGGAATATATCCTTCATGAGGGTGAGGACTGGGTCCATTTTGTTCATATTTTCTACTCTATCTCCTGCTACACATTATTGCCAGGTACTTTGTGAACTGTTAATAAATATTTGTTGAATTAATTAATAAATAAATGGACAATGAGGTAATTTTGCTTTTATACTTTGCTTTACTCTTTTTAAATTTATACTCTGAATAATTTTGATGTTAATACTCTACCATTAAATTGGTTTTTGAAAGATGTGAAAAAAAATTTTTTTTGAGATGGGTTTCATTACTATGGCTGTATCTTACTCTTCTTTTTCCTCCAGTCACTAATGGTAGGAATTTGTTATACTATAAAATGAAATATTCCAGTTTTTTTTTCTAATGCTAGAAATGAAAGAAAATGTAAACAAAAGTTGTTTCTTTAAAATAGATGTTTGTTAAGTCTTATGAGTAGAGAGAATTGCCATGTATATGTTACAAGGATGTTAACTAGATAAAGGAGAATCGAAAGAATTAAGTTATCTACTAAGAATCTGTTTTCAAATGGCTAGAAACTTTATAAGTTCTGGACACTTTATAAGTTCAGTGCAAAAACACTGCAAAATTTAAATGACACGAAAATACTTGAAACCCAGACATCCCGGGTGGTTCAGCAGTTTAGCGCCTCCTTCAGCCCAGGGCCTGATCCTGGAGACCCGGATCCAGTCCCATGTTGGGCTCCCTGCATGGAGCCTGCTTCTCCCTCTGCCTGTGTCTCTGCCTCTCTCTCTCTCTCTCTCTCTCTCTCTCTCTGTCTCAAATAAATAAATAAATAAATAAATAAATAAATCTTAAAAAAAAAAAAGAAAATACTTGAAACCCAAAATAAACACTTTGGGACAAAAATATGAAGAATTTGTTGAATTAGAAATGAATGTTTAAATGTCCACAAAAGACAACAGTGTTTGAGCTTCCAGCTCTTTTGCTCATTTTTTAGTCACATTTTTGATTATTACTTCTGATTAATACCTAAATACACAAAGACATAAGCAAAATTAATCAAGATTTCATTTTATGGTGAATTATTCAGTATGATCTTTAGCATTGCATTATGTTACCAGTTATGCTCCACCTACACATACTGCCATCTCTTTCCATTAGGATATTAACATTTTATTTGTTTTTCTTTTGCTAAAAGTAAAAACAGTCAAATATTCTTTGGGACTTATCCAAGAAAAAATTAAAGTAAAAAAAACTTTGAAAAGAGAAAATGCAAACTAATCCATAGAGGTGAGAAGTAGAGGTTGATTCAAAAGATGCATGGTGGAAATCTGAGGTTAATGGAAATATTACATAAATTGATTGTTGTGTGAGTACTTAGTGTATACATTGGCCAAAACTCAATAACTGTATGCTAAAATGAGTGCCATTAATTTTTACGTAAATTATATTTCAATGATGTTGATAACATTAGAAGAAAACTTCAGAAAAATGACTGTGGTTAAGGAAAACAATGTAATTTGCTTCAAACATCCTTGTCGTCCAGTCAGTTCCTTATTCAAAAGCCATCTGGGGATCTCCGGGTGGCTCGGCAGTTTGGCACCGAAGGCCCAGGGCGTGATCCTGGAGACCCAGGATCGAGTCCCACATCAGGCTTCCTGCATGGAGCCTGCTTCTCCCTCTGCCTATGTCTCTGCCCCTCTCTCTCTCTCTGTGTGTGTGTCTGTCATGAATAAATAAATAAAATCTTAAAAAAAAGAAGCCATCATGTCTCCAGCTTCACAATACTCTTTATAGCTAGCCTCAAGCCAAAATTATACAAACCCCATCTCTTTTTTTTTAATTTTTATTTATTTATGATAGTCACAGAGAGAGAGAGAGAGAGAGAGAGAGAGAGAGAGGCAGAGACATAGGCAGAGGGAGAAGCAGGCTCCATGCACCGGGAGCCCGATGTGGGATTCGATCCCGGGTCTCCAGGATCGCGCCCTGGGCCAAAGGCAGGCGCCAAACCGCAGTGCCACACAGGGATCCCCAAACCCCATCTCTTATCATGCATCTACACAAACTCTTTATTCTAGACAGCCAGCTTTTTCACTCCTCCCAATATATGCCTTCCTCATTCCTAACATACCCCTCTTCTTCATGACATCCTTTAACCTCTGCCTTCAATCCTCCACACTTAGCCAGTAAATAAATACCTGTTCATCATATTACCATATATGACATTTCTTTATCCTCTGAAACCTCCCTGGATCCTAAGAAGGAGTCTTTCTTAAAACTTTATCCTTAAGATTTTAGCTCCACTACTTTTCTCTATCTATAGTTTTTTTTTTGTTTTGTTTTGTTTTTTGTTTTTGTGAGTCTTTCTTAAAACTTTATCCCTAAGATTTTAGCTCCACTACTTTTCTCTATCTATAGTTTTTTGTTTTGTTTTGTTTTTGTGTGTTTTTTTTTTTGTTTTTTTTTGTAATTGGCTTTTAACACATGCCTCATTATCCCAATTGGACTTTAACATCTCCGATCTCAAATATCTAATTTTCCTGCTATCAAATTCTCCAGCATGTTCTGCGTTTTGTAGGTGCTCACTCATTATCCATTGATTGATAACCTACATGCTGTACACAGCTTTACACTGCATGGAAATAAAAGATGTCAAAGAGCCAAAGACATACTGTTTCTACTTTTGCAGATGGGGAAGGTGGAGAACTATAATTAGGAACAAAGGAGAAACATAATGAATCAATCTGATAGCAAATAATAACACAAGAAGATTAGTAGGCTTTCCTTTCCTCATATAGTTCAATGGAACAATGTAGATGAAGAATGATGGAGGAAGAGATAAAACTATTGTAATTACAGTTGCCTTCAATTTCATCATATTAATTCAGAAACCCTGGCAACTGTGCTCCACAGGAGACAGAAAATGATGGATGTGGCAAATTACCACTTCCTATAGCAATGTGGGGGTATTTCTCAAATTGATTCTTATCAATGGACAAAGCAGGACAAAAAATTAGTGTCATTGAAGTGAAACCTTTTCAATTTAATTATATAAGGTGAAACCATGAAATTGAAGCTGATTATTTACAAAATACAATTCATAACTTTGAAGACATTAGCCAGAGAAATAGTTTAAGAAAACAGGTAAGTTATACACATTGGAGGATGCAAGCTATAAAAAATAATGTATGTTGAGCATGTACATTATTTAGAATGATCTTTATTCTCCATAGTATGTTTTTTTTTATTTGGAAAAAAATTTGCATTATCTAATTGCCAATGATTATTTGCTAAATACCCAATGTTTGTCAGATATTGGTGAGGTCCTGTGGTTGAATTATGAATAAGACATAATTCCCTCCATTAGATAAAGTTAGTGGCTGATTAAAAAGAACAAATGAGAACTTTAATAGAGGATTATGAGTCCAATAATGCAAATAAGTGTAGTGAAACAAGAGCAAATATAAGGGGCTGGAGTATAATTGGAGTCAGGGATATCATCACACAGTAGGTAACATATGAATGCTGTATCCAGTAGCAAGTAGAACAAAGGATCTTAGGACAGGCCTGACAGAGGGGTGGCAGCACACACTGGGGACCAGGTACATCCATGCCATCCTGGCCCAGCCCAGAGGCCCGGGCACAGAGGTCTCTGCTCGCTCGGATAATATGTGCTCAAGAATAGGGTCATGTGATATCACATTTGTTTCAGATTTATTTGTAAGAAAAATGAACTTCCTAGAAGAAAATACGGGAGTAAATCTTTTTGACATGGGCCTTGGTAGTGAATTTTTGGATATTATACCTAAAGCACAAGCAATGAAATAAAAAAACAAGTGGGACTATATCAAAGTAAAAAGAAACCATCAACAAAGTGAAAAGATAGCCTACAGATTGGAAAGCATATTTGCAAACCACATATCTAATAAATGGTTAATATCCAAAATATATAAAGAATGCATGCCACTCAATAGCAAAAACCAAACAAATAACACAATTCAAAATGAGAAAAAAATACTTCAATAGACATTTTTCCAAAGACGATAAATGAAAGGCCAACAGGTTCATAAAAGGATGTTCAGTATCACTAGTCACTAGGGAAATACAATTAAAAGCACAATGAGATGTTATCTCTTGCCTGTTAAAATGTCCATCATTAAAAAGATAAGAGAAAGCAAATGCTTGTGCAGATGTGAAGAAACAGAAACCCTTGTGCACTGCTGGTGGGAATGCAAATTGGTGCAGCCACCATGGAAAACAGTATGGAAGTTCCTCAAAAAATTAATAGAACTACCAATAATCTAGCAATTCCACTTCTGGAAATATATCCAAAAGACACAAAAACAGTGCTACGCTAAAAGACATCTGCACTTTCACGTTTATAGTAGGATTATTTACAATAGTCAACGCATGAAAACAATCTAAGTGCCTATCAATTAGTGAATGGATATAGTTGTGTGTGTGTATGTATGATGTATAATATACATGTATATAAACACAAATATACAACATATATATTATCTATACTATATGCTATATATATAATGTTCTTTATAATATAATAATATATAATGAAATATTATTCAGCCATAAAAAATGAGGAAATATTACCACTTGCAACAACATGGATGGTCCTTAAGGGCTTTATGTAAGTGAAGTAAGTTAGACAGAAAAAGGCAAATACTGTATAATCTCACTTATATTGAATCTAAACAAAACAAACAAAAAACCCCATCAAATTCATAGAAAAATAGATCAGACTTGTGGCTACCAGAGGTGGAAGCCGGAAAAGAAGTAATAGGAGAAGACGGTGGTCATAAGCTACAAATTCCCAGTTATGATATGTAGAAAAGCTGTTATGAGTAAATCCTAACAGTTCTCATTGCAAGGTTGATTTTTTTTTAATTTTCTTTTCTTTTTATCATAGCGATATGAAATGATGAAAGTGAGCTGATCCTATTGTGATCACTTCACAATCTACGTAAATCAGGCAATCATACTGTATACCTTACACTTATATAATGATGCATGTCAATTATTTCTCAGTAAAAAGGTGGGAGGGGAATGTGGTATATATGTACAATGGAATATTATTCAGCCTTAAAAACAGAAGGGAAGCTGCTATATACAAATGGATGAATCTGTAGGACATGATGTTAAATTATGTAAGTCAGACACATCATTGATACTACCTGAGGTATCTGAAACAGTCCAACTCATAGGATCAGAGTAGAATGGTGGTTACCAGGGCCTGAGGGAAGGGAGGGGGTGTGGGTTGCTATTAAAAAGATAAAAAGTTTCAATTATGCAAGGCGGTAAGTTCTAGAGATCTGCTGTGCAACATTGTACCTTTAGTTAGCAACACTGCATTGCATACTTACAAATTTGTTAGGAGGATAAGTCACCTGCTGTGTTCTTACTAGGTTAAAAAAATTATGGGAAAATTTTTAGAGAAAAAAAAATGACTGGTCTAAAGTCACACTGCTATTAAATGACAATTCTGAAACATGCACACATACGCAAACATACAAACACGCACATACACAAATTAATTTGTAAGCTTCTATTGATTCCTGTTGTAAACTGAATGAAGCAAGCTTGGCTGGTCAAAATAGTAAGTCCTCTTATGAGACTATGGACAGTCTCTGATTTGTAGAGTAAAGGAACTATGTGTCTTTTGAGTAGGTAGGATGTTCAAGTGAATGTAATGCTTGGTCTGCATTTTGTTACACATGTAATTATTTATTATAATCATGCAAAAAACTGGCTACTTTTGGAAGCTCAGCTTTGTGCAATTCCTGCTCATTTTCTGTTACAATGACAAGTACTTGCATGAAAAATTCAATTCAAAATCTAATTCAGGGGATCCCTGGGTGGTGCAGCGGTTTAGTGCCTGCCTTTGGCCCAGGGCGTGATCCTGGAGACCCGGGATTGAATCCCACATCGGGCTCCCGGTGCATAGAGCCTGCTTCTCCCTCTGCCTATGTCTCTGCCTCTCTCTCTCTCTGTGACTATCATAAATAAATAAAAATTAAAAAAAAGATTCCAAAATCCAATTCAAATGCAATGATATTCTGATGGAAGAACTAGTTAACTTTCTAGATAAATCAGGTTCATAATTTTCCATTAAATGAACTGGTACATTATCAAGTGGAGGTCTACATTTATGGCGCTGCTCCAAATGTATTAAGGTAGTAAGTTAACCAGATTCTGTATCCTACTCACACTCACACTTAACACAGAATAGTTTGTCTAAATCTTTAACTAATCTTATGTCTTCAATACTTGTCATTTCAAAAAGAACATTTAATTCTAAACCCAAATTACACAAGTTTTGTACCTTCTTTTGTAAATTTAGGTAATGACTCAAAACATTTTCCAAAGGCATCTTAGGAAAGTGAATTGTTGAATAGGATACTTCAAATATTAAGCAACTGCCCCTGGATTTAGACTAAAATTAACTTACATGCATATACATTCTCCTGCCCCTAAAGAATTCTATTAAGCTAAATAAACAGATAACAATTTCTCAATAATACAATGTTTCCTGGCTTTGAAGTAGTTCACAAGGCAAATAGACATGAATACCACTAACTATAGTGTATGATAGCACATAAACACTGCTAATTGAACTATAGCTCAAGTATAACACAGGGAAAAATATTAAAGTCTGACTGGAGAAGAAGCTGAAATTAGGAGAGCTTTCATAAAAGGACATGATATCAAATTGGTTATTGCTTAATAAGTAGTATTTCAACAAGGAGAAAAAGAAAATTTCAGACCAACGGAATATTATGAATAAAGCAAAAGACACTAAGGTTTCAACTGCAACAGTGGTGGTAGGAGTGAAGACGGTTTCATAGCACTTTCTTTTTTTTTTTCCAGCTTAGAGGTATAATTGACAAATAAAATTGTATATGTTTAAAGTGCACAGTATGATGACTTGATATATAACATACACACTGTCATATATTTACCATAATCAAGAGGATTATAAAAACTTGCTCTTTTTGTTTTGGATTGACTAGCCTGGCTTAGGGTGGGAACCTCAAAGCACTCCACCCATGGACCCTAATGAAGACATATGCCCCGGGCTCAGCCATTCTCTCTGCCTGCACCCTGACTTGCTCTTCCCGTGTGGCCTCAAAACATGCCATACTTCTTGCAGAAAGTAATTAGACTGTGAGTAATAAACTTCTCTACCTCAATTCCCTTGTGGTCTTTTGTTGAACCATGGCTCACCATCCGACACCCTGGAGCTCTACTTAGCAAACATTAATTTAACAAAGTCACAACCCTCTCAGTATTTCACCAGGCCACTTCCTTTATTAAAAGATGCAATTACTGAGATAAATGACAGGTGGATGTGCTTTCCTCACATTCAAAATGATATTTCAAATTTATATATTTGTTTGCAAAGTATCTGAAAATTACTGTTCAGATTTTAACAGACAGGTGAGCTGTCTGCAAATTAACCCCCAAATTTCTATGGGCTAACTCGACAAAGTTTATTTCACACTCACATTATAAGTCTATTGTGGGCTGAGGGTTATTTCACACAGAGTTAGTGTAGAGTCTATCATCATATAGCTACATCACCTGGAACATATGGCTTTCAGCGTCCTCCAAAGAAAAAGAATATAAGTGGCATATCAGTTTTTAAATACTTATTCTCACTATCCAATGACCAGAACTAATTACATGTTCCTCTCCCAACTGTAACAAAGGCTGAGAAATGTAGAGTTGTAGATAGAATATTTGCTGAGCAATATTATCTATGATTGACTTTTACAGATAAATTAGGAATTGATGGTAGTTGTAGACAATGTTTTATGCAGGGAATTCATTGTTCGAATTATACGGTTCAAGGGACCATCATATACAGAGGAAATGGCTTCTGGTCTATGTAGAGAAGGGCACAACACTTTTTGAGGTATGGTGGAGTTTTGCAGCAGAGACACTTGGCTAAGTGCAATTTCCAACTGAGATTGAGACTCTGCTGGGAGATTTCAGAGCCTAGATGGAAGGGATGACTGGAAGTTAGCCTCAAAGTTAGGAACTGGCATACCTCAGAGACTGTCAGGCTTCTGTCTACCTCTTGCTATTCTAAGACAGCATGCTTTGTGACCAGCCTTATGTACAGGGCCAAGCAGGCCATGTGATAAGTGACCTGGAAGCTTTTGTGAGGCTTGCATGGAGTTAAACCTCATCTTTGGCTGCATTAACACTATTTCTTTGTCACCTGATTTAGATAAACATAGTGCATTTGCACCTTTTTGTTTAATTTTTTTAAAGATTTATTTATTCATGAGAGGCACAGAGAAAGAGGCAGGGACATAGGCAGAGGAAGTAGCAGGCTCCCTTCGGGGAGCCCCATGTAGGACTCGATCCCTGGGCCCCAGAATCACGACTTGAGCCAAAGGCAGATGCCCAAGCACTGAGCCAATCACATGCCCTCCTTTTTGTTTAATTTTCGTTTTAGTTTCTTTTGTCAATCAACATATCAGAACTGTATTTTAGGTCTTTGAAACTTCAAATATTTTCCCTATGGTCTTAGTAATTGATGATGATAAATGTGGAAGAAAATGTTCTTGAAGAAAATATATTCCTAGAATTGCTTCTGTGAATGAGAATTTAAAAGACAATCTTCAAAAAAGTTTTTTTTTTCTATGTGGTTTACATGTGCATATTCAAATCCACATGCCTACCTGCAAACAGTCCTTTTCGCCTTGAAAATCCTAGACTTTTCTGCTTTGTTTAAGCTTAATATAGTTCTGAATGGCCTAGCATGGCAATGTTTGCAGAACCATGCCCCTGAGCATTTTTCATTTCATACATCATTTACAACTGACCCAGGTGATCCCATATATTCTGGCTCTATATTCTTTCACCACAAAAGTTAAAGTAAAGCATATGTTTATCCATAAAAAAAAAATCCAGACCACTCATGCACTGCCTCTTCTTTTCTAGCATCCTACTTCACCCCATCAGATTGTTAGTTAACTGGAAAAAAAAAAAGGTTTATACAAACCAAATTTCAGATTTCACTACCACTGTTTGTTTATATGAAGGAATTCATCTCTCTCCTGCATTCTGACTTGCTGCCTCAAAACTATCACTGAAAAAAGAAAAGGTTGAGAGAGAAATACCATCAGGCCACTTTCCAATCAAACATTCCTGTGCCCACTGTCAAAGAGTTCAAAATAAGGTCTTTTCCAAGTCAACAACCTAGAATTACCATGGCTAAAGGGTCTGCTTTTCCTTGTATGACTGTAAGGATTTTAGTCCAAAAACAAATTTTAGCGATTATGTGGAAGTGATGCACCTTGACAGTGAGAAACTTGGAGCTTCTATACTTCCTAAAGCAGACCCTTTATTCATCCTTTCCTCTTGGAGATTATGTCTACAATTAAAAGTAGTTTGGTTCATGATGTGATGCTGATGATTTGGTTTAAAAAAGGCACTATAATTTTAGAGGGTGTTCAAAGATTAAAGAGGGTGGTGAATATGTTGAAACTGCACAATTCATAGATCTTTGGGCTGTTTTTCTCTACAGTCTTATACTGAGACCCACCCCCACACCCCCTCCCCGCCACACACACACCATGAACCCAATGAGATCTTGGGTTAGAGTGGTTTCTTCAATATGATACTTAAAGCTCAAGCACCAAAGAAAAATAGATAAGTGGGACTTTATTAAAATTAAAAACTCATGTGCTTAAAAGAATACTATCAAGAAAATGAAAAGATCACCCACAGAATAGGAGAAAATACTCATAAATCATAATCTGATAAAGGCCAATATTGAGAATATATGAAAAACTCTTCAAACTCAACTGTAAATGGGCACTAACCCAATTGAAAAATGGGCAATGATTTGAATAGACACTGCTCTAAGGATGATGTGCAAATGGTCAATAAGCACATGAAAAGATGCTCAATATCATTAGACATCAGGGAAATGCAAATCAAAACAATAATGAGATACCACTTCATATCTCACTGTTGGTTAGAATGTGTAGAAATTAGGACTCTTGTACATTGCTGTTGGGAATGTAAAATGACAACCATTTTGACAAACAGTTTGGCAATTCCTCAAAATGTTAAACATAGAGTTACAATGTGGTAACAGGAATAATTCTATACTAGTTATATACCCAAGAGAACTGAAACCTATTCACACAAAAACTTGCACAGGGATATTCATAACAGTATTATTCTTGATATGCAAAAAGTAAAAATAATCCAAAGATCCCATGCACTGATGAATGCACAAATAAAATATTATATATCCTTATAAGGGATTATTAAGCTATATAAAGGAATGAGGTACTAATTCATGTTACTATGTGAATGAACACTGAAAGTATTATAGTGAATGGAAATGGCTAGCCATCCTATTGGAAATGAAAAAAAAAACAAACAAACAAACTCACAAATAGTATGATTCCACCTACATGACATGTCTGGAATAAGTAACTTACAAAGACTACGAATAGATTAGTGGTTGCCAGGGTCTGAGAGTGGAGAGAAGTAGAGAGAAATGGTACTTGCACATGGGTATGAAGTTTCTTTTGGGGGGAAAAATGTTCTGAAACTACATAGTGCTGATGGCTATACAATCTTGTTAATATATAGAAAATAATCATTAAATTTTACCTTTTAAAACAATGAATGTTATTGTACTGAGTTATGCCTCAATAAAAATTTGAAAAATTAAAAAGACTTGATACTGTCTAGTTTTTTTTACCTATTAATATATGGTATCTTGTGTAGTGCCCACTATTTAGCAGACATGTTATCAGGTTTTGATAAAACTGTATTTCTGCAGATATTTTTTAATATTGTTTTACACAGTAGTGCCCCCTTATATTTTGTCTTCACTCCCAAGATGTCCATGGTACATTTCTCAGCCTCTTTGGTCTAACTAGAATTTTTCTATCCCACAAATTCATTCTTTTGTATCTTTGATGTGCATTCTGGGAGAAAGAAAGAGAAAGAAAGAGAAAGAAAGAAAGAAAGAAAGAAAGAAGAAAGAAAGAAAGAAAGAAAGAAAGAAAGAAAGAAAGAAGAAAAGAAAAGAAAAGAAAAGAAAAGAAAAGAAAAGAAAAAGAGTGATTCACTAACCTCATAAAATAAAACTATCCTGATATGTTCCTGGGAAAATTGGTTTAGATTCCTTCTATCTAGAAGGTCTATCATTCTGTGATAATTCTGTTTCCAATTTAGAATTTCTACCACCCTTTCATTCAAAAATATTATTGGAAAATGTCCACATTTTTAAGACCTAGATTTACTGTCAAAGTTGCTGTGTCCTGGACACAGATGGACTAACAGTATGATCTCCAAGCATCAACAGTGCTATAGCTGGAAGTAGAAGACCATAAGCAGGGAGAAGTGGAGAAAAACAAAACAAAGGAAAACATTAATCAAACAACAAGATCATACATATATATTTCTTAACTGGAATAGGTACTGGAATCTTACCATAAAATGCAGCCTTGCTGAGAGAGCCTTCAAGACATAATAGCATACAGGATTGGCTGAGATGTGAGGGTTAAGAAAGATGGAGCTGAGTCTCAGTGGTAGTTTCTAGCTAAGTTTCTTTCACCAAGATTTTATTAGCCTAGGTGATTACTTATCCTGAAAAGTCATTTCAATATTCTTGGTCACCATTCTTGCCCTGGTAAATTGCAAAAGTTGATTAAGAGAGCTAACATAAGGCATATTTAGTTCTAAAATTCACCAACTTTCTTATCTCACAAGCTTTTACACTCCTCTCAGTCAAAACTTTCATTAAGGATAAAGTGTGGCTCAAGGCTGGTGACTCATAAAAGAACCATTAAAAGAAATGTGAAGTTCAGAACTGTGAAGTGTCTGATGTGCCATGTCTGACACCCACCTGCAAGGCAACAAGTTAATGTGCTGGTCACACATGTGTAGAAGGAGAAGCACCAAACCTCGAAGTCAGATCACCTTAGCCATACTGCTTTCCAAGCTCCCATTCCTCATAGGACAGCACACTGAGGACTTGATGCTGTGTGTGCACTGAGGGCTGACACTACACTGCTAAATACAAAATTAGGAGACATGAGACCTTACATGGGATACAAATCTGCTCCTCCTCCATGAGTGGAGGCGGCAAAAATTAGGAGACATGAGACCTTACATGGGATACAAATCTGCTCCTCCTCCATGAGTGGAGGCGGAGAGAGAAAGACAGACATACAGACAAAGAGACAGAGAGACAGAAAGAGACAGAGAAAGGATGGTGGGAGAGAGAAAGAGATATCCTTTTATTCTGGAATCCTTTGCAGGGAAAAGGCAAGGCATCTAGATGTATAACAATTGGAATGTAAGCAAATGGCTCTGAGGTAGATAGATGTCTTAAGTCCTTCCAAATTCCTGAGGCATTTTTACTATTCAAATAATTTAACTCAGGTTACAAGTATTCTTTATTCAGAAAACCCAGGCTTTTCAGAAATATGAAAATATTCATAGAGAGTTTAACATCAAGAGAAGGCATTAGTATTTCTTGAGATTTAAAATAAACAAATTGCAGGGATTTGGGGTTGTTTATTTGGAGGTAAAAAAAAAAGAAAGGAGTTTCCCTTTTTATAAACAAACTTAGTTTACTAGAGCTTAACTAAAAGATGGTATTTTGTTGGGAAACACACAATGACAAAATAAATGATAATATTAATAGAATGTTCAGGAATTCCAGCTTGTAAGTTACTGGCATCATCTCAGGCACTATTTTTGTGATACATTTGGAAACACTTTGCATGTTAACATACATCTATTTGACATTTTTCACACCTAGTGTGGGAGTACACATGGCTGAGAGCATACTGTGTTTTCTTGTCTTGATGACTTATCCACTAAGATGTCATATTATATCTGATCTCAACTTCTTTTTGGGCATACTTCCCTCTGCTCTGTTGTCTTAGGGGCTCCATCTTTATTACAAATAGAAACATGCAGCGTCTCTAGGAAATTCAGATCCATCCAGGTCTCATTGACACAGAACCCAGTTGCCATTATCAGTGAGAGTCACATTGATAATGTAATTGATCAAGTTGGGGTACCATGTCTTGCCTGAAACTTTAACCCTGTACTTGGAAATATTTTGATCCATCCACTTCATACCTCCTGTGTTCTCCTTGAATACACTCATTACTGCTCCTTGATTGATCTGAAGCTTCTTTTTGGCTGCTGAATAGTGCCTGGCCTTTTCCAAAGGATCAATGCTCATACCTTTGGGACATGAGCATGTTAATGATGCCAATGTCATGCTGGTGCCACACTAATATCTATTCTTATTCATCCATTTGGGATTTAAACACCTCTATTTTCCAAATGTTTTTGATTTCTGTGCTATTTTTGAGAGGGTGCTATTTAGCCTTATACTCATGAATCGTTCCTGTTGCTTTGATTCTTATCTTCTTCCACACTGCCATCAACTTCCCACTGGTGGAGGCAACAACAAAACATAAATGATAAGGAGTATTGGCTTCGTTTCTGAAGGGTATTAGCAAATTTCATCATCAGACTCCCCCATAACCCAAGAACCTAATTTATAGGAACTAGTGACAGCCTAGTAGGATTCAAACTAAACCAAGTAGCCAAGTTTAGTTACCCCACACCAAATTTTATAACCAAAATGAATTGGTTGAATCACTGATGCCCAAAACACTCAAGGACATGTCCAAGGTGTAGGATTCTTCTAGGGGTGCCTATGATCTTTATTCATTCTTGTAATGAAAGGCTTAATTCTTATAAATTTATTCATTTCCTCAAGATAGTTATTATCAAAATGGAAATGGGCAAAGATAATTTCAAACCTGTGTTTGAAATAGCATTTGTGACTAGGCTATGATGTATATACAGAGAATTGTCTCGAAACAAACTCCTCTTTAGATATAGCACATATCTACTCAAAATCAAAACACCCCAAATACACTTCAGTTTCTTGAAGTACACCTCTGGTATAGCCTTTTTTGAGTACCATAATTGATTCCATTCATAGTGATGTTGTTTCTCTATCCAGAAATAATTTAAACAATCCCTTGAAACAGAGATACTTACTGAATTTTTTTAAAATTTGAAAATCTGTCATGGATCACCTTGGAAAATCTAGGCTGATGTCTCTTTCGATCCATTTCTGTACTCTTGCCTCCTTTGGCTTCTTTCTTGCAGGTTCTACTCCTGGGTCAGCAATGCTGCCACCTAGATAGTAATCCATTGGAACTATGGTACTTACAGTATGCTACTAGACAAGTTGCTCACATTGCCTGCTTTCTCTCCTCCTGGTCTTCCTCAGGTGGTCTCCTGTGATGTTGTCTGGGAGTTGGGAGGAGGGTGGAGGTGTAGATAGATTGGTCTCTTGAACTGGGGACGTCTTTTTGTCATGCATTCAGAATATCTATCAACTTCATAGGTCAGCGAAATAATGGCAAGGCTCTCAGGTGATAAAGTCCTTGAAATATAGGTTGTAGATTATTGTGGAAAGAGAGGTGAGCCAGAATTGGGCAAACCAGACATTATCTTTTAAGGGCTACAGACTCAGGAGAGAATTCTGGTCTTCTGCAGGCACAGCACATTGTTGCAACGCTTCCATTCAGAATCACCCCCTTGGCTGCAGCTAAGTTGAAATCACCATTACAGTTGCTGCACCATTCAAACTTATCAAGGTGCAGCAACTCATTTATTTAAAACTATAATGACCGTGTCTTATACATATCTCTGTACCAAAGAGTTTATAAGAGTTTAGGGGAAAAGAAACTGAATGTCATGAAAGATCAGGCTACAGTACAATTGAATACACATAAGTATAGACAAACCTGTGTCTATACTTTCAGAGCACACTGAAAGTTTGAGTGTGGATATAGACTCGAGTTCACAAGTTAGCATGGAACACTGGTTTAGGGTGGTTGGGAGATCTATCCAGTTCTTAGAGACATTAGGTCATGTTACAAGGAAAGAAAGGCATATTGATTATTTCTCAAGAAATTACATCCTTCTTCAAAACGTGGACTAATTCCAATCTGGCCTGCCAAAACAAAAGTCTGTCCATCAAATACAGTGAATTTATAAGAAGAGTGAAATACAAAATCAGCTCCCTAAGGGTAAAGTCACGGCTGTTGGCCAAAGAAGTTTGCTTTGTGAAAATGATGATCAAGGCCAATTTTGTTTATATAATTGCTTTTCTTCTCTTCTTTCTTTCTCTCCCTCCTCCTCTCTTTTTCTATATATATTTCTGATTTGTCCCACATGAATTACATGATTGTATGATTATGAGCAACTCTCTCAACCTTTTTTGTGTTCTTCCATCTGGAAATGCTAGAATTTAATTACGGGACTTTTTAAATTCCTTTTCAATTCGGGGTGCCTGGGTGGTTCAATCAGTTAAGCATCTGTAGTTGGCTAAGGCCATGATCTCAGGGTCCTTGTGTGCTCTCTCTCTCTCACTGTGTCTCAAATAAATAAATAAAATCTTAAAAAACAAACAAACAAAAAACAATAAAACCCTCTTTCCAATTCTAACGTTCTATTCCTACATCAAATAATTAGGCATTGGTCCGTTTTAATAACTCAAATCTGAATAGAGGAAAACTAATGAACTGAATAGCAGACTGATAATATTCTAACTAGGTATTGATTCCAGAAGTTCTCATATCGTGAGCTTTGGGCCTTTTTTTTTTTTTTTTTTTTTTTTTTACAAAATAAGGAAGAAAGATGAAGGAATTCATCATTATACTTTGCAATATGTTGGCCTTTTTAAAAATAGTTTTCAGTGACTTCTCATATTTATCCACACCACAGATAGGCCCAAAAGAAAACTAAACATTTGGAAAAAGTATTTCGCCATCTAAGAGAAAAGAAAAGAGAGAGACTAATTGCTTTTCACAGATTTCCTCTGGAAGCAGAATTTCATGACAACTCTATAATCCATCCCGATTTAAGAAAAAAAATACATATATCATTAATTATTGTCAAGCACTTACTAGGTAGATCACTGCAAAGGGAAATCTAGGGAACACTAAGGTTTATAAAAGACACCCCTGTCTTGAAAATCCTGAAGATCCACCTGGAGAGAGAAAACACGTTCATAAAAAAGAGCAAACAATACGTCGTGTGAGGCGTGACAATAAGCCCCATAAACACAGAAACAGGCCGCGGAAAAACGGGGGACGCGGCGCTCTAGGTCCGGCTCTTCCTGGCCCCAGGTGCTCAGCAGAAGACAGACTGTGGGGACCGACACATTCTGCACCAGGGTCCCCCCCCCTCCCCGCAGCCAAAAGAAATCTCGAACCTCTCTTCTCCTTCGTCGCCTTCAGTGACAAGGCGGAAAATGAATCCCATCCCCGCAGATCTTCAGAGGTCGTCGCCAGCCATGCGGGAGCGGGAGCGGGAGAGGGAGCGGGAGCGGGAGCGGCAGGTGCCCTCCCTCGAGCCCCGTGCGCCTGCGCCCGGGTCCCCGCCGCCCCGGCCTCGCCTGGCCCGGGAAGGGGAGCGCGGCGGGGCGGGGCGGGGCGGGGCGGGGAGGGGAGGGGCGCGGCGGAGCCCAGCCTGCCCCGGGGCTGGAGCCGCAGGGGAGTGCCCGCTGCCCAGGGACCACGTTCGGGTTGTGCTCAGCCTAGAGAAAACAAAACGAGGGTGTGCAAGTAGAAAGTTCGTCCTTCCTTCCTTCCCTCCCTCCCTCCTCCTTCTCTTTTCCTCCTTCCCTCCTTCCTCCTCCTTCCTCCTCCTGCTTCCTTCTTCCCTCCCTCTCTCCTTCCTCCTTCCTTCCTTCCTTCCTTCCTTCCTTCCCTTCTTTCCCTCTTCCTTTCCTTCCTCCTCCCTCCCTCCTTCCTTCCTTCCTTCCTTCGTTCCTTCCTTCCTCCTCCTCCTTCCTTCCTTCCTTCCTTCCTTCCTTCCTTCCTTCTTTCCTTCCTCCTTCCCTCCCTCTCTCCTTCCTTCCTCCCTTCCTTCCTTCCTTCCTTCCTTCCTTCCTTCCCCTTCTTCCCTCCTCTTCCTTCTCCTTCCTCCTTCCTCCCTCCTTCCTTCCTTCCTTCCTTCCTTCCTTCCTTCTTTCCTTCCTTCCTTCCCTCCTCTCTCCTTCCTTCCTTCCTCCTTCCTTCCTTCCTTCCTTCCTTCCTTCCTTCCTTCCCCCTTCTTTCCCTCCTTCTTCCTTTCTCCTTCCTCCTTCCCTCCCTTCCTTCCTTCTCTCCTTCCTCCTTCCTCCTTCCTTCCTTCCTTCCTCCCTTCCCCTTCCTTCCTTCCTCCTTCCCCTTCCTTCCTTCCTTCCTTCCTTCCTTCCTTCCTTCCTCCTTCCTTCCTTCTCTTCTTCCTTCCTTCCTTCCTTCCTTCCTTCCTTCTCTCATTTCCACCTTCCTTCCTTCCTTCCTTCCCTCCTTCCTTCCTTCTCGCCTTCCTTCCTTCCTTCCTTCCTTCCTTCCTTCCTTCCTTCCTTCCTTCCCCCTTCTTTCCCTCCCTCCTTCCTTTCTCCTTCCTTCCTTCCTTTCTCATTCCTTCCTTCCCTCCTTCCTTCTTTCCTTCCCTCCTTCCTTCCTTCTTTCCTTCCCTCCTTCCTTCCCTCCCTCCCTCCCTCCTTCCTTCCTTCCTTCCTTCCTTCCTTCCTTCCTTCCCTCCCTCCCTCCCTCCCTCCCTCCTTCCTTCTTTCCTTCCTTCTTTCCTTCCTTCCTTCCTTCCTTCCTT
Source organism: Nyctereutes procyonoides (assembly GCF_905146905.1). Classification (NCBI taxonomy): domain Eukaryota; kingdom Metazoa; phylum Chordata; class Mammalia; order Carnivora; family Canidae; genus Nyctereutes; species Nyctereutes procyonoides. Next base: position 6,059,654 of record NW_026575030.1, on the reverse strand, counting down.
CCTTCCTTCCCTCCTTCCTTCCATCCTTCCCACCTTCCCTCCTTCCTTCCTTCTCTCTTTTCTTCCTTCCTTCTCTCCTTCCTTCCTTCCTTCCTTCCTTCCTTCCTTCCTTCCCCCTTCTTTCCTTCTCCTCCTTCCCTCCCTTCCTTTTTCCCTCTCTTCCCCCCTCTCTCTCTCCCTTTCCCTCCACTTCCTTCCTTCCTTGAATTAATTTAAAAGTCTCCCAGGAATCCACAGGTAGAGAAAAAAAAGGCAGCGCTTCTCAGGTAGCTTGTCACTTCAAACAAGCTAGCCTCTTAGGCGCCCCAGCACCTTCCCTCAGCGTCCAACAAAGCCAGCCCAAAAAACAAAGGTAGAGAAAATTGAATGCTTTTGAGAGTCAGCAAGGCCTATCAGGGAGGCACCTTAGAAGACATCAGTGGCTTTTTTATTTTTTTATTATTTTTTTAAAATTTAAATTCAATTTGCCAACATATAATATAATGCCCAGTGGCTCATCATATCACATAGTGCATCAGCGGCTTTTTAAATGCGTCCCTGAAAAAGCCCTGCACTCCTTTCCTCACAGAAGGCCGAAAAGCTCTTTGAATTCCATGGGAAAAGGAACCCTTATTTCAAAAATAAACTTTGAAGTTGTTTGAAGATGAAAGGGGAGACTTGCCTCTGAGCCAGAGCTGAAGCAGTGGGGAGGGACTACACCGGTATTTTGAAATATGCTTCAGAGAAACTTATTAGAATTTAAAAGGACTGTGCAAACAGATCCCCTATGGCTCTGTCCCACTGGAAGTATGTGACAGGGTTTTAAGAGCATAACCGAGGCTAAGGTTGATGCTGACTACTATCAAAGTCTTATTTGATTATACAAAATGATTTTTCATTCAACTGAGAATATAAAAAGCAATTATTTCAGAAACTTACCTGTGAACTGAACTCTACTCACTCTCTCCATGTGATTTCATATTAGAGAGACAAGAAGGGAGCTGCATTGCATTTAGCATGATCAAGGTACACCCAACACATTCTAAACAATGTGCCCTTTGACAATCCTTTGCTTTACCTCTTCGTTCCAGATGGAACCATCCTAACTTACACCATGACAAATAGAAAACTAGCCTTTTCTGGTCAATTACCTTAGGAATCATAAAAAGCTCTTTGTATAGGCTCCCATTAATTGAGCATTTACTGTAGCTGAATTCAACGGGTTCAGCCTTTAAGGCACATCACATTGAATACAACACAAGGAAATGTTGAAAGCAAAGAACTTTTTTCAAAAAATTTGATTCATGTATGTATGTATGTTTGTACTTAAGGGAGAGCACAAGAGTGCAAGTGGGAGAGGAACAGAGAGAGAGGAAGAGAGAGAATCCCAAGCAAACTCTGCACTGAGAACAGAGCCCGATGCAGGGCTTGATCTCACAACCCCGTGATCAGACGCTGACTCTTGCCAACTGAGCCACCCAGGTACCCCTGAAAGTAAAGAACTTTTGGTCACTTGTTACAAGTAAGGAGACAGGGAGTAGTTCTCAAAGCACTGTCTCCCTGTAGGGTCAGTACAGGAAGTTTCTATTTAATATCCTGGGGGTAGGGGCAGGGAGCTTGCACAGGCACTTTTGGTTCAATTGCACATGCGTGGTGTGTCAACATACTAGTGCATACATTATACATTCAAAAGTTAGGGGAAATTTTTGCCCATAGGAGGAGATCTCAGTATTATAATGAGCTAAAGTTCAGTTCTGGGGGGCAGGGTGGTGGTGGGGCTCCTGTACAGATCTTCAGTTTCAGGCTGGATCAAACTGACTTGTATACGGGGCTTTCAGGTGAGACACATAGTTGGGAGTCCCCTTGGCTGGAACTTTATGTTCTGTGAAATAAAGCACATTCCTTCCATTCCTTTTTTGCTTTGTCCCTTACTCTCCTCCCTTCTGCTGGCAGATTTTAGCTGACAGCTTTGAGTAACTTCCCATTGTAGTCTAGCTATATTTTAGATGATTGATACATCTAATACCTATATATGTAGGTATATACCAATTATATATACTATATTCTAATATATATGTGCATGTATATTTATACTATAGATACTAAATATAAGTAGATAATCTTTATAGATATAGGTACTATATTCCAGGTAAAAATACACACACATATATACATGTATATATTCCCTCCTCATACCAGTCTTGAAAGGTGGATGTTATTAACTCTATTACACAGATGAAGAAATTGAGATTCAATGAGATCAAGCAATCCCTTCTAATATAATCAGCTGTAAGAGATAGAACTAAGATTTTAACCCAACATAAATTTATCCTTAACTTTCATAATAATGCCAGCAGATTAAAGATTGGAAACTCTCACTATAACCGCCTTAATCTTTCGTCAATGTTCTAAACTGTTAAAATGCTGAACTGGACCAAGTTTTAAAGATTATTGTGCACAGAACTGAAATGTCTTCCTTTCCCACTACTAATATGACCAATGAGAGCTACAAAGCATAATGTAGATTTGTACAGATGGGACCACAGAAATAAGGGATTAGCACCAACTGGGTACTCAGTAGATTGTCAGCAAACCATTTGGGTGGCTGACTTTCTGCTTCGGTAAAACACAGAAATGGCCTTATAATAAATAGTTTTAGGAGTAATTTAGTGACATTTAAGTATATTTGAACAATGTGTCTAAAATTCTTGGGACTTTTCCAACATATATTCCCTTCCTTGTAATTTGCATTTTAGTCCCACAGCCTTTCTGATGTTAGGACAGGGCCACGAGGGCAGATTAGGAAAAAGGAAGATATGCCGTAAATAAGAAAAAGAGAGGAGAAGAAGTAGAAGTAGAAGAAGTAAGAAGTAGAAGAGGAGTCAAAGGGAGGAAGTTTAGAGGACAGGGCATTGCATGTGAGTGGTCTAGCTTCTAAACATTGAGGGTTAAAAACTCTAGAAGTGGGGCACCTGGGTGGCTCAGCGTTTGAACATCTCCTTTTGGCTCAGGTCGTGATCCCAGGTTCCTGGGATCAAGTTCCACATCAGGTTCCCCACAGGGAGCCTGCTTCTCCCTCTGCCTATGTCTCTGCCTCTCTCTCATGAATAAATAAATAAAATCTAAATAAGTAATAAATACCCCAAAAGTGGATTTAAAACAATTGATGAATTCTGAAGGAATCCTCAGGCAGGTCTTGCTCTCATTTCCTAAATGCTCATTTTAGGAAAGTCCATGCTCCTTGAGAGAAGCTTTGTACTCAGCATGGTGCAGGAATGAACCACAACAGGCTGATCAAAAGGCAGGTTTGAAAGAACTTGAGGGAAACAAGATTGGGTTCTTGCCCAAGAAGTGCAACCCAGAATCTAGCCCAGAAAAGAGAAGGAAGGAAAGAGAGAGGTCTAGAACTCTGAGGATCAGTTAGTTCACTGTTGGAGGCCTCTGGCTACAGGGAGCATGGACCTTCAGACCAGAGGATATGGCACAGCACATGGACTTCGGAGGTGTATGCAGCACCATTTGCTAATGAAGCAGGAGTCATAAGAGGCACACCTCAGGGAACATCACCTCAGATTACCCAGTGATCAAATAGGTCAAGGGACCTATTTTAGGAGATAAGCCGGTATCAAAAGAACAACATATGGACTGGAAGCATGATGGGCCTCCCTCTCTCTGACACCAAGATTGACTATATTAACCTTTGTCTTATGGCTGACCCCACATTTTACTCATACTGTGTTCATTTTTTTAAAGCTTTTTTATTTATTCATGAGAGATACAGAGAGGAAGGCAGAGACATAGGCAGAGGGAGAAGCAGGCTCCCCCCAGGGAGCCCATTGCGGGACATGATCCCAGGACCCTGGGATCACACTCTGAGCCTAAGGCAGATGCTCAACTGCTGAGCCACCCAGGAACCCATTGTGTTCAATTTTTGTTCTATGCAAATGTCCATACCTGTGGAAGAGTAGAAGTGAGGGAATGCTAACATTATGTTATAATATGTGGCTTGTGAAACGATGCTCTGTGCATAAATTAGGTGCGGCGTTTTCCTTCTTAGATGGGAATACCTTCAGTGCAGTAGGGAACCAAACTACCATGCTTCAGCCCTTCTGTGTCTGAATTGCCAAAGGTTCACCTGACCCTCTGGAACTATGCGGCCCCTGTCCGATATTCTTAAGAATCTCTGTGTGCCCATTAGTATACAAGACAGCCAGGGGCTACCCCTGCTCATTCCTAGTTCATGAATTTAAAAACAAGCCCACGACCTGCTTCATGGACTGAAGGACTGGCTTCCACACAAGGAAAGCACTTGTGTCAATAATGTAGTTTCTGGAGTCCACATGGCTCTTAGGATATTGCCTATAATTCACCATCTTGAGGACCAAGGAGCACTCTCACTATCTCCTTGTCTGTTTGGTCCAACAACTTGCTCTCTAGTATGATGCATTAGAGACAGAATCACACAGCAGTTAACAAAACAGACTCTGAAGCCAGTTTGTCTGGGTTCAGATGTTGGCTATGCCGGTGTCTTTGAACAAGTCACCTAACTTTCTGTGTGCCTCAACATTCTCGTCTATAAAAGGGATATAAAAAAGATCCCTACCACAAGCTTTTATAAGGATTAAATAAAGTTAATACATATAAAGCATTTTGAACCTTATCTGACACAGAAATTTCCTATAAATAAATGGTAGCTAATATTGTCAGTGTAACTGTCTTTTCTCTCCTCGTGGCAATTTTTTCATCCTTGTTGATCAACACTGACTGAAGGTTCTCCTAGTCCACTTTGTCTGGGTTCCTTAATTTTGACTCTCTGGGAGAAGGTTTTACTATATAGAAACTTTCCTTCCAGTAGGTTGCCTGGAACCTTGTGGAAATTGGCTCTTCCTTTTCCAAAGCTCTGTTTTCCAACACATGTGAGGGTAGAGAGCCTTTCAAAGTCCCGTCCACATAGACACATACCTACATCCTCACTCCTTATATACCTGTTCTTTAGGAAAATGCATGCCTACTTTTCTTGCAGGAACATTGCTGAGACGTCACTCAACTGATATTTCTTTCAAATGGAAAACTCATCATTCTGCCCCTACTCTGTCAATGTTTGTCCATTCAAGGGATACAATTAGATATTTGATCACACATGCACAGCTTTGTGAAGTACATATCAATGTTTTCATTGTATAGATGACAAAATTAGAGTTCAGATATATAAAAAAGGGGAAATCAACATTACTAAGTACAAGTAGTATGCTGGATACTTTACATATTAAAACTCACTGAATTTTAGAAGACAGATATCATTGCCTTCATTTTCAAGATATGGAAACAGGTTAGTAACTCAGGATCATAAAGAATTTACAGATGAAAGATGATGAACCTAGGTCTTTTACACACGATCAGTGCCACTTTCCAGTATGCTTTGATGCCTCTCTACTGAACAGTGATGCCTGGTTTCCTGTTGCAGTTTTTCAAACCCAAGTATTTAAGGGACAATTAAAAAATCATTATTACAGCTATTCCCCTTTGATTTAAAACTATTTCATTAGTGTTACTTAAATATATATAAACAATAATGAAGCATAAACTATTAATATTTATATAGCTTATCCAATTATTAAAAGCAAAATAACAATATATTAAATAAAAACAACTAAAAACATTCAATTAACTACTTTAGTGTCATTATTGATGTCACACATCAGAAACCAAAGAGAGGCTTAAAATATAAATGGGAGACTCAGTGCTAAGAGAAAGTTCCATGAGTCCACTGTGCCTTCCATGGTCACCTGAAGACTCCACTCCTCATCATGAACTCCATGCCAACTACAGAGGGCCTCTATTCCTATGGCACCTAAGCATGTGTATTCACGGTTATCAATGTCCTCTGCAGGTTATGACAAATGATCATGCTAGGTGTTGAGTCAGCCTCTGATTTTTTGTTACAAGCCAGCAGCAATGAAAGAATAACATTTTACAACATTCTGTAGTTTCAAGATGCCAAGCAAGAAATCTCAATTTATTAAATCCAGAAACTGAAGTCTTAAATCTATAAAAAAAAATTCAGTTATACACAGTTACTGGGGAAAAATTACATAACTGCTAAGTTTATTCAGAATGTATGTAAAGGTAAATGGGATAATTTTGAGTATTTTTCACATTAGACTATACTAAATTAATAATGGTGAAATATCCTGACAATATATTACATATATTGTAGTATTTACTTATAGTGCCATCACTCAGATAATTAAGTATTTACATGGGTGTGCACATAAATGATCATAACTCTTGGATGAAAAAGCACAAGGTGTTCACATTGTTTTCTAAATTATTGATTATTATAATGTACATGCACACAGCCTATAAAAACATCCTAGCTAGGTTAACTCTTGCTTCTGTAAAAGTGTATATGAAAACTCTAAACTCTGGACTCTATATGGACTTTCAATCTTATCTTCTAGAACTCCACAATCAGCCTTTTATTCTTTGCTAACACCAAACTGCTTGCACTTCTTCGCACTTGATATATTATTGCAAAACTCCATACCTTTGTACATGCTGATTCTTCACCTTCAATACCCTCTTTTTCTCTAATGCTTTGCTAACTCCATCTAGACCAACCCAGATGTGTGCTTTATAGGAATTTATTTCATCATCGCCCGGACCAGAGATGAGTTGAATATTTCCTGCTTTGTGATACTCCGATCCTTTGTACATTCCTACTTCAAAACATTTGTCCCACTGCCTTGTACTTGTTTGATTACTTGACCATCCTTCACATGAGGCAGTTTGTTCCTTAAAAATAGAGACTATCTTATTCATTTGTGCCTACCTGGAGCTTCATACAGTGTATGGCACAGAGTGTGTTCATTTAGTGGTCATGGAGTCGATAGATGAGCTTGGTTCTGTAAAAACAATCAAAGAAGAAAATATGAGCTTTGGGATGCCTGGGTGGCTCAGTGGTTGAGCATCTGCCTTTGGCTCAGGGCATGATCCCAGAGTCACAGGATCGAGTCCTGCATCAGGCTTCCTGCATGGAGTTTGTCTCTCTCTCTCTGTGTCTTTCATGAATAAATAAATAAAATTTAAAAAACAATATGGGCTCTATCAATAAGAAGCTCAAATCCAAACTATATAAGGATTTATACTCCTGCTGCATTAACAAAGACAGATGTCTCGACTGAGTAAGACTCAGAGCAGAGTTGCTTTGCACACTTATTGAGGAAAGTAAGGGTCATGAGATGCTTCATTTTGGAGAGATACTGTACAGCAAAATGGACTGCACGAAACAAATTTTATCATCTTCACAGACTCTATCTTGGGCAAAAAATGTGAAATGCAAAACAGACACTGCAATGACAATGAGTCTGAGACAGAGAAAAATCCAAGACAGAGAACTATGTGTGTGTACATACATTTGAATAATTTGGAGGACTTTTGAGAGGCTCTCAGTGCATAAAATATCTATTATGACTCAACAATTCTCTCATTTAGCATGAAAAACACAATCTCTCTCTGTTATGCTGCCAATATGGTGGTGCTCAAGTGGGAATACACAGATTGTCAACACTGCTGGTTATTCGTGTCTGCAAAACAGCCAAAGATACAACATGTGCAGAACGGAAAGAATTGAGTTTAGGGACTCTACAGAACTATGATTGCTCACTCACTGAATAAAACTGGTATGCAAAAACACATAAGCCACATAAGTCAAGTTAGGAAAGCAACTCGAAGCAGATTTACAGAAGTTAAACAAAGAGCCTTTGGAGGGAGAATATTTCAAAGCAATCTGCTTAGTGAATTTTACAGCCTGGGGGCCTGACATCTGTAGACAGCCAAATGCCTGTAGGAAACTAATGAGGAGAACATACAAATTAACAGCACACAATCTAAGTCTATAGCATTCCTTGAGAGATGTAAAAACATTATCAAAAGGCATAAATAGGGGTGAAAGGGGATGAAAATTATTCCAGCATTCTCAAAAGTATTTTTCTCTATACTTATGCTACAGGGATATACTCCTTTATAGAAGTTGGCATTCCTTTTTCTTCTGTAATAAAGATGAGATAGTAATGAACAGGCTCTGGAACGAGATAGACTTGAGCTCGATCCCTTGTCCTCCCCACTACAAACTGGGTGTCTTCCTTGAGCCACTGATACTCTCATCTGCAAAGTGAACAAAATGACTTCTTCCTTTCAAGACTGTTGGAAAAATTAGAATTTTCAGTATTTCAAACACAGTAAATGAAACTTGGTAAACACCAAAAAAACAGCAACTGTTAATATAACCATTTTCATTATTCTAAGAGTTTAAGAATGTTCTGTTAACATTGACACCAAGAATTGCAAGTCCCTAGCCTAGAGCACCTTTTTTTTTTTTTTTTTTTCCCTGAACTGAAACAGCAGAATGTAATCTCCCAGACTTGGCTACACTGTCCACTCTCCTTGTTAAAATCTAACTTAGGTGGCGCAGTTGTTTGGCGCCTGCCTTTGGCCCAGGGCGTGATCCTGGAGACCCGGGATCGAATCCCACGTCAGGCTCCCGGTGCATGGAGCCTGCTTCTCCCTCTGCCTGTGTCTCTGCCTCTCTCTCTCTCTGTGTGACTATCATAAAAAAAAAAAAAAGAATATTCGTTTCCAAACTTGCTTATGTTTATGCCAACTGATCAGTGACGTTTGTCTTGGCCCTCTTGCATTCTTATTTCCTTGTTCTCTCTCTCTCTTTTTTTTTTTCTTGGCCAACACCTAAATCCTCCCTTTGTTGTGCTATGCTGGTGGTCTTTTTTCAAGGACTCTAGGTATTTTCATTACTTCAACTACCTTTTATAATAAATAGCTGCTGACCACAACAATTCAAGGTAAACTACCCACAAAAAAAGAGTGATATTAATTATTTATTTAATTTGTCAAAGAGAATTCTGATGCTAGTAGTGCTTCTTATCCATTTTGACATGTAAAATATGGCCCCAAATGGCTACACTTCTGGTCGGTGTCCATTTCTGTCCCATTTCTTTGCTTGGGCATGTTCACATTAGAAGTGGCACATCATCAACCAAAATTGAGTGGTAAGGAGGGATAACTTCTGAAGTGACATTTCATTTGCTGTGAAGGTTTAAGTTTTCTCTTCCTCTTATATAGGTCCAACCATGTGTGAAGTATGATTGAACCTGAAATATTTTTTTGGATTTTTTTAAAAGGTTTTATTTATTTATTCATGAGAGGCACAACGAAAGAGGCAGAGACATAGACAGAGAGCGAGAAGCAGGCTCCCTGCTTCCTGATGCAGGACTTGATCCCAGTATCCCGGGATCATGCCCTGAGCTGAAGGCAGATGCTCAATCACTGAGCCACCCAATGGCTTTCATTTTTTCAGAAATTTTTCACCACAAAACTAAATAGAATTTATTAATTAATTTCTACAGTTCTTGGCTGTATATCTTTCATAGAACTTACTGTGTGTGGCAAAGTATCTTTCTCTGTGTGTACTCAATGCTGTTGTTATGTACTGCTTGCTTCTCTGGTGGGGGGCAGGGTGATGTATTTGAGTTTCCAATGACTAATTAGCCCAACACCATGCTTCTTTAGGATAATGATGATCATGTTGTTGCATTATTCTGCAAAATCTAAACCTTTTCCCGAAGTTTCAGGAATCCATCTCCTACTACTCTTAAATATATGATTACACATTTGTGTGTGTTTAATTTGTTTAGATTTATTTAAAGCAAATTAATGATAATAATGAACAATTTGAAACATACAAAAATATATAAAGGACCATGAAGCTGATGCATAACACCCATAGATGACCATTATTAATATTTACATGGGTATATAAAATATAAAGAGGTATACTTTATTTATATATGTATATATATTTTTTAATGGAATAGTGATTGTTTTTTATAGCATTTGTAACTAGTATTGACGTTTTTGTTGTTTTGAAAACATCAGTAATGATACAATATTAGCAATTCGTTCTTAAAAACACAATTTTTAGTGATTGCTTATTTTATTGTATAAATACACTATTGTGAATTGAATTATTCTATTCAGTATGGGTGGGAAAGCACATTCTCTTCTGTCACTAGTGAAGGACATATCTTCTGCTTACAATGGTGAGGGGTGCACATTGATATGAATATTTTCAGTCTCTATCTCCCAAAGGTTAATTATTGGGTCCCATTTTCAGTGAATGGGGTCATGGTGTTAAAGGTTATTGTTTCTAGGGGATCCCTGGGTGGCGCAGCGGTTTGGCGCCTGCCTTTGGCCCAGGGCGCGATCCTGGAGACCCGGGATCGAATCCCACGTCAGGCTCCCGGTGCATGGAGCCTGCTTGTCCCTCTGCCTGTGTCTCTGCCTCTCTCTCTCTCTCTCTCTGTATGACTATCGTAAATAAATAAAAAAATAAATAAAGGTTATTGTTTCTAGAAGGAATTGATTCTTTTTCATTTTGATCTTTCAGAGCCCACTGGCACACTTTCTTTGAGTTTCCTTCCTCAAAGCCCTTTGCTATAAAAACCTGAAGCAAAATCATTCTCTGAGGGTGGGGAATTTAGCTATGTCTGCGGTGTTTGTTTGTTTGTTTTTTGTCTGTATCTCTGGGTTGACTCAAGGATTACTCTCCCAGGCTATTCTCAAGACCAGGAGTGATTAGAAACTAATCTTGTCATCCTGAGAGCTTTGAATTTAGAGCTCATTTAGCCTACTGCATTTAGAGTGATAAGAGGTCATTTTTTTCAAACATTGCTAAAGACAATAGTTTGATCTCTGTTAACAAGTGATTATTTGGTCTGTTCTATAGGTTAGGACCAGAAGGAGATGGGACTTTCCCTTCTACATATAGATACAAATGAAAAACAAAAGGCAAATTTGGAGCCTAATGTTATAGTTCAAATTATTTTATAGTGAAATGATTTATAAACAATCAGATGCATAGATTTAAGATATTTAAGTTCAAGAAATTCATCTGAAAACTCCCACCACAATCATCATAAAAATGTCCTTTGTGACCACTTCCAAAGAATGTCCTGCCCACAACAGGAAGCTGTTATTCTGGTTTCTATTGTTATAAATGAGTTTCACTTTTTTTTTTTGATTCATGTAAGTAAATTCAGAAAGTGTATACTGTTTTGTGTCTTCTTTCACTCAAGATATTATTGAGATATATCCATGCTGTTGTATATATGAGGAGTTTATTCCCATATTTCATTGAATATGTGAAAATCCATTCTTCTCTTGGTACATATTTTATGTTATTTCTAGTACATTCCTGTGCATGTCTTTAATACACATATTTTTCATAGTTCTTGGATAAAGACCTAGAACAGGAATCATCAAATATAGGGTAATTGTGGTTTTAGCTTCCTTAGAATTCATTACAATGTTTTCCAAAATGATTGCAACATTTTTACTGCTGCCAGCAATGAATGAGAGTTCTGGTTGCTCCAAATCCTCATGAATATTTGTCAGTAGTTTTTATTTAGGTCATTTTAGTGTGTGTAAAGTAGTATTTCCTTGCTTTTATTGTGGTTTTAACATGCATCTCTATAAAGATTAATTATGTATGATAGAAAGAATTGAGGGGAATTTATGTTATAACTTGAAGACACTGAGAATGTAGAGCCTAGAGAGATTTATAAAGTTGTATGTAAAATACAGGAGAGACCAGAGCTGATGTCATGTTAGTGTGAATTTTTTTTAATGGACTAATGACTAGAAAGTAACATATTAGCCACTCTTTGAGAAGATAAATTATAAAATCATATATGTGGATAATTCCTTAAAAGCAGATCAATGTTATTTAAAAGGGAACTTGGAGCAAATAGCTTGGAACTAACCATATTTTATCTGTGTAAACCCGCATTTGAAATCCAGTCTTAATGCTATAAAAATGATGGCATAAAATGAAATTTTCTTTTATACATTATATTTTAAAAACTCAGCAAAATATTTGATTTTTGAGATGGCTGCAATTTGTTCTCTTGGCTTCCTGCTCCATTGTTTGCAATAAGCCTCTACCAATACAAATACTTCTGACAGTTTCTAATGCAAGATTCAACGTGAAGCTTTGTTTCTTTCACAATACACTATCCAGATTGCATTCAATTAGGAAGTGATTATGTAGTGAAAACATTGACACAAGGAGACTCATTTTATAATTTTTCTTCCAAATGAATTTTAAAAACATATGTGAAGGTTACAGATGGAGAATGCAAAATTTTGTGTATCACTGATTATCCACTGGGTGGCATGCCTGAGTGTGTGTGTGTGTGTGTGTGTGTGTGTGTGTGTGAATACAGTCTAAAAATATCTATCCATTATGCCTTGAGGATGGAAGAAACCATCACCTAAACCTACCTAGGTAGGTTTATCAGTCAAGTAAATCAACATTAATGGTTAATTAGCCAGGAGTGAAGTGTCAAGGGACACTTAGGTTCTTCATTTGTGAAAGGACAAATATAAATAAGGATATATTAAATGGAACTGAGAGAGTTATGCAAATGGCTTTTTGGGGAGGTAGGGGCAGTGTATGATGGCTTTTCCTTTCAGGATAGGGGACATAAGCAATTTTAGATGGAAACAAGATGCATTAAATCCTAAGAAGAGATGATTTAGGAATGAAGAGACTGGAGAAATAAGAATGGGTTAGAAGGCATATATAGAAGGGATTTGGGAAGGTGTTTTGTAGCTAGTGGGTAGGCTATTTTGACTATGTTTTCCTAACATAAAAATGAATATAAGACTAGTTTTTATTGCTGTGGCTATTACCAATATGATTTTCCAGTAAAATGGCCAAGAATGAATGTATAAATAAGAACTCAACATTTTAGTTAAGTATCCCACTCTTGGTTTTGGCTCAGGGCATGATCTCTGGGCTGAGATGGACCCCCCCCCCCATCAGGCTCCACACTCATGGAGTCTGGTTAAGATTCTCTCTCTCTCTTTCCCTCTGCCCCTCCTGCTCATGCTCTCTCCTTCCCTCAAGTAAATAAATAATATTTTAAAATAAGAATTTTATGTGTAGACTTGTTAGAAACCTAGCATCAATATATCTATATTTTTACATTCGCCTAGATAGCTTTAGATTGAAACTAATAGCTAATCTCTGTTTTGGACAGTGATCTATATACATGGTTAAGAGTGATTAAGAAAATGGATTTGGGATCCCTGGGTGGCGCAGCGGTTTAGCGCCTGTCTTTGGCCCAGGGCGCGATCCTGGAGACCCAGGATCGAATCCCACGTCGGGCTCCCGGTGCATGGAGCCTGCTTCTCCCTCTGCCTGTGTCTCTGCCTCTCTCTCTCTCTCATTCTGTGTGACTATCATAAATTAAAAAAAAATAATAAATAAAATTGTTTAAAAAAAAAAAAGAAAATGGATTTGATTCTTTGTGTTTAGAATAGCCCATATTTTCTCATCTTTAGTCAGTGTCATCTGAAATATTGACATATATTGGTTTTATTAAAAAAATAAACCAGTGCACATATTGCTAACTTGTGCTTAAGGAACCAATGAGATGGCCCAATATAAAATAATAATTGATCCTTAAATAATGTGAAGGTTAGGTGTGTTGATCTTCCACACAGTCAAAAATCCATATATAACTTTTGAATCCTAAAAACTGACCTACTAATAGCCTACTATTGACCAGAAGCTTTACCGATAACATATTCGATTACACAGATTTTATATGTTATGTGTATTATGTGCTGTATTCTTACAACCTAAGCTAGAGAAAAGAAAATGTTATTAAGAAGATTATAAAGAAGAGAAAATATATTTATAGTACTGTAGGGTAAAAAATCCACATATAAGTGGACCTGCACTTCAAACCCTTATTCTTCAAGGGCCAACTATAATTCAAAAGCATAGTGGCACTGCCTGTTTGGATAGCTTAGGCAACTCAGATATCAGGAACTCACTCTTAGCTATGTAAATTATTATGATGTAAGTTACAAATAAACTTATTTCAAAACACTTGGGAGAGAATTAAGTCGTATTTTCAGTGCATTGGCTGGATAGAAGATTATTCCCACTTGCAATCCAGAGGAGGATCTCCTTAGATCTACTTTCCCCTCAACGTCACAAAGTCCATGTCTAAAATCTCATTTATTTACTTATAAATCTCAAATCTTTTCAAAGTTTTTATACTTTTGTTTTACATAAAATGCTTCATTGTTGAGTAAAAAAACAACAACAACAACAACAACATTAAAATGACAAAACATGTGGCACCTGGGTGGCTCAAGTGGTTGAGCTTCTGCCTTTGGCTCAGGGAGTGATCCTGGAGTCCTGGGATTGAGTCCCACATCAGGCTCCTTGCATGGAATCTGCTTCTCCCTCTGCCTATGCCTTTCTCTCCGTGTCCCTCATGAATAAATAAAATCTTTTAAAATCGTTTAAAAAATAAAATCGTTTTTAAAAAATTTTTTAAAGAATTTATTTATTCATGAAAGACACCGAGAGAGAGAGAGAGAGAGAGAGAGAGAGAGAGAGAGAGAGAGAGAGAAGCAGAGACGCAGGCAGAGGGAGAAGCAGGCTCCATGCAGGGAGCCTGATGTGGGACCGGATCCAGGGTCTCCAGGATCAGGCCCTGGGCTAAAGGCAGCGCTAAACCGCTGAGCCACCCGGGCTGCCCTAAAAAATAAAGTCTTTTAAAAATCAAGTACCTATTTAAACTACATGTGAATGTCCAAGTATCTCAAAATGAACAGTTTAACTAAAATTTTTTGATAAAGGAGGTACTAAATAAGAAAGCAAAACCAATGAAAATATAATCAAAACTATTATAAAGATCACCAAAAAAAAGCTGACATAAAACCACCGTAAGATACCACTGCATATACACCAAAAGGGCTATAATTTAAAGAAAATAAATAAAAATTAGTGATACAAAGTTATAAGCAATGATATGGAAACTCTGGAACTCTCACACAGCACAGTTGGGAATAAAATTCATTACAGATACTTTGTAAGCAGGATTTACGAAATGCTATCCATTTCTGGGTTTGAGCTCAAGAAAATAAAATGCATATATCTACCAAAATACAGGTGCATAGCAGTCTTATTCACTATATGCAAAGAGTGGAAACCATACAAATCTCCATTAATAAAATAATAAGTAAATTATGGGAGATTTTATATAATGGAATGCTATACAGCTTTTAAAATATAATAATTACTGACTCATGCAACAAAATTAGTGAGTTTCATAGACATTATCATTACTATTACAGCAGGAATGTCATTGCCAAAAAATACATACCCTATTGTCCCATGTGTATGAAGTTCAGGGACAGGTAAAATCAATTGATAATGTAAGGTAGAATAATGATTACCTCTTGGAGATATTGATAATAAATAAGCTCAAGGGAACATCCTAAAGTACTAAATAGTTACTGGATCTGGCTTAAGCCGAAACACTTAAGATTTGTAACTTTTACAACCTTTATTATATATGTTTTATAGGTCCTTTTAAATAGCTTTTTAAAAATGAATAAATATGTGTAAGCTTCCTAGAAATCAAATACTTACATGGGGCGTCTGGGTGACTCAGTTAAGTGTATGCCTTCAGCTCAGGTCATGATCCCAGGGTCATAGGATCTGCCCCTGTGTCAGGCTCCTTGCTCAAGGGAAGTCTGCTTCTCCCTCTCTCTCTGCCCCTCCCTCCTGCTTGTGAGCTCTCTCTTGCTCTCAAATAAATACACAAGATCCTTAAAGAAAAAAAAAAAAGGAAAAAGAAAAAAATAAATCAAATATAGAAAAAAATGTGCAATTCATTTCACATGATCAAATATCTTATAAAGTTTTCATTATACTATTTTTCTTACCTCAGTTGAAGCATATTGTTTGTGAAAAATTACTTTAAATTGTAGAGAAATAAAACTTCTTACATGCAAAAAAAATCACAATCTGGATATAATGTGGGAGAGAAATTCTACACTGCTCCAACTCTTGAGGGCATTTCTCTATTACTGCACAATGCAGTTAGCATGCCTGTAATGACAACTCTGTCTCAAGGATAATATTTTTTTTAATGCTCAGCTCAAGAAGGTAAGAAAGGGTGTAATACATTTTGGAAATATTTTTATCAAAGAAGAGGATAGCTTGAGGAGTGTGTTTCAGTGTCTCAGAACATTTACTTATTTGCATTCTTTCTATGCTGGGTGAATAAGGTTTCCATAAGGTTATCTGCAACTCAAAAAGGTTTGTTGCTTGGAGAAATAGATGTTATTACCTAACTCCCTGGGAGTTCTGAGTATACTACTTTATGACATGGGATTATGCAGGAGTCTAAAGAGCTAGGTTTTTACCTTAGCCATTAGGAGGGCTTATGAGGGCTTTAAGTGACCTTTGTATAATTTTGTTCATTGTATTTGACTGACTCTGCTGGATGGAAATGGAAGGAGAATTCTAAAGAGAGAGAGAGAGAGAGAGAGAGAAAGGGGGTGGGTAGGAAGTAAAGAAGATGTATAAGTGTCTTCTCCCATCTACAAAAGGACTTCAACAGCAGGGATGCATTTCTCTGACACAGGTTTTTTTTTTTTTTTTTTTTTTTCCTAACTTCAGGAGATTCAGAGGTTGCAGATATTCATAGAAACATCCTTTTTCTGGCCTTTCCTCTTCTGGGCATGGAAGGGGGGGATGTAAAGAATTGCTGACAAGGAAACGATGTAAGATGACTGAAGTTCATACATGATAAAATGCAGGAAGGAGTCTGAGGTCTGCTGTTCTTCTATGGAAACTGGTATCACACACCTGTCACATGCTGTCTTGACAACTGATCTCTGAGCTTCTAGAAACAACACCCCAGAGCCTGGTAGCATACTCGCTGTATGTACACTACATAAGGACTTCTTGTCCTCTGAATGATGGGTTACCAATTGGAGGCTGTTTGAACTTGACAACCTAGTGTCAGAAACAGTGAAGGTTAATTAAAGATTTAAGATGAAGGGATGCCTGGGTGGCTCAGTGGTTGAGCATCTATCGGCCTTCAGCCCAGGGTGTGATCCTGCAGTCCTGGGATCAAGTCCTGCATCGAACTCCCTGCATAGAGCCTGCTTCTCCCTCTGCCTATGTCTCTCTCTCGTGTGTCTCTCATGAATAAATAGATTAAATCTTTAAAAAATATTGAAGATGAAAATATCTTTCCCTCAATTTACCACCAACTACTCTATTTAGAAACTGCCCAGAGAATGCACTATGACTGACCTTGGTGAAAACAAAAGCAATGCCACACTGAGCCTCAAGATGAATATGCCCAGTCCAAAGCAATGACAAGAATACAGAACTACAGAGATGTGTGAAAACACATTTTCCTTTAATCATTCTTGATGTAAATATTAGGACAAACATTTCATAACCAGAGAATGAGGGGCATAGAACAGCCCCACTCCCCTGCCATATTTTCTTAAATGATTGTGAACTTACTGGACACATGGGAATTCAATGGATACTGATATCACCTCATCTCTACACTCTCCATTTCTGATAATTATCTGAGCTCTTACCATTTTACAGAATTTTTAAAAGATATAAATGAAGGGAGCCCGGGTGGCTCATTTGGTTAAGCATCTGCCTTCAGCTCAGGTCATGATCCCAAGGTCCTCAGATGGAGTCTCTCGTTCAGTGGGAGTCTGCTCCTCCCTCTCCTTCTGCCTTCCATTCCCCCTGCTTGTTCTCTCTCTCATTCATTCTTTCTCTCAAATAAACAAAATCTTTTAAGATAGTTATAAATGAAGGAAATTGAGGAGACTCCATCAATGCCTTTATTATATGGGATTGCCCAAGGTGTGTACATAATAGCAGAGTATAGAGTAACCCCAAATCATGAAAATACAAGTCGTCTCTTTGTCCTTAACTGGAGTGATGTTTTCTTCTCTTCCTCTGGAGTTATGATTATCTGGATGGACTGAGAGAACCACACTCTTCAATTCATGGCACAGGAATCACTAGCCCTTCCAAGGCTCTTCTCTATTTTATTTCATTATAATTTTTTATTTCTCCCTTGTACTTTTTTGTATTTTTTCCTTGATTTTCTTTCAATTTTTATGACTATTTTATCTCAAAATAATATACTAGTTAATTTTGTATATTTCTGAAAGTTCCATGCAACGTAGAAAGTTTTCTAAACTTTTCTTTCCTCAATATTATGTTCTAAGAATCATCCATGTTGATGGGTAGAAGTCTAATTCATTCATTTGCACTGGTGTATATAGTTTTTTTTTTTTATCATATGACTGTTATTTATCTACCCTGTTCTTTTTTTTTTTTTTTTTTTGAAAGAGAGTATGGAAAGAGAGAGAGTGGGGAGGGGTAGAGAGAGAGAGAGGGAAAAAAAATCTTAAGTCTGACATGTGGCTCAATCCAATGACCCTGAGATCACAACCCAAGCCAAAGTCGAATTGGCTGCTTAAACAACTGAGCCACCCAGGCACCTTCACCCTATTATCAATGAACATTGGAGTTGTTTCAGACCTTTTTTTATATACCCAGTGCTGCAATGGACATTTTGTACTGATACTCTGGGGCACATCTTCAAGATTACTACCATGTTATGGAGTTAGGAGAGGAATTTACAGATCTTATGGTATACATTTTCCAACATAATGCCTTTTTTCCTCTTCTTTTTAAATAATGTGTATTCCCACTAGCAGCATGTTATTATTTTTCTTATTCTCTACCTACACTACATATTGTCAGACTTCATCTTTGCCAATTTGCCAGATGTACAATGCTATTTCATTTTGGCTTCAATTTGAAAAATTGCTGATGATTTTGAGATCGAGCATCTTTTTATGTATCAATTGGCTACTTGTGAATGCTTCTCAATAAGTTACCCTTCCAAGTCTTTTGTTAGTTTTTCTATTTTTTCTCTAATTGATATGCAGAAGGTTTTTTTTATATGTTCTGGATACTAATTCATTGTCAGTTATCCATGTTCTAAATATCTTCTTCCATGTGACTTGTCTTTTCTTGTTCTTTCGTGTGATTTGATTAGCAAATTTATTTGATTTGAATAAAAATTAATATATAGTTAAATCTATTCTTTGGTTTTTAGTGTTAAACTGTCCTGTTTAGGAAATACTTCTCTACACAAGATCTATATGTTCTGCAATGTTGCCTTCTAAAATTTTAGTTATGTTTTGGCATTTGTCTCTTCATCCAACTGGAATCAATATTTGCATATGGTAAAACTAGAGGGACAAACTTCATTCTTGTTCATTTACATAATAGTTACCCAGTAGTTTTACTGCAAAGTCTATCCTTTAATCAATGGTCTTTATTATGAGTTCCATCATTCTGTGTTCTGACTATTGTTTTACATTATTCAGTACCATGCTTTCTTCATTACTACAGATTTAGAATACATCCTTGTGACAAATTTACATTCTTTGTTCCTTTCCAGGATTCATCTTATTTATTCCTGGACATTTGTTCATCTATATACATTTTAGATTCTACATGTAAATCCCCCCCCCCCAAAAAAAAAGACTATTGGGTTTTGCTTTGGATTGAATTAAATGCTTAGATCAATTTTAGGAGAATTAAAACATTAAAATTTTGTTTTTTAGTCAATGAACACAGTCTATCTCATAATTCTCATAATTTATGATATGGTCTCCTATCAAGGTTCTTAATCATTTAAAAAGACCTGTTTGTAATTTCTTATACACATGTTTTTAGATTTATTCCTAGGTTATTTATATGTTTGAAACAATTATAAAGAATATTTTAAACTATGGGGGCACCTGGGTGGCTCAGTCAATTGAACATCTGCCTTTAGCTCAGGTCATGATCCCAGGAGTCTTGGGATGGAGTCCTGCACAGGCTCCCTCCTCAGGGGGAGTCTCATTCTCCCTCTCCTCCCTGCTCATGCTCTCTCTTGCTATTTCTCTCTCTCTCTCAAATAAATAAATAAAATCTTTTTTTAAAAAAAAGAATATTTTAAAATACATTTCTCTGTATTATGGCTGCAGAAGAACCAATGTAATTTCAGACATTGATTTTTTTTAATCACAAATTTTAGAAAAGAATTTCTATGATCTTGGGGTCCTAGGATCAAGCCCTGTGTAGAGTTTCTTGCTAGCAGGGAATCTGCTTGTCCCTCTCTGTCTGCCCCTCCCACTGCTTGTGCTGGCTGTCAAATACATTTTTAAACATTTTTGAAAATAATTTTTTTAAATCTAATATTTATAGTAGTGCTTTAGTTAATCATATAATCATACAATTATGTAATCTACATAGTCATATAAACTACACGTAGAGTTTTATTTTTTCTAATCTCCATATTTTTATTTATGTTTTTATTACCTTACTTTCTAATCTGGTACTTCCAATTCATTGGCGAATAGAAGTGTTTATAGGCAACATTATCTTATTCTTATTTTTAAAGAAAAAAGTTTCAGTTAAGTTATAAAGTGTATGTTTTGTTTTGTTTTTTTTTGGTGACGTACAGTAAAACATTTATTTTCTATTTTTACACAGTTAAATATTTATTTTCTATTTTTAGTTTACTGAGTGGTTTTGCCAAGAATAGTACTGGATTTTATAAAATGCCTTATTGGCATCTATTGAGATGAAGATAGCACTTTTTTTTAAAGTACAAAATCACCTTAATCTTTGAGCTAAGACAAAAGAAAGTGATATGATTAGTCTTTTATATATTTTGGTGAACATGTAGAATTCACACTCAGAAGTGAAATTTCTAGGTTATGCTTAGGGTATATGTATGTTTAGGGTATGTCCAACACTAAAGACACAAATTTTCCAGAGTGGTTAATGGACTTGTGCTATTTATTAGTATGAATGAAAATTTTGTTGCTAGAAATTCTTACCAAAGCTTCATAATATCAATCTTTTTAATTTTAGTACTTTGTGGTGGGAATGTAAAGGCATCTTCTTGTATTTGTCATTTTAATCTCCCTCATTACAAAAAAGCATAAACATGTTATGTTAGCATTTCTAAAAAATGTAGACTCGTGCCATGTTAAGGGATCAAAAAAAAAACCCTAAATATCATTAAGACATAAATTCTCCCCTTACTTATCTACAAACTCAGTGAATTTCCAAAGTAAATTGATCATTATACCACAGAACAGGCAATATTGGTCTCCACATATATTAAAGAATCAAATGAGTACTGTAAAGTCATAAAGGTTAAAATAGAAGATTTAAACTAGGAAGGATTTAATAAAGGGATTTTAATAAATGAATTTAAAGCACAAAGCTTAAAGAAATAGTTGATGGATTTATTTATTTATTTGTTTGTTTGTTTGTTTGTTTGTTTGTTTAAGACACAGAGAGAGAGGCAGAGACATAGGCAGAGGGAGAAGCAGACTCCCCATGGGGAGCCTGATGTGGGACTCAATCCCAGGACTCTGGGATCACACCCTGAGCCAAAGGCAGATGCTCAACCACTGAACCACCTATGCATCCCTAGTTGATAGATTTAAAAGGATACAAATAAAATATTTCCATTCAACAAAGAACTGCAAATGTAATGTCAGTAGAAGAGTGAAGAGTGGATATATTTCACACTGGTTACAAATGAGAACTAACTAATCCTTTTACTTTGCTAGGAACTTCTATAAATCAGCAAACTAAAGACAGAAAATACAATAAAAATGGGAAAAATACTATAAAAAGACAAATCCCAGAAGTAAAGAAGAAAAAAAAATCAGTTAAAATAATTATTGTTAGTTGGTTTTTATGGAAGCTATATGGTTAGGTACATATATGGTAATGACTGTTGAATATTCTACTTCTATTGTTCCACTTACCAAGTTTTCAGACTTAAACCCTCTTTATTTCTAATATTTAAATTACCACCCCCTCCCTCCGCTTTAGCTTTCCTCGGTTCACATTTGATGACATTATTTTCTTGTCTATTTTATCTGTAATTTTTTACATTCTTCAGATATTTCATTGTTTTTCTTTGAAAGTTTCATTTTTGTAAGGACCACCTGTGATTTTGACCTGTCTGTGGGACAGAAACAAAAGGTAGGCACTAGCCTGTGCTCTTTCTTGTGTCTCTGTTAGGGAGGACAGCTCATGGGAAGGACTTCCTAGAGTGACAATCTAGACCAAACTACTCATATGCTTCTCTAATGCCCAGTGTATCCGGCCCCAAATTCAAGGTATTTCTGCCTCTTCCCTGCTTTTTTCTATAGATGGCCACGGTTGGCTGACACTGCTCAGCTCAGGACATGGGAAAGGCCTGGGAAGCAGGAACACTCAGTTGTAGCACTTTCCATCTGCTCCCATCATCAGCTTTCCAGCCTGGCCAACCTCTAGCACAGCCCTGAAGTTTCCTACCTGCCTCTCTGCTGCTACCAGCTATCACTGCTGCGTTCCTACCTTACATGAGGGTTGAGGAAGGCCAGGGCTCACCCAGGATAATAAGACCTGCTTTCTTTCAACAGGTGTGACATCTGGTCCCCTCCTACTCTAGGCTGCAATTTTCCCTTATATGTAAAGATGCTTCTGGCTTCTACCAACATAAGGATTTTCAGCAACAAAATCTGGACAGGCTCTTAGAATGTGCTTCTCAATTCTGTGGCCTCTCCTGGCTTAGGTTTAGGGCATAATCTAGCATCCATGTCTACCTTTCTTTGTGTTCTTTTTCTTTAAAATTTTATAGATTTTATTCATTTTTTCCTGAGAGACAGAAAGTCAGATACATAGGCAGAGGGAGGAGAAGCAGGCTCCATTCAGGGAGCCCGATGCGGCACTCGATCCTGGGACTCTGTGATCATGCCCTGAGCCAAAGTCAGCTGCTCAACTGCTGAGCCACCCAGGCATCTCTCTTTGTGTTATTCATCATGGTACTTGCTGAATCATTGTGTCATAATTATGTAAGTATATCTTCTCCACCTGTCATCTGCATCCTGTTAGGAGCAAGGCCTTCCACCCATCTATCCTTAACTTATAGATCAAGGTTTGGACACAGAGTGGGCCTCAACATGTTTCTACAATGAATGAGAAAAATGGAGTACAGAGATGAAGTAGCTTGTATTGAGGCAGAACCAGGGCTAGAACACAAGTTTCTTAAATGCTAGGTTTAGTGCCCTTTATACTGTATCTTACTGCATTTGATTTAGCTTATTTCAATTCAACTTAATACAATATATTCCATAACAGAAGGAAATCTGTCAGATATTGTCAGATGCATAATAAGACACTCCCATGGTCCCTAAGGGAGGTGGCAGGATGTTTCAATAGCATGCATCTACACATTAGGAAATTATATATACATTTATAACAATAATCAGATTAGAGATAATAAAAGTAGCCTAAAGAAGTATTCTTACAAATTTTACCATTAGCTAACATGTATTTTTTAAAAGAACAAACTAAAATGGAACATGCATATCACTTCTGCCTCAAAGCAAATCATACTGAAATGACTACATGAATTAAATCAGCTTTCTGACTATATACTTTGCACTTTTTTTTCATTTTCCACTAATTCTTTTAGGTGTGAAATGACTTTATATTTGAATGATTTTATTTATGAGTAAAAATAGATATACTAAGTTTGAGGGAAAAGTCAAAATTTTGAATATGTATTTTTCTTTAACCTTATAAAACTAATGTTAAGTGTAATTTACACATGATAAAATGCACACATTTTAAATAAACAGTTTGATGAGTTTAACAGGCCAATATACTCATATAACGACTGTGTTGCAATCAACCACCACTACTTACCACCCCAGGCAACCACTTGTGTGACTTCTGTCACTAAAGGTTACTTTTGCTTATTCCATAACTTCATATAAATGCAATTATGCGAGATG
Source organism: Nyctereutes procyonoides (assembly GCF_905146905.1). NCBI lineage: Eukaryota > Metazoa > Chordata > Mammalia > Carnivora > Canidae > Nyctereutes > Nyctereutes procyonoides. Next base: position 6,035,876 of record NW_026575030.1, on the reverse strand, counting down.
GATTCTTCTATATCTGGCTTCTTTTCTTTTGCTCAGTGTAATATTTTTTTTCTGAGATTTGTCCAAGGTGTTACATGCATCAATAGTTTATTCCTTTTTACTGCTGAGTACTATACCATGGGAGATACAATTTGATGACCTACTTCCTAGTTGATGGGCATTTATTTTTGTTCAATTCAGGGTTGTCATGAATAAAATTGCTGTGGGTATTTGAGTATAAGTCTTTGTATGTACACCTTATTTTATATCCCTGGAGTAAACAAACACCTAGGAATGGCATTGTTCATTCATATTGTCAGTCTATATTTAGCTTATAAGGCACCACCAAACTTTTTTCCAAAGATTTGTACCATTTTCACTAGCAATATATGAGAGTTCTACTTCTACACCCTTGCCTATGTTTGCTATTCTTGAGGCGAGTCTCAACTGTACTCAGAGACAGACAATATTTTTCAGGTTGGCTAGATGACTATCAGGAGAGGACAGAAATGATATAAGCTTGGTGATAAAGGAGGCTTTGTGATTTATGAACACAATAGCTTCTCGCCCAAGTGTGAGTATAGGTGGAGAAACACGACAGAACTGATCAATTGTTCCTAACATTCCAAAAAAGCAGTTTGGGAATATGATTTTTTTTGGTCAGTGTTGCAGTGAAGAAAAAATGTCAATGTAGTGAGTTTAATTTAATTTTGAAGCTATATGCTTTATTCTGATGTTTTATTCTTTTTTGATAATAAAATTGTTATCTCTTTTGGGGCACTTCAGTGGCTCCTCTGGTTAAGCACCTGACTCTGGATCTCAGCAGGTCTTAATCTCAGGGTCATGAGTTCAAGGCCCACGTTGGGTTCCATGCCATGTGTGACACGTACCTAAAAAATAAATAAAATAAAATAAAATAATCTTTTTTTTCACAATGATGGATGACATATATTAGCTTTTCTTTCTTTTTATTCTTCACTTTTCACAAATCCCCTAACAAAACAGGATTAAAATATGGCCTCACTTAGTTAATTAAGTAAGTAAGGAATGAAAAATGTAATTCTCAAATGTTACTCTTTTATGAAATCCAAAATCTGGGAAAGCTTGACATAGGTATTCCATGAAGGCTCCGTGAAACTGCTTTCCCTGCTCAAGCTCAGAATGGACTGATATTTATCAAATTCAAATAGTTTAGAACCATAAAATATTTAAGCTAAAAAGGGACGTTAGAAATTATCAATTCCAAATAACATTTTTTTTGTTTGTTTTTAGGGAAGGAAATTGAGGCACAAAGGGAAGAAGTATCTTGCCACTCAACTTCTTTTGGCAGCTTTGGCAGTGGACCTGACATGATGGGTGTTTTTTGTCTGTGTTTATTTTATTCTGTTTGTTTTTTTATGTAGTTCTTCATGATTGTTGCTACATATCAGAGCAGTCAGTCCTAGTCTTACCATTCCCTTGTCTCCACAATTATGTTACAGTTTCATCTTCCTGAGGAGCTCTAGCATTTTTCAATGGTATTAGAGCATATGTAGAACAGAAATCCATTCTTTTGGGAAAACTTAATTGTAAAGGCAAAAAAGCCAAGGTGAGAAGAGAATTCTCTCTCTCTCTCTTTCTCTCTCTCTCTCTCTCTCTTTTTTTTTTTTTTTTTGGTCAGTCTTTAGATTTCTGTTTTGGAAGACAAATTACAGGATGAAGGTTTTTTGAGCAAAAACCCTTTGGTTCTCTCTAAGCCAAACACATGTGCTTTCGTATAGCTGGATCTCCCGCCTTGAAGTTGAAGATGGTGATAGTTTTTGTGGCATTAATCCAGTTTTCAAAGAAAACATGATGTGGCTAGGAAGAGTTTGTGAATTCCCTCTCTGGCTCATTCCCTTCCAGGATACTCCACTATTTTTATGATTTCAATGGTTGTGATGAAGTTCAGACCCCAGACAGTGATGCATAACATTTTTGAAGTGGGGAAAAACCAGTAAGATGTAAAATAGTAAGATACACAAAGAAGAGGTACATGGGTGTCTCATATGGTTAAGCATCTGCCTTCAGCTCAGGTCATGATCCCAGGGTCCTGGGATTGAGCCCCATGCTAGGCTCTCTGATCAGCAGGGAGTCTGCTTCTCCTTCTCCCTCTGCTGCTCTCCCTGCTCATGCTCTCTCTCTTTCTCTCTCTCTCAATAAGTAAAATCTTTAAAAATATATACAGAGAAATCTTACATTTATCAGATCTCAAGTTGCTGAACCATCAATCAGGGCATATGCAAACTTCATCTCAGTTGCTCCTCCACACCTCTCCTGCTTAAGCACATCATTCAATTATTGGCTGCTGAACTGTCAGCCCAGCCTTTCTAGTCCTCCGTCTTGTCCTGTATTAATACAACCAAAGTGTTCCCATGAATAGTTAACACTTCACAGACCAACACTGAACTGTAAATGACTTTCCTCAGTCTTTCCCAGTAAGTATTTACTTGGAGATATTCTTGGAGATATTCTCCTGTTGAACCCTTTTAATTAAGACCTGAGCAAATGGCTGTTCTTTCTCACCATCAAAAATACCACTATCATCACCTGTGTTCTATTTTAAGCATTATAATACAGAAACACTGTGTAACATGGTATCTAAACCCCACACTCGGGGATCCCTGGGTTGCTCAGCCGTTTAGCTCCTGCCTTTGGCCCAGGACGTGATTCTGGAGTCCTGGGATTGAGTCCCACATCAGGCTCCCTGCATGGAGCCTGCCTCTCCCTCTGCCTGTGTCTCTGCCTCTTGCTCTCTCTGTGTCTCTCATGAATAAATAAATAAAATTTTTTAAAAATTTATAAAAAAATAAATAAACCCCACACTCTGCAGCTCACTACCTATATTTGAATCTTTTTTTTTCTACTCAGATCTGTGCAACTTTTGTACACTTACCTGAATTATTTGGGCTTTGATTTCCACATCTATGAAATAGGGATGATGATATATTTACTATACTGATTTCTAGTGAGAATTAAATAATGGCTCATTTCTCAAGGATAGAATAGAATATACCAGACAGGAATAATAGAATGTTACTTCCAAGGTCAGGTTGCCAAAAGCTATGGGTTCCATGATGATGCTTATGCCCTCATGGCTGTCTAACTCTGGGAGGAGCCAATTGTCCTGTTGTGAGGCAGTTTTGTGGAGAGACCCAGGCTATAAAAGATTGAGGCCTGATAACAATCTAGTGAGCTTAGAAGCTACTCTTCCCTTAAATCCAGTTGAGCCTTCAGAACCCCCTGACTGTGACCTCATGAGAAACCTTTAGCCAAAGGTATCCAACTAAGCCATGCCCTGATTCCTGACCCATAGAAATAATGAGATAATAAATATTTCTTGTTATACATCACTGAATTCCTGGATAGTTTGTTACATAGAAATAAAAATGAATACAGTAAGTGTGCAAATTTTTCTGAGTATTTTTCTCTTCATATTGTTACATCTATAATTCATTATAGATATAATTCATTAATGTTTTTGTATGCAGAAAATTGTATTATAATGTTATATACCTTTATTGTATTGAGTTTAACTCTTTCTTAATATTTTCACTAAGTGCATTAAATTTCAGATATATATTAAAATTCCAGGATTTCTTCCTTATTATTCTCTTGTACCTCTTCTAAGTGGTGGCAAACTATGGTAAATATAAGAACAGAAAATCAGTCAAAGTCCTAGGCTGATCCAATGGCTGTAATCTCAGGTCATTTTGTACAGGTCATCTAGTGAAAAAGTTTCCTCCACTTTGCTGTCTCGGAGGTTCTTTCTAAATGGCACTATCTAAGAGGAGAATGGGTAAGTCCACGTGGTTATGTGAGTGCATGAACCATAAATCACACAGATTTGAAAAAGCGATTAATAGGTGAAATAAAATTTTTAAAACATTTGGTACCACAAGTTTCCACAGGCATACAGAATTAACTTGATACTTTTCTTTGTCCATATAAAATTTCCCTTATTTGTGGCTTCATTCCTTATGGTTCTGCCCTTCTTAAATTCCTTTCCAAATCTTCCCACAAGAAAAAACTAGCTATACCACTTGCATGTCAGCTTCTTATTTTAGCTTACTCTACTGGTAGATAATTTAACCTAACATTATTACCGTAATTGGGGGGTCAATTGGCTGTACAATTAGGAATATAGTGATACAGTGCAAATTTACCTGACATAGTAACTCTATTTGGTTCCATAGCCACTGTACTTTGCTCATCTCAATTTGGATTCACAAGGATGTAGATATACCTGGATTGTGTGTGTGTGTGTGGTTTAATTTTTTAAATTTGTATTTCTTAACTTTTGGTTTTGGCCTACAAATATGATTTCTTCTAAATGTATTAAGCAACTCCATTTATTTCTACTAAGCCTCCTATATTTAGCTCTTTTAAATAATAGATTTCTGAAGAATATTCAACTATTTCTAAAATTGTATTTCTTTATAAAATGGTACTACTAATTAATGATTTCTTTCTGTCTGACTTTCTAAGTTTGTTTTCTCAGATTATGTCTACTCTACTGTTCATAAAAAATTACTTATTTTTGTTATATTTTTTCCATAATAAATCACACACACACAAATTACTAAATGTCCCAATCCTTTGGGTTGCAAGGGTTTATATTCTCTCATCCCAGGTCAAATTGCTGGATTCAAAGGCAATATATTTTGGTTTCCAAAAATAGCTCCAATATTCTAGTCTAGTTGTTTGAAGGGTTAACTCGTTTCTTTCTTTTTAAAAATATTTTATTTATTCATTCATGAGAGACAACAGAGAGAGTCAGAGACTTAGGTAGAGGGAGAAGCAGGTTCCTCACAGGAAGCCTGATGTGGGACTCAATCCCTGGGCTGGGATCACACCCTGAGCCAAAGGCAGACGCTCAACTGTTGAGCCACCCAGTTGCCCCAAGGTTAACCCATTTCTATTTAGCTCCCAATATATGATTTTTTTCCTATTCAAATAATTGTGCTATGCCAAATTCTCCCACACACCTACTGTCCAGTGTTTCTCCTACCACTAATTAATCTATTGTCAAGGAGAAGCTTGGGTATGGGGCATTTGAAGTGAACCTACCCCTGCTCTATATATCACAGTTGAGCAAGAGGCCTGTGTGTAACAGTTTTCAGATATTTGTTCTGTGCCTTTTCCATAGGGTCAGAAATCCTGGGTTCAGGCTCACTACTTTAATACCTGTAGGAATGTAATAGGATTTTCATTTCTCCTAAGGGGGTCCTAAATTCTACATTTCTGATCACTGGATTCAAAACTAATGGTGCCTCTTGCCCAAACACAGTTTTAGACCCTATTGCATAAAAGTTTTATTTCCTTGAGTGTGGAATGATTCCTTAATTCCTTGATTCAGGGATCCCTGGGTGGCGCAGCGGTTTGGCGCCTGCCTTTGGCCCAGGGCACGATCCTGGAGACCCTGGATCGAATCCCACATCGGGCTCCCAGTGCATGGAGCCTGCCTATGTCTCTGCCCCTCTCTCTCTCTCTCTCTCTCTCTCTCTCTCTCTCTGTGACTATCATAAATAAATAAACATTAAAAAAATTCCTTGATTCATATGACATTTTTTTGAAGTATCAGCAATTGTCCCCAATAGGGTATCCATTATTGTGAACCAATTAAAAACTACGAAGACCACCATGTTTATAATCAAACAATAAATAACATTGGTCTTAAGTGAAACAATATTCATGTCCATGTGCTAAAATAAAATTAAACCATAGAGGTTTGCCTCATGTAATTTAAAAATATTAAATTTAAACAATGACCACTATCCTAGTCTCTGTGCTAACTCCAGTAAAGTTGAGAGAAAGATAGAGATAGAAACATGTTTAGGGGGAGGTGGAGGATATCTTCACTTCAAATGTAGTCCTTATGGAAATTTTATGCAGAAAAGTATCATGTGATTCTGAAATATTGTTTTAGAATTTTCTTAAGGCTGTTGTTTTTTTTTTAATCAAAACATCATTAATGAGAAGGCAATATGCTTAGATGTAAAAGCCCTTGGATTTGGAGTCATGACACCAGGGCTCTAGTTCTGGTTCCTCAACTTACCAGTCACAGGATGTGGGTAAGTCACATCCCCTCTTGAGATTCCACTTTCCTCATTTGTGAAATGTGAACAACAGATCAGAACATCCCCCAATGTTCCTTCTGGCTCTGTACGATTCCATTTTATCCTAAGTGCTATGCATATCTAAGCCATGCTCATAACCAAACTAATGGATAAATATTTGTGAGTTAAACTCAGTGACTTTTTAGTGATTACCATGCATTAAATGTTTGTGTCGCTCCACCCAAATTAATATGTTGAAAACCTAATGCACTTGGTGATGATATTAGGAAGAGGAGCCTTTCAGAAGTGACTAAGTCATGAGGGCAGAACCCTCATTATGGGATTAGTGTCCTTAAAATAGGCCTGAGAGAACCCTCTAGCCCCTTTGCCATGTGAGGCAAAGAAGTTGGTCATTTATGTACCGAGAAGTAGGCTCTCACCAGACACAGAACCTGACCACAGGCACCCCCAGTACAGGACTTCCAGCTTCCAGACCTGTGAGCAATAAATTTCTGTGTTTCTAAACCAACCAACCCACGCTATATTATTATAGCTACACCAATGGACTAAGACAGTGACAAATAGTTACTTTCATCTGCTTGATGAATAAAAATCACCTCTTTCTAGTATGTATATTCACAACACAACCCTTCTAAGAAAAAAATTCCTCCCATTTCAGTTACAAAGGCAAGAAACTAACAAAGAACATTATACTGGAATATTGACCTCATGGCCTTTTTAACATTTTATGAGACAACCTAAAGCTTTATCTTCTTGAGTATCTTCATTGCTTCTAAATATTTAGAAGTATCAAAACTCCTTTAGCAAGAGGCTTTCCCATTGCAAGACTCCTGTTGAGAGTACAATAGGTAATGCCTTACATAGAACGTGAATGCCACTATTACAGCAATTATGGATGGTTATTACTTTTGATTAAAATTAAATTAAATAGCACTTGAGAAATAAGGAGAGATTTAATTATACTATAAAAACTGTCAGCGTTTCATTTTTAACATCTGTTAGACATGCATGCCAGTAGCAGTGGTCTGGAGTATTTGCCAGACACCTAGTCAACAAACCACTATGAATCATTGGAGAGCCAAGGCAATATGATTTCAGTGTGCTTTCCAAATCTGATGACTGGATCCAAGTTAAATACATTTAAGGACTTCCTGATTCTAAATTTTCTTCATTTTATGGGGGAAGGGAGTGTTTCCCGGTTTGGGTTTTCTTTTTTTTTTTTTTCACCATTCATTAGGATGGATTTGATCTGGCACATGTCTGTACTACATCAAAGACCTGGAATTCTGCAGAGGAGGGAAGCTTGTTTCCCTGAAAGGTGCCAAGTGTGGAATGTTTTGTTGCCCTTGTGTAGTGTTTTTATAAAGGTTATTTTTAACTTTGATATTTAAAAGGCAAAATCATTGGATCTCTCAGCTCTGGAAAATGATTTTGGCCCAAAGTTTTGGATCAATGCTAACTAATTAGCAGACAGGCAGGAGGGGCCCAGGCAGGGGCCGGGGATGCATTGCTAGAAAGTAGATTCTCCTTTCAATTCTTTTTTCAGTCATCAATATATGGACCAGTGAACTGGAATGCGACTCTGTAAAAGTTTAACAGCCTCTCTGGGTCCCTGTCCCTTCATCTGTAAAAAGAGGATCTGGAGTAGATAAGCATTCCTAGATTTAAAATGCAATAATCTCCAAGAGTTACTATCTGAGGGCGGCATAGTTTATGACTCTTGCCTTCTTAATTTTTTTTCTTAACTTACAGTCTTTTTCTCTTATTTCCCTTTTGAAAGAGAGAGAGAGAGAGAGAGAGAGAGAGAGAAAGGAAGTTTCCATTTCTGAGTTATTATCTCTCCCCTATATTGTTTTCAAGTGTACCACTGAGACATCTGAGGTCCACTTCTTCTGTAGCCTCCCTCACGTTACTGCAGATGAGGAACACAGGTCTTTGGTGATTATGAATTACAGAAAGATCCCTTCTCTGCCTGCACTACTACATTTTCCACTGCAGTCCAGTCTTTCCCATTTCCCTGCAGGTACTTATGTCTTAGAGGTAACTGGTACTTTCTTGGACTCCAAGACATCCCCTGTGCCCTCATGGCAGTCATAAAGGGGTACAGATTCAGTGATATCCATCATAGGTGTATTTGAATCCCATCTCCTGATTTTTGTTCTCAGGACTTCTGGATTTAATCTCAAAGGAATCTGGGCCTATTTATTTTCTAATTTATTTAGCAAATATTTACTGAGCATCTTCTGTGTGCTAAGCAATGTTCTAAGGCCTGGGCATGGAACAATGAAAATAACGTGATCTATTTCCTCATAGAGCTTGTGTTCTAATTATTTTTTTAATTAATTAATTTATTTATTTATGATAGTCACACAGAGAGAGAGAGAGAGAGGCAGAGACACAGGCAGAGGGAGAAGCAGGCTCCATGCACCGGGAGCCCGACGTGGGATTCGATCCTGGATCTCCAGGATCGTGCCCTGGGCCAAAGGCAGGCCCCAAACCGCTGTGTTCTAATTGTGTTCTAATTATGAAGTCATCTGTGACTCCACAGTCACATTGCTGTATGTGCTCCCCTTTGAAGACAATTGAGCTTGATTCCATGGGTTGTCATAAATTTCTAGAAAAGTAGCAATACCAATTTGTGGAATGACAATGGAGGTTGTCATTTATTTGAGTTACTTAAAAGTGTAGAAACAAACCATAATTTTTTTTCTAATCTTCTAAATAATATAGTCAGATAGGTGCCATTACATTAGAACAATTTAACACCATGTCATAGGGGAGGTAACTGAAACTAATAAAACTATAACACTGGCCCAAAGTTATACAACTTTGAAGCTATACAATCATAATTTGATCCAGCTTCTCTAACTTCAAATCCTTGCTTCTACCTTTATACCATTTTGCAGCTAAAACAAACAGCTGGATGAATAATACGAATTGAGAGAAGTCAGAAATTTCTGACACAAAATATTTTTCTCATTTATTTGATTAATCCTACAGTTACCCACTCTTATTATTTGGATTAAGGTATTTCCATTTATTAAAATTATAAAACATAAATGGGTAATGAATTAAACTATTACCTTTTATTAACACTTTGTTGAGGGTTTATCATGAAATTTCCTGCTATGCACAATAAAAGAGAGTACTGATTTGGAGTCAAATGGTCTGGATTCTTTTCTCTTTGTCTTAATGATGAATAACACAGGGGTGCCTGAGTGTCTTAATGGGTTAAGCATCCAACTCTTGGTTTTTTGCTCATGTCATGATCTCAGGTTCCTAAGACTGAGCCCCATATGGAGCTCTGTACTCAGTGGGGGTCTGCTTCTTTCCTTCTCCCTCTCCAAATGGACCCTCAACCTGCTTTCTTTCTCAAATAAATAAATAAATCTTAAAAAAATAATGGGGGCATCTGGGTGGCTCACCTGGTTAAGTGCCTGCCTTCGGCTCAGGTCATGATCCTGGGGTCCTGGGATCAAGCCCCATATCAGGCACCCTGCTCATTAGGGAGCCTGCTTTTCCCTCTCCCCCTTGCTGTGCACTCTCTTTCTCTCTCTCACTCAAATAAATAAATAAAATATTTTTAAATATAAAAAAATTAAATTTAAAAAATAGTGGATGACACATAAAGATAGATTCTTATATTCTTAAGATAAATGTTACTTCGATATTTGTTGTACATGTATTGTGCAAGTGCTCATTGTTAAAACTTGAGCAGGTTTGAGAGGCTTGTTTTTTTGTGTTTTTTTGCAAGCTAGCAGGTTAGCCTGCTGAAGTTTCATGGATGACAGGAGACTCCTGGGTCAGAGAGATGACTTTATTGCTCACATCACAGCCAACAGCACAAGGAACAGTGTGGCTTGGCACTGGTTCCCCTAGCCTTATTACCTTCAGGGTCTGTAAAGAGGTGCAGATGGTCCCTCACACACAGTGAGTCATGTTAAAGGAGTAGAAACCTGAATTTAAGGAAACAAAATATTTTATTCTCGTAGTAAACATTCCTTCCTTTGCTCCTAAGAGGATAGTCTCTATATTCCCACGGTGTTCACTATACACATATTTCTTGAAAAGATAGCCCAGAACAAAGGCAGACAATGCCCCTCCTTGCAAAACATACAGAAATGTAAGAGACCCATAGAGAATTGTCTTCCAAACCTCATTAGGTAATAGTGTCCCTCCTTCATGGAACAGCATCTCTCAGGTCTCACTGGCTTAAGTATTCCATCTGTTTCTGTTTTAGGACATTGTAAAGCACATGCTCAGATACGAATCTATTTTTTTCTCTACTTATATCCCATCTTTTTCCTTTTCTTTACTACCTTTACTTTACTCTTGATTTTGATATCTAAATTATTTTCTTTGCTTTTTAAAATTAAAATGTATATATTTTTGTAGGCTACCTGAAATGCCTTTTTGGAGTGAAATCAATTAGCTGCTATAGAGCATACAATCTTAAAATTTAGTAACTTAAAATAATAATGATATATTAATCCTCACAATCTATAGGTTAATTGGATAATCCAAATGCTCCTTCACCTGGGCTCATTTCATACTGCTCCATTCACTTGGAGAGTAGAGACTGGTCTGGAATGTCCAAGATGGTACCATTCACATGTTGAATAATTGGTGCTGGCCTTGGTTGTCTTTCATGTGGCTTCTCATCCTACAGTAGGCTAAACTGTCTTCCTTACCCAGTGGGTTTAGGAAAAAATTCCATGAGGAAAAAAGCAGAAGTCTTTTTACACAACATGACTTGTGCCACATTCTATTTGTCAAAGTAAGATACTGGACCAGACCGGATTCAAGGTCATAAATAAAGCTCATCTTTTGATGGGAGGAACTACAAAGAAATTATGGCCACAAGTATTCTATCCCAAGTGAAAAACTAATGAATAAATACTTACTTGTGACTTTCAGTAAATCACCATATCTCTTTGGAATTTCATTTCACTATAAATGAAATCCAATATAAATTTAAGTGACATGAAAGATCCCTTTCAGATCTCAGTATCTATGCTAAGAGATTTTCTAAAGTGCCATTTTCTGAGACTAATTAGACTGAGGAAAAGGTAGAAAGAGTTTGTGGATATTGAGCTACTGGGGCTGTGTCTAACTTGCAAGTAGTTGAGGGCATATACCTGCATTATTGTGGGTATACGACAGATGTCCACTGAAAGGGAAGATGGAAAAGAGTTGAGATAAAGACAAACTAGGTATTTAATAATTTTGTTTATAGTGAGTTATATAAACTCAATTACATCTAGATCATTCTTGACACAGCTATACAAGAGAAGTTAGATTCTGTATTTCTAAAGCTCTCCTATCCTTAATGTAAAAAGTTACACTTAAAATAATTAGACATCCAGGGTGTCTATGTGGCTCCATTGGTTAAGTGTCTGACTCTTGATTTCAGCTCAGGTGTTGATCTCAGGATCATGAGTTGGAGCCTCATGCTGGACATGGAGCCTATATAAAAATTAAAATAAAATAAAATAAAATAAAATAAAATAAAATAAAATAAAATAAAATAAAATAAAAATAACTAGACATCCATGTGACTTGAAAATAGGCCTTTAAAAATGGCTGGAAGTTCATATCAAGACCTCATTGATTATTAAATTTGCCATTACTAATTGTCTCTGTGTTTCAGAATCTTGAGGTGCTAAGAAAATAAAGATAATAAGAATAAATTCAGGGGCACCTGGGTGGCTCAGTGGTTAAGTGTCTACCTTTAGCACAGGTGGTGATCCCAGGTCCTGGGATCAAGTGCTTCATCGGGCCCCCTGCAGGGAGCCTGCTTCTCCCTCTGCCTATGTCTCTGCCTCTCTCTCTGTGTCTCTCATGAATAAATAAATAAAATCTTTAAAAAAATAAGAATAAATTCAGGTAAAGTCAATTCATGGAAAAATCAATTTGTCTGTTGATTAAAATAGCAAATAGAAAATGAATTGTCAAATTGATTAGTATTTTTTTCTCAAAATTTAATTATTCCTTGCCTCTCAGCCTTTTAGCGATATAGTGCTTAGTTTAGCTTGATTTAATGTCAGGATCATTCATCTTGCATATTCCAGCCAGCATATTTTAAATTCAGGTAAGTTTTCCCATACGTATAGGTACCTATCTTTACATTTTTAAGTGCTTTCCCTCTGCTTTTGCCTGCTCCTCAAGGCACAATGGCTGAAGAAATTGTCCCACTTTCTCTTTAAGCTATTGGATATGTTTTGTAACTAAGGTCACTTAGGAATTGATCATATGGAACATTATTTTTCTGCAAGTTAGCTTTTGGAAAATTGGCTTTTGACAAATTTGTCATTTTGTAAATAGGTTATTTGACATATTTGTCATTTGATGAGTTGGTCATTTGCTGAGTTTGTTATTTATTGAATTGGTCATTCCAATAACTGGCTATCATTTAAATGACCTAGAGTCAGGCATGTGCAGGAGCCAGCATGCCCCGGCCCATGAGACCAGACTGTGCATGTCTTTCAAACTTCAGACTCAGTGACATGAAATGGCCATGGTGGAAGACCACAGAAATCTGCAAATGCTACAAGTAATGGCTCTTTTCGGAGAATCAGTTTACCAGATCACCATTGCCTAGAACCCATCAGTTCTTATTAGTAAACCAGTTAAAATTTAACTTCCTATGAAAACTTTCTAAAAATAGAATATTCATGTATTTGGACAATTGTCCGAAGAAGTCACTTTGGTCTATACTCACTGGTAGGTGATAATGATTATAATTTAATGATAAAAAAATACCAGCTACTAAAATTAGCCTCTTTTTTTGTATCAAACACTAGATAGATCACATATGTGTGTGTGTTACTCCATTCAGTCTGGAATATGAATAAGAGTATTATCATACCCATTTTAAGAGTAAGAAAATTGAGGCTCAGGAAGAGCCAAAATCTAATTTCAAAATTATTTTTCACTTTGCATCACAGATTTTGGGAGCTAAAATTTAGAGGTTCTACCTCTAAAAGACAATGATCTCATTTTTAGGGTAAGGAGAGTAGGGAACTAGAAGAAAGTTAAATGCCATTATGACTGTATTGATCGAGGCTCCTAATGTGATATAACTTGTATCAATTCACATGTAGACTGACAGTGCTATGATTCAAAAACTGTACAAAGAGACTGACTCTTTGCATCTTTGCTGCAATCTGTTAGAATGTACCTTGATTTAAGCCATTAGTTTTAATTTTCGAAGCATGGGACACCCACCTCTCCCCTAGTGATATATTTATGCACCAGGAAGGGACTTCTGAAAATGAAGACTGCTCAAAAAAGACATTTGAGAGTTAAATGGTACCCTTGTATTTTCAGATATATTTGGTAATGGGACCATAGTTTACTCTTCTCCATTGATCAATAAATACATACCTCCAAGCACTGTAGTAAATTACTAGCCATTTTATGCAGAGAAAAATCACTTAAAGCTACTTTCATCTTGGGACAAAGGACGTTTATGGTGAACTCTGGTATGGGACCACCAATTGGTGAACAATTATACAACATGCCTGAAAATAAAGGAATTCTTATAACCACCATCCACCAAATACCATTTTGCATACAGGCATGATGAACCGGATCATTTGCTAGCAGCCCAGAAGCTTCACATTAGTTTCTAGAGAATGGATTGACAGGGCTGGTTACAATGTAGCAGGCTACCAAAAAATTAAGATTTTAAAAGGCAAATTGCTTGAGTCTTCAGTGCTATTTTCCTAGTCAATCTTTAAAATCTGGGATAAATTTGTTTAATATAATTTCTTAAGTTTGATTCTGTTTATTTCTTCTACAGATTTAAATGTTTCAGAGAAGATTTCTTACTCTTTAAAAATTAAAATCAAGCCTTGGAAAGAAATCAGTTTTTAAAACCTCTGATGATTTTCTAAAGCAGTTAATGGGTATTTAAGCAACTGATGCAAAGTTTTTTTTTAATCCATATATAAGATAAACAGCAAGTCATAAGTAAAGTATACAGAAACAGCTGGAGATGTAGCTTGGGGTGTAGTAAAAGAGAATTGTAGAAAATATGGCCTCAAAGTCTCATATCTTCATCTCTTCGTTTTGTTTTCTTGAAAGACTAAGGAAAAAAGAGTCAGGAAAGAGTTATCTTTTCTAAAGAAATTTGCAAGTTACTAAAAATGAGCATTAGTTGACAGTTTGGGGAAATACTGAATATTAATAATTAGACAATTATGCTTTCTATTTGAGTAAAGACTTACATTTTAATAGACAAATCCTTTTATTAGGTAATTATTGCCATAGTCCTGTTCACACAAATGCCTGATTAGGAAAACATAGCCTAACATTGAAAGACAAGACACATTTTATGGCATCCAGTGGCATTCCTGTTGTAACACACAAGAAATGACAAGACAGGTTTGCAAACTCTCATCTGTAAATGTCCAACCATAGTCCTTGTAACTCTTAAAGAATTGATTTGATTTGGATGGAATTTTTCATCTATCAAAAAGCATACGTATTTTCATGCCCAGACACCAAATAACATTCAGAAATTACCATATTAATTTCCAATGCATCTAGTATAATGCTTATATTTAGTATGAATTTAATGAGTTGCCTTGACTATAATGACTTTGTGAATAGGGTTTGTCTCAAAGCATAGAAATGATGGGGAAAAAAGATAAAAAAAAATAAGGGTGAATAATTTTGCTAATAAATATAAAAATAAAATCTTGCATGCATCAAGTCACATCTACATATGCATATGGTACACATTATATATAAAATATATAACAAAAAATACAAGAATGTGAGCCAAAACCTGGGGAAATCATTTGTTGTCAAATCATGTTAAATGGACTGTTTCAGAACACTGCTACTCAGCATGTGCCAAGGACCAGCTATATTAGCAGAACTTGGGAGCTTGTTAAAAATGCAGACTCTCAGGCTTATTCTATCACATAGAAATCTGCATTATTATAAAGTCCCCCAGAGGATTTATTTGCATATTAAAACTCGGAAAGCAGAACTTCAGAGAGCAGGTCCTTATACCCACTGCTACATGGCAGACCTGGCTCTACTCTTCCCCAGGCTTGAGAGTTCAACCCAGCCTTGAATTCTGTGAAATGCTCAGGGTCCTTGCAGTAAATCCATTTTTTTCTAAAGCTAAAGTTTTTTACTTGTAACAGATTTAGCAAATATAAATATAATGCTTAATAATAAAAAATAGTTAACTATGGTATACATTTTATTTTCTATTAAATTTTCCGTAGGAATTATATAAATAAACAAAATTGAATGGCTTCAGTTGTAGCTTCTCTAGATGCACACATCATAGTAACAGAAAGAGCTATGCCTTTGAATTTAAATACTGATTTGTTTTGATTTGCCAATTAGCTTAGCTATGTGCTATTCAAGTTATTTACTCACTTAGCATTGGTCTCTCCAGTGGATAAAGTGGGATAGTATATGACAAAGACTTAAATAAATGCTAAATTGAAATATATATATATAAAGCCCTTAGCACCAATCATGAGACATATTAGCCACCCATCAATGTTAACTCTTCTTTTCTATCATCTTTCCCTCTTTTTCATGGTAGCTGTCCTGAATTAGCCAAAACTAATTAAAATATAATTTGTCTATTTTTTTAAGTCTAGGCAAGATCATGTAATGCAATTTGAAGTAAGCTATTTGTCTCATGAATTACTAATAGGGGCAAGTTAAATAAAGTACATAGACATAAACTTGTGTTAAATGTTATTAAGAGTAACAGATAGTATTTATTGAATGCTTACTATATGTAAGGCAATATTTAGTATCTTGCATGTATTAACATCTTTAATCCTCAAAACCACCCAAGAGCTAGCTAAGGTCAGTAAATCAATTGAGCCTCTTTTACAGATGAGGAAAACTGCAAGGTTAGTAGCTTGACTAAGATCACACAAGAGGCAGGTGGTAGGATAATATTTAACTCTAGGATGGAGTATGGTAACCTACGGCCTATAGGCCAACCCTACTCCGCTAATTGTTTTTATATGGGGCATGGGAATTTTTACATATTTAAATGGATGAGAAAAATTCAAAGGAAAAATATTTTGTGGCATGTGAAATTATGTGAAATTTAAATTTTATTGTCCATAAATAAAGATTTAGTGGAACATAGCCACACCATTTTGCTTGCACACTGTCTATGACTCAATACCAGAGCTGAGTAGTTAAAATGGCGATCTTAAGGACTGCAAATCTGGTCCTTTATAGAGAAAGTGTCTCAACCTGTGTCCTATGCACTTCTTGCTAGACACATCTCCAAAGACAAGGGAAACAAAAGCAAAAATGAACTAATAAGACTTCATCAGGATAAAAAGCTTCTGCACAGCAAAGGAAACAGTCAACAAAACTAAAAGGCAACCTACAGAATGGGAGAAGATACTTGCAAATGCTATATCAGATAAAGGGCTAGTATCTGAGATCTAAAAAAAATTTACCAACTCAAAACCCAAAAACAAATAATCCAGTCCAGTAAAAGGCAGAAGACATGAAGAGACATTTTTCCAAATAAGACATACAAATGATCAACAGACATGAAAAAATGCTCTCACATCACTTGGCATCAGGGAAATACAAATCAAAACCACAATAAGATACCACCTCACACCAGTCAGAATGGTTAAAATTAACAAGACAGGAAACAAATGTTGGTGTGGATACAGTAAAAGAGAATGGGGATGCAAGCTATTACAGCCACTCTGGCAAACAGTATGGAGGTTCCTCAAGAAGTTAAAAATAGAGCTACCCTATGATGCAGCAATTTCACTACTGGGTATTTACCCCAAAGATAAAAATGTAGTGATCTGAAGGGGCACCTGTACCCCAATGTTTATAGCTGCAATGTCCACAATAGCCAAACTGTGGAAAGAGCTGACATGTCTACCAACAGATGAATGGGTAAGATGTGATATACAGGGATGCCTGGGGTGGCTCAGTGGTTGAGCATCTGCCTTCGGCTCAGGGCGTGATCTTGGGTTCCGGGATCAAGTCCCACATTGGGCTCCTTGTGGGCAGCCTGCTTCTCTCCTGTCTGTGTCTCTGCCTCTCTCTCTCTGCATCTCTCATGAATAAATAAATAAATCCTAAAAAAAAAAAGATGTGGTATACATCTATACAATGGAATATTACTCAGCCATCAGGATGACTTTTTACCATTTACATAGACATGGATGGAACTGGAGGGTATTATGCTGAGCAAAATAAGTCCAATGGAGAAAGACACTTACCATATGCTTTTACTCATATGTGAGATATAAGAAACAGTGCAGAAGATCATAGGGGAAGAGATGAAAAACTGAACGGGAAGTCATCAGAGAGGGAGACAAACCATGAGAAACTCTTAACTATAGGAAATAAACTGAGAGTTGATGGAAGGGAAGTGAGTGAGCAGATGGGGTACTGAGGTGATGGGCATTAAGGAGGGCACGTGATATGATGAGCACAGTGTGTTTTAGCAATCGATGAATTATTGAACACTACATCTGAAACTAATGATGTAGTATTTGGTAGCAATTGAATTAAAAGAAAATATATTGTGTTGGGTAGATGGCCCCTACATTGCCAATAGCCATGACCAATCTTGGCAAGGTTTATATCTTGCTGTATATTCTCTCTCATAGAGCATCAACACCCACTTTCAAGGGCCTACCTTCTATCTCTGTTATCAGACTTTATGTCTTTGCACTGGGAAAGTGCCTATTTTATTGTTAAGAAAATTTTCCCTTTTTGTTTCTGCTGCTTTTAACTCAGGAACTTAAAAAACAAATAAATAAAATAGAATAAAATAAAATTACATATATATGTGTACATATATAGGTATGTGCGGGTATGTTTTTCTTTTCTGAGGTAGAAGTGAAAAATTTGCATGACTTGTTGGATTTATCTTGAAGACAAGAAATTTATATGTGGCAAGATTGCACCATGTGCCACCTGTCACAGTCTTTTCCTTTGTTTTGTGTGTTGCAAACACAATCACAAAAGTGAAATGTGATTTTCATTTGGGTGTCCTGAGGCAAATCCCATACTAACATTCTCCTTCTGTTCACTCATATAAGCCTTAATGGAATGGGTGACACTTCTTGGGGAAATCCAAGATCGTTTCCTGCTTGTTGATTAGCCAGCTCTGGAATGTTAAATAGCATTTGGTCTGGTGACAGCTGCCTACATAGGAGAATGGTTCTGAAAAACAACAACAACAACAAAAGAACAAAAATGTAAACAAACAAAAACAATGCACTTTACTTGCTTTCAAATTAAGCTTATTGGTAATTTAGATTCTTCACCACGGTTCAAGCATTTCTGTTAGGGACTCTGCTTCCTCTTAGTGTCTCTGCCAGCTTCAGCTAAATGGCTTATAGTTCTGTTTCATGTTCCTAGGATGTTAATGTTTATTTTATTTACATCTCTAATTTGACTTAGTCTTTTTTGAAAATTCCTGGTGGACTCTCTTCCCTCCACTCTGTAGTGACTTGTGGTGATTACAATTGGGTCATGATCATGTTCTTTAAATGCTAACAAATGCAATTCCCCCATGTTCATATCCCACTTCAGAGCCCTAGTGTTAAAAACATCTTCTGACAGATTGTTGTTTGCTTTTGCTTCTGATAAATTGTGTCCTTCAAAATGAGAAACAAAAGCTGTCTGAGTAAAAAGGCTTTTGCTTACATTTTCTGAATTTACTTGTGTTCCTTCATTGGGGGACTCTTTTTTGCATTGTCTAGAGGCTGACCTAGCTAGCATTCTTGCCTCCTTCATATCTGCGCCTTTCAAATTATTTTCACATTTTGTTTATTCCTAGATCAGAGATGCAAAGAACGGCTTCAATATAGATGTTTTCTCCGATCAGTTGATAATGACTGCTTAGTTTATTGTGTTGTAAAGCTCCCAAGGCCACAACTGAGATATTAGCAGAAATGTTGCATAGTTCATTTTTGATGTTTGCCACCATCAACGTTTTTAAAATAGTGGAACTCTGTCCAGGTATTTTTCAGTCCTGTCCAATAAAATTTTTAAATTTGTAAATTCAAGGCATATTTGTTCTTTTGTTTTCAGAGAGAAAAAACAATCCTTATGTCTTCTAAAGTCAGAACTTGTAGGACACAAGGGATATTTTTCTATTTTTTTGATGTCTTCCTCTTGCCCATACATGGCTTCACATGTATCAGTAACTTAACGAACATTGAATAAACGGAGACACTCTTTTCTGAGGCAGTAAGTGTGCATCTTTAAAAGGAAATATTAGGATGCCTGGGTGGCTCAGTGGTTGAGTGTCTATCTTCAGCTCAGGGCATGATCCCGGGGTCCTGGGATCAAGTCTTGCATCAAGCTTTCTGTGAGGAGCCTACTTCTCCCTCTGCCTGTGTCTCTGCCTCTCTGTGTCTCTCATGAATAAAAGCTTTTAAAAAATTTAAAGAATGAAAAATAAAAGGAAATATTAATACCTTTTATACTCACAATTTCAATCAGGACTATTGCAGGCACTTATTCATTACTATTCATGTCTTCATAGGGAATAGATCACTCATGGTTCCATCATGAAACAGCATACTCAAAAGTGGCATTTTAGATAAGGCAACTAAATCTGATATATGAATCTGGACTATAAACTGTACTAGGGTAAAATCACTGCTGTAAAGACATTGCTGGAATAATTGAAAAATGAAATTTTTCATATGAACTAAAAGTTAATGTTTCAATGCTAAATTTCTGAATATAGTAACTGTATAGTGGGTATGTAAGAGGATATGTTTGTTAGAAATAAGACACACTAAGCTCTTATGGGGAAATGGTTTATAAAAATTAATTTTATAAACATATATTCATGTATATGTATGAAGGGGAATATGGTAAGCAAAGTATAAGATGAGAAAACTGGTAAATTTGGATAAAGGAACATAGGATTCCTCCATATCCATCTTAAAAATTTTTTACAATTTTTAATTTCCTTCAAAATAAAGGGATTAAAAGGAGGTGGGTGCTGAACAGAGTTTAAAGAAGAGTTGACACGCTGAAGTGAAGCTAACAATGGTAGTGAAACACTCCAAGGCTAACACTGGTGGGAAATCTGTACAATCTCCAGGCCTGAAGGCCAGTAGGAAGGAGCTTTGCCAGAAGAGTCCAGAGACATCTGTAGCTGTGGCACCCAGGAAGGCTTCAGCATAGAACTATGGCCCTATTCAGAGGGAAATATAAACCAGCTGGGAAATATCTGAAAGAACAAATATCATAATGTTTCTTTTCCTGACCTTCTGTCTCCTCTGGCATCCCCTCTTGACCAACTCAACAGAAATCCAGAGGGTAAAAGAGCTTAGTTGATATATTCTGGAGAGATCTGCCATTTGGAACTCAGTATAAGTTGGAATGAGATGGAAAGTGGAACTGCAGGGTATAAAGAGACTGTCCAGCACATGGAGTGGACTCTTGGCCTCTCCCATTCTTTATGCCTTCATGAGGCTGAGGCAATTGAGCCTTTGTAGACCTGCCAAACTGCTCACGGCATCTGTTCTCATCTATTCTCTTGGCCATGTAATCACTCATGTGGTAATCAAAGTGGATAGGCTGGCCTCTGGGGGTGGAAGAGGCCTGTGCTTCCAGGGCTGCTTGTGTCAGAGTGAGTAAATCCGCTTTATCTTGAAGTCAAGGATTAGTAAACTCAGGTGTCTTTTTATATTTGATCTCTGTCCGATTTCTATCTTCTGATTCTTTTTTGCTCTCTTAACTACCTCAGAATTCAGATGTTAATTAAGAGATCTTCTTGACTATTAGTAACTAAAATGTCTTGACTATATTCCCTATATCAGTATTTGCCAACTGGGATGATTTTATTCTCCAGAAGACATTTGGCAAGGTCTAGAGACATTTTTGATTGTCATCACTGGAGAGTAGGTGCTACTAGCATCTAATGGGTAGAGTCTAGGAATGTTGCTAAACATCCTAAAAGGCACAGAACAAAACTTCACAACAAAGAAATATTCTGCCCCAAATGTCAATAGTGCTGAGGTTCAGAAGCCCTCCCCTAGAGTTTAAGAAAGAGTTGTTTTATTTTTATTTTTTAAAATATTTTATTTATTTATTCACGAGAGACAGGCAGAGATACAGGCAGAGGGAGAACAGGCTCCCTGCAGGGAGCCCGATGTGGGACTCGAACCCAGAATCCTGGGATCACGACCTGAGCCAAAGGTAGACGTTCAATCACTGAGCTACCCAGGCATCCCAAGAAGAGTTGTTTTAAACGACATTGTTACAGCTCAGTATCTCATATAATTGTGCTGGGAAGGAAAATCATGAGAATCAATAAAATCCTAATCTAGAAAAAGCCGCTGCTTGTGAAGCTTACATTCTAGTGGAAGCAACTAGAAAACCAAAATTGAACAAATAAATATGTGATAAAATTAAAAAGATCTGTGGAGATGTGTGTGTGTGTGTGTGTGTGTGTGTGTGTGTGTGTGTGTGTGTATGGTGTGGGCAGTGAGTGATTGGCAGGGAGAGGTGGTTTGATACTTTACACAGACAGTCCCTGACTTACAATGGTTTGACCTAATGATTTTTCAACTTTATGATCTGCAAAAACAGTCCACATTCAGTAGAAATTGTACATGGAAATTTGAATTGGGATCTCTTCTGGACTAGCCATGTGTGGCAAGATGCTCTGCGATGCTTGATCCCAATCAGCGATGCAATCATCAGGCAAACAACCAACCAATACAGTTAGGATCATTCTCTTTTTCACTTTCAACTCAGGATTCAATAATAAATTGCAGGAGATATTTTCAACACTTTATTATAAAGTAGACTTTGTATTAGGTAATTTTGCCCAACTGTAGGCTAACATAAAATGCTCTGAGCCATAGTTAAGGTAGATGAGGCTAAGCTATGATGTTAAGTAGATTTGGTGCATTAAATAGATTTTTTTTACTTATGAAATTTTCCATTTATGATGGGCTTATTGGGATGGAATCCTATCTTAAGTTTAGGAAGATCTGTATAATGTAGATAGGAAAACCTCACTGAAAAGGTGACATGTTATTTTTCTATTTCTCCTAGATTGGATTGTTCTTGAGTTAGAAATTCCACATTCAACTACCTTCTGTCCCTCTACTGAGAAGAATACAGACATGATAGATAACATGCAAAGGACAATAGTTTTGGCCCAATTTGGCATTTCTCAAGCACTTGATATACTGTCACTGATCACACACTTGTAGTGTTTCATAGTGCATTGTTGGTCTTCCCATTTTCCTGGTCCTAAACTTTAGAATCTCTAATATCAATTCTCACATCTTTTGACATCTTTCCCTGTAGACTTCTAGAAATTATGCTGATATCCAGTATGAAACTAATTTCATGTCCCAGCTTTACTTTTACAACTATAGTTGTAAATATCCAGTTTCCTTAAGGTGAGATTGGGTGAAAACTAGACCATTAACAAAAATGGTATAGCCATTGCTTTGGACTATTTATGATGAAAATTATTAGTATTTCAGATATGCTAGTACAGACGATTTTTTTTCCTGAAAAACTGAACATGTTTTACTCGATCATTCAATGCATTTTTATGATGATACTATAAGATGACATAGTTGTCATTATGCAGAATAAGAACAAGAAACACAAAGGTTGACAAAATTCTAATAGGACACTGAAAAAACAAGCTATAAAGCAAATTTGCTGGGTTCCACTACAAATGATCCTTTAATAAATATGGAATTTATAACATCCACTGTTAAGGCTTTTAAAACTATCAAGGAATGGATTATAGGTAGATAAGGTGTGACTTGTAACCAGTTGAAATTTTATTATTATAAATGGAAAGGAGTTGAAGTTGTATTTCAACTTCTAAATACTGTTTAGCAACTCAAAGCATTTTATTTTCTAGATTGCATTTATCCTACATTTCAGTGCTTAAAGTTCTTATTTGTCAATTCAGGAAAAGTATGTTCTATGTTTCTCCTTTTGTGGAAGTTGTACTATGCTGCTCAGATTTGCCTTCAGAATTGAATTGACTGACCCAGTTCCTGGTACTACAGCCAGAAGACAGTCCTCAGCTAATAAAATCAACCTTGACCCCTCCCTACCTTGTATCACACAAAAATGTTAATTTTGAATCATCTTTATTATTGTCCCAACTAGTCACATTTCCAATCACACACTAGCTACCAGACCCATCAACATGGTTGTTAGACAAAGAACTGACTCTTGGAAATGAGTGGGAATTTTGTTTTTTGGTTTTTGTGTTTTTTTTTTAAACATGTGTGACTATTTTATATTCTGGAAGGCCACACCTATTGTATGGGAGATGCACAATAAATGGTAGTAGCCTTTTCTTTCCCTTAGAGCAGCAGTTGGTAAACTGTGGCTCACAGTCCTTATCTACCTCCACTGCCTTTTTTATTTTTTTCTTGAAAGCATATTTGAACAATATAATGTCCATTTGTTCACTTATTGTTTGCTCAATTCTCTCGACATGGAAGTGACCCAACTCAACCAAATAATGTGGGATTGTGAGCACCTGGATGGCTCAATCGGTTAAGCTTCTGACTTCAGGTTATGATCTGGGGTCCTGGGATGGAGCTCAGTCAGGCTCTCTGCTCAGCAGGGTGTCTGCTTGTCACTCTCCTTCTGCCACTCCCCTTGCTCCTGTGTTCTGCCTCATTCCCTCTCTCTCTCATAAATAAAATCTAAAAATAATAATAATAATAATGTGGGATTGGAACAGAATGAAGGTGCTTTAGTTAAAAATTATAGATATATGTAGGAAAAGGGTAGTTACCAAATTATCTCTGTGAGAATGTGTTTTATTCTTCCAGGGGATGGAACTAGAGGTAGCAGCATAGGCAAAGAGACATGATATGCATTAAAGGGTTTGAGGTGTGAATCCATAGGGAATCAGGAAGCTTGAGCAATTGGTATAAAAACCAATGGATTGATGTTGAGAGGATGTTTATGTGGCTTTAATAGACCCTTTGTACTTACAGGATTTGCATTATGTCTCCATCTTTTTGTAAATAATTTAAAAATTCCATTAGGTGTATAAATTGTTTTGTTGAGGCATGGGATGAATGACGTAAAGTTGATATATGAGAACAAGCACTTGAATAAATTCACCTGATCATCAAACACTACCAATTCTAAGTAAGATTTCTATTTCTCACTTAATATATAATTCCATTTAATTTTAAAGGAAACTATTTTACTGACAAGGATAGTCAGAAAATTGTACATTATAATGCTTGATTTGCAGACTTTTGAAGGTTTCAAATATATTCATTGAAAATTCTAAAGAGATTCCATAATGGAAATAACATACTGATGCCAAGGATTTTAGCTACTATGTAGTATATTACCAGTGTATCTTTGCGTGTATCTGTTGGTGGAGGGGCTTAAACCAACTATAAGAGGGACATCTGATGATAATGCCTTTTCAACTAATTTTTTTATAGTGATGACAATCAGGAATGGATATAGTTCACAGACAATTCCAAACTTGTTAGCTGCAACCATCTAGAGATGATTCTATTAATGACTAAGAGTCTCGATTAACATAGATTGGATCACCAGCTCTTAGAGTTCCAATAAATGATTGTCTTACCAATCAATAGCAGAGGCATTTCTGAAATAGGAATGACAAATCAAAATACATGTTTTAACAATATGGCATCATCACAGTTAAGTTGATTTAAATAAGACAGAATGTCATAGACCATCTTGTCAAATCCTGTTATCACAGTAATGCATCAGATTTGGAAATCTATGAAAACAACTTATGATTTTCTAGCCTGTCCATAGAGAGAAACTGAAATTTATTTCATTGAGGAAAAAACTGCAAATGCTTACATGTGTATGACTTGTCTTAAATTAAAAAAAAAATTCTTGCCACCTGTATGTGTTCTTCTACATGTTGAATATGTATCTTTACTGATACTCTCTGGCTCAGACACAACATTTAAAGGTATCTCTTTGTGTTGCTTGTCCTTCAGCATGCTTATTCAGCATATCTGGGAATATTGCTTCGGGAATGCATTATTTCTGGAAATATAGTCGGCATGATCCAGAATGCTGATTCAGCACACTGATGATGAGTTGTGTGGGGAAATATGAGGATTTATTGCTGCTTTTAAGATGAGGGCCAAATCTTTGGGATGAGGTAAGGTCGATAGTTTGCTTGCTATTAGTCCATTTGTGCAGTGTACTGGAGATATAAGGTATGATAGTTGAGATAAATGTAGTTATAAGCTCTAAAAGAGGCTACCTGGGCAGCAGGTTTCTTATTTTAACTGTTAAATACATTTTATGGCTTAGCTCTTTGTTGTTTGCAATTCCATGTTTAAAAAAATCAGAAATTATATTATACTTCTTGGAAATGTGCATATTTCATATTTGACAACCATTTACAGTACTAAGTAACCCAAACATACATTTTATGTTTCTGATAAAAGCCTAGGAGGCTAATTTTACCAATGCCATATTCCCTTAGCAGAGTTCTAGCTATAATTTTGAACCATTAAACATAGAAAATATCTTAGAAAATATGATTTGGTGTGAATGCAATCTGTGGGAATTAAGGAAAAAGCCAGTGTGTTCAAGAGAGATGGAAGAAAACCATAAATAGGATTTGGGTTAAACTTTATTCTGTGTTTTTTGCAGAGTATGAAATTAGTAAGAATATTAAAGTTTAACTTCAAAAAAGAAAAAAAAATCTCGTATTCCCAAAATACAACTCACGTTATTAAGCACTACTTAAAACAAATTAAATTAAATTGATAGTACCACTACTAAGAAATATAAAAAAATCAAAAGATAGATGATACAGCACAAAGCATGGTAACTCGGTCTACTATCAGATTTACAACATGTTTATGAGTCAAATTCAAACACTAGTTTTCCTTGATCAAAAGTGAGAATAATTAAGTTGTTAAAAGAACAGAGGCACCAGAACACACTGGATAGTCCTGCTTGGAAATTAGAAAATCTGCCAGAGACCTTAGCTCTATGAAATGATGAGTCATTAGTAAGAAAAGGTAAGAAGCTAAACAAGATATATTTTCAAGGACTATCTTGTAGAGCATTGTAAATTAACCCCAGTATGAAGAGCCTGGGGACCTATATCAACTTTTTGAATAGAGAAACTAAATGATAAGTGGAAAGTCAGAAAGCTGATTTGAAAATGAACACTGGAAAAAATTGAGAATTTTAAATGTTAGGCAGAGAGATTATATAGAATCCAGTTTAGAAATGACCTTCAATGTTTTTGAGAAATGGGAAGACAGTGAAGGGTTAGCAGAAACATTATTCTGAGAAACTGCAGACATAGAAGAACCTGAAAACAGAAGAGACTGTTTTTTTGTAAGAGAACTTTACATTTATATAAGAAATCTCCATTTGTAAGCTTGTCTCCCTCTTTCTACCAGGAAGAGAAGGATGACTCTAAATCCTAAGAGATTCTCATCAATGAGGAAGACAGGACTTAACTCTGTGTAGCAACTTTAGCCTTATTTACCATGATTTTCCTGATAACCTCCCATAACTGCCCCTTACCAACATCTTCCTCTTGTTTTTAGCTGAAGGTGGTATTTAAGTTGGTGGCTTGGGCCATCCCAGGGAGTTACTCCATTTCCCTGGGTATCTTCTATGTATATATGAGGTATTTATGTTAATAGACTTCTATTTATTTTTCTCTTGTTAATCTGTTTTATATTACTGGGGATCAAAGCCAAGAACTCTGAAGGGCAGAGGGAAGATAATTTTTCCTCCCCTACAAAAATTAAAAAGGGGGGGATCCAATGTGAATAATTGAATTATGTTTTAGGAAAAGACTATTCTCATAGATATTTTTATCCAAAGCATAAGATCAGTAACTTTAAATATCCTCTGTTATAACAAGGGGAGGGCATTTCCTATTGTTTTGGTGGAGATATGGATGCAAGTGCCACCTTTTCTTCCTATTACCCAATTACTTAGACAGTCATCTAAATAAGTTTGTTTTATTTTGTTTTGTTGTAATTATTATCCAACCTAGCACTGACCTATTATCCAACCTAGCACTGATTATAATCAGGTGGATATGCTCATCTTGGTCTCTTTGTAAAGACAGGCCGTAATCCTGACTTTCTAGATGATTTTAGGACATCCACAATCTTGAAATTTAGCTCTCATGCTGATTTTTATTTCTATCTTTCAATTCTCTAAGACTCAGTTCCCTTCCAAATCTGAGCATCATATAGCACGATGGAAAGGGCCTCTAGGACCTGTCATTTACATGTTCTTTCTATGTAACATTAGAAATACCTAATTTCTCTGAACTTCATTTAGAGTTTCTACAAAATGTGGATAGTTAATAAGGTCTCCTCCCCAAGTTGTGACTAAGCAGCCTAATGAGATAACCTCAATCTTATTCAGAGAAAGTGCTGTATTTATGGTAATATTATGTTTAATGCTATGTTGATTTTGAATTTGTTAATAGTTTTCATTTTTCTCTCTTTCTGATATATGTTCTTCTTTCATGAGTATTTTCCATTTCAGTCTGCACATAGAATGTTTCCCTAAGTTTTCCCAAATCAGTGCCTAATGGGGCCAGTAAAATCATGCCCTATATCATGAGGAAGATAATTCCTGTAAAGTATTTCACTTCTGTTATGTAATATCTATCTATCTATCTATCTATCTATCTATCTATCTATCTATCTAATCTATCATCTATCTATCTATTTATAATTTAATCATGTTTCTTCTTATCTAACTACCTACTAACTCTAAGTACTGTACTTCTGAAGTAGGTAACATATATAATCATTGTCAAATCCAGACAAAAAGTGTAGTTGAGGAGGATTAGCTGATGTTCAAAGTTCAGGATTTTTTTTTTCTTTGAGGTGTCATATGTCATAAAACCAAATGCTATCTTTCTCAAGGGATTGGATAGAATCTATTTGACCCACCAGTCAGCTGAATAAGATACATACCATTCATTATTTTTGAGACATGTATAGCAAATTCTATGCCTTTTAAAGGAAGTTACAATTTTATGATCACCAAGTGAGAGAAAAGTGATTTAAACTAGACATAGATAGTTGCCCCTATGTGTTTACTGAATAAGAAAACAAAATAGTAAAACATCTTCAATTACAGTACGTTCAATTAACTTATATTGCTTCGTATGGTATAGTCAACAACAAAACACTTCCTTTGGCTAAAAGGATAGAAATATTTTGATAAGTCTTTAATTTGATTCAAAATAACAACCCTCTGTACCTTAGGCCAATATAGCCAACCTCAACCAGAGAACAAAAGTAATCATAATTATGATCTACTTAAATCACATAAATTGTTTAGCCAGTTTCTGGCTTGAAATTATTCCTCTAGAATACTTAAACTTTTCAGCATAATTTTGAATATTGAATCCAGCTTTATTTGAAATTGGAACAAATGATAGCATATGTGCAGGGAAATGTAGTAAAGTCCTTAATATATGGGAAAACAGACTTACAAGAAGTTCAAGTTCCTCTAGAATAAGAAGTGCTGAGGGAGACCAAAATGGTAACATAGGAGAAATCAGTCTCCTGCCCCCCAACAAAGACTCATAATTGGATGACTATCCACAAGGAAAATCAGCTTTGGGAGACCTCTAGAATTTACTTAGGAAGTTTTAGTAACACAGGGGAACAACAACAATATAGGAGGATAATTGCTCAAGAAGAGTGGGAAGACAGGTATATTTCTGCTTACATCATCTCAAGGAAGAGATAGATTTTACACTGAAAACTATAAGACTTTGATGAAAGACATCAAAGATAACACAAACCAATGGAAAGATATTCTATGTTCATGGATGAGAAGAATTAATATTATTGAAATGTCCATAACACAAAAGCCATGTACAGATTTGGCACAATCAAAATTTCAATGGCATTTTTCACATAGAAGAAAAATCATCTTAAAATTTTTATGGATCCACAAAACATCCCAAACAGCCAAGCAATTCTGAGGAAGAACAAAGGAGGAGTCATTATACTTCCTAATTTCAAACTATAGTTTAAAGCTATAATAATCAAAACAGTGGGGTACTTGCATAAAAATAGATATAGACCAATAGGACAGAGTCAAGAGCCCAGAAATAAACCCTCGCCTATACAGTCAACTAATATTTGACAATAGGAGAAAAATAGCCTCTTCAATAAATGGTGCTGGGAAAATTTGATAACCAAATGCACAATGATAAAATTGGACTCTTATATCACTTACAAAAATCAATCCAAAATGGATCAAAGACTTAAATATGAGGCCTAAAGCTATAAGCCTCCTAGAGGACAATAGAGAAAAAGCTCCTTTGCATTGGTATTGGCAACAATTATCTGGATATGAGCTCAAAACCACAAGCAACAAAAACAAAAATAAATAAATAAGTACAACTAAATAAAATTTAAAAACATCTGCACAGAAAAAATCAACAAAATGAAAAGCCAACTTATGGAAAGGGAGAAAATACTTACAAATCACTTATCTCTCTTACAAAGGGTTAATATCCAAAATACATAAAGAATTCATACAACTCATTAGCAAATGAATGAACAAGCAAAAACCTGATTGAAAAAGGGAAGAGGAAGTGAGTAGATATTTTTACAAAGAAGACATACAAATGACCAACAGTTGTATGAAAAAGGTGCTGGACATCACTAGTCATCAAGGAAATGAGATATCACCTCACAACTGTTTGTTTATCATCAACAAGACAAGAAAGAACAAGTATTTATGAGGATGTGGAGAAAAGAGATCCTTGTGTACTGTTGGTGAGGATGTTAATTGCTGTGTCACTATGAAAAATAGTACGGAGTTTTCTCAAAAAGTGAAAATAGAAATGCTGTATCATCTAGCAATTCTACTTATGGGTACATATCCAAAGGAAATGAAAACAGGATATTGAAGAGATCCTATACTCTCATCTTCATTGCAGCTTTATTCACAATAACCAAGATATGGAAACAACCTTGTGTCTGTCTATGGATGAATGGATAAAGACTATTTATACACATACATATATATACAAATAATATATAATATATAATATAAAATGAACTATTACTCAACCAACAAAAAAAAAGAGATCTTGCCATTTGTGACAACATGGATGGACTAAGGGTATTACGCTAAGTGAAAGGTGTTAGAGAAAGACAAATACTATGTGATGTCACTTATATGTGAAATCTAAAGTGAAATTTGTAGAAACAAATGGTAAAGTGCAGAAACAAAGAGTTATCAGGGGTAGGGGGGTGGGTGAATGGGAAAATATTGGCCAAAGAGTGTAGACTTCTACTTACAAGATAAATAAACTCTGGGGATCTAATGTACACCATGGTGATTATAGTTAATACTGTATTATATAATTGGAATTTACTTAGATCATAAAACTTAAATATTCTTACCACAGAAGAAGAAATGGTAGTTATGTGATGTGTTATAGATGCCCGCTAAAGCTCTGGTGGTAATTATTTTGCAACAGACATGTATCAAATCAACACACTGTACACTTTAAACTTACACAAAGTAATATGTCAATTTTATCTAAGTAAAGCTGGAAAAATTTTAAGCTCACATTTAGAACTAAATTTTTTTTAAAAGTGCTAAGTCTGAGCAAAAGAAAGTCACCCATGGAAGTATGCTGACCGCTTAGGTCTCAACAGGTTAACTATTAGGTTAGTGAATTATCATAGTTTGAAGTCTTATTGTGTCAGATGCTCCTACAATGGCAAAGCTAACTAACTACCTGTGCAAAATGTATCCATATGATGGAATCGCCATCAGTATGAATTACATGATGGTGAATTTCTTGTGTGTTTGCTATTTTTCCCCTTCCTATTTCTCTCAGTCTGGCTTCAAAGGCAGAATAACTGCTGGCAATGTGCACCACATACAGATAGGAAGATTTTGGAGACAAACCCTAATTTTAAGTTCAAGCAAGAAATGAGAAGGGGAATCCCCGTGGGAGAGCTAGTGGGAGAAATCTCTGCCCCCTTTTTTCTCTCTTTCCTGGCTCACCTCCCAAGCAGTTGCCACTCCTGACTCTGCAATCCTGTGATCGCACAGAGTGACTATGCAGGGACTAGAAGTAGCTGAAATACAAGAATGCTTCTCTCTGACCAGACAAACTGTAGTCTCAAAAGTTTGGAGTGATCCCTGTTATTTTTTCCCCTATGTCTAACCTCCTGCCACTAAACACAGCCAAATCCAGTGTCAGGAAGCACACAGCAGGATGGCAAGAATAAAGAGAATAAAGCCCTGGCTTACTAGCCAGAGGACCAGAAATCTGGAGAATGTTGAGGTCAAAGAAAGGAGGGAGGTTGAAAATGGGATCCACCTCAGGGTTTATAAGGGAATACCCAAAAGCAGAAATAAAGTCTATTAAAGCAGCAAAAAAAAACAAACAAACAAACAAACAAAAAAAAAAAAACAACAAAAAAAAAAAAACCCAAAAAACAAAAAAACAACCAACCAACCAAACAAAAAAACCCTCACTGTCTATAAAAGTCATTGGAGAACTGGAAAACTGGCTTTTTAAAGTACCTTTTAAAAGTTTTGGGCTAAGAGATGGTTATTAATATACAAATACTCTGAAGAAGAAACTAAATTAATTTTTATACCGTACTTCAATTAGATATAAAAATCCTCCCTTTTATACAAGAAGGCACTGTGAGATAGGGAAAATACACAAAGTTATGAAATACAGAATCTAAATTCTGGTCCCATTATTACTGCTAACTAATTGCATGGCCTTGGACAAGTCAGCTGTCCCCATTAAGTGTCTTTTTTTTTGCGTTAAAAATACATAAAAATATGTATTATAATAAATATAATTGTTAAAAATTACTGGATAATATTAACAATGAGAATGCAAAGCACAACAATCACCTTCCCATATAAATATTCAGACACCTATATACCTCCCAGGAATGGTTACACTTATCCTTAATGATTCTTGATTTTTTATTATAATTGGATAACATTTTCATATGTATTAACCCATTTTATTCAAATGTAGCTCCAGGGAGATAGGCAAAAATAATGTCACATTTGCATATTATCTTTGAATTTATGTAGTGCCAATTCATGATTTCATTATAGTCTTATTACTGCCCAGTAAAATAGACAGGGGAAATATTATTCCCATATTTTACAACTGAGGATACTGAGGGTCAAATAGTTTAATTGAATGATATGTTCAAGGCTACACTTTTTAACAGTTAACAAAACTAAAGACAAAGAATCCTTTGTTAGTATCAAGTGCTCTTTCTTCATGCCACACCACTAGATATTGAACAATAAAATAATCTACTGGAGGTTTTACTAATTCTCATATGTGAATGGGATTCATGTGCCCTGCCTGCTAGCCAAGCACCCTTTTTCTTAGTTTCTAACACAATCTGATTTCTCTGTCATTTAATCACATGACCTTAAGCAAATTACAGTATTAAAGCCTTACATTTTAATTCTATAGAATAAGAATACTAATAGCAGTCTTATAGGATTCTTACAAAAAAACATAGTTAATATGATGAAGATATCTATCACAGTGCCTGAAATAGAGGCACAGTCCTATTATAAATACCACCAATTAGTCATTATAGTGGCTATTTTGTATTACATTCATGAATGTTGAGGCAATAAAGAGTCCCTGGCATTCTGCTTCTTGGGCATATTCTATCAACACCACTCTTTGTTTCTTTTGTTTTGTTTTGTTTTGTTTTGGGGTTTTTTAAAAAGATTTTATTTATTTATTCACAAGAGACACAGAGAGAGAGAGGCAGAGACACGGGCAGAGGGAGAAGCAGGCTCCCTGCAGAAGCAGGCTCCATGTGGGACTCGATTCCGGGACTCCAGGATCACGCCCTGGGCTGAAGGCAGGCTCTAAACCACTGAGCCACCCAGGGATCCCCAACACCACTCTTTGATTGCCTACTCAGATATACTTGGTCACTGTAGACATGTATCTATAAACTGAGACACTTGTGTCCTACCTTGGTGTAAAGTTCCCAAGGATTTCCTGTAAGAAATAGTTTCTGCTGGAGAATCAGAGACATATCAGTGCTCTCAGATGCAATCTAGTCACTACCAAGATCCAATTTGCTTTGCTACTTGCCGTGAATCTGTATTACCTGCAGACTTTCTAATGTGAGTGTGCCTACTATTTCCTTTCCGCCTGTGGGGAAAAAAGACTTTGAGTCAGACAGACACAGCATCAAATGTTAGCTCTGCAATACAATAACTATGTAGTTTGGGGTATATAACTTAATTTATCTGTTTCTCAGACTCTTTCAAATACATCATATAATAATTCCTTCCATAAAAGGTATGTTAGGATTAAATTCAATGAGACAACGTGCAGCATTCTATCATCATAAGCACTAGGGAAAAGTTTATTTCATTACCTTTCTTCTCCCTTTGATCATTGGGTGGCTTCTTTTTTGCTTTTGTTTTTCTGGGTCTCTGCAGACTTCTGTGTGTTCCTAAATCTGACCACTTTGTTGTCCTTGGGTCACAAAGCCTGCCTGGAAACTTCTAATCTCCACAGTTATGAGCAAGAACAGTTTATAGCATTGAGAGATTACTGAAAATCAGACATGGTAATAATTTCATGACATGCCTTAGGATTTTAAATACTCATAACAACCACTTAGGTGTGGACTATCATTACTTTATTGTATGAGGAAATAAAAACTCAGAAAGTTAAATAAAATGGTAGAGTTTACATAGTAAATAAATGGCAAAGCCTGGATTCAACCAAGTCTCTGTCTGAATAAAAACATCTGTGCCTTTTAACTATCAAGCTAGGTATAAATAAGAACATTCTACTGAACTCATCAAATTCTGGAACCTGCACAGGGATCTCTATGACACTGAAGGTTCCATCCTCAGGACAGAACTTCAGTTTAACGTAATAGCTAGTAACACAATGCTCAAGATGCAGCCTGCAGAGCTCTCTAAGTTGGAAGAGAAGCATGCAGGGTGAGCCTGACATGTCCTACTACCATATGAAAATGATTAATGAAGATGGTGATGAAAGAAAGATGAAATAGCAAGAAGATGCCTAGTAGTTCTTACCTGGAACTCCTCACATCACATATTTTTGAGAAGTCATTTCTTAGCTATTTTAAAACATTAATAGAACATTTCTAACATGAGCTAGAAACACAGAGACGATCTCACCACAAATGTGTCGTGATGGGTTTTGTTAGTTGAGACTCCTAAATTGCTTGATTTCATGCATTTGTCAGAGGCACTGGGGATGTTTCCTTTTCTGATATGCAAACATCTAATTGTTCTCTAACATACAATACAACGATAATTTGTGTCTTTCTGTCATTGTGCGGTTTAATTCCAAAATAAGCCAACAATGAAACATCATCCCAGTTCCCTGCAATTTGAAGAAGCAAAAACAGTTGTGTTTTAGTATAAAGAAAGTAAAATCAAGCAAGAGTTTTATATACTGAAAGTTAATAGAAAAAAGTATGTGTAGAGGGTGTGCAGGGGCGGGGTTATTAGAAATTATATAACTAATTTTCCTTTGCAAACCATTTAAAGTTGATCTGTTCAGTATACTACATAATAAGAGTATTTTGAAACTCTAGAGTTTAATATCAGGACTAAACTATATGGTAATCAGTTATATATTAAACAAGACCCTGAATAAAGCTACATGATGTGTATATTGCTTTATTTAAAAAAAAAGATTTATTTATTTATTTGGGGGAGAAATTTATTTATTATTTAATGAATTTATTTATTTATTTGGGGGAGAAAGAATGAGAGAGTGAGACAGAGAGACAGCTCATGAATAGGAGAGGGGCAGAAGGAGAGAAGAAGACTCCCTGCAGAGCAGGGAGCCCTGACATGGGGCTCAACCTCAGTACCTTGAGAACATGACCTGAGCTGAATGAAGGCAGACACTTAACCCACTGAACCACCCAGGTGCCCTACATATTGCCTTAAATTTCACAAACTACTGCTTTATTCTATTCATCTGTATAACCTTGGTAACTGGTGCTAATAATCTCAGAAAATGTTTCTTGAATAAATACAAGAAACTTTTCACAATTTATCCTACTTATTTTTATAATAACCTTGTGAAGTGGGTATTATTACCATTTCCTGGTTTTTCAGATGAGTGAAGTGGTCTGATTGAGATAATGAGAGTTGCTCAGGTCACCCAGTGGCAGATGAGAGCTTGAATATACTAAGTTCTCCGACTTCAAAAGCCAGATTTTGTGCTTTCTTTCTACAGACCTAATCTGTAAAATGTTAGACTTCATAACCAAAATCCATGTAAAAGCAGCCTTATTTTTCCATTCCAGAATTTCAGAATGAAATATAATTTACAAACACATTTATCTTGCTTTATATGGACTATTTACAATATTTAATATGCTTCTTTTTTGTTCTTTGGCTTTATTATTTCCCATTGGTTTTCATACAAAACCTTGGAAATACCTAAGGGAACAAGTTTGCTAAGCACAGGATGGGAATATCCTTTGCAGTTATGATCTGGATAAGTAGACTTATCTCTGGAAACTCACTTAGGAGGAAAAGATTAAGTTAAGTATATACATCTAATCTTTCTTTGTGATGCTCAACTAAAAGAAAATGTGGAAGTTGGTACATGTTATTTTAATGTATGCAAAAATCTTTGAAATAACATTCATTTGGCTCCTCATTATAATTCAGGTGCAGTAAACCCACTCTATTTCATGAAAGTCATATTTTCTGATCCAAGAAATTACTGCAAGTTCCAAAACATCATACAGTAAGTTTTTAATAAATACAAGACATTTGTACAAGGATGCAGGTACCATGAAAGTAATCAAATTGTGTGGCTTAGGAAATCACCAACATAGAAAGCCAAAGGTCTCCAGTTGCACTAATGAAAGATGCTTGAGGAAATTGAGTGGAAAAAATAATTTCTATGACTATATCTGGAATTAAGATAGTGGAATTTCTGTTCAGAGTAGTCAGTGAAAGTAATCACTGTCCCTCCATAGCCTTGAGTTTCTACTTATTCAGAATTTCTCCCATCAGAGATTTCTGTATCATGCTTTCTTATGTAAATAAGGACAAACCAAATGCCCAAATGCCCAATTATCTATCTTCTTCTGTTTAGATTGATCTTGCCCAAAGTGTTTTGCCGTGGAAGCTTTAGAGAGAAAGCACAGATATCTTTTTTTTTTTTTTTTTACTCTAACATATGCTAGAATCCATTGCACAGCACCCTTGGAGAGTGGTTGCACAGCCTTTGCTTACATATAACTTGGTAGAAAATATCATTAGGAAGTGGTGCATAGTAAGTTTTACTTTTACTGAATATGCTATCCCTCTGAAATTTCTGCCCATTTGTCTTGAAGAAGTTCAGGACATGCTACTGCAAAATATGCTGCTTTGGCATATTGATTATTTTGATTTGAAGGCATTTAAAAAACAGTAAATTCAGAGAGATGCTTTCTCTGAACCTTCCTTATTTAACTAGAGATAGCTCCTCCAAAATAAAGGCAATTGTCATAATTCCCCTCCCTGGGACGTCTTATAAGTTAGAGATTATTGACTCTTATCATAGGACAGGGAACTAGAAATCAATGCCACACCCAGAAAAACTTGGTCACAAACTGTTACATCTCCCTTCTGATTTTCTAAGGGCATATTCATCTTTCCTAAAAACTATTTGTTCTCTAAATTGCTTACATTCTCACTCCCCTTCCCTTATGAACTCTACATGTAAGCTCCCAAATTTTACTGCTTTTGTGGGTAATCACTTTTTTCTTCCTATGATGTTCCATGCATGTAATATTAAAAATTAATGAATTTATGTAACTTTTCTCCTGTTTGTCTGTTTTTAGTTCATTTCCTAACCCCAGCTATCGAACCCAGGAAGGCAAAGGAAATTTTTTTCCTTCCCTACAGTCCTAATTCCATTCTTCTAAGGACACAGAAACTTTGTTTTTGTTTTTTCTTTCTCATTGGGATGACCAGATGAGGAAAAAACACACACAAGATGACTAATACTTGTAAAAGCACTTGGAATATCATTGGGAGCATAGTAAACACCCAATAAAAGTTACTATTATTATGATTAATTGCCTTTTGGGGCAAGGTACAAAGGTACAAAGCCCCAGATTCTTCTATTATAAGGAAGATTCATTTATTATTAATTCCAGAAATAACTTGGAGCCTAGTATGGATGAAGCCTTATTTGGGGAATTGGGTGATACTAATAGCTATTTCATACTGATTTTAGAAGGACTGAGTAAGATATTGAATATTAGATACTTCTAAATACTTACCTCTTTGTTTGTAAGTTCACACTAAATGTTAGCTGGTGATTAGAAATGGTAGTGGATGGTAGAAGGGAAAGGATTACCAAAAACCCCAAGGTCAAAGTAGAGATTGAGGGAATAAATCCAAGAAAGGGCAAAGGACAACTGTGGAATTATGGAAGAACATGCAATA
Source organism: Nyctereutes procyonoides (assembly GCF_905146905.1). Lineage (NCBI taxonomy): Eukaryota > Metazoa > Chordata > Mammalia > Carnivora > Canidae > Nyctereutes > Nyctereutes procyonoides. The sequence continues at coordinate 5,998,299 of NW_026575030.1, read as the reverse complement.
AATGGCTGGTCCCCAAATGGAGGAAGACCATATCATACTGAACTTCCCAGCTTCAGATAGCAATTTAGGGCATAAATCCAAAATAGAACCAATGAGGAGATGGAGATTATGGGAACCAAACATTCTTAAGGGTAAGAGCAAAACTGGAGACAGAATATCACTGAAAATATCCAAGTACACAAGCAAAACAAATAAACAAAAACTAATGATATGAAAATCTCATTAAAATGATGTAGTGGGTGTTGGTGGGGATTGAGTTTCTGACACATAAAGAATGAAAGGGCTGATGACAAATTCTAGACAGAGACTTTCCTGGGGAATCAGGACTCCTGGAATTAGAAGCCAGAATGAGGGCCTATCTTGGAAACACCAGAAACAAAGGCAAACACAAATGGCTTGCATAACAGCAAGCCTTGCATGTTGCAGGGCCAGGATGCTATGGAAGTATGCCTTCTTATATTCCTGGTGACCAAAAACAGAAACAAAGACTAAGACCTACAAATGAGAGGGTTATAGTTGCAACTTCTGATGTTGGAAAAATGTAGGGCAAGGAATTAGTAAAACCAATATAGAGTCAAGGACCAGGTTCAAAGTGAGGCAGGGGAAAGGAAATGTTAATTCAGCACAACCTGTGAGATTGACTCAGGTTTTATTCTTGCTGCCATCTCATCTTCTTGTCTCCTCTTGGTGTAGTCATCATCTCCATTAACCCTGGAACTCTGTTAAGGTATCAGTCTCCTTCACAGTGCTTAGGACAAAGCACATCTGGATGACAGAGAAAGGAATGCATGAGTAAGACTTAGAGCAGGAGGAGGCCTTAGGTCTCTTTAGCTTCCTATACATTTGTTGAATGGATGAATGAACCAAGCAGGGAGAGTAGAGAAGTGCGCTTAGAATAACCACTTGTCAAAGCAAATGGTGGGTATTTGTCGTTTCTAATGGCTGAGTCATATTCCATTGTTTGCTGAGTGAAATAAGTCAACCGGAGAAGGACAAACATTATATGGTCTCATTCATTTGGGGAATATAAAAAAATAGTGAAAGGGAATAAAGGGGAAGGAGAAAAATGAGTGGGGAATATCAGAAAGGGAGACAGAACATGAGAGACTCCTAACTCTGGGAAGCGAACTAGGGGTGGTGGAAGGGGAGGTGGGCGGGGGGTGGGGGTGAATGGGTGACGGGCACTGAAGGGAGCACTCATGGGATGAGCTCTGGGTGTTATTCTATATGTTGGCAAATTGAACACCAATAAAAAATAAATTTATACAAAATAAAAAATAAAATAAATAAAATAAAATTTGCATTAAAATGACCCTTACAAAAAAAAAAGAATGGCAAGAGCCCAAGATTTGGAAACAATCATGATGTTTTTTTTTTTAATTTTTATTTATTTATGATAGTCACACAGAGAGAGAGAAAGAGAGAGGCAGAGACACAGGCAGAGGGAGAAGCAGGCTCCATGCACCGGGAGCCCGAAGTGGGATTCGATCCGAGGTCTCCAGGATCGCACCCTGGGCCAAAGGCATGCGCTAAACCGCTGCGCCACCAGGGATCCCAACAATCATGATGTTTATCTGGGTTTTGTGAGAAGTACTTATTTAAACTTTTTGTTTTTCCTCCTTAGAGGATTATATTGAATTAGATGTCACTTACTCTATAAACATATGCTGTCATATAAATGTGAAGTCCTATAACCTCTCATCCATACAAAAAGTCTCCTAATTGCTAATACCTCACATGATTTTCATTACAAAACTTTTTTGAAATGAAAAAGAAGAACATAAGTGACTTTTCCAAAACAGGAACACAGTTATAATCTCTTTACAAAGCTAACATCTAGGGACAGATGTAACATCTGTGATATGGATTCATAGTGCAATATTTATTAGCTTCCAAAAGATGGTGATAGATAGTCACATACTCACTTAGAAAATGTCAAATCCTGTCTATCTCAGAAAACTTCTAGAAAATCGTCTATTGTTATTATATCATAATATTAACCATTCAATATACTAATCTAAAGAAAGTTGACTATCACACACACAAATACACACACACACACACACCTTAAAAAGAAAAAAAAAGTGAAAAATTTGTTTTCACTAAAACTCCATTTCCTTTTAACTTTTATACAATACAAAATCGGCGTACAAGACTGACCCATAGACCCAGTTAATCAAGTTTCATCTCCTGGAAGAATCTCTATCTCACCTTCATTTTCTGAATGCTGGTCAGTCTCAACTCCACTAGCATAGAGTGGGAGCCCGAGGCCTCTCTAATCAGGGCCTCCCTCACATGCCAAAGTGTATACATGCCCCTTTGTTGGTGACCATCATGTGGTACCTCTCGGCCCCTCGGCCATGGTGTTAGGTGACTACCTTATAGTGGGAGGAATATAGATGAATCAGAATAGCTGGCAAACACTCCCATTATCCCTAATTTTTAATTTCTGTTCTCCCTCTTGTTTGGGCATTTTGAGGCCCCTAGGCCCATGATCAACATATGGCGTAGGCCCAAGGGAGCACAACTATGTGTACCACACAGGCAGTCAGCCTCACGTGAGGAAAAGTAGAAGAGAATGTTCATGACTTCTGTGTGGTCCAACCTGGCACATCAGAATAGTAAAGTTCCTGATGCTCATAGCTAAACACCAGATAAACTTCACTGTGATGTGCTATGAGAAATAATTATTCTTCTAAAGCCTGCAGCAAAAAATTTAAAAAAAATTAAAAAAATAAATAATAAATAAAACCTGCAGCGAAGAAATTTGGGATATATGGGACTACTGAGATCATTGTTTTCATCAAAGAAGGATATCCGTGGACACCCAAGTGCCAATATTTTGTTCTCTGTATTTTTAATTGTTTTCTGTGAGACTCAAAAGGAAATCTTCCCCGGCTTGATCCTGCAATCACTGCTTGAGATTTTTTACAAAGGGCAACTTTTGTGACACTACTCTGTCTTCAAGTTTTACCTCACAAAGTAGTGGCCCACTTGGTTCCAGAGGTTGAAATAAAACTTAAAAACACAGCAATTCCTTTAAAAATGTAAGTTTAACTACATTTGATCATAAAAGGGAACACTGTTGCAATTGGAGTCAGGAAATAAAGCAGTGATATTGAAAACTTATTTTTGTTTATTTCAAGTAAAAGAATAAAGTCAGTGAAGTTCCCCTCTGACAATGGCACTGTGATTTGGCTTCATACAGACTCATTCCATGCTGGGTTTCTGACAGTTTGACAGATTCTGTATCTTGGTTGAAAATGTGAGCCTATAGAAAACCTTTTGATGGCATGGTTACTTTCCTTCTCTAGGGAACATCATTCCTTTCAGGCAGCTCCTGCTGGTGACCTAATAGAGGTGTTTCTGTATCAGCTGTTTCTGAAGAGTGATTGAGCTATAATGGCATAGGGGTGAATTCTACAGAGGGCTCCAGAGGGCAGTAGGACACTATTCATTCCAGAATCATGAGTGGAGCTGGGTGACATTCAAAACCAGGAGAACTAAGTCCCCATGAAGGTAGATTATAGTAAAGGCCATAATCTTCATAATTCAATCAATAGTGTCACACAAACCAAGCATATTGTGCCTTTGTGCCTGGTTGACTGATACATACACATTTTCTAGAATGACCTAGACAACAAAATGTGTGAAAGATGGTTTTGACCTGTGATCACATATAGGTCTAGAATGAAAAAGAGGGTACCCAGAGGTGATCGCTTTTGCCAAATCTGATCAGATCTTACTGAAATACATGTTTTACTTATTTCCAAAATAAACAAATTCCTTTTGGACAAAATGTTTGTTTCATGACTCTACAACAATTCTGGTACACAATAGACATCCACAAGATTGTTATTTTAGTGAGCAGGAAACAAAAAACAGCACATAAAACAATTCAAGATAAGAAACAAATTATTTACAAGATAAGAAAATAAGTTATTATCTGATAGATGAAATGGAGATAAATAGTTCACTATGAGAAAAAAAATTGAGTTGGCTACTTTCCTCATATGAAACTGGATTTTAACTAAATGAAAGACTTAGATGAAATACTCTGGCATTAAAACATAACCAAACGGAAGGGTGAGTATTTGATTTTGGGACAAAAAGATTTCAAGGATGTTCTATTAATTGAAGTATAACAGAAATCACAATGAAAAAAATAATAAATTTGCACAAAAATTAAAATTGTAATAATCAGTAAGTAATAAAGGATAAGACAGAGAAATCATACAATATATATGGAAGATAATAGTCTCCATGTATAAGGAACCTTTGTAAATCAAGTAAAGCAAATATGCCAGTAGGAAAATAGGCTAAGAGGACATAATTTTTAAAGGAAACACAAATGGTCCATGATCATGTTTTAAAAAATGTAATCTTTGTATAATCAAATAAATTCAATTTTAAATAAAAATGTATCACTACTTATTAACCTAGAAAAAAATAGTTGAAACACGAAATATCCAGTGGTCCTAAGAGCACAGTGAAATAAGCTACTTAATATGTAGCTGCTGGGAATGGACCTTTCTTGAAGGTATTTTCCTATTTTATCAATTAAGAATTAAATTGTCCATAGCAAAAGCTGTAGTAGTAGTAGCTTAAGCAATTTAGATGTTTCATTTTCTCACATAATGATAAAACTAGAGATAGAAAGTCCAGGGATTGTATGGCAGCTCCATAAAAAACATATCCTCATTCTCTGTCTCTGTCTCTCTCTTTTTGCTTGCATGTACATCTAACCATTCCTAGGTTTCTGTTTCCCAGCACAATTGCTAAAAGTGTAACCCTGTGCACATTCCAATGTTAAAGGGAACAATGCCAAGGTCAGCCTTCTTTTAAAAGAACTTTTCCAGAAGTCCAATTACAATTAGGTCATAAGGACATTTTGCCACAAGACCCATGTGGCCAGTCACATACTAGCCAGAATGTTTTATAAGAGAGTATCAAATTTGAAACTACAATAATTTCTGGTCTCAAAAGTTCATATATACCCAACCCATCAATATTTCAACATCGTTTATCAGAATTATTTTAAAGAACTAAAGATGTATTTTCTAAAAAGTTTTTACTAATAAGTCTAAAAAAGTAGTAGTTGTAATAGCAAAAAAACAAGAAACAATGTAATTTTTCAATAATAGTGGAATGGTTAATCACGTTTTTCACATATTATTCATGTACTAAGTCTTACAAATATTTCAGCAAATACAGCTAACAAACTATATAATACTGTGGGAAAAAATTTTAAGTCTATTTGTAGATATATATACACACACTATGCCTCATGTAAAGTGTTAAAAGTGCTTATTACTAATTTGTAAAATTGTAGCAGTTTTTATTTATTTTTTCTTTATGTTTTCTGAATTTTGTACAATGGTTATATTATTTTGGTGTTAAAAATAAATATATTTGATAAATGATAAATATATTCATAATGAAAAATAGTCAATGTTTGTAGCAGTCATTAGGAATTTTCAAACAATGGTGAAATGCAAATTGGCCATTTTTTTGTGGAGGAATATTTGAGAACATTTATCTGAATCTTTAAATGTCATCCCTCTCACCTTCCTGAAAAACTATTATTCTGTTCCCTAGTTACACAGCGTCCTCTAGTGACTGGATTAGTTTTGCCCTCTCAGATGAATGCCACTTGCTTTAGCCCTCTAACTTCCAAATATCAAATATGCTATGTATGAGTTGATTTTTCTATTGTAAAACAATTAAAATTAATCTGGTGTGAAGTAGATGTATTTTAATTATCTACGATTGAGAAAATACAATTCATTGAAAAATTACAAAAACATACTCTACTGTGAAATTGTACTTTATCAATTATAAAATCTATTTTTAAATGGCAAATATACATGGCAAATTTGTTAGGTGGGAAGATTATATCGAAATGCTTTAAGTGAAATTTTTAAATGGAAATAACTGATCTAAGAGTGATAAAATGGTCAAGAGAAATTTTTATTTTATGTACATATAAAGAAATAATCAGACTAATATAGGGAATATACCTTTTAAGACTTTTTCAAATTATATTTAGAAAAATTAAAAAAAAACAAAAAAAACAAAAAAAAGAAAAATTTTATACTTTTTTTGACGAATATAAATCTAAAACCATTAAAATTTAAAGAATATGTCTCGCTTAGTAATAATAATATATCTTGGTCTAGAAGACAATATGAGACTCAATAATGATACTAACAAAGGTGTTAATGTGATTTTAACATTCCTGGGTTGTTTCTGGAAGAAATTGCTTCAAAGGACAATTACTGAGTTTCTATAGGAAAAAAATGTGATAAGCATAAAATAAAATGGATCAAGTCCATTTGCTTACAAGAATCATGGACATAATGCCCACCTATCTTTTTTCTCACTGGCAGAGACATAACCAGAGTACTTTAATGAAATGTTTGTTAATACAAACTACCTCCCATGTTCTGCCTATCTCCAACTTTAACTTTAAAAATAGGGTTCAAATTTAATACCCCATAAGTATACAGGAATGTATTAATTTTTCAGCTGAAAGATGCGATGCTTCCTAAACCTATGGAAATTAGACTGCTCTTACAAACTCCCTAGGGACCCTGAGGTCTGTGGTGCATAGTTGTAAATCACACCCAGGCCATTCCAACTCCCTTTAAATACTCAATTATCATTCTCAAGTATGACCTCAGAGCCTGTTATAATCCACCAAATTTAGTAGTCCAACAAATGAATTTGGGTTCAGTGGTTAATAGCAACAGGATCCTAAAGATTCTGGGTTCTAGTAGGAACACGATAGCAGCCAAAGCACAGATTTCCTTTCTCCTTCCAAAACTCTGACACAGCCAGAGGAATAAGTGAGAGCCCCACAACTTACACAGAAGTCACAGAAACCCAATAATATATGAATTAGGGGAAATCCCCCCAAAACCAGTAACATTGGAGTGGGAAACGACAACAATACAGTTGGCTAGTCATGAAGTGGCAGATACAATGGGAACAATCCAGATGTGATGAGGGGGCTTGGAGAAAGCAGGGCTTAAGGAAGGAACACAGCCAACACACTCGTCTGTCAGGAGGGGTCCTATCCTGGATTGGCAAGACTGTGAGCATCTCTAAGCAGAACAGGGAAAGTCCATGGGTCTACTGGAAGTCTACTGGAAAAACTAGAGAAAGAAAGAGGTGAAAAAGTTTATGAAAAACAACAACAACAGTTAGTGTCAGAGCTCAAAGAAATGTCCATCCTGCTATAGCAATAACAGAGACATCCCTTGAGGAGAGAAACTAGACTGTAAAGGACATTTTGGAGACATTTGGGGAGATTTGCTTATAGACCTGAGTATAATATCTGGAAAAGTGGAGATCATTCATTGAAGAAAGCATGATATGAAATTGAAAATATAGTGTAATTTCATTTTGGTAAAAAGAAATATGTCTGCATATTTAAGCATAAAAAGTATAAGGATATAACAAAAGGTAAAAAAATGAGTCTGCTGATGATGAAAATATGGCATTTTCTTATTTTTTAATGGTCTATGTTCTCAAAGCTTATGCAAAGCAGAACATTTTTTTAATAAAAACATTTTATTAAAATACAAAATATTTTCATTCCCCTGTGATTCATTAGCCTATTAAGGGACTGCTTCAATTATCCAAAGTGATGACTAATCCAATGGAAAGCTATATGAAGATTATTATGAGAGGATTTTGAGAGCAGCCATTTAGTTATGTATGAAATCACAGTTTAGATAATAAAAAACATAAAAGCAAAACAAAACAAAACACCAGAATACAAAAAAAACCCACAATATACCTACAGCTGGCTCCAAAAATAGTTTTTATGGATCCTTCAAGCATTAAGGGTTCCTCCGGCAAGAACATTTTTGCTGAAGATGCCATCAAGTACCAGAGGTTTGTTTGCATGCTTTTATTATGTCTTTGAAGACCAAGTTGTAAGAAAGACAAATCCTGACACCCTTAGAATGGTGACAAATCATGAAATATTCAGAATCAAGACAGCTTAGCAGTACCTTCTCAATCTCATCAACACTTTATGTTGCTTTTTACGACTGCATCAGGACAGCTTTCTGTTAATGGGAAGGAAATATCTGAACTTTCTGATTGCAAAAGCAATAGAAAGGAAATGCTTATTCATTGACTTTTCCTCTTTGGACTGTTTCTGTCCATTTGCTTATATTATTGCATTCCTTTATTTATATTAATTTATTTTTGAAAAGTTTGTTAAACATGCATCTGGAATAAGCAAGTTGATAACAACACATAGTTTTATCTGCTCCTATAAAGAAAACACCTCAAAAATGTAGTTTTATAAAGTAAGTCAGCACATGTCTGCCTATAGAAAGAATGTAAATTTCAATCCTGATGCTTATATTTTCCAAACTAATATATGAACCTCCCATAAATAATAAATTTATCTTAATGGTTCCCTCAGACATTATCTTTCTAAAGGGAGACATTTTTTTGACTTTCTACTGTTCCAGAAACATATATCCTGAACTTCTTTTTTTGGAGAAAAATGCTCTCAAGAGCATTTTCACGGTTCAGTTATGATGCCTGAAAATCAGCAGACAATATCTTCCAAGTAAAGTGCTTGCTACCAAGTTTGAGACATTTACAACAAAGGCTGAGCATTCTATTTTTATTTAGATAAGCTTTCAGTATAAAGTATCCTGATGATTTTAAGGATCATAAAAAATATATATATATAATATATATGCATTCATATATATTTTCATTTAACCATTTGTAAAGTCACTATAACTTTTACAATTTAAATTTTAACTTAAAAACCTTAATTGTTCATGCCCTATTATCTTGTTTCCAGGATATTATATAAGACATAGCCAAATATTTGCATACAATTATGTTTACCCACAATGTTTTGACTGTAATGAAACCAAGGTCTTCATTGAGCATTTTTTATAATATTGAAATAAGAAACAAAACAAATATCCACTGATCAGGGAGTAATTAAATAAGTCTCAGTATTTCTATTGGAAGAAAATATAGCCATTGAAGAAAATAAAAGATTATATTTTGGTGTTTCTCAACAAGTGGTGATTTTTGTGTCCAGGGGACATTGGTATGTGTGGGGACATTGTTGGTTGTTAAAGCTGGGGAGTGGAGACCCTGCTATTGGCTCCTAGTGGGTAGAGCCCAGAGATGCCATTAGACATCCTATATCACACAGAACAGCCTCCAACAACAAAGAACAGTCCCAAACAACCAGTAGCATCGGAGTTGAAAAAACTTAACCTCTCTACACCAACAGAGAGAATGTGCACCATCATATTTAGTTAAATGAAAACAAAGAGCAAACCAGTGTATTTTATAAGATCTCATACTAGAAGTTATATAATCACAATAAACCTGTATCTCTGTGATGACAAAATTGAGATATTCTAAGCACTATGCAAAGCACTTTATAGCATGATGTCATTAGCTGCTCATAACCCCATGAGACATGTGTCATTTTGCAAACTGACCTCTGCACTCAGAGGACAAAGAGAGATGCAAGGCAGAAGCAGACCACTCCAGATTGGCAGGTGGCAGGTTTAATTTACATTATAAGTCTTGTTTTGGGTAGCTGCAAGATTAATAGATCCCTCCACATCTTGCCTGAAAAATCTTGAAAGTTTTAAGAGGCTTTAACTGGGTTCAGTCATGTATACCATCCAGATGGTCTAGGAATGAGTTGCTCTCTCCAGGCTGTGTCCTTGAAATGGCTGCTAGAGTGGGACTAGTAGGTAGGGTGTATATTCTAAGGACTAGGAGGGGCTGAGAGCCTCCAATGGCCCAGATCCAGCTGGCAGGTCAACCAGTGGTCTCCTCCTCTCTATGACCTCCCCCAACTGTATGTTTACTAATTCACATCACCTAAGGAAACTATTTTAAAACTAGTCTAAGGGCACTCAGTGATAAACTGGAATTCAATCTGAACAGGGTGAAGAATTTATAGAAAACGGTTAAAAAAGTTTATCTCTGAAGGAAGTATTCGAGGAAGTATTCCATTTTTAGAAGTTAATTTTTTAAAGTAATTTCTTATTTTTCTATTATCGAATGAGCACATTATAAAAAAATAAGGTAATATCAAATTGCATCTAATGGAAAAAGGGGATTGTTTTTCTCACACCTCATTCCTCCCATCTCTGTCCCTCACCTCTACCTACAAGCAATCATTTTTTTTAAAGATTTTATTTATTTATTAGAAACAGAGAGAGAGAGAGGCCGAGACACAGGCAGAGGGAGAAGCAGGCTCCATGCAGGGAGCCTGACATGGGACTCGATCCCGGGCCTCTAGGATCATGCCCTGGGCCAAAGGTGGTGCTAAACCGCTAAGCCCATTTTTAGCTTGTGTAGTCACTTCTGTTGTATTTACTTCCCAAATAATAAGATCATCACTTTTATCTATGGGCTTTCTACTATAGAATATTAGGATTGAGCTCCAGGCACCCCTCTGCAAATAATAAATATCCATCTCTTGGCCTTCCACTATTGGTATATTACAGCTTTCATTAAATCAATATTACTGTCTTTATCATACAACTATATTAATGTTACAGTTGAAATGTACTTTGATTAACTTTGTCTTTTTCCTCAAGTTAATAATTAAGTAATTATATTGTTGGCTGCCTTTTCTTTTTAATTATCACTAATTTATCTCCAGACTCTCAACTAAAATGTTCATCCTAATTTTGCTAAGTACATCAGGTAAATTATCGGCACCATTTCTGTTTTCCTTGAAATCTTCTGTCCTTAGGGTCTCTCTTCTCTTCCTCCAGTGGGTACTGATTGTTCTCTATGCCAGAGGCAGGGCATTTATCTCAGCATATCGCTCCCCGTCAACCTGGGGATTTCCTTCTCCTCTTGCTTTTGCTAACACCCACCCCTATTTTTTAGACCTCATACTTCTTCACTTTACTCCTTCACTCCATTGATTGGCATTCCCCCCTCTTTGTATAAGGGGTAGGAGTGTCTCTGTTCTTTTTTGAAGCATCCTTCAAATATCTGACAAATTCTGTCATTTCTAATGTGAGAGTGACTAGACAGTGTGTGCACGGGCAGGGCTCATCCACCGTTGACTCAGAGTGAGATGATCACAAGGGATATGGTTTTTGTTGGGCGAAACTTCAAATGTCAAAAAATGTATATGCCTTGTCTATCCTTTGAACTCCAGTATAATCTCTAAATCTATATTTCTGGAGCCAGAAAGGAAAACTAAAGTACATAGTTGGGTGTAAGTTTTTAAACAAACTTCCTGTTTTCAATATAATGCTTCATTTTTCCTCTCAGTTGTTGTTCCTGGTGCCAGAGTCCAAGACCTCTTGAATCTCCTGTCTCTGCTTTCTCTTTGCATTGCAGGGGAGAGACAGTGCTTTTACATTAACAAAATGCATGCATCCAGAAAGGAAACCTTTCCCTTGAGGTGGGAAAACCATGGCTGCCTGCAGTAATTAGTAAAGTCATTAAGTGTGGGGATACACATACCCCTTAAAAGTTTTTCAGACAAGGCTTCTTTTGTTGCTATGCCCAATGGCAGTGATTCTGATTCCTTGGACTTCCTGGTGTTTTATGGCATAAATCTCTGCTCTCCCTTCTGTCTTTTACCCTTCAGTATTAATTCTGCTTGATGAGTGACAATGGTTTTAGATTGCTATTAATGCTAAAATTTAGAAGACACAATGACCTTCACCCAAAACCAAATTTACTTTGTTTAATAAAGTGTATAGGATAAGGAGAAGACAATATGTAGCAAGAGCTAACAGATGTCTTATGATTCCCAGGAGCAGATTGCAAATGTCCCAGTCATTCCCCATTGGATCCAAGTAGTCATGTGAGAGGAGGCTGAAGAAAGCTGTACTCAGTGGTGTCTTTCTCTATACCTCATTAGTCAGGCAGCACTCTCAGGGGTACTTGACTGCATCTCATCAATTGCATATTACTCCTCAATTACAGCTTATTTATCAATTTCAGTTTACTCATCAATAATAGGTTACTTAATAAATAATCTCGACAGGAACAGGAGTTTAGTCTGGTACAAAGCAAACTCAACAGGACCTTCATTTATCTTGGAGACAGAATATTCTTGTACTTTCCTTACTTGGTCTTTTGAAGAGGATTTATCTCAGGGTCAAATCCTCAGGCATCACTATGGCTAGAGGAAATAGCACAAAGAAGCTGTTAATCCTGACACAGAACTTCACTGAGTGAAAAAGCATACTTTTGATGCTATTTATGCATCCAATTTTCATCTTCTAAAACTTTTCTGACATTTTTCATTCACCATCATCTTCCCTTCCTCAGTCCTCATGTCCCTGCTGATTTGATTCCTCTGTTGTCTTTCCATGGGAATTAATGGAGGGAGCAGAGACACATGTACATATTTACCCTGCCATATTTAGATACAAAGACTACATCAATGCTCTCGATACACACATATTTTAAATGTATAGAAAAAGACTGTAAGAAAATGTTTTGCAGACATGTAAGCTAATTTTTGAGGATTTTTTTTTAATTTTATATTGTTTCACCAGTTACCCAATGGTGATTTTAAAGTGAATTTATGGAAAAGATATTCGGTTGGTGTAAAAGCCATTTCCCTAAATTAGAATCAGATGGGAGATAAGTTTTGCATGTGCATCAAATGTAGAAAGTACAAATATGCTACAAAGTCTACTGATCCCTTATAAAGTATGAGACCCTAAATTGAAAAAATTAGCAGCGGTTAGTATGAAAACACATACTTTTGAGTAAGTTATATATAATAAGATACAAGTTGTACTGGATTTGTAAACAGCACTGGAAGCATATCACTTATGTATCACCTGCTTGCCTGTGGAACACCTCTGGTTGTTAAAATCTGAACCTTAAGAACTTAAACACTTTATCCAGGAAAGAAGTGTATGTATGTCCATATTCTCAGCGTAACACTTTAAGAGAATAAAGAACTTGAAAAAGATTTGAGCAACATTCCAAATAATGAGGAGAAAGCACATCAGAATCACCTATAAGGATCCTGAATTGGATGTCAGTAAAAGGAGATTATATTTGCAAGTTTAAGGTCCTAAGAAAGGGATCACAGCAGCAATTTTTGTGAGAGACACTCTGCTATAGTATTTGTCCCAATCTCCTTTCCATGTGCTTTTCTTTTTTTTTTTGAGCTTTTGCTAAATGCTCAGTGTTCAAATGAATCCCCATAATTTATGTTAAAGAAAATTATAAAAAGACAGAAGTAAGGTAAGCTTTTAAACACATACACACACACACAAATATGTTTTCTGTACTTAAGTGCTATTTTAGAAATTGTTAGAAAAAAAAAGAAATTGTTAGGAGTTGGGGAGGGTTAACTTTTAATGCACTGTGAGTTTCTCCACCTAAAATAATGGCAAATAGGCTGTTAGTTAGTATTTTCATCCAGAACAAATTGTTCACATTAAGTGGGAAATGCCTTTGCTGTATTTCAGTAAAATAAAATTGAATTAATTCCCAAAGAGTATATGTATTCAAATCAAATAAATAAAAATGGTAAAAGACAAGAAAATTTCAATATATTTGAGATAACTCCTTTACGTTTAACAAATACTTTCTCTATGAAATAAGTACAAAACATGGAGCAAAGTAATACAATCTGTCTTATATGAAGTCTGCTCTATATTTTAGATTATTCTAGTTAATTACTGTTTAACCTTTAATTTTCTTGCTTGATCTATATATGTTTATTGTGAAAATATATTAAAAATTCTCTACTATAATTATGGGAGTTTTAAATTATCCTGGAAAGATTGTTGTTGTATATAATTCAAGACTGTATATATTATATCAGTATGAGATTTTCATGTCCTCTTGATAAATAGTTCTTTTTGTTGTTTTAATAGCAATTATCTTCTTAGTAGTGTTTTTTGCCTTAATTTACAGTCTTTCTGATGTTCATATTACTATCGCAAATTTTTGTTTTTATAATTGGTATTTAACTAGTACATATAGTTTTCCATCTTCTTATTGATGTATGTTTTTATGTTAAGGGAGGAGTTATGTTTAGAGGAGTATATGTTAAAACATAATGTTATTTTCTTTCTGTTAATGTTTTTTCATTTAACTCAAAAATCTTTATCATTTAATGTATTTACTTTTCTTTTAAAAGCTTTTATTTATTCATCTGAGAGAGAGAGAGAGAGAGAGAGAGAGAGAGAGAGAGAGAACAGGAGCAGATTAGGGGAAAGGGTAGAGGGAGAAAAAGATGCCCCACTGAGCTGGAAACCCAGACATGGGGCAGGATTCCAAGATGCTGGGATCATGATCAGAGCCCAAGGCAGATACTGAACCAACTGAGTACCCAGGCACCCCAATGTATTTATTAATACAGAAATAAATGTTCTACTCACTTATTTTGTATTCTCTGTTTTACTCTTTTAATACTTCCTCGACCTTCTTTTTCACTGAAACATTTTTTCTCTCTTCCTTCCCTTTCCTTCTGATTTCTATGCTATTAGTTGTATTTCTTTAGTTTCTCTGATTATACTTGTTTTTAAGGTGCATATGTAATAATTTTGTTCAGTTAAGTCCATTGCTGTATCTATTTTCCTTCTGACAATGATGAAGATCTTAGCAGTTTATCCATAGAGTGGCTTCACTCCCTGTGCTGCATCTTAGCATTTCATAAGTTTTGTTTTATCCTTTTTGACAATTTTACATAATTGTTTATGGCTTTTAAAAATTAATCATGTTTTGTCAGTTTCTGTGCTTATGTCCCCAGCATTCCTCCATCTCTTCCAACTGGAACCACTTTGCTTCTTGCTGAAGTCAAATCATTGGTAAAGTATTAGTCTTTTTTTTTTTTTAAGATTTATTTATTCATTTGGGAGAAAGGAGAGAGATGGTGCAGGGATGAAGAAGAAGGGGGGTGGAGAGGGAAAGAATCCCAAATAGACTTCCCGCTGAGTGCAAAGCCCAACACAGGGTTCCATCTCACATACGTGAGATCATGACCTGAGTCACAACCAGGAGTCAGGTGCTCAAATGACTGAGCTATACAGGCACCCCAGTATTAGTCTTTTACATGTAAAATGACTATGTATTTCTATACATTTATACATATTTGTATTCATTCTTACATGACAACATGGTTGGTAATATGGCTCCTTAGCCTTTTTCAGGTATGATTCTAATATCATCAGGCTTTTATACCTGCTGATGAAAATGTATTATTGGCCATATTGTTACTGCTTCAAAAATACTCTTGTTTTTTTTTTTTTCTGAAAGAATTAGGACTTTGTCTTGATTCATTATTTTTGTTTTGTTTTGTGTTTTTTTGATTCATTATTTTCAGTAGTTTCATGATGATGGTCTTTTTTAAAAAATATATGTGCTGCTTATTTCTCAGATTTCACTTTTTTTCATTTCTGGAAATTTCTCAACAATTGGCTCTTCAGATTTTTTCCCTTATATTTCCTCCATTTCCTTCTTTTCAAAATCCTATAAAATAATTGCTGGAATCTTTCCATCTATCTTTGTCTCTTAATTTCATATTTTAATCTCTTTGTCTACACTATGTTCTGGAAGAGAGCTCACAGCTGCACAATACTTCTTCAACCCTGCAGTATAATGATTATATCTTCTGTTTTAGTTTTTATCTCAATGTTTGTATTACTCATTTCCAATATTTCTAATGAGTTATTTCATATCCATAGGATCTTGTTTTATTTCTGCCTGTTTTTCAAAAACCTTTTACTATTATTCTTATGGAAGTCTTCACTTAATTCCTTGAACATTCTCTACATAATTATTTTTAAAATTAAGATTATGATTCTATTCTAGTAAAATTGCATGTGCGGTGGATTCCTTGTCTGTTGATTGTGCTGTTTTGTTGGCTGTCCTTTCTTTGAAGAATCGGAGAAAAAAATATGACAGTTATTGAAGATGGCAAGGCAGCTTTTACTTAAGATGGTTGCAACACGTATAGAGACCCCTGCAGTGGAATTTTACTCTGGGGCAGAGAGATTGTGCTCAACTCCAAATATATCATGGGTAAGTGGAAATTTAGAGCTAAGGTGCAAATCAGTGGGTGGAAAATTATTAAGAGGAAACATCAGGGGTAGGGGGAATTTTGACTAAACCAATCTAATAGGATTCTCTGCTAAGGACAGGGCAAGGTAATTAGACATCACCTGGGGAGGAGATGGAATATGAGGCACCCAATCAGATATGGGATGGGGGGATTGCAATTGTATATTGACAGTAGGGTTTTCTGGTTAAACTAACTTAGGGTTCTTGCTAAAACTGGGTTTTGTAAGCACAGACAGGTGTAAGAGAAGGTTTAGGAACACAAGAGTTTGAATCTTTGTCAATGGATTTGAGCATTTGGATTTGAAGGTTTTATTTGGATGAATCTCTTTCTCAGTGTATCTGTCTCTGTTTATTTTCCCCTTTCCCTCTCTTTCTTTTTTCCTTTCTTTCCCTCCCTTCCTTATCCCCCCTCTCCCCTCTCTCTCTCTTTCTCTCCCTCCCTCCCTCCATCCGTCTCTTCCTTACCTTTGTTCTTCTCTCTGTCCAAGGTTATTGCAACAACCTGAAGCATGTTCTTATAAAAGCATTTTAGATCTATTGCCATGTGAGAATTTGGGGCTTGCACACTTGTATTTATCTATATCTATCTATCTATCTATCTATCTATCTATCTATCTATCTATCATCTATCTAGATCTATCTAGAAATTATATGACTCAATAGTGATAATTTAATATCACTTGTGATACTGCCTGGATTAAAATCCTGTCTTTATCACTTATTAAGCCATGCACATTAAGCAGGTTTTATCCTGTCTTTCCCTTAGGAATTTTCTTTTCAAAAGAAGAATCATAATGGTAAGATTACGCTGGGATAATAGCTTCAAGGTATTTGGTACATCGCCTAAAAGAAAATTAGCACTAAATCAGATATAAATATTATTGCTGTCCTGTTGTTATTTTTAACTGGGCTATGATGCAAAAATTGGTTTTGATAGTTTGTTTCTAAAATACTTACCAAATTAACTTATGCATGATTTGCATAAACAAACCAAAAATGCTTAAATATTAACTTTAAAATACTGAAATTGAGCAAATAGCTTTTTAAAAATTATTTCTTTGCTTGTATCATTTGACTCTTTTCACCCATTTTGTGTACCCTGTATCCCTAGCCTCTGGCAGTTACCTAGCCTCTGGCAGTTATATCTATGAGCTTATTGTTTTGTTTTGTTTAGATTCTACATATAAGTGAGATCACACAGTATTTCTTTTTCTATGACTTTTTCACACCATTGTTCATCTGTGATGTTGCAAATAGCAAGATTTTATTCCTTTTTATGGACGTATAATTCTCCATTAGATGTGTATCAGATTTTTTTAATTCATTCATCCATCAATGGGCATTTAAGTGGTTTCCATATCCTGGATACTATGAATAATACCATGATGAACATGGGAGAACAATTATCTTTTTGCATTAGTGTTTTGTTTTCTTCAGATAAATACCTAGAAGTGGAATTGTTGGATCATGCACCAACATGATAGTTCTATTTTCTATTTTTAATATTTTGAGGAACCTCCATAGTGTTTTCCATAGTGGCTGCACCAATTTACATTCCTACCAACCTTGCACATAGGTTTCCTTTTTTTTCTCCACATCCCCAGTAGCATTTGTCTTTTTGACAGTAGCCATTCTAACAGGTAAGAGGTGACATCTCATCATGGTTTGATTTGCATTTCCCTGATGATTAGTGATGTTGAGCATTTTTTCATGTGTCTATTGGCCATCTGTATGTCTTCTTTGGAAAAATGTCTGTTCATATCCTCTGTCCATTTTTAAAGTGAATTTCTTGCTTTTTTACTATTGAGTTGTCTTTATATATTTTGGTTATCAACCTCTTATCAGATATATGATTTGCAAATATTTTCTCTTATTCAGTAGTTTGCCTTTTCATATTATTGATGGTTTCCTTTGCTGTGAAGAAACTTTTTAATTAAATGTAGTTCCACTTTTATATTTTTGCTTTTATTAGTTTTGCTTTTGGTGTCAAATCCAAAAGTCCATTGCCAAGACCAATATCAAGAAGTGGACCACCCATATTTTCTTTTAGGAATGTTCTGGTTTCAGGTCTTGCAATTAAGCAACTAGTTATTTTTTAACCATTTGCAACATATTAAAGATCATTTCTCAATCAAGAGTTTGAACTTGTCCTCATTCTCTGTAAGCTGGCAAATAGAACCTATTAAACCATTAAACCATAGAATTTATTTTCTGGACCTTGATTTTAGAAACCAGAGACCTAGGCTTTTGGCTTATGGCTATCTAATTCCTTCTGCGATTGGGGTTTCCCTTGTCTTAATGAGACTTTATAAGTATTTCAAGGTGTATAGTGTCAGAACAGGAGAAGGACCTGATTGTTAATCCACAATTTTGGCTAGACTCATCTCTGCAGTTGATATGCCCCTCTCCCTCATCTTCATATCCTACAGCGATTTCTGCATTCTAATGCAGAAAATCTCAAAAGATTCAGTTCTTCTATAGTGTTAGCCACTGGGAATATTCTTGGCTTCTGTCAAAGTTGTAGTACTTTCAGTGACTGTCCTAGCATTAAGACCCTCCTCTGAAGTCCAATCATTCCAATCCCTCAAATATGAATGGAAACCAGAAGCAGTTCCCACAATTTAACACCATTTGTCTTCCTAGTCTTAGGACATCCTTTCAGGATCAACAAGAGTTTAATTCTTAACCCAGTGATTTTCAAAGATGTTTACATTTTGAAATCTATTTCAAAAATGCATTTTATTTTTTAAAGATTTTACTTATTTATTCAAGAGAGACAGAGAGAGAGAGAGAGAGAGAGAGAGAGAGAGAGAGGCAGAGACAGAGCAGAAGGAGAAGCAGGCTCCATGAAGAGAGCCTGATGCGGGACGATCCCGGGATGCCGGGATCACACCCTGAGCCAAAGACAGACACTCAACCCCTGAGCCACCCAGGCGTCCCTCAAAATGTATTTAAAATCGATTTTAAAACGTACTGATGCTCAGGTTTCACACCAGACCAATTAAAGAGGTGTCGGTTTTGGGGGTTTTTGTTTGCTTGTTTTTAAATTATTTTTTAAATAATAAATTTATTTTTTATTGGTGTTCAATTTGCCAACATACAGAATAACACCCAGTGCTCATCCTGTCAAGTGTCCCCCTCAGTGCCCGTCACCCATTCACCCCCACTCCCCGCCCTCCTCCCCTTCCACCACCCCTAGTTCGTTTCCCAGGGTTAGGAGTCTTCATGTTCTGTCTCCCTTTTTGATATTTCCTACCCATTTCTTCTCCCTTCCCTTCTATTCCCTTTCACTATTATTTATATTCCCCAAATGAATGAGACCATAAAATGTTTGTCCTTCTCTGATTGACTTATTTCACTCAGCATACTACCCTCTAGTTGCTTGTTTTTAAAGTAAACTCTACAAGCCCCCACATGACTCTGATGTGCAGTCAGGATCAGGAAACATGTTCTAAATAAAAATCTCCTTCAGTGGTAATCAAATATTAGCAGCCATCAGAATTACCTGTAGGGTTTGTTAATACTATGAAAGGTGAAATAAAATGAAGTCACTTCTGTCAAGACGTTTTAAATGGAACCAGGAGACCATTAAGGAGGTGGCCTTCCACAGGTCCTCACTGGGTGGAACCATGAACTTCTGAACTGGGCCAAACCACAAGTACTCCAGAGGTTCTACTGTAACTTGCTGAGTAATGGATTTTTGTTTAATGATAGCCTTAGCAACTAATTATGTTTAGCCAAGATCAGCTTTCTTCCACCAACACCAATTCAAAATCTGTAAATAACAGATATAAGCATACTCTTTCAGTCTTTAAAGAAATCCCTGGCTTTTGCTCCATAGTGGGACAGAATTTGGATTGCTACCCAGATCTGTACAGATAATTGAGCCCCACCTGAGTGCAAACCAAACAAACAAACAAAAAAACAACAAAAAACATTAAAATGGCCAGCTGACAATGCTATCCTTTGGATATATAAATATAATCCTCTCACCTACCCCTATTCAAATAATTCAGTAGATTCCTGTTGTCCTGAAAACCAATATCTATATCATCCAACCACATTAAAAAAATTCAGTGGATTCCTTTTGTTCTGAAGACCAATGTTTCTATCAACAGTGCTTATGAGACCCTTGTGTTTTCGTCTTGTGTGTGCATTCCTCTGTCTTCACTTCTCATTTCCAAACACTATGAACTTACTGTCCTTTAAATAAGATCTACTACTAAGGAGCCTGAGCTCCCCAGATTGGCAACCTCAACATATTATACACCCTTACAAACCCATTATTTTTCTTAAATTACTCTCACAACAGTTTACATCTCTATCCATGTAATTGTATTTATCCTTTTCTATGGGCATATTAGATAGAGTCTCCATGGAAATTCCCACCTCTGCCACAGTGCCTGACAAATAACACATGTTCATACTACAACTAAGATACAATGGTCAAAGAGAAATCAAAGCAGTTTAAATTGGTTACCTTTTGATCACATTTAGAACTCACTCACCTAACAGTTTCGATGGTTCTAGGCTCCAGCATCTACCTGATAATTCCTGGATATATAGAGTTCACATGTATTTTTAGTTCTATGTGGCTTAGTGTATTTAAACATAAAATAAGAATAATGCACATTTTGGAAAATTGTTTTGTAAATGACATTTGGGAACTGTTGTACAGAAGAGTCCTTAACTTACATTTTTTGATTCAAAGGAATAAAGCATGCATGTTTGAATGTTACAGGATGAAAAAAAAATTATTACAAATTTCAGAGAACTTCCTTGTAATTAGATTTGACCAAGAAAATGCAATATCTCAAGAATAAGGTGACCTCAACAGTGGAGGTATTTGAATATAAACTAGTAGACCACTAACAGGAGAGATATAGCTGTCAACTGAGGAAATTAAGTTAATAATGCCTTAAGATACTTCTAAGATGATAAATTTTTGTAACCCTGTAAGTTAAATTAATTCAATAAAAATAACCCTCATCATTTGTTTACAGTCACAGCACCCAGTTGATTGGCTTTCTTTTGTTATTTCAACTGATTATTTTGTGCTGATTAAAACCCTGCAGCTTTTCTTCAATACTCTAACACCTGCATGCTCACTCCTATTGAAAAGGTTGAAAAGAAAGAGGTTTGACAATTTACACCCTATATTTAAATATTGGTGTCAGGGAATTATTGGTCTTAACCTTAACTCTATTGTTTCATGATCAAACATTATCTTCTAAGTATTCTTTCTCAGCTGCCCAGAAGGAGATCCTTCTTTTCAAAGAAGATAATGTTGTAGTCAAGCTATTATTATGTGAAACAAAGAAACTGACTAAAACTATTGAGTCCTTCTTTGTAATCTGAATAGAGGCCAAGAATTATAGAGCCCAGGGAAAGGAGTTTTCAAAATAAGAATCATGATCTTAAGTGCTATTTCTCCATTACTTATTTTGGAGACGTAATTCATTTGTGTTACAATCTTGGAGGTCATTCATATTTCAGGCAAGGCCTGATGCATGGCAGAGAGCAGAAAAAGGAAGCAAGTATCTCATGATCCTTATGAGGGTGTTAATTCCATTTTTGAGAGTTTTACCCTCAGACCCTCATCTAATCCTGATCCATCTCTTAAAGGTTGCATCTTCTAATACCATCCCATGGAGGGTGTGGAGGGTTGCACCTTCTAATACCATCCCATGGAGAGGTATAGTTTCAATGTATGAATTTTGAAGGGACATAAATATTCAACCCATAATGATTGTTAGGTTGCAAATGCCTGAGTTTGGCATGGGTAGGAACTAAGTCTAATTTCTTAGGGGTTCTTAGTATCCCATAGCTATCTATCTGTCACAGATGGGGGAAAGAGGAGTGTTGCAGTAAGGATGCTTATTAGTTTATATGACAGAAATGATACAAAGGAAAAGTGAACTAGAATGATTTGATCAAGGCTCTGGCCTATTTCTCAGCCATCGTCTTAGTTTTAATCTATTTTCTGTTCCACTAATGTTAATCAAAGGGCTTCCCATCTGTTCACACATCAACTGGAAGGGGTCAGGTCTTCTTCCTATATCCCGAAAGAAAATGCCATATTTCACTCTTTTTGATGAACCTGATCTAATCACCACAGCAAGGAAGTAATATTTGTCCTCTCAATTATTCAAGTTTGTCATTTCTGTCTAGCAAAATTTTGTAGTTTTATTCCCAGGTCTTAAACAGTGTTGGTAATCTTTATGGTATTTCTTGAATACTTTATGATTTGTTTAAATAATATATTTGCTTTTAAAAATATTTTATGGAAGTATAACTTTTACATACTACATTTGATATCTATTCATCATTGTTCCAGGGTTTGTTTGTTTTTTTTAATTCTAGAAGTAAATGAATTTTATTTTTATTTGATGGGTTTCTTCCTTTGAATTTTTTTTAATGTATTTTAGGTTTTAGCAATCTGAGTATTTGTTTTTAGCATTTTCTAATGTTAATGAATCAATTGATGTTAATTCATTATGCTAATTCTTTTTAAAATTTTTTTTGATTTGTAGTTGTCTCTCATTTATACTAGTTTACATGTATTTGTTCTATAATGTCTTGAGAAGTATGAATACTCTCAAAATTTTGTTATTGCCTGGCTAAAAGTCTATTTTTTCCTAATTAATAATGTTGAAAACAGGAAGATAAAATGTTAAGACTTCTTTTCAAATAATATAAGCAAATGATAATAATGTATTAATTCTCAACAGTAATATGTGCTGGTTCACACTGGAGTTTTATGCTCAGCTTTTTACTTAAAATCAGATATTCAGAAATTCTTATTCACATTATCAAGAAGCCCATTTAATTATGTATTTTAAGTAGAATTACTCAGATCCATTAACAAATCAGTCAAATCTACTAATAGAAACTCCAAACCAAAGACCATCATGGTAAGAACATCCAAACTTTCTAAAGGATTAAAATTCTTCATTTTACTTTATTCCCTATTTTGCCGTTAGTGTTGAAACCAACAAAAGGGCCAAGGGCCTCTGAGTGAGTGAAGGTCACTCACCAGTCACTTTGCATTCTACTGCTTGTGGGCCAGAAGCAAATTTATATTGTATTAAGCCACTAAAATTTGGGTCCCCCACACCTACCCCGGAGATAGACTGCTCGGACTTATTATAACAGTTATTTGAAATTAAGTATATCATACAGAAGTTTCAGGGCTCAACAACCACCCTCTTACACTATGGTCCTTTGATTTGGGATTTTTAATCATGTTTTAATCTTGTGTTGACTGGAAAACTTTATTGAAGAACATTATTATTAATAAGTGAGAAATATGTTTAATTTTTTTATCTGTCACATACTTTTATTTGAATGAAATTCAATTGAGAATCTACCTGTTGGTAATAATTGCTATACATCTACACTATCAAATTATCTTCAGTATAAGTGCTTCTGCCTTTTTGGAAAATAATCCTTTAGGTTTTACCCAGAATAAAATGTTTTCAGCAATAGAAGACAAAGTAAGCAAAGAAGCTGTAGGTTAGTGTGGGGAGACAACTGGCACAGTGACTAACCAGATCAACTTTGAATGAACTCATACCCCTTCTTCTCATTCCATCTCTGCATTAGGCCTGCCCAACCCTCCAGGAATTCTGTAAGAATATGGTCCTCATCAGATTACTGCTTTATTTCCACATAATTCACAAAGCTTCTCCTCCCTTTTGCTCTGCTATAAATTCATTGAAATATCTTGTGCACTCAGGATCCATCTCCCATAGATAGGTTCATTTAAAAATTGTATTTTAATCCTTTAATACAATTAGTGGGATTCTACTAGTGGGGGGCAGAGAAAAAAGAATTCTGTGTCCTGAACTGGAGTCCTCTTGCTATTCTTAGCCTACAGAATTGGTCTGCTCCTCTGCCACACGCCCACCACATGCACAGTACAAGCATTTAAATATGTTTTTGTAGAAGCAGACTGACTTTGACTTTCTTCTCCCTCCCCCTCTCTCATTTTCTTTAAAAATTTGTCTTATTGAATAAGTCCTTTTAATAAGTGAATTTAGAAGTCTTATGAAATTAAGTTAGGTCATAACAATTATTTTAAAATATTTTTATATTTCTTTGTTTTTTGGCTATTTAAAGAATTTCTAGTTATTTCTTTTAAAGATTTTATTTTTATTTATTTATTTAGAGAGAGAGAGAGAGGAGAGAGCACATGTGAGTAGAAGAAGGAGCAGAAAGAGACAAGCAGACTATGTGAAGTGTGGAGCCAATGTGGGCTTGACCTCACAACTCTGAGATCAGAACCTGAGCCAAAATCAAGAGTTGGATGCTTAACTGACTGAGCCACCCACACTCCCCAATAGTTTCTTCTTTCATTAACTAAATGTCCTTCTGAATTATTATTCTCTTATTTAACACAAAAATGGTATTTAAGAATTGCATTTTGGTTTATTTTTGTCTATAAAGTATTGTTCATTTTTCTGTAATAACTAAAGTTTGATTGAGTCCTAACTCAAAATATATCATGTTTCCTTCAAATATCTGCAGCTAATATTCCTTTGTAATGTACTATGGACAGAGTTAAAATAAATTTCATTTTTCTCTTCTATAGGCTGATGAGTCACTATATATAAGTATCTCACATTTCTACTTTAATATCACTAGATAGCCATGCCTTTTATTAGTTTGAGTCAGTGAACATTTATTATTTGAAATTTCTTATAAATACTTAGTATCAACTGCTCTGAACTCTAATATCTGTTCCCTAGATGTATTATATTCTTCCTTCATATTTTGAACTATTTGTCATTTCATGGGTTATATGAAAATTTCAGGGGCTCCTGGGTGGCTCAGTCAGTTAAGCATCTGCCTTTGGGTCAGGTCATGGTGCCAGGATCCTGGAATCAATTGAGGTACATGTTGGCTCCCTGCTTAGCAGAGGAGTCTACTTCTCCCTCTACCCCTATCTCTCTCCTCTGTTTGTGCTTGCTCTCTCTATGTATTCTCAAATAAATAAAATCTTTTTAAAATTTTTCAAATTTGTCCTCTAATTAGTTCTTTGAGTATTCTATATAATTTAGCTTTCCCAATGTCTTTTCAAAAATTGGTTTTGTTATTTTGTGTCTTGGAATTTCTTCCTATCCTATGATTCCTTCCTCCTCACATCTATTTGAACTGATTTCACGGAAGCTATATCCTCTTGATCCTATTTCAAGGCACAAATATGATATTTTCTAATGCTTTCTTCTAAATCCTCCTGCAAATAGTTTTTTAAGCAGATAATTCAAATAATTCTTCACATTATCTTTCTTATGTGGAGAAATTCTTTCCCTGGGTGGAGAAATTGTCCATAGTCTTTTCATATTCATTGAAGGAAATATCTGTTTAGAATTCATTTGTAATGCTGTAGAAGTGGACTGAGCATTAGTAAAATACTATTTTGCATTCTTTCTGAAGTGCTTCACAGTGGGTTACAGATCTAGGTTCTGAATATCTATTGTTTGTTTTTCCAGAGAGGAATAAGGAAAACTGGAACCTGTAAAAAAGAATTTACATTTTTTTGTGATTATTTTTC
The DNA here is from genome assembly GCF_905146905.1 of Nyctereutes procyonoides. NCBI lineage: Eukaryota > Metazoa > Chordata > Mammalia > Carnivora > Canidae > Nyctereutes > Nyctereutes procyonoides. Next base: position 5,972,669 of record NW_026575030.1, on the reverse strand, counting down.
TATCAATCTGATGTTATTGTAATGGCCATTAGCAGAATGCTTCCAGATTTTGCTATGTGGTTGATTTTTATATAGATTTTGATGCCAATTCAATCAAATATGTGTATGTTATATATTTATATATATTATATCCATATATGAATATAGATATCTATATTAACAGATATTTATATAGGCCAATTCAAGTTTAAAAAGATGTACATATTTTAGTTGTATATATTAATGCATATTTAGTAAATGTTCTAGAATAAATGGAAAGAAACATTTAAATCTCTATAAACATCTAAAAAAATGGTAATTAAGGAATCCCTTCCCCTTAAAAGACAATACAGTAGATTTATTCTTAACGGATAATGTTTAGGTTTTAAGCAAATAAAATACCAGTTAATGTGAAAACTTAAAAAAAATGTTTTAATTAAAGACATTAGTTTGTTACAGAAAGATCATAAATAATTATTAGCACATCTCTAAGCAAAGTGTTGGGAGACATTTGCCCAGAAATAACACTCTGAGGAAGAAACAGCAATTTTGGTTAAATAGGTTGAATAAATGAGAAATTATACTCATTTGTGATGTGGTGTTCCACATATTTTTGATGTTAAAAAAAGTATCCAAATTTGAAATGAGTTAGAATGATTGGATCAAAGTTAATTTATGTTGTAGGATAGTATGTGAATTATTAGCTTTAGAATAATAGTAAATAAGGACTATTAATTTTAGAAATTTAAAAATACAAATTTTTTTTAAAATATGCAATGAATGTGCTGACCACATGAGAACAGTTTGGTACTTCTTTCCCTTAAACACTTAATTTATTTATTTTTTAGAGATAAAGAGTGTGTGTGTTAGTGGGGGTAATGGGTCAGAGGATCAGAGGGAGAGAGAGAGAGAATCTTAAGCAGACTTTTTTTTAAATTTTATTTACTTATTCATGATAGACACACACAGAGAGAGAGAGAGGCAGAGGCAGAGACACAGGCAGAGGAAGAAGCAGGCTCCATGCAGGGAGCCCGACGTGGGACTCGATCCCAGGTCTCCAGGATCACGCTCTGGGCTGAAGGCGGTGCTAAACCGCTGAGCCACCTGGGCTGCCCTTAAGCAGACTTTGAGCTGAGCATGGAGTCCATCTCGGGGCTTGATCCCAAAACCTGAGATCATGACCTGAGCTGAAGTCAAGAGTTAGCTGCTTCACCAACTAAGCCACACAGGTGCCTCTTTGCTAAGCTCTTTGATGGCAGGCTCATTCAATTTGTCTGTGTAATAAAAGGCCCAATGAGAATCTAATATGTACATATTAATTGTTGAGTTATTACACTTACTGAGATTGACAAGGAAAATTATAGCAAAAATATCACGTGATTTTGTGCCAGATAGAATTTTGAGTTCGAATTTTGGTGGTCATCACTACCTGCTAGCCTTGCAGCCATGGCCAAGAATTCATAGAACTGGTGAGAACAAGCTCCTCATCTGTAAAATGTGGAAGCAGATCCTACTTCATTTGATTTTCTGAGATTAGAGAAAATGTATATACATATGGGGGTACAGATCTTAAAATTTGAAGGAAGTCAATAATTTTCAAAATTAGCCACAAATTTTGACTAATTTGTTTAGCAACCTGTCTTTTTAAAAGCAGAGGGGAAAATAAGACTCATTTTCTTTCTGAAATAACACCAATTACAAATTGGAATTTAATTTTATTGAAGTTTGGGTTTAAATACATCAAAACTGCAGAAAAGTAGTACCATGCAAAATATATTGAAATAGTAATAATAAAAGAAGGCAAATTGGTAGTATCTCCAAGTGATTTGTCCTGACTCTAAAAGTTTCATGTTAGCCTAGGCTATCACTTCGGAATATAGGACCCAGTTTAATATCTGTCACTCTGTCAGTGTTCCAGAATGAATTTACACTCTGAAAATAGGTATCTCGTTTCTATTCTTTTGAAGTTAGAAATTATATTTTCAAAACCTGTGAACATAAGGTTCTCTCCCGGCATATGCATTACACAACATCTAACTAGTATGTGATATTTCAGTGACAACATACTGGGAAATATTTGCTAGCAATCATCCTGCAGTGTTCAGAATAATGTGATTTTTCAACTTCAGACGGTTTGTATTATTCATCAATCACATACCCATTAAAAAATGTTGGAAAGATGATAACTATGTGGTAATAAAACATAAATAAATAAATAAATAAATAAATAAATAAATAAATAAATAAATAAATAAATAAAAAGTTTGGTTGCTTGGTAGGAGGGTAGGAGGGATGTATCTTTTTAAAGGACTTCATTTTTCCCTAGTATTTTTTTTTTAAATGGGAGAAAATAAATAAAATATTAAATCTTGGTGCCAATCAATTCTTCAATGTCTACACACACACACACACACACACACACACACACACACACACACACACCATTCATGAAATAAAATAGCCAGAATCTGATACGCAAATAGAAAAAATGCAGTTCAATCTTTCCTATCTCTTCACACATGAATTTAGTTTTGGCAGAAAATGAAGTTAGAAGGTAAGATGGAAAGATAGCTCTTGAGAAAGAGATGAAAAGAAAGAGAACAAGAAAAGGTCACTTTAGGTATCTTGCATAGCCCTGAAACATGTATTAAGGATCTAGAAAGAATGTTGTACAGAGTTGGACCATAGTAAGTAATAATAATAAGGAATAGATTCCTTATAAAAAGGAATCTTCCATGGAATGTGTGCTGAGCCATATGGTTTTGGGTCTTGTCTAGCATTATATTAAACCCAGGGATATTGGGACTTTGATTACTTCTATAGTACTCTCTTCCTTAGAACCAATACAAAGACTCAGCATATGAGCCCCAACCCTTAGCCTCCCAGCACCTACCTTGCCATTTGGGATTCCTGAAAACCTAAGAAAGCTGCTGAATAGGGGGGCCTGGGTGGCTCCATGCATTAAGCTTCTGCCTTTGATTCTGGTCATGATCCCAGGAACCTGGGAGGGAGCCCCACACTGGGCTCTCCACTCAGTGGCGGGGGGTCTACTCCCTCTCTGTCTGCCTCTGCGTGCGCACTCTGGAATACATATTCTAAAAATAAAAAAAAAAGAAAGAAAGGAAAGAAGAAGGAAGGAAGGAAGGAAGGAAGGAAGGAAGGAAGGAAGGAAGGAAGGAAGAAAACTGCTGAATAACGTACAGTCTCCCATGACCCTTTTACTGCTATTCCATTAACATACATGCAGCACTTTGCCTCTTGTGAGTTTTACTACTGATGGGGAATTAACAGAAAAGGAATAAGGAATTCTAATCCTTTAGAAAACTTAGATAGTTCTTACCATAATCGTCTTGTGTTTGGAGTTTCATTTTTTAGTGGATTTGACTAATTTTATTTAACATAGATTTCTGATAATGTGAATATTCTTGGATATTTGGTCTATTGTTCCTCTTAATATTTTGGCTTCAGATAGCCACTTTTGAGGCAAATAAAATGAAATGAACAGGGGTGCCTGGCTGGCTCAATCAGTAGAGCATGCAACTCTTGATCTCAGGGTTATGAGTTCAAGCCCCAGGTTGGGTGGTGTGGAGCCTACTTAAAAAAAGAAAAAAGAAAAAAAAGAAGAAAAGAAAAAGAAAGAATAAATCTGTCCTTAATCTAGAATGAGTTCACGTTCATTTCTTAAGGATTTTTGGTAAAATTTTAGGACAAAGAGGACTCGGTTATTTGAATTGCATTTTATACTTATAATACTTTAAAAAAGAAACTATATGGATTTCATTGGGGGTGGGGGAGGAGAGCTAGCCAGAGTTCTTCCTTTCAAACCATGACTGTTATCTTTGTATCTCCTTTTTTGTTTTATTTTCCTCATTCCTGTGCTCTACCTTGATCTTCCCTTATACGCTTTACCAACTTTCCAAAAGAATACAAATATTTTTTTCCTTCCTCGAGATCTTATAAGAATTATTCAACAGGAGGGCAGGAATGAACTTGGAGACTGTCATATGGAACAGAATTGCAGAGTCCAGACAGGTCTGGATGGAATGTTGTATACGAAAGGACGAAAGGTCCAGCAGAAATGAGGTTAGGTAGGGGAAATCTCCTTAGACAGTCATGCGGGTTCTGAGAATCAGGTAAGGCAGTTTCTGGAGCTGTGAGAGAGAACAAGAATGGCATTGCACCCAGGAGACCGTGAGGATACATTCTAATTCCTGGGCAGAGCAAGGAGTCTCCAAAGGCTCCCCAGTGTCCCTCGAGGGAATCCCTCTGGCTACAGAGAGGCTCAGGATGATTTTTACAGCTAGATGGAGAGACAAGGCCTGGAGGTTTGACTCCCTTCTATGAAAGTTTGAGGAGGCCTATCTAGGCCTTACTGCAGGTTCTTACAAAGTAAGAGCGAGGTTGTGAAATTAGATTTAGCTCAGCAAAAGCTACACAACACTATTTCAAACCACTTCTTTCTGCCTCCTGCTAAGATTTTTTCAAGGTTTTAGTTTATTAATAGATGTCTCACATACCTTCATTTTTTCTTCATTTCTTTCATTTCTTCATTTCTATTTTTTGTAATTTGAGTGTTCAGTCTCTATCCTTATATTTGTCCTTCACCTGCTCCCTCTCTGGTCCCTCTTATTCTCAGATGATGTAACTATCACAACTCTTGGCCATGAATGTTAAGCTATTTTAAATGTCAAAACATCTGAGAAACAAGAAAATAAAAATAGAATCATTTGCCTGGATAGCATTAGTTTGCCTCTTCCAGGGAACTGGTCTTAGCAGGATTTCCAGAACTTTTGTTATCATATCATTTCCTCTCCGAGTTGAGGAACTAGATACTTAGCCAGGGAGTGATGGAAGCTCTGGAACTTTCCAGGATGTCCTGCTTAAAGGGAGGAGAGCTTGATGGTCTCTTTTAAATGCAAAGATTTTTGTGTATTCATGTTTTGTGTTTTTTTTTTTCCCTTAGGATTTATATAAATGAAGATGTTTTGTTGTGTTGCAAAGCATCTGGTTAATTATATTTTAATAGTATCACAGTGTAATTCAAGAGAGGCTCAAATTTTTTATATTCTTTATTTACCTTTCTCTTTTTTCTTTTCTTTTCTTTCTTTCCACAGGCTCCATGCTAAGCATGGAGCCCAACGCAGGGCTTGAACCCACCACCCCAAGATCAAGACCCTGGCTGAGATCAAGAGTCAGATGCTTAACTGACTGAGCCATTCAGGTTTTCTTTTTATCTTTCTTTATTATGAAATTACTGCTTACTGCATAAAATTTTCAAAAATGCAGAAAACAAGAAGATGAAAGGTTTTATGTATTTCCAAAGACAATAGTTTTCTGAATTTCCAAATTTTTCCGCATGCTTCTACATTTTAAAATTATACATTGATTATTCCAATGCCCGAGTTGTCTATCTTTTTCGGGTTACCCCAGACATTAATTTGTAATTAAAAAGACTCAGGTGCCCCTTCCAAGATGTCTAACATTTCTAGATATTCTTATGCTCAGTCTCCATTTGAGGTCCTCCTGAGTTCTCACTGTTTTCTTCTTTCTTTCCTGCAGTTGTTGGTCTTCTTCCCTCTGCATTCCCCTGCATATGATCCCAAACACTAGCTCCCTTCCCTGGTGTACCTCTCAGGAAGGGCTGTAAGAGGTGGCCATGGCAAGGGACATGTGGCAGGGATGGAGAGAGAGAGAGAGAGTATAGCACTGTCCCAGCAAGATGAATTGTAAAGGTTCATCTCCCTGGTCCTCTGTTCTCAGTAATATGAAAGGGCAGCAGAATATTGAAATTACTTTTTTCTTCAATTTGGTTTACTTGAGCACTTTGTTAAGTCCCTTCTGGCTTTTTCTCTCAACTCTCCTCTCCAGTGACCCCTGAATTTCGTTACTTCCAAATACATGAGGAAGTGTAAAGCACAGGCCCAGAAAGCAGGACTGTTATTGAGAAGAACGAATTTATATTCTACTTACCTGTAAAGATAGTAAACTAATTAATATGAGAAAACCTTGAGGCTTAATTATTATTAAAATTAGTGTGGGCACTTTAGATGATTAAATCACAAGATCCAATTGGCCATCAGTTAAAGTTTTTCTTAATCTGTCTTTTTTAACTGCCATCCCTCAAGGAGTACATGAGAGAAAATGTATTCCTGACAAGTATGATTATAGCAATAAAAAGCAAATAGAAGGCAAACTTCTGGAACTTTATGACAAGGTACACTTCAACTTAGTTTGTTTTAATTTCTGGAGTATCAACTGAGGCTAAGTAGCTCTTGAGGCACCTGGGTGGCTCAGTTGGTTAAGCATCTGCCTTTGGCTCAGGTCATGATCTCAGGGTCCTGGGATGGATCGCATCAGGCTCCCTGCTCATTGAGGTGTCTTCTTCTCCCCTGCCTCTGCCTCTTTCCCCCGTTTTAGCTGTGTCTCTCTCTCTCAAATAAATAAACGAAATCTTTTTCGAACAAAAGGTTAAGTAGATCTTGGAACTTACCAATGATAGGATAATTGCTAGCTGCCCATAGTTTCATTCTCAGGAAAAATTTCATATTTTGCTTGGAGAGGAAAAATAATTCTGTTTTCTTTTGCTTCCCAATTCTCTCTGTCTCTGCCTGTCTCTGTTTCTCTCTTTAATATACATACCCGAAGAAAATACAAGCTTGCTAAATTCCATCAAGCTTTCAAAAATGTCAGAATAATGCTTAGGAGGAACTCTGGGGGGGAATTGGGTAGAGCGAGGAGGCTCCAGATGCTCCCTGGATCATATGAAACAGCCTTGGGAGGCTTGTTTGATGTTATTTATTTTTCGTCTCCTGAATATTTTTAGTCAAGTTTTCCTGAACATGGAACTGTAAAATGAACTCAGTAGGTGATGAGCTTATCTGCACTAACCTCATAGGGATTTCCATAAAAACCCTTCTGCCAAAGGCACAGCATGGATGCTGCAATGTGGGGACAGCTCTGACTCTGTCCCCATGGAGGTATAGAATTTTCTCAGGATGGGGTCTTTTCTCATACTACAAATTATAGAGCCTCCAAATTTTCCCAGATCATAAATCGAGATGTCTCTATGGATTATGTAATCCAAATGCTGAACTCTCACCATTATTCATTTCCTTATTTCTGAGATTCCTTGAGGGTTTTTTTTCCCCCCTCATCAAATCTTATCTAAGAAGGGGAAGGGCATAAATGGGAATGGAAGATGGCATGACATTCATTTCTTTTCCCTCAGCCCCTAGAGGAGTTTTGTGTCTTCTAAAGGACAGCTTGCTAGATTACAGATTTCAATGTTATTTAGCTTGGTTTAAACTACTTCCTGGATGAAAATTATTGACTTTTGATGTTTCCTATCATATGGTGTGACCATCATATGTTTTCTGATATGCTCAGATCTCTCTTTTACCTTCCTCCTACTCCCTAGCATGAACTTGATGTAGCTGGTAGGATTTATGTAGAAATGGAATGTGGGACAAAACAATCTCGAATTGCACATGGGAATATGTGTGTAATAGCTCAGAATATAGTGAGAAAAGCAGTAAACCAGACAAGGATATCTTGAAAGCAGTCTCCAGAATCATTCAAGCTCTGAGTAGGCATCCAATATTTTGGATAGGCAAAAAACAAAACAAAAAACAAAAAGGAAAAAACAAAACAAAGAACACCAGCCTTAGAAAATCAACAGGGTTAATGTGGGTGAATAGAAAGCTGTCTGGAAAATTGAAAGAAACAAGAGGTAGCTCTTACTCTTGGTTTTCTTTTGTACTTTGAAGCAAAGCTCAGTGCAGCCTGGCTGCTTGTAAAGATTGAGTGTGAAGCAGATATCCCTATTACTCCCACGTCCAGGAACTCTGGGCTTGACCTTTGCCAAGACACTGCCATTCCTTGAATGGGCCGCATTGCTTTCACCTCCATGCCTCCCACATCCTGTTTCCTTGTCTTCAATGATCTGCTTCCCTTTATTCATATGACGAAATGCTATCTAATGTCCTTAAGACACAGCTGAAATCCTTTCGAGCCCCTCTGTGTTAGATGCCTGTGGATGCTATAATTGGTTATCACAAGCTGCGTGACTTAAAACAACAGAAATTCATTTCTCACAGTTTCAGATACCAGAAGTCTCAAATCAAGGTTTTGGCTGCGCCTCCCTCTCTCTGAGGTTCTAGGGGAGAATCTTTCCTTGCTTCTCCTGGTTTCTGGTGGCTTCTTGTGTTCCTTGGCTTGCGGCAGCATGGCTCAAATTTCTGCCTCTGTCTTCACATGGTCTCTTCTTCGCAGTGTGTGGATTGGTGCTGCTGTGTTTCTTCTTATAAGGACACTGGTGACTCGATTTAGAGCCCGCACGAATCCAGTAAAAGCTTATCTTAACTTAGGTCATAATTACATCCACAGAGACACTGTGATCAAGCAAGGTCACATTCATGGGGTCTGGGTAGACATGAATTTGGAGGGGAACTATTCAATCCAGTACATCTTCTTATCAAAGTTTACCGGCATCCATGGAAAGAATTACTTACTCTGCTTCACAGCGGTGCTTAGTATAAATCTCATCTTGCAATTATTACATTGCATCATAATGTTTTATGTCTTCCCTTTCCTACTGAAAGGGTTTGACAGTTCCTTAAATGCAGAATATATGTATTATTTATCTTTGTACTCCTAGCATGCCATGCAGTCTAGTTCATAGTAGCTGTCTAACACATGTTTAACTGGTTGCCAGTATGTTCTGGAAGACATCAAGCACAGAGTTTGCACCTATCCTCACTCTTACTGAGGATCATTGTTCCTTATAAGCTACCTACCCCAACAGATCCTGTCAAAATAGTTCTTCCTCTCTTTCACTAACATGTAGCACTACTAACTCTAGCAACGTTAGGTAGTGAGTTAGGCTTTGCATGTTTTTTGCTTTTTACAGAAGAAGTCAGTATCTCATAAATGAAAAAAAGTATGCTGCTAGCTTGAGAAACTATTTATAAATTAATTTCTAAAGTAATTATATCTGTCCTACTCTGTTAAACAAGGGGTACAGATCATGGTTTAATATGCTCTGGGTACCCAGGGCTGTTACTGTGAACATAAACTATTTTATTGAGCTGAAATAAAATGATACACTCAGAACCTTTCAATGTATTTTTATGTTTAATAGCTTCATATGGGAAAATAAAAATTGATAGCATTGATATCAACCTAACTAGATGCCAAAGTTTCAGGTATTTTTTATTATTTAAGCTTCACAACACAAGAATAAACTTGTCTCTGTTAATCCCATTTCGAAGATTAGGAAATTGATATATAAAATTATTACATGATTTGTCCAGAGTCATATGGCTAGTAAATGATAGACTAAGCATGGAAAACCATACATGCGTACCTTGTTTTATTGTGCTTCATTTAATTGTACTCTGCAGATACTGCATTTTTTTTCACAGATTGTAAGTGTGGCAACCCCGAGTCAAGCAAGTCGGTTGGCACTATTTTTCTGACGACACGTGCTTGGTTTGGATTTCTGTGTCACATTTTGGTAATTCTCACAATTTTTCAATCTTGTTCATTATTATTATATTTCTTATGGTGGTCTGTGGTCAGTGATCTTTGATGTTACTATCGTAATTGTTTTGGGGCACCATAAACTGCACCCATGTAAGATGGTGAATTTACTGATAAATGTGTGCGTGTTCCAACTGCAGATGTGATAAAGTAGCGCATACTAGAAGTCTGAAGATGTGACTGAATTGCTGCACTCTCATGATAAAACTTGAATGGGTGAAGATCCTTCTTACGGATGAGCAATGAAAGTGGTTTCTTGAGATGGAATCTACTCCTCGTGAAGATGCTGTGAAGATTGTTGACATGACAACAAAGGATTTAGAATATTATATAAACTCAGCTGACAGTGACAGGGTTTGATAGGACCGGCTCCAAGAAGTTCTACTGTGGGTAAAATGCTATAGTATCACATGCTATAGAGAAAACATTTTTCAGACTGACTGGAAGGCCCAATAGGTTAATTGTCTGCCTTCAGCTCAGGTCATAATCTCGAGGACCTGAGATAGGGCCGTGTGTCAGGCTCCTTGCTCAGAAAAGAGTCTGCTTCTCTCTCTCCCTCTTTTTCTGCCCTTCCCTCCAACTCATGCTCATTCTTTCTCTCTCTAGTAAATAAGTAAACTCTTAAAAAAATAAATAAAAATAAAGAAATCACTTTTGAAAGGAAGAGCCAATAAATGTGGCAAACTTTACTGTTGTCTTATTTTAAGGAATTGGCCACACTTCAACCATCACTCAGTTAGCAGCCTTCAAGATAGAGGCAAGACCCTCCACCAGCCAAAAGATTATGACTCAATGAAAGCTCAGATGATGGTTAGTACTTTCTAGGAGTAAAGTATTTTTAATGAAGTTATGTACATTGTCTTTTTTTAGACATAATGCCACTGTACACTTTTTTAAAAAATATTTTATTTGTTTATTCATGACAGACACAGAGAGGCAGAGACACAGGCAGAGGGAGAAGCAGGCTCCCCACAGGGGAGCCCAGGACCCTGGGATCACAACCTGAGCCAAAGACAGGCAGTCAACCACTGAGCCACCCAGGTGCCCTGTCACTATACACTTAATAGACTATAGTATAGTGCAAACATAACTCTTACATGCATTGAGAAGCCAAAACAATTTTCTGATTTGCTTTATTGTGATATTTGCTTTATTGCAGTGGTCTGAAAAGGAGTTAATGATATTTGCTTGGTATGCCTATATTATGGATGCTAGAATCAGCACTTTAATAATTAAGGAACATCACCTTTGTTTTCTTTCCTTAGCATTCTATCGGCCAACTGGTTCTTACTTTGACTTTACTTACATGAAAGCCATCTTTCATATAAAAACCTCACCTTCCCTCATCATTTGTGGTTTCTGATTTGTCAATGTGGTTGTGTAGTGGGAGAAAATCAGGGTAGCAAAGGCTGGACAGCCTGTGACTGTGGGCCCTTCACTGGCTTTGGTGAATGTATAACATGTCATACCTCATTTCTCCTGGGTTGGGAGCGACTCTGCTCTCTGAGCACCAGCATCTTTCTTAAAGATTTATGTATGTATGTATGTATGTATGTACATATTTATTTATTTGAAAGAGAGAGTATCTTTCTTTAACTTTCATAGGCAGATAGGCTAATCTCAAATTAGTAAATTCCTATAAAATTCTTAAAATGGTCCTTTACTTCACTGTGTTATAAAGAGGATAAAAGTCTGTATAGTATAAATTCTAAGAGTGATAAAGTAACCTGGTTAAAGACTGGAGGAGTAAACCCAGAGAGGTGGGTGGAGGTAGATTAGAACTGGGGGCGATTACGCAGGGGGTTTCACTGTTGATTGGTGGGGAATTGGAAAAAAATTCAAGATTTATCCATTTATTAGAGACACAGAGAGAGAGGCAAGGCAGAGACACAACACAGACAGAGGGAGAAGCAGGCTCCATGCAGGGAGCCTGATGTGGGACTTGATCCTGGGTCTCCAGGATCCCACCCTGTACTGAAGGTGGCACTAAACCACTGAGCCATCAAGGCTGCCTGGGAATTAGAAAATTTTAAAGGTATTCCCTTTCTACTGTTTCTTGGTAGCTTCTACTGTCTCACTTTTACTTTGTCTCCTAATCTTTAATCATCTGCTCTTCTTTTATTGTCCAGTCAAAAAAATAAATTAGAAATATTATCCACAGTCAATTCTGAAAGGACAGGAAGAGTGGAGAGATGAAGAGGGGGGAGAGGGAGAGAGAGAGAGAAGATGGGATAGAGAGGGAGAGTGGAAGGAAGAGAGAGGTAGAGAAAGAAACGAGAGAGGGAAGAAAGAGGCACAGGTTAGAGTCTGTGAGGAATTGAAGGATTCAGATGGCTAAATCAGATTTTAGCAAGTTCTGGAATGCCTTTGACTGCCTTTATAGGCCATCATATGGTGGGTTGTGGAAGGATTAGACAAACTGAAATTCTGAATACAGAATTGCAATATAACTTTGATTTTGGATTTATTCCAGCTGGTTAAGTCTCCCTGATAAGTTTTTTTGGACACTACTTGAGGAAAATAAGTATGTCACCCTATAAAGTCTTTTCCTCTTGGTCTAATTTTTAATCTTTTTAGCATAGAAGTCATTCTTCATACTGTTTCTTATTCTCTTAATTATAATGTATTGCAATTTGATTAATGCAGAACAGATAAAAAATATGTTTTGACTTTGCATGTCACAGTAGTTTTAGAATCACCTTTTATTTTCCAAAGGGACATCAGGAAAGATTGATTTTCACCGTTTGGACTCTCTCCAGGATAGGGGACTAAGCATGAAGCATATCAGTTGTGGGTACTCATGGAATATTCCTTGAGTGGTTGACTAGTTTGAGTTGATGTCTGGAACCTCCTTGTATGATTCTACCCTTAAAGTTCTTTGTCTTGTCTTCTCTGCTAAGTTATACCTGCTATCATCTTTATTTTCAGAAGCTATAGCCTCTTTAGGAGTAGCCCCTCCTTCTCACTTCCAGCTTCAGTTTTTACTGACCACAGTGATCTGTACAACTGGGCCATTATAACCACAAATAACTTCCCTAGGGGAAAACTGTATGAGCTCAGAAATAGTGCATAGAGAAAAATCATTTAATTGAGTTTAGGAATGTCCAGGCTTTCAAAGTCACTTATGAGACTCATCAAGGTGGAGGGACTATGAAATAGCATGGATGTTAAGGGCAGATGGATGTCAGTCATGAATATCAGAGTGATTGATTTCATATCCTTGAAACGTACCAAATTTCAACCCTGGGTTCAGCAACTTCATAATTTACATAAGTACAGTCTGTGTCAGTTCATTAAGAGGTCATTAGTAAGTCTGGGGAAGATGTTCTAAAACATCCTCAGGAAAATCATGAGAGAATACACCAGAAAATAAGATTATGTTGAAAAGTTACCTTTAGAGAAATGTATGCGTGTATGTGTGTGTGTGTGTGTGTGTGTGTGCATTTTCCTTTGTATTTAATCATCCTTCATTTTTAAGACGTGGTTTTGGTGATGTGTATTTGGGTCAGTGTTTATCCTTGGAGGCAACACGAAGGTTATGTTTTGAGAATGGATTTGGATACCCAATGGGTTTTTATCTTTTTGAGATTAACCTGCATTTTTTAAGTGTCTGTTTCATACAGTTAATTATTTTTTACATGATTTGATAGTTACATGAATGTACCTTATAAATTTACTGTTCAAGTTCAGTTTATTTTATTTTGGGCAAACACAGAAGGTAGGGGACCTTTTGTGAATGATCTTATGCTCCAATGAGAGGCTTCACCTGAAGCTCAAATTGCTAGATGTGGAAAGGACATCTGGTCCCCCTGGTCTAGCTCTTTATATTTAAAGCCATCATGCAGACAGTTAATAGACTAGTAGAGGAAAAAAAAAAAGATACTCTAAGTCTATCCAGTTTAAAATTAGAGTTTAGCTTCAAAAGACCAAGAACAAATTGAGGGACTGAGACAATGCAGGAAAGTGTTGAGAGAAAAGGAAGCAGTGCTCCTAACATCTCAATAGCCAAATGCCCTAAATAAAGTGTCGTGCTTTTTGTTGGCTTGTTTGCTTCCCTCCTGAGAGACTGCAAGTGCTTAGAAAACACTGTAAAATGGCAGTAGGTTTCTTTGTTTTTATCATTTGGGGAATGATCATGTGGACTTTTCCTGTAGTATTTTACTCTGGCTGCAACAGAAAAAGGAAAAAAAAAGTCCAAAGTATGGTATATTTAAGGAGGGCATTTGAGGGCATGTTTAAATAAGAAACTTCCAGATGTCTGGGGCACCTGGGTGGCTCAGGGGTTGAGCATCTGCCTTTGGCTCAGGGCATGATCCCAGTGTCCTGGGATTGAATCCTGAATATTCTCCCTCTGCCTATGTCTCTGCCTCTCTGTCTGTGTCTCTCATGAATAAATAAATAAGATCTTTAAAAAAAAAAAAAAAAAAAGAAACTTCCAGATGTCATAGTCAGTCTTGGCAGAGCTCTGCTTCTCCAGCCTCTAGCAAAGCCATTGACCTCCACATACCACACACCATCAAAGGTCACAACTTTGTTATTTATCCATTTTTGCCCCAGGCTTTCGGTAACCCTACGGGCACTAGCATTGGATGTTTCTACCATGCCTGGACCTGTAGTTGTTTTAGTGTGAGTCCAAAATATTGAACTCAGATTGCAAAGTCCATGTTAACAACAACATTTACAATATTTTCAAAATTTCTAAGACTTCACATTCTTAGGATCTAGGTCTTTTTTTTTTTTAAATTTAATTTATTTATTTGGGAGAGAGAAAACAACCAAGCAGGGGAAGGGGCAGAGGAAGTGGGAGAAGCAGACTCCCTGCTGAGGCAAAGAGCCTGACACAGGGCTGGATTCCAGGATCCTGGGATCATAACCTGTGCCTTAGGCAGATACTTAACCAACTGAACCACCTAGGTGCCCCAGGATCTAGGTTTTTAGTGTTCATACACTTCTTCCTATTCTAACAAAATGGCTGGCTATTTGTTTATTACTAGCCACACCTTGGGGCATGAACCTCCATATGTCCTACTGAATTCATTTTCTCAAGTCAGGGTCTCCTGTTCTGTTGGTCACCAGTCTGCACAGCCACCACCTCACTTATGCTGGCTGAGTGCTGTCTTCAAGTCCTCCTTGCATATCTGTTGTGTGATTATATAAATCTTTTTTTTTTTAGATTATGTATTTGTTTATTCATGAGAGAGAAAGCGACATAGGCAATGGGAGAAGTAGACTCTCTATGGGAAACCCAGTGCAGGACTCGATCTCAGAACCCTAGGACCATGACATGAGCCAAAGGCAGACACTGAACCACTGAATCACCCAAATGCCCATGATTATTTACATCTTGATTAAAAGCCTCAGAAGGTCTGGTTGACAAATAAATTTTTGAATTTATCTAATGAAAAAAAAAACATGTCTTCAAGCATTCTTCTAACTACTATTTTCTTTCTTTTTGTTTTTTAAGATTTTATTTATTTATTTGTGAGAGACACAAAGAGAGGCAGAGATATAGGCAGAGGGAGAAGCAGGCTCCCCACAGGGAGCCTAATGTGGGACTCGATCCCAGGACCCAGGGACCACAACCTGAGCCAAAAGCAAATGCTGAATCACTGAACCACCCAGGTGTCCCTAAGCACTTCTTTCTTTAAAAGTTCTTAAACCATTTTTCTTTAAAATATATATTTACTTGAGTAATCTCTACCTTCAGTGTGGGCCTTGAACTCTACTCCAAGCTCACAAGTTGCAGGCTCTTCTGATTGAGCCAGCCAGACACCTCAGCACTTATTTCCCTTCATAATTTTCCAGAGGCATATACACCTTCATAATTAAATGAATTTAAGTGTTTAACTTTTCACAGAGAGACATCATAGGTATCTTAAGGTCCTCCAGACGAGCTTGTTGCTAAAAGCAGAAATCCTTTTACAAGACCTCACCTGGTCACTCAGCCTGAGCTTGGATACCTCCAGTCTCCAAGATCACCTTCTCTCTATCCTTACTTTCTGACCTCCCTTTGGCTTTCAAAACCAGCCTCAGATCTGCCCTGTAGTGAAGCATAGCTCAGGTCTACGTAATTTCTCCAAAAGGGAGAAGCCGGTGGTTGTTTTCCTATAATATTTTAATTCTTAAATTTTTGATTTGAAAACTACTGCTAAGTCTGATGACCTTGAGCATAGAGTTCTTCATGGACTTTTCTGTCTGCTTGCCTGTCTGTCTGTTGCCAAAACACATCGTGTCAGCTTCATGGACTTTTCAAATACAATTTTCACTTCTGATGATTTCCATCAAATGGCTGCTCTCCTAACATGAAGTTTCAGATTCAGGGATCTGGTACAGTGCTTCCCTTCTTACCTCTGTCATAAAGTAAGTGTTTATTAAAAGCAAAGCTATTATTTTAAAGTTAGAGAATCAAAAGAAAACAAGCCCACAAAAGAAGATTTTTATGAAAGGTGAGAAGAAGAGGAGAATCCTGAGAACAGATATCTACGGGGCAACAGGAAGGTCCTGGTGAGGCTGAAAGTGGTAATAGAGTAGGTGAGTGAAAAAGAACCGAAGACATGCCTGTCTGCCTCCTGGTTTTGGGTAGATTAGTCCCATATGGAATCTCAGTTGTGATGAAAAAAATAGAGTTCCATTTGATACCGTTTTTTTTTTTTTTTAAGATTTTATTTCTTTATTTTAGAGAAAGGGAGAGAGCACGTTGGGGTGAGGAGCAGAGGGAGAGAGGAGAGAAGAGTCCCAAGCAGAATCCATGCTGAGCATGGAGCCCAACATGGGGCTCAGTCCCACAACCCTGAGACCATGACCTGACCCAAAACCAACTCAGATGCTTAACTGACTGAGGCACCCAGGTGCCCCCTGTATGATATTTATTTGTGATGAGGGAACAGGGTTTTATGTGCTGACTCTTCTCTTCCTTCTATAAATATCCATAAAATCACCACTGTGCCTTCTACTTAGGGATTAGCAAATTGCCTCCCTCTTGGCTCTTGCTCTTCCTGGGGTCTCCCACAGAGTGGATCTGAGTACTGTCTTCCTGTAAATCTCACATATGCTTCTGCCTTAGATCAGCTTCCTAGGAGGTCAGTTCAGTAAAAGTGTACACTTTCCTATTATGACCATTTTTCTTTTTTTCTCTCTTTTTTCTTCTACTGAAAAATTACAGACATGTAAGTTGTCTGTAATTACATGTGAAAGATTCTAACCAAACTGTGCCCACAGGAGTTTTCTTTGATCCTGCATTAGACTATATTTCTTTCTTCTTGATGTTTTCAGGGCGAAAAAACCACCAGCTAAGAATGCCTAGTGTTTCCTTCTTATTCAAACACAGTGTAGAAAGGAAGATAGTATGGTAGTAGGGTCATAATTAATAGTGTTTTTTATTCTGATTCTAATAAAAATCCCTTTATATATTAATGAGTTAGAAATGAACTGACTGAATGAATGTCACTTCTAGACGCATAACAATATTAGCTGGTGGAAATTACAAGTTTATGCATGCAGTTCTGCCTTGTTGTACAAGAAAACTCAAGGAGGCACCATACACATTATATACTATGTGAAGGTCACCCTTAGGCACCACTCAGTGGATGGCATTAACACAGGATCTCATACAAATGCTCTTTCCCCATGTGGTTCTAAACTGCAGAAATGTATATTATAGGCAGAAATAATATGACATTGGTTAGAAAACAGGTGATAACTTCTATTAGAATACTAACTGATCAATACCTACAGGTTGTATTATCTGGGATAAGTTACCTCATTTCTCTACACTTCCTCTCCTAATCATAACAAGGATTAATATTACTGTTTTTTTTATCAGTTTTATGAAGATCAGATGAATTATTTTCTTAAGCATTTAGTGTATTGATTTACATAAAAATGTTATCATTAAATTATTAATCTTATTAAAAATTACTCATGATAACAGTGGAGGTTTAGCTCATTGAAATATATAATATGGGGATGCCCTTGTTAAAGTTAACATATTACATATACACAAACTAAATTTCAACATTGGCCAGAAAAAAGAAATATTGAAAACAGGTGCATACTTTTTGTTGTTGTTAATTCCTGAAAAAAGTTTGACACTATTACTTATTCATGACTTCAGATGAATAGCTAATTGCTTGCTATTTTTGAATGAAAATAATAGGTACAAAAGCACTCTCTTCCTTCCCTCAAGACCATCCCTGAGCTTTATTTCTTTCTTGACAACCCACATGCTTTAAAAGTAGTTGTGGATTTCAGTTTTATTCTAATTAACTGACAAGGCTATGCCTTGAGATTGTTATGGAACAAGAGAGGATACAAAGCTATCTGATCTCATTTACAGAAGTAGTGGAATTTTGGCGCCAAGGGCAAAGTTCTGGTGTCAGCCTGGAAAGGTTTGAATCCTGGTTTTCCCATTACAAATGAGGTGAATTTAAGCAAATCATTTAATCTCAAAGTGGCTCAGTTTCTTCATCTATAAAATGTTGAAAATACTATGTCTTATCTTGTTATGAGTCTTAAATGAGGTAACACATATAAAGAGCACTTGTAATTGCTTACTTTATACAATGAATTTTTGTAGCAAGGCAGAACTTCTGTAAATGGAATGCAGTGACTTTCTAAGTCTGCAACGCTCAACTCTTGTTTTATTAGGATTCAGTTCAAGTTGGTTGCAATTAGGCAAGGTACTGTCAATCAACATAAATAACAATGAGGATAGGTAAATAAAGTTCTGAACCTAAGCATCTATATCAATTTAATCCTAAATTTGAATCAACATTGGTCTATAATAGTTTTTAATATTAGCTAATTGACAATAATATAATTGGCAGTGGAAACCCATTTGAAAAAGAGGGGAGATTAAAGAAGTAAGGGCCAATGTTTAGCTGGGAAAAGAATCAAAGATAGGTTATAGCTCAACAAAGAGTTTGGGTGTGTCTTTACAAATGCCTTTTAATAAATCTCCTGATGATGTCATTAAAACACCAATTGCACATTATTTAAAATGATAATTCCTAAATAGCCATTAGACTAGTCTGTATGTGACTATTAGTCAAAGTGACTATGTAGACTAAGTAAAAGGAACAGTTCAGAAAAACTTCAGCGAAGACAAAAATTAACCCAAAAGCTGTGAGAATCAGGCAACTTGGAAACCATCCTGAACCCTGGGTTTGGCTCCAAGTTCTCAGATTGGGTCTAGGAGCCCCAGGTTCCATCCTCCTTAGATCCCTGGGCAACGTCTCAATGCAATGGTAGAACAAGAGTGATGAACAGAAGCACACAGCGTTACTAAAGGTCCAGGCTCTCAACTGGCTCATTGTCATAATTACCCAAATTCCATCCTCCAAACAAAATCAAAATTAATGGATCAGGGAAATATCCTCTGCTTTTAGTGACAGGAACTGTTAGATCACATGACAAAGAGTGTGGCTAAATTGAGGAATGAAGACCTGGAAAAAAATGGAATCTGATACACATACTCTGAGCTGAAAGCTGTTACTTCCATCCAACTTTTGGGGTACTTGTTTGTGAAGCAAGACTGGACAGGTACACTGTCAGCCATTCAAGTATTAGCAGATAGTTGGTACAATTATTTCAAGTCTTTTCTAAGCTACACATCACAAGTTTTAAGTTTTACTATTTTGTGTGTTCCCTGCTCTAATGACTGGATCCCCTCATTATCACGAGCACCCTTCTCTGTATTTGTGAAAATAGCCTAGTTTTCCAGGTTTCTCTTCATACATTACCCCTGCTATCGAACAGATAAATTCAATGAATGTGTTGCTCTACAGCTCTTAACGCAGCTGAGGATATTGCTGGCCATTTATAAGCCATCACAAGCTGCTATTATTTGTTCAGACTGATCTTAAGTTCACTGAAAACCTCAATCCTTTTTTCTATAAGATTTGTTGCCAAAGCAAGTTTCCTTCAAGCATTATTTGACAGGTTAATACGGTTTTTGCATCCGTTGAAATTCATTTTGTGATTCTTGTGATCATGCCTAGAAAACAAGTGAAAGGCAAATAGAATGGTATGAGTAACAAGGAAAGCCTTCCTTTGTATTTCATTCCAAAGATATTGTTTTTTATCACCAGAGGATGAAGAATGTCTTAACCTATTCATGCTTCATTCTTGCTGTCTGGGATTTAAAGTTTGAATCATTTCTCTCTAATAAAATCTTGAACTTTTCCCTTTGATATGTTATGAAAGTCACATTTATTATTTAAATTCTAGTTTTCTTTCATCCTGACACAAATTACATTTTTAAAACTGTTGTAATTTATATTGCATTAGATCTTATTTGATTAGAGCATAAAAACACAAAATTTATAATCAATGTATGAGTATTTTATTAAAAAGTGCTATTAGTACAGAATTGTGCTGCATGTTCTATTTATTCTATACTTTGAGAATATAGAGGTACGTTGGTCAGGATATAGAAATTCATTGATTGAATATAGTGATTTTAAATCCAGGGTGCAAAGTTAGATAAATTCTCGAGTTTAAAAAAAAAAAAAAACTTGGGATATAATGTAATTTTCATTTTGTATGAATTAAAATCCCTGAATATCAGTAAGAAACATTATCTATATAATTAATGGTGTGGGGGGGGACCTTGGAAAAATCAATATGTAACAACATATTTTAATATTATTTAGTAATGTTGAATATTAACAAATTTATATCAGTAGAACTTGAACTCAGGATTCTGAGATCAAGACTCGAGCTGAGATGAACAATAGGATGCTTAATTAATTGAGCCATGCAGGCAACCCCCATCTTATATTTTTTCAACTGAAAATGATATATATTTTATAGGAAAAACATCAGTTAATACATTTCAAAGAGTATTAGCACTACATTTGTTTAATATCTACCTTGAAGTGAGTTTTTATTGAAAAGGTTATTTATGATGTTTTGTATTCATATGTAAATGCTTGCTGGATACATCTTATACCTAGTACTATGCAAAACACTGAAAAAGCTGGCCATGTATTCAAAAGCATCAATCTTTATATCAAACTACATGTGAATCAAGAAAGCATCTCCCTCACCTCAATTCCTTCATGAGAATTGCTTAAAAGATAATTTTTAAATGATCTTGATAATTTATGTATATTAAGAAAATTTCAGATATTAAAAATGATAAAATGTAACCACCACGGGCCCACAATCCACCACAAAAAAAAAAACAAAAAACAATTTGAGGATGTGTGTGTACCAGAAATGTGTTGGCACCCAATCCCTTGCCCTTTCTCCAGAAGAAACATTAACTTATGCATTTCTTCATAGTTTTACTTCTATATCTATCTATCTATCTATCTATCTATCTATCTATCTATCTATCATCTATTTAATTAAAAAGCAAGTTAACAGAGTTTTGTAGAGTATGATACTACTTATGTAAAGTTTAAACCATATAAAATAATGTAATATCTAATTAGAATCAGCATTTGTATATATGATAAAATATGTACTCTCTGTCATAATACACTTTTATATGATTTTATACTACATAATTAGTATGTTGCATAAAACTTTTTAAAGTTGCTTTTTTAAAAAAAGTTGCTTTTTTATTTCACTCACTATTATATTTGTAAGTCACCTATATTCATATATGTGCTTCATTTATTTCACCTCTGTCTAGTATTCCATTGTATGAATATATTCCAACTATCCTTTCATCTGTTCATTTCTTCCAACCAGGTTGCTTCCAATTTCTATTACAATAGCTCCTTGAACATTTTAAATTTTTTAAGACTTTATTTATTTGAGAGAGAGAGAGCAGTGTACAAGTGGAGGGAAGGGACAGAGGGAGAGGGACAAGTAGATTCCTCACTGAGCAAGGAGCCCACATGGGCTTGATCCCAGGATCCTAAGATCATGACCTGAGCTGAAGTCAGACACTTAACCCACTGAACCATCCAGGCACCCCTCCATGGACATTTAAATATGTGTTTTCTATTACCTAGGATCTCTTTCTTTAGGGTATATAAGGAGGAGTGGAATTAATGCATCATAGGTCATATTTGTCACCCTTAAAGTACAAAATCTCTTATAGAGGAGTACATTAAGCTGGTATGTAATGTTTGAAAATGTGACTAATATTTGAATAATAACATGATTGATTTTTATCATGTCTTTTTTTTGCATCTAGGATTTAATCAGGGAAAAATTCATAGGTGTATCAGAGATCTGGTTACTTCAAGGACATGAAATGAATAGAGAAGAATAAAGAAATGGATACAGATTGGACTGGGATCTCTGAAGCTAACATTATATATTTTCTGATTCATCATGCTCTGGATGAATTTTTGCCCCACTTGATAGCTACAGTAACTTTCTAGCTACAGTAACTTTCTTATATTATTAGTATGTAAATATGTCAAGATATCAATAACATTGATCATATCATTTACCAATGAACGTTTGCTTATTTCTCCCACAGGTGTTCCTCTGTAGTTTTACCAATCTTCTCATTTATCTAACGTTAGCCAACAAAAGGTGCCTTTTACTGTATTAGAAACTGATACAATTAGTTCACATTATCACAAGGATCACATTAATACCTACTTATGACTAGAAGACAATGTTTCTGAGAATACAGAATGTTAAAGCTAAAAAGAAAGCTTTAGAAGTAGCTTACTTCAACAACTCATTTTTAAAATGATACAAATTTTAAAAAAATAAAAAATAAAATGATACAAATTAATGCCCAAAGACAATAAAATGATTTCTCAAGGTTCTATAGCTACTTAGTAGTTGAAGAAGGGTTAGTACCTGAATGCCTTAGAATATAAATCAATTGATCCTTATACTCCTCATCTTACTGTGTTGTTATAACTTCCACTATCTATACTAGTGTCCATTATCACAAGATGCCATTTTTCTCGTTCAAATTTTTTTTCTCCTTAAATAATTTCAAATAACTTGATATTACTAAGTATTTCTATAGGGAGCTTTTTGTTCTTGAAAATTGAATTGTTTTAAACCACTTAACGGATGCTATTTGGAAAACATTACCAAATGAACTATCATAATTTCAATGTGTAAGAAGTTAGATCAGGAAAACAGTTCAATTCATCTTTTGCGATGGGGAAATAGAATAATGTCACTCAAGTGACAAGGAAAAAAAGTCATCAGAACCCCTCTGAGGTCTGACACTTGAGGGCCCACTCCCCCATGAAAAGGTAGAGAAAGTTGCAGGTTGCACTGACCAATGCTGGGTTGGGGTCTCCAGCTGAAGGGGATCCAGCTTATAGGCAGAAACACTGGTGAGTGTACACTGGGTCCTTGGGAACACTGAGGAGAAAACCAGGGAAACAGCCTCATTGTCGGGTGTAAGGGATAAATGTTGAGGCAAAAAGAGAAGACAAAACCAAGAAATTCAGAAGCTAAGAATTAGATGGAGTAAAAGCAAAGTCAGGAGTTTTGTTTTTGAATTACTCTTGTCTTTATGATAATTTGGGGACACTTCTGACACCCAAGAGAATTATCACCAACAATAGCAAAGACAAAACAAGACTACCAAAGCAACAAGGACAACAATAAACCAGCAACTGGAAGCTAGAAATCACTTTGCCAGGAAAGGGGTAGGATGGGGTGGAGTGGGGTCTGGGGGAGAGGTTTCCTCCGGGTGTTTTATAACTTGGTTTGTAGGTTATGGACATCGGTATGTGTTAGGGTCTGTGGGTTTCATTTTAAAAGACTGATTCAATTTTTCCTCCTTTTGTATCTAACATAAATCCTGGAAAAATGTAATCAATAAATTTCACATTCCAAAACACTGTGAGGAGGAAATGGATCATTGTCCTTGTAGGGATACTGTATTCAAGAGAATACAACTCTAGTGAGTGAAATGCACTTGAAAAAATAGGTCAATAAACTGACATGTTTGGGTGATCAGAAATCACTGTTCCTGAATAATTAAACCATATGCCAGATAATAATATTAAGGCTGTGTTCTGGAACTTAATAGAATGTCCTCTCAGAAACTGAATTTCCCATAAGTCGCTGGTTATGTTCCACCGGTATTTTTCTCTGTTAGAGAACATCTGTGATGATTTTAAAAGAGGAAACTTACCCAAGATGACACCTCTCAAGGTGGCAGCATGTTTTATGCCTGAAATCTGGAGCCATCTGGATTTCTTAATTAAAGTAGTGATTCCAGCAACTTTTAGTTAATTAAACTGGAAGTAATGAATTTCCTGCTCCCGATGTCTTGTATTGTTATTAGATATTAAATATTAACGGCATATTCAAACTTGAACCAAGACTGACACTTCTTTGCTAAAAAGGAAGGTTTGGGATTTACTGACTTTTATGGTAATAACTAAAGCAATCTCAAAACGCTTTATTTAGTTTTATTTTCTTGGAATGATTTCTTGTTGATTAACAAAGATCTTAGAAGTTTTTTTCAATTGGGTCACCACTAAATAGAGCTGATCATTTTTTTATTTTGTTTTGTTTTGATTTTTGTAATTATTATACCACAGTTACTGGCATTATGATAGATTCTATACAAGTACATATTATCATGTAAGTGGTTAAAATACTTAGATATTATAAAAATATCTTATATAAATATGTTCAGTTGATTTGGTCCAATCTTTGTATTTGAATCCAATCTCTTAGCAACAGAAAAACATATATTCAGAAGGAACAGAAAATTTTCAGGACAAATCAGCCAATTAAGTAAAATCCTTTGATTCCTTTCGTTTTATCTCTAGGGTTTGTACCTATTAATTAATTTAGAGCAAAGTAAAGGTGATAAAATTGGAATACTTTCCTTAGTATGATTTTTATCACACACTATGATATAGTACAAATTTAGTAAGTGGTAATCTATTCCCTTAACAATTTGTTGACTTATTCGTGTTTACAAAATTTAAGATTCATTAGAGTTATTGGCTGATTAGTTAAAAGTGATTTAGAAATGTTTGGATCAGTGATCCTGTCATTACACTTTTGTAGAGTCTACAATTTTGGTGTGGGGCCGAAATGAAACTTTAAATTATCTATCCAATATAACTCTAAATGGGATAAGTGTCACGTTAGAATAGCATTGCAAAACTCTTCCAACTTTCAGGATAGTTTGAATGACTATTGAATTACCAAATGCGTGTGCAGTTACAGAAAATTTGGAGGCATGCTCTGTATCCTAATGATGAGAGCTGAGAGACAGAAAGCATTGTCAAGGTTGTTTTCATTATTCTGGAAATTAAAGTTTGATATGAAGAAACCAAATTACAGATTTAAAAACAAAGTGAGTGCATTGGCTAGGAAACACTAAAAATGCAGAACTATTTGGCATTCCAGAATCAGTCCCTTTATTTCTCTTGAATATACAAACACTTTTCCTCATATTTGTAGTACTCTACAGTTCTAATACAACTGACATCAAAAAACATAACTTTGATTACTTCATAAATAGATTAGAAGCCATACCCCTTTCTGCAATCCCCTAAAAATATACATTTCCTCTTTTCCCCATCCTTTGAAGATGATCTTTTTTTTTTTTAATATGCAAGTGTACCATATAGTTCTCCATAGACTATTTTGTTCTTTTGGTTTGTTGGGAATTTGTAATAATTTTGAAGAGTTGTTTCTATTAACAGTCATCAGTCTGAAACAGAAAGTATCATATAATCATATTCTTGCCAGAGACAAAAATATCTTCACATATAGGGGACTAGTTCATAGAACTCCTAGAAACATAGCATAATAACAAGAGTTGTATATGCTTCAGATTCATAGAATGCATGTTTTTTTTTTTTGTTTTGTTTTTTTGTTTTTTTTTTTTAATTTATGATAGTCACAGAGAGAGAGAGAGAGAGAGAGAGAGAGAGAGAGAGGCAGAGACACAGGCAGAGGGAGAAGCAGGCTCCATGCACCGGGAGCCTGACGCGGGATTCGATCCCGGGTCTCCAGGATCGCGCCCTGGGCCAAAGGCAGGCGTCAAACCGCTGCGCCACCCAGGGATCCCAGAATGCATGTTTTGATTCATAAATGCCTGATAATTTATTGAAGTACATTAAGGTTTTTCATCTTTTTTTTTGATTATTTTGTGCAGGCACACTGCTGGACAGTAGGGATGCTGATATAAAAGGTCTCTACACTAAAGGAGCTCCTGGTTTAGTGAGGTTCATAAAGGAATGTTGATATCTATGGTATCCGTCACAAATGGTCAGAGAAAAGTAACAAAATAGCATAAAAAGTAATATAACATAAATTTGTGCAGTACTTAGGAGTTTAGATTTGAGTGATCAAGGGAAAGCATATCATATTGGAGCTGTACCTGGCATGACAGTATGCAAAGGTCACATTTCAGATTCAAATCGTACCGGAATTAAGTCTCAACTGCATCAACCGTGTCAACACAATTTGCTATGTGAACTATTTAGCCTTTACTTAGCTGCCTTAGCCTAAATTTATTCCTTTGTAAAATAGAAATAAAATTATCTACTTGATAGTTTTGTTAGGAGGCTTTTTCATATTAAGATGCTGTCAAAGATTAAGTAGTTTGCCTAAATTCACACAGATCGTGAGTGGTGCAACAGTGATTCTCAGAACCCATGGAAAGTTAGCTCTAAATACTGTGCCTTAACCATAATCTAATAATTGACCCCTTCAACATGCTCTGAATGTCCCTCCTTACTATCCTTATGAGGACCTCTTAATTTTTTTCAGGGCTAAGTTATATCTACAGTCCATTTTATTTAGAGACACATTTTACCAAACTCATGAATTATTCAATAGTTCAAGCTCAGACTATCATAATCTCTGTTTTTCTTTGGTAAGAAATGTTCTAAAATGTAGGCTCAGTAGATAAAACACAATTCAAGAACCACATCCACTAACTGGAGGACTGGAGCCCTTCATTTAGGTTGAAGACTAGTTATTATGTGTAGTATGATCTAGAGATGCACTAGCCACTTAATTTCTAAACTTAATTTCTGACCCCAAACTTACTATTTTCTGTTACTTAAATAATATGATTGCTTAATATCAGTTGTAGCATCACTGGGAAAAGTTCTCCAGAATCAGATAATTAAATCCATTTATCTCCTCCTTTTCAAATTTTATTTTTCTCTAATGAATGACATTTTAAATATACTATGGAGTTCATTTACTAACCAATTGTTAAAATATAACATAAATGTACAAATACATAAAAAAAGTATATAGTGCGATATCACAAAGTGAACACACACATATAATCATCATCCAGGTTAAGAAATGTAGCATCAGAAGTCAGTCACCTGGGTGCCTTTCTTAATCATTATATTATAGCCTTTTTAATCTGTTAATATAATCACTATCTGGACATTTAACACCATAGATTTATTTTGGCTGTTTTCAAATTTTAAATAAATGAAATTATGTAGTATATACTCCCATGTAGTTGGCTTCTTTCCCTCAAATTTATGATTGCTCTTGAATGTAACAGCTTTTCATTTTATTGTTTTGTGAATATGACATATTTATCTCTTTTACTTTTGATGAGTAACTGGATTGTTTCCCCTTTGGGCCTTAAATTAGGTTCCTAGGACTTCTGTAACAAAGAAGCACAAACTGGGTGGTCTAAAACAATGGAAATTTATTCTTCACTGTTCTGGAGTCTAGAAGTCTGAAATCAAGGAGTTCGCAAGGCCATGTTCCCCCTGAGACCCATAGAAGAGAAGCCTTCCTTGCTGCTTCTGGCTTCTGATGTTTGCCAATAATCCTTGGCTTTTTTTGGCTGAATGCATCGCTCAACTCTGCCTTCATCATCCTATGGACATTTGAAGAAATCTTTTCTTTTTTTTAAGATTTTATTTATTTATTCATGAGAGAGGCAGAGACATAGGCAGAGGGAGAAGCAGGCTCCCCATGGGGAGCCAGATGCTGGACTCTATCCCAGGACCCCAGGATCATGCCCTGAACTGAAGGCAGATGCTCAACCGCTAAGCCACCCAGGCATCACTGAAGAAATATTTTCTTAATTCAGAGTTATAAGGATATTTTCCTAAATTACCGTATAGAAATACTCTTGCTTTATTTCTCATACTTAGATTTACACTCTTTCTGAAATTTAAGGCATGGCATGTTTAGCAGTCAATATTTTCTTTCTCATGTGGGTATTCAATGAACCCATCATCATCTACTAAAAAATGTTATGCTTTACCCACTGTGTTCCACTGCCATTGTTTTCATAAATCATTTGTTCGTACATATACGAGTCTGTATCTATGTTCTGTATGCTGTTCTGATTGCATCAACCTTAATCTAATCAGACATTAAAGTGTTTGAAAGTAGGACCTCAGTTCCTTTGAAAGGCTTGTCAGTTTCTGCTCCACCCTACTTTTAAGAAACAGTTTGTTGGAGTCCCTACTAAAATTCTAGTGTATTTCCTAGAGCCATTCTTTCTTTGTTAGCTCTGAATCCAGCTTTTCTTCTTCCAGCCCTGTAATTCTCCTGAATGTTCTTCATAGCTTCTAGTGTCTCAGTCATTCCTTTCAAAATTGAGGGATGATTGACTCCAAATGTCTAGCTCAGTTGTTTGGACCCTTGTTTTTCAGAACCAGAAGTCCTCACCCACCATGTTGGTAGATTTCCAGTGGCTTCAAATATATTTCAGTATTATTTTCTGTTCCCTATATACTTATTTTCACATGGAAGGATAGTCTAAAGTTAGTCCATCAGTCCTGGGAGCAAAACTACATTTGTTGTGTTTTGAATTAACTACAGAAATAATTGGCATCTCTGTATTTTTACAGAATTATGGTGAAGAATATTTATATGTATATTCATGTTATGTCACTAACTAAAACTCCCAAGATGGGGGGGGGGTGACAATAATTATGTACACTATCACTTTATTCCTACTTCTTTTATTTGGGAAGTGACAGCCTAACACCATCACTACTCGTATCTATTACTTTATTCCATCATTCTACTGCTCTATTGTATTTCCTTTGCAAGTTCAACTTCAACACCTGTGTCTCCGCCATTATTTGTTGTCTTTATTATCCTCTGCTTTTCTTAACTTCCATTTCATTCTAATTGGAAGGGCATTTTTTATTTCCTGGGAGATAAAGAATTGAATCACAAGATTTAATTGCAGAGATTGCCAAGATCTTGTTTATTGTCAGTGGTACACTATTAACAGAGAAGATGAAGCTATTACAAGCCAAAAATGTTACTGGGAAACAAACAGAACTCTTAGCCCATTAGTCTTATCATTTGTTTAAGTCTCAACATCATCCAATATGTAACACAGCTCCATTAGTCAGGGTCTTAACAGGAAACAGAGAACACAATCAAATTAATGTAATTGTGGAGGGTTTGTTTAAAAGGCATTAATTATAAATGTATGGGTGGACCACAGGCAACAGGGCAGTGGAACTAGAGGAACCAAAAGGCTAGAAGCAGGAGCAGAGCTGTCACTGCACCTTGGACCAAGAGAATCAGTAGAGTTGCTAGAGGCAGGAAGGAGAGAGAGCTGTATATAACATCTACCTTGAGAAGAGTAGGCAAGGTCAATAAATGTAACCAGTTAATGGCACCTTCCTAAGAAAAGAACAAGCAGTCTGTCCTCAATCTCCTCCCACCACTCTCCTGCCTGGGATCCCCAATGGCCAAACACAACTGGAAGTCAGGCTGCACAGGGGCCATGGATGTAATCTATATGGGTCAGCCTTGCAAAGCAATGAGGAGAGTAAAGATGGTTAAGACAAACAGAAGATTACTGGCACAGGAGGGTATATATATATATATATATATATATATATATATATATATATATTATGCCTCAACTCCCACTTTGTCATGTTTCACAAGGGTGAGAACCTGTGACCCTAACACAGGGGATGTATAAAGTCCTATCATCATTAGATAATGGCAGTTCAATCACACTCTCACACAAAACCTAAAATGTTTGATACAACCAGTGTCTTTCACATAGAGGGAAATAATGGAGAAAGGACACAATTCAGTTACATCAAATGTAGCTGCTCTTATTCCTCTCTCTGTAGTTGATCACAGGGCTTATGTTGAAAATATGAGTAGTCTTTTCCACCACCAATTTCACCAATTTTCTAGCCTTCTGCCGGTGATAGCTTATGTGTCAGTTAAAGGCTTTTAGACAAAGGAGGACTACCTCCAAAGGAGCAGGATACTTTGAGATGTGAGGTTTCATCCCTATCCACGAATGTCCAAATGATCTTATTCTATAGGCCAGTGTCCCATTCCTTTGTCACTCGTCTTCTTACCTTAGCATGAGAAACATGGTGTGATTGAGTATTCAAATAGCACTGTAACGCTGTATAAACTTCCAAACAGATTCAGGGCCTGGACCTCAGCCATATGTGTCCTGTCATTACAGAAAATTATTTGAAACTGTCAGAGTGGATTTGTGTTTCTTCATATGTTCTTAACTTGAATTCATGGTTCTTTTTTTTAAAATTTTTATTTATTTATGATAGTCACACACAGAGAGAGAGAGAGGCAGAGACACAGGCAGAGGGAGAAGCAGGCTCCATGCACTGAGAGCCCGACGTGGGATTCGATCCTGGGTCTCCAAGATCGCGCCCTGGGCCAAAGGCAGGCACTAAACTGCTGCGCCACCCAGGGATCCCAATTAAAATGAATTCATTGTTTTATATTCATTTCTCCCACGCACATTCTTAAGGTATATAAGGAGAATCCAGGTGGTATCATAATCACTACTGCCATGGTAGCAACCTCGTGACTCAGATCTTTGATTTCCCCAGACTTTACCCTCCATCTATATTCCATCTCATACTACCACCAGTGATAATTTCAGTAACCTCAATGTCATATATTACCTGTGTCCTACCTATGTCCCATTACCTCCTCCCTCATTCAGCAAGATGTTATTCTGCATTACTGAAATGCATGACTAGCACAACACCAGAATCCAATTTTGAGAGCCTCTTTCCTGAGGCCATTTTAGTACAAATTACTATATCAGTAAGGAAGCCAGCAGATAACAGATGGTATGCTCAAATTAAGATAATATGAGGAGATTTTATGTACAAAATGAGTAACTTTAAAGGTATGGGTACAGAGTGGGGAAACCACAAGAGACAGTTCAAGAATCTGGAAGTAGTAGTGGTGGCAGAGCTGTCACCATTAGTCATGAGGAGTAAAGGGAGGCAAGCCTGAGGTTATAGCAATTAGAGAGAACCAGAAGGACAAATCCCTTACCTCCAATCTCATCCAGACTAATGGTTTCTTCCAGGCCCAGTCTCTTCAGGTCTCAGCTCTAAATTCATATCCTTGAAAGGTTTTCCTGTTCTGTCTATGCAAGATAGCTTCACCATCTCCCTCCTTGACTGCTTTCTATACCATTTTCTCATGGCATGTATCAGCCTCTGACATTATCTCATGTCTTTCTTCTACCACAATCTGATCTTCTAGTACAATTCCATGACTGCAGGAATCATGTCTATCTTATTCTTTGTCATTTCCCCAATAGTAAGAAGAGTATCTGGCATATAATAAATAATTAATAAGTATTTGGCAACTGACTCAAATGAAGAAATGTTTGAAAAAATATTAAAAAAAAAGTGCTGATGGCTGAGGCTAATGGTGGTCATTGACTGGAGAAGAAAAGATGAATTAAAGGAAGTAATTAAGGTGAGGAATTGAATTAGAACTGAGGAAAGAGAGAAATGAGACAAAGATGGTGCCACCATGTCAAACCTCGGAGAAAGGAACAGTTTGTAATGCTTCTGTACAGAACTCGGTAGGGTCACTCTTTTGAGGAGATTACTATATATTTAGTCTTGGAAATGTTTAAAAGACTTTCTTAACACTTGAAGCTTCCAAGTGAAATGTATGAATAACATATGCAAATAACAAAATGGCTGATATGGGAGTGCCTCAAGAGCCAATGCACAGAAGTTATATGAGTAACAACAATCACATATTCTATATGCCTCAAATGTCTGATGCTTTCTTTAAACCAAACCATATCAAAAATCAGTGAACACATATTTACTGAAATCCTTCTGTAGGCTCACCTTTATTTCATGAGGCACCAAATTATTTCTCATAATATAATCCAAACAAGTTGATTTTAGAAAGCTTTAAGATCTAGTACATGTAGTTAGGTAGACAACATTTTTACTCACTCATTTTCCTTAACCATGTTTAGATATCAATCTAGTGAAATAAATAAATACAGATTTCAATAGATGGGAGTGAAGAAAAAGAAAGGAAAGGAGGGAGTGAAGAAAGCAGACAATGTTGATTCTGGGACACATGCCAGCATTGCGCTAGGCTACTTTCACATAAGAGCTCATCGAATCCTCACATACATCTCAGAGCTGGGTATTATCCATTTCTCAATGTGAGGATGAGAAAATATTCAGAAATTTCCTGAAGTCATTTTGATATTCAAGCCAGCAATAAAATTCTCACTTGACTCCAAATCTCAGGGACTTTCCACCACTCAATGGTTCTTCATGTGAAGAAAGGATCTAAGACTTCAAGTCTTTATGTTTGTACTACCTACAAAGAGAGAGGGCAAAAGTTAAGATATACCACATCATCTTATTTCTAAAAAATAGCAATCATTAATTTCCATTGCTTTTGCTTATTTCCTAGAGTGTATATTCCAACATTTTAACAGAATTTGGCTATGTTTAATTTAGATTTACCTAAATACCTGAAAGAGTATTGCAGACTTTGTTGGACATCTTTTCTCATTCAAAGGTTTTTTTTTTTTTAAGATTTTATTTATTTATTCATGAGAGACACACAGAGAGGGAGGCAGAGACATAGACAGAGGGAGAAGCAGACTCCATGCAGGAAGCCCGATGTGGGATTTGATCCCAGGACCCCAAGATCATGCCCTGAGCCAAAGGCAGATGCTCAACCACTGAGCCACCCAGGCTTCCCTCTCATCCAAAAATTTGTTCTTCCTACCACCTTCCTCCCATCCGCTTGTCTTTTTCTCTTTCCTAGGCTATCCCTTCCTCTTCTGACATACTCATCCTTGCCTACAGCTTTCCAAGATGAGTGGATGCTGCAGAGGGCCTGGAGCCAGAACTTCCTCCCAGCGTGGCTAGAAAGGAAGAGTGGAAAGTCAGAGTGATGCCTAGAGCCTGACTGGAACTTGGAGGAGCTTTATCATTCTAACTCAGATTTTTAAAATTCCACCCACTTAATCATTTGATGGCCCATTTCAAATATATAATAATTTTAATTATTAAATAGCGTTTAATTATTAGCACAGTATTTGTCAAAGAGCATGTAGGCATTGGACTGGCACTGATAAATATGGTCATTCTGGTCTTTGAAGATTTATAGTATCATTGGGGATACAGACAGTGACATGTGTGGATGGGCATTATAGAAACACAGGGAAGGTGATTAATTCATCCTGTAGATGTCAAAAGAAGTCTTCATGGAGTAGATGACACATGAAGTCGGTTTTGAAGAATGATTAACATTTGCCAAGCAGTAAAACAGTGTAGGAAAAAGGTAAAGGGGTGACACGTTATATAGTAATGTTAGATTCATGTCTTTGTAGAAAGGAGACGTGCCAGAGAACCCACTGTAAGAGTCGCAACTACGTGTCAAGTGTCCTCATCTATGTGGTTCTAATTACAACACAACATTCCAGTTACTTAACAAATAACCGAGCCCACAGATAACAATTCTTTGGTGGATCTATGAACTACCTATATTTTGAAATGTGAAGCATCTTCTAATGTTCCCTTTATGGCAAGATGCATCTTGGCATTTTTCTGAAAAGTTAAAATTTTATTCAGGGCACATTTTTTTTTGGTGTGTGTGTCTGGCAAGAAGTGTAACTTTTGCTTCAGGCACTTGAGAGGGATAAAGTTTCTTTGGTATGGGCAAATCACATGGAAATGCAGTACAATCTTTGTTAATTTAACCTTACATCACCTTCCTTCCACTCATTTGTTCATCAACTGACAGTTCTCATTGCAGTGGGAAATTAGCTATCATTTTGTATCATCTTATTGTAAAACACTGTAAAACACATCATGGCATCACTGATATTTTATCTGAAGTTCTATTGCTCTTGCTTGCTATTACCCCCCCTAATGTGCTACCAATTTGATTACCTCATAGTACAAATACTGTTGTGGGGTGATAACAAAATAGTTATACTTCATGTATACTCTAACTGCCATGCATTACCTTTCACTCTGTAAATACTACTTGGAAATATGACTCGGGTGGCTAGTTACTGGGAAAATTTACAGCATGCTTTCCAGAAACCTATAAAAAAGACAAATCTCACTAAGGAAGACTTTGGTTCTGCTCTTTCTGTTGTCTGTGTTTTGTATTTTCTATTTTGTACTTTGTGATCTAAAGTACAACTCAATGTTGTGATAGATTTCACATGATTAAAAATGGCATGGAGAGATAAGGAAATATACTGATGCAGTGGCTAAGCTTGTCTGACATATACATGGAGACTACAGGGGAGCATGTTTTTCCCTGTCAGGAAGTGACACCATTTTGTGAAATTTGCCCAAGAGACCTGTTTATCTAATATCTGGCTTCCTTTAGCACACATTTTTCAATGCTCACTTTTTTTCTTCCAAAAAAAAAAAAAAAACAAAAACAAATAATGAAACTTTATAACCAATTGGGAATCTCTATATAACATATGGTGTAAAGTAGTGTTGGTATTCATCTAAATATCAAGTTCTTGATTATTCCAACAACAAATTTTCAATTATTCACACGTGTTTTGACCATTTTTTTTCTAAATCTAATTACACAAGTATAACTAGTTTAAGCATCCAGAATGATGAAAGTGTACTGTGGCAGATATATGTGTTAGATTCTTTACAGCTTTTATAATATTTAATCTTCATAACAGCCCATTGAGGGAGTATTATTATCCATACTTCATGGATAAGTCAATTAAAACTCAGAAAGTTTAATTAAGTTACTTAAGGTTATATAGCTACTAAATGGCAAGTAAAGAAAAATATTTAACTTGAAGTCCTTACATTTTGTCTAGTACATATTGCATTTCATGGGTGAGGATTGATTTTGTTATTTTAAAGGATTATTTCCACATGTTTAATCTATTTGACAATCTCCAGAAGACTCAGTTTTCTTTGCACTTCAGACTTATCCTTATTCCAGGCAGAGTATAAGTTAATGGGTTAGGGACATGAGGAAGGGTTAGTAATTAATTAGTAAACTATTCCTAATACTTGATGAAAAATGGTTCTTTCAGTGACAACCTAGCAAAAGTTCAACACATGGAGAATTTATTAACCACACAAGAAAGTAACTCAAGAAATGGTTTGTAAATGAAAAAGTGATGGGAGTATGATAAATATAAATTCTAATGCACATCATTAAGATATGTGAATGTTGTTAAATAAAGCTGTGACAAAATAAATTGTGTTATTGCCTAAATAAAGAATTTATTCAAACCAGAGTGGTCTTTATGAAGTCTAGAAATTGAGGAATGAGAAGAATGAAAGAATTTGTCTCTTAAAACCATCCAGTTGTCTTTCTTTTTTTCTAATATTCTCTTAAGCTACAAAATTCATTTGAGCTAGAACTAACATAAAAACTCAGTTAAAATGCAAACAATAAAACTAATTTTCTTAACATAGAACTGATGTCTTAAGATAGTACTTTTATTCAACAATTTAACATTTTTATGATCATTATTCCTCATAATTAAAGTAAGATGTTAATTTTAATGGCTTTAGAAAATGTGAGAAGTATAGAGACTAATAAAAAAAAATAGTCACTGGTGAGATAGCTCGGTAGCTCAGTGGTTGAGCATCTGCCTTCAGGTCAGGTCATGATTCCGGGGTCCTGGGATCAAGTCCTGCATTGGGCTCCCTGCAGGGAGTCTTCTTCTCCCTCTGCCTGTTTCAGCCCCCTCTCTGTGTCTCTCATGAATAAATAAATAAAATCTTAAAAAATATAGTCACTGGCAACATGCACACATATACTCGGAATAATATTTCCTATGATTTTATACATCAGTATCTACTCAAATTTATATCATCCTACTTTTTCCATATCATTAAATATTTCCCTTGGAAAAACATGATTATGATAATATAAACTTTAATTACATAGACATACTGATTTATTATAATGGATCTTGTAACAATGACTTTTCATTTTTTTATTAATTTTTTATTTTTTAAATTTTTTTAGACTTTTCATATTTTTATGTTATACTGATATAAACATTACTGTCCTAAAATCTTTGTGCATATCTCTAATTATTTCTTCAGGAGAAATTCACAAAAGTAGAATTACTAGATGGAAAAGTGTAAATATTTTGAAGACTTTTTGATAAAATTTTGCCAAATCAGCTTTCATGGAATTAGTAATAATTTATTACCATCAGTAATATATTGGTATACTAATGTGATTCTTTGAATACATATGAGACTGAATGTCTTCCTGTATTAATTAATTATCTGTTTTTTATTGTATGGATTAAAAAATATTTTTGACCATTTTTTTCTGGTGGTATTTAGGTTTTATCGTACATTTTAAGGCTTTTTGTGCATCAAATATTAGCATTTTTTTAAAGATTTTATTTATTTATTTATTATTGAGAGACAGAGACACAGAGACACAGGCAGAGGGAGAAGCAGGCTCCATGCAGGAAACCCGATGTGGGACTCAATCCGGGGTCTCCAGGATCACACCCTGGGCTGAAGGCAGGCGCTAAACCACGGAGCCACCCAGGCTGCCCTAGCATTTTTGTATTTTAAAGGTATTAAGTAATATTTAAAGTATTAATTTTTTAAGAGGTGCTCAGATCTACCAAGAATCTCCTTTATTCAGTATCCGAATGCATTTATACTTAGCAAGACTTCCTTAGTTTGATTAGTTTTATTTGTGTCTCTTATGGTTTCATTTGTGTTTAATTTTTCAATCAGTACAGAACTTATATTGTTATATGTTATATGTGTCACCTGTTGATTTAAAATATATCGACAAGAGGATAAATTAAATGATCTAGTTGCTCTCCTCTACATGTACTTTTGCTCCTTTCAATTCATTCTCAATATTACAATCATAGCAGCTTCATATCTCTACACATCCATTTTCTCATGTTTAGCATGTAACTATAAAAATAATGAACAGACTCTAATTCCTTATATCTTATAATATCTTACAATATTGGCCTCTTATTAAGGCCAATTTATAAGTGGAGGAAAAGAAAATTGTAAATGTTCAAGAAATGCCATCTGGCAATGTTTGGTAAATAGCAAATGAGAGATATAACCAAACATATAGAAATGATCAGCTAAAATTCCTAGTAGAGTACTGAGTCAGCCAGGATGAAGTTCTTGGATCTTAAGGCATAAGAAGGATGGACTTAAATCAAATTAAATAGTAAAAAAGGAATGGCAACAAGGAGTAGAGAATAGTGTCTGTGATATTGATCATTTTGGAAGGAAATAAGTATAACAGGTCTCATTTTAGCAAATAACTGCTTTGCTGCTACATACTTACAGAATATAATAATAGGAGTTGGTAATACTTAATCGATGGCTTAGTTGTGCTAAAGATCGGCTATATGATCTACACAAATTTACTTCACTTTTCTGGGTCTCTGTTTTCTCATTGTTAAAATGACAGAGGTGGATTAATGGATGTCTAAGGTCACTGAAAATACACAATTCTCTGAGTCCGTGATTCTGAATGCTTAGAATTTTAGTCACCATAGCGAACAGAAGAGGATTAGAGAAACCCATTTATCAACTCTCAAATTATTCCACATGGGCGGATGTTTCTTCTTTCCCTAGACAAGACAGGTCATTTTTATTCATCTTATACTCTTTCTATCCTACCTACATCATCTCAAATGGATTCTTTTTGACTATTCTACACCAAGAAATGTTTTTTTTTTAAAGTGAGTATTTACTAAGTATGTAATTATCTGTACCACTTGGGCACAAAAATAACTTGAAACTCTCAAGCAGTACATTCAAAATAAACCCAAAGTATATATACACTAAGGCCTGCAAGTTTAAAAAAAGGTTCAGTATAGAAAGAAACTGCCATGGAAAACAGTTTTCAATGACCTCTGCTGGTCAGAATAATCTCAGATCTGTGTTTTGCTAAGTCATTTTTGCTTTCTATACATTTCACTCTGTTGCCATGCCAACCTTCCCATTCCTCTTAATATGAAGATGGCTAGATGTTAACCCGGGCATTTGAAAAGATGAGTTGTTAACTCCCAAACAGAAGTGTTGATTTAGGATGTATTGAGTGAGGGGCCAAATGTCTGTTCTAGTCATTTCTGTCTTCCCAATTTTATAAATCCTTCAGATCATGCACTGCTTCCTTCTGAGAAAATAAACAGACTTACTATGAGGGCTGATGAAAAGCACTCCATGTTTTAGTATTTTTCACTGGTAAAAAGTTTCAATGAATTTTAAAATTCTCTAGTATGAACCTTCTGCCAACATAAGAGTGGGTTGTTGAGTACTGTTGCTTATCAAGGAAATAGCATGTAGTTTCAAATTTCAGGAATGTTTTATCTATAATTTTGAAAGGCTGTCACAAATTTTTTCATGAAATTCTATCAATTGCAAGTATTGTATTTGTTCATTTCAGGAAACCCATTTTATCCTGTGCTAAAAATTTACATAAATTAATAAATCATATATTCTTAGATTATTCAGAGAGAGAATATTCGGTTAGTTCAGAAAATAGGACTACTTTGCAAAAAGAACCTATGGAATAGTTCCCTCTCTAGCTCTTCAGAAAGGCATGATAATTTGGGAATAAAAATTTCAGATGCATGATAACCTAAGCCCACTCCACTAATTGAATCTGGAAGACAATTTTTCTCAATGTTCATTTAGTTATGAATTGTGTTCTTCTAAATCTGCCTTTTCCGCTCATCAATGCACAATCAAAACACATGTGCAATGAACACAAAGCATGCTTCTGCAGAGAAGTTTGTGGATCTTAATTAACCTTGGATTTTCCCACTTTGTTCTTGTTTAATCCATCACCCTCTGCTTTGTCATCTTTGCAGCTAGCCACCTCCTTATCTACAATGTCTGAGTCTTCTGTTTTACTCCTTCAACCAAGAAGTTTTGCTTTTTCTGTATTGGCTTTTGTTACCACTCCCACATTATTTGCTCAAAAACTCATTTTAGTCCTTGAGTCTTCATCCCCTAACCAGAAAAAACTCCGATGTCAAGTCAGCAGTGTGACTGAGCCTCTGAATTTGCTACTTCATCTGAGATGAGCTCTTTCTATGGTTCTAATAGCAGACTGTGGTTCTTGGTGGAAATTGCCACATTATTTTGATAGAAGCAATTTGCAATCAGATTTCAGTTTGAATCATAGCTCTGTTATTTGCCAGATTATTATTATTTTTAAAAAAAACTTACTTAAATTATAAGTTTATAAGTTATTTTGTATAACACGAGGATTTCAAAGTTTTCTTCATTGAGATGTAGCAATGATTAAAGAAGATAACACATGCTAAGTGGCTAGTATTATATCTGACCCATAGCATGTGCTCAATAAATGATAGAACAAATCTAGGAACTCTCAATATTGAATCATGTGTTTTTTTAATGAGATGATCTGGGGTTTCCTTAATACTGCATGGCAGTAACACCTGACTGTACATCACTTTCCATTAAAGAACAGAGTAGCCACTAACTATAACCTAAGGAAGCCATATCCCATTCTTTGTATGCTTGTGAGGATTGTGGTTTTATAACCCAGACTCAAAGTTGACCTCATCTTTAAGAGAGCAGATACTATAATTATATAAGGCTATAATTATAGCCTTCTCATCCTCTACCAACATTAAATCAGCCCTAAAAGGAAGAATATTCCACTAAATATGAGAGACATTATACAGAGAATATTCACTAAGATTAACAGCTGCTTTTCTTGAGAAATCATGTGCTGCTACTGCTTACTACTGTTCTTGTGGACAGTTTTAAGAAGTGGTAACTTTTGTGTCTTGTCATGCAAAAAAATACATACATATTATAGGTATATACTTTTATTTATGTATATTATTTATATTATTGTATACATTACATAAATATAAAGAAATAATATAAGTCATGGAGGACAGGAGGCAATGGGATGATATACTCAAAGAATGGAATGAATAAAAGATCATTGACCAGGAATTCTAATCTAACAAAAGTACCTTACATGGAGATAAAAAGAGCCCCTGTAGATTGTGCTGGGCATTTTGCCTTGTTTGAGAAGATATTTCCTTGTTCCAGATTTGATATGTATTTTTCTGTCCTGCCTGACTGTGTGTTACTTGGCATATGGCTAACCCCAGTGCTATCTCTGTTCCTGGTGGCAATTAATGTGGTTCTTTGTTTGCAGCACAAGAGGGGTATGTTGAGACCGTCTCCCTGTGTTAGCTGTAGAATGGAGCCATGAGGGACGAATGCTTACTATAGAGACTGATCTTGTTCTCTTTCTTAGTAAAGCAGGCCAGTAGTGTCCTTTCTGGCAACCTTTGAACCTGAAAGCCTGTGGGTTGATATTTTGGAACTACTGCTCCCCCTGGCGGCAAGCATTGCTGTTAAGGCCCTCGCTATGAAGGGGACCTCCTCCTTTGGAGGTGGTAACCAGTGTCACTTGCTTGACACTTTGCAAGTGGCTTGGTGAGTGACAGTGGTCATTCTAATCGCTCTTGGTGCTGCTATTATTAACTTGAGTGTGACAAATAATTTTCCTATTTCTCATATTGCTGGCAATCCACCTATTGTCGCTTATTGAGAGAGAAAAGAGGCAGCTTCTCTTGGTTCGTGTAAAGAATTGATCTTTTAAAAGCACCATTCAGTGTGATTTTCTTTCTTAGGCAAGGTTTCAACACACTATGTTTGAAGATTAATTTTGACATTCTTAACAAACAGCAGTTCTATTCCTCCTTCATTAAAGTGATTTTGATGATTTATTCCTATTTTATTAAAGCAAGTGATTGCTATTTCATATTTCATAGATTCCAGACAATAATTTTTTATGTATGTTAATCTATTTCTGAATTGTATTTATTATTTCTAATTTGAGAAATGGTACCTGAATTCTGACTCCTCCATTTGTCTGTTTGTCAATATGCTCAAGAAATCTTGATGCAATATTGAATTTTAAGTGTTGTGGGCATCTGGCCTGAAGATCTTATTCTTTTTCCTTTATCACTTGGAAACTAATTTCAGACATTCTATGACATGCCCTTGAAGTGTATTAAAGAGCAACATTGAGAATGACATAGAAT
The DNA here is from genome assembly GCF_905146905.1 of Nyctereutes procyonoides. Classification (NCBI taxonomy): domain Eukaryota; kingdom Metazoa; phylum Chordata; class Mammalia; order Carnivora; family Canidae; genus Nyctereutes; species Nyctereutes procyonoides. The sequence goes on along the minus strand of NW_026575030.1, from coordinate 5,931,895 downwards.
TAATTTCAGACAGCATACAGAATGTGCTTAGTTTCCCTTTGTGAATGTCTTATATTCTAAATCAATGTTGCTTAATAGCATTTCTATGAATATTGAAAAATTCTACAGCTCTGCTACCCAATATCACAGTCATGAGCCACCTGTGGCTATTGAGCATTTGAAATTTGGCTAGTGCTAATCAGGAAATAACATTTTAAATTTTACCCAATGCTAATTTAAATTTAAATGGCCACATGTGGCTAGTGTTTATCATATTCAAAGAGCAGTTCTAGATCTTATAGCTTATTTGTGCTTTATACAATCTTTTGATATTAGTTGTCTGGAGAAAGTTTCCTCCAAATCTAAAAGAGTTACAGAAAACTAATAAAAAATCAATGATATAATGGAAGCAACATAGAATTTGAAGTGTTGGATCACGTTGGAAAAAGCCACTTAATCTCCCTTAGTCTCTATAAAAGAGGATTAGAATACATCCTTTTATAAATATGTGAAGGTGCAAGTTAGATCAAATCAAATATGTATGTAAACTTTGGAAAAATAAGAGATTAAATCAGAATTTGTTTCCTTAAATTTCCTAGTGTGAGTCTCTAGAAGCTTATCACAGGGCATTTTCTATTGGTTAGTTTGGGAGACCTCATTCGAGGATATGGATACTTACATGCTTTTTTTGCAAACGCGTGTTAAGGATGGTATGTTTTTAGTGTGTTAAGTATTCCAAATAATATTTCTTTTGTAAATACAAGCCTATGCTTACATTACAATTTATGATTAATTTTAATCTTGCTTGCTCAGAGATTTGTAAAATTATATATATTTAGGTTTAGTTTTAACGATATATAAGTGAACAAACAAGAGCGGGGAGCTACCTTGTACCATCGTGCACTTTTTTTTCTTTATTGGTTATTGACCTGAGGAAAACTAAAGCCATTGTAGAGAAAACTAGTTGGGTGTATTGCAAGTAGTGGCCTGGGCGGGGGTGGGGGGTGGGGGGGTGGGGGAGGGCAGGGCAGGACAGTGAATTAACTAATATGTTAGTATCTGCAATAAGCATCAACATGCAACTTGGTTGTTAATATTTTTTATTCTACAAACCTTTAGGACTGTTTGAGACCACTTACAAAAATAGGAAAACACTATGGAAATTTGATTTCAGTTGAATTTCATTCACAGGGTATTTTGGTATAAATACAATGATTTTAAATAATAGATATTCTAATCCTGAAAAAGAGAGCGTTTATCATTTTTTAAAGTCTTCTTTTAAGGCCTGAGGTAGGATTTTTCTAATGTATGGATAGATTTATTATTGAAAGCAATATTATTCTCTGGCTTGCTGGAGACTTCCTTATGCAAGAGATCATTTAATAAGGACAGTTACTGAATAAAGAGGAAAAAAAGTAATTAAAACATCACATACTCTGTGAATTTGGCAGGCCCAAAACAATTTGAATGAAATTTAGATTAATAAATCACATGACTGGTGATTTAAAATCTCAACCACTACTGTTAGGAGAAAATTAGTTTCTGCTTTTATCCTCTATATTAGCTTTTTGGTCTGGAGTTAAGCAAAATAAACATCAGTTCAAAAAATAACCAAAATGTGTTTAAGTCTACAAGATTATAACATATTTATACATTACTTATGATATATTGACTTACACATATTAAAGTACTGATTAAAATTGAGGCATGCATTAAAATAACTACTCATATGTTTTATTATAATTTTCATTTTATTCTAACTTATTATAAATGTTATTTTAAATACTTTCTATCACTTAGAAATCCTATTCATGCCTTTAGGTCTAATTATTATCTCTTTCTTTTTTTTAAGATTTTATTTATTTATTCATGAAAGACAGAGAGAAAGAGAGAGAGAGAGAGAGAGAGAGAGAGAGAGGGAGAGAGAGACAGAGACACAGGCAGAGGGAGAAGCAGGCTCCATGCAGGGAGCCTGATGTGGGACTGGATCCCGGGTCTCCAGGATCATGCCCTGGGCTGAAGGGGACGCTAAACCACTGAGCCATCAGGGCTGCTCCATTATCTCTTTCCATATGACTTCTAAGCCTTCTTGGCTGTACATATCTAAATTTATAAAAATCTATATTTATACTTAAACCAATCTCTAAATCTGAATCTATACTTACAACTCTATCTCCATCTATCTACCTACCTATCTATTTATCATCTGTGTATGTAGGTGAAGTTACAGAAATCTGTGGATTAAATCTTAAAAATCTCCTCTGGCATTCACCTCTGTATTTTGAACTACTGACCTGATGGTTTGTCATATATGATGTTCCAGATCTCTAATTGAATATATCTTAATCTTATATTTTTCTCCTGTGGACTTAAGGCAGATTTTGTCCTGACTCTCTGTTTATTCTAATAGTACCATATGCTTAATTTAATCACTAGCAGCCAAGGCTCCTAAACTATTTCTTTTTTTTTTTAAAGATTTTATTTATTTATTCACGACACACACACACACACACACACACACACACACACACACACACAGAGGCAGAGACAGGCAGAGGGAGAAGCAGACTCCGTGCAGGGAGCCCGACGTGGGACTCGATCCCGGGTCTCCAGGATCAGGCCCTGGACTGAAGGCAGCGCCAAACCACTGAGCCACCGGGGCTGCCCTAAACTTCCTATTTCATAAATAACAAAGCTTTGGTCAAATTTTGCTATTGGCAGAATAATTCTCAACTGAATTTCTGTCTTGACTTTGGACACAAAAATGCAGTATGTTATATTTTTTTTTATACATTCAACAGATACTATTAAAAACCTACTCTTTTTCAGGTACTGAGACAATAGAAGGGGTAAGCCTGATACTCATCCTGAGCTCAAATATCTTAGAATTTAGATGGTAAAACCAATGTTAAATAATTGCATAATGATCCACTGATACTCGTGCATCCTTAAGCTAATTTTATTCTACTTGCCTTGTAAGAAAAGCTAAACCATCACTTCCTTCTAAGGAATTTTCCTTGTTCTACTCTTAATCTCCCATAGCCTGATAGTTTACCCTGTACCTATACTGCCAACCTCCAAGCCAATTTTAAATTATTTAACATCATTTAATTGATCATAAACTCATCAAAGAATATTCAACTCTGAATATCCACAGCTCCCAAAAGCAACAGGAAATCAATAAATGTGGTGAATTTAAATGTGTATAAAACCACCAAGTGCCCATGTTTAATCAGAAAGTATTTTCAAATTTCTTTCTGCTGTGTTTTTCTGCTGCTTTCATTGTTTTTATTCTTCATTACCAAGAAATTATAGAGTTGTCATGCTGCCTTATAATTATTCACTAACATTAATGCATGTTGGATTATTTTACTACATGTTATGAGGATAATAATAAAATCAAGAAAGATGCATAGTACACAAATGAGTCTAGAAATTACTCCAGGCAATTCTTCACATCTTTGTGAATATATATATACAGTAGGTGAGCATATAGAATAAGTAGAACCTAATTAACTTAATTCCTTGTTTTCCTCTGTGTGTGTGTGTGTGTGTGTGTGTGTGTGTATGGAAATTAGTGACTAAAAACAATGTATGCAGAATTCATATTATGTAAATGTATATATTTTAAAGAGAAGAATAGAATTTCATTGTTTGATCATTTTCATATTCATCACACTATCTCTCCAGTGCAAATCCTCCCTAAAGAATGACAATGTGTTACCACACATGGGATTAAATATGTCCCACCCTAAGTAAAGTCGCAAAAGCATAAGCCTTTTCTCTTGGGAATTTAATGTTACTGAATTTCTTTTCAAAATTCCCAGGTCTCCAATCTATAAAGGGTTCATGATTGATTGGTTTACTGCTAGGTAATGGTGGTGTTATTCTTAAAAAATAACACTGGTTATTATACCAGTGTCACAAATAATGGCACTTGGAAAGCTGCTTAGTCCTAATGGTAGTCCTATTTATTTCATTGGATGAAAATACTCCTAAGTGAGCAAAAATGGTATAGTTGGAAAGATGCCATTTTCATATAATAAAGGGTAGACTGTTACAGTAGTTGCTCATTGAGATGCAACTAGTGATTGTATTATTTTCATGGTTACCTGCTATTCTTCTTTCTCAAATTCATTTAAAGGAAAAGTCATGTCATATACTTAAGCTGACCTTGTTTTCACAGAGGTCTTAAAATGTAAATGAGTGCATATCTGTATATCAACAAATAGCCCACAAAAAGTAAATATTTTTTATTATACATTCTTTCACACCTAACCATTTATGGCTTAATAAACTATCCCTCTAATGAAGTTTCAATATTCAAATATAGCTTTTAATCAATTTGCTAAATGACAGTTAAGCAAGTTAGTCACATTAGCCACATCTTGGTGCGCCCATATAGAAGGAACATATCAATTAAAAATTAACCAAAGTTTGTCATTAAAATGGTGCTTGGCATCTTGTTATTAATTGTCCCTATACTCAGAGCCTGACTGGCAACTGAGAACTTGAGAAATACAATGACTGTAACATGAAGATGAGGGAATGTCTTTTTCCAGAGAATTGTCCTATGTACCCTGGTAACACCGATGTGAAGTGCTCAAGGGCTGTCTTTCTTTCTTTTTTTAAGATTTTATTTATTTATTCATGAGAGACACACACAGAGAGAGAGAGGCAGAGACATAGGCAAAGGAAAGAGCAGGTTCCATGCAGGGAGCCCTATGTGAGACTTGATCCCTCAGGCCCTGAGCTGAAGGCAAACACTCCACAGCTAAGCCATCCAGGCATCCCACAAAGGCTGTCTTTAAAGTGACTTTCACATGTTAGAGTCATTTAATAAGGCCATTAGCAATAAATACTTTCATAATATATCAGAGTATTTGAATAGATGAACACTTGGGAAATACACATTTGAGTAGAAGTTCTAGGAAATATGTAATCTCAGGGTTTTCATCAGAGAAACCCACTCTGCAGATAAGTGTTATTTCAGACACATACACATGTGCAATTATTTGCATAAAGATTATTTTTCAAAAGTTTTAGCAAAACCATAAAAGGTAATAGTTTTTTTATGACACATGTAGTTTGGTGAGTAAAAATACAAGAGCATGTATAGCCCAATAAAAAAAATGTTAGTCAATTTAAGGATAGTGAATTTTATTTTGAATGCAGCATCAAAGATATAGAAACACACTTATAGCCTTGATATTACTTTCAGAACCTCCGTATCCTCTGCTATTTGCTCTTATTTCTTATATTCATTTCCAAAGTATTCAAATTGTTTCCTTGAGAAAATATTTACAAACTGTTTTTGAACTTGGGAGTATTCACATATTGAAGTGTTCTTTTATATTAATAAAATGGCTGTGGTATAATTTTCTTGTTTGCAGTTCTTTCCTTGATATCTCAATTTGCCAGCATGGCTGAAGATACTAAACATCTTGAACATAGGCCCCATTAATTTCTCAGTTGGTGAATTTGTGTGTGTGTGTGTGTGTGTGTGTGTGTGTGTTGATCAAGTCATTTTGTTAGGGTGAAGATACTTCACCCAAATTCAATGAGCTGATTGGCTTTTAAGAATTTATTTTTTAACAAGAGAAAGTATGCCTCTTTTCATAGAAAAAAAACATTTTGACTATTAAAATGACCTTGCCTATGTATGCCATCTGTATACAGTAAGATTGAAAATGGATTATGAGACTAGAATTTGAAGAAATATCAGGTACAGGTCATCTTCTGAAACGAAAGCTAATTGAACCAGTATAAGAGGAAGCAGAGGGCAGCCCCAGTGGTGCAGTGGTATAGTGCCACCTGCAGCCCAGGGCATGATCCTGGAGACCCTGGATCGAGTCCCATGTTGGGCTTCTCCCTCTGCCTGTGTCTCTGCCTCTCTCTGTCTCTCTCTGATTGAATAAATAAATTTTAAAAAGGAGGAAGTGGAATAACCATTCTCAGGCATAGAGGACTTCTTAGTGTTGTTGTCAAAGACACAAGACTAACTGTAAAGATTAAATGTGATATGTAAAACATGGAAAAGGGAGGTAGAGATGCAACAAATATGTGTATCTTTGTTTCCTACATTTTGTATGGAATGGGATGTACTGAGTATACAAAATAATGTCCAGTATTCAGCTGATGCCTTGATTCTTACCAGTGACTAGGATAGACAATGATAGGAAGTGTGAAGTGTGTTATCACAGGCTAGAGTTTTACACCTGGAATATATCCTTGGGTTTCCTGTGGTTGTTGAGGTGTTGAGAACATTGGGAGTGGTGAGGAACACCAAGTAAGAGGAAATCAGTGTCAGCCTCATCCTGGCTGGGTCAAGTTCTGCCATCAAGTGCTGAGCATAGACATGAAATGTTGGAGACATTAGGTGCATAAATTTGGCATTTATAGGAATGAAGTCTGGGGTGGAGAAGGAAGGCTACATGATTTCCAGAGTCTCTGCAAAATAAAAATACAGGGTCTCTTATTCATGGTTATTAAGAATCTCAAGACTATGACAGAAGAGTGTTAAACCAAGTATGGGCCTTTCTGTGTGCAGAACCCTGGGCACTCACACACACATTAAGGTGGCATGGGGTGGGGGTGGAGTGAAAGGCTCCACATCAAGGCATATTTTCATTCTTTAAGAGAATGACAAATATGGGAATCATGTTAATTCAGATTATTGTTATATTTAATTGATTTTTCCCCCATTTTGCTTTATAAATCTTTTGGTTTCCTGTGGTAAAATAATGAACAGAGAGTCTCTTCTCACATATCCAAGTAGAAATAGTTTTCATGTCTCATTGTTTTTACTTGATTATTGAATGCACAGTGCAACATAGTGACTTAATAATGTCTCTTACTTTATTTAATATGAATTAATGATTTTGTAATCTTAGCTTGTAGTCTACTCTAGCGCACAGGCCAATGAGTAATGTAAAGGATAATTTCATCATCCAAATTCAGGGAGATTGTATGGTGCATTAAAAATTACATTTGGGTTGTCTTATCAACATATATGTGACCATAAGTGAATCAACTAAATTATTTAAGTCTAACCTGTAAAATTAATATTGTCTATGCGTCTGCCATGTGAGTCAAGCTATTTAAAAGAATATGCACATTTCACTATTTGTAAATCAAGGGTCTTTAAATTTCCTTCCATGCTAACATTGATATAATGTGTGTGTGTGCATGTGCACCTTTGTTGTAAAGAATTTCACCAAGGGTGTAAAGATCAGGGAATGGACCATAGCCTCTAAGAATTGCTTTTTGTTAACCAAGTGAAGGAGAAAAAGCCAGCGATCATTGAGGAACAAAAGAGAAAAAAAAAAACTAATTTACTCTTTTCTAATTCTAAGGCTATTAAACCATGTTTGGCAGCTAGATACTTATATTTCCAAAACAAATAAAGGTCTTTGCTGGGGTTAATTACAAAGAAATGAAAGTAGTATCTTTTCTGATCACATCACAGCTGTCATTTCTCTAACAACAACACATTTCAAATTAGAGGCCATGAAACACCTCGGCCCTATTGTTGGGGCCAGAACCTTTTCAGATTATACTTTCTGTGCCTAAGAAATGACTGTTACAGGCAATTTACCCACAAGTTTCAGGAGATAATATATACACACAACTTTTTTTCCTTAGATATTAAAAAGGCTCTGAATTTGCAAGTCTACAGTGATACATCTGAACCCCAGTTATTCATGATAATTTCATGGAGGAGGTTTTCACAAGGACAGATGCGTAGCCTCCACTTCCAGAGATTTCGAATAACTGATAGGGATTTGCGCACACTTGCACAAATTACTGTTTAAATTCCTCAAATAAGGGGCAGTCCGGGTGGCTCAGTGGTTTAGCACCACCTACAGTCCAGGGTGTGATCCTGGAGACCTGGGATCGAGTCCCACGTCGGACTCCTTGCATGGAGCCTGCTTTTCCCTCTGCCTGTGTCTCTGCCTCTCTCTTTCTCTGTGTCTCTCATGAGTAAATAAATAAAATCTTAAAAAGAATTCCCTGAATAATCTCAATATTTAGGGTAGTTTGGGAAATCACTGGTTCCAGTCTAGATGTGTTTAACTTCTACTGTCCATAGAGGCAGAGAGGAGGAGAATTCATGCTTTGGGAAGGAGAGATCAAAGTGCTCCGAAATCCTAAACAATGGCATCCTTTCCCTTCGTGTTTGATATCTTACCTCTGGAAGCTTTAAAGATGAAAAGCCAAGCCTGCTGGATCACTTTTCTGCTAGAATGGCAAAACCCTAGACAGGGGTGGCTTTTGGGGGTTGGGGTAAAGTCACAAGATGCTATATTTAGGTGAAGATGAAGGGACATCCAGTGAACCTGTGACAAGTAGAAGGAACATCACTGAAAGGGTGCCCTAAAAGTAGCCTGGAGCTGCTGCTGTCTGATAAATAATGGTAAGTCCAAACTGCATAGTGAGTGACTCTGAGTTAACACATTTATGGAATAAAGCACAGAGCACACAGCTCTTGTCTCCAATACACATGGCTGGTCCTGGTGAGGAGAAAAGTTAGAAAAAGGATCATATAATAGGATTCACAAAATAATACAGTTTCGTTAGCAGAATCCAAAACTGCTACAGTAAACAGCCTCCTACTGTGGAACACTAAAGGGCTGTTATTACAGCAGGATCTTAAGAGCCAACAGCATGGAAGCTGGGATCCAAAGAGCTTGAACCCAACTTTGGACCCTACTGCTTACAAACTGGGCAACACCGACAAGTCTCTGTTTTTCTAGGCTCAATTCCCTCACCTATAAAATGGGAATATTATAATTACCTAACTTGAGAGGATGTTTGAAGTCTTCATTAAGTTAAAAACAAAGAGTGGTTAGTATGTAGTAAGTACTCAATATATGTCGGTGATTAGAATTACTTTCATGTATTAAAACTCTGATAGACCAAAAAAGAAAGAGAATATTACCAGTAATTTAGCACTTACTATGCTAAACAGCTTATAACTCAGAGCCAGTGGGATAAACCCGCTATCAGGAGCTGTGAAGGGGATGACTTACCACCAGGCACATTTCCATCTGTTGCTGTTGATTAAACATGCTGTTGGAATTAAAGTTGTCACACACTAATTATAAAGCCAGCGATGGCTAATTCATATGCCTTTGAAATATACTCCCAAAGTAGCAGGTAAACAATGTCGGCAATTACAGCATCTCATTAATTCTGTAAAATGTGATAATATTAGTTTGAATTAGGTGGTTAATAGTCCCCTTTTCCAGAAAAAGTGACAATTATAGGGGTTGAAAAGCTTCCAATCTGCTACCAGATGTGAAATTTAAGTATAAAGGAGAATTCTAGAATTTGAAGCAGGGAGGTTTTCCTTGGCAAGCCACATCTATGTTGAGCTTAGTTTGATAACACAAATGCCACTTGGATAGTAGAAAAGTTCGGTTTGCTCCAGGTTTCAAAGAAATCATTGCCCAGACGGTCAGACAAATGGAGAAATCGTTTGTACCTCCCCAGTCACTGTAGCTATCCTGAATTTCACTAGGCTGGTGCTATAAGCCAAAACCAAAATAATTCCAGTTCACAGAACATCAGGCCAGCTGTGGGCCATGCGTCTATTGTCTGGGTGATTAATGCCCCAGCTGAGACTGGGAGGAACAAGAATAAAAAGGTCATGGAAGATCCTTTCCTTCCACATTTCTTGTTAAACAAGCTTCTTATGGTCCTTTTACCACTGGGAACATTTCTAATTCCTTTGACTAACAGGCCATTTTTTATAATACATATTCTTCCATATTTACACCAGCAAATTTTAGAATCCTCCAAGTGTGCAGATGTTTTGTAAGATTCCCTTTTAAAGACTATTTGCTACTGAGAAAAAGAAATACCCCCTGATTCCCTAGGGTATATTTATTTGCCCTAAATATAAATACATGAATTAATAAACTCAAAGGCAAAGCATATATGTTAAAAATAAATTAAAATAAATCTAACTGCTGCTCCTTTCTTTAAAAATAATTTATGGCCACATTATGTTTGTATTTAATATAGCCTTCAGTGTTTTTTTAAAAAAACAGTTCATCATTGTTTAAAAGAAAAAAAAGGAACTAGCAATTATTGAGTACTTACCACCAGCCAGTCTCTTCACTTGCATTCTTTTATTTAATATTCATCTTTATTTATTTTTTAAGATTTTAATTTTAAGTAATTGCTACACCCAACATGAAGCTTAAGCTCACAACCCTGCAATGAAGAGTAGCATGCTCTGCCAACTGAGCCAGCCAGGTGCCGCTAATATTCTCCTTTAAAGTGAGTATTTTTATTTCCATCTTAAAGGAGACAAAAGGGAGACCTTGAGAAACTCAAACAAGGTTGACTCCCAAATCAGAAAACTTTCCAGTACCTCTTGCTACTTCAGGCCTCTGCTGTTTACACTGTCAACAAACGATAAAAGAAAAAAAGAAATGAAAACCCTATATGAGCATGGCACATCTGGGGAACTGTTTGATATACCAGGTGATAGAAACCAGCACAGACAAGTCATATGTTCATCCTGAGGTGCTTGAGATACAGTACTGAAGAAAATAGGTGAGTTGTCCTCCAGGTGAGAGCCAGCAAATTGTTACCAAACTTCAATGGCAATAAGCAAGGCAGATTATTTTAAAGGGAAATTAATATTACATTTTAAAATAATGGAAGATCCAGAGACAACAGGATGCAGATCAAGAGAAGATTTGGAAAAGCAATCAAGAAGAGGCTATATAATGAGTACCAATGTTTTGGAAATTTAATTTTAGTGATACTTTCTCCAAGGCCAGGTTTGAAGGTTTTTATAAATCATAATGGACTGGACACATACTAGGCTACATTGAGAATCCAAATATTATTTTCTTCATCTTATAGAGAAAGTTCTTTAAGTAGGCTCCATGTCCAGAGTGGAGCCCAACATGGGCCTGAACTCATGACCCTGAGATCAAGACCTGAGCGGAGATCAAGAGTTGGACACTTTACCGACTGAGCAGGATAGTTAGACTGCCTTATTCCCATAACTTCTATTTCCAAAGAGCTTTTAATGATTGAATCTTTTCATTGTCTGTCTGGAAAGAGAGCATATGCACACAATAAACTCTATCCATTCTCCAGTCCAGGATTCACATCTGCAGTACCTACCACTTGGAATAGAGCAAATACTTTTGGTCAATTAAATTCAATCAGGTAATTTTTGTAGGCAAGAATCTTAGAATCATAGCCCAGATATTGAAGGACCCTTGGAGATCACAATCTAATTTCCTTAACTCAATTCAGTTTTTCCTCATTTGCTATTCATAATCTCCCAAACTGGTGTCAATGTATAAATATACTTGTGGAGTGGGTCAATTCATTACCAAAGCAGAACAGACCTTCATGCCATCTCTGCACTGTGTTATGTTCTGAGAATTCTTTGTGATAGTAACAACCAGCCAGGATGATTTGTCTGCCCCAGTGGGATTCTATATCACTTAAAAAGCCACTATTTCAGCATCTACATTGATAAATAGACATAATAACATGATGGAAGACTTTTAATTTCATATCATGACTTCTACTTTAGGAGATCACACAATGCTGCTGATTAATGCATGTGATTGAAAATAAGTGACATCATGAAATCAGATTAAGACTAACATCAGATGAGCTCAATATTGTTCAAGTTTCCTTTGCTCTGTTTTAAAAAAAAAAAAACAAACCAAACGTAAGCCTCCTTTCAAAAAACCTTCATTTTTTTCCCCTTGACATCTTATAGGTGTTCTTAAAAAAAAAATATATATATATATATATAACATATATATATAATATATAATAATATATTATTTATTTATTTATTAGAGAGAGAGAGAGAAAGAGCAAGGGGTGGGGGCAGAGGGAGAGGGAGAGAGCACATCTCAAGCAGACTCCCCACTGAACAAAGAGCCTGATATGGGGCTCAATCTCATGATGCAGAGATCATGACCTTTGTGAAGTCAAGAGTTGGATGCTCAATCAGTTGAGCCACCCAGGCATCCCTCTTTAAAAGTGTTCTAAAGACACACAATTTCTAAATACTGTATTAAAATTTTTTTCAGCCACCCAGATTCCTCACATAATAATCCCCTTTGTAAGGGGATCCAGGTGTCTGAAATAAAAATGAAGAACAGAAGATTTTTTTAAAAAACTGTTTAATGTTAGGCCAGAGATAAGGCCCTCTCATCAGTGACAGTGACAGTGCTTAGGCAGCAAACTAGTAAATTTTTCACCTACAGAAAAGCATAATGGAAAGATATTTTAAAAGGACATGTAGGAGAAAAAGGCTTCTTTTACATGAAAATGTAGAAAAAAGGTAAAGTACGATATGCAGATCTTGATTTAGCCTTTTCTTGTGATACAGTTTTCTAAACATATTTAAATGTTCAATTGCAATATATTGTACCTTATGTTAATCAGTTGTGTCAGTGCTAACCTCAGAGTGGAATTAAACTGAAATTAGACATGGCTGTTCTTGGATTAATTTGCAATGGGGTGTGTGTGTGCGCACATGTATATATGTATAAGCATGTGTATATATATATGTTTATATATTTTTAGTGATGATATTTTATGTGCTTAAAACCCATTCATTTGGTAAAGAAAGATTAACGTCAGAAAAGAAGAGAATAAAAATGGGATTTTGTAATTCATAAAGATATACATATTCATCCTTTTTTTTCTTTTTTTTTTTTTTTTTTGAGACAATGAATGAATCATTGGTTTTTAGCCAAAGAAGTTTGAAAAACTTAAACGGAGTGAATTGATATTTGATTCTTTTTAAATAAGGAATTTAGATTCAGAAAGTGAGATTTACAGTGGCTGGCCAAATTAAAGTTTGAGTTTTTCATTAGTTGCTTACTATTTTTTTTAATGATTTTCAATAATGTGTGGTAGATATAGACTTAGCAAGACATAATGCAGGCTTTGGGGCTAGATTTTGGAGACATCCTATGGAATTTGGAGGATCATGATAGTCCATGTGGACATAGAAGTCTTTGAGATATTAACGAGTCGTGTGTATCTTCCAAAGTGGTAGAAAACTTTTGCAAATGATACCCCATGTCAGTAATGCACTCTAAGTTCAAGGAGTGGATTACATTATCTTGGAAAACTATACCGTCTTTCACTAGTAGTCTTGTGTTGTTGCCTTGTAATGTTTGCTTCAGAGCCAGGCAATCAGATGTGTTATTCAAAAAGACAATAAAAATTCACTCACAGACTCCTTATTAGAACTCATGATAACCAGCTAAGGACTTTCATTAATCATATTGATGAGAGGACCAAATGGAAACCAGACTTATGCTGGGATTTTCACAGCTCTCTTCATAGATAAAGGGAAACTACTCACATTTTGGGACTCATCAAATCCCACAAATGGAGTTATTTGCCTTTCAGCTTCTCAGTTGAATGTGGAAATATTTTCGCCTCATATCATTAGATTACTCCCTTTACATTTCTTACTACTGGAATAATCTGGAATAATGTCTTCTGTAGATAAAATTGTTTTCTCTGTTTCTTCCACAGTTGGAATACAGACCACTACTCTATATCATAATTCCATTGGCTTTTTTTTCCCATTTGCTTTCTAAATTATTTTTGGTGATCTCCTTAGACTTAAAATATCTATTAATAATAATACGTTAGAGAGAACATCCATTATATTTGGAGGCCTATATCATGGTTCAAATGTCTCCCACTAACTAGTATAATGTTGTTCATACAACTTAAATATTCTCTGTATTGGATTTGCAAGATTATGATAATTATTTTAGGCTGAAAATGATTAAGAGTAGAGAGAGTACTCCAAAGAAGCAGAAACAATAGGAGATTAGATAGATAGACATATAGATAGATGATAGATAGGTAGATATAGATAGATGTAGAGGTAAGTGTAGGCATAGGTGTAGGTATGATTTGACAGATGTAAATTGAAATAGAGGGAAAGAGAGATTATGATGGAGGCTGAGAAGTTCCACAGTTTACTGTCTGTAAGCAGGAGCTCCAGGAAAGAAGATGGTTTAATTCAGTCCAAGCCAAAGGGCAGGAGAAGATGAAATGAGATGTCCTTGCTTAATCCTGAGCAGGAAAAAAGGGATGAATTTGTCCTTTTTCCACCTTTTGTTCTATTAAGGCCCTCAAAGGACTGAACGGTGCTCACCCATATTAAAGAGGACCATCTAATTTAAAGAGTTCACTGATTCAAATGTTAAACATCTGGAAACACCTTCTCAGACACAAGACAGAAATTGAATCTGTGCACCCCATGGCCAGTCAAGTTAACCCATGAAATTAACCCTTACAAGTCTACTCCTTGTCAACTTGGTACCCGTATGCATCTCCTTAAACTACACTTAATCTCCAAATAAGGACAGAAACAAGGTGGGTCATAACACTGGCTAACTTGATACAAGTATCCTGCATTTAACCAAAAATACAAAAACCCTTTCCCCAGAAGAGGCAGTAAAGTCCTTGAGTGATGTTTACTGTTCTTGATATTCCATAACTTAAATATTATGATATAAAGTTGGTGTATATATATATATATATGAATATAAATACATACATATACACATACAAACATATTCATAATAATTGCTGACAGCAAACTGCTTTTGGTGGGCCTATGGACATCTATGGAGCAAAGGCATTTGCCAGATTAATAGCTGCATACTAGGTACCAGGAGATGTGTTAATTTGCTGAAGCAATGAAACCACATCTGGTGCAACAGCTGCAATTGGAATCACCACCTGGTTAAATTTATGATAATCTGCTGTCATTTTCCAAAATTCATCTGACTTCTGCACAGGACAAATAGGAGAGCAGAATGGGTGTGTGGTGGGAATCACCAACTCCACATCTTTCAAGGCTTTGACAGTGGTACTAATCTCTGTAATTCCTTCAGGGATACAATATTTCTTTTCATTTACTATTTTATTAGTAAACACAGTTCTAATGGCTTCCAGTTGGCCTTTCTAACTATAAAATCCCTCACTCTGCAGATCAGGAAACCAATGTGGGGATTCTAACAGCTGTTAAAATGTCTATTCTAATGATATATTCTTGAACTGGGGAAATAACCACAGGATAGGTTTGGGGAATCATTGCACCCACTGTGAGATAAACCAAGCTAAAACACCATTGATCACCTGACCTCCATAAACCCCTACCCTGAATGGTGGCCCAAAGTGATGTTTTGTGTCTCCTGAAATTGTATCAGTTCATAGCCAGTGTCCTGTAGGCCCTAAGAGGTCTGACTGGTTCCTATCTCCCAGTGCACAGTTACCCTGGTAAAAGGCAATAGGTCCCTTTGGGTAAGACTGAGAGGAATACTAATACATTTTTGGTAGTGTCCCAGAGTCCTTCCTTAAGGGAACTTGGCTTCTCTTCATTCAAAGGACTCTGGATCTATAAACTGCCTCCAGTTTTGGAATTGATCAAAGGCCATGACTCTGTTTTTATAATTCAGGTTAGACTTTTGTTCATTTTACCTGGAACTTTTTGCTTCTACGTATCAAATAATTTTGTAGGCTTTCTATCTACTTTACTTTTAGGAATTCTGGACCATCTAACCAGTATCATAGATTACATGAGTCAGAATATTCTGATTGCTGCTTTGATTCTGCTATTCATTTCTGTAACCACACCCACCTTGCCTTTGGTGGTTGTGTGCCAACACCTGGTTCCTCTCACCCTAGGGTCCACTTACTCCTACTGCATTTAGTTTTTCCAAATGAAAAAAAAAAAAAAAAGATTTCCCAAATGAAACTGCAGTTCCCCCTGTAAAGTCTAGTCTGTAGACAAAAGTGATCATAATGCTCTTCAAGAATCCTAGGGCCTCCTTCACATACTTACTTCTTACAGTGTTGGTGAAAGTCATGCCTTCTGGACCTTCCCAGTGTGGGTGGGTAGGTCTTACATGACAAATCTGCTCTAACATGCCAATCTCCCTGAGGCTTTAAATCTCTTCTACATTAAACTGAAGCCTATCTGGCATCTCCAAATCCACTCATATGAGTCAGCTTTTGCTCCATGTTTCAGCCAATCAACCCAACAAATGCTAGAGCCCTTTCCAATTCTCTGAGCCACAACGATCAGTGTAGAATCTCTACTTAGTGAGCTCGTGGTCAATAAATTCTGTCTGATATAAATGTAAGTTCCTTCCACCATTATCCCACATTCCTAGTATCCATTCTCACCCATGTTCCCTGGATTTCCATCTTTATAAATGAGAAAATGTAAGTAGTTCTTTTGGAGTGTAACATCCCTTATCATGGGTTATATTATACTTCACCTTTAAAAACCTGCTGGGATGTGAGTCTAGTTACAGATGCAGAAGCAAAGAGAGGTCCTGAGATAAATATTGTCTTCCATGATAACAATTTTAGGGGAGCCATTACCATTTCCTCCAGCCATGCAAAGTTAATTCCTTCACTGGCAAGTGGAAAGGCATATACCACTGTGAGCAGAGAGGCTGATACAGTGGGGACAATATACTACTGCCACTGGAAAGGTGGGAAGTCCACTTCCATTTGGGGTGGGGAGACTTCCTCCACTGGTAAAGAGGATTCATCTGAAATTAGAAGCTCAGTGTCACTAGCTTCATCAGGATCTTCCCACACATCCTCTTCCCAATTTATGGAATCTCACTGTTTATCAATGCCATCAATTGAACAGTAGGCATCTGGTGATTCTGGAAGTTCAGCTTGTGTTGTTATTCAGCCAATCACAGGATGATGTTTTCCATTTCATTTTCAGCAATTTTAGTCTTGCAGTTTTCACTCCTTCAAGGCACACCTAGAAGTTTTTACTGTTATCTGTGCTTGACTTGAGATAAGAATTCAAATCTTTGAATTTCGCTTTTCACCACTTTGTCCAGAGACATTAGGAGGAATCAAACAGTTTCATTATATTCCTTAGTTTTCCAAATATGTTCCAAAAGATTATACACAGAGTCATCTAGTCCCCTTTTTCTTATAGGTGATCGATTAGATATCTAATGCAAATATTTTGCATATCTTTATAAATAGTTCTTGCTATGGATGATAAATGCTCTACTACCAGAAATTGAGTTATTAGTATCTTTTTAAATACAATCAGATTAGAACAATTGCAGAGACTCCAGAACCAATTCAGAAAACTCATCTTTACTACTCTCTTCTAGAACCACTCTGGGTACCAATATCTGTTAGGGTTCTATGGAGAAACAGAAAAAATAAGATCTCTCTATATATACTTATAGATATCCTTTTATTTATTGTGAGGTATTATCTCACATGATTATAGAGAATGAGTAGTCCCACAATCAGGCATCTGCAAGCTGGAGACCCAGGAAAGCTGGTGGTATAATTAAGTCAGAATCTGAAAACAGAAGATTAGATGAGATGTCCCAGCTCAAATGTGAGGCAGGAGGAGTTGACTACTTCACTCCCTCCACCTTTTGTTCTCTACTTAGGTTCTCAAAGGACTGGATGATATCCACCCACATTGAAAAGGGCCATCTACTTTATAGAGTCCACTAATTCAAATGTTCATCTCATCTGGAAACACTTTCATAGACACACCCGGGAATAATGTTGAATCTGGGCACTGAGGCTAGTCAAACTGACACATAAATTAACCATCACAAGCAATTTGTCGGTTTATGAAAATGTTAAGGCCATCCCAGTTCTAATATTGCTTGTTATTAATAATCTGTATTACCCAGGAAAACAATGCCACTTTTTTTTGATTCTGATCTTTGCTTCTGTAGCAAACACATATTACACATAGTGAATATAGGATCCTACATCCCTCTAGGGATCAAAGATAAAGATATTTAAACTCAAGTGTCAGAATTGAATACTTTTGTTATGATTCCTTTTAGTTTTGAAATGGCTACATTTAACTTGAAAATATTTACTTACACTATACTGCATCTCAACCTTTTAAAGGAGTGGAAAGCTATTTATATATTTTAAAGGACCCAATTGACATTCCCATTTCTTGAGGAAACCAAGATCAAAACAAGGAAGTGACTTTCCCTAAATTACATACACTGAAACCCAGATAGCCTGACTGTATACTAGGCTTCTGCCCTGTAGAGTTCATGTATGTGCTTGGAATGTGCTGTATTTTTTTTTTCTCTTTGGGTATTTAGCAAGTGTCCAAATGCTTATGAAATATTTGTTGAATAAACAAATGAGTAGATAATTGATTTGTTTGTCAGAAAGATTAGGTATTCTAATAGAATGTAATGGAATATTTATTTTCTTAGCAATGTTACTATATCTACTTAAATGTCCTTTACTATAAATCTCTTCCGGTGAGAAAACAAACACATGTATTACGTGGGCTGACTACTGCAATGGGAAATATAATGGGTGTTGTTTTTCCAGACTCATGAATATTGGAAATGACATTTCTTATTTTTTATTATAATGCTTTTTTTTTCCACCTGCTTCCTGCAAGTGCTGGGGATTGCACTGACATAAAAAGATGATGTAGTAGTTCGGCATATATCAGTGGGTAAACTTACTAGCAAACTTCAACCATCTATTCCTCTTGTTGAGGCTCTATAGATAATTGTTACAGAAAGGAAAATTCCCATTCTGACAATATTCATAGTACAAATAATAAATAGCATCTGAAAATGTTAAGCATAAATATTTTTATGTAGCTTTAATTTTTATTATTAAATATTATTAAATATTATACATAAATGCAATAAAAAACAAGGCTAAGGCAAGCAGATAGACCTGAGAGAATGAGATTATAATTCTCAAAAATGTAGGCTATGGTATATTATTTTAACCCTCAAAATCAATGGACTCAATGAATAATTATATATTGCAGATGAAATATATTATAGAAGACACTTTATGTTCATGAGCCATTCTCAAATAAATAGAATATATAGGTGTGTGACACAGATGTCACAGATCTAATCTAGGTCTTGATATGGATAATGCAAAACCCAATGTTTGGACTCCACCCCCCCCCATAAGGTTTTCATATTTTAAATTTTTTTTTGAGGTGAAATACATATGACATGAAATTTCTTTTTTTATCTCAAATATTTTCTCTCATTCTGTAGCTTGTCTTTTCACTTTATTAATAAGGTTCTTTGCTACACAAACATTTTTAATTTGATGAAGTACAATTTAATTATTTTTTCTTCTGTTGTCCATGCTTGTGGTGTCTAAGAATCCATTGCCAAATCCAGTGGTCATGCAATTTATCCATATGTTTACTTCTGTTAGTTTTATAGTATTATCTTCTATAGTTAGGTTGTTGATCCATTTTGAGTTAATTTTTTATAGATGTAAAGTAGGAGTCTAAATTCATTCTTCTATATATAGATTCATTTTCCTGCAGATGTTGCAGTACCATTTGTTGAAGATACAATTCAATTACCACCAAATGGTCTTCACTTGCTTGTCAAAAGGCAATTGGCCATAATATGTATGGGTTTATTTCGGACACTCAATTCTATTCTATTGGTCTATATAGCTATTTTATGCTAGTCCCACACTGTTGGGAAACTTGCGTTTTAGTAAATTTGGAAATCAGGAAATGTGAGTCCTCTGACTTGGTGCTTTTCTTCAAGATTGTTTTAGCTTTTCGGGTACTTTGCAATTCCACATGGATGTGAGAAGCACTTTTGCAGTTTCTGTAAACAAGGTTGTTGGAATTCTAACACAGATTGCTTTTATATCTTAACGATGTTAAATGATCCAATCCAAGAGTGTGCAATATCTTTCAATTATGTAGGTCTTTCATTTCTTCTGAGAATGTTTTGAAGTTTTCAATGTACAAGGCTTTCCCCTTCTTGGTTAAATTTATCCCTAGGTATTTTATTGTTTTTAGTGCAGTTGTAAATGGCAATGTTTTTTTAATTTCTCTTTGGATTATTTATTTTTGGTTGGGAGAAACACAGCTGATTTTTGCTGGTTGATCTTGTGTATTGCAACTTTGGTGAATGCATTTATTAGCTTCTCAGAACTTGTCTAAGTATGTATCCAGCACTGACAAGGTGTGTGATGTTCCAAAATTACCAGTGTACACATGCACCTTTGAATTCCCTAATTTCCTAAAAAAACGCTCTCTCATTTTTCCTCTCCTAGTTTCAGTATTTTGTTTACCTAAATCATAATCGTTTGCCCCCATAGCTATGACTTGTTTATCTCACTATGTTTTTGAGTTATGTCAATCATGATAATGGTTTGCCCCCAATAGCTATGGCTTGTTTGCCTCACTATGTTTTTGAGTTATGTCAACCATGACTTTTTTTACTCTGTATTCTTTTTTAGGTGAAAACAAAGATAAGCACTTTGTATTTAAGTCAGTACTTAAGATGGGCATAAGATAGATTAGAAGAGACAAAAACAGTTTGTGACTAAGGTCTGCTTTTCTCCATATGGAACTAAGGACTAGTGCTCCATTGTGGGAATGTAAACTGAATCTTTAAGATCACCACCATGATGAGGACAGAGATGGGGCAAGGGTAAATAAGAATGCCATAGAGTTTTACAGCCACTTTTAATTTGCTTTTTTTCTTAATTCAGTGTTTACTTGGATGCTTTCTCCTTCCCAGAGTTCTGACCAAGTTGATTCTGACAGTTGTGTTTGATTTTTTCAATGTTTCTATGGAGAAACAGGTCCTCAGAGCTAGCTTTTTCACTGGAATTACTCCCCTTCCTCCTTTTAACAAGATAATAGAGGTTCATCTAACTGATCTTGATACTTTTCTTCTCTCTCAACAGATTCAAAGAACTCTGTATACATTTCAAAGGAGATTTTAAATAATTTAGTTGGAGTTTTTAAGGGCTGAGTTCAAGAAAAACATTCTTTGAGTCCTTTTATTTATGAGAAGAGCTTTCTCATCTTGGAAAATACTTCTCAAAACATTCAGAAAAAAATTTCTTTCCTTCTTGCCACATAATGTTAGAGTTTTTGGTTTTGTTTTTTGAGTATTTTTGTGTGTATAAACGCATCAAAATATATAAGCATACAGAGTGCCAATGTCTCCTGATCTTCTCTAAGGATGTAATAGTAAGATATTACCACTTACTTAGGACAGTAGCAGAACAAAAGAAAAAGTAAACCTTGGATGGGTTATGCTGGAATAAGAGGTGCCCCACAGTTTTTCTGAGGTTGGTAGGGGGTAGAGTCCATACACTGAAGCAGGAGAGCTTGCTTCTTGTCTCAAGGAGTCAAAGAATGAATCTAACAGAGGAGAGTGAGTAAAGCTAAAGAAGTTTATTAAGCAAAGGTACAGAAAAACTCTCAGAAGTGAGAGGGGTCCCGACAGGGTTGCCACTGAGAACTTGTAAGGTTGGTCTTTTATTGAAAACCAACCAGGGAACCTAAGTCCTTTTTTTAAAAAATATTTTGTTTATTTACTCATAAGAGACAGAGAGAAAGACAGACAGACAGAGACAGAGGCACAGGCAGAGGGAGAAGCAGGCTCCATGCAGGGAGCCCAATGTGGGACTCAATCCTGGGACTCCAGGATCACGCCCTGGGCTGAAGGTGGCGCTAAACTGATGGGCCACAGGGGCTGCCCCCTAAATCCTTTTAACATCTGCTTTGATAACACCATTAAGGACTAGTGATAACATTTTTAATGGCTTACTTTCTTTTTAGGGCCCAGTAATTCTTTACTGGTCACAAGTAGCTGTTATAACAAGACCCACCTCTAGCACCTAGAACAGGATGGTCTGGTTTATTTATCTCTGGTTTCCTTTCGTCTCCACATTTTCTGGATTTTGTGAGCCTAATTCCACGGCCTGTCTCTCCCTACCTAGCCCTGCCTGTCCCTTACTCACAGCTAGTACCTTATTCTCCTTGTAATAAAAAAACCCAAGCTACAAGGAGATGCCATATTTGGGCACTTTGGTTGACATATTGAGCTAAGCCCAGACATTGAGTAAACTGTTAACCACCTCAGACATTTGAGTAAGGAGACATTCAGATGATTCCAGCCCCCTGCATTGGAGTCTTCCCAGCTGAGGAACGGGAAGAGAGGCAAGCTATGTCTACAGTCCAAATTCCTGGCCACAGAATCAATGAGCATCATAAAGTGATGCTTAGTTTATGACACTAAATTTGAGGGGCTTGTTACTCAACAAGAGATAGCTGGAGTGACAAAATAGAAATAAGACCATCATCTTACAGATTTCTAAGCGTTAAGACAGAAAATTAATGTAAACAATCTGGCAGTTTCTAACAAATAGCAAGTACTCAACAATGTTAGAACCTCACCCATCATCATGCCCAAGGAGTTTTGTTCAAATTAATCCTACATGGATAGTTGAAATTCATTCCCATTTAGCAAATGAGAAACTCAAGTCCTATCTACATCCAATCTCATCCATACTTCCCCAAATGGCTAGCATGCAGTGGCATATATATATATGATTCAGGTTTAATTCACCAAATGACTGATACTTACATAAAAATAATTTCCACAGACACACTTCTGATACATTCTCTTCTATGAGCAGGTCAATTATGCTGAAAGGAAAAAAAGAAAAACATCTTTAGAGTTAAAAAATCCATCATGGACTTATATTGGAATACTCATAATTTGATTGTAAGAGAAATGCTAGCCCACTTTTGGAAAATACTATGTTTTGTACATTTCACACATTCTTTCAAAGAGAAAAGACTGTGATAATAATTTTATATTTTATGACGGCTTAACTTTCTCTGAGAATAAATACAATATAAGCAGTCTACAGAATATTTTTCTGGCAGCTCTTCATCATACACTTTACACTTTAGTAAGAACGAATATAATTTTTATAAGGTCTGAACTTTTATACTCTTGTTACTACTTAATGTGGATGTAAGAACTGAGATACAGATAAGTTTGAAATATATAGTTTTGTTAAAGTTCACTTTGATATTACCAGTGGAAGAGGCCCTCAAGGAAATAGGAGAAAAAGTAATTGAGTCAAGAACAGTCACTGGGTGCCTAAAGTATTCCTCTCATAAACAGGAATCTGAGACAAAAGATAAGTCATTATAGTGATTCCATCCACTATTTATTGAACATTTCCTAAGTCACTATAGCTGTTACAATGGAAAGAGATAAAATGAAGTTCATGTGTACTTATGTTTTCTAAAAACTTTTAATCTCACTGTGGAGAAAAGACAGGTGAAGCAGTTAATATTAATTTAAATGCAGTTTAGGAATTAGAGATAAAGTGTGAGCTACTGCAGGCATGGAGTTAAGGGCTTCGGAAGAAAGGAATTAGCAATGCAGAAAGAAATAACCACAGAGTTCATGGTGACAGTTCATGGTTGAACTGTATCTGTATTTTGAAGGAAGAAGCACACTTATACTGTAATCTTGAAGCGTTGAATGCCAGAAATTGTCGAAAGAAAATATATGCACTGAAAATCGAAAATCATTACTCTGTGATATAAGGACTGCACTTTTGTAAAAGTGTCTTATTTTTTTGAAGAGAAAAATTTTATTCTCTTCAAAATTTTTATTGAAGAGAAATTCTTCCCATCCTCTGTGCCTCTAAGATATCCTAATACCTACACATATCTTAGAATTTTATTATATAAGAATAATCTATTTATGTGTTTTTCTCTTTCATTGCATCATGGAGCTTTTGAAAGCAAGGGCCATACCTGATTCATGTTTCTGTTTCTAAAATTTCCCATGGAAATGTTAATTTATATAAAATAATGTTAAACTTATATAAAATTAATGTTTATATATAAAATAAATTAAATAAATCTCAAGTAGTTAAGTAAATTACAAAAAAATTGTACTGGTGATAAAAGGCAGAACTCAAGCTTAAGTGTATTTTGGACACTAAAGGCCATGACCTTTCCACTCAAGTATGCTGCTGCCAAAAACATAGACTAAAAAATATACAGATAACTCAGATTCTCTTGCCTTAGACTCTGTTGCTTATGCAACAAAAAGTTACCTGATTTGAATTACTGCCTCAGTACAAAGCCACAGATGACTAAATCAAACAGTATATAAGTAGACAAGAGAGTACCCAGAAGTGCTCTGTCTCCATGAAAAAGAGGATGACCACAAATAATAGAAATTATAGAAAATTATAGAAGAGGAAAGCCTATAATTCACATGAGCTGCAGAGGAGAGGACCAACATCACAGAAATCATATTTTGTGACACATAATCATGTTGCTGAACCAGGTACATACCAGTGAGTCTATGTTGACAGACATTTCCGAGACATTTTTTTTTTAGAAAGAAAATATTCAAGTGTTAATCTTTGGTGAGTATGTTTTTTCCCTCCCAGACCAGTGGAAAAATAACAATTAGACGGGCTCCTACTAGAGATAATGTCTTCAATGCCCCCTCCTCTGGCATCAGCCTCATCTTGGGGCTATTTCATGCTGCTTTGAGGAGCCAAATAAATCAGTGGCATAGAATTAAGCCAGAAGAAGTCATTCAGTCTGTGTTGTATGCTTGGAAATACTGATTTCAAAGGTCCTATAGTTGAAGAGTTGTAAATTATGTTTCACAAGGCAGACAGACACAGAACATAGGTATATCAGAACCTCACCTTATTCTAAAAGGAAAGGAAATGTGAATTTTTAAAAAGGAAGTGAATGAACCATCTTTCAGGGTTGCTTCTGGTTCTAGCGGAGAACTCAGGGAATCAGAGATGTTACTTGATTCTAACTTCATAATAGTAGTTTTCCCAAATCCATAAGTTATTGGTTGACTTGCACAGTTTGTTCAATTCTTCTGTGTGAAAGTATTGAGATTTAGTCTCAAAGATCTGTTATATGTGGCTTGGAAAAGGACTACTTTGGTTTGAAAATAAAGTAAGTTAGACTTTAGGAGTTAACAAGGTAAGAAAAGTTTGTCACTGTGAAAACCTGCATCCTGTCTCTGTACCTGAGCCTGGGGACACGTAGGCCCACATGCTGTTTCCCAGTTAATCACAAAAACTTGGCTTGGATGCTTAATACTGATGACGAGAGAGCTATAGTTTGTTGCCTTCTAATCAATATAGTCAACCTTTAAGTCTAATTGCCATTGAGTTAAAACACATGCTGCTTTGAAATGTAAAGTCACACCTGGATGCAACTGCTTTTCAAAATGGAACTTTTATATTTGCCTCCTTGACTACATGTAAGAAAAGACAATTCATAGATATATCTTATTCAGAAGGCCATAGAATTATAGGTTATCAGTGTCATAGAGAAATCTGAAATGATTTTAATTCTTTAACTCAACAGACATTTATTATCTATACTGTGCCAGGTAGTGATGAAGCACCGGGGGGAAATGCTGTGAAGAGAAGGGACTCCCAGCCCTCAGCAAGCCTGCCTTCTGGTGGGGTATATGGAGGATGAGAGTCTATTAACAAATAGAGAATGATATCATTTTACTTAGTCCTCAATTCTATGAAGGAAATGGGAAAGATTGGGGAGCCAGAGTAGAGAAGAATAGCTAGTTCCAAGTATTACTCAATGTAGGGTCTCCATGACCACCCTGATGAAGGGAAGGGATCATTTTGCCTTAATGTGCATATCTTCTACCCCTGAAATTTTTCCTTAGTGGGAAAATCACCATTCTCCCTCATTTCCCCTGCCCAAGTATCATGAGCCTTGCCCAGTTTGGAATCCCAACATTCCTTCCTTGTCAATAAATGTATTGACTGATCGCAGTTATATATGTACACATATTTTTCTCTCTCAAAGATCATATGATGTCCTTAAAGTAGAAGTCAGCCAAAGCTGATTCCTTTTTGTATCCTATCTGTCCAGCAGACTCTTACTACAAAGTATTCAAGCAATACAAATGTTTAAAGAATGAATGAACAAGGCAATTGGGAACATGAGCCAGCCATTCTGTTTTATACATAACTCAATTTCTTAGAGTATTCATCCCCTACTAAATTTTAAGCATTCTCTCTCCAGCTTCCACTTGAGCCTAGTTGCTCTTTCAGACCACATGAAGGAATCCATTTAAAGATGCCAGCCTATCTTTCTTTCATGCTTTCTCATGCCAAATAACATGTACTATTTTCAGGGTTGCTTACCTTTCATTATAATATTTAAAGTTGTACCATTCTTGTCAACATCCTCATAATTACCTCTAGCTTTTTAGTATTCCATTCAAATAATACTATTAATAGGATATAAATAGGATATAAAAGGAATAATACTATTCCTTTTCAAAGAAAAGGTCTTAAATAATTTAATAGATCAGCTGTTTTTCTGAGCAACCCCAAAGTCCAATGGTACAATTACCTTTTACTGTAAATAAGAGTGGGTATTTTAAGTGCCAGATTAAAAGACCAGAAGATAAAATTAAAAATAACAAAATTAAGTAAGTCAATATGTTTACATATTTATGTATGAATTGGTACTGGAAATAAACTTATTTATTTATTTTAAATCATTCCATTTCCCTCCTCTATTCTAGATAACATGGAAATGAAAATGGATTTGAGACATGATAAATGTAGAATCTTCATAGGACTACACAATATTCTATACACAGTGTGTGCATGGGTGTGTGTAAAATTTCCTGGTTCTGTTTCTCTTGAATCATGATTAATATAAGAAATGGTAAGAATTATTATAGTGCAATTATAGTAGAAAAGGCCAAGTAGAAGAAGCCTCCCTCTGAAACTGACTACCCTTCAGCTTAAATAGTAAATTAAAAAATATATATGCATATATATTAAATATTTAAATATGTGTATATGTAATATACATGTATGTACAGCTATGTTACATATACGTGTAAGTTGCTGTATATAGGTATTATGCTTGGCAGAAGTTGGTATCGGCCTTTACAACATAAAAGATACAGGGATAGCATTTCTAATGTTTCCATTTCCATCACCTCTATAAAAATTAAATAATCATGGAAGATTATAGAGAATTTCTGAAAACTCATTTGAGTTGTAGCATCATTTACAGCTGTTATGACAAATGTGATACCTTTGTTATAGTAGACAAACATGACCTAAGATGAAGACAATACATCTGGATCAAACAAGAACAAGGTAGAAGGTCACAAGTAAACCATACAAACTGGAGGCCAGACACACATGCCACCTCCCACACTTGCCCCAGCAACTCTCCTTCCCCTGACACATAGGGTGGCAAGGATCATCCCTATTACAAGTCATTGGAGGAGAAACAACGTGCTCATTTTCCTGGTGAGTCAGCTTGAATTTTGAGTGTGAGACAAAGGTACACTGCATCTACATTAAAGACTCATTTAAAGTTGTAGAAAGACAACAGTTAGCAAAAATTGAAAGGCATTTAGTCTGTGTACCCACTTTACCATTTCCTCTGTGTGTGTGTGTATAATTATAGGTGGTGGTGAATAGCTTGACTGGTTAGTCACAGGTATGTATGGAGGTAAGGAGAAAAATCAGAATCAAAGAGTTTAAGAAAAAGGCATGTAATTGGCTGGACCTATGGGGATCTGATATGAATATATATCACATGTTAATACAAACCAAAGAATATCATTTACAGATGAAGTGCTAGACAACAAAGCAAACAGGACTACGTTGCCAGTTGATGTCAGTCTCTGTCATTACTACACCACTGCTGGGAAAGTGGGTACATGAAGAAAGAGAACATGTTGGGAGACATGGAGGCCATGCAGAGGCCCAACACCAAGAACTTCCATTCACCAAAGCTAATCTAGCTATTGCTACTGAAAATGTCTGATCCACCAGCATCAGAGATCCTCAAAGGACCTCAATCAGTCATTTGGAACCAAGTGGAATATGTTGGATTCCTTCCACCCTTGAAGACACAATGTTTTATCTTGACTGATCAACTAATACTCCAAGTAAAAGTTTTCTCTTCCTACTTGCACATCCACAGCCAATACTAATATTTAAAGACTGATAGATATTTGATCTATTGACACAGGATTCTGAGTTATGTTACATAAAACCAAAAGACTCACTTTTCAACAAGGAGTTATGGCAGTAGACCCATGACTATAAGTCTACTGGTCTTCTATCACATTATTCAGAAGTTGCTATCTTGGCAATACATAGCATAGGCTGAGAATCCATCTTGTAGATAATACCTGTGTAGATGGGTGACCATCCTCCAGACTTTACCATATACTTGAAGCCAACAGTTATTATATGATACTTTGTCCTCAATGGACAAAAATGTGGGTCAGAGGACTAAAGAGTAAAAATAGGAGTGTCTCTGTTTAGATACTCTGGAAGAGGACCCTCTTGGGAAATCTGCATTTTCCCTACCTTTGAGCACTGTGAGTTAAAAATCCAAGTTTCCCAAAGGAAATTTCTTCCAATGGAGGAATGTCATTAGACTTTAAGTCATAGCTCCCACTCTGTCACTTTGGGCCCCTCATGCCAAGAGACTATCAGTCAAGGAAAGGAATTACCACTCTGGCAGGTGGTGATTCCTTCAGGTAATTAATCCTCACCATGAGGAAGAGATAGTACTGTTATTACCTGATGGGTGCAGGGAAGAATCTGTTTGGTGCTCAGATGACACACTTTGGCATATTTTGAGACTCCTCAGCCCAGTAGTGAGAGTAAATAGATAAATCTAGCAGCTATGACCTAAGACCATCAGACCAGGGGCCTAGATTCCTAATGGATGAGAGTCTGGATCTTATTAGAGTTGTTACCTGGGATGGAGGAGAGTGAAACATTGGTAGAAAAGAAAGGAATGTTGAGTACTAGCCAAGTACTAGAAAGCTCTGAAACTGCTTGATTTGTGGAAAGCACACATATCTGGTGGCAGATGTGAGTGAAATGTGGCAGCAGTATGAGAGTAAAGGAGAAACCCACAGGAAGGGTATGTTTTCCTACACAGTGACACATGACCAGATAACTCCCCTCAGCCCAAGCCAATCCCCTGAAAATAGCTACAGAATTCTGTAGACTAGATAGTCTACTATTTTCTACCTACTCTCAATTTCCCACTTTATACTGCTCTTTACTTTGCCTCTTTCCTCTATGGGAACATTCATTAGGCAAGGATGGCAGTGTCTTCTTAAGAGGGAGGGTGGGCAAATCCATTTCTTAGGACTGCTTCTGCTAGTCTGATAGCCCAGCCTCATCTGACCATTAGTTAAATCTGAAGAACCACCATTCTGTTATATGACATATAAGTTATTGAAGAAATCTAGGTGGGATGTAAATTAAGACAAGAGCTCAATGAGTAAATATCACTCTTCCAAACTTCAAATATTTTATGAAAACACTACTTAATCTGATCAACCAAATTCAATTCACTTGAATCATTTTGAATACCCTTCTTTGGGTATATTCCCACATAAAACAATAGGATTGCTATCTGAACTTCATGTGGGAAAAGCTTTCTAAGTAGCATCAAGTCTGAAAATAATATGCATTTCAATTTTGGTCTCTATTAGTGAAGGCGGGTCTACCTTTTTGTTCATAAATCACATGTGCAAATAGAATATAAGGAACTTCACGTAATTTTATCACTTGAACAAGATGACATTTTTTAATATACCAGGTGTGTTCAGACTAATGAAACCTAGCATTTTCTTAGTTATTTTATTGAGTGATATGTCCTCTGTTGAATAGTTTGGCACTATTATATTTACTGTCACAAACTGTAGTAGTGGTTCTGAAGACAGTCCTCAACAGTCCTTGAATCCAAAATCACCTGCAGATATTTTTCAAATACAGATTCGTGCATATTTTATATATTGGGTGTACTAATTTCATATAGTTTAAAGTGGTTTAGTGTATGTAGTGATTTCTCAATAATATAATTTAGGTAACAAAGGGGATTTTTTTTGTTTCTACATTGCCCTCATTCCTGTTTATCAATTTCTTAGGATGTCCTAAGTTCAGTCTGTCAATTTTAGGCAAGTTGCTAGTGACATGGACACATATAAACAGGCTTTGACAACATCTGGTGATTTTTTCAAAAGAAGCATGTGTTTGTTTTATCATCTGTTTTCTCAAAATCAGTTTTTATGTGAAGGCACAAATGCGACTGATCTAATTTTATGAAAGGAAAAAGTGAAACACTGAAGAGATAATATTGGATCCAATATTAAGTGGATGGGTCCACTTTGTGCAGCTGACTTAACCTCTGAAACATATCTTCATCTTCAGAATGGGTTGTTAATACATATCTAACAAGATTGGGGTGAGAATTAAATGAAAAACATATGAAGTGTCTAGCACAACTCACGGAAAAATAAATGGAAGCTATTAAACTATTATGCAGGGTCTATTAGAGGCTCCTGGATGATAAGTATCTGCAGGCAGAGGATTTGATAACAAGTCTCAGCATGAAGCTGAGGCAAAGCAACAAAAACCTTATCAAAGAAAACAGATTTGTAAATTGACAGCTTCCAAAGAAAATCATTTTGA
Source organism: Nyctereutes procyonoides (assembly GCF_905146905.1). NCBI lineage: Eukaryota > Metazoa > Chordata > Mammalia > Carnivora > Canidae > Nyctereutes > Nyctereutes procyonoides. The sequence continues at coordinate 5,901,538 of NW_026575030.1, read as the reverse complement.
TTCATTCCCTGGAAGATTTGGGCTAGAAAGAGAGAGTAGATCAAAGTGGATCTAAGGGGAATACTTAAGGAATACCAAAACTTAATGTCTAGATAGGGGGCATACATCTTCAAAATAAATTGAGAAGAAGCAGTATTTAAAGAGGACAAAAACCAGGAGAATGTTTCCTATGGAAGCAAGTGAAGACACTGCACCAGAAAGAGTATGGGTGATCATGTTGAGTGCAATGAGGGTGGCAGAGTCAGGCAATGGCTGAAATATATTATTGTATATAATGACTGAAATAGGAGCAATCTGTGTGGAGAAAAGGCCTTTATTAGAATATATTAAAGTGTGTCAGTTGAGGGTATGTATATAGTACTTAAAGACAGCATTTAAAAATTTTTAATTTTCAAAATATTTGGTCAAGAAAGATGAAAAGAGAGTGGAAAGAAACACAGATTAAACACCAGCTGGCTTTTGAGCTGAGAGGGATATGTGAGCTCAGGATAAATCCATTCAGTGAATGAAGAGATCATTCTGGAACTTGTGAATGGCAGCAGGAATGAGGACTTGGAAAGAGAGCAGCAGTAGAGAGATGGCATAGTAGAACCTTGAACTGTGACAGGTAACATTTATAAAGTATTTTTAATGTGAATATATTATTTTGGAAGCTTTACCTGGATACTTTATTATTTTCACAATTTTTAAAATAAAATGGACATTTTATTTTATTTAAAGATTATTTATTACAGAAGGAGTGAGGAATAATAAAGATTATTTATTACAGGAAGAGGGATAGAGGGAGAGAGAATCTCAAGCAGACTCCCTGCTGAGTGTGGAGACCACCCTGGGGCTCGATCTCATAACCCATGAAATGATGACCTGAGCTGAAACAACAGTCAGACACTGAACCAACCGAGCCACCCAGGTACTCCTAAAACAGGCATTTTAAATATCTCCATTGTTTAGAGAGGAAACCATGACAACTTTTGACACATCACACAGAAATTGGAAGAGTCAGAGTTTGAACCTGGGCAGGCTGACAACAGTGTAACCACAGGCAGAACTGCAGAGGCATTGGCATACTTGAAAATGACAGGAGCCTGGTTGGTTTTGTTTGTTTTTGAGAAATAAGTAGATGGCAATTGCTTTGAGTGATTGGAATTATTACTGTGTAGTGAGTTGGGCATAAACTCCATCTCTTCCATGTTACCCGGAATGTAGAAAAAAACAAATGAATGAGCACTATGTGATGGGTTTTTAAGAGTAACAGCAGCAAGGCAGCAGGAGGGATTGTATTCCTTGCTTTCTGTCTTATTTCTAAATATTTCACTGAATTTCTGCTATTAAAAACTGATTGCCCTCAGTTAAAAAATGGGCAAAGGGCTTGAATAGACGTTTCTTCAAAGAAGATATACAAGAGCCAGCAAGCACATGAAAAGATTCTCAACATCATTATTCATTAGGGAAGCAAATTAAAACAACAATGAGGTAGAACTTCATCCCCAATGACATGGCTATAGTAAAAAAAAAAAAAAGGAAAAGAAGCATTGGCAAAGATATGGAGAGATTGACTGGAACAATGGTACATTCATGGTGGGAATGTAGAATGGTTTCATCATTGTGGAAACAGTTCGGCAGTTCCTCCAAAGTTAAACAGAACTACAGCATGACACAGCAATTATACTCCTAAGTATGCACCCCCAATAACTGAAATTTGGTACTAAAAAATATATGTGTACACACGTGATCATAGTAGCGCTATTCACGAAAGTTACAGGTACAAACAGCACAAAAGTTGATGAGTAGATGAAAAGAATACATTGTGGCTTATACATATAATGGAACATTATTCAGTCACAAAAAGGATTAAAGTATTTGATACATACCACAACATGGATGAACCTCAAAAACATTATACTAAATAAACAGTGCTAGGCACCAAAGATCACATATTCTGTGATTTCCTTTATACGAAATATTCAGAATACAACCATCCATAGAGACAGAGTACAGATTGGTGGCTGCCAGGAGCTGGAAGGAGGGGAGAATGCAGACTAAATGTTTAATGGAAATGGGTCCTTTTATGTGATGAAAATGTTTGGAACCCGATGGAGGTGTTGATTATACAATGTTGTGAATGCACTAAATACTTTTGCCTTCAACAGCATGCTTTTAACAATGTTAAGATGCTTAATTTAAAAAAAAAAAAGATACTTAATTTTATCCTAAATGAATTTCACCTCAATTAAAAAAATAAATTGATTGCTTTGGATTTTATATTTCCTCTTTAAATGTGGAAACTGGGCAGACACAGTATCAGATACCAGCCCTTTACAATGATTTGCCCATTGACAATACCACTCCTCTTGCCAGAAGGAATGTGTTTCTCTATGTTATGGGAGTTTCAGTAGAGAGGGAGAATAGGTTTCTTAGTGTGAGGTATGTTTAGGAAGGAATCACTGAAGGGGCTGTTGAACATCTGAGTATCTCATAAGCGTGATTTAGAGGAACAGAAATTGGGTGAAGAATATGTGTGGGTATTGACAAAAAAGGAAGAGGGCTGAGTTCAGATTTTTTCATAACCTAAGTGAGTTTCTCTTCCCTACGTGGGGAGTGGGTCAATGATGTTCCTCATTTACATATGAGCTTTCCTTGGTAATGAGTTTTCTTAGCAATCTATCTGCCAGATATATTTTCAGGGGCTTTCTTTGTGTGTGTGTGTGTGTGTGTGTATGTGTGTAGAGGTGTGCGTGTGTGTGTGTGTGTCTGTAAATCATTTTGAAAGCTTTATTGGTCTACTTCACATAAAGGTTTGAAGGAAATATGTAACAGAAATCAGAGTGAGTCACTGGTTGGCAGACTCTTGTTTGTGAGGCTTTGATTATCCCACCATGCAAACTACAGCATGTTTTACATGCTCTTCATTTGCTGACATTAGTTCGCTAGTTCTAGTCTTCATTTTTCATTTTGAATATCGAACATGACTTTTTAATTGGAATTTTCTGGCAGGTAACTCAATCCAGTTGGGAAAAAAAAAATCTTTTCCCATTTGTTTAAAAGAATGGATTTTTTTATTAACACAGCTGTATGGAAATGTGTTACATTTTGTAGTATATCAATAAAATAGAATTTGGCTTCTACCTGGATGTTTCATACTGATTCTCACAGTGGGGCAGGTAGGGCAAGGGGTTGTATCAGGACAATTTCTACTAATACAAATAGGGACTGGGTTGCCATTTGTCATCTTTGTGATAAAATGAGCCTTGGGGCACCAGTTATTCTGCATGCCACTTCTATTAGACTTATTTATAGCTAGAGATTTCTTCCAATGTCTGATGGGGAAAGAGTCACAAGACAAAATCTAAATTTATTATACAATTCATAGAAAAACCCAACAACATTAAGCTAGACTCTTTTTTAAATTTTTTTAAGCTAGACTCTTGATGAAAATATCCTTTGGTGAACAATCTTATTTGGAGCTTAATCACTTTAGATTTAATGATATCTGCTATTTTTATCAATTATGATACACATATAAGCATAATAATCTTATTCCTGAATCTCAAGGACAAGTTCTGTGTTGTATTTATCTTATATTTCTGGAATCTGGAGCAGTACCTAGCTCATTACCTAGACTCCGTGAATAGATACATTAATGAACAAATGAATACTTTCTCTATTTTTAGAATAGTCTCTCTGATTTTATCTGCTATGGTTACCAAGTTAAACTTCATTCTTCTTCCACCTCCACATCACTTGTTATTTGAAATATATATATATATATATATATATATATATATAGAGAGAGAGAGAGAGAGAGAGAGAGAGAGAGAGAGAGAAAAGGGGCAGAGGCAGAGGGAGAGAGAGAATCCCAAGCAGACTCCATGCCCAGCACAGAACCTAACGTGGGGATTGATCCCACAACTCTGAGATTGTGACCTGTACCAAAATCAAGAGTCAGATGCTTAACCATCTGAGCCACCCAGGTGCCCCTGAAGTACATGTTTAGGTGCAGTCTCCCCCCTCTATTACAACTGGCCATCTATAAGTGGGTGCACTTGACTTACCTAACTTTATTTACTCCTACTACCTTACATGAACACGCTTCATTCCACTCAGGCTTCTCAGTGGTTTTAATTTTGTGTCTTTTCCCATTATGCATAGCTACTGAGAACATTTGTATGAGACAGGATCTTCAGGTCAAATAAAACAATGTAAAAACTCTTTAGTGGAAACAACTTATTAATTGAATGTTCTCTGGGCAATGGGCAATTGATTCTAAGAGTTAAGGTCTTCCACAGTCTAATTATCACTATAGAATCATAATTAAAAGGCTTATTCTAGCTATTTTTATATCAATGCATATGTACTGACTTTGGTATCTGTGTAGTCTCTTTTTTAATTTAATTTTATTTTTTTTTAATTTTTAATTATTGGAGTTCAATTTGACAAAATATAGCATAACACCCATGCTCATCCTGCCAAGTGCCCCCCTCTGGGCCCATAGCCCCATCAACCCAACCCCCTGCCCACTTCCCCTTCCACTACCCCTTGTTCATTTCCCAGAGTTAGGTGTCTCTCATGTTTTGTCATCCTCACTGATATTTTCACTCATTTTCTCTCCTTCCCCTTTATTCCCTTTCACTAATTTTTATATTCCCCAAATGAATGAGACCATATAATGTTTGTCCTTTTTTGGTTGACTTATTTCACTCAGCATAATACCCTCCAGGTCCCTCCACGTCGAAGCAAATGGTGGGTATTTGTTGTTTCTAATGGCTGAGTAATATTCCATTGTATACATAGACCACAGCTTCTCTATCCATTCATCTGTCGATGGACACCGAGGCTTTTTCCACAGTTTGGCTATTGTGGACATTGCTGCTATAAACTTTGGGCTGCAGGTGTCCCAGCGTTTCACTGCATCTGTATCTTTGGGATAAATCCCCAGCAGTGCAATTGCTGGGTGGTAGGGCAGATCTATTTTTAATTCTTTGAGGAACCTCCACACAGTTTTCCAGGGTGGCTGTATCAGTTCACATTCGACCAACAGTGCAAGGGGGTTCCCCTTTCTCCATATCCTCTCCAACATTTGTGGTTTCCTGCCCTGTTAATTTTCCCCATTCTCACTGGTGTGAGGTGGTATCTCATTGTGGTTTTGATTTGTATTTCCCAGATGGCCAGTGATGCGGAGCATTTTCTCATGTGCTTGTTGGCCATGTCTATGTCTTCCTTTGTGAAATTTCCGTTCATGTCTTTTGCCCATTTCATGATTGGATTGTTTGTTTCTTTGCTCTTGAGTTTAACAAGTTCATTATAGATCTTGGATACTAGCCCTTTATCTGATATGTTATTTGCAAATATCTTCTCCCATTCTCTAGGTTGTCTTTTAGTTTTGTTGACTGTTTCTTTTGCTGTGCAGAAGCTTATTATCTTGATGCAGTCTCAATAATTCATTTTTGCTTTTGTTTCTCTTACCTTCATGGATGTATCTTGCAATAAATTTCTGTGGCCAAGTTCAAAAAGGGTGTTGCCTGTGTTCTCCTCTTAGGATTTTGATGGAATCTTGTCTCACATTTAGATCTTTCATCCATTTTGAGTTTATCTTTGTATATGTTGTAAGAGAATAGTCTAGTTTCATTCTTCTCCATGTGGATGTCCAATTTTCCCAGCACCATTTATTGAAGAAACTGTCCTCTTGCCAGTGGATAGTCTTTCCTGCTTTGTCGAATAGTAGTTGACTATGAAGTTGAGGGTCCACGTCTGGATTCTCTATTCTGTTCCATTGATCTATGTGTCTGTTTTTGTGCCAGTACCACACTGTCTTGACGACCACAGCTTTGTAGTACAACCTGAAACTTGGCATTGTGATGCCCCCAGCTATGGTTTTCTTTTTTAATATTCCCCTGGCTATTCGGGGTCTTTTCTGATTCCACACAAATCTTAAGATGATTTGTTCCAACTCTCTGAAGGAAGTCCATGGTATTTTGATAGGGATGGCATTAAATGTGCAAATTGCCCTGGGTAGCATTGACATTTTCACAATATTAATTCTTCCAGTCCATGAGCATGGAATATATTTCCATCTCTGTGTCTTCCTCCATTTCTTTCATAAGTGTTCTGTAGTTTTTAGGGTATAGATCCTTTACCTCTTTTGTTAGGTTTATTCCGAGGTATCTTATGCTTTTGGGTGCAATTGTAAATGGGATTGACTCCTTAATTTCTCTTTCTTCAGTCTCATTGTTAGTGTATAGAAATGCCACTGACTTCTGGGCATTAATTTTGTATCCTGCCACACTGCCAAATTGCTGTATGAGTTCTAGCAATCTTGGGGTGGAGTCTTTGGGGTTTTCTCTGTAGAGTATCATGTCATCTGTGAAGAGGGAAAGTTTGACTTCTTCTTTGCCAATTTGAATGCCTCTTATTTCTTTTTGTTGCCTGATTGCTGAGGCTAGAACTTCTAGTACTATGTTGAATATCTGTGGTGAGAGTAGACATCCCTGTCTTGCTCCTGATCTTAGGGGAAAGGCTCCCAGTGCTTCCCCATTGAGAATGATATTTGCTGTGGGCTTTTTGTAGATGGCTTTTAAGATGCTGAGGTATGTTCCCTCTATCCCTACACTCTGAAGAGTTTTGATGAGGAATGGATGCTATACTTTGTCAAATGCTTTCTCTGTGTCTATTGAGAGGATCATATGGTTCTTGTTTTTTTCTCTTGCTGATATGGTCAATCACATTAATTGCTTTACAAGTGTTCAACCAGCCTTGCATCCCAGGGATAAATCCCACTTGGTCATGGTGAATAATCTTCTTAATGTATTGTTGGATCCTATTGGCTAGTATCTTGTTGAGAATTTTTGCATCCATGTTCATCAGGGATATTGGTCTATAAATCTCCATTTTGGTGGGGTCTTTGCTTCGTTTTGGAATTAAGGTAGTGCTCATCATAGAACAAGTTTGGAAGTATTCCATCTCTTTCTGTCTTCCCGAACAGCTTTAGAAGAATAGGTATGGTTTCTTCCTTAAATGTTTGATAGAATTCCCCAGGGAAGCCATCGGGCCCTGGACTTTTGTGTCTTGGGAGATTTTTGATGACTGCTTCAATTTCCTCCCTGGTTATTGGCCTGTTCAGGTTTTCTATTTCTTCCTGTTCCAGTTTTGGTAGTTTGTGGTTTTCCAGAAATGTGTCCATTTCTTCTAGATTGCCTAATTTACTGGCATAAAGCGGCTCATAATAAGTTTTTAAGACCATTTGTATTTCATTGGTATTGGTTGTGATCTCTCCTTTCTCATTCATGATTTTATTTTATTTTATTTCATTTCATTCATGATTTTATTCGAGTGTTTTCTGTCTTCTTTTTTTTAAAAGGTTTTTTTATTTATTTTATTTATTTTTATTTTTTATTTATGTATGATAGTCACACACACACACACACACACACAGAGAGAGAGAGAGAGAGAGAGAGAGAGAGGCAGAGACACAGGCAGAGGGAGAAGCAGGCTCCATGCACCGGGAGCCCGACGTGGGATTTGATCCCTGGTCTCCAGGATCGCGCCATGGGCCAAAGGCAGGCGCCAAACCGCTGCGCCACCCAGGGATCCCTCTGTCTTCTTTTTAATAAGGCTGGCTAATGGTTTATCTATCTTATTAATTCTTTCAAAAAACCAACTCTTGGCTTTGTTAATCTGTTCTACAGTTCTTATGGTCTCTATTTCATTGAATTATGCTCGAATCTTTATTAACTCTCTTCTTCTGCTGGGTGTAGGATTTATTTGCTGTTTTTTCTCCAGCTTCCTTTAGGTGCAGGTTAGCTTTTGCATTTGAGTTCTTTCTAGTTTTTAGATGGATGCTTGTATTGTGATATATTTCCTCCTCAGGACTGCTTTTGCTATATCCCAAAGATTTTGAAAGGTTGTATTTTCATTCTTGTTAGTCTCCATGAATCTTTTTAATTCTTCCTTAATTTCCTGGTTGACCCTTTTATCTTTTAGCAGGATGGTCCTTAACCTCCACCTGTTTGAAATCCTTCCAAACTTCTTGTGATTTAGTTCTAGTTTCAAAGCATTATGGCCTGAAAATATCCAGGGGACGATCCCAATCTTTTTGTATTGGTTAAGACCTGATTTGTGACCCAGTATGTGGTCTATTCTGGAGAAAATTCCTTGTGCACTTGAGAAGAATGTGTAGTCAGTTGCGTTTGGATGTAAAGTTCTGTAAATATCTGTGAAATCCATCTGGTCCAGTGTATCATTTAAAGCTCTTTTTTCTTTGGAGATGTTGTGCTTAGAAGATCTGTCGATTGTAGAAAGTGCTACATTCACGTCACCAAGTATAAGTGTATTATTATCTAAGTATGTCTTAATTTTGATTATTAATTGATTGATATACTTGGTAGCTCCCACATTAGGGGCATAAATATTCATGATTGTTAGGTCCTCTTGTTGGATAGATCCTTTAAGTATGATATAGTGTCCCTCTTCATCTCTTACTACAGTCTTTGGGATAAACTTTAATTTATATGATATAAGGATGGCTACCCCTGCTTTCCTTTGGGGACCATTTGAATGGTAAATGGTTCTCCAACCTTTTATTTTCAGGCTGTAGGTGTCCTTATGCCTAAAATGAGTCTCTTGTAGACAGCAAATAGATGGGTCTTGTTTTTTTATCCAGTCTGAAACCCTGCGCCTTTTGATGGGGTCATTAAGCCCATTCACATTCAGCGTTACTATTGAAAGATATGAATTTAGTGTCATCATGATACCTATTCAGTCCCTGTTTTTGTGGATTGTTTCTTTAGACTTCCTCTTTCTTTTACAGAGTCCCCCTTAATATTTCTTGGAGAGCCGGTTTGCGGGTCACATATTCTTTCAGTTTCTGCCTGTCTTGGAAGCTCTTTATCTCTCCTTCTATTCTGAATGACAGCCTTGCTGGATAAAGTATTCTTGGTTGCAGGTTCTTCTCATTTAGGACCCTGAATATATCCTGCCAGCCCTTCCTGGCCTGCCAGGTCTCTGTGGAGAGGTCTGCTTTTATTCTAATGCTTCTCCCCATAAAGGTTAGGGATTTCTTGTCTCTTGCTACTTTAAAGATCTTCTCTTTATCTTTGGAATTTGCAAGTTTCATTATTAAATGTCGAGGTGTTAAACAGTTTTTATTGAATTTGGGGGGGGGGGTGGGATCTCTCTATCTCCTGGATCTGAATGCCTGTTTCACTTCCCAAGTTAGGGAAATTCTCAGCTATGGTTTGTTTAAATAGATATTCTGGACCTCTGTCCCTTTCGGCGCCCTTGGGAACCCCAATTAAACGTACATTTTTCCTTCTGAGGCTGTCATTTATTTCCCTTAACCTATCCTTATGATCTTTTAATTGTTTTTCTCTTTTTTTCCTCAGTTTTCTCCTTGCCATCAACTTGTCTTCTATGTCACTCACTCGTTCTTCTACTTTGCTAAACCTTGTTGTTAGGACCTCCAGTTTGGATTGCATCTCATTTAGTTGATTTTTTAAAATTTTGGCCTGATTAGATCTAAATTCTGCAGTCATGAAGTCTCTTGAATCCTTTATGCTTTTTTCCAGAGCCACCAGTAGCTTTATAATTGTGCTTCTGAATTGGCTTTCTGACATTGAACTGTAATCCAAATTTTGTAACTCTGTTAGAGAGAGGACTGTTTCTGATTTTTTCTTTTGAGGTGAATTTTTCCTTCTAGTCATTTTGCTCAGTGCAGAGTGGCCAAAAACAAGTTGTACTGGAAAAAGGACAAAAAGAGAGAAAAAAAAAAAAAAAAGAAAAGAAAAAAAAGGGGGTGGGAACAAACAGAAAACAAAAAACAAGGGGGAGTATCCTCTGATTCTATATACTGTAAATCCCTCAACTTCCCCTGGAACTTTCCAGTGCTGCTTGGTCAATAACTTGCTTTTCCCCTGTCCTTCTAGCTGGTCTTCTGGGGGAGGAGCCTGCTGTGCTGATTCTCAGGTGTGTGCACCTGAGGGAGCTGCCCAGCCCCCCACCAAGTGCATGGCTCAGTGGGAGCTGTTTATCCTGTGAGGCCCCTGCTCAGTCCCAGGTACAAGGTGACACCAGGAAGAACAACCACAGTGGTGGCGGCCAGCTCTCCAGCCCTGGAGTCAGCTCCCGTAGTAACTCCTGCAGCTCCCAGTCCGCAGGGGCCTGGATGCTCTGGGGCGGCTGCGCCGATCTGCACAGCTCGGGGGCACCCAGGGCAGGAGGATCCTTGCTGTCCTGTGCCCTCTCCACCTCCGCCTGTTCCAGGGATAGCGCCAGATCCTGGGCTGTGTCCCCCGGTGCCCTGGGCTCCTGGAATCGTGCTCCCAGCCACGCAGCTCTCCCTGCGCGGAGCCGCCACCCGAGCCCCTCCGAGCTGCTCCCGGGTCCAGCCGTGTGCACGCTGCAGCTCTTTAGGGAGCTCCGCAGTGGGGTGTGGCACGCTCTCACCCGGGCGCAGGTGTCTGTTAGTGTCCCTGGGAGCCTGAGGGCATCCCCACCCCTCCTGGGATGGTGCTCCAACTCCCTGCGAGTTCATCCGGGAAGAATGGTGAAGCCTCTGCTTCTCCGGGTTGGGGCTCTCCTGGGGCTTTCCTGTCCTGGGGGCTCTCGCTGCGGCCTTCGCCCGGCTCCTCACGGGGCCCCTCCCCCTTGGATGTTTTTTTATCTCTTCATTATTTTTTTCCCATCTTCCCACCTTGATAGAAGCGCAAGCTCTTCTCACTGTAGCATTCCAGCTGTTCTCTCTTTAAATCTCAGACTGAATTCATAGGTTTTCAGGATGATTTAAAAGGTAGGTAGGTAATTTGGTGGGGACAGGTGACTTGGGGACCCTACTCCTCTGCCATCTTGCCCCCTCCGCGTTATCTGTGTAGTCTCCATGAGAACAGTGTTCAACAGCATGTTTTCCAAACATACACATGGGTCTATTTGTATTAAATAACTGGATTTACCTTTCCTTTGGCTAGAGTATTAAAAGCTGGACCTGTGTTTTCTAGTATGGATGCATGACAGGTACTTAATATAATCTGCCTTTAATATTTCCCAAGATCTACTGTGGATTTGGTGATTATATTAAATCTTGTATTTTTACCTTGTTATGCACAGTGTATTAAAATTATAGAATACAAAATAAAAAGTCTGCATCTCCTTCCCAATCTGATAGATAGATAGATAGATAGATGATAGATAGATAGATAGATTATTTTTAGGGTAAGTTAACTGTTCTTGAACTTTATTTATTTTTATTTATTTATAGATTTTATTTATAAATTTATTTATTTATTTATTCATTCATTCATGACAAACAGAGAGAAAGACAGGCAGAGACAGAAGCAGGCTCCATGCAAGGAGCCCAATGTGGGACCTGATTCTGCGACCCCAGGATCATGCCCTGAGCTGATGGCAGATGCTCAACTGCTGAGCAACCCAGTCATTCCTGTTCTTGAACTTTTAAAAAAATCTCCGAATCCTCTTAACACATTATTAAGGACCCAGAAGAGTTTCTGTTCAAGACTGGTGGTGGCTAGAGGCAAGGAGTGGAGTGACTGGTAAAATGGATGGAAATGATTAAAAGGTACAAACTTCTAGTTATAAGACAAATAAGTCCTGGGGATGTAGTATATAGATAGCATGGCGACTATAGTTAAAAATGCTGGATTGTATATTTGAAAGTTGCTAAGAGTGATCTTAGATGCTCTCATCACAAGATAAAGAATTACAACTATGTGCGGTTGTTAAACTCATTATGTCAATCATTTCTCAGTATATACACACATGAAAGAAACACAATATTATATATGTCATATGTCAATAAAAACAGTTTCTATTCATGTGCATTATTTCTATCAATATTTACTGTATTAAACATTAACGAGAAAATATAGGTATACAATTGTTACTACTTATTAGCTTCTTAACATAATAATAAACCCATAACAAATAAACAAAAAATATTTTACAAAAGATAACTTTCCTCAAGAAGTAAGAGTAATGACATTTCCATTTTTTATGATAATTATTTCTTTTTCTTTGTTTTGAGAAGGAAGTGGGTGGGCAGAGGAAGATGGAGAACAAGAACGATAAGCAGTCTACACACCCAGTGCAAAGCCTAATGTGGGGCTTGATCTCACAACCTTGAGATCAGAGTTGAAATCAAGAGTTGGAGGCTTAACCTACTGTGTTCCCAGGCACGTCAATTTTTTTTTTAAGATTTTATTTATTTATTCAAGAGAGACACACACAGAGAGAGGCAGAGACACAGGCAGAGGGGAGAAGCAGGCTCCATGCAGGGAGCCCTACGTGGGACTCGATCCCGGGACTGTGGGATCACGGCCTGGACTGAAGGTGGCGCTAGACCACTGAGCCACCCGGGCTGCCCTGTTTTTCTTTTTTTAAACCCATATTACCTAGCATAGGTTGGGCTTTTTATTTGTTGCTCTATAATTATTTATTTATAATGTAATAATAATTTATGATACTTAACAGACAGAATCTTATATTTGCTTCGGTGTCCAGCCTGTTGTGACATCCTGCAAACATGCCTATCACCTCTGGAAAAGCCACTGTAACAACTAAGAGAAGAATGAAAAGTAGCTAATGACAATATTATGTTGTCAACTGTACTGACTTCATAGATTCCCTGAAAGTTCTTGAGGGCCATCTGAGACCCTCAGACACATCTTGAGAGATGTTGGACTAGGTAACAACAGATAAAGTGGAAAACAACAACAACAACAACAACAACAACAACAACAGATAAAGTGGGCTATAAAATTACTTTGCATCTTTCTGACCCATATGCTACCGGTTATTTGATCTCTTTACAAAGATCTACCTCTTTGGTGAAGACCTCCGTGCCCCCAGGGTAACTCCTGCAGGCTATCAGTTGACCTAGACTGTTTTGCAGAAATAATCTGCTTGGTCCCACATGAAATACACTAATTAATAGTAGTGCTCTGTAACCGGGGTCTGAGAATCTTCTAGGGATGTTCCATACAGCTTGCTAGCATTGTATATTGAGAGTAGAGATTGATGATTTGCATCTGGTCTTTTTTTTTTAATTTTTTTTATTTATTTATGAAAGTCACAGAGAGAGAGAGAGAGAGAGAGAGAGGCAGAGACATAGGCAGAGGGAGAAGCAGGCTCCATGCACCGGGAGCCCGATGTGGGATTCGATTCCGGGTCTCCAGGATCGCGCCCTGGGCCAAATACAGGCGCCAAACCGCTGCGCCACCCAGGGATCCCTGCATCTGGTCTTAATGTGACCTCCAGATAGGGCAGCTGTTGGGGCTGATTACATAGCAAGAATATGCCTGAAGGCCAATAAGGTGTAAGAAACATCAATCAAGATTGAATTCTACGCTTCCTGGGAGTGAGATATTCCATGCACATTGGTGGTTCATGATCCAGAGAGAAAGTGTGTCTAATAGGGCCCTCACAGAGGACAACTGGTGTTCCTGCCTGGTCTCCTCCACACCTTACTGTGAGGTAGCCTTTGACTGTGATGCATATTGTTATTTTAGTGCTATTGGTATATTGTATCTTTTTCTGAAAAAAAAAAAGAATATTTATAAGCATTGTTTTTTTTTTTTTTTTGATTCCTGTGAGTCTTCTTTAGAGTCTTCTAAAGAGTTACAGTCTTCTTCCTCTCCACCCCATCTGATGGCCACTATAGTGCAACTTCCCTAATGTTTCCAGCTCATCCCCATCTCTCCCTTCTGTGAACTCTGGCAGTATATGTGTTATGTTGTATGCTTGACATCTAATTGCACTGTGCATTTTGTTATCTTTAAATTGGTTTCTAAGTACAGGTCTTATCTTCCCATTAATTGTAAGCTCCGTGAAGTAAAAGGCTATGGTTTCTTTTTCTTTTTTTTTTTTTATTCCACATTACCTTGCTTAAATTGGGCTCAATATTTATCAGTTCAGTCTGCTATAACAGAATACTTCAGACAGCATGGCTAAACAACATAAATTTATTTTCTCATAGTTCTGGAGGCTAGAAATCCACAATAAAGGTATTAGCATGGGTAGCTCCTTGTGAAAATTTTCTTCCTGGCTTGCAGATGGATGTCTTCTTGTTGTACTCACGAGGCCTCTTCTCTATGCAAAGAGAGAAAGACAGAGAGAGGGAGACCAAAGGAAAGAAAAAGAGAGAGAGAAGTGAGGGAAAGAAGGAGAAAGAAGAGAGGGAAGGAGATCTCTGGTACCATTTCCTCCTCATGCACAAGTCTATCAGGTTAGAGCCCCATCCTTTTTACCTGATTTCATCTTAATTACCTCCCTAAAGACCCCATCTCCAAATATAGTCACATTGTAGTTTAGGGCTTCAATTTACAAATTTTGAGAGGGGAATACAGTAGCCAGCTCAGTCTGTGGCAAACTCCCTGTGAACTCCTATTGAATACAGCTTAACTTGTTTTATAAAAACAAATGGTCATTTACATATATTACATTAAAGCAAAATGATCAAATTGACCATAGTGGTTGATAGGTAATTGAGCATCGCTGTATTTGTTAGTATTCCAATGTCTTCTTTAAAGTCATTGAGTCATGGAATGATTTCGAAAAACAGACAGCAAAGGAAATATGTTTAGATAAGCTGCTGTTTCATTTGTTTTCAATAACAACTAACCTAGCTTTACCAATCACTTGAATCATATAAATCACTTGTTCTAAGATTGCTGATGTCCTTGGGCATTTGTTCTTACACAATAAATGATTTTGTATGCAGGATGTAGCACCTTTACAAATCAGTTGACAAAATTTAATATAGATCCAGAGGGATCTCAATGTGTATCTTTAAAGAAAATCTACCTTATTAACCGCTTGCAATTATTATTAATTAATTAATTAATTAGTTAGTTAGTTATTAATGAATTTATTTTTTTTTTTTTGAGAGAAAGAAAGTTCTAGGGTGGGGCAGGGGCAAGGGCAGAGAGAATCCCAAGCAGTCTTCATGTCCAGCACAGAGCCCAAGGCAGGGCTTGATCTTATGATCCTGAGATCATGACCTGAGCCAAAATCAAAGCGCAACCAAGTAAGCCATGCAGGCACTCCCTTATTAACCTCTTATAAAGACTTTATTAAGAATAAATTCTAGTTCTCACACAGCTACCAGAAAAAATCAAACTTCTATAGCCATAATTTAACTGAATTAGTGATCCCTGGATCAGCAGGACCATTGGGTTTTAACAGCCCTGCTGGTGATTCTGAGGCATTCAAAATTTTGAAATTCATACATTGATCAATAGCTCCAAACTTTGTTTTATCATTAAAATATCAGGAAAGATGGGGATCCCTGGGTGGCTCAGTGGTTTAGCCCCTGCCTTTGGTCCAGGGCGTCATCCTGGAGTCCCGGGATCGAGTCCTACCTCAGGTTCCCGGCATGGAGCCTGCTTCTCCCTCCTCCTATGTCTCTGCCCCTCTCTCTCTCTCTTAAATAAATAAATAAATCTTTAAAAAATATCAGGAAAGCTCTTTAAAAATGCTGGTGTCACCCACAAATATGATTTAGTTGTTCTAAGGTTGGAACTAGACAGCATTGATTTTTAAAATTTTTAAAAATTCCCCAAGTGATTTCAATGTGTAGATATGGTTGAGAACCACCATCCTAGATTAATTTGCATGCCACTCAAAACTGAAGTTATAAGACTGTTTTGTAACCTCAAGCAGAATTTATAAAGGAGGCCAGTATTCCTTTAAGGCCAGACTTATTTCTATTCTTTATCTTCCTTTGACATTTTTGAATATGGTTACATTGAGATATAAATATAATATGATGATTTTTTTTTCTTCATAGGTGCACACTTCAGTGAATTTGGATAAATGTATATTATCATCTAACTACAATCACCATCAAAGTAGAAAATATTTCCATCATCCTCCAAATGTTCCTTTGTCACCAGTGCCCAGCCCCTGGCAACCACTGATCTAATTTCTTTCCTTACTGTTTTGCTGTATCTAGAAGGTCATAAAATAGAATCATATAATATTTATAGCCTTTTTCATTCTGCTTTCCTTACTTCTTTACTTAACAGAATGATTTTGAGAATCATCCACATCACTGCATGTAATAATGGCTCTTTGTTGCGTATTGCTGGGTGTATCCCTTTACAGGGGCAGACCACTATTTGTTTACCCACCAGTTAATAGACATTTGGGATTCTTCCCGTTTGTCACTATTAGGAATAGTTGCTATAAACATTTGCACATAGGTCTTTGTGGGACCTGTGTCTTCGTAGCTCTTGCATATGTATCTAGAAGTGTGAATAATGAGTTGTAAAGTATGTGAGGTACCAACAAGGCCATATAATTTTTACTCTTCTCAGCAGCACATGAGAGTTCCAGTTGTTCTGTATCCACAGTACTTTGTATTTTCTTATTTTATTTTGTTTTTGCCATTCTAACAGATGTGTAGTGGCAACTTAATTGTGATTTTAATTTGCTTTTCTCTAATGACTAATGATGTTGAGAATTATCTCCCGTCTATGTCTCTTCTTTGGTGTAGTGTCTGTTTAGACCTTTGCCCAAGTGCTTAATGGGCTGTTTTATAATGACAGAACTGAAGAGTTTGTTTTATATTTTGGATACCTGTCCTTCATAAACTATATATATTTTTTGCAAACATTTCCTTCAATTTCACAGCTTTAAAAATAATTCTTGTCTTTCAGAGCTGACATTTTATTTTGACAAAGAATAATTTATGAACCATGTCCTTTTATGGTTCAGGGTTTTTTTCTGTCTTTTGAAATCCATGCCTAAACCAAGGTCACAGAAATTTTCCTCATATGTTTTCTTCTAGAAGTTTTATAATTTTAGTTTTGCATTCATGTCTGAGATCCATTTTGATTTGATTTTTGTATGTGGTATGAGATATCATTTGAGGTTTTGTTTTGTCTTTTATATGGAAAGCCAAATGTTCCAACATATTTTGTTGAACAACTGTCTGTCTCAAAGGAATTATCCTCACACCTTTCTTAATACTCACTGATAATGTATGTGTGGGACTATTTCCTGATTTTCTGTTCTGTTCCTATAATCTATATGTGTAACCTTGTGAAAAAAAATTGTTTTGGTTTCTCTAGGTCGTTCTACTACATAAATTTTGAGTGAAGTGTCCTTTAAATATCTGTTATCTCAATTAGTTATAGGTGCTGTTTGGGTCTTTTATGTATTCTTCTTAATTTGTTGTTTACTTGTTCTACTGTTTATCAAGAAAAGAATGTTGAAGTCTCCAACTGTTTATGGGTTTGTTCATGTGTCTCATAGCCCTAATTGTTGGTGTATACATCTTTAGGATTGTTTCATTACCAAGTTGCATTGACCCTTTTATTAGTATGATATAGCCCTCCTTAACTCTGGTAATTTTCCTTGTATTGAAGTCTATTTTATATGATAATAACCAATTCAGCTTTATTTTGAGTAATGTTTGCTGGGTATATGGGTTTCCATTCTTTTAACTTCAACCGGTTTTTATATTTAAAAGGAGTTTTATGAGAGAAGGCTATTATAGGGTTTTGGTTTCTTTGTAAAATCTGACAATCTCTGATTTTATTTGGAGTATTTAGATCATTTATTTCTATGGTAGTTATCGATATATTTAGATTCAGAGCTACCATCATGATAGTCTTTTCTATTTGCCTCATCTGTTCTGGTTTCTTGTTCTTGTATTTGCTGGCCTTCTTGTGTATCAGGAATTTATCATTGACTTCCTTTTTATCTTGTCTATTGGCTTATGGAATTTATCTGTTTTGTAGTTATTTTTAGTGAGTTGTGCTTTGCAATATATATTCTTCAGTTATAACATCTTTACCTTCCAATAATATTTTTTTTAATATTTTGCACTTCAATATAGTATAAGAAATTTGAAAAAATATTCTTCTATTTCCTTCCATTTTTCTTTCTTGCTATTATTTGCCTACATTTTACTGCTCTAGACATTTGAAATATCCAATATATTATTACTATATGTCTTTAAAACCATTAAAAATAATAATAGCAAAACAAAATTTAGTGTATTAACCTTTGTTTTTTATCATATCTGATACTTTTCATTTCTTTGTGTATAGTCAAATTTCCATTCAGTATCACATTTCTTCTGCATGAAGAATGCTCTGATAAGAATGAATTCTCTCTGGTTTTGTTTGTTTGAAATTTGAAAGTGACTAGAATCTATATGACACTACATTTCATTTATTTTGGAAGTGACTAGAATCTATATGACACTACAGTTATTTATAAAAATACACATAGAAAAAACACACATATGAAGTATACAAAAGTAGGATATGAAAAGTTAAAACTCAATACAGAAATGTAAAAAATATACCTTTTATTAAAAAAAAACCAAAACTCCAATAACAGATTTTTCCCTCCTT
Source organism: Nyctereutes procyonoides (assembly GCF_905146905.1). NCBI lineage: Eukaryota > Metazoa > Chordata > Mammalia > Carnivora > Canidae > Nyctereutes > Nyctereutes procyonoides. The sequence goes on along the minus strand of NW_026575030.1, from coordinate 5,883,170 downwards.
ATTCTAAAACCACATTTTTGTGAAGGTTGTTGGATCTAACACTTATTTTTTTCTGCCTAAATTTATATTTTTCAAGTGTTGCCTCAAATGGGATTCAGGACACACTACCCCAAATTGCCTGTTGAATATTTTAAGCTGAAGAAATTTGAGAAAACATCACAAGTAGAAGGGTCAATCTGAAGAGCCCCCCCCCCAATTCCTTCTCCTCTGAACCAAGTCATAAAGCCGTTATATGAGAGGTGCCTTCTCCCTATACACAAAGGAAAGGAGATTCCTTATTTATGAAGACAAATGGATACCAAGTAAAATCCAAACAAACAGGCCTTGCTAAATTATCCTGAATCTACTACATTTACTTATGATCTTCAATCTATCATATTCCTTCATGATTATTTACTCTTCCTTAAACCCATCATAAAAATACTCAGCTCCCCTTGTTCCCTCAGGTCTTCACTTCATTCCAAAGGCTCTCAAGTCATATAAAACATAAAGAAATTTATAAGTTTTTCTCCTGGAATCTGTCTTTGTCAGTTTAATTTTCAGACCCAACCAGGGACCTTCAAAGGGTCAATCAAAGTTTTTCCTCTCTTGTACTCATAATACTCATCTAATAATCTAGACACCTGCTCTAATTGTCTTCTAGGTGCATTTAGCACCTTCTTGCAGAATTGAAGACTAATTGTGGTTGATTTTGAGTCGTACAAACCCTAGATATTAGGTCACACACTATGATGATTCTGGACTCCCCCCAGCACAAAAGAATCCTCTATATTGTTAAGAAACCATTTGCTTTTTATATTGGTTAGAGCTTAATTTCCTTTTTATTTCTTCTGTCTCTAATGGTCATAAGCATCAGATAAATTAATTATTTAAATTTAAATTTAGTCAAAAGTATTAAAGTATCCTATTTTTCTTTTTTTACATTTACCACTTTCTTCAACTTTCAACTTGAGTTACAAACTCACTCTACTTATAAAATGACTCCAATCAGTTGAATGAAGATATAGTGTGGCAGAAATTTCATGTTCCAAAGTACTTGTCTCTTTTCAATTCCCCACAACAAACACAGAAATTTGTGTCTTTTCACCCGTAATTATTATAATTGGGAAAATAATAACAAAGATTAAGAGCATGTAATTAAAAATTCTTCATAATTTTTTAACACACTATATTCATTTCATTTCAAACATCCATTTCTTACTTCTTTCTCACATAAATCTGTAAGGTAGGAGGGCAAGGTGTTATTACCTTTGAGGGAAGTTCCAGGAAGAGTAACAGGGAATTAGGTATGTCTCATATATAACACAATGTTCTGCTAAGCGAGCTCAGAGGGCTACATGAAATCACCAAACATTTGCTTTCTGGTCTCTTAGGAAAAGAAAAATAAATGGGGTATAAAAGGGAAAATTATATTTGTGGACTAGGAATCAGGAGACTTAGGATCTATGTAGCCATTTCAGATGTGACTCAAATAAGTCACTTAACTTTTTAATTTATACATCTGTAATAAGATGATGATGGTGATTATACTGACTGCCTCACAGGATATGTGGAAAGTGCTCGGAAAGCCAATATAGTTCTCCTTTTCCTCTCAAAAACCTGGATCTGTACCATTTGCTAATCCCCATAATGTAAATAACATCAGTTCGTAGAGATGGTTGAAATATAACAAAATAATAAGGCAGTGATGAGTTTTGAGTATTTATTACATATGTTTCTAATTTTTTAAAAAAATATTTTTAAGAGCAGCTTTAGTTTTACCATGAAATTGAGAGAAATGTACAAAGATGTTCTGTTACACTTATACATAGCCTCCCTCATTATCAACATCACTCACCAGAATGCTGCATTTGTTACCAAGGATGAACCTACATTGATACATCATAATCACCCAAAGTCCATAGTGCCTTAGGCTTCACTCTTGATGTTGTACATTCTATGGGTTTGAACAAATGTATAATGCCATGTTTCCATCATTACAATATCACATAGAGTATTTTCACTATCCTAAAAATCCCCTGTGCTCCCTCTCTTCCCTTTAAGCCATGGAAACCACTGATCCTTTTACTATCTCAAAAGTTTTGCCTTTCCCAGAATGTCATGTAGTTGGAATCATACAGTGTATAGTATTTTTAGATTGGCTTCTCTTCTTTCACTCAATGATATGCACTTAAAATTCTTTTGTGTCTCTTCATAGCTTGATAGCTCATTTATTTTTAGAGCTGAATAATGCTCTCTTGTCTGGATGTAGCACAGTTTATTTAGCCATTCACCTACTGAAGGACACTATAGTTGCTTCCAAATTTTGACAATTATGAATAAAATTGCTATAAATATCCATGTACAGATTTCTGTGTGAACATAAGTTTTTGCCTCCATTGGGTAAATAATAAGGAATGTGATTACTAGATTTGAGGGTAAGAGTATGTTCACTTTGGTCAGAAACCACCAAACTATTTTTTAAGTGCCTGAACCATTATGCATTCCCACCAGCAAAGGGAATTCCTTTTGCTCCATAACCTCATCAGCCTTTGGTGCTGTGTTCTAATGTACTCTTATAAGTTTTTATAATTTAATTTTTAATAATGACAGATTTAACAACTAACACAATTCCTGAAAAATTAACAATTGGCTCTCCTATGCCACCCCTTCTATTTTTTTTAAAGACTTATTTATTTATTTATGATAGACATAGAGAGAGAGAGAGAGGCAGAGACACAGGAGGAGGGAGAAGCAGGCTCTGTGCCAGGAGCCCGATGTGGGACTCGGTCTCAGGACTCCAGGACTGCACCCTGGGCCAAAGGCAGGCGCTAAACCACTGAGCCACCCAGGGATTCCCTATTCCACCCCTTCTAGAAGACAAGTACAGCCCCTGTTTTTCTCTGGTACTGGTGAGAGAACCATTCTTTCTTGAGTCTGAGTTCTTTGCCTTTCTAGAAATTCCTTTTGCAAGCTTGTCTCCTCAAGTGATGCTATGGTCTTAACGTTTTCATTTAGATTTGCTCTATGTATGAACATCCTCTGCCACTGTTTCTATCTTGGGATTTCTGTTCACTCCTCAGAGGATACATCAAGTGCCAGGGAGCTCAGTCAGGCTCCCCAGATCACCGTTACCTTCTTATCTTCGATAGGCCATGAGTAAACCTGAGCTTTAGTGACCTGTTGAAAAATCACATGATTTTATAGTGAGAGAGTTCATTTAACCTGCTGACTCAGGCCTGAGATTTCTTCCGCTAGGCTGATGAGAGCCAGAGCCCAGCGGGGGAATGAGACATAGCTCCTTCTGTCACTGCTTTCTAATCTGTGGCCTTGCTTTCTTCCAGGTGTGTACTTTAACACTATTTTGGAGTTCTTCCCAGCCTCCTGATATCTCTCAGGGTCAAGAGTCTCCCTTTTTGAGGTGAATAATCCATGGTAATGAATATTGATTTCCAGTAAGTTAGACCAAGATGAAGTGTGTTGCTCTAGATTAGCCATATGTGTCCCTTAATAGCTTGAGAAAAGGCTCCAGAGCATTTAATAAATAAGCACCAGAGAGAAATAAAAAAGGTGTTGTGTTGCTAGGATACCCGGCTGGGCACTTGTTTTATTATCAAGTCAGTAAGTGTAAAACAAACAATGACAATTGCTACCTCAAAGAAATACAAAATGCTTGCTAGAAAGTGACAGAAAGAAAGATAAAGAACAGATGATCTCCAGAGAAGGGAGACCTTGCTTCTTGCCACATGCCACACGTTAAGTTTGAAGAAATGTTAACTCTTTCTCCCCAGTCTCTCAGAGGCTTGAAAGACCAGACACAGCCATCCTGACAAGGTGTAATTACGGCAGTAAGTACAACATCGTAAACAATTGTTCTATTGTTGCTTCCTTGTTCTTTGTGTCTAATCAAGAGATGAAAGAAGGCTTTTCCTCAGCAAAGATCCACTAAGTACTACCAGGGTTCATTCAGGTGGTATCTACACAAGGCCAGGGCCACTAATCAATTCAGTCAACGCAACAGAAGAATAAGAATCATTAAAACTAATTTTGGAGCCTAGTAAGCAAAACTGTCTGGCCTCCCTGTCTGTCTCACCAAATTTTATTCACCTAAGTAAGTGAAAATATTTTACAATTGACTTTTCTTGCCTCAAATAATGCCGGCAGAATAAAGGTTACCCATGTCATACTAGTAAAGACTTCCTGACACAAATCAAACCATTCCTGGCAGACAGACTAGTCAGTTGACCCAATCTCAGTACTGAGATCTGACTCTGTGGAATGAATTAGGTGTCATCCAAAGACAAACAACAAACAAGCATAGTATAGGGAAAGACCCCTAGAAGAACTCCACAAGAGTGGTCAAAGTAGAATTAAAACTGGAAAGCCCAAATACAGTATGGAGTCTAAGAACTGACTCCAGGGGCCTAGAACATGTGGTTAGGTGAAAAAACCCAAACCTGGTTCACAGAGGCACTGAGGTAGAGGCGAAATGCAACCCAGTAGTGAACAATGGAACACCATCCTTTTTTCTGCACACTAATGGACACACACATTTTCCTCTCAGGAAATTCTAGTGCTTTGATTTGGATCTCGGTGAACTAGATTTCAAAATAAAAGAGAAATTCTCACATTGGAAAAACAGAAAGGGTGACAAAGAAGGCATCATTAGCACAAGAGCTACCTGAAATGAAGGGGAATTCCTACAAACCCTAAATTGAGAGAAAGGTAAAGAGGTAAAGTTAGGGCCAGCATTGAGAAGCTTTCTGGGAAATCACATCCTAGCTTTTTTTTTTTTTTTAATCTTTTCACAGATAAAAATTCAGATCTGCCGAAGAGAGGGATGGAAGTACTTTCGAGAAATGTCTATTTTAAAACCACTGTTTTGTTGTGATAGAGATTTATTTTTTTTAATTTCTAAGAGCAGATGCGATCTTTTATTCTCACAAACGCAAATGCCGACCAAACCCTAAACACTTCACATTTGTCTCACCACTCTCCCCCTGAGACCTCAATCTTGATTTGAAGGGATGGTAATGAATGCTGAGAGGAAGATTCTACTGCCAAACTCCTTCGGGCTTGCTCTTGCCAGCTGAATTATTAGCTTAGAGAAGGCCACAGAATTAGTTTTTTTTCTTCTTCATTAATTCATAGAGAGCAATATTCTACATGCCTGTCAGCCATGATTTTTTTTTTCCTGGATTGACCTAATAATGTCAGTGTTTAGCTATTCTTTCTAGCTTCACAAAATATCAGGCACTTGGAAGATGCACATTTTTACAAAAGAATGTGTGGCAAGCTATGAGATCATGATGCAAATGACAGGTTAGAGTCAAAGTATCTTCCAACTTCTAAATCCTGATCTGTCTCGAGTGTGCCTCTGAAATGTAGTTCTGATATGAAAGAAGTTCTGGCCAAATGCCCACCCTGGTAACATTGAAGTTTCCCCTAACCCAGGTATATAGGATCAATAATGGTTTATCTTCTTTGGCTCCTGCTGTAGGAGGAAGCATTAAATATTCTTTAATTAAAGTTAATTCCTATCCATAAACTGAATGAAAGCACTTTGCTGTAATGCTCTCCAGTCTTCTTCTTTTTTTAAGATTTATTTATTTATTTGAGAGAGAGTACAAGCAGGGGGAGAAGCAGAGGGAGAGGAGAAGTGGGCCCCCTACTGAGTGCAGAGTCTGACACAGGGCTCAAGCCCATAGCCCTGAGACCATGACTGGACCCCAAATCAAAAGCTGGACACTGAACCAACTGAGCCACCCAGGCTGTACCAGTCTTCTTTTTCCTTCTGCATAATTTCCTCTTTTCCCCTTGCTCCCAGCTCCATCCACTGCCTCCACAATGTAGAAAGTGGGAGTTAAGGATGGGAAAGATTCAGGTACTCTCTCTATCCTGTAGTATTCGTCTAAGATTCCTTCATTCTCCATTATGATGAGACTTTCCGGGACCAAATATTGCTACTTTAATGTGCCCTGCCCCAAATCTTTTGCCTATATAATCCAGTCATTATACCATCCTATGCAGTTTTGAATTCTGTGTTGCCTGAGAAACCAGGACTAGAGAGAGTTTTCAAATGTGAGACATCTCAGTTTATTTTCAGTGGGATGAAAACAAACACAGCTCAGCCTCTTATTGCCTTGATTATAGGCTCATGAGCCCCAAGAACACCCACTGGTGGAAGCCATGTTCTAAGGTATTCCTGATCAGAGCCCAATGGTATCAAATATATCAAACTCTGCAAAAGAATTTAAATGCTCAAATATGTATATATACTGGTTAAAGTTTTATTGAGATATAATTCACATAACATATAGTTCATCCATCTGAAGCGTTCAGTAATTTTTACGATATTCACAGAATTGTGTAGCTAATCCTCAAACATAGGACGAGTTCTCTGTCCTTCCCTTATTTGCCTAGAGCCAGGCATAAATGTCCTTTATGAAGGTGGCATAAGTTTCCCTTGTGAAGGCCTCCCCTTCTCCTGCAGCAGAGAGTAGCATGACTCGTTGCCCAAGACGGTGATTCAGCACTGAGATGAATCTGCATAAATGAACCCTACTGAAATAATTCATATCTTCCATTAGTTTTCCCCATGTGCTTACTAATCACTTCCCTTAAACCCCAAACCCTCTTTCCTTTGTTAAAATGGCATTTAAGTCCCCAACCCTAACTAGTTCTTTGAGCTTCACTTCTTTTCCGTGATTGTCCATGCACTTAAAGTATTAGTAGCAAATCATATGTCTTTTCTTCTCTTACTCTGTCTTTCATTAGTTTATCTCATAGGTCCCCAGACACGAAACATAAAGAGTAGAGGAAGAGATTTTTCCTCTCTAATACTTAGAAGTGGAATTGTTGATTCGTAAGGTAATTCTATTTTTTAATTTTTGAGAAGCAGCCATACTGTTTTCCATGGCAGCTGCACCATTTTACATTCCCACCAGCAATGCCCCAAAATTCTAATTTCTCCACATCTTCACCAACACTTTTTATTTTCTGTTTTGCTTTGTTTTGTTTTCTGGTAGCTCTCTTAATGGCTGTGAGGTAGTATCTGCTTCAGATTCTTATTTGATTTTATTTATTTTGAGCAACTTTACAAGTGCTAATTGGCCATTTATATATATTCTTCAGAGAGAAATGTATTCAAATTCTGTCCATATTATTTTAATTTAACTTTTTGTTGAGTTGTGAGAGTTCTTTCTATACTTTGATTGGATATACGATTATGATTTTGTTAGATATATGATTTGCAAACATAATCTCTTATTCTGTAGTTGGCTTTTCATTTCTGTTGATTGTGTTCTTTGATGCAGAAATTAAACTTGGTGGAGCATGGGTGGCTCAGTCACTTAAATGATTTCAGCTGAGTTTATGATCTCAGGATCCTGGGATCAAGTCCCTTATTGGACTCCCTACTCAGCAGGAAGCCTGCTTCTCCCTCTCCTTGTGCCCCTCTCCCCTGCTTGTGCTCTCTCTCCCTCAAATAAATAAATAAATAAATAAAGTCTTATAAAAAATCAATTATGATTTATTCATTCATGTATTTATTTTTAAAGATTGTTTAAGAGAGAGCAAGAGACTATAAGTTGAAGGGGTAGAAAGAGAGGAGAAAGAGAATCTCAAGCAGACTCCCTGCTGAGCTAGAAGCGTGACGTGAAGCTCTGTCCCATGATCCCGAGATCATGACCTGAGCTGAAATCAAGAGTTGGACGCTTAATTAATTGTGTCACCCAGGCACCCCTCAAATTTATTTAAAAAAATTTTTTGGATAATGTGGATAAACACTTTCATTTCATAACTATTGTTCAACAATACCCACGAGAGAGTTTGGGTACTTCCCTTAATTTTAGTACTTCAAGCTGTACCCCTAGGGAAATGGGCCTTTGTTATCACCTATTCCACGTTCTAGCCCAGCCCAGTTTATATTGTGGGAGGAAAATCTTGCTGATTGACTCCTAATTCAAGACTTTTTTAATATATTAGTGAAGACAGTCTTTCTGAGGCTGAGGCCCTCATTAGTCCATTAGCCTTTACTCTATAGTGACTATGCTATCAGATGCTCCTTTGTCAGTTTGGCTTGATTTCTACCTTTTTGTGACTGCTGCTTTGGACACTGATTATGCGTTGTTTAATTTATGTGTCCTGACTGTACAGCAGATTATACCTGACACTATATCTGCTACTTGTCTTGCATCTGTCTGATATAGTAAAGTCTACTCTAGACTTCAAAGGTCTGCTTAGGAATATTTCCTCATGCATAAATGAGAATCATAATAATAATGCTTTTTTTCTTGGAGTCTGTTTGTTATTAAGATTCATGAATTTAATGTATGTAAAGATTTGGTGACTTCCTGTCAAAATATTTACTACTGCTGATGCTTCTAAAACACAATCCATGTTAAATACCCCCCAAATTAGCTGCTTCTTTGGAGGGCTGCATCATTAATTAATTATCTCCTATATCCCAATATGATTGCTTAGCAGCTTCATTGGCCTTAGGCTGCCAGACTCTGATACTAGTCTTTGTCTAAAAAAAAAATGATAATAAAATAAAATAAAAACAATAATACCATCAACCAGGAACTCCCACTTGACTCACTGTTTATTGTATGTGTAATTTTATTTCCAGTTAGATGCTATTTTAATTGATATAAAAAACAAAGTGAAAATTCAATAATAAAGAGGTTTCTACACCAAATGTAGAACTTTTGTAACAAATAGATTATAGAAAGCAGCTTAGTCTACAAGATCTGGGGCAGCCTCTTACATCCAACTTCTGCCCACAATCAAAGATATGTGGGTCTATGGTGATGTCTCTGGTTCGATTTACCCACCCAGAGGAAAATGAACAAACCAATGCCTAGATTCTACTAATAGGGGACTAGTGGTTTAGTCTCCTTATCAATAAGAGGAAGAACAAGCCTGGGCAAGCCCAAGGATGCTTAGCTAAGAGAAGATAAGAGGTAGAAGGAGATTTCCCCACACCTGAAACCAGAGTTTAGTCATTGGATGCTTACATAATATCCTGAGATTTGAAAAATATGATTGACGACCCCTCCATCTTTAGAGAAGCCTAGTCCAGAAGGTGGCCGAAATTACAGGAATGTGAACAGAGATTTCTTTCCTCCATTGACAGAATTAAACTCTTCCACCCTCCCCCAAAAAGCAAAAATAACAACAATAATAAATATCAGTTGAAAAGGCAGATCTTTCCATTCTTCAAAAAATAGTAGTGAAAAAGCAAACAATGGGGAAGAAAAGAAAGTTGGTTAAACATTACAGTTCTTTGGAATCCAGTAAGAGTTATGATGGCACTTCAGATCACATTCAGTCTTTTTTTTTTTTCAAATATAAAGTTTCCTTAACATTCTTCAACTCAAAGTGGTTTCTTTATCAATACATTTTTTTCCTCTGTCAAGGCTATCACAATGTAGAGAAACTGTACTTTCCTATACATTACATTCAGCTTCAGTCCCAAAAATGGGGCAGGGACATATTTGGAATGTCCCCTGTGGTGTATGATTCACATTTGAAAGTCAGACCAAGCGCAATGAAAATTTCTCAGAGTACAAGTGAGCAAACTGGAAAAGTGTGTTTCATTATTCACTCTATGGTAAGTAGGTTTAATTTTATGATTACACTCAATAGAAAGATTTTGGGAGCTGACAGGAATTAATAAATAATGTTTTTTTCTGTTGGGTTAACACTTATGAAAGATATCTAAGTAATTGTTATCCTTTATAATTTGAGGAAGCAGTCAGGGGAGAGAAGGTGGAACTAAGGAAGGAGATGGCTGTTAGCTATCAAAGGTTCTAGAACATACCTGAGTTCTCAAGCTGTTTTCTTTGCAGTAGTGAAACTGAAAGCATAGTTCACTTCCCATCCCACATCCACTTGTCTCCCCAGATGCCATTTATACCATCTGCCTTCAACATATAATCAGAGTGTTTCAGCTTTTTTTCCTCTTCAGTGTCATTACATGGTAGAGCAGTCCTTTTATAGTGGAAGGTCACTGGAAAAAAAAAAAAACACAGTACATCAGTCACCAATGCCTCTAAAATCCCAATGCTGAAAATATTCCTAGTGACTGTGTCCTTCCCATGGGCCGAGGACCACTACCTATCCTTCTTATCATTGAGCCAATGGAAATAATTCCAGTTTTTTGAAAAGGCCTTGTTGGGACTGGTAATTGTAGAAATTGTTTTGAAAGAGCTGGTATTATTTAAAATATAATTATAACCATCAGAGATTCCTTAAAACTCTGACAGCTGCTGACGCAAACAAAAACTTAGGCAGTGGATTTTTGTTTGCCAACTCTTTCCTCTAAATCAGGGAGCGTAGACTTCAGCTTTAAGAAAGCTTGAATAGATGTCAAGACACTGACTTTGCTTAAATAATCACTATAGCTTCTTTGGACTTTGGAGGTTGTGTCTGCGGTAACTTTTCTTGCAAACAAGTTATAAATAGCAAAAAAAAAAATGATTAACAAAAGAATAAATACAGATGGCCAATATAATAACATGCTTTTTTCAATCTCACTAGTGATAAAAAAAATGGAAAGTAAACAAGATGTTAGTGTTTGACTTTAAACTGCAAAGATTTTTTTAAAGATTTTATCTATTTACTCATAAGACACACACACACACACACACACACACACACACACACACACACACACACGCAGAGGCAGAGATGAGGCAGAGAAGCAGGCTCCATGCAGGGAGCCCGATGCGGAACTCGATCCCTGGTCTCCAGGATCAAGCCCTGGCCGAAGGTGGCGCTAAACTGCTGAGACACCCAGGATTCCCTAAACTGCAGAGATTTTAAAATCATACCTATTAATAGAGAAATAAACTCATACACCACCGTAGTAGTTAACATTTACAAAATCTTTTGACAACCACTATCAACCACTCTTAAAGAATTTGTAATATGGATATAGTGATTCTACATATATTAATTTATCCTAAGGAGGTCAATGAATGTGCAAATCTGTATATAACCATTTTTAATAATACAAAAACTCAGTTTTACATGTCCTTATATATGGCACCAGTTGAATAAGCTATAGTACTCCCATATGATGAACCACAATGTACTTTTGCCTTAGTCTGCTCAGACTGCCACAGCAAAACACTAGATTGGGTGGCTTAAATGACAATTTATTTCCTCACAGTTATGAAGGCCAGAACATCCAAAACCATGGTGCTGAAAATTTTGGTTCCTGGCAAGGGCTCCCTTCCCAGTTTGTACATGGCTGGCTTCTCACTGTGTCCTCAAATGGCCTTTCCAGAGTGAGTATACTTGTGGAGAGAGATATTATCATATTTTTTTCTTTCTGAAAGACCGTCATCCCTATAGTATAAAAATTCCACTGTTATGACATTATTTAATTTCAATTACCTACTAAAGACCTTATCTCAAAATATAGACACATTGGAGATTAGGGCTTCAGCATATGAATTTAGGGACTGGGAGTCACAATGCGGTCCATAGCAGTACCCATGGGAAACAGACACAAATTGATTAGTGAAAACCTGATGAAAAATAGTCATGTCTAAGGGGATAAAAATTGTGTATCAGGGAATGAGGAGACTACAAATAAATCTTAGATATCATAAAGGTTGGTGGCTCTCCAAAGGTCAACTCTACCCAATAAAATCTTATTCCTTAGTATTTAATTTCCCTTGCTGGGCTTTTGTTTTGTTTTGTTTTGTTGTTGTTGTTGTTGTTGTTGTTTGTTCGTTTGACTTCTGTTGTTTGGGATAAGAATGTTAAGGACAAACACTGACTGGACTTTATCAGCAGCTGGATGACCTGGAAACTTGTTTGATACAGGTGTTGTGGACAGAAGAGATTCACCCGAGAAATGCCCATTCCACAGCAGCTGTGAGAAACTGCTTCAAAAACTCAGTTTGTATATGAAAAGAAGAACAACAGCCCTTTTGCCTACATGGTTGTTAGGACAGAAATCATGAGATCTTTCTCTTTATCTTGAAACTTGCAAGAAGGGTTGATAAGAAAGGAAGGGCCTGTGGTCTCATATAGAAATGATGATCATTTATGAATATATCATACTTCCACATGTTCAGTCATCTCAAAGATTCTCATTCTTGCTATAGCCATGACTTAATTGACAAAACTTTGTCAAATGGTTTTTCAGGAGTATAAAGCAACATCATGTTCATTCTGTGGGCATTAGTACTTTATATGCACTAATACATAGAATCTATCTATCAATCTTCTATTATCTGTATCAATTTACTTATTTAAAATATTTAAATTATTTTTATATAATGTCGTGCACACCTTTACATTGTGCTCAAGATAAAAATTGGTTGACTTTTCTATTCAGTCAATTTGTTATCTTGCATGATTCATTAAGTTTTTACTAGAGTGAAGTTTTTGTAGTTGTTTATTCTTTAAAAAGAAATATCAAGCTTATTTGTGCATGCAGATTAAAGAATGGGTAATACAACCAAAAAAAAAGTATGCAAATCTTTATGCCTTTTGTAAAAAGCAGATATAAGTTACAAATATGCAGATAAAGGATCCCTGGGTGGCGCAGCGGTTTGGCGCCTGCCTTTGGCCCAGGGCGCGATCCTGGAGGCCCGGGATCGAATCCCACGTCGGGCTCCCGGTGCATGGAGCCTGCTTCTCCCTCTGCCTGTGTCTCTGCCTCTCTCTCTCTCTCTCTCTATGACTATCATAAATAAAAAAAATAAAAAAAATAAAAAATTATGCAGATAAAATAACAAACAATATCACACAAATATTAACAGTGTTTTTTCTCTGTGCATCTTCTTTTTGTTTTTGTTTTTCATAGTTTATAATCACTGGAAATTTTATGTTTCATACCCTTTCAAAAGGAGGAAAGGGTTATTTTTTACGGATTTTATTTATTTATTAATGAGAGACACAGAGAGGGAGAGACTTAGGCAGAGGGAGAAGCAGGGTCCCTGTGGAGCCCAATGTGGGACTTGATCCCAGGACCTCAGGATCACGACCTGAGTCAAAGGCAGATGCTCAACTACTGAGCCACCAGGTGTCCCTGAGTTAATGTTTGTTTTTTTTTTTTTAATACATATTCAACCTCAACCTCATCCATGTCTGAAGGCTTCAAGAGGTACACATGTCAACTATCCTATGTTTTCTTCTTTGTCACCAGTAGTTATGTGTGAATTCCTTAAATAAAGCTATCCGTGACTTTGCGCTCTACCTTTGGTCACTTTATAACCATAATGACAAAGTTATAATTCAGCCCCTGCAAACTACCCTAGATTGATGTTTTGCCATTCAGATGTCTGTTTCAAAATATAACAGTTACTCCCCAAATAATTGCACACTGGGTCTGGGTCTTTGGAAATACTGTCTTTCTGCCCAGAATTTGCTCTTCTCCCTTACATTCTGTAAGACATGTTTACTCTGTACGAGTAAATTCAATAGTCATCTACTTTCTATTTCTGTAAGTTTGACTTTTTTTAAGTTTCATATATAAATGATATAATATTTGTCTTTATCTGGCTTATTCCATTTAACATAATGCAGATTGGAAAGAGGTGGGAGGTGGGGGAAATGCAGAGATGTTGGTCAAAGGATGTAAACTTGTTAAAATACTGGTTATAAGACAGGTAAGTTCTGAGGATCTAATGTACAGCATGGTGACTATAGTTCATAATACTGTATTGTACACTTGCAGTTGAAGAAGAGAGTAGATATTAAACATTCTCATACAGAAAATGTAACTATGTGAAGTGATGAATAGGTTAATTAACTTGATTGTGATGATCATTTCACATTTCACATACTTATATAGAATCATCACATTGTATACATTAAATATATAGAGACTTGTTTGTCAGTTATGCCTCAGTAAAGCAGGGGATGGAGGGGAAAGTCCAATAATCATCTTTTTTGGGGAAGCTTTCAATAGAACTTCCTTAACTTTTATTCCCACCAAAGAGCCTAGGCAATTACATACCTCTTTACTCCTCAGTAAAGAATAAGCCATCATTCCAGCTCATGACAGGTTATTTTGTTTACTTACTCGCTCATGTGCGATGCTGGAGAATGAGTCATTTGAGTGAAGGCATTTTTTCTTGAGAATTTGTCCCTTTAATCCTACCACAGTGCTTGGCATGTGTGTACATACAGAATGATAATTGATCAAAGGATTAAATTATTGAATCATTCTTGAATAAACATATAAATGTACACATGCATACAGACACATCATAGGATTTTTTTCAGTTTAGAAAACATGTTAACATAAATTATTGCATTATATTATGAGAAAATTGTTAGAGATGTACTGAACATACAGTTCCAGATACTAGGTTTGAATTTTCACTTTTCCTCTATCAAGGCTTGAACATGCCTACAAACTTCTCTACTGCAAGGATCTATTTGAAGCCTATCCCCTTTTAATTTTATGTTAGAGGGAAATCACATAAATTAACTCTTCATTTGAGTCATATTTAAAATAGATCCAATATTTCAGAATTCTGTTATATGTTTCCAAATATTCACCTAATCTTCCAAAGTACCCTAAAGCTGTAGAATATTTTTGAAGGTTATATAAACTCTCTTAGAGCATCTACCATGCTAAAATAGACATGATAGGCATGACATACTTTTGCTGAATATAATTAAGATAAAATTCAAGTGAAATAGTTTGTTTGAATTTCCTGTTTTCCATTTGACTAGCGTGTAAACTAAGGCACATGTAATTTTTTTTTAATATTTTATTTATTTATTCATGAGAGACACAGACAGAGAGAAACAGAGAGAGGCAGAGACACAGGCAGAGGAAGAAGCAGGCTCCATGCAGTGAGCTTGACATGGGACTTGATCTCAGGTCTCCAGGATCACGCCCTGGGTTGAAGGCGGTGCTAACCTGCTGAGCCACCTTGGCTGCCTGGTGCAGGTAAGTTTTTAACTTGCCAGATTTCTTACAGTTACTTAACAGACTTTTAATTTAATTACCTTCTTATTCAGCTACAAAATTACATTTATGAGCTCTAATGCCCCACATGGCAAAAGTGAAAATGAGGGGCACTTTATTTTTTCTTTTATGCATTTTCATTGTAACACTGCCCTGAGAAATGCTTAGCTGGCATTTCCAATATGTGCTCCCAAAATGTCTCCTTCTTTTTGCCTTTCTTCTCTTAATTGTTTGACTAGATCTCTTCAAACCAAAGTTGAAGAATAATAAGCCTGAAAAAGTTATCCCCATTTTTTTCCATATCACTCCAACGTCAAATTAAAGAGAAAGTAGGTTGGAGAAAATATACCACAAAACCTACCTGAGCTCCTTATATAGAATACCAGTTTCAACTCTTCTCTTTTGAGATCCAGGGTAATTTATTTCAAGAGAAGAACTGTCCTGATGTCTTGGTCTCCTTTCTCTGCCTCTCTCTCTCTCTGTCCTTTTTTTTTTTTAATAGAAAATATTCTGAGACCTTTTATTAACTGTGCTAAAATGAGTCCCCTTAGAGATCTGTTTTGCAGCTTTATAAAAGTTTGCACTTTCCCCTGAAGTGTCACAAATGTTATCAGTGGAAGCTGTGAAAAGCATATAGTGCTGTTATGTTCTGTAAAAATTATGTTCCCCAAACAATTTCCCTGCTGCGAATAAATCTCAGCAAGTGCTGTGGTTGCTGAACATGGAAATTGGAAAACAACTTCCCAAACCGTAACACCCATTGTTGCTCTTCCCTTTGCCAGAGAAACTCGCTGCAGAAAACTAAATAGAAGGAGCAAGAACTAAGGAAGAGAATGGTCACCCATCTCCCCATTTCCAGTTTCTGCTGACCCTAAACCAAGTAACACAAACAACCAGTGGAATCTATCATGAAGAATAATTTTTCCTGAAATGTACCATTGACTAAGGTGTTCCCTTAGTGTCCTTTAGGGTAGTATTTCTTTTATACCCAGTACTTAGTTCACTCTATGGCAGATAGCAGGTGAAACGGAATGGTTATTTTACTATAAGAGAGATGATATGAGGGGGATCCCTGGGTGGCGCAGCGGTTTAGCGCCTGCCTTTGGCCCAGGGCGCGATCCTGGAGACCCGGGATCGAATCCCACGTCGGGCTCCTGGTGCATGGAGCCTGCTTCTCCCTCTGCCTGTGTCTCTGCCTCTCTCTCTCTCTCTGTGACTATCATAAATAAAAAAAGAAAAAGAAAAAAAGAGAGATGAT
Source organism: Nyctereutes procyonoides (assembly GCF_905146905.1). NCBI lineage: Eukaryota > Metazoa > Chordata > Mammalia > Carnivora > Canidae > Nyctereutes > Nyctereutes procyonoides. The sequence goes on along the minus strand of NW_026575030.1, from coordinate 5,866,986 downwards.
ATGAGGTAATTTTACAGAATTTATTTTTATTTAAGCTAATTTTAAATGTATTCGTTTCTCAATATTTTGTGTTATTGGTAGTGCGAGTGGCAACAAAACCTACTTCAACACTGTAGGCAAACAATAGACCATATTAGTGTATGGACATAGCACCAGATCCAGGGTCACAGAGATTAGTGATTCTTAGAAATTGAAACCAAAAGAACTACCATTCTGTGACCCTTCTCTGGGATTGTGTAGTTTGTCATTTCCTCTCTTCCCCTGATGTCTCTTCAACGTTCTCTCCGTATACGTCTTTAGTCTTTCTTCTCCAGACACAGGGTAGAAGATGCCCACCAAAAGGTCATGTGCATCTCAGCTCAAACTATAAAGACAGACTTGGAGGATCTCTAAATCCCTACTACTAATATCTGAGACAAAATACTTTCCAAAAATTGAACAATCCAATCAACCTGGCACTAGGAGATCAAGGCATGGGAGCCCTAGCATGGCTGCCAGGGATTATTCCTAAGGTGTGGAATATTAATCCAACATGTGTTAATCATGAATATATGCTCCTGAAATCATGGAAATGTTATGAATTTAAAGTAAAAAGTAACAACAACAAAAACCCTTCCACTGACACATCTCTAAGAGGTGATACTTCAAGTGTGTTTCACTTTTCTCTAAGTGCTGCTCCTGTAATATAAATGTTGATTCCACCACTCCTTGAGCTTTTTGGTATTTGAGCAGCAGGTGTTAAAAGTGACACCCTTCCTAGGAGGCAAGATTCATCCATGTTTCCTAGGCCATCTCTGCCACAGGCCGGGGAAACACATACATCAGCCTTGTTACTTTGCCCCATTAAGCACTTTAAACCCTGTTGGTCTTTGGCTTTTAATCTCAAGTAATTATCACTTGGGAGTGCTGGGTACCTCAGGACAGCGGTCTTAATTAGTCATTTAGAGGGCAATCCCCTGCAGCTAATGAAAAATGAGAAGGGAGCCAACTGAGAAATAGAAATATTTAAGACAGTGCCTTTATTTTCACCTCTCTATCACAGTTGTGAAATACCAAGTGACGGATTTTTGTGCTTCTTTGAAATATCCAGCATTTGATATACTCAAATTGAACAGCCAATCTACTCAATAATGAGTAGATGTATTAATATCAAAGTCTAGAAAATGAGCAGGGATTGAAAATTCCATTTATATCTGCACTAACTATTCATAACAATACTCTTAAAGTGGTAAGTGGCCAATATGATCGCTGGCATCAAGAAATATCATCACTGGAGATAATCTGGCCAATGATTATAATGGGCATAAGAATAAGTCTGTAAATAAAAATCCCATTTTTTGTACCTGTCATGCTAGCCAAGTTCTGCTGTAGTAACAATTAACTCTCTACATCTCAAAGCCTTATCACAATGGATTTTTATTTCTTTCACAGTGGCAGTCATTCATGAGGGAACTAGCCCCAGTGGTTCCTCTCCAAAGGGTGACTCATTGTCCCAGACAACTTGTACTTTATCATGAACTCATCTGAAACACATGGCTTCTAAGATTGTGATGGAAAGGGAGGAGTTTTGCATGCATAAATTTTAAGGCCAGGAATAGGAGTATCTTCTAATTAACTTCTCCTACCTGTAATTGATCAGAACTCAGATGCCCCTTCACCTGAGTGCAGGGAATAGAGTCTTTTCCCATGTCCAAGAAGAGGGAAATGGTATTATCTCTGCCTCACCAATCAATAAGATATTGGATAATTTCATAAACACAAATGATATTTTTGCCGAAGCTAGGCAGGGCATTAACTTTTGACATTTACACACAGACTTCTAAGCTGATATATTGGGACATTTAATATCTTCATGTTTGGGGAAAAAAAGAGAAGTATATCAGAAATATATCTAGAATTTCAGCTTCACAAGATCAAGGTTCTTACCCATATTATTCATCACAGGAACCCTTGTACTTCATATACTGACTGGCATACAATGCTCAATAAATATTTCCTTAGGATGAAGATATGAGATATATACCAAGTTTCTCTTATTTGGTATTATACACCAGTCCTTAGAGTTATAGTCAACTTTCAATATTTTAGGATGGGGGTGATTTTATAAAGCTATTTTAATGTTTTAACTTTTTTCAGTCATTGCAGAAAAATAAGTGACTGATGAAGGTATTTATTTTTGATCTTTGAGAACACATTTTACCAAGAAAGAAATAATTCATGCACAAACACACACAAATCCCAACTAACTGAGCATCTTACATGTGCTCTACACTAATCTGGGTGCAGTGAACTATATAGACAGAATATTTTCCTTCATGGAGTTTATATTCTAAAGTCAATATAGATAAATAAAGGAAATTAGTGAATGTATTAGCAAGTGTATTTTATTTTAATTGTGTCAGTAAATGTATTGTGTGGTCACTTTGTAAAATCTGGAGGAACCTCCCCACAAATTTGGCTGAGATGTTGAGGCTGGTGACATGATATACACATAAAAGAGAATACATGTACAGTCCTATCACATGACCAAAGTCTCTCCAGGGAGGAGAGCACAGCAGGGCTCTCAAGCAGGTCTATTATAACTAGAGAAAGCAAGGAACTGGACTTTTACTGGGTTGGGAGATAGGGGCAGGGTGAAGATTTCCATATGTGGGCAGGGGCTTGCAGGGTTTGAATCTCCTGCCAGTAATAACAAAGAGAACTAGGCTTTCAGATGGGCTTGTCCAGATGTGGGGCAGAAGGGAAAAGGGGAGTCGGGAGGTTTTAAAGCTGTCAGCAGTCCAACAACATCCAAAAATGAGATCAGACTCCTCATTACATTTGTGCCATATTGTGGCATGTCCTAAGGAGAAAAATGTAGCAAGGCAAGGTAATGCGTACTTTTGACAAGGCTGCAATTTAGATTGAGAGACCAGAGAAGTCCTCATTAGCTTCTCATGAGAACCAGTTCCTAGTTTCCTGCGCACCACAGCCCCATGCTCTCCACACGAAGCCATTGGAAATTACTGAAGTGGTATTTCAGGAGCAATTTAAATGATGTTGTGGGCTGAAAAACAGTTAGTTTAGGAATGACTGTTCTTGTCAAACTCTCTCACCGCAACTTTGGAATTACTTTTTCAAGGCATCAGATTTTAAAAGAAATCACATTTTCGAGAACCCTCTAGAGTTTTCTAAAAGAAATAGTCTTGATGACTTTCTCTGAGTTGGCCTACAAGTTGTCTCTGACTAGGCAGTGAAGTTACCCATGCTTGGATACTCCCTTGTTCCAAAGTCAATCCCTATCTCCTTCTGCTTATCTTCTCAAAGAAATGCATCTTTTAGCCCATCAGAGTTCTGTGAGTATCCAAATACTATATAGAGCAGAGCTCAGCTATCAGTCCATGGGGATGGGCTGCATATGTAAACTGAGGACCAAGAATTTTCCTAGGTACACGACTTCCTAGGCACATAATCATTACATGATTATACCAAATTAATTAGTAATAATATAATTAGCAAAATAATAATCACATAGATTAATAAGTACATAGATTAATAAGCATATTGCGTGTCAGCTCTCTTCTTTTTCTGTTGTTGCTGTAATAAATTTTCACAATTTTAAAAGCTAAAAAACCTGCACATTTTTTTCTATTATAGTTCTGGAGGTCAGATATTCCAAGTGGGCTGGCAAGATTGTGCTGCCTTCTGGAAGCTTTAGGAGAGAATCCATTTCCTTGTCGTTATAAGGATAAAGTTTTTGATTAACCTTGCTAGCTGTCAGCCAAGGGATATTCTCAATTTTTAGAGACTGCCCACATTCTTTGGTTCATGGCCCCTTTCCTTTACCATGAAGCCAATGATGGTGAATTGAATTCCTCTCGACTTTGGATCTCTCCTGCTTTTCCTTTTGTTGTCATGTCTCTCTGACCTCGGCTGGGAAAGGGTCTCTGTTTTGGAGAACTTTTCTGATTATGTTGGGCCCATCTGGATAAGATTATCCGTGATAATCTTCCCATCTCAAGTCTATAATTTAATCACTTATTAAAAGTATCCTTTGTGGGGTGCCTGGGTAGCCCAGTTAGTTAAGTGGCTAACTCTTGATTTCGATTTGGATCATGATCTCAGGATGATGAGATGGAACTCCGCATCAGGCTCTGCAGCTTGGCAGTCTGAGGCTGCTTGAGATAGTCTCCCTCTCCTTTGCCCTTCCCCCTGCTTGTGTGCTCTCTCTCTCTCTCTCTCTGAAATAAATAAGTAAATAGATATTTTTTTTAAAAAAAGTCTCCTTTGCTGTGCAAGACATTCACAAATGTTGGGGATTAATGTATGACATTTTTGTGTAGTCATCATCCTGTCTACCACATCAACTATTATAAAGTCTAATCCAAATTGCACAGATACTTTGAAGACTTCCTTGGTGATAATTTATCAGGCATTTTGTGATTTATTATTATTGTTGTTTGGAACATTGATAACTAAATTTTGAAAAAAATGATGTAATAAGAGAGTAAGATGGGATTTGTGGTGATATATTTGATAACATACTAGATTTCTGGATGGAAACTGAATAAATAATCATGATTTACCAAATGTGCAATATTTAGATAATTCCAAATCATATCTATAAATGATTTTTTTTTTTTGCATATCCAGAAGTTGGGCTTAGGACAAGAAGTGAATGAGCTCTTTTTGTCATGACATCTTTGACTTTAAATCAATTACCCCATAGATGAAGGGCTTACAAGGCTAGTCCTTTTCACTTACATTTATATTATTATTTATGCTTCAAAACCTGGTCACGTATATTCCCTCCTTCTATAAAAAGGAGATGTATGCTAGGCAAAAATAATTATCTTCTTAAAACATGTGAAGATTCTAAATAATTCTCTGAGAGCACAAAGGGGCTTAATGACAGAGTGATCCTCATAGTACTAAGAGCTAAAATTATTCAGTACTTTACCACATCCCAGGCCCTGCTTTAATGGCTTAACTATATAAACTGATTTTAATTCAAAGTAGGTATATTATTATTTACCTACTCTATCTATGAAAGACCTGAGGCAGAGATACTAAATAACTTTACTCAGACAATGCTGCTAGAAAGAGGCATGGCTAGAATTTGAACTCTGGCAGTCTGATCTCTTCACTGGTTTGCTATATGCTAATTCCTAGTCAGATTTTCATTCCAGAGACCAACAGCTCTGGCATCACCCTTCCTTTATTTCTTCTATCCTCTTGTAGGGACATCATAAGGGAAAATGTATGTATCACTCATCCAATAGCCTTTGGCATCTCTCCGGATTACTGTTGAATGTGGGAGTGGGTGGTATAAACATGAGTGAGACTATCTTATCACACTGGGTACATCTCTCACCTTTCTCTTAGCAGTGAACATCTTCATCTGAGTTTCTCTCTCAGAATGGAGATGTGAAGCACCTGTAAGAACAATATACTTGTGACTTTGTAACCACTGTGGATTGACTGACAACAAATCTTTAAGGGCCATATGGTGCTAAAATCCTTCCAAGTATACACAAACTGTAAAAACAGATTTAGGAGTATATTCCTCCATCAATATGCCAGCCTTGACATGAATAACTACCATTAGCATTGAAAAGAATTTCCAGGTTAAATCTCCCAGGAGAAAAGATCCAAACCCTGTCATCTATCTCACAGACATACTAAATTATTTCTTATGGAGCATGTGGAATTGCCCAAATCAAACACCCAAATGGAGGCAGTAGAGTTTTAGTGGTGATGATTCTTAAAGGGGGCGGAAGCTGTTCATAACCATTTAACAAATTAATGGCCCAATATAACCAGAATCTATTCCTTCCCTATAAACTAGAATAGTGTCAATTATTCCCTTAGTTGCATGCAAAGTAGCTGGAGGACATCCGAGTGTAAAATCTGGATCATTGTGGCAATATTTTAAGACTTATCAGATGCCACAAGTGGGAAGCATCTTATTTTGTAGAATATGCAGTTTTTATTGTTCATACCTTTCCCAAATAAAGAATGGTAAACCTGGCATTTGTCCCTGTCTCTGCTATTTCTCTTGTAGTCGGCCTGACATGAATAAGATCCTGTTAAAGTCAGACAGGTTGCTGACACATTTACAGTACAGATGCAGTTCCCATGAAAATAGGGTGGCTTTCAAAATTCCTTTCATGAATTTGACGTTTTTGATGAAAGGGCAGATGCTAAAAATATGGAGGTTTTATAAAAAATAAACCTATAAAACTTACAGAATGGAATTCAAGCAGGATTAATGAAAACTAGAGAAAATTAATTATTTGTCTCTAAGTTCACTATTGCCTAAGACTATACCTTCTACTGTCTGATTTTATAGTTTTAATTTTTTTTATTTCCCTTTTTTTCTATTTGTTGTGATGTTGGTAATTATATCCACCCGACTGCATGCCATGGGCCTGCCTCATGAGCTGTTGCTCAGTCCAGCTCTCTGCATCTCAAAGAGCTCTTGCATCAGTATACAGGAATGATATTCCATGATTCATGTATTCAGTGGTTAGGAACCAGGCCCTCCTCCCATGCAAATATCCAGTATTAATTCAATTTACAAATATTTTTATATGATTAGAATTACTACAAGTCGTTCACTCACTGACTTTATTAATTAGAAACAAATCAAGATTAGACTCAAAGAAGATGCAATTTGTAGTGGTTTGCTTGATGTCCCTCATGGTGTGATGGCCAGCACCTCAGCAGTTCTCCTACCTGGGACGTTATGGCAACAAGACTATTGCCTCAGTTTAAAGCATCATTTTCCCATCTAAGGCAAGGAGAAGTGGGAGATGGTAGGGTTATAGTCAAGAAAGCAAAGTGTCATCTATCCACTTGAATTTTACAGATGACTTAAACTTTTCTTATAGCCCCAAACCAGGTGTCCTGACTATACAGTTTTATATTTCAGACCTCTTTAGGTAAAAGGCAGCAGGGGAAAATGGGTTGGAAATGGCCTTTGGGAAGCCAGTTATGGTAGCTTTGTTTCTTTTAATACTTAAGAACCCACTTAATTGAAGCAAGATTTTGATGAAATACCTTTGATTTCATTATCTATACTGTCCCTAGAGCCTTTGAACAGATCTCATTTTCTTCTTCCAATTTCCTGATTTATTAATCTTAATTTTGTTAGGGTGACTTTGTATAAAGATACACTACTTCTTTTAGTATTGACCTTTTAACTCTAACACCATCTTGAAGCATATCCACACATAGATAGATTAGAGAGGAGTGGAGTTTCAGATCTTTTTTCCCTTTGCATATAGCTTTTGAAAACTGACTTTGGAGCTTTGATCAATCCTCTATAGCACCTGAAATTGTCAACTAGCTGGGAACAAATCATATGTATCTTTTTATTATAAATTAAACACTTTTTCAACCAAGATCTCTCTAGACTTGTCTTATTTCCTTACCCACTAAATAAAGAAATTCAATATTATCAGTTGTCTTAACTGATTCATCACGAAGAGGATATTTTCTCCACTTTTCTGATTAACTTCTAATTCCATTGTGGTACAGTAAGTTCCATAGCTTGGTGGTCAAAGTAATGCCTCCTTCCCCTTCCTCTTCTTCCCCAAGAGGGAAAATGTTTATGTCCTAATCCCTGGAACCTATAAATATGTTGGCTTACATGGCAAAAGGGACTTTGTACATATGATTAAGATTGAGGACTTTGGGATGGGGAAATTATTGTGGATTATCTAGGTGGGCTCAACCAAATGATGTGAATTCTTACAAGCAGAAAAACTTTCTCAGCTGTAGTTGAAGATAAGAGGACTGTAAAACAATTTATGAGATTGTAATGTTGCTGGCCATGAAGATGTCAGAAGAAGGGGCCATAAACCAAGGAATGCCAGTTGCATCTAGAAGCCAGAAAGACAAAGAAATGGCTTCCACCCTAGATGTTCCAGAGGAGAATGTTGCCCAGCTGACACCTTAATTTTACCGTGGTGAAACTGTGTTAGACTTCTGACTTATTGTGTTATGTCAAAATATTAAGTTTGTAAAAATACGTTACAGTACCAGTAGAAAACAGACGTATCTGGTCCCCCAAAATCGAATGCTGTCGTAATAAAAACTTATATGCAGAGTGGTTGGGAACTTGGTATTTGGCAGAACCTGGAAGAATATCGAGAAGCATGACAGAAAAAGTCCAGATTACCTTGAACAGATTGTTAACAGAAATGCAGATGTCAAAGATGTTGCCAGTATGGGCTCAGAGAAAGTGAGAAGTGTGGTGGAACATAAGTCATCCAAGAGAATTTCTGAATTATGGGGCACAGACTGTTAACAGAATTATGAGCCTTATATCCCTGCTGTTGAGACCTCCAAATGTTATTGGAAAGTGAAGGAAAGGAAATACTTGCTAGAGTGGTGGTGAGCTTAGTGCAATTGTAACTTGTAATGACAAGACTGGACATTAGCTGAGGTGGTTTCCAAGTAAAATATTAGAAATGTGGTCTGGGTTCCTCTTACTGTTTACAGTGAGGTAAGAGGGGAGAGGTAAATTAGGGAGAACTGTTAAAGAAAGAGGAACTAGGACTTGATGGTTTTGGAGATGGCAAAAGCTGCTAAAATTAAGACATATCCCCTCAGAAAGGTACATCCTAGTGAAAGTACTCAGTGGTAGCACATGGTCTTTTGCTAACATCTTAGAAAGATGAGGTTATAGTATTTAATCACACAGATTCTGGGGAGAGGTTAAGGGTGTGACTCTCAGATCCGACCAAATGAACCACAGAGCATCTCAGAAACATAAATGCATATTCTCTCAGTAAAAAATCAAAGATAGATAAAGGATTTTCCAGGAACGATCTAGAGATGAGGTTTTTGCTTCATGGAGTGAATCCCTATGAGCACACATAAGAAACTCACATGATTCATGAGAATTTTACATAACAGGACTTCTGCCAGCTTGGATTGAAAGGGACAAAAGAGTACAAAATAAAAGACCCCAAGAAATTCCTGGCAGGAAACAGACTGATAAAACTAGGCCACTGCCAACACACATATGCTACATTACCTGAAAAAGGAGGGATGATGCTGAGAGCAGAGTTGCAAGTCCAGGAGACGAACTGTGAGGGCAGAGAATGGAGCCATGAGCCAAACAGGATTGTTTCTGGGCACTTAAAGCAAATGGGGTTCATCTGGCTGGATTACCAAATTACTTGATACATGAAATTCCTTTTTCCCTTTCATTTTTCTTAATTTTAGAGCCAAAATGTCTATAACTATTTTCCTACATGCCTGTCTCACCATAATATTTTAGAAGCCGACAGCTTGTTTCTTAAGTTTTGCATGTTCACAGATGGAGAAGAATTGTGTTCCAGAATGAATTATACTTAGAGTCTCGTCTATACTTAATTTATATGCTATCTGGGACTTTTGATCTGATCTGGTAAAAATGACATTTCAGAATTAGGACTGATGCTTAATGTGTTGAGACTTTTGGGGACCTTGGGATAGGGTGAAAGTTTCCTGTGTATGAGACAGATGTAAACTTTGGTGGTCACAAGGCAGATCGTGGTTGACAGTAACTGCTCCCCAAAGATGTTCATGCTCTATTCACTGGAACCTATTTCTTTAATAGTAAAGGGTATTCAACATATTCAGGATATAATCCCAAATTGCTCAGTATAAAAAGAACCATGAAAATTTTAACTTAAAAAAAAGATTTATTCCTTTATATTATAGAGAGAAGAGAGAAAGGCAGAGAAAGAGGAAAGAGAGAATCTCAAGCAAACTCCCTGCTGAGCCTAGAGCGCTACTCAGGGCTTGATCTCATGACCCTGAGATTATGACTTGAAGTGAAAACAGGAGTTGGACAACACTCAACCAACTGAGCCACCCACAGGCCCCCTAAAATTTTAACTTTCATGAGAAAAGATAATAAATGTCAACACCAAGATGATTTAGGGATTGGAATCATTTAATAAAGACTTTAAAATAGTGATTGTAAAAATTCTGTAGGAATCATGCACATTCTTGGAAAAAAGAAGTGTAAAAATCGAAAGCCTCAGAAAAAGAATATAAAAAGAAGAACCAAAATGAAATTAGAGAAATTAAGTTAAAAATATACTTAGCATAATAAAAAGCTCACAGGATGAATTTAATAGAATGGAGATGATAAAGAAAAAAAACATAAATTTGCAGATAAATCAATAAAAATTATGTAATCTCAACAAGAGAGGAAAAAATACATTGAAAAAACTAAAAAAAAAAAAAAAAAGAAAAAAAACAGAATGAGAAACCTGTGGGAAGGCAGCAGTTTCTCACAAAAAGTTTTAACAGTTGTGTCATCAGAATTCCAGAAAGAAGACAGAGAGAATGGAGCCCAAGGACATATTTGAAGAAACAATGACTGAAAACTTCCCACACTTGCCAGAAGACACAAACCTAAAAATGCAAGAAATCCAATCAGATACATTATAACAAACCAGTGAGACCTGAAGACAAAATATCTCAAAAGCATCCCAAGAAAATGATGCATTACGTACAGGGAAACAATTACACAGGTACTATGGAATTCTCATCACTAGGCTCAGAAGGAAATAGCACAATATTTTTAATATTTTTTAAACAAAAGAACCTTGGGTTATATGACCAGGAATCATATTCTTTAGGAATAAATGTAAAATAAAGACAATAAATGGAAAACTAACAGAATTGATTGATTACTGAGATAAAATGAAAGAAACTTAGAACATTGAGAATAAAGAAAGAGCAAAACAATTTGTAACTATCTGGGTAAATACTGTTCTACTCTTTTCCTGAGTTATTTAAAATACATTTGGCACTTTAAAATACATTTGAGAGTATCACATTGTCAATTGAGATTTTCACTGTATTTAGATATAACACATAAGACAACTACTACAGCATAAGGGGATTGAAGCAAGGAGATCTCTATGATGGTGATATCTCTGCATTCCAAAAGACATCATAAATCATTGATTCTGAATAGACAGGGAAAAGTTACATAGGGATAAATATCTTACCTAGTTATAAACATATAAATAATCACATTAAATGTGAATAGTCTAAACTTACTAATTATATTTTTAAGATTTATTTATTTATTCACGAGAGACATGGATCAAGAGAGAGAGAGGCAGAGACACAAGCAGAGTGAGAAGCAGGCTCCCTGCAGGGAGCCAGATGCAGGACTCGATCCCGGATCCTGAGATCACGACCTGAGCTGAAGGCAGGTGCCCAACCAGTGAGCCACCCAGGCATCCCTAACCTTGCTAATTAAAAGAAATTTTCAGATTGCATATAAAAACATGATCCAACTATATGAAGCCTACAAGAAATTCATTTCAAATATGATATACGTAAAATAAAAATAAGACATACAAAGATGAACAAAAGAAACTGGAGTGGGTATATTAATATAATACAAAAACAATTACAATGAAAAACAGATGTTATATATTGATTAAAATGATGATTCACCAAGAAAACTTAAAAATTCAAGACATATATGTACCTTACAGCAGAGATTCAAAATACCTGAAGCAATAACTAACAGAATCGAAAGGAGATAGATAAATGCACAACTATAGTGGATATTTCAACATTTCTTTCTCAGTAATATATTAAATCAGCAAGAATATAGGAGAACTAAAGAATACCATAAACCAATGAGATCTAATTGATATTCATAGGCACTCCATCCAAATGCACTTGAAGTACTAACCAAGTTTCATTCTACCCTGTGCCATAAATCAAACATTAGCAAATCTAAAGATTTGAAATCATATAAAGTATGTTTTCAAACTATATGGAATTAAACTAGTAATTCATAAAGGAGCATTAGAGGAAAATTTTCAAATACTGGGGAATTAAACAATATACATCTAAATAATCTATGGATCAAAGAGGAAGTCTTGGCATAATTTAGAAAATATTTTGAACTGGATGAAAATAAAAAATTTATGAGATGCAGCTAAAACAGTGCTTAGAGGGAAACTTCTAGCTGCCAATACTTGTATTAGCAGAGAAGGAAATTTTACATGATAATCTAAGCTTCCACCTAAAGAAACTAGAAAGGGAAGAGGAAAATAAACCCAAAATAAGCTCAGGGAAGGATATAAGGATAAGAGCAGAAATTCACAAAATTGAAAGCTGAAAAAGCATTAGAGAAAAGTCCCAGCTAAACCCACAATCTTTGAAAAAGTGAAAAAAGTTGACAAAACTGTAGAAAAACTAATAAAATTAGAGAAATTGCCAGTATTAGGAATGACAGGATAATAACAGCCAACCCTACAGGAACTGAGATGATGATAAGAGAATACCATAAATAACTACACACACCTAAATGTCACAACTTAGAAGAAACATCACAGCCTTAGTTCAGGCTCTTCTCAAAGAAGTCTTGGAAATTTCAACATTCTTTTTAGCAGGCACTCTGGCTCTAGTGTCACCTGACTCCTGTCACTTTCTAGTATATTATTGACACAGAAAATCTCTTTACTTTTCAAAGCTGATCATGTAACACCTCTGTTCTATATTCTTGAATTCTTTTCAATCATTTATTAGAAAAATATTCTTTTTTTCCCCAAGATTTTATTTATTCATGAGACACACACATAGAGAGAGGCAGAGACATAGGCAGAAAGCAGGCTCCATGCAGGGAGCCTGACATGGAACCCGATCCCAGGACCAGGGATCCTGACCTGAGCCAAAGGCAGATGCTTAACTGCTGAGCACCCAGGTGTCCCAAGGGGAAAAAAAAAACCTTCACATACTAGTTCTATAGTGATATGATCCCTTCTGCATGTTCAGCATCTTTCTGTATGACTCATTCTTTATTTTGACAAGCTACAATTATTTGTTTTGACCTTAATACACAATTATTTCTTGTGTATGCCTAGAGTGCCCTTCAAGATTTGAGCCACAAACTCCCAGATTCCCTAAAATTTTAATTCACTTTATCTTTGAAGACTTACTTTATTCCTCCCAGGTAGTATATGCATTCTTTCCCACGTGTACCTATTGTATTTCATTTATGCTTCAATTACTACATGCATCTCATATATTTGCATATATTTGCAAGTTTGCCTTCCACTAGAATATTAAAATCTTCTATGCAGGCGCTGTGTCTCTTTAGATCTGTATCTTCACTGCCTTGCACAGATCTCCCACATTGCAACCATTCACAAGCTTTAGATGAACAGGCATATAAATGAGGAGATAGTCAAAACTGAACAGATTTATGGAAGAGTCCAATCACTGGTGGTCAATTAGCTTTCAAAATGGAAAATTAGTAAGAGCTAAGTACATGGATCATCTCATTCTTCACATTTCCCAGAGTGATTGATTGAATTTCATTTCACACACACACACAAAAACACTGTATAATGCTGATCTGCTAAATTTGACCTCTAAGTTATCAACTTGACACAGAATATCATCTCCTACCCCAGGTGTAATAAAATGTAGCCTACCTTGTAAAAGTATTTTGACATTATCTCCTACACATACAATTAAGTCTTCTCTCTTCCCATTTGCTATGCATGAGTGCATACAACATATGCTCGCATGGCATTCCTTTTATGGAACAGTAGATACAAAATATCATTATAGCATTATTAACCATGAAATATCATTAAAGACAATCAAATGAAAGTACCAAAGGATTAATACTATGCGATATTGCCTTTTCATTATTTTCAGAGGTTGCATCTCTCCCAGAAAGGCTGGTATAATTTATAATTTGCTTCCAACAATCTGTTTTAACAATAACTTGCCCCACTGGCAACATCTTCCCTCTATCCTCCCTCTTGACATCTGGCAGGTCTCTCGTCCTGCGTCTTGCGCCATTTTTGTTCCATCTCATTATGCTCAGGGATAAACTCATTGGGAACTCGCAGCCACTTACTTATATTGTAAATGGGTTTAAGTCACAATTGGTTTTAAAGAAGATACAGAATTTTCTGAATTAGGGGCTTTGGTCTGTTCCATTAGGTAATGCAATGTGACAAAGTGACTCATCTGGAGGGCAGACTATCCATTTTGAAGAAGGAAAAATCAGAAGTGACATTGCATTCTGATAGTCTTTTTTTCTTTGCTTACTCTCCTAGGAATTAAACTCATCAAATTAGCTCAAATGATTGTCTACTCTGTAAATGCATCTCTTTTGAAATAGAAAAACAACAGGTACCTTGGGCAGACTTTCATTTCTCCAAAGGGCAGCAGAGTCATTCTGTTTGTGTGATTTTCTTACAGAGAACCAGCTCTTCTCTGCAGGAACGTGGCTCTCTCTGTTGAAAGGTTAGCCTGCCTTGAATCAGGTCATTCAGGGAGACCCCAGACATGCCTACCCCGACCCGTCTCCATGCAGAGGGGAACTGCATTAGTCAGCCTGCTGTCCCTAGGGCTTCCAGCAGAGTGACAGCACTGTGGAGAGAGACCACGGGGAGCAAAGGTGGCTGTTTGCTCAGAGTCTGAGGAGATTGTTGCTCAAGTTGAGGCACATTGAAATGAAGGCATCAAAGGTTTTGAGAATTCCAAATGTGTCAGGCTTACAAAGGTATAGGTGGAGTCCAGGGTTTGGAGTGAAAAATGACTTCAGGAAATGGGGGAGGCTTCCAGAGGTCATCTTACCCAGTTACGTCCACATTTCTGTCATCACAGTAAACATGCAGGGGCCTGACATTCCTCAGGATGGCAGATAATGAGGAAGCAAGGAAAAAAAAATCTTGAGTCTCTTATCCAATTACTTACCAGGACTGACTCTGCTTAGCTTTTGAGAACAGAGGAGATCGGGTGTGTTCAGGGTGGTATGAACAAGTTCCTTGAGTCAATCACTCAGGCTTCTCTGGTCAGCCACATCTGTGGCCATTGGGATGCTCTTTAAGAGCTTCAGTTCAGGGGCATCTGGGTGGCTCAGTCGGTTAAGTGTCTGTCTTCAGCTCAGGTCATGGTGCCAAGGTCCTGGGATGGAGCCTGAAGTTTAGCTCCCTGCTTAGCGGGGAGCCTGATTTTCCCTCTTCCTCTGTTGCTCCCCCTGATTGTGCTTTCTCTCTCTCTCTCTCTCTCTCTCTCTCTCTCTCTCTCTCTCCCCCTCCCCCTCTCTCTCTGTGTCAAATAAATAAATAAAAATCTTAAAAAAAAAGAGCTTCAGTTCATTGTTCTGCTTTTCTCAGTAGCCTTCTAAGTAGAGCCAGAATTTACACAAGACTACAAATTGATTGTTGGCTAATGTTTCTACATTTGACTCACATATGAAAACTTGGCTTTTTAATCATTACTTTTTTTTAATCATTACTTTTCATTTGTGCTCTGCTGACAGGTTCCTTTCTGATTCATGTCTAGCTGGGCATGGGATTGAGGAAACAAAGGTTCTTTATGTCTATCCTTCTGCCTTGTTTAAGTCCTTCTTTTTTTTAAGATGGTCACAGCAAAGCTCTGCTCCTCACAAATGCCCAGAATCCTTCCAGAAAATATAGTGGGTCTAGTTTGCCTGCAGTGTGATACATTCAGGCTTTTATCTGTGCCTCAATCTAGCACACATAATTTTCCTCAGACCTTTCTCTGGGGAAGACTAGTCCCATTCCTTTCTGTTTTCTCATGTTTTGTGTGGAAGTTGGTACCCTGGATTCTTGTAAGTGATAAAGTTTAAGGAGGAGAGTCCATAAAGAGGACATAAGAGATGAATATGGATTAACAATGCACTTGCCTCACCATCTGTGAGTCTCTTCTTATATTACTAAGTAATTAGCAATTGTTCTTCTTTTGTACTATTGTCTTTTATATTATTTTGTTACTGAATAATATACATAATAATATTAAATAATTTAACAAATGCAACTAATATTTATTGAATGCCTACTATGTACCAGTCAGTGCTATAAGTGTCAGGATGCATTAGTGAACAAATTTGATAAAGATTATATCCTTGCAGATTCCACATTAGCCTCATTACTTCAAATAGTCTCACCTAGCCAGATTATATAATTTACATTTTACACTTAGAACAGTCAATTTCCAAGGCTAAAATGGAACTTTGGGGGTATCAAACTCGCTATTTTCAATTTACAAATGAAAAGCATGGAGTTCTGGGTCTCAATCTTTATTATACATATGATGGTTTAGGGAATATTATGAAAATGCCAATGCCTGCCTCCTGCCATGAAATATCTGGAATAAAGACCAGAAATTCACATTTTTACCAAGCATCTCTGGCAACCCTGCTACAAGGAATTTGGGTACCATACTTTCAGAAGGAATAGACTGGAAATTAAGTGGAATGGTAACCCATTATGCTTGATTGGAAATCTCTCTTACCCTTCTCTAGAGGGTGGTAGATGGGGAAGTTACATTAGAAATCATTCCTATGTCCACACATGGTTTATTTGCCCAAAGCTTAGTACCTACTCAACACGGTAAGTCTAGCTGCCGTTCTTATGATAATTTATTGACCTAGATAGAGGCATCTGACATATTTCCATACAGAAGTTGACCAGGACAGAATGTTTTGTTGAAACTTGAGCCTTCATTTCGGCTCCTCCACTAATCCAGTTTTTTTTTTTTTTTTTTTCCGTTTTAGGCCTCAAAAGACATACAGTATTACTATATTAAGTTCACTTTTACTAAGCTACTTCAGTTGATTTTCTGTCTCTTGATCCAAAAGTCCTGGCTAATCAACAAACAAAAGTCTCAGGCCTTGCCTAACACTACCAATAATACAATAATGACTCCAAATTCAGCATCCTTTCCTCCTTATAGCCTTTACCAAGGTATCTTAATTTGATACCAAATAACCACCAGCTCCACGGATCTTTTTATCTATTCTCCACTAATCCATCCCCAGTAGTTAATGAAGCTCATCAGGTATAAAGAACCAAAGTAAATTCTATCTGGGTTCTCTTGAGGATAGTCATCCAGTTCCCACTTAAAAGTCAGCACAAATTTCTTCGAAGCATAGAAGATGAGATTGTTCTCTAATTATCATGGGGGTAAGGGTAAGGACTTTAGGGTCACTGATATGAACAACTGGAAGAGTGTTAGTATTTCGGTTTGGCCTCTCAATTCCAAATGATGGTTAAATCTTGGAGAAGAGATTTGCTAGTGCTCCTTAGTGAGGGCCTTTAGATTGGGAGCGAGTGGTTATTCTGCTTGTTGCAAGAGGTTTAAATTTCTTCATGTGGTTTTCTTTCTCTACAGGAGAAAAGAAGCAAGATAAATGTCCATCTTACTAAAGAAAAGTAATCTGTATGGTGCCAAATGTCTGCTTTGAGTGTCTTCAAAGCTGACCTGCTAGCTTGTCTAATTTACCATCCCCGGGGAGAAAGTTTATAGGAAGAAACAAAACTAACCTATTCTTAGATTCTCCAAGAGCAGCTCCCTTGCAGTAGTTTAGCAGGAGATTTGTTGATGTATTTTTTAAGCATTTTTTAAAGAAGAGAATAGCAATAGAATACAGATACAAAATATGTAACTTCAATGGATGGTCAATTATCCAAGGGAAGTTTGCACCCTTTTCTAAGAATGAGAAAAAAATAACGTGAAAAATGTGACACCTTGGGATATTTTTCGTTGCAAAGCTATTTAATGGAAAAGCTACCATGGGGTGTTTTTAAAGTATCAAAAAACTTAGGTTCAGAGAAACACACCTCAGTATCTTAATGTCTGCCAGAGAGAACACCTGGTTAGGAATCAGGAAACCTGGAATTGATCCTGCTTTTTTTTTTTTTTCAACATTTCATTCTTTACCTGTAAAACAGGGAAAAAATAATATCTACCAACTAAATTGTCTGAAGATCAAATAGATGGTGTATGAAATGTGCATTGTAAATTTCAGAAGGCAGAATATGAGATTGTCTTTTTACTAAAGTATAATTTACATAGAGTAAAATTCACTCTTTTCAGGGTGCAGTTCTTTGTGTGTTGACACAATTGTACTTTGATGTAACTATTACCACAATCAAGATCTAGCACAATTCTATTGTCTCCATAGTTTTGCCTTGATTCTGTCTTCTTTCACTTAGCAGAACATCATTGAGATCATCCAACCTGTTGGATGAGTCTTCTATTCCTTTTTATTGTGGGATAGCATTCCAGTGTATAGATTTATGGCAGTCTGTCTAAATATTACCAGGTGAAGAATATTTGGATCTTTTTCCCTTTTGGTGATTATGAGTAAATTTTCTATAAACATAAGCAAACAAGCAAATATAATTTTTAATTTCTCTTGAGTGACTACTTAAGAGGGCAGTTCTGAGTCAAATTATGTATATTTTACTTTCTACAAACTATTTTCCAAAGTAACTGTATAATATTTCATTCCAATCATCAATGTATGAGATTCCTAGTTGCTCTATATGCTCATCAGCACTTAGTATTCTTAGATTTGTTGGCTGTTTTGCTTTGGTTTGGGCCATTATAATAGATGTGTACTGGTGGTTCATTGTCATTTTATTTTGTATTTCCCTAATAATGAATGATGTGAAGCATATGTTCATGATTTATTGTCATCTACACATCATTTTTTGGTGGATCTCTGGCACATATGTCATGAAACTATCTTTTATTTTGTATTATTTCATTTTAATGTCCACACTCTTCCAATAGCAGGACATATCATTCTCATATAACAAATGACAAAATTGATTCTCCATGTGGTTTAAAACATATACAAAGATGCACAGATAAGAAGTGTCTAGAGCTGGAATGGAAGAAGAGGTTTGTCTTCCACAGAAGACCGTGTGTTCTTCTAATATTTAAAAGTCTATCAGTTTCTAGTTGGCTTTAGGGGAATTATGTGTATTGAGAATTATCAGTGGAAATTTTTAACATAAAGTCAATTTGTTTCTTTTTTTCAATTGCTTTTCAGAACTAACCCAGTTTTCTGCACTAGTCATATTTATTGAGAAGGTACAAAATAAGTTCATTGTTTTGAATTAGGAAACAAATCTGCTGGACAAATTGCATGTGATTCACAGTGGAATTTTAGGTAAATATAATTTTAGGTTACCCACCTCTTTGACTTATTCATGTTTTTACCGTCTTCAGTTAGTCTGGTAAATCAAAATTACTACTTGTTTCCTGATTAGTATTTTATAAGAGTAAAATAAGTTTTTCATGTGAAAAATATTTATAAGTTAGTACAGACATTCAATCTAGAGGGAAAAGGGCCTGAGCCTCAATCATCCTGTGCAAAAAATAAGTATTATAAAAACTGCTACACTGACCACTATTGACTGCTACAGGTGATATAGGTGATGAGTCTGGCACAGAGTTAGTCAATGATAGCTACTTTATAATAGTGTTACCAGCTATGTGCCAGATATTTTGTTAAATGAACCAAATAATTCCAACAACTCTATAAAATAAACAGTTATCACAATTTTATGTGTGAAAAATCGACATTTTGAGAGATTAAATAATTATATAGAATCACTCAAACAGTAAATGAGAAGATGGGATTCACACCAAGTCTATTTGATTCAAAAGTCATACTCTTGGCTCATCTATTTAACTTGTTGTTTCAATGGAAAATACTTGGAATACTCCTAATAGCAACCTCATGCTTAACATTCCACTAATACCAAAAAAATGTGTTTTTTACATGTTTTTAGATATTACATAAAGTTATTACCCTTGAGAAAATGTGAGTGGGAAATATCAGAGAGGGAGACAGAACATGAGAGACTCCTAACTCTGGGAAATGAACAAGGGGTGGTAGAAAGGGAGGTGGGCGGGGGGTGGGGGTGACTGGGTGACGGGCACTGAAGGGGGCACTCGATGGGATGAGCACTGGGTGTTATTCTATATGTTGGCAAATTGAACACCAATAAAAAATAAATTAAAAAAAAGAAAGAAAAAATTTATTATCCTTGGAATCAGAAATAAAACAAATAAAAGCTACTAGCTAAGCCGTAAGTAGGAAACAAACAGAAAACCAGAACATATCTGTGTCAGTCAGGATTTGATCAGGGAAGTAGGACCATTATGACTACCATAGAATATAAACCTATGATAGGAACTAGGTGTAGCACAATTTAGAGACATGTTTGGGAAGTAATGGCCACAATGGGACCTAGCTGGAGGATCAAAGTCCCTAACCAGCTCTGCTAAACATTGGAGAAGGTTGAAAAATCAGAACTTGCAGGAGAGTCGTCTCCCCCTGCCCAGATGTGACCACAGAGGAGAGCTAATGGAGACATCTGCCAAAGGCTGTTGCCCCTACATCTGGTGGTGCATTTGGGATGATTGTCAACAGAGCCAGAAGTCAGGAAGAGCTGGATATGAAGTAAGGTGAGCCAGACAAACTGGAACTCACCGGCACTTCTGTGGTCTCTCACTCAACCTAACCTTCTGACAGTAGTGTCTGCCACTTCATGTCTACCTTCCAAAACACAAACAAATGTCTCTTTTGTCATCTCCAATCCAGAAATTAGAAACATTTTAGTAAAGTCATCATTTAAAAAATAATAAAGCACCAATTGCCTATATTTATTTGGCCCTTGAATTGTGTGAAATCTATTGGTTTCCCATATTCTTATAAAGAAAGCAAAATTTGTTTTGAGATGTGTCTCCTATCTTTAAAGGCTATTCCTCTAGCTACTGTACATGTTGCTGGTGTCTAGAGGGACATTTATTAGCCCTGCTACTGTGAGTGCTTATTCCCAGAATGTACAACTACTTATCAAAGGCACAGCATGCTGGATATCAAAGGGAAGACAACTAGGTAGGGAGAGGGAGGGAGAATTTCCAAGAATTAATAGTAACATAGGGCAGTGAGGACTGGTACAGAAAGGTTGAGAGTGAGGCTCCCTTCAGGGACCAAATACAAAGCAGGATATGCCTTGTGAACTTCAAGGTCCTCTAAGACAAAACTATATACATAATGGGGACTATGTAAGTAAGTTGAATAGGGAAGAGGGTAATGAGACATATGTAGGTTTATTTGTTTGTTTATTCATTTATTTTAAAACTTGAGCTCATTTCATTTTATTTTTTTGATGATTTTATTTTTAAGTAATCTCTATACCCAATGTGGGGCTCAAATTCACAACCCTGAGATCGAGTCACATGCTCTCTGACTCAGCCAGCCAGGCACCCCCATATGGCAGTTTTACGTGTAGAGCAAAGATAGTGTGAATGTCAGAAATATACAGTTCTTCTGGAAATTCTGACAACATACCAAGTGAGAAGAAAAAATGTGGTTCGTATGGATAAACAAATACTAGCTTATGGACCACTGGGTTCAGGGCAGGATTCTTACTCATACTCTGCTGTGCTGAGGCAAATGGAAGTGTCAAGGACCCAACAGACCTAGGCAGGAGGGATTTAGGAAGGAATGTTGGTAACTCTACTAGGCTATTCTGAGTGTATGTCTTTCTTGTGGTTTTACAAACAACCAAAATAGCTGTAACTATTAAATCCATCCTGTGTCTATGGTCTTTATCTTACATATATCCTAATATTTCCTCTGAAATGGAGGACAATATTCCCCATTTTACAGGTGGGGAAGTTGGTTAAGCATCTGCCATTGGCTCAGGTCATGATCCTGGAGTCCTGGAATCAAGCCCCTCATTGGACTCCCTGCTCAAGGGGAGCCTGCTTCTTCTCCCCTACTCCCCTGCTCATGCTCTCTTTCTTTCTCTCTCTTCTCTCAAATAAATAAATAAAATATTTTAAAAAAGAGAGAACCACATTGTTTTTACCTTCAAGAGTCACGTCTTTTCAATACCATTCTTCCTGTAAATGGAATGTGCTAGTCATCTCCAACCTTGCTCATAGAGTATCATAAATGCTGTTTTCAGACATCTTCATATTATGCACAGTGGGACACTCTCTGACTCCAGTCAAAGGAAGTATAAGGAAGGACTAGGGTTTGCTGAAGGCTTCATCTGAAAGCCAGAGAAGGAGTAGGAAAGAAACAAGCCCTGAACATCGTATTCTTTTACTTATTCTGCAGAGATATTTCAAGTTGGAAACTTTGGAGAACTTCCCAGGAGGCAAAGTACACAGAAAAAAAGCAGAAAGGATGTTATTCCATTAGAGTTAATAAGCCCTTACTATTTGATAAAAAATGTCCTCCTTAAAGAACAGCGTCAAAGCACTGTCAGATTGCTTAAATCATCACACTTCTATGATCTGTCCTGGAGAAAAAGTCCTTATGTCCATATTTCTTAAAGGTAAATCAGAAAAACACAAAGATAAAAACATGATTTTATGCCTTATGAAGTTGATTGCATCTATAAATTAAGGAATTGTTTGTTTGACATATACTGTCATGTTTGTGAGATAGTGTGGGAGTATTCAAGATGAGCACAAGAAAAAGTATAGCGTATGTATAAGCTCAGAAAAAATTAGTTGAAAGATGAGATTTGTGGTCTGTAACAATGAATATGGAACAATTTCCACTGCTCTTTTCTACAACTACAACTATAAACCCTAGAAAAACACTGTGAAACAACCAAGAACTTTTAAAGAGGGAAAGTGGAAGGTAGACTGGTTAGTGAGCCAAGACTGGGGTAAGGACATCAGCAGCAGGTGTCTTTAACCCACCACTGAGCAGAAAAAGTGACTAAGGCCCAGTGTTTCCTGACTACCATGCTAGCTAGCCATGGAAGGTGGCCCATGTAGAATTATCCCTCTTCCTGATCCAATGGAGCCCTGTTATCTGATGACAATTATTATTTAGATCTTTTATTTTTTTATTTTAAGATTTTATTTTTTAAGTAAGCTCTATACCTCACATGGGACTTGAACTCACAACCCCTAGACCAAGAGTCACACGTTCTACTGACTAAGCCAGTAAGGTGCCCCTAGGTCTTTTAAACTTGCAATGTTAATCAAATTCTAGGCAGCTGCTCCACTTTTGGGTATTTATTAACTAAAAATTATCATAGATAAATAAGAATTTTGTATAGGAATTTTTTCATCACAATGCTATTTGAAATTGTGAAAAATATAAGTTTCTATCATCAATAAAAAGGAGAAAAGTTAAATAAATTCTGATATATAAATAAATATATAAGATATTTATAGATCATGGTTTTAAAATTTATATTCTTTCATGAAAAATGTACCCAATGTAATGTCAAATGGAAAAAGTAGGATTTTTTCTTAAAAAGGAAAAGCACTACATTTAGCATATCCTAAATTTGGCTTCAAAAGTGCCATTAAGGGAATCCCTGGGTGGCTCAGCAGTTTAGTGCCTGCCTTTGGCCCAGGGCACGATCCTGGAGTCCTGGGATCAAGTCCCACATCGGGCTCCCTTCATGGAGCCTGCTTCTCCCTCTCCTGTGTCTCTGCCTCTCTCTCTCTCTGTGTCTCTCATGAATAAATAAATAAAATCTTAAAAAAAAGTGCCATTGAGTAGAAGAATATAAAATCTCTGAGAGTAACAACATTTTCATGACACCTATTTCTGGGCAGTGGGGTTCTGGATTATCTGAATGCTTTTCTTTAAATTTATCACATTTTTCAAAGATTCTATAATAACAAAGACAATTTTACATTTTGGAAGAAAACATTGTTTTAAATGGAAACTAAATATGCTGACATCTTGATCTCAGACTGCTATGCCACAAAGTCCAAGAGTATACTTACACTACTTCAAAGGTGTAAGAAAGTTAATTTCTATAAAGCCTCAGGATCTGTGGGACTTTGTTACGGTAGCCCTTGCAAACTAATAGAAGTTATAATGTATGCAAGAAGGTGGGTGTGTGAAATAAAGGGAATTAAGGAGTGCAGACTTCCAGTTATAAAATAAATAAGTGACAAAGATGAAAAGTATAGCATAGGAAACCTAGTCAATAATATTATAACAATGTTGCTTGGTGACAAATGGTGACTATAAGTATTATGGTGAGCACTGAGCGATACATAGAATTGTTGAATCAATATGTTGTTCACCTGAACTATTATAACATTTTGTTAATCATAATTCAGTAGAAGGATGAAAG
This sequence comes from Nyctereutes procyonoides, assembly GCF_905146905.1. Taxonomy (NCBI): domain Eukaryota; kingdom Metazoa; phylum Chordata; class Mammalia; order Carnivora; family Canidae; genus Nyctereutes; species Nyctereutes procyonoides. Next base: position 5,843,059 of record NW_026575030.1, on the reverse strand, counting down.
AATAAAGATCCTCCAAAGTTATACTTCCAAACCGATCTTTAACAAGATACATTAAATATATAAAGAAGAAGAGGAGAAGGGAAATAAAATTAGAATCATTCCTGCTACCATCTTAGAGAAAAAAATCCTTTAAAAAGGAAAAATGGATCAATAACACAAAGCATTAAGAAAGAAATTAAGAAAAAAAGAAAAAATAATTTTAAGGTATTCAAGAAAGAACAGATTTAAATTCAATTAGGAAAGTTTAAAGAAAGCTGGCAATAAGCCAAAAGAATAAAAAATGGGATAAAGAAAAAAATTTAAACCTCAGAAAGTTGATGAAAAGAAAGATGAGCAGGAAGTTGATGTACATATAACTATAGAGTACTTCAAAAAGGAAACAATGAAATAGTCCTGTCTTAAACTATAAAACAAGAAAAAAAGGAATATGGTGAGAAAAAAATATGGGATAAACAAAGAAAAAAGTTAAGAAAACAGATGGTGAAAGTATGACAAGCAAAGATCTCACATGGATGTAACTGGAGTCACTGAAAAGGAAAAGTGAAACAATAGAAGAGAGCTTATATTTAAATTAACCCTATGTCTAAGGAAAAAATGTCCACATATTAATTATAACATAACATGAAATAAAACAAAAATAGGAACTAAAATAGAAGTAATGGCCATAGTTGTGTAAAGGCTTAATTCTCCTACAAATAAAGTGTTGCAGCTCAAAAACAAAAAAAAAAAAAAAAAAAAAAAACAAGATTGAATTATATGCCATATAGAAGAAAAATATTTAAAACAAAGTTAATTTAAAAAGCTAAAATGAACAGATAGGTAAGGTATGTAAGTAAAATAGAATTAAAAGCACAGAGGGCAGAAAGCTGAAATGAGAAAAAGGAGAATTTAAGCCAAAATACAATAAATATAGCAAATAAGAATTTGTTTTAAATATTTATTTATTTATTTATTTGAGAGAGAAAGAGAGAGAGAGAGCATGTGGGTTGGGGGAAGAGGGAGAGGGAAAGAGGGAATCCCAAGTAGACTCCCTGCCAGTGGGAGAGGAACCCAACTTGGGACTCAGTCCCACAACTCTGAGATCATGACCTGAGCCAAAATCAAGAGTCCAATGCTAAACCAACTGAGCCACTTTGGCATCCCAGAATATATTTTAATCTAAGGAACCTTAGTTCACAATGATAGAGTTATAAATACAAATGAATATATATGAATCAAACAGCAAAAAAACATGTCTATAAAGCAAAAAATAGAGAATACATAAGGAGATATTGAAAAAAGCTTGTAATAAGAGATTTTAACATACCATTCTGAGTACAAAACAAATGAAAAGAATAAAAGTAAGTAAGGACATAGAGGCTCTAAAAAACATGATTAGCTAATTAGGTCCAGTAGACACATATCAGAATAGGGAATTGATCTCTTTTTGGGCATGGAAGTATTCATAGAAATGGACCACTTGTTAGGTCTCACACATATGCCCACATACAACACATGTAAATGCTTTTGTACATTTCATAAGGAACAAGAATTTCAAAACACCTTGATCACAATGCAAGAAAATTAAAAAATTGAACAAAGTTTTCAAAAGACCTAGTATAATTGGAAATTTAAAAAAAACAAAACAAATTAAAAAGCATACTTTTAAAAGACTTAAGTGAAAAGGGAAATACAGATTCAAATTACACATGTGGAAAAGAATTAAAATAGTGAAATAGCATATATACAATCATGGGTACATTTAAAACAGTTGTAAGAAACACCATAACCTCAGATATATCACTCAATACAAGCAAAAGATTAAAAATAAGAGAATTAAATTCTTAGCTCAAAAATCTACAAAAAAGAGCAAAAAAGTAAACCAAACAAAAGAATTGTAAATATTAAAGACAAGAAAGAAGTTATTGAAGAAGAAATCAGGAGATAATATTTCAGTTAACACATTTTAAAAATACTAAAATATGTATCAGATAACTTAATCAAAAAGGAGAAAGCACAAACATCTAACATAAAGAATGGCAGGCAGGAAATGTACATGAAAGTAGAAAAAATTCAAAATGGAACAATGTGAAGATCTCTGTAAAAATAAATGTGAAAATCTAGATGACAGGGGCACCTGGGTGGCTCAGTGGCTGAGTGTCAGCCTTTGGCTCAGGTCATGACCCTGGGGTCCTAGGATGGAGTCTTGCATCAGGCTCCCTGCTGGGAACCTGCTTCTCTCTCTGCCTATGTGTCTGCCTCTCTCTGTGTTTCTCATGAATAAATAAATAATATCTTTAAAAAAGAAAATCTACACGACTGGAGTATTTACTGAGACAATCCAGTCTACCACAATTAGCCCAACAAGAAAAAGATACTTTTAAAATCTATAAAAAAGAAAAAAAATGAAGAAATTATCCCACCAAAATATGCTAGACTGAGATACTCTCATATGGGTCTCTCTCAAACCTCCAAAAGGAAAACATATTCCAAATCTATGCAAAATTTTTAGTCTTTGAAAATTAATAAAAGCTTTTATTTTGTTTTCTAAGTCAAATATCCCACTGAAAATTAAATGTATAAAAGACAGTACAAAATCCAAAATGCAGACTGATGTCTTTCATGAATATTAATGAAAAAACTAAATAAAGTATTAGCAAAAAAATAAAAATCTGTGTTAACAAAATAATACATAATGAACAGGTGGAAGTTATTTCAGAAAGCATGGTTAGTTCGCTATTAGGAAATCCATTAATGTAATGCACCATATTAATAAATAATAAGATAATCACACATACACGGACAACTGATTTTTTGCAAAGCTGCAATGTGATTCAATACAGAAAGGGTTTTTGTTTTTGTTTTTTCAAAAACTGATGCGGGAATAATTGGGCATACATACACCAAAGGAAAACTTTGAATCATACTTCACATAATATATAAAAATAAGCTCAAAATAGTAGACAAACGGTAAATGTAAAACTTAAAACCATAAAATCTCAAGCAGAGGACATTTCTTTCTTACATCTGTCATTTATTTTTTTCCAGCTTTGTTGAGATATAATTGACCTGTAACATTTTGTAATTTTAAAGTACTACATGACGATCATGTCTAAAATATTATTTTCCAGGTCTATGTTAAGGAAAAAAAAAAAAAAAGACTCCTCCAAAGATACAAATAGGTATGAAGGAAAACTGTCCCTTTAAAAATGAAGTTTAACTATTAAACACATTAAACAGATTTCTCGTTTATTTACCAAGCTCATGCTTATTTGTAACTCTAAGGAAGAGATTTTGTATGTGGCATTTCACAAGCTTGTTTGACAGATCCAACTGTTGGAATATCAGTTAAAATACCCCCAAACTTTTTCTCAGTTTGGGGAAAATGGCCCTATATCAGTGGTTGACAAACCTGACAGCCTGTCAGAATCATCTAAGAAGCTTATTGAAAAGTCCCTAGATTACAGTCCAAAAAATTATTCAGTCAGTGAATCTGGAGAAAAGATCTTTAGAAAGCTGTGTATTTAACTTGTGTCCCCAAAATAAAAAGTAAAAAGTAACATTTATTTATATAGCCTTATAGAATGTAATGCCAATATATTCATGCCACTGCTTACTCTTGGACCAGTACTAGACATTCTTCTGAGTGATGCCATAAGAAAACCAGACTGTAACTCAATTTAGAACTGGAAACTGGGGATCCCTGGGTGGCCCAGTGGTTTTAACGCCTGCCTTTGGCCCAGGGCGCCTTCCTGGAGTCCCGGGATCGAATCCCGCATCAGGCTCCCTGCATGGAGCCTGCTTCTCCCTCTGCCTGTGTCTCTGCCTCTCTCTCTCTCTCCTCTCTCTCTCTCAATCTCTCTCTCTCTCAATCTCTCTCTCTCTCTGTGTTTCTCATGAATAAATAAAATCTTAAAAAAAAAAAAAAGAACTGGAAACTGTTGCTCATTTACTATTCATTTGGATGTCTCAGGGATTCATTGCAATCAACAATCTGTGCCGAGGGCCCATCCCCCAATAAAAGAAGCCTTCTCTTCTTTCTATATTCTCCAGGGCAGTTAAATGGCATCAATAATAATGCTACCACCCAATCAGAGACCCAGAAAATCCTCTATCCTCTATCCACTTACCTGGGACATTTAATCAGTCACCAATTCATGTGAATTCCGCCACTCTGATAATTAGCTTAACCTTCTACATTTGTAGGCAGCCCAGGTGGCTCAGCGGTTTAGTGTTGCCTTCAGCCCATCCTGGAGTCCTGGGATCCTGTCCCATGTCGGCTCCCCGCATGGAGCCTCTCACCCTCTGCCTGTGTCTCTGCCTCTCTCTCTCTTTATGAATAAATAATTAAAATCTTAAGAAAAAAAAACTCCCACGTTTGCTATCAAATTCAGGGCATTTTTATTTATTTGTAAACAAATGCAATAGCTTCATACTTTAAAACTATTGCTCACTTCCTTCTCTTCAAGTTCTACCAGAGTCGTATCACTAAAGGGCAAAACATGATGTGATTCACCGCCTTATAATCCTTATATTCTTAGGTTTTCCTTCACAAACAATGTACAATATGGTCAGCATTTTTGTCAGTCCCTTCTTATTTTTAGGAACATTAGGTTTCCTTCATGAGTTTCTTCTAATGCATTTCAATTGCTCAAGAACTCTAGGAACTTAATACAAAGATGGCATCCATCATTTTCTACCACAAAATAAAGAAGGGGTATGAGTCTGGTCAGTCCTCTACTGATGGGCAGGATTTCCAGAAGTTTCTCTATAAAATCAGAATATCTTTTTTTCCTTAGATTCATCAGATTACATTGAAATTCTTTTTTCCACAAAAACAAAATCACCACTAACCACAAAACTGGTGAAAGAAGTATTCTTGGCACTTTTCACATTTCACCTTATGCCATTTATAAATGAATAGGATAAGATTAGCAAACAGTAAATCACTCATTTTTCTATAACAATTGGTGCAGTATTACTGTACTTTCATTTTCCTGGAGGTGTAAATAAGGGGAAACGTTCTATAAGATTTTAAATATCCATTAGACAATCTATCTCAAATTGAAATATTTTTTTAAAGAAATATTTTTAACTGATATGTCTTAAAAAGTAAAAATAGTGGCACCTGGGTGGCTGAGTCTTCAAGCTTCTGCTTAGGCTCAGGTCATGATCTCAGGATCCTGAGGATCTAGCCCTTGACTTCCTGCTCAGCAAGGAATCTGCTTCTCTTTCCCCCTTTCCCCCTCCCCTCCCTGCTCCTTACTCGTATGCTCTCTCAAATAAATAAATAAAATCATAAAAAAATAAAAATAAAATTTGAATCATTTTAAAGTATGACCTGAAAGGATAAAATTGGGCATAAAATATTTTAAAGCATGACAGCTAAGATACTGCAGTCTCAAGTGTGACAATCCACCAGAAGACACATCTCCAAGGACAATTCTATAACAAGCTTTCCAAAATGCCCTCCTATGGGATATTCCTCAGTAGCATCCCAAACTCTACCCAGGTCTTCTGTATAACTACATATTGCCCTTTGCTCTTTCTCCCTCTTATACTTTTATACTACTTTAATTCATCATATGTTTAATGTTAAATACAGAAATAAGCATTTTCAGGATACCAGGCCTAACATGAAGAGGAGGGATTAAGCTCTAGTCTTCGGTTACAGCAGGGAGGGTGAGCTAACCACCAATATTCTTTGTGTATAATATAGTCAATACTCTAGAGCTCATTCTGGGAAGCTGCTGTCAAGCCACAGGATTAATTTCAGTTAAGTTTTTGGCCTCACTGTGTGGACAGAGAAACAAACACTTAAGGATCAAACAGCCTTGGAAGAATCACTTTGCAAATGTATTCCAAAGTGACATTGTGGTTCAGAGGATGATTAACTAATTTGGAAATGGAAGGGCTTGTTTTGTGGTTGGCTAGGAATTTCAAATACCAGCAGATGACCATGTGTATAAGGGCTCTCCCTTGGCTTTAGTTAGGGTGATTTTAATTGTCAGTAACAAGAAAAACTTGAAATTGGCTTAAACAATAAAGGAAGTGTCATTGGTTGAGCTGTGCTCCACCCTCCCCCTGCAAAACTCACCATATGAAGAAGAAATCATGATGATATCTCTACAACTGGAGGACCACCAAGGATCGTTAGGGAACCATCAGAAGCTCGGCAAAAGGAATGGTACAGACTCTTCCTCACGGCCAAGGTATCCAGCCTGTTGACACCTTAATTCAGAATTCTAGCCTCCAGAACTGTGCTATCAATTTCTGTGATTAAAACCACCCATTTTTTTTACAGTAACAGTAGCATCTTAACACTGAAAGTTTCCTGGTTCACATAACAACAAAAACAACAAGAGAGTCCAGAGGCAGAGTAGATTTCAGCTATCATTTTATCGGATCTCTGCCTGAATTCTCAGATGTTCTCTGTTTTACGGGTCACACTTGCGCTCTGGTGGGCTGCCCTCATGGTAGTAAAGTGGTTTCCGGAGTTGTAGGCATCACATCAACCTTTATGCTATCCAGAGAAAGGGAGAGCATCTTCTAGAGTTCTAAAGACTTGAACTTAATTTGGACTGACTTAGGTCACTCCTAATAACTGCGGTGGCTAAATAATTAGAAGTATTGCGTGAATTAAATAAATCAGTGTGCGCTCTTAGATTTAAAGTCAACTTGTCTCAAAGCGAATGAGCTCTGTGGGACAGGGGAGCATACCTGAAGGAAAATAAGATACCAGGAAAAATTGGGAAGGAGGGAATGGAAGCCAAGTAAGCAGCAAATGTATATAGATTTTGACCAGAGAAATATATCTTAACATTGTTTTTGCCTTACGGGTATCTTAAGATTTAATAGTCTAATCTATGGAATTTTTCCTTTATAATTTCTGACTTAATGCTTTCTTCAAAAAGAAAATACACATTTCTTGAAAGTGTTAATTTGATGACACTATAATTTGATTTTGATGGAATTGAAAATAGATGGATTGTTATGGTTTGTTGCATAATATTTATTAATGGCTCATGACTATTAAAGAGGGAAGAATACTGATAGGTCAAAATACATATGTACACAGGGAGAAGTGGATGAGAGTCTTGGTGATTTTTTTTAACTTCTGTTTTTTTTTAAGATAGATTTATTTATTCATTCATTCATTCATTCATTCATGAGAGTTACAGAGAGAGAGAGAGAGGCAGAGACACAGGTAGAGGGAGAAGCAGGCTCATGCAGGGAAGTCGATGTGGGACTCGATCCCAGGACTCCAGGATCACACCCTGGGTTGAAGGTGGCACTAAAATGCTGAGCCACTGGGGCTTCCGTTTTTTTAACTTCTTAAATACATATTTGAATTTTAACATATTCCGTATTTTATAATAATGAAAGGTAAATTTAATTGAACTAGCATTTCAAATTCAGATATTATATTGCTAATCACACTGCTAATTTTTTTACAACGACATTTAAAATTCTTTTAAATGACTACCTGAATTTACAAGATGATACCCAATATTTTCCAAGAGACACCCTGTATTTTCTTACGTTGCTGGAAAAGTCATCTCTATTATCCTTATTGGAATAAAAAGTAAACGTGATTATTTTAAGATCTCAATGACCAAATTTACTTTTGGAAATGAACAAATTTCAAAGGTCAACCTTATGGACTGCTATTCTGTATGCTTTGTATTCCATTGACCCATGCTGATTTTGAGGACTTCAAAATAGATTCTGATTAGGAAAGTATGCCACCTAGTCTAAAGCACTCCGAGTTCCCACTTTGACAAAATGTACATTTTGCAAGGAATATTGCATGAAAGAAGCATTTGGTAAGCAAGTTTAGCAAATAATGTCAAGGCACAATCTATAGTGAAATGTAATGAGAAAATATCATATTACTGTGATGTGATCAAAAATTGAAATGAAAACCGCAACAGTATTTATCTAGAATGATTACATTTTAAAGAGCATCTGAACTTGAATGCAGTTTGCAGATTGATAAACTATTCAATTAACCAATATCCAATTTACTAGAGTAGCAAGTCAGGCAATCAGATGAGACTGGGTCAGAAGTATGCAATCGTTTCCTATTTATGGGTTTTAAATGTATTTCAGAGATTAAACCAGAGTCTTTCTATTACTTGCAATAAAAAACACTTTTCATTCTTTTATTTATTATTTGCTTTTAAAAAAATGTAGTCTGTATTCCTTTGGCTCCTTCCATTCCCAGTTTCAAACAGCAAGTTTTTGGGTCAGATTTTCAATTTATTTATATCTGATACTCTGATTTAAATAACAGCAAATAATATCTCAAAATACCCCGAACTTGAGGAATGCCCATGTAAGGGCTGCTACAACATTCATATGTCACACTTGGTCCTGCACTGTGTCAGAGTAGACATTTGGTTAAAAAAAGACAATGCCTGCCATGCATTCCACAATGACTATGCTGTGTGTTATAAGTTAATATTTTTCTCAATAATTTTAGTTTTTCTTGTTTGGGCTTTGCGTAATTAAGGCATTTTTTTCTTTAGTAGTATCTTATATTAAAAAAATACTGGGTTTTTATCAAGTGCTATTTATTATGCTAAATATCAAGAATGCAAAATGAGTGAGTCCTCCTTCTTGTCCTCAGGGCAAATCCAGAGCAATGGGAAAGACAGATGGAAAAGAGAAAATTTCAGAAAAATGAGTTTATGCTGCAATGCTAAAGCTGGGTCTGGGGCACCATACAGAGGAGAGGCATCTGTTCTTGGAGGAGATGCCTTGTGAAAGGTGTCATGGGGGGCAAGTCAGAGTTAACAAAATCAGAAAAGGGGAAGGATGTTGGGAAGTTGAGGGCACATGGAGAAGGAAGAAACAAAATGAGGGAACCCATATGGAATTAACTCTAAAATTAATTTTCAAAAGTTCTTTTTATTGAGGACTTCCCTTTTTTTTTTTTTAGTTTATTGAGGGCTTTCCTTGAGGCAAGTGGTAAGTTCTTCATACACATTATTTTGAAACAATCCTGAGAAGTACATACTATTTTTCTCTGTGTGTTATGTGTGAGAAAGAAAAACAGCTCAGTATTTGGTAGAGTGTTAAGTATAAGGCATACAGTGATATGAATATGAAATTAGAGCTATATGGGGAACAGTTTAAAGAGGAACTAATCTGGGACACCTGGGGGCTCAGTGGTTGAGGGTCTGCCTTTGGCTCAGTTCGTGATTCCCCGGGGTCCTGGGATCAAGTCTCTGCCTCTCCATTTCTCTCATGAATAAATAAATAAATAAAATCTTTAAAAAAGAGGAACTAATCTTTTGAGTTAAGGAACTTAATTTTTAGTTCCTGGATGGTACCATGTTTCTGCCAGGCTGTCACAGAGAAGTGGCATATTTACTGAACATCTGAGATAGGTTTCTCTGGCCACTCTGTGGAGGGTGGATTCAAGAGTCACACAGTGAAGGATGCCTGGGTGGCTCAGTGGTTGAGCATCTGCTTTTGGCTCAGGTCGAGATCCCGGGATCTGGGGGTCGAATCCCGCATTGATAAAGAAGAGCTTGGTTCTTGTCTCACGGAGTCAAAGAATGAATATTGTGAACACAGGAGAGTGAGTAAAGGGACAGAAGTTCATTAAGTAAAAACACAGAGTGAGATGAGTCCTGACAGGGTTGCCACTGAGGGCTTATAGGGTTGATCTTTTATTGGAAGCCAATCAGGGGTCCTAAATTCTTTAACATTACCTACTGGATATCACAATTGATTAAGGACTAGTGATAACATCTTTAATAAGCCTTACTTCATCTTTGGGGTCTGGTTATTCTTTGTTGGTCAGAGATGACTATCATAGAAAGACACTCTCCTTCCCCACATGTAGGGCAGGGCGGTTTGGCTTCTTCCCTTATCTCTAGTTTCCTTATACCTCAGGATTTTTGGAAATTTTGTGAGCCTGCTTCCATGGCCCCCTACCTACCCCCATTTGTCCCTAACTCAGCATCAGGCTCCCTGCAAGGAGCCTGCTTCTCCCTCTGCCTATGTCTCTGACTCTCTCTGTGTGTCTCTCATGAATAAATAAATACAATTAAAAAAATAAATAAAAAGAGACACACATGAAGAGAGAGAGACCATGTTTGGAAGGTAAGCTGCAAGGCAAGGGATTTTAGGATCAGGAACCTGGATCCTTAAATGCCAGGCAGAGAGGGGCCATCATTAATTCCTTTGGTGGTTTGAGAATAACCTGTGTCTTTCACAGCTCCGACATTTTTACTTAGTTGAAATATTCACCATAAGGAATTCTCTTAAAACATACAAAAAGCCAGCAACTGGTCATTTTGTGGGCCGGCAAGGAGATAATCATTTGTAAAAGTGACATTTCCCTCTTCAACTGCCTGAGAACTCAAATAATGGAATGCAAACAGTGTACAAGGCATCTTGCACTAGTGACATGGAGAAAATGTTAGAGATTTTAGCTTTATGATGTCAGTGGCCACCATGGCGGGCATTTAAAGGCATTCCCTCCACTATTAGATCTAGGTATCTCAGTTCATGAAAATATTGACAATAGGAAGCTTAAAATCTTAGCAGCAAAAGAAATCATTTTTAATTCTGCTACTTCAGTATGTGGGTTCCTTTCATAGAACCTGTTGTGAATCTGTCATCAATGCAAATTGGAAGGCATGTGTGACAGCAAAATGGATGGAAGGACAAATGCTTGGGTAGGAGACAGAACTGGAAGACAAGCATGGACTATAGGCCAAGCAAACAAACAAACAAAAAAAAAAAACCAAAAGTACAAAGGCATAGCTTAAGCATTTGATGTGGAATCAGTAACAATGTGGGTATAACTACCGACTCCACCAAGTCTCAGTAAACTATTTCTATGTTGGTCACAACCCAGTTTCTTCATTGTATGTGAGGTTAGCCCTGATGACATCTAAGGTTTCTGAATGGTTCTGGCTATAATGGGGGGGCTCCGGTTTTTGGTGGATATCTAAGTAGGTGTATTGACAGAAATAAGGAGAGAGCAAAGTGAAGAGTCTTTAAAATCCAAGAGGGAGTATTACCTGCCCTTCTCCCTGGCATCTTGGAAAGAATTCTTGCAGTCTAGCAATAATAGAATATTCTAAGTGGATATTGTATCAATTACCTTCCAGAAACCAAAACTATTCTTTAGTGGAGAACACATTTTTTAAAAAATCATAGAGATATTTGAGTACTGGTGTTACAGAATTTAAAATTAATTTAATGAGAAGCGGCCACAAATTTTGTAAAAGCAATTTCTCAACTTCAAACTCTTTTTCTTTGGCATTTAGTCCCTGCCTGTAATCTTAACAAAATCAATTTCCATAAATAATTTAAACTAAAATTCAAACTGAATATTAAGAATTTTTAAAAATTTTTATTTATTTTTTTAAAATTTTTATTTATTTATGATAGTCACACACAGAGAGAGAGAGAGAGGCAGAGACATAGGCAGAGGGAGAAGCAGGCTCCATGCACCAGGAGCCCCACGTGGGATTCGATCCCGGGTCTCCAGGATCGCGCCCTGGGCCAAAGGCAGGCGCTAAATCACTGCGCCACCCAGGGATCCCCGAATATTAAGATTCTTTGGAACATTTAGCTGCTTTAAATAAGATATAGCAAATATAAATATGTTGATTACGAAACATACTACTAGATGGATACTTAAAGCTATTTTAAATCCTCAACACCCTGTCATCATCCTTTCTATTCCTGTTTTATATTTCTCAATGCTTATAGTAGTTTTTATTTTGATACTTTAGTGAGATTAAACAATTAGAGACCTAGTAGATGTATAAATTCCCAAGCCAAAGTGATTATTAACTCTGTATTATCAACCAACTGATGCTTTGTTGGCTCATTAGATCTCGTTGGTTCTCCAAAGGCAAATTCGCTAGTCACTAATCATTAGTTCAAGGTTTGTTTTCAAGTATAAACTTCCTTTGTTACATCAATAATTTATTGGGCCCATTCTTTCAATGTAAGTCTTTTTTAAACCTAGTTTTTCTCCAAAATTATGCCCGCTCTAAGTTTTTAGTGATTATTACATAATCCAATGTTTTGCCTGTTTTTAGATTTTATTAAAAACATATGGATGTCTATACACCATGTTCATAGCAGCATAATCCACAATAGCTGGGATGTGGAATTAACCCAAGTATCCACTGATGGATGAATGGATAAGCAAATCATGGTATAACAGACAATGGAATATTAAAAAATAAGGAAATTCTGACATATGCTACAACAGATGAAACTTGAGAATATTATACTAAATGGAATAAGCCGATCTCAAAAAAAGACATATACAGTATGATTCCATTTATATGAGACACCCAGAGTGGTCAAAATCATAGAGACAGGAAGTAGAATTGTGATTGCCAGAGGATGGGGGAAAATAGGGGAATGGGGAGTTAATGTTTATGTGCATAGTTTTAGTCGTACAAAATAAAAAGAAAATTTGGAGATGGATTGTATTGTTAGTAGTACATCATCATGAATATATTTTAATGCCAGTACACTGTACACTTAAACACTTAAAAGGTACAATGATACATTTTAGGTAATGTATATTTTACTGCAATAAAAGATATTGGGACAGAAACAACAAACAAACCAACATAAGATGTATTATCTGTATGTAATTCTACCCAGGAAGTCTTTCCAAAGATTTCTTTCATACTATATGAAGGGTCAAGTCTATATGGTCAGGTCTGTATAGAACATTTAGCTAGTACACCAAACTGAAATACACTGTAGGACCCTTTTTCTGCCTGTATATTCATGTGGCTTTGGGACTAATTTTTCTCTTCTATTTTTGTTGTAACCACTAACTTCTATGGGATTATTTGAATAATTAACAGCCCCACCTCTGTATTTGTCATTCCCTATTACTCTGAGAGAAGCAAGCACATCTTTGCAGTTTATAAGCGAACATATACTTAATAGAAGAAAGAGTTTATGCATCTAATTAATACCGCCTACTTTTTGTGCAATCAATATAATATACTTTATGCTAATTCCTTACATTTAAATTTCACTATGAAGTCAAGGCCTTTCAGGAACAGAATTTGTTTCCATTAATTATGAGGGCTTTTTCTGTCATTATTAATTGAAAATTGTCATACTCAGCCACTATGAGCCCCTTTAATATGGTTCCTTTGTTCTTTTAACAATTCCCACCTCCCAGCAGGCATCCCTGAAAGGATCCTTCCTTCTAGCAATAATAATATACTCTAAGTCCAAATTGATTTTTTTCCTACTCCCAAACATGGAATTAATCATGTTCAAGGAGAATAGCTATTTTTTTAGCAAAGAATACACTGGAAAACAAAATCATAAGACAAGGTCAGTACTGGTTAAGGAGATTTGTTGGGTTTGTTATTGGGCTTCTTTCACCAAGCAATGGAAAAATATATTTATTTTTTATTAATTTATTTTCATTGTTATTTCCAATTTAACACATTACAATGATAATTTGTTGTCAAATGGAGTTTTATTAATTACTAATATTTTCCACGAGCCTGAAAAGCAAGAGTGGGTGTTGCAGACAGAATTGGTAAACTGATTTTGGGGACTGAGGTTCTTTATCTAGTTTTGTATTGCTTACTGGGTAAATATACTCTAAAGCCAAGAGCTATTAGTCAAAACCAGAAGAAAAAGAAATATTTCCTTAGTGAATCATGCCTCTCTGTGTAGGAGATAAAGCAGGGCATTAGGGTAGTATAACTGGATTAGAGTGAAATGAACCCAATGGTATTGATAGCACTGAATAAAGGATATGAATCTCACTTTAAAGATGATAGATGATAGATGGTGATAAAAAGATGATAGATGGATAGATAGATAGATAGATAGAGCACACATTATTTGCTCTCTACTTAGCATAATCAGATGTGATTAACATTCAGATCAGTAGACTGACAAATTGCTTTCCCCAAATAGGTGGGACTCAGCCAAACATTGAAAGCCTGCCTAGAATAAAAAGGCTGAGTAAGAATGAATTTGCTCTCTCTGCCTGTCTTTTAGATGAACATTGGTCTTCTGTCTTCAAACTCAGACTTGGACCATAACTTACACCACCAATTCTTTGGGGTCTCCAGCTAACCAACCACAGATCTTAAGACTTCTCAGCCTCCACAATCACATTATTCAATCCTTCATAATAAATTTATACGTGTAAAACAGAATGATATATAGCAAATAATATATAATATATGATATATATAATAAAATAACATGTATAATAATATGAATAGCAATATATATCTCAGTGGTACTGTTTCTCTGGGTAACCCTGACTAATACAGATTACAGTACCTATTATGTAAAACAGAAAAATTAAGAAATAAAAATTAAGTCATTACATAATATAAAATAAATACCAGAAGGAAAAGCTAAGATAGCTCCAAGTGATTGTGTCACAGGAGGAAGAATTATGATTGGAAATGAATGAATGAATGAGAGGACTCTGTTTTTCAATATAAATCTTCATAAATTATTTGGTATTTTAAACTATTTACAAGTATTTCTATAAAAGTAAAACAAAAATACTACTAACCCAGGATAAAGGATACTGGGAAAACTGAGATAAAGTAAACTTTAAGACTATGACTCTAGGAAAAGGAAGGAAAGCTTTGGATATTTCTTAGAAACTACAATAAAAGGGATGACTGGGTGGCTCAGTGGTTGGGTGTTTGCCTTTGGCTCAGGGCGTGATCCCAGGATCCAGGGTAGAGTCCCACGTCGGGCTCCCTGCATGGAGCCTGCTTCTCCCTCTGCCTGTGCCTGTGTCTCTGTGTCTCTCATGAATAAATAAATAAAATCTTAAAAAAAGAGAAAGATATGAAAGAATTTTGGGTAGAAAAAAGAATATAAATGACAATGTGGCAGGAGGAAAGTATAACAGATAGGGTAAGCACAGGGTAGTCTTGAGAGAACACAGGTTTTTTTTTTAAGATTTTATTTATTTATTCATGAGACAGAGAGGGGGAGAGAGAGAGAGAGAGACAGAGAGACAGAGACACAGCAAAGGGAGAAGCAGTCCTCATGCAGGAGGTCCAATGTGGGACTCCATCTCAGGACTCCAGCATCACACCCTGGGCCAAAGGCAGACACTAAACCACTGAGCCACCCAGGCATCCCGAGAGAACACAGTTCTGTAGCTAGCAATGATGTTGCCTCATTGTGTGCCTTGCACAGGCCATCTCTGATCCATAGTCTCTCCATCTAAAATTGAAGAATTTTTCTAGATTAGCTCTGATAATTTCCTTTTTAAAAGTTTTTATTTAAATTACAGGTAGTTAACATACAGTGTAATATTAGTTTCAGGTGTACAATAGAGTGATTCAACACTTCCATACATCACCTCATTATAAGTGCCCTCCTTAATCCCCATCATCTATCTCCCCTATTCCCCCCACCTCCCCTCTGGGAACCATCAGTTTGTTCTCTATAGTTAAGAGTCTTCTAATTAAAAACAAAACAAAACAAAACACCACAGAGGGAAAATTTCACTGAAAACATTAGTTAGGCTGTGGAGATATTATCTCAACTTCACTATCCTTATATTTCCAGGAAGCAGAGAAACTTCAAAATTATAGATTAATCTGGCATTTCCTATGGACTATTCTTATTCTTATCTTAAGTGGGAAAGCTAAAGCTACCCTCTCCATTCATTTTTCTCATAGACATAGTTCCACTCATCCTCTTATCTCATGTTTATTTTTCTTACTTTTTAAAAGAGTTATTTATTTATTTTAGAGTAAGAGAGAGCATACACAAGTGAGAAGGGCAAAGAAAGAGAATCTCAAGCAGACTCCATGCTCAGCATGGAGCTCCATGTGGGGCTCGATCTCACAACCCTGAGATCAGGACCTGAGCCCAAACCAAGAGTCATACCCTTAACTGGGCCACCCAGACACCCATATTTCTCTTATTAATAATGTTTCTATCACTCAATATCATAAATTGTGTACTATCAAGAGCAATGTGATACCTCTCACGACTATAGCATTAAATTAGTGGTTCTCAGTCCTGCATGCTTATTAGAGCTGCACAGTTATGGGGCATCATATAGGGTGATGATCTAAAGGTTTTGAAATCAAGACCTGACTTGGGCTCCCACCAGCAGCAAGTCTGCTTGAGATTCTCTTTCCCTCTCTCTCTGCCTGCCCCATGCACTCAATCTCTCTCTCTGAAATAAGTAAATAAATCTTTAAAAAACAAGAAAAAAAAGCCCAACAAAAAGAACTACAGAGTTAAAGACAAAAAACAAAACAAAACAAAAACAAAAACCAACAATAACAATAAAACGTGTGCCTGATTCTCATGACCAAAGTTTGAATTAATTGGCAATTACCATGGCTTTAAAGGTCAGAGTCTCTAATATGAAGCCAGTTTTTGGAAACACTGCAGTAGATAAATTTAGCATATGAAGACAAACCATGAACTAAATAATAATTCAGAAGTCTAGAGCTCTCTTCTCCCTGGGGCTTACTACTGGTCATAGAGGTTCTTTGGTAATACATTATTCCAAGGTTGTGTACCTTGTATCACCTATGCTTCCTTCAAAACACTTTCCCACCACTGCTGTCTACACTCTTTATATTTTTAATTTTCCATTTATAACAAATCTGAGGACATTCTGAAATACATTTGGATGCGAGAGTCTACATGAATATGTCCTTTCCACAGCAGCTTCCACAATTTGTATCTATAAATGTTACAGTTTCCTGTTAGATTATTGTAGAATTTAGTATGTTTATGTGTAGTATTTCATATGAGATATATTAGAAGGTTTAGGGAGATATTTATTAAGAGAGAAACAGATTATAGTCATCTTGCAGAAAGACAAAAAGCTTGAATTAATCTTCTAAGAAAACATAGATCTCAGATCAAATGAGAAGTATTTTAGTAAATCAGGCTAAATGGATTTTTCTAACAGCACAATGTCAATGTGGTAGATAAATGTATCATTTACTCAAAAGAAGAGTTACTAAAAAACTGGCTTTTCCCAACAGATTTACTTCTTTGATCTTCTTAGATCAAATGAAGAAAAGAAGGAGTGTGAAGATGTAGAGCTATACAGCCAAGAGAATTCTCAAAGGGCTTTATCAAACACCTAATTTGACCATCATCATAGAAATCTTCAAAGTAAGTAGAGTTATAGTAATATTTGATAAATGAGAAATGATGGCTAGAGAGGACCTCCACTTTCATACTAGTGAGTTTGGAATTATCTACCTACTCATCAGAGGGTGATCAGAGGTACTTGATAAAATATATAAGCCTATCCTGACCTTAGGAGACTATGAAGCATTCTTAGAACAAAATCCAAGGGAAGATGTAAATTCAGAGAAATAAAATGAGAAGCTGTCTTTCTGGGGGATTTTTTAAATTGAGTGAAGAAAGTTGAGTGCCTGAGAAGTACATTGGAGGTATTGACATCCTTGTCGGACTTGGATGACAAATAACATTGGATTCTTGAAAGGTACATCCCAGAATTAAGGATTAATTAGAAGTAGTCCAGTCCTCAGTGACTGCAAAGTAACTTTAGATCATTTGGAAATCTTGAATTGGATTAATTGATTTAGATTCAGTATCTACAGGTACTTTGAAAGAGAAAAACAATCTTGCTTTTCTATGAAGAATTGATACAAATAATTTTTCAGCTATGTCCTTAATACACAATGCAAAAATAGCAGGACACATAAAGAAGAAATAAAATGTGATAGAGACCCAGCAGATAGGGGAACTGAGTGGGAAAAATAAGAGAGGGAGACAAACCATGAGAAACTCCTAACACTCGATGGGATGAACACTGTATGTTATACTATATGTTGGCAAATTAAATTTAAATTAAAAAAATTAAAAAAAAGAAAGAAAACCAGCAGAGACAAATCAAAATGAAGGAATCAAAAAAGATTCTAGAAAAAAAGGTGAAAACATGATCAACAAACTTTGATAACACTTACATGTATGGAATACTACACCAAAAACTGGGGAACATTTTTTTTTCAGACTAAGCTCACATAGAGCATTTGCAAAAAATGACTATATATTGATTTTGTTGAGAGTCCCCATCACCACCACCGGGTTTAATAATTCACTATGAGGAATTACAGGGCTCAGGATATAGTTATTTGTTCTCACAACTATGATTTATTACAGCAAGAGACTACTGTTATGGGCTAAACTGTCCTCCCACACCCAGATTCATATATTGAAGCCCTAAACCCCTGTATGACTACAGTATATGACAGTACTTGGAGATGGGGGACTTTAGAGTGGTGATTAAGTTATAATGAGGCCATAAGAGTGAGTCCTAATCACAATTATCTTTATAAGAAGAAGTTTGGACACAAAGAATGACAAAGAGCGTATGCCTAGTGAACAACCATGTGAACAGGCAGCCAATAGACCACACCATCTGCAATCCAAGAAGAGAGGCCTAAGGAGAAACTAATTGTATCAACATGTTGATCTTGGATTTTTTGAATCCAGAACTGTGAGAAAACAAATTTCTGCTGTTTAAGCCATGCTGTGTGTGGTATTTTGTTTTGGCAGCCCTGGGAAACAACTACTATACAAGAAAGTTCGCAAAGGGAAAAGGCACATACAATAAAGTACCAAGCAAATCAGGTTCAAGCTTCCAAGGGTCTTCTCCCAGTGGAGTCACACAGGACACATAATTTCCCCAATACCTAGTAAAGACAATATGTGTGAAATGTCACTAGTCTCATTAGACACTCATCAGCCAAGGGTTTTATTGGGAGTTGGTGATATAAGCACCCTCTGGCTATCACATACCAAAGTTCTAAACTCATAGGAGGAAAGCAGGTGTTCACCAGAAACCATATTGTTTGTACAAACAGTTTAGGCATAAGAACCACTTTTATCAGTCAGGAATTGGCCTGAAATCTAAGTTAACAGACCACAGCCTAGGACCAATTTCGCAAGTAGGCTTTTCTGAGGATAGTTTCAGTTCTGCTGTTTCAACTCTTTTTCACAATCCACCCCTTGCCCTCTGCCCAAGGCAATTTACAGCAAAATTATCAAATATTCACCAAACTGTAGCATTATCTCAGTCTTAACTTTTAAAGGGTCATGGATATTTTCCGTTAAATCCCATTTACCATAAAAGCCTACTTTAAAAAGCCAAATGGCATCCTTCTAAAGTTGGTGCATTACTTTTTTTACCTGGCCTGAGGCATCAATTTAGGTACAGAAGAACTCTGGCCAGTAAACTGGAGTTGACCTGAATGCCTTCCAGAGCTGAGGCAGTGTCAAGATAGTCAGGATACACATGCAAGAAGTATAGTGACAGAGGGCATATCCAGCACATTGTAATAAAGAATTTATCATTTTTAGGGTCCCCCCAGCAGGATGTATATTCATCAGGCAGTATAAGGTAACAAGGCCCCTGATGTGGCCTCCACTATATTACCCTAACATTCTAT
Source organism: Nyctereutes procyonoides (assembly GCF_905146905.1). Classification (NCBI taxonomy): domain Eukaryota; kingdom Metazoa; phylum Chordata; class Mammalia; order Carnivora; family Canidae; genus Nyctereutes; species Nyctereutes procyonoides. Next base: position 5,823,620 of record NW_026575030.1, on the reverse strand, counting down.
TATTTCAATTCAATTCAATTCAGTCATTGGTTTCAAAAGGACAGCCTGAAGCTCTCCATTCCAAATACTTCGGCTTGTCCCTGACACCAGTTCATCCTCCTCACAAATGTGGATTGCAACCAGAAGTGTTCTGTGTTGAAAGCGCTAGGGCCAATCTCCCTTGTCTCCTAGGCAAGTGTGATCATGGGCTTAGCAGTGAGATTACATCAAAATGCTCAGGGCAGACTGAAAAATCACTAGGGATTTTTCTCTCTTTTCTGGGAGGAAGGGAGGACAGATAAACTTCCAGGAACAGCTTTGAAAAACAGATTGTTAATCCTTCCATTCCCTGTGCCTGCCCAGGTTCTGGGGTTTTTGCTTTTGCTGTGTTGTTTTTATCAAAATGTGTCCATTCAGCAATTGTGCCTTTACAGTCTTTACTTTATCCCCTACTCTCACCCGTATCACTCATCTAGAAGGGTTGTTTTCAAGAGGGTCCAAGCATTATCTCAGAGCAAAGCAGAACAAAACAACACTTTCTACAATTTCATCACAAAGGCATATCATGTTTAGAAATTAAGTTGAAGTGCTACATTTTCAAACATTTTTGAAATTAGTTTATACAACCTCCCATTCCCTTCTAATGGGGAGAAACCTACACAAAAATCACCCCTTCCCTTTTATTATTTAATAATAAAATTGCCTTACTTCAGTATTTGCACCAGAAGAAAGGTACAGGAAGTAGACTCAAGCCACCAGTTCATTGCAACTAATCAGGAAAACCAAACAGCTGATCAACAGCAGTGAGACATCCTCCAGTGGGGCAAGAGTCTCATCTATACGGAGTGGGTGTCACCATGATGTGCTCTCCTCCCAACTTGCAGCTTTTGGCAGAGATCACAAGCTAGGAATAGGAATGCAACCAGTCTCAAAAATATAAAGTTGATCAGGAACTCAATATCAGACAGTTTTATCAGAGAATAGGCCCTTTTCTGTCGGCATTTGTATGTGACACAGATGGTCCAGTCAGCATCAAGGATATTTCCATGGTTTATGGCCCCACACAGAAGGATCCTATATTTGCAGCAGTCTTGGTATCTGAGTTTTGCTCATTAAGCCCATGGCTGCCTTCAGTTCAGCAAAATCCATGCCGAGACCAAAACAGCTCATAACAGAAAATACTGGGTTTCAGCTTAGAGTCAAGTCCAGGCAATTAGTATCTGAATTCAGATTTTTAAAAAAAGCCAGTGGCTTTTCTTCAGCAGCCACAAAGTCAAAATTCTACAGGGCCAGACACTATGTTCCAAGTCCAGGTGATAAGCAAGGATTTGCCCTTTTTGTCTCATCAGCGTTAGAGTCCAAATTGATCCACTCAAAAATATGCACATTAAATTAGAAAATTATCTGCCTTTATGGGTCAGTTATCTAATTTAATAAGAGCTCATTAGTATCTATAACTGTTATACAACATCAAAAGTGTATCTCCATTTGGAGATTGACACATGTATCTCCCTTTATTCAGAAGCTCTAATAATAGACCAGAATCAGAGCCAAAAACATCAGTTATAAAGACATGTTTTCTTTTAAATACTAAAATAAATTGCAACCAACCCACCAGTGACAAAAAGCAAAAAATCTGTGTCCCACTAGCACTTTACTTTGTAGCTTCCCCCGACTGTGATGATCTTGCTAGAATTTATGAAATTATAAGAATTTAGAACAATTTTTAAATTATATATGCAGATGCAATAACTGCAAAATACAAGCAGTTAAAAATCTCCTTTTTATGCTGCTGTAAATTCATTAAAACTTCTATCAGTAAATTCCACACTTACAAGTTTAAGATTATAATTGTCAGGGGAATGCAAAACAGGGGCAGGAGCCCTGTTGCAGTGCACGGAGTTAGGCTAAAGAAATTATGAGGATGTTCCTTTTATCACTGCTTTGGCTCACTTAAAGCTTTGCTCCAGCTCTAGAAACTGATTTAACCCTTTTAATCCCACTTGGGGGGAGAGAGAAAACAGACTTTAACATATCTCACTCTTCCATGCTCATATTTAGGGATGTTTCTCCTTCTGAAGGGAGAAAAAAACAAAACAGTCAAACATATCACCCAGGATGCATTTTTTTTTCCTTCTCACTTTAGATAGAATGGCCATATACTGCTAGAGAATACAGGACATCAAGTTTCTTAAAGGGGATATATCATTTTCAAATCCACAAATAACTATTACCTTTCACAATAGACAACAGTTCAGCAGCTTTTTCACACCATGGATGATTTATAGACACCCAGGAAGTGAGGACTTATCATTCTATGCCTCTCAAGCGTTCCTTTTTCAAACAATGTTTTAACCATATTTCACTGTGTCAGGGTTAGGCTGGCACATCCCACTTCTGACACCAACTGTGCCAGGGGAAGACTCACAGGAATCAACACATAATCTTACTCAGGAATGTGATATATTACAGCAATGGGACAAGGGTATGAGATGAAATCAGGTTCAAACTCTTCTGAGAACTCTCTCAGTGAAATCACACAGGACACACTTAATTCCTCTAACAGTGAGTTGTGACAAGGCATTTGAAATGTCAAAATAAAGAAAGCTGATTAGAGACTGTGTGCCCAGAGTTTTACTGAGGGTTGTTTATGCAAACATCCTTTGTCTCTCATATACCAAAATTTCAGAAACCCAAAAGGAAAACAGGTGTTCAGCATAAGCAACATTATTTGTAAAAAAAAACATTTTAGTCACAGTGAGCTCTTCTCAGTTTTGAAAATGGTGGGAATCCTCCAAAAATCTAAATTCCTATATAAAACAGGCCTTTGTATACTAATTTCAGACTATGTTAACTATTTTCTGCACATAGACCCATTTTCTTTTTTTTTAATTTATATTTATTGGTGTTCAATTTGCCAACGTATATAATAACACCCAGGGCTCATCTCATCAAGTGCCCCCCTCAGTGCCTGTCACCCAGTAACCCCCACCCCCCACCCACTTCCCTTTCTATCACCCCTTGTTCATTTCCCAGAGTCATGTTCTATCTCCCTTTCTGATATTTCCCACTCATTTTTTTCTCCTTTCCCCTTTATTACCATTCACTATTTTTTATATTCCCCAAATGAATGAGACCATATAATGTTTGTCCTCCTACGATTGACTTATTTCACTCAGCATAATACTCTCCAGTTCCACCCACGTCGAAGTAAATGGTGGGTATTTGTCGTTTCTAATAGCTGAGTAATATTCCATTGTATACATAGACCACATCTCCTTTATCCATTCATCTGTTGATGGACACCGAGGCTCCTTTCACAGTTTGGCTATTGTGGACATTGCTGCTATAAACATCGGGGTGCAGGTGTCCTGGTGTTTCACTGCATCTGAATCTTTGGGGGTAAATCCCCAGCAGTGCAATTGCTGGGTCGTAGGGCAGATCTATTTTTAATTCTTTGAGGAACCGCCACAAAGTTTTCCAGAGTGGCTGTACCAGTTCACATTCCCACCAACAGTGCAAGAGGGTTCCCCTTTCTCCACATCCTCTCCAACATTTGTTGTTTCCTGCCTTGTTAATTTTCCCCATTCTCACTGGTGTGAGGTGGTATCTCATTGTGGTTTTGATTTGTATTTCCCTGATGGCAAATGATGTGGAGCATTTTCTCATGTGCTTGTTGGCCATGCATAGACCCATTTTCTAAACATCAATAAGTGTTAAAGGTTAAAAAACAGAAATATTCTCTTATTAAAATTCAATTAAACTAGAAGTAATAACAGAATATTAAAAATTAATCTCTATATATTTGAACAACATGGTATTTATGTATATATATGTGTGTGTGGTGCCAAACTTAAAAAGTCACAATAAAAATAAAATATTTAACTAAATTCATTAGGAATCAAGAATAGAAATTTGAAATCACTATATTATGTCAGTACAGCCCCATCAGGATGGATAAAATGCAAAAGACTAAAACTACCAAGATTTGGTGAGAATGTGGAACAAATAGATCCTTCAAACTCCCTTAAAAAAAAAAAAGATGGTATTTATTTATTCCCTGCAGGTAGCCTGATGTATAACTCGATTCCTGGACTCCACTGAGTGACCCAGGTATCCCTAGATCCTTTCATCTCTTTCTTGTGAGTGTAAGTTGGTATAACAAAACTGACAATAACCTATGCAATGACTGGGATTCACGAAATTTAAATAAATGGAGAGTTGTGATGGGGAAGTTTGGTGTTGTCAATGTCCTCTTTATGAGCAACATGTAGATTAAATAAGTAACTGCTTTTTGCTTTTTTTTTTTTGAGCAGTCTATTTTAGTTTTGTACATTTTTATGAAAGACCTAAGACACACATCAGACAATAGTTTCACATTAGACAATAGTTTATGAGAAAAACAGAAATGTTGCTCAGAGAATGAAATTAAATTATTTCAGAACATTAATATATTTATGTCCTAGAAGGCAACTTTGTTGAGTTTGAATAGGATCTTTGTGATACATTGTACAACAAAGCTATGGTATATCAGTTCTTCCTAACGTAACCACATGTCTCTGTGATGTCTCTGAAGCTAATAGTACTGAGTTCACATAAAATTTATATTCAAACAATATCCATAATCTAAGTTTACCACACCTTTTAAACCATTAAATTATTCATAATCCTGGAACTCATAAGCTAACTACATTTTGAATTTTCAATATATTCAAGTTAGATCTCATATATTTCTTTCTCTATTTACCCATTTATTAACAAAATACATATCTTTGAGTACAGGGACTGCCTTTTGAGGAAGGAAGGGATCTGGAACTCCCTGAAAAGCAACAATTCCATTAAAGGTTTTAAAATATAAACATGCACATATATGTATATGCATACATACTTATACACACATATGTATCTATATCTAACATATATATATATATATATATATATATTTACACATGAATTTTGCAAGACAAACTGAAAATAAAAATGTGGTCCACATCTCTCTAGATAGTGAGTGAGGGTAAAAGTATTTTCTTAAATGATTTTTAAAATAAAACAAAACTGGGATCCGGGATTAGAAACTGGAAAAGAAGTCTTGGTATTCATTTTCTATGTAATTTTAGAAGAAACAGTCACATGTGGTGGGGTCCTGAGCACAGACTAAGTTTCTCAGCCCATGTATGAAGACTAAAAACAGTAACATACTGACATTTGGGCTGTAAGCATAATGAACCTGAAGCCTACAATGATAGAAGGAACAGAAAGAACCATGTATTCTGATCCAGATATGTAATTTATTAACTTGGAAATTTATTTATTTTCCTTTAAGGAAATAGTCCTTAACTGACAATATTAAACCTATTGTGAAGAGGATCCTCACTACACTAGTTGAAGGCATATATAAAACCAGTAGGTACAGAACGTTGCATTTGGAAAAATGAAAAGGAATTGCCTATATAAAGGGAAAGTAGACATTGTAGACAGTGGCAAAAATAATGAATAGAGCAGGAAAAAAACAACAACAACAGTATTTTAAGAGGCCAACATTCCATTTGGCTAAGACATAGTGAGCATAAGGTAAAGTGACTTATAATGAAGGTAGAGGTGTAGGCAGTGCTGCTAAGTCATGTATACTTTTGACTGTCATTTCAAAGCATTTGAATTTCATATAAACCACAATGGAAAATTGTTGGAAGGCTGTAAGTAGTCAAGCATCTTAATATGATTTGTTTTAAATGTATTATTCTGACTTCTCTGAGAACATAAGATCTAGATGGCAGATGCATGAAAGAGAAATACCAATAATGAGGCTATTTCCACAGTTAAGTTACAAAATAATAACTTGAAATAATGGCCAGTCACCTAAAAATGGAAAATAGACAGATTTAAGACATATTTTGGTATGAAAAAATGGCACCAAATGTTGATTGATATTATATATATATATATATATATATATATATACAGACACATATGTATCTATATCTATCTATAACATTATATTATATATTTCATATATATTATATATATATGAAAAATGACACGAAGGATGACTTCACAATTTTGTTTTGGGAAACTAAGTGGAAAGCTTTAAGTTGGAAATCATTAGCATCTAGAAGTTATATATTGCTGCTGGGATAGATGAAATTACCTATAAAGAATATGTAGCAATGAATGAATAAATATAGTTAACATTTATTGACTATTAGCTGGATTCCAGGAAGAGTGCTAAGCACTTTACATGACTTATCTTGTTTAATATTTGCAACAACTCTGGGAAATAGGTAATGTTATTATAGCCCATTTAAAAGAACAAAAACCATAACTTTGAAGGGTTATGTAATTGTCCCATGGCTACCCATTAGTAAATGGTAGAGGTTATTTTTAAATTCATATAGTGTGAATCTAGAACCTATAAACTTAATGGCTATTATTACTGTCTTGGGAAAAAGAAGCATGCTTTGAATCAAGCCTTAAAGAGGTTAATTTGAAAAGCGAGCAGTGGAGGAACAGCCTATAAAAGAATGTGGAGAAAAAGAAAGTGTCCTTGTACTAGGAATGTAAAGAGGATCAAGAAAGAGGTATGTTTCAAGATAAAGGACCTGATGACTCTTGAATATTGCTGAGATGAAGCCAAAAAAAAGGGGAGGGGCATTAAATTTTCCATTACTAAAGTTATCACTAACCTTAACAAACACAGTTTTACTAGAATGTTGAGTGTATGATTTAAGGTGGAGGTCTATGTGGTCTCAAAGGAAAAAAAAAGAATATCATATCCTGAGAATGATGAGGAGAGAGAGAAGAGAGAGGATGAGAGAGGAAGGGAGAGAGAAATCAGTTATGTAGGAATGGGAGGAGAAGAAAAAAAGAAAAGTCTAAACATGTAAAGAGAAAAAAAAATGTCCTTTTGTGACAGAAGTGGTCCTGTGTAAACAATCTACCTCCAGGTAGTTGCCTGTTGGTGCTGAGAAATACTGTCAGGGACTTGGCATTGTTCTTGGCTTTAAATGGCAAGTTAAGAACTCAGCAATGAAAGTTACAAGATTATTTACTGAGTCACTTAGTTATGTGAAACTCCCCATGAGGACAGAGATTGGGTTGAGATAAAGAAACCAGTGAGGGAGGAGTAGGTAGGGGTCATGGGCATCTGGGCCATTGGGTCATGTAACTTAATCATAACTTCAGGTATTGTTTGAATACTCTATTTTGGATAGTTCTTTCATTTGATGTGAAGTCTTTCTATAATCAACTAAATTTATAGCATAGTCTTTTAGAGAATACCTAGCCAATGATTGCAATTTGATGGCCAGTGGTCAAACATTCAGGGACCATAGAAAACCAGAAACTAAGGGAGATAGTTAAATGTCAAGGATAGGAGAGCTTTATTCTAATGTTTTAAGATTGTGATATGATTCACTTGTGCCTATCGAAGTTTTATACAGCATTTTTTATCTGCCACACATATTTTTCAACTACCATTGGTTCTATTTAGCAACATAGGTTAAGTATCAGAGCAGTCTACAAAGCATCTTGGACCTGTTCAAGAACCTTTCCTTTTTTGAGCATGGGACAGGTCATAGTCCTGAGTCATAGTCCATTTGGGCTGCTATAACAAAAAATACCAGAGACTGATGGCTTATAAACGATGGAAATTTATTTCTTACAGTTTTGGAGTCCAGAAGTCCAAGGTTGAGATGCCAACATGCTCAGGTTTTGGTGAAGACCCTCTTTTGGGTTGGAGACAGCTGACTTCTTATTGTGGTAAAAAGGGCTAAGGAGCTCTCTGGGGTCTTTTTCATATGAACACTAATGCCATTCATGACTTACCAAAAGGTCTCATCCTCTAATACTATAACATTGGACATTAGGATTTCAACATATGAATTTTGAGAAGATACAAATATTCAGAAACCCATTCAAATCTAGAAGTCTTTGGGGGTTATTTGGTGTATAATGTGTAGTAAAACAACTTGGTAAGTATTATACCCCTCTGAAGAGTTCCAGCAGACACCATGTTTCTTAGTTGTGAAACTGTCAGATGTAGCAACTTATCCTTCACCTTAGATGGATAACTCAGCATGTCCCAGGCCACAGGAGAGGCAGATCTCTGAATTCTTATAGGATTTATTTCCCAACCTTTTCCATGTGTGTGCTGGACCAAAATGTCTAGCAATGACCTTCTTGTTCACTAATTCCATCAACATCATGTCCCCTGTGTAATAGATCATGGTGATATACTGTCTTATGACTTGTTGAGGTAGGAAAGTTGGTTTTGACATGAAGATCATTAGGATGCATTATGGACATGCCAGCTGAAAGAAAACTGCTTTTGATGGTTTTTATTAATCAGGAGAGAGAGAAAAAATCGCCATGCCCATAGCTACCTGTTAGAGAGTTAAGGAATGTGGAAAGTTGCTTCCAAATGTAGTGCCATGAAACTAAAATTTTATTATACTAGTGAATTCAGTGGAGGCAAGAATTCAAACAGAAGAGAAATGGCTTTTTCCATTATCTGTTGCTTCAGTTGGGAATTCTTGAATAAATGGGGATGACTCACTGTTTGAGAAGGACCTCTCAGCCATCTCTGGTGCCTGGGCTAGGATGACTTGAAGGTAGGGTTTAGCTTTGACTGAATTCCTGCCTGCTTGTGGATTGGGTTTCCTAACAGCATAAGGGACTTAGAATAATCAGAATTTTAACACTGTGACTGAGCACTCTAAGAGCAACTTTTCTGTGTGTGAGGAAGATGAAAGCTACATAAGTTCATTTGATACAGCCTTGGATGTCACAGTCACACTTCTGCGTTCTGTTTGCTAAAAACAAGTCATACATTATATTAGTTATCTGTTTATGTTTAACAAATTAATCCAAAATTTAGTGGCTTAAAAAAAAAAGACTTATTATCCTAGTTTCTGTGGATCAAGAATCAGGGTGAAACAAAAAGAATCTAGGTGGCTCTGCCTCAAGATTTTTCATACATCTGTTATCACAGTATCAGCCAGAGCTGCTGTCTTATCCAAAGCCTTGACGAAGGGAGGATTTACTTCCAAGATCACTTATATGATTGACAGAAAGATTCAGTTCCTCACTGCTGTTAACCTGAGGATCTCAGTTCCTCCTTGGCTGTTGGCCAGAAACCTCCCTCCATTGGTTGCCATATGGCCTCTCCCTTGGGCAACACAGACCATGACAGCTGGTGTCTATTTGAATAAGAAAGAGATAAAACAAGACAAATCAAGGAGGAGAAAAGGCATGTTTATGTGAGCCAATCTCAGAAGGGATGTTCCAATGTTTTTGCCACATTATATTCATTAGAGGAAAGTCATTAAACTAGACCAAAATGAAAGGAAAGGGATTCTGAGAGTGTGAATACCATGGCAGGAGTTGGGGAACTTTACTGGGGGGCATTTTTAAGAATACCTTCTACAATCTACCCTCTGACCCCCAATAATTCATATACCTTCCACATTCAATATATATGTTTTCCCACGTTTCCGAAAAGTTATGTCACATAACATCACCAGCTTAAAGTCCAGAATCTTACTATATGACTCATTTGGAGGTATGATGAAGCTCCTCAGATATAGTGTCATGAGTTAAGGACCTTAAGCACAGTTCTTCTCGTTCTGTTGATTTATAAGACTAGAGACTAATTTTGTCACACAAGCACTCAGACAGTAGTGGGACAGGCAATGAATAGTCACTATAGACATTCCTGTTTAAAAAGTGAGGAGATAAGAAGCAAAAAGTAGTCACTGATAGAAATTCTAAACTTCACCCTAGTGAAATGTTGGCAACCCTCTGATTAGGTCTCAAGACCTGAGAATAATTGTACATGGCTCTCTTCTTCTTTGTCTGGGCTTTCTGTTGTGTCTTTTGATTCATACCTCATCTTTCATGAAAGGTAATACATGTATGTGGCTAAGTAGTAGTCTCAGCCTGTTTTTTTTTTTTTCCTGTAGGATTTTAAAGACCCAAAAAAGCATTGTCATTTTGTCCCATCTCTGTCCCATGCCACCATAATGTTAGCATTTGCTGAAAAACTTCCTGTGGATACTACTGGAGTTTACTCCATGAGATAGAAGTTAACACAAATGTCTTTGACATAAAACTTTCTCTACTTTTGAATCCTGTAGAGACAGCTTAGGGAAAGGTTAGTTAAACTTCTCTATTAGTCATCTAGGGATGCCGTAACAAAATACCACAGACTAGGTGGCTTAAACAACAGAAATTTATTTTTCCATAGTTCTGGAGGCTGGAAGTCCATAGTCACAGTGTTGGCAAGTCTGGTTTCTCTGGAAGCCTCTCTTCCTGGCTTGCAGATGGCCATCTTGACCTGTGTCTTCACATGGTCTTTTCTCTGGGCACATGTGTCCCCAATGTGCCCTACTTTCTTCTTGTAGGGACACCAATCAGATTGGATCAGGACCCATCCTAAAGGTCTCATTTAAACTTGGTCACCTCTTTACAGGCCCTATCTCCAAATATAGCCACATTCTGATAAAGTGGGGATTAGAATTTCAAGGTATGCATTTTGAAGGGGATACAATTTGATCCATAACAGCTTCCTATAGACAGATTTATGTTTGATTGAGAAGACATATGAGGTAAATTCCATTCTTACAATTTTTTCCAAAAATGCCCTTTTCAAGGGCATTTGCATGACTAAATCTTACTCTAAAGTATCACCTTTGATATGTCTACAATTTAGGCAGTTTTTTTCTAGTTAAGTCTTTTGCTTTATCTTTAGGTGATATATATATATATATATTTTTTTTTTTTTCCTGGCAGTGATCTGGTTTTGAACTTTGCCTAAAAGTTTTTCTTAATTTTTTAGCATCTTTTGTCATTTAGGAAGATGGAGAATTTTCTAAACCATCAAGTCCTGACTCCTTTTCATTTAACTATCCTTCCCTCAATTTATGTCTCTCCTGCCTCATTTCATGATAAGCAGTGAGAAAAAGTTAGGCAGTATCTTCAACATTTTGCTATGAAGCACTCATTTTTGGGGGGTTCTCTGTAATGACTTCAGATGAGAGAATGTTGCTAACCTTTCAGGCATAAAGTATCATAAAGGATCATCTTTCCTCCAATTTCTTATAATCTGATTAGCACTTCCTTTTGAGCCATAACTGGCTGTATCCTTAAGGTCTGTTAACAGTTTATTCATTGCAATATAGACCTTCTCAAACACGCTCCTCAAAATCTCTGTAGCCACCATTACCTGGATAGTTCTAAAATCATTCTCTCCACTTGAAAATCATTGTAGCCCAACTGGCTGGAATGGTCGAGAAGCATTTTCAGGGCTGGCAGAGCAGCTGGAAATTTCCAGGTTACATTCTGAAAGCAAGAGAGCTACAGAAGGACCTAGAGCCCCAAATCTGGATAAAATGTCTGCCTCTGTCTGTTAATGACTGCTAACGGTACACACACACGGGGGAGATTGCTGGTAGCTTATTGAAAAAGCAGGCAGAAAACAGCCAGAAGACTAACCTTTCAAGAAAGTACTACATGGTGAGGTTTGTGCTCATTTTTCACCATGTGATTCCTTAATCTATGAGCAACTCAGGCAATAGAAAATTCTAGTTATTTCAGCCTAAAGTGTCAAAGACCAGAGCTGCCAGAACAGATGAAAATTTAGAAGGATGACTTGGAAATAAGGAAGCCACACAGAAGATAAGTCCCCAAGAGTGAATATCAACTTCCTAAATCCTTGACTAACCACTAAACTACACAAGTTCAGGGGAGATCCCCGGGAAGGGGGGGGGCAAAAAGGGGGTTGGAATGGAGAAAAGCAGGAAGCAGTAGCTAGAAGTTTAAAAAACTGAGCAGAGTGTTAGCTGCTGAAAAGTGCAGGAAAGAGAGTTTGCTGTTTGAGTGTAGGTAAGTTAAATTATTGCCAGAAGAAAATTCCTCAGAACACAATTAAATCCAGAATAACTATACTATATTATTTATTATTCACAAAGTATCATTTTCAATAAAAATTTTAATATATGTCAAAAAATTAAAAGAAAAATTTTCTGCTTGGAGGCTGGCAATGTAGAGATGGATTGACACAAAGGGCACTGAGGAAGCTTGTAGAAGGTGGTTGAATTGTTGGCTATCATGATTATAGTGGTAGTTATGTGGGTGTGAAACTGTCAGAACTTCTCAAAATGCACACATGAGTGCATTTTAATGTACAGAAGTTATACTTAAGTGAAATTGATAAAGGCAAACTAAAAATAAAAAGCAGAAAGTTTTCCCCAAGTTCTGTAGATAAGCAAACAGGAGCCACTGAAGAAGTAGAAGAGGGAAGTGGCGGTTGAACTTTGTTATCATTCGTTAACATATACATCTTGGCTCTTCATTTTATTTTGTAACACTGTGATTATTTGACACTCGAAAACAGAAAGTGATGTTCCTTTATCCCCCTTACTTTCTCCACTTCCTTATGGACACATTTCTCTCTATTTAACTATGATTTCTTCAATGAATTTTTTTAATGATTGCTTTATTATAGTCTAGAACAATGTCCGGGCATAGCAAGGGTTTGACAAATATACTTGATGTCATTTTGCTTGTTTATTGGAAGGAATATTGAAAGAGTAAAGATAATAACTGCTCTCCTTCTACTTGGGATGTGCTCCCCCAGGACCACTACAGCTGGTGCCTTCCCATCATTTAGGTCTTAACACGAATATCACTTCATCAGAGAGGACTTTTCCACTTACTCTTAAGATAGCTCTCCAATCATTCTTTACAACAAACTGTATCATGTTTTCTTAATGCTTGTTAGCTTTTAATTTGAATTTTTCTTCTTATGTATGAATGTGTTTATAGGTTGTTTTCTCCATTAAAATGTATGAACTTTGAGAGCAGGGCGTCTTATTAGTCACAACTGCATTCTCAGGACCTAGAATTGTATATTATTTATAGTAGGTATTCAATTAATACTTGAATGGCTACAAAAAACTGACAAACAGCACTCCATCTGGATTTTTTACTGTACCACTCTTCCCTCTACACAATCTGTTTAGCATGCAAAAGTCGGCCCAGGTTACTAGTGTGTTTAATTTTCTCCTTACCATTTTCTTAATTTCTTGCATGTTTTCCTTTATAAGTTTGAAAGAGAGCTGGCTTTCTGTCACTCCACAGAATGATGAAATGCAGCTGGGATCACACAACCAATGATACAAGTTACTTAATCTTTCACCATGGAATCTCTACCATTAACTGCATGAACTTTGCTATTTGTAAATTGTTTAAGGAAATACAGAGTCTAACACCTGACTTTTTTGTTGTTGTTCTTTTTACTTTTGCAGTACACAGTCCTTAACGGAAGCAAGTCTAAGTTGTAGGCAAAACAATTCTTTCCAATAAATGAAAACAGAGTTATCCCTCTCAATCACTGTTGCAAAATTTTAGCTTAGTGTTTGAAGCAAATGCCTTTAATTGCTATTAGTGATCTATAACATGTGATTTCTTTGAATATTTTCTGAATATCTTTCTATCTTTAAATTAGGATTGTTTTTTGTGCTTGATCTCAACAGGTCATAAGTACTTTTCTTTGTATAGAACATAGGTAGGTCTTGTAGGAAATCCCATCTTCTATGATCTGTCTCTTTGTATTCCCCTAGAATTCATATGTCAAAAGCCTAATTCCCAATAGGCTGGAATTGGGTGATGGAGAGGTGGGGCCTTTGGGAAGAGACTGGGTCATGAGGATGGAGTCTCCATGAATGGGGTTAGCACCCTAATGAAAGAGGCCAGAGAAAGCTGACTGGCCCCTTCACCACATGAGGTTAGAGCAAAAAAGAGGCCTCCATTATCCAGAACTGTGAGAAATAAATGTTTGTTGTTTTTAAGCCAGGCAGTCAATGGTATCTCTGTTATAAGAGCCAGGGGAGACTTCAACATTATCTCTTCTATAGATATTCTTAATTATTTTTAACTCATTATGTCATCTATTCTTCTTTATTCTGATAGCTCTTATTCTATGCAGCATACGTTTTCTTTAAAAAAATATATATATAAATATTTATTTATTTATTAGAGAGAGGGAGAACAAGAGAAGGAGCATGAGTGGGGGAGGAGCAGAGGTAGAGGGAGAAACAGCTCCTTGTTGAGCAGGGCACCAGAAGCCGGGCTCCACCCCAGGGTCCTGGGATCCTGACTTGAGCTGAAGGCAGACACTTAACCGACTGAGCTACCAGGTGCCCCTATACCATACATTTTCATATTTGATTTTATCCTGTCTTATGTTAGTCTATAACCTTTGCACAAATTTCAAAATAAAAGAGAGAATACATTTTATTTCACTTAGGTCCTACACAGCAATTAACACAATTAGTCGTGGATATATGACTAATGGGTTCATTTTTTTTTGAAGTACAATGGACATACATCAATTAGTTTCAAGGGCACGACATAATGTTCAAATATGCAACCCAGTATTTCAATATCCAACTTTCAAAATGCAACCCAGTATTATCAACTATAGTCACCATACTGTATATTACAGCCCCATGACTTATTTATTTTATAACTGAAGGTTTGAATCCTTTGATCCCCTTCATCCATTTCACCCAACCTGTGCTCCTCATGCATCCTGAAGCAAACCACCAGTCTGTTCTCTGTATGAGCTTGTTTTTGTTTTTGCAGATTCCATATATAAATGGGATCATAGACAATATTTGTTTTTCTCTGTCTGACTTATTTCACTTAGCATAATGTCCTCAAGACATGCTGTTGCAAATGGCAGGATTGCATTCTTTTTTATGGATAATAGTATTTTATTGTATACATATATCACATTTTCTTTATCCATTAATTCCCTGATGGACTCTTAGGTTGTTTCCATATCTTTGTTATTGTAATAATGCTGCATGAATATGGGAGCGTATGTATCTTTTCATATTAGTATTTTTATTTTCTTCAGATAAATATCCAGAGAAGAATTGCTAGATCATAGGGTAGTTTTTATTTCTCGAGGAACCTCCATACTGTTTACCATGGTGCCAGCACCAATTTACATTCCCATCAATACTACACAAGGGTTCTCTTTTCTGCACATCCTCAGCAATACTTGCTATTTCTTGTCTTTTTGATAATAGCCGTTCTATATGGTGTGAGGTGACATCTCATTGTGATTTTTATTTGCATTTTCCTAATAATGAGTGATGCTGATCATCTTTTTATGTGCCTGTTGGCCATCTGTATGTCTTCTTTGGAAAATGTCTATTCAGATCTTCTGCTCATTTTTAAATCAGATTTTTTTTGCTATTGAGTTGTATGAATTGTTTTTATATTTCAGTATGAAGTCATTATCAGATATATGATAAAGGATTTTCACACATGCCTTTTCATTTTGTTGTTTGTTTTCTTTGCTGTGTAGAAGCTTTTTAGTTTGGTGTAGACCTGCTTGTTTATTTCTACTTTTGGAGTCAGATCCAAAAAGTTATATGTCACACTGGTTATTGCCTATGTTTTCTTCTGGGAATTTTACAACTGTAGGTATTACATCCAAGTCTTTAAACCATTTTGATTTACTCTTTGTGTATAGTGTAAGATAATGATCCAGTTTTCATTCTTTTGTGTGTGGCTATCCAGTTTTCTCAACACCTTTATTGAAAAGACTGTCCTTTCCTCATTGTGTATTCTTGTCTTCTTTGTCATAAATTATTTGATATATGACATAAATTATGTGGGGGTATATTTCTGGGCCCTCTGTTCTATTGATCTGTGTGTCTGTTTTTATGCCAATACCATACTGTTTTAATTACTATGGTTTTATAGTATAGTTCAAAATCAGGCAATGTGTTTCCTCCAGCTTTTTCTCCTTCCTCAAGAATGCTTTGGCTGTTTGGGGTCTTTTGTGGTTCCAAACAAATTTTAGAATTGTTTTTATCTGTTTGGGGGAAAATGCCTTTGGAATTTTGATAGGAATTTTCTGAATCTGTAGATTACTTTGGGTAGTATAGACATTTTAACAATAGTAATTTTTCCAGTCAATAAGCACAGAATATCTTATCATTTATTTGTGTCTTTTTCAATTTGTTTCTCTAATGTCTAATGGTTTTCACTGTACAGGCTTTCAACTTTTTGGTTGAATTCATTCTTAGGTATTTTATTTTGATTAAATTGTAAATAGGATTGCTTTCTTTTTTTCTCTTTCTGATAGTTTGTTATAGTTCTGATATAGTTTTGATAAATCTCTCTGCTAGCTCTGGATGCATGCTCATTGATTGACTGATTATGACTTTCTTACAACTTTCATTCTGTCACTGTGATGGAGAAAAAAGTTAAAATGTTTCAAAGTCAGGGGACACAAACATTTTAGTTTTTAATATATATTTGATTGGTTCCTAAAATGTCAACACAGGTTTGAAAACCTCTGCTGAGTATATGTCTGTCACAACATATTATATTAGTGCCTTGTGATTAGAGAAGGTTGAAGTCTATGGAACTGAATGCTAATAACTCCAGGAACTCGCTTTGCTCAGGGTGGATGTTCTCCTCCTAAGCAGCAAGCCATCTCACAGACCTGATTTGTGAGACTGATCTGGGTGCAAAAATTTCTCAACACATTTCTTCTTAGGGTGGATTTAATGATTGCCATAGATGGATGATTAATTCATGAGTTTTTGAATATATGCTCACTTTCTCCCAGCCTCTGTGCCAAGTATTTGGATAGACCTTTTCTCATGGAACATGTGATTTTGTTGTTGCTTCTCACATGGTGTTCCATCTGCTAGAAATACACTCCTTCGACTTTTCTCTAACTTACTCTTATCTTTTACACTCAATACTCAGCTCAAGTGTCCCTTGAATCACTGGAACCTTTCTGATCTTTTGGTCTGAATTATATGCTTTCCCTTCTCTTCTCTTCTCTTCTCTTCTCTTCTCTTCTCTTCTCTTCTTCTTTCTCTTCTCTTCTCTTCTCTTCTCTTCTCTTCTCTTCTCTCTCTCCTCTCCTCTCCTCTCCTCTCCTCTCCTCTCTCTCTTCTCTTCTCTTCTCTCTCTCTCTGTCCTCCCTGTTATTATGTTAATATGCATTTGTCATATTAATTTGTCTCTTTTCCTTCACAAGACTGAGTGCTAAATTAAGCATCACCTGATAAAGGATAATTGGTAAATTGTATTTTTCCTCTGAATTAATTGAAAGGTATCTATATGAAAGAAAGAGAATGAAATGTAATAGCCAGAGAAAATATTTTAACTGAATTCTTGGAACCATTTTTATCTATGATTGAAAGTTTCTATGGCTTGTAATAGCCAAAAATCATGAACAATTTAGAGACTTTTTTTCTGGAAATGTGGAAATCAGGTCTATATTTCTACTTAGTACATCTGGTCTATATGGCTTTTTACTGAATCAACCAATCGTTACATAATTAAGAGAAATCAAGGCCACTGCAAAATATTATTTTATTTGTAATACATTATAAGCCAGATATTTGTCATGATAATTTATATGAATATGCTAACCAACCTATATGGAAATTATTGTTCAATTGAGAAAGATCACTTTGTGATTATTTTCTGTACTTTAAAAATAGAGAGTATAATAAAAATTTCATGAGTTTCTATGTAGAACTGAAAAAGTAAAAATCACCCTGCTGACAATCTACCACAATACTCCCCTCAAATAAGACAAGGCAACTCTAAGCCCCCAAAATGGACTAAATCCCCTTTCTCCTCACTAACATCTATTCTAAGAGATTTGTCCTTATTTGCCATTGCCAACTGTAACACTGCTTAAAACTACTTAAAAATATTAAAATATCCGACTACTAAATTGTCCCAGTTTTTAGAAGACATCCAATCCAGAGTGGGTACTCACTTCCACAATCCCATCACAAAATCACTCAACAATGCTAAAACCTAGTAAGTTTTCTTTCCCAATCGTCCTTTACTGAAATGTACTTGCACTTGCTCTAAGTTTTATCTTCTCTTCCAGCATGCAGCAAACTAAATGCATGTAAGTTTTATTTTAACTGCAAGTAATTTTTTTGGTGGTCTTTAGGGTATGGGCCTCAAGAGAACTAGGCATAAAATACATCTTCACAAATGATGTTCCAGTTTAGAAAGATGCTCAGGTTGGCAATGATGTTAAGTTTGCCTGAATGGAGGTAGCATGCTGTCTAGTTACTTAGGTTCCAGATTTGTTCCTTCCTCTTCACAGTTCTGGAAACTCAGCTTCCTCATTTTGTACTGAAAACTGGGTGTTGACATCCCTACCAGGACTGCAGTTCTATAATTCTATCCATCACTCAGATGAAAGAAACAGGTTAAGCTTCTCTGTATTGCTCCTTGGCTCAATTCCACCCATTTGCTATGCAGCCAGTATGAACAAATGGGGAAAAGTAAAATAAGTAAGTGGACTTTTTTTTTCCAGGCAGCATTTTAAAAGCTGTTATTTGTTGTATGGGACAAATACAGGCTTCTTGCTGGTCCTCCCATTACCCTGGTTGTGATTCTTGTCACTTTGTGAGGTTCAATATGCACATAAACAACACAGAAATGAGATCTCCTGAGTTATCTTGGGAATTAGATTCTCTTCATTTTCTAGCTTCCACAGGTTAGCAGGGAAATATTCAAGAATACATAAATCTCATATATTAATTGGGAATGAGATGAGCATCTAGGAGGCTATTTAATAGATGAGGAAATGCCGACTGACAAGCTGGGGACCTAATCCAGAGCAGCTCTATCTCCATATCCCATTGCTTAATTGGAGAGCCCTCTATGCTCCCCAAATTCACTAGAGGCATCCTAACAGCATAAACAAACAAGAGAGAAGACCTATTCCAGCAGGAGTAGTGATTATGTTAATAGGAACCATCATGTCTAATTACCTCATTACAGTGTCCTACTCTCAAGTATTGGCTTCAGTAATGGGAGATGCGTTAAGTCCGAAAACCAGTGATTGAAGTTGCTTTCACCACCTGATATGAAAACATTTCTGCCTCTGACTTGTGATACTGCAGTTGAGATACGGAAATACACTTCTGTTCTTATTTATTATCTCTGAACAACACAAACACTTTTCCTTTTAATTTTGCCATTTTTGCCAAAAGTGGAAATAAAAATGCAAACATGAAACTGGGGACAAAACTTTAGGGACTGATCGGAGTTTTTACATTCTTTAAGACAGATGCAGTCATCTGGCATCTATTCCTACTTGGGGATTGTTATGGAAAATAAATATTTAAACTAGTATTTCCAAATAGGAAGGCACTCCTCAGTTTTCTCCTTTGGATTTTGTCCTTCATTTTGGTTTACAAACGTGTTTGTTTATCGTCTTTTACACTGACTTTGCAAGTTCTACTTGTCCTGTGCCAAGTGCCACCAGGGGAATTATTAGCTGCTCAATGAAGTCTTGCAGCTCAGTTTTTTTGTGTCATCCTGAGAATGTTCAATTTCAACTTAAAAATAAAAGTGATATAACCTTCGTGGAGAACAGTGTGTCAAAAATTGGCAAAATACTTTCTTGAAAAATTGCTGCACTCAATATCTGCTTACTGCTGCAATCACACTCAAAATTTTCCCTGAAAATCCATTGCAGGCAATAAATACCCCTGGTAGAGTCATGAATGAGCACTCACAGCTTTACATGAAGCATTGATTGTTTCTTATGCTATGTCGCCAAGGAGACATAAAGGGCAAATGATTGTATGTGTGTGTTTTGTGGTGTGTGTGTGTGTGTGTGTGTGTGCGTGTGTGTGTGTATTGGAGAATTATTCTAGGAAGCTTGATGCACTTCCATAAGCTAGCATTTCCCCATACAGAAAAACTACATAGACCTAACTGGTAAAAGTTGCAGGAGTTAAAGAACTATTAGCTGCTGGTGTAAAACCTTTCTTTGACTTCCTACTTTCTCCATTTAAATTCCATTTCACTAGGTTTTAGCAGCTGAATAATCATAAGAAAATTTGGTGATGTAAGAATCCCTTTGAAGGTAGGCCATGTACCTTATTGTCTTTCAGTCACATGTAGTTCAGTAGATAATCAATAACTATGAGTAAACTAAACCATAAGATGATTATGAAGATGTAAGTTTGGTCTAGAGCTGGCAATAATTCCTTTGCATTGTTCACTGTGGAACATTTGATTTAACTCAATCAACCAAGTACTGGTGAGAAGAAAAAAATCATTTTTCATATAACACTTGTACTCATGTGTGAATCTTCAGAAGCCTGAGAGTAAAGAAAACTCTGTACAGAAATTCAGTCAAACTCCTTTCTTCACAACCGCTGCCACTCAGCATGGGAGACCATTGGATAGTTATGTTTCCACAGAATGTAGTACCTTACCCTTTACACCATTGAATAAAGATATGAAAGCTTCAGATTTGCATACTTAACAAATCAGTTGATAAAGTTACTTGTATTTTAACCAATTAATAGGCTTAGCAATATTTCATAGAAAACAGAACTGAGTGTAGTTGGTAACCTTGTATAGTGTATTTTTTTATTAACAATTAGGCTATGAGAAGAAGTATGCACCCAAAGGTTTTCTAGCTTCTTGAAAGTTGTTTCTAATTTCCACTGACTTCTCTGATGATATCTAGAGCTATATAATTCTATAATTTTTCAATACTGAGATAATGTGTTGAAATTGATCTTCATTAAGTGCACTTCAACTGTATAACTATGTCCCCCAAATTAGGATCCCAACCTTTCTCTGAGGATTCTTTAAACTTCTGTT
Source organism: Nyctereutes procyonoides (assembly GCF_905146905.1). NCBI lineage: Eukaryota > Metazoa > Chordata > Mammalia > Carnivora > Canidae > Nyctereutes > Nyctereutes procyonoides. Next base: position 5,802,953 of record NW_026575030.1, on the reverse strand, counting down.
TGGCCAATGATGGTCTTTTTGTCCAATTCATATGAGAAGGTTGCACATCTTGTCTTATTTTTAGACTAATAATCAGGAAGACTTACAGTAGATATTGACTGAATCCCAGGAGGGCTATTGCTGTTTTTTAATAATGTCACAAACAGGGCACCTGGGTGGCTCAGGTTGAGTGTCCAGTTCTGGATTTAGCTCAAGTCTTGATCTCAGGGTCATGAGTTCAAGCCCTGCATTGGGCCTGGAGCCTACTTAAAAAAAAATGTCACAAACAGTTCCACAAACCAGGGTTTGAGTGTAACACATGTAAAATGCAGCCCTTGCAATGTACCTCCCTCTTACTCCCATTCCCATACATTCATTTGCCAGTTCTCAGTAAAGGCACCCCTATCATTGACAAAGCCAGAAAATTAAAAATTGTACTTGAGTCCTCCATTTTCATTACTCTTCAGAGACAATCAATAAGGCCCACAATTTTACCTTCAAAATATTTTCAAGAAAGTCCATTTTCCCTATCTGACATTCTAAAATGCTCTTTTCCCAGCCACTATCTTCATGTATTCCCACTACAGAAATCACTTCCTTATCTGGTCCCTTTGCTGTGATTATTACATCCTCTAGCTCATTTTGTAGACTGCAGCTGAAATGATATACTTTTCAATAGAAATCATTATCATATTGAAGCCACACTTGAAACCCTTTAATAGTTTTCTGCTTTACTTAAAAGACAGATATTTTAATGTCGCCTGGGAGGCATTTACACTACGATGCTTGGTCTACAGAATATTCTCAAATATTTGTTCAATGAATGAAAATATTTTGTTGAATAACTTTATGAAAGAAAAAAAAAGTTAAATTATTTGGCAAAAGAAACTAAATCCATGCCAAGTAAAACACAGCTTGGTGTTAATTTAAACCCAACGCATATTGCAAATTTAAAAACAAACCCAAGTCGGGCCTGACAGTTAAATCATTTTGGATTGAATATATGAATTTATTTTCTTCCTTAAAGAATACTGAATGTAAAGAGAAGCCATAAACAAGAAAGGAAAAAAAAATAACAGATGTAATAAAGTACAGGAAAAGGATATAACGATAGCAATTTGGAAGCCAAAAAACAAATGATGAGTAGTAACTCAGTAGAACTGACCTGCATGTTCTAGAAACTGATATGTAAGCCTGCGAGGGAAGAAACCACAAGGAGCAAGTTAGTTTCGTCATAAATTCTCAGAAATTAGAAACATTTTGTGTGTAAAAGCAGGGTTCAGGCTGAGGCTAAAATCAGAAGGGCTAATGAACATTGCATGTAAAAAACAGTTCTATAACACAAGATTCTTTCCTCCATGCTTCAGGCCCTGGGAACAGCCAGATACCAAGATGGGAAAATACTGCTGTTTAACTCCTGGACAGGAGAATTTGAAAAGTTTCAGGGAAACAAGGCAAAGCTGAGGAAATCCTGATTTGCTCTATTAGCAAATGAATAATAAGTGAGTAAGTGAAAACTTATGCACTTAACAGCAAGACTTCCTAATTCCTACTTCCATTCTGCTTTCAAAAGGCCAGTGCTCAGGGTATATGAGCGCTGTTCTCAATTTGCCCATCCCAGAACCTCATTGTAAAATTTTATTTTTTGGTAAAACAGAATAGCCTACAGGAAGGAACAATATATACTGTTTTATTGTATTATAATTATAATTGTTATTAACATTGTTTTCTTTATTTCTTCATCTTTATTACACAAAAGGTAGTATACTAGATACACTCTTTTGCACTGTTCTTTTTACGCTCTGTGTTATTTCACAGATATCTTCATTCTGTCTCGTAAATTCATACTATTCCATCAAGTGTATTGCGTGTTTATTCAACCACTGTCTTAGGCATGGGAATTTAGTTTTTTCCCCCCAATAATTTAAATAATACTTCAGTGAAAGTCTTTGTAGAAATGTATTTTTTAATTAATGGTGGTATGTCCCACAGTGAATTCCTAAGAGTAGAGATGAAGGATCAAAATGTAAAAACCAAAACCAAAACCAAACAAAAAACCAAAATGTAAAAACCTATCTAGTTTTGGTTAAGCGTTGCCAGATAGAACTCCACAGGGGACGTACGGGTTTGTGCTGGCTTCACCACAGCTTCTTAAACAGAGGGAGTTGTCAAACATTTACTTTTTAAAAAACTTGTGAGAAATGATAGGTCCATGTAGTATTTTTAAAGGATCCTTTCATTTTAAAATAGTTTAAGCTTATGGAAAAATTGTGACATTAATGTCAAGAATTCCCATGGAGCCAGCACTGTTTCCTCTATTATTCTTACACTGGTATGACACTTTTGTTATAATGAATAAACAAATATTAATATATTGTTACTAACTAAAGTCCATACTTCATTCAGATTTCTTAGTTTCCACCCTGTGTCTTTTTCTCTATTTCAAGATTCCATCCAGGATGCCATGCTGCATTTAGTCAACATATATCCTTAGCTCCTCTTGGCCATGGCTGCTTCTCAGACTTACTTTATTTTTGATAACCTGGTCAGTTTTGATGAGTACTTGTCAGAAGTTTTGTAGAACGTTCCTCAGCTGAGCCTTGGCTGATGTGCTTCTCAGAATTAGGCTGGGCATATGTTTTTTGGAGAAGGACACAAAAATGAAGTGCCATTCTCATCACAACACATCTAGTGCATATACTACTAGTGGAACTCATTGTTATAGTTAACTTTGATCGCCTCCCTGAGATAGTAGTACCTGTTTGTTGTCTCCACATACTTCATCTTCCCATACTTCATCTCTCTTTGGAAGGAAGTCACTATGTGCAACCCACATTTAAGGAGTGAGGATTTATGCTCCACTTCCTCGAAAGTAGAGTCAAGATAAATTATTTCAAATAGTTTTGCATGAGAGATTTGTCTATTCTTTCCCATTTATTTTATTCAGTCATGTATCTATATCAGTATGGATTCATGGATATGTATTTTATATTTTGGCTTCTAATCCAATGGTCCTTTAATTATTTTGCCACTCAAGTAGCTCCAGTTTTGTCCATTGGATGTTCTTTCAGTTGGCTCCTGTGTCCCTATCACATATATCCATCACCATGAAGCACATGTGTGTACTTTAAATACTTTCTTAATTTTTAGCACTACAAGATGCTCCCAGTTCATCTTCTTTATATCCTGCTTCAGACATAGACTCGGCCATTTCTGTTAGGACCCTGGTCCTTTTTTTTTCTAGATAATGGTATTAAAAACAAAATCTGAGCCCTAGGTACACTTGGTTTCCTTTTTCTTTTTTTCTTTCTTTCTTTCTTTCTTTCTTTCTTTCTTTCTTTCTTTCTTTCTTTCTTTCCTTTTTTTTTTATGAGTGGATGTCTGATTTTTTTTTTAGATTTTATTTATTCATGAGATACACAGAGAGGGGAGAGAGGAGGGAGAGAGAGAGAGAGAGAGAGAGAGAGAGAGAGAGAGAGAGAGGCAGAGGGAGAAGCAGGCTCCACACAAGGAGCCTGACGTGGGACTCGTTTCCGGGTCTCCAGGATCACGCCCTGGGCTGAAGGCAGAGCTAAACCGCTGAGCCACCCAGGCTGCCCACACTTGTTTTTCTTTTCTTTCTTTTTCTTCTTTCTTTCTTTCTTTCTTTCTTTCTTTCTTTCTTTCTTTCTTCTTTTTTTCTTTCTTTTGATTTAGATTTATTTATTTTTATTTATGAGAGAGAGAGAGAGAGAGAGAGAGAGAGAGGCAGAGACACAGGCAGAGGGAGAAGCAGGCTCCATGCAGGGAGCCCGACGTGGGACTCGATCCCGGGTCTCCAGGATCACGCCCAGAGCCAAAGGCAGGAGCCAAACAGCTGAGCCACCCAGGATCTCCCCCCACCCCACCCAACACACACACACTTGTACTAATGGAATGTTTCCATCAGTTGCTTCTAACCCTCTCAGCTGACAGAGCAAGGGTATATATGGGTATATACTAACCACTTTATACACATATATTTTAATATTTCTATATGTAACCATCTATGTCTGTATTATGCTAAACATGAGTTCATAATAATTTCTCTAAAATCTAACCCATCACCACATGGATCACTCTAACCTTCACCCTTTGCTCATCTGAAACCTCATAATCATCAGTGAGAAACCTGGCTCCCACCATCCACCATGAATTTATTTAATGTTATATTCTTTAAACATATATCCCTTTCTGGTTTCAGAACTGTTAACTCATATTCTTGTGCAAATAACTGTATCAGCTAGCATACAGAGCTTATATTCAGCTCCTCTCACTTTTAGTCTGAGATTCTGCTCATTTCCAAAGATACTTAGGTCTGTCCCTTTTCCTCTAGCTCCTTCAGGGGGTTGTTTCATACACATATAATCCAAGGAGGTTCTTTTGTCTTATTCTGCATTGTATCCTGAAGTACCTCAGGATAAGTTTATAAATATATTTTAAAATTTGAATACATTAAAATTCATTCCTTGCGTAAATTCTATAGGTTCCAACCAAATGCATAATGTCATGCTATCCACCATTACAATACTACTTAAAAAAAATAGTTTCATTGTCCTAAATGTTGTATGTGCTTCAACTATTCAAACTCTCTCCTACTCTGACCTCCTGACAGGCGCTGTCAAATCTTCTCAGTAGGTTGGTCTTTCCCAGGGTGTCATGTAACAGTATCATTGCATTTACACACTGGCTTCTTTCACTTAGGATTAAGAGTCATCTGAGTCTTTTTACTTTTCGTTAGTTTATTATTTTTACCATGAATAGTATTCCATTATATGGATGTTCTACAGTTTGTTTAGCCATTCACCCCATGAAAGACACCTTGATCTCTGCTAGTTTTTGTTAATTGGGAAGAGAGCTGCTTTAAGCATTCATGTACAGGCTTTTGTGTATATTAGTCTTAAAATTAGTTGGGTAAAATTGTAGGAGCAAGATTGTTGGATAATGTGGTAAGATTATGTCAAGCTGTGTAAGAAACTGTCAAACAATCTCCAAAATGACTATACCCTTTTATGTTTACACCAGCAATGAATGCATTCCTGTTGCTCCATATCCTTACCAGCGATTGGTATTGTCAGCTGTTTTTGGATGTTAGCTATTCTAGAGAAAGGTCTACAAAACAAAAAAACGGAGCAATGTGGAAGAAACAGAAATAGACCAAAAGAGCATTTTAAAACTTGGGATTAATATCCTCAGAGATAATGAGAGGTATTGAGACGATGAAATATAAACAGAATGCCATAAAAAGGACATTCTAAAACAAGGACAAAGTTAAAATGTGATAGCAACAATATAAAATTTACACAGAACAGTTAGAAAAGACTATACTTATAAAAAAATAAGGGCAGAGGGAGTCAAGATATGACCAAGAAATAAAAGATAAGAAAATTAAGTAATCAATTCAAGAAGTCCACTATCTTGGACAGAGTGAACAAAGAACGAACAAAATAAGGTGAAGAAAATATTTTTCACAGAAATTATAAATTAAAATGCTCAAACTTGAAAAATATTAGTTTTCCAGAGAAAATATGGCAGATATAATAAATGAAAGAGACTCACATTGTGAAATTTCAGAGTTCCAGGGATAAAGAAGAAGTGGACAATATTAATGCTTATAGAGAGGAGGAAAATGAAGCTATAAAAATATAATAATCAAAATAAATGGCATTGGTATTTCCCCAGGCAGTACGAGAAGATACCATAGTTCTGAGGGAAATACTATTTTAAAGCTACAATACAGTGCCCAGTCAAACTGTTTATTCTGCACCACTGAACCACATTATCACTTTAGATTTATTAGTTACCTCAAGTCTAGTACTGTCAGTTTCCATCTCTACAGCTACACTATTGGTCCAAGTTGTTTTTGTTTTTTGCTATAGACTTATGCCTTATGTGCCTTATGTGCCTGGAGTTCTTTATTTCTATTTTTTTAATAAATTAATTTTTATTGGTGTTCAATTTACCAACATACAGAATAACACCCAGTGCTCATCCCGTCAAGTGTCCCCCTCCGTGCCCGTCACCCATTCACCCCCACCCCCCGCCCTCCTCCCCTTCCACCACCCCTAGTTCATTTCCCAGAGTTAGAAGTCTTTATGTTCTGTGTCCCTTTCTGATATCTCCCACACATTTCTTCTCCCTTCCCTTATATTCCCCTTCACTATTATTCATATTCCCCAAATGAATGAGAACATACACTGTTTGTCCTTCTCCGATTGACTTACTTCACTCAGCATAATACCCTCCAGTTCCATCCACGTTGAAGCAAATGGTGGGTATTTGTCGTTTCTAATGGCTGAGTAATATTCCATTGTATACATAAACCACAGCTCCTTTATCCATTCATCTTTTGATGGAGACCGAGGCTCCTTCCACAGTTTGGCTATTGTGGACATTGCTGCTATAAACATCGGGGTGCAGGTGTCCCAGCGTTTCATTGCATCTGAATCTTTGGGGTAAATCCCCAACAGTGCAATTGCTGGGTCATAGGGCAGGTCTATTTTTAACTCTTTGAGGAACCTCCACACAGTTTTCCAGAGTGGCTGCACCAGTTCACATTCCCACCAATAGTGTAAGAGTGTTCCCTTTTCTCCGCATCCTCTCCAACATTTGTTGTTTCCTGCCTTGTTAATTTTCCCCATTCTCACTGGTGTGAGGTGGTATCTCACTGTGGTTTTGATTTGTATTTCCCTGATGGCAAGTGATGCGGAGCATTTTCTCATGTGCATGTTGGCCATGTCTATGTCTTCCTCTGTGAGATTTCTCTTCATGTCTTTTGCCCATTTCATGATTGTATTGTTTGTTTCTTTGCTGTTGAGTTTAATAAGTTCTTTATAGATTTTGGAAACTAGCCCTTTATCTGATATGTTATTTGCAAATATCTTCTCCCATTCTATAGGTTGTCTTTGAGTTTTGTTGACTGTATCCTTTGCTGTGCAAAAACTTCTTATCTTGATGAAATCCCAATAGTTCATTTTTGCTTTTGTTTCTTTTGCCTTCGTGGATGTATCTTGCAAGAAGTTACTGTGGCCAAGTTCAAAAAGGGTGTTGCCTGAGTTCTCCTCTAGGATTTTGATGGAATCTTGTCTCACATTTAGATCTTTCTTCCATTTTGAGTTTATCTTTGTGTATGGTGCAAGAGAGTGGTCTAGTTTCATTCTTCTGTGTGTGGATGTCCAATTTTCCCAGCACCATTTATTGAAGAGACTGTCTTTCTTCTAGTGGATAGTCTTTCCTCCTTTATCGAATATTAGTTGACCATAAAGTTCAGGGTCCACTTCTGGGTTCTCTATTCTGTTCCATTGATCTATGTGTCTGTTTTTGTGCCAGTACCACACTGTCTTGATGACCACAGCTTTGTAGTACAACCTGGAATCTGGCATTGTGATGCCCCAGCTATGGTTTTCTTTTTTAAAATTCCCCTGGCTATTCGAGGTCTTTTCTGATTCCACACAAATCTTAAAATAATTTGTTCTAACTCTCTGAAGAAAGTCCATGGTATTTTGATAGGGATTGCATTAAACGTGTAAATTGCCCTGGGTAACATTGACATTTTCACAATATTAATTCTGCCAATCCATGACCATGGAATATTTTTCCATCTCTTTGCATCTTTCTCAATTTCTTTCAGAAGTGTTCTATAGTTTTTAGGGTATAGATCCTTTACCTCTTTGGTTAGGTTTATTCCTAGGTATCTTATGCTTTTGGGTGCAATTGTAAATAGGATTGACTCCTTAATTTCTCTTTCTTCAGCCTCATTGTTAGTGTATAGAAATGCCATTGATTTCTGGGCATTGATTTTGTATCCTGCCATGCTACCAAATTGCTGTATGAGTTCTAGCAATCTTGGGGTGGAGGCTTTTGGGTTTTCTATGTAGAGTATCATGTCATCGGCAAAGAGGGAGAGTTTGGCCTCTTCTTTGTCAATTTGGATGCCTTTAATGTCTTTTTGTTGTCTGATTGCTGAGGCTAGGACTTCCAATACTATGTTGAATAGCAGTGGTGAGAGTGGACATCCCTGTCTTGTTCCTGATCTTAGGGGAAAGGCTCCCAGTGCTTCCCCATTGAGAATGATATTTGCTGTGGGCTTTTCGTAGATGGCTTTTAAGATGTCAAGGAAAGTTCCCTCTATCCCTACACTCTGAAGAGTTTTGATCAGGAATGGATGCTGTATTTTGTCAAATGCTTTCTCTGCATCTAATGAGAGGATCATATGGTTCTTGGTTTTTCTCTTGCTGATATGATGAATCACATTGATTGTTTTCCGAGTGTTGAACCACCCTTGTGTCCCGGGAATAAATCCTACTTGGTCATAGTGAATAATTTTCTTAATGTGTTGTTGGATCCTATTGGCTAGTATCTTGTTAAGAATTTTTGCATCCATGTTCATCAGGGATATTGGTCTCTAATTCTCCTTTTTGGTGGGGTCTTTGTCTGGTTTTGGAATTAAGGTGATGCTGGCCTCATAGAACGAATTTGGAAGTACTCCATCTCTTTCTATGTTTCCAAACAGCTTTAGTAGAATAGGTATGATTTCTTCTTTAAACGTTTGATAGAATTCCCCTGGGAAGCCATCTGGCCCTGGCCTCTTGTGTCTTGGGAGGTTTTTGATGACTGCTTCAATTTCCTCCCTGGTTATTGGCCTGTTCAGGTTTTCTATTGCTTCCTGTTCCAGTTTTGGTAGTTTGTGGCTTTCCAGGGATGCATCCATTTCTTCTAGATTGCCTAATTTATTGGCGTAGAGCTGTTCATAATATGTTTTTAAAATCGTTTGTATTTCCTTGGTGTTAGTAGTGATCTCTCCTTTCTCATTCATGATTTTATTAATTTGAGTCTTCTCTCTCTTCTTTTTAATAAGGTTGGCTAATGGTTTATCTATCTTATTAATTCTTTCAAAGAACCAACTCCTGGTTCTGTTTATCTGTTCCACAGTTCTTCTGGTCTCGATTTCATTGAGTTCTGCTCGAATTTTAATTAACTCTCTTCTTCTGCTGGGCGTAGGGTCCATCTGCTGTTTTTTCTCTAGCTCCTTTATGTGTAAGGTTAGCTTTTGTATTTGAGTTCTTTCCAGTTTTTGAATGGATGCTTGTATTGCGATGTATTTCCTTCCCCCTCAGGACTGCTTTTGCTGCATCTCAAAGATTTTGAACAGTTGTATCTTCATTTTCATTAGTTTCCATGAATCTTTTTAATTCTTCCTTAATTTCCTGGTTGACCCTTTCATCTTTTAGCAGGATGGTCCTTAACCTCCACGTGTTTGAGGTCCTTCCAAACTTCTTGTTGTGATTTAGTTCTAATTTCAAGGTGTTATGGTCTGAGAATATGCAGGGGACGATCCCAATCTTTTGGCATTGGTTCAGACCCGATTTGTGACCCAGTATGTGGTCTATTCTGGAGAAAGTTCCATGTGCACTTAGAAGAATGTGTATTCAGTTGAGTTTGGGTGTAAAGTTCTGTAGATATCTGTGAAATCCATCTGGTCCAGTGTATCATTTAAAGCTCTCGTTTCTTTGGAGATGTTGTGCTTAGAAGACCTATCGAGGGTAGAAAGAGCTAGATTGAAGTCACCAAGTATAAGTGTATTATTATCTACGTATTTCTTCACTTTGGTTATTAATTTGTTTAAATATTTGGCAGCTCCCACATTCGGGGCATATATTTTGAGGATTGTTAAGTCCTCTTGTTGGATAGATCCTTTAAGTATGAGATAGTGTCCCTCTTCATCTCTCACTGTGGTCTTCGGGGTAAATTTTAGTTTATCTGATATAAGGATGGCTACCCCTGCTTTCTTTTGAGGACCATTTGAATGGTAAATGGTTCTCCAACCTTTTATTTTCAGGTTGTAGGTGTCCTTCTGTCTAAAATGAGTCTCTTGTAGACAGCAAATAGATGGGCCCTGCTTTTTTATCCAGTCTGAAACCCTGCGCCTTTTGATGGGGTCATTAAGCCCATTCACATTCAGAGTTACTATTGACAGATATGAGTTTAGTGTCATCATGATATCTATTCAGTCCTTGTTTTTGTAGATTGTTCCACTGAACTTCTTCTTAAAGGGGAATTTTAAGAGTCCCCCTTAAAATTTCTTGCAGAGCTGGTTTGGAGGTCACATATTCTCTCAGTTTCTGCCTGTCTTGGAAGCTCTTTATCTCTCCTTCCATTTTGAATGAGAGCTTTGCTGGATAGAGTATTCTTGGTTGCATGTTCTTCTCATTTAGGACCCTGAATATATCCTGCCAGCCCTTTCTGGCCTGCCAGGTCTCTGTGTAGAGGTCTGCTGTTACCCTAATATTCCTCCCCATGAAAGTCAGGGACTTCTTGTCTCTTGCTGCTTTAAGGATCTTAAGGATCTTCTCTTTATCTTTTGAATTTGCAAGCTTCACTATTAAATGTCGAGGTGTTGAATGGTTTTTATTGATTTTTTTTTGGGGGGGGATCTCTCTATTTCCTGGATCTGAATGCCTGTTTCCCTTCCCAGATTAGGAAAGTTTTCAGCTAGGATTTGTTCAAATACATATTCTGGCCCTCTGGCCCTTTCAGCGCCCTTGGGAACCCCAATTAAACGTAGGTTTTTCTTCCTCAGGCTGTCATTTATTTCCCTTAATCTGTCTTCATGGTCTTTTAATTGTCTGTCTCTTTTTTCCTCAGTTTCCCTCTTTGCCATCCACTTGTCCTCTATGTCAGTCACTCGTTCTTCCACCTTGTTAACCCTCGTCGTTAGGACTTCTAGTTTGGATTGCATCTCATTCAATTGATTTTTAATTTCTGCCTGATTGGATCTAAATCCTGCAGTCATGAAGTCTCTTGAGTCCTTTATGCTTTTTTCTAGAGACACCAGTAGCTGTATAATAGTGGTTCTGAATTGGCTTTCTGACATTTAATTGCAATCCAGATTTTGTAACTCTGTGGAAGAGAGGACTGTTTCTGATTCTTTCTTTTGAGGTGAGGTTTTCCTTCTAGTCATTTTGCTCAGTGCAGAGTGGCCAAAAACAAGTTGTACTGGGAAAAGGAGAAAAAGAGAGAGAGAGAAGGAAAGAAAAGAGAAAAAGAAAAAAGGAAGAAAAAAGGAAAAAAGAGAAGAAAAAGAGAAAGAAAAAGAAAGAAAGGTGAAAAAATGGGGGGGGAACAATCAGAAATCAAAAAGAAAAAAACAAAACAAAAAAATAAAAACCACAGGGTTGTATCCTCTCATTCTGCAGACTTTAAGTCCCTTGACTTCCCCTGGAACTGGTCCGTCCAGCTGGTCTTCTGGGGGAGGGGCCTGCTGTGCTGATTTTCAGGTGTTAGCACTTGGGGGAGCTGCTCTGCCCCTGCCTGCTGCCGGGCTCAGCGGGGGTTGTTTACCCCGTGGGGCCCCAGGAGGAACAGCCGCAGTTGCTATGGCAGCTCTGGAAGCCTGGATTCAGCCTCCGCAGGAACTACGGGGCTCGGGCTCTCGGCTCTCCGTCCGCAGGGCCTGGAGGCTCCGGGGCGGGGCCGCTGATCTGCTCAGCTCGGGGCAGGAGCGTCCTTGCTGTCCTGGGCCCTCCCGGCCTCTGCCTGTCCCGGGGGAGGCCGGATCCTGGGCTGTGTCCCGGCGCCCTGTGCTCCGGGGCCTGCGCTGTGGGATTCGCGCTCCTGCCCCGCAGCTCCCTCCCTGGAGCCGCTCCCGAGCCCCTCCGAGCTGCTCCGGGTCCCGCCGTGCGCGCTGCAGCCCTTAGGGAGCTCGGAGCACTCTCCCGGGGCGCAGGTGTCTGTTAGTGTCCCCGGGAGCCCGAGGGCATCCCCGCCCTCCTGGGTCCTGCTCCAACTCCCTGCGAGCCCCTTTCCGCCCGCCGGGAAGGTTGGTGCAGCTCCTGCTCCTCCGGGACGGGGCTCTCCTGTCCTGGGGACACTCGCCCCGGCCTCAGGCCGGCTCCTCGCGGGGCCCCTCCCCCTCGGAGGCCTTTTGTTCCTTTATTTCTTTTTCCCCGTCTTCCTACCTTGATAGAAGCGCGGACTCTTCTCACTGTAGCATTCCAGCTGGTCTCTCTTTACATCTCAGGCCGAATTCGTAGATGTTCAGGATGATTTGAAGGTTATCTAGGTAATTTGGTGGGGACAGGTGACTTGGGGACCCTGCTCTTCCGCCCTCTTGCCCCTCCTCCCTATTTCTATTTTTGTTTCTGTTTTTATGTCCATTGATTCCTATTTATACTTGTGTCCAAAATTCTATTGCACAAATTTGATGACTTCTCTACCTCTGGTACCTAGAATAGTGTCCCACTTAACATATATTTAATGGATTAATAAATATTTTATATTTGTTAATGAATAAAGAGCCCTAGCTCTCCTGTGGGTTTCCCTCCCAATGGGATCTGATGCTTGAGTCTCTCCTTTTTCTGAAACCAGGCTATCTTGCTAAGAAAGGGAAGGAAAAATATCTTCTCGCTTCAGCATCCTTCACTGCTGTTTTAAAGATGTTGCCTTTATGCATACTTCATGATGGTTACTCTACATGCCCACACTGCCAACAGTCTGTCTGATGACAGGGCTGAGCTTCATGTATCTGGAGAAGGCTTCGTTCTCTAACTGTCTCATGCTCATCACAGGTAGCTTACTCATTTCTCCTGACTTCTTTGCATTCCCTGTTTTGTGCTTGGATCACAGACTTCAGGCACCTAAAATCAATAAACAAAACACTTCTCAGAAATAGTCTGAATGTTGGTACCCTATTTTTCAAGAATACATCTGAACATGCACTAATGCAGGAGAGCATTCTTCTGAATGGCTAAAGCAGTGGTTCTGTGAGGAAGGGTATAGAGGGAATTTCTGTAAGAGGTCATCACAGAGCAAGAGGGTCCTTTTCTGTTGGCTTTCATGTGAAATGAGATAAAATTTAGGTGACATCATATAACTTCCCAACTGAAAGCCAAAGTTATGAAGAGTTGGGAGACTAGGAAGTGGATGGTAATGCAGGGAGAAATGGATTTCCTGCACTTTTTTTTCATTTGGAACATGTACATCGTTTCTCTTTGTAGCGGTGTAATACCTCAGGAAATGACCGTGTCACCCTCTTTTCCAACCTTACTTTAGTGCTCTGAGTGAACATCCAGAACACACTTCTTCATGTGCGTCTGGGCATATCTCTAGTCTTTGTAGCCATTTCCCCCCTACCAGTTGGGCATGGCTCCTTCACACAAAATTTTTGCCTTCAATTCTTTTATTTTAATTTCTCTCTTGAATCACTTCTAGGCACCAGGAAGTTTAGAAATTGTTAACTTTTGTTTTTTATTTCTTTTTTTCTAGTAGAGAGAAAAAAGTAATAATGATGTTTCTGTCAAAGCTTTCATTGAAAGGTTCTCTAAATCAAAGATAGTCTTCTAAAAAAAATCTGAAAGTACAGAAGGTCATTACCATTTAAAAAGACCACCAGTAATTTCTTTAAGATATAAACTTTAGTGCCTAAAGAGATAAACTGAAAATGGCATGAAGAATTTATTCCACTCCCAAAAGAAGAAAAACAATATTTTGTGTTAAATACTTCTGGCATAATCCCACTGTCTCTAAATCTAGAGGGGTAAGGACAACATGGGAAGTCCACAGAGCTATTATGGACTGAATTGTGTCTTCTCAAAATGCATATGTTGAAGCCCTAACCCCCAGTGGTATTGTATTTGGGATGAACCATTTAAAAAGGTAACTAAGATTGAATGAGGTCCTCTCCCCATTGATACCCTTGACTCTGTAGTAACCCAGTTTCTGTAACTTCTATTAATTTTTAGACATTCTATGAAATACGTATCTCATTATGTTTTAGAATCTCTTGAAGGGGCAATATCACAACCTTTATAAGTTATGATGTCCCAAACTCCATTTATTCATTTGATCAATACTTATTGAGCATCTACTATCTGAAAGTTCTAGGCATGGAGATACATTTGTGATGAGAAGGAAATAGACTCAAATTCTTTCATGTATGGAGTTATGTTCTAGCAAAATGTGTCTCAACATAAATTCATTTTCTTCTCTCTAATTCAATGAAACTAAATCTAATGGGGGTGCCTGTGTGGCTCAGTCAGTTAAGTATCCAACTCTTGACGTGGGCTCAGGTCATGGTCTCGGGGTCATGGGATGGAACCCTGCGTTGGACTCCATGCTGAGCATAGAGCCTGCTTAAGATTCTCTCTCTCCTTCTCCCTCTGTCCCCTCCCAACACTACCCCTGCTTACACACACACACACACACACACACACACTCTCTCTCTCTCAAATGAAAAAAATGAAACTAAATCTAATGGTAACAGGACTATTTTTTTAAAATCTCCAATTAAAGTCATGTGCAGCAAATTTCATAACTATAAGATTCTTCGTAAATAGTGCAGAATAACAGTGAAAATGTTTTCCATTGCTACTTAAAGGATCTTCAAAGTGAAGATTATGTAAAAGGGTTAAAGCTTGTACTTATATATTAAGTATTTAATATGGTTTGTGTGTAGATTTATGGCAGGTTCTTTTATTCTTTTCTTTTCAAATTCACAGCCCAGTAAAATGGCAATTCAAAAAACTGTGTACTTTTAAGATATGCCAATCATTCTAAAATAAGATTCTAGTTCAGAAAAAGGGGCTTTTTCCAATGAAGTCTGGGTCAACATTCTGCCAGTTTCTAGTTGAAAAATTAAAATGTCAGTCAGTCATCATATGTTTCCATATATCTGGATACTTGACACTATATAGACACAGCTTACGGTGAAGAACAGAACTTTTATATTTATATATTTTTACCAGGATACATATCAAAGTAATACTATCACAGAATTCTCTCAGCTCAGATTAGTTCCATCAAATTAAAAGAAAAAAGAAAGAAAAGAAGAAAGAAAAGAGAAGAGAGAAGAGAAGAAAGAAAAGAAAAGAAAAGAAAAGAAAAGAAAAAAAAAGAAAGAAAAGAAAAAAAGAAAAGAAAAGAAAAGAAAAGAAAAAAGAAAAGAAAACTCAGTAGTGGTAAATTCCTGGTTATGGCCTGTTCTGATGAAACTCTGTGGATAGTCACAGCACAATTTTCTTTTAACTTTTCATCATTTTCCCTTCAACCTCCAAGTTTCCCTTCAACCAAAACACATCATAGCTATCATGTCATCTTAGACCAAAGTAATTTTACTCTTTTCAGAACACTATACCACCACAGTGAGTTGATTGCCTTTAAAGTGATCTTCATATGCAAATAATTTAAATTGAATTCAGAAAAAATTCCAAGGAATTCACCATCAAACCTAAAAATAAATTATGTATTATATATATATACCTATAGCTATATGTGATATATACATATGTATATAATCTCATATACAATATATTTTATATATTTAAACATACATCTATGATAAATTTAGGAGAGAAGAAGAATATGGACAGGTAAGCATGAGGTATACTGCAAGTGGGTACTGTTCTTGATACTTCAGTTTGGGGGATTTTACTGAAAATAATTCACCTTTCAATAGCTTTGTATGATATTATGCATGATTTTACCTAAATTCTTACATGAGGCTCAAATTGAAGATACAAAAGTTCTTCTAAATAGAACTTAGAGTTTTGCCACAAATATGCTCTCTTTCTTAGAATACTTTTATAATTTCACTTCATAGTACATTTATTTATACAGAATTGTCATCCAATATAGTATTTGAGTCTTAGAGATATTTATACCTCCCGTCCCTTTTAAATGAAGTAATTGGAGGCAAGAGATGAATTGGCCACCAAGCAGCTAGAAGAAGCCCTCAGTGTGAGGGAGCTCTGTTAGGCTCCAAAACACACAGAAGTAGGGGTCACCTCCTAGGTCCTAAAAATATCATCATTTATTCCCTGAGGAAATTGAAAGTTGACCAAAGACATCTTACAATTTTGAAAATGCCTGTCTGTGATCTATATCCTTTTGGCCCCTACTTCTCACATTGCCACCTGATTAATATGGACTTGGAAAAGTTCAACACATACCCATTAACACTTTGATGAAAAGCCTTTTCCTTTCTTCTTCTTCTCTTATTCTCTTGACGTTATAGTAATAAATTACGGTGTCTTAGAAAAGCTCTTGAATTTAATCTTCTATGAAAAAGTTTTAATTAATTTTCTTTACCTTCCAATTTCTTCTGTTTGTATGCCCTTGGGAGGGCTTAATAAATATTTCTGTATTATTCTTTGATTCTTTGATTTAAATTGATATTAGAGTAATATTTAGGGGATTATATTTATCCTTTACTTTTTATTTCATTCTGAGTCCCCTAATATAAAGAAAGTAGACCTTTTAGTTGACTACTTTTTTAAGATTTTATTTATTCATGAGACACACAGAAAGAGGCAGAGACATAAGCAGAGGGAGGAGCAGGCTCTTCAAGGGAAGCCCAATGTGGGACTCAATCTCTAGACCCTGGGATTATGCCTTGAGCTGAAGGTAGACGCTCAACCACTGAGCCCACCCAGGTGTCCTTTTAGTTGATTATTTGATTAATTAATTATTTTCAGAAATTTCCTTGTCATCATATCCATGATCATTTTTATTAATTTATTTTCCTAACACATCTATTGTTATCTTGCTTCCAAATAAAGTTAGTTGGAAAAAATAACAGGGTATTGTTTTTTTTTATTTTCATATGGAGATTATAAAATCAATGACTCAACCAACTCAAAATATGTATTTAAAAAGAATTAGGATAATAAGCTTATACTCACTTTTATACACTTAGCTTGTCATGTGACATGAATAAAATTTCCAGACTTCCTTTTACTTTAATCTTTTCACTGATTAATACCGAGAATCATGCATGATAATTTTGAAGACTTCTTTCACATTTATAATGACCTGTTATTCTAAATCATGGTCAGTAAAGCTAAGAAGATGTTCTTATTTTATTCTATATTTTGGCTGGATATTCTTTAAAAATATTCATAATGGCAAATTACAACTTTTAAAAATTATCTATATGTAAAATTGACTTTTACCATCTTGGAGACAAGGCCTAAACCTATATAACTAGAATTGCAAGAATGGAAATAACAAATTCTCCAACTAAGTCATATTCAGAAAGTGTTTACAGTGTCCCATCTTGGTAGAGTATCAGTTTGAAACTGGTCCCTCAGCTATACATTGATTAGGTTATTCCAACATTTTATCAGGCTATCATCAGCTTCCTGCTGTGCTATAGATGATAGAATATCTTGGATTATTCAGGATCCAATGCCAATGGACCAAATACTCCTTGACCTATTGACTAATGAGTAGTCCTGGCTTAGGTCTTGTGAACAAGTAAAGCAAACTAATACCAAGAGTATATTTTTATTTCACTCCAGATAAATTGTTATGTCTTCTATGATGGAAGGTTTTCAATGCAGTCAACCTGACAGAGATGGATGGTCTGTCTGAAGGATGGTGCACTGTGATGGTGCCATCAGGGTTAATTTCTGTTTCTTATCCTTAGAGCAACAGAATGAGTTAATTCGATTTTGGGAAGAGGGATGCCTTGCTTTGGAGTTTGTGCCTAATTCCCATTCTCTACCAACATAGGTACTTGTTAATGACTCAAGTGTTCCCTCATTAGTATGGCCAGCTGCCTGTTCTGAACTAGTTGAGTTATTTTGTTATTTGATTTTTTTAAAACTCTGACTCTGGTACAACTCTCTGGTGGACATTAATATGTGATACAGATACAACATTCTTCATACCTTATACCCATTCTCACAGGTCTATCCTTGTGTCTTTTCTACAGATGTTCTCCTAATATTCCAATATATCTCCTCCTTGAGCACTCAGCTCATACAAATCCATATAAATTCTAACCTCAAGAACTATCTCTTTCCAGAAAATGTAGACGACCAGATGAGCCACAGGGAATTCTGCACTTTTACCCTTGTTGTTTTTCTCAGGTGGGCCTATAGTACAACTGCCATCCATTTTCAGCTTACATGAATTACTGGCTTGTTCACCCATATGCTATCTAGAACTTTTCCTTTTTTGTCAGTGAATCCAAAGGGATCTCCCATCCATCTGTTTGTGTGATCTGAGGGAGAGGATCCAGTGCCAAAGTGGTAGATACTATGGGGATCTAGGGCACTTCCAGTGAAGACTTTTTGAGCCTAATGGTCCAGTTCAGTAATGGATATATTGTATTACTTACATCTATCTTATGGCTGGTTGATGCTGGACCTGCCCAGTCTATGATGTGGTGGGTTTGACAAAAAATAGCTCATGGTAGTTCTGTTTATACAGTAAGTTTGTGCCCCATTATCAGGTAATCTGTCTCTACCAGTGCCAATCAGCATACCAATACCAGTTTTCTAAAAAGGGTATAGTTCTCTACTTCAGATGAAATAGAACAATAGAGGTCTGCATTCTGATTCTCCTTTGGTCCTTGCCACTGATTCTTCATGGTTTCTTTTCCCAACAGACATATCTCTGATACCATGGGGTCCACTGCCTTAATGACAAGACCTCTTGTATCTCAACCTGGACTTGTTTCAAAGCCCTTACTTGCTCAGGCTCTACTCAAAGCTAGATCGTTATATGGCGCCAGATATTCCCAGGTGTGGAATACACTGTCTCCAGAACTCAGAAAGACCTACAATGTGCTATACTTTTGTCTTAGTAGCAAGAGGTACAATATGGCACCAGACAATAATTCGTCTTTAGCTTTGATGAGAAAAACATGTGCTATTTACAGACTCCTTAACTGTATGTCAGATTCCTGGCTTCCTCTCTGACCTGCTTTTTATGACAATAAACAATTGTTCCCAACCTTATTTTAGCTTCTATCCTTTCAGGAGCTGATAATTCGCATTATTATACTGTGGCCTAGATATATAAATGCATCTCCTACCATCAGCTATGGACTTGAGAAGACATCTAACAGGGCTTCTCAGTGATGCTGGGGTCTCTTCTTCCAACACACTCTTTATTGTTTGGTGAATGGACTATCTACCAAGTGTATCTTCTTGTTATCTCAACCTTGCCAATATATCCACTTCAGCATAATCAATTCTCTGAGCCTTCTGATCTCTGCTTCCACTATCTGTCACAGTGGTTTAGGTGTTTCTATTTCACAAACTGTTCCACTGATTTCCACTTGTTAGTGCTATCTCCAAAGGTCCTTGGCAAGGTGTAAAATCCTATAAACTAGAAGAGGGATCTATATGAACAAACTTACTATTACCCAACTCCATGTTTTACCTTTTGATCTAGAATTCTCAGAATCCATTCTCACAAATACATTCCCAATTTTGCTTGTACATGTTGTCTAGTTTTGTAGGTCATTTAGTATACAGTCTTTTCCCTCCTTTCAAGGCCAAGAACTTATCTGGCTCCATTATGTTGCTTTAATGATGTAGTGACCAAAAGGTAGTTAGGGCAGATTGAGAAAGGTCTATAATTAGCTTCAAGTCTGGGGATAGCACATGGTTAATCACTGATGGCCATAGAAACTCAAAAGTTTTTAAGTGCATCACCACAGGTGTCCTTAAATTCACATTTTAGGATTCCTTTTCTTCCCAATTAGGGTCTCTACTTTGGGAGAGCAGACCTACTGGGACTAAAAAACTCAACTTTCTCTAGAATTATACTACAATTCTGTTTATAGCCTGGGAATGGCTCTAAGGCTTTCCTTCCTTCCCACTGCAAGAGGTGATAGTCTCCTTATATATTGCCAAGAAACATTTCTGGTTTTAACATGTAGCGCTAATTATTCATTTATCACACTTAGCCGCTTATTAATTTTATCCACAGCATTAATTGCTCCCATTAACATCCATCCACTTACATTGCCTTATAATTATTATTTTTTTTCTGTTAATCATAAATGTCTAAAGCATCAAACCCTAGTGAATTTCCCTTTCATTGGTATATACATGGTATTGGAGAAGACTTGTGAATGCTATGAGATATGCTTTTCTATCTGAGAATTTGGGGCATTGGTGGAGCTATGCTGGTCTCAATTCAGATGAACCGTTTATACTATGTCTTTCTGGAGAAGGAAACTTGGAACTAAGTTTTCTGTTCTTACCTAAAATGCCCGCAGTCTTCAGTTAACCTCAATAGCCTTATAGTAATAGGACTATGTGAATGCATATTCTTTTATATCATTGCTAGGTTTTACTTCTGGAAGTCTTTGGATATGAAACATTTAATATACAGATATCTATGCTGAGGCTAGTTATATATTTAGCTTAATAATTCCTACTGTCGGGATCCCTGGGTGGCGCAGCGGTTTGGCGCCTGCCTTTGGCCCAGGGCGCGATCCTGGAGACCCGGGATCAAATCCCACGTCGGGCTCCCGGTACATGGAGCCTGCTTCTCCCTCTGCCTGTGTCTCTGCCCCCCCCCTCTCTGTGTGACTATCATAAATAAATAAATAAATAAATAAATAAACAAATAAATAGAATCATTAGCTTTAAAAAAAATTCCTACTGTCAATTAAATGGGATTTAAAATGGAAAGGGGACAGAAGAAACAAGAAACTAAGTAAATTAGTTTATTGCTTGTGTTATCCTAGAATATACTGTAAAGCATCTTCCAATGATTATGCTAAAGTTAAATGGTAATGTGGGGGATATTTGTCATTAGCTGTTTCCTGTCTCACTTTAAAAGTCATCCCTACTCCTTGGGTGATCAGACATTCTTGCGTCCTATATTTTGGTGCATGGATGCTATGAATTTATTCCCTGTATAAAAAATAATGGTGACTTTTTGGATAATTTATTTTTATTAATTTTTTAAACCAAACCTTAACAAATGAAAAACAAGCCAATAAAAATAATCAAAAACAGAGAAAAACACATCTTTTTATTGGTGCATAATAAAGCACCCCCAAACTCAGTGACATACAACAAAAGTGTTATTATCATATTGACAGGCCTGGGGTATACTTACCTCAGAATGCCTCAGAATGTCTGTGAACTGAGGATAATAGCTTGGCCTCATGTGTCTTTATTCTAAGAGTAGCAGATTTCCAGGGAAGACGGAAATGGAAAACAAGATACACAGAATATAACCTAACTGATAATATAGGGTATAATCTGGGTACACAATTACCTTATCTTTTTCAAGCATTTGGAAAAGTCAAAATTATAGAAGCTGTTTTTATGACTTTATTCATTTAACAATATTTATGTAGTACTTACATGTCACACGCCAGGTATGGTGCTCAATCATAGGGATTGAAAGTTGAGTAAAGTAGACACATTCTTTTCCACTGGGGAACTTACATTATGATGAGCTTAAGAATGTGTGTTCCAGCTGAAAACCTAGATTCTCACCAAGCTAAATTTTTTACATGTGGCTAAGTTTAAATTTGGATGAATTTACGTAAGTATAACTATAAGTTCTTACTATGAAAAAGAGAGTGTAAGATATTTCACTCCTAAATTTTAAGATTACATAATTCACAATTAATTTCAATATATCACTAATTTGTTGTGTAATTTTGAGGCATTCATTTATTTTACTCTTACCAGTTTCCTTATATATAATGCAAAATAAATGTAATGGAAAACTTTGATTCTCCTAGCTGAAAATATTCTTTCATTCTTCATGGGTACCATTCAAAAATTTACCTCTTAAATTTCCACCTTGCCATTTTCTCTATTTCTTTCATAAGCATCAGGATAAAAGAAAGGCAGAAAGTAATATGATTTCATATTTGCCTTTGTCAGTGATTTTTAAACTGTACTTGCACCAGCCTACTTTTCAGTTCAGGTTTAAAGGTGTTGGAAGTTGATAGTGCTCTATTAATCTCTTTGGTAGGATTCTATCTCCAATCCAAAGGTGGATTGGGAACAGCTGCAAATTCTGTCATGCTCCCCATTGGGAGGTGGAGTTTATTTCCCTTTTCCTTAAATCTAGACTGGCCCACTGACTGGGTAAGTCGAATGCAGTAGAAGCAATGCTGCACAACTTTTTAAAAAGACAGGCAAAATCTGCTCCATCCTATTGGAAGGCTGTGTCTTGTGATACTACACCTCAGGTCCTAGCTGCCATGCTGTGAGAAGCACAAGCCATACAGAATTTGCAATGACAACCCCAGATAAGATCATGGCAAAGCACTGAGCGGACTTCCAGCATGAACTGCCAGTCATGTGGATGATCATCTTGGTTGCTCAGCTCAGCAAGTGATCAGCTACCTCCAGCCTCAGCTGGCCCCTAATTCCAACTACATGAGGAACACTAAGTGAGTACTTCCTAACTGAACCTTGAAACCCCCAGAAGTATGAAAGATAATAGTAACTTACTGATTTAGGCTATTAAATATTGGAGGTGTTTTATCTGGCACCAATGCATAATTCAAATAGGCATCTTCAGAGCAACTTATTTTCATGGGTGCCTTCTCAAGGCCTCACATGTAATTTACTATTCATAATTTTGTATTGTTTTCCATTAAAAAAAAGGTCCCCTCCAGGAGCATATGCTTTCTATAACCTCTCTTCTAATCTACTTTCAAGTGTGCTGCTTCCATTTTTCCCTTTGGACCCCTCCTGCCCCCCATCCCATAAATGCCACTACCTCTTGAGTAGCCATAGGTAACTTAGTGCTAGTGTTCTATAGTTGCAAAAATGTGCATTCAAATGCAGATGTTTTCCTGTGACCTTCTGTGAGTTGTTTACTTTGCGTTCAAATTATCCATCTTTAGGGAAAAAACATCCCAGTATTATTGAGGAACAGCTTACGGAAAAAATGTCATGTATTTCATTTAGCACCTGGCCTTGCTTGTAGTTTACAGTATGTACTCAGTAAACATTTTCTTCTCTTCTCTAAGCTCTGTCTTCAATGTTATGACTATTGATGACTGCCTTGCAGAGTGGCACTGGCAACTCCATCTCATCTCTGCCACACAGAGGGTCCTGGTCACCAAAACCATAAAATCTTCACTTGATGATAGTGCCTAGAGCTCATTAGGCTTAAGTCTTCCAAGCAGTAGAATCTGACACCGCATGGAAAATGGAATCTCTTGTGGTTGTTTTTAGAAGATACTGCTTCAAACAATAGTCTGTTTAATTAACACAATTTATATCAAGTCACACAGAGACTTTTACACATTCTCACACTGTAGTGTATTTACCCAAAATAGACAACCTAATTACTTAAGAAAATTGGCTGTATTTGCAGAATTGGAGTGTCATAGGAAAAAATGGACTGCAATTATAAAACAGAGAAAGATGGGAAAATGCCAAATTCCTTTTATTTTTGTTTTTAAAATGTTAATTAAGATATAGAGTCCATAGGTCTTGTGGTGTATAGCACAAGTGCATGAATAAATCTCTTCAACATGAATGAGAGGGGAAATATATCTTTTATGGCTTACTTATCTAAAACTCATAAATCCTGAGAAATTATTGCTGAGTACCAAATCCATAGAGAAAAAGAGGGGCAGCACTGGCACATGGAGAATTTGGATGCTCAATACAGAGAGAGATTTTGCTAGGAAGTCTTTTAATCAAATTAAGAAGAGATATGATAAACTTAACCATTATCAACAATTTCTTAGAGCTCAATAAGAGGAAGGTATTAATTTTTACTTCATTCTGGCCTTCTGTGATTCTACTTTTCTAAAGCAAGTTCCTTAGGAAGAAAAATAAAAGGATGGAAGGGAAGGTAGGAATAGATTTCACAAACATTGAGGAAAATAATTTTTCACAGAGGTCATCTATTTAAATTATTACTATTATTATTTAGGGAGAAGGAGAGAGAAAGAGAGAGAGAAGGAAAAAGAGTGGGGGAGGGACAGAAGGAGAGGGAGAGAAAGAATCACAAGCAGACTTATGCCCAATGGTGAGCCTGATGTGGGGCTCCATCTCAGGACCCTGAGATCAAAATCAAGAGTCAGATGCTTAACATACTGAGCTACCCAGGTGCCTATATTTAAATTATTTTTTTACTAGTTTTTAATTTTTATGAGTTTTAACTAAATAGTGACTAACAGGGCTGGTTAGAGGAACAAAAGAAGTATCATTTATTCTTTCAAAAATTTACTGAATAGTTATTATATTCAGTGCACTGTGCCTGATATTAGGAAAGATAAAAGGAATAAATGAGACCTACTCCCTCTCCTTACAGTCATGTTTGGGGTTGGGAAAAATACACTAATGAAATGTACAATGCAATAAAATATTACAATAAAATAGACGTAAGTTGAAACTGCTATGAGAACATAGGAGAAACCATCAGTTCTCACCTGGCAAAGAGGAGGTGACAAAAAAAGTGATATTTGGCTGAACTTGGCCATCATAACTCTCATGTTCCATCACATTCTTTCTTTTTTTTTTGAAAGATATTTTTTTGAGGTGGGGGAGTGGCAGGGGGAGACAATCTCAAGCAGACACCTTGCTGAGTGCAGAGCCTCTGGTGGGGCTCCATCTCATTGACAGTGAGATTATGACCTGAGCCAAAATCAAGAATCGGATGCTTAACTGACTGAGTCACCCAGGCACCCCTCCCCCATTCTCGACATACAGTGAGTGATCAATAAATAAGTATTGAATCATTAAACACAATGATTAAAAAGTTTCTTAGAAGACTGTGAAAGGATGACAACACAAAAGGTTGACTTGTAATTTTGGGCTCATAAGAATCAGAAATCTTATTCAGCATCATGTTTTACTAATAATTTGAAGGTTGCATCTAAATCACATGTTATATATGAGGCATGGAGCAGCCATATTGTCCCCCAAATCCTTTATCACCATGTTAGAATCTGCCATGACCCATTTGATGTAGAACATCCTCACAAAAGGGGTTATTTTGTATAAAACGTCCCTAATTTTTATTTGAATACTTGTAATAGCTTATACTATATTCTTATGCTCTATTAAGTCATACATTTGGCTTTAAAATATTTAATTTACCAATAAGCATGGGCCTGGCACATCATACTAAAAGCATTTAATAGATAAGGGCTCTCAGGCTCCTAAGGACTGCCCTATGTTTGTATGGAGCTCTGTTGTTAGCATGTTAACAAGGGGATTTGGCCAGGACATCTTATTCTTTATTTCCTAGGTGGGTTAGGGACAAACTAGATTCAAGTTGCTGTAACATGAGCATTTTAAAAATGGGAAAAGCAGAAAGATAGATTATTCAGATGATTTATTGAGATTAATAGGATGATTTATTAAGGTCTTTGGTACTTTGTTTCCTGAATTTTAAGAATTGGCTTTGTAATCAAAGTGACATGAATGCAGATCCTGAATTCACCATCTTAGGTAAGTTATTTAAGCTTTATTAGTAACAATTTTCTCATCTTTAAATTGTAAAAAAAAAAACATGGACACATGGGTGGTTTGATCAGTTGAGCATCCAACTCTTGGTTTCAGATCTGATCCTCATCTCAG
Source organism: Nyctereutes procyonoides (assembly GCF_905146905.1). Classification (NCBI taxonomy): domain Eukaryota; kingdom Metazoa; phylum Chordata; class Mammalia; order Carnivora; family Canidae; genus Nyctereutes; species Nyctereutes procyonoides. The sequence continues at coordinate 5,777,643 of NW_026575030.1, read as the reverse complement.
GGTCGTGAGATTGAGTCTGGCATGGGCTTGGCACTCAATGGGGAGTCTGCTTCTCTCTTTCTCTCTTCCCCTCTGTCCCTACCCTCCTGCTCTTTCTCTCTCTCAATAAATCTTAAACAAAATTAAAAATATGGTCTTCACTGCATTGTTAAGAAAATTAATTAAGATAGCAAACACTGAACATAATGCTAAGCATATGCTAGATGTTCAAGAAATATTTTTCCATCCTTCATTCCACCCAGATTCCCAGTACTTTTATCCAAATTACTGGATGAACCACAAGGCTGCTTATTCCAATTATTCTTTGCCATATGACTTGGTTTTGAACGGTAAGTTTTCCTTACCTATGCCTTAATATCTCATTACTCCACATACCAATCAACTAGATAGTCATTTTCTATATATGATAGTTTGGTTCCCCAACCAAATTATATGCTTCAGGAATTCTGGAGGTATGTCTAGGTAATTTTTATTTCTTCAAATTTTTAGCATAATACCATGTGCACAAACATTGCTCTTTAACACTGGCCAATTAATTCTTAGACTGGGTAAGTTATAACTGAAGGATTAAAGTTATATCTGATCTGACCAAGATCTGATAATATGAACATATATTAAGTTTAAAAGAAATTAATCTTTATAGATATTTTTTCTCTATATGTAGATTTTTACCTTATATATAATTTTAGACTTACAGAGAAATTGCAAAATATTATAAGAACTGAATCTTTTGGAACATGGTTAGAGGTACCATCCCCACTTCACCCTAAGCACAAGCACCTTCTCTAACAAAACCACCAAAAGATCACAATCAGAAAATTTAACACTGATATAATATTATATAATTCTCAAGACATATTAAAAAATTTAAATGTCTCAATAATATTCTGTACTCATGCCAGTTCTCTTGGCCATTGTCTAATCTAGAAATTGGCGGCATAGATTGTCTAACTTCCCCTATTCATTTAGCATTGTGTTTATTGGCACATCTCTTGGTATTCCTGTAGTACCACATCACTAATCCATAGACATGACTTTCTAGCTTTTTTTAATTTTTTTTATTGGAGTTCAATTTTCCAACATATAGCATAACACCCAGTGCTTATCCTGCCAAGTGCCCCCCTCAGTGCCCATCGCTCAGTCACCCCAACCCCCTGTCCACTTCTCCTTCCACTACCCCTTGTTCATTTCCCAGACTTAGGAGTCTCTCATGTTTTGTCATCCTTACTGATATTTTCACTCATTTTCTCTCCTTTTCCTTTATTCCCTTTCACTAATTTTTATATTCCCCAAATGAATGAGACCATATAATGTTTGTCCTTTTCCGATTGACTTACTTCACTCAGCATAATACCCTCCAGGTCCCTCCACATCGAAGCAAACGGTGGGTATTTGTCGTTTCTAATAGCTGAGTAATATTCCATTGTATATAGACCACAGCTTCTTTATCCATTCATCTGTCGATGGACACTGAGGCTCCTTCCACATTTTGGCTATTGTGGACATTGCTGCTGTAAACATCGGGGTGCAGGTGTCCTGGCGTTTTACTGCATCTGAATCTTTGGAGTAAATCCCCAGCAGTGCAATTGCTGGGTGGTAGGGCAGGTCTTTTTTAACTCTTTGAGGAACCTCCACACAGTTTTCCAGAGTGGCTGCACCAGTTCACATTCCCACCAACAGTGCAAGAGGGTTCCCCTTTCTCCACATCCTCTCCAACATTTGTGGTTTCCTGCCCTGTTAATTTTCCCCATTCTCCCTGGTGTGAGGTGGTATCTCATTGTGGTTTTGATTTGTATTTTCCTGATGGCCAGTGATGTGGACCATTTTGTCATGTGCTTGTTGCCATGTCTATGTCTTCCTCTGTAAGATTTCTCTTCATGTCTTTTGCCCATTTCATGATTGGATTGTTTGTTTCTTTGGTGTTGAGTTTAATAAGTTCTTTATAGATCTTGGATACTAGCCCTTTATCTGATACGTCATGTGCAAATTTCTTCTCTCATTCTGTAGGTTGTCTTTTAGTTTTGTTGACTGTTTCTTTTGCTGTGCAGAAGCTTCTTATCTTGATGAAGTCCCAATAATTCATTTTTGCTTTTGTTTCTCTTGCCTTCATGGATGTATCTTGCAAGAAGTTGCTGTGGCCAAGTTCAAAAAGGGTGTTGCCTGTGTTCTCCTCTAGGATTTTGATGGAATCTTGTCTCACATTTAGATCTTTCATCCACTTTGAGTTTATCTTTGTATATGGTGTAAGAGAATGGTCCAGTTTCATTCTTCTACATGTGGCTGTCCAATTTCCCAGCACCATTTATTGAAGAGACTGTCTATTTTCCAGTGGATAGTCTTTCCTGCTTTGTCGAATAGTAGTTGACCATGAAGTTGAGGGTCCACTTCTGGATTCTCTATTCTGTTCCACTGATCTATGTGTCTGTTTTTGTGCCAGTACCACACTGTCTTGATGACCACAGCTTTGTAGTACAACCTGAAACCTGGCATTGTGATGCCCCCAGCCATGGTTTTCTTTTTTAATATTCCCCTGGCTATTCGGGGTCTTTTCTGATTCCACACAAATCTTAAGATGATTTGTTCCAACTCTCTGAAGGAAGTCCATGGTATTTTGATAGGGATGGCATTAAATGTGTAAATTGCTCTGGGTAACATTGACATTTTCACAATATTAATTCTTCCAATCCATGAGCATGGAATATTTTTCCATCTCTTTGTGTCTTCTTCCATTTCTTTCATAAGTGTTCTGTAGTTTTTAGGATATAGATCCTTTACCTCTTTGGTTAGGTTTATTCCTAGGTATCTTATGCTTTTTGGGTGTAATTGTAAATGGGATTGACTCCTTAATTTCTCTTTCTTTAGTCTCATTGTTAGTGTATAGAAATGCCACTTCTGGGCATTAATTTTGTATCCTGCCACAATGCTGAATTGCTGTACGAGTTCTAGCAATCTTGGGGTGGAGTCTTTTGGGTTTTCTCTGTAGAGTATCATGTCATCAGCGAAGAGGGAGAGTTTGACTTCTTCTTTGCCAATTTGAATGCCTTTTATTTCTTTTTGTTGCCTGATTGCTGAGGCTAGGACTTCTAGTAATATGTTGAGTAACAGTGGTGAGAGTGGACATCCCTGTCTTGCTCCTGATCTTAGGGGAAAGGCTCCCAGTGCTTCCCCATTGAGAATGATATTTGCTGTGGACTTTTTGTAGATGGCTTTTAAGATGCTGAGGAGTGTTCCCTCTATCCATACACTCTGAAGAGTTTTGATCAGGAATGGATGCTGTACTTTGTCAAATGCTTTCTCTGCATCTCATGAGAGGATCATATGGTTCTTGGTTTTTCTCTTGCTGATATGATCAATCACATTGATTGCTTTATGAGTGTTGAACCAGCCTTTTATCCTAGGGATAAAACCCACTTGGTCATGGTGAATAATCTTAATGTATTGTTGGATCCTATTGGCTAGTATCACGTTGAGAATTTTTGCATCCATGTTCATCAGGGATATTGGTCTATAATTCTCCTTTTTGATGGGGTATTTGTCTGGTTTTGAAATTAAGGTGATGCTGGCTTCATAGAATGAGTTTCCCCCTCAGGACTGCTTTTGCTGTATCCCAAAGATTTTGAACGGGTGTATCTTCATTCTCATTATTTTCCATGAATATTTTGAATTCTTCTCTAATTTCCTGGTTGACCCTTTCATCTTTTAGGAGGATGGTCCTTTACTTCCACATGTTTGAAATCCTTCCAAACTTCTTCTTGTGATTTTGTTCTAGTTTCAAAGGAGAATGGGCTGAAAAAATGCAGGGGACGATCCCAATCTTTTGGTATCAGTTAAGACCTGATTTGTGACCCAGTATGTGGTCTATTCTGGAGAAAGTTCCATGTGCACTTGAGAAGAATGTGTAGTCAGTTGCGTTTGAATGTAAAGTTCTGTAATATCTGTGAAATCCATCTGGTCCAGTGTATCATTTAAAGCAGCTCTTATTTCTTTGGGGATGTTGTGCTTAGAACACCTGTCGATTGTAGAAAGTGCTACATTCAAGTCACCAAGTATAAGTGTATTATTATCTAAGTATGTCTTAATTTTGATTATTAATTGATTGATATACTTGGAAGCTCCCACATTAGGGGCATAAATATTCATGATTGTTAGGTCCTCTTTTTGGATAGATCCTTTAAGTATGATATAGTGTTCCTCTTCATCTCTTACTACAGTCTTTGAGATAAACTTTAATTCATCTGATATAAGGATAGCTATCCCTGTTTCTTTTGAGGACTATTTGAATGCAAATGGTTCTCCAACCTTTTATTTTCAGGCTGTAGGTATCCTTATGCCTAAAATGAGTCTCTTGTAGACAGCAAATAGATGGGTCTTGTTTTTTTTATCCAGTCTGAAACCCTGCGCCTTTTGATGGGGTCATTAAGCCCATTCACATTCAGAGTTACTATTGAAAGATATGAATTTAGTGTCATCATGATACCTATTCAGTCCCTGTTTTTGTGGATTGTTTCCTTGGACTTACTCTTTCTTTTACTGAGTCCCCCTTAATAGTTCTTGCAGAGCTGGTTTGGTGGTCACATATTCTTTTAGTTTCTACCTATCTTGGAAGCTCTTTAACTCTTCTTCTATTCTGAGGGAGAGCATTGCTGGATAGAGTATTATTGACTGCATGTTCTTCTCATTTAGGACCCTGAATATATCCTGCCAGCCCTTCCTGGCCTGCCAGGTCTCTGTGGAGAGGTCTGCTTTTATTCTAATGCTTCTCCCCATAAAGGTTAGGGATTTCTTGTCTCTTGCTGCTTTAAAGATCTTCTCTTTATCTTTGGAATTTGCAATTTCACCATTAAATGTCGAGGTGTTGAGCGGTGTTTATTGAACGGGGCGGGGGTGTGTGTGTGTGGATCTCTCTGTCTTCTGGATCTGAATGCCTGTTTCCCTTCCCAAGTTAGGGAAGTTCTCAGCTATGATTTGTTCAGATATGCTATCTGAACCTCTGTCCCTTTTGGCACCCTCGGGAACCCCAATTAAATGTAGATTTTTACTTTGAGGGTGTCATTTATTTCCCTTAACCTATCCTCATGATCTTTTCATTGTTTTTCTCTTTTTTCCTCAGTTTCCTTCCTTGCCATCAACTTGTCTTCTATGTCACTCTCTCATTGTTCTACCTAGTTAACCCTAGTTGTTAGGACCTCCAGTTTGTATTTGCATCTAATTTAATTGATTTTTTAATTTTGGCCTGATTAGATCTGAATTCTGCAGTCATGAAGTCTCTTTAATCCTTTATCCTTTTTTCTAGAGCCACCAGTAGTTTTATAATTGTGCTTCTGAATTGGCTTTCTGGCATTGAATTGTAATCCAAATTTTGTAACTCTGTGAGAGAGAGTACTGTTTCTGATTCTTTCTTTAGTAGTGAGTTTTTCCTTCTAGTCATTTTGCTCAGTGCAGAGTGGCCAAAACCAAGTTGTACTGGAAAAAGGAGAAAAAGAGAGAAAAAAAGGGGGGGGGGGGCGGGGAACAAACAGAAAATGAAAAACAAGGGGGCGTATCCTCTGATTCTATATAATGTAAATCCCTCGACTTCCCCCTGGAACTTTCCAGTGCTGCTTGGTCAATAACTTGCTTTTCCCCTGTCCTTCTAGCTGGTCTTCTGGGGGAGCGGCCTGCTGTGCTGATTCTCAGATGTGTGCACCTGGGGGAGCTGCCTAGCCCCCCACCAGGTGCACGGCTCAGTGGGAGCTGTTTATCCTGTGAGGCCCCTGCTCAGTCCCAGATACAAGGTGACACCAGGAGGAACAACAGTGGCAGCGGCCAGCTCTCCAACTCTAGAGTCAGCTCCTGCAGTAACCACTGCAGCTCCCAGTCCATAGGGGCCTGGATGCTCTGGGGGTGGGGTGCACAGATCTGCACAATTTGGGGTGCCCAGCGGCAGGAGTGTTCTCTGTCCTGTGTCCTCCTGGCCTCTACCTGTCCTGGGGGAAGCGCCGGATCTTGGGCTGTGTCCCCCAGCGCCCTTGGCTCTGGGGTAGACTTTCTAGCTTTAATCAAGAATTATTAGATATGTCTTTCATGACAGTGACCCTTTCAGTGAAAACCATATTGAACTCAAGGTTGAAGATAGCATGAGTTGGCATTCTGCATGATGCCTTATCTTCATTTATGTATATTCTCAATATTTTGGTATCTCCAGCGAAAATAATTTTCTTGCTTCTTTGAGGTTATGTTTTCTCACATTCTTGCAAGTGAATTTTGAGAGAGTATTAAAAGAAACATAGTTCCCCCTGTCATCATTATCCCTACATAAGGCAGGTAATGACTAGGTCCTATTTATTGACATTATTAATTGCCATGATTTGCATTACTTATATAATTTATTATTTATTGATTTAAATATATACTGTGTATATTTGAAATATTTTTTTTTAATTTTAGATATATCTTGACATTTATAACAATTCTTTTATTCATTTATAGGTCTTCATTATATCATTGATGATATAAAACTCAAAGAACTTTTTTTTTTAAGATTTATTCATTTATTCAGAAAGAGAGAAAGGCAGAGACATAGGCAGAGGGAGAATCAGGTTCCATGCAGGGAGCCTGACGTGGGACTCGATTCTGCATCTCCGGGATCACATCCCGGGCTGCAGGTGGCGCTAAACCGCTGCACCACCGGGGCTGCCCTCAACTCAAAGAATTTAAGCTGTTATGTTAATTTTGCTGTTAGCTCAGAAAAGAATAGGGTCTGGATCCAGATTTTTTTGGTTTTTATTGCAGCCAATATTCTATTGATCAATATCCCATTATCTTCAGTTACCTAAGCAGGCAAAGGTTTCAGGTGAGGGGAGTTATGATATTGTTGAAAAACACAATACTCATCACAGCTCCAGTTACAAGTATACCCTCTTTAATTATTATCACTGATATTAAAGAAAGACTTGCATAATCTCACATTGACTCCTTATATAAACATAATATTAAAAATAGAAGTACAAAAATAACAAAAGTTTATAAACTTACATTTTCTTTTATAATCAGCTTCAGTAGCATCAGAGAGTTATATCTGAAGAAAAAAAAATTTTCAGTGTTTTTAGAGAGATCTCAGAGGATTATCAGATTACTAGTAGTGCCATGATAAATTTTAAATGATAGTTTCCTGTTTAATTCAGGAGATGGTTGAGATATAAAATTAAATTATATTAGTTAGATGCAAATGGTTATCATAAAATGCTATTCTATCTCTTTGGAGATAATTAACACTTTATCTTAGATTGCCTTTTGCTGCAGTGATGTTGTCTAATTTATTGTAAATGTTCAAACTTTACAGCATGCCTAATTGCCATTAATTCTGAATCTTCTCAAATATTTAAAATAATTGAGAGTATAGGCTTTGGAGTATGCTAATTATTTTTAATAGAAAAGGAATTTAATTTTATTTTTAATTAAATTAATTTTAATAATTGGAATTAATAGTGGGTTCCAGGCTATGGGGATAACATTTATAAGCTAAATCATCATGAACATTCTGGGTTTGTCACCATAAAAATAGCATTCAAAAAACCAGTGGTCTCATAAAGTGTGAATAAAAATTAAAATTAAAATGCAAAATGTAACAGAGAAAATGGGATAATAAAATAAAAATGTTTATTATGAATACCCACTGTATAGAAATTATATGAAATATTTGTAGAGGAAAATAAAAAGTGCAAATGGATAAATTAGAGCGAATAATACCTGAATAGAAATCACTTGGCAGGGAAATTAACATGTATGTAAAAAGAATCCAACCAATGGAACAGAATCAGAGCCTTGAAGCAGACCTACGTATCAGAAGGAACTTGATACATGACAGAGATGGTGTTGCAATTACTCTAGAAATCATAGTCTCTGTGACAAATGATGCTGGGATAATTGGATAGTCACATAGAAAAAAAAGGTATCTTTAGTTTTCTCTTCACACTATCTCAACAGTATCATACACATCAAATTTGTGAGAATGAAAATCTCAAGTATGAAAATACTTAAAACTAAAAAAAATTAAGTTTTAAAAATTTACAACTTTTTAGGCATAATCATTATCTTTTGGTATAGGATTTTCAAACCAGATGCAAAAGAACACATGCTATAAAAGAACTAATTGATATATTTAATTTTATTAAAACTGAAAGCGAAAAAAAATGCATGATCAAATGCAGAACAAACAACAACAAAAAACCTTCTGTTTTCTAAATCCACCATGAAGAAATGAAAAGACAAATCTCAGCCTGAAGGAAGGATATATGTATATACAATAACAATGATTGGTATTACAAATATATTTTCAAAAAAGATGTCTACAAAAATTGTTTTTAAATCTACATTAGAAAATATCAGAAATATGAATAGACAATTAAGATGAAGAAAAACATGTATGCCTTGTATACATGAAAAGATGCAGTAGTCTACTAATAAATAGTGAATGTTAAAGTCCTAAGTAGGTCCTGTTTTAGAACATCCATATTGACAAAAGAATCTGTTAATATTAGGTCCAGCAGAAGGTGGAGTGCATATATTCTCATAGACACTGTGATGAGAATATTCATTTAGTCTAGAACAAATTGGACAATGTTTATAGATTGCACAGAGACACACACAACATAAAAGTATATGTTAATGTGTGGTGCTAGTAATCATCAAATTTGTTCCAAGTTTGGGACAAAGTTTCATCTGAGCCAGGGGAAATCTTGAGATAGGAGAGACATGCCCAGGACTGGTCTCCACTCTATTGTTAATGCTGTGGCCTAATTTATGTGGTGGATCCAAGTGTTTGATTTATCTTTTTTGATATGTTTATTTGTTCCTGTTCCGTATATTGTAAATATTGTATGCTAATTTTTTTCCAGAAGAAAAACAGATGTGGAAAATGAAATGGCTTTCCATTTTAAGAAAATGTGAGCACTTTCAGACAGGTCATCAAAAACTGGAGGCACAAAAATGATTTCATTACTTAATACATAGAGAATACATAAAATTATAGTGGTATGATACTAAATTAAAAAAAAGATGTTTATGATTCTATCCTCTTTTTTTTAACGATTTTATTTATTCATGAGAGACATGGGCAGAGACATAGGCAGAGGGAGAAGGCTCCATGTGGGGAGCCCAATGCAGGACTCGATCCCAGGACCCGGGGATCACGATCTGAGCCAAAGGCAGACACTCAACCACTGAGCCACCCAGGTGCCCCTCTACCCTCTTTTTTATGTCATAGTTTTTCTGCCTCTCAGCCTATTGACATTCCAAAACTGTAAAAAGGAAAATGGCAAACACACACACACACACACACACACACAATCACTTGATTAACAATCACAATCACAATCACAGTAATTTGATCAACAATCAAATATTCTGGAAAGAAATAAATGAAAGAAAACTAAATTACAAGGAAGACTAATCAGTTAAGTTTAATATATTTTCTTTCAATTACTTTGAATAGGTTTTCTTTAACATCAATTTACTTCTTAAGATCAACTGCAAAATGGTCTATAAGTTATTGACAAGTAATTTCTCTATGTCTCTTTCTTTTTAAAGACTATATTTATTTATTCATGAGAGACACAGAGAGAGAGGCAGAGACATAGACAGAGGGAGAAGCAGGCCCCCCGCTGGGGAGCTTGATGCAGGACTTGATCCCGGGACTCTGTGACCACGCCCTAAGCCGAAGGCAGATGCTCAACTACTGAGGCACCCAGTCATCCCCTATCTCTCTCTCTCTCTTTTTTTAAAGATTTACTTATCTATTTGAGAGAGAGAGAGAGAGAGAGAGTGCACATGCCAGTGGAGAGAGGGGCAGAGGGAGAGAATCTTCAAGCAGACTCACTGCTGAGATCATGACTTGAGCTGAAACCAATAATCAGAAGCTTAACCAACTGAGACACTCAGTTACCCCAAGTCATTTTTCATTCTAACCAAATCCTTGTTTTTTGCTTAAGATAGTTGAAGTCAGTTTCTCTTTCCCAGATAATAACAGTAATGGAGACACTAAAGTTATGGATCCTGCATTCAAATCTGTTTTCAAGTCTTCCATGACAAATCATCTGATCAAACATTGAACTTGGCTCTGTCACTCATTATCGGGATGTGATTTAACATGCTGGATGCCAGATAACTTCTTTGAAAAATGAGGAAGCTGAAGAGAGAGGCCAGGTTCAAATCACTGTCCTATCACCTACTAGCTGTGCGATGCTATCAAATAGTTTATCTTTTTGTATACATTCCTCTACCTAGTACCCAGACTCACTCTCAGAATTATATATAAGAATTATACGATTTAATATTTGTGTCAATATGTACATTAGTAGACACATGACAAATGACCAGTTCTTCAAATTTTTCTGTATCTCTGTATCTGTACACTACACCAGCCTTGTCTGGGAAGATATTTCCTCTCACAAAGGAAGAACTATCCAACAGTCATGAATTCATAACTTTTGTATGCTAAAACTTCTTGGAGTTGAGTGTTTGAAGTTTTATCTCATCTAACAACGGACAAGCTTTTATAATACATTACAGAAACAACACAAGAGGAGCTAATTAAAGATGCTATCATCTTTTTATCTTTTTTTTTATAAAATTTGTTTCTTTACTATTTCTCTCACAACTGCTAGTAGTTCAAGACAAAATAAAGAAGGACTTTAGCAATACATCAAGAAAGTAGTTCCCAATCTAACTTTAATTCATTTGAGTGTTTTTAGATTTCTATCACTAGCAATAAAGAGACCTCAACAGTTCTAGTCAGATATGACTGTTAGGTTTCAGGGAGTGGAATTAAGGTTTCCACACATTTGTTTCAATTTGTCAAGTTAAACTGATTCAAAATCACCTGTGATTCAGCTTTTGATCAACCAAAGCACAGTGAGCTGAGAGAAAGAAGTAGTTATGCTAGATGTCATTCTGCAGAAGGAGATGGGTCCCTTTTCTGTTCATGTTGCATTAGGACTTATTCTCCCATTTACACACGTGCTTCTGCCCTAATAAAAAGAATATAAACTTTCTTACTTGTGCATCCCCTTATCATTCATTGTGTCCCCGGCAGAAACATACTCTTGGTAGAAATGCCCCACCTTCCCCTTCAGCCTTATGAAACCTATTCATTTGTCAAGATTCTTCTCCAGCTTAATCCCTCTTTAGACTTACCCTAAAACAAGTGGGACCAATTCTTCCTTTTTTTTCTCCTCCCTGTTTATTATATACCTCTATTTTAGATTTTAGTAGTTAGTATATTTCACACAGTACTGAAATTACTTTTGAACATCTGCTTTTTAGTTTATAATTTGAAGTAATGCTGGACAAAATATCTTTAAAAAAACAGAAATTTTTTAAAATTTGCAAATATTAGCAGAATAGGTAAAGACATGATTGAAACTTGTAATAAACTGGAAACTATGAATTCACATATTTGATAGTTTTGAAATGGATAAATTCAGACTTCAATCTTCATAGTAGTGGGAGCCAGGTGGGAAAGGCAATCAGAATAGTCTCTGTAGAAACAAGGTGAAACCAAACCAGATTTTTGAGAAGCATAATACTTCCTGATACAAATAATTTCTCATGTGGTCGTCAGTGGAGATACTAGTCAACATAATGGGTCTTCTCAAAAACATCGTTTTAAGACCCATGTGATTTGTTGTACTATTTCTCATCATAGCTCTCAACTCAGTTGGTCACATCTCACCAAAATACTATACAGTGAAAGAAGTTCTCTTGGGTACCTGTCTAATATTGTTTACTTATTGTGTTCATGATAGTTTGGGTTAAGCGAGAGATCAGTGTTAGACTATGGAGAGAAAAAGATAAATTGATAGTCTTTAGAAAATCTTCATAAATTTTGTTTCTTTTAGCTGAAGTTTTGTATTGTGTCAATTGATAGGCTATTCAAAAAAAGTGAAACTTTATTACCTTTAAGTGTAGAGATATGTTTAGCAATTGATCAAATTGAGGATACGTTTGACACTCTCATGAAATTAGAGTCAAAATAGGGCAGAGCTGAAAAACTAAACAATGAAATAGAAGGTAAGGGTCCAAGAGGGTAGAAATCTCTTTCATTGTTTGATTTATTACAATGCACATGTATACATTTGATTTTAAAATCAAAAAATTAAAATATTTATCAAAATATTGTTTTCAGGACATGACTTTAGATTTTCTTTAATGCCCAGAAAAATGAGTTTCTGAGAAACAACCTTAAAACATGACTATTTGTATCAGGCTGTAATTAATTATAAGACCAATTACCCATTAACAAAACTTCAGTTCATTATAAGTAGTATCATCTCCATGTAGGAGGTGGCATTTCTTTCCAATCTCTATATTGGGAGGTCATACATTGAGTTCTTACAAACATGGTATTATATAATTAACAAATAGGTTAAGTTGAATAGGAAGAGCTTCCACATTTAAAGAGCTATGAAGCTGTCACTCCCATCCTTACAAGAAAAATGCTGAATGAATGGATAATCAGTGATTTTTCTTTAGTCAAAAAACAGATTTCATGGCAAAATGCCACTGATAAATCTGGAGGCAGGCTAATCCAGAGTCCCTGTCAAGATGTGCTTACTTGGAGCCATGAACTGGAAGGACACATATGTTATTTTGGGTGAATTGCTGGAGGCCATTTGGACTAGCATGAGGCTAAAACCTCCTAGGGGCTGCAGTCATGATCAGCCTTCACAATTTCATGTATTTTACCCCCCGTAACTCCACTAGGTTCTCATGACAAAGGGTTGAGTAAGATTCCCTCATGGCTCTGGCTTGGAGAGGGGAAACAATCACTGTGAAGTACATCTAAGGTACATTCTCCACAACAAAACATTGTTCTCCATTATAACATTCAATTCATATATTGGAAAAGAAGAACAATCTAAAATCAATAATCTATGCTTCTACCTTAGGAAATTAGAATAACATCCCTCCATAATTTAAGCCTAAAGTTAGAAGAATAAAATAAATAATCAAAATCAGAGGATAAATCAATGTGATTGAAAAGCCGGAAAATCAACAGAATCAAAAGTTGATTCCTTGAAAAGATCAATAAAATTAATAAACCTCTAGCCAGGGTAATTGAGAAAAAAGAGGAAGGCACAAATTACAAATTACCAATTTCAGAAATAAAGACAGAAAGTCACACCTCGTGATACGGATATTATAATGATAATAAGATAATAGATGAACAGTTTTAGGATCCCAAATCTCAATTTGATAACTAAGATCAAATAGATTTATCCCTTGAAAGACAAACTACCAAAATCTAAACAATGTCAAACACCATCTAAGGACACAGAAGTCCTTCCTAATTCTATGTGATTTGTGTGCATATGTTGGGGGGTGGGGTGTATTCCCAATGCCTATTACAGTGTTTCATTAATGATTGGGAATAAATAAAATTTTTCAAAAAAAATTAATAACCCAATTTTAGCTGCTCCACTTAAAGCCCAGGGACTTTAGCCTTACAGTTCAGAAGACTTATTAGACTGATCATCTAAAGAAAGAGCTATACTTTCTTCTGCAGCCTCAAAAGTAGAAAAAAAATTCTCCCACATTTTTCTATATGCCATCTCATTCATCACAATTAATTCTTTCCCAGAAAGAAAGAATGAATAAAGTTAGGGTAATTATTAGGATAAGATAATGTATTACTTTTTCATATATTTTAAGGGAGTGAAATTTTGAGCCAAAAGATACAGTAAGATGAGATGATTAATAGTTGGGGGGAGACTAGTAGAGTGAGGTAGTAATTATGAAATAATCTACTCACTGTATCATTTTCCCTCAATAACTCCACATGCAAACAAAAAAGGGAAGAAGAAATCAATACTAACAATTTTAGATGAACTATGCACTATTCAATAGGTTATAGTCTGCTTACTTTAGAGAAATTCCCAGATATCTTCTGTATGTTTCTTAGACTTTATTTTATGAAAAAAATACATTAGTTGTAAAATAATAAGTATGAGAATAAAACTTTATTTTTTTTAATTTTTTATTTATTTATGATAGTCACACAGAGAGAGAGAGAGGCAGAGACACAGGCAGAGGGAGAAGCAGGCTCCATGCACCGGGAGCCCAACGTGGGATTCGATCCTGAGTCTCCAGGATCGCGCCCTGGGCCAAAGGCAGGCACTAAACCACTGCGCCATCCAGGAATCCCGAGAATAAAACTTTAAACATTAATCATAGGATGCTATGTATGCTATATAAGCTAAGATATAAAACATTTTTTAAGTAAATGCTCACATAGAATGGTCCATAACACTACCTCATGTCATTATGCTACAAGCACATAGTTTGAAATGAAGATACTTATTCTGCATCACCTTCAGGTTGTGATGCACAAGTGCAAAAAGTACTTGTAATGGGCATATTGAACGTGGTAATTTATTATGGAATGGTTCTAATAAGCAGATACATCCCTAATCAAAAATATAATTTGCTTGGGGCGGTTGGGTGGCACAGTTGGGGAGATGTTGCATTAAGCACCTGACTCTTGATTTCGGCTTAGATCATGACCTCAGGGTCGTCAGATCAAGCCCTACCTTGGGCACCACGCTCAGCACAGAATATGCTTAAGACTGTCTCTCCCTCTCCTTTGCCCTTTATATCTCACTCCTGTCTCTCTTTCTCTCTAAAATAAATAAATAAATCTTATATATATAGTTTCTAATTTTTTTACCCTGTTAGTTCCTATTATTCCAGTAAGATGTATTCCACTCACTAATAGATAAAGGTATATAAATTCAAATATTCTGGTCAATTTTGTTGATTTTATAATTGCCCTCAGGTTTTAGAATCAACTTCTTTTAATTTTTCCGTTGTTATCCTTGTCAATGAAGAGAAAGTGAATTTGCAGAAAACCTATATTGAATTGCTACCTTTGTCCATTTTAACCTTAGAATATCAGTGAGAAGCTTGATGTGAAAATAATATTTAAAGAGGCATATATTGATAAAGTAGTAGAAATATAAAATTGAAATCCTTTATGCTATACATCTTAATTACAGTATTGAGATAAGAGAACATAATATATGGTGGAGTAAAGATGGGAAAAATATTTTGTGCTCATGAAATCTGAATGGCTGTGTATAGTTATTAGCCCCAAAGTTCTCTGCAAGTGAGAAACTTGCTCCAGATGTAACATATATTACTAATTAAATCAAGATATAGGGAACACGATGTCTTCTTAAATATTATGTATATAAATACAGTTTACAGTTTGAGAGTTCTCAGAGAGACCATCTGTGTAAATTTATATCCTGTTTCTTTATAATATATGTGCCTGTACTTCAGCCTAGAGTTCCTTTATAATTAATGTTTTTTCATTTAAAAATTCATTAAAAGGAAACTCAAGGAGTTCTTGTCTTCACTACTTTTCTCTATTTCAAAGAAGCTTTTTCCAAGCCATAATTTATGAGGTAATGTAATAATGCTCATTAGCCCAACAGAATTCTTAAAATTGTAGCAAAAAATAATTTGAGTCCTTTGGGTCTTCGGAAAGGAGGAATTGCAGAATTGAAGATTTTGTAATGAACATCTAATGTCTGCTACCAGCATCATGTTTAACTATCTGCTCTGAGTCTCTGACAGTATACAACAATCGCATCATGCATGTGATATTATTTTTGCAAGACTGACCATTCGAAATAATTTAGATAAACATTGCAAGGTCTGTCCTTCAATTAAAATGATTAGCTGAGACCCACATATTAAGGGAAGTAAGCCTGAAAATGGGTGTTACTGGCAGCACTGATCTTTAAGCATCACAGAGGTAAGAAACCTCCTCCAGCAAAACTCAGACTATGTAACAGAGCTGATCTGGTCCCAAATCATTGTTACCTCCCACCCTACTACTTTTTAAAAGAAGTAAAAGCAAATGAACTGTTCAAGAAACTTCCTTATTCTGCTCTGAAATTTTTAACCAGTTAGTCAAGGTTGACGGTGATACTGATGAATACTGATAATCAAGAGTTATGAGTAAAGCCATTTGATAAGTTAAAGACTTTCTTCACGAAGACCAAAGAAATAATGCTAAAAGAAACAAATAAATTTAAAAAAATAAAGGCACTATTAAAGATCAGGGGTACACACCCCCCAAAAAGCCACCATAACTAAGAGTTCACATTGATAATAATAAAAAAAACTTAGATTACCAAAGGATAAAGGTATTATAATTGTCAGATAAGGAATGTAAAACAGCATTTATGAAGTGTTTAAGAACATAAGACATAAAACCACAAGGATGGAGAATTTTTTATAAAAAATTATATATGAATTAGAAAGATAAAAGCAAATGGAAGTATGAAAAATTATAAACTTAAAAATTTAAACCAACATAACATTTAAACCAACTTAACTTAAAAAGTTAAGTACTAGATTAAACATTACTCAAGAAAAAATTATATACAGGAAGATAAATAAGAATAAATTACACAGAATGAAGTAGCAAGGCAAAGGAGATAGAAAACAGGAAGGAGGCAGGAAGGGATGTAAAGGATAGAATAAAAAATTCTACAATTGGAGTCCAAGGAGGAGTGAATTAAACAAATATGGTAAAGTCAGAATATAAACACATAGCATTTTTGGGTTTTCAATAACTAGAGAAAGGTACAATTTCAATACTTTAAGATTAAATAAAATCTTAAAAAAAAAAGGATGAGGACATAAACATTTGACATAGTGTAATCAGAAATCCCACAATTCACAAGTGGTTATAGGAACACTCAAAATAATGGAAACTGAATATTATATTTTTTAAAGATTTTATTATTTATTTATTTATTTATTTATTTATTTATTTATTTATTCATGAGAGGTAGAGAGAGAGAGAGAGAGAGAGAGAGAGAGAGAGAAGCAAAGACACAGACAGAGGGAGAAGCGGGCTCCTTGCAGGGAGCCGGATGTGGGACTCTATCCTTGGACCTGGGATCATGCCCTGAACCAAAGGCAGATGCTCAACTGCTGAGCCACCCAGGCATCCTGAAAACTGAATATTAGATTGTGAAACTTAATTTTAAAACTTAAAAATAGTAGTATTGAAGAGATACAGTTGCTAGCATTAATGCACACCACTTTTTTCCATAGACATGATATGAAATTCCATCAACTTCAAAAGCCTATGCATCCAAGTCAGTGCTGTCAGTCTGTGGCTCTCTTTGTTGCCAGAGTCACTCAGAAAATTGGCTCATTATGCTATCAAAATATGCTGTATGTACTGTGAATAAGCCTTTTGTGCAACAGGCGTGTTGGAATGCCAGAGTAGAGAGCAGGGCTTCCTCAAGCTTTCAAGAACAGGTCTGATAGTTACTTTTGTGCCTCCTTGCCAATGAATACTTGTAAGTTTGGAAAAGTCTAGTGTAAAACTTCGCTTCATTATGATATATACTTGGTGGTAAGATTGTGGGTAGGGAACCATGTGGGTTCCTCCTACCTTTAATCATCAGGGTCCACTAATGTTTACCAGAAGAATCCAGTAATTGCTGAGCAAAGAAATCAGCACAGGTCAGTTTACACACACACACACACACACACACACACACACACACACACACACACTCATTCACTCACTCATGTAATTCTATATAAAAGATAAAGTATTAGCCTATAATTTTAGGTTTTTAAGATGAAGAGTCGTTGGAATTACCATGGAGAAAGATTGTTAGCAAACAGTCATTTTCAAAATAACAAGTCATAAAATACCAATGAATTTTGTCTTCTTACTCCACATTAGCAAATATAGGTTCTTACGTTCCAATTAGAAAAATAAATATTTAAACATACCTATCTGTATGCTTGCAATGAAATGACTGAGTTTGACATGAGAGAGAAAGTTCAATCTGTATTGATTAAACATTTTGGAAACATTTTAACTTTATCATAGCACATAGCTTAAATTTTTTTAAACACAATGCAAAAATCAGTTTTCTGTCTTACTTTAACTTTTTAAAAAAACATTAGCCAAATTGATAATTTTCATATTTCATTGAAATGTCATCTAAATATATTTTAGCTAATTTCCCAGATTATATTCATTCTCCCTTGACAGAAATTACTCATGGCTAAAGATAATCACATCAGTAATACCCAGGCTCGCAAAATAAACTCATCCAAAAAAACAAACGAACAAACCAAAAGCAACAAAAAATTCCTAATGCCATAAATAGCAAGACTGTTGGAATAATTAGCTGGCTTTAAAAGGACACAGTTAATTGGATATATAGAAAGAGAATAAATAAGTATAGTCGTATTTTTAACATAGCAAAATAGCATATTCTTTTGATTTAAGGTGATACTACTGCTTTGGATGACTTGCCTCCTTATTAACGACTCAAATAGAGATCCACTCTCTCTTAAAACACTTGAGATAGGATATGGTTCAGATTTCAAAATCCTCAGAATTAGAAAGATACGCAGTATATAAGTAATGCTGACAGGATAGACAGGGGTATATTGACATTTCCTCAACAGAACTTGTGAAATACCACACTGTAAGTGAGACACATAAGGATTCTAGGTTGCCTTCCTCAGGTTAGGTCAGGCTTATCTGTCAAGCAGGTTATGAAACAAACAAACAAACAAACAAACAAAAACAAAACAAAATGGAGAAACCCTTTATTTCTTAGACATTGAAATTCAGAATTATAGATGGAGAATGTAGATGTAAGTTCCTTTTTTTATAAGCTTTCCTTCATTTCACAATACCTACATAAAGGTTCAAGAGAAGACTAGTTATCATCCCTAAGAGTTTCTATATTTACTATACTTGCTATCCATTGTTATACACCCTCACCTTCCATTGCAGCCAATGCCATAGGAACCCTATTATAATTTCAGTTTGTCCCTTCGATATAAGGACTAAAACTCACACTGTGTGACATCTTCCACCAAGCTTTATATTCCCAGATCCATAAGGTTCTTTCTAAAAATAGTTACTTCAAAAGAAATAAAATTGAATTTCTATTTTACAATTAATTGTGTACCTCATACCCAACAAATTTTTGGTTGACTTTGAGTGCAAAAATAAAGTCAATGCACAACAGTAAGTGAAAGTGGATTTTCTTAACTGCTTTTTAAAAAAATGTATAGGAATTTTTTTTTAATGTACTACTTTCTAGAGGGGAAATCACACACATTTCTATGATGGCTATTCTGGGTAATTGTTTTTCTTTTTGTTGTAACCTATTTTTAACTTTTCACACTTTAAAAAAAAACTTCAGTTGGGACTGATTTGTTTAATCATTAAATTTAAATTGGCTGTTGGGATTGTGCTTGGTCATTTGATAGACACATAATAATTTTGTAAAATCAAGTATCTCTGAGTGCCAGAACTCTAAGTTCTCCTTGCATATAAATATTTAATAATTGCAACATAAATGGGTAAATTCAGGTTCTTTTATCATTTGTGGGTCGGGTAGTCTGTTTAACATTCTGGAACTGTCACGACCAAAGTGGCTTCTAGGTTATCTCCATTCAAAATTATTGCTCCTCCTCTGGTTCTATTTGTTTTCTTAACAATGGTATTTCAATGATATAAATTGCTACCTTAATTTTATAGAAACTTCTATTAATAAGTCACATGCTATCTGGATAAGCTGTTTTTAAAAATACAAATAAAAATTACATAACAAAAATGTTTTCTTAGAGACTATAAGTTCTGTATTTTCTCCCAAGATAATGATTCTTTCTCATTTACTTTGTAACCTTGTTCTTCCTGGAAAATATTGTTGCTGCCGATGTGTGACTATGAGTGAAAATTAAATCCAATTTAGACAAGTGAGATTTGAGCTTACTGAACACTATTTCTTGTGCTGAACATTATTTGTAATCAATCTTTCCAACTCTTCCAAATTATTTGAATGATGCTGGAAAACTAAGGCCTAAACAGACAAAACAGAGCTCCAGACATTCAGGAGCTCAAAGGAAGAGAGGAAAATACAAGATTCATGTGCTTCTAGGACTGGGAAGGAAGATTCACATTCAGGAATACAAATGGAGGACTCAAGAAAGCAAATAGAGGAAGAGCCTCCTGCTTTTGAAGCAGTGAATCCTTATGTAGATCTTGTATTAATCAAGGTAAAAAGAACTAAGAAAGTGAGTAAAAAAATAATAAAACAGTACTAAGTGTCTTTCAATGATTCATAATCTGACCAAACAAGATATGTACACATTAAACAGAATTAATTAATTATTCATAATAAACTTTGTGTTTTTAAGGTGAAACTATGAGTTCAGACTAAAAGTTCTATGGAAATATTGATGTAGATATAGATATTGGTATGAAATGATCAAAGTGAACATCTTTGAAGTGAAAAATAAAAATATGAAAGTCATAAAATAAGGCACCTGGGTGGCTCAATTGAATAAGTGTCTGCCTTTGGCTCAGGTCACATGGTCTCAGGGTCCTAGGATCGAGCTCCACATGGGGCTCCCTGCTCAGCAGGAAGTCTGTCTCTTTTTTTTTCTGCTGCTCTTCCTCCTTGTGCTCTCTCTCACTCTTTCTCTCTCTCTCAAATAAATAAATAAAATCTTAAAAAAAAAGAAAGTAATAAAGTAAAAATGAAAATTGGGTAAGGGGTGAATGGTACATTAGAAGATGAGCTTAAGAGAACCCTACTAAATAGAATCAATTGGTGAGCTGGGAGATTAGACAAGGAATCTCAGAGAACACATCATGGTGTGTGTGTGTGTGTGTGTGTGTGTGTGTGTGTGTGTGTGTGTAAGAGAGAGAAAGAGAATAAAATTGAACTTAACACACACAGAAGACAAATACATTTCCATCATCCATCAGTTCCTGTTATGCATGAATAGGACAGCAGGCAATAGGGAGAGTAGTTGGGAAGATATACAAAGAAATACTTTTTTAAAAAATTGTCTATAATTGAAAATAAAGCATAAGTTCTTACATTTTCCTTGTCAACCCAAGATAAGAAAAGTCAATTTAAAATAATGCATACTGGGACACCTGGGTGGCTCAGTGGGTGAGCATCTGCCTTTGGCTCAGGTTGTGATCCCAGGGCTCTGGGATCAAGTCCCACCTTGGGCTCCCTGCATTGAGTCTGCTTTCTCCCTCTGCCTGTGTCTCTGCCTCTCTGTGTGTGTCTCTCATGAATAAATAAATAGAATCTTTAAAAAAAATAACCCATACCTTTCATGTACGAATGAAATTTTAGAATTCAAAGAAGTTGTTTCACTGAAAGTTCCATGGGATGGTATAGGATTAGAAACAACTATTAAATTAATAACAAACAGAGAGTCAACTGAATTCTCATCAGTAACCTTAGATATAAGATTTGGAAGGAATTTCTTTATGTTTCTGAAGTAGAAAGATTTAACTAGAACACTATACTAAACCAAACTAACACTGAATTATGAGAACTCAAAAAAAATTAAAGCATCCCCAAATATACAACATTTCTTACTCATCCATCACCCAATTGAGCAATTTGCTAGAGGATACACTTTGAAAAAAGGAACAATGACTCTAAAAGAGATATTTTACAAGAAATAGTGAAGAACAATAAAACCAGTGTAACATATACTTTGCCTTAAATAAGAGTGGTTTAGAAAAACGAGAACTTTAATGTAAATTTAATTAATTGATGATCTCAATGTAGAATAGGTTCTTCAGCCCAGTGATATTAAGAGATGGCAGGAGGTGGGAGGAAGAAAAAAAATAAATTCTAGGAGTTTTGATTTGTATGATACAAATATAAAGAAAATGATGAACAATAAAGCAATAAAACATAGAAATATCAAATCTTTAGGGGCACCAGAGTGGCTCAGTGGCTGAGCGTCTGCCTTTGGCTCAGGTCATGATTCTGGGTCAGCGGATCGAGTCCCACATTTGGCTCCCTGCAAGGAGCCTGCTTCTCCCTCTCTCTATGTCTCTGCCTCTCTCTGTGTCTCTCATAACAAATAAATAAAAATCTTTTAAAAAAGAAGATATCAAATCTTAAACATGAATGTTAAAATTTCAAGTGCAATCATTTCAAAAGTATTTAGATGTTATACTTTTATTTATTTTTTAAGATTTATTTATTTGAGTGAGAGGGAACATTGTGGGGGGAGAGACAGAGGGAGAGGAAGAGAGAATCTTTAAGCAGGCTCCATACTGAGTGAGGAAACTGAAGTGAGGCTTGATTCCATGACCCTGAGATCACCACCTGAGCTAAGCCGAAACCCAGTCGGATGCTTAACTGACTGAGCCTCCCAGGCACCCTGAGATATTAAACTTTTAGCACATTAAAGAAGAAAATGGAACTATGAAAACTACATGAGTTAATCAAAAGATAAGAATAACATTTTTTTAAGCAGAGAAAATAGAAAACATAAAATATGTTGCCAGTGAAATAGTCTAAGTATCTCAGTAATCACAATGAAATGAATATCTAACAATTAACAATATAAGTGCTTAGTCACATATAGGGCTTTAAAAAATGTGATCCTGTTTCCTGCTTAAAAGAATTATACTTAGAAAATAATGGCTTATAAGTGTTGGTACTAAAGAAGGAACAAAGTGTATAACCGGTACATGTAAACACACACTCATACACACAAACAATCAGATATGTTATTATCAATGTTAGAACAGAAGGAATATTAGTTAAATACATTTAAGAGGACAAATAGTTATCTTTATACTTAATAAGATCTATAATCCTTCAAAAGATGCGTGCATTCATTCAATATATGACACAGAAAATTTATATTATATTGGGCATTTTGGCCTCTAGGAAGAAAGCAGGTAACAGACCTAATTTCACAGAATTGTGAAATAAAGAATGGAGTTTCTTTAAACAGAGAAGGCAAGGACCACAGGAAGAAAGGATAGTAGCAATGACACGTTGGAGTCTGAGATCTTAGCTTGGGGCATGTTTTCTTTTCTTTTCTTTTCTTTTTTTTTCTTTTCTTTTCTTTTCTTTTTTCTTTTCTTTCTTTTCTTTCTTTTTTCTTTTCTTTTCTTTTCTTTTCTTTTCTTTTCTTTTCTTTTCTTTTCTTTTCTTTTCTTTTCTTCTTCTTTTCTTTTCTTTTCTTTTTTTTTTTCTTTACCTGCCCAGAACAGCAAGTTTTTTGTTTGTTTTCCTTTGGTATATTGTTTTATTGGAGTTCAATTTGCTAACATATTGGGGCATGTTTCTTTTGAGTTGTCTGGAAGCAGACCAAGTACAGATGTCTATTTTAGATGATATTGCATACACTTCAATTATGTCATTGATTTCAAATACAAGTTTTGTTAGTGATTGTGATAATAAGCAAGTACCATATGAAAGTTAGCCAGAAATAGCAAATAAGGGTGACTTTAACCAATATGATTCTGACATTTGAGAAGCTGTGAAGTGATTAACAGGCACACATGTGCTTTTAGTATTTATTTAATTGTGGTTAATTTTTTCTATTTTATATGTATTAATTTTTTCAAAAAGGTTGCTGATTTGTTAGGGCATACATCTTTATTAAGGTGTTTGGCCTAAGCACTCTTACCTATTTCTTTTGGCCTAGGGTCCCTATGAAAAACTACTGAGATACTAAAGTTACTGTGATCAGAGAAAGTTTGGAAAACTGATCTAAATTATTAAAATTATACTTGAGAGAACCAAAGTACTAAGTTTCCAAACTGAAGATTTCTAAGTATAGTTCTCATACATTATTCTCTTAACTCTAAACCTATCCTTCCTCTACTCCGGAATACCAAGTAAAATTTTATTCTTTTACTATATTTTGTTATGAAGGGGAGTAATTTACACAGTGTCCTCTTTCATAAACGTGTACTAGATGGAACGTCTTAGGACTTATCATTGAATGTAAATAAGGAGAAGTAATGTTTTGTTCCCTTCACCCACTAAGGTTATCTCCCTAATGTCTATCTATCATTTGTGATTCATTTGGCAGGAAAAATAAGCCTATATGCATAGTCTAGCAGAAAGCAGTTGTTAAGCACTGTACCATACAATTATACCAGTTGATGATACCGTGGGCCCAAACATGGATAGAGAACAGAGATAGAAAGAGCATGGGGAAACCACATCTTGTTGTAACACAGAGTTCGAGACTAGGAACCAGAGCATGATCTCTACCACAATCTAGCTGTGTTACCATGGACAACCCATTTAGTCTTCAGGGTCTCAGTTTTGTTTTCATATGGAAAATGTTAATTCACATACTTATCAATCTAAGAATAATTTATCAGTATATAGAATATTTAGAGGAACTTCGTAATAAAAATAAACAGTATATACTCTAAGTTACCATGAAATCTATTAGGCCAAATTAGGACATACCATTATTTTTTCTTTTAAAATTACTTAAGATTGTGGAAAAAACTCCATACTCTTTGGCTTAGTGTGAGTCTATCATAGCCTTTTATTAATTGGCCATTATTTAATTTTGCAATTTTGTCTTCTACCAAAAACTATGCCACATTTTTAGCAATGTATATTAATGTTTTATGTGGTTTCACTTTTCCATGCCTTGATTTTAAATAACTGATTTGTTAATATATTAATGAATGAAGAAAACCACACATAAAATCCAATAATGTCCAGCAGAATGTATTGCAATATATGTAAGAGAATCAAAATGTGCTTTGGAAATTTAGAAAAATAAGAGCTATTAAAAATTATTCTTTTCAAAACCACAATGAGATACCACTTCACACCAGTGAGAATGGGGAAAATTAACAAGGCAGGACAACAAATGTTGGAGAGGATGTGGAGAAAGGGGAACCCTCTTGCACTGTTGGTGGGAATGTGAACTGGTGCAGCCACTCTGGAAAACTGTGTGGAGGTTCCTCAAAGAGTTAAAAATAGATCTGCCCTACGACCCAGCAATTGCACTGCTGGGGATTTACCCCAAAGATACAGATGCAGTGAAACGCCAGGACACCTGCACCCCGATGTTTCTAGCAGCAAAGTCCACAATAGCCAAACTGTGGAAGGAGCCTCAGTGTCCATCAACAGATGAGTGGATAAAGAAGATGTGGTCTATGTATACAATGGAATATTACTCAGCCATCAGAAATGACAAATACCCACCATTTGCTTCGACGTGGATGGAACTGGAGGGTATTATGCTGAGTGAAAAAAGTCAATCAGAGAAGGACAAACATTTGGTCTCATTCATTTGGGGAATATAAAAAATAGTGAAAGGGAATAAAGGGGACAGAAGAAAAAATGAGTGGGAAATATCAGAAAGGAAGACAGAACATGAGAGGCTCCTAACTCTGAGAAACGAACAAGGGGTGGTGGAAAGGGAGGTGGGTGGGGGTGTTGGGGGTGACTGGGTGACAGCAGTGAGGGGGGCACTTGATGGATGAGCACTGGGTGTTATGCTATATGTTGGCAAATTGAACTCCAATAAAAAAAAAAGATTGTTCCCATGATTGTTGTCTTGCTATAGATGATTGTTGCCATTATTACTAAATGGGGTTGGTAATAACAATTAACAGGCTGAATGCCTTCCATTTGGCAAACCACCCTTTGCCTTTCTCCACCTTCCTCTCTAACAACAAAGTGGTTAATGGGAAACCATAGTTGATCAGTCAGAAGAAATGGATGATATTAGAGTTTTTATTTACCTAACTTTCTTACCATGTTGTATCTGTTGGGCTTCACCCTCCATGGAAAATCATGGTTCCTACTGAGAAGCCTCACTATAAAACTTTATCAGATCTTCCCTTCATTCTTTCAAGTAAATGGATCATAATCCTTCTGCTCTTATAAGGTTTACATTTTTACACTTTATGTTGTGGTACCATTCAATTACTGATAGAAATGAGGAGTCTTCTAATTTTAGCACTGACCTGTGAAGAGCTTAGGATTTGTCACTGCCATTCTTATAGGAAAACAGCAGAAATATTTGAACAGTAATGACTTTTCTTGGATCAGTCAGAGAGCTGAATTAGCAGCACAAATTTCCACACTGAAATCTACAGAAATAGCTGAATCCAGACAGTAACAGCCAAGATCTGCTTACTTGGAACAGGAGTTGCTAGAGAGAAAACCTAGTAAGAAAACTTAAATAATATTTTGAATGACTGATGGAGACCAAGTGTGGCTTAGTGAGAGTAAGAACCTCCAGAGGTGCTGTCCTGTGGGCCCCCATACTTTATGGTCTTCATTGAAGGTCTTCATGATACACATGTTAGAAAAATACCTTTTTGGCTTTGGCTGAGAAATAGTATTCATTTAAATGCTCAAAGCATTCTCCATAACAAAGTGTTTATCAGACTTTTCTTCTAGATGGGAAAGAACCCTGAGTTCCCAACTATCCCCCTCTGCCAGGTCCCTGTAGCTTTCTTTTCTTATTAAGAGAGTGAAGGAAGCTCGACCACTGGTCACAGTCCTGAGATACGGGCCCACTGAAAAACTAATAGTTAATTATTAAGATTAGAGAGTACTCCCCATTGACACACACACAGATTACCTCTAAACCAATAGGACTCTAGTCAAGAACACTAGTTTAAAGCTAAATGAGCTTTAAGATACAGACACTCTGAGAAAGAGTTTAGGAAGTCCAAAGTTGAAAGCAGAGATAAAAACAAATGCATCAGAAAAATTTGAAGCTTCTGGCACCTATAACTACAAAAATTATTAAACACAGCCCAACTTTTAGCCAGATTAATATAGCTTCACCTTAAAGGCCTATTTACCTCAGTTTCTATTACTTAATACAGGATGTCTGAATTTAACAAAAAAATCATGAAGCATGCTAAGCGATAATTTAAGGAAAGGAAAAAAAACTGCAGTACAAAAGATAAAGTCAACATCAGAAATAGACTCATAAATGATGCAGATTTGTAAATTATCAGACAGAAAATTTTAAATAACTGTGATGAACACAGTGAGAACTCTAAAGGAAAAAAGTAGACAACTTTCAAAAACATACAGGTAACATAAGCAGAGAAACAGAAATTGTAAAATAGAATCAAAATGTTAGGGGGAAAAAAGCCTGAAACATAATTGAAGAAGGCCTTTGAGAGGCTCATCTGAATATTGGACCCACTGGAAGCAAGTGTTAGACATCTTGAAGATAGTTCAATAAAACTTCCCAAGAAATGTGGGAGATTTTCAAAAGGTGTGATATACACATGATTAAAATATGAGAGGAGAAGAAAGAATTGAGCAGAAGCAATACTTGAAACAATAATAGCCAAGAGCTTTCCAAAATTGATTACAGACACCAAACCACAGGTTTAGTATTAGTATTCTCAGAGAACAACAAGCAGTATAAATACTAAAGAAAACAAAACAAAAACCTGGATTTCTTTTTTTTTTATTTATGATAGTCAGAGAGAGAGAGAGAGAGAGAGAGAGAGAGAGAGGCAGAGACACAGGCAGAGGCAGAGGGAGAAGCAGTCTCCATGCACCGGGAGCCTGATGTGGGATTCGATCCCGGGTCTCCAGGATCGCGCCCTGGGCCAAAGGCAGGCGCCAAACCGCTGAGCCACCCAGAGATCCCAAAACCTGGATTTCTATATTTAGGAACATTATCTTTCAAAAATGAAAGAAACATAGACATTATCTAGTGTATATGTGGGTATGCGTGCACACCCACACACACTCTGATGGATTAATCATTACTAGAACTTCCTTGCAAGAAATGTTAAAAAGAAGAAGTGCTTTAAACAGAAAAAAAAAAAAAAAGATATAGAGCAGGAACTTAAACTACATAAAACAGAAAAGTGTTAGAGAAAAAAATAAAAGAAAAATAAAATATTTTCATTTTGTCATTTTAAAAGGATTTAGAAGATAACTATATAGAGTAATACCAGTTTTGATGTATTACTGTATGGTTATAGCATGTGGCTAAGTAAAATGAATGAGAGCAAAAATCATAAGAATGGAGGATTTGAGACTACATGCTATGAGGTAGCTACACCACAAGTGAAGTGGCATAGTATTATACGAAGGCAGATTTAAATTAGTTAAAAATATATGTTGGAAACTCTAAGGCAACCAGTAAAACAAATTTAATTTATATATATAGTTGATATGCCAAAAAAGGAAAGAAAGTAGAACCATATAGACAGGTCAATTATAAACAGACAAGACAAAAATATGAGAGTGGAAGGAAAAGGAGAAACAAAGAACAAATGCAATAAACAGGTATGAACGTGGTAGTTTTTAATTCTATTATATAAATAATTAACTACAAGTTCCAAACAAGTAGAAATAAATAATCTGAATAGCCCTTCATCTGTTAAAATTGTTGAATCTACAACTAATAACATTCCAAAACCGAGTCATCAAGCCCAGATAGTCCCATTGTTAAAGTATACCAAATATTTAAGTAAGAAGTGACATCAATTCTCTACAATATATTCCAGAACATAGAAGGAGAGGAAGTGCTTTCTAACCCATTCCATATGGCCAGCATTACCTTATTACCAAAACCATACAAAGACATTATGAGATAATAGAACTATAGGCCAATTCCGTCATGAACATAGCTGCAAATATCCTCAACAAAATATTAGCAAATTGAGCCCAACTGTATATAAAAAGACTCATATGCCACAACCTAAGTGGGATTTGTTCCAAGGATGCAAGTCTGGTTGAACATATGAAAATCAATTAATGTAATTCACTACATCATTAGTCTTCAGAAAAAAAGTGATCGTATCAATTGACACAGAAAAAATAGTTGAAAAAATCCAATTTCCATTCAAAATTAAAAAAAAAAAAAAAACAAGACCTCTCTCAGGTAACTACAAATAGAGTGCAAATTTTTCAATTTGGTAATGAATGTCTACAGAAAACCTATAGCAGACATCATATTTAATGGATAAAGACCAAACACTTTACTCTGAAACCTGGAATAACCAAGGGTGTATCTTACCATTCCTACTCAGCTTTGTACTGGAAATCCTAGATAATTCAATAAAACTAGAAAAAGAAATATAAGTTATTCACATAAGGAAAAAATATAAAACTGTCGATATTCACACATGATGTATTTGTCTATGTTGAAAGTCCCAACAAATCATAAAGCAAAACAAAACTGCTGGAACTAACTGTGATTATAGCCAGGTCACAAAATACAAGGTTGATATAGAAAAATCAATTGCTTTCGTATATACAAGCAATGAGCAATTGAAATTTGAAAAAAGACTTGAAAGATAATAAAATGAAACTAAGTGCCTATGCATAAATCTAACAAAATTTCTATATGATCTATATGTGGAAAATGATGAAGGAAATCAGTTAAGATCTTAAGAAATGAAAAATATACCATATAAATCTCCATTCCCCCCAAATTGACATATAGGCTTAGCACAATTCCTTTCGAAATCTTAGTAAGAGGGACACGTGGGTGGCTCAGTGGCTGAGCGTCTGCCTTTGGCTCAGGTCATGATCCCAGGGACCTGGGATCAAGTTCTGCATCAGGTTCCCCACAGGGAGCCTGCTTTTCCCTCTGCCCATGTTTCTGCCTTTCTCTCTCTCTCTCTGTGTATCCCATGAATAAATAAATAAAATCTTTGGGGGAAAAAAAGAAATCTCAGTCAGATTTTTGTAGTTACAACAAACAAAATTATTCTAAGATTTATATGGAAAGGCAATAGAACTAGAATAGCTAAAACAATTTGTAAAAAGAATAAAGCAGGATGAATCAGTCTATCCCATTGTAGGACTTATATAAAGTAAAAGCTAAAGTAGTCAAGATTGTGTGGCGTCAGTGGAGAGACAGACACATAGATCACAGGAGATCTCTTTACATTTTCTGCCCAAACATGCATATCCACAAACATACTCCCCAGACTTCCTTGTTAGAATTTTCGAATTGTGTTCAAGTCCCTGACCATCCAGTGAAATCATCATCCACAGCCCATGAATCGATATATATGTGTATTTCTGGGCATTTCTCTAGCTGAGCAATCTGAACATCTAGCTATACTGCCGAAGCTGTCTGCTTTCAGATGGTACCTGAGTGTCATATAACACCATCTGGAAAACAGCTCTGAGTTTTCTCACTTTCAATCAACTGTTTGTGGATGATGGCTGCAACTAAACGCACCTTCACAGACAGACCTGAAAGAGTGTTTGATTAAATAACTGATTATTACAGCCTAACCAAGCTGACACATAAAACTAACCATCACACCATCTGAGAAAATACTGAGAGGCATGTTAGGGATTCTATAAAAAGAAAAGCAGTTGATAAGAGCAGATGTTTGGAAAAGAGAAAAGGAGGTTAATGGAAGTGAAAACAATTTGACACTATTTTCACTTTAAGAGTTAATTTCTGGCGAGGGCTAGAGGAAATCATCAGATCTGAAGCGACTAAAACCTCTGTCATTGATAACGCCTCTCCATTGCTGTAAATTCATTCAGGGTTCATAACAACCTCATAATTTGAATTACTTTTGTCTCGCTTTAGGTACAGAGATGTAATTATGCCAAAACCACACAGGTAGTTAGTGGCAAAGGTAGGATGTAGGCCCCGTCTCACTGTAGAGTCTGGTTTCTTAATTATAAGCAACACAGCCTCTCAGATAAAAAGAAAACTTCTAGGTTTTTAGTACTTAGGTTGAGGGCTTCCGATGGCTTTGTTTTATCCACCTCCCACTTTCTAGCTCTACCAGCTCAGTTTCAACTTTCTTGGCAAGTCTATACCATCAGTGTTCACAGCATAGAGTTGAGTTGCAGCACATGACCTCCATGAAGAATAGTTGTGCGAGCAGCAGTGTCTTTCATGAGTAAAAGATAGAGAAAACAGAGAATTGTGAAATGCACAAAAAGTTTAATTCTTGTTCTAAATCTTTCCATTTAATGGGCCAGCTGACTACTTAACAAATGGTTTTCAACCTCAGCTTCATTTTTCATTTTCAAGCGTATGAATACTTTCATTTATTCACTCTCTCTCTCTGGTGTTTCCAGACCACACACAGCCTTCTGAGGAGAGTTGATCCAAAACTTTCTTTGTCCTCTGCTCAGTGTCTACTTTGAAAAACCAACATACAGAGAAAAACAAACAAAACAAAACAGCAAAACAAAAAACACAAAACACACACAGCAAAACCAAAACCAAAATACACCAGTATTAACACTCCTGATCTACTTTTGCTAATCTGTAGTCCTAACTTGTCAGCTGTGGTGCAAATCCCACAAAGCAAATTCTATGTAAGTAATAGAGAACCCCAAAGGATATTTTGGGAGAAGTGTGCACTTTTTCCTGCAGGTGATGCAGAGTAATTAAATATTTCTCTGCAAGAAGGTGCTATGTTTTCTTTCTATTCCTTGTTGGATCAGTCTATCCAACATATACAAATAGGAAAGACCGGATCATTAGGACACTTAACTAACTTTTAATTATATTTCTATTTATCTTATTTTGGGTCATTTGAGTACAAGCAGCTCTTCTAGGTAACTAGATCCATTGCTGATGAAAGCTAAGCAGAAATGCTCTGGGGGTTATTAGAGAGAAAGGGAATTAGAGTAAAATGCACTATGCATTATGGTAGAAGTGATGTAGCTATTGAGAAATTAAAAACATCTTTACAAGGAAAATTTCTAGAGAGCTGCTTCCTATTGCCTTTGTGTCTGACCCTTTGAAAACTATTTTCACACTGGTATTGTTTCCTGGCAAGAGACATAATGGCAGGAGAAAAGGAGTATAGGTAGAAGTTATCTTGCTTAAAAATGGAAACCTCTAAATGATTTTTAAAAAATGACTAGCCTGAAACTCAAAGACAGAACTTTAAAGTTGTGTTTATTGCATAAGCTCTGAAGTGAGAAGTTATTTTTTCATTCTGAATTGACTTAAGGCCAATGAGATTGAATTCTTTAATTTCCTGTTTCAGCATTAAATGTGAAATTGTGCATACATGTACTCTAATTAAAATCAGTAACATTTGTTTTACAGAACAACTTTCCAGAGAATAACTTTATAGGCTACTGTGATTAGCCTTTACTTCAAATGTAAAATTAAATTGTATAATTTTTCTTCA
This sequence comes from Nyctereutes procyonoides, assembly GCF_905146905.1. Lineage (NCBI taxonomy): Eukaryota > Metazoa > Chordata > Mammalia > Carnivora > Canidae > Nyctereutes > Nyctereutes procyonoides. Next base: position 5,745,674 of record NW_026575030.1, on the reverse strand, counting down.
TTGTTTTTCTGCTGCAGGAAAACATAATGGCATTCACTATTTTTATGCAGCAACTGTTAAAATTTCAATAAGCACATTAGCTAAAAATGTGAAGGAATATACACTTTTCTAAGCTATGTTTAACACTTTGTTGCAGGAATATTAACACACCACTGTGTTCCATACTATATATATATATATAGTATGTATAATATATATATATATATATATATATATATATATATATATATATATATATATGAATGATAGCAAAGGCATCTGGGAAAGAAGGTCCCATAGAACATATTTTACTGGGGGGTTCAGCTTCCTTTTCATCCCATGAAATTGAAACAGACACCGCATGTCTTTGAGCCCAGGTTCCACCTTATATAAAATAAAGGAATATGACCTATCACTCTAAGTGTGTTACAAGAGCAAAATGACAGTGTTTATGTGACACGATTTACACAAAATCCAGAACATAATGGTGACCGGTATTTTTACTTTCTGCCTACGTGAAATAAGGATTTCTCAATTTTGCTTACTTAGTTTTCATAACTGATGTATTAAGAATGTGATTTTTGTTAACATGAGCTCTTAAAGCACTGTAATAAAATCTCAGTCTTCATTAATGAAGATGTTAAGGTATTCCACTGATTTTTTTTCAATTCTCCTGGGAGCTCTTGGATAGGTTTTCATTTTGTTAAGTCCTGTCCTGCCCCAGATCAGTGTATTCTAACCTCCTTTCCAGGAAGTTGTAACAACACCAGGTTGCTTCTCACTGACGTATTCCAGCACCACTTCACATACCTTCCAAACCCAACACTTCCACTTTTTTATGACAAGATTTAAAAACGGGCAAGTGTTATCCATGTGAAAGAGCACTGAGACCTTTGAGATAAAAGCATCCATGGCTATGCTTAATTTTGGTAGCAGCCTGTGTTGGGACATAGAATAAACATCTGTGGAATTGAATTAACCAGACTATAAGCAGTAAATATTCCTCTTTGCACTTGGCAACCACCACCTATCTCTGCCCACAGAGAGTTTGCAGTCACATCATGGAAGTGTCTCATAAACATGAAATAATTAGACAATAAAGTTTTACTTGGCTTCATATGCTTTACACAAGCACTGCTGTTTGGAAAAAAGACATGATCTCTGCTGATTTAGACAATCAGAAGGGCATCTTAAAAGGCAGGATGGCTAAAATACTAATGCTTAGAAAGGGGGAAAAAAAAAAGGAATGCGTATCTGAGCATAGCATGTGAATGTGAATTTTCCCAATACTTTTGATCAATATTTTCAATCTATTCAGGATAACTACATATGTTTTGTCACTTCAAACAATTTCTCATTTCCTTTTCTTTTTCTGTCCTTAATTAGTTCCCAAAGTAAAGGGGACAATACTACCAAATACTCTGGACTGCTTAATCTTAAACTTACCTTGCACTCCCACAGGAAGGAGAATCTGTAGACTATATGGGTATCTTTAGAGACATTCCAAACACACTAAATGTGTTACTTGCATCCTACAATCTTCCAGCTCCTTTTCCCCTACCAGCTGTGTTTTCAACTAAGCCATCACAGTTTGGCATATATTTTCCCAAATCTTGACATATTATATTGTTTCATGTCTTGACACAAAATCTCTGAGATGCCTTACAAGGAGAAAAGCCTGCAATTTACAAGGCTCAACTAATTACCGGTGTGTATAAATTCCCAGGCTCAGTTTGAACTGTATCTCCTTGCAAAATGAAATGGCAGAGGCTGCTAGACAACCACCCATAGTAAGATATGATCCTGACTTGGTATATGACTTTTTAAAAATAATTTAAACTAATAATAAATAAGGAATTGTACAAACAAAAGGATAACTCCCATTAGAATTGAAATATAGTCTGGTGGCTCATTTCAAAATTTATTTTCAGAGAAGTAGCAGAATGAAATAGAGTAAATGGCAACCAATGAACAGATCTGTAGAAGGAATTTCTGTATGAAAAAGGAACTCAAAGAAACTGTAACATTTGGTTAACCCAATCTTTGCTTTAAATAGATGGAAATGGTGAGTCACAGAAAGATCTAAGGATTTGCCACACACCTAGAAAATGGCTGAGAGTGATTATAATCCGTTTATCTTTATATTCAGCCATTTTTATAATTAATCTAATTGTAATTAGTCTAATTGTAAAGATATCAAAATTAAAAATTTACTTTGTCTCCATAATAAGTAGTTACAAAATTTGGCAGTATGAAACTTGACTTAGGTTGAAAACAATGATTGTATATATGAGTGTTTTTAAAAGATTTTATTTATTTATTCATAAGAGACACACACAGAGAGAGAGAGGCAGAGACACAGGCAGAGGGAGAAGCAGGCTCCATGTGGGGAGCTCAATGTGAGACTCGATCCTGGAACTCCAGGATCACACCCTGAGTCGAAGGCAGACACTTAACCTCTGAGCCACCCAGGTGTCCCTGTATATATGATTATAATATATAGTGAATGTATCTGGAGAATAAAATTTTCAAATATTAATTAAACTAAACTAAAATAAAAAGTATTACTCTTTAGATAAGAAATACATTATACATTTAAAATTTAAAAATACAAGAGACTCAGCTTACGTTTCAATGTTAATTTATTCACTTATTTGTTTATTTAAAAAAAAGTATTTGGAGTTTCTATATGGAGCAGGCCAAATAAGAATTCTCCACCCAAGTGTCTCAAGTGCCTTTATTCAGAGCATCTATGAGCTTCTGATATAGACCAATGAGAGATATGCAGGAATAATTTAATATTTTGTTCAATAGATGTTTTTTTAAGCAATGACTGTGTGCTTACTGTTAGTGGTAAATGAAGTAGACACATTCCCACTCTCACGGGGTTTATACTCTACTGGGGAGCAACAGATGTTAAACAGGTAAACCAGTATGTCAGTTATTACAAATTGGGAATGAGGTATAAAAGTGATAGACTAGGAGTCAGGAGTAAATGTACTAAGTGAGTGTGAGCACAGAAGGCAACCTGAGGGCTACTTGTATAGGGCAAGGGGAGTTCTGTGGGAGGTCTGTGGAGATAAAATTTAAAGTGAAATGTAAATAATGAGGATAATTCAGCTATGGGGGAGAATATAAGGGTGGTATTCCACTCAGAGGGAATGGCAAGTTCAGAGGCACTGGGTTAAGGAAATAACAGTGTGTTATAGGAACTAAAAGGAGGTAATAATGGCTGGATGTTACTTAATTGGAAGAGAATGGCTCGAAATGAGAATGATAGCTCAAGAGGAGTAAGATTATCCTAGAGGAGAAATTTAGAATTTGGTTGAAGTAAAATGGGAATTATATAAAGGCTTTGTTGGTTTGCAAGTTCCTTGGAGGCATCGTGGGTATAATCTGAAAACAGTCTCCATACACAGAGGGCAAGGAAAGACTAAGAGTAGACTGCCTTACACTGGAAGATGGCAGGCTTCATAAGCACGGGAACATACTGGGCTTGTCTTGAGCAGTGGCAGGACAAATAGACCTCCACACTTGCCCATCAAATCATGAAAATTCATAGAAAGGTCTTAACTGGGTTCAGTCATGCATTCAGTTCAGATGATCTCAGCACCAAATCACCTTGCAGTAGCCTCTGGGGGTAGGGGAGGCAAGTGGAGCCCACATTCCCAGAACAGAGGAGGAGAGGAACCTTTGGTTGCCTAGGGTCCAACTCACAGGTCAATTGACAGTCATAGCCTCAAGATGAGCTCCCCCATTTTTTAAAAGCCCTATTGGGATATAATTGACATACGATAAAATTCATGCATTAAAAGTGCACAGTTCAGTGGTTTTCAAAATATTTGTGGAATTGTTTGACTCTCATTATAAAAGAATTTATTGTAAAATACATACAGCATGAAATCTACCATTTGTTCTATCTCAAAGTGTGTGATTCAGTAGTTTAAGTGCATTCATGATGTGATGCGGTTATCTTCACTACCTAGTTTCAGGACCTTTACATCACCTGGAACATAAACCTCTTGCCTATTAAGCAGTCAATCTCTGTTCCTCATTCTCCAAGCCCCTGAAATCTATTAATCTCTTCCTTCTCTATAGATCTACCTCTTCTGGATATCTTACATAAATGGAATAATATAGTGTGTGGCCATTTGTGGCTGGCTTCTTTCATTGAGCATGATGCACATTAATGTTCATAACCAGCTCTATTTATAATAGCAAAAATACGGAAACAACCTAAATGTCCATCTACAGATGAATGCATGAACAAAGTAGTATAACTATATGATGGAATACTATTCGGTCATAAAAAAGGAATAGTGTTGAGAAGAATGAATCTTTAAACAGGGATATAAAAGAATCCAGTTTACTTTAGGAAACATATCATTGGCTACTCTATGAATAAATTGGAGGGAATGAGAGGAGGGAAAATAGGGAGCAACGAAAGCTAGGGAGCTATTGCAGGAGACCAGGTGAGAAATGGTGTTTGTTTAGACCAGGAAGTTGGCAATGAAGAGAGAGGGTAGCTGACACATTAGAAAGATGTTTAGAAATAGAGTTATCAGGCCTTGTGCATCATTGGATTTAGATAGAGAAATCAATGCAGACACACAGGTGTGGAATGCAGCTATGACATTTACTGTAATGTGCAAGATTGTGGGAGAAACAGATTTCAGGGAGAAAATTGGTAGCTGAGATGTGATTATTTTCAATACTGTGTGTTGGTGAGGATGTGGACCAACTAGAACTCTCCTATAATGCAGCTGAAAGAGTAAAATTTATATATCTACTTCAGAAAACTAGTTAGCGTCATCTTGAGAAAACAAATATGCACATAAAATGTACCTCAGTAATCCCTTTCCCAGGTAAATACTCAGCTGAAATAGTACATGTATTCACAGAAAATAATCTATACCGATTTTATTGCTGTTATTCATAGTATTCCCAAACCGGAAGCTACCAAAATGTCCACTGACAGAAAAGTAGATAAATTATTTATGAGCAAAGATTATAGTCCCTGACTGACACAGAAACTAAGACTATGTTCAGGTGAGAAACTTCTGTTATACTACACAGCAAATGAATGATAAAGCTGTAGACCTGTCACTATGCCAAAATATTTCATTTTACTCACTGTATATCACTGAATGCTCTCTCCCTTTTTTATGCTTCCTGCTGACTTACAGGTAGAAAAGTGTAGCCAGAGGGGTAGTCAGAGTCCTGTAGCTAAAACCTGATATGAAGTAGGGCAGAGGTTTTAGGATTACTGGAAAATTATCACATTAGGAAGATCTAAATGATGTCAATTCATCACCATGACTTCCCCCCCATGGCACCTGCTCCATAAAATAGCAATGAAATTGTCATTATCAAATGAAAGAATATTTTACACAGCATAATCTTCCTGATATATCAGAGTGGCTGTCAACTGTTAAACCATGCTGAACATTGTGGAAAGAATTTAAAACACTATATCTTACTATTTACCCCTGTCAGCCAAGCCGTTAAAATAGCACACAAATATTTGAGAAAATGGAAACCATTTTGCCTTCTCAAGGACTTTCACATTTTTCTAAAAACAAAAACCATACAAAAACCCAGAGTTCTAAAGAGATCATTCAGGGTTCTGGAAGAGAGTATTTGGGAAACAGAAAGTGGGGCAGTTCCTATGTCCCATCAGGTCATCTCAAACCCTTCAAACAGTCAGATGACCCTATGGCATCTAAGTGGGGAACTCTATGCTGTCCACACTGCATGGGGACTAAATTGATAGTCAATGGTTCGACAGTGTTGGCTCCAATCACAGGGTGAAATTTGCCAGCATTTGCCTATTTTCCCTTCCTCTGATCTTCTTCATGAATTTGCCAGGTTTTCTGCCAACATATCTCTTCTACTCAAGTGTGGCCAGCTTCTGGCTGCTGTGCCTGCCTTCTCACCCAGATTGTTTTTTTTTTTTTAAATGATATCATTTTTATAAACCAAACCAGAGATATTTTTTCTCATTAGATGTTGTATTTAGTAGCTATATAAAAGAGACCACCTCACCATGGGCCATTCCCACCTATCTGGAGTGTATCCCTCATTTTGCCAGAACCAGGCTTCCCCTTCCTCTCTCTTGGCCAGGCTTCCGAGATGTCAGCATATTTTATACCTAACCCTTCCCGAACAGCTTTGGATGGTTAAAGAACTGGGAATGTACCTCCTGTCTTTGGCCTTTTGCATATTTTTATTTCAGGGAAGATAATAGTGTGTTAGTTTCCTAGGGCTGCTATAACAAATCATCGTTAACTGAGAGTTTTAAAGCATCATAAATGTATTCTCTCAAAATTCTAGAGGCCAGAACTCTGAAATCAGGGTGTCAGAGGACTGCACTCTGATACAAGGTTCTAGACAGAAACCATTCCATGCCTTTCTCCTGGTAGCTGCTGGCAATCCTTATCATTCCTTAGCTTATAGCTGTGTCACTTCAATCTCTACTTCTGTACTCACATTGCCACCTTCTCTGCTGTTTGTGTCTCCTTTTCTCTATTGTAAGGATATTTGCCATTATGTCAGGCCCATCCAGTAATCCATGATGGCCACATCTTTATATTAAATCTGCAAAGACCCTTTTCTTAAGTAAGCAGACATTCACTGTTTCTAGGGCCTTGGACATGGGCATACCTTTCTAGGGACCACCATTCAACCTTCTACATACGGTAAGATAATCATGGAGCATGTGAAAGAGTATAACACAAACTCTTTCCACTTCTCACATTAATTCCTGGTTTTGTTAGTCCTGGTTAGTCCTAGTTAATCCTGGTCAGTGTCTATACTTCCTGAGCTCAGGCGGTACAATATTTTTCACTTTTAAAAGCAAATGTCCCAGTTTATCTACAGCTAAACTCAATTTTGAAACATAATAGTTTTTTCCCCCAAGACTCTGCCTTATATCAAAACAAATGTAATCAAGCAGGTCATTTTTAAAAGACTTTTCAAAATGTAAAGTCATTTTTTTAAAGATTTTTTTTTATTCATTCATGAGAGACACAGAGAGAGAGGCAGAGACACAGGCAGAGGGAGAAGCAGGCTACATGCAGGGAGCCGGACATGGGACTCGATCCTGTGTCTCCAAGATCACACCCTGGGCTGAAGGTGGCGCTCAACCACTGAGCCACCTGGGCTACACAAAATGTAAAGTTACTGAGAAACCTACAGGTTACTAAAAAGGAGATATAATCTGTTTTCATTGTTCTAGATTTCTCTTCTATATGACATAGGAAAGAGCTCTACTATTAATGTGATGACAAGGGTAGAAATGCATAAACATAAAGGTTTGAGGGAAGTTCTAACCCTTGATCTTTCATAATCTCGTTGGCTGATAAACACTTTCACAGTTCATTTAGCTTTTCTTTTGTTGTTGTTGTTCGTGGAAAGTTTGGTGACTCCTAGAAATATTTATTTTTCTCTTTCTGTAGAAAACCTGACATGATAAGAACACTATGGTTCATGATTTCAGCCACGTTCATAATGATTCTTTAACTTATCAGAAACAGTAACTTTAATTTCCTTTTGAAAGCAGGTGACTGCTGAGCACAGCCCCATAAAGCTAATTAATTATGGTAATTGTGTCATATGATGCTTGAAAATGGGTGCTCACAGAATTGCTGAGAGAAATGCTTCTATATGTAGTTCAGCAGACTATATGTGCACTTTCAATCTGTATTCTTCCATTTTCTACCAAAGAAATAATTTTCCTCCTGGATAGAGAAATTGATGTAGGATATGGCATGCTTTGAGAGCCATGATAATTCAACCAAAGCCTGACATACAAATAGATAAATGGTCCTCAACTTTCTGGGCATTGACATACCTGTCACAAGAAGAAATGTATACTTTCCCTTCCTCCATTTTATGCTCTCATTATAGCCCTTGTCAAAGGAAATTATTATCTATTATCGTTATTTCTAAAATATTCTATTGTGGTACAGAATCTGCCATTAGAGTAATAAGGAAAAAAACACAACTACATATTTTTAAATTTATTCACTGAAAATTTTTTTCTCATGACAATATAAAAGAACACACAAGAATATAAAAATAATCCTATCACCTTGGTAAATGTTAAAGTGTATTGTTTTTTTTTTTTTAAGTCAGCCCTCTGTCACAATGACATTGTGTTTTTAGCTTTTCCTTAGATTTCTGCTTTTTCTTTAGATTCTTTAGATCTAGACAGACAGCAGGCCTGTTGCATGTCATACCTATTCTCTGAATGGTATCAAGAAAGGCTCAGATTGACGATACTCTACATTTAGATGACTCCAGGAAGCACTTTAAGGAGCTTTGCTTCTTTCGTGGCAATGTTGCAGAATGAAGAACTTTTGCCATTTACTTCCTTTGTTCCTTGCTGTGTCTAACAGAGTATGCCACAGATAGCAGGTGTTCAGATATTTGCTAACACTAAATCTGAGAACAGAATAAATCTATTTAAGTAAAAGAGAATTGAGTTTGGCCTCACTTGATATTTCTGTTATGTTCATATGGTAAAATTTTAGCCATTTTGGCTCTTGTGTAACAATCCTCGTGGGTGCTATTGTCTTAGGAAAATAATTCTTCTATACCCAAGTCAAAATGGGATCCACATGTAGCTCTGTTTCTGGTACTATAAGGATAATAAAGAAACTATTTTTACTCTTTTCTACCTAGGTAACTAAACACCTTTTGTTCTTACTATAATAATGTAAAGTACTTAAATTTTAAAAATATTATAAATGCTATATATTATTGAAATAGTTTTAATTCATTGCAAGTGAGAGATCTATCTCCTTTAGTGATATACCGATCCAGCTAGTTGAGACATTGAATGTTTATATTAATCTTTATCCCAATTTTCAACTAAATTTTAAGCCCTCAATGACAAGACTTATGTATTTCCTCTTTTAGTTTCTTATCAGCATCTTTCAGTGGTGGACACCATACCCATTAATTGGCTGCCCCTGTGGACAGCATCTGTTGTCACTGTCCATGCTTGCACAGGACTTGGCAACTCTCCACATGCTTTCATAAAAAAAAATTCTCTTAAAAAATCATTAGAACACAATCTAATAATCACTAAAGATTAACTGAAGATGATATACAGAAAGTATATCCACACTACCATAAACTCAGGAGGCCTTCATACGTTCCTCAAAAGCCAATTAAGTCCTTCTATCAACCAGAGGCTTCCTTTCCACTTCCCAGATCTGCAAGATTTACTCAGAGTTCTAGCTTGCTCCATTTTTTCTTCTTTGAGGTCGACGGTGTTTTCCTTCTGCTTTAAAATGCTTGCAGTTTTGTGTCCTTCAACAGAATTATCAAAGTCATTTTCCTGCCCAAAAAAAAAAAATCCTTTCAGACCACTTGCTTGGAAGATTATATTTTCTCTATGCATTACAAATAAGTAAGGGGTATTTTTATTTTTCCTGTTGGACTTTTATTTTTTATTATTTTTTTAAATTTACTTCCTGCATAATTAATATATAGCATTATATTAGTTTCAGATGTACAATATAGTGATTCAACATTCTATACATTACTCAGTATTATCATGGCAAATGTGCTCTTAAACCCCTTCCTCTATTTCACCCATCCCTCCACAACCTCCACTCTGGTTACAATATGTTTGTTTTCTGTAGTTTGGAGTCTGTTTCTTGGTTTGCCTCTTTTTCACTTGTTCATCTATTTTTTTTTCTTAAATTCCACATATGAGTGAAATCATATGGTATTGTCTTTCCCTTACTGACTTATTTCATTTAGCTTTGTACCCTCTAGGTCATCCATGTTGTTGCAAATGACAAGATTTTATTCTTTTTTATGGCTAATATTCCATTGTGTATACATACTGTATCTTCTTTACTCATTCATCTATTGATGTACACTTGGGCTGCTTCTATAGTTTGGATATTTTTAATAATGCTGCAACAAAAGTAAGGTGTGTATATCTTTTTGAATTTATGTTTTTGTATTCTTTTGGTAAATACCCAGTACTTGAATTACTGGATCATGCAGTAATTCTATTTTTAATTTTTTGAGGAACCTCCATACTATTTTCCACTGGTAGATGCACCAGTTTGCATTCCCGTCAACAGTGAATGAGGGTTTCTTTTCTCCACACCCTTGCTACCACGTTGTTTCTTGTGTTTCTGGTTTTAGCCATTCTGATAGGTGTAATGTGATATTTCATTGTGGTTTTGATTTGCATTTTCCCAATGATTAGTGATGTTGAGCATTTTTTCATATCTGTTCACCATCTGTATGTCTTTTCTGGAGTAGTGTCTGTTCATGTCTCTTGCTCACTTTTTTTTTTCATGGCTAAAACCCATTTATTCCTAATCCACATAAGGCTGGCCTCTGTAACTAGACATGTAGCTTCTATCTGCCTTTCTTTCTTTGGGTGGTTTTACTCTCTGATTCTTTGTACTGGAGTACAATGTCCAATAACGCTTAACACAAATTTGAACACTGTGAATTTGAGATTATTTAGCTTATTTGCTTTCATGTTGAGTTGTATAATTTCTTTTAGTTTTGTTGTTTCCTTTTTTGTACAGAAGCTTTTTATTTTTATGTAATCCCAATAGTTTATTTTTGTTTTTATTTCCCTGCCTCAGGGGACCTTCTTAGAAAAATGTTACTATGGTTGATGTCAGAAAAATTACTGCCTGTGCTCTCTTCTAGGATTTTTATGCTTTCAGGTCTTATATTTGGGTCTTTAACCCATGTTGAGGTTATTTTTGTGCATGGTGTAAGAAAGTGGTCCAGTTTTCTCAATACTACTTGTTGAAAAGCCTGTCTTTTTCTTGTTGCATACTATTGCCTCCTTTGTCAAGATTAATTGACCATATAAGCATGGTTTTGTTTCTGGGTTCTCTATTCTAAGTAGTGCATATTTTGATAAAGAGAGAGAACCACTATGTGTCTAAGAATCAGGGCTTTATTAATGTTCTAGTTTTATCACTTATTTGTGTAATATTTTATAAATTATCCTTGTTAAATCTGTTTTCTCATTTTAAAAACTGATAGTATCATACACATCTTATTATGTTTCCTGTAGAAATTAATGATAATATTTGGAAAGCACTAAGAATATGTTTTATGTTGTGTGAAATAAGACCACACACTGAGAATTTTTTAAAAAGTCTTCATCCTTTATAGGAACAATATTTCAAGAAGAAAGATGAGGAATACATACTGGTCAGCCACTGGATGACCATGGTATCCATATTCCCTGACACTGAAAATTTATAATTTATACATGATCATAGAGTAAGATTTTTTTTTAATTTTTTTAAATTTATTTATGACAGTCACACAGAGAGAGAGAGAGAGAGGCAGAGACACAGGCAGAGGGAGAAGCAGGCTCCATGCACCGGGAGCCCGACGTGGGATTCGATCCCGGGTCTCCAGGATCGCGCCCTGGGCCAAAGGCAGGCGCTAAACCGCTGCGCCACCCAGGGATCCCAGATCTTTTTTTTATAGAATAAGATTTTCTTTGAGAAGATTTTGCATTTCATAGTGAACAGGGAGAGACCTTGGGGCATTGAGAGAAGAGAGAAGACCACAATATCCTTAACAGAGAGGAAGGTATATCTTGCAGACAAAAGTAGAAAACAATGACTATTTAAGAGGCATTGGTACCATGCATTTGAAAGAAAACATATTACTATGAGAGATTTAGGATTCTGCTAAGGAATCCCAGGTTTATTTGTTTAGCAGAGTGAAACATTAAAGATATATAGTGGGGTTGCTGTGCTTGTTCTGGGCAGTAAAATGTAAGTACCTCTTTGTCAGTTGACATGTTAACTTTTCAACAAGTCAAACTTCTATTTATTGTGGACACTGTTTTTTTTTCCCCCATTGGCCCAAAGTGAGCTTCCAATAAATAGAATTAATATATCTTCTGCATTGAATTTTAATTTGTATAACAAATGGTTGCTTTGTCCAAGTACTTAATTGATATGATGCCTTGTTTTCATTATGTATTAAGTTCCTTACACTCTGCTCCAATACATATCTTTATTAACAAAAAAAAAGTAAAGGGGGTTAATTTCAATTCCAGGAATATACAGTCACACCTGTCAAATAAAAATGGGAAGGAAAGAATCTTATTAAAATGGAATCATTGATATTAGATAGACATATTTGCACATGTTATTCTCATTCTTACATGGCATGGTAGGAGAAAAGAGAGACTCCAGAAAGTGCTTCATGACTTCAGGGAATAGAATTAAGATCATAGTAATGAGATATTGGTTAAAGAAAACTATGTTAAACAAGCATTTAATTAGCCTTAGATGTTGTCAGCTTTCCGGCTGTGATAGGATTGAATGTTCAGGGTTTTCTTCCTCTGAACCTAATTTTCTTCAGGGAAAAAAGAAATGTTGTCACTGATAATGCCACCCACATTTATCGTTATAAACTGCTTACATTTGACTGTGTGATGATGTGTGTGGGGATGTAAGCTTGAGCATATGAGGAGCTCTCTTCCTCATTATACTTTACAAATTTCATTTTATTTATTTATTTTTTTTTAATTTTTATTTATTTATGATAGTCACACACACAGAGAGAGAGAGGCAGAGACACAGGCAGAGGGAGAAGCAGGCTCCATGCACCGGGAGCCCGATGTGGGATTCGATCCCGGGTCTCCAGGATCGCGCCCTGGGCCAAAGGCAGGCGCCAAACCGCTGCGCCACCCAGGGATCCCTACAAATTTCATTTTAAATGTTGGTCACCATATAGCAATCAAATCTGGACTGATCTCATCATTAAATTAGTAATGAGAAAGATGAAAAGGCCCAGTAGTTTGCACTTGAAATCAGATGTAGCTAAAAATGTAATATTTACTGTTTTTACCTTATATTTAAAACAATAATTTTAGCTTTCATTGACTGAATACAAATCCTATGTTATATATTTTATATGTAGATATACATATGATATATTATTCATGGTATTTTATTAATAATTTTGTTAAACCTGTAATTCATATTTTACTATCATTTTACAGATACTGAAATTGAGTTTCGAAGAGGTCTAAAAATGTACCTAAGGTTGTACCTAAACATATGCCTCATTTTGGTTATAGCTCAATTATACTGTTGAAGGATGGTCCACAAAAGGAATTTGTCACATATTTGGAAGTCACTGTTTAAAGTCTCACTACTCTTTGCATATCTTACCTAGTTGAGTCAGACTTAACTTGATAACTTACATATTCAGATGTTTATATAAAACCCACGTGACTATATGATCTTTGAACCCCATATCTTATTTTTTTTATAGACCCCTTGGCAGTCTGGCTATCAGTTATCATTTTTTGCAACTCTCAGTGTTTTCCCTCTTTATTCTAATTTTATTTCTCTAAACTTCTCTGAGTCTGGAAACCAGATGGTTAAGATAGAACAGAGAATCAAGGAACAGTTTTTAGAGTCTATGTATGGCCCAATGTAAATAGCAACAGAAACAATATCAGTCATATTTCAGGTACAATTATAAATGGGACTGTTCTCTTATTTCTCTTTAGTATGAATGTTTACAAATGCAACAAATTTCCGCATGTTATTTTTATATCCTGTGACTTTATGGATCATTTACCAATTCTAGTAGTTTTTTTGGTGGAGTCTTTGGAGTATTCTAGGTATAATATCATGTCATCTGCAAATAGTGACAACTTTACTTCTTCCTAACCAGTTGGGATGCCTTTTATGTCCTTCTCTTCTCTGATTGCTGTGGTTAGGACTTCTAGTATGATGTTGAATAATATTCCAGGAGAGTGGACACTCCTTATCTTGTGCCTAACCTTGTGAGAAAAGCTCTGTTTTTCACTGTTGAAGATGATATTAGCTTGGGTTTTTCATATATGGTCTTTATTATGTTGAGGTATATTCCATCTAAACCTACTTTGTTCAGATTTTTTATCATGAATGAATGTTGTACTTTGTCAAATGCTTTTTCTACATCTGTTGAAATGATCACAAGTTTTATAACCTTTCTCTTGTTAATATGATGTATCACAGTGATTTATTTACAAATATTGAACCATTGTTATATCCCTGGGATAAATCCGACTCGAACATAGTGATTAGTGTTTTTAATGTATTGTTGATTCAGTTTGCTAATATTTTGTTGAGAATTTTTGCATCTATGTTCATCAGGGATACTGGTTTGTGCTTTTCTTTTTCTTCTTTCTTTCTTTCTTTCTTTCTTTTTTTTTTTGCAGTGTTTTTATCTTGTTTTGGTATCAGGACAATATTGGTCTCATAGAATGAATTTGGAAGCTCTCCTTTCTTTTTGATTTTTTTGAGATCATTTGAGAAGAATAGGTTTTCATTCTTCTTTAAATGTCTGGTAAAATTTATTTATAAAGCCACCTGGTCCTAGGTTTTTGTTTCACACTATAGGGATCTCAGAAGAAGAGAGAGAAAATGAGGAAGATATAATAGCTGAAAAATTCCCAAACCTGAGGAAGGAAAAAGACATCTAGATTCAGGAGGCATAGAGGACTCCTAACAAAATCAACCCAAGGAATTCTAGACTAGTAATTAAATGTCAAAAATTAATGATAAAGACATAATTTTAAAAACAGTCAAAGAGAATAAAACCATTATATACACGGGAAATCCCATAATGGTATCAGCTGATTTTTCAGCAGAAACTTGCAGGCCGAAAAGGAGTGTCATAATATATACAAAGTGCTGAAAAGAAAAAATCTGCAGCCAAAGAACACTCTATCCAGCAAGGCTATCATTCACAATATAAGGAAAGATAAAGAGTTTCCCAGGTAACAGAATTTAAAAGAATTCATCACCACTAAATCAGCCTTACAGGAAATGTTAAAGGGAATTCTTTGAGTGGAAAGAAAAAGCTATAATCAGGAGCAAGAATATTATTAAAGGAAATAATTTTACTGGTAAATACAAACATAACATGAGTAGTAGATTAATCACTTATACATCAGTACAGAGGTTAAGGTACAAAAGCTGTAAAATCAATTATAGCTATTAAAATCAGTCAGGGGACTCATAAAATAAAAAGTTGCAGTGCATGATATCATATACATAAAACATGGGTGGAGGGAAGTGAAAATTTAGTGCTTTTAGAATGCATTCAAACCTAAGGGGCCATAAACTCAATATAGACTGCTATATGAATAGAATGTTATATAGGGGCTTAATGGTAACCATAAATCAAAAACTTGTAATAGATACACACACAAAAATTAGGGAAACAAATCCAAGCATATCTCTAAGAAAGCCATTAAACTACAGGGTCTTCTTGTGGAAAGGGAACTACAAAACAACTATAAAACCAGAAACAAAATGACAATAAGTACATACCTATCAATAACTACTTTGAATGTAAATATGGTAAAGGCTTCCATCAAAAGATATAAGGTGACTGAATGGATAAAGAAACAAGACTTGTCTATATAAGTCTCATATAAGAGATTTATTTCAGACCTAAGGACACATTCAGGCTGAAAATGAAGGGATAGAAAAACCTTAACCTGCAAATGGAATTGAAAAGAAAACTGGAGTAGCAATACTTAATACAGGACAAAACATACTTTAAAACAAAGACTATGACAAGAAACAATGAAAGACACTAAGTAATGATATGGGTAACAATTCTCAACAAGGGGATATAACAATTATAAATATTTAAACACCCATCATAGGAATACTTAAATACATAAAGCAATTATTAACAGACATAAAGGAAGAAATGAACAGTAAATAATGGAAGGGGATTTTATCATCCCACTTACATCAGTAAATAGATGATCCAGACTTAAAACCAACAAAGAAATAGTGGCTTTGATTGACACGTTGGACCAGATGGACCTAATAGATATATTTAGGCTATTCCATCCCCCAACAGCAGAAGACATATTATTTTCAAAAGAACATAGAACATTCTCTGGAAAGAACACAAATACATGGAGGCTAAATAAAATGCTACTGAACATTGAATGGGTCAACCAAGAAAAGAAAAAGAACAAAAATAAAAACACAATGGCCTAAAATCTTTGGGATACAGCAAAAGCTGTTCCAAAAGGAAAGATTATACCAATACAAGCCTACCTCAAGAAGCAAGAGAAAACTCAAACAATCTAAACTTAAAAAAAAAAGAAGGGTAAACAAAGGCCAAAGCCAGTAGAAGGTAGGGAATAGTAAAGATTGGGGCAGAAGTAAATGAAATAGGGAATAAAAATAGATCAATAAAAGTGGGAGTTGGTTCTGTGAAAAGCTCAACAAAACTGATAAATCCTGAGCCAGACTCATTGAAATAGGAGAGAGACCTCAAAGAAACAAAATCAGAAATGAAGTAGGAGAAATACCAACACCATAGAAATACAAAGGATTAGAAGAGATTATGAAAAATTATATACAATAAATTAGACAACCTAGAAGAGATGGATAAATTCCTAGAAATATATAAACTCCTAAAACTGAATCAGAAAGAGAAAATTTGAGTAGACCAATTATTAGCAATGAAATATGATCAATAATCAAAAAACTCCAAATGCAAAAAAAAAAAATCCAAATGCTTCTTAAAAAAAAAACACAGCTTTATTGAGGTATAATGGCATACAAAGAACTGCACATGGGTCACATGTATAATTTTTTTTTTGGTTCATCCATAGGTTTTTTTTTTTTATAAATTAATTTTTATTGGTGTTCAATTTACCAACATACAGAATAACACCCAGTGCTCATCCCGTCAAGTGTCCCCTATGGATTTGGATCTATGCAAACATCCATGATACCATCAGCACTACAGTCCAAGTAATAGGAATATCCAATCCCTCCCACGAGTTCCTTGTGTTCCTTTTTTTTTTTTTTTTGTTTCTTTGTTTATGTGGTAAGAATATGACATTCTACTCTGCCATGTTATTTCATTTTTCCCTTGGATTCTAGTCTTACCTTGCCCTTTGAACTCAATATAATATTATTTCTAAAAGCCTTGGGGTATACCTTTATCACAATTCTGACTTACTATTTATTCTCTACTTCCTGCTAATCAATTCTCTTATCAGTT
The DNA here is from genome assembly GCF_905146905.1 of Nyctereutes procyonoides. Lineage (NCBI taxonomy): Eukaryota > Metazoa > Chordata > Mammalia > Carnivora > Canidae > Nyctereutes > Nyctereutes procyonoides. The sequence continues at coordinate 5,728,637 of NW_026575030.1, read as the reverse complement.
CAGCTGCTCTAGGACCATAATATCTGGGGAGACATATATAGGTAGAGATCCTCTAGGATTCACCCCTCAAATTAGAATAAAAGGGAGAGCATGTCTCCCCAATACTGACTCCTAAGACCAAAAAATAGTGGAACTTCCTAGAGTCTTTCAAGTATCCATGATTTTTATACATTTTTCTTCATTTATTTTTTAACTTTAATGTCTCCTTGAAAAAAATCAGAAATAAAATCTCCATTAAAAAAAATCTCTTTTAAAAAATCTTCCTTTTTTCTCTTTTATTTTCAAACATTGCAGAGCGTTTTTTTTTTTTGTTTTTTTTTTTTTTTTTTTTTAGATTTTATTTATTTATTCATGAGAGACACAGAGAGAGAGAGAGGCAGAGACACAGGCAGAGGGAGAAGCAGGCTCCATGCAGGGAGCCCGACGCCGCACTCGATCCCGGGTCTCCAGGATCACACCCCTGGCCGAAGGCAGCGCTAAACCATTGAGCCATCCGGGCTGCCCCAGCAGAGCATTTTTCATCAAAGTCCAATTTTCAGGCAGTTTCAATCTCTCCTAATGCCTACAAGTATTTAAAAGACCGATAAGTGCAATGTGAGCCTTGCAGCTCATGAAAGTGAAAAATGGAAAAAGAGCTCATAAGTTCAAAGCCTTTGTCTAAGAGGTTTATTTACTAGCAGATCTGTATTTATTGAGAAGGGCTCCCTTTGGTGTATCTCCAGAAGAAAGGAAAGCCCATTCCTCTTTGACCCATCTCTGGTCTTAGGAAAACGCTGCCTTTGCCACAAAGCCCAGTTCTAGACATACAAATCTATATAATATCCCTTAATTGTACAAAGCAATAGTGATTTTTTTTCTATATCCCAACTCAGGTAGTTCACATTGTCTATGAAATACACTTGCCTTTTACTTAATCGTATTCTGAATAAAATGTTTGTATATGTGTGTATTATATTATAGTTCTCTTATTATAATTATTATTCATCCTCTACCTAATATATTTTTCTACTTTGGATAGTTTTCCTAACTTCACTGAAATTTGGTTTTCTTATTTGTAAATTTGGGCAACTTTTCAAAATTAAAATATATAAGTGGATAGCTCGAACTTCATAATTAATATAGAAGATACATATTTTGTCTTAGAATAAGTTATAAATTAAACACTGGACCAGTAAGAATCTTCTACAGATATTTTTATCTGTTTTTCTACACTTCTTAAATCAATATTTATTTGTTTTTTCATACAGGATGCCAATGAGAAATAACCACCCACTCATCTAGACAGATTTTCAGTTGTCAACAAATGGAAAGACAGGATCTTCTACACATTTTTTCCACAGGTTGGACTAATCTGAAAGACTATTTCATGATTTCTCTCTTCATTTACCTGTTAACTTCAATTCATTTAGGAGTAAAATAAATGCAATCACACACACACACACACACACACTTTTTGGTCTACAGCTAAAAGATATACTTGTATATATTTCAAAAAATATGAACAAAAATGTATATAGCAGTACCACTTTTAATAGACTCAAACTGGAAAAAATGCCAATGTCTTCATGAGAAATAGAATGGATAAATATACTGTGGAATATTCAGAAACGTTAATGAATAAAGTACTGACATACACAACAGATAGTACTATGGTTGAATCTCATGAAGGAAAAAAAAAAGACCAAAGAATACATAATGTGTATTCCATTCCTATAATTTGCAAACAAGATATAAAATACTTCGTAATTATATTACCATGTCAACACTTTGCAAGTAATGGAAAAATTAACCCAAGACGTCAACAGCAGGATAGTGGTTCCTTTAGGAAGAGGAAAGGATAGAGGCTGGGAATGGTCACAAGGAGCTTCTGTGATTCTGTCATTTTCTATCCATTACAAGGGTACAGTGTACATTTTGGAGGATGTATAGATAGTTATAACTGTGGTTTGTATACTACGCTGTTTGTACGTCAAATGAGAAGTTCTTTTTATGTTTTATTATATGAAGTTGAATTGCTATAAGCTACAAGCTCTAATAAAGTGCGTTTGAGGGATAGTCTATCTCTTGTGAAAACCACAGCAGGTTCTCAGAAGTGAGTTTTCCTTCAATAGCAAATTTGCAGCAAATCTACATAAGCCTGAGATGTAGTGTGGATAGACTGGTCACTCAGAAACTGAAGCATACACGTACACAGAAGGGACTCCAGGCTGCTAAGGGAATTTCATGATGTAAACCTTGGACAATTAATGTTTTCAAAATATTAACGAAACAAAAACGCAGTTTTAGCTGCAATCCTTTGGTAAATAAAGAAATGGATATTTAAATATCAGTGTACTCCCTAAGAATAAAATCATGCTTAGTGTTAAGTGTTAGGAAAAAATATGCAACTTTGATTATCATTCTTTATTTTTGCATTCAGCAATGTATATACATTTTCCTTCAAATTTCCAGAATTAATAAGAGTCTCATTCATTTATTTATCACTTTTTTCAGCAATTCCCTTTTTGAAGCCTCTACTATTTGTGACATTCTGTGCTAAGCACAAAGATACAGAAACAAAAGATATAGACACTGTATTTAAGGAGCTTTTAGTGTAGAATGTTATGGAGAAATTAAGTGCTTATTGTAACACAGTGCAATCCATCTGCTGGCATAGAGTTATTCTGACTGCATTATGGAAGTAAGGAAGAGTGGCCTAACCCAGGAGGAAGAGGTGGATCAGAACAAGGCAGAGATGCTCTCTGGCTGACAAATTGTGGTTAGAGACTGAAGAAGGGCATGCCCAAAGGCACTTTCATCATTGAGTTTATTCTATTAATTATTGTCTATTTAGTACCCATCCTTCAGTAAAAGACTTGAAGGGATGAAGTTGGATTAATCTTTAATCACTGAAAGCTGTCATTTTTTGAAAGATGAAATGCGACAGATCCTTGAAAAATAGGGAGATCAAACTTAATGTAGCCTTTAAAATAGAGCCCTCCTAACAAACAAGGTCTCCACGAAGCCGGCAAATTATTACTAAAATGGCTTCAAGACAATAACACTGTCTAGATATGAGACCCAGTTAACTCTGGTAGAAGAAGCTTGACCTTGTATTGATCTCATCTGCCTCTAAATCGTTATTGTTAACAGAACCCATGTTCTACTTGGTGGGCTATTTAAATAATTTACTAAGAGATCAAGTAACTCAGAAGCTATAAATGAGTGTGCCAGGAGAAAGACATTTACAATATAGAGCACAAGAGGATAGAAAGAGTTATTACTGTGCTGAAGAATATATTTTTGTTTATGGCTTTTTTTAGACCATGGGAAATTTTCATGCCCCGAATTACTGTCTTAATCTGCAAAATTAGAAATTTTATCTTTGCGCCTTCCCTAGCATTAATTGAGAAGCAGTATTTTTACAAATCTTGTGTAGTCGCTAAACCTCTTCTCTATGCATCTGGGGCTTGACGAATGTCAGTGAATTAATTAAAAGATAAAACAAAAAACACAAAATAATAAGATATATTATCTTACTTGTGGAAGAAGGCTTTTGGAAGTTCAGTGAAGGGGGGCTATATAAAAAATAACAGAATATTAAAAATAAAATAACCCATGTAAAACTGACCAAATTAAGATCAGATTATCAGAGAGTGGCTGTCCCGGGTGCAGATGTGCAGCTAGTAAGCAGTAGGTAAATGGAAATGAAGAGGACAGGTTCATTCAGTAAAAGGAAAGACAGTGCTGAAGAGCCCATAAATTGGTAATTGCTTTATTTATGCATTTAAATATGCATTGCCTACTGTGTTCTGGGTGCCTGGAATACTGTACCAGCATTCCAGGTGGTCTTATGGGTTAACTGGCTTCGAGTTAACAAGCTCCTTACTTGCTGACCTAAATCCCTTGATCTGTAACAGAACTAATTCAGTCTATTTGCAGACCGCTGGCCTTGAAGAGTGAAGGACCAGAACTTTCCCAGGCTACAGAAGCCAGCAAGTCTATTTGAGGGCATCTTGGCTTTCTGATTAGCTGAGCAATTTTTCAAGAAAAAGGACCTTTTTTTTTAGCTTCCACAAATGATTTTACTGACCTCCCTTTGCGTATCTGTAGATCTGAACCTCTTTTGCAGAAAGAACAGAGTACTCTTGCATATCACGAAATAAGAACCGAACCCCCGCACACAGCTCCACAGCATTGAGATAAAATTTGTAGCTGGCATCATCGATCTGCATATAATCAAGACATGTTGCAGGCCACTGACCTCCCTTTGCTTATTAACTGCCCTAAATCCTTTTATGTATTCCTGCCCCACAGTAGAAACCTCTGAGTTGGCTTTTGGACAAGAGTCCACCTTCTCCCCAGGTTGCAGGCCTCCTGGATAAAGCTCAAATTCCATTCCAATCAAAAACTCATCTCTTGAGTAGTGGTGTTTCCAGCAATGGGCAGCTAAACAATATAGTAACAATAAACCTATAAAGATGCTTGCCCTCATGGAACTTACATCCCAGGGGGAGTAGAAAATTCCCAACAATAATCTCTTTTTCAATCTAGGTGGAGTAAAAGTGATAAAGAATGATCAATATCGCTATATTGCTAATGCACCTTGTACTTCTATCTACAATGCACTGGAAATCGTTAGACACATCTTCTGCAAAGGCCCTCTGCCAAATGCCGAGAGAGATGAAATGAGATGTGGTTTGGACACAAAGTGCAGATTATCCGGGTAGCACAGATGTCTACATGCTCAAAGACTTTAAGTGTTTGGCTTGATTGAAACCACTGCTCTCTTGAACAGCTGGCTTTGGAAGACATACTCTTCATAGTGAAATAAAGCAAAGGTTGTTTCTCTCCTGTCAATGAAAAAATACAGACACATAATACAACTCTTCCACGTACTGTTTCAAGTTGGGCAGTCTTATATACATCATTTCACATGCTTGCATATATGTGTGTAGGAGAAAATCCAGAAATTTGAATTGCTGGGATAAAAGGTACTTTTAAATCTAAGGTATTTATTCAAGTTTCCTTTGGGGAATTTTATAAATTCATATTCTCGATGGTGATATTCACCCATGGACTCAACAACACAGCATCATGACTTATGTATTTTGGTCATGTGCATAGAAGAAAAAAATATATTATACTCTTGATTTTTATTTCTTTGTGAGGAAATAATGGTGAGGTTGAAACGTCATATTTAAAAATTATTTTTATTTCCATTTCTTTGAATTCCCTATCCATAAAACCTTGGTTAATTTTTCTGTTGATTCATTAATCTGTTTCTTACTTATTTCTGAAAACCTTTAATCCTTGGTAATCTAAATTACATTTTTTTCAGTTTGCCATTTGTTTTTGGATTTAGGTTATGATATTTTGCCATAAATATGATATTTTTGTTGAATTTATCCTTTAAAAAAACTTTTATAGCTTCTGTATTTTGAATCATGGTTATAAAGGTCTCAGACCCTAAGAGGCTATAAAACAAATTTCCTATGTTTTACTCCTGTATTTTTATGATGTTATTTTATTTTCACATTTAAATGTATAATCCGGTTGGAATCCATTGTGATATTCAGTATGAAGAAGGATAGATCCACCTTTAGATTATTCTAAATGGCTACCAGTTTTCTCAGTACCACTAATTGAGTGATCAGCCTAATTATCCACTGAACTGAGATGGCACACATAAAATATAGTAAATTCCTATATACATTTGTGTTTATTTTTTACCTTCCTATTCTAGTTATTGATCTGTCTAGCTAAATACGATTTTATCGTCTTATATGTCTGTGATGCATAGTTATTATTGGGTTTTAAGGTTTAATATATATTTAGGCTGTTTATTGCTTTTTTTTTCTTTCTTTTTTTTTTTAATTTCTTTTTTTGAATCCCTTTATGTGTTTTTCCAGGTGAGGTTACAAAGCACTTTATCTACTTCTGTCCCAATCCCAAAGGATATGAAAAAATTATTGGTATTGTTATTTGTATCATACTAATTTTTTAAAAGATTTTATTTATTTATTCACGAGAGACACAAAGAGAGAGAAACAGAGGCATAGGCAGAGGGAGAAGCAGGCTCCATGCAGGGAGCCCGATGTGGGACTCAATGCTGGATCCTGGGATCATGCCCTGAGCCAAAGGCAGACGCTCAACTACTGAGCCGCCCAGGCATTCCTGTATCATACTAAATTTAAAACAAATTAGAGTTGACATCTTTATGTTATTCAGCCTTTTTCTCCAAGTACATTTATTTTATCTTTCTTTGTATCCTTTAAAAGGATTTTAAAGTTTTTTTAAAATAAATATTGTACATTTCTAGTTAGGTTTATTCCTAGCTATTTTATCTGTATAAAGCAATGTTATTTTTGCCAGAGTCCCTCCAAAGACCCTCTCTGGATTTAGTCTTTCTCTGATCATGGAAGATACTTCAGGCATGTTTCATAGATTCTCTGTCCCTTCCTGTCCCAAGTACATTCTTCCTTCAGAGATTAATATGTGTGGCATTGTGAGGCCCCTGGGTGGCTCAGTCAGATAAGCATCAGTTCAGGTCATGAGCCTGTGGTTCTGAGATGAAGCCCTGAGTCAGGCTTTCCCCTCAGCAGGGTGTCTGATTCTTGCTCTCCCTCTGCCCCTCACCTTGCTTGTGCTTTCTCTCTCTCTCTCTCTCTCTCTCTCTCTCTCTCTCTCTCAAATAAATAAGTAAAATCTTAAAAAAAAAGTGTCCATTGTAACAATCAGTTCTCTCAGCTTCAATAATGTTTAACATTTTTTTTTAATTTCCCATAGCTTAGACTTATTTAGGTTTGTACTGCTACAGCCTTGGAAGGCTGGGATCTGCTTTTAGCCTATGATCTAGCTCTGTCTTTCTCTCCCCTACCATCAAGAGGAAAGAGAATCCTGGTATGTGTGATGACATAATATGACAGAGGTTGGCCCTGCACAGGGTGGAAGTACAACATTGCTGCTCTTTGTCTCCTGTGCTTCTATGCTACTTTTTGTTTTTGTTTGTTTTCAGAGCACTGCTATTAATGCTTGCTCTTCTCATTTCTGGCTAGGCATTTAAGACCCCTCTTTCAGCCAGCCGCTAAGCTTCCAGCACTACTCCTACTCTTACTATCCTCAATGTACATCTGTTTTTTTTTTCTTCCCTTTCCTTCGTTATTTATTTATTTATTTATTTATTTATTTATTTATTTATTGACAGCACTGGCTGACATCCTCCTAGCCATAAGGCTGACTTTTGGAGAATGCTTTCCTCACCTTTAAGTGCAGTTTCTTCTCAGTACAATCAACTTTCTTGAGACTGTCATGTAGGGGCAGCTCAGAAAGCTTTTATCTTTAGATTGTACTTGGTGAGAGTTAAACACTAAGGATCACAACACTAGCAGGTGGTCAGTCCCCCAAACATTTTTTCTAGTTGGGAAGGGAAGGTCCTCCCCTCTTCTCCTGTGGAAAGTATGAGATGAGTAGCTTGAGGAATGCATACAGTTCCAATAACACCATCCAAGATGATTTTCTCTATGGCCTCTGAAAACTTGCTCCTTTAAAGATGAAATCAGCCATCCCTAAAGCTGGCAGAAGCAATTTCCATAGTTCTGCTTGTCCTATATATGTCATCTAGCAAATTGTTTTTTGATGTGAAGTTTCCACATCTTTTACCTTTGAGTCTCAGCTAAACCAGGAAAGAGTGAGTCTCATTTTAATATCCAAATACATAGAAATACTGCATTGCACAAACTTGAAGGTGAAAGTTCATGGAGTTCATTTGATAAAATACTCTGCTTTTTTTACTGTGATGCCCCTATTTTCTAGAATATGCTGTCATTTCCCAGAGGAACAAATTTTCTGTAAATTTTTATTCACTTAACGTTAATTTGAACTTGAGCTAAGCAACTAAAAATACAGGTGAATCAAATTTAACAGCATCAATTTATAATTACCTCATTATGTTTATTTCCATGATAAAGTTCTGCTATCTTTTCCTTGACTGGTTTCTTTTTTTACCTTTTTTTTCTCTCTTGCATTTCTAGAGAATATTCCTTTCATTCAAAGTAGCAATCTTCAGCCTCTTAAGGATATCTCAAAGTTGACTTTTCTACATACTTGTGTGAAAAGAGTAAGAATACCATTGCTCAGAAAGAAGTTGAAAATACTGCCATGGAAGTATTTTGATAACCATAGAGTCTTTCCTCACTTCATCATTTCTTTAATACAAAATGGCTGTGGTTTTCCTCTTGCCTGTTCATATGTTCACATATGCTACTACCACTGGAGAGACTGCTTTTCCACACCTTCCTCTGAGTAACCATCTTTCACTCATTCTTCAGGACTCAGCTTATGGATATATTTAAAAAATATGCTTAAAAATAGAGCTAAGTTTAGAATTCCATTATCGAAAGACATAAAAAACAGCTAATTTTAAATTTGATGGTTTTCTCCATCATATCCATCATAAATTATAGAATATTTTATTTGAATGTTATTTATTCAGAGATAGCATTAAACATATACTATGCCCCTGTTAGATTTTAGACTAAAAATGTCAAAATATACATTATCCTTGTATTCTTTTTTACATTTTTTGCCTTAGTATGATTGGTATATAAAACAACTAAGGGCTCTATGCTATATATGTATCTAAGAAAATTAATGTCATAGAGTTTTAGTACTTGAAGAAACTCTAAAGCTTATCTGGATGAAATTTCTGCTGAATCCAAAAATTCACTCCAGTACGTTATTCTTCTATACATACATTGACAGCTTGTCACCAGCTATCTGCTTGAATAGTTCAGGTGAAGAACACTAGCTTTTCAAAGCAGAGCTCTTCAGGGTAGTTACAATTTTATAAAAATCTTTTATTATACAGAACCAGTGTCAGCTTCCCTGTAATATGCCCACATTTTTGCTGGGAAAACTAAAGAGTACCTGCTCTTTTAGCACCTAGGAATTGAATACCTGTTTTGTTACAAGGATAGGATCAGATATTCTGGAATAAACAAAAATAAACAAGATTGGATTCATACCCTAGGGGAAGTTAGTCTTGCGGCAAGATATTTGAAAATAAATGTTAATTTAAGATTAATATTAGTATTCTCTGATATTAGGTAACTTTTTAAAGTATAAAAATGTAAACATATATTAGCTGACAATGACAATTGTTATAGATAATCTCCTACTTAGGGAATTTTGTTAAATCTTTTTTTGCGTGTGTGCATCCATGCACCTTAAAAATATATATTTTTTATTTTATGGAAATTTGGCAGGATTTGAAATGTTAAAATAAAATATCTAAAAGTCATTTACTGTTGAAGGTATATCAAAATAAATGTATCAAATATATTTTTAAAGTTACTAAAATTATCTGATAATTTCAGTTCTACAGAGGCCAAATGTGAGTTTCACACTATGAAGTAATGTAGCATTTTCAGAACCTAACACAATCTTTATATATTTTTAATGGATTGGTAGAGTATGGATCACAGAAAACAAAAGCTCTTCTGTATTCTGTCCTGTTGAGATTACACTCGCCGTCCCGTATTCATTTCTGGTAACCACATTATAAAGTGCCACTGAAAAGCTTGACAACAATGAAAAATACCTAAAATGATAAGGCATTTAGAAAGATATTTCAGAAAGAACCATTAAAGCAAATGAGATAGTATGAGAGACACATGTTAAGTGTCTTTACATTGTGGAGTGGCTGTCACCTAGAAAAGGAAATAAGAGTTATTTTTTTTGTAACTCTAAAGGGCAAAACTAAAACCAGTGTCTGAATGTCACTGGGTAACATGTTTCAATTTACAATAGCAAGAGCCTTTTTTATTGAATCTTCTCTAATATAGAAAAGACTGTGTCATTGAAAATAAAAGTGTCATAGCAAAGAATGACTGCATATTTGTTTGGTGTCTATAGAAGAAAACTTCATGCCACATGTGGTCTTTAAAAGGACAAAAGAGAAGAAGAAGATGAGATTATATTTAAATTCATACATAGTGACTTTATGGAATTGGAGAAACTGTCATTCTTAAGATATAATAATGAACAAAACAACACTTATCATAATAAAAAGACTAATTTATATACACAGGTTAGAAAAAAGAGTATTGTATGTAGGAAATGCCTTATAGAGAAATGGCCTTTATAAAAATAAACCCACTGTAATGGGGATTTTTTTCTTTAGGCTACCACCAATCAACAGAGATGGGATATACCCTTCTGTATGAAACAACTACACAATTAAGCAAAATATACAGGACAATGTTTTTAAGATAGCCCAACCTAACAACCTGAGAGAATTTTTAGATCATGTCTCAGTGATGGAGAACCCAGGTGGAGCCTGGCAGTAACCTGACTTGATGAGATGATGCTGAGAGCCTAGGGAGACCAAGAAGACAAGAGAAAGCAGGGAAGACTAACACAGAGGAGAGAGCTGCACATGGGTACAACTCTATAGATTTGCATAAGGTCCTCCTCCAGACTTAAGCTGAATATTTATCAGTATAAGTATGTGCTAAAACTAGCTAAAGAAGGGAAAGGGTCACCTGAAAGGATTATCTCATGCTGATACAGGGCTATGAATAGTTCCTGTTCCCACCAGTCATAGTAGAAAATCTCCTATTTCATTGGATATTGGATAGAGAAATGAGATGAATTCTACATCAGTATTGGATAAAAAACTAGCCTTAGTCAACATACTGGTCTGGTTCCACCTAAGGAAAAAAAAATTAATAGCAAGACAAGACCAAATTGCTTCCCAGTCCTGAACTGTATCATGAAACAGGGCTCAAAATTATTTATAGAAGTTCAAAAAATATCCAGAACTAAATAAAATAAAATTCAGAATGCCTAGCATTCAATAAAAAAAGTTACTAGGTATACAAGAAAGAAAGAAAATATATTCTAAATGAGAGATAAATAAAAACAAATTGAGAATGGCACAAATGTCTGAACAAACAGACCCATCAAAACACTAATATAACTATAATCTGTGTGTTCAAATAAAGCAAAGATTAAGCTTGGTAAGTAGAGACATGGAATATAAAAAGGGATACATAAAAATTCTTGAGTTAAAAGCTAAAATGGTTGAAATGAAAAACAAACAAATTGGGATTAACAGGACATTAGATATTGCAGAAGAAAAGTTTAGTAAAGTTGAAGACATGACAATAGAAACATCCAAAATAAAACAGAGAGAGAGAAAGAGAGAGAGAGAGAGAGAGAGAGAGGAGGGGACTCTGAACACAACTTCAACTCCAGGGAGCCAAAAAACTTCTAGAAGATTTTAAATATGTAAAAAAATATTTAAAGAAAATATGAAAATTTTATTTTCAAATTTGATGAAAGCTCTAAACCCACAGATCCCCAAATCCCAATTAACCTAAAGCACAAGAAACATGAAGAACATTACATCATAATCCAGTTTTTAAGGACACAAATCTTTAAATCAGGCAAAAAAATACAAATCAAGTGCTGATAAATAAAAAGGATACTTTATCTTTGGGCACAACTCAAGGTAAAAACCAATATAGCAACATCTTTAAAGTATGAGGAAACTAGATGTCAACTTAAAATTTATCCCAAGAAAAAAAGTTTTCAAAAATGAAGGAGGGATGAAGATATTTTGAGATACACAAAGCTGAAAGAATTCATTGCCAATAGATTGAAACTAAAAGATTTTGAAGAAAATCCATTAGGCTGAAAGAGAATAATGAAGAAAAATCTAAATCTACAAAATGAGAAGCAGAGTGCTGGAATTGGTAATGACAAGGATAAATATAAGTACATTTAAAAATTATTTAAATTCTTTGAAATAAAAGGGATTATTAAAACAAAAATAATTACAATGTGTTTTTATGGCTATAGATGTAGACTAAGAACAGCTCTGAATACACTTATTCATTTGATCCATCAGAATCAGGAAAGAGATAAATTACTTAATTACTTAGCTTATAAATTTTCCTTCACTGAGTAGGAAAAGATGTATAGCTAAAAGTCCTATTTCAGTATTTATTTACTCAACTTTTGTTAGATTGTGCCATAGGATTAAACAGCTCCCAAATTCTCAATGGTTTACCACAACAAATATTTATTTCTCATGATACATGTAAATTGTAGATTATCTATGGCTGTGTTCCAGTATGAGATAACACCCTTAACTGGGACATTGCTTTTCTTATGCAGGAGTGAAAGAGAAGTATTGGAACCACACCTGGCTCTGAAAGATTCTACGCAGAAGTAGCACACTTCATTTCTACTCACGTTTAAGCATGTGGGCAAGTCACATGTCCACGGCTGATGAGATGGGGGAAGGATGTTTAATCTTTTTAGAGGGAAAGCAACAAAAAATGAGACCAATTGTAAAACTTTATCACACTTTCCAACACCTGATGACCCAGCTGAATGTGGGTCATTTATATGTATGAGGATGATCATTTGCCTTCCATATCTATCTGTTTTGATCTAACCGTGCAATATTTTACCCTGGGAATACTATGCAAATTTGCCTCAATATCTTTCTCTTTATCACTATCATTATTAAAGGGATATTCTTCCATTGCAATGTTTCACAAAAAGTCTAAGTGAACATACTAAATACAAGCAAAATTATGAAAACTGGGTAGATTTTTCTCACTTGGAAATGTTGAGTATATGGCTAAATGGAAAAATGAAACAGATTAACCTAAGAATTAAATCTCTATTTATCTTATGGTAAGTGCCAGTGTCTGCACTATATACTTCATCTACACTATAATATTTAATCTTCATAGTAATCTAGGAAGGCAGATGCTTTTTCCAGTCATTTAAGCATATTACATCTCAAGATATTATAAAACTTGTTCCCAGATCTAGGATTTATATAGAAATAGGAATCAGATTAAAATCCAGTCCTATCAATCATTTATTAGCTTGCTCAACTGTGAAACAATCCATGAGAACCCTTTTTAGTATCCCATGATATATAGAGCAATTTTTGGGAAAAGTCCACCTATTAAGTGACCTGAAATTATGCAAATGTAGTATTAGTTAAGGTAATTAATTGTTTGCTGTAAGACTGAAACCTCAAAGTCTGAGTGACTTAGTGCAATAAACGTCTATTTGTTATTAAATAATGCCTGACTGAGTAAAATAAGTCAATTAGAGAAGGACAATCATCATATGGTTTCACTCATACGTGGAATATAAGAAATAGTGAAAGGGATTATAAGGGAAAGGAGGGGAGCTGAGTGGGAAAAAATTAGAGAAGGAGACAAACTATGAGAGACTCCTAACTCTGGGAAACAAACAAAGGGTTGCAGAAGGGGAGGTGGGCGGAGGGAAGGGGTAACTGGGTGATAGGCACGGAGGAGGGCACTCGATGGGATGAGCACTGGGTGTTATACTATATGTTGGCAAATTGAACTTAAATAAAAACAAATGTAAAAAACATAAATAATGTCTAATACAGGCCAGGTGATCATTTTCTATCTTTCAGTTAACTCCATCTAAACGCTTGTCCTCAATGTGAGCAGGATGGAGAAGAGAAACGATAAAGGACACACTGACTCCTAGGGCAGGGATCAGAATTGGCCACATAACCTAAATGGACTGCAAGGAAATGGAGGCAAACACAGGAAATACTTGTTGAGTAGGGACTGCCCCTACCACATACCGTAACCATGGAGAGAAACATTTGACCACGAAAAAACACTTATATATACTTATGTAAAATAAGAACCAACAAATGCAATTTATAATTGTTTCATGTGCTTATTAAATAAATATTCTAATTTCCTTCAAAATCTAAAAATTACGTCTTTTACAATGAATAAAAGCTCAGAGCACACATTGGGCATTCATAAGGTTTAAATTGAATCTAGGAAAATATGTATTTGTCTATTCTGCCATAAAAGTGGATTATGGACTAAAGGATATTCAACAGAATGAAAGGAAATTCATTTGCATTTTAATACAGCAAATTGCAAAAGAACTTCCTGACTATTCAAATATGGGATCTCTTAAGTTCTTCACTGAAGCAGATGTAAGTGTTCCCACCCTTGAGAAATAATTAGGCAGTGGTTTCTAAGACCATTTAAATGTAGAATTTTCCTGAATTTATTTTCATCTAATTCTAGAATTTTATAATTTTTGTTAAATTTTCAACATTGCATAGTACTTATAACATTTATTTTGTCATCCAAGTGTAGCATAGTGCCCTGGCGCACAGAATTAACTTTATGGGAAACAAGTCAAAGAAATAAATGAATCCATCTTCCACTTTCCATTGTGGTTATTTATTTACCCTCTTCTGATCAAGTATCCCCAAATACACACTGAAAATAAGCTCAGGAATTAAGAGACAATATAACACACATTTAAGAGAGCCAATGTCACTCTGTTAGTCTCAAATTTGAAACTGAGGTCATTGATCCAAAATCCAGGTCAAATGAAAAAGGAAAGGCTACAGGCAGCATGGAAAACAGAAAAAAGGGGTCCTTAAAATATTAAAAATAGAATTACCATATGATCCAGCAATTTCATTCTGGGGCTATACCCAAAAGAAACAAAAACAATATGCTGAAGAGGTATCTGCACCCTCATGGTTATTGCAGCACTACTGACAATAGCCAAGACATGGAAACAGCCTAAATGTCGACTGATAGCTGAATAAGTAGAAGTTGTAATGTGTATATATAAAATATAATTCAGTCATTTAAAAAGTAAAGACCTTGCCATTTGTGACAACATGGATGGACCTTGAAGGTATTATGCTAGGTGAGGTGAGTCAGTCAAAGAAAGGGAAAGACTGAATGATCTCAATTATATATGGGATCTAAAACAGAAAACACCAAACTCAAAGGAAAGGAGATTAGATTTGTGATTACCAAAGGCAGGAGGTTAGGGACAGGGAATTGGATGAAGATGGTCAAAGAGTACAAACTTCGGTTATAAGATAAAGGCACCACATGTAATGTTCAACATGATGAATCCAGTTAACACTGCTACATGGTATATATGAAAGTTGTTGAGAGAGTAAATCTTAAGAGTTCTTATCATATGGAAAAAAAACATTATTTTCTCTTATATTCTTTCCTATCTATCCAAAATGATGGATGTTACTGTAACCTCTTATGGTAACCATTTTGCAATATATTTAAGTTAAATCATTGTATACCTTTGCTGTAGGTCAATTATATCTCAGTAAAACTGGAAGGAAAAGCATGTACATTTTTATCTTGATGGTTATTGCCAACTTACTCTCCAAAAAGTACCGATTTTATTCCCACCTATAGTATGACTGCCTATTTCCCTCAAGCTTGCCAAAATACGCACTTTAAAACTTTACATATGCTCACTGATTTTTTGAAAATGACTTTATTTATTTATTCATGAGAGACACAGAGGGGCAGAGACATAGGCAAAGGGAGAAGCAGGCTCCCTGCAGGAAGCCTGATGTAGGACTCAATCCCAAGACCCCGGGATCATGACCTGAGCCAAAGGCAGATGCTCAACTGCTAAACCACCCAGATGCCTGCTTACTGATTTTTTTGTATGTTTATATAAATGGCCTCTTCATACATGTTTCCCTTTTGGGGGTCTTTTTCTTATTGACTTCTCCCCATTGAAGGTGATATTTGTTTTGACATTGATATTATCTCTAAACAGAAGGTGTAGAGAATAAATTCTGTGTGTTAAATAAAAAACAAAAATAAGAGAAGTAGGATTTGAAATCTCAATGAGTAATTTAAAATAGGTGCTCAGAGAACAAAGCAAGATGAAGAGAACGTATAAATCATATGTTGAATAAATCTGATTAACACTCAGATTTTTTAAATATATATATTTTTTATTTATTCATAAGAGACACTGAAAGAGAGGCAGAAACACAGGCAAAGGGAGGAGAAGGCTCTGTGCAAGGAGCCAGATGTGGGACTCAATCCCTGGGAATCCAGGATCATAGCTTGAGGCAAAGGCAGACACTCAACTGCAGAGTCACCCAGGCATCCCAACACTCAGAAGTTTTAAACAGGTCCAGCAGGTAACAGATAGTAGTGTGTTCATGTTCAAGCCAGAAGTAGGAAACAAGAAAGGATGAAACTAAAATGTTCATATTCAAATAGGTTTTCGTGAAAAAAAATGTACCTGATCAAAATAGAGTTGGGTCTGGGATAACATTTCAGAATCCTGCAAATGGATGTAATTCTCCCATTTTTATATATTCAGGATTGTATTGTTTCCAAGAGACTTTGCCTTTATAATAAGAAGGTTGAGTTATATTTTGAAAAAAAGCTACAAAGTGGAGGAAGGCTTCTCCCAGAGATAAGATTGGGTTCTTTGGATTATTGAGATGACCTCACCATACTAAATTCAGAAATAGAAAGTATTCAGTAATATCCAATCCTTCTGAGGCATTGTCAACACAGTAGGGCTTTGTTTCAAAAGAGAGGATATACTATCAAATAAAAATAATAAAGATATCTCTATAGAACTCTATATTATAAACATAGACAACTCAAGAACTCATCAACCATTCTGAAGAGTGAATTAAACTATGGCCATCTACTCCAGGATGTTAACAAAGAGCAATTAACATGCCAAAGCCTTTGATGTATTTAGAATTTTATCATTATCCTGACAGTTTAATAGTATAAACATGACAAGTAAAATAAGGATTGGTTCCATATACAATGGTATGCATTTTGGTTAAATTAAAATCTATGAATCTTTATTCCGCTTTAGTGACAAAATAAGCAGAGAATGTTTTGGTCATTTCTAGGTTTGTTGATTTTTTTAACTAACTTCAAATGATGGAATTTTTGTTTTACCTTTTTATTGTGTCTGATTCAAAATAGATTGGGTCTCAATGCAATAAAATCTATATTAAGAAAAATCCAACACATACAGGGTCAGGTTTTAGGCTTACCTAATAGGTTTGATTACTAATGTAAAACATTCTTTTTTTGAGGTAATGTTTCACATGTTATGAATCCCCTAATGTCCCCAGGTTAATTATTTCTCCTGTCTTTGTGCTATCACTTTGCCATATCTATCATAGCACCTATCATACTAAAGATTGCTTACAATCTGTTTTAACTATTAAACTGAGATGTTCTTCAGAGCATTACTGACATATTGCTTTTATTATATCCAACGTGCATTGCACATTGCTAGGCACCTGTAATCACTCAACTGCATTTTCTTGACTTTAATTGTTGGAATGAGAGTGACACCTCAGAATAATTCATCTGAATGGTTTCTGTCTAGGTAGAAATGAGTGCTCATTGACCCTTTGACCATTAAGCCTTTTGCATCCATTTCACGTTTGGAAGGGTAATGGCAAATCTATATCTACTCTGATCGATATCACACGTTCCTGAAACACTGTAGAAGTAGATACAGATACTCTTAATGACAGATTGTTTCTGTGAGCAATTATGCTTCTTTTTAAGTTCCCAATGGTGGCAGTGAGATAATAATAAATTAAACACAGATGTTGTTAGAAAGTTTGAATATTTGATTGCCTTGTTAATAAATAAACTAGCTCTCCTAGAATTGTAACATTTTGTTGGTTTGTTGTTGTTGTTCATTTGAAGTTAATATTCAGCCCCACAATACTGAAACAGTGGGCTGAAATGGCAAAATGTTAGCCTATGTTGCAAAAGAGCACAAGTTTAAAAGTTAAAAAATATTTCAAATTATTGATTGAATTTTGGAAATCATTTAGTGACTTCTTGGTAATTCTTCCCCTTCTCTAGTTAAAAATACATCATATAAGTCACATCTCACATCTTATTTTGATAAGTTCTCTATTTTGTTCAATTACAAAGATGGCCTTCCTTTAAGGAAATATTGCCTTGATTATATAGATAATTGTCTAGATTACATAGATAAATAGATATTTTATGAGCTTTGTATTAACTATCTATAATATCAATAATATATCTGAAAATTCACATCATTATTTCCATTTAGATGTAGAAAGTGCAAAGATCTTAAATAACTGACTCAAGGCCATATACTTAGTTCTAAGTCTAGGATACAAGGTAAAATCAGTCTGATTCCCTTCCATTGTCTATGCTGCATTATCTCTTATGATATAAGATATATCTAGGTATATCTACATATCTATATGAAGTTGTAAAATAAATTATGAAATGGACATTGCAATTAACGAGCAGGTTGAAACATGTCTTTCCCTGTCTTAGAACTCACAAAAAGGGAGTACTAATTGTTTGTCAGAATTCACTAAACACAAGACCACACCAAACCATTAACTTTACCTAAGAAAATGCACTCCAAGTCCTTTCAAGTCTACAATGTAGATTTACATATGTGCTTTATCTTGTTTCCAAAAACTGAAACAATGAATAGCCATACCCACAGCTGTGTTTCCATCTGAATAAAAGACTGTGGAAATGGGAAAGGAGAGAGTCCCAGGCATTCATTTAACTAATTTAAAAATCATTCAATTAACCAGATGTTGTCAAAAGTCTGCATTTGCGATGTCACTGTGAAAAATGATTTTTCCATTCCCCTTTCAACCTCTAATCTGTACACTGTGCTTTGGAGTGGCCTTCCAAAAAAATAATAGTCTCCACTGGATAATCTTTAAATGTTTCTTTTATCTTTAGGAATTCTGATTTCCAGTTGAACTGAAAAGTATTGCGCTTTTTTTTTTCTCTGAAAAAAAAAAGGAAGAGATTAATTGACATATTTGTCAATATTTGTGTTATTTTATTGGTCTTGCTGCTGCCATTGACTTTCATTTTTCTAACAAGAGAATCAGAATATACTACTTGGAGCACATGTCTCCATGGTTTGGAATCAAATATTTCGATTGGCTATTTAGCTACTTATATATAAAGGGGATCCTGTCTTCAGAATTGATAAATTATAAAAAAAAATCAAGCAGTAAAATGCTGTTCATTATAGTATGTAAGTTTCTCTTCACTGAAAAGAGTTATATTCTTAGAAATCCTGTTACTGAGGAGAAAATTAGACTAAAATAAGTGAAAAAGGAAATAAAGTATTTTGACATTTGGCCTCAAAGTAGATTAGTTTGTACCCTCTATGGAGAAAGCACACTGTGTGGGGGAATAGGCTGAGTTGTGGAGAAGAATATTATGGTATAAGGAACAACCAAGTGGCTCTTCATGGATGGGTGGAGCCTATAGAGACATAGGAATGACAGTATTCACTACATGACAAAATATATTATATAGTACTGCAAGACTGGAAAGTGAAGTTGTTGCCCCAGAACTAAACAGTGCAAAAGACAAATGACAACCAGAATGGATTTATAGATTATTTGAAAATTGTCTGGGAGAAGAGAATATAACTAAATACTGAATTTGTCCAAGTTATCACATAGCTTATACTATTGTTACTTAGGCTGGGGAGAGAAATTTGAGGTAGTTACACTATAAAAATCATGTGAAGATATATTTTTAAGGCATTGATACTTTTTAGCATCTTTAACAATTCCCTAATTGATGTGTACAGTCACTTTAGTCCTCTATCTCCACTCAACTTTCTGTCCTAGCAAGGATAATTCATGGCGCCTACTCTCCATAACTGACTTCTCCAACTCAGAGTGCTTACTCTGCGGCCTCTGTCAGTTATGAGGCATAGTCAATAATTTGCCAGAAGTTATATGTCAATAGTAATATATTTTTATAGTTCTCTAGTGTTTTTCAAATAATGTGATAGAGAACGCAGTCAATACAGATTTGTTTTTACTTTCTCAATATGGGAAGTATTTGTGCACATTATGCAATGAAAAAGTTCAATTTTCCATTGTCTCGCTTAAGAGTTCCTACTCTGCTTGTATGAACATATACATCCAGGTGTACACACACACACACACACACATCAGTCATCTTCTGGGAGGATGAGCTTGCCAGATAAGTAACTTCAGGATGAATATGTTGATAATAAGTTTAATTTCTAGGATGGCTGGAAACCATTTTCCTTGGAGAAAAGAAATGAATAATGGTACTTATGGTTACTACTGCAGGTCATAAAAAAGGCTAACAAGAGAAACAGAAATCCCTGGATTCCAGTTTCTCAGGCCAGGATCTATGACGACATGTATTTTCCCTGGACCAAGATATTATATAACCAAAGAGTGCTGGAATCCATTGGCTTAAAGCCTTGACAAAATACTAGCTAATCTAATAACTGCAACCCATGATTAATCTTGCATGAATATAACTTAATAAGGCGTCTCTTCTAAAATATTATGTTTTTGCTTCAACAAGGGCCTCCTAGGATATTATAAACCAAACAAATCCAAATGTGTGAATATCAGCTCCAAGCCAAGAAAAACAATTCTTGGTAGAGGAATAATTTTTCTGCCTAAATATGGGAATGGCAAAAGCCATACAAGGGCTTAATGTTTCCCAAAATATCACAGCATGGAATCAAAGGAGAGGAAAGGAGAAAAGGGACTGGAACAAACAGCAAGTGAAAGGAACAAATCTCCAAAGGTCTGTGCTGTGTACACTCAGATAAGTATTCTGACTTCATGTGGCTTCAATGAATCAGAAAGATCCTGTAAATCTTTGGAGATTGAAACATCTTTATTATGTAGTCCTGTACCTGAAGCCATGCAAACACAATGTTTTAATATGTCAGAATGTTAATGTTATCTTTCTATTGCAGCAGAAAAAATTCTACATGAATAGGTATTGATTTCCTGACTGGGTGTTCCTTAGCATTTTACCTGGTGTTAGTAACTGATAAGCCTTGCATGGGATTTCATTACAGAAGATTCTGTTTCTTTCAAGCTTGTGCAGACACTGATGCCAGACCTTTTTATTGGTGCATGTAATCTGATGGACTTCACATTAAAAGCAATGAAAATCACATTAGTCTGTCTACTAGATGAGATGTTATTAAGAATAATGGGATAATGCTATCAGAGCTTCATTTCTTAATGTTTAGTCCTTAGAACCCAAGCTTTCTGACAAATACAGGCTGTCATGAGTTATTACTCATTGTGATACATGAATACTGATATATTTATCACTATTGGCTAAGAGGATGTCATCTATAAGATGATTTTTTTTTTTTTGAGATAGGGGATGCAGAAAAGAGGAGGGAAGGTATAATGAAGTCAGGAAGTCCACACAGAGGTAAAATGGTGTGACCACAATGAGTAAAAACGGTAACCAAATCCAACAGCATTTCTATTATTTATACTGTGCCTATATAAATATGTCTGATCATATGTGCTAAATGTAGTCGTTGTTTGTTATTACACAACTAAATCGATTGGGGTACAACTAAGACACAGTAAAATGAAGCATTATAGGTAAGAATATAAAATTAAATCATAGGTCAAGAGAAGCTTATATGTAATGTCTTCCAATGGGTAAGAAAAAATTTAATATATGAAATTGTTGTTCCAACATCACACATTCATGAGGTCTGAAGAGGAGTTAGGTGTCCTGATTCCTAATTTAGTGTTCTTTCTATGGCAGTTATGATTTTCTTTTTTTTTTTTAATTTTTTTTTTCTTTATTTATGATAGTCACACAGAGAGAGAGAGAGAGAGATAGAGAGAGAGGCAGAGGCACAGGCAGAGGGAGAAGCAAGCTCCATGCACTGGGAGCCCGACGTGGGATTCGATCCCGGGTCTCCAGGATCGCGCCCTGGGCCAAAGGCAGGCGCCAAACCGCTGCGCCACCCAAGGATCCCGGCAGTTATGATTTTCCATGCAATTTCCCTATGCTTAGAACCCTACAATGTTTTTGTATTCCTTTCATTGTACATGGTGTCAATGTACTTATCAATTACTTGTTTACCTAACATGTGTTATTATTAAACTATGACTATCCATGACTAGTTTGGAATGAGAAATCTGGTAAAAAAATATTCCTTCAAAAGTTCCCCTGTCTCTCAATTGCAGGTTTATGATCCTAAATACATTAAGTCATGAGAGCCAAAGAAAGTGATAAGGGGTATGTATTTCAAAATTTTTGAGACAGATTAGACATGGATACATATATGGCTTTCACTTTGTCCTTTACACTTAAAAAATGATACATATCCAGTGTGTTTCTTGAAAGAAGACACTGTGGACCATTAGTACTTTAGTAAGCCTATTTGCATAGGATTTCTTCTCAGGCTAATGGACTGTGTTGGGGGGGGGGTGGTGGCAGAGAGAGAGAAGTGACAGTGTAGCATTAATTTTGTTTTAACTCATAAGTGCTCTGATAAAATTATATACATTCATACATGTCTATACGCTTTATATATTTTATGTGTATACATAACATACATTACATATATATGTCTTTATATATAAAATTTATCTTTTCTAACATTCCTTGGTCTTGATTAAGGACAAAATAATGAAATACTAGGGCAACTGACAGGATTCCCCACGAAAGAAGTAAGCACATTCTCAAGTGTAGTTATCCTTTACTTCTCTAAAAATCAGTGTCACTAAAATCATTTGTAGTTCCCTGTGCTCATTTCAATGAAAGCATCTTGTAATGGTATACTTTGTATACAATCACTGACATCATCCTGTATGAGGGCCTAAGGCACATTTTTTCCCTCTTTCAGAGGACATGGGAACTAAAGTAAAGGAGGGAAAAGAATAATCAAGAGGGATTTGTGAAAGATGATTGCCTGAGAGCATAACATGAATATAGAAAAGCAGGGGTGAAAAAAAAGAAAAAAAAAACAACCCGTAACAAAATAAAACAGTATGATACTACCAGCTAAGAAATCAATGTGCAGGGATCCCTGGGTGGCGCAGCAGTTTGGCGCCTGCCTTTGGCCCAGGGCGCGATCCTGGAGACCCCAGATCGAATCCCACGTCGGGCTCCCGGTGCATGGAGCCTGCTTCTCCCTCTGCCTGTGTCTCTGCCTCTCTCTCTCTCTCTCTCTCTCTCTCTCTCTCTCTCTGTGACTATCATAAATAAATAAAAAAAAAAAATTAAAAAAATCAATGTGCACCAGAGGTACCCAACACAGATCACTTGCCTGGGATTCAGCAGGTCTGGAATGGGGTCCAAATTTCATTTTTAACAACTTCCTAGTTGATACTGATGCTTCTGGTCTATGGACTGAAGTTTGAGTAGTATAGGTGCACAGACATTGAGAATCTCTCAGTCCTGAGGGTTGATATAAAGGCACAAGATACAGTGATCCTTAGACAATGAAAACTAGTGAAAAGCAACAAAGAATGGCTTTGAGATAATTAATGTAAATTGTGCAGCTGCAAAAGGCAAAATGATATCTCCAAGAACCCTGGGCAAATGATCATTTTAACATTTTTGTGATATTAGGCAAACATGCATGAGTAAACACTTACAATCAGTTATCATTATTTGAGTATTTGAGCACAACATACACAGGATAATTTCTCTGTGCCTGGGACTGTGCTCTACGGAATTACAAAAGTCAAAGTCTCCCCCCCCCCCCCCCCCCCCCCCTGTCCTGTGCCTCCTGGAACTTCTACTCTATATAGATGAGGTAAAGATGCAAACATATAAATGCAAATACAAATAATTATATGTGACCAATATGTTCTACTTCTTCAAGGTAAGATTTGAAATCTCACATCCTGCACCAATCCTGATGAAAATGGAGATTTGTCTTTAATTCTTCCTTCTTTTGTTAAGTCCAAGAAGCCTGAAGTTATTCAATGCAGCACTGTGGCAAAAACGAATATGTTTTCTTCAGTCCAGCAGAGGGCCCCCTTCAACGTGGCACTGCTGGCACTGCCTCTGCAGGACTGACTTGGCCATGTCTTGTCACTGACGATCTGGCAGTCATTTCTAGGGGTAGAAGGATAGGAAGAAGACCAACTCTCACCTGTTACTGCTTATTCATGTGGCGATGGGCTGCTAATGTCCTAGTACCTTAAATAGTTTATGGACACAACTCTTCGATTTCTCAAGGATTTACAAGTTTAGCAAGTCTGGTGGTTGCAGCTACTCTTTGTTTTTTCCTACAATTTCTCATCTCAAGGATCATATTGTCTTCTATCTTTATACTAGCCTTCAAGACTTGGAAGGTCTCCATGTGTACACACCTGTGCTACTTGAAGTGTGGTCCATGGGCCAGCAGCATTGGCATCACCTTGGAACTTGTTAGAAATGAAATACTTGACTTGTATAGTTTTAAGTCATTTGTGGTACTTTTTGCACTCTTATTTTACTGTTAACTTTCAACAAGGTTCCAAATAGTTTCTACTGATTTCCATCTGCCCTCCATCCCTCTGGGATATTGTTTGCCTAGGTAATCAACTGCAGGGATCACTCCCTCATTTTATTTGGGTCTTCCCTCAAGTGTCACTTTCTTTGTTAAGATCACCTCACTACTCTATTTAAAATTAGAACAGCCTTTCTGACTCTCTGAATTCCTAGCTTTATTTTTCTCCATAGAATTTATTGTCAACTAATAATCTATTTATCTATCTTAATTTGTCCCATAGAATGAAATTCTTTGAAATAAGGATTTTTCATCTGTTTTATTAAATATCCCTAATGCCTAGAACTTTTTACTTGCTATATAGAAGATCCTCAGTGAATGAATGAAAGGGTGGATGGATGGACGAATTAATGAATAAAAAGGTGATATTTCTATTGAACTTCCAAAGAAAGCCTTTACTTTTTAAAAATTCATTGAGGATGGCTTAGCGGCTGGGTGACTGTGACAGAATATGAGAGACTCCTAACTCTGGGAAACGAACAAGGGATAGTGGAAGGGGAGGTGGGTGGGGGGATGGGGTGACTGGGTGACGGGCACTGAGGTGGGGCACTTGATGGGATGAGCACTGGGTGTTATATTATATGTTGGCAAATCGAACTCCAATAAAAATATATTTTAAAAATAAAAAATAAATAAAAATAAATAAAAAATAAATAAAAAATAAAAATTCATTGAAGCATTGAAGCAGGCAATCAATGTGCTAATAACAGTATACTAAGAAATCAATAATTTAATTATTTTTCCTATTTGATTATATTTATTCATGATGATTTTAATGTACATTTTTCTCTCTAAAGTTGATATTGTATTATTCATGTTGAAATTGATATTGGAAAAAATAGTGACACAAAAAACATTCTTTGGTAGTGTTGACAAGAAGAATGATTTATCTCTTGACAACCTTTCCCATCACTAGGTTAACAAAGTTTATTCACGTTAGTATAAATATAATTAAATTTCACCTCATTTTCCACAATGAGAGCAATTATTTAAGAACTGAAAATAATACACAAATATTGTTAGAAAACTCTAAAATATGAATGAAAAGCAACTAGGGATTAGTGTCTCATTAGTGCTAAGTCCATAATAGAGTCCATAATGACAAACATCAGAAAGCGTGAGGCAAAAATTCTTTATCAACTACTATATTCAAATGGGAAATGAGATAATAGTGTTTTCTTAGGTTATATAAAAGGGAGAAATTTTGAAGACATTTTATTGAAAACAAACCAGAGACTAAATAAATCCACAAGGATAGTCCTCAGTACTTCACACACACACACACACACACACACACACATTCTCATTTGAATTGCTATCTTTGTTGAATTAAATGCTTGAATGCTTACCCCTACTGTCATCCTCTGAAAAAATTATAGTATTATTGGTTTTTCTTTTTTTTTTTGCTTCCTATAGAATCATATTCACTACATAACAGATTCCAGTCTCTGTGTTGAAGAGAACCACACTGAAGTCATTTGTTGACGACATCAAGTGGTATAAACTTGACTTACTTTTCAGAATAATGACAGGATAACAAACCACTCGAGTTTTAATTTTCAGTTAATAGTGTGGGCCATGACTGTTAAGACAATTTATCAGGCACTTAATAGTAACAGTAAATGTTAGTGTTGGAAGGAAGAATAATGTTCATAATGTTTATTTAAATGCTGTATAATGGAAAGAGTAGGGCATGTGGAGTGGAGAGGTCACCATGAAGCCCTGCCTTCAGCCCCATTTTAATCTGGTATCTGTGGAGAAACCAGTTAATGATGGTTAAATGATCAGGAGAAGTCATAACCATCTCAGGTCTACCTCATTCAGGAAGGTGTTTTAAGGACCAATTCAGTTACTCTGAGCAAACATGTTGATGTGAAATACTGAACAAGAGAAGGACCTTGAATCCTACATAGTTGAGGACAGATATATAATTAATGACATCTTTCTTGATTCTCCATCTAGAGCGCTTTTCATATTCAGCTTTTCATGATGCAAGTATAGAAAGAAAAATATCAGCTTTGTTAAGTCACGTACGAGTGGTTCTCAGGGTTGGTCCCTGAACCAGAACATCAGCATCCCTTGTGACATTGTTAATAATGCAGATTCTCAGGCAGACCCCATCTACTGAATCTGAGATTGTGTATGGGACCTGGAAATCCTGAAAAAGTTGCTGCTGCACTTAGAAGTTTAAGAATTACAGCCACTTTTATTTTGAATGGTTTAACGTCTTTATCTGTGGAAAGAGGTGGTAAGTAGTTCACCTGCATACTTTGACTTTGCCCCTAACCAAAGTTCCAAACCCCTGAAGGATCCACCACTTCCTGCTTCCTAGACTCTACTCACACCAAGATCCCCAGGCTCTCAGAGGTTCTGTTACTGTCTTTCCTTCAATTTGTGAATGCCACACAACCTCGGAGTTCTGCTGGGAATGCTCTCCCCTGGCCTTAAGCAATTCTCTCTCCTTCCTGAACACCCTTCAGCTCCCAACTCAAGCATTGTTTCTTCATGAAAATCTTCTCTAATCCCCAGATTAGGCCATATCTCACTGTTATGTCTGTTATGTCTCACATGACTCTCCGTACTTGCCCCCTGTAGCACTTGTCACAGTTTGTAAAGACATAATTTCGTGATTATCTGATTAATGTCTTCCTCACCTACAAGAATGCATGCTGCCTATAATCAAAATCAAACCTATTTTACTTACCATTAAATCTCTAGTAGCAAGCTCAGTGCCTGCACCTGGAAGTTGACCAATAAATATTGTAGAATGAATGAATAAAATGTTACTCCACCATCCTCTTTCACTTATTGAACTATAGAAAATAGAAGACCACAATTATAAAATAGAACAATTGAACTGACCCCATGAGCATCAAACCTACAATTTAACTCGATTATCACTAACTACTCAGTTAATATTGTACCGAATATCCACAAATGACCTATGTATTAAGGCATGATGTGGTGAGGTTGAATGTTTTAATATTTATTTGACTGAAGGGAATTAATTCAAGATGAATTAGGCTACAAGTAACAGCAAAAATAAAGCAGCTACAAAAGGCTTATAGAAGAGGAGACATATTGTCTTACCTAACAGAAGTCAAGAGGCAGGGTGGTGCTATGGTTTGTCCATTGACCAGCTGAAGGACATGATCAAGAACAAGATTTTTTTTAACTTTAGGAATGCTTTTCAAATATTTTTACTCAGCACTCCTTCTATAGTATTGTTCTTTAACCTCATCTCCTCAGTCCTTTATAAATCTTTTCCGTTTGCTTTCATGTGCAACAGCAGAGTTGAACAGCCTCAACAAAGACCTTGTAACTTTCAGAGCCTAAAGTCTGTACTACCTGACCATTCACAAAAAAGATTTTCATCCCTGACTTAAACTATGGAAAACATAAAAGGAATTACTTGTTCATTAACACACATCTCCCATCATTCACCATTAGCACAATTGTAAATGAGAACACATTTCTTAATTTGTAAATCAAGTGACAAGTCCTTGGCAGTTCTGATGTATGTGACATTTCAGTTAGGCTCCCCACAAGCCACAGTGATATTCCTCAACCTTCTACATATGATCTAGCCACATGAAGAAAGAAAGGAAGGGAAGAAATAAAGGAAGATCATCAGAAGGAAACAGAACTTTTATCTTAACATATCTTCTAGGAAAAGCTGCCTCTTCCCCAGTAGTAAATTTATCTAATTATGTGTCCACAAGAACAACATTTTGTCCATGATTTATGTCCATGCTTTTCTATTTAAGAATGAATGAAGACCTTTCCCATCTGATGGATAGATGAGAAAACTCTGATTGGATGGCAGACTCAGGGAAGGTTAATCAAATTAAAACAGGCCACTAACAAGCCCATAAAACCCCCTAGACTTGGAAACCCGAGGCAAACCTCTCAGGTCCCCTTCCTCCTCGGGAGTTTTGCCCTGTCACTTTGTTATTGCTCATAAACCTTGCTTTGTTGCCCATGTTAAAAAAAAAAAAGATTGAATACAAAGCATAGAGGAGGAAAGTATGACATTCAGAGACCTCTTAACATGTTAGAAGACATGATTATATCTGTCTATAGGTCTCTATTATGTATTCACTCTTCCCCTGAAATTCATTATTAGTGTTTCAGGCCTTGGGGAAAAGCTAATGCACTTCCAAATCAAGCAGTGCTTTAAGACAGAGCATTCTGAAAAGTAGTAATGATATCTTAATTTGTTTATTATTATAATATGTAACTTCAATTGCTATTTTTCCTCCCAAATAATAAGTATTCTATTACTGAAAATAATGGACAATTAAGCATGAACAGAATATATGCTTATTTAGTAACCCCAGAAAACTGAAATCTGTATCAAAACAGGAACATAGAGTTAATTATGAGGATGTCTGGTCTAACACACTGCAGGACATTTATAAACATTAAGATAACTGAATATCTAAATGTTTCTTTTAAACTTTTAACTTTGATACATATAATCACAACTATTTATATCACTTCTATGGAATTTCAATTTTATGGCAAAGACTTACTCTATATGCTTTTCTAGTTTCATTTTCCCCATAGCACTACACAAAGAAAATGAGGCCAACATCCTGAAGGTTGTGAGATTTGTCACTGAGAGTCCAGCAAAAAATCTAGTTGTAAAATATGCACAATTTTTACTATTTATGTCCAGTTCCTTGTGAGTATATTACTTATACTTCCTTAAGTTTAATTTTTTTTTTATTTTTTTTAAAGATTTTTTTCATTCACAAGAGACACAGAGAGAGAGAGAGGGAGAAAGAGGCAAAGACACAGGCAGAGGGAGAAGCAGGCTCTATGTAGGGAGCTTGATGTGGGACTCGATCCCAGGTCTCCAGGATCAGGCCCTGGGCCCAAGACAGCGCTAAACTGCTGAGCCACCCGGGCTGCCCTACTTCCTTAAGTGTAAAATCTGAACTACACACATGCAGAGATATTTACTTATTGCTGTGTGGGCAGGAACAATTTATTATCTACTTATAAAAAAACCCACAGTTGAAGCATAATGCCAAACTCTCATTAACTACTTAATAAGAGGTTTAATATTCATGACATGGCTTGTTTTTTCAACAAACATTCATCCATGCCTGTATCTCAACCATACTTCAATAATTACTCACAAACACATTTCCACCAAGGCTTCTTCCTTGAGTTTGACACTCATATTCACAACTGCACACTGAACAGTGTTATGTGAATAGTTCACAGGTTGCCAACTCCAAATGCTTTAAAACCAAATTCATAATTTTCCTCAATTTTTCTAGCTTCCTGTGTCTTTAAGTGCAATGGATGAAATACTAGCTACCCAAGTCAGGACCCCAGGACACCTTCCCAACTTATCAAACTCATTAATCTGGTCATATTTTTAGTTCAACGTTCAAGTTTTCAGATTTCAGTCACTTTCCATCATTTCTCATGTACACTTTCTTAAAGGGGAACCAGTTGCACTGTTTAGAGTTGTTCTCCTGCATTGTTGCCTGACTACTCTCTGTTGCTTAAAAGGCAAATTTACCCATGTTATTCCCTCATGAGGCACCCTATTTCCTTTAAGCTTCTTATGCGACCTTTCCAGACTCCTCTTCCTCCATTCCTCTCCCATGCTGCATTGCAGACCACAGTCCTCCTCAGCTATTACAGCTCTTGGTATATGCCATGTGCTCCCACCTACACATGCCATGTGCTCCCACCTACCCATGTCTGTGCTCCCACCTACCCACGCCATGTGTTCCTGCCTACTCATGCCTGTGCACAAGCTGTCTGCTCACTCCACCTTTCTTACTTTTCTTCCTCTACATTCACTGCCTAAACATTTCTATTTCTCCTTAAGAGTCAGCTTAAATACCAATTCTTCTGTTTCCTGATCCTTTTAGGACATGTTACATGATCCTTCCCTGGGTAGGGACACACATTGACTATTTATATTTTCTGGACTGTCTCTTGACAATTCAGCAACCCCAGAACTTCCTCTTTCAAGGGCTTTACTGCACTCTATGAGAGAAGCCAGGAACCTCCTTTCCCAGAATCTTCTTCCCTTTATGGTTCTCACTTTGTTTCAATAAGAGAAACGCTTTGGAAATCTGGAGGGTCAAAAAAGAAAGAAGAGTCATTATACTCTTAGTACAGTTGTACTCCTATATATGAGGAAGGCATAAGACTCAGTGGCTTCCCAATGAGCTTCTAAGAACCAGCCATTTGCTGTTGCGGAGAGAGTGTTAATGAGAGTTTCTTAGAGATTCCTCAGCTGCTTGTCAGTGAGCTTTTGATGATGACCTGCTGTACTTTCCAGTTGATTTGTAGTAACCTTTATGCAGTCTCTCTGTTATGTTTCTGTATCAGCAAAACTGGAACTGTATTTCCAGAATTCTCTCCTCTCTTGGGTTCTGGAATGAAGCTGGCCTCGAGAGATATTTAGTGAAATTCATAACGTTAAGAGTGAGGCATGGATATTCTAGACAAGTCAGGGTTGATTCAGGTTCTGAATGTTGTGTTGTGATGGGTTTACTGATTCACTTTGTGGGCATGAAACAGCAGCCCAGCTTATAGCTCTTACAGCTTCTTCAGTATCTCTCTTACTTTAGCTTCTCTGACTCCACAAACAGATGCATATTTAGCTCTGTAATGAAGGTCACAGGCTTCCTTTTTTTTTTAAGATTTTTTTTTTTTTAATTTGAGAGAGAGAGGAAAGGGAGGAAGAGAGGGAGAGAGAAGCCCAAGGAGGCTCTGTGCTGAGTGTGGAGCCTGACACAGGGCTCAATCTCACGACCCTGAGATCATGACCTGAGCTGAAACCAAGAGTAGACACTCAAACAATTGTACCACTCAGACACCCAGAAGGTCACCAGGTTCTACTTCAGGTGCTCTTATCATAGAAAGCGAGGTTAGAAGTCATGAGATGCCCACGCAGGTGTCAGCTCCCCTCAGAGGTTCTAGATCTCCCATAAGCATCTAGTTTGTCCTTGTTCTTTTGCATTCCATATTCATCTTTTCTTGACCACCTGGCCTGCTGATACCAGTCTAGCACCCAGCACAGAGGCAATAGCTGACATAAACTGTTTAGCTAGGTCCTCCATTGTATAAGGTCAAATCCTAATCATTATTCTATATCACTGGTAGTGATTCTGCTCTTCTTATTAAATCTGGACTGAAATACCTTCTGATCTTCAGTGGTGACTTCTCTCACCCCAATGGTCCCTATATTAAGCTCTTTCTACCTGGAATTCAGAGAGTGACTTCTGTTTTGGGTGTTTGTTTTCTTTTTAACATTTTCTCCTTAGCCCCAACTATGTTATGTTATATTAATGCTTATATTATGTATTGGATCCTTAAACTTCAAAGTGATTATAATTTTATTTGTATGCAATTAAAAAAGGATCTGACTAGTATAAACATGTCATGGTTATCATTGTATCACTTTACCTCTACCAGTATCCACGTTGAATTCTTAGAGTTCATCTTATTGGATTTCAAAGATAAATTAAAAATCAAATAGATAGGGCAGCCTGGGTGGCTCAGCGGTTTAGCACCTGCCTTCGGCCCATGTGATCCTGGAGTCCCGGGATCGAGTTCCACATCAGGCTCCCTGCATGGAGTCTGCTTCTCCCTCTGCCTGTGTCTCTGCTTCTCTCTCTCTCTCTCTCTCTCTCTCTCTCTCTCTCTTTCTCTCTCTGTCTCTCATGAATAAATAAATAAAATCTAAAAAAAATCAAATAGAATTTGGTAGGTAATAGATAAAAGGAAACAAATCTACGTGAACTAGTAATATAGAAATGTATTGAGTATATAGGGGTGATGATCAATTTGGGATATGCCCAAATTGATCTTAAATCTATATAATTTATTTTTCATCTGAACTCAAATCCCTCTATATGAGTCACCTCCATCATTTCTTTCTACCATTTCTCTCCTATATTAACAATAGTTACTGAGATCTATAATTATATGAATGGTTCAATGAAAGATTGTAAAATAATTCACTTAGTTCCCAGAGTTATGAATTTATGTTTGATATTTTGTTTTTTTTTTAAGATTTTATTTATTTATGAGAGACACAGAGAGAGAGGCAGAGACATAGGCAAAGGGAGAGTCTGGCTCCTTGCAGGGAGCCCTTGCAGGGAGTCTCCTTGTGAGACTCCATCCCGGACTCTGGGATCACACCTTGAGCAGATACTCAACCGCTGAGCAACCCAGGTGTCCCTATGTTTGATATTTTAGATGTACAGTACAAAATAAGGTTAAGAGCTAGAATAAAGAAAGGCTTTTAGATATGTATTTCCTTGAGAACCATTCAGTTGTAATTATTACCCTGAAGTTTACAACTATTTATCTGTCACCACTACAGCCTGAAAATTAAGTGAAAACTTTCAACTATTTTATTCACATATTTTATATCCCAAAGGCCATACACATAAATCTAACTGAATTTTTCTGATTCCACTGAGATATTTGATACATAATGACACAGCATTTATGTGTGTGTATTATCTTAGATACTTCCATAAAAATCCCATGAGAAGGGTTCAATAAGTGTAGCTGCAGAGAAACTATTCCTTAAACTCTAATAATCATGATTTAAAAATATAAGATTCTTTACAAGTTAAACTTTAGCAATAATCTGTGCTCCATTCCCGATAATATATTCAGTAGACCCAATTTTTCTCCCTAATGTAAACAGTTTTATTTATTTTTAAGCCAATTTTACTGGAGGAATGTGGTTATGCTAGCTTTTGTAATCAACGCACTTTGTCTTATTATCTTCCAAATGGCTGTGGTTATCGTTCTTAAACCATTCTAAACCACGTGACTATTTTGCAGTTTTGTCATGATACTATATTATCAGTATGAATATAGCTGGATGCTACCCCATTTCAAGAGTGCATTAGATCTCGCTGGCTCAAATAAGACACAATACCTCAATCTTTCATGGCTTAACACTTTTAAACGTTAGGCATGCTAAGCTTTAAGGCAAATTCCTTTGGGACTTAAGCACAAGCCAATGAGGTAGACAAGTGTTAGCTCAGCATCACCAATAAAACTTTCTGCTTAGAGATGGGAAAATGGTACCTGACTCTACAAAGTGTTATAGCACCCTGTAAGCTGAAAATCTCTTTCTTTCTCTTCTTTCTTCCAAGCAAATGCCTTTCTAATTTTATTTTTCATTGAGTGCCAGTAACACATCCTTTTGGTTCATTCAACATCCTTAATTTCTCCCTCAGTTCCCACTTACTACTTTTCCAGGCTATTGCTCAATCTACTCTTAGAATAGATTTCCGTCTCTTCTCCTTAAGGTCAGCATTTCTTTTGATACTCAGTTCAAAACTCATTTGCTTTAAGAAGGCAACCCTGATAGAAAGAAACATATAAGCCATATTACCTTAGAAATAGAGAAAAGCAGTTTCCTGATTAGCTTAATATATGTATGCACACCTGCTTCCATATTTGACTACAGAGAGGCAGATACGACTGTAGTTAATAATGGCAAGCGGCTTGCAATGGGTGTGATTTATATGGTTGCTGGCAACAGAGATTTGTCTTTTTACTCAATGATATTGATTTCTTCTTGGATTGTCTTTTTATGTACAACATTGTAGGGGTGGTTCAAACTGGTTTTTAAAATATTATTTTCACTGGCATTTTATTTAAACAATAACATAATCAATTACCTTGCTCTCTTCCAAGAAACTGAATGCAATATAATCAAGTGTAGCTAGACCTATAAATATGTAATATGTTGGCCTAGCCTGCATATTTTAAAGAATATTATATGCCATTTTTGGTACAATTTCTTACTTTCTTAAAGAATAAGAATATAGATTCAGCAGACATAAAAGGATGACAGTCATGGATGAATGCTAAATAGTATTGTTAACTGTCAATTAAATTTTAAAATACGCAGTTAAAATTAACTAAAGGAGGCAAAAGCCCTTAAATATTGTGAAGGTGGATGTCCTCTGCAGTCACCTGAATCATACTCTTTATCTCTCTTTTTTTTTCTTTTCCTGAAAATACCAAGAATAATGCATACCACAAAGAAGCTATTCATGCATAATAATTTTACTTCATTTCCTATTCAAAAATGAAGTAACTTTTTACCTATTTCACCCTTAAAGTTCTGGATGAGCTGCGGCTATTGAGTTAAAGATAAAGGAAATGGGATGTGAGAGAAAGGAACTTGTACCCTCTTTCCTCCATTTTTATCATCATTGTGTCATCTACTTTTATCAGTATTTATTTAGTTAAATATTCACTTTTATGTTCTGTAACCACCAGTCACTGTTACTGTCTTTGTCTATCTGAGTTAGCATTGTACATTTTTATCAATTCTATGCTTTCATATCTAATCTCAAGGAAATTTATCTTCCTCACCCTACTTCTCTCCTTTACTTATCTTCCTTCTATTTCACACAATATGTAGCAAGCAAAGCACCTGAGGGATGGTCCTCAATTTATGAAATATGAGGATAGAGATTAATAATAGAAATGGGTGGGCCTGGGTGACTCAGTTGGCTAGGCTGCTGACTCTTGATTTTTGGATCAATTCATGATCTTGGGGTCGTGAGATCTGAGATCAAGTTCTGTGTCTGTCGGGCTCCATGCTCAGTGGGGAGTCTGCTTGAGATTCTTTCCCTCTGCCCTTCCCCTCCCTACCCTGGCTCATAATCTCTCTCTTTAATATATAAATAAATTTTAAAATAATATTAATGGATAAATAAGAAGATAGTGATCGGTGAGCCATTTCTAGTGAAAAACTCAAAGAATGATCTATAGGAGAGTTTATTTACTCAAACAGTAGGGATATTAACAGTAATCTACGAGTAGTGATCATGGTAAGAAAAATCTATAGAGAAATAAAGAGGAAAGTAGTTAAACTTGTTGTTTGCTCCTTACTTGTCAGGCATTCGCAGGATACTGAAGGTGCAGAGATATACACCCAAAATTCTATAACTCAAAATCTAAGCCACTTTCACTCTCTCACCAATATTTTCTCCATCCTGCTTCACTCTTAGAGGATAAGATCTCCTTTCCATCTCTCCTCTCCCTCCCCGCCCCCCTGCTCTCAATATCTCTCTCCAGTTCAATATTGGTTAATGCTTTTCACATATATATGTAAATACCATTTATATATGCTTATGTGTGTATGTTAGCTTATATACATATGTGTGCGTACACACACGCATCACACATTCCATTAATCACAAATTCTCTTAACCTTTTGCTATGAAAACTCTAACTCACTTGCATCCATAATGATCCTTTCCTTACTTCTCTCTTATTATAATATACATACTGGTCATTCCCTTATCTATAGACAATATCTCTGCATGTCTCTTCTCATCTTTTTTTTTCCTCTCATCTTTAGAAACCAAAAACCTTCCTTCTGTATATTTAATATTTCCCTCTTTAAAAATTCTTTACTTGAGAATGTAAGCTCTCTAATATTAAACAAATGAAAACTCAAAAAAAAGTTCTAAACTTCCTTGACCTCCTATCTTCCCAGAATTCTCTCTTCTCCACTTCACAAAGAACTTGAGAAAAGTATTTATGTCAGTTAATGCCATTTGTTCATCTGTAACCCTCATCTCACTTCCACTTCAGTCTGGCTTCTGCCCCATATCTCATTCCAAACAGCTCCATTCAGAACTTCATTCTTATTGAAGTCTGTGATTAGTTTTCATCTCTTATAGGTCCTCTAGCTTTGAGATTCAGAAGCATAATCTCCATGGCCTACTTGACCTTCTTTTTGTATGTCTTAAAAGACAACTCATTCACAGTAGGTCCAAAGAGAAAGACATAATCTTCCTGCTTCAAATCTGGTCCTCTTCCACTGTTCCCAGCTTCAAACAAAAGGATCTCTCCTGAAAGTTGCATAGGAGCCATTCTTGATAATCCCCTTTGTCTCACCACTATATACATACCAAGTACAAGTTGTCATTATTAATTTCATTAATTTCCCTTGAATACTTGTATTTCTCACAATCAGCACATGTGCCTATGCTAATTTTATGGATTCTGCAGTTTGCCTGCATTCCTTGGCTCATGATCACATCCTCCATCTTCAATGCCCACTGGAATGGCAGCTTCTCATCTGTCTCTCTGGCTCTGATCTTTCTATCTTCCTCTATTAAAAAACTCATGTGATTACATTGGGCCTACCCAAATAATACAGGATAATTTCCTCATTTCAAGATCATTAATTTAACCCCACTTACAAATTCCTTGTGTGTGTAAGATAACATATTTACAGGTTCTGAGGGGTAGGATGTGGATGTCTTCGGAGGACGGCATTATTCAACTAACCACAGCCTGTCTAGTATAAATCAGTGTTATCTTCTGTCTGTGCAACTGTAGCCAATCTCCTAATTTATATCCTCTCTATTCATCTACAATGTCTATTCTTAACTCCCATATACCTCTTTCTTTTAACCAGACTGATGTTCCTACAAAAGACTATTTTAGTCATATTGTAATCCATTGATGGTTCTACATTAATTTGAGAATATTGAATATATTCTTTAATTTGGACAACAGGACTTGGGTAGTGAGGCCCTTTGTAGTACAAGCTCTCACAGCAAGTTCCTCCTTCTTGATACTTTAATTACATGAAACTGTCCTTTCTTCCTAAAAGCGTCAAGTTTGGTAATGGCAAATACTATTACACATAGCTTTTTCACAAGACTTTGTATGAAATTCTAGTCTTCTTTTTCTATTGACTTTTCAGAGTCCAAATCTTGGTTCATTTTTTCATTCACAGTCAATATTTA
Organism: Nyctereutes procyonoides; assembly: GCF_905146905.1. NCBI lineage: Eukaryota > Metazoa > Chordata > Mammalia > Carnivora > Canidae > Nyctereutes > Nyctereutes procyonoides. The sequence continues at coordinate 5,691,663 of NW_026575030.1, read as the reverse complement.
TCAAGTGCTCACAACATGCAATTCACTATACCCAATGGTAGAGACTCAACAGAAAATTAACATGAATCTTGACTTTTCTTCTTAGGTCCTACATTCTAAAAGAAGCTTATATATATTTGTTCTTAGCTAGAAGATGTTTTCTTCACTCTAGATCAGGTTCACATATTATGCATGTTGTATATTCCATGTATATATATTGTATGACACAATAGCAATTGTGTCAGACTAAAATATTCTTTTGTATAGCTATCTGATATCTATCACTGAGAAATTATAAATTCCATGAAGCAAAAATCCTTTCTGTTTTTGTTCTTCTTAGTCTTCCAGTACCTGACCACATATATATAGAAATACGCAACAAAGTTTAGCTGAATGAATTAAAGTAGCTCATTCTACTGTGTGTGTTTGTATACAGAGAAGTAAAAGATATTTGTTGATGGAATATGTGGTATAGATATATGTAGATATGTCTTAAAGAGAGTCAAACATTTCATGTTCCTACACAGATTCATTAATACAGTATGTTTGAATTTTCTACTTTGTTTTTGTTTTTGTTTTTTTTTTTGTTTTTTTTGTTTTTTTTTTTTTAATTTTCTACTTTGAAGAAGATTTCAATGGCAATGGAGTCCACAGTCAGGGACAAATCAGACATGATTTTTGCTTTTATGGAGCATATCTTTCAAAGTAAAAATCTTCAATATTTGTAATGAAGAGACAAAGGATGTGGCCAGTTACATTATTTAACTTCCAAGGCTATAGTGGATACATTTCAGTAATACTTCCTTAAATACTTTCTTAAAAACAAACTCTACTTCTAAAATACAGATCCCTGGGGTACCTGCGTGGCTTATTTGGTTAAGCAGCTGCCTTCGGCTCAGGTCATGATCACAGGATCCTGGGATTAAGCCCGGCATTGGTCTCTCTGCTCAGTGAGTAGTCTGCTTCTCCCTCGTAGTCTGCTTCTCCTTCTCCCTCTGCCTCTCCCCTGTGCTCCTGCCCTCCCTCTCAAATAAATAAATAAAATTTGAAAAAAAATTTCTTGGACAAAAATTATCCCTGATCAGTATTGTTCTAGAAGATACTTTTGTTCTAATTCTATCACTCTCAATTATAGCATCAACCATGAGAAGTTCATTACTCTCTCCTGTTCCCATTCTTACCATTTGCCAAATGTATGATCATATTCACCATTTACTTTATAAATATCAATTACACAGAAGTGGAGGGCTGAGCTTCTAAATTTCTAAATGTGTATGCTACAACCTGTGTGAAGCACTCTGTATCCACCAAGACACAGAGTGCATTTTATAAGTTTATTTTAGGAGTTCTAACATTTTCTGGAATAAACAAAAAAAGAAACAAGAAGCCCGGTTGTACATTGAGAAATTTTCTCTGTTGGTGTGACTTTTTTCCTCTTGGAAAAGAGAAGAGCAGATTTATCTTCACGATTCATACTCTGTACATGTTTTTGCTAAAAATAATACACTAAATCAGGGACAACTTTGTGTTGTCTAGCATGACTGTGTAAAATAATTTTATTCTTACTTTAACAAATCTTGTCCCCCAAATTAAGATAAAATAGTTACGACAATTGTAATTAATTCCTCTCAGTTATTCTTATCGGTAACAAATCAGTGAGGGAAAATCTCCTTACTTGTAACATAGTAGTTTTAGAGAACAAGGGTCAGAAGATCTCAAACTTATGAGCATCCCAAACCAGTGGAGCTAGGTAGAGTGGAGGTGGGGCCAGAGCTGAGACTCAGCCATGAGTGAGGCCTCTGAATAGCTGTTTATTCACATGACTTTGGATTTCAACCGAAACCTTATCATCTCCTCCCCATGTGAATAAGTGAAGTAACCAAAAATTGAAGCTAAATGAGAGCCAACTCAAACTAAGGTGCAAGGAGGGAGGAAAGCAGTTATTTACATTATACCTCTAGATAGCCATATCCCTATGAGATAAGATCCCCAGATTGTGAAAATTCTTTCTTTTAGGAATAGAGATTGAATAACGGGAGAGCATTGACTAGTTTAATTATTGTCTCATTCAACTAAAATAGACTTAAAAATACTTCTTTTACCTAATATTAGAGATAACTTTATTATTATCATATTTTTAATCATATGGGTTGGGAAAAACAAATATGTTCTCTGTAATTTCAGTTGTTTAGAGCACAGTGATTTGGGTTCATATGGACAGTTTTGTTGAAGGGAAAATAAGAATATAAACAAAGAAACAAAACTCCACAAATAGATAACTCCCCTCAAAAAAATTTAAGAAACCAAAAGCATTTTGGTTGACAGGCTGGTAGTATGAATGTATACCAATGATACTGGGACTTGCCAACCTCTATTTATATTTTGGTAGAGTACAATATGCCAATATGAAAAAAAGTTTATAGATTAAAGTAAATTACATATAAATATGGGAAATAAATGTCCCTTGAAATATTTTAAGTACTTAGATTTCATTAATGTTCAATAATCTGAATACACAGACTATAGGGTGACCGCTAGTGATTATCTTTTACTAGTTGGTAGAATGTCTTAAAAAGGAATAGCTCAATGCCAGATATTAATGATAAAGAGAAAAAATGAATGAATTTGAGTCCTCAGGGAGTACACAGTCAATGTTTGAATAAATAAGAAGGTAAAAATCAAATTATAATGCAATTACTGTTATCATAATAATAAGAAGAATGATAATCATGATAGGAAATATATGCACTCTTTAAGAGAGGAAGAGTGCAAAAAAAAAAAAAAGGTAGCAACTAAGGCAAACCATTTTATACCCACCAGAATGGCAACAATTCAGAAGTTTGACCCTACCAATCACTAGGTGTCATGGGAATAGAGCGAAGAAGCCCCAAAGCAGGATACTTAATCAGTGCTATAAAATAGGGTTTTTAGGACCTGCTGATAAGATGAGGTAGACTTTTAACTTAATTGTGCTGATAAGCAGGTGTTCTTGACATGAGTAAGACAGTCTTTCTAGGGAGAAAATATTATTAGCTAAGTTAAAGGGACAGGAGGGATAGATATGGAAGAAGCGCTCCATTAGGACTGTAAGTGAAAGAGACTGAAGAGAAAAAACTAGAAAGAGTTAAGAGGATGACTATAAGTCAATCTTCCCAAGAAGTCAGAGAGGAATTACTGACTATGACTTCCCCATTTTGTTATGTATATACTCAATTCAAAAACAACATGAATATATTCAACTTCATCCCACCACACTTCAAACTTAGTTCATGCTTTTTGTTAGATATGCAATAAATCCAGAGTTCTAGCCTGTTTATTAATAAAGGACTCTCTCCTCTATATTTTACTAATTCAAATATGGAAACCATCAATAAAAATTGGCCAAATTGGTCTAGAAAGAATAAAACCTTGAAGAGACTCACTATGTAATTCACATTTTAGCTTTTTCTCATTACTTGCTAATTAACATAAACTCCTTTTCTCCCTCCATTTTATTCTTAAATATCTGAAGACAGGAAATGAAAAGAGTAAGAGTAAGAACTACTGAGTTCAAGGAATTGAGCCTTTTATTATAATTCAGCTCTATTAATATTCTGGCAAGTGAAAGGTACACAATTTAAGACTAATTTCCTCAGGGAAACATGACAAATCTGTTCTTTGATTCAAAAGAAAAGAGAACAACTTATTCACATAGCATATTATAATTTCTTATCCCCACTTACTCTCTACTTCTTTTCTTTTCATTTTTTTTCTTGGAAGAAAGTTACTCTACAATGAGTTTTGAGCCATAGGTAAAGTTTAGGGTTAAATAAGCCATTCCAGGAGCTATTGCCATGCTGCATGAAGATTTGTGCTTGGAAATACAGAGTATGCTGAAATCGGCAGTAATTTTAGATGATCCAATTTACAAGGAACTATCAGTGGGCATCTTAACTTAGTAATATTACTGAAGTTTAATTTCCAAGAAAAAGTTGTGTATCTTCACAAAAAGAAAAAAAAAATCATGGCAATGCTGTGTCCGTGAAAAGGGTATGGGCATAACCGCTTTAGGGACTATAATTCCTGAGCAGTAGTGATTTCTACAATTTTCATGAAGAGACTAAAGGAGGTTATCAGAAGAGGAGTATATACACATTTCTTATGTGAGATATACAAATTACCTAATGTCTTTGTGCTTTGATTTCCTCCTGTACAATTTGGGAAATATTTGTGAGGATTAAGTGAGTTAATTGCTCAATCTTATCAATGATAATCATGAACATAATGATGTTGTATACCATAATTTGCCTATGTATTGCATCTTTAAGTATTGGAAAATACATTGCCTTATTTTTTTTTCCATTTTAGAATTGCAACAAACTGGCAAGGTAAGAAATTCATAGAATGAAAGGGAATGGGTAAGAAGAGACAGAAGAGTTTTGCTTTAATTTCAGCCCTCTCAGTTGCATTCTGTCTTTTTAGCTTTTCAGGCATCCATTCATCCACCCATCCAACCAACCAGTCAATCATCCATTCATCCATCCTTCCATCTGTCAAACCATCTATCCATCCATTCACTTTACATAACTATTTAGAGACCAACCTGAATGCCATATTTATGAGGCTGAGGATACAAAGAATCCTGTGTCCCTCATAAAACATTTTAAAAGATTTTATTTATTTATTCATGAGAGACACACAGAGAGGTAGAGACATAGGCAGAGGGAGAAGCAGGCTCTTTGTGAGGAACCTGATGTGGGACTGGAGCCCAGAACCCTGGGATCATGACCTGAGCCAAAAGGCAGACAGACATTCAACCACTGAGCCACCCAGTGCCCTCATAAAATATTTTTAATGATAAATGTACAGTTGTATAATAAAACTCAGGCTTCACTGATGGTATAGAAATATAGATAAATGGATGTAAAAATATGTGATAAATGGATATATGACATATGATAAATATATTAAAAAGTTAATTGTGAAATTAGTTGACAGTTACATGACTGTACACTATTCAGTTTTTCAAATTTTAAGTTTACACAGTTTTATTATATAATGTTGAAAATATTTAAAATATAATAATAAATGTGTTAAAAAACAAAAGAGAAATGTTTAATTGTATTAATTCATGTTGAAACAGAAATAATAAAACTAATTTGTCTTTCTTGGAAGAGATTTGAGAACCAACTTCATATTTGAAAACTAGTAAATAAAGGGAAAAATAAATACTTATCCTATCTTTTCTATACAAACTAAATCTCTGAATAGCCAAATAGTAGATGAAGGGAAGCTTATAATTAAATAATTATTTCAAGAAAAAGGGAAGATGAAATAATATAATGGATATATTACTATTTCAAACTCTTTTTGAATAATCTAGACATTGTCATAAATAACTGAGACAGAGAGAGACTGATTCAGAAATTATTACTTCCTGATGGAAGAAAAGCTTTTATAAATCAACTACCTAAAAAGTTCTGAAAAAATTAAACAAAACACTAAATTTGGATCTAATGATCAGTTTTTAGGAAATCAGAGGAAAGAGTAACATATTCAACTACCCTGTATCAAAATCCTGTCTGTGGGAAGCTATAGGATGGAAGGAAAAGAGACGGTGTAGGAAATTCTAACCTGAAAAAGATTCTAAAAGTCTTGTCAGTAATTTCAAACAGAGAAAATTAAAATATGTCATTATTTCATGTATAAGACACTTGGAAATTTAAACACAAACTGGATAATGGATTTTATTAATAAATTATTGTTACTAATTTAGATGTGTTACTTTAAGTGTTTTTTAATCTTCATATCAATGGATAAAATAAAATATAAGAATTTGCTCAAGGGATCCCTGGGTGGCGCAGCGGTTTGGCGCCTGCCTTTGGCCCAGGGCGCGATCCTGGAGATCCGGGATCGAATCCCACGTCGGGCTCCCGGGGCATGGAGCCTGCTTCTCCCTCTGCTGTGTCTCTGCCTCTCTCTCTCTCTCTCTCTCTCTCTCTCTCTCTGTGACTATCATAAATAAATAAAAATTAAAAAAAAATTTGCTCAAAATATTTTAAGACCAGGGGAAATAGATAAGGATGAAAAAGAAACAAAGTTGGATGTGAACTGACAGCTGCATAAGCTGAATGATGGGCATATGGGGGTTAAGTGCATTATAATGTCTTTTATCACAGATATTTAAATTTCATAATCCATAATAAATTGTTAGAAAGGTTAGACAGGCATGACTCAGGCTTCAGAGTCAGAGCACTATTGTCAAATCTCAGCTTTTCACCTCAGCTCTTTCAAAGTGTGGCTTTTACCTTTGTGCTTTCCACGTCTCTAACATGTACCAATGACTGAAGTTTCAATTCCAGAAGGCAAGTCAAGTATCACCATAATGGCTTAGTAGGTCAACACCAAATATGTACCTATGTTAGCATTCATTATTTGGATAATGTATCACAATCCTGAGTGTGGCCTTGGACTTGAAGCCTCAGAAATCTAGTCTTATTTTATCTATAAAAGTGGTGTGACTCTCTGGCTAAAGTTCTAAACCAAAACTTCTAAATTGGAAGCCAAATTTTTATCACATAGTAATAATTTTTAATAATTTAAATGATAATTATTTCAATATTTAATAATTATAATAATTATTATTTTATGCCAAACATTTATAGCATGTTTATTATGTGTTAGACACTTATTATGTGTTAGACACTATCCTAAGCGCTTTGCAAAGGTTAGACCATCTTATTCTTTTTTTTTTTAATTTTATAAATTAATTTTATTGGTGTTCAATTTACCAACATACAGAATAACACCCAGTGCTCATCCCGTCAAGTGTACCCCTCAGTGCCCGTCACCCATTCACCCCCACCCCCCGCCCTCCTCCCCCTCCACCACCCCTAGTTCATTTCCCAGAGTTAGAAGTCTTTATGTTCTGTCTCCCTTTCTGATATTTCTCACACATTTCTTCTCCCTTCCCTTATATTCCCTTTCACTATTATTCATATTCCCCAAATGAATGAGAACATACACTGTTTGTCCTTCTCCGGTTACTGTGGCCAAGTTCAAAAAGGGTGTTGCCTGAGTTCTCCTCTGGGATTTTGATGGAATCTTGTCTCACATTTAGATCTTTCATCTATTTTGAGTTTATCTTTGTGTATGGTGCAAGAGAGTGGTCCAGTTTCATTCTTCTGCATGTGGATGTCCAATTTTCCCAGCACCATTTATTGAAGAGAGTGTCTTTCTTCCAGTGGATCGTCTTTCCTCCTTTATCGTATATTAGTTGACCATAAAGTTCAGGGTCCACTTCTGGGTTCTCTGTTCTGTTCCATTGATCTATATGTCTGTTTTTGTGCCAGTACCACACTGTCTTGATGAACACAGCTTTGTAGTACAACCTGAAATCTGGCATTGTGATGCCCCCAGATATGGTTTTCTTTTTTAAAATTCCCCTGGCTGTTTGGGGTCTTTTCTGATTCCACACAAATCTTAAAATAATTTGTTCTAAGTCTCTGAAGAAAGTCCATGGTACTTTGATAGGGATTGCATTATACGTGTAAATTGCCCTGGGTAACATTGACATTTTCACAATATTAATTCTGCCAATCCATGAGCATGGAATATTTTTCCATCTCTTTGTGTCTTCCTCAATTTCTTTCAGAAGTGTTCTATAGTTTTTAGGGTATATTTTGAGAACCATTTGAATGGTAAATGGTTCTCCAACCTTTTATTTTCAGGTTGTAGGTGTCCTTCTGTCTAAAATGAGTCTCTTGTAGACAGCAAATAGACTCACGAGACTTCATGACTGCAGAATTTAGATCCAATCAGGCAGAAATTAAAAATCAATTGAATGAGATGCAATCCAAACTAGAAGTCCTAACGACGAGGGTTAACGAGGTGGAAGAACGAGTGAGTGACATAGAAGACAAGTTAATGGCAAAGAGGGAAACTGAGGAAAAAAGAGACAGTCAATTAAAGGACCATGAAGACAGATTAAGGCAAATAAATGACAGTCTAAGGAAGAAAAACCTACGTTTAATTGGGGTTCCCGAGGGCGCCGAAAGGGCCAGAGGGCCAGAACATGTATTTGAACAAATCCTAGCTGAAAACTTTCCCAATCTGGGAAGGGAAACAGGCATTCAGATCCAGGAAATAGAGAGATCCCCCCTAAAATCAATAAAAACCGTTCAACACCTCGACATCTAATAGTGAAGCTTGCAAATTCCAAAGATAAAGAGAAGATCCTTAAAGCAGCAAGAGACAAGAAGTCCCTGACTTTCATGGGGAGGAATATTAGGGTAACAGCAGACCTCTCCACAGAGACCTGGCAGGCCAGAAAGGGCTGGCAGGATATATTCAGGGTCCTAAATGAGAAGAACATGCAACCAAGAATACTTTATCCAGCAAGGCTCTCATTCAAAATGGAAGGAGAGATAAAGAGCTTCCAAGACAGGCAGGAACTGAAAGAATATGTGACCTCCAAACCAGCTCTGCAAGAAATTTTAAGGGGGACTCTTAAAACTCCCCTTTAAGAAGAAGTTCAGTGGAACAATCCACAAAAACAAGGACTGAATAGATATCATGATGACACTAAACTCATATCTGTCAATAGTAACTCTGAACGTGAATGGGCTTAATGACCCCATCAAAAGGCGCAGGGTTTCAGACTGGATAAAAAAGCAAGACCATCTTATTCTTATAACAATTCATTTACAGATGAGGAATTGCACACAGAGATGTTAATTACTTTTCTATAGTCATATAGCTCATAATTGAGAGTTTGGATTTGAATCCAGGCAATCTGGTCTTAAATCTGTGCTATTAAATACATTAAATTTGGTAATTACTGATAAAAATGACTCAAGTTCTATAATTCCAATTTTCAACTAAATATATCAAGGCTGTAAAAATAATTGTTTTATGGCAATGCTGAGTCTGTGGTTCCCAACAGAGTTGCATACCATTTTATTGCAATATTCCCAAATTTAACAGTATGTGAATGTCAAACAAGAGGGTGGGAGAAAAGTTTTTAAAGACACTGCACTTAACCACCTTCTAAACTGTGTTTGCCAAATACATTGTTCTCTCCTGTCATCAGTATTAGCTGAAAATTCATTTCACATGCTGTTTTTTTTTTTAAGAGTTTTATTTATTTATTTATGAGAGACACAGAGAGAAAGAGAGAGAGAGAGGGGCGGAGACACAGGCAGAGGGAGAAGCAGGCTCCATGCAGGGAGCCTGATGTGGGACTCAATCCCGGGACTCCAGGATCACACACTGGGCCAAAGACAGGTGCTAAACCATTGAGCCACCCAGGGATCCCCAGATTCTGTTTTATACAAGCCAAAGGCTCTGCTTGAATTTCACTTAAAACAGTGGAATTTTATCAAATTTCCAAGGTTTGCTTTTTTTTTTTTTCCTTACCTTCAAAAGTTTCAACCAATATCTTTTCCTATCCATATGGGGTGTCCTTGTGTTGTATTTCAATTTTTCTCAAATCTACACATTTATTCACAATTCAGGAGACTTTGAACTCAATCTGAATTACCTACAGACACAAGATAAAATAATTGTTCTGAAGGACATAAATCTAGTTTCTCTATAAAAACGTTCTGCAACCAAATTTCACTAAAGTTTGTTTTCGGTAGTATTTTATTTTATATTTGCAAGAATTTTGCTGTTGATAAAATTCAGTCAGGTGAAATGTTAAGAAAATTATTGATTATATAATTCCTCATAACAAAGTCATCAATATAATCAAATATAAGTTGTTCAGACATTTAACAATTTTCTTATGTTAAATTTTAACTTAAGCTATAGAGTCCATAGAAATTATAGTCACTTCAGGGATCAGATTTGGAACTGCAGGTTTTAAGAAACAGTACATAATTCACACACAAAGAAAGAAAGAAAAGAAAAAAAGAGAGAGACAGAACTAACTGCCACTATATCTCATAAAGCAAAGACTTTTGTCACCATTGTAAAAAAAAAAAAAAGATTTAGTGATGCTGTTAATTAAATTCTGAGGAAAGACATTCTCTCTCTTTTAATGCTATATTGAGATTCGAAATGATTTTTTTTGTTCTAAATAATTATCCACTGCTCTTGATATAAATATACTAAAAACTGCGAGGGCATGGTATTAGGATTCTTAAATTATTTTGAAGCCAAACAATTGCTGTAATCATAAACATATTTTACTTTAATTTGTCTTGGTAAAATCAGTATAAGAAATGTATGATGAATCACTTTCAGGAGATGCTAACAAAAAATTTCTTTTCTTTTTGTTATATGATAAAGCTTTTGTATTAAGATATTTATTGTATGTTCTAATGTTAATTTTAAAATTAATATTAATACTAATAGTTTTCTAAGTATGATTAATGTAAAGGTAGAAAAAATAGATAAATATAAAATATAAAATTCATATTAAAAGTAAAATTTTAATTGTGAGAATATTAATTACTAATACAAATTACATCCTAAATGATATTCTTGTAAAAGATAGGAAACAGAAATAATTTAGATTTGACACAAATAGCATGAAATATTTTTGAATCAGTAAAAACATGTTTAATTGTTTTATGTATTTTATTCTGGAGAGCATCTTGTGAAATAATGCAGGAATGCATATTTTTATAGGAATTTTGAGAGGAGGATACTCAGTCATTTAAGTGACCTATTCCTTTTATCTTTGCCTTCACCATCTGCTGTCTTTTTTAATTATAAACTTTAAAATGAGCATATTTGACAGTAAGAAGAGAGAATAAAAAGATGTGAATCCTCATTTTGCATAAGAAATTATAAGCCTGCATTGATGGTGCTGCATCCCTGCATCTATACACACCTTTCTCATCTTCACTATTGCTTTACTCAACACATTTTCTGACTTTATCACATTGCTACCCAGTTGAGTGTGTACACTAAAATATGTACTTTAGATCATACCAACAAAAAGAGATTATTAAAATATCTTATTCATGTTGTCATAAATACAGAGAAGCAAAAAAGGACACCTCAAAAGTAAATATTACTCTTGTAAGTGTGCACATGTGTCTGGGTGTCTCTGTGTATGAAGAGAAAACACATCCTACTTGAGAACAATTCCTACCTGTGCTCCCCTCTAAATTGTACTGGTGCTTCATACATATTGAGGAATATAAAGGTAGGTTTTTCATACTGAGGCTGGGTCATTTGAGTGGGCCAAAAAGATGTTCAGTCAATCATCCAATAGACAAAGGAAAATCATTTTAACCAAAGCAAAAGAGTCAAATGAAACCAGATGACTGTAAGAATCTGAAAGAACAGAAAGAAGGAACATGAAAAAATGATAGTGAGAAGAGCCATACATTTTCTAAACTTAAAAATGGAAAAACAAATATCCTGTACTTCATCTATATTTTCCTGTCAGACCATCAGGATTTGTTTCTGTATACCATTTCACAATTTTTATATGATATCTGTTCTTTGGATACTATTGTCCATCTGTTGAAGCATCCGTGACACTAGTGCCTAAATATCTTTGGACACAACAGTTCTTCATAGTAAATCTGTGATTTCAGAGTGCCATTATTAAGGCGATCTAGCACTGTATATATATATATATATATATATATATATATATATATATATGCATATATATATTTGTAATATAAATTGAATATATATGTGTGTGTGTAGATGTTTAACACATACACACATATTAGCCACATGAATCTATACATAACTTATTCAGATATGTTTAGGCAAACTTCGTTGTATCTTTTGATTTATAATCTGTCTCCTTACTAAGACACAGTCCTTCCAAGCCTCATTATGCCAAGCATTTTATCTGCAACACCTTATCTTCTCCCAACCATGGTCCTGTCAGGTATATGTTACCATCCTCATTTTGCAGATCAGAGAGCTTAAGTAATTGTCTGAATTAACATAGTAAATAGGTAGTAAAAACAAGATGCAAAACTATGTCTGTTTACTGTTAAAATGGTGACCTTAACATGCAGGAAGGCATCTGATGAGAATTTCAGACTGCAAGGCATTCATTAGTGCTTATAGTTTGAAGTCCACTGGTCCTAAACTGGCTCTATGTGTTTCCATACAAGTAATGACAGGAACTGTCAAATGATCTATATTTGCACTGGTTTAGAGACATATGATGAGGACTGCAGAAATGTACTTGAGACAAGCATAAATATATATTTTTATACTTTACAAAATCAGTCCCTGTTTTCATGAATCACTTTTTGTTTTGTTTTACCCAAACAGGACTCTATCATACATTATTATACCACTGGAATACAAAATAAAAATGACAGAGATTTTTACATTTTCTTTTCCTTTCTAGTTATTTGATCAGGATCAGAAAAGACTAAGTTAAATTTCAGACTTGCTTGATTCAAGGTAAAAAGAGAATACCTTTTTCAGGAAATTTATTTCTGAAAAAGAAATTGAATATAAATATACATCTATAGACTACACGTAGAATACATGACAGGAGCTCTTCATATCAAAGGAAAGTCTGTTGTAAATTCCTCCATCAACAGAAAATCGATTATTTTTATGTTTGGGTTTAGGTTTGAAAAGACTCTCATAAAAGTAGTGCATACTTGTGTTTGGTTGCCTGTAAAATAAACATTTTTTGGAAGGAATGATAATTGTTTGGGGCCCATGAAACTAAGTGAAAATGTGAACCTTTCTGCTGCTTCTCCCATATTATCCATTTGGTCTCCAAGGCATGTTTTTCCCCTCTATTTAAGACTGAAGTATAACTTGCTTTGCAAATAAGGTTTTGTGGCTAATTTTTAACAAAAATCAAACAACTTAGACCATTATCTGTTGAATTCTATGTACAAAACTCTTCAATGGTTTCCCATTTCTGTTGTGATAAAATCAAAACCGAAGGACTTTTTCCAGGGAAAGTGACATAATCAGATTTTTAAAATTTTACATTACCTTTTCAGCATTTTTACAAAACATTAAAATCAATCATCAAATTTCAATATTCAGATCTCAAGTTATGTGTTTCTGCCTCAGAAAAATTTCCTTTAATCTCATCTGGGTCTCATAAACCCCTGACATATCCTATCATGATGCTATATACCTTTCCTTTATAACATTACATTATTTGTAATTATACATGTATTTTTTAGAGTTGAATAATATCTAAAATTAATTTAGTTTAACCACCACAAGGAGTTTGGCAAATATTGCTCACCATTGAGTCTCCCAGGGCCTTCCATGGAGTATATAAGTGGCTAATAGATGCTTACATAATGTATTTTTTAAAATGATATCCTGACATTTCTGTGCATGTGAAAAGAAATTCACCCCAAAGTTAACATTAGATAAGTCTGTGTAGTATGTTATTGATGTACTCTTAATCATTATCTGATTTCTACATGTTTTGTAAAATATACATTGTCAATTTTATAATAAAACCAACATATTCTAAAAGCAAATGGATCAAATATAAATATCCATATCAATTATTTGGAATGACACAAAATTCAGATTGCATTTATTTAAAATGAAAACTCTTTGTTCTGTATATTAACTTCTACTTTCTTCATTTTAAGATATAATTCCATTTCTTTGGCAAGTGCTCCAACTATAAAGCGATACATTTTATTAAAAAGATATTTATTTATTTATTTATTTATTTATTTATTTATTGATATTTTAGAGAGAGAGAGAACATGTCTGTGGAGGTGGGGAGGGCAGAGGGTGAAGAAGAGGGGGCGAGAATCTGAAGCAGACTCTCCACTGAGCTTGGAGCAGGACGCAGGGCTCAATCCCAGGATCCCAAGATCTGGCCTGAACCAAAGACAAGAGTTGGATGCTTAACTGACTAAGTCACCCAGGCACCTCTGAGTTGATATTTTTGAATCAAACTTTGTTTCTTCTCTTGATAACAAGAAAATTGTGATTTGTCTTCTGTACTGATGACTTGATTATAGTTACTTCACACAAACCACATCAACTCATTGGTCCTGACTTCTTAGGACCCATTTTGTGATAACCTAACTGGGTGCTAAAGACATAAGGGAGAGGAAGACATGTTTCTTGCCATGGATAAATGCTTAGAATAGAAATATGATATTAAAAGTCACTTTGCAGTAACTGCTAATAGAGCATAATGCTGGATGTGATTTGAAGCGTGAGGCAAAAGTTGTGAGCTATTCTTGTGAATACATAAAAAAGTGGGATTAGTGTCATCATCTTCCAGAAGAATTTTAAATTGAGCAAAGTCTTGAAGAAAGAGTAAGAATTCATCAAGAATAAAGTGAGTGGAGAATACAGTCCTGGCAAAAGAAACAGCACATGCAGTGAAGTGGCAACATGAAAGTGCCTGCTATCTTGAGGGAATAATAACAAGAAGGCATGGCCAGTCCATATGGCACCCAGGGGAAGTGTTAGGAAACAACACTGGGAAGGGAGATGGGAGCCAGATAGTGAAGCAAATCTTTTATGTCTTGCTCAGAAACTGGCTGGCTTGGTACATAGGAAATTTTGCTGCAGTAGAAACCAGAATGCATTCTAAGTATTAAAAGTGTGTATTTCTCTAGATTGTTGCTTCAAGAACATGATAGGATCATAAAGCTAGAAGAAGGATCCATATGCTTTCTAGCCTGATTAGTTTCAATTATTTCAATGTACAACTAAAAATTCATAGTAAATATGCTTTGCTAGTATTGACAGGTATGAATCGACATTTTCTACATCATTCCTTATGGAATTTAAAAATTCTCCTTTGATACTAATGTTGTATCTTGATGTTAACACATTAGTCTATGATTTTCTATTTTATTTTTGGGGAAAAAATTCTTTTGTTCACCAAATGGAAATCTTGAATAAGAAACTTCAGTTATGATGGGGAATATTTTATGATTTATTTTCAGTTTTCAATATTTATTATTAGAGAAACTTTGGAATCAGATAAACCATGTTTTTCATCCCCACCTGCTTATTGTCTTTGCAATGCTTATTGAAAATTGAATCTCAGCCTCCATTTCCTTATGAGTAAAGTGATAATAATATCTCTCTAACAACAGTGCTAATCACTTCAAGATGTAAATATTATGAGTCAAAAACTTCCTCCTTTCTATAGCTTCTTTCTCATGTAACACCCCTAGAAAGAGTTGAGGTACAGTCTATGTCTTTGGAGGTGAAAAACTTGTGAGTTCATCAGAAACTGAATCACAACTGTGGTAGCATCATATACTCCATCAGTGTTTCTCAGACTTGAGTATGTTCAGCACATTTTTAAGGATGAGAAAAAATTATTGCTTTGAACGATTTTTACTTTAATGTTGCTCGAACATATAAATGTAAACTCCTTCTCTTTACAACCTTTATAACTCTTATACAACTAAAAACCCTACAAATAAAACTACCAATCCTTATATTTAAATTACTAAGAATAATTCAATAAAATCTATGTTATTATTTTGCTGAAATGAAACTGCTGCCTAATAGGAGCTCAGTAATATTTAAGAATAAATACAGGAACACATATAGAGTCCTGACAGCTGACATTCACATTCTATTGCATTCAGAATTCCAGTACAACAGGAATACACCAGGTTATGTCAATCGTCCCACCACTTTCTTCCATCTGATCTATAGTTAAGTCTTTATAGTGTTTACAGCCTTTATAGTGTTCCAAGATATCATTTATCCTTCAATTAGCTTGAGTGGATTTTTATACAAAAGGCAGCTTCTCTGTGTTTTTATTAGCCTGTCATGAAGTAACACTTTTCTATACCAACAAAATTTAATATAAGTATAAACATTGATGCTGGAAGTTCCTCACAAAAATTATCAATAGAGATGATAGGCTTATGATTACAGTATGCTTTTATTAATATCAATTTTAGTATTACAGTATATACTTTAAAATATGGAGAAATCATAGATAGCAAAAAATACTTCTACTAGCCATGAAGGTTCTGGAGAAATCCAATATAAAAAAGAATTTTCTAAATAACTAAGATGATATGATGCTTGGAAATAAAAGGGTTTCTTTAAGAATATATGATAATTTCAGATACCATTATGCTCTTAATAGCATCTTCATAAAAAATTGAAAAAACTGTTTTAAATAACATTCAGAAAATGTCTGCATTTCTCTTTAAGCAAATCTCTATTCTAGTTAGTGTGCCTTAGTGAATCTTTATCATTATTCTACACCACATTCCACAGGCTCTGAAGAACATTCCATGGAAGAAATGACTTTCGAATGATGAGTTCAAGGACAATTTTTTTTTGTCATTATAATAGCTGCAATTTTAAATTTAGATTAAATGTAGAGCATTCTATTACCTATTTTACAAAGGCCATTTTATCTGATTTTACTTCTCATAATAATGTGATGGAAACATTATTCTTTTTGGCAAATGTAGAAACTGAGGCTAAAAGGAGTTGCATTGGCTCACTGAAGTTCCATAGTGAGAAAAGGACAGATGTAGGATCTAAACTCAGGCCAAAGTGACTCCCAAACTCCTGCCCCTCTGCTGTAGCAATAGGTGTTCAGTTTTTTCATGACTATTTTTTAATAGGATCTATGAGTTCTAGTATATTAATTATTTAAAAAGAATCAGCTTTATTTTTTTAAAGATTTTATTTATTTATTCATGAGAGACACACAGAGAGAGAGGAAGAGACACAGGCAGAGGGAGAAGCAGGCTCCATGCAGGGAGCCCGATGTGGGACTTGATCCCAGGAATCCAGGATCATGCCCTGGGCCAAAGGCAGGTGCTCAATCAACCACTGAGCCACCCAGGCCTCCCAAAGAATCAGCTTTATAGTCAGCTCTACTCATGTTACTAAAAATAATTTTTTGCTTTGTAGATCTGATTGAAGAATCATCATCTAAAAGTATCTTTGCAGCCAGGTGTATGATTAGTATGCATTTTAATAAAAATAATAACAAATCGGGCAGCCCGGGTGGCTCAGCGGTTTAGCACCGCCTTCAGCTCAGGGCGTGATCCTGAAGATCTGGGATCGAGTCCTGCATCAGGCTTCCTGCATAGAGCCTGCTTCTCCCTTTACCTGTGTCTCTGCCTCTCTCTCTCTCTCTTTCTCTCTCTGTGTGTCTCTCATGAATAAATAAATAAAATCTTTTAAAAAATGATAACAAATCAGAAACTAAAAATTCAGCTGAATGGTCATACTCACAAATCTGAGATGCAATTTTAGTGCTTACCATAGATACCCAAATTTCTTAGAGCTCTGAGACCAGGTCCAATTAATCTCCCAAGTCTTTATCATCATTTTCTAAGGATTAACAGTTCTTTTTTTTAAGATGTTATTTATTTATTAATGAGAGATACAGAGAGACAGGCAGAGACAAAGGCAGAGGCAGAAGCAGGCTCCATGTGGGGAGCCCAATGCAGGAAGAGAATCAAAAAGGGGCAGAGGAAATGAAGTGACTGCACACGGATGAGTATGACTGACTTGGCGCTCAGCATTTACACCTCAGGGGTTCAGCTTCTCTGGGGGCTTTCAGCACAAATCCACAATGATTGGAATAAGTTAGTGCTTGCACAATTGGTTAAGCTACATATTCTGTGCCTCCTATCCCTGTTTTCAAATAGGAATCTACAACAACTAGACCAACCCAGGATCATGCCTGGAGCTGAAGGCAGATGCTCAGCCACTGAGCCACCCGGGCATCCCTATATTAACATTTCTAAACATAAAAAGAGATATGTAGGAACTTTGGGAGACATAAAGTCCACTGATAATCCCCTCTGCTCTGCTAAGGCAAAGCACACCTGTGCTATCTTGGCAGAGCCACATTTATAGACTAAAAGTGCTCAAATTTAGGATTAACTCATTTTTTTATATGTATAGATATTTATTTTTCCTAAATTAAACACTAAAACATTAAATAACTTTTCTGTATCAATACAAATGTTGCTAAGGAAGTAAAAGTGATTCAGAAACGTGTTAGAATAGGAATTCTTAAACCTCCTTAACCCCGCGGAGACACCAACTTAACGATAGACTGTGCGTTTGGTTCCAGACCACCACATAAAGCAAATACTATAATAAAGCAAGTCAAATAAGTTTCCTGTGTTTCCCAGTGAATATTAAACGTATGTTTACAAATACGACAGTCTGTTAAGTGTGCAATAGTGTTATGTCTAAGAAAAACTGTGTACATACTTATATTAAAAATATTTTCTTGCTAAAAAATGTTAACCATCATCTGGGCTTTCAGTAAATCAATTTCTTCTTGCTGGTGGATGCTGATAGTTGCTGACTGACCAGAGGGAATGGTTGCTGAAGCCTGGGGTGGCTGTGGCAATTTTTTAAAAATAAGACAGTGAAGTCTACCACGTTGGTTCAGTATTCCTTTCACAAATGACTTCTCCATACCATGCGATGCTATTTGATAGCATTTTGTCCACAGTTGAACTTCTTTCAAAATTGGAGTCCATCCTCTCAAAATCTTGCCATTGCATTATCAACTAAGTGTATGTACCATCTCAAATCCTTTGTTGTCATTTCAACAATTTCACAGCATCTTCACCAGGAGTAGATTCCATCTTAAGAAACCACTTTCTTCGCTCATCCATAAGAAGCATCTCCTCATCCGTTAAAGTTTTATCATGAGAATGCAACAATTCAGTCCCATCTTCAGGCTCTACTTCTAATTCTAGTTCTCTTGCTATTTCCACCAAATCTGCAGTCAGAACACATGCACTTATCTGTTAAGTTTGCTGTCTTATACAGGCATGGTTCATGGCACCCCAAGACAATTACAATAGTAACATCAAAGATCATTGATCACACAGACCACCATAATAAATATAACAATGATGAAAAATTTTGCAATATTGCAAGAATTACCACAATTTGACAGAGCCACGAAATGAGCAACTGTTGTTGGGAAAATGGCACCTAAATACTTGGTCAGTGCAGAGTTGCTGCAAACCTTCAATTTGTAAAGATCACAATATTGGCAAGGTACAATAAAGTAAAACACATAATGAAGTATGCCTGTATGGATCAAACTATCTTGATAAAAACTGCAGAAACCATGTAAGACGTCACAGACAGTTGTGAGCAAGCCAAGAACAGGCACATTGAAACAGGTAAGAAGAGACATTTTACTTTACCCTTGATCACCACATCCCCAGGCTGACACAGATCAGTGTCTCTGGAGAAAAGCCCTGCTCATGGCTTCTCCCTTGTAAGGAAGGGAAAAGAGTAGAGTGTGCATCTAAGATTCTGGTTTTATGCAATGCTGCCCAAGGTAATGATTTTCGACTCACCTGACTCAGGGTGCTAACAGTATGCCTGGGCCACTGAGGAAAAATATAAAAATAAAAATAAAAGCAAAAAAGCTTGGCTGTGGCACAATACCTCTGTTGTATTTTGGACAGACACCAGAGGGAGCAAGAGATTATGAACTTCTGAAAAAGAAATCTGCAAACCTCTTTAATTGGGAAATTACACACAGAAACCCAGAAAATTCTCACCCCCAAAAGATGTTTTGGGGGGCCCAGAATCAGTAGGTAGGGTGACTGGTGAAATTATTGCCATGTACAAAGGCAGCCTGTAAGGATTGGAATGGTGGCTATTTTTTCAAGTACATAAAACTTAGCCAAAATTTGAAAGGCATATAAAGAAACAGAGACACATAGTCAGTCAAAAGAATAAAATAAATCTTCAAAAATCATCTCTCCAAAACAGAGATCTATGAATCACCTAACAAAATATTCAAAATAATTTTCTTAAAGAAATTCAGTGATCTACAGAACATAAAACTAATAAAATCAAGAAAACAATGGAAAAATGGTATTAACAAAGAAATAAAAACCATAAAAAAAGAGAAATCCAGAAATTTTGGAGCTGAAGAATGCAATAACTGAATTGGAAACTTCACTAGAGAAGTACAATAGCAGATATAATCAAGTAGAAGAAAGAATCAGAACACAAAGATAGGTCATCTAAAATCATTGTGCCAAAAGAGTGAAATTAAAATAATGAAGAAAAGCAAAGACAGGACACCTGAGTGGCTCAGCAGTTGAGTGCCTGCCTTCGGCCCAGGGCATGATCCTGGAATCCCGGGATCAAGTCCTATATCGGGCTCCCTGCATGAAACCTGCTTCTCCCTCTGTGTCGCTGCCTCTCTCTCTCTCTGTATCTCTCATGAATAAATAAATTTTCAAAAAAAGCAAAGAAAACCTAAGGGCTTATGTGATACCATAAAGTGGACCATTAGACACATTATGAAAGTCCAAGAGAGAAGGAAAAGGAAAAGGACATTATTTCTTGTTTGAATAAATAATGGCCCAAACCATTCCAAATTTGAGGAAGAAAATAGATATCTGAATTGTAAGCTTAAAAGACAACTAGAGTGAACTCAAAATGGACCTCAAATAGCCAAAACAATCCTATGAAAGAAGAACAAAACTGTAGACCTCACAACTCTTGATTTTGAAACACATATAAAGCTACAGTAAGCAAAGTAGTATGGTAGTGGCATAAAGACAGATACAGAGACTAATGAGGCAGAACTAAAAAGCCCAAAATAAATCCTCATGTATATGGTCAAATGATATACAAGGATGTCAAGACCACAAAATGGGGAATGTATAGTATTTTCAATAATTAGTGTTTGGAAAATTTGATATCCATATGGAAAAGAATGAAGACGGATCCTTCTCATATATAAAAATTAAATTGAAATTGATTAAATACTTAATTATAAGTCCTGAAATTATAAAAGTCCCCCCAAAATACTTAGGTGATATCTTCATAATATTGGAATGGGCAATATTTTCTTGTATAGGACACCAAACAAGGAACAAGAGTAAAAATAAACAAATGGATGTACATCAAACTTAAACACCTTTGTGCAGCAAAGAAAACAAAGTAACAGATTAAAAAGGCAACCTATGAAATGAGAGAAAATATTTCCAAACCATATATTAGATAAAGGATTAACATCCAAAATGTATTAAGAACTTCTACAGCTCAATATAAAAAATAAATAACCCGGGCAGCCCTGGTGGCTCAGCGGTTTAGCACCACCTTCAGCCCAGGGCGTGATCCTGGAGAACCAGGATTGAATCCCACGTCGGGCTCCCTGCATGGAGCCTGCTTCTCCCTCCGCCTGTGTCTCTGCCTCTCTCTCGCTCTGTGTCTGTTGTGAATAAATAAATAAAATCTTAATAAATAAATAATTAAATAAATAACCCAGTAAAGAATGAATATGTATTTCTAGGGGTGCCTGACTCAGTCTATTAAGCATCTTACTCTTGGCCTTGGCTCAGATCTTGATCTCAGGGCCTTGAGTTCAAGCCTCAGATTGGGCTCCACAATGGACATGGAAAAATAATAGGTATTTCTCAAAAAAAAAAAAAAAAAAAAAAAAAAGAAAGAAAGAAAAAAGACATAGAACTGTCCAACAAGCATATGAAAAGATGCTCAAAATCACTAATCATCACAGAAATGTAAATTGAAACAACCATGAGATATTACCTTACATTCACTAAAATAGCTACTATATTTTTTAATTTTAAAAATAATAAATGGGACAAGGATGAAGAGAAATTGGAACTCTTCGCCCACTGTTGGTGAGGTTGTAAAATGGTGTCGCTAGTATGGAAAATAGTATGAAAACTGCATTAAAAAGTAAGGAAATAGTTTTTTTCTTCAAAAAATGCAAAATAGGACTAATGTGTGATTTAGCAATCCCAATTCTGGGTAGATAGCCAAAAGTATCGAAAATAGGATCCTTTTAAAAGATCCACACCTATGCACCTTGGCATTATCCACAATAGCCAAGAAATGGAAGCAAGCTAAATGTCCACTGACAGATGAAGGGCTAAAGAAATTGCGGTCACAAGTACAGCATGAGGAATATAATCATTAAGATGCTACCAATTTTTCTTGGTGACAGATGGTGACTATACAGATCATAGTGAGCGCTGAGTAATGTATAGAATTTTTGAATCATTATATTGTACACCAGAAACTAATCTACTCTGTGTATTAATTATACTTCAGGAAAAAAAAAGAAAATGTGGTGCAGACCTGTATACAAACAATTGAATATTATTCAGCTTTAAAAAAGAAGGAATTTCTGGCAAATACTACAATGTGGATAAAACTTGAAGACGTTATGCTAAGAGAAATAAGTAAATCATGAAAACACCATATTTCATGATGCCACTTACATAAGGTGAATAAAATAATCAAGCTCATAGAAATAGAAAACAGAATGGTAGTTGCCAGGGATTGGGTGGAGGGAGGAAGAGGCATCGTTGTTCACAGAGTATATAAAGTTTTACTCATAGATAAAAGGGTTTTAGAGATCTGTTATACAACAACGAGTGTAAACAACACTGTACAGTACAGTTAAAAACTGCTAAAAGGGGCAGCCCGGGTGGTTCAGCGGTTTAGCTCCGCCTTCAGCCCAGGGCGTGATCCTGGAGACCCAGGATCGAGTCCCACGTCTGGTTCCCTGCATGGAACCTGCTTCTCCCTCTGCCTGTGTCTCTGCCTCTTCTCTCTCTGTCTCTTTCATGAATAAATAAATAAAATCTTAAAAAAAAAACTGTTAAAAGGGTAAACATATTTTTAACACAATACTGTATATATGTATTTATATTAATAATTACCATCATAAAATTCATTATAAGAAAATCATTGTAAAGGCTAACTTTTTACATATACTTTTTTTAATTGGGCAAATTATGTTTCTCTTCGTTTCTTCTATTTTGATTGAATTTTTCTCTCAGTCAAAGCAAAAAAATGTTATAGGAGTGTCAAAGATCTTAACGTCATTATTTTTTAAATTTCAAAAATTTGACAATGTTATTTCCCTGTCTTTTATTTTTTTTCTCTGAACCCATGACAGAAATGGAGATATTTAACCACTATTAGCTCACACCCTTCATATTAATAAAGGAGATGAGTCTGATATTAAGATGTTCTGATATGGGGGGCACCTGGGTGGCTCAGTAGTTGAACATCTGCCTTTGGCTCAGGTCATGATCTCGGGGTCCTGGGAGCGAGTTTTGCATTGGACTCCCCGCAGGGAACCTGCTTCTCATTCTGCCTGTCTCTTCCTCTCCCTCCATGTCTCTAATGAATAAATAAAATCTTAAAAATTTTTTTCTGAGCTGGGCCTTTGGCTATTATAAAGTTCTCCTAGTCTGTGAAACATATTGAATACTTACTCACAATTCCATTCTTGGACTTTGGTTTCATTTCCTAAGAGAGGAAAACCATCTGCTCTGAAAAATTTCTTCACTTTTGAGCTCAAACCAGCTTTGCATTTTTTTTTTTTTATCACAACTGAAAGTTTAGGAAAATCACAAAGAGAACTTTTAGAACTAGTTTCTTTAAAAACCATCTGAGCCCACTGCTGTTTTTGGATATAGTTTTTTTTTTTTTTTTTAAATGCAAGCATTTCATGGGTGTTGGTTTTTTAAATTTACACTTCTTTTTCACCAGGTTTAGTAAGCTTTATCATCCCAGAATCATACAATGGAATTTGATTTCATATATAATGACAGAAATTTGCACCTAACATTGTCTTCTATTAATTTTTTCCTGTATATTGACTCTGTGTTCTTTCAAATTCTGAATAACATTTTATTTTTCTGTTTTTTTTTTTTTTTGCTGTTTGTCACTCTGACCTCACCTACCTCACACTCTTCCCTCATACAGGATAATATTCTCCTGCAAAAGGTACCCTCCCTGTACCAGAAGGAAGACATTCTCATTGTCAGAGATGGGAAATTTGGCTTTATTAAACTAACAACCCTTATGTTCTAACGGTGGTGAATTCTTCACCACCATCTAGCCTTAACCTTGACCCCCTTGTCTCAGCAATTATTCACAATATTATTTTTTCTTTGTCTAAAAGGTATAAAAGCTTCTGGTTCTGCCCACTTCTTGGGTGTTCATTCTCTTGTAAAGTTTCCCATGTACATATAAAAATTCAGTAAAATTTGTATACTTTTCTCCAGTTCATCTGTCTTTGTCAGCTTAATTTTCAGGCCCAGCCAGGGACTGTGAGAGAATTGAGGAAATTTTTCTTTCTCCTCTATCTTTCTTGAAAACAATTCACTTTAAGGTAATCTTACCTTTTATTTATTGTTGTTTCTGAATTCACTCGCATCCTACTTAAGCTTTAATTAATTTACCTCTCGTGCTTTTCTTAATTTTAACCAGTGAGTTGAAACTGTACTTTTTCTTATTTAATAATTATGCCTTTGAATTTTATTCCAAGTGCAGCTTAGGCACCACTCTATGGTTTGAGGTATAATGCTACAGATAAATCAGATTTTTGGTTCAGTTCAGCTAGGATAAGTTTTTATTAATTATCTCAGACATTAATTTTTGCCATAATTTCTATAGTTTTGAAATTTGGATTGTACATTTGTGCCTTTTGAGGTTTGTTAAGAAGTTTTTATGTCTTTGTCATGCCAATAAGCAGGAAATAGGGTCACATAAATATTTTCCCATGCACACATTCCAGTAAGTCCATTCACATCTCTTTCCCAGACCTCTTTGTCAAGGGTGACTGCTCTCAAACATTTATTTACTTGTTTGTTTACTTTTCTTAATTAATGAATTTGATGAGATGGGAATGATCTAGTAGTTGGAAGAGGATAGAAAAATAAAAGCAAGGAAAGATTAAGGAAACAAATTGCTGAAGAATTATGAAAGAATGTAAATCAGAGTCCAATAAGAGGATTAACTTGGGCAGAGGCTACGGCCGGCACTTCTCATTATGAAAAAAAAGAAATAGCACACAATGGTACTGAAAATAGTTTTTTTTTTTTTGTTTGTTTGTTTGTTTTTTTTTTTTTTTTTTTTGGTGACAGGAAATAGTCAGTGTTCCTGAGTAATGATTCCTGACTTTATAGAAAATTGGGATTAACCCCTAGAATTTAAGTATACATCTGTAGAATTTTATCACAGAAATATATTAAGTTCAAGTTCCTTAATGTAGTTTAACAAGTTTATGATTTTTACCTATCCTTCCTTTTCAGCTCCCCATTAACCCATTACACACACTCTCTGATTCAGTTACAATATACATTTTATGGTAAGTGGACCATGTGGGCATATCTTTGATCATGCTCTCCCTTCTGCCTAAAACACTTCCTTATGTCTTCATATAGTCAATTCTTTTCTTTTTTTTTTTAAGATTTTATTCTTATTTATGAGAGAGAGCACAGAAGGAGAAGAAGCAGACTCCCCGTTGAGCAGAGGGCCTTATGTGGGGCTGGGTCCCAGGACCCTCAGATGATAATTTGAGCCAGAGGCAGAAGTTTAACTGCCTGAGCTACCCAGGTATCCCCATATGGTCAATTCTTGTTCATTCCTCAAAACTCAACTCAGTTGTTCACTGTTACAGAAAACCTTTCTAATAGTCCTGGACAAAGCATCATTTCATCATATCACCATGTTTTCATAACACACTGGATTTCCATGTATTGAAGCATTTTTAGGTTTCATCTGTTTGTTTCCTCCTTTGATTACTCTATGAGACACAAATTCTTTGAAGGAATTTTCTGTGAGTTTGGATCCCTAGGGCCAAGTGCATAATTATATTTGGTTAATATTTGTTGAATGAACAAATGGCTTAATTAATTAATGTACGTTTGGCATATAGTTAACATACTTGAATAGAGGTATATATGAGCAAAGTGAAGAATTTACATGCATATAAACTAAAAGTGTTATCTTCTTTAGATTAACAATTGTAAAAGTTTAATAGAATAAGTTTAAAATCTATCATTTCATGAAATTGATAGATTGAGTGAATATGAGCCTAAACTTGTTAATCAAATGTCAGAACACTGAATTAGCAATCTAATCTCTGCTTTACCAATCTCCATTAACATTCATACATATGCACTTTAGAAGCACGAAGGAGAGACTTTTAAGACAGATAAAATTGTCAATGAGTTTATAGAACTAATTATCCCCAGAGTTTCACAGGGATGGTGTATGCAAGTAGTTTTAATAAAAGGTTGTAAAATGTAATGACTCTTCTGTGACACTATGAAAAATATCATAACGGTAATCGTTAATAGTAATTTATAAGTGCAATCATAAAAATAGTTTTTAGAATGAATTATAAGGCTAATTGTAAAGATAACTACCTTAATGATTAAATACAATATAGCTAAAGGAAATACACAAAATGAGAGTTCATAGAGGGTCTGGTAATCTAAACTGCACAGGTATGAAGGTGTGACTGAGAGGAAAATGCTAGGGATGGGGAATTCCACAGATTTCACCCTTTTCTCCAGGCGTCAGGAATTACAAAATTGATCAGAGCACTTTTTCAAGACAAAATAATCTTTGCTTTGAAGGATATTAGTAATACAACAAATTATACAAAAGTCAGTTACACTCAGTAAAATTCTTCTCTTATGGGTGAGATGTTTAGTAAACAAAACTCTTGCGGGAATTCGATGAAAACCTCCAAGAAAGTAAAATCAGCCTACCACCTCATTATCATGGAGCTTGCTGCTGTGAATGAATATAATAACTATGAATGAGCCTATGAAGAAGGGATTGCACAGTTGCTTTCACTGCTATATCTCCACTCTATTGACAGTATTTGGCTCATATCAGGCACTCATTTTGCACATGATTGTGATATAAGGAAGAAAACATCCAGAAATTAAATTTTATATGAGACTGTTATCTTGGGGTTGGGAATTTCAGCAAAGGAAGAGTTAGATAGTCATATGTATAGTAAAGAATACTTTAATCAGATAAATTATATGCACAAGGACCTTGAGGCAAGAAAGGGCTTGAATAGTTCATGTAATTAAATAAAATGTGTATAGTTAGATTAGAGATACCAAGAACATGAGGCTGTAGAGGAAACATGGGTCATATCCTGGAGGGTCTTTTTAATCATTATAAGAATTGTGTGTTTAAGAGTTTGGGATTTTTCAATTATTTTAATCAAGAAATTTTATGTTGTCCTGTTAAAGTATGAACTGTTCAAGGTATAATTTCAAAATTTAACAATTATATCCTGAAGTTTAAAATACTTTTGGTGCCAGATATGATGAAGGTTAATGCATTAATTTCACTCAATGTGTAATTTTATTTAATGTAAAATAAATTAAAGACATCAAGCCATGCAGATAGGCTTCTAGAATGTGAATCTCTGATATTTGTGGGTCACAGCTAAAGTTAAAATCTACACTCCCTCCCATAGAATTGTAAATATTGAGAATTTTGCCATAAACTGATTCACAATTTATATTATTATTGTCACCTAAATGAATACTAAATTCAAAAACCTAAACACAAATATAACTTAAATAGTAGTTACTGCAGTACTTTACATATTGAGCACTAGAAATCTGAAGGGTTTTTCACCACTCTAGATTGTAAGTCTAGTTTTAATGATTATTGTCTTGCACTTGAGAGATAGCTAAGGAGGTGCTTTTGTTCATTTTTAAAAGACAATCAAAGTACCTATTTTTAAACAGAATCACACCAAATTAAACAAAGGCAGTTTCTTGTTATAATCATAGCTTTTAGCAAACTATTACAAGTACTTAATCATTTTTTCTTGCTATAAAAATACATGAAATTTGAAAAGAAGAACATACTGAACAGCACATCTAATTTTGGTATAGCCTCAAAGGGTCTCAGTGTCTGCTGATCCCTCTTAATTTAAATCACATCCTTTCATTATATAACTCCTCATGAAAAAGAGTGGACAAGATTCCAGGTTTAAAAATCTAGCTAACCTGGATCTAACTCTTGGTACAGCCACTTATAATACCTGTGTAACTTTAGGGATATTTCTTAATCTCTCTGAGTCTTGGGTTTCTCTTTTATAAAATAGAGGCAGCAATATTTTAATCAGTCTTACTTTGAGTTATAGAAGGTAACTTTTATATATTGCTTAATCCCTCACTTATCTATCATATATAAGCATCTAATAAATAATCAGTTATAAAAATATTGGATTTCTTAATCTTCTCTTGATATTTCTTAAAAACTTCAACCCCTATTCATGAAGACTGACTACTTTTTCATGTTTTCTTTCAGTTTATATTTATATTTTCTGCGGGTAAAATTTCCATATGTAAATTCCTTGTCATCCTACACCCTACTGAGAGCACGGTCAGGTTTTTTCCAGCGGTTCTACATGAGATAGAACTGAGGGCTGCAGACCCGAGATTATCTTAAAATAATTCTTAAAGGAAGAGATGAGAAGGAATACAGTAGAAGCTGATGAGATGTGGAAACAAATCTTTGGGACAGGGATAGATACAGGGTGTTTGGAACTGAAGACAGGAGGATAGAAGAGTGAGCACTGGGCAAAATTTGAATGAAATATAGGGGAAAAATTTCAGTGAAATAGAAAGAAATGAATTCAGATATCCATTTATAGTTTTTATTCCTAATTTATGATTGTTGCTAGGTCCCATAACACTGAAAACCAATAACAAAAATTGTGTTAATGGGAAAACAAACTTCCCTGACATTTCAAATGTCATTATTACTTTATCAAGTCTATCTACATTTCTTAAAACTATTTGTGAATTCATAGATACTTACATTCATATGGCCCTTGCTTATTATATAGCATAATTTGATAAAAACAGAATTATAAATAGCATTTATTCAGTTTATAAAACACAGACTATAAATAATATTTATTCAATTTTAAATATATATAGATAATTTCCATAAGCTTTTTGGAATCTGCTAAAATACATCTTCTATAAATTGGTAGTTTACAGTATTATATTTAGAAGTCATTTCCTATGGCTTCCCTTTCTGCAAATAAAAGGATGGTCCTTGCTGAATCATTCATTTTAAATTCCTAACTTTAAAATATTTTTTCCAAGATAATGAAGTATGTGTAAGAAACAAGTGGTTTCTCAGAAGGAGTCTGAAAATCATAGAAGAGAGAGTATACATTAAACATTTTCTTAATGAATCAATTTGCAATTAATATACTGGATGTTATTTCAGGGAATGATACCTCATAATTTATTTCATTTTACAAAACAGATCTTAAATGTACTTTCGGGATATTAGAAAGTAAAAATTGCTCATGCAAATAACATTTTGCTTAAGCAAAATGCTTAAAAGTCACTGAACTTAGAATAGTAGAAGAACTGGCAATAAGATATCTTTGATGTGATAATACAATATTGGGACAAAACCATTTTCCTGATTAGATTTTAAAAGATTAGAAGGTGAAGAAAGATTTAAATCACACATACTAATTTGGTTTAGAAAGCCTGGAGGAAACAATGTCCTTCATGTTAAAATTCAAATTTTAAATTAACAAATGTTTCATGTGAAGATAAAAGTAATTGGAGAATTTCTGACCATGCACTTGAAAGTCAGACAACATTTCTATTGCTCTTTGATGATGGATTTTTTATGGTTTTTGTTTGGTATAATTTTATCAGGATTTGTGATTTTATGGCAATTTCTCACTGGATTTGATGTTGAGGGTGAAAAGATTAATTGGTGCTCTACGTACAGCAAGAATACATACATACATAAGAATAACTGGCAATTTTGTACACTGTTTTATTAAAGATGCTTATTACCTTAAATTTAGAGAATTAATCTCACATCTCGGAGATTAATTATTTTCTTGCTAACAGTTGTAGATAAAGGTAATGAAATTTCTGTTTTTCCTTTGGATGGTACAGCCTATTCAATCTAATTATAGCACAGAAATACTTTTGTTAGGCATAACTCTGTGGATTTTACACTAGCAGGCAATTTTAACGTTTGTATCATCAGTTCACTTGTGAGCTATCACTTACACAGAGATAGGGTATGGTAGAAAGGTTGTTTTACTTCATCAGACATTTATCCTCAAGTGCATTCATGTATCATTCATTCAACAAAATGCTAGCCAAATCACTGTCATTAAATGAAAAGAAAGAAATAATCAATAGGTGATTTACTGGACTGATTAAAGTCATTCAGTTATTCAACAAACAACCCTAGCTGTGATTGTCAGCCTCCAGGACAGTGAAAGAAGACAATAAATTGTCAGGTTAAGTCACTAGGTTTGGGCTCAAAAACTAGTTTGAATGCAGTAATAAACAAAGCATGTATTTTAATATGCTCCTAATAGGACTTAGTTAAATATATAATAAAATAATTCTGCTTCATGAATACTCAGGAGATTATGCAGCCTCTCTTTGAATAAGTGGATATTCAGTATTCTTACCTGTAACAACTGAACTCTGAACAATGAATTCAGAGCACATGAACAATGGTATTTTTGTCTTCTCCTTCAGGTAGATGGAAAATATTGAGATGAATTAGCTTTAGTGTTCATACTCATATTCCTAGCTGCCCTTCTCAGGCAAGATCTTATATTAAGTTAGTAAGAATAAATAGGACTTTTCTGGTTTCCAGTTCCACATATCATGAAGTTGGAAGTCACCACTGTCCTAACAAGTAAAAAGCTGAACAGGTGGAAATATCAACAACTCTTCTTAGACTCTTAAGAGAGAGGGCATAGTGCAAACCACTGCCCCCAGTGTTGGAGAGACAGGTAAATACAGAAAGTTGAGGCTTACTAGAGCAAAGACTCACAAGCAGAAACCATGCAGGAACCAGAGCTGGGGTAGAGAAACCTGAACTGTAATTGATAAATTGTTGGAAGCTCAGTGTGAACCACTCGAAGTAGAGCCTCTTAACTCACGATGTTGTACCACCAGGACATCAGCCAGGTTTTCTTAGTAAATACGAGAGAAGAACCCCTTGGGGCTTGCAGGAGGGGGAGGAAAAAAAGCCATTTTTGAAATATACCAGAGCGCTCTGTTCTTTTTCACAGGAATCTGGTTAACCAGAGCCTAATCTACTAAAGTATTATCTGAGCCTAATTGACTTGGGGAAGGGAAATACCCAATTGCAGTCCACTCCATCTGTCCTTTCCATCATAAGAGGAGGAGAAAAAGAAATTGGGAAATACTTATCAAGTTCCTAGTCCAGGGATATAAGCTCACAAAGATAGTGAGACCTCATCTCAGGTTACAGAATGCTTCCCCCATCACACGTACACATCTCACCACCACATTACTAAAGGCCTATTTAGAGTGTTAAAGGTCTTTTTATCCTGTACAGAACAAAATGTCTAAGGACCATGGAACAACAACAAAATATATAACATACACTCTTAATAAGAACACCAGAAGGGAGAGAGAAAGGATCAGAAGAAATATTTGAAACAATAAGGACTAAGAATTTCCCCCAAATTAATGTCAGATAGCTAGGAAACCCAGAGTACATTTTTATTTCTCTTATTCTTAATTAATTCCTCATTTTCAAGTCTGCTTTGTCTGAAATTAAAATAGCTTCTCTTGCTTTCTTTTCATTAGTGTTAGTATAATATATTTTCTTCCTTCATTTACTTATAATCTAAATGTGTCTTTATGTTTAAAATGATTAATTGTAGACAACACAGAGTTGGATGGTGTTTTTCAATTCCTTTTGAGACTTTCTTTTACTTGGTGCATTGGACCATTGACTTTCAAAGTGGTTATTGAGATAGCTGGATTAATATCTATTATATATGTTACTATTTTCTATTGGGTGACCTTGCTCTTGGTTCCTATTTTTGTTGTTTGTGTCTTTTCTATTTTTGTGTGTGTGTGTGTGTGGTTTAACTGAGCATTTTATATGATTCAATTTTTTCTTCTATTTTATCCTATCAATTACATTTCTGTTTTTGTTTGTTTGTTTTAATGATTGCCCTATCAAGTTTGCAATACACATTTATAACTAATCCAAGTCCATTTTTAATAATGCTATACCACTCCACAGGTAGTGTGAGTACCATAAATAAAGAAATAATTCTATTTCTTCCTTTCTGTCCCTTGCATTTTTCCTGTCATTTCACTTATATACATGCGTACATGTATGCATAAGATATACACATAGCTTAAATAATCAAATAACTTGTTATTATTCTGCATAAACTGTCAT
Organism: Nyctereutes procyonoides; assembly: GCF_905146905.1. Classification (NCBI taxonomy): domain Eukaryota; kingdom Metazoa; phylum Chordata; class Mammalia; order Carnivora; family Canidae; genus Nyctereutes; species Nyctereutes procyonoides. The sequence continues at coordinate 5,659,728 of NW_026575030.1, read as the reverse complement.
CTGTTAGATCAATTAAGAATAAGATAAACATTTTCACTTTACCCATATTTATTCCCTCTGACGCACTTCTATTATTTATGTATGTTCAAGTTACTGACCTATATCATCTTGATTCTCTCTAAAAAAATTAGCATTTCTTGCAAGGCGGGTCAATAAAGTGCCTCAATTTTTATTTCTCCTCGAAAGTGCTGGATAATGTATTTTATAGATGTCAATTATGTCCAGATGATTGATAATGTTGTTGAGTTCAACTATGTTCTTAATGATTTTCTGCCTGTTGAATCTGTCCATTTCTGAAAGAGGGGAAGTGAAATCTCCAACTGATAGTGAACTTGTCTATTTCTCCTTGTGATTCTACAAGTTTTTAGCTCATATAGTTTGATGCTCTGTTATCTGGTGTATACACATTTAGGACTGTCCCTGTAGTATACAGCATCCAACTTAGGATCCACATTTTTCACAAGCTTATATGGATCACATTCTGGGTCACAAAAAAAAAACCTTAATATTTTTTTAAATATAATTTCAACTTGCTGACATATAGTATAATGCCAAGTGCTCATCACATCATGTGCACTCCTCAATAAATTTAAAAGAAAGGAAATCATACAGTGTGTGCTCTGGTACAATTGAATTAAACCAGAAACCACTAACACAAAGGTAACTGGAAAATGTGAAGACTAAACAGCATACTTCAAAATGACTTAGGGATTGAAGAAGTAATCTCAAGAAAAATTTTAAAATACTTTGAAGTAAATAAAAATAAAAATGCAACATATAAATATATGAGAAGCAGTAAAAGGAGTACTTAGAGGGAAATTTATAGCATTGAATGCACATATTAGAAAAAAAGATCTAACATAGGCAATCTAGGTTTCTATCTTAAGAAAGTTTAAAAAGCAAAAAAAAAAAAGGAAAAAAATTAAAAAAAAAAGAAAGTTCAAAAAGCATATTAAATCCAAAGAAAGCAGAATAAAATAAATAATAAAAATTAGAGCAGAAATCAGCAAAATTGAAAACAGGAAAATAATAGAAAAAATCAATGAAGACAACAGGTGATTCTTCAAAAAGATAAAAAATTATAAATATTTTGGTTAAGAGAAAAAAAAGAGAGAAGACACAAATTACTAATATCAGAAATGAAAGGGAGGACATCACTACATATCCCATGTAAATTAAAGGATAATAAGGAACACTATGAACAACTCCCCATAAATCTGATAACCTAGATAAAATGGACCAATTCCTTGAAAGACACAATCTGCAAAAACTCATACAAGAGGAAATATACAAGCTTAGTAAGCCCATGTGTATTAAATAAATTGAATCTATCATTATTAAACTTCCAAAATAGAAAGAAAAAAAAAGCCACCGGGTCCAGATGGGTTCACTGATGAATTCATTCAAAAATTTAAGGGAGAAATATCTACAATTTCTTTCAAAGGATAGAAGCATAGGATATACTTCCTTACTCATTCTATGAGACTAACATTATTCTAATACCAAAACCAGACAAAAACATCACAAGAAAACTAAAGACCGATATCTCTCATAATCATAGATGTAAAAACCTTAACAAAATACTAACAAATTGAATTCAATAATGTATAAAAAATTAAGAGAATTATACACTTTGGCCAAGTAGAATTTATCTCATGTATACATGGCCAGTTCAACTTTGAAAATGAATTAATATAATCCACAAAAATCAACAGGCTAAAAGGAAAAATCACATAATCATGTCAATAGATGCAGAAAAAGCATTTTGTAAAATTTAATACCCATTCACAATAAAAAACTCTCAGTAAATTAGGCATACAGAAGAATTCCTTTCACACAAATAAAGGATATCTATAAAAAATCTACAGTTAATATCATATTTAATGGTGAGAAACGGGGTGCCTGGGTGGCTCAGCAGTTGAGCATCTGCCTTCTTCCCAGAGCGTGATCCTGGAGTCCCAGGATGGAGTCCCACATCAGGCTCCCTGCATGTAGCCTGCTTCTCCCTCTGCCTGTGTCTCTGCTTTTCTCTCTGGGTCTCTCATGAATAAATAAATAAAATATTTTTAAAAATGGTGAGAAAAAAAATGGTGAGAAAAAAAATGGTGAGAAACTTGAATTTTTTCCATTAAGATCACATATAAGGCCAGGGTTTTCCCTCCAACCACTTGTTTTCAACATCATGCTCAAAGTACTTGTTAATACCACAAGTCAAGAAAAGGAGAGAAAAGTACACAGATTGAGAAAGAAAATATAAAGCTGCTTTTATTTAAAAATGACATGACCATCTATGAAGAAAATCCAAAACAACTGACAAAAACCTCCTGAAATTAATAATTGATCATACCAAGTTTGGAAATTACAAGGTTAATATACAAAAGTCAATGCTCTCCTATATGCCAACAGTGAACAACTGGAATTGAAAATTTAAAAATATACCATTCATATTAGAACCCCCAAATAAAATTCTGGAGTATAAATCTAAAAAAAATGTGCAAGATCTGTATGCAGTATAAATTAAAACTCTGATGAACAAAATCAAAGAAAATCAATAAATGCAGAGATATTCCATTTCATGGATAGGAAGATTCAATATTGTCAAGATATCAGCTCTTCCCAAGTTGACATACAGATTCAATGCAACCCCAATCAAAATTCCAGCTAGATATTTTGTGGATATTGACAAACTAATTCTAAATTTTATATGGTAAGCAAAAGACTCAGAATAGCCAACATAAAATTTTAATATTATGAAGAAGAACAAAGCTGGAGAACTGAAACTATACAACTTCTAGATTTACTTTAAGCTATAGTAATTGAGATACTATTGGTGAGAGAACAGACACACATATCAACAGAACAGAATGGAAAGCCCAGAAAAAGACTACCATAAATAAAGTCAACTGATCTTTGACAGAGGAACAAAAGCAATACAATGGAGCAAAGATATTTTCTTTGATGAATGGGGCTGGAACAACTGAATATTGACATGCCAAATTAAATAAATAATAATCTAAATGCAGAACATAGACTCTTCACAAAAATTAACTCAAAATGGATCATAGGCTTAAATGTAAAATTTAAAATTTAGAAGACAACATAAAAGAAAACCTAGATGAACTTGGGTATGTGAATGCCTTTTTAAATATAACACTAAAGACATGATTTCATTAAAATTAAAAACTTCTGCCTTCTGCACTATGGAAGACAATGTCAAGAGAATACAAGTCATGGACTAGGCGAAAATATTTTCAAAAACACATCTGATAAAGGGCTGTTATACAAAATATACAAAGAACACTTAAAACTCAAGAAAAAAAACCATATTTAAAAATATGTCAGTGAATTTAACAAACAACTCACCAAAGATGTTATATGGATGGCAAAAATGTATATAAAAAGAGGTTCCATATCAAATGTCATTATGGTAATGAAAACTAAAAGAACAACAAAATACCACTATACATCTATTAGAATGGCCACAATTCAGAACACTAATACAACCACCAAATGCTAACAAGGATATGGAGCAATAGAAACTCTCATACAGGGCAGCCCGGGTGGCTCAGTGGTTTAGCACCGCGTTCAGCCCAGGGCCTGATCCTGGAGTCCTGGGATCGAGTCCCACGTCAGGCTCCCTGCATGGAGCCTGCTTCTCCCTCTGCCTGTGTCTCTGCCCCTCTCTCTCTGTCTCATAAGTAAAATCTTTTTTTTTTTTTTTTTTTTTTTTTTAAGAAACTCATACATTTCTTATGGGAATGCAAAAGGGGACAGCCAATCTGAAAAACAATATGGCAGTTTCTTATAAAATTAAACATACTCTTAACATACAAACTAATAATCACAATTCTTGCCATTAACCTCAAAGATCTCAAAACTTTTGTCCATATAAAAATCTGCACAAGGATGTTCACAGCAGCTTTATTCATAAGTGTGTAAACTTGGAAATAACCAAGATGTCCTACAGTAGGTAAATGAATAAAATGTGGTACATCTAGATAATGGAAAATTTTATTTAGCATTAAAAAGAAGTGAGCAATTTAAGTTATGAAGAGAAATGGAGGGACATAAAATGCACATTACTAAAAAGCTACATACTATATATTTCCAACAATATGACCTTTTGGAAAAGGTAAATCTATCGACTACAAAGTCAGTAGTTGACAGGGGTAGAAGGTACAACTGAATAGGTGCAGCACAGAGAATTTTCAGGGCATGAAAATATTCTGTATAATATTACAATGATGCATATGTCATTATACATTTGTCAAAACCCATAGAATATACAACATCTCTAAGTTAAACTGTAGACTTTGGGTGACTATGACAGGCTAATGCAAGTTAATCAATCCTTGGTAAAAAATGTGCTATTTTGGTGAGTGATATTAATGGTGACAATGGGGGAAGTTCTGAATGTGTCAGGCTAGAGAACATATGGGCAATTTCTGTATCTTCCTCTCAATTTTGTGTTAAACCTGAAACTGCTCTTTTTTTTAAAAAAAAAAAAAGTCTTAAGAAGAATAAATAAGATTGTTTAAGACCAGCTTTTCCTGGGGACACCTGGGTGGCTCAGTTGTTAAGCATCTGATTTTGGCTTAGGTAATGGTCTCGGGGTCCTGTGATTGAGCCCTGCATTGGGCTCCATGCTCAGTAGGGAGTCTGCTTGTCCCTCTCCCTCTAACCCTTACCCGGTCGTAACCTCTCTATCAAATAAATAAAGCCTAAAATAAATCAACAAAACAAACAGCTCTTCTCATGTGAAGAGAATTAGAATGAGCTAGTGAGGAATCCCTATTCAATTCTGACATTGACCAGAAGTAGCTAGAAGGGTAAACATCAAAGTAAATTGTGTCAGTGTTTCAAATATGTCAGAATATGAACACAATTGACAAATTAATAATTATCAATATTGTTGAGTAAAAAGGCACTGTTCTAAGGAAGCCAAAAGGAAGAAGATGAAACTATCACTACTCACGAGTGGAGTAAGTGTATTTTTAGACTAAAATCTGTTGCGATTTATCTGTATTTACACACAACATTTGGTGTGTGTTATGGGGCTTAATTTTATTATTTATTTTGAGGTAAGTGGAGATTCATTTGCTGTTGTAAGAAAAAATACGGAGATCCCATGTACCCTTTACCCAATTTCTTTCAATAGTAACATCTTTCAAAATTATATTACAATTATTATTAATAATTCCATTTTGATGTATCTACTTATTATTCACAAAAACTGTTTTTAACCTTCATCTTATCCCTAAATATCTAAAAGCATGAAATAATAATAAGAGCAAAAGGAAAAACTAATAAGTTTAAAGAATTGAGTCTTTTATTATAATTCAACTCCATTAATATCCCAGCAAGTGAAAGGTGCAAATTTTAGGATTAATCTCATCAGGGAAATATGACAAATCTGTTCTTTGATTCAAGTAAAAAGAGAACAACTTGTTCACCTAGCTTATCATAATATCTTATTCCCAACAGACTCTTATTTCTTCTTTATTTTACTTTTTTTTTTTATCTTGGAAGAAAGCTACCCTACAATGAATTGTAAGCTATAGTTAAGTTTAAAGTCAAATAAGTCATGCGAAGAGCCATTGTATGGTGTATAGCCATAAACCACAAACTAATTGTACAGTAAATTTTTTATTATATTTACTTTATCACATATTTTATCCTACTCTCAATGTCTCTTTCCAACCATCTGTCAAGCAAGAGTTTTTTTTTATCCACTTTATTATGCTACCTTTCACTTATAATTAAAAACAACCTATGAGGTACACAGGATTTGTAGCGTTCATCTCATTATAAATATGGATTTCAGAATTGGTCCCTAAAGAGCTATGTAAGAATGAATGGATTGGTAGATAGGGGTAGAGACATAAGCAGATAAAAGGACAGAGTGATATCACAGAGGGTAGATTTAAAACTAGGCTCTTCTAATTCTTCTCATCCATTGCCCTTCACCCTCTGAATGTTTTACTTTCCCAATATGCTGCCATTCTACAATGGGAAGGAAATAGAGTATGTATTTTCTAACACTTCAAAATGCTATACACAGGAAAATTATGATAATAGAACACCATCGTCATCATCATTGTTGTTGTCATATCATCATGACTGATATGATTGGGATGAACTCACTTCATTCTCAAAAATATCCCCCAAACTGTAGAGAAGAAATCCAAGCACAGAGACATTAAGCATCTCTTGCATATCCCCCATAAGAAGTGTCAATATATCCTCTTTTTCCTCTTCTCATAACTTTCCTTTAGTTGTTGGTGAAAATTCAGAAAGTCCTGTTGCTCAGGACTTGTAGTTGAATTGTAGTTCCCAGGTAATTGTGACTGTAGTCCTGTTCACTAACCCAAGTGTAGCCATGTGTTTTTCCACTCGTGAAGACACACTGCTTGCCTTCACTGGAAATTAAAGTGTAGTAGCATTAGTGAATTAAGATGTCTAAATAATGATTCCTTATAAATTGGATCATCATCTGTATATACTGCAGATTTCAGTATGCTCTGTGATTCCAAGCACAGAAGCAGTAAGGCAATGATTCCTTTCTTTGGCTTACCTGAGCATTTTATAGGAATTCCATTTTGATATACCTATGGTGTCTTTCTAATGATGGCTACTATAAATTCTTTATCAAGTAATATCTTAATGTTGGCATATTTGATTCTTTTTTTTTAATTTTTATTTATTTATGATAGTCACACAGAGAGAGAGAAAGAGAGAGGCAGAGACACAGGCAGAGGGAGAAGCAGGCTCCATGCACCGGGAGCCCGACGTGGGATTCGATCCCGGTTCTCCAGGATCACGCCCTGGGCCGAAGGCAGGCACCAAACCGCTGCGCCACACAGGGATCCCTATTTGATTCTTTTTTATACTCATTTTGAAATCTTCCTGGTTCTTTTTTTAAGATTTTATTTTTATTTTGAAATACAGAGAGAGAGAAAGAGAGAGAGAGGCAGAGACACTGGCAGAGGGAGAAGCAGGCTCCATGCAGGGAGCCTGATGTGGGGCTCAATCCCTGACTTCAGGATCATGCCCTGGGCTGAAGGCAGGTGCTAAACCACTGAGCCACCCCGAGATCCCCATCTCTTCTTGGTTCTTAATGTGACAAATACTTTTCAGTAGAAACCTGAACATTTTGTGTATTACGATCTTTTGTGTATTTGAATCTTATGTAAACTTAGTTTTAGTGGCTTTCTCTGTCATCATTCTGACAGATCAGGGGAGTATGCCTTCATACTCTCATTACTGTCAAATAGGGGTAGAAGTCTGGGTTCCCTGTTTGATCCCCATCATTACTAAAGGTCTTAGATTTCTTTTTACTGCTGAATGGATGTGGGAATTCTATTTCTAACCAGCTGGAAGAGTAGGAGAGGACTTTGTTATTGTTTCCCATGTTGATTTACTAACAGGGATGTGGCTGATGTCCTTATAACTGTTGGAGGTGATGAATGTCCTCACTCTCAACTAGGCCTCCTAAGAAAGAAAGAAAGAAAGAAAGAAAGAAAGAAAGAAAGAAAGAAAGAAAGAAAGAAAGAAAGAAAGAAAGAAAGAAACAAGACAGTGGGGCTCCTTACTGCTAGGTGGAGGTAGAAATTCAGATTCTCTATCTGGTCTCTGCTGACACCACAGGATAGGGCTTCATTACTGCTCAGCAGGGATGAGTGTTCATGCTCCCTACTCGTCCTTCACTGATACACCATGTGCCTTGTATAGGTTGATGAAAGTAGAAATTTGGGCTCCCAGTCAGTCTTTGCTGGTGAGGTAGTAGTGAGGCCACTGATGTGTGAACGTATGCGTGTGTGTGTGTGTGTGTGTGTGGTGTTTGTTGGATTGGAGCCATTATTTTGTGAATGTTTTGAGTCCTCGTAGGCTACAGTTTTCTTAATACTTTGGCTAGAGAGCAGGAGTGCTTTAGCACAGTTTTGGTTTAGTGCCTATTGGTGTTTCTAGGTGGTTGACTTCTAAGGCACCATCTCTGAGTTATATTAGGTAAAGAGAAGAAGCAGATTCACTACCATCATTCTTTCCATTCTGGGATCCCTGGATTAGTCTGGTTTTCTTCTCTCCACTTCTTAGGGTTTCATTATTTTGGTTTATATATGATGTCCTAGGTTTCTAGTGTTTATCTGGAAATATGGAAAAAATTATGACTGTTGTATTTTTTTCTGGAATCAGAAGTCTATATCATCTATATTTAACTATTTTTACATAGACATCAAAATAGCACCTACTTATTAGCTAGATTAAGCAACATGATCAGGACAATCGGTTGTTCTAATCAGCAGCAGATAATCCAGTAGCAGTATGCTAATGAAGAGACAACTCTCTAGGGGCAGCTAATATAGTATAATAGTATAGTATAGTATAGTATAGTATAGTATAGTATAGTATAGTATAATAGAACACAATAGAATATAATATAGTGTGATAGTGCTGTAGCCATCATCATCTCTGGTAAAGAAAATTTCTTGACAACTTATTTATGAGCATGTGTTAGATTTTTATTACAATATTATTTTGAAAGAGAAAAGACCCCTGATAGGCTACCAAAAATATCTGTTCTTGTTAGGACATTTTTATAGGGGAAATAATCATAGTTAGCTAGAAAGGAATAATAGAAAATCTGGTGAAAGTTACTATATTTTGACTGACAGCTCGGTAGGAGTATAAACAATTACTCCATTATTTTCAAAACAATCTTATTGGCAACAAAGTTCTTCCAAAAATCACTTATTTTTATCAGGAATGATAATTTCTTTTCAGAAGAAAGTTGTGAGTCATAGCCCCAAGAATTTCCAGACCGTATTGGGGATATCTTTTCTTTTTATACACATGTCAATACCAGAAACCTTTCTTATTAATTCAGTAAAGATTAGGAGGAAAAAGTCTTAATTAGGGAATATATACCTTACTAAATAGCTTAAAACTGTTAGGATTTCCAGGTACAATGACGATTTAAGAGAGTTTATAGACATTCTGACTTTATTTGAACAGGACATGTGAGTCCTCTAGCCTCTTCAACTTTGTCTACTTGACTTGATCTATAATGACCCTGTGTTGAGCCACTTACTTGAAGAATCTCTTACTTGCCTCCATTTGACTACTGGTCACTCTAGAACTGGCTCTAGAACACTGTCGTAATTATCTAGGGTCATTCTTACATGCAGGGTGTTTTGGAGTTCTAAAAAGGTTGAGATTGGAGATCACTGAATTTACACAATGGTTGTAAAATTGGGTTTTCCCGGTTTTGTTAAAAAGTGTAAGTAGAATTTGGTCTGACAGTTTTGTTATCATCTATCAAAGAAGCTTATGGGGGAGAAACTAGTCTTACACACGAGCAAATATTGTTTACCATCTATAGTTACTAGAAGTACGCAATAACAGTGCATTCCAAATTGTCTCAGTTTGAAACTGTATGTGTAACAAAGCATATTTTCTGTTAATTAAACACTGTGATATAATTTTGCTTAGGGAGCTTATCTGAAATAACAGATTTTTCTAAGTGTTTTGAGACCAGGGAAGCTGTATCACCTGACAATATTCCATGATTCTAATTACCTGGGAGGAATCTCATCAAAATTTTTATTTCATACCACATCTGTTTAATGTTTGTAGTGTTTCATATTTTTAAAAAGTTATGCTCTTTTTAAAAAAGCAAAATACAGTGGCAACTTTCTTACCTACCCTGATATTTTATACTCTGCATTTACTGGCAAACTTCCTAATCAGTGATCCAGAATATTTGTAACCACAAACTCCCAACATAACACATTTACCAGTAATATAGCTCAGGCTTGGGCACCCACCATTTATATATGTCTAAAAGCCACATTAAAAAAAAAAACACATAAAAACTTGTAAACTTTTTTTAACTTTTCTTTCCATCCATGGTTTTAGAGATTTAGATCCTCAAATTATTCCCCAATGCATGGAGTGGATTATGCTTTTTGTAATATGTTACATTTGATTAATGCTAACTGCACAGTAGGGCCTTTCAATTTATTTTAATTTATGCCCTCATATTGTAGGATATTATAAGTTAACCTCTACCAAAGTGCAACTTCAATGTAGCAGACTGAGCATTTCCAAAAGACTTTCAACAGCAGTTATTTACCTGTGACTATTTCTGAATCCATTAAGGTCCTAGGTCATTTACGTATGAATGCAAACCATCCTCAGTTCACATAGCCAACATTCATCAGAAACGAGTCTAAATCTGTTCCCGGGTCCCTCTCTTTGGGCAACAAATTGTTTAATGAAATGTGAAAATAGGCATCTCATAATGTTTTATGACCAAGCTATAGGCCTAGGAAAGAATGAACGTGGCCAAACTTATAGTTTAAAAACATAAACCCTTTTTGTATAACTTACTTTACTCCTAATCACAGCTAGCTCTGAATCTTTAATTCAGGATTAATAATCTAGAAGTATGAATTCTTCCTAATTCTGCAGGTACTGAGAAACAGAACAGCCAGATCTGCTTCAAATACTAATCACTGGCACCTAATACAGTGATAAGTGTAAGTGATTTCAGTTCCAACCTAACTAAAAATGACCAAAGCTATATGGAAAATTAATTCACTTAGCCAGAGTCCAGAGATAAAGTGACTCTAGAGTTGTTCATCAGCAAAATGAAGTCATCAAGAACCCAGCTTTTCCTTCCACCTTTTTCTGTCATGCTTAATGTGTTGGATTTTTTCATGGGTAAAACTGCTATTTTATTTCTAAGCATCACTTGCAGACATGACAATATTAAGTGGACAAATGACCTGGTTTTTCTGAGATGTCCCTTTTTAAGAGTTAATGTTTCTTAGAAATTCCCTCAAGCAATGTCTCTTTTTCTTACGTTTTATAGCTCACAGGCCCTCTCATAAATTAAGTATGAATAGATACTTTCCAGGATTGAGTACTTTCTCTGACAGGTGATTATCTCAACACAAGCAGGGTTTTGATAACAAGGGATTTCAGGGGGTATGTGGCTGACTCCGTTGCTTAAGCATCTGCCATTGGTGTAGGTCATGATCCAGGGTCCTGGGATGGAGCCCAAACTGGGCCCCCTGCTCAGCAGGGAGTCTACTTCTTTCTCTCCCTCTCTCTCCTTGTTCTTTCCCCCTCTCTCTCTCTCTCTCTTAAATAAGCATTTAAGTAAGATTTTAAAATAAGGGAGTGAAAGAAAGAAAATTAATACCTATACTGAGAACATCACCATGTAAGCCAAGTATTTTGCGCTGCTAGATTTTACAACTATCGTGGAGAAAGGCTAATGTCCTACAATGTTTCTGCATTACCTATTTTCCCCTTGAGTGTCTTTGTCATACAAGTGTCTTACCAAGAGAATCAGCTTCTATTAAAAAAATGTAATTCTAAAAGGTAGATGTGAAAGCTGGCAGATGTGAATCCCTTTCAATTATCCCTGGTCTCTATAGTCCTGACAAACCAATTATATACATTAATTATTGAATATTTTCAGCTTTTGGAATCAGTTTCATTCATATGTCTAGCCAGAGAATACTCAACACCTCACATACATCAGTCAAGGGGACTGGTTTAGGGTACAATTTCCAAGGCTAGATAGTTGCTACTGGTTTCTACTCTGATTTTCTATATTATCTTCTCATTTTCACTTTAAATACAATTGTGCATAGTTCCATTATGTGTGTAGAGATGTAATAAGTATAGGAAATATATATAGTAGGCAATGACAAGAAGAATAGACATTGAGAGTAAGTAGAAGGGTTTAAAGTTTGCAAATACTTGTGTTTATCATCCCTCCCACACTCTGACTCCTCTCAGTGTGGTCTGTGGCCCCAGAAATTGCTAAATGTCAACAAGGAGAAGATAGAGAAATTGAGAGTCTGCCTTTAGAAACACATTGCAGCAACATCCGAATAAATCTTCCTTTTTATAGAACAGTTCTAGGTCTGTTAAGGTAATGTTGTTGAACTTATGTGCTCAATCACATGTAGTGTGAACAATGTATTGTTTGGTCTGTCATGAGTTGTAAACTTAAAAATTAAAAAGAAAACCAAAAATTATCTTTGGGTACACAAAACTTGTGAAGCCTTACAGTATAACACTTAACCTAAGAAAACAAAGGTTCCCTTTACTCTTCAGTCAAGGATCTATAAGAATGTGTTCATGAATTAAAAAATGAATTATATAATAGTAGCTATAGGTGTAAGGCATAACACAGCACAAGTCATTTTGGAAATAATGACATAATGATGACTAATAATGAGTTAGTCACTCAAATGTCAAACCAGTTGTGTTTCTTCCAACCTCATGACAAAGTATTTTCAAAGTATTTTCAAAAGTAACATGAGTAACTATATATAATATACCTAATAATATATGTGAGTACCCCTAAAGCTTTTGTTTCAAGTTTATGAGGTAGGTCTTATCTATGTGACCAAAAACAGACAGTAAACAATAAGAAAAAACACTTCTCTGCTTATACTTGTGGAACCCAAATCTCAGACATGGTTGAAATTTAGCTAAGGTTTGAATTAGTAAAATCCTAATTAAGAGAATCAGTGATGGAATCAAGTTCCAAAGGCCAGGCTAGCTTCCTAGGTGCTGAGAAGCATCCACAAATTATGAGTGCACAAGTTTGCGATGTAACTAATGTGGGTTAGCTAAGTGAGAAAGGGAAGGTGAATTACGGAATTTTTTTTTTTAAAGAGGAAAAAAAGAAAAGAAAAAGCAGAGAAAGATATAAGGACTGTTCCATCCTAAATTTATTTAGGGCAGCTTGTAGATCTTGGAATAGTAGACACATGAACCTTTTAAACAAAATAAATTATTACATTAATGAGCACTGAAAATACATATCTAAAATTATAAGTGCAGGTATTGTATATGATTTTTATGCCGTTTTCTTCTATATTTCATGTATTATTCTGTAATTTTTTTAAAGTACTTAGAAGTATAAATCAGGTTAACACACAAAAAAGGGGAAATGAAATCCCAATTTTATAAAGAAATATATGGGAAAAATAAAAAGTCTGAAAATCTCTAATATTTTTAAGGGTGCAAAAATCCAAACTCTCATGTATTTTAGATAGAATCTGTGAACACATGCAATAATTTTAGAAAGTAAAATGGTAATGCTTGTATAAATATGCACTTTCACCAAGTCATATCATATTTGGGAAGCTTTGTTATTGAATTAAAGAAATATAAGATGTATACATATATATTTAACATACTTTTATAATCTGTATAATCATATATAATATACAGTTTTATAATACATAAATATATAATAATATACCATATATTCTATAGTCCACTTTATAAGCAGACACACATATAAATATATACACATATATATGTTTGTGTGTGTGTGTGTATATATATATACATATATATATATATATAATGGAATTTATTGCAGCATTGTTTGTAGCAGAAAAAGATTAGCAACCTAAATTTTGAACAACTGAAAAAATGGTAGAATAAAGTGGAGAAACTAGAAAAAAATGAGCTAATTCTGTATGTATTAAACTGAACAGACATTCTTTATGTATTGATCCAAATTACAAAATAATGTGCAACAATAAATTATTTGTGTAAACAAATCTTATATGGGTGGATTCATGTAAATGCCTAAGTATAAATTTAGACAGACATGCTGTAGTAAGACGTGGAGTGATGAAATTTTCCTGCTTACATCTATTAGCTCAGAAGTAAAAGAATGGTGGGAAACAGAGTGGGAAAATTGAACAAATTTCTCTTTATACATTTTTGAAAAATTTCCTTTGTCACAGAAAGAGCATGTTTCAATCAGAGTTTTTGCTCATTTTTATCTTAAAATAATTCTAAACTCACAATGAGTCTGCAAGTTGTTAATTGTTGTAATATGCAAAATGTAATTTGCAAAATTATAATTTGCAAAATCTGCAAAATTGTTAATAACTTGACAGTATAAATGCTCTGTATGTACATTTGAATGCACATGTGCACACACATACACATATTTCCTAGGAACAAATTGCCTTCTTATATAACTGCAATGATAAAAATCAGAAAATTTAACATCGAGACAAAGGGATTACCTACACATGGCCCATATTCAAAATTTACCAATTTCTCTAGTTTTATCTTTCACAGTATGTTTCTCTATCCAAGATCTGATCCAGGATCTTTAATTTACATTAAATGCCATATCCAAGTAGTCTCTGATGATATAGAACATAAAAAAAAAAAAGAACAGGTCTCATTTCTCTTTGTCTTTCAAGACACTGGTATTTTTGAAGAGTACAGGCCATTTTTGTAGAAAGTTCTAGAACTTGGTTTGTCTTATGTTTCATCATGACAAATGCTGGCTATGCACTTTTTTGTCATGAAAGTGACACGGAGTTAACTTTGATCCTTTGGTTAAAATGCTGCCTGCTAGATTTCTCTACCATAAAGTTATTATTTTCCCCTTTAGTAATAGTTAATAGTGCAGTAGGGAGATATTTTAATATTATGTAAACATTCTGTTCCTCAGTAAATGCTCACCTACTAGTTGTAACATTCACTGGTGATTCTTTGTTACCGTAACAGTTGCAAAAAATTGACCTTCCAACTCCACCATTTATTTCCTCTACATTTATTGATTGGCGTCCAACTATAGATTTTTTTTTATTTCAATAATGCTCTAATAAAATAACAGCAAGTGGGATAATACTTTTGGAGGCTACTGAGGATTAACTGGGCTTAGGTGAGGTTAGTGGTTGGCAAAAACAAGCCTTGGATGAAGCTTTGGCTCTAACAGGGTACATTTCAGTACATCTGTTAACCTTCCATGCCTTTGTCCCATTTCTGCCAAAATAAGGTTAATTACTGCAAAGGCACTATTGAGAGTTACGATTCTATGAAATCTTTTGGAATTGCTTCATTTCCAGGAATTCTTCCACTGGAAAAAGTAGCTCAAATTTAAGAGCTCTGGATGAACAAAGATGGAGGCAATTTGGCTCTTTACTATGCTTCAGTGGCCATGACTTCTCACATGCCATTTATACACAAAGGAATGTGATTCTGGGTAACTAGGGTACTGTATAATTTTTCTGACAATTGATCAAATTATACCTTTTGTACCAGAGCCAAAACAGTAATATGGAGACAGGGGCAATGTGAACATTTAAATATTTGTTTTAAAATATTACAGTGATTTTCCCCCCACTTCCTCTATGCTTTTAAAGATTGAATTGCATATAAAGGAAGCATTTGCTGTGAAAAATAAACCTCCACTTCATGTGAAGGATAATAATAAAGTGAAATTACACCTCAAATGAACATGTCTTGTTAGCCATAAAATTTAAATTATCATCCTACCAAAGAGAAAGCGGATGCTTCACATAATCATACAACTGAAAGGAATCTTAGACATCATGAGGTCCCACCTCTTTATTTCAAAGATGATAAACTGAAGGCAGCTGACATGAATCATTGAAGGTCATGGAGATGAGAATGCAGATTCTTTTGTCTAGCCCATGCTGTAGGCAAAGCTTAATTAGTATAAGGTTCCAGACACAGTAGTCAGGGTAAACATATTAAGCCGTTTCTTGAGTAGTATGATATAAAATACAGCAAATATAACTGTCCCCCAAATTACTCCACACCCAGATGACATTTTTTTCTGAAATTCTAATGTTAGAATTTTATCTTATGAAGATTTATTTCTAGAATTCTTTTAAACTCATATTTTTCTATTAAATCTTCATTTCATTGAGACTTGCTAATTCATTAACAGAATGTTATGAAGGTTATGAATTAATGTAATTCATTAACAGAATGTTATGAATTCCACAGTTTCCTATGGAACTCTGAGTCTTCTTTACATCTGCTTTATCTATCTATATCTATCATCTATCTATCTATCATCTATCATCTATCTATCATCTTCTATTTGTCCATGTGTTCATTTATTTTTCACTATATCCCTATGCTGTACTTTACATCCCTGTTATTTATTGATTTTAATATGTACTTGTCTTTATGTATGCATTCATTTTTATATGTTTTTGTTTTTTCATTTTTTTCTTGATCAGACTACAAAGCTTATTTATTATTTTGGTTTTTTCAGAACAATAATTTTGGGTGACTTTATTAAATCTATGGTTCTTCTGTATTTTAAATAACTATATTTTTCTTTTATTTGTATATTTCTTCTAACTTTCCAAGTTTTACAGTTTTTTTTCTAAATAGTGTTGAATATATACCCTGTTTGCTTTCATTCATTCTTACATAATACATTGAACATCAAATTATGAAGAGACTTTGAATATAGCTTTAACCACATTTCTTACTTTTAGAAATATACTAATCTAATTGTCTTACAGTTTATAACATGATATTGGTTAAATATTGGTGTCAGACAGAATGAATCCTAGCTCAGCCAGTATTTCCAATTTGTGCTTTAGAGAATTACCTTAATATTGAGCCTTGATAGCATCACTTTCAATGTTGTAATCTTGATGGTAGACATGCGAACTCTATTTAAAAGCGTGAACTCTAGAACTGGATTGCCAGGATTTGAATCTGACACTTCTTAGTTTTTAGTTCTGTGATCCAGGGCAATTTATATAATTGCTCTAATTGACAATTTGCTTATCTGTAAAATCAAACTGACAGTAGTACCAAACTCACAAGTGTAAGTTTCAAGTGTGTCAGTGTGTCAACACTAAAGAACATTGTAATAGGCAATTACACACTAACTAGCTATTTTTATGATTAAATTTGATAGTCCATTGAAAAGTTTACATCACACTGCCTATCATGTAGCAGATGTTCAGCAAATACGTTACAACTTTTAATATTATTAATCATTTTTCATATTCAGCATCTGGAATTTTTCTTTTGTTTTACTTCCCTCCTTCCCTCCTTCACTCCTCCTTTCCCTCTCTTCCTGCCTCTCGCTGTTTCCTTTTCTCCCTCCTTTCTTGTCTTCTTCTCTCCCACTCCCCAATTCCTTTCTTTTTTTTTTTTCTGTCCTACCTTCTTTCTTTTGCTAATTCTCTATCCATTAGTGTATGATTAAAACAGAAAACCTATAATAAGTGTCATGAAAAAGGGATTCATCGTGGGGATTAGATACATAAAATCATGGAAGCTAGTGAAGATATTCATAGAAAGTTAGTGTTGGTGTACCAGAAATCAGCATAGATCAGTAGAGCTAGCAGTCAGGAAGAAAAGATGGAAGTAAAGCAGGACAAACTGCAGTACTGAAGACAAAAAGGAATCCATAAATACCAACTAGAATTTGTATCCAGTACTTATCAACTTCAACCTCAGCAGCAACCAGGAAATTTTCCAGGGTATGCTTTGTATTCCAGACTTGCTGACCCCTACTCTTATTATGTATTTAAAATGCAAATACCCTGTGTAGGTCAGGATGGATAATACAAACCAGTGCAGTATTGCAATTTTGAAATTTGGCTACAAGAGACTGTGACTTTAATCTTGCCAGCCAGTTCTCTCTCTCTCACATCTTGACTTGGATGAAGCTGCCATATTGGACAGGACCAGATGTCAATAAATTGAGAGCAGCCTCTGGCCAACAGCCAGTAAAGAGTCACAGTCCAGTAGCCCATGAAGTACTGAGTCCTGCCACCAACCACAAAATGAATCTGAAACAGATTTTTTTTTGCTAGTAAAACCTTGAGATGACTGCAACCCAAGCCAACATCTCTTAAGCAAAACTTTATGAGAAATTCTGAAGCAGCAGAACCAGCTAAGTCAATAATTGGACTTCTAACCAAGAGAAAAGGTGAAATAATAAGTGCATGTTGTTTTAATCTGGAAAATATGAGCATAATTTGTTCATTGGCAATATATAACAAATATACTGCTCTTAGCACTCAACCAGTCAAGAGGAATGCAATAAGGAAAGTGTATAGGGGAAAGTCATTTTTTAAAAAGAGACTTTTCTTTTTTTAGCTTTGAGAAGAATCTTCAAATATACATTGGAAAAGAGGCGCCTGGGTGGCTCAGCTGGTTGAGCATTCAACTCTTGATTTTGGCTCAGGTCATGATCTCAGGGTCATGAAACAAAGCTCCACACTGGGTTCTGCAGTGGGATTGGAGTCTGCTTAAAATTCTCTCACCCTCTCCCTCTGCCCTTCCCCACTGCTCACTCTCACTCTCTCACAGTTTTTAAAAGACTGTGTGTGTGTGTGTGTGTGTGTGTGTGTGTGTGTGTGAATGACATGTTAAGGAGTAATGAGGAAAAAAAAGAATTTTAAGGAGCAATGACAAAAAAACTGTAGATAATGAAATGGTATAAGACAGTTAAGGAATACATTATATTACTACATTCAATTCCACACTGTTTTCTCTCTCTCTTTTTTTTTTTAAGATTTTATTTATTTATTCATGAGAGACACAGAGAGAGAGAGAAGCAGAGACACAAGCAGAGGGAGAAGCAGGCTCCCTACAGGGAGCCCAATGTGGGACTCAATCCCAGAACTCCAGAATCACATCCTGAGCCGAAGGCTGACACTTAACCGCTGAGCCACCCAGACGTCCCAATTCCACACCGTTTTCAAATAGCAAAGGTGGATGTAAAATTCATGTTCCTCCTCTGTTGTCTACACCCAGTCCTCCAATTCAATGATATGCCCTTACAAGGAATGTGAAGGATTGTGTGAATTTGAGGGAAGGGAGATAACTGCATTTATTTTAAAAATAATTTTTTTTAAGAATAATCTTACTGGAGAGTGGGTCTGCAGAGCACTTATTGCTGTCCTGCAGGATGTGGAACTCCTCACTAGGGTCATAATTTACATCTGGTAACTGATAATCCTGAACCTCTATGTTTGGGCTTATTTAACTTCATGAAATATTTATTTAAGAATTTTCTCATTTTTTTAAATGTGTTGTTCATATTTTTTGCCAAATTATAGTCATTTTTTAAATTTTTGGGGCGCAAATATCTTCATTGTCTTCTCATTTGTGGCTCCCTTTTTGATTCTTTTAAAAACTAGAAGTTTTTCATTTTAATAAAATTCATTTAATTATTTTTTTCTTTAAGGCTTCATTTTTATGTTATCTAAGAATTATCTCAAGGTCATGAGAATATTTTCCTAATTTTTAGTCTTTTGTCTTTCTATTTTACAACAAAATGATTCTGTGGTATGATGCTACAGTACCTTTTATTAAAAGATAATCCATTCTCCAACAGAATTCAAGAAACATAAATGAAGTTGCTTATATGTATAGATGTTTTTCTGGAATCTAGTCTGTCTTACAGATCTATTTACCTATTTTTATGCCAACACAGTTGGTTTTATTACTATAGTTTTCTAATAAGTCCTGAAATATGGCACTATTATTCTTCCAAATGGTTATTCCCCATTAAGATTGTTTTGACTGTTCTAGTTCCTTTCCATTTCCAATAATATTTAAAACCCATCTAGTCAGTTTCCACCAAAAAAAAATTGAAAAGTTTACAGAAAATTTCCATCCTAACAATATTGAGTCTTGCACACTTTTACTTCCCCATTTAAGTCTTTTTTAATTTCCTTTAGCAACACTTTTATTAAATTTATGGCTAAGTGTTCAATTTTTTCTTTTATATTATAAGTGGTGTGGGTTTAAAATTTCATTTCCCCATTGTTCCTTGTGTCTTTACAGTAGTACAATAAATTTGAGAGTATTGATTCTGTATGATACAATTTGGTGAAATCTTATTTGTCCTAACAATTACTTAGTGTGTTATTTTGGATTTCACACTTACCAAATCATCTGTTTATCTGTGAATAAACATTTTTTATTTTTTTTATTTCATTACAGTCTTCTTTCTTGCACTTACCTTTAGTAAAATGTAAAAAGAAAGTCATAGGATTAATGCCCTTATTCCTGACTTCAGGGACAAAACATTAAATTTTTCATTTAATATTATGTAAGGCTTTTTTACAATTATTCTTTATAAGAATAATGGTATTTCCTTCTATTTCCAACTTACTGAAATTTTGTTGTATGTAGGTGATTAATTTTTTCAAGTACTTTCCTCTGCATCTGTTGAGGTAATATTATAGTTTTTCTTTATCTGTTAATGTGATGATTATGTTGGTTTTTTGAATGTTAAAGAACTACTCTGTCATGCAGCATAATCTTTTTTTTATTCTGTGTCTAAGTATTTTTTTAAGATTTTATTTATTTATTTATGAGAGACAGAGAGAGAGAGAGAGAGAGGGAGGGAGAAGCAGGCTCCATGCAGGGAGCCCAATGTGGGACTCGATCCCAGGACTCCAGGATCACGCCTTGGGCCGTAGGCAGGTGCTAAACCACTGAATCACCTGGAAATCCCCAGTATTTGTTTTGATAATACTTTTATTCAGGTTATTTACATTTATGTTAATGGAGATAATAATTTTCATTATTTTTCTGTATCATACATGAGAGTTGGTATCAGTTACGCTAGCTTCACAAAACAATTCAGCAAGGGTTGTCTCTTTCTCTAATCTGTGAAAATATGGCATTTTGTATTCTCTAATATTATCCATATTCCATATCTTCTTGTCTTTCCATATCTTCCCCTTGTCCCTTCTGGAATACTTAGTCCCACAAAAGAAAAATTCTCTATGCTTATTCTTCCCACAATAGAATTCATTAACTGTAAGTTATCTTCCCTTTGACGACATGAAAATTATTTCTACTATAAGGATATCCTTGAATGGAAATCGTCTTTACTGGTGATTATTTTTATATCTACTGCCTTCCTATCAATGGTGCTGAAGTATTGTAATTGCTCCTTTTTGACAATTGACTATTTCAGAGCATTTTCCTTCCATACACTGACCCGCCTGACAAAAAGCAAAAGTAACAACACAACAAATATTTTAAAAAGTATTAAATCTCCAGTGGTGAGATTATAAGCTGTAATCCTTGTAGTAATTTTCATCATAAAAGGCATAAATATAACAACATTCTTTGTGCCATAACTTTTCTTGGCTCTCAATTCTCTACAGAACATTTTATAAAACTTGGTCCAACATTTTATCTTCTCCATAATTTGGCCCCAGTCTGACTCTGTAATGTTGGTTTCAGTAATATCTCTGGAGCAAGTTTATTTTATTTCCCTAAACTCATATAAGTAATATACCCTTACTCATACCATTTCTCTAGAATTCACTCTCTACTCTGCCTATCCAGATTCTGCTCATCCTTCTATACACAATTTTAATTTCGTCCTGTCCATGAAGCTTTCTTGGTCAATTCAGAAGAAAATATTCTAGTTGCACTTTTAAACTTCTTTGGCAGTGACATCAATGGATACTTCTGGTTATTATTAGTTAAATGCTTTTATATATCAGAATTTTCAACCACATAATATATTCAGAATAGAAAGAAGTCCTCTCTTATTCCTCTTGCCTAAAATGGTGCCCAGAATATATCAAATACTCAAAGGATATTAGTTACAGCAATGAAAGTGAAAAAAAAGTAATTATTTTTGTTTTCAGACTTCATAAACTTCATAGACCATTCCAAATATAAGAATCAGGGATTTGGTCTTGGCTGTGCTACCAACTATCTACATAGCATTAAGTAAATATTTCCATCTTAGTTTCTCCTCTCTGAAATGGAGTCTATTAATGTCTGTCTCTGTAAGCCCCATGATCCAACAGATACATCCTTAAAAAATTAAAAAATCTAGGTTGAAAGAAATAATTTATTATACAAATAATAATTATTTAGCTTAAACTTTGACCAAGGGCTAGTTAATGGCAACATCCAAATATAAATATGACCTTAGAAATCATAAGGAATCTCAAAGTAATTGCAAGAGGGAAAACAGCATATTTTGTTACCAAATATCAAAAAGAACATTTGTATTCCTCCCCACTGTGAAGTTTCTGAGTATTTTTATTCTATAACTATTGTTTTCTCTTTATCTACAAGTTTTCTTTATTAAAAATATCAGAGGTAAATAACTAAAGAAGAATATTTGGAAAATATTTTTCCTATGCTCTAATACCTACACTGGGGTTCTTAGGAAAAACAGAAAAAATAGTGTTTTGGCATAAGTAGATACTTCAATAAATCATGAGATTTTCTGCAAATTATTTCCTAATAGTAATTAAAGGGGGCATGTGGGTAGCTCAGTCAGTCATGTGCCTGGCTCTTGCTTTCAGGTCAGGTCATGATCTCATGGTTCATGGGATCCAGCGCAATGTCAGGCTCAGCACTCAGTGGGGAGTTTGCTTGAAGATTTGTGTCTTCTGCTCCTCCCTCAACTCTCTCTTTCTCTGAAAATAAGTCTTAAAAAAAGTTTCACTCCCAAAACAAAGATGACTTCCAAAATATCCTAAGGTGAATTTGCTCAGTAATAAATGACATTTCTATGGAAAACTTATTTTAATGTAAATTGTAAAGGAAAATAACTTTCCAACTCTTGCTGAATTAAAAGGAAAGATTTAGTAATATCCAAGTGCTGGATGCCCTGGAGGCCCTAATGGTGGGGGAGTTATGTGGTGCAAATGGGATTGGAACAGCTAATGCTCAGTTGGGGTTTAGGTGGGAAGGAGACACAGTGTCTACTAAATATTCAGGTAGTCAAAAGATCAATGAGAAATGGAACTTTTATCTCATTATTTCCTTACAGGAACTGTTCCAATGACAGGATAGTAGTATAAAGTCTGCTCATGTAATAGTATAAAGTCTGCTCATGTCATTGAATAAATAAAGCAAAGGAAGCTCAGAGGCTATTTCCTAGAATGAATAAATATTATTATGTTAGATGGAAATAATCAGGGTAGAACCAAGGAAAGTAAAATAAGGAGGTGGATATGTCATTATAGGACTTGACAAATATTTAGGATTACCTTTTCTGAATTGAGCTTCAATAAAAAGTGTTTTGCTTAGGTAAATGGATATAGAACCAGTATCCAGCAGCTGTACCAGAAAAGCTTACAATTTGAATGCCAAAATGGTAATGTATTTATTCTTTTTCTACCATATTCCAAAAGTTTGTTGGTTATTATTAAGGATAAATTGAGAAAGTGAAATTTTCAGTAATGAAACATTTTTAAATACATGGAATTGACCATGTACGCGTATATAATTCTTGTGAAAACTATACTAAGATTCTTTTCTAGAAGCTGATAGAAATTTTTCAAAGCTTCATTTGAAAAAGTAAACAGAAGTTTGTAGATGAGGGCAGCCCGGGTGGCTCAGCGGTTTAGCACCGCCTCTGGCCCAGGGTGTGATCCTGGAGACCCAGGACTGAGTCCCATGTTGGGCTCCCTGCATGGAGCCTCCTTCTCCTTCTGTCTGTGCCTCTGCCTCTCTTTCTCTCTATGTCTCTCATGAATAAATAAATAAAATCTTAAAAAAAAGAAGTTTGTAGATAAAAAATAAAAACAGGATGGCTGACTTTTTCCCACCACAGAATGAAATATATTCTAAAGTAAAAATAATTAAATTCACAAATATCCGCGCAGATCATTGAACTAAAACAGCTGTAGAATTTATTTCACAATAGCTTGTAAGCAGTCCGAGATGTGAAGAATGTCTATCTTCTTGGCTTGCTGACATGAGATGGCATTAGTGATCAATAATAACTTGAGACTTGGGAATTTCAAATAAATGGACTTATAGCCTATGGAGACCTAAGCTGTTGATAGGTAGAGGCTCCCCTGAATATATAAAACCTTACAGTATAAAATAGGTTTTGTAACACATAATCCAGTGAGGCCGATAGCTTATTATTATGGTTTACCAAACAAGTATGTTAACAGGGGAAGCTAATGCATGTTTCTCAATATATTGGATATGCAAATGCATGAAAAGACACAGAAATATGGTCAACCACAATCAAAAGCTTTATTAATTTAAGGATTGAAGACTTGGCAATATTGGCAATTCTAATGAGAAATGAGTCATCAGAATTGGTTCCTCAATGAAATTGGCTACAGAAAAGTCAATCTGAGAAAGGAAATATATGGAAATCTTTGCTACTCAGACCCTTATTAAATGGCTTCTCTTAAGTGTTCATGGTTTTGAATATTAAACAGAATTTGATTTGATTCTGGAAAAGACAATCTTTAAAAAAAATTTAACTACACATGCAATAGATTTCAAAGGGGCCTGAATTATGCTATGCATTGCAACCTGTCTTGCTCATTTGCTTTGTTTTTGTTTTTCTAAATTAGAGTATTTGCAAATGTGCCAATTCTTCAGTTCTCTTTATTTTTTTTTTACAAATGGTTTGGTTGTGCATTTTTTATTGTAAGTCAGCAAACCTCAAATATTTAATTTTTCTCTTTTTGTACTTTTCTATTCATTGTTAAAACATCTTATCCTCTCAGCAGAGTTAGAAGAATCTGCTAGTGACCCAACTGTCTGCCTGCAATTGTAACAGTTGACTTTCAGTCCTCTGACATCCTTCTGGTTATACTGAATACCTATGTGTCAAAGAGAACTCATGACAAGAAGAGTATATAAAAGAGAACTCAGAGTAAAGTGTTCTTTTTCTGAGACTTTGGGTCAACCTCACTATTTCCTGCTCATTAATGTCACTGACCTCCTGTTCTCTGGTTTCTTCGGGTCTGGACTTCTAAATCTCTGTCTGGTCTTGCCTACTCTAAGCTACCTTTACAGAAATCAATGTCTTTCCCTTTAAACCAAATGAAATAATAAGAACATGATGTAATTCTAAGACTTCCTCTTCTCCCCACAACCTCCGTGCCATTCCCAGAACCTGCTTTGGTTCTGACTTCTGGATTTGTCCTGGTCCAAACTTGTTACCACTATTATTTAAATCAACTACAACTACTGCTTCTATTAAAATGTCACCAAAACATGATGTTGCACCACGTGTCATGTTTTATAAAGAGCATCTCATTTAGACTACATATTAGCCCTGAAATATAGGTGTTAAATCCCCATATACAAAAGGAGAAAATTGTGTCATGAATATTAATAACTTGTTTTAAGACATATGTAAATGATAGAACCAGGAGTCTTATTAACGTATTCTAATTTCAATACTATTCTCAATTTACTACATTTATAGATTAACTCAACAGGAAACCACACCAATCAGTCCATGCACCAAAAAAAAAAGGGGGGATTATTCATTTCCCCCAGCATGTAGACCTCGAATTGCCAAGGTTCCAGATACAGCAAGTCAAAATATTAAAGAAAGAGAAATTAAGGCTTTTTGTCATGCCTTTTTTTTTTAAGATTTTATTTATTTACTCATGAAAGACAGAGAGAGGCAGAGACACAGGCAGAGGGAGAAGCAGGCTCCATGCAGGGAGCCCAACGTGGGACTCAATCCCAGGTCTCCAGGATCACACCATGGGCCAAAGGCAGCGCTAAACCACTGAGCCACCCAAGCTGCCCCTGTCAAGCCTTTTTAACTACGTGAAAAAAAATTAAAATGTTTACACATAGGCATATACATATTTATACACACATATCATACATATGTTTGTGTATACATATGTATATATGTGTGTGTGTGTGTACATCAAATTTGTTATTTAGACTCAATATAGGAACACTTCTTTATAAACTTATAATTATTGGCTTATCACGACTGATAAGAATATCCACATTTTCTTATGAAGCAAAGAAAATTAACCAGTAGCAAAAAAAGGCCTAGAAGAAAAATTTTGTTTTCTATTCATTCAATTACCATTAATTATTTCAAAATGAAATTTACCTTTGTAAAAACTTAGAATTAAGTATGCATTTGATTAAAGGGGTCTATGGAAATTGTAAAGAATGTCATAAATACAAATGAAATTACTTTTATTTGATAATTTTATATATAAATATATAAATCTTTGCAAGATATGGTATTTTTCATTGAATAAACTAAAAAGATAATATGCTCAAAAGAACAAGTTACTCAATTAAATGAGAATAATAGAATTTGAGCCTATTTTATGATAAATCTTTTTTTTCACTTAAAGATGGTGCATATTTTATCCTTAAAAAAATAACTAGGGCAGCCTGGGTGGCTCAGTGGTTTAGCACCGCCTTCAACCCAGGGCCTGATCCTGGGAACCAGGGATTGAGTCCCATGTCGGGCTCCCTGCACGGAGCTGCTTCTCCCTCTGCTTGTGTCTCTGCCTCTCTCTCTCTCTCCCTCTCTCTCTGTGTCTCTCATGAATAAATAAATAATTTTAAAAAAATAACAATACTTTATATTGGTACAAAATCTCAGAGAATTGTTAAATTTTTATCAGGCTCTAGAAAATGCCAAGTACATATTAAAATTTATTGATGCCAATAAATTTTTTTTTACAATTTTCTGAATTCTTCTGTGATGCTTTCTTTGCTCTGAAATTATTTCAAAATTAATGTTTTGATGATGGTACTCATATGCTGTAGGAGGCTATAAATTGAATTTGAAATTAGCTATCACAGTCACATTATCTTCACTTTAATAATTAAATATCTATATTCTTTTGATACCAAATATTGAATAATGAGTAAAAAAATTCCCAGTTTGATTTCATATTAGTTCTTACCAAACTGTTCAGTTTGGAGCATGATTCTTATCCTCACTAAGCCTCACTCTTCTATCTGCAAAATGAAGACAATGGTCACAAGAGACATAGCTGTTGTAAAAATTAAATGTGATAATTGTACACGCACACTACTAAAATGTTGCTTAGGACAGGAAGCCTATAAATAATAGCTATTATCATCGAGTATCATGATTAATTTATATATTTATATATAAATATAAATTACTAGTACACATTAATTATTCCTGTTTTATTTTAATCAGTTATTACACATTAGTTTTGTTGTTGCCTCAAATCCAATATAGAATGAGATAAGCCATAAGATAAATAATTGATTCCAAAATGTATACTTGAAATACATTTTTTGTCTATCACTATCAATATCCCATAATAATTAGCAAATTTCAAATGAAAAGCTAGCTTTGAACAGAATATCAGTATGCTTTTGGTTCATTAACTTATTCAAAAAAGGCTGAATAAATGGCACTTTGTAACACTGCAAATAATGCTGACCATTTTCTGGTTTATAAAGCTTCACAATGAATCCTAGGTGGCTAAATAAGAAATACACTTATTCAGAACTGTTATAATTTTTTTTATTTCAGTTCTTTGTACCACTCTTCCCTGCTCTGACAGATAATGGAAGTTGACCATTTTATGACATATATCTGATTCTATTATCACCTAAAACTTTAAAACTAACTGAACATCATTTTGTTGGTAGCAATAATATCTGCTAGAGTATCCCTTTCTATTGATTTGATGTCTTTCTTTATTTTTAAAATTTTCTATCTTAGCCAAGCTGAATTATGTAATTGTTGCTGCTTTCCAATAACCTGAAAATTATTATTAACAATCTCGATATTCACAATATTTTTATTACCTACAACACCATAGAGAACATAGATGGAGATTTCCTGATGCAAAACTGCATGTATGGCATTTGAGAAGTTTTCGCTTGCCACTATATTAAAATATGTCTTGCATCTTAGAACAATATCTGCTTGCTAAAAAGTCTTTCCTCCATGTAAAATGACAGTTTCAATCCCTGTGAATTTTGCTCTAGATCATGTTTAGCTCATACTTTGAAACTTTGACCTCCTATTCTTTAGTCCCCACTCCCTTGGGGAATAAAGTTTTATTTTTGACTCACCTAATCTTGACTGCCAAGTAATGGAGTGATCAAGACCTTTGTTCTGGAATTATAAAATGTGGGAATAATTCACGTGCATTTTCTATTTCAGAATTACTAATAGAATAAAACTTGTTGGCTATTTGCTTTCCTTCACCTGTTCTTTCAATGGACTTACCAATATGAATCTCCTTGACCCTAAAAACTCTGATTAACTCCTTTCCACCTTACTCTTGAATATACCCATAAGAGCTTTGAAATAGGTCAGATTGTATCTTTTACTACATGGTTGTATGTATCTCACATTTCCCTAACCCCTCACCCACGTCTGTTAGTGACCTCTCCAATGTGAGGCTCAAAAGCCTGTGTACATGCATTTACTTCCCATATAATAAACATTGAATGGTTATTTGCTAAGTGAAAAAATAAGAAAATGGATAGTTATTGTGCTATAATATGTATTTGTCTCCTACAATAGTTTAGATATTGTGTCAGAGAAAAAATACATAAAATTCATTTTTATATCCCATTCACTAATACAGCACTTGGGATGTAGTAGAAGCTCCAAATATGTTACTAAATTAACTAACTTTGTTTGCCTTTCAGATCATAAAAATGATGTAAAGTAAATCTTTCTCTTTCCTTCTTCTTCAGTGTCATTTAGGTCTAGGCTTTTTGGGTGATAAAAAATGATGGCCACTTAGAGCTGGGTGAAAAGGAAAAACAATCAAGAAGGGTTTGAACAGCACTTAGGTAAGGTCATCCAGTCCAATGATTTATATTATCAGGGAGAGTGGTGAACAAGGGTCAGCCTCAGGAAAAATCTACATGAACATATGCACATAATCCACTGGAACTTTCTTTTCTTCTTATTTTGTTCTTAACACATTTTTTTGAGTTTATTTATTTTTATTTATTTATTTTATTTTTTATTGGAGTTCAATTTGCCAACATATAGCATAACACCCAGTGTTCATCCCATCAAGTGCTTCCATCAGTGCTCATCACCCAGTTACCCCCCCACCCCTGCCCACCTCCCTTTCCACCACCCCTTGTTCGTTTCCCAGAGTTAGGAGACTCTCATGTTCTGTCTCCCTCTCTGATATTTCCCACTCATTTTCTCTCCTTTCCCCTTTATAACCATTCACTATTTTTTATAAACCCCAAATGAATGAGACCATATAATGTTTGTCCTTCTCCGATTGACTTACTTCACTCAGCATAATACCCTCCAATTCCATCCATGTTGAAGCAAATGGTGGGTATTTGTCGTTTCTAATGGCTGAGGAATATTCCATTGTATACATAGACGACATCTTCTTTATCCATTCATCTGTCGATGGACACCGAGGTTCCTTCCACAGTTCGGCTATTGTGGACATTGCTGCTGTAAACATCGGGATGCAGGTGTCCTGGCGTTTCACTGCATCTGTATCTTCGGGGTAAATCCCCAGCAATGCAATTGCTGGGTCGTAGGGCAGATCTATTTTTAACTCTTTAAGGAGCCTCCACACAGTTTTCCAGAGTGGCTGCACTTAACACAGTTTTTAGTGTTAAGTGTTAACACACTAAATCAATCAAGTGTTAAGAACATACTAAAAAGTGTTTTTGTTTTTGTTTTAAAAATAGTATTGCTTATTACAAAGCATTTATAACATGAAGGGGCAAAAGAATGAAAACTATCCCATATTACATCACTAACTATAAATTACTATCAATTCCAGACGTCATTTTTCTATACACAAATACAGATAGAATATTCAACTAAAATTTACTTCAATTTCAGCCAAGTAAAAAAGAAAAGTAAAATAAAAGGAAACTAAGGAAATTGTAGAACTGTTAAACACTGCCTTACAAAAGTTATTACATCCCTAAAGCTTTATCTAATATGAAAACATTATGAAAAACATTAACTGTTTGAAATAGTTTTTCATTAATAATTTCAATTTTAGGCAGTATTATTGACTCTCTGCTATGAAAGTCAAGGGTATTAGCATCTGATTCTCTTCCCGCTTTTACTCCATGAATTGCTTTATGTTTGCTATTTTACTTATTATCAATTACATCATTATTTTTGTACCATCATTGTTTCCAACATGTAAATTTTCTACTGTAAAGCAGGATAACCTCAACAGTTCCAGATACTTGTTCTCTATTTCCTACATTTATTCATATTAAGAGAATACACCTGGTCTATACACCTGGTCTTTATATCCTATATAAATGGTCACTTGGTGTGAGTGGAATATTTTTTCATTCTCAAGTTGACATACACTACTCTTCTTATATTATCTTCTGATACTCAAAGTTCTAGAGAAATGTGAGGCCAACCTGATTTCTTTCCTTCTAGTCGCTGAATTTTTTTCTGACTTTATATTAATTCATTTTAAAAATATCGTTATTTTAATTAGGCGATGTTTCAGTAGCTATTGTTACAAGACATATGTTCTTTTAATATGCAGATCCTTTCTTCATTTCAGGGAAAGTTTATCTCATTGTATTTTTAATATGTTTTTCTATTCTGTTTGTTTATTTCTCTACATTAGAGACAATTCATGTTTTTGTTTGATTAATTTTGACTTTCTTTTGGTTGTCTTTGTCACCTGTATCCACTGGAATTAACTACAGCTTTATTTTCTGTCAGTAATTGGATTCTGCAGAAGATACATCAATTCTTTAATTCATACTTTAATCTTTAATTCTGCTTCTTTTTCATCATGTTCTTACTGTTCTTACTGATGTTTCTTATTGTTGCCTTATGTCTAGCTTCTCTTTTTATTTTTTCTTATCTCATTTATTTTCTCATCTTCTGTTTGTAAATTTTTTTATTAGATTGAAATTATTAGTTTGTTGATCTATACTTCCAAAATTATGAAGAATTTTTCCTCTATTTACATGAGTTTTATTTCTCACTTGGCCAGGAAATGGTCTAGGATAATGGTCATGTGTTTGGACTCTAGAACCAAACTGCCTTGATCAAATCCTTGCTCTTTTACTTATGGTTTGACTTTAGCCTAGTGATTGAATCTCTCAGTTATCTGGTTTGCTCCTCTGCAAAATGGGGATGATAGTAACTGTATATGCTTCAATATAATTTTTGTGAAGATGAAATGGTAGTATAGGTATATAGCCTACTACCTGGGTAAAGGTAAAACCACCGTACAGAATATCATTCCACTAATACTTATTCAACTGAATAAAGTATAACTGCTCCCAAAACAGTGACCCCTAGAATATAAACAAAAACAGAGCGTTTAAGAGCAAAAACATCAAAAACACAAAACTCACGATCAAAGAACAAAATATAGGATTCTAGAGTAGTAAATCACAGCATATCAACATTCTTGCTTCTGTTCTTTCCCCTTAGAAGGCAAACTGGCATCCTACAATTCCAAATCCTAAGAACTTTTGCTAATAGTCCCAAATCTTTTTTTATTTTTATTTTTTAATTTACTCATGAGAGATACACAGAGAGAGGCATAGGCATAGGCAGAGGGAGAAGCAGGATCCCCAGGGAGAGCCTCAGGTGGGACTCTATCTCAGGACCCTGGGATCATGCCCTGAGCCAAAGGCAAATGTTCAACCACTGAGCCACTCAGTTACCCCTAGTCCCAAATCCTTTAGCAGGGACTTTTCAACCTTTCCTATGACAGAAGAGAAGTGACATGGGCTAAAAAGGAGACAGGTGAAACAGGTATAGCAGAAAATACATTGTGTCTTCCTCTTCTTGTTAATGGCTTTGCTACATTTTCTGGCATCCCTTGTAGATAAGCACAGCTGTGAGACTGAGTACCATCCAAGGGAGCATGAGGGGAACTGACTTGAATTATTCTAGTCCAGGCTCTTAGAACCCTCCCTTGTTTCCATGCCAGGCTATAGAGAGGGGGAGGCAATTACGAGAAAAAATTTAACAAACTACAGGTTGAAGTTGGGAAAGCTTTTTCTAGACCAAGTTTCAGAAAGATTACATAGATTAGGGGGCCATCTCTATAACATCTTTATTCAGTATGGTAAAATGAAGGGAAAAAACAACTTAAAAAAGACATATTTAACTGTATTTGAGCAATTTACAATTTTACAATTTTCAAATGTTTGTCATGTTAGGCTACATTAACTACAATTTATGAGCAATGAGAAAAAGAGTTATCTCAGCCTCAGTGAATGCGATAAAGTTTCTTTTTTCGTTCTTTCTTTTCTTTTTTTTTTTTTTTTGCAATGAAGTTTCCAGGGCTACCTGCTGCTGTGGGAATCGATATGAAGCTTGGGGCTAAATACTCCATGTAGCAGACTCCTTCACCTCTGTGTGGCCAACCCTCATATGTGGCATTCACAGAACATCAGGAGTGAGGGAGGAACTCCTGTATTCTATTAAAAACTGCACACCACTTCAGATAAACTCTCTACACCCCCATCATCTCCTTAGATTACCGAAAATTTAGAAGAAACCTAGTTCCACCCAGATGAAAGACCAAAAATCTGAGAAAGAAAAGAGCCTGGATGTTTAAGAAATGGAAAGAGTTGGCAGGAAAGTTGTGCCCAAGTTAGAAATGACATAGGAAAATTTGGGGTATGCTGATCCAATACGGTCCAATACGGTCTTGCAGATTTAATTTTAGGTATTGTTAAAGACCTTATTTACATTTTATGCAGAGAACTATGGGAAACACTGAAGGACCTCAAGAAGATGGCAACAAGATGTAATTTATATCAATGAAAAATTACATTTCAGGGGTAGACAAACTTATAAGTAGCAAAGTCAGGAAATCATTACACATGATAATAAAAACATCACCCATTCTTAGAAAATGACCTTCAGTTTAATAACTACAGTAACTAGGGAAAACCAGAACCAGTTTTAAACCTGACATCAATAACATTTCACTTCAGTGAACATGCCTCTAAAATCCATCCAACTAGTCACAGTTCCACAAAGACTCACTCTAATAAACACACTTCTAAGACTGATATCAACCGCCTGCCACCTCTATAAGCAACACAACCCCATGATTAAACTCATTAATATTGTGCAGTGATAAAAGATAGAGTGCTTGGAGAGATCT
Source organism: Nyctereutes procyonoides (assembly GCF_905146905.1). Lineage (NCBI taxonomy): Eukaryota > Metazoa > Chordata > Mammalia > Carnivora > Canidae > Nyctereutes > Nyctereutes procyonoides. Next base: position 5,627,047 of record NW_026575030.1, on the reverse strand, counting down.
GAATAATTCATCAAGTAGCTATGGTCTTTCAAACGGCTATTTTTATATATAAATATAGCATTCCTATTGTACCATGGATTGTTTTAACCAAAAACAATAAATCTACTCACATGTAAATGATAATGATTTGAAATTGTTACAGCAAACAAATCTATAATGGAGAATGTGAACCAAGTGAGCTGGAAAGTAGGTGGTAGGCAAAGGTCAGCATAAGTAGGATTGGGCCCTAATTGCTTAAAAGTAGTGAAGTATCAAAGAAAAAAAAGTGGTAAAGTATCTATAACCTAGAAGTGGGGAATATTTATCATTTAGAATCTCTGAAGGTTAGTGGGATTAAACCAAAAAAAAAAAAAAAGTAAGTTTTCATACTAAGTAAAACACATACCTAATGACAAGCAAAAGAATAAGGTATATGCTTAAGGCAATTTCCATATTTCATCTTTACTCACAAAAAAGGACATAATTTGTTAGCAAGTGTGCAAAGACCTCTTCAGTTTTGTTCACTACTCCCTTGGATATCTCATCCATCTTAAAAACTCTGTTTACAGCATAGTGACTAACCATAGTAGGTACTCAGTAGGTACATGTTGAATGAACAGATTAGTAGATAATTGAATTGAATTTTGAAATTAATACCTTTGAGTACACTCTTTGAAAACCAATATTCTAGCAATCATTCTTAGGGTTTTTGAATACAAATCTCTAAGAGATGTATAGTTTCCTAGGTAAACACTGAACAATAATATATGTGCTTTTTGGGTAGTAACTATATTGTATTTCCTCCATTTGAATTATATTTCATCATCTTAAATAATCTTTTTTGCAGCACTGTATTTCCCTTTCTTCTCAAAACATTATTTTTCTTTGTCTTGTAGGACACCATCTTTGCCATTTTTTTCTCTTTCACATGTTTTCCTTTTCTATATCCTCTGCTCATCTTTAAGTATTAATGAGTCCTAGCGATTTGGACTGTCTATTCTTTTATATCTATTGTTTTATATCTGTAAGATCTCTAGGTGATCTTACCAAGTTTCATGGTTTTATAAATCATTTCTTGACCAATTATTTCAAAATGTAGATGTCCAGCTTTTACCTTTACTGTAGACTCCAGGATCATGTAATCAAGTGACAAGTGCTTTAGCATATGAAGCCATTTAAACTTAACTTGATAAAAGCAGAATTCTTGATTTTCACCTCTGCTAATGGAAATGTATCATTCTTTACATCCCCTAATATAATTCATTGCTAACTCCTCTTGGCTCTGTAATGAACATATATCCATATGCCACCATTTGCAATGCTACCTCTTTAGTTCAAGACTCCATATATCAAACTCAGGTTACTTCAATATCTATGGAGGTGGTCTCCAACATTCAGGCTTATCTACTTTCCACTGATTTCAACACACCAACAATAGTAATATTTTTCAAAAATAAATTATATTATTTCTCTCTATAAAATATATCTGAGATTTTTCATCACTAATCCAAAGTCCAAAGCATTTCATTGACCTATAAATTCCTACACAGTCCCACCCTGCTTATCTCTTTGACTTTTCTTTTCCTATTTTCTCATCTCCTACTATCCTCAGGATCAATGGACTTTTTTTTCCTGTGCCTTAGGGTCTTTGAAGTTTGTGTTTCCTTAACCTGTAAGCCTATCCTTGTACACATTTGCATGACTATCTCCTTAGGTTTCAGTACAAATGTCTATGAAAAAGCTTCTCATCACCCTATGAAAAGAACTGTACCTGCAGTCATTTTATTACATACCTCTATTTTATTTTAAGGCAATTACATGAAAATATTTGTTTCCATTATTTATTTATTTCTCATTTGCCCTTCTCCAATAGAATGTAAACACTATGATAGAAGAAAAATAACTCTTCTTCACTACTATATTTCTAGTTCTTAGCATAATGCCTGGCATGTAGTAATTATGTTAGTGTATTGAACAAACAAATCAGTAAAATATATTTTTATGGATAAGATCAAAATTATCAAAATAGGGGAAAATAACTATAATCTAACCATATTGCTGAGTGATTGATGCCTAAATATACCTATGACTAAACAGATTAGTAGATAAAGGCACAGTGCTGAAATATTTTTACATGTCTTGACATTTTATTTCTCCTGTGTTGTCTGACCTATTGTTCCTTAAAAAACATTGATGTGTTATTTATATTTTGCTAACATATTTTTAGTATTAACTACAAGCCACTACAAAATCTTCTATGATCTAAGGCAGAGGAAAAAGAATTAACGATGTGACTGACAACCTGAAGAAAATGGAAGAGGTATAGTTATCAATCAAATGACTTTCTTTCATCTATTATTGACTTTTTAAAAAACTTTTTTTAAGAGATTATTTATTTATTCATGAGAGACAGAGAGAGAGAGAAGAGAGAGAGATGCCGAGACACAGGCACAGGGAGAAGCAGGCTCCATGCAGGGAGCCCGATGTGGGACTCGATCCCGGGTCTCCAAGATCACACCCCAGGCCAAAGGTGGTGCTAAACCGCTGAGCAACCTGGGACTGCCATTTAAAAAACCTTTTAATAATAAAAAAAAAAAACCTTTTAATGTCTGTGATTGAAATTGATGCCAGATTAAAACGCACTATCTTAACTTTAAGATGTTTAATTTAATTATAACAGTAACCAAAAAGAAAACATCTATAGAATATACACAAAAGAAATAAGAAAAGAACCAAAACATGTCACTAAAAATAGTCAATAAAAGAAAAGAAAAAGAAGCAAAACAAGCCCTACAGAAAACAACAAAATGGTAATTGTAATTCATTCTTTATCAATAATTACTTTAAATGGAATGGATTAAATACCCCAATTAAGAGATATGGAGTGAATGAGTGGATCAAAAAAATAAGATACAACAATACACTGCTATGAGAGACTCACTCATATGTCTTTAAAAAAACATAGAAGCTGAAAGTGAAAGGACAAAACAGGAATGGTCATGTTCATATGACACAAAATAGACTTTATAATATAAATTGTCCCCAGACACAAAAAAGGCAGTATATAATGATAAAATGGTCAATTCTCCAGGACGATATAGTAATAATAAATATATACACACTTAACATAAAAATACTCAAACACATAAAGCAAACATTGACAGAACTGAAAGGAAGTGACATAAAAATAATAGAAGACTTCAATACTCTACTTTCAGATATGGATAGAAGAACCAAAATAATCAATAAGGAAATAGGGGATTTGAATCAAACCTGACATATATGCATGTATTTCTAAAGTGCACATGGAACATCCCCTAAGATATACCATATGTTAAGCCACAATATAAGCCTTAACAAATTCAAGAAAATTGAAATCATCCAAAGTATTTTCCCTGAACACAACAGAATGAAACTAAAAATTAAAGCAGGAAGAAATTAAGAAAATTCATAAATACATAGAAATTAAAGCACTTCACACTTCAATAACATATGGGTCAAAAAATTATAAGGGCAATTAAAAAGATATGTAGACAAATGTAAATGAAATTACAGCATCTCAAACCCTAAAATGCAGCTAAAATGGTACAGAGAAGTTTATGGTAATAAACACATATATAAAAAAGAACAAAGTTCTCACATCATAAACCTAGCAAAACACCTCAGGAAACTAGAAAAGGAACAAACAAAGAAAAGTTACCAGAAGGAAGGAAATAATAAAAGATTAGAGCAGATATAAATGAAATATATAAAAATAATAGAAAACATAATAAAGTTGTTGGCTTTTTGAAAAGATCGACAATATTGATAAATATTTAGATGAGGAAAATAAGAGGGAATGCTCAAGTAGCTACAATTCAAACTGAAAGAGGAGACATTACAGCTTATGCTCCAGGAATGAAAAAGATGATAAGAAACTATAATGACAATTACTCCGATAATTAGGTAATTGAGAAAAAAAAATACATAAATTCTTAGAAACAAAATCTACCAAGACTGAATCATAAAGAATTTTTAAAAACCTAAAGAGACATATAACCTAAAAGGAGATTGAAATAATCAGAAACCTCCCCTTGCCCCAAATAAAAAAACCCAAGACCAGATGGTTTTGCCGGAAAATTTCACCCAACATTTAAAGAATTAAGAACAATCTGCCTTAAACACATTTTTTAAATTTAGTAGGAGGAAACACTTCCAAACTCATTTCTTAAGGCCAAAATCTCTGAATAAGATATCAAAGATATAAGAAAAGATCATTATAGGCCAATATCTCTTTTGAATCTTGTTGCAAAAATCATCAACAAAATGCAAGCAAAACAATTTCAAAAGCACATTGAAAGGATTATGTACCATGACCAGGATATTTATAGCAATAAAAGATGGTTCAACATACCAAATCAATACAATACACCATGTTAACCGAATGAAGGACAAGAAACACATAATGATCTCAACTGACAAAGAAAAAGCATTTGACAAAATTTAACATCTTTTCATAATAAAGACACTCTTACCCTCAGGAATAGAAGAAATATATACTTCAAAATAATAATCTCCACTAACAAAAAGGCTACAACTAACATGAAAATTTTCCATCTAAAATCAAGATCGAAGCAAAGATGCCCACTCTTGCCACTACTATTCAATATAGTACTAGATGTCCTAGCTGAAACAAATAAGTGACTGATGGATGGATAGATAGATAGATGGAATAGAAGCAATCAAATTGGAAATGAAGGAGAAAAATTATCTATGTTCATAATTGACATGATCTTACATGTAAAGAAGTTAAAGATTCCCCCTACCCTAAAATGTTGAAGCTAATAAATGATTTTAGCAAATTGCAGAATCCAAAATCAACATACAAAAACCTACTGTGTTTCTGTGCACTAACACTGAGGATCTGAAAAGGACAATTCCACTTCCCATATTATGAAAAGTATAAAATACTTTGGAATAAATTTAACTAAGAAGGTGAAAGACTTGTATGCTGAAAATTATAAAATATTGCTAAAAGAAATCAAATAAATGGAAATAAATATCATGTTCATGGACAGAATGACTTAATATTCTTAAAATGTCCATATTAGGGATCCCTGGGTGGCGCAGCGGTTTAGCGCCTGCCTTTGGCCCAGGGCGCGATCCTGGAGACCCGGGATAGAGGGTCCCGGTGCATGGAGCCTGCTTCTCCCTCTGCCTGTGTCTCTGCCTCTCTCTCTCTCTCTCTCTCTCTCTCTCTCTCTCTGACTATCATAAATAAATAAAAATTTTAAAAAAATGTCCATATTACCCAAAGCAATCCACAGACTTGATGCAATTCCTATCAAAACCCCAGTGACATTCTTTGCATAAACAGAAAAAAAAGTCCTAAAATTTATACAGAATCTCAAGGGATTATTAATATTCAAAACAACCTTGAAAAAAAGAGAACAAAATTGGTGTTCTCACACTTTCTGATTTCAAAAAATAATACCAGCAATATTAATTAAGATAGTGTGGTTCTGGCACAGAAACAAAATAGAGATCTGAGAAATAAACTCTTAAGTATATGGGTAACTGGTCTTTGACAAGGGTACCAAGACTACATAATGGGAAAATGACAGTCTTCTTTTCAACATACAAGCTTAGGAAAACTGGACATCCACATGCAAAAGAATGAATTTGGACCTTACCCTTACACCATATGCAAAAATTAATTCAAAATGGATTAAAAACCTAAACATAAGATTTAAACCTATCAAAGTCCTACAAGAAAACATAGGGGACAATGTCAGGGCATTGGATTTGGCAATTATTTTTTGGATGGCACCATAAGCACAGGCACCAAAAGTAAAATTAAACAAATGGAACTACATTAAACTAAAAAAATTCTGTGCAGCAAAGGAAACTATCAACACAATGAAAAAGAAATCCACAGAATAAGAATCAGAGAAACTGTTTACAAACTTGTATTTGCAAAAATCATATTATATTTGATATAGGAGTTAATATCCAGAATATGTAAGTAACTTGATATTTGAAAAGGAGTTAATATCCAGAATATGTAAGTAACTTCAGCAACTCAATAACATCAAAACAAATAACCTGATTTTAAAATGGGCAAAAGTCATAAATAGATAATTCTCCAAAGAAGATATATAAACGGCCTGCAATCACACAAAAAGTTTTTAACATTACTAAACTTCCATAAAATGCAAATCAAAACCACAATGGGATATTACCTTACACCTGTTCAGATGGCCACTATCAAAAGAATAGAAAATAACAAGCATGCCAAGGATGCAGAAAAATTAGAACCCTTGTGCATTGTTGGTGTGAATATAAAATTGTGCAGACATAATAGACACATGAAAAAATGTTCAACATCCCTCATCATCAGGGAAATATAAATCAAAACCACAATGAGATACCACCTCTCACATCTGTCAGAATGGCTAAGATGAACAACTCAGGAAACAACAGATGTTGGCAAGGATGTGGAGAAAGGGGAACCCTCTTACACTGTTGCTGGGAATGCAAGCTGATGCAGCCCTCTGGAAAACATTAAGTTCCTCAAAACAAAGTTCCTCAAAAATTTAAAAATAGAACTACCTTATGACCCAGAAAATTACACTAATAGGTATTTATCCAAAGGGTACCAAAATACTGATTCAAAGGGGCACATGCACCCCAATGTTTAAAATAGCACTGTCAAAAATGGTTCAACTATGGGAGGATCCCAAATCTCTATTGACTGATCAATGGATAAAGACTGATAAACCATGGAATATTACTCAGCCATCAAAAAGAACCAAATCTTGCCATTTACAACATGGCAAAGTATTATGCCAAGTGAAATAAGTCAGTCAGAGAGAGACAAATACTTTATGATTTCACTCATAAGTGGAATTTAAGAAACAAAACAGATGAACATATGGGAAGAGAGAGAAGGAAAAATAAAATAAGATAAAAACAGAGAGGGAGGAAAACCATAAGAGACTCTTGACTATAGAGAACAAACTGAGGCTTATGGAGGGGAGAAGAGTGGAGGGATGGGCTAAATGGGTGATGGGCATTAAGAAGGGCACTTGTGATGAGCACAAGTGCTCAAATGTGCTGGGTGTAATATGTAAATGATAAATCACAATTCTACTCTTGAAACTAATACTACACTATATGTTAGCTAATTTGAATTTTAATAAAATCTTCTAAGAAAAAATATAAAATGGTGTAGCCATTATGGGAGACAGTATAGAGGTTCTTCAAAAAAATTTTAAATAAATAAATATATATATATATATATATATATATATATATATATATAATTACTATATAATTCCTCAATCCTACTTCTTGATATATACAGAAAGGAGTACACAGCAGGATCTTGAAAAGATATTTGCATACCAATGTTCAATGCAGGGTTATTCAGGATGGCTAAGAGGTTTAAGCAACTTAAGAGTCCATCAATAGATGAAAGAATAAAGAAATATTCATATATACATATAATTGTATATGCTACTCTCATGCTATTTGCAAGGTTCTCTCATCTTTGTTTCCAACAGTTTGATTATAATGTGTCAAGTTTTTTTTTAGTTTTTTGGATGTGTAGGTTCCAATCTTTCAACAGTTTAAGATATTTTCCTTTATTATATCTTCAAATACTATTTTCCCCTTTTCTCTCACTCTCCTTGAGACTCCTTGATCCTTGATCTTTTGGATATTGTTCTAGAGCTCCCTCAGGTTCTATTCACTTTTCCTCATTGTTTTTTCTTTCTGCCCCCCAGACTTGATAACTCCAGTTGTCCTTATTTTCAAGTTTGCTGATTCTTTCTTCTGCATTCTCAAACTTCCTGGTGAATTCCTTTAGTGATTTTCTTTTTTCCTCTAGAGAAATTTTTATTTCGGTCATTATACCTTAAAGCTCCAGAATTTCTATTTGGATCTATTAGTACTATTTATTGATACTTTCTTAATACATTGTTTTCCTGGTTTCCTTTATTTCTTTATCCATGGTTTCTGTTAGCCTTTGGAATACATTTAACACATCTGATTTAAAGGTTTTGTCTAGTAAGTACAGTGTGTGTGCTTCTTCTGAAGCAGTTTCTGTCACTTTATTATTGTCACGTGAATGAGCCATACTTTCCTATTCCTTTTTATGCCTATGGTTGTTTCTGTGAAAACTGAACACTTTTGAATAATTTTATGTAGTAATTCTGGAAATTAAATTCTCCAAGAAATCAACTTCTTCCCCAGAATTTGCTAATATTAATTATTTAGGGATTGTTTGATGAATTTACAAACTATTATGCAAAGACTCCATTCCTTCTGCTTCATGGTCACTGAATTCTACATTCTATTTTCTTAACAGTCAATACTCAACCTGACAAAGACTTCTTTAAATACCTGGAGTCAAAAAGAGAAAAAAACTAGCTGTCTAGATTTTTTTTTTTGGATCAGTTCTGAGCTGAGGCATCTCTTCAATGCTAATCCAGGCCACTTAGAACTCTGTCTTAGCCTTCATCTCTTGCTTTTGAAGATCCCACAAATTCTTCAAACATGTATGCCTAGCATCTTCTTAAGTCTATTCTGAGACTGCTTCAAGCCCTGAGCACGTACACTGAATTTCATATTGCCCAGTGAAAACAGATCCTTCTGAACTTTTATTTCTTCAAGAAACTTCTTCTTGACCTACGTCTTTCCCAGGTGTTAGAACTGTCTGCTGTTTGTCCCATTCACTGTAACTTGCCTCAGGTAGGCATAGTGTATGTCTTTAAATCTTTTGATGGTTGCTGGTACTACTCAGAAAGCCAATCCAGCCTGATGGGGGTGGGTAAACAGCAGAAAAATAAATGTTAGCCTCAGCCCTGGTCCCTAAGAAAACCACCAGTGCTATACAATGATGTTTGTGTTCTCCCAAAATTTATATGTTGAAACCTAATCCATAATATGGTGGTTTCTAGAAGTGGCATATTTGGGAAATGATTAGATAATGAAGGTGTTAACTTTTATAAAAATAGGATTAGTGGTCTTATAAAAGAGGCCCCATAAAGCTCCCTTGTTCTTTCTACCATGTGAGGATGCAACAAGAAGACAGCAGTCTGTAACCCAGCAGAGAGTCCTCATCAGAACTTGACCATGCTGGCACATTGATCTCAGACTTCCAGTCTCTAAAACTGTGAAAAATAAATTTCTATTGATTATAAGCCACCCTGTCTATGGTATTCTGTTACAGTAGCCCAAACTGACTATGACAACCGGATAAGTCAAAATATACAACCATAGTATTTTAAAAATAAAATCCCTATTAGCACCTAGCTCTATCAAGCTGCACCAGGTATGTGGGCTAACATCCCCATGGCTGCCATTCCTGCTATGCTGGGGGAGTTGCATATGGTAATTATATGAATGAAATGTTCCAAGGCCTCTACCAAAGCTCAGCTGTCCTTTTCTTCATTAAGTAGTCCTCTGGTTGTTATAAATATTGGATTAGATTAAGTTCCAGAGTTACACAAAAGTTTAATCTGTCAGTATTGCCAGTCAATAATTGTTTCAGTGGAGGGACCTGTTATTTAACCACCTCACTCTGCCATTTCCTGAGGCCTCACTCCCTGTATGATTATCTCTTGATCTAAGGGCTGTTCCTTATCTCTCTTCTTCTTAACATATGGAAAAGAGAGATTGTAACTGGGTTAATTTAATTCATCATCACAACTAGATAAAGCAATTTAAGATAATGGCCAATTCATAGATCAGTAGCATTTCCATATACTTTATAAATTAAGGTATCACCTAGGAATATTATTTACATATCCGCCCAGAGCAATTTCTTTGCATTGCTCTATTCAGTCTCATTTGACAATTGCAGAGTGGCCTGGAAATGTGCCTTTGATAATTGATAAAGTTGTGACTTTATTATTATGCTTTAATTTCCATTTCACAGAAATATTTACGTGTATTATGTATTGCCTGCTTTTTGAAAGCCACAAAATGGATGAGGAAGAAATTATCTGATTGCATATACAATATTTACTGAGGTGTAGCATATCTAGATTGACTTCACCGTTCTGGAGTCATTTTTCTTTTCCTATATATTAAAATTTTTTTCTAATGTATTGCATATTGCTTTCCAAAGTAGAGTTAAGCAATCATATTAAAATAAAAAAATTGTGAAAAAAATGCAAGAAGGAATAAACAGTAATAAAGGATCATTTTTAAAAGTTCTCAAATTAATCCTTTCATTGGAGTTGTATATATGTTGAGCTTTGAACACACCTGTATGAGATCACATATCCACTTCCTCATGAATGTAGGGAAAGACAAACAAACAATGTTTCCAGAAAAGGAAGTTGTTTATATACATCCTGAAAATCATGAGGCAATGTATATCCAAAGTGGGAAAGTACTGGCAATTTTTACCTCACCACTGGAAATGACTGACATTTATGCAAGTGAGAACACTTAATCAATCGATGTCCAAAATAATAAAATAACCCAAAATATGATAACTATATTCATATTTTATTGTTGTAGATGGTATATATATAATAATTCATATAACATATATGCATACTTTAAAAATAATAAAAATAAATGTCTACTGTATAGCTTAAAAATACAGTAAAATTTATATAATGATATATAAAGCAGGGATATATAATGAAAGATGTGTATGAATAGATTTTTAATGTCTTTAAACTTGGAAGGAGGAAAATTTACATCTTTATTTTTACTAATCTCTAGCCAAAATTTCACATTTTCTTCAATTATGTACATATAAAAAAATTAAAATAAAGAAAATTAGTATTAGCTGTTCCTATAGTTTAGTCACCAATAAAAATTAAGTATATTTTCATAGTCATTTATAGTTGTTCCAAATATTTAAAAACATTAGTTGTATTCTTGACTTCTTCAAAATTACAGTAATTACTGGACTCTCTGTCAGAAGTCATATGATCATAGTTAATGTATGTTCAGACACATCTATGAGATAATTGGCCTCACGTGAACCCTCTAGGAGCCATTTAACTACCATAAGGTAAAACTGCATATGGTCATATTGGTGACCCTGCTAGCTACATTAAGTTCAGTGTTCTCTGTTTATAACTGTGCATTGATCAAGATTTGGAAAGAAGTTAATTGTATTCTTTTTAATTTTTAATTTTTATAAAATGGAACTGATTCAAATGAGAATTCTAAATTTTCCAATGGGACGCTTCCAAGATTAAGTAGGGTTAGCACTCCTTAAAATCTTTTCTTGAAACATCCAATACAGTTACTTATTAGATTGCCAAACAATAACAAAAAGCTCAACAGTAGTATTACAGAGATTTAAATGATGCCATGTTTCTCACAGAAAATTTTCAAACAAGCTTTTCTCTAGACATGAGGGAAAGGCTTTAAAGGGATTCCCTTTCTAAATGATTTTCTATGTTCCAAATATGTTCTATTTTTTAAGAATTATCATCTATCTATCTATCTATCCATCTATCGTTCGATAGAAGTTCTATATTTATATATATATTTATATAATTCTAAATGTATTCTATATTCAATTGATATGTCTTTTAACTTTTGGATAGTATTGGCAGCCTCACTACTTTCCTTCAATATGAAATTGGGTAAAACGTCCACAGCTACCATCTCCTTTTATATACATATTTTTATATATTTAAAGATTTTATATACATACAAACACACACATATATGCACAGTTATTATTCTGTAGGTGTATGCTTATGCCAAGGAAGAAAAATTCACTTGTTGGCATGTCCATTTTAAAAGCTACTAAGGCAGTCATCATTTAAAAAATCTTGAAAATGGCTAAAAGATGTTTCTTGGTTTTCTTTTTTGCTCAAAAAGATAACTTTCACTGGAAATAAAAACCTCATCCTCTTGCCACAAATAAAGCTCCTGACATACTTGAAAAGGCTTCTGTTTTTTCTACTTTAGCAGAAAAGCAAGCTTCTCATACAGTTGTCATATGTTGCTTTTTACAGAGACATGCATTGGCACTAAAGATTCTTCCAACGACCCTGAAAGTTTTGTCAACCACCATAAAAATCATCAGCTTTATCATTAAAAAAACTACTTTGTCAAGACATGGAGATAGAATACAAAAGTGCTTCACTACCACAAAGAAGTTTGCTTGCTCTCAAGAAGACAAGGATTATTTCAACTAAAGTTCAAGCCTAAATCTTTCTTCAACCACAGTCAAGTACTTTCTTTTCTTTTTTCTTCCTTCTTTTCTCTTTTTCTTTCTTTTCTTTTCCTTCCTTCCTTCCTTCCTTCCTTCCTTCTTTCCTTCCTTCTTTCCTTCCTTCCTTCCTTCCTTCCCTCCTCTATCTTTTAAAGAAAGGATATTTATCCATAGGTTGGCTTACCTGACAGATATTTTTAACAACGTAAATGAAACATACCTTTCAATACATGTCCTAAAATCACCATTTTTTAAAAGATTTGTTTATTTATTTTAGAAAGAAAGAGAGAGAGTGTGTGTGTGAATGGGGGGAGAGAGAGAGAGACACCCTACTGGCCCCACACAGTGCTCAATCTCATGACTCTGAGATCATGACCTGAGCTGAAATCAAGATTCAGGTCCTCAACCAACTGAGCCACCTAGGCCCCCACCATTGCTGATGTAAGTAAATAAATGTGCGTGTGTGTGTGTGTGTGTGTGTGTACACCTTCTTGTCCAACTTGCCAATATAGAAAAAGACAGTTGCTCCAAAAATCCTTATAAACATTTAGATGCTGAAAGAAGAGCTTTACCAGGACACAATTGAGATACAAAATTATCTATCATTTTATTTCTTTAAAGAGAGAAATCTACACAAATCTTATATACTTAAGCTTCTTCTATAGTTATTTCTTTCTTTTAAAAAGCTATTTATTGGTGGAGGATGGGGAGGGGGAGGGGCACAGGGAAAGGGAGAGAAGTAGACTCCCCATTATCAATGCGGCCTGACCTGAGGCTCAGTCTCACAACACTAAGATCATGACCTGAACAGAAATTAAGAGTTGGATGTTGAACCAACTGAATCTTTAAAGATTCTGGTGCCCCTCTAAAGTTTTTTCTATCTTTATGGCATTATAATTGAAGAATAGTTCCACATTTCTTCTTTTACTGATATAAACTATTAAAGATACCAACATAGACAAAGAACTCATGGATTTTGTCCAAATAAGCATGGACAAAAGCTTATTACTAATTGAAACTTACCACAAAAGAGTACTCGAATTAACATTTATTATTAAGTTCAAAGCTCACACATAACACCTTGAAAAAATGCTAGTTTTCCTTGACAATCCATGCCTTGTAGAACACACTGTGGAAGACTTAAATTACTCACAGTAATACCTTTGTGAATCCAGACTTTTCTTTTTTTCCTTTTTTTTAATAGAGAAATCCACATATGCTTTCTTCCAGAAATAATACAGTACAATTTTTGTATTTAGATTAATGTTTCATTTGAAGATTTTTCTTGTATATTGAATATCAGGAGCTAATTATTAAATGGCTTTCTAAATGCTACTGCTTATATATAGAATTGCATTTGATCTTCACATCTTATATCTAGAAAATATGGCAAATTTTAGTAACTGCAATATTCTCTTTGTAGAGCTCTTTATTTCCGTTCATCAAGAAAGTAGTATTTTGGTAGAATTTGGAACTCTGCATCCCTTTCGATCTTTATGGCACTGTTGCTACCCTCTACTGCGATGTAGCTTTATTTCATACTTAAAAGAAATGCTTTAGTGTTTTGACATTTAATTTCATATTAATGTTGGACATAAACCCTTCATGAAGGTAAGGGATATTTTAATTTCTGTTTCTAACTGCACATGAACTTCATTATAAATCAATATATATTTTATTAAGTGATATTTCTGCAGCTACTTTGATGAGCATGAGATTTCCTCTTACATCTAGTAATATGATATATTAGCAAAGTCTTCTAATATTGAAACAAACTTTTATCTCCGGAAGAAATCCAACTTGTTCAAAATACATTACCTTTTCTACTCCATGTTCAATTTTGTTTAATTTTTCCCGAATTTTTACATCTGTGCCACTAAGGAGATTGCCCACAATTTCCATTTCTCATAGTGAACTTGTAGGAGTTTGAAATTAATTTATAAATTAAAAAAACAAATAAATACAAAGACGTGTTAAAATGTAGTTCTTTCAAAGAATAAAGTTGAACAGCCTTTGGTGACAGTATTCAAGAAAAAAGAAACATGGCACATACAGCCAGAATCAGGAATGAAAATTGGAACATCATTACAGCTGATTCTGCTAAGGCAGTAATATATACAAAACTGTATCAATGTACTTGAAAATTTAGACAATGTGGATAATTGTTAGAAAATAAGTGCTGGGGTCCCTGGGTGGCGCAGCGGTTTGGCGCCTGCCTTTGGCCCAGGGCACGATCCTAGAGACCCAGGATCGAATCCCACATCGGGCTCCCGGTGCATGGAGCCTGCTTCTCACTCTGCCTGTGTCTCTGCCTCTCTCTCTCTCTCTCTGTGACTATCATAAATACATTAAAAAAAAAATAAGTGCTACAAATTGACATAGGAAGAAATATAAAATTTGAATTGCATAATACTATTAAAGAAAATCAATCAGTAGCCAAAAATATTTTCACAAAGTAAACATCAGGTGCAGATGGCCTCATCAATAGGTTCCACTGAATATTTCAGAAACCTGTGATTTCATGTAGACCTAAAGTCTTCCCAGATAGTATAAAAAAGAAACTACTACTTAGATCACTTTACAAGGCTCACAGAACTTCGATGTTGAAAGATAGCAAGGAAAATGTGAAAATGACTAATTACAGGCTCATCTTACTCATAAATATAGATTTAAAATATTAGCAAAAGTATTTAACAATGCATGGAAAGATAACACACTGTGAACAGGTTAGATTTTCCCAGGAATGTAAAGTTGTTTCAACAGTTACAAAATTAATCAATGCTAGTCAGCATATTAGAATATTTAAAAAGATAATTTATGTGATCATTCCATAGATGCAAAATCATCATGATACAATATCTTAGAAAACTAGGAATAGAGGAATATTCACTTAATCTGATTAAAATGTGTCTATGTATATATACATAGGTAGTATAATATTATGTATATGTCAGCACTTTAATCATTTATATATAACATAAACTTATCAACATGTGTATGTCTATGAATGCATGATATGTCTGTGTATTTAATAAATACTAATATATATTTATATTTAGAAGTCTTTTTTTTAATGGGAAAGAAGTTCAGTATCACCATCTTTATTCAGTGTACTGACAATGCTATCCTGTAGAGTAAGGCAAGAACAGGTGGAATAGAGAAAAACAAAATTTCCAGTAAATATATAGATTATGTGACTATGTATGTAAATGTTCCAAAAGAAATTAAAAATATATAACCAACATTAAGACAAAGATTTCAAAGAGCTGCTGGATGGATAATAAATCAATAAATCTAATCCAGAGTTCTATAAGTTTAGGCAAAAAAAATATATATATATATATACACACTATATATATTTTTTAAAATATATATATTTTAGGCATATGATAGAGATTTAGAGATCTAAATCTAGAGATCTAATCTCCTTTGTGCTCCTTTGACATCAACTCTTCCCCTGTGCTCAGGCAATCAGATATCAGCTTTCTTTCACTCTACATTAAGTTCTACCTTTTCTAGAATTTCACATAAATAAAATGCCACAGCATGTACTCTTTATTCAGGCTCCTTTCATTCAGTATATTGTTTCTGAGATTCATTCATGTTGTTCAACTTATCATTAGTGCATTTATTTTTGTTGCAGGATAGTATTCCTTTGTGTGAGATTTGTATAGCCAGTCTCCTATGAATGGACATTTGGACTTTTTCCAGTTTGATGCTATTATGAACAAAGCTGAGGGGCACCTGGGTGGTTCAGCTGGTTGAGTGTCTGACTCCTGGTTTTGGCTCAAGTCATGATCTGTGTGATCGAGTCCCACACATGCTATGCATTCAGCCAGGAGTCCGCTTGATACTCTCACATTCCATCTGCCCTTCCCCCAGCTTAGTCTCTCTTTCTCGCTCTCTCAAATAAATAAATCTTTTAAAAAATTAAAAAATCTACTATAAATATTTGTATTATGGCTTATGCTTTTATTTCTCTTAGGTAAATTCCTCAGCATGAAATTGCTGGGTATTACTACAAGTATGCATTTAATTTTATAGGTAATTGCCAAATAGCTTTTCAAAGTGATATATCACTTTGCATTCTTACCAGTAAAATTTGGATATTCCAGTTGTTCGAATTATTTGCCAACTGCATCAATCAGGGTGGCAACAGAAACAATAGGATACGTATAGGTATTTAAAAAGAAATAGATCTTTCTTATGATTACCGGCTCACATGAAGTTCACAGAGAGGCCGAAAATCCCATCTGCTATCTGCAAGCTGTAGCCCCAAGAAAACTGTTCTTGTAGCTCCATTCCAAACCCGAAGGCCTGAGAACTGGGGTAGACATAATGTAAGTCCTAGTCTAAGTCTGAAGACTCAAGAACAGGGAATCAACGGTGTCAAAGCCAAGGCCTGAGAACAAGAAGTGCCAATGTTCAAGGGAAGGAGAAAATGGATATACCAACTCAAGCAGAGCTTCAAGAGAGTAAATGTACCCTTCTTTTGCCCTCTTTGTTCTAATCAGGCCATCAATGGATTAGATGATACACAAGCACACTGGTAAAGGTGATCTTCAAATGCCAAAGCTGACGATTCAAATGTTAATCTCTCAGAAACAGTTTCATAAACACATGCAGAAATAGCGTTTTGCCAGGTTTGCCCTTGGTCCACCAAGTTGACACATGTAATTAACCATCACACCAACACTTGGCTATGTCAGTATTTTTGGTGTTTCCAATCTAATGAATTTGTAGTAGTAACTCATTATGCTTCTAATCTAAGTGTTAATGTGATGACTAATGATATTCAACATATTTTCATGTACTTGCTAGTCTTCTTCTGTTGTGAACTGGTCAATATGGTGCCTAATTAGTACTAAATTTCTTTCTTATTTTGGACTTGTAAGAGCTCTTTATATATTATGGATTCAAGTCTTTTTACAGCATTATAATTGCTTTTAGAGGCACATGGTCAATACTTTTAGTGTCCCAGATATTTTTTTTTTTATTTTTTAATTATGAGAGATTTTTTTTATTTATTTATTCATGAGAGACACACAGAAAGAGAGGCAGAGACATAGGCAGAGGGAGAAGCAGGCTCTCTGCAGGGACCCCGATGCAGGACTCGATCCCAGGACCTCAGGATCACAACCTAAGCCAAAGGCAGATGCTCACCACTCACTGAGCCACCCAGGTGCCTGATATTTTTTTTATTTTTATAGCTAGAGATAATTATATATTTTACATTAATTAATATTCTTTAAACTATACATAATCTTTTGCACACCTCTTTGTATATCTGTTTTGTGTATTCTTACCTAGGAGTGGTATAATCAAAAAAGGGAAGCATGTTGGCTGGAACTTCTGATTCTCTTATTAAGTCAGAGGCCCCAGCAATTTACATCTTGTGCCTCTGCTATTACTTTAGCCCTTGAAACATTCTACTGGAGCCTCAGGATTCACTGGGAGAGAGATGATTATTGCCAGTTTCTTATAGGCCAAATCTAGTAGTGGCACATGTAATTTCTGCTAACAAGAAATTTACTACTCTTTAGTTATATAGCCCCATTTAAATGCTTAGAAGGCTAAAAGGTATAGTTGTACAAATGTAATCCTAGGTGGAGAAATTATTACTTTTAATATTTTATTTTTATTTTCTCTAGTTCCATTACAGTTCTCATTTGGTCCAAAGGTAGGCATATGGTCCAGGTTTGGGCCACTAGTTTATTTCTTTATTTTTCACTACAATGATTCAGGATGGTTATTAAACCCAAATTAGTCCAAAGAACCTCAATGTATTATTGCTAGATTTTGAGAACCATAGGACAGTGACTAGGGTGAGTTCCTCTTACATTTTATAACTAAAGTGTTTCATTTAACCCACTATAGTCACAGTTTTGAGAACCACTATTCTTCATTAAAACTCTAGGGCTCTCTTGAATGCATTTTTAAAAGTTCCTGATATTTTGGTTTCTACTCAAATTATTTAAATAATGGGTGATCTGACTCCTACAAGACACCGGCTGGGAATAATTATTTTCGACCTCAAAGAATAAGTTGTAAAAAAAATCAAATTATATGTGTAAATATTTCAGCCACTGAAAGAAAGGTAATATATATATATAATATATTATATAATATAAATATATATGGTTGTATTGCATATATGCATATAATATATATAATATATATGGTCATATTATATATGTTTGTAAATATATATATATTTTGAAATATCAATATTCTCTGAAAACCCAGTGTATCAATCTTGCAGTTAAAAATATATTAATTAAAACTGAAAGCACAGGTACTATGTTTACAATACAGCATGCAGTATGATTGGTTTGGGAATTTATGATGACTACTTTTTATATGTATTTGGCAGAGCAATTTTTGTATTTTTATTCTACATAGTTCATATAAATATACTATAATCCGTGCAGTGCTATCCCCTTTTACAGATAATAAAATGTTGTATGGAAAACATTTTTATACAATGAAGCTTTTGAGTAAGATTTAAATATATGTCTGTACAACTATAAACTCCATGCAATTTATAGAGCATCTTTTATTAGTGGAAATAAATAATTTGGTAAATTAGTGAAAATCTACCTAAAGCCACAACATGCTATGAACTCTTAAACACAAAGAAGAGAGTTACTACCTCTATGCCCTAGAAATGTATACTTTAGAATTTGTACAAGAAATCTTATTACACTCATAGGCAATTAGATAACAATACAAATGATCTTTGGTAGAGTTCTAAATTGTTCTGTTCTAATTGTTGCTTGGCTATAAAGTGCTTAATATCAGATATTCTCCATTTATCACCCAGCTTAAGGTCATTCAGCATAAATTCTGTAAAAGATTTGAACATAAACAGTATTTTTAATATAAGATGGCTTTCTGGTACACAGAAAAGAGGGCAAAAGTCCAGATGCCAATGTTTAGAAAGAATTAAAGAGACGGCCACTTTCTCTACTATTGCATTGAACCACTATGAAATTATAACGACTTTGGTCTGGGGAGTCTAAATACACAGCATCCTGTTCTAAATGTTAGCACTTTCATGGTGAACACCACATGAAATGCCGTGATGACTGGCATGAAAGCAATGTCTCATGCATGGAAATTCTATGTGTGGCAAAAAAAAAAAAAAAAAAAAGGCCTGATTAATAAGTACACTTGAGGCATTTGAAAACTCTTAGTAATACCTCTGATGGTTGTACATTTAGGAGAAGACTGTCAAAATCTGGGAAAACAACTTATAAAATAGATCAGAGTAGAGTGATATATACCAAATTATGCCTTTTTTTCTTCATCCATTTCAAATAATGATATCATGCCTTCCTGAAAACTATCTTAAATCTATACAATATATGACATTATTAAGCATGTAAAAACAGGCAGATAGGTAGATGCCCCATAATACATGACACATATAAACCAACTGCAAATTATACTTTTCAATTTTATGCCATTAATCTAATTTTAAGCCTTTATATGAATATTTGATATTTGGGATTGGGAATGGTTTCTTGAAAAGCACTCAAAAAGAGTAAAACACAAAATTAAATATTGAGGGTATTGTCTATATCGCAATTAATATTTTCACATAAACTAAAAACAAAAAACAAAACTCAAGGTTTTTTCAATATACAAAGAGCGGATTAGCATTCAAGATATCTGAACGACATTACAGATCAAAAGAAAAATAGTAAGAAACATAATTTAAAAAATGAGATAAGCAAGTGATTAGGAAATACATATGGCCAATTAGATGAATCTCTTATTTTGAATTGATCAGGGTTAGCAGCAAAAGCCATGGGACAGTACATGAAGGGTGTTTTTCACATAAGTTAAGATTGCTTACCTGCCTTTTTAAGTACCCACCTAAAGCACAGGTACTTAATCCCACCTAAAGCAGAGTATTCAGAATATTTACACTAAAAATTTAAAAGTCTATTATTACAAAATATTGTCAAGGATGCAAAAAATAAGAATATTCACAAACTGTGACAATGTATCAGAAATTCCACCCTTAGCTAGCTATATTCCAAATAATCTATATGCAAAGTACATAATTATAGGAATATTTATTGTAGCACAGTTCAAGAAATTGGAAACAACATAAATGACCTTCAGAAATAAAATGGAGGGATCCCTGGGTGGCGCAGCGGTTTGGCGCCTGCCTTTGGCCCAGGGCGCGATCTGGAGACTCCGGATCGAATCCCACATCAGGCTCCCGGTGCATGGAGCCTGCTTCTCCCTCTGCCTGTGTCTCTGCCTCTCTCTCTCTCTCTCTCTCTCTCTCTCTCTCTCTCTCTCTCTGTGTGTGTGTGACTATCATAAAATAAATAAAAATTAAAAAAAAAAAAAAAGAAATAAAATGGATATATAATTTGTGAAATATTCAGCAATATAAAGTACTTAAAGTGAATGAACTAGATGACATATATTAACATGAATAAGTTTCAAAATATAATGTAAAAAAACAGATTCAGAAAAATGCATACATATTAGCTCTTATTTATTAAAAGTCAAATATTATATAAAATGTATATGAGAATGCATATATAATGGAAAGTATGCATGTGTTATAAAACCCAAATTTCTTGTGGTGATTTCCTCTAGAGAGGAAGAGAGGCATTAAAGCTATAGGGGTACCTGGGTGGCTCAGTCGTTGAGCGCCTACCTCCGGCTCAGTTCGTGATCCTGAGATCCTGGGATCGAGTGCCTCATTGGCCTCCACAAAGGAAGACTGCTTCTTCCCCTGCCTATGTCTCTGCCTCTCTTTCTGTGTGTCTCTCATGAATAAATAAATAAAATCTTTTTTAAAAAGCCTATATATACATACATGATTTGTGAAAATTTCATCCATATTAGGATGTACTCCAACTGGTTGGTGAGTACATTAAACATCATTGTGTTATAAATTCTAATCTTTTTGAGATGTCTCCTTAAATAAACTAATTTTAAAATAGAAGGATTAGAGAAGATATAAAGTTGCTATCATCTGGTTATAGATTAAATTTCATGAAATAAAAATATCACTTATCAAATATTAAGCTTTATTTTTAAAAAAATAAGCTTTCCTTTTATAGGTCACATATAAAAACATTGTCTAACAAATCTAAAAATTATATTAAATATATATATTTTATATATAGATGATATATAACTCATTTTCACTATATTATGTATATATGTTAGTACTATTAGTAGTTTTAATGTTGATTCAATGGAGCTATGTCCATAAAATGTTTTATACCAAAAATGCTAGAGTAAAAGTAAGTACCTATCACCATTTTAAGGAAAAAATTACCTATCAATATGTTCCAATGACTTTGACAAACCACTCATTTACTGTTAACTCAACTTAACAGTAGAAAACCATGGAAAACAGTACATTTGACCTCATTTGACCTAATTAGATGAAGAATGTGAAATATGGAGTCCCATTTCTGGCAAGAAGCCATTCACTTAAATTGATTTTCAAAACCACATCCTTCTCATCACCTTCTCTTGAGTTATGCAGACTGATTCCATTCAGTTCCCTTCCCAAACTGGAGTTTCTCTAAATTCATTTGACTATTGATTTAATTTGCATCAGAATAAGAAAGAGCCACTTATATGTGATATTCTGGTAGAAGGTGAGAAAGTGAAGACATCCATCCAAGTAGCATCAGGGAAGTATAAGACAAGCCTGATTCCTATTCATAGTGGGACATTGGCTCCAATTGTGGGGTGCCTATCATGGACAGCCTATTTTGTGGAAGATTGAGGTCCCCAATATACCACAAATCTCTACATACTAGGGATAGAAATTTTAATAAAATTTCAGAAGAAATGTAAGTTTAGGAGAATATTCAGAAGTTATTGAAAGGAAAATTACTATCTTTTTTATGCAGTGCAAATGACAAGAAACATTGAATGAGTGTGTGTGTGCTTTGAAAATATTTCTGCATTGAGTTGTGTTGTTATGGATTCTTTATGTTATGTTTTGCTTCTGGTTTGGTTTTCTTGGTATCATAGCAGCTTTTATCATAACATTTTACATCAATCACTTTGAAACTGAGGACTCTAATTTCAACTTGTCAAGGACGAAGAGATGAAATGTGAGGAAACTACCTGACAAGAAGCAGATATTTGTGCACCAAGAAATGATATTCACTACTCCCATTGTGAATCAGATGTATAAAATTATGGCTGTCTTGGCTGTGATTGACATTTGAGGGATTTTTTTTCTACAAAAAGGCATCAGAGAAACATCTTTAATAAAACTCATGCCTCTCTGTTGGCCTATAGTTCACACAGTGATTCTAGAATTCAGTTTTATACAAATGCATACATATCTAAATTCCAGTTTTTATTCCCTCTGCTGTTTGTATGTGCTTTAATGCTACCATGTGTATTGTTTTGCAACTATAATTTAAATGTTAGGGCAATATACTTACTCTAAAAACCACTTCATATAATTACCTAGAGTTAGAGATTTGAAGGGGGTCCAACCAGAACAACTGCTTGGCCAACTTTATTTGATATATATATATATACTTTCTCAATTGGTGTTATTATTTGCAAAAGGTCATTAAATGCAAAATATCCTTTAAGTATATACCACATAATTCTTTGATCAGTCACTTCCCCAAAGTGTGGATGATGGTTAATTCTACATGTCAGCTTGATTGGATCATGGGATGCCCAGATACTTGATAAAAAATTATTCTGGGTATTTTTATGAGGATGTTCGGGATGAGATTAATATTTAAATCACAGATTGACCTTCATAATGTGGGTGAGCCTAATTCAGTTAGTTAAAAGCCTGAATAGAAAAAAAGGGCTGAACTTTCCCTAAGAAAGATAGTCTTTACTCTGGGAGATGAGTTTTATTCTCCCTTCAGAGTCAAACTGACATATCAGCTCAGCTATTCCTGAGGCTCAAAGCCTACCACTTATCATTCTAGAACTTAAGCCATTGGCTCTGTACTGGGTCTTGATCTTGTTGATCCATGCTACAGATCTTGGATTTGACAGCCTCCACAGTCACAAGAGATAATTCTTTGTGATAAACCTCTTAGTCTCTCTGTGTATACATCCAATTGGTTCTTTATCTGGAGAATCCTGACTAATGCTAATAAAATGTTAGATGAGTCTAGTGATTTAGTTTTCAGTGACAGACAGTATCAAAATTTTAAATAATAAATTGAGATTATTCTGTTGCTACTATAAGTCAAGAGAGAGAAACTCAGAAGAAACATGTAAAACAGATCACAGTAGACTAATATATACCAAAACAGATCAGAGTAGACTGATACATAGCAAATTATATTTTTTAACCACTTCAGGTAATGATGAATGAGATATCTGAGATGAAATTATTAACTATTTTGTCATACCTATTTGAAATTTTTGTGTTTATATTATTATTTTTTAAAGATTTTATTTATTTAATTGAGAGAGAGAGAGAGAGAGTGAGTGAGAGAGAGAATGATCAGAAGAGAGGGAAAACTAGACTCCCTGCTGAGCAGGAAGCCTGACATGGGGCGGATATGATGACTCTGGAACTATTACCTAAGCGGAAGGCAGATGCTTTAACAACTGAGCCACCCCGGTGTTCTCTATTTGAAATTTTTAAACAATCATTTACTATTTTGCCAATAAAAAATAATGAATAAATAAATAAATAAATAGATATTTAGAAAGAGCTTCCAAATTTACCAAATTTCACCAACATTTGTCTGTCATGACATCTTTTAAAAAATTATTGTATAACCTTTATTCTTAATCTATCTTTGTGGGCTTACATGTTCTATTGACCTTTAAAGTTGAAATACAATAAAAATATGTGGCTAAAATTTGAGAAGTAAAAATTTTTTTCTGATTTAACATTCTTTCCTCACATGTAGCAGTATTATTTAAAGAAATCTCAATTTCAGAAAAGAAAAAAGTATAATGTTGCTTTTCCAACATTTTTAGAAAATACAACAAAAAGGCATAAGTATAATAAGAATTTCATTTTCTGTGAATTCCAGCTTAATGTAAATCTAAGACCTAAATATAGAATATAGTCAAATCTTACTATTCGAGGAAAAGCTGCATCTGCAAAAATTCAGAATTAAAAATAACTTTGAAACCATTAAAAAGCTAAAATAAGCTAATTTTTAAAAAAGATTTTACATATTTATTCATGAGAGACACAGACAGAGAGGCAGAGAAATGGGCAGCAGGAAAAGCCTGCTCCCTACAGGGTGCCCGATGTGGGGCTCCATCCCCTGATCATGCTCTGAGCCAAAGGCAGATGACGCTCAACAATTGAGCCACCCAGGTGCCCCTAAAATAAGCTCATTGATATTTATAAGACACACTACCCAAACAATAGCAGAAACACTTTTCAAGTACATACTGAGCACATAATGAGACAGGGCATATTCTAGGCCATAAAAGGAGTCTCAATATTTTCACTGGATTTAAATCACGCAACATATATTATCTGCCTAAACCGGAACTAAATTGGTAATTAATAGCAAGAAGCTTTCTGGAAATTCCCTCATATATTAACAGAAAGAAATCAATTTCTAAGGTTCAGCTAAAGCAATGCTTAGAGGAAAAAGCGTAGAATTGAGCACATTCATTTAAAAAAGAGAGATAGAGAGCATTCATATTAATGACCTAACTACCTTAGGAAGTTAGAAAAAAAGAAAAAAGAGAGAAAAAACAAACTAAAATTAAACAAAAGAAGAGAAACAATAAATATAAAGGCAGAAAACAATGAAATAGAAACTAGAAAACTAATAGAGAATATTAATGCAGCAAAAAGATTTTTCTTTGGGAAGATCAATAAAATTCACAAACTTCCTGCCAGGCTAATCACAAAATGTGAGAAAAAACATAAGTTATCAATGTCAAGAAAAAAGGAGGGGACATCATTGTGAAACTTCTAAGACTTTAACAAGTTGATAAAGGAATGGTATGAGGATCTATAGGTCAGTGTATTCAAAAGTAAAAATGAAGAGACTCCTAACTCTGGGAAACGAACTAGGTGTGGCAGAAAGGGAGGTGGGCAGGGGGTGGGGGTGACTGGATGACGGGCACTGAGGGGGCCACTTGATGGGATGAGCACTGGGTGTTATTCTATATGTTGACAAATTGAACACCAATAAAAAATAAATTTATAAAAAAAAGTAAAGATGAAATGGACAAATACCTTGAATGATACAAACTACAAATCTCATTCAACAAGTAATATACAACTTAAATATTTGTTTGTCTATGAAAAAGACTGATATGTTAGATACAATTTTTATACAAAACTCCTGTTTCAGATGACTTAGAAATAAGGAAATGATATTTGTTCTTATCTCTTCTATTAAAAGTTGTATTGAAGATTTAACTAGTACAGTAAAAGTAGGGAAAATAAAACCATAGATTTGAAAGCAATAATTAAATGTCTTTATTCATAGAAGACATGATAATCTATGTAGAAAATTCTAAGAATTCACAAAAAAAATCTATTATAACTAGCAAGTATGTCTGGAAAGGTTGGAAGATATGAAATCAAAATGCAAATATAAATTGCATTTCTATATACTGGTAATCAATCATTGGAAATCAAATAACCTAAAAAATACATTTCATAAATGAATTGAACAAAATATATAAAAGATCTCTGACCTAAAATAAATAAAATGGATTAATATCTAAATGAATTCAGAGATATATTAAGCTGATTCATTAAAGACACATTTTTGTATTAGGGTTCTCCAGAGAAAAAGGAGCAACAGGAGATTTGAGAGAGAGAGAAAGAAAGAGAGAGAGAGAGAGATTATAAAGAGAGAGAGAGATTTATTATAGGACTTAATTCACATGATTATGGAGGCTGAGAAGTCCCAAAATCTGCTAACTGCAAACCTCAAAACCGGGAAGCTGGTTGTGTAATTTAGTTTGATCCTAAGGCCTGAGAATCAGGGGTGCTGGTATTGTTCCAGTCCAAATAGAAAGGCCCAAATATCAGGAGTGCCAATGTCCAAGGGCAAATTCTTTTTTAAATGTCTTTTTTAAATGTCCCAACTGAAGCAAATAGAGCAAACTCGCCCTTTCTCCATCTTTTTGTTCTATTCAGACCATCAACAAATTGAATGGTACACACTCCCATTGGAAAAGACAATGTTCTTTACTCATTGTACTGACTCAGATGTTAACCTTTTCCACAAACACACTCACAGACATGTCCAGAAATAATGTTTTACCAGGTATCTGGACATCTTTTAGTCTAGTAAGATTGACACATAAATTTAATAATTAAAATTATTAAGAGCCAACCGTCCCCTACTATATCTATAGAGTCATTACCATTCCAATTAAATTTTTAACAGACTTGTATGTAAATTGTCAAGCTGATTCTAAAGTTTACATGGGATTTCAAAAGCACTAGAAAAGGAAACTATTTGAGATGATTTATACTTAAGTAAAACTATAAAAAGTAGACTTTTTCTTATCACTTGCCTTTTTTTATTAATGAGATCAAAAATATCAAGGAGCTACAACTTTAAAGACAGTTTCATTTCTTTCCTATAAACTGACACCTCCTATGATATGACATTTCCTGAAAATTAATGGGAGCTTCCTGAATCTGAGTATCTCCATACATGACCCGCAAACCATCCAAATCAATAGAGGGAACAAAGAAAACCTTCCATAACCTTTGCCTGAAATGAGTAAGAGAGAGGGAATACTACAGCTCCAAATTATGTGAGTGATGATATAAACATCTCATTTAATTCCACACTCAGTTGCATCTGCAACGCAGAATCAGGATTTGATGGAGATTTCTCAGGAAAAGGAAAGTCCTACTCTAAAGGAAAAAATTATTTCAAGCTGACGCTAAGTTGGTCAGATCAATGGCCACAGGAAAATTGATAAGAAGGGGCACAACTTTTGGGAGGAGAGAGGTGACTTAGATGGCAAAAGTTTCCCTCAGAACTTTAGTAATGAAGGTAAAGAAGGATATAGTAGTCAAAATTAAGTTTTCTACATAAACAAAAAATTCACAAAATCAACCCTATCAATGAACCACAAAAAACTAAAGAAGCTGCCTTCCAACAGCAAAGAAGATCCTTTATCCATAATTTGGCCAAACCCCTCAACCCTGCCTATGTTGAAACAACTGTCATTACTGATCTCAGAAAATACAAAATGTATGAAAATAAGCACAAAATGGCAGGTAATATATAAAAGTAAAACTACAACAAAGGAAAAACAGAAAGACAAAAAAAAAAATCAAATGCTAAATAATGACCTAAGTCACAATAATAAGGCAGAGAAAACCTGTAACATATCACATAACCTAATTTTAATGCTATCAAACTAGCCTTTATAGATATGAATCAGACAGAATTCAAAAATCTCTTGAAAAAAATCAACAATACATGAAAAAAAAGAAACTTTGACTACAGTGAGAAATATTTTTTTTTCAAAATGGAAGTCTATTGCAGATGACTTTATTTTTTGTTGTAAACAAAAAATAACCATAACCCAGTCTGTAGGGATATATCACCTTTTATAGGTGAATTATAAATTCACCTTTTTTAGGTGAATTATAAATTGCCATATCTGTATTGGACTAATATTTGATATTTAGGTTTATATTCAGATTCAAGGAACAGAGATCATCCATGGGCCATATACTACTCCTCTACACTACATGCTAACTCATTTAATTTTCATTAATTCCTTCTGGTGGGTGTTTTAGTTTCTATTTCGTAGATGAAAATCTGAGAAACAGCAAATTAAAGATATATGCTCAAACTTTCACAGCTTAATGCCAAGCCAGATTTAAATCCAGTTCTCTCTATACCCAATGTTCCCTTCATTTTATTCTGAGAATCTCAATCTATTACACTCTATAAACTGTACATTTCATAGGTAGTCAGGTATAAATAACTGCCTTTTAAAAATTTAACTGAGTTTTTCATATATTAAATGCGAAACAATTGTCGTGAACACCAAAAAATGTTGGATAGAAAAAGGAGATTATCATGATTACCTCTGAAATCGAATTCCAGGCAGAGTAGCAGTGACATGATTAAAAATGGGCATCCAGTTGCAGCTTAAGATGTACAAATTGTAAGAAAATACTAATCCCGTCCTGACGATAAGAACAGGGCAGAAAATCTACACATTATAATTAGTTTGCTTCTTTCTTAACATCCATCACAGAGCTGAGGGGAGGGATGACGGGGACACACATAACACACACACATACACACGAGTAAATGGCACACACACACACACACACACACATCAGTCCATGGCTGATTTCATTCTTAGCAGAACATGGCAAGGAACCACAGTGGCAAAGAAGAAAGAAGATAACATTTTAACACATTTGTAAAGCTACCTTAAGGGTTGGTGCAATGGTTTGCAGTCCCCAAACACAAAAAGTGAGCACTCTCTTGCCAGCTCTTTGCATGAAGCTTCACTGCACGCTCATGAGAGAGAGTGAGTGTAGGGCTACGAGTGAGAGTAATGAGAGTAGAATGAGAGTAGAAAAGCTATGAGACCTCATCCAAACCACAGGCACAGCAACCCCGGCGAAGGCTGAGGAAAGGATTGAGAACTCAAACATCTGAGCCTTACGTGAAGCATGAATTTGCTGTCATTTGAAGCTGGAGGGAGGCCCTGAGGAAGACCTCTCTCCCTTTAGTACAGGTATATGGTACCTCTTAAAATCTGAAGGGAGGGCAAAAGAACTTCAAGTCTAGAGGCATATACGAGGCCTTATTCTGAGTACAGGGAAGCAGGCAGCAGTAACGGAGTAGAGACAGGAGAGGTGAAAGAAATGCAGTGTATGGAGTCTGCAGAAGACTGAGAGTAGGGCCGAGAAATGAGACCAATATTCCAGACCAATATATTTACAATAGTATACATATACATAAAACACTTAGGAGTAAATGTAACAAAAGCTGTTCAATAAAAACTAGAAAACATTGTTGAAAAAATTAAAGATGATCCATTAAATTGATAGATCATATCTATTAAACAGATGAAGCAGTATGGTTCAGCTTTCAATGTTCTCCAAATTGACCTATATTTCAGTTTTATTACATCAAAATTCTGACAGGTACATTTTGTAGCAATGCATGAGTGCAAGGGAAAAATACAAAACTGCAAATGATACAGGTTATATACAAAAGAATGTTGGAAAAGAAGAAGGCTTATATTATCAGATTAATTATCAGTAATTAAGATGGAATAGTATCAGCTAAAGGACAGAGTTGAATTGAAAAATATTCAAGATTCCAGAAGTAGATCCGTCCATACAGAATGAATAAAGAATGAAAGTATAAACATGTAGAAAAAAATTGCAGAGGACGTGGGAGCCTGGAGCCACCAAACATCTTCTGGAAGGATGGGGTGGGTGAGAGCAGAAAGCACAACAATAAAATTTCAAAATGATAAACTGGGACTTCACTATCATTAATACCTTGTATATGCCCAAAGAGATAATCTAGTAAATTGAGAGAGAAGATACAAATTGGGAAAATATATGCATAAATACATATCTAAGAACTTGTAACCAGAATACAGAAACAACTCTGGCAATTCATTTCCAGGTTTTCTCATCATGCCAAATGGAAATTCTATACCCGTTAAATAAAAACATCTCATTTCCCTTCCTCCAGTTCTCAATAAGCTCAGTTCTACTTTCCGTCTAAGAAATTGCCTATTCTAGTTATTGCTTATGAATGAAATTTTACAATATGATGTATCCTTTGGGTCTGGCTCTTTTCCCCTCTCTCCCAGGAGTTCTCTCTACCAAGAAAAGACTAGGGACTGAAAGACTCTACTCCGTTAAGAATAAAGAATTATCTGTAGCATCAATGTCCTAGAAGCAAAAGGAACCTGAATCGAGTGAACTCAACTCTAAATTAGATACTTCCTTATCAAGACCAAAGTAATATGAATAAAATTCCAATGTGCCATGCATTATTAAAATATGAGGAAGTACACAGAAATTTTTGAACTCTAGTCAGTAAGTTTCTTTTGGTACAAATATATTGTTTTGAAACTACTGTCTGGCAGGAGTTAAGAAAGATACATGATCATATATTTTAATTAATTGTATATTTTGTTAGCAATTAGTGTTTTAAAAATAAGAAAAAAATACTATAATGTGATCAAGTATCTAAATTTTTTAAAGTGTATATTATTAATATAAAATTAGATCAATATAACTTTACAAAACTAGAATTAAAAATAAAAACCTATTTTTTTCTAGGTTTTCCCACTGAAATGGCCATTCTGCAATGTCCTGATACTCAGATACTGATATCTATTTTTCTGTAAATTTGCCACAAAAAATATAGCATTCTCTAGAGAACTGTTTATTTTTTTCATTCCAATTCTGAGGCAGAAGGACACAGAGGAGAGCATGATACACTCAGTCATGCCAGAAGCTAAGAGACTTTCAAAGACTATTCAAATATGGCAAAAAGACACAAAAGCCAGTCCAAAGGGAACCTCTACTGATACTTAAAGTTGATATAATTTGAATATGAATACAGTAAGGCTTAGTTAATTAACATATATGAAGTCTGAAAATCCTTAAACCCATAGTTATACACTATCTTTTAAAAGCTATGTAATCTTAAGATTATAAAATAATGGCAAATGTCATGACATTTGAAGTTCTTTAAGTTGTCTTTCTTAGGATTTATCAAATTTATCATTCTTTAGATTAAAAGAGGAATAAAACCACATTTATACACTTCTAGAGTCCATCAACTAGTGGCAGTTTGTCTTCTTAACAGTAAACTGCAGAATCTAAAAAAGAAGTACAGTGTTTCTCTAGGAGAATGAAATGAGATCTGCGTTAATTAAAATTTCTAAACTGAATATATGACAGGAACTGTGTGTGTGTGTGTACGTGTATGTGTGTAACACCAATTTCCTCATTTTATTCATCACTCTGTGCATCTGAAAGCTTTACATACATTATTCCATTTATTTATACAATTACAAATGTGTCTTTCAAAGGTTTTCATTCTCATCATCATAGACCCTTGTAGAAATTCCATGTCTTCAGAGTTCAGAAAGACAGAGCTTTTGCTAAATAGCAGTAAACTGGTTTAAGAAAATAAAAACCTATCATGAGTCCTAAACTACTGTTACCCTCCTAGATAAGCAAAAATCCAGCTTGCACAAGCATGGTAAATCTGTGGGATGTTGAAGAAGGCAACCTGGTCAAAACAGAGAGCTACGTGGTGTTCAGAAATAAACACAGTCCACCAAAATGAGAACAAATGGAAGCTAACTACTCAGAATTTGCTATAGCAAGGGAGTCAGCCTCCATCACTTGTTTGGCAGAAATTCAAATGCTTTGCTAGGGTGCGTGGTTGGCTCAGTTGGTTAAGCTTCTGACTCTTGATTTTGGTTTAGGCCCTGATTTCAGGGTCTTGTGATCAAGCCCCCCATCAGGCTCAAGCTCCACACTCAGCAAGAAATCTTCTCTCTCTCTCTCTCTTTTTCTCTCTGCCCCTCCCCACCCTCCACCCTACTCATACCTGCACACTCTCTCTCTCTAAAATAAAGAAATGAATCTTTATTTTTTTAAAGATTTATTTATTTATTTATTCATGAGAGATATATAGAGAGAGGCAGAGACATAGGCAGAGGGAAAACCAGGCTACTCGAAAGGAACCTGATTTGGGCCTCAATCCCAGGACCTTTGGATCATGACCCCAGCCAAAGGCAGACCCTCAACCACTGAGCCACCCAGGCATCCCAGACATAAATCTTTAAAATAAACAAATGCTATGCAGGACATTGGAAATTGTATAGCACAATAAATTAGAGGAGTGAGACTTCAGGCATATTCTGATTGGAGATTTTTGACATGTGGAGACTGAAGGTGGGCTAAGGGCAAGTGGGATGCCTTTCATGACACATTTGGGGAAGCTATTCAGCTTTCTCTGGTTAGTACTGAATTGGATATGGGAGTAAAA
This sequence comes from Nyctereutes procyonoides, assembly GCF_905146905.1. Classification (NCBI taxonomy): domain Eukaryota; kingdom Metazoa; phylum Chordata; class Mammalia; order Carnivora; family Canidae; genus Nyctereutes; species Nyctereutes procyonoides. The sequence goes on along the minus strand of NW_026575030.1, from coordinate 5,594,896 downwards.
ATAGGGAAGTTGGCAATCATTGACCAACCCATGGCAATTATGGACTGATTACTATAGACATTGTGGTCTTCCTATATAGGTCTAAGTTCCAGTAGCACTATGGTCCAGCCATGTTCCACATGTACAGTCAGATTCTTACTGTGATTTATTTTAAAAAATGGATAGAAATGAAGGCCCTTGAGAATCAAGGGAAATTTAGGGAAAATTCTAATTTTCAAACTGATCACAATATTATCACACAAATGAACTTTTACTTTTGGAATAGTGAAAGAATTAGATGTTGTTTTGGGTTGAGAGAAAAGGATGAGTAAAGACTAATATAAGTTTATAATTTAAGTTATTCAAGCAAAGTTCTCTCATGACATATGTTTAGCTTGCAGGTATAGGGGTCTTCTATCTATTTCTCAATGTTCTAACTAAACTGTCAGCAAAAATAAATATCTGCTGTCTATTTAAATTTCTTCACTCTATTGATTAGCAATTTCATTGTCATCTGAGCACTACCAGACTATTCCTCCAATTCCCTCTCCTAAAATGTTTAATCATCACTGAATGAAGTAGAGTTGATCAGTCACATCAGAATTTATTTTATCTTTGGATGATTCAAAGCAGTCACTTGCTTTTTCTGTTCTCTGTTAGTGGCCAGGCTTTTGGAAGTTTCCATTTCTATGTCTCCACAAGAGATAAATGGAAAATCCAAAAGCATAAACGAAATGTTTAATAGGGGCTAAAATTTAAAATACTGGAGGGATGCCTGAGAGACTCAGTTGGTTAAACAGCCAACTCTTGATTTTGTCTCAGGTCATGATTTTAGGGTTGTGAGATGGAGCCCCATCTTGGGTTCCACATTCCAAAGTCTGCTTGAGATTCCCTCTCTCTCTCTGCCCTTTCCCACATGCAATCTCTTGCTAACATATTTTTTTTTTTGCCTTAGGAAGCTTTATTATGGGGATTTGACGGAGAAAAATCACAGAGATAAATAAAATCTTTTAAAAAATTAAAGTTCTAGAGAAAATCTTATCTTTGTATTTTCTGAAAATTTCATTTTTCCAAAAAAGCTAGTTCCTCATCAATACTGACAACTTCTTTTCTATACTCAAAAACACATTTTTCAAAAAGGCAAATGTAAATAATGCATAATATCTAAAACATAACATGAATATATATTTTTATGGCACATTGGAAATGATCATGTTAAAATTCTTAAAATTTTTCATTACTTTTATTCCATGAAAAATATAAATACCTAATGAAAAATACCTTTAGAAAACCCACAGGATGTAGTTTCTAATTACAGGCATACTCAGAGATTTTGAGGGTTCAGTTCCAGACCACCACAATGAAACAAACATCATAATAAAGCAAGTCAAATGAATTGTTTGGTTTCCTAGTGCATATAATACACTGTAGTCTATTAAATGAGCAGTAACATTATCTCTAACAAGGTGTATCTAACATAATTTAAAAATGCCTTATTCTTAAAAAATGCTGATCATCACCTGAACTTTCAGGGAGTTGTAATCCTTTTGCTGGTGGTGGTGGGGGGGGTCTTCTCTTGATGTTGATGGCTGCTGACTGATGAGGGTGGTGGTGGATGCTGAAGGTTGGGTGGCTGTGGCCATCTCTAAAAGTAAGACAACAGTGAACTTTGCTTTATCAATCAACTCTTCCTTTTAAGAACAGTATCTCTATAGCATTCCTTGCAGTTTGATAGCATCTTATCCACAGTAGAACTTCTTTAAAAATTGGAGTAAATCCTTTCATACCCTGCTGCTTCATCGACTAAGTTAATGTAATACTCTAAATCTTCTGTTGTCACTTCAACAGTTTCACAGCATCTTCCCCAAGATTCCATCTCAAGAAACCATTTTCTTTGCTCATTCATAAGAAGCATCTCCTCATCCATTCAAGTTTTATAGGGAGCGCAGCAATTCAATACTCTTTTGTGCTGGGGCTAGCAGTTCCTATTGATGATTCTCACCACTCGGTACCTTTGTATACCCCTTGGTCCATGAGTGCCTAGAATTCATTTTTGATCAACACTAGGTCATAAACCTATAAGAAAAGTGACTTACTCTAAAACCCTTTGGAATGGGAGGCCTGAAGCTCTTTATATATTTCCTAATTTGACATGCTTTGCTTTTGGATATAAGACGATACAGCTTTCAATGCCTTGAGTAGTGAGAGGTTAAAGATAGAATGACATGATTTTTTTAAAGGTTGAAAAGAAACCAGGAAAAAATATCTTGTGTTTTTTTTTAAGTAAGTGAGCAATAAAAATTTATTGTGTCCATCAGCTGATACTTAGGAATCATTAACAGCAGTTAATAATTTCAACTTTATATTTATTTTTTAAAGATTTTATTTATTTATTCAGGAGAAACACGGGGTGGGGGAGTGGGGCAGAGACATAGGCAGAGGAAGAAGCAGGCTCCATGCAGGGAGCCTGATGTGGGACTCCATCCTGAAACTTGATCCGAAGGCAGATGTTTAACCACTGAGCCACTCAGGCATCCCAATATTTTCAACCTTAATTCATTCTTGAGTATTGTGAATGGAAGTGCTCTTGCCAAAAATGATGGATAACCTTTTTTCGTTGTGTGTGTGTGTGTGTGAAAATGAGGGAGTAATTAATGTTTGCTGTATGCTCTATGACTTTTTTAATCAGATAAAGAGAACTTTAACACATTACCAAATTCCATCAACAACTCAGAATGCACCCAGAAGTTCTTCTCCTACTTGCGTTGGTTTTGGAAGGGTTGAGGGGTTGACTTAATTTTCAAGACACCACAGAAAAATGGCTGAGAACACAGATTCGGCAAATAGCCCACCTATAGTTGAATACTGGCTGAGCTAGTTTGCAAGCCCAGTGTTGTTTTAACTAAAGGCCCATCCTCTTTCCACATCACTTTTACTTTTTAATATAACATTTTAGTCAGTAGAATTGAAAGACTGCTCAAACGTAAATGCATATTTTTCAGCAGAGACACAATGAGATAGACCAATTATAAATAGCAATGTGTTCTGAAAGAACTAAACTTTTTCATGTTGCTCAGGTTCAGTGAGTATTACAAATGAAATCAGTTGAAATATGATGATACATAGCTGTAGGACTGCTATAAACACTTTAGGCTTCACAATTTACTGTTAAAATTCGTCTAATTTTCATCTCAAAGCTGTTGCAAATGCATAGCTGAATGAATCAGTCAGTTGTTGATTTTTCACTGTGGAATTCAATAGTACATTTGCAATTATATCAATGCAAATCTCCTGAAAAATTATTTTTTTCCTAAAGAAAGTGCAGACTATTCCTGTGGTTTCTTAATAGTCACAGAAACATGTGCACATTTATATACCTTGATATCTCCATTGAAAATTGTAATCAAACTCTTTTTTACTTTTAAAAATTGTCATTTTATATTAATGAAAAAATGATGAATTGATAACCATTTACTGTTCAGTCTGACAGGAAGCATGTGAAGTAAAGAAAGATCAATATATATTTTTCTGGAATATTCTACATTTTTTGTGTTTTCCAAAGATTGCCAATGTCAGCAAATAAGTTAGGAAAGAACAGGTCTTTAAGTTACATATTTGGGGTCAAACTAATAGGGCTAAGGTTTTTAATTCCTTTCAATCAGAATTCCAATGGCACATTATGATTGTTCTTATTATCATAACACCAAACCAACCAATAGCACTTAAATCGTTTTATTATAGACTTTGACCATAGAGAACAAATCGTGATATTTCATATAAGAAGTAGCTCTTTCATCCATTCACAAAGGAAGTTTCTGTTAGGTTTCAACCTAAACATTAATTGAGATATGTGTTTACTACCCTGTTTGCCTATTACTTTATTTCCAAACACAGAATTAGTAAGAATTTCTCTCCGCCTTTACTGAATAAATGAACTCAAAATCATTAAAAAGCTATCACTTAAAAGGAGTAAGTAACTAATAAACCACAATGAATTGTTCCTACTTGTGATTCAATATTCTAAATAGGTGGGTGACAGAGGAAACAACAAAATTCAAAAAAAAAAAAAAGTTGTTCATTTTGAACTACTGGCTTATCTATTAGGGACTGTAGGCACAGTGCTCAAGGTAATTTTAGGGACCCCCAGGAAAGCCTTAATTTTCATTTCTTTTAAAATCAGAAGAAAAAATTAATAGTGTAATACTAATGAAAATATAATAGTAATTTGATTCTGGATTACATTCATCTTCATACCAATACAATTGTAATATATGATTTTTAGTACTTTTATTGAAGAAGGTGTCCCTGTAGGCAAAAAGGGCTTAGGTTTCATGGTAGTCATAATGGAACTTTTCTACTGGTTATAAATTTTAAATAATTATTTGAATGAAGGAATAATTAATTAAAGTTAAATAAATTTGAGCTGTCTGTATAAAGTACTGGGTTGCCAATACTGAGTTGTCAAAATTTAAGTATCCGAAGATTTAATTTACATTAGTCAGCTTTATGTAAATTGGTCTTTCTAATTATACTAAAGAAACCTGATTCACTTAAAATGGTATAAAAATGTTCAGAAATGGTCTTTGATTCTTCCATAATCAAATTTTGAGGTGCATATTTTTTGACTGGAAAAGGCAAAAGAAAATAAACTAAAATGGTGCTAAACAAAATATTGTTTTCTAATGTATGCCCCATAAACTCTGATGTTTGTTTAAGGGCATTTATTAGAACATAATGTTGAAATGTTGCAATCTATCTCAAGGAAATTTTTTAGTGCAATGTCAACAAATAAATATTAAATTGCAAGCATGGATTAATGGCAATAAATGATCATAAATAAAAGTATGGTAGTGGTAGGCAAGAAACAACTCATGAAGATTTAAACAGTTATCCTCAAAAGAACTTTTTTTAGTACAGCCTAGAGAAAAGTTCTGGGAACCAGACACTCATTCAACTCTCATTTATTAAATAGTATATATTGGTTAGCTACAACTTCAACTAAAGAATAAAAATACTGCTTTAATAAGAGACATTTATTTATCTGGGAAGAGACTAGCTTCAATATAATCAGACCTTCACTTTTTTTAGTTAACTTACAAAAAGTATTATCCAAATGTCAGAATTTAATGTATCAGCTTTACAAATCTTAATTTTTTAATACATAGAGTTTTTAAGATTTATTTATTTATTTATTTTAGAGAGATGGAAAGGGGCAGAGGGGGAAGAGAATCTCAAGCAGACTCTCTGTTGAGTGGGAGCATTACACAAGGCTCCATCTCAGGACACTGAGAACATGAGCTGAGCCAAAATAGAGTCAGAGGTTTACCAACTGAACCACCCAGGCACATGTAATCATAGATTTTAAAGATAATAAGAAAATTGCTAAAGTAGATAAAGCAAATCTTCCTTTCAACATTATAAACTCATCATTAAGTTTACCATCTAAATACAACATTATGCCTATTAGTACAAGGATCTGATGTCTATTTAATAAATGGAATTATTTAGTTTTAGCTTTGGGGAATATATGACATTGTAATCCATTCAAGTTCAAAAAATGTAATTTTGACAAGTGATGTTGCTTTTATGACAATTCAATTACTTTGTATGCTTGGCTCTTTTATTTTCACCAACAAATTTGGATATTTAAAAGGGAAGTAGGAAAAAATGTTAGAAAACCAAATACTATTCAAATAAGTTACCTAAGGATGTCTGGGTAGCTCAGCAGTTGAGCATCTGCCTTCAGTTCAGGGCGTGATCCCAGAGTCCTGGGACTGAGTCCCATATCGGGCTCCTCATGGGAAGCCCGTATCTCCCTCTGCCTATGTCTCTGCCTCTCCCTGTGTGTTTCTCATGAATAAAAAAGTAAAATATTTTTTAAAAAACAAGTTAAGTTACCGGAATGCTTACTATGTACAAGTATCTTAGGCAGAGAACATACATAAGTTTTTGCTGTTGTCATGATTGTATTTCAAAATAATTATGGATTTCGTGTGGAGAATGGTTTCAGCCAAATAAAGACTGGGATCTTGGTGAATGTATTGGCAGTAGTCATGAAGATTAAAATAAACTTGATAAAGAGATTTTGGAAATATAATTTTAAAAATCATTGGACTGATTAGATCTCAGGGAAAGGATAAAAGGCAGAGCCAACATGGACTAGGAAACTGTTTACTTAAAAGTTGATTATATTACTAACTAGTAAAGTGATTAAAAGATTTAGATATATTTTGGGTGGGAGGGTAAAACACGATGAGTTCCAGTTCATATTTTAAGTTTGACACCTGTTCAGTAAGCAGTTGGCTATGCCAGGCTAGAACTAATTCAGGGAAAGAAGTATTGATGGAAGAAAAAAATACAAATATATCTCACCAATGGATGTGAATAGAATCACACATATGGAGATGACAATCAGAGGGAACACTAACATTTGAGATAAAGGAAAAAGAACAAATGAATAAGATTATAAATGTGTTACTGAGGAGTTGGATTCAATACCAACTCCCCCAAAACATTTTCAGAATTATGAAATTGTCAAAAATTATAAAAATGAGAGTTACCCACAGGATTTCGGAAGAAACTGAACATGAATAACCTTTGCCACAGTAGTTTTGTGAAGCAAAAACTAGACTGCAATGGGTTGAGAACTCTATGGGAAAGGAAAAAAAAAACAGAAACACAAAATATCAAAAAGGTTTTAATAATGCTCAGCTCCCATGATATATTTTTTCCCTTTATAGCTCTTAGAGGGAAGAAAAGATTCATAGGATCAAAGGCTCATGGTTGGAGAGAGGAACAGAAAGATCAAAGTATGTTTAAATGATGATGGGGAAGAGCCATTAGAGAAAAAAAATTGAGAAGAGAGTGAAAAAATGATCAGTTATTTCACAATACAAGAAGAGACACATTTTAGAAAAGTTTGTTCTATATTTTCCTTTGTGACAATGGGGAAAGACAAGGAAGATTGTATAGATGGAGGCAGAGGGATAAAATATTGAAGGACCTTCACCTACAATGAAAGTATATTGATGAGTACAATGATAATAAAAACATTAAGTATGTATATGGTGCTTACTGTATACCTTCCATGGTTCTGAGTATAATATTTTTTTTTCTGTAGAAGGTAAATGAGATTTTTCTCTTTAGAATTATGTTGTTTGCATGTAGGTGTGTAATAGGAGTAGAAGTAGAATAGGGGTAGGAACTAGAAAAGACGAGACAATATGAAATAGTAACTGGAAAATTACTAGATATTATTGAGTGTCCAGAAGGACTAGGCCTCAGGAATCTATAAGGTCACAAAGCTAAGTGGTTAGAAGATTTTCCTCAGCTTTGCTTAGAAGCTCCTGTAAAAAAGGGAAAGGTAGAAATTGAGAACCCTGTCTTGTTAGAGTGCTCCAGGTACAAGTGAGGTCTGAGGTGTGCAATATCAGAGATAAAGGTTCATAAGGAAATGGAGTCAGAAGTAGTCTTGCAGAATGGAGGAAGGAACAGGTGTCAGTGAAGTTAAAGAAAAACAGAGGAATACTGATAATAATACGAGGCCGCTGTCATAGACTGAATTGTTTTCATTTACGATTTCAGTTTTGGAGGAGCCCATGATCACAAGAGCAAAGCTGTAGCTATAGGAGAGGATGTTAAAGTAGAGTTGAGATTTAGGTCACTGGAGCTAAAGAGAGGTCAGGGAAACTTAACAAGTCATGCTTCAAGATTTGAAATCGCCCCAGATCCTGGAAGACCCTGGAATCAAGAGGAGGACTACTGTCAGATGCTTTGAAGTGGGATGAGAGAGCAGGTCTGGTGGAAGCCCAAGTATGAGAGAGAATAAATTAAGTGATGACTCAATTCAGTAACAAATCTACTAATTTTTTAGTTCAAGAAAATAAAGAAAGCTTGTTTCACACAGAGAAAAAGAACTCATTTGTTATTTCATTTTACTTTTCATCTTCCAAATTATCCAATGCAAAGTCCTTCCTTGCCATCTTCTTCTAGCAAGAGCCAGCTTCATGTAGAATGATGTAATGGTGATAGCAAAAGCAAAGGATTTGCTATTTCCTAGGCATCACTCTGAAGGTTTCCTTTACCCAAATTGATTTCACACTAACTAACCTTGTAAGGTGGATACTACTATCATTTCCAATTTGCAAATTTAAATAATGGAGACCCAAAGAAGTTAAGTAAGCTTGCCCACAATTACACCATTAAAAGGAGTAGATCTCTCATTTGATTAAGTATGAAAGCTTATCGGTAGATTGCATTAGGTGAGCCTAATAAGAGGAGAGTGTTTGTTAGTCTTCTGCTTTTCTAATTAGTAGATTTAGTCTTGGGATCTGGGGTGATCACCAAAAACTATTTATTTCCCTGCCATGAGATCCCAGTCATTAAGAATTGGCCTCAGTTTCCTAGTACATCAATTTGGAAGATGTGACAGTCACAATGAACCTATACTCTAAATGGCAGTGGATTTTGCCTCCTTATTTCTTGTCAGTTTTCTATCCCAAGTTTGTTTATTATATCAAATCTAGCTGAAATTTTACTTTTCACAGGTGTTGTCAAGATTCTTTTTCTTTTACTTTTTCATCTTTACATTGGAGTCAGAATTCACGCTAATTAAATACCTCAAAATCACCCCATTTGTCCCCTGCAAACTATAAAGCAAACAAGAAGGCAAGTTGCATTAAGAGTGACAGTCCTATTATTTAGATAAGTAACAGAATATGCTTTACATAAGAAAGAATAGTATCAAAGGGAGCAATGAACGGCAGATTTCAAAATGGAATTAAAGACAGAATAGATGTCTTTTCGCTCCCTTCTGTGAGGCACCAGCCTTCTCATATTAAATGTTAAAGGTTATATAAATAATGAAATGAAAGGCAAACGCAAGGTATCGTCACTTAGATATTTCTCAACAGACATCAATGAACTGGGTTATTTTAACTTTAAGCTATTTTTCAATAAAAACACATCTCACTCATGGAAAATTAGAGAAGTCACCACAGTTTTTGTGCCTTGTGATATTTGTAGTGATTTTAAAAGAAAGTATGTCAATACTTTAGAATGAAAAAAAAGATGATATGGATATACTGGATTAGAAAGATAAAACTCTCTAAGTCAAATAAATCATCTACTTAATACATTTCTTTATTTAGTGACTTTTTCAAAGATAAACAGGAACATGTTCATCAAACTATAATTTTTAGCAGATTAGTATATTTAGCTCTCAGTCAACAGCTTCCAGGAATGATCTGGCTTGATATTTTTCTTGTCCCCTTATCTACCTGAGTATATAGAGTACTGTAAACCCTCTCTGACACATTCTGCTAATTTGTAGAAAGATAAAGAACCACAAATCAGATATGGCTTGCCATAGAAAGCCAACAAAGTCACAAAGGGCATCATCTGTCTGTTGCTGGAAAAGTTTTTGCATTTGTGAACATAAATTTATACTAACATTTACTATGACAAATATTCCAAGATGCACTATTATTTGGAGGATAGGTGTAAACCTCTTTACTATCTCTATTAGAGGAGATTGTGTGGTTTATAAGGAGGAAATTACTGTCATCTGACCATTTCAGTAGATCACTGAAATATTCTTTTCTGCAGTACAAAGGTTTAGGGAAAAACTTTAGGGTGATATGACGTTCTAAATAACAATAATATGTTTTTCAAATATTTACAGTCATCAGCACTGACTTGGCATCTTTGAATTCTAAACAAGTGTATGGCCAAAGAAAAAGATTTAATAATGACCCTTTGTAGTGTGTCCACCCAACAGCATGTTCAAGTGTCTTGGTTCAAAACTAGCAATTCAAATGTGTGGTGTTCTTAAGGAATTAATGACAAATAGGAAGGAGTAGATGGCCTAAGAAAGAGTTGAGGACAGTTAACTTCAGATGGTCATTAATCCCCAGGAAATGTTTTGTGCTTGTTATGGCCTCTAAATATTGAAATGGAAAATAATGCAGTGATATGAGTTCTTTTTTATTACAAAATTGATAGTTATAGCAGCAATTACTAAATTCCTATGGAGGTTTGCCCATGTTAACTTCCTTAAGTGGGTTAATTACCTAACCTTTCTCGTGCTACTCATAAAATATATACAAATCATGAAAAATCAACTAAAGTCCTGCCTGGCTGTTTATGGAATATAAATAATAACAGAAATGAAGTAAATAGCAGGTACACTAAACATTTCATAAACTGTGATTATATCCAAACTTGTCAACTCTCAGTTGTGCAACACTGGGCAAATTACTGTTTGAATTTAGTGTCCTCAACCATGTAATGTGGTAAATACTAAAGATAATATAGGAATGTTGCACAGATTAACTAGACCCACAAATACAAAGTCTTTAGCATAGAACATTGTACCTATTTAGGTCTCAATAAATGTTATCTCAGTCCCCTTACTTCCCTAATCACTTGGAACTTAATTGGGTACCTAAGTGCAATGCCTGAAACGATAGCAAATGTGCTCACTGTCCTCAAAGAGTCCTCAACATATATCAAATGTACTCCAAAGAAAAAGTCTCTCTAAATGTTCTGAGGGAAAAAAGTTTATGAATTAGACTAGGTAAAAAGATAATATGTATTGAATAGCCAGCTAGCTAGACAGATTGATCCTATCTAGTATATTCATAATGTACAACAGTATATTAAAGAATCTGAGAAATCCTATCATGAAAAAAAGCTTTCATTTTTAGAGTTGTTTTTCTTTCAGTGCTATTAAATGCTTATTAATATCCTTTAGGAAGTTCCTAAGGAACAGACGCTGAGAAATACTGTTGACCCTTGAACAATATGGGTTTGAACCATGCACGTCTACTTATATGGAGTTGTTTTTTATTTTTGAAGACTTGACAGCAAAAGACAAAAGATATTTATTTATAACTGCCCACTTCAGCCTCCACCAGACTTTATCAAAGGCAACTGAACACAAAGGTTACACCCAGTGCCTTTTGAGTATTTGGGGGTTCTACTGGGAATTTCCACAGCTCCTGGGGTCCCTAGACTGAACATGGCTCCTGGTCACCCATGTGCCCGGAGGGTGGTCAACTTAAGATCCCAAGGCTGGTAGGCCGGAGGCTGGGCTGAAGCAGAGGAATGTGCTTGGAGGGCAGGGATGGTACTGTGCCGGGGGCCTTCTGTCCCCAGTGTTCCTGCTCCCCAACTCCTTTGCATGCTTGGCTTGCGGGCTATACTGGCCAAGCCTTCGTCCTTGGGCCCCTCTGGGCCAGGCACAAACTCATCCTCATTGGGGCACCCCAACACTTCAGCCTCCAGAGGCCAGCATACTCACGTGTGGCAGCTGCCAATGGCCACAGTCTGTGGTCTTACCTTGAGGATGGGACAGGTGTAATGCACTTCCTGGCTGCTACTGCCACCCTCAGGCCCACTCCACAGCTGCTGTTGCTGAGCCAAGGTCCCAGTGCCGCAGAACATTGTCCTCCCGGAGCCAGCCCTCCGTATGCTTCTGTCCCAGCTAGGCTTGGCCCACCTATGCTACCATTTTTTTTAAATAAATATACATATGGTATTGTAAATGTACTTTCTCTTCCTTATAATTTTCTTAATAACACTTTCTTTTCTCTAGCTTACTTTATTAAAGGAATATAGTGTATAACACATAACATACAAAATATGTGTTAATGTATTTATGTTATCAGTATGGTTTCCTGTTAACAGTAGGCTATTAATAGTTAAGTTTTGGGGAAGTCAAAAGTTATGAGCAGATTTACCAATGCACAGGGGATTGGCACCCCTAACCTCTACACTGTTTGACAATCAGGATTACAATTTAATAGTTTGTTGATTGCATATATTCTATTAATAAAAAAATATTGAATTGTATGAGATTTGAAACCTACATATATTTGAAACCTGTGTACAACATTATCACATTTTTATGAAAACTAATACATGAAAGGATCATTCAGGATTAAACTGTAACAGCAAAATAAAAAAAATGAACAGCTGGAGAAGACTCCATGAAGGGGACCACACTGGAACTGAATCTTGAAATCCACACAGGATTTGAAAAAGTTACTTAATGGGATCAAAAATGGCCACCCCAAAATATGTCTCTTTGGCATGTGGCTATTTCAGGTAAGGAGGAAATTACTGTCATCTGACTATAGCTGTTTTAAGAAACAAGACTTAAGATATTTTTCTCTTTTGCCTCTCCCATAGCTAACTAAAGAATTTAGATAGAGGATCTGTTCTAGGAAGTGAACTATCATCAGAGATAACCACATTATAATATGAATTAGATGTAGTATAGGGAAGAACCTAGAAATGTCTGTTTACTAATTTCTCTTCCTGCCCCATTGTTTCTGTATGGTCCAGCAAACATTTGTTTAGCAAATATTTACTCCTTCTACTCTTCATGTGGATTGCCTTCCTTCCCTTTGGGCCCAGACCCCTACCATTTTTCAATCCACAATGACATATATACCTCATTTTGCCTGTCTTTAGAATCTCTCATATTTATGCGGATTTCCTATACATATGTAATTAAATTTGATTTTCTCCTGTAATGTTTCATCTTAATGTAATTCTTAAACCAGCCAGAAGAATCACAAAGACTAGAGGAATATTTTTCCTCCTCAACAGGTATAGTCAGTAGGATAAATTTTCCTGGCTGGACATTGCTTTGAGTCTGCTGCAGCTGAGAAATACTGGGACATCTGATAAAAGCTGGCAGGAGGTAAGATTTCTTACCATATCAACTTCTCAATCTCTGTCTGTGGGGTCCAATGAAAATGAAAGTGGTGACAGTCTTTTTTCTATTTTTTTCTAAATTTAGATTAGGAGGAGAAAAATGTCTGTGGAAATATTTCCTTGGCTTAGCAGCTCTGGTAAATTTGGTAAGGTACTCTTGGTTTGACTAATTCATTTCCTTCTAGAGACGGTCACTGTTTTTCTTTGTTTTTGTGTTATCATGAGGAGGAAAAACCATAGCATAGAACACAGGCATAGGCCATAACAGGTCTGCTGTTTGAGCCTCACAGAGTGGTTAGTTCACAGTTCTCACCAGACCAGTGTCTGTTTAAACAAACTATTCTGTGGTTTAGTGTGTACATGTGATAAAGGCTACTGCTAAGGGGCATCTTGGAAGCAAAAGCCACAAAATTGGTGGGCATGGATGAAACACTTAAGAGCTGAAAGAGCATTTGCCACCTAACCAAAGACTCTCATGTTAGGATAAGTTGGTCATGGGATGGGTTAGATTAACACTAGATCACCTGCTGAGGTCAAGAAAATTTTCATGTAATAAGGTACACTGTAAAACACCACATAATTTCCAACCCTATAACCCATTGCCATCCTTCCTAGGTGTCATTTTGGTTCTGACAGACCCAAAGCTTAGCTAAGTTGTTAATGTTCATATAAAGAAAGCTGGATGAGGTTTCTCTTTCATCTTGTCCTATGTCTTGAGAGCTTGGCTTTATGACCAGTGAGAATGTTTTTTTCTGGTCTTCACCAAAGGGTGCATATACCAGCATGTGTCTGGTGGACAGCTATTTAGGCTGTGTATCCAATAAGTTGGTTGGTCAGAAGCATAAGGAACACCTGGACTTTTTATTGGTATCCCTTTGTCCAACAGTTCCAGTTTTCAGGGCAGGTTGTCATAAGTAGTTGTGGTCCATAAGGGACCTTTGGCATTTCAACCTTCATCGTCTTGTTAATGCTGGGAAAGTCCCATTCCAGTAGCATCTGTCTAGTGTCACGGGTTAATGGATCTGTGGCGGGGCATCTTATGCCTTTGACAATGAAGGCCTTTTGCTTACTTAGGCTAACTTTGGGAGTGATTTCTGGATCTTGTAAGGGCTCCATTATTTGCACTCTCTTTTGAAGATGCCTTCTGAGTCCACAGGTAAGTCATAAAATCTTATTGGTTTGAGTTGCTTGCAAGATTAATAAGATCCTATCTGTCAATAGACAGAGGATGAATCCTTTAAATTGGCTATATTTGGGAAAAAAATTGAGCACTTTCATCCTGAACACTGTCTTATTGGTTTAACAATTAGCTTTAGGTACTCCTTTAATAAGGCAGAAGAGCAGAAACTAGACTTAGAACAAAACTCAAAGTCCATTCAGACCCTTTCCTATTTGCCTTCAGACATTTGCAGATACTGTAAAAAATCAGGACACTGGAAGTATAGTTATCCTGCATTTAAGAAAAGAAGAAAATACTTGAAAGCAACTTCCCTTATCTTACAGATACTTGCAAAACTTAAAAACACAAGTCTAGAAGTAATCTAAAGTCCATATATTCATTCTTATCAATCCTAAAAACTCCCTTATTTATCTCAAAAGGTTTGCAAAGTATTGGCCTTAGGAAACCAAAGTCCTTGCAGGAACTTACATTCTTTCTCTGACCCTTAAAGCTATAAATCTTTCCATGTCTTTGAATTATAAACATCCTAAAAAGTACCTAAAACAATGCCCACACTCACCTGAGACTAAAAGAATTTTTTTTTTAAAAAAAGAGGACTTTAAAAAAATACAAACTACAAAAATGACTCTCTTGCTCAAACTTTAGACTATAGCCTCCTTAGGATTACTTCCAGGGACAACAAATCTTAAAAGTCCTCTCCACAAATAGTAAAAAAATCTTTAGCCATCTGAGTGAATTTATTTATTCCACCTGTTATTTATGATTTAGTGAGCTTTATATTATTGTATTACAGAAGCTCTAAGATCTCTGTGTTTGTTTCTACATACATCTACATTATAGATAATGTATTTTTCTACCCTGGGATGGTATTGCTGAAATCGCTTTGTAAAATAGCCCTATTTAAGTGGCTTAAAGAAAATTAAGTACTTATATTAACATTCTCAAAAATAAAGCAGAAATTTAGTTCAAGTGAATTTCAGGTTCACATGATCTGGCAAAACAGTCAATATCAAAGTTAATTTCAGGTAGACATGTTTGGGGTGCCTGGCTGGCTCAGCTGGGTAAGCATCTGCCTTAGCTCAGGACATGATCCAGGGTCTCGGGATTGAGTCCTGGATCGGGCTCCCTCCTCAGTGAGAGTCTGCTTCTCCCTCTCTCTGTCACCCTCCCCACTGCTTGTGCTCCCTCTCTCTCTAAAAAATAAAATAAAATCTTTAAAAGAATTAAGATAAATAAACAAAATAGACATGTCTCACTTTCTAAAATTCCACCTGGATTTATTACTTAAATAACTTCATATTATCTCTATTGCAAAAGTTTCCAGTAAAAAAAAAAAAAAAAACAATAACTTAAATGATGCTTGATTTTGTCTAATAACTCATGAAGTTTTTGTGAGTAACCTGAACACAGCTGTTGGGAATAGATAATTGAAATAAATGCAACTGTGATTAAAATTTTTAAGTGAGCCTTTTAGTAAAATACATGTTTTTATGGTATGTGTACTTTAAAATAATTTCCAAAATCTTTCTGGTTACCTGAGACTTTAGAGTTTTGCTAACTAAAATGATGAAAATTTGTGGAATATCTTGGGCCATTTCCAAATAGAGTAAAATAATGATTAACATTCATTCCTGAACATAGGTTTATCCACTTTTGGCTTCCTTATTTCAGAGAAGCTAAAGATAAATTTGGGTCTGTCCATAAACATGTTTTATGCTTTACTGAAAGATTGTATTATGAAGAAACACATTTCTGGAAATTATGGAAAGTATTTATAAATTTGCCAACCTAAAGAGTGCTAATGTTCACAATTGCTTACTTCTTAGTTCTTACTAGAAATTAAGGTTTTTTAAAAGTTAAAATTTTTTGTTTGAAACACTACTGTTGCTTTTTAATGTTTTGTTTTCCATATATGAGGATACTTTTTCTCTTAAGCCAACTATGGCTTGCAATTTGGTAAATTATACATTTGTAAGCAGAATGGAAACAATTATCTCTCTCTCCCCAGCTGATTGCTCCAGAATCCAGAAATTGTTGCTGAATATTCTTTTTTTATGGCAATATGTTTATTTGCATAAGTTCAATAAGAATCTGTTATCCTTATAAGAGAATCCAGTTGGAAAGAGTGGTGATATTGCCAACTTTTGACTGGAATGTCGTATTTGAGAGAGATGTACATGTACTCAGGTATGACCAGAACAGCTTTAAAGAACTAAGGTTGGTTTTATGGACCAAAGAAGCTCCTTGGATACGTTGGTCTGATACTTGCTTACAGAATTCCCAGCAGCCTTACCAGGTGAGTAAATAAGGTCACTCATGGTAGGTATAGGAACCTCAAAAGAGAGGAATTAACCCAAATCTATTTGTATGCAGACAAAATCTGAGCACATATTTAGCTTGGCTTCTCAGCCTTATGAGGCTGATAGAAGTTCAATCTGGAGATTCCTTATAAAAAGTTCCAGCAAAGTAGATTTTTTTTTTAAGATTTTATTTATTTATTCATGAGAAACACACACAGAGAGAGAGGCAGAGACACAGGCAGAGGGAGAAGCAGGCTTCATGTAGGGAGCCCGATGTGGGACTGGATCCCGGGTCTCCAAGATCAGGCCCTGGGCTGAAGGTGGTGCTAAACCACTGAGCCACCCGGGCTGCGCAATTTTTTTTTTTTAAGATTTCATTTATTTATTTGACAGAGAGAGAGAGAGAGAGAGAGAGAGAGATCACATGAAGATGGAGTGGCAAGGAGAGGGAGAGGGAGAAGTAGGCTCCGTGCTCAACAGGGAGCCCAATGTGGGTCTTGATCCCAGGAGCTGAGGTCATGACCTGAGTAAGGCAAATGCTTAACTAACTGATGCTTAGCCAACCTTAACCCAGGCGCCCCTCTAGCAAAGTAGGTTTAAAAGAGCTATGTGATCAATCAATATTTTTGCCACACTTATACAAATAATCAGGCCAAACTTATTGAAACCAAACTTATTTTGCAAAGTAGTCTTACTTCGGCTATTTTTGATGGAAATTAGGATGATTATGACAATAAAAATTATGTTTTAATAGCAGAACTTGGTGGATATTTTACACTATAAACTGAACTAGATTCTGAATTCTTTTAGTTTCCTCCATGTCTGGATACAACTCTCCAAAATATCATTTTCAATTTTTTTCTACCCTTCTGACTTAGAGAACTAAAATTGCCTTTTTTTTCTTGAAGCCCTGCAAACTGAATATGAACAACTTGACATAAACTTTACAGATAGTCACAACACTCATATATGGATAATCTTTGTACCAGCTGCTGTTGGGCTACTCAGAAAGTTTACTTGAACACCTGTTAACATCATCACAGACATTCAAACTACAAAAAAAAAAAAAAAAAAAAAAAAAAAAAAAAAAAAAACTTTGCCCTTGACATCTAGAAATCTTCTTGACTGGCTCAGAACTCAGAAATTGTTTTATAATTTGCTTCAATCATTAATCATTGTTTTTCTTTTTTTCCCCATGGAAATGTCTCTTATTTAATATGTGATTACTTGAACCACCAGCCTAACTTTGCATCATCACCTTCTGAAATGAGTTTAACTGATCTATTAAATGAAACAATCTACCAACTTAACTTCTGGACTGTGAAACTTCTTGGACTATAGGAGAGGAAAATATGCCACCCCCAAATGTGCTCTTTGGCATGTGAATTATTTTAGTATAAAGGTGGAGTGCTCAACTCTTTGGATATAAAGGATCCCATTTAAACAAATTTTATTCATAGGTTCTTTCTGGACCCTATCCAGCCTAAACTACACCCAATCCAGTTCTTAAATTAGACCCAGTCCAACTCTGACCAGACACATGTATTAGTGAACAGAGACTATGGACTGGATTCTAAAGATTGGAGAATTCCATACTGAACCAAATGCTAGAAACTCGGATTCTTGAAGGGAACATCTGCCAGCTCAGACTGACCCACCAAGCCCTGGATTTGAAATCCATTTAGGCCTAGAGCTTAACCAAAGAGAGGAAAGCTCAAACTGAGAGGAACTTACCAATAGCTCCAGGAAATGATGGGAAAGACCATGAACTCAAAAGTCTTCTCAGGGTGTCCCTTCTCATTGTCCCCAAATGCTGACAGTTGATCTCATTGCTGCCACCAAATCTATTTTTAAAAACATAAATTCAATTGAGTAAATTTGAAGACCTAATTGGCTTTATTCAATGATTCATGAATTGGTTAGTATCCCTTTTAGTAAATAAACAGGTGCTCTAAAAAGTTGTACAAAATGGAAGATTTGTACAGATGGAAGGTGTGGCAGGGAAGCTCTTAGCAAAAGAAAAGATTGTTTCAGGCCAGGTGAACATCTTTTGGGAGAAGGGGACTACGACAGGGGTCATATTATGCAGATTATATCACCAGTACTACTCAGGAAACACCAGATTGACCATTTAAAGGGCACATTTCTGAGAGAGGTTGAAGCTTCATTGAAGTCCTTTGGCTAGTGTGGCAGCAAACGACTCAATTTTGGGCCTGTTTGCCTTTTGTTTTGTTTTGTTTTGTTTTGTTTTGTTTTGTTTTGTTTTTTTCCCAACAAGTTCATTATGACCTATCTACCTCTCCACTCCTATCTCCCACCACACTCTAACTTATAGCAAATTGCTAACCACCCTCCTCTACCCCAACCTATCCCCACACATAGACATGATACATACAGAAAGCAGTATAGTACAGTGCTTTTGAATTCATATTCTGGAGTCAAGCTGCATAGATTTAAATAAATCTACTTAAATAAATCTTAACCAGTTAACTTCTTTAAATTCACTATATTTCATTGGGAATATTAATGCCCCTAACTTCCAAATTTGCTTAGAAAATTAAATGAAATAATATTTATAAAGCACTTAAGAAGTAAGTGCTAAATATAAACCATTATTATTATTAGCATTATTATTACTTGTGTGATGGTGGCTATGATGATAAGAAGGAGGCGGTGGATCTACTTGTGGCATTGCCTCTTCCTATCACACCAGTTATTCACTTCTCTGACAACTTTTTGTGTCAATTTTATTTGGCCAAGAGATGCCTAGATAGCTGGTAAAACATTATTTCCCAGTGTGTCTATGAAGGAAGAGATTAGCAATTGAATTGGTGAATTGAGTAAGCAGATGGCCCTTCCCAATTTAAGTAGCATAATCTAATCCTTTGAGGGCCTGAATAGAAGGAGGTAGAGGAAGGGTGAATTGTCTTTTCTCTGCTTGAGCTGAGATACCCTATCTTCTGCCTTCTGACATTGGTGCTCCTAGTTCTCAGGCTTTCAAACTCAAATACCTTTGCTTCCTAGGCATCAGACTTGGACTGAATTTCATCACTAACCTTTCCTGGCTTTCCAGCTTCCAGACGATAGATTATGGCACTTCTTGGCCTCGACTAAGCCAATTTCTATAATAAATATGTATATGTATTTATAGCCTTTTGGGTCTGTTTGTCTGGAGAACCCTAATATACCTACATAGTTATATTTGCCCTTCATATTCAGTTCAGGTATCAAGATTCTCTAAAGTTCTGGGTTGAGTGAAGTATAATGCTCCTATAATACATATGATTCTATGGGTTAAAGCAATAAATTTCCTTGGGATAGCCTGCTTGAGTTGTCTGGCTTCTACACTACTTTATGAGTAAGTACCTCAAGTATAGAGATTATATCAAATTTATCTGAGTATCACCATTATTTAGCCCATTGCCTTGCTTATAATATGTGTTCAATATCTCTCCTGTGGAAATGAGTTCCCTGAAAACAAATTATCAACAATTTGTACTTGCCAGTGTTGCTAGTATCATGATTTTAAAAGACAACACAAAGAGTAAGATAAATTGAACCTAACGTATCCAACACTCCTCATTTCTTTCCCCTATTCTTTTACATAAAAAATTCCTAATATTTGGCTCTTCAGGAAATTGGGTCAAAATTCCAGTCTTCCTGGCCTTTGCTTCTGGTCCAGTTTTCTTGTCTTGCACATTCAATATTCTCTCTTATGACATTGTGCTGTGAACAGCCGGCAACATGATGACACACCACTGACTGCCTCCAACATGCTTCCTAACAGCTATCTTCACAAATAAAATTTAAATTGAAACTATTCCAAAAAACATCCATGACCCCAAGAAGATTTATCAGTTCTCCTGGTGTATGTAGTAAATGAAGTTATTATTCTCTTTCCACACAAATTCTGTCTGACAGATGGTGTTTTGTTATTTTAGGAAAGAAACAGTCCACTGAGTCTTTAAGGGTTTCTTTTAATAGTCCCATTGAAACATTTCCATAAATCTTTTGTTTCTCTCTAAAAGAACACATGTAATAAATTCTTCCTTGGTCTGACTACAGAGAAACTGGCATCTCTTAGGGTTATGAAGATGAGATTAAGAGCACTGATATGAAAGACCTCTGTCATCCATCAATACTTTACAAATATGTGTCTAAATAAGGAAACTCATGTTTTCCAAGTGAGTGTCCTAAGGGATATTTCTTCATATTATCTCCATATCTCCATGGACCTAGTCATTTAAAATTGTTCTTGTCATTCAGTTATCTCTATTTTCCCAGTGTGAAATGCTCCTCACATTTTTCAAATGCTGGATGATAAAACTGAGTTTTATACTTATTATTATCCTTCACTTTACAGGAATACAAACAGAGAGAGTCAGAGTTAACCTCACCTGGGAAATGAAAGGCCCATCTGAAAATCTGAACTAAAGAGACGATATTGCTTTATTAATGAATCCCAGGGGAGAACAGCCATGTGTCATTATTGATACATATCATAAGGGCCAGGTTATATAATCCAAAATTAAAGATGATGACCAATGGGGATTATCACTTAAGGCCATTATGGAATGATAGCACTCAAGGGAAGGCAACGAGAGTTTCTGAAAAGCCAAAGAATGTCCAGGCTACAGAAGTTTATACTTTTAGAAAAAAACATGTTGAGCATTTTTTTCTTTGATTTGTTGAACATAAAATGCCTAATTTGTCATTTTAAGTGGATTGAAAGAAAAATCACTATATTGAATTAAAACACCAGTTGAAATTAGTAGTTTTTCCTTGGACATATTTTATTTTTTATTTAAATTCAATTTTCCAACATATAGTATAACACCCAGTGCTCATCATATCACTTGCCCTCCTTAATGCCCATCACTAAGTTAGTTATACTATCTCTCCCCACCTCCCCTTCCATAACCCTATGTTTGTTTTCCAGAGTCAGGAATCTCTCACGGTTTGTATTCCTCTCTAATTTTTCTCCACTCAGATTCCTCCCTTCCCTTATGATCGCTTTCACTATTTCTCATATTCCACATATTAGTGAAACCAGATGATAATTACCTTTCTCCAGTGGACTTACTTCATTCAGCATAATTCCCTCCAGTCCCATCCATGTCGATGTAAATGGTACATATTCATCCTTTCTGATGGTTGAGTAATATTCCATTGTGTGTGTGTATATATACATACATATCTTCTTTATCCATTCATTTGTGCAAGGACACCTCAGTTTATTCCACAGTTGGGCTATTATAGACTATGCTGTTATGAATATTGGGGTGCAGGTGCCCCATCATTTCAGTATATCTGTATCTTTTGGATAAATACCCAGTAGTGCAATTGTTGGGTCATAGGGTAGCTCTATTTTTAACTTCTTAAGGAACCTCCATACTGTTTTCCAGAGTGGCTGCACCATTTGCATTTCCACCAACAGTGCAAGAGGGTTCCCCTTTCTCCACATCCTTGCCAACATCTTGTTTCCTGTCTTGTTAATTTTAGTCATTTTCACTGGTGTAAAGTGGTATCTCATTGTGACTTTGATTTTTATTTCCCTGGTGACAAGTAATGTGAAGCATATTTCATGTTCTTGTTGGCTGTATGTAGGTTTTCTTTGGAAAAATGTCTGTCCTTGAACATATTTTAAATGTATTAAATAGTAAAATAAATATGAATCTTATGTTTTATGTGTATGTCTTTGTAAAAATGTAAATAAGCTAGACTGATTTGATATATTTTATACATATTTAGATTCTAACTTACCATCAGTGGTCTTTTAAAATTGGGAGTATAAGGTATCTGAGTCACACAGTCTGAGTGTGCTAGCTAAAATAATTGGTAGTATAAATTTGTGCAACATTTTTTGAGCAGTTTCTCAATATCTAACACTAAGTTTTTACGAAGTGCACACACATTTTTGATCCTATAACTCCACTGCTAAAAGTTGGCTTCCACCTGGAGCAAAAATTTCATACTCACAATATGATTATTGAAGTATGGCAAAAATAATTCAATAACAACAGACTACAGACACAGTGGCTTTGGAACACAATAGTAATCAAAGTGTTTAGTTACTTATACAGCTTTTCTTTTCCTCTGAAGGGCTTCTAAACAAACTAGTCTCCCTCACATTTTCCACTGAACTGATTAAATTTTTGTGCTATAGTGATGCTACATAAATGTTAACTTCCATACAGTATAGTTATACATTTCATACTTTTATAAAGTACTTTATAAAACATTTTGCATCAAAGCCCTCTACAGCTTTGAGGACTTTTATGTTCCAACTTTTATGAAGTTATAGTAATATGCTGTCATACTCTGTCCATCCCAATTAAACTCACTAAGACTGACAAGGAAGTAGATCCCAGGCTTCAAGCACAAGTCTCATGATCAGTCTTTGCAGTAACACCTGTGAAAAGCAGGGTGACCCTAGAGAACTTGCCTTAGACAGTCCAGGTCTGGGAGCATTTTCCTGAAGTAGTTACTAAGAGTGCATCTGGACTCTTAAAGCTCCCCTGTTGGTTCTCACTAATAGAAAGAGTATGTAAGGCAGCACTGCTGGTGATTTACCATCAGGTCACTAGAAACAGGGACCTACTGTATAACTTGTGTTGTTGTCAAATAAAAATGCCTAGACTCATATAAAAGGTGTCTCTTTTCTTTTGTCACCTTATAACAATACTCAGGTTCTCACCCAGTGTTTATCTGGAAGCTTCCATTCCTGCCTACATCAAAGTCA
Organism: Nyctereutes procyonoides; assembly: GCF_905146905.1. Lineage (NCBI taxonomy): Eukaryota > Metazoa > Chordata > Mammalia > Carnivora > Canidae > Nyctereutes > Nyctereutes procyonoides. The sequence continues at coordinate 5,571,972 of NW_026575030.1, read as the reverse complement.
AGTTAGGCTCATATTAGGCAGAAATACATGCAATTCATAAGTCAATTCTGAAAAAAAAGTCAATTCTGTATATTAGAAGGAATTCAATATTCACAATTTCATATTCTTAAGCTTCTATATCCACTATTTGGTATTATCCTACCATCATGCTATAGGACGTGGTTTGGTATCTTAGTTTTGTTTTGTGTTTGTGTTTTTCCTCCAAGTGCATGCAAAGCATATCAGACTGAGATCCAATTATCAAAAAGGAAAATAAAAAAATAGACTTGTGCTGGTAGGCATCAATAGTTGCTAAGTGGTTACTAAATAGTTGCTGCATCATACTTGTATTTTTGTATATATTTTTTTCCTTTCCTTTCAAATCAGGTTTTTATAATTTAAATCATTTTGTTTCCAAAAACAGTAATTGAACTTAACCATTCAATTTTTATTTTGTTAACTTTATCTCTCATACCTATATTACTAATAGAAGGGGCTAATTTACAAACGGCTTTTATGCCCTGTTAAAATATTGGTGATAGGCAGCCATTGAGGACTTTATGTTTGAAATACTTTTCCCAAATGGTTTGTCGCAATAATTCCTCCCTAAATGACTTAGATACTAATCTCCTAAATGAATAGCAATTCAGGTGCTTAGTCTATACCTGAAAAATATTCAGGATTTGCCAATATTGTGAAGAATGTGAAGTACTAAGTGAGGCAGTTGGTAAGAAAGGGGATCTTCTTCTCAGCGGCCATAAAGATAAGAACTGAAGTTCTTCAAACTACACTTAGACAGGTGTACCTTGACCAACAAACTCTGAGGCCACAGAACTTTCTTGGATATTGGCTAAGTAAAAGCAAAATAAAACAAGGTTTGTAACATAGACTTGAGAGGACTTTGGGATAAAAAAAAAAGAAATTTTCTTTTTTTTTTTTTTCATCCGTATCCGCTGATACGGATTCTCAGTGCTGGATAAGAGAGAATTGATGGCAATGATGGCAGAAATTGAATCTCCCACAAAGTGATCCCTGTAGAGAAGGAGGGTAAAAAGGTAGCAAGAGAGTCAAGACTATTTCAATCATTCCATATTTGTTTTATGACCATTTCATTCTAGACATTTGAGATGGAGAGAAAAGATGCCATCCCTGAATACACAGAACTTTTAATCTAACATAAGTAAGAGTTGTTCATTCATTCATTTATTCACTCGATCTCTTAAGTCTTCAACCAAATATCTGCAGGAATAGAGATAACTGAATAATGGGGAATTATGGGGCATCTAATTACAGGGTGTTGGGGAGAACTTAGAATAGGAATTGGGCTTGTGTAAGGTGATTTTGACAAGGATTCAAAGAAGTTCTATATGAAAATGCTATCAGGAAATGGGGTTATTCTATGTTGGGTATCTAATAATTCTTATCCAGAATGCAAGAACAAAGAGAGGCTAAAGCAATGAATGAAAAAGAAACATCAGTGAATCATGTTAGCCAGGATAGGGATAATGATCCATTTTTTGTGGTTTGAGTGACACCTTATTTTTATCTTGATTCATCAGAGTGGCCTTGTCTGACATTGGTGTTCTGTGGAATGACCCAGTGGAAAAACACCAAGGCTTTGCTCTAAGTGCCAGGCTGCCCCAAACTCTCAGGAGTGTTTTTATTTTTTATGTCATTTATTCAAGAAACACCTATAAAATCTGTTATGGATATGCCCCTAAATTTATAAGTACACATTTGATAGCCTCATTCTTAAAAAGAATAGCTAAGTTTAAAGTTACAGACTATAAATTAGAATTATATGTTGATAAAGTGGCCTCAAATGAAGGAATTTTCAGGGTGGCAGGGAATATTCAGTGAAGGCTCCACAGAAGAAATGGTACTTAAATGAGTGTTGAAAGATGCATAGGTTTTGAAAGTTTCAGATAAGGAAGAACACTGTGGGCAGAAGTAGCAACCAAAAAAGTCCTAATAAGTAAGAAGTACTTTGAACACATCAGTAGGTCTGAGAAAGGACCTCACACATTAGCCTGAAGAGTTAATACTTTTTTACTTTCCTTTAACTATAAAGAACTATGGAAGTATTTCATACAAAGGAAATCTGTGATCACATTGGTACTTGTCCAAGTATTTAAAGTGGGGTTAAAAACATTTCTTTATAAATAAATAAATAAATAAATAAATAAATAAATAAATAAATAAATAAATTTATTATTTATTTATATGAATAATTTGGAGAACTAAATAGGATCATACCCAAAGAGCCTAGTACAGGACCTGGCATGATCTGGGTGCATAGCAATGCTCTCATCACATGGGTTCTCCTCTTGCTCCCAGGGAGGATGTTAATCCTGTGGAAGGAAGGGCTGCCAGATGAGAAGAAACTATAGTCATGGAAGAAAGACTGTTTCAAGGAGACAAAAATGATTTAGTGTCTTTAGTAATGTCACTTGATTTCAGAGAAGGATAAAAACAATTATGAGATCACATGTCAGTGATGAGTATTCTCTGGTTTTACAAAGCAGACATTCTTTCAAAACTTTTCATAAGGCCACCATTAAATATAAAATTTAAAATAGTCTATCAGCAAAGCATTATTAAATGCTGAAAAGCACCAGCAAAGGAAGACATGGCAACTTCTCAAAAGGTCTAAAATAGGATGGATTCTAATCTTTCTTGGATAATTTAAAAGGGATCTTGTGTGATGATAAGGAAATGAAGTAGATGACCTCTCAATGTCCTTTATAGACTAGAAATTATTCGATAATGCATTCTAATAAGTACTTGTAGTTAACAAAATAGGAAAGGGCTTCATTTTGAGCTCTGTTATTTGTTTTCTTTCTGTAGAATAAGGATTGATTTACCTTAAAGTTAAATAGGGTGTGAAATTGGTTCTTAAGTTTTTTTAAGCAAAAAGGTTATCTATTATTTTTAATTTTGTATGATTTCACACATAATATATACTTACTTTGAAAAAAATTGAAAATATAGTAATTTCCAAGTAAGAAAAAAATCACCCATAATTTTATCATCTATATATGTTTTTGTTTAACAATTTGGTATCTACTCATCTATTATATTTAATACAAGAAATCAGTGCAGGCAACATTCAATTCATAGCTAGCCCTCCCTGGATTCAATTCATTCTTCAATGGCCCTGCCTGAATTTCTACTCCTTCAAAAAATATTCTTCCTTTCCTTCTCATCACATCCACTCTCACCTATAATCATAAATCAGAGTGTCTTTTAGGTCATTTTACAATTCTGTTCACCACATCTACATTGAAGGACAGTGAATAGCAGGGTTGAGGAAAGACAGCATCAATTGCTTTTTATTTATCAAACTACTTTCTCCTCCCTCAGAGCTTTATGTACCATTAAATGCAGTCCGTTGAAAACTGCCCACAAAAATGTTCAAGGAAAAAAATGGTACAAACAACTCAGGGAAACCACTTAGCCGTCTGGTATATAAACATCAAGGCTGTAGACAGCTCTCTAGAGATAATGGACATCAAAATAAAGAGAGGAATTCTCCTGTATATAATTCAATACAAAATCACACATTCTACTGCATTACATTAGTGGCAGCAAAAATTGCACTCAAGGACTTAATTCTGAAGCAAATGGATTTAAATTTTTATATTACTTGTAAGTCTTTCAATAAGGAAATTGAAGATAGTGTCAAAAGTGACACAGGTTTTAATTTTAGGAAAGTTCCGTCCAATGTGTACCAGCCATGATTAGAATAAATTAAAAAAAACAAAAATATAATCATGTCTCTATCAAATTTTCATCTTTGGTTAATAAAAAGGAACTCAGTTAAAAAGGAGACAACTTGGGACACGTGGGTGGCACAGTTAAGCGTTCCACTCTTGGTTTTGGCTCAGGTTGTGATCTCTGGTTGAGAGAAGAGCCCGACATAAAGCTCCACATCAAGCTCCACACTCACATGGAGGCATGGAGTCTGCTTGAGTTTCTCTCTCCTTCTTCCCCTTCCCTCATCTCTCTCTCTCGAATAAATAAATAAACCAAAAAAAAAAAAGGGGGGGGGACACTTTTCCACAACACCTAAATGGAATCAGACAGATTTTTCTGGAGTAGCCATTTGTTCTGGGGAGATCTTTGTTTTCTGCTAAGTGGCTGTTTCCTTTTTTGCATTTATCCTATTATTCAGCACGTTTGGGGGTAATCATTAAATGTCTTGCACAGTGCTAAATACTTTCTATGGTGGTAAAGACTCTACATGCAACATCTCATTTAATCTTCATTATAAACTTAAGGTAAGTAAAATTATTATATGGATTTTATATTTGAGGCAGCAGATTCCCAGAGATTAAGTCATTTGATTATGTCACACTTCTAGTGAGTGTGACCAGGCAGTCTATCATCAGAACCATCATGGCTAATGCCTGAATAGATTACTTAACTTATTCTCTTTAATAATATTTTAAAATGGAAATAATATTTGTCACCAGCATATCCCACGTGTTTGTGTGTGTGTGTATGTGTGTATATGTGTATATATATATATATATATATATATATTTACTTTGGGGGGTGATGGATATGTTTATTACCTTAATTGTGCTGGTGGCTTCACATATAAATTTTTTAAAATTTAATTTTAAATTAAAATTTTATTTTAATTTTATAAAACTATAAACCTTAAATATTTGCGACTCATTGCATTTCAGTTATACCTTAATCATTTTTTTAAATGAGGTCTATTTTCCTATATAAAGATTAAGAGTTTTCTCCATGAAGGGAAATACAAAGAGTCTCAACCAGATTGATATAATAAGTTAAAGGAAACTTCTTGGAACCAGAAGGTGCTAATGCAGCACAAGCACCAATTCTAATAAGTATGAATATTCAGTCAATATGTTGTTATTAATATTATTAGTAGTAGCAATAGTAGTATGGAAACCTAGGAATGGGAGAGAAAAGAGAAATGAAAAAGCTATTTATCTTTTATTAGGTATCTGCTTATTTTGGACATTGTGTCATACTCTAGGAAGATGGGGAAAGGAATAGAAAGGGTAACTAGAAATCTTAATTTTCATCCATGCAATAAAAATATACTAATGATCCAATATTAGATCAGGCTTTGTAGGAAATACTGGGGATGTAAGATGTACAGATATAATTCTGGCTTTTACTAAGCTCTTTTATACAGGTAATTATGGAGCGCTTTTATAGAAGTAATGCAGTATACCACAGAACATAAAAGAAAGACACCTGTCCAGCTAATAGTAGAGTTGAGCTAAAAGCAGGAAAATTTCCTAAGGGCAATGTCTTAAAAACTTAGTAAGGAATGGTCTGATTAAGATGGTGGGAAAGTGCACTACTAACAGTGAACAGTGTGTGCTAAGGCACATATTTGACAGTGCAGACAATCTGGAGAATTTCAACCATTTCAGTATGGCTTCAGCATGAGCAGGATGAAATGATAAAGGAGGAAATCAATGGGACAAATATGGTTGTAAGTGATCAAAAAGAATTCTATATCTAATGTTAGGGCATCCAGATTTTATTATGAATAATAAGAAAGTTAAAAAAAATAAGAATGGATTTAATTTGTGTGATCTACTTCAGTGATTTTTGCTTTTTTATTCTGTATCTTCACAGACTTTGGGGTGCCTGGGTGTCTCAGTTGGTTAAGCAACCAATTCTTGATTTCAGCTCAGGTCATGATGTCTGGGTCCTGGGACTGAACCCATGTCTCACAACTCAGCAGGGAATCTGCTTCTCTCCCTCTTTCTCTGTCTCCCCTCACCCTCATTCTTTCACTCTCTCAAAATAAATAAATCTTAAAAAAATATATTTACATGGTCTTTGAAATGTATGTAATAAACTATGCAAAGGATATCTATTTTAGAAGAGTTATAACAGAGTAAAACTAGTTTGAAGACAGAAGGTGCTAACATCTTCCCTCTGTGAGAGCTCTAGTACTTTGTCTCACCACAGAAAATCAGCTAAAATGTGAACCATTTTGGATGTTTGTTGTATGGGAATAGCTTTTCTTACGGGACCAGCATTGACTAGAATTTACTAGTATCTTAGAACCATGAAATCATAAAATATCAGATCTGAAAAAAAGTCTGAAATCATCTATCCCAATTCCATTTATAGATAAGAAAACTTGGATCAGAGACAAGTGAATTCCCTATAATGTCACATAATCAGAAACCGGGAGAGCAAATAGTACAATATACGACTGCCACTACCTAGTCCTGGTCTCCTTAATGCTCACTAGGCTGCTTAGCCTGCAACGTTTTCAATACCCATTACTGACAGTTGATGTTAAAATATTATTGATAATCATTTGAAAATTAGCATCTGCAATATTTAGCATGTAAAAATCATATGAATGTACCCCTGAAACTAAAGTAACACTTTGTGTCAAATATTTTTCAATTAAAACAAAACAAAACAAAAACCCATATTACGTCGTAAAAACAAACAAACAAAAAATCACACAAAGCTATTTAAACCTTTGAAGCAAGACTGAAAGAATTTAGCTTCTCCAAAGTTCCTTGTCACATGGTTACAACAAAACTTACACATGAAAAATTTTCAACTTGAGGTAATCATAAAATGCACATCTAGTTCAAGATGGCAGATATCTTTTTTTCTTCTTAAAAGTCTATTAAATTGATTTCAAATAAATAAATACTAATAATAAGGGTGTTTAGAACAATTATTATGAAAAGGGGTTGAAATATTCTAAGGAGCATGACAAGTAAAGATTCCAATACATAGGCTTGATTTTTATGTCCCCCCCCCAAACAAAATAAAGACTATCCTATATAGAGATATTTAGACTCTTAAAGCTTTTTAATTTCCTCACTATTTAACTAAAGATAGTAGGTAAACCTTAAACTGAGTGTCTCCTCTGTCTTTACTGTTGAAATAGTTTAATCCAAGAAAGCTAATGACAAAGATCCCATTTTCCTTTAAACTTATAAGCACTAACTGAGTAATAGAATCTCAACATTTGAAGGAATCTTAAAGAGGATGTGTCCTGTCACTATACTTTAGTATGTGGAAAGTACAGCACAAAGACATAGATCTATGTATTTGAACTCAAGTTCCTGTGTCTCCCAAGACAGGGCTGAAGGGTTGTCTGTGTCCCTCATTTCTATAAATACGGCCACTTGACTTCTTTCCTTGACAACTCTCTTCCTGACTCTTCATATAACATATATTGGCAAGTTCTCTCAAATTTATGTTTGAGCTAGATCTCAAACCTGCTCACTTTCCCCCATTTTAATTACATCCATGCTAGTCATAAGTCAGTAATAATTTATCACGTTTCCACAGTGTGCCAGATACATATGCACTGACTGGTGTGATAGTCCCAACACTCAACAAGCTTAAATTATAGTGGAAGTAATAATCTGAAAAAAAAATAACTAAATAAATCATATAACAGAGTGATATGTGATATAAGTAAAATAAAATCCCAGTTTAGATCATCACTTTTTCAAGAATTTGTAGGAGATACCTTTCTTTCACACCTCAAGAGTGCCAAGCATCTCTCTGGTGACATTACCTACTCTGTTTTGTCATTATGGTTTCTTGTTATTGCAGTCACTCCCAGGTAAGGTAAAAGTGGAGACATGCAAATGTATACACAATTATCTGGACATTCTACTTCTCAATGGCATCTTATGTAAGGAGCTCTGCAGACATGCTTGCCAGTGAAACAACTATAGTGAATATTATAAAACAAAACAAAAAAATCAACCTTTTATTTTTTATTTTTATTTTTTTTTTTAAATCAACCTTTTAAAGTCTGTGAAAACTGCCCTTAGGACATACAACAAATGAAAAAAAAAAAAAACACAACAACATTCATTCAAGAAAATCTAAATCTCAATAAGAACTTTGAGGATCTGTGGTACTTGCATAATAACCTGCTGTCTTCTTCCTACTAATCTTGCACTGAGCATGGGGGAAACTCTACTCTGGCTAAGTGTGGCCAAGAAGACTAATCCTCTCCCCGCAAAACTCCCATTGAAAGGCTGCAGTAGCTCCCTTGAAGGGCCAATGGCAGCCTTTTTCATCATCCAGCTCTGTGTTACAGGAGCTAAATTCCAGGTCAGTGTAGGCCAGAGGTTGAGAACCTTTTCCACACTCAGTCTTAACTTGTGGGGTGAAGGCTTTCCCCCAGGTGTGGGAGAGCATTGCTGAAAAGCCATCCATCCTCCATAGATATCTAGGGAAAATGTATCCCTTTCTTTCTTCATTGATTGTGGTGATCATATCTGTTTTCTTTACTTTCATACTTTATCATTATGCCTGTACCAAGTGGGGAACACAAATACTTCATGAAAAAGAATGAAACAAAAGCTCTCTCTTTTATTTCTAGTTATATAATCTTAACCATCAATATTGGGTTGAATAGTTTACCTCCAGGACTGATATCTTTCCCAGAACCTCAGAATGTGACCTTATTTAGAAATGGTGTCATGGCAGATGTGATTAGTTAAGATGAGGTCACAATGGAGTTAGGCAGGCTCTTCACCCAATATGACTGGTGTCCTTATAAGAAGAGAAGAGAAAGAGGTAGACACAGGTTGGGATGGAAATTGAATTCATGCTGCCAAAAGCCAAGGAACACCAAAGAATGCCAGAAATCACTAGAAGGTAGGAGAGAGGCATGCAGCAGATTCTCCCTCTGAGCCCCCAAGAAAGAACCAACCTTGGCAATACCTTAACTTTGGAGTTCTAGCTTGAATTATGAGGGAATAAATTTTGTTTGTTTTTAGCCTGTAGGTTTATAATATTTTTTTTATAGCAGCCCTAGGAAACATACACCATCTTTCTAGATTCAGCCCAAATAGTCTCTCATACTTGAGCCTTCCTCAATTCCATCTAGACTGAGTGTTTCTGAAGGAAAAGCTGTGTCTTGTTCTTATTTGTACCCTGTCTAACACACAATAGGAGATTAAGTACTGCTTTTTTGAAAAGATGAAGTTTCTTCCCTCTGGAAGTAATCTTTCCCTCTTCTGAATGCTCACAACACTTAATAAAGGAAGACAGAGAGAATCCTGTTCACGTTAGTGTCAGAACAAAATAGTGACTCTGGTGAAAAGATGTAGAACAAAAATCGCAGGACATAATAGATAAACCATAATATAGACTGAATTGATAGAAATGCCTAAGGCAGCAAATTGTTAACAATGCTTTTTCGTGATTCCTAGGAAATAGGGCATACCCTATGTATTTTTGCAGGAAACACTTGTTTTTCCAGGAACTCTTGAGTCCCATAGTGAAAAAGAAAGACCTCTCATTAAGAGAACAGCTGCATTTCCTCCCACTCAGTAATGTGGGGTGTGGACAGGAGGGATACGGTAGGCATTCCTCTTGTGTTGTTCTCTCTTAGGAGAAATCCAGCTCTGACTCCTTATGATTACTCTAACATCCTACTTCTCTGGAAGTGAAAACACAGAAGAGAGTTTTATCACTGATGGCAGGGATCCCTTTCTTCTAGTAGTGGAGAATGGTGGTGTAAAATACTAGGTGAGAGCAGAAAGCCTGACATTTTATTTGCATTTTCAGAAAACACCCCAGGGACTAAGGAAAGAAAAAAAAAAAAAAAAAGCAAACCTCTCATTTTTATTTTTCAATTTATAGCAAAATAAAATCATAGAAAAATCTTATTTCTTTCCCCGAATTTTCTGTTTCAGTTTGCAGCTCCCTGGCAAGCTTATTATGACAATATAGACCTAGAGAATGGCTGACATTCTCATGAAAAATACAAACCTTAATGATACATTTTATGGTATATGATTTGAGATGCTCATCCTTGAGTGTGCATAATGCTCTGAATCATCATTGTTTTGGCATCAAGATATGATTGATATTAGATGTTATACCTAGTATTTTGTCACCTTCCAAGATGTAACTTTTAAAATTGGATTCTTTCGAACATTTACCAACTGCACGATATTATCTCTAGAGGAATGAATATTTGGATAATTGGGAACTCTAAAACGTTGATGTAGGGATTTATGATTTGGATAAAATTGCCTTCTGCAACATGAATTTTTGAGAGACTGGAAAAATTCTTACATCCCGAAAAGACTCAGAACTTATGAAGTGTATCAAGATAGATTCAGATTTATACTGAGGCTTTATTACATTTTTCATTTAACAGATTTGTGCCTCCTTTGATCTTTGATCCCAAAAGACTCAACCCAGCACACTACCATATCATACTGAAACATGTGTATTTTCATGCTCAATGAAATGCAACTTTTAAATACTCAATACTATTTTACAAAATGTCTCATGTGAACTTAAGAGATTTTCATACAAGAGAACTTAAAACTAATTTCTACATTTCAAACAACAATATCATCTCATTTTTTACAGTGCTCACAATACTACCATTCTTATCTTAACCTGTGACATAGCTCAGGCCACACCACCAGAAAAATAGATGGGTTCAACTTTTAATTATTATAATGCATTCTTCATCACTATATTTTATTAATAATGTCTTCTTATTGGACTTCTGGGATTCATTTATCTGTTTTTTTTTTCATGTTCCAGATCATATTGCCAAGTTAAAAACAGATCAAGGTATAAGCCGAAAGGTTAGGAATCCCTTGAAGCGATATTGTCAAATCATGACATCCTCTCACCTTTTCTTCCAAAGTTGACAGTAATTGATTGGGCTCATTTTAAGTCAAGGTATTATTTAAAATACTGAATAAAATTCAAATAAGAAAGTCATAATACCAAGACTCCTGGGTGGCTCCCCGGTTGAGCATCTGCCTTCAGCTCAGAGTGTGATCCCGGGTCTGGGGAGAGAGTCCCACATCGGGTTCCCCAGTGGAGGAGCCTGCTTCTCCCTCTGTCTGTCTCTGCCTCTTTCTCTGTTGTCTCTCACGAATAAAGAAATAAAAGCTTAAAAAAAAAAAAAAAAAAAAAAAGAAAGTCATAATACCTGACACCAAGAAGTTTAAAACAACACCTTGTCTTATAAGGCAATGTGTGTTTAAGGTAGGCTCAATTAATAATTGCAAAAGGAAATCAGAGGTTAGAAGCCTTCTGTAGATTAGAAAAGCCTACTGATAAATAGGTGTGGGGTTGAAGTTCATCTTGACTGTGATTTCAGAACCAAATATATAGACTTCTTGAGGGATAAGCATTCTGATCTTTGAGCTTCTCTGATCATCGAGTTATTTTCTGAAATGGCTTTAAAAAGTATAAAAATCATTATTCATATCATTATGAAAAAAATGTAATAAACCCCTTGGCCCTAGAAAATCTTGTACGACTGGCTATATGCAATAATAAGAAACGCAAGTAGATTTAGTTACAAAAAGCTCCAAGAGAAAAAGAAAAAAACAAAAAACAAAAACAAAACATGGAAATGAGACATGAGCAATCACTTTCATCCTTTTTTATTTCCATTGGTGGTAAGCTTTTTTTCCCCCAAATTTATTATTCTGTGTCATAGTGTTACATAAATTTCAAGATTGAAGTACACTTAGACGACATACATAGGAGCAGTTTTCCCTAGCACTTATAGGCCCAGGAGAGGTACCCTAAAGCTGCCCTTTGAAGCTGAGCTGAGTGGTTGGGAGAGGCTGAGCTCAAGCCTTCTCCCAGCTCCATCTCACAGGGCTTCAGCCAGAGAAGCTGGGCTTTTGTCTAATTTTTTTTTAAGTTAGACTTCTGTATATATATTTTTTTTAACAAAAAGATTTTAGAAAGAAATGTTTAACTATTGATCTATTCCAATTCTCCCATTTTAAAAATGAGAAATATGAACATTTATTAAGATTAAGGAGTTTCACAAGGTCACAACTAAGGATTTGAAAGGAAAATTTGGAAGGAATTAAATTTAATTTTCACAGTAAGAAAAATCATTTTGCGTAGCCCCCATTAGGCTTCTCTTTTATTTCTTTCTCATAAATCTAGACCATCGAAAGGGGGACAGAAATTCTCTTGTTTTGCATTCAATATTTGCAAATAAAACTACACATATGCGCAAGACTCCAAAGGGGGTCAGTCTAGAAAACACAACTAAAACAAGTACATTGATATAATAGGTTATTTAGAATACAAGTTAATGATTTTTTTTTTAAGATTTATTTATTTGAGAGAGAGAGAACATGTGGGTGTATGTGCACAAGTTGGGCGGGGGGAGCAGAGGGAAAGAATCTTCAAGCAGATTCCTTCCTGAACACAGAGCCTAACACATCACAGGGCTCCATCCCATGACCCACAGCATCACAACCCCTGAAATTGTGACCTGAGCCAAAACCAAGAGTCAGATGCCCAAATGATTGAGCCACTCAGGCACTCCTACAAGCTACTGTTTTTAGGAAACAAGTTCATAAGATACTTTCAAAATGGATCTTGTCAAGATACTTATTAGCAAGTGTTCTGGTAAGATTACAGCATGAGAAAAAAAGCATAAAATTGTCTTAATACTTTGTGTCTGACACGTTACAGAGTTCTGTTTATCAATAATGGGAATATTCAAGTCCTTAAATGTAGTTCCACCTTGCATTTTATCTTAGATTTCAGATGTGCAGGATTCCCACAGAGAATATATTCCCAGTTTGTTGGTAATTGATATAAATGTAGTCCAAGTCAAATATAAAAAGGTGATGTCACCAGAGAAAACTAGAGTAATATTAGGAAAAACTTTGAATCAGAAGATGTCCTTCATTAATTTACAAATGATATCCTTTACCATGCCCCAAATTTACAAACCAACCAACCAGCTTATAAACATCACCTTAGGGAGGTACAGAGTAGCTGTGAACTAACAAAACAAAATGACTATGGCCTTTGTAGTCAGACAGAGAGTAGTAAGAGAGCAGTACCTGTAAAGATGAGGTGATAATTAAATTAAATCATGAAATATGCAAATCTCAAAAACAGGTGCTTGCCACAGGTACTGTAAACTAATATTTAATCCAATTACATGGTAACAGTAGTACCAAAATTAGAATCAATAATAGTAATAATGGTAATGGGAGACGCTGTATTTTTCTAAGAGTAAAAGAAGGCAGATAAAAGTAACATCATATAATCTCTTCTCCCTCTCAGTATTCTACAAAAAAGATTTAAAAATAATTTACAGGGATCCCTGGGTGGCGCAGCGGTTTGGCGCCTGCCTTTGGCCCAGGGCGCGATCCTGGAGACCCGGGATCGAATCCCACGTTGGGCTCCTGGTGCATGGAGCCTGCTTCTCCCTCTGCCTATGTCTCTGCCTCTCTCTCTCTCTCTGTGACTATCATTAATAAATTAAAAAAAAATTAAAAAAAATATTAAAAAAATAAAAATAATAAGAATAATTTACAAAATGGCATAAACCTGTAAAAAGGAGAATTAGAAAAGAGTGATCTATGGCCAGAAAATTTCAACAATTATTGGACCATAAAAATAACATGAAGAAGCATCTAGGGATGCAGCCTCAAACTTGGCCATGTGCACTGGGCTACAGCCAAAGAGGTTGCCCCCCTGTTGCAGAGCTTCAGTGACTACATTTAGAAATTCAGGCTAGGGATCCCTGGGTGGCGCAGGGGTTTAGCGCCTGCCTTTGGCCCAGGGCGCGATCCTGGAGACCCGGGATCAAATCCCACATCAGGCTCCCGGTGCATGGAGCCTGCTTCTCCCTCTGCCTATGTCTCTGCCTCTCTCTCTCTCTGTGTGTGTGAGTGTGTGTGACTACCATAAATAAATAAAAAAATTAAAAAAAAAAAAAGAAATTCAGGCTAAAATGTGGGCTGGAATGAGCACCCATGCTTACATCACAGGTCTAATAGAAGATAAGTAGGTGGGAATAGTTTAGTCCGTATGAGCATACAGAATATACTCTGCTGTGTGATGTCTAGACAAAATGTCCTTCTGTACAGACAGATACTTGATGTCTGGGACAAACAAAGGCCTCAGGAGACCTCTACTGTTAAGTTGACCTTAACAGCTCTCCCAGGACCACAGCCTGCCCATCAACAGCCTATATATTAATACTGAGCAACTGGCCTTGCTTCTGCTCCACACATAAATATAAGTCCAAAATAAAGGATCCACATACCTTTCAAGGAATTTGATACAATGAAAGGGATTTGATAATGAAACAGAATGAAAGAAAAGAAGCTTAAGAAAATAGCTTCAGGAAAGTGTATATATACCTTTTATAGACAGACAAAACCAGAATCTTATGAAATAGAAAAATCACACAACTAGATATTAAAAATACCATTGTCAAATAAAACAAACAATACATGAAGCAGAAAACTAAGTTCAAGAAATATTCTAGAGGATAGAATAAAAAGATTAGATAAGGAATGAGAGAAGAGATTAAAAAAAAAAAAAAAAAACGAGAGGACCAGAGAAGAAACCTATAAAAGTTCCAGAAGGAAGAGGAAAAATAGTAATAATAATAATAATAATGGGGAAGAAAATCAGTAAAGAAACAATTTAAGAAAATTTTCCACATCTGGAAAGATATAAGGCATTCAAGTGAAAAGTATAGAGAATGTCATGCAAGATGTATGAAAATAAAATCAGAAATCTGGATGTATGAATTGTAAATTGCAGATTGCTGAGGATAAAGTGAAGGCCCTAAAAGTATCAAAATCGATGAAAAAATAGGTCAATTACAAAGGTATGAAATATAGAGTTGCCTTGGCCTTTTTCTTAGCAAAAATGAATGGAGGAAGACAATGGAAAAATACCTTTAGAATTATGAGAGAAAAAGATTTTTCAACTTTAGAACACTTTGGCAGACTACAATAAAGTGGGAAGATTATGGAATAAAGACATTTTCATCATGAAAAGACTGAAAGAATTACCTTTATTCAACACTTAGGAAATTCCTAGAGAATATATTTTAGTAAGATAAGGGATGGATCTAATTAAAAGGAAGACATAGACTCAAGAGACCAAGAAAAGTAAATCTTATGATGATTTCTGTAGCTGGCCAGAAAGCCTATATTGGAGCAGACTAAAGAGTCTGGGGAGGATACCTCTTGAGGAAAGAGGATTCAATGAATGCAAATCTTGAACATTTTTAGAAGATGGAGGGATGGCAGTTAAAGTACCTTGATAGAAGCTGCAGATGAACCTTGAATTAACAACAAACAAAAGCAACAACAAAACCCTCTAGGTAAAATAGGGATGAAGACCTTATGTAGGAAGGTCACATATGGACATGTGAATGATTTCCTCATCTCTTTGCTAATTTCAGGAAGTGAACAGCACCTAAATCTGATTTACAAAGTAAGAGCAATATTTATTTTGTGATGCGAAAAAGAAAACACCATGAAGTTAAGCCTAAACCAAAGTTATAGTCATTGTGTCCAGGAGGAGGGAATGGGGAATGAGGGGTGGTCTCTGTTGCTTTTCATTATGAAACTGTTCTATTATTGTTATCTTATTTGAGAGCTACTTTGATAAAAAATAAACAAATTTAAATAGCCATTTAATGTCTTCAAGATAGAGTTTTCCCATAAGCAGACCTGGAGACATGTTTTCAAGTGCAAATAATTTATTACTGATGTGTTTCAGGGAGAAAGCATTTGGGTGTCAGATGGTTTTTCAGTCGTCTGAGATGGACAAGGAAGGAAAAACACCAAACAGGTGATTTCAGGGTAAATCTCAACCTCGGACTGATCCCCTAAGATCTGGTCCTGACTACAGGCAAAGGAGCTGGGCTTTTCTATGCCACGCCAGCTTCCAGTCTATCGCTGCAAAGGGTTGTATTGGAGGCAGATGAGAGGAACCCAGTTTTTATGTAATTTTGTCCCTGGGAATGCAGGCAAAGTAGCCCTCTGATAGTCCCTAAAGAGGGGCAGGTGCAGGCCTGTAAACTGGGGGCGGGTCACACAGAAAGGGGAAACAGATCTGAAGAGATTCGGGTAGAAGACAGGGTCCACTACAGAATGTAGTTCAAGATCAAAACTACTACAGTCTTAGCCAGTTTTAGTAGTTATGGGTCATCCTCCCACCCTCCCCAAACATTTTAATAAACATCTTTTGAGTTCCTACATTCCTTGTCCTCAGACAGCACGATCCATTAAATTGTACATAATTTATTAATTGCTATCATAAAGGGATATGCTCTGAGAAAGTCCTGGACCCAATTCATATGATTAGGAGGTGGTTTAGGGAGTGGGGCTGGAATAGTGTTGCAAGGAATATTTCTAAGAGGAGCTAATGCTGGTGTTGGAAGTATGAATCAGTCTTAGCTAGGCAAGCAAGTGAGAAAGGTCTTTCCAAGGAGAAGTCACAGATGTGAGCCATATGCAGAGGGGGAGATCTGACTGAGCTTGGCACAATCTGGGAACTGCAAGTACTTCAGTGTGCAGGTCGGCATCCACTCATCAGCTTCTTTTAACAGGCTATCGCTAACAGCAAAAAGTTAGACATGATCATTAAAGCCGATGCGACAAGATCTCTAATATATTTATATTTTCATGTTATTTGACCTTTTGTGTGTATGTAAAAGCAATAATATTTTCTAATAAATCACTGCATTAGCTTCAAAACCAAAAGCAAGCTACCTTTTAAGAGCTCAGCCTACTTCTCATAGAAAACACACACTGTGAGAGCACTGGTTCACCATATACAGCGGACTGCAGACGAGATAAGAAAGCACATTTCACCCTAGCATCCCTGTTATCATTCACCTCTGGTACTTAATTCTTATCTGGAACTTTGTTGCTAATTCTGTAACTTTCCCATCCTTGCTACCCCCGAACCATTTCACATTGAGCAAGTTGTTTTATCTTTCAGGGACCCATATTTTCCTAGTTATAAAATAAATTTGTATATAGTTAATTGGCAAAGTTATTACGCAGATAAAAAATGAGATCATGTATACAACATAAATAACTGAGGCCAAGAGTCTTGCTAAGTACTAAATAGACTACGGTTTCTTTCCATTTCAGATCATGGCTGCTAATTATCTACTATAACTTCTGCAAAGACTGTTTCTTGTTTGAGTTCTATGTTCCAGATATCCTGGTTGCAGTATATGCATTACTTATCCTCAGAAGGAAAACTTGAGATAGGTATTGTAATGATTCCAGCTTATACATAAGAAAATGAAGGAACAGGGAGATGAAGTAGGTTTCCTAAAGTCACATGCTAGGTAGACAAAACAAAACCCAGGGTTCATCCTAAGTGATCTGCACTACAACAAAACTATTACAGATAACTCAGAATCAGGCAATAAATAATGCTTGGATGTAAACATTTATTTTAAATGTTCTCAAGAAGTATTTTTAAAAGACCAGAAAAAAGAAAACATCGCATTTGAGCACTGGCAATGTTGCCCATATTGCCTGACAAACGTGATCCTTTTGTATTTTTATTGGGTAGCTAGGGTATGTAAACATACACTGGACAATTAAAATCAACATAAAGTTTCTATGCTGAAGCAGGGTGAGTCACTGTAAAAGTTGTAGGGAGTATTTTACAGTAATGTAAAATTGCTTGTCTGCTAAAAACCAAGGCACGAGATCAGAATGTGTGGCACTCAAACAGGACCTGAAATTTCTGGGAGTCAGGATTATTTTATATGGACTCATATGCTGCCTTTGGTAACTTTAAAAAAGAAAAATAAAAAGGTTTTAGTGGCACATCAGTTGGTCCCACAAAAGATGCCATGGAAATGCAGTTAGGAGAGAGGAGTAACATCTAGGAAAGCAAAGGTTGTGCGGGACCTGTCAAGAGACTGTGGTATAAATGTAACAAAATCTTTGCCAGCCCACTGGGGGCTACGGAAGAAAATTGGAGTCATTCTATTGTGAGCAAACATTGCTATACCTTTGCATCACAGTCTTGTCCAGTCACTGGCTGAGGCCACCCCAAGGAGAGTGTGAACCTAACTCAAAGCTGAGGCACACCTGAAAGAGTTAACTGCAGGAAGCTGCCAATTAACTGTACTCCTCACAGTTGGGCAACAAGTCCTTCCTTGAAGGGAGATTTGAGGTTACATCTCTCTGTATCTACAATCCATACCTTGTAGATTCACTGCTCCACATGCATCTGGAAAACACCTACTTGTGGGGATAGAATTTTCAAAAGGAAGGTAGAGGCTGGAATTGTATCTCCCTTCCCCACTTCCATTCCAGGGCTGCAAGTAGTACTAATCCATCACTTTCTTCCTTCATCTTGCTTTCAGGTCACCATTTCCCTCAGCTATCACCTCTGCTGGTCCCAGTGGGTGGCTTACCTTCTGTTGTTCACAAATTCTCTTTCTTGAGGGATCTGAGTTCCTGGCTACCATATTCTTCTAAGGCCAGTGTCCTGCACTTACTCATTCATAGTTACAATTGGGCAAGAAAATATCAGAGGAATCCAACCGGATACCACTTTTTCATACATATTCCTTACTACCCATGTTAAATAGAAGCTGCTCTAGCTCTTCCTGCCCATGAGGTTTATAGGTCTGCTCAGACTGTGACTCCTTTTCTGTGCTGCTAGCCCCGGATACAGAAGTCCAAAGTGCAAAGGGGTAGTGTCATAGCATTTAGTTCAATAGGATGTTTATTGCATCTCCTGGCAAAAGTGGATCAGGATCTGTAATCCTGCAGAACCAAGAGTTGAGAAAAGGAAAGCACAAAGCTTCCTCAGGGTGTCTTTAGAATTGGGAATAGTAGTGATTGGAACCATTTCTGCTTCTACCGCTTAATTCCCAGACTTATGCATTCTTACTATTGGGAGAAACAATGCCATAGGTATGCCTCTAATTCCTGGAAGATGGTACCCCACGCTCAAAGAATATTGCCACCCAGCTGATGCTTCAGTAGTGCCTTCAACATGGCCTTATGATGCTGTATTAGGTAGATGCTTCCAGTGGGTACATGGGAAACAGAGGATCCTGTGCTTACGGCTAACTCCTGTCCCTCCTTTGCTATGAAGCAGGACCAATCAGAAGTAGCCATCAGGGCAGCCCAGGTGGCTCAGCGGTTTAGCGCCGCCTTCAGTCCAGGGCGTGATCCTGGAGACCCATAATCGAGTCCCACATCAGGCTCCCTGCATGGAGCCTGCTTCTCTCTCTCTCTCTCTCTCTCTCTCTCTCTCTCATGAATAAATAAATAAAATCTTAAGAAAACACATTGATAGATTAAAAAAAAAAAAGAAGTAGCCATCAGATGGCACATCATTTAATAAGTAATTCTGTGTACTTACCTGGTAGTAGCTCTCTGGTAGATGCTCCCTGCTGGTATTAACATGTGGAACAAAGATCTTCACACTGTATGTCTATTCCCATAGGTCCATCTGAATGTCTCTGCCCCAGACCCCTGTGTCTCTAACCTCCCACTCTTTTTATTCTAGGCCCCTGAAAGCTGACCAGTCCATCTATGACTTTCCATGAGTCTGTATATATTCTAATCCTGGGCCGCTCCTTCTTCCACATAAGTGGAAGCCCAGGTATAGCACCTAAAACTCTTCCCTCTGGAGAGGTTTTCTCTTGCCACCATCAGTCATGGCCATTTATGAGTGACCACAACTCAAAAGCTGAGGTGGACCTAGAGATGATAGTAGCTGAATGCTGAAGGCCACCTATCCTCCTCAGAGCTAGGCACTGAGCCCTGTCTTGAAAGAGGTACAGCTTCATGTCTATCACGAGTGGACATATGTTATTCTGACAGACTTGGCATTCCTTCCTCATTCTTTTGGTAACAAGGTCTCTCTTCTCTTTAATAAAGAACCCTTTCTGGTAGTTCTGGTAAGCCTTTCAATCAAGATAACCTGCTCCTCTGCTCCTTGGCTACAGATGAACATGTGATCAAATTGAGTCAATCACACTCTCCCCAGAGAACTTGAAATTATAGTCATGCAAGGGACACCTGGGTGGCTCAGTGGCTCAGCATCTGTCTTTGGCTCAGGTCGTGATCCCGGGGTCCTGGGATCGAATGCCGCATTGGGCTCCTTGTGTGGAGCCTGCTTCTCTCTCTCTGAGACATAGGCAGACAGAGAAGCAGACTCCCTGTGGGGAGCCCAATATATATATATAATTTTTTTTTTTACTTTGGCAGATATTACAGCTGTGCACTGGTGCCTGTTCTTCTGAAAGCCTTAGTGTTCCATAAGCTACCACAATATCTTTACAACACATTCCTTTTCCATTTCATAAGTTAAATAGAGTAGATTTTTATTGCTTGCTATAAAATCCCTAACTTACATGGAACTCTAATAGATTGTACAACTGGACCTGAAACTCCAGGAAAAAACGACATTTCTGCAAACTGAAAACGATGTTTCATTCTGGTCAGATGAAAATCTATGAATGCATAGCTTGGTGAGCAGATGGTCCCTTTGTGCTAATGAGGAAAAGAAGCTTCTTCAAGTGGCATTCTTGGCGGTTCCCTTCTTCAAGATTCAACCTTGAATACCTCTGTTTGAGTCAATTCTTCTGCTAATGCCTATCAGAGAGCAAGGCCAGAAGGAAAATAACATAGGATAAAAATATTTTTGAAGTGGAGAAATATAATGCTTGATATGGTACACGTTTAAGTGGGGCACAGCTGATAGTGGCTTCAGCTGAGAGGATGGAGTAGCAAAAATGAAGTCACTCGTTTTCTTGGATATGGTGGAAAAGAGATTACTTCAAAATGAAGAAGCAGGAAGAAACCTACATGCGAATAAGTTTTGCTCTCAAAAAGAGAAAAATATATTTTATCCAGTTGGCTTTAATTTAGAAGTGCAAAAGTTAACCAAAGTAATTATTCCAATTTCAGCACAGAGAGAACCAGTAAAGAGAAGAAAGAGTCCATTTCTGAAGGACACCACTTTAGCATAAACTTTCAAAGGAATTCATTCTTATTTTTATTTAAAAAGCTTTCTTGAATCATCACCTTATAAAACTGAAAGCTTTGCACAATTCCTTAGAAGAATCTATTTGATTAAAGCAGCTTGATTTCAAATGTTATGACTGAATATAAAATTTTCACACAGGAAACCAGGGAAGACAATTTTTCATATGTTACTGGATAATATGTATGGCAACTTTCATGCCCCTGAATAGACAGGAAAGACATTATGGTCATCCATTCAATATTCTTGCACAAGTCTTGTCTATCTCCATGCAGATAGGTTGTTTTTACTGAAAAACATAAAGGAAAATCCTACATTATTCTAACCTGGTGAATCTGAGAATGTTTGGTGGGGATATTGCGGGAAATAATACAATACAATGACACTCTTTTATCTGGAGTGTGTAAGGCCTGGTGCTTCTGCAGCCATATGAGGGTCTGAAAAAAAGTAACCACAAGGAAATGAGAATCAAGAACACAGCAGAGAAATGGACCTGGAATTCTGTCTGAAGCTGCCCTACCTATTAATCGCTCTCAATTACATAAGACAATCAAATTACCTGTATATTTTAATTTAGTTTAGGTTTTCTGTATTTGAAAGCAGAACTTCCTAACTTATACGGAGTTAGTACTGAAAATGGAGAGTTTGTAAGAAGACTGTCCTCTAAAAGATTGAGAGGAGAGGGGTATAGAACATGTTTCTACCCCAAGTAAGAAATTGATGGTTATTGTTTTACATTAGTGAAACTATTATTAATTTGTGGCCTAATGTTTGAACATGGATCTTCTGATTAGCAAGGTTACAGCATTAGGGAACATGAGTCAAAAGCTCAGGATGGTATTATTCGATTGTCATTTTTAGTAACTTCGGTAAGTTCCCTCATCACAAGGACAAACTGCTTTGAAACTGGTCAGAAAGGAGAGAGGAAGATGTGCAGTTTTTCTATAAGATGTTTTGCATGTCCAAAGACTTCAGTCCACGTTGATGAGACTTCAGTATTTTAAAAGATACCAAGATTGAAAGAGTTAGATTTTCTACCCCAGACTCTAACATCAGTTCTGGCAAAGACAGTAAAGCTAAAATCTTGGAAGGTTTTAAGACTGCAACACAGGTAAAGTTTGATTCCCAAAGGCTCTCCAAATAACCCCAGTAGAAGAATCTCTGTCAAGGCTGACAATCTTTTCAATGCAGGGAAGAGCTGGGATATAGCCTACAATAAAAGGACAATCTACCTTTACCTTGGTTCCCAGGTCCATTTGGGTCAATTCACCCACGGAGATTTTGAAGTAAGGAGTAAGGACACAGAAGAACTTAAGAGTGGGCAGAAATGTTCAAGTTTATTATTAGCCACAAATACTGGCTGGAGAACATTCCATGACTTGTAGAATATGAACTGTATTAGAATAAGATACACGCTTTGCAAATAAAAAGTCTGACTCCATTTTTTTATGTTTAACTACAACCATTTTTAAGTCTTTTCCCTCATTCTTCCCACACATCTGAGCAAGGTGATATCTGGTGGTCCTTCCTATGAAGTGAGTACAGATTAAAATCACACAGACCCTCCACCCTCTATGGGAACCTCACCAGAGCTGCCACCCCTAGCCACAATCAATATCTCAAGCCAGTAGTTTTCCTTGCTCTCTCAAGACAGTTGTGGACCAGCTTGGGAAGTCTGCCTTGCTCTCCCTAGAAGAGCCTATGATGTAAGTAACTAACTATTTCATATCCTCTAGGTGTGTATATGGAATTATTACTCTCAACATCCAAGCCATATTTGGAGTGGGAATTTTTCCTGCCTCTGTAGGATGACTAAAACAGAACAGAAGCCTAGAGAGTATTTAAGGAAGATGTTTTGCCAATGAAACCTCAAGCCTAACTCCCAATGGCTTATGACTGCTTTAGCTATGGGGCAATATACTGGAACCTGAATGCACACCACATGGAAAAAGGCTGCTTTTTAATCCTTCCTATTTTAAAAGACAACATCTATAAAGGGCAATACATATGAGCATGGAAAAGAGACAAATGTGGGAGACCAATCCTGAAGAACAGAACCAGGATTCAGTCAATAGACTGAAGGATTCACTTCTCCAACAAGGCAGGGAGACTTTGCTATTATTTTCCAGAGGATATTTTAGGTGTTGTGAATAAGTGACCACTATTTCTGGTTTTCAAATGTCCCTTCCCCAAGTGGTAAATTTTATTAGAATTTATATCAGAGTGCTTAAATTTTCATTTAATCATAGACACCGGACTATGAGGAGCTGTGTCTGTGCCCGATAAACAATACTTCACTTCAGTGAGCCTAAAAAATTAGAGTTACACGATATAACTGGATACAACTTTTGTTAACTCCTTTTGAAGAGAAAGTGAATAAAGCTAAGTTTGATAAGATCATTTAGGAAAAGGAATGTGTTAAAAAATGACATAAATGTTCATCAGCCAGATAGATTTTTGTGAATAGTTACTGGTTGACTCTCTAACATCCATTCATCCTTCTTAGTGACTCCCAGGATACAGTGGAAATCCCTGTGGCTTTGGGCCAGCTGATTCCATCATCAGTACCTGAAGTGACACATGTTCTAAGACTGTTAGGACAATTTATCTTAGGACTCTTCTTATAAATGTTATAATAGAGATGTACTCATCCATTGCTTTGGATGACATGGTGTACGGATGTTAAATTTGTAACTGCTGCAGCCCTTTTTCTGCCATAAGGAATACCGGCCTAAGCCCGAGTCTGAAGGACAAGAACAAAGGATCTAAGAAAATATCAGGAAAATATACCTGGAGCACTGAACAAATTACACTTGGAGCCTATCCTACTTCTGAACCTTTTCATTTACACAAACCATGCACCAACAAATTCCCTTTCTGTTTGAGTTAGAGTTGGGTTTTTGGTTATTCGCAATAATAAGAACCAGATCATCGTGGAATAAAAAAGAATGAACAAACGAACAAAAGAAAGAGATAACACATTATGTCTCACAAGAAGGAGTCTACATGGCTCTCTCTTCTATTATAGTGTAAATAAAAATGCCATCAAGTGTTTAGAAGGGCCATGATCATCATCTATTAATTCTAAGAAGAAATTGAAAGAACATAAAATCAAGCTCTGAGTTAGACCCAAATGTCTAACTTGCGACTAGATATCTTCGTTTGGATTTTATATTAGCACTTTTATTCACCAGAGCTAAGTTAACTTTGTGATCTTCACCTGAAATCTGCTCCTGTTCTTATGATACCAGTGAATGTCTCCACCAATCTTTACTTAAGTGGGCCAAAAGCTATACCTCATCTGCAGTCTCTCCCATATTTCATTCCCCATGTATAATCATTCCTGTTGCTTGTAGATTTTCCCTCCAGATGGCTCACAATTACCTTACACTAGTTCAAGATACTATTGCCTTCCTTCTGACCTGCCTTCCAAGGTTAACATTTGCTTCTTCTAACCTGACTTCTCCAGAACAAGCACAGTGATTTTTCCACCATTCAAATCTGCTATCACTCCATGTTTAATTCTCTCCACTGTCTTTTCGTTTCTCTGCAGGTGAAAACAAAGTGGTTTAACATGGGTGACCATGGCATATAATAGAAGATCTGATAAATTAATGTTACCTTGTTTATTATTTGTCATCATGATCCCTGCACATGATGCATATCAGCTAGCTTGCTTGTAGTCTCTAATACTGACACTTGGCTCTTGCTTGCTTGTAGTCTCTAATACTGACACGTGGCTCTTGGAAAATCTCAGTTTCTCATGCTGTGGCCTCTGCCTGAAAGGAGATTCCTGACTTCTCCTGGAAGAAACCTTTCGTGACTTTACTAACAATGTTATATCCCTTCCTCTCCACCAGTATTTGCTCTAATGGTATCATGTACCTCTTCTTCTCAGCCTTTGTTATGGTTTCATAATTATGCATTTTTTTACTTAACTATGTGATTATCTGATTAATGTGTGACTACTCTAGTAGGTTTTTAACTTATTGAAGGCCAGATATGTCTCTACTTTTATGCAGGATTGCCTGAAGTAAAGAGGATGCTCAGTAAATATTTTTTGAAATAATGAAAGTACTCCAGAGTGATACTTACAGTACATATTCTCTTTGAATAATTAACAAAAACTAACCCTGTCTACCTCCTTCACAACTTCATTATAGATTCTATTCCAAACTTTGAACAGAAGTATCATAATTGTATGTATTCAATTTTGGCAAAACCACTCTTATATTGGTTGTAGCCTAGAGGAGGAATATGATCTGTTATACGTGCCAGAAGGAAGACTACTAAATTAGAAATCAGAAAAGTCCTAGCTATCTTGTTGTACCTCACAGTAGATTAGTGGTGCCAAAGAAAACTCTGAGCTGGACGGTAGGTAATGAGGTAAAAACAGGTATTACTCAGGAGCAAGTCAATAGGGGAAGAGAGATCTCAGTATTACTCTGGGATAATTCCAAATACTGCCAGTAAGTAGGGATAGGTAGCCACGGAGTGGATAGAAAACTACTAAGAGGAAATATCAAGAGTAAAGGGAAACTTCTGGCTAAATTGACTTGATAGAATTCTGCAGAAGGCCAACCAGGATGATCAGGTAATTAGCTAGAGAGTGGTAGAGGATGAGGAATTTATTTTTTAATTTTTTACTTTTTTTTTTGAGGATGAGGAATTTGATCAGACATTGAGCATGGGGGTTCTTTCTGACTGAACATGATTCTTGCTAAACCTGGGAGAACAGATGCTGAAGTTCAAGGCCTGTAGGGCTTAGTGGAACCTAATTAAAGTTTACTGAAGAAGACAGTCTTGTTAGTAGCTTAGGAAAAATCATAACCCTCCAAAGACTCAGTGTCTTCATCTCTAAAGTGGTCATAATAAGCCCATCAAATTTACCCCATAGGATTATTTAAAAGATCGTATAATAACTTTTCTGCCATCAGAAAAGCCAGGCATTAGTCAACACAGATTTCAACTTCTTCATCTTCTTTAATCCTTCCCAGATGCCCCAATCAGAGGTGGACATTTTTAATATGGAACCCTAGGAATATGTTGTCGTTATCACAATGATACTTGCTACATTTTTGCCTGTTACATCCACAGGCTTCTTTCTGGAAAACTCTTATAAACTTAATTCATCTGATACTATGGAAAGTGACTCATACGTAAGTGAGCTGTAACGTTGCCAAGTAGAGAATAAAGGGTTTTATGATCTCTTATATATGGATGCTAAAGAGAGACATTAGCTTTGGAGAAATGCAGTTCTGTTCACATCCTGTTTCCATCACGTAACTATCTGTGACCTTGAGCAATCTTAAATTCTTCATGAAGATCCTGAGGATCAGAAATAATGGGTGCAGAAACTGGTATAGTTCCTGGTACCTAGCTTGTGGATAACAAATGATGGTAACCATTGGTGTTGCTGTTATTATCATTATTGTGGTTATTGGAAAATGTCACATTAATGAGACTCATAATACAAGAAAGGCCAGAAATAGTAAGTCGATGATGTAACCATGTTGCATGATTCTTTATGAACACTTGTATATATTTTTACTGACTCATTCAAAATTTAATAAAGACCTCTACTTTATATGGATTACGTAAGTATTTCTCATAATAATCTTCAGAGAGAGAAAATTTATAACTTATCTTTAACTAATGAGGACATATTTGTCCAACTCAATATAAAGTATTTGATGAAACTGGATCTCCAGAATATCTTGGCAATTATACTTACTATCTTACAACTCTTCATACATATTCCTTTACAAAATTAGTCCTACTTTGAACTATGGATTCATATACCATGGAGTCTTCAGAGATGACTGATACAAGTGCAGCTATATGTTATGTGCACATAGAGATAAATATGACAAAGCCCTTGTCACTAACAATCTTTTTTAAAAC
This sequence comes from Nyctereutes procyonoides, assembly GCF_905146905.1. Lineage (NCBI taxonomy): Eukaryota > Metazoa > Chordata > Mammalia > Carnivora > Canidae > Nyctereutes > Nyctereutes procyonoides. The sequence continues at coordinate 5,545,287 of NW_026575030.1, read as the reverse complement.
ATTTATTTATTTGACAGAGAGATAGAGAGAGCCTATGAGGCAGGGGTGTAGGTAGAAGGAGATGGAGAGTCTGAAGCAGACTTCATGCTGAGCTTGGAGCCCAATGTGGTCTCAGTCTCATGACCTTTAGACTACTACTTGATCTAAAAATAAGAGTGGGATGCTTGACTGAATAACCCAGGAGCCTCTTACCAATACTCTTCAAAGCAAAAGATGATAAACTATATTGTATCGTTTATTTGTATGATAATACTTGTATCCACAATGCATAAAAAATACAGAAAATAAAGCCCTTATTTTTTGTCTTTTATTATTTGAGTATTTGCCACACCATAGGTCTAAGTGTACCTATAAACTGCTGGTTTAACAAGTTCTCTTGGTGATTTTTTCTTTTCCTGTTTTTATATGTTGTTTAACAGCTTTATTGAGACATAATTGAAACACAGAAAAACCCTGCATATATTAAAATGAATATAATTTGATGAGTTTGGACACATGCAATATACTTGAGAAACCATCACCACAATCAAGATAATAAACATACCCATCACCTTCAATAAATTTCCTCATGTCCTTTTGTTTGTTTTTGATAAGCATACTTTTTAAAATTTTTATTTAATTTCAATTTAATTAACATAGAGTGTATTATTAGCTTCAGAGGTAGAATTTGGTGATTCATCAGCTGCATATACCTCAGTGACTTTTAAATCAGCAGACCTCTGGGTAATAGTTTGACAAGCAGTGCAACTTGGCCTTGCACACATTAGGAGTTCTATAAACAATTACTGAATTTGATTGCCACTGAAATTTAATAGTATTATATAATGGAAGCTATTTTTATCTATGTGAACATACAGATAGGTTAAAGCATTATGAACAAGGTTAATTTAAGGCATAGTGGAAAGAAGCCATAATAAAATGGTGATCAGTTTAAATTGGATATTAATAAATGCATCAAGCAGAGCAGCAAATGTTTTAATGTCTTAAGGAGGTGACCTAAGGGGTAAAATTCAAATTATCAATGTTTGAGCTATAGGAGAGGTGGTAAATGAAGCTTGAAAAAATTAGTGTGGTTCTACCATCATAAGTAAAGTTTGGCATGAATAATCACAGCTGTATAAAAGATACCATTTCATTATATCAAAATTCTATAACAGAAAGAAGTAATAGAGAGAGAAGAGAGAGAGGAGAGAAAGGTGGGAGGGCATAGAGAACTGAATGATAGCCCTCCAATAGATAAATGGAGGTGGAGCCTAGGAACATGATCTTATTTGAAAAGGGACTCTGTGAATGTAATTACATTTCCTGAAATTGAGGTAGGTCCTAAATACAGTGACAGGCATTCTTATAGCACAGGAGGAAACACAAAGACAGAGGAGAAGGCCATGTGAAGATGAAGGCAGAGATTGAAGATATGCAGCTTCAGGCCCAGGCACCTGAAGGGGGTTTGTAGGAATCCACATTTGTAATCAACCCAGACAGAAATTCAGGTAGCCTGTGGACTCCTGTTATACCTTGCATCTGAAGGAAGGACAATCTTGTTGAAGACCTTGCTCTTTATCTTGTGAGATCAGTATGACTCTGGATATTTAGCATTAGAATTGAAACACTTTGCACTTAACTTGTGGTGTCTACACCAATTCTGGGTAGTCAATGTCAGCATTGAATTTGAGTTGTAGGACATCCAATTGGTATCAGAGAATTGATATTGGAACACACTGGAAGATTCTCTGTGTAGAAAGTGTGTTCTGAAGGGAAGACCAAAAGTGTGTCTGGACAACCTTTAGCTGAAGAGACCAGGGATGTGCCCTATGGATCCAATTAAATATTTTAATATCTGAAGCCAGGAATAGACATAAGACTATGCAGGAAAGATCTGTGGAAGACTCTTACCTAATGCATGGACCATGAGACAAACACAGGAGACCAGTATGGTTTTTGAGAATATTCTATCAGCAGAAATACCATTTTAGATTGAAAGGGGCAAAAAGAAGATAAAATGACAATAGTGTGCCAGAGTTCTAAAATTCTATAGTCAGGGGGTGGATGGCTCAGTCAGTTAAGTGTCTGCCTTTGTCTCAGGTTATGATCCTGGGACCCTGGGATCCAGCCCTGTGTCAGTGGGGAGCCTGCTTCTCTCCCCCTCTGCTTATGTGTGCATGCTTTCTTTCTCTCCCTATGTTTCTCCCTCGCAAATAACTAAATTCTAAAAAAAATAAAATAAAATTCTATAGTCAGGAATGGAATCACAGAGCTGTAAATATAAACTGCCCTACAAGACAAAGGAGGAAAGACTCTGAGGGAAGCTTAGACACTGGTGGGACCATCAGGAGCACAGAGGGCAAAGCTTCCAGCCACAGAGGGTTATTCTCAGGCCTTGAAGCATAATGAAATTTTCCCTGATGGGTTCTGAACTTGCTGGGGTTTGAACAACCCCATTTCCATTTCTCTCCCTTTTGGAAGGGGAATATCTACTCTATACTCATCCCACTATTGTATTTCAAAAGTAGATAACTTGTTTTCTAGTTTCAGATAAAGAATTTTGCCCCAGGATGGATCAAACCCTGAGTTTCACTCATATCTGATTTAGATGATTTAGATAATGAGATCTGAGAACTTTTGACTTTATATTTAGATGAAATTTTGGACTTGGGAGTTCATGGTGTGATAGGTTGAGGATTTCATGAGTATTAGAATGAGGTAAATGTATTTTAGATTTAGAACAGATATGAATTTTTAGAGGTCATAGGGCAGATCATAATGGGTTGAATTGTAGCCCCCAAAAGATACTTCTACCTGAAAGTTGTAAATATGACCTTATTTGAAAAAAGGGTCTTTGTAGATATAACTAAATTAAGAATCTCAAGATGAGATTATCTTGGGTTTACCTCAGGCCCTAAATTTAAAAACAGGTATCCCTACAGAACAACAGAAATACAGAGACACAGAGGTGAAGACAACATGGAGGTGAAAGGAGAGTTCGATGCTATGTAAGCTATAATACCAGGAATACCCAGTGTTGTCAGAAGTCATCAGAAACTAGGAGAAAGGTAAAGAACCAATCCTCCCTCAGTGGCTCTAGAAGATAACAGCCTTACTGACACTTCTATTTCAGACTTCTGACCTCCAGAATTGTGGGAGAATATATTCCTGTTGCTTTAAGCCACTGTGGAAATTTGCTTAAGCATCTAAAGGAAACTAATCTATAGGGGCAAAAAAGAAAACTGGATAGATTTATTAGTAGTATACCATACACTCAAATGAAAAAAAAAAGTTCCATATTTATCTTCTCACTAAAATGATCCAAAACAAATGTTCAAGCAGATTCCAATCCACCACACTTTCAACAGTCACAGAAACAGTTCCTGTTCTGCTTATGCCTTGGAAAAGTTGAAATTTTATATTCATCTCTTTATTTTACACTAAACAACTTGGATGCCTTAACAGGGCACTGAATTATTTATCAGAAAAGAGAAAAGCTGTGTTATTCTTGACAGTAATGAATAAACATTGACAAAAGAATAGAAGAGGCAGAAAAAAAAAACAAGAAAGGAAGGTTTGAAACATACATGAGTAAGGTTTGAAAACCAAAAGGATGAAATGGGAAAGTTAAGACATGATTAATAATTAATTAGAGAAAAAAAAACCTTTTTCTACTAAAATTTATAGTGTTGAGCCAAACACAGCAATGTATACAATACCTTTTTTGAACAGAATCACATGCTAAACTCCAATGTGGTATCTTAATTCCCAATTACATATACATTTTTCTTTATAACATAACATTAAGCCTAGAGAAGAAAGAAAAAAATCTACATAAAATGTGTGAAATGTAAGTAATTTTTTAAAGAACATTATACATACCTCAAAACTCAGAGGCCATTTGTTGTGAATACAACTAACAAATGCATATCCAGCAAGGGTAATAAATGTTGCAAATTAAATTGAATAATGACTCCACTGTCTAGTTGGTTTCTACATGAGAGACACACATGGGGCTTGAAAGCAAGTCAGTATTTATAATGCAATATAAGAGTGTAAGGCGTACTCTGAGATGGGATTTCTGAAATGTCACCCACACACTAATTTACTGTTATTTCCAGAAGAAAAATAAAAGCATTGAACACAAGCAATATAGACTGAGGTTAACAGAAAATCTCAATTACAAATCATATTTTTCCCTTTAAACTTTACTTTGCTCTAAGGACAACTTTGTCGGTTTTGAAGAAAGAGAAGAAAAAAATAAAAGGATATTCACTGTCTACTTAGAAGAATGCATTGGACATAGTTATAACTGGATCAAAAATTGATAACTTCAGATATGTTTCAATCTATAAATTTCTTGTTTTGCTAAAAATCCTATAAAGAAATGCTATTTTGTCAAACTTCAACTGTATCTTACTTGTTGAGAAAAGAATTACAGAAGATAGATGCCAGTCACTTTTTATAAAACACCAATCTACAAATCAAAGAAGAATTTCCAGTCTGTTGAGAATTAAATTAATTTCAAAAGTTATGTCAAGAGAAGTTCATTCAGTTTCAGATATGTATGCCAATCTAAGAGGTTCCTATATCAGAGTGAAGGTTCTACACTGGTTCCTTATGCTAATAAGCAATGTGTTTGCTTCATGAGTAGAAGTGGGTGGTGGTGGGTAGGGCAGAAATACAGGGATACGAAAGAAAGCAATGTTCGACAATACCAGACAGCAATTCCTAAATAGCATTAATCTTTACTTAGAAATGGAATATTCACACTTGTTAATTGAGTGATTGCATAAATAAAAGAATATTTTTTTCTTTTGCTATGGTAAAGATGATTTTAAAAAGTAGATCATGATAATAGCATGTTACTCATAAGTTTAAGAAAAAAACAAGCATATATGTATTGCCTTCTATGGTAGTTTCTAGTAACAGTCCATTAATAAAATGCTAAAATAAATTAAAATGACATATGTCATCTTTGCACACATGGCTTTAGAGAAAAACATAGGTAACAAAGCAACACACTCTGTATGAGATGCTACAATCTGTTATTACATGGATTTGTGATTTTGCAAGTATATTACTTGCATGTGTATATGGAATATATCAACAGATTTATTATATTTAAATCTAAAGTTATTCACTTATTTTTTAAATATTTTATTTGTTTGAAAAACTGAGAGAAAGAGCATGGGGGCTGTTGATGAGGCAGGAGAGGGAAAAGAAGACTTCTTGCTGAGCATGGAGCCAGACCCCAGGCTCGATCCCAGGACCCTGAGATCATGATCTGACCTGAAGGCAGAGGTTTAACTGACTGAGCCATCCAGGTGTCCTGATATGTAAAGTTATATATTTAATATTTATAATATATAAGTACATATTTAAATATATTATATATAAAATCAATTATATTCAACTATATATGTTAAATATGTTTAAATATTTATTTTAGGAGCACCTGGGTGACTCAGTGGTTGAGCGTCTGCCTTTGACTCAGGTCATGATCCTGGGCTCTATGCGTGTAGCCTGCTTCTCCCTCTGCCTATGTCTCTGCCTCTCTTTCTATATCTCTCCTTAATAAATAAATAAAATCTTTAAAAAATAAATGAATAAATAAATTAAAAATATTTATTTATTTTATATATCAAATCAATTACATATCAACTATAGACAATCAAATTTCTATTGGTTCTGTTTCTATGGAGAAACCTAATACACTCTGCAATCTAATTCTAGTAAATATTTTTATTTGACTTGTTTTTCTAAAGTCTACCATAGTGGCTGCATAACTGTCTATAAGATACTGATACTCTACTTGATATTCTGCTCTATATAAAAAGCCTCATCTGGTCATTTTCTGGAAGTATCTGTTTAGTAATTACCTGCAGCCAGATATTCTTTCCTGAATAGGCCTCCTAATGCATTTTCTTTCTCTGAATGCTTATATGACTATTATTTTATACCATACCTTTGATTTCCTATCTATTAAATAAAGAATAGGCAAATTGTAGTCTCTGGGCCCAATTCGGCCTGCTATTTTTATAAATACAATTTTCGTGAAATACAGCCATGCCTATCATTGTATCTGTGGCTGCTTGTGTCCCGCAACAACAGATTTGAGTAGTTGCATCAAAGATAATAATCCCAAAGCCAAAATATTTACTATTTAGTCCTTTGTAGAAAAATTTTGCTGACATGATGGAATCAAACTCCAGTTGGTTCATTTAAGTCTCTTCAAATATGCTGTATGCTTATTGGAGGAAACTCCTCCATCTCGATTTATCCTGTGTTCCCATAGGTGTAAATAGGATTCATGGCATGGTAGATGCTTAAAAATAGATGGTGACCTGATTTCTTCACTTAGAGATTGAAAAAAAAAGCAAATAGAGAAGGAAGAGGGTCAAGATATTGAAGAAGTATAATGTTTTCTTTCATTCCAAGAACCTGCTGGGTTGTATTATAGTGGATTTTTTTTCTGTTCTTTGGAAGGATTTTTCTTTTACTAAATGATGAACTGCTTTTTTTTAAGAGCAGAAATAATATTTTAATTTTTAAAATTTCCAAACACCAAGCACAGTTATCTTGTTCAGAGTAGTACTCTAATACATGTGTTTAATGAATGAATGAAAATAAGTAACCTGAGCAAATGGCCAAAGGTCAGAAACACTCTGCCTAAGAGCTCAGTGCTGTTGGACAATAAAAGGCAAGGTAAAGGATGGTGAGGTTTCAGGTTAGAAAATTAAGTAAAGGATCCCTGGGTGGCTCAGCGGTTGAGTGTCTGCCTTGGGCCCAGGGTGTGATCCTGGAGACCCAGGATCGAGTCCCATGTCAGGCTCACTGCATGGAGCCTGCTTCTCCCTCTGCTTGTGTCTCTGCCTCTCTCTCTCTCTCTCTCTCTCTCTCTCTCTCTTTGTCTCTCATGAGTAAATAAATAAAATATTTTAAAAATTAAAAAAAAGAAAAGTAAATACATTATGAAAGGCTGAGTGAGAAAAATTAAGGATGCTATCATTTAGGTGACAGAGTGATCACTGGAGAATAATAATTAAGGGAGAATCACAGGTCAAGTTGTGTTTAGATAGACCACTTTGAAAGGTTATCATTAGAATATTAGAACAATGTTATTGAATAAGAAATAGAGATTTAGCTAGAGGGACATTATGTGGTTCTTGAAGCAAACAAAATATACTACACATTCTACAAATAAGTAAATTAAAAAAAATTAAGTACATTTTAAAAGTTCTTTACAAATTTATTTATACAACTAAATAAATAACTCACCCACATAGAATATATAGGGGAGGTAGAAGCACATTACTAGAAGTTCTGGAAATGATTGAGTGATTCAGAACAACTTCCTATTTCTGTAATCTCTAACCACAAATCATACTTCATCCATATAAGTTACAACTTCCTGAATATGTCCCCAGAGGAAACTTCATTAACTGCCATATGAGTAGCAAACAAAAGTATGAATCTCCATATTAATAGAGCATATTTATTTAACTTTATTTTATTTTTAAGAGGTTTTTATTTATTTACTTTTTAGAGGGAGAGAGCATGCACATGAGTGGGGAGGAGCGGAGGGAGAGAATCTTCAAGTAGAATCCCTACTGAGCACAGAGCCCAGGTAGGGCTTGATCTCACGACCCACGAGATCACCACCTGAGCCGAAACCAAGTCAAACGCTTCACTGAGCCAGCAAGGTGGCCCGATCTAATTTTATTTTATATTTGAAATTTCCCAAAGATCAGTTTGATCCCATAACGATGGCAATGCAACGGACAAGCAGATGTCAAATGACTGAGAGATAAATTAGAGCCTTTCCTTAACGTGGCAAATTACTACATATTGGAGTTTTCTCCAATTTATGCACATTGTACGCCCACAAAAATATACTTCTTTTACAAAAATTGTATTCAAATGTGAGATATGAACAATACAGTAGAAGGATAAGGGGCGTTGGGATCAGAGTTGGGTGCAATTTCCAGCACCATCCGAGCTAAATTGTGTTATTTTTTGGTAAATCATTAACTTTTCTGTGCCTCATTTTTCTCATCTAGAAAATTATGATATATCTACTCAACTATATTCTTGTATAAATTAAAGATAATGTATGTAAAATCAGTGTAACTAAACGGTAAAGTTCCATATAGGTTATTTGAGAGCACATTTTAAAATCTATTCAAATTTAATTGCACATAAGATATAGTTGTATTAGCGATAAAAATACACATCTATATAATAGATAAACCAGTTTTCATAAAAGATGTTCATATATGTTGCAATTGTAAAAAATGAATGCAATCAGCATTTGTTTACTTTCAAAGATCAAGTTCTTTACTAATAATTATGAAAAAGGCAGAGAATGTTGAAAATGAGGTTTCAAATACTACTTATTTCCTACATTTTCTTTGTGTTCTCAAAGGAAGAAAAAGTGTGGGTCCTCTGGAAGTCATGGTCACACCTAAAACAATGTTTTAATTGACCTGCTATGTACATGAAGAACAACTACTGTTTGCTGTCATGACACCTGCTTTGCAGGTTTTTAGCCTCTGTAAGACATTTGCTAAAACCCAGTTTTATTTCTAATCTTTTGAGCTTTCCTTTATATTTCAGATCTGAAATCACCGTTTTCATGTGAACTGGTATGAGAACCCTGTGATATATTTTCAAAATGAAAATAAATGGCTAAACTTTTGATCATAATCTCATTAGAAAAGTTCAAATATCCACAAAAGAGAGAAATGTTTACTTCCTCCCACTACCTCGAAAAGTCACTCTCTAATTATTTCCAGTTTGTAGCCAATTAGCTGAGTAGCTTGAATCACTGAACTAATCATGAAATCTGATTACCCGTTCAATGCTTGTATAGACCTGCTACATTTAGTTCAATGCTGCATCAGTCCACATCATTATCCCCAACCAACTACTGTCCAAAGAAACGCCAGATTATATTTTTCCTCGCCAAGATAACAGGAAAAGGAAAAGATAAAGGAAAAGATGGCATTATGGTGATTCATTTTATATAAGGGAAAAATTATTAAACCTGCATCTACTTCATGTACATATTCTAATAATATAAACGTGACTCAAAATTGCATTTTGTTTCTTCTCAAAACACATTAGAAAACGAAGCAGTTGCAAGGTAATGACTTTGTACTATTAAAAATGTTGATATCATGTGATATTAATACATTTAAGTTTGTGATTTGGTTAGTGGATACTTTTATTTTGTAGAGAAGAGGGATTATAAAGTACAGGGAATGGGAAAACTATACTAATATACATAGAAATAGTCATTTTTAAAAATATGGTCTTAATGGATTTTATTTTTATTGCACCTAAAATTTCTTATTTGTAAACACTGGAGGCTTTGGGGGCAACATGAGAGTATGTTGTTGAGGTGAAGAAAGAAGGTGGTACTTTGTAAGAGGACATTCCATTTTCTCAGCTCCTGTTACACATGCTCATTTTAGGTCACTACCAGGCTGTGCAATGTGCACACTTGTAATTACATACTTGACTCTTTTAAGGGCTATCACGTCACTCACATAACTGTTTCTAAACTCAAATCTTGTTATTCCACTCTGGTTACAATTTCTCCATGATGAAGCTGCTTCACACACCATCTGGAGGTGTCTGTTTAGTGGCTAGACTTGTGTTTTCTGTAGGCCACTTTGGCTGCTCAGTGTTAGACTGAATATAAGATTAACAAGTCAGAAGCCAGAGAGACCAGAGAAGCACTGTCAAATGGAAGTATAATAGAACCACAGAGGTCATTTTAAAATTTGATACTAGCCATGTTAAAAAAGTAAAATGAAAGAAGTGAAATTAATTTTAAGAATACAGTTTATCTCACATAGTAAAAATACTATCGTTTCAACATTAAAGCATTATAATACTGTTAATGAAAGAGTCTATATTCTTTTTTTAAAATACGATCTTTATCTCCAGTATGTAGTTTGTGCTTTCAGCTAGGAGCTACATGTACCAGCCAGAAATTTAAGTTAGCAGTCCTGTGGCTAATGGCTACTTATACTGGATAGTCAGAACTTAAAGCCTGCTCTAATATCTTAAAAGAAAAAGGTTACAGCCCTAGCAGATAAGCTGTAGCCAGAATGAGGTAAGAGTGAGGCAGTAGGTGAAATTGGTGGGTCTTAATAACTTATTGGAGGTCATGGGTGAGTGGGAAGGAAGAATCAACACCCTTTCTTGTTAAGTTACTGTCAACATTATGGGAAAAGAAAGAGAAAATCATAAGCAAAATATCAAATTGTTAAAACAAATAAAAATATATTAGATATTACACAAGCAATCATTTTACCTTATGGGTGGAAAAAATCATTCATACAAATAGAAGATATATGGAAAGGAGAATTGTTTCATGAGTAGTTTGGGAAATGATTTTGTAAACATTTAATCACAGAATGATCACATATCTCTGTAATTTTTATTCAAAGATAATTATCATTCACATAAATTACTACTTTTGGAAAACATGTCCACTTGCGAAGTTCTGTAACTGTCATTTTGTTTTAAGGTTGTGGACTAAAATACAAATTTTCTAAGTAGTAGCATCTATTGATTTGGTTTTATGTAAAAAATGTCATGAAGAAAAACCCATCTGATAACAGCATCAGTGAAACAAAAATACAAAACTCCAAATAATAAAGTTTAAAATTAAGATTTTTTTGGCTTCATTTAATAATGTTTTACCTAGTAGGGTTTTTTTTTTTTACAATTTATGGATATTTTGATACCCATTGTTGGATATCAACACTGTTGATATAACAGTAGTGTAGTAGTAGTAGTAGTAGTAGTAGTAGTAGTAGTAGTAGTAGTAGATATAAAAGTAGTAGTGTTAATATAACAACACTACATATGAAATTATGACAGGGAATGAATGTTGAGACAAAGGACTATAACTAGAAAGGGAATTGGAGTGAGTTGAGTTTAATTTTCAGCACCAACATAGTCTGCCTGTGTGGCATTAAGCATTTATTTGAGAGAGGAAGGAGCATTATGAGCAGGAACAGGGGCTTTTTGCAATGGGTGCAGAGGGAGCAGCTGACTGTGGGCTCGATCCCAGAACCCTGGGATCATGACCTGAGCCAAATGCAGACACTTAACCAAGCATCCCAGCATTAGGCATATTATTTAACTTTCTTGTGCCTCAATTTTTCCATTTGCAAAATGATGATATACTACCTATTCCACAGAATTCTTTTTTAAATTAGAGAAAATACATATAAAACATCTACTGGTTTAACAAATGTAGAACACATAAGTATCTCCCAAAATATTGTAATACTTATTCACATGAATAATAATTTCTGAATCAGTGTAGCTTTTTATATAAAAATAAGATTAACATCAAAAGAAAAACTTGATAAGTATTCTCATAGATAATTTGAGAAATTTTAAAATTTCTTTAGGCAAATACATATAAATATGTCAGTGTTATGGTTTTCAAAGTATACAGAAATACCTATCTCTGAATTACATGGAAGAATCAATTTTTATACATTGTCCCTGAATAATGTTAGTGGGAAGGAAAAATATTTTAAGGCAATCAAATAAAATCTGTATCTTCTTCTAAAGAACCAAAGTTCTTTACCAATATTATTGGCAAAGCGATTGTGCCAAAATGAGAGAAACTTGAAGGTGTTCTTTTCAATCCTACTTGTTTTCTCGTTCTTCTTTCAGGTGCCAAAAAATGAAAATCAAGTTTCTCTATACTCTTTTTTAGTAATCTAAACATATTTTTCCTTTCATTCTTCCTGTGAACAAACCCACACAATTTTTTCTATATTGAACTCTGAATCCATTACTGCTTTATTCAGCCCAAGCTGAAGTATTTGTAATAAACTTGTAATTAAAAAAATCCACTAGATCAGCATTGATTAAAATCATCCAAAACTATAAAATCCAAACCATCATTGATTTAAAAAAAAAATTAACATCTCAATCCATCATGGTCTAACACTTTTAAAAATACAGTAACAATGATGTGTAGAAAAAAAATAAAGATCTATGATATATAAGCTCAAGATGTTTCATCCCTTGAAGTCAATGGTCTTATTAAATTTTAATATTTTCAGAACAAACATAATGGTGAAACAACTAAATATATCCATTGCTTGCTGAAACTATGAGTAATCAACATAGAAAATATTATGCAACATATTTTGATATTCTAGAGTCTTAACTAAAGGGAAATTTTAAGGGTTATAATGAATCTCCATGTTAAATATTTGCAAACACACTTTTAATGAAGATCATTATATAAACAAACAGACATTAATATGACAAATGAACTTGCTTCTCACTTTTTAACTTTCCTAATCTAGGATGCATCAATAATAGCACTGCTCACAGAAAATAAATGTATACCTAAACTCAGTGTCTTGTTTTAATAACCCTCGTAATAGAAAACTAGTGTCACAGTTGCATGTTGATGAATAGAAGAGATTTTAAAACAATTTCAGTGAGCTCAGATTATTCTTTTATTTTTTTTTCCCAAAATGTAGCAGGTGATGCTCTGCTTTTAAAATTCATTATCAGGGATCCCTGGGTGGTGCAGCGGTTTGGTGCCTGCCTTTGGCCCAGGGCGCGATCCTGGAGACCCGGGATCGAATCCCACACCGGGCTCCCAGTGCATGGAGCCTGTTTCTCCCTCTGCCTGTGTCTCTGCCTCTCTCTCTCTCTGTGACTATCATAAATAAATAAATAAAATTCATTATCAGTCTTTCGTTAGGAGCTATTCCCCATAATTTATCTTATAAATTTATTTTATTTTTTAAATTTTTTTTAATTTTTATTTATTTATGATAGATATCAAGTCATACAAATAACTAAATGATTAAGGTTTCTCATATTTTTAATTCTTTTGGGTTTCATTTAACAAAAAACCTCAAAATAACACATGAGTACTGCTTAGTTCACTATCGGCTACAATTCATCATGCAAGATCATCAATACCTAAATAAATCTGTTTCCTGTTCAGTGAGAAAAGTCCCTGATCAAGTGCTTTGAACGCTGCAGCAATGGTAAATTACTCAAACGTTTTTTAAAAGATTTTATTTATTTACTCATGAGAGACAGAGAGAGAGAGAGAGGCAGAAACATAGACAGAGGAAGAAGCAGATTCCCTGTGGGAAACCCAATGGAGGACTTGATCCCAGGACTCCGGGATCATGCCCTTAGCCTAAGGCAGACGCTCAACTACTGAGCCACCCAGGTGTCCCACTACAAACATTTTATTTTTTGTTTTATTTTATTTTTTTTAAAGATTTTATTTATTTATTCATGAGAGACAGAGAGAGAGAGAGAGGCGGAGACACAGGCAGAGGGAGAGAAGCAGGCTCCATGCAGGGAGCTTGACGTGAGACTTGATCCCAGGTCTCCAGGATCACACCCCAGGCTGAAGGCGGTGCTAAACCGCTGGGCCACCAGGGGGGCCCCCACTACAAACATCTTAAAAACATTTTTAATTTTTGTATCATCTTGTCATGACTCTAACAAAAAATTAATTTCATAGTACCAATTCATAGACCACACTTGAAGTCCTACACAATTGCATAGCTCTTCTAAACTTGATTTTATTTGTATGACAGATAGAGAACATCGGGTGAGATTTAGTGTAGAGCAACAGATGGAACTCACATTTATATTATGTTATTTATAAATGTGGATAATTTCAAAATGTCCATATTAGAATGAAGGGGTTTGGCAAACTATCATTTGTTTGCTATTTTGAGAATTCCTCTTGGCATGTGACCACTTATCCCACTGGGTTGGATCACCCTACTAAGGATGAGATTGATTGATTGATTGATTTATAAGATTTTATATATTCTATCTATTATCTATCTATCTATCTATCTATCTATCTATCTATCTATCTATCTATCGAGAGACCACACTGGTGCACCAATCAGGGGAGGGGCATCGGGGGAGACAGAGGGAGAGGGAGGAGAATCTGGAGTAGCCTCTGCATTGAGCTGGGAGCCCAAGCTGGGGCTTATGACCCTGAGATCACATCCTGCGCCAAAACCAAGACTTGGAAACTTAACTGACTGAGCCACCCAGGCGCCCCAAGGATGAGATTTATTTTTTAATAAACTTGATAAACTTAATCAAACTAAGCATCAATTTCTCAAATGGCAAAAATAAAACAATTAAGTTACAAGCTCCAGGTCCTTAGTCAAGGGGAGCTGATCCATGGATTGGGGGAGTACAGTGGCATAAACAATGGTACATGCTCCTTAACAATTTTGGGCAAGTTTTACGGAGGGTTAAAAGCAGCAATGAACAGACAGGCTAGGGATGCATGCCTGTCCTTATTTAGAAAGATCAAGGGGCAAGTAAATAAGTATGAGACCCAGAGCTGGCTTGGCATTTGGCGATTGGCTGACTGGCTATACCGCATTTACAGGAACATGAATGTCCAGTTTGCTGACTTGGCACTCTGGGCAGGAGTGGCTACATCTACGGCCTAGAAAGTTATTTCAACAAGACACTATCTTTAACTCCAACTAACTTTCATCCAATTATTCCTTGAAAATATAGAATCATTTCCCTCTACCAGTAAAATACATTAAAGCCCATATTTTATTTAGAATGAATTCATAACAATAGACTGTAAAGAAGACTGCATGTTGGTAGCCAGAACTTAAAATATATCTTAAGGCATTTTTTTTTTCTGGCTTTGAGATGGGTTCTGATTCAGGTTCACCATTCTCTACTTATATAGCTCTGAAAAAATTCTTCTGAGTCTAAACAGCTACACAAGAAAGGTTGAAATAATACACAGGATTCTTTTGTATGTTTGAAGCAATACACATAAAACACTTTGACTTGTCTTAGAATATAAAACAACTTCCATAAGTGGAAATCTTCACCATAATATTTATTTAAACGTTATTTCCATGTTGAAACCTCTGCTTACGTAACAGCTTCATGTGGTCAGTTTTTATTTCTCTGGATCTTAACCTTGAAGAATAACTGCCCCAAACTGAGTTGATCTAAACTGTTCACAGCAATGTTCAACTGGCCATGAATATATCATTAATATTTTTTCTAGGTCCATAATTACCAACTAGTATTTATTTCTCTCCTTTCATGAACTGGTTAAACATCAAGTCCTCTATATTCACATTATTATTTCTGTGCTCAACCTCATAAGGAAAGTATCATCTTCTGTAGTTGCTATTTTAGTATAACCCACATGTCAAGTTTCCATGATAGGATCAATTTTAGGGCTGCCTGACTCCGTGGTGTGTGCTCTTTCCATATCCTACACTACTACCAAAAAGCAGTGTGAAAATGGGGAAGAAGCAAACTTAGATCTCTAGGTTGACATCAATTTGGACTTTTGCAGCTTTTAAACCATGCCCAGCACGGAGGATTTACTTAAGTAAAAAAACTTCTGTTTTTGACATATTGGAGGATAAAATCAAAGTCAAATATATTGTATTGATTTTATTGTGCATTCCAAGATGTTTGAAAAACATATGAAGGCTATTATAACTGCATATATACAAGCCACTATCTTAATAAATAAAACAATGCTAATAGAATTGAAGATCTTTGTGTACATTTCCATAATCACAAAAACCTCCAATCCCTTTTGAGCTCACAATTCTACTGAATTGGAATTTGTTATAGCTACATGTTTAATATTTTGATTACATTTATATTTATTTAGGTACAGTATGTGGTATCATATTATAAAGGAATTACCTAACCCTAGCTCTTAGCTAATTATAAAATTTCAGATTTTAAATTATACCTTCCAGTCCACAAAAATATTGTTTCTTGCATCCATTATTGTGATTGAATAGTTAACTATTTTCCTTGTAAATAATCTGCCTTTTCCTCCATTCTGGCTGTCTTGGTGTTATATAGTTTCACTGTGATATATTTAAGTACATTATTTCTTGTTATTTATCCTTCTTGTAATTATGCTTCCTGAATAGTACTGTCTTCCATCAACTAGAGAATTCTCAGATACCCTTTTCAAATAAATATGTGCTCATACCCTTTCTCACTATTACATTCTTCTTGGATTCCAATCAGATGTATATTAAGTCTTCTCATTATATTCTCAATGTGCATAAGACTTCTTAATAGCTTCTTTTTTTTCCTTTGTGCTACATTCTGGGTCATTTATCCATATGTATTTGCCAGGACATTAATTCTTTTTCATAATGTTTTTAATTTGCTTGGTAATATATTGGTTAGTTTTCAAATATGCCAACTTGTTTTTCAAAGTTGTGTTCATGTTTTTTTATTCATAATATTATTTCCTTAAATACATTTTATAAGCATCTGCAATCCTAATTCTGCATTTTATTCTTTCCGTTGTCTGTTCTATTGATTCTCTCACTGTTTCAATTGACTTATAATTTCTTTTTTAGAGCTCCTATTTCAGCTGATTTTATTTGAAAAAAAAATCCAAAGTAGGGTAAACTTGAGTTTTCCCTAGAGGATATTTATATTTGTTTTCTTTTGTGATCGCTAAGGCTGTGCTTCTCAGGCTTTAATGTATGTAGTAGGTAGAATAAAAGCCACACAAGGATGTTTATATCTTAATTGCCAGAACCTATGCATATGCTACCTTATATACCAGAGGGTGTCTTTGCAAATGGGGTTAAGTTAATGATACTAGATTTTGCAGGTAGGCCCAAAGTAATTACACGTTCTTATAAGAGGAGAGCAGGAGGGTCATAGTAAGGGAAGGAGATTTGATGAATGAAACAGAGAGGAGAAAATGAGAGAGGATTGAAATGTTACATTGCCGGCTTTGAAGATGAAGGAGGAGCTACAAGCCAAGAAATGCAGGCAGCTTCTAGAAGCCTGAAGAGGCAAAGAGATGTTTTCTCCCCTAGAGTTTCCAGTAGTAATATGGCCTTCCATCACCTTTATATTACAACTTCTGAAAAAAAAATAAAATAAATAAAAAATAAAAATAAAAAATAAAAAAGAACTTCTGATTTTCAGCAAGACAATAAATTTGTGCTGTTTTCCACTAACTTGGTGTTTATAACACTTTGTTCTACTAAATTTGTTATAGCATCAATAGGAAGCTAAGGCAATGTGCATGCAAATCACTTTGGGATCTTGTTAAGAAACAGAATCCGACAGCAGACCTGGGAAAGTGTGAGAGTCTGTATTTCTAACAAGTTCCCATTGTCATTGAAATTAAAACCTCAAACATTGTGTGAAAGCAAAGTATCTTTTAGCATATCCTTTCTTGGAGATGAGGTACCTAGTTTTGTGAAGAGGTCTCATTGAACTTTTCTCCTGCTATAAATTCAATGATTTGTCTCTGTCCCCTGAAGAGGCACTAAATTTATGGTGTTAGCAAATGTAAGAAAAGCCTTTACCTCGATAATTTTCTGTTTACTTTGCTGGCTTCAGCTCCTCTGTCATTTATGGTCTTTATACTTTCTTGCTATCTCAGCTATGCATTCGTGAGAATATTTGTTGCATTTTATGCAGGATTTCTAGTTATTTTTGTAGCAAAAGAATATTTAATCTGCTATCTCTTAAAAGTAGAAGTCTTCATTTATATTTGCAAATTTGAAAATTGTCTACTCATTTCTCAATGAACATCTCCTCAATGACTTCTGTTTGTTTTGGGGTGATTCTTGCTTCTATAGCCAATTAATTGCTAATTAAAACCTGATGTCCTACATAATATTTAAGAGTGGTTTTAGGGAGTAAAAGTCAGTATCAGAGAAATGAAGTGGTTAAAATAGTTTATATACAGAGAGAGAGATAGATAGCTTTAGATGTTTGGACTAAAGAAGGAAAGCCAGTGGGTAAATAGGGAAATCTACATTTTCTGTTAAGTCTCAATCACTGACCTAAACTCTGTGGATGCCATGAGTCATAAAATATATATATCCTGATTTTAGACAAGAGAAAACTCAGACTCAGAGAGCTAAAAAAAAAAAAAAAATCTTTTAGAGAACCCTTCTAGACATGTACTGTTGGACCCTGGCTCACGGGTGCCAACGTGGCCCGGTGGACGCCCCAGAGACCCAGACCCCAGACAGGCAGATGCAATCAGCAAGAGGGTTTATTGAACGTTTGCGCAAACGGGCTCTCCGCCTCCGAGGAGGAAAAGAGCCCCGATTAGCAATTACAGGGATCTTTTAAAAGGCAAAAGGAAAGAAACTGCCTAAAGACAAAAGAACCCTGGGAGTCGCGTAGCATCCAGGTTGATTTCGGGGAGGGTCAACATGAACCTATTCAGGGACATTCCAGTCAGGGTGTGTGTGGGGGGAAACGTTTTTCTTATTGTAAACAGAATGCTTTTAGTTGCTAAAATTTCAGGAAGAAGACTGGATGGGCTGCCTCTGGGTTAGGGCTGGCCCTACTTACAAGGGGGGAGGTTTCTTCAGTACATTTATACATTTAAGAACTTATACATTTAAGAATAACACTAACATTTATTAAGCTTCTGGTTGAGTCAAGATCAGAAGGAAACAACACCCTACAGCTTAAAAGGCAAAGAGTCAGTAATGGAATTCAGGATTTTCTGAGACCAAGCCTATGCTCTTTCCACCATTCCGTGTTACATCTACAGTTATCCAAAATAGACTGATTTTGAATACTGTGTAAAATTCTACTTAAAGTTTACTTAAACAGTGAGACAGTCTCTTTCATATGCTGGCAGTTGAAAAGTTAATTGGGGAAAATACAAAATATATCAGAAACAATTTGTCAAGAGCACAAGTGTATCACTTATTTACATGAGCAAATAATCGCTTTTAGGATACAAACATACACACAAAAACAAAATGGCATACCTGCACACTCCACTGCTGATTGTTACTATTTTATGTTAATGAGTCACAAATTCCTAACCTAAACTTCTCAACATACTGTACATTTAATTCCTCCAAAGAGCCTTACATTTTCTTCCCCTTCATCAATCTCAGATTACTTCACTTCATTGAAAAGATTTAAGTCATTAAGCACAAAAATTTTTAAATTCCCCTGCTCAATGTTACATACTTTACACACTAAAAACATCCTGAAGTCACAAAGGATCAAGTACCACCTTCATTTGAAAGCCAGTCCCTCCACATGTGTCCTTAATCCTGACACTTTCTGTCTCCCAGAGATTAAGTTGTATTGATTAGTATTGCAACCGTTTTTTTACCTTTGATTTCTCCCTCTGACATCTTTCCTCTGTTAGTCATGCTTAAAACTCATTCAAAAAAACTAAATTCTCCTTTCCCTTCTATGCCATGTGGTCTGCAAGGTATTGTTTTATCCTCTTCTCTTTTCACTTACACATCACAAAGAAAAAAAATACCCTGTCATGTCACCTGAATTTACTTCTCAATTTATGATACGGATAGTTTCTATTCTTAGAAAAGAACTGACATTTTTCTTAACATAATTGAATGGCCAAATCTAATATTTTTTCATCCTTATATTAATAAAATTTGCTGTTATGTTTGGCAGCACTAATCACTCCATTCTTGAAAAAGTGTCCACTTTCCTCTCATGGCTGCTTCTAAGTTACTCTTGGGAATTAGCGTACCTTAGTTTTCCATGGATTTCTGTGTTTAAGTCATTGCTTTTATCATCCATCATACTTCAGCAGTTTAGGTGATCACTTCTACTCATAACTTCAACTTGCTCTTGAATGCTGATGACTCATAGACCATATCTTCTATCTGTCTTCTCCCCACCAAGCTTCAGTTATGCTCTCTCACTGCCTGATGGTCAATTACCTCTGAATGCCCTACAAGTACTTCACATTGTCCACAATTCAAAATGAAATTGATTTTCTTCCCCTACGGGCTCCTACTTCATACATCAGTCAAGAGTGCCACCATTCATCAGTCTCCATCTCAGAATTACCCTTGACTACTCATCCCCCTCCCTCAAAATTGATTCATCAACATTCTTTATTAGTTAAAATCCAATCAGGAGACAGAAACTACACAGCAATTTGAAATGGGAAACATTACTGTAAAGAATTATCAACTATATCAGGAGAATAAAAGGCAAGGATAACTCAAATAAATAAATAAATAAATAAATAAATAAATAAATAAATAAAAATAAAAATTAAAAAACCCAGGGCTGAGGGAGAATATCCAAGAAAAAAACAAACTTGGAAATAGTTTTTTCCTAAAGACTGAGTTTCAGACCTTGTTGGAAAAGGTAGGGTGGCAACTCATCAGTTGGTCAAAAAATTCTGTGGCTTGAATTTTTGGGCCAGAGCTCTTTGCAGTTTCCACGAAAACTGCAAACACCTATCTAGGTGGTAAGAATCCTGGCTGAGATTTTCAAGCAGGAAACCTGTAGGGTGCAAAGGACCATTCTCATGGAAAAATTCACCACAAGGGCCATGGCTTTAGTTGCTGATTAATGGCTGGGTAGTGTGAGACCTGAGGTATATGGAGTCAGTATTAGGTGTTTCTTGACATATCTATGGGATTCAGGTTGACCAAGATACATAGATGGACAGATAGTGGGAGTCAAGGCCTCAGGAGCATATACTGAATACATAGCCCAAGGCCTGGGGAGCACAGTGTCCTTATTAGCAAGACTGTAGTACGGTGGTAACCAGGTCAGAAATGGAGCTGTAAACTTACCAAGGGACTGTATACTCTGGGTGCGCAGCTGCATGACAGGAGAAAGAAGAAGCCAAGAGATGCAAACTGAAACTCAGAAGAGAAATACTCTCCTCTTTCAGTTTCCTTCCTATCCCCTCTACTTCCTATGCTTAACATTATGTTCACTATAAAGGAAAACTGTGAATAGGCTCCAACTCTATTATTACAGAACAGATAATAAAGGATGAATTTGGCGCTGTGAGGCAACACATACCTTAAGTGCAAATAACTGTCAAATGTATATTTTGTAAGCATATCTTTACTTTGGATATTAATACCCTTTCTTCTATCACTATCATTATTTAAACTTTTACCACCACCTAGATTTAAAATCTATTCTCTCCTAATACAACTAAATGACCTACTCAAATGGGAATTCCAAATCACTGTTCTTAGAAATCTACAAAATAATAGTCATCATTCATAAATGAACACCAAACATATTCATCCAGCAACTAAGCTCCTTCGTCTATTTTTGAAGCCATATTGAAGAAACCTCCCCCCTTGTAAGTAGGGCCAGCCCTAACCCAGAGGCAGCCCATCCAGTCTTCTTCCTGAAATTTTAGCAACTAAAAGCATTCTGTTTACAATAAGAAAACCGTTTCCCCCCCCACACCCTGATTGGAATGTCCCTGAATAGGTTCATGTTGACCCTCCCCAAAATCAACCTGGATGCCATGCGACTCCCGAGGCTCTTTTGTCTTTAGGCAGTTTCTTTCCTTTTGCCTTTTAAAAGACACCTGTAATTGCTAATCGGGGCTCTTTTCCTCCTCGGAGGCGGAGAGCCCGTTTGCGCAAACGTTCAATAAACCCTCTTGCTAATTGCATCTGCCTGTCTGGGGTCTGAGTCTCTGGGGCGTTCACCGGACCACGTTGGCAGCCGTGAGCCAGGGTCCAACATTTGGGGGCTCGTCCGGGATCTGAGACGCCCCAGACTCAATCCTAAGACTGGCAGGAGGTAAGACCGAGCTCGCTAAATGTCCTATCTGTCTCGTCCGTTTGTCTGACTGGCCGGGTCTGTTTTGTGCCGGGTCTGTATTGTGCCTGCAGGACGCTGTACTCTGTATTCTGTATTTGGACCAGCGGGGGAGGCAGACGTGCCCGAGACCCCTGGTCCCCCTCCGGAGTCGGACTCCGGAGTGGTCTGGAAGAGGAACGGAGCCCCGGCACTCCCTCCTCTTCGGGGAGGGTCGTGGTTCGCGACCGCTCCCACCTGAATCTGCCGCGCCAGTCCTGTCGTTCCTGTGCGTCTGTTCGTTCCGTGTTTTTCTTCCTTTCCTGTCCTCCTCCTCACCGCTCACCCTTCTCTACACCCATGGGGCAGACTGTAACCACCCCTTTAAGCCTCACTCTAGATCACTGGAAAGAAGTCGCCGGCCGGGCACACAATCTTTCGGTCGAAGTCAGAAGACGAAGATGGGTCACCTTCTGCTCCTCAGAGTGGCCGGCTTTCAACGTCGGGTGGCCCAGGAACGGAGCTTTTAATATTGACATTATCTTGCAGCCGACCTGGGATGACCGCCAACAGCTCCTGCAGACTCCCCTCACCATGGAGGAGAGACAGCGCGTCTACTCAAAGCTCGGAAAAACGTCCCGGGGGCGGATGGGAGGCCGACCCAGCTGCCTAATGAGATTGAGGATGTTTTCCCCTTGGTTCGCCCGACCTGGGACTACGACACTGTTGCTGGTAGGGAGCGGCTGCGTCTCTATCGCCAGGTACTCCTAGCGGGTCTCAAAGGGGCAGGGCGTCGCCCCACCAATTTGGCAAAGGTAGGTGCTATAGTGCAGGGAAAAGATGAGACGCCGACAGGTTTTCTGGAGAGGTTAATAGAAGGCTATACTGGCCACCGTAGTACAGGGCTCAGGGCAGAGTAAGTCAGGACAGAGTAGGGACCTGGGAGACAAAAGAGGACCACGGGTTGAACGAGACCAGTGTGCCTACTGCAAGAAAAAAGGACATTGGGTTAAAGATTGCCCAAGGAAGGGCCAAACGCAGGGACCTAAAAAGAAGCCCATTCCTGTTTTGTCCCTAGAAGATGAAGATTAGGGGTGTCAGGGCCAGGAACCCCCCCGAGCCTCGGATAACCCTTAAAGTGGGGGGACAGCCGGTGACCTTCCTGGTCGATACGGGAGCTCAACATTCAGTTTTAACTGAGGCAAAAGGACCCTTGAGCTCTAAAACGTCTTGGGTTCAGGGGGCAACTGGAGGCAAGTTATATCGATGGACAACCGAAAGGAAGGTCCACCTGAGCACTGGGCAAGTAACGCATTCCTTCTTACTGGTCCCAGACTGCCCTTACCCTCTCCTAGGCAGAGACCTTCTTTCAAAAGTAGGGGCCCAGATACATTTTCAGCAAAAAGGGGCCACTATTACTGGCGCGGGAGGGCAGCCCCTCCAGGTACTGACCTTGCGCCTAGAGGATGAACACCGGCTGCACGAGGACTCTCCACCGTCAGTGCAGCCCCTAGATTCTGAATGGCTCACTAACTACCCTCAGGCCTGGGTGGAAATGGCCGGAATGGGACTAGCTGTAAACCAGCCGCCCATAATTATAAACTTAAAACCCTCGGCCACCCCCATATCGATCCGGCAATATTCAATGAGCAAAGAGGCCAAAGAAGGCATTCGGCCACATATACAGAGACTATTACAATTGAGCATTTTAATACCTTGCCAGTCGCCCTGGAATACTCCTCTATTACCCATAAAAAAAAAAAAAACCCGGCACAGGAGATTACCGGCCGGTACAAGATTTACGAGAGGTTAACTGGAGGACAGAGGACATACATCCCACGGTGCCGAATCCCTACAACTTGCTCAGCACCTTACCCCCAAGCCATGTCTGGTATACGGTGTTAGATCTAAAAGATGCATTCTTTTGCCTAAGATTAAGCTCTCAAAGCCAGCCTATTTTTGCTTTTGAATGGAAAGATCCTGAGACGGGATTCTCAGGACAACTCACTTGGACAAGGCTGCCACAGGGATTCAAAAACTCCCCCACTTTGTTCGATGAGGCCTTGCATCGGGATTTGGCAGATTTCCGAGTTGGCCATCCGGACCTCGTCCTCCTGCAGTATGTGGATGATTTGCTCCTGGCGGCTAGGACAGAACAGGATTGTATAAAAGGTACGGGGGCCCTGCTTGAGAGACTGGGAGAACTGGGGTGTAGGGCCTCCGCCAAAAAGGCCCAAATAGGCCAGAGACAAGTGACCTATCTGGGATATCTCCTGGAAGGAGGCCAGAGGTGGCTGATGGAGAGCCGCAAAAAGGCTGTAGCCCTGATCCCAGCACCCACTAATGCCAAAGGACTACGAGAGTTCCTCGGCAGTGCTGGGTTCTGCCGCCTCTGGATACCCGGGTTTGCGGAGATGGCGGCTCCCCTATATCCTCTCACGAAATCCAACACCCCCTACCACTCGGGAAAGGAGCAACAATTGGCTTTTGACAAAATAAAAAGGGCCTTATTGACCGCCCCTGCCCTGAGCCTCCCAGATGTAACCAAGCCTTTTACGCTATATGTTGATGAACATAATGGAATAGCCAAAGGGGTCCTAACTCAAAAACTGGGACCCTGGAAAAGGCCCGTGGCATACTTTTCAAAAAAATTAGACAGCGTGGCTGCAGGATGGCCCCCATGTCTCCGAATAATAGCCGCTGTGGCAGTCCTGGTAAAAGACTCAGACAAGTTGACTTTCGGCCAACCCCTCACTGTGGTGGCCCCCCACGCCGTAGAGACAGTCATCCGCCAGCCCCCTGATCGATGGCTCTCAAACGCCCGGGTCACCCATTATCAGGCCATGTTACTGAATTCTGAGCGGATACAGTTTGGAACGGCTACATCTCTAAACCCGGCCACCTTGCTTCCAGAAACCGAGTCCCCCTCCCTAGTAATGCATGATTGCCACCAGATCCTAGCTGAAGTCCATGGCACCAGAGGGGACTTGACGGACCAGCCTTTGCCAGATGCTGAAGCAACCTGGTACACCGATGGGAGTAGCTTTCTACGAAATGGCTGGACAGAAGCTTTCCCCACCAAGCAAGAAACCGCCCAGGTGATTGTCAAGAAAATCCTGGAAGAAATTTTCCCCCGGTTTGGACTGCCCAAGGTAATAGGGTCGGACAACGGCCCCGCCTTCGTCTCCCAGGTAAGTCAGTTGGTGGCCAGATTACTGGGGATAAATTGGAAATTACATTGTGCATACAGACCCCAGAGCTCAGGTCAGGTAGAAAGAATAAATAGAACAATTAAAGAGACCCTAACTAAATTGACATTGGAGACTGGCACTAGAGACTGGGTCCAACTCCTCCCTATGGTTCTGTTCCGAGTCCGGAACACTCTCGCGCGCCATGGGCTAACTCCTTACGAGATTCTCTATGGAGGTCCCCCACCAGTAACGGACTTACTAGATTCTGCTCTTGACCCTCTTGCTAACACTCCCGGTTTACAGGACAGGCTAAAGGCGCTCCAGATTATCCAGCACCAGATCTGGAAACCCCTTGCGGCTGTCTACCGCCCCGGAGACACAACCGGCCCACACCCGTTCCAGATCGGGGACTCCGTCTACGTCAGGAGACATCAGTCCAGGACGCTTGAGCCCCGCTGGAAGGGCCCATATACTGTACTACTGACCACCCCAACTGCCTTAAAGGTAGACGGCATTGCTGCTTGGGTCCACGCCTCACACGTCCAGCGCGCCCCATCAACGAGCACCGCTGACGCCAGCCAGGACGGACCGGACGAGCCACTCCAATGGAAGCTCCACCGCACCCAAAACCCGCTCAAGATAAGACTTACAAAAATTGTTCAATGACAGTTGTTATATTCCTACCTCTCCTAGCGCTCTTCACCTCCGCCAAAGGTGACCCTCATGCCCTCAAAAGGTTAACCTGGCAGGTACTAACGTCTGGGGGTGACGAGGTCTGGTCTATAACTAAGACCGCCCCGTGGGAACCTGGTGGCCTAACCTATATCCTGACCTATGCAAGCTAACCATAGGGGCCCCTAGCCCATGGGACCTAGAGGGATACTTCGACACCTCTAGAGCCCCTAACCAAGAAAGCCCTCCAGGGCGACTGGGATTAGACCCATGGGGAGGATGTGGCACGCCTGACAGAAGGGCCATGCTAAGCACTCTTCCCTTTTATGTCTGTCCCGGGTACCACAGAGATCGCAGGCTAAATCCCACCTGTGGAGGAGGGGAATATTTTTATTGTAAAAATTGGGGGTGCGAAACTACTGGGGATACAGAATGGAGGCCCTCCTCCTCCTGGGATTATATCACTGTCAAGGCTAACTATACTCACCGGACATTTAGCAAATGGAAAACCCTTAATTATGGGCCCTGCCAAGGGTGGTGTCATCCCCTACGGATATCCTTCACGGAGCCCGGAAAAAGGGCTACTTACTGGGCCAATGGATATACGTGGGGACTCAGGTTATACAAAGAAAGAACAGATGATGGTTTTATATTCAGAATTAAACTAAAAATAGAATCCCCAGACCCCATGGCGATCGGGCCTAACCGGTCCTCGGGAACAAAGAGCTGCCCCGGCCCTAGCCGCAGGGAGTGCCGCACCCACTAACTTCGCGGTCACTCCAACCCCTGGGTCGTCACCCGAGACGGGACAACGACTGTTTAATCTTATCATAGGGGCATTCCTGGCCCTTAATCGAACCAGCCCCGATGTAACTAAATCCTGCTGGCTCTGCCTTGCTTCCCCTCCCCCTTATTAGGAGGGAATTGCTACTTCAGGGACCTATAATAACATCACTAGCACTCAGGGATGCACACCCGACTCCCAACCACAATTCACCCTTACAGAAGTTACAGGACAGGGAACCTGCATAGGAACACCCCACCGGGGCTACCAGAGACTCTGCAACACTACCACCCCGATTTTGGGGACTGATTCTTACCTGGAGCCCCAGCCGGGAACTTGGTGGGCATGCAACAAAGGCCTCACCCCCTGTGTGTCGGCTAAGGTTCTAAATAGCTCAAACGACTTCTGTGTCATGGTGCAGATCATACCCAGGGTGTTCTATCACCCTGCTGAAACTCTAGAAAATCAGTATGATAAACATCCTACCCGTTTTCGGCGCGAACCTGTCTCCCTAACCTTAGCCGTTATGTTGGGACTAGGGGTCGCTGCTGGGGTGGGTCCTGGCGCAGCTGCTCTGATCCAGGACTCACAACGTTATCTAGAACTCCAAACAGCTGTAGATGAGGATCTACGGACACTAGAGCAGTCCCTTTCTAAGCTAGAACAGTCCCTCACCTCACTCTCAGAAGTAGCACTTCAAAACAGGGGAGGCTTGGATTGACTATTCCTGAAAGAGGGAGGACTGTGTGCGGCCCTGGGAGAGGAATGCTGTTTCTATGCAGACCACTCTGGAGTCATCAGAGACTCCATGGCCAAACTCAGGGAAAGGTCAAATAAAAGACAAAGGGACCGGGAGGCCCAGCAGGGCTGGTTTGAAAGCTGGTTTAATCAGTCTCCCTGGTTGACCACCCTAATCTCTACCATTATGGGCCCTCTAGTTATCCTGCTCCTGCTGCTAACTTTCGGCCCCTGCGTCCTCAACCGGCTGCTCCAGTTCATCCGAGAAAGATTGTCTATTACCCAAGCTCTGGTATTAACTCAGCAATGTCGGGCCCTCCAAACTGAAGAAATAAATGTTCCCTAAGATTTTAAGGTTAAAATCAGCCCAAACAAGAGGAGGGAATGAAGAAACCTCCCCCCCTTGTAAGTAGGGCCAGCCCTAACCCAGAGGCAGCCCATCCAGTCTTCTTCCTGAAATTTTAGCAACTAAAAGCATTCTGTTTACAATAAGAAAACCGTTTCCCCCCCCACACCCTGATTGGAATGTCCCTGAATAGGTTCATGTTGACCCTCCCCAAAATCAACCTGGATGCCATGCGACTCCCGAGGCTCTTTTGTCTTTAGGCAGTTTCTTTCCTTTTGCCTTTTAAAAGACACCTGTAATTGCTAATCGGGGCTCTTTTCCTCCTCGGAGGCGGAGAGCCCGTTTGCGCAAACGTTCAATAAACCCTCTTGCTAATTGCATCTGCCTGTCTGGGGTCTGAGTCTCTGGGGCGTTCACCGGACCACGTTGGCAGCCGTGAGCCAGGGTCCAACAATATCTCTTAGCATTCATTGGCTGTGTTTGTCAATTTGTGCATAACTAAAAATGAAACAAATTTTTAGTGGCATTGCAACAATAAGAATTGTTTTTCCCTCAAGTGTATGTGGGTTGTCTGGTGTTGTTTGATAAAATGGTGGGCATAGATAGGTGGCTTTTAGCAGTTATTTGAGGCCAGGTACACTCCCAAAATTTATTTTTCCAACAAGAGGCCAATGAGAACATATTGAACTCATAAGGGCAGAGATGCAAGAGAGAATATCAAATTGTACAAGCCCATTTTTAAGTTCCTATGTCCATCTCATGACATCCTTTCTTCAGCAGGTCATAAAATAAATCTAAAATCAAAGACCTAGGAAATGTAAGTCCCCCATGAATGGCAGCAGTGGGAGAACATATTTCTGAAAAACATAATCTATATACCACCCCTTGCATTACTTCCCACCATTAGTCATTTGCTAAAATGATATTCCGATTAGTAATATATAAGATGCCTTCCCACGCCAAAAATTCCAAAAAAGCAAAACCATCTAGGATTTTAGTTAATATCCATGTATTTGCATTGCTAAATGTATGATTTGTTATGGCTTCTGAAGTGCTGGAAATAACTTACAGACCTGTCAATGATTTCCTATTACTTATTGATCTCAGTTCAAGAACTTCTGTTATAGAAAGTATCAATAAAATTTATTCTTTCATGGCATCATGTTGACCTTTGGAGAAATTATTTATCTTTTAAATCTCTAGTGCTTTCTGCATGCTTGTCACATTCATGATGCCAACTGTAATAGCCATTCGCCCTTTCTCTTTTTACTCCATATGTCTCCTCTGGAAGCTCCTGAGCTCTGCTCGGAATCAGGGATTCTCCTTTGCACACCTTCCTCATTCTCTCTTCTCCACCTGTCTTTGGCTAGCTGGGTCCATGTACTTCATAATCCAACTCATACATTCATAAATGCTTATACATTCTTGCTGTAAAAGGACCAGGGACTTAATTACTATAAAATATTCATACTCACTGTGCTACTTTCTGGCTAATTACTGCTTACTAATAGCTACTGAAAAGAATTGTCCTTATGCAAGAAACCTAGAAGAACGGACTCTTAAAAAATTAAACAGGACTTGAAATGTTGGATTAAATATTAATTTGCCATTTTGCAAAAATATAATTTAGCCAGAAAAAATGAAGAAGAGCAAATGGAAGTAAAGATAAAAATCGTGAAGGAAACAGAATAAAAAAAGCACAGTATCCTGACAAAAGAGTTTAGAAAGATGCTTCCTGGTCTAGGCCTAGGAAGATAAAAGACGAACACTTTTATGAGACCCATCAAGAGACCCATCAAGAATTCTCTTTGATGATGGAAATCTGTATCATTTTGTCTTTTGGCCAGCTACAATCTGTCCTAAGGAGTTCTCGCTCCACATTCTCATCTATCCCTTCTGTGAAAGAAGGATCATTCATTCTATTTTGGTCTTGCTCCAAGAAAACTGCAACAGTGTTAAATGGTGATGCCTGAAAAATGGTAGGGAGACTAATTCAAATTGGAGTTCCTAGGGCCAGAACAGACATCAGATAAATGGGAACAATAAAGAAGATTTATAATCATTGTCAATCAGTTGTATTTCTTAGCACCTACTGTGTCAAGAGCCACGAGAAAGGTTATACAAGGTTAACATCCTTCCTCAACATGTTTAGATTCTCTTTTAATATGTAACTGGGTCTTAATAATTTAATAAAACTTGTCCTTTTATCTGGTATACTCAAGGTACAAAAAGGCTCAGAAAATTTTAGAATAAGTTCACCCCACTAACCTTTAGCTGATGCTTGCTCTGAGACTCTCCTTATCTAGTAACTAGTTCAGGGTCTTGGAAGGCAAAGGCCCCTATTGTATAGTCATCTCAATTCACCACCTTCTCAGCAGATTCTGCCTTTAAAAAAAAAAAATCCAGAGTCTGCTAAAGCCACAAGTGTAAACAAATAAAATAGTTTGTGAAAGTACATAAAGTTGCCTTATATTGCACTCAACTTCCTTATATCATTCTTCATGAAATTACAAAGTACATGGGGGCTGGAAGTATAAATCGCATGATCTGACCTATGATACAATATAGGAGATTTATACCTCTTTTTATATGTAAATATTACATAGAAATACATGGTCATGATTTATTTATAAAAGATTTCTTAGTGGTAGTGATTTTCAATTACTAAATTAAATTTTACATTAACACATTTTTGGCAGTTTTATGATATATCCAAATGATAAGTTTCACTTAACCGAAATTATACATTTTTTAGCACAGTCTGGATTTTGTAACAAAAGATTGTCAGATGAATGCTGATACCTGAGTATCATCAAGATTAAAAAAAGAAAAGAAAGGAACACTGAAGTATTGAAGCCATTGAATATAATAAATGTATCCTTTCTCTACTGCAGGAAGGTACATATCATAAACTAAAGGATCCTGGCAAACTTGAATCTTCATTCTGGCAGTGAGAATATGCTATCTTTTAATAAGTAAGTAAATACACACACATTCAATCTAGTTTAT
This sequence comes from Nyctereutes procyonoides, assembly GCF_905146905.1. NCBI lineage: Eukaryota > Metazoa > Chordata > Mammalia > Carnivora > Canidae > Nyctereutes > Nyctereutes procyonoides. The sequence goes on along the minus strand of NW_026575030.1, from coordinate 5,514,959 downwards.
AGATTTTTATTGAATATTTATTAAGAAAGTGAATAAAATATATAGAATAGCATATAATACCAATCCTGTAATTGCATGTTTCTGTGTATGAAAATCATGATTTGGGGTAGACAAGGTTCTAGGAAAATTCCGTATGACTTATTAATACCCTTAAGAAATAGGCAGGAATATTTGCTTTTCCTGTGATAAATACATGTTACTGCTAATTAGCGTAGATGAAACAAAAACTATTCCTATCAAACACTGTCTCTAACTTCAAATGCCAGACATCATCAGTCCTTTGACTTTTATCTTCTTTACATAAGATATTTGAAATTGCTAAGTTTATTTGTTCAAAGTGTAAAAGCTTTGGGATAAGAAGAAAAAGTGTACAATAAATACAAAACTTTTCATAGCAACTTGAAAAGATTAAATTAAAATGGAAACATCTTGCATAACTGAAATTTTATACCCATTGAGCAACACCTTCTCATTTTCCTTTCTTCTTTAGCCCTGGCTACCAAAAGAAAAAAAAAAAAAGAAAAATCCATACAAAACTGGTCAGCTAAACTGCCAGTACTAATTTACTTCTTTTTCTCCAACACTAAGATAAGATACCAAATAAATTGTGTCTAAAGGGTCACCTGAGTGGTTCCATGGTTGAGCGTCTTTCTTTGGCTCAGGGTGCGATTCCAGGATGGGCGATCGAGTCCCACATCAGGGTCCTTGCATGGAGCCTGCTTCTCTCTCTGCCTATATCTCTGCCTCTCTCTGTGTCTCTCATGAATAAATACATAAAATCTTAAAAAAAAAATCTATCTAAAAACAAGCTTTATCCTCAAGAAGCTTTAAATCTGGTAATTAAAGCCTCAAGTAATAAGTGCAATGATATCCATAAAAACAAGAAAAACTACAGACACTTAAAGGTGTATTCATCAGGCTCTGTTTCTGGTTAGAGCATAGAACACAATGTAAATTCCACAATGTGAAAAAATTAATATATCATGAGAAAGTAGGTTTTATATCAGAAATTCAAAGATTTATACAACATTCAAAAATCAGTCATTGTAATTCACCATTTGAACAGAATGTAGTATAAAACATGTGATCATAATTGATACAAAAGAATAGAAGGAAACTTTCTTAATCTGATGGAGGAGATAGACCAAAATCCTAAATTAATATCATATTTAATGGTAAAATATTAAAGTCTTTTCCATAGACGTTTTTCCCTCAAAAAATCCATTTCACAAGAATTCCTATTTTGGATTCAGCATCTAGGGAATTGAAACTCACAGATACAAATAAGTCAATTAAGATTCTTTCTTAAGATATTAGAAAATTGGGCAGCCCAGGTGGCTCAGTGGTTTAGCGCCACCTTCAGCCCAGGGCCTGATCCTGGAGGCTCAGGATCCAGTCCCATGTCAGGCTCCCTGCATGGAACTTTCTTCTCCCTCTGCTTGTGTCTCTGCCTCTCTCTCTCTGTGTCTCTCATGAATGAATAAATAAAATCTTTAAAAAAGATATTAGAAAATAAATAACATAATCACAATGATATGGGATATTAGAACTAAAAAAGAAATATTAAATTTAAATAAATAAAAAGGAATAAATATTTGAAGCCCTGTGTGCTGTATAGTATCCTCTTCCTCCAAGGAGTATATACCATCAGGTGCTGTGTATTAAGTCATCTCACTATTTAAGGGAGAGGATTACTTATTCACCAACAGGTTGAATAGGAGGTGTTCAGAACACTTAAAATACAGATATAAAAATATATATGTAAATACTAACAAATGCAATCCAAGAAAGCATCACCACCAACTATAACCTACTACAACCAATGTAGACTTATTCTGACAATACAAGGTATCTTCATATGAAGAAATCCATTCATATGTTATCTAAGTAGATACCTCATATCATTGGATTCTGATGACATTTTATACACACACACAGAGTGCCTAGTGTTGAAGTTTTGTGTGTATATATGTTTAGGTAAGTTTTTATAATAAGAAGGAAGTTTTGAAAAAAAACACATATTGGGCCAGCAATGAGAATGCTGGCAGGGGAGTGGGAGATGATAAGCATTGACAATACACATATTAAAGTACATTATTGCACTTGTTGTAACAAGCATTCATTCGTGTGTAATTTAAAAGTGAAATTTACTTTTAAAAAATTAACATAAAGAACAAAGTTAACAAAGCCCAACAGAGATTTGATCAATACAATTAAAATTGTTTTTTTTTCTTTTTGAGACGAAAAATGTTTGTAGAGTATTATTAATTAAAAAAGGGAGACAAGACTTCCAGGGAAGATGGTAGAGTAGGAAGATCCTAAGCTCACCTCATCACACAGTTACACCCACATCATGTAAATAACCAAGAAAACCACTGAAGACTACAAACCAGACTCTCCACAGCTAAATGTAGGAAAGAGGACACATGAAAGAAAGCAGGAAGGACATAGATGTAGTTGGCAGCTTTACAAATCTCGGGGCAGCCCCCCGGAGGGAAGGATGACCTAGGCTCAAAGAGAAGAGAGTGAGCAAACTCTCACACCAGGGAGGCTACATGAAGAAGATGTATCCCTATAACATCTGGCTTTGAAAACTAGAGGAGCCTGGGATGCCTGGGTGGCTCAGCAGTTGAGCGTCTACCTTTGGCTTAGGGCATTATCCTGGAGTCCCAGGATGGAGTCCCACATCAGGTTTCCTGCCCGGAGCCTGCTTCTCCCTCTGCCTATGTCTCTGCCTCTCTCTCTCTCTCTCTCTCTCTCTCTCTCTCTCTGTCTCTCATGAATAAATAAATAAAACCTTTAAAAAATAATAAAACTAGAGAGGCTGAATTTAGTTAGTTCTTACAATCAGCAGGACTTAACACCTGGAACTTTGAAAATCAATGGGCCTAGCTCTGGAAGAACCATGAGAGTGAGAAGAAACTGAGTCCTTGCCCTTAAAGAGATGGCAAAATAAACACCCCACTATGATGCAGCATAGAAGCAGCAGTTTGAAAAATACCTGGGGTAAATAGGATGAGAATTTGTTGATTAATGTTAGAGCATGTGCTGGAGGAGCAGGCATCTCTCAGGAGACATCTCTAGGAACAAAGGAGCTGGTGAGTGCCATTTCCCTCCTGCCCACAACCAGCACCCAAATACACAGACATGTGCCCACAACCAGCACATGGAGAATACTCTCCATCTAACTTACTAATAGCATGCCTTACTCCCACATTCTTCTGAGGACAACCCTGGACAGCTGGGCCTTATCTAGGTCCTCCCAGGCAGACCCCCCCAAAAAATGTTTTTGCTAACACTGCACACCTGTCCCATTCTCTTCTGTAGATCGGTCTCCTTCAATTATCCCCACCCCACCTCAGTTCCAGGCAGGTGCAGAGCTCCTCCCACCAGCCAAGGCAGAGCTTGGGACCTGCCAAAGTCTGGTCTAATTACAGTCTCTGTACACTGATTATAGTTACTCAAGGAAAGACAACACAGGGAAATCACTCTGTAGCTCAGTGCTACTGCATCTCTGGCAATCCCCTAATCTGACTTATGTTAAGCCCAAGATGGCCCCAGACTGGCCCACTAACACCACAGGGACCAAGCCCTGCCCACAACAGGCAAAGAGAGTCATTGCAAACCACCAGTCTGAAGGGAAAAGTGACTCAGCCACAAGATCAGGGTGCACACAACTTACAGGGGGCACTTCTGAACTGCTGAATTACAGTGAACAGGGGACACTGCACTGCAAGGTACTACAGGATGTATTCTCCATAAGGCCACTATTTTCAAGCATAGAAGATGTAGCTGATTTTCCTAAAAGACAGAAACAGACACTGAAAGTTAGACAAATGAGGAGACAGGGACTATCACCCTAAAGGAAAAAAAAAAATAGGAGGAAATCAAAGTAATAGAACTAAACAAAATGAGGTAAGTAATATGTTTAATAGAGAATTTGAAGTAATGGTCATAAAGACACTCACTGCACTGGAGAAAAGAGTATGGAACCTTGGTAAAATCCTCATTAAAGAGATAAAACCCAAAAAGAATGGCACAAAGTTGAAGAACTCAGCAAAGATAAAAATAAAAATACACTAGATGTAATAGGTAGCAGACTACAGGAAGCATAGGAATGGATCAGTGACCTGGAAGACAAAGTAATAGACAGCAATTAAACAAATCTACAGAAAAGACAAAGATAATAATAAAAAAATGAAAATAACTTAAGGAAACATAACAACATCATCAAGCATAATAATATTGACATTATGGGGATCTCTGGAGAAGACAGAGAAGGGGCAGAGAATGTACTTGAAGAAATAAATAGCTATAAACTTCCCTAATCTGGGGAAGGAAACAAATCCAGATCCAGGAGGCTCAAAGAACCCAAAACAAAATCAACCCAAAGAGGTCCATACAAAACATATAGCAATTAAAATGGAGGAAAAAAAGTAGTAATGAAGAGAGAATTTTAAAACAGAAAGAGAAAAGAAAAAAGTTACTTATAAGGGAAATCTTATAAGGCTATCAGCTGATTTTCAGCAGAAACTTTGCAGGGCAGAAGAGAGTGGCATGATATCTTCTAAATGCTGAAATAAAAAAAAAAAAATCCAGCAAGGCTCATTAAGAACAGAAGGAAAGATAAAAGTTTCCCAGACAAACCAGTTAAAGGAATTCATAAACACTAAGCCACACACTACAAGAAATATTAAAGAGGAATTTTTGTGAAGAAAGGAAAAACCATAAGATAGGAATAAGAAAGGTAGGAAGCACAAAAGCATTAAAATTAAGTATATCTCTAAAAATCAGTCAAGGGAATCACAAATAAAAGCATGTAAATTATGACCATATATCTAAAACACGAGGGAGAGAGGAGTAAGAATGATTTCAAATTTAAGTAACCATCAGCTTTACATAGACTGCTATGTGCATAAGATGTTGTGGTTTATCTAATGGTAACCATAAATCAAAAACCAGTAATAAATACATAAAAAATAGAGAAAAGAATTAGAGTGTAACAAATCACTGAAGAAAGCCAGCAAGCCATAAGAAAGAGTGCAAGAGAAGAAAGGAACAGAGAAGAACTACAAAAACAACCGTAAAACAAGTAACAGAGTGGCAATGAATACATACCTATCAGTAATTACTTTGAAGGTAAATGGACTAAATACTTCAAACAAAAGACACAGAGAGTTAGAATGGATAAAAAAGCAAGACCAATCTATACATCTGTATGCCGCCTATGTGAGACTCATTTCAGATGTAAAGACACATGTAGATTAAAAGTGAAGGAAAAAAAAAAGTGACACACAAACGGAAGTGAAAAGTGAAAAGAAAACTGGGTTAGCAGTAGATATACTGGACAAAATAAACTTTAAAACAAAGACTAAAAAAAAATAAAAAATAAAAAAAATAAAACAAAGACTATAACAAGAGAAAAAGAAGGACACTAAAAAATGATAAAGGGAACAATCCAACAAGAAGATAAAACAATTATAAATATTTATGCAACCAATACAGGAGCACCTGAATCCATAAGGCAACCATTAATAGACATAGAGAAAAAAATTACATTAATACAATAATAGTGGAAACTTTAACACCCACTTACATAAACAGATGAGTCATCCAGTCTGAGGACCCAAAAGGAAAGTGTAGCTTTGGATGACACATTGGACCAGATATACCTGAAAGATCTATTCAAAACATTCCATCTTAAATCAGCAGAATACACATTCTGCACATGGAACATTACACAGGATAGATCACATGTTAGGCCACAAAACAAATCTCAACAAATTAATCAGCAATGGAACTGAATCAGTAATCAAAAAACTCTCAGCAAATAAAAGTCCAGGACCAAACAACCTCACAGGTGAATTCTATCAAACATTTAAAGAAGAGATAATACTTACAATTCTCAAACTATTCCAAAAGAATAGAAGAGAAAGGACAGCTTCAAAATCATTCTATCAGGCCACCATTACCCTGATACTAAACACAGATAAAGACACTAAACAAACAAACAAACAAAAAAAACTACAGACAAATATCTCTGATGAATATAGATGCAAAAATCATCAAGAAAATAATAAAAAATTGAGTTCAACAATACACTAAGAAAATCATTCATCACGATCAAGTGGGATTTAATCCTGGGATACAAGAGGGATTCAATATTTGCATATCAACAAACATCACACATCACATCAACATGAGGAAGGATAAAACCCATATGATCCTTTCAATAGATGCAGAAAAAGCATTTGACAAGATATAACACCCATTCAAAATAAAAACCCTCAACAAAATACATTCAGAGAAAACATACAACATAATAAAGGCCTATATGAAAAACTTACAGTTCACATATTCAATGGGGAAAAACTGAGAGCTTTTCCTCTAAGATCAGGACAAGACAAAGATGTCCATTCTCACTACTTCTATTCAACATAGTACTGAAGTCCTAGCTTCAGCAATCAGACAAGGAAAACTAATAAAAAGAATCCAGCTAAGTAAAGAAGTAAAATTTTTGCTATTTGAAGATCACATGATACTATATATAGAAACCCCTAAGTAATACATCAAAAAATTGCTAGAACTGATAAATAATAAATGAATAACTGATAATGAATTTGGTAATGTTGCTGGATACTAAATCAATAAAATAAATCTATTGCACTTCTATGCACTAACAATGAAGCAGAAAGAAAAATTAAGAAAACAATCTCATTTACAATTGTATCAAAAAAGGTAAAATACCTAGGGGTAAACTTAACCAAGGAGATGAAAGACATGTACTCTGAAAACTATAAAACACTGATGAAAGAAATTAGAGATGACAGAAACAAATGGAAAGATATTCCATGCTTGTGGATTGGGAGACCAAATATTGTTAAAATATCCATACCACACGAAGTAATCTACAGATTTAATGCAATTCCATCAAAATACCAATGGCATTTTTCATGGAACTAAAACAAATAATTCTAAAATTTTCATGAAGCCATAGAAGACCCTGAATAAACAAAACAATCTTTTAGAAAAGGAACTAAACTAGAGGTATCATAATCCCAGATTTCAAGACAAAATACAAAGTTGTGGTAATCAAAACAGTATGATACTAGTACAAAAACAGACACATAGGTCAATGGAACAGAATAAGGAGGTCAGAATTCCATGAATATACAGTCAATTAATCTTTGACAAGGGAAGCAAGAATATGAAATGGAGAAATGACAGTTTCTTCAACAAATGTTTTTGGGAACACCAGATAGCTACAAGCAAAAGAATGAAACTGGACCATGCTCTTACACCATACACAAAAATAAAATCAAAATGGATTAAAGACCCAAATGTAAGACCTGAAACCATAGATATGCTAGAAGAGAGCACAGGCAATAACTTCTCTGACATTGCCATAGAAACTTATTTTTTGATATATCTCCTGAGATGAGGGCAACTAAAGTAAAAATAAGCTATTGAGATTACCTCAGAATAATAAGTTTCTGCAGGGACACCTGGGTGGTTCAGCAGTTGGGCGCTTGTCTTCAGTTCAGGTCTGATCCCGGGATGTGGGATGGAGTCTCACATCAGGCTCCCTGTGAGAAGCCTGCTTCTCCCTCTGCCTATGTCTCTGCCTCTCTCTGTGTCTCTCATGAATAAATAAATCTTTTTTAAAAAAGTTCCTGCACAGTGAAGGAAACCATCAACAAAGCTAAAAGACAACCTACTGAATTGGAGAAGATATTTTCAAATGACATAGTCAATGAAAGATTAGTATCTAAAATATATAAAGACCTTATACAACTCAACACCAAAGAAAACCCAAGGAATCCAATCAAAAAATGGACAGAAGACATGAACAAACACTTTTTCCATAGAAGACATCTTGATGGCCAATGGAGCCATGAAAAAATGCTAAACATCACTTATCATCAGAGAAAGAAAGAAAATGAGATGAGAAAGGTGAAGTTGTTTTCAACTTGTGTAATAGAATGTGCTTCTACAGATGAGTACTTACCAACGGAAAAGTAGACAAAAATAATGTCAGGATTATGATAGTGAGTGTACTTCAAAATGCATCTTTAATAAAAGATAAATTTGTAGAAGTTAATATAATGTGTACCCCACCCAAAAAAATGAAAAAGATGGCACAAATGAGCATAATTTGAAAAAGAGTACATTCCTTTTTTTCTTTTTTTTAAGTAGGCTTCACACCCAACATATGGCTTGAACTCACTATCTTGAGATCAAAAGTCACACGCTTTCCCAAATGAGCCAGGCAGGCACCCCACAAAAAGAGCACATTCTTAAAGATAGAGAATGTTTTTAAAGTATTTAGTAACCTGTAGAACTCTTTGGTAACAAATGTTTTTAAATTGACAAAAGGATATATTTCTAAGAAAATAGAACGTAAATGACAGGAAAAATGGAAACCAAATCTAAAAGTCACTGGAGCAACTAGAAGGGCAGTCAAAGATTTACAGCATTGACAATAAATAATGGAAAAATGTCTACTATATCTTCAATAAAGAGTTTATTATTCTCATAAACGAATGCTTTTACAGCACAAAAGCATGAACCAAATCACATCCAATTCTGTAAGCCTAGAACAATTACGAGATCAATACTAGTCAAGTACAGGAGATAAAATGTAAAGTTATCTATGAATATCAATGTGAAAGTAGTAAGTGAAAGAATAACCATCAAGCCACTAGTTTATTAAGAAATGTGAAAGAAAATATTTGAGGAAGGTGAAAAATGAAAGCTTAACTTTAGTATTAGATATTAAACTCTATTATAATAATTAAAACATATGATGCTGGTGAAAATTTTAGTATTTCAATAAGACATATATAATACATATTGCATTTTAGTACTTGATAACAATGGAATTTAAGTTCAACACATAATGGCTTATCAACATATGACTATGTTCTTGGAAAAACTATAATTTTATAACAAAAATGTTAACACATATAAATGGTAGATTAATGAAATAAAACTATATATTAGGAGGTATATAGGGAAGATATTATTAAAAATATTGAAGCTGTAAGGAAAAAACAGTACATTCAACTTATGTAAACATTAAAAATTCCTTGCAGAAAAGGTACCAAGTTAAAATCATTATATGTATAGTTCCCTAAATATATGAATGAAAAGATGTCATCCTCAGCTGATATAAGAAAAATGCAAAATAAAACTGAACTAATTATTGTGAAGATGTGAAAAAATTGATAATTTTATATACTAATTTTGAAGTTTAATATCATAATGTTTTATTGGAGAGTAGGTTGACATCAGAACTAATAATAGTATTATGTTTGCACATATATATGTATATATATATATGTATAAATACTACATTAGTTTTAATAATAGACCATTGTAATCGACTTAAAAATATATTATTAGAGAAGAAATAAATACGCTCCAAGTCTAGTATGGAAAACAATGTGACCATTTACTCTAAATGTACACACACACACACACACACACACACACACACACACACCACAGAATCACATACCAATTTCTAAAACATTTTGTTAAGTTAAATTTTATATCAAATTATCTTATGTGTGTATCAACGCACACACACATGCATGCACACATATGTACAACAAAATAATCAAGTTTCATAGAAAATAATTACCTAGGGCACCTGGGTGGCTCAATCAGTTAAGTGCCTGCCTTCTGTCCAAGTCATGATTTAAGGGTCCTGGGATCAAGCCTTACATCAGGCTCCCTGCTCAGCAGAAAGCCTGCTTCTCCCTCTCCTTCTGCTGCTCTTCCTGCTTGTGCTTTCTCTCTCTCTCTGTCAAATAAATAAATAAGATCTTTAAAAAAAAATCTAATTGATAATGATCATTGGAGAATAAAGGGTGACTTATATACATACATTAATTTTTTGTGCATGCTTAGTGTTTAATTTTACAAGACTACATAATAAAATATTTTTTATCTATCAAGTTGGGAAAGAATTACAAATATTAGGAGCAGCCGGGTGGCTCAGTGGTTGAGCATCTGCCTTCAGCTCGCGACGTGATCCTGGAGACCCGGGATCTAGTCCTGGAATCAAGTCCCGCATCGGGCTCCCTGCATGGAGCCTGCTTCTCTTCCCTCTGCCTATGTTTTTGCCTCGCTCTATGTCTCTCATGAATAAATAAAATCTTAAAAAAAAAAAGAATTACAAATATCAGCAAGTTATAAACATGAATTTTCCACATCATTTGGTGAAATTATATCTACTTTTTTCTGAAGGAAAATTTGGAAATATATTTTAGAATCCATAAAACTTTTAATATCATTTAATTCATATATTTTACTCTTAAAATTTTTTCTAGCAAAATAATTTATATATCTTAAGACACTTACAGACACAAAATTGTTTATAAAGTGTTAGCTTATAACAATGAAAACTGTTTGAAAGCAGCCTAGGAATTTAATAATAGAAACTGGGTTTATTATGACCAATTTAATCTTTAAAGATTAAAGACATAATCTTTAATTAAAATGAAGGTCATGTAGCACTTAAAAATTATTTTTAGAAATTGAAAATGATATTTGTGGGAAAAACAAGTTCCATGACACATATAATAACATTCTTGCTTTTTAGACTTTCCCTGTGGTCTCAGACAAAATTAAAACATACTATTGAAGATGTTTTCCTTAATTGGTTAAGGTTACGTGTAGTACCTTTTACCATTCTGGCTTAGAAAGTTTTTGTAATCTTTCCACAATTAATTATACAACTACTTTGGATTTTAATGAGCTCCATTGCTAGCTGCTTTTCATTTAATATATTAATTATTTCATTACATTTTTCACAATTTGCTTTATACCAATTTTTGACCCTCATAAATAACCTATGAAGAATTATGCTTATACCCAAAATGAGAAAACTGAGTTGTACATAAGTGACCTCAGGAGGACAGCGTGGCTGGGAACCAAAAGCCAGGTTCACTCCCAAGTCTAAATGATCCCAATGCTTGACCCCTAGGGGTTGCACCATGTTCCTGTCACTGCCTAGAACAATGCTAGGCACATAATAAGTAACAAGTATAATACTTGTTCATTGTCTCAGAGATAAAATGTTGAGCAGAACACTTCATGGGAAAACAATATTTAATTCAGTAGTTATTTCTGTGTGGAAATACACAGGATTAAAAAATGACTGTTTTATTTTTCTAGCACCTTTAAATGAAGACTGGCCTTAAATGTATAGTATCAAGTACAATTTGGGAATGCTGGTGCATCTCTCTTGCTTTGCAGCAACTCAACCAACATCTATGTTCAAGGAGAAGTCACTCTTTCTCACTATTCTTTTGATCTTCACTCCTGCCATTATTTCTTAACAGAATTCCATTTTATGAGGTGCAGGTCCCGACAGGCCACTGTTGAATACCATCATTTAAAATGCCATCATGTTTAATCCTTTCAAAATCCCCAAGAGATGAGAATTATTGGTCTCACATTATGGATAGGCTTGGAGAGGTGATGGTGTTAGAACCAAAATTCAGGCATGCTTGCCCAAGAAACCAACTGTTTTCAAGACGTTGAGGACTGTTGGCCTCACAGTTGTACCTCTGAGTCAGAAAGGTTCTGAAAGATCTTTTGTACAACCAAACAGAATATATTATATGTCCTGTTTTTGTGATTAATAAAGTGGAAAGGGGAGCACCTGGGTGGCTCAGTCGGTTAAGCGTCTGCCTTCGGCTCAGGTCCTAGGATGGAGCCCTGCATCAGCCTCCCCTCTTAGTGTGGAGTCTACTTCTACCTCTGCCATCCCCTCTCTCATGCTCTCTCTCTCTCACTCTGTGTTCTCTCTCATAAATAAAGTCTTTTAAAAATAAATAAAGTGAAGATTGATTTAAATTGCTAAATTAAAAATAGCTTTGTTGTTACTATGCACTTTCTCAATTAACAGAATCTATTTCTATTATGTGAGAGTCACTAAAACCTTACCCCAAAAATTGCTTCCTAATCCAGATTGTTGGAAATTCCTCTTCTTCATCTTTTTCCTCATTCCTGACAAAGAAAAATGACTGGGTTGAGTTGACTTAGAGAACGGCCTAAACATGTTTATTTATATAATAACTATATATTGAGGAGATCATGTGCCAGGTATTTGATCAAGACCCTGGGAACTCAGTAAATAACAAAGGAACATAGTAGCAAACAAAGAAATGAGATATAAATATAGATGCAAATATCTATGTCTGTGTCTATGTCTACACCTCTTTCGATGTCTACATCTCCATTTACATCTATATCCAGAGGAACCCGATTTGAGTGAGAGAGGAGACAGAGGAAAAGAATGAGTTAAGTGACACATTAAAAAACAGTAGATGAAAGGATAAAGGAATGTGAAGTCTCTATGTGTGTGTTGCTGTTCAGATAGGATTATTAAGCAATTTCTCACTGTGCAAATATCATATAAGCAAAGACATAAAAGAAGGGAAAGAATCACCTGCTGTAGATTAATAGGAGACAAACAGTTCAGATATAAATAACAAGTGTAAAGATTGCAGAAAAGACTCCTGAGGAGCATCAAGGAGGGTAGCATGGCTGAAAACAAAGTGAGCACAGGGAGAGGACAAGAAGTCTAAGGTGAGACAGCTATTAGGATTTATATAGGGCTTATGGGCTAATTATAGGATCATGACTTTTACTAGGCAATGGGTACCTACTGATAGGAAGGTTGACATGACATGACTTATTTTATCATTTAATAAAAGCTGACTGGGTGCTTCCCAAATATCACCTCCACCCGCATGCCATAGTGTTGTGTTAATGCTATCTTTTTTAGGCTCTTCAGGAAACTCATTAGAATAGGATGAAGAATCAAATTGTGTATGACTAAACTCATCACGGAGCCCAGCAGTGAGCATGAAAGGAGGGCATATGAGCAGCAGTGGTGCTGATGCTAGAAAGAATCCTATATTAGCCTGGCACAAAAATAGAATAAGTGCCATAGTGAATATATTGCATTTAATATGTATGCTCATAGAAATCAGCAAGCTCTCACATATATTAACATAACACACATGTGGTAGCTTAGCTTGGACAGCATGAATGTAGAAGTGAAGAAAGACAAAAGAAAGAACTCTCATTGCTAGTGTGCAAAGGAGTTCTGCCCCAGTCTGCAGAGCCTACAGATATTCCATATGAGAGACAGCACCAGAAATACCAAGAGGACTTCCTGAGCTGTTTCCAGCCTTTATAATTTTTCTGTTTGTGGGTGCTAAAGGTGATGCTTATCAACGGGAAAGATGACATCTGAAAACACTTAACTAGTTAAGATGATGACTTTGACAATACATTTGAACATGGATTACATTTACAACTTCAGACAATTAATTGCCTTTATGGGATTCTAGGTATGGATTTGTCTTCACTTATCTCTCAAGTCATCGGACTCTCACAGGGATCTTAGAAAAGCAACCAGCAAAATTTTCTTTGTCAATAAGGCCAAGGCTAGGTCTCCTGCTAATGGCAGGTGTGTATCACAGCTACAGTAAAAGCTGGAATCAGTGCATGAGCAGAAGTATTCATGTTCTTTTTTGTCATAATTTACCACCCAGCAAAACAAGATACATCTGTGGTCTGCCCACTTTAATCTTTTCCTGGTTATGTTGTTAGGATGAAGACTTCCCAGGAAAGGAGCAGAGGAGAACATGGAGTGAAGTGGTTGCAGATAGAATTAAATTTGAATCCCACTTAAAACCTTCATGACCTTGAATGAAGAATTTAAATTATCTGTGCTTCATTCTCTTCATCTTTTTTTTAAGATTGATTGATTGATTGATTCATGAGAGACAAAGAGAGAGAGAGAGGCAGAGACATAGGCAGAGGGAGAAGCAGGCTCCCCACAAGGAACCTGATGTGGGACTCAATCCCAGATCCCAGGATCAAGACCTGAGCCGAAGGCAGACACTCAACTGCTGAGCCACCCAGTTGTCCCTCTCTTCATCTTTAAGATAAGTGCAATAATTTATATTTCTTAGGTTGTTAGGATGGTTAAGCAGCATGAACACTGTACTGGTCTCTAATGTAATATGTGCTTGCACGGCATTATTTGCAATGGTGAAAATAATATTAATAATAATAAATACTGTGTCTAACCATACAGTAATTTATCCATGTACCTCTTTATATATCAAAATAAAATTCTGTTGGACATTTTAACCATATAGTAAATTGGTTTTTTTTTCCCCTATTTTTCATGACCAATGCCATCCTCCACCCCCATATTAAATCATTGTCATTAGCGTTTTCTAAGCTAGACACATGGGCTGGCTTTTTAAAGACAAGGGTAACATTAAAAAATACCACTTTGCATTAAAACATGCAAAGACTTAACAGGATGGCATAACATTAACTTCATTTTTATAAGAGAAAAATCATGCTGAATAGAATTGCATTACTCTCTGAAGCCTCTTGGCTCCTTGCATATTGCCTGCTGAATGGTGTGTCAGAGATATTAATCACTCTGAGAAATACATATTTCAGAGAGCTCTGTTGGAGTAGACTAGTTTTTTTTTTTTTTTTTTTTTTTTTTTTTTTTTTTTTTTTTTTAATGAAGGAGCAATTGTTGGGCTGTTTAAACTGAAATATTTGCATTTCAATTGACATTATCCTAAGTTTTAGCTCTCACAAGGAAGTGGCTCCTTAACTGGATTCTCTTGTTTTTAATGTACTTACTAGTTAAAAGGATACTCTGGAAGCATGGCAATGAAAGTGATTATTTGATTCTTTCTGACTGCTGTAAAGGAAGTCTACATCATGAAAGCAATGATACTGAACTACACAGAAGAGACATACACAATCATCTTCTCAAAGAATAAAAGCACTGATGGGTGGATTCTAAGGAACCAGACCTACAAGCCACTGGATCAGCTCTCCCTCTGAATACACTTATGGGAGAAATAAGAAAATTGTTGGAAAGAAGCCCACTTCAGAAACTTGTCTCGGAGCTGACCGTTAGAAACCATCTGCAATGTCTATATGCTCAGCTCTAAACTTCCAGGCTTTGAGAGCTGAAAGGCATTTCAGATGGTGCCAATTCCAATGCCCTCATTTCACAGATGGAGGAACTGAGACTCTAGAGGTAGAAAAATTTGCCCAGAATCTAGGGAGAATAATGTCAGAGTAGTGGCCCCATAAAGGTCTCCAATTTCTAATTTATACTTTCAGTGTGTTTGCTGTGATCACTATTATCTGACTGAGAACATAGCTTCCTCAAGATTCTATAGCCAGCAAAGGGTAACTGAATTGCTGAGAGAAAGAAAGAGAAGAAACCTGTTTTTCTTGGCTTCCTAGCCTTATGCAGTCTTTTTTTTTTTTTTTTCCTTAGTGCTGGTCATACTGCACTATGGTCCCCTCTTTCCTGTGCTTATGTCCTCCACTACATCAGTAATTCCTAACACTGATTACTTAATCATTTTAGAGACTAATTAGGTACCAGAGCTCTACCTATACCTAATGAATAAGAATCTCTCAGGGAAAGGCATTGTTACGTTTAATTCTAAGTGATTCTGATGTATGGTAAAGTTGGAGATCTGTAAAATTAGATGTATTTTCTAGAAAACAAGAATAATTCATCTTACAACTCAATGCCCAGCATTGAAGCAGGCCTTGGTATTTTATAAATTAATGAAAAAGTGATTCTCTCAAATCAGACAATAGTAAGGAACCACAGGAAAGACTCAGACATGAAAAAATGGGAAAAAATGAAATAAAAATTATTTTAAAAAATTAAAAATAAATAAAATGAAAAAATCATCTATAAAGCTGTAGGGAATGTGAAAAGTCACTTAATCCATACCCACAGTTTAGATATGAAAAAAATAAGATCCAGGGAGATTAAAACTCTCTCATGGCCACAAAAGTAGGTAGGGAAGGAACTATGACTAGAAATTAGATGTCCTGTTTCCTAGCTCTTGATAGAAGATTGCAACAGAAATGATCTAGGGTAGGCCAGTGCTTGTCAACGTTGATCTCAGGATCAGAGGCATCAGCATCATCAGGAACTTTGCACATTTCTAGGACACACCACAGACCTAGTGAATCACATACTCTGAGGAAGAAACCCAGTGATCTATTTTAACAAGCCTCCTGGTGATTCTAAAGCACTCTTACATTTGAGGACCATGTATATAGGCAAACAAATTTATCTCCACCAATCTATTTCAAAAAGTTGTTCTTTACATGATATCCATGTTAATCTACAACATTTTCCAATTTTATTTTAGGAACAACCCAAAGCAATATATTATACCTTTCAGGTGAGTAGAAATTAACTTGGAACTAAATATCCTAATGTTTTGCCTCATTTGAATTTATTTTCTTTCTTTTAGAACTTTACAGAAGCTCTGTTTTTTTTTTTTTTAAATTTTTATTTATTTATGATAGAGAGAGAGAGAGAGAGAGAGAGGCAGAGACACAGGCAGAGGGAGAAGCAGGCTCCATGCACCGGGAGCCCGACGTGGGACCCGATCCCGGATCTCCAGGATCGCGCCCTGGGCCAAAGGCAGGGGCCAACCGCTGCGCCACCCAGGGATCCCAGAAGCTCTGTTTATGTGAGTTTCCGTGACATTTACATAAACTTCACCGTTGTTTTTGTTGTTGTTGTTGTTGTTTTTGTCTCATTGTTTCACACATAAGACCATTAAGCTCAAACTCCTATAGAGATAGTTAGCTATTGCTTAGGTTCAAAGGCGTTTCTGGTGTTCTCAAACAATGTGCCCCACCTTCCTTCTCAGTGCTCAAATTCTAGCATGGTGATCACTATCATTCAAGTTTGATTTCTGCCCATAATATTAGCTGTGTGACATAGAAAATTACTTAACCTTTAATATCAACGGGTACAAAAAAATAATAATAATAACTGCCATTAAAAAAAAACAGAAACAAAAGAAAACAGAAAAATCATAGGTGCCAAATGAAATCATTTGTGCTATGTTCACATCACCAAACTAGAGCTTAATATCTAATGTAATTACAGTTTCAACATTCCCCAGGAATATAGTCTTAACCAGTCAGTCAGAAATTTTCTAGTAAGCTCCGGTGAAGTCACCTGCCACATAGGCCCTTTCCATCCCCCAGAAGAAGATGAGGTAATTGCTTTTTCTCCTGAGCTGTTTCAGTCATGTATTCCCCAGCCATCCATCATATTCGTCAGTGATATCCTTCTATACTCACATTCCAATACGGTTACATTGCTGCCATTGTTAGCATTGCATTCAATCAACATTAATTTCCACCTTGTTGAATATTTATTGACCCAAATTATTTTAAATTTCCAGTGATGCCTGGAACAAAGATCTCCCTCAGTCTTATATGAAAACTAAAAATAACACTTCTTAATTGGTTAATCAATTTAACACCAGTTAAATATGTAAATGAAAATTTTAGAATCTAAAGTATGATAAGATAGAAAAAAAAAAAGGGCAAGCCGGGTGGCTCAGTGGTTTAGCGCTGCCTTCAGCTCAGGGTGTGATCCTGGAGTCCCAGGATCGAGTCCCACGTTGGGCACCCTGCATGGGTCCTGCTTCTTCCTCTGCCTGTGTCTCTGCCTCTCTTTCTGTGTCTCTCATGAATAAATAAATAAAATCTTAAAAAGAAAAATAGAATAGGGGGCACCAGGTGGCTCAGTCAGTTGAAGGTCCAACTCTTGGTTTCAGCTCAGGTCATGATCTCAGAGTCATGATCTCAGGACTGTAGGATCAAGGCCCATGTTGGGCTCCACACTCAGCATGGAATCTGTCCTTCTCTCTGCTCCTCCAGCAACTAGTGCTCTCTCTAAATAAATAAATAAATAAATACAAATATTTTTAAAATGGAAAAAAATTCTAAAATAGAACTATATATATATACATTTTTATAGTCTAGGAATTACATATGACTTTTAAAATCTTTTCAGGACAATCTAAAAATAATTATATGGAATTTATCCTAGGAACGCAAGACAATTGAAAAATCAGTCATTACAATTCACCATGTCAATAAGCTAAGAAAAACATCATCTCAAAATATGAAGGATAAATCTTTTACATAATTCAAAATTTACTGGTGACAAACTTTCAAAAATTAGCATGAGAAATGAACTTCCTCCATCTGATTAAAAAAATAAAAAAAAAAAAGGAAGCTTCCAACAACCAAACAAACTACAGCTATTCCTATGTAAAAATAAAAGACTGAATGACCTCCCCAAATGATGGGTAACAAGACAAGGGTATTTTCTTTAATCACACCTATTCATCATTGTACTAAAGGACCTAGACAGGGTAATCAGGCAAGGAAAATAATTAAAAATTACACACTTTGGAAAAGGAGAAGTAAAATGGCTTTTATTCGCAAACAAGATCTTTGACCTGGAAAATTTCAAAGACTACCAAAATTACAGGAACTATGAAGGTGATTTTAGCAAGGTTACAGGATACAAGATCAATATACAAACACAATTCAATTGTATTTCTATATAATATCAATTAAAAAAAACAGAAATTGTAATTTGGAAAGATCCACTTATTACTGCACCAAAACCATGAAATACTTAGGTGTACATCTTAGAACACCTGTGCAAAACCTAAACAGCAACACTATAATAACACTAATGAAAGAAAGTTTAAAATATACACATAAATGGTGAGATGTGTTATGTGCCTGGTTTGGGAGACTCAATGTTGTTAAAATAAAACTTTTCCCGAAGTTGAATATGCAATTTCAATTTAAAAATTGCAGAAAGATTCGTAGAAATCAGAGTGCATGGTTGGCTCAGTTGGTTAAGCATCTGCCTTCCACTTAGGTCATGATCCTAGGGTTCTGGGATTGAGCCCAGATAACTACTGAGAAGCGAGCCTGCTTCTCCCTCTCCTTCTGCCTCTCCTCCCCAACTTGTGTTCTCACTTGCCCTGCTCTCTCTCTTGCAAATAAATAAAAAGTCTTAAAAAATATATTTTGTAGAAATCAACAAGCCAATTTTAAATCTTAATTGAGAAAACAAAAATAATTAAAGTAGCTAAAGATAGAAAAAGACAAATGAATTTGGAAAATCTTATGGTATGAATGACCATACCATCTTACTGTTCAGCTTTATGGTAATTTTATAACAAAATTATGTATATATCCATGTATCAGAATTGAGTCTAAAAATAGACCAAAGTGTATGTGGTCAGTTGATTATTAAGACAGTTGAAGGAAAAAAGATTGTTTTTAACAAATAGTACTCTAGACAAAACAGAAAAAAAAAGATGAAGAAAAACCAAAAAAAACAAAACCCTGTTCCTTACTTCACATCATATATAAAAATTAATTCAAAATTAATTATAGGTGTACATGTAAAACTTTAAAATTATAATACATTAAGAATTTAACAGAAATTTTGTGTTGCCTAAATAAAGACTTTTTAGGTAGATGAGGTAATAAGTATGATCCATAGTTTAAAAATAGAACAAAAACAAAAAATAACTTCACCAAAATTAAGAATAACTATATTATTATGAAAAATAACTGTTTAATGGAGATATTTGGAGAAACTATATTAGAAATATTTAGTTATTTTAGATTTTTTTTTTTTTTGATTTTCATAGTAATCTCTACACTTGGCATGGGGCCCAAACCTACATCCCCAAGATGAAGAATCACATGCTCTAGGGATCCTTGAAGTATCTGGTTATTTATTATGGCAGAAACAGAAGTTAACATTTACCTTTTACTAAAGTGTTTCTCATCCTGGGTTTTATTATATTTATTGCTCAAGTGCTAGTTTTATAAACATATGCACATGCATTTGTATACACTGCATGTGCAATAACCACACACACACACAGGTATTTCTCTCTTTAGAAGTTGAAGTGTACTACCTAAGTGTGAGAAACATGATCTAAATCTTCTCGAAGTGAGAGAAGCATACATGCATAGGCTCACTGTGATATCTCAAATTGTGTTTTATTCACTGTAGCAACAGGAATTTTCAGCACCATAAGGCTCTTTATATCAGTGAGTACCATTGTGGATCTCCTCTTAGTGCTCAAAGGATGTTCTCTAATTTAGATTCTACTGCCAAGAGTGGAAGAAAAATAAAATGTACACCTGTCCATGCAATCCATTAATGACCCTTAACTTTTAACCTAATGGGCAGATGATGTCCATAGGTTCTTCAGTATTCTAAGGGGATCAGGCTGCCAAGGAAAGAGATTTTTCTAACAATCTGTTTTGACTAGGAACAGTCACTGACAGTAAAGAAAAATACCCATAAGGGAAAGGATATCAATTTTTTTATTTATTTTTAAAGATTTTATTTATTTTATTTATTTATTTATTTATTTATTTATTTATTCATGAGAGACACAGAGAGGCAGAGATATAGGCAGAAGGAGAAGCAGGACTTGATCCTGGGACCCCAGAATCACACGCTGAGCTGAAGGCAGATGCTCAACCACTGAGCTACCCAGGCACCCAAGGATATCAATTTAAAAAAAAAAAATGTTTCACCAAGACAGCATAAATATGATTAACTGATCCTGCCCAATGGTAGGTTGAGTAGAGAGTCATCTTTCCTCAATTAAAAGGCCTCAGGAACCATATTCTAACTTTTTAAGTGATTGGTTTTAAATACTGTTTTTAAAGAATTGCTTTCAACAGGAAGAATGCATGTCCCTTCTAAAAGTATATTTTGTAGTTGTGTTATTCTTCTTTTTTAAAAGATTTTATTTATTTATTCATGAGAGACATGCAGAGAGAGAGGCAGAGACACAGGCAGAGGGAGAAGCAGGCTCCATGTAGGGAGCCCGATGTGGGACTCCATCCCCCATTTTCAGGATCACACCCAGGGCCAAAGGCAGTGCTAAACTGCTAGGCCACCCAGGCTGCCCTAGTTGTGTTATTCTTATTCTCAAAATTATTTGCTTGGTAATCTAAATGGGTTTTTTATATTCCTAGAGCAACTTGTAGGAAAAATAATTTTCAACCAACCAGTTTCAGAACACAATGACAACAGTAACCTTTGATTAATTTGTCCCATGCAGGCATGCCCCTCTGTGTCATCCCCCTATCACTCCCTCACTGTGGTAACAGAGCAAAAAGATCACAGCTGCATATGAGTCCATTGACACTTTTTAAACACCCTGTGCTCTTTCATGACTGCATGGCTTTGCACTTGGTCGGCCCCGAGCAGACAACCTATAAACATAAACTTGCTCATCTTTCAAGACCTACTTTCAATGTCATCTTTTCAAAGGAATCCTCTCCCATTTCCCTAATGAATTAAGTAGACCAACATTCTCTAAACCAATTCACCAGAGAAACCTTCACTGCTTTACAGATTTGACTCAGGTTGCTTCCCCCACTGCCTTCTGAGCTTCCTGAAAGCCTGAGCCTGATTTATGTTAGGACATCTTTACATGGTCTGTCCTCAGTACACAACAAGCCTTTGAAAAACAACTGCTGCAAGAAAGGAAAGGAGGCAAGGAGCAAAGTGGATAAAGAAAAAAAAAAAGAAAAAAGAAAAAGAAAACAATGAATGTTTTATTGTAGGTATTAGGTAATACAAAGATAAGAGAATATTCTAATCCCAATATCTGGCATTTGCACAATTAGACAACCCAGATCACCAAAACTTGGTCACAATACCTGAATTAAGATGATCTTGATAAACTCATGCATTTCAGAGTTCAGAACTTAAAATAACAGGAAAAATTCTTAAATGAGACAATGTGATAATGATTTCAAATCAATGCTATCAAGGGAATAAATAGAATTATGTATTATTGAAGCAGTATTAGCTAATGGGTCATGAGACTAATAACATTTTATAAGCTTTCCAGTGATACTCTCATATTGACTAATTGTGATGTTAAATAAAAATATATAATTCTCTCACTGGGTTCCAAGAAGAAATGGAAGATAACAGAAGTCACTGCAACTAGTTCACACATGGATATGATGATGCATATTATCTAAAAGAAAGATTGTGAACAAATTTCCAGCTTAATGCTGAGAACAGAAAGCAAGACATTATTTCCAGACTTGAACCACTAATTTTTAGCTTGATGAACCATGGAAAAATAATCTTCCTCCATGGTGACACCCGGGTGGCATAGCAGTTGAGCATCTGCCTTCAGCTCAGGGTGTGATCCCAGAGTCCGGAGATCAAGTCCCACATCGGGCTCCCTGCATGGAGCCTGCTTCTTCCTCTGCCTGTGTCTCTGACTCTCTCTCTCTCTCTCTCTCTCTCTCTCTCTCTGTCTCTCATGAATAAATAAATAAAATCTTAAAAAAAAATCTTCCTCTATGGGACTCACTGACAACACAGAGGGCTAAGAACCCTCCAACTATAGAGTATTCATACACAGGCAAATATTAACATAATTGAAGTAAAATACAAAAAATATTGAGATGTCAGTAAAGAAGAAGTTGAGCTATGGGGGATATATTAATAATAATAAAAAAAAAATCCCTGAAGGGCTAGATGGCATACAGAGACACAAGCACAGAGGTCATGGTTGTGACTGTACTCTTAACAGCCAGTGAGAGGCAAGGCAGTTATTTCATAGTAAACCAAAAATGTTTATACACACAAAACAGAGACTACCAGATTATATAGGAAATATAGAGAAAAGTTGTTGTGAACTTAAAAATTACCATTCATTGGGGTGCCTGGGTGGTACAGTTGGTTAGGTATCTGACTCTTGCTTTTGACTCAGGTTGTAATCTTAGGGTCCTGAGATTCAGCAACAAGTGGAGCTTGGTGCTCAGTAGGAAGACTGCTTAAGAGTCTCTTTCTCTCTCCCTCTGACTCTCCCCACTGTATGCTGTCTCCATCTCTCTCTAAAATAAATAAATACATCTTTTTTTTTAATGACATTTATCATCTGATGGCTATCTTCATGTTACTTGGGCTATATCTCAAATCAGGGTCAGATTAACTCTTGCCACAACCTTGCACTCAAAGATTTAAGTAAACACTTCCTGCATTTAAGAAATACTTGCCTTCATGTTTGAAAATATGCCAACAATTCTTAAAGGAACCACAATTCACATCTGAATGTTGCAAGAAGCTCATAACTGCCTTGACTGATGCTATCATTTTTTTCTTCCTTGAAATGCTGGATATTCAAGGGCAATGCTGACCTCACTCATTATGGTATTATTAGATGAACTGATTTTATTAAAAAGGAAGATATATCTAATGTCTATCACACTAAACATTATTTCCTGTTATGCATATAAAATAATCTATTTATGATTAGCTGCCACCATAGAACATGGTCACTGGGATGATATAGTTTATTATTTTGAGTTCACCCTGCCACAGTTGTAGTTTTTTCAAGCAGCAGTGTTTTTCTTGGCCGAAAAACAAAAGAGAATCTACAGATTTAGGTCTCAGAATTAGGTAACAATGAGATTTAAAGCAGTTGGCACTGAAGCGCAAACTCATTTGTGCATCTATTTCTCAAAAAGTAACTATATTTACTTAACTGGAATTGAGCATTTGCTGGTAAAACTTAACACTACAATTGCATCTCTTCCCCTCCCCCACTAACTCTCTTTTCTTGTATTTTTATTTCTGAACAAAATGCATTTTATTAAATCCTGATCTTTTCTGAATTCTTACACAAAATAAGAAGGCTCATTTCAGGAAATTGCTAAAGGCTTTTTTTTTTTTAACCTTTTATTCTGTGACAGAATAATAGCATACTACAAGTGATAACACCTAAGGAAAGAAATCATAGCAATTACCTGAATCATTCTTTTTTGGGAAATTAGCAAACCTACAAAATGGTAATCTTTGAACACTCATATGATTCAAGAAAAATGTTAAATAATTTTTCATAGGGCACCATTGTAAAAGTTCTTTCTAGGACAATTTAATCTACTTTTCTATACTAAGAATCAGAAAGAAAGCTTTCATTAAAAGAGAGAACCTCAGGGGTGCCTGGGTGGCTTAGTGGTTGAGCATCTGCCTTGGCTCAGGTCATGATCCTGGGTTCCCAGGACGGAGTCCCACATCAGGCTCCTCACAGGGAGCCTGCTTCTCCCTCTGCCTACATCTCTGCTTCTTTCTCTGTTTTCACTCATGAATAAATAAATAAAATATTTTTAAAAAGAGAGAGAGCTCAATTTTCACCAAGTTCTATACAGTATGTGACTAGTTTCTGTAAAAATTAGAAATTACTATGACCATTCAAAAACTAATGACTCATATTTATGAACTACAATGCTATCTCTAGATAAATCATTAATTAGAAAATGAGGATCACCATAGTCCAGTTACAAAAAGGGCTATATCACCCATCAATACCTCTTTCTATCATTACTAATGATCTGCTACTTGGAGCTGACATAGCATTTTAATTTATTTATTTTATACAGTTGCTTTCTACCCAGGCTCTTCCATCTGTAAATGAAATCAATTATAATTTCTATAGTGGGATTTTCCAATTGTATATTGAGAAATTCAGATATTTCTGAGCTTCTTTTAAAAATGTTGAGGTACTTTGATAGTCATTTCTTGAAATGATACTGGAAAGTCAATTGAGCAAAGAGTTTTATACCTAATGACGGGTTGTTCATCAGAGGGGAAGTGAAATGTGAGTACATCATCGTTTTTGTCAATAGTATTAATTTCCTAACCTAAGCATCAGGAAATTAATATCCACTGGGAAGACAAGGTTTTTTTTTCATTAAACTTTGCCTCACATTCAATTTCAAGTATGATTTCATAGGGGTTTCTCTGACAGAGTGTGATACACAGGGGAAAGACTCAATCTCTCCTGATTTTTGTAAAAATTTAAAATTCTAATTGGGGGATCAATCAGCTCATAAATATTTTACATTGAAGAGAATCTCATAAACAGCTGTAAAACATTTTCAGGACTTACTGTGTCTGGCAAAGCAGTGGCAAATATAAGGGAGGGGAAACTTTATTGATAGAACATGAAAGAGAATCATGGAAGGACATTTGATCCCAAGGCTGACAAACCACTAACACATCATTCGTGTTGAGATCTATGTAAATGGTGTCATTGATGCCCATGTGAAATTCTCATTGAGAATGTCCTAAGTTTCTAAAGCAAGAGAGGATCTGTACAGAATACTGGCATTCCTATGGAAGCATATAGCAAGCAAAAGAGAAATGTGCTAGTTATACTTTAAATCGCAGGTGCTTTCCACAACATTTTTATCATAAGCCTTATAAACCTTTCCCCATGGAGTTTATTTTGTATTTTCAATTGCCTGAGGGTAGCTCAAGAGATGTAGGGTAAAGAAGAGCTCTTGGGCTGTATCCATAATACATTCAAGGTTTCTAGTATAGCAAAAGAAGACTGAGGCTGAGTCTACTCCTCATTGCCTCAGGTCAATTCCTGTGACTATATCTGTGCATCCATTTTCTTTCATCTTTATAACATACAGAGCTACCTTATTGTATCACCGTAAAATACTTATGAGATAGTAAGTGAAAATCACTATAAGCATTGTAAGATGTCATAAAATGAATGTCATTTTCCATTTAAAGGGTCCACTTGTCAGCCACTGGTTTGGATATTGTGAATCGCTGATTTATGATTAATGTCAATATCATTGTTTTATGACCTCTGGATAAGGTTATGGCATTAGATTTCCAGTAAATGGAAGTTAGAAGTTCCTTTTATTTCTACAGTTCTCCATATACTCTTTCTAATTGTGGACTTCATCGGTAGCTGCTAATTCAAGAAAAATTCTCCCCATTCTTTGAATGTAATATGTAATTAAGTGAGTATTAATAAGGATTCACTCAAGATTGCATTCCGTTACAAACTGGGATTGTTGGCTTGTTAATTTTCCTTCTCAATATAATCTAACTAAAACTGAGCCATAGAAATTCAGTTTACCTGAAATTTGAAGCATGTAAAGTAAAAAAACAAACAAAAAAGTTGGATAACAGGTTCCTGAGACTGAAATCCTAATTCCCAGTCCACAATAGCCTTGCTCTGTGATCATAGGAAATGCTTACTTTTCATTTTTTATTTCTCCATCTTTCAAATCTGTACTACCAAGCTTATCACACTGCTTAAAAACAAAATATTCTTACTTGCAACCATGAAAATGGGACATGCAAGAAATTAATCCCACTACTAAGAGAAACTATACAAGATGTATAAAATACACAAACATTTGTCCAAAGATGTAGGAAAGAATAGGAAAGCAGGCAGGAGAAGGGAAGCACACAAAGATAAGCATTCATTCACTTATGTTGTTGCCTCAGAAAACTTGCCAATCACATTTTAGAGAAAACAATGCCATGGTAGCCTGAAGACTGAGCAGAGTGTGGGGTGCCTAGGGTGACAAATACTTAAGAGGCAAAAGACCAGAGGCAGGAAACCAAAAAGAGTGAGCCTGGAATTTATAGGTCATTCCCTCTTTGGGCACTGTTCAATTCTTATACTTCATGTGTGTAGGCTGAGACTCCTTTTTTTTTTTTTTTTTTTTTTTTTTAATTTTTGGCTGAGACTCCTAAAAAGCAAGTGGAGAGCAGTATCTGAGGAGCTAGAGAGCTGAGAAAATAGTTTGGCAGCCTTACTACAAAGAAGTTAAAATTCAAGCCTGGCTATGGAGGTAGAGAGAGACGAAGGAAGAAGGAAGGAAGGAAGGAAGGAAGGAAGGAAGGAAGGAAGGAAGGAAGGAAGGAAGGAAGGGGTTTCAGGTGAGACACTGAAAAAGCTATGTTGTAAGAGTGCAAATCACACCCTAGGATAAAAGCAGCCTAAAATAGAGCAGCCCTGTTAAAACTGGAAACAAAGTTTCCACTGGACTAAGGTAATTTACCTGTATGCTATCCACCTGCCAGAGTAGAATTAAACCTTCTCTGGAAAAAGCATCATCCAATGCACAGAATATCCCATTTTTAGTGAAAAATTAATAGGCATGCCAAGAAATAGAATCAAATGACCAAAAAATCAAGAGTAAAAATTAATAAAAGAAAATACCTAAAAGTGATCCAGATACTGGAACTATCAGGGAAAAATTTTAAGATAACTATACTTAATATATTCAGAAAAGACAGATTTTTAGCCAGAAACTGAAAACACGTTTTGGAAATTTTACAACAGAAGCTGTATTAGTGGAACTTAAGAATTCGAGAGATAAGTTTAATAGAATCGCAATACAAAAAGATATTCATATAACTCTATATTAGGGAAATTAAAATGAAGAAAAAGTGTGATATCACTATGCTCATTTTCGAATTGAAAACATTAATTTAAAAAACACTGATAATATGTAAATGGAAATTAGTGTTGGCACTGCTGGTGGGCATGTAAATTAGTATTCCAACGACTACTCTGGAAAACTTTTGGTAGTAACTATTAAGCTAAATACCAAGCAATTTCACCCCATATACAGAAGCTATATTTTCCAAAATGTAAGTACATGAGTGTTGATAGCAGTGTTATTATCAATGTTAAATTTAATAAATCGTGATATATTTATTAATGGAATATAACAGCAATAAAAAAATCTGAAAATAAAAGAAATTCTTCTACACACAACACAGATAAATCTGGTAGCAATAATTGAGATAAATTAAATATATAAAAAATAAAATATAAGGGAGATGAAAAAGTATTATATACTGTATAATTTTTATGTAAAGTTTAGAAATAGACATCAATTTATGTTATAAATGTTGCAGAAGTTATAACTATGGGGTGGGGCTTAAATGCGAGAAGACACAAAGTTTCTGATGTGCTAATATGTTTGCTAATTGGTAATATCCTTTATTTGGGTGATACTTACAGATGTTATACATTTGAAAAAAAATCACACACAGGATTTATACATTTAATTTTACATTATATCTTGCTTTTAAAATCTACAAAAATTATGGGGCACCTGGATAGCTCAGTTGGGTAAGGGTCCAACTCTTGATTTAGGCTCAGGTCATGAGATTGAGCCTTGTGTACAGCTCTGTACTGAGTATGGAGCCTACCTAAGATTGTTTCTCTCCCTCTTCCTCTGTCCCTCCTCTGCTGTTTATGTGCATTCTCTTTCTCAAAAAAAAAAATTATGATAATTAAATTTAGTCATATGGAAGTACTTTAAAAAAGTAAAAAAAGAAAAATTAAGCATATAATTTTTGTCAACTTGCTATTTTTGATGCTCAATTTCACATTTGAAGTTTCTAAAATAAATAAATATTCTTGAAACAGAAAAGCAGGATTTCTCTGAGGAAGGACTGATTTCTGATCTTTCAAGTATCAGGTGCTCCCAAATAGTATACTGTCAATATTGGATTTACTAAAACTAATTTTAAAATTTAAAATGTCATTTCAATTTACCTTCTCTCAAGTCAAAATTATGTGCAGAAAAAGACATTTTGTTTGCCTAAGGAGCAGGTCACTGGAACCTTGCAAAGTCCCTCTGAAAGGTGAAAAATCTTTTTATATCCTGGGAATTCAATATTTATTTGAGCCAGCAGAGTAGTCTGGGGCATAACAATGAAATGTTTTGTTCAAATTGTGTTCAATAAAGTAGAGAAATGACATCAACACATGGAAATCTGCTTGAACTTTTAATTTAAGAATGTAGCTTTCACATTATTTCTTCATTTTTCATACATCTTTTTTCTCTTACATCAAGTCAATAACTAATCAGTCCTCTAATGAATAACACAGCCTCTTTGTGCAATATTAAGCCATATGAATCCATGCTCCTTAACACATTTTTTGTTGATATTTTCCTATCTTTGATGTGGAAAACCATTTTTAATGTATCAAGATTAAGATTCCAAGTATAATAAATTGTTTCACTCTAAATAATTTTATGACTGAAAGGCATCACAGAAATCATCTTGTTCCATCTCCTTGTTTTGTATTTTAAATTATGTGAGAAAGGTAAGCTGGGTTGAAATCCACACAGCTTTATCACACTGAAATTGGAACCTAATTTTCTGATCACTATCCATTGTTTTCTTTTCCCAATGGGCTAATGTCAAACTGGCATAAGAAAGGCCTCAGAATAGAACCCAAATCTTTGTGTCTCAGCTCATTCTGCAAGAGTTATTCTATCACACTGATGCTCCACATTAAATTCTGCATTGAGAACTATAATAATACCAACAAATAGTTCCTTTGCTAAACGTCAAAAGTCCGAGCTGAAGGATAATAGCAAAGAGAGTTTGTATATAGCTCTGGGCAGTTAGGAGTAGCTTGATAGAATGGTGACATTTACAATAGGAAAATCTATGAAGGCCCCAATTAAATTTTTTACATGTGGAATCAAATCATGGAGACAATTTTGTATTAGGTGCAAGACTGTAGGAGACAATTTTGTATTAGGTGCAAGACTGTAACTTTGACAAGTGATAGTGAAAGGGAACATTTCCTGGATTATCTCCAACACTTGGGCTGAGCTCTGAGTTAGTGGCTGCAGGGAGTTTGGTACCCAGATGGCAGGCCAAAGAGTCCAAAAAGTAAACTGGCTGGCTGAAAACTATTTCAGCAGAAATGAAAAGCACTGACATTCTTGATGCCTGGGTGGCTCTGCTATTTATCCTGCTCATCTTTTCTACCTTCATCACCATAGATGGTATGTAAAAAGTCAATATAGAATGATTGGTAGTGGATATTGCCTACTTCAGAGGGCACAGCTGGGATTCATAGCCTTAAAATTCACTATCCCCTATATACTGTCTCGCTCTTTTTCTGTCAATCCCCACCCTGCTCAGGCTGCAAGCTGCTTAGCTCACTGATTTGGAAATCTGTATTAATGAGACATGTACATGTGTGGCCCTAATTATAGGGCTGAGCAGGTCTTTGAGTATGAACGAATCAATACTATACCATTTTATTTCATTCCTTTCTTCTTGCTTTCTTCTTTTATTCTTTTATGCATTAAAAAACACTCGAGTATCTATGCTTTTCTATGTATGACTGTGCTACATTCTGGAGATCTAAAGGAGGATTTAAGCCCTGCTGTCCTGGAATTCAAAGCCCCCTTGGAATACTTTGGGAAGACAGAGTAATGAGCACACAGGCAGTAGACATGGGTGAACTTTCTGTGTTCAAAGACATGACAAACAGTAGAACATGGATGCAGGACAGAATCTGAAGGAGAAGATGAAAGAGAAGGGCCTGACTTCAGTGCTGTTCCTAAATGAGATTCTGAGACCAAAATGATTAAATGATTTGCCAAAGGCTACCCAAGCCATTTCTCAAACTCACCTCCTAACGTCAAACCCACACTCTTTAGAAATACCACACTAGGGCAGCCTAGCAGTTTAGCGCTGCCTTCCGGCCAGGGCGTGACCCTGGAGACGTGGGATTGAGTCCCACGTCGGGCTCCCTGCATGGGTCCTGCTTTTTCCTCTGTCTGTGTATCTGCCTCTCTCTCTCTCTCTCTCTCTCTCCTCTCTCGAATAAATAAATAAAATATTAAAAAATAAATAAATACCACACTTCCTCTATACACCTACTTTTAGTACTGCCCTGACTTGGCTTCCACTCTTGCTTCCCTCCAACGTTTTGAGAGCCATGCAGTTTGTTGAGATTTCCATTATGACCACCTCATATTCCCAGGTCTATCTCTCCTGTTATGATTTCATGATCCTAAATTTTCTGGAATTGAAAACTTGAAATGAAAAATAACCTTATCCTGTCCTTTATATTTTACATTCATCATCTCCAGTTTTCATTTTCTTAAGTCAATCCTCTTCAAATTAAAGCTCACTGGTATATCTTACCTACACAGCTGATGAATCCTGAGGCCCTTCAATTGAAGAAGGGAGGGGCAGCTTCCTTTTCTCATCTCCCACCCTCATATTCTTTTCTTATCCCTACAGAGTCCCCTGAATTGATAATCATTAGCTATAGTATGTGGCTTATATACTTGTCATCGTTTTACAGATTAAGGTACCAGAGACTAACTTACCCAAGATTCCAAAAGAGAAAGTGGTAGGGAAGAAACTTGAAGCTTCAGGTTTTATGTTCTTGTCACTAAACCACAAAATTTAAGGTTTATGTATATCTTTTCAATCTTTGCTCCCATCCAGCTCCCATGTTGCTACACATCCTTTTAAACACATCTGGAAGGCTCAGGGAACATTCTCTACTAGAGGGTATCTCGCTCCTCACGTAATCTTCCTGAATGAAGGCCCTTCAAAGATGGGATCCTTTCATAGAGTGATGGCTGAACAATGAGAAACAAGATGTTAGCTCATGTCTTGGTAGAAGAACACATTGGTTTCACTTTGGCCTATTTCTCCCATTCTGCAATCAGAGGCTATTTCAGAAATGAGCTGAATGCAAGTTCCTGTGTTCATATACTGAAGCCCAAATTTAACAGGCTGGGAATGAACCAGTTCAACTCTGTCTTTTCTGGAAACACACTGCATACTGATTGTATTCTCCAAGGAATTTCTCATTGCTGGAACCTATCCAAGAGAAGAATAAAATAAGGCTTCTGAAACTTGTTTAACAATTCCTTGCCTCTTCTTCATTGATGGTCTAGCATCTGTTAATATTTTTAAGTAAAAAAGTTTAACTTAATATTGTTCCTTTCTTTGACATCACACACACATTATTACAATTTGATTGAGAATTTTTTTTTAGATTTTATTTATGTATTCATGAGAGACACAGAGAGAGAGGCAGAGGCACAGGCAGAGGGAGAAGCAGGCTCCCTGCGGGGAGCCTGATATGGGACTCAATCCCAGGAGTCCAGGATCACGACGTGAGTCAAAGGCAGATGCTAAACCACTGAGTCACCCAGGTGCCCCAACTATTACTGTTTTTAATCACTGTTAGTCTACACACTGATTGATCCACCCCTTGCATAAATGATAGATGATTGCATTTCCAGATTGCTAGTTAAAACAAAAAGTATATACTAATGAAAAAAAGTATTCAAACTACTAGATTTATTTTCTCTATATATTCTCTTTATGTTTAGATAAACTATATTGCAATGATTTCTATGTGCAATTTTTAACTTTTAATACAGTAAAAATCTCTAGATCTACACACGTTTCCCACTCTCACAAAGATAAATTCAGAAGCTCAGTAATGATTCTGAGAATAAACCAGTACAATTTTAAAAAATATATACTGTGATTTTTCACATAGAGCCACTTTCGGATATTACTCAGGATAAGGTCCCAATAAGGAGTTCTGTATCTTTCTTGAGACAACACCGCAAGGTGATTGATTTTACCCAACTATGATTTTACCCAACTATGGCCCAAAGCTAATATAACCTATTTAATTGAAAGGGGGACCAAAAACTCTGTTCAAGGCTTATAATTGATGCTTTTTTTTTTTTAATGTATTTTATAACTTTGTGCTGGATAGGTGACTTTTGCAAAGAGAGCATGGGACAAGTGAATGTGTCCTTAGGAAAAGCCTACAAATTGACAACTTTCCTGTTACTCTTTTCTCAGCCTTCTTTATCATAGCATATAGGACAATCCATCAAGTTTCAAAAGGTTGATCTGATTTGTTCACAGTCATCCAGGGGCACATTCAACTGAAAAATAGCCAATTTACAGGCCTCTGTAAAGAGCAAACAAGCTTACTCCCCCTCAGGGGCCAGGGGCCAACACATGAGGAAAAGCAATGAAGTGACAAACAGTAGAAGAGGAACAAAGGATTGGCTTAGCCTCCACAGCACTGAGTATGGAAAGGTATTGCTTCAGTACCCATGGAGTAAACACACAGACATTACTGTAATGATTGATTCTGCCTGTGTGAGCGCTATTGGGCCATTTTCCATGATGTCTTCTCCACTCTTGTAATCCTCATATCTCTAACATCCAATTCATAAAATTGGCACTGTGTCCTATTAAGCTGGCATGGAAAGTTATACTATGAGGCCTTCCTAATCTCTAAAGATATAATAATAATTTCTAAACAGCAAATAAAAAAAAGATATGACCCTGCTATAAAATTAACTAAAATAAATGTCTCTAAAAATCAGAAAACAAAGCTCAAAGCAGAGCTAAAGCCATGAGCACACCAGGCTACAGGCCCCAAAGCAGGTAGAAGCATCTGAGAATCTGACTCATGTAGGGTTATAAAGAATGAACATCATTCTCCAGAAGAGGTGAGGAAATAGAGTCAGGGTCACTGTGTTAAAAGCAGAGTATGATAATGACCTTTGCTTATAAAAGTAAGAAAATTGAAAAATATTTCTGCCAACCCTTGCCTGGCAACATAGCTCACATCCATCTGTTTTCTTAAGCAGCAACAAGATAGAGACACCCTGCCCCCTCAGTCATTGAATCAAAAGCAATACCTATAGTCACCTTGGAGTAGGAACTGAGCCATGCATGCAGGATGCTCAGTTCTCACCTGGGAGTCCTGGGAGGCTTTATGAAAGCACCTGCAAAACCACAAGCGAGTGAGGATATGATGGAGAGAGAGAGCCTGTCCCTAAACACTGGTACAACAAAGCTCTAAATATATAAAGTACAATGGAACTATAGAAGTTACCAATAAAACCAACACTAGTAGATGGATTCCCTTCTAGTAAAATGAAAATGACATAACAATCAGACAAAATCTTCAACATGATTATACTCAGAGTCCTCTCCTGACTAGCGAATAAATAATATTCATAAAAATAACTTATGAAATTAAAATACATGGAAATTAAGTTTGAAGATATATGTATATTCTACAACTCAACATTATCTATGATATTTGTATAAGTCAGAGAAATTGAAGTAAATTTAGGAAAATGTGAAAATATTAAAGTTTTTATCATAAGACTTTTTACATGCTATTTTACACAACAATGCCTCATATCACTAAAAATCTTTGAAATTTTTATAGCAATTTCACATCTCTTTTAAATCCATGAGTACTAAGTTTTTGGTTAGGCAGATATTATATCCATTTCATTAAAGACATACTGAGACAGAGAATTTTAATCAACAGTTGCATAGCTACTGACAGGTATTACTCAAACTTAGGTCTTCTGATACAAAAGCCCATTAATGTAACTCCAAAGGCAAATCCCAATCTCCTCACTTGTAATTTATTAGGATGTTGGAAAAATGAATTATTACCATATATAAAGCACCAAATGGGAATTCAGTAAATTTTACTATACTTTTTTTTTTCTCCTTCTAGCAACTTTTTGCTTTCTTTAGTGCTGGCTGAACTTCGTTTCTGAATAAAGTTTGTGCAGCTAGAACCAAGTTTAAAAGTTTAATTATATATTTCTTTATGCATCCTACTTGTTATTACCAAGTAGAGACTTCCACTACCTATAACAGCTTGGTTCCTCACATCTACCTGTAAAGTAGGGGAGGAAGGTATTGGTATTCATTTTTAGTGTTTTTTAATTTAAGAAATTGAAGGCTCAGAGTTACCTGACTCACCAAGCTGCCATAACTGAGAGAAGATTGAACTACAGTAAGAATTTGGTTGTCTAATTCTAAATCCAGAATTTCCCTACAAATGTGGGGCTTCTAATTATCTACCTACATCCCCATTTTTATTTATTAATCATTGCTCTTAAGCAAAATCATTGCTGGAATCTCAGTGTATCAAATGACTATGAATCTGCTATTTTTTGAGGGTGTGGAGGTACATTGTAAAGGCAAGATCTGTGCCCCAGGGTTTCTGATTAGATAGGTCTAGGATGGAGCCCAAGAATTTGTATTCTTACAAGTTCCCAGATGAAGCTGATGCTGCTGGTCTGAGGATCAGACTTAGAGAATTACTGTTCTAATTTCTTGCTACTCATTGTGTGGTCTGCTGAACAGCAACATCAGCCTCCCTTAGAAACTTGTTAGGACTGCAAAATTGTAGACCAGACCCCACATCCACTGAATCATAATCTGCATTTTATTAAGATTTGCATGCACATAAATGAGAAGTTCTGGTTTGATACACTATATCTGAGCGCTAGGTGCACATTAGCGTAACCTGGGAAGATATAAAAACATACATGCTTGAATCGCTCCTCCCAAAATTTCCATTTCATTGATCTAGGACATAGGTGGTTGTGAGTGTTTTAAAAATGTTTTCCCAGGTTACTCAAAAGTACAGACAGGTTTGTGAGCCACTGGCCGAGAATGCATCATTTCCCACACTTGCCTTAGGTCAAGAAACATCTAACAAATTGACAAAAGAGCAAATTCTCAGGCACCTCCAAAAAATACTCAACAGATCAAGGAAGTACCACAGTTTCAACAAGAATTATATGCAATTCTTATTGTCAGGTAAGTTAGAGAAACCCTACTTCAAAATTCCACATATATCCCTAAAATAAATGAACTACATTTTGGTAACATGTTTACTTATTATTAGTACCATCTTGGAAGTGCCTCAGCCAACATTTCAAATTTATTTATTTTTTTAAAGATTTATTTATTTATTTATTTATTTATTTATTTATTTATTAATATATATATATATATATATATATATATATATATATATATAGAGAGAGAGAGAGAGAGAGAGAGAGAGAGAGAGGCAGTGACACAGGAAGAGGGAGAAGCAGGCTCTATGCCGGGAGCCCGACGTGGGACTCGATCCCGGAACTCCAGGATGGCGCCCTGGGCCAAAGGCAGGCATTAAACCGCTGAGCCACCTAGGGATCCCCTCAAATTTAATAGAATAATTCTGAGGCTTATGCTTTACTTTTAAAAAATGTTGATTTCCTCAGCAATAGGCATTATTTTAATAGAACATTTAAGTTTGAAAGTTCAGAAACAGGGATTCTAGCCCTGCGTCTTTAATTCCATGCATTAATGTTGACTATTCAAGTAATATCCTTAGATGTCCATTTCTGTACTCATATATAGAAAGGGGCTTACTGGATGATTGTGGCTCTACAAAGGGTTATCATTTAGGTAAAGGTGATGAGATGAGTAGAAGGTGACAGAAGGTTACCTGCCAACCTAAGAACACTTCATTTCAACATTTGGTTAAATGACCTATTTCTTGAGATTACTTGGTGTAGTCAACTGTCAACTCCCCCAAAGACCCCCAGTAAAATCTATTATTCAGAGCTGAGCAGTAGAGAATCACCTTCTTAACCAATTCTGAATAATATCTCAAAATGGATAAATTGGGATTTAGTCTTTGTTGGTTATTTTTGAGGTAAGTATTGCAAATGGAAAACTGGTTGAGATGAGGCAGGGAAAGTATACGAACTAATAATTTTGGGTTAATGGTCATAAGAAAGTAAAACAAGGGTCTTGAAAATGAACCTTGATGAAGAAACTGTTGTGTTGTTTAGTTGGTTTAAAAGAACAATACTTTCTATTCTTTAATACTTTAGCACAGTAACAGAAAGTATGTTGGTTTCAATTCTGGGCACTTAATTAAAATACCTTTCTAGGGTTTGTTTGTTTTGTTGTAATAATCGCTCATGTATTTCCAGTCAGTTAATCCTGGAGTCCAAAATCTGGAAAACCAGGATCTTTATCTGAAGTCCAAAGGCAGGAGAAAATGAAAGCCCCATCTCAAGAAGAGAGAGAAAATTTGCCCTTTCTTTTCCTTTTGGTCCCATTTTGCACCCAACAGATTAGGTGATGCTCTTCCACATTGGTGAGGGCAAGTTGCTTTACTCAGCTAAACCAAATGCTAAGCTCTTCCAGAAACATCTTCACAGACATACTCAGAAATGTCTTTCTTGCAAGCTGTCTGAGCATCCCGTAGGCCAGTCAAGTTGACAAATGGAATTAACCACTGTACCCCTTACCCATATCCCTTGCCTACTCTATTTCCTATTGGGTTCGTGATAGCTGTCTTATTGAGTCTTAATTGTCCTCCATGTATTTATCAGTTTGCTTTTAGTATTTTGTCTTCTGGTATTCCTTTTCCATACATAATTTTTTTAAGATTTTTTTAAATAATCTTTGTACTGAATATGAGGCTAAAACTCACAACCCCAAGATCAAGTGTTGCATATTCCACAAACTGAGCCAGCCAAGTGCCCCTCCATACATATATTCTTACTTTTACATAATAAGAATTATCCTATAGATTCTGGATTCTTTTTTATTTAGGAAAACCTTTTCCCCTCTGAGATTATAAAATAAATTCCTCTCTATTGTCCTCTAGCTTTAGTTTTTGCAAGAAGAGCATAGTGTAAAAAACGTACAGATGCAGCATTTTATTTTTACTTGGTTTATCAGTTATATATGAACTCTATATTCACTTAATAGTTTTCTCATTGTTTTTAAATAATAGCTTTATCATATGCTTAGTATATTTACGAAATCTTCAATCCATTTCATTTATCTACTTGCTGATTTCTGTGAAAACATCAAAAGTTTCTATTACTATCTTTTTGTAATATGTTTTAATATCTGTAGAAATATTAATGCCAATTAAAATTGTTATCATAACTTATCATCACCATAACTATTTTTGTCACTTTTTATGCCAACTGTTACCTGTTTTCACATATTATGTTTAGCATCAAGTTAAGTGTCAAACAAAATAATTAGCCAAAATTTAATCAATCCCATTAACTTTATAGACGCACTTTGAAGGAATTGGAATGCTTAAACATTTATTCTTTTTTTTTTTAAAGATTTTATGTATTTATTCATTAGAGACACAGAGAGAGAGGCAGAGGCATAGGCAGAGGGAGAAGCAGGCTCCTTGTAAGGAGCCTGATGTGGGACTCTATCCCTGGAACCTGGGATCATGACCTGAGCCAAAGGCAGATGCTCAACCACTGAGCCACCCAGGTGCCTCACAACATTTATTCTTATTGACTAATGACAAGGTATTTAGGTGTCTCATTTAATTTCCCTTTGTAAATATAGAAAATTAAAAGTGGTCACAAATTCTTTGTAGCTCTTCCTGTCAAGAGATGGAATCTATTTTCCCAGGTCGGGCTTGAATCCAGGCTGGTCTTGTAACTTGACTTTGCCAGGGAAGAAAAAGCTTCTCCACTCCCTTACATTTGGTACCGGGAACCTGCAAATTAAACTGGCAAAAAACAGATTAACAGGGGAAACATGTTTATTCATGGCACACAGAAGCCAATAAAAGAAGTAGCTAGCTTGTTAAATGGTTAAAGGTAAAGGTTTATATACTTAAAGTAGTAGGGGAAAGGAAAGAAATGGCTTCTGTGGGAAGTACAAATAGGTCTCTTAAGGAAAGACCAATGGTTTTTAGAACAAATGGGAGATAATAAAGCTTGTGATACTGTTTGTCTATTTAGGTATGAGTGGTCTTCTTTGGGACCATAAAACTCCTGGAGAGGAGATTTTTAGTACGTTTATTTGCAGCCTTTCTCCTGGGAATAGATGGTGCCCTGGAAGGGGAATTTATTGCAGTCCTCACTTCTCCAAAGTTTTTACTTTTAGTCATATCAGAGAAGTTCTCAGAAGGTTTCTTTCTGCATCTGTGAAATCTCAAACGCTTAAAATAATCTTTATACCAGCTCTCAATTTCTGAGTGGATCCCTACAAATTCTAAATTTAAGCCTAAAATAATCTTGTGGCTTATATTCTCACATGAAAGGCTGTTACCATGTGTGAATAACCTAGGCTATCCTCCTAGAGGAAGAGAGAACACATGGAGGGACACATGGAGACACAGGTAAGGCCAACACCACCAGGAGCAGCAGAGAGGATTCATTTCAGCTGAGCACAGCCCAAACTTCTGACCAAGAGAAACATAAGTGAATAGATAATTGTGCTTTAACACATTAAATTTTGAGATCATCTTTTTTAAAGATTTTATTAATGAGAGAGAGAGAGAGAGAGGCAGAGACACAGGCAGAGGGAGAAGCAGGCTCCATGCGGGGAGCCCAATGTGGGACTCGATCCCAGGACTCCAGGATCATGTCCTGAGCCGAAGGCAGACGCTCACCCGCTGAGAGACCCAGGGGTCCCAAGTTTTGAGGTGATTAATTACACAGTAGTGAACAACTGATGGGTATGTAAAGTTTCTTCCTCTAGGTCCAGACCTTACTTAAGTTTATTTTTTTATATAATTTACATCTGTTTACATTATAAATGGAATCTCTAATTTCCAGGAAGTTGTTGATAAACATGAACTCTATATTGGTATATCACTTTTGTACCCACACTGATGAATTTATTTTGAGTTCCTAATAGAGTTTAAATTTAACTATTCTGAATAGGGATCCCTGGGTGGCGCAGCAGTCTGGCGCCTGCCTTTGGCCCAGGGCGCGATCCTGGAGACCCGGGATCGAATCCCACGTCGGGCTCCCGGTGCATGGAGCCTGCTTCTCCCTCTGCCTGTGTCTCTGCCTCTCTCTCTCTCTGTGACTATCATAAATAAATAAAAATTAAAAAAAAATAAAAAATAAATATTCTGAATAACCAGCTGTATGATTTCATCATATTTAAATAAGGATAGTTTCATATCTTCCTTAACAAAGATGTTTTTATGTATGTTTTATGCACATTTCTGGGGTATTTATATTGACTATTACTTCTGGAATAATGTTAAATAATAGTGTTGGTAGTGATACACATACTCTATGTTTTCCGAGTGTAATGCTTTTTTCAGTGTTCCATTTTAAACTTTACACTGAAAGTATCCATCAATTACTATTTTCTTGAAAGCTAAGTTATTTTAATGAAAAAATACATTTTAAATTTTATCATGTGTCTTCTGGCCATCAATCTAGCTTTTGTAGATGTTTTATAGCAATTTATATGTTTTTGTACTAATTCTAATCTATGTTGCATACGTTTTTATACTAGTATATGTTTCTTACTATGTTATATACATACATTTCTTACATACATATGTTGCTTAACATTAAGTCATTTTTTTATTTTGGAAAACCTAGTTTTCTATGGTATTTCCTAATTTAGCTTTTTGCTGGAGTCTATTTTATTAGAGACTTATAAATCAATATTGTTAAATGAGTTTTCTTTCTTTGAACTGATTTCTCTGGTTTTGGTATCAAGGCTATGTTTGACTTTTAAAAATAGTTTTG
Source organism: Nyctereutes procyonoides (assembly GCF_905146905.1). Taxonomy (NCBI): domain Eukaryota; kingdom Metazoa; phylum Chordata; class Mammalia; order Carnivora; family Canidae; genus Nyctereutes; species Nyctereutes procyonoides. The sequence goes on along the minus strand of NW_026575030.1, from coordinate 5,475,038 downwards.
AACTTTTCCTTTGCTCTCAGTGCTCTGGAAAAGTATAAATAGCATCACCATGATCAATTTCTTGGAGTATCGATAAAATCCACCTATAATAACCTCTGGTTCTTGGCCTTTTGCAGGATATTAGAGATGCAGTGGTTAGGAGGAGGTTATTTTCTTTTGGAGCATGTTTAGTTTCCCTCATGAAATTGGTCTGTTTATGTTTCCTGTCACTTCAACTTTTGATTTTTGCAACTCTCATATTCCCAGAATCTCATTTATTATATTCAGCTTTCAAATTGATTTGAAGAAGTGATAAATTATTTAATTCATTTAATTTTCTCTGTATCTTTGGTTCTTTTCCATTTTTCTCTCTAATCTTTTGTGTCTATGCTTTCTTGTTTATCTTTTTCTGAGTTAGATTTTCCTGTTTTTGAAATAAATCATATTTGGATTTATGTATTGTCACTGCATTTGTTTGAAATGTGTTCTTTTCTTTATTAATTCTATCTTTCCACTGTCCTTCTACTTCTGCTATTATTAACTTTTCAAAATCCTTGACTTCAATGGTTTGCCTTTTCCTTCTGAACCTTTCTGTCTGTCTGTCTCTCTCTCCTTGTCTGTTTCTCTTTCTTCTCCTCCATTCTCTCATTTTTTTTCTGGCCTTACTTTTCTGAAATCTTTGCTGCCTTTATAGCATAATAATAGTTTCATGCCTGTCCCGACCCCTGAAGGAAGTCACATAATTATGGATAAAATCTCTTAAAAAAAGAGAAAGACAAACAAAAAAACAGATTCTTAAATAGAACAGAGAGATGGCTAGCAGAGAGGAAGAGGGGGATGAGTGAAATAGATGAAGGGGCTTAAGAGTACATTTGTTGAGCACTGAGAAATGTATAGAACTGATAAACCATTATATTGTACACCTGAAACTAACAGAACACTGTATGGTAATAATATTTCAATAAATAAAGACATCTTTTACACACTAAGCTGCCACAATTTGCACACCTGTATTATTTTATACATTAATAAATACACAAATTGTGTATATTAGTATATAGTAAGCTTTTGTTTGCCAGTATCAAGGCAGTCATACACAGCTTTTCAGATAAAAGAAGAATGATTCATATTTAATTTATTAAAGCAAAACCAGCCTATTCAAAGCATTAAGAAAGGCCTAATTCTAGTCCTTTTTTTTTCTATTTTATGTGCAGAACACTCTCTTGCCTTGGTAGAAAAATCTGAAATTTAACACAAAAGATAACAATCCTAACTAATGGAATACTAGAAAGAGAAAAAGAAACAATTATCCTTTCCATTGTACATATTTTCCTGTTGTCGAACTAATTTGTTTCAGCTTTATCTCACTTTTGCCTAGAGAGTTGCTCACAGTGAACCCAGGCAATACACATGGGTATTTCTTTCTCAAAAATCTGCAGAACTAAAATTACCATTTCTTTCAGAATAATGACAACAATAGTGAAACTAAAAATAATAACTGGAGTATCCTGGTTCAGATTTGAAGAAGCAGTTCTCATTCTGAAGCTAACCTGGGAGGGAGAAGCAGCAGCTGGACAGGCTTCTCTTAATTCTCCTTGTATCTGTGTGGGAGCATAACAGAAAATAGTATCTCCTTGGTTTGGTCTAACACTGGGGATCATTTCATCAATGGAAAGAATTATATGTCCATATAGATGAAAAAATACTTTCTTGGGACCCCTGGGTGGCGCAGTGGTTTGGCGCCTGCCTTTGGCCAAGGGCGCGATCCTGGAGACCCGGGATCGAATCCCATGTCGGGCTCCCGGTGCATGGAGCCTGCTTCTCCCTCTGCCTGTGTCTCTGCCTCTCTCTCTCTCTCTGTGACTATCATAAATAAATAAAAAAAAAATTAAAAAAAATACTTTCTTTAGATAAAGATTTTGATAACCAGCAAGGCCAGTTATAAATGTGTTATTCATTCAATTTTCTGAGGCATTTTTAGACTTCATGTGATTTTCTGTATTAATTTTTTTCCCTTAGTTTCCAATGGTTTTCAACCTTTTTCTGTTCACACATTTTATCAGTCATACTGTAGGAGATGTTTTTGGACATACATTTCTCCCAAGCGAGTTTCAGATAGACTTTCAATTTCCATTCCCAATGGTTTCTACCCTCTGTGTATTTCTCTCCCAGAGAAAATGCAGAAGAAAGAATAAGGAGATTCATAAGTTATACTCACTTGTTTTAACATGTCACTCAGATGTTATGAAGCATCTCACAGCTGTGGCCTGCACTTTCTACTCACATATAGGTCTTTCATCTTGTGCAATTTACCCAGTTAATGAATAAATCAATAGTTCGATATCTCTTGATGTCATTACAAGATTAATAATATAATTTAATATTCAAACTGGGATACTTTTGTGACCGAAAAACAGTTCTATTGGTAAATATGCTGGGATTAACACTGAAATCACCAAAGTATTAACTTCCTGGCCATGCTGTTTCTTCCTTTTATATCCTTCTGGAACATTTTAAGTTCCCAGCGTTTCTAAGTTTGGTCTCTCTGCCTCCCATGCACGTTGCACAATCCTTCATAAGATCATATAAAACATATAAGAAAACCTTTTATATAAAAAATTAAAGATGATTTTTAGTGAAATTTATATGTCATCTTGTAAATTAAAAAGTTAATGTCATTTGTATAAAAATTGGCAACATTATATGAGGTGATCCTATGGACATAAGTACTTGGATGATTTAAAATGCTCTATTGAAATTACTTTGGCTAATAGGAAAAGAAATGAGTTTACATAGCTGGCTGACAGATGTAAGATAAAAAAGATGTCTCAATTCTATTCAAATGGGACTCAACTTGGTTAAATTGAAAAAGGATATTCCAAGTGAGCATTTTTATAACTGCCTTCTCATGCCAAATATATTATAAAAAGATATGCCACATGCAACTGAAATAAACAGCATGTTTGGGTTCAGCTGCCTATATTTCATGATTATGGAGGTCTAAGAGATTGTGAAAAGTTGTTTGTGTGTTTTGAGAAATAAGAAGCAAGAAATGACAAGAGATGAGCTTTAGATTGTAAATAAAAGTTAGTATGCTGAATTTGCAAGTTAAGAATGGTTACTGAATTCAGGGACATGTAGTGACTCAATCAGCTAAGTGTCTGCCTTTGGCTCAGGTCATGATCTCAGAGGGTCCTGGGATTGAGGGATCAACCCTGCACCGGGCTCACTGCTCAGCAGGAAGTCTGCTTCTCTCTTGCTTCTCTCTCTCTCTCTCTCTCTCTCTCTCTCTCTCACACACACACACACACACACACACACACACACACACAAGAATAGTTACTGTATTCTGATACTTTAAATAGCATAGTGTCACCTGTGTATATGGCCTCATGTTCTATCTGGTGGCCCCTGTAGTATAGGAAAGGAATGCTAGGATTGGGGAAGACAGAGCCATTCCTTTGGTAGAAGGGCTGGTGTGAATTGCCTGGGGCTTCTATAAATATGTTAACCTGCTACCTTGATTGTTCTTACTGCTCTCTGCTGTCATTGAGAATATTGATACCATTCAAAGAGAATAGGAGGGATCATCAGTGGATTCAACTTTGCTAACAGGTTTCCAGTAAATTATTTTTTACTTAAACAAGTCTACAATCAAATTATGCTTTCTTACAACCAAGATTATTGAGTTGTTTTTAACATTTTGTTTTTGTTTTTTAACTGTTTGATATAATGAATTTTGGATTTCCTGAGATGAGACTGTAAGTGTTGACTCCCTTTGAGAGACTCCTTTTATAATGCCATCCCATAGTGCTTTTGAGAAAGCATACTCCAAACTGCAGATGTGAGTGAGTAGTAAAGTGGATCCTAATGGTTCACTGATCACACTGGTTATCTAAAAAGGAGTTAGATATGTGTATTCATGAATGTGTGCTGGAATGGGAAAACCAGAGAGGGAGAAAGGATACCCTTCTTCATGAGTGGCTCTCAGGTCCAAGATATCTTTTTTTTTTTTTTTTAACAACTTTATTTATTTATTTATGAGAGACACAGAGAGGCAGAGACACAGGCGGAGGGAGAAGCAGGCTCCATGCAGGGAGCCTGACGTGGGACTCGATCCCAGGACCCCAGGATCATGCCCTGGGCTGAAGGTGGCACTAAACTGCTGAGCCACCCGGGCTGTCCAGGTCCAAGATATCTTATTTATAAACAAATGAGAAGAAGGCTAGATATTCAGTTCCTTCTTGGCATGCAATGAAAATAGAGTTGGTTCTCAAGCTTTTTTAAATTCTTAACTTGGTTCAAGATCCATTTACTTATTCAACAAACATTTATTTAGTACTCACCATACAATAAATAGGTAAAAAACAGTGTCTCTCCTTACTGAATTTATAATCTATTGAGGAAAGTATACAATAAATACCAAAAAAAATTGAAGGTGGCAACATTTGAGCAGAGATCTGACTGAAGAGTTGAAGCCAAGCACAGAAGTAGTATATAAGTAGGCAGAGGAAGCACTGCATATATAGGCCCCAGGAAAGACTACATTTAGCATTTCAAGAAAGTGCAAGTGCTTAGGATGTTTATATCAAGTGGACAGAAATGTTAGAGAATTGGCCTTAGAGCCCAGGCCATACATAATAGGCTCCAAAGGCTACGCTAAGGACTTTGACTCAAATAAACTACTAGAATGTGCCATGGAATTAATTGCATCACCCCAAAACTGGTATATTGAAGCTCTAACACCCAAATTTGGAGATAGGGCTTTTAGGTTGTAATTAGGTTAAGTAGTATGATATGGGTGGACTCCTAATCTGATAGGATTGGCGACCTTATAAGAAGGTTTCTGTCTCTCTCTCTGTCTCTGTCTCTATCTCTGACATGTGAGGACATGTGAGAAGGCCATCAGCGAGTCAAGAAGAAAGCTTTCACCGGGAACCAGACTGACTGGCATCTTGATCTTGGACTTCCAGCCTTCTAATGTGTGAGAAATAAATGTTTGCTGTTTATGCCACTAGTCTATGGTATTCTGTTATGGCAGCCCAAGCTGACTAATACAGAATGCATCCCAAGAAATTTAAATATGACTCACTCTTTCCAAATGTTGTGAGTGAGTTTCTGGACAAGAAATAGCCCAGTCTTCTAAATTGTATCAAAATATTGAAGTAAGATGACCTTCCTACACCTCACCTGATCTCCAAGTTTCCAGTATTACTTTGTTTTCATTATAATCGGATGACTTTTACTCAGAGTTCTTTCTCTCCACAGGGTATCCCATTTTTAAGGAGAACAGATACAGTACACTGAGTTTAATTTTAATGTTCTCTTTAAAATGCTAATAATTACGGCTCAATTATTGCAGTGGTTTCCTTGTTAGAGTTTTCTCCCTTGAGTTGCTCTAGATCGTAAGTGGTATAGAACCACAAAGCTTACATGATTATCTACCCAGTCCATTGCCATGCTATGTGTCTTTTCAGGACCTGTCCTTTGGACTATTTCCCAGATGGTTGTCTATGCTAAAGTCACCTGTACATCATTTGCTTTTATCCTCTTTGATAGCACATTGCCGTCATCGTGAGTAGAAAATTTTGTTTCCCAGTTTTCAAAACTGCTATTGTAAGACTGTGCTTGGAAATGTTCCCAGGGATTAGCATGATGTTCTTGGTGGGATGTTTAAAGATAAAGTTGTCAAGGCTATACATGCAAAATTTCTATAAGGTCTTAAAAATATCTTGATTTCGATACTACTGATTTGATGTTAGCATTTAAAATCAGCTGATTCAAAATAAAGGGTGTGTAAACAGGTGACTGAAACCACTTTTTAAACAGAATTATCAATAATTCTCTTAATTACCTGTCGGTGGAAACTTGTCCTTTCCTTTAATTTTCTGAATGTAGGTACAACTTTTACTATACTGAACAACAAAAAAATAACTCACTTTCTTATAACTACTCCCAATCACTCTTTTATTCTCATCTTGCATTCATTTCTGATTTCTGGATCAACTGGTGGTCATCTACAGCCTATATGATGCAACCTATACCCACTGGAACCTCTAGGAATCTGATTCCTACCTGAGCCACTCCAGTGAACTATACCCAAAGTCACATTTGATATGATGTACACATTAACTGTTTTTCCCTTTTAATCTTTTTTTTTTCATTTTTTAAGTCAACCAATTCTCTATGCAGTCTGAATAAATGATGACAAATTTTTAACAGCACCTTCATTAGCATCCTTGAATCCTTCCATCACTTAGCCAATGCTAAACACAGTCCATGTTGCCATTCTTTCTCTCTGCCTGAAAGAACTGTGTTTCCTGATGTTGGAAGTCTGTTATTAGTGTGATCTGTCTATTTTGCTCCTTAACTTCTCTATCATAGGTGCAACCAACTCCTGCAGTAAACTGCATCTGCTGTAAACTTTGAAAGTGGATTTCCTTTTCCTGATTAGACCCTGACTGACACAAAATTTTTCTCCTTTATTATTTCAGTGAATAATCTCTTTCCCTATAGCCTTTTTTCTAGACCTCCTCTACTTATCCTGGCATGCCCTCTTCCTGCTCTTGCACTTTCAAGTACCTTCATTGACCTAATTCAACATAATTTTAGGGTTAGCTCATTTGTAGAAGGCGAAAAAGAAAAGAACGTAACAAACAAAACTAAAGTTCTCCCAACCTGTTAAGATTTATACCACAATTAAATCTCTGTCTCTGTGCCTGTCCTCTCCATCTCTCCCTCCACTTCTGCCTGCCTTTCTTCCTTCTACATCAGTCAACATGTGAGTGTTGGAGCAAATACATGCATCTTAGGCCTTCAGAATCCAGAGTCTATAGTCATTATTTAATTTTCTACAGTATCCAAACTATTCTTCATTTTACTTAGCAGTTGTATTTGTAACCTTTATTCATTTCTAGAAGTCTCATTGTATTGCTTCTTCATGGCTACAGCCAATCAATTTTGTACGTGCTTTTTTGTATATGTGAGTATACAAATCAGAAATAGCCTAATTATTTTCTTGATTCTATAGAGAAACTATTTTAAATAAACAAATTTCCTGATTTTTCAGGGTAGGGACTTTCTTTTGATTTAAGGTGGCTCTCCATAAACCCAAAGAGGTTATTTTTTTTAAGTCAACCTTGTTTATTGTGGCCCTAACTATGATAACAGTTGTGGAGATATTTTTCACTGTTTGCCCTGATCAAAATCTAACACATGAAAAACTGGTGATTGGTACTCTATCCCAAAGCCTTACTACCAGGGGCATGGATAACCTTGCTATCCAGCAGCTCCCTTATCACACATATTTCTTTCTTCTGTCTGCCTGTCTTTGGCTGGCTTTATCCCTTTAAGTTAAGAGTGTTGGTATGGCTTCATTCTCTTTCTCTAATACCTTAACAAATGTGCAATTATTAATTAAAAATCACCCCATAATTTTTCTTTGATTCCAATTTCATTACTGTTCTATATCACTGAAAGTCCTTAAGTTCTAGCATGAGAGTGACAACATTCCTTCCTCAGGCAGAGTAACAATACAAATTTCTCTTCTATGTGAAGGTATAAACACCAGAGCCTACATCATCACCATATATGGAAATCTTGAAATCAGAGCCATGTTTAAAATACCCTAGGCTTTCAATAAGTGGAAAATTTAATAAATATATCTCAGGAATAATATCCTACCATACACAAAATATTTTAAACATTTCTCCTATCACAGAAAAGCTTGATATTATAGACTCCTTTACTTGCACTCATTCACACTGAATGTGAGATTTCTCCTATCACAGAAAAGCTTGATATTATAGACTCCTTTACATTGCACTCATTCACACTGAATGTGAGATTTGCCCTCTACCCTTGAGTTTATTAGAAATTATATCCAGAGGCTTCTGATGGGGGAAAAGGGTGTAGATCTGCTTTCCCTGCCCTACTCTGCTAAGCACAACTGGAAATCTTGTAAATGGCTCAAGAAACAATAAAAAAGAACTCTGAGAGGTGGTAAGAAGAATGTGATCTGGTTTAGGACCCCAGAATGAGACGAATAGCATAGTGGCAGGCATCTAGCATCTTCCTACCCAATGGAGGAAGTCCACTCAGACCCAGCATGTACTCATGTGTGATCTAGCAACAAAAAGTAGTTCATTCTTCCCCTAGACATGAGAGAGATCTTCTGACAACATCAAGTGAGCTGGCAAACACCATCAACAAAGAGAGCTATTTGAGATATCTGGAGAAGTAAGCTACCAGTGGAGGCACTCTCCCTTGCAGGGCATGAAACATTTCCTTTTCCTCTAAGAAATACTGATGTAAAAAGAAGACAGATGGAGAGAATTAACTGAAGAGAGTAACCTGGGTTGGGAAGCCTCTTTTTCTCTGAGGGTTATAAACTCTTCTTCCTCTTCCAGAAACACCAGGACAGTAGCGGGTGAGAAGAGGAGTGAACAGTGGTTAGATCCTACCACACTTGCTCCTTCACTGAAGACATTCTGCTGCCAGACCTGGAGAAGTGGCACTAGATTAACTAAACAGACCAGAATAACACCATTAAGACTCTGAAAATTAAACTGACTTTGAACCACAGCCCATAAACTAGATGAACACCAGCATGTTAAACCTAAACAGAAGAATACTGACAAAATAAAAGACATGATATCCAGTCTCCTAACATTATAGGTAAAAATGTCCAGGGCAAATTAAAATAAAAACAAAACAAGCAAAAGCAAAAATCAGATCTTATACCAAGAACCAAGAAAATCACAACCTCAATATGAAAAGACAATCAAATGATATGAACACAAAGGTAAATCAAATATTGGGATTATCTGACAAGAATTTTTAAATATCCCTAATAAAACTCTTTCAACCATTACAATTCTTTTTTAACAAATTTAAAATATATATATATATATATAAAACCTCTGCAAGGAACTAGAAATTATTTCTAAAAAGGAATTAAATAGTAATTTTAGAATTGAAAAATGTAATATAGAAAGAAACTAACTGGATGGCCTGAATAATAGAGGTGACAAAAGATAGATTCAATGAGCTTAAAAATGAAAACAATAGGATTCACCCAGTCTGAATATCACAGAGAATAAGGACTGGAAAAAAAAAATGGACAGAGCCTCCAGGACTTGTGGTATAAAAACAAAAGGTCTAATGTTCATATTTTCATGATATTTTGTAAAAGACTGGGGCTGGTTGATTTGAAGAAATAACAAAAAAAACCCTCCAAATTTGGTGGAAGACATAACCTATAAGTCCCAGAAGCTGAATAAACACTAATCAAGATAAACTAAAGGAAATATTTGCCAGGATTTATCGTATCTAAACTTTTAAAAGCTTAAAGACAAGGAGAATCTTGAAAGCAACCAGAGAGAAGCAATACATTGCCCATAGAAGAACACAAATTTAAATGATAGTGGACTTCTCATATAAAATCATGGAGGCCAGGAGAAAGTAAGCTGATTTTTTTTTAAGTGCTGAAAGATAAAAACTGTCACTTACAAATTCTATAACTGATAAAATTATACATGAAACAGTCATATATATTTTAATACACATGGCAACCACCACAAAAATTATACGAAGATTTACATCTAAAAACAGCTAACATTCACACAATTTAGACAATATAAATAGCCCAGAAAAGGCAAGAAAAGTGAAACAGAAGAAGAACCACAAGAAGCAAATAATCCAGTACCAGACTTAAGCAATAATTACCCAAAAAGTAAATGTTCTAAATATACCAATTAAAAAACAAAGATTGGTGGGGTTGATAAACAAAATATAACATAACTTACTAGCCTAGTCTTATTAGTTTTTTCAGTTGTATTTGGCAGAGAGGGACAGGGAAAAGCACATCTACATCCATTTGTCACTATTAAAAGTCTCCGCATATCATTCTAATAAACTGAGGGAAAAAGACAAATCTCACATTCAGCGTTACTTATAACTAAGTCACTTCAAATTCAAAGATGTAGATAGACTAAATTTAAAAGAATGGAAAAAGATATACATGCAAACATTAATAAAAAAAGGCAGGGGGAGACGTATCAATACCTAATAAAGTAACTTGGGGGAGGGGGAGCATTACTAAAGATAAAAAGATAAATAGATTAATCCACCCCACACCAAGAAAATATAACAATCTTAAGTGTGTATATAACCAAAAACGGAGACCCAAAATACATGAGGTGACAACTGATAATGCTGTAATGAAAAAGAGGCATGATTACAGTTGGCGACTTCAACACTCACCTCTTAGCAAATAATAAAACTATTAGACAAAAAAATTGGCAAGAATATAGACCTGAACAACATAGCCAACAGACTGATGTATAAAAACACACCAACCAACAATAGCAGAATACACATTTTTTCAAGGACCCATGGAATGTTCACCAAGATAGACTATATCCTAGGTCATAAAAAGACTTCAATCAATTCAAAAGAATTTAAATCTTACATAGTGTGTTCTCTGGCCATAACAAAATCAAGCTAGAAATAAATAATAGAATGAGAACAGGAAAATATAAGAATGTAGGAATTTCTTTAAAAAACACATTTGTAGGGCACCTGGGTGGCTCAGTGGTTGAGCATCCGTCTGCCTTCGGCTCAGGGCATGATCCCAGGTCCCTGCAAGGGAGTCTGCTTTTCCCTCTGCCTATGTCTCTGCCTTTCTCTGTGTGTCTCTCATGAATAAATGAATAAAATCTTAAAAAAACCAAACAAACACACATTTCTAAATAATCCATGGGGCTCAAAAGAAATTTAAAAATACAAAAATTGAATGGGGAAAAAAAAAAGAAGCACACCAAAACATAGAGTATGCTCTAAAGCAGTGATGAGAAATAAATTTATGGAAATATTTACATGATAAATAAAGAAAGTTACCAAATGAATAATCTTATTCCCTACAACAAGGCACTTTAGAAAAAGAAAAATAAACTCAAAACCAGCAGGAGGAAGGAATTAACAAAGAACAAAAGTCATTTCTTCTCCCTTCCCCTCTATTCCCTTTCACTATTATTTATATTCCCCAAATGAGTGAACGGGTAGGAAATATCAGAAAGGGAGACAGAACATGGAAGACTCCTAACTCTGGGAAACAAACTAGGGGTGGTGGAAGGGGAGGAGGTGCGGGTGACTGGGTGGCGGGCACTGAGGGGGGCACTTGATGGGATGAGCACTGGGTGTTATTCTCTGTATGTTGGCAAATTGAACACCAATAAAAAATAAATTTATTATTAAAAAAAGAACAAAAATCAATAAAATTCAAAATAGTGAAACAACAGAGAAAGATCAATAAAACACAAAGCTGGTCCTTTGAAGTAAATCGGTAAAATTGATAAATTTCTAACATGACTGACAGATATAAAAAGAGAAAAGACAAAAAATGCAACTATCAGGATAAAATGGAGAAATCACTAGAGATCCTGCAGCCATTAAAAAGAGGAATATGTGACACAACTTTGCACTCGTAAATTGACAACTTAGAAGAAATGGATCAATTCCTCAAAGACCACAAACTACCAAGACTCAAAGAAAATGAAATAAACTATCTAAAAGGCCCTACATCCACCAGAGAAATTAAATTAATAATTTAAAAGTTCCCAAAACATAAATCTCTAAGCACATATGTTTTTGCCAGAGAATTCTACCAAACATTTAAAGAAAAATTAACTAAATTTATATATCCTCTTCCAGAAAATAGAAGATAAGGGAACACTACCCAACTCCTTTTATTAGACTATTTTAATTACCCTGGTACCAAATGTAAACAAAGGCAACTCTCCCCTGTGATTCATAACATATAGACTACAGACCAAAAATTCTCATGATGCTAGATGCAAAATAGCAAACAGAATATTAGCAAGTAAAATAAAAATGTTTATAAAGAATTATATACCATGATAAAGTAAGATTATTTTAGGTTTTAAGGTTGGTTAAACATTTCAAAATTGTATAATATAATCTACTATATCAAAAAAGCTTTAAAAAAAACTGAGAATTATGTTAATTAACAGAAAAACAATTTAAAAATCCAATACCCGGGATCCCTGGGTGGCAAAGCGGTTTGGCGCCTGCCTTTGGCTCAGGGCGCGATCCTGGAGACCCGGGATCGAATCCCATATCGGGCTCCCGGTGCATGGAGCCTGCTTCTCCCTCTGCCTATGTCTCTGCCTCTCTCTCTCTCTCTCTGTGACTATCATAAATAAATAAATTTTAAAAAAAATCCAATACCCATTTATGATAAAAACTCTCAGAAAAAGAAATTAAAGGGAAAATCATCACCCGGATGAAGAATATCTGTAAGAAGCCTACAACTGCATGCTAGGTAGTAACGTGAAAATATATGAAAGTATATTACTCAATGGTGCAGGTAAATATATATCCAAATTCAAAACACTGATATTATAATGATATCATATAAATTACTTTTAGAAAGACTAAAAGACAAAATGATTTAAAATAACTATAGCTATGGTATTTTGTTAATAGTTAAACAATATAAAAATCTATAAATTGTGATATCAAAAACAAAATATTGGGGGGAGCAAAAATATAGTTTTTGTGTATCATTAAAACTAAGTTGTTAACAATTTAAAACAGACTATTAGAACATTAAAATGTTTTTTGTAAGCTTCATAACCACAAAGCAAAAACCTATAGGAGATACACAAAAGAGAAGAAAGGAATCAAAGCATATGACTCCAAAAATTATCACATCAAAAGGAAGACAGCAAGAGAGGAAGAAAGGAACAAAAGAACTGCAAATCAATTTTTGAAAAATGGCCATAGTAAATTCTTACCAATATTTTTTTTACATGTAAATGGATAAATATCTGCAGTTGAAACACACAGAGTGGCCTGGAAGATAAAAACAAACAAACAAACAAACAAACAAAAAAAACCACACACACACACAAAAAACCATGACCCAACTATCTGCTATATATACATGCTGCCTGAAATTCACTTTATCTTTAAGAACACACAGAAAGGGGGCACCTGGGTGACTCAGTGGTTGAGTGTCTGTCATTGGCTCAGGTTGTGATCCTGGGGCTCTGGGATAGAGGCCCACAGTAGGCTCCCACAGGGAGCCTGCTTCTCCCTCTGCCTATGTGTCTGCCTCTCTGTCTCTCAAAAATAAATAAAATATTAAAAAAAAAAAAAAAAAGATAAGAAAAAAAGAACACACAGAAACTGAAAGTAAAGGAATGGAAAAAAAAAAAGATAAAACCATGCAAGTAGAAACCAAAAGAGAGCAGGGCTAGCTACACTGATATCAGACAAAATAGATATTAAGTTAAAATCTATAAAAAGACAAGAAAAGTTGTAAAGATAAACGTAGATATATCTTAATTTACAATTGTAAATATATAGTATCCAATCACAGAACCTAAATAATGTAAGTCAAAAGTTAACTGAAGAGAGAAACAGACAGGGATACAATAATAATAGATGTCTTCCAAACCCTAATTTCACAATGCATAGATTATCCAGACAAAATATAAATAGGAAAACATTGGAGCTGAACTACACTTAGGACCAGATCGACCTAGGAGACATTGAGAACATTCTATTCCACAGCAGCAGAATATACATCCCTAAGTGCAAATAGAAAATTCTCTAGAAAGGTCACGTGGTAGGCCACAAAACAAATCTTAACAAATTTAATAACACTGAAATCATATCAAATATCATTTTTAAACACTATATATTGTACACCTGAAACCAAAAATACACTGTATGTTAACTGGAATTGAAATAAAAATTTTAAAAAGTAAAATTAAATAAATTAAAAACAAAGGTATTTTTTTTTAATTAAATAGCATGAAACTAGAAATCAGTAACAGGAGGAAAACTCACAATATATGAAAATTAAAAAACAACAACAACAACAAACCAGACCCTGGAATAACCCAATGGATCAAAGAAGAAATCAAAAGGAAACCCAAAAAATACTGTGGTATAAATAAAAATGGAAGCACAATCAATATACCAAAACCTACAGGATACAGCAAAAGCAGTTCTAAGAGAGAAGTTTCTAACAATAAACATCGACTTTAAGGAAAAAGAAAGATCTCAAATAAACAACCCACCTTTACACTTCACAGAAACAGAAAAAGAATACATTGACCCAAAGTTGGCACAAGGAAAGAAATAACAAAGATCAAAATAGAAATAAACAAAATAGGGAGAAAGAAAGAAAAAAAGAAAGAAAGAAAGAAAGAAAGAAAGAAAGAAAGAAAGAAAGAAAGAAAGAAAGAAAGAAAGAAAGAGAAAGAAAGAAGAAAGAAAGAAAGAAAAAGAAAGATTTCATAACAAACTTTTTTTTTATAGATTTTATTTATTTGAGGGAGAGAATGAGCAGGGAGGAAGGGCAGAGGGAAAGAGAAAGAGAGAAGCAGACTCTTCACTGAGCAAGGAGCCTGCTGATTAGGGCTCCATCCCAGGACCCTGGATCATACCTGAGCCCCAAAGGCAGATGCTTAATGACTGAGCCACCCAGGCACCCCAAAACAAATATTTTTAAAAGTAAATAAAATTGACAAACCTTTACCTAGAGTGTACCAAAAAAAAAATGGCTCAAATAAATAAAATTAGAAAGAGGAGACTTTACAGCTGATAACATAGAAATACAGAGGATCATTAAGAGGCTACTATGAACAACACAGGGATTCTGCATACGGTGACTGTGGAAATAACCAATGCTGATTGGTAGATCACATTTATGCTCTGGGTCTCCTGAAATTAATGTCAGTTCAGATGTAGTGTCCAGTAATCCCAAAAAAGTCTGACAGTTTCTTCTTCCCTCATGAATAGCAATCCTACCTAATTAAAGGCTGCAGGTCCCTTTGGGGAATGCGGAGATGAAGATTATCAGTATGATCAGGATTATAAATTATCAATATTATTTTTAGGAAGTAGGATTCTTCCTTAAGTGTATTCAGCCTCCCCCCACCTTTACTCAAGGGGCTTTCGGTCTGTAAATTGGATCCAGTGTAGGAACTGACTGAGTCTGTGACTGTTTCGGTGATTCAAGTTAGACTTCTGTTCACTTGACCTAGAAGTTATCTGTCTATAAAGATCAAGTATGAATTGCTGTAGGTTATAAATCTGTTTTTCTTCTAGAAACATCAAGATCAACTGGGCAACATTTTTGGTCTCTGTGAATCAAACTTTTGGTTGTTGCTTTGACTGTCTGTCTTTTAAGGCCATCATGTTTGCCTTTGGCATTTAAATGATTTTGGCAATTAAGTGCTGCCATTGGCATCTAACAATCTCTCACCACATTTAATAATCCCAAATCAGAAGGAACACTTTCCATTGTAATTTCTGACTGACAGAGGAGAGCAACTACAGTAGTCTTCAAGAATGCTAGGGCACCCTTCACAAATTTACTTTTCACAAAAATGGTGAAAGTATGGTCTTGTGGATCCTTCCAGAATGAGAGACCAAGTCTTACATGATAAATCCACTCTATCACTACATTCTCCCTAAACCTTGGGATCTTTTCAAAAGTATTCCAAGACTGTTTTGGCATTTCAACCTCATTTAGTGTATGCCACCTTTTGCTCCATGTTTCACCCACCCAACCAATCAAATTGTTAGAGCCCCTTCTAACTCCTTGAGCTTCAAAACTGAATCCAGATGCTCTCCTTAGTAGTCCCATATGAAATACTTTATTCCTGACCCCATTTTTCTCCCAATCAATGTCTTTACTTTAACAGGAATCCTCAGAGGTTGGGAATTCAATTCCTGCTGTGATTCAGTAACTAGTAAGGTAAGAATCTGAATACACTTTTCAGAAATATTCACCCTACAGATACAGAAGATGTGTTTTTTGTTGTTTTGTTGTTGTTGTTCACAGAAATTTTCAGGTCATTTATGCAAAGCTTAAGCTGGGAATTTTAAGTCCCAAATTTATCCTCTATATCCCCACTTTTAGAAGCAACCAATCTCATTATACTCATCAGTTTGACAAAAATACCTAAGGTATCAAATATACAGTCACCCAGAAACGTATCTTTTAGAAGTATTTGATTAGGAGTATAAAATAGTGTTCTCTTTACCACTGGAAATAGTCATTACTGCCTTAAAATCTGATCAGATTAGGTAATTCCAAAAAGCCCAGAACCAATGCAGAAAACTCATCCTTAAGATGCTGTTCCTCAAAACAGTTTTCAATATAAAAATCTGAATAAATCAATTTTCTCCATAGAAACACAACCATTTGGGTATATGGGTATATTACTTAAAGAAATTGGCTTCATGATTGTGCGGACTGTCCAATCTGAATCAGTAAACCAATTTGGCAGGCTGTAAACTCTTGGGCAGGAGCGGATGCTTTTGTCTTCAGGAAAAATTTCTTCTTATAGAAATCTCAGTGTTTCTCTTAAGGATTGACTGAATGAGGACTACTCACATTATCAAGCATAATCTCCTTTAAGTCTACTGATTTTAGGTATTAAGCACATCTATAAAATGTAGATGCAACAGCAACACCTATATTAATGTTGGATTGAATAATTAGACATGATAGTTAAGTTGACTTATAAAACTAACCATTATACCATATGACTGTGAAATTTCTCTCCCATTTATACATTCAACATAAGTGGAAGGTATATTTACACACAAACTTGTATGTAAGTCTTTATAGTAGACTCATCCAGAATAGCAAAAAAAAAAAAAAAAAAAAAAAAAGTAGAAGCAATTCTTACATCCATCAACTGATAAAAGAATAATAAATGTGGTATATCCATATAATGAATATATGAAGTGCTGATACATGCAACAAAATGGATGAACCTTGAAAATATTATAATTTAATGAAGTCAGATACACAAAATGACTTAATTTACATTATATGTCCAGATTAAACAAATCTTTAGAGGAAAAAAAAGTAGATTAATGGTTCAGGGAGTAGGTGAAGCAGGAAAGAGGAGTGACTGCAGATGAGTATAAGATTTCTCCCAGAGGTGTTTAAAAATGTTCTGAACTTCATGGTGACTATTGACAGTGATACCCACTAGTTGTACACTTTAAAATAAACTTTAAGAATTTTTAAAAAGATAATGTATATAAGGCAAAGTGTTCTATAGTGGTTTTTCCATGAAAAAATAAGACAAATGAGAGGATGGACTAGATAGATAAATAGACATTTGTCTGCTTTAAATATCTTATTTTATTTTATAACATATAAATCTACATTTGACAATTTTGATGTACGCTCTAAACATTTCTCTACTGACTGAAATTACCATCTTTGTTGCATAATCATATCAATAATACACAATTATATATTTATGGTCATAAATTTAAATGGAACAGTACATTAAAGATTCTTACCAATTATTCTTAGCCCATTACTCTGTGGAATTATTATTTTTAATTTTTTAATATTATCTTTTCTAAGCCTATTGAGAAAGACTATTATTGTGGTAGTTCATCTTTCTTAAGTTCTTAATAACACTTGTTTTGCTTTTTATAGAAAGAACTATTTTCCTTATCCTATTTAATCAGTCTATATCTTACTAAATAAAATTATGTAATGAAATTGTGAGTTCAAACAGACTTAAAAAGGAACATATCAAATAACGTGAGGAGAAATACACTCAGTTTGTTTTGCTAAGACATGGAAAGTATATTTAACTTAGTTAATGGCTAAAGGAGATGAATTTCAATTATAACATACACACTGTACTTACTGAATTAGCATTAGTAATGTTAAGATGCTAGAAAATTGAAGATGACTAATAAAATACAAGTAGGTAGAAAGATAGGCAATGGTGCTAGTTTGAGCCCCAAGGTCCAGTCCTAATTTGAATTCTGGCTCCCCCTTGCTAGTTGTATGATTTGAATAAATTACTTAACCTTTCTGTGCCTTTGTTTGCTCATCTATAAATGGTATAAAATTATACCTAACTCAAATTTCTATGAGAATTAAATATGTTGATTATAAGTAAAATGCATAGAACCAGGTATATTTCTAGAGATCAAAAAATTTAGTTTATAAAACAAAAAGTAGAAGCAGACCTATAAAATACAGAGAACAAACTGACAGTTGTCAGAGCATGGTGGTGCAGGGATGGGCAAAATGGGTATAGGGTAGTGGAAGGTACAGACTTCCAGTTATGGAATGAATAAGTCGTGGGAATAAAAGGCACAGCACAGGGGATGTAGTTTAGTGATATTGTTAGTTTCATGGTGACAGATGGTAGCTACACTTGTGGTGAGCATAGCATAAGGCATAGAGAAGTTGAATCGCTATGTTGTACACCTGAAACTAATGTAACATTATGTGACAACTATATTCAAATAATTTTTTTAAGTTAGTTTAAGAGGAAAACAAAAAGAGCTTCTCTTGAGAGTTCCAGACTATATGTGCAAATGAAGTATTGAGGAAGTACCGAGATTGTGCCTTATTTTTTAACTGTTTTATTGCTGGTTATCAAGTTATGTTACTCAGTAGACCATAGTGGGATAGGCTATAGCATTGGCTAAAAAAAAAGGGCAGGGATTTGTTTTGCCTCTAAATTTTAGTGCTAAACCACAAATAAACTACCAGTTTCTGTTGGATGGAAACACTGTTCTGTGTGTTAGGCAGCTCTTCCAGTTAGGTCTATCTTAAGAAGTATGAATAATGTGCCTTCAGACTTGACCAGGATCAACCTTGTCATGTCTACAGTCATGGTCATTCTATTGTTATAGTTGATTGAGGTGGACAGCTGACCCATTTGGGATAATTAGGTTCTTGGTCTCAAGCATTTAAAACTGGGGTTGAAATATCTATGATATGTAGCTAGTTTCTGTGAATAGTTGAACTAAGAAGATATTCATATGACAAGCAGGAGGAAGCATTTGGCTGAGAAAAGGATTAATGAAATGCCCATATAGAAATAGGAATGAAAGATAATACATTTATAAAACATAGACACAGCTTTATTTCCAGAGTGTTTTCCAGGCCTGAAGTTAATTCCTCTTTTTTTTTTTTTTTTCTACCACCAGTTTGGGTGAGTTCTTGTTGTTCCTAACCAGAAGAGCTTTAACTACAAACCATCTATTTTTTCATGTGGAGGAAATGGGTAAATAGTAATTCCTGCTGATCAGGCCTCCTCAGAAAAATAAAATGGAAAAGTAATTGTGTGTAAAATTCCACCAAAAAGCAGCTGAATTATTTGGGCCAGAAGTAAAGAGGGGAATAGAAAGAAAAACTACTTTTTCTAAGTTTAATTAATCAGGCTATTGCCTATGTATAGATTTGATTTTCCCAGAGGAGAGTAGTTCATAAAAACTTTGGAAATCAGAGTCCTTAGATGTGCAGTGCAGTAGATTCTACATTTGGAAAAGATCTCATTTGTCATTAAGATAAAATCTCTCTGACAATAGAAGAGTCTGCAATGAGTGAGAATATTTATAAAACCCAAATCCCAGAATACCTAAGTGAAGACTTTTTGGTGGTTATAGATGCACACTTTCTACCTCAGAAGCCCCTCTGTTCCCCAGGGCCAAAGAGACATTCACTTTACACTAGGATTTTTAGCCAAATCTTTCTGAATGCAAAATTTTTCAAACCTATGATAATATTCTTTTTTTCCTCAAAGTCATAAGAATATTCTTAAGGGTGGAGAGTCTTCTTGTCAAATCCCTGGAGTGCCTTAAAGGACCTTTCAAATTCATAATCTGGTTCTACTTACTTCCACATTTTACATTTCCCAAGGATTCACTGATTCATTCATTCTATAAACATTTATTGAGTAAGCACTATGTGGCCAGTTTAGAACTAAGTTTCTAAAAGGCAGGTATGGAAGACAGTCTTGAGATAAATTTCAAGGAATTTCAGGCAGGGAAATAGAAAAGTAGAGAAATAACTGCAATAACATATCAAGAGGAATATGAACATAAGTGGTTTGAAGTAGAGAAGGGCACACATCTTATTTTGTATAGAGGTGCAAGAGCAAAAGTTTCTTGGGAGAGATAAATTATGAATGAGTCTATGTTTGGGACAAGAAGACCCTCCCATCAGGATAAATAGCATATGAGAAAAGCCATGGAGAGTTGATAGAATCATGTGAGGGAGGAAGTGATTATTTACACCATATGAGGCAATGTTCTAAGTAGTTCATGTTCTTTAAAATCCAATTTTCAGTTCAAACCTGTGAAGTATTGTTCCCACCTTATTTTTTTTTAAGATTTTATTTATTTATTTATGAGAGACACACAGAGAGGGAGAGGCAGAGACATAGGCAGAGGGAGAAGCAGGCTCCATGCAGGGAGCCCCATGTGGGACTCGATCCCTGGTCTCCAGGATCATACCCTGGGCTGAAGGCGGTGCTAAACCACTGAGTCACCCAGGCATCCCTGTTCCCATCTTAAAGATAAGGAACTAAGGTACCAAGTGTTTCAGAATAGTCTAAGGTAACTCATTAGTAAGTGCTGGATTCAGATTGGATTGCAGGCTGTGTGAATCTGTACCATACTATCATGTTTATTTTACTTTGCTTGGCACATGATAAGCAGTCAGTAATGATCTGTTGATGAATTAATGAAGAAACTATTTAATTAATTAATTAATTAATCATATTTTGAAAATGAACAACTCTTAAGCAGTCATTCTCCAAAACAAAGTTGTTCATAAGATTTTCACAGTATCTAAACACACAGATGATTTAAATTAAATGCTGGTAAAAATGAGCTTAATAGATGTAAACAGTACTGTGGATGGAGTCTGAGCCTGTATTTATCAAATAACCAGACCAAATGAATATTCTAACCACCAACTTTGGTTTTTCTTATGTGCATCCTGGTTTTACAGTACATGAATCATCAAGTCCTGAAAGCACCAACTTGGTCTGTACTATCACTGAGGGGTCTATACTATCCTGTGATAAGGATCATGTACTATCACAGAGGATTCTTCGTAGAGTACATGATTATCTCTTCAAGCATGTCTTAGGAGCATGTAAAATTCTGCAGCAGACTTAAGAGTACTCATGAGCCTGGTCCTCCATCACTCGATGACTCTGAAACTTCTTTCTCTTAGTTTTCCCTGTCTTGTTTGACTGCATGTCTAACCTACCTTTATCTACCTCCATATTTATGTACCTCCACTTTTCTCTAGATCTCTGTTTGACTTGGATTCAACATCTACATTTAAAGCCAGCACAGCCTCTGAATCATACCATTAAATGCTAGCCCTCTAGCCATACCCATGTTCTCCACAGGTATGATGAACTCCACAGTCAATCTTCTCTAAGGTCTCAGGGGGCCGGGATGGTGGTGGTAGGGGCTAGTTTTCATCTTCTCTCCATTGCCATGGCAGAGGGACCATATTTGTAAAACTTTATTTTTAATTATATCTTCCTGTTTAGCTCACTTACTCTATATTTATGGTATGAGAATTAGTTTTAGAAAGGTTTAGTGCATGGAATGAAGGCATCTGGATTTATTTTTTTATTTTTATTTTTTGGCATCTGGATTTAATAGGCACTCTGCAACTGATTTGCAAGCTGACTCAGACAAGCATGCACTTTTTTTGTCTGTCTCTCTCAAATGAAACAAGCGATGCCTGTCCTGCCTATCCACAGATATTGTTTGGTTCAAGTGATATAACCTATGTAAAGTCTTATTGAAAATACCTTTTAGGAGCAAAGTAAAAAATAAAGTCAGAATATTGAAGTATATTATTCACAGATGAGAATTTAAGCAAGCTCATCTTTTTTTTTATACACAGAGAAGAACATTTCTTTTGTTAATAATGTGGTGAATGTTGAAGTCTTTGTAGGGCAAATATAGAATTAAAAAGAATAGCAGAATAAGTACAGCTTAAAAACAGTGAAAGAGACTCTTCCGTGTTAAATTTTGCCTATCAAGGAATTTGTTTTTCTTATGGAGCCTTTGAAACTACATAGATTTTTTTAGTACCTCTCACTGATTGGAATTGGGCTTAATCCAATGGGAACACTTAATACTGAGAGCACTTATCAATTTTTCTCTGACAGAAATAGTGAATGTAACTTTATACTACTATTTGTATAATTACAACTCTTCTTCTTCTCTTCAGTATAGTAGAATTTACCTTTTTGCTTTTACAAAATGTAGAACTTTATTTAAAAAGGAGTTATAATCAAATAAAGATTAAGATTCCAATAGCTAGACTTCAAGTTTTACAGCTTAGAACTTAGTGGCTCAGAGCTTGGTAAATAAGCACCTCTCTGAGCCTTTTAAATAGTATTTGAGCGGAGTTAAGTTTATGAGTTAGCTATAAAATTATAATTTGGTTCTGAAGAGAAAAGCTCATTTAGTGGCACTCAACAAACTAATATAGTGACCCTAAATCCCAACCTGACTGTTTAGTTATTACTACATACTACTATGAAGACTATTAACAGGCCTAATTAAGGCATCAATCACCTATCAGAACTTCAATAACCCTACAATAACTCTTTTTATGGCATTTTTAGCAATTTGCTCTAATGCATGGGGGCCAAATACAAATGAATTGGATATCAGAGGCCCTGATGAGAGGAGGCCATTTGGCAAGCATTCCCAGCCCCTGCATTTCCACAAGCTCGCTGTGAAGCAGAATGATACCTTCTAAGAAGGACAGAGAGAAAACATTCATTTAATACAACCCAATATGCTTCCAGGTTTTCAGAGTCATGCAGGCATTCAAACAGAATAATATAGGCCATTGGGCATTTCCAGGTTTATAGACTGTTTTCTGTTCAGACTGTGCTATCCAGAACAGCCATCTATGTGGAATGAATCACCTGCATGACAGCCACTTTGCATGCAGCTGTGTGGGCAAACTTTCTGAAGGGTGTGTTAACACTTTTGACCCACTGTGTTAAATGGACCAGACTTTCTCCACTGAGTATCTCTCTAATAAATCAAGGACACTTTAGTAAAATAGGAAGGCCAGGGGCATTATTTGGTAAATCACCACAAAGTCACATACTTTAGTTTATCCTGATGTAGCTATTAGCATTTCCCAGCTGATTTTCCAGTTGGGAAATTCACAAAACATCAATCCATACTCCTCAGTGAAATCACCCTTCCTGCTTCCTGGGTCATCAGGGCATCAGGAAGGAAGGAGGAGACAGGTAGGGAGTAAGTGGCTGCACTGGAAGAATTACCAGTTTCAAAATCTGCATGGAATACAAATTTCATGACTGGTCAGGCAGAGGAGGGGGGTAGATGCGAAGACAGTAGTGATGAGGATATGACTGATATTGTGGGGGCACCTAATCTGTAGCTATCAACTGATTACCAGGCTGCGGGTTTGTCTTGTGTGCTGCTAGATAGGGAACACATTATGAGATGTGAAAGGAAGAACCAACAATCTTCCTAAACTAGTAAGTAGGTCTTCAAAAAGTTGGTCCTGGGGCAGCCCGGGTGGCTCAGCATTTCAGTGCCGCCTTCAGCCCAGGACGTGATCCTGGAGACCCAGGATCGAGTCCCTCCTGGGGCTCCCTGCGTGGAGCCTGTTTCTCCCTCTGCCTGTGTCTCTGCCTCTCTATCTCTCTGTCTCTGTGTGTCTCTCATGAATAAATAAATAAAATCTTTTTTAAAAAAGTTGGTCCTGTGGCTTATGTTTCTCATGTTAGTCATTCATTTGAATTAGTGCATTGTGAATCTCTTAAAATACAAAGGTGTTAGTACTTGAGAGGCAATGTTTTAAATCACATTCAGGTATTTATATATTTGAGTGAATTCATTCATTGTTTTTTGAGGAAAAAGTCCAGGAAGATATGAGATAGGGATAGTCAGTTTTGAAAGATGAAATAGGCTGGGGTTATAGGAAGATGTGTATAAACCCTGATCATAGGCAGACATGGTTGGGGGCAGATTTAGTATAGACAAGTAAGAAATGAAGAGATAGGTTTCCTAGAGAGACCTTCAAAATAAGCAGGGTATCACTGAGATAAAAGAATACTAATAATCTTTTCTCTGCTTACTTAAAGTAATTTTAGCTGGTGTAACAGATTCCCCCGAAATATAAAGGCTCAAGTATGACAGTTCATTTCTTGAACATGTTAAGTAAAATAATTGCCCCTCCCCCATTTTTAAAAGATTTTATTTATTTATTTGTGAGAGACACAGAGAGAGTGGCAGAGACAGGCAGAGGGAGAAGCAGGTTCCCTGCAGGGAGCCTGATGCGGGACTTGAACCCAGAACCCCAGGATCATAACCTCAGCCAAAGCAGACACTCAACCACTGAGCCACCCAGCCACCCCAAAACCATTGCTCTTAATTGATAGGCAAGGTTTGCTCCAATTGATAACTTAGAAATTCACTTTTCTTCTATCTCATGGCTTCATGATCTGAACACATGACTTTTACTAAGGTTACTAAGCCCATGTGCATCAGGTTGATGGAAAGGGAAAAATGTGAGTCATATCTAAGTACAAAGAAGTCTGGAAAATGGGCTTAGCGAAAGCTAAATCATCTGTGACACACTCGCATTTTCCTGAGCCCTGGTCCTGGCTCTGTGTCTCAGTTTCCAGCATAGTAAAGCTGGTCATGATAAGCCAGAAAGGGATGTGAATGACGAAAAAGAGAAGACTTTTTGTTGCACTTACTTTGGTAAAAATAAAAATAAAAATTTGCCTCTTGGTGTAGGAGAAATTAATATTTGAGTAAGAAGGGCTGACAGAGCCAGATTGGAGTTTTCTGCTTTGTTGATATTCACATGGTTATTATGCATGAAACAAAGGCCACATTATCCCATTAAATGAGTAGAGTATGGAAAAACAGTCTTGGCACTCCTGGTCTTCCTCTGCTCCCAGCTATGCTGAATTTATCAGTAATAAAGTTTACCCAGTGGTTTTCCAAGTTAAAGTACCATGCACATTAAGTCTACTTCTAATCCAAAATATCATGGAGGCTGTTGTAGAATTCTTTAATGCACTTCTCAGTTGGGGGACTTAGCTAGAATGTGGGCTCAGTAGTGTATTTTAGTCACAATACTCTTTAAAGACTGAATGATAATCTGGAAAATATGAACCCGAAAGTATAGAGAAAGATAATCCAAATGATTTTTCACTAAATTAAAAAAAATATTCTGTGTTGGCTGCAACCTCAAATTTACACATTTGCCTCTAACAAAAAAAAATTTGAAAATTGCATCCTGTGATGTTGGAATCCCACGGCTGGACAACAGACCCACACCAAGTATCTTTATTTAAGAACCCTAAACCCCAGTGCCCACAGTCTCCAGCTATTCCTGGGACTTAAAGCTATACCCGAACACCAGAGGCACTATAAAATGAAATTTCCTATTACAAGAAACAATGGGAAAAAGAATATTTCTTCTGAGGTTTAATTCCTTTTTCTTATTAATAAAAATGGCTTTCTGTTGATGTTGTTTTCCTTGAACATTCAAACTCTATGGAGGGATATTGTTACTGTTGAGTAATGTCAGATCAGTGGCTAATGTTGCATCCCTAAGTGCTTGTGGAAAACATTATTGTAAAGTTTATCATTAGAGCTTGAGGATTGTCATTAATTTTAAACCAAAGCCATTAAAAGCATGAAATGTCCACAGTGATGATCAACTCCTTAAAAAATCAGAGAATAATTGTGCAGATTTCTTACAATTGCTCAGTCCATTTTTTAAAAAGAAGTATTGTTGGTAATTTTTTTCATTCTTCATAAGGGATGTGTCTATGCTCGTAGCATAAGGTGACTCATCACAACTCTGTCACAGTGAGTGAGCAGAAGGCATAAGCCAGAACTCCAGCATTATCCAGCAGCTGTCACTTCCATTTAAGGGACCGGCACATCCTCTCACAGACACTTCCTGGGGCAGCCTTTTGCAAATTACTCACCTAATAATTGGAAAAACCTGGAAGGAGTTTTCTCCAAAATAGTTGTAGGAATTGATTTAACATGAAATGCTAAGCTAGTCTTATTAGTATTGTTTAAGAATGAGATGTTTCTCTTATTAAGAGATCCAATTCAGATTTGGGGGATTTCGTTAAGGCTATTTCTTACTTTAGATTATAAAAAGTGCTTGTTCTGCAATTTGGTGTCGCATACATATTTATAAGTCAGTGGATTTTACTGGTTACATGCCAAAGTTTTCAATCTTGCCTTATGGAGACAGGGACTTACTTCAGTCAATTCTTCCCTTGTGAGAGAAAGAATCAGTTAGAAATTAGAACACTCCTGTAAGCAGCAGGGACAACACCACTCCTTCCAACAACAACAACAACAACAACAAAAAGTGGTTTGAATAAATTAAGAAATTTGTCTGTCCCACAGATATCAGTAACCCAACATGGGACTGGTAAATTTGCTTCTAGACTGGGTACATTGTCTGTCCCAACGAAACCTGTGTTATTTGTTAAGGAGGAAGTAGAGAATGGATATTAATAAGCAGCTAATGGTCTTTGTCATAGAAGGATCAAGAAGGGGATCCCTGGGTGGCACAGCGGTTTGACGCCTGCCTTTGGCCCAGGGCGCGATCCTGGAGACCCGGGATCGAATCCCACATCGGGCTCCCAGTGCATGGAGCCTGCTTCTCCCTCTGCCTGTGTCTCTGCCTCTCTCTCTCTCTCTCTCTCTCTCTGACTATCATAAATTAAAAAAAAAAAGAAGGACCAAGAGGAGAATTTCTGTTCTCCCTCTCCCCTACTTCATCACCTGTGTTCAATCCAGTTCCCATAAATGGAGAATTAGCCAACCTGATTCATCAGAGGTTAAAACTAATTTTGTCCAATTTTAATAATAGGCAGAGTTGTTGGCCTAAAAAATACAGACTTGCTTTTTGAACCCTCTCATCTGTCCTGCGGCAAACTAATAGACCTTTGTGCGTATATTCTATTGGTCTGAATGCCAAAGGGGAAGAGGAAGGCATGAGACATCATGAAGCTCCAAGAGAAGGCTACCTGTATCTTGGTTAAACTTTGAAATTTGCACTAGAGTGTTGTCTACTTCCTAGTTTGTCCCTTTTCCTATCTCTCTAATATACTTCTTTTCTGTCTTCAGCTACCCAGGTCTTCTCCCGACCTCTCCTACCAGTGAAACATTCCCACCTGGTTTCTTTATGCAGAACTGTTGACTTCCTCCCTGCTCATGCCAGCCTTCCATGCCCCACCCAGTTTTAGCACAGTATTCAGCCCCCACACTCATAGTGATTTACTTGTTTTTCTTCCACTAGGTGGATGGCTTCTTAAAGACAAGGACTATGGCTCATCTTTGTGAATCTTCAGAGACTATCAGTACCTTGTTACATAGCTCTTAATTAATAGTAATTAGTTATTATTTAATATAGAGATGGAAACTAATTGTACTGAATCATGAGTTCTAAGCAGGCCACAGCATTATCTTTCATACAAAGCTTGGAAACTCAGTAGAAGTCAAAATCTTTATTGGTAGTAGTTTACAGAATATATGTTAGGGAGACCCATGACAGGGAATTTTAAACAGGGGTATGTATCAGAATCACTAATGTTCTGCCTTCAAACCTAAGATTCCATTCAATTGTGGGGGGTTGAGGGGGCAAGAGGGTAGGGACTGAGGATTCTGTATTTTTAGAATTATCCCCTAGGTAGTCTACTTCATAACCTATATAAAATTGGTATAGAGACAATTCATGGCATACAGCTTCCTTTAGTCTCCACTCCCCTTCCCTGTGATCAATTCCATTATGGCCAGCTTTAAATATATAGAATTTCTGAACGTGGGCAAGCAGAATTATGTGGGGAGGGTCAAAAACTTCAGATTCCCAAAATACAATCAGGAAAGGTAATTTGGAATGTGGGGGGAGTTACCAAGTCATCAGTAAAATGTAAAGCTCTTCAGGTCATTCAAATGAGTAGCCAAAGTTGAAAGTCAGTGACATATAGAGATTCTGTGAGAATTTTTACCTGCCATAAAACAACAACAAAATAAAATAGGAGCAAACAAATTAAACTCTACAAGTGACTTCAGTCATTAGTTTATACATGCCTAATTTTTTTATACCGGCTAAACACTGCCTGAGTATTAAGTAACTACTTCATCCCAGGCACCTCTTTTTGGCTTCCTCTGCTCTTTGGTGCATGTGTGTTTCATTGGTCTTTGAACTTCTCATTCTAACTCTGCCCTCCAGAATATGTGAACTTCTAAAGTTTGTTCTCAAATGGATCCTGACACGCTGCTTTCTCTAGTCCTTGCACATCATTATCTGACCATGGCCTGCTGCCTTGATTCTTTTTTTTTTTTTTTAAGATTTTATTTATTTATTTATTCATGAGAGACAGAGAGAGAGAGAGAGAGAGAGAGAGAGAGAGAGAGAGAGGCAGAGACACAAGCAGAGGAAGAAGCAGGCTCCATGCAGGGAGGCCGACGTGGGACTCGATTCCGGGTCTCTGGGATCAGGCTGAAGGCAGCGCTAAACTGCTGAGCCACCCGGGCTGCCCTGCTGCCTTGATTCTTACCCATGACTTCCTTCGCCTCTCATATTATCTGATCCCTTGAGTATTTCATGATTACCATATCCAGCTCTTTCTCTGTTTTCTCCATTTTGATCTCCATGTTCTGTGTGACACAACATCACTTTTTGACAAATATTCAACAAAACTCTGTGGTATTCCAAAACTCAACATAAGTAAGGCACAAGGAAATTAATGTGAATTTTTAAAGAGTTAGAACTCATTCTGATTTTTAACACATCCATTCATTTGTCCTGTTTTGCTGTCATGCACATGAGCAGCCAGAGTATAGATGGGATTTGTGCCTCTGAATGTCTCATATTCTTATATTTGTCATAATGCCCATGGACAACCCTCCCAATATTTAAGGGATGCTCCAACATAAAGTGAATATTTACCCATCAAATTTAGTGCCTACATAAAGATTTGCCTCTCAAATGACCCAAATCACTCTGGTGTTCCAGTTCTCATGTTTTCTAGCTCATTAGACATCTGCACACCCCTACCCCTGTCTCGACTGTCATTAAATTGTCTTTGCTCTCACACAGTAGCTCCTCTCTCAGCTTCTTATTCCCTTTCTAATAATTTCACCAGTCTTTTACAGTGGATTTTTATTTTTCCCATTCCTTTATGACATACACTTGGTTGACTGTTTTTCACAATATGTTTTGCATCCTTCACAAGCTTTCTCCTGCCCTAACAAGATTGCTACCAGTCTCCTCCCATTAATCACACAGTACCATGCACTTCCAAGTTCACTACCTTGTAATATGATTTCCCTGCCCAAACACTGGGAATGGAACACCTCAATCAAAGACTAACTTCTTGGTCTTTCCAAGGGCTTAAGAAAATGGTTTTGTACCTTACTTCAAGGAACATCTACTTCTCCTCACAGTGAGCCTCATTTCCAATATACAATATGGGCCTTTCTAAATCTGAACTGTTACTCTCATTGAATATGGCACTCCATTTAAATCTCATTCCTCTTTTGTATTTTTCTAATAGGTCACCAATGCATGAAATCTCCAATTATCACAGCTGAGTGCATTCTCTCTCTTCTGAATATAAAATTCTTCTACCCATTCTCATGGCCCTTATTACTTTCTTCCTTATATTGTTGTTATGTATGTATAGTTTGTCTTCATTAAGAGCTTAAACTTTCCTTGATAACACAAAACTTACTCATGTTTATATTACCCTACAACCCACACCATAAACACTTTTCATTGGCTTTGTCGATAGTAGCTTCTAGATAATTAGCTATTGAACTATTTTAAATAAGTGAATATTGGATTAGCTAATAAATTCAATTAACCAATGAACAAAAATAGATCCTCTGAATAGAGATGCATGTTTGTATTAGAAAAAAAGGTACTTCTATTTTACAAGATATTTGTATCTCTTTCTCTATTCCTTCCCATATAGAATTACTTGAAAAACAAATCAAATACTAGCCTCCTGGCAATAAATTATTAGGTAGCAATGGCATAAAAGTGAGACTGTTTAAAGATTCAAGTCCTAAAGAGTCAAACAGAACTTCTAGGCAACAGAAATTAGCTGTGTGATACATTTAAATATGAATGCACTTGGAATATCTGTGCAAAAATAACGGAGACTGAATGTTGATTTCTCGGTAGGATTAATATGGGAGTATTAAATGCATCATAGTACGGAAAGCAAGATATGTATTGGTAGGAACTTTGAGATGCTCATGTGAATATGAGCATATTTACAAATATTTTTGTAAAAAAAAAGTTGCTTATGTTATAATGGATGACAACTAGAAACTATGGTGCAAAATAAGTAATCACTACAGAACCAATTGGTTGAAGTAAATAAAACTGCCTACGGTTACAAAAAAAATCATTTTGAAAAACTTAATATCTTATAGGAAAATACATTTGGAAAACAGATTTCCTGTGAACCTACTGAAGCCACACATATGCACACACACTTGGATCAAAAAGAATCAACAAATATAAATACAACAGATTTTTAAAAATTACTTAAAATTTGTGATACCCTGGTCAATTTTTATTTTATGCTTATACATTCTCATTACTGCCAGTTTCAAGGGGAGGATTTTTCTCCCGTATATAATATGCATTTTCAGTGGGTAAATTTCTGGAGTGGGTTTTTATCCAAATATGAAATTCCTTTTTCCATTTTGGAAAAAAATGTTTTCCTGATGGTTTTCAGAGCATTTCCAAAGTACAAATTTTTTTCCTAACTCTTTTTATTGACAATGGTCAATGTAAGTTCTGGTTAAACTGTTCTCCAGCTTTTAAAAATGATTTTAAGACATTTTTCAATAACAGCTCCTCCTTACTGACTTTTAACATTCGGTCCCCATTCTTTTTTTACCACATCATATTTCTAAGTTTCTAACAATCCCTAGGTGATTTGACATTATTTATTCTGGCTTTGAAATTCTTCCAATAGATCCAAAACTTTGTGAAAGGCAGATCCAGTAGTTTGAGAAAGATTTCTGAATATACTTTATACATAACTTAAAAGCTCATGTCTAGTGATAGAAGCAGGTAAAATTCTAGAGTTTATTCTATTTTTAAAGTGTCATGTTTCAATTAAAAGTAAACTGTACTATTTTCATAGAGTTCTTACAGAGAAAAGGTTTTTTTACTCTTTTGTATTTTTACTTTTCATGAGTTATTAAAACTTCCCTTGGTATTTGACTTAGGGCTTAGCAAAAAATATTATATACATTTGTGAAAAACTGAGATACCTTAATATAGGGTATCTGTCATCATAAAATGGTTTTCTGCAGTTGAGATTTTATTGATTGATTCTTACAGTTCTTGTTGACCTAAGAAGTAAATATTGACAAATGGAAAACTCTAATTATATTCTTCATTGTGGGAACATTCTGGACAGGATAATAAATTTTGCATTTTCCAGCAAAATCTTTAAGGAATATAAAGAGGGAATGCAAGGGGTTGGAAAGAAATACTAGATTACTCCAATAAAAAAAAGAGAAAAATATCTTAATAGCATATATTTTCCATACCTTTGTTGCCAATATTCATAAATATATAAGTAGTATTAATTCTCTGACAAGTAAAATGTTTTATGTTTCTATAAGCATCATAGGAAAAGCATTTTAGTTTCAAATGTTTTGTTGATATTTCATGGCCATGTAGGATTAACTGGAAATGGTCTCTTCTCAGTATGTAGAACAGAACTGTTTCATGCCTAGGGCATCCAAATTGGAGCCAGTGCACTTCTGCATCTTTTGCAGCCCACAGTGATTGAAAACCACAACAAAAACAGCACTATTAAAAATGATCTCTATTCCATTTTCTACTGATTAAAAAGGCAACTTGATTTAGGAGAGGATGCCCTATCAATTTTGCAGCAATCTTTGTCACCATGATGCCATCTCAACAAACTAATATTAGTAGAGAGAGAGAAAAGAACTGACTACACTCATTTTAAAAACTCCTAGATATACAACGTAAACCACCCTTAATATGCATACCTTAATATGTATACCTTCCATATTTTTTGTCATAGTTTACCTACCAAATGTTAAACAGGTCATGTCCTAGAAGCAATAAAAGTCATTGCATCCTCCTTCCGATGTCAGAAAATGAGCTGAAACAATTCCAAATATACAGTGCTGAGCAGTAGACTTAATTATTAAATATAACCAATTTATTTTGGAAAAAGGCATTATCTGCTGTGAATTTTTATCATTATATTATGGAAGCTCCCTTCTCTCTCAAAAATGCCACCAGAACAATGCAGCATTTTATTGGGTTTTAAAGTAGCAGCACTTTTTGTCTTGGATTTTGTATCCAGATACTTTATAGACTGGCTATCCAACATTGTAGGCACTAGGCACATGTGGCTATTGAGTCTGAAATACAGCCAATCTAAATTGGAATATGCTATAATTGTAAGTAGCATACCAAATTTCAAAGGCTTAGTGCCAAAAAAGCAAAATATATCATTAATAATTTTTATATTGATTAGATCTTGAAATAAAAATGTTTAGATGTGGGCAGCCCTGGTGGCTCAGTGGTATAGCGTCGCCTTCAGCCTAGGCCGTGATCCTGGAGACCCAAGATCGAGCCCCATGTCAGGCTCCCTGCATGGAGCCTGCTTCTCCCTCTGCCTCTGTCTCTGCCTCTCTCTCTCTCCGTCTCTCATGAATAAATAAATAAAATCTTAAAAAAAATGTTTAGATGTATTGAAGTAAATGTATCATCAATTTACCAATTTAAAAAAAATGTGGCAATTGGAACATTTGAAATTACATGTGTTTTGCATTATATTTCTATTGAATATGTCTGAGAGAAACTAAACTATCCTTTCATAGGATTTTCTTTCTCGAATCATATACACTGACAGTTATAAACAACTCCTGGTTGGAGCTATCACCGGAAGGACTGTGATATGGCACTGGCAAAATCGAAGTTGGCATCATTTACAAAAAGCTCCATAATTACATAATGGTAAGAGTTCATTAGGTCATCACTAATTATTGCAGTTTATCATTTCTCCCTTGGTCTGAATTCAACAAATTGCTCTTAACTTCTTCAGTATTTGGAAGAGGGAATATTGTTATGTAGCAATGTCTTGAAGACTAACACAGCATGCCTAGAGAAAATTGTAAAAGACTCTCCTCTTTAGATTTGGTTTTCCAACTTGTATAAACTGCAACTGTGTTCTATTCAAACATGTTTCCTGTTTTCTTCATTATAACCCAGGCTTGGGGATCAAATGAAAATCAGGATAGCTAGGAGTCAAGAAGAAATAGCTATAGGAAATAGAAAGAAAACTCAAGTTTCATCTTCTGCAAATTATAAACCCTACAGCGCACATTTCATAGGAAAAGTAACTGCTCTACTAGGGAAGGGATAGTAAGCTAGCTTTGGAAAGGTGGTCTGTCAGAAAAAAAGAGAAGAAAAAAGAGAGACAGACAGATTGACTGACTCACTTAGCCCAGAGCTATCATAAGCATGTGGATCTGTCCTTTCTCCTAACTCTTAGATTGATCTAGCTCATAAGAGTAATAATAACTCTCAATAGCTGCTTCTAAGACTCCATGAAATAATGCATTCATTAGAAATTCTTACATCAGGCAACATTTACATATTTATTCAAGAACCATTTTGCTAAAAAAAAAAAAAAAAAAAAAAGAACCATTTTGCTTTCCTGAGCAGTAGTTTCTGATTCTTGAGTCTACAAACCAAACACACAAAGGAAAAGGGTCTGGGAGAATTTGAACCACAGAATATATACTGTTGGCTGTATTATATTAATTTTTCATATGTCAGAATATTGCTTAAGAATACTTTTAATTTTAAGGAGACTGATGATCTATTTACATAGCAATCATAGTTTCCAGGAAGTCTTCCAAACATTTTTGCTTGGAAGATCTCAAATGTTGAGCTATGTAACTGGCAATGGACCGCCAAAACCAACTGTAAATCTGTGTGGTCCTTTGACAATTGAGCTTATTTTTCTCCTGAAAGTCTTTTTAGGATTATGGATGTCTCAGTAATGATAGTGGGTATGAGACCAATATAAATTGGAAGATACAACTCTCTTTTTGCCTGGAATGATGTTCTACCAACTTTTCTCTGTGGATGCTGGCTTTTTTTCAGTCCTGCATGATGTATTCCCATAACGGAGCCCAGTGTTTATTGAAAAAGAGATGATCCCTTTTAGCAAAGAAGGTCCCAGAAGGAAGCAATGAGGAGCAGGTGTGTTTTATCTCAAGCCCAGCAGGCTGTCCTTCTACAGTAGGCTCCTCCAGCAGCCTGGCCAGCTGTGCAGTGCATATGGAGTGCAGGCCAAATCTATGCCTCGGCAGTTGTGCCCACATCACTAACTTCAACCACAAGCTGCTGCTCACAGCATCCTTTACTTCTTGAAAACGGCTGCACCAGAATGAATCTCATTTTCTTATACCCACTGAAACACCCAAGCCTGCTCACTTGCTCTCTCTCTCTCATCCTCTCTGCCTAAGCAAAGATTTCAGAGATCCATTCACCAAACAGGTTATTTTAAGGTAACATCCTTGTAACAAGAGGATTTTAACAGTGATACATTTACAGTATATAAAGTATACTGCTCAGTTCACTTTGCCTGAGTTTGGGTTCCCCTGTGGCAGACTTTGAGAACAGGGTCTCTTGCAAACATTTGTTTAAAAGATGAAGGAAACAGTAGGGGAAGTGAAACACAGGAGTGAAGGTACATAATCAAGCCCACTACCATTGTGGATCACTGAAGCTTAATTCTGCTGGGGAAGTCCTAGGACCCAGTGTGAAGATCATGCCTCTGGGTTACCCCACAAAAGGGACAAGAAGAATGATGCATTCTTTGCATCACCTCCCTTTTTATAAAGTCATTGGTTAATCACTGCTCCCATGAGGTCCTACATCCTCAGCAAAATTGGCCCATGCTTGGGCTGATGAATCTTGCTTACAAACTAGAGAAAGATCTCAGGGAAAGGAATGCAGATTCTGCGACGGAAGTCAGGTGAGCATGTACCAAATTGATAAAGATAAGGGGATGCAGGTGGCACACAAACAATACTGATGATAGTTTTGTTTTTAATTGAACAACTGAATCTTTTCTAGGGGGAGGGGACCACTGTAAAGAATACACTAGTTCAATCTAGTTGCTACACATTTATGGTCAAATTTACTATATGGGAAATTTAGGACAAGTTTACTCACACTCACACTTATTTCATCTCTGCTTGCCCTTTCTTGTTTACATGGAAAACATGGCTTAGAAGTTCACTTTTTTGCTACAAAAGTTCTCAAATTTTCCATGATCTAATTAATTAACTCCTGATTTCATCTGGAATCTGATTCAAAACTAATAGAAGAGTTTTCTTAATACTTAAGCCAGAGTGATATTTTGTGGGATTTATCAGGTATCTCTCATTTACCCATTCTGCTACTTTCATCCCTCCCTGATCTCATTCTAAAAATGTTCATATTTTGCATTTGATCATCTACCACAATAATTTTATAAAATTTTCTTTGTCTTAAAATTCTTTATTTTATGGAGCAATACTGATCCAGCAAAGAACAACAACAACTCTTCACATTGCAAAAGCTAAAGGTTCACATATGCTTATAATTATTTCTCCCAGTTATATTTGATGTTTCTAATATGTACATGATATATTTTAACACTGGAATTGGCATGTTCACATATCTTGGGAGACAGGGAGCTTCTCTAGCATCTTCTCATTTATATTATGTTAGTGGTCTCTTTCCCTTTAGGGACACCAGAGTATACATACATCTTTGATCCATTGGTCTCATACTTGTCTTCACATGACCCTGTGCTTTCCACCAGTTGTTCCAGGCCATTCATTTTATATCTCACATTTCTAAATAAGATTCTTGCAAAATTAAATTTTAGAATGCTGCTTCCCATATGAAAATCTTTGTTTCTTTTTTTGGGTTCCTTTTTCAAAATGATTTATGGCTCAATTTTAAAAGCCTCACATCGAGTTAAGATTGAAATGGGTTGATAACATGTATATTGCTCTGATATAGATTAAGCAGTGAGAAAGCAACAATGGAAATGCCACCATCTAATTTATTTCACTTTTAGATGATCAAAGAGATGTCCACACAAACAAAGCAATCAAGCTGTTTTAAACAGCCCTTTCAAATTTCCTGAGGCTCTTCTACTGAATCATTATGGACACATGAAGTTAAATTTAAGGAAATCGATGAGAGTGATAATGAACAATCCTATGCATGAACCTTTTCTGCATTTCTTTTTAGCTCTGAATTATAATGCAATCTTGGTAGATCCTAAAGTATAGTGTCTATTATATCTGTTCCAAGCACTGTTCCCTGAAGGTGTAAAAGTCTATGGCAGGACAATCATAGAACTCGAGTCAAATGAAAAAGTGGCTGAGCCTTTATCACTAAGGGTAAGGAAAGAAAAGCCTGAGGAAATCACATCTACGGCCAACATGGGCTAAGATACCTATTAATTTCAGTAACAGAGAAAGGAGTCTTTGTATTTGTGATGGCATGAAGTGCATTCTCAGGAAACTGCAGTAGGTGAGGAACATTTTCTAAATTTCCTCAAAAACCTCATTAATATATCATAGGAAGGAACACTGAAAAGTCCTCAGCAGGCTCCCAAATATTTAGATTCATCTCTTTTTCAAAAAACAAACACAACCAAAATATTCAATATGCAATATTTAGTATTTTAAGACATATCTATTTCTATATGTAGATATACATAGATAAATAGAAAGAGATTTGCTAGAGATGTTTACATTAACTTCTATGGGATATTTGGTCCATAATTAACACTTACATAACTATTTACATACATATGTATATTGCTGTATAAATAAGGGTCAGAGAATGTTGAATTTCACCTAAGCCCTATGGTCCTGGAAAATAGCAAAGCTGAGAAATCCCCCCAACATTTTGTATTCCTGGAAATGGCTTACTGCAAAGAACCACGTTAGATGTGCCCCTTGTTTACCTATGACAAGGCCCCAAACCAAAATCACACCCTCTGAATTCACATTCTTACCAGTGATTAGCTGAATTGTTTCGTCCTTACTAATTCATCAGAACAAAACACTTTGAGAGAAGCAACATACAAATGAATAATGGCCAGACCATATGTAAAAACTGAACGTTGGAGCACTGGGGAGGCTCCGTTGGTGAAGCTTGTGACCTAAAAGCCCCTCCTGAGAAGTGGCCTCAGAGTGAAACAGTGTGTCTTTGCCTGTCACTGCACACCCTTTGTCCTACTTCCCGTACCCGGCTCCTCCCTGCCCTGTTCACTCCTCTCTGTAAAGGAAAAACTGCTTTTGTGGAACCTTTGAGACACCTGCTTATCCTTATGGTCAGAATGTTCTCCCTATTGCATTAGCGCCCCCCCCCCCCCAATAATCCTTTCATATCAGGCCCCTTCTTATCAGGTCTGGATTTGTTTTTGCTTTGCTTTATTTGACAAAGGATTTGTGAAGAAGTATCTGAACTAGATGTATATTTTACTTATGTTTGAAATTTTATTTTTATCTGTGAATAAGATAGTTTCCATTTGGTGGTGTGGCAAGGTGCCACAAAGTGAATGACCAAACATCACCACCACAATGATTTTAAGAAGCAAAGAATGTGGCTTACAATTCTGTTGAATCATATACTTTGAAAAATAAGGAAAATAACAGGGATTATGGGGGTGATGTGAATCTGAATTTACTGAGTTTGTCTTTGCTTAATTTTAGGTGACAGGAACCAGGATGATGTGCCATCAACATATATGAAAACTTGGATGATTGTCCCAAATTAGTGTTAAGATTGGAGATGAGGAGGGCTTTCACACAGTAATTCTCATGAGTAAATTCATTCACTTATCTAGAGAGAACAAGCTCTGTGTTCAGAGAGAAAAATCTTTCATTGGATGTAGTTAGCCAAATTCTTAACATTTTTCTTCAGATCTATTGAGACCAAAAGAATCCTGTGCTTTTATTGAATTTCCATTAGAAAGACATGAAAAAAAGTTTGACCTATCAGCCAGAGGTGATCAGCTTCTATTATCTTGATATCTGAAAAAACAAAGGCTCCTTTTGAGTAGAAAAGAGCTATAAACAAAGGGTTTAAAGCACTACCAGAAATGCAGCAGAGTTCTGCTGAGCCTCATTCAGACACCTTACCATGTCAGTGATACTCTTCAAAAGACCGCCTATTTTTGCCACAATTAATACTTTTGAAATCTTAATTACAATATTGCTTAACATGTACTTACAGTTTACTATTTGCCAATCACTATCCTAAAAGCTTTTTTAAGTAGTATTTTGTTTGATTATCACAAATCCTCTCAGATGTAGGCAATATTTTCAACTGTGTTTTACTGATGAGGAAACTGAGTCACAGAAACACTAAAAACCACACCCAAGGTCACACAGTGAATGTTAGAGCTAAGAACTAAGCTCACGTGGATGGACTCCATAAATATTTCCTCCAATCACTATGCTAAACTGTGAATTTTATAGAAAGCCCACTGAATGGAACAGCCACCCCATCTCTTCACCTGATACATCACTCTGCTTCCCACGTAGCAGCCAGTAAAGCATGCTCTCCCCATGACATCCTATTTTACAACCACTGCACTATCTTAGAAGGTCTGAGCATGAATAGATTTATTTGGTCTCTAGATTCATTTGCCACATATCAAATATTTTCTGAATCATTTTATAGGAAAAGTAATTTTTCTACTTTTCCTTTGATTTTTTTAAGTAATATCATTCATTTTAGAAAATTCAAATAATTTGAAAGTTATTAAAAATATCATAGTCACTCTCCTCAAGACCAAACTTTATTTATATCTTTTCTTTTGCATTTTTCTAATGAAATAAAAGCATGCATGTGTGGGGGGTAAGCCGGGGAGAGTGGGAGGGTGTATCTGTCAACAAATCAGTGCTTTGACACACATTAAAACATAAATATAGGGCTTATTTTTTCTTTTCCACTTAAGAATAGATCTCAGACATATTCTCATGTCTGCAAATACTGGTCTGACTCAATCCTTTCAATAACTGCAGAGCCTTTTATTGTACACAGGTAGTACATTATACTTAAACTGTGATATATTTATGGAAATTTAGATTATTTTTAAATCTTTTAATTAAATACCTTTTCTGTATTTCATTTAATTTTTATCATTGCAAGTATGCTGCAGTAAACTCTTCACATAAATAACTTGACATTTTTTGACAATGTGTCCAGTGGCTAAACACCCAGCAAGTATTCAAAAGATGTGTACTTTTTACCCTAGATATTAACATATTGCTCTCTGGGAAGGTTTACCAATTTAGACATCAACTCTCATCAACTTTGTGACAGTTTCCCTGCAAATTCTTGAACACCAAATATAAACTATTTGTGACAAATGGATAGGCGAGAGTGTTATCACATTTCTTTTTGTTTTTTTGTTTGCATTTTCCTAATGACTTATGAGAAAGTAAATATTTTCACAGGCTTATTGGAATGCACACACACAATCTCTTTTGTAACAATGCTCCTTTTTTAAAGATTTTATTTATTTATTCATGAGAGACACAGAAAGAGGCAGAGACAGGCAGATCAAGAAGCAGGCTCCCTGAGGGGTACCTGATGTGGGACTCCATTCCAGAAACCCAGGATTATGACCTGGGCCAAAGGCAGATGCTCAACCACTGAGCCACCCAGGTGTCCCTGCAACAATGTTCTAAAAGAAAACTGCTACAGGGTCTACATTTTGAGCCACCTGGATGGTCAGCTGGTTAAGCTTCTGCCTTCAACTCAGATTATGATCTCAGTATCCTGGGATCAAGCCCTGCATTGGGCTCCCTGTTCAGCAGGGATCTACTTCTCTTTCTCTCTGCCACACCCCCTGCTTGTGGTCTTTCTCTCACAAATAAATAAATAAAATCTTAAAATTAAAAAGAAAAGAAAAGAAAAGAAGAAAAGAAAGAAAGAAAGAAAAGAAAAGAAAAGAAAAGAAAGAAAAGAAAGAAAAGAAAAGAAAGAAAGAAAAGAAAAGAAAAGAAAAGAAAAGAAAAGAAAGCTGCTATCAAGGAAAGACCTTTTGCAAAATTGGAGGTAAAAGTGAGCAACCTCAAGTAATCTATATGCAATAGAAAACTGTATCATATAACAAGCATGGTATCATAGGGCAGTGCCAAGAATTGTTAAAGACAATGTTTTAGGACCTATTCACAAGCAAAATAGAAGCTCAATCCAGAAATATTCCTACCATCTTGAGTAGGAAATTTTTCAACATTTGTCCAAAAGGATTGTAGAATTGTTATGAACCAGTCTTCTATGTTCCTCTTTGCTCCTTTCCAAATGGGACTGCTAAATGGTTTTTCTATCCCTGTTTTACTTGGGGTTTGGGGGACAAAGAGCTTATGCTTTTACTTCATAGGTTTATAAGAAAAGAGGAACTACATATACCTATGATACAGAACATGAGACTTTAAATATTGAAATTCATGCAGTTATTCAATAACACTGACATTGATGTGACTGGTTTGGAATAGGGAATTTGCATGTGACAGGGAAGCAGATGCTTGTAAACCAGAGGAAGACTACTGTAAATTGGATGGCAGTTTCCAAATTTTCACTTCCTTCCTGCAATACATAACAATAATAATAATAATAATAATAATAATAGATTAATACATCTGCATATTTTCCTGTGTGTCTTTGTAGCATTTGCTTGAAGAATATGTGGAATGTACATCCTTGTTTCACTGACTTTAGGATAGTCATATGACTTGTTTTGGTCAATGGAATATTAGAGGAGGTAATGTAAACAGAGCACTTAAATATGTTTATTTAAACTTTGGGTTAGCACAGTCTCTTCAGTTTTAGCATCTCTTATAAGATTATGCCCCGGTATCTGCAGTTCCCAAAGTGGCATAGATGAAGCTGACATAAACCTGAACTATATCCTCAGCTGAACTGTCCCAGAAGGCCTCTAGAGCTCTGACAAATAAATAAGTGCTTATTGAGATTATGGAACTTTTTAGTACAAAGTATTACCTTAGCAGACCCTGACTAATATAATTATGTAATTAAGTATCACATGGACCATACTATTATCATTATTTAATTAAAGGATCCGAGGATTTAAGTAACTTGATCAAGATAATATATTAATGAAGAGGCAGTCAGAACACAAAGATGGGAAAGTGATTTTTTTTTTCATATCACTGTCTTCCTGAAATGTGTAAAATCATTGAATACCATAGGGTGAGGGCAGTAACAGAGAAATTAATTCAGGTAGTATGTGACTTAAAGTGGAGTACAATGAAAAAGTGAGGATTAAAAGTGAAGAATAAAAGAATGGAATAATTTACAAGAAATCAGGGGAGAGGGATCCGTGGGTGGCTTGGTGGTTTAGCACCTGCCTTCAGCCCAGGGTGTGGTCCTGGAGTCCCGAGATCAAGTCCCACATCGGGCTCCCTGCATGAAGCCTGCTTACCCCTCTGCCTGTGTCTCTATCTCTGTCTCTCTCTCTCCCTGTCTCTCATGAATAAGCAAATAAAATCTTTAAGAAAAAAAGAAATAATCAGTAAAATTCAGGATATTCAAATTTTGAAGTGTCACTAAGATCCTCCTTTTAGAGTGCTAAGTCAAGAAGATAAACCATTCAGCAGGCAGGTGCTGGATTCCGTTCACTGTGGTAAATAAAGCAGAAATTATTCGGAAAATTCTCTTCTTTCTGACAACTTGTACCAATATACAAAAATCCTTCTAAGGAATATTCAAATTTTACCTTGGGGGATCTATACCTAGAAGCAGCAGCAGCAAAAGTATTTTGAATTCTGTAATTTATCTTGTCCAACAGAGAGGATATGCAATTCATATCAATGCAATTCTCATTCTGGTAATAAATAAATATATTAATTAATTAATTAAAGTGAAACAATTAAATAGACCATTATAAAACAATGCATGCATGCAGTAGTGGCTGGATTAAGCCAAAATCATCTCCTTTTTCACATACTAGTGATAAAAGCAGTAGAATTATGCAAGTATGTATGGCAGAAAATATAATAGTTTCAAGAAATTAAAGAGTTAGTGGGTTTATCTTCAGAGACCATATACTACCAATACACACACACACACACAGACACACAGACACATCATTAACTGCTGGGATAAATCTTGGATATACTGAAATTTTTATTAGTCCTTACTGATGGGATGAATTCTCAATTTAAACAGTTGCATTCTTACTAAGCAACATTACAGAAGAAGTAGCTTTTTGCCCTAGCCTTTACTAATAAAAATTATTAGACTCACCGCCATGTTTGAACTTCCTGTTGCCAAGCAAAGGTACATACTTAATACATGTATATCATTCAGAAGACATAAATCATACTGGGGATTCGAGGAGGGGAAATTTTATGTACCAAATTATCAAACGGATGGTAGAAGGATAAAAGGAAACTGTAAGGTGTAGAGAAGCAGATAAGGCTTAACTCAGCTACTACTAACCCACGTGAATAAGGAAGGAACAGACTTAGAGTATCCCCCCATTCCCATCTTAAATTCAGACCTCTTTGGAGAGTTTGTTGCTGCTACATGAATACAGGGAATACAGCCTTCCAGAGATGAAGAAATTTGCCAGAGTGAGCAGGCCAGAGCTCATATGCAAGAGTGGCCTGCCAGATTAGAAAAACCTGCAGGAGAGTGACATCTATACATAGTATATGAAGGTTCCTGAAGAGGGTACGTCAGACCTCCTATATGTTGATTCACTGGCTGTCCTGTGTGTGGAAACAGCACATAGAAGCAGGGAACCCCTTCCTCTTACAATATCCCTCCAGCTCCTTCTAGTGACAAATCCTAACACTGAGACAGCTGCAAGGGGAGAAATGTTTAGAGCGCACAGTTTCAGTATCTCAAAGGAGAATAAAAGAAGAGAGATTTGGAACCGAGAGGCAATGCATTTAGGTGATGTAGCATGTATCCCACTTCCAGATATTTTCCTTTTTTTTTTTTTTTTTTTTTTTTAGAAAACAGTCAAATATAGCCTATTCTGTTTCACTGTCACATTTTGAACAAGTCAAAATTCCATGGGGGGGAAATACAAAAGAGAGAGAGAAGTCAAAAATCCTGTCAAGACGTGGCTCAAAGGCAACTCCAGTAGTTTGATCAAGTCACTCCTGCTTCATAACAACTTACATAGAGATGTCTCCCCTTATACTGGGGTGTTAGTCAAATGAATTGAATAACTTCCCATGAAGTTATCAGAAAGACAAAATGACATGAATGTCTTATTTAGCCACATGTTCCTAGAAACACTGACACTTTAATTATGCACATCTCTCTATAAAGAAACAAAATGAATGAAGAGAGATGGAGTATGTGTCAATGTTCTTCAGCTTGCTTTTATGCAGTACAGGACATTTCAGATAATTTAATGTTAGATTAACTTTGCCTCATTTCCCTATGATTAATTGTATTGTGTGATTCTTCACCAGAACAGTTTGACCTATATATCATGCCAGAAGAATCAATAAAGATATCCAACTAATCAAGGTAACAAATACTCTTTCATAATTTAGGTTTGCTTCTTTTTCAAATGCAGGTCAGCTCAACAAAAATACTTTTTTTCTTTTTCCTTCATATTAAAAAAACTTTGTTTTTTAGAGCAGTTTTAGTACAAGTACAGAGAATTTGATGTACCCCCTGTTCCTACACATATAAACCTTGCCCACTATGGGCATGCCTCACCAGGGGTACATTTGTTTCAATCTATAGACCTACCTTGACACATCATTGTCATCCAAAGTCCATAGTTTACATTAGGGTTCGCACTTGGTGCCTTACATTCTTAGGTTTGGACAAACGTATAATGACATTTATCTACCTTTATGGTATCATACAGAGTATTTTCTCTGCCCTAAAAATTCCCTGTGCTCTGCCTATTTATCCCTTCCCTCCTTCCTCTCTAGCCACAGGAAACCACTGATCTTTTTATTTACTACATAGTTTGGCTTGTTCCAGAATTTCACATAGTTGGAATCACACAGTGTGCTGACTTCTCAGATTGGCTTTCCCTAGTAATATACATTTAACTTTCCTCCATGTCTTTTCGTGGCTTGATAGTTCATTTATTTTTACTGCTGAATAATATTCCACAGTTTATTTATGCAGTTACCTACTGAAGAAGATCTTGGTTGCTTCCAAGCTTTGGTAATTATGAATAAAGCTGTTATAAAAAAACATTTGCAAAAAGATTTCTGTGTGGACAGAAGTTTTCAACTCATTTACATAAAAACCAGAGACTGTGACTGCTGGGTTGCACGGCAAGAGTTTGTTAAGAAACTGCCAGTGTCTTTCAAAGGAGATGTATTATTTTGCATCTCCACAAAAACAACTGAGACTTCCAATTGTTTCACATCTTTGCCAATATTTGGTGTTGTCAGTGTTCTGGATTTTGGCCATTCTAATAGTTGTGTCATGGTATCTCAATTGTTTTCTTACTGC
Organism: Nyctereutes procyonoides; assembly: GCF_905146905.1. NCBI lineage: Eukaryota > Metazoa > Chordata > Mammalia > Carnivora > Canidae > Nyctereutes > Nyctereutes procyonoides. The sequence continues at coordinate 5,430,610 of NW_026575030.1, read as the reverse complement.
TGAATTTTATCATCAGAGTACTTTTGTATAATTAAATAATTGTCTGTGGTGTCTTCTACAAAAAGTATGATTTCCTCTTTATTTCTCCTGCTTTCAACCATGTAGATGAAAAGAAAATAACAAGGTGCAGATAAGGATAAAATACACACTATATCAGATCAAACAGTAACCCAAAGAATTTAGGGACTTCTCCAGGGAATGTATTAGTAAACAACATCAGGCACTTTGGCAGCTGCCGCTGCTACTACTACTACTACTACTACTACTACTACTACTACTATTAATGATAATAATGGCAGATTCTGCTATTTATTAAACAGTTATTTTGTGCTGGCATCATTCCATGTGTTTCCTAATCTTTAATGTATAAAGCCCTAGTACGTGAATATCAATATTAATATCAGTTATCAGTATTGATTTATAAAGACAAAATAAAGATTCAGATATTATTAAATTACTTTCCTGAGGTCACGTATATAGTCAACAGAAAAATTGGTATTGCGGTACAGGGTTTTGTAATCTCAAAGTCATGTTTTTGCCATGCTATACTGCTAGTCAAATGACAAATCGTGTTATAGAGATTATCCCTGCCACACAGTTGGAGAGAAGAGTTTGTAGCAGTCCCATCTCCCCATTGTCCCAAATTGCTCAGGGACCTATTTGAAGGAGGCACAGAACATTTTGTTTTGTTTTGTTTTTTCACAAATCAACTCCTAAGCCCCCTGGCAATCATCAACTACTTGCACCTCAGTTTCTCTCTCTCCATTCCCAAACCTCTATCTGATTATTCATCTCTGTTTAAAGATTCTGCTCAGGCCTATGGGCATGATGCACGCCTTCATATTCCCTCTAGTGTCTGTGGTGGAAGCAGCAATATTCTGGCAGGAGGACTTAGCTAAACATTTAGTCAGTTCCTTCCACTGTGACAACCAAAACTATCTTCAGGGTATTATGACCATCATTAATTTTGCTGACCAGATATTTCAGAAATATCATCATTTAGATATGTGGGCCAACCATACTTGATGACCCCATGTGGTTGAGTGAGGTATGTGACCAGCTATGACCATGACTTGTAAGAATCACAACATTTGGTTAGTGATTCCCTTGGTTAGAACATTTAATTGCCAATGCAAGACTCTCCGGCCACACCTCCAATTTTTTACTTCAAACTCAGTGCCCAGTAACATTCAAATTCCTAGCTGATTTGTCTGCTTAGGTTGCTAAAAGACTATTAGAAACAGAGCACTCCTAAAAACACTCAGTAGACATATGTGACCGTAGTAAAGAAATCTTTGCTTTCAACAACTTGGAATTTTGAGGATTATCTACTATAGTAGCTGTTACAGAATGTGTTATAGTAACTGGTTCCTAGAATTAGAGTACTATCATTAAAAGAAAAGGAAAACTAAAATATGTGACTGGCTACAAACAGAGAGAAAACTAATATTGAGAATTGGACATATGGTAATCCATGCAATGGACAGGCAAAAAAACTAGACAATAATTCTGCCTGTGATTTGAAAAGCAGATAATGCAGCTATTACATATATGACTTTAGAGCTAGATGTTAAAAATAGAATGGTAATATTATGTGTGCATTGGCTTCTTTTAGGTTGCATTTAATAGAGTTACTTTAAGAAAATAATCTCCATTTGCAAGAAGGAATTAGAGGAAATCAAGAGTACAGGGATTGTGGACATGAAGAACTGGGAATGGCAATTTATTGATAATCCTAAACAGTAAACAATAAAATTGAGAAATGCTATGAGCAAGAAAGGTCAGTTAGAACTCAGCATAATGGCAATGGCAAATCTAGGGTAAATTCAGGCATCAGTGGTTGAAATGGCTGAATAAGTTGAGATACCTGGGAATCTTAACAGTTAAACACATTTTTTTTCAGGGTAAGGAGACTGCTCTCCCACTAAACTGATAGGCTCTGCATATCCACGTTTAAATCTAAAGATAGAGAAATGTCTAGATTTACGCATATGGCTAGTAACATGTGGAACTCTATAAATCCAAATAGGTAAGAAGCTCTGAAAGAGTTTGTCTCCCAAAGACACAGTATCTTGGACTGAAAATATTTTTGACGGTATAAAATGTGCAAAAATCCTTAGGAACTTAAATCCTTATAAACAGGAAACAAGCTAAAACATCTCCCCAACTCCTGGTCCCTCTTGGGAGAACTTACTCTCCAATGCCTACTTTAGAAGTGGCCAAGGAAGAGGATGAAAATGCAAGTGTTAGGAGACAATTCTCCAGGGACTTCTCAGGTTTCTGTCTGCCTTGCTAGCAGAAGCATTACTGGTTTTGTTCTGGATAATCTTTTCAAATGTGTTTGTATAGTGCGGCTTTGGAGAACAGAAATAATGTCTATTCAGGCAAAAGTGTGGAATGTTTACTGTCCAGTGTAATAAGGGTATAAGTGAATTAGGTACTCTTACTGCTCATTTTTAATATGAGTTCTCAAAGTTCATGGATTTTGTTTGTTTGTTTGTTTGTTTTTCCCTATCATGCAGCCCACTGTGTGTTCGAGTATCATCTGAACCTCTTTATGTCTCCCTGAGGGAACCAGGGCTCAGGGGACAGGCACAAGAAAATGCTGATGTTCCAAGCTGGGACCATTGCTACAATAATAAGAATTTTTGTCTCTGTCACAGAAGTCTCATGTTTTCTGCCAATATCTGTGAAACTGTGGCAGGCTAACTTGTCAAGTTACAAGAATGGTAGACACTCAGGCCTCAGGCCTTCCTCAGTTTTTGTTATGATGATGATGTCAAGGCTACTCACATTCACACACATACACACACACACACACACACACACACAAGATATTTATGAGTGTGTGTGAACTGTGTAAGTATCTATGGAGTCAAGTTCGGATCTTAAGAGGTTATTCCTAACCACTAATCTCAAGGTACGAGATCCCTTGTAATGTCTGCTCAACAAGGTATTAGAACTGCTACAGGGATCCCTGGGTGGCACAGAGGTTTAGCGCCTGCCTTTGGCCCAGGGCGCGATACTGGAGACCCGGGATCGAATCCCACGTCGGGCTCCCTGCATGGAGCCTGCTTCTCCCTCTGCCTGTGTCTCTGCCTCTCTCTCCTCTCTCTCTCTCTCTCTCTCTCTCTCTGTGACTATCATAAATAAATAGAAATTTTAAAAAAATAAAAAAAGAAACTTTAAAAAAAAGAACTGCTACAGACTAATGAATTTTATATGTTCTATTTTTTGTCTTTTCTAAATAAGTGTTTGTTGTCATATTTATACAGTTTCTAGTTTCTTTTCTGTTTTTTTCTATTTATGTTCTTTCATAATTTTGTTTCATCTTAATTACTATAGCTTTTGCAACTACTAAATTCTCCCATTTTTCCTCTTTCAAATATATTTTGATAGTAGTGGCCCTTTCCATTTCCATAAAAATGTCGCAGTTCGGACTGTCAACTTAAATACACACACACACACATACCCCAATTTCGGAATTCGTATTGGGATTGCTCCGTATCTCAAGATTAATGTGGGGAGAACTGCCTTCTTTATACATTTGAGTGTTCCAGTCCAGAAACACTATATATTACTTTATTCATTTAGATCTTCTTTTTTTTTTTAAGATTTTATTTATTCATTCATGAGAGACACACACACACACACACACACACACACACACACACACAGAGGCAGAGACACAGGCAGAGGGAGAAGCAGGCTCCATGCAGGGAGCCTGATGTGGGACTGGATCCTGGGACTCCAGGATCAGGCCCTGGGCTGAAGGCAGGCACTAAACCACTGAGCCCCCCAGGGATCCCCCATTTAGATCTTCTTGAATGATCCTCAGGAGTTTTATATTTTGTTCTATATAAAATTCTTCTGTATCTTTGTTTAGATTTATTCCTAGGTATTTTTATTTTGATGCTATTGGAAATTAGACACAGATTACTTCAATTTGCTTGTTCCTTTTTATAGAAATACAGTCTTTTAAAAATATATTGATTTCATATTCTTCACAAACTTTTTTTAATGTTTAACTAAAATAATAATATCCTTTTGATATTCTCCCCTACATAGCATAAGTGAAAAATGATTTGTTGTTCTCTTCCTAATTCCTTTAGCTTGATTTGTTTTTCTTAGCTTATTCTAGCTGTTAGTGACTCAAAATTGTTAACTAGTAAATGCTTACAGTTTGAATAGCTAGCCAATTTATGCTGTTCCTTTTCCAAACATTTCACCTTTAAGTAAAATAGCTGTAGGTTTTTATACTGCTAAATGATTATACTCCAAGCAGAAGAAATAGGTATCTTTGAATTTGTAAAAATAAGGTATAATTTAATTAATTTGTTTAATTAACTACTTTTAGAATTAGTTATTGACTAACGCTGTATCTTGAAAACTGTCTCTAGCACAGCTCTTTGATAAAACTTTCCATGATAATGGCAATGCTCTGTACTATCCTGTCTATACTGAGCCCTTGAAATGCAGTTTCTGGAACTGGAGAACCTTTTTTTTTTTTTTTCTTTTTTTTCAGAGAACCAAATTTCTTATTTTATTTACGTTTAATTAAGTTGCCACATGTAACTATTGGTTTGTATCTAGTGAATGTCACATCTTGAAAAATTATTTTGGGGGCAGCCCCGGTGGCCCAGCGGCTTAGCACCCCCTGCAGCCCAGGGTGTGATCCCAGAGTCCCGGGATCAAGTCCCACATCGGGCTCCCTACATGGAACCTGTTTCTCCCTCTGCCTGTGTCTATGCCTCTCTCTCTCTCTCTCTCTCTCTCTCTCTCTCTCTCTCTGTTGCTCATGAATAAATAAATAAAATCTTAAAAAAAAAGAAAAATTATTTTTGTCAAGTAGAGGCCATTTCTAGTACACACTTCCTCCTGGTGTCAAGATTTAAGAAAACAAAGAATAAAAAGAAAACATCAGGATGTTTTAAAATTTCTTCACTTTTCACATACTCCCCAAATTTTTGACCACTGCAAAAGCAGGAGGGAGAAGTCTATCATTATTTTTCCTAGAATGAGGCACTGTGTTATTTCCCCAGTGTGCTGAAGATTCCCCAATTCATTTCTTCTTGTAATATTTATGTGGCCATGCCTCCACTCAATACAAAATATTTCTTCCCCTCTCACACATTCCATTAGGAAAAACTTATTTATTTATTTATTTATTTATTTATTTATTTATTTATTTATTTATTTAAAGAAAGAGTATGTGCATGCAGGAGGTGAGGCAGCAGGAGTGGGAGTGAGATCTCAAGCAGGCTCTACACTCAGTGCAGAACCCAATGCAGGGCTCCATCTCGGGATCTTCAGATCATGACCTGAGCCAAAGCCAAAAGTCGGACACTTAGGCTGACTGAGCCATCCAGGAAAAACTTTTAAACTTTCAGGTGACAACTAAGGAATCTGACAAGCTAATGTGTTGAGGAGTATCCAGTATGATCGGAGCATAAAAGGATTTCACTACAGATTCATTTACATTGCTTCAAACTGCCAGAAACATTATCTTTTAACAACAACAGAACAACAACAAAATAGTTTTCAGATGGCCTTCAAAGGCTAAGGAAAAATTATTTATGAAAGACTAATCATTTAAGACTTTAATCATTAAGATGCTAGAAGCTCTATCAAGTGTATGGCACCCCTGGCCTTGAAGAGTGGACAAGTCACATTAAGTACTGCCTTAATATGTACTGCTGTAATGAAATGCCATGGAATAGGCAGCTTAAACAACAAATATGTATTTCTCATAGTTCTAGAGGTTAGAAATCTGAGGTCAAGGGGCCAGCAGGGTAGGAATCTTGGTGAGGACCCTCTTCCTGGTTATGTCTTTACAAGATCTGTCCCTGGTTCAGGCATGCAGTGAGATCTCCTGTAGCTAACTCCTTTTTTAAAGGCAGTAATCCATCATGGGGGCTCCATCCTCATAACCTCATTTCAACCTAGTTACCTCACAAAGGCCCTACCTCCAAATACCATCACATTCATGATAAGGGCTTCAACATTTGAATTTTGGGGTAGACACAAACATTAAGTCCCTAGTATGTAAAAACCATATATTAAGAAAGACCCTGAGAGGTAGAAGAAGACAAAAAGAATGGAGGGCAAAATAATCTATGTTTACCAATATCCCATGTTCAAAGCATTGTGCTACACACTGAATTTTGTTTAAAAAGATGACATAAGGGCAGCCCGGGTGGCTCAGCAGTTTAGCACTGCCTTTGGTCCAGGGTGTGATCCTGGAGACCCGGGATCGAGTCCCACGTCGGGCTCCCTGCATGGAGCCTGCTTCTCCTTCTGCTGTGTCTCTGTCTCTCTCTCTCTCACTCACTCTGTGTCTCTCATGAATAAATAAATAAAATCTTTAAAAAAAATAAAAATAATAAAAAATATGACTTAAAAGACATGGTGAGATAATAACAAAATTAAGCGTAGGGTGGATACTCATGAATGAACATTCACTCCTCTCTAACTCTCTAGCATGGTTTCCAGTGTTTTTTGATTCTCCATGATATCTGATCCCAATTAATGTTTCTTTAAAAAATTATTTATTTATTCATGAAAGACCCACAGGGAGAGGCAAAGGACACAGGCAGAGGGAGAAGTAGGCTCCTCACAGGGAACCTGATGTGTGACTCCATCTCGGAACTCTGGGATCATGCCCTGAGCCGAAGGCAGATGCTCAACCACTGAGCAACCCAGGCGTCCCCCATTAATGTTTCATTCATTAATTAATGACTTCTACTTTAATGAGATCAAATTAATGGGATATAACTTATTCTTGTTAAAATAATTTTTATTAAAACTTGATTTACTATCTTCCTGTTTTCTGCTACTTGCTATGATAGAAAGGGAGCATTACACTGTTCATCAAACTGAGCATGAAAATAGTGCTCTAAAGAAATGTTGTGGGTTCTAGGCATTTAGCATTTTTGGCAGGAACATATATAAACCATTCAATCCAGTCATGCTTTCTTTAGAAGGCTGAGTATAAGAAATATAATAATTTGATTTGATTGTTCAATTTTCTTTTAGTTTTCCTCACCACACCCATTTGCTTTTAAGATACTAAACTTTTATTTGAGGTAAGAAGAGATTTATGGTGATACCAAGTATAGCTTGACAAAAAAAAAAAAAAACAAAAAACAGGAAGAAAATCTAGAAGCTATTTCTATTAAGGTAGTTATTCATTTTTATAAGTTAGTTGAAAAATAAAAATGAGAAGTCAAGATACGGTACAAATTTTAACTCATTTCCAGCATGGTGCTCCTATTTCCATACTTACAGTAGTACCATTTACTGCCTAAAAGATTGAAGGAGGCATATAGTACACCGTAATGCTCTTGAAATATTTTGACTACACATTGAATTCCAGATATCTTTCATAACTCCAGTAGGTGATTGTTAAAAAGCAATGTTTTTATTCCCTTCATAAATTAGGTAAAAATAATACTGAGTAGAGAGCTGGGAAGATGGGCAGAGGAATCCTGGGGGAAGGAATGATGGGGGCAAGTAAAGGCTTTTACTTTTTAAAAGAAGTTTAGAAAGGAAAATGGGTGTCCACTGACACTAAAGTAATAGCCAGGCGTCCACCAACCACTTTTGATTATATTTCCCATGCAAAAGTCAGACAAACCTAGACAATCTAATGAAGAGACACAGTAACAATGTTCATTGACAGGTGTGGAGTATTACAAGCAAAGCTGCATGTGATACAGACAGCCTACTGAACCTCCTTATACTTAGATGGTGTCTTATTCCAAAAATACTTCTTTTGATGAAAGATAAATCTAATGATGATGGCTGCCCCCCCAAAGGAAAGATGAACATATATTTTTGAGTGGGGATTAAATGGTGGCAATAACGTCAGAAATTTCAGAATGGTATCAGAAAAGAATGAGTTCAAGAGATCAAATCTCTTCTTGGCTCTATTTTGCTTTACTTTGTTTGGAGGAGAATCATGTTCAATTTATCAATGCTTTTGAACAAGAAAAAAAAAGGAATGGCATCTTACATGAATTTACTAGACTTGATGATAAATCACATTTAATGTTATTGAAAGAAAAACTATCTAAATCCAACCTATCATTACAATATATGCCATGGAACTGTTAACCACTCATAGCTGCCAGCAGGAAATCCTGCTAGATGTATGAAGGATGCAGTGGTTGTAATGGCTAGTGCACCTCTGGCTGCAAATAATAAAACATCTGATGAAAGAAGCATAACTATGACAAAGAAAATATAACAACAGTTGGCACTTATTGAGCATTTTGCATGCAATGTGCATTTTTAAGTGTTTTTCTGCTTTATTTTACTTCTCCCCACAATAACTCTGAGATACTTTTATTATCCTATGTTTACAGATGAGAAAACTGAGGCCAAGAAGTCTATAAACCCACAGAACAGAAAATTTCCACACGATCATAAGTACACAGTCAGATGGCCAATGATTGGTTAATTGGGTAATTACATGATCAGCTTCTCTGTGATTTTCTTGGATTTCCTCATGTGGTAACAACATGGCTTCTATATATCAAAAGGGATTTCATTTCCCAAATCAACTCTTGGGGACACAAGGGCAGGATAAAGCCTATAAAACTCATCTAAGTATTTTGGACGGTAACCTAGGGCGGAGTTTCCCACTACAGGACGCTAGGCTGACAAAAATAAAATTTATTAGTACTCAAGGATGGTTCTAGTCAATTTTATTAGGATTCTCTCTCTGTGTGTTGATCTTTTTGTGGTCTTTTTTTCTCTTCTAAGGCAAATAAAACTTTTTTAAAAAATAAAACACAACCAGATAAATGTGAGGTGAGATGAAGAACACAATGCCACCAAGAATTTTTAGGCAGACTGCTCTCATGAGAATAACTAGTATTTTGGCAGGTGAATTCTAATTTTTATGGGATAAAATAAAACTCATGGACTGAGAAGTTTAATAAAATTGGGGCTCATATGCAGTTTAGGTTAGGATTATCAAGCGGAAGAGATGAAACAATCTCAGAAGATATTTCTAAAAGTTGTCTGGTAAAAAAGGTCCTAGCCTATGCCACTAAGATTTATTGCTGACTCTTAATGCCTCCTCCAAATTGTAAAAAATTCCTTTCCTCAAGAAAAGTGTCCTGTTATGTTATAGTAACACAGAGTTTGTTGATTTCCCATAGCATGAGAAACACCACAGAGACAATTCTGAAATGGTGCCATGTTAGAGGAAGTGCATGTATACATTTTTGCTTATGTTTGGGCTCAGAAACTCTCCAAGGAAAATAACATAATAAGGAGAGTCTAGGGATTGGCTGACTTCTCTAGATGAGAGTGTCTGTAAGTGAGGAGAGGTTCTAAGAGAAGAAAATTTAGGCAAGTCAAAAGCATCTTGTGATTGCTATTATATAATTTATGAGCACTCTTCTTTAGTATAAATAAGTACACTAATACTTGTGAAATAAAGTTTTAGAAATTTACAGAAGGGCAAACCAGATGGTGTCTTAGGAGCTCTTTCATACCACTGATGAATGATACAAGTGATGAAGAAATTTTTCAAAAGCCAGTATAACTCTGATTTCAAAATCTAAAGAATAAACAGTATAATACTATAGAAAAAAGTTTTCCTATATATTAAAAATATGTGTTAGAAAAATAATATTTTCCCTTCAGAATATCACACAATCACATACTTATTTTTCCTTTTCTAAACTCCACTGAAATAATAGAAATATCCAGATAAAAATAGATGAATTTATTTATTATATTATTACAATAGTATTATTACAATAGCAAGAAAAAAATCTAGATGTTTGGAAACATTAAATAATTGAATATAGAAATAGAAAAACTTGAAAGAGACACTATTTACTCCCAAATATAAAGCCTTTCTTGACCTTCATTGCTTTCAAGAATTCTGTTTTATTTCACTACTACCCTTGCCTTCTTCTTCTACTATTATTTTTTTTAACTGACCAAAAATGAAAAAAGAGAAAGAGGGCCAGGGTGACTCAGTCTGCTAAGCATCTGTCTTTGGCTCAGGTCATGACCCCAGGTTCCTGGGATAGAGCCCCAAGTCAGGCTCCCTCCTCAATGGGGAGCCTGCTTCTCCCTCTCCCTCTGCTGCTCCCCTTGCTTATGCTCTCTGTCAAATAAATAAAATCTTTTAAAAAATTTTAAAAAAAATAAACTGACCAAAAATGTATAGGGAAGAAAATTGGAAGAAGGTAAGAAAGCTAAGTAAATGTATCCGAAAAATGAAATGTTCTACTCACAGAAGAACCAAAAATGTTTTAGAGGAAAGGGAGAGGAAGACTGGAATGTTTTGTTAGGTTGACAGCTGATAGGGAAATTCATTTTTTGGATTTTGTCCTTTATCATTGAACACATTATCATTTAAATTTTTTTCTGAAATATATTTTACTTACTTTGTTATCTGCTCTTTTAAAACCAAAGATAAGTGATCCCTGGGTGGTGCAGTGGTTTAGGGCCTGTCTTTGGCCCAAGGCACGATCCTGGAGACCCAGGATCGAATCCCACGTCGGGCTCCCGGTGCATGGAGCCTGCTTCTCCCTCTGCCTATGTCTCTGCCTCTCTCTCTCTCTCTGTGTACTATCATAAAGAAGTAAAAAACAATTAAAAAAAAAACAAAGATAAGCAATAAGAAGGACTATGAAATCTCTAGGGCTTCTAGGCTAAAGGAAAAAAAAAAGATAAAATGTGTGTTCTAACTTTTATCAGGTACTTTGCATGACACTTTACACACATACATATTACTTTATTTTTTACAAGAGCACTGTTAAATAGCTATGTATTTTTAATCTTTTGATTAAAGTTTAACACATATACTGTAAGATGCATAAGTCATGAGTATGTGTAAAATGAAAATATCCATGTAACCATCACCTAGAACAAAGAACAGAATGCAACTAGCATCCCAGACCCAACTTCACATTCCTATCTTGGACTTATAACAATGAATATGTAATTAGTTGATTTCACAGGTAAGAAACATGAGAATCAGAGATAATCTAGGCTCATAAAATTATTGAACAAGATATCTAAATATTAGTGAGCATTATAGACATATTTCACCATCTTGTGATCTTGCCAATGGCTACCTCTTCTCCAATCTTAATAGCCCCAAATATTATTTATTTTCCAAAAAAATCAGTGAAGATCTTGAGTTTTTCTGAGTTTCTTTCTGCCTGGAGCCTACTCAGGTTATTTGTGTGGTTCACTCACTCTCTTATGCAGGTCTTTGATCAATCGTTGCCCCCTTAGAGACCACCGTATGTAAAACTGCATAACCTGTTTTGTTATTTTTTGTTGAGAATTGAATATTTGAGTATTATAAAATGGTAACTCTGGAAATTAGATTCTTCTCTTCCTTAGTGTGCTTTATTTTTAAATTTATATATTTATTTTTGATTGTTGAGGCAGTGGTAGTCCATTTGTTTAGTGATTTTCCCCAACTATTCTTGCAAAAATTATATTCTTTTTCATCTGTGGTCACTTGTCTCTTTCATTTAGCTTCTGTTCAACTAGTGTTGCTTTGATTTTGCAATGCTGCATTTTTACAGAGATTGATTTGAACTGGGAACTACAGCAAAGAAGCAAAAACCTCCAAAACAACCATTTATTAAGTTAAGGAAGTTTCTCTCTATTGATAGCCTTACTTCTACCTTGAGTGCTGAGTTTTTCAAGTGCTTTTTTTTTTCATCCATTGATGATCATATGATTTAGCCTATTATTGTGAAGGATTATGTAAATTCATTTTTGAATGTTGAATCAGACTTGCAAATCTGGAATGAAGTCCAATGGTATTTGGGAATATTTCTGTTTACACATTTCTGGATTTAATATGCAAATAGTTAGCTGAGAATTCTGTATGCACATTTATTGGAGATACTGGTCTATAGCAGTTTTCCTGTCATTTCTTTATCAGATTTTATGACAATTTTGGCTGCAAGGAATGAGTTAGGAGATATTCCATCTGCTTAAATTTTCTTAAGGATATTACAGGAAATTAGAATAATTTCCCCTTAAATATTCAGTAGAATTTACCATCTCAGCCTAGTACTTTTTAATTTTGTAAAATTATTGATCATTGCTTAAATTTTTATAATAGTTATGAACCTTTTCAGATTATTTATTTCTCCTTGCTTAGTTTTTGATAGTTTGTGTCTTTCAAGATATTAGCCCAGTTCATCTAATTGTTCATGTTATTTTATTTTCCTTTAATGTCTTTGGGCTCAGTAGTAATGAATTCTCTTATTTTTCATATTATATGTGGTGATTAACATCATGTATCAACTGTACTAGACCACCAGATGACCAGACATTTGGTTAAACATTATTCTGGGTGTGTCTATAAGGGTGTTTCTGGATGTGGTTGACATTGAATCAGTAGACTGAGTAAAGCAAACTGCCTTCCTTTATTTGGATGAGGCTCACCTAATCAACTGGAAACACAAACAGAACAAGTAAGTTATCTTCCTTAGATAACTGCTGTCTGGCTGCTTTGAGCTGGGGTGTCTGTCTTCCTGTGCTTAAACCCAAACTGGGTATCAAGCCTCCCTGCTTTGGAATACAACTTATACCACTGGCTTTCCAGATTATTAGGCCTTTGATTTTCTTTTTTCTCTCTCTCTCTCTCTCTCTCTTTTTTTCCTTTGTTCTCCAGCTAGAAGTATATCAATTTTATTGATATTTTTAAAGAGTGAGGTTTTGATTCTGTTGACTTTATCATTTCCCTGTTTTCTTTTTTTTCCTGTTTTCAATTTAACTGATTTTTCTCTTATTTTTATTGATTCTTTTATGTTTTATTTTTTTTAAATTTTATTTATTTATGATAGTCACAGAGAGAGAGAGAGGCAGAGACATAGGCAGAGGGAGAAGCAGGCTCCATGCACCGGGAGCCCGACGTGGGATTCGATCCCGTGTCTCCAGGATCGCGCCCTGGGCCAAAGGCAGGCGCCAAACTGCTGCGCCACCCAGGGATCCCCTTATTTTTATTGATTTTATTCTGATTCCTTCAAACTAAATTATTTTATTTTGGTTTTTCTAAGGTGGAAGCTTAGGTTATTGACTTCAGATGTTCATTCTTTTTTTTTATTATATGTATTTGGTGTTATAATTTCCTATACATCTTGCTATTTCAGCGGTCCCCGCCCAGGAAACTAAAGAAGCTGGTGAGCCACTTTTCAGCCTCAAGCATTACACAGCTGTCCTTAATTGCTAAGTACTTTCTGATAACATTATTATTTTGCCTTTACGTTTCTCACATTGATATTTAAAGTATGTTCAATACACTTTTGACTATCCTGGTAACTGCCTTGTTTTTAAGCAGAGCCAACAATAGCACAACCCAGCCAGATGAGTGCTCTTTGGGCTATAGCCTTGGCTGAGTGTGACCCCAGAATCTATGCTGAGCTATGTATCCAGAAGAACACATTTGGCAGTTGGAAGAAATATCTGAGATTAAGATCATGTCTATTGGGGATCCCTGGGTGGCGCAGCGGTTTAGCGCCTGCCCTTTGGCCCAGGGCGCCATCCTGGAGACCCGGGATCGAATCCCACGTCGGGCTCCCAAGTGCATGGAGCCTGCTTCTCCCTCTGCCTGTGTCTCTGCCTCTCTCTCCCTCTCTGTGTGACTATCATAAATAAATAAAAAGCAAATAAATAAATAAATAAAAATTTTAAAAGATCATGTCTACTGCAGGGATTGTGTAATCTTATTGTTTTACTTTATCCTGCCATGTGTTGTATGTATGGTGGTTTATATTTCAATGTATTGAAAACTTTTCATTTTCTTTAAGAAATGTGTCACATGGGGATGCCTTGGTGGCTCAGTTGGTTAAGCATCTGCCTTTGGTTCAGGTCATGATCCCAGAGTCCTCAGATCAAGTCCAAAGTTGGGCGCTCTGCTCTGCAAGGAGTCTGCCCCTCCCTCCACTTGTTCTCTCTCTCTCTCTCTCTATCTCACTGTCTCAAATAAAGTCTTTTAAAAAAGAAAAGAAATATGTAACATGTTAAAACCTTAAAAGTTTTTGTAATCTCAAAAAGAAAAAAAAAGCAAAAAGGAAAGCACTATTCTTTTCTGTGTCCCACAAATCTTGGTAAGATGTATTTTCATTATAATTTAAAGCTCAAAAATATTTTTATTAAGATTGTCTCTTTGACCCATGTGCTATCGAGAATTATGTTTTTCAATCTCCGAGTATTTTTGTGATTTTCCAGCTTTTTTTTTATTATTATTGATTGCTAATTTAATTCCATTGTGGTCTGAGAGTACACATTGTATTATTTAAAATATGTTAAGGTATGTTTTCTGACCCAGAATGTGGTCTATCTTAATAAATGTTCCACAGGAACTTGAGAAGAAGAAGGTGTATTCTGCTGTTGCTTAGTGAAGTAGTCCACATATGCTGATTAGATCCAGTTCACTGATGCTGCTTTTGAGTTCAACAGTGTCTTCACCAATTTTCTGGCTGCTGAATCTATTATTAATAGAAGGGTGTTGAAGTCTTCACTTGTCCTAGCTGTCTATTTCCTCTTCTAGTTCTATTAGTTTTTGGTCCACATATTTTGATTCTCTGATATTAAGCACATATACATTAAGGATTGTCTTCTTAGAGAATTGACCCCTTTTTCATTATGTAATGCCTCTTTTTATCTCTGATGATTTTCCTGCTTTGTAGTCTTTGTCTGAAATTAATGTAACTAATCCATTACTACATCTTTCTTTTCATTAGTGTTAGCACAGTATATCTTTCTCCAACTCTACTTTTAACCTAGCAGAGTTGCTGAGTTCATGAATTTTAAGTGGGGTATTTACTTATTTATTTATTTATTTTGAATAACAGATAGGCAGGTCTTGTTCTTTATTCTCTTTGTGACAATCTCTATCTTTTAAATGGTGTGTTTAGATCAGTTACATTTAAAACAATTATTGATAGGTATGGCTTAATACCTACTGCATTTGTATCTGTTTACTATTCATTGCAATTTTTTTCTTATAATCTTTTCTTTACCTTCTTTCTAGGAACATTTTATATGATTCAATTTTCCCTTTTACCATTTTATTTATATAATATAATATAATATATATATAATATAATAAATATATATATATATATATATATATATAGTTGTCCTAGAGTTTGCACACTTGAATACTGGTGATGAAGTTCATGCAAGACCATGAACACTAAGGGTCAGCAAGATTAGCAGACAGAAAGGAGAGCTGGATGTGAAGTAGAATAAGAGAAAAAAACAAATCCATTAAGGAAACCCATGAGGACAAATTGAAACCAAATCTGATTCTGCCCTGATTACTCTGATGACCTTTCATTAAGGAACTGCTCTTGTGCCTGGCCCAGAACTAGGAGGAGGAGGTCTTATGATATTCAAACACCCAGAGGCCAGGT
This sequence comes from Nyctereutes procyonoides, assembly GCF_905146905.1. Lineage (NCBI taxonomy): Eukaryota > Metazoa > Chordata > Mammalia > Carnivora > Canidae > Nyctereutes > Nyctereutes procyonoides. Next base: position 5,415,194 of record NW_026575030.1, on the reverse strand, counting down.
TGCCACCCCACCAAAGCAAGGTGATCCAGAAGATCAGCAATGTGTGTGAGCTACTACAGTGCCTACAACTTATACCAACCTCCAGAGCTACTTCCCTTTTACTTTCCCTACCTCACACACTTTTCTCTTATGATAAGATCTAAAGTAGGACTATAAAGAAAGGTAATTCTAGGAAATGTTTCTGTTCAGCAAGTTCAGATGTATGCAAAATAACAAATTGCCTTCCAAAATACATATGGAAAAATAACTGTGTAAGCTAGCACTTGAAGAGTGAAATAACACAGTTAATAATTCTTACAGGTATGGAGGGAAGGAAAGTTTATTTCAGTTAAGGCAATATAAGGACAAACCTACAAATGCTTTTAAGTTGAAAATTAATGTTTGATACAGTTTTGATTTCCCATCTCCCATGGAAGCAGAATGGGGAAGAAGCGTTGATTGAATATATAAGGTGTATGGAAACTAATGTGAATAAAGATGTGGACACAGGAAATAGGACAGTGGTTAGAAGGACACAGACTACTTCAACTAGAGCTAAAGACCCACATAGGGGAGCAATAGACATTAAAGGAAATGTAAAGCAGTTTGATAACTCACTGGTATAGTGAGACATTATTATTAACTAAAATCGATAATTTACTGAATTTCCCTTAGTTTCTACCTAATGTCCTTTTGTTGTTGCTCCTGCTATTGTTGCTATTCTAGACTTTCATCTTGGATCCCATATTACATTTAGTGATCAATCATGTCTCCTTGGACTCCTGGCTATGACAGTTTCTTAGATTTTCCTTCTCTTTCTTTCTTTCTTTCTTTTTTTTAAGTTTTTTAAATTTATTTATTTACTCATGAGAGAGAGAGAGAGAGAGAGAGAGAGAGAGAGAGAGAGGTAGAGGCATAGGCAGAGGGAGAAGGAGGCTCCCTGTGGGGAGCCCGATGAGGGACTCCATCTCAGGATCCCAGGATCACACCCAGAGCCAAAGGCAGATGCTCAACCACTGAGCCACCCAGGCATCCTTTTTTATTTTTATTTTTATTTTTTTAATGAATTTGATAGTTTTCAGAAGTATTGGTCAGGTATTCTATTGAATTTTCCTCAATTGGGATGCATCTGATTTTCTTTTTTTTTTTCTTCCTATGAATATATTGGAGTTATAGTTGCTTGGGAGAAAGACCACAGAAATCAGGTGCCATTATCATCACATCATATCAAAGGATACATACTATCAGTATGACTTACTACTCCTACTGTTAATCTTGGTCACCTGCAGAAAGCACTTGTTTCTCCTGTAAAGTTGTTTCTTCTTCCTTTTCCAAACAGCACTCTTTGGAAAGAATTCACTTGTGCACCCTACACCTAAGGAGTGTGGTCCACCTCCTTGATGGCAGAACATATGTATAAATTACCTAATGGCTTCTTGGTTGAAAAGAAAGAGATGAAAAGGAAATAAACTTTCTTTTTTTTTTTAAGATTTTTTTTTTTTTTTGAGGGAGGAGCATGCACATGTGCACACACAGGTAGGAAAAGGGTCAGAAGGAGAAGGAGAGAGAGAATCTCAGTAGACTGCCCCCCTGAGTGCAGAGCCAGACTTACAGCTTGATCTCACAAACCTGAGATGATGACTTGAGCCAAAATCAAAAGTCAGGAGCTTAACAACTGAGCCACCCAGGAGCCACAAGAAAGAAAATCTCTTAAAACAACTATTAAGAATACTGCAAATGTGGTAACTGGAATCAGCTTATTCCAATGATTTATTAAAATGATATATATTATGAAAAACATGTAAGTCGATTAAAATACGGAATCTATCTTAATTTCTCAACTACCAAAGGACAGAAGGGACATGCTCAGATTTCTAAAATACACAATAAAACATTAGAAAACATGAAAGAAATTCAGAAAAAATCCTGAGAGTTAATAATCTGAAGTTTATTTCACTGGCCTCCAATCCTTATGCAACTGGACTAAAATTCATAGAAAGGAGTCCCACAGCACGGGGCAGGATATTGATCTTGATTTTACCAAGAGGACAGTTTTGTTCTGATACACAACAGTGGCAAGGAGGGAACTATATGTGGGGCCAGAAGATTCAGAGAAGAGCCCTTTATACATTTTTTTTCTTCCTTTATACATTTTTAACCACTATTTCTGGTGAAGAAAACAGTGGCTGCCCAATAAAAACAAAATCTGCCAAGAGCTTGAATCATTATGTATGGAGTATTTATTAAAATGTTGAATATTTGTTGATATGGCAGTTAAGAAATATTTACACTTTTAGAGTCAGTTCTAGTATAAGGCAGAATTGAAACCAGATTTCAAGGAGTTGTAAAGTAACCAGAGATATGAAAGAAAGAAGAAAGAAAAGAAAGAAAGAAAGAAAGAAAGAAAGAAAGAAAAAGAAAGAAAGAAAGACTACTAAAGAGTACTTCTTAAATGTATTAAAAAGTACTTCTTAAATACATTAATATATTCTAGGGGAAAAAAAAAACAACAACAACAACAAAAAATCAGTTTCTGGTTAGAAAAGTTGGCCCACCCCAGAGGCTGGATAACAAGGAATTATTGGCCATGGGACTTCAGTGCTATTTGCTTTCTTTCTGTCTCCTAATTCAGCTATTTACTTCTGAGCCAATGAGATGATGAAAAGTTACTGCTGTCCTTGTGTCTGAAAAAGTTGGGTTTTTTTTGGTTCCCAAAGAGAATACTGGCAGGACTCTCTCCTTTATAAACTGAACAAATGATGAGAACAACTCCTTAGCCCAAAGTCCAAAGTAAACCCCAAGAAGTGTGTGTTGGTATTCTCTGACAAACAAAAGGCAAATTTAAACAAACCAACCAACAAACAAAAAACAACAAAGTGTCTTCCTTGCTTTTGAGATGAGACAAGAGGGTAAAACAAAATAAACAAACAGCTTGCACCACAAAATAAATATCCATTGATATATACTGGCATAAATATAGTTAAATGATAGATAAGATGGTAGATGAAAGAAAGAAGAAAAAAGAAAGGGACAAATCTGCTGTGTAGTTATTTCAAATAACTTAGGTAGATTTGCCTTTAAAGAGGTAGAAAATAATTCTCTACTCACTAAATGTGGGCTGTGTACAGAAACTTTATTACACCATGTACAATACATTAAGAATAACTGTACCAGGGATCCCTGTGTGGCGCAGCTGTTTAACGCCTGCCTTTGGCCTGGGGCATGATCCTGGAGTCCTGGGATCGAGTCCCACATCAGGCTCCCTGCATGGAGCCTGCTTCTCCCTCTGCCTGTGTCTCTGCCTCTGTGTGTGTGTGTGTGTGTGTGTGTGTGTGTCATGAATAAATAAATAAAACCTTAAAAAAATAATAACTGTACCATGAAAAAACCAGACAAAACCTATCTCAGCCAGCTTATCAAGGTCAACATCAGCATCAATAGGTTTTGTTGGTAGTATGTACCCCTTGGTGTAATGAGAATGGCATCTTACCTCTTCTTCCTCCCCAAACTCAGACCCAACCTAATCATGAGAAAAATATCAGATGAACTCAAGTTGAGGAACATACTACAAAATACTGACCAGGACTTCTCAAAATTGCCAACATCATCAAAAACAAAGGAAGATTGAGAAACTGTCACAGCTAAGAGAAGAGGAGCTAAAGGAGACATGACAACTAAAAGTAAGGTGATATACTGGATGGGACCCTGGAGGACAAAGAGATGATAGTAGGTAAAAATTAAGGGAATCTAAATAAGACATGGACTTCACTTAACAACAACGTATAGGTATTGGTTCATTAATTGTTGCAAATGTAGCATACTACTGCAAGATATTAATCATAGTGGAATCTGGGTAGGAGTAAATGAGTATTTTGCACTATCTTCATAACTTTTCTGTCAACCTCAATCTATCCTAAAACTAAAAATTTAATAGGACAGTACATAGGAACAGATGATAACACTGAGGAAAAGATAAGGTGGTGAATTGCATTCTGCAGGAAACTAAAGTGTACAGAAAGGAGTATACAGTGCAGAAAGAGTGTGAGGTGCAAAGTATGCAGCAGGTGAAGGGGTATAAGATGAAGGGCATAAAATGAGCATCAATGTCCTATCAGTGAAGTCCCGGGACATGGAAAAGATTTCATAAAGAATGTGTAGATCTTTGCATAACGCATATAAATAAGGGCAAATGGCAAAAAGGCAGAGAAAACAGTAGACCTAAGACAATGACCTAGCTAATCCCAAGGAACATGAGAACTGTTTTCACGAAAAAAAAAAAAAAAAAAAAACTGCTCCTCAAAACTCAACTCACACCTCCATGCGTTCTGGTAATTAGTTGTTGATATTGAATAGTAAAGCTTGATAAGAGTGCTCATTAGACCAACAGACAATAAGATTTTCAAGAATCGGGACTATATTATTTAAATTGTAGCATTTAGCATGATTGCTAAATGAATGCTTATACATTTATTACAATTGCTCTTCCCTTTCTCTGTAACAATCTTCCCTATTTCTTGTGTCTGTGTGTCTTTGAACACATCTTTTTCATTATTCAGCTCATTGTTCAAATATCTTTGTAGAGAGGCTTTTCCTGATCATTACCATAAAACAGATTGCTTGTCCCCCACTGCTGTCACTCCCTATCTCTTCACCCTTTTGTATTTTCTTTTTAACATACAACATATCTGAAATTATTTATTTACATATGTCTTTGTTTATCACCAACTAAGTTGTAAACTTCCCGAAAACTGCAATCATTGTGGCTTATACTAAAATGATACTCAGAAATATCAACAAATTAGGTCCCACATTCTAAAATGACAGGGCTGATAAAAGTGAAAACAAACATACTTCAGAAAGTTTATAAAATCAGTAAACTAAAGGATATAAAAATTCACCAAGACCCAAAAGGAGATACATTACAACTGACTCAGCCTTAAAGCACACACTTTTTGATACATTAAAGGCTTATTTTATATGTTAGGAACTAAATATCCAGAATCATTCTATAAAGTAATTTGGATATAATATATGAATAGAATCAAGAAATACTGAAATAGGAGCACTAGGGTGGCTCAGTGGTTGAACATCTGCCATTGGCTCAGGTCATGATCCTGAGTCTGGGACTGAGTCCCACAATGGGCTCCCCACAGGGAACCTGCTTCTCCCTCTACCTATGTCTTTGCCTCTCTTTGTGTGTCTCTCATGAATAAATAAATAAAATATTTTTTTAAAAAAGAAATATTGCAATAGAGACTCGATAGTAGTTTCATAAAAGTTCCTGCATCTATCAGAATCTCCAACCATGTCCCACAGTCCAACCCTGGAAGTTTTCAACTTACCTATGTACACATCCTTCCTCTGTGGTATCACGGATAGTTATGCAGTAGCTTGAACTATCATCTATTCACTGACAACTCTCAAATATTCCTGTTCCATTCCCCTCAATTACCTATCTCATTACCTACCTAACATCTTACATACAGACATATACAATATTTGAAACTTCACATCATCAATGGGGAGCCATTAATTCTCCAACACGTGTGTTGCCTCCCACCTAATCTATCTCAGTTAATGAATTCCATGTTCTGATCAGTAATTTTACACTTACCCTTCACTCCTCTCTATCATACTTCCTATCTAGTATGTCAACATGTCTTAAGGATTTTATGTTCAGAATATGTCCAGAATAAGTCATTTTCTCAATTCCTCCATCCCAACCCTCCTTATGCAAGTCACTGCTCTCTTTCCCCAGTTACTGAGGTAGCCACCTAACTGGTCTCATTTCTATCCCCTTGCCTTCCTTCAGTCTATTTTCAATGCAATAGCCAGAATTACCTTGTTAAAATATAAATCAGAGAGGGGGGGCCTGGTGGCTCAGTTGATTAAGCCTCCAACTCTTGATTACAGCTCAGGTCATGATCTCCAGGTTGTGAGATGGAGCCCCATGTTGGGTTCCACACTGGGGAGGGAGACTTCTTAAGATTCTCTCTCGCCCTTTCCTCTCACTGCTACCCTTAAAAAAAAAAAAAAGTATAAATCAGGGCGTATCACTGTTTTACTCAACATCTCAGTGGCTTCCAGCTCTTCAAGGGCAAAAGCCAAGTTGTTTAACCTACAAGGACCCACATGATTACTTTTCTGATCTTCATCTCCTGCAGCTTTCCCCTCATCACACTCTTCCAGCCATGATGACCTCCTAGCTACTTCATAAACAAGCCCAACATACTCAGTTCAGGTCTTTGGGGGCACTGTTTCCTCTGGCTTGAATGATCTTCCCTTCAGCTATATGCATGACTGTTTCATATCTGCTTCAGATTTTCGACCCCAGTGCCACCTTCAGTTAAATTTCAATTCCTCCCATCCAAATCTCCCTTCCAACATTACAGTGCAAATCATATCACATATCAGATATTTACCAGATTTATAATATTTATTGCTTATCTCCTCTTACCAAATCTCATGAGGGCAGAGATTTGTGTCTATTTCGCTCAACAATAACTCCTCATCACCTAGTTCTGTCTGTGGCATTGTGGTAAGTGTTCATAATTTGTTGTATACATTTAGTAAATATGATTAAAATAGAAAGTTTATAATTTGAAGAAAGAATACGTTGTTTTAGACAAAAGCTTTCCAAAAAGTGAAGCAGTGAACAAAATATCATTACATATATTGTAAATATCAAGGGCCACTGGTCCATGTAATTACCTCAATTTTCCACATCAGCACCCATGAGGACTATTAAAATACTAATAATGTTCACATTTGCTTAGTGTTTTAATTTGTAAAGCCCACGGGTTGTCTTTGCTGATCTTCTAACCATCATGCTACCCTGAGTTGCAAAATCAAAGTAAAAAATAAATATATAGATAGGTAATTTTTTTGTGAAACAAAAACAAAATATAAATCTGTAGAGTTTTTTAAGACAAAAGAAAAGAACAGTAAGACAAGAAGACACCTGAGTTATTATAATAATAATAATCTGCTTAGGGACGCCTGGGTGGCTCAGTGGTTAAGCATCTGCCTTTGGCTCAGGGCATGATCCTGGGGCCTGGGATTGAGTCCCACATTGGGTTCCCTGGAAGGAGCCTGCTTCTCCCTCTGCCTGTGCCTCTGCCCCTCTCTCCATGTCTCTCATGAATAAAGAAATAAATAAATCTTTAAATAATAATAATTTGCTTGGGCTGTTATAAAAAAAATACCACAGACCAAATAGTTTAAACGGCATTTTAAACTAAAACTTTAAACTTTCTCACAGTTTTGGAAGTAGAAGTCCAAGATCAAGGTATTGTAAGGGCTGGCTCCACCTTAGGCATCCTTTCCTGTTTCACTGAGAGACAACTTCTCACTGTGTCCTCACATTGCCCTTCTTTTATGTGAGTTCACAAAGAAAATGAGAGAGCTCTGGTGTCTCCTCCTCATCTTATAAGGACACCCAACCTATTGGAGCAGGGCCCTAACCTTATAATTTTCTAATTACCTCCTTATTGACCCTATTTTCACATACCATCATATGTGGGATTAGGACTTAAAAAAAAATTTTAAAAAGGGACTGTAGTGTATGAATTTTGAAGGGACACAATTCAGTTCATGAGATGCACATATTCACTTTATACATGAGTCAGGATATTCCAAGTTGCAAGGAACAGAGACACTTACTCTACCTTAGTAAATTAACATTTATTATAAGATGCATCTCATGATACAAGGCTCTAGTGACCTTGTTGTCTTTTAGGTACTGAAAATCAAAATACTTATTGCTTACTTTAGGGCTTTGCCAATCAGTTCACTTGGTCACCCTATTTATCTATGTATCTATGTATATGTATCTATGTATTTATCTATCTTTGCCTCTGTATCTCCTAGTGACTGGCTCTTCAGTCACTGGAGACCAGTCACTGACTGGTCTGATTATGGGACCATAATCAGAAGTCTCCAAAAGGAGTAAGATGGTCCTGACTTAATATAATACTGAGGGGCAGGCTGGGTAGAACTATTTCACAGAGCCTTTCTTAGCCAAATGATCCTCCTATTAATATCTATCTTTTTGCCTTGAACTACTCTCAATCCAAAGGGCTATGATTATTTTATGGTGGTAATTACTTTTCTTAATTATTCTTCAAGACATTCCCTATAGCAAGCCCATCCTAGCTTTGAACTATGGATATAGTGTATCTAGTATACTTTGTCTAGAAATTAAAAAGGATTTGAAGTCCCCTAGCCAATGACCATGACCACTACTTAACAGGTGCCACTTGAGTCTGCTATGGGAAAGACTGTCATGCTTACCAAATATCAATTTGCACCCCTAAATTTTCAAACCTTCTGCAGAGGCATGAGACTTGGCTATTGGGTTGTACAGAAAAGCAAAGTATGTAGTTGAATCAGTAAAAATAAACCTACAGACAAACATGCATGGTTCTCTAGTCTCTCTTTATAACAACCAAAAAGGTGATTTTTGTTTGTTTGTAGGGGTGTGCGCATGTGTGTGTTTCAATGATGGAGGCACAAGATAATGGAGCATAGCATAAGCAAGAGATAGTTTCTCTTGAAAACCATAAATGTCATCTGCCAAGTTGTTTGTAAAATTATTTTGGGGTTATTGTTACCCCGGCATAGCCTTTCCTACTGGTTAAAAAAAAGAGAGAAAGAGAAAAAAGAATTTGTTGAAACAAACAAAAGCCTGAAATGCATGGCTTTAGTTTAACAATTAAGCTTCATTGTTGAAAATATGGGAGAGTAAACTAAAACTCCAAAAAGGTAGTGATCCACATAATACAATGGCAAAATAGTAAGCAATACTCTTATCTGTGGAAACCTGGAAAACAAGTCCTACATTATGAACCTTTAGCTCTGCACAAAGAGCTTGGCAAAGGATGCTTGTGTTGGGCTTTGTTTTCAGATGCATAGGGTACTGTAGGAAAGAGAAAGGACTATCGGCTTTGTGAGCAGAAAAGAAGGGAATGGCAAAATCTCAGAAATTGAGGGAGTACTTGCAGTGTTAGAAAAGCCAACTTTCAAATGTAGTCAAGGGGTACCTGGCTGGCTTAGTTGGTAGAGTATGCAACTCTTGATCTTGGGTTATAAATTGAGAGTCCAATGCCAGAATGAGATAATTTGATTAACAGATATCTCCCAAAATCTTTTGGTAGGATTACTGTCTTGTGATACAGATGAACAACAGTTCATAAGAAACATAGTTACCAGATTTTAGAATCTAAATTGAAAAAGACTATAACTTAATGAACATTGGGACATTAACCTTTTATGGCGAAAAGTGGGTTGAGAAAGCTGCATAGTACCCAAGAAAAGATTATTTTGCAACCTTAGATATGCCCAAAATGGATAATAGAGAAGACTATTAGAAAGGAATCTTAGAGGATGTTGGACAGTGGAACAATTCTCAGGGTGAGAAATTTGGGCCCATTCAACAGTCTCCTTCTTCAGGGTGGGGACTTTCGTGTCTGCTGGTGGGTTTTCAGAGTATTTATGTACTTCTTCCCCCTCTTGAATTGAAATATTTGTTATAGCCACATCAGTGCTGTCTACCATGCATATTGGATGTGGTGGGATAACCTGTATTTTTAAGTTAATTGGTCATGAGACCAAGAAGAAACAACTATAAGTTCAATGTAGAGACCAACCATTACCTGGGTATCCCAAACTTTGAGCTGCATACTCAAAAAATGTAGGGATTGTCTCCACTGGGAAAAGGATGAGTATGCTCTATGCAAAAGGGAATAAAAGGTTTGAGGTCAAGATGGCTGACTATGGCAGAAACAATAATGGTCACTTGTATTCTGACTGACATTGTCCAACCTCCTTATAATTTGCATAGTCATATGGTAGTTCTACTCAATAGGCTGTGAGGAAAAGCAATCTGGGCCATCTCCTGGTTTTGTTAGTAAAAATCCTTGTGTACTTTTTCAGCCTGTTTCCCCTAACAGTACCTGAGAGAGATATAAACTTTTGTTGTGTTAAGCCTTTGAGATTTCATGATTAATGTGTTTTACTTGCATGAAGTAATCAATCCTAACCAAACATATGCCTGATAGATTTCTATTCCTGCTATGGCCAATAGGACTATTTCAGTTTTCCTTTCTCATTAGCATTCTTTGGGCTCAGGTAGGAATATCAGGCAAGGGCTATTTTAACCTCTGAAGGCTTCTCTTAAAGGACTGGCAGTGCAAAAAATATTATTTTGCATCCTGGAAGGGATTTTAAGGCAGGAGTGAGTAAGCCAGATACATGAGATAAAGGGCAATTCTACTTTCTTTCCTCCCATAGCATGGGCCACTGCTGGGTTTAAGTTCGTATCAGTTAACTCAAAAATGGCTACCAAATATGGCTCAGATTAACACACTGAATGAACAGTGTGTTATATCCCCGTATACCTACACAAATAAACAAGGAACCAATCATCTCAGTATAATTACCTATTTGATAAACTTTCTCACCAGGAGCCAGTAAAATTCATATATACTTAATTCTTTCTTGGTTTCTTGTAGAAGATTCTATAAAAAATTCTTCATAATCCATTTATTTGTTATTCTGATTTTTTGATATCTTTTTCAGGTCCACAGGGCATTCGGATAGCATTTGCTCTAGTTGCAGGGATAAATTAAGAGCAGATTTGTATGCTTTTTAAATGTGGGAATCTCCAACACCCCGGGCACTTTCAATTCTTCCTAAATAATCCCATTCAAATTCTTAGGTGCCAGACCTTCGACCATTAAGGTACTGATCTTGACCATGAAATCCTATCATCTTTAGACCTCAAATTATCTTTAAAATGCACTGCACATATCTCTAGAGCTAGTTTTATCTCAGAGCATTAGGTATGAGGAGACAACATACTTTAAGGTGTTTATATGATAATACTCTTTTTACCCCTTTGTCTTGTGTTTTTTCTACTGCAGTCATTTTGAGGTATGAGAAGTAAACTTCTACATCTACTGTGCCTACATTACTTAACACATTGAAGTATTCCAAAGCTGCAGCCAAAGCTCTGCTTTAGTCTTTTGGTAGAGAAATATTTTATATAATAGCTTAATCATCAACTTCACAGACAAATCATGAGCTCCTTTGTGCTACCACCTCCAGCTTTGTACTATTGCCAGTTCTATAGCCTCGAAGCCTTTATGAGGATCCATTACTTGCAAGTTAACTTGCAATAACTATCTTAGGTGGCATTTTATTTTTTCATACCTCAAGGAACATGGACCGGCTTTGGTTGCCTCAGTTAATGGTTAATTTTAAGAAAAAAAAAAAAAAGAAGAAAGAAGAAAGAAAAGGAAAGAAAGAAAGAAAGAAAGAAAGAAAGAAAGAAAGAAAGAAAGAAAGAAAGAAAGTTTCAAAGCTGTATAAGGAAGACTTTGAATTAGAAACTCATTCAGATCACAATATGATCCCTAGTAGTCTTCTATCCTAGGGATGCAATGTCTAAGCTTATTTTCTCTTTCTCTCTTAACAGTTGTGTATATTTATATACTTCACACACATACACACGCACACCCAAACACACATACACATGTACTGTTCCAGCTCCATAGGTTTTTATTTCCTTTCCCTCCTATAGACTCGTTCAGATTCTGTTGCCAGTATATTCTGTTTTTAGCTGTTGCTTTCACAGTAAAACTCACTAATTCCTGATTATGTTAGTGTAGCCCATCATGATCAAATATAGAGTAATTTTGTCCAGCAGAACCTTTAAGACACCTCTTAATTTAATTCCTGGCCCAACTATCAAAAAAGCTGATTTACAGTTAATATCATTTGATGCAAAATATGACCATCAATGCAAAATGAACCACCAAGCCTGCTTTCCTTAGATGCAGCCTGTAAGAAAGAGAAAGTAGACAAAGGAAGGCCGTCTTAAAGTGGTGAAAGTAAGGTCGTGATAAATATCTTTTTGGTATTGCCTATGAATTGAATGAGACATATAAAAAGAAAAATAAAAGATGAATGACAGATTTTTGACCTAAATAACTGCCGATTTGTAATTCACTTTACTGAAGAAGAGAAGATAGGTATAGAAAAGATTGTAGGAAGAACATCACATTTCATTCTGGGCATGGTAAGTATGAGAGACCCATCAGATATCTCAGTGCATTTGCTAAATCAGCAGCTGGCTATATGTAACTAGTAACCAGAAGAGAATTTGGGGCTGAAGATAGACACTTAGAGATTGTCAGTATTCATTTATAGGCTGTGGAGTGGAATTTATTACTATTAAGATTGTAGAAAACAGCTAAGTGTTACCATATATAAAGATGGTGGTAAAATTGGAGGTGATAAAATAATAGCAAGAATAATAGAGTGCTACTTTGCATTTTTGTAATACTTTAAGATTTTTCAGTGAGTGGTCACAGCAATAGTCTATCCTTATATGAATCATGTCATGGATATAGGGGAGTTACTAACATATTTTAATATGAAGAGTTTGAAATACCAATAGTTAAAGTTACTTATACACAGATACATGCATAGGCCACAGGAGATCTGGGACTAGTTTTTGGATTGTCCTCACAAGCCTATACTTGCTACCTTTACATCTTATGCCTTAGGAGGTTCACATCAAGAAAGGAGACATAGAAATTTCCAAACCTTACCAAGATTTCATATTCTATAACACTGAAAAAATGGATCCCCCCAACAATTTTCTACTTAGGGTAATGAAGGAAACATGGGAACCACTCCACACTCCTAAATCTGGAAGAGGATTCCTATAACAAAGAGATGTCTATTTATGATGCACTGTCAGAATGTGTAATATTTGCTTAGATAATTAAGGTTAACATGCTAAGGTTATATTCTATTTATTTCTAGAATTGATTCTCCACCAACACACACTGTCAGGTTTTTTTCTCTTTGCAAATGGTCAGTCCAATTCCTATAACATTTACACTGCTGATACAAAGTCACAAGGCCAAATGCTGGAAAAGATGAAAATGTGTTTATTAAAATCATGCTTGTGCCTTCTCAAAAGCAATGCAAAGGACTGGATAAAGTCTAGGTCCCAGGGATATGAATTAAGAAACTTTTAAGTAAAATTTTAAACTTTTTTTTTCCTATTTTTCAACAAGAAAATTATCTCTTAGTAAGAAAATTCCTTGACTGGTAAAGATAAAGATAATGCACTAAGAAGATTTTTATCAACACTGGTGAACATAGATGCCTACTATCCTTTACCATTTCTTTTGGTATGTACCTTGATTTTCCAATGCGAAAACTTCTTGCAGTCTCTCTCATTTCATGTGGACATTTATGGCTGATTTCAACTATTGATTTAAGGAGAATCAAGCCTACCTTCAGGGCATATCATGTCTCTGACCACAACAATTGATCCATGGATGTCCAAGTAACCCAAAATACTACTGGTATTCCGTCTCAAGCCTTTGCTGTAACTATTAAAGAACGAGAATTCTATCTTTACTGAAACTCAATTAATAATGTTGAGAGAGTCTGTTAAAGAATGAAGCCAGGAGGGAAGGTATAAAGTCCAACCAATAAAGAGATGGACCATACCCTGATGGCTTTGCTTGAATCTCTATACATTAGAATTACACAGTGTTTATTTTATTTTATATTTGGATTTTGCCATGGACACATGACACTAGAAGTACTTAGCATATGACATTAACAGAAGATATAACCAACTAAAATGTATTGAGATTCACTTTTTTCACAACAGGTTTGCTGCCAGAACACAGGTGTTATGAAAACCACTGCTAAACCTAAATCAAAATGGGAAAAGAAAAGACTCACATCACCATCGTTGTCATTGGACATGTAGATTCAGGCAAGTCTACCACAACTGCCCATCTGATCTACAGATATGGTGGGATTGACAAAATAACTATCTAAAAATTTGAGAAGGAGGCTGCTGAGATGGGAAAAGGTTCTTTCAAGTATGCCTGGGTCTTGGATAAACTAAAAGCTGAATGAGAACGTGATATCACCATTGATTTCTCCCTGGGAAATTTGAGACCAACAAGTATTATGTGACCATTATTGATGCCCCAGGATATAGAGACTTTATCAAAAACATGATTACAGGCACATCTCAGGCTGACTGTGCTGTCCTAATTATTGCTGTTGGTGTTGGTGAATTTGAAGCAGGTATCTCCAAGAATGGGCAGACCCATGAGCATGCCCTTCTGGTTTACACACTGGGTGTAAAACAACTAATTGTTGGTGTTAACAAAATGGATTCCATTGAACCACCCTACAGCCAGAAGAGATATGAGGAAATCATTAAGGAAGTCAGCACCTATATTAAGAAAATTGGCTACAACCCCGATACAGTAGCATTTGTGCCAATTTCTGGTTGGAATGATGACAACATGCATGAGCCAAGTGCTAACATGCCTTGGTTCAAGGGATGGAAAGTCACCTATAAAGATGGGAATGCCAGTGGAACCACACTGCTTGAAGCTCTGGATTGCATTCTGCCACCAACGTGTCCAACTGATAAGTCCTTGCATCTGCCTCTCCAGGAAGTCTACACAATTGGTGGTATTGGTACTGTCCCAGTGGGTCAAGTGGAAACTGGGGTTCTTAAGCCTGGCATGGTGGTCACCTTTGCTCCAGTCAATGTTACAACTGAAGTCAAGTCTGTTGAAATGCACCATGAAGCTTTGAGGGAGGCTCTTCCTGGGGACAATGTGGGCTTCAATGTCAAGAACATATCTGTCAAAGATGTTCATCGTGGCAACATAGCTGGTGACAGCAAAAATGAACCACCAATGGAAGCAGCTGGCTTCGTGGCTCAGGTGATTATCCTGAACCATCCAGGCCAAATCAGTGCTAGATATGCACCTCTGATGGATTGTCACACAGTCCACATTGCTTGCAAGTTTGCTGAGCTGAAGGAGAAGATAGATCGTTGTTCTGGAAAAAAGCTGGAAGATGGTCCCAAGTTCTTGAAATCTGGCCATTGTTGATATGGTTCCTGGCAAACCTATGTGTGTTGAGAGCTTCTCTGACTATCCTCCTCTGGGCTGTTTTGCTGTTTGTGACATGAGACAGTTGCTGTGGATGTCATCAAAGCAGTGGACAAGAAGGCAGCTGGAGCTGGCAAAGTCATCAAGTCTGCCCAGAAAGCTCAGAATGCTAAATGAGTATTATCCCCAATACCTGCCACCCATCTTAATCAGTGGTGGAAGAAGGGTCTCAGAACTGTTTGTGTCAATTGGCCATTTACGTTTAATAGTAAAAGACTGGTTATGATAACAGTGCATCATAAAACCTTCAGAAGGAAAGGATAATGTTTTGTGGACCGTGTGTGTGTGTGTGTGTGTGTGTGTGTGTGTGTGGCAGTTTTAAGTTACTAGTTTTTTAAATCAGTACTTTTTCATGGAAACAACTTTACCAAAAATCTGTCACAGAATTTTAAGACCCATTAAAACAAAAGTTTAATGAGAAAAAAAAATGTATCAAGATTCTATAGAAATTGATAACTTATTCAGAAAACACAAAAATCTATCATATGTATGAATATACCTAATCAATCTATATATAAACAGGGACCTTTTATATTTTCCTGGTTCCATGCTAAATCTTAGTGATACTTAACGGATGTATCAAACACTCTCGCAATCTCGAAATCAGAATAGGAGGCTTTTGGCTGAGGAAATTAAAAATACTTTAAAGAAAATTATTTATTTCACTACTTCATAATAAACCACTACCTGGATCAGTTGCATAAAAATAAAAAAAAAAATTATGACCCAGGCACTGTGGTAAGTCTTCTGTATGTTATAACTTCTCTCTTTTAGTACTACTGAAATTCATATAATCAGATCACTAACCTGTTGTACTGAGCCATTCATCACTGAACTTACATACTGACATTATGTGTAAGATCCCTGCTCAACATCTGTAAGACAGAGATAGAAAGAAGCCATTACAAATCCTAGGAAATTTTTATGACAAAAGAGTTGGCTCCTCAGTGGATAAAGTATTTACAAAGTAACCTCAAGCATTAAAAGGGAAATAGAAGAGTTGGTCCATATTCTAAAATTGAGAGAGAGGAACCTTCAAAGTTATAAAAGAGAAATAATAAGGAGAAAAAAAATAGCTGAAGAGACTGTTAGCAATGGATATCCAGAGCAACTACATGCTCATTAAGTATCCCCATCCTCTAGTAAATGGACATTAAATAATTCCAGATTTTTCTCCTTCCCTGTTTCAAAGCATTCTGTTTCTTCTTGCTGTCATGAAGTCTACCATCCTAACAGTAGCTGAGTCTTTCCTGCCCAGCAAGACTCATTTTACTGCAATTTTCTGACAGCCCCTTGCCCCATGTTTCCACTCTATCATCTCTTTATATCAATGCTTTTGTATTAATGTGAATGTGTTATCCTTTATAATGGTGTTTTTCATTTCACTCACAGCCTTCTAGAGACAATCACTTAATCTAAAGGGACAGTTTCAATGGGAGGAATTTTAAGTACCATTCCAAATGAGCAAGAGGCATTTTGATCAGAAGAGCCTTAACAATATTTCTGAAACCAGAGTGAACAATCTGCCTGCTTTTTATCGTTGTGAATTGACTCTTAGATCCCTCTACTCTAAGACAGCATCTGGACTATACGTATAGAAATTCTAAAAAAGTAATTTTAACTATTAAAATAAGCTCATTATTCACCACAAGTTCAATCGCAATAAGCAAACATGTTAATATTGGTTGATATGACTTGGCAAGATCACAGAGATAGAGTGCACATGGAAGAGGAATCCAGCTTTCATGACACTCTTCCCCACATGCTCCCATAAGGCTTCTACATACTTACTGTCTTCTTTGGTCATCCCAGACCATAAATTTACAGTGTCCATGCCAATAATTTGTCTTTGTAATAATTACTTTAAAGATAAAAGATGTAATTTTGGCCTTGATTTCCTTCTAAAAGCACTTAAACTGTAAGAGATCAGAACATGTCACCTCCTTGGGATGCCTGGATGGCTCAGCGGTTTAGCAGCCGCCTTCGGCCCAGGGCGTGATCCTGGAGTCCCACATTGGGCTCCCTGCAAGGAGCCTGCTTCTCCCTCTACCTATGTCTCTGCCTTTCTCTCGCTCCATGTCTCTCTTGAATAAATAAATAAAAATTAAAAAAAAAAAAAGAATATGTCACCTCAAATATGCTATTTTGGCATAAAAATTATTTTGAGCTGAAGACAACTGAGAAGCAAAAAAACCTCTCTGTCCCACTCCACCTTCAATTTACATAAAAGCAGGTTTAGGCATTTAATCATTGGCGAATCTTACCAGCCCTGAGAAGACATCAAGAGGCATCTACATAACAAACCTTACTAAAACAGCCCTTACTTTCCATTAGTTTTCCTATATATTTACCTTCCTATGGTTTGCCTCTCTTGGAAATATAAAGCTGTTTTCTTCTGTCTTGTCATTTGTCTACAAATTTGTTCTTTGTTAATATGCTATATAACCCCTAGTTCTAACCATCTCTGAGTTATTCATCACTGAGTTTCTCCCTTATATATGTGAACTGTATGTATTAATAAATTGTTTTATTTTCTCTAGTTAATCTGTATTTTGTAAATCTAATTTGCAGGGCCCCAGGGAACCTAAGAGAATAGAGGAAAAAGGTTTATTTCCTCCCCTACAATACAAAATTCAGAGTTCAAATATCAGAATGAATTAGTTAATCTTATTAAGAGAAAAATCTTACCCAGATTATCAGAAACATGTATTGGTTTAAAATAAAACTATAATCTCTTCCATAGAACTGGTCTTCTAACATATCTATTTGAAAATATTTGGCAAACATAATTAAATATAGTCACTGTTTATAATAAAAAATATTATATTTTAATTTGTTAAAAAAAACTGTGGTGGTTGAAATGGTTTCTGTGTTAAGGAATAAAATTGAATGGAAAAGACTGTTTTCAGGTAACTTTGTGGAGATATGCTGAAAGGTGGTCAAGGTATACAAAGGTATACAATCAATGAAAGATGTTAGTCTATCTATCATCTATCTATCATCTATCTATCATCTATCTATCTATCTATCTATCTATCTATCTATCTATCTATCATCTATCTATCATCTGACAGTTTTAAGTGCTTGTATAGTCAATCTCCGAGATGTCTTATATGCAATCTCACTTATGGCTAATTTCTGCTGTTTTGTCTTCAACCTCTATCTTTTCCTTTAAGAACTATCTTCTATACAAAAACTTAATTTTTTTAAAATTCATCTGACTGAAATAGTTTCTCTACAGGTATAGTGTTTTTCTTGAAACTTACTTGGTTGTTTGCTTTCATTTACATTTGGTATATATTTTAAAATTTAGATATATGAATATACATATAAAATATAACTAAGAGACAGTCTCAGCTAAAAGTTACTAGTAATATTTACTCTTTCAATATTTTAGATTCATAATGATGTATCTTTGTTTTATTTATTTATTTATTTTATTATTATTATTATTATTTTTTTAATGATAGTCACAGAGAGAGAGAGAGAGAGGCAGAGACATAGGCAGAGGGAGAAGCAGGCTCCATGCACCGGGAGCCCGACGTGGGATTCGATCCCGGGTCTCCAGGATCGCGCCCTGGGCCGAAGGCAGGCGCTAAACCGCTGCACCACCCAGGGATCCCGTATCTTTGTTTTATAAAAACTTAAATGATTACCTTTGACACCTCATCTGTTTATGGAAATTCCGTGGTTTCACTGATCTATTTTTTTAAAAGATTTTATTTATTTATTCATGAGAGACAGACAGAGAGAGAGAGAGAGAGAGAGAGAGAGAGAGAGAGGTAGAGACACAGGCAGAGGGAGAAGCAGGCTCCATGCAGGGAGCCTGGTGTGGAACTCAATCCTGGGACTCCAGGACCAAGTCCTGGGCTGAAGGGAGGCGCTAAATCACTAAACCACACAGGGATCCCCTCAACTGAATTTTCAATGACATATTTAAGAGATGGGATAAGGCTATCCTGCTGCAAATCACAAATTTTACTCCATGTCTAAATGTTCAACTGCACATGAAATTATAAATCATATTTTCAGTATACGTGTTTGAATGTAGTTTTCACTAATTCAAGTAGGCCCCTCATTTCAGAAAATCAAAACATCTTTATGGAGTACCTTCTGAATGTCAATTTCTACTAAGTCCCAGGGGTTCAACGATGTATAAAGATGATGTCTTTACTAAAAGATCGCACAGATTGTATTTGCATATTTAAGCTTTCTTTTGAGCTCTAGGGGAAAATATGTTCTCACAATTTAAGATTTATGCTGCAAATTGAGTAGTTTTTCTATAATAACTGATTGGATAATGCTATTTCTTTTTTGAACAATTTCTGCTTGCATATACAAATTTGTTGAAGACGCAAAGTTCTAATAACAATTTCATCTTAATAATAATAGATGAAAATATTCATTTGCAGAGAACAACAAGTCAGGCCACTTCTAATCCTTTTATCCTATCTCTGTTTTCATGCCTTTCTGGGGGTTAAACTTACCTAAATAAACACATGTATGTGTGTATATATATATTATATGAATATATACAAATATTTTCAAAAGTGTATTTACATTTTTATTTATTTATGTATAAATATATAAAAATATATTTTACAGGAATAATATTTAAAATATTTAATCATAAATAAGGCATGCTGACTAAAGCCAGAACTTTCTCCTGAGGAGAGCAGGTATCATTTATAACCATAGTAATTATCAGTTAAATATCAGCCCTAGTTTTAGCAAATGGAGTTTGGGCTATCAATACATCAACATTGACATCAAGCAGCAGAGTCCCAATATAAGAGTTATTTTTTTCTAATTCATGTTATTTTGGGCAGAGGAATTTTGGTAGGATGACAGTAACATGATTTTAGAATGTCTCTGAACATTTGAACAAAAATAAATATATGTGTCAGGATAGCAAAACAAGCATATGGCCAGCATCTACGATAAAATTAAGTGACAAAGTACTACCATAGTCCCCAAAATTTAAGTGGGAAAAAACAAACAAAACAAAAACCCACCATACATACACACAGCAATAAAATCCCCGTGTGTACACAGTGGTATAGAAGGACGCAGAAGGGAGAAGAGAATTTGGAGGTCCTTTTGGAGAGCTTAATGGAAGGCAATGGAAAGTGGTTTCAAGCCTCCAAGGAATGGGGGAACTGACTGTTTTGAGGTGAAGTTAAATGGTGCTAGAGTATTTGGGGATCTCAGAACTCTTGAAATGACCCACTAAAATATCCTTTCAGGACAAAGCCCCCAGATTATGAGAATTTGTTGAAGTCTACTTATAATTGATGTATGATTTTGTAACATCATACATTGGTCATTTTGGAAACGCTGGATCACAAAATTATGCAGTTCTTCCAGATATTTATACATTTAATTGTATGATATAAAAAATCATATTCATAATAATCTCTTAATTCATAAATGTTGAGAAGCTGCCAATCTTATGGTGGCAGATAACTAAGTTTTCCTAAATTTTAATATTCATCTGAAAATAGAGATTTTTTTTTTTATGGGTAACAAATACAATCAGATTTTCTCTTGAAATTACAGGTTGAATATGTTAATTTTCAACAATTTTTCTTTCAAAAATCCAACTCTGAATAACAGTAATTTATTTTTCTGACTTTTTTTTTCAAATAAAAATTAAGAAAGTAACGTTCAGCTTTCAAATCACTCAACAGCACAAAACAAATACTTCTCCTGAAGACAACCATTGTACTTTGTTATGCAGGAAAAGTGCTTTATGCATATTGCTTATTTTATTACATCAAATATTAAAAGGACATATCTTTGTTGGCTGACATTTAATAAAGTTTATATTTTTTCATTTCTTCATCAAAAACATTCTTAAGAGAAACTGGTTTTGGTTGCTTCCTTTTCTGTAAGTGTATGACAATGAAGAATACAATGCCTACTAGTTCTGTTTGGCGTCACTGTTTTGTTTGCTAAATGTCACCACTTTAATGACCCAACCCCACTGATTTTGCATCAGGAATAAAACGTCAATGTAGTTACTTTTGGATAAATTATGATATAAAATCAGCACTACTTGTATTTGTTGCCAAGTATTCACATAGAAATCTTCTAAAACTAGTTAGTGCTGATACTAGAATATAAGCAAAATAATAACAAAGTAGATTAAAGGTGCATAATAACAAAGTAGATTAAAGCTGCATATTTTAAAATAAATTTCAAGAAATTAAGAAAATACTATAGAACTTGAAATAATAGCATATAGTAGAATTATATAGACTCATAATGAGGTAATTGGAGAAAAGGGAGATTAATTTGAAAAGGTACTGACAGAATTCAAAGACATTTTTACAAATTAAAAAATAAATTATTTCAGAAATGAAGAATCAATGAAACACAAAAGTGAATAAACAACTTGATAAAGTACTTAAGATAAATAGATGACATAAAGGGAAGAAATTTTAAAATGAATTAAAAATATAAAAAATGATTTGATTATATAACATAAGCAACGAAGATTCAATTTATATTTAATAATAATCCAGGAAGAAGAAAACTAAAACAATAGAAATTTACTAAATTTACACTATAATTTAAATTTGAAAGCTTAACAAAATATGAAAAATAGTTTTAAACTATTAATTAAACAAACATACTGTGTATCTGGAAACATCAATCCTGAATGGCCAACTCACAGACATAGATTCTAGTAAAATTATTAAACTCAATATATATCATAGGAGAAAATTCTTTAGGCATCCAGGGCTCATATAAATTAGCAACACTTTTATAAAGCAGACATGGGAGATATTAAAAAAAAAATAGATGCAGGATCCCTGGGTGGCGCAATGGTTTGGCGCCTGCCTTTGGCCCAGGGCGCGATCCTGGAGACCCGGGATCGAATCCCACATCGGGCTCCCGGTGCATGGAGCCTGCTTCTCCCTCTGCCTATGTCTCTGCCTCTGCCTCTCTCTCTCTCTCTCTCTCTCTCTCTCTCTCTCTGTGACTATCATAAATAAATAAAAAATAAAAAAAAATAGATGCAGACTACAGACTGATACAGGAGACTCTAATGCATCTCTCTCAACCCAAGATAGATGAAGTGAACAAAATATTATAATAATGTAAAAATTTAACAATGACAAACAATTTAACAATTATAACAATTAAAAATAAAGCAAATTTATCAATTATAGCAAAATATGCTACCCTAAAATTTGCCACTCTGATGTAAGGATTATTTTGAGCTGATGGCAAATAAAAAGAAACAGATACAAAAAAAAGCTCCCTGTATACCCATTTGCCAAAAACAGGACTAAAATTTTAAAGGTGTCCTCCCACCCACCCTTCCTAATCATTGGCTATAAATTAAGGCCCTTTATAAGGCAATAATACTTATATACATATAACAGTGAACTCAAGTTCTTGAAATTAAGCTTTCTTTTCAAAATGTAAAGTGAGTGCTGATTAGGGAAAAAAAAAAACAAAAGACCATATCTTAGGACACAAGGAATATCTCGTATTTCAAATAATATAACTAATTTAAATCGTGTTTTATCACTACTGTTTAGTAACACCAGACATTTTAAAACAAGTCTTTACCCCTAAGGAAAAAAAAAGCTATACATATCTATACATATTCTATTCAATAATTCATTGGTCTAAGAATCAATTAAATATTTGAAATTTACTGATTTAATAGTAACTGAAACATGACATGAAGCAATGATATAGAGCAAAAGTGCTTAGTAAAAGAAAATTCTTAGCATTAAAACCAAAAAAATGAATGAATAAAACATCAAGTTGAAAGTCAAAGAAAAATAATAAAGTTCACAGAAATAAAGTATAGAGAATAATCTAATAAAAGGATAAATTAATGAGCTCGAAAACAGTAGAAGAAAAAAATAAATGTTATGTCCCAGATGAAATAATTTTGAAAATTACTGGTAATAAAAATTTGAATCGAATTAGAGATAGGAAGATTAGACCAAGATATCTATAAATAAGGACAGCCCCCTCACACATGCACATATACAAGCACTCACTCAAATAAATGTAAAAATGAAATACAGCTGAGATGTTTTCTTAAAAAATTTCTAAAAAACAAAACAAAACAAAAAACCTTTTATTTAAAGATCAGTTTTACCAATACACCCTAAAGCATTCCAGAACATGGAAATATAAGAAAAAATGTCCACAATTCCTTTATAAAGCAAGTGTAACATCGATTCAAAAATGGGGGAAAAAATTAATACCCTGGAATGAAAACTATAAATCAATCTCACTTTTAAATATCAAGAGAATCTGATATTATATTTAAAACTTATATAGCATTACTCCACTGTTTCAAGGGCACTCAATATTAGGAAATCTATTTACAACTCATATTAAAATATCTAAGAAGGAAAAAAAATGATTCTCTCAATACATGCCATAAAGATATATGACAAAATTCAATACCTGTGTAGACTAAATGCATTCAAAAAAATTTTAAACCAAAGGATTATCCTGTCTCTTAATGCAGAAACACCAGACTCTTTCCCATTAAAATTAAGAATAAGACGGGACATCCCATATCTTCACCAAATGCAAATAGGCTAGTGAAAGCAATTAGAGACATAACAATTAGAGAGAAAGAGGTAAAAGTTCCTCTATTTGCATATGACATATCCATATCTGATAACTTCCTAAAATAATTATAGTAAACCTGTCCTGAAAATTAAATGATTTTGTATAGTAGCTGGTTTGAAAAACATAGAAATGTCAGTAGACTTCATGGATACAAAAATACCAATTCTTTTTTTTTTTAATATTTTTTTAACTTTTACTTTTATGATAGTCACAGAGAGAGAGAGAGAGAGAGAGAGAGAGAGAGAGAGAGAGGCAGAGACACAGGCAGAGGGAGAAGCAGGCTCCATGCACCGGGAGCCCGATGTGAGATTCGATCCCGGGTCTCCAGGATCGCGCCCTGGGCCAAAGGCAGGCGCCAAACCGCTGCGCCACCCAGGGATCCCCAAAAATACCAATTCTAAGAAAGAGAAGAAACAGATATTTATCATAGCAAACAAATAAAAAAAGAAAATAGATAAAAATAGGCAAAAACGAGATGTGTCAATCCATATGAGCTAAACTACAAAACACTTCTGAATGAAACATATATCCAAACATGCTGTGTTCTTATTTAGGGAGGTTCAGCATTATAAAGATATTACTTTTGCTGAAGTCAAATTATAAATTTAATACTATGTCTCCACATAGTGGGTATTAATACTATTATATTATTGCAACATGCACCAGGAATAAAGCATGAGAAATACATCCTGATAATCCTACAGAATGATCGCCAGGATTTATTTTTGAGTGAAAAATTTAGGTGGAGAAATGTGTTTTAATATGTTACTGTTTATTTAAGAAGCTAGAGATTAGTACCATCTATGCATATTTTGTCAAATCATACTGTTTAAAATGAATGCATAATCCATATTTTTAAGTGATATGTATAGGGAGAGATTCAGTAGAGTGAAGAATAGGATCTAGTTTTTATTTCCTTTTATATATATTTAATTTTTAATCATCCAAGTATGTTATACACAACAAAGTTGAGTATAGTAAGCAGTACTTAAATATCTAAAGAAAATAAAACTAATAATTCTAACTTTATATTGAGCATAAAGTACAAGTATATTGAAAGGATTTTTTCCAAATGATTTTTAAGCACATTAATATACCTATATACTCCAAGTATTGAAAAAAAAGAAAATAAATAAATAAAATATGATTTACTAGTCTTATTATTAGCAGTGAGTTTGACATGTTTTCCTTGAGACTGCAATGCTGAATTATAGGTTGAAATCAATGAATCCTCATTTACTTTTATTAAATGGGTAGTGAATGCATAACATTTTAATTTTTAAAAAGTTTTCTTATTCTGTCCACTGAAAAAGCCTCGAAAAAATGATCAACCCAATAGCACTGAGCACTTCTATTGGAAATTATAATGTGTAAATACAATTTCACACTGTAAAGCAGGAGAGCTCCAAGTCTGGGGAAAGAAATACAAAGAAAGTACAGAATATTTCGTCAAAATACAAAAAAAAAGAAGCTATCACAGACTACCTGGATTATAACAAAAGGACTCAGGAATGAACGTAAAGATCAGCTCCAACAGCATAAAAGAGGCATGGTGTAAGCATCAGTTTGGATAATAAATTCAAACGATTAAGGCCCATACTATGTTTAAATTTGTAAGTTTCTAACAATTTTAAGACTAAAAGAATTCCACAGTAGATTTGGAGAACAACAGGAAATCAATTAATCATTTTGAAAAGTTTTAAATAAAGGGGAAATCTGAGACGTTTGTCCTGCCTTTCCTACACATACTGTAGGAAAAGGTTTGAAGGCAATACATTTATTTCCTTTATAGAAAATTTTGAATTAACTAAGAAAGAAGAGATGTAGAATTTCAAGCTTTGGGATCTTTAATGAACAAATAGAGCAAGCAAAGTAAATAAAAAGTTTAAGCACAATGAAACAATATCTTAGATGAAAAGATCCACATTAGGGATCTTTTCGAGGGGGAGAAATTATTTGTAAATCATGTATCTGATAAGAAATCGATATCAGAGCATTAAAAGACTCTTAAAAAAAAAAAAAAAAACCCATTGGTACCTGGGTGGCTCAGTCAGTTAAGCTACTGCTGGGATCCAGCCCTAAGGCAGACTCCATGTTCAGAGCCTGCTTATCCCTCTCCCACTGCTCCTCCACCCAGCTCATGATCTCTCTCTCTCAGTTGCTCTTTCTCTCTCAAATAAATAAATAAATAAATAAATAAAATAAATAATAAAAATTTAAAAGAAATTTAAAAATAACCCGATTAAAAAATGGCAAGCATTTTGGACATTTCTCTAAAGAAGACAAATGGCCAATACACAGATGAAAATATTCTCAATTATCATTATGCATTAGGTAAATGCTGATCAAAACCAAAAGATACCTCACACTCACTAGGATGGTTTAAAAAAAAAATAGCATTTTCAGGATGTCAAGAAATTGGAGACTTTCACATTGCTGGTAGTAATGTAAAACAGTGCAGTCACTTTGAAAAAAATGTTTGGCAACTGCTAAGCCAGTTTTCCTATGACCAAGTAACTCCCCTCCCAGGTACACAGACAAGACAATTGAAAACATATCCACACAGAAACACGACTACTTTAGTAACATGATTCATAATAGCCCCAAAGAGACAAAATACCAAATGTCTACTGATGAGTGGATTAAGAAAATGTAGTATAAACATATAACGGGGCATCTCTCAGCTACACAAAAATAATGAAGTACTGATACATCCTGCGACATGGATCTACCTTGAAAATATTATGCTACGTGAAAGAAGTCAACCACTAAATTCCACATATTGTATGATTCCATTTATATGAGAATTCCAAAACAGGCAAATCTATAGAAAAAGAAAATAGATTAGTGGTTGTCAGGAGGTAGGGAAAAAAGTGGACATGGAGGGTGATGGCAAAAATGTTATAAGGTTTCTTTATGGATGATAGAAATATTCTCAAAATAATGGTAATATTTGCATGAATTTGTGAATATACTAAAAGCCATTGGATTGTACACTGTAATTTTTTAAAGTTTATTTATTTAAGTAATCTGTACACCCAGTTTGGAGCTCCATCTCATGACCATGAGATCAAGAGTCATGCACCTGCCAATGGAGCCCGCCAGGCACCCCAGATTGTAGACTTTAAAACATCATTTGTGTGGTTTTAAGAATCACATAGCTCATTAAAAAAATAAATTTAAGCAGAAGGTCATAGAAAGAGAATATATCTCCTTTCAGCATTCAAGAAAAGTCACAGTTTATTGATCACAAATAGAAAGTGACAGGATTAAAGTGTTTTCAATAAAGGTAAAGCTCAGATGAAGGATGGAGTCTCCTGTTGCTACAGATGGTCTCAACTTAGCGGCCCGTATTTTGAGTGATAGGGAAAGAGGTTCTCTATTCCTCCAAACATTGTGTCTATTCTTAAACCATGCTTTAAAAAGAATTTAGAAAAAAAAATAAAAAAAAAAATAAAATAAAAAGAATTTAGGTTTAGTTACTGATTTCACACCTGTTTAAAAGTAAATGTTAAGAAATATATTATTTTTTTAATACTAAAAATCTGTAATCCTGTAATAAGTAGCATGTGACTATATAAGATTTAAGAAGGCATTCGGGCTCCCAAACCTCATAGGCAAGAGGGAAAGGAGGCTGTGCTACTCTCCAAGCAGACTGACCTATTATTTCCCTTTCCAAATGGGACTAATTGGAGAACCTAAAACTGATCCTCTAAAATTTTAAAGGTCTTCAGACCTCATTGTAGGTAACATATTATACCTTATTTTATATATATATATATATATATAATACATATTTATAAAATTTATATAATATATATTTACATATATAATACATATATATGTATTACATATATTCTATATATAATGCATATATAATATATATAATACACATATATAGGGATCCCTGGGTGGCACAGCGGTTTGGCGCCTGCCTTTGGCCCGGGGTGCGATCCTGGAGACCCGGGATCGAATCCCACGTCGGGCTCCCAGTGCATGGAGCCTGCATCTCCCTCTGCCTGTGTCTCTGCCATTCTCTCTCTCTCTGTGTGACTATCATAAATAAAAAAAAAAAATACATATATATAAAATTTATATAATACAATATATATAATAATATATTTCATATATATAAAAACATATAATATAATACATATATAAAATTATATATATAATACATATATATAAAATTTATATAATATAAAAATATATATTTTATATATGAAAATATATAATATAATACACATATAATTATATAATACATATATAATACATATATGTAATATTTATATATTTTAGGACATAACACCTTGTACCTTAGATTCGGGCTCCCGGCGGTTACAGGCCCCCGCGGGGTATGGGCCGGACCTCAGCTGCGCATGCGCGCTGGTGCCCAACAGCTGCCTTGAATTTCAAAAAGGTGCGGCGGGGAGTGAGGGGGCGGGTGAGGTCGCGGTCTGGCCTCTGTTAGTGCCTCTGCTGCGGTGGAGAGACCCTCCCAGCGAGCTCCCGCCGCTCCCACAGACACTGTGGGATTAGTAAGTGGGTATCCACATATCCTCTAGGTGCTCTTTTCTTTCTTCTTTTTCTTTCTTTCTTCTTCTTTCTTTCTTTCTTTCTTTCTTTCTTCTTTCTTTCTTTCTTTCTTTCTTTCTTTCTTCTTTCTTCTTCTTTCTTTCTTTCTTCTTTCTTTCTTCTTTTCTTTTCTTTTCTTTTCTCTTTTCTTTTCTTTTCTTTCTTTCTTTTCTTTTCTTTTCTTTCTTTCTTTCTTTTCTTTTCTTTTCTTTCAAGATTTTACTTATTCAAGAGAGAGAGGCAGAGACACAGGGAGAAGCAAGCTCCCTGCGGGGCCCCTTGCGGGAGGCGGTGCAGAGGCTGGGACCACGCCCTGAGCCAAGCCAGATGCTCAGCCACTGAGCACCCAGGCATCCCTCTGGGTGCTTTTCAAAGCTGTTTTGCTCCGTGTCCTGGTGCAGGTGAGTAGTTGCATGGGACCTTTTTTTTTAATATATATTTTTATTTTTTGTATATTTTTTATTGGAGTTCAATTTGCCAGGATATAGTATATCACCCAGTGCTCATCCCGTCAAGTGCCCCCCTCAGTGCCTGTCACCCAGTCACCCCATCCCCCCACCCACCTCCCCTTCTACTACCCCTGGTTCCTTTCCCTTCAAGGGTGGTTCTCATCTCCCTAAGTTCTGTGGTTTTCCTGTACTTCCTTACTGGCAGCCTTCACAGCCAGGAGTTTGGGTGCTTGCCTGTTCTGTGAAGGATGTAGGATTTGGGGTGCCTGATGTGGAACACAGAGCCCTCGCTTTTCAGGAAAAAAAGTACTGCGTTTTAGAGATCCCTTCTGATTGTGGATTGCTACCCCTGAAAAGTTTGTTTTGCAGGTTTTTTTTTTTTTTTTTTTTTTTTTTTTTTTTATGAGACCATATGTCTTTTACCCCTTTGGGTGCTGCCCTTTCGTCTTTTGTTGTGAAGACTCAGTTCATCTAGTTACCAAGTCTTTTTTTTTTTTTTTTTTTTTTTTAATTTCAAGAGAGATAGGGCGTGAACGAGGCAACAGCAGAATTTTAAGTAGCCTCCAAGC
Source organism: Nyctereutes procyonoides (assembly GCF_905146905.1). Classification (NCBI taxonomy): domain Eukaryota; kingdom Metazoa; phylum Chordata; class Mammalia; order Carnivora; family Canidae; genus Nyctereutes; species Nyctereutes procyonoides. The sequence continues at coordinate 5,386,001 of NW_026575030.1, read as the reverse complement.
TCAGGCCTCAGCAGGACCTGGGCCTCCATCTCAAAACCCCCAGATTATAACCTGAAATCAAGAATCTGTGGTCAACTGACTGAGCCATCCAATCACCCTTCAGGTCTTTTTCTAAGAAAATTACTGCATATGTCATTGTGGATTTGCTGTGAGAAAAGGTGAGCTCAAGATCTAAGTGCCATCTTGAACCCTATCCTCCCAGAAATCCTGGGCTCTGTGCAGGAAAGAATTGGGATTATGTCTCTTGGGGTAGGGTCCATTGTGCTTTGTATATGGGGAAAATCAAAGGAGTGCTTGAAATGTATCATGTTCAACATTATGGATTGAGCCAGTGATAGCACTCTTTTATCTTCCTGAATTTTCCAATCTCTTTGCTGTTAAGAGCTGCCCAGAAAAACGGCCTACAGGCAGGTGTGACGGTATCACTTCAGAGAGATGGCAATTGAAAGCTTCTATTGGGCGTCTCCTTCAACCTTGAAGTTACAGCCAGGAGACAGGTGTTTCAGATAACAGTGGGAATATAACCATATGTATGACACCTGCCTGTGCATGACATCATGTGGGTAAGTAAGCTTTCTTTCTTTTTAAGGTTTTATTTATTTACCCATGAGAGACACAGAGAGGCAGAGACATAGGCAGAGGGAGAAGCAGGCTCCTTGTGGGGAGCCCGATGAGGGACTTGATCCTAGCACCGCGGGATCATGACCTGAGCTGAAGGCAGATGCTCAACCACTGAGCCCTCCAGGTGTCCCAGCTTTATTTCTTTAACATTTTTTTCTTACATTGTACTAATTAGCCTGTCTTGCTGTGACTAAGCCATTGGCTTTTAGTAAATTGACTTTATTAAGCTTACAGTTTCCTTATATAAAAATTGGGATAGTGATTATACTTAATTCCTGCAGCTGCTATAAAGGTGAAATAAATATGTCTGTTAATGAGCTTATCCTGGTGTTACTGAAACTCAGGTTCGGCTGCCTGTCTCTAGAAAAGCCATTACTCAAGAGATGAGTTTTCACTGGAAAGAAATACAAGCTTTCCTAAGGAAGCTGGTAACCTGGGGGAGAAGGTGGACTCTTATCCAAAGGCCAATTCCAAGCTTTCTCTCTGGCCCAGGGAATTGTAAAGGGATTAAGGGCAGTTAATCAGTAAGGGGAATGCAGTGGTCATAATATTTCTTGCTTATGTACAGACTAGATGGTGCCAGTGACAGATGTTATCCCAGTGCTGGGAAGTTATCCAAGGGGGTATGGTCCCTTAGTGCCCAGGGATTCTGTAAGGGGTCTGGTTTTTGTTTGGTGGTATGCCGGAGTTCTCTGTTCTTTTTAGGAAAGAATACACAAAGTATAGATATATAAAGAAAGGTTGGTTAATCCATCATGTGGGCTAAGGTTATTTGCTAAAGTTTAAAGGTGTCTAGATTGCCTGGAGGGGCTCAGGTGGCTTCACTGGGTCTTGGCAGAAAGCAATTAGTTAATGTTAGCTATTTTTATTACCTTTCTATTTCCTTAGCAAATAACAAACAGGCTAGGGTAGTGTATAAATCACACATATAAAAAGTATACATGAATGAGGCATTATATTCAATGATGTGGAATAATGAGAGACTTTAGGTTTTGAGAAGAATTCAAAATAACTGAGAGGTATGCTAGAATTTGACAAAGTGAATGAGGATAAACTAAAGAAAATTTCCAAATATTGTAAGGAGTCCAGATGAAGGTAAAAAAATATATAATTTCACAACCAAATTTTTTAACTCCTTTTACTAATACCTATCAATTTGGAAACAAACGAAAAGCAGGCAAATTATACAGTTTCCTGGATTTGGGGAATGAGGAAAGCATACCAAAAGAAAGGTGGTAAAACACAAAGAATACGACTGGTTTGGGGTCTAAGCTGAGTAAACACTCAACTGAAATCCTAAGGTGGTCAGCTAGGGCAGTGGGTCATTTTATTTATTATTTCTTATTCTTTGGCAATACTTAATCTTTCTATAGGATATTCTTTCCTTTAGTTAAAACAAAGTTAACACACAAGATAAGAAAATTAAACTTAACCCATTTTTTTTTTTTTTTTTAAATCAGTGTCCCTCGGGATCCCTGGGTGGCGCAGCAGTTTGGCGCCTGCCTTTGGCCCAGGGCGCAATCCTGGAGACCCGGGATCGAATCCCACATCGGGCTCCCGGTGCATGGAGCCTGCTTCTCCCTCTGCCTATGTCTCTGCCTCTCTCTCTCTCTCTCTGTGACTATCATAAATAAATAAAAATTAAAAAAAAAAATCAGTGTCCCTCTTCAGGAGGTTATTTGAATTGAGAAATAATTGTCGAGAAATGGCAAGACTTTACTACAAATTTCCCTAAATTGATAGTGGGATAGGTAACTGCATACAGACCCACTGCTATCCAATGTGACGGTGGGCTGCAGAGTCCTTTTGACTTGGGGGGAAAAAAACAGTAAATTTGTTATGGTATGATTATTCAAAGGAGCAGGTCCAAGGGGATAGCGTAGACCATAAGGGAGAGTTACAAATGACTCAGTGAAAATCAAAACATGATTGAATATGCTGATACATTTTAGTGAGTGATGACTCCTTTAGCTATGACATTTGAACTAAAATACCCATTTATACATTTGACATATTAATTAAATTAAGTGTTTAAAAAAAGATCTAATGTTGTATCAAACAGCACAATACCTGGCACATAGTAAGTGCAAAATAAATTTTTTGTTATCACATGATTTAAAGTCAACCTTGAAGTTGAAATTTTCCATTTATCCTAGGCAAGAGAATTTACAACTTGTTCTCCCCAGAGGCTTAAAATCCAATTACATCATACAGATCATTAAAAGTCACACATGATGTCCTAAAGGGATAGAGAGTTGGAGTGTAATGACAATTACTCCCATTAAAAGTGTATATGAATGGGGAGGCTGGGTTACCTGTGTTTCCTTTGCTTTTCCCATCGGAATATGCCTTATGTAATCCATCAATCAGGAGAATTAATGGTGTGACTAGCAATTCAGGCCATACGGAGATAATCAAGGCATCATAAATCGTGTTAGAGCAAATAAAGCCTGCAAAATGGGACTGCTAGCACAGCAATCAAATTTCAAAACTGCCTGCCTGCGCTAGAAACTGTGTTGATAATGAAGAGCAAAGGTGAAGAGAGAAAATGTCAGCTAGGAAAGAGTGTACCAACTCTTAGGAATAGAGGACAGAACAGATTTTGAGGGTCTTCTGGGAGGAAAAGTAAGAAACCTTTAAACAAAAGGTCTGTGTAACCCCACTCCTCCTCACTGCTCAATGCCTTTAGCTGTATCTAGTGAAAATGCCTGCATTCAGGCTTTTACCACATTTGGTAGCATTGACCTCATTCTTCTGTGCCCCTTCTGGGCCCCTATCTTACAGCCATTCTCCTTGATCTTTGTTGCACCCTCACTAAGGAGATTGCAATTTCAGATATGTGACTTCCCAGCCTGGCATACTCATCCATATGGGTTTGCAACCAAAGCCTGGACAAAAGGATTCGAAAGGAATTCTGCTCAAGATTTCTGGAGAGAGTTACCTTTCCCGATAAAAACACAGTCACTCCTTGCCTGTCTGTCCTGGGATATTGCTGTGAAAGCACATACTGTCCGGGGCACTTGCGGTTATCTTGAAACTAATGAAAGGGCCAAATTATAAGCAGAGGCTAGAGAAGAGGGAAGAGACTGGGATTTGATTTCCTCACTGATCTGTTAAACTGTGCCTAGAGGCACCCAACTTCAGCTTCCTTGTGATCTGAGTAAAGAAATGTTCTGGTCCTTTAAGCCAGTGCTTCTCAAACTTTGCATACAAATCACTTGAGGATCTGTTGCCTTTAAGTTTCTCATTCAGGAGGGTCTGGGTGATGCCTGAGAGTCTGCATTTCTTTCTTTCTTTTAGTTTCTTTTTCTTTCTTTTAGTTTCTTTCTTTTACTTTCTCATTTATTCATTCCTTTGAAGAGCAGGGAGGGGGAGCACAAAAGCACAAGCAGGGTGAGGGAGAAGCAGACTCCTCTCTGATCAGGGAGCTGGATGCAGGGCTTGATCTAGGATGAGCCAAAGGCAACCACATAATGAACTGAGCCACCCAGGCACCCCAAGACTCTATTTCTAACAAACCTCTGATTCCCAAATTGCCCACAAACTGGGTCCTAAGTATTTAAGCCACCGCTAAGTTAGTGTTGAATTACTTGAAATCAGATGCATACTAAGTGGCAACACTGAATAGTGAGGGGTTTGAAAATGTAATCCAACCTGAGATAAGCATGATGAACTTTAAGAATTTATCAGCTAAAAAAATTCATAGAAAGAATTATCAACATGTGAAGGCTTTCAGTTCATATGGTGTGTGTTCAAATCCTGGTTCTGTCATTTACAAGCAGTGTGACCCCTGGAAAATTGTTTAGCCTCTCTGAATCTTGATCTAATCAGAGAACAATGTCTCACATGGTTGGTCTGAGCATTTGCGGAGATTATGTGACAAAAAGCCTAGATACTGAACATATGTGAGTTGTTCTTCCATTAATGATTTTGGACTTCTGTATTGTTAAGCTTCACTCATGCCAAAGATTACTTAGATAAAATGGTGCTAAGTCTGATAGAGAACAGATTGTTTTAATCAGCCCAGAGGCTTTCCTTCTACCCAAGCTGCTGTATCAAAAGCCTTCCATACTTGTTATCAGATTGTCTTAAACTTAATTGGAAGTCTAAACAAAAAATCAAAATTGTACTTTGATATGACCTCTTTTTTTTTTTTTTAATCTGTCTTCCTGTCTTTGATGAGAAAGGAGATTTTTTTAAATCTCTCTTCCAAATTGCTGGAATTTTGCCAAATGAAATGACTGTCCTTAGCAGATTTGATCAGTGGTAAAAAAAAAAAAAAAAAAAAAAAAATCTATTTCCTATAGTGATAGAAAAGTGGGAGATAATTCAATTTTCCTAAGTCAGGTTGCAAGTATTATTGTGAATGCCAGTTAAGGCTCTAAATGTTGCAACGTGCTTTCTGGATTTTAATGTTTGAAGATTAGGTGGAGTTTTCATGCTCAAAAACCTGGGTGCTTTGATCAACACATTTTAAATGCCTGTTGGAATGATTTTGGGATGTTCCTGGCTTAATGTCAGAGCAAGGGATTTTACTGATGATATGCTAGGCTTATAGACATTGTCTTCTAGGCAAAGGTTTCCATGGATGGGAATAATTCTTGCATATCTTCAATCTAAAATAAAGTGTATTTTAATATTACATAAGTCCTCTTGATGTCAGGGAATCCATGTAGCTTCAAATATGGCTACAGTGGAACACTAGCCTATCATTTACCTTTCAGTATAATCGCTATCCAATCATTCTCAAAAATATCTGAACTGTATATTTAAATAATCAAAATCCTTTCTTAGATGAAACCTCTCCTACTTCAAGAGTACTATAAAGCAAAATGGCTGAGAACAGGGGCTTCTCAGATGGCTAGAGCTAAGTTTTAGGCTACTCATTCATTAGTTATATAAATGTGAACACTTTACATATTCCTCTGAGACTCCATTTTCCTATTTGTGAAAAGGGTATCATTTTACATCAGGGGGTGTTGAGTAGTTTAATCTGACAATGAAAGTAGAGCACTTAGTACATGCTTGGTGTTTCATAAGCATCCAGGAAATTTTAGGTAAAAACAGCTTATTCTTAACTGAAAAGGAAGCACTTCATTATTCTGATTTTACTTGTTCATTCTATAGTATTCACAGTGGTAAGATCTTGTGGGCAGAAAGGTTTCCCCACAAAGTGGGGCCTGTTGCATGTGTATTTTATGTCGAGAAACGATTCAAGGACCACACAGAACATATAGTCAACTGCTCCTGTCTTCCATTAACTGGACTTCAGTGCGGGTTATTAACATCCTCTTGTAGACTTGGAATGTTTAAATGACCTGTGTTGGTTCCAGTAGAGAGGTAACATGATGTCAGAGAATCCTCAGAACAGAAAGTAAAAGAGCGTGCAGCTGAGGGCTCAGGTTTTATTTATGCACTGCTGGTTGCTGTGCAATGTGAAGATGGTGAAAGCATTTGAGGAGCGACACAAGAGGTATTTCATACATGATTCTTTATATAAGCTGTGTGCCCTTAGTGACCTTTGAACTTGAGAGCAATTCAGTCCTAGATTCTTCTGTTTCAGCGCCTACCATTTGAAGACAGCAGGTTCAATAATTCCCTGTATGGTAAAGACCAATGATCCAGTCACCTCATCCTGGTAGAACTACAACTGGAATGTGCACAACTCTCAAAGGGAATTTCTATACTAAATATCCAATCAGAAAAGACTTTCTCAGAGTGAACTGAGACCCTTAAGTGTGTGTGTGTGTGTGTTTGGTTTTGAGACCCAGGTTTTGAAGAGCATCGTCTTTATTTCCCAGGAAACTCAAGATCCTATGGTCTTCCCTAGTCTCTATCTGTTGAATTGGAGACTTCAATGGAGGCAATGAACATTAAAAAAAAAAAAAAAAAAAAGGAAAAAGAAAAAGAAAAAAACTCTTTCCTCCTTTAAAATAGTTTCAACAGGTTATGTGTTTATGGTTGATTTGATACTGCTTACCTGCTTTATAGAATTTTTTGAGTTCTTTTTAAACTTTAAAGGGCAAATCACACTTGAAAAGCTTGCTACTGGGGTTCTAGGAAACCCTTAGAATGCACAAATCCATGTGAAATAGTTGGATTACAACCAAAGGCAAATGTATAAAGGAGAAAGTTCAGTTACATGATTCTTTTAATAGCTGGTGTCTGTTTTGGTGAGCAGTCCCTTTTCTAAAGTGGCCCAGTGATTAAAACTCAATCATGGAGATGAAAAATGTCCACCTTCCTATTAAACAGTATGTCTTCATTTGAGGTCCATTTAGCCTTTAAGGTGAAAGTGGGTTCCAGACAAATGTCTTTCGCATTTGAAACTGTATTAAATTAATTGAAAAATAGATAAACATTGATAATAGTAATAAAACAAGAGAAATGATAAACAGTAAAAGGTAAATACTTTTAAAATGTTGCTCAAATAGACAATAAAACCACATCTTTCAGACAACATAATTATTTGCATCATAAAAAACTCTAGTGGTTGAAATTTAAAATATTGATTAAAAAGCTTCAGTTGGACTTCAAATCAGCCTAAAAAGAAATTTCCATCTTAATAAAATAGGCAAAACTTTCCTTTTAAACATTAAACTTATTTTTTAAAAAATGTGTTTATTATTCTTGAAAAAAGACCTGATATGGGTCTCTCAGAAAAGTGAGCCTTTCCCATTTTAAACTGAATCCAGCGGAGCAGTGAAGACACAATTCCAAAGCATCCAGAATAAAAGTCGAATATCCAAAAAACAATATATACGTTTCCAAATACCCAAATTTTGGGGTTGATCCTTCAAGAAAATGTGAGAGTTACTGAACAGTTCTGTGACATTTTTAAGCTTCCTCCTGGTCTGATGTCATGATAATTCAGTCTGTCCTGAGGAATTTGAGAGAAACCACAAAAACACAGTACACTGCCTAGCTTGATCTAAACTTCTAAGCTTGGTTACACTTTCAGACATCTTCTGGAAGATCACTTAAGTCACCAAAGTGATTTTAGTCACCAAATTTAATATTCTCATGACTTAAATTTGACTTCATACAGTCAAGTTTATTTTATACTCTCAGTTACTTACTACTGCAAGTCAATACAGCACAGGAATTAATGCATTTGTGCCTTCAACTCAAATTAAATAGGAAACACTGCTGTTTGTGAACTTTTTGGCTGATGAATAAAAAATATTTCATTTCTAATTCTCACCAGAAGGATTTAAATTAAACAGTAACAGATGAAGTGGGCAGGCATAGAATACTAAATAGGAACTGGCAAATGAAATAATCCAGCTCTTTGCTTTTACAATGAAAATGAGAATTGACTCTGCAACTCTGCAAAAGAGAGAGAGAAGTAAAAGGACCAAGTGTTAAAAAAAAAAAAAAAAAAAGCCTTCTTCACCAAAAGAGCAAAATAGCACTCAGTGGCATTGCATTGTTAACAAAATTTCTTTATCAGAAACTATAATTTAATATTTAAGTATCTAATTTACATGTGACAAGGTATCATATTCAAAAAATTAAACTGCAACTAGAAAACTATTAACCACTAAAAACGATACCAAACACAACCCAAACATTTATAGGAAAGCAATAGCTAGAATCTGAACTGGAAAAAAGGTTTCATCATTTTTGGCTCATTAAACAAAGCATCCGTTATAGCCTGTAAAAGAGCATCTCTTCTAATTCATTAGAAGTTTATCCTTTGTAGCATGAATAACATGTTAAGATAGATTTATTGACTGTATATGCACACGTGTGTTGATTTAAAGATACTGTATCTACTGATAACTGGCTGAACTCTGGAAGGTGCTGAAATCCATATTTCTACAAGACCTTGGACCCATTTAATAATGTCTTTTTATAAACAAATTACATAAAATACTCTGTTTTTTATTAACTGAATATTTTCTTAAGCATAATAATAGACAAGGAATTGCACTTATTGTAAAGATACAGTGAAGTGTTAGGTTGCAGCTCAGCCATGAAAGATCAGGGATGTGATACTGGATAAGTGTGCATCATATGCAAAGATGATGGTGGCCACTGAAATTAAAATGAGAGCAACTAGTTACAGAACAAATTGGGGGTGGGGATAACAGAAGAAAACATGCACTACTTCTACTTTAATGCAAAACGAATTTCTCCCAGGAAACCAACCCTTTGACCTTCCTTACACAAAGAAACAGGTTCTGCACCCTTGGCAACACAGTAGACTTGGACATCTGTATGCAAATTCTAGTTCATTGTCTCTCAGTGTGCTGTTCCAGTGTCATCTCCTTCAGCTGCCCTTGAAATTCTAGAGCATGTACAATATTACAGTCTCTTGGTTAGGTTTCATTGAGCCTCAATATCCCCTTCAGTTCTATATAAATAGGGTCCATTATTCATCTTCTTCTGGTTCCTGTGGTAACACAGGGATTTCTTCCTTTAAACAATCACTGAAGAATCTGAGGATTGTGCTGTAGAGATGATACTTGCTCTTCTCAGATATGTTATGACCTTCATCTGGGTAGACCTAAGATATTGAGGGGGGAGGGAGATTTGAAGTTACCAAAGCAGATACTGTCCCTCTAGAATTCGTTTAGTCCCAGTGGCAATAAAACTTTGGCAAGTAATCATCAGCCCAACATCTACCCTAATATAACTCTGGAGTTTTTATGCCAAAGTTTCCACTCTTTTTAAAGTTACAATCCTTTGATTGTCAACAATTGAGACAAAATATCATTTTTTTTATGTATTTAAATTAGAGCTCATTGGTCAAAGAAAGTAGAGCTTTCTATGTTCATGTTGGCTAGAAAAGCATTAACACTCCCTGTTTCTTCCTGACTGTAGGGCCCTGACCTTCCTTTGCTGAGAGCTATTTTAGAAAACGGATTGTAAATTCTCTGTGTTTTGTATGTAAATCATCTTCCAGTCTTCCAGTTTTACAGTTTAGGAAATGCCTTTCTCAAGGACTGAAAAACATCTCTGTGAAATGTAAATATTAATGTAAATATTAAAAGGGATAGCAGCCCTCTCCCTGTGGGAGGGTAGAACCCTTGTTCCACGTTGTAAAACTACCTCCTGTCATAAACAGTGTACTTTTCCTTTTGGTAAAGTGAACTGCCAAATGCAGATGGCCTGTGAGTCCCTCCACCCCAGTTGCTAAAAACTCTCCAGCCCTATGTTTCAACAGAGTTTAGTTTCTCTCCCCTATTGCAATAGTCTTAAACAAAGCCTTCCTTGACTAACCTTGTCCCATATATTTTTTCATTTTATCCTGTCCCTTCTAATATAAATGACAATAATTTTTCTAAAATCACAAATATGAATATTTGTCAATTCCTAGGTATAAAGTTTTTATTTCTTTATTTTTTTCTTTTAATTTGTATTTTTTACTATTAACAAGACATCACTTTTACTGATTTTTTTATTTTTAAAATATTTTTAAACTAGTTTAATCCCAGTTAATATACAGTGTTATATTAGTTTCAGATGCACAACACAGTAATTGAACAATTACATACAAAAAAATATCGAACACTTCACAGATTTGAGTGTCATCCTTGCACAGGAGCCATGCTAATCTTCTCTGTTTCATTCCAATTTTAGTATATGTGTGAGAACCTGGGGATACAGTTTTTAAACAGTGCCTCAATGATCTAAGTAAAGCCTTCTGCTTCTTCACATTGTTTGTGGCCTGATCTGTCATCTGTTTATCTCTAATCATTTTCTTTCATCATCCTAACCTTGGTACCTGGGCTTAACAGATATGTTGAACCACTTTTATTTCTTTCAAATGCTGAGAAATTAGAATTGCCTTTTTATTTTCCTCTCCTTTCTGTGACTCCTCCCTGAGTGAAAGTCCTCAAAGGTGTAAAGTCTGTTTACCCACCTATCACTGTGACCACTATGAAGCAAGTCTCTGGTACTATTCACTACATGTGGTTGGATGTGCAGATGTAAGTGTTTTGCTGTCTCCTTTTTTTCTCAATATCTCCTCAAACTACTTTTTTCCCTACCTTTTATGATAATGGTAATAGAAAGTGAGGAAAAAACAAAGGGACTAGAAGGGAAGTAGAACATGACTCCCTTAAAACAATTCATTATTAGCGATAGAAATAAAAGCCTGAGAAGAAAAAGACATTCTTGAAAGTTTTTGCAATTTACTTGTAAAGCCTGAGCTGATCTACCTTCTCAGCATAATTAGGAATCTTTGGTACCTAAAAATCACTGTTAAAAAACAATAGCATGGGGGGATGGAATAGTACAGAAGCTGTATTCTGTATCTCACAACTGAAAAAGCAAGGTAGGAAACATAGTCTTGTGATTAAGTGACTTACCTGCATAGTATAATTCACTCCAGCTTTTATTAGATGTTTGATTAATTCTGCTGAATGCTGGAAATGGACTTTTGCTGCAAGAAATTAAATTCTATTACTTGATAGGAATGCATTTATTAGGATCAGAACTTTTTTTTTTCAAGGAGATTAAATATTATACTTTGCATACATTTCACATTTAAAAGACAGATACCTGTCATTAACTTTTGAAAACTGGTAAGATACATGCAGATAAAACTTTAAGTTTTACAAAAAAATTATACATTACAAAAAATAAACTGAAACAGGAGCTACTAAGGCTTTACTTATTATACAGGATAGTCTTTAAGTTTATCATTTATTATTTCTAATTGTTCACAATACGTCATACAATTTTAATGCAGTGAATGCCTACCTTCATAGTTATATAGCAAACCATCTTTCTGTTCCTTTCTGAGGATCTACTGGGGCCCAGTCTCAGTTAGATAGTGACATTGTTTTCCTTTAAATTAGAAAAAACTATACCATATTCAGAAATTAGAGTCTACATCTCATTAGCCAAGGGTTCAGTATTTAATGTGGATCATACTGGTTTCTCCTGTTTCTTTCTAGCTTCCATCTCTGCTGAACCTGAGGTCCAAACTTCTGAAATATGCATCACGGTAGACCGAGGTTGTGTAGAACTGCCCTAAGTAGCTACGAATATTTGGATGATTCATTCAGATCTATTTGAACAGCAATTTGCTCATATGCTGCCTGGCTGTTTATGCCTATACTTTGTGCATCTTCAAACTTCTGTAAATCACTCTTAAGCTAACTTTTTTTAAGTGTCTTTGTCAAACTAGGTCAGCCTTAACAATAGTTTCGGCTTCTTCGTCTTTCTGATTCTATGATATTGGTTAATCTTATCACATAGAAGACAAGAGATTCCAAAAGATCATTTAATCTTTTCAACATCTACCCAAGATTTTTCCAGCATCTTCCTATTATACTTAATGGGAGTATTACCAGGTACTTCTAAATGGGTTTGCAAATTGCTCAGTAAATGTAAGTTAGGAGAAATGCTGATAAATGGGGGCAATGACTAAAGTAAAATGTTTGTTATTGAAAAAGTCTGAAAAGGAATCCGTCATTTCTCTGCACAGATGCAGCTGAAAAGATTAATGTACAAAGGTATAGTTGGATATTTTTCTGTTTAGTTTCTGGTGTGAAGCCTGTTAATATTTTTCATTTGTCCATTTCCTAAAACAGAGACATTAAGGATCCTATTGTCTTAGTGAACTAATTTGCTAGTAGTTCCTGAGGTTGATATTAATAATGGTAGTATTATAATGTGATTGAGCACCTATAATCTGCCAGGCCCATATGAGGTGTGTGGAGGTGTGTGCATGTATTTGTGTATGTCTGTGCTTTTCCTTTGAAGTGACCAATGCTGAACCCCTGCTTCCATTTTACCAGAGAGTGAAGAACTAGGTCTATGACTAAGTGAGATTGGAAGAACATGACTTACCTTAACAGCTGCAACATATTGACAGGAATTTGAATACCACTAATATATTCTAGGGTAATGGCCAGACCTGAAATAATTTAACCCCGAATTTATTCTTACAAATGAAGCTTAAGAGCACAATGAAAAAGAGCCTTCATGCCAGATTCCAGTGCCCATTCCATGAATTAGCAGTTGTGTGATTTTTGGCAAGTTATACAAATTCTGTAGTATCTATTTTCCCAGTCAGTTAAATAAGAGTAATAACACCTGCTGCACAATACTTCTGTGAAAAACAGCTAATATAACATTAAAAGCTTTTGGCATGTTTTTGAAATATACTCAGCACTTAATTTCTTTTTGTTACTACTAGTAATATACATGTAAGATCTTAATACCTTAGGACAAAATTCTAATGTCGGTCAAAATGTTTGTCTTTATATATGTTTCATCCAGAATGGTTATGGCATCATCTAAGTTTTTTTTTTTAATTTTATAATAGTTGTAGCTTTTCAAAAAATGTTGCAAAGGCAGTACAGGGAGTTCATGTAGATCCCTTACTCAGTTCCCCTTATAGTTCATATCTCACATTATTATGGTCCATTTGTTACAACTAAGAAACATTTAAATATGACTCCTTAACCTCTTCTGATCGAGGAGAAATTTTCAGACTTTTTTTGATGACCTTGACAGTTCTAATGAATTATGGGTTACAATGTTCCTCATTTGCATTTGTCTTATGTTTTTTCTCATGGGAAGAGTGAGGTTATAGGTTTTTGGGAGAAGACCATAGAGAGAGGGAGTGTCATTCTCATAAAGTGATATCAAGGGTGCATACCATCAACATGACTTGTCACAGTTAATGTTAACCTTGACCACCTGGCTGAGATGGTATTTATCAAGTTTCTCCATTGTAAAATTATTCTTTTTTTTTTCCCTTTTCCATACAGTACTCTTTAGAAGCAAATTACAAAGAGCAACCCTTTCTGAAAGAGGAAGAAGAAAGTTAAGCTTTGACTCCATAAGGAAGTTAATATCTACATAAATTTGGAATTCTACCTAAGAGTGGTTTTTGTCTCTTCTCCCCCATTTATTTACCCATTTAGTCAAATACACACACACACACACACACACACACACACACACACACACACATACAGTGCATCTAAACTCTAATCATGACCTGGCATGTTTTAAAGTTAAGTTAAAGAGCTGATATAACCTTTGCTATAAGACCTTTTTATTGGGATGCCTGGTGGCTCAGCGGTTGAGCATCTGCCTTTGGCTCATGGTGTGATCCTGGGGTCTGGGACTGAGTCCCACATCGGGCTCCCCGCACGGAGCCTGCTTGTCCATCTGCCTATGTCTGTCTGTTTCTCATGAATAAATAAGTCTTTTTTTAAAAAAAAGACCTTTTTAGTGATAGTCTCTGTAAAATGGGGTGAAACTACTGAGGCAGGACAGGATGGACCTACAAAAAGTAGTTCGATATTAGGAAATACTGCTTCAAGGCTTTGACTCTGCTCACTAGCCAAGATAGCCTTGGTTAAATCAGTTTTCTCCTTGAAATTGATTTTTCTCATCTGTGAATGGGGCTATAAATACGCATTCCTCTATTGTAAAGTATCACATAAATATATAATATATATTAATGTGATATATATATTATATAATATATATAATTTATATATATAAAAACCCTTTGACCCTTAAAGACTTCAAAGTGAATATATAAAATTATATTTATAACTAGTCATATCAATCACGTCCATCTCCAATGTTTAAAGTGATGAAAAAAGGAGAAGTGATATAAATATGCATTTTAAAAAGTTTTTGTTTTAACTGTGAGTTATCCTATTAGAATTTTATCTCTGTGCTGGCATCTTTTTGCCGTCCTGATGTTTTCTCAGTTTGTTTTGATTTACAGTGTGCTGAATAACACCATAGTGGTAGTCAGTAGCCATATGTAGTTATTAGAATTTTAATTAATGAGAATTAAACAATTTAAAATTCAGTTCCTGCTCATACTAAACACATTTCCAGTACTCAAGAGCCATATGTGGCTGGTGGTTAGTGTTCCACAGCACAAATACAGAACATTTCCATCATCCCAGAAAGTTTTATTGGATGGTGTTGCCATCGAGGCTCACAACTTCTTTCCTCTTAGTCGTCCTGACCTCCTCCTCCTTACTTTCTGTCGTATGTCGGATTTCTTGTGCCACTATCCTCTGCTATCTTCTTCAAAAAGTTTATAGGACCCCTTGTCGAGTTCTTAGATGTACCCCTTTGTTCAAGGTCAGAACCCATCAAACAGCAGCAGCAAATACAATACTTACTGTCAGCAGTCCCATGAATTATTAATATATTTTCTTCTTTTAAGCCGTGAATATTATGTAGCACACTGGATGCCTATAAAGGAAAGCATAAATATCTATATGTATGTATATAAATCTACCTATATTTGCAATTTAACTGAATTTTTAGAATATACTCTTCTTTCTTCATTATTTTAAATGTGTTACCTGGTATGTACTTTCTTCCCTAGATGGCATACCAAGGTATCTTTCAGAGAATGCTGAGGCTGTGACCCAAGAAAACAGAAATTTAAGGATAAACTAAAAACCATTTGACTAGCATTATTTAATTTCTACATTTCATATTTAATTGCCATGCTCCAGTAAAACTGATTGAATCAGGGGGTGATAAATAGCTGAAAACATCTCTGATAGCACATGATAAATGAGCTCAATTGAGCTCCTGAGATTTTCTTTTTTACAAATCAATATATTAAGTCAATCTGTAGGAAGTACTCACCGTACAACTTCAAGTCTGTGATGGGTGCAATCACTGATCCACATTTAAAAAGCTTTTCATCTGATTTTAATATCATTGATGCAATATAGCCACCATATCCCTGGCAAAATTAAAAAAATATATATATATATATAGCGAGAATATATCAGTTATCTTTAGAGGTATTTTTAGCTTTTGATCACTGTTTGGTAATATACATAACAGAATGTCTTATAATGTCCCAGATATGAGAAAAGAATACACAAAGATCACTTTGTATAAATGAAAATTTTGAATCTAAATTTTTATAAAACAAGCTATTTTAATAACTTTAGGTAAAATATAAAATTAATTATATATTGCCAGTTTCCAGTGTTTGCTCTTTGATTTCATGTAGTATATCTGGGAACAACTCCAAATAACTCAAAGCTAGGGAAATATAGCACTTATTAAATCATATATCATTTCAACAAATCACACACACACATAGATTTAGTGAAATATTTATTAATGATGGTTATGTAGAATTAGGAATGTAGAATTAAATATTTGAACTCTTGTCATCGAGTGGTGCCTGGATAGCTCAGTCAGTTGAGCATCTGCCTTTGGCTTGGGTCATGAGCTCAGGGTCCTAAGATATTTCCCCACATCAGGCTCCCGCTCAGCGGGGAATCTGCTTCTCCCTCTCCCTCTTCCTCCCCCCCCCCCCGTTCATGCTCTGTATCTCTCAAATGAATAAATATTAATAAAAATAAGTAAAATCTATCATCGCAAATATAGATTCTGCTTTCAGTTGTAAGCTTTTTTTTTTTTTTAAGATTTTGTTTATTCATGAGACAGAGAGAGAGAGAGGCAAAGACATAGGTAGAGGGAGAAGCAGGCTTCACGCAGGGAACCCAATGTGGGACTTGATCCTAGGACTCTGGGATCACGCCCTGAGCTAAAGGCAGACACTCAACTGCTAAGCCACTCAGGCATCCCAAGTTCTACACTCCTAAATATTTGAAGGAAATGAGCTTGGTAAATAATCTTGCTAGTTACATGAGTTGGATTATTATTTAATTTTAAATATCCTCTTGCAGTTCCTTTGAACTAAGTTAATTATGAATATTTTTTTTAAAAAATAAAGATGTCCATTTTTCTTTTGTAGCCCATGATTTGACCAAGATAATTCCAGAGGAGATTTTAACAGTTTAATAGATTTAGGTTAAGGTAATGACCTCCTGAGTTATATATTCATTTTAGAAAATTTTTTAGCTATGCTGTGGGCAGTATTCTTCATCTTTTTGGCCATCAGAGTGTCCTGGGAGTTATTTAAAAAAAAACAAAAACAAAAACGATGACCCAGGCCTTAGCCTCAGCTATTCTGATGCAATTGGTTCATGATGAGGTCTACTTTTGAAAGATTACCAAGAAGAGTTTAGTGTAGTCCACTGTGATAGGAATCTGTTAGTCTCACTAAATTCTTGAGATGAGAAATACAAATTTCATTTATCTTATTTGGAACATTATTTAAATAGGATGATTAACATCAAAGTCCCAAATGCAAAGATTACTTAAGCATCTGAGAGAACCTATGTAAAGAGTAGCAAAATATGCCACTTTTGCCTATTGATTATTTTGAGCTGTAGACATTTGAAAAAGAACAAATGCAAGGAAAAGCTTTCTCTGAACTCCTCTTATCTGTCTAAAGACAGACCCTCTGAAAGGAACTGTTGTCATAGACCCTCTTCCTGGGAATTTCATCAATGAGGGAAGATTGATTTATTGTCACTAGAAATCCACAACACACCTAGAAAGACCATCATAAACTATCACTCTTCCCATCTCTTCCTCTAAGGGCCCATTCATCTTTCCTAACAACCATTCAGTCTCCTATCCTAAAAGGCCTACATCCTGCCCTCCTTTCCCTATTAAGGTGGTATTTAAGCCTGAATTCTAAGCCCACCTCAGAGAGTTACTCACTTTTCCCTGAGTATGTCTCATGCATGTATGTCAATAAACTTCTGTTTTTCTCTTGAGTCTTTTATTCAATGGTTCTCAGATAAGAGCTCAGAAAAGTAGGGGGGAAATCCTTCTTTTTTTGCATATGTCAATTTTGTGCTAGAATATTTAGCTAGTACCCAGAAGCTTGAGCAAAGCTTCTCCACCAATTGGGAAAAAGAGGGAAATAAAATTATTATAACAAATAAGGTACCACAGAGTGTCTTTACTCCTATCTTTTGAAAGATACAAAAATACCCTTAGGGCAGTAAAATTCAGAAGTATTAAGCTTAAAAGTGTTAAGGCATCTAAAGAAAGAAGTGGAGGAGAAAAAAATAGTCTCTCTCCTTCCGAGTTCTTGGCTGAGATGCCTATAATAAAAGATTATCGAGTAAAAAAATAGTTTATTAACATGTGTACCTCACATACACACAGGAAATACCTAGTGATGCTGAATAATAACTCCTGGAGGTCGCCCAAGCCAGCACCCCAAAAACCATCTTTAGCCAAAGACAAAGAGGTTGGAGGGAGCTCAGTTATGGGAAGTTACCAGGAAAAGAACTATAAACAAGGGTAAGGTTTGTTAGGGGGTGAGGTGGATTTAAGTCTGCTTTGGAGTCAGTTCCTTCTCTATTAATAAGAGTTTCTTAAAAAAAAAAAATTGTATTTATTCATGAGAGAGGCAGAGACCTAGGTAGAGGGAGAAGCAGGCTCCCTGTGGGGAGCCCAGTGACTCAATCCCAGGGCCCTGGGATCATGACCTGAGCCAAAGGCAGACGCTTAACCACTGAGCCACCCAGGTGCCCCCTAATAAGAGTTTCTTATGATTTAGAGTCAACCTTCTCATCCCAGTATAAGGAGGGAGACACAAATGGAGATTTCTTTTGTAAATGTAAATGTCTCTTACAAAAGAGTAATTTCTATTCTGTTTCCAAAGCTTCTCCTGTGTCTTAAAATAATCAGCTCAAAATGATCCTTATGCCAAAGAGGTGTATTCTAGGACAGCATATTCTGCTCCCCTCCAGAAGTATGCAGGGGTGGGGTGTGTTCTGCAAAGTAAGTAAGTAGCTATTATAGAGCAAAAGTATAGAGAGCCTCTAAAAGTTCTGTCCTTTAAAGAGAGCTTTTCCAGTGTATTGTTTCTTGTTCTTGGTCATGAAGGTATGACCAAGGTGTTGAAGCCAAGAGATTTCACATATTTCCCATGGGGCAACACTGTTCCCACAGTGAGAAATGGTCATCTCAGTTGCTAACTTTTCTGGTTCTAATTCCGCAATAGAATTAGAACAAATTTGATTATGATTTGGTTGTTTATATAACCTACTTTGAAAGAATAGCTGAATATTTCAATCCACAGAACAACTATCCATCACAATTTAATAATATAAATTAATACATTGGTATTATGTTTTTGTTTTAAATCCTGTTTTGTATAAGTCTCAGTATGATTATCTCTAGGAACTAAGTAGAATGGTGTCTTCCAACAGAGGGGCAGATTCTAGATCAATACTTGAGAGTTCATTCATATCACTTGGAGATGTTGTTAAATGCATATTATTTTAATTCAGTAGATCCTGAGTGGGGCCCAAGATGTTGCATTTTTAACAAACTCCCAGGGGATGCCTAGGCTGCTGTTCCATGTTTTGAATAATAAGTTCTTACAGTATAATAATATAACAAATATACCTACCCAAACCTCTCCCTAGCTTCAACCAGCATTCCCCAAACTAGTGGAGATTTAAATATATATATCAACGCTCTCAAAAATAATTTAGTTGTGGAGAATGGACTGTGGAGCTTTCCAAGTAATTCTAAAGTGAATCTAGGGTTGTAAATCATTGCTGCTGCAAAGGAGTTGCATTTTACTGTTTTTTTTTTTTTTAATATGAAAATTTGAGAATTAAGCTAAATAGTTTTTAAGAGTTACTGATAGCAAATCTGTTAAATAAAATTGTCTCTATAGTATTCAAAAACCTAATCCAAAATGTTGCTTTAATTTATTTCAGCAAAATACTTTCTTTTTTTTTTTTTAAGATTGTATTTATTTATTCATGAGAGACAGAGAGAGAGAGAGGCAGAGACACAGGCAGAAGGAGAAGTAGACTCCACACAGGAAGCCTGATGTAGGACTTGATCCCAGGACTCCAGGATCACACCCCAGACCAAAGGCAGGCACTAAACCACTGAGCCACCCAGGGATCCCCAGCAAAATAATTTCTACTTTTAAAAGAAAATCAACACTGGGAGGCATTAGAATAAATTGAATTTTAATTGCCCACCTTCCTCAGTACCATTTTATATTTGCTCACATAATGCAAGAGTAGATCATAAAAAAGTTCTAAGAAACCATATCCTGGAAAAGGGTAGGAATCGGATGTAAGTTCTAAGTAGACACAAGATGGTGATTTTAATTTTCAGAACAACTCTGGTCTATCGGGAAGATACCAGAAACCGTGGGTCATCATATTGACTTAGTCAGTTGGAGGGTGTTTTTTATTTGATAAGATCAAAAATAGTTAATGGAATAGGTTGTTCTGGTCAATTGTACATTTTATTGGTTTCTCAGTGGTCACATTTTTCCATTCATTGATATCAACTTTTCATTTGCATAGCATTTTAACTTATACAATTTTAACAAATTTATCTGTTAAATTTTTTTATTCAGTGGACCTAAAGTATAGAAATGTTTCCTGAGAATTTTTTATCTTAAAAAAGATATACCCGTGATGAAAGAAACTGAATCCAATAGATAGATGGATTTAGAGGAGCCAGGGGGTAGTGTCTACAGTAACCATTTTACTGAGAAATTACATTTTCATGCATCTTGTATTTTGAGATAATCGTTAGGTGACTTTTTTGAGTACTCTGAGAGTTAATGAATACAGTCAAAAACACTGACAGAACTGGAGAAAAATAAAAAAGTTCTTCCTAGCCTTAGACTTAAGACTCTGTGAACCACATCACTTATGGCACACAATGAATTAATGTAAAATAAAAATACTATATATATGTCACTAGTAACACAATTTATTGCATTGTATTATTTTACATTAAATCTTTTTGTTTATTTTAATCATATACATTTTATCACAGTTCTTACCATCCTGTCTTGATTTTTGTCCTTCATACTACATATATTAAAAGCTTCAAACCTTAGAAATGACTGCCACTATCAAGCCTTATGTCAATTGAGAATATATAAAAGTATAATAATTACCTCTTTAAGTCAAATTTTAACAAGCTTCCATATTAATGTTTGTACTTTTTTTTTTTTTACATTTCTCATATATCAATGTTTCTTGACTTCTCAAATTTCATAGTCCTAGGTCACATGATTTCCTAGTGAAATTTTCCCTGTTATACAAATGGAAATTGCTATCTCTTCTTTAATCTTGGGCACCCAATCTTACTCTCTGGTTAATTTTCCTGAATTGTTCTATGACTGACATTTTACATACTTTCCTAATTTTTAAAATTTGTTTTTTATTTCTTTCGTCACTAAACTAGGAATTCAAAAAACTTGTGTATATGTGTGATTGCCATATGTCCAGCACTTTCAAAAGTGGTAGGCACATAGTAGACATTTGATAAATGTGGAATTAATTTTATTCCCTATTGATGTAGCCTGATAATCACAGCAATGTCAGTTCTCCATATAATGTTATGGGTTTTCAATTTTGCCATCTATTCTCAATTCATGTGATTATATTCTTTTTTAATAAAAGAACATTTTCTAGTTTTCTTTAACTTTTAGATATAATTACTTGATGGAATGAACATTAATATTATTATACATTATGTGAGATTAGGTTGAGGTCTGGGGATAACTATATGAAGTTTTTTAAAAAAAGTACTACCTATCGGTACTGGTGGGAAGTACCTAAGGCAGTAATGCAAGGGATTTCATAACTCAAAGAAATACTGCTGAAAATTAATAAGGTAGACATTCAAGTCAGTAATTTAGGAACAAATGGTTTAAACAGTAGAAGAAAAAAAATAAGGATAGTAAGTGGAGAGATTAGTGAAATAGAAAAGACAAATTGAGAACAACTAAGCCAAAATATGGTTCATTAAAAGAGAGTTAGGCATGGAGGAGAGGGGTAGAAGAGAGACAAGCAGGGAGAACAAGAGCAATTAAGAGAAAATGTTCTAGCAAAGGCAAAAAAGGACTAATAAACCAAACTAGGAGTCAAATAGCACATTACCCCCACTAATGAAATGATTAAACATATAACAATATATACTGTGCTTCAAAAGCATAAAAATATATTAAACAGAAAAAAAAAATTCTTTTAAAAGTTCTAAAACTGACTCCAAAAGAAATGGAAAACTCTTAGTATTCTTGTCTTGATTAAATAAATTTAACATTACATTTTTCCAACAAAGGAAACAAAGCCTCCTATAGCTTTATAATCTGATGCCAAAAAAAGCATGAATCATAACTCCCCAGCCTATTTTATGAGTTTTGGATAACTTAGTTTGATACTGAAATTAAATAAGTATATTTTAAGAAAAAAAAAAAAAACTATGAGATCTATGAAGTCTTGATGCTAATGGCATTCCTTTTTTTTTTTTTTGATGAGAAAGCCACATTCTAAACTATAATTCAGTCACAGATATTGATTTTAATTTATTTAATTGAAATGGAATATTTTTCCATTTAAACTAAATCTAATTACATTTTACTTGTTTATATCCTATATCAGTCTTTTGTATATTTAGATTACCAAAATCAGTTACCTGAGGCTCATCAGCCCCCTTATAAAATGATAAATACAGGATTTTGAAAGTTTAAAACTGAGGCCTAGAACTTTATTTTCTCCTGGTTATGGACCAAAATCTGACTTTGTGGTTAACATGGACTTTCTAAGGTCTGTGCCCATACTTCTCTCACTGTTTTACCTGTCATTCCTTTATGTGAGCCTTAATTATAGTCAATTATTTTATTCATGTTCTTCAACTATGCTCTTCCTACTGACATTGGGCATTACACGAAAGCCTTCTTGCTCTCTGCTTGCTGAATGACTTTTACCATCCAGTTTATGTTCTACTTTCTCCATGAGGTATTTTACAACCTTCTGAATCTAAATTTCCGTAGTAATGAATATTTGTTTAGCTCATTTGATCATTTTAGACTTATTTGTGTGTGGATAGAGTCTTAAAATAAATAATCCCTAAGTCTGTTGTAAATTATTATATATATCAGGACCATTAAAGAGTAAAATGTTCTCCACTAGATGCACTTTTTTATGTGTGTGGTAAGAAACACTTTATATTTACTAAGTTAACCACTTTTAGGTGCACAGTTCAATAGTGTCAGATGTATTCACATTATTGTGAAACAGATCTCTACAACTTATTCAGCTTGCAATTGTGAAGTTCTATTACCTATTAAGCAACAAGCTTTCCTTTTCCCCTCTCCCTGGGCTACCACCATTCCACTCTGTCTTCATAAACTTCACTACTCTAGATATCTTATGTAAGTGGGGTCACACAGTTTGTCCCTCTGTGATGGGTCCACTTCTCTGAGCACAGGGTCTTCAAGGTTCATCCATACAATAGCTTTTGAGAAGACTTTGGTGTATGTACTTGTTAATTTGTCTAGCATTTCCATTTCTTTGGAATGATCACTTTATTACACATTTCCATTTTTTCATTAAAAACCTTTATTGTTTGGGCTTTAATCTATGTATTTGTACTTATGTCAGAGGGACATTGTATTGATCTCTTGAGTGTTACTGAGAACAAGAATAAAATAAAGCAAAGACATGATGCACTGCAGGTCTCTGAAATCAGGGAAGAATGGAAGTGATTTGTGATTATTTACATTTTATTCTTTTGTTAAATGTCTTTTCATATACTTGTCAGTGAACACCACTAAAATTTATGCCCCAGTAAAATTATCAGTTATTCCTGTCATGTATCTTTGGGTTCATTTATGGATAGTAAAACATCTTTTATGTTTAAATCCATGCACACCAATAATTTTCCTTGTTTCTAACTAAAATAATACTAGATCTCCTTCCTTTCATCTTAGTATCCATTATAGTGTCTAGCCCAGTGATAGGGATAAACTAGCTGCCTAGTAAGTATCTATGTGGCATCTCTTTCCCTACTGTGAAAATGATGTTTAACCTGACATAAAAATTATTGCAATGAAATATATCATGCAGAAAACACTAAAGACATAATTATGCATATTGGTCATCTTTCCATTTCTAAGCCCTGTCAGTCTTCCCTAAGGCTATGGTACTTGATTCTTTTATAGAGAACACCCTGCCACAAGAGGGTTGTAGGACTGGCTCCCTCTTGTTATTTAGATATCAGCCTAAATACCATTTAATCCATGGGATCTCACTTGACTGCTTAATCCAATAACATTGACCCTTTTTAGAGTTAACTTTTGTCCACCTATTTTTTTCTTATAAGACTTATATGAAACTATGTTTTTCATTTATGTGTTTATGTTTTCTCCTTTCTAAAAGGTAAGCTTTATGAAACCCTATTTTTTTGTTATTCATTATTGCTATACTTCTAATACCAGGACCAATTAGATAATAAATAGTTGCTGCATTAATAAGTGACTGATGTACACATTATTAATTATAATATTACATTTTAAAGAATAGTACAGAGAGATTTTAGTAAAATGAAGAAACTAGGCACAAATACAAACTCATATAATACACATTGTGTGTGTATATATATATATGTACTTTATATACATAAAAATATAGAAACATTTCTTTTTCTTTTTTTTTTTTGAGACATTTCTATTTACCTTTCCAAAAATGCTTAATCTTTTGGAGTCAATGTATGGCTGTTTCAGTAAAAATCTGTAAGGAGAAAAATAACACTTATATTTTGAGTCAAATACACATGGGAATTCATTCTTGGCACTCACACACATGCACACAAAGAAAACCAGACCTCCAAGTAGAAATAATTTAGTGATTGGAGTTCTATTTATGTTCAAGGATCATATATTCCAAAACCTTGCTACTCAAAGTGAAGGTACAGTTGTTTGTATATCACCTGGCAGGTTGATACAAATGCAGAATTTGGGGCTCCATTTCAGACCTACTGACATACATTTTGACAAATCCTAGTCAATTTCTGTGTATTGTTTTGAAGAACCTACTTGATTTTTTGGTCACTCATGCCACCATGGGAATGGGAATGGTATCTGTGAAGTTCAAGAATTGCAGTTAATTGGGAAATAATAGACACTGTAGATTATTGTAAATAAATAGTAGAGTGGTTTAATTAAGGTCTCTCCCATTTTTTAGGGTGGGAGGGGCAGAGAGAGAAGGAGAGGGAGAGAATCTTAAGCATACTTTAGGCCCAGCACGGAGGCCAATGCAGGGCTCAACTTCATATCCCTGAAATCATGACCTGAACTGAAATCAAGAGTTGGATGCTTAACTGACTGAAATACCCAGACACCCCAAGGTCTCTCCCAGTTTCATAAATTCAAAATAAATTTTCATTCCGGGGGTAGATATATGATAATTATTTTATATGGTGCTAAGAGTGAAAAATACTTGAAAAAATGATATAGTCTTTATGACTTAGAACTTTCCATTCAGTAAAGTAAATTAGTATTAATGTATCATATACCTAGCTTCTGTCATTATAGGAAAAACAGGAAAATGTGCACCCACTTACTTCACAGCTGCTATTTGGTCCTTTACTTCCACTGAACCTAACCTTCGATGAATCTCCTGCAAAATTTTCAGGCCCTGGAATCCACTTCCTCTGCCATCAAATCGTGCCGTGATGACATTATCTGTGTCAACAAGTACTGAATCCCAGTCAATATGGAACTTATCTGTAACCAGCTGGCCTCCTGGTTCTTCATCCCTGTAAATACCAACACATTGGACCAAAACATGAGGCAAAACAATTGGCAATGTGGTAGAAAGTTTAACTTTCACACTTAATATTTAAAAAGTTTGGAAAAGACCTATGTGGGTTATTAAAATTTCTGTTAATCCTTCATAATAGACCTGAAAATATAATGCTATTTTCCTTTGTAAAATTTCAAATGAAAAATTCTCTAATGGGCTGAAAAAATGAAAAAAAAAAAGATTTGAAGATGTTCTAAGAGAATATTTTAACCATTTTTCAACTGAGAGAACTGAAGAAACATACATTCACTTTTCATAGGCATTTCTTTTTTTAATTTTTTTTAATTTTTATTTATTTATGATAGTCACAGAGAGAGAGAGAGAGAGAGAGAGAGAGAGAGAGATAGGCAGAGACACACACACAGGGAGAAGCAGGCTCCATGCACCAGGAGCCCGATGTGGGATTCGATCCCAGGTCTCCAGGATCGCGCCCTGGGCCAAAGGCAGGCGCCAAACCTCTGCGCCACCCAGGGACCCCTTCATAGGCATTTCTAAAGAATGATAATCAAGTTGACATACTGGACCACTTTATTGAATTTCTTCCAGACATTGTGTTTTAGAAATATCTTGCAGATGGTATACAATGCCTAAAGGATCTAATAGAGATCAGAACCAGTTATGGAGACTTAATAATTGTTTATTAACAAGCATTAAAAAAGACAACAGACCCAAAATGAAGTGTCTTTTATAAAATTCCTCCAAAACTTAATACCTAACCTAATTGCAATGTCATCCTCTCCCATGAGTGGAATTTTAAACCAATCGCTTTGAAATTTCCTGATCTGTACTAGTGAGGTAATCTACATGTTAAGACCCCCTCCCTCTCCTGGCTCCCAACTTCCCCCTTAAGGGAAGGTGACCTGGGCTGAAACAATCTTTTGTTTTCTTTTGCTAAAAGCCTTCTGTTCCATCCCATTTCTGCCTATAAAATCTTTCCATTTTTTACAAGTCCATGGAACTTCTATTTGCTGAATGGGATGCTGTCCAAATCATGAATCATTGAATAAAGTTAATTAGATATTTATATTACTCAGTTGAATTTTGTTTCTTAACACAAGGAGTGAAAAGTCCTAAAGAATTTCTGACACCAAAGAAAATACTACATTAATATTCCCTGATTTTTTTTTGTTTTGTTTTGTTTTTGTTTGTTTTTTTTTTGTGATGGAATTCTCACTAACGAGAATTTAAGCATATATTGAGGAAAAATTACTTTGTATCACCAAAGTTAACAAAAAAAAAAAAAAGAGATGCATATATTTGAAAAATTTGAAAGCTAGAAGTAAAAAAGGACACACAGATTATAAAGCATGAACTTTGTCTCTCAAAGGGTAGGGTATACAATCTTAAAAAGTCAAATTACAGTGGTACAATGGTATCCTCTTTTCTAGAATATAAAAAAGCTAAGACAACAGCCTCTCATAAAATCAGATTTAGATCCAAACCTAGACATAGTTCAAACATGCATTTATTTGTCCTTGTGATAGATTTAAAGATCATCGAGCATGCAAGGTTCTGAGAAAATCTCTAGTTTTATTTGAGCTGCATACCAGAAATCTTCACCCTATTTACTCTCCTGTAAAGACCCCAAACTCCCTTGGCTGCATTATGTAAATATGTTGCTGAGAAGCACCAGTACATACCAATACACAAAATAATCCTCATCAACGGGCTTTTAACATTATCAGATTTGCTAAAGAAAATAACTTCTAGGCAGCAAATAGAATTGAACAGATACAGAGGCTGTGTGAAACCCTTGAGTTAGGTAAAGGAGGAGGTAGGGAATGGGACAAAATATAGGACAACTAAAATTTACTGGATGCTGTTATCGGCTATGTTTTGTCTTTCGAAATCCATATGTTGAATCTCTAATGCCTACTGCCTCAGAATGTGACTGTGTTTGGAGATAGTGCCTTCCCAGTGGTCAGTTGAAATGAAGATATTAGGGTAGGCTGTGACCCATCTGACTGGTGTCCTTACAAGAGAAAATTGGGATACAACAGAGATCTTAAAGACCTGAACCATGCAGAAGAAAGATCCTGTGAAGAGGCAGCAAGAAGGAAATGAGCTGCAAGCCAAGGAGAGAGGTCTCAGAAGAAAAACACACCTACTGACACCTTGCTCTTAGACTTCTATTCTCCAGAACTGTGAGAAGATACATTTCTATTGTTTAGGATAACCAACCCTGGTAAGCTAATACCAATGTCTTTTGTGGCTTAAGTACTTAAGATCTGTTATTTTATTTACTCTTCACTACCGAGATTTATGTAACCTTTCTGGGGAATAAGTTGTCTTTTGTGTGGCTTATAAGTGTGTTATTATTCCTGTACTATAAGTACACTGTGCCATCAAAGTGTCTTAGTCATGATCTCCCCCCATCCTCTAAATCACACAATTAATGGTGACCCCATGATCCAAATCTAAATCTGTATTGTCCTTCTGTGGTGTCTGTGATCTTTAGCTCTTGTAATTTTATTTTTTAATTTTAATTTTTTAGTTTTTGCAACATTACCTCTTTACCAGATTATTGCAAATTGTTACTACACATATGCACGTGCTTGTGCCTAGAATTCTAATTGTCTATTTCAGAACCTAAGTGTGGAGTTGCTATTTTTTCCAGATTCCCAGGTGACACTGATACAACTTGTCTGTCATTTGAGAAATATCATGAATCATTATGCCTGGCACATTATGCCTGAACACTGAAAATTCTATTGAACTAATTCTTTTCAGGAAAAGTAGACTCATGTGAGGTTTAAAATGGAAGGACCTTTAAAAGCCTTCAGTTTACATAAAGATACTATATTTTGAAGCTTGGGGGATTTATTGCAAATATTAGAGAGTAAAACATGATCCACAGAGAATAAGCTATAATGATTAACTTCAGTTTTTAAGCTGAATAAAAATATGGCTATCTGAGTCACAGCTTTACTCTGAACATGGATAGGCAAGACACTAAAACTCCAAGATTCAGTTTCCTTATCTTTAATGATGGCAAGATAGTCTTGTTTTCCTCAGCTTTGCATGCATAAGTGACATAATTAATATATTTGAAAATACTTTGTGAATTATAGTAAGCAATTTAAGACAGTTATTAAATTCATGAAACAATAGAAACTGTTACTATTCTTTTGTTTGTAGCCAGTGTTGCTTATTTTGAGCATATTTCCTTGCAGTTAGAAATGGAGAACTGAAAAAAAAAAAAAAGCCTTGGACCAATTGTCCAGAAATTAAACTGGGCAGTGTCTATGGATAAATGTATTGTCATGTCATATGAGATATTATGTCAGATGGACTTCTAATATAAAAAAAGTGTAATCCACAGATCCTTTGGAGTGATTATTAGAGTGTTGTCCATTATTAAGGCAGAATTTTCTAGTCTAACACTGGTAGCAGCTCTAAGGTAACATTATAAAATGTTTTGTTGATGTAGAAGATATAATTTTCCAATGAACTTATTGTTCACAGCTATTTAATGAGTTCAAAGCTGAATTAAGTGTAGACAAAATGTTAAGTCACAGATATTTTATGACATTTTAAAAATACAGTTTAAAAGCATGTCTTTCAAGCTTAATGATTAATAAATAGTTGTAGATTTTTATAAACAAAAGCCTTCAATCTCTTACTAAGGCTTGCAAAACCCAGAGAAAACATAGAATTCTGCACCATAGAATTCTGTATTTTCTCTAAAGGGCCATTTTTAACTTTTCAACCTGTTTTTACAAGTTTTCAGTATTAGAATACACAATGATATCAGTGCATTACCAGCCAATGACTTTAACACATTTTTCCATCTAGTTGGGTTTGTTGTTCTATTTTGGTGCATGCTACAGTCATATCTATTTCAAGATGAGTTATGAAAGAATATGAATTGGTTATGTAGAATTGGCAAGCTTCAATTTATTTGATTCCTCTTTGACATTCTGAATGTCATCTTCATCTCTTAAAGCTCTAAGTGTTTATTATTTTTAAAAATTTTAATTCAAATATAGTTAACATACAGTGCTATATTAGTCTCAGGCATATAGTCATCTTCATCTTTTTTTACTATGGTATTTTGTTTTACTCTGTTTCAGAAATTTCTGGGGGTCCATTGAAAGGAGGGTATTTCAAGGCTGAGAGTAGGGACATACAATTTTGTTGAAGGTTGTGGTAAAAGACAAGTCCACCTGTTCTAAGCAGTGGAAAGACTGTAGCAACATGAAATGTGTATTTTATAACACAGGCAGCAAAATTAAGACTGAACTTTTCTTAAGAGTTAAGGTCTTAGAAGGCAGTCTTCATTTATTTCAAAACCTTCAGCACTAAGTGTGTCTGTATGGAGAGTTCAGGATATGAGCATATAATAAAATATAGAAAAGAAAGATGAGTAAACACATAATATCCAAAAGGCCTTTAGAATGACAAAACAATCTTTATGACTAACCAAAACACCATCTATACCAAAATTGAATTCAAGCGAACACCAGCTAAAGCGTGCAGACTACATGCTTGGTCAGGTTCACAAATTGCTACTTAAATCCATGTAAAGAGAACTGAAGACCTATGTTTTGGTCCTGACTTGGTTAGGATATGCTGAGTTACCCTGAGTAAATTATATGCTGTTTTTATTTTAATTTTTTTTGTAATAAAATAGTTTTATGTTGTAAATAGTTAAGATAACCTGCAGTACACTTTAGAAGTCTTTTCCTAACCAGTAAAACTTGGTTACAATAGATGGAAGGAAAATACTTTTGAATGAGTACACTTTCCTTGACTAATCTATTGCATGGCAAGATTTCTTTTCCTATGTGGTAGAACTTTAAAATTGCTATACTAACAGCTGTGTATCTGTCCACTGGGGTGTGGAAGGGAAGGGGCATAGGGGACTTAGTCATCTGCTGGATGATTCAATAGAAGGTGAGTTTGACATAGGACATTTGCCTTAAACAATATTTGTCTTGCCTTAATCTGAAATTTATTTAATAGAAATTTATAGTTAGTGATGGTTTGGTTGTAGCATTAAGTTTGACCTCTTTCAAGCAATACATGCATAGAGATACATACATTGGCTAAGAGCTTCTTGACCAATTCCTTCTTTTTCTCATTTTAAGATCCTTAGATTTCTTCTCATGGATGGATTGCCCTACATACAGAACAGTAGAATGACTTTTCTCATATATTTATTAACTACAACATGAGAAATAACATTTTTTTTCCTGTCAGAGAACTATTTCTCATCCACATCCCTATCTATCTTCACTAGGAATATCACTTAATATCTGCAACTTTCTGATCCTGTGGTTTGTTTATAATATAATTTCTGACTGAATATCTTTTTCCCCCTGAGTTATAGGGAAGTATTTGATAGGTCAAGGTTATTCAGGGTTCTGCCTAGAGCCATTCTTATACTGGCAAAGCCTGTGTTTCTGGTGGTGGTTATGATAAGGCCTAACTGATAATATATACAAAATTAGGCTTATCAACAAAATTCTCAAATTATATCTTTAACACTTGTGTCCATATAGTTGAATTCACAGATCCTGTTCAGTATTAAACCTTTTAGAAAAATGGCATTAATCCACTGGGATTAGGAATTACAGGGATGTGGGGTGCCATCCTGGAAAAGGTATGGCTGTGATTAGGCACTAAAGCTGAACAGAGATCAGACTGCCCTCCAGGTGGACTTGCATGATCACTACTTGTGGACCATGCTTTTGTACTGAAACTGTGAACCTTAATGATAGGCTTAGTTCGAAAATTGTACGTTTAGGCCACTTAGTTTTGAATTTCTCTATCCTTGTGTGTTTTCATATGCTTTTGGGGGGTGGTGTAGAGTTCACGTTCACATGTTTCTGTTGTACCCGTGTTAAATGACTTAAATTTTGTAAAGCAAACTATGAAATAAAACTTATCCACTGGGGGGAAAAAAAAACTGAGTTGAGCCCAGATCCAGTGGCTTTAGCGAATTTAGGTAATTCCTGAGTCTTTGTAAAACAACAGTCAAGTTTTTCTTCTTTTGTTGGGCCTAAGGAAAAATTCAGTTGCATTAAAAATCTTCTACTTTTTTTCTGGATTATATAATTTGTGACATCGAAATTAGGTCTTCTTTCTAAGTCATTTTTTTCCAGTAAGCTTTCCTTATATTCAAAAAGCTATTGAGACACATAATTTAATGGTTTTTTTCTTGATCAGAATTTGGATCTCTGAATGTGGGAGGCAAAAAGGGATCTTTTCATCCTTTCCCTACTCCTCCACTCAATCTCTCCCCTTTCCTCCTATTTGTTAATAGAATAAGCTTCCTCATATCAGGGTCACTTTCTGTCCCTGATTCTTCCTTGTTTTGAAAGGAATTCAGTCATATTTTTCTTTGATATCTCTTGAATAAAAGCCAGAGATTGTAGCCTTAGCATGACACAAAAACTGCATAACAATTACCATTAATGAAGAAAAAGCAGAATCCAGTTCATTAAATCAAGTTATTTCTATTGTAGGATGCCAAAAAAAAAAAAATGAAGAGCTTATCAGAACGCAGGTTGAGATACTGAACAGCATGGTTATTAATGAGCCAGCTATAAAACTCAAAAATGGACTGTTAGTATTATCCACACAAAATTAACCTCAGGATAAACATCTTAGCACATGAAAATATTGGAAGAGAACCAACAGCAAAGGGCCTCAGGGATATCTCACAGATAGAAATTGTGCAATAAAATGGGAGCCAGTTCCAAGCTCCTAATCATCTCTGCTCTCAGAGTCTTACTACATTAATTCTTACCCATTGGCCAGTTTCCATTTGTGATAATTTCTGACAGAGTGGCTGAAGCGGTAGAAAGAGAAGGGGGTTTGGTGATATTTACCTTCAGTTGCTGGGAATGACTATATCATTCATCACTGAGGTAGACCAGCATTTGTTCCACTGCTTTGGATCTCTTTAGAGAGGGCCAGTCAAAAGTATGTTTAGCACATTGTATTAACAGATCAAGAACAGGAGAACTGGCCTTATGCTACATGTGTATATAACTGTTATGTAAATCTCTTATACAGCAGGTCTGCTTTAGATATTATAATACAAAATATTTTATATGTTGGCTTAAAAAACATAGGAATTTTCCAAATAAAAATAGAACAAAGCATGTGTATCTTAAAAAAAAAAAAAAAAACAGCAGCAGCAGCTGACCATCTCCAAAACAGTGTCCTATTTTTTCATTTTCTAGTGGAGAATACAATTCCCCATGGGACTATTGCAAATGTTAACATGGAGGCAAATAATACATGGGCTATATGTCAGGGATGACAGTGGGTTTCTAATATAGGAAAGTATGACAGTTATATACAAACTTTGAATCTGCATGTTATCCTCAGTGGGACATTATTCCCCTTCAATAATATGTGGTGGTTATATGATACATTGTGTTTTTCCTAATTATGGAATCTGGATTCTAGAAGCCAATCAATTTATCAACTGGAAAATATGCCTGCATAAATGCAGGTGATACTCAGTTTACTTTATGTGTTAGTTAAATAGAAATACTAATGAGTGCTAACTATGGACAGTTATTAGAAGAACCATTTTACAATTTAATAAACTGAGACACAGGTAAAGCAACTGTAAACCATAGATGAATAACCCAGATAGATCTTTGAGAGAACACAATTATAAAAGTAGACCTCAGCAAAACATTAATTTCCTATCTTTGACATATAAATAATTACATTCTTAACTTAAAAAGATTTTAGAATTCTTAGCTGAAATAGAATTAAGAAAATAAGATTTTGAAAGCCTTATTATTATTTTTTTTTTACCAAGTTCTAACTCTGGGCCTTTTCCTGAATTTATATAATATCTTTTTAATGTTTCTTACCCCTAGAATTGTTTAGAGAAAAGTAGTAAAAGTCTGAAAATGTACCTTTTGGCTAAGTGTTAACAACTAGTAGATGTCTGACAGGAACACTCTACCAACTACTTCTGATTACAGCATCTGCCCAAGCACTCATCGGACTATGAGAAGAAAAGTAAAATGATGTGTAAATATTGTCTGGTAAACTGAATGATATATAGATGATTTCCCCATGAATATCCATATAAAGATATATATGTTATGTTTACATATGTCATACATATATGTCTATATATGTATAACACTTTTTTATACTTTTCATTCTTAAAGATGCAGTTGGTTCTGTCCAATATGTGTTCATTTGGTATGATATATTTCATGTGATGGATTAAAAGGGAAATAATGCCAACATAGATTTCACTATGGTTTTGGCACAGATTTTCAAAGATGTTAATATTTGAAGATAGGGAGATACTTTCTTACAATGAAAGTGAAAGCTTCAACAATATATTAAGAAAAAAAATGAAAATCAGTAGAATCACCTTGATTTAGGGAAGTTATGGATGGCATAGTAGCTCTCAAAATCACTAGGTCCCTCTATGTTGGGCTCTTTGGTGACAACTGAGAGTTCTAATTATAGAGTTAGCAAAGCCATGGACTAGAATAAGCAGTGGATGAAGGGCACACCTAGATCAGGTTTATAATTTTTTTTAATTTTTTTTTATTTATTTATGACAGTCACACACACAGAGAGAGAGAGAGAGGCAGAGACACAGGCAGAGGCACCGGGAGCCCGACGTAGGACTCAATCCCGGGTCTCCAGGATCGCGCCCTGGGCCAAAGGCAGGCGCCAAACCGCTGCGCCACCCAGGGATCCCAGGTTTATAATTTTGATTAAAATAATATGATAAGAAATGGCTAGAAGAGAATGCCCTCAAAGAGGAAGTGCAAATGCCTACTTCCATGCTGAAAAAAAAATACAGTAATTCTAGGTAAAAATGTTATTTATGATTTAACCCTACAAGTATTTTAATAGGCATATTACTGTTTATGGTTTTGTTTTGAAAGTTTAATAGTTCTGAGTTTCTTCCCCAGTCTCATTTCTCCTAGATATCCTATAAATTTTAATGTGTGATCTTGTTTAATACTTATTTCTTTGGAATATACATGTGATGTTATAAGAGACAGGCCTTTGCTTCTGGCAGAGCTTCTCATTGTCACTGACACCCCTTAACTCTGCTTTGCCTATATGCTGCATAGCTTTATATGAGTCATAGTACATTTTTATATTTGAATCAAACAGGAAGAAGGGATAAGAGACTCCTTGAATAATGTGTCATTGATGTACTCTAACTTGGGGTTTTGTTGGATTACCAAGGGAGAAAGCACAGTATCTCATCATCTCTAGTTAAAATTTTCAAGGACACATTAAATTACTAACATTTAATATTCTGTCATGGATTTTAGAAACAAAAATCATTAAACTACAAAAAATAATGATTTAAATAAAAGTGTATTTTTACATTTATGACCTAATATATGACCACTGAAACTTTAAAAACAGAGTAAATTAGCAAGTATTTCTTATGAAAAGCATTTTGTAGCATACCTTTATATATAAAACATACCTGTAGGTTTTAAACAATATCATTCATGTGAAACTATAATTCATGCCATTCATATGAAATCATTAATATCTGTATTAAGAGAGGAAGAGAGCTAAAATGGTATAAATATCAAAGTCATAGAAGTGAATTATATATTTTTCTCCCTCTATGTATAGATCTGTCAATTTAAAAGAATCATCAAAGAGAATATGATAATTTTTACATTATATACACATTTTGTAAATTTATAATTTTTTTCATGTGTCACCTTCTCAAGACCACCACCTTTGCGTACACTTTTAAATAGTACTAGGAGATTAATACTGACATTTACGGTGCATTATCTATAGATTGTGAAAGAACAAGGTCCAATTTGTTCAAGGTTAAATGGAACAACAATAGCCTTCTCTCCTTCCATTACCTAGATTGAACGCCACTGTCTTTTCTTAATCATTTCATCTGCATTTCACTGTGGGTGAATTTTTCATCTGCTTAAATGTGGAAGGTTTAAAAGAATGAGAAAAATCAGAAACTTAAAATTTAAGTTTTGACCTGTATTACATGACAAAGCAATAATAATAACACTTTAAGGCAAGTACTAGCTATCTCTCGTCTATATACATTCAATATATGTGTTAGTTTTGTAAGAACTGAGAGTGAACTATATATTTGGCATCAACAGGTGGAAGGTCAAATAATGTTACAGGTTTTAGAATATATGCATCTTTTGGGAAACAAACTTCTGACCATCTCAAAAGTATATGAATCCACAAAATAAATGATGGATATAAAGATTTTTCAGAAAGTGAACATTTTAGTTGGAATTTTATGAAATAGTCTGGGTGAGAATTTTATCTCTCATGTGGAATATCTAGAAACTTAATCATGCATCTTATGATAATTATTTTATACCAATGAACATGGTACAGGTGGAAAAGTCTACATCCTAGAGATTATTATAAATTTAACTGGGAAGAAAAAATCTCTAAGAATTTTGTTGTACTGAAGTCTCCATTGATTCTGGTCAGCATTTTTGATAATTTTCCAATAAAAAATTAATCAATGGGCTATGCAACAAGATAGAATTAAGTAATAAAAAGAGCAGCTTTTTGATCCAAAAAAGAAAGAAATAAAACTTGGGTTCCAACCCTAATTTTATCCTGCTCAAAATCTTAGAGATAATATACATGACCTATTTTAGTCACAATTTCCTTGTGTTAAATGAAGACAATGATATTCATCTTGCATGGTTTCTGTAAGGTTTAAAGGTCATATCTCCACATCCTTAAAATTATGTCCCTTATCCAATAAATTATTATTTTAAGATGCTCAATAATCAAATGTTAAAGAGAAACACTGAAAAAGTAACATGAAAATCAATTATTAGGCATTATCCAGGAAGATTATTAGGGAAATGAGAACTGCACCTCACATTTTTCTAAGTGGGAAACTACACGGCAGAGAAATTAATTTATTCAAAGACTGAATTTAAACACATTATAAACTTTCAAATCATTTATATCTCCCTCATTCCCTATCTTGATTGATTCATTCCCAGTGATTAACTCAGGGTTGATTGATTTGTTTGACATTCATTCATTTACTCATTCATTCTGTCAATATTTCCTGAACACAAATAATGTTTCTGTCAGTGTTAAGGCAAAATAATACAAAAGGAGTTCTTATAAACAAGGAATTTATAGTTAATAAGATAGCAAAGCAAATATTAAAATCTGGTGTGGTTATATAATAGAGGTGTGCATATAATTTGAGGAAATACATTTGTAATTGTTAAGGGAAATTTTTCCAGCACGTTAAAAAAAAAGTACTGAAAGACTAAAAAAACACATAAAAAAGCACAGAGGAATGATCTAGAAATTGGTATTTTCTTCATTAAAGCAGTTTTTAATTTATTTTTCATTTTCTGTTTTTTAAATATCTAGAGACTGAATCTCTACTAGGGGGTAGGTGGAATCAGATTAAATCAAGAGCTACATTTTCAGATATGGATCACACAAAGTTCACTTTAGCATCAGAGTGGAATAACACTAAAAGATGATAGAGCAACAAACTTCAGAAAGGAAGTGTAGGTAGAGAGCAGAGTGGCAGATTGGAGTTGACTTATCCAGATATGGTGTCTACCTGTACAGGGCTTCAGAAGAAGAGTGTGGGCTCCTGGACAACCCCACTGTTTCAAAGATGAAGGCAAGATACTGAAGTCCCATGAACATGTTATTAAAATTGTAAACAATATCCATATTGTTTGTTGAAAGGAAAGTATGTTCATGAGAACAAGTAATGATATTATCTTGATTGTTGGACATGAGTGGCTGGATAATTTCTCTCACTGCATATGTACCAATTAATTATATCCTGCTATTTAACAATATAGAAAAGAGCTGACAAACAGTTCACTTCCATCTAGATGACCAAGTTGTAGTACTTTGATATGCATGACATTGAATGCTGAAATTATCCAGATAAAAATGAATCATGATCTCCAGTTAGAATAACTTAGTGGAAAAACTAATAGTGATCGTATTTATATGTCTTCATGGTTGTAGCAAACAACCTTTCATTTTTAATAATACTATATCTGTCTGGATTGTGTCCTACCATGTTCTAGCCATTTAGGTTCATATGTATTTATCAAATAAACACATGTAACTGTAGGCTATTTCCCACATAATCTGTAGTCTTGCATCATAAAAGAAAGATTAGTAAATTCTTATAGGGTTTCTCTATGTATGCCAGGCAATATGGAGACACACTTAACAAATCTAAAAAAGAATCATAGATTTCAAGATGCATGCAATCTTTTATCTCCCCACAGCCATTGGCATAACTTCTTGCACACGAAAGCAACATGTAAGTGTGTTATTCTAAATCACATATATGAGTAGAAAATAAGAATAACAAAAAAACAACAATTCAAGGTGATAAATGCTGAAATGGATATAGATACATATAATACAAAGATGAATATAGACTACTGGGTACTTCAGGGCTCCCTCTAATGTTAGACTAGAGAAAGACAATTAGCTATCTGAAGGGAGAATAGAGTAGGAAAGAAAAAGGAGGTCATGACCCCATAGAGACTACTGTAAATGGAGGTCACTGGGATTTATCTGTAATAGTAATGCTTCACAGATTTTCTATTACAGTAAAATATTCTGTTGCCATTGATTCACTTTTACTTTGAGGATCACAAAATTAGGTTTGGGTTTCAGAAAATGTGGCCACAGAGAGGTCCTCAGAAGACTATTTCTTCTGAGGTTCCTTAAAGATTTAGTAGAAAGGGGATTCCAGATTGTCAGAGGCTACTTTCTTCAAGGCCCATCTTCCTTCCAGCTACTCAGGTATTTGCTGCAGCCTGTCTCCAACTGATAAATTCATTATAGAATTTCCTGGATGTAAATCCATCTGTATAGGTGAAGAAAGGACTTACATAGTCTGTCAGGTAAGTTGAACATGAAAGTCTGTCAGGTACTAGATAGACTGCACAGAATAGCAAAAAAGTAGTGACACCAAAATCACTAAATCATCTCAGCCTCATTAAAATAATAGTAACTTTATTATTTCTAATCATCCATTTAGAAAAAAAATTCAATTATGCTTTCTTTTTACAGTGGGGATTCCATTTGTCACTGAAAACATGTCTAATTTTAAGAGAGAAAAAACAGACCTTTAAATTATAAGCAACCTATAAAAACAAATAAAAAGTCATTTTTACCCACATAGATTTACAAGCATAAATATATAAATATTTCAGAAATGAAAAAAGCTTAAAACACTAGACCACTTTATTTAAAAATAAAGTAAAAAAAATCCTCAATCTGACATAAGTCATATTCTGCAAAACTTCTGAGAATTTACCTCTGAAAACAAGAAGCTTGGATAAATTAATATTTGCTCTAATCAGCATATACAAATAAAAATACTTTCATTTTTCCCTTTATCAACCAAAAGAATAGCAAAGAAAATTCTATAGGATTGATTAGATTATTTATCTGCTTTCATAATAAATGTCTGTTATATAGCCATAGGTGCTAAATTATACATTACATATTTCTATTGATAATTTAGAAAATATTTTTTATTTTTAAATTGTATATTATGTGAAAAACAGCTTTTAAAGAAAATAATGCCTACTAGGTCATCTTTATCCATAATTTTTTTCATAATTATTTTAGTGGTCTTTGACATTTTTATTTTATTTAACTTTTTCATTTTAATTGTAATATAGTTAACATACAGTGTTATACTAGTTTCAGTTGTATGATATAATGCTTCAACAATTCTATACATTACTCTGTGCTCATTATGATAAGTGCACTCTTTAATTCCCATCCCTTATTTCACTCATACCCTCATCTATCTATCTCCCTTCTGGTAAACATCAGTTCTCTATAGTTAAGGGTCTATTTCTTGGTTTCCCTCCCTCCCTCCCTCCCTCCCTCCCTCCCTCCCTCCCTCCCTCCCTCCCTCCCTCCCCCACTTTGTTTTGTTTCTTAAATTCCACATGAGTGAAATCATATGGTATTTGTCATTCTCTGATTGACTTATTTCACTTAGCATTGTCCTCTCTAGTTCCACCCAAGTTGTTGCAAATGGCAAAATTCCATTTTTTTATGGCTCAATAATATCACATTGTATACCATCGTATACCATATCTTTATCCATTCCTCTATTATTGGAAACTTGGGCTGCTTCCATAATTTGGCTGTTGTAAATAATACTGCAATAAACATAGAAGCGCATATAGCCTTTCAAATTAGCATTTTGTATTCTTAAGGTAAGTATCCAATGGTGTGATTACAGATCAGAAAGTAATTTTGTTTTTAGTTTTTTGAAGAACCTCCATACTGCTTTCCAGAGTGGCTGCAACAGGTTGCATTCCCATCAACATGCATGAGGATTCCATTCTCTCCACATATTTGCTAACACGTTTCTTGTGTTGTTGATTTTAGCCATCTGACAAGTGTGAGATGTTATTGCTGTTTTGATTTACACTTCCCTAATGATGAGTGATGTTGAGCATCTTTTCATGTATCTGTTGGCCATCTGCATTTCTTCTTTGCAGAAATATCTGTTCATGTCTTCAAAAATTGGGTTGTTTTTGGAGTGTTGACTTGTATCAGTTCTTTATGTATTTTGGATACTATATCAGACCTGGCATATGCAAATATCTTTTCCCATTTCATAGGTTGTCTTTTAGTTTTGCTGATTATTTCCTCTATTGTGCAGTTTTTTTTTTTTTTTAATGTAGTCCCAATAATTCATTTGCTGCTTTTCTTCCCTTGCCCCAGGAAGGAGACCTAACTAGAAAAATGTTGCTATGGCCTACATAAGAGAAATTGCTGCCTATGCTCTATTTTAGGATTTTTATGGTTTCAAGTTTCACATTTAGGTCTTTAATCTACTTTGAATTTATTTTTGTGTCTGGTATAAGAAAGTGGTCCAGTTTCATTCTTTTGCATGTAGCTATCCAGTTTTCTCAATACCACTTGTTGAAGAGATTATCTTTTTCCCATTACATATCCTTGCCTCCTTTGTTGAAGATTGATTGACCATATAGTTTTGGGTTTATTTCTGGGTTTTCTGTTCTGTTCTATTTATCTCAGTCTATTTTTGTGCCAGTATAACACTCATTTGATTACTACAGATTTGTAATAAAACTTGAGGTTGGAATTGTGATGCCTCCAGTTTTGCTTTTTCTTTTTCAAGGTGGTTTTGCCTATTCAGGGACTTTTGCTATTCCATACAAATTTTAGGATTATTTGTTCTAGTTCTGTGAAAAATGCTATTGGTATTTTGATATGGATTTCATTAAATCTGTAGATTGGTTTGGGTAGTATGGACATTTTAACAATATTTGTTCTTCCAATCCATGAGCATGGAATATCTTTCTATTTGTTTTCAATTTCTTTTATCAATGATTTAATACTTTTCAGAGTATAGGTCTTTCACCTCCTTAATTAAGTTTATGCCTAGGTATTATTTTTGGTGCAATTGTAAATAGGATTGCTTTCTTAATTTCTCTTTCTGTTGCTTCATTATTGTACAGAAAAGCAATGGATTTCTGTACATTGATTTTGTATCCTAACATTACTGAATTTGTTTATTCGTAGTTTTTTGGTGGAGTCTTTTGAGTTTTCTGTATATAGTACCATGTCATTGCAAATAGTGGAAAGTTTTACTTCTTTGTCAAATTGGATGATTTTATTAGTTTTTCGTATCTGATTGCTGTGGTTAGGATTTCTAGTACTATGTTAATAAAAATAGTGAAAGTGGACATCCTTGACTTGTTCCTTATCTTAGTGGAAGGCTCTCAGTTTTTTATTGTTAAGTATAATTTTAGCTGTGGATTTTTCATATATGGCCTTTAATATGTTCCCTTTAAACCTACTTTTTTTAAAAAATATCTTATTTATTCATGAGAAACACAGAGGAGAGAGAGAGGCAGAGACACAGGCAGAGGGAGAAGCAGGCTCCATGTAGGAAGCCCGATGTGGGACTCAATCCTAGGACTTCAGGATCACACCCTGAGCTAAAGGCATATGCTTAACTGCTGAGCCACCCAGGCATCCCTATCCTTGCTCTTGATGTGATATATAATGTTGATTGATTTGCCAATGTTGAACTATGATTGCATCCTTGGAATAAATCCTACTTGATTTTGATGAATGAATTTTTTAATGTATTGTTGGACTCAATTTACTGATATTTTGTTGAGTTTTTTTTGGTATTTATATTCATCAGAGATATTAGCCTATAATTCTCTCTCTTGTGCGTGCTCTCTCTGTAGTGTCTTTTGGTATCAGGGTAATGCACTCTTCATATAATGAATTTGGAAGTTTTCCTTCCTTTTAGTTTGGAATAGTTTGAGGAGAAAAGATATTAACTTTTCCTTAATTGTTTAGTAGAATTCACCTGTCTGGTCTTAAGTTTTTGTCTGCTGGGAATGTTTTGATTACTGATTCAATTTCATTGCTGATAATTGGTCTGTTTAAATTTCTATTTCTTCTTCAATTTTAATTTTAATAAATTATATGTTTCTAGGAATTTATCCATTTCTTCTAGGTTGTCCAATTTGATATATATTTTTTTCATTGTATTCTTATAATCCTTTTCTATGGTTTTAGTTGTGATGGGTGCATAAATATTTACAATTGTTATATCTTCCTGTTGCTTGTCCCCTGAAGGATTCTCTATCTCCTGTTACAGTCTTTGTTTTAAAATACTGTGTTTAATATAAATATTGCTACCCTGGCATTCTTTTCATACCTGTTTACATGATAAATGCTTCCTTGTTCCTTTACTTTCAATCTGCATGTATCTTTAAGTCTAAAATGAGTCTCTTGTATGCAGCATATAGATTGGTCTAGTTTTTTCATCTATTTTGTCACCCTTTGTCTTTTGATTGGAATATCCCATTTTTATTCAATTACCTATCAGTAATTACTGATAGGTAGGTACTTAGTGTCTTTTTTTTTTTTTTTTTTACTTATTTTATGGTTGTTTTTGTAATTTTTCTCTGTTCCTTTCATCCCTTGCTCTCTTCTCTCACAATAAGTTGATTTTCTTTAGTGAT
Organism: Nyctereutes procyonoides; assembly: GCF_905146905.1. Classification (NCBI taxonomy): domain Eukaryota; kingdom Metazoa; phylum Chordata; class Mammalia; order Carnivora; family Canidae; genus Nyctereutes; species Nyctereutes procyonoides. The sequence goes on along the minus strand of NW_026575030.1, from coordinate 5,343,892 downwards.
ATACTTGGATTATTCACTTTATTATTTCAAAGCACGTCACTAGTTTGTGATTTGTGGTTACCATTTGGTTTATATAACATCTTCTGTACATAGCAGTGTATATAAGTTTGAACTCATTCTTTACAACTTTCCTTCTAGGAATATGGTGTCATATTTTATATCCTTTTATTTTGTGAGTTCCTTGACTGATTTTTGAAAATACACTTATTTTTCCTGCTTTTTGTGCTTTCTACTTTCCTTACTCTAGCTTATGGTCTTTCCTTTACACTCAAAGAACCCCCTATAACATTTATTGCAGGGCTCATTTAGTGGTCATGAGTTCCTTTAACTTTTGTCTGTCTGGAAAATTCTTTCTCTCTCCTTCTATTCTGAAGGATAGCCTTGCTGGATACAGTATTCTTGGCTGCAGATTTTTCCCTTTCAGCATTTTGAATAGATAATGTCAGTCCCTCTGGCTTGCAAGGTTTCTACTAAAAAATCATTTGATAGCCTTATGTGTTTTTTATGTGTGTAACTGCTTTCTTCTGCTTTTAAAATTCTCTATCACTTCATTTCCCATCTTAATGAATGTGTATCTTGGTGTGCACCTCCTTGGGTGGATTTTTTTGGAGGATATCTCTGTGCCTAGGTTACCTGGATTTGTTTCCTTTCCCAGATTTGGGAGATTTACAACTATTATTTTTTCAAATAAACTTTCTGCCCCCTTTTTTTCTTTTGATGCTACAATGCAAATGTTATTACACTTGATGGTATCACTGAGTTCTCTGTTTTCATCTTGGTTTTAGATATATGTTATATGCGTGTGTGTGTATATATATAGATATATATACACACACACTTGTATATAACATGCATATATACACTATATGTATGTATGTGTATATATATATATATATATATATATATATATATATATATATATTTTCTTCCCCCTATCTTCTCAGCTTGATTACTTTCTATGTCTTCTCTCCTCCAGGACACCAGTCCAATCTGCTTCACCTACTGTTTATTATATCTAGTGTATTTTTAAATTAATTTATTGTGCTGCTAATCTTAATTTTTTTTTTTTTTTTTTAATCTCATTAGCTGTCTCACTGATGTTCTCTACCCTCTTCTTAAGTCTGGTAAGTACCTTTATGATCATTACTTTAAATTCCCTAACAGGCATATTATTTATCTCCATTTTGCTTTGGTCTTTTGCTGTGATTTTGTTTTATTCTTTTATTTGGGGCATATTCTGCTGTTACATTTTTTCTTTCTGTGTAGGTTTCTATGTGTTAGGGGAGACAGCCACATCTGTACTTGGCAACTAATGGTCTTATGAAGAAGAGGTCCTGTAGTTTCCTTCTGTGCAGTATCCCCTTTTACCAGAACCCACAGTTTCAGGCGTGTCTCCTCTATCTTATGTATGTACCCTATTGTGACTGAGCTGCTTTTTCCTTCAGTCCAGTTGTCTGCAATAGCTTTCTTTGACTGTTGTGGGCAGTTTTTACTCCCTAGGGTGTCAGTGGGCCACAATGGACTTGAGTTGAGTCAGACCAGGCATTGGCCAGAGATGTAGCAGCACCAAATTGCAGGGCACTTCCCTGGTTGTCCCCTGAGAAGTTTTCATTGCACAGTGCGGTCTGCAAACAGACTAGTTTTCTGCCTCCAGCCTACTACTGGTTCTCTGACTGGTGTATGTTTATTTTTCCTCCCTCAGGCATGAGTCACTTTGAAGTGGTGCTGGCTACTCTAGGGGCTGCTTTCACACTGCCAGGGGTGCAGCATCTTGAATGGGCTCTGGTCAAGAGTATATTGGAGAGGGTGGATCCACTGAAGCATAACACAGGGAGGGCAGGGTGGCAGTGCTAGCAAGTTTTGAGGCCCTGTACCTCCCAGAATGAGATGGTGTCTGAAGCAGTAGATCCGAAGCTGATAATTTTAACTATTAAAAATACCAGTGCTAATAACAACTATGTTTATGGTTACAATTTATTAAGCAATGAGTGCAAGTATTTATGATCTACCAAACACTATGGTGACACATCTTTAAATATCCCAAGTTATCATTTGCAGTTTATTTATAAGGAAGCTGAAGCTTAGGGACACCTCGGTGGCTCAGTGGTTGAATGCCTGCCTTTGGCCCAGGGCATGATCCTGGAGTCTCGGGATCAAGTCCTACATTGAGCTCCCTGCATGGAGCCTGCTTCTGCTTCTCTCTCTGCCTATATGTCTGCCATTCATCCTCTCTTTCTCTCTCTCTCTCTCTCTCTGTGTGTGTGTGTGTGTGTCTCATGAATAAATAATCTTTTTTTTTTTAAAGGAAGCTGAAACTTAGAAAAATTATGCAATGTATTGGTAAATCTTTGAGCTGAGATTTGAACCCAAGCATACCTGACTCCTACACTAGTTCTTTTACTCTATTACCCTGCCTATAAAAAAGACCTGACTATCCTTTTTCTACCAAGAGAAATTGTCTTGTACTAATCTATACGTTCTTCTTACAAACTAAAAATCACCCATAGTAAAACGCATATCAGATGCCAAAATAAGTCGGTTACTTTCTCTGACTCAAGGCTAGAGAGAATCTGTAATTCCTGTCTACTTTTCACCCCAAAGTGTGACTACTCTGGAACCATTGGATAGGCAAGTGATAATAATTGCCTACATAGCCATCTACATAATTGAGGCATGCTTCATGAAAGAATGCCTAGTAGGGTTCCTTTACCTGAGAACCATCTCCCCTTACCCCAGAGTGAATAAACAGAACAGCCTCTTCTCCCAAATGGTGGAATGACTGAGACAAAATATAGAGTTAAGATTTTTTTTTCTTTTTTTGTCTCATTTTAATGCCTTAAGTGTTGTCCTCAATAAATCACACATATACTTCAAATAGGGATTGGATTGAAGAAAAGTAGGTAGAAGAGAGGAGACAGAAGAAGGAATTATAAAAGAGCAAATAAGAACTTTCTTAAGGGAGTCAGCAAGAACTTTCAGGGCCTTCTGGTTATTAGGGACAAAGGAGAATGGTCTGGGCATGAGAAACTAGAAGTCGAGGCATCATCAGCCTAAGATGGACAATGGAATGTGGAGAAATATTAAGTATAATAATCCTGTATTTAGTTGCTTAAAATTAAGTGATAAATTGTTTCTATTTATTAAAGACTCCAAATACAATCTATGTAAATATAATGAACTATAATAAAAATAATTAAAACAATCATATATGCGTGGCATTTTACACGTTATACTCCATTTAATCTAAAAAGTAGACTTAAAACGTGGACTGTCTTATAATGCGTTTTGTATTTGGAGAAACTGAGCCTTATATGAGGTTAAGTAACTTGCTCAAGGACACAGCTAATAAATGACAATACTGGAATTCATATCCAGGAAGTTTGATTTCATAGGCTGAACACTTATCCTCTATATTCACTAGACAAGTTATGCTATTTTCGTTTCTCTTCCTAATAAGGTTCTGATATAATTGTAAACAATTTTAGGCATTGCCATAGAAATATATGTTGGCTGGGTTCTTTTTTTTTTTTAAGATGTTTATTTATTTATTTGAGAGAGTGAGTGAGAGAGCACAAGATGTGGGGAGGAGAAGAGGGAGAGGGAGAGGCCCACTGAGCAGGGAGCCTGATGCAGGGCTTAATCCCAGGACTCCAGGAACATGACCTGAGCCAAAGACAGACACTCAACTGAATGAGCCACCCAGGCACCCCTGGCTAGGTTCTTAATAATGAAAATAACTAATAACTCTCAGGAATAAAATGCTACATCAATATCAAATAGCCATTAGATGTTAGGGACCTCTGTGCCCAGTACTATTTCAAAGTATGATCTCCAAAAGTAAATGAATTCAATTCCAAAGTCAATTCTATGTTGGAGAAAACCACAAGTCCAGTTTTCTGAGCATGGATGGTGCTTCCTGCTCACCATGAATCCAGGAAGAAAAACCAGCAGGAGTGATAAAATAACTAGTGGTTTCCGCAATGGAAATAAATGTTTCCTCAGTGTTGCATAAGCAACTGATAAAAAGCATGGAACCTAACTGTGAAAACATAGATGCACCTTACATTATCTTAAGTGAAATAGGCCAGTCACAAAAAGTCAAATACTGCATGATTCCACTCTTACAAGACATCTAAGATAATCAAACTCCTAGAAGCAGAGAGTAGAATGGTGTTTACCAGGGGAGGGGGAAACGGGAAGTTGGGATTCAATGGGTATAAAGTTTTAGTTATGTAAAATGAGTAAGTTCTAGAGATCTGCTATGCAACACTGTGCCTGTAGTTAACAATACTTTATTGTACATTTAAGATTTGTCCAAAGAGTAGAATATTAAGTATTCTTGCAACAATAAAAAATTGCTTTTATGAATTCAGCATAACTTTGATATGACAAATATATTGCAAAGAAAGAAAATAATAGACCAATATTATATATGAAAACAAAACAAAAATAAGAGTAGGGTTTGGTAACTGCTTAAACAGACATCCATAAGCCAAACTACATGTGTCATTCATCCCGGTAGTTAACACTGAGTTCACCTTAGGAGGGTAAGAAGTACAAACACATTACACATCCTTCCATGTTGATTAGTGGTGGGGTCCTTGATGAGCTCATACCACTGACAGGTGCCCCACTTAACTACATATATAGGACTTCTGTTTTTTACTCAGAATGCTGTCATGTGAGTCATAAGAAAAATTATAAAGCCTTTAGATTCCTTCATTTCAAAAACAAATGAAATACTTACATTATTAACAGAAGAGCATACTGGTTTCGGTCCGTAAAATCTTTGGGAAAGGACAACTGTAAAGGAAGTTCTTTTAAAGAAAGAGCAGAATATTAAAGATGGAGAGTCATTTACATGTAAAACTGTAAGATGCAGAGAATGTTGTTCTTAAATAACATAGCATGCACAAAGCTTTACCATAGTCGTCAATATGAAGCATTTTAATTTCTGACTTTATTATCTTCTTCTTCAGGATAGCTTCCTTCAGCATGGAATTGCCTTCCAGTATAAAATACTCTATAAATCAAAAAAGTTAATTAATTTATTTTTTTTAAATATTTTTTTAATTTTTATTTATTTATGATAGGCACACAGTGAGAGAGAGAGAGGCGGAGACACAGGCAGAGGGAGAAGCAGGCTCCATGCACCGGGAGCCCGATGTGGGATTCGATCCTGGGTCTCCAGGATCGCGCCCTGGGCCAAAGGCAGGCGCTAAACCGCTGCGCCACCCAGGGATCCCAAAAAAGTTAATTTAAATAACTACTATGTGTTGATCAGGAATCAGTGCAACACAACAAATAATCATCCAGTAATTATCATTTGGCAAGCACTGTGTTAGGCACTGATTAAATTCTCATAATTTCCCTCCTGGCTGGATTATTACAACAGTTTTCTAACTGAGCTTTCTTATTCTGGTGAAATGTTCTTTACTTTCCCTATACTTGAAATTAGCGTTTACATTTTCAAAATGTAAATCTGATAATGTTACTACTCTGCTTAAGAACATTTAAAAGAACACAAAATTTTCTATCACCTAGTAAGATGACACTGGGATTCCAATACAAAATTATGAGGCATGTAAAAAAATCAGGAAAATATTACCCATGATGAGTACAAAATGTAATCAACAGAAATAATACAAGTGATATAATTGATTGACTATACCTTTGAAAAAGAGAATATGATTATATCTCGTGTGTTTATTAAGTTAAAAAATAAGCATGAGATATTAAGGAGATATATGAATGAATTTTTTAAAAAAAGGCACAAGTCAAAATACTAAAATTTAAAACCTGTAAAACCTGGTGTTCATAAAAACTAAGATTTAAGATAAAAAATTCTAGGGATTAGCGCATTTTTAGGTACTATAGAAGAAATAATAAATTAATTTGTAAATACAGCAATAGACAGCATTACAAAATAAAAAAAGAAGTTGACAAAACATGAACATCAGTAATTTGCTGGATTTTGATATACTAAATCTATAAATTATTAGGGAGACATAGTGAAAAAATAGTGAGCCCTCTAATCCATTAGTATGTATGTATATCCATTGAGTTTTTAATTTCTCTCAATTTTGGGGGAAAACAATGTCTTTCAACATTAAGACATTAAGTATGATATCAATGGTATTTCTATAAATTCTATTAATTTAATTAAGGAATTTCTATTCTATTCTTGCTATTATTTTTATTGTTTTTCAAATTTATCAAGTGCTTTCTTCTGAATACTCTGAGTTAATAAAGTGAATTGCATTGATGGCTGAATGTTGCAGCAATCATGGATTCTTCAGGTAAACCCTATGTACTTATAATATATTATCCCTTTTTAAATTGGCATATTTGTTAGTCTTTAGTGAACTTTGTATCTATACTCACTAGGAAAAAAAATTGAAAAAATTTTTTAAAAATATTTTTTTTATTCATGAGAGACACAGGCAGACGGAGAAGCAGGCTCCATGCAGGGAACCCGACATGGGACTCAATCCCCGGTTTCCAGGATCACACCCTGGGCTGAAGGTGGCACTAAACTGCTGAGCCACCCTGGGGCTGCCCAGAATTTTATTTTTTTAAGTGATTGCTACATCCAGCATGGGGCTCAAACAACCCTGAGATCAAGAGTAGCACACTCCACCAACTGAGCCAATCAGGCATGCACCACCCCCTTTGTTGTTTTAGTCCTTGTAATATGGATTTGGTTCTGGAATGCTGGCCTTATATTTTTTGAGAGTTTGTGTAAGCTTGGTATAAATATATCGAATATTGCACAGAATTCACCAGTGAAGCTAACTGGAATTTTCTCTGTGGAAGAATATTGAGAGAGATTTATATAGTGTATTTCTTCCTGATTGTTTAGCAATGAATGTCTTTTAAGAAATTTTCCCACTTCATCTAAAATGTGAGATTCATTGCCTTAAAATTATTTATAGTATTCCATTACTATCATTTTAATGTGTGTAGGATCCATTATTAACATCATGTATTTCATTAATGAAATAGTGATAGTATATGTTTTCTTTGATTCTATGTAGAACTTTATAAATTTTATTGATCTTTTTAAAATTTTTTTAAAAAAATTATTGATCTTAAAAAAATCTTTGTTTTTATACATTTTTTCTACTGCTAGTACATTTCCTTTACCATTTATTTCCACTCTTTATTATTATTTCCTCTCTTCAACTTAATTTGCTCTTTTTGTAGCTACTTAAGGTGGAAGTTTAGATGATTGATTTTATAGTTTTTCTTCTTTATTAAGCAAGAATTTACAGCTGTAAGTTTCTGTCTCGTCAGGTATCTCCAAACTTGAATTAGTTATATTTTCATTTTTCTGTGGCTCAAAGTATTTTCCTAAATTATTCTTTGATCTATGTCTTATTTAGAAATGCAAATCTGATAGTAAAGCATTCTCAGCATTTTTTCTGTATTCTTTATTTTTCCTTCACTTTCGAAGGCTGTTTTCCAAGATCATTTATTCCAGGTTGAGGATTATGTTTTCTTTTCCATCATCATTTAATTAACTAACTTTAATTCCAGTATACTTAATATACAGTGTTAGTTGCAGGCATGCGATACAGTGATTCAACAATTCTATACATTACTCAGTGCTCATCATGATAAGTGCACTCTTAATCCCCTTTGCCTTTTTCACCTACCCTTCCCCCACCCACTCTCTCCTAACCATGTTTATTTGTAGTTTTTATTTTTTCCCTTTTTTTTTAAGATTTTATTTGCTTATTCATGAGACACACACACACAGAGAGAGAGAGAGAGAGAGAGAGGCAGAGACACAGGCAGAGGGAGAAGCAGGCTCCATGCAGGGAGCCCAACGTGGGACTTGATCCCAGGTCTCCAGGACCATGCCCTGGGCTGAAGGTGGCGCTATACCGCTGGGCCACCCAGGCTGCCCTATTTTGTTTCTTAAATTCCACAGATGAGTGAAATTATATGGTATTAGTCTTTTTCTGACTGACTTCACTTAGCTTATACTCTCTAGATCCATCCATGCTGTTCCAAATGGCAAGATTTCATTAATTCTATATGGCTGAATTATATTCCATAGTGTGTGTGTGTGTCTCATCTTCTTTATCCATTCATCTATTGATGGACACTGGGCAGCTTCCATAATTTGGCTATTATAAATAGTGCTGCAGTAAACATAGGGGTGCATATCGCCTTTCAAATTACTGTTATATTCTTTGGATGAATATCCAATACTGTGACCACTGGACTCTCTGGTAGTTACATTTTTAATTTTTTTGAGGAATCTCCATACTGCTTTCCAGAGGGGCTGCAACAGTTTGCATTCCCACCAACAGTGCTTGAGGATTCCATTTTCTCCACACCTTTGCCAATACTCGATGTTTCTTCTGCTGTTGATTTTGGCCATTCTGACAAGAAAGAAGTGATACCTCATTGTGGTTTTGAGTTGCATTTCCCTGATAATGAGTGACATTGAGCTCTTTTCATGGGGTCTGTTGGCCGTCTGGATATCGTCTTTGGAGCAATTTCTATTATGTCTTCTGCCCAGTTTTTAATTGGGTTATTTGTTTTTGGGGTGATGAATTATGTCAGATCTTTATATATTTTGGATACTAACCCTTTATCAGATGGGTCCTTTGCAAATATTTTTTTTTCCATTGTGTAGGTTGTCTTTTAGTTTTGTTGATTGTTTCTTTCGCTGTGTAGAAGCCTTTTATTTTGATGTAGTTCCAATAGTTCATCAATATTAATTTTGTTTATCTTTTGAAAGAACTAGCTCCTGGGAAACTTTTTGTATCTCCTTCCAGTCTTAATAATAGCCTTGCTGGATAGTGCATTTTTTTCTGCATACATTTTCCTTTCAGCATTTTGAATATATCATGTCATTCCCCTCTGATCTACAATGTTTCTTGCTCAAAATTCAACTGATAGCCTTATGGGGTTTCCCTTGTATATAACTATTTTCTTTTCTTTTGCTGTTTTATTTTTCTCTTGCTGCTTTTAATATTCTCTCTTTATCACTACTTTTTGCCATTTCAATTACTTAGTGTCTTGCTGTGGACCACCTTGGTTTGATTTAGTTCAAAGGGGGCTCTCTGTGCCTCTTGGATTTGGAGGCTGTTCCCTTCCCTAGATTGGGGAAGTTTTCAGCTATTATTCCTTCAGATAAATTTTCTACACCCTTTTCTCTCTTCTCCTGGGATCCCTGTAATGTGAATGTTATTTCACTTGATGTTAAGTCCATTCTGGTTTTGCATAACTTTTTTTTCTATCACCAGATTAACTTGATTGCTTTCAATTACTCCATCCTCCAGGTCACTGATCTGTTCTTCTTCCTGTAGTCTACTATCTATTCCATCTAGTGTATTCTTAATTTCATTTATTGAGTTCATATCTGATTGTATTTTTTTCCTGTGTTTTCTCTTTAAGTTTTTCAATGATGTCCTCTAGTCTTTTCTTTGGTCCAGTAAATATCTCATGATCATTACATTCTCTATCAGGTGTATTACTTTGGTCTGTTTCACTTAGGTCATTTGCTGTGATTTTGTTCTTTCATTTGTGACATACTTCCTTTTCTCCTTTTGTCTAAATCTTTGTGTTTGTTTCTGTATGGTAGGAAAGTCAGCTACATCTCCTGCCTTATGAAAAGGAGATGTGTAGTGCCCTGCAGTGCAGCGTCCCTTGTTCACCAGAACCTGGTGCTTCAAGGGTGATTCCTATGTGTGTTGCTTGTGCCCTGCTGTTGTGGCTGAGCTGCTTTTGCCTTCCATCCAGTCATCTGCAATGGCTCTTTTTTGCCTGTTATCAGCCGTGTTTGTTCTCTTTTGTACTGTGGGCCAAGCTTGGACTACCTTGGGCTTGAGTTGCATCAGACCAACCATTTGCCTAAGTAAACATTAGCTCCAGAATGCAGGACACTTTATTCGTTTTGTCCCCTGGGAAGCTTCTGTCGGTGAATGGAGCCTGCAGTCAGACCAGGGGTCTGTACCTTGCCCACTGCTCAGGCCACAGCTGAAGTGGTGTGTGTAGTTATCCTCCCCTGTTCCTGAGCCAGTTTGCAGTGATGCTGACTCCTGTTGGGGTTGTTTGCACATTGCCAGGCTTTGGATGGGCTCTGGCCAAGAAGATGTTGGAGGGGTTGGCTCTGCTAAGGGATCCAAAGATGTGTGTGGAGGGGAGGTGCAGTGGTGTTACTTGTCCTCTAGAGGAGGGGATTTGCATTCACTAGGACTAAGACCAGCCAGGCTAGAGAGGGCAGATTTGAAGTGCAGGGAGTGAGGGAGGTGCAAGATTTGCAGTGTTAGCAAGTGACAAGTGTCTGGGCCTCTCTGGTTCCTGCAGGTGGCCATGTGTTTATGCTGGATGGTGGGGGCAGATAATAGTGCCTACCAGCTCCTTTGTTTCTGAAGAAGTCTCTTAAGGATCCCTGCCCTTCCATCATACTCCTGAGATTAGTAAAGCAAGCTCCTTTCTGTATGCCCCAGGCATTTTTTCAAACTGCTGCTTCTATGCTGTATCTCTGCAGACCATCGTTTGTTGTGCTGCTGTCTCTTTAAGGGTGGGGACTCAGTTTCCTCTTGCCCTCCAGGTTTTCCCAATACCGAGCCCACTCATTTTTCAAGTTTCGGGTTTTGAGTCCCATTGGTTTTAAGAACTTATGAAATTCAGCCCCTCTGGCTTTCAAAGCCAAATGTTATGGGAACTTGTCTTCCCTGTGTGGGCTTCCCAGTGGGAGAGTGTTTCCCTCTCCAGTCCAGCAGCTTCCCAGCCTCCCACAGACAGTCCCAAGTTTCCCTTTAGTTGTAGAATTTGTTTTCCTCGTCTTCTTGTCATTTTCTAGGTTATTTACACTGATGTGTTATCTAGTGTTCCTGGGATGAGGCGTGCTTTGTGTTGTCCTATTCTGCTGTCTTCTCTGAAATTCTTCCATCATCATATTAAAGATTTTGCTCTATTTTTCGTTTTTTTTTTTTTTCTTTTATGATGAGACCTCTGAGCCCAAGTAATTCTTGGCTTCACTACCATGTATGTAATGTGTAGATATATAGGAATCTTATTTTGTTTTTAAACCACCTTTTCTAGTGGGATACATCTGCTTGAGATCTGACAATTTTATACTTTTCATGTTATTTGGCCTTGGCATTATCTCATCAAATATTTCTTACATGCCTCCCCTTTTGACTTTAGTTAAAAACATCATATATATATTGTCCTATATTAACTTAGGCTCTGTTCATTTATTTTTTCATTCTTTTTCTTTCTGTATCTGGAAGTTTCTATTGATAATGTTTCAAGTTCACTGATCTGTTTTCTGTAGTGTCTAATTTGCTTTTAGTATTTTCCAGTGAAGTTTTTATCTCAGATATTTTACGTTCATGAAGTTCCTTTAAAAAATATTCCACTTTTATTCATATTGCATTCATTTTTTCTTGATCTTCAAAATCATATTTATAATAGCTGCTTTATTATTTTTGCCAGAAGGCTCCAACTCTCTCATTTCTGAGTCTGTCTCTATTTACACTAGCTTTTTTCCCAGTTATGAGTCACATTTTCTAGCTTCCTCACACACCCAGTAATATTTTATTGGATTCCGATGATTGTAATATTTATAATGTTTTGGATTTTGTTCTTTTTTTTAAGATTTTATTTATTTATTCATGAGAGACACAGGCAGAGGGAAAAGCAGGCTCATGCTGGGAGCCTGACGTGGGACTCGATCCTGGGATTCCAGGATCACGCTTTGGCCAAAGGCAGGCACCAAACATCTGAGCCACCCAGGGATCCCCCATTTGTTTTGTATTTAGAGGAAGCCAATGTCACCTGATATTTGGTAACTACAATGAAGAGAGTTTTTGGAAGAATTCATCTTATTTAATTTTTACCTTTATACCTCTAACTGCAGATCATATTCTTGGCGGTTTTTTTTTTTTTAAACAAATTTATCTAAAATGATTAACTGAAAAGATACAACCAGAGGCACCAATATGAGTATGATATACTAATAAATTTCTCATGGTTTCTCTTATCAAATGTCAGTGGCAAAAAATAAACCTAATTACATATCAACTAATTACATGCATGTAGGGGCAGTTGAGAAATTTTTACTTCTAAATCAAAGGCTACTTATTTACTCATGGGGAAAAAATTAATCCATGTCACAAGGAAATATATTTGAGGAAGAGAGAAGGATAGGAAATAGTAAAGCTATTTTGAAAATATTAAGAACAGATAGCTTTTATTTCATGATAAATTCACAAAACACATGCAATACACAGTTTTTGGTGAAATGTGGAGAGGAGGAAATGTTAAGACATGGTTTTAAGTGTGGAATTGAAGAGAAGAAAATGAAAACTGAAAAGAAGAAAGTAGAAGAGGAGTAAAGAAGGATGAGAATAAGATGGGATAGAGAAAAAGGAAACAGGCATATATACAAAATTAAGGAGAAAGAAAATGGTAATAATATGAGACAAAGGACTTTTGAAATATTAACTAAGTAAAATTTTGCATATTTATACTTTGTCTCAACTCACTGAGCATTTTAATGAAGGGTTTCTTTTTCATTAAAAAAGTAATATATGAAAAAAAAAAAGTAATGTGTGTTCATTGTAGAACATGAAGCAAATACTCGAGAATAAAGAACAAAAGTCACCTGGAAGGCTGCTAGGCAAATGCATGAATTTTAACAATTGCGAGTATTATTTTCTTAAATTTTTAGATGCATTTTTCAAACAGTTTTGTTAGAGTGGTATAAACATTTGGACCCCTTGATCACTTAGAACTATAGCTTAAACATTTTTGTAAACATTTTTTTTTAATCCAAGTAGGAAACCGATGGTGACTTTGTCAGAATAACTTAATAACAATTTAATAAAGAACTATTTACAAATATATGAACAATGGGTGGGAGTTCATAAGGGGCAGTCGAGTAATCCAGGGCTTAGGACAGTGGCCTTGCCTGCAGGTCAAGAGCAGTAAGCAGTGGTAGTTGAGTGAGGGAGAGGGATCCATGGTGACCTTCAGCTAGGAATCCTGGCAACCTGGGGTAACTCCACAGTGTTCTCCAATAGAGAACACTGGAGAATAGATACTCTAAAACTACTTTTCTCTGTCTCTTCAGTTACTCACAGGATTCATTTTAGCTAGAACCTAACTGGCAGCCAAATGGTAATGGAACCTAAGTCATCTATATAGATTGGAGTGACCAAAGGGGGAAAAATGAGATCCAGAGGTTCTGGAAAGATAAATAGAAGATATTCAAGCACTAATTAATATTTCATTAAAGTCATTTACAGATCCCCCTCTTTTTATCATTTGTGTTTTTTTCATTATCATCACCAGTGCTGTGTTAGATTTTCTCTATTTAGAATTACTTCCTCAGTATAAACCATTAAGAGGAAAAATACCAGGTAAATAAGTATAAAAGACTGAAGGCTTATGACTTAGTTTTTTTCAAGAGATTGCTATAATTTATAATTCTACCTGCAAGTTATGAGAGCCTTACTGCATTGTATCCTTATTAGCAATGTAAATTTTTTGGTACTAGTAATTTGTTTGGCAAATTACATGGCAATGTTTTACTCTGCATTTCTTTGGTAACTATTGGGTTTAAAGGTTTCCATGTTAGTTAAATATTTTCGTCTTTCTTTCTTAAATTTTCTTTCCATGCTCTATTTTACTTCATGTGGCCCCCAAATGCATTACAATTCATTCATTAGTGTAACAAGATTAATCCAAGATCCATTAACCAAAATATTTACTTGAAACTGAATATAAGTTTTAGCTCAATAAATGTCTTTTAAAAGGAAAATTAAGCACCTGGCCACTGCTCACTTTGTTTTTCTTGACCCTGAGATGATCGTAATTGGCTTATAAATGGGAAAATTAGAAAGATAAATGTGTCATTATTTGCAGCAGAAATTACTAGAAAACAACACTGCTTTGTAACAGTAGAATAAAGTTAATTAAAATCAGATTGGAAATCTTTAAAAAGTTATTTTGGCAGAATATGCAATATAACAGGAATAGTTCCCATTTATTCAGTGCATCCTGTGTTGTAAATACATCTCAAAATTCATTTGCTGATTTGCCTACAAGGAAATTGATCCTATTATCTATTCTTTTGTCTCAGATCTCACAAAAGGTATGCAATAAAATCATTTTATATACTGATTTTTTAATCTGTAAAATTCAACCTTCTATCTTATCCAATATACTGTTTTATTATTGTTGCTGTTAATTTTAATACTGAATAGACTACTTTGCTTACCACAACTTCTTTAAGGTTCATACTGATAGGTGAGTACATCATTTACTTTCTATGTCTTTCCAACCACACAAAACTCCATCACAAATTGAGCAATTTTGTCTTTTTTTCTAGAACAGGGAGGAAGTCTCCATATGTTGGTATTTGGAAAATATGAATGGTCTTTCTCTGTTCTCTAAAAATAACATTGTGCTTCAACATTACAGTCTTATGCCTGCATCTCCATTAAGTCAAGGCATATGAATAAAACTCCTTCTTAAATACGAGATATGAAAGATAAAAACAGAGTAAGTTACCATCATACAGTAGTGATAATGAGTTAAGGAAGCCGAAAGGAATCAATTTTAGAAAGGCTGTGTCTCTGATGTTTTTCTGCTAGGCCCCATTTCCGTATTTTACCTCTGAAGAGCCAAAGAAGCTATGTTCCCACTTGAAGGGGAAAGCAAAAATCATTAATCATTCTCTTGAGTTTTTTCCCAGGCCCCAAACACATAATAGCATCAAACATGTTCCAGGACATTAGCTTCAAACAAACTTCCACTGACACTAGCACCAATACATCCTATTATTCATCTGTCATCACCTTTGATTGGACCCTACCCTGGATTCCTAAAGGAACACATATTCCTAGATCCTTTTCCAATATAAACCCCTAACCCCAAGCAATGATGACTCATTCTCCTTTCCAAGTCTCCTAGACACTCTGTCTGCTATTTCTACTTACACTATTCAATAAACTGTTTTCACTTTCACTGAATCACATTTGATGTTCTATCCTATGTGAAACCAAGGACCCTCATGGCTGGTCCTTCAGGACCTTCCTCTAGCCTGCTTTCATCAATTACAATTACAATTGTAATTACTATTTCATCAATTACAAATACTATTCTGGAGTCATATGATTCCTGGCTCTGATATCCATTAGTATGAATTAGGCAAGTTATTTAACCTCCCTGTGACTCAGTTTCCTCATCTTTAGAAGAAGATAATAAAATTAACTATATCAGGATGAGTTCTGAGGATTAAGTTCATAAATATAGCCTCATTTGTTAGATCATAGCAGCCTAATGTAATCTTCAGAGCATAAGAGTATTGATTTAGGGCAGCCTGGGTGGCTCAGCAGTTTAGCACTGCCTTTGGCCCAGGGCGTGACCCTGGAGACCTAGGATGGAATCCTACGTCGGGCTCCCTGCATGGAGCCTTCTTCTCCCTCTGCCTGTGTCTCCCCCGCCCCCCCCCCCCGTGTCTCTCATGAATAAATACGAATCTTAAAAAAAGTATTGATTAAATAAAATTGAAAGAAGGAAAAGAAACATGGAAGAAAAGGCAAGAAGCAATCTGGTTATTCATTTTTAAGATTACTTCAACCACTTATTTACTTATATGTTCCACTATAATGTCATAAACACACCGACCATATTTTCTAGCAGTGTTCACCCAACCTGTTATATTGCTTGATGAAGTAGGGGCTCACTTAACAGATGATGAACAGTTAAATACATAAAAGAAAAATGAATATATAAGACGAGGAAGCCCTGGATATGTCCAACAAATAGGATAGAAAAATATAAAATAATATACTTTTCATATTTTTCACAAAAGTACACAGAAGCATTGGAGGAATAACCTATAGGAGGCCCAGGGAAATATGAATCCGAGCACTAAAGGGCCAGTAGGCTGAAATGTACCTAAATGAGCCTCATCAACCAGTCCTCATTCAATTTAGATACAGTAGACATCCAGATCCAGGCATATAAGATCCAATTCCAACTGTAACATGGCTCAAATGGCTTGCTTTACTATTTCTCTTACATAACCAAGGTCAAGTTGATGGTACCTACACATCTCCCTCCATGCTGGAAACTCCTTTGAAAAAGATTTTATAAGAATATGACACTCAGAATAAAGAATACCTAAGACCAATGCCCACCATGACTATCCCTCATTGTCATGTGTGTGTACTTACTTGCTGGGTTTTCTGTGCTATGTAGACTGACCACTGGGACACCTGGGCCTGGATTTTAAAAACAAATATATATTAAAAAATGTATAAATATTTGAAAGACATCTAAGTAATAATTATTGGAAAGGCTATGTGACAGTTATTTTTTCCAAATTGAAGCATTTCATAGTTAAAAACATAATTAAACAGAAACCAGGTAACTAGATTTCATTTCTATCTATGCATATTTTATTCAGAAAAGAACATATGGGGAAATAAACAATTTTCAGAGATTATTAAGATCTCCACTTCTATAATTGTATGGTACTCAATTTTATGCTCCTTACCGTCTATTTCACCTTACTCTCTTTCATAGAGTAGTCACTGACGTTCAGAAAGCAGATTCATGACCCCATGACCCCTCATTAGTTCATCCAAGATTAAATTCTATTTACCACTCAACCAAGGAAGATGCATACATGGATAGAAATATCGGTTCTAATTAATTATATATCAATTGAAAAAAAAAACATTAACTGGAATCATGAAATAGTTCAAATATACGAGTTAACTTAGTATAGCCATGTTATCTTGAAACTTCACTCCTCTAAGGAACTATATCTAGAGGTCTAATAGTTTTTTCCTGGTGCCATCAAACACGTACTTTTTGATATCTAGAGAAAAAAAAAACAACACTAAAAAGAGCAAAGTGTTGTTCTATTCCTCAAGATTTCTTAAGAACAGGACAGCTTCAGGTACCACTTAGAGCAAAAGCACTCAGTCTATCACAATATAAGGGATACATTTCTTCCATTCCATCTCTAGGAAATTAAATATCTACTTAAGAGGCAATGGTTCCTATCAGTATAACCTGATATACCATACAAATATATAAGACATAAGTACTTTTACCAAGTGGAAGTAATTGAGGTGAATGTAATCTTTTAGAATGGAAGGGTGCTAGACTCACCCAGGCAATTACTCTAGATCCCCAATCTCTTAACAACCAAGCTATTATTTTAATAAGAGGACTTTTTTTTTCTAAAGACTAGGTAAATTAGTTTATTGTTGTAGCATGACTTGGCTGATGTAAATGTTTATTCACTTTTTTAAAAGGTTCACTCTCAAACAGCCTTTATTGATCATGAGTAAATGTTGATTTCAAATTTCATTTTCTAAATGAAGATATAATTTATAGCTCAGTAAATTCATAATTTACAACTTAACAGAAACATACATTTAGAATATCAAATCATAGCTAGAGAAAAATAGTTACTCATGATAGTAATAGATACTGGTCAAATAAAGTAAATTTCATCAGAAATCATGTATTACCTTTACAGAGTAATAAGAAATGTTGATTCATAGGACTAAAACTGGCATCAAAATATGTACATTGTTCTTTCATAAAATTACATGAAATGCATTGACGATTCAATAGTCCTTCAGTAGAAGCACTGGAGAAAGAAAAAGAAAATTAGAAATGGTACTATTCCAAGTACTTAAATGTATGGCATCAATATTTAAATATTAAACTGAGGAATTACAGCATTATTTATGTTGCATTTCCTTGTAAATGATGACTTATCATATAAATGCAAAGTCAATTTCTTTTTTCCCCTTATTTTCAAAGTCAATTTCTATTAATGTTAAGACATACACATTTTTCTCCTCTAATAAAATTAAAATTATGTACACCTGTATGCATATATAATGTATGTATGTTTATAACCAAGGAACTGATTTCTACAGGACTCCATGTAACTTACTCTTATCTGCCTTTTCTCTATAGATATTCCTTTATAAAATTGTAAAAGGAATTGCCCACAGATGGGCATAACTCACCATGAATAAAAATTGAAAGAACTAATAACATGCTTTCACAAATCACACAAAGAATCAAGCTCATGATTTCCTAAATTCAGTATTCTAAACCGTGGAATTTGCTATCAGTGTCAGATTTTTCCCACTAAATAGATGCACTGAAAATACTTGCCTTATATACTTGCACTGAAATTTTTGATAGTTATTTTTGTATGATAATGTTAATGATCATATATAATTTGAGACATCAGAGAGGTATGTAAAGAAAACAATCCCTTTATTTTATGAATAATGATACTTAAAGTCAGAGTGAGCTATTTACTCAAGGTTAAATATCCTACATGGAATCATTTATTTTATAAATAGAGTTGAATCATAAATTGTGCAAACATGAAAATGCTGGTGAAGATGTATCTTAAACTTGGACAAAATACTCTCAATTTCATTTTGAAATGAAACATGATTTTGGCTATACATTTGTAAATGAATCCTAGCCATTTTGGTGTTCAGTATGCCACTGGCATGGGGTTGGGAACAGGGGTATTCACATGGGTAACAGAAGCATTAGAAGCAATTGAGGATAAATGTTAAGTATCCTTGATAAACTCGCAATTTCACATTTGAAGCATTCTGAACTTGTTACAATCCAAAATTTTCCTTTACTGATCAAGCAATTAATATACACTAAGCATTTCAACACATTAACCATTTTACCTTTACTTACCTATTTTCTCTTTAAAGTTGCTGTATGTGTGTATATACATATGCACGTGCACACACACACCATAGCACTTGCCACTTTAATCATTCTTAAGTGTACAGGTCAATGTCATTAATTATATTCAGTGTTGTGTAAGAATCCATAGAGAGGCTAAGAATGCATGCTAGTTGTCTACAGATACTTAAGTGACATAGAGTTTAAAACCTTTTATCAAAAAAAAAAAAAAAAAAAACTTCTATCTCTCTACTCTTTCCTATACTTTTTCAGGTTCAAGTTCCTCAGAGATTTGATGCTATTTTCTCATTAGATTATGAAATTACTGAAATAAAGAAATGCACATTTTGAGACAAAATTCTGAACTATGGCAGCAGTTGTGTTTATGCAGGGGTATCTCGTCCCATACATTTAGTAAACCAATGATGATTTTTATGACCTGGAAAAGACAATGAATGAGTTTTCTGGGTTATACACTATTGTTAGCCATAATAGTCAAGCCAACTGGCATTTGCTGAGCTATTTAAGGGGAAATTTATTGGTACTACATTTTGTTTATAACACAGCCTGCTCTATTAGTACAGTTCATAGATATGCTGACTCTTCTGCCTCAGTCACTAGAATGTGAAGATAAGCACACAAATCTAAGAAGTCATTTTGATTCAAATCACATTCTAGGCTAATAAAGGGAAGACAGATTGAGATAGTTCCATTGGCTAAAATTGTCCAAGTCTAATCTTCTGACATTATCACTTTTCTTTAAGAGTTTCATAAAATGAGAAAAATAAAACTGATCAAGCAGTTTCATGACCTTAAAACATAGTTCAGGACTACTAGTACCAACCAGAGTATATGTTTCAAGATAGGCATTCGGTCACCAAAAAGAACAACAACAAAAAAAGTAACCAGTACTTTCATCAAGAACTCTAAACCAAAATTAGAATCAGTCTCTAAATAAATAGCTGTTCTCCCTTTGGAAGTCATTGAGAATATGGGTTCTGGACTCTGAGAAAAACAAAACATCCAAAAACTGAATATAGAAATCATATACTGGGAGAGGTGATAAAATGAGACACTTGATTCAGATGAAAGCAACTGATGCATAAATGAGAGTGGTGGATAGAGGGAGTTTAGGGTGCTTTAAACATACATTCTTACTCTCAAAGGAAAGTCTACGCCATTGGGTATGAATCAGTGGTGAAACTTCTTCAAACATGAAGAATTTCTACTGAGAATATGCCATGGCAGTTTTGACACTTTAAAAATGGATCTGTGAAATGGAAATTAGAAAGTGTATACAAAGTCTAGAATTAATAAGTTGCTTGCCAGACAAAAATAAAAGTCATTCTTGTGAGGTCCTGGTGAAAGCTTTCTGAGTGAGGAAACAATTTAATACTAAATAGGTATGACCTTAAGTATCTTTAATGAATATAACTTTCCATCTCAGAAAATTGGGCAGATGAAACATTTCCCATCTAATGCTTTATTTTAGTAAGCAATGAGTGTCCCTGGCTTCAATAGCAAACTTACTAGGTTTTACACACTATAGGGGGCGGGGGGAGAAAAAAATTTTCCCTTGATCCACTCTTCTAAGTAGTCACAATGGTTTTATTTTGTTTGGGAATAAATTACTGGTATACAGTATTAATGCACTGAAAATGAAAAATGAGGCTTAGCAGAAGAAAAGGCCAGTGAGGAAAATACGTAAATGCCTATGATGTGGGCAATTGAGAGAAGCAAGCCTTAAAAAAAAAAAAAAAAAAAAGATATTTTGAGACTGTGAAAGCAGGTAAGGAAAAAAAGAAGTAACAGCTAGATGGTTTTCCCCTCAAGTCCAACCCTTCAGGCTCACGAAGGTTCAGAGCTGAGAAAATGGATCAAGAGTGTGAGATTTTGTCATGTCAAAAATGAAACTTCAGATTTTCCCATCCTATCATTAAGCTGTGTAGATGGCCATTGAGAAATCAACCTATACAGGGCAATCCTTCCACCTTGCTTACCTGTACAGCTGCCTCCCTCTGGGAGAAGTCTCCGTGCTCAGAAAGTAACTGCCCAGGAAAGAAAACAACACAAACATCAGGCACAGATCAATTTTTGCCAGGCTGATTTTCATTTGAATTTTCAAACTGCCAAAGAACAGGTAAGAGCTGTTTCATTATTCAACCACAGAATTTTGGTCCATTTGGGAAACACATCTTTTTTTCTTAAAGACGTCTGAGGGTGTGTGCACGTATCTGTGTAAGTGTGTCCGTGCAAGTGTGTCCCTGGATAAAGATAGGGAGACTCTTTAAAGAAAAAGTTGGTCTTTACACAGCTGGACTGTCTGGACGAGGACCACAGTAAGCAAAACGTAAATCTGGCAGAAAAAATTGCATTTGACAGCCCTGACTTCCAACCTGACTAGAGAACCAAAAACGCTCACATTTTTTGAGTAGTTTCATCGTATGCCAAGATCTTTATAACTTCCCAGTTTCCTGATGTCAGATGTCGCACGGTAATTTGCTCACTTTTACTCTGCAAAGAAATAGAAAATATTGATTTTCTTTTTTATTTAAACAGCACCTCTGTGGTCAACACAAAAGTACTAACTGCCTGTGTCACTTTTAATTCTGTAATTCTCAGCTAACATTCAGTTTTTTGCTTTCAAACTCAAGAATCCGTGCGTGCACGCACACACACACACACACACACACACACACACACACACACACACGCAAACATTGACCAGAGTAGGATAGTGCCTTTTCTCCTATACTGTAGGAAAACCATTCTGAAAACACCTCTGGGTGAGGCTTGCCTGTGCATCACTTTGACATGGGATGTCATTCGTGGCATTTGGTACAGACATAGGACTTTGGTAACTCTCATCTTGATGACTGGCAACTGCACAGTTTGGATGTCTTTAAATAAAACATTTCAAAACAAACTTTATTCTAAATAATTACTATTACATACTTTCAACTTTTACAACATGTTGTCACCTTAAGATTTGCTATTTCCCCACAATAACTTATCCCTGAGATTTATTCCTATTAATGTTTGTAGCCATAGTTTGTTTTCACTGCTATATGGCATTTTATATGAAGATAGCATAATTTGTTTTATCAACAGTTGAACATTTCCAAATCTTTGCTCTTAAAAACAAGTTGACTATGAACAGTTTTATTAATGTCTCCTGATGCATATGGCAGGGTTTTCTTGAGACAAACACCAAGAAATTGGGGACTGGTCTTTAGTACAGATGTCTTCTACTTAAATAGGCAGTGAAAAAGTATTTTCCAAAGTTGTCCCTGTTTACAGTCTACTAGCAATATGAGTTTTCATTGCTCCACATCTTCATCACTGCCTTACCAACATTAATTTCCTCAGACTATTTAATTTTTTGTCAAACTAATGAGTATGAAATTGTATCTCATTCATTTTATTGAGAAAATATAGAAACCTGTTGAAAGGCAGAATGGAAAGTACATGGATATCCATAAGATCATTTCCTAGATTCACCAAATGTCAACATGTTGAGAATTTGTCCCCCCTCTTTTGCTGTTTGCTGAATCATTTAAAAGCTGCAAACATCAGGGTATTTTTTTTTTTAAATTTTTAACATCAGGGTATTTTTGCCTTAAATAATATACATCTCTCAAGATTAAAACTATTTTCACATGTAGGCAAGTCACATATCACACCTATTAATTAACATTAACAAAATCTAAATATATAGTCTATACCCTAATTTCCACAGCAATCCCAAGTAACCCAAATAACTATATATATATTTCATATTTAAATGTACGTATATTTATGTATTTAGATAAAATAGATGTCTCAATCAAGCTTTACATATTATATTGGATTATCATCTCTTTAGTCTCAAAGAAAAGCATTTGTCTTCTTTGATTTCTACAATAATGGCCATTTTTTAGACTCTTGGTCCAGTGTTTTACAGAATGCTCAGCATTTTGGATTTGTCAGAAACTCAACTTATGATAGGTATACTGGTATAATTTCAGTTTGCATTTCTCTTAGGAAAAAAGTTGAACATCATATATATGTATGTATAGTACAACATATATATCATTTGCATAATTACAAGTGAGATTCAGTAATTATCTCTCTGCTAATGTTTGTCTATATTATCTATCAGATTTCTTTTGTGTTTTGGTCTTCTTTATTTTTTAAGAGCTTTTTACGTCTTTATTTATGTGAGCTTAAGCTGCAAATATATTTTCCTGGTTTCTCGTCTTATGTTGACCTTAGTTATAGTACAATTTCACAAAAATTTTTTTTCTATATGTAATCAAATTTACCATCATATTGTCTCTAGGTATTGGTGCATAGTTTAAAGGCTTTCTTCAAACTAAGGTTACAAATAATTTATTGATGTTTTCTCTCAGTACATGTAAGGTTTTATTTCTCAAAGTTAGATATCTGAACATTTTAGAATTATGGTGGTAGCATATATCTACTTTTATCTTTTTCCTAATGATATTCAATTTTTCCAAGACTACTTTATGAAAAAATTCATTTTTCCTGTACTTTGAAATGCCATCTTTATCAGATATATTTCCATATGTGTCTGTCTATACTGTTTCTTTAGTCTCTGTTAATTCATGTCGCAAAACCACACATTCTTAAATACAGATTTCTGTAACATCCATATTGTTTACAATTCACCCCTTCTCTATTTTTGTCAGGATTTCCCCAAATATTATTAAAAATAAGCATGTCTCATTCAAGCACATAAAAACTTGACAGAATTTCTTATTGGTATGAAATAAAATTTATAATTAATATTGACCTCTTTTTGATCTTTAGTCATTTTATCCCAGAACAGGGATGTTTTCCCATTTTTTTCACGTCTATGCCTTTCAGAAAGCTTTTATGTCTTTTAGCATTGTCCTCATACAGATTTTGTACATTGAACACATTTACATTTCATATATATTTCATTTTTATATTAATTACCAAGTGTTTTATATTTTGTGGCTATTGTGAGTAGCTTTCTATTTCATATCTTTTTTAAATCATATCCTTTCTAAATGGTTATTATTTGCAAATAATGACACTATTCATTTCCTTATGCTAAATATCTATCCTGCTATCTCACTGAATACTTACCCAAATCTTACGGCTTATGGTTTATTCTCATCTGATTTACACAAATACCTCCCAACACAATATTGTGGATATGGTGTGCATCCTTCCTTGTTTATGACCTTGATGGGAATCCTACTCTATTGGATTATGGACTGAAACATATGTTTTATCATGTTAAGAAATTATCTACCAATTCCTATATTTTTAATTTTTAAATATTTTATTTTTTAAAGATTTTATTTACTTATTCATGAGACACACACACACACACACACACACACACAGAGAGAGAGAGAGAGAGAGAGAGAGAGAGAGAGAGAGGCAGAGACACAGGCAGAGGGAGAAGCAAGCTCCATACAGGGAGCCCGACGTGGGACTTGATCCCAGGTCTCCAGGATCAGGCCCTAGGCTAAAGGCAGCGCTAAACTGCTGAGCCACCCAGGCTGCCCCTATATTTATTTTTTTAAAACCAGGAATTGAGGGATCCCTGGGTGGCGCAGCGGTTTGGCGCCTGCCTTTGGCCCAGGGCGTGATCCTGGAGACCCGGGATCGAATCCCACATCAGGCTCCCGGTGCATGGAGCCTGCTTCTCCCTCTGCCTGTGTCTCTGCCTCTCTCTCTCTCTCTCTCTCTCTCTGACTATCATAAAACAAAAAACAGGAATTGATATGAAATTTTGTAAAAGGCTTTTACAGCAACCATAAATAAAGCACATAGAATATTTCAAATTGTGTTGGTATTACTTTTGAAAGTCTGGTAAGATTCTCTTGTAAAATCATGTGATCCTTGGTGCTCCATTGTGGTGTATTTCTTTGATGACATTATTTCTTCTATGTCATTAGTCAATATAAGTTGTCTGTCTCTCTTGGGGCAGTTTTGGTAAAATGTGTTTCCTCATGAAACTGTTCATTTCATCTAAATTTTCAAATTAATTGGCATAGAGTTCTTCAAAATATTCTCTAGGGATCTATTAACTGTCCTTTGCTATTTCCCACCAATCATTCCTAATTGTATGTGTTTCCTTTCTCATTTTTACTCAGTTGGTCCAGCCTGTGTTTTGTCTTTGGGTGTGTGTGTTGTCATTCTTGTTATCACTAGTTATAAATTTTGCAAATTTGAACTTTGCAAGGAATTGTTTAGTTGGATTTACTTTAAAAAAGTTTCTAGCCAGAAAACTTGTTAAAAATATATTCTTGATTTACATTGTCATCATAGCATGCTTTCATATAATTTCTACTTTATGGAACTTATTGAGCCTTTAAAATAATTAATGCATGTTCAGTTTTTATCAGTGTTCCTTATGTACTTGAAAAGGATTTATCTTTTATTTGGATATATATATATAATTATATATTACATGATATATATATATTATATGTATTGGAATATTGGTGAAGGGAGAAGTGAAAACTAGAAACTAGTGATAGAAACCAACTGTATATATAACTATATATAAATAATATATAATGTAGCTAATATTAGAATACAATATATAATAAAATATAATATATAACAAATATATATATATATATATATATATAT
This sequence comes from Nyctereutes procyonoides, assembly GCF_905146905.1. Taxonomy (NCBI): domain Eukaryota; kingdom Metazoa; phylum Chordata; class Mammalia; order Carnivora; family Canidae; genus Nyctereutes; species Nyctereutes procyonoides. The sequence continues at coordinate 5,318,527 of NW_026575030.1, read as the reverse complement.
AAATCATATAATGTGATTAACTTTGGACAAAGGTTGGTACAAGAAGGTTTCCACATACCAAGTAGCTTTTGTGCCTTTCCACTTTATGAAGGTAGCTATTGCACTATCTGACACAGATACAGACATTTTTAACTATTGTACCTTCATTGTGATTTGTGCCTTTGAACATCATAAAGTTTCGTCTGGTCTTCTTAATGCTTTTGAGGCATAATGCTCTCTTGTCTAGCATCAAGATTTAGTCTTTCTAAATCCTTTTGTTTTAAATGTGTATTTTCAAAAAGACTGAATTGCATTAGTTTCAAGAACCAATATGAAAAACTTTTTATTTTTTATAAGATTTTATTTATTCACAAGAGACAGAAAGAGAGAGAGAGAGAGAGAGAGAGAGAGAGAGAGAGAGAGAGAGAGACACAAGCAGAGGGAGAAGTAGGCTCTATGCAGGGAGCCTGAGCTGGGACTCAACCCTGGGTCTCCAGGATCAGGCCTTAGGCTGAAGGCGGCGCTAAACTGCTGAGCCACCCGGGCTGCCCTGAAAAACGTTTTCTTAAAAATTTTAGTACATAAATTAAGCCAAATTACATTTATTGTGTATGACTGATACCTTTTGAAAACTTCTATCGTATTTTATATATTTATTATGGATATCATGTTTAATGAGGTTTTTTATAAGCAGTTTTTTGTAATTTTGTTAATGTTTTTAAGTCGGCTAGGTTTCTTAGTTTTATGTTATTATTGTATTAATAACTTTTTTTGTATTAATAACTTTAATAATGTTCTTACCACCACTCCAAATTTCTCTTTTGTTTCCTGACCATTTTTGTTGTTCTAGTTTATTGTTGGATTATGGTTTTAAATTTTGCCTAACCCCTACTGTTCTTCTCTTTTTTAAGAAATCCAATTAAATGTCAGTTCATAGTATTCCCCTATCTTAGCTATTTCTGATCCTCTCAACTTTATTTCATTTGTTTACTCATTTGTTTTCATTTCCCTGCTTTATACCCACTAGTATATTTTCAGCAATATCTATTTACCCTTGATCATCTTTCCATTAATTTATTTCTTACTATTTTGTACTATTTTTTAAATGTCCTTCCTGAAATCTGTTATTTACTCTACAACTTTTCTTTTTGAAGCCTTTACTGAGTTTTAAATTTCATGTTTGATAATTTTATATATACAAGTATTTATTTAGTGATACTTAATTCTTTCAGGAGTATCATATGACTGTATTCTTCTGCTTCATAGTTGATTTTGAGGGAGGGGTATCTTTATTGAATATTTTTAATTCTTACTTTCTGTTAACCTCATACAGTCATGTCTGTGTGTCTGCTGCCAGCTATATATTCTTCTTTATAAAAATCTCAGATTTTCTAGGATATAGATGTGTAAGGATAGTAATATTAGATGACCCACTAGACTTACATTACTGTTACACTAAGGAACTAGGTCCCTAAGGAATACTTTTTCTAGAACTCTAAGAATTTATTCCCCAGCAGTGTTAGGAGGGGATGCGTATTTTCTGACTATATATATATATATATATATATATATATTGTTATATATATGTTATATCTATAGTTATATCTAACATATATCTATGTTATAGCATGTGTCAGAATTCCCTTCCTTTTTAGGTTGGTATATATACACACATATATGTATATATACTTTTATACATATATACATTATATATATATAATATATATACATATATACATATATGTGTGTGTATATATATATATTTTTTTTTTCCCCTGCAGGGTCTTTAATTTCCATCACTAGTTTCTAGTTTCCACCTCTCCTTTCACCAACAATATTCCCAGAAATGACTCTGTTTTTTTCTCTTTTTCTTAGGTGGCAATTTTTAAAAACCATCATATTTGGTTTTGTGCATAGTCAAGGTCCTTCACTTTGATTTCTTGTCTCAATGGTGATTTTTATTTTTAAGTTTTATTTATTTTTATTTAAACTTAATTGACAAAATATTTTATAATTTCAGGTGTAAATCATAGTGATTCAATATTTTTACACATTAGGGAATGATCCCCAGGTTAAGTCTGGTTACCATCTGTCAGTATACAAAGTTTCAATGCTGATATTTAAAAGGAAGCTTAACTAGCGGTGCACTGTAGACTACGCTAAATTACTTAAGGTTTTGGTGAATGCCTTTATCAGCTTAAAGAATTTGTCTTTGTTAACAAATTTCTGAAGTTTTTGAATATGTATTTTGTAGAATTTATTGGAGGCTGTCTGCATCTATAAGATGATTTTTTTTCATGTGGAGGCAAATGCATTGAATTATGATATAGATATTTACATTTTAAGCAAACTTAGAATTCTTATGTGAAAAATAAGTTTTTTTTTTTTATCCACTGAAGAATACAATTTGCTATAATTTGGTTTAGGAGTTCTTAAGTGACATGTAATTGTCCTTCATACTGTTTTCATTTGGCTTGGGGTACCAGATGATAACCTGTATCATAAAATACATTGAAAAATATTCCATCTTTTTCTATTTTCTGAATGTGTTTCTATATAATTTAAGTGTGTGCTTCTTGAATATTTTGAATATTTGGTAGATCCCAACTTTGAAATCCACCTATACTTAATGTGAAAACATTTTAAAACACTGTTCCATTTCCTTAATAATATAGGACAATCAGATAGTTTCTTAAATTAGATTTGGTAATTTTTTTCTATAATTCATTTTACTCAAGTTTTCAAATTTGTTGGCATGAAGTTATTAATACTATTTTAAAATACATTTTAAAATCTGCAGTTATGCTTCCTTTTGATTACTTTGAGTTTTTCTACTTTTTAAGCTAACTTAATAGACATGATACATTTAATTATTATTAGTATTTTTTGCAGAGCCAAGTGTTTGTTTTGCTATGCCTCATTATTTTACCTTTGCTATAGTTCATTGAATTCTATTGTATTTCTCATTTCCTACCTTCTTCATTTGAATTTATTTTGTTCTTTTTCTAAATTCTGATATTGAATGTTAATTTATACATTCCATATTTCCTTTTATTGATGATAACCTTTATGTAGATAATATAATGTATATATATTCTATTAAATCCATGCATAATGTAGACATTATATTTTAATTTCCCAGTGTGTGACTTTGGGACAATTGTAATTGTTGGAATTCACCTCTAATTCATTTGCATTATCCTTAGAGAATTAAATATATTACTAGCTGAGTAATAATTCACGTGTTTTTGGTATAAATATGTCTAGAATCTGGGGTTTTTGACATTAGAGAGTTTCATTACAATATCAACTTTCGCATACTATTGGAAGCAGAAACTAAAAAGGGCACTCTACTCCACTATGTATATGTAGTAAAATAATTTGCCTTCAAAAATTTTTCTATGTCTTATGTCTATATTTTGACATCTCCCTAAATCATCTGTTCCTTGTTTTTAAAGGGAGTTCCCTAGACCTCTAGCTTTTTAACATTGACAACAATATATGACTTCCTTATTTTTAACTTTTTTCTTTGCATGTTGTCTGACACATTACAGCACTTTACAAGTATTTGCTGAATGAAAGTATAAATGCAAAGATGAAACCAAATTTCTCTGATTTGAGGCAGAGATAGACCAAAGACTTACACAGAGTTCTGAAATCACATATTTAATAGCCGGATTCCCACAGGTCAACATCCCATAGATGGTTTCCCTTACTCATTTTTAAACCCTGCTTTGAATGAGCCAAGGACAGGATATTAAGATCTTAAGGTTTTACTGCATCTTTGGTGCCCAATTTTAAGATGAACAATGTCTCAAAACATTAAAGATAAAGAAATTCTGCTCTATATTTGTACATACCTAGGGAGGCTTTTGGCTCAGAGATTTCTAGCTTGACTATATTTTCTTTTTTTTTTTTCCAGAAAATTTTGTTATTTGTAGATAAATGTTTAAGGGTAGAAGAGTGTCCACATTAAAAGTGATCATGAGCAAAAATCTTGTGCTTTGAGACAATGTCTGAACACAGCATACATAAGATTAAAAACCACATTATTAATTTCAATGATCCATCTAGCATAAAAATATTATGCTTCTAGTTTAGGACCAAAAGTCCTCCTGTTAGAAGCGTTAACAACAGCCTCACAACCATCGGATTCACTTCGAGCATCTGTAATTGCCCTACTTGCTTTATATCTACCAGGGAAAATCTGGGTTGTGGACTAAGTAGAACCTCATTTCACATGTAATACATAGCTTATCTTTTATAGTTCTATAGTTACAGTTATAAGACTCAACTATTTTCTACTAATGCATATCAGATTTTATCATAGCATTGAGCATATTATTTTTGATCTGGACCTTAGATAAATAATTCTAATACAAATCAGAATATGGTAGATGGCCATACGGTAAGTTCAACATAAACATCAAGGAACTTGGCTAGTCTGCTCGAGGGAGGTATCTATACCTCAGTTAGTTTTAAATCCACCTTCAAAGGACAAGCAATCACAGCTAAGATAATTTAACAGAGAAGGAAAGAATAATCATTTTTTACTGTACAGTAATAATTATTTCCATGCAACCACAGTCTCTATATTAACTTGGTAGAACAGAAAAATGATTATGAATAAGAAAGCACAGTGGGCTTTTGACAAGGGCAACATGCAATGTACTTTAAATTAAACTCTTATTTCACTTTTAATTTTAGAATAAACAGTAGTAGAACTAGTGATTTCCTTCACTGGAGGGATGACAATCTAGGATGCAGATAAAGTATTTTTATTTCCGAATAAAATAAAATTTGAGAATATGACATCAGAACTATTACACATCAGATACCTCTCCTCAAATTAGTATAGATTTTCTCTTACTCAGAAAAATTAATCTTGTATTTATATTTAAAAATTTGGAAGATGTTGGTATCATTGAAAATTTAATAATACATGTGCTTTTTACCTGATTATATATGGTTCATTCAAATTTCTTAAAAATTCTGTTGAACTTCTGTAGCTTCTAAATAAGTAAAATTTTCCAGTGCTTAAAAATAGCATGCTTTAATTTACTGTCTATCACATGAGGTGAGTTAATTGTTTTCAGACAATGTTCTAATCAGATACAATGGTGAAATTTAATAAAAAAAATATTGGGTTGATTATGTGATAGACTTGTGAATTGGGGGCATGCCATTTTCTAAAGTATTTGTAATGAATGCATTTAAAATTGTTCCAAGTGAAATCATCAGTTCTCATGAGCAATACTTTGTATTGCTACATACAGAAAGAGAATGGATTCAGCAACATATATAATTTTTCACTTAACACAATTTAGGAATATGACAGGGCAATTCCTTATGTTTATGAATTTGAACCACTTAACATGATTGAAACTCTGCTTACTTCATATTTGAGAGAAAAAAGTAGCCATGTCTTTGTCAAAAACCCTTTACTTAACTGCAGCCTGCATTACAGGATGCAAGATATTAGAGTTCCAAATATGGCAGTTCAGAAGTTTAAGGTCTACATAAGAAATACTATGGAGAGATGAGGAAGGAGATTTCTGAAGCAATCACAAGTTTAATGGTCTGAAGTAAAGAAGTTTTACATCATTGTTGGATTTAGGCAGTATATAAATTGATGTTAATATTGCATATTGTATATTCTACTCAAAAGAACAATTACTTTATAGATTTTTGGAAAAGCCAGTTTTTATTTATGTTAATATTGTTTTTAATGCAACATATAAAAGTAGAGGAATTCTGCTATCACATACTCAAATTGAAAATAATCTAGAAATTAAATAATATATGTATATATTAATGTATATATACATACTTATATATTTGTAGTATTTAAGGAATAATTTATAAATATCTTCCATTATTATAGTCTTAATATTTAATATTATTCTTAAGTATGGTTTTAATAGCTGTTCATTCTGCCAAATGTTCATTTATATATATATATATGTATATATAAGCTTAGAAATATTTTACTTTTGATGGAGGAATTCCGGTTCTGTTAATCAAAACTAAATAAATACTCCATAATAAAACGTAGCTTTTTGTAGAGTGACAGATGTAACTACAGCAAATTGCTATGAATTATACATAAATTAATACTGGTTAACTATCTATATCCAGTCAACTAAATATTAATCTTCTAAAGAACTGGTTTTCAAAAATTCATAGCATTATGGGAAAAGTATGCTTTACAATTAGAATTTAAAATATTAGAATGAAATACTCTAGTTTACATAAAATTATAATCTTGTCTAAAAGGAGGATACACATAAATTATTTCTACTTGTATTTTTTGAAATTAGTAAGGATCAATCAACTTTGTAAATACGGAAAAAAACCCACTAAAGTATCTGTAATGACAACCATCACTCTCTATAATGAAAATAACCTGAAAGACTAATTTTATAGCCTGGTCTTAATTAATAGTTTTAAAAAAAAATAATAGTTTTTATCTACATACTCGTGAAAAGGAAAAGTGTTTGTAAAAATTTACTAATCTCATTTAGTAAGATACTTCAAACAGATAAATTTGTTTTCATTCAGTGAGGAAGCTCTCAAATATAGCTAGACATCAGATACTGCTAGGGTAGTCATCTTGATTGTTGGCCATCAAACTCTCTGTTCTGTCAATTCTTACTTTCAGTATGTCAAGGGAAAAAAGGGGGGGGTGAAAAGTCATCAATGTTGGTAATGCATTGCTGTTAGACTGTAAATTACTATTTTTATTTTTCAATGTTTTTTTTTAATATACTATTTTAGAAAGCCAATTTTACACTCCATATCAAAAACCTAAACAGGGATGCCTGGGTGGCTCAGTGGTTGACTATCTGCCTTCAGCTCAGGGCATGATCCCAGAGTCTCAGGATCGAGTCCGTTTTGGGCTCCCCGCAGGGATCCTGCTTCTCTGTCTGCCTATGTCCCTGCCTCTCTCTTTCTGTGTCTCTCATGAATAAATAAGTAAAATCTTAAAAAAAAAAAAACTAAACAAATACATATGTACATATGTGCTTTGCCTAGGTATCTTTTGATAACATATATATTTGTGGTAATAATCACAAATAAGTATGTATAAGAATGTTTATCTCTGAATAATCTCTAGTATCAAAACTAGCGTCACTTTAATGATGATTCAAATTGATTCATTTAAATATAGTATAGTAAATCTAGTTGGCAGAATGAACATATATAACATACATATTAAAACCATACTTAAGAATATTAAATATTAAGAATGTAATAAATAATGGAAGATATTTATAGATTATTCCTTAAATACTACAAATATATATGTGCTATGATTACAATATTTAAGAGAAAATCAAATAGTTTTTAATATTAAAAGGAATTAGAAATAAAAAAATAAAAGGAATTAGAAATATGTATTAGAAATACCTCATATATGTTAAAAGGAATTAGAAATATATATTAGAAATAAGTACGATTTATACTGTAAGAGTATGGGGTGATGAGATTGTGTTTGATTTTAAATTTGTTCACTTAATTCGGTTTAGAATCATACACATTTTTATAGCATATATACGTGTCATTATGGTAATCATAAAAGATTCATAAAAGAGCTTTTTTGTAAGCTATTTAAAAAATTGAGGCAAAGGAATTCAAACTATTTAAGATTGTGTGTGTGTGTGTAGACTTAGGTATAACTTATATTTATCTAACCACTGACCTCTAACTCATGAGCAAAGTAGATTTATTTCATCAACATTGCCAAAATATCCATAAATAATCAGTCATGTTTATTTCTCAGTGAGACAAGCTACAAATTCTCTGAACTGCCACTAGAATAGATCAAAATATTTTCTACTTCAAGGAAAGCTTTGTTATAATCTTCATATGGAAGAGGAACAAAGTAAACACATCTGCTCTATGAAGTTTTTGTAATAATGAATTAGAATGTATGTCAGGATTATTTGGGGACAGAAGGTATTTCTTCCTATGGCTTATAAAGGAACTTCTGCTGATTCATAAATATCTTTTTTTTAATTTTTATTTATTATTTATGATAGTCACACACACACACATACACAGAGAGAGAGAGGCAGAGACATAGGCAGAGGGAGAAGCAGGCTCCATGCACCGGGAGCCCGACGTGGGATTCGATCCCGGGTCTCCAGGATCGCGCCCTGGGCCAAAGGCAGGCACCAAACCGCTGCGCCACCCAGGGATCCCGATTCATAAATATCTTGATTCCTACATACCAGCATCAGCACCCCCCCATTCCCAGCCAGTCCCACACTTTTAAAAGACACTATTTCTCTTAATTTGTTGAATAGATTGTTTTCCTGGAATTGTATATATAAAAGATGTATTACACATCTTTCCCTATCTTTCACTCTATCTTATAAATATTTACAATTTGTATCTAATTTTGACCACCTGGATTTTCACACAATTTCTTGAATATAAAATACTAGCCTTTAAAAATTTAATCAATTTAAAAATTTAATAAAATGCTACATTCACTTTTAAGATTTGGAAAGTGTGATTTATTATTTTTGGCCAAAATATCTCTCCTATTTATGATAACAGAGTTGACTATTAGCTAGCAAGAGTTAATCAGGTAGAGCAATTTGCTAGTGAAGCTTCCTCCAGTTCACATTAAAAAATAAAAAACAAAAAACAAAAAAAGAGTTCCCTTAGTCATACCTTTCTGATTTAATCATTTTAAAAGTTAGCTATAAAACTGTCAGAAAATTTATGCATATATATATTTATTTAGAAATAAATGAGATCACATTATACATTAGTCTATAACCTATTTTTCCAACTTAATGATATACTATGAAAATTAATCTACATCTCTATTTTGGACATTATACACGTCCCAAAATTTTTATTTCAGCTTTGATTAAAATTAAAGCCATGACAATTATTTTAATAGGTACAGACCTTAGACAAGTGTTTAATTTTAAACTACTGATATAAGATTTTGAGAATTCAAGGCACTGAGTTGCTGAACATAAATATGTATGTAGATAATGATAAAAGTATAAGAATATGCACAAGGCTTAAAGGTTCTAACGACATAAAAGTAGCTAGGTTGTTTCGGGATCTTTTGGCACATTTATATTTTTTACTCTATATTTTGTAAGCATGAAATTGATTCTTGGCTAGTTTGTTTGGAAACTCTCCTAGAGGATTCCAATTTTTCCACAAAGTTTTATCTTTATAAATTATCTTTTACCTGAGACTAGGATGTTTATTTATGTGATTTTGAAGGAAACTAGTTCTCATGAATATTTGTTACTAGCCATTACATTCAAATTGATTCATTAACCTTGTCATATTTCAACTATTTCTAAATTCTCTAATTTTTTAGTAATTGGGTACAACTTTATAAACTTTTAACTGTAAACTCATTTGCAATTTAAAGGAAAAATGACCCTTTCCTTCTTTTTATCAGAAAGTCTATAAAAATTTAGCACAGTCTCTGTCTCTTTATCCTAGTTTTTCAAATCTGCATTACATTCGCTTATGAGCATCTACCATAATATATCCAACTTTTCGATGGACATGTAGTTTGCTTCAAGTATTTAAAACATTTATAGCACTTTGAAATACTGCTTGTACAAAATAAAGAATATGTATTTGTTGAATGAAAAGTTTTCTCTAGATTGTCCTCAAGTCTATGAAAGTAGGGGCTGGGTAATTTTCATGTATTCAATTCTATATCCAAAGGCCCTCACCTCTTAGCATACGTGTATGACTCACTGAGTTCTGTTGAGTGTTGAGACTCTTGTGGGAAGGTACAGTTTGAACTTGTAGCTATGGAGGGGAATCCTCTTCCTAAAACGTAGTCCTTGGGTTAAATATATGGCTGAACTTCACAGGCATTAACTATAGATTCATAATATGTCACAAAATTGTACCGCAATGACACCGAATAGAAAGAAGCCAGCACTTACCTGGACAAGAAACATCGCTATGTGGTGAAATTCTCCACGGCCCCCCTGCTTAACAGGAACTGTCATAAAGAATTTGCTGCCATCTCTAGAAAACACCGGCTCCTCATTCTAAAACACAGAAGTGCATATAATGATCTCAAGATGGTATGTGCTTTGTGCTGCCAACCATTGCTAATTTAAGTATGGGTTACATAAATTTCTCATTTAGAATTTGTGAAATGGTCAAATTATCTCTAAAAATAATGTGAATGCACCACCACCACCTATCTTCAGAAATTTTGTAGGTTTCTGAAACTGTGCCCATTAAACAGTAACTTCTCATCCCTCCCTACCTTACTCCCCATCATTCTCTTTTCTGTCTCTTTGATTTGGACTACCATAAGAAGCTCTTTAATGAATGGTTTACCAAAAAACATGCAATTTTTAATATATGTGTTCTGAAATCTTTGACTCAGCAATTCTGATTACTTGAACATACATTTCTCTTGATCTATATATAAATTTACTGAAAACACAGAAGATAAAAGGCTGCAAAATCGGAAGGAATCTAGTGAAAATCATTTAATTCAAACTTCGCATCTTCACTTCTCACCCCTCCAAAAAAAAAAAAACAAAAACAAACCCACACACAAACACAAATGCCCATTTGATCATTTTTTAATTAAACTCTAGTGGCATGTTAAATCAATAGAATTATTTTCTGAAAATTAAATGATGGAAGCTATACATATAGATTGCTTTCCTTTTGCTCCAGGGGAAACATTAAGAAAATGGATTTGCCTGACAAAACACTGGATTCTTTCCTATTGGATTAGTGAAAGTGATTACACATATAGTAAAAGGAAGGCTTTGCTTATGGTTTCTTCTGCAGGTCTTTAAAATGGCCTACAAGCTGTTTGAGGTGATCTGGCCCACCACTCTCTTTCTGATCTCTTCTTTTCATTCTCTTGTTTCCATATTGTGCATGCTCCTGCTCCAGGGCCCTTGCACTTTTTATTCTCTTTGGTTCTTTCATTTATGTCTTCCATACGTTGTCTCTTTGTCACCTTATCAGTTAGGTGCTTCTCACCCCATCTAGAAGGGGATCTTAGAGCGAGATCACACAGCTCTATCTGAACCCTTCATCCCCTTTTACCTACTTCCCATTTCTTTCTATATTACCTAATAGCATCCAACACACTATGTTATAGGCAGGGGTGTATATATGTGTATGTATGAGGTGGACAGGTAGGTAGACAAGTAGGTAGTGTTCCCCTGGAATGCGAGCTCCATGGGGAAGGAACCTTCTATTTGTCACTGCTCTATCTCCAGCACCTAGAAAATGACTATCACATAAATTGTGCTTAATACTTATATACTTAATGAATAAGTAAATGACTCTTTTCATAATCTTAAGAGTCTGATTTTAGCTTTACTAGTGAGATCATCCTTTGATAGAAATATAAGGATAATATTTTCCTTGTATACTTCATGGACACTCATGAAAATATAAGATGATATATGCAAACATTTAAAACTGAAATAATATACAATTCAAGGATGAAGACAATGCATCGTTACTAGGCATATAATATAAGAAACTTGACTGAGTGAATTACATCTTTCAACTATGATAGAGTCAATAATTCTGTAGGTTCCATCTCTTGTGCTCTGGGATTTCTCTTGGCCTTTGCACATAAAGCTTTTTCTCTCTGGAACAACCTTTCTGTTTCCCTTTATGCTGAATCTTACTCTCCCCTCCTCCCTCGCCTGCCCCTCCTTAAACTCAAGGAACAGGAACCATTTACAAATCTCCCTAGTTAGAGAGTATCTCATAGTTAGGAAATCTCTCCTCAGAGATTCTAACAATTACCCTGTGTTCATCTCTATCACAGCATTCAATGCATTCTATTATATGGTTGGCTTCCTTCACTAGGCAAGTAATAATTAAACTAAATTTGCAATTTTATCTTTTTAGCTATATTGCCTAGGACCCAGTAGGTGTCCAACTCATAATTGAATAGATGAATGTGTACCACAGGCAAAAATGGTTGTTATATATCACTCTATCCACATTTGCTCCAACCTATTAGCTCCTCCCCTATTCAATATTATCCCTTTGTGATTTGCTCCAAAAATAAGTTGCCTTTTTAAGGTACAAGGATATCTGTATCTATTTTACTTTCTATATTTGTGTACCCATCTCCTTCCAATTCTGGTGCCTTATAAATGGCTCAGTGAAGGAGCAGATGGGGACTATAATCTCGTATGCATTGGTGCACTTAATAACTTTCACCACTAGGCAATATCTGTCTATAAATAGAGCTCTATGCCAACCTCTTCCTAGAATCAAATAATGGAAATGGAGCCAATTGCACTGTCCACTTTCATGTTTGTGAGTCAGTGTTTATGATGCACAGAGTAATGGATTGGGAATACCAAATTCTATCTCTTGACCAATAATTCTGTACAGAGGTTATCACAAATCTCTTGAAAGCCAGGCCAAATATGGCTACTTCTCTATTCTCACTACAGTCCAGAAAGTAAGCATATGATGATTAAGTTTCTAGTTTTCTTAGGAATTTGTTTCATCTCATTACTATTATCATTCTCATACTTTAAATTTCATCAAATTCTAAAAATCTCTAAAAGCTTCTAGAGAAAAACTCAACTGTGACAAACTACCATCTGCATTATTTTTTACTGAATAGTTAATTGATAATTGATAACTAGTTTCTATGCTTTAAGAAGAATTTCTATTAAACATTCATAAATCTGGGGTTCAAAATGTAGATAGCACAATTCCTAAAGCACATGGATTATGTTGATGCATGTTACACTATTATGAATGTCACTGAAAATAAAACTGATAGCAAAATAGGTTTAATAATGCAGGGCAATTTAGAATATGTCAATATCCATTATCTTATTGCTTCTCATTGTTTTTATTTTCAGTATCTAACTTAAGAAATTCCATTACTGACTACAAGATCAAAGTTGATTCTTTTCCAATTTCATTAGATTAAATAGTTTATATTAATACCTACTTATTTATTGGTAGATAAATATAATATAAATAAGGATAATGCTTATGCTTCCAGCAAGAAAAGGTTTAGCTTATCTATAGTCCTTCCTACTTTTCTTTATCCAGCAAGTATTTATGGAAATTTCTTATAAACAGACTCTATATGAGGCATTTAGTCGACAATGGGGAAAAAAAAAGTGAAGACCCCTCCTGCCCTTGTGAATGTAGGGAAACAACATAGAAATAATTGTGTAAGTATTACAAAAAAGATTACACTTGACTTTAAAAAAGAAGGTTTTATAAACGGATGTGATGTGATTATAGTGGTTGGAGGAGGTAGTATTTTAGATGGGTGATTTAAGCTGAGGTTTGAAAAAGGAGCAGCCTTCACAAAACAAAATAGTTGATAGAATTCCATTTAAAAGAAATGCTCATTAAAAAGAACCTGTAAAGTGCTCGCTTCAGCAGCACATATACAAAGAACCTGTGAATATTAGAGCTAATGTGCCTAGAATGGGCCTAGAATGGAGAAGGAACTGACAACAATGGTTTCAGCTGTAGAATAGGCATGGCTAGGGGCAACCAAGGGTACACTTTGCCATGGTCTGTCAGCCAGCCTGCAGCATGGAGAAGAGATTGGCATGCGCCTGAGGAGTTGAGCTTTCAGCAGGTAAAGAGGACCTGCAGTTTCCCTTTTTTTTTTTTTTTTTTTTAAGATTTTGTTTATTCATGAGAGACACAGAGAGTAGAAAGAGAGAAAGGCAGAGGGAAAAGCAGGCTCCATGCAGGGAGCCCGACGTGGGACTCGATCCCAGGTCTCCAAGATCACGCCTCAGGCTGACAACGGCGCTAAACCGCTGAGCCATCTGGGCTGCCTGGACCTGCAGTTTTTACACAAATAGTGGATGCTGTTTGTGAAGCTGAGGAAAGTAAATCGACTGGAAATCTTGGAATGTAAAATTGAAAAACCTGGTGATGAATAATATACAGAATAATAGTCTAAGAAAAATAATATGCAGAAAAGGATAAGAAAACCTTAAGAATGACTACTAGGTTTATGGTTTTAATAGCTGGATGGGTAATTATGTCCTTGACTCCTAGGATAAGAACAATACATAAGACTAGAAGAGGAATATGTTCAGTTTGGACCTGTGGAGTGTGCAGTTACTTGTACAGATTTAGGAGAAGATGCCAAGCATGAATTTGGATGGTTTAGAACTCAGCGAAGTGAGCAGGGCTATACATTTAGAGGCCTCACTACATGGTGGTGATTGAAACCAGAGAAGTGTATGACACTTCAGGAGAGAATGTAAAAGATCTCTATAGAGAACAAAACAAATCAAAAGCAAACCAAACACATTTCCCTTTGTAGAAAAGTGATGGAGTTAGTAGTAAAATGAATTCAGCCATATTCAGATAATTTACTTGTGTTTCCTTCTGAAATGTTCAGAATGAGACCATGTCATGGAGACATTTGGTCGTTATTCTAAAGTGTTCTAAATTTTCAGCCTCATTTATGTCATAAATTAGCATCAGGAGGTAGGATACATGTAGGGAAAGAAGCGTTCATCTAAATAACCTCCACATAATCAATTCATGTGGAGGTTTGGTCAGTTTTCTGGGGAATTTGATCAATGCTGATGGTTTCCAGCTTTAATGGGTCACAACTTTTTCCTCTTTTAATTTATACAAAAGTTGACTTATGTGAGTGATCCTGAAATTGGATCCTACTAATTATTCTGCAACTTATGCTCTATAGAAAATAGAAGTAACTTTTTAATAAATGATGTCATAGAATGGTCAAGTCTGGGGTGCGTGGGTGGCTCAGTCAAGTGAGTGTCTGCTTTCAGCTCAGGTCATGATCTCAGGGTCCTGGGATTGAGCCCCATGTCACGCTCCCTGTGCAGTAGGGAGTCTGCTTCACCCTCCCTCCCTCTGCACCCCGCTTGTGCTCTCCTCCCTCCCTTTCTCTTTCTCTCTCAAATAATCTTTAAAAAAAAAGAAAGGCCAAGCCAAAAATACAATAATTTAATATTTTTGACTCAGTCAAACATAGCAAAGACTGAAAGTAATATTACTGAGATAACTTTTGAGAGAAAGTTATTATACAGAAAATGGGTAAATAGAATGAGTACAATAGCCAAAATGTGACATAAAGCAACCTCCTATACCATACCTGTTTGGAGAGCCAAGTATCTGATGTCATCTCGTATTTCTGAAAAGAAATAATGAACTCCATGAAGCTTCTGAACACTAAAATGAGTAGGCATCGATTTTTTTTTACATGTTTCCATTAGGCATTTTTTCCCCCTCTCTTCAACTGGTGAAATACCATGAGAGATCGTATTATCACTACTGTTTTCAACTGAATGGATAAGTACAGAATTGGGATTAAATTATAATTTAATTATAAATCCTTCCTTTGGTGAGCTCCTTTAGAATTCCCAGTAGTATGTCACCAGGGATAGAAGATCATTTTCCAGTGCTGTTTGATTACCTCATTCGAACTGTTTTGAACCACTAGGCACTGTTTTCACCTCTAGGCATCATTGGGAAACAAAATTATTAAGTCCTTCAAAAGAACTGGGCAAACATCCAAGAATAAAATGAAAAGGTAGATGTTCTTTCAACATTTAATCCACTCTCCATCATAGTCATTTTCTTTTCTTAAGGAAAAATAAACATTTGAAATGACAAAATTTTATGTACCATTAAGGTAATCTTGCAAATGATCAGAACCAAGATCATATTTCACAAAGCAAAATGAGATTAATTTAATCTTAAATATGTGTAGATACAGTAAGTTTTACTAGTAATGTTTACAAATAGGACTTTATGAAAGTCTAATATTCTAGAAAAAATGAATCTATAATAAAAATATTTAAAGAAAACTAAATCACAGTATATTACCAATCTTACATATATGCAGAGGTATAATTTAAAATAGTTATAAAAATTTATAGTTTTTTTTTTTACCACTATCCTCTTTCAAAGCTGTATTATTACATTATAATCAAACACTTTCTCTTTTCAGGGCCTGTTTTTGTTTTTTTCAATTTTTTTGACTAGATTTTCTACATACAGATATCAAGGAAACATCTAACTAAAATATTCCTTGATTTTCTATTTGCATCTCTGCAATAACCATCCTTGGTTATTGGTATCTATAAAACATAGACACACAAAAATATATCAATGGCACTTTTCATTAGTATTACTCTTTTGTTAGAATCCATTGAAGTCCAAAGTTTTCACATGCATTTATCTTACTATCTCAATATAGTAGACAGTAAAATAATTTTTAAGTTCATAATGGATTAGAAATATATTAGAAATACAATATGTTGGGATGCCTGGATAGCTCAGTGGTTGAGCATCTGCCTCCGGCTCAGGTCGTGATCCCAGAGTCCTTGGATCGAGTCCCACATCAGGCTCCTCACAGAGAGCCTGCTTCTCCCTCTGCCTATGTCTCTGCCTCTCTCTCTCTTTATCTCTCATGAATAAATTTTTAAAAATTAAAGGAAAAGAAATATAACAATATCAATAAGGTACCAAATCCATAATATGATTGGGTTCCTATATCTATTTTCTTCTGAAGCATTTTGATACATTCTTGCCAATACATATACAGATTATGATCATATAGAAAAGATGACAGGTTTTCTCTGACTAGAATATACACATGCCAATTTCTAAATGATGTAGTACTCAGCCGAATAAAAAATGGTGCAGAATACTTTCACAAATAAATGGTGAGATCCTATCAGCCTATCAGATGATGGTTGAAATAAGTTTCTTATTAATACAAGCTAAATGTAAAGAGCATTAGTCAAATCCAGTAAGTAAATGACTAACTCATCAACTTTATCTCCCTATCTATGCTTATCACTCCAATCAAAACAAATTTCTTCCCCCTTACAAATTATGCTTTAATATTGGAGAATAACTTGTATATAGTGTGATATGGATAGCTCTAAAGTGTTTGTGATGAATTTTAACAGATATATTCACAGGCCATCAAGATATAAGATCTTCACACTTTCACACCTTCTCTCATGCCCCTTCCCAGAGGTTCCAAAAAGACAGTCACTCTTCTGAACTCTTTCCCCATAGATTAGTCTTGCCTATCTTAGAAGTTCAGATAATTGAAATTATGTATTATGCACTTTTTTGAGTTTTTGAGATGCACTTATATTGCTGGGCATTTATCAGTATTATGTTTCTTTTTCAATTGCTGAGCAGAATTCTGTTATATAGATATGGCTCATTCTGTTTATTAATTCCTTGTTAATAGATAATTAGTTTCCAATTTTTAGCTACTGTAAATAAAGCTTCTCTAATTTTTTTTTTAACAAAGCCTCGTTGGACAGTTTTTTTTTTCTCTTGTTTAAATATCTAGGAATGGAGTTACTGAAGTACGGACTATATATATATCTATATTGATACCTCTATCTATATATCTACATACATATATAATGCATATTATTATATATACATATATAAGCTATAATGTTTTTATGTGTATGTTTAACTTTACTGCAAAATCATTTTTAAAGTAGCTGTATCATTTTACACTTCTACTCATGAAGAGTAAGAACAATTTTCTACATCCTCATCAATAATTAATGTTGTCACCTTTTTGTTTTAATTTTAGTCATTGTAATGGTATGTAGTATTATCTAATCATGAGTTAATCTATATTTTCCTAATCTCTAATAATGCTGAATACTTTTTCATGAATTTATTACTTCCTTATGCATTTCTGTTTACAGTTTTTGATCTTTTTATTGGTTTGTCTTTTCATTATTGAGATGTATACATTTCTTTGTCAGATACACATTTTACAAAATATTTCCCCCTACTCTGCAGTTAGCTACTTCTTAATGGTGTGCTTTTGATGAGAAGTTTCTAATTTTGATGATGTCTAATGTATTATTTTTTCTTTTATGATTAATGACCTTTTGCCTATTCAGTATAACAAAGTTAATCCCATATTTTTGTCTAGAAGATTGACAGTATCATCTCTTAGATTTAGGACTGCAATTTATCTCAAATTAATTTTAGAATATGGTATGTGATAGGTGCCAGATACCATTGTACTTTTCATTTGGTTCTTGATTGGTCCAGCATCATTTTCCCCCATTTGGATTGTCTTCGCACCTCTGTTAAAAATCACTTGATCATATAAGTATGGATCTATTTCTGGAAACTCTATTAGTTCGGTTGATCTATTTGTGTGTTCTTCTGTCTCCATTACAATCTTTCAGTTTCTGTTGCTTTCTAGTTATTCTTGAAATCCAGTAATGCAACTTCCAACATTTTTTGCTTTTCTACAAGATTGTATAGCTCATCAGATCTTTAGCATTTCCATATACATTTAGAACCAGCTTGTCTTTTCTACCGGATAAATCAATCGATCAATTGATTAATCTTCTAGGAATTTGTATTGTATTGAAACTACAGTTCACTTTGAGTAGAATGCCATCTGTAATATCCAGCTTTTCAATTCTAGCATATAGCTTCTATTTATTTAGAAGCTTTTCAAAATGTTGTAGTTTTCAATATGGGGATTTTGCACACTATTTGTTAAATTTATCCTTACATGTTTAATGTTTTAAAATTTTATTGGCATTTTTATTTTCCATTGTCATATTATGAATATATAGAAACACATTTTGTTGCTTCTCAACTCTTTATTTTGAAAAAAAGTTCGAACTTACAGAGAAGTTAAAGACTGATTCAAGAAACATCTGCATATCCTCTAGACATATTACTCATTTATTTATTATTGCTCCATTTGTTTATTATTATATCCCTCTACTGTTTCTAAACCATTTGAAAGGAAGGCAAAAGTATTTTTTTTTTCAAAATTAATTAGAAGTTAGAAATATACCTTATTTCTAAATAATCTGATAGAAATTTTTAGGTATTATATCCATTTACCTCAAAATAATTCAATAAGCATTTCTTAAGAAAATGACAGTATCCTGTGTACATGTTTTTTTTTACCATAAAATGATCAAAATCAGGAAATTAAACAATTTAAGTTGGTACACTGACTTGTGAATTGTGACCCACTCTAGGATTTGTGTTTTTTGTAGGTTTCCTACTTTTTATTTATGTAATAATGAAGAGAATTTTATTTATTCCTCACGAATCATTATGATATTTATTCTTTGCCAAGTTATTCTGGTTAGAGTCTCTAATAAAGTTTGCATAGCACAGTAAGAATGTATATCATTAGTTAACATCCACTATCCCAAATAACTACATTTTTTTCCTTATGATGAGAACTTTTAAGGTTTATTCTCTTAGCAACTTTCAAACATAAATGAAGTATTGTTAACCATAGTCCTCATGTGTATATTACTTTCCCAGAACTTACTTATCTTACAACTAGAACTTTGTACCTTTTAATCACTTTCACACAGTTTCCTTACCTTTACCATCATGTCACCTCTGGCAAACAAAGTCTAATCTCTCTTTTTCTAATTCCACATATAAGTGAGATCATACGGTATTTGCTCTCTAACCTAGTTCACTCAGAATAAATGCCCTCAAGGTCCCTCCTCTGTTGTTACAAATAGCAGGATTTCTTTCTTTTTTATGGCTGAATAGTATTTGTGTGTGTACCTCCGTGTGTGCATATATTTATGACATTTTCTCCATCCACCTGTGGATGGACACTTGCTTTCTACCCCCATCTTGGCTACTGTAAGTAATGCTGCAATGAACATGGGCTTGCAGATATATCATGGGATAGTGATTTCACTTCCTTTAGATACATATCCAGAATCTGAATTGCTGTATTATATTTTATTTTCAATTTCCTGAGGATCTGTCCTACTTTTTTCTACAGTGACTATACTGACATAACATTCTTAACACAGTGCACAGGGTTTCCTTTGCTCTAGTTCCTCACCAGCATTTATCTCTGGTCTTTTTGAGACTAGTCATGCTAACAGGCATGAGGCAATAAATGACTGCAGTTTTGATTTGCATTTCCCTAATGATTAGTGATGCTGAGCACCTTTTCATATACCTGTTGGCTATTTTAATATCTTCTATGGAAAAATGTCTATTCAGATCCTTTGCCCATATTTAAATTAGATCATTGGGGTTTTTGTTTGTTTTTGTTTTATTTTGCTACTGAGTTGTATGAGTTATTTATATATTTTAGATATGAACCCCTTATCAGATGCATGATTTGCAAAATGTTCTTCCATTCCACAGGGTAGCTTTTCAATTCATTGACTGTTTCTTTCTTTCTTTCTTTCTTTCTTTCTTTCTTTCTTTCTTTCTTTCTTCCTTTCTTTCTTTTTTTTATTGTTGACTGTTTCTTTTACTGTGCATGGTTGACTTTTAACTTACTTAGATTATCCATTACCTCTAGAAAAAAACAAAAACTAAAAGATATTTTTATTTTATTTTGCTCACATATTTACCATTTTGGTTACCTTTCTTTTCTTTATTTAGATTTGAGTCTTCATCTGATGCTGTTTCTTTCAGACTGAATAACTTCTTTTCATGGTATTTATGCAGATATACTTGTGCTGAATTAGCTCTTATTTATCTGAAAATGTCAGTCTTCATTTTTGAAAGATACTTTCATAGGATATAGACTTCTGGTTTACATTGTTTTTCTTTGAGTCTTTAAAAAACGTATCCTATTGCACCCTGGCTTGTATCATTTCCAATAAGATAGAGGCAATTATTTTCATCATTCTATTCCCCCATATGTAACATGTTTCCTCTCAGGCTGTTTTAAAATTTTTCTCTTAGTCTTTGGTTTTCAATACTTTGAATATTATGTGTCTACTTATTTTCATTGTTTTTATCCTGTTTGGAATTTGCTAACTTCTTAGATATATAGGTTAATGGCTTTTCTTCAAATTTGGGAAATATTAAGTCATTGTTTCTTAATTTTTCTTTCCTGCTCCAATATTTCAAACCTTGCCTTCTGTGTGTATTATATCCTACATATATATCAGCTCAAATTATTCCATATATAACTGAGGCTTTGTTCCTTTTTTTTTTTTTTCCAGGTTTTTCCTCCCCCTCAGGACTTCAGTTTGATTTTTTTTTTTTTATTTCCCTGCCTACAACAATGTCCAATTTGTGTTTGGACATTATTGTCTGGACATTATCCAGACATTTTCATATCAGATACTGTTCATTTTAGTTCCTGAAATTCCATTGTTCTGTATTTTAAAGTTTATTTCTCTACTCAAATCTCTCATCTATTTATTAATTAGGGCCACCCTTAATTTGCCAAATATCTTTCAGTCACCTTTAGAAAATTCTATATTGGTTATTTCTAATATCTCTATTCTGTGTAAGTCTGCTTTTATAACCATTGGGGGGGGCAGGTTATATTTTCTGTTTTTCTACATATAGTAGACATCCCCGAGGCTGGACACCTTTTCCAGATGGCCTGTTTGGCGGAGCTTGCCCTACAGAGGGCAGGAGTCCTGGGTGGTGGTGGGATGGCTGCCCCTGTGTCCCCGGGATGGGACAGGGGGAGGAGGCCTGATGAGGGAGGGGCAGTGAGTGGTGGTGGTGGAAATTGGTAGAGCAGCCCCAGGCTGGGGTGAGGGCCAGGGCTGGGGGAGGGAGGTGGGAGCAGAGCATCAGAGCTTTCTTTTTCTTAAGTGCAATAAATCTATCAGGGAGCTGGGGCGGGGAGCAGCCAGGGTTCTAGAGACCCGGCTGCCCTGGCCCCTTGAGGCTGCGCCCTGAGAGGCACTACAACCCGGGGGGGGCGGCGTGGGTGTGGGGTACGGGGGAGGGGCTACTCCTGTCGGTGCAACTCTGTTCACACCTTTTCTAATAAACCAGAGCTGGGCTCAAAAAAAAAAAAAAGTTAGTATGTAATAGTATGTTTTGATTGTGTAATTGATATTTTAAATTTTAATTCTCCATTTAAAAGAGTAAACTTTGTTCTAGGAAGACAGCTAATTTATAGGCATGTACTTGATCCTTTTGAAATTTAATATAAAAGTTTATTGTAAAGAGTATACAACAGGCTTATTTCTAATGCATTTTTCTTTCTGGGCTGTGAGTTGAAAAATGCAAAGGGTTTTTCAGTGAGAGCTCTCTATTTTTGTTGTTTGGTACTCCAAAGTCTCTAAGCATTGTGCAACCTGCAGGTTCTATATTTGCTTCTCTCCCTGTGAAGCATATCCTGTACTTGCACGCTTACTCACTGAGCTAAAGCCTTAAGAGGTCCTTTACATAGATTGCCAGAGCTCTTCTCTCTATAGCTCCAGATCTTGTGGTACTTGTCCTACAAATTTCACGCATCACAATAGCCTCAAACTGATTCCCTCTGCCTCCTTGGATCAGTGATACCACTGTGCTTTTCTAGGACTCCATTAGCTTGCACTCTACATATCAGCATGTTCCCTACAGGAAGTTAGGCTTATCTTACATATTTACATTATTTTACTATTTATGCCCTGATCCTGCTATTGTCCAATATCTGAGAGTACTTTTTTAATACATTTTGTATAGTTTTATAGTTGACTACAGCGGTGATGCTAGGCTGGCAACATTTACTCTATCCTGTCCAGAAACAGAAGTTTGAAAATTCTGTTGCTAAATAATTGAGAATAGTTTACTAAGTACCAATACAGGCATACAGTGCAACAATTTAAACTGATTACAGTATACCTTCTGTTAAGAACTTTAAACATTACACATATAGTATTTATTGCAGAGTTTATAAAAACTGATTGTAGAAATAGAAATACAACCTACTTTCAAAACACAGTGGTTCAGGGACCAGTTTTTCTTTTTTACTCTTCTTATTTAAGTTAAAAAGGGAGACACTGTCCATTATTTTAGAAGACTAATCTGAACTACCAAAAAAATAGAATTTTTGGAATATGTTTGAAAAAGATAGGAAAAACATTCCACATTCACAAGTGAACCAAGGTCAAAGACATATTTCAGGATTAAAGTAATGGGGCTTAGACTCTCTTTTATACTATACAAGAATTCATTTTTTATAGTTCTCTTTTGCTTATCATCCATATTTCTCACTTCAAAGTTTGGATAATTTATGGATTAAAGTATATTCTTCTAATAGAATGACTCTTTCCCAACTACCTCTGGAAATTAAATATTGGTCTTTGTACAATGGATTGCCTGATATCCCTCAGAGAATAGGATAAACTACTTCATTTTAAGCATAAAAGAAAAGTAAACTATACTTACTCTACTGCAAGCACCAGTGGTAGTCTCACAGACAGTGAGGATGGAGATGTTCTGAGGCCGGTTTAACCATCTGACCACTGTCTTGGTATTGCTTACCCATTTAACCATAGTGATATAATATTCTCTAGTTTGGAAACAAAAAAATATTTACATTTACAGCAGAGAACCTATACAGTACCAATAATATACAATTGCTATTTTATATACAAGGATAAATGAAACACTTTGAGGATGCAAAATCATATTAATTTCTATTTATCTATAAATACATATCTGCAATTTCAAATACATATATAAATACAAATATGTGTGTATGTAAACACGTGTATATATACATACACATACAAATGTACAGAAAATTTGAGAATAAATATGAAAATGAATGATATCCTAGAAAGGAGATCTTTAGAAAAATAAAAATAATCAAGATGATAGACATTTATGAATTTTTTTTAAACTTTCTATTGATTAGCACTAATATGTACAATAAGCATAAATTTTTAAACTACATTCTATTTTCATAAAAAATAAAATCACTAATCAATTAAAAGGCAAAAATTCTTTAATATTTCTTATGCATGATTTTCACGTTATTTCACTTTACTGATGGGGACTTGCGTGACAGTCATTAGTTTTCATTTTTTATTTTGTGTGTGTGGTCTTTCTCAGGTGTGAGCCAAGGGCCAGTCCCAATCCTATTCATTATACATATATATACACACACACAGACACACACATATATAACACATATATACACATATATTAATTTTTAAAATCTTTATTTGAAATAGTTTAAAACAAATGAGGTATTAAAATGAGATGAGAGACTATAGAATTTTCAATATAGTGAGGATATTAATTAGTGGAGCCTATGATTTTAGGCTATTTGTAGATTGGGAAAGCTCGTATTTTTTCCTATAGTTAGTTTATATTTCTTTCATTATAGATTCTGTGATTGGAAATTTACATACTATGTCAAAAACCCTCAACCCACACAGACAAAACGCAATGGTCAACATTGATTCAATTTATGATAAAAAGAAAAAAAAAACCTTCCAACAAATTTGCCCAGTTTCAGAGTAGATGAGATGATTTAAAGTGCCATCTGTGAGCACTGTCTTAAAATTAATCCACCCGAGGGCACCTGGGTGGCTCAGTCAGTTAAGCATCTGACTATTGGTTTCCACTCAGGTCATGATCTCTTGAGATGGGAGATTCAGCCCTCTACCAGGCTCTATGCTCAGTGGGGAGTCTGCTTAGATTCTCTTCCTCTGCCTCTCCCCACTCCAAATAAATAAATAAATAAATAAATAAATAAATAAATAAATAATCTTTTAAAAAATTCACCCAGTTTTTGTGGGCCTTAGAAAAAATCATGTATGGGAGAAAAGCTTTGTGATACAAATCACCTCTCCTTAGACACATGTGGGTTAGACATTTAGCTACATGAATCTTACACTTCTAACATTTCTGAATAGCTACTGCTTCCTCCAGAAAACCGGTTAACCCATCAAAGCAAAGATGTCAGTAGAAGGCAAGCAAAACTTAGCATACAGTGAAGCCTGCCTAATTTCGTCAACAATCTCTTCAAGACATCTGGCAGCTTTCAAAACCAGCTAAGTCTCACTTGAAAATGCCAAGAATTTCAGTGAAATCATAACATGAAGTTCCCTAAATAGTTAACAAAGGCAACTTTGAAACAAATATGCAACTGGTTTAGGATTAATTTGGTCAAATGCATGGTCTTTGTGATTCTTCAAAGAATGATATCCTGTTCATTTTTACTGTTTTGGTTTAAAGTGATTTATTTTGCATGCATTATGATGTTCAGCAATGTGACTATTAAAAAGGGAAAGATAGGTGTTAATCTTTAATGGATTTATCTGGAGAATTTAGCATGGAAGAAAATATTAATGGATACTATAATCAGGAAAGGAAATGCTAAACTCTGACAATATATATTTCTGATTAACTAGTGTAAATGTTGTTTAGAATTGAAGTAAAAAATAATTTGGTTATTGTAAACAACTGACCAAAGACTGCAAGATCAAGGAGGTTATATTCACAGAAAAATCTAGGTAGAACTGGTATACAGAAATTTTCTTTTCTTTTTTTTTAATTTTTATTTATGATAGTCACAGAGAGAGAGGCAGAGACGCAGGCAGAGGGAGAAGCAGGCTCATGCACCGGGAGCCCGACATGGGATTCGATCCCGGGTCTCCAGGATCGCACCCTGGGCCAAAGGCAGGCGTTAAACCGCTGCACCACCCAGGGATCCCGGTATACAGAAATTTTCAAACCCAATTAGGAATTTATCTTAATTAGTTAAAGCGAGTAATGTTCCATATCGTGTCAAATGAGATGACAACCAACCTGAATAATTTTTAAAACAAGTGCAACCATAAAACATAATTTAAATATTCATCTTGAGTATTCTCCCTTTCAAAGTAGTCCTCAAATATAATGTTGCAAGAGCATCCTCCTTATAATGTCTTTATAGACATTGACACATATTTATTATCCATGATGAAAAATCTTAACTTTTAAAAAAGGATTTCATATTAGAAAAACAAAATTCAACCAGTGTAAATCTGGTGATTAAGTGATTTTTTTAAAGGGAATGCTAATTTAGGGGTAAAATTAAGTTAAACAATAAATTCATAGTTATACCACTTATCTTTCTCTTTGATTAAATACTGTGGTTATATATTACATTATTATATAACATATCTAATGCTTATAATCAGAATTTAGTGTGATGTGAACTTAGTATATACCTTATTTATAATCTGAAAGATGGGAGTTCTCTCCAAAATTGAATTTATAAGATTGTTCAGGGGTAATTTCAAGCCACTAAAATTTCCATGATAAAGTATTGGGATTATCTAAAATGAAAGTTAAAATAGAGCCTGGCACTTAAGAAGTAAGATACAGTCAGTATTCTTTCTTTCCTCATCCCAGGATCCTAGGTATACCTCTACTTCGTTTGCTCATAAGTAAGCAGCTTCCTCCGAATGAGGGAGTAGGTAAGGGCCCTTACCTGGAAATCACACTCCTTGGCCTGTCTTTTGCTGATGTGGCTGTCCTCCTGGAACTCCATTTCATGAACACATTAGATCTGGTATACCATGACCAGTGACTAGGAGAAGTGCCCCCTCCTTATATTATAACTGGCTTTACTGCTTGTTCCTAGTCTCCATGGCTCTGGATTACCCAGAAAATCTTTAAGGAACTCATCCTCTTAAGTCACAGAGACAGACAAGCAGGTTAGACGTATTAAACTCAAGTCAAGAAAGACTTTCTATCAGCTAGGTGGTCTGGCACAGAAGATCTAATTATTCACAAGGGTATGTGGAATGGAGGCCCCAGCATCATCAGCAGACAGGTACTATATTAGAAGTCACACCTGTATTTTCACTGGCTTTCTGTCCACTACTCTTTGTATACATATAGTTGCACCAAGCTCACTCTCTTCCAGATAATCCAGGATATCAACTGATAACTATCTTGTAATGGCATGAATGACCAACTCATAGCTGGTTCAAAGACCTCTGTTCTTAACAATGAATTACTTGTAAGAAGGGTCATTTAGGACATTTCCATGAACATAGAAATTTTTCTTAATTTGATTTTTTTGTAAGACAGAAATATTCTTTGACAAAGAGGAAGATATAAACTAGGCATACTTCAGTGATAATACGGTGCTATCAAACCCAGGTGACAGGTAATATGACAATGTCACATCGGTGCTACATGCTAAGAATAATGAGTCACAAAGAGTGGACTACTAAAGAAAGATTTCAAGTAAATAAAATAATGTCAAAGGCACAGAGTAAGGAAAAGCCAAAGACAAAATACTACCTTTCCTCTTCAGTCTGGAGATATCTGAATATAAAGGATAATCACTTCCTCAGAACAATGTGACAACTGCCTAGCCTGTAGAAAAATCTACATTTCATTACTATAAAAAATCTTTCCACATAGGGGGCGCCTGGTGTCTCTGGGTGGAAAAAAAATCTTTCCACCAGAACTTAAATATATATTTTTAAAATCTTAATTATACGGTCCAATAATGATACAGAATGATTGCAATACCTTAAACACAAAGTGTAAAAATTTACAAAATGTTCCTTCCTCTTAAGATGAGATAGATGAATCATCTAACTCCCAAATGGGTCTAAAATGTTCACGAAAGCGCATTATCTAAGTTCCTATTGTGCTACATTCTGAAGAATCAACACAGACAATAAATAAAGAGTATAAGCTGAATCACTATTGAAGAAAAGTTGCATTCATGATCTGAATTTGCTTGATAAAGGATCTTCAGCTAAAGATGAATCACAAATATACTTTTTTAAAAAAATGGAGTATGGGAGAAGGAAAAAAGAAAAGAGCTTATACTTTTCTCCAAGTTACGATATTCTTCTAATTTCTTGTTAAACCAATATAAATGAATTGAAATTTATTTCACAATCTTTGACTAGAGTTTAAGTATCTGGTGTTAGGGAATGTCTACTGAATGCTGATTTTATTTTGCAGACATATTTCTCCAAGACATATAATAACTTACACACCTGAGTTGTTAAAATCAAATCAACCAAATAATCAGCAGACCAGATGACTTAACATTTTCAAATTCTAAAAAAATTCTTGATCTTTGGAGTGTGAGTCAAAGAACACAGTTTCTAATATACTTTAAGTCCCAAAAGACCATCTTTCTATGTATCTTCTAAATCTTCCTACCTACTTAGGTGTGCACATATACATTTAATAACAGTTATTGTCACAATGGTGCTTTTATGAGAAAAAAGAAGGCTTAGAGATGGTCACATATGAAGTTCAAGTTTAGTAGAAAAAAGGAAGGATCAAAAAGGAAAAAAAAAGATAGGTTATAACTGCAAAGAGTATTAGAATATGATTATTAATTGCCGTTATGTATATCTGAAGATAATATAAAATATGGTATATGCTTAAATAACATACAAAAGATGAGTAAAAGTAAATTATTCCAGAATGAATTACTCATTAGGTAGAATCTAATGGTATAAAATGGTATAAAATAGAATCTCAAATGTATGAATAGCTATGAACACAACACAAACTCCAAAAAAAGGAGAGGACATTTGTCTTAATAAGGCATGGGAAAATTATGTTACTAATAAGTAATTAATGCATGTTTATACTTATGCATTAAAAATAAAATATGGTTTCTATTTCTTGGAATTTGTAGGAGTATTGTCACTAATAAATAGGAGGATACTGCTACTGATACTGGTATCAAAAATTTAACTTACGTATTTAATACATTTATTTTTTTAAATAAAAAAATAATTTGAGTTAGTTTAGAAAGATTTAAGAATAACATGGTAAAGTAACTTAGGAGAAGAAAAAAGAAAATAAGTTAGAAAGGGAAATGGGTGTTAGTCACCATGGGTAAACTCCAGGTCTACCATATACTAATGCAACTAGTTAAAACACCATTATTTAAATGACTCGCAGTGCACATGAGAAAATGAGGCAGGTTTGCAGGAGAAGCACATGCACTAGTTGATGAATCATAGATGTGTGTATGTGTTTGTGTATGAGTGTGTTTGTGTGTGTGTGTCTGTATAGAAACAGAAAGACACTACACACAGGAAAAGACGGACTGTCAGGGAGAGAAAACACTTCTCACATGTCTTCAGAAAAATCACTGTGTGCTGGTGTGGATATCTCCAACACTTGCATAAAGTATGATATACTTCTGCCAATATTATTATTAAATTATTTGTATGGAATATTCTCCATTTGCCAGGTCCATTCTCCAACTCTCTCCTTGTAGTTTCCAGAGGCTGGCCGCCACCGTGAGGCTGCTTTGCCAGTAGAATGCTTCTGTTGGAACTCCAAGTTTAAGAGGAGAGAGAGTTTGGGGTATTAATTCCCAGGACTCACTTCCTAACAAGGAATGACTTGTTCGGCAATGACTGAATTGCTCAATCTGTGGACAGGTCCTCCTGGTCCATCCTGTTCTTCAGGTACAGGCCTCTTCAGGATTCATAATTGAGCCTGCACCTCATTCCTTCAGTCCTGAGGACAGTGATAGCTTTCCCCTACTGTAGACTCAAAGTTGCTTCCCCATCCTCTGTGAGTTTCCTTCATTCTACTCACATTTTTGTTAATAGCCCCTTAATTAACTGCATTTCATTTACCCTTCTTGAGTGTATAATCTTTTTAATTTTTAAGCTCTTAAGATCTCTAACTAGGAGGGCACGATAGTTTTCTAGTTAATTTCTATATGACTAAAGCATTAAGTATAAAATATTAGAGATGTTAATCCTAAAACAAAATCAAGGAAAAAATAAAAAGTTGGGTTTCCATCTTATTTGCAGCTAGATGAATGAAACTCTCTTTGATTCACATCATGGATGTATCTATTTTATTCATGTTTGCATGTTTCTGAGCTCATCCAAGTAATATTTATGTACAGAGTGACTAAATGCAGATGATCTAAAATTCATTTCTTATCCCTCTGTGACTTGGACTGAAACTTTCTACCAGAAACAAATGAGTAAGGAATGATTTCTATATAACTGAACCAAGGGAATATTTAAAAATATCAGTTTTGAAGTAAACTTTGATCTTGAGTTTTTCAATAAAAAATCATACATTTTGGTACATTTCATATGCTACAGATGGTACTTACATAAGACCCTGAGGCAGAAAAAGCAAAGTTGTTTGGTGCATTGTATATATAAGGTATTATGTGACTCTACCCAAATTGTAGAACAAGTTCATCACTAAACCAACATACTTGAATTACATTTAAGAGATTTTTCTCTACAAGATTCTTCCTCATTCTTAGTGGGATCTTGTATATTATTCTGTATACTCGGTTTATATTTAAAGAGATATGATACCTTTTTGCCATGGATGACTAACTTTATGATACTGTACTTCAAATAATACAGATATATACTTAACTTATAACCCAATAAATGACAACCGATTCTGTCTTTAAGAATTTTTGTGTTTGGTGACATTACTATATCTATGCGGTAAACCCACTACAACCTCTTGGGTTATAAAATCAAGGTCCAGAATCACTACTCTTTCTTACACAGAAAGCTGGCTGTAGTAAAGTTGACTTCCATTTCAAATATTTCAAAAGACTGATGAAAATAAAAAAGTATTACTTTAAGGTGAGATTACTCAGATCCAGAGAGAGGTAGAGTGACTTGTCCAAGCTCATGTCATGAAGTGGTGGAAGAAATGTGACTCAAACACTCCAGTTTGAGCATTAAATAAATCA
Organism: Nyctereutes procyonoides; assembly: GCF_905146905.1. Lineage (NCBI taxonomy): Eukaryota > Metazoa > Chordata > Mammalia > Carnivora > Canidae > Nyctereutes > Nyctereutes procyonoides. The sequence continues at coordinate 5,288,097 of NW_026575030.1, read as the reverse complement.
GAGAAAAAGATAAGAGCTAAGATGAGACCACATAAAATACTAATGGCTTCCATAATTGCTTCATTTGTGATGAATACTTTCATGTTTGGTAAACAAAGTTCAGTAGAGTTCCTATATGATTTAGTTAACTCTACTGCATTCTAAATATCAATTCCAAAGGCCCTGTAAGGATTTCTATCATGATCTGCATGAAATGCTCTATAACTTGAAACAGGCTTTACCGTATTTTCTACCTCTGTTACCAGCTAATTTTCTCTCTGGGCCTCATCTTTTCCATCAATAATTGGAACAGGTTGTATTAGGTATTTATGGGCACCCTTCCAGTGTAAGCAGTCCATATATTTTTAATAACTTTACAAGTAGGGAAAATTTCCACACACTGCAGGCAGCACTGTCTGTGAAAATCCCCAACTGTGATAGAATTTTCCCAAATATATTAATGGAACAACTTTCTAATGAAATTTATATTTGAATCAGTCCCCCAGCACTGATTGTTGCTGGCATCAAAACAAAGTTTGAGCTTAGCCCCATATCATTCAATAGCATGAAAGTGTTTTCCTAAATCAGCTACCTATTCCATCTCTAGGACCATTGTTAAATTTCAAAGGGTTGTACTATTTGAAAGACTACCCTTGAAGTCTAAGACCACTCTGAATTTCAAAATCCACATGATTATTAATTTTGTGTTATTGGAGATTTTACTAATATTAAAATTATGCTTCTTACAACATAGAATGTGTCTCTTTTCTCTCCATTCTAAGTTCTTAGATAAGAAAGCTTCTTATGTAGGATATTTTGAAACCATATCTCATTATATTTCCCTGCCTGGGGAAGAAAGCTAGGGAATCACTCCCAAGCTAGGGGGAAAATTTCTGCTAGAAATAATTATACAAATTCTAGCAAGATTGTACTCATTTAAAGAGGACCATTTTTAAAAAAATGGAGTAACTATTTTCAGGAAGAACATTCAATGGAAAATTATCCTTTGCCCCTATTTCCCTGTCACATCTCCTACAAAAAGTCTAATTCTCAATATTACTACATTTAGTCATTTTGTGGTGCTGCTAATCACCTTGAAACTTTAAATGCTCCCTGGGAACAACAAGAAACACAGAATGAGTTCATTCCTGCAATAATAGGGCAACCTCATATTTATTTTCAAGTGGATTTGTTGAGCTGATCACATCTCTCTAAATTGCAACAAAATGATAATTGAAGTAAAAATAACTATTTCCAAGTAAAAGTAAAATGGAAATTGCATACCTTGATTTAAAGCTGTCGGGAGGCATGAGTTCCAAAGTATGAGTTGGTCCATATAGGTTTACAACATATAATTTGATGGTTGGATTCATTTGACCTGCCTTTGAGAAAATGAAGGTTGTAATACAAATATATTGAGCATTAAAATATATTGAGGAAAAAAAGAAAATGTGGTGTGATTCCTTTACAATTTTGTGTTAGAACAGGGAAAAAGTTTAATTTCTCTGAAGTAGAAATGATTTTAGATTCAACAACCTGATTGCCTCCAATTGTTTCTGTAGATTGCTGTTTCTCAAGCATTTTAGTCAGACAATTAAAGGTGATGGAAAATCAAGATGAGTTTATTCATTAGGCAGTGCTACTATGTTCTTTCCCTAGAATGACACCAGGAGGGCTGGCTTTACAGAACAACTAGTAGAACAAGCTCCTACTTATATTATAGGATAAGAAATGCCATGAGAAAAAATCTTGACTAATTAAAAAAATAAGAAATATAAAAAAATAAGATTTGCCAATCTGGGTGGCACATGGTTAAAATTCCCCAATACCTAATCCATTCTATTGCACTAAGAATTCATAGGTTTACTATCTTTTTTCTTTTCTTTTTCTTTCTTTTCTTTCTCTTTCTCTCTCTTTTTTAGTTTTAGGGGTAGAATTTAGTAATTCATCAGTTGCATATAACACTTAGTGCTCATTACATCAAGTACCCTCCTGAATGCCCATCACCTAATTACCCAATACCCCCTTACCCACTTCCCCTCCAGCAACCTTCAGTTTGTTTTCTATAGTTAAAGAGTTTTATGGTTTGCCTCTCTCTCTGTTATTATCTTATTTTATTTTTCCTTCCCTTCTCCCTAGGTTTCCTTTTAAACTTTAGTGAATACTAGATGGGGTGTTATTTATTTTTTTTAATTTATTCATTTATTCATGATAGACATAGAGAGAAAGAGAGAGAGAGGCAGAGACACAGGCAGAGGGAGAAGCAGGCTCCATACAGGGAGCCCGACATGGGCCTCGATCCCGGGTCTCCAGGATCACACCCCAAGGCAGGCACTAAACCACTGAGCCACCCAGGGATTCCCTTAGATGGGGTGTTAAAGTGTACCTTGGGAAGTGGTGGACCACAGAGCAGTCTGCCCTCACTAAGTACATAGTTAGATGAGTAGAAGGATTGTGATAATAGGTAATAACTAGTCTAGAGCATTAGTATATTTCTGGCTCATAGTTTATAGTGGAGGCACTACATGAATTATCTTACTAAATATTCTTACTTCTGTTTAAAGATGAAATTATACCCATTTTCCAGATAACAATGGAGAAGCTAAGCAAACCATGGAAGATGGATATCTAATAACTGAGGAAGCCAATATTTAAACCCAGGATTCCCTTCCCTGCTGTGGTTTTCCTTCAGTTCATCCCCAGGAAAAGGCCCCCAAAGTTTTTCTATATATACTGTGAATTAGTAGGGGGCAAAAAAGGAATCTTTTCACAATATATCTCAAGCAGTTTGAATAAGTAAGAGAATGCTTACATCAATAAATGATTTATAGATTCAGTTGACTACTTGTGGTGCAGTGTGTTCCTAAACAAAGTACTGATGTGTCATTGGAGTGTGGCTGAGATTTCAGGAGAAGAGTATATGAGATGTACAAAGAAAGTCAAGGAAATTAAAAGTGGGTCAAAATAGAAGACTGACAAGAATCAAAGGAGAATTATAAAAGTGACTTAAAGATGAGAAAGAAAAATCCATGTTCAGATAATTGGCATTGACAAAATCCAAAGTTGAACAGGATCAGAAGCAACAAAATATATTCCATCAATAGTCCATTATAGTCCTCAAGTACTGTTAGCCTGTTAAATACAACTAGTATGGCAGGGAAGACAGAAGGATGAATAGGTGGAGCCCAGAGGATTTTTAGGGCAATGAAATATACCGTGTGATACGATAATGATGGATACATGTCATTATATATTTGTCCAAACCTACAGGATATACCACACCAGTAGTGAACTATAATGTAAACTGTGGACTTTGAGTGATTATGATGTGTCAGTGTAGCTTTATCAGCTGTAACAAATGTATTGCTGTAGTGAGTGGTACTGATATTGTGGGAGGCTCTCTAAATGTGTGAGTGCAGGGGGCATATGTACCTTTCTTTCAATTTTGTGGTGAAGCTTAAACCACCATAAAAAATAAAGTCTTAAACAAAAATGACAAGCACATCTGTGGTGGTACATCATACACAAGTCAGAAGTTTTGAGCCAAATAAAGGAGTTAGGAAAATCCTTTACTGTAAAAATGCAAAGCTATAAAGAGATATTATGGAAATAGTTCATACAGTGAAGGGGTTCTTGGAAGATAAACTATGATCCTGTCTCACAGAGAAGGCTCTGGTGTCAGATTTTATAAAGCTTTTCATTGTTCTAAAACCCTCAAATAACTGGGCACATTTGTCTTGGGCAATTTAGCATCCTACCATACACACTGAGTTCCCTTTCACATCACTCCCATTTCAATTGAACTGCCATGATCTTCCCTGAAAATATTGGCTTTATCCATATTTTTCAATCTAGCCATTTCTCTAGTTTGACCAGGTATATTAAAAATTAGAGCTGGGACATAATAATTAGTAGTGCCATTCAAAGTGTTGATCTTTGGCAGCACCCATCAGCATCCCCTGGAATCTTAGAAACACAAATCTGGGCCAAACACAGATTCAAAATCAGAATCTCTAGGTATATGGGCCTAAGATTTTGTATTTTAACAAGACTCTCAGATAACCATAATTGTGTGCAAATTTTATTTTTTTATCTTTTGTTTTTTTTGTGTGCAAGTTTTATAAGACACTGACACGTCTATTTTTCAGTAATATATTATTAGTAGTAATATATTACTAGTATATGTAATAATACACACACACACACACACACACACTAATATATATTACAGCTCAGTGGTTATCAAAGGTGTTAACCTGCATCAGAATTACCCAGAGAACTCCTGGGTGGTACAGTGGGTTAAGCGTCCAACTTGATTTTGGCTCAGGTCATGATCTCAGGGTCCTGCATGGAGCCCCATAACAGGCTCTGTGCTCAGGAACCTGCTTGTACTCTCCCTCTGATCTTCCCTCCACTCATGCTATCTCTAAAGTAAATAAATCTTTAAAAATAAGAAAAAAAAAGAAAGAAATGAATTACAGAGGGCTGGAGGGCTTGTTTAACAAGATTTAATCAGTATTTCTCATGTCATGTGACATGGGAATCTGTATTTCTAACAGTTTCTCAGATGAGGCTGATAGTGCTGGTAAATATGAGAACTGGATTAGCTTAACCTATGAGTCAGAGAAACCTGGGTTTACATTTTGACTGCAATATACTGAATATAACTGGGGGCAAGATGTTAAAGATCCTTAAGTATTAATCTATTGGATTATAAAAAATGAGACGCTTCACTGAGAATATGTCTACAAGTCAGAAGTTTTGAGCCAAAGTAGGTTTCCTTTCTGTAGCTATAAATATCTTATAATTTTGTTATGTGGATTAACAAGATGATCATATATAAAAATGTCTAAAATTGGGGCACCTGGGTGGCTCAGCGGTTGAGCGTTTGCCGTTGGCTCAGGCCGTGATCCCTGTTTCTCCCTCTGCTGTGTCTCAGCCTCTCTCCCTCTGTGTCTCCCTGCAGGGAGCCCGATGTGGGACTCGAGGTGGGACTCCAGGATCACCCCTCTGGCCGAAGGCAGGCTCTAAACCGCGAGCCACCCAGGGGTCCTTAAAAAGTCTAATTTTTTTTAAGTCTAAAATAGTATATAGTACTGAATTAAAAAGATAATCTCATTAAGACACTGATTTTTCTAGTTGGTGAAAAATTCTGCCTATTTTTAAAATTCTTCAGTTAGCTCATTAAAAAAAAGAAATTAAATTTGATCTTTTTGTCAGTTCTTTTCAATGATGAATAATTTTATTACATATTTTGTCAAAGATACATATGGTTATTACCATACTAAGGGAATTATTTTTTAATGTCTGCAGCTTGGTATGCTTTTACCTGGATAGGATCACTGATATCCTAGCTTTTACAGGGAAACAAATTAAAAGTTGTGTATACATGTGGCCATTTTTAGACAAAAAGCAAACATCAGGCTGTTTCTAAATTTCAGCCATCCAACATTCTATAATCTCAATTAGATTTTTATCTCTCCATGGAGTTTTGAAATTAAGTGCACATTGCAAGTTCATTTGTACCTTTTAATATTTGGATCGTTTCAATAGTTTGCAAATTAGAAGAGTTTGTCTATTTGCTTTTTACAGTCACATTTGCCAGAAAGACTGCATATCTACAGAATCCTTCCTCTAAGATTCTGAAACACAAGCCTCAATAATAATTAACCTTATTTTACTGGCAACTAAATTGTCATTAAATGAGATAATGCTTTAATTAAGAAGATTAACCTGAGGTTACTGACATAGAACTGTGCATCTCTTTTGTGCTGAATTGCTAATGATAGAGTATTTTATGAGTTCTGAATCATGCTGAATTAAGTAAAATACAAATGTATTTGTTTAGTGTAAGTATTTCATTAGTAAATCTGACCACATCGAGTATTTGCTGCACTCATTTTAATCTAGTTTAATTTGAGGCACAATTTAGTGTAACTCTGTGAATTACTTCAATGTCTAAAGTACTACTTTTTGTAGGTTTATTACAAAAGTAAGAGCAAATCAAAATAATACAGTTGTGAGTGGAAGAACTAACAGACATTTAAAAAAAACAGAGTAGAAAATAATAAGACTTCCAAAGTTCAAGTAATATATCCAAAATGATACTGAAACTTATCTAAGAACAAGGATCAAGCCCAGACTGTTTTATTGAGTCCCTGGGCCGGGATTCCTACTAAAAAATGCCTGAGCACTTAGGATTCTTTCTCTTGGCTTGTCTACTAGAATAACTATCTTTATTTTACATTTAATACTCCTCAATTGTAGTCATTAACACATACTTGGGCCTTTTACCTTGTTTTACAAATTCTTATATATCTATCATCTATCTATCTAGATGTGAGACTTAAGAATCCTGTGTATATCCCACCTCATATATAGCCAAGTCATTAGGAATAAATGGAGAAAACAGAATTCCACATGAATTTGTTAACTTCACATAAAGTTAATTTTGATTCCAGCTATGTCTTCAGAGATACAGGTTAACCTCTCATAGTTTTACAGGGAGGGGCAGGATCAATAAATTTGAGTTATTTCCCTGTTCTCAAAAGAACTGTGACTTTTATAAAAGGACTTAGCCTTTGAGAGAGCTTGGTTTGTCCATTTGTAAACAGAGGTAATTGTGAGGGCGTCCAAATAAAGGAAAAAAAAGGAAATGAAAACTGTCTCTGAAAATACGAAGCCTATTATTAGCAAACATGACTTGTACAATAGCAAACATTAATTTAGGCCCAGTTTTACTATTAAGAAATATTAAATAATTAAATAATAACCTATTAGTAACAAAGTGTCTAGGTTTGTCAACACAGCATCTTCTGAATTACATTTTCTCAGACATTGCCATTTATCTATTTGTTTCTTAGTCTGTTAAAGTTATGAGGCCTAGGGGTGTCCAAGTTCAAGTGCCAGCAGCCCCTAACCGAGAAGGCAATTTGAAAATGCACGTATTGTGTAAGGCTCTTCTTTGTGAGTCCTAAAATTCCCACTCCTCTTGCGAAATGAATTATAAAAAGTTGTTCCTTCCCTGGGGCTGATTTTATTTGCTTTGTGCAGTGGACAAACTGAATAGTCGTATGTGAATATTTGCCTATTCACATACGCTTTTCATAATATGCCACTTTGTTTTGTATCTAAGTTGTCAGGTGAGGGGTGCCTGGGTGGCTCAGTTGGTTAAGCATCTGCTTTTGGCTTAGGTCATGATCCCAGGGTCCTTGGGATCCATCCCCGCCTTGGGCTCCCTGCTCAGCGGGGAGTCTGCTTCTCCCCCTGCCCACTGTCCCCCACCCCTTCCCCCATGCTTGTGCTTGCTCTCTCCCTTTTTCTAATGAATAAATTAAAGCTTAAAAAATAAATGGTCAAGGTGAACTTTCATTATCATAATTAAATCAAATTATGTGAGAATTAATACATTGGAGAAGTTTTCTCACTCATTCTCTGGGGGGAAGACAGGTACAGTTGTGTTACAGAGGAACAAACTTTCATTCATAAAACAGGACTAAATCTATACTAGAGAATTCATAAGTCATGTACATGAAGTACAAGAAAAAAATCTCTTGGTGAATATGATCATTTTGTTGTTGTTGTTAGGTCAGGTTGCCATTTTCTCCTGAACAGCACTGAGTACATGTGCCTAATTTATATCCAGCACTAAGTATATGTGCCTTCTAATTTATATCCAAAGAAGACCCTAAACATAATAATTCAAATCACAGGATCAGATTCCTCTCAACCTGGGTGTCCTTCTCAGCTATAGGCCAGTCAGTTAATACTACAATCTATGGAAAGAAGGTAAGATTGACAGGGGGAGAAACCCCAAAAACAAAAAAAAAAAAAAAACAGGTGGTACAGAATCTCACAGAGGAAACATTCTTCTTATTCCTGATTCTCTATATTCAAGGCTGTTTTTCTCTCTCCTTCCCTCCTTCCCTCTTTCCCTCCCTCCCTCTTTCCCTCTATCCCTTCCTTCCTCCTCCTTGTCCTACTTTAAGTAACATGAGTCTGGTGGAAGACAGGAAAATAAAAGTCATGCCTACCCTAACCATGCCTTCACTGCAAGTATAGAATAATCTGTGTGATGGGTAATTTGTCCAATACCTTGCCCAATTAATGTAACATACAAGTTGAAAGGTATAAAACCTATTGTGCTTGGGAAACAGAAGAGTACAGCTCCCTAAAGGAATGGCTTAAAAATAGCTTCTAAATCAGTTAGCAGCCATCTCTTACCTGGTTAAGAGCTGAAAAGTATAAAGTGGAGTTTAAAAAGTTTCCTACAAGACCTCTTTATGTGATTAATACACAGGCGGCCTCATTCATGAGCCTTTTTCTTTGTAATATAAACATAGGAGAAATGCATTTTAAAAAAGAGACCTCAAGTTATCAAAAACGCCATGCAAGAGAAAAAAATAGTTACACTCCAGATGCTTTTGCAACCTGCTCTCTACTTGAAAATAGTGTTGCTCACTGGGCAAGATTTCCATATTTGCCTCACTCAATAAAACAATTCTATCTATCTTAGCTACGCCTGGCTATGGCTCTACCCCATCATGTTATAAAGTATGTTCCAGAGTATGCTCTGCCAAAATAATGCTGATGTTAATACTAATACTAATAAATTCTTTATGCTTAGTCTCTTCTTTATCGGTGATTCTTTATGTTAGTCTATTCTTTATAGAGATTCTTTATGCTTAGTCTATCCCTTACTAGAGATACTTTATGCTTAGTCAATTTTTATGGGAGATTTATAATGCACATTAACATATAGTATATTAAGTGCTCTAAGAAAGCATCTGCAAGAAGTTGGATTTTTTTTTTTTAACAAGAATTTTCAACTTATTTGACCGTGGGACTTTTTCTTCCCTTATAATACCTAGTAACAACTATAATATAACAAATATTAACAAACAGAATGTATTTTGGAGAAACCTGTACCTTGGCATCATTGCTGGCCTTCATCTCCTTTCTATCTGGGAAGGTGAGGGAAAACAAGAATGAAAGAATCAAAGAAAAAAAATGCAGCAAAAGTGGCAGTTCCCAAGCCCTGAATCATCTCTACTTCTTCCTTCTTCCTACCAGAACACTGTGTGCAGGCTATTGCAAGCTCTAAAAGAGGAGTCTGACCAGTAAGAAAAGCTTCCTTTTTTTTTTTTTTTTTTTTTTTTTTTTGCAAAGACAACTTGTTCATGAATGAAGGGTAGTATCAATCAAGTTCTTGGTGTGGAGAGAGAGAGAAAAAAAACTAGTACTTCCACGTTACTTACCTTAGGATATGGGTACTGCTTTCCTTTGGGATACAACGCTCCAGTAAATCGAGGGATAACCATGTTAGGCACCAACGAATCATTTATCATCAGAAAAGCAAGCCTTTCTCCATCTGGTGACCACCAGTGGGCAATGTGAGAATGCAGAAGTTCCTCTAGAATAAATGAGTATTATTAAAACCAACTGTAGAGATGTGGGCTCAGTGACCCACAAACATCTGTCCTTGAAACCTCCATTGCACATAGACATTTTTTTTCTATACAATGTGTCAGATTTTGCTTTTATCAATGTCAAAGAGAATTATCTATTTCTGAGTTATCCTTTTAGTCACAGGATAAGAGATAGAATGGAAGGAAAGAATGATGAAGCAATGAAGCCAGGATTTCATAGACTGTCAGCAACATGAACAGAGAAAATGGAAGCACTATTGGAATAAAAACAATAAGAACAGAAAGTGAACACTGAAATATGGCATAAAACCGTATTTTGTCACCATTTATTCACATTTGCATTCAGTCATATTTCCATCATCAAACAAGTTAAATATCTACTCTCTTCATTGAATAAGTTGAATCCCCTCTGGATTCATGAAACTATTTTAAGCTCTGAAGAAAGAGAATGAGAAATATATTGGATATCTTTCATGTGACCCCAGATCCACTCTTCATTTGTCTATACCTGATTTCTGGTCCAGAAAATTAATATGGGTGAACTATAGCAAAAGGGCCACCATGCCCTCCAGGGCACAGCCTTTATGGTATGATGGCAAGAGATTAGAAGGAGGAGAGTAAAGTCAGAGTATATATTCCCTTGGCTCTATCCTGAAATGTCACTTCAGTCTAGCTGTGTGCTTTAAATGATGTCACTATTCCTGTCAATGCAGTCTCTTCTGTGAAATTTTCTTTTTTCCTTTTTTTTTTTTTTATCTTGTAATGGCTCATCTCTGTGGTCACAGGGGTGATTATAGCTTGGTTGCTGCTAGTCTAGATCATAGCTCTGTCCTTCATGATTTCACTTTGTAAATGTGGTCTTTTTATAAATAAAACGTCTTCAGATTACTGAATGTGCTAACTTCGTACCCTGACAGATACCATGATGAATACCAGTAAGAGACTCAGAAAAGGGAGTGGAATGTTGCTATATGTGTCTAATTTTATGGCTGAAGATGTCAAACCCCTAAATTCCCACAAACCTTCTTGCTGACAGAGGCAGCCTCTATCCAAGGGAGCTAAACATTCTCTGCATTAAGGCAGAGTGAAATATAAATTCCTATAATGTTTAAGAGTCTGTATCCTTAGAGGAGAGTTTAGAGATCTAGTACCATAGCATTTACTGGGATAGTTTTTCTAAAATGAGAGAAAATTTGTTGGAATCGTACTTATGCAAAAGTAAAGTGGGAATAGACTCTTCAGATTTTGAATAACAACTTAAAACATATTCACATATGCTGTCCTGTTCTACTTCCCAGATAACCTATAAAGCTTTCTGTTCTGAGCAGAGCCTTTGCAGGATAGGACTATGCAGCAGATCAAGGCCATGGGACAACCTTCCCGCCCATCTTTACCTGGTGACCCAGCAGATAACAATGCTAATGTAATTGTGCATGGTAAACAGAGATGCTGTGTGGAGCTTCTGGCACTCATTATATGGCAATTAAAACACAGGCATTACAAGCTTTAAAGGAAGGCCATTTCCTCTTGTGTTGATAAATATTCTCCTTTTCAAAAGCAGCTCTACTGGGCTCTTGCAGAAACAATTAGCCTGACCACAGGATACCAAGTGGCTGTGGAACCCAAACTACCCATCATGAACTGACTGTTATCTCATTCATTCACTGACCATAAAACTGAATATATACAGCAACATCCCACCATAAAATAGAAGGGATTGGGACAGAATGTGTAAGTAAAATGTCCATAATATTGCATGTTCTGTTTTACTCTCTCTCTTCCAGCTCAAACTAAACCTCAAGATGTGCTTTTAATATAAGCTGGCAGGGCAAGAACAAAAGCAGGCCTGGTTTATGGGTGTGTGTGTGTGTGTGTGTATGTGCTATACTTGGAGGGTCTAGAATTGGATAAGCTCTGTACTACAGCCTGAAGAGTGGCACTAAAAGACTAAAGTAAACATAAATTCTTCCAGTCGGCTGACTTTTGAACAAGATCTTTAGTTTCTCACTTCTTGGGATCCCTGGGTGGCGCAGCGGTTTAGTGCCTGTCTTTGGCCCAGGGCGCGATCTTGGAGACCTGGGATTGAATCCCACGTCGGGCTCCCGGTGCATGGAGCCTGCTTCTCCCTCTGCCTGTGTCTCTGCCTCTCTCTCTCTCTCATATGACTATCATAAATAAATAAATAAATAAATAAATAAATAAATAAATAAATAAAATAATAATAATAAAAAAGATTTAATTTCTCACTTCTTGTGGAAGGAGAATTGGCTTGAAGCATGGACCTATCCTGACTCATGCACAGTAACTAATAAAAGGCCTGACTGGGGTTATGGGAAGATGGAAATTAATGACAAGGAAGTACAGGGAAAGATAACTGCATCGACTTATCAAGAGGGGTAAAAAAATGTAAAAATATGTAGATATTAGTGTCCTATTTAAATATCCACCAGAACACATCCATAGCAGAGTTGGCTCTGGATAATCAGATGAACAATATGACTACTGAGCTCATGTCAGTCTGCTTTGGCTCCCACCACTACCTGCCAATAATAGGGGCTGTCATTAAACTTGATATGGCATTATTTCACAGCAGGACCAGCTGGCTACCTGGTGGCAGGCAGATTACACAGGAAGCTTCCATCAAGAAGGGGTAGCATTTTGTCATTACAAAGATAGACACATAGTCTAGTATAGCTATGCCTCTGCTGCTTGAAATCCTGTTACCACTGCTCTTCATGGATTTACAGAATAGCTTATCCATCACCACAATAATCCACACTACATCACCACCCAACAGAAAATATTTTATGGCAAAAAGAAGGTCAAGAGGCTCGGACCATGAAATTCACTGTTCTCTGGCTTGATGGAAGCACAAACTAGTCTCTCTCTTTCTCAGTTTTGACACTATAACAATCTTGAAGTCTGGATGTCCCCATACAGCATGCAAGTGTCACTCTTGCATAGCCAGAAAGCAAATGGTAGAAATGTAGCATTCTCTATCACTATCACACCATTACCCCCACAGGATATATTTTGTTTCTTCTCTTCATGATAAGGAGATCAGTGGGTTTAGAAGTCCTAACACCTAAGGGTGGGAACGTCATACTTCTGCTCCTTTGAGCAGATCCTTTGAATTGGAAGCTGAAATTTCCCCCTGACCATGTAGGGCTCGAAAGGAGTGGGGGAAAAAGAAACTAACAGAATGCATAGTCACTATGTGTCTGATGTTTAAGCTTATCTGCCAGGAAGAATGTGTGTCTTCACTATATAAAAGAGAGCAAAGAAGAGTATGTCTGGACTCAGCAGATTCACAAATACTCCTTTGTCCAACTAGATCTCATTTTCCAATTCTACATTTCCACATTTCAAATTCCATTTCAATGGAAAACTGAAATTGTAGGAACCTAGGAAAAAGAAGCAAAGGAATAAGATTTGGCAGGGATAAAATTTTGGTTTGATCCCACCAGGCAAATGACCTGTATAGTCAAAATGCTGGCAGAAGGTAAAAGGAAAAAGGAATGAGTAGTTGACAGAGGGAACCAGGATTACTAGTTAAGGCCCTATGACAACTTTCTTTTTTTTTTTCTTAATGGGGACATTTGCCCCAAAACCTTACATGAAAACAAAAGTGTTGGCTGTAGTTATAAATTTCAGACAGATATATAAACTGGACTAATACTACTCTACAATGAAACAGTAGCAGATGGAACTTCATGTCTTCTTTCAAGGACATGAAATTTTTATTTGAATAAATAATATCCCCATGATCTCTGAGTTTTTGTTGGCTGTGGCCAGTGTGAAACCAGACAAATCAAATGAAGAGAATAAAGTTAGTGCACGGTATTTATTCTCTTGGTTCTCACCTGTTAGAAACATGTGTGTCTGGCTATGTTCCTCAGCCAAAACTTACTGCTTCTGTTACTGCAGAAACTATAGGATTCCTTCCTTCTAGGTTCTAGTAACAGCTTACCCTTCTCACTGCAGTTGTTAATGACGAAATCATTACTAGCTACAAGTTGCTACATAACCCTTGTCTTTGACAAGTGGCCCCTTCATAGATAAAATTGTGTATATTCCTTTGAATGGGCCTTTTTTTTTTCCAAATTGTAATCCTGTCCCTGACTTGTACAAATTACTTAAAATTCTTATGAGGAGACATGAGTCATCCACATGACACACTGAGGGAAAAAAAGGCTGAACCCAAACTGAGTATAAACTCTTGGTCTCATGAAACTTGAAGGTACAGAGAGATCAGATTGTGTTGTCTAAAATCAACACTCAGGGTTCCTAAAGAAATGAGCTGTATCCTAGGTGCTTAAGTATGTGTGTGCAAGTACTTCCCAAGAGTAAGAATGGCCCAGATTTGAGAGCACCATTCAGCGGAAACTAGGTATCATCTACTCTACTTTATTTTAGAATGATCTATACCTAAAGTTGTTCCTACACAAATGTTAAAATAGTAAAGTTGTACACACAAAGAGTTATGTGACTTCCTTCAGGTCCCAAAATAAAGCTAACTGAAATGGGAAGGAGGTAAATAAAAGAATCTTTAATATGCATCTGCCTAAGATTTCTCTTGGATAACACACACAGTTCTTCAATTGTAACTAATAAGGACTCTTACTCATGGACTGAAACTTCCTGTGTTAATTATATTAGATTATTTACAAATAATGTATTTTTACAAATTGCATTCCTTTCCATGTCAATGAAGGTTTGGTTCTTCTTTGTCTTTATTACAATGATTAGAGAATCTCACTGCAAAACAGATGGAGTTTTCAACACATGTTGTTTTATATCAAAGACACTTAAAAACATAGCCTCAACACAAAGTACTTACCGAAAACTAATATATAATCATTGCATGCAGATTAACATGCTACTCTGGAAAGTAAGCTGATTTTATCCATTTATAGTTTATCAATTTAGGCAGATAAGATTTCCTGAATATGCTACTGCCAGCCATATGGGTCTATGGTTCATTTTCCCCCCCTTTATTTTCTGTATCTCACTGTCATGTTTCTTAAAAGAATTGTCTATATGCATAACCTTCTCACTTCCTGTTTACACCTCTATCCACTGCAATCTTGCTTTTGGTACCACAAATTAACTGATTTTGCTCTTATCAATTTCTGGTAGCAAATTCAACAGTAACTATGGGATCTTTTAGTTTGTTTGACCTCCTGAAACTCAGCTTTATTAGTCTATCTTCCTCTGGCTTCCATGGCTGCATCTCTATTTTTTTTTTCTTTTTCCTGTCATAGTCCAGTTTTACTGGGATTTAGTAAGTGCTCAATAAATATGTAGAATCAATGAATGGATGAATGTAATTTCCTGTGTCCAAGACAAGTCATAAAAAAGTGAAAGTAGGTATTTTGCACTATTCTTCATAAACAACCAAAAAATGTAACAATCTCTATCTGTTGATAAGGATATTGTTTATGCTGTCATTTTTTTCTCTCACTTTTCTAGTAATTCTTAAAGCTCAGTGCAAATACCATTTGTTCTATGAAGCCACCCTATATTTCCCCATCCCATTAGACTTAATTCCTACTTACATTTCTAGTTGGTATGTAGGCATGTAGTTCTATTTACCATGCTCCAAATGGTTGCTTATGTAAAATGTGTTTACAGTTTTTCATTCCACTAAGTTGGAAATGTATGAAACATAGAAATCCTATTCCTCTTCATACTGCTCTCAGGTAATGTTGGAAAGATATATGTACTCAATATCCTGAACTGAATATCACAGAAGAATTCCTTAACAACACATTTGTAAATCATTTAGGCACATTAGTTCCAATATTTTATATGCTCATATAACTTAAAGTGATAGTCGTTTTTTGTTTCTATTTAAGATTCAATACTTTATGGAAATTTTCAAAGTTGTAGACTTGGTAGCTGTGAACTCTGTTTTTTTAAACAAACCATTCATCTGATATTTTATTTAGCTAACTTACTACTTTAAATGTTCCAATTCATATGAATGACATTAGGTGCATTTTATGTGAATTGTGTTTAAAATGATGTTTCATTTTAAGTATGTTTTATTTTTCTTCTGAATTTCACTGACTCTTTAAAACACATTTTATTTGCCTTTATTTTCCTTAGGAGTTGAATACTACTAGAAATAGAAACAAGGAGATTTTACAATAACACTTTTAAAGACTTTAAAAAGTCAACATAAGTGCCTGTGATTGGGATCAAGAGCCACACTCACAGATTGGCCTAGACCTAAAAAGTTTAAGCCATGCCTTTAAAATGTGCCACAAAAAAAAAAAAAACCACTTTATTATTTTTTATGTGACTCCTTCTCAAATCTTGTTTTTTCTATGATAAAGGCAAATTTCAAATAAAAAAGTAAGTGGAAATTTTAAGTGTTACTTCTTGATTCTTCCACACATACTAATTCAGATTGTAGTTGAATCTTTTCAGATTGTAGTTGAATCTTTTTGTAAAGTAACAAAAAAGGAAATCTCCACACTAGAGTATCTCACATATACCTGTTGAAGATCATATGCATCCCTAGTAGATGTCACTGTGTTGTGGTGAGTGAAATAAAGGGAAAAGAGGAAGCCTGGAATCTGGGAGTTTTTAGCACCTTTGGAAAACCAAAGTGGTATTGGGAGATGAAGGTACATGTGGGACTCTTGAAACATAGATTGGGGATGATGCGTGAGGGAAAAATCAGTAACATCTGAATGGCCTAAGTTCCTGTATCAAACCTTAACACTGATTCCCTTGATATAACCTACCCCTTCTCTTGGAAATAAAGCAAGAATTGAAGTAAGTCCATGGTCAATAGGGTTCAGAGTCCTTGGCTGAGGAAACAGATCAGTGAAATCTAATGGCTTAGGTCCATAATGTATATCATCCCTTAGGGAATGAGGAAAAGCACTGAATTCTAACAGGTAGAGTAGACCAGGATGAAGTGCTGGCTTTGAGGACACACATTCAGGTGCCAGCTCCGGCACTCATGAGCTTTGAGGCCATGTCCAAGTCACCTGTCTCCCTGGGTCTTGGTTTCTTCAGTAAACGATTAAATATGCTAGCATTGTGAGGCTTCATCACATAACACATTTAGGATCTGCTAGTATACCTACAACATAAGAGCCCAAAGGACTGAGTTTATTTTGAATAGCCAAAACTTTAATTTTTCCAGAGTTTTTGTCCTATTAGTCCTACCTATCCCCTAACACAGTGTTCATTCTCCACCCAAATATATAGAATTTTCTTCTCTAATTAAGAAAATAACTGTCAGATAATGGTCTTTAAATTCTCTTCTGACATTTTCTAAAAAAATGTAATGTTATAAATTATATAAAGCCTTACATAAAGGACAGAGGCCCAGGGCATGCTGTTCAGTTGTCAAGGTCGTATATTCTACATTAAGTTAACTTAAAATTTCTTCGATGTGAAGGATCACAGTTTGTTACCCAAGGTAGCAAGCCAGCACACTGTGAAGCACCGTGTCACCACTGAAACCCACCACTCTTATGAATGCCTGCTCACTGTGTCTGTTACTAGTGACTCAAACTAGAACCCAAAGAATCTTTCTGGACTTCCTCTCATCTGCACCCCAACCATTTAACCAAGATAGATATCTATTCACTGCCTCATCAATTTTAGAATTTTCTCTCCTTCTTACTGCTTTAATCCGAGTAATATTGCTCATTATCTCTCAGCAGAACTTAGAAAAGCCTCCCAGCTGCTCACTGGTTCCTTCTGCTTTTCAATCCCAGCTTTGTACTGTAGTCAAAATGATCTATTTATATGGAAGATATGATATTAACACTCCCTTACTTGAAAAGCTCTATTAGTTACCCCATTTACTAGTGGAAAAATAATTGAAATCCCAGGTTATTTTTAGGGTCCCTATCCCTTGGTTCTTGCTGCCTTCCTTTTTCTCAAATTTTATGACCCAATAATACCGAGCAGACTTTAGTTCTCAAGGCACACACCATGCTATTTAACTTAGCTATGCTTTTGCAAGCTCTTAACCCTTGCTTAGATTTCCCTACCTACTTTCTTCTTTAAAAAAATATATTTAAAATCTCATTAGTTAACATACAGTGTAATGTTGGTTTCAGATGTACAATATAGTGATTCAGCATTTCCATAGAGCACCCACTGCTCATCACAGTGAGTGGATTCCTTAACCCCAATAACTTATTTAATTCATCCCTCCACCCACCTTCCCTCTGGTGTTCACCAGTTTGTTCTCTATAGTTAGGAGTCTATTTCTAGTTTCCTTCTTTTTCTCTCTCTCTTTTTTCTTTTGCTCATTTGTTTTGTGTCTTAAGTTCCACATGAGTGAAACCATATTATATTTATCTATTGACTTATTTCACTTAGCATAATACTCTCTAGCTCCATACATATTTTTGCAAATGGCAAGATTTCATTCTTTTTTTATGGGGGAGTAATAGTCCATTGTATATATATATATATATATATATATATATATGCTATATCTTCTTTATCTATCCATCAGTCGATGGACACTTGGGCTATTTCCCTACCTAGTTTCTTCTTATAGTTCTTAATCTTTCAGGCTCAACTCAGAGGGTTTCTCCTTTAGGAAAATGTTTGCAAATCCCTAGAATGGGCTAAGTCTCCTTTGTTCTTTCATAGAATTCTGTGTTTACTGTGATTTGACTTCTGGCCACACTCCACTGACTGACATCTGGGTCTCACATAGTAGCAACAATATTTTGAAGATAAAGTGTATCTCTTACCTAGCTCCTCTCTGTAAGAAATGGTTAGTTCTTGCTATCTAGACTCCTGGAATTACCCAAGTTTCAAGTTTGTTCTCCACTTATTTCTTTAATCTCTTGAGCCATCTGAGGCTCCTTCAACAATTTATCCTTTTGAAATAAGAAAGCCAGAGTCAGCTTCTGACACTTTGAATGAAAGAACCCTACTTATCAGTTTGTGTTTGAATTTTTAAGAATCTATAGCGTAATTATTGTTGATATTTTCAAAGTAGCTATCACTACTCCTCGGAATAAATTGTGGCCTCTAAAATACTTTATTATTTGATGCTAGTATATACATAGAAAATATATAAGCATACATGTACACATATGTGTATAGATCCCAAAGGCTACAGTGTCTCTTCATTAGTAAAATAGCTCCACCCAGCTAAATGTTTTTCTTTATGTAAGGTCCTGAAAGTACTTTGTTTCTTATTATATCTCAGCACCCTTACAAATACTTGGAACATAGTAAGTCTTTAACAATGTTCAATGTTCAATGACAGAATGGATGAATAAATGAATAGGCAAGTGATATACTTTTCTTATAGAATTAAAAATATTGATTCTGAGATAGAAAGATTGCATTTGCCAATATTGCTCAATAAATAAAATTTATTTTCTAGATGAGCCTTAGCTTTATAATTTCTAATCAAATATGACTAGCTTATTTTAAATCTTGACATATTTTGCCAAGATCAGTTGCAGAGTCTGAAACTTAGGTATTAACCTCACACCTTGAGTCTTCCCAGGAAATCTGTACCTACAACCCAGCTGATAATTGGTGCATGATCAGGCTGGATAGAGGTTTTCATTACTTGGTTCCTTTTTATATTCTCAGCTATAATGAAAACTTGATTCAATAGTTATTGCAAATAATTCTTTAGGTGGGTTTTATTTTGCTCCCCATGCAATGGCTTTTAAAATGTGACAGACTGTTCTTAATGGGAATGACTAAAATCAAGTGGCTTTCATGCATTTTTTGAGCAGTAGAAGTTTTTGTTTCTTCTTTTCTATAGTCAGAAAAATTTAGCATCTAACTCCAGAGTTGACATAAGATCATTATTCACTTTCATTAGTTAAGCATCACCAAAATAAAATCTATGTAGCCTGAACAAAATGTATGTATATGTATGGGTGTGTCTACACACACACACACACACACACACACACACCCTAAATGTGGTAGATGTGAATCACAACCAGTTGAAATATGAGCACATGCAAAGACATGAAAGCATGGAGGCAGTTTTGAGAGGAAATAAGAGGAAATGGAGCTCTAAGTATTGTTCTAGAATGAACATATTTCTCTCACAGATTTTGTATAAAAACAGGTCATCTGTGTTCTATTGAAACAAAATCTAGTCAACTCACCTTCATATAACCAGTCAGCAATCCCATTAAAAATAATTCCTTCTTTTCCAGAAGATGTCAGTCTCAATGAACTACTCTTTATGTCAGGTTGATAGTAGATATTATTTTCAAAAATATAAATCTGGATCCAGAAACATATAAAACAAACCAAAAAATGTAACACATTAGGAAGCTTTCTAAGTACTCATACTATAGAATAATTGCTGAAGAGCCAAGTGTTGTATTGTTTGCCTGCTTTTAGTTTGTCTTTATTTAATACCTACATTTGCATCGCTTTCAGTTATTAATGGCTGTTGCCTTATCATATCAATATCAAATTGTCATTTAGAAATTACACAGTACCAATACTGAAGCTTTTAAATCCATAGTTTCAACAACAATTGTTCATCTGCTTAATCCCTTTTTTTATGCCACAAAAATGATTTGGGTTTGAGCTAACACTGCACACTTAAGAGACTGATAAACTATGATAGATGTCACTTTAGTAATAGCCAACTCACAGCTGAAAAGTTTCAATTTGGGATCTTATTACAAAAAAGGATTTGTTCATCAATAAAAATAGTCTCTACGGAATCTTTCTGATTCCATCCAGCTCGACTCACAAATACTCTGATGAAAGCAAAGGGTGGCAAAATTCCTTTGAATTGATAAATGGGACACACCTAGCTATGCCCCACTCTTCACTGGCAGTTCTTTTCTAACTAGCATAGCAGTAATAGTAACTGTGTGCTTGAGAGTTCAGGAGAGGCTTTTAATTTCAACACATCACAAAGCATTCCAAAATAATATTAGGATCAACAATAGCCCCCACAACAGGAACAACAGAAATTAAACAGGCTCTGTCTACACAAAATAGAGATAATTCAGGATAAAATTATTTAAAATCCATGTTCAGATAGATATATTTAATGCCAAACATTTCAAACTGCTGGCCTGTATTATAATATAACCTTCAGAGAACCATGTTTTGTCTATATGTTGGGGCAGTAGAATATTGTCTAATGGAAGCCAAATTACTATCTACATTGAACATTCTAAAAAGGTAGAAGATGTTCTAGAGGCCTTGTGTTCTAGCGTGCTACAGGACCATTACCTAATAGCAAACAGAGCAAATGCCAGGACTTCTGATATAATCCTCTAATTATGAGATCCTAGATTTTAAATCTCAGTGTGCAAAATGATGAAAGCAATCTTAATATCCAGAAAATTTCATTGATATTCTACTTTGATTATGGTGATTTGGCAAGTATGTAACAATGAGCAGATATAGTTAATCATTTCAACACTTCATGTCATTTATATCACAGGTGAGAATGCCAAAATACACATTTTTGAGGGGTGGGGTGGGGAGAAAGAAAGCTATAACAGGTTGTTTAAAAGAGAGGGCTTTATAACAGGCAGCCTAAATTTAATATACAAATGACTCTAATAATTTTCCTAACCTTTTAAAATCTCAGTCCTCTCCTTTTATAAAATGTGGATAAGTCTCACACCTGCCTTAGAGATCTGTTGTGAAGCATCCATGACATGATGAATGTAGAGCATATAATACATGTGACTGTTACTACAGATAGATAATTTGGCTCAAAATTCTAAGCTTTATGGAGGTGACAAATTCTAAATCAAAATAAACTTATATGGCTTAAGCCAATGTATAAACTGTCACAAATTATTGACCAGTATTACATGTTATATTGGTAAAATATGGACCAGGAGTAATAGAATATTAACAGCTGTAGTTTTAGTACCAATAGTGGGAAGAGGAGAGGTAATAACAAATGATATTTACTGGTTTCCTTTCATTTAGAAAGTTTTCAAGTGACAATAGGAAATAAGAAATAATTATTGAAACCGTGTGGGTCATATGTAGCCAGAAGTTTGAGAACTATTATCAAGGGTCTTAAAACTGGATAGAAGGTGGTCTTATTTTTTTTTAAGATTGATTTTATTTATTCATGAGAGACAGAGAGCACGAGAGAGCGAGAGCGAGAGACAGCGAGAGAGACGCAGAGACACAGGCTGAGGGAGAAGCAGGCTCCATGCAGGGAGCCCACATGGGACTGGATCCTGGGACTCCAGCATCATGCCCTGGGCTGAAGGTGGCGCTAAACCACTGAGCCACTCAGATATCCCAGAAGGTGGTCTTAATTACAACTTCTTGTAATAGAGAAAAAAATATTCACTTTATTCTAGCCATCTAAAGCTTAAGCTTTACCTATTTTGTATACTACCTTCTTTTGCCTTTCACAAAGAGAATGTGAAATAGGCACACAAAGTCTTCCTTACTTGGAAGGAATCCTCTTTTTGTATCTGAACCTTCTATTAGGACTTGTGAGCAGTAACAGTTCAGATCATCCACACCCATGCTACTTAAGCTCATATGGCTATTCCAAGGAGCAGAGGTTACTTAGTCCAAACTAATATAGCTCCAGATCCTCAGCTTTCTGAAAGGAACAAACTCTAAGTCAAAACAATTGATAAAACCTCCACGATTCTAGCAGATGTATAAATTATCCAAAACCATTGACCAGTAATTACATTTATATTTGAAGAACAGATTGGATGATATTCAGAATCCATATGAAACTGACATCTGCTTCAATGTAAAAGAACAAGCAATATGGAATCAGAATTTTAATGCTATTTGCTGAAAGCTGCAATACCAGGGAATGTCCATAAGATCTTTTTTCTGTGGACAAAAAACTAGTGACATTAGTGACTGCCTTCATGAAAGTGTACATTTATAATCTTATAACTTCTTTTAAAAAGCTAAAGTTTTTCCTTGGGTTATATTAGTTTCAAATAATAGTCACAAACTACTAGCTTAACAATATGAGAAGTGCAAATATGCACTCTGATGAAATTAAACTGGATCCAAATGTCAATCATCAAGGACTGCAACTAGATTTAAATGACATTGAAAACATGACAAACACTAATGCCATTTATCCTAATGTTGATTAAGCTGTCATAATATTTTTGATGCCATTAATTAATGCCTTCAAAGAGCCACATAAATAACAAATAGGAATACATAGCTATTTGACCATTTTACTCTTCAATTTAGATAGCAAGCCAACTACCTAGTTTTTCAAAATCAGTGGTCTTAATGTACTTAAAAAATAACTAAAAATTGGTAAAGTTGCCAGAAAGGGAACAAGAAGGCAACTGAAGTACTATATGCTGAATCATGATAAGTCAAGAAATACATAATATATGTTCTAAGAAATTAGTCAATGTATCAGTTGATATTGGTCATTACCAAGTGATTGGACACAGCAGTGTCACTGCTTTGCAGAAGTTTATATATAAAGGCCAATTTTTCACCTTTTCTTCCCACTGCCACAATCAACAGGAATACTTCTGATGGTGGACACCTCAGAAGCCTGGATTTCTGGGTGAAGAAGGTTGGAGTAAATTCATTCCCAACCCCTAGCCAACTTGTAATGGACACATAGCAAGAAATGAACATTTGATGTTAAAAGTTAAGATTTTGGAAGTGAGAGTAATTACAATGTAAATTAGCCTACTGTGACTGATTTAACCAGAGACAAAGCCTGATAATAGCAGACTCTTACGAACTTTTAACCAGCTTAAAAACAACACAGAATAAAACATGAATATAATTGAATATTAGACCTATTTTTGCTATAATACTGCTATAAAGCTAATCCACCTTCCTTGATTTTCATAATTTTAAATTAGAAAACTGTGAATCATTCAAAAATCCCCAGGCACTATAATGGCATTAGAGGATCTGCAACAGTCTAGTTAGGATAGCATTTGAGGTGCTTTCTATTATGACTTGCTTTCTGGGGAAAAATGCAATTAAGAGACTATCCCAGATAACAAATACTGCTGGCAGGGATATAGTGAAAGGAGTCCTTTCCTATGTTGATTGTGAAAACAAAGTGGTATGCCCATATGGGAAAGCAATGTGGCAACTGAAAACAAAACATAGTCTATATCAGCAATCCCAAACCTGGGACCTCATCTTGTAAGGAAAAAAAAAAGAAAAAAGAAAAAAAAAGAACCAATGTGTAGAAAATGCTGATGCATGATATTTATTTCAGCAGTGTTTATGATGGCCAAAAAGAAGAGTCAAAGTGAAAACCCATCAAAGCAAATGCCTGGATGGATTATGATTCATCTGTATCATGTTAGAACATTCAGGCTTTGTGGAAAACAAAGTAGTATTACATGAATTGACTTGGAGAAGGTTCGCCAAGATATTACTGAGGGACAAAAGACACAAAAATTATTTAATGCACTAAATAATGACAGTACTGATACAAATTTATACTAGCAGTAACCTAACCAGCATATATACATTGGCCATTGTCTATTGCTAGTCAGCTCCATGCCTGCCCCTATATAGTCTTTGATTACAGTGGGCCATTAGAAGCTCCAAATTCACATTTCCCAGACCCTCTCGCAAACTAGTCTTCTAAGCTTCTTAGCCATATGAGTTCTAGTTACTTTCTGTAAAAATGAGAGAATCAGTAGTTAGGTACTGAAAACCTTTGCCTTTGGCAGTTGGTCTAGCCAACATGAGCCAGACTGATTCAGTGATAATTTATAACATTTATGAATGAATGAATGAATGAATAAATAAATAAATATAAAGAATTATAGGAATACATATATGCATATGTATTGTGTATCTATACAAATTATACAGTCACATAAATATGTTTATGTATAACTGTGACTCTGGAAAGACACATGCTAGCCTTTTTTTTTTTTAAGATTTTATGTATTTATTCATGAGAGACACACAGAGAGAGAGAGAGAGAGAGAGAGAGAGGCAGCGACATAGGAAGAAGGAGAACCAGGCTCCCTGTGGGGATCCCAATATGGGACTTGATCCCAGAACCCCGGGATCATGCCCTGAGCCAAAGGCAGACACTCAACCACTGAGTCACCCAGGCGTCCCACATGCTACCCTTTTAATATGGGTGCATGTGTTGGAAGGTGGATATACAATGAGAGAGGAATAAAAAACAGGTAACCAAACAGAAAAGACTGGGAAAATATGCTAAAAAGACTTGATTACATATATATATATATATATATATATATATGTATATGTAATCATATATTTATATATAAAAAAGTACCACCAATAATGTCAATTGTAATAAAAAAATAATGACAGTGATATAGAAATTAGTCTGGCATGTATGCATGAACAGGTGATTCTTTTTATTATTATTTTTTTAAAGATGGAATGTAATGATAAACGGTGTCTTCTTAACTTGGATTAGGATTTTTCTTTTTTTTTTTTAGGTTTTATTTATTTATTCATGAGAGAGAGAGAGAAAAAGAGAGAGAGAGAGAAGCAGAGACACAGGCAGAGGGACTAGCGGGCCTCATGCAGGGAGCCCTCCAGGATCTCCAGGATCACGCCCTGGGCTGAAGGCAGGTGCTAAACTGCTGAGCCACCCAGGGATTCCCGGATTAGGGTTTTTCAAACTACTGACATTGAGGATTAGATATTTCTTTTCTTTTTTAAAAGATTTATTTATTTATTTATTTATTTATTTATTTATTTATTTATTTATTTTTATTTTCTATCTATCTATCTATCTATCTATCTATCTATCTATCTGAGACACAGAGAGAAAGGCAGACATAGAGGCAGAGGGAGACACAGGCTTCCCACAGGGAGCCTTATTGGGGACTTGATCGGATCCGTATCCCAGAATCATGCCCTGAGCTGAAGGCAGGTGCTCAACCACTGAGCCACCCAGGCATCCAGAGGACTAGATAGTTCTTTGTTGTGGAGGACTGCCCTGGCATTTTGGGATTGGCGACAACCCATTACCTCTACATACAAGATGCTAGTGGCAGCTCTTTCTTTCAGTTGTGACAACCAAAAATGTCTCCAGACATTACCCAATGTCCCCTGCAGGGGAGGAGAAAAAAAATCGTTCAGTTGAGAACGATTGATTTTGACATAAGTTTTCTACATGTATATGCTCCATAAATGAAATAATTTAGTTTAATTCCCCAAGCATTTAAAAGCCAATTTGCAATTTGTTGTTTGAAAGTACACTGCTAAGTGCACCTGGGGCTATAAAGATTTTAATGTGTAGTCCCTATCTTCAAGAAGATTATAATTTTATGTGAGAGATAAGCAGGTAAACTCCTAAAATCCAATGAAGAAAAAATACATATTACAAGGCATAGTCATGAGTGGCAGAGGTCAGGTGAGGGAAGTGATTCATGAAGACATTTTTGAGATACTGAATTTAAATCATGTCATTAAGGACAAGGGGTGATTTCATGGGATAAGGAAGGTAGAGAAGAAGAAATGCCAGGCTAAGGGAAAAGAATGAGCTAAAGCCAAAATTGAACAACTATCGAAATATTAGAATAACTATTTCTTAAGATTTAGGAACACCTCTATCTACCTATGACTGTCTAAAAGTTAAGATGGTAACCAACCATAGACGAGGTTGAATGCTAGACCAAATGGTTGGAATCCCATTTTTTTCAATGACTGAGAGCTGTAAGATGTTTATGAGCAGGTGGGCAATTAGGAAAATAATTGGTAGCAATAAATGAATGGAAAGTGGAACCAGAGAATGCTGGCAGGATAATTCAAATATTATGCTTAATAGAGAC
This sequence comes from Nyctereutes procyonoides, assembly GCF_905146905.1. Taxonomy (NCBI): domain Eukaryota; kingdom Metazoa; phylum Chordata; class Mammalia; order Carnivora; family Canidae; genus Nyctereutes; species Nyctereutes procyonoides. The sequence goes on along the minus strand of NW_026575030.1, from coordinate 5,261,930 downwards.
AATAATTGTAAAAATGGAGTCATTATTCCTAACATATGACTTCCTGCTTATGTCTAAAACATTTGTGAATACCAATGCCAATGTTTTAGTAACTCTCACTTGGATCATTTAAAGCTTCATTCTTAGAGTTAGACATTGCATTTTTTTTTTCACACTAGTTTCATACCCTTCAAACAATATGCAGTTCTCACCTTTCACCCTGCCCAAAGAGAAACTGAACATTCAGTCAACCAAATCCTTGGCTCCTTCTGGCTTCTGGCCCACCTCTACTCCTGCCTAATCATTCTCCCTGGCCCAAAACTGGCTGCAAAATTTGTGTAGAACCTTTGCCTTTTGCTTTACCAGGAACAGATTTTCTATTTTCAATCATGCCTGCTTATCATTTTTTTAAAGAACTTATATTAAACTAAATATTTTTATTAAAATGAATTTCATCTAATATTATCTTGGAAATAAGTGACACAAAAGAAGATTTTGCAGTGATTTAGAGTCATCGTTAGTGACAGATGTTATCATTTTTCAATAAATGAGAAAATTTCATCATATGGACAGTATGAAAACATATAATTATGCATCCAATTATTTTTATCAAGATAAAGAATAAACCACCTTGAACTCCATCATACAAATAAGTTGTTGAAGGACATTTAAATGTTTTTAATATATAAAATATTTGACCTATTTAAGCCATTCTATTAATGAATCTAGTTCCATTGAATTTGAAATAAAAATTTTCCTTTTAAGCAATATGCTGCCACTTAAGTCTAGGAAACATCATGAGGATAATTCTTTAAAGCCTTTAAGTATAAATTTTTATAAATAAAAGTCCTTATTTTGATTTATATAACTTAGAATCTTCGGGTAATATGAAAGAATACAAGCAGGAAAAAAAAAATGGAGTATTTTGGTTTTACGATTAGAATGGCTAAAATGAAAATGAGAGCCAAAAGTTAAGTGTTGTCAAGGATGTAAAGCAGCTGGAACTTTCATGAACTTCTGGTGGGAGAGTAAATTGGTACACTTTGTAAATCTCTGTAACAGGTTTTATCAAAGCAGAACATATGTGTAACTGCATGACTCAGCAACTCCATCCAAAGAGTTTCTTAACAGAAATGTATGTGGGTGGGTGGGTGGGTGGATGGATGGATGGATGGACTGATTGATTTACATATATATATATATATATATATAGGAAAGCAGGGATATGTATGTTTATATATATATATATATAAATATATATATATATATATAAATCAAGGCACATATTCAAGAATGCTCATAGCAGTGCTATTTATAATAATTGATGATACTGCAAATCAGGGTAGAGATTACCTTTGGAGGGGAATAGTGACCTGTAAAGGGTAGAATAGGGGTTCTGGGATATAAAAAATGTTCTGTTTCTATTCTGAGCACTGAGTAGATGGGAGTATACACAATTATCATATTCACTGCATGTATGGTAAACCTAAAGAAAAAGGAAAATGTAATATGCCAAACTTTATTTGCAATCGTAATTCATTTAAAATACTAAAGATTACCTGTATGTCACTGAAAACTACAGTGCATCATTCAACTTTATAAAAATTCTGTTTCTTTAATTTGCCAGTATGTAATAAATTCTGAGTGTCCATTTATATAATGCAAAGTAAAGCTATGAGCACAAGTTAAATAGTTTGATTACCTCTGACATTTTGGCTTTGAATAAATCTCTCTGTGGGTTATAGAGTACCGCTTTCATTTCTCTGCAGGACCATCTCTCGGATATAGAACAACTCACTCAAATCATTCATGTCACCTTTGCACCAGTACCTGACATTCTAGAGATATAATCACTATCAGAGAACTCTCATCCCTTGACATTTGCAATTATTCATATCAGGAAGCCCTTTCAAAGAGTTCTTATTTCCTAAAACCTTTACAGAACATTATGCATTTTCAAAGAAGTGAAATATATCCCTTTGTCTTAAATTCATAATTATGTAAGTCACTTCCCAGTTCCAAAGCACTTTTATCCATGCTTTCTTAGGAGAAAAATGGACACCAGATAAAAGTTAGCAGATAGACAAATGACAGCAAACTCTAATCAGTGAAATGTGACAATGGCAGACTATATGTTGGATATGTCAGTCCGTCAAACTCATCTAGCGTAAGAGAAGACCTTATGATAAATAGAACATTTTGATAATCGAGGTTAACAAAAATATTTATGGGCCTCCAGTAATAAACTGAGACCTACAGAAGATAGTCATCAGCATTATTACATTATTAGAAATATCCTTATGTACTTATTTACATGTCAAATGCTAGAGGATAGAAGGACCTAGCTACTCTGTATACATGTCCTCCTCTATCTCATGTTCTTCTCTTTCCTTTCTCCTTCACCATCCATCTTCTTGCCTTTTTTCCCTTCTTCTAGTTCTCCATGAGATGCCAAATATGTATCTGGTACCGTTTATATGCTAGGCACCGTGCTAAGCCTTGGATATAGTATCTCACGATCTAAAGTGACTTCACAATACAAGCATTTACAAATTAATGTAGGTGTGGTAGGTAACAAAAAATAAAGCCAATGTACAGGGACATTAATTCAGGATAAAATGTGACTGCTTAATGTGTCATGGCAGTCGAATCTGAAATGGAAAATAGAAGGAAAAGCAAAAGTGTGGGAAAATGGGATTGCTATTAGAGAGACATGGGACCTAATTCTGTTAGAGATCTTTGTAAAACTGGGCATTAAGTTACTTTGTTTCTCTGATATTGTTTCCTCATTAATCAAGTGCTGATATTAATGCTTTTCCTGGTGGTCTACAGGGTGAAAGAAACCCAAATTAGGTCATGAATGTTGTTCTATGTACCTGCACATAGAAGTTCAACTTTTCCAAAACTAATTGAAGCCCGTAAGTATTGGCCATAAAAAATATGATTTAAAGAGAATCAAACATTCCTCTCCAATTATCCTAAAAAGAAGCTGAAGTATTTGAAGAAGGTAAGTTAATGACTTCACCTTCTGTTTCTCTGTATCAACTACATAATGTTTATATTTCTTCTCTTTCCTAGACACTAAGATCTGACTTCCATTCTTATTTTGGAGGATTCTTGAATTATGTGAGTGTTGGGGAGAAGCAGAGCCTCATCTCTAATCATAAAGATAAAAGGCCAAATAAACATCTCTAGGTTATGATCCTACCTATGATTCTGAATCTTGAAGGAATAAAGCTGCAGTTGAGAAATTATTCACCAGAGCAATAGCAAACCCTCAAGGGTCCAGCAAAGGCAGAGGCAAAATGCCCACTGATGTACTGCCAGTACAGCATCCTAATCACATTTCCTGCAGCGTCCCAACTGGATTTTCCTGAACACATCCCAGTGTCCAACAATGCCTGGGTCTTTGTGACTCTTGTGACTCTTGTGCATTTTCCAGTCCTGGAATTTCAACCTTCTCACTGATTCCAACAGCTTTCACTTTCTCTTGAAATGGACCTGAGTATTTCTCTTGCTTACTTCCAGGAATCCTAATTGCCAGATGGCATTCAACAGTTTAACAGTCAAACTCTCATGGATAAGGAAAGCCCTTCACTGGTTTTTATGTAGGGAGCAAACTGAATTAACCCCTCTTTTTGCCACAGCTAGCTCTCCCCTCCTTAATCCCTCCACAGATTTGCAAAAAGCATGGCACATATGAACTTTAGCTTCTGATGCTAAAACAATTTGTTTTTATATTTGCCTTATGACTCCTTTTATTTCAAATGGGGACTCCTATGTTCGTAAAAGAGATTCCCTGAGGGAGGGTTGAGGGAGACTGGAAGAAATTCTCATATGCTTATCAATGAGTCTGTGCCTAATGCTTTCCAGTTTATAGGCATGCTGATAAGAAAACAAATTGAAAAATGCAGAATGTGGAACCAGCCTTGGCTATCTCCCATGCACATTTCCCACAGCTCTAGACTCTTTATTTCACTTCAGGCAATTACAAGGCATCCTTGGCCACAAATGAAGAAATATAGGTGTTTGTTTGGCTGTGTTTGTTGTTGTTGTTGTTGTTTTTAACAATACAGAAATATCCATTTTTTTTTCACTATAGCCTCCAAAAATAGTGGATATCAGTAAAATGACCATGGAAAAGTTGACTTAACAATGGAATGTCTATGTCCAGAATCAATTTGCTTATTCTAGTTAATGTTCTTATGAACTCAAATTTAAGTGACACAATGATAAACTGAGGATGAGAATCATATACATTCAAGCATAACCTGGGATTCAGAATAAAAACACCTGAAATATTCCCCTGCCCCCTAAAGTTCTATAGAAATGGCTGTCCCTCTTATGCTTTAGTTAATCTGCCTGCTGCAATGGGGTATAATTAAATCCTACCTGTGACGTATGCATACCTGCAGCACAAAATAGCATAATAACTTTTTATTTTGTGGATGAAAGTATGTAAGAAGGTGTGTAAAAGAGCATTTTCTTGTGGGGGCCGAGAAAATTAGGCCATTCCACCTTAAGTTCAGCGTTAGCATAAGTACAGCCATCTCAGGCCCCTGTGAATAAGAGCTGAACTTTACCTTACTTCAGTTAGGGAGGTGTGGGGGGGTGGGGGGTGGTAACAGCTTAACGCCCTAGAAAGCCCCATATTAGAATGAGAACAGAGCTCAATGCCAGTGGCAGAAAGTCCCATATCAGAATGAGAACAGAGCTTAATGCCTTTGAAAGCCCCATATCAGAATGTAAACAGAACTTGAGAAATTCCTCCACCCCTTCTGGAGGTCCCCTAGACCAGCCCATAAAACTAAGCTGGAACCCACCTCAGGGTCCAAGTCCCTGCTTCACGGTGTCGGGTATACTTGGACCCAAGCTCAAGCTTGTTAATAAACCCTCATGTGCTTGCACTGGTGTCGGCTCGTCAGTGGTTTCTTGGATTCGCAATATTGGGCACAACATTTCTGACTCTTAGCATTTCATGTTTGGTTCTTTGCCATAGATTATTCACTGCTGTCCCTTCAGGTCTCTACTTCCATCCATTTAATAAAATGACAAAACTTTGTCATCTTCTGTCAGTGCTTCAACTGAGATTGATAACCAACTAAAGAAGTATTCTATTACTCAGCATTCAACAAAGAATAAAGGCTAAATTGTTTAGGCGAAAATTCAGAGCAAAGTATATTATATAGGACTTATGTATTAATTCACCTAGAAGGCAGCCCTCACCTTTGTAAATCTCATCCATTTGCCATCACGTACATATGGTTTTTGAGTGTATTTGTTTCATTTGCTTCACCCTTAGAAAGGCATTGACACATGTACACACAAAAACAAAACAAAACAAAACAACAGAAAAATCCACCTTGAACAGGTTGGTTATATAGACTTCCTAGCGAAATGTCACTTTTTTCAAAAACAAGTGTCAGAGGTTATTGTAGTTTTATGTTAATTGAAGATACATATAAATAAATATTTACTCCTGGGGAAAATATGTTTAACTCTCTTAATGGAGAACATTTAAAGATGAAAGAAGACAGTAACTTATGTTCAGCATAGGAGAGGGCTATATACGGAGGGATGACGGTGGTATACTTAACTCATTCATTTGCAATTCTATGACACTTCTAGTATGTACCACGTCTATGATAACATTGTCTAAGTCTTGGTCCCTGTTGTTGATGAATTCAGAGTTTAAAATAAGAAAGATAAGAAAAAAAAAGCTGTTTAATAAAATATGATATTTCTGTGATATAGTAGTACACACAGAACTATTGGAATGGAAGTGAACGATATGAAATATGGATTCCCCTTGCTTTCCAAAAGTTTGTGTTAGGCCACTTCACTTTTCTGAAAGACCTACCTTCATACCCTTTTTAAACTAACTGAAATCAATCCTAAGAGAATTTTTGCTTTTAGGAAAAAGTCATTATGGTACTTAGATAGGCCTTTTGTGAAAGCAAGGTGCTATAATGTGCACTTTCTGAGAGCACGGGATACCTGTAATCCAAATTTGGCTGAGGAACAGGAGGGTCAGAAAAGGCTTCAGATGAGGCATGGCATTCAGCTGAGCTGACAAGTTCCAGTAGATGCAGAGAAAGGTAAACCAAGATTCCAAGCAAGGAAATAGTTGAGGGAAGGCAGATTTAGATGATCCGGCCTGAAAACACAGTGAACAGGAAAAACAGAAAGGAAAGGAAGAGAGATGACAAGACAAAGAGATGTGTGATAGGAGTGAGTGAGGCCAGGCTATACATATCAAAGAATTATCTGAGAACTAGAAAGAAGTGAGAGAAACATATAAAGAAAAGGAGATGCCTTCTTCACAATTTTCCTTTTACTGGTTTGAATGAGCATTATGAAAACCAGTTCAATCTAAAAATTGACTAGAAAAATATTAGTCCATTTGTGGAGATACATAGATGGATAAAGTGTATTGAAAACTTTTAATTATGATCCTATGGCCTTTAATTTCATTTTGAATTAATCTCAATTGTTTTCTGTACCCTCTGTCCTAGTTGAGCATCAGTTGAAATGGGATCTCACTGATAATGTAATATTAACAACTAAGGCAAAGCCTACCTATTACTGAAACTCCAAATGCCATTCCCAAATAGGTCTCCTGATTCCACAGGTATTTAATACCCTAAAACAAATAATGTGCCCTGTATTAAAATGGACTGCTTTTCACATTAGCCATTGGTGGGAGGTAGGTGTGTTTCTAAGTTTAATGCATATTATACTCTAACATTAGAACAGACAACAGAGACTAATAGAAAAGAAAATGTAGTATCATAGGATTTCACTCATATGTGGAATTTAAGAAACAAAGGAACAAAGGGAAAACTGAGGCAAACCAAGAAACAAACTCATTGAAAGAGAACAAACAGATGGCTTTCAGAGGGGAGGTAGGTGGGAGATGGGCAACACAGGTGATGCGGATTAGGGAGGGCATTTTTATGAGGAGCACTGTGTGATATATGGAATTATTGAATCACTGTACTGTACCCAAAACCAATATAACACTGTATGTTAATTAACTAGAATTTAAATTAAAAAAATAAAGAGAGAAAAAAGATAGATAGCAAGTTGCCACTGATGACCGGGTATCATAACTCTGAAGAGATATATGATTGAGGAACAAATAGCAGGATTCTGGGGTACCATCACCAGTGCATACCCATTTCTTGATTTATAAATGGAGAATGGGATAAGAAAATATGAAAAGTGATCATGGTTTGATTTAAGCTTCCTTTCAGAACGGTCTCCCTACGAAGGATTTTTTTCCCTTACAATTTAGAAGTAATGAGAAGGATGAGAAAGGAGACATACAAAAAGAAGGAGAATTAGATTTCAGGAAATATATCCAGAATTTTAAGTTACTTCATCAAAATAATTTAGGCAGCAAGTCTGCTATCCAGAATCCATCCCGCAGTTTAAGCAATAGGATGCTTTTGTTTTGTTTTTAATTTTATTTATTTGAGAAAGAGAGAAAAAAGAGCACAAGCAGGGGTAGGGGCAGAGGGGAATCAGATTCCCTGCTGATCAGGGAGCCCAAACTACATTGGGCCTCTTCCCAGGACACTGGGATCAAGACCTAAGGTGAGCAGTAGGATGTTTTATAATAGCATTTATCCTACCAAAGACCTTCAAGGTTCCTAAGGATCCTATTATCACAACAATTAAGTCTCCTTGCCCCCAGCTCTGTGATCACCTTCCTCACACAGAATCAACTAAATCTCTCTTGTCACTTATTCCTGTTTGTGTCCCTCAAGATTGTAACTGTTGCCACTAACAACTGATCTCCACCTTGCCATCATCCCCAGAACAATGCTCAGCTCTTTGTCATCTCAGCCTTCCATACTCTTTCATGCTACATTTGAAAACAGGCACTCTCCAACCAACCTACTTTCCCCTACTCTGTTTCTTCTCTAAAAGTTTCTTCTTCCTCTTAGTATTAACTGAACTTGGTCTCCCTTGTGGACATCATTACCCAGGAGCCCTGTTTGGTGACTCCTGATTATTTTCACACATCTCAAGATGCTCACTGCTCCCTATTGCTTCTTTAGAACATAACTTTTCCACCCCATTATTTAAAAAAATCTTTTTCATATGAGGTTCATGCCAATTATCTTTACCAGTCTCTGGCTCTTCAAAGTACAGAACTGATATTCTAAAATACTAGGTCTAATGGGCAGGCATTATATGAAAATGAATTCCATGGTCTAAGGCAGGATTCAACAAACTATGGCACATGAGCAAAATCTAGCCTGTCTTTGAAACTGCATGGTTCACAAGCTATGAATGGTTTTGCAGACCATCATTTGTGATTTGATGAGAGGGGACACTTACTCACTTACTTGAGAAATTAAGTAAAAAGATTTCCCACAAAAGTATTTTCATTCTTCTCATTAGTAGACATGTACTATAAAACACTGTACTTAATCATTATTTTGCATTATCTCAATAAAATGTTTTGGTAATTTGTTTTCTGTCTTGTTACGTAAGTACCCATAGAATACCTTCTTAATTTTGCCTGTTGTCCTGCAAAATCAAAAATATTTACTACCTGGTCTTTTACAGAAAAAGTTTACCGATCCTTGGTCTAGGGGAAAACAACAAAACATCAAATTAAGCAAAATTACAGTTTTTCTTTCCTTCTTTCCTCCCTCCCTCTCTTTCTTGCTTTCATTTCTTTTAAATTTGGAATTCCTCAACACTTTTGTTAATTCCATTATGAATCATTGATATTCATGACATAATGTTGCACTTCTTAAATGCATTTGACCATGACTATTTATTTTTTAATCAAAACATCTTGCAGGCCAAATATTCTAAGGGAAAAGTTTTAAAATCACATTTTAAAACAGGTCCTATTTCTTAAATAAAAATGTACTGGTATTTGGATCATTATTTGCATCCTTAAGGACCAATTATTTTCACAGCTTTCAAATTGCATAGCACTTCTCTAAGATGTGGGTCAACTCTATGTCATCAAAGTTCAGTAGCAATCACAAACCTCATCTTGAAGAAATTAAATGTTAAGGATTGACTGGAATTAATGTGATCAATTTAGAGCAACATTTTCATATTTTCTTTAAAAACATGGGTGAGGATCTCCAAAACCAACTGATTCATATTTACATATTAACCTTACTTTAAGCACCGTCTACTCAGCCACCTGATACTTAACAGGAAAGCCTCATTCCCTCATCCCAGACTTCACTTGTCAGCTTTCCATTGTTTTCCCTTGGATCCACCATTCTCTTATGCTTTTCAAGTTATGCATGAGAAGTTAGCTCCAATCTTTCTTATCTTCTGGGTCTCCTCATATGCCCATGGTTTAATAAAAATCCACAAAAATAATTCTTATCCATACTATTTATAATACTATGCAGCTTTTTTTTTCATACGTACAATTGTAATGGGTTAGCATTTCAAACTTTACTAGGACAGTCACCTCAGTGGACTCCGTCCAAGTTAGTCCCCCACACTGGGACATATCTGTCTTCCATACACCTGCTGGAGTTACCTTAAACTCCATTTGAGGTGCACAAGAATCCAATGTGATTCTCAATTAACAATTCCATCAAAAATGGAGCCACCACAGTATTCCAGATCAACCTAGCCCAAACCATTTTATCCTAGCACATCCCTCATTCTTTTTATCTTTTAGATTCTCTGATACAACAAGACAAACTCCAGGGAAAATATGTTAAATCTTCTAAGACATTTGCAAATAACTTTCTTTGTTTTGTATAGTCTCTTTTTATTTTCTGTGAATACACACATATCACTTCCAAACCCCAATCAAGAAATCATGATTTCAAGAAAACAGACCCACTATTTTCTCCTTTTTTAAAAAAGATGCACTTAATAAGCTTTTCCGCATGTGCTACATCCATTGAAAATTTGTTCAAATTATTTCTTGACTTATCACCTTCTGCTTCTGGATTTTACGGTTTCAGCAGTTCATGAGTTTCACTCCAAACAATTCTCTAGAGTGACTAACACATAGCAAATTCTAACAACACACTTTCTGTTCTTTCGAAAACTCAAGCACTTATTTATATTTATAGGAAATATTTACCACATTTTTCTCACTAAATTTTTGGAGGTCATGACCTTTGGGAGTAATACATGCTACCAGGAAGTCTGAAATATTTCATTAGCTATACGATTAAAAATAGATTAGCTACCAAGAGAATGCATCTTAGGTTTTGGAAATAAGACAGAGGACAGAAACCTCAAAAGCTTAGTGTTCTAGGAAAAAAAAAAAACCTGAAACAATTATAAATCATTGATCAAGAAGCACTTTCAAAATGAATTTTCAATTTTTCAAATGTACTAGGAACAAAACTGTTTAAAAAGGAATGCTGTTTATGAATTCATGATTCCACCTTTGTTTGACTGATGGACATAAAATATCACATACCCTTAAGTTCTAAAAACACCAGATAATTTGATTCTTATTAGTCAACAACCAACATGAAGTGCCTTAGTTATGGAAGTTAATAAGCTAATGAAAAAATATAGGAATGTTGTAAATGTACAGTTTCTTACTTTCCCACCATTTTCATCATTACGGTTGTCAAGAGTATTACAAATACTTATGTTATATACCTTCAAAGGCTTATGGCCATTTTTAATTTTAATGGCAGCATGTTTTATGCAGAAATTAAGACATAATTTAGTGCTTGATGCTTACTCATACATTTAACATTTCACTGTTCTTTCATTCCCAAGGTCTGATTTCCTCTGATATTTTCTTCAACTGAAGAGCATTTCTTGTAGTATGGGTCAGATGAAGACAAATTCCCTTATTTTATTCCCTTTTTTGTTTTAATCTGAAATTGTTTTTATTTATTTTACCTCAATTCTCCATGGTTTCTGGCAAGAAGTCTGCAGGCATTCTAATTGTTGTCCCTTTGTATCTAATTTGTTGTGGTGCTTCTCTGGCAGGTTCAACATTTTCTCTTTATCTTTAGTTTTTACAGTTTGACTAATATGTACCCAGGAGTGGTTCTCTTGGAATTTATTGTTTTCCTCTGGGGGAGTGTGGTCACTGAACATCTTGAATACGTATTATCTTTTAATAATTTTAGGATATCTAGCTATCATTTCTTCAAAGACTTTTTCCAATTTCACTCTCTCCTTTTAATTTTTTTTAAATTTTTATTTATTTATGATAGTCACAGAGAGAGAAAGAGAGAGAGGCAGAGACATAGGCAGAGGGAGAAGCAGGCTCCATGCACCGGGAGCCCGATGTGGGATTCGATCCCGGGTCTCCAGGATCGCGCCCTGGGCCAAAGGCAGGCGCCAAACCGCTGCGCCACCCAGGGATCCCTCACTCTCTCCTTTTAAAATTTCAGTTACCATAATGTTAGGCTTTTTGTAATTTTTCTTCTGGTCCCTGGGGATCTATTTTTTTCCTTTTTTAAAAAATCTTCTTACTTTTTTTCAGATGGAATGATATGTATTGATCTGTATTTCACTGTCTGCACTGTCATTTCCATTCTGCTACAAATCCTTTGTAGTTGCTTTTTTAAGTTAGGTGTTTCTCAATTCCAGAAATGCCCATTTTGTTCTCTTTCATATTTTTACATATGTGTGTATAAAATACAGTATACACACACACACATGCATGTTTCTATGCTGATACACCCTATCTGGTTCTTTTGCATGCATTTATTTTTCTAACTCTCAAGGAGCACAGAATAGCAACTTTAAGGACTTTGAAAATTAAAGAATCTATAATTCAGTTTCAGTCACAGGGTTGATTGAATTTACACAACTGCTCATACTTCTTCTCTAACTCTCTCAGGGTTTTCCCCTCACTCTGGGAATTATGGTCAACCAGGGACTCTTTCTCTAGCTCCTGTCTGAAGATAGTGGGTTTTCCTTTCAGAGAGTCAGCCCCCACATATCTACCTCTGCCTCAAATACAGCTGCTTTTAAGATAATATCCTAAAGAAAAAAAAATGGAGAACTCACATCTTGCTGTTCACTTTGCTACTAATTTTTACCTCCTTCCCAAATTTGCATAGTTTTGTTTAGTATCCAGAATCCTTGGGTAGTTTCGTTTTTTTAAAATATTTTGTCTAGAGTTTATAGCAGAATTCCCATGAGGCTTGTTTTGCTAACAGCTTACTCTTCCATATCTGAGTTGAGAAGTCATTTATTCAGCTTTTTTAAAAAAATATTTTTATTTACTCATGAGAGACACAGAAAGAGAGGCAGAGACAAAGAAAAAGGTAGAAGCAGGCTCCCCCTGGGGAGCCTGCTGTGGGACTGGATCCCAGGGCCTTGGGATCATGACCTGAAATAAAGGCAGACGTTCAACCACTGAACCACCCAGGTGCCCCTATTTATTCAACTTTAGTCAAAGTTCTTTTAATTGGAGAATGCTCTGGAAATGGAATGGTATTTTCCAATATGAAATTTATCATATTCCTGGTGTAATACATTTATTTTTCCTTTTCATATTGAATCTCTTGATATCGGGCAAATGACATAATTCCAAAAAAGTGATAGTGGTTTACATTTGAAGACAACTCTAGTTCAAAGAATCCACTTAAAAATCTGATATCCCACTAGATATATGCCATTACTTTTCCAGGGACAAGACAGGGATTTTTTTAGAGACAGAAAAATGGTTAAGAAGAAAACAGACAACAGAAACAGAAAATGATGTAAGTTTTCAAAGGGAAAGTTCTTTTGAAAGACACTGAATTTGGGTAACATAAACAGACGTCAAAGAAATTCATGAACTAGCTTTTTCTATTCTTTAATGAATAGCCAAACTTGGCTATGATTACCCTTGTTCTGTTTTAGTTCTGGGACATAAAATGTAATTACTAAAATAATTTTGAATCAATAAGGACTCAAGTACCAAATTTTATATATAATATACATAAAATATAATTTTGAATATATATTAATTTTATATATATAAAATATGGTTTTATATATAATTATCTTCATTCTATCATTCATATCAGAGCACATTAGAAAATATCATGATACTGACCAAACTTTTTTACCATTCTTCTTCAACATTAGTAGTTCTGTTTTGTTTTTCTAACAAGTAAAACTAAAGGACCAAACCATGGTTCTTTTATTCAAGCCATGTAATTTTTTATGTCCCTTGTTCCTTCTCAAACTATAATTCCTATTCTAATAAGATAGTATAAATATATTTTAAAGACTAAATTACCTATTATCCTACTACTCTAAACCAGTAATCATTTTTACTTTACTATCTTCCCTTGCTACCTTTGTCACCAATTGTGTTTCACATTTTTAGCAGAGATAAAATTTCATGCCATTCTATATGCTCATCGCTAGTATGTGCTGCAGAGTATAAGATATACATATAATCCTGTTTATCCACTTTATCTTTACATACACACACATATATATAACTTGTCATCTTTTTCTCTATTTTGAAAGTCCCTGAGGTGCCTTAGTTTTTACATGCTGTTTAAGTAATCACTTTTGTCTCAAGAACTTCATTTTGTCATTTATAATAATTCTTTAAACATACTTCATTTAAAATGTAAGAAATGCTCTGAAAAAATATTAAACTAAATGATATAATGTCACTGTCAAACTCCAGTTCTCTCCCAGGGGACAACCACTCCTAACAGTGTCTCTCTCTATATATATATATATACACACCATAATATACAATACAGAAGTAGAAATGATATAAAATCATTGTTTTGTTTATTATAATAATGAGAACATACTGATTAGTCTTTTATTACTGGATAGCATTGCATATCTGCACATGGAGAAGAATCATAGTTATTTCAATGGCTTCCTAATAGTTTATACTTTTATGTACTCTAATTCATTTTATTAGTCTAATAATGGTGACCTATTTAAATTATTTCTAGTCTTTTATTTTGCTTTTTAAATTATAAATAGTGTCCCAGTGAATTTTCTTTTCATATGCCTTAAGGCACATATGTAATATGTCTTCCGGATGGATTCTACATTTGGAATTGCTAGATATATAATACTACATTTCTTCTGGATATAATCTTAGTCCAATAAGAATGTGTCTGTGAGATTTATGTTTGTTTGTTTTTATTTCTAATTTAATTCCTTTGTTGTCCAAAAACATGCTCTGTGTGATTCCCATTGTGTTATACTTATTGAGACTTGCTTCATGGCTCAGTGTGTGCACTTGTATATGCCAAATATTCTGTAATTGCCGAGTACAGTGTTCTGCAAACGTCAATGACATTATGTTGGTTGAGTGGGTTGATCAAATATTTTATATCTTTTTTGATGTTCTGTCTACCTGTCCTGTACTATACCACAAGTGCTGAAATTACCAGCTAAAATTGTCAATTTGTCTATTTCTGTTTCCAGAATGTGGTTAAGTATATATTTGCTTTCAATCTTTTTCTGGCTTTGGGGAATTATTACTTTATGTTCCTTAGAGATTACAGTATAAGATGTGGTTGATTAATAGCATCATAAAAGGTAGGGTTTCTTTTCACATTTTCATTTCCTTTGTTGTTTTTAAGGAGGAGAACAAGGGAAGAACTCCTCTATGCACCATTTAAAGATGTCTGAAGTTTTTCTGACAAGAAGAATTTTGCCATTAATGCAGACAATAGTTCCCCTCAGAGAGTTTTCACGTCATTTAATAAAACAAAGTAAAACAAAGTAAATCACTAGAATACTAAACTCTTCATAATTGGTATCTCTTTACCTCAGGGGTTGTGTAGGATGGTTTACATCTTACAAATAACACTATTATAATTTTATTTTTAAAGGTTCTATTTAGACCACTGATGGAATATGACTTGACATCACTGTAGGATAACCCTGTATGTTCAGAGTGATAATAAGAGATATGCCAAACTTTAGTTGCAATGAAACAGAAACTAGGAAATTTCAGTGATTATCATCTACATTGTTATTCTATTCAAATGGTTTCTTAGCAGGAACTGTCCAAAGTGTTCAGTACATTGGATTATGCGTGACCTAGATTTATAGTTTAAAAATCTGCAACCATGGAGCCTCCACAGCTCTTACTATTTGTTATTTTATTTAATGTTAGGAGCATCTTGAGGAAAGAACTGCCAGCAAAATTGCTATCTCTGGGAAAATAGGGAAAAAACAAGATATGGTCGTTGCATTTACCCCCATTATTGCTAAATAACTCAAAACTGTTTAAACATAAGTTAAGGGAAATTTTGTGAATTCCTATTTGAAGTAGGAAACAAACAATGGTTATTCTTTCTGTTACAAATCTGACATATTTTATATTTCTGGCTATTTGATTCTTTTTATCTTTTCACAATTGTCACTTATATCAAGTCATAGTTTTTTGTTAAAAATATAAATGAATTAAAGCCTTTAATTAAAGCATTTAATGATTCCATATGCATCTATTCTATTTCTTTTCGTATTGAGAACTTCTGTATAGTCTAGAGGAATACCTTTAAATATAGGTCCTGCTATGTACAATTGACCTTTGAATGACATGGGTCTGAACTGTGGAGGTCCACTTATATGTGGACTTTTTTCAACAAATACAGTATAATACTGCAAGTGTATTTTCTTTTCCTTATAACTTTCTTAATAATATTTTGTTTTCTTTAGCTTATTAGTTTATTGTAAGAATATAGTACACTTCTGTTCAACAGTCAGCTGGTAGTTAAGTTTGAGGGAAGTTAAAAGTTACAAATGGAGTTTTGTCTGGGTGTAGGGTTGGCACCCCTAACCTCTGTGTTGTTGTTTAAGGTCAAATTTACTTCAAACCTCAGCTTTCAGGTCACTTCCTCCAGGAAACTGCCCCATCATCTCGGAGAGCCTCCTGCCCTTGCAAAATGAGGTCTGTGTTAGGACCCTCCCATTTCAGGTTTTGCAAGAGGGGAGTATCCCCGTTTGGCTCTATTTTCTGCAAATTCCTGGAATATAGAGATTATGCCTTTTATATTTCTATGAATAGGAATATAAATTCCTTTAAATAGGAATAAAGATTACCGCTTTTCCCCAAAAGAAATAATTTCAGATGTCTCATTATTAATATTGGTACTTTTTATGATGAAATATTGATTTCTGTTTGATTCTTCTAAATGTGAAATAAAACATTAAACACATAACATAGGCAAAGGTTATCTCAAATAGTATTTAGTGGATTGATGATTTTCTTCTCTTTTCTTTTTCTTTATTTCACATAAGCCTGGCAATATTTCTACTTACCCTCCGAATCTCTAGGGCTGGCCTCAACTAGAAACTGTCAGCATTTAAATAATTTCTGTTTTCACATGCTGACATAGGGTGCCACACTCTCTCAAAGCAGCTTCCCTTTAATTATTTTCAGTGGAAAATCCATGCCTGCTGCCTCTAGAGCTCAGTATACAATTATACACGCTATGAGGATTCCCTGCCTTCAGAAGGTTCACAGTCCAAGGCAGTCAGCAAAGATAAGTCAACATATATTTATCAAGTGACTTCTAATAAGGCCATTGCACACACCTAAAGCAACGTGAAGACATCTAACCTTATGCAAGTTGCTCCATTTCTCCTTACCTTGAAATATGCAACACTTAACTAGAGGAACCATTTATACGTGTGCTTACAGAAAATGAGAACTGTATTTTCTTTTTGTTGTTGTTGTTTCTTTTCTCACAACTCTTGAGATCAAGTCTTGAGCTGAGATCAATAGACACTTAATCAAATGAACCACCCAGGAGCCCCAGAACCATATTTTCTATTTCTTTTGAAAGATCTCTGAATTTAGATTTAAAAAGTTATAAATATGCTATTCAAATAATTATCAGACACTGGAGTCTACAGCAGTGCTTAACTGATATGTAGGTAATTTTCATAGCAATGGAAATTAATTTTCCTTTACTATATGTAGTAATTGTATATATATATGTGTATATATATGTGTATATATACACACACATATCTATACATACATACACATATTTATTTTTCCCTTTCTACTCATATACTTATAATGTTATAGTATTTTATTCATATAAGAATATATTTTCTGTCACATTTAAATATATAATATGTTAATGAAAATATATACCTGAATACAATGCAAATTTATCAGTCAAAATGTTTGGGACATTTTAAGGGTGTCTTGTTATTTTTGTTAAGTCCAAACAGTTATCCTATTACGGCTCACTAGGTTATTTCCAGTCTAATATTGAGTAAAGAAATTATAACAGCTTCTTGATATTAACTTTCCTCATGTCAAATTTGAAGCAAGACACATTCGACCTTAAATGTGCCTAGCACTAAATGTGCTAAGAGGGATTGCTTTTATTTTCTGGAACAAAAAACAGGAACATTAAATTTTGTTACAGATAACATGAAAAAGGTAATTTGTTTTCAATTATCTCCACTAATGAAGATGAATGAGGTAAAAAAAAATGCTCAGAATTCATTTATATGGGAAACAGTCATTGCAATAGGTGCTTGAGGATGTTAATGGTGTAAATTTTCTGATTTTACTGCTTAGTTTTCCTCCACCAATTGAATGTACTAGGAATGAACACTACACACACTAGACTGAAGAACTTACGTGAAGTAGAACTTGACTCCTGCTGGTCCTTTTTAATCTATTACTAGGACACCTCATATATGCTAGGACTTGATACCCAAGACTTTCATCGCAGAATGTATATGATATTAGCAGCAGAGAGTATGTGTGTGTCTATGTGTTTGTGTGTGTATATGTGTATGTGGTGATTTTTAAGATTTTATTTATTTATTCATGACAGGAACCAAAAGGAAGGCAGAGACCTAGGCAGAGGGAGAAGCAGGCTCCCTGCAGGGAGCCCAATGTGGGACTTGATCCCAAGACCCCGGGATCCTCAAAGACAGATGCTCAATCACTGAGCCACCCATGTGCCCCCCAAATAATTACTTTTATATCAAAAAAATGAGTACTTAATAGAATGTGAAGTAAAAACATTTTGATTTTCAGTAGGAAACATAAGGTTTCAATGATACCTCCTTTAAACCATAAGGACTAAGGTCCTACTGGAAAAGTCAATGAAATTGTTCAAAATTTCCACTACTGAAAATGTAAACACATCAAGGAAACTGGAAATTCCCTATAGGTATAGAACATTACATTGTTAATCACTTAAGATTTTAATGTAATTTTAAATTAAATCTCTAGTAAAAGTGAAAATGCAGGTGATAGGAAAGTCTGATAATTTGTATATTTATTTGGAGAATTACCTAAAATATATTTTTCAATTACATAGGTAGTAAAATGTAGAAAAAATGATTTCTTCAAATGTCTAGAAGTGATAAGTAAAACATTGGATATTTTTAAAGCTTCATGCCATCGGAAGGATGGCTATGGTGATTTTATTTTACCCTGAATACACTGAAAAAATATGAGCAGTATCAAAGAATTCTATGTTAAGTGTTTCATCACACACAAAAACAAATAGGGCACTGGGCA
The DNA here is from genome assembly GCF_905146905.1 of Nyctereutes procyonoides. Lineage (NCBI taxonomy): Eukaryota > Metazoa > Chordata > Mammalia > Carnivora > Canidae > Nyctereutes > Nyctereutes procyonoides. Next base: position 5,243,491 of record NW_026575030.1, on the reverse strand, counting down.
ACTTTTCAATGTGATGGATATATTATGGCATTGAATGTGATGATAGTTTCACAGGTATATACATATCTCCTTCTTATCAAGTCTTAAACAAAATGTGTACATGCTTCTTGTATGTACTCAATGATGCAAAGTACAACCATTTATATGCAGCAATATTTGTTCTCAATAAAGCAGTTTAAAAATTATGTCTAAAATGATATTTAGAAGTACACTAATATACTAATTGTAGACATATATTGATATAATATTTGCATGATATAATGTATTTGAATGAATATAAACCAATTTTTATTTCCCAGATTGTGAATAAATTTTCGAACTCAATAGCTGATGCATTTATCTCTTGAATATATTTTGTATAATACAGTTCCAGATTGTAACAATAGCCTCTAAACCTAGCTCTCTGCCTATAAACTCAATTGCCTACAGTCTAACATGAACTCTTCCACCAGACCTGTCCTTTCATGCAGGACTTCTCTTCACATCATGATATCCTCAAAACCCTCTCTGGTATCTGATCATCCATGCAAACAGCTGTCAGCCTTTCATTAATTGCTCAATGCTACCACATATTTATTAAACCTATATTTTGCCTTGTGCTAAAATGAGTTTTACAAAGGAGGAGAAGGAAGAGGAGTGAAAGAGAGAGAAAAAGAGAGGGAGGGAGGGAAAAAGGGATTGTTTAGCATATTCTGTATTCCATCTCCTTTGGAAATGACTGTAGGTCAGCTGTGGAAGACAGCAATGTAAATAATTTGAGATAAAACAAGGATGTTAGAATACTGAGAAGTATTCACTTAGCCTTTAAAAATACTGGGGAAAAACTATCAGAAAAGAGGAATACTTTAGCATTTTATATTTTAGTCTTTCAATAAAGACTTCGGATGAAAAGAAAACAATGACCTGGTACACAAAGGGAAATGACTCAGAGGCATGAAGGAGCAATACGTTACCATCTGGGAATTGCAGAGTTCGGTTCATATAGAGAAAAATCTGTGCTTCTACTCTGCAACAGAGTGGCAGGAGCCAGATGATGTGTCACCTTAGCTTGCATCTTGTGTGTCACATCAATGACATTTTATAACCTGTGGGGATTGTTAAGAATCTGCATTTTTAACACATACCTCTGCAGATGCCGGATGGATTAGAGTGGCAAGTGAGTGAAGGAGGGATATTTAGGTGAAAGATGATACAACTGAATTACACCGTGTTACTGTAGGAAAGGACAAGTGGGAATCAAATAGACAGCTACCATTCATTAAGCAGTTACTATGCTGTGATGGTTAATTTTATGGGTTAACTTGTCTGGGTTATGGTGTCCAACTGCTTGGTCAAACAAGTCGTGTGAAAGCAGTTTGTAGATGTGATTAACATTTACAATCAGTTGATTTTTAGAAAAGAATAATGTGAGTGATCCTTGTCCAATCAGTGGAAAGGCTTTAACAGCAAAAACAGGTTTCCTGAAGAAGGACTTCTGCCTCAAGACTATAGCTTAAGATTATAAAATTCACTCTTATCTGAGTTTCCAGGCTGCCAGACTGCCCCATAATTGCATGAGCCAGTTCCTGAACATCTCTCTTTCTTTCCTTTCTTCCCTTTAGAGAAAATACACACACACATGCACGCACACACACATAAATATACACACAACATTGGTTCTGTTTTCTGGAGACTCTTGACTTAATGCACACACCCCTATCTTATTTAAACTTCAAACAAAATTGTGAGTGGTCGCAATTTTCTGTAATCTTTATATAAGTAAGCTCAACCTTAGAACTGCAGCCTTTCTTACATCACCAAATGCAAAAGGAATCTGGGCTTGAGCTTAGGCTTTTTCAATTCTTGATATCAAGTTCTGATCAATGAAATGTTTTTCCCTTCTCCAGCTCAAACCTGTTCACGTGATTTTCAAAGTCCTTAAATTCTTGTGGTAGAATTATAAGTTTATTTTATTTTTTTACATATGAATTTATATGAATTCATATACTTATGCAAATTTTAAAAATGTCCTACAGTGGGTGATTTTAACTTTTTTAAGAGAAGGTTACTTTTCAAAAGAGAAAGGACATACCCTCTTAAACCAGAAGCCTTTCCAGCTGAATGATTAAGGTATTTTTCCTGTTTTAGGACCCACTATTTCTTTTAATAAAACATTTACTACACCTAAAGTGGCCTACTCACCACTTGTTCTAAATAATGCATGTCATATTGTGATAGAGTTTAATTTCTTTTTTCCCCACAAAGTTTGCCACATTCAAATTGCCTTCTACCATATCTACTGTTACTGAAAAATTCTCCCTGTGAATTCTAACTTAGACCCTCTTAACTGTAAATTATGTTAATCTCGTACCTCTCTTCTGTACAGCCAGGGATTTCTTTTATAGCAAATAAAATTAAAAACTGAGAATTAAGGAAGAGAAATTAATTGTCTTTAGTTTATAAACACTACAGGACTCTTTAATTATTTTAATGCAAAACTAATTAAAGCATTGTAATGACTCATCTCTAATAAAATCCTATTGCTGAGTTCGCTGATGGCTTCAAATATTGACAAAGCCTGTCATACTCATGTGAAGTGGATGATTAGCATTTGTGGAGATGCATCCTTTAATTTATATTGAATTGATGTTTACATGTACACCAAAGATAAGCTTGACAGATATGAACTATATCCCAAAATTTTCTCAAAAGACTTTGGGATATTATTTAAAAAAGAAAAGATGAAAGAAATGAAGAAAACCTGCCATGGCAATTACTCCTCAACTCTTTCAACCTCCCATACTCTCCCTTCTTTATTCCAATCATTCCAAAAATTATTTTAATAATTTCAGTGTTTTTAGAAAATTACAATATTTAGAAATGTATTATACAGAATGTACTATGAACAAAGCCAAGAAGCATGGGAAATGCCCTCACTTTACTCTGGATGAAAATGAAGTGTCAAGAGGAAACATAACTTGACGAAGGTCACATGGCCAACTGCTTACAGTTGCCCAGTGACAAGGGAGGTCGGGCACCTCTGCCCAGAAAGTCCTCAGTCCCCAAGACGACCACTCGGGGCCCACCTGGGTCAGCTGGCAGCCGGCCAGGTGGGTCAGCAGCCCTTCCAGGGTCCCCCGTCTACCTTGACCTGGCCTATCTGCCCAGCGGGAGCAGTGCCCGGCTAGTGGACGAGGAATTCTTCTGGTGGGTGCGTGCACTCTGCTATGTCATCAGTGGCCAGGACCAGTGCAAGGAAGAGGGCATGCGGGCCATCCTGGATGCACTACTCGCGGGCAAGCAGCAGTGGGACCATGACCTCCAGAGGAAGCCTTGAAGCAGATCTTTGGAGGATAAAGTGACCCTGATCCCCACCTTTGATTCAGTGGCAATGCACGAGTGGTACGAGGAGACGCATGCTCGGCACCAGGGGCTGGGCATCACCGTGCTGGGCAGCAATAGCTCCGTGTCCATGCAGGACGAGGCCTTCCCCGCCTGCAAGGTGGAGTTCTGGCTCCGTTCCCAACACCCACCCCCTCAGCCCAGATTCCGCCACTGTCCCGAGATTCCCCTGCATCAGAAATAAACCAGGTACTCCACTCAAAAAAAAAAAAAAAAGTATTTTTTTTTTATCTCAAGTATATTTACTTCCAGAATATTTTAGGTACAAATGCTTTTCTAATGAAAAGAAACACTATCTAGTAGCAATATATTACTCTACAGCCTTCTTGAGATGTGAAGGCTACTTCCCTATTTCACCAGTCAGCCTTTTAAGGTATTTCTTAGATTTATAAAATTGAATAAAAACAATAATAATGTGTACTTATTAAGGGAAATATTTAGAGTTCCCCAATTAATTATCATAATGAAATGATGATGTAGATATTTCTATTTTATAAATGAGGAATTTGAAGCTCGTAGGAAATAAGAAACATACCTTAACCTACCCAGCTGTTGTTGAAGCAGCACTTAAAAAAACCAACCAACCAAACAAACAAAAAAACGGGGATTCTAACTTCACTTACAGGACTGTGTCAAAGGTCAAAGTTAGGATTAGTCAATCAGAATTATTAAAGACAAATAGTTTGCTATATTGATAAGAGTATCAAGAATTCCAATACTGAGAGATTTACTTACCATTAAAAGCCCTCACTCTTAAAATAGTTTAGTGTATGTACTGCCGAGGCAAGCACAAAATAGTTTAAGTTATATAATGCAAAACTGATAGCATGCTAAAGTAGAGGATAACTATCACTAGCAAGGAAATAAAAGTTTAAAATGTAATTATTAAGATAGATCTAGTAGGCAAATATTAAACACTGTACCTATCACATATAAAACATAAAAGTTTATAATAAGCTATAAATCATATCATAAAATTCAAAATCATTATTACAAACATCTATTTCTGAGCTTTACATATAGTTTTAAAGCCAATTCTACATTTGCATAAATTTAAAAATAAAGATCAAAGTAGTCTATTTGAAAAAAGAACATACAATGAAAATTGAAATAATATTCAAATTAAATTCTACTAAAAATATTAATATCAAACTTGTTGGATGAAGATAAGGTAAATTTAGAGAAAATCTTACAGTATTCAGTATTTATATTAGAAAAATCCAACATTATAATAGAAAGCATCGAATAAATTCAAAATTTGGGTTTTTGAGAAGACAAATGTGAAAATTACAAATATCAAAGTTGATCATGAAAAAAGAAAGTACTTATAAATAATATAGAAAAAGAAAAACAAGTACAAAGATTAAAAGAAGACTTAACAAGTTATAAAAGTATGTTAAAAATTGGAAGTTTAGGTGAAATAGATTTTTAGAAATGTATACATTACTAAAACAGATTTTAGCAATGTAAAACATAATCTTATCACCATAATAGAATAAGTTTTTAAAAGTGTCCCCCCAACACACAAATACCGCACCATATCTAGACACATTCATAGGGTAGCCAGTGCAAGAACATTTTTATAAAATAGAAAATATTAAAATGGGAGAAGCAATAATGCCATTTCTAAGAAATAATATGATAGTCTGGAAAATCTAGTCTGAGGGATATGGTACAAAGGGAACTCTCACATTGTCACTGGTAGGAGTATAAACACTCCAGCAATTTAGAAATCAATTTGGCAGGACGTACTACACTTGAGCATTCACATGCTCTATAACCAAGCAATACCATTTCCTGAGCAATACTCCTTTAAAGTCTTTATACTTTGACCATGAGGCACAGACAAGATTATGGTTTTGGTCAAACTCCTTTATATGTCAGTAATTCTCTTTTGAGTTTGTGATAATTTGAAAATCTAATATGACAAGAAATCTTCCTCTACGAGACCTCTGTCAAGTGTAAACCACCGTCTTAAATTTTTACCCTGAATGATGCTTTAAAAATAAGTAAACTTTGACAACATTATGTAATGGAAGTTCCACAGAACTAGACCTTGGTATTCTGGGATCTCTTCTAGGATTCACTGTCAACTACCAGTTTAATCACACTTAATTGTATAAACTTTTTTTCTTCTTTAATTAATTGATAAAACAATACTGGTATTATTTGATATATTCTTAAACTGGAATACTAGATAAAAGATGGAAGAGTAAATAGAAAACATCAAGTATACCAGGATACTGTGCACAAGGAAGTGGCTTCTGTAGACATTGTCCACAGGCCCATGGCTGACACTATGTGGAAGGTACCAACCCCTGTGCTTACCAGCTGTTGCCCTTGGACACCCCAAGCCGCATACTGCAAGACGGAGTCCTCTACTTCAGGAGGATTTAACTCCCAAACTTCCCTTGAAAAAAGGTAAATATTTTTACATGAACAAATTGACATTTACACCAACAGTTTAGCTGGACAACAGCTCATGAAAACCAGAAAATAAAAGAACTTACCGAGTGTGTATGTTGTAAATCACGTATGAAGCAGTATAGGAATAATGAAAAATCTGAAAATTAAAAAAAAAAAAGAGAGTTAAGGACTGCAGTTTGGAATAAAAGCTCTATCTTAGGATACAGACATGTTCTCAACAAAATCTGGGGAATCCGAGAACTGATTTTAGAGAGAAATCAAAATGTGAAGTATTACAGTTCTGAGCTTTATTCAGGAGCCTCTTGCCTCTTCTGACCATTAGCTCAATCTCTTATTCAATCCACTCTATTCTTAGTAGAATTGTGATTATATTGCTGTCTTGTTCAAAATACTAAATGATTCCTCATTGCCTATAAAATAAAGTTCAAGCTGCTTCATTAATGTTCAAAGATTTTGGTACTTTGGGCTCTACATCCTTTTCCAGCTTTACCATCCACCAACTTCCCTTTACCTGGTCTATACTTCAGTCACATTAGACAAATTCCCCCTATGTATCCTGAACTTGTTCTGTTTTCCCCCCACCCTCCAGAACATCGTAGGGGAAAAGTTAGTGATACTTTATTCAGCATGCAATTATAAAAGCTTTTATCCCTGTAGTGGATGTATACTGCACAGATATTATAATATTGTCAATTAAAACTTCCTGAAAGTCAAATTGTTATTTCTTCTTGCTGCAATAATAGCTTCAATTAAACATGATTGGCCACATATTTGGTAAGGAAATACTAGTGTCATCTCTCTGCATTGAAAGTGCAATCGTTACACCATTTCTTATAGTATTGTGTTTTATAATGAACCTTTATTCTCCTGTTCCTTTTAAAACCACTATTAAATCTAAGATTGACTTTGCTATAGAGTTGTAGAAGCAAAAATATTTTTTCCTGGTGTCTTTTTTGACATTCAAACTGTATTCTATAAAATTCCATATTTGACTACAAATCTTAAACCTTGACTTTACTACCATAGCTGACAAAAAGATAAGAAATGTGACTACCTTCATAAACATTTTTTCCCATCTCAGAAAGTTCTGTTGCCAAAGCAGACTGCCAAGTGAGCATTTCATCTTCCAGGCAGACAAATGTGCTAATGACGTTATGGGTAAAAGGAGTGTGTCTATTCATCCTATTACTTACCTAACAACACGCTCTAGCTGGATTCTAGGCTCACATGCATCTTGAGAGAAAGTTCCTGTGCATTACTATTTAAGCCAGAGCAGGCCAAAACAATCAAGACAAACCAGATGTAACAACTGAATTTTGCTCTCTTTCTATAATTCTTGTTATAGAAGTTGCTGGCTCTTCTTAATATATGAATCCAAAGGACTCCAAACAATGTCCTCCAAAGGGATATACAAACCTACTGTTTGCTTCATAATTCTTAGCCCAATACAACATTTTCCCCCTTAGCTCATGCACTGAGGTGGAAGATCATGATAAAAGAAATTAACCTTGACTTGTGTGCAAGCCCAGAGCAAGCTGCAGTAACAAATTGCAGGGTTTCACCTCTACAGATGTCTTACAAAGCCAGTATTTTGCCATCTGCAGATAATTAGAACCTAGCCCTTTCTTACCAGCTTAGAGCTTTCCTCTAAATCTGCTCATCTTTGGTGTGTGTGTGTGTGTGTGTGTGTGTGTGTGTATTCCCAGCAGATCTCAAATACTTCTTGTTGTATAATTTCTCATCATTACAATAGCACTTGATACTCACAACAGAATACAGCCAGTATGGAGTAGAAGGGATCTTAAACAGGGTTAGAGGTGGAGGTTTCCTTTTGTTTATTTGTTTGCATTGTGTTGCAGAGATTTCAAAAGGGATATTTTCCCAAGAGAATTGGATTTAGCTTTACTGAACATCTGTATTAAGTTGCGCTTGTCTAAAATCACTGTTAATCTGCATTTCTCTCTTTCTCTATCTCTCCCCTGCCCCCCACTCCTTGGATAGCATGTCTATTATTATTATCATTTCCTCATTTCCTTTTATCCTAGATTCCTCTTCTACATTAGCTAGGTAGGTCTTATTTCAGGATGAGAGGATAAAATTGGAGTCATAAAGGTTAGGAACATTCTTTTTCCTGTATGATTGGCTGCTGCATAATGAGAGCCAAACTGAACATCTGATGAGATCCTTGGGGAGAAAGACATTTCACAGTCAGAAATCACATATTCATCACTTCTCTGCAAATGATGCTCCACTGCCTGTTACAGAGTGTGAATGGTTATGGCAAAGGTAGTGGGACTGGGGCAAGCTTGAGAAATAATATGTAAAAACTTGATCAAAGCTTACTCCTGGAAGCTGGCCTTGAGCTGTCCAATCATTAAATCTCATGATGCAAAGGTATTGGGTATAGAGAAACCTTCATAAGATCCTGCAATCATTTCTACATTACCTTGGGAACCGCAAGAAGAAGCTGATTACTTAAGTGTTTACTACTAATAGTAGAATAATTGGTTCTCATTATTTGCTGTAGTCTTTTTTTCTATAAGTCATCGTAAACACTGAGTTAGCAAATACCGAACATAGACTCCTCGAAGAAATAGAGTTAGGTTCCTGTGAGTCTCTGGTTGCAACATTTTCATCAAGTCATCAGTACATAATTTTATTTCATGTATATTTCTTTTTAAAGTCACTGTTTTTAATGTTTAATATTTTTCATTCATTAATACTGAACTCGTGGCCAGCAGCATTATAACTCATGCCTGAATAAAGTTTATCTGACACGTGTGCTTTCCCTGTAAAGTATATCACAGCCTCTTGTACCTGGTGACACACTAGATAGCACTCTAGCACTGTTTAGGGGGGTGGTCATTTTCAACAACAAACCCATTAGCAAAAAACACAAATGCGAAAAACAGCATTTAAAAGACTGTGAAAATAGCAAAAAACACAAATGTGAAAAACAGCATTTAAAAGACTAAAAAGGACGCTTAGTTTACAGTATGACAGCTGAAGGCAAGGAGGCAGAGTGTCATCTTGTTTGATCTCAGCTGGAAAAGTGTGTATCAGGCAACTCAAATGTTCTGCAGCTCTGCACTGTCTAGGAAAACCTAAGAAAGCATAGCGAGTATTGATTTTGAGGTTACAAATAAATTTTAAAAAACAGGTAAATTTGGAAATCTGGAATCCACAAATAATGAAGATGAACTGTACTGGTAATGTAGATGTAGCATGATATGTTACTGGAGGAAAGGAAAAAGCAGGCATATTTAGGGCCTACCAGAACTTGGATAGAAGAACAATACAATTCTCCAGAATGGTGGCATTCATGTTTTATAAATGAAAACTAGCTACTTCCATTCATTTATCAAATATCTGTTAAGTAACTTCTTTGACACAGGTCCTGTACTAAGTACTATTAAAAAAAGATTTTGTTAATAAAGATTATTTAAAAATAGGATAAAATATAAAAGAATATCAATTGATAATTTTAATTTATTACTATATTTTATCTGTCAGTTTATAAATGTTTATTGAATACTAATTATGTGCAAGCTCACGAGTTAAGTACCTTGCCAAATGCAAAAGCCAAAATAAATGTAATTCTGGTCCCCAAGGAGCTCTTGATTCAGCCATGGTGACAAGATTAAGAAACATTACATTAGAGCACTCTGTTGCAGGTCATAAATTAAGACTTGCAGATTATAAATCTATAGACTTTCCAAGATGCAACTGTTCCTTTTGGTTTTAAGATTGTGACTTTAACAATAATTTTTTTTTTCAGTAAAAGTTTTTGAATCGAGCATATACTATATACTGGACATCTGAATGCTTTAAGTATGTTATTTAACATTTAAATGTACCTTAAGAAATAGATAGTCTCATTCACAATTCACATAATAGGCTCTGGAAGCACTGAAAGTTTAAGTAGGAGACACAACAATAATTTGAGCTCACGTCTGTCTGATTATTGTGACTTAATCTCCCTGCACACTCTCTTTCAGGGAGCTGGGATGGGAAGCACGGCTCCAGCTCTGCAAAAGATTCATTTCTGAAAGACCTATTAAGCCATCATCCAAAGATTTATTGACAGGAGTAGGCATGAATTAATTGTGATTACTGCAGTGAAGAGAGATTTCATTTTGGAAAGATGATCTAATAGATCAGATTAAAAATGTAAATCCCCTTCTCCTCTAGCTGTTTTTCACATTTTTTTTTCTTGGAATATCAGTTATTACCTAATACATCTATGGAGATTCATGTCAAGGAGAGTTACAAGAAAAAAGAACAGGACACTAGTAATTTATGATTAAACCAAAGGTTTATATCTCAGGGTGCCAAAGCTTTTCCTACACTGCAGTTAAAATGCCGAATTGGTATAAATAGCATGCATTTTCATGTCCTGGAGGATATTTAAAATGGGATCATGGATTTGCCATTGACTCAAACAGGAAAACTAAAATATGAGGAAGCAAGTCTCTGAGTAAATAGCATTTATGAAAGAATGCCAGTGAGAGAAAAGACCATATAGGCAAAAGGGCATTTGTTTCTCCTGGAAGTAAGTGGTATGATGATGCCAAGTTTGTTCTATGATAATGAAATACCTTTTAAAATGAGTAAGTTGTGCTCGCTTCGGCAGCACATATATTAAAATGAGTAAGTAGTGATTCTGTTGCTGGAAACTTTTTATCTTTATTACACAGTGAAGAACTAGACCATTAGGATACTTTAATGTAATAAATACAATAATAAAATTATAAGCTGCAGCTCTACAAAAATACTTCTAAAGCAGTGTATGATAAAAACTTTGTGAACACTAAATAAGTATTAGTTGAAAGGGAAAAGAAATCTGGTTCGGGAATTAAAGATATATTAATATTTACTGATCAGTATTTTAATTTACTTTCTTTTGTTTTCTCATCTAAAGTTCATTATAAACTTATAGGTGTTTTTCATCCAGGATAGAGTTAGTAAAACCAAGAGTAGAGTCTAAATCTTACATACTACAAATATATAAGGACTGTTTTAATGTGTTACCACAAAAAAAAAGTATTATGTAGGATTATTTAATTGTATCACCAGTATGGTAAGTGGTGGACGTAGTAAAATATTCAAGATGGTGAAATGAAATATAAATGTTGGTGAAAAGGATACAATTTAGGTGTTGCTCAAATTCAGCTCCCTTTATGCCAAAACCTATATAAAAAATAAAATAAAATTGGTAATAAAAAATAAAGACTACCTGCCACAAAACCAATTTAGTCATTCTGTTAGCTTCTAGGCATCATTATGCCATCACCACACAAGATACATAGTAAAATAATATTTATATTTTTCCTTGCCTTAATTGGGTCTAGTTGGGTTCCAATTTGGAAAAATATGGTATTATTTGGGATATTTTAGCATTTATCATGTACTCACTCTGAATTGAATAGTACAGTCACTCTGAATTGAAATATGATACTTTCAGCATACTATGTAAGTAGAAACCTAATGGGAGATTATATTAGGTAAAACGTGTTTCCATTTACTACATTTATTTTATTTACAAAAATGAATGACTGATGATTCAAGTTTAAAAAGCACACCAAAAACTACCTGGGCATCATTTCTCAATTTTAGATAGTACTGCTGTGTCCAGAATATAATCTGACTGGGCTAAATATTATCAACAGTCAGCACAAAGAAGATACTTTATTATATAATAGGAGATCTTTGAGTGAACAGAATACATCATTCTCTCATATATTCCGTGTTAGATAAAGTAACTGATCATCATAAGCAAACTCCCTTCAGGTTATTCTTACAGTTCAGTCCATGAGATGTCTGTAATGCAAAATTTTATTTCAATGATGCTCCATAACCCAAGTTTCTCAATTATTTGACATGGAATTTTCCCATAATATACCTCTGATTAAAGTACCAACCTCATTGACAATGCTACTCTTTGAAATAAAATATTTTCATGTACCAGACCTTTCCATATTAATTAATGCAAATGAGATATTTTCACACCAATTGGCTTTAAACTATTTCCAACGTACCATCACTGAAAATACCTAGTTTGATAACCTGAATAGCATTTAAAGGTCAATTACTAACAGTGGTACAGTAGATTTTCAATGTGTAATGAAATAAATTTATACACCATCTAACCCCATATAAACTAGTTTTCTCTCTAGCCTATCAATGCAAAAATAAATATATTGCAAGGGGACAGAGTGAGGGACAAATGCAACCTTGTTTCTATTCAGTGCTAGAATTAGAAAGGCAAGAATAAAAATCAGTGTTTCCATCTACAGCTATTTTGCAGGTGAGCCAGGTATATAACTTAGAAAAGTGGTCAATTCATTCATTCCCCAGAAACTTTGGTGAAAAAGTCCTTCATTTGAATAGTATCAAACCTTAATTTATGTTTTCTTGAGCAACTTATTTGAAATAGTTAATCTGCTCATCAGAAAAATGCAGAAGGCAGGATATATCCAACAGTTTTGCTATAAAAATTAGAGGAAAAACCATATGGAAATTATTCAGTTATTACATGAGATTATACCAAGAGAAGAGAGCCAGAAAAACCAAAATGTATTTCAATTGGCAACATGTCACTTTTTTGAATAAAAGTCTTACTAACAGAAGGTCCAACATAGCATAAGAAGACCCTTAATTCACCTCCTCCCATAGACACACCAAATATACACCTATATGTAGAGAAATTTCTCCAAAAGAACTGAGGGCTGATTGGATAACTTCTATACAACACTAGAAAGACCACAGAGAGAATGGTAGAAGAGACAGAGATACAGTAATGACAGGAACCCCACTCCCTGATGTGATATCTGCAGTAGGGAGAAATATCACTGAAGGGCAGTGGAACAGACTCTCCCCAGCAAAAAACAAACAAGGAAACAAACAGCAACAAAACAGAAACAAAAACTCCAGCAGTTTAAAGGGCAACTAGAGTCTACGTGGAAAAAAATATCCACTTACTAACCTTAAGATGATCTGACATTCTGGAATCTTCTCTAGGGTCAGAGGTGCTGACGAGCACCACATTTTATGTTCTTTTTCTACAGCACAGATGGGAGTAGGGTCCAGGCATTCTAACTGGCATTCCAGGGCTCCCCAGGGCACCTGGCATTCCTGGCCCACACCAGCTCCAGCTCCAGCTCCAGCTCCAGCAATCCTATCAAGGCAGCCCACTGCTGCATATGTTGGGATCACCCCCAAGCTGCATCTGATTCAGCCCCAGTTGCCTCAGCAAAGCCTTCAGGTATACAAAGTTCATTAAAAAAAAAAAAAAAAAGATACTCTGACACAAGGCTGCTCCTTCAAGTCTAGGAAAGGTAGCTATTCTACCTGATTCATAATATTTTTATTTATTTATTTAACATAGAAAAGCAAACAAAAGAATAAGATAAAACCTCAGGGAAGGAAAACAAAACAAAATAAAACAAAAGCTAATGAAACAGAGACTAGTCATTTACCTGATAAAGACTTTAAAATAATGGTCATAACATATCTCGCCAAAGTGGGAGAAAAATGGAAGAAGAAAGGCCATCAAATCATAATGTAAGTCCAAGAGAAGAAAGGAACAGAGAACTATAAAACAACCAGAAACTAACAAAATAGCTATAAGTACATATTTACCAATAATTACTTTAAATGTAAATGGGTTAAATCAAAAGACATAGGGTGGCTGAAATAAAAAAAAAAAAAAACAAATGAAAACAACAACAAAACAAGAACAGCCATTTTAGCAAATAGTTTAGAGGTTACTCAAAAAATTAAAAGTAGAATTACCATATGATCCAGTAATTCCACTTCTGGGTATTTACCCAAAGAAAACAAAAATACTAATTTGAAAAGATATGTGCACCCTTATGTTTATTTCAGCATTATTTACAATAGCCAAGATATAGAAGCAACCCAAGTGTCCGTCAATAGATAAACAGATAAAGAATATGTAGTATGTCTACATAATGGAATATTACTCTGTCATAAAAAGAATGAGATCTTGCCACTGGAAACAACATAAATAGACCTAGAAGGTATAAGACTAAGTGAAATAGGTCAGACAAAGAAAGATAAATCCATATGATTTCATTCATAGGTGGAATTAAGAAATCAAACAAGAGAAGAGAGAGAGAATGAGACAAACAAAAAACACTCATATATAGAGAACAAATTAGTGATTGCCAGAGAGGACATGGGTGAAAGAGATAAAGAGGATTAAGACTACACTTAACATGATGTGCAATGATTAATAAACAGAATTGTTAAATTATTAGATTGTACACCTGAAACTAATATAACACAGTATGTTAACTATATGTCAAACAAACAAAAAACAAGACCCAGTTATATACTGTCTTCAAGACATATTTTAAACCAAAAGGAATACAGAGACTCAAAGTGAAGAGATGAGAAAAGATTTTCTATGAAAACGAAAAGAAAAAGAGTTGGACTAGTAATACTTATACCAAACAAAATAGAATTTAAAATAGAGTGTTACAAAGACAAAGAAGGATATAACATAACAATAATGTCCTCTAGGAAGAGAACATACAATTTATAAATATTTATGCACCCAACATAGAAGCACCTAATATGTAAAGCAAATATTAACAGACATAAGAAAGAAATTGGCAATAACACAATGATAGTAAGGGACTCTAACATCCCACTTATTCAACAGATAGATCACCTACACCAAAAGCCAATATGGAAACACTGGAAACATTGGCCTTAAAAGACAGAGTAGACTAGGTTTATTTTTTATTTTTTTAGACTAGGTTTATTTAATTAGACATACATATAATATTTAACCCAACTACTGAATATATATTCTTTTCAAATGCACATGGAACATTCTTCATGATGGATCACCTGTTAGGCCATAAAACAAGTAAGTATAAATTCAAGAACATTAAAATCATATCAAGTATCTTTTCTAACTAAAATTTATGAAACTAAAAATCAATTACAAATAGAAAGCTGGAAAAAAACACAAACACATGGAGGTAAAATAACATGCTATTAAAGAATCAATGGGTCAGCAAAGAAATCAAAGAGGAAATAAAAAATAAGAGAAACAAAAATGGAAACACAATATTCCAAAACCTATGGGATGCAGCAAAAGCAGCCCCAATAGGGCTTGCAGGTCAGAAGATACCCACATTTTACATTTTGATTCATTACTAAGTCAGATTCTGGGAAGAATTTATACTGCTGTATGCTACACAAGTATGTATGTGTATGTGTGTGCACTTGTTTGTTTAACATCACAATAAAATGATGTCACCCAGTGTGCTGATTTAGATTCTTTGAAAGACAAAAACAAACACAAAACATCATTTAGAGTTGTAATATGATTATGATTTTGCTTGAATATTTTGTCATAGCTTTTAATATTTTGTGTTTCTTCATTTGTATCTATCAGTGTACTTTCTATGAGGTTATTCATGTTTTTCTTATTGATCTCTAAAAGCTCTTTTTATATTGTAAATTATAATTTTGTTTTAATGAATGCAACAAATATTTTGCCCAAATATTTGTCTTTTCATTGTGTGTGTGTTCTGTGGGAAGACTGAAAATCATCATATGATTATTTAAGTCCATGTACTCTTTCACAAACTTGAATAAATCTGTACAACATACTTAAACTAATGTAACCATGTGTCAACTATACTTACAGTGATTTTCTTAATTAAAAGAAACATTTATTCTCCAAATCTTATTGAGATCATAGTTCATTAAAGATTTAAAATCTTTGACAGTCATAAAATGTATTAATAAGATTTATAAAATATGAAAAAATGAGATTCATATTCTCTTCAGTTTACCTAAAATTGTTTTTTTCTTTAAGATGTGAAATATATATCAAATTGTTTTATTCCCCAAATAATCAGGGAGTTGCCCTATATAATCATTTGGCATTTTTTTCTTTATTATAAAGTTATTACCACATCCCATTTATGCTTGATCTTTTTCTGGATGATTTTCATCTTATTATTTCTTTGCCTTTACCTGACTAAAATCACTATAATATGACTTTAAAATATATTTTCACATCTGAGAGGATTAGGTCATTTTTATCATTTTAATAACATATATACACTCTAAATCTTGATTATTCAAATCCAGGTCTCAATCTTTAAATTCTAGTTAAACTGAGAAGAGGATTCAATATTATGAATGGAAATTTTGTTGTTCATCACCTTTAAAAGAAAACTCAAGTCATTTCTTTTTTCTTTCTTTCTTTCTTTCTTTCTTTCTTTCTTTCTTTCTTTCTTTCTTTCGATTTTGTTTATTGAGGACACAAAGAGGCAGAGACATAGGCAGAAAGAGAAGCAGACTCCCCATGAGAAGCCCAATGCAGGACTCAATTCAATCCAGGACCCTGGGGATCATGACCTGAGCCAAAGGCATATAGATGCTCAACACTGAGCCACCCAGGTGTCCCTCAAATCATTTCTTAAAACACCAGTATTTTGATTGGTGATGAACACCATTTACTTGCTCATGTTTTTATTTAACATCTGTCATCATCACATTAATCTGCATGGTAATACCATAATGAAGATTGTTTGTGGGGTGTTATTAAAGGTTTGTGTGGATTGTGTGTCTGACTCAACCTTTACTGTGCAGACTTGGAAAAGTGACATAACTTTGCTTGTCTTAGTTTCTTAGAGATGATCAATGCTTTTCTTTTAGTAGAAAACTGCTCAGTTTAGAAGTAACTCTTCAGTTACTAGAGGAGTTAATAAAGAGGGAGTCCTATAAAGGAAAAGGATTGTACATTGGAAGTATTTCAGAATAACTGACCTTTTGATAAAAATACAAGCAGACACTAATAAAGATTCATGCTGTCTTTTATATGTTACTTATGAAAAAGTAGCATATACAATTACCTGAATACTAAGCTGATGAGAAATATATGTATATATTTTTTTCCAAAAGGAAACAGAACTCAAGGCTCCCTGCATGGAGCCTGCTTCTCCCTCTCCCTGTGTCTCTGCCCCCCCCCCAACTCTCTGTGTATTCTCATGAATAAATAAATAAATAAAATCTTTAAAAAAAATTCCTCTGATGTCTGTACTTGTAAGGTACCTGATGGCATGAACCTCAAATACATAACAAACTGATTTTCAATCTCACATACTTCATGTATATTCAACTGTCTGGCATGTGGTCCATGCCACCCTGGTTATTACCCAAAACATAAGTGTCTTCCAGAAGAAGCCAAATCTTCACCCCTAAAGCTGAACCAAACCAAATGAATATGAAAATCGCAAAGAGACTGTCCAGAAATCATTAGGTAGATCAGGAACCAGGGCCCGAGGTTCGAGAGTAGACTTTTTCTTCCTTAATAAGCCTAATGCCACAAATATGTAACTATTTGCAAAGGGGAGTTGGTATATATGATTTATACCAAGGATCAGAAGATCAAAGAAAAATTATTTAAAAATTGATGTATGAGACACAGAAATGAAGAAAATAAATCATATTCTCATGTTCAGTAGAAGACACTGAACAAGTTGATGACAAAGACTGGACAAAAGATACAGTTGTCTCAGTGACTTGGTTAAGGCACTTGATGTGCTATCGGGAGTTAGTCTCAGCAACCTACTACATTTCAACTCCAATGATTACATTCTGGATAGGGGAAGGTTTAAGTCCCACATGTGGACAACACAGATGATAAGGGGACCTGCCCCATAAGCTTATTGGGTATATAAATTGAGATAGTGTTTGTGAAGTGCTTGGCATATCTTCAGGATTTAATAAACATTAGATGCTATTATTGTTGTTTCTGTTTTATTAGGAATATCATGCTTGAAATAATTATGATTAGAGTTTTTATTATACAACGTCAATTAACTTAGTCATCCTGAACTACATTGGGTTTTTATTATACAATTCTGAGATAAGTTAATTATACAGCCATTCTTAGAAATATCTAGACTTCTTAAACTCCCAATTAACAATTGCATTCCAGATTATGATACCTGGAATGGAATAAAAAGATAAAAACATTCCTTACAAAATTTCTCCTTAGCCTGTATTATTCGTAATTAGACATGTTCTCCACAATATTAACTCATTGACATGTATTTGTTAGGAAGAAAGCAATTAAATTAACTTCTCCTGAGGCTGAATAAGAGATAGCCAACTCAACGACAAAGCTGCATTTGTTTGTAATACCACTCTATTAAATACCAGCATACCCAAGGATAAGAAACTAAGATCAATGAATAATACAAATGAATAATACAAATAAAATAATAAAATCACTGAAAGCAAAAGCATGTTCTATTAAAAAATCAATTAGATTGATAATCTTATAACAGAACTGACAAAAGAAAAAAAAAAGGAAAACAAAACTAGAAACACTGAAATAAAAAGTATCACCAAACCATTACAAGGCATTAATTACCTTATTGGCAGTAGTTAGTACAGTTCTGTATCTAGAAACTTGATAACTTAAATGGCATGAACAAATTTCTTGAGAGACACAAAACTATAAAACCTTCTCAAAATAAAATAGGCTACCTAAACAATACTATATGTATTAAAGAAATTAAATTAATAGCTAACAAAAATTTGAAACAAAGAAAACTGCAGGTCCAGATCACTTCGTTGGTGAACTCTATTAAGCATTTAATGAAGGATGAATACACACACATTATCAGAATACAGGACAGAATAGAATACTTCTTAATTCATTTTATAAGGCCAGCATTATTTAATACCAAAACCAGATGACGGCATTAAAATGGATACAACTGCTCAATACACTTCATGAATATAGGCACAAAAATCCTCCCCAAAATTCTAATAATATCCTATAAAAGGAGAATATCTAATGAGTTATAAATAGGATTTATTCTAGATGCAAGATTGCTTTAATATATTTCATATTATCAACAGTCTCCCCTAAATCATATTATATATTAACTCATGCAGAAAAATCACTTGACATTCAATATTCATGATTAAAACTTCTGAACAACCATAATTAGAAGCAAAATTCTCAATGTGATAAATAGCATTATCAAAAGCATACAGCTAACGTCATTCTTTATGGTGAAAGATTAAGTGCTCATCCTCTTGGAAATGAGGCAAAGAATCCATTCTCAGCATTCTTGTTGAACATTATACTGGAATTCCTAGCCAGGGCAAGACAATAAAATAACATATATGCTTAATGGAAAGGAAAAAAATGAAACAGTGTCCATTCTCAACAGACATAATTGCTTCTGTAGAAAATACAAAGAAATTACAATAAGTTTCAGAACTGATAAAACAATGATAAGAAATTAACAATGTTAAAGTTTAACATGTCAATGTAGAAAAATGAATCAAAAAGTAACAATAAATAATTGGGAACTAAATTTGAAATTGCAGTACCATTGATAATACTGTCAAAATTATGGAAAAATCTAAAAAAGTACACAGAATTTAAATATAAATCTAAAATATAATATCTCAATATTATCTACATATAAATATAAATATATAAATATGCAGAATGTATATACTTTAAACATGGATGAAACAATGTAAGTATAATGTCATACACAGTATTCATGGGTTGGAACATTCTATGTACTTAAGATGTCAAGTCCCCCAAAACTAATCTATAGATCTAACATAACTCCAAATAAAATTCTAGCAAATTAAAAAAAATGCACATTGACAAACTAATTTTAAAATATATATGAGTTGCAAAAAAGCAAACCAAACCAAAACAAAACTTAGAAAAGCCAAAATAATTTTTCGGAGCAAAGTTGGACGATTCACATAATGTTTTTTCAAGATTCCTTATAAAGGTACAGTGTTCAAAACAATATATTACAGAAATTATAGACACATATCACAGAATAAGATAAAATCTAGAAATATATATACATAGTGAATTTCAAATAAAGATTCCATGGCAAGTCAATGGTTTAATGAAAAAAGAAAAATTAGACTTTTCAGCAAATGGTGCTAGAATAATTTGAGATTTACTTACAAAACAATAAATTTTTATATTTTGCATCATATGTTAAAATTAACTAAGGGTGAATTCTAGACCTCAGTGTAAAACCTATAAGTTCCAAAAGGAAACAACACTGGAGAAAAATCTTTGTGACTTTAAGTTAGGCAAAATTCCTTAGCTAGAAAGCCAAAGCACCATGTATAAATGAAAACAAAACAAAACAAAACAAACTAAACTGGATTTCATCCAAATTAAGAATATCTGATTTTCAAAAAAAATATTTATATTAAAAATCATTTATATCAAAATGAAATGGTTAACTACAGACTGGGAGAAAGTATTTGAAATCTTCTATGATAAAGGATCTGTATCCCAAAAAAAAAAAAAAATAAAGAACTCATAGATAATAAAACCAACTCTCCCAATCAAAACAAATGGGGAAAGATTTGTATAAAAATTTATCCAAAGAAGATATATGGATAGAAATTAAGCATGTGAAAAACATTTCAAGATGATTAGTCATTAGGAAAATTCAAATACCACTACTTACTAAATGGCAATATAATAATACTGACAATACAAAGTAGTAATTATACTGAAAGTGGAAGTTTTAAACATTTTTGGTACCAAATGGTACTTTAGAAAATAATTTCACACTTCTTTATAAAGTTATATATTTACCATAATATTCAACAATCCCCATTCTAAAGTATTTCTCAAAGTGAAACATAAATCTATGTTCATACAAAAACCTGTGTCCAGTGGTTTATGCAAGCTTTTGAGATAATCACAAACACCTTGAAAGTACCCAAATGTTCCTCAACTGGAAAAATAGATGAATAAATTGTGGTATATCAGTTCAATCAAATATAATTTAGAAATAAAAAGAAACAACAATGTGTGGACCTCAAACACACCATGCCAAGTAAGAGAAACCAGATTGAAAAGGCTATATTATTTCTATTTATCACAGAATAAGATAAAGCAAACACAAAACTGTAGAGGAAAAAAAAAAAAGACCATAGTTCCCATGAGCTGAGATTAAAGAGAAGGGTGAGAGCCAAGTAGCATGGGGTAATTTTTTTATGTGATGGCATTAATCTGTATCTTAACTGTAGTGGTGGTTCCATGACTATATGCAGTTATTAAAACTTGTAGACTTGTACACTAAAAAGGCCAGATTTTCCTGCATCTAAATTATATCTTAATAAGACAAAAACTCCACAAAAAACAAAGATGAGCTGTTTGCTGTCTGAGATCAAGCAAGATATAGATGAAGAAAGGAATAAGGAGATATTTTAAGAAAACTCTCAATCCTTTAAGATACTACTAAGAATAGTTTTCTATATTTAAACTGCCTTACTCTACATCTCGAGATATGGTTTTGAAAATGAAGATTTTACTTTTCATTATATTTCAAAAAATCTGAGTTGTGCACTTTTTTCACATTTTAAGATCTCAAACTGAGAGGATGCTGAAACACAAGAATGTTAGCGGTGCTAGAACACAACATAATGGTGCATCTTTTAATTGATGATATGACAGATTTGAAGAAATGCAGTAATTCATCTATTTTAGCAAACAAGTTGTGATAAAAGGAAGTCTGTCTTTCTCAAAAAGGTTAAAGGTTAACATGCTGCCTTGCTGCTCTTCATTCTACAAGACACTATTAATTACCTGACATCAAGTACAAAATGGGAAGGATACAATCAATATGGGAGTGGGATTTAACTATATCATTGGAGTATTTAAAGCAAGATTCCAGGGAATTGTAAGTTAAAAATGAAAATTAATTTCTAAGTAAGAGCTTAGGCAAGCATGGTCAACTGGACTTTCTGCAGGGCAGGAAATGTTCAAATCTGCTCTGGCCATAGGCCAGAGGTGGCAATGGACTACCTGAAATACAGAAAGTGCAACTGAATAGCTGAACATATAATTTTACTTAGTATTAATTTAGATTTAAATGGCCGTAAGTTGATTAGTGGCTTTGTACTGGACAACACAGACTTAGCCATTGCACTGAAGCATTTCTAGGATGAGGATAAAAGGAACAGGCAGTTGGTGGCTCTATGACATGGCTCTGCAAGTATCAGCACTGCTTTGGCCTTCACAGTCCTGCATCATCAACTTTTTGAGGATAAGGCAGAAATAACAGGTAAGAAGATTAGCACAGGAGGCAGTTGGGTCAGCAGTAAGGACACCAACCATTTCTCCTTTCTCACATTCTATCTACAGGCTTTGAGGCTTTTCATGCAATTAAGCATTCCCTTTTCCAGCAGAGAAAACTCTAGTAGCCCTCATCTTATTTTCATTTTTTTTTCAGTGTGGTAGTATGAAGATTAACACAATCAAAAGATGTAGATTAAGTACTAATATTTGTTATATTTACTAAAGAGATAACAGCTAATGGTGGGAAAAATAAGGCTCAGGACTATAATCCAGATCTTACTGAGATTAAACAGAGATCACAGCCTTCCCTGCAGATGAACCAAAAATTTATAATCAGTAATTGACATTTTATATCACTTTTGATTATTGCACTTTGCAATTTCCCCAGTATATTTTTTGTACTTCATTTATTAGATATGTTGGATTAAACGGTTTTGAAAGAAAAAAATGTTTTCAGGATAAAATAATTAGTAAATTCAGATTATTTCCAAAGTGTCTTGACATGTTTACACTATAAGCAGTAGATAGTAATTTGACTACCAGTAAAACTTAACTACTTACCAAAGTCAGCTTAAAATAATTTAATTCATCACTGGTGCAGCACATGCATGTACATAAATGCATAGATACATGTTCTATATATGTATAATATATCAGGGCTATTTCTTAAGGTTGTACAGCTTATTCTGTACACAAAACAACCCAGCAGAGGAGACAGGACACCAAAAGCCAATCTATACGTTGTCTATCCTCCTGCATAGAGCTGTGTCTGACTAGAAGAGAAAGCAGCTTGTCCTATTTTTTTTAATTTAAATTAAAGTTAGTTAACATGTCAACTATTAGTAGTTGTGGGGTAGAACTTAGTGATAAATTTAGATTCACTGGTTGCATGTAACACCCAATGCTCATTACACCAAGTGCCCTCCTTAATGCCCATCACCTAGTCACCCCCTCCCACTACCCAGGAAAGCACCTTTTTGTCACACAGCCTGCTGAACTCTTGTCAAGCAGTGTGCCCATGGATGCAAATGCTCCAAGAAACAGCTTTTCATAATTTGTCTATCTGGAGCAGGAGTACCACTATTTAACACAAAGGTGCTATGGCCCTGACATATTACTTAGATGTGTTCCATGTATCATGCTATGCTTATTCATGTTTAGATCTCCATCATTTGGACAAAGGCTTAGGGAAAGCTCTATCAGAATTCTTGATTACAAGTAACAGAATTGGATTTTAGCTACTTAAACTTAAAAGGGGGTTATTAGAAAGCTATTGGGGCTCTCAAAGAAGAATTGGGAACATTAAAAAAAAAAAACAAGGATGGGGACTAAGTTTCTGGACATATTGGTTGAAGCTACAGCATGGAATTAGCTGGTGAAAAAAAAGAAACCCTGCTGGTGCATGGAACTCTGTAGAAAACTTACACCTCTCTCTCTCTACAAAAACTATTGTAGTACTAGGAACATGATTGGTTTCAAGTGATGCCAGGGAAAGCCAAACCAGCAACCTGGCAAAACAGAAAGCCTTCTTTTCCATATTAAATAATTCTGAAGTGAAGTTAATTATTTGTGGTTTAAGTTACATTACCTATATCCTAACTACCAGAGATCACCATGTTGAGAACACTGAAATATGGGAACAATAGAAAGGCTTATCAAAAGATGATGGAAAGCCAACTAAATTATGTTACCCTATACACAGCCAAATAGAAAAAATGACATTGCATGTGAAAGAATAATGTTAGCATCTATAGCAAATGAATCATTAACTTATTACCCACTTATTTCTCATTATTACTATTCTTTTTTTAAGGTTTTATTTATTTATTCATGAGAGACACAGATAGAGAGAGAGGCAGAGAGACAGAGGAGAAGCAGGCTCCATGAAGGGAGTCCAATGTGGTGCTCTATCCCGGGACTCCAGGATCACACCCTGGGCTGAAGGCAGGCGCCAAACCGCTGAGCCACTCAGGGATCCCCTCATTATTACTATTCTTGGTTTTCATATGATGATACACAAAACTTACTGTTTCTTAAGAAAAGTTCCAGAACTCATGTTAGCCAATTATTAATCAAGAATTTGGTCTATAAACGTGGTACAAAAAGGATATTCTTATAGGGTAAACTATTAATTCTAAATACAAAGACTCTCATGATTACAGCAAAGCAAAGCAGAACAAAAAAAAAACCACATCTATGCAGTGCAACTGTGAAAATAAAATTAGAAAAAGATAAAGAGAGAAAATATCAGAGAGGATGACAGAACATGAGAGACTCCTAACTCTGGGAAACAAACCAAGGGGTAGTGGAAGGGGAGGTGGGCAGGGGGATGGGGTGACTGGCTGACGGGCATCGAGGGGGGCACTAGACAGAATGAGCACTGGGTGCTATACTGTATGTTGGCAAATCGAACTCCAATAAAAATATACAAAAAAGATATAAAATCAGAGAAAAATGAAAGGAGAGAGTAAGAACAAGAATTATAATGGGATCTGTGATAAAATGATAATTTCAATTAGGCTGTTGGACCTCAAATCGATTGTAGACTGCTTTCTAAGTGATGTGGATTACATAAATAGCAATCAGAATTATTAGGCTCCAGATACTCTATTTGCGCTAAAAGAATCCTCATATCCCAGAGACACTGGCATTAAAATTTTGAACTTAGAAAACACTTCATAATTTATTTAGACTAAGCCCCTCATTTTACATCCAAATATTTGATGTATTACTTTATTTTATAATGACTATGGATATGGTCTCAGAAATGTGAAAAACAAACATCTCAAACACAGTTCACCTTGACTGTGCTTCACCCTGAGCAGGTGAAAAAGAAAACAGGCATGGTTACCAGAGTTGTTTTTTTATGGTTAAGAAATCTGAAATGTAGCTGTGAAAATGAGAAACTGATATCTGGGGATAGATAATGATGTAAAAAGCACAGAATTAAATGACATAGTGAAAGGTGTTGACTGAGGGACAAACAAGATTAAAAGAACCTTCAGAAAGCAGAGAGGGCCTCCTGGGACTCTTGCTCCAGGACAGTCCTCCAAACAGATCTCTAAAATGCACTTCTGATTTCTCTTGAACAATATTCTCTGTCTGGAATGTTTTTCTCTTTTGTCTGAGTCTTTTCTCATAGTTTTGAAAACTCATCATGAAATCTTGGAATTTTTCTCCTTACTTTCTGCTTTTTCTTGGGGGGTGGCTACTTTTAAAGGCTCCAATATATATCGCTCGAGTTTTGATTTATCTTCCAAAACTATTTTTGACATTTAGAACATATTAATGAGATTTTTCCACAAGTGCCATAGGATAGTTCCAAAATTAAAAAAAAAACAACTATGATCTATAAAATGTCTATTGTGCCAAATGACATACTCATCTGGGAGCCCTGATTAGAATCCTCTCTATATTACCAGAGTTGTTCAAATAAAACTCCAAGATATGGGCACAAACATCCCCATTTATAAATGAGATTATATAATTTGCCTGATTTTACATAGCAGGAAAATAGAAATACAGATTTTCTTATTCTAATGCCCATGTGTTTCCTCCCAAAACCAATACAACTTAAATTCCAATCTATGTTAGGGGCTTTGGAGTCACCAATAAAATGATGCTATAATTCATTCATTGTTAAATTTACCAGGTATTCTTTTAACAATTCCCCAATTTCTTGAAATTTCTCAAATTTCAAAGATACATTTTCGTAGGGGACAAAATCCTGAATAGAAGTCTTTCTTCAATTCCCTTTACATAACTAATATTCTGAAGATATAGCATGTTTTTACTGGCTGAATTGGCTTCATGGATATGTGACTTTTTTTTACCATCTTGACATTTTTTAACAATTACATCTTTGAATCTGTTTTGTAATTGAAGTTTGCTGGGACAGCAGAGCATACGTGTGACCAGGGGAGATACACACAATAGGCATCTCTGGGGCAGCCCAGGTGGCTCAGCAGTTTAGCACTGCATTCAGCTCAGGGCGTGATCCTGAGGACCCAGGATCGAGTCCAGGAAGCAGGCTCCCTGCATGGAGCCTGCTTCCTCCTCTGCCTGGGTCTCTGCCTCTCTCTCTTTCTCTCTCTCTCTCTGAATAAATAAATAAAATCTAAAAAAAAAAAAAAAAGAATAGGCACGACTGCCATTGCTTGCCATCCATTCATGTATGGTATTTATGATGCCTCCTAAGCATAGACTTCTGGTAAACTCATGTGTCAAAGTTCAAAAATACTCAAACTGTGTACCAGATAAGTGTGCTGTGTTCACAATTGAGTAAGCAGGAAAGAAGCTGACAGCCTCAAGAGCCCATGTTCTTTGTTTGAACCAGAGCTTATGTGAATAAAGAGAAACATGAATGATCAAGGGACCACATTATATTCATTTTACATGTCATAGCTCCCCGTGTTAGTCAACCATTTATGCTGAAAATAATGCCACTGAAGGAAAGGGAAAGAAAAAAGCCCATAATTCCTTTACCTTTTAAGTCCTATGTTACTCATCATTAAGTCAAACATAGAGATTGTTGGCAGACTATGCATATATCAAAAAATAAAATAAAAACAGCTGAATTAATTTCATTATTTCCATTGCCCAGTTGGAAGGAAATACACATACATGCTAAGAAATATATATTGTATCATTTCAGCAGTTCTACAGATAAGATAAAAACTCATATTTTCATTTAAAATTGGTATTATACACAGGACACCTGGGTGGCTCAGTTGTTAAGTGTCTGCCTTCAGCTCATGGTGTGATCCTAGAGTCCCGGGATCAAATCCCACATCAGGCTCCCTGCACGGTGCCTGCTTCTCCCTCTGCCTATGTCTCTATTTGTCTGTCTGTCTGTCTCTCTCTCTCTGTGTCTCATGAAAAAATAAAATCTTAAAAAAATAAAATTGTTATTGTACAGCATAAGTACAAATGCTAAAATTCATGCTAATAGTTAAAATTTTAATTTTCTTTATTTAGAATGACATTAAATAGCAAATAATAATAACAATAGTGAAACCCAACACTATGGCAATTTGAGAGAAAGACACTATAAGGGAAAGAAAAAAGTTACATATTTTAATAACTTTAATGTCATTTTCTACCTGCTTTTTGAAAAAAGGAGCCTCATGTTTTCATTCTACCCTGGCCCCCCTATATAATTATATAACTGGTCTGAATACCACTCAAGAGTTAGATTTTGTTTGCATTACTTACTTGGAGTATCTGTCATATTATATTTTCTTCTAGAATTTAAGTTCTATTTCAAACCATGTGCACAGTCAAACCAGCTTTGGTGTCAAAATACTTGCAATAGAATATTTTGCAAAAAAAAATAATTTGCAAAAATCTAATAAAGAAATCTGACACTCAGGAATGGTCATACTATCTGCTGACATGATTTTTCCTATTTCTGTTAACTGATGATGACTTAAAAGACCAAAGTTACTATTTCTGAATTCTCAGATATATAAAATCAGACTGAGGTAGAAGTAAAAACCTAAGATTCAGAATCCGGGAATCAAGAGATAACTAGCATTGGGTTTTCCACTCACCAGTCATTTAACCTTGGGCAATATGCTCAAATTTTCTGAGCCTCAGTTTCTCATTATGTAAAGGGAGGAATTTCAATGAGACAATCCTTAAGTAGTTGCCAGTTAGAAATAGGAAATGATATAAGAAGGATGCCTAGTACACTGTTACCAGCAGGACTTCAATAAATGGAAGCTATTATAAATTCTAGGACAATCTATTTCTTTGTTTTTTTTTTATTTTATTTATTTACTCATGAGAGAGAGAGAGAGGCAGAGAGAGAGAGAGGCAGTGACACAGGCAGAGGGAGAAGCAGGCTCCATGCAGGGAGCCTGATTTGGGATTCCATCCTGGGACTCCAGGATCACACCCTAATCCAAAGGCAGATGCTCACTGCTGACCCACCCAGACGTCCCATAGGACAATATATTTCTTTTTTTTTTTAAAGATTTGTTTATTTATTCATGATATATATATATATATATATATATATATATATATAGAGAGAGAGAGAGAGAGAGAGAGAGAGAGAGGCAGAGACTAGGCAGAGGGAGAAGCAGGCCCATGCCCGGAGCCCGATGCGGGAGTCGATCCTGGGACTCCAGGATCGCGCCCTGGGCCAAAGGCAGGCGCCAAACCCAGGGATCCCCGGACAATCTATTTCTTAAATTAACCTCCATACTATGTATTTACGTCCTTAGATGACATAATGATTAATCCACTTGTGGCTTATTTGTGAGTACAACGTGGCAAAACTAGAAATGATGGCATACAAAAAAAAAATAAATTCTTAAAATGACTCATTGCTTAAGCACTTAGGATATGGTTAATTAATTAAATAGTGACAACAGAAATCAGTTGGCCTGGGGCTAGCAGAACTGGCAAATGAATGAAAACTAATAGATTCTTTCTTATAATGTTTACTGACTGAATTCCTTATTTTAAACTGACCAAGACTTGATATCTTTGGAAGACTCTCTGTCCAGTAGACATATAAAAAGCTGTCATATTAGTAAAATTATTGTATTATTAAAGCCATAATCTGCATTTTAAAGATAATTGGAAATATATTTAATCTTAAACTATGTTTTGCAAATTACTTTCACTGTAGAAAAAGTACTGTGTACAAAGTGGAATGGGGAGTTGGTCTGGAAAAGAGTATTCTGGTCTCAAATTTGCTAAAGGCTCATTGTACTACCTAGAATAATTCCACTTCTCTGGTCCTTGTGTTTATATAATTTGTTTATAAAATGGGAAGTTGAATAAGCTTTTTTTCATGTTTAATATTCTCAGCAACTTCCATTTAGTCTGTGATTCTACATAAAAAAAGATTAGTAATGATTTTTTGGGAGAGCTTTTAGACAATCCCATTGTTATAAAGAAAGGACTAGTCAAAGATAAAAGCCATTTTTGTTTTTCTAAATTAATGGAAATCCTCCTTCTTCAGTTATCTTTAAGATTCAATTCCTATAGATCTAATTGATTTGTTGCACCCAAGTTAACTGACAAGGTCAGAGCTCTGCAAACATCACATTGATTTGATTCAATCAGCATCAATTACTCGCTGGTGATTGATAACAACCAGTGCCTACTATGGGTCATAATTTATAGATGGTATTAACACTTTGGGGAGTGAAATATAGCAAGTCACAACTAATGTCTGCTGCCAAAGTAAAGTAAATACATATTTTTAGAGAGAGAAGGATATGTTAACACATCTAATTAATCCTTAAGAAAAAAGTTGTCAAGTAGGGAAACATGGTAGGCTTGGGCTGAGAGAGGACAAGCGAATGGGTCAAATCCAAGAACATCATTATAGTTTTAGCAGAAAAATAATGATGAGATGGTAGAGAGAGACCTCTGCAGAGTGCTTGTCAATTAGTAATCAATTATGTTCATTTTAAGCAGCTATTGTTGTCTTTTTCAGATTGCTGTTGCATTTACTAAGCTTTAAAGATAGATATTGCTAGCATTCAGATCAGTACTTCTAAACACAACACAGTAATCTTGGATAGGTGAATTATTTCTTATAGAAAGAATAGTTCATATAATTTATCTAGAGGGACTAATATATCACTGTCACACAAAATGTAATTAGTTTTATTATCTTGGAATAATGCAACAATTTTTATATCACACATAACGCCTTAAATATTGAAGGAAAAAGGGGCAACATGAATATATATTCTACTATGACCTATTGAAGAGGGTTCTCTTTAGACATGCAGCTTCAAATACTATTTTCTTCCTATATTCTAAACCTTGAAGATGCTTTTTGAAACTATTTATTTCTAGTAGCTATTAATGTGGAAATTACATAAATATGAAGCACTTAATATAAATTAAAGCTTATCTATTATCTTTTAAAAATCTTGTGATTATCTATCTTAGGTTCATTTAGATTACTCAACAGCATTAAAAATCCAAGGATTTCTAAAATAATAACCATTCAGATTAATAATTTACATTCTGAAGAAGCTTTTTTGGAAATGTGGTTGAGAATTTAAGGCATAACATAATAAAACAGAGCAAGTGAACTTAATTGAGTGAAAAGGAAGAAGAACAAATGCAAAGATAGAGATCTAAAAAAGTCTTGAAAAAAGAACTAGAGAAAAGTACTGCATTTCCTAAGTTTCATAAATTATAAGAAATGTTCTCTTATTGATTTCAGATTCAAGGGCCACAGATAAATATGGAAGCTGATATATGAGTGCCTAATTTTTAAATGGCTGGTTTTAAAGTCATGAGAAGTTTGTTCTACCACTATTATTACCTTCTATTAATCAAATTCACATGTAATTTTCTGAGAAAATCTACCTCTGCCATTATTCTTTCCTTATATACTTTTGGCTTTTACAAATATTTATCTCTTAAACAAGAGGTTCTGATACATAACTGTGCTTTAATGTCAATAGGAGCAAAAATATTAATTTTCTAGGGTCAATAAATACAATTTAAGATAAAATTACCATATTATCATGGAAAGATGACCATGACAAATTATATGAGAAAAGAACATTTTGTATTATTTATATAGAGTGATTACATTTTTATAAGTCAAATAAGCATGTCAACATTGTAGTTGTGCTTATATCTATCTTATGTATGTTCTTGAGGAATATATGCCAAACATAATGATGGTTTCCTTCAACTGGTTGCATTTCAGTTCATTTACAATTTCTTCTTTATATTATCTGAAATTTTAACATGAACATCTTTTATCATAACATGAAAACTTTATAAAGAATAAGCCCCTGACTTCATCAAGATAAGAAGCTTTTGCACAGCAAAGGATACAGTCAACAAAACTCAAAGACAACCTACAGAATGGGAGAAGATATTTGCAAATAACATATCAGATAAAGGGCTAGTTTCCAAAATCTATAAAGAACTTATTAAACTTAACACCAAAGAAACAAACAATCCAATCATGAAATGGGCAAAAGACATGAAGAGAAATCTCACAGAGGAAGACATAGACATGGCCAACATGCACATGAGAAAATGCTCTGCATCACTTGCCATCAGGGAAATACAAATCAAAACCACAATGAGATACCACCTCACACCAGTGAGAATGGGGAAAATTAATAAGGCAGGAAACAACAAATGTTGGAGAGGATGTGGAGAAAAGGGAACCCTCTTACACTGTTGGTGGGAATGTGAACTGGTGCAGCCACTCTGGAAAACTGTGTGGAGGTTCCTCAAAGAGTTAAAAATAGACCTGCCCTACGACCCAGCAATTGCACTGTTAGGGATTTACCCCGAAGATTCAGATGCAATGAAACGCCGGGGCACCTGCACCCCGATGTTTCTAGCAGCCATGTCCACAATAGCCAAAC
Organism: Nyctereutes procyonoides; assembly: GCF_905146905.1. Classification (NCBI taxonomy): domain Eukaryota; kingdom Metazoa; phylum Chordata; class Mammalia; order Carnivora; family Canidae; genus Nyctereutes; species Nyctereutes procyonoides. The sequence continues at coordinate 5,212,165 of NW_026575030.1, read as the reverse complement.
TGTGGAAGGAGCCTCGGTGCCCATCGAAAGATGAATGGATAAAGAAGATGTGGTTTATGTATACAATGGAATATTACTCAGCCATTAGAAACAACAAATACCCACCATTTGCTTCAACGTGGATGGAACTGGAGGGTATTATGCTGAGTGAAGTAAGTCAGTCAGAGAAGGACAAACAGTGTATGTTCTCACTCATTTGGGGAATATGAATAATAGTGAAGGGGAATATAAGGGAAGGGAGAAGAAATGTGTGGGAGATATCAGAAAGGGACACAGAACATAAAGACTTCTAACTCTGGGAAATGAACTAGGGGTGGTGGAAGGGGAGGAGGGCGGGGGGTGGGGGTGAATGGGTGACGGGCACGGAGGGGGACACTTGACGGGATGAGCACTGGGTGTTATTCTGTATGTTGGTAAATTGAACACCAATAAAAATTAATTTATAATAAAAAAAAAGAATAAGCCCCTAACTAGAATTTCTAATTTTCCTTTTAATACTCACAAATTGGGATCCCTGGGTGGCGCAGCGGTTTGGCGCCTGCCTTTGGCCCAGGGCGCGATCCTGGAGACCCGGGATCGAATCCCACATCGGGCTCCCGGTGCATGGAGCCTGCTTCTCCCTCTGCCTGTCTCTCTGCCTCTCTCTCTCTCACTGTGTGCCTATCATAAATAAATAAAAAATTAAAAAAATAAAAAAATACCCACAAATTTATCATTCTCCTTTTTCTAAGCAAAGATACAAGAAGAGTTTCAAGAGAGCAAGGTTCTTTCATATTTTTCAGTTCTACATGTAAAATATTAATAGTTTTCAAAGCTACTTCAGCTTCCATTTTTTTTATTTCCCCAGAATTAACAGGAAATGAGTAAGCACCAAATTTTAAATTTGAGCTTAAAAAAAAGCAATTCAAAATATGAACAATATCTTGCAATGCATCACTGTCTTGCTGACTTTCCCACAGTAATTAACACCCAATCACCAAGTCTCATTCTCTGTCTTTTCTCTTCAGTCTTAGAAACTTATTTATCATAAATGAAGAGCTAATTCTCTAAAGATTAGAATCAACTCAATAGGAAGATGTTGAGTAATTATGTGATCAACTCAATAATTTGTATATTTATTAATTTTTAGTTATTTATTTAACTAAGTAAGTGATAAGAATTGTGAATTTGAAGAAAATTTACCAAAGGAGGAAAGGGATGAGGGTCCCTATGACTTGATAATTTACACCTATGTACCTGAATCAATCACTCAAAAAAGTCATCTAGAAGGAAAGAGGATGGAGTAGGTAAGATGTAAATAAATATAATCAATGAATAAAGCACAAATTTCTGTGACTTTTTACAAACTCCACATTTATATAACGATTTTTATAGTATTTGATGTGAAATATTTTCTAAAAAATTGGTATACTTTATTTAAAGCAAAAATAAAAAGTTTATTCTGATAAATGCACACTAGCTGAATTCCATGAAAAAATTCAATCTAAAAGGTCAGAGTTGTGGGAATTAATGTTGGGAGCCAACTTTCTCTGTCCTTGATAATTACTCTAATGAGTCTATCAGCTACTTCATCTTGTCCATGCTAACATTTATTGCACCTCCTTTGCCCTCTCCTGTCTTAACAGTGACAAAGAGCTTACACATTAGGATTGAAAGATATTGATTGGTCTATAAACAATAAAGACCCTTATCCCACCTTTCAAAGGGCAAACATACTAGGGATTCATAGAAAAGGAAAAAGTAGGAAGAAGCATGTGGTGTTTTCCTATCCAAGATTACTTAAAGCAAACCACTTAATTTTTGTGCTTTTTGTGACTGATGTAAGAACCACCCCAACCCCGAAACAATGATTTATAGACCATTCTGTTTGCTTAGCCAGGCACTGTCAATTTGGAACATTTCTTGATCTTTCTGTTTTTAAATCCTTTGGTACTTCTCTTTTCAAAGGCTTTCCTTAAATAATAATTAAGAAAAATAATTAAATTTTGTGCTTATTTTCATCCAGTGAATATATATATTGACATTCCCATAGAAGGGAATTTTAATAAGGTTTTATCTCTCCTAATATTTAATATAGCAAAGGCAATTTGCTTTCTTATTTTTACTATTGGGTTTATAGCCTTCATTTGGGTATATTTAGAATTTATTTTTTATATTTGTTTATGTTAATAAAAGATTATAAAGTGCTTATGATGAAACGAACACTGTGTAGGGCAAGGGGGAAGCATGCTGGATGGAACTCATTCCTAGACTCAAGGAAATTAAATCAAATTGAGTATACTGATGTGTAAATAATTCTGACATAATTAGATACAATATAAAGAGAACATACTGGAGGGCTTCATGAGTTTTTAAATTTTATTATTAATAAAATAGTTCTTAGAAAAATCCATTTTGCCTGTTTGCTGAGTGGATTTGGTACTCAGACTGAATGAAAATTATTCTTATTAAGTGAGTGACCCTGAATAAGTCATTCATTCATTCTCTTTACACTATAATTTCTGCAACAATAAACTGTGAATAACAGAACCTAGGTTTGTTATAAGAATTAAATAAACTAATGCAGGTAAGACTTTCTCTACAGGGGTTGGTCAGAAATAATCAATAAAAGAGAGTTATAACCACCACTCTCCTCTTCTCCCATATCATCATCTCCATTATTGTCACTATCAACATAAACTTGCCTTTCAAGGAATAGGACTCAACAGTTGTAAAAGGGGAAAGGAGTTATTTAGGGAAGAGGAGGAGTCTAAGTTAATTGTAGACAGAGTTTAGCATATTTAGAGGGAAGAGTGGCAAGAAATGAGACTGGAAATGAAAAGCAAGGCAAATTATTAGGAATGTTTATGAGATACAAAGTAGTTTGAATTTTATTTAGATAGTGGGAATTCCCTAAGACATTTTTGAGCATGTAGAAGGCAAGCAGACTTACAGGGTTTTTTTTTTTTTTTTAGAGGTTTTATTTATTTATTTGCAGAAAAAGAGCACAATCAGGGGGAGTGGGAGAGGGAGAAGCAGGTTCCCCTCCAAGTAGGGAGCCCAATGCAGGGCTAGATTCTGGAACCCTGGGATCATGACCTGAGCAGAAGGCAGATGCTTAATTGATTGAGCCACCCAGGTGTCCCTAGACTTACAGTTTTAAAATCAAATTACTGGTACTAATGAAGATGAACTGAAATCAGGTACAACAGGAGAAACTAGAGTTTGGTATTTCTTATGCATAGTCATCTTTTGTTACTCTAAGGATATTTCCCCTTTTTTCAACTTGTATTTGACAAATTCTACTTTATATTTTGTCTGGTTCCTAAAGACCATATCTTTTTTTATTTCTTTTATTTCTTTATTTTTAAGTTTATTTTTGAGAGAGAGAGAGAGAGAGAGAGAGAGAGAGAGAGAGAGAGAGAGAGAGAGGCAGAGACACAGGCAGAGGGAGAAGCAAGCTCCATACAGGGAGCCCGATGTGGGACTTGATCCTGGGTCTCCAGGATCAGGCCCTGGGCAGAAGTCAGCACTTAACCTCTGAGCCACCCGGGCTGCCCCTGAAGACCATATCTATACCTGTAGTTATCTTAAACACTTGAGCAACTGGACATACCTTTTAGTATCATTTCCCTTCTTCTGCTTAACCCATATTGTCTCCTCTTTTGACTGCATTTTGTCCTTTGAATTACCTGTAACTATTCTAAATTTGGCATATCTATCTCTAACTAATTGATGATCTCAATTATTCATTGAATAAATACTTTTTGCTGTGTGTGAGGCATGGATTAGAACCCATTCACCTTTGTGCTTTCCACCTCATGTCTCTTGTAAAATATGATTATAATCTTCATGTTGAGAATTCATTCTTAAGTGACTCTAAATATTTCACTCCTTTGAAATGTATTATCATGGTTTGTTTTATGTATCAACTTGACTGGGCCCTGAGGTGGCCAGTCATTTGCTTAAACATTAATCTAAGTGTGCCTATGAGAGTGTTTTTGAAAGAGATTAACATTTGAACCAATAGACTAGGTGAAGCAAACTACCCTCTTGAATATGGGCACTGTGTGCCCTCTGTATCCAACCCACTGAAGGCCTGAATAGAACAAAAGGCAGAAGAGAGAATTTGATTTCTCTGCCTATCTTCAAGCTGAGACATTGGTCTCCTGCTTTTAGACCTAGGCTAAGACTAGAATTTTTTTTTTATTTTTTATTTTTTAAGACTAGAATTTAAACTATCGGCTTTCCTAGGACCTAGGCATTTAGACTCTGACTTTAACTACATGAGCACCTCTCCTGAGTCTCCAGCTTGCTGATGGCCAGTGTAGGACATCTCAGTATCCACAACTATATGCGCTAATTCCTTACAATGAATTCCAGTGCCTTACTAGATAGATAGGTAGGTAGATAGATAGATAGATAGATAGATAGATAGATAGATAGATGAATACATGAACAATGTCTGGAAACTATCTGCTCATTTTCTTTATAAGTAAAATTTTAAGTATAAATGGAAGCTAGGGAACATGGTTAAAAGAATGTGCCATTTCTCTCTTTTTCCAGTCTTCACATGGTATGATCAAAGTTGATATAGCATATTTAGATCTCTATTCTCTGATACTGTTAATGTTATTTCAAGGATCATTTTCATGATATTCAACCTTTTTGTCTTGATATATATGGGAAACATTTTGCCTTCTATATCTTAGAGGCCTTTCCTAAAAATCAGTTCCATTTTTTTCCAATTCTTTACCTTGAAAATGAAAATTACTTTTCTTCCTCTAATTGCTTAATATAAATTAATTCATTTTCTACTTGAGAGATGCCTGGGTGGTTCAGTGGTTGAGGGTTTGCCTTCGGCTCAGAGTGTGATCCTGGAGTCTCTGGATCAAGTCCTGCATCGGGCTTCCTGCATGGAGCCTGCTTCTCCCTCTGCCTATGTCTCTGCCTCTCTCTCTCTCTCTCTTTCTCTCTCTCTCTCTCTCTCTGTGTGTCTCATGAATAAATAAATAAAATCTCTTTTTAAAAAAGTAAAAAAAAAACTTTCTACTTGAGTGAAAGACAATTTCATTTAGAAGGCAATTCAGGGTAGAAAGGTGAAAACAGGCAACAGAGGAATGAAAGGTCCCAGTTATGTTCTTACAAAGCTTATAATGTGATGCCCTACCTTTAATTTTCAGGATCATTAATTTTCTTCCAATTTACCAAGTAGAAAGACTAATTTACATGTCTACTTCCATTAAACAAATAGGGTTAAGTAAATCATTTCTATGGTGTTGGCTTGTTTGTTTTTTTTTCTTCTTTATTTCAAAATATAAACTTGTAGTTTCAATTTATTCCTTCTTTAAAAAAAATGTTTTAGCCCTCGTTACTTCTAACAGAGACAGACAAGACTCAGACCCTTCCTTCAATTTTCTAATCATCTGAATTGGAGAAATTTATACACATACACAAACACACACACACACTCACGCTTTATAATACCACAAGAATTTAGTAGGTGGTAAGACAGTACAAGGTATGGTAGAGGAAAACTATCTGGAGGTGAGGGATAGAAAGGCTTGAAGAAGAGGGGGCACTTGAGGTGAGTCTTAATAAATGAACAGGAGTTCCTTCTTTGTTTCTTCTTCCCTTTCCCACCCTTTGTTTTTAGTGCTTCCAGAAGAGAAGGACTATGGGCAAAAGCATGGTCACCTAAGGGTGTCATGATTAAACTAGAGCAACGTTGCTAGAAAAGAAAATACTGTGGGAAGAGGAGGGTAGATGAGGTTGAGGAGCCAGAAAGGAGTCACAGCATGAAAGAGCTTAGGTGTCATTCTAAGAAAAAGAAAGTCTGCAAACAGTAGAAAGATACTCTACTCCAACCCCTGTGGCCACAGGTGGATTATATGCCAATATATATGAGACAGAACCAAGAACTCTGACAGAAAATTAGAAGATATAGAACAAATTAACAGGAAAAGTTGTAGTCATAACCAGGCTTATATGTTAACCTTTCATTTATCAGGAAAGAGTAAAAACACAATTATTCTTACTGAATGCCAAGTATAGAACTCCCTTACCACCCTACGCCAAAACGTACCTTTATCTCGACACAGATTTTTCAAGATGATGGACATAAAAGTTGTCATGTCAAGAAAGTTACTCAGTGAAAACTTTAAAATATTCCCTGAAACTATCACAGTAATAGAAAGTCTTTCAGAACATATGGATTCAAACTGAAGTGAATAAAAGGCATTTTTGAGTATTAACTGAAACACACACACACACACACACACACACACACATCCATCCAAATGACTGAAATTCTGTATCACTAAGATCTGTTGTGTTAAAATCTTTTTTTATAGTGGTGCTGCCAAAGAGAAAATTGAGTATTATTCATATGATAGAAATTCTTCGTGCCAACAAACTAGTACTGGCCACATGGAAAATATCAAACATTCTTTTGAAAGTCTGTTTTCTGCCAACAAATCCAAAAGTTAATTGAATTAACATATTTAACACACCATGAACAAAAATGTGTCTTATTTCTTCCAATATTAGAGGAAATGTGATATTTGGCAGGTGACCTTAACAGCAGCCGGACTTACTTACAGGTATTAAAGATGGAAACAAAGTCTGGTAGCTGGTTAGAAGCTAAATATAAGAAAAATACATAGGAGGAAGAATGAAAATACTTATTTTCTTGCTCTTTGAATTAATATGAAAAACAAGGAAGAATCTACTCTATGGAGAACATTTCCATTCTTATTAAACAGTATATAACATATACAAATCCACATGATGAGTAAATGTAAAATTTAATTCTCTCCTTTTTTACCGTTGAAAGTAGAACACTGTTAACCCCAAATATTATTTTAAATTATTCTAAAACCAACTTATGTTTATTTTAAAAGGTAATATAAAGGAATGAAAATATTAATAGGACATTGATCAATGGCTTTCTAAAAGTAACATGTTTCTACATAAAGAGTACCCTGAAGGAAGAAAAAAAATTGAATTACAAAAATATAAATATTGTAAAATTTAATCTATATTTTCTAAAATATGTTTTATGAAATCAATACTAACCATGAAATATTCTTCATAATAAACTTCCATCATACTTGGTTGATTGGCACTTAATTCTGTCAAAGTCCATAATAATTATTTTGGTTGTTAATGAACTCAGATAAAGTAAAATACAAATAACTCCTCTCACTTATATTGAATATTTGGCCCAGGCACTCTGGTCACTTATAAACATTAATTCACTAATCCCTGACAGGACAGATACATTATTTTCTGTCATTAATACTCTCATTCTTGCTGTTGCACTGTTTCCTCTACTTCCTCCCCAGGCTTTCCTTCCTATCAATGCTGGAAAGATATTTTTCAGAGAATCAAAATAATGCAGAATCACCCATGCCAGTACCTCTGCCTGGTCTCAATTATTGCTTTGCTTTCCAACTGGGTTGGTGTCCCTACACCATTAATCTATTAAGTCTTGGCTCATTCTACCTTTGCTAGGTGCTCAAGGAACAAAGATGAATAATGAAGATCCTCCATCTGATTTCAATTATCGCTTTGCTTTCTGACTGGGTTGAGATCTCTATTCCATTAACCTATGAACTCATGCTTTATTCTACTCTTGCTTTTATAGATCCTCATTACCTCACTCCCATGTTGGTATAATTGATATAAATTAGTAAGGATATCCTAGGGTGAACAAAATTCCTATGGATTACTTTTAAATAAAAGAATCATAAAGAATCATCACCATTCTTCTTGCTGTGGTAGATGCTTCACATGATCCCATAAGTAAAAATCACTTTTATCTCTCCTGGTATGCTAAATTGGGATGAGATGGTTACTTGCTGTTCCTCTGGACACACAAAGTAACAATATGAAATAAATTCTTCTTTCTTTCCAAAATAAAAGTGTTGAGCCTTTACTGGGTGTATTTAGCCACATCCTTTACCCAAGTTATCATAGTCCTCTGTTCGTGAATTTATTTTTTATCATATATTATTTCTTTTTTAAGATTTTATTTGAGGGGGGCATGAGTGGGGGGAGCGGCAGGCAGAGGAAAAGGGACAAGTAGACTTCCCACAGAGGAAGGAGCCTGATGTGGGGCTCGATCCCAGGACCCTGAGATCATGACCTAAGCTGAAGGGAGACGCTTAACTGACTGAGCTACCCAGGTGCTCCTATCAGGTATTAGTTCTAACACAGTTTCTATCCTGTCATATTTTAATTATTTGTACTCCCTATAGGAAATATCTTGCTTTGTATAATAGCGTTTCAGTCACAGTCTCTGGTAAATATTAGTCATTGAGTTATTGTTTATACAAAGAACTAATAAATTATTGTAATCATTATATAGCCACTTGGAGGGGTTTAGAAAGCTTTCTTTGTGCCAGTATTTCATCCTCAACAGCCTACTTTAGTGCCTGAAATTCTATCATTAGGAATGTATTTCTGTGCACAATGCCTAGAGGGAGGCTCATTAAATCAGTGATACCCATGAGAGAAGCTGTCCTCCTCCTCTGACTGCTGCACACTTAAGAAAGAAAAGGTACTGATGAGTCTTCAAAGTTTGTGTTCTCTTCCTTCTTTCTATCTATGCTCCAAAGCCCAAAGGCTTTCCAAATATTTGATCTTTGCAAATACATAGATCAATCTCTACTGTCTAGAGTGAGGTAGATGATTTTCCTTCATTCCAATGTGATAGAGATAATTATTTATGGTTACTATAAAAGGAATATATCTTACTTCATATTCATGACCTACCGTTTCTGATTAATTTCTATACCAATGATCTCCCTCATCTGTTGAGACTGATCCAGGACCAAGGAATGCACACACAGTGGCAGGGGAAAATGCATTAGAAAATGATTTTCTAGAATTCTAAAAATCCTTGATCTGAAAGGAACTTAGTAATGGTACAACTCAACAGCTTCAACTCAGAGAGGAGGAAACTGAAGCTCAAGGCTGTTAACTTTCTCAGAACTCATTTGAAACATTTTTTAACTTACCAATATGAAATATTTTGAAAATAGGATTGATTCGAGGATCTGAGAAGATATTACACTGGGTGAAACATAATCTTTTGATATATTCACCCATACAATATTCCCCACCTATCAGTAAAGGAAGACAAAGGAAATATCTAAATGGATATTACACACACACACACACACACACACACACACACATACACACACAAACACATACACAAATATACTCTCACCTATGTCTTTTTTTTTTTTTTCATCTATGTCTTAATGGCATTACATCTTAAATCCACTGGTGTTTGGGCACTAAGTAGTGCAGATGGGACTGAACAATTACCACACTGCTCCTGAGAATCAGTTTTATTTTTTGTTTCCTCATCTCTTAATTTTGTGGATATATGATAGAATTCCCCATATGTCAATTCCCCGAGTGTTTTACCAAGAGTCAGGTTGTGTTCTCATTCACAGTGCTTATAGCCCTACTATTAGGATCCTTAAAGACCTCAGTGGGATGTGCTCTTTTGTCTGACTTTCTTAGTCTTTATGAGCATATGAATATGGGACCTAGGGGTCACATGGGTGGCTCAGTGGTTTAGCATCTGCCTTTGGCTCAGGTCATGATCCTGGGGTCCTGGGATTGAGTCGAGTCCCACATCAGGCTCCCTGCAAGAAGCCTGCCTCTCCCTCTGCCTATGTCTCTGCCTCTCTCTGTGTCTCTCTCATGAATACATAAATAGAAAATCTTTAAAAAAATTAAAAAAATATGAGACCCAGGAGCAATGTACCACTCTCTGGTCTCTTTTATTCCCAGACAGAAGCAGGACCAGTATGGTGATTGACTTATAACAAGTACTAAACAATTCTCTATTGCTCTATTGAATAGAATAAGAAATAGAAGAGTAAAAGGGAGCAAAATGCGCGTGTGTATGTGTGTGTGCTGGAAAGGGAAATATCTATGTCTATCAGTTATCAGCTAGGGTTCTATTTGGTCCATTTAGCAAAAGTCAACCACTATGGCTTAATATATTCAAACTATTTTTACTAACTATGTGCTTATATTATGCTCTTTGTCTCAATAATTGTTGCAATGTGGCTGTCCAGGACCACTTTAACATCTTGCACAGGAAAAAGGAGATAGAGAGAGCGGACAAAATTTTCCCAGGAATCCCCAGTATATTTCTGCTTATATAATACTGGAACACAGTATGTCACATGACCAACCCTTTTGCAAGGGAGGCTGGAAACTTAAGGCTTTTATGCTTTCTTGTAGTTTGTTTTGTTTTTAAATTAGACATATAGTACAAGGTATAAGGTTTTTTTTTCTTTCTTCTTTTTTTTTTTACAGTGAGGAAGAAGGGCATATGGCATGATGACTTACTTCATACAGAAAAGTTTCATTTTCCACCATTTCAGGCAAATCATTTTCTCTTTATAATTCAAACATTTATTTGGGGGAGATTGAAAGGTTTAGGCTAAATTAGGCATTACAAGCTCACACAATCGCAGAGTCCAGGCAGATAGTGTAAAGAGAAAGTGGCTGGTGGGGACTGTGAAGCCCTAGGGATCACGAGACTTTTCCGAAAGTAGATTCAGCTTTTGAGCTCCAAATGATTATAATCATGTAGGAATATGTATCAAGTCTTCTAAATTTTTCAAATAAATTGAAAGCTGTCATCTGTGTGTCAAATCTCACCATTTTCAATGTCAGTATGTAATACAAAAATTTTAAAGCACAATGCAGCAAAGCAAAACACCTCTGTGGGGTTGGACTTGGCCTACGAGGAAAGAGTTTAGGACTTTAAGAATATATTCATTCTCAGGACCCATTTAATAAGATAGTCTGTGTCTTAGCTTCCTATCTGATTCCATTACAGGATGCTTTTCACAGCAGCACTAAGTTACACACTTAGAATAGCAGCAGGCAATGCTGTAAGCCCAAAAGGCAAGTTTCTATGCAAGTTGCTTTGGAATCTGACTTTACTACTCTATAAATTTTCCTGTCTTGTTCACCACTGCAAAGAAACATATAACACAATTATGTTGTTGGGCATGTTTATGTTTCAACATAAATAATTATATCTTTGGTGGTATAATTCATTTAAACTGCATTAAATTATGGGGACTTATGCTGGCTGTTAAACTCAACCCCACACAACCACTCCTATTCAGTGAATATGTAAACAAAATGTGTGTTTCCTATACATTAGATATGGTTAAGTTTTTCTAATTTTCAGGATGGTTAACCACAGTTGGTACAGTGTGTGCAACTGGGTTCAAGAAATGTTAAGTGGACTGCAGAGAATCAAATTCAACTGACCTGGTTGGCCAGTCAGGTGCTGATGGTTCTGACAATTATGACAGTGACAGGAGAGCACCAACAAGGATAAGCACAGAAACCATGTGAAGCATCCCTATGTCCATTTCTAATACATTTTTCACCAGATAGTCCAAAAGGAGTACTTAGAAAATCACTTTCTTGTCCTGAACTAACTGTGACCACAGACAAAATAAATGACTAAGTTGATCAGGGTCTGATATGTAGTAGGAATTCATAAGTATTTGTTAAATTAACAAAAAAACCTGAATGTTCCTGATGGCATTTCATTGGAACACACACCAAAAACCTTGTGATCAACTTTCTAAAAGTATGCTGAACATAGTTAGATTTCAAGTATACTTAATGTTACCAAGAGTATAAGTAATTCTTGTAACTTGAAAAGAGACCTGGAGAATAATTCTGTTGATATAAATTCATATGGGCCTTACCACCCCTCAACTTCAGATACCATCCAGTATTCAGAATTAGACACCTCATCTCTTGTCATGAGTTCATCCACCATGTCAAGGGTTTGTCTTTCTTCCCCTTTTCACACCTTTATGTGGAATATGCATTCCACAATCTGCACAGGTAGAGCCCTTGAGCCTTAAAGTTTACTGTCTCTGCAATTTTTCATGCTACTACTGTTCTTTATTAGCAATCATGTTAACTATAAAATACAATGACTTGATTCTTTAAACCCTCTATGCAGCCAAAAATAGCCAATGTCATAGTAGAGTGTCTAGAGCAATTAAAAAGAAAAACTGCTGAGCGTAACTTTGAACTACAGCAATGAGTTCTACGTCTTGTAAGAACTTCTTTACGATGAATTCACTCAAGCAGTAATTTCACTAATACTACTGTTGTCACACTTGCTCTACCTTTTTTCCCCCCAGAGGATTTTATTGACAAGGCCAAGACTGACTTTAATTGCTAAGCCAGAGGAAATGAACTAAGTTGAGTTCATTCCTTCATTTTTCTTTCTTAATATATGTTAAATAATTTAAATGATGTCGTATTTCATGGGACATTACTTATCATCTCTTGATTCTTAGTAGACCTTCAGAAGTGACAGATGGGGCCAATAATATTTAATCGAATTAATAACCAGATAAATATTTGTACAGGTTATATAAAATTTTCTCAGTAATATATTTTAAATCTATAACCTGAAAAATGTCCCTATGCATCAGGGTCCTCCAGAGAAACAGAACCAAAAATCTATCTATCTATCTATCTATCTATCTATCTATCTATCATCTATCTATCTATCTATCTAGACTTATTTTAAAGAATAGGTTCCCATGATTATGAGGATTGGCAAATCCAATATCTGATGGAGTAGGCTGGCAACACGAGGAGTCAAAGAAAAGATGCAGTTGGAGTTTAAAAACAGTCTGCTGGCAGCATTCCTTCCCTCTCTGGAAAGTCTTTCTTCTGTTATGATTTTCAACAATTTGGAAGAAGCCCACCAACATTATGGAGGATAATCTGCTTTCTCAAAGTCTACTGATTTAAACATTAATCTTACCAAGAAAACTAAATACATACACACATAAAACCTTCATGGAAATATCTAGAATAATGTTTGACCAAATATTTGGACAATGTAATCCCGGCAAACTGATACATACATAAAATTAAACATTGCAGTATCTTATCTGTTAAATATCACTGGATTGCTATTTGTTAAATATCATTGGATTGTATTTATGAGGCATTTGCTCCATTTCTATTTAAATTTATACCCATGTTGAAAAGAGAAACTAAATTTGGACTAGAGTTACAGTAATATACAACAAGCAAATAACATATTTATAATTATCTAACCACTGCAAATTCAATGACTTAGAAACTAATGCCTACCATCCCTTCTGTGTGTGCTGAAGATGATTTTTGTTTAAATGATCAACTTAAATTCTTCATGAGCTTTTTGCTCATTACTCCATCTGCCTAAGGGAGAAGTTGGTTTCAAGGCCAGCTAGTATAGTGTTTCATTATTTCAGACCCTGTGGCTGAAAAGCATGATATTTCATAAGACTTTGATATATGAAATGATATAAAAAGGGTTTTCTTTGAAGCCATCATACCCCATAATTTCCCTGAATCTGGCCAGTTACCAAGCTATCACATGTAAGTGAGTCCCTCCCATTTATTCATTCACTTATGCAACATGTGCACTAAACCCAGAATATGACACAGATTCTCCTAGGAACTAGGGGTACATGGCAAAAGTATTATTACCCTTACTGACCTTGCACTTTAGTACCAGGAAACAAATAATAAATTCAAAAATCAGGAAATAAATTTAGAAAGTGGTAGGGACTATGAAGACAATAGACAGTGTAATGGTAGAGGAACAAAAGTATGGGGTAATTGATGCCGTTTTAAAGTGCTTCCTCTAAAGAAGTAATATTTGAACAAAATGAGAAGAGTAAAGTCAAAAAAGGAATGAGCTGGGTACATTTGATGACTGCAAAGCAAGTCCATGATGCAGAATGCAGAGAACTAAAAGAAGATCATCAGCAGAGGGGGCCTGGAAAAACACCTGAGGACAAATCACACAGGGCCTTAAAGCCCAAAGCTTGTACTGAAAGACTCTTATTACAAGGAGAAGACAGGACCTCAATTACTTTGAGTAGACAACAGACTCTTGAGGAAGCCGATGAAACACAGGGAGATCATTTAGGATAGATATAGATGCTGCTTGGCCGAGGAGGGATAGTAGAGTTTCCAGACGTGAGATACTGGAAAATAATAGAATTTTCGCTGATGTAAGTGAGAGTGCTTCCCATGTGCTGGATGTACATCATATCACACATATTACTCCACATATTTCCAAAGCTATTTTATTATTTGTATTTTATTATAAGGAATTCAGCAAAATATGGCAAGAAAGATAGCTTTAACCATCACATGGTGAATGGATAGCTGATAGAATAAGGCTGAGGGACTGAAACTTTGTATTTTGTAAATTAATATTTATGATACCCTTATATAAACACCAGCTCCGGGATCCCTGGGTGGCGCAGCGGTTTGGTGCCTGCCTTTGGCCCAGGGCGCGATCCTGGAGACCCAGGATCGAATCCCACGTCGGGCTCCCAGTGCATGGAGCCTGCTTCTCCCTCTGCCTGTGTCTCTGCCTCTCTCTCTCTCTCTGCAACTATCATAAAAAAAAAAAAAAAACACCAGCTCCTGCAAAATCATCTTTTATAAAGAATTATCTAATACCCAAGGCAACTGGAACCAACAAGGCCAGCTCTGATTGTTAGAAAGGTACCCAGTAATCCAGCAATCCCTGGGATGTTTCCCAGCGGAGCCTAAATTAAAATGCAAGGATTCAAGTCACAATGCATATGCCATAGAGAGGCTTACCTCCAAGGCAGCTCACTCACACTCATCTAGTCCCACAAAAATACAATTAATAACTTGGCCAACATGACTCCACACTGTTGCTCTCAAACTGGTAGGTAAAGGAATTTAGGGTTTGTTTATTAACTATAAAATTAATACCAACTAAACAACTGAACATTTTTTTTTCCTCTGAGAAGAAATGTAAACTCTCAGTGTGCTAAGGTCAAACAAAGATGAGAAAAGACATGCAGAACTTGTTTGGTGTATATGGTGGGTCCGCAGAGGGAGGACAAAATGACCAGAAAACAGGATAAATGTTAAGTCTTCACTTTCTTGGGAAGGATTTTTTTCAGTCCCTTACTTTATGCATTACTTTTTTTGCTTGTTTTAGGGGGAAGGTCTCAGCCTCCAGGACATTTTTTTTTAGAAATCCTTAGCATAATGAGAGACAAGTATTACTTTTCCTTCCCTGAAGGGTCTCACTAATATTTGTTTAGTATGTACATGAGTAATTCAGCAAGCTTGTTTTGTGTATGTGTATATGTGTGTGTGTCTTAGGTGTTTGTTTTTCAACCACATTCAACAGCCCAAGGATACAATTTGGAACCAAACAAATCTAAGTTAGAAATACGGACCTGGTCACTTATTAGATATGTGACATGAATAATTTGTCATATCTACCCTCAATTTTCTCTTCTCTAAAAGACATCAAAAACTATTAGCTTTCTTCATTTTCTTTTTCTTCTTTTCCTTTCTTCTTCTGTTTTTTATTTTCATCTATTCCTCAGTCTCTCTAACTCGGTCATTGGTTTCAGTGTTGAGCTACACCAGTGCTTCAAAGGACCTAATATGAGTTTGGCATGTAATAGCCACTCCACAAGTTGCAAATTTCCAAGCATCACTCTACAGAAGAACCATCTGAGAATCCTGTTAAAAATGCAGATTTCTGGGGCTCCTGGGTGGGTCAGTCAGTTAAGCCTCTGATTCTTGGTATAGGCTTAGGTCATGATCTCAGGGTTATGGGATCAGAACTGTGTCTGGTTCTCTGTTCAGCAAGGAGCCTACTTGAGATTCTGTCCCTCTGCCTTTCCCATTTCATCTGCCCGTCCCTCCGTTTAGGTGCCCACTCTCTCTTAGATAGATAGATCGATATATATATATATATATATAGATATAGATATAGATATAGATGATAGATAGTTGATAATCTTTTATTTTTAATTTTTTTAGATATTTATTTGTGAGAGAGAGACAGAGGTAGAGAGAGAGAGAGAGAGAACCCAAGCAGAGGGAGAGGCAGAGGGAAAGGGAGAAGCAGACTCCCCACCTTCCAGTGAGGAGGGAGCTCGACATAAGGGTCCATCCCAGGACCCTGGGATCACTACTGAGCTGAAGACAGATCCTTAATCAACTGAGCTACTTAGGCTTCCCAACAAATAAAATCCTTTTTAAAAAACAGATTCGTGAGTCTGAACCTCAGAGATTCTGATTCCTAGATCTGCAAGGAGATTCCAGAAATCTATGTTTTTAATGAGCACTCAAATTTGCTGAAATTAATTTCCTGCTAATTATGGATGGAGAAAAAAGGAACAGCAACAAATTTGAGCCTCATTCATCTATGGCCCTTTTTCATATCAGAGGTAAGCCTTGCTTTAACTCTGGTTCTTATCAAAAACTTCTGACCCATGACCTCCTACATACTGGCATGGCATAGAACATCAGGACAGAATCCACTTCTACAGAGTCTTTTTTTTTCCTGCCTGCCCTCTTTTGCATGATGAGTTTTTGAATATAGCACCTACCTGACTTATTTCCTTGTTACTATTATTTGCCTCTTTCTTTCCACTTTGCTTACTGCTTTAGACATTGGCTTCCCACTAGAGGAGCTGGGTTGTGTTATGTCAGGCTAATACTGGGCATTACATTTCCCAGATTCCCTTTTCCATATAGTTCCAGGTTATAGAAGAGAAACTTTTGTTAGTTATGAAAAGTAGAAGAGAAAAAGAAGCCACAACTTTCAGAAAGTTATCTAAGAAAGGACACATGGATGGGTAGACATAGGTACATGGTATGCCCTGGCTTATTCTCATTCTTCTCTTCCATGAATCCCACACACCTTTCCTGTTGCTGGTATTACTGACCAATGGCAGCCCCAGACCTACCACTGAACACCTCGCTATGGATCCACAAAGGCTCCCAAAGGCAGCATTTTCTTAGAACTCTTGCCTCAAGTCCCCTCTTTGGAATTCCACTTTGGTGGTAGACATGTTTGGTTTCTTGCATTTCCATGCAAGCTCTCACCTGTCCACTTGGGCCAGAATTTCAGAAAACCTGTTAGAGATTCTTTTCCTAATTGTTCCACTCACCATTAAAGACCTTCACTTCATCTGCTGCTCCCATTTTTGTGTAAGGTCTAGTTCCTCTGCCCACATGATTTAAGCAGCTGTTTTGTTGACTGAAATCAAATGTATACAATCACTAAACCCAACTCAACTCTCAATGCAGACCCTTCATATTTTATAATCCACAGAGGGACATCAAAATAAAACACAGTAGGGCAATTGAGACCTAACCTATTTTTATTTATTTTATTTTTTTAAAGATTTTATTTATTTAGTCATGAGAGACATACAGAGAGAGAGAGAGAGAGAGAGAGAGAGAGAGAGAGGCAGAGACACAGGCAGAGGGAGTAGTAGGCTCGATGCAGGGAGCCTGACGTGGGATTCGATCCCTGGTCTCCAGGATCGCGCCCTGGGCCGAAGGCAGGCACCAAACCGCTGAGCCACCCAGGGATCCCCTAACCAATTTTTAAAGATAGCATATCAGGTTATCTTGAGTGATCCATGGGAAAAACATACAGAAACCTCAGGCATTTCTCTTCTATCCCCAGAAGTCAGTATTGATATTCTAGCCACAAAACTTTCACCAGATGTTTTGACCTAGAGTCTAAGAATTAAGAGAAGAAAAAGCCAATTCTGTCTCCTGAAGAATTCTGGTTTACAGGCACTTGGATCTGTCCTTAGAGATAAATGCCAAGGTTGATTGAAATATATAGATGAAGGAACAATTACCATTGCAAATTGTTGTAACCTTCTTACTGCATGGTTGGCCATCACCAAAGGAGTTCAGCCTTCCAGATTGCAATCACATATGATATCAGAGAATTAAATCACCCATTACCAACCCTTTGAGCAATCTTAGTCAATGTACACTTAGAATTCTGAGTAAGTTTTGACTGAACAAGAAATGTGCAATCAACTGATAGATTTCAAAGTCTCATGATACTTTTCTTTCCAAACAATCACAAAGCAGTACCCATTAAAATTAAGCAGAACCACAGATGCATATGAAAGTATATATATATCAGTGATTTTCATAAGCCCTATTCAGATGAAGAGTGATCTTTGCATTCCAAATGCTTTTTTAACCCTCAGATTCTCTTCTAAACCTAACCTGGAATCCGATTTCTGGCTATTATCCTACACACCACACTCTCATTCTACCGAGAATCAATGCCTTCACTCTTCACTTACATTTGAACTATATCAACTGAATGTCATATTTGCAGTGGTCACAAGAATCTTACCAGAAGTCACATACTTCTAACAATCAGGCTCAATTTGACTTCACACAAGTTTGTTCTGATTGGCATCGCTGTTAATCAGTTGGTAAAAACTGCACAGACCTGCCTTAGACGAATAGTATGGACCTCCCTCCCCAGGAAAAGGGAAATTTCATCAAAGTTTCATGCTTATGAAACATGTTCTATTTCTGGACTCAATAGTAAATTCAGTAATAGTTTTCATCTTAACTACCACTAAATAAACTTTACTCGTGATTTGGAGGTGCTAGATTTCTTTGGCTCTTGGGAATCCTCCCCCAATAATTCACTGCCTGATTCTTCTGAACTCCATACTCTTCTTGGCATTGTCGTCCCACCCTCCTTTAGGACTACACTGCATTTTTCACGTTCCAAGACTCAACTGCCTGCCTCTTGTTTTCTTATTCTATTTTCCTCCTCTAATTTCAGATGTCTGTGCTAAATGTCTATCCTTTTAGTACTTATTCTAATATAACTTGATGAATTTAAAGATACTTAAGTTACCCACTTCCGAAACTATACAAAGACTATTGCCTACTACAACTCTACTCACATTTCAACAGGTGATTTTGTGATTAAGTTTTTGGTTTTTACTTTTAAGTTCTAAGATCTCTCTCTTGAAAAAATTTCAAATTATTATTGCTTTATATAGGCATCATTATTTTAGTTTAAATCACATACTTACCAATATAATTGCTCATAGTTTATTCTTGTATCTTTCCTTTCCATATGGAACCATTTCCTTCTGCCTACACCTTATACCTTTATTTTATTAAAAAATCTTTTATTTTCATTTATTCAGCATTTATGTTTAGTAATATCTTCTTTCATCCTTGCTCATGAAAGATATTTTACTGGGAGTAGAATTTTAAGTTCTCTCAGCACACTGAAGTTATTATTCCACTATATTTGGATTTCTCTTAGTTGTTGATGAGTGGTGTTAATTTCCCATCTTCTGTAGTTTGTCATTCCTTCAGAAACTTTTAAGATTCCATTTTCCTTTGAATCTTTTATTATTATATATAGGATATGAGGATACAATTCTGCATCCCTCTTTATGTTATTTCTCTGTAATAGTTAATCTGCTTTCACATTCAGGCATATATCAGTTATGATTTTTAATTCTAAGAATTTAAATGTTGAAGAAAAACTGAAAGATCAGTATAAGGAAGTCCTGAATAGTCCTCCATGAGATTCATAAACTACAAACCTCTTGTCATATCTGCTTCATCTCTCTCCCTTTCTTTCTCCATATGTACATATGTACACATGCACACACACAGAGCTGTCTTGTCCAACAATCTAGATTTTCATATTTCAGGATGTCTCCCTCAAGAACATATGACCACACCATTACCATACCTGAGAAAAATCAATCTTAAGATTATCCCATGCACAGCCTATCTTTAAATTTCATCAGTGTTCATATAAACATTATATTTATCTTTTTAATACAGGATACAAAAAAAAGTCCATATGTTGCATCAGAAGGTTATCCCATTTTAGTCTGCTTTCATTTATAAAAGTTGATTTGACCTCCCACCTAGTCTTTCATATTGAATCCTTTGAAAAGTCCAGGCCACCTGTTCACAAAACACATTATTCTTTTTAAAAAGAACCACCCTACCCCATTTTTTCGTTCTTCTTCTTTTTAAAAGATTAATTTATTTGTTTTAAGGGAGGTAGGGGTAGCGAGAGAAGGGGAGAATCTCAAGCAGACTCTATGCTGAGCATGGAGCCTAATGTGGGGCTAAATCTCAGGACCTAGAGATTATAACCTGAATTATAACCTGCTAAAACCAGCAGAAGTTGGACACTCAACCAACACACAGGTACTCCTCTTTCTTCTTTATCTCTTGTGTCACTATGGATCCATGGATTTATTTTTAAAATTCAACTTGTTATTGTACATTTTCCTTATTGATGATGTATATCCCAAATGAGTTCAATAAATTCTCTACACATAATATCTGCACATTTCAACCTCTTACCCTGTTAATCTTTGAGCACTCCTTTGCTTTCTGGCATGATAAGATGTTCCACAATCACCTTGGTCTTTCCTGTTTCAGACCTGAAATCAACCATGTCTTTAAGATCCCTAGTTTTTAACACATGTGTATGCCCAGTCATGATCTGGGCATTGGATGCACAAATATATCATGGTTTCCTTTAGCCAAGAGGAGAAATATAATATCGGAACATAGTACAGTTAGATGGACTCAAGTTGGATGAATATGTGCTTGTACTTAAAGGATAATAAATGTGTGTGTGTGTGTCTGTGTGGGCATGAGCATGTCTGTGTGTATATAATGGGTTCATAAAGACACTTTTAAATAAAACCCAGTACTACAGTGTTTTTATACATTATCCTATTCTATGTTTTAATCTTCCTTTTCCCAACAATATCTATACATTTACTCATTTGAATTTTTTCCTATGATAAAGAAATAAACTAGTTTCATAATGACCACACTAATACAACTACCAACAACTAACTTATTTTGAAAAGCTCATATTTCTGTAGTTGTTTTGGACTTCAAAATACATCCAAGCATGTGCGTTATGAATAACAATATGTGAGTTATGTATTTTAATTAATTAGCATATCCATCCATTCATTAATTATTCAAATAAAAGTTACTTGAATAATTTTCTTAATGTGGTAGTTATTACTTTGATACTCAGGATCAGTTATTTTTATTTCATTCAACTGCTTTTTCATACTTTTAAATCTAATTGTGTTTTTTGATTGTATAAAATATTTTTATAATTTAAATATCAATTTATATAAAGAGGAGTTTTCAGGAAAATCATACTCTCAGTGCTAGTCTCTCTCCTGCATTTTCTTCTACTTCTCACATGTAACTATTTTCATTAGTTTTTGTTTAGTCTTCCTGTGTTTCTTTTTGCTTCAAAAGTAAACAGGTAATAGAAATCTCTCAAGAGAGAATCATCTTTTTTTTTTTAACTTCCCCTATTTGTCACATAAACATTAACAGGCTATAATTAGTATATCAAATATTCTGAAATCACTTTATATTAGTTCATGGAAAATTTCTTTATCCATTTTTTTCACGGAAAAATAGTATTCCACTGAGTGATTGTACATAAATTATTCAACCAGCACCTTAGGTTGTTTCCAGCATTTGAAAGTTACAATTCATGCTGAAATTCAAAACCTTGGATATACACTGCTTTAAGTGTGGAGAACTATCTTCATGGTAAATTCCTAGACATGGGGTTATTGAAGTCAAGTAGTTTGAGTAGATATTTCCATTTGCATATTTTTTGTATTTGATTTTCATATCTCTACAACTGTCCCTAATGTCTTAATCCTTTTATTGACAGCTGCCACAAACTACTTTTCTTGAATACATAAACATTTAACTTTATCCCCCAGAGTGGAGTGACTAAAACTGAATCTAATACTAATAATCAAGTCCAAATTTGAGTAGCACTATAATCCCCATTGTTGCAAATATTTTGTCTATTTGGGCCAGTTATCATAATCATAATTTTATACTGGACTGTTTTTGACACACACATCTCCTTATTACACTATTAACAATTATTTTGCTCTTACAGTCACTTTAAATACCTAAGTATTTTTCATATTTGCATCTTCACAGACTATTAAGATGGCATTTTTGATTCAAACAAGGGTCTTTACTCACTTTTCTTTATTTTAAATATTATCCCACAAATTTGATATATCATGCCACCTGTCAATATGGTATGGTCATCATTCTGTATCAAACATATATTAATCCTTTCCAGCTTTAAGTCAGTGACAAATTTGATTAAATTGCTTTTATATCATTATTGAAGACATTGCTAAAAATAGTTATTGGACGAGGCTGAGGACACTAATCCTCAAGGAACTTCTCTCTAAATATTAAACAACTCTTTCAATTGTAGACTTATCCAGTTTTTTTTTCTTATCCAGTTTTGAATCTTTAATTCTACATGCAAGCCCATTTCTTTCATGATCATAATGATATCATGATATATGTATTCATTAAGACTTTCATATTTCACTGATTTATTCAGCTAGTAACTCTGACACAATAGGGCAGAGAAATCTTGCATCACAATACTATTATTGTTTTTCCAAGAACAAAAAATAAAAAAATAAAATAAAAGAAAGAAAAATTCTCATAGAGGTCTATTCATTTGTTAGACCAGTGTTATATAGAGGTATTTACATTTACTGCATGTCAACTATCTACTTGGTATCTTACAACAGGCTGAGATCGCACAACTGAAGAAACTGAGTTATGAAGGAAGGCAATGATTCATGTGAAGCATAAAGGTACTAAATGGAAGTGCAGTGTGGGCAAATGAGTTTGAGTTTCATATGGTTCTGAATTGTAGTGGACTGCAACAGAAGTTCAGGTGTTCATGGTCTGCTGGCTATTTGTGCTTCTAATCCTACTAAAATGAATTTCCTTGACAATGCTTGCTTTTACTTTTTTTTGGGGGGGTGTTTCTAAGAGTTTGATAAAAAAATGGCAAGACAACTAAGGTGGTATTTTTGAGACTATTATCTAGCCATGAATTAGTCAAGGAAGGAAAATATTAGGAAAAAAAGGGATAAAAAGATGCTCCTAGCCTTTGAGAACCAAACACTTCACTTTGAAAAATTTATCTAAGTTGATTTAACAAAAAGGTAAGGGATAAGTCTTTTAAAAGTGTGAGAGCCCAAGAAAGAACAATCTATTATATTACCTTTCCTTGAACTTTCTTCTCCAGGATCTTAAAGTTCTTTAGAAAAACTCATATGAAAGACAGGTATTTAATAAAGGAAAAACTTAACTTCAAAGAACCTTTGAAGGAGGCATTACCATAACTAATTTACAGGCGTAACATCTACACAAGGGAAAGTTTCAAGATCTAAAAGGTCACATTGTACTAGGAAACCAAAGGTGTTAGTATGTGATCTCATTTTGCTTCTAGGAGCTCTTTTGAATCTTTGCTACCTTCAATTTGATTCATGAACAGTGAAGTTCTTTTTTTTTTAAGATTTTTATTTATTTATTCATGAGAGACAGAAAGAGAGAGAGAGAGAGAGAGAGAGAGAGAGAGAGAGAGAGAAAAGCAGGCTCCATGCTGGGAGCTCGATGCAGGACTTGATCCTGGACCCCAGGATCATGTCCTGAGCCAAAGGCAGATGCTCAACCACTGAGCCACCCAGGCATCCCAAGAGTAAAGTTCTAAATCTTCTTCTTCTTTTATTTAAAAAAAAATGTTTCAGGGAAACTTGACTTCTATAAAATGCTCTGTCAACCTGAAAGGTGATAGGCAGTTTCGAAGAATCCTGCTAGAGATCTATGATGCACATTTCACATATTAAAGGCTCTGAGAAACTATATGAACAGAGAACTCTGTTCCTCAGACTCAAACATACTGCATCTGATTTTTTTTCCTCTCATGACACTGAGAAATATGCTCGGAAAAATATTGCCCTGACAGTTTCTTCTACCAATTCTTATCTGCTCTCATTTCCTATCTTCCTCCAGGCCTGTGGCCCTGCTGTCCACATGGCACCTCACCATTTCCACCATGGAAGAGGCAGCCATTCCATAAGCTGTGAGCTCTGTTAGGGTAGAGGCCCTGTCCATCCTCACAGCAACACCCTCAGGGTCTACCAGCAACAGGGACAAAGGAAGACTTTAATAAGTATTTGGAATAAATGAATATTTGATAACCATTTCCATACGCCCCAATGTATAGAAATTCACTTGTAAACAAGATATAATTGAAGATGTGAATTTTTGATTTGCTAAAGCAGGGACTGGCAAACTTCTAGAAGGGGTCAGCAAATATTTTAGGCTTTGGAGGCCATAGGATCTCTTTTGTAACTATTTAGCTGCACTGGTACACTGCAAAAATAGCCACAGATGATAAGAATAAATAAATGGGCGTGGCTATGTTCCAGAAAAATGTTACTTATTCAAACAGGCAGAGATGATCAATATCATTGGTTACCCACCAAAAATGCCCAAACTAAAAAAAAAAAAAAGAGAGAGAGAGAGAGAGAGAGAGAGAGAGAGAGAGAAGATGGATAAGTCTCAGCAAGAATGTGGAGAAATTGGAACCCTTGTACACTGTGGGTAATGTAAAATGGCCAGGTCACTTAGGAAAACAGTCTGGCAGTTTCTCAAAAGGTTAAACAGAGTTACCATTTGACCCAGTAATTCAGCTTGTAGGTGGATTGCTATCAAAGAGAAATGAAAATATGTATCCAAAACAAACACACACACACAAACACACACACACAAAAGCAACTTATGAATAGTAGCAGCATTAATGGTCAAAAGTAGAAACAACCCAAATTTCCATGAACCAAATAAATGATAGATAAATAAAAAGCGGTACAGGGACACTTGGGTGGCTCAGCAGTAGAGTGTCTGCCGTCGGCTTAGGGCATGATCCCGGGATCCAGGATCGAGTCCCACGTCAGGCTCCCTGCACGGAGCCTGCTTCTCCCTCTACCTCTGTCTCTGCCTCTCTGTGTGTCTCTCATGAATAAATAAATAAATCTTTTAAAAAATAAAAATGGTATATCCATGCAAAGGAATATTATTAGGTAATAAAAAATAAATATATTATTCATACCCGCTCCACACAGAGAAGCCTCAAAAACACTACACTAAGTGAAAGGACCAGGCACAAATGGCCATACTGGACCATGTCATTTATATGAAATGTACATAATAGACAAATATGACAGACAAGGTCAGATAAGCATAGTCCATGGCTGGGGGGCTGGCTGAGCGGTGGACAGGGGAATGGGAAATCACTGCTCATGTATTCAAGATTTCTTTTCAGGAGGATGCTGCAAATGTTCTATGATTAGATTATGCTGATAGATTCACAAGTCTGTAAATAGACTAAAACAACTGAATTGTATACTTTAAAATGACTGAACTTTATGTCATGCTAATTATATCTAATAAACCTGTTAGAAAACAAGCAAAAACAATTTTAAGTGGCACAGTGTTTCCAATCCCTATGCTAATTGAGTCATAAGGCTTCCTTTTACTAGAGAAATAATTGAATTTGCCAAAACCTGAGTTGTGAATAATCTTTTAGAACTCCTGTGTTTTATGAGAATGCATACCTACACTGACACAGATGTAGATGAAGAGCTCTTGGCCCACATTTCAGGCGAATCACAGGCATGAATTTAGAATACCTGGATGCAAATAAACATACCCTCCTGCCCCTTGTCAGTGCAGAAACTGGCATATCTCTATTAGCCTGAATTAGTCATTGCCAATGATATTCATTATAAATTTTCTCCCTTAAGTCCTTCCTTGATTTTCTGGATTGATCTCTATATTCTAAGCATGAAGGACTGTGACTTACTGCTTCACTAATATAGTCTCCAGAACTCAGTCCAGTGCTTTTCAAAAATTTCATTCTTAATTAATCTATATTGAAACCATGGAAGTAAAAAGTACATAAGATTTAGAATTAGAGGGATCCCTGGGTGGCGCAGTGGTTTAGCGCCTGCCTTTGGCCCAGGGCGCGATCCTGGAGACCCAGGATCGAATCCCACGTCGGGCTCCCGGTGCATGGAGCCTGCTTCTCCCTCTGCCTGTGTCTCTGCCTCTCTCTCTCTCTCTCACTGTGTGCCTATCATAAATAAATAAAAAAATAAAAATTAAAAAAAAAAAAAAAGATTTAGAATTAGAAAGGCCAAACTTGGGATGCTTGGGTGGCTCAGCAGTTGAGCATCTGCCTTCGGCTCAGGGCATGATCCCGGAGTCCCAGAATCAAGTCCCACATTGGGCTCCCTGCATGGAGCCTGCTTCTCCCTTTGCTTGTGTCTCTGCCTCTCTCTCTCTCTCTCTCTCTCTCTCTCTCTGTCTGTCTCTTGTGAATAAATAAATAAAATATTAAAAAAAAAAAGGCTCAGGGCAGCCCGGGTGGCTCAGCGGTTTAGCGCCGCCTTCAGCCCAAGGCCTGATCCTGGAGACCTGGGATCGAGTCCCACATCGGGCTCCCTGCATGGAGCCTGCTTCTCCCTCTGCCTGTGTCTTTGCCTCTCTCTGTGTGTCTCTCATGAATAAATAAATAAAATCTTAAAAAAAAAAGAAAGGCCCAACTTTAAAATTTCTAGGATCCTCACTTATGGCATGTGGTTGGTCCAAGCAGAAAAAATGGAATGGAATGATAAAAATATTCCTATTCAATTCACAAAATGGAAAGAAAAAGAAAGATCTGTGTAAACTCTAAAAAGGTGCTATAGACATATGCAATATAATGAGTATTTAAGGTAGATGTGCCTTTGTCCATTTGTTTTTGTGTTCTTTAGGTTAATTTTCTTGGAACTTAGGAGCAAGATATGTTTATATACACACACATAAGAAAGTAAATGCATTCAAGTATATTATAGACATGCCTGAATCTGGCTGGGAAATCTAATTATATGGAAAAAATTTAATTACTTTAGATTATAGTTAGTTATATATAGATGGTGAGCTGCTAAAGACAGGTGTTCTATCATAGCCATCTTTGTAACCACACTGCTAGAACAACGCTTGGCATCTGGT
Source organism: Nyctereutes procyonoides (assembly GCF_905146905.1). Lineage (NCBI taxonomy): Eukaryota > Metazoa > Chordata > Mammalia > Carnivora > Canidae > Nyctereutes > Nyctereutes procyonoides. Next base: position 5,185,351 of record NW_026575030.1, on the reverse strand, counting down.
TGATGCATCATAAATATTTCCTGCATTGAAAGATTTGCTCTTTCATATTATTAAAATAAGTGTGTTTTTTATTAAAAAGCATGACATAAACTGCATATTAAAAACATGAAAAATTAGAACATATTCCTGATTCATAAATGTATAGTCAATCATAAATTACATAATTGGCAACACTGGATCCTATCAAATAAATAAAAATAATTTTTATAAACTTCCAAATTGATAAAATGATTTGTAGCCATATAGTATAAGAATTCTTAAAAGAGACTCAAGCCTTACAGTAACAAGGTCCTAATCTGTAGACCATGAACCCAATGATAAACTACACAGATTGTTAGCCCTCAGCTTATATGCAAATATGTGTATTGACAAGCTTGCTTGCATTTTTCTAGGTCTGTGGTTTGGTTAGATTCTCAAAGTGGCCTGTGGCTATCCACATGTTAAGAAACATTTTATCAAGGGCACCTAGGTGGCTCCATCGGTTAAACATCTGCCTTTGGCTCGGGTCATAATTTGGCTCCCTGTTCAGTGGGAGCATGCTTCTTCTCTCTCTCCCTCTGCCCCTTTCCCCCCACTCATGTTCTCTCCCGCATCATTCTACTTTCTCCCTCTCTCTCAAATAAATAGAAAATCTTAAAAAAATAATTTTACCAAACTGTTATAACCTCATCAACATCAAGAATAAAGATAAAAGGTACTTGGAGTTTAGGGGACTCATCTTATCCTTTTCTGAGACAAAATGCAGCAGAGATTAAACCCAAGGAAGCTAATCATTACACACTGACTGGGTAATAATAGATCATGGTACACTCCACATAAAAGGAATAAACTCTTATACTTAACACCTACTGGGCAATATTTTTGCTTGTAGTGAAATGGATTTCTTTCAGTTGACTTGATGATCAACAGGATATATTTCCAGGCAGCTAGTCTAGAATGCCTTAGGTGAAGGATTCAGGGAAGGACTGAATTTGTTATCCTGAAACTCAATGACATTTGTCTATAACCGGTGTTTTTCTTTAAAAAAAAAAAAAAGTAAAAGTCCAGTGCACTAATTTAACAGTAGATGTGACTGTTTGGTTCATACACTGGGGTCTCCTGTGTGAGATATCTTTGAAAATGCTCCCAATCCCTTTAAATCAGCATTTCCCAAAAAGTATTGTTTATACCCACCCCAGGCAATGCTAATAGGTATAATGAAAAACACATTTAACATTTCCTAAATGTGATCATCTTTGGGATCATTGAGAGTCAGTTATTTTTGTATGATACTTTAAAAACATTGCTTTAACACAAACTTGAGAAATGCAAAATTACTCATAGGTTGTCCACAAAAGTTATAATTAATTTGGCCTTAATAGGGAGAAGAAAGAATACAATGAAAGCTTTCTCAATGCAAAAATTAAAATAAACAACAAAAAACACCTCTAACATAAGAAAAAAAAATTCTTAGAGGCACTGGTTTTCTTTGACACTGATCTTTTTTTTTTTCCTTCCTCTAGAATGAAGTTTAAAGAGTAGAAAGGAAAGTATTCCAAAACAAACAGAATGTAAGTCTACTTTCTTTCAAAGAGGGCCAAGGCCATGCATCTAGAGGTGTAAAAAAATATGAAGAAAATATTCGTGCATGCTCAAGAGCCAGGTTAGGGAGAAAAATATGAGTCAATTGATCTCTAGAGTTGACAGTGACTGCAAGGAGATGGCACTGCATATGGTACTATTATATTAGTTCACTCTGGAAACCATGTTAATAGGAATATATACTCAGAATTATTTTTTTCCATTTTTAAATTTACATTATAGATTTTATTTTATGGAATTCCATTATAGAAATATTCCTTACATGTTTAAAATCCTCCTAATGCCATCCATGAAGCTTACAACCTACAGAAATACAAGGTAAAGTCAAGGAAAAAAAATCTGCTTCTAAAAAAAGGAGGCTCATTTTCTTTCTTTTTTTTCTTATTTAGATATGTTCCCTGCTAACTGTATATCACAAAGTATTGTCTATTTATTATTAAAGAAAAGTAAAACCTCATGCATTTGAAGATTAATAGCTAGAAATAATTACTATAATTTAAAATGTAATGCTTTATAATAGAAGGATATTTGCAGTATATATGCTTATTTCCACTTCTTCGGAACACTAACATTTAAGTTCAAAAGATGCCCAAAATAAAAATTGTTGGAAATTGCATCTAAAATAGTTTAAAAGTTAATTGGCTCTCTATGATCCAAAAAGAGATGCTCGAACAGTACAATTCTCTGCATGTTTTTTCTTCACTAGGTGTTTGGACCCAACAACTGGAATTAAGTACAAAAAGATTTTTTTTTTTAAAGACTCTATCTATTCATGAGAAAGACAGAGAGCGAGGCAGAGACACATGCAGAGAGAGAAACAGGCTCCCTGTGGGGAGCCAGATGCAGGACCTGATCCCGGAACCCCCAGGATCACGCCCTGAGACAAATGCAGACACTCAACCGCTGACCCACCCAGGTGTCCCAGTACGAAAAGATTTCCTGAGATGCATCATACATCATTCATTGTCACCATCTCTCTGCCCCTGGATGATAACCATGTCATTTTGAAATATAAAGGGCAAATTATGTTTTCAGAATGGGCTGCAAGTGTCTGGAGGTATTTTAAGATTTGTGTTATCTGAAAACATTTCCTCCTATAAGAAATGACATTCATAAAATAGGTTGACCGTACATTCCAATTTATGCCTGCCACACTGATGTAATTATACGTGAGAGCTTTCTTTATTCTCAAAAACTGACCTGACTTGGACAATGAATTATAGGGCCATTCTACCCTAATACTATATTTCTCATGGAGATTATCAAAGTAACTGTGCAGAGATCTGACGAGAGCAGAAGTTTCTGGGAAAGATGACATTATTGATCTTTATCATAGATGATGAACTAAAAATTTCAAAAAGGCATACTCTCAAGCAAATGGATAGAGGATTATGACTCTCTAAGCAATCCAAGAGTGTCAACTCCAACAGAATAGTTAATATAGACACAAAAGAATTACGGCTTCTTCGTAAAAATATGACAAACTTTCTGTCTAGCTGACAGTGTTTTGCAGGCTTGATTCCTAAGCACAGTATTTTATCTGTGTTTTGTATTAGTCTTCTAGTTGTCCATGTAAGACTTTTTTTTTAAAAAATGCAAACAGTGAAAAACTCACGTTCTAGTTCTATAAATTCTACTCCATACTTCCAGTGGGGGAAACTAAAGCTGGTAGCTATAGGTTTCTGAACCTAGACTATTTTCCCTCTTTAAAACTTTGCCATATGTGCTATGACTTAAATGGAACATTGTTCCTCTGAATATAAACAATGTGTGGCTGTGTATGCAGAAAGAAAAGAGAGATAAAGTGGAAAGGCAGGCTAGGTGAGCAGACAACAGGCAACCAGATGTCAAGTTTGAACCTGGACCAGCATCCTGTTGGGGAAGCAAGGCTGGCTTTTCAAGTTGCACCACCCATTTTCCTGAACGACAGCTGATATACATCGATGGCAGTGAGCAACGATTTCAGAGATGGTAATGTTCGTTAGTAACGAAGCGGTGCCAGAACATTCCAATGTGCCATATAGGAAATATGAGGCAATTTCCTTTTGAGGGGGAAACTGAACTCACAGAATAAATCTCCCTTCTTAATTCACATTTATTAAGAATATAGTTTCAAGTATGGAGCCAATTTCAATATTCTTTCCAAAGTTTTAAAGTTACTCATTCATCTAGTCAATCAAATAGTAACCAATCCTCAGGTGTCCCCTCCATCTGTCGCTGGAAAACAAAGTTAGAGCAAAGCCTCATCTCCAGTGAGTTTATCGAAGAAGGCAGAATGGTAAATGCTGAACTCAATAAAAGGTAACAGGTGTTGTAATAGAAGTTCGCACAGAGGAAAGCAAGGGCACAGAAAAAGGCAGTTCTGTCCCCGAATTAGAGAGAGTCTCCCTGTCTGAATCTTGACTGTGCCTGAAAAGAAGAGCAGGTGACTAGAATAGCAGAGGGTTACACAGAGGAAGCAGCAGGGGTAATGGCAGGAGTGTTAGAAATAGCTGGCCCTATTCAGATAGCTACAGGTGAGTCGACACTTGAGTATTGATCTTTCATAGAAAACGATGAGAGACCGGTCAGGAGATGGGAAGTAGAGAGAATGCCACGCTAAAGGATATTAGACTTTTTTAAAAAAAATACAGATAATGGGGGCACATGAAGTATTTGAAGCAGGGAACTAATATGTGCAGACCTGAATTTTAGAACTATAAATGGTTTGAACAATTGGAAAACAAGTGAGCAGGGTTGCAATACAGATGTTTAATCTAGACTTGGGAACGCTACTCCATGTAGGTGATATCTGAGCTAACGTTTAGTTCAAGGACACCTGGGTGTCAAGCATCTGCCTTCAGCTTGGGGGTGATCCAGTGGTCCTGGGATTGAGTCCTGCATCGGGAGCCTGCTTCTCCCTCTGCCTATGTCTCTGCCTCTCTCTCTCTCTCTCTCTCTCTGTGTGTGTGTGTGTGTGTGTGTCTCTCCTTAACAAATAAATAAAATCTTAAAAAAATAATAAAGTTTAGTTCAAAGAATGAACAGGGGTTAACCTGACAAAAAAAAAGTCCTTACAGAGAGAAGAATGGATACCAGATGTGCAGAAATATGCGATATCATAATGTAGCATAAAGGTAGCAATAGGACATTTTGAGGAATAGGACTGCAAGAAAAGCTACACCGCAGATCGAGAAGAAAATAGAATGCCATAAAGAATTTACACTTCCCCCTCACTGTTGACGGCATGTAATTCAGGGCCACCATGGCATTCAACTGCAGGGAGCACTGTTTATAACACAGTCAAATTGAATGATAGCTCGTGACGTTTTGTGATGCACAGCTATACACAGGAATCCTTGAAAGTTTTAAGCACTGAAAGTCACACAATCAGATTTGTATGTTAGATAAATGGGTAACTCTGGCTGCAGAGTGAATAGTGGATTTATAGGAAGGAAACTCAGAGCCTAGAGTACCTGGAAAGACCAGTGGTGGTGGGCAGAGAAATCTTTCAGAGAGCAAATCTTACAGTAGGTGAAACCAACAGATGTGCCAACTTGTTTATTCCTCAGGACCTTTGAATTTGCTCTTCCTGCTGCCTCTCATGTTCTTTCTCCAACTCCCCACTAACACATTTTCCTATTCATAACCCTAAGTATCACCTCTGTAGATAAGTCTTTTGTGGCTTCTGACAGCCTAAGTGGTAATAAAACAAAGACAGTTCACTTAACTAACACATTTCACTCATTGTACAATTCTAGATAAAATGTTAACTTCTGTACACTCTTTATCCACTGTTTTATGTTTTCTTCAAAACATTCATCCTTAGTAGAAAACATGTTTCTCTCTTTTTTTTATTAAATTTTTAAATTTATTTTATGATAGTCACACACACACACAGAGAGAGAGAGAGAGAGAGAGAGAGGCAGAGACATAGGCAGAGGGAGAAGCAGGCTCCATGCACCGGGAGCCCGACGTGGGACTCGATCCGGAGTCTCCAGATCGCGCCCTGGGCCAAAGGCAGGCGCCAAACCGCTGCGCCACCCAGGGATCCCCTCTCTTTTGTTTTTAAAGATTTTATTTATTTATTCATCAGAAACACAGAAAGAGAGACATAGGCAGAGAGAGAAGCAGGCTTCATGCAGGGAGCCCCATGTGGGACTTGATCCCATGACCGTGGGATCATGTCCTAAGCCAAAGGCAGATGCTCAACCTCCGAGCCACCCAGGCATCCCCCTGTTTCTCTCTTGACAGATTTATTGTCTTCTCAATCCCAACTCCTCAACAAGAATATAAGCCACATGAAGGTAGTACTTAATCAGGACTATAATTATATTCCAGCACCTGGAAAAATCTCTGATATACAAATATTAAATACATATATAAATATAACAAATATATATGTTATATACATAAAGAATTTAATCTGTGTATATAGAGACACTTGCATGATAATACTATAGTAAACATCTTGTTTTGCTGTCAGGTGTTATGCACTACCTCCATTATGACCGTATTAAACACAATTCATATGCAAATAAATGTGGGACATTTGAAAAAAAATGAATGAATGATGACTGGATAATAAAGTTTAATAATGGGGACATGAAAAAGCAGAAGCACTCAAGTGGGACTCTTTGGATTCTAGTGTAGGGGACTGGGTATAAGAACATTTTATGAGAATACAATTTTTTACATATATATACATTTCTTAGATCAAGTTTATATACATCAAGCTTTTAATGGTGGTATCCAGCAAGTAGATGGTTGGATATAAGAAACTAAAATTCTGGAGCAATCTAGACTGAAGTCAGTATCATGGGATAGTGGCTGAATGTGGGCAATTACCTAAAGAAAATACGTAGAATAAAAATAAGACACTAGAAAACACCAATGTTGCTTGGAAAGGCAGAAGAAAAGTCTTTACGGGAGACTTTATCCCATCAGAGGGTAAGAGTCCAGCCAAAAGGATGTAGTTTTCTGGGAAGATAAGGAAATAGTGGGATCCAGAGAGAGGTTGTAGCCAACTTTGTCAAATACTACAAAGAGAGAATAAGAAAACAAAAGAAACACCCTGTACACACTGCAATTTGTGACATATATGTGCATATATGTAGATGAATAGCTGCTGATTGAACATTAGGAAGGTTTTGTTGTTTGTTTTGAAATTGAAATATATTTGTGCCAATCAGAATGTCTATATTCCTACTTTGGTTAGAGCAGGGACACTGGAGGGGTAAAGCTCGTCCCTTACCTACCAGCTGCCTAACCAGTATCATCAAATTTAATTCTCTGTGACTCAGTTATCACATTGGGAAAATGGAAAAGTATTACAGTACCTAACACATAGATTTATGAAATTAAATGAGGTAATATACAGGACACAATTACCACACAATAGATATTTGCTTTATGTGCAGAAGAGAATTTTCATGATCCCAATTGGTCATTTCTTTTTCCTATGATAATACACCCTGTTGCACAGAATATGAGCTCAAAGGTATCTTAGCAAAGCTACGGTGAAATGAGATGAGGAATCCTAGTTTGGGATCCCAAAGCTGATTTACAATTTTAACAAATGAAGTTACTTTCCTATTTCATCAAAATCACAACTCATCAAATTTAAGCAGGTCTGAATAATTTAGAGTTGCTAACAATTTCACAGGTCCTATATTAGAAAGGAGAAATTTCTAATTTTTGAAATGGTCAGTTTAATAACTCAGACTAACTCCATACATCTCCCATCTCTATTTAATTAATAGTCACAACATTACTTTTTCAAAATGTATTATCAAACTGAATTCTCAAATATAATTTCCATTTCAATTCCCTCTGGAGAGTAAAAGGAATGGGGACCTCAGGATGAAATTCCAAATTCCATGTTAAGTCCTTGACTCTCTTATTTGTCCAAAATATTAAGTTTGGCATTAATTTTCTTAATTCCCATGAATATCAATGATCTTAAACAGATATAACCTCCTAGTCTGAAGCACTGGTTTCTAGATATTTGTTTAATATGAAATGAACTGTTTTCATCTTTCATTTATATATTTTTAAATATGCCACTCTGCCCTTTCTCTTTAGCAATTATCCTCTTGCTTGAGTTTCTTTTTTCACAGAAACCGGCAGTAACTTGTGAATACATTTATTTTGTGATGCTGTGACCTTATGAACAGAATTTGTGTTTGACTAGTCTGTGGAGTCAAGGGTGATGCAGCTTATAACTCCATGCATTCTAGAATTTATAATCTATCAATCAGATGAGATAAACGATGTCTTGTGTTTTTTTCCAAAACATGTGCTTCTGTTTTAAAGATAAAATAGTCTGAAATTAAAAGAAAAAAGTGATGTGTTTATCAACAATAGGCAAATTATGGAAAGACCCCAAATGTCTGTTGAATGATGAAGGGATAAAGAAAGATGTGGTATATCTATACAATAGAATATTACTCAGCCGCCAAAAATCGTGAAATCTTGCCATTTGCAACAATGTGGATGGAGTTGGAGTATATTATGCTAAGTGAAATAAGTCAGTCAGAGAGTGACAATTATTATATGATCTCATTCATAAGTGGGATTTAGGAACAAGATGAACGAATATATGGGAGGGGTAAAAAAGAGAGAGGGAAATAAAACATGAGAAACTCCTAACTATACAGGACAAAGTAGAGGTTCATGGAGGGAGGTGGGTGGGAGATGAGCTGGATGGGTGATGGGGATTAAGGAGGGCACTTGTTATGATGAGCATTGGGCGTCGTATGTAAGGAATGAATAACTGAATTCTACTCTAGAAACCAATAATGCACTGAATGTTAACTACCTAGAATTTAAATAAATAAATATTTTAAAGTTCATGTGTATATTTATATTTGCATGCACATGTTTAAAATTGAATTTATGTATAATATCACCGTTGGCCAGCAAACTTTCAGGCATAAAAGAAATATAACTAGTTTTATGACTATTGTCTTACTATTAAATATTTATTTACTTTTCCATTTCTTTCTTGGTAGGTTTTACAAATTTCAGTGCTTGCTAAAAATTTTACATTCAGTCTATTCTTTTTTACAGGGGAAAGAAAAAGTTTAAATTCTTTATCTCATCTTTTGTCTTTGTTTAACCTCAGAGTTATTTAATTTTACTTTTTTAAAAGACTTTATTTATTCATGAGATACAGAGAGAGAGAGAGAGAAGCAGAGACACAGGCAGAGGGAGAAGCAGTTTCCCTGCAAGAAGCCCAATGTGGGACTTGATCCTAGAGCTGAAGGCATCCACCCAGGCATGCCTAATTTTACTTTTATTTTCTTTTCTGATCCTGATGTGTTCTCAAGTGCTCTTTTAAAATGTTATTTATTCCTAATTTTCCCCAGCCATTCTGAGGTCTAGTTTCTCTATCTTAGTGGCTGTTGGCCATTTTTAAAAAGGTTTAATCCAAGTGATCCAAGAGATTATCGCTTCTCAGAACCAGTGTGATTCTGAATGCATCTGTCTATCAAAGAGATAGAGAGTTTAGTGAGAATATATAGAAGATATAGAAATATAATCCACAGTTAAGAGAGGAAGCATGTGTTCTTTTAAATGCCCTCATCCTCAGTATTTCATTTTTTGTTTTTTCCAAACTAGATACCGATTAAGAATCCATGAGCACAAGGATTACTCACTCACTTAGCTGGACAACACTAAGTACTAATGGCTAACGAGAGGAAGCTACTCAGGTGAGCAAGTATTTTGCTTGTGATGCCATCTTATAATTACAGCAGGTATCAGGCAAGCTTCACTGGTCACAGTAGAGTGGTGGTTCCATATATACGTATATGCAAATATTTTTGCTGACTTGTAATAATTTAAAATTGATGGTTTCTTTTTCTCTGCCTCTGCACACATATAATAATAATTTATACATGAGAAAGGAGGTGACAAATTCAGAGATAGAGACTTACAGGGCTATTTGACTAGCCACATAATAATTTAATATTTATTATCCACTCAAACATTTTAAATGGATATGTATCTAACATCCACTGCTACCCTGGTACAAAACCTCTGTTCTCGCAGCATGGGCATCCAGGAGACTTGTACTCTGGTTACCAACTGCCTTGAAGCAAGTCACTTAACGTCTCCAAGACAGAATAGCTTCCTCTATAAAATAGTGGAGTTCAGAGAACATGTTAACCAAGAGTCAAGGGTGATTCGTGTAGCCAGACTCACTGCCTGACTACACTAAGTGAGCAGGCCCTGCCAGGTGCATTCACAGCCCTGCCAGATGAAATATCCCACATAACGTACTCTCAACAACATTTTTGAGAGACATAAGCTGGAATTGATCTCTAAAGTTATATCCAATATATCTTTAAAGTTATATCCAATTTTAAAATTGCATAAAAATAAGTTTTAAAGGTGTTTAGAGTAGACATTTCAGTTCTCTGCTAGTATCTCTTTGACCCTTACCACTTGGGTGTATGTTCTGAATTCTAGCTGATAATACCTTTGTTGGGACGCCTGGGTGGCTCAGCAGTTGAGCATCTGCCTTTGGCTCAGGGAGTGATCCCAGAGTCCCACATTGCGCCCCCTGCGGGAGTCTGCTTCTCCCTTTGACTGTGTCTCTGCCTCTCTCTCCTCTGTGTCTCTCATGAATAAAGAAAGAAATGAAATCTTTTAAAAAATAATAATACCTTTGTTGCTCTGCCCCAGCGATTTCTTCAATTTCCCTTAAGCAGTCCTGGTTGGTAACGAATGTCCCTGGAGTCATCTTTAAATCAAGGACTGATCCCACCCTTATGTGTCCCATGGGCAGATAGGGCAGTTAACTGTGAATTATGTGTTTTATACAATTTTCTGTGTCTTCTCAAAAGGATTGAACTCTAGTTTCTCCAATGCTAACATGCTTGACAATGTACCCTTGACAATTTACCTATCGTTCCCTGTCCCACTTTCTCACTGGGGTTTCTTAAGCTCATCTCCCAGATAATCTACTTCTATTCAAATCCATGCCTCAAAGTCAGCTCTTACAGGAATGCAAATGAGACAGTAATGTATCGGCTCTTAGTATTAAAAAGACTCAGAGAAGGGATGGATCTTTGTATTTGATCAAGCTGTCAGAAAAGATTCTCTGAATATGGAGCCTTGTTTCAGGGAATTGAAGGGGAAAGGAGAGAGAAGAACATTGGAAGACAGCCTGCTCTGTGCATGGGTGCCTTGAAATCACAGTGCAGATTTTACATCATGGAGAGACAGGAATCAAGCTGGAGGCATTTATCCATAGAACTCATGGACACTGAGACACAGAACTGATCTGATGATACAATAACACAAGAGTTGCTATACACCAAGGACCAAAAGATATTCTATCAGCATATATGTCAGAAACCACAGATACACTGTGCCTTCAAATATGTCCTAGGTGCTTATTAAACACTGGTCCAAGCATTGGAATTTCCTTAGTTTCATTGATAAGTATGAAACTTCCACCTGGTCAACCACCAAATTAGAAAATACCATGTAATTTCCAGTAAATGGAGAGATTTCCTTTCTATCTATATAAAAATAGCACCCAAGCATCTGGCTTTCCTAGAAATTACTCCAGCCGCAAGTTACAGAAACAAACTACTAAACACCAGGAGAATATAATTCCTTGAGCTCTTAGCTAAATATGCTCTCTCTCAGCAGCAAAGTATGAAAATCACGTAACAGTTACGGTTACAGTCATTAAAAAAAAGAAACACATTCTTTGCTTTATGTCCCATTTTATGCAATTGATTTATCAACTCTGCCTAGTGGTAAGATTATTCTTAAAATTACCAGTTGTGATATTTTTACTGTGATTGAATGGAAAATGATGGAAGTGGTAAAAAAAAAAAGACATTCATGTTCTGCATTTTTAATGCATCTAACTGTACTAGGAATACCAAGATCCCTACTTCATAAGTTCATATAAGCTCATATATAGATCTAAAATAAGTATTAACACACTCAACCTTATAAGAGAAGCACTATTAGATTGATTTCAAAGAGAAGGAAACTGAGGCTCAGAGAACATTAGTAACTTTCCCAGGATCATAGTAACTATGCTATGCAGAAATCAGATTCCAACCTAGGTTTTTCTGCCTGCAAAACAATGTTTCCCACTTACTACATTTTGGCAGAAGAAATCACCAATTAGAGGTTTTTGATGGGAACTTGGAAGATATGCATTACTTCACTATATGTGTAGGAGAAATGTGTAAATGAAATTATAGCTAGTGGTGCACTTTGTAGTAGATTTCACACACAAAAAACACATAACTTCAGAATTGAATTCATTTAGCCAAACCACATTGTAAAATAATCCTGCCAATAATTACCTAGAAACTCACAAGGATAGTCATCACACTAAACTAAAGCAGGGCTATATTCTAATCAAATAATCTTGATTTCTAGAATGACATTCCACCTTTGGTCCAGAGGAAAAAATCCTGGCAAATAGTTACCAAATTCCTATAGTACTTGATCTTATTTTTGTAATTGAGATTTTTGTTTGTAATATTTCATGCTTTATTAGGATGTTAATTTGGTCATATTAAGAAGATGTCAAGGTAAGCACATAGTTAAGTTAGAAGTTGACTGGAATATAAAACTATGAATTTTGGCTAGACACATGTCCCTCTATGTATATGATGAAGGCCACAGAGAAGTGGCACAGGTAGATATCATTTTCCTGCCATGTTCTAAATATATCGCATAGGCCTAAAAATGTGTTCTGAATGGTTACATTTTCTCTACCATATCATTTAGTAATCCTAATTCTAGGTATTTCTCTAAAAAAATTGAAATTAGGATCTCAAAGAAATATAAGCACATCATCACATTCACTGCAGCACTCATCATGATACCCAAAATGTGGAGACAACCCAAATGTCCATTGGTGGGCAAATGGATTTAAAAAAATGTGGTATATACATATCACAGAATAGATTTCAGTCTTGAAGAAAAATAAGGGAAGTTTGCTATTTGTGACAACATGATGAACCCTGAGGACATCATGCTAAGTGAAAGCAGCCAGTCACAGAAAGACAAATACTGCATGATTCCACTTGTGTACAGTATCTAAATTGGTCAAATTCACAGAATCCAGGGGAGGAATGCTGGCTGCTAGTGGCTGGAGGGAGAGGGAAATGCGAAGTTAGTTATTAATCAACAGGTATAAAGTTTCAGTGACTTAAGATGAACAAATTCAAACAAATCACCTGTATAATATTATACCTATAGTAAAAAATAACATAGTGCACGCTTAAATGTTAAAAAATGGTAGATCTCATGTTAAATGTGCTTTTTTCATGTTAAATATTCTTAACCATATTTCAATAAAAATAATAAAAAATGTGAAGGAATATCTAATATCTGTTAAGATATCAAACTGAGAGTCAAGAGATATGTATTCCAGACTCGGTTCGAACCTTACCTCTCCATTCAGTCTTTTTTTTTTTTTTTCCAATCAGCCTTGAGTAATGTTAATGCCCCCAAGAGATCTCAGAGGCCATCAAGTTCAGCACTCTCATTTTACAGTTGTTGTTGTTGTTGTTTTTAAATCTCCTAAGAGTGAAATTATAGACTCAAGGTACTAGAGACAACCAGTCAAATAAGTAGCCAGGCTAATAATACAGGGCTTCTGACTTCAAGAGCAGTGCTTTTTAAAAGTCATGGGCTGCATCCCCTTGTCTCCCCACTTATGATATGGTCTCAGCAACATGCTTCCAAAGTTTGATCCTAATATTCAATCATTCTGTGACATTCTCCTATCTGTAAGCTACAATAGTTGAAGCATGAGAGAAATCTGGAAGCATACATATTCATTTGAAGAAGTTAAAGTCATATTGTTATAAAGGAGTTTCGCTTAAAGAAGAAAAAATAGGTCAGCTTTGTATTAAAGCCAAGAATAGACACTTCTGTCATCAACAAGGCTGGGAGGGCAGGAAGAAGCGGTTTCAGAATCAGGCTTTTCGTGGAAATGTTGGCAAAGCCATAATTACTGTGGCGCTGGAGTCGGCTCCCCAAAGATGCTATATTTCAATCCCTTGAAGATATTAATTTACTTTTTGAAATGTTCATTGCTTAGATTAAGATTGGGTTTTTGAAATGTGTTCCCACATAATTTATGCAGGAGAAAAATATGCTCTTCCCCTGAAGTGCAGAATACTAATTTGAAAATGATCTATTTTCTATAATCATTTTACATTTCATTCCCCTACTGAAAAGTTAGGATCATGGTTATTTTTTTCTCTTTCATTTCCTGCATGAAGGTTTTTTATGCACTACAATTCAAGAATATTAGTCACACGATCCAGCTTTTATTAAAATTCTATTTCCTTTTCACTGTGAGAATGTAAGCCATATCGATCTGATGTAATATAGATATGTAGACAAAAAGACCTATGTCTTAAGATACCAATTTTCAACCATTGTCAAGTGGTTGGATTAATTTCCTGACATGCCTAGAAATATCAATGTTCTCCTAGGAAGTATGCTTTCTAAAGATATTCATTTTCGTCACTGTTGCTTTTCTCTTTTATCCATCTTTTTTTTTCTTTTAGCTTTTCTTTACCATCCTACTCAGTACTTGCAATTTTACAGTACTCTTCAAGACATTACCACAAACCAGCCAATTCCAAGTACTCATATGCTGCTTGCACTTATGGTAGTGGTGCTGGGGAGCAGACAAAGAGAATTTAAAGGAGGCATATAGCTCATCCTCAGGTAACTCAAGATCTCTTTCAATGATTAAGATGCTATTTGCAAGTATTTTAGGAAGTGAAGATCCAAGACGTAGTTTTATAAACACGGATAGATCCAAAACTTACTCTCTTTCAAATACTAAGATCTCTACTCATATAGCTCTTTGTTAGCTGTATTGGAAATGGTTCTAGGATTCACTTCATATTAAGCATGTGTACACATGTGTATACACACACACACACACGCTGATCATGGTAGCTATTCTCCAAGACAGCCCCCATGATCTTTTTCTCCTAGTATTCTTACCATGTCAATCCTCTCACTAACTCTAAAGTTAATCTCAGCAACTAATAGAATATTGTGAACATAATCCGTGACATCTGAGACTAATCATAGAAGACATTTCCTCTGCTGTGGGCTCTCTCTTGAATCACTCTGTGAAAAGGGAGCTGCTATACTGTGAGTCTTAAGCACTCTAAGTAAGCGACCCATGTCGGGGATACAGAGGGCTCCCTCCAATAGTCTGTCTGCGATCCAAGTGAAGTGAAGTAATTCATTCTAGAAGCAGATCCTTCAGCACCAGTCAATCCTTAGTGATTGCAGCCCTGGCTACCATTTTACCTCTAGTCTCATGAGAGACCTCATCCACCCAGTTAAGCCACTCCCATATTTCTGATCCACAGAAACTTTTATCTTTAATATTGTTTTAAACTACTAAATTTGTGGATAATTGGTTACACAGAACTGATAACTATTACAGAGCATTTTCTAGATTTTAAAATGTTATCTATTCTCTATTGACTTCTCATGAACAAAGATGAGGATCTTCTCTTTATCTTCTACATTCTGGAGTTTCACATTGACCTTCATAGATTGCTCTTTGTTTGAACTTCTCCTTTTATATTAGATACCCAAATATCTTTGTTCCTTTTCAGTATCTTTAATTTCATCTAATCAAATTTGTATTTTTAAAAAAATTGTATCCATCACAGTTATTTCAGATTTCCAACACTTTTTTTTCTTTTCCAAACATTTCTTAATATTGTATTTTCCCATTAATAGAAGAGTTTTTGACATTTATTTGTGGATATTCATTATATTATTTTCTTCTTGTACTCCTCACACTGTCTCTTTTACTTTCATGTTCTCTTTCTCTAGTTTGTTTATTATTGTTTCTTTCATGTTGAAACCTTATTCACACTATCTGAGCATCACTGAATTATTCAGATTTAAGGAAGAGACACTAAAAGCTGATTGGAAATTCTTATCACAAACACAGTTTGAGGAATGAAGATCCTCAGTGTAGAGAGATCAGATGGTCATTTTATATGGTATCACTATGTGGCAGCGTCTGTGAATCTTTTCTGTTGGACTGTTCCATTCTCAGATAAGAGCCTTCCAAAATCCTTTATGAGACAGGAGAGTTTAGCAGGGAGGGTTTCTGGATCTCAGCTTGGAAAAGGAGTGGGAGATGTCTTATTCACGATAGAAACTATTATTTTTTTCCTGTTTAGTAAGCTCCTGTGCCCTCAAGGCTACAAGTACAAATATGTTTTTATTCTACTGTGTTCATTTGTTTGTTTATAGAAGGTTTTATTTATTTATTTCAGAGAGACAAAGAGAGAGCATTAGTTCAGAGAGGGGTAGAGGGAGGGAGAAGTAGAGCCCTCACTGAGCAGGGAGCCCGACTATGGGTGCTCACTCCCAGGACCCCAGGATCATGATCTGAGCCAAAGGCAGAGGGTCAACTGACTGAGCCACCCAGATACCCCATTCCACCATGTTTAATGAGAAGTCCAGGCTACTCCACTTTGTGGTATCTCTAAACTTTAGAATAGCTCAAATAAAATATGTTGAATTTAAATTAATCTCTGCATGATTTCCACAAGATCTTGGCCTTGTTTAATGGGCTGCAACATCTGATATTCCCACCCAGGCCTCAGCTTTGCTATATTACTTCCATTTAAGTATCCTCACATACTTTTATTTTGTAAGATGTAGTGAACATATACCTTGGGCCATGGACTAGTATACTATATGAGGTATAGGTTGAAAAGTGTTAGTAAATAAAACCAGTGTAATGTGGACCTTACAACCTAGTGGGAAAGATATACATTAAAGTAAAGAAATAAAATTTATGATATTAGGTTGTAATAAATGCTAAAGGATATAAGACATATAGAACACAATGAAAGCATTATCTGATTGCATTTTTACACATAGCTTCAAATCATGCTACTAAAATGACTTGAGATTTTTTTTTAAGATTTTATTTACTTATTCATGAGACACACACACACACACACACACACACACACAGAGAGAGAGAGAGAGAGAGAGAGAGAGGCAGAGAAACAAGCAGAGGGAGAAGCAGGCTCCATGCAGGGAACCTGATGTGGGACTGCATCCCAGGTCTCCAGGATCATGCCCTGGGCTGAAGGCGGTGCTAAACTGCTGAGCCGCCCAGGCTGCCCAAGAATGTTTTTTTTTTAACAGCCATATCATGCTGATGACTGATACTATGCTAAAGGTAATCACTTAGGGTTCATATGTTTTTTTTTTCCACATAGTTGTTTAAGATAGTTATTAAATAACTCCTCTCCTTATATATTTGTGTAAATATGTTTGCTTTCATTGGTTTGCTTTTACCAAATGTGAACTTTTATTCTTTTTGTAAGGGAACATCTAATTTCCTATACTTTGAAATATATTTGAATTAACTTGAATCATTCTCCAAATATATTGGCCAAGTCTCCCAGAATTTTGCCATCTACAAACATGGTAAGTATACCGTCTAAGCATAACAAGTCATTGACAAGATGGAAGAAATCAGAGCAAAGCCACACACGTACTTCATCTGAGCTAACGTCATTTATCAACTTTAGGTTTTAATTTTTAGTTTTCTGTGTATCTTTGTTTTTGCTTCTCACAACTCTTTTTCTTTCCCACTTTATATATTTTGGAATCACAGACTACTTAAGAGTTATCTCAACCTGAGATGTTTAAGGACACAGTAGGTTGCAACTGGCCAGTTCTAATCGAGGCAAAAGAGGAAAATGAAAAGCACATTCTTCCTTCTTTTTGTCCGACATGCCTTTCATCACTTTCTATCTCCCAAAGTAGTACTGCACAAAAATCTCTGTGGTATAAGAATTCTGCTATAGGAACACTTATCCACATTCTCACCAGGCAAGCAGAAGCCTCCTTGAGAGCTAGCCCAGAAAATCAGCACTGTGCTTTTAACTCTGACTTTTGCAATATCTTTATAGACAAGAATGAATCTAATGAAGGGATGTACCATCTTCACTGCTTGAAAGGTATCCCTTCAAAAATCCTAGGCTCATTTGAACTCAAAGTGTTCTACTATTAGAGACGTTGAGAGTCCTCCAGCCAAGTGTTTACGAGTAGCTGTAATCCACTGCTAGATCCAACAACCCACCTCAAGAGGAGAAAGAGAGAAACAATTCAAAGAAAAGTAATCAGTACTAGGTGAGAAGTTACACAGATGAAGCAGACAAGAAAAAATGGGAACACATTTTGATTATATTTTAAAGTAGTGCCATTTAGTTTAGTTTGGTTTTATCTTATAGACATACAGTTCAATTTGAGTCTATTATTTTAGATAAAATAATGCTTGAGATGTTAATGAAAACTTATTTAAATTTCTTTGCAGCTTTTAAAAATAAAAAATGTGCATACTGAGAAATAAATATCTAATGATTAGTTTTCCCCTGCAGAATCTTAAAAAGCATTTTTCACTCGATTCTTAAATTGTTATGAATGCTAAAAATTAATTTTATTGAAACATTATTTCTGAGATAATAAAAATTTAGTTTTATGAGTTATCAACAAGAATGTTAATTAAAAATGTTTTTAAAATATTATGTTAGGAATCAGTCAGTACCTTTTTACTAACTTATGTCAATTTAAATTTTAGCTACAGATCTTCCTATTACCGACTCTCGAGAGAGACACAATATCATCTAAAGTTATACAGAATAGCAAAGGCATTGATCCTTGAAGACATGAGATCTGGGTTTGAACCTCGGTGGGACTTTTAATCAGGTGCATAACCTCTCAGAGCTTAGTTGCTGATCCTGTCTGATCCATTATAATTTTCATTCATGGTGCCATTGGGAAGTTGAAAGAGAAGATGATCCTATTATATAGTAGGTGCTCCAGAAATGCTGATTGAATTTGAGTTTCATTAAAAGGCAAGGCAAAAGCTCCTGTTTCTAAAATAATTTACTTGAGTACATTTTACTTCATTTGATCCTAAGATGAGAATATTCTGGGCTATAAGATATCACAGTTTGAAATCTGGTAGGAGGGGATCCCCGGGTGGCTCAGCGGTTTAGCACCTGCATTTGGCCCAGGGTGTGATCTTGGAGACCTGGGATCAAGTTCCACGTCGGGCTCCCTGCATGGAGCCTGCTTCTCCCTCTGCCTCTCTCTCTCTCTCTCTCTCTCTCTCTTTTTCTCTCTCGCTCATGAATAAATAAATAAAATCTTAAAAAAAACCTCTCTCTCTCTCATGAATAAATAAAATCTTAAAAAAAAGAAAACTGGTAGGAACTGTTCATCTTTCTCCCCCTCTCCTTCCTTCTATTTCTTTTCTCTGTACTTTAGACTGAAGAAGAGGGACACCATTGTAAGTGACAAGGCCTTCACTTAAATTTGAAGGAAAATATATTTTTGTTTAGCATGGACCAAATCAGAATATGAGAAAAAATAGAAATCTCATAAAGTCAGGAAAATATTTACCAAAAGGAAAAAAAAAAGGACCTAGAAAGATTGGAGTTAGAAACTCTTGATTACAGCTTAATAGAGAGCTTAATTACAGCTTTAAAGACAGAAAGAGCTTAATTCACAATTTGGAAAGCTATTCAATTACTTTGTAGTACCATTAAGTCACCAGATTCTGTAGGATTCCAAGTCTTAGTCATACCAAGTACTAAGATGGGTCTAAAGACCATGGGCTAAGTGAATGGCAAAACAAGTGATATATAACCTATTTTCCAGAAGTATAGAATGACTAAGAGAAAGACCAAGATACAAGATAAAGAGTCACAAATCTGTTATAAATTCTATAGTATTTATGAAGATTCTTGGCAAGAAAAGTGGGTTTAGGAAATGATAAATCCCAAATTAGGTGTTTATCAATAATTTTCAATATGTACATGCCAACTTCAATTTCTATGAAGACATTTTGAAAAGAAATAAGCAATGGGATTTTATTCTGGGAGTATGAAGCATGTGAGAGGATGTCATGTTTGTTGGAGGAGGTTTTGTTGTTTTTTATTGGTTGGTTTGTTTACTTGCACAATTGGTCAGTTAGGGCATAGATGCTTACCTCTGGATATTTGAGAATGGTATAATTTTAATATCAGACAGTCCCAACTTTTGCCTATGTGTTATGACATTGAAACATGTTTCTTTTTTTTTCTTTCCCCCCCTCTTTCTTCTTTATTTTACCTCCTTTTCCATCTACCCTTCTACATGTCCCTCTTCTACCAATTCCTCCATTTATATTTATTCTCCCAGATTAAAAAAATTAAATGTAAGAAAGTACTATCGCCCTCTGGTTGGAAAACATTACAGGAATTCAACAATATTATCCAGATACTATTGGATCCTATTTCCCATGCTTTAACAAGTTTGTAGTTACTGAAACATATACCATACAGCTAAATTCTATATTGAGACAAAAATAGAAATGCTCTGAGTTCTAACAATGGGCAATTAATGAGGATTTGAGTAGATTTAAGAAGTAGAAATTGAGTTTATTAGACAAATAATGGCTTTATTTAAAACTGTTATTTAACATTCAGGGAGACAGCATTGGGTGATAGAAAAGTTTAGAATTTTGACCTGCATCTCACAAATTGTGTCTTCATAGAAAAATTATGTTATATAATACGTCTGACTTAGAGTCTTAACTTAAAATGAGAGAAAAATGTAACTAGTGTGTTTCTTACTAGCTTTAAATAATAAACCATATGGAGTATCTCAGAAATTGATAGCCCAATACATGCCTGTTAATCATCATCTGTCCCAAAAGACAATTATGAAATTCATTCATTTTCTAAAAATATATCCATAATCTATCTGCTCCCGTAAAGCTGGTGCATCTTTTTTTTTTTAAAGCTGGTGAATCTTGATGATTGTTTTTCTTTGTAATATTATCATCATCTAACCATCCTTATATTTTGTTGTGAGATCATGGAAGACTCCAAAGAACTCATCTTCAAGCAAGAAGTTATAAAAAAAAATGAGGGAGTCATGAAATCACTTATTAAATTATAACAGGCATTTAAAGAAGTAGAATAAAATGCAATAGAAAACATTGTAATTCATTGGTTAACTGCTGTATCCTAAACTTTTTGTAGTAAGAATGAGAGATGAATTGGAGACTTTCAGATTAAAAGTAACCTTAACAGTTGTACAAAGGAGTTTTGGCAAGGTGGTAGGAAAGAGGTGGTTATTTAATGTTTTCAAAACTAAATAACATGATACACAAGTATAATTGGCAAGAATATTGATACTGGCACCCTAGAAAAGAATGAAATAATAGTTAAGAGATTCTTGCAGATGCAGGGTCATGAAATAATAAAAGACTTAGATTTAGGTGACGGTATTCAAGGTGAAGGAGGTAGGATAAATCTGAGTGACATTTCATTGAGGGAGAGAGACAGTGCTTGTGAATCATGACAGCAATTACCTTGACAGAACAGAACTATAGTGGCTGACCAGTTCAGGCTCACAGTGTTGTTATGTTGCATCGAGTGGGCAAGTAGTCTAGGGTGAGAGAGTCCCTCTGGGTTCAGAGAAGAAATGACAGGTATGAGAATTGCACTTCGGCAGTTTGATATTAAATCAGAGGTTGAGATAGTTTCCTATGTAAGGTTGATGCCAGGACACTAAAGTTTCTGAGGGATATACAAGAAAGGGTAGAAAGTTAACATATTTTGAAAACGGAGTACTGGGCTACCCCTTCAAGAGGAACAACCTTAAGAATCAGCTGTCATCAAATGTTTTTCATTTAAGAAGCACAATTTAAGAAGCACAATATCAATTTTTTTGTGAAAAGGTATCTATAGATCTTGAAAGACTGCAATGTTTCAAAAGCTACTATAGTAAAAAAAAATAGCTTGAGGAGAGGTTTATTCAGATTATGGTTTGTCTCTTTCTTTGTGTTTTGTCCAACAACCTAATATACATTTACCTCTCTGCTTTTATAAACCGAGTCTTCATAAATGCATGTTCTTTTTAAAAAAAAATTAAATTCAATTAGCCAACATATAGTACTAACTAAATGCATGTTCTTATTCAGCATTTAGTTGCTGATGAACTTTGTCTTTCTTAAGAAGTAAACTTGTAGGTGTATTTACCTTAGTTTAACTTTGTATAGATAGGGATGCCTGGGTGGCTCAGTGGTTGAGCATCTGCTTTAGGTTCAGGGTGTGATCCCAGGATACAGGATTGATTCCCACATCGGGCTCCCTGCAAGGAGTCTGCTTCTCCCTTTGCCTATGTCTCTGCCTCTCTCTCTGTGTTTCTCATGAATAAATAAATAAATCCTAAAAAAAAAAGCTTGTATAGATAGCTCTACACCAAGTTTAGAGTCTGGAGAGACTGTTAATAAGTACCTCTTGATAATAAGTCAGAAATATTTTATCTTACAGGAAACAACAATAACACACACACACACACACACACACACACACACACACAAACGAACCCTGTGCTTATCCCACCTCTTGGATAGCAAGCCAAATGTGTTCATAGATCAAAGTTCTGAGGAAGAAATTTCACTGCTCTGAAATGGTTAAGATTTATTTTGCACAAAATTCTGCTTTAAAAATATGCCAGCACTGCACGTGACAAGTCTGTGCCTTTTCTCCTTTTCTTGCTCTTAGGCTGACATGGTAATAGCTGTCAGGAAAACCAAAGAAAAACATAGCTGAAGGGAGGCCAAGTACTTCCAGCCAAGTTTTGTTAGGTCTAAATGTTACATAGGAGCATGAGCCTACATTCTATCTTACTTGCCTCTTCAGACACTGGGGAGTACAGAGAAAGCTGAGAAAACAGATCTGTCCTATTTTCTTGGTCACTACTACTGTCAGAGTTGAGACTAGACTCCTTTTGTGTCTTTTCCAAGTCACAATTCCCAAACAGTATGGTGCACTTGTCACCAACTAAAGAAAGTATAAGATAATGCAGGTTGTAGCTTGACTAGGAAATTGACAGAAATCTAGACTGTTTTTTCTCCACTATTTCAATTACCAGATGGGAAAATTTATATGGATTTATTATTTTTCAAGTTACAATACCTAGAATATTGCCAAGAAAAACAAATCTGATTTTCAATCATTCCAGGTAGAAGAGCCAACAATGTACCAAATTTCTGGAAGGCAGTATACCAATGTATATCAAGGACTTTAATAGTAATCATTTCTCTTCAATTACTTACTTTTAAGGTAGTCAATAATAATTATACTACATGGAAATTACTTGAAGGAAATAAGAAGACAGCTGTATGCCAATTTACCTGTATGTCTAGTCACTGCAATGGTATTTAAAATAGCCAGTGAGTAAGTGGCTTTTTCAGGGCACTAAATGAATCCTTGGCAGATAAGATAAAAACAATTTGCAAAACTCTGACTTCTTCCCTGCAGCCACTGTTACGTGATCTGTGTGTAACCAGGCTGCACAATGACAGATTCCTGGAAGAAATGTAACCTTGCAAACATAGATATATTTTTTTCTCACATAAAATATATACCTGTAAGGAAGACCTTCTTTTCCTTTCATAAAAACCCCAGCCTTAAAAAAAAAAAATCCCAGCCTCATAAGATCACAACCTCACATGAAAAAGTAGAAAGAAAAATACAGGCAAAATTATATTGCCTGAAAGAGCAAAGAGAAATGCCAAAGAAAGTATTTTTGAAGAAATCCTTTTAGATATTATATGAGATAATCTCCCTCACAAGACACAGATATTAAGATCAACAGAAAATAAAGGATTGAAATAAACTAATGTGATGTAAATTTGATTACAAGGTCTTTACAAGATTCTGAGTTAAAAATGCACATCAAAAAAAATTAAAAAAATGCACACCAACTTTGGAAATGTAAACATTCCTGCATCACTCTTTGAAATATTCATTATGTTTCCTTATGTACACCTTATTATTCCATAAAGTAGTCCATTTTTTTTTTAGATAAAGGCCATATCTAATAGGTCTTTGAGGCCTTAAAACATATACAAGTGAATGAGATTATGAGAGGCATCATTGCTGAGTGTCTTCTATCCTATTGAAAAAATAAGACCTTTACTTAGAAGCGGTTAAATTCTTGCTTGCATTCAGGGTATTATTCATGGAAATGTTAATTTTTGAGAAAAAAAGAAACCTAAGAAGTGATTTAATACAAATATATCTAATTTCACAGTTGAAGAAACAGAGGCCTTGAGAGGTCAAATGTTTTGCCTGAAGTTACACAATTATTGTTGCCCAACTAGTTAAGAATTAAGCTTTCTATCCCCCTATCTAATGCTTACTAACCCAAGTAATAATTCCTTCTTTTGCCCCTATAGATTCCTCTTTAATGAGACAGAACTTCTGCAAAATAGCCAAATTGTATCAGTATGATCAATTTTAATAGGAACACACTTAACATCATTTATCTGTATTACAGATTTCAGGTGGTAAATCTCACACTTGACAGTATTAAATGTGAAAGATATAGCCTTTAATCACGGATTTTTACTTGGGTAGATGGTGTTTGTATTGTTGTTGTTGTAAGAGTGATAGAGCTGCTAAAAGAAACAAAACAAACAAAAATTAAATCTAAATATAGGTTAATATCATTTTGAAGTCCCCCTAATGGGAAAACTGAAATCCATCCATCATATTTTACATGAAACCCATATTACTTGAATAAGTTCTGTGTTCAAATCTAGTCAACAAAATGGTATTTGGCAACGAGCACAAATCCCGTGAATATCAGCCATAATTTAAAAGTTCTAATGAATGAATAAACACTTCATCTTCTAAGAAGTATGTATTTTTGCCAAAATTTAAGAAGATATTCTAGCCTCATCAAGTACCCAAAACTACACGGACAAGATAACTGAATGTGCATGAAACAGAATTGCTTAAAGTTTGTATTGTTTTTCTATTCACCAGGCATTAATTCTAAAAGGGACAGTTCATATCCAAGTGACTATTAGCTTCGCTTATACACAGAGGATGGGAAAGAGATTTGGATTGGTGTCTCTGTTAAATTGTAGCAATTTTTCAACAGCAGTTATGCTTTTGTGTAAATTTAAATTAGATGGTATCTGCTTATAGATTATTAATCAAACAGAAATATTCAACTCAAGTTTTCCCTCATAATTAAACTTTTATTTTGCATAATATGCCATTTGCACTTCATCTACAGCTGCAATCTCATTGATATAAAAGAAATGTCAACTTCAAAGTTGCCATATCTTACAAATTATAAATTCAGCTTTGTGGATTAATGTTTTAAGTGGCCTACTCTTATGCTAATTAAATGTGAATGAACCATGCTTTAGAGGCAATCAAGCAGAAATCATTTCCCCAAAGATGCACAAGAATAGATTACCTGAACAATTTAATATGGCATTTCAATATATATATATATATATATATATATATATATATATATATATATATATATATAAATATATATATATCAACTAATATATTTAATAGGACTCCTATGTAAATAAAAGTTTCAGGAATATACCATTATGATTGTTCTTTTTCAAAATATATACTAATGAACCTGACATAGCTTATTAAAATTTGTATCTTTCATTTGAGAAAAAAAACTATCTCAGTTTTAGTTATTATTTTAGTAGTTTTAGTTATTAAAAAATACTGGGCATGAAGTTTGTACTTTTGTGATCGAGAAGTGAGCTCCTAACACACCTATCCAGACATAAGTAAAAGCGATAAATTTTTGATAAATACAAAAAGCAACTAGTTGAGGGCTTTAGATATTGAACAAAGAAGTGAGCTTCTAGAGGGGAATTAAGATGTGGGGAAGAAATGATCAGCATATAGTAGATCCCATTTTAAGGGTAAGGAGCCTTACCCTTAGGGAAGATGCCATTTCATCAGAGACAGACTAAAATGGTAACTGGTCAGAGGAACTAGGAGAAAGACTTGTGTAATATCAAGGGCTGCCCAAGAGTAAAGGGCAGGAAGGAGCGACTCAGGGGGAAATAAACCATTAATATGATGTGCAAACTCAGTCTAGCTTCCTAGTTGACCATTAGGTCACTAATGTGGAGAGCAAGGGATGGTGAAAAGAATGAAAGCAACTTACAAATGAGAATTAAACAACAACAACAACAAAAAAAAACAAAACAGGGAAGATGTGAGTTACTATACACTGCAGATGCGACAGTTTACTTGAGCTTATCAAGTAAATTGCCTGCTAAAATAAAAAAATATATATATAAGCAATTTTTGGGGGAAATAAAGAACAGAATCCAGAGCCTATACAACATAACACTCATAATACCCAAGATACAATCCAAATGACTAGATACAAAAAGAGCAAGAAAGTAACCCAATTCCAAGGCCAAAAGATAATCAACAAATGACAAATTGGATGGCTCAGAGGCTAGAATTATCAGATGAAGATGGTAAGTAGCTTTTATAATTATATTTTGTAAAGTAAGTGAAAATATATTCATAATGAATTGAAACAAAATCTCAGCAAGGATACACATAACATAAAAAAATAAGAGGAAATGTTAGAACTGAAATAAACATATCCAATAAAATCACTAAATAAGCATAATAGTAGAATGAAGATGACAGTGAAAAAGGCCATGGCACCTGAAAACCTATCAATAGATTTCATTAAATCAGAAGATGAGAGAAAAAAATATAAAACAAGCAAAAAATTGAACTGAGCCTGAGAAACAATCAGATAATGTGTACCGTTAAGTGTCACTCACAGGATATAGGGGGAAAAAAAAAAGAAGATCAAAGTAAGCCCAAATAGAAGAAAACACATATTAATGTTTAAAGCAAAAGCAACAAAAAGAAAAGATGCACACAATAGAGAAAATTAGTGATGCCAAAACTTGTTCAATGAAAATATTAATATCCAATATCCAAATATTCAACCAAAAACAGAGGTGACAAATTACCAGTATCAGAAATAAAAGGTCCTCCAGACATTTAAAGAATAATGAAATAATATTACAAACATGCCAAAAAATCAACATTTTAGATGTAATGAAAAATTCCTTGAAAGATAACTGTGAAAGATCAAAAAGAAATAGATAACCTGGATAGCCCTACATTAATTATACAAATTGAACACATAAATTTAAATAGTTAAGCATCTTATGCAAGGAAAATTATAGGTTCACATAACTCAATGGGTAAATTCTGCCAAACATTTAAGTAATAAATGAAATAATTCTACACAAACTTGTGCATAAAAGAGAACATTTCTCAACGTATTTTGTGACTTCAACTATACCTAGATAGCAAAAACAAAGATATAACAGTAAACAAATAACAACACACATACAAACTAATGGTGTACATAAACATATATATATATATATATAAATATACTTAACAAATTATTAACATATCAATCCTGGGGATATTCTCAAGAATGCAAAATTGATCTAATATTTAAAAATTAATCATTTGTAATTAATTATAATCCATCATGTTTATAAAATAAAGGATGATATCCATATAATCTTTTTGACAGAGAAAAAGCATTTGACAAAATTTAACATCATGATGAAAACTTTTAGTAAACTACAAATAGAAGAAAACGTTCCATCTGATAAATAGAATCTGTGAAAAATACTTATACAGCCCAAATCATATTTAATGATGAAATGCTAAACACTTTACTACTAAGATCAAACACAAGGAATGGATGTTTACTTTTACAATTTCTGTTCATTGCTATATTAGAAAATCTTGTCATTTTAATAAGGAAAGGAAAAAAATCATATAAAAGGAAGTACCATTGCCTTTATTTTCAGATTATGTGATTATCGACAAAAAAAATCCGTAGAGATCTTCAACAATTTTTATCATTGGTAATCTTAGCAAACTTGGCTATTAGGTTAATATTAAAAATCTATTTTTATATATTAGGAAGATCAAATTCAAAAAAAATAATTATGCTGAAAAGCACACAAAAGTAATATATATATAAATTAATTTAACAAAAGACGTGCAAAACTTGTACTCTCAAATCAAGAGAAAATTGCTGAAACGTTAACAAAGAAAAAAACTAAATAAATAGATATGCCATGTTCAGAGGCTAGAAAATTCAATACTCTTAGGCTGTCAACTCCCACAAATTGATTTATAAATTTACAGCAAACAAAATAAAAATTCCTGCAGATTTTTTGTTTTTTAGATTTTGAGAAGTGATTCTAAAATCTTATAAAAATGTTAATTAACTAGAATAGCTGAAATAATTTAAAAAATATTTTATTTATTTATTCATGAGAGACACAGCACACACACAGAGGCAGAGACACAGGCAGAGGGAGAAGCAGGCTCCATGTAGGGAGCCCGCCGTGGGACTCGATCCTGGGACTCCAGGGTCACACCCTGAGCCAAAGGCAGGAGCTAAACTGCTAAGCCACCCAGACATCCCAACTGAGATGATTTTTTAAAATAAAGTTAGAAGACTATTATTAGGGATCCATGAGTGGCTCAGCGGTTTGGCACCTGCCTTTGGCCTAGGGCGTGATCCTGGAGACCCAGGATCGAGTCCCACGTCAGGCTCCCTGTATGGAGCCTGCCCCCCCCTTCTCTCTCTGCGTCTCTCATGAATAAATGAATAAAATCTTTAAAAAAAGGAAGACTAATATTATTGATTCCAGTATTTATCATAAAGCTATAGTAATCGAGCCAGTGAATTGAAAAAAAAAAATCCCTAAGCCTCACTGAGATGTGACTGACAAAATCTATATGAATATATAGGTTGTACAACATGATTTCTTGAAGGTATACAATGTGATGAAATGATTAACACAATCAAGTTAATTAACACATGCCATCATTTCACATAGGTACCACTTTTTTGTGTGTAAGTACACTTAAAATCCATTCTTTTAGAAAATTTAAAGTATACAATATAGTATTATTTACTATATTCACCATGCTTTACACTAAATCTGTAGAATTTACTCATCTTATTACTGAATTTGTACACATTGACCAACATCTCAGTCCCCCTCCCACCACTCCAAACCCTGGCAACTATAATTCAACCCTCTGACTCTATGAATTCAAATCTTTTAGATTCCACATATTATTGTGATCATACAGTATTGTGTTTCTGTATCTGGCTTATTTTACTTATTATAATGTCTTTTGGATTCACTGATGTCATTACAAAAGGCATTGTTTGCTTTTTTCTCAATGGGTGAATAATATTTCTTTATATATGTGTACCACGTTTTTTTATCCATTCATCTGTGAAATATGCTGTTTCCGTATCTTGGCTACTGTAAATAATACTGCAATGAACATGGGAGTCCAGATATTCCTTTTTTTTTTTTTTTTTAAATTTTTATTTATTTATGATAGTCACACACAGAGAGAGAGAGGTAGAGACATAGGCAGAGGGAGAAGCAGGCTCCATGCACCGGGAGCCTGACGTGGGATTCGATCCCGGGTCTCCAGGATCGCGCCCTGGGCCAAAGGCAGGCGCCAAACCGCTGCGCCACCCAGGGATCCCACCAGATATTCCTTTGAGATACTGATTTTGTTTCCTTTGGTTATGTAACCAGAAGGGGGATTTCTGGATCAGATGGTAGTTTCATTTTTAATTTTTTGAGGAACTCCCATATTGTTTTCCATAATGACCATACCAATTGCATTCACCAACAATGTGCAAGGGTTCCATTTTCTCTACACCCTCACCAAAACTTGATATATCGTGTCTTTTTTTGTAACAGCCATCCTAACAATGTGAGTGATATCTCATTATGGATTCACTTTGTATTTCCCTACTAATGAGTGATGTTGAATGCCTTTTCATGAACCTGTTGTCCACTTCTATGTCTTAATTGGCAAAATGTCTGTATAAGCATAGACAAATAGATCAAGGGACAGAATGAAGAGTTCAGAAAAAGACATATGATTAAGTGATCCAGTCATCAAGATAATTCAATAAAATTGTTTTTCATGGTGCTGTATAGCTATATAGAAAACAAAATGGCCATTTATCCTTATCCCACACCATACATAAAAATTAAGTGGAGGTGCACCATAGACCAATTTAAAAAGCTAAATTCAAAATTTTAAAAGCTAAGATTATAAATCCTTTAAAAAACTTTAAAGAAAACATTTATAACTTCAGGGTGAATAATAATTTTGATAAAATGTACAAAATATCAAACTATAAAGAAAAACAAGATACTGAAATTGATCAAAATTACTATTTTTAAGATTTTTTTGTTTATTTATTTGAGACAGAGAGAGCATGAACAGTGGGGAGGAGCAGAGGGAGAAGGAGAAGCAGACTTCCTGCTGAGCAGAGAGCCTGCTACAGAGCTCTATCCCAGGTCCCTGAGATCATGAACCGAGCCAAAGGCAGATGTTTAGTCAACTAAGCCACCCAGGCACCGCTATCAAAATTATTTTTTAATTTTTAAATAATATTACCAAAAAGGCAGAAAGTTAGGCCATACAATGGGAGAGAATCTTTGTAAAACATTTATCTGGAAAGGGCTAATATAAGAAAAGAACTCTTACAATGCAATAATAGAAATAAAACATAATAAAGCCTGGACAAAAAAATATTTGAGGAGATATCTCACAAAAGAAGATATGTAGATGACCAATAACTATATGAAAAGATATTCAACATCATAGGTCATAAGGAAAATGCAAGTTCAAAGTACACTGTGGTACCAATGCAAATCCATTTAAAAAACTAAAATTAAAAAGACTGATAAATCCAAATGGTGGCAAGGATTTGAAGAAACTAGAATATATATAAACTGCTTTTATAAATGTAAATTGTACCACAGCTTCGGAAAACTAGTAGCTTTTCCTCTGTTTTTAAGTAGGTTCCAAGCCCAGCACGGAGCCCAAAGCGGGGCTTGAACTCACAATCCTGAGATCAAGACCTGAGGTGAGATTAAGAGTCAGATGCTTGGGATCCCTGGGTGGCGCAGCGGTTTGGCGCCTGCCTTTGGCCCAGGGCGCGATCCTGGAGACCCGGGATCGAATCCCACATCGGGCTCCCGGTGCATGGAGCCTGCTTCTCCCTCTGCCTGTGTCTCTGCCTCTCTCTCTCTCTCTCTGTGACTATCATAAATAAAATTTTTTTAAAAAAAGAGTCAGATGCTCAACTGAGTCACCTAGGTGCCCCTAGTAGTTTTTTTAAATTAAAAACCTATCAATGAATGAATTGATAAACTCCTACATACACAGACACATACAATGGGATGTAATTCAACCATAAAAAAAATAATGAAATATTGACTTTTGTGATGACATAAATGGAATTCAGGGGGATTATGCTAAGTGAAATAAGTCAGACAGTAAAAGACAAATACCCTGTGATCTATCTTATACATGGAAAAATAAAACAAAAACAAGCTCAAAGGTACAGATTGGTGGTTGCCAGAGGTGGGGTGGAAGGTGAGAGGAATAAGTAAAAGGGGTCAAAAGGTAAAAATATATTAAAAAAAAAAAAGAAAGAAAAATCTTGTTCGCTTATCAAGTCTTTTTGTCAAGTCTAATACTTAGTTTCTTTTATAAGAGCATCAGTAATAATACTGAGAGTTCTCAGTATTATTTATATTTATATAAATTAAATTTATATAAATATTATAAATATGTATAATATTTATGGAATATTTGCTATGAGCCCAACACTGTGCTAGGCATTACACATGCATTATCTTATTTGATCCTCACATGAACACAAAGGGACAGTTGCTGGCTAACAGACACATGAAAAGATGCTCAATATTACTGATCATCAGGGAAATATAAATCAAAACTACAAAGAGCTATCAACTCTCAACTGCCAGAATGGCTAAAATCAACAACACAAGAAACAACAAGGATTTGGAGAAAGGGTAAACCCTCTTGCACTGTTGGTGGAAATGCAAATGGTGCAGCCACTGTGGAAAAACAGTAC
Source organism: Nyctereutes procyonoides (assembly GCF_905146905.1). Lineage (NCBI taxonomy): Eukaryota > Metazoa > Chordata > Mammalia > Carnivora > Canidae > Nyctereutes > Nyctereutes procyonoides. The sequence goes on along the minus strand of NW_026575030.1, from coordinate 5,153,890 downwards.
GGAGTTTCCTCGAAAAGTTAAAAACAGAACTACTCTCTGATTCAGCAATTGCTGAAAGCCTGAGTAGGTCGCTGAACAGAATATATTAGCATCCAGGTTATCAGTGTCGTTTTAATTACAGTTAAACAGAACTGCCATTATATTTACTAGGGTGCCAGCGACTGAGAAAATATAAGATCTAACATTTTGTGATACTACCAACCTCTTTTGGTAGATAAGATTAGGGGATCAGGGGAGCTGCTTTTGCTTTGCGTGCTGTTTATCTTAACTGACCTCAGTCATAAATGATACGGGGGGGGGGGGGAGCATCACTCTAATCTGAGGCTTTGCAATATTCAAGGTAAATGACAATGAGAGAGACTCATCAGGAAAAAGAAGAGAATTAATTTTGTGCACAGTGAAAAGTGTTATAGTCTAGGCAACATTCTCATGCTTTACAGGATACATTCTGATTTGTTGAATAGATGAACATATGCAGGTAGAGACACTTGCATACATGTCTGTGGAGTAAAAAGGTATTTGGCAGAAATAATTAGGATACTGGCAAATATTCTGGCAAAGATGAATGGAACTCTTAGGATATTACTTATACCGTAGAATTTAAAGTGTCAACATTGGTTTGGTTAAACACTTTTTCCTGAGCTTCCGCTAACCTATAATTCTCTGCGCATGTATTTTTTTTATAAATGTTTTCTTAAAACATAGACTGTCAACCCAGTTAGATCTTGGTTAGACTTGGGATGCCTGGATGGTTCAGTGGTTAAGCATCTGCCTTCAGCACAGGGTGTGATCCCAGAATAGGATTGAGTCCCACATTGGGCTCCTTGTGAGGAGCTCCCTTCTCCCTCTGCCTCTCTCTCTCTGTGTTTCATGAATAAATAAATAAATCTTTTAAAAAAAAGATTTTGGTTAGATTTCACTTTGTTACCTTTGTTGTGATGTTTCAGCCTTTAGAATATGGGTAGTGAATCTAGAATTCATATTTGCTTCCTCTTCCAGATTTTATTTTATTTTATTTTTCTCTTCCAGATTTTAATTGCTTATAAATTATACAATTTTTATGAAAGCTATTTCTGTTACTGAAGTTATTGACAGATAGTAAAAAGGGCTCTGAAAAGAGTTCGGCAAATGATTTCAAAAGCTCTCCCTATGACTTGACCTTAGACTTTAGCCAGTATTTAAGCTGTGGTTGTCTAACTTCCTTCACATTAAGCGAACAATTTTAGAGCTACGGTCATCTCATTTATTCCACAAACACCATGGAAGTCTCTGAATCATGTGCCACTAAAATAAAAATGTATAATAATATTTGATTTCTATAAAACAATCGAATAGAGTAATCTATCAAAAGAGAAGCCACAGTTAGTTTGCACTTCATGGTTTTAAAGACTTCAGCTGGGAGCTCTCTAGTTATCAAATGCTTTTTTTTGTGAGTTCTCAAAAACCTATCATTTAAAGAACTCTTCATAGATTGTGGCCTACTATGTAGGAAATATAAGATGAATATTAGTTGGTCAAATGAATGAATGCCTACATTGGGGATGTCATTTTAAAAACTCTCTAATACTTCATATCCAACTTCTCAGGCTCTTTCTCACATCACCCATTTAATATACATTAATTTATTTTATTTAATAATCAGATCTACAATTTTATCTGAGTCTTTTTCCAGTCTGAGTTTCTTTTTGGTCTGTACATATTTGAGAATGTCTTATTTTTAGTTGCCCTAACTATAATTGTACAGAAGAATACTATTTAAACTTGAGTACATAAATCCCTGCCATGGTTCATGGAATCCATTCTTCTCTATTCATTCATTTAGACAACAAATACATAGAGTTTCTGAAATACACTTCCCTCTAGGCAACCCCTAATTTCTTAAAAATGAAATAAACACTAAAAGGAAAGATAGACTGTATCAGTGAATGATAAACATGGGTTTTCAAATCAGTAAAGAAGATAAACTTTTAAATACATGATGTAGTAGCTCATATATCTGAATGACCAAACTAAAAGTTGAAAAAAACATAAACCAATTCTCATAGTACATACCTCAGTAAATACACAATGATCCAGAAATCTAAAATGAAGCTGAAATTATTCAAGTACCTTTTAAAAGTGGTTTATATTGTTTTATACATCTAGAAATAAGAAATTCCCTAGGTCTAAGATTCCAAAAGCATTAAGGGAAAAGATCAATAGAATTGATTAAGGGAAAAGATCAATAGAATTGATTATATAACTGTTTAAACTCTAATACACGCCACAAACATATTTAACCAAAATATGACAAACTGGAACAAATATTTGCATCACAGAATAATAACTGTAACTTCTATCTCAGAAAATGTTTACAAATTATGTCACAGACAAAAATTTAATACACCTAATAGATAAAGGAGTTCAAGGAATTGAGGAGAATAATATCAACAAACTGAAAAATAAGTGGACACGAGATAAGAACAGAAAGTTTAGAGAAAGATTAGAGATATCCTCTAAGCATATGAAAAGATGCTCAAGTTGCTCATAATTAGGACAAGGCAATTAAAGCTACAGTAAGAAACATTTTTTTTTTCCAGTGAGAGAACAACCAAAATTCTGTGTTGGACATCTTGGTAAGCTTATGGGAAGACAGGCACTTTTCCTCCATAACTGTTGGAAATGCAACGTGGAATGGAATTAGACATTTCTCAAATAAATTGTGTATGTGTTTATTTCTTGGCCAAGTAAACATATATTTCTGAATCTAAAAAACATGAAGCAAAATATGAGATAATACATAATTTATAGAGCCCTGCTCTAGAGTAGGCTAACAGAGCTTTTTGCAAAATGGAAGGGTTTTATTCTGCACTATGCTTTACAGTATCCATAGTGACATGTGGCCACTGAGCGCTTGAAATGTGACTACTACAAGGGAGGTATTGACTTTTTTACATTTATTTAATTTAAATAGCCACATATGGATAGCATCTACTGTATTTCACAGCACAGGTAACCTGACATTTTCCAAAACAATGTTGCCATTTTGTTTCTTGAAATTATGTGTAGCCTGGGTGATACTTGGCTCTTCCTACTACACTATAATCTTGGAGGGCGGAGATGACATTTGCTTTGTTCACTGCTCTCATCCTAAGGCCTAGCACAAGATTTGGCACAACATAGACATGTGATAGATATTTGCCAAATGAAATCTAGGAGGCCAGTGATAAAAGCATTCAATGGTCACACAGTCAGGGAAATGATGAACAAAACCGGTTTTCTCAATGACTTTTATGTATTAATATGAACATTGTGAATTTTCAAAATGGGTTGTCAATTACAACATTCCTAAAATATCAGCGGCCTTTGTATTTTGTGCTTGTTCCAGAATATTTATTAACATTTCACTGAACACAAATCCTTCATGAACTGCAACTTGAGAAATGCTATTCTTGGTCTTATACTAGAGGAACAAAAGTAGTTCTTGCAACTCATAGATTTTCTAATCCAGTTCCAGGCTCAAAGTCAAAACTTCATAATGGTAAACAGTGTGCGTGCGTGCGTGTGTGTGTGTGTGTGTATGTGGGATAGGCTCTATTAAAGTCAAAAATAGATTAAAAAATACTTTGAGAAGAACTCTAATATGGTAAAAAATAATAGCATGTTTCAGAATTAAAGCAGTTTTGAAACCACTGACTTGGGAAACCTCATACATAAGGCTGTGGCAGGGGTTGGTTGCTGGAAAATAATTCAGTTATTCAATACGTTTGACAAAACTTCCACTTCATAGATTAATAGCAAAAATATTAGGAGACTAGCAAAGACCAATTATTATTTAGGTATTTTCTCTTTTTTTGCTTGGGGAAATTTTTCTCCTCAGATGCAAGAAGCATCTGCTAATGTTTATCATTCTCCATATTTCATTACTCTTCTTCTTCTCTCTGCCGTATAGCTTAGACTGACCAGGTGAAATGTTGCATTCTCATCATTATGGAGTAGAAATATACAAAAATGAAGATTAAGGATGGCTGCAAATTCTGTGTCACTTTCTCATTGAAAGGCAATGCCTATACCTCTATACCTTGAATCTAAATAGGCCCTGTGACCACTTTGAGCAGTGGAATATAGTAGAAATGTTGCTACTAGCTTTGCTCCCCAGCCCTAATGCACTATCAGTTTCCTGTCTGTTGGGCCACTCTCTATGGAAGCCCTGAACCACCAATTAAGAAACCCAACTGCTATGAGACCAATGTTTTAGAGGCCATGTGGGGTGTCCCAGTAGTCCCAGATGAACTCAACCTCCCAGCCATCTACAATAAGGTACCACCCTCTTCTAATGACTATCTAATGACTAAGGTACCATCCTCTTCTAATGACTATCTCCTGACACCAGGAGAAGCCTTCTCAAACTTTCCAATCCAGCACATTTGCAACTACTGTCAAGTAACCGCTGTTGATGTCCAATGGAAGGATAATTTCCTTCCTCAAATTCCTAACCCATAAAACTGTGATATATAATGCAATCCCATTGTTTTATGCTAGTAAATTTGGAGTTAGTTTTGTTATCAACAATTGGAATAGAATGAAATAATTCTGAGTGCAAATGATTCTAAAAGGGCCAAGAAGGAATTAATTTCCTAGCAGTCCTGACAGCAGAGAGGGCTAAGAGGAAAATCACTTTGTTTGATATGTGATCTGGAACATGTAAAACCTAATGCAAATATTCAGTGTTCTATTTCCCCATTCTTTGTTTGTTGGGCTTAAACCTCTCTTCTATTTAAGTTCAGTTACACAAGCTTTCTGAGACTCAGTCTCTTATTCATAAAAATAGAGATTACAGTGTCTGATAATCTCAGAGAACTTCAAGATAATAAATAACTTAACTACAAAGGAGAAAGAATGAGAGAGAGAAATGTTAATGGCCTAATACACAGCAGTCATGGATCAGCTGAATTCCCCATTGTAGACTGGTAACAGCAGGACAGGCTTGGCATCAGGAGACTGAGTAATATTAACCATGAGATATTAGATAAACCATTGACATCTCTAAGGAGTTCTGTTACAATTTTAGAATGAGGAAGATTGGGACATTATTTGCTAATCTCACTGGGTAATTTTATTGGGATTCAAGTATGTCAATTGCTATTAACAGTTGATAAAATTAAAAAGTACAAGAAAATATGAAATATTAATTTTTACCATCAAAGATGATGAGTCTATCATTTTCCTGGACCCAAACCTTTAGATCCATGTTTTAGCTTCAAGTCATTGTGATTTGTGGTGAGCACAATGGTAATTCCTATAGAAAATATACTTGTTCCTTAAATTCCACTTCCTCTTAGTCACTTTGGAAGTCAGCTTCTGGTTTCACAGTAACATTCAGGCACAATTCACTACTAAATGCCTATCCTCAAATAATCAGATGGCCTTGCTCAACTTTCTAGAAACTTCTAGCACTGCTGAGTAAAATTAATTCTAAGTAATGTGGTCATTTGTGGGTATCATTGGGAACTCTGTTCTTATCATATCTTCAGTTCTGTATAGGTCAGTGGTTTGTCAATTCTGTTTAGCAGAGCATTATTTTATATAACAGTTTAGTAGTATTTGCATCTCTAAGCAAGAAGGTTGGTGGTGAAAAGATCAGATTGGAAATTAGGAACCTGGGCTCTAGTTGTGACTCAAGGACATTTTTGTTATATGACCTTAAGGAAATTACTAACTCCTTGAGCTTTAATTTCTTCATCTACAGAATGGTGATAATAAGCTCTGATTCACTGGCCCATTACTAAGTAAAATGACATAATGCATATAACAGTATTAGGAGAATACTTAAGAGGCCTGCAAAGGAAACACACTTTACTACTATGACTACTTATTATTTTTGAGTCAAATTTTTTCTGCAGCTGAGTTGGGCACAGTGATTACAGAGATACGATGCATGAGCAATCCGCTTTTTTTCTAAGAAGATCTAAGGTCCAGCACTTTAAAACATAAGCCTCAGTTATGGTCCTCATGTTTCTCTCGGGTGATTAAACGTATAGCAAATAAGAACTGAGGTTCTACAATCAATCGCCTGCATGCACATCTTTACCACTTCCCAGAAATTTGACTTTGATCAAGAGATTTTAACTTCTTTGGGTGTCATTTTCCTTATCTGCACATGGATATTTGTTCAACAGAGGTTTGTGGAGGACTCCTCAGGGCTGGGTGGCAGGGAGAGAGAGATGAGGGGAGAAGTGACAGCATAAATGTAAAAACAGAGGAGGTAAATTGTTAATAGTCAGTGATTCTGGGTTAAGGATATACAGAGGACGGTTTATTTCAGTTTTCTCTCTGTAGGTCAGAAATTGTTTACAAATAAAAATTTTTAAAAAGAAAAAAAAGAGGGGCAAATTCATATGCCATGTGTGGATGGAGCCTGAGACTGTGTCAGCAGCAGTGTGAGTATCTGGGAACTTCTGCTTTCACTTTGCTACATGATTGGAATCATTCATTAGAACCACAGAAAGACTCAGTAGGGTTGAGGAATGTTAACTAAGGCTTATTGCAGATTAAAAATGTTTTTTTATCCTTAGCATTTCTCTTATAATATTTTTAAAAACCCGTCTGGTCTCAGAACTTCTAACATGAAACAGGTAGTCAACAAATGTTTGTGTTTTTCTTTTTCCCAAATAAATACACATGACTGATAGGAATCATTTGCTTTTGGGGGTCAATTATTATATCCACATGAATATGCTTTACTGTGGTGTTCCTCAAAGCCTGAGTTCTGGAAAGTTTGCATCAAAAGGAGGTGGCTACACTATATAGTGGGCAAGACCATAGACTGTACAATAAAACAGACAATTCAAATCCCAGCCCTGCTGGTTATTAGCATGTCAGTGGGTAAATAACTCTACCTCCACTTGTCTCATAAGATACAGATAACAAAATGTAGTGTCTCATGATTTTAAAGAAGTTAACATTTATAAAATATTCATAACAGGGGCACCTGGGTGGCTCAGTAGGTTAAGTGTCTAACTCTTGATTTTGGCTCAGGTCACGACCTCAGTCAGGGTTATGAGGTTGGACTCTATGCTGGGCATTGACCCTGCTTAAGATGCTCTCTCTCCCTCTCCTTCTGCCTCTTCTCTTTCTCTATCTCTCCTTCTCTTTCTAAAAATAAATAAACAAATAAATAAAATACTCATAACAGTGTCTGGCATGTAATAAATACTTATGTAAGTGTTAGAAGAAACAAACATTACCTCAGGGAAGAAGAGCTTGAGACAATGCTGGTTTCTGGGTCCCACTCGTGACTAGACGAATCAGAATCTACTGAGCCTGTGACATTTTAACAAGCTCTCCAGATAATTCTTAAAGACATTGGAGTTTGAAAGTCACTGCGTTGGTTATAAGGAGGCTTGATGAACAGATTCCTCAGGGGCCGCTGATATAGTACAACTTTACTTTTTATGTCAGTGTCTTAGGTCTGAAAAATCCTCAAATCCTTATGGGAGATTTCTCCCCAAATCAAATTAAATGGACCAATAAAGCACACTTCTGGAATGATTAGCATCTCAAATCACAGTTCTGAGTATGCATGTTTCTTGGACTTGTTTTTACCAGGTGGTTTCCCTTCTTTGATCTGTTTCCCAAGGATAAATGTGCTCACTATCCACATCTCTGCTTGTCTGATGACTAGATATAACCTTCTCACTAAATTACTCCGGAAAGACTCTGTGCCTGGTTGGAAGGAAGCTTTTATAGGAAATGCCAATTAAACATGACAGTTTTCAGTGGTTTGTTTCTTCCCCAGAAGGGAATTTAGAATTGTAAAAAAAAAAAAAAAAAAAAAAAAAAAAGTTGCTGCTTTCCATATTTATTTTGTCATTGGCATCATGTCTACAGTTAAACTAAATGTCCCAATGAAATGCAAAAAATGGGACCATAATTGAGGACAGTTTTTAATGTTAAAAGTAGCAAAACCCCACAGAAGCCAAAGGCCCTGGCTTCAGTGGCTATTTAATTAAAGGGAAGTGCTAGAGCTATACTCTCAGCTTTTGTTGTCACCAAACGCAGTCACATTCTGACATACTGAGGGTTATGGAATGTGGAGGTAGGCACAATTTGGCCTATATTAATGATAATGATGATGATAATGATCAATGTCAGTCAGTGGTTAAAATTATATATTTTTAAATATTATGTCAGTTATGAACTTCATCTATAAAAATAGTGAATGTCTATTTCAGGTCCCTTTTGAGGCTTAAGGGTCACAAAGTCACTGCCTCTCAGGGGAGAGAGTAAAAAACACCTATTAATAGCAAATGGGAACTAGACCAGTTGTCAGAATCTGGCAGATTTATATTAATGAGCACAACTGTAAAGTGAAGATCTCTAAATTTTTATTGCTGGAGTGCTAGCCCTGCCTGACATCAGTCAGCATTCTAACATTTTTGCTTTCTTGGGAATGTGACTAACAAATTCTGCTTAAATTATCTCCAAAGGATGATGCCAGCCTTTTTCCAGACTCTAACATAGCACTGAGACATAGCTTAAGCAATAATCAGTATACTTTCAGTATGTTGTTATTATAGATGGAATTCTAGTTCCACTCTCCTTTTTACCTTCTTTTCTGCCAATGGCAACATGAAACAGTCATGCCTAACATGGACCAGTTGTTTCCCATAAGACCCAAAGTTACCTGTAAAGCTTTCCAAATATAGTTAAAAAAAACCTCATAATACTGTTAAATTTTGGTCTCATTAATAATGAAGTAATTTCTTTAAAGGTTCTGTCAAACCAAAAGCCTTATTGCTAAACTTTTAGATCCCTTGAGAAATATCCTCCTCAAGTGCTGAATTAAAAACAATGAATCTGTTTGATGGTTCTTATATAGTCCAAATAACTGTGATTCTGTCCCATGAACACTACAAGAATCTTCATCTACACATATTCACACATACATAAAGAGAGAAGGGATATAGATGGTGTCTGTGCATGTACAAGTATACATTTCACATTATAATTTTGGCAGGTCAATTTGAAAAATTTAAAGAATATAACTTTTTCCCTGATAATTCTAACCTGAGGAAATGTATCCATAGAGAGGATGCATCAGAAGAATAAAAGAGATTGGAAAATGTGGCTAATTAAAGGCACATAATATCTTGCACCTGTATTTGTTCCACAAAACTAATGAAAGAAATATTTGTGGGTGCATAAGCTATGGTAAGTCTTTAACATCCTTATAAAACAAACACATTTATTGTTAATGTTTTAATCTCGATAAAATTTAGAGATCTCTATAGCAACCCAGGTGCTGTATTACGTTCGTTGATCTGTGAATATATCAAGCTTTTTAAAGATTATAATATATAATACTGTAATTAGACAGCTTTGGTTTATTCACACAATAGCTGGGGATGAAATACTTTCTATTTAAATTTAGTGGTAATGATTGTCAGGAGAAGAATGGCCCCTAACAATTTGGTTTGGAATGGTGAAAATGATTTATATCCCCACTTGGGAGTGCACATTTTTACTTTATAAAATGTGTATACACACATACATGCATATAGGCATGTGCATACAAAGATTTTGGAAGAAAATACACCAAAACTGTTTGGGCGCTCTTTTTTGGGTTTTGAGATTAGGAGTGATTGTTGTTTTCTTCTTTCTAAATGTTTCTCCATTTTTTTTTACATCTTCCATAATAAAAACCGAGTTCTTCTAAAATGAAAAACAACAATAACAACAAAGAACGCTACAGGTGTATTTTTTTTTTTTTTTTTTTTTACAGATCTTTTTTAACAAAAGAGGGCTCAGCCTTCTTAGGCAGCGTCTTTGTGCTTAAGGGAGGGCAAAGTGACACCATGTCAGTGCCTGTTTTCAGTGCACTGCTATTCCTAGCATATTTCTACACATTGTATATTGGATAAAACATTCTGGCAACATTCAAGGCGATGTAGGGACTGAAGGCTTTGAAACTTTTTGCATTCCATTGACTCATATTTAATGTCTCAATGGATCTAATTATTTTCTTCCTTAGTGAGTTGAGTAAAAAGAACCAGGCTAAGAGTACAATGACATTGGAGCTAGTCTGGCTTCCTCAAACATTAAGTAGGTGTGTGAGTGTCAAGGGCAAGGGATTGACTCTGAACCTCAGCATCCTAATTCACTCTGTGGGTGACACCCACCAACCCCCCTCTCAGCTGGCGGGACTCAGCAAGTCACAAAGGACACGTGAAATGCTTCAATAACAGCAAAGAATGATACAAGGCAGTGTGTGAGATGAAGGAAATTTTTGTCCTGTTATTTTATGTTTATCTGTTTACTGAAGTTATTTAAAGCCTTTGGTCATGGAGAAAAGCACTGTATCCATATCTGTATTTTGGTTAATAAGTATGCTTAAAAGAAAAGCATTTCTAAATCTGTGCTTTTAACAAAAGAACTTTATCTTCAGAACTTTTTCTCCTTCAATACTTTTCTGTTAGGAGATTAGAATAATGACACTGCAACATTAACTCAGGGACAGATATTTGTCATGTATTTGAAGATGACAAAGCAAAATGGCAGATGGAGAAGTGATATCTTTAGGAGGAAATCCCTATATTAGATTCTGAAGTTCAATTGAAAGGTCAGCAGGGAGGGAGAATTGTAGGCAGATTCTATGTGTCATCTGAAGTATAGATTCCATTTGAAATACCAGAATATTTGATACCAGAAGCTCCGATCAAATATTTTACTCTTGAAATACATGTAACATGTCTAATACAGTAAAGAATGACTTTTTACAAGTTTAACATTGAAACTGTTGGGCCAGTTTACATAAATGTAGATTTAGGATTTTCCTCCTTTATTCTATTTTGACTATTCTGAATTCATGGGAATATTTTAAGGGCTTCTGCTTATTTTGGCTCTGCAGATGTAGTCTTAGAGCTTCATTTATTGCTCAGTTTCTATCAACTAACCAATGATGAATGTGGCTTGCATAAAATAAGAAACCAGCAGGCATGAAAGACAAGAGTTTTCCAGTTGTCGTGATTTCTCTGCAGGCAAAAAGACACTTCAGAAAGTAACACTTCAATGTCAGAAGAAATATATTAAATAAAATTTTCTCCTCAGACGATTGACTTCAGTCTATTTCCCATGCATCATTGTAATTTCAACTTCTATAAGCCTGATTTATTTATTTTTATAAGCCTGATTTAAACAGAATTTGGTGATATGAAAATTTGTTTTCTGGGCAGCCCGGGTGGCTCAGCGGTTTAGCGCCATCTTTGTCCCAAGGCCTGATCCTGGAGACCCGGGATCGAGTCCCACGTCAGGCTCCCTACATGGAGCCTGCTTCTCCCTCTGCCTCTGTCTCTGCCTCTGTCTCTCTCTCTCATTATGTGTGTCTCTATGAATAAATAAGTGTTAAAAGTCTTAAATTTTTTTGTTTTCTGATTATTTGAAGTTATTTTATTTTGAATAATTAGTGGTCACACATGGTACATTATTATCTTATTTCAAATTAATATTGGTTCCTATTTGTAATTCATGGCAATCATAATCATAAATAGAGTTGAGATCATGAGCCAATGTCAGTTAAATTATTTAGGTTTTCCCTGATTTCTGACTCAGATGACTTCACAGTGTATCCTGCCTGAGCAGGTTTCTATATAGTCTGTAGTCTGCATATAGGGATGGCTATGAATGTATATTAATAGTGGTCCATGCCAGATATAATTACTTCTGTTAAGTAATTTCATCAGGTTTTAGTGTAGTTCCCTACTGATCACTTACTCTTGGATCATGTAACTGTTGTACCAAATAAACCAAAAAATATCCTATAAATCATATGGACATGATATAAGTATATTTTAAAATAAATCAATGCAATCTCCTATTAATGAACTCTGTATTAATACTTCTCCCTCTCAAAGGATAATTAATATTTGTATATATCTCATTAAGTATAAATTAATTTTCAAAACCACTAACACTTTGCCATTTTAAAGCTTAGGGTACTGTATTATATTTCTTCAAAATCAATGAAATACATTCATCCTACTAAACAAATAGATTAGTGGTTTTGAGTTCAGTCTCTGAAAGCCGTCTACCTAGGTCAAAACCTGGTTCTATCAATTAGTAGCCATTTGAATTTATTTACTTCATATCTCTTAACATTGTTTCTCTTTTGTTATTTATAAACTAAAGGTTAGTGAAAGAACATGCCTCATATAGTTATTGCAAAGGACAAGCAATATAGTACAAAAAGATGACTTAGAATATTACTTGAACACAGCTACCCAAGGAAGAATCTTTGTTTATGGTATGGACAGTAGAAAGAAATTAAGGAAGACTGCTGAATACCCATATGGAAGTAATATGCTAAGGAAAAAGAAACACAGATTAAGAAAGGATTAGAATGCCACAAAAGGATTAATGGGATTTCATTAGCCAATGTGGCCAGTGCAGAGTCAATTTATTCTGGTAATGCTTACTCTAGGTGACAAGGAAATGTTGCTAATAAATAGATACCACAATGGAACAAATAGAATAATGGTGTCTCACACATTCTTCAGAAACAATATATAACAACAAGGAAAAAACAAAACTTGTGTATAATTAAAAGATTAAAAAAATCACCTCTCTGAAGAAAGAAGAGGAAGAGAGGAGGAAAAGGAGGTGAATAAAGAAAAAAGACCAAATCCTGGAGAACTATCTCATGTTTTTACAGCAAACCTCTGTCAGGAGTAAAGATGGGCAAGAGAGAAAATGAGTGCCAGTAGCAGGTATAAAATTAGCTAATAATTGCTGCCAAAGAGAGACAGGAAAGAAAAAAAAAAGAGTTCCTTCTTAGTGTACAAAGATCAAAAAAGAGTCATGGCAGCTTGAGAATACTTCTACAGGAAAGGACATGCCATTTGAAATTGCAATGTAGAAGCAATACTTCTGGGAAAGAAGAAGATAAAGAGGAAAGGAGAGATACTTTTAGAAATTAGTTATGAAGTAAAAAATAAGCAAATGGGGAATTTAGGGTCCTACTGTGAAAAAGAAAAGCAACAAATTAGAGGTTACGTATAATCCCTCTCTTTCTCAAAATCAGAAACAAAAATAAAACAAAAGTAAAGAAATATGAGAGTACCACTGAATATTGAGTGTTATATAAAACCAAAAATTTTCCAAATGACTACATGCAAACTATAGATATCTACACAACAAAATTATAATATAGCAGAAAATAAGAACAAAGGCATTTAAGAAGATGAAATCCCACTTCCTCATATGAAACTGCAAAATTAACCACACACACACACAAACCTAAAACTCCACATTTCAAAATGATTTGAACAATTGACAATGTGAAAAAAGCACCCTAACTGAGAAATTGAAACATAAAACAATAATCAGACAATAAATGGAAGAAATGTTTAGGAAGAAAGGTAGCTGATTAATCTAGAAATAAGTGGAAGAAAAAGACAAAAATCATCTTCAGATCTGTATATTAATTTTTAAGAAATGTCAATGGAGAAAAGAGTCAAATGAAAATCCAGTAAGGGATTGAAGGAAAGGAGAAAATATGTCAACAAAGTGAAATTGAGATAAAAAGATCAAGAGAATATAGCTGAAAAAGGAAATCAGGCAAAAAAATATGGAATACTACTACTATTTAAAGCTGAAATCCAAGAAAACATTTTAGAAAATAGATCTGCATTTGCATACTGAAAGGGGGCACTGTATATCTGGAAAAACTGATTGAGAATGAGCAATTGCAAGACATATACAAATAATTGTATGGGACTTCATTGATAAAGAAAATATCCTTGATGACCTCAAGGGTTTTTAGATCATATAGTTTATAAGAGCAAAGGAGTTAACCCAGAGATCATATTTCTCCAAAAGGTGTAAAGTAAGGTAACGGTAGAGGAAAATTAAAAAACAAAACAAAACCTCTTAGAACAAAATATATATTAAACATGAAATTTGTATAATATAGTAAAGGGGGCATCTCAAATAACCAGTGGAAGACAGACTTTTTAATAGTTTAAAACAACCGTGCAGTCATTTGTCAAAAAAGATCAGCATAGACCGATACCTCATAATATACACAAGGATAAATTTCAAATGGTTAGAGGTCTAAATGTAAAAAATGAAACCATGTTGTAAGACATGTGTGAATTCTGCTATAACCTGTGACATGTTTGTTCTATTTATATGGGAAGGTTTTGAAACTAAGGTTCAAAATCCAAATACTATAAAAGAAAACTTGGATAAATGTGACATAAAAAATAATTGCCATAAATACATTCAAAAGACAACTGAAAACTGAGTGCAAATATTTGTACACTATATTACAGATAGATGTTTAATATCATATAATAATCTTATCCATTGATTTGGTTTTGAATGATGACCAACTACATGATAGAAAAATAAGCAAAAGACAAAATTAGCTCACAAGAAAGATCCAAAATGTCCTTTAAACATAAGTGCCCAGCCTCACCTTGAGGTTGAGAAATGCATATGTAAACACACTAAAATATCATTTCTTAAAAAAAATAAATAAAATATCATTTCTTACCATTCATACTGGCAAAAATTAAACAATATGACAACATATTCTATGGATGAAGTTCAAGTGAAATAGGCACCCTCAACATTGTAAGTGTAAATGCAAATTGATACAAGGTGATACAAATTTTGTAGGGGAGAATTTAGTTACATTTAATCAATAAAATTCCACATGTCTTAAAAAGTCAACATCTAGAAATTCTCCTTGAAGCACTGTTTGTAATTGCTAAAAACTGAAATCAAGTCAAATGCCTATGCACAAAATTTAAAACAAGCCAAACACCACTGCATGAGATGCATAAATCCACACTAAGAAATTATAAAACAATGATAAATGAAATTATAAAACAATTGTAAAACAAATGAGAAAATCTTTAAGAAGTAATCTGGGGTGATATCTAAAATATCAGTGTTAGTGAAAAAAAAGCAAATTATGAAAGGGTATCCAAGGTATGCCATGTTTCATGTGAGAGAGCAGAGGCTATAATATACCTCTATCTATGCATTTTTGAAAAAAAAGAAATGCTGGAAAGTTAAGAAGCTAATGAAGTTGATTATTAGATGCTAATGAGGAAGCTAATGAAGTCTATGGGATGAGTGGAAACTGGAAGGGAGAATGGGGAAAAGGAATTGGGTGAGAAGGAGTAGGGCAGTGAGAATTCCTGTGGTTTATCTTTTTGTGTAATTGTGTTTCCTTCTCTTTTCGTATAATTCTAAGTTTCAGAATTAATGTTGGATATGCAACATGTGATTCCTCTAACTTTCTCAAGGTGCCTTTAGTTATCCAGGGTCATTTATGGTACCACATAAAAATTTTAGTATATTTTTTTCTATTTCTGTGAAAAATAACATTGAAACTTTGATAGGAATTGCACTGTTTTTGTAGATTATTAGTCTGAGTACTTTCAGAAATATTCCTTCTTCCAATCCAAGGATGTAGGATATCTTTACATTTATTTTGTCTTCAATTTCTTTCATCAGTGCCTTATAGTTTTCAGTGTATGAGTCTTTCAACTCTTTTGGTTAAATTTATTCCTAAGTATTTACTTTTTGATATTATTGGAAATAGATTTATTTTCTTAGAGTCTCTTTTAGATAACTCACTCTTAATGTACAAAAGCACAATTGATATTTGTATGTTGATTTTGTATCCTGTGACTTTACTGAATTCATTTATTAGTTCTAAAAGGTTTTTTTTTTTGTTAGAGTTTTTAGGGTTTTCTATAGTGCCATCTGCAAATAAAAACATTTTTACTTCTTCTGATTTGATGCCTTTTATTTCTTTTTCTTGCCTAATTGTTCTGGCCAGGATCCTAGTCCTATGTTGAAGACAAATGGTAAGAGTGGGCATCCTTGACTTATTCTTGACCTTAGCGGAAGAATTTTAACTTCTTGCTATTGAATATGAGTTAGTTGTAAGTCTACCATTTATGGTCTTTGTTATATTATTGTATATTCCTTCTATACCTAATTTGTTGAGGATTTTTATCATGAAAGAAGTGCAATTGCAAGAAGTCAGGGTTAAGGCAAGAGAAAAGATACTGAGTGAGACAGTGGTTCAATCTGCAATCTCTGTAAAGGTGAAAGGCAGGATTCTTGAGGCAAAACATTCTATGATACATAATTCTATGATTGGTTTATACAAAGACAAAATGGAAGCTGGTTTGGTAATCTGTTTTAAAAGCTGCTTCAACTTCTTTCCTGCTGCTATCCAAACACCTCTCATTAATTTTCTCATTATAAGTGACAATTGAAAAAAAAACTGATACTCTTCCAACAGAATTTTATTATACCAAGCAATCACACACACACACACACACACACACACACACACACACACACACTTCATTTGGTTAAATTTCAATGTTTACTGTAATGAAATTTATTGTTTGTGTAATTTCTTGAGTACTGCCAAGTTGCAGTTGTAAAACTACTAATTTTCTTTGTTTATTTAGCAAAGTGGAAACAGAATGTTCATTGCAGTCAGAAAAAAACAAATTTTTGAATCTTGACTTTAGCACTACTCTGTAACCTTGGGAAAGTGTGGGAAACACAGTATGTTATCATGTCATCTGAAAATAGCATAAACACTTTTATATCATAAGGCTGGGCAAACTCTACATTTTATAACTTTAAAATAGTGTATAAAGTAGTAAACAGAAAGCTATTCTATCAATTTTGACCTATTCAGACTGTGAAAGCAGCTCTAACATGAATATGTTTCACATTGGAGGAGAAAACATTAGGTATTAGCATTTTTGGCTAAATTAATTTAATCAGAATGACCTTGTAGGAATGGATACGGTACATACTGCATTTCACATTGGTTAAAACAACAACATGAGTGTGTAATGTAAAGAATGAATGCATGGAAGTGAGCACTATTTAACCTCTTTTGTAAGAGCAGAAGGATTTGAACAGTGCTTTTATTTTGGTACACAATTCTGATGTTGATGTTACTCTTGATCAAGACACATTTGTAAATGTAATGGCACCTCTTTTCACACCTTCTAGACAATTATTTTGTCTTATTTTTCCCAGATCCATATAAATGGTATAAAGAATGTCTATTAAGAAATGTTTGCTCATCTTTTACACAGCTGACTTAAGGGTATAAAAAAAGAAATAACCTATGAGTTAACTTTAGGTTATACTCTAAATACTTAGATAAACACTTCCCATTTCAAAGATATAAAAGATTCTGCTGATTCTCAAGTGACCACTCAAGAGTCTGTGCATGTTAATGATCACAACTTGGAAATGCATACAGAAAGAAATATAGACCTTGGGAATAGATCAATAGATGTGAAGAAACTGGAAGCTGCAGAGAAATTTCTGCCAGGATCTATATCTGTCATGCAAAACACACACACACACACACACACACACACACACACACACACACACAGAACTAAAACAAACAAAACAACAAAAACTATATTTCATCAGTTCAGGTTAGCATTTCCACTATTTCCTGACATGCTAATAAGTTAGAAGGTAGAAAAGGTCAAGGGTGAATTAGGGGACATTTTTTTTTTAGAAAAGAACAATGAACTTAATAATGTGTTACAAAATCCTAGGGACTAGTACATGGCACAGGAAGCAATAGCTTTGGAAGACTCATTTTTGCCTCTGACTTTAGATTGGGAATTAATTCCCACACCAATATCCATATCAAAAATCTGGATACCAAAGAGAAACAAGAGTGAGATGCTGATATTAGACTACAGTCACCTCCCCCTCTATGTTTCAGAGGTGGGAAAAGCATCCAACAGCAACTGAAGAGTAAGAGTTACCTCTCTATTAGAAGGGGATGCTTCTGAAAAGAACATCAATAAAAAGCTCAACCTAATACGTAGTGGGTGATTTATATGGTAAAATAGAATTTGTACAATAGACAAGACTATAATACAAACCAAATAAATTATTTTTTTAAAGATGATTTTATACAAAAGGAAAGGCCTCTATTTTGTTTGGTGATATATTTTATGAAAATGGTTTAATATAAATAAAATCTCCCTGCAAAACAACACATGGCATACTAGTCCCCTTGTATAAGGGACATATGTGCATGAGTGTGTACATGTTTATGAAAAAAGTTTCTAGATTAATGCATGAAGAGCCACTAACAATAGAGACCTCTAAGGTATATTATGTTAAGTTCTTCAGATATCAAGGTTGGTTTGTGAACATAACATAAGCTAGAGATGCTCTGACCAATGCATGTAACAACTGAAAGGATGTTGGGAACGAATGCATTTAATATATTTATTTCATCTCCTCATTATATAGTAGGTGTGCAAATTGCTTTGGTCAAGAACAAATATTAGTTTTCACTATACTTGTAAACCCAGGGAAGAGCATCTCCAGTGGTGTCCTTCCTAAAATGATAGATGGTTGTCTTCATGGGGAGAGAATGATAATGAGACTGAAAGCAGAAACTTGATTCTCTTCTCCCTATTGGCTTTTCTCATAGTAAACTTGCATGAGGACACATATGTGATTATGCCCTATTTTCTTACACATGATAAAATTTCAGCAATTATAACCAATTTTAACTCCCCAAGTGTTGTCAAACCATTATGTCAAAATTCTGGGTAGATAACATAGTAGCTCTGGGAGAAGGACACTTGAGTAAGTACTTATATTAAACCAAGATCAATGGGGCACTTGGGTGGCTCAGTGGTTGAGCATCTGCCTTTGGCTCAGGGTATGATCTCAGGTTCCTGGGATCAAGCTCCACATTGGGCTTCCCAAAGGTATCCCGCTTCTTCCTCTGCCTATATCTCTGTCTCTGTCTCTCTCTCTCTGTGTCTCTCATGAATAAACTCTTAAAAAAATAAAGTAAGCCAAGATCAAGTTTTTTTTAGTGAATATGTTCATGGGGCTGGAGAAAGCTGTTAATTTGTCTTGTGGGGTGGGGAGGGGGAGGGAGGTATCAGCGCTAAGAAGCTAATCTGGATCTGGTCTTCTCCATTACTCACTCCACCTGAAACATTGAATAATTCAGTCTGCATTGGCTTATTTTTTAAATTTTTTTTGCAGTGGCTTATTTAGCATGTTGCTTGACTAGTACAATAAAGATAATCTAAGGCAAATTGAACCCCAGCATAATTTTGGAAGCCCAGAGAGCATCAGAGCATCATAAGAGCATCTTCCCAGCAGAGTCATGAATCCAAATCATGTGCTTATGGGGTGGTCTGTATAAAGGAATCAGAGTAGATTATTCTGCTATAAAGATCATAGCACAGATAAAGTTAAATATGTCATTTGTTTAGTAAATACTATCTTCAATTCCCTCAATAATTCATTGATCAATGTCCTAATCCAATTAGGATCCCTTTTTTTCTTCCCAGAGGAAGCCCATACAAGTGTATTATACTCAATAGTCAGAATATTTTATGCTAATTTAATATACCCTTTTATTTATCCAAAGTTAAAATGAGAGTCATCTGTTTCTTGAGGAAGAACTATAAATGTGTGCAATGACACATATGAAAGTTTATTAATGTATGTTAATATACTTATTATTCCTGAAAATAGTGATAATTCCCACTCAGAAATACAATTTATACTGGCTTCAAATTATGTAGAAGACCAAGAATAATAGCTATGGTGTTTTTCCTCATAGCTATTTGCTGCATTTGAATATAAAGATTCATGGTAATGTTATTGTGTAATTTCATAATTTAAACCAAGTTTATCAGGTCTATGATATCTACAGGATATACTTTGAAAGTCAAATGACTATAGCCTTGCATATAAAGTTATCATATCTGGATAGTATATGAATAATGCAAGAGTGTACACTAAAATGTTCACATTAAATTTATCTGAATTGCTTTTGGCATAGTGAATTCCCTTTAAATCCATTCATTTCTTAGGCCAAGACAACAACACCAATATGGAGGTTCTGGTCTGAATCTTCTATTTTCTTTCTCTTCTTTTCATTCATCACAGCTGGATCAACCTAGTTTCAAATTTCAGGGCTCCAAATCTAGGAATTTATATGGTAGGTAAATTTTTGCATAAATTGTATAATGTCATCTTGCCTAAAATCAAAGAAGGAAGAACGCTTTAAAATATAGATGCCATGGAAAATTTTAGCCTCCCCTGCCTTTTCTCTCTGGTTAATCCATTCTTTCGCACTATCCCAGTCTGGAAATCATGATCTTGAATTTTATGAACTAATGTTATTTTTAATCCATGATTATTCATTATGCATATTATATAAAGTCCCTTAAATCAACAAAAATGCTTAAAAATTTTTTTGACCCTTGACTTTATCACATCCTAAAACAGTACTTTCTGAGAAACATCTTCCACTTCTCTCCACATGTGTCACTTGCCAAGGTCTATTGCAGTCCAAGATAAAAGATGAGAATATGAAGCTTACAGAGTAAACAGCTCAGCAGCTTAATCTATCAGAAAATATTGATTGGTTTGATAATAACTCTGTAAGTGTGAGACAATGGTTGTCCTGGGAGGAGCTTTTCTAAAGTATAAGACAAAATTTATGGTGAAGTTCTTTGAATTGGGGGCCTAGAAGGTATATGCAACAAATTTTGTCTATTGCCTATACAACAACTGTTTTCACCTCTCTGCTTGAAATAGATATGAGACCCCAGGTACTACAGCAGCCATCTTATAACAACTAGGTGACAAACATGGGGGGAAGGTTAGAGGTTTTAAAGATGACACTTGTACCACAGCAAAGCCAAAGAGCAAAAATATCGACTGCTTGCTAATGGACTTATTTTGTGAAACTAATAACTCACAATTTTTTAACAACAACATTTATATATATATATATGATAATATAATAATATATATATTTACTGGAGCTGAAAGAATTTCTACTTTACTCAATTTGTTATGTCACTGGAGTGATTTGTTCTTAAGATTCAAATTAATATTGATATTGCTTATTAAGCTCCTCATACTGTTCATTTTGGTTAATTCCTTTATTTTTGGAGGTTCACATTGTTATAAGTAATTGTTATAACCTGAAAGCTCTACACAAGTTTGACAGGTGACATAAATAAGTGAATTATGTGAGAATAAGACTATATCAAATATGACAAGTGCTACATCTAACTGAAAAGGGATGACCTATGATGTCTGACCACTGTTTCCCCAAGGAAATGCTATCTCAATATGTTAATATTGCCATATTTTCCAAGTTTTCAAGAGGAAAAAAAACCCATAGGCTGTAAGATTTCCCAAGTTTTAAATAGTGACAATTAATTATTTTTTACGTTTTTAGCCAACATTTGAACCAGTACTATCAGTGTCAATCTAAATCTATCTGAGTATGGGCCAAATTACTATTTTAGAGCTAAATTCTTTAAACAAGAAGACTAAGACAGTGTCTTTTTTGACATACCTCACTTAGACAAAGTGATGTAACATGGAGCTTTCTTTGTTTTTCTTACTTCATGACAATTACATAAATAGTTCTTAAATTATATCAGGCCATGAGGATTTCAATAGAAAGACTGAACCAGCTGCAACCCCATATTTAGCTTTTTTACATTCCTTTAAATAAGCTTTAAAGTTGGTTATTTCAACTGAAAAGTTGAGAAAGAAAATAGGTCACAGTCTAAGCAGATGGCTACTGGGAACTTCATGAAAGAAAACAAAACAAAAAAAAAAAACAAAACAAAACAAAATGGGGATCCATTTCAACATGTAAAATAGTTAGAAAATGAAGCAGATATTTCTGTGCTGTTAAGTGCACTGGGGACTCTCTCTTCATCTGTTCAGCAATGTGCTATGTATATTACCATGAGTATGGTTTGGAACACATTTTGTATCATCTGTTTCATTATGGCTGTCAGGTATGAAAAATATTATAGAGATGCCACGGCAATAATGAGGTTAAAGAGATTGGTGTTATGAGAATGGTAATTTCTAACTGGGCCAAAGAAGCAGGTCAACTACTTTAGCCACTAGATTGATATGTGTACAATATCTGATGATGATTTTTCCTCATTTTTTATTCATATATCACTAATTCACTATACTTCATAGCTGTGATAAAAGCCTTTGCAATTATGGATTGTTACAAGAGCCATCACTGACTGTAGTAGAGTTTCACTGTTGCCTAACTAGCATCTATTCTATTTCTTTATTATTCTTGACAAAATTTGGACTTGCTTTAGAAATTTTCTCTGCTCCTTCTTGCAAGACAAAATTATCTGAGTGGGATTAATTCCACCCAAGTTACATTGATGAAATTGATTTCTATATGCTGACCAGCACAATCACATCATCACAGTGTCTGGCTCAGGGATAGGTGTGATGTAGAAAGAGAGAATGACAGTTGAGGGAATAGCATGTGTGAAGATTGGGGTGAGAAGGAGTGTATGATTATTCAAAAGCACGCTATATCTAGTGTGCATAGATGGTGAAGAAAGACAGTGGAGAATAAAAAGCCAGAGATGTAGACACAATTCTGTGCTTTACAAATCATGTAGAACTTGAAGAAGATTGAGACTTTATCCTAATGCAGTGTCACTGATTGATTTCAAACAAATAATTGGCACAGTCACATTTTAGTCTAAAAAAATATATATATGGTTTCTGTGTAAAGAATGACCTAGAGAGGAGGTGGGATGCCATGATTGTAGAGAAACCAATTTAGGATGCTATTGTAGCCATCCAGGTTAAAGAAAATGGAGATTCTGACCAGTGTGGGGGTGTTGTAGAGATAGAATTAAAAGATGTGTACAAGTGGCACATAGATGTTTGGACTCCCACACATCAATATGCACTAAGTATCACAGGAGTCGTAGATAATTCTGTAAGATCTCAGAGACAGAAAAGGTCATCTTAAAGTGAGGGGATGAGGAGAGAATGCATGGATGGTAAGATCTTTGGACTAAACACTAAAGGATAGCAAAGTGTGATGAAAAAAGGCAGAGGTCAGAGGGGCATCTGGGAGCACAGAATAAGACAAGAAAGGACAAAAAAAATCATGCTGGGTAGGATAGAGAATAATTACACTCATTTGGGGCACAAAAGAAACATTTAATGCATACATAGAAAATAATGTGCAAGTGTAAACTCTGGGTCTATTGTGTTGGCCTCGATAACAAGTTTACTCATGCATACATTATTCAACAGTAGACATGGCTCATTTAACGTTTTTGGAAAATCAATTTATCCAAACAAAGTTATACTTGAATAGTGAGTACCTAGCTGTGGTAGAGACATGGCTTTTAGATTTCCAGCTAAGGAGAGGGATGGAAGAGGTCTCAGTATTTGTACTTTGTTGATAGCAAAGCATAATAGGGTAAGTGATGGTGCAAAACTAACTGAGGCTTCAAACTGATTGTTAGGTGGGTAATGACACCCTTAACAGAAACAGAAAAGTCAAGAGAAAATTATATTTTGGTGAAATAAGAGGGTAATTGTATAAATACGCTAAAATTTATGGGATGTCATTCCCATACTACAGAATCAAACAACAATTATAACTGAAATGGAAACAAATGCTATTTTTAAATGAATATATAGGCACGTGAAAGCGCACACGTGTTTATACTGTGGACACAATGGTCGTGTCATTTATTGATTGCTGTTTTTATGTGTCTAATAATTGATTTCCCTCCACAATTCATCATTAGGTGGTAAATCCATGGAGATCAGAAACTGTCTCTCTTGTAGTCAGTAATATCTGGAATAATAAGGGATCTTGAGATCTTCTGAGGAAGTAGCTAAAGCCTCTTAAACAAAGCTCCTCATGGTATCACTGACTTTTCTATACTGAGGTTTGAAAAATATTCTCCTGCATAATGAGTCTTTCTCTCTGCACATTTTTATCCTAATTTGTCTACTTGACCAACTCTCATATCAGCCCCTCCATATATTTTTTTTTCAGCATGATAATAGCAAAAGCAGAAGTTGTGCTGGACCCAATTAACTGAGGAATCATCAGAAGCTTTTCTTTCATTCTGAGATGATTCTACTCTCAGGGCTTTATTCTACTTTCCTGGCATATAAAAAGAATCTAATGCACAAAAGAAAACTTGCTTTACAGATCTCAGAAGACTTAAATATCTAAATTGTCATTTGAAAACTATAAAAAGCAAAGAAATCAGATCAGATGATTATAACCTACAGCACATTTCCACCAAACTTCTATTATAGCTTTCTAAATTCGAGGTACTTTTGAATTGCCTTAAAATTTAATTCTTATTGGTTAATTGATATTTCTCGTTAGTTTTGTACCAGCTAATCATGATTTTATTGTGTAAAAGTTAAAATTTACTTGAGTGCTATTTTCAAGTCTAATTGAGTTATTAAGTAAAATGCATTTGAACAATGAAACATAAAAGAAATGGATTTTATTCTAACAAGTAAAGATATAGATTCTACTCAAGACTCTTAGGGGAGTGCTTTTATTACATGTAAAGAAATATAAAATACGCCTGATCCTCTAGTATTTTGCCCTAATAAAATCATTTATAAGCCATTTTAAGAAAAGTTTATTTGATATAGGTTCATGAAACAAATTTAGAAATGGCAAATGAGATAAGGCATTGGGTTTTATTTTTAATGTGAGCTGCCACTGTAGCACAGAAGACTTAAATACTCTCATGTCAAAAGGACTTTATAAAGACCTTAAAGTTTTAATAAAAAAGATTTCAGTGCTATAATTCTGCAAAAGCATCCTTCAAAATGGTTTTGTACATTATAGCCAGACAGCTTTTAAAATAGTCCTCTAATTATTTAACAAAATGAAGAATGACCTCACTTGGAATTTTATAGTAGGTTATCATTCACTTCTTGCTTAGAGTTTTTCTGTAGGGCAATACTGGGCTGGAAATGGATATGAAGTGGCATTCGGTGCCAGGGATAAAGGGTAGTATGCAGAACTAAAAATGGGTCAAGGAAAGAATATCAAATTAAAAGCTTCTCAAAGGCTAGGGTCATAGCTTCTACGAATTTCCTATTCTTCATCAGGTTCAGTTGATATTAGTTCTATTAGTGAGAGCTCACTAATTAATATTCAAATTAAATTATATTTGTATACACGATGAGGCTGCAATATTGCAAACAGAATGTGAGGAGTTGGAAAAACCAGCAATAGCAAAATAAACAAAATGTCTGTCTTCCCCAACATTATCACGCTACCCACTATACCATCCTACTTTGACTGGTTTTCTAGCAGCTTTAGACTTTAGTTCCTCAAATAACACTCTCTGAGCTCTTTACCAGATAGTAAAGAAAGGAGATGAATTGCAGCAGTCTCTGAAAGGTTCAATTATCAGTGTTTTCCTTTTTATCCTACACTTACACCCATATTTTATCAGGATACTGATGATTTAACCCATCCTAATGAGAGTAGAGAATCCTTTTAGTTATCATTGCCAGGATGCAAAATAAATGAGGATTAAGAATGTTGCAGAAAAATAAAAAGGTATAATGTGGAAAACCCAAAATGAACGGGAAGGGAAAGAAATACATTGTTCATCCTGTCACAAGGGAACCATGGAATTGTAAGTTTTGGCTTATCCACACTGAGGGCACCTTACAAATACAAGAGCAGTATGGTCTACCTGCCTGAAGAAAAATACATATAAACATATATCCAAGATATACATATTCAATATTGGATTAGAACAGAGTTTATTACTGAATTTACTTATTTTGATGTTTCACCTTGGATAGAAGTTTTAGTAACCAATTGAGAAGGGAGTGGGTAGAACTCATCAGTGTCTCTGCTTTCTAGAAGTGGAAAACCAAAAGATAATGGTACCAAATCCCAGTGCAGACTACCCTAGGTTTAAGCGTGTTATTTCTAACTACAGAGGTTGCTGAGAACTTCTTTTTGCCTTCCGTCCCCCATCTCCTGCCTTTCCACTCCCAAATAGAAAGGATAGTATCAAGGTCAATAACATTGGAAAAGCTCTGAATACCAATCATACGAACATGTAAATAGAAGACCAAGACAAGAAGTTTTACTGTTTGCCCTGGGTCAGAGGGTGGAATGGAGACATTTGCTTCCTATGATCTTGCCAAGTTCATTAAGACCAGAAGTGCTGGGTTAAAAGAAAAAAAAAAAAAAAAGACTAGAAATGCTGGGGTGCCTGGGTGGCTAGGTTGGTTAAGCATCTAACTTCAGTTCCCTTATGATCTTGGGGTCCTGAGATCCAGCCCTGCAATGCACCCTGCTCTAGCAGGCAGTCTGTTTCTCCCTCTCCTTCTGCCCCTCCCCTTGCTCATGCTGTCTCCCTCATATAAATAAAATCTTTAAAAAAACCAAAACACTAGAAGAGCCATACAGAGGTAAACATAATAGACCGCTTTTTCTGATAACAAAAACTCAATAATTTTTGTGAGCCTATAAGTGATTAAGAGTTTGAAGTTTCATTATTTTATTTCACCACAACTAACTTCAGAGATTGGAGATAGTTAGCAAGTAGATGGCTTAAACTTCCTCTGAACCATTTCCATATTTCATTTTCTAACATTCCTGCCACAGAAATATCTCACTGCTCTGTACACATGCCAGGACCTTCCATAACTCTGGTTGTAGACATGTCTTAAGATATCTTCCCACTTTTTTTTAATGATTCTATTTATTTATTCATGAAAGACACAGACAGAGAGAGAGAGAAAGAGGCAGAGACACAGGCAGAGGGAGAAGCAGGCTCCATGCAGGGAGCCCAATGCGGGACTCGATTCCGCGTCTCCAGGATCAGGCCCGGGCTGAAGGTGGCGCTAAACCACTGAGCCACCCGGGCTGCCCCCACAGGCATGATGTTCTCTCCTGGGAAATTTGAGCTTTCTCTGGTTCTTGAAGGCTGAACCTTGCCTCATGTATTATAAATCTTCTGTTAAAACAGATGTCCCCACTGGAGTGCAAACTCTTTGAATGAAAGGTGGGAATGATACATAACCAGTTTTACTCCTAGTGGCTACACCACATTTCCTGATATTTAATTACTTCAAAAGGAATAGAAGTGTGAGGAAAATGCAATGTAATTAGTTTTTAAAAGGGATTAAGATAGATTTGTCTTTTTCTAACTTTTTTTGAAGGAATACAATCCCCCCCAATAAGGTACATTTTAAAGAATAATGTGAAAAAGTCCTTTACTTTGCAATGTGGAGACCTAATATCCAGGTCAAAGTCTGAACTGCTTACCTTTATGTTGTTTGACTTCTTTGGGCCTTAATTTCCTTAGTAATAAATCAGAGCGTTCTAAAGTCCCCTCTAACATAAAAATGCTGTCATTTCAGAGCACCTTCTTTACCCAGTAGGAAGGAAACAATTTAATTCATGCTCCCAACAAACTTTTCTCTCCTCTCCTCTCCTCTCCTCTCCTCTCCTCTCCTCTCCTCTCCTCTCCTCTCCTCTCCCCTCCCCTCCCCTCCCCTCCCCTCCTCTCCTCTCCTCTCCCCCTTATCTCTTCCCTTCCCTTCCCTTCCCTTCCCTTCCCTTCCCCTCCCCCCTCCCCTCCCCTCCCCTCTCCCTCCTCTCCTCTATCATTTTCTCTTCTTCTCTTCTCTCTTTCTGTTTTGGAAAGAAAGGGGAGGTAGGGGGCCAGAGGAGAGGGAGAATATAAAGCAGGCTCCACACCCAACATGGAGCACAACCTCACAACCCTGAGATCATGACCTGAGCTGAAAGCAAGAATGGGACGCTTGATTGACTTAATTACCCAGGTGCTCCTAGAGACAAACTTTCAAGAAACAAGGTCTCTTTATTTATCAAACAGAAAACACATGATGTAGTAAAGCAAAAGGAAATAATCCCAAACTAATTTTCACCATTCAGTTCACTTGCAGTAGCAGATGCAGAACATTTAGCACCTCTTCCATGTTGAGTTCCAACTTTTAGGCAGCATATGCTTGAATGCCATGTGTTCTGTTGCCCTTAAGACAGCAGATGTGAGAATTGGTCTAAATATGATCGGTCTTTTTTGGCTTTTTCCCTAAAATGAGCCAGATCTAAATGAGTCAGACTAAAAACTTCTAGCCAGAGTTTTATTCTTGATGGGAAGAAAGGGCTGAAGAGTTATAGGATATATAATAAATTTTGTGCAGAAATAAACTGGGACAAGTACAAATAATCCCCTCTGTGAAGTTTACAATTTTGACCAACATGCCTTTTATTTTCTATGGCCTCTACAGAGATTACACTCTCACACCTGATTTTTAAATATGTGAGACTTTAGTAATTAATATGAAGTAAGTGGGAAAGAGTGTCAGCCTGAAAAGACCTGCAGAAATAGCAGGTGTTTATCTTTCATCATATTATTTGTGGACACCTTTGTGGCAGGTAATGTGAAAGATTTACAAATAAAAACAAGAAATTGAAACAATCATAACAAATAGCTGTAATTCCAGAAAGCTAACTATATTGATAATTTCCTAAGAATTAATTAACACTATAAAAGAACTCTTATTTTTATTATCATTTCTGTGACATGATATTATAAATAGTTAAAAAGCACATTTTAATTTGTTTCTCAGTTTTCACTATCTCACACTTTCAGGGAGAAAATAAGCATGTGAGAGTCAGTGTTTCTTCAGTTGTTCTTTTTTTCCTTTATCTTGTCAGGGACAAGAATGATCTAAATTCTTTTAGATAATTAATTTTCCCCTTTAAAATACAATTCTTAAATAAAAACCCATGTAATATGAATGTCATTTCCACAGCAAGAATTCAAATCATCATAATGATGAGTTTCCCTTATTGATTCTTGGCAGCTAAGTTTCATTTCTTAATTCTTTGTTACAACCAAGGGGTAAACTAAACATTGGTACTCAATGAAAGTATTGTCTAAAATAGTTTACAGCAGTAGGAACATTGCCACGTGCATCTGCAAGTCATAACTTTTGTTCTTTGATATAAGATGAACGCATCCCTTCCATAAATACTGACTGAGTGATTACTACTTTCTACTATACTCTAGGCATGGAAAAGAAAAATTAATAAAAGAAAACATAAAAACATAGTGTATGCCCTCAAGGAGCTTATTGTTAGTGGAAATACAACATATAATATTGAGGGGATAAGAGTTCAATTACATAATACAAAATAGAAGAGATCAAGTTTTCATGGAAATGTTAGTGTTCAGCAGAAATGAAGGAACTTCTTTGTATCTGGTTATGCTTTTACCTGTGAGTTTATTGTTACCAGTTTTGTGTGTGTGTGGACAAAATTTGGATTGCCAGCTTTCCGTGACACCGGATCAATTCAGAGTTTTTATTAATATCAGCAAATATCATTTCCTGAATTTTGTTTATTTACTAAGCTGCTTTTGTGACCTATCAAAGGGACTTAGTAGCCCTTATTCTTTGACCAGGTCAAAGGCTAAGACTGGCTCAAATCTTAATTTCCCAAGTGGGGTGGATTTTCTGGGGCATCCACTGAGTGTTTGACACCTGACATGACCTTAAAGAACCACAGATAATGTCTGGTTGGACTTTATCTCCATTTCTTCTGACTTTCATGACACTTGGCTGTGCTGAGGACCTCACTCTAATGCAATGTCTTCTGAGTCATAGAAGATGTCATCTCTGTTCCGCCAGTACATTCTTAAGCCTTAAAAGTGAGGCCCACAGTATCCAAATCGGTAAGAAAGAAGTGAAATTTTCACTAATCACAGATGGCATGCAGATAGGATTATACATATATATATAAATGAATTCAGTAAGGTTGCAGGATACAAAATCAATGTACAGAAATTGGTTGCATTTCTGAATGCTAATAATGAAGGAGTAGAAAGAGAAATTAAGAAAACAGTCCCATTTACAGTTGCATCAAAAATAATAAAATGCCTAGGAATAGATTGATCCCAGGATGTGAAAGATCTGTCCTCTGAAAATTATAAAATATTGATGAAATAAAGGTGACACAAACAAATGGAAACGTATGTCATGCTCATGGATTGGAAGGATAAATATTAAAATGTCCATACTAGCCAAAGCAATCTACAGATTTAATGCAATCCCTATCCAAATATCAACAGCATTTTTCACAAACTAGAACAAACAATCCTAAAATATGTATGGAACAAAAAGACCCTGAATAGTCAAAGCAATCTTGAAAATAAAGAACATACTAGAGGTATCACAATCCAAAATCACAAGACTACAAAGCTGCTGTAATCAAAACAGTATGGTGCTAATATACAAACAGACACAGAGATCAATGGAACAGAATAGAAAATCTAGAAATAAACTTGTGGTTACGTGGTCAATTAATATTCAACAAAGTAGAAAAGTATATCCAATGGGAAAAAGAATGTCTCTTCAGCAAATGGTGTTGATAAAACTGGACAGCTATATGCAAAAGATGAACTGGATCACTTTCTTACAATCATACATAAAAATAAACTCAAATGGATTAAGGACCTAAATGTGAGACCCAAAACCATAAAAATCCTAGAGGAGAGCACAGGCAGTAATTTTTTCTGGTATCAGCCATAGCTTTTTTTCTAGATATGTCTCTGAGGCAAAGGAAACAAAAGCAAAGTATTGGAACTACATCAAAATAAAAAACTCCTTCACAGCAAAGGAAACAATCAACAAAACTAAAAGATAACCTACCGAATGGGAAAAGACATTTGCAAATAACATATCTGATAAAGGGTTAGTATCTAAAATATATAAACAACCCATACAATTTAATTCCCTTCCCCTCAAAAAATACCCCACAAATATTCCAATTAAAAAATAGACATTTTTCCAAAGACAACATACAGATGGCCAACAGACACATGAAATGATAAATCAACATCATTTATCATGCATCTCTAGTGTTTACTGCAGGATTATTTATAATATCCAAGTTATGGAAGAGTGTAAGTGTCCATTGATAGATGAATGGATAAAGAAGATGTGGTATTTATATACAACAGAATATTATTCAGCCATAGAAAGAATGAAATCTTGCCATTTGCAACAACATGGATGGATCTAGAGGTTATACTGCTAAGTGAAATAAATTAGAAAAAGACAAATACCATATGATTTCACTCATTTGTGGAATTTAAGAAACAAAACAAGTGAACAAAGAAAAAAGAGACAAACTAAAAAACAAATTCTTAATTATGGAGAGCCAATAAATGGTTAACAGAGGAGAGAGGGGTGGGAGGATTGTTGAAATCAGTAAAGGAGATTAAGAGTACACTTATCATGATGAGCAATGAGTACTGTATAGAATTGTTGCATCATTGTATTGTACACCTAAAACTAATATATAACACTGTATGTTAACTACACTGAAATTGAAAAAAAAATGTTCAAAATGAAAAGAGTAATGCCTGCAGGCACTGGTGAGTGATGGATAATGAAAAGTAGTATGTGTGCTTCTGACTTCATGCTAAAGTCAAAGATTTGATATAATCAACACAAACATTTCATAAATTGAATACTAAATTAATTTAATCCTTTTAAAGATAAAATTCTAACCAAAGTATTTTGCTATTATGAAGTGCTCAGTTTCATTAGACCCACAGAGAAGAGAGAATCCTTTAAGTCTTCCCAGCTTTGGAAGTAAGATCATGGGAGGCACTACTGATATATAATCTCTGCAGGTACATTAACCATGTAGGGTCTACAGAGCCCTATAAAATCTGCCCTACTGTTAACACTGACATCATCTCTTCATGCTTCTCTCTCTCTTCTCTCTCTCTCTCTCTCTCTCTCTCTCTCTCTCTCTCTTTCTCTCTGCTCCAGTCATACTGGGCTTCTTTGCTGCTCCAGATTCTGACATAGGACCAAGGTCTTGATATTTCCTCCACCTAGGAAACTTCTCCCCAAAGAGAGGTTTATCAGTCTTTTCTCACATCCCTAACTGTATGCTTTGCTACTATTTTCTCAGGAATGCCTTCCCTAACCACTCTCTTGGGAACTGCACCCTTCTTTTTTTTAAATTTAATTTTATTTTTTTAATAAATTAATTTTTATTGGTGTTCGATTTACCAACATACAGAATAACACCCAGTGCTCATCCCGTCAAGTGTCTCCTTCACTGCCCATCACCCATTCACCCCCACCCACCGCCCTCCTCCCCTTCCACCACCCCTAGTTCATTTCCCAGAGTTAGGAGTCTTTAGGGAACTGCACCCTTCTTAATGGCATTTCCTTTTCTGTTTTTATATATCTTTGTATACAAATCAGCAATAAAAATATGCATATATGTCATATGCATGACAATTGAGATGCAACCTAAGGATATTATACCAAATGAAAAAAATGTCAATCTCAAAAGTTATGCACTGTATGATCCCACTGATATACCATTCTGTTGATAACAAAATCATAAAGATGGATAACAATAGATGCCAGGGATTGGAAAAGTGGAGGGAGATAATGCTATACAGGAGCAGCCTAAGAGGTTTCCTTTGTGATGACAGAAGAGATCTGAATCTCAGTTGAGGTGGTGGTGTTGGTTATATGTGAAAAAATCCAATAGAATTCTGAATAAAGGTATTGCAAAAAATGAGTGCATGCAAAACCTGGGAAAATCTGAGTAAGATCCACAGGCTATTTAATTTCATTGTGCAATTTTTAATAAATGTACTACTGGAATTTTTGATGAATGCACTACTCCTGGTTTTGATAATGTGCTATTATTTTGAAAGATGTCACCACTGAGGGAAGTTTAGTGA
Source organism: Nyctereutes procyonoides (assembly GCF_905146905.1). NCBI lineage: Eukaryota > Metazoa > Chordata > Mammalia > Carnivora > Canidae > Nyctereutes > Nyctereutes procyonoides. The sequence goes on along the minus strand of NW_026575030.1, from coordinate 5,121,233 downwards.
TGAGTACAGAAGACAGACATCTGTGTGCTATGCTGTAAACCATGAGTCTGTATTTAAAAATAAACAAATAAATAAAATAAAAAGTAAAATAAAAAATTCTACCCAGCACTTATCACCATCTAACCATCTAACTATTTTCTATATTTTCTCCTAGTATGCAAGCACCGTATGGACAAGGAATTCTCATTGGTTTTTGCTCAGTGCTGTATCCACAGTACAGAAGATAATTCTAGGTACACAGTAAGTTCTCTGTGAATAGTTATTAAATACATTTATGATTAATGAAAATATTTTACATTAAAAATCATCTTAACATTGTGATTAATATCATGACCTTTGATTGTGATCCCAGCTCTGCTATTAACTAGTAAAACCTTCAACCAAACTCCTGAAAGTTTTATTCAATTTTCTCACTCCAAAAAATTAATAATGCTTAAAAGGTTAAATTTTTAAAAAGTACACACACAATAACACAGAGACGGTGGGATGCTATCTGAGATAAACTTCTTGGAAATAATTACAGGAATATGCTTCAATAACCTTACAAAATTAATATCATTTGACCTATGGTTTATGTAGGTCATAGTTTTAAGTGCAGGGAGATCACCACAACATTATTTACATAGTGGGAAAATTGGAAGTAACCTAAATGTCCAAAGGCAGAAAAAAAAGGGCTATGTTTTTAACATATAAATTGGAGATTATTTTTGGAAACAGACACTTCATTTCATTTTATGAATGGATATCTAATACAGATGTAATCCACAATAAGCCAATTATGGTCAGATTTTAAATTTATATTCTTTATTAATATCATCACTATCAACATCATTATTTTAAAAAATTTCCCCTTCATATTGCCTTTTGCAATATGCCTATATTTTGCATTACACCAATAAAGGAAAAAAATTGTCAATTATAAGGGAGAGTAAGTGAGCGTGCCTCCCACTATTTTGGTCTCATGGCATTACTGAATACACATAGATAATGTAAGTTATTAATAAAATGCCCTCCCCACAGAATGTATTATTATACATAATAGACATACATACTAAGTGAAATGCAACTGCAAAATGAATAAATAAATAAAAATTTGTTCCTCAATTCCATATATAAGGAAGAGTAATCATGACAAAGTGATATCATTATGCTGAAATTATTAATGTTTCTGCATTTGAAATATCATAGGCATTTTACTATTCAAAAAGAAAAAAGTGATTAAAATCATGTCAATCAGACACTATTCATAAATTTGAGTGCAGAATTATATGTGATAAAACTAGTTTAAGGTGAAAAATTATATGTGAAGAGCTTCAATTATTTAATTAATCTCTTTATGAAGATCAGATTTCACATGAATACTACTGGCTTCTCATCATCTCTAAAGTACCTCTTATTTTGAGACAGGGTGTTGAAAACTTTTTAAAAAGAAGAAACAGTTTTGGGGAAGAAGAAGAAGCAGAGAATTCATCTTCTCTCCCTGAGCGATGAGCTTTGGTCCCTCCTTCCACTGGCCATACATTTATTCAACAAACAAATGGCAGCCAAGTATGCTTGCAAGGTACTTAATGTAGTAGGGGTTCCACACAAACTAAGCTCCGGTTAGAGCCTTAAATAATCTCAAAAGCTCAGGGAAGAAAAATGTGTATCAAATTAAATTAAACATAATCAAATACAAGTAAGTGAAGCTAAGTACAATTATATAATTCTTCATTATGTTTCAGGTACACTGGATTAAATCTTATATATAAACATACATTTTTGCTCTTAAAAATCAAGTCTCAATTTTCTGACAATAAGCCTTGGTCATTTTCAGAAATGTGTGGCCTCATTACTCTAATTATATTCTCTACTCCCTCTTTATACTGAAATTCTAAGGTCCTTTCCATTTGGCTAATTAAGAGGCCCCCTTCACCACATACAGTCTTTGAGCTGGTTAATTTACTAACACACAATCTTTAACTGTTTTTATTTTTTAAATAGGCAACATAAAAGCACTGAGAAGTTAATTGGTATAAATTCCAATTAGAAATTGTAATATTACTGTCTCCTGGTATAATTAGAAAATGCCACTTGTGGATTCCTCTCTATGTGTGCACAGTCTATTTTTGCTATTTCTAGTAAGAATAACTATTATTACTGTTTTATAAAACGTTATCTTCTATTTGATTGTTTTCAAAATAGGATAAAATAAAGCAAATCTGATTTTGGTTGAAATCTGTACCAAGGAAAATCAGGGAGTATTTAATCTGCAAAATTTCAAACACGACATATTAACCAGAGAGCCACACTTTTCTTTCTTCCTATGTTTATGGTATAATGTGTTTCAGAGGGAAAACTATTATTTTTCTCAGATTAACTATTATTTTTCTCAGAGAGCCACTGAAATCAACCTATCCCAATAGAGTTTACCTATATAGCTTTTAAAACAATTTAAAATTTCTTTGCACAATGTTTATAATAGTTATCCATCCACCTTTTTAAAAATTTCAAAGAAAGTAGGTACACTCTCTCTGACACTGGCCCTTGTATTGTTGAACAAGCAACTGTTAGAAAGACTTTCTTTATGCTGAGTCAAAATCTGCCCTTCCTGATGCCATCTGATAACACTAGCTGTAGTTCTACACTAAGGAATACATCTAATTTCTATTCTCTATGACAGTCCTTTAACACTCATAATATCTATTATTTGCCTCATATTTTACCAAGCATTCTCCTTCCACAGATAGATATCTAATTCCTTCATTATGGTTTCTAAGTCTTGGAGAATTATGACTGTCTCCTTGTACACAGTGTCTGGTTGGGTACAGCATCTCAAGTGTCTGTTATTCATTCATTCATTCATTCATTCATTCATTTATCTATTTATTTATTTGATTTATTCACTCATGAAAGACACAGAAAGAGAGAGAGAGAGAGAGAGAGACAGAGACAGAGACAGAGAAGACACAGGCAGAGGGAGAAACAGGCTCCATGCAGGAAGGATCAATGCAGGATTGAAGGACTCGATCCCGGGTCTCCAGGATCACACCCTGGGCTGAAGGCTGCACTAAATCACTGAGCCACCTGGGCTGCCCTCAAGTGTCTTTTAATTGGGATTTAGAACCTCATGTGTTCTAGAACAGTACCAAACAGAACTATAATGCAATCCCTACATGTACAAGTTTAATTTCTTTAGCCATATTTACAAAAAAGAAAGAAATAAGTGAAATAAACTAATATGTTTTATTTAATCCAATGTATCAAAAACATTAATATTAATCTCTCATGAATATGACACATTATCAATGTTTTATATTTTTCCTTTTTTACCAAACCTTCAAAATCTGGAGTATTTTACACTTATGGTACACCTCTATTTGGAATAAGCACATTTCAAGGGTTCAATAGACACATGTAGCCGGTGGCTATAGCACACCAAAATACCACAGTTTTAGGAAGCTTAATTTTATTAACTCAGCCTAAAAATATATCAATGTTTTTAAAGCTCACATGATAATCTATGTTTATACTGCTTATGGCCAATGAACATATCTAAATTGGCATTCAGTTAGTATACCTTATCCTATATTTTAAGAATTATATTTTTGTTCTAAAACACACGCTTACATTTATTCTAACCAAGTTTGTGTTTACTAAATCAAATTTTCATTCTAGCCTGGTCATTCCAATCTTTGATAAATAATCCTTTAATTATTTAAAACTGGTTTATCAGAATAAGTGAATTAACTAGATTTACCAAAATAAATAGTTAACTGGACTTTTTGTGGTGATCATTTTGCATACAAATATTGAATCATTATGTTGTATACCTGAAACAAATTCAGTTGATCCTTGAACATTGTAGGAGTTAGAGGTGCCCATCCTTGCCAGGGGGAATATCCCCCATAACTTTCAGGTCCCTAAAAGCTTAATTTATAGCCCATTGTTGGCCTGAGCCATATCGATAATAGAAACAGACAATACATATGTTATATTTGTATTATTTATGCTTATAATAAGAATTAGAGAAAAGAAAATGTTATTAAGAAAGTCAAAAGAAGAGGATCCCTGGACGGCTCAGCAGTTCAGTGCCTGCCTTTGGCCCAGGGTGTGATCCTGGAGTCCCGGGATTGAGTCCCCCATTGGGCTCCCGGCATGGAGCCTGCCTCTCCTTCTGCCTATCTCTGCCCCCCACCCCCTCTCTATCTCTATGTCTATCATGAGTAAATAAATAAAATCTTAAAAAAAAAAAAAAAGAAACAAAGAAAGTCAAAAGAGGGGCAGCCCAGGTAGCCCAGCGGTTTAGTGCTGCCTTCAGCCTGGGGTATGATCCTGGAGTCTGGGGATCGAGTCCCACATCAGGCTCCCTGCAAGGAGCCTGCTTCTCCCTCTGCCTGTGTCTCTGCCACTCTCTCTCTGTGTCTGTCATGAATAAATGAATAAAATATTTTAAAAAAATAAAAAGTCAAAAGAAAAAGAAAATACATTTAGAATACTATACATACATTCACTGAAACAAATCCATATACAGGCAGGCCAGGATGGACTGGGCCAAGGATGGTGGAAGCTGAGGGTAGTGGGGTGGGTGCTGGCCCAGGAATGGTGATGTGACATAGCCTTGTGGCCTTGGCCTAGCAGTGGCAGCCACACAGTGATGAGGGTGGGGAGAGAAGCCTGGGCACTGAGTACGGTGGCCCCATCTGCCTAGACGTGTACCACTAGTTGGTGCCCAACAGCAGCTATGCCCATACATGAGTGCCTAGACTCTAGGAGGCCTACAGGCTAAGGTGCCACCATGGAGAAGGGTATAAGCTAGACCTGGAGGCATCGGAGGCTGGGCAATTCAGTTGTAGAGGATTCAGGAGTAGGGGGTTGGGGGTATGAGGCTCCCTGCAGGACTATCCCTCCCCTCTGGACATTGTTCCTCCCCTTCAACCCAGCCTTCTGCTTATCAGCCCCAGGCACTCCACCTGACCACCCTATCAGCACATAGTGCGTCTTGCAGTCCTACCCAACGTACCATCTGACAGCAATCACATATGAAGGCCCAAGTGGAAATAGCACAGGTGAGCCCTTCCAGAATTTCTGACACACAGAGTCCATAATTATAGTAAATTTATGTTTTATACTACTAAGTTTTTGAGTGATTACAGGGCATTGGGTCATCAGAACATGATCTTAACAGTATGACAGCATTTTGCTAATATAGTATTTCTCAAACCAGGCACTGTAATCATTGTATATTTAAGAATTTTCAGAATACCTATAATAAACATACTATTTCAAAAACAAAGGACAATAGATCTGATGCACCTGAATTAGTGCTAAACTGATAAATAAATACATTGGTAGCTACTGCAAAAAGGGAAGAGTTGCAAATACTATTTTCCAAAGCTTAGGTTTCCTTCTTTCTCCCTCCCTTCCTTCTTCTCCCTTCTAGGACTCTTCTCTTTAATGATCGATCAATAGATAGAAATTGACATTAATATTTTTTATTAATATATGTTTCATACCTTTTCATCTTCCTTTAGTAAGGAGGAGGTTAACCAGGGAGTCATTTTAGTGGCAGCAGCAGCTATAACAGAAACAGAAGTTGCATTCTCTGCACTCTGGAGGCAGGATACTCTCAGGGTCAACTCCAAACCCCATATATTTGAATGGAGTCACTTTCCTAGGATGAAATTTCCCTGAGTTTATTATTAACAGGATTATTTGAAATATTTGTGTATCCCAAGTGTATGAAGCTTAATAGCTTAGACAATCTCATGACCAGATCATGCGCTCCCCCAGACTTCTTAAATATGTGTCTGTAATTGTAAAGCACTGAAGTATTAAGGCTAAGAATTTAATTAAATAATTCACTAGAGACGAGTTACTTTTTTAGGCACTAGTGCATACAGAATTCATTTTACAGTGATGCCTTCTTAAAGTAGATATTTATCATAAAGAGGGTCTTGTCTGTAGAGTTACAAACTAGTAGGAACATAAATGGAAATAAATGCATCCAACTCTAGAGGATAACAATACTGTTCTTTGGCAGAGCATCAATTCTGGAGGACAGATACCAACACAGCAAGTATATCACATATATAAATGATTTGTTCCTTCTATTAGACACAATTTAAAAGATTCACTCAGTTTTTAACACTGTATTCAAAAAGACCTTATTCTCATGAAGATTTAAGTCCCATCATGCAGAAAGGACAGTTCTAATTATGCCAAAGTAACAGTAAATTTAATTAAAGTTTCTGACCTCAAACATAAGACACAATAAGGGAGCTAACAATGTAAAATAAATAGTTAATTTAACTATTCATTAGTCCATTTAATGTGTATTTTTAATCCAAACAATAAGAAAACTATAAATTAGAATGAGTTTAAATACTCATTTCTACTTGTTTGTCTTAAAAAATGTGCATATAAAAACACTACTGGTTTCAAAGATGGCTTAAAAATGCAATTGTTAAATAATTCAAATGGAACAATAGTTTCAGACTGTGAAAATACATAAAATAAACTGGATCTAAATATTTAAACTATTTATGACTTATGACTCAGAATAACACGAATAACTTTGCCTAATATAAGTAATGGTAACTATTAGTTCCTAACTATAAGTATTCTGATCATCAAGATTTCAAATCTAGATTTCATCATACATTGGAATATGTTATTCTTCTTTATTATTTTCAAATTTGTGGCATCAAAATGCATCCCATAATGATTTAGTTGACTATTTAAAAAACAACTAAGAAGCAGATACAAAAATGAAATGTAAAATCACAAGGCTGGAGAAGTATAATAAATGCTACATGAATATTGCAAATAATGATATGCAATACAAGTACTATTTTTCTTATAATTACTTAATTAAAATACAGTTGATATGATTTTAAATGAATGAGAAAATAATTATGCCAGAGTACAGAATAAATCTTTGAAAATATGTAAGGATTTTTTCACAATGGTAGTATGATCAAAAGACTAGGGACTTTGGATCTAGAAAGATTGGATAATGCTCCAGCTCTCAAATGGCAGTGCTCTTAGGTTAGTTAGATTTCTAAGTCTCCTCACTCTGTAAAAAAAGACATCACTGGCCAAGGAGCAAGGACTTTGGGATGTTTAAATTGATATATACACTTCCCATATAATAGACAGAATTTTAGTAATCAACAAAAATTTGTTGATTTAATTGTAATCTCTTAATTTAACTTAAATTAAGATGTTGATTTAAACTTAATCTCTTTTTTAACTAGTTGCCAAAGAAAAACAGGGTAATAGGAAAATGAGTGATCAGATAAATTATCTTATATAAAAATCCATTATAACACATACACAACACATGTATTTACTCCAATCGGCAATTAACTATGATCTATGTAGCAGAATACTATACAGTAGGGAAAATGAACAAGGTATTGTCCATTTATTGAACAATGCAGATATATTTCACAAATTTATTGTTGAGCAAAAAAAATATACATAGTATTACATAATGTATGAATCCATATATGATAAAGTACAAAAACAGATGAAACTAATCTAAGCCTTAAAAGCTTGAACAGTGGTCTTCCTTGCCTACAAAGGAGCACAGTAGTGTTTTGCTTCTTGATCAGAGCAATCATTACATTACAAAGATGTGTTCAATTTGCAAAAATTCATCAGGCTATTCTCATAATATAGTTATGTTCCTGTATGCATGTTACACTTCAACAAAAAATTAAGTATGAATAGTTTGAATACAATCTTATATATTTTTCTCCAAATCTCATGTATCCTCACTAAGCCACATATAACATCACAGATTAAGCATCAGTCTTGAAGAGTAAATGAGGCCAGAGTGTGGTGTACAAGGTCAGAAAGGAACAGGTGGACATCAAATCCATGATCAAATTATTTTGAAATACTACAGAAAAAAAATGGTAGATAATCTTTCTTAAATGATATTTTTTCTAAATCACTGTCATGTGCAATGGTTAAATTTTGGCTACTTAGCTCTTTTCTTAGGTACAGCTCTAGGATTGTAAGAGATAAGTTTCTCTTGGGATGCCTGGGTGGCTCCGTTTGTTAAGCATCTGACTCTTGGTTTCATCTGGTCAAGATCTCAGGGTTGTGAATTAGCACCATGCATGGGGCTCTGTGATTAGCAGAGAATATGCTTGAGGAATCTGTCTTGCCCTCTGCCTCCCCCGCTCCCTCTCTCTCAAATAAATAAATCTTAAAAAAAAATCAGTTTCTCTCAACAGGTGGTTCTCCATCTTGAGCATGCATCAGAATTACTTCAGTGGCTTATTAAACCACACATTATGACCCCAAAATCAAAGATTCTGTTTTGGTTGGGTTCTTTACAGAGCCCATGAACTTGAATTGCTAATAGTTCCCAAGTAGTCCCTGAGGCTGCTTTTTAGGAACATATATTGAGAAGTACTATTCAAAAAAAAAATGTTTCAATCCTGAGTCATACATTAGATAAGCTTGGGAGCTCCTTTATTTCTCTATTTCCGCCAGTAAAATAAGAATAACAGCAACCACTATAAAGAAAACTTATAAGGAATAAGGGTATTCTCCAGGAGCACCTGGGTTACTCAGTGGGTTAGGCATTTGACTCTTGATTTCATCTCAGGTCATAATCTCACGGTCATGAGCTCAAACCCTGCAATGACCCCTACATGTCAAGCCCTACATTGGGCACCTTGCTGGGCATAGAGCCTGCTTAAGATTCTCTCTATCCCACTCTCTCTGTTCTTCCCCATCCTTAGCACATATTCTTTCTTTCTATCTCTCTCAAAAAATATTTTTAAATAAAAAAAATAAAATTCTCCAGGGGATTTTGATGTGCAGCCGAGACTGAGAATCACTGTTTTAGTTTTACAAACATTCACTGTTTTCTATGTGCCATTCACTGTAGGAAATTCTATGGGCATTAAAATAAGTGAAGAAAAATTCTTGACCTTAAAGGTCTTATAATTTAGTAAAGGGGATACACTCATAAAAAGAATGTGTTCAATATAATGGCAGAAATATGAAGATGTAAGTATAAATCAGATGTCATGAATGCATAGAGATGGGTGACTTACTTTCACCTGGCACTTTAAGGAAACATTTGCTAAAGGTTCTGGTTCATTAGTTCAACACATTAAATTTTAAATTATTTTTTCAGCAACACTGGGCCAGGCATTGTGTTAAGCACAAATACAGCTATGATAAATTCTACAAAGGGGAGGTAGCATACCATGAATCTTATAATGAGGGAATTTGACCAAGTCAGAGAAGTCAAGAACAGCTTTGATGTTGAAAAACATGACTGAATTGTCATCTAAAGAATAAAGTAAAAGTTACTGATAGGAAACAGAGAATACGAGGTAGGAGTTTGTTCCATGTAGAAGAGGGAGGGAAAACCATGTTTTGAGGTATGGTAGGTAACCTGAGAACTGCTGAAAGTAAGGGGCAAGCTGTGAGATGTGAGGCTGGAAAAGCAGGGCCTTATAGTCTGTACAATGATTTCTAGTCTTTGTCCCAAAGAAGCCTGGGGAACATTTTAAGAAGAATGACAATTACGTTTTTTGTTTTTTTTTTTTTTTTTTTTATGAGAGAGAAAGGCCAGGAGGGGAGAGGGAGAGAGAGAATCGTAAGTAGGCTCCTGCCCAGCATGAACCTGATGTAGGCTGGATTCCACAACCCTGAGATCATGACCAGAGCCAAAACCAGGAGTCATAAACTTGACTGACTGAGTAACCCAGGGACCCCAATCAGATTTTCTAACAAGATCAGTTTATCCTGTTTGGAAAACTGAATAGAAAGAATAAGAGTGATTGAATGAAAACATGCTAGGGGCCTGGTATTCTCACAAACCAGAGACAACGTAAGCACATCATCACTCCACGGCAGGACTCTTTATTATTTTTTTGAAATATATTTGACATCTAATGTGCAAATTTACAGAGTAAACATGTTAATTAGATACATGAAGATTAATATATTGTACTCTGTAATCTATCTTTTTTTAAGATTTTAATTATTTATTCATAAGAGACACAGAGAGAAAGGCAGGGACATAGGCAGAGGGAGGAGAAGCAGGCTCCCTGCAGGGAGCCCAATGTGGGATCCCGGGAATCCAGGATCATGCTCTTGGCTGAAGGCAGGAGCTCAACCACTGAGCCACCTGGGTGCCCCTCTGGTTTATATTTTATACTACTTATTTATAATGGTCTTGATAAAGAATTTTCAAAAACTGTCTATAAACCTATATTAGTAATCAATCACACTTGCTTTATGACTTTTGACACTGTAACTGCAGACCATTTAAGTGTTAAAATAGTATAGTTAACTTGAAAGGGCTGAGAAAAAAGGATCATACTCTTCATACTTCAGATACAAAGACTGTATCAAGTCAAGCTCTGAATAAAGCATTTCAACATTGGGTGACCTACAGATTCATGTTTCAATAATGCAAGTCTACAGGTAACACAGAAGAATTCAGTTGTTGACCTTTAAAAAAAAAAACACCTTCTAAATTTGTCCTATGTTAAACTGACATTTGACTCAGATTGAGGACACTGGCAGGGAGAAAAGGCTAAATCAGCACTCTCAAGCAAGCTACTCTGACACCAAACACAAAAACAAAAAGCAGTGCTAGATCCTTTATAGTTACTCTCTCACAGAATCCTTAAGGCAGAATTATCATCACATGACTTTCCCTTTATATCAGACAATTATACAAGATAGTAAGTTTGATAAGTATTCATATTTTCTTCTTCTTCATTATAGCAATGGGGAAACAGAGGCTGAGGACACATGTCATATCCATGAGACAGCTCACATCTCTCAACTGTGTTGTATGGCCTTCTAATAATACAACAAGAATATTCCTTTGTGGTCTTCCCAGGTGACTATTACTATGTTCACTTTTATAAAAGGTATTTCCCATCATTATGATCTTTTAGGAAGATTGGTTTTAATCACTTACCACCATAAACAGTTGAAAATAAAATAAAATGGAATAAATATATCTATTCACATATTTAATAAATATATATATACCTATGTTATATGCATATATTTAATATTTTTAAAATATGCAAATATATAATGTATATTATATAATATATATTTGTTTATAAATATATATATATTCCATTTTATTTTTTATATATATATGCAAAAAACCTATGAAGAAGGGAAAATGTACAATGATATATTTCCATATTGGTGGACATTTTTCTAAGCCTAGAGACAAAAGAAAACACAGCAATGTAAAAGATGAATTTTATCACAAAATTAAAAATTTCTCTTAATAAAAAAAATAAATTAAAGCCAAAAAATTGGTCTTATGTTTTAAAAAAAGTAATAAAACTAATAATTGATTATACAAATGTATATTTTAAAAATACACAAAGGCTACAGAAGATAAATGGTGTATATAAACACATTATTCACAATAAAATTAATAAAACTGAAATTATGTGCTGGGAATGTTAGTCAAATCAGTATTCAAATACATAAGACATATATACCTAGGAAATGCATATATGTATTTTTATATTTATATGGGTATATATGAATATATTGAATATATTTAATTGTGTGTATGAATTGTATACATATACTCAAAGAACTATAACTATAACCATGTCTGAGGAGGCTTCTCGAGATCTGGACATGACCTGCTTAATAAAAATCGTGGACTGCAAATGATGAAAATATCGTGAGCCCTAGAGAGACTGAGTACACTTGGCATGTAAACTAAGAAAATAAGGGACTAAGTTAGCCAGCCACTAAGGTGGTTCCCCCAAATTCTCTCTTCTTAGTAGTCTCCTTCCACACTGAATTAGAGCTTACTCTTATGGCCAACTACTACTACTACTACTAATAGTAATAGTAATAGTAATAGTAATAGTAATAAATAGCAATAATAGAAAGGAAAAGAAAAATACACCTTCAGATCACCTGGGTCTCACATTTGCAGGGCCACCACAGAACTGTATATATTTGCATATTTTTTAAAAGCTGATGGCTGAGGTCTAGATTCCACTCAGCTTGAATCTAGGTGCCAATATACTCTTTTTTTGGACACTGAAAGGTATTGGCACATACTCAACTACTGAGAATGTCTAAAAATACAATAGGCTGCTTAGACAAGCACAAAGGTTTGCAAGACAACCAGGAGCTCAGGCAAGGTTGAACAACAAAGTGCATCTCTTACACAAAGCTACTCCTTGTCAACTGTGAGAGGTGACTGTTTCATCAACTATACAGAAACCAACAGAATCAAGCATAAACAGAGGATATGTTCCAAATTAAAGAACAAGATGAACCACACAGACACACACACACACACACACACACACACCCTAAATTACCTGATGAAGAGATCAAAGTAATGGTCATAAAAAGCTCACCGAACCAAGAAGTAGAATGGATGAACACAATGAGAACTTCAACAGATAATGGAGAATAGAAGAAAATACCAAATAGAAGTTACAGAGTTGAATACACTAACTGACCTGAAAAAATATACTAGATGGGTTTGATAGATACACACACACACACATATATGTATACACACATATATACATATTCAATCATAAAAATAATTAAATCTTTCCATTTGGAACAACATGGATGGACCTTGAGGGAATTATTATAATTTGATAAGAGAACAACACATACCATATATCTGTTCTATGTAGAATATTTTAAAAATTAAATATAAAAACTAAGCTTATAGATAGAGAGACTATATTAGTAGCTGCTAGAGATAGAGCTGAGAGGTAGGAGAAATGGGTGAATTGTTTTTGTTTTTTGTTGTTGCTTAAATAAATTGAGTTAAGGGGCACCTGGGTGGTACAGTCAGTTGTGTCTGACTCTTGGTTTCAGCTCTGATCATGATAGTGGAGTCGTGAGATGGAGCTTCATACTGAGTGTGGATTCTGCTTAAGATTCTCTTTCTCCCTCTCCCTTGGCCCCTCCTCCGAAATAAATAAATAAATTTCAAAAAAAATTGAATTAAAAAAAAAAAAAGCTCTGTGAAAGTAACAGGTAATTTTTTTTTTTTTTAAGAGAACAAGTGTAAGCAGTGGAGCTGAGGGGCAAATGGAGAGGGAGAAAGAGAATCTTAAGCTCAGCACAGAGCCTGGCACAGGGCTCCATCTTATGAGATCATGATCTGAGCAGAAATCAAGTCAGACACTTAACCAATTGACCCACCAAAGCACCCCTAATAGGTAACTCCTAAGGAAGCATTTAAGTTTCTGCTTTAATCTTTTGTATTATTCATCCTGAGGACATCCAGGTATCATATTATGAGGGCACTCAAACAGCATTTTAGAAAGATCGTCAGGAAGAAATCTGAAGCCTCATGCCAATAGTTAGCACCAATTTGCCATCCATGTGAGTAACAGACCTTGGAAGTGTATTCTTCAACCTCAGTCAAGCTGTTGGATGGCTGCAGCTCCTGCTGATAGCTGACTGCAATTTCATGAGAAATCCTGAGCCAGAAAACACCCAGCCAAGCCAATTCCAAATTCCATTACACAGAAACTGAGCACAATAAATGCTTTTTTTTTTAAAGTCACTAACTTTGGGGAAATTTACTGCATAGTAATATAAAACTAATACTGATTGTATGTGTGTGTGTGACAGAGAGAGGGAGAGAGAGAATGTGTGCATGTATTTGATTAGTAGATAATCAAGTTAATAATTACTTTTTAAAAAAATGTAGTTCTAAGTTGATAAAGATGGTAATATAAGAGGCCAAACATTGCCTAATGGTAGATATAAACCAACATAACCATTTTGGAAAGCAGTGTTTCTATATATAGCATGAGCCTATATTTTGTGTTATACTTGGACCCCTATCTCACACTTTACAAAAATTAATTCAAAATGAATCAATAACCTAAATATAAGAACCAAAAACATAACATTTTCAAAAAAAAGTCATAGGGGTAAACCTTTATGAGCTTGAGTCTGGCAATGGATTTCTATGACACCAAAAGCCTATGTTTAGATAAATTACATTAATCAGAATTTTTAAAATTTATGCCTCAAAGGACATTATAAAGAAAGTGAAAAGATAATCTACTGAGTGGGATAAAATATTTTCAAGTCCTATTGTGTACTGTTCAGAATATATAGACAGTTCTTAAGCACAACTTCCAAAAAGAAAAATAAAAGGAAATAGGCAAAAAAATTCAATAGTCATTCCTCCAAAGAAGAAATACAAAGGGCCAACAAGCATATGAAAATATGCTCAACATAATTTGTCATTAAGGAGGTATACACCAAAACTACAATGAGATACCAATTCATACATACTAGGATGGTTCATAATAAGAAAAACAGAAAATAACAACTATTAGTGAGAATATAGAGAAATTAGAACTCATATATTGTTGGTGGGAATAAAAAATGGTGCAGCCACTTTGGAAAGCAGTTGGGTGGTTCCTCAAAAAGTTAAACATAGAATCAGCATCTTACTCAGCAATTTCACACCTCAATATAACTCCCAAAATTGAAAATAGGTACGCAGGAAATTCTTGTGTATAAATGTACCCACTATTCAGAAAAGCCAAAAGTTGGGGAGTAAGCAAATATTCCTCAAAGGATAAGCATACGAACTGTGATATATTCATGCAAAGGGATATTATTTAACCACAAAAAATGAATGAAGTCCTGATCCATACTAAAATGTAGATAAACTTCGAAATACTATGTTAAGTAAAAAAAGCCAGACACAATTTACATGTTCAATGCAATCCCTATCAAAATACCATGGACTTTCTTCAGAGAGTTGGAACAAATCATTTTAAGATTTGTGTGGAATCAGAAACGACCCCGAATAGCCAGGGGAATACTGAAAAAGAAAACCAGAGCTGGGGCATCACAATACTGGATTTCAAGTTGTACTTGAAATGATCATCAAGATAGTGTCGTACTGGCACAAAAACAGACACATAGATCAATGGAACAGAATAGAGAATCCAAAAATGCCCCCTCAGCTCTATGGTCAACTAATATTCAACAAAGCAGGAAAGACTATCCACTGGAAAAAGGACAGTCTCTTCAATAAATGGTGCTGGGTAAATTGTACAGCCACGTGCAGAGGAATGAAACTAGACCACTCTCTTTCACCATACACAAAGATAAACTCAAAATGGATGAAAGATCTAAATGTGAGACAAGAATCCATCAAAATCCTAGAGGAGCTTCTGCACAGCAAAAGAAACAGTCAACAAAACTAAAAGACAACCTACAGAATGGGAGAAGATATTTGCAAATAACATATCAGATAAAGGGCTAGTATCCAAGATCTATAAAGAACTTATTAAACTCAACAGCAAAGAAACAAACAATCCAATCATGAAATGGGCAAAAGACATGAACAGAAATTTCACACAGGAAGACATAGACACGGCCAACAAGCACATGAGAAAATGTTCCACATCACTGGCCATCAGGGAAATACAAATCAAAACCACAATGAGATACCACCTCACACCAGGGAGAATGGGGAAAATTAACAAGACAGGAGACAACAAATGTTGGAGAGGATGTGGAGAAAGGGGAACCCTCTTGCACTGTTGGTGGGAATGTGAACTGGTGCAGCCACTCTGGAAAACTGTGTGGAGGTTCCTCAAAGAGTTAAACATAGAACTACCCGACGATCCAGCAATTGTGCTACTGGGGATTTACCCCAAAGATACAGATGCAATGAAATGCCAGGACACCTGCACCCCAATGTTTATAGCGGCAATGTCCACAGTAGCCAAACTGTGGAAGGAGCCTCAGTGTACATTGACTGATGAATGGATAAAGAAGCTGTGGTCTATGTATACAATGGAATATTACTCAGCCATTAGAAATGATGAATACCCACCATTTGCTTTGACGTGGATGGAACTGGAGGGTATTATGCTGAGTGAAGTAAATCAATTAGAGGACAAATATTATATGGTCTAATTTATTCAGGGAATATAAAAAAATAGTGAAAGGGATTAAAGGGGAAAGGAGAGAAAATGAGTGGGAAATATCAGTGAGGGAGACAGAACATGAGAGCCTCCCAACTCTGGGAAATGAACAAGGGGCAGTCGAAGGGGAGGTGGGCAGGGAGATGGGGTAACTGGGTGACAGGCACTGAGGGGGGCACTTGACGGGATGAGCACTGGGTGTTATACTATATGTTGGCAAATCGAACTCTGATAAAAACATATACAAAAAAATAGAAAAAAAAAATCAGACAAAAAGGTCCCATGTCATACAGTTACATTTACATATCAAAATGGGTAAATCCATACAGATAGAAATCAGATTGGTGATTACTTAAAGGTATTGTAGGGAAACATGGGGACTGCCTGGTTAATGTGTATGGGGTTTACTTTTGGTTGATAAAAGTGTGTTGGAACTAGATAGGGGTGGTATAGCCTCGTGAATATGCTAAGTGCCACTGACTTGTACACTTTAAAGCAGCTTATTTTGTGATAACCTTTATGAATTTCAGTTCAATTAAACAATGTTACAAGTTTCACTCAGAAATCCCATGTATGTAAATGCATTCTATAGAAATTATATAAATCAGGAAAAAGGGAATATACTAAAAAATATTTTCAAAACATTTTAAAACCTGAAGATAACTAAGTTCCAACAATAGGGAGAATCTGTAAGTTGTTGGAATCTAGCTTTTGATTACATTTTTTTCTGGTTCAGCTCTCTGCCTTACATTGAAAATAAAGACAAAATATTGTATAAGTCCATTTGTTAGTGCATGGCTATGACTTCCTAATTGAAAGATCTTGGATAAATTTCTAAATCATCAAACTCTGTGTTTTTCAGCTTTTCTGAGATTAACTTTTCTCCACCCTCAAATCAGGATAATAATGCCTGCCTAAAATAATGCTTAATACATGATACCCCCCACTTACCTACTTTTAGATATAAATGGGGACAAAAGGAAAAAAATACATTAAAATAATCTTATTGGATGTGCAGAGGGGGTTGTATTTTATAGGACTTGTTTTTTTCCATCTTTGTTAGTGAGCATTATACACATGTGCATGAATACACAAACACATACACCAGACCCACACACAGAGTAAAAATGTCATTTAATCAAAGGCCCCAAATGGCTATCTCAGTCAGTATAGGCTGTAAAGAATAAAATGGAATTCAAAATCTTCTATAATTTGGGCTTTACTAGGTATATAGGTTTATTTATTATTAGTTAGTTAGTTACCAGTGATCTAGAGAATCTGAACTAACTGTCATCCCTCAAAGACTTGAAGCTCCTACCATGAAGCCCCATGTTATCTGCCATTTGGAATGCTTTTCTAATCATCTTTACCTGTTTACTCTTCAAATCTTATCATACACTTCCTTTCCCAACATGATTATCTTGAGTAGAAATTTTCTCTATTTGTTAATATTACTACTCCTATAACACCTCACACAATGCTGTATATAGTAAATATAAGTGTTTGTGTCATATTGCCTCTGATTGTATGTTTCCTGAGATAGATATAAATACCTTTGGATATTTCAGCAAAATATAAAACAAGTATTTTTCTTGCTACTACATGTGCTTTTCAGAATCTCAATGTCTATTCATTATTATCTCTATTGATAATACAGAGCAAAAATAAAAAGTTTAAGATTTGTAATTGGAAAAGATGTTTTTGATTATAATCTCCTTGTTTTTTAGTGTCAATTATTTTTTAAATAAAAATATATAAATTTATCTAAAAATACAGTACATGTATACTCCAAAAGACTAATTACTTAGAAAGTCCTTTGAACTGTGAAATTTTATGTGCTCAAAGCCTTTCAATGCATTATATGAGGCCTCTTGCCTTAAGTCTATAAAGTTTTATTGTCTTAAAGGACATAAAATTTTTTGAATGGTTTCCAATCATTTATTTTCTACAGAAACTAATCTGCTGAATTGCCTTTCAACATTTACTTTGCTTCTTAACAGTGCAAATTATATCTAAATACAAAATACTCAACAACCATACATATTGCTCTAATTGTGTGCTGTAGAGCTGACATGGAATAATGAAACGCTAATTGCAATTAGAACATTTTATTTGTTCAGAATTGATTCCCTGGTTTGACCCACTTTCAGAATTTTCTATAACCACAAGGCTTGTGCTCAAATACCACCAAAAAATTTACTGTCCATAACCTGAATCAGTGTTTTCACCAGTCCCCTCCCATTATACACACTGCAGCTTAGGGCAGAGCCATCAGGAAATTTCTTCATATACACATGCATGAAACACATTAGAATAAGGCTGTCCTGACAATAGCAAAGGCATCCATTTGTCTGATTTGCTAACCAACCTGCCACACTCTCCTTTAAAAGAGATGTACTAGGACTAGCACATATAAGTAGTAGACTGCCCCAGCTACCTGCTAGCCAGGTATGGAAGGCAGCTACTTCCTCCAAACCTCTCTTGTGCAATATTGGTTATCAGTATCCCCCTGCAGCTATTGGATATGCACAATTTTTTCTAGATGAGTAGATGACCAAGTAAAACTATGACTTGTTACCTGAATGCATCGAAAGAAAAGTTTTTTTTGTTTTGTTTTGTTTTTTCAAAGAAGATCACTCCTTTACCTGTTTGACATCGTATGCCAGAAGAACATATTTTAAATCTGGCGAAACTGAATGTTTTGATGCTTTGAAGGTTACCTAGAAATTGAAAAAAAAAAAAAGGCAGTTACAAAAACAGTGAAAAGCTTAATAACAGAGATGTTAATATGCATTTGGGTATGTAGATATTTAAAAATATATCAATTCTCATCACAACACAGTGGCATAGGCATGTTTATTCCTATTGTAAATATGCATATACATGCATGCAAGTATGATTATTCAGATGGACATAAAAACTTAGGCTATATTAGCATTCCATTAAGAAGAAAATTTGCTAGCATATAGTTTTTACATGTTATCACTTACAGACAATGTTAATATTTTCATTAGAAGAAAAAAATTAGGGAATCCCTGGGTGGCGCAGTGGTTTGGCGCCTGCCTTTGGCCCAGGGCGCGATCCTGGAGACCCGGGATCGAATCTGTCGGGCTCCCGATGCCTGGAGCCTGCTTAACCCTCTGCCTGTGTCTCTGCCTCTCTCTCTCTCTCTCTCTCTCTCTCTCTCTCTCTCTCTCTCTCATAAATAAAAAAAAAGAAGAAAAAAATTAAAAAATCACAACTTCATAAATAAGCAAAATGTTCTCATATTTGCATGTTGGATTAAGCAAAAAAAAAAAAAAAGAAACAGTAACATGCTGTGGTGTCATGATTTGCTGTTTTTGTAAGTTCGTTTTCTTACAGGTTGCATACTTGTATTTAAAAGATGTTTAAAAAAATAAAAAATAAAAGAAGATGTATATATTAAAGACAGAGACTCTTTAGACTATATTCCTATAATAAAATAGAACACAAATAACTGATTATTCTTGATTATAACTACACTGTCCCTGATTTTGATCCTATAATTCTATCATTGAATAGACCTAATATAAGAATTGAAAATAAATGAATAAAGTGAAGGAGAAATATATTGAGGGTGGAGAAATAATTTTATTTGAGATAAAGATTATATTTAATTTTAGATCTAAAATGAAGTCAAACAAGTTGAGTTAATGCATCAAAAGCCTACAAAATACAAACTAAAGATAAAATGCACTCTATATACATTTTAGGTGAACTACTTTGTATGGTTTTTGCAGACAAAAGCATATGTAAGTAATTTCATCCACCGTTTTAGAGGTCAATTTCTACAAGAAATTCTCTGTGAAAAATGAAAAAGAGTGAAGTAACGGTTTTTATACTTAGAATCCCCCCAAACACAATGGAAAGAACAAGAAATTCAGACAAATTAATATTTGAAAGAATTTTGTGGGGTATAATAAAAAATATACATTTAGTTTTCTTCCCTGATTCCTTGCATAGAGCTCCTAAAATGCTTAGAATTTTCTTAGTGATAGAAGTGTCATTTGATATTAATTAATTAATTAATTAATTAATTATTAGTTCCCTTTGACCATGCTTGGTTTACGCCAATGAGATGACTCAAGGGATAGAGGTGGCTGGGGAGAGCTTCTGGATGAGGACTGCCTACCAAAGGAACCAACCACCTGATTAGAGAATTAGAACTTTCAACCCTAACTGGATGTCAGGGCGGGTGGAAGGATAGGAGATGGAGTACAGTCACGTGGCCCATGATGTAAAATCAATCATGCCTAGGTAATGAGATCTCAATAAAAATTGTAAACAATGAAATTGGAAGGTACTTCCTTGTTAGTAAATATATCAATATACCAGAAGGGTTGCACCTTCCAACTCTATAGACAAGACTGTGCTATTTACCTTTCATCTGGCTGTTCATTTGTAAGCCTCTAAAATAAACCAGTACTCCTAAGTATAGCACTTGCTGTATCATTCAGCAAATTATTGAAACTAAAGGAGGACTGTGGGAAACATCAAATTTATAGCTAAGTTAGACCAAAACCCAGGTAGCCTGGAGACCTGGGACATGCAGGTTGCATCTGACCTGGGGGAGTCCTTAACCTGGAGAGTGTATACTAATTCTGGGTAGTTAGAATTGAATTAACTAGTAGGATAACCAGATGGTGTCAGAAAATTTTGTTGGAATCACACTACTAATCTCTGAGCCCAGAAGCCAAGAAAATGGAGTGGTTTGGAAGAAAATACTATTATAGGGTAATACTAAGATTTTGAGGTTTTACTTACATAAAACCTATATACATCTATCTTGTACAGCCTTTGTATAAGACATTTAGGAGATGGTCAGAATAATCATCGGCAGTAATTCATTTCAAAGATTTTAGTTTTCATTTTTTAAAAGTTCACTCAATAATAATGGAAATAGCAAACAATAATAACAACAGAGCTACAATTCATCAGCTCTGCAAATTGCTTATAATATTGTAGTTCTCAATAGTTCTCAGCCCTTCTCATGATAAGTATTATGATGTAGGTATCCTCATTGTTATTCTTCCTTTTCTGTCATTAACTTATTGTGTATGGAAACCAGATGGAAATTGGTCTGCACAGAGTTTTTTAAAAGACTTACTTGTTTTTATTTTAGAGAGAGAGAGAGAGAGGAAAAAAAAAGTGAGGATGGGGGCTACTGAGGGGCAAAGGGAGAGGGAGAGGGAGAATCCTTAAGCAGACTCCTTGCTGAGCACGGAGCTGGATGCGGGGCTCAATTCCACGACCCTGAGATCATGATCTGAGCTGAAATCAAGAGGTGGACACTTAACTGACTGAGCCACCCAGGTGCCCACTAGTCTGTGGAGAATTTAGGGTGACAGTGAGAAAATAAGGTCAGGTCTCTCAATATTACACTATTAAGAAATATACTGTAACACAGTAAGGGGAAGTTTATTATCTAAAAATTGGTCAAGATGATGAGCACACATAACAAAAGGATATAGGATAAAACTCCTTTAATAAACCCTGCATTATCCCACTAGCAGGAGTTTCTTTCTGTATGGTATGGAAGAGCTTACCCAACTGAATTATTTAAAGAACATCTCACCTCCCCTGTCTTCATCCCCTTTCATGTGACGCTCCTCACACAAATTAACCTCACACGTTTACAGGTGTGTCTGTGGCTCCAGTAACACTAATTTTAGTGTCTTTTATGGTTCCTACAATTATCCAGTCTGGCACTTTATTAATTATCGCTATACTGCTTCCAGGTTAAGTGGCATACAAACCGGGAAATTTTCCCAATACCTTTTCAGGGGCCCAAGCTGCTGAACTTTATCTGAATTTAGAGAGTTGTGTGCAGGTCACTGATGGTGCAAAGTAACTTGGTGATGGTATATGCTGCTTAGTCAAGAGACATCAGAAGTCTCAGATAAATACCTCTTAGCATAGCCATTAATGTGATCATCTGTTGGTCTGGGAGATTCATTCTTTCTAGCAGGCACCTGAGACCCCTTGATCCACACTCACCCTGATTACAGATATTAGTATAGTTCTGGTTGAGATTCAACTTGATATGACCTTGAAGTAGTGTTTTGAAAGAACAAGAATGCTATTATGTCACCTACAGAATCACTTAATTACTACTGAAATAAAAGGATGCAGAAATATTTTCTACATGTGTTTATTGATGTTCAGCAATAATGCCTACCAGTGCATTTTTTGACACCGGGAACGTACAAAGGGTATTAAAATGCATCAAGTCTACCATCCAGGAACATTCAATTAAAGCCAAGCAAGTTAGGGGGGGAAAAAAGCCAAGCAGGGTAGGATAAACAGGAAAATCATACACATGGTTAACTAAACAAATTAAATGGGGAAGACAAAACATTTGATCAAGTTGAGAAATAAAATGCATTGTTCCAGGCAGCTTGGGAAGATTTTATAATACCTTATTTACATGTACCATTTGATTCTACCAATATACATTTTATTGAACATTCACATGTAACCAGTACCATAGTAGATATTGAAAGTGCTATAAGGTTAAGAAACCAAGTTCCCTAAAATAATCTCCATCCCATATTGGACAAGGGAAGACAGCACTCTGTTTCTCTATAGTCCATAGTAGAATAAGAGTTTCAAATCCAAGTGCATATAGGGACTCGGTATGCAGTAGCAGAATTAAGCTGTATGGGTAAAATGAGGGTAAATGAAATAGTCACACTGCCTAAAAGGGGCAGTAGTCCCAGCTCCAGGTAACATTAACTTACAGGAAAGTGCATATAGAATTTCTGGTGTTCCAATTTTTTTCAAGATAAGCTAGAAATCAAGATTTTACTTTACAATCTTAAGATTTTTTAACTATAGCTCAATATTTCCAAATAGATTTATAGGCACAAATTTCTGCCTGGGGTTTATGAGTTTGCTAATTTTTCGTAAAGCAATAATTGCCTTAAGGATGAAGGAAGGGAAAGAAGACAATGCTATGAAACTTAAAGAACAGAATGGTGGCGTGCCTGTGTGGCTCAGTTAAGTGTCTGATCCTCGGTTTTGGTTCAGGTCATTATCTCAGGGTCATGATCTCAGGGTTGTGAGGTGAAGCCTAGCATTGGGCTCGGCGCTCAGTGGGGAGTCTGCTTGAGATTTTCTCTCTCCCTCTCCTCCCCCACCTGCTCTTTCTCTCTCTCTCTCTCTCAAATAAAATAAATATTTAAAAAATAAAGAACAGAATGGTATCCTTTTCATATATTTTGTGGTAATGTAATTGAAAAATTCATGATCCAGTGTTTTCTATATAAATGAAATTATACACTATGTTATGTTATTAGAATAATTTTATCAAAATACACAAGAAGCTTAAAAAGATTACTGGAAAGGTGGGGGCCAACTCATGGATTACTGCTAATATTAATAATGCATGCAGTATTACTAAGGTGTGCAAAACGATTTTGTGTTTCATGTTTTTACCACTGGGTGAAATGTTGCTATTAGAACATGAATTGGGAAAAAAAAATTGAAGAAAGCTTAAAACATGTCATTTTTTTAAAAGATTTTATTTATTTATTCATGAGAGACACAGAGAGAGAGAAAGAGACAGAGAGAGAGAGAGAGAGAGAGACAGAGACAGAGACAGAGATACAGGTAGAGGGAGAAGCAGGCTCCATGCAGGGAGCCTGACATGGGACTTGATCCCAGGACCCCAGGATCATGCCCAGAGCCAAAGGCAGACACTCAACCACTGAGCCACCCAGGCATCCTGAAACATGTCAGTTTTAGATATGCTATTGTTTATATTCCTTTTAGAATATCCAACAGGAAATTTATGAGATTTTGTATAAAAGTCTAGAGTTTAAGGGATATATCTAGGAGCTGAATTATTAATCAGTTATATAGAGCATTAGACAAAAGTTTATATTCAATACAAATCCATCCTCAACATAGAAAAGGGATAAAATCCCCAAAACAGCATGTTCTACTAGGGATGGATCAGTAACAGTGCAGTCATTACAAATATTGCTCACTATTACTTATATTCTTCAAATATAGCTGTTTTCTCCAGGTACTCCACCTGCTGCAATACTTTCACAACTTTATCTGGTCCCTATTCAAATTCTATTTCTCTAAAATATTCTAATTCTCCCTCTTAAACCTTCCCTGTCCTTTTCGGCTCAAGTGATTCATCTGACCTTATATGTATATAATTATATGTGCAGTTCATCTAATCATTGATCACTGTTTCATGATTGCTCTACTAGGTTGTTTGGAACTACGATTTACATCTTTTATTGCCACAGTAATGCCCCTATTAACAGGCTCCAGGGCAATGATTCACTCCTGTCAAAAGCATTATAACTAGAGGTAGAAATAAGATAATGATAGTGTTCCAAGATGTCAGATACTGAAGATCGGGCAAGAAATCATTAAATACAAACGTAAAAGTCAGAAGTGCCAGAAAATGTAAAACCTGCATTTGTATGACTTGAGGCTGAGAAAGGATGGAGCAAGAGGACAGGAATAAGATATGGAGTTAACAATGAACACAAACTGGTAAGAAGGATTTGGTTGCCTTAAGATTGAGGCATGACAGAAGGATGAGAACTGTCTAGTTCAGGTAACTACTGCTCTTGATCTTGTACCAAGCTGGTGGTAAAAATATTTATATTCATCTCCACTTACAAAAATAAATAACACAAAACAAACCAAAAAATAACTGGCCTAGGAACATGAACTGGATAATACTCTAAACCTTAAAGTATAGGTAGGTATATATCTTTTTTTTAAGATTTTATTTATTTATTCATGAGAGACAGAAAGAGAGAGAGAGAAAGAGACACAGACACAGACACAGACACAGACACAGACACAGACACAGACAGAGGAAGAAGCAGGCTCTATGCAGGGAGCCTGACGTGGGACTCGATCCTGGATCTCCAGGATCATACCCTGGGCTGAAGATGGCGCTAAATTGCTGAGCCACCCGGGCGGCCCGGTAGGTATATTTTTAACAGAGAATGATGAAGACCAGAAGGTAGGTCTCTGTGGACCTATGATCTTTCCTTCCTGCTTCTGGCACCTCCACCTACCAAACTCCCTACAGACACACAGACACATGCACACACATGCACTGTTTATTTTTATTTGGGCCATTACTTTCCTCATTACCTAATCTCATTTTTAGTTTATTGATACCTGACAAAAATGTTTATTTTATTTTTTTTAAGATTTTATTTATTTATTCATGAGAGATACAGAGACGGAGGCAGAGACATAGGCAGAGGGAGAAGCAGGCTCCCTGTGGGGAACATGATGCCAGGACTCGATCCTAGGACCCTGGGATCATGACCTGAGTCGAAGACAGGTGCTCAACAACTGAGCCACCCAGGCGCTCCCCCACAAAAATGTTTATAAAAATCATCTCTTATTCTAGAAAAATAAAATATTATTTTTTCAAATATGTGATTAAGTATATATTATGAATAAATTTTGTTAACACTACAGACCATAAAGACCATTAAAAACACTTAATGAGGGATCTTAGAAGGCAGTTAACCCTAAGTGGATGGGAGGACGAAAAAAGGTCACTGAAGTTAACTGATACTGAGAAAAAGATCAAGGAAGGCCAGAAAAAAAGGCAAACCAAAATGCAGTCCACAGAATGATGCTAAGAATGGGCTCTCCTCTCTCTGGCTTCAAATGAAATGAACGAGGAAGAGTAAAAGAGATTATTTTTTATCCTGAAGCTTTAAACAAAGCCACAGTTTGTTTTTTTAGCCATGACTGTGCTTATATGCCAGAAGTTTAAAATCAAATATTTTACTGTGTATCTTTTTTCACATTCTCTTTTCATAGCTATCTAATTAGTTATTATAGTGTTTGAATTCTATTTATTTGCAATACCCATGATATTCATGTTGTATAAATACAATAGATGGTCTCTTCCCTTTTTTTTCTTGGAACTATGCATCTTATTGATAATAGAATGTTTTTTAAAGCTACTAAATGAGGAAAATGCCATGGTACAAGTAGGTAGTTTTTAAGGCTATTGAATGGGTACCTATTAACCCCTGTAGAGTACCTTGCATATATATTTATTGCTCAATAAATATAAACAGCCACATTAGTACTTATTGATTTGGATCATAAGCCATGCACTAAAACATTTAAAAAACAATTTTTATTTTTAATAAGATGGTGAAAATGAATGGTCTCTGAATTCTCTTAATAACTTAAAAAACAGGGCAGACAAGGTAATTTTGAGGATGAGAGTGCCAATATTCTTCCTCCCAAAAAGTCAATAAATCAGAAATCTTTGGCTGGAGAAAGAAAGAAAGGGATATTGTAACATATATAATTATATAAATTGTTTCTTTAAAATTTAGCTTGTGCTATTCTACTGACTCTTCAAATTATCTAGGGCTTTGTAATCATCATATTTTGAATATATTTTTAAGTGGTCACATTCTGGTGATGCTGGACTAAAGAACAGAGCATATAAAGCAATGAAAGACATGCAGATGGCCTACAAATCCATGAAAAGTTGTTCAGCATCACTCATCATCTTGGAACTGCAAATAAAAACCACAATGAGATATCACTCTACACCTGTCTACATTCTACACCTCTACACCTGTAGTATCAAAAAGGCAAGAAAAAAGTGTTGGTAAGGACATGGAGTAAAAGAAACCCATATCCACGGTTGATGGGAATGTAAACTAGCAGAGCCACTATGGAAAATAGTATAGATTTTCATTAAAAAAAAAGACAGAAATTCCATACAATCCAGTAATTCCACTACTGAGTATTCACTCAAAGAAAATGAATACACTAATTTGAAAAGATACACATACTCCTATGCTTATTGCAGCATTATTTATAGTAGCCACAATATGGAAGCAACCCAAGTATTCGCTGATAAATGAATGGATAAAGAAGATGTGGTATAAATGAATGTATGTATATTCACACATATATACACTGACACAGACACACACATACACACACACAGACGAATATTATTCAGCCACGAAGAAGACTGTGATCTTACCATTTGCAAAATATGGATGGTTCTAGAAGATACTATGCTAAAATGAGTGAAGTCAGACTGAGAAAGACAAACACAGTATGATTTCACTTATACAAGGAATCTTAAAAAAAAAAAAAAACACCAAAATGAATGAACAAAAAAAGCAGAAACAAATCCATAAATATTGAGAATAAATTCATAATTGCCAGAAGGGTGAGGGGTTGTGGGAGGGGCAGTAATTGGGCAAAGGGAATTGGGACATACAGGCTTCCAGTTATGTAATGTAAAAGTCACAGAAATGAAAGGGACAGGGGATCCCTGGGCGGCGCAGCGGTTTGGCACCTGCCTTTGGCCCAGGACGTGATCCTGGAGACCCGGGATTGAATCCCACATCAGGCTCCTGGTGCATGGAGCCTGCATCTCCCTCTGCCTATGTCTCTGACTCTCTCTCTTTCTCTCTCTGTGACTATCATAAATAAATTAAAAAAAATTAAAAAAAAAGAAATGAAAGGGACAGCATACAGAATACACTCACTGGTAATGTAATAGCGATGTATGATGACAGATGGTAGCTACACCTGTGGTCAGCAAAGCATAACCCACAGAATTTTTGTTCTCTAGGTTATATACCTGAAACTAATTGTGTGTCAACTGCTCTTCAAATAAAAAAGAAAAGAGAGAAAGAGACCACATAGAAAGATATGAAAAGTTAGGGAAGTCCTAAAAATTGTAACATCAGAATTTCTGGATGAGTTTTCCACATTATGGCCTAATACATATTCAACAGAATGCTTATAAGTTAGGTGGACTAGTGCTCTTCATCAGTAAATTACTTACGTCTTTTCTTGCTGCAATATTCCATCAGGTAAATCAAAGACTGATCTCACAGACCTGGTTAATAGAGTTATTATTTTATTTTTTTTAAAGATTTTATTTATTTACTTGAGACAGAAAGAGAGGAGAGAGAGAGAATGAGCAAGAACAGTGGGAGAAGGGAGTAGAGGGAGTGGGAGAAACAGACTCCCATGGAGTGTGGAGCCCAAGGTGGGGCTCTATTTAGGACGCTGAAATCATGACCCGAGTCGAAGGCACACACTTAACCAATTGAGCCACCTAAGTGCCCTAGAGTTATTATTATAAAATATGACATGTACATTCCAGGTATTTAGGTTATTCATGTGGTTTTGCCATTGGCAAGAAGATGGCTACTGAGGGCTTGGCAATTCCCCTATTTTTAAAAAGAAAGGAAAACATAATGAGCATTATTGTCTTATTTAAAAAAAAAGGTTTTAACCTGGCTCTTCTTTAAAAATGAGAAAAATTAATAAATAATAGTACTTTAAAAAGTAAATTTTCCTAAATGCTCATCATTTTTAATAGATGAAAGGCTCATTTAGAGTTCATATGACATCAGTAATTTAGTATTGACATTAATAGTCTCAAATAAAAAGAGAGAAGTTAGTAACTACAAAGAAAATTGTTTATTCCAGATTTGGTGTATTCTGACATATACCTCATTAATATTATGTTTGATATCTACTTCCTCCTTTTACCTTTGATGAAATTATTATATACAGTATATAATACTTATTAGCTGTTTTCATCTTAATGTGTCTTGGATGCACAGAATTAGATTAATGATAACTTTCTTATCATGACTTAGTGTAATTCATGATAAATTTGGCAAATAAAAATATAGGATGCCCAGATAAATATCAGAATATCAGATAAACAATATATAAAAATAAGGACAAACCATATAACCATGAAAATAACATGGAAAGAACGGAATATCTTATAACAGTCATGAAAATAAGTGAACTACAGCTAAATACAAATATGTGTAAATCAGTAACAGAATGCTGAGTGATAAAGGGAAGTATAAGATCATGGGCTGCTTGATTCCTCTATTAAGAGTTCAAAACCAATTAAGACTACATAATATGTTACTTAGGCAAACACACACATACACACACACACACACACACACGAGTTATATATTCACCAGAAACCCCCCAAAGATGTAAAAATAATTTCCAAAGTGAATTACTTTAAAAATTGAGTTGTCATTTACTAAATTGCACTTTAATGGTCCGAAGCTGAAAGTCATTCTTTATTGTCCACTTTCTCAGAAATGTCCATTAATAGATCCCATGCTAGTTGAGGACACTAGGGGTTGTGTGCAACTATAACTGAATAAATCTCTGTGATCTTTTTCCTGATGCACACAAGCAACCGTTTTTGCTAAATAGAGTTACTATATGACTCAGAATTACACTCTAAATAGCAGAAACACATCAAGAATTATGAAAACATATGCCTACACAAAACTTGCATATAAATACAGAAACATTATTCATAATAGCACCTATTCAGGGTGCCTGGGTGGCTCAGTCAGTTCAGCATCTGACTCTTAAATTTGGTTCAGGACATGATCTCAGGGTGAGAAGGAGCCTTGTGTCAGGCTCTGCACTTGGTGTGTAGCCTGCTTAGGATTCTCTTTCTCCTTCTCCCTTTGCCCCTCCCTTACCCCTCAAAAATAAATGAGCCAATTCAAATGTCAATTAACTAATGAATGGATAAACAAAAGTAGCATATCATGCAATGGAATATTATTTAACAATAAAAAAGAATAAAGTATCGATATGTCCTAAAACATAAATAAATCCTGACATATTGTACTAAATGAAAGAAGTTAGACATAAAAGACCACATACTGTATATTTCATTTATCTGAAGTGTATGGACTACACAAATCTGAAGAGGTACAACGCAGACTACTAGTTGCAGGAAGCTGCAGAGGGAGAGTCCTGGAGAAAGACTGCTAGTGTGTATAGCTTGCTTTACAGGCACCTGAAGAATATTCTAAAATTAGACTGTGATGACAGTTGTACAACTCTGAGTATACTAAAAACAATGAACTGTACATTTCAAATGGGTGAAAACTATGGTATGTGAAGTATCTCTCAATAAAGCTGTTACAAACATAAACACAGAGGACAGTAGTGGAGGGAGAAGAAAGAGGAGGAGGGAATTAGGAAAAAAAAAGAAATTGAAGAGTTGTGTGATGAAGTCAGAGGATTTGTGAAATTTCCATGGTTTAATTTCTTTTCCAATTGTTAAAATTAAGCTTTAATCTCTAGTTTTCCCATTAGCCAAAAGTTAGAAAAAAATCAATTATAGGAGTCATATTTTGCTTATCATATGTCAATTCATTAAGAGATGAATAGATTTTCCTGAAACTAAGGTGAAAGAGACATTTCTTTCAATTTCTAACAAGCAATGAATATATTGGAGTATTAAATAAAGCTCCTTATATGTACATATATATTTCTTGGATATCTTATAATTAACAATGGAAAAAATAAAATAAAAAATAAAATAACTAAAAAAATAAAATATGTTTCAAAGAATCAAGTAATTCTTTCCTATCTTTCAATCTTTACCAAAAATAAATACTGTTCATTTCCATAATTGGAAGATCTTTTTACTTGCTTATAATCTGATGGGCTCATACCTTTAGTGAGTGAGGAAAATTATTATTTTGGTTTATAAATTATCCTTTTTGCAGCTGATTCAAATTTAAGGAGAGTTAATTAAATCTCATTTTTCTCCTACACTGTCTCATGGACCACTATGAATCAAATATTTACATAAATGATGCTGTGTGGAAAAAGAAAATAAATCTGATTAATCCATAAAATGTGCACTAAGTGTCTACTTAAGGCTATGCCATCATTGTTCTAGTCACCGAAAACACAAAATTGATTCTGTCTTGGTTGGCCTCTTCTCTTAAGATATTCATAAACTAGTGAGAAGTTTAATGAAAGATATAAAAATGTGTCATCACTGCTTAATCAAAATATCATCAAAATTTATCTTTGAATATGCTTACATATTTCAGGATTTCTAAATCAATAACTACTTCATTACTTATGTCAACAATCTATTTAATTAACTCTTTTGAAATTAAAGTTTTAATTTTAACATTTCAATCAAGGAATCTGATATGTAGAAAACCCAAAGGCCTTCACAAAAAAACAAAACAAAACAAAACAAAAAACAAACAAAAAAACAAACAAACACCTGCTAGAACTGAAACACAAATTCAGTAAAGGTACAGGATAAAAAATCAACATACAGATATCTGTTGCATTTCTATACACCAATAATGAAACAGCAGAAAGAGAAATTAAGGAATCAATCCCATTTACAACTGTACCAAAACTAAGATAAGATACCTAGGAATAAGATACCTAGGAATAAACCTAACCAAAGAGGTTAAAGACCTGTACTCTGAAAACTACAAAACACTGATAAAAGAAATTGAAGATGAAATAAAGAAATGGAAAAACATTCCATGCTCTTGTATTGGAAAAATATTGCAAAATTGTCTATACTACTCAAAAAAATCTGCACACTTAATGCAATTCCTATCAAAATACCCACAGCATTATCAACAGAGCTACAATGAACAATCCTAAAATTTATATGGAACCACAACAGATCCTAGATAGACAAAATAACATTGGGAAAGAAGAGCAAAGCTGGAGGCATCACAGTTTCAGACGTTGTTATATTACAAAGCTGTAGTAATCAAACAGTATGGCCCTAGCACAAGAATAGACATACAGATCAATAGACAAGAATGGAAAACTCAGGAATGAACCCACAACTATATGTTCAATTAATCTTCAACAAAGCAGGAAAGAATATGCAGCGAGAAAAAGCCAGTCTCTTCAACAAATGGCATTGGGAAAACTGGACAGCAACATGCAAAACAAAGAAACTGGAACACTTCCCTACATCATACATGAAAGGAGATTCAGAATAGATTAAAGACATAAATGTGAGACATGAAACCATAAAAATCCTAGAGAACACAGGCAGTAACCTCTTTGACATGGGTCATAGCAACTTCTTTCTAGATAGGACTCCTGAGATAAGGGAAATTAAAGTAAACATAAACTTTGTGACTTCATCAAAATAAAAATCTTCTACATTGCAAAGGAAGCAATCACCAAAAGTAAAAGGCAACCGACGGAATGGGAGAAGATATTTGATAAAAGGTTAACATCTAAAAT
The DNA here is from genome assembly GCF_905146905.1 of Nyctereutes procyonoides. Taxonomy (NCBI): domain Eukaryota; kingdom Metazoa; phylum Chordata; class Mammalia; order Carnivora; family Canidae; genus Nyctereutes; species Nyctereutes procyonoides. The sequence continues at coordinate 5,089,185 of NW_026575030.1, read as the reverse complement.
ACATAAAGAAATTTTACAATTCAACATCCAAAAAATGGATAATCTAATTAAAAAATGAACAGAGCACATGAATAGACATTTTTCCAGAGAAGACATCAGATGGCCAATGGACACAGGAAAAGAGGCTCAACATACTAATCATCAGGGAACTAACAAATCAAAACTGCAATGAAATATCACCTCACAGCTGTCAGAATGGCTAAAATCAACAATACAAGAAAGAGCAGGTGTTGGTGAGGATGTGACAAAGGGGAATCCTTCTGCCTTGTTGATGGGAATGTAAACGCCACTCTGGAAAACAACATCGAGGTTCCTCAAAAAGTTCAAAATAGAACTACCCTATGGAAAAAAAAAAAAAAAGAACTACCCTATGATCCAGGAGCAACACTACTAGATATTTACTGAAAAAATACAAAAATACTAATTATAAGGGATACGTGCATCCAATGTTTATAACAACATTATCTACAATAGCCAAATTACAGAAACAGTCCAAGTATTCACTGACTGATCACTGGATAAAGAGGATGTGGTGTATACATACAATGGAATATTATTCATAAAAAATGAAATTAAAAAAAAAATGAAATCTTGCCATTTGCAATGACATGGATGGAGCTAGAGTATTATGCTAAGCAAAATAAGGCAGTCAGAAAAAGACAAATACCATGTGATTTCACTCATAGGTGGAATTTAAAAAACAAAGCAAATGATGGGATGCCTGAGTTGCTCAGCAGTTGAGCGTCTGCCTTTGGCACATGGCGTGATCCTGGGGTCCTGGGTTCGAGTCCCACCTCGGGCTCCCTGCATGGAGCCTGCTTCTCCCTCTGCCTGTGTCTCTGCCTCCCTCTCTCTGTGTCTCTCATGAATAAATAAATAAAATCCTTTTAAAAAATAAATAAAAATAAAAAACAAAGCAAATGAGCATTGCGGGGAGTGAGAAAAGGAGGCAAACCAAGAAATGGACACTTAACTATAGAAAACAAACTGATGGTTACCAAAGGAGAGGTGTGTGGGATGACAGGTAAAATTAGGTGATGGGGATTAAGGATGGAACTTGTTGTAATGAGCACCAGTGATGTATGGAAGTGTTGAATCACTGTACTGTACAACTGACACTAATATTATGCTGTATGCTAAGTGGAATTTAAATAAAAACTTAAAAAAGTACTGAGTGATCCAAATAATTATAATTAAAACAGTACTTTTGAAAAATAGTACACTTTTAACATCCAGGAGATGATGGATTGAATTTCTACATTCTATGTAAACTTCCTAATTTCATTGCAAATCTTTTTCAACCAAGACTCAAAAATTCCTTTATTGTACTGTTATATACAAAAAAAAAACAAATGTAAACATACACATACATCAACTGAAAACCAAATAGAGTCTAATGTCAAGATTAGTTGAAAAACATTAAAATAGAAATGATGACTTAATGCCATGTAAAAACCTAACACACAATGTTGATTCCTCTATATCTGAAAGATACAAAGCAATTAGATAGAGACCCATCCACTCTATCCTCAAACAAATCCTTGATCCAATACTTAGCATTTTTTTTTCCTGTTAGTCCATTTTAGTTCAAGCCCTAAATCTTCTCAGAAATACCATTGCTGTAGTCCTCAAAGTGGTCTTATAATTTCTACTTTAACATCCCTAGAATTTATTCCTCACAAAACAGACAGAGAACATTCTTTTAAAATGTGACTTAGATATAGCCACTTTCTTCAAAGTGTGCCTATTGTTTATAAAACAAAACCTTGGCCTATAAAACTCAACATAGTTTTTCTCATAGTTATTCTACTGGGTTCATCCTCTACATTCCCCATTACAATATTTCCTATTCTTTTTTTTTAATATTTCCCATTCTTAAAATAGATCTATGCAGTTCACTCCCAAGTTTTTTATAATTATTCTTCTTTGAGCCTACAAAACTCTTGAACCTGACCTTGAAATGTTGCCTCCATAGTGGACCTTTCCGGGGTCCTGAAACTTCTGTAATTTTCACTCCATGCTACATTTTTCCCCAAGGGCTTAGTATCAGCTACAATTGCTCATATTGAGTATTTGAGTGTTTGTGGTTGGTCTGAAGCCTTCCTTGTTCAACAGGTATCACCAGAACCTAGAATTTTATCTGATATATACCAGAGGTGAAATCATTTGTTCATAAATGAATTAATAATATTAATAAGCTAAGATATGATGAGTCATTTTAACAATGATGCAACAACATTATAAAACAGGGAGAAAAAGTTCTGTAAGTTTTAAAGGGAAGGAAGGATTTCAAACGTAGAGTAGTTACTAACTCTGTAATGGGCTGCCATTATCATTTAGTGTTTGCTGAATGCTGAATACCCTACATTATGTTCCATAAACAAACTGAACTACTATATTCCCAGTGTACTATGAAAATATCTGTACTCTACTATAAATGGCTACAAAGTTATAATGCATACTTCTCTATTAGCAAAGGTGCATAGACCAAGGTATTCTGAAACAGGAAGGAAGGAAGGAAGGAAGGAAGGAAGGAAGGAAGGAAGGAAGGAAGGAAGGAAGGAAGGAAAGAAAGAAAGAAAGAAAGAAAGAAAGAAAGAAAGAAAGAAAGGAAGGAAGAGAAGAGAAGAGAAGAGAAGAGAAGAGAAGAGAAGAGAAGAGAAGAGAAGAGAAGAGAAGAGAAAGAAGAGAAGAAGAGAAGAAAAAGAATCCCTATATCATCAGCTTGGAAACTTTCTAAGGTCTCTTAAAATGCATTTTCCTTGTTCAAATTCCACCATGAATTAATAGAAGAATCTGGATATTTCACTATTAATATTTTTTGAAATGTCTAATTGGCTCTCCATGACTGGGAGGTAGTCAAATATAAAATTCCTGTGAAAGAAAATGAAAGACAGAAATATTCATCAGATGGTCAAGGGCATATAATCAGAGCCTTGAACTGCTCAAAACAGACTGATTGGTCCTAGATATAATTCAGAGCACTGACCTCTCAGGAAGCTGAATTTTAAAATAATTGTAATTAATTGCAATAAATCTGGCTGCCAGCTAGCTTCTCATTCTATCTGACACAAAACAAAGCAATTTACATCCACAGCCCCAGGGATTCTAAATAAGAATCTTGAAGGAAGCATACTGGAATTGTAATAATTTTATTGCACATGTTTCAGAGGATATATTAGATATAGTTGAAGCAAGCTCTTTTTCAAAGGGTTAAATAAAAGATGTTTAATAGAAACTGGTGTTTTATTCCATACAACAGAGACTTTAGATGTATTATTTAGGAAATTTTGATTTCTGCAAGGATGACATTCAAGAATCTTCGTAACAATTAATAGAGCTATTGATATGGTTTTATTAGTAACAGCACTACTGAGGACAAAAATGATTATACCATCCAAAATACTTTATCCCAGTGAGTAAATTTGTTTGTAGCATCTGTTTCCTGGATCATTCACACTGCTAATTAAGGGTGAAACAGATTATGGAATGGTCTCTGAGTCTTTCTCACCTATGCGGAAGAATAACTGTATGGAATTGTAGAGTAATCATGTCACACTTGCAAACATATGGAGAAAAGAGTATCTGTTCTCACACTTTAGATTTGTCCTTGAAGAGACTGCAAGGTTAAAACTATGCAAAGACTCATTTTCACATTCATCTAACTTAGAAAAATTTTAAACAAGCTAAATATTCATGGTAGATTCAATGTTCTCTTTCCTAAATGAATATAAACAAAATATTCTAATCTTTGCTGAAAAATATGTTACCTTATTTCTATTCCCCTGAATGTGCATAGATGGTATATGTAAAGTTCAATACTTCTTTGATGACTAAGACTTGGAAATTACCTAAATAAACTAATTAAATATAATGATCCTTTTAAGAATGAATAATATGGGTGTAAGAGGATCTAAATATTTTCAAGCTGAATAATAAAAACATGAAAAAAATATGAATGTATCCAATTGTAGGAAGTAGTTATTGCTTTTGGGTGGAAGAGAGCTATGTCCAGTCTGAAAACAAATAAATTCAATTATTTATAAATAACGTAATGCCCATGTGAAGAATTACACTGGCTGGAAATCTATGTAGTCATCAGTTTTTTCCTCTAACTTAAAGAAAATCACTTGGTTTTTTTGGTCAAAGAAGTGGATAATTTCAATAAGTGATACCAACTTGTCTGAACAACAACAAAATATCTCAATTAGAAGTATCTCCAGAAAACTATAAGAAAACTAGGGCCATACTTTTAGCCTATACTCTACACTATCTAAAGAGGAGAAATCCAAGGCTATGTGATTATATTCATGTTTGCTGGTCTTCTTTAGAGATCTGTCTATAAGAAGAAGAAACATGTCTCAAGAAAATGAAGCCAGAAGCCACAGCTTAAAGTCTTCTCTGACAAAAAGAACCATTGCTTTGATCTCACCCATTAAAAAACTACCTTTGAATCATCTTGGGTTCCCCTGGTATCCCTGCCTCAAATTGGATTTTGCAAATTGGGCACCATTGACATTTTCAGCCAGGTAACTTTTTTGTTGTTGTTGTAAGGAGTTGTCTTGTGCATTTTAGAATGTTTAATCTCATCTCTGACCTCTATTCACTAGATTCCCATGGCACACTCCACCTCACCAGTCATAACAATCAAGAATGTATCCAGAGTTGCCAAATGTCTCCTGATGGCAAAATTACCCCCGACTGAGAACCACTAGTCTAAATAAAGAAACTGTATTGTGCACAGAGCAACTGGGTAAATGTGCAGATCCTGTGACTTCACTGGCCAATCAATATTGGTCACACTACTGATGTCATTACTACTGAGATATCAACACATACTGCCAAAGTCAGATCTTAAAAAAAATAACAAAGTCTCCATAATTATAGCCAACATGTAAAGCCACTTGTCCAGTCAGAACTTTCTAATAACGTTTTGTAAGTTCATTTTTTTGAGTTTTTATTTAAATTCCAGTTAGTTAACATACGGTGTAATATTAGTTTCATGTATAGAATTTATTGATTCACCACTTACGTGCAATACCCAGTGCTCATCACAAGTGCCCTTCTTATCTTTATTTCAAATTTTAAGGGACGAAATAAGAGGTGAAATTTTGAGTGTCTTTATCCAATAAGTATTTATTGGTACCACAGAATTTTTTCCATAGGGCACCTATTTCCTTAAACATGAATCAGAAAATAAGTTCCTTGATTGATTTTATGGTGGGGAAAAAAAAAAGAGTTGGATCCATTCCCCCCACCCACACATACACAGTGGCAGAACAAAGTAAATAAATAAATAAATAAATATAAACATTACAGTGGCATGCAAACCTACGAATGCTATCTCTATGCCTAAGTCAATAAATTCTCCCTGGTTCTAATCAAATCTACTATCTAAGAATGGCCTATAAAAAGACAATTGGGCCGCCAAAATGTGTAGCTAACATTTCTTTGGAATCATTCTGCGGCCAAATATGAATTTCTTCCCTCTGTTCTGGGCTATTTTTATAGCATGTTTATAAAAGCTTGTAGATTTTCAGAATCAAAAAGATGTAAGAGCCTTATCCATCAGTCACCCATTTCCATAATAGTGCATTAGATACATGTTTCTAATTTCCTTCTAATTTCAAAAAGTGATTTGATAGAACTGTTTATGGCTTCTGGTGTTTTCTGCTCAGACCACTGGTGATTTTCAATTTACTGACAGCAGAAAGAGTACATACAGCTAATACTTATGAAACATTTCCTCATTATGTCACTGTGAATGAGCTTTTGTTTGAAATAGTTCTGGCTTTAAGAGATAACATTTTCAAACACTTAGAAATGATTAAGAGCAGTTTTGGGGCTAAACCACTTCTTTTGCATAACTCCTCTTCAAAAAGTTATATACCCTTCAATTTCCTCCTTCATTAGAAATCCACCTATCTTCAATCCAAAAGAAGCCTTAAGACAATTATTTCAGGAAAACGATTTAGTTTTGTTTTATTTTTGACAGCCATGTCCAATATTATTGTTAATCATAGAGTCTGTTAACCATGATTATATAGCTAAAAGTACCCACTATTCATATTTTAAAAGATTTTAAGAGGGGGAATGACAATGTGGTGTTATCTTAATTATTAAAATAAACTGTTACATTTTAGAGAAATATGTCCTACTAAATAATAGGCTATTCTGTTATCACACTTCTATCAATAAATAGTTTATTTTCTTAATTGATTTGGCACTTTTATTACAAAGCTTTTATAGTGATCTTAGTCAATTAACTATGATTCTAATTAAAATATTGATAATTGCTCAATGAAAAAAATTTCAGTATGAATAAAATCCTTATGCTCTGGTAAGAGATTTTTTCAAGCAGAGTGTCCTTGGAGAGAAAGCAAATCCAGATTTTAGCCTAGCATGAGCTTTGAAAATACAACTATATTTAAATATGCTATCTTGGAGTGGGGGGGGGGATGATTAAATGAGTTCCTCTGTAGAGATGTGGAATCATGATATTTGTATTGCTTATTTTTTTCCGATTTTTTAAAAGATTTTCTTTATTCATGAGAGACCAGAGAAAGAAAGGCAGAGACACAGGCAGAGGGAGAAGCAGGCTTCATGCAGGGAGTCCGATGCGGGGCTCCACCCGAGACTTCAGGATCACGCCCTGAGCCAAAGCCAGACGCTCAACTATGAACCACCCAGGCATCCCTATGTTTTACAGTTTAAAGTTAACTGGTTGCAAATATATACCACACTCTAATCCCTTATTCATGCATCCCACTACCCCCAGTGAATTCTGATACCTCTAGGACTTATAAATTGTTTAATTATCTGTGTTGTGAGATAAATGTCTTTAGGGAGACTATGAATCTTAAAAGATCAGTAAATTAGAATATTTGCTAAATATGACTCTGTGGTAATTAAGAGTCATTGCCTACATAGAAGAGAGTAGAAATAGACCTCTGAAGGATTTAAAAAGATTAAACACACAGGCACAAAGATAAAATGGTATTAACAGCACATGAATAAGATGAACTGGAGGTGGTATGAGATACCAACAAAACCACTGGGATAATGGACTAAAGCCACAAGGTTTTATTTGTTTTTGTTTATTTTTTGATGTATCATAGAGTGTAAGAAAGCAAGGAATAAGTGTTGAAAAAAAACCATAATCTGTGTTTATGTTTTTTTTATAATGAAGACTCCATTAAACTGTAAAAAAGTGAATGATCAGCAAGAAATAGTCACACAGCTGAATATTCATGTACTGAGTGTCCAAATCCAACTTAAAATCCTTGGCCATTGAAGGCCTATACTACACCTCAAAAATGATACTTTATGATAAAAAAAAACATACAAAATAAGAAATGTATTTTGTTTCTTCCCCAAAACTAATTTTATTGAAAATCAATTCATATTTTTAATGGGCAAATCATTAGCATATCCTCTCCTCATTACCAATTCCTGCTTTCTGCCTTCTGTCCTACTGAGGGCTTTTTTTCCATTCATTTCAACATCTCTTGATGATTCCTTAGCCTTTTCTCCAATACCACAAAGGACCATCTAATTAAGAAACAAAAGGGCAGCACAGGTGGCTCAGAGGTTTAGCACCTGCCTTCGGCCCAGGTCATGATCCTGGAGTCTCGGAATTGAGTCTCGGGATCAAGTCCCACAACAGGCTCCCAGCCATTTTATAATAAATATGAAGTCTAGAAGCCTATTCCAAATGTAGAAGTAGAAATAAAAAAAAAAAGTAGCTGATGATTTGCTCACTGATTTAATTTGCAAGGAAGATCCTCTGAGGCCTTGGAGTATGTTTTCTCTGTGTCATAGGAAATTATTTAATAGGCAATATATTGAACCTTTCATTACATAAAACCATGAGTGAATAAACTGTGCACTATTTTTCAGTGGTGTTTGACAGCTAAAGTTTGAATATCTGCAAAGTTAATTTATTAATACTCACTCTGTAGGTAATCATAGTTAAATCCAAACTTAAGAAGCCTGAATTTACATGAAAGACAAAATTCATATTCTCTTGTAAGAACAAATAAATATATTCTGTTACTTAAACATTGTCAGGCTAACCAGTGAAATGATGATAGAAGCCTATGTTATAAAACTAAAATTCATCAAATCCAGAAGGGCAGTTTTAGAAAGCCTACCTTCTGATTGATCCAGAAAACTACAACAAAATTGAAGTCAAAAAGAATGAAAAATAAAGAGTAAGAAAATATTGTGGTAACTTGTGTTAGTTTTTTTTTTTTTTTTTAATCTTGACATTCATATGAGTGACCTTACATAGGAAATACTGGAAAAAAATATCCATTGTAGGGATATTTTATTTTTGGAACCATTTATTCATTGACTAAAAAGGGGAGATATGAAGATAAATGGGGATACATGAAGCAGATGGTCACATGGGCATTTCCTATTAATAGATGTACTGATTCTAATGATGTGCCGAACCCTAACTTTTTACCTGAAATGTGTTGCAGGTGCTGGAGCTAAAGAAGAAAAAAGTTATGTGCACCAAGAGAGCATTCTAAACAATACTGAAATGCATAAAGTAATTAATCTTTCATTACTTACAAAAGTTGTGTTTTCCAATAATAATGTGGTGGCATTTGTTTCTATATTCAGTTTAATGACATGTCCATTCTCGCTTTTATACACCACATCTGTATCTGCAACAACAAAGATATTAACAATTGACAGATTAACTAGGTAATATAATAAACTATAAAGGAGAAAATGTGCATAATAAGCAGACACATTAGAACAATCATTGTTAGCCTTTAATAACCTGAGCAAATTTTTGTACTTGGCTCACATTAATCTTCAACGATCAAGAAGCCTGGATAGCACATGGTCTATTGTGCAGTGAAGACAGGGTTAGTGAAAGGGCCACTCAGGTTTCTGGTTTAACAACTGAAAATTAATTAAAATATGGAAAATCTGCTGCCCACTGTGTGATGGAAAGAAGGGGCAAAGAAGTGCCTCCCATTTCCAAGGCACTGTTACTGAATCATGATCTAGTTAAATTGACAAGGGCTGCCAGTTTACCATAACTCCACACAATTCTGAGCTACTCCTACCTGACCATCCTCATGCAGACTCTTTCCTGTTTCCAGTCTTACCAATTCTCAATTCCTTTCCAACCTTTCTCCTTAGGAAATTTGTCCCTAAAAGAAAAAAATCAAAAAAAAAAAAAAAAAAAAAGGAAATTTGTCCCTAATATTTTACCTGGCTTCTGTGATCACAGATCAAAATCTCAGACTGTTAGCATGCCATTGTAACCTCTCTGTCAACTTTAGGAAAATGATGTTTTTATTTTATTTGATTTGATTTGATTTTTGATGTCTTCATTTTAAATACTTGCATTGCTTCTGGATAGTTGTTGGTTTTATATATATTTGAGTTCAATTCAGCCACATTTGTCAGCAAATTAAATCTTCTTAAGAATACCTCATGGAGGGAATCCCTGGGTGGCTCAGTGGTTTAGTGCCTGCCTACGGCCCAGGACATGATCCTGGGGTCCTGGGATCGAGTCCCGCATTGAGCTCCCTGCGTGGAGCCTGCTTCTCTCTCTGTCTCTGTCTCTGTCTCTCTCTCTCTCTCATAAGTAAATAAATAAAATCTTAAAAAAGAAAAAAAGAATACCTCATGGATGCCTGGGTGGCTCAGTCAGTTAAGCATCTGACTTTGGCTCAGGTCATGATCTCAGTGTCCTGGGATCCAGCCCTGAGTAGGGCTCCCTGCTCTGTGGGGAGTCTGCTTGTCTTTCTCCCTCTGCCTCTCCCCCACACTTGTGCTCACTCTTTCTCTCAAATAAATAAATAAAATCTTAAAAAAAAAAAGAATACCTCAGACTAAAAGTATCAACAGAAGGTAAAACTACCAGAGAGGATACTCAGGAGTTAAATATACATATATATTCATTTTCACATTCATCTTAGAAAAAATTTAAACAAGCTAAATATTTATGGTAGATTCAATGTTCTCTTCCCTAAATGAATATAAAAGAAATATCTCAATCTTTGCTGAAAAATGTTATTTTATTTCTTTCTCCCTGAAGGTGCATAGATGATATGTGTAAAGTTTGATACTTCTTTGATGACTATGACTTAGAAATTACCTAAATAAGCTAATTTAATATAATGACTTTTTTTTAATTAATAATATGGGTGTAAGAGGATCTAAATATTTTCAGCCTGTGGGATGCCTGGATGGCTCAGTGCTTGAGCACTTGCCTTGAGCTCAGGGAGTAATCCCAGGGTCTGGGATCAAGTCCCACATTGGACTCCCTGTATGGAGCCTGCTACTCCCTCTGCATGTCTCTGCCTCTCTCTCTTTCTCTCTCTCATGAATAAATAATTAAATAATTTAAAAAAATAAATATTTTCAACCTGAATAAAAAAATGAAATAAATATGAATGTACCCCATGATAAGGAGGAGTTATTGCTTTTGGGTAGAAGAGAGATATGCCCAGTATGAAGACAAATAAATTCAATTATTTGTAAACATGATATATATAATGTAATGCCCATGTAAAGAATTATACTGGGTGGAACATTAAGTAGTCATCACTTTTTATCTTCTAACTTAAAGAAAATCTTGCTTCTTGGTCAAAGTAGTTGATCAATATATAATACATATTATATGCATATATATGTATTATATTACACATATATGTATAAATTTCACATATATACATACATATTATACATCATACATATTATATATTACACACAGAAATACATATATATTACATATCACACATGTATGCATACATGTGTGTTTGTGTGTTAAAGGGAAGATACCCAAATAAAAGAAGACTTGAGTGCTTTTTCTTGTTTTATGATAATCTTCTTTCCAGTTTTACTCAATTCTAACCTTTTGCATGATATTGAATCTCCCTAATCCTCTGTCCATTCTTGGAAGAAAGGCAATGTTGAAGCAGTCTGGGTCCACTATCCACAATAAATGAAGTTAAACAAGATACAGTTTTATCAGAATAAGCTTTTCTGATTTGTTCTCTGGTTATTTCAATATTACAAAAATTTATATCTAAAAACGACTCTCCTATTAAAGTTATAGATGGCACAGAAAGCCAGTAGTTCTTGAGCTCAATAAGGACAATGACATGTTGGGTTGGGAAAAACAAAGTGCTTTTAAAAAGGAGGAAAATAGTCAAAAAAGATTTTCAAGTTACTATCTGAAGTGGACTGTATGGGCAGAAAGGCAGTTGTATGTGATATTTAAAATAAGGCCTTCTATCACCTTCTGAACTGAATCAGCTACAAATAAACTCGGTTCTCCTATCATTAACTTTACCTGTTGTCTATTCTAGTGATGTAAAACAAATCTGAGCTCTACACAAAGAATAAATATTTATTTTGATTTATATTTCTTTCCTCTTCTCCCTTTCTTTCCTATCCTGTACTTCTGATCACAGCTCAATAGCAACACTGGTCACCTGTGTTACTCATTTGGTTTTGCCAGCTAATTCTGGTCTTCTGTCTTTGAGCTCTCAATTAGTGTTGCTTGAAAAAATGAGTATGATCTCAATCAAGACTCAATCAAGACTCAATCAATCAAGACTTCTGTTATTTTTCTTCATATTCTCAGTTCTGGATCACTTCTAGATACTAAAGGAAACTGCCATCATTGATTAGCAAGAAGAGCCAAGGAGCATGTCTTAACAAGTCATCCTTGTAATATTTTCACTATAAATTAAGAGAAAAAGGACTTTACCCCTTCTACTGCACAGTGAAGGAAAATAAAGCCAAAAGCCATCAATGAGTGGTTCTTCTCCTAAGGGGCAAGCATATCGTAGAATGTCAAACAGGGGGCAGCCTTGGTGGCTCAGCGGTTTAGTGCCGCCTTCAGCCCAGGGTGTGATCCTGGAGACCTAGAATCAGTTCCCACGTCAGCCTCCCTGCATGGAGCCTGTTTCTCCCTCTGCCTGTGTCTCTGCCTCTCTCTGTCTCTCATGAATAAATAAATAAATAAATAAAATCTTAAAAAAAGAAGAAGAATCTCAAACAGGGATGAAGTCTGTGGACTTAGGGAGGAAGAAGAGCTCAGAGTGCATCTGCAGTATGTATGATGGTTCATCTTTAATGGTAAGGATGAGTAACACATGACCCCACAGTCTCACAGTAAGAGGAAACTCTAAGCAATGATGGATTGAATCAGGTTTAGAAAGAGGGTAATTAATTTTTGTTTTCCTTAGAACCAAAGTAGAAGGAAGCAAAGCTTATTTGAGAAGATAAAAACTATGTTTAATATTTTAAAAGTAAATCTTGCTGAATTATTTAGACTTGAAAAAATGTACAGAGAATTGAGACTTATAAATACCTTTAGATCTGCACATTTGCAAATTTTCCTATTAGATTCCCAATGCTAATTTAGAAGAAGAAACGTTTTTAATTCAAGTGTAACTCCGTAGCTTAAAATTTAATACAGATTTCTGCATGAATTATTTTAAAAGCATCTAATATCTGCCTTTATTAATTCTATTTAATTTTATTTTCTGTTCTTTAAAATGTGGTCTTCTGGGTCTCATATTTATCCTACTTTACTGTTTGATTTACAATCACTAGTGGAATCTCCCATTTTGATACTCCTGTTACTGCATTAATAAATTACTTTCTCGAACTATATTTCAAAATTGTCATGTCATATTTTGCTTAATATTAGGTAATGAAATACTAGTGAATAAGAGCAATGAATAAAGTACATTAACCCAGGAAGATTAAGGTAGGTATACTTGAAATATTCTTAAAACACAGTATTAGGCATGTCTACACAGTACTTTGATTAAATAATCTTTCTTCCTTTTCAGCTCATTGAAAGTTAAGAGTCAATTATCCTGAACACATATTTGATTCAGTTAGTTTTTTTAAAATTAAAAGGTGTAACAAGACAGAATCACCATCTACCCTCTCCATCCTGAGCTCCAAGAATGCATGTTTAGTATCTGTCTCCCTAAATTATTATTATCACTGTAATTTCTGTCTACCCCCCTTTTCCTTAATGTGTCTAAAGAAAGGGAAAACATAGTAGTATGTTTTAGGTTAAGATAACTCAGGTAAATGTAATCTTTTATTTTCTACCTCTTCAATACAAAGCAGATAAGTAAAGCACTTCACAGAACAGATCAATTCTCAAATTGCTAATGAAATTAGCCTCTACATCCACCTCAAATGTCAAGACCAAGAATCAAAGCAGCCTACATCCATAATATTTTATTTTGAGTTACTACATATTCTTGCCCATGAAAATAAGTGTAAAGATATATAAACAATGTTTTCAGGAACTTAACAAAAATTAATTTACCTGAGTAATAGGCTCTTGAAATGGAACAAATTTCTTAATTATCAAGCACCTCTTTCCTTAATGCTAACTTCAAGATGCCTGCCTCTCTGTCCACCAATCCTAAGCTACTACATCATGAGATGTGCCCAACTCCAAACTCATTCTCATATTGAAAGACTGTCTTCACCACTCAATCCCAGATCCCTAGCCCTACACTTACCTCCCCACACCCACCCAACCAGCTCCTGTTTCTGGACATTCTAAGACTGTCAAAATATCCTCCACAACTGCAGTAGGTAATAAACTCAGCTCCGATTAACAGGTTATACTTAGGGTTAACAGCAGACAAAATTCACCTCCCATGCATGTCCATATAAAGACATTGTTTTTCTGCTGATAACAGAAAATCTGATAATGTAAGTATGCATTCAATTTTGACATGATAATTTGCTTTGGATATTTGCTTTGGATATTTGCTTTGGATAGTTCAAAACAAAATATACCATCTATCTATAAAGAGAGTTTTCAAAAATTGAAAAAAAAAAGCTTGGCAAATAAATTATTTGGGAGATGTTAATTCAAATGCGACCTTCGTTTTAAAAAATCTGTTTTTTTTTAATCTGTTTTTGATATCTAAAATGAAAACTCCACAGCATCTGATATAGTTTTAACTCACAAGCAATAAACTGAACAAAATTTAAAACTGGTGAAATAATATCATGAAATGATTATCACAGGAAAAACTAAAATACTTTTTGAAAGAATTTCTTAAATACCAAGTTAAGATTTAATCATTAAACATTCAAGGGCCAGTCTGGAATATTGAGCTAATCATCTCTGAAACGCAGCAGATCCCTCATTCATCTCTCCTGATGAACTGCTCACAAGCGTGCAAAACTGTCCTCACTTTTTGAAGAGCCCCAAGCCTGTCATGTATTTACCTGTGAAAACCAAGGACATCTGAATGGCTTCACTATCCTGTCAACCTCAAAAACACATCCTATACTTATTCCTTTTTCTCCAGACTTCTAGAATGAGGTAATCTTTCTCTTTTGTAGCCAAACCACTATGCTCTGAACTCTTGAATATCTTTAATATCTGGTACCTCTTGCCAGCTACTAGTGCTTTTCATAGTGTATATATTTATTTTCAATATTAATAATAGTAACAATAATATAATAATGATGATGACGATGATAATCAGTTCCATTCAGCTCTTTTGCTCTCTCCCAGGATTTTTGTCTCCCTTCACAGGAACCTTCAATAAACCCTCTACATAATGTTTCTGTGTCATTCTGAGTGTCTTCCTTGCATACTATTCTTCGTATTTCCCAGCACTATAGCTGTGTCCTCACTCTACTGAACTTGCAAACTTACAACATCACCACCGGCCTGCAAAAATCAAGTCCAATATGCTCTTCCTCCAACCTTTCTTCCCACCTCCCTTGATTTTGCAGTGTGTGATAATGATTAAGTACACAAAGATTTTAAAATCTTTTCTGACTTTGAACCATCGCTTTGCCCTGGAATTATTTCCTCAAAATTTGAGTACGTCCTAACTTCCTTCCTTGCTTACAAAACAGACATCCTTCCAAGCTCAGCTCTGAGCTTTATTTATTTAATTTCCAATTGCTATTCTCTGAGTGATCCTTTCTAATCAGACCTTCCTATATTGATTCTTATACTTTCAACTCAGGTTCTGATCCCACCCAGATGTCAATTTTGTATTTTCAGTTCTATGCTAGATCACATAAATATCTTGCAGGTATATAAAAGTCGGTGGACTCCTTATATTTATGGATATACCCTCCCTCAAAGTTCCATATAGATTATCTCTTCACTTCCTATATTAATATTTTTCTTTACAACCTTTTGCTTGGAAGATTGTTTTAATTTTTTACATTTTATGTAAGCCTCCAATTTATACTAATTACATACTCTTACACATTCTAAACAACATTTTGCATTTCGTCACATGCACCAAAAAGACTCATGGTTTGCTATTAATAAAATATGAAATGAAAGACTGGCACTCAGGTTACCCACTACTTGGCTTCAACATATATTTATTTACATAGTTATTATCACCCAACACCCTAAAATAGCCCAGATCATCTGTTGTTTACACTTGTTCACATATTTAATACATCACCCTCATTCTATTTTGTTTATGATACTCACTGCCCAAGTCCTGCCCAGATTCTGTGTCTTTTTCTAAGCACCGTTAACCCAACACATCTAAAGTCCTCATTCAATCTCTTTTCTGAACTTCATGTTAGTCATTTAACACTTAATCATATACTTCATTAAAAAAAGTACTGTCTTTTTATTTAGTTTTGATGTGTTGTTTTGGGTTTTCAATTACTTTCTAAACTCAAGAAATATCATCATGTTCCTTTGAGAACTGAGACTATTCACACCCACACATCTTACTATCTATATTAACATGAGTTTACCATCAACTGTCTGCATTAATAAAACTTTAATATGTCAGGAAATTCTTACCAGGAAGACGAGGTTGCAAATCATTTCATCTCCCCAGTTCCCCACGGAACTTTTTCGAAAACCCATTTACTTGAAAAATAGACTGTTCAACCAGTGCCCACTAAAGTAAGTATCTCTTACAACAATACATAGTTCAGCCAAATTACTGTTTAATATTTGAGATCCTCTTCCAGACCCTCACTGCCTTGAACTCATCAATCCTAAATTCTTACCATACACACTCACCCAATTCCAATCAACATTGCTAGTGAGAGATCTGCCAAAACAGATTCCCCCTGGGATCCGTGGGTGACTCAGCAGTTGAGCATCTGCCTTTGGCTCAAGGCATGATTCTGGTTCGGGGATCAAGTCCCACATCGGGCTCCCTGCGAGGAGCCTGTTTTTCCCTCTGCCTGTGTCTCTCTCTGTCTCTCTGTCTCTCAGGAAAAAATAAATAAATAAAATCTTAAAAAAAAAAAAAAAACAGATCCCCAAAACCCCATACACACCCTCCTTGGTCCTCCTTTCCATGTGCTACTCACTCACTGTCAAGACCTTGATCTCCTCTACCAAAGTCAGCAACAGCCTCACTTGTTTCTTTGATGAATTTCTTGGTGGGGATCGGGGGATAGAACCAGCATTTAGCCGTTTGAAACTTCTATTTTATATAATATATATTTGCATGATATGTATAGTGTATATCCCATTGAAGGATCTCAAGAAATATTTTTCTCTGCTACAAGACTAAATCTTTTCACTATCTTTCATATTTCTTTTTTTTTCACTGTTACAACTTTATTTAGAAATGTATTTAACACCACTGACAAAGACTCCCTCCTTGACCAAAATTCAGCCAGACTCCTCTGAGTGCTCTTCTTGACTAGTCCTTGACGACCTTGGTCTACCTTTAGCACGAATCCTACCAAGTCATTTTAGCAAGAACACCTTCACCATTGATGTCTAATCAAATTCCTCATCACCCCCACACACACCTGTGAAATCTAAGTGCTTGGCCTTGTAGTTAAAGAGAATCCTCCTAAATAAATAAATAAACAAACAAACAAACAAACAAATAAGGAGAATCCTCTTAGGCCAGTTTAGTAAAAATCCCTTACTCTCAATAGGTCCTCTTAGTAAATTTTCTTTTCTTTTCTTTCTTTCTTTTTTTTTTTTTTAAGTAAATTTTCCCTACTATCCTCTCACTCTGCTCTTTGACAATAAATCTCCAGTTTATTTGTGGTATTTAGAGTTCAGTTCAGTCTCTCCCCCTGTTGCCATAGTCTTACCTCTATTATAATAGTCATGAATAAAGTCCTCCTTACTATTTTGACAAGTGTCAGTATTTTTCTTTTGACATTACCTTGGAAATCTAAACTTAGGAAACCTACTTTAATAATATTCTGGTATTAAATTTAAATTGTATATTATGTATTCTAAAATACTATGTTATTAATATTAAATTAACAAATTTAATATAATGTAATTTAAATTATATATAAGAATATATACATATCAATAAATAAACTTTATACATACTGTTGATCTGTGAACAACCCCAGGTTTGAACTATACAGGTCCAGTCATATGCAGATGCTTTTCAATAACATTATCAACATATTTTCTCTTCCTTCATGATGTTCTTAAAAAACATTTTGTTTTCTTTAGCTTACTTTATTGTAAGAATACAGTATATAATACATATAAAATAGAAAATAAGTGCTAATTGACAATTTATGTTATTGGTATGGTTTCCAGTCAATACTAGGTATTAGTAGCTAAGTTCTTAGGGAGTCAAATGTTATATGTACATTTTTGATTGTGTGGAGGGTCAGCACCTCTAACCTACATGTTGTTCAAGGAGATACACACACACACACACACACACACACACACACACACACACAGTAGGTTTAGTATGCCAGACTGAGTAAGGGACAGGCAGGGCTAGGCAGGGAGAGATAGGTAGGGGGCCATGGAATCAGGCTCACAAAAATCCCAAAAATGTGGAGATGAAAGGAAACCAGAAATAAACGAACAGAGCACCCTGTCCCAAGTGCCAGAGATGGGGTCTTGTTATAACAGCTACTTGTGACCAACAAATAATTACAGGATCCTAAAAAGGAAGTAAGACATTGAAGATGCTATCATTAGTCCTTACTCAATGGTGATATCAATAGAGATGTTAAAAGGATTTAGGTTCCCTGGTTCTCTTTCAATAAAAGACCAAACTTACAAGCCTCAGTGGCTACCCTGTCAAGATGCCTCTCACTCCTGAGAGCTTTCTCCGTATCCTTGCTAAAAAACTTCTGTCTCTTTACTCACTCTCCTTTGTACTGGAGATTAATTCTTTAACTCCATGAGACAAGAATCTGCTCTCCCGCTTCAAGACCAGTGGTGCACAATCTCTAGCTATGGCTGTGGACCAAACCTGGACTCACCAAATTTGGCCCACAAACACATTTGTTTGTTTGACTGCTTATCTTTATCTTTGGATGCTTTCACACTATCATTATAGATCTGAATAGCTGCAACAGACCAAATGGCTGACAAAGTCTGAAATATTTACTCTGGTCCCTTAAAGACAAAGGTTGCTGGCCTCTGTGTTAGACTATTAATTGTTTACCTCCTTCAAAGAACATACTTTTTACTCAATGTATTTATAAATGTTAATTTAGTTACTTATCATTGCAATGTCACAAGAAGAATGTTCTTCAGATCCTCCAAATATCTATATATTCTGAAGAGTTTTGTTTTGTTTTGTTTTCCAACCTGGGAGGAGAAATATATTTGCCTTAAAATGGTTGGAATTCTTGGTAACTAGGATAAAGTCAGGTGTACAAAACAAATGAATTTTCCTAAAAAGTAGTCAGAATAAAGGCCATCTTTATTTAAAAGTCATCATAATTGTAAGCAATCATTATTAATTCATATGAAAGTGTCAATCCTATAAATGGCACTTCCTGTAATAAAAAGCCCTTTCTGGGCTCAATAATGGAGCAGTTGATGGCCACTCAGCTAAATTATGTCTTTTTGATTTGTAGCTAAAATGTGAATAGCAGCAATTTTCTGATGATCATTTCATTCTTTAGATTATTTGTAAAAAAATTCACACAAGAGGAAAATAAAACACCCCTCTCTAGAATTTCAAATATTTCTTGTCACCAGAAGGTTTGTTTGCATAACAGCAGCATAAGTACCACATTGTAAGTGGTTCTTAACTTTCTTCAGTTAAAACCTACAGGAGTTTACCAAAAGCTTTCTTTAACTTCAGACTCCTATAATCAAAGATCTGCTTGAATGGTTGTCTACTGAAGCCAGAAGGCAAAAGGAAGACATACACAGATTAAAATCTTCTCTTCACTGAGTATCTCATGCAAAAGGAACATAAAAGTTGCATGTGTTCCATAATCCTAAAGATCTAAAATTCTACTGCAGTTGATATGGGAAACAAAGACATAATACAAATTATTAAATTTCCTTACTACCTACAGCCCATTGACAAGTCCTTTAAACAGACAGAGTGATCTTTCTCTAGGGACTCAGCTTCTTGATGTTAATAATTTGCTAAGATCTAAATTCAATCTTAGCTGGACTCCCAGGACCCTGTATGTCTACTTTAACGTATAAAAATCCCTTTGGAAACTTTTTTTTATCTCTAACCCCCAAGATACATGTTGGCAATCACCTCCCAAGCCTATGACCCACTGATATATATCTAAAGAGTCTCAAGACTCAGGTTTTATTAGATAGTAATAAATAACCTTTTACCAACAATAGGACCCTCACTCCCCAAGGTCCTGGAAACTTTGCTTCCAAAATTCCTTAGAGACTTACATTATCTCTTACCCCCTCCCAACTTGAAAATATATAATGGGCCACTCCTCATGACCCCAAAGCAGTTCTCTCTGCCCACAGGTCCTATTATCATGCTTTAATAAAATCACTTTTTTTTTTTTGCACCAGAGAGAGAGATTTGGTGCAAAATTCACCAGGATTTTTCTTGGCCATTAGCTTTGAATCCTAATGTCTAACATCTTTCCTACATCAATCACAGTGATACTTGCAGAGAACAGAGCTCATTTTAAAGTAACCCCTAAACCACAAAATATACAGGAAAAAATAAGAGACTGAGCAAGCACCTAAAGCACTGTTCTGTCCTTTAACTTTGCTTTTATTTTAGCCACTATCAACCTTTTTTTTCTCATTCTGAAGATTAAACTAGGCTGATCTCAGCCTCCAACTGTACTTTTGGAGGAGGAGCCATCAATCCTATACAAAGTGAGAGTTTCTTACATCAGGGTTCTACTCCTGTAAAGTTCCTCTCTGTAAAAATACCATCTGACCTTCACCACACTGCGTTAGTGATTTGTCTGTTGCTGTGAGTAAAAAACTCTTTATCTCTGATGCAAAGGCCTCATGTTTTATATTCAGGTTAATTTGCAAAGAGGGCAAACCTCAGGTCCTTGCATTCACTTAAAAGCTCTTCTCTCCCATTTCTAAACATACTCCCATTTTCTCTCAAGGTTTTAATTTTAATATTAATTTCTACATCACTAATAAAATAGCCTCAAAATGCATAGTGAAATTTTATTAATGCAATCATAAATCAAATAATCTTTCATCAAACTTGCAAATTAAAAACTCAAAATGGACACTAATTCTACACATCCAATTTATGCTCTCATACTGCGACACCGACTACCATTTAAAGCTCTGAATCACACCAGTTAAACATCTATCTGTGCAGATTTGGTCACCTATCACTTAGCTATTGTGGTATCCCCTTTGGATCCTTCCTGGCTGGTCCATGCACTTAAGTCAATTTCCATTAACTACTGACATTGTCCCAAAGACAAACATGTTTACTCTCTAATATCTTTGATAAGGCTATGACCTTCTTCTCAAGATGCAATGCTCTGCCATGGTTCTTTCTGTTGAATGGCCATACAATTTTATTCTTTGTGCTTATTCTGGGCCAGCTTATCTTGGACAGATTTTGTTATCCCATGGAAATGTTTTCCTGTCATGTTTAATATCAGCACGTTCAAAATGGCAAAAGACAAAGACAGATGGTGATTTTACTTATGGGTGGAATCTAGAAAACAAAATAAATGACTAAGCAAATAAACAAAGAGCAGAATCAGACCTATAAATAGAACAAACTGGGGGCTGACAGTGAGGGATGGGCAAAATTGGCAAAGGGGAAGAGGAGGAGTTCAGGCTTCAGTTATGAAACAAATAAGTCACAGGAATAAGATACAGTATAGGAAACATAGTCAACATTGGAATAGTGCTGTAGGTGACAGATGGTAGCTACACATGTGGTGAGCATAGCATAAGGTATAGAGAAGTTGAATCACTATGTTGAATATGGAAACTAATGTAACATGTGTGTCAATTGCACTCAAATTAAAAAAAAAAAAGGAAAACAAAAAAGACATGAGGTCAAAGCCAGTAACTTGTGGCATCTTTATGATTGTAAAGCATTATATATTCACCACTGAAAACTGGTATATAGGGCAAATATATCAAGGGAAATAACTGAAAATGTTAATGTATTTCCTCATAAAACACACAGTTGAGGTCTCATTGTATATCAGAGTTTGCATCATTTTTTTCTCTTAAAATTGAAGATTAGGTATTATATCCCACTATTAATAATTCTCCATTAGCTATTTCAAATGCCTAACATTTTTCAGCCCAAATGATACTTTAGAAAGAAAAATAAATTGAAACATGATAATTGGTAATATCAAAGAGGAAAAGTGGCAATATTTAGAATGTAGGAAAAAAGGAAATGTAGATAAGATAGCCCTGAATATAGTTTCATAAAGTAACACTGAGGAATTTTGTTGTCTGGCAAACTAATTCACACATCTGAACAGATGCTATGGCTCTTCAAATGCATAATGGCATACCTTTATCAATTTCTACATTTTTCAATTAAATCTCTAGAGACTAAAATTGATCACTGCACTCCAAGAAGCATATAATTGAACCATAAGGTAAGACTTGATTAAATAGAAAATTGACTTAGTTGAATAAGATAGAAGCATTGCATTGATTTAAACAAAAACAACATTGAAAGACGTGACAAAAAGAATAATTTGAAATTCACATACTCAAAGACAGCCAGACCCTGGAATGAATAACAGAAATGGAAATGTTAAATATATTAAAACAAATATAAGATGATTATCAACATCAGAAAACTATAGTTAGTCCTATGGTTTAGTGGAAATGGGGCACTAACTTTGGGCAACAGGTTTTTGTTTTTGAGTTTGGATTAAGTCACTTCTCAAGCATTTTTAGGTCTTTCTTTTCTTTAACAGTGTTAAGGTTCATGAGAAAAACTCAGCTGATTAAAGAAAGATGCTCATTAAGTCCAAGTAGTAAAATGGTTTTAATCATATTTTGTCATATGCCAAGGATGTAACTTAGCCAACTATAAACAGCTATTACACAAATTGATGTTCTTAGGAAAAAATTGATCAGATAAGAATATTTGGATAAGTCACTGCTACTATTTTCTATTTCAGGATAGGAGATAGGGACAATTAAAGGATTCTTTTTGTTTCCAGTATCAAAAGCCTCAACCTAAATGGATATAATAATAATTTAAAAAGGATTATACTGTACATTTGGCTTTAAGAATGACTTGATGCAGGAGCTCAAATGATCCCATCGGGGGCATGGATCTACTTTACTGAATTTTTTTCAGATGGCTCCATTGAGATAGGCTTTCTCTTCACAATCAAAAGATGGTCGTAACAACATGGAAAGCTTACAGTCTCTTACTTTCAAGCCCAACCGGAAAGATCAAAATTCTTTTTCCCAGGATTCTCAATTAGAGATTCATTGCTCTCATTGTTCTTGACTGGGTCAGGTAGACCTTCCTGCCCTGGAAGTTAAGGATTTGCAATATATGAACAGGCACAGGACTAAATCCCATGTCCATTCATGCCAAGGATTGAGTATTAATTTTTAAGAAAAAAATATTTTGTGGACGCCAGAAAAGGGTCAAGTTTGGCCAAGCGATAACAGACAACAGAACGATTACACAGTATATGTGCTCTGTGAATGACTAATTTCACATATGAAGGATGTTGTTTAGAACAAAAACAATGCTTCTCCAAACCTATCATAAATTGGTGTTTTATTATATAGGAAAGTGAAGGAGAATTGATTGTGAGAGTGAATGAGAGTAGGTAGAGGGTGGTATTTGGCAGGAGCAGAATGGGTCCATAATAGGAACTATATCACAGTAATTGTTAAAATCCTGAGAAAAAAATTCAAGTTTGCTTGGGGTCCTGCCATATTCCCAAACCATGCTTCCCCTAGAAAAAAAATGATTTTGCCTAAATGACAGGACTTTTGTGGCTCATTGGGGAAGCTTGCCAGGAGGACTGTGTGCTTTTGCCAGGATGTGTAGTCAGAGATTTCATTCTACTGAGAGGGGGAAATCATGCTGGCAGCAGATCAGTCTGAGACTGCTGAGGGGATATATAGATGCACATCCTGGAAGAATTACAAATTTCCCTCAAAGTTTCAAGTCTCCTGTTGAGTTGTTAAGAGTTATCAGATTTGCCAAGGAACAGACTGAATTTACAAATGAGTCTTGCCAATAAGGATAAACTCTAAACATACTATTTAAAATGAATCACTTAGTATTATAACACTAACAGTATGTATTTTATTACCATGTTTATTTCCCTCAAACTACCCACATTAACCCTACTTATGATTATTGTGAACCAAGTCTCCCTTGCTAAATGCCATAGACAAGTTCAAAATCCACCCCTCCACCATGAATCCTTTCCAAACAATCAATATTTGTCATACATATACGCGTGTATACATACATATATATACCTGTATCATACATGGGCATATTTTATTTTATTTTTAATACATTTTTTTAAATTTTCATTTATTTATGATAGTCACAGAGATAGAGAGAGAGAGAGAGAGAGAGAGAGAGAGAGAGAGAGAGAGGCAGAGACACAGGCAGAGGGAGAAGCAGGCTCCATGCACCGGGAGCCCGACGTGGGACTCGATCCCGGATCTCCAGGATCGCGCCCTGGGCCAAAGGCAGGCACTAAACCGCTGCGCCACCCAGGGATCCCACATGGGCATATTTTAAATATGCAAACATTAATCATACAGATATACATTATCTAATTGCTTTATCAGTAATTTATATACATCACTTCTATAAAGGAGTCCTGAGAATAAAAAATAACAATAATAATAATTAACTCCAAAATATTCTGAAGAGCTGGGAGGAACCAAAGAGGTCATCTTATCCAATTCTTTAATTTTATCCATGAAAAATTAAAACCACAGAAAACTTAAAAAAAGGTAAACATTTATTATGTCACAGTTTCCACGGGTTATTGAGTAAGGGACAGGCAGGGCTAGGGAGGGAGTGATAGATAGGGGGCCATGGAATCAGGCTTACAAAATAAAGTCCAAAAAATGCCGAGATATAAGGAAACCAGAGATAAACAAACCAGAGCACCTTACCCTAGGTATGGGTAGAGAAGATATTTTTTATGAGAGTCAGCCTATGACCAACAAATAATAACCAGACTATTAAAGGAAGGAAAGGAAAAGGAAGCCATTAAAGATGGTATCACCAGTCCTTACTCAAACCAGGACATCACATAAATGATAAGGCCAGAGGCACCCTGGTCAGTTTTATAAATAAAAAGGCTGTCCATGGGGACCCAGGGTGGCAACCCTGTCAGGACACTTCTCATTCCTGAGGGTTTTCTCTGTATTCTCACGTAATAAATTTCTATTGCTTTACTCACTCTCCTTTGTCTGCGAGATTCTTTCTTCAACTCCGTGAGACAAGAACCTAGTTCTTGGGCTACATTATGAGCCCAGGAATGTTTAGCTGGGCCCTCTGCTCAGGGTCTGACAAGGCAACAGTAAAGTATGAGCTTCTGGGAAAGCCACAGAAAAATCAGGGTGCTGAATAAGTAACTAAGACTCCTGGATTGGGATCCAAGTTCAGTCCAGTTTCTATGACACTGGCTATCTCTTAAATAATGACAGATGCTTATACTGCTTCCTTAAGCTAGCCCTATAATCTGGATGTTCTTTTCCCTTTCCCCTTAGCTTTAAATTTCAAGAACCTCCTTCATGAAAGTAAGAGAGGCACTGCCATGTCACAAGTCCTGGTGAGCAATACATTATAGTTATAAGTGTCTCCCTGCTATTGTTTCCAAGATGGATTCAGTTGACCCACAGTAGTCTGTTGAGGGAGCACAAGGGTCATGTTGCTCCATCCATTCCTTGGGATAAACACATTGATGATAGAATTAATTATTTTAAAGATTTTATTCATTTATTCATGAGAGGCAGAGAAAGGCAGAGACAGAGGCAGAGGGAGAAGCAGGCTCCATGCAGGAAGCCTGATGTGGGACTCAGTCCCGGTACTCTGGGATCACACCCTGAGCCAAAGACAGACACTCAACTGCTAAGCCACCCAGGGGTCCCAGATGATAGAATCATTAAAAAAAAAAAAACATGAAGCATGAAGGTGCTTCAAGCCTGTTGGACAAGTCGTCCCACACTTTCTCTTCTAACTCTAATGCACAGGATGGTTCCCATTTCTCAGTTTAAGAAAGGTGCTCTGGGTTTTCTTAAATTCTCCACTCCTTGCCATCCCTCCAACTATGATTTTTTAAATACTCAACATCATATTTAATTCAAGCCACCTGTTTGCACAGATGGCAGCTTGCTCACTTTTATGCAAAAGCTAAAGATCTAGGCCTGACAAAACATGAGTTAAATTGTCACTTTGCTTTGTTTCTCCAAGCTTCAAGTGAATTAAAGAATCAGAGAGAACAGATGTCTCTCCTTACACATTCTATTTCACCTTTTTTGTCTCCCATCGTCTTTTGGAAAACACAATATGAGATCCTTTGCACTGAACATTATGTTTCTGCTTTAAAAAGATGCACCTTTCTGTCTCTCTTCTTAATGTGACACTTACTGTCACATCATTAAGCAGATAAGAGCCACAATCTGCAGATCCTGCCTCACTTCACCTGTATTTTACCTTCATAACATTTGCTTTGGGCACAGCTGGAAGCATACACGTGATTGACGAGCAGATAACTGTGGTCGCAGATACAATACAGAAAATAAGCACTATTTTTTATCCTTATCAAAGTGTTCTGATATACTAAGTAACAAGATAATACACACAATGTTTCAATCTATGATTAGACAAGCCACTCATTTATTTGTTAAGTGTTTACCATGTTTCTGAGGAATGTGAAGGAGGAGGAAAAAAACATAAAAAAATCTTCAAATAAAGTTATGTGGTACATTAAAAAAAGAGCCACCGGGCAGCCCAGGTGGCTCAGCAGTTTAGTGCCTGCCTTCGGCCCAGGGCATCATCTTGGAGTCCCAGGATCGACTCCCGCATCGGGCTCCCTGCATGGAGCCTGCTCCTCCCTCTGCCTGTGTCTCTGCCTCTCTCTCTCTCTCTCTCTCTCTCTCTCTCTGTCTCTGTCTCTAAAGAATAAATAAATAAAATCTTAAAAAAAAGAGCCACCATTTATTACTGTCTGCCAGAGCGAAGGCGTTTCATTAGGCATTTATACTTATCTCATTTAATTCTTACAAAAATGGTCCTTCTTACATAAGAGAAAATAAAGCTGAGCCTCAGGGAATTTAACTAACTGGCTAACACTACACAATTAAAAGAGTGGTAGAGCCAGAATGGTATCAGAGACAGATTTAACTACAATTTGATGATGATAGTTACAATAGCTTCTCTTGGGGATGCCACTTTCCTGGTCCCCATCCCCTTCTAGCACCCTACCACACTCACCAGTCTGGGATGGTGTCCTGTCCTGACCTAGAGCAGAGAGAGAGGTAGGTCACTGAAGGGGAAACTCCTGAAAGTCCTTGCAATATTCCATTCTGGGAGACAAATGGGGTCTGAAGCTGGAAAATTCAGGAGCATATGCCTCCATGTCTATTTTGCAGGTGCATGCTCCTGCTCCTTTTGCTATCCCCAGGAAGAAATTCAGACAGAATCCTGTCCCAAACTGAGCTAACAGTGCCATAGCCTCTGGGTGACTGGGGAGCTAGCCCCAGCTTGGCTGGTGTAGACCTACCGCTGAAGCTCAGCTGGAAGAGTGTGATGACCTCTACAGTGCCAAAGACAGACCATGAGGCTGGAAAAAGATGACCAAGCCCTCCTGCTCTTATATGAGACTCCGTGTGGTCATATGAAATATTTATATATGTTTTTATTTTAAAAAAATTAATATGTTGTTTTCCAATTATTTTTGTGATAAAATACTCATAACACAATTTATAGTCTTAATGGTTTAAAGTATACAGTTGAGTGGTATTAGGTACATTCATATTGTTGTGCAGCCTTTACCACCATCTATCTCCAGAACTCTTTTCATCTTTCCCAAACTACACCTGCTTAACAGTTACTCTTCAATATCCTCTTCCCACAGCCACTGACAATCGCCATGCTATTTGCTGTTTATATATTCCAACTACTTCTATGTACCTCAGAGAAGTGGGATGGTACGGTATGTGTCACTTTGTGATTGGGTTACTTAGCACATCTTCAAAATTCACTCAAGTTGTAGCATAGGTCAGAACTTTCTTCCTTCTTAAAGATGAATAATATGCCATTGTATGTATATACAACATCTTGCTATCAATCCATCCATCAATGGAAACTTGAGTTGTTTCCATGATTTAGCTATTGTGATTTAGTGCTATAAACAGGGATGAACAAATATCTCTTTCAGTTTTGGGGAGATATACCCAAAGCGGGAATTTCAGGATCACATGGTAATTTTGTTCAATTTTTTGAGGGTACTCCACTCCCTAGGTGCCCTAACCACACTGTTTTCCACAGTGGCTATTCCATTTCACATTCCCACCAGTAATGTACAAAGATTCTTATTTCTCCACATCCTTGCCAACATTTGTCATTTTCTGTTTTGTTTGTTTGTTTTAATAGTAACCATCCTATGATTGTGGTTTTGATTTGCATATTTCTGATGTCAATATTGTGCATATTTTCATGTTTTTACAGTTCACTTACAGTATATCTTAGAAAAAATGTCTATTCAAGTCCTTCATCCATAATCCGGTTTTTGTTGTTTCAGAGTTTTAAGAGTTCTCTAAATGCGCTGGCTATTGATCCCTTATCAGATATATGATTTGCAAATATGTTCTTCTATCTTGTGGGCTGCGTTTCCACTCTGTTATTAGCACCTTTTGATGTGCAAATCTTTTTAATTTTCATGAAGTCTAATTTGCCAAATTTTAATTTTGATCATCAGAGCTATTGGTGTCATATCCAAGAAATCACTGCCAAATTCAATGTCATAGAGATTTTGTACTATGCTTTCTTCAAAGATTTTTATACTTTTAAGTATTCAATTTAGGTCATGGTTTCATTTTGAACAAATTTTTTGTATATAGTGTTAGGTTCAATTTCAATATTTTTCATGTTGATATCCAGTTTTCCCAGTATAATTTGTAGAAGACTGTCATTTCTCCATTGCAGGATCTTGTCAAAAATCATTGACCATATATGAGAGGGTTTATTTCTATTCTATTCCATTGGCGTTTATGTCTGTCTTTATGTCAGTACCACAATGTTTTGATTACTGTAGCTTTCTGTAAGTTTTAAAATCAGGAAACATGAGTCCTCCAACTTTGTTCCATTTTTTCAGGATTCTTTTGGCTATTACAGAGTTCCTTGTGATTCCATATGAAATTTAGGATGGGTTTTTCTAATGTTGCAAAAAATACTGTTGGGATTTTGATGGAGATCACATTGAATCTTTAGTAATCTGATATTAGCACAGTTACCCATGATCTCTTTTGGTTACTGTTTGGATAGAATATCTTTTGTCATACTTTCACTCTCAATTTATTTGTGTGATTGGATTGAAAGTGTGTCTCCTATACACAGCATACAGTTAGATCATATATTTAATCCACTATGACAAAGGTAAGATTTTTACCTTTCTATTGGAGAGTTTAATGTGTGTGTGTGTGTGTGTGTGTGTGTGTGTGTATGTATTTACTGGTAATTTTAAGATATTGCTGATAATGAAAAACTGATTTCTGTCATCTTTCTATTTGTTTTCTATATGCCTTATAGGTTTTTATTCTAATTTCCTGCATTAGTTTTCTTTTATGTTTATTTGATTTTTTAATAGTGAAATGTTTAAATACCTTTCTCATTTCCTTTGGGGTATATTCTGTAGCTATTTTCCTTATAGTTACCATGGGAACTACACTTAACATATTAAAGTTTATAACAGTCTAATTTGAATTTATACTAGCTTATCCTCAATAACATACAAATCTATGTTCCTTTACAGCCCCATCCCCACCAATTCTAGTTGTGGATGTCACAAAATTACATCTTTATATATTGTGAATCCAAAAACATAAACTCTGAGTCTCTGTTGCTAAGTTCCTTTTTCTTTTTTTTTTTTTTCAAATTTTTATTTATTATAGTCACACACACACACGCACACAGAGAGAGAGAGAGAGAGAGAGAGAGAGAGAGAGAGGCAGAGACATAGGCAGAGGGAGAAGCAGGCTCCATGCACCGGGAGCCCGACGTGGGATTCGATCCCGGGTCTCCAGGATCGCGCCCTGGGCCAAAGGCAGGTGCTAAACCACTGCACCACCCAGGGATCCCTCTGTTGCTAAGTTCCAAAGAAGCTCATATAGTCTCTGGTGTCTTTTATTCACTTTCTGCCTCCATGAGCTGAATCCTTTAGAGCCTGATTGAGAGGCAAGATGACCCTTATGACATCCTATGCTTTTCTCATGTGAATTCATTGCTTTAGTTTTTAGAGCAGTCTGGTGCTAAGATTAAGACTGTTGAAAAAAAGGAAAGTTTCACTTAAACTTTCAGAAAAGTTGGGACACCCGGGTGGCTCAGCAGTTGAGTGTCTGCCTTCAGCTCAGGGCATGATCCTGGTGTCCTAGGATCGAGTCCCACATCAGGCTCCCTGCATGGAGTCGGCTTCTCTCTCTGCCTTCGTCTCTGCCTCTCTTGGTGTGTCTTTCATGAATAAATAAATAAATTCTTTGAAAACAAAATAAACTTCCAGAACAGTCTAGGTGCCCTATTATAATTTTTAAAAATCCACTTTTCTTGTTATGGACATTCAGTAGCTAATAGAGCAGTGTTTATTTATACTTGGTATCTCCCTTCTAAAATTATTCACCTGAGGTTACAAGGTATAAAGAATGTGAATAATGACAGGATTTAGCCATTCGTGGATTCAAGGACTTAATGTCATCTTACAGCACCCTAAATTTCAGTTATATTCTTAACAGAAACTTCAACTCTGTTACACGCATACTCTGATCCACTGGTAATCTAAAAGTTCTGGGTTCTCATTGAGTTATACCTCATCAATAATATGCTTTCTTTTTCTCCATATGTCTTATGAGAGAGAGAATGACAGGCCAGTCTTTAAGCATTGTTAGATAATGTTACACACACACAGTTCTGTATGCAAAATATCAGAGGAAAAAAAATAAGTTTTCAGAAAATAGTACTCTAAACCAACATTAAATAGTTAACTTAAATTGATTAAATCATTACAACCTAAGTAGACATAAAGTTAGCTGATTTCAAGAGTGATACATAAAACTGCACTCTATGCACCTACACATTCTCTATGGCAGTCAGCCAGAGGAAGCCTTTGGAAGACTGAAAACCCATGCTGGAGCCACTGAAGTTTATTCTTGCCCATTCTGAAAAATTGGCTGATATTGATAATTGTTATAAAAAGTTTACCCCATGAGCCTCATAGCCTGCCAAGAATGTAATTGTGCTGAAATGGAAGGCTGGTATTAAGCTTGCATCTGGTTGTGAGTCAAGGAGCCCTCACTCTTTGACTAGCATCAAGGGAAGCTTCTTTCATTTAGGGAAAACAGATGGAACAATTTGACTATAATGGAGTTCATTTTGAGGAACTGTCCCAGCTTGTCCAAATGGATGGTACATTGGATAGGATTTCAAATAAATAATGAACACCTGCAGGAGTTGTACTTACTATCCTTGGCTGAAATAAATCAAGTTTAAAAACAATTTATTAGGCATCTACTATATTTGAGCCATGGTTTCACTCATGATTTCATCAAACATAATATTACATTCCTAATTCTGTCTCTCTTTTACTAAACAATTGTAACAGAACACTGTATTCTATAATAAAAACATTTCTCAGAATACTTTCAGATTGTGTTTTATTATATCAATTAATGGTTTTTGTGAAGCTCAGCATTTGCATAATTTTAAGTGGAATCTTAAATATATTTTAACATTCCTGAGAACCTCAATCATCTTGCCAAATGCTTTCTCAATCTTCTCCCATGATCTGCTCAAGAGTGCCAATGCATGACATTTTGAAATTGCTCAAGCATTTTGATTCATAAAGTTTCAACTCAACCATGATGAAAAATTGTATCCATAAACTATAAATGCTGAAGCTATTTAAATACTTCAGCAATAAAACTCAATAAACATTTATTTAGTTTTTACTATATATCAGGTACTAACTAGCCTATGTGCTAGGGATAAGAAAAAATATGAATAAAACATCCTCCAGTTAAAGAAGCTCACTCTTTAATGGAGGATACGGGCATTTAGTTTTATTTAAAAATATTTAAAAAATAAATAAAATAAATAAAAATAAAACTATTTTATTACAAAGAGAAGTACTGTGATTAAGAGTAAAGACTTGTGTTGCTGAATAAAAATTCCAATTAACTACCTATATTTTAAGACACTAGCCAAAATCAAGATGTACTACAAATGTAAAATACAGATTGGATTTTCAAAATTCAACATGAAATAATATAAAACATATCATTTTAAAAATATTGAATACTTAAGTGCTATTCAAGATATATTCTATTAAACAAAATGTATTAACACAAATAATTTCACCTATATCTTTTAATTTGTTAATGTGTCCGTTAAAAAATTAAAAATCACAATACATTTGTAATTCATGTTAAGTTTCTGTTATAGCACATGGAATGAACTCTTATGCTAAAACTTTTGTATTCAAAACTCATTCAATCATTTATTAACTGTGAGACCTCAGACAAAAGTTACTTAATTTTCTTTGCCTGTTTCCTCATCCATATACAGAGGTTGATGATAAGAAACATTACTGACTGAAAAGGTTGCTGCAATGAGTCAAAATGAATTAAATCACTTAAAAGGGTATTGTTATGATATAAGTAAGCATGGAGCACATCCTCTTCTATTTGGTAGGGCACACAGAAGAATACCCATCTCAGGCCAGGAGGACACACAGAAGAGTACCCATCTCAGGCCAGGAGAAGTAAATTCAAGGAAGAATTATAAAAAAGAACAACAACAAAAAAAATGGTTTTACAGAGTCTTAAAAGAATATGAGAGAGCTGTCTATAATAAGAGGAGAAGAATATTCTAGGAATAGGGAACAAAATGAATGAAGTCATCAAAACTGCAAGGAACTGTGTCCCATTCCAGGAACTAAAAGTGGTTTTCAAGGTATGAGATTGCAAATTTCCTCAAAGCAGTGGTGGGAAAAGACACTTAAAGAGGCAAAAAACAGGTCACTGAACTGTCCTATCCTATTCTAAGGAACTTAGGAAATTGAGAATTCTCTCTATAAAATCAACCACACAGTCCAAAGGAAATATATAAAGAGAAGAACTGAACAGGGTATAAGTGTTGTCATTCAGGTGATTGCTAAAATATTACTAAAAGAATTTCTGACGAGTAAAGTATACTTCTTCCCTAGTTTGCTTACTCTGGAGGCAGGCTGCTTCTGATAACTAGAAAACTATTCTTTTTCACTAATTGAGCTTATTAGGCCAACAAACCTTAAAAGTTATAGTCATTTATTATACTCATTGTAAGCTAGGTTTGAAGAAACTTTGATTTTTGTAAATCAGCAAGGCCTCCAAAATAAATATTACTGCTCAGATTCTATTCAGATTATTGATGGACACCAACACACATAAGTTGTTTATAATGTGTATGGGCAAAATAGAGCTACCTCCTAGGAGAAAGAGAAAAGGTTGAGAGCTATTTGAAAGGGTTACTTTGTCTTAGGGACACAGGATCAAGATATAAACTGAGACACACAAGAATTTTCAAGAGTTCATTTGAATAAACATGGATTCAAATTGGACAATGCCAAAGAAAGTGGTTAGGAGCTCTCTGCTGGCAGCACTGAGGGAAAAGGCTTTTATGGTGAAGATACAGAAGGAAAACAAAACATTTGATCAGCTATAAATTAAGCAGTTGCCTTATTTGATTGAGAAAGCCTTAATTGGCTGTTTGTGATTGACTGCTCTTAAATTTTGTCTGGTTTTGTTTTTTGGCTTCTAGCATATCAGCTCTGGCTTAGGTACTGAGTTGCTTACATACACTGCCAAGGCATTAGAGCCACCACAGTCTAATTGCCTCCTTGTCTAATTATTTTAATAGTAGTTGCAGTGGGTGGCCATGAAGACGATAAAATAATGAGAAAGGTGACTCCTTTGAAAGAAATATGGTGGATTAAATTTTAAATATGTCAAACAAAGACACATTATAAAAAGTGAAATAGACAAATACATGTATCCATGTACACATATAGTATATACTAAAAAAAGCAGATAGGAGAGCCTGTAACAGTAAGCAACAGCAATAATATCTGAAACAATTCTTTTTTTTTAAGATTTTATTTATTTATTCATGAGAGACACAGAGAGAGAGGCAGAGACACAGGCAGAGGGAGAAGCAGGCTCTATGCAGGGAGCTCGACTTGGGACTCGACCCCGGGTCTCCTACCTGAAATAATTATTATTTTTTATTAGAATCATTTCTTTGTCTTCTCTTCTAGTAAGTCACTGCTTTGTCATCAATGTTCTAAACAGCAAGATACAACTCCATGCCAACGTCCTATGCCAGCCCCTGAATGAATATTCCTAGTTGATATCACAATGGGCACCTTAATTAATTCTTGGTAGTATGTTATTAGCATGTTTCTCAGAGTTTGTCTCTGTCCCATTTGTTGTCATTCCCCACCACAGTGTCAAATGCATCACGAAAGCATGTCTGCCCCTTTGCTTTGTGGAAAGCATGTTCTTTCTCTTAGGGCAATAGTTTGTCTTGTTTGGTCTCACAAACAGACCACATTTACCAGTCATTCATGGCTCAACACTGCAAATTTCCATTTGTCTCTTCTTTGAGCTAGATTTTTTTTTAATTTACTGTTCTTTAGATTTGAAAATTAATGATGCAGTCAACATAAATTTTGAAAATAAAATTCTAGCTAAGACAGATGTATCTTCAGATGAGTCAGAACTACAAAGAAATAAAAATGTAAAAGTAAATATTATACAAAATTATCTCTAATGTTATTTAAGAACCGAAGCTCTTAGTGGTCCATATATATATATTTTTTTTTACTGACCTTTCATTACATTGCAAATCTCACTGTGACTGTTTTTGGGAAGAGAGTACAAATAAACAAAATTTGAAACAATGAGCAATATAGAAAAAAAGAATAGTGTCAACATGGCCTCAGTGCTGGGAGAGCAGATTGGGAAATGCTCAAGCAAACAGTGATGGAATGTGACAGAAGCTATTAAAATCCAAATCCACACACACATTCGAATTGTATTTCATCCAGACAGTTTTTTTCCCCTAGTCTGAACTGCGATCAAATAACGGGCTTCAACCATCTTATCCAGTGCCCAATGAGAGAGGCACGTTCATGCTTTCAAACATTTGGGCTATCTACTTGTTCATATGCTGTGCTTTGATGCCCAGGTTTCGTTCGGTGCCAGAGATCCTAGACCAGAATAAAACTGGAAAAAGATGGTACAGTGACAGGATGATAAATGAGGTTTACCAAATTAAAAGGTTGGGTTGTCCTCTTACATTCTTGGCAATAGAAACAGATTTACCAACAAGTCAGCCCTGAAATACATTCTATAAAGTTTTAAAATCAAACAGCCGATTTCCACAATATATAAAAAGACTAACAGGCAACTCTTCCTTTTTGTCTTTACATAGCTACCGAGATTCAAAATTCCTGCTGCAGAACACAGGACTCATATAGATACAGATCCTATGTGTTTGTTGTAACTTGAACCAAATTCTAAAATAGGCAGACATCCTAAGGGTACAGCAATTCGACTTCATGAGAGATTTTCCACTTAAGGTTTGTCACACATTTTATTTTAAAATGGGATCTATCCAATGCACTTAAAATGCAATTAAATTTTATAATTGCAAAAAATTATAGATTTTTAATCCAAATTCTTAAGCAGTCTTTTAAATAATACCAAGATATCAAGATAAGCTAACTTTTTCAAAAGTATTTCAGTCTGTGATTGTAGAAATTTTGAAAGTATGCTAATTCTTTGAAAAGAAATAAAATAAGAGTATAAAAGGTATTAGTCAGAATAGCAGACAGGCAATACCTACTAAATACCAGACCTCTAAAATTGACTACAAGCTAAAATCACAAAGAGCAAAATGACAACTGGTAAATGTATCACATAGTTTCATTATCTTATCAGATACTTTGTACATTGCTATCTAAAGTCCAGTCAACATTTCATTAGATTAAATTGAATTTGAGAACATTCTAGAATACTTTAATTTGAAAACTGATTTAATACTTTTGTTACTCCCTTCTAAATAATTTTTAAAAATCATAGTTTTATATTTCATTCATATTTAAATCTTATTCAAATAAGATTTGATTCTTATTCCTTCTCCTAATATAATTCTCCTAATATAATTTAGTGAAACTGAAACACAGTATTCTGAGAGGGCCCTGATTCTGTTACCTGGGTTTATGTTTGTAATCTCTCCTGTTGGCTAAGGGTTACAATTTTTGTTTCACAAGATCCTACGTGTATACAGATTGTTCTCCATAATGAAACTTGCTATACAAGTCATAGGGAACACTTCAAGTGTCACTCATCTAATAGTAATTTTAAAAAATTTGTTAAAATGTCTTGTGTCTTTAAGTTTGCCATATTAAATAGCGATATAAATTGATCAATCCCAAAAGCATAGGGAGTATCCTAGCCTACTGTCTCCAATTCTTAATGACTTATTTAATTTGTAATATGTTTGTGTTTTATGAGCATGTGTGCCTGAGTATACATGTATTTATACTTTTTCTTCATTGCCACCAATGCTGTTTATACTTCTTTATCTATCATTATCTTTAATTTTCCCCTATGCTTTCCAAGTTTCTGAGGGAACTTTAGCATTTTCTAACAAATCTAGGTACTTCCTGAGGATAGTATTTAATTTAAGAAAATCAACAGAGAAGAGAAGTAAATTGTAACCAATATTCCCACCATAGGCCAGGAACTTTCAATATATAGGTCATCTCTTTAATCGCACAGCCTTTGGAGAAAAATAATATTACCATCATTTTATCTATGAGTAAACAAATTTAGAGAGATCCAGTAATCTGCCGCTCATCACAATGATAATTAGAGGTGGACCCAGCATTGAATTAGATTTTCAACAAGAACATCTATAATTTAGTGCTACATCATAATACTTTAAGCTTCTATGTAAATCAGTAGTTACATAGCCGAATTTTAGAAAACTGAGGTTTTATTCTCTACTCTTTTCAATTTTTCACAAATGTAATAGGATTTATATTATTTTATCATCTCAAATGTTAATTTCATCATAAAAGTTGTTAGCAATATAGATAGACTACATTAGGTTTATTGTTTGGACACTTTTACAGAAAAGAACTTTTGGCAATAATCTTCAAAAACTGTGGAAGGAGCCTCGGTGTCCATGGAAAGATGAATGGATAAAGAAGATGTGGTTTATGTATACAATGGAATATTACTCAGCCATTAGAAATGACAAATATCCACCATTTGCTTCAACGTGGATGGAACTGGAGGGTATTATGCTGAGTGAAGTAAGAGAGGGACAAACATTGTATGTTCTCATTCATTTGGGGAATATAAATAATAGTGAAAGGGAATAGAAGGGAAGGGAGAAAAAATAAGTGGGAAATATCAGAAAGGGAGACGGAACATGAAAGACTCCTAACTCTGGGAAACGAACTAGGGGTGGGGGAAGGGGAGGAGGGCGGAGGGTGGGGGTGAATGGGTGATGGGCACTGAGGGGGGCACTTGACGGGATGAGCACTGGGTGTTATTCTGTATGTTGGCATTTGAACATCAATAAAAATAAATTTATTATTAAAAATAATCTTCAAAAACTCAAATAATTTAAATTGTTCTATTATCCATACATCAAATAGGGGTAGATGTTTAGTGTAATCTGGGGAATATTAATATTCCTAGAAATTTTCTGTTTGCGGAAAATGTTTTAATTAAAGTATTTCTCTGCTTTCTGAAGAATACGAGCTCTGCAAAATGTTGGCTCTTCAAATGGTGGGTTCTATGATTTTAAAAGTACAGGAGTAGTCCATTCTAATTTTCAACTCAGAAATGCCAAAAAAGCAGTTTAAAGAATCTTAAAGGTCCATAATCAGAGGCAAGAGGATAAAGATTTATATAGATTGATATTTCCATATTAGGTTGTAATGCAGAAGCCTATTATTTTTTAGAGGTAGAAAATAAGTTAATCAGGGATTTATAGATAAACATCTTGGTGATACTGATCCAAAACAATGGTTTTCATACTTTTAAATTTCACACTTTTAAATAGTTAATAGTGAATTCCTTAAAACACAGTTCACATTGTTATTCATAATGGAATTTTATATTAAGTCTTTAAAAAGGCAAATTACTATGAAAGTACACTAATTTGGGAAGCTAGTGTTTGACTCTGGGCAAATTCAAAACCTACATGCATATATATCTACTAAATGACCAAAATATTATGCTCATTATTTCAGTTTCCATTTGAATACATTTAGCATTTCCTCAAAAAAATTTTTTTGGCCCATATTTCCCTCCTGAAATTTTAAAATACAATTTCTTTTCTTTTCTGTTCTCTCTCTCTCTCTCTCTAAAGAGAGAGAGCATGTATGCACACATGAGAGGAGAGGAGAGGCATAGGGAGAGGAAGAGAGAGAATCTTAAGCAGGCTCCATGTCCAACCCAGAGCTAAACAGGGGGCTCGATCTCATGACCCTTAAAATCAATCCCAGGTGCCCCTTAGAGAATTTCTGAGAGTTAGGCAAGGATAATTAGACTACTGTCACTAATCTTTATTTGCTCTACTAAATATTTTGACATAGTACAATTTATTTCAATAAATTTTCCCCTCTCAATGTGAAAATTATACTAGTTTATTTTTAATTTTCAAAAGTTCTACCACCTTTAAGATCTATCCTAATTTTTAGTCATACTTTATTTTAATATGTACTTTTATTACAAAGTTCACAGTGCACAATAGGATAACCATATTCTTTAAAGAAATAATCAATAGCATTATTATAGAGCTAGAGGAGTTAACTGCTGAATTTAGGAGTACATGTTATTGCAATCGAGAAAAGGTCAAGTGCAAAATTTATATAGATGTACCAGGGAAAATGGACTGCAAATATTAAACAATACTTAATAATTTTATCATTATATTCTTTCCTTGAATCTATTCAAGATGGGGCCAAAAATTTATTGTTCCCAGATAGATTGTGTGATTATTTGTTCTCTTTAAGAATATAAAAGAAAAATCAGATTGAGCATTTTTAAGCTAGGGAATCAGCATTGCCTAAAGGGATAGCTTAATCCACTGCATTTTAGGTTAATGCAATAGTTTAGACATAAATGGATCAAAATAAGGTATGTTCTCCTACTATTAACCAGGTGGTGTCTCATATGCAAATAAGACCAAATCACTTAAATAAAAAAATAAATTATATTTTCTGTTTATTTAAGTTGAAGTATTAGCAATTCTGTGATATCATGGATAAATATACATCATCCCTATATACTCCAAGAGATGACTACTGACAGTATTAGGACCCTGTACCCAAGTTTCTTCCCTTCTAAAAACCTCAGAAACCAATTCTTCAATATGCCCTTTGGATTTCACTGATTTTAAAACTCTTGTATTGAAACTCTTAAAGCTCAAAATTATTCCAGTCTCAATGACTGGCAATAAAATATGAATAGCTATTAGCACTTAGCTTAGTTTTGTGTGTAGCATGTGTCAGAAGCCATGTTAAGTGTATCAAACCTCTGAGATGAATCACTCATGGATGTTGTTCTTAAACAAGGATGATACAGAAACACTATGCTGTGGTGACAAGGGAAGGAGTATCGAATTCTCCCTCAGAGGAACATAAATAATTTCCAAATGTGGTTGACACTGGAATGAATCACTATTCCACCTTTTTGGGAACAGTTTAAATAAAAATTCCAAGGAGCTAGGCAATGTACCATAATTTTAGGGTCTTCCTTAGTTCAAGCTTCTATAACAAAGTACTATAGACTTGGTGGCCTAAATAAAATCATTTATTTCTCTAGTTCCGGAGGCTGGGAAGTCAAAGATCAAGGTGTCATCAGAATTGATGTCTGGTAACATCCTTCATTCTGGTTTGCAGATGCCTGCCTTCTCCTTCTATCTTAATAGGGCAAAAAGCAGAGAGAAAACAAGCTCTCCAATCTTTTTTTTTTTTTAATAAGGACACTTATATCACTTATGAGGGTTCCATCCTCATGTTCTAAACACCTCCCAAGGCCTTCAACTGCTAACACCATTGCATTGAGGGTTAGGACTTCAATATATGCATTTTGGAGAAACACAAACATTCAGCCCATAACAAAAAACAAACTATTAAATTTTGCTGGGTCCTATAATTGTTTAAGAGGTAAACAGACTCCATATCATGGAGGACCTTATGTTTCATATCACAGAATTTGGATTTCAACCCAGTTGGCAATGAAAAATCAGTAAAAAAGATTAACCCAGGTACTGATATGACCAGTATGATGTAACAATAATGTTGATGCAGCAGATGCATGGTTTGAGGGAAGTCAAGACTAATATAAAAAGAACATGCAGAAGAAGCAGTAGGCTAGGAAAAAGATGAAGGATTCTGAATTAATGTGGAAGGAAAGAGATGGAAACAAGAAAATGAGTCAATGAAGTCAATAAGGAGGTAAAATAGATTGAAATTGGGTGTCCTTTGGATAGAAGGGATCAGAAAAAGGGAGTCATAGAGGAATGCTGAAGGACTGGCACCCAATGGTATCATTCACCAGAGTTTGGGAAATAGTAGAGTCAGTAAGCAATGACAGTCAGTTTAATTTTGAACAATCTGAATCTGAGATGCCTATGGATAGTTAACTTTTGAGTTCTTCAGTGGATGATCAGAAAAGTAAAGCAAGATGCAACAATTTCCAAAAGATATAACTGAATAAAAGAAATTTCAAGGCACCATAGGCTCAGGGAGGACTAAATGAAACCCCCCCTTTTTTAAAAAAATCAAAGGGTACCTACTGTTAATGAAGACTGAAGGAGAAAAAGAGGGAAGAAGGGAGGGAAGGAGATCGGAATTGACTTTGTAAGCAATAATTATTACATAATCAGAGTATCAGAGCAAAGGGGACACTATCTCTTAGTGTAAAAGTAAATATCAAAACTATTCTTCATAATAATAGTTCTATCTGAGGTAAGTAACATATAGAGTTATCTACTGGAGAAAGATCACCCACAATTTTTAAAATAAGCTTTTTGAGGTATAATCTATATACAGCAAAATTCACCTATTTAACTACTCCCAACTACTCCAAGAAATTTCCTTTTAGTCACTATGCTTCAAGTTTTACTGAATTTTTTTAAAGTTAATTACTAATTTGTTTAAGAATATTTTGAATTTTTGAGATGACAGGACATAAGAATACACTGGTTTTATTAGTCTTTTTATCTTTTTGACATAGAAGGCACAGAGGAGCTAATCAATTAAAACTCGTTAAATAATAAAATTTTCATTCTTGAATGCATCTCTGTTGCATTTATTTTCATCTTTCTCTTGGAGTATGAACTCAAATTTACCCCACAGTTAAGCTCCCATAACCCTGAAATTAACACTGAAATGGTCACTTCCCTAACTCATTATATGAAAAGTCCCTGCCCTCATATGGACTCAGCCCATGTAGGAACAGACCTTGATTAGACCAGGCAATGTCTCCTGATCAGATTCATTTTACAGCACTCTGACTGCTGATTTTCATGCACATCAACTCTTCTCTCTTCCCATTCACAAAACACAGCAGTAGCTAAATCATGCTTCTGCTTGCTGTAACCCTGCTGTGACCTTTCTTTGCCTTGTCTCAGGATTCTGATAGGGCAGCAAGAGAAAGACCCAGAATCAAACAGGAGGGTCACAATTGTGTCGCTACTACCATGTATAAATGATGCAAACTTTCTGGAGACATGTATGTGCAGCTGACCAAGAAGAACGACTCATTAGAAAACTTCAGAACCCTGAATATATTTGTAAAGAGAAGTGATTAATGTTAACATTTGTTAAACATTTTCAAAATCCTGCAAGAAAAGCATAATCTAAATCTAGATTTAAATAGGTGTGTTTTAAAACACAAAACCAAGAAGACTGCTTTTTTAGCTATGGAATGTCACCTTGGGAGATATTACTTGAGTTCAAATAGATAAAATTCCTAGTACTTCATTATGTCTCTTCCACTTATGTGCCAAAAGAGAATAACTAATAGGGAGAGAAAGAAAGGTTTTATATTTTCAAGTCGTTATGAAAAATGTAATCCATTCATACAATAGAGTGTGTGATTACTTATGTGGACACCAGGCAGAGTTAATGGGCCTCTGAAACCTATTATATCAGTCACTAGAAAGTACCATAAAGCTAAAATTTGAAACTCCCATCACCACTGAATATTCAAATGAATACTATGGTTACTAATTCTAAAAAGGAAAATTACTACATTTATTGCTATATGCAGAAAAGAAAAAAAT
This sequence comes from Nyctereutes procyonoides, assembly GCF_905146905.1. Taxonomy (NCBI): domain Eukaryota; kingdom Metazoa; phylum Chordata; class Mammalia; order Carnivora; family Canidae; genus Nyctereutes; species Nyctereutes procyonoides. The sequence continues at coordinate 5,047,408 of NW_026575030.1, read as the reverse complement.
TAAATGTAGTTTTTCATCCTTAAGGACAAATTCTACATCCTATTCAGCTTTATATCCATATCCTCTACAGAGTGATATGAGCAAAGATGCCCAATATATATATATATATATATATATATATATATATATATATATATATATCTCCTTATATAAGCCTTGCGAGTAATAATACCTAAGGGTGGCCTGATGAGATGGCCATCCTTTTTATTTTTTTCTTTAAACTCTAGGCATTGAATGAAAATGAAATCTCAGAAATTAAAAATTATTTCAATCATTCAAGCGGAATTTGGGAAAATTATATTTGGAAATATACACACTAATTTAGATTCATACTGTATTCAATATTCAATGTTTTTTCCCTAAAATTTCTATTTTTGTGGGTCCTCTGACAAAGTACTTCATGTCCCATCTTTCATCAAGTTTCCTTATTCAACCCTAGAAAAGAGTCATTTTTAAAGGAGGGGCTGGCAGGCACTTGGGAAAATTAGGTTTAGTACACAGTTTACACTTCATAATGCTGGCACCACCTGCATGAATGAATAAAAAGACCAATGATAGCCATGACAATAAAGCCATGGAAACAGTCTTTCGTGTGATTAGAGAACTTCAAAATCAAACGTGCAAATGAAAACTGACTCATCCCATAGTCTGACAACTAACAGTCATGTGTTCCCCCAAGTCACCAATATGGTTTCCAAGGAGGTTAACAGAGGTGCTAACCAATGCTAACTGTCTACAGTGGCTGTTGTCAATTGCAAGCCTCTGCCACTGCCTATGCCAGATTACTGAGACTGTCCCTTTAGCAACAAGTCCCTGCTGTTGGAATGTAGGCATAAAGGAAAGGGCTATGTCTTAATCAGGTTAATATTCCTTGTGACTAAAGGAATACCCAGCAAAATATCAACTATCTACCAACCATATATTGCTGGCATGTATTATGTTTAACATTATTTGGGTGCTTATACTTTATATGTAATGAAAATAGGCACATACATGATATATGTAGATAGACTACATATATACAGGGTATGGATAATACAAATATATCTTATCCCCTTTCATTAATTTTTCTTTACACTGGTTCTCTATATCAGAATTTATTTTAATATACCTTATAATTCCAAGAGTCTCAATATTCTAGCGATACTCAAAGATAGCATGTGAGTTAATGACTAGAGAACTTGATTAAAGACACACACAACAAAGTCATGGATGCTCAACCAATACAGTTTGATCATTGCTTGTCTCTTAGAAGACATCTCAGTTGCTGTTCTTCATGACAAAAAGCAAATAAGTGTTAAGACTTTACAATGACATTTACCTATGTTGTTTTTAATTTAAATGTTGAAATGAAATAATGAGGAGAGAAATTAAATCCTTCACAATAATACCAAGATAAGAATGAATTCTTAGAGCTGGCGTGAATATAACTGCCATGAGAAAATCTGTGGTAGGGCTTAATTTTTTTTTTTAAATTAGAGACTCCTCATGAATCAATAGGTTTCAATTGATTAAGTTGAAATGCATTATTTTGCCCTAGTAATCATAAAATTTGCCAAAATTTCCGATTGAATTAGGGAGAAAGGTGTGGTGACATTAGATACTGATTGAGTCTCTGATTAACTCATAATCTATTTCACACATATTAGTTAAGCATTTCTTTAAAATAAATACTAGACTGGGGCACCTGGGAGGCTTCGTTAGTTAATCTTGTAACTCTTGATTTGGGCTTAGGTCATGATCTCAGGGTTGTGAGATCCAGCTCTGCAATGGCTCCACAATGGGTGTGAGGCCTGCTTAAGATTCTCATTCTCCTTCTCCCTCTGCTCTTCCCACATCCCTCCCTAAAAATAAAATAATAAAATGAAATAAAATAAAATAAAATAAAATACAAAATACTAGTTTGCATATAGATTTGACTTGTTGAGTAAAAGCTAGTAAACATAGATGTAATATTTTCATGGTGATACTTCATAATTAACATGCTGAATAATTATTCCCATTATACAGGACAGTGTGTGTGTATACACACACACACACACACACACACACACAATACTGACCAAATATTGGCTTTCGCTGAACCCAAAATGTACTGGGTAAAAATTATTACCTAACAATCATTAACTAACAAATTATTTTTATATTATATAAAAATTATAAAAATAACAAATTATTTTTATAATTGTATAGTTAATTATTAACTAACAAAAGTTATCCAGTAGAAAGGCTGGGAGAAGAGAAACAGAGGAATAGCATGTGCAAAAGTCCTGAGGCAGAGAAGAATTTGGCATGCTTGAAATGTTGGTGAGAGGCAGCACAGCACCATGTATTGGCCAAGAGTAAAGGCACCCTGGATTTCAATCCTAAGTCTTTCCCTTACTAGCCATGTATTACTGACCACTCTTTGCCTTGGTTTTCTCGTGTGTAGGGACTAAGCATGCTTGGCTTATGACAGTCATTGTTATTAATGGAAAGAAAACCTGGTAGTTCCAATGTGGTGAGCCAAAGAGTAAAAGAAATGATGCTGAAGGCTGGCTGCATCTGTGGGGCCCTGAAAGGCTTGGTAAGACTTGGATCTTAGTCCTAGGATGTACTTTATTTTTTTTTTAATTTTTTTAATTTTTTTTATTTTATGATAGTCACAGAGAGAGAGAGAGAGAGAGAGAGAGAGAGAGAGGCAGAGACATAGGCAGAGGGAGAAGCAGGCCCCATGCACCGTGAGCCCGACGTGGGATTCGATCCGGGGTCTCCAGGATCGCGCCCTGGGCCAAAGGCAGGCGCCAAACCGCTGCGCCACCCAGGGATCCCATAGGATGTACTTTAAACTAGGGAGTGACTTAGTTCAATTTATACTTTATAAAAGTTTCCTATCATATTCCAGGAAAATAATTTCCATCAAGACAACTATCCATTGTTGGAACAAAATGAAATCCTAGAGAGATCCTGAGAAAGGATGACAGAGGTAGGTAGGGATGAGGTGGAGAGAGAAATGAGCTTTAGACTAGTCAAGATAAAGTGTGCTTATTAGTTAAATAAAATATTTTCTTCTATATTTTCCTCTTCACTTTTCTTCCTTCCAGGAGTTGAAATAGGGACATAGGAAATAGTTGAAGGCTACATGAAATTAGATGAAGCTTTCTATATTTGCTATATATGCTTATGCACTCTTTTTCAATCCAATAAGATTGCCTAGATACATTGTTTTTTCTTAACAAAAAGGAAAAGGTTTTTTTTCTAAACAAGTGTCTATGAATTTAATACACATATGGAATAAATGAAAATAGGACTTATCCTTAAAATGATTTCTTTATTCTTTAAAATTCCCTTGTTTTTGTTATAAGTAAAATAAACATGTTCTTGAAATATTCCTCCATCAATGTCAACCTTATGACATCTCAGAGGCCAAAATTAGATGTGGAAATAGATCTAATGGCTCCTTTGATGGTAGTGTTTTCTCTCTCTCATGAATAACAGATATCCTTACTATTTACCCAGTGTAAGTACAAAAATCAAAGATTTCTAATGAATTAATAGATTTGGTCAAGCTTCACCCTTAATCCAGTTTTAACTAATTTCCATCATCCTCCCAATCCATCTCAAGTCCATCTGCCATAATCTCTCCCCACCCCCTGCACCAGACAATCTTCGTTTTGTATCTATAAAATCATCTTTTCTGGACATTTCATGTAAGTGGAATCATACGATGATGTTTTCAGGGATCGTCAGTTTCATAGCATACCTCGAGAGTTTGGTCTTTTTATTACTGATTAGTATTCTACTGCACAGATATATGCATTTTGTTTATCCATTCACCAGTTAAACCTTTGGACTGTTTCCAATATTTGGCTATATGCTCTTAGGAACATTCTCATACAAGTCTTTACATGAATATAAGTCTCGTTGTGCTTGAGCATATATCTAATTGTGTAATCATGTCATCTGATTAGCACATTTCTTTTTTTTAAGATTTTATTTATTTATTCATGAGAGACACAGAGAGAGGAGCAGTGACACAGGCAGAGGGAGAAGCAGCCTCCATGCAGGGAGCCTGATGTGGGACTCAATCTGGTACTCCGGGATCACGCTGTAAGCCAAAGGCAGACGGTCAACCGCTGAGTCACCCAGGTATCCCACATCTATTTCTTTTTTTTTAGAGTAACTGTGAAAATGTCTCCCAAAGTTTGCACTACTTTATTTTCCCACTGGCAGCATAGGAGGGCTCCAATCACTCTACATCTTTGCCAACACCTGGTAATGTCTTTTTTATTAGAGCCATTCTTGTAGGTATGTAGTGGTATACCATTATGGATTTTATTTGCATTTCTCTAAAGATTAATGAAGTTGAGCATCTCTCGATTTGTGCATTATCCATTCATATGCCTTCTTTGGAGAAATATCTCTTTGAATTTCTTTCCACTTCCTTAAGTTATTTTTTTTTTAATATTGAGGTTTGAGTTTTAAAATATATTCTAGATAGAGTTTTTATAAGATGCAAGCTTTGCAGTATTTTCTCCCTGCCTACGGCTTTTCTCTTCTTTCTCTTATCAGTGTTCATTCAAGTTTATCAATCTTCATTTTTTTATGGATCGTGCTTTTCATATCACGTAAGAACCAATGTCTAAATCATGATAACAAAGATGTTCTCACAGGGCTTTCTCCAGAAGTTTTAAAGTGTTAGCTTTAACATTTTAGGTCTTATATATGATCCATCTTCAATTTTTTTATCCTGTGAGAGAAGGGTCCAAATTCATCTTTTTGCAGCGGATACACAATTGTGCTATCACCATTTCTTGAAAATACTATTCTTTCTCCAATTGAACTGCCTTGCCTCTTTGGTTTTATAATTCACTTGACTATAAATATAAGGCTTTACTTCTTGACTTGAAATGTTTATTGCACTGATTTATAAGTCTGTACTAAGACAGCACTACAATTTCTTAATTACTATAGATTTATAAAGTTTTGTAATCAGGTAGATCAAGTCCTTCAATTTCTTCCTTCATTTTCAATATCATCTTTGTTATTTTAGGTCCTCTGAATTTTCATATAAATTTTAGAAAGTTTTTCAATTTGTGCCTCCAAAAAAAACTATTGGAATTTTGATGAGTATTTGCACTGAATCTTTTATTTGTCTCATCAAGTTTTTGTTTTTCATGCACAAATTTTGCATTCATATTTATAATGATATCTCTAGGCCTTTAATTTTTCCTCCTCGGTTTGTGTGTTTAGAAAGCTCTCTCAAAAATTCTATAAAACTATGACACGTTACCTTCCTTTGCACGATTTTATGCAACCAGCAGTACATTGGAAGGATTTATAGTAGCACTGATCCATATTTAGTATTTTGGGAAGATATAATTGACATATGCCATTATATTAGTTCAGGTATACAATGATCCAATACATTTATATATTGCAGAATGGTTACCAGTTATACAGTTTTTCTTGTGATAAGAACTTATACACTTTCTTAGCAAGTTTTTGTTTGTCTTTTTGTTTTTGTTTTTGTTTTTAGAAAGAGACAGCAAGCGAGAGTAGAGGAGAGAGACAGGAAAAGTGAGAGAGAGAATCTTAAGCTAACACAGGGCTCAATATTATGTCCATGAGATCATGACCTGAACTGAAATCAAGAGTTGGATACTTAACCAATTGAACTACCCAGACACCCCAGCAACTTTCAAATGTATAATACGGTATTATTATTAACTACAGTCACTTCAGGACTTATTTATTTTATAACTGGAAGTTTGTACTTCTTGACTATATTCCCTATTTCATCCATCCTTTACCTCCTTCCTCTGGCAACCACAAATCTGTTCTATCTGTGCATTCCTTTTTTTTTTTTTTAGATTCCACATAGGAGGTCATCTGTTATTTGGCTTTCTCTGACTTATTTTAGATCTAATAATCTCCTTGAGGTCCATCCATGTTGCACAAATGGCAGAATTTCCTTCTTTATTATTATTTAATCTTGTATTACTCTTTATCATTTTGATGTTAAAACACCAAAGCATTTAGAGTTTTGATGCAAAAGTTTGCAAAGGTGTGAAACTGTTGACAAGTATAAAAAGAAGGAAGAAAAGTGTGCATAAGAATCATGAAGGTCTACAGAAGTTAGAAAGTCCAGGGAATGCTGGGGAAAAAACACAGGCAGGCACAAAAAGTTTGCAGATGGAATCATAGCCCATTTTCAGGTCTGAGAACATGGAGGAGTCCAGTCATTATTTGTGTCATCAGGACCCTGAACACTCAGACCCAAGAGACAACTACTGAGATAGTTCCACTCATAGTGAAGGAAGTTCAATCAGCTTCAACTTACATCAGAATGGAATAGAAAACCCTTACATATTAGGAAGTTTGGAGGGCACAGGCCCTATTTAACTGACTTTTTTATTTTTATTTTTTTAATAAAAAATTTATTTTTAATTGGTGTTCAATTTGCCAACATACAGAATAACACCCAGTGCTCCTCCTGTCAAGTGCCCCCGTCATCCATTCACCCCCACTCCCCACCCTCCTCCCCTTCCACCACCCCTAATTCGTTTCCCAGAGTTAGGAGTCTTCATGTTCCATCTCCCTTTCTGATATTTCCCATACATTTCTTCTCCCTCCCCTTATATTCCCTTTCACTATTATTTATATTACCCAAATGAATGAGACCATATAATGTTTGCCCTTCTCCTATTGACTCATTTCACTCAGCATAATAACCTCCAGTTCCATCCACGTTGAAGCAAATGGTGGGTATTTGTCATTTCTAATGGCTGAGGAATATTCCATTGTATACATAGACCACATCTTCTTTATCCATTCATCTGTTGATGGACACCGAGGCTCTTTTCAGTTTGGCTATTGTGGACATTACTGCTATAAACATCGGGGTGCAGGTGTCCCAGCGTTTCAATGCATCTGTATCTTTGGGGTAAATCCCCAGCAGTGCAATAGCTGGGTCGTAGGGCAGGTCTATGTTTAACTCTTTGAGGAACCGCCACACAGTTTTCCAGAGTGGCTGCACCAGTTCACATTCCCACCAACAGTGTAAGAGGGTTCCCTTTTCTCCGCATCCTCTCCAACATTTGTGGTTTCCTGCCTTGTTAATTTTCCCCATTCTCACTGGTGTGAAGTGGTATCTCATTGTGGTTTTGATTTGTATTTCCCTGATGGCAAGTGATGCAGAGCATTTTCTCATGTGCGTGTTGGCCATGTGTATGTCTTCCTCTGTGAGATTTCTCTTCATGTCTTTTGCCCATTTTATGATTGGATTGTTTGTTTCTTTGCTGTTGAGTTTAATAAGTTCTTTATAGATCTTGGAAACTAGCCCTTTATCTGATACATCATTTGCAAATATCTTCTCCCATTCTGTAGGTTGTCTTTTAGTTTTGTTGACGGTATCCTTTGCTGTGCAAAAGCTTCTTATCTTGATGAAATCCCAATAGTTCATTTCTGCTTTTGTTTCTTTTGCCTTCATGGATGTAACTGACTTTTTTAAATGGAAGCCCAGCTTTTTGAGGATGCTAAAACATTTCAGGTGGTCATTAAGGGGCTCTGTAAATCAATGTTATCCCAAACGAAATGCCCTGCCTATAGTCAAGTGAGGTGTACCTATATAATAAACATAGCAAGATCAAGCATTGCTGGATAGTAGAAGTCTCCTAAGCATATCAGTTCAAAAGGAGTGTAAATTAATATAACTAAAGGCGAAGAGCAGGCAAAGTAATGAAATAAGAAAACTGGATGAGAGGAACTGTGTTCTAGTCTTTGCTGTGCTACTGATAAAATGTGTGACCTCAATCATTGATTTAAGCTCTCCTGGCTTCCATTCATTAGCCAGTAAAGTGGTCTAGGAAGACTGGATAGACTTTAATGTCACTTCCAGTACAAACTTTCTGGAATCTAATGGATCTTCACAGACACACACACACACACACACCCTATGCAGTTGATATTTTGTTCATTCAAAAAATGATATATGCTTACTGCAGCACTACTTACAATAGCCAAGTAATAAAGAAGAGGAACTACACATACACACACACACACACACACACACACACACGCACAGAGGAATACTGTTCAGGTACAAAAAAGAATGATGTCTTATCATTTGTAACAAAATAGTGGATCCAGAGGGTACTGTGCTAAGTGAAATAAGTTGGATGGAGAAAAACAAAAATTACATGATTTTATTTATATGTCAAATTAAAAGAAAACAAAATTAGTGAATAAAAAATAAAAACAGACTCATAGAAAACAAATTATCAGAGAGGTGAACAGTTGAGGGGTTGGCAAAATATGAAGGAGATCAAAAGGTACAAACTTCCACTTACAAAATGAGTAAATCATGCATATGAAAAGTACAGCATATAGAATATAGTTAGTAATACTGTAGTAACCTTGTATGGTGATGAATAGTAACTACACTTATCATGGTGAGCACAACACATTGTATGTCATGGTCAAATCACTATATCACACACCTAAAACTCATATATCAGAGTATGTCAACTATACTTCAACAAATAAATAAGCAAGTTAATTTTGCTCACAACTATATAAAAAATATTTATTCTAGATTTATCTGTACAAAAACTTAGAAGTACTAGCATTGTATTACATATGAATTTTAATTATTCAATATTTAATACATAAATGTTATTTCTTCAATAAAAATATTTTAAAACTAGTACAGAAAAAATATTATTTATTGAATATGAATAAAAGACTTCTTAAAACATATCATTGTCATGTTACCTAATAAACCCAGGAGGCTAAGCTTTCTCAATTTTCAGCTGCTTTCCATTGATAGCATTTTTAGCTAAGTAATTTCTCTCAAATATAATATAAAGAAAATGGTAAGGTAGAAATTATAATAAAGAAAATGGTAAAGTGGAAGTTATAATTTTGTCAATACACCTCCAAACATTTAACCATGTAAAGGAGCTGGAGAGCAACCAGCAGCCTACTTTCAGAGTCTGGCATACTGATGGAATTTTGGAGATGCTCACTTAGTAACATTTACTGAAAGTTTGGATATTATAGTCACACTGAAATAGAATCTTCTTCATTAGAAGTTTCTTCAACAATAAATTATATATACATATATTTGAATTCTGTATCTTTTAAGTCTTCCCATCTAGTTGTAATTATTCATCCTCAATAATTTAATAGTTCATTTGTGATACTGTCACATTTTTGTGAGTATTTTTAGGTGATAATTCCATTTAAGCAGATGACAGATTTCTTTGAAACAACAATATTCATGCCTGTGAACAGATGCTGCAAGAAATACAGTGGGAAAACCACAGGCTTCTGAGTTAGAAATCCTTGCCCTTTTCTTCTTAGTCATTTGGTAGTCAATGGTTACATTTTATAAACTACAGAATTCTATGTTTCTATTTCTATTTCCTATTTTGAATATCACAACAAATAGAATGTAAAAACGTGCACAGATGTATGAGTGAATTGTAAAGACCTTGGAAAAGATGGTGTCTTCAGGACTCTGCACAATTGTCTGAACAAGAGTCAATAATATTTGAGCAGTCTCTCCTACCTAAAAGCATATACTAAACAAAAAGCAAACACCCAGGGCTACAGAGAAAAACAAGTGCATGCCCTGCACCTAGATGCCTCCTGGAGCTGTTTATCCCTTTTCTGGTATCTGAAAGGCACTGCATCGATCATGTATAAAATAGATATATTACATATGAGTGTGTGTGAGTGTGAGTGCACTCTGTAACCTCCGCCTCTGCTTCTGTAACCTCCGCCTATGTCACGATGGCCCCCAGAGCCTGCTACTGAACCAGAAACATGGCTTCTGTACACTGGGGGTTGGCCTCTAGCAGGCTGTTGTTTCTCTGGCTCTGACTGTCTCTAGCTATCTTTTCTGATTGTCTTGGTTCCTCTGGTTTTTCCTGGCCCTCCTTTCTATGTCTCCCATTCTGTCTTTTTTCTGCTTGTCTTTATCTGACTATTGCTATCTGTCTCCTTTCTGACTGTCCCTGATCTCCCAGCTGTCATCTCCACTGGATTCATTGGAGACATGAGATTTTATTTTTGTGAATAAGCCTGAGAGATCATGGATTCTTTTTTTTGTTTGTTTGTTTTGAGAGATCATAGATTCTTACAGTCTATATCTTTGGGGATTCTGGGTGCTAGTATAAGACTGTGACCAGGGCCTGCTCCGTAGACCACAACCTATGAATCCTCATCCTCCCACCCATGTCCTATTTGATTCTTTTCATATTTTGCACATGGCATCGGGCCACTGTCCCTATCCCCACTATAGTTCTGCACTGTTACCAAAGTCTCTTAAAAATGAAAAAAAAAAAAAAAACCCTAGAAGATTCTGTTATATTTAAAATCTTCTGTCCAAAATCTAGATGATGCTATATGTCTTCTATTGCCACACATAGCTTACAACCCTCTGCTCTCTTTGAAACATACTCATTTGAAGCTCGTTCCGACTACGTATTATTTATTATCGTCATTATCATCAAAGCCATCACATTGTTATATCCATCATCTTTAGCATACAACTGCCATCCTGCTCAAGAATCTATTATTAGTAGACATAAAATATCATTGGCCCTCACTGACCCTTATCAGTTAGTATGAGCCAAATGCTAATGGGACTTGAATCCTGTTACAGGCCTGATAGCACAAGTAACCTGTAGAAACGTGCCATGGGTCTAGATCTATCTATTTTAAAAATGCATATGTTTATGAACCTACTAAAAGTATTACTGCCATATGTGCAATGATGTCTGCTTTTTTAATTGCAACTACTTTTATCTCCTTGGCTCCTAGCAATCTGTCCTCAAACAGGATCTCCTATAATCTGAAAACCAAAAAACTAAAATACTTTGGAATTTGCTTCAGAAATAAAAACTGGAACATCTTCCTATTCTATAACCAGGGCTGAGGCAAGGTATTTGAAATATAATGGTTTAGTAATTACAAGAAGAAGAAAATGATGATGACGACGAAGACTTGGAAAGAAATGTCTCCCCAAAGTAGTCTATGATTGACAGATGATTCTACATAACATAATTCATCAATGAGACAATTTTGACTTACTATTAATACAAGAAAAAATGCACCTTTCATTTTATTACTTATATTTAAAGGTCTTAGGAAGGAGCAGGTGCCTTGATCTAATTTATGTGAAAATAAGCCCCACTTTAAATACGTAAGATTCATCAAACTGCTAAATGTAAAACATATACAGAAAAAGTTACTATTTAAGGTCACAAGAGGCCTAATCTATAAGAATATTCACTCATTTCCTACTTTGAAAAAGAAAGGAGGAAAACTATAGGGTGAAGGAAAGTGAGGAGAATAAAGAAGTTAGAAGCAAGAAAAAAATAAAAATATTAAAGTGACAAGATTCTCTCTGTTTAGATGTTAGAACAACTTTACTTAGGGCTCTTCTGTGAAAGAAACATGGTGGAATCTGTTTTTTTCTTATTTCCAAGTGCTTTAAGACACACTCTAAGATAACAAGGGCAAAGCATGTTACTTGAATATTATCTAATGCATGTTTGTGGAGTGGGCTACTGGTGAGAGAGGACCCTGGCAACAAGAATTTGCTCCTAGGGAACATTTGGCAATATCTGGTGACATTTTTGGTTGACATCACTGGGAGATGCTACTGGCATTTAGTGGTTAGAAGCCCTGAATGCTGCAAAACAGACTACAGTGTCCAAGCTAGGCACCCACAAACAAGAATTCTGTTCTAAATATCAGTAAGTGAGAAACTGTGAACAGGTCAGCTGTCCTCAACCTTCAGCCATTAGAGCCACAGGGAGAACTTGTCAAAAACACAGTTTGCTAAGTATTATCTCAAATATTTTGGACTCGGTCTTGGTTGGGACCCTCAAATTTACATTTCTAAGAAATTTCTTGGTGTTGCTAATGCTACTTGTCTGGGTACCACATTTGGAGAACCATCATCTTGACCTAAATTATTTTGATAGAAACACTCATAAAATCCTCCACTTCTCCTTATATATCATATTTATAATCACAAATGCAATATCCACCTTCCTTCTAGATTCTAAGTTCAATTAAGCAAAGCAATGTATGTTCAGTTTATTCCTGCTTATTCATATAACAAGCACTCAAATTTCCAATGAATAGAAAATTTATTTAACTTCTGTATTTTGAATACTGCTAGAAAGTTTTAAAATCTAAGAGATTGAAGGCCATTTTCTTCATAGAACAACAGCAACCAAATGCTTGTTAATCAGAGATTTTTGATATTGAAAGAGAAAAGTCTGGTTTTTGATATTGAAAGAGAAAAGTTTTGATATTGAAAGAGAAAGAAAAAAAAAAAAAACTTACTGCTGTTTATATATATCCTGCCTTGAAAGTTGAAAGCATTAACAAAACTGCTCCAATTAGGGATCCCTGGGTGGCGCAGCGGTTTGGCACCTGCCTTTGGCCCAGGGCGCGATCCTGGAGACCCAGGATCGAATCCCACATCGGGCTCCCGGTGCATGGAGCCTGCTTCTCCCTCTGCCTGTGTCTCTGCCTCTCTCTCTCTCTCTCTGTGACTATCATAAAAAAAAAATTAGAAAAAAACTGCTTCAATTATTTTCAGCCTTTAAGAATTCACTTAAAATATTTATATAAGTCATTGATACTAATGGAAATCATGTGAATAGATTTCAGCCTCATCAAATTGAGAATCAACTTATTAGAACACATTGTTCAATTTTTAAAGAGATTATTTATTAGCATGAGTGTAAAATAAAGACAAACTAAAAAGGACAAGTAAAATATAATACAGAACAATAGTCTTGATCCTATTTAACTGCTCCCTTCTCACCTAGACAATGCTATCTCTAGTTTTCTAATTCTGCATTCTCAGATAAAACTGAAGCCAAGCTATGTACAAAATTACTAAAGACAACTCTTCTTAGATAGATGATGGGCCAAATAAGAACTCTGGCAAGTTTTACAAGCTCAATTTTCTTCCCTTACATTTCTTCCACTTATGAAACTCTCTTTAAGGGGGTGTGTGGTGGTAGGGGGAGTCTGTGATAACAAACTTTAATATAGTTGTAAGGAATAGCTACTATATATATATATATATATATATTCAAAACATACAGTATGTAGTGATTTTTTTCTTTGGATGTGTATTCAATAAACAAACCTGATCTCTCAGGATTATCAAAAGCATTAAATAGCAATTTGATGTAGTATCTTCTCTTTTATGATCTACTCACTTGCAAGTAAACAAACAAAAATCTTCCTAAAATTCCACCCTGATCATCTTCCTTTTACAAATCTTAAAAATATGTTTCATTGCACAGCAGAATACAATAAAAAAAAAAAAACCTTCTGACTCCAGGAAATTAGGCAAGCTCAAAAACACTCCCATAATAACCCTTAGAAATAATGGATGAAATACAAACACACATACAGAGCACAGATATGCTTGCAAGGTTGAAAGAAAAATAGAAATCTAGAGTAAGAGGCAGCCACGCCACCTGGTAAGAGCTCTGGTTAGAAGGGACAAGAGCAGTGGACATAGTTATAAGGAAATTGCATTGTAATGTGCTTTTCAGGCAGTACTGAAACACACTAAATATTAAATCTAAGACTTTACAGGAGTGCAAGCCTGTTGAAGAAAAAAAAATCTTCACTTACCAATGCATCAAACTAAGTAGCAGCTGGTCTTGATCTGGGTCTGAGATGGATTTAAAACAAACAAAAGCATCCCATGGTAAATCAGATTAGTAGGTCTATGTTCTTACACAACTTTGGACCCTTAATTTATACTAACCATGTGTGATTTTGGAAACCCAAAGCCAAGAAATAGTCACATTCCAAGTGCTCAATAGCCACATATGGTTTGCGTCTCCTGCACTGACCACTGCAGGTCCAGAGAATGAGATAGCTATATAACATTGCAAACATAACCATAGGACAACCTAGGAAACCACAGTGATTATTTATCTTAAACATGAACAGGTGTAAGTAGAAAAGTTCCCTAGAAGGGAAAGTAGTTCATCTGACATCATTTTACAAATAAGACCTATATTGGTCACATACAAAAGCCCTTTTCAATTTCATCCTTCGCCACTGCACATAAAATCTTCATCTACTACCAAATCCCACATCAAACAGCTAAACCGAAGTCATATAAATCACAGCAGGTTGAAGTGCCCAGCTGGAGGTGTATGGTTGTATGTTTCTGTCTCTAGATTCACACAGCACCATTATTCAACCTCATCTTTGACTCTTAACATTACATTTATTTATGTTCTCCTGTTTTTGTCTTATGACCAACTCTATCATCCTATCTTATTAGATTTGGTGTTTTTAGTTTTCTCAAAATCTGTCGTTAAAATAAGAAACTATGATGTAAAATAATAATATGTGCATGACACTAAATCAGGAAGAAGAAAATGCAATACAAGGTGAATAAAAAAATTTAGAAAGAGGATAAAATAAGTAAATGAAGCTCTACATGGCTCATAGCGTTGAATATATCATTGAACTTTCTGAAAACCAGTGAAAGAAAAAAGCAATGTCAGTCTGACAATCCTTACTACCTTAACAAAAGAAACTTCATTTTTCTTCAGAGAAGAAAAACTTGTCATTTAAATTCACTCTATATATGAATATATATTCATATATTCACATAATATATGGCAATATTATACACACACACACATATATACACAACCACCTATCTTTCTAAACCAAAGCTCCTCATTACTCCCTACTCTCAGGACCTGGTAACTACTGTTTCAGCCTATGTTTTTAATATAAAATTCATCCATGTTATACCATATCAGAGTTTCATTCCTTCCTAAGTTTTTATTTAAATTCCAATTAGTGAACAAACAGTGTAATATTAGTTTCAGGAGTACAGTATAGTGATTCAACAGTTCCATATATCACCTGGTGCTCATCACAAGTGTCCTCCTTAATCCCCAAAATCTATTTAACCCACCCCTCTCCCTTTCTCTCCTATAGTAGCTATCAGCTTGTTCTCTACAGTTAAGACTGCTTCTTGGTTTGCCTCTCTTCCTCACCCCACATGTTCCATTTGTTTCATTTCTTAAATTCCACATATGAATGAAATCATATGGTATTTGTCTTTCTCTGACTTACTTCAGTTAGCATAATATTCTCTAACTTCATCCACATTGTTGCAAATGGCAACATGTCATTCTTTTTTATGGCTGAGTAGAATTTCATTTCTTTTTTAAGGCTTAATACTACTCCATTGCATGTGTATACCACAAATTGTTTATCCATTCATCCACTGATGAATGTTTGAGATGCTTCTACATTTTGGCTATTGTGAATAATTCTTCTATGAACATTGGTATGCAAACCTCTTAGATCCCTGCTTTCAGTTTTTGGAGGGTATATACCCAAGGTAGATTTCTAGATCATAGGATAATTCTAAGTTTAAATATTTGAGGAACCGCCATGTTGTTTTCCACAGCAGCTGTACCATTTTACACTCCTTCCAGCAATATGCAAAGCGTCCAATTCGTCCATGCCACTGTCAACACTTGATAGATTTTTTCATCTGTTTGTTTTTGATAATAGCCATCCTAATGAGTATGAAGTGATATGTCATTATGGTTTTACTTTGTATTTCTCTAGTAATTACTGTAGTTTAATATTTTTCATGTGTTTTTCTCCACTACTTTTTTGTCATAGTTCTTCTTTAATTTGACATTCCATCCACAATAAGCCTGTCTCAAAAAAAAAAAAAAAAAAAAAAGCCTATCTCTCTCTTCCTTCCAGTTTGAAATTCATGTCGTAAAAAAAGACTTCTTTTAAAAATATGTACTATAAACTCATATTCCTTTTGGTCTTAAGGCACATGAATATTAGCTGTTTGGCACTATGAGATTCATAAGATGAACTTTTTTATTAAATATTTTATTTATTTATTCATGACAGACACACACAGAGAGAGAGGCAGAGACACAGGCAGAGGGAAAAGCAGGCTCCATGCAGGGAGCCTGATGTGGAACTCCCGGGTCTCCAGGATCACACCCCGGGGTAAAGTGACACTAAACCGCTGGGCCACCAGGGCTGCACACATAAGATGAATTTAATAAAATAAAATACATGTAATAAAAGAAGGTAAATTTATGTAAACAAAAATTCAGATATAAAAATTCCATATCATTTTTGTTTGTTTTTTTTTTAGTGATAGCTCTTACATTACTACCAAGAGCATCATCTATCACCTTCAGAATTCACTCCTATGTCCTAATGAATAAACTTACACAGATTTGTCATATTCTTCTTTTTTTATTTTTTTTTAGATTTGTCATATTCTTAATATATTTCACACACTGTAGTGCAAACTGTTGTTTACTACATGATTAAGGCAAAGGGACACTGGATTAGAATATTTAAGTTGCCATCTGCTTTCCTATTCAGCATCATTTTCCGTTTTTAAAAGCACCAATGATTATCCGTGGGATTGTTGTAGTCATAAATGATTTAAACAATACTAGAGCTGTGCTTATCAATCTGAACACTTGGGGAATGAAACTCCACTCTCTTAGATTCAACCTGATGATCTATTAGCATACTTTCCCACTTATATAATTAATGTGACCGAGGAAGTGCCTCTTATATCACTCTTACTCCATTTTGAATCCATAGACTCCTTCTGATGAATCTACATCATGCTTTGTAATCTCTGGGGGAAAAAAAGTGAAATGGATTCCATCCACTCCAGCCAATAACTAGAGTATAACAAATAAGCAATGGCTCCAGAGTAAAGTGATCTCAAGATGGGGGTGGGTAGAGCTCTGGGTCACAGCTTCAATCTGCCCTATAAATTGTAGAATATAGTAAGCTGTGTTACTTCTTTAAAGCTGGAAACCTATCTATGTGGTTAAAACAAAGGCTGGTTTGCATTTGTAAAGGAGCAGCAACAACAGAAAAAGTTCAGTCTGCTATCAGATTTACACCCTAAAGAAGGTTCACAAAGAAATCTTTTTGGCAATCTTTTGGCAGTCAATGGGAACATAGGTCACTTTGGATCAATTCAAAGGTCATCTTTTCATGGAAATTTCTCATTAGATGAAACCATGTAGGGGGCTGGGTTAGATGACATCTGAAATCTTCTATTGACTCTAAAAGATCTGCAATTTTTGATATGTAATTATCAATAAATTGTATTCTAATTTAATTTCCCATAATCATGTTTTTATAATCACCAATGAGACTTTGAGAAATACTTTAGAGAAATACTCTGTCTTATACTTTATGAAATTGTCATATCTTACAGATTATTAAACTTGAATTTCTAATCGACTCGATAGAATTACTAATTATTATTTTGGTAGAAAATTTATTTGGGGGATCCCTGGGTGGCGCAGCGGTTTGGCGCCTGCCTTTGGCCCAGGGCGTGATCCTGGAGACCCGGGATCAAATCCCACATCGGGCTCCCGGTGCATGGAGCCTGCTTCTCCCTCTGCCTGTGTCTCTGCCTCTCTTTCTCTCTCTCTGTGACTATCATAAATAAATAAAAATTAAAAAAAAATTAAAAAAAAGAAAAAAAAAAAGAAAATTTATTTGGGGATCCCTGGGTGGCGCAGCGGTTTGGCGCCTGCCTTTGGCCCAGGGCGCGATCCTGGAGACCCGGGATCGAATCCCACGTCGGGCTCCCGGTGCATGGAGCCTGCTTCTCCCTCTGCTTGTGTCTCTGCCTCTCTCTCTCTCTCTCTGTGACTATCATAAGTAAAAAAAAATAATAATAAATAAAAATAAATTAAAAGAAATGTTTTAAAAAAATTTATTTATTGAACTGAATACAGTTCATTTTGAAAGTTCTTCATATAAACACTAATCATTACTTTGAACATAGTTGGAATACAAACTACACAAATATTCAGCACTAGGATGAGAAAATTTCAAATTAGATGAGTTTTCTATGTTTCAAATCCTTCAAGTCTTAGTTTTCCATTTTTCATAATTCTCATTTTTAATCCCAACCTTGTCCTTTACTGTATACAAACATCAATACTGTACCTCTAAGTGGGCATCAATAGATGGTATCTAATATGGCTGACTGACTATATACCAATAGTACCAATGAACGTGCCCAAGATCTGCCAATACCTTGCTCGTTTTTGTCCCTGTCTAGACTGTCCTTGCCTCTGTAAAAACTAAAAGTTTGAGATCAGTTCTAATATCCATAATCTGGCACTTATATTTTTTTTACTGGTCCAAAGGGTTTCCTTTATTCTCTTCTAAGCACAGTCCCATCATATAAAGAATATACAGGCAATCCTAGCTTTATACATTATCTGAGATTGCAAAAATGCTCACAATAGCTAAGACTGTGCAAAGTGATCTTAATAATCGGGGTGGGGTGGAATCCCTGGGTGGCTCAGCGGTTTGGCAACTGCCTTTGACCCAGGGCATGATACTGGGGTCCCAGGACTGAGTCCCGCATCGGGCTCCCTGCATGGAGCCTGCTTGTCTTCCCTCTGCTTGTGTCTCTGCTGCTCTGTGTGTGTGTCTCTCATGAATAAATAAATAAAATCTTTAAAAAATAATCAATGGGAAAAATTGTGATTGTTCTGTGGCCTTTGAAATTTTTTCTAAGCATTAAAAACTTTTTCTGGTTAGTTATAAATATATGAGAAAATGAAAAATAATAAAATTAATATTTATTTATTAGTACAGTGTAACTTCAAATATCAGAAACAATAAAATTTAAGATGCTTATTTTTATTGTTTTTATAAGAAACTTATTAAAAGTATTTTGAACAATGCTGGTCTTTTATTATAGCTTAATGATAGAAAGCGCCACTTCTATGACTTGATTACTTGTAAAACATCTTTCTATGTTTGGACCTTCTTCCAACATTTTATCTTTTGTGCCTTAAATGTTGTGAAATATCTCTGAGAGTTCTTTTAATGTCAAGTTTTTAGGTTTTGTTACTTCCTCTGGGGACGTTTTTGACTGTTCCTTCAAAAACACTTTCTTCATTTTGTCCAAGTTCCTCTTGACTGAGTTGCTCTAGCTTTATATCTAGAGGTTCTGGAAGGGCAGTGACGTCAACATTCCCATATCAGCTATTTCTTCTATAAATCTAGTTGTGTTACAATCCATTTACATTCAGTTTTCACTTCAGTCATTTTCACTTTTCATTTGTTTGATCCACTTTTATCTTTGTTAACCATCTTTTGATTATTCATTTTTTTAAAATGTCACTTGCCTCACTTTGCTTGTCCACAAACTGAATAAGAGATGCACAGTGATTAATCAGAGATAGACACTGAAGTAATATGACTGGTCATTGATCATGATGCACAACTTTTATTTACACAATGAGGTGGGGACTGAAGAACTAGCAGTAAAGTTTGTACATTATGCATATAACATTCAGGTAATATATCATGGCAATTCAAATTTGAATCAGAGTGCTGAAAGACAGATGCTGTTTAGCTAAACCACGGTTCCTGATTTCATATATATCAGAACTGTGTAAAAAGAAGACTATGGGGGATCCCTGGGTGGCTCAGTGGTTTAGCACCGGCCTTTGGCCCAGGGTGTGATCCTGGAGTCCTGGGATCGAGTCCCGCATCGGGCTCCCAGCATGGAGCCTGCTTCTCCATCTGCCTGTGTCTCTGCCTACTTCTCTCTCTCTCTCTCTCTCTCTCTCTCTCTCTCATAAATAAATGAAATATTAAAAAAGAAGACTGTGTGTGTGCATGTGTATCTGTATTCTAACATTTTTTGTGCATTGTGCTAAGATGATTACCTAGCCAGTCTTACTGCTGGAACTTCAGGAACATTTCTGTCTCTAGTTTCACATCTCTTTAGTTGATCTAAAACATCATAGGTGAGGCTGCTTTCCTCTTATTCTATCCAATAGCCCTTGTCATTAAACAAATATCTCACCTAAGGACCAAAATTGTACTTTTTCCTCCAGGAAATCAAAAAGATAAACAATAAAAAGAATAACTAAATTATTTCCTTAATATCAGGTAAATTCAAAATATTTTTATTACATATGAGAATATAACACATAGCCTCAATGCTCAAAGACTTTCCTATATATTGGAGAAGAAATGACCAAAAAATATGAAATAATTGAACCAATCAATAATTAAAATGTATTAGATAAAAGAGGCCAGTGGTTACCTAGAAAATACATATACTATATTTACCAGTAGCCATCCAACCCAATGACAATCACTACCACTCAGAGTGGTTTAAAAAAGACATTCTTGAAATAAAAGTCTAGTCTCCATGGACACAAGTCTAAAACTGTATGATGAGTTGCCCTTCCATAACCAGTGAGATTTAGGAACCACTGAGAGAGACTGTACACAAGCTTGGACAACTACTGTGGACCAAAGTGGTAAACTAGCTTCCTAACTACTACTTTAGTAAAGAAGTGGAACAATAGAAAAAGTTGAGAGGAGGGTCAAAAAAAAAAAAAAAAAAGAGGCATTCCAAGCATGGGGAAGGGGGATTAAGGAAGGAAAGAGGAGAGGGGATTAAGAATAGTAAAGCTTAAAAAAAAAAAAAAAAGAATTGTAAAGCTTACTGATAGTAATGAACATGGATATTTACATAAATAAAAGAACAAAAAATGGATAATAAATATGGGCATATTTTGAAAACAAACAAACAAAAACGACTATGTTTCTAATGAAGGTGGGAGCAAGGATAGAAGGTTGTGACTGACAGGAGGTTAAGAGCAAAAAGACGAAAAACAAAAACAAAAAAACAGAAATAAGACTTTCTCTCATTATAGATGTTCTCCACGATCCTTTTCTCAATGCCAAAATCAACCTGCTACACACAACTGTCTTTCATAAACTGCCTTAGATTTCTCAACCCATTTTTGTTTCAAAAAATTTCATTAGAACTCCCTAAACTTTCACACAGCAAATTATTTCTCTGCCTCCTTTAATCCACAATCTCTCTTTCATAAGGCCTAACTAAGTACATGCTGCAGGGCAATGCCTTCCACCTGAAGGTAGCCCACAAATGTCCATTCCTTTTGTAAACCCATCAAGCATGTGACCCTGGATTGCTACACATGGCTTTAAAATTATAGTCATGGATCTATCCTCTGAAGGGCCAATGTAGGTCCAATGTTTCACTCCTGTTGATTCATATGAATGAATGCCACTGGGTTTTCAAGACCACAAGATAGGATGCAGGACTCATAGCAGGAAATGATGACATACTTCCTGACAGTATATTCCAGTTGCAGAAATAACTCAGTAGTACAGCAGGCAGAGGCCACTATTCTAACCCAAGAAAACTTGATATGCTGCAGCATTCAGACAGCGTCTGTTCCTCTTTCATGACACAAGAGTCTATCATATTCATTCACACATTAAAATTCTATGAAATTCTTACAACCTACTAGGTTCTAGAGATATAGAATAAAATCTGGAAACACGTACACCCTATGAAGAGAATATATGCATATATTTAAGCCTCCACTTAAGGGTTGCCACCTATTACATGCCAGGTGCATACTAGAAATAGAAAAGTGTGAATTCAAGGGACGAGTGGATAGCTCTTCAAGGTTGGAAATGGAAAGAAGGGGCAGAAGTATAAAAAGTTTAGAAGTATCTAATCAGGAAAAGTACCCCGAGCAGAGTCATAGAAAATGAATTGGTGCCTATCAAGTAGACTATTTTAGGAAGAGAAAGTCATGGGAACGCAGATCTGGCCCTGCCTTTTCAAATAGAGGCTATTACTCCTCCCACCACCCCTCACACCCTATGGACAACGTTTCATCTTTATTTTGGCACACCCTTCCCTTCAAGGAAATCCTAGATCTTCATTTTGAGAGAGCAACATTTGTACACATCTGGGGAAGAGAATGAGAAAACTTCACAATATATGACTTCTGCCCAAATCTATAATATTAACAATGAAGCAATGACAAGATGGTAACAGCTAACATTAATCAAGTATTCTTATCTGCCAGCCACTTTGCTAAACACACACACACACACACACACACACGCATGTACACAGATGTGTGCATGCGTACACACAATTTGGTTGGATTGTCTCAACAATCCTTTTGGAAGGCATTATTTTTGGTGTGACTATATTGAATCTATGAAAGATGTGAGAGGCTTAGCAATATGCAAATCTCACATAGTCTATCATGGACATAGGAGGAATTCAACACTAGGTCTATCTTCAGAGTCTGGGCTCTTAAACATTTTGCCACACTGCCAGAGATATAGACTGAGATTCAAAATCCAATCAATGTTCTTAGCTCTAAATTGGACACTAGGTCAAATATTTCAGATTATACTTGCAGAATATATTGTTTTTAATTCAAATTATCTCCAAAGAGCTTCTATCTGCTGAAAAGATCTTATACAACCTATTTTTTTACAATAAAGTAAAAAAAATACTTTGTACTTTTGAATTTGATAGCCAATTTACTCAGATACTTGGAAAATAATTTTAACATGCAATTATAACACACATTTGCAATAGTATAATAGTTTAGAGGTAAGCATAAGAGGAAAACACTAATTGGCCAAATGTGTTATGTTTCTATCCTAATGTCACTGATTACCTTAAAAGGACAAAGGAAATAGTAACCAAAATTTTCTAAGTATTTTTTTGGAAATATAAAACATACATCTACTCTTGCCAGTGTGTGTGTGTGTGTGTGTGTGTGTGTGTGTGTGTGTAGGGGGGTGTATAATACAATATACACAAAGTATGTGTGTGTGGGGGGTGTATAAACACATTTTTTTGATGAGTTAAATATTCCTCCAGAAAACAGAAAAATAACTCATTTGGTATTAAATGCAAAAAGTTTCTTAAATTGTTTTAAATATATATAACCCTTAACCCCAAGAAAGCTCTTGAGGACTTTTTGCATGGAATTTCAAATTGTATGGTATCATAATGATAGTAAGTAAGCCCACAGCCCAAAAGTACTAGCTTATGCCACTATTCTAGACTCTAGAGTCCAACAGAGCAGTAGCAGTCCTGTTTATGACATTTCTACAATATTTACCAAAACATTTGCTCCAAAACAAGTCAGAATGTCAAAGTAAATTGCCCCTAAGTATTGATATCTTCTTCAAGATAAGCACACACATATAAAATACCAGTTTGAACATTTTTTCCACTGTGAGGCTTGTCTTGAGCCCTCCTACTAGGAAGGGTTTATCCATGCCTCTGTGTGTCCCACTCTACAACATATAGAGCTCTATTATTGCATCTGTCACTCCATTTCACAGGAACTGGATGCTTTTCAAATATGAGGAACCATATTTGAACCATCCTGAAATTTCTCAGGACATAATTCAAAATGTGGTAAGTAGTAGATGTCCAGTCAACTTTGTTTAGTGAACAGAACACAATTTACTTTGTCTTGAAATGAGCCAGTGTTTCAGAAGCTTCAGTGATCAAGATCAACTTAATTTTTTAAATTCCAAATTTTAGGGCATCCTGGGTGGCTCAGTGGTTTAGTGCTGCCTTCAGCCCAGGGCCCGATCCTGGAGACCCAGGATCAAGTCCCATGTCAGGCTCCCTGCATGGAGCCTGCTTCTCCCTCTGCCTGTGTCTCTGCCTCTCTCTCTCTCTCTCTCTGTCTCTCATGAATAAATAATAAAATCTTTTAAAAAATAAAATAAATTCCAAATTTTAGATGAATATCATGATCCAAATGTAAAATTACCCAGGAACTTTCCTTCCATAGCTTTCTTGTTTTATCCTGGTCAATTTTATGTTTGTGTTGCTCTTGCAAGAGCTACTCTTGTCCAATGTATAAATTATACTACCACCATTACCCATATATATAGTCATTAATATTTTTCAGAGTTCCTTAACATTTATTATCCTACCCTATTTCTGAGACAAATTGAGCAGAAAGCTATGTCAAGATTATTAAAAAAGAAAATTAATCACAGTATATAGATGTTATTTATCTAAAGATACAAAGAAAATGACTGCTAGAACCAGGCTGGAATTCAAATCTTCAGAAACTACTGAAATCTCATAATGCAGAAATGTGAATTTAGATATGAGCATGTTAGTCATTAAAACTGATTAACATATGAAGGTTACATCTGAGTTACATAAAGTTAAGCAAAAAGCTCACTTAGACAACTTCATCTTTGAAAATACTGTTCTTTTTGTTTACAGGGGAAAAATAAAGGAGTTAATAAAGGAATCAGGAGCAAAATCTAGGGTGTATCCAACTTAGGCAGTCCTGTGGGTAGACCTAGTGTGAAGGAGTCATATGTTAGGCTGATGTTCTACTTTTAAAGTGAAATCAAGAGAATATAAAACATTTAGTAAATGTGAATCTTAACTAGAAAAAAAAATGTGTGTTGCACAGAGAAAAAATAGTACATTATAGGAGTAGAAATTTTGTTCTTTTATATATAGATGTGCCTTTGCATATGTACCACATACACACACAAATAGCCAAATCAATCCTGCCCAAATTTTAAAAACCATTAATATTACTAAAATAATCAGGGAAAGCATCTTTATTGGTTTTTAATTGACTATAAATATACAGAAAACCTAAATTGTAATGGCAATTGTATTCATATATTTAAAGTGAAAATGAAGAATGCACTCTTTTGTAGCCCACGGAACATTTATAAAAAAACTATTGTATCAGGACATAAAGAATATATTAACTAATAATAAAAAAGAAATACACAGCCTGAATTCCCTAAGGGTCGTTAACCTCATAGTGCAGGAAGATTTCAATCATGGAAACAAACATACTCTCCACCTCATAGTGCTTCAGACAGAAAGTAGGGGGATCGTTTTTGTGCGGGGGGGGGGGTAGTACGGGAGGGCAGGAATCTGTCTCTGCTGTGTCTGATTTGAACTGCCAGCCTCTTCTGGACTGATCACAATATCCAGAAGGATGGAGTATGCTATTAATCTAAACCATAACCAGTGGCAGTATTTCTCAATATTGACATATTTTGGATTGATTAAATGTTGCAAGGAGCAGTACTCTGTGCATTAAGATGTTTGGTAGCATTTGTGGCTTCTACCATTAGCATCCGCATCTCTGTGACATTCAAAAATGTCTTCAGATGTGTTCAATGTCCACTGGGAGACAAAATTGCTCCTATTGATAAGCACTGACAAAAAAATATTCTCTCTCTCTTTTTCTTTCTGGCTCACTCTCTTGTATACATATAAGCCTTTTATACCAGGACCCCTCAAAAATAATATAAATGATATCAATTTCACCCAGTCATTTCACCCAATCATTTCACCTACCCATCAATAATTATTTACAGCATTAGAGAAAGGAATGGTACCTATCATCAAATCTAATCCCCTAAAATCACAGGTAAGAGTCTGAGTCCATATTCCTGAATGACTTGCCAACAGTCTCTCATAGAGCTACACAGTAACTACCGGGCAGACCAACTCTTTCCGTTTTATATATGTCTTTCTCATTTGAAATGAAGTCTTCAATTTCAAGCATTATTTGTTAAAAGAAACTGTCTCTGCTTTCATTCAGATATTAGTGAAGTTTATAAGAGCTTAAATCAAAACAAAACAAAACAGAAACAAAAACAGGCAACTGATGAAGCCTGACAAAGCTGACCATCTCAGCTAACATAATTAAGTGTACTTGTCCATAGATGTGATGTTTGCTGAGGAAAGACAACTGATAGGTAACAATGAATACCAGGGTATAAAATTGAGTCCAAATGTTGACTATATTGTCCAAAAAACGTTTTGTGGGTAATGGTGTTTTGTCTGCTTTCTATTTTGAATATGGGTAATTTATACATAGCTTTGATTATTATGCTCACTGGCATGATTTTTCTCAGAATAAAGTATATGGGTTTCCTGCTCAGCTTTGAAAACAGCTTATTTGTCTCATTAGCAAGAATTCTGACATTATTCTAATCAAATTCCAGATCCCACATTATAGGCATCCTGCAGTAACAAAGATTCAGAATACTACTATTGTTCTAAATGTAGTTCATATGAATGTTTAGGCAGATACAAGTGCTTGTTTGTCCTATTTTTATATTCAGATCTCCAAAGAGTGCAGAGGAAACATTAGGCCTGCAATGGTTGGCTGATATCCAGAACATGTGCCTTTTGGTCAAGGTGGGTCACAGAAAAAGGGGAAGTCATCTGGGAAGACCACTGAAGTATCCCAGGCCAAAATGACCTTGATTAGCACAATGGAGAAGTCAAGACCTACAAAGGAGTAAGGAACCTGCTGTTTTTTTTTTCCTTATTAAATTTAGATTCCCAGCCCTAAAGCTGTCAAGAACCACTAGTTTTCATCAGTTCCCACCCAGAGACTAATGGCCTCTGGCAGAATGGTGTAGGCAGCACCACCCCTAATAACTTCTGTATCAAGCTCCATTCTTGTGGCCCATGTGTATTCCTACCTAATTTAGATTCTGACCTCTACCATGCAGAAGTGTTTTGTTGGGATTCCTGATTCCATGCTGTGGTGATCCTGTGCTAGGGTCACTGACTGCAGTGTGGTAACTGACCTTTTAATGCTGGGTCCCTTCACTTGGTCATCTACTCTTTATGTATGAATCCATGCCTGGGTGCTAATATTTACCTATTGCTCCATTGTCTAGTAAGATTCATGGACTTGCCCCCTAGGCTCCTGAAAGCCTCTCATGCCTCTCTTTATCCTATAGATCTCTCTGGTCAGGATGGGCTATCTAATATTTATTACAGCGTACCTGGATTCCTTTTCTTTTGCAAGATATTAGTTCATGAAGAATCAGAGTGCACTGACATGAATAATAGTCCTGAATCCCTACTTTGATTTTTATTCTCTTAAAAAGCTAGTATCATATCTGTTTAACCAACCTAATATAATGTTCCTGGCAAAGTTTGCATGAGGATTGGATCTTAATAAATGAGGAGGGAAATTTATGCCACCTTATTCCAATATGTTTCATTTAAGCTTTCAGAGAAACTGCCCTCTCTGGCAGGTGGTGGAGGGAATGGAGGAGAAGGAGAAGAGTGTTCCCTTTTAAGTCCTCCTTGTCAAATACTATGAATGGAGGAATCAGGTGAGAAGTAAAACACAGAGCAATTTGCTCATCTACCATTGCATGGGTCTTGGCAGTGTGCTGTCTTTATTAAACTCCTTTACAAAAGAATACCATTCTTTAAAAAAAAGTACGGCCTGAGGCTTTTCAGTTAGAAAATTCAATAAAAAGCAAAAACCTGAGACTACCAATTGAAGCTATTTCTTCATCCATGTTGTAAAAGGAGTATTATTTTCTAATTTGTTTCTGTTGGAATATATTACATTTTATTTGTTTGTTGTTGGTTTGATATCATTTGATCCACCCTATTTCTGATAAATAGCTGAATTCCTCAAGTACTTGAGAACTGTGATTGACAAAGACCTATAAAATCCATTTAGATGAAAAGGAGTCACAATGTTACTGTTAACCATTTTTTTTTTAGTGTTAAAGAATATCATTTCCCTCTGCTACATGGATTGATAAATATAGTATGCTTGTGTTTTATGTGTGTGTGTTTCATGATGTTTCACATTAGTTTCATATCCCTCAATTGCTAAACAAAAAAAAGAAGAGAACCTGGCCATAGATCTGGTAACATTTTAGATATTAGAACAGTCTAGCCCTGATCTCTTAGTCATTTAGCTACAGCTAAATAGCAAACATTATCTTGTGAAGCAATTAATTTCACCAGGGAGCAGATCTACTCTTTAGACATTTTTATTTTCTTAGATCAAACCACCTTCTGATCTCTAACTGCAAGTCCAAGTTTATTCATTCATTTCCTTTACTTTCTATGTGGAAATTTTTCTTTAAGTATTTGAAAATGAATATCACACAGCCTTGTATCTCTCTGGGGTTTTTTGTTTTGTTTTGTTTTGTTTTTTTTTATTACTATTTTTAAATCTCTCCAAACCTTTATTGGTTTCTTCAGCTCTTTGTCATATATAGATACTTTATCCTTCTAAGTAAACATTTCCTTGAACCTAGTCGAGGTTCATTATATATGTATTTTGAAAATGAAAACAGGAACTGAACACAGAACTACAAGCATGACTTGTTCAACAGAGTGTGGGTGATCATAGTCATTCAAGGTTCTTACAGGATTGCTAATAAAAACCTGCCCCGTTACCTTCCTTCTACTGGTAATGACCTCAACCTAATTGTTTGCTTCTGAGGGGTAGGTTATGTTTCTATATATATTACAACAAAGTGGACTAAGGAAAGGTTCCAGATAAGCTCTGACTCTGGGTAAGTGGACAAATAAGTCAGGTTCTTGCTTAATGTTTATTCTCATTGTAAAATATGCATGAATTTTTTTAAGTTTGCAAAACACTATGGATATTGTGTCAAGAAAGTGTCATTTGGCTTTTATTAATGTACATGTAAAACAAATCTCTCCTATTTTCTGCTTTGCTCACATGCCAGGCAGCATGGAAAAGCATTTTTGGACATTATGTGATGCATTTTTAAGCCTCATTGTTACTGTACTTTATGATCACATCTCACCTTATCATTTATTTTTCCCAAACATTCAATTTATGCTAGCTTGTTGAATTTTATGTATGCTTGTAAAACTTAATTTTTTTTTCAAATAAGGCAAGGGGTATATTAATAAATACAATTCACTTTATTTTACTTTTGTTTAAAGACTTTATTTATTTATTCATAAGAGACAGAGAGAGAGGGAGAGAGAGAGAGAGAGAGAGAGAGAGGCAGAGACACAGGCAGAGGGAGAAGCAGGCTCCCTATGGAGAGCCCCATGCGAGACTTGATCCCAGAACCCCGGGATCACAACCTGAGCCAAAGGCAGATTCTCAACCACTGAGCCACCCAAATGCCCCTAAAATTAATTTTAAATACAATCATAAAAAATACAATCATAGATTGTATTTAAATAAAAGCAAATAAGCATATGCATCTGTAAAATGTTTATTTTTTAATTTAATATTTCAAAAATAGTACAAGGAGTTTGAAAGCAACTTTATATGTATAAAGCAAAAAAAGCCCTTTATTCACTACAATTTTATTCACAAAAATAACCGCAGTTAAACTTTAACATGTACCATTTGTTTCTTTTAAATGCATCTTTCTTTTCTTCCTTCTTTGCACTCATCCCTATCCTGCCTTTCCTGTTATTTCTTCTACCTATCTGTAGATCAATCCTCTATCTTTCAGAAGGAAAACAAACAAAAAAACGACTAGATGGACTTTTCATTTTGTCATATACATGTTTTTCATTTTCTAAAAGCTGAATAATATCCTATTATAAGGAACTACTTGATTTTTTTAAAAAAAGTTTTCATTTATTTGTGAGAGACAGAGATAGCGAGAGAGAGGACAAGCAGGGAAGAGAGAGAGAAGCAGGCTCTCAGCTCAGAAGGGAGCCCTAGGGGATCCCTGGGTGGCTCAGTGGTTTGGTGCCTACCTTTGGCCTGGTGTGTGATCCTGGATTCCCGGGATCGAGTCCCGCATCAGGCTCCCTGCATGGAGCCTGCTTCTCTCTCTGCCTCTCTCTCCCTCTCTCTCTCTCTCTCTCTCTCTCTCTGTGTGTGTGTGTGTGTCTCATGAATAAATAAATAAAATCTAAAAAAAAATAATAATAATAAGGGAGCCCTACACAGGGCCTGATCGCAAGACTTTGGGATCATGACATGAACCCAACCAAGGTAGATGCTTAATAGACTGAGCTACCCAGGCCCTCCTATCATCTCAACTTTCACAATTTGTATGGATAAGAAGGTTCCATTCCCTCCCTTGCTTACTGCTTAGTCTAGTTAAAGTCCCACAGAAAAAGATGTGAACTGCAGCAAAATAATGGTGACAAATAATCTCTGGTGATAAAAAAATATCCTCCCTTCTTCAACGGGATCCCTCGCTTTCCAACACTTAAGGAAGAACAAAACTAACACTAACGGAGGACAGAGAATCTTTATTTTAGTTTTAGTGTTTTAGTGTTTAGTGTTTTGTGTTTTTTGTAGCAATGTTTTAAGAGGAGGGGGGGGATAATTTGGAGAAATTATATTTTCCAAAGAGGTTTTAGCAGGGAAAGGAAGATGTTCTTTAATCATAGCCACTATGTTTGCTACTTACTATGAGAAGAATTTGAATTCAATTTCAAAATCACTTCTAATATCAAGAGCTATTTCTAGAGTTGTACAACCTATATTCCTCTAATTCTCTTTTCCTGGTGTCACTTTCCATCTCCCAGTTTGGCAAACTCATTACTCCTCTCCTGAAAGCAGTCAATTACATAATGCAATAAATCTCTCAGGGGCCAATACCTCCCAGCAAACTGCAGTTTCTCCTAGAGTCCTTCTTCCATTTGTACCCTGTGCTCTCTTTAGTACTGAGTGATGGAATTGCTTCTCCACAAAACATTTGTGCATTTTGAAGAGCACCATCTCCATCTCCCACTCTTACACTTATCTTATCAAGCCAGCTGAATATGAACAAATTTTGCCTTTCAGGCATGTTTGGCAAAGGTGACTGCCCATTACAAACAGTCTGTTAGTGTGACTCAACACAATCCCCTTCTACAGACAACTGATTATAACCTATTAGTCACAACCTCAAATTACTGAAATTGGCCTTCATAATAAATAGTATGGCTTTTGTCTTAGTGACTTATGTTAATGATCCAAGACTCCGGTCTTAATGATTCTATGAATCGGCTACCTCTTTTCAATCATTAAAACACATGTTTTTGGAATCCCCAACATAATATTTAACTTTTGAAAAAAAATTTTTTTGGTTTCAAATTTTTATTTAAATTATAGTTAGTTGGGATGCCTGGGTGGCTCAGGTGTTGAGCATCTGCCCTGGGTTCAGGGTGTGGTCCAGAGTCCCAGGATCAAGTCCCACATCTGGTTCCCCTAGAGAAGCCTTTATGTCTCTGCCTCTCTCTGTGTGTCTCTCATGAATAAATAAATAAAATCTTTTTTTAAAAATTCTAGTTAGTTAACATACACTGTGATACTGGTTTCAGGAGTAGAATTTACTGATTGTTCACTCACATGTAATATCCAATGCTCATCCTAAAAAAAATGTAATTTGTATTGTTTATTTGTATTAAAAAATCCAGTCTCCTAGAAAAAAATAAGATATAAAACTGATGTAAATGAGAAGTTACAAAGTGTCTACAGAGCAGTAATTTGATGAAACAGATTTTTAGGAGAAAAATAAAAAAATTCCTTTTCATTTTGTTTTTAAACTTTATTGAGGAATAATTGACAAATGTAAGTGTACATATTTAAAGTGTACTACAGGATGATTTGATATACATTACCAAGAACAAGATAATTAGCACATTCATCACCTTAACTCTTTTTAGTTCATGTGGTGAGAATGCTAAAGATCCCTTCTCAGTAACCTTCAAGTATGTGGTGCTGTATCATCAACTAGTCTTCATGACATCCATTGGATCCTCAGAACTTACTTTTCTTATAACTGAATATGTGTATCCTTGGATAAGCTTTATACCATTTCTCCCTGCATTTAGTCTGTTTCCATGAAACTGTTTTTGTTTTCTTTTGTATACTGTATAAAAGTGATACCGTACAATATCCGTCTTTCTCTGTTTGGTTTGTTTCATCTAGCATAATGCTCTTTGGTTTCCTGCATGTTGTTAATAATGGCAGTGTTGTAGGAACGAGTTAGGGGCAGATGGGGCTAGGCAGGGAAGGATAAGAGAAAGGCCCAAAGTCAGGCTCCCATAGATCCATGGGCTCCCATAAACCCCAAGGACACCAAAAGGCCTAGAGTCAGATTCCTACCCATCCCAAGAAAACAGAGATAAGTAAAAAATAGAGGGGGAAAAAAAAAAAACTGGCTCCTTAGCTTCTAAATGTTAGGGAGTATCCTCCTTTAATGGCTACTAAGTAATCACAGAAACTCACCAGACCACAAAGAAATGTCATTAAGGTGTCATCAGTAGTCCCTGCTCAAACCAAGACTGCACAAGAATCTCAAGGCTGTGGGCTCCCTGGCTAGGCTCTCAATAAGAGACTGCCACTCCATGCCCTCAGTGGCACCCTGTTGCCCACCCCCCACATCTGAGAGCTTTCTCTGGATCTCTGCTCAATAAACTTCTATTGCTTTACTCACTCTCTTTTGTCTGCAAGATTCATTCTTCGACTCCATAAGAACCTAGCTCTCCCGTGTCAGCAGGTTTCCTTCCTTTTTGTGGCTGGGTAATATTCCACTGCGAGTGTATGTTCAGGGAACTCAAAGACTAAAATTTCTTTGAGGTTCATAAATAGAAAAAATGTTGTGTTTCTTTTGTTGATGTGCATGTGTGTCTTAAAGTTTTTTTCATATTTCTGATGGTTTTCTGTTAATATCGATACATTTGAGGAAGCATTCATCTCTCCCAGCCTTTTCATACTGGCTTCAGTGTGAAAAAACTTTCACCTGAAGGTGGCTGAGAGGGCACCAGCTTGGAAGGTGTAGTGTCTTTGGTTCCTGGGACTACACAGCAACATAGTCTCTATGCAAATTCCTCAGCTGCCAGGTCATCTGTAGCAGAAACTTTGGAGGTCCTGAGGGTGGCAGCAGTAGCTACAGCTACTGAAATCCTTAGATGTGAAAGGGTGTTGGGATTCTCCTGTTCTCCTTTTTTTTTTTTTTTTTTTCCCATGACAGGGAGTCCTAGCCATGGGTATACCTCTTGGTGCCTGGTCTGGCAAGCTGGCACTAGAACATAGCAGAATTGGGGTCCTGGGATCAAGTACACGCAGAGTTAACAATGCCTGTGTCTTGGAGGTACAGACACACTTGCTGCAGCAATGGTACTGGTTTCTAAGGTGCATGGGTGTGCAAAGCTCCTGCAGAACAGGGATCTGAGTCTCTAGGATTCACTGCGGTAACTCGGGCAGTGGGTAGCAGGGAGGCACAGCAGTGGCAATAGCCCCTGAGATGATAGGGTACAGTGGTGCTTGGGCCCAGGGTAAAGGGTACATTAGCAGAGCAGCCTGGGATGATGGGTCAAAGGCCTGGCTCTGGCCCAGGGGACAGCCACAAAACAGCAGCAGCAGGTCCCTCATAGTAGCCCACTAAATCCTCATGTCGGGACCCTGGGACCCAGTTCTAGAACAGCAGCAGCTCAGTCTGATAATGGTTGGTCAACACTGTGATGCTAGATCTGAGGGCAGGACTCAGAGCAGCAGAGGATGCACCCAGAATGGTGGGACAAGGCCATGACGTGGGACCTGGAGCAGGGCACACAAAAGTGCAGCTCTGGTCCTGTACATGGCAAGGCACCCTGACGTCCTGATCCTAGAGAGCTTAGCACCGGGATCCCTGGGGATGGGTCTCACTGCAGCAACAGCTGTAGCCCAGGAAGCTGACGACCAACAAAGACTCTGAGAAGCTTCTTCAGCTGGGATCACTGTTGGTGAAGTCTGTGGGAGTCCTTAAGAGCAAAGGCTGCAAAAGTCCACAGTGATAAGGCTTCCTGGAGTTGTGCTGCTCTCCTTTTCCCCATAGAGTAATGTTGCTCTGAGGGAACGCCTGCTGACATCAAGCTGCTCTGGACTGTGGGAGGCAGAGACAGATAGAATGCTTCTTATGCCTTTCTGTGGGGGTCCTCCTAAGTTCTTAAGGGTTTTTGATGCTGCTTTGTTGTGATCCAGAGCTTTCCCTGAACTTTTTGTCAGTTTGAAGTTGTTTATTGTTTTTTGTTGTTTTTGGCAACAGGGAGCCTTTGGACCTGCTGGCCTTCCATCTTGCTGTGTCATCTCTATTTTCATTATTTTTTTTTTCTGCTTTCTACCAGCAAAGAACTTACCTCACCCCTACACCCAAAGACAACAATCTATGTTAAAAGTAATATTTTAGAACACAATAGCATTAAAATTTTATTTTTTTAAAGATTTATTCATTTATTTGAGAGAGAGAGAGAGAGCCCAACTGAGGGGAGGGCCGGGGGCAAGGGAGAGAGAAAATCTACAATAAACTCCCAACTAAGGGTGCAGCCCATTGTGGGGCTCGATCTCAGGACTCTGAGATCATGATCTGAGCTGAAATCAAGAGTCAGATGTTTAGCTGAGCCACCAAAGTGCCCCAGCATTAAATTTTTAAAAACTTTTAAGTTACCTAAGCCCAGGGCAGCCCGGGAGGCTTAGCAGTTTAGCACTGCCTTCAGCCAAGGGCCCGATCCTGGAGACCTGGGATCGAGTCCCACATCAGGCTCCCTGCATGGAGCCTGCTTCTCCCTCTGCCTGTGCCCCTCTCTCTCTGTGTGTCTCTCATAAATAAATAAATAAATAAATAAATAAATAAATAATCTTTAAAAAAAAAAGTTACCAAGGCAGGTAGGTATTTCATGATAAAAAATGTTCTATACATTAATATTTTCATAAAAAATGAATGCTAGTCAAATCTAAAATCTGCTACACAAAACTCAAATCTTTAATTTATTAAGATAGATTTATTTATTATTTATTTATTTATTTATTTATTTATTTATTTATGAGAGACACAGAGAGAGAGACAGAGACAGAGACACAGGCAGAGGGAGAAGCAGGCTCCACGCAGGGAGCCTGACGTGGGACTCGATCCTGAATCTCCAGGATCACACTTGCGCTAAAGGAGTTGATAAACCACTGAGCCACCTGGGCTGCCCACAAAACTCAAATCTTAAATATAATAATACTATTGTTTCTATAATACTGACAAGTATAATACTTGATTACATCTAGATTTAGGTTTAACCTTACTGGTTGCTGGTTGTTTTGGCCTGTTTATAACGGGATATTTCCTATAGTGATTTTCAAACATTTAACTAACTGTTGTTCTGGCCAGGTTGGCATAAAGTTATCCAGATTCTAACAAAGACTCTGGTATGATTCTAAATCATCAGGTGCTGAAAGCATTTGGTGCCAGAAGGTATTTGATAGCTAGTATTTGACAGCTGTGTTTGGGGAATCTGGCATCCCCAGGAATGCAAATTATAGATCTGTTTTTTAATCGGCTTTTGCTAAAGATAAATGCATATGAGTATAAATCAAAGCTAAGCAAATATAACAGGTACTATATAAGATCTCCTTGCAGAAGAATATAGTTATAATAAAACAAAACAACTGTAGTTTCAAATATTGTTTTCTAGTTAGTATCAGACAGCAATTCCGATAAGGCACTGCCACTTTGCTGTACAATGCACATTATAATACTTATCTCAGAAATGTCCCTTATATAATTTATGATATCAAAAGTTAAGTTAATGTTTGCTTAACTAGCCTTGGAGCATACTTTCCCTCAGCCAGTTTTCTCAGCCACTATCCCAGGCAAAGCCATTCTTTCCCTCAATTACCAGTTTTTTCCTCTATAGAAACTCCACACAGACACGGATGGCTATATATACAAACAAGGCATCCATTTAAAAAGTATGACTTCGCATGCTCGCTTTGGCAGCACACATACTAAAAAGGATGACTTTCCTTTGTCATTTGAATTTTTAATTAACATTAAAAAATCCTATTTCTTATGATGTTTAATCAAAATAATAATTTTTGTATATCAATAAGAATATGTACCCTAGAGTTCTCTTTCCAAATAGAATAGACACCCCAGGCACATTTAACTACAGAGCACTCCATATGTAGCTGAATTGACTTGAAAGGCTCTATAAGTATAAAACACTGACTGTGTTTTAAAAAATGTAAAATGCATCATTAGTAATTCTTATATTAATTGCATGATGAAATGCTAAAATTTGAATAGAGTTAATTAAATGGATTCTTTCATTAAAATTAATTTTACCTGTTTCCTTTTTTGCAGTGTGGCTCCTAGGCAGTTTCTACTTCATATGCTTATATATGTAGCTCTTATTATATTTCAATTGGATAGCAAGAGAGAGTTGGATAGTTCTCCAGAGAGAGAGCTCACTAGGGTATTCTCAGGACTGAGGTTACACATTGTAAGAGAGTGGCATTTGAAAGAATGTCATTGTCTCGTGTAACACTAAATGATTAATAATTTTGCCCCTTATGTAAATGAATCTGAGCAAACAATCCTACCACTGAGAAAGTCATAGGACACGAATAAATTTATATACTTTTTATTCAACTCCCTTAATTGAACGAACCCACAATATATGAATAATATCACTGGGAATGATTTACTCTTCTCATTATCAAATCAAGTTTATTTAAGATAAAAAAAAGAAAAGGTTAGGAATATGAAATGTGATTATTTACTACAACTTTATCAAGTCATTCTCTAATTCATAGGGACAGAATGAAAGTCATAGAAATGAAGATCTATGGGTAGTAAAACTTTCATCATTTGTGGTTTCAGTCTTCTAACAATTTTTGCTTGTTTGCAGTAAATGATTTTGTCATTTGCTTAGCAGAATGATGCACATTTTTATCACAAAGAAATATGCTGCAGGCACAGTCATGCAGACTTCTTACCTAAACTACAAAGCTAAGGAGACCACCCAAACAGAACTGCTCTCTCAAATACCTCTGGTTGAAATAAATAACTAATACCAAAATGTATTCATTGGGAAGTAAAAAAACCTAACTCAAACCCCAGAATTCTATGTTGCCTGTGCTATACATATCAAAATAGCAATTTATAATATTAAGGGAGTTTCCATTCTGCCTCTCACGGTGAATGATCCTTGGGACGACTGATCTCCCCTCAAAGTAACAGAACTCATTTAAAAGCTTTTCACCAACAATTTTCTCCCTCAAATCCATTTGAGTTTGCTAAGGAATCTCCCATAGAGGCTTGCCACAGAGCAGTCACTTCTCATCTGTTCCAGGCATAAAACTCCTGTGAGTTGAAGGTCCTATTTATATTCCCTAATCTACAAAGAGCTTTGGGGTGGGAGGAGGGCTTTCAACTTGTTGGAGATGAAGGGAATTTTGAAATAGAAAGCAGGCCCTGAACTTGGCATCCTTACATTTTAACAGGCATGAAAAAAAGTAGTGATGACTGTATTTTAGTCTCTCATGGAATCCCCTCATATATTTTTCACTATTTGCCTGAGTCTAATTGATTCAAATTAATATAAATATATTGATGTTGCTGAGATCATTTTCAGGTTTGACATTCTATGAATGTACATGGGTATAAAGTTCTTAATGATAAGAACATGTTAAAGATTCAATAAATAATCAATGAATTAAATGTGAATGAGGAAGAAAGCAGGGGACAAAAGGAACAAATTTAGGTAGGACCACTATATTACAGACTAAAACTATGATTCCTTAATCCTTGACAAGCCAAAATTGTAAGATGTCTGATCAACATGATATCTATGATATCTTGTGTCATAGAGGAGAAGGTCCAACTTTGTCTTAATTAACCTGTTTGACAGAGACCAAGCAATACAGGCTTTTAGCCCCGTGTCTTATACTACCTCTGGTGAAAACACTTTTTCACCCTGTTCACATAGTTTGGTTATGTAGATGTCCTACAAAGTAACTGCCCAAATTATATCAATTCAGGTCAAACATGAAGAGATATAACATCTCTAAAGCATCATGTTTGGCTTTTGGCATACTTCTCCAACATGTCCTGGCTCTACACAATCCCCTTTCAGATCTTTCTGTGAAGGATGAGTTGCAAATCACATGTGTCCTATGTCACAGCAATAAGTGGCAATCACAGATATTCAGCTACTTGGGCAGTTCACTCATTGGCCTCACCTCACTCCCTTTTACTGATGACTCTATCAAGCTCAGATTCAGTTGCTGGAACAATACACAAAAAAAATTTGCCTTAGGGACAAGTCTCTTCCAGGACACATCCTAGTTTCTCATGTGAAATAGACTCCTAGTGGGATATTCTCACCAACTAGCCAGATAATTCTATACCCTATGATTATTAAGTGAAATATTTTATATACAACTTATATATATGTAGGAACCCAAAAAATTCCCAAGGAAAGAGTCAAGTTATGGTACTGGTTCTAAGTGTCACTGAAACTCTGGACAAGTCATTTAAGCCTTCTGACTCTCCATTACTTGCCTGACACTATCAGTGAGTTAAAGTAGATGTCTTACAAGGTAACTGCCATCCCCTAAATTATATCAATTGAGATGAAGAGGTATAACATCTCTAAAACATCACAGTTGGCTTTTGGCATACTTCTCATACTTCTCACATAATGCTGGCTCTTCACAACACTTTTCCAGATCTTTCTGTGAAGGATGAGCTGCAGAGTTCATTGGTCAGAGCATTAGGCATTTATCGGGCTTAAATAGTGCCTTAATAAGCAAGCAATCATCTATGATTCACTCTCTCCTTGTCTTTGCATTTCTA
The DNA here is from genome assembly GCF_905146905.1 of Nyctereutes procyonoides. Taxonomy (NCBI): domain Eukaryota; kingdom Metazoa; phylum Chordata; class Mammalia; order Carnivora; family Canidae; genus Nyctereutes; species Nyctereutes procyonoides. The sequence goes on along the minus strand of NW_026575030.1, from coordinate 5,009,125 downwards.
TTTCAGCTCTATTCTGTGATATCTATATCAATGGATTCTTTTTGGCTCAGTCATATATATTCTGTCTCTCCTGCATACATGCTTGTGTAAACCAGTAACCAGGCACATATGAAGGGGAAAATAGAAATTTCTTAGCCCTTGAGTCTAGATCAACTAACATTACTATTGCTGAGGTGATACACTGAGGTGCAAATGTATAGCTTCTAAAGAACTCCATGGGGAGAATTTATGACTGGTAGGATAGGATTTGGGTTTACTATCAGCCCAAAATATTCTGGAAAAACAAAATCTCACCTTTACCTCTAATAACTTACATTTGACATTTTACATAAAGTATGTGAACCTGAGTCAAGAATACTTTCATGTCACATTCTTTATATCTCAGTTATCAACAATATAATTCATCTACGAGTATATACAATTATACGAGAAAAGTTCCAGAACCCCAAGAGGAGAAGATTCAACCCATTTATACATTATTAATACACTACTTAAATAAGTAGTGCCCTATTTCTCATTTTAAATATCACCAGGGGACATTTTAATGGTTTTAGATATTTTTAAAATGTATTTTAGTTCTTTCTTTTCTATAGAATTCAAGCAGCACATACATTTTTTTTTTGAAAAATGGACTCATTTAAGTCATAAAGAACAGAAAAGGATGGCCTATTTTCGAATAAATGTTTGAAAGCTTACTTTAATAATTTGGACACTGTTAGGTAAAACATTAAATCATAAAGCTAGTGGTGGACTTTATCTCTTAATCCCACTCCTAATTTTGGTTACCTCACAGAGCAAACTATATAAGCTTGGTCACCCATCTTAAATTAAATAGATTTCATTAGTTTTTTTTTTAAGGGAATTTTCTGCTTTATATTCATTCAGTCAGCAAATAAATACTAAACTCTTCTACTGTAATTTCCTAGTACAGCATCAACATGTATTTTGAGCACTGCTCAACTACTGAGGGTACCATTTACATTCACAGTCACTGTAGATTTGTACGTATTATAGCAATTTTCTGGCAGGTGACAGAAAAGCATCATTTTTAAAGAATAGCTGTTGCTGAATTGTACAAATGTACCACTCTCTTAGACAATCAATTCATATATTTTCTCTCTCCTCAAATACACAATAGCTCCTTCCTCTTTTTTACTTTCACCAGATGGCATTGCTTCACAGAGAAAATAGAAGCCATCAGAGGAGTGCTATCTCATTATCCCAGCACCCGATCTATGCACCTGTTTCTATGTGCCCTGCCTTCTCTGTTACTGTGGATCAACTATCAGGCTCTACTCTTTGAAAACACCCCTCCTTTTGGGACCTAAGTCCTAAACTTTTCACCTCATCAAATGCAAACCTCTGGCAATTATATCTCTCTTTCTCACATCAGCTTTTCCATCTTTACTAGACTATTTTCACTAACATACAGCATGATAAAGTGCATTTTATTAAAAAAAAATAGTTGACCCCACACCTTCCTTTACTCATAGCTACTGTCTCTTATTATTCTTCTTTTCACCAAAATCGCTTAAAAACACTGCTAATTCATGTCCTTCTCACTCCTCTTTCGTATTACTTTCACAAGTTTATACCTTCCCTACTCAGTGGAAACTAGTCTTGTCAGGACAACAATGACTTCAGCAATACTATACCCCATAGCCTAATCTTCAAACTCTTACCTGGCTCATCAGCTACCTTAATACAGATAATCACTCCCTCCTTGAACTATTAAACTCCCTTTCTTCACTTGGACTCGGGGATAAGATTTTCTTAGCCAGTGGGAAGGCTTAAAAGGAATCTCTGTGCTGAGTAACGTGATCTTAACTGGCTATTTGACATTTCTACTTAGATGTCTAATAGGTACTGAAAGCCTAATATGTTGTGAAGGTTGATGTTATGTGTTAACTTGTTGTATGTTAGCTCCAATCAACTGAAGAAGGCCGTGAGAGGAAAGACTGAGGTTTTCGATAAAGGAAGAAATTCTGCCTCCAGACTCAAGATTGCAACATCAACTCTTCCAAAAATTTCTAGCCCACTGGCCTGTCCTAAAAATTTTGGATTTGCTAGCCCCGCAAGCTCTTGACCCAATTCCTTAAACTCTATCTATCATCTATCTATCTATCTATCTATCTATCTATCTATCTATCTATCATCTATCTATCTATCTATCTATCTATCATCTATCTATCTATCTATTTATCATCTCCTATAGATTCTGATTCTCTGGAGAACTGTACCACATGTGAAATGAAAAAGTTCCTGATCTTTTCTACATACTTGCTCCTCTGGTATTTTCCATAACTTGGCAAATAATGAACTTTTTTTTTTTTTCAGTTCAAAGTTTTGCAGATCAAAGTAACCTTTCTTGAATTAGTTGTTTCTCTTGCATGTCATATCTAACTCATCAGGGAATCTTATAAACTCTACCTTCAAAATGAGTTGGACTCTCACTCCTCTTCTTCATGCTACATACTTCATACATACATAATTCACCTGGATTACTAAAGTTGCTTTCTCATATGAACCTTAATTTTCTAAAATATATCTAGCTGAACCTCAAAGCACACATACGGCGTGGAACAAATTAAGCATTTACACTAAGACAAAATGTCCACTACCACAATCACTATTTTGGAGGTACCGGCTAACACAATTGGACTAGAAAAAAAGTAGAGAAAAATGAAAATGAATGGAATAAAAATATACTGCTGACAAGACTGAATACCTAAAAAGCACAGATAATTCCACTGAAAAATTAACAAATCACAAGAAACACCAAGCACAACACAGAAGAAAGAGTGAGACATAATGAAATTAGAGACATTATGAAGTTGAAAATAACACCCAAAACCAATCAGTGACACATGCTAGCTATGATCATGGACAACTGTGATCTCCTTTTCCCTCTGTTTCCTTACATACAAAATGGAGTTATATAGAAAACTATGTCATGGAATTCTTATAAGAATTAAAAGCATTAATGTATCTCTAGCACTGGGAATATTGCTTCAATACAGAAGAGTTGGCTACAATAACTATATTGTTATGATATTATTACTCTTGATGTAAACTGTTGCCAAAACTTATATAAGCCCTTTTCCAAACTGCAAATTGTTTCCCAAACCCCTTTAAATTGTATTTCTCTCTGAATGCCACAGTAACCATATTCCTTAGAAAGAAGTTGACACCGCTATCTAAGGGTCAGGGAGGTGATATTTTTACATTATTTTGGGAGTCTGTATCTACTGATCTTATCTTTTTCTAGCAGGTCCTTGGCAATTTAGAATATACAGTACCGGGATGCCAGGGTGGCTCAATGGTTGAGCGTCTGCCTTTGGCTCAGGTCATGATCCCGGGGTCCTGGGACTAGTCCCACACTGGGTTCCCTGCAGGGAGACTGCTTCTCCATCTGCCTATGTCTCTGCCTCTCTGTCTCTCTCAAGAATAAATCAATAAAATCTTTTTTAAGAAAACCTGCTATCCTTATAAAAAAAAGTATACAGTACCAAGAAATTAATAATGAAAGACTTGTATCTATGTTGAAGAGCTCTATTTGCACCAAGGAGCACTTAATTCTAACATATGCATCCGTGTCCAATATCCGTTCTTCAGAGGAAAAGCTAACAGAAGATTGTATCAATCTTATATGGTAAGTATGAGTGGAAATATCAGAAGTTGGTTCCTTATGTATGAGTTACAGAACAAGTCTCTGAAATGTTATAAAATAAGACCTATAGGATGTCACCAGGCAGCAATCACATAGCAAGCGACACAACCTCTTGTGGCAAAGTCTCTTCACTTGATTAGTCCCTCTCACATCTAAATTCTAGAAATCTCATAGATTTCAATCTCCTTGTGTAAATTGCTACTCATGAAACTGGAACACAGTCTTATAATTGCCTATTTATTGGTCTGACTCCCACAAAGCCTTTGAGCTTTCGGTGGGCAGAAATGATGTCTTATGTTTATCTCTTATAAGACCAGAACTAATAAAATGCTTGCCACATGAAAGGCACACACTAAATTATGACTTAATTAACTGATTAATGGTATTTTGAGTATAAAAATGTCTAAAAAATATTTTCCAAGCTTCTATTCTCTATTCCAAGCCTTAAGTTACCAGTTAAGTGTTTGATAACAAGGAAGGGCAAGGACAAAAAAAAATGATACAGAGTAGTATAGCTCAAGATCTCCAGAATGTACTATCAATTTCCCATCCACTTGTTTTGGCTAGATTTAGCTATGGTTTCGAGGTTGCTTATCCACCTACATTAGCTACCCATTGAGAAAGCTACCAGTTTAATGCTGATTTGTTTTCTACTTGAAATAAGCTTGAAACCAATATCAGCAAATTATGAGAACAGAGGGAAGAAGACCCTAATTAACCCTTCTCCAAAATCCCTAAGTGCACTCCACTGCACACCAGGGAGCTGGAAAGTGTGGACTGACTTTTGCATTCTATCAACACAGTACCCATCCTGTTACTTCCCTCTGTGACTTGGCAAAGAAAAATGTCTGTTCAACAGCCACTAGAGTGGCCATTCCATGGCAACATATTGTGTAGTATAACCTAGTTGCAAGCGTCAAAATATAATTTCAATTTTGGAAGGATATCTTGTAGTCTAATTAGCTTAATATTCTCAGAAAATAAACACAAATGACTTCAAGTTTACTGTTTCATTTTCAGATTTGTGTCATGATTCCTTTCAAAGCTGTGTGAAAAATTGCAATAATCCTAGAATCAGAATATACAATATATTAAAAACTCATTGTGAATATCCTAAAATATTTTGCTCATTAAAATAAATATGAATGTATATATATTTACATAAAAATATCAGGCATACAGGCAGAGCCGTCAGTTTATTTCTTACTGACATCAGGTCAGGATCCCTACTTTCACATATACATATGCAAACTCCATTTTATGGCACATGCATATATATCATGCAAATGGCAAGCACAAAGACAAGCAGGACCCTCATTTTATGCATTAGCACAAAATTAAGGGAAGGTCATATTTGAGAATTACAGTCAATAGAACTCTTGCTAAAGAAAGGTGCAATTAAGTTTCTGGCCCTGTGCACTTGGCAAGCTTTCATCTATCCAGCTTTTGGCATTGAGCCCTTAATGGACCTTTTAATTAATACAGACTGTGTTACTTTCTAGTTTCATTTTAAACAGAGACCATATACAAAAGGATGAACTTTAGAAGTTAACCCTTTAGAAACAACTATTGGTAGAATGTTAATACACATGAACACAAATGTCAAAGATAGATGCAGATGTGGCTGTTACTGAAAAGGTCTGGCCTATGATGGGGCCATGGAATTTTCCAACAAAAAGAGCTAGGTTTTGAACTGATCATCTAGGGAGGCATCAAAACCCAAAAACCAGAAACAATGAAACTGGCCAGGGTACAGCCAGACATACAGTTGCTGAGGCAGAGCAATAATAAACAGAAAGAATATGTAAGGCCAGTTAAAAAGAGAAGAAAGCAAGAGGAGAAATTTGACCAGAATTCAGGCAGCCCAGGTGGCTCAGCGGTTTAGCGCCACCTTCAGCCTAGAGCCTGATCCTGGAGACCCGGGATTGAGTCCCATGTCGGGCTCCCTGCATGGAGCCTGCTTCTCCCTCTGCCTGTGTCTCTGGCTCAGTCTCTGTCTCTCTCTCTCATGAATAAATAAATAAAATATTTTAAAAAAGAATTAAACACCTAACTAGGCAAATAAAGTAGTAAGGCTTAGATCTACAAACAGATCACAAATCACTGGCATCAGTAAAAGCTCAAGAAGAGAAAAGAGCACAGGAAATTCTAAAATCTGAGATCACGATGAAGCCTTCTGATGACACAGGAAAGTTTAAAAGTTGACTTTAGCAATAGCTCTTCAAAGAAAGCTGCCCCCATCTTAAGGAACATGGCTTATCAGTGGGAATCTGGATATTTTGAGTCAAAAGCTGTGATTTCTTTCCAGTGTGCTTCCTGAACACAGTGTTCTGTTTTAATGTTAACTTGGGAGATAGTGGCTCTGTAGTTTGGTCTTTGATACATGCTTTGCTCAAAGTATTCTAGGAGCTCAGCACTTTTCTTTAAGTCTCTCCCTCCTCTCCACCTCTCTCTCCCTTTCTCTCCTTCTCTTTTGACTTTGCATGAGACATTAAGTGTTCAGAAAGGCAAGGCTAATGTTATATTAATCTCTTTGGCAAATCCTGGCAGAGTGCCAAGCACAAATTTATATAAATGTAAGTATTATTTGATGTTAAATATATATTAGTTTCAAAATTTGCTGTAACATGTATGTTGTGTATGTAAAATCTTTTCCAAAGACAAATTACTTACATCTCTGATATGTTACAGAGTGTACTCAGTATTCATTTAAACGACATTAACCCATCTCCTACTAATTGTCAGGAATAAATATTAAGTGTTGGATAAAAGATCAATGAGAATGTACCTCCTCCAAGTCAGGTAGAAGCAGCATCTAACAAGAAAGAAGACAACAGAGATCTAGACTCTGCTCTGTCTTGCACTTTTTATATAATCTTGGCAAGTCACTTTATTGAACTGGGTTTACATGTATTCATTTTGACAATAATAGTTAGATTAAATTATTTTTAAAATCTAGGTTTGAAATAAGATTCTGAAATCACTCCACATAGGTAGAGTTTGGGGCAGGGTAATTATATGTATATTTTATTACTTGCTTAGGTAGCACTTGGCATAAACATGGCATGAACTTAGTGCACACTAATGGGAGAGAGAAGCTTAAGGCCCTCCCTCAGAAAAATGTTGTATCCCTAACAACCCTTGGCTACTGAATCAGAAGTATATATCAAATCCCTTAGACTCTGGCCAGTATGTCAAAGACATCTGCTATAACAGAGAAATCTAAGTGGAAAAAATCACTGGGGGATACAGAATTACCTTCCTCAGACAAAGCCAAATGGTTAAAACACGCAATTGGAGAATTAGACTTGATGACTAACATGTTGAAATTCCCCCACCATCCACAACTGCCCTTCTGCTGGAACACAGGATAGCTATCAATGGTTCATTCCCAGAAAAAAAAGGCTTTTACAGTGGCCTGAATATGAGATCTGAAAAACTGTATTTTGGCTTCCCAATCAGTATTTCATTCATAAAGCAACAGATGTGGTAGCTTTTGCAGTGTCATGATGATAAACAAAAGAAAATCTAGTTAAATTAACCAGTGATTTTTTTCTCCGAATTTTCAGATACATTTATATGTAATCTGGATATGTTGTTCTGATCATAAAAATAACATTTTCTTATGCAGACAACCTAAAAAATAGAGAAAATAAAAAGAAAGAAATTGAATTTAGACAATCCTTACTATGCAGGTTTAACTGACTCTCGTACTGCACTGTTGTGGAGGCTCTGCCCCAATCTGCTTTTTTGACCTCCTCTTCACTGTATTTCATGAATTTTACTGACTTGGGGTCTCTGTTTCCTTTCTCTTGTGCCTCTCTTTGTGTCTGTTTTCTATATGCTTTACATTTGGACACCATTAGAAAGAAGAGCTGGATAGTTTCAATTATGATTCAACAGAGTAACATTGTGGGGCAGAGCTTGGCGACAAGGTACTTTGTCAGCTCCTGGCCAGGCAACCAAAAACAGCCTCTTACTTCAGTGCCCTTCTCTGGTCCAATTAGCTGTGTTCCAAGTAGGAGGGCTTCATGGAACAAGACTCGATGGCTCATATACAGGGAAACCCTTGGAAAATGGGATGTGGTTGTGCACACACGAAAGAAGAAAGAAGAAAGAAAGAAAGAGAGAAAGAGAGAAAGAGAGAAAGAAAAGAAAGAAAGAAGGAAAGAAAGAAAAAAGAAAGAAAGAAGAAAGAAAGAAAGAAAAAGAAAGAAAGAAAGAAAGAGAAAGAAAGAAAGAAAGAAAGAAAGAAAGAAAGAAAGAAAGAAAGAAAGAAAGAAAGAAATAACATGCAGTAGAATACTTGATGGCATTGGCAATTCAAGGATAATTACTTACAGTATTTATATAAAGGAAGAAACCAATAGTCATGAATATTCCATTGTACCCTGGTACAATGGTGATCCTCTGTTGAGCTGTGCTTAAAAGTACAATGGGAGCACATACTATTTTATCCACATCAAGTGGGCATATATCAGGATTAGAAAATTCATTTTCCCTCCCAATGAAAGTTAAAGGTTTTGTTTTCCCCAAATAACTTGTTTGTTTAAAAAAAATGAGAGGAAAACCTTCTCAATACAAAAAGTAATAAGGATGAACAATCCCAAGTACTGACAGTCTGTTGAATAGGTCAGAATAGCTTAGTGCTGTGCCAAAGAAAATCCTACTGTAAGTCATCTAGAGTCACCATAAAGGAAACAAAGATCATCACATGCAACTGTATACCAACCCTAGACCAGCAACACTGCAAGTGAAAATGCTATTCAAAGCTCATTGTGAAGAATCAGAACAAATTTAAATGTCAATGGCTCTCCAAATATACACCTGTCTTTACAAAGAGGTTTCTTTTTTTTTTTCCTCAGAATCTGCCCTTTTTAGTCAAATTGTCTAAAGATGATCTATTTTCCATAAATCAAAAATTTATATTTTAATTAAATGGTAGTGTAAAGTTATGTAAATATTATATCATGATTCTTTTTAATTTCTTCTAATGTCATAATAGACTCTTTATAGTCCTTTGAGCAATGCACATAGCAGCAGCTGTCTCTCAACAGTCAATTACATGTGAACAGAGTAGACAGGAACTTTCCTGTCCTCCCAAACCATTACCAATTCCTGACAACTTCTTGGTTTATGTGCCTTTAGCAATTTAATTAGGAAATTAGAATGAGTTTTTATGTGGGACAAAATGCTGAGGTTGTTTGTTTCTTGTTTGTGTTTTGTTTGTTTGGATGTTTGTTTGTTAGACCAGTTTTGTCTCTAAGCACAGCTCCTTTCATGGTTTATAATAGGTGCTTACATAAACATATGGTGAGACCAAGTATCCAAAAAATAACACCATCTGCAATTGCACTATTTTTCCCCAAAAATAAACACTTGATAGATAATTCAGCATCTACTATACGTGAGAACCCATTCAAAGCAGGGAAATTGGGGTTGAAGTTGAGAACCAAAACCATCCAGCCTCGACACAGCTTACTGCCTACATTCTCCTGATTTCACTATTCCACTGCCAGCATTCACATGATCTTAAATTCTAGAAAGCTTTTCCAGGAAGATAAGAGTTGAAAGTAACTTGTTATTACAGGAGCTTCCTGAAAATCTGATCACATCAAATAGTTCAGCACAGTGTACTACCCCTGGTTCTTTTAAACCCTCTCCTCAAAACAACCAAACCAAAACCCTTACCCATCCCTAATCAAGCTATCTCAAGAAAGAATTCTTTAAACCACATTCCAAAACTCTGAAAGATATCCAAATTTTGTTCTCCTCCCTCCGAGACTCCACTATGACTCTGTCAAGATAATATGCTCCTTTACCACAGGGAGAAACAACCACCATTTCTGGTTATTTGAGTTTTGAGGAGCCATCATGTGACAAGGAACAGAGTGAAATGAGTTGTTTCTATACAGATTTCTTTTTTTTTAAATAAAATACACTTTGAAATTTGAACCATGTAAAAATTTTACAAATTAAAACAAATATAATTAAATTAAAAAAGGAAAATAAAATGGAAGACAAAATTCACCTAATTGTGTATCAAAGTGTTAATATAACCAGTGATATAAAAGAATTATTTTAAGTGACTTCTGCAAGTTCATTCACTGAGCTTATTTGCATTCTTACATTTTAAGGTCGAGACAAACTTCAAAGAAATATTCTATTTCACTCATAGATTGTTATTAATAATACCATACTATAATTTTGAAGCTAGCATAACTATCATGGAATTAAAACAATGTTTAAATATGTTAATGTAGTAGGAACCAAAGTTTTCAGTGTAAAACAAAAGAGATACAAATACAAAATAGACTTGAGAAGAACCCTAAATTTAAGCATTAAAGTTACTTTATGAGTTTTTTAAAATTATACACATAAAGGTATATCCCTAAATCTTGTTTTTCTTTTTTAAATATTATTCTGTACTCTTTATTAAAAAAAAATCCAGGGTTTTGGAGAAAGGTAATTTCTTGTGAGCCTGAAGCTGTGACTGATAGTAAGACATCAAATGTCCAGAAAAAGAGGGAAAAAGCAAGAAAGATAGATATAGAGGCAGAGAGAGACAGAGACTCATTTGCTCTCACTCTACCCACTTAATAGAATAATAATGTTCTTATCTGGCTTTTTTTTTTAAATGCATTTATTGTCATCTGTGAAGAAAAAGCTAAGTTTTACAAAATGATGGGTGATAAATAAAAAACAAATAACCAAATTATGAAAACAATCACCATTTTGTAAATTCCAAATTAAAAATCAACTTGTGTAAAGGTTGTAAATATATGCTAAAGACCTTGGGTATAAAAGATGATTGAAGGACAACTTGGTGCTAAAGTAAACTAAAACCTCAGAAATCTCTTGCTAATAATTACAAAGACATAATTTTGCAATGGGAGTACAGTGGCTATTTCCTTAACCAGATTACAAAACTTAGCATCCTTAATAAATGAACCACCTGACAAACTGTGCTTTTGATGTGATGCAATATGAAGTAAATAACCTCTGAGTTATTCTTGCCAAACCAAGAATAATTTAGCAATAATTAAGGCCTTAAACCCAACTTCCAACTATTTGGTATTTTAGGGGATATGTGAACAAAGCAAACAATACAAAATGAGAAAAAATCAAATCTATAATGGGAGCATTCTTCAGCGAGTGCCCTGGTTATGATAAAAAAAAAACAATAACAAAAATCTTAGGAAATATAAATAAATGGACAGATAGTAGATAGATAAATGGACAGGGAAGACATTGATTTAAAGGAAATAGAAAAACATAAACACAATATGTGAAGTTGAATACAGGCGCATACAGAAGTGTTTAATAATGATACACTATGATGTATCCAAGTTCAATTCACATATATAATTAATTAAAAGAAACATAGTGCATATATAGAACAAGCAAATAGGGCAAAATATGATCAGTTTTTAAAGTTGACAATAGATGTATTGCTTCCTATACTTCTTTCAATTTTCTGTATGCTTGAACATTTCATAATACAATGTTGAGGGGAAAAAAATTGTTAAATTTGAAGTTATCGTAAGTATTCTTTAGTATTCTTAGTATTCTATTCTTTAGTAAAGTATTCAGCTTTATCATGACCCGAAATAAATCTGTTGGTCTATTTAAAAAAGCCAACATTTGTAATATTATTCCTATGAAAAAACAATACCAACTGACACGAGTTAACTAAATAAATGAACAAATCATAACTTACTTATTTGTAAATAAGTGACTACTTATGGTTTATTTTTTCACTCCCTGAGCTGAAGGCAGGTGCTCAACTGCTGAGCTAGCTTGCTTGCTTGCTTGCTTGCTTCCTTCCTTCCTTCCCTCCCTCCTTTGTTCATTTGTTCCTTCCTTCTTTCCCTCCTTCCTTCCTTCCTTCCAATTGACTTTCTTGAACTTACTATAGAATCTGTCTCCCCCATGACACACAACCTGTGATTTTTCTGCTTAGCTTTCCTATTATTATCATTCTCCTTATGTATAAGGCTACTTTTCTAGACATCTCTCCTGTGCCTTTAGAGTTTAGAGGTCATCTAATTATTTGGACAAAAGGTATGCTCAACATCCTTGTTCCCATAAGGTGCCTGTCCTTTTCACTCTAATTAGTGGTTTGGGAAGCTCAGTTATAAATGCACCTAGTTTTTTATTCTTTCACAGCATTTGTATTTCCCATGTCTTCTAAAGTCTCCCTGACAGATGTGCAAGTTTTTCCATCGACCATTGATATGAGGACAGCTCATCTCAGCCCTCCCGTGGTTTTCTAATTTCTTGGATCTCCTGATTAAATTTCTGGCTGCTCCACTATTCAGTTCAACCAGGGTGACAAACTTGAGATGAACAAAATTGTGAGGTGTTTTTTTTTTTCCATTTGTTCCCGTCTAGGTCCCTACTTTTAGTTGTCAAAGTCATCGATTTTTATGTACTCTTAAGAATTGAGTCAGTTTTCTACAGCCTGAAAGCTTTTGGCTTTCCATGCTAACTGTTATAACATTGCTTTTGCTGACCATACTGTGGTAGCAAATAAAGATGGAAGACACCTACGCAAACAGGCGACAGGTACTCAGTCTTCTAACCTGCAGCTCTTGCATTTCTTACAAGAGTAAATTTTTATCAACTTGTCATTTGCTTTGGTTGGTATCCAGTACCCTGATATATTTTTAACATTTATCTTTCCCAATATTATACTTTTGTTTTGGGGAGAACGTGACATCTTCATGTTGTCATAACTGAAAGTCTATTATAATTAATTTAAACAGGAGGGTTTATTTCAGCTTCTTGAAATAATTAATCTAAAGTACATTTATTAGCTGGGATTCATTAACTTTTTTTTTTCTATTCACAGTTGATCTGGTAAATTCAAACAGTCAAGAGAATCATCTGAGCATTTTTAAAGGACCTGGATGAAATTGTGTTGAAATAAAACTTTTCTTTCTTCAAGGTAGATTCTTAACTCAAAAAGAAAGCTGACCTTTAAGCATATATATTAATATATTATGAACTTCAGAAATGAAAGAGAGAAATGCATGAAACTGCAGCAAGCAGTGTTGATTCTTTAACAAAATTTTAAGGTTCTTTTGAAGGCAAATAATGTAGCTGGAAATGCAGAGCATAACTAGGAATATTCAAACAGTTTAGGTAAATAAAAATAAAATTTCAGTCTTGTGTTCCTATTGCATAAGTGCCCAATTAATACGAGTTTGAAAGGTAGTTTATAATTGTATCATTGTGTGTTTTTAGATTCTATATTGGATTACCAAATATACAGATATGTATCTATATCCATTTATCTATTCTCCCAGTCATCTCCTTTGTGCCTTTGTACATGTTACTAAAATCACTGGGTGCCAGTTTCTTTATCTGCAACATCATTAAATAAATGAAGTGTTTGTCTTGGTGTCAGGCACAGTGTGAGTATTCAGTAAGTTGTAATTATTAGCGATAATGGTACTGGTAGTAATAGTAGTAATGAGGCAAGGGGAGGTGCCAATGAAAGGTCATGGACACTGACTCAGAATACATAGTCAAAATAATGTAATGTTCTAAGCAACAATACAAATCCATGTATGAATAAGTGCTAAAGGAATGGAGAGCTGCAGTTCTTAAAGAGTCCTGTTCTCTAAATAATTGTTGCTATGTAGGGAAATTACACTGGGTCATTGAGGTAGACTTGCCTTTGACTGTATATATCTAAAGATATGATCTAATAGAGAACCACTTCTATTTCAGATGACAAAGAAAACAGAATACCCTTTTCCTTTGAACATGGTTGAAAACTCAGGAAAGTTAAATTTTAAGATCTTCATTCTGCAACCAAATGATTGAGTTTGGAATCCAATACCTATAATCAGAAACCATAGAAGGTTTCCACTGTGATATTCATTTAAATATCAAAGATAGAAAGGCAGCTATGTACAAGGTAGAGAATATGTTCTAGGACATCACAGCCTATTGAGCAGTTTTAATGATGCAAAAAGCATTTTATTACATACTCACAAAAGACTATTTGCATTCAAAAACAAACCACAACTCTTATGTGAAAAACATTCTGTTATTTATGATATATACATATATATATATGTCTTAAATAAGAACAATAATTACAAAAACCCATAAAAGAGATTCATTTCAAGTAATTTTGTTAAACACATATTTATTGGATGAATGAGCTCCTCTAAGGCACTCTTACTGTGTTAAGGACATGTCATGAATTTTTTAACTACTTAATAATGCATTTGCTTCAGGGGTGACTCAGTTCAATAAATCATGTGAGTCGCAATAAATTTTATCACATATTCATATGGAAAGGGATATTCTAGTTTCTTAAGTAGCACTTTCCTAACTATTAATAGGCAGCTTAATATAACCAAGGGAAAAAGAAAGAAAAGTCATATATAAGGAAAATATACAAAGAAATGCATTCAAAGTCACCTCTAAGCCAGGTCAAGTTCAAAAAGGAATATTTAAATTATATACAACAGTTTGTGCCATAAATACCTTTACGAAGAAAGTATCCATAAATTTCATCACTTTATCAAATTATGAAATAATTATAAACATTTACTCTATGTGACATTACCAGATCAAATTTCATGCTAATAGCCCAGCAATTTGCAGAAGGGGCAAAGGTGGGATGGCCGAGGTATCTGGATGGAAGCAAGGACCATTGGTTAAGAATATAAACAAATATATGGGGAAAATACTCATGGCGAACATTTCTCAACCCTTACAAACACAAACTCGGAAAATATTACCTCAAAGGAGGCAGACTGGTAATTTGAATAATAAAAAGTTCTGGCCACGGGGTGCCTGGTTGAGCACCTGCCTTTGGCTCAGGTGGTAATCCGGGGGTCCTGGGATCAAGTCCCATATTAGGCTTCCCGTGGTGAGCCTGCTTCTCCCTCTACCTATGTCTCTGCCTCTCTCTCTCTCTGAATCTTTCATGAATAAATACATAAAATATTTAAAAAATAAAATAAAAAGTTCTGGCCAAAAACACAAGAAGAATTTTCTGGGCCAAAACTGGGTATAAGCTAAAGAGGAAGCTGACCATAAGTAACAAGTAAAACATCATCTCCCTTTTTGATTAGTGAAGCATATTGTGCTATAACTTTTATTCAGTAAGACTACTTGTATATGGTTTTCATAATCAGCCTTGGATGCCCACTTCCAAATGTTTTTAATTCACATAGGTTTAACTCAATTATGAAAAACTGACTGAATATCAAAAAGTTTGGAATGTAACTCTAGTCATTTAGATGACTATGTTACACTATCCCTTCTTTTTTAAATGATGTAAGGAACACAAAATATATTATCAATAAATGCAGCTTGAGTTGAAATAAAATGTGAAAACTAAAGGCTAAGATACAAGTAAAGATAAAATCATCTGTTTCTAATTTATTCTTTCAAAATGAGGTTATTGAAAAAAATAATTTCCTTAACTTATTCAAAGTTGTTTTAAGGCACATAACCCATCAAGAACACTCAAACGACCATCTTCTATTTTTCTTTTACTCTGATTATATAGACAGATCATGTTCTGTTCAAATCCTGTTGGCATTCCTAATGATGTTCTAAGTAGAAGTGATCAAGTCACAAAGAGTGAATTTCATCTCAAATTATCTAAGTATGTCTGTCAATGATCCATGTCATTTTTCTGAAGTAAATACACATTTTAATACTAGAAAATGATTAATCCGTTTAAAACACTTTCATTTATAGTGTTAATCTCATATATTTTTATTTTTTATTCAACATGATGAGGAGATCTTCCCTCAATGTGCTAAGAGTTTTCGCACATTACAAATTCACTTTTGAGTCTTGGCAGTTTCCTTGGTTTATTTTCCTTTTTATGATAAAGATGGACAATGACTGTAGTTGATTGTTCAATGAGGATAGAGAAAAAAAAAAACTGAAATGGCTCTGACTTCTATGGGTGATTGACTGCAACAACCAAAGCTAATGACTGTGGAACAGAAACCTTTAATTGCTTTTTAAACTTTAGGACATATGTTGGAACAGTAAAATACTAACACAGTGGGAGCTATTGACATTGTATGCTGTGTCTCTCTAAGTGACTTAGTAGGCAACAATAAAGAATAAAGAATAAACAAACAATGGCTAATGAAAGCCCTTTACTCATTTTGACATTTTGTTATTTCAAGCTGAATATCCATTTTAAGAAACACATGATGGGGAGCCTGGGTTACTCGGTCTGTCAAGAGTCTGACTCTTGGTTTCGGCTCAGGTCATGATCTTGTATCCCCATGTTGGGCTCTGTGCTCAGCTAGGAGTCTAATCATCCCTCTCCCTTCCCCTACTTGAACATTTTCTCTCTCTCTCTCTCCTCTCTCTCTCTCTCTCTCTCTCTCAAATAAATAAAATCTTTAAAAAAAAAAGAAATCACAGGAGGAACTGGGTTGAGTTATTGGCTATTTAGTTCAGATATCAATTTATTTCTTAATATTATTCCACAAATCTTCTAAAAACAAATCTTGATAATTAATGGAGATCAGTATGAATATTTTACCTAATACTGTGGCACAGTTCAAAACTACCCATAATTTTCAAGATTATCACAAAAGAGCACAGATGCTTGCTTGTATAACATTAATTAAAGAGAAATAGTTCTCTATCAGGCCAGGTTGTCTTCTTGAAAGGACACACAAGGAAATGCAAGATATGATGAGTACAACTAGATAACCAACCATCCACATCAGTAAAAACCAGGCTGACAACCCATGAGGTATACACTGTATGGCAGTGCACTGGTAGCTACAATGCTATGTAAAACATTTAACAACCCACTCAAGCACTGTAGAGGTTTACAAAGTAATATGGTAAATGAAAGTTAGTGCTGGAAATTCACAAAGCCATTAATGTGACATTGAAAAGAAAAATGCAGGTAGCTGCATATGTTACTGATCAACAACTCAATTAAACAGCATTATTTGAGAATATCATATGTACACAATACTCTGGTGAATATTAAAAAGATATAAAATAGCATTCCCATATTCGTAACTATAATCTAGATGGGAGACAACTGAAATATATATGATAGAATGCAATGTAGAAAAACTTAAAATTAAGTGGAAAATCGTATATTAGTGACCTATAAGTTTTCTTTAGAGCAAAGGTTTTTATCTGTAAAATTATTCGTGAAGATTCTGAAGTGGGTTGTAAGCCAGTACTAGGTAGCTTTTACAGAAATAGATGCAAAAGGGGTAGACATTTAATAGATAGGGGATCTCAGATACAAGGATGAGCAAATTTTAATTAGCAGAGTAAGGCAAATAGGGGAAGGCCTAGAAAGAAAGTCACAGGTATGTCTGAGCTGGTAATAAGGCATCACTGAAACATTTAGAGGTTGTCATAGAGCTGAACTGTGTCACCACCAAATTCATACACTGAAGCTATAATCCCAGTATTTCAGAATGTGACTGTATTTGGATTTTGGGCCTTTTCAGTGGAAGTTGAAATGAGGCATTAGAGTGTGGCTTAATCCAAAAGAAAAATTTGCACATGCAAAAAAGTGACCCTAAGGAGTACATGTATAGAAAGATGACCATGTAAAGAGGCAGTAAGAGGGTGACCATCCTGCAAGCTTAGGAGGGAGGCCTCAGAGGAGACTAACTCTGCCAGCACTTTGACCTTGGACTTCCAGCTCCAAAAATGTGAGAAAATAAAAGTCTGTGGTTTAAGACACCCAGTATTGGGATCCCTGGGTGGCGCAGCGGTTTGGTGCCTGACTTTGGCCCAGGGCGTGATCCTGGAGACCCGGGATCAAATCCCACGTCCGGCTCCCGGTGCATGGAGCCTGCTTCTCCCTCTGCCTGTGTCTCTGCCTCTCTCTCTCTCTCTCTGTGTGACTATCATAAATAAAAAAAGAAAAAAAAATTAAAAAAAAAGACACCCAGTATTTAACTATGGCAGCTCTAGCAAACTAATGCAGAGGTGACTAGTGTATTATGTGAAAATCCTTTGGAGAATTTGAGCATTTTTTTAATCTACAGTGTTAGAAAGCAAACACTGGGAGGAGGGGATGAAGGATTTATTTTTTCCTGGGCCAAAATGATCTTGGTCTTTTTCTTGATCTTTAACTCTCCTGTGAGACACCATCAACTCTTGATAATATCTTGATACCATTACTCTTAGCAAGTAAGTCTAACACTGTTATTATTTTTATAATTTGCATATTCAAGAAAGATAAATAAATTATCAAAAGCTATCTGGATACAGAGGAGTAGATAATCATTTGACCTGTAGAGTCATAAAAGCTGTGCTTCCATGAGCAAATGATAATGGGGTGACACTTAAAAATCTACTCTGTTTAGATTTCTATTTTACAAAAACCTAGTAATTCCAGAAAAATATTGTGCTTGACATGAACTATTTTGATAGTTCGTTTAAATATTTACCTCTCATAGATAATTGTATCATGCTAGGAGAAATGCTTTTAAAATATATATATTTTATTCATCCACTTCATTAGTGTCAGAGAGGTTTTTTTTCTTTGTTTTTCTTACTTTGATTTTTTTTTGTTTGTTTTTGTTTTTAAGATTTAATTATTTATTCATGAGAGACACAGAGAAAGAAGCAGAGATACAGGCAGAGGGAGAAACAGGCACCCTTCAGGGAGTCTGATGTGGATCTCCATCCCAGGATCCCAGGATCATGACCTGAGCTGAAGGCAGACAACCACTGAGCCACCCAGGGGCCCCACTTTCATTGTTTTTGTTTGTTGGTGAGTTTCAATGACTCATAGCAGCCTATGAGAGTGTTTTAATTTATTAAAGAAAGAATTTTAATATCTTCTACCTTCCCCAGAGTGCCTTCAAGAGCTATGGTCTGTGTTTCAATAGACCTTCCATTCCATTCCCAGAGCACTGTGATGCTGAGGCAAGTCATTTCATTTCTCTGGGGATCTGCATTCTTACGGAAGATGACCACAAGCCATCTTTTATCTTCTAGCTTCAGAAGTTCTAAGATACCAACAATCTAAAATTTTCAGTTCCAATTTTTGAAATGGAAATTTGATCATGTCACTTTCCAGTTAAAACATTGGGTTCTTTACTTGTGGCTTCTAAATCAATTTTAAAGTTCTTTATAAAAAAATAAATAAAAATAAAGTTCTTTATAAGTGTGATAAAACTGTAAGTCATTCTCTGTGTAATAGTCCAACTACAGCCCACTTTCCTCCATCAGAGCCCACCTGCTACTTATAACAAACTTCATGTCTACATTATATTAACCATAGACTCCTTTTAGTTTCTAGAATAAACCATATTCTCTCATCAATGGACCTACATATATGCTATTTAATTGGCCCAGATAGCTTAACATATCACCTTCACTTACTTGGCCTGGCCAGCTCCAAGTCCTGCTTCCTATGGCAGCTTAGATTCTGCTGCCTTTATAAACCATGCCAGACAGATCAGGTCTGGACGGCTAATTTGCCTTTTTATTATATCTTTTAACCAAACCATTCCAAAATAAGGCCAGCCTCCCATGAACTAGAGAAAATAAAAAATCCAAAAGCTCTCTATTCTTGAAGATACACAAAAGCCCAAAAAGCCAGAAACCTGAAACTTATCATTAATGCAAGCAACATTATTCCCTTCCATACCCCCGATTTGCCCTGACATGGGACTTCTAGCAGTGATCCAAATTCAAAGATTATAAATATTGTTTTCATTAGACTGAAAACTCACTTAATGGTTATAATTAATATAAAGAATTAAACTCTATAAAACAATGTATTTGTAAGAGTGTTAGCTTTATTTTAGTTTCAATCATGGCCAATGAAATTAATAAGAAAACTATATTGATATAGTCTGATCTATAAATTAGCATGGATCATCTAATAGACTGTCTTGAATTTAATACTGTCCTGAAAATAGCCAATATGATTACACTCACTTGGTATACCATTTTTCACTATACCTTGAAATTACATATATGTGTGTATTTAATATTTTTGAGCTATCAAAAAATAAAAAAATTAAAAATAAAAAAACAAAACAAAAAATATTTTTGAGCTATCAGTGCAGTATTTTTTCAATGTAACGTAGCTTTATATATGAATTACGAAAATTGAAAATGTAAAACTAGAAATAGCAAAACATAGCTCAACAATTTATATCCTTAAGACTGAACACTTTTTTGACCTTTCTATTAACACAATATCAAAGTGACTACTTAAAAGAAATTAGTTATTGATAATAAAACACAGCTTATAAAACAAAAGATCAGCAAAGATTGGAACCTCAGTATGTTTTACTGACTTTATAGCTTTCCAGTAACTGTAGCCTTGAATGAGAAGAAAACAAAATAATCTAAAATGACATTAGGCTCTCTGCTTGTGGACACTACCCAGTAAGCATGTTAAAGTATCCTCTCCCACTACCATCATGTCTAAATAGAGGCTCTTCTACTTTCTTAACAGCTGCAGAAGCTCTTCATGGGAGTTCTGAACTTTGAAAAACTGAGGAGCCATACTGAGCAAGGGTTATGCTCACAGACAGTATGGTAATGAGAGGTCCAAACACCAAATGTCTCAGAGGCTTTGGGTGTGTCATGTATGCCACTGTGGAAGAGGTGGATGCAGCCATGAATGCAAGGCCACACAAGGTGGATGGAAGAGTTGTGGAAACAAGGATGTATGTCTCAAGAGAAGATTATGAAAGACCTGGTGCCCACACAACTGTGAACAAGATTTTTGTTGGTGGCAATAAAGAAGATACTGAAGATCATCATCTAAGGATTATTTTGAACAGTATGGGAAAATTGAAGTGATTGAGATCATGACTGACCAAGGCAGTGGCACAAAGAGAGGCTTGGCTTTTGTAACATCTGAGGACTATGACCATGTAGGTAAGACTGTCATTCAAGAATACCATACTGTGACTGGTTACAACTGTGAAGTAAGGAAAAGCCCTATCTAAGCAAGAGATGGCTAGTGCTTCATACAGCCAGAGAGGTTGAAGTGGTTCTGCAAACTTTCATGGGGATTGTGGAAGTGGTTTTAGTAGCAATGAAAACTTTGGTCATGGAGGAAGTCAGTGGGTGAGGTGGCTTTGGTGGCAAAGTGGTGGTGGATACGGGGCACTGGGGATGGCTATAATGGATGTGATAATGACAGAAACAGTTTGGAAGTGGTGGAAACTATAATGATTTTGGCAATTATAATAATCAATCCTCAAATTTTGGACCCATGGAAGGAGAAAATTTTGGAGGCAGACACTCTGGTCCCTATGGTGGTGGAGGCCACTCGTCTGCCAAACCGTGAAACTAAGGTGGTCATGGCAGTTCCAGCAGCAGTAGAAGTAGCTACGGCAGTGGCAGAGGTTTTAATTACTGTCAGGAAACAAAGCTTACCAGGAGAGAAGAGCCAGAGAAGTGGCAGGGAAGTTACAGATTACAAAAGATTTGTGAATTCAGCCAAGCACAGTGGTGGGAGGGCCTAGCTGCTACAAAGAAGACAGGTTTTGTTTTGTTTTTGTTTTTTCAAAGATTTTATTTATTTATTCATGAGACACACAGAGAGAGAGAGACAGAGACAGAGACACAGGCAGAGGGAGAAGCAGGCTCCATGCAGGGAGCCCGACGTGGGACTCGATCCCAGATCCCCAGGATCAGGCCCTGGGATGAGGGCGGTGCTAAACCACTGAGCCACTTGGGCTGCCCAGAAGACATGTTTTGGACACTACTTAAGTGTATGGGTAAAAACTTGAGGGCAATATTTGTGACTAATTATATAACAGTTATCTTAGTTTCTGTTCTGTGGAAAGTAAAATATTCTAAACAGAGGGTTTTAGTGTAGATTTTTTGGCACACATGGTACTGATTGCTAAATGTAATAGTCTGATCATGATGCTGAATAAATGTCTTTTAAAAAAATAAAAATAAATAAAAATAAAAATAAAAAATAAGTAAAATGGCATTAAAATGTAAGGCTTTTTGTTGATTTCCCATTTGGCAACACAAGAATAAATAATTTGGAGAAGCATTATTATATCAGCAGGTAGAGAATATTTTCACAGAACCACAGAAATTTGCATCCAGAAGGGACCTCAAACACCATGAGGACCCACTCTCTATTATTCATATGTGAAGATGGGCACACAAATAGCTGACTTGTCCCGGATTATACAAGCATTTACTGGGAGAACTCACATCCTAGTAGCCTGGGTCAATACCATTTCTGTTACGGCCCTAAGATTCTCCTAATGGATCATCTTATTACCTAGCTCTTTAATTTCCTAAAATTTGTTTACATAAAAAAGAGAAATGAATATGTGAAGTGGCTTAACTATAAAGATATTATGATTCATTCATATATCACTCCTACAACGCACTTTATGTTTTTCTCCCATTCATTTGGGGTAGAAAAAAAAATTTTTAAATTGATTGAGAGAGAGAGAAAAAGACAGAGAGAATCCTAAGAAGACTCCATTCTGGGTATGGAGCCTCATGCGAGTCTTAATATCATGACTCCAAGATCATGACTGGAGGCAAAATCAAGAGTCAGAGATATAACTGACAGAGCTACTCAGGCACCCCAGGAGGAGAAAAAAATTAAATATTTTCTTTTTTGGTCTCAGTTTAATAAAATGAATATTGAACCACTTATTTACAGATACAGATTTATAATTACGATAAAGGATTTTTTTAATTATTTACATGTGCTAAAATCATATTCAGTGTATTACACACATTTAATTGCACCTATAAAGTTTAGATATTGTTATCCCAGATACATAGATTCAGAACCTGCAGTTTAAAGAGGTCAGCTGAAGCTCATAAAGTTATTAGGGTGAGGATCCAAGTTTCAAATGTAGACCTGTCTGACATCAAAACTGTTTGCTATTTCATATACCACTTCAAAATCCATTCCTTCAGGATGCCAGTATTTGTCCTGAATGCTCTCATAGCACTTTAAATGCACTCCGTGTTAGCTGTCATGAGATGGAATGATCTCAGAACATGATCATGCTCCGACGATCAGTGTCATCATGTAGGGTGTTATGCTGGCACATAGTCTGTGCCCAGTAGCCAGGTCTTCATAGTAACTGGATTCATTAGAAAACTTAGATATAGGCATAGATAGGTCCATATTGTTAATCATTATCCCACTGTTGTATAGTCATGCTTTGGAAGACTCTGGATTAGCAAATATTTTCTGAATATTGCAGGCTAATAGCAAATAATGGCATAAAGTCACATATTAGGTAAGAGCTGATTTCATCTCTGAGTTCCCAATCTACTGTCCTCCTGTGGTGCCTAAAACTCACAGACACCAGCTCTCCTGAGCTGCTCTCCTTTCCCCTAATTCTTTTTTTCCTTTTAACATCACAAGCTTTTGTATAAGAGACTTCATGAAACCAATACTAGGATTTCAAACAGTGACAACCAGAAAGACAAAGCAATATTTTTGTGTAAGGTTATTTTAAGGGAGAAGATAACTTGTATAGGCTGATATTGGTTATGAATACAGAAAAACAGTGGGATGCAGTAAATTATCCTGGGATGGCACTCTGCACTTTAAACCAATTATTTAATGACTCCGAATTCAAACTTCTCACTAAAATGAGGCAGTTAGATTCCAATTAAGGTCTAGAGGGTTTTGGTATTTGTTTTATGTGTTTCCATTCAATTTATACAGTGTAAAGTTTTAGCATGTTAGTTATCATATAACGCTTTCAGACAAAAGTTGTAGGTCAGTGGTTGAACATCTGCCTTTGGCTCAAGTCATGATTCCAGGGTTCTGGGATTGAGTCCCACAGGGAGCCTGCTTCTCCTTCGACCTATGTCTCTGCCTCTCTCTCTGTATCTCTCATGAATTAACAAATAAAATCTTTAACAAAAAGTTGTTTATGCCATTAATTAAATACAACCATTAAGAAGCTTTTTTTTTTTGAGACCCTTTCTTTCTCGACATTAAACTTAAGTATTAAAGAAAACAACTGGTATGCTTAATGAAAGATAAAAAAAAAAGATCATAAAAAAAGAAAAAAAGATCATTTAAGCAATGGCCAGTACCCCTATTTACATCAAGCAGGGCACAAAGATAAAGCAGTGACAAAAAAAGGGCAAGATCATGTGATAGTTAATTCTTATTGCAAAGAAACTTGGAGCCTGTTATACCATGAAGATGCAGCTGTAGAACACATACAAGTTATCATCAACAGAAACGCCATCTCCCCTTTAGCAGAAAACACCAGTTGGTTAACATATAATTATTACTGACTAAAAATAGCCCTTGTGGGAATTATCTCAACTTAGCTTTGTTCCCTTGGGTGATTGTCTTCAGCATGGTTGTTTGTGTGTAGTCAACAAGCATCTATGGGTACATAAACACAAACCATTTCAACTAAAGGGCTGGTTTTTGTTCATTCAACTTAAAACAAATAGTACTTCAGTATCTCTAAGTTTTCAGTCCCTTCAGTAAGAACTAAAGAAGCAAAAATCATACAAAAAAAATAAGGAAATGAGTTTAAGTAAAGAATCTTACTGAATGTAGAAGTACTTTATTCCTCACACACACACACACACGCACACACACACACACACACACACACACACAAGAATTCTCACATGGTCCTTATTTCCCCCATGGTGACTAAGTGTGCATTAGCTTTGATGCAATCAGAGCTTAGTTTTAGGTTAGAAGTTATTTTATAACAAATGGGTTACACTAAATGAAATATGAATCAATTATAGAGAAGCCTCATTGAGTAATTCTAAGAGTGTCATATTTTATGAAATGAAACATGTTCACTAAATGAGTATTCACTCAGGGACTCTAAGACAAATAATTACATATTGAATATTGCTTTGTTGTGACTGCTATTCTCAAGAATTTCCCTAGTCCTCACACATTAAGTTGAGCTACTCTAGAACATGACTGCTGCTTTGTTAGCAGTGGGTATTACAACTCATTGGTGCTTCTCTAACCAGGACTCTTCCCATCCTCCTACCCAGCAACACTGTCCTGGAGATAACCACACTTGACTTTCTAACATTAGATTTAGTAAAGTTATTCTTTAGTTTAGATAAGTAATTTATTCATGAAAAATTTGTTGAATTCCAAGTGTCAAGCACATGTGAGACAAAGTGGATAGAAAATCTATACAGTAATGCCCTGTCAGAGAGCTAGAGGACAGACAAAAATAAAAATTATTACACAAATGATTTTTCAATCTTAATTTTCAAAGAGCCAAGAAATTATATGATTTGCCATAACTGAGCTATAATTCCAAACTCCATGTAGTTGAATGTTGTAGAATGAGTGTGTATGTCTGTGATTATTTCAAGAGTACCTAAATGCAGGCAGAGGGAATACTACTTGGGTGCATTTTGTTTGCTCTGAAAACATTTTGAAAACTGATTTCATCAAGTTGACAGGATTATACTCATTACCAAGATAACGGGGAGCAGTTCTTTTTTTCTATAATTTTATTCATTCATTCATTCATTCATTCATTCATTCATGTATTTATTTAGAGAGTGTATGTGCATATAAGCAGTAGAGAGGGGCAGAGGAAGAGAGAGATAATCTCAAGCAGACTCTGTGCTGAGTGCAGAGCCAACACGAATCTAGATCTCATGACCCTGAGATTGTAACTGGAGTTGAAATCAAGATTTGGACACTTAACTGACTGAGCCTCCCAGGTGCCCCTCTGGGAATAGCTTTGATTGCAAAAGGAGCAAAGGAAAAAAGATGAGTTCAGATATCAGGTTTATGATTTGGTAAAGGAAAAATGAGGACTTATATCTGGTTCCTTTCAAGAAGTTGAAAACATATGTGTTTGACTACTCTTGCCATGATCACAGGAAGATTACACTATATTTTCTAAGCTTAATTTTCAAGGGTTAAAAAAGAAATACTCTTTAAAGTTCCTACAGCACCATAATTATATATCATATAACATACATTATATTACATATAAGTATATATGAAAAGTATGATATATAACAATTTGTAACATATTTTCTCATGTATCATATATAGCATATATTGATATATATTTCATACATTATACATTATATATTGCATATGTAACAATATTTATCATATATAAGAGCCATAATTATACATCATATGTATGTTTTGAATTTTTAGTTGATATAAAAGCAGGAGTCATATTTTATGAGAACGTACATTTATGGAATGTAAAGCAAATACCATTAAATAATTCCTCTTCACAACATGTATTGAGTACTGAATATGAGCACAATGCTGTGGGAAACACATTTTTTTTCTGTCCACAATAGGTTTATAGTCTGGAGAAAAGAAAAATGACAATCTCAGAAATTCCAACACAGCATTTTAGATGCTACAATGGTAGTTTACTTATGATCTTACTGGAAGTATAAAGAAATAAACAGAGCTGGCTAAATAATCCAGGAATGCCACAAAGTATAAGAACACAGAGACCCAGGACCTAATAAAATATCATTACTCTTCTACTTCTCGGTATATTTGAAATTATTCATAATAAAAAGAAAATAAAAAGGTAGATATTTACAAGGTCTATAGTTGTATTTGGAACTTTTTAAGGTAATGTACTATGCCTATTTCAGTATTCTCGCATAGCTTTTTTTTTTTTTTAAGAACTGAACATGTAATAAAAAAATACTGATAGGTAGGGGCACCAGGGTGGCACAGTCCATTAGCATCTGGCTTTTAGCTTTGGCTCAGGTCATTATTTCATGGGTGTGGGATCAAGCCCCAAGTTGGGATCTGCACTCAGTGTGGAATCTGCTTGGGATTCTCTCTCCCTCTGCCCCTACCCTTCCCTCAAATAAATAAATAAATCTTTTAAAAATATATACTGATAGGTAAAAAATACATTTAAAAATGAATCTATCCTGTGACACAGAATTTTCTATTTTCACTTGGGGCAGATGGAAAAAAGATGCCTGTTTACCTTGTTTACTTGATGCTTTTAATTAATAGTATTTCTATTACTCTGGCTGCCTTTATAAAGATTGCCCAATACAATTAATTCCCTAGAAGATTCTGAGTAATCAACATAAGGTATACAAATTGTCCAATCACCATTTCTTCTATCATATAACATATATTTAAAAATAAATTAATAAATCTTAATGTTCAATCTTGGTTTAATCAATATTAATTCCTCCAAGTGGCAAATTAGTCTTAGAATAACATTTCAGCTCATTTGTTGGTATTTGACAATTTTGTTGACCAGATGTACATCATACCTTATGTAAAATAAGTACATACAGGTATAAATATGCTAGATTCAGATTATATTTAATGCTTAGGCAAGTAGTCCATATTTGGTCATGTTTCTTACTTACTCCCTATTTGTTCTTTTGGGTTAATATTAGGAAAATAGGTAAGGCAGTCTTTCAGAGAGGCAGCCCTACATTGAAGGTGAATTATCCTAACCTTTTCTGGTTAATACAATAAGCAAATGCAGAGTAAAAAAAATGAGTACCATAATATGTTCCAAATCATTATTCTATAAATACCACAAATCATAAATCAAAAAATTATAAGCTATGCTTTTAATAGATATAAATTGATAATGCTATGGCAAAATAAGCATAAAACTGGTAACTACAAATTAAGACAATTCTTAGACTAACTTGACAAAGTTGCAAATGGCAGAAACTCAGTCTGAATTAGTTTAAGCAAAACAGGATTTCCAGGTTCATTAACTGGATTGTTAATATCCAGTGTGATTCTCTAAATATGCAGATTGTTCATTCTGGCCATAATTGCTGTAGTTCCAGGGGTTGTTTTGGTTATTTTTTTCAGATTATAGATGACCATATCACTTGTGAACAAAGGGAATTTTTCTTCCTAATCTATATAATTTTCTTTCTTTCTTTCTTTTTCTGTCTTACTGCACTAGCTAGGACTTGCAGTATGAGGAGTATGATGTAAAAGAACAGTGAGAAGGAACATCCTTATCTTGTTCTAATGAAAAAGGTTCTAGCTTCTTACAATTAAGTATAGTGCTAGATATAGGGGTTTTTAGGTATATATTCTTAATCAAACTGAGGAAATTCTCTTGTATTCTTAGTTTACTGATAATTTTCATATTGCTCATGTACTTTTTCCTTTTTAGCCTGTCAATGTGATGGATGGAACTAACTGATTTTCAAATATTCAACCAGCCTTGCATTCCTAGGATAAACCCAACTTGATTGTGATGTATAATTCTTTTTATACATGTTATATTTGACCTGCTAATATTCTGTTGAGGATTTCACAATCTATGTTCATGCCAGATACTGGTGTGCAGTTTTCTATTCTTGTAATATCTTTGTCTGGCGATAGTATTAGAATAATGCTAACATCATAGAATGAGTTAAGAAGTATTCCCTCTGCTTATGTCCTCTGAAAGTAATTGTAGAAATTGGTAAAATTTCTTAAATTTTATAGAACTTATCATTTGGGCCTTATACTTTCTGTTTAGGAAGATTATTAATATTAATCCAATTTCTGTTGAATAGACCTATTCAAATTATTTATTTCTACTTGTGGGGGTTTTTGTTTTAATATTCATTCATTCATTCATTCATGAAAGACACTGAGAGAGGCAAAGACATAAGCAGAGGAAAAAGCAGGTTCCCCACAGAGAGCCTGATGCAGGACTTGATCCCAGGACCTGGAATCACAGCCCTGAGCCAAAGGCAGATGCTCAACCACTGAGCCATCCAGGCATCCCTCTTGTTGTGGGAGTTTTTGCAGTTTATGTCTTTCAAGGAATTGGTCCAGGAATTAGTTACCAAGTTTATAAACATAAAGTTATCCTTTAATGTTCATGGGATCTCTAGTGATTCTCCTGTTTCATTTCTTTTCTTAGCAATATCAGTCCTTTCTCTTTTCTTAGCCTGGCTAGAGGCATATAGACTTTACTGAGATGTCTCCAAAGAACCAGCTTTTGGGTTTGGTGATTTTTCTCTATTAACTTCCTGTTTCGATTCCATTGATTTTTTTTTTATTTTTGCTCCAATTAGTAATATTTCTTTTCTTCTGCACTCTTTGTATTTAATTTGTTCTTTTTTTTCTAGTTTCCTAAAATGAAAACTTAGATTACTGATTTTGCAATATTTTTTTGTCTTCATTCTCTTTACTTCTTCCCTTACTTCCTACAGCCTAATTTAAAATTATAAATGAATGGGTGGGAATTCAGAGGGTGAAAGTAAGACAAAAACTGTTCCAGTCTATGCTTTCTTTTTAATTTTTTTTTTTTAATTTATGATAGTCACACACACACACAGAGAGAGAGAGAGGCAGAGACACAGGCAGAGGGAGAAGCAGGCTCCATGCACCGGGAGCCCGACGTGGGATTCGATCCCGGGTCTCCAGGATCGCGCCCCAGGCCAAAGGCAGGCGCCAAACCACTGCGCCACCCAGGGATCCCTATGCTTTCTTTTTAAATTCAACTCAAGCTCTGCTTGACAGTAAAATACTCATACTTGCTCTGCACATCTGTTCTCCACTAAAAACAATTTAGATGGGAGAGGAAACCAAATAATTGAATTGAACATAAAGATGGCAATGGAAAGAGACCATTAGAACCAATTAGATCTCTTTAGTAATTCAGGTTCTGAATGTCAGTCTGGAAGAGTGGGGGGCGGGGGGAAGAGGGAGAGAACTGATAGACTGTCTCCTAGGTAATATTCTAAATGCCAGGCTTTCTAATCATTAAAGGATATACTCTGAAATCTTACCTTTTCCGGGTAGCCCAGGTGGCTTGGCAGTTTAGCACTGCCTTTGGCCCAGGGCCTGATCCTCAAGACTAGGGATCGAGTCCCACATTGGGCTCCCTGTGTAGAGCCTGCTTCTCCCTCTGCCTGTGTCTCTGCCTCTCTCTCTCTCTGTCTCTCATGAATAAATAATAATAATAATAATAATAATAATAATAAAAATCTCACCTTTTCCTAAAACTGTGGACAAAACCCAAAATACTTCTTGGTGTTCATCTATAAAATACACATGTTGCTTTTTCAGTTTGGAATTTAAACTAGGAGATACTACCCTCATTCCCATCCAATCTCACAAAACCTAGGACAGAATATATAATGGTTACAAGAGAAGCAAATTCCCTATAAAAGCCTCTAGTCTCCACACAAACAAGTAGACAAAAAAGTATTTGTTTTACATGCTCCTGTCTCCACCCATAGCTCCACTGATTTATTTTAAACAAGAATGAGCTCAACTCCCTGTACTTTCTTATTCCCTCTCTCACCACTCACCCACTGATGTCTTGTTGCGGGCTTCACACTCAGCAGTCTAATATGTTTCCTCCATCAAAGACTATTAATGAATTGAAAAGTACTAAAGCCACAATGATTTTATGTTATCTTCCTGACTATACTATTTTTGAAACATTCTTCTCATTCCTAGT
This sequence comes from Nyctereutes procyonoides, assembly GCF_905146905.1. Taxonomy (NCBI): domain Eukaryota; kingdom Metazoa; phylum Chordata; class Mammalia; order Carnivora; family Canidae; genus Nyctereutes; species Nyctereutes procyonoides. Next base: position 4,979,047 of record NW_026575030.1, on the reverse strand, counting down.
TTCTTCACTTATTTTTCTGGCTCTTTATTTTCCTATTCTTACAACCTATGGGAGGGAGTTCCTGGTGTAATGCTCTGGTCTCTTTCCCCCCCTTTCTATTATCAGTGAGCATCTAATCCATTTCTATAGCTTCAATATCATCTTTATAGAAAAGACTTACAAATTCATTTGTCTAATCCTTTGCACAGTATTGCACAGAAATTGATAGCATTAACTTCATTTTGACTCCCAGATTAGCTGCAACATTGCAGTAATTTTATATAACCTCCTTCCACATCTATGTTCTCATCTGGAGGAAACAGAATAAGATTGCCTATCTCACTGGATTGTCCCTACTAAACTACTTTTTTTATATTGTTATTACCTGAATGTCTGACACAAATAGACAAGCACTCAATATTTACTAAAGACTTAATTCTACTTCTCCTGCTGGTTTTTACTAAGTTGTTCCTTCCTCCTGAAACTTTCCCCGATCTCCCTAAATAGGAAGCCCTCTTAGGGCTGACTGTATAACCATTACCATAGCACCATCAAGCTCTATGGCATTAATCCATACTATATATTATATATTGTAATATCAATAACTTTATTGCATCAACAACTTTGTTGGTCATAAATTATTTGAGAGCAGGCAAATACTAAGGCTTGATTACACTCATATTACTAGTGCTTAACATAAATTAAATAATTGGCATTAGGTCATAATAAAGGTCTGGGCTAGGACTCAACACAAACCTGGCAATAGCGTGCATGCTGTACTGACTCTGGTATAGTGTTTAAATTACTCTGACTTCAATGATGGCTTTATGTTTACTCCATATGCCAGATTAAAAACTCCAGGGGCTGGTCAGCTAATCTGGTCTCTGATTAGGATTCATTAAGAACCTTTTTCTCTGGTGCAGTTGCTGAGTCAATAGCCAGTTATCACAAGTAATGGCCTCTGGCTGTGTGCTATATCACTGAAAGAATGTGGGCCAATTAAGAGTGTTTCATACTTTCTAAAAGTTTCATCCTGCTGAGTTCAGAGCAGAATCAACTTGGCTTCACCCAGAATATGGAACATTGCAAAATTACAAAACCTTTTAATACTTATTGAAATCAAGTAGGTTCTATAAAACCCGCAGAGATTTTCTTTTACCTCTGAAGGGTAATGATTACCTTTTCATTCACTGTCTTAAGTGATATCTAGAAGCTAAAGAAATAGCCAAAAAAGAACTGCAATTTTTAGAAACTATCACCAGAAATTAGTCGTTCATATTTTTAAAACCAAAAAAGCTTACATGTCCTCTTTTTCTTCTTTCTTTCTAAGGTCTTTCTTATTTTCAGTTGTTTTCCCTTATATAACAAGAATAGCACTGAGAATTGAGAATAGCATTTCTCCAATATAGTTTCATGGTCTAAGCCATATGAGAACACAATTGGGCCTATTAATGAAAAAAATATCTTTAGAATGCAAGATCCCAAGGAATTTTACACTTTTAACTACATGAATATTAAAAAGACTTTAAAAGCTAGTTAATTACATAGAAAATAAGCATTTGGGGAAAAAATAGCTTAAATTATACTAGGGTCATTGTTAGAGCCACAAAGAAATCAGAACAGCATTCAAACTAATACTCATCCTATTCAAGAATGCCTTGTACAATATTTCTCATAAGCATCTACTCTATCACAATTTGAAGACATTTATGGAAAGTATCAGCACATTATTTAATGATCTACTACTCTGTTTAGATTTTTTATTATATTAGGATTAAATAGGTTTCCCTATAACTTCCCTCTATAGAAAGTTATATAGCTATAGCTAAAAAGAAAAAAAATCTATACCATTTTTTCAAATGTTATTTCTTAAAATCTTTGAATATCTGTATTATTCTCCCTTTAATACATTTCTTCCACAATGAGGATCACAGCATTCTTAGTAAGCTTGGGTCCATATCCAAATAATTATACTAAAAATTTCACTCAGGAAAAAAGGCATTATATAACTATGAGTACATTTAAATTCCTTTGTTTGAAAATCAATCATCTTTATTTTTTATTTTTTTATAAATTAATTTTTATTGGTGTTCAATTTACCAACATACAGAATAACACCCAGTGCTCATCCCGTCAAGTGTCCCCCTCGAAACAAACAATCCAATCATGAAATGGGCAAAAGACATGAAGAGAAATCTCACAGAGGAAGACATAGACATGGCCAACATGCAAATGAGAAAATGCTCTGAATCACTTGCCATCAGGGAAATACAAATCAAAACCACAATGAGATACCACCTCACACCAGTGAGAATGGGGAAAATTAATAAGGCAGGAAACAACAAATGTTGGAGAGGATGCGGAGAAAAGGGAACCCTCTTACACTGTTGGTGGAAATCAATCATCTTTAAACAGTGTTTCATAAAAAGTTTCAGGTTCATGTATTTAAATGAAAAGCCTTGGTTTGCTGTTTGTTAAAAAGATGTTTGCAAGTATTTTCATAAGATAGGTTTATTTAAAGTATCAATTCTGCCATCTGGCAGCAAGATATTCAAATTACAGGAAAAGTATCTGAGGGTCATAAAGAGTTCAACTTGACAGTTCATCCTGAGAATCTAAATATAAAATTTAAAATATACATGACACACATAGTATGAAAGCAGAGGGTATAAAATGTGATAAATTCATCAACTGATCAAAACTAGTTCATTTTTGTGGAAAAGATTAATAGAAAGGGACTGTGGAAATCAAATAACTGTGTCAACATAGAAGTAGGGGATATTGCTATATTCACTTGGGCAAACTTGTTAAACTTTTAATTTCTAAAACAAAACTAGTTTAATTTGCTCAATTACAAAGACTTCCTCAAGTTTTCAGGTAAGAGCATGGTCATTATTGTGTTTTCTTATTTGAAGAAGATATAATTTCAGAAATTCAAACTCCTATAATTTGTTGTTCTTAGAGGATTTTTAAATGTATTCCTGGGACCAGCAACATCATCTGGCACTTGTCAAAGATGCACATTTTTGGGCCCAATATAGATCCAATGAATCAGAAACTCAGGATGAAGCCTGGCAATTCCTGGTTTAGCAAGGCTCCAGGTGATTCTAATACATGCTGAAGTTGGTTTACCTTTTATTTTCTGAGCATGAATGTTTGTGGTAGATGATAGAGACAGACAAGGGCTCCAAGACACATAATCATTGTTTAAATATATCTTTTTGTTTCATTTTATCTTCTCATTTTACAAATCACATAACTCAGAAATTAAAGCTTAATTTTTCAATGGTTTTTTTTTTGTTTTTTTTTTTTTGTGTGTGTGTGTTTTTTTTTCTTTTCTAAACAAGGGATAAAATTAGGACTAGCACACCAGTTGTTGACACTATTTTAGAGCTTTTCGTCCATATTTATTCTTCTTTCTCCACGACTCTAATTATTTTCTCTTTCTCTCAAAATCTTCATGTGCTACAGTTTTCAAGATCAAACTTCCAGTTTTTCATGGCTTAACTCCATTCTAACATGATTAATTAGTATGTCTTCTCTGATTTCTAAAATCATCATGGGGCAAAAATAAATGATCTTCAAATAGGTTAACATAGATTTCAAGGAATGAATGTTTCTAATTTTATGAATAAACTCTCATTTACTCTATCATCTAGAATAAACAAACAGAAGGAATACAAGGTTAAGTGTTTGACAGGGGAATTCAGTTAAATGTATGCAAATGTATCTTGCTTGTACATTTACGTTTTGCAATAGAATCTTTTTTTTTTTTTTTCCTCCAGATGAGAAACCTCAGTATTAAAACCAGTTTAAAGTGAGACTGTTCTGGGATCCCTGGGTGGCGCAGCGGTTTAGCGCCTGCCTTTGGCCCAGGGTGTGATCCTGGAGACCCGGGATCGAATCCCACATCGGGCTCCCGGTGCATGGAGCCTGCTTCTCCCTCTGCCTGTGTCTCTGCCTCTCTCTCTCTCTCTCTCTCACTGTGTGCCTATCATAAATAAATAAAAAAAATTAAAAAAAAATAAATTAAGTGAGACTGTTCTGGCCGAAGCAGAGAAGCAGAAAATCTTTTCTTGTACTGCTCCTTCCATAGCTCCAGAGACCCAACTGTGAAAGCAAACTTTTTGCTTAGTCAAGTCTGAAAACTTTGATCAAAAACATTTTTTTCTCTGAGTATGTTTACATGTATTACAGATAGATTTACAAGAACTGTCACAAATGGAAAGTTGTTGGTTTTTTTTGTTGTTTTTGGCTTGGGCAGAGTAATCAGTCAATAAATAAACTGAACAATAGAAGAAAGAAACAGACATTTCTCAGATATTGAGTAGAAAAGCATTCAGGCTGCATCTCTCCATGTAAAGACACTATTATTTCCTCAGCCTCTGACCTATGATTATTAATCCCATCCTTGTAGATTTAGCAACTTTTATTCATTCTTGAAAATTCTACGAAAGCTCTATTTGTTTCTTCATCTATTTAAGAATTTATTTATTGAATGCCTACTATACATTTCTTCATTTTTAAAATTGTGTTAAAATACACATAAAATTTACCATTTTAGCCATTTTTAAATTAACAGTTCCATAGCATTAAATGTGTTCACATTTTGTGCAACCATCACCACCATCAATCTCCAGAACTTTTTCATCATTACAATATAAAACTCTGTCCCCATTAAACAATAACTTCCATCCCCTCTTATCTCCTGAGCCCCTGGCAAACAATATTCTACTTTCTATCTCCATGAGTTTGCCTACAGTAGGGACTTGAATATAAGTGGACTCATACAATATTTGTCCTTTTATGACTGGCTTATTTCACTTAGCATAATGTATTTAAAGTTCATTCATGTGTAGTATATGTCAGGATTTCATTCTTTTAATTGAAGTATAACTGCCATAATACTATCCTATTAGTTTGAGGTGTGCAGTACATTGATATTTTTATCCATTACAAATTGATCCCCACAATAAATCTATTACCATCTGTCACTATACAAAGTTGTTATAATATTGTTGAATATATTCCCTGTGCTGCTCATTATGTCCCCATGACTTATTACTATACAAGTAGAAGTTTGTACCTCTTGATCTTTTTTACTTATTTTGTCCACCCGACCAAAGGCTTCCCAGTCTAGTAACTGACAGTTTGTTTCCTACATCTAAGAGTCTGTTTATATCTTGTTTTGTTTGTTCATTTATTGTGTTTATTAGGTTGTATAGGTTCTTAAGATATTTTTTGGATTGTAATCCCTGATCAGGTATATGATTTGCAAATACCTTCTCCCATTCAAAAGCTTCATTTTTTAAATAAAAAAAGATCAAACTTTCTACTGTTACCTTAAACTTATCTTAAATGAATTTCTAACATTATATGATACCCAAACATTCTACTGTGATTATTTGCCTACATCCTATCTGATCCTTGAGCTGTATAATACCTTATTCTTCTTTCTACTTCCAACATAAAACATAAGTTGTCACATGACACTCAGTAAATGTATGTTTTAATCAAAACTACAAAGAAAAATTAAGACAATTATTCATGTGAAATTGTTTAAAGACTCAAAGAAAAACTAATTGATCATAATTGAGGCAAATGCTCTTTGTTTATAGTAAGCCAAACTTAAATATTTTCTGTTTAATTGTGAGTATATAGATGAGTTTACAAACTAATTTTGATCTTTTAAATACTTCTGAGAACATTTTCTTTTCATCAATGTTTGTTAGTGATTTATTTGACTATACTTTCAGTCTAAGGCTAAAGATAAGTCACATTGGGTAGTTTTCTAATCATTTGCCATTGGCTATAGATATACTGAAATATGAATTTCCAGCTATTTTAGGAAAAATTTCCCTCTCATATGTAATCAGCTCTTAGGAAACCATTTCAATGAAAGCTCGAACTCAAAAACTCTCTGTTAATATACATAGATACCATGTTTATTTAAAGTGACGACTATAATTAGTGAAAACCTCATTTTTATCAGCAAGTAAAATAGATAGCAATCAAGAAATAATGAGATATAAACTTACCATATGTTAGCATATAAAGGCAGTTAGTCAATATAATAAATATTTCATAATAGTGTCAATTTTTGCTCAAAGAAAATATCTCAAAGTACTTTAAATTAAAAAGGGAATCAACCACTGTATCTATCAAACATCTGTACGAGTGCATAAGGACATTCAGCCCTTCAGTAAAACAACACTGTACTAAAATATATCTTAACCACTGAGACATAAAAAGTGTGTAATTATTGCATTTTAATCTAGGGATAATTACATTTTCTACAAATTAATATTTCTTCTCATTCTTCCTACCAAAAGCAATTCAAATTAGTGACTCAATTAAAATCTTGCATAAAAAGATAATTAAGAATAATATAATACACTATCTCAAATGCTTTAAAAATAATAAGTTAGAAAAAGATGATGGATACTTTATAATAAAACTAATACAAGTAAAATAGTAAATAAATAAAATAATAATAAATAAAATAATATTTAACCTAATATATGTAGGCTTTGCATATCACTAGAAAGGTACAAATACAGCCTTTGATCTCAGAAAACATATTACATGTTTTGATTTCCATCCAGTGCTCCTTGAAGTCCTGCAATTTAATAAAGGCCCCCAGAGGCTCACCAGAACAAATCTTATGACAAAACTGTGGAAAACCAATGCTTTAAGGAGTTCCTAGAAATTTCTAATTATTGCCACTGACTTTAATTTACTGTGAAAGCTAAGAAAAAGTATAGTAAACTCAATGATCAACTAAGTGATATCCCTGAGATTACATAATTTTGTTTTAAGATTTATTTATTCATGAGAGACACAGAGAGAGAGAGAGAGAGAGAGAGAGAGAGAGAGAATGAGAGAGACAGAGAGGCAGAGACACAGGCAGAGGGAGAAGCAGGCTCCATTTCATGCAGGGAGCCTGACGCGGAACTTGATCCTGGGTCTCCAGGACCACACCCTGGGCTGAAGGCAGTGCTAAACCTCTGAGCCACCCAGGCTGCTCGAGATTACATAATTTTTCCAAATTTACACACAAGATGGAGTTGGAGCTGAGACGAAGTACTTTTGATTTCTAAATTGTTTTCATTTGGGAATCTTAAAAGTCAATCCAAAATCTAGAATAATCACTATTATTTTTTCTATTTGAACATCTATTGAATATCAACTTCTGTTTTCATAAATATTAAAGTTAGTTTTATTAGCTATTATAGAGAATTTTACTATTATGTTAACTTCAAAACAAAGAAACAGCAAGCATATAGTTCACAAAACATGTAGAAGTTCATTAGTTCTTGTTATTAATTAATAATTACAATTTCTTTCTAGGGAAAAGACTGTTTCAGTAGTGTACTTCATTGAAGTTTTAGTGACTTATTCATCCTAATTCCCTTTAAACTATGAGAAATATTTTGGTGATTTGAAGAATTTTGAAATCAGTCAGGACAAAAAATGGCATTTAGAATTTAAAAAGTAAAAAATTTCATAAACTTATTAATATTAAATGGTACCTGGTTAGCAGTGCTTTTCATATGTCTCTCAAAACTCTACCAAATTATAAATGGAAACAAAATAGGTGGATTTAGTATGCATCAGTATACTAAAAAGTAGAACAGTTTCCAGGAAACTTGGAAGAATTTCTATCACCTATAATGCTTCTGGCATTAGATTAAAATTCACAATATTTGAATCACCAGGCTGTTGCCCAAAAATTGGCTAAAATAGAAACAACACAAAAAATCAAAAAGAATCTACAATCTGTCACCACTCTTTGTCCCTGGGATCTAAAAATCAAGTGGTGGGATGTCTGGGTGACTAGGTGAGTTAAGTGTCTGACTCTTCATTTTGGGTCATATAATGATCTCAGGATGTGAGACTGAACCTTTCATCAGGTTCTGTGCTGGATGCCTGAAGCCTGCTTAGGATTCGGTTTCCCTCTCCCTCTGCCCCTCTGCCACTAAAATTTTTCTTAAAAAAATAAATAAAATAAAATAAAAAAGTAAAATAAAATAAAATAAAAATAAAATTCAAGTGATGTATCAACCAGATAATTAAGCTAGCCATGTCCAGCTGCATAGGTGTTACGTCGTTTCCCACATATGTGCTTTACCTTCCAACTCCTCCCTACAGTATCACTCTTATAATACCAATTAAAAATATCAACTTCCAGAAAATACCTTGGTATATATAGGGTTGTTTAGAGAAGATAGTGATGGAGACCCGACACATAAAGAATGTAGGCTTGAACTTAAGCAAGAAGAACCTTCCTAAAAGGGAATTCTTGGGAATATAAGTGTTTGCTTTCTATCAATGCTCTTTAGAGTCAAGGAGGCAAGAAATGAAGAAATGAGTAAAAAATGCAAAATCAATTCCCATGAGACTTCACTAGCTAGCATCTGCTTAGATGCTGAGAAGTGACCCAGGAACTAGGCAGCTCTACCCATCCTTTATCTGTGGATCTTAGAAAATTAATGAAACCAAGGGGAATAAACAATGAGTCTAAGTAGACAGTCCTACCTCCAAAGATAAGCAGGAAAAAATGTTTATAAATGAAAACTACAAAATATCATCTTGATGAATCAGAGGGAAAGGCAGTGACTGGTACTGACTTTGACTTAGTTGTACAAGACCAGATTTTTTTTTTTTTTGCCAAGAAAGAAAGTTTAAAAATCTGTTTAGTAACTAAAAGGGATATATGACAATGTACTTTGTATATAATCATAGCATAAAACTGTAAGGAATAAAATGGAGATTAAAAAAACTTAAAATGATATAAAGAAGAAAGAATATATTTATGATCTTAATGGAACCAAAATTTCATTAGCAGCATTGGAAGTACTGAATAGGATTGATGCATTAAAAAGAAAATGAAAAGGAAACATGTAAAAGGTAAACTTGGGAAACTCTCAGAATAAGGAGGTTAGTCAAAAGACAAAAGTAATAAGGGACAAAGTAACTGATAAAAAAGCAAAGTAGCAAAGAGTCATCTTAAGCATCATAGGTCTCTTTGGGGGAAGAAACCAGATAATTATTTTATCAAAGTGTGACTTCTCAGCAAAATCCCAGGCACTGACTACCAGTCACTCTTTATATCCTCTTCCTTTAAAACTGATCTTTTAGAATGCATGAAATCAATAAATCAATAATCAGAAACTTTCATTATAGGAGGTCAGAAAAGCTAGCAATATATTAATACTGATTAATAACAAAATTAAGAATCACTGGTCGATTTTAAATATAGCTTTCTCTGTGCCTTGTGACCTTGAGAAAAACCAGAGTCATCCTAGGATTTACTTCCTCTAACCCTAAAACAAGGCTTGGGGTGATGACCATGGATGGTGGCAATTAATGGATATGGCTTCGGTATATATAGATATATAGATATATATATATATATTAAGTCAGTAAAGTGTCCTGACTCGATCTCAGCTCAGGTTTTAATCTCAGAGTCATGAGTTCAAGTTCTACACTTGGCTTTATGCTGGGTTTGGAACCTACTTAACTCTTCCAGTTTCGGCATTCTAGGATTAGAATTGTATAGAGAAGGTAGAAAAATCAAGAAGAAAAAAAAAATGACTCAATATATAAAAACCCAGTCTTAAAAAAGAAGATAAAAAAGCAACTTCTGAACCTGAAAATCCCATAGGTGTTACTGAAGATACAGTGTGTTTTGAGTAATTCATCAATTTCCTGCCTGATTACTTGGATCATCCCTAGCTGATGTCTACAGTTTCTTCTAGTTCTTGGTATCCAGATGACCCTAAGGAACCATCTAGCCCTTAACTCATACTTCTCTCTTAAGGGTCCAAATTATTTCTATTTTAAAAGTCTACATATTTGCATTTTTTAAATTTTTATTTTATATCCCATCTGGAGTTAGATAATTCTAGACTTCACCAAAATCCACTGTCCCTTTAGCATGCAGGATACCTCCAACAGACTACTGGATTCTAGCATGGTGTGTTTAGTTTGGGAGATTTGGTATGCTCAAGAGTTCCATGACACAAATGAGTATTTCAAGTATCCCAACAGAAACAAATACTTCTATTTCATAGAATTTGTCGCAGCAATTGTGGACAACAATATTGTTCTTCCTATATATTCCCATCAGTAATCACACCACCCTCTACACACTGTTGGTCACAGTGATTTTGTTCTTTTCTGCTTAAAGCTAACTGATGGAGTTCCTTGTTTTAAACTGTTAAAAGAAAAAATAACGTTCTTCAGTATTTATATTTTCTCTAAAACTATAAGGAAACATTAAACATTAAAAGTTTACCCTCACAATTATGTCTGTTTTCAAATTAAAATGTGGGGAACACCTGGGTGGCTCCGTAGTTAAGTGCCTGCCTTCAGCCCAGGGCATGACCCTGGAGCCCGGGATTGAATCCCACATCAGGCTCCCTGCAGGGAGCCTGCTTCTCCCTCTGCCTATGTCTCTATGTCTCTCATGAATAAATAAATAAAATCTTTTTAAAAAATTAAAATGTGGGCCTGTGGTGTCAGAGTACACATTCATTTGCCAAGGTAGCTATCTACTAAGCAATGTTTTTGATGGTAGAAGCAGAAAAAACATAATATCCCTGTTCTGAGGAAAGTGATTTTTAGGAGCTTGGATCTCAAACAGGGCAGAGCATAAAAATAGTCCAGGGAGATTTTTTTTTTTATATAAAAATGCCTGGGAAAGTCATAGCTGAAGTTAGAGTAGAACTGATGTTTTATAAGTAAAAGTAGGAATATGCTTTCTGTATGGAAAGAGAGTAGATTTGGGGAACATGCAATAAGGTATCCTCTTTCAAGGGGTTGAGCCCTCCCTGTTCCTTGGTATGGCAAGGCTCAGGGAGCAGAGAGGAACACTATACTGAGATAATATATTGGCATAACAGGAAAACACCAGGTCTGTATAACTAAGGCTTTTAAGCTCATTCAGTGAGTTACATGATCTTTAAATAGGAACTTCAACATAGCAAGAAAGGCAGAGGTAGCCCTCCAAAGTGACAGCAGCAGTTGAACTTCAAAGCAAATTAGGAGAGCATATATATAGGCTACTGGGCAAAAAGAAAAAAAAAAGTCAAGTAGTAAATATTTCATTTGCTACCTTTTACTTTCTTCCAACTCATGCACTCTCTAGGCAATGGTTCTTTGGACTAATTTTTAAATATTTTAATATATATATATTATTTTATTTTTCTCCCACAGAGTTACCTTCCTTTTCTCCTTTCTCTTTTCTCTTTTCTCTTTCTTTCCTTTTCTTTTTTCTTTTTTCTTTTTTCTTTCTTTCTTTCTTTCTTTCTTTCTCTCTTTCTTTCTTTCTTCTTTCTTTCTCTCTTTCTTTCTTTCCTTTTCTTTCTTTGGTGAAAACACTAAAGGTCTATCCTCTTAGCAAATTCCAAGTATAACAAGATGGTATTGTTAACTATTGTCACACTGCTGTATATCAGATCCCCAGAATTTATTTGTCTTGCATCACTGAACCTTTGTACCTTTAATCCCTCCTTATGTAATGATCTAGAGCATCTTCTTCCAGTTAGGCTGTGTGGGCCTGGGAATCTGCGTTCTGTTTTCTCAGCTATAAACTAGAGATCATAATACAAAAAAATAATATGGTTGTAAAGAATAAATAATATTGTATCATTAAAAGCAGTTACACAGTGTCTGGCACATACTCAACACCCAATAAATAACTAGTTGTTATTGCTACTGTACTTTGACAAAAGTAATGCCCAGAAATATTGACTGACCTGCCCAAGGTCATACAGTCTAGTGAAGTGAAAATCAATTTTCATTCAATAAAAAAGAGAAAAAAGGTAGGTAGTTTAAATTTTTTGGAGAATATGTATTGCTTACGATATTCACAATGGTTTTAGAAATAAGGCATGAGAGGAATTATGTTCTCACTTGTATAGGTGAAAACATGGCAACTTCAAAAAGTCAAATGACTTGCTTACCATACCGACCAGAGAAAGAAGTAAAGCTCTGACTTCTGGAGATCTAAACCCTGGTTTGTCAGACATCTGTTTGACATACAGAAAGTCCGCTTCTCCACCTTGATGGCTGATAAGTCCCTTAGAAAATGATACATCTGGTTGGCTCAAAGCCCCAAAGTCATTTAATCATGAGCCTGGGAAGATTATGGAGTCCTTATGCTCCAGGAAGTCATACTTACTTTTCTGAATAATATATATCTTTTTTTTAATGTTTAGAGTATGATAGAATCTTGGTAGAAATAAAATCTAAGGTGTTCAATATTTAAAATAAATATATTTTATCATATGTGTGAGCCACAGGAAAAAAAAATAAAACAATTAGCAGAACAGATAATGGCAGAAAACCAAGTTAACATTCACACTCTTGAGAAAGAGGGAAATGTACACACATACAACTAATTAATATCTGCTTTCTTTTTTCACTTACAAATTGAGTACCATCAGAGACCAGGTAGTTGCGAGCTACCTGCTTTCAGATGCTATCTACAAGCACGTGGTAGTGACAAGTTAATGCCTTGGGTACACAGCCCCAGCAATGAATGCTCAACCTCATTAAAACCAGCATGAGTATTGACAGTATGAAGGAGTATACTGAGGTGTTATCAACTGAAAGTGCAAAATGAGATCAGTTTTTAAATTATTTTTCAGCTACTCCATATGGCCAAACCAAAGAGGAAAGACTTCCATGTCATATACTGAAGGTTTCCTGTATGGAAATGAGAAGCAGAGAAATTTCTGTGAAAGCTGATACCATTCCCCAGGAACTATTTAGACCAAAGAATCAACTGTTTTCTAAACCAAAGACTTAGAACAGTGGTTTAAACCATTTATGTTGATTTGGAGATAAAATGGCAAAACCCTAGAATGAAAGTTGGTTTTAGAAGTCATCTTTATCACCTCATATCAATTATATGAATCCTGGTAAGGTATTCTTATCACAGGATTACCCAAATTTTAGTATTATTATTATTTTCTAGCTCACTCCAACCAAAAGTTGGAAAACTGCACTTGCCAGATTAAATTTACCACAGTGGAGCAGACACTTGTCCCTGCTAACTTTCATTTAGTTAACTCAAGTCCATAGAATAAATCTGATTTCTTAATCACAGGATGAACTTTCATATCCAGTGATGCTTATGGTAACATTTTTAATTCCTTGCTTCTCTAGGTCTGAATTTCTACAACCATATTTCAGGAATTCTAGCTCATAATTCTGATTTGCTTTTTTGCAAACACAATTAACACTAAACTCTGTTACTCAGAATTAGTACAATTCCAGCAACCAGTTAGGATCAGCATAGATTCCTCCCTTTGACCACATCTCCAGGAGTCTATGCTTTTTTCTACTTCAATTAGATTTATTCCTTTAATTTTTCTAATTCATATATAACATGTTAGAAACATAATTCAGTTATTCACACTCATATCTCTATCCTGAGATGAAACAATTCATAAGATCATGGCAACCATTCACAAGTTGGTGATAATTACTTGGAGGTTCATTGTACTACTCTTTCCACTTTTATGTATAATAAGAAAGTTGCACTATAAAAGTTGTATGAAAGATGACATAATCAGAATATCTCATTCTCAGACTATCTGCACTGCCCCAAACTCTCACTTCTCATTTACAACAAAGTAAAACTCATATTTTGATTCACAAGATGTATAGTGCATTAAGGGCATTAATTCATTAGTGATGTTAAAAAAAACATTGACATCTTACATAAGAGAGCATACATTTGATTATCAGCTTAACTCATGCCATTTAGCAAGTCCATTAGTAGTTAAGAAAGAGTAAAATCAAGTTTTGAAAATGATAGTAGAAAACTATAAAATACTCACTAGTAGTGTTAAATAACAATAAAACTTCCACCCAAGCCAGGGAATATGCAGTTTAGTAATATGCACTAGCCATACTATCTTTTGCTTTAGGGTCTACTGCACTATAACACCCATATTTGGATAATTCCAAAATGAGCAAAGTGAAGAGATCCCATGTGTCATTCAAACCCTCTTCTCAAGCAGATGAAGAATCTGAGGTCCAGCAAGATGATAAAGTTTGCCCAAGATGAATATTCAACCACTGAGCCAGGATTCCTGAAACCCAGTGTAATACTCTATTTTCCACATACGTTGTTTTAAATTTCAGTTGTGTGTACATATTATTTCAAAGTTTTTATATACACTTACCAGAGAAATTTCACTTTTTTCTAACTGTATTGCTTATGCTTAATCTCATGTTTAAAATTTTCTTTTCTCCTCTTAATATTCTATTTCTTAGTTACATGTGTTAATAGTTACTATGCTCTTTCTTAAACTTATATTTGTTAACAGTTACTATGCTCATCATTAGTTTAACAGTGGAATATGAGAACTTAAATTCTGATTCTTCAACCTTTTATTTATTTTTTGTTTCTTAGATATACAATATACTGATTCAACATTTCTACATATTGCTTATTATTCATCATAACTGTACTCAGTCTCCTTTATCTATTGCAACCAACACCCACCCTCCTCCCCTCTGGCAATCGCCTGTTTGTTCTCTGTATTTAAAATGCTATTTTTCATTTCTTTTTTTCTTTGTTAGTTTTGTTTCTCAAATTCTACACATGAGTGAAATCAAATGGTATGTCTTTTTCTGATATATTTCATTTAGCATCATATCCTCTAGATCCATCCATGTTGTCACAAATGACAAGATCTCATTCTTTTCTATGGTTCAGTAATATTCCATTTTATGTATATACTTCTTCTTCTCTATCCATTAATTTATGAATGAATACTTAGGCTGTTTCTATATCTTGACATTATAAATAATGCTGCAATGAACACAGGGGTACATTTCTTTGTTGAGTTGTGTTTCAATTTTCTTTGGATTAATACTCAATAATGGAATTACTAGACACATGGTAATTCTATTTTTATTTTTTTGAGGAACTTTCATACTGTTCTCTACAGTGGCTGCATCAATTTGCATTCCCAGTATAAGTGTGTGAGGGTTCCATTGACTCCCTATCCTCAACAATCCTGGTTATTTCTGGTCTTTTTTAGTTTTAGCCATTCTGATTTTTGTGAAGTGG
The DNA here is from genome assembly GCF_905146905.1 of Nyctereutes procyonoides. Taxonomy (NCBI): domain Eukaryota; kingdom Metazoa; phylum Chordata; class Mammalia; order Carnivora; family Canidae; genus Nyctereutes; species Nyctereutes procyonoides. The sequence goes on along the minus strand of NW_026575030.1, from coordinate 4,963,974 downwards.
TATTTCATTGTGATTTTCATTTCCCTGATGATTAGGATATTGAGCATCTTTTCATGTCTCTGTTGGCCATTTGTATGTTTCCTTTGGAAAAATGTCTATTCAGGTCCTCTGCCCATTTTAATTGAATTATTATTTGATTAAGTTATTTGATTATTTAATCAATTTTTTTTTCAGTATTGAGTTGTATAAATTCTTTCTGCATTTTCGATATTAACTCTACATTTGGGATATATCATTCGTAAGTATCTTCCCCATTCAGTAGGTTGCCTTGTTGTTTCATTGAGGTCCTTTGCTATGCAAATAACCTTCTTTTTCAGTGTGGTTTCAGTAGTTTATTTTTGCTTTTGTTCTTTTGCCTGATGAGACATATCTAGAAAAAGATTTCTATTGCAGATGTCAAAGAAATTACTGCTATGTCTTCTTCTAGGAGTTTTATGGTTTCAGGTCTCACATTTAAGTCTTTACTTTAAGGTTCTTTTTGTGTATGTTGTAAGAGAATGATCCAGTTTCATTCTTTTGCATGTATCTGTCCAGTGTTCCCAACATCATTTCTTGGAGAGACTATCTTTTTCTAATACGTATTTTTGTCTCCTTTATTGTAGGTAAATCAACTTCATAAGTGTGGATTTATCTGAGCTCTCTAATCAATGTATTTATTTTTGTGCCAGCGCTGTACTGTTTTAATTATGAAAGCTTTGTAATATATCTCAAAATCTGGGATTGTGATATCTCCAGCTTCTTATTTCTCAAGATTGCTTTGGCTATTCAGTATATTTTGTGGTTCCATACAAATTTTAGTATTATTTATTCCAGTTCTGTGAAAAATGCTGTTGGTATTTTGATAGGCAGTACATTTTTAAAAATATTTTATTTATTTATTCATGAAAGACACAGAGATAGGCAGAGACATAGGTAGAGGGAGACGCAGGCTCCCTGCAGGGAGTCCAATACAGGACTCCATCCCAGGACCCTGGGATCACGCCCTGAGCTAAAGGCAAAGGCAGACACTCAACCACTGAGCCACCCAGGTGCCCCAATAAGGAGTACATTTAATCTGTAGATTGCTTTGGGCAGTATGGACATATTAAAAAAAAAAAAAAACATTTGTTGCTTCAGTCCATGAGCATGGAATTTTGATTTGTTTTTGTCATCTACAATTTCTTTCATCAGTATTTATAGTTGTTGTATTACAGGTCTATCACCTCCTGAGTTAAGTTTATTCCTAGGCAATTCAATCTCTTTGGTACAAATTGTATTTTGTTTTTTAACATTTGTCTTTCTACTACTCCATTATTATTGTATAGAAACGCAACATATTTTTGTATACTAATTTTGTATTGTATAACTTTAATGAATTTATCACTTCTAGTAAGTGTTTTTGATGGAGTCTTCAGGGTTTTCTATGTATAGTAACACATGTCATCTCCAAATAGGGAAAACTTTTCTTCTTCCTTACCAGTTTGGATTTTTTTTTTTTTGTCTGATTGCTGTAGCTAGGACTTGCAGATCCATGTTGAAAAGCTGTGTGAACTTGAAGATATCAATCACCTATTTGCTTTAAACCTCTCTTTGTTTATAAAATGAAAATATTTCTACTTAGGAAAATATAAAATTACATATAATAAGTTAAAAATGCAAATAATGACTCCTGACTACTATTAGAAGCCCCCACCAAGCATGACTTTTATTATTATCATTAACAACAAATTGATGAAGGCAGATTATACAAGTTTATTTTTTGCGTCCCTAAAGTAATTATAATAAAACATATCATGTATTTTTCAGCAAAAACAAAATAACAGGCAAATATGGAAAAGAAATAGAATTAGATCTAGTAAATCTACTCTTACGTGTGAACACAACACATGAACATGCTTGAAACCAAACCACTGCTTGGAAGAAATATTTCAGTTGATTCAATGCTTGTGCTTGAAATGACTTACCATAGAGAATAATGTTAAACAATATTATCTCTAGCAAGTCTTCTCACTAAAGATTTTCTGAAATGTGCCTACATGTTAACACTTGTTTATTCAATACTAAATTATGGAATAGTTTATTGTGTGCTCTGTAAATATCTCAATGGCCCATCCAAACTGACTACATGATCAAGCCCATTAAGTAAAATTAGCCTTAGAAAGAAATGCACCTCTGCACCCACACACATACACACACACAACAGCAGAAAATATGTCTCAAGGAAAGCAAGATGAATTAAAAGCTTAATATGCAAATGTAAGTTGTTATTATGGTTTGCTGCAAGGCTTTTTCTTTTCAGTTACAATCAATGATACAAAATGATTACATTTTCTGAAAATCACCTAAGAATTCTAATCAAATTCAGTCAGATATTAGTCAAAGGAAATCTTCACTTAGTATTGGGTCTTTCCTTTAAAACACTTTTCATTAAACTGTCAATGTGGTGTTTTTTTTTTTAATTTGTAAGCATTACTAAATGTTAATTTAATGACAGCACAAAAAATTCATGAGACTCTTTTTTCTATTGAACATTGCACATGAAGGCTGGATTCCAGCCAGAGCTCATTACTGATTTTGAATTGCAAAGAAGCGAAGAAAACCTCTTTGTGTCTCAATTTACTTATCTATAACACAAAATTAATGCCACTTTGACTTCCAAGGTAAGTTTTTCAAAGAAAAACTTGCAAATAAATGAAATGTGGAAATATCCTGGAAAAGTGGGAAAGTATATGTAAATTTGAGTATACTATAAACTTTAAGGTGAACTTCCTTTTAATTCTAAAAAAATAAAATAGCTAAAAATCATCAGAGCAGCTTCAAATTCCTCTGTTTCAAAATGATTTAATAAAAAAATATTAAATCTAATAGTATTTAAAGTATAACAAGTGGGGTAAAATGATAATATTAATATTTTAATTATATGCCAATACTGAATTGATCAACTTCTTCACCATTAATTTTAAACACTACACACACACACACACACACACACACAAAGCATTACTCTTCATTAATCCTATATATTATGCTAATCTCTATGAAACTGTCACAACACAGCCTTATTCTCCCAGTGATGTCCTCTCTTTTCTCCTGTGCTTATCTGCCCTCTACATGGACACTGGACTTCATCTCTTCTGTAAACATTATTCCAGTTAATCTTAAATCAAACTAATCTCTTAGTTCCAACTGTTTCATGTGTTTATATAAGTAGTAATGCAGAAACTTATCATAGAATTTTCATATACTTTCTAAATCTTCTAGGTACCTTAATTATATTTTATTTCTTGTAACCTTGTCAGTGATACATGTATATATTAGTATGACTATTAACACATATAAGTGAAGACTATATCAAATAAAGTGAGGCAAAAAGAACAAAAAATTGTTCAAAAACCAAAATGTGCTAGTGTGTATCCTCCATCATATCTGAGAGAGAGGTGTGGGATGTGCAGATTTATTTTAGATTATGGAGAAAAAAGGTGAATCAAACCTCATCATAGTTTGTACTGAGTATTTCTCATAAATCTCATTATCTCTACTTTCAGCCCAATAGCAGCCTTGGATGACTAATTTCACGTCTTTAAACCCCAGTTATCAGAAAATATACTGTACACAATGGGGAAAGAACCTTAATATTCATAATTTCCTAGGGCAAAAAGGACTACATTTATTCATCCTTATGCCCTTGTATCTACAAGAATTGTTGGCTATGCTCCATGAATATGTCTTAAACATGTGAAAGGACAGATGGACAAATTAGTGGAAAGATATATGTCTATGTCAAAATGTCTATTAGTCTACATTTGTGTTGACAAACTCAGTCTTTGGGCCTACAAAGCCAAGACTAACCACAATTGTGAGAAATGCACTATGACTATGACTATTTATTTTATCACAACCCTTTCAAATGTCCACAGATCCCACTTGAAATATACAAAAACCTATGCAGGGCAAATAGTTGAAACTCAATAATACTTGTTGACGAACTTAAAACATAACTGTTTCATCCTACTTAGACTTTTTCCCTCCTTCTTTTATGAATTGAAATACAGTTCTCTTAAAGTCTGGTTTCTATTTCCAACTCCATTTAAATTCTCTAAAGTAATTATTGTATTTCTAAAACATAGAAATATTGTCTTCCTGAATTTCTTCCCCCTGAAATGTTAACACTGGATTTTATGGGTAAACTCTTACCTCTATTCCTTCTCAATGTTTAGTATAAATTATGTCATTTTAAGGTAAGCTGGAATCTTAAAAATATTTCCTTAAAAAAGCTATTTATATTTAAATTTCAAATAAAAATTTGAATACTTGTAGTTAGTATATAAGGTCACCATAGTATGATTTTTTATAGCAAATATTTTATTTTTTACTTCAAGTGCCCTAATGTAGATTAATTTAAAATTTATGACATATAAATCATATAGTGATAAGGAAAATATTTTTGGTGATTTAGAGATTAGAAATTATCTTAATGGCATACTTTTCTAAGTACTTATTTAATTTTGGAAGGAAATGGTCTACTCTTGATGATAAGTTGTTTTGACATATGTTACTGTTAAAATTAAAAAAAAAAAAACATTGGCCAAGAAACAATTAATTATATTTTAACCTAATTTTTCAGTTATCTGAGCTATGAATCAGGAACTAGGGATGTCATCATTTTAATCATCCTTTATATGTTTTTATTACTGAGAGAAGAAAAGAACATTAGTAAAATACAGGGACTAGTCTGTCCCAATCTCTTGGGAAATACGGAGTAAAACTGCTATTATAAGAATCCCCACCTGGGGCACCTGGATGGCTCAGTGGTTGAGTGTTTGCCTTTGGCTCAGGTCGTGATCCTGGCATCCTGGGATCAAGTCCTGCATCCTGCTTCTCCCTCTGCCTATGTCTCTGCCTCTCTCTGTGTGTCTCTCATGAATAAATAAATAAAATCTTAAAAAAATACTTCACCCCTGAAGTTAGTCCAGATCTGATCCTGCTGGACTGAAATCATAGGTAGAATCTAACAAAACCAAAACAAATTAATAAGCAAATGAACCCAAAGCAGAATCAGACCCATATATACAGAAAACTGCTGGTTGCCAGAAAGCAGAGGGTGTGGAGGGGAAAATGGGTGAAGAGGAGTGGGAGATGCAAGTTTTTTTCCAGTTACAGAATGAGTAAGTCACAGGAAGAAGAGGCACAGCATTAGGGATATGTCATTGATACTGCAATAGCATTGCATGGTGACAGATGGCAGGTGCACTTGCACGAGCGCAGCATAACATACAGAAATGTCAAATCAGTATGCTGTACACCTGAAACTAATGTAACATCGTGTATCAACTATAATCAAATATTTTTTAAAGGCTGTCCAGCACAGCACTAAGAACATTCTCCTTCTCCCAGGCTTAGTAACAACCCTATGTTCTATCTGTACCTCTCTCTCTCTCATGTTGGTCCTTGTGCAAAAGGAACATAGTCTGTCTTTCATCCTAGGGTTTCAGGGCTGGGGAGCTCTTTTTAGGTCTCCCTAGATGATACTGTATTTCTAGTGTTCTCCTTCACATCTTTAAGGGCTCCACACTCCCCAGCCCCTGTCAGATATCCCTGGCACTCATTTTAGATCATGTCTCTAACTTGTTTTCTTAATTTTTTAAAAAAAATATTTTATTTATTTATTTGAGAGAGGGGGAGAGAACAAGCAAAGGGGAGAGGGAGAGAGAATCTGAAGCAGACTCTGCACTGAGCACAGATCCTGATATGGGACTCAATCTCAAGATCTGAGCTGAAACCAAGAGTCAGATGTTTGACTGAGTCATCCAGGCACCATCTAATTTCTTTTTAAATAATAAATAAGTGCCCTAAACAGTGACAAAATAAATATTTAGTGAGCTGAAAGTATTTACATTTTAGTAAGAATTTTAATAATTTTTATATCTTAAAGAAGTAACAACACATTTGTTGCATATTTGCAAAATACAGACAAAAAAGGAGAAAAAATTAAAAACAGTAACTCATAATCACTCCTTCAGAAAGTTACTTAAGATGTTACCATATATTTTTTTAAGATTTATTTATTTTTTCATGTGAGAGACACAGACTGAGAGGGAGAATAGGCAGAGGGATAAGCAGGCTCCTCACAGGGAGCCCCATGCAGGACTTGATCCCAGATCCTGGGATCACGACCTGAGCTGAAGGCAGGTGCCCAAACACTGAGCTATCCAGGCGTCCCGATATATTATCATATTTAATCCTGATACCATGTTCTTTGCATCTATATTGTGTACATGCATGTAACATAACTATGAATGTACTGTGCACATAATTCTATATGACTGCAATTCTATATTCAACTGTTTTTGCTTCACATTTTATTCTGATCTGTTCTAGATTTTTTCTTTCACAAAATCACTTTATAGCTTTAAAATATTCCATTAAATAGATGGAAAACTAGATGAAGATAAATCATCTAAATATATATCCACTTTTGCACATATACTAATAATATTTTGTCCTTATATATTATATTGTAATAAAAATATAGATTATCCCCTGAAATCTCATAGTCCTGAGTTCAATTCTATCGTTTTGATTGATGGTTATAAATTTTTTTCTGGAAGATAAAAAATAAGACAAAAGACTTAAAATTATGACCGGGAGGGCTGGGAGTGAGAATGTTGTCAGAATTGTAACTAGCCCTCTACCTACAAAAATATCCAAAGCTTCTGTAACACAGTGAATGGATAGACAAAAATTCTAGTATGATAAAAGTGTCAAAAAATAACAAACAAGCTTCATTTGTTTGATTCACCCAATCATCATTAGTTCTCTTATTTATTGATATTATTTCCATCATTTGCTTTATTTTTTTCATGAAGAATACAACAATGGCTTTTCATTTTCTATTCAATATCCCATATACTGTTCATCAGGATGAAACAGGTATTTACAAAGAAATATCCGGTATCTACAGAATCTCTCTCTCTCTCTCTCTCTCTCTCGTTTATTGGAGTTCAATTTGCCAACATATAGCATAACACCCAGTGATGACCCACCAGGTGCCCCCCTCAGTCTACAGAATCTCTAAAAGTGGCTATCAGGATCCTAACCATTTGAAGAGGTATAAGGCTTCAGATCTTCATTTTTTACTTACATATTTTCTTACCTTTTTCTTTTTGCCTTTACCTTTGTTATATTTGCTTTTTATATATTATGTTATTTAACTTTCACTATGCTTTTACATATGGGAACTATCATCCCCAGTTTAAATGAAAACAAAATAAAACAAAACACTAACGTTAGTAGGCTTTAAAAAATTGCTGAGAGGCCCTGGTTTGTCTCATTTTAGTGACTCTCCTGTATCGATATGTCATAATATCACACATAATTTAAAAAAACCCCGATTTACATATCTATTTTGGATATCATCTTGGGAAATGAGTTGAACTTGTTGCAACTGGCAAAAGGGGTTCTTCTGATGTTTTTTGAGAAGTGCATGAATCCTTTCAGCTGGACCTTATAAAGTTGTATTTGACAAGAACTGATAGAGGGATTGGTTGGAGACCTATATGACTAAAAAAGGGGGAGGGCATTTTTTTCTTAATTAGTTATAAAAGTCATATAAATATATTCTTTGGTAAAAAAAAATTTAGAAAAAAATATATAGGCAAAATGAAAAAAAAAAGTCCAAATCCAGCCCTCTGGACACATTCACTGGTACACAATATAGATAGTGTGATATCACATGCCATCAACACTGTTCGGAAGACCTCTTTGTTCACTTTTTATTTCATAAGGCTATCAATAAAAATGCTTATATATCTTTTTTTTTAGTGACCACATAAGGTAAAACATTATATGGATATACCTAGGGAAAGGACATCACTGTAATATTAAATAATTAAAGCAATGAAATCTATAGCAAGGAGATTATTAAAGTAGCTGGCACATATTAGAGATTGAGAATGGTATCTCAGAGCCGAACAATGAAAAACAGTAACTTTTACATTTAAACATAATGAGTAAACCAGGGTCCATCTCTTATCAGCAGTGTTTTCGGATACACTTTTTTGTTGAAGTCTCAGTTTTCTGGGGTTAATAATTTTAACTTTACATGCTATTCATGAAAAATGTATAGAAAGCATCTAGCACAAAACCTAACACAGAAGGCTGTCAATTAATGTTAGGTCTTTCTTTGATGATTGATTGATCATCAAATGTATGTGAAGAGATGAGTAATGTTACCGAAGATGGATTTCCAGGTTTCAAGGTGACATAACTAGGAAGAAGATGCTATAAAAATGGAGATTTCAAGGATATGAACAGATTTGGGGGAAGGCAGTTGTTAAGCTAGCCATGAACATGAGCACCCATCCAAGGCTGCGATGACATTCACAGATATATTAGTTGAGAAACCGCATAATGAACGACATGGCTGTGCTACATCTTAGACATGCCAGGGCCATCTCAACTCCCTCCTTCTCCTTGATCAGTAATGCATTAAGTGTTCCTAGGTGACCTCCAAGAATTAAATGAAGCCTCCAAATGAGCTCAGCTTTGACTCCTTCAAGCCACTTATATAGTAAGATGACCTATGAGACATCTCATAAAGAAAAAGATCGCATTTCACCCTTAGATATAATCTGTGATAATGAGGCCAAGGTTACACATTTTATCCATATAGTTCCCACTGTATTTTCTGGCTATGTGAGGAATATGTAAATAGGCCAAGTATCTAGTGATTGCCAGAAAGGAGATCTGAGTTGGAAAGAGAAATGAATGAGCACAAATCTATTCCTCTACTTGAAAAGCATGAAAAGCAACCTGGTGCACACAATCTACTGACAGTGAGTCAATTTTTTCAGTGGTATTTTTAAAGACTGCATGCACCTGAAAGCTTAAATTTTGTTTAACCTTGTTCAAAAAATTGTTTTTATGTCAAATTATTTTATAAATGTTTAGGCCTTAGGTTTTACTTAGAGTATTATAATAAGGCTGCAGCTTTGTCCTGGGGTATTCTCTCAAGATCCCTTACCAATGATTGGTAAAGAAATTATGAAAACAATGATGAAAATGATTAACTGCAATTATATTATTTCGGTATCTTTTAAAGTGTTAAAATAGAATGTGTGTCCTAGATATTGAAATGTGGCTTAATTTAGTATGCAGTTCACTGCTTAAGTATCTGTCCAGGCCTTTGGCACTTCAATATCAAAGTGTCAGTTATACACAGGAGTAAATGCCTCTTTAAATAGTCCAAGCTCACCTGAGAAGGGAGATGAAGCCCATGATTTTTTGTTGCTTTCCAAAGTCAAAGACTACATTAGTTTCTGCTGTTTGGCCAAAATCATGCTAAATAAAACAGAATGTTCCTGAGCAGTTCAAATCTAATGACCCTGAGTTTCTTCCACAATTTTTATGTCACCTTTGATACAAAATAGAAATGCTAGGAAGTACAAAAATGATTTTAAAATTAAAAGCAGGAGAAAGATTTGTGAGAGGTCCATGCAATATCTGGTAATTATCTACCTCCTTCTTAGCCTTCCTTAGCCATAGCGCTTATTTGAACTAAACATACTGTACATCTAAAGTAATCATAGTGCAAAGCAACAGTACGGCAAGTCTCAAATTTATGAACAATTCAAAATATAAATATACAAATGATTTAATAAAATGCTATCTTGTTTTCTCTATCTATAATACCATCATGTACCATCACCATGATACACACTCATCTTTCAGCCAATTTTAACTGTAACTTGAGTTTATCTAAAAATAATAACACTGGACTTCAATTAAATGCATTCATTCATTTATTCAAATCTTGAGTGCCTGCTGATCTCAAGGAACTGTATCAGTGCTAGGTAAACAAGTATGATTTGGCCTCTGCCCTCACAAACTAAGTTACATTCTTTTTATAGCTTCCACAAATTATCATTTAATTTGCAGGCATAAATGCACTTAATTAGAATATTAGAGAAGAAAGAATGGACTATATGTGAGATGATCTTTATTAGATAAAAAGGCAAAGCTCTTTTTATATGTCATACAAATAATTGACTCCATGCCTTGCAAACAAGCAAAGTTATTATGTCTAAATAAAGTGAAGGGCAAAGATTAACAGCTATCTAACAACAGTGATTAGTATGGTCAGGCAATTTGGAATATTCAAGGAATGGATACATGACTTCCTTTTTACCAATGTATTTCTCATGACTAGATTTTGCAGTAACGTCCCCTATTACTTCACATTAAGACAAACCACAGTCCATGAAGATATTCAGTGGTTTTTATTTTTGGTTGTTTCTTTTTTAATCTAAATGCTTTTTTAGAACTTTTGATAATAAAATCAGAAATAACCCGAGGGAAAGGAGGCAATGTTTTTGCCAAGCCAGAAAAGGACAAAGTGCAGTATATTTCCATGCCACATCCAAGTATTTCAACTTTGCAAAGATTCTTCCTACTTTGTAGCACTGGAGCTTAAAAAGAAAAGCCAAAAAGAGAAAAGAAAACACATCTAATTGCCTAATTTGAAGCACTTGCTTATATAGGCTCCCAAAATCTATACTTCCACAGCAAGAAGAATTATCCAGAGAAATGTTAAGATTTAACCCATGCTTAAAACCACATAATTGGTGATCGTGAAGAATAGCAGAGATAGAACAGTATGTCTAATACTTGGAGAATAATTTGATTGATGATCTATCTTAGGAATTAGTTTTATCTCAGAAGAGCCAAGATATTAATTTCTGATTAAACAGTGTATTGCTACACGTAATTGTTGAAGCACAATGTCAATTAAAATACTAACTAATAAATATCATTATTTGCTTTAATTTTAATTACATGGAACTCAAAATAAATATAGCACATACAAATTTATGCACATACCATTGATCCATCGAGCTTCAGGGTCATGAAGCACAAAATCTCTCCTGAAGAGGTCTTCTAAAGACAATCTAGTTTCTGATGAATTTGTAAGTTCATCTAAAATAAAATAAACCTGAGATTAGGCACTTATCTCATGTTAGTTTTTAAAACTAATGAGTTAAAAAATTTGGAATGTTTTCTTTCAAAGTTATGTTAACTAGAAAACAATACAGTTAAAAAAGAAAACAATACAATTATCTTCATATGGTCTTTGACATTTGAAGCTTTTTGCTTCATGAATTTTTCAAGGTATTATTTGAAATACTATAATTGTCTTCATCTAGCACAAATTTAATAGAGAAACCCCTTGCTATGGAGCAATATATAATATAAAAGCAGTTGAAGAGTTCCTGTTCTGCATTGTACCACACATTTTTCAGGGATTAACCATAATCTAGTCCATTACTTTCTAAAATAACTTTGACATATTCTTCTAATGCTAAATTTGTATTTTTGTTATAAACACTAAAGGTAAGAGAGTTGAAGATCCTGATATAAATGATAAAGAAAACTTCCCAACTCAGAAGTAAGTTTACCAAATAAACAGAGTGAATACCAAGTTCCAGCAAACAATTACCACCAAACAAATACTAAATAGATTTAGGAGTTAAGTATAAGAATTCAAATAATACAAATCCAGGATATTAATGAAAAGCACACATTTATATATGTCCCTGACATAAAAATTAGTTGCACTCCCCTTTTAAACTGAAGAATCTAGGAAGTGTAAGATACTATGGTTAAGTACCAAAATCAGGCATAACAAACATGCTTTTGATACAAGAGGCTATAGAATATTAGCAGTATTTCATTTTCTTTTCAATGGCACTTTTTATTTACTGTATAAAATCATCTTTGTTACCTCTCAGTGCTGACCTTCACTTCGGTTGGAAATAAAATGTCAAAGATATATACTAACCTCATTAGATATTGTTTTTTAAAAGTTCAGCACTTATTGCAGTGGGAGCTTTGTTTCTTCCAGCCAAAAAGCTGGGGTAAAGAATCAATAATTTCAAATGCAATTTCCTTTCACATGAATCAACCACATATTTAACACACAAAATAACTGCTAAGAAACACCTGGAATTTTTTTTTTACTAATGGCGATAATAAGAACTGTATGATCCCAAGGCTAGTATTGGACATTGTGATTATATAGATTTTCCAAACAAAGTGCTCCATTTGATAGTCTGTCACATCAGAATATGAACTTTCTTTATTCATTCAACAAATACTGGACCTTTAGTTTTCAAAATTTTAAATGAAATATTGTAAGTTGCTGGAGACCTATCTATGAGGGTTTCACACTTGCAAAGCAAGAAAGAATATGCCAAATGTCAGAATGAAGATGCAGAGTATTGTAGAAGTTCAAAGAAAGGAAGAGAAGTATCTTGCAAAAGGCATCAGAGAAGGTCTCAGTTATAAATAAAATGACCAGCTCTCATCCATTGCTGGAGTGAATGCAAAGTGCTATAGCAACTCTGGAAGACAGTTAAGTGATTAATCACAATACTAAATATAAAATCCAGCATTTGTGCTTTGTGGCATTTACCCAAATGAGTTGAAAACCTATATCCACATATATGAACATTTATAGCAGCTTTATTCATAACTGTCAAAACTTGGGAAAAAACCAACATGTCCCTCAGGAGGTAAATCAATAAAAAAAAAAACTGTGATATATCCAGATGATGGACTATCATGTAGTGATAAAAAAATAAACTATCAGGGCAGCCCGGGTGGCTCAATGATTTAGTGCCACCTTTGGTCCAGGGCCTGATCCTGGAGACCTGGGATCGAGTCCTACGCCAGGCTCGCTGCATGGAGCCTGCTTCTCCCTCTGCCTGTGTCTCTGCCTCTCTCTCTCTCTCTATCTCTCTCTCTCTCTCTCTCTCACTCTGTGTCTCTCATGAATAAATAAATAAAATTTTTAGAAAAAAAAAGAACTATCAAGGATGAAAACACATGGAGGAAACTCAAATGCCTGTTACTAGGTAAAAGAAGACAATTTGAAAAATGTATACATTGTGATTCCAACTATGTCATATTCTGAAAAAGGCAAACTATGAAGACTCTAAACATATCTGTGGTTGCCAGGGATTGTGGACAGGGTGGGGGAGGGGGAGGAAGAACGGATGGGTGGAGTGCAGAGGATGTCTAGAGCAATAAAACCACACTGTATGATCTATAATGGTGGATACAAGTCATCATACATTTGTCTAAACCAGGGCACCTGGGTGGCTCAGTCAGTTAAGCACCCTATTTTGGATTTCACTTCAGGTCATGATTTTAGGGTCGCAAGATCGATCCCTACATCAGGCTCCACATTCAGCACTGAGTCTGCTTGAGATTATTCCCCCCATCCCTCTGCTCCTCCCCCTGCGCTCTCTCTCAAATAAATAAATAAAATCTTAAAAAAAGAAACCATATATATATATATATATATATATATATATATATACATATATATACACGCACCTATTTTTCTTTAAGATTCTTTTTGTTTCTAAGTAAATTCCACATATTTTATCTACTGTATCTTTTATGATACAGATGCTTACACATATTTTATTACTACCTCTTTTATAATACAAATATAGATATAGATGTTAATATAAAAAATACTTTATAAGGCAAGTACACATACCAAATAATCTTATTTTCAAATAATATTTCAAATTCAAATGATATTTCAAATATTTCAAACATGTTTTCCTTTATATAGGCATTAAAATCATATTTCAACTTACCAAATGGAGAATCTTGTTAAAATTGACTACATATGCACAGTAAATTTGAAAACTTTAACCATTTTGTAATATTGAAGCTTTTCATTCAGAACTATTTATACCAGTCACATTTTATGTACATTTATAATATCACATCTTTTATTTTTCATATAAATCCTTTACTTTTCCTATTAGATTTAATCCTTCTTGTATACAGTTTATCATTACCTTGAACAGAATATTTCTCATTCTTATTTCAATATTAAATATTACATATATATATGTGTAAGTTATTTGCAGTTTCACATGCAGTTGTGAAAAGAGAGAAAATCCTTTACATATTTCATCCAGTTTTTCTTAAGTACATGCAACACCTTGCATAATCAATATCACAAAAAGGAATTAATATTTATACACTCAGAGTTATTTAGAATTTAATTTTACAGGTACTCATTTGTGCATATGTATGGGAGTATGTTTGGTTCTATGCAATTTTATCATATATGACCAGCACCAGTCAAGGTAAAGAGTTCTATCCTGGTGATAGGGACTTTTATTATAGCCTCCCTCCGCAATCACTAGAAAACATTAATCTACTTTCCATCTCTGTTATTTTGTTATTTCAAGAACACTATGTAAAAAGGATAATACAATATGCAACCTTTGGAAATGGGCGTTTTTCACTCAACATCACTCTGAGATCCACCTAAGTTGTTGAGTCTATCAATATTCTGTTTCTTTTTTAGTCCTGGGTAATATTACAGGTATTAATGCACCACAGTTTGTTACACCTTTTATTTGTTGAAGTACATCTGTGTTGTCCTTTGTAGTTTTAAGTTATGACTATTGCTTCTATAAGCATTTTTGACAGGCTTTGTTTGAACATAAATTATTCTTTCCTTGGGATAAATGCCAAAGTGTGCAACTGCTGAGTCATATGGTAAGTATATGTTTAGTTTTGCAAGAAAATGTCAGAGCTTTTTCTGGAGTAGTTCTATCATTTTGCATTTTCAAGAGCAATATATAAATGATCACGTTTCTCTGCATTCTTGCCACAATTTGCTGTATGTGTGTGTGTGTGTGCGCGCGCGCGCGCGTTTTAATTTAGCTATTCTGATATCAATGTCCTGATATACCATTGTGGTTATAATTTACATTTCCCTAATAACTAACAGGAGACTATTTCCCTCATAGTCTCCATCTTGTCTTTTCAAAGGGACTTTTCCAGAGAAAAAGTTTTTTAAATCATTGTGGTCCAGTTTATCAATTTTTCCTTTTATAAATCATACTTTTGCTGTCAAAGCAAAGAATCCTTCACCTATTAGAAGATCCTGAAGATTTTCTATGTGTTTTTCTAACAGGATCATAGTTTTATAATTTACATTTTGAGGCATTTTGAAGTACTTTTTATATGTGGTTTAAAGATTAGTTTGAGATTCATATCTTATTTAAGTTTTATTCTACTAGATGCCCAATTGCTCCAGCATCATTTGTTAAAAAGCATTTAGTTCATCTTAGTGAATTATTCCATTATGTTGGATGTCAAAAACAATGTTGAAAAATAACGGTGCTAATGACACACCTATCCTTTTCTTTTACAATGGCACCATCTTTAATATTTCATTATATGATAAGATATTTTTTCTAGAATTTTGGTAAGGAATGCCTATCATTTATAAGCAATATTTTTTACTCCTATGTCAGAATTTTTATTTGAAATTATTATTATATCATAATGCAATTCCAGATTCTCTCATGTGAACATATTTTTCTTCCTTTAATGTACAAATATAAAAAGTATATAAATGAGACTTCCTATTTCTGGTCAACTTCTATCTTTATAACCAAGCCCAATTGGTCAGGTGAATTATTATTATTGTATACTCTTAGATTAATATGCAAAAAATATTTACTTAAATGTTTATATCTGTGTTGATGAAAAAAATGACACAATCTATTGTTTTTTTCAATTTGTATCATATTGATCGCTAATTATTTTAATATTACAATATATTAAATATATTTTAACTTTTCCTGTGACCTGTAGTAACTTACTTAAAAAAAGACTTTTTCTTTTAACTCAATTGTACCTGGAATTGATTTTAAAGTAAACTCATCAAAGTAATTCAAATTATTGTAGTTAATCTTCCTTTCAAGCAATAATCAGACATGTGTGTATATGTGTGATTCTGACTTCTTTGGTTTCAATCATTACTGAGAGAATGAGCTACATACTTTCATTCCTTTCTTCTTTCCTTTTTCCATTTATTTTTTTTTTTCATTCCTTTCTTTAAAGTTACCTTAGCCGCTGGGCACTATCTCTGAGGTCTCATGAATTTTTCGGTCCTGTAATAAAGACTTCTGCCTACATAGAATGAATAAATAAGCTTCTCATTTAATACCCTCCCAAGTTGGCTTCCATCCTCTATCTCCTGTCTCTTCAAATCTCTTCATAATCTTTTGGGGGTGCTTATCCTTTGCAATTAATCTTCCATTTTCAAAAATGCCTTCCAAACCATATTGGGTACTAGTATTTTCACTCCACAGGGGAAAAAGCCCCAGCAAGATTAAATGTGACAAAGATTAGGTGGATAGTAACAGGCAAGACTGAGGCTGGAACCTCTACCTCTCTGAATTATTAAGCTCTTCTGTCTCTCAAAATAAGTTTTCTCTCATCTTCTTTAAGACTATACCAATTACTCTTCTTAAGAAAAACAATGTACAATTCTATAAACATCATTTTAAGAATATTCTTACTCTTTTTTAGCCACAAGAACCCTTCCCCAAATTGAAATTTGGCTATTCAGCATACCCTCTCCAGACCTTATTAGCATTTCTTTCTGGTCCAACTTGACCAAAAAAATACCATTGCCATTGCCCTTTTCTTTTCTCAGAGTGATGTCACAGCACTCACTAAGAAGTAGAGCTGTTTGTATGTTTTCTACAAGAAAATTACCTGCAACATGTCAGCGAAATTCCAAATTAAACCTCTGCTCACTGTTGGGTGCTATTTCATGTCACCACTTCATGAGCATTCCTCATCACATCCCACCAGCAAACATTTATAACATACTTTAGAACCTAATTACATAGAAACTTAATTTATATTAGAATCATCTGGAGAAATCCTTTATTTTTTTAAAGATTTTATTTATTTATTCACAAGAGACACACAGACAGAGAGGCAGAGACACAGGCAGAGAGAGAGAAGCAGGCCCCATGCAGGAGCCTGATGTGGGACTCGATCCTGGGTCTCCAAGATCAGGTCCTTGGCTGAAGGCGGCGCTAAACCGCTGAGCCACCCGGGCTGCCCAAATCGTTTATTTTTAATCTGGAGAAATCTTATTTGATACATTTTTAACAATTGTCTCTGTATTTTAACATGAAGGCTTTACTTGACAATAAAGAATCACGGACACCATTCATTTATCCCTATACATTTACATTGAACACAAAAAAAGGTATATCAAAGAGAATTGGTAACAGAATGTGAATAATTTTTAGAGATGACCCCCTCACGTAATGTGCCTTTATTATAAATCTTCATAAGAGGAAATTCTGAAACATTACCTATTCCGTAATATAGCAAAATAATACTTAGACTTCATATCCAACCTCTCTTGGAGTGCCCATCTAGGTAGCTCAGCTGGTTACACCCCCAATCTTGGTTTTGGCCCTTTGCTCCCTCTCTAAAATAAGATAAAATAAATAAAAAGCAACTTAAAAAACAAAAAAAAAATAGATATAGAAATCTTGTGATTTTTCCTCCTGTTCCAATAATATGTGCTTGCTTTCTTAAAATTTACATTATGAACTATAAAATTCTTTAACCGGTAATTAGCAAATCTTTATTCATTTCCTAGGTGATAAATTAAGAAACAAAGAGAATTTGGGATTGTGTATCTGATCTCAAATGACATAAATGTTGACATTTGGTCTGTTGTAAGTGTTTCATCATCCCAGTGAAAGAAAAGGATGGGGAAAAATGATGGAAAATAAGAAGGGAACTAATGCTTCAGCTGTTAGATAATAAAAACTTTATGGTCTGTTGACTGGTTAGGAAATATACAAACAACAAATATTTTGCATAGGTCTGGAATTTATCCATGACTATTATACAAAAAGGGGTGGCAGGGGTGTTATCATTTCAACGAATTTTAAAAACTCACCAATGTTTAAAATGGAAATGTGCTACAAGAGTAGTCTACAGTGACACTAAATGTAGAAAATGAGAACAATCTGTAAAATTAGACAGAGATTTAAACATTGCAGTTGGAAATGGAGGTGGTAGTATGGTGGCTATTGGAAGAGAAAAGAGAATCACATGAACAGAAAGGGGAAACAGTTTTGTACCTCTTGCGGGAAATTCTAAGTACTTGATTAGATATTTCTTATTAGTGTGTTAACAGGAAATTATTTCAAATAGGATTTAAATTAAAAGAAATATTTCTGAACCTGCGATGTCAAGAGTAAACTAGATACAAAGTAACACAATTAGTTTCTATAAAGAGAAACCAAGAACTGAAAGTCATAAATTAGTTTTTCTTTGGTTCAATACTAAAGCATTTTCTTTTTTCTTCTAAGATTATGCAGTCAACTTATTTCAAAAGGCCATTTAAAAGCAAGATTGGATTTTTGGAAGAAAGCACGCAAATACCAGTAACAGTCTATGATCTTAAAAGACAGACTAGAGCAGAAAAAAGAACATGTAATGAATTATTTAATGTCAGTTGTAGCACTGAATTCATGTCGCCAAAGCTGAATGTTTTAGCTAAGATTCTGTATTTTGTAACTATTTAATGAATGATTACTCTATTTCCAATTCTTTTTTTAATATAGTTGACCTACAATGTTACATAAGTTTCAGATGTATAACTTAGTGACTTGACAGCCTTATGTATTATTCTATGTTCACAGCAAGTATAGCTACCATCTGTCCCTTTACATCCCTATTACAGTATCATTGACTGTATTCCTTATGCTGTGCTTTTTATTCCTAGGACTTTTTCATACCATAACTAGCGGCCTATTTCTCTCACTCCTCTTTACCTATTTTACCCAACCCCCAGCTCCTCTTTTCCCCTATCCTCTTATGATGTTTGTCATATTGTACATCTCATTAGATTTTTGTGATGCTCTTCATTATTATAACTATAATCATAGGGACCCTTTGCTTAACAAATAACTAGGCTTTTATCAGCAACTATTAGTTATTATAGGTTTTTAGACTTTCACACATGGATATGCACTCACATATATACACACATCAGAGAGGTATCTCATATTTAGTTGCAAAATAACTAGAGACATGTTACCCAATATTTAGTGAAGAATAAGGACTATGAGAGGTGGACATTTTTATAAAGGTGTGGTTGATTGATTTAGAGAAAGCATGAGTAAGCATGCTTACTCTAGAGGGAGTAAGGGAGAGGGAAAGGAAAAATAATCTCAAGCAGACTCCACCCCGACTGTGTGGAGCTGGTTGTAGAGCTTGATCTCACAACCCTGAGATCATGATCTGAGCTGAAATCAAGATTTGGATGCTTAACTGACTGAGCCACCCAGGTGCCCCCCTATTTATTTCTTAAAATAAATGAGCAAATATATGGAAATCATTAGGCAAAACATTTGGTTCACTTAGTCATTATCATTATTTTGATTAAAACACTAAAATATATGTCAATAGCCTTAAATTTTATAATTTCAGAACCACAAAGAAAAGTTTCTTTTTTTTATTCTTCTGGACTTTCCTCCTCTTTCATAGCTGTTTCCTTAAGTCAAGATGTTTCAATATGTATATTCTCAGATTTACCCTACCAGAAGCTCAGTATTGAGTTTCTTCTTATAATTAATGAAAAAAAAAAGGTAAAATGTAAAATTCATTCAAAAGTCTCTTTTTGGAAGAAGGACACTTGACTATGTTGAATCCATAAGGTCAAAAATATGAATCAACAAATAATAAATTTTTATTCTTTTCAATGAAGCAAACTTCAAGCAGCTTGTCACTTAGTATTGCTGTGAACAACCATTCAGCCATTCATGCAAAAGCACAAAAAGAATTAGTGCATCACATAACATCTGTTTTATAGTCCCAGAAAACTACCTTTGTTCCTTCTGGAATGCTGGGAATTTACTTCTGTATCTCTTTCTTTGCCTTTTCTTACTTCAATATCTTGTGGCAATATCTAAGTTTCTTGAACAAAGAGGTCAGTTAATTCCTCATCATTTCTTTCACCTAGAACTACTCTTGATTGAGATTAACCCAATATCTTATAAAGTCTACTAATATATACTCTTCTAATTGAATGTATTCCCTAAATCAGATTATCTTCCACTGAACATTTGTTCCTTCTTAAGTGTATTTCTCAAATGGCTTTCACACTGAAAGCCATATTTTAATTATAAAAAATGCATATTAAAAATAAGCTATGTGAAAAGCTACCAAAATATGAGCAAAGCTGTGTCTATACTAAATAGAATTGAACAGGACAGCTGGCAAAAAAGTTATTCTGTATTTATTTATGTGCCTCCTTCTTCCCCTTTCCCATACTGCCCCTTTTTCACCATACATGGGGAGAGTTTTTAGGAATTTTATATTGACTATGAAATAATGAAATATGGATTCCATGAAATTTACCTCCAATGATACTTTCATCTTCTCTAAGGTCCTCCCTCCCCCCACACACATACACAATTATGGACCTATTCTCCCATTCTCTATCCTCAAAGAAGGATAACCAATAATGCTGAGTTCAATAGTCATTGGAGCTAGAAGGTCATATGCAAGTTCTAGTTCAACCCTTACTAGCATATATGCCCATGACACTATCACTTAGTCTACTTAGGTACCAGTTTTCTCCTGTAGAGAGAAAAGCCTGGACCAAATTACACCACTGCCAGCTATCTTCTAGAAACTCCTATAAGCTCTCTCAGGACAGAAATCAGAAGAGGAAGGACCGGGGTTATGTGGTCAGAACTCCACAGTCAGAACAGCTCTGCTTTAATATATTTTTGGCTTCTCCATATAAAATTATATTGGAAATACTATGCACACACACTGGCATGCACATACACACACATACACACATGATGGCCTATGAAGTAGCTTGCATCTCTAAAATCCCCCTGGTTTCCACTGTATTTTGTACAACCTTCTCCTTGTTTTCAGCAGACTCTAAGTGCTCATCAAATAAAGAATGTATTTTCAGGTTCTGAAGGACTTATTAAGTTCCACCTCAAACTTGTCATCTCTTGAATAAATAAATCAAGAGCTTTAGAATTTACTCATAGGTTTAATTAGTCAAATTAGTCGATTATTCAAAATGCTAATCATTCTGAAACCTCTTTTTGAGACCTTTTTCAAATTAACATCTCCTGAATTTGAGTAGAAAAGTTAAATATGAGAACTGCACATGCACAAAGGCTTTTCACATTGTGAGAAAATTATGCAATGATGCAGACACATGCAGGCACACTTTGTAGTTATGTCTTTTTTCTTATTTTTTTTTAACCTTAAAGTGCTCTGGTTCTACTTTGAGCCTTTGAGTTCTTCTACAACTTAGTTTAAGTTCCTCCCTCCGGTATACCGTTTGTTTCAATTACGTTACCCTGAGCAAATTTTTGTTTCCTACCCTTATTATTCTAAAGCCCAGGTTTGCAGTGTATAGCTCTTGAACAACTATTGAAAACTTTTTTTTAACATTTTATTTTTAAGCAGTCTCTACACCAAACATGGGGCTTGAACTCACAATCCTGAGATTAAGAGTCACATGTTCTACCGAATGAGCCAACCAGGTGCACCCCCCGCAAACTCTTCTAGTGAGACTTTTAAGTAGTGTACCATCAGTGATGTTAACTATGTTTTTGTTTTGTTTTTATGTTGTACAATAAAGCCCACCAACAATTAGAAAATTAGCATAATGCAGTGAACCAATATTTTGCAAATGGCCAAGGCACAATATTACAGAATCACACATAGGTAAGAGATCTTTTTAAAAAGGTGGACCTGTTGGTTTTAATGTAGCAAAGTACTGATAGTTCACTGACATATTTTCAGATTCCACATGGCAACTAGTTTGAGAATAAATCACTTGCTAAGTTTATAAGGAGGATTAAGGAAGGACAATTACATGAAAAAGCCATCAAAACACATCTTCCATTTCTAACTACATAAAATTATGAGACTATGATTCTTTCATACATATCAACCAAAACAACCTACTGCAAAAGAATTAACACAGGAGCACATATGAGAGTTCTGATATCCTCTATTTATCTAGACATTAAATAGATTTGCAAACAATATATAAAATAATGTTGTTTGCACTTCATTTTTCTTTTGAAAAATATCACTATTTTATTACAAGTTATGTATATTTACACATATAGTTTTATTATTGTCATTTTAAGTGATTAAGAAACATTTTAGAAAAAGTCTTGGTGGGATCCCTGGGTGGCGCAGCGGTTTGGCGCCTGCCTTTGGCCCAGGGCGCGATCCTGGAGATCTGGAATCGAATCCCACGTCGGGCTCCCGGTGCATGGAGCCTGCTACTCCCTCTGCCTATGTCTATGCCTCTCCCTCTCTCTCTCTCTCTCTCTCTGTGTGTGACTATCATAGATAAATAAAAAAAAAAGAAAAAGTCTTGGAAATTATATTTTAATTTCTAATCCAGTAAATGAGGACAGATACAACTGATATGCCCAAAAACTATTTTTGGGGTTTTCAAAATCTGTTAGAATATCCTACACTAAGCTCTACTGTATATACATCATTGTGTATTTTATTATTTTTATATTTCAAACTGCTAAATTTATAGTAAATAATATTCTGGTCTCTATACGTGTGGATTTTATTTTTGACAACATCATCATTTATTTCATCAGATTTGTTTCATCAGATTTAATGATCATACTCAATTATTATTATATTCCTTCTCATGAACTTTCACAAAATACTTCTGTTACATTCTCTACTTTTTAATTCAAGAGTGAATAATCGGATAAATCTGTCACTGGTCAGATTTTACTGGAAACCCAGTATGAACTGATTATAAATATTATGCATGGTATTATAAGCATAGGGAATTGTGTAGATGGTAAAGACATAAATCCAATGCTTGAGGTTTCAAATATAATAAAGAATTCATGTTAATCACAGACAGAGGCACATGCAAATTACATCAGCAAAGTTTGTCAGATATCAGAGTAATATCAATGAACATGGAGGCATAGGCAGCTCCAAGAGACTGTTTCTCCACAGAAACATCAAAAAGCAAGCAAAACTGTCAGAATAAAATTTGTCAGAACTCTGGAAACCAAGGTTTACAACAATCTAGCAAACACTGACTCAAGAAAAACATAACTTAAAAATAGTAGAAAAGCTTTGTGCCACTTTTATTTGCCATTACTCCAATCCCCTCCCTGATCAGTGGTGATCTTCAAGTCAACAGCCTACATTTAAAGAATGGGACCCTGGTCCCTGGGCTCTGGAGGAAGCAGAATAGACTTTATCTCAAAAAAACTTGTGTTTGCCTTCTCTTTCCTATCTGGGGCTACCAAAAGGACTGTCATGAGGCACTTATTTTTCTGAACACCTGACCCAGAATACTCTGCAAAGAAAATCAGTAGATATTCTGAAAAAACATTGCAAGGCAAATGAAACAGCCACTTGGAAAATAAAGGTATAGTAAGGCATAAAATAGAGCACTTAAGCTTGAAATGAAAAGCTGAGGAGAGCTTTTCTTTGAGAAATTAGGCATCCAAAGTGCCTACATATATACCTGGAAATTCAGAAAACCACATACATGCCCAGACCAGGTTGCATGTTCAGAAAAGAACTGAGAAGACCCTAAGTTTTCACTTCTAGCTGAACTTCAGGCTTAGTGAAAACAGGAAGTGAAGGCTAGGGCAGGGTTGCCAATTCCCTGGCTAAGTAGTAAACAAGTGCCTCAGCACAGAACTCATCTGAAAAAAAATGGGAGTGTTTGTTGGTCCTAACATTCAAGGAATTCTTTGCAAAAACACTAACTGAATGCAAGCTAAAGGAAAAGAAACTTCAGAGATGACACATGACAAAAAATTATGTTTCAAGATACATCAGAAAAGTCAACTAAACAACAACAGAAACAACTTTAGCTTACAACAAACAACAAAAAGCATGCTCTAAAGAGGAAGAAGAATCCAATAGCAAGGGATCCATATTGCTGCATTCAAAATGTACAGTTTTCAATACAAAATTTAAAGCATGGAAAGAATCAAGACGTTATGGTCTACTGACAGAAGAGATAAACAGAAACTGCCATTGAGGAAGCACAGGCAAGTTACTTATTAGACAAAGACTTTAAATCAACTGACTTAAATATACTCACAGAACTAAAGGAAATCACAAAGAGTTTAAGGAAACCATGAGAACAGCAAAGAATAACATTAAAGAGATAGCTTATTTTAAAAGATTTTATTTATTTATTCACAAGAGACACACACAGAAAGAGAGGCAGAGACACAGGCAGAATGAGAAGCAGGCTCCCTGTGGGGAGCCTGATGCAGGACTCGATCCCAGGACCCTGGGATCACGATCTGAGCCGAAGGCTAATGCTCAACCACTGAGCTACCCAGGCACTCAGAGATAGATTAAACAATCTACATATGTTCTAGAGCTAAAATGTACTACAATGGGAAATAAAATTCACTAGAAGGTCCAAATAGATTTGAAGAGACAGAAAAAAAAAAAAAAAACAATGAATTAGAATTTAGGTTAACTGAAATCACCTGCCTTGGGGAACAAAAAGAGGAAAATAGAAAGAAAAACAAAACCTAAGAGACATGTTTAATATCATTAAGCATATTAACATATGAGCAAAGGAAGTTCCAAAGGAAAAGAAAAGAAAGGACAGGAAAAAAAATATTTGAAGAACTACTGGCCAAACATCTGCAATCTTGACAAAAGACATGCATTTACAGGTCAAGAAGCTCAAAAATATCCAAGAAGGATAAACACAGAGAAAACCAGGCTGAGAAACATTGTAATCAAATTGCCACAAGCTAAGGACAAATATACAATCTTGAAAGCAACAAGAGACAATCAACCTAGAGTTAGGGAATCTTTAATATGTTTAAGAGCAGATTTCTTATAAAAAACTATGAGGCCAGAAGAAGATGAATGGTATTATAAAAGTGCTGTAAGAAAAAAGCTGTCAACCAAAAATTCTATATTCAGCAAAACCATCCTTCAAAATTGAAGGAGAAACTAAAACATTCCAAGATTAACAAAAGTAGAGAAGCTTTGTTACAAGTAAGTCTGGTCTCTGGCAAACGTTAAAGGGTGTTCTTTGTGATAAAGTAAAATGACAGCAGTAACTTAAAATCAAGTGAAATAAAATTAAGAACTCTAGTAAAAATAACTACACAGGTAAATAGAAAAGCCAGTATTATTATATATTTGGTTTGGGATTCCTCTGTATATTTCTTATATGATTTAAAAGATAAATGCATAAAGAAATAATTAAAAATCTCTATTAAAGGGTGTGCATAATATAGAAGATATAATTTGCAACAAAACTAATATAAGGAAGGGCAAGGTTACATAAAAGCCATTGAAGTTGCACTGGCATCAGTTCAAATTAGGTTGTTATAGAGGAGCCTGGGTCGCTCAGTCAGTTAAGTATCTGACTCTTGATTTTGGCTCAGGTCATGATCTCAAGGCTATGAGATTGATCCCCATGTCAGGCTCTGCACTTAGTAGGGAGTCTGCTTGAGGATTCCCTCTCTCTGCCCTTCCGCTCTCCCTAAAAAACACATACAAAATAAGTTGATGTAAATTTAGGATGTTAATAGTAATACAGTAATCATAAGAAAATCTAACACATATATACACACAAATAGAAAAAAAGAAACTACAAAAATCAATTAAAGACAAAAGAAAGCAGTATCAGAGGACCTTGAGAAACAGAAAAGATACATATAGAAGATAAATGGCAAAATGTTAGAAGTAAATCCTTTATTATAATTACTTTAAATGTAAATTACTTTAAATGTGAATGTAAAGCTAAACTTTTTCTTTTTTTAAAGATTTCATTTATTCACGAGAGACACAGAGAGACAGAAAGGCAGACATAGGCAGAGAGATAAACAGGCTCCTCACAGGGAACCAAATGCAGGACTTGATCCCAGGACCCCAGGATCATGCCCTGAGCCAAAAGCAGATGCTCAGCTGCTGAGCCACCCAGGCATCCTACGTTAAACTCTCTATACAAAAAGAGAATGGCAGAATGGATTTTATATATTTTTAAAAGATATATTCATTTTAGATCCAAAGATACAAATCAGTTGAGGGTGAACAGATGGATAAATATATTCCACAGAAATAGTAACGAAAAGAGAACAGAGGTGACTATATTATAATCGTAGAAAAAAATAAGTTAAAAATTGTTATGAGTCAAATAAAGATATTATGTATTGAAAATCATTGTCCCCGGGATCCCTGGATGGCGCAGGGGTTTGGCGCCTGCCTTTGGCCCAGGGCGCGATCCTGGAGACCCGGGATCGAATCCCACGTTGGGCTCCCAGTGCATGGATCCTGCTTCTCCCTCTGCCTATGTCTCTGCCTCTCTCTCTCTCTCTCTGTGTGTGACTATCATAAATAAAAAATTTAACTGAGATATGTTTAAAAAAAAAAAGAAAATCATTGTCCCCAAAAGATATAGCAAGAATAGTTTTACCTGCACCAAACAACAAAATCACAAATTCTATGAATCCAACATCAATGCAAATGAAGAAATAGGTCTTTGAAAGTATTTGGAGACTTCAATTCCTCACTTTCCAGATGTATGATACATTTAGACTGAAGATTAATAAAAAAAATATAGGACTTGAACAATGCTATTAATAAGGAGACATTTTATATATGTATATGTAGACAGATATACACATACCCATATACACACACACATATATACATGTGTGTATATATTTTATATATAAAACATTCCACCCAAACACAGTAGAATACATTCTTTTCAAGTACATGGAATACTCTCCAAGATACAACATATCTTAATCCACAGAAAAGGTCTCAATAAGTTGAAAATACCAAAATCATTCAAAGTGTCTTCTCTGAATACCCTGGAATGGAGGTAGAAATAAGCAACAGAAAACTAGACAATTCATCTAATTCATCTATATAAATTAAACAACACACTATTAAGAGGAAATGTTTCAAGGAAGACATCACAAGGGAAATTTGGAAATACTTTGGAGCAAATGAAAATGAGAAGGCAGCATATGAAAACTTATGGGATGCAATGAAAGCATTACATAAAGGATTCTTAATAGCTATTAACATGTCCATTAAAAAAGAAAGAAATGAAATCAGTAACTTAGCTTTATCTATAAAGTAGGAAAAAAGAGCAAAAGAATGGAGAGATTCAACAAAATCAAAAGTCGTTTATTTAAAAGGGTAAACAAAATTGACAAACCTTTAGCTAAGAATAAAAAAAGAACATGCAAGTAATAAATCAGATACAAAACTGAGAACATTACCACAAATTTTACAGAAATGAAAAGGATTGCTATAAAATACAATCAACAACTGTATGCCAACAAATTAGATAACCTAGATAAAATGGGCATATTTCTAGAAACACACAAACTACCAGACAGACTTAATAGGAAATAGAAACTCTGTATAGACTTATAACAGGTAACAAAATTTAATTTAAAAGAAAAGAAATTAAATTAGTAATGAAAAACTTTCCAATAAAGAAATATACAGGAGCATATGGCTTTGCTTGTGAATTCTACAAAACATTAAAAAAATTAACACTAATGCTTCTCAAACTCTTCCAAAGACCAAAAAAAGGAGGGAATACTTATTGATTCATTCTATAAAGTTAGAATTATCCTGATCTAAATCTAGATAAAGATAACACAAGAAAAGACCACTTATCAATATTCCTTATAAATATTAAGTGCAAAAATAATGCAATACTAGCAGAGAATGGCAGAATGTTTTCTTGGTTGTTTTTAGTTAATAAGTCAAATCTGTCAGCATATCAAAAAGATTATGCACCATTAAGGACAGAGAATTACCCTAGAAATATTAAGTGTAGCTCAACAAAAGAAAATCAACCAAAATAACAACACATTAATAGAAAAGAGAGAGAGAGAAACACATATTCTTCCCAATTGATGATAAAATGCATTTAGCAAAATCCATCACTCTTTACTTATAAAAGCATTCTTTTAAAAATAATCCAGGAATAGAAGGAAACTTTCTCAACCTGCTCAATAGGTCCTCTATTAAGAACACTAAGACAATAGTCAATGGTGAAAAACTGAAAGCTTTCCTCCTATGATCAGAAATGAGAAAAGGATCTCATTTTCACCACTGCTATTCAACACGGTACTATAATCTAGCCAGAATAATTAGGTAAGATAAAGAAATAAAAGGAAGTGAATTTAGAAAGGAATAAATAAAACTATATTCATAGAAAAGCCGAAAGAATCTTTAATAACTACTAGAGCTAATAAGTGAATTCAGTACAGTTTAAAGGATATACAACCTACACTTGACAATTCGTTGTATTTATATACAACAGTAATGAACAATCCAAAAATAAGGGATACTGAAAAAAAATCAATTATCTTTATTGTAACACTCAAAAGAATAAAATACTTAGAATAAGTTTCACCAAGAGTTAAAGACTTGTCTGTTTAAAACTGAAAAGAAATTCCAGTATTACTGAAGTAAATCATAGACATAAATAAATAGAAGGACAATTTGTGTTTATCACTTGGAAGACTAATACTTCTAAGACAGCAATATTACCCAAAGTGATTCCACATATTCAATGCAACCACTATCAAAACCCCAACTGCCTATTTTTGAAAAAAATAAAAAGCTGATCTTTGCATATGGAATTGCAAGGCGCTCTAAATAGTAAAACAATATTTTAAAAAGTTTGATCATTCATACTTTCTCATTTCAAAACTTACACAAAGCTACAGTAACCAAAACAGTGTGATGCTGGCACAAGGATAGATACATAGAGCAATATATGAAAATTACATATCCTTAAATAAATCCATAGTATATGTGATCCATGATAATCAACAAGGTTGAAAAACCATAAAATGGAAATAGTCTTTTCAACAAATGATGGTAATAGAAATCTAAGTTATATAAAAACTGGAGTTGGTGGGCAGCCTGGGTGGCTCAGTGGTTTAGCGCCACCTTCAGCCCAGGGCCTAATCCTGGAGACCCAGGATCAAGTCCCACGTGGGACTTCCTGCGTGAAGCCTGCTTCTCCCTCTGCCTGTGTTTCTGCCTCTCTCTCTGTGTCTCTCATGAATAAATAAATAAAATATTTAAAAAAGAAAACTGGAGTTGGATTCCTTACCTCACAGCATATAACAAAATTAACCCAAAATCAATCAATGATCTAAAACAGATATGGCAAAACTATAACTCTCTTTTAAAAAAAACATACTGGTTAATCCTTAGGACTTGGATTTAGCAACGGATTCTTAGATATGATAATAAAAGTATGAGCAACAACAGCAAAATAAACTGTACTCCATCCAAATTAAGAAATTTGTGCATCAAAGGTCGCTATCAAAAAAGTGAAGACAATCTACAGAATAGCAGAAAGTATGTGAAAACCATATATCTGGCAGGAGATTATATCCAGAATATAGAACTTGTACAACTCAACAACAGTGAAACCAACAACCCAAATTAAAACATTAGCAAAGGACTTAAATAGATGTTTCTTTAAAGAAGATATACAAATGGCCAATAAGCACATGAGAAGATGCTCAACATCACTAACATTATGGAAATGCAAATATAAGCCAAATGAGATACCACTTCACATCTCTTGGATAACTATCATTAAAAAAATAGTAATATGTGTTGGAGAGAATGTGGAGAAACTAGAATACATGTATATTGCTGTTGGAAATGTGAGATGGTTCCAGTGCTATGCAAAATAGTTTGGCTTTTCCTCAAAAAACATATGATTAAAAAAAAAAAAAAAACTATGATTCTTTAATTCTATTCCTAGTTATATATCCCTAAACATGGAAAAATAGGACTCAAAAAATACAGGTACACACGTTGATAATAGCATTATTCTCAATAGCCAAAAGGCGAAACCAACCCAAATTCCCATCAGTGGATATAAGGATAGACAAATTGTGGTACATAAGTACAATGGAATACTATTTAGCAAGAAAAAGGAATGGAGTACTAAGATCCAACAATATGTATGAACCTCTATAACATTATATCAAGTCAAAGAAGTCAGACACAAAACTTTCACATATTGTTTGGTCACACTTACATGAAATATTTACATAGGCAAATCTGTAGAGTCCAAGAGCAAACTGGTGATTGCCAGGAGAAAGAGGAAAATGGGTATTAACTGGGAGTGACAGGGCATAAGGTTTCTTTTTGGGATGACACAAATACTTTGCAACTAGAGGTAGTGAATGTACTAAATGTACACTTGATCATTACTTTAAAATTTCATGTTTTTAGTAGGCTCCATGTCCAACATGGGGCTTAAACTCATGACCCTGAGATTAAGAGTTGCATGCTCTACTGCCTGGATCAGCCAGGTACTCTGTGAATTGCATTTTAATAAGATGAAAATTGTTCTCAACACAGAGCTTTGAGTCAGAGAATAAAGATAATGAATATGATTGAAAAAGATCAGGTGATCAGAGTAACTAGACTGGTAAATGTTGAACTATATATAAAAAAAGTAAATTTACTGTTCTTCTTCCTTGTTATATAATCACAGGTGATGCCCCAGGAGAAACAAGGTAAGCTCTGAATCTAGGATTGCAGATATGTTATCCCCTATGCAAAAGCAAATTGTGAGACACAAATTTAAGAAAGAGTCTTCTGTATAAATAAAGATGTTTCCCAAGTCTCGTGTAAATGATTCCAGTTTTTCTAGAGTTTATTCAACTGGGCTTTACACTCCGTAGAATAATCTTAGACCAAGAGAAATACTGTGGAAAACAGGCCAAAGCAATGAACGTTCATTGAAATTGTTCCAGCTAAAATTTCATTTTCCAGAACAATAGGAGAAAGTAGGATATTATTTAAAGAGCTATTTAATTAAGGTTTTTATTTGTCTGTTTCTTTCATTTGTTTTTACAGATAGAGTCTCCTCTTACACCTAATGAATGAACTCTAGAATGGGATGCCTTAAGTTACAGTTCAAAGACAAGGAACTGGATGATAAATTTCCTGGAAAATCACTGCATACTAAAATACCCTGTTCCCACAAACACTGGGGACAAATGTATGTTAAAAGCTTTTTTCTTTCTTCCGACAGGAGGACAGGCAGTTGAATTCAACTCCCACTTTTAAGGAAACTTTGATCTCAAGGGTCAAGCTGCCTTGGTTCCCCCCACCCTCGCCCCCGATTTTGAGAGGCCAGGCTCTCATATTTTTTAAATTTATATTTCAAAGAAAAAATATGACAAAATATTTAAAGCTGTACAGTGAAATATAAATAATTTTTGTACAATGTGGTTTAGAAAAGTAAGTGTGTCCTTATATTTTATCATGGGTATATGAGGTTTCAAAAAAACATAATAGCTGAAATAAAAATTCATACAGAATTTATATGCATAATTTTCAATTGCCCACTGCTGCCACTCCTTTCCCATTTATCCTTTACGTTCCTCAGCTTATTCCTTCTCTGTTATACATCCCATTTAAAGAAGACAAAAAATCAACTCACTTACTAAAACTATCAGGGTCAGAATGAAGCAGAGCTCATTTTTTTGACATGTTTCTTATCCATATTTTCCATGGGTGCAATGATATATCTTGCCCTATATTTCAAAGGTTAAGACATGCTAGAGTCAAAAAGCCCTGAAATAGAGATCCAGCTTTTCCATGTTCCAGTTCTGTGACATATAACTTGCTTTATCTTGTACGACTCAACCAAATAATGTAGAATATGCATAAATTAACAGTACCTATTTCACATTATTGGTGTAAGGATACATAAAATAGTGTGTGCAAAGCACTTAGCACAATATCTAACTTGTAATAAGCAGCTAATAAATGTTGCTTATTAAAACAGATTGTTTTCTGACTTATAAAACTGAGCATATTATAATATAAACTAAATCCAGTATTTATCTGATTAGACAACACAAAAAGATGAGAACAAGTAATCAGATTTCACTTAAATGTAAATGTAACTGTAAAGCAAAGACACACAAATATAACACTCCTACTTATTGATGTCAGAGAAAATTATTTTTCATTCAACATGAGAGATAAATCTACTAGGAAAGCAACAATAAGCCATGTTATCCAGGGGGTAACTGTTAGAATCTGTCATTGTTTTCACTTTGGCAACCTGATTATGCCTGGGTAATACTATATTCAAATGGGTTCATCTGTGCTGTTCTTGGAAAAACAAGCAGAGACAATTTAGCTTATGCCTATCAATACAACATATCTCCTTTTTTTAATTCAACAAAATAAAATAAACAATTTGCATCTTGGTTGATGTTGATGTTTACAAGTGAGTAATGCTAATCTTAAAATCTGTAAAACATTATTTCTCTCTCATAAAAGCATTATGGGATGGTTTAATTGTTGCTTTGACATTTTAAAACACAGGTCAGATGCTTAAATGACACCTTTTAAATTGCAGCTGCCAAGAGATTGCTTGCAACATAATATAACATGACATTTTAACTAACTATCACCAGGAGCGATTGTTCTGGTAGAACATAATAGTAATGAGAATAAATTCATTTTGAGTTTTTGCATAACAATAACTAATCAGCTGTCACCATTCCAATAAAATATTTAATTTTATCAAATGCTTTCTAGAAAATTATTTTTTTTTCATAAATAGGAACAGATTAATCTTTTGTAAGCCTCTTTTCAAAGGGTCAAACCATTCTTTATTTAAAAACCTGGTGTGTAAGACAACAGGAAGAAAGAATCCTTTACTTCAAAGTCTTATTTTCAAGCACCTATCAAGACTAGGGCATGAACTCAAGTCAGTCTGATGTGAAGGTCAATGTAATCACTCACTCTGCAATACTTTCTTCACAAATTAGGCACCTCAGTCATCCAAATTCTCCTGGCCTTAGCTGTATTACCTAGAAAACTGCCTTTTCTTTGAGCTGGTGTCTCATGAGGAATAAATGATAGGATGATACACTTTCTTTGAAAAATAGATGGAAGTGGGCATTTCTTCAAAGACCGATACATGTCCTTAAGTATTAGCTTCTAGTTTCTGTTTTATTTTTCTGGATTTAAGGCTGTCAAAATCTCTCTGGTTCCCTCCACTTCCTTAGTTTTAAATCTTGGCTCTAGTGAATGGTTTGAGCATAATTTCATGGATCAAATCCTTACCTGACATAAAGATTTACCTAACTATTAACACCACAGTGGTAATCTCAACATGTGTATTTCTTTCCCAACATGACATCTGAAACTAGTGTAAAATTCTTATTATTAGAAATACTTTTAGAAGTGAAAATAAAGTCATGCATATAGTGAAACTAGACCATCCCTATTAAATTCTTCTTTAAGTGGGATCTAGCAGAGTCCTGATGGCTTACACATGAATGCCGATTACTTATATATGAATGCTTCTTTTCTTTTATACTCTGATAGACCTGCAAAGACCAGCCCAAGATGCTCACCTAAAGAGGGTACTAAAGGATTGGGAAATTGTTGAAGGAGCTAAAGCTAATGATAAAGGCGTAATTTCAGTGCTTTATGATTTTAGTCAGCCATGGTAGTAAATTAATCCAATGATGCTGTTTTGACACTGGATGATCACAGACACCAAAGGGCAACAGGCCACTGTTGCTGAAGATTGGTTACCACACACAGTCCACACCGGTGGCTATCTCAATATGGCAACCAAATTCAAAGCTTAATGAATATTCTTCACCTACTACATTCTAACTCATAAAATATGTCTCTCCTCTCAAAACAGATCAAAATGGATAACTACATTCTGCATGAAATACTTCCAGACCATGACCATTCTCATTCTACATGTTCAGTAAAAATATGAGACTGTAAAGTGAATGCATGGCTATGCAAGACTAGTTTCTAATTTGTAGAGTGTAAGTATTAATCTTATAGTTACATATTCTGAAAATAAATGTGGATGCTCTCTTTAAGCTGATTCAGTTCAAACAAAAAAATATGTAAGCTTGATAAATGCATCTAAATAAGTCTGCCCTTTAATAAAAAAATGAAGTGAATAATTTGTTCTTTTCAAAAATAGTTACTTATTAAAGAAATACTTGAATGGTTAACCCACTCTTCAAAAATAATTAGGACTTCTCTTCACCAGGCAGGGAAGTTGCTGACAATCTTGGAAATTAAGACACCTGTGTCAAATTACTGCTATAATAAAATTTGCAATCAAACCAAAATTACAATGAACATGTGTTTCTCTGGTTATAGGCTTGCATTCCTTAGCACTTACCTCCAAAATGTGTTGCTATTTTGAGCAAAGCAGTTTCTAAATCATTTCTTAGACTAGATAACTTTTTATATGCTTTCTTCCCTCTGCCTCCCCCCCAAAAAAAATCCATTAAATATATTTTCAAAATAGAAGAGACTGTAAGAATTCACCAGATTTAATCTGTTGCTACATTTGTTACCAAAAAATCCATAATTATTGCTATTGTTGTTATTGATATTATATTAGATCATAGATATTTGAACTGTAATAAACTTCAAAAGATCACTAGACTTCATAGTCTACTAAACTAAAGATGTCCTTCTTCAATGAAACACTTGATGTCAAATGAGGTAAGTGATTTGCCTAAGGTTATTTTATAGCTACAAAAAGTATATGGAGGGGAACCAAGGTGGCTCAGTTGGCTAAGTATCCTACACTTGGTTTGGTTTTGGCTCAGATCAGATCATGATCTCAAGGTTGTGAGATCAAGCCCCACATGGGACCACGCAGTCAGCAGGAACCTGCTTTTCCCTCTCCCTCTGCTCCTTCCCATGCTTGCTCTCTCTAATAGATTAATAAATAAAATAATTTTAAAAGGCATATAGATTTCTGACCCCACCCTTATTGGAAGGATTGTTCTAGAGTCAGGCCTTAATCTTCAAGGTCTAGTGTTTTGTTGAAAATTTCTGGATCAGAAGTTTCTCCTTATGACATGGATTCCCCCTTCCTGGTTAAAAGTTTCCATCTGCCTTAGTAGTTCTAAGTTGGCCTTAGAGACTACTGGTGGACAAAGGTAACAACAGAAGGGGGTATAGTATATTATCTTTCTATTTGGAGGTTTTCCTCTGTTGGTCTCTTCCAGTCCAGCTGAGGAGTCTTAAACCTGAGAGTCAGAAGAAGACATGGTGTGGTTAGAGCACTAGAGTCTGACCACAGACATGCAGAGGCACACACACCAGCTAAGTCAAAAGTCTACACTAATGGTCTCGATATATTTTCTAGATTAAGCAATCTCAGGTGTTTTCATATTTCATGAGGGAGTCAAGACTACATACCTTCTAAGAATGCTTCCAGGCTTATGATGTAAGTCTTAGGCTGCAAACAGTCTCCTGGCCTTATTTCACTAAGCTACTCAGTTTGAGCCCACCATGAAGGCCATGTAACCAGGCTGTATTTGCTTGTTCATAACTCAAGTAAACTCCTAACTACTCTCATTACACCTACCTACTTCATCAATTTCTAGAATTTCCTAAGTTTCCACTGGCTTTGAGTTTACACACCAAGAATGCACAATGCAGTTTAACTGTTTCCCTTAGCAACACTTTTTCCACTCCAACATACCAACCTTTATTTTTCATATCATAATATTCTTGAAAAAATAACAGTAAAAACCACAGACCTCTGAACATGTAGCATGCTAAATGCACTTAAACTATAAATCTATATAATTATTTATATGTCCATTCATATGACTAATTCACATGAAATTAAGTCTTTGGGTTTAGGATGTGTGGTCATTATGTGTTTATGTCATTAGGGAAAAGGGATTTGAGGTGATGGATATAAAATAGGAGAAAGCAAGACCAATAACCCATAGCAACTAGAATGTAGTAAGAATTCTATAATTATTTATTGATAAATGAACCAACAGACCACTGAAAGACTCACTCCAGACTAAATATTTAGTTCTTTTCTATCTGCCATAATCCAAAATTGAAATCACAGATATATATTCTGAAGAGACTTTATGTTTTTTCTTAGAAATCTCCCTCAAGTAACACAGGGTTGGGCATTGTGTCTGGTGGTAAGTACTGAATACTAGCAATAATAAAAGGAATAGGAACAGCAGGGCTAGACACTATACCAAACACTTGAATTATTTCATGTCATCTGTCCCTTGTAATAACAGTAGAAATTTGGCACTATGTGTTGTACCCATTTTACAGCTGAATGAAATAATGAACAAGGTTAAATAATTGGCCAATTTCAGAAAACCTGGAAATTATAGATTCAGAACCCAAACCAAGGTGTGTCTTGCCAAAAGTCCTTGTATTAATAAATGAATAAGTGCATAACAAAGTGATTCCGATCATACTCTCTTTTTATATTGGACAACATGGAAATAGCTGGGTAGAGGAAGTTTAATTTAGTCAATGGCCAACTCTATAAGGCCTTGTGATACCAAACACCCAAAAGACCCCAAAGTATTATGATGGCCTCAGAGGGTAACAAGAAAATCTGAGAGAATGAAACAGTGGGAAAAGTTACTATAATCAGATGAAAGAAAGATCAAGAGAAATATACACACGGGCATCAGGGCATCAATTTCTCCATTTGTTTAACAGTCCCCAGTAGAACGCAGTATACCCAAGCCATTCATTTTTTTTAATAATTAAAATAAAATTCCTTAAGCGGAACACTATGTTGAATATATGCTTATCTTCCTTTAACAATGATTCTTGGCATTCTTCAGCAACTTAGAGCCATCACATTGCTCAGTTAGGCTGTATGACAGATGTACATAGGAGACAGTTAAGACAGGGTACCTACAGAGAATGTTGGATAAGTCATTTCTTATCAAGGAAGTTTTTACTTTCTTTCTTTTCTTTTCTTTCCTTCCCTTCTTTCCTTCTTATCTTTTTCTAATTCTCTTTCTCTCCCCTTTCCTTCCTCCTGATTCCCTTAATTTCATATTCAATCTCTTCATGTTAAATCACAATTACAAACTATTTTTGGCAATTTACACATTTTTAAAACAATATTTTTACAGAGATGATACATTTCACAAAGTACCACATTGGAACAATTGATATTGTCATTTGTATAATTAGTCACTATAATTAGTTGACTAACTTTGAAAGAGAGCTATTATTGTTAATCCCATTTTGTTCATAGGAAAATAAGCTTAACCTGTTTAAGGGCTTGTAAATAACAAAAGTGGGGCAAGAACTGAAGTGTAAATACGTATTATTCAACTATAGGCTGTAGCTTCATTATATCAGTTGATATGGGGAATAGCTTAATCCTATCCTAAAAATGACTATTTTTTAGACTCCTGAGTAATCTATGTGTGTCCAGTCTCTGAGAAAGCTAGTTGGGTGGGCGTAGCAGCATGCCAAATGCATTTGTTCCCAGAAGACATTTTGGAGAGTTTTTAAAAGTCAGAAGCCTTTGTCTGTCTTCCAATATTAGCACCTACTAAAGAGCAGTAAAACTTCTGGGTACTGAAATAATCCCCAAAGAAGAATTAAGCCTACTGCTAATTTATATATTAGTGTTAAATTCCTTAATATAAATGACACAGTTTAAAGATCATTGCAAGGGCAATTTGGCGATGTTCTTTAGACAAAGGGGAGACTGGGAATATTAAAATTTTAAGAAAGAAATAGAGGAAACAAGCATGTACAGGCTTAGCTCACTCTCTTTTGATCAAACTCTGTCTCTCAAATGCTCCCTCACCACCCTCATTACACTTGAGCTATCACCTCCATATGGGGACTTCCAGACTCTACTCCCTTATCTTCAATGCACAATAAAAGTCAAAAGTCCCCTGAATTTATTAACCGACTAACATAGTGAGTCTCCAAGCAGCAATGGAGACTAAACATCTCTTTGGCATTCTCAATGTATATATTTTACAATTCATTTTCCAAAAATATTTTACATGAGAGTTGAACCACAAAATTACTGTGCCATTTGCAAAATGTCTGGTTATGCATTTTTTTTATTCCAACCAATGCTAATGTGTCTTAAGATACCACATATGGCTACCCTCTTAAGGCATTTGAATGTGAAATTATCATCCACAATACCATCATAAGAGAGGAATAAAGACAGATTACCTGGGGTTAAGAGGATGACTGACATAGTGATGAGTGAGCATACAACTAAAATCACCAGCAGGGCAATAGCAATTCCCTTCCAGTTTCTCTGTGGAGGGCTGTTACTTCCCAGTTCCTACCGAGATAGAAAAAATAAAAAGGTTCATAATTATACATGCTCCAAAAGAAATGTATTCATAAAGGAATGATTCAGTGCATGGCACAATCGCAGTGTGAAAGCTGATTAGGATCCTTTTCCTCTTCAACAGCTCACTTAAATATTCTAAGGTGCATATATTATAAATGGCTATCTTTTGGGGGGTAATCTCTTTTTTCTAAGAGATAAACCAACAGAGCTTTTTGCCTGCTGTCCAAGATGTAGATGGTGTTAAAATGCATTGACTTTAAACACTAGGACAATAGCCAAAATACTCTGCAACATAATTATGGAAATAAAGTGTACCTACCTACATTTTTTCTTACTACAATAGAACCTACAATAAATATTTAGATACAAATATTTCCTAAGCACTGTGGACTACTTTTCTCACTGGCTAGTGGGGAAAAAGATCTGAGATGGGAAAATCATTCAAAATGCCCCTTGCTGCAGAGCAGGGCACATCTGTCAACACAACGGGTCCTTTTTAAACAGCTCCCCCACCACTCATAAAAATCAACAGGATGTAGTAACTAAATTAAATGAGTGCTTCTATATCAATGGTTGATAGCATCCTCTCCCTAGGCAGCATGCCTAATATTGGCAAGGAGATAAGATTGATGGAGAAGGATAAACTCGAACATCTCTCACAATAGAGTAAAGCTTTTCATTTTTCAGATGATCTGTGTTCTACCCTGTTGACTAGAAATGTGTGAGCATAATTCACCAAAGCAAAGCAAACACCACACTGAATTAAAATGAATGCCAGATTTTCTTTGCAATGAAGTTTAAAAAACACTGAATCTCTCCTTTCTTTCTTCTTACCCCATCTTCCAGCTTCTTTTCCTCCTTCCCAACAAAGTCTTTATTCAAAACTAGCTAAATGATTTGAAGACAAATGAAACAAAACATAAGGGTATCCAGCTCCTTGTGTGTGCACAAATCACTCAACAAGCCATAGAGCAGCCCTGCTTTAAACAAAGATAAATAGAATAGCAAACATTTAATAAATTAGAAATGGATTCCTGTGACTCACAGATTAAAACATTGAGCAAATTTTCATACAGTGATGTTGGCATTCAATTCTGCCATAAACACTTTGGACATACAGAACAAGATCCTAAATAAATGCAAGAAGAGAACATGCATGGAAGGTATTTTGTTCTTTTTGTTCTTGTTTTTCCCTTTCTCAGATCAACTGCTTTGTCTTTCAGTCTGATGAACCAAATCCAGCAGCAGTCAATTCTACTCTCTTTTTAACATAACTGTCTTCATACTTCTTTTTCAGGCTTATTAATGCTCATTATCCAATACCTCTATTTCTCTTGCATTTTGGTTAGAATCTCCATTGATACGTGACCTGTGTAAGTCCACTTAAAAATACGGATATTTATAGTCTAGTACTATAAATGTGTTTTCTCTTCCTTATTATTTTCTTAACGACATTTTCTTTTCTCAAGCTTACTTTATTCTAAGAATACTGCATATAGTACATATAACAAAATATGCATCAATTAACTATTTATTGTTACTGGTAAGGCTTCTGTTCAACAGTAGGCTATAAATAGCTATGTTCTGGGAATTAAAAGTTATAAATGGGTTTGTGACTACGCTGGGGTTGGTGTCCTTAACCTCCACATTGTTCAAGGGTCAAATGCATAAGCAAATACAACTGATGTCTCACTTCAAAAAAAGAATCAAGATAAATTATAATTTTAAATATACTGATTCTGATCTTGATTCCCTGTTCCTTGATATGCAGATGCACATCAACAGACTCTAAACCTAGGGTGAGTGATAGTCCCATAAGGCCAAAGACAAGACCCAGAGACAGTGATAGAGACTTAGGTTTATTGGGGAAACTTACATACAGGAAATCCAGGAATGGCCAACTAGACAAGCATACACTGCAGGGATCTACATGCAGCATGTTTTTATACCACAACAGCTTATCTTAGCAACTATCTGTTGCCTCTCCCTCCCTACATGGCCAGAGCCCTAAAGGAGACCAAAGCCTGCCATCTAGACACTCATTGTTACAAAGGAGATGCTCCTGTTTGGTCAGCCCCAGAGCCTCTGACCTTGAACACTCAACAACATGTTTTTTTGTATATTTTTCTTCATTGGAATATAGAGGGAGGACAGGAGTTTTACAGTCTCAAGATAGTGATTAATGGGGGCAGTCAGGGTATGCTTTCCCAAATTAGTTATCAGCAGGTACCATACACTTGAATACAAGGCAAATTATTAAAGAAATGACTTGAGTATACTTTTCAGTTTTTGAATAAGATGTAACCATGTAATGTCTACCAAATGTTGTCTAACAGTAATAATACTTTAGATATCTTACTATACTGAATACTTTATGATGAAGTTTTGGAATGTAGGTGAAATTTGTGGGGTGAAGGCCAGAGCTGACGACCAAGATAGTAGAATTCTTGAGACATCTTTGACGCAAAATGACGGTTTTATTAAAGCACAGGAATGGACCTGTGGGCAGAAAGAGCTGCTGCCCTGGACCTGTGAGGGGTGGCTGATAATATACCTGGGAGTTGGGAGGGGTTTGGGGATAGCATACTTTCTAAGGAATTTTGGAAGCAAAGTTTCCAGGACCTTGAGGGGGCTAGCTATTGTTGAGGTCATTTATTGCTGTCTAATAAAACCTTAGTCATGAGACCCTTCAGATGTATATCGGTGGGCCATGTGCTCAGAGAATGATTTCCAATACATATCTTGGGGGTAGAGATAAAGGAAATATCTAAAGGAATTTTTATATGTTCAAGTAGACTTACCGGATCCTGGGGGATCAGCTAAGATTGCCTTTTACCCTTAGCAAAGAAGTAACATCAAGACAATTGAATCCATAGAGGAACATCCCTCTGCCTGTTTCAAGGACCTGTCATTGTGCCACCCGTAGCTTCTACTTTGTCCCCAGCTAGCCCTGTGTGTTCCCTCATCACTTTATATTCATAGTATCTCACAATCCTCATAAAAATCAGGTGAGAGGGATGCTTGGGTGGCTCAGTGGTTGAACATCTGCCTTCGATTCAGGGCATGATCCTGGAATACTGGGATGGAGTACCACACTGGGCTCCCTGCATGGAGCCTGCTTTTCCCTCTATTTCTCTGCCCCTTCCCCCGCCTCTCTCTGTGCCTCTCATGAATAAATAAATTACATCTTTTAAAAAAATCAGGTGAGATTACTATTATTTTGATAGATTTGCAGATGAGAAAAATGGGATTCAGAGAGATTAATTAAAAATCCACCGACTGTTCAAATGGAAGATCTCATGGGCCAGTCCATAAACTCTGGATCTTAACCACTTTAATATGTTGTTCTAAAGATAAATATGCCAAGGATAAATGTATGAATCAATAAACAAATCAATGAATTGAAGGTCGATTTGGACCCCAGCATAATAATAGTTGTACTTTATTACTTTTTATTTAACAACATTCACAATTAAATAAAAGCTATTCCAAATTCTGTAATGGTTTCAAATAAATTTATATTTTCCCAGTCATGGCAGACTGAGAAAATACACCATTTTTAAAATGGTAAAACACATTTGAGTAAAAAAACAAAACAAAATAACAACAACAAAAAAACAAAACTTCTGTTCATAAAGTGATGCATGTAAGAATGTGTGCCTCCTTTAAGATGACTCATCAATACCCAAGGTGGCTACACATCTGTTTAGGAACTGCAGACTTTAATGAGCTCCTAATATAATTCCTTCTTTTCTATCCATCTTAGATTCTATTACCATGGCACTATTTCTAAAGCATGGTTTTACTTATGTCACTTTATTCTATAAAATCCTTTAATGTCCCTATACTATCTAAAGAATCAAATGCAAATGAAAGAATTTAGCATAACAATTGTCTATAGCCAAGCTCCAGTTTCCTCATCCAGCTTGATCCCTTTTGAAAAAGAACACAACCCTAAACAGCTCTGATTACCATTTGGCACATATGTCTCAAATGCTTCAACCTTCACATCACCTTCCTTCCTAATTCTTCCCCAACCAATCCCTTTAGCATGCCTCTACTTAGAGGCCCTGCCAATCATTCAACAACCTCTAATGGCTCTCCTCCAGGGAATCTCACCTAATTATGCAACCCAAATATGATTTCCCTTCCTTTGAAAAAAAAAATGCCTAAAATACCAATAGACTGAATCCACCTCTACTACTTAGGAGCTGTGAGATTGCAAAGATGCATTTTTTTTATTTTTTTTGGTTTGTTTTAGCTGAACAAATAGAATAATAATATAATTATTTTTAAATGTGAGTATTAAAACCAATTATTCAACAAAACTCTTCGGTACAATAAGGTTCACATTAAATGAATTGCTTGGAATGTTCTTCCTCAACACACTTAATGTAGATCACTCGCTACATTAAAGTCTCATTTCAAATCCTCTTTCCTGAAATAACATTTCACATCACTTATAACCTCTCACTAGTCGTTCTTTTTTCTTCCAGCATTATCATTTTAGGCATATCACATGTCCTATTTAATCATGTATCTATAATAATATATTAAGCTAGTTAAGTATATATATATATATATATATATATATATATATATACATATATTAAGGCATTTAAATGTTCATTCTATCTTTCTCAGCTCTGCAGAATAGAAACTTCATGGTGTCATTAGGGTAGTTCATCTGCTATATCCCTAGCAGTGTGAACGATATTTGGCACATACTAGGTATGTTATAGATAATTTTTAAATGAATGAATGAATGATAGCAGATATGATAAATATAATGATGATGGTGACAGTGGTTCTGATGATAATGCTTAAAGCTGTATATTAAAGCCATCATATCACTGTCAAAGTCACTATCTGCTTAAAGTAAGAATGACAACTTTAGATTACTTAGACCACTTAACAACCTCTGGTTCTTTTATTATGTGCTTAGAAAATAATTGCCCCATTAATTGAGTAGAATAAATGGAAATCCAAAAGGGGATGGAGGTACAGTACCATTAGTCAAATACATATTAATGGCAAACTTTTAAAATGTACTGACTTGCTAAAGATCAATTTGACTGGGATTATTTTTAGCCTCCTTTATCTGATGCTAGCTTTCCAAAATGCAGTTGCCAATCTTCAAGTTAACTTCCTTTTCAACAAACTTGATAATTTCTATTGCTGTGGGAAGTGGTTCCAATTGACTTTGCATTTCAATGACTTCCTACAAACCAACACCTGAAACCCAATCAAGTGCACATGCCAGGTCCACAGCACAGGTATGGAGCTGTGCAGCAACCTGAGAAAACATACTAAGAAGTTTGCAGTGAGGTATCTGGATGCTCTGGAAGCAGAACAGAGTCAATGCTAGGAAATTTTATTCCCAGGATGGGCTTGAGGGTACCTTCAAAGTCACAAAGACAAACAGGTAATAATCCATATATAAAGCTGCTTATAAATCAGCCCTCCAGGGAGAGATGTATCAGTTGAAAGACCTGTGTACAATTCCAGATAATTTTCAGTGCTGTGATTGTCTAGAGACAATGTTGGTGCTAGAGGGGAACTGGATCTGTAACCTAGCTACTCATTTTGCATCTACCTATCTACTCATCATCTTCCAGAGAAGAGTTAAATTTATAAGACAAGGTTGTCCACTACAAACAGAGTTTATTGAAATCCAAATGCATTTTTTTTATTTGTTCAAGTGCAAAGAAA
This sequence comes from Nyctereutes procyonoides, assembly GCF_905146905.1. Lineage (NCBI taxonomy): Eukaryota > Metazoa > Chordata > Mammalia > Carnivora > Canidae > Nyctereutes > Nyctereutes procyonoides. The sequence goes on along the minus strand of NW_026575030.1, from coordinate 4,920,197 downwards.
AAGGTGCTGGAAATCATAAGCAAAATGCATAAGCAACGAACAGGATTTATATATCATTTCATTTAGTGAAATAAGGGAAAACAGGCAAAATGATTCTATTTTCTTAAAAAAAAATAAAGGTTACCAAAATTTGAGGGCTTTTTAAACCTATAATATTCCACTTGTACTTCCCTTTAGAGAACTGCAATGTATTCACTGCCATATGCACCATGAGAAGAAATATGATCCGTCTATATATTAAAATAGTCTCAAAAAGTGATAACATTTAGAGGAAGATTCAAGGGGAAAAATCATGTTAAATTATGCCTGTAGATTAGATGTGAGTGTATTTTAATAAAAATAGATTTTCTTCTACCACATGTCTACTTTCAGAGAATCATAGAGAAGGTTCTTTAAAATATCTTTACTGCTACTTGAAAAGGTTGAACTTAGATTTCCGGGCTTAGAGTGTTATTATTTAATGCATTGATTCTTAGTTTGGTTCTCAACACAACCATACCAACCATCCAAAAACTCAGGTCTTCACTTTTATTTTATCCCCTAACTGTACTTATTATTTCAAAACCCTCTGATATGTTAAAGTTTTCACAAAAACAGACTGTTAATATTTTTTTAAATGAATTCAGGTAAGTTCCTTAAGTTAAACAAAACAAAACAAAACCATGGACAACACATTCCACCACTTCATTTTTGGTTAAATAGCTCACAAGTTTGGATTATTTTTATTTGAATAATTTTACTTTACACGTGTGTTCAAATTCTCAACTATAAATAGCTTAGAAATAATCCAGACTTTTATACTGAATAATTAGAAAATACCTTAATTAAATTTAAAATACTTTCAAATGTTCTATATTATTTAATGATATTAGAACACAGCATGTTAGAGTTAAGAGTCTTACAGATACCTTGGAAAAATTCCAAAATGGTGAAAAATACTTTTATATCATTCCTAAGAAAGGTTTAAATGAGTTTGGCTTGAAAAACCTTGAGATACAGGGATTCAACAGTTAGCCAATTATCTTTAAACAATCCTATTTAACAAAATATACTGGAATATTTTAGTGTATAAGATATTACACTACATGCAGCTAGGAATACAAATTAAAATAAGAACTGTCCCCAAAGAGCATAAACTCTAATGAAGAGTTTGCTAACCACCAATGTAATATTAGGTTATGCAACTAAAGATAAAGCAGGAAATTACAAATTTTTTGTATGGGAAATGAGGGGAGAAGTTTCGATTTCCTTATTGAAATAAAAAAATTTGCTTTGAACACCCCAATCAGCATTTTGTAAAAAATGAGGTGCTAGTTGTGCTGAGATTATATGACTATGCAAAATCTGGATTGAAAAAAGGAATCACAGGAGTTTTTTAAAGTGTGAAGTGCACATAAAAATACAGACTTAGGTATTTAGGAATTCAACAGAGTGTGCACTTTTCTTTATAGCAAAAATAATTGACAACATTTACAAAATGGAACAGCCCAATAAACAAAATTGTGAGGATTTTTAGGGATCTCCCCCAGAACAGAGGACCATAGACTCTGCCTCCAAGGAACAGATAATTCCTTTACCAATTTATAACATTTTGGAGTGTACTGAAAAAGTAGGAAAAATTTCTAAATTTTATTAAGTTCCTACATTGTCTCAATACTATGTCTAAAAACTATAGCACATAAAGAAATTTTAAAATTTAAATAAATATATATGACAATTTATCAAATAAAATTTTAGTGAATTAGATGCAGAGGCTTAATAAAATAATCATTAAATATTATGAAACATGATCCAATATTAGGAGATACAGCCATAGTTTCCTACAACATATTAAGAATATCAATAAAAACAGAATCATAGAGATGGTGTCTCATTTCTAATTTGCAGTTAATATTTATAATGCCTGCCACTTCTGAAAATTTCCCATTATATTCATGGCCATTCATGATTTTCTCATTCATCATGCTTCTCTGATTAGAGGACTCTATGCTAAGTCTATATTTTTGGTAAATGATCACAAGTTATATATTCTTCAAAATTATGCTTGTTATAGTTTTGTGCTGTCAATGTACATGAAGCAGTGTTGAGTCAGTGCTACTCATAGTGTGAACTACAGACAATACCATTACCATCACCTGGGAGCTTGTTAGATAAGCAAAATAGGATCTTTTATTGCTATTTGCCTTACTTTTTTAAAAATCTGATTTGTTTTTATTTGTTCACCATTAATTTGTTTATGAAAGAACTAGCAATTATCTTAGTAATACTATGACATTTATCTCTCCTCAATAATTATGATGTTGGTGACACACTCCTAGATAGACCACCATTAAATTAAAAAACAAAGATAATGGCTATCATCAATATATTATGTAGTAATAGTTTTAAATTTCTATTATGATTTATGGGTTGCCTGAGTATCTGTGACTCTGGACATGTTTATAATTCAAAACCACAACTTAAAAATATAGCATTTAAAACAAAACAAAATGAAAACAAAAACCCTGATCTGATATGAGAAAGATGGCAAACTAAGAAGCTCCAGGCTCTCATTCTCCCCGCATAAACATCAAGTAAACAACTGCAGACTGGAATAATTTGTGGGCGCTCTTCAAACCAGTTAAGGATCTGCAGCAATTGAGCACAAGTCCAATCAAGACTACATTCAAAAAGGAATTTCATGGCGTTCTTTAATTCCCTACCTTCCTCCTGCCTCCTACATAGTGGAGCATGGTCAAGAGGACATAGCCCAATCCCAGTTTTTTCCCTCAAATGGAAGGAAATCAATGGAACTTGTTTGTACCATCTAGCCTGTCTGTGGGCTACCAGAAGGACTCATTTTTGTCTTGCTTGACTTGGAGATCAGTGAGAATGGCTACATAGATTGGGTCTCAGGTTGGAAGACCTAGAGGGCAGTGATAGTTTCCATGGTGCATGGAAACTATGTGGAACAGACATGCAGAACATGGCAAGAAAAAATGACAGAGGAACATAGTAGAATACCTAAGGCCTCAAGAAAAAAACAGGGATGAAACTTTTGGGGAAATTAAAACATTTAAAAATATCCATATATACAGGGGAATTTGGAGGGAAAATGCACACACAAATGTAAGGAAGACAAATGCTGCATAAAGATCTAAGAAGATCTTGAGCCTTCTCTCTGTAGTAGTTAGTGACCATCTTCCTCTGCACAGAGCCAGACTATAAAGACTGAGAGAGGTGCTAATATTTTCAAATTCCCAATTTTCAGCAAAAGGGATAGAAACAATCAGGGAAAATAGTCCACTGAAAGGAACAAAGCAACTTTTCTGAATTGCACTGTGAAATAACAAAGGCTTCAAAATTACTAGAGAAAGACCTTAAAACAGCTGTCTGAAATATGCTCAAAGAACTAAAGGAAATCAGTATAAGCCAAATATAAATATTAATAAAACTACAGAAATTATTGCTAAAAAATCTAGAAATTCTGGCTTGGAAAAATAATTGAAAAAAACTCATTAAAAGGGTTCAACTCCAGATTCAATCAGCAGAAGAAAAAAAAAAATATCAGTGAAGACTGGTCATTTGAAATTATTAAGTCTGAAGAGCAAAAAGCAAAAAAAAAAAAAAAAAAAAAAGAAAGAAAAGAAAAAAAAGAAAAAAAAGAATGAAGAGAACTGAACAGAAACCAAGGGACTTAATGGATACCACTCAATGAATCAATAAATACATTATGGGAATCTCAGAAGGAGAAGAAAGACAGAAGGGATCAGAAAGCTTATTTAAATAAATAATGACTAAAACTTTCTAGATTTGAGAAAAGACATGCATATCAAAACACAAAAAACAGAAAAGCACAAATGAACTCCAGGCAGAATAAACACAGAGCCCCACATTTAGACATATAATCAAACTACCAAAAGCCAAAGACAAGAAGAGAATCTTGAAAGAATAAAGAGAAAAGGGACTCGTTGCTTACAAGTATCTACAATAAGATTATCAGAGGCTGTCTCAGCAGAAACCTTGCAGGCCAGAGACAGCAGGATGATATATTAAAAGCGCTGAAAGGAAAACAAAAATCAACCAATAATTCTACGTTAAGCAAAACTATCCTTTGAAAAAGAGAAAGACATTAAGATATTCCAGACAAACATAAGGAAGCTTATTGCCACTAGACTTACCCTACCCAAAATGCTAAAGGGAGTCTAATTTGAAATTAAAATGCTGGGCAGTAACTTGAAACCATATGAAAATACAAACTTCTTCCATAATGGTAAATATGAAGACAATTATACAAAAAAAAAAAAAAAAACAGCATTATTGTAATAATGTTGGCTCCTAACTCCACATTTTAGGCTTCCACAGGATCTAAATAATAAAAATATAAAAATAATTATAAGTTTAGGTTATAAATACATAATAAAAAGATGTAATTTATAACACTAATAACCTAGGAAGGATAGTACTATAAAAGACTTTTTGTATGCAACTGATGTTAAGTTGGTATTCATTTAAACTAGACTGTTGTAATTTTTTTTAAGATTTTATTTATTCATGAGAGACACAGAGAGAGAGAGAGGCAGAAACATAGGCAGAGGGAGAAGCAGGCTCCCTACCAGGGGCCCGATGTGGGACTTGATCCCAGGAACCTGGGATCACAACCTGAGCCGAAGGCAGATGCTCAACCACTGAGCCACCCAGGCATCCCCTGTTGTAATTTTTGGATGTTACATATAATCACCATGATAACCACAAAAAAAAAAAATCTTTATAATTTACACAAATGGAAATGAGAAGGGGATCAAAATACCTCAACTAAACACAACTAAACAAATAAAGTAGTAAAAAAGGAAATGAGGTACAAAAAACTATAGGGCATAGAAAAAAACAAACAACAGTAAGTCCTTCCCTGAGTAATTATTTTTAGAGTAAAGGGATCAAGTGCCCTCAATCAAAAACAGATTAGCAAAATGGATAAGAAGGGATACAAAAAGAACAGGATTCAACTATATGCTGTTTACAAAAGACTCTCTTTGGATCTAAGGACACACCTGAGATGAAATCAAAAGGATGAAAAGACATCCCCTGTGAACAGTAACCGAAGAGAAATTAAGGGAGCTATAATAAGTCTGATCCGAAAAGATATTTCCACATTCATGGTCACGGCAGTATTATTCACGATAACCAGAAAGTGGAAGCAACCTGATTGCCCATCAATGGAAAGGAAAACTAAAATATATTATATACATACAATGAAATATTATTCATCCTTAAAGAGAAAGGAAATTCTGACACATGCTACAACACAGATGAACCTTGGAAACATTATTCTAAGTGAAAAAAGACAGTCACAAAAGGTTAAATATAGGATTCCAGTTATACAAGTATTTATAAACGTTACCTAGAACAGTCAGGTTCATAGAGATAGAAATTAGAATGATGCCTACCAGGGGCTGGGGAAGAGGAGGAAAGAAGGAGCTACTGCTAAGTGTATACAGAGTTTTATTCTAAGAAGATAAGAAGTTCTGGAGATGGATAGTGGCGATGGTTGCACAAGAATGTGAATATATTTAATATAGAAATATACATCTTAAAATTATTAAAATGGGAATTTTTGTTATACATATTTTGCCACAGTTTTAAAAATGTAGATAACAGCAGATTCATAATAGCAAGATATGTATTACATTACGTTAGAAAGTTATAGTGTCCAAAGAAAGAAAACCACAAGATTTTACTGGAGGATTTATCACCACTTAAAAGATGAAGGGAATCACTGAATTCCTGGTAAAGAAAATTCAATATGGTAAATATGTTCATTTTTTTAGATTAACCAAAAAATTGAAAGGAATTCCAATAAAAATCCTAACAGAACTCTGTTTTCTTAAACTAATAAAACGATCTTAAAGTTCATATGGAAATATTATCACATGAGAATAGAATAATTTTAAAACAAAGAAAAATAATGACAGAATCGAGATCTTGAAAGGTAAGCTAAATCTGCTCTAAAGAAAAAAAGTGTGACATTAATAAAAGGTTTAGAAACAAAGAAAAACAATGGATAAACACAAACACATAGAATTATTCATTTTTGATAATCCATTTTCTCATTATACCTTCTAGGGTTGGGGTTTCAGACAACATTCAAATTAGATGTCTACACGATCTCTAGAGTGCCAAATCAGACAATTTCTCTGTTTTCTTACATGGCTTCTTAGCAACATTCTCCCTCATCAACCGTTAAATCCTCCCAGGAAAATATTTTCTTGGTTTCTAGGACACCACATTCTCCTGTTTTTGTTTGTTTGTTTTCTGAATCCTCCAGCGTCAAAATTATGGCTACTTCTCCCTTTTCTTTACTGATTTCTTCTCAGACTTAGTTCTAAACTTTAGAATTCCCCAGCTCTTGGCCCTGACTCCTCTCTTTTGCTCTCCATGAACAGTATTTCTAGTGATAGTCCAATTCCACTTTTTCATCATTCAAATTTTCTAGCAATTTTATATGTCAATGTTAAAAAGAAAATGAATGGACAAGCTATTTTTAAAAGAAAAAAAAAACTCGATCTCGAAGTAGGCAGATTGCTACACATTATCACTGTATCCTTCAAGCATCCTATAATTCCTTCTGTAGGGATAACATCTTACGTATCACAATCAGCTGTCACTTAATAGTACTTACTGCTTCTTAACACCGTCCATTAGATTCATGCCATTCACAGTCTGTCACTTTTTTCTACTGCACTGTTGAGGAGAGCTCCATGGTAAGTGAAATACCTATTTTTTTTTGTTGAAGTACCTATTTTGATCAAAGGTTTTACATGTTTTAAATTTGGGATTCTTAGTAGGTTGCTTCTGTTGATCTATTTAGATAGTTCCTTAGCTCAGTGCAGTCCAAGAACCCGCAGTGTAGAGTTGACCTTTAGATGCTCCCCAGCAGGATCTGAAAGCTTATTGTAAATAAAAACTATTCAGTCCCACCCCATACCTTGTGACTCACCATGGCTAGAGCAAGCCCAATAATTTATTTTAACAAGCCTTCCAGATTATTCCATTCTATGCTAAAGTTTGACAAACATTCCCCAAGGTCAGAGCTACGCAAATAATGGTCAGTGTCACCTATGAGATTATAGGAATAAAAATTACTCAGCACTACAGACCTAGTAAGTTTCTGTGGAAAGGCTAAGCAATTGTTATTGCAACAAACCCTCAACAATTCCTGTGCATCTTTCCTTGGCACAGTAAGCCTGAGAAGCTGACCACAGAAATTAAACTCTGAAGTGGTATAGTTTTGGAACTGCTAAAATGATCCATCTTAGTCTCAGAGGAATTTTGTGGAAGCATTAGGACTTAGTGGCTTTGTAGCCAGTACATCAAGATTTCAAACTCCAATTATCTACTTACTCGCTCTAGGAAGCAAAACAAGTTTTAGTCTCAAATGAGTTGTACTTTGTCAGAGATCATTTCATATTTATCTTTGTATCCTCAAGACCTAGTACAGCAGATGGTAAATAGCCAAAAAATATTTAGATTGAAGCACTATGCTCAGATTTATGCTCTAAGAATTAAGAACAGCGTCTTTAATCTTGAGGAATTAAAGACCACATGGAAACTAGGAGCTGAACTAGTTATCTTCATCTGAAATCTAAGGAGAAGAGACATTCCAGGAATGTAGCCATCAACTCATCTCAGGGGCTGAATGTTTGTGGTTCAAGATCACTAAAAGAATCTCAGTGATCTATAAACTGGATCAATAGCCCTAAAGTTCTATGGTTGATTACCCACATGAATTGCTAACAGGTCAAACAATCCGATCCTTGAACCAGATTTCAGGAAATGAGAAGGTTCAGTCTTCCCAAAGTTTTAGTACTTTAACCTCTTGCCTATGCACAGGAAAGAATCTAGTCATTGCTCATAATATTGCATTGCCCCTTGCAGTTTTTTGTACCCATGTTTATGGGATATATGAACGTAACCAATTAAGAAACCATTTGGGGGCTTAATACATAATTTTTATCTTTACTTTGAAGGTCCTTTCCGAATTTAAATTCTTAATTTTTAATACTATTTTAAAACTAATTTTATATTAATGTGTGATATAAAACTAACTTGACAATAGATTATCTATGTCTTATGAGAAATATTCATTGTAGAGGGATGGAAAATAGTAAACCGAGTAGCCTAGTCTGCCTACATTAATAATTACTTGTGTGATTTAAGGTAAAGCTTTCATTTTCTTAGGCACCAAACAGAAATAGCAGTGTATGTCCAAATAATGCAATCGGGAATTATCTGATGCATCAAATATGCCACAAAACCCATTCCCACTTTCCAATCTACCAGATGAGATACAGCCTCACTTTGTTCACACATAAAATAGAGGTGATATTACCAACTTGTATATATTTGTGAGCCCTCCAGGAAATAATGCCAGTGAAAACTGTTCATAAACTATTCAATATGCATCCACTTAAGTTTTGTAATGATCTCTCTCGAATTTGAATAATAAAAAAAAAAAACTATGTGCAATTGTTTGTATTAACTGTCAATGAGTAAGGAAAAGTAGGTCCTTTTGAAACAGACAGTTTTAAGACTACTGTAAAGTCTTAATGAACACATACTAAAAGGACAGTATGGGATAAGGAAGGATCAGGATAAGGAAGGATAAGTATGACCTCAGCCTGTTGCTAAGGTAGAGGTCAATTTATACTGGAGGAAAGACAGAAGGGTGGAAGAAAGAAGAAAAATAAAGGAAGAAGGGAAAAAGGAAGAAAGAAAGGACTCGGGATACGCTCACTGCATTCAAATAAATGACAATTTTGTAGGGAAGGGCAATAGTTTATTAAGCAACAGAGGGGGAAATACAGAAAAAAAAATTCAATACTGTAGTGTTAGATGCTCCATGCAATAGGATTCCAGAGAAGAGGGAGGTCCCTGATGATGCTAGTGTTAGGTATGCTAAAGATCAAATCTATATTGACTCTCCTCTAGTTAAAGAAGACTTTGATTAGGAAGAGCTTAAACATGAAAGACAGAAGAACGTCATCCCAACCTGAGGAAAACCTCATTTCTTGTTCTCTCTTCCAGTTGAACAAGGTGTGTTTAATTTGCAGCCTTTTCTGGGGGTTAGAGATTGCAGTTGTCCAGCAGTCAAATAAGATTCCAAACAAAGGTTAAGAAAATAGTAAAGCCACCGGCAAAATATGAGTGCTTGAAAAGAACCAGTGCAGCCACAGCTTCCAGCTAAGTTCAAAGCCAGCACTATTAATGTGCTCTTCAAACACAGCTGACCTTTAGATGCTGCGGAGCATCTGGGGAAACATTTGGCCCTTCACTATAGCTCCGATGTTAACTAACTGTACTTGTACACCACCATGTCCCAAGCCAAAAACCTTCCCAGCAAGTCAGCACTGGGTCCAATCTGGAAAGCCCTCTCTTCAGGAACAAGTGTCACTTCTCTGTATCCCTTGCCAGAGAAAAAGTCGTTGGCTAGGAAGGATTCACCTCTTTCAGCAGAAATACCTTAGGGTTTTTAAGGAGTCAAAGCCGATATTAAATTGAAATAGTCATATGTGATATTGCTCAAAATTTACTTTTTTGACACTTTTATTTAGTGAACATCTATTACATATGAACTCTGAAAAAAGAAAACATAATAAACTTTGAAAATTAAGCATTCATGTCACTGTAAAACTTTCCAACTCTGCCTGTTTAGTAATAGGAATGGAAACAGCCACTTTTTTCTTTTTTAAAGACAGTATGTGTGTTAAGGACAGCATGTGTGTAGGAGAAAATCTAATTCCCTCTTCACATACAGAAATTTAATATCCTAAAGAGACAGCTATAGCTAAGACATCAATTATACAACTTTTTCTTCAGAAGAAAAAAAAAAAGCAGAAATTAATGAAATGGGGCAGAACAGGAACTAAATGTGCTTTTAATTATTTTTATTGCTTTTGCCATTAAAATGTTAATAAGTATCATATAGGTATTTAAGAAGGAAAGAAATAACAGATTATACTTCCACTGTGGTAATTGATATTCCTATGCTCCTTTTAATTGGAAATGTTAAGGATGTGTGTGCTTTAACTTCTTTACCATCCTGTGTTGATAATAATCAATTCTAACACATATATACTATATATACACACTATTCAATGAAGAAAAGAAGTTAACAGAGATTTGGGCCTTTAATTTAAATCTGCAGTAGGTAGGACCCTGATTATTTTCCAGAAGCCTCCTGGACCAGGAATAATTAAATAAATCCAAGGTGAGTTATACTTTATCTGCATAAGTATGCATTATGCATTATTTGTGCTCTGCTTAAAAGAGGACTTCTCTGGCTGACATTTTTGTATGGATGAGTAAGGCAATTACTTGCCTCAAAGCCAGTCAATGTTTCTATTCATCTCCTGAAGAGAGTCTTCTTTTTCCTTAGTCTTTGTGAATACAGTACCCAGTATCTGCAGCAGTCCTCAGAATGTCCCCTCAGTACCGCTAGTTCAAAATAGACCATCCCCCATTCACTTTCAAAAGAGGTTTGCTCTAAAGGCTCATTTTGCCTGAGTTATTAGGTTATGGGTAGTTTAAATCTATCTTACAGTTTTATATTATTTTGCAGGTCTTATATTTTCATTCTCCAAAAGAAGAGAATAAAATTCTATCAACCTTATGTCTGCATTGGGGAAAAGGAGGTGGGAGTGACAATCACCTGCCAGGAAAAGATAGCTAACTTCATGTCTCTCCCTCTTGTAAAATCATCATCAACATTTTCTGGTGATATCTATTAGCATAAAAAGCAATCTGAGAATTTGGGGCTAATAGTGGTCTCAAACCAATCAGAAGCTTCCCCTCAATAAAATACATCAATGTAAGGATTCCATATTAATAATCACAAAGGATTTAAGCTTACCAACATGAACCTAGCCATTTTTTATATCATTAAGTCTTCCAGAAGAGATAAGAGAAGATAGCTTTAAACTTGTCAAAGAAGAAAAGCTATAAATACTATTTTGGAAGTTCCCTGGAAAAAGTGAAAAAAAAAAAATGTGGGAAGTGCAAGGAGGGAGAGAGAGCAAAACTCTCTTCCAGATGTAAATCTATACTTTTTAATCCAAAAATAAACAAAAGCTGTCTACTAGCATAAGAACGCCATGTGAGCTGAATCTTGTTTGTTCACTGTGTCCATATTGCTAACAGAGCCTGAGGTATAGTAAGATCGCAACGTATATTTGGTAAGCAAATGAAACTCTAAGACCAGAAGCATACTTTCTTCATAAGCCAACCTCCTAATCAATGTATATCTACAATATCACCATGGCCTTTTGGGCCTCTTCAGAATGATTGAATGATGCACCAAGGCTGCACAAGGCACCCTCCCCAGTTGATTCATGGCATCCTCGCTTCTCCCCATGGTAGCACTTATCACATCGCATCTGATTGTCCACTTTCATATGTCTTACCCACTAATATTTTTAATCAATATATATTTAGTGAACTGGATGGGAATGAGTACCATAGAATACACTTTAATAGTGAGATTGAGTGTCTTTCTTTTCAGAAAAGATCTATTTTCTCTTCTCCCCCAGCTGTATTGAGCTATAACTGACATATAGCTATTGTGCAGGATTAAGATACACAAAGTGATGATGTGATGTACTCATAACTGTGAAACAGTTGCCATAGGAGGGTTAACACCTCCATCATCTTATGTAATTGCCATTTCCCTTTTGTGGTGAGATCACTAACAATCTACTCTCAGAAACCTTTACATGTATAATAACGTATTGTTAACTATAATTTATTCATCTTTTAAGTGGAAGGCTGAACCCTTAGCCATCATCTCCTCATTTCCACATTCCCCAGCCCTGGTAACCATCATTCTACTGTGTCTATGAGTGTGGCTTTTTTTTACATTTCACATGTAAATGAAATCATACAATATTTGTCTTTCTCTTTCTGACTTCTCTCACTTAATATAATGCCCTCAAAGTTGATCCGTGTTGTCAAAAAGAGCAAGATTTCCTTCTTTCTCACAGCTGAATAATATTTCATTGTGTGTGTACATCTGAGTATGTATTTTTCAACTTCTTTATCCATTCAAATGTAGACATACATTTAGTTTATTTCCATATCTTGGCTACTGTGAATATGGGAGTACAGATACCTGAGTGCCTGCTTTCATTCCCCCTTGGAAATACACCCAGAAGTTAGATCTTTGCATCACATGGCAGTTATATTTTTATTTTTTGAGGAACTTCCATGTTGTTTCCTACAGTGGCTGCACCAATATACAGTCCTACCAATAGTGCTCTACATTCCCTTTTCTCCACATCCTTGCCCACACAAATTAGCCCTTGTCTTTTTGATTAACAGCCATTCTAACAGGTGGGAATTAACTGCAGTTTGGATTTGCAATGGCCTGAGTGATACTGAGCACCTTTTCATGTACCTATTTATCGTCTCTATATCTTCTAGGAAAAATGTCTATTCAGGTCCCTGTTCATTTTTTAACTGTACTGTTTTTGTTTTTCTTTTGTTATGTTTACTATGGAGTTGTAGGAGTTTCTTATATATTTTAGATGTTAACTTCTTATCAGATATATGGTTTGCAAATATTTTCTATTAAGGAAAGATTTGTTTCTTTTGTTGTTATTCTTCATGTCACAAGACTGCTTATTGCTTATCTCTTTCCTTTGATTTGGCTGTCAGGCAAGATAAACTATTTCTCTCAGCCTAGTTCGTTCCTTCAGTAAGAGCTGAGATTTACAGACATGCATGTTGATTTAGATTTCAGTGATCAAATGTGAACTTTCAGAAGATCACTCAGGATATATGGATCTAGCATAACTGTCCTTCAACTTTCTCTCCTTTTGCTCTTCTTTGTAAAATTCATTTCTGAATTCTCATTCTGCCTATCTCCCAGCATGCTGAATATATGACACTGTTGTGTGTTATTAAGTTCCACAATTTCTGAACAGCTGAATATTTCCCTATATTTTTCCTTATCAGAAGCTTGTCTGCACGCATGATGGTATAGCAAGGAATTGAGGGAGTAAAAGGAAGAAATGCTTTCTTAGAGTTGAATCATAAGAAACAGAACAGGCTCTGTCTACAGAGAAAGATACTCCCTGTACCCTCATAACTGTATCTGGAAAAAGCTGTGTAGCAATAAGGTCAATGCCAACAGTGCCCTTCTGGTTCTTGACCATTCTGATCCCCCAAACACATAAATTTCTATTGAAGACATAAATGTATAAGGAAATATTGGGCTCTATTAAATATTATAGTCATAAAACAAAGTCTCTTTATTCTAATCCCATATTCACCAAGCAACTTCTAGATGTTCACTTAACTTCCTTGAAATACTTACCAACTGGGACATAAAGGTATGACTAGAATGATCTGAATCCTGCAAGCTACAAGGCCATTTTAATTTTATTTCTTAATTTACAAGAGCTCTCTGGTTATTGCCAGTTGTGCCATTGGTTAATGAGAATATGCACTTAAGAAATGGATCAGTTGAATGTGATTATAAACATCAAAGGATCTGTGCCTTAAAATTGAGTGACATACTTGTACCTAGGAGAATCCACCAAAAGAAATGACATGCTATGAGAAACATGGCAAGATGACTTTGCCAAGGGGTAGTCTGAACTTGACAATCACCTGTCTTTCACACTTTCACAATAGACACATTTCCAGGATTAGTCACCATCCTCACACACACTTAGCAAGAGCACATCTTAACACATCATGTAACAATGCTTAGATCCTTAGAAGTAAATGTTTCAGTCTGATACCTCCATATTTAGTAGCTGTAAGAAACAATTTTGGGGAAACAAAAATTATATTGTACCTGTAATCCACTAAGGCTATGCCCCCCGGATTTGGACATACACCACTTTGGATGACACAGCAGCATGGCAAGGATATGGTAAGCTACAGAATCTATTCAAAGCCCATTCACAGAGAATCTATTCTACCTAAACATCTAACACCTGATATGTGGAAGTGTGCTATCTAATTACTAACCTAGAATATGGTATTTTGAAACAAGCATAGATTCAGAATGGAGTAGAAAGCAACGGGTACATGGTATGTTTTAAAGACAAATCATTTAGATTCCAAAGAAATTTCAAGAAGTAGTTTTTTCCCTATGTTTATTACAGCATTGACAATAGCTAGGATATGGAAGCAGACCAAATGCCCATCGATAGATAAATAAATTTATAGTATATAAACACAATGGAATATTACTTGGCCACTAAAAAATTAGATTCTGCCATTTGTGACAATGTGGACAGGCCTAAAAGGTATCACGTTAAGTGAAATAAGTCAGACAGAGAAAAACGAATACCATATTATTTCACTTATACACGGAATCTAAGAAAACAAAATAAAACAATAAACAAAAAGTAGAAATAGGCTCATAAGTACAGAGAACTGGTGGTTGCCAGGAGGAGGAGGTTGGAAGGATGGGCAAGGTGGGTGAAGGGGAGTGAGAGTTACAGGCTTCTACTTATAGAATAAGTAAGTCCCAGGAATGAAAAGTCTTAGTGTATAGAATGTAGCCAATAGCTTCAAAATAATGTTTCATGGTTACAGATGGCAGCTATACTTTGAGCAGAGCATAGGGTACAGACTTGTCAAATCACCATTGTGCACATCAGAAACTAATGTAATTTAGGTATCAAATATACTTCAATTAAAAAAGTATTAGTTTTTATTGAGTTTCTAGGTTTTCTTGTTAATATTTAGCAAGAAAGTGTGAAGAATGCGCTGTAAACTAAGATCAAAAGAGTGTAAACTGTACATTATAAACATAAATATATATAGAAAGTATAATTGTTTTATATGTAGTACATATGCATATAAAAACAAACATAATTTAGTTTTACACATATATGAAGTTTACTACACAAAGGATGTTACGAGGAGGGATTCATTTCTATGGAGGTGAAATTTAGATTCATAAAGGCTTACCACTGAAGAAAACAAGACTAGTAACTAGACACAATGAAGGACTGGGTACACATATGACATTTAAATGGAATAAAGATTTTCTCCAGGAACATTTTACAACAGAAACTGGTGTTGCCTGTCTTGGATAGTTAAAGAAGAATTAGTTATATAAGGGAGTAAGTTTTTTGCTTATAATGCTTTCCAGTTCTGGATTTTTTTTTTATTATGTAAACTTGCAGAAAAGGCAATGAATTTTCTTTGCCTTAAGGTTGGAAAAACGTGATCTACAGTATGTAATGGATTTTTTTGGCAGTACACAGTGGCACAGTGCTATAGATTCATAAAGTCCAGTCACTATCAAGGTCTTGCTCTTGATAAATATGTTGAAAAGTAATGAGTCTACAATGAAGATTCGGTCAGTGACTATTTCATTGTCATAAAAGATCAGCTCTGACATTCCCATGCCTATATAACTCACAAAAGTTTCCAACTATAGTTAATTTCATTTTTATGGATAAATGGGCTTAAGAGTCAACACATCCATCATTTACACAAAGACAGTGACAGAAAACTATATGAATAAATAAAAATATATGGATACAGTGGCCATATAAATTGTTCAGGAAGACAAGTACTATGATATCAGTATACAGCAAGACTGTGCTTCATCCAGTATTTAAAGAGGAAAAACAAAACACACCATTAATTTACCAGCTATTGGAAATTTGTGGTGAGTAAAATTCAATATGTTATGTTGGTTAGTAAAGCTTAAAGTCAGGATTTTTATGTCTTCAAATTTAATAACATTTTACTAATGGCCTTGAATATTTAGTCTGGGGAAGGTTTAAAAAGTGGTATGCGATAAAGAAACAGAGCCTTATCTGCAATCATATAACAACTTTAGCCTTTGCCTTGTGGATTAGAATTGGAAAGATGGGCAGATCAGCATTGATATACCCTGCCTCAGAGACTGTAAAGTGATTTGCCTTATCTTCACCTTTTTTTTTTTTTTTTAGGATTTTATTTATTTACTCATGAGAGACACACACACACAGAGAGGCAGAGACACAGGCAGAGGGAGAAGCAAGCTCCATGCAGGGAGCCTAATGTGAGACTCAATCCCAGGACCCCAGGATCACGCCCTGGGCTGAAGGCGTCGTGTCGCTAAAACTCTGAGCCACCTGGGCTGCCCATCTTCACCTTTTTAAGGGGAAAAAGCAAAGTCTCCCCAACAAGTGATAATGGGAGTGTTAGAAAAATCAGAGACAACCTACTGTATATGTATGCTTATTGCTATGTCATGATTTAGAAAACCGAAGGAAATATCTTTCCCCAAAACATAATGTACCACCTTAAAGAAATGCTAACTAATCCAGCGTCAGTGACATCTTTTGGGTTGAGACAATAATCTCCATGTAAAGGCTATTTTCACATTTATTCTCATCCCTGCTTTAGTCTAGGTTCCAAATACACATATCAATCTGTATACCGAGAAGCAGGAAACTTCAATATTTATTTCTAATGCACATCTGATTTGCAAGAGATCATGTGACTGAAGAAAATTTTCTGCCAAATACTTTTATGCTATAATTTCTTTTGTATCAAAAGCACGTCAAAACTGGATGTTTTGGGGGTATCTGGGTGGTTCAGTGGTTGAGCATCTGTCTTCAGCTCAGGTCGTGATCCCGGGGTCCTGGGATCCAGTCCCATATCAGGGTCTCTAAGGGGAGCCTGCTTCTCCTTCCGCCTAAGTCTCTGCCTCTTTCTCTGTGTCTCTCATGAATAAATAAAATCTTTAAAAAAAATTGATATTTTTCATCAAATACACAGTTTAGTTCAGGATTCCTATAATTTCAGAACACTGGGGAATTCAGAGAGGTGAACACTGTTTATAGAATCTATGACTATCAAAATGCTTTTTAAAAGTAATTTCATTTTTAATTATCATTACCTGAATAGCCATTAATAATCTTCTTACCACTGTCTCAGGTAGCTTTACTTTTTCCCCATTATGAAAATTGTTAAGCATATAGAAAAGTTGAGGAAAATGCATAGAGAACAACCATGTACTCAGCAGCTAGGTTCCAGAATTATTATTTTGTTGTACATAGCATTAACTTTTTTTGGGGGGGGGGATTAAATTTACATAGAGTGAAATGTACAGAGCTCATACATTCAGGTATTGTTACTTTCCATTTGCCTTGATATTCACCTCTTTAAAATTTTAGTAAAACTTTCACAGGCCCCCACCCCTCCTCCATTTTCTGAAACTTTGGGACTTTGTAAATCCATTGTTCTGTTTCTCTATTTAATAATTTCATGGATGCTGACTATACAGTCCTACATTTTCTGCCCTTCTAGAATGAAGAAATCCAATTATTAAAACTCTCATCAGTTCTTCTACATCACAAATAGGTACTTGAATCTGTAATATTATTTCTGTAGGATTTTAGCCATCTCTCTTACAAAGAGAGATGGCTAAAGAAGCAGGGAATTTAAATATGATAGGCTATTACTACTGTACATCTGGTTCGTGACAAATCACTGTCATGTTACTTCAGGAAATTTCCTGACAAAGATTTGTACACTCCCTTTGCTATCGAAAGCATATCAAATCAAAACTGGCTACATCCTCAGCGATCCTATTCATTTTTAATAGGGAGTCAAAACAACAGCAAAATGATCACTCAAAATTAGCGCTTTTTATAGAGAAGATTTTAACAATAAACTTCATTTCCTCCTTCTCTTGTCAACTCAACCACGCCTAATCCACACCCTCATCACCCTCTCCAAATGCACCCACTTTGCCTTTTCCCAAGCCCTATTCCTGTTGCTATTGACAGGAGTGAGTCATTACTGGCTGAATTCTCAGCCCTCTGCTTATATTTTCCACTTTAAACATCACAGGCCACCTGACACAGGAAAATAAATCCTATCTTAAACTTTCAAAGTGACAAGATGTGACTCCACATGTAGACCTTAAAAAGAAATTCAGTTAAATGCTTCTAAATCTACACTCCTAATATAACATCAGCATTTTCTAGGATCCTAGGAAGGATTAAATCCTTCCTTAAAGTTTCTCTTATTTTAAAGCAAAAATATTAGCACAAAAACAGCACCAGCCCAAATCTCTCCAAATGTTATGAAAAGCCACTGCCGTGTAAACTTTAATGATGTTTGCATACCAGTATTAGGACCCATAATAACTCTTTCTCAGAGTATTTTATTATAAAAATAAAACATTGGGACTGTTTCCTCCTGCAGTAATAAAAAAGAGTAAATACAAATAAATTAAGTAGACCACGACTCTGATTTAAACTTAAGAGTTTATTTATCAGCACTAATGTAAAAGATTCCTTAAATAATACACAGAAACATAACCACAGCATGCATAAAAATTAACATAAATATGTTAACCTATGGGAAGAAATAAAGGCAATGAAGAAACAACAGAGAAAATGCTTCATTAACTACAATATATCATTACTTGGTTTCCACTAATACTGTAATCACAAATTGCAAACACGACTATAGGGCAAACAGAAAAGCAGCTATAACGTAATTACACATAGAAACCAAACCCAAATTGTTCTTGGATTTGTGGCAACTGTAATCCTAGGTACAAGAATGAGACAATAGAGAGTGGGGCCTTCTCTTTTTCCATTCCTAGCAAAAAGAGAAAGCCAGAAAAGAGGCCTGACCAATTTAACAATGTTCTTCGCTTGCTGAGATCAATCGATCTTTAATCCACCAGGTAGTATTGCTTACATGCTTGAAATGAAAAGTGTTTCATCTAACAATGGGATGCCTTTCCTCATTGGAGTTCTGTGTAGAAAGGTCACCCGTGTAACTTGCACACATTCCAAAGTATTAATAAATACTGAAAGAAATTTTAAAAGAAGTCTGCACATACAGATAATGATCTCTCCTGCTATTGCCTCCCATTTACTTTCTGTTAAATGTTCATTATCACCTGCATTTAGAAATATGGCAAGTTACATCACATTGCAATATTATAGTCAGTGTATCTTTTAGCTGATGAAATAGCAGATATTCATTCTCTTTTTAAAGACAATTAGCACAATAATGACTTCATAGGTGATACAGGAGCGAGCAGCAATTAAGGACTGGGATCTCACTGTGGAAAGACATGGACCTTGTGCCTGCTCTTCCACTTGGCTAAATTTGTGACTCAATTCCTAGAACCTTGGTTTCCTCATCCGCAGAGTTCATTAGGGTTTTAAATGAGCTAATGTGCTTTAAGCCCTTAGGGCAGAGCCAGACACGCTGTCAATATAAAGTAAACATTTAGCTATTAGCATACTTAGTTACAAAACCCATACTTTGGACATGAAAACATGGTGGATAAACAACACCATTGAGAAGCTGAGAATTTCACGGGCAATGGTTGCAGATTTTGGAGAATGGTATGTTTTAGAAGAAAGAAAAATAAAAGGAAACGATCTAGAGGATAAAGGAAAAATTAATCTGATGTTGACTTAAATACCTTCTATTCCACTGTTCCTAATAGGGCTACCTTCTCTGTGAGGTACCTTGGCACAGGTTTGTAAAGTGCACATTTTAATACTAGGTTTCTTCATCCCTGTATCTTTTTCAGAAGCATCTCATTTTCCTATAGCAACACTGTAACATAATTTATCTGCTAACAAACAATAACAAATGCATTTACATTTTTTCTTCCTCACTGAGCCTAAAGCTACTTTTGTCCTGTTTTATAACTGGTAAACATACATGCATCACAGATAGTATTGTGTGCAATTAATTAAAAGTTCAGGAAAAATTACTGCATGCCTAAGGATCTGACAGGTTAGAGTATAAGTCCATGTTTTGACTTACCAAGACCACTCAGAGATTATAAACAAAAAATTAATAGGGCATTTGAGAGGTAATATATTATTTATTTAAACTGTTGGGCCCTCTCTGTTCATTTGGTTTTGTAGAAACATAGCCAGGCTAAACAAATCAGAATGTTACAGAGAACAGGCATATTGTGAAAGTAATTTGCCTTTGTCACCAAAAATTAATAGAGTATGTCATTAATAGCTCCGGTGACACAGAAACTACACAGCACAATGAACTTTTCAGCACAATGATGTAGATTTTCTTTCTGTGACTACTTTACTTAGAATTACTTAAGATTTTGATACTGTGAAGGAAACAGAGTTATTTTGTTTGTATCAGCTCTGTTTGTAATAACTGGTTGAGATAATTACAACCCCGTATCATATGTATACACACTCCGGAAGCCACATTTCCACTGACAGTCAAATTGATTAGAAATCAATGTTAGTTATTCGGCCTAATAAGTAACAGCACCATCAGACTGAGTTTAACACTGAGCTTAACTAATCATCAGAGGCTCTGATAAAGTGGTATCAGATACTTCACACCTAAGATAAATAAGCAAAAGTTATCAAGATTGACTACCTATTATTGACTTTAAAAAAATAACCTCAACCAATGTAAAGCAATAAATGATAAACACAGTTAAACAGTTAAAACAAGTAGCATGAAGAGAGTCAGCCAACAAACATCGTCAGCAGATACCACTTCCTAGCTGCAAGAATTTCAATAAAATTGTCCATCCAAAAATGTAATGCTCTATATCACATAGTTCTTCACTGATTAATTCCAATCCAATTATGGATTAAATAATTAAGATGGTGATATTATTAAATGATTCAAAAAGATGATTTATAATAATATAATTGAGTGATCTGCATTATCTCCAGGCAACCCAAGGAAGGGAAAGCTACACTACTATCTTTACTCTTGAAAAGAGGCCAGGGCAGGGAATGATATTATAATAGGAAAAAGTGAGCCTAGTAACAAGGCTGAGAGAAAAATCATGGCCAGGTTATAGAATCCAATCCAAGAAAGGCATAGTCTCATTAGAAATTAAGAAATACTCAAATGTCCAAAATAGATTGCAATACACTTATTAGTATGATCCTTATCCAAACATGTTAGAAGGACACTGGGCAAAAAGTGTCCATATTTAAAGATTGAATCAAGACTCTGAAGCTCAAAGTGGAAAACAGGGCATAAGATAGAAATATTATTTTGCTAGAGACTTAACCCTCCCACCCAAATCTCAAAATCTGCAAATACTGTTAGTTTGAAACAATAGCTTAAAAGTGGACATTACCTTCTATCCCCAAACATGACTATCTCATCCCCCTTTGATATTTACGTAGGCTCTAGCACATGTAAAGGAAAGATAGCTAGTGAAATACTACAGTTGCAGATATGGGTTACTTTCTGGAAAAGATCCTCTGAGGAGCAAACCCTCTTGGCTCTAAACAAAAAGAATTCCTCTTTTAAAAGACTGTATTCTATAGATTTTTTTTAGGTGAGAATCTAAAATATAAAGTGTAATTGGAGTGGAATTCAGTGGAAAAAAGATTTCATGAGTTTTTAATATTATTTTCAGAAGACAGAGTAAATATCATGTACAGAAAAGTATTAATACTAGCCATTCAGATATTAGAAAAATAAGAATTTTCTCCAGTCAGAGATGACACGATTGTCTATAGAAAAATAATCCCAGTGAACATACATGAAAACAATCCTAGAACTATTAGTATGTTTATCAAGGTCATAGGATACTGACTAGAAAAAAATCCATTGTGAGTATAAGTGTGTATAATGTATATTTTTATACACATCTAATGTTAAAAAATTGCCATTTACAATAGCATCCAAAATAAAGTTCTTAATGATACATTTAATGAATGTGCAAGGCTTGTTAACTGAAAACTACTGTCCATTGAGAGAAATTAATGGGAGCCAAAATAAATGGGATACATACCCATTTTATAAATTGGGGAGGCTTAACATTATTAAGATATTATTTCTAATCATATCAGATTCAATGTAATGCCATCAAACTCCCAGCAAGTTTAGGTTGTTGTTACAGAAACTGACAATCAGGTTCTAAAATGTATATTTAAATGCAAAGAACCTAGATAGTTTTTGAAAAAGAAAAAAGCTAGAGGACTTGCACTACCTGCTGATTTCAAGACCCGCTATAAGAACTATAATAATCAAGATAGTACATTTCTGGGGTCAAGATAAACACATAGATGAGTGGAACACTATAGTGCAACACATACACACACACACACACACACACACACACACACACAAAATATATGGTCTATTGATACTCAACAGAAATGCCAAGGTAATTCAATGGAGAAAGGATAGTCTTCTAACAAATGATGCTGGAAAAATTGACTATCCATTTGCAAAATAATGATCCATAATCATGATCTTATACCATATAAAGATATTAACTTAGAAGGGTGTAGAGTTAAATATTAGATATAGTATAGAACTTTTAGAAGAAAATCCAAAAAACCTTGAATGATGGAAACACTTTAAGGTACATGATTATGGTTATATGATTAGATACATTAAGGAAAATTAACCACACTGTTTATTTAAAATTAGTGAATTTTACTGTATATAAATCAACATCATAAAGCTAACTATACCTGTATCATGCAATTATGTTTGATGTGTATTTATCTTCTTATACTTACTTACTAAAGTAATGTTACAAGTTGGCAGGGCTCATCTCTCTTAATAAGTACTACGGTTATTAAACAACCTCCCTGCCCCCAATTCAAAGTAAAGAATATATCACTAATAGTTAGACTTTATAAATATAATAGCAACAACAATAGTAATTTTAAAGTACATATATAAAAATCAATACAAAACTTCAAGATTACTCCTGGATTAGTATTTTAGAATTTCTAAAATGCAATCTTACCCTATAAACATCACAGTGTTTTTTAATATTTTCCTGTGGACATACTCTACTTTTATAATCATAAAACAGAGCAAATTTTTCCCACATTTCAATTTATAATGTTTTAAGATACCTAGTTTTTTTTTGCAGAATATTGATCAAGTATATTTATATACTACAAGTAGTATATCCACACTACTTGGACTAAAGCATTTATTAATTCAAGTAATATTTATGGGGGACATTCTCTTGCTAGGCCACTGAAAGACAAAATATATGAATGTCATAATAATTTAAAACAACAAAAGTTGTGAGGTTCTGTGTACTTTTTGAAAATAAGTTATACTTAATCCTATAAGCATATCCTAATTCTAGTGGGCTTCATGTGATTGTACCAAGAGGCACAACTATAGGAGGTATTCCATTTCAAACCAGCATCGATCATTCAGCATGGCATCTATTAGCAAATAAGCTCCATTGAGGAAGAAGCATCCTTTTCTATGAAGTGTTCATGTTTGTGGTGTCTCAGACACAATTACCCTATGGGAATTGTCTCACATCTCTACACCTAGTAAATACAGAAAGGGGGGAAAAAAAACCCTCTCTGAAACACACATATCAGCACCAAAGGCCTGTCTTTGTTCTGAAATGGAAAATAAAAGTTTTACCTGGTTCTGAAATGGAATCAGGAGATGCCTCATTAAGGCACTTATTTCTAGTTTCTACTGAAGCAACACAAGAATTCTACTTTATCCTAAGAGTGAATATTAACAGAGAACTGAAGTTTAGGGGATGTAGTGGAAATCTGTTTAGAAGCAGCTAGATAAAAAGAGGAAAATTAAATCTCTAGTTCTTGGTCTAGCTGACACAAAAAAGCAAAAACAAAAAGTAGGCAGAATATTGTTAACAAGCCCCAAATTCCAGTTTCATCTCTCCAGACTAATCTTTTCACATTTTATGGACAAATACATGAAATATGTATTTCAATGATAGCTTTTGTGGGGGACAGGGTAAAATTTTCATGTTCAAAAGGGTATAAAAGAAATCAGATGAGAACAGAGATATAAAGTTAGCCATGGACATAGATTTAGGATATTCAAGGCATTTGCTCATATGACCTTCCTAGATGACCAAGAGTAAAATAGCTAGTACTTCTCTTTCACAAATCGAGGAGGTAGGATGTCCATAACAGAATACAATGAGCAGAGAAAATGAAGACTCTTTCAAACCTTGCAGAAGAGGCTGTCTAAGGGAAATCTTTGAGAGATACAATTTCTCAACACATGTGGAATATCTAAGAACAAATGCGATATTTTGCTTTAAAGTGGATTCATTTCCCAATCCAAACTGTTTCATGAGTGTCTAATGACCATAATGTTGCTCATGAGTGAGAAATCATGAAAGGTGACCAGTGAACCATAAAACTGATATTTACTTATTGTTTATGGAGCATATTTTAAGATGTCACAGTTCTCCTGGGAAAAGCCTGAATTCCTAAAAGCCTTAGATTCAAAACTTCCAGACTACGATTTTAAGTTGATAAAATATCTTTCTGTATTTTTTTTTACCAGTAATTTCACCAGCATACCTGAAAGCAGAAGACACAGATTTGAAGTTTTCACTCATGTCTTAGCAAAACAGTAATGGAGTTTTCATTATTAGTTACCAATTCTAAGACTATTCATTACCAGTTTTCACATGGGTTTGCTGATCCTAAAGATACATTTTTCATCATGTCACTTTTTTTCTTTAAAAATCATATAATCCCAAACTCAAGATCTTACCCTCCTCAAGATCTTACCCTCCTATTCACTCTTCGACAATTCATTCAACTAATACTTGTTAAGTTCTATAAGATAGGTCAGGCCACTTGCTACCATTGGACATAAAATTATAGGAAAGATACAACATGTACCTTCAAAAAGCTTGATGTTCCAATAATCTGAAAGAATACCACCCCAAAAGTTAGTTCTGACCCTAAGACTATATTAAATGGAAATCAACATGCACTTTTTTAAATTTAGCAAATCTTGCTACCAAAAGGAAATGTCTACTGTCCTATTCATTCCAGTATTAGCTCCTTATCGTGTAGAGATCACCAACAAGGGGCTGGTATGGATCCACACTCCATGCTGTGAGTACCACTCTCTCTTAGATGAAGTTCTCTTTCCCTCCTCTTTCTTCTGTTCCCTCCTCTCCTTTTTTTTCTTCATTGACTTTCTGGCTCCTCATTCCACACAGTCAATAAAATATGGTGAAAGCAGTTTTCTAAAGTTCACAAGTCATAAATCCATAGGTATGGTCTTCATGATAGTTCCCTGTGTCTGTCTCCAATTCTGACATGAAAGAGTATCTGTCAGTCTACCATGGGTGAAATGTCCATTTCTAATCTAATCAAGCATGGTCATGGGTCAGTCACATGGTGTAATAATGGCTTCTGATGGTGTTCATTGAAGCTTAAAAGCTTTTTTTATTTTATTTTATTTTTTTTTAATTCTGGTGACATCCAACTTATCCATTGTATTTTTATTGCTGGTACTTTTGTTGTCAAATCTAAGAAATCATTATATAACCCAATATAACAAAGATTTACATCTCTATTTTTTCTAAAGGTTTTCTAGTTTCATTATGGCAGTTTCATATGGCAGCATGTAAATATGCTAAAATACAATTAATTTCATGCTTTAACCCAGTTAACTGTATGATATGTAAGCTATCTCTAAAGCTATTAAAAAAAAGATGGCTTCTGAGTAGTCAAACTCGGTAAGGCATCTACAACAATGAATTCAATAGGCAAGTAAGTGGTATCATCAATAATTATTCTGGAAATGAGGAAGGGCTCAACCTCTAGACAGTGTACACGGGGACAGCTTCACATCAGAGGCAGTGAGTAGACTGGGGTTGAGTGACACGATCATAAGGAAGCAACCATTGATATGTAGGTATGTACAAGACTTTATTGTACATTTGCATGTTGGCACAGAATTCCCACAACCTTAGGTTATGGGAAAGCATTATTTGCCCATTGACAGAGTAGGGAAATGAGCCTTAGAAAGAATAAATGGTAGGCTCAAGGTTGCACATAATTAGAAATGCTTGAGACAGGACTGGAATCAATGTCTGTCTTCCAAACTATGTCCTTAACCACCTCATCAAATCATACAACAATGAAACATCTCTAAGTATGGGTCAAGGACACTTATGGAGGCCTTTAGGACTGCACATTTTTTGACAGTAAAGTCAATACTGTCCTGTATTCTGTCAACCATAATTTTTGTGACAATGTTAAGAATAGAAGTTATAACATACAATGCTAATTGTATATGCTTTATGAAAGTTTAAATGTGCTTCAAAATGTCACCAATATTACATATAGCGTTCTGTTCATGTGATATATTAATAAAAGTTTGAAATTTATTTAGTAAGCAATACCACCACAGAAATTGTTCTCAAGTTATGCTATATTTTCATTAAGTTTCAACTACTAAAAAAAATATATTTATGAAGAAAGCATACATGCATCAGTGGCATGCCCTTTATTATAAAACTAGTTATTCCTTTTTTTTAAAAGAAAAATATGTTATTTATTTGAGAGAAAAAGAGTACAAGTTAGGGGGAAAGGTAGAGGGAGAAGCAGACTCCCCACTGAGCTGGGAGCCAGACTTGGGGCTCAATCCCAGGATCAGGACCTGAGCTGAAGGCAGATGCTTAACCGACTGAGCCACTCAGGCACCCCAAATCTAGTTATTCTTTAAAAGTAGCTAAGGGGACACAGTGACTGAAGTGCCTAAATGACTTTGTTATAAAACATTTCATCCTATAATATAATGTCATGTATGGAGTACAAGGAAAGTGCTATTGAGTATAGGAAAAAAAAAACTGGCAGGATTTAAGTGTCATTATCATTCTCTTCCATCCCTACAGTAATACCAAAAAGTACATTGTACTAAAAGATTCTATAGTATTGCAAACTGACTGCTCTTAAGGCAAGGAGTTTTATAAAGTTAGTCATTACCATGGCACTTGACTGTTTAGTTCACAACAGAAATGGAGAGTCAGATACTTCAGGATCCCTTATTGAGAGATAATTGAAAATGCATTAGCAGGGTGCCTGGGTGGCTCAGTTGGTTAAGCATCTGCCTTCCACTCAGGTTATGATCCCAGGGTCCTAGGATGGAGCTCTACATTGGCCTTTCTGCTCTTTGGGGAGTCTGCTTCTCTCTCTCCCTCCACCTGATGCTTCATCTGCTTGTGCTCTGTCAAATAAATATTTTTTTTTTTAAAGAAAATGCATTAGCTACTTTACTATACAGTGGCTGTTTCTCTAAATTCTGAGACAGGAAATAAAAATGGAAATTTTTTTTAGGAATTACTTGATTTTTAAGGAATATCTAAGTTAAAAATATACCAGGTATAATTTTCTTGTATAAAAATACAAGGTTTTTATTTTTCAATCTCAATAAAATTGCTCAATAAATTCATTTTAGATTCTCTTTTGGGAAAACAAGAAAGAAATAGGACTTTTTAAAAATTTAAACTTGAAACTTGTTGGCAAGTACCTGTGCACTGAAATATCTTTTGGATCAACCTAGAAACGGAGGGGCATAGGTCAATAGCCGGAAATCGTGGTCAAGAGCTTTATGAAAATTATATTATTAGTGCAGTCCTGGGAATACAGCAGCAGTGAATCAGAAACATTATTAGCACCTACTTAATAAAGGAGAAGAAAAGGAAAGTGATAAACGTGTCTCTAAAATAAGATGATCTTGCCAAAATCTCTCATGCTTGCCTTTATACTGCCACCAATAAAGGTGACTGTATCTCATTGAATATCTTACAGAAGTCTCAGAGTAATCCATCTAAATGGGGGCTGTGCCTCAGAGCACCAGGAAATAAATGGCATCATTAAATTCCTCTGAAGTAATGTCTCCTTTCTCAGTAATGTAGCAACTCCTGTGATAGTTGTCCCTCAGTCAACTTAGCATTGTTCTCTCCCTAGAATGAGTGACTTTAGATTCTTGAATGTAGCCCATATTTAGAAAAAAAATGCATTTGCCTATGGAATTATAAAAGCATTTTTAGATAAAAAAATGCACAGATAATTAGCTCAATATAATGTGTTTTTCAGAAAAGAGAGCAGATTCTGGCCTGTGATTCTCTACCAGCCGTTTACAAATTATCCTCTTGAGTGATATAAGTGACAAGCCTCATTAGCAACCTTAGTGAACTCTCCACTTCTTAAAAGATGGCTGTCTCAAATTTGGAGTGGCCAGGCTCTATGTATCTTTATTCCCTCCTCTCCAACTGGCAACTGGACAATTGTGTGTTTTCTCATTATCAATAATTATGCTAAAAGCCGAGAGAAAAGTAGGATTGTAATTGGTCTCACCACATATCCATTAAGAAATAAAGAAATGAGGATAGAATTCACCTCTAGGTGAGATATAAGAAAGATATTTCTATCCCCCAGAATATGATGGAAACTGTGGAATTATTCTTCTGGCATGAATTTATAAAGAAACCTGTCTACATAACATTTATATGATATCCAGAAAAAGAAGAAATGCTAGCGTTTGCTGCCAAAATGACATACACAGTAACTTTTTCCTTTACTATGTAAACATGGAAAAATCCTTTAAACTCTTTGAACCTTGGCTTCCCTTATATATAAAATATTAATTGCACTATTTTCCTCATAGATTTTTGCAAAATGCATATGAAATCACATGCCTCAAGCATTAGATGCATGGTAGTTACTTATTCATATACATCAATAGATAAATTATGTAAAATATATTTGAGCATCTCTGTGTGTACACACACACTCTTATAGACTGATGGCTAGCTAGAGGGATATAAGATAGAGATTATTATTTAATCAGGGAACTCAATACACATGGTACCTGATTTATCTCAGAGTACCTCTCAAAGGCAAAGAGCAACTCTACTTTTGCAATACTGGTCAACCTGGAGGTTTTGAATGTTTGTTTTGTGAAATGCCCTGCATGAAATGCTTTCAATTATAGGTGGCTGTTAAAATTCATTTCAGAAAGGCAGAAACAACTTCTATATATGTGCTTTTACTAAAGCTTGTTTAAATCATTGACCTTTCCTCTTTGGTTCATAACACCTTGTCAAGATGCAATGGACTGTTGCTAATATAAAAGAAAACAAAGTAAGATTCTATTCTGGGAATGGTTCTGCCTGCCTGAAGTGCTAAAGACTAGCAATCTTATAGAGGAATGTTAAAAAGTTACAAACCAGAACATCCTTGTTCTGAGGATATTATTATGCTTAATCAGGTGGAGGAAAAAGACAAGAAAGAGGCAATGACAGTTAAATGATAAGTCTAAGGTTCATCTGATAATGAGCTACATAAACAGTTTGCATCTCAGTTTTACTTTGTGTCTTCTCTGTGAGCATGGGTTAAAATTCAGATTCTGTCTCACTTTCTGACTTTCCCACTGAAGAATTTGATAATCGCTATTTTTTTTCTATTTCTCGCACTCATGTTGCCATAAATTTCTAATTCCCCAATGGATAGTTGTCAATGAATAATTCATTTAACCAAAGCTTCCACTCTGTAAATTTTTTATTACATCTTTTGGCAGTGGATACACTGATAAGTCTACCCACCACAGCTCTGGAGGGTGTCAGAAATTCTCTGTAGATTAAACAAAAAATAAAAGATGAAAAAAAGAAAAGAGCAAGTACTCTGGCCATACCACTAGAGCAATAACAAATCAGATCTCAAATTTCACCTAAGAATTAGGGGATAGGAGAGAGGTGATGGGAATGTAATAGTTTTAAATCAGAGCTGGCATAATTCTGCAGGTTCTAGTATGAAAAAACTTCAACATGACAAGGCGGGAGCCATAATAGTTAAGTTTTAAAATCATCTTTAAAAATAAAAGATAGACAAAAGAATTAGACTGTATTTTCAAGAATAGTTATACAATTACGTATAATAGAAGTACCATTCAAATGTAAGACTCATTTAGATAACTATTAACTGGTGATCTAAAGGGTATACACCTTTAGTGTTCATTCAGTTCTTCAGAATGCTCTACAGATGGAGGCAGGAGTTCTTTGCCTACTCCAATCAATGACATTCCACCTTACAGTATCTTTCTGAGAGACAGTAGCATGACACATCCTAGTGCAGTAGATTCTGTGAAGTTTATAGAACAGCTACAAACCATTTAACTTTGTAATCCTCAAATTCATTTGGCTATAAATCCAAATTGACTTATATGGTCAATTAATCTACAACAAAGGAGACAAGAATATACAATGAGAAAGAGACCATCTTTTCAAAACTGGACAGTCAGATGCAAAAGAACACAACTGGACCGCTTTCTTATGCCAGACACAAAAATAAGCACCAAACGGATAGAAGACCTAAATGTGAGACCTGAAACCATAAAACTCCTAGAAGAAAACATAGACTTCTTTTGAAGATCACCTTAAGCAACCTTTCTCTAGGTAGGTCCCTTCAGGCAAATGAAACAAAAATAAAAATAAACTATTAGGACTACATGAAAATAAAAAGTTTTGTCCAGCAAAGGAAATCATCAACAAAATGACAAGGCAACCTACTAAATAAAAGAAGATATTTGCAAGTGATGTATTAGATAACGAGTTAATATCCAAAATATATAAATAACGTATACAACTCAACAGAAAAAAAAAATCTAATGGAAGAATGGGCAGAGAACCTTAATAGATATTTTTCAAAGAAGACATATAGATGGCCAACAACACATAGAAAGATGCTTGATATCTCTAATCATCAAGGAAATGCAAATTAAAACCACAGTAAGGGACCCCTGGGTGGTGTCAGTTAAATGTCCAACTCAATTTCAACTCGTGTCATTATCTCAGGATAGTGAGATCAAGTCCTGCATTAGGCTCTATACTGGGAGTGGAGCCTGTTTAAGATTCTCTCTCCCTCTCCCTCTGCCTGTGCCCCTCCCCACTCCCCACTCTCCACTCATGTGCATTGTCTCTAAAAATAAATAAATAATTAAATAAAAACCACAATGAGATATTATCTTACACCTGTCAGAATCTAGAATCAAAAAGACAAAGAATAAAAAGTGTTGGTGAGGATGTAGAGAAAGAAGAACCTTGGCTTACTATCTGTAGGAATGCAAATTGGGAGAGCCACTATGGGAACCAGGATAGAGTTTCCTCAAAAAGTTAAAAATAGAAATAGCATATGATTTAGTAATTCTATCACTGAGCAATTACTCAAAGAAAACAAAAACACTAATTTGAAAATACACATGCACTCCTATGTTTGTTGCAGCACTATTTACGATGACCAACACATGGAAGCAACCTGTGCCCATCCACAGATGGATGAATAAAGAAGACATGGTATATAGATACAATAGAATACTTATCAGCCCTAAAAAATGAGATCTTGCCATTTGCAACAACATGGATGTACCTAGAAAGTATTATGCTGGGATCCCTGGGTGGCGCAGCGGTTTAGCGCCTGCCTTTGGCCCAGGGCATGATCCTGGAGACCCGGGATCGAATCCCACGTCGGGCTCCCAGTGCATGGAGCCTGCTTCTCCCTCTGCCTATGTCTCTGCCTCTTTCTCTCTGTGTGTGTGTGTGTGACTATCATAAATAAATAAAAAATTAAAAAAAAGTATTATGCTAAGGGAAACGACTCAGAGAAAGACAAATACCATATGATTCACTTCTATGTGGAATCAAGAACAATAAACGGACTTAAAAAATAAAGCAAAAACAGGGCCATAAAGACAGAGAACAAACTGATGGTTGTCAGAGGGGGAGGGAGGTAGAGGAATGGGCAAAATAGGTAAAGGGGAGTGAAAGATGGGACTCTGGTTATAGAATTAATAAGTCACAGGGATGAAAGGTACAGCACAGGGAATAGAGTCAATGATACTTTAATAGTATTGTATGGTGACAGATGATATAGCTATACTACAGTGAGCACAGCATGATGTACAGGATTGTTGAATCACTATGTTGCACACCTGAAAGTTAAATGTAACATTACATGTCAACTACACTTCAAGAAAAATAAATAAATTAAAAAAAAAGAACATACTACTTGTGTTATACTCAAAACAGTTATGGAAACTATCTAAATGGGCTTCATGTTCCAAATTCAATCTTCAGGAAAAAATAATGTTCATTATTGAGATTTAGGAAAAAAATCAATAAGTTTAATGATTTTTAAGAATATCATTTCAAATCTCCAATAATATGTTCTGAAATATCACATTTTAGATCAGAAGGTAGTCATAAATGCTACTATTTGTGAGACCTCTTTAAAAACAGTCTTTAAAAACAAATACAGTAACAGTGAAAAATAAAAAGTCTAACCTTGATCAGAAGGAAAGTACTAAGGATGTATTCCACTCTTGAACATTCAAACAATTCACATTGAAGCAAGAAAGATAAACACTTCCAAGGAACTGAGAAAAGTAAATAAATACAGTTATTTGTCTCCCTGTCACTTCTCTCTTTCCATATCTATGTATCTATGTATCTATCTACCTACCTATCATATCATCTATTTATCCATCCATCTACCCATCCATTAATCCATCTATTCACCTGCCAATCCATCTATCCATTCATTTTAAAAACGCTTCATATATAAAAGAAATAGTTTTAATGAATTCTATTGGCTTGTTTGTACCAAATAAACATAAGCAATAACAATAAATTAATGCAGATCAAGCCACTCTTTCAGACAACTTCAGTAAATATCTGACAGGTATTTTTTTCCACCACCTGGATGTATGTCTAAGAAATATTTTGATTGTGAAGCATATAATGTTTATAATAACCTTGGTTCTAATCTCTTTTCCTTTTAGTGATTCAAGGTAAAGACTAATTCAAAGCAGTATAAAATTAACATACTCATTCTTTAATGAATTCATATATTCTAGGTAAAAATGTGGACTTTTTCTGTTCATTGGTAATATTTCTATAAACCAAATAAAAATATTTTTTTCTAAGAAAAATTGGAAAGTCTTATTTTGGGCATTCAGAGCATAAGTCAACATTTCTGCCAGCCTAACATTATCTATTACTCTGCCAATCTAAATGCTCATTTCTTCTCATGAAAGACTCTTAACTCTGGGAAATGAACAAGGGGTCGTGGAAGGGGAGGTGGACAAGGGGATGGGGTGACTGGGTGATGGGCACTGAGAGGGGCACTTGATGGGATGAGCACTGGGTATTATGCTATATGTTGGCCAATCGAACTCCAATAAAAATATTATAAGTAAATAAATAAGTAAAAATAAATAAGTAAATAAGTGCTCATTTCTTCATTTAACAGTTCAGTATCCAGTTCCTAGAATATGTTTTGATGCTAAGTCAATCTCTTTGATACTTTGGATAATATGACATGAAGAATGATTTATAACAATACCAAACGTCTGTAAAACAGTAACATCAATTTAGCCAAGAACCTTTTTTGTTCAATTTTATTATGTAAGTATTTATAAAATATTTCATCTTAAAAGATCATTTATAGAGCATGTGAATATAACTAACTGGTTGAGCATATATGCTTGCATTGCTTTCATCTTCTACTAAAATTCTAAAAGGCCTATCTAGTTAACATTTTGCACATATATCTGAATAAATGAAAATATTATTCTCAACACAAATGGAACTCATGGAAATCTTTAAAAATACTGCCAACTTCACCTTTCTCAATTAAGATATCTACCACTAATTTCATGTTTACATTTTTGTTACTATTTGTCAAATTTTCTTTTCTTTTTTCTAGGTTTATTTATTTCAGAGATAGAGAATGTTGGGGGGAGAGGCAAAAGAAGAAGGAGAGAGAGTCTTAAGCAGACTCTCAGCTGAGCATAGAGCCAGATGCAGGGCTCAATATCAGAACACTGAGATCATGACCTAAGCCCAAATGAAGAGTCAGGTACTTAAACAACTGCACCACTCAAGAGCCCCTATTTGTCAAATTTTAATAAAAACAACTACATTATGAATTATTCTGCTGGCATCATCATATTATCATCCAAAGTTTTTACCATTCTTTTTCATATTTTCCTACCCAAGTGTTTCTCACCTATGGTTGTTTAAAACCTATTTTTGTTTTCCAACTTACATTTTAGCTTTCAGATAGATGTTGAAGTTTCCAGTTCAAATGAAAAAAAAAAAAGTATTTTCAAAAGACATCACAGCTGTTCAGTGGTACCCAGTATCTTTACTGCTTATTCTTTCTGTGAGAATTTGGAGCTTGTCACTACATTTCTAAAAGCAGTAAGAAAACCTGGCAAGAACAAGAGAGTTTTCAATGATAAAGGAAAAAAATGCAACAACCTGCAGAGCAAAGACTCTGGAAGTCAATTTTCAGCCTGATCCCTTGTGTGACTTTAAAAATCTACTCTTAGGAAAGTGCATAGTTTTCACAGTTTGAAAGGATAAAGAATACACTGTTCAAAACTTCAGTCAAAATTTCCTTATTTCAAAACTTCGTCACCTAGTAAAGTACCTAACTATCTTAGAATGGTCAGCAGTAGTTCTGAAGTACAGAATATGGATAAATGTTCCTTTTAATGCCATTTAAATCAGGGTTATCAAATTGATTTCCTCTAAGTATTCTTGTAAAAAATCAGCTGTTCCTGTAACACCTATTTGTTGATATTTCACACATACCTAAATGAAAATCCCATTGAAGCTGCAATAAACTTATATTGAAAACAGTATCACGTGGTAAAAAGAGCTTGAGCATTTTCAGTATGCTGACGTGGGTTTGAGAATAGAGAATGGCTGTACTGTGGTAGGCAGCCTCCAAGCAAGCCCCCCAAATCCTCTTCTGTTATTTATGCCCTTCAATTATCCTTCCTCCTTGGATGTGGGGTAGACTTGGTGACTTATTTCAAACCCTTAGAATGTGGCAAAGGTAAAAGAATGTCACTTTCAATTTAGAGTAAAAAAGACTCTGGCTTCCATCTTGGAACTCACACACAACACCCTTGGACTACTCGCTCTGGGGAAACTATGTGTCATGTCATGAGAAAGCCCTGTGGAACAACAGACATGACAAGCAACTGAGTGAAGAGGTTTCTGGGCTACTGCCAGTAAAGAAAAAAAAAAAAAAAGAAAAAAGAAAAGAAAAAAGAAACTTGCTTGACTGAATTTGGAAGCAATTCTCCCCCAGTCCACTGACAAGACTCCCGCCCCTGCCAACAGCTTTACTGCAATCTCCTTAGAGATCTTAAATCGGAAGATAATAAATGTTGGTTGTTTTAAGCCATAAGTTTTGGGGTAATTTGTTATGTAGCAATAGATAACTTATACAGGTGTTTTGTATTCTTACTCCTCGTATCATATAATGCTTTCATGGGAGCTCAACAGATGGTAGATTTTGTTATTTTTTAAAGCATAATCTTGAGTTGTTTACAAACCCTAAGCTTTAAAACAACCAATGCTTTTGCCCAAATAGCATTTAATAAGCATTTATTTCATATAAGGCATTGTACCAGTCCAGTACGTATGAAGATAAAATGTCTTACTCTCACAATTATACACAATGAAATTACAATAGAATGGAAATAGAAAGATTAAAAAGAAAATAAAGAAGTTTAAGTACTCATAGAATAAAAATAATGATAAATCACTTAAACATTTAATAAACAGACCCACTGTTTCTCTCCTACTCTATTTTCCCCCTAACATCTTTCTCTCATTGACTCCAATACATGCTGAATAGAATTAACACATCATATTTTAGGAAGTCACATGGTAGTCTCTCTCTCTCTCCTGCTGAACATATATTATAGCTATGAAGTCATGTTTGCTTATTCATTAAATTGTTCAAGGTTTGCAGAAGGTAATGAAGCTTTCACATCAGAGTTCTCTGAGTTTTAATTCTGGTTTTGTCAGTGCCTGGATCTTAAGATCCTATGAAGTAAATCAACCTCTGACCCATAATTTGTTTCTCCTGCAATTTTAAGACATTAATGTTTACCTATTTCAAAGGGTTATTATGAGGGTGTAATAAGATGAGTCTATTACAGTGCAAAGAGCCTAAAAGTGAGTCTGAAACATATTTAGAACACAGTAAGTGGTAGCTACAGACATGGGGACACCCAAATAAGTGAGACATACTGCTAGCATTAAGGTTACACATAGTTTTTGAGAGAGATTTCTAAGTAAATGACAATATCAATAAAGTATAAAGCCACATACATGATTAGAAACAATTTATAGTAAAAACTCAGCGTAAATACCCATTAAGTGCCAACTCTGTGCCAATAACTAAGATGTGTGTAAGACGTAGCTGTGACCTATAGCAGAATATTAGGAAAAGAATAAGTGGACATATACATAAGTCACTGTCAAATAAGGCAGAGAAGAGCAACTACAATTTAAAAGGCACAAGCTACATTGAAAATAAAGACACAAAATTAAATCCGATGAAAGCTTCAGGAAACTTCTTGAAGACTCTGTGATTTGAAATGGATTTTTAAAAAAATGGCTAGGTATCATGTTTACCTATAGAAAGGAAAAAACATATGCAAAGCAGAAGAAACTATATGAGCAAGTGTCCTAAGGAAGCAAAGTGCAGGAAAAGTGTTCTTAACTAGATTAAAAGGCAGAAAGAGGTGGTGAGGGAGAGAGTGGGGGAGGGAAAGGGAGAGAACTAGATGAGAAAGAGAAAGCTTCCTGGGGCATATATCACAGACTGGTGAAAAGTGTTGCTGAAATGCAGTTATACGATAATGATGGTGCTCTCGTTTTCAAGAATTTGATCCTTTATGTCCTGAAAAAAAAAAAAAACACTTTTAGGTATAACAGTGCTTGCTAACGCATAGCAGAGCCTTCCTAAAGACAATTCTCTGATATTCCAATGCATTCCTATTCGTGAAATAAGAAATTTCAATAACTATGTCTCAAGGCAGAGACTTATCTTTCTGCAGTTATTTAAAATATATTGTATATATGTCTCTATGTTAGAAATGTGTCAAGCTAAATTCCCCCTCAGACTCAGCCCCATGAAAGCACAGCCTTCTGTTCTGTCTCTGAGATAGGCACCGAGGGACATCTCACAGAAACCAGGATTTGCTTCCAAGATGATAATCTAAAAAAATACAAAAATAGTTCCTCCAAACCTCCCTTGATTCCCTTTAGTGCCTAAACATTAGCATCTTTCTAGACTGCAGAATAAAGTTTTTCAAATAAAGTTATACAGCATTTAAGATGTTTTTAGCTAGTGAAGCCCTCCCTATAGGGATGGATATGAAAACAGTTTAAATCAGCATTGACAGTGAGTCTAAAGAGTGAATATATTTTCTGCCTATAATAAAACAAAATCCAGTGCCTTAAAACATAATTAATCTAACATTTGTCCCACGCCACCCCAGGGAAACCATAAGGGCTTTGATGATATTCTCTGGAGAATCCCTGGTTTCTGAAACCAGGGTTATAGTGAAATCTCTGGTTTTCACTATACAGTCACTATAAATATTTCATGCTACTTAATTATTCTAAAATCTCTCATTAATTAGTTTCTTAGAAAATACCGGTTGACCAAATTATCATCATTCTCAAATCTGAAGCCAAGTTGCACAGGACCACAGGCAAAGATAAAACCATTCTGAACAGTAATGAGCAGATGCAACATATATGTGATACTTAGAATAACGCTTTTAAGAACCTTTAACACCTTCAGGACTGAATTTATGATTTGAGAGATGAATGCATCATATCCCCATAGACAGCTTCTCAATATTATACCTGTTGTTACTCTTCAGCAGAGTTAAAACACTATTCTATTTAACTGCCACTAAAATGAAAAAAAAAAAATAGGGCACCTGGGTGGCTCAGTCGGCTAAGCATCTGCCTTCAGCTTATGTCATGATCTGAGACCTTGGATCAATACTCACATTAGGCTCCCTGCTCAGCAGGTAGTCTGTTTCTCCCTCTGCCCCTTACCCTGCTCCTAGTGCGTGCTCTGTCTCATGTTCTCTCTCAAATAAATAAAATCTTTTAAAAAATGAAAACAAGCTCCTAAAAGATGGGGTAGATTAAATCTGTTCAGCAATTAACAGCCCTAATATCAAAGGGTTTATTGGAAAGTCTAAGAAAAACCTGCAAAAATACAATAAATGGCTAAAAAGCCATGCCATATAGCTACCAAATTCCCCTCTTAAACACTTCTTACATCATTCCAGCTTCCAGATAAGAAACTTGAAGAAATTTCCCACTGCTCAAAGAATAAAGTTTAAGATACCTGGCCTGGAATTCACATTTAAATGTAATTTGGAATCAATCCTTCATTTCACGTTTATTCACAAGAAATTCAAACTGAACTCCTACATGTAATACATCTTATCCAATTAGTTTCCAAGCTATGGCTAGCTGATGACCAAACCAATCTAACAATTAAAATGATTTCTCATGTTAACCCTCCTGAAACATCAACATGAAATCCAAGTCCTATCATTTCCTTCATCTGTAATGACGTCTGGTATTAATATTCTAACCAAAATTAGCCTATTCCTTGTTAAACACTATTAGTACTTATAATCTGAACTATTTTTTAATTTTTTAAAAAGATTTTATTTATTTATTCATGAGAGACATGGAGAGAGGCAGAGACATAGGCAGAGGGAGAAACAGGCTCACTGCATGGAGCCTCATGTGGGACTCGATCTCATGACCTGGGATCATGACCTGAGCCAAAGCCAGATGCTCAACTACTGGGCCACCCAGGGGTCTCCTGCACTATTTATTTAGTACTTAATGATACTATAGAGCATATGTTAAATGTGGATGTCTCTTCTGTTCTTTACCTCTGGTCACCATTTTGACCTAAAAATCTTAAAGTAGCATTGTGCAGTGAATTGAGATATATTAGTGGGACTGACATTCAGTTAGTGAGTTGCTTCCAGCCCTTATCCTCAATGAAATAGATAAGAATACATCACATGTAGTAAGGGTAAGTATTACCTGTGAAATTGTGTTTTATCTATGTCTATAGATATGTGTTTAGTGAATTGCAGTGAATATTTCTTACATCACTACAAGACTGAATAAAAAGTTTGCAAGTAATCATCCCAGTAGACCACATCTCATACTTATCTAAACATTAGGTGTCTAATGAAGAATTATATATTAAATAAATGGTTAAAATGGGTAGGTAGGAAACCACATGAAATTAAGAGAATCACATACACATAAGGGAAGCCAAATCTAAAGGACAGAATTGGGGGATGCTGGGAGTATCAATGAATATCTACAGAATGAGAAAAGTGGGGAATGTGAAATTGCCAAGGTCAAATTTCATTTTCAGTGCTGCCTAGAGCAGTTCTGATTTGACCCAAGATTATGTGGCACATTGAGTACTATGCTTCAGTGAAGGCATTTTTTGTGGATTATCATAAAATTCAAGTGTAATCTACAATAGGTTATAATACCAGCAAGTGGTACCACCTACCAATATGAAAGATGGGCTTGTTTTTCTTCAATATGTAACATGGAACATTTGACACTCTTAATAAAATCCATAAATGGTGTTTATCTAAATTCATGATTTTCTTATGACCATTTCCTTCACACAGCCCAGAATTTGTTATCTACTTTTCACATATTGTAAATAAAGCTTTATATTTTAAAACAAAGATGACATATGAATAAACATTAAATAGCTTATAGAACTGAAATAACACCATCTGTCTAAACAACATCATCCTAAATATATGGCATCTTTTTCTATTATATTTCTCAAATTATAAATTTGCTAAAGTATCCAAAATGATACAGAGTATTACGAAGCACACTCCATGTGATGAAGAGTATTGTTTGTTCACTATTCTTTCTTCCTTTCTTCCTTCCTCATCCTGAAATGACTTCTTAGTGGTGTACCTCCTCACTGGTTTTGTGCTTGTTTTTGTGACTTGTTCTGACCATTCAGTGTGTGTTGATATAATGAACCATATCCAACCAGTCTTTAAATGTGTTAGTATGGTTTGGCTTACATACGCAATTCTTCCCTAAACTATCCAAGTATTACTTAATGATTGATTAATTAATTTCAGTCCTAAAACGTGAGACACATGGAAGAGACAATAACCCAACTAATAACATGAAGTAGAGTCACACCAACCAATGTGCAGTCCCTTCACTGAAGAATATTTTGATGTCATTGAGAGTTTTGATGGTTTACTTTAGTAAAAATGATTAATATACTTCACAGCTCAGAGTATCATAATAACCAAATTAAAGTTTAAAAAATAAATCACAAAAATCCATTAGCACTCTTGAAAAGCCTCAATGGTTTAAGTTTTTCAGCATGAATTTCTTGGTATATACACTCTTCTAAATTTATCATCCTTTTGAATATTTATTACAGGAACCATTTTTTACTACTTTCCAGTCTCTGTTAATGAAATAAGACCACTTCTCCTGTCCATTTCAAATGCAATCTGATATAATTTATAAATGCTTGAGTTCAGACATATAGAAACCAATGGGCTTATCGGCTGCCATCTACTGTATTTTAATAATGAGTGTGTGTGTATGTGTATGTGTATTTTAAGCATCTTCGGGGTTTTTGTACTACCATTTTCAAAGGAAAAATAAAGTTTTGAATCTATTTGCAGAGAACAAAGCTATTTATCATGTGTTTGGAAATAAATACTACAGCAGTGAAGCACTCTTAACTTACTAATGAATAACTCTTCTACAATGGAATAGTTTTTGAGATATTTTTATATAAGAGTAGGACTTCTGTGGATTGGTAGTTGTTAAGAGGATAAAGCATTTAAACTAGTCCACCTAGCTATCACTTTTAAAGATGCCAAATGTGTCCCTGGTAAGATCCTCAAAAGACAGAATATCACATATTGTAATATGATAATCCCTTCAGCATTCTTTGAATAAACAATCATAGATATTATGGCTACATATACCCTTAAAGATCACTTTAGGCCAGGGACCAAAGGACTGGACTTCTTATTAAAATGGGCATTTTAGTAAAACAAGAAGTGAATTCTGTTGTAGAAATACTCCATATAGTATTTAGTAAAGTGAAAAACTACATCCAGGAAAATTAAATTACTTGCTCTAGAACACAGCTATTATTTCTAGAGTAAGAAACATGCTAATATTTTATTGGTTCATTTAATCATTAGTGTGGAAGGTACAACCTACAAACTGTAACTTCCTGGGATGGTTCTACTGCTTCCACAGAAAGTATCATGATTTTAATTTATATTTTCTCCTGTGGGAATACAAGGAATCTGGGTATTAATATACAACATTTATAATAAGTCTATCTTTTCAATGGGACCTTGATAAAAAAAATTCATGAGAGCAGTGACTACAGAGATGCTAGGACAATAAGTGGGAGAGGATTATATATGGGGAGAAAAACTATTAAAGTGAAATTTTTAAGCACATAATTTATCTAAGAACCATCACTGCTTTCAGTATAAAGATCACCTTATCTGATTTTTGATAACTGTAATTTTTTTAACATATTGAATTTTTCTCAATATCAATCACCAACACTTGCTTAGGATACAAAGAAGCATTTTTTAAGATTATGTTAAATTTTAAGTGTAAATGTACACATCACAATCAACAGTTGCTTTATATTATGTGACTATATATATATATATATAAATATAAAAGAATGAGTAATACTGCTCCATGTCCACTCACATTTTAGATTTCTGAGAAAATACTTCAAAAAATAAAAATAAAATAGTGGTGAATATATGAAAATGAAGGGAAAAAAAGCCATTGTGATATGAAAGAAATTTGGAGAGAGAAGACTAAAAGGAAATAGGAAAAAACTGGTGAAAAGATGAAGTGTTAAACCAAAAGCAACAGATCTATAATGACCAATACGTCAAAGATATAATGGCCCACGTTTTTTGACTTGTGACAAATTGACACAGTGAACTAATTTGTGACTTCTTTCTATTAAAAAACACAGATATGCAAGATAAATTATTTATCAGGTATTTTAAAAATACCTAATTATGTTACAGAGAAAGAAAAAAATTTCTATGTGCCAGAAATAAAGATGCAACCATGAAAATCAGAAAAAACATACAAAAAGGACTCCTTCTGAAGTGGGAGAGGTGAATTTGGAAACTACATAAATATGCTAAAACCGGAGTTTAATGTTACTATTATTATTATTGCTGTTAATATCATTATTTACAAAAGGCATACCTAAACCATAATAAAAAATGTAACGATTGAAAGTAAAATACTAGAAAGTGACATGACTGACCAGGAAGAAAACAACCTAAAGAAAGTTGGTATAGGCATATGAGACAGAAAAGACCAGGCAATAAATACTTCTAGATACACAGGTCGGGCTTCACTTAGTAACATAAACATGGAATAAGCGTGTAATAATTAAATAAGCTGAACAAGTGATTAGAAACATCCCCATAAACACTTATTTCAGTCAGTTTTATAGATATATTTAACCCAACTTTCAAAGAATAGGATAAGTAATTCCAATCTTACACAAACTCTCTCGAAAAATGCAAACAAGCAAAAAAAAATATATCAAATTTAAACATTAAGAATACAAACTCCCAATTTTTTTCATGAGAACAGTATAATCTTGAGACCAAAAATTAATGACAGTAAAAACAAAACACCTTAAAAGCCATTTCATATATCAATATTGATGAAAAGCCTCAACAAAATATTAGCAACATAAATTCAGTGTTTAAGAAAGCAAGATTGGTTTAACATTAGAAATTCAATTCAATTCATTCATCCATTCATTCTGTTGACAGAATAACTTGTTTCTTAAATAAAGGGAAAAAAAGGCACCCCAAAACTTAAAGTTTTTCATGGAATTAAATGTTTTGTTTTATTTTTTTAAGATTTTATTTATTTACTCACGAGAGACACAAAGAGGCAGAGACATAGGCAGACGGAGAAGCAGGCTCCTCACAGGGACTCAATCACTCCTCACCATGGGACTCAATCCCTGACCTGCTCAACCACTGAGCCAACCAGGGAGTCCCTGTCTTTTTTTAAATAGAAATAGAATGGAGCTTTTTTAACATGACAAATGTTTTCTATTACACACCAACAGCAAACTTCATACTTAATTCCAAAATACGTAAGTAATTCTCTTTAAAACTAGAAATAAATCAGAAGGAGAGCTACTGACACTTGTATGTAATCACACATACAACAAAACAAAAAGTAAAGGGATTAGAAAGAACAAAACTGTCACTATCAGTAAATAAAATTGGTTTATATCAAGAAAAATACAAAGCATAAATTTAGTATCTATGAGAATCTTGAAGCAGCTCTGGGTTTGCAGACAAGAACAAATCAATTTCTATAAATCAGCAACAAACAAATGATGAAATTTAAAATAATTTCATTATATATATATATATGCAAACATGTATAAATACATATGTAGAAATACATTTTAAAACAAATGTTTTGGGACACCTGGGTGACTCAGTGGTTGAGTGTCTGTCTGCCTTTGGCTCGGGGCATAATCTGGGAGTCCTGGAATGGAGACCCACATCAGGCTCCCTGCCTGGGGTCTGCTTCTCCCTCTGCCTGTGTCTCTGCCTCTCTCTCTCTCTCTCTCTCTCTCTCTCTCTCTCTCTCTCTCTCTTTGTCTCTCATGAATTAAATAAAATCTTTAAAAACAAAAACAAATTTAAAAAAAAACAAGTGTTTTTAGAAAACCATAGTGCTTTATCTCATCATTTAAACATAGCCTTTATAAACTGAGTGTTGTATATTTAATTCTGTCCAAAATGATCAATAGCTGGGAAATTCCCAGCAATTTTCTTTTTTAACTTGAAAACTGTCATTGTGATATTCATATGGAAGAGTGAATAACAATGAATTACCAATTTATGTCTGAGGTAAAACAAGAAAAAGACAAGCTGGGGAACTATGTTACACATTCTCATGACTT
Source organism: Nyctereutes procyonoides (assembly GCF_905146905.1). Taxonomy (NCBI): domain Eukaryota; kingdom Metazoa; phylum Chordata; class Mammalia; order Carnivora; family Canidae; genus Nyctereutes; species Nyctereutes procyonoides. The sequence continues at coordinate 4,876,521 of NW_026575030.1, read as the reverse complement.
GTATTGCTATAGTAGCAAATATAGCATTGTGTTGGCATAAAGGATAAAAAAAATAGACTAATACAGGAAAACTGAGGTGCTGGTACAAGACCTACTCTTATATGGGAATGTGATTTATTATAGTATTACAGATAAGTCAGTAGAGGTTGCTTATTCAGTTAAATATTCTATATATCTATATGGAAAAAGTTAATGCTAACTTACCCTAAAAACAACAATCCAATTCAAATGATTTAAAGCATAAATGTGATCAAGAAATTATGAAAGTTTTAAAAACAATGTAAGTGGTATCTTGAAGGATCTCAGGATAGAAGATTATGTAAACAAGATATAAATAATATAAATAATAAGTGAAATATTAGCAAATCTATTAAATCAAGATTATAATCTTCTACTTGTCAACTAACACTACAAACAACATGAAAAGGCAAGCCACAAACTGAAAAAAGACATGTTCAATATATATAACTGACAAGTAATTAAGATCCAGACTACATATAAAATTTCTACAAATAAAATTCAATTAAAGAATACTTTGAATGATTGCCTTATTCTAGAGGAAAGTACAGATAGCCAACAATTATATATATATAATCATGAATATATGAATGAATATATTCATAATATATATGAATATATATATATATTCATCCTTATTAGTAATAAAAAATTGAGCCAAAACTTGAAAGATGCATGGCACACATCTAACATATTAGGGGAAAAGAGTAAGACATTATCAAATGTTGACAAATAATTAGGGCAATTGGAATTCTTTTTCCCTTCATGAAATGGTTTGGCATTACCTGGAAAAAATCTAAATATCCAAAGAAAGGATAATGGATAAGTACATTGTAGTATATTCATTCATACAATGAGATACTCCATTAAAATAAAAATTAATGAACTCCAGCTACCCATCAACATGAAGAACATAAAATGTTGTAAAGCAAGTTTAAAAGACTGAATATATGTGAGTGTGTTAAAAATATGAGAAAAAATGTTTTAGACGTATCTATATATGGTAAAACTAAAAGAAAAGGGAGGGCACCTGTGTGGCTCAGTGGCTAAGCATTTGCCTTCTGCTCAGGTTATGATCCACAGGGCCTGGGATAGAGCCATTCAGTCTTGAGACTCCTACTCAGTGGGGAGTCTGCTGCTTCTCCCTCTACTCTGCCCCTGCTCATCCTCTCTCTCACATGAATTCTCTCTCTCTCTTTCAAATAAGTAAAAAAATAAAAAATGAAAAAATCTAAAAAAAAAAGTCAAGGCAATTACTCTAATATAAGACTGAAGCCCTCAAATAAATGAATAAAAATATTATCTGAGCAGTATACTTAAACAGGTTGATTATATATATATATATATATATATATATAAAACTTCATCAAATTTATTAAACTATATACATTCTATTCAAGTAGACATTAATATTTATAAATATAATATATGGTTCATTTTGTATATACTCTAATCAAATATGAATAATATAACACAAAAGAAATTTCCATCAATGCTCCTTAAAATGTGTAATCAGTAAAACAATAAAAAGTCAAAAATTTGATTTGGAATTTTGAAAAGTGTAAATATACATATAGAACATAAAAACTAATAATGGAAACCTAGAAATATTTAGAATTAAATGAAAATAAAAATATCGCATATCAAACATTTGAAACAAAGCTAAAGGGGCACTCAAAGGTAGATTAAGTATTTTGAATGCATATTTTAGAAATGGCAAAAGTTAAAAATTAGTAAGTTAAGCATCAACTCAAAAAGGGGGGGAAAAGAAAGAAAAGAACAAAAGGTAGGAAATGCTTTGCCTTGTATCACAGTACCAGTAAAATAAACCTTGTCTCTCTCCTGATGGTCTGATATAAATGCATGATAAAGTAATTAAATGGGAGACCACCGGCAAGATGGCGGAAGAGCAGGGTCCCCAAATCACCTGTCCCCACCAAATTACCTAGATAACCTTCAAACCATCCTGAACATCTACGAATTCGGCCTGAGATGTAAAGAGAGACCAGCTGGAATGCTACAGTGAGAAGAGTCCGCGCTTCTATCAAGGTAGGAAGACGGGGAAAAGAAATAAAGGAACAAAAGGCCTCCGAGGGGGAGGGGCCCCGCGAGGAGCCGGGCTGAGGCCGGGGCGAGTGTCCCCAGGACAGGAGAGCCCCGTCCCGGAGGAGCAGGAGCTGCACCAACCTTCCCGGGCGGGCGGAAAGGGGCTCACAGGGAGTTGGAGCAGGACCCAGGAGGGCGGGGATGCCCTCGGGCTCCCGGGGACACTAACAGACACCTGCGCCCCGGGAGAGTGCGCCGAGCTCCCTAAGGGCTGCAGCGCGCACGGCGGGACCCGGAGCAGCTCGGAGGGGCTCGGGCGGCGGCTCCGCGGAGGGGGCTGCGGGGCGGGAGCGCGAATCCACCAGCGCAGGCCCCGGAGCACAGGGCGCCGGGACACAGCCCAGGATCCGGCCTCCCCCGGGACGACAGAGGCCAGGAGGGCCCAGGACAGCGAGGACGCTCCTGCCCCGAGCTGAGCAGATCAGCGGCCCCGCCCCGGAGCCTCCAGGCCCTGCGGATGGAGAACCGAGAGCCCCGAGCCCCGTAGTTCCTGCGGAGGCTGAATCCAGGCTTCCAGAGTTGCCGTAGCAACTGCGGCTGATCCTCCTGGGGCCCCACGGGGTAAACAACCCCCGCTGAGCCCTGCAGCAGGCAGGGGCAGAGCAGCTCCCCCAAGTGCTAACACCTGAAAATCAGCACAGCAGGCCCCTCCCCCAGAAGACCAGCTGGACGGACCAGTGATACTCCCCCGTGTTCCAATACAACTTGTTTCTGGCCACTCTGCACTGAGCAAAATGACTAGAAGGAAAACCTCACCTCAAAAGAAAGAATCAGAAACAGCCCTCTCTCCCACAGGGTTACAAAATCTGGATTACACTTCAATGTCAGAAAGCCAATTCAGAAGCACTATTCTACAGCTACTGGTGGCTCTAGAAAAAAGCATTAAGGCCTCACGAGACTTCATGACTGCAGAATTTAGATCCAATCAGGCAGAAATTAAAAATCAATTGAATGAGATGCAATCCAAACTAGAAGTCCTAACGACGAGGGTTAACGAGGTGGAAGAACGAGTGAGTGACATAGAAGACAAGTTAATGGCAAAGAGGGAAACTGAGGAAAAAAGAGACAAACAATTAAGGGACCATGAAGACAGATTAAGGGAGATAAATGACAGTCTAAGGAAGAAAAACCTACGTTTAATTGGGGTTCCCGAGGGCGCCGAAAGGGACAGAGGGCCAGAATATGTATTTGAACAAATCCTAGCTGAAAACTTTCCCAATCTGGGAAGGGAAACAGGCATTCAGATCCAGGAAATAGAGAGCTCCCCCCCCTAAAATCAATAAAAACCGTTCAACACCTCGACATCTAATAGTGAAGCTTGCAAATTCCAAAGATAAAGAGAAGATCCTTAAAGCAGCAAGAGACAAGAAGTCCCTGACTTTCATGGGGAGGAATATTAGGGTAACAGCAGACCTCTCCACAGAGACCTGGCAGGCCAGAAAGGGCTGGCAGGATATATTCAGGGTCCTAAATGAGAAGAACATGCAACCAAGAATACTTTATCCAGCAAGGCTCTCATTCAAAATGGAAGGAGAGATAAAGAGCTTCCAAGACAGGCAGGAACTGAAAGAATATGTGACCTCCAAACCAGCTCTGCAAGAAATTTTAAGGGGGACTCTTAAAATTCCCCTTTAAGAAGAAGTTCAGTGGAACAATCCACAAAAACAAGGACTAAATAGATATCATGATGACACTAAACTCATATCTGTCAATAGTAACTCTGAACGTGAATGGGCTTAATGACCCCATCAAAAGGCGCAGGGTTTCAGACTGGATAAAAAAGCAGGACCCATCTATTTGCTGTCTACAAGAGACTCATTTTAGACAGAAGGACACCTACAACCTGAAAATAAAAGGTTGGAGAACCATTTACCATTCAAATGGTTCTCAAAATATACCCTGAAAACTATGGAACACTTCTGAAAGAAATTGAGGAAGACACAAAGAGATGGAAAAATATTCCATGCTCATGGATTGGCAGAATTAATATTGTGAAAATGTCAATGTTACCCAGGGCAATTTACACGTTTAATGCAATCCCTATCAAAATACCATGGACTTTCTTCAGAGACTTAGAACAAATTATTTTAAGATTTGTGTGGAATCAGAAAAGACCCCGAACAGCCAGGGGAATTTTAAAAAAAGAAAACCATATCTGGGGGCATCACAACGCCAGATTTCAGGTTGTACTACAAAGCTGTGTTCATCAAGACAATGTGGTACTGGCACAAAAACAGACACATAGATCAAGGGAACAGAATAGAGAACCCAGAAGTGGACCCTGAACTTTATGGTCATCTAATATTCGATAAAGGAGGAAAGACTATCCATTGGAAGAAAGACAGTCTCTTCAATAAATGGTGCTGGGGAAATTGGACATCCACATGCAGAAGAATGAAACTGGACCACTCTCTTGCACCATACACAAAGATAAACTCAAAATAGATGAAAGATCTAAATGTGAGACAAGATTCCATCAAAATCCCAGAGGAGAACTCAGGCAACACCCTTTTTGAACTTGGCCACAGTAACCGGAGAAGGACAAACAGTGTATGTTCTCATTCATTTGGGGAATATGAATAATAGTGAAAGGGAATATAAGGGAAGGGAGAAGAAATGTGTGAGAAATATCAGAATGGGAGACAGAACAAAAACACTTCTAACTCTGGGAAATGAACTAGGGGTGGTGGAGGGGGAGGAGGGCGGGGGGTGGGGGTGAATGGGTGACGGGCACTGAGGGGTACACTTGACGGGATGAGCACTGGGTGTTATTCTGTATGTTAGTAAATTGAACACCAATAAAAATTAATTTATAAAAAAAATAAAGTAATTAAATGAAGTCTCAAACACCATGTAGACAAATGTTTAAAAAAAAAAAAATGTGCTACTGGGATGCCTGGGTGGCTCAGTGGTCAACTGTCTGCCTTTGGCTCAGGTCGTGATCCTGGGGTCCTGGTATCAAGTCCCCCATTGGGCTCCCTGAAGGGAGCCTGTTTTTCCCTCTGCCTCTCTCTCTCTGTGCCTCTCATGAATAAATACAAATTTTTTAAAGTGCTACTGAATAATAAACCTGGAGACTATTTTCTATCTCCCTGAAGACTTAGGTAGAAGGCCTCCAAAATTACTACTCCAGCTGGTCTAAACTCATTCCTAGATAAATTTTTTAATGGTACAGAAAATCTTTTAAGTACAATTTAATTAAAAAATAGAAGCGATAATATAATTTCACTGGGTATCATTTTGTTGATTCCACCATTTCAATGTTTCCCAATGTGGAAATTGAAGGGGTATGAAGCATTTCAAAGGGATTTATAACTGATTTTCATTTAAATATAATAAAGAATGCTGCTTCACCAATTTTCCTTGAAACTGCCCAAGGAGGTCACCATTTTCCCCAACATAAAGAAGATAATTAGCTCTTTGTATCTTGATGGTTTTGAATGCTTTCTAAATTCAGTGGGGTTTTGTGAGTTTCCTCTCTATTGAGCATCAGTGTCATCTACCTACTGCTTGACTACTGTGGTTCCATACATCACATGGATTTGCTCTGGGTATTCAACTTCCAATCAAGGTCAGATGGAAGAATGCTATTCTATGCCTCAGGTGATAATTCCCTCTGAGAAGAACTGAAATCAACTCAGTGACCCTAAGAACTTCCTCTCCAACCAGTGGGGCTGGGCTGTCTTAATAAAACATGTGCAAATAAGGTAAGCACCAAAAGGAAGGCATTCTGGCTCTAGAGTGTCAATTTATATCTACACCCACCTGTTCTGTTTTGATTCCTTTGGCTCACATTAGGTTTTTACCTTACTGCTCAGGATTTTCACAAAGTATTTCAATGAGACACTTTTATTTCAGCTTCAGCACTAAATCTCTGGTTAAGATTTCCTATAGCATCTAATCTGCAAGCTGCTTGTGAAGTCCTAATTCCTTGCCAATTGCCTTTAACTGAAATCCCAAACTGGTAAGACTTTCTAGAATCTGTTTATGTAAGGTCAAGTTAAGATAACTACTACTTATTTAGTAGAATTTGACTGGGTCATGAGTTGGGAGGATGTCTGGGCCATCTCAGAAGAGTTACAATAATGTAACTAAATGTTGGAAAAGACATGTCAATATGGAGATAAGTAAAATACTTCTGCCAAATAGAAGAATTTGAGAAAGGTTAAAAAGACAGATGGGAAACTTTGTAATAACCACTGAGTGGAGTGCAAGAGACTCACATGCATTTCGAACCATTTATCACCTATAAACATTTGCTTCTGGTCTTATAACAGACACAAAATGTTGGCTTCCATACAAATAAAGTCTCTCCTTATCCTCTACAACACGTGTACTCAAGAAATATGTGGCAATTTTATTTCCTTTCAACAAAAAAGCGAGTGATAAATTGGATTATAGAAATATTGAGACAGAAAGGCCAAGGTAGTTTCAAATGCTCAAGACTGAATGGGAATTCCCCATAATGCCAAGGCAAATTTCCCATCTTCCAGGTCCACTTAACCCCACTTCACCACAAGTTCCTTATCACATTGACAGGGTACATACTAGAAATACCTAAAGCAAAATGACCTACTAAAGTTAATTATGTTACCTAATGCCTTTTAGGGTCACTAAAATTGGATCATTCAGAACACATTTTTATTATAATTTTTTAAATTCCTATACAGCTTTTACCTGGTGGCAATGAAATCCTGAGGGGCACAGACTCAACTGATTCCATGATGCGAGTTTGAAACGTACACGTGTTTTTCTTTTTCTTTTCTTTTTTCACCCACAGATTACAGACCCTCCTCTTGATTACATTCTTGCTAGAGTAGTTGGGATTTATTGGCTAAGAAATACAGTATTTCTAGCCAATGTTTCTATGCAGTATTTTCTACTGTTCTACTTCTGCTAACAAGGACAATTCAAGGGCACACACTAATTATGATTTTGACACAGTTTCACTTTTGTGTTTAGCTTCAAAAGTAATTCCATGGTATGCCCCAATTCCCTTGTCAGTTTCCTCTACTTTTAATTTCTAATTGAATGAACTAGTGAACTCCGGAAAAGGTTCTGACTTTAAAATTTTGTTTCATTCCCCCAAATTTTAGTTTCATTTAATGTCTACTTAATATATCAACAATTACGAGAGGTATACTGAAATATTCCAGTATAATGAGGGATTAGTTAACAACTCCTTTGTATTTTGAGCTAGAAAAATATTCTGAGACTATATGTGCACAAAACTTCATATTTTTATATCTAACACCATATATTTTAATTGTATAGAAATCAGAGTCTAATAAGAATTGAATCTTTATCATTGTACAGTAACTTTTTAACACTAATGATGATTTTTGGCTTAATGTCTACTTTATCTCATGAATTAGATCTCATTGTTTCTCTTGTTAATATTTGCTTGATATACTTCTTCCTGTCCTTTTTTATTTTCTTTTAAACATTATTGAGGTATAATTGACATTCAACATACCTGCACATATTTAAACAAAATAACTCTCCTTAGGGCAGCAATATGTTTTGGTATAGACTACTTGCTAGAAACTCTTATCACTAAGTGTGGCTAGGTCATAAAGTTCTTCACTGATGAACAGTAAGCAAACTTTTTTGAGGCAGATTCTGAGAAGGCTCTTTAAAAAGAGTACAGCTAGCTGAAATCTGCTTCTTTTCCTCATCTTTCCTCCCTTCTGCTACCTAGAATCCAGGCACAATGATTGGAACTCCAGCAGCAGTTGGAACATAATTGTTAGCAGGATACAGGAAATAAGACAACTGCTCCCTATACACTGCCCTGGAATGCTAACCTCTGGATTAATTTTACAAGACAAATAAGCATCCACTTTGCTATAGCCATATTATTTGTGCTGTTCTGATGAATGTAGCTGAATCTAAGGTTTGGTTGTGATATATATATTAATTAGAATAATTTTGCCTGTGGTGAGAAATCTGTTTCTTCTCATTTAAAATACTGAGTATGTGGTTATTATTAAATATTGGTCTAAAAATATTATTTTATTTTCAATTTAATTTCATCTTTAATTAAACTTTAACTAAATATTATGGAGATTTAATTTGCCAAATTGAATTTTGGAGGTTTAATTTGAACATCTTTGAGATTTTATTTATTCCTAGAGTCTTGTCTTTACTCTCTTGCTTTACAATCAGTTAAACTCTGAATGGCTTTGTCGTCTATAAAACAAGAATGATATTTCAGTGGGTTGTCATGAAAATTAAGCAACAAAAACGAATGTAGCTGACACAGTGAGTGGTCAGCTGACATCTACTGTCAGTGTCTTCACTGCTGATCTGCTTAAGTTGCTCGTTTCTAATTCTTTTGCCTAATATACTAACTTCAGACCCATAAAACAAAATAAATTCTATTTCTTTGTACTACAACAATAACAAAATTGCCTTGAAAGTACTTTTGTTTTATTGATGTTTCTGGCATCAATAAATCCTATTTGCTTTCAAAACAGAAATGTTTTCAACTTTTAAGGACAGCTGTTTCCGTTTAAGGATTCGGAGTAATCACAAGAACAGAAAAAAAAAGAAAAAGAAAGAAAAGAAAGAAAAGAAAAGAAAAGAAAAGAAAAGAAAAGAAAAGAAAAAAGAAAAGCCAGGCCACAACTTTTTAAGTTCCACCTGAAATTCTGTGTTTTTTCTTCCACAGTTTGACTCCTTTCCTGAACAAAAAGCTCTTCTAGAATTCTTTGTAACTTTAAATTCAATTCCATTGGCATATTGTCTCAAAAACATCCTATTAAATAATTTTAAACTCAAATACAACATAGATTATATTATCAAGGCAAACACGTAGGAATTAATGGATTAATGGAGGCCACGATTTTATGTGATTTAGGAAAATACTCCACACCTATCTGAAAAAGACTGTATTTCTACTTCAGGTTTTCCTCCATTCCAGATAAAATGGTTATTGGGACATAATGCATTATTACTCACTATTAAAATGAAAAGAAAAGAAAGTTGGAACCATAGATCAGAAATAAAAATATTTGTTACCAGCTTTGCCTTCAGCAAACTCTATCGCTAGAGGGTTAAAAGAGATAATTTTCATTTCAAAGAATGCAATTGGGATAGAGAAGCAATACACCAAAGAAAGCAATTAGTCTGAGACTTTGGAGATTTGAAGAGTTTAAGCAAACTTCATTCAAGTACCTAAAGAAAATTATGACAATGCTTTATTCTCAGGACTAAGTTTAAAATAAAAATCTTAATTATTTAAAGCCAACAACTACAGTGAGCACCAAATCCATCAGAGTTCCCTTCCTATAGGCTCTGTGGATTGAACTAAACACGGGGATGAAAAAGGCTGTTCCCTATAAATCATAATTAAGCAGATGAGAAGGATCAGAATACAGATAACATACACAATGTAGCATTAATGTCTCTCAGTTAAACTATAGTTCAATCAAAAATCTTGATAATTATTTCAGTTGAAGTACTCCTAGCTGACAGGTCAACCATAATAGTTTTTATTTTAACTCCAGTTAGTTACCATACAGTGTTACATGAGTTGCAAGTGTACAATATAGTGATTTAAACTTCTATACATCACCCAGTGTCCATCAAAGGTATGCTAAATTCTTAATTCCCATCATTTCTTTCACCTATACTCTAATTATAGTAAAATTATACTGGAAAATAACTACATCTAGAGAAGTATGACCATAAGAGTAAATAATTATTTTTCACATTCTATTACTTTTCCTAGTTCTTTTCCCCTTCATTATTTTTTATCCTAAATATCATATATTTCTGAAGTACAAGTAAAAATGACTTATCAAATTCAAAAAAAAATGAAACAATGATGACATTATTACCTAATCTACAGTACAAGTTCAGAATTTATCAATTTTCTAATGACATTTTTTATAGTTCTCATTTTTTCCCAATCCAAGATGCAATCTGGTATTGTGCACTCTGCATAGTTGTATTTCTCAATTTTTAAATTCTGAAACAGTTCCATAAACTGCCTTTCTTGACGTTGACATTTTTTGAAGAAAACTGACCAGTTATTTTGTAAAATCATCTCAATCTTAATTTATTTGGTGTTTTCTTACATTTAGATTTTTGGTAGAAATACTACTAACACAATGTTGTATTACTCTCAGTGTATCTTATCTGGAAGCAGATAATGTCAGTTTTTCCCAAGTGTGATGATGTTAATATTAATCATCTGTTTAAAGAGACGTCTTGCAGATTTCTTTACTGTATAGTGGCATTATTTTATTGGCATTTTAAAAGTATTTTGTGGTTAGATACTTAAGATTGTGTGAATAGGGACACCTGGGTGGCTCAGTGGTTGAGCATCTGCCTTTGGCTCAGGGCGTGATCCTGGGGTCCCCAGATCAAGTCCCACATCGGGCTCCCCACAGGAAGCCTGCATCTCCCTCTGTCTGGGTCTCTGCCCCTCTCTCTCTCTCTCTCTCTCTCTCTCTCTCTCTGTGTGTGTGTGTGTGTGTGTCCCTCGTGAATACATAAATGAAATCTTTAAAAAAAAGATTGTAAATACACTTTTCTCATTAAGCTGTCTCCTACTAGTTTAAGCACTGTTTTTGAAAACCATCATTCCTTCTAAATATACTATCTTGCCTTTTATAATAAAGAAAATGTTTTTTCCTTTTTTCTTTCTTCTTATTTTTCCATCTGTCCATCTCTTCCTTCCTTCCTTTCCTAATAGCATACACTCATGAATTTCTACTTTATAAAACATCTTGAGATTCTACCCATTATGTTCTCAAATACTTTTTAGCTCTTCTCCCCCTCCCCCGCCCCCTGGCTTTATTGAGGCATTACTTATAGATCCTCAGAATTTTTCTTCTTATAACTTATAAGGCTCATTTGTACACTTTTATAAACATCTTTCATTTAGTTCACTCCCCAGCCTCAGGAAACCATTCTAGTCTGTAGCTGTTTAGACGTCATATAAAAGTAACAACCTAAGTACTGTTTTTTACTGTAGGGTTTCTGTCACTTAGTGTAACATGCTCAAGGTCAATCCATGTTATCCAAAAGGTAGGATTTCCTTTTTTCTCATGGCTGAATAATATTCCATAGTAATATATTTCCTATATTTTTTATTCACTCAATCATAGATGGAAATTCAGGTTGTTTCCACATCTTTTGAGTAATGCTGCAACGAGCATGGAGGTACAGATGTCTCATCAAGATGGTGATTTTACGCTTATATATCCAAAAGTGGAACTGTTGCCTAATACAGTATTTCTAGATTTAATCTTTTGAAGACGTTCCATATTGTTTCCATGGGGATTGTACCAGCTTCCATTCCCACTGACAGTGCACAAAAGTTCTCTTCTCCACAGCCTTGTCAATATTAGATACCTTTTGTGTTTTCAATGACAGCCGTTCTGACAGGTGTGAAGTGACTTTGATTTGCATTTCCTTGATGATTAGAAATGTTGGGCATCTTTTCACATCCCGTTGGCTGTTTCTATGTTTTCTTTGAGAAAATGTCTACACAAGACCATTTTAATTGGTTTATTTGGGTTTTTACTATTGGGTTATATGAGTTTCTCATATAACATATTTTTTAATATTAACCAATCATCAGGTATATAATTTACAAATATTTTCTCCCATTACTGGTTGCCCTTTCATTTTGCTCACTCTTTCTTTTGTTGCACAAATGCTTTTCAGTTTGATATAGTCCTGTTTTGTTTTTTGTTCTATTGCTTGGGCTTTTGGTGTCATATCCAAACAATGATTGTCAAGACCAACAACAAGAAGCTTTGTCCTGGTTTTCTTCTAGTAGTTTTAGTTTTTAATTTGAGTTAAATTTATAACTAAAAGCTAGGGATACAATTTCATTCCCATTCTGGTGAAAAATGGTGAGTATCAATTTTTCCCAACACCATTTATTGAAGAGACTACCTTTTTATCATTGAGTATTCTTGGCTCCCTTGTCAAATATTAGCTTACCATATATTCACAGGCTTATTCCTGGACTCTCAATGATGTTCCATTGGTCTGAGTCTCTGCTTTGTATTAGTACATACTGTTTTGATTACTATATCTTTGAGATAAACTTTTAAATCAGAATTATGATACCTCCAGCTTTATTTTTCTTCTTTAGGATTGCTTTGGCTATTCGGGGTCTCCCATGAATTTTAGGATTTTTTTTCTATTTTTATGGAAAATGCCATTGAAAATTATAGAGATTACATTAAATCTGTAGATTGCTTTGGGTAGTATAGACATTTTAACAATATTATTTTTTTCTGATGGACATGGGCTATCTTTTATTTGTGTCTTTTGTTTCATTAATATCTTGCAATTTTGAGTATACAGATATTGCACCTTCCTGGATAAAATTTTCAAGTATCTTATTATTTTTGATGATACTGTATACAGGACTTTTAATTATATATGATAATTCATTATCAGGGTATAGCAATGCAACTAAATTGCATATTGATTTTATATCCTGCAACCTTATTTAATTTGTATATTGGTCCTAACATTTTTTTCATTGAGTCTTCAGGATTTTCTAGATATAATATCGAACCATCTGCATTTGGAAATTATAGTACTTCTTCCTTTCTGATTTGGATGCTTTTTATATTCCTGTATGATCTGGATGGCTTTTACAACTTTTGCCTAACTGCTCTTGCTAGTACTTTCAGTACTATGTTGAACAGGGATAATGAGAGTACGAACCTTTATCTTGTTCCCAATCTTAGGAGAAAGCCTTTCAAACTTTCACCATTGGGAATTGTGAGTTTTTCATATATGACCCGTATTATGTTGAGGTGCTTTACTTCCACATCTAATTTGTAGAGAGTTTTTTATTATGAAAGGATGTTGAATTTTATCAAATGCTTTTTCTGCATTGAGATGATCATGATATTTAACTTTCATTCTATTAATGTGGTATATCACACTTGTTTATTTGCATATACTGAACCACCAATTCATCCCAAGTACAAATTCCCTTCATATTGGTGTATATAAGACACTTAATGCATGATTAAGTTTGGTTTGCTACTATTTTGTTGATAATTGTTACAAGTATCTTCATCAAGATATAGCCTTGGAGGTTTCTTGTAGTGTCCTTATTTGGCTCTTGTATTTGCTTTAAAATTCATGACTGAGTCTTGCAAGATTGTGTGTTTTGGGACTTTTTCCATTTGTTTTAGGTTATCCAATTTGTTAGTATACAATTGTTCATGGTAGTCTCTTATGATCCTTTGTATTTCTGTGGTGTCACTTTTAATGTATCTTTCATTTCTGATTTTATTTGAATCATCCTTTTTCTTGCTAACAGTTTGTCAAGTTTGTTATTTAAAAAAACAGGACTTATTTTGGTTGATCTTTACTATTGTTTTCTAGTCTCTCACTTATTTCTGCTCTGATTGTTGCTTATTTTTCTTCCATTTGCTAACTGTGAACTACTTTGTTCTTTTTCTATCCCCTTGAGGTAAAAGTTAGATTGTGATCTTCCTTTTTTCCTGATGCGGGTGTTTATGGTCATAAACTTCTCTCTTAACACTGCTTTTGCTGTATCCCATTAGTTCAGTATATTTCTACTTTCATTTGTTTCAAGATTTGTTTGTGAAGATACATTTTTATTTCCTATATAATTTCTTCTTTGACCCATAGGTTGGTCAGTAGGGTACTGAATTTTCTAATTTTCCTCCTGTCATTCATTTCTTGCTTTATACCAGTGGTTGAAAAAGATACTGAGTATGCAAGATCTATAAAGAACTTATTAAACTCAACATCTAAGGAACAAACAATCCAATCATGAAATGGGCAAAAGACATGAACAGAAATCTCAGAGGAAGACATGGACATGGCCAACAAGCACATAAGAAAATGCTCTGCATCACTGGCCATCAGGGAAATACAAATCAAAACCACAATGAGATACCACCTCACACCAGTGAGAATGGGGAAAACTAACACGACAGGAAACAACAAATGTTGGAGAGGATGTGGAGAAAGGGGAACCCTCTTGCACTGTTGGTGGGAATGTGAACTAGTGCAGCCACTCTGAAAACTGTGTGGAGGTTCCTCAAAGAGTTAAAAATAGACCTGCCCTACGACCCAGCAATTGCACTGCCAGGGATTTACCCCAAAGATTCAGATGCAATGAAATGCCGGGACACCTGCACCCCAGTGTTTATAGCAGCAATGTCCATAATAGCCAAACTGTGGAGGGAGCCTTGGTGTCCATCGACAGATGAATGGATAAAGAAGATGTGGTCTATGTATACAATGGAATATTACTCAGCCATTAGAAACAACAAATACCCACCATTTGCTTCGACATGGATGGAACTGGAGGGTATTATGCTGAGTGAAATAAGTCAGAGAAGGACAAACATTATATGGTCTCATTCATTTGGGGAATATAAAAAAATAGTGAAAGGGAATAAAGGGGAAAGGAGAGAAAATGAGTGGGAAATATCAGAGAGGGAGACAAAACATGAGAGATTCCTAACTCTGGGAAACAAACAAGGGGTGGTGGAAAGGGAGGTGGGCGGGGGGGGGTGGGGGTGACTAGTTGACGGGCACTGATGGGGGCACTTGATGGGATGAGCACTGGGTGTTATGCTATATGTTGGCAAATTGAACTCCAATAAAAAAAATGAAATTAAATAAAACACCCAAACCCTAAAAGAAAAAAAAGATAGAGTATAATTTCAATATTCTTAATTTGCTAAGACTTGTTTTGTTACCTAACATGTATCCTGGAGAATGTTCCATGTGTGCTTGGGAAGAATGTGTATTCTGCTGCTGTTGGGTAGAATATTCTGAATATGTCTGTTAGATCTAGTTCATATAATTATAGGCCAATCCATTGTTTTTGATTTTCTGACTGTATGATCTTTTGTTAAAAATGGAATATTGAAAGCCCCCACTATCATATTGTTGTCCACTTCTCCCTTCAGATCTGTTAGCATTTGCTTAATACTTTTAGGTGCTCCAATATTCAATATATTTACAATTTTATTATCCTCTTGATGTACTGACCTCTTTATAATTCTATAGACTATTTTTATCTCCTGTTACAGTTTTTTACTTACTGTCTATTTAATTTGATATAAGTAAGTAATGTCCATTTCATTTGATATAAGTAAGTACAGCTATCCCTGTTCACTTTTGGTTTCAATTTGCATGGAATATCTTTTCCATCCCTTCATCTGGACCCTATGTTTGTTCTTAAAACTGAAGTGAATCTCTTGTTGGCAGCATATAGAGTGCTTCTTAATTCATTCAGCCAATGTCTTTTGAGAATTTTACACATTTACATTTAAAATAATTTCAATAGGTAAGTACTTACCAATGTTATCTTATTCATTGTTCCAACTATTTCATTGTTCCTTTTTTTTTCTTTCTTCCTGATTTGCTATCTTTCTTTGTGAACAGATGATTTTTTGTTGTGGTATGCTTTGATTCCCTTCTCTTTATCTTCTGAGTATATACTGTAGGTTTTTGCTTTGTGGTTATCATGGGGCTTACAGAGAACACCTTAGAGATATAATAATCTACTTTTAAGTTGATAACAACTTCAGTTCGATTGTGTACAAAAACTCTACTCTTTTACTGCCCCCCATATTTTATATTTTTCTTGTAAACATTTCCCCTTTTTATACAAGTTATTACAACTCTAATTATTTTTACTACTCTTGTCTTTTAAATATTATACTAGAGTTAAGTAGCTAACATTTCACCATTTACAGTACTGGAGTGTATGAATCTGATTATATGCTTACCATTACCATTGTGTTGTGTGTGTGTGTATAATCTCCTTTGAATGATTTCAAATGAGCTGTCTCTAGTTGACTGATTCCTTTGTTTGCTTAGTCAAATTTGCTGTTGAAGCTCTCTGTAGAATTTTTCAGTTCAATCACTGTATTCTTTAACTGCAGGATTTTGATTTCCTTTTTTTATTTTATTTTTTATTTCCTTTTTAAAAAAAATTATTTCCACTATTTCATTGAACTTCTCATTTTGTTCATGAATTGTTTTCCTAATATTATTTAGTTATCTATATAAGTTTTAGTTCACTTTCTTTTTTTTTTTTTTTTAAATTTTTTATGATAGGCACACAGTGAGAGAGAGAGGCAGAGACACAGGGAGAGGGAGAAGCAGGCTCCATGCACCGGAAGCCCGACGTGAGATTCGATCCCGGGTCTCCAGGATGGTGCACTGGGCCAAAGGCAGGCACTAAACCTCTGCGCCACCCAGGGATCCACCACTAACTTTCTTAAAATTAGTCTGAATTCTTTGTCAGGTAGTTCAGAGATTTCCATTTCTTTAGGGTCAGTCATTGAAGTTTTATTAATTTCTTTTATTGGTATATTTCCTTGATTATTCATGACCCTTGAGGACTTGGGTTGAGGTCTGTGCATTTATAAAAGCACACACCTCTTCAGTCCTTATATGCTGGCTTCAGAGGGTAAAGCCCTTCACTAGTCAGCTGACCCAGAGATTTTAGATGAGATCTGTTGGTATCTGTGTGTAGACTCACTGCTAAAGTCATTGGCTGGGCAGGCCTCATGCTTCAGTACATGGGGAGTCTGGGTTCACTGGGCAGGACTGGCACATGAGTCTGTGGTGCTGGACGTGCAATCTTTGTCTACATAGGTAAACCTAGATCTTGAGTCCACAGAGTCCATCCATATACCAAGAACCACTAGGTCCACACAGGCTATTCTTGTACTAGGATGAGCCAGGAGCCTAGTTTTATAGGAGCTGCCTAAAGGCTGGGATGAGAGAGACCAACCTAACAAAGTGCAAGCCTGAAGCCTGGGGTCATGGAGTAAGCCTGTAAACTACGAACTGGGTGAATAGCTTTGAAGGATGGCTTTGTAGGGGTCAGTCTGGCATAGTGGCAGGCTGGCAGCCTGGGTCTGTAAAAGCCAGATTGTAGGGTCATGGGGGCTGACCTGGCCCTGAGGTGGGTCAGGAGCCTGTATCTGAGGGAGTCAGTCTGAAATCTAGGACCACAAGAGATGTCCTATTGTTGGAGTGAGCCTGGGACCTGAGCTGCAGTAGTTGGTGCAGCACTGATCCTGGCTAGGAACTTAAGTCCCTGGGGCTGATTGGGAGCCTGTGGTCATGCCTGGAGCTGTGGGAGCTGGCAGTTGCTGAGATGTGCTGGGACTGGATTTGTAGGAGACTACCAGGAACCTGGTGCTGGCTGGGGCTGCAGGAGGTAGTTGGAATCTGGCTGGGACAGGGACCTGGGTTTATGAGGATCTGCCAAGAGCCTGGTGTCCTGAAAGCTGCTGGAGGCCATGGGAGGCACCTGGGGTCACTATTGCTGGCAGGCACCTAGGTAAGCCTGGAACCTGGGTTTTCAGCAACCGAGGATACCTAAGGCAGGATACCTAAGGCATCAGTAGTTGGTCTAGTGCCTGTAAAGACTGGTTCTCAGGTTTGTGGTGAAGTTGAGACTCATTTCATTCTCCTTTTCCCCACAAAGGAAGTGTCTCTCTCCATGACAGGTAGACAGACAAGAGGGGAGTAGTGATGGGAGGTAATGTGAATCTATTTTTTTTACCTTCCTCAGTGCATCTTTTTTCCTTTCTATGTTCCACCCAGGTGCTATAACTCCTCACCTTGGTATCTTATGAAGGTATTTTTTATGTGTGGATAGTGTTCAGATATATGTTTTGGAAAGCAGGGTTTGGGGGCAAACACTAGAAATACCATTGCCACCATTCTGCAGACATCACCCCCCACTTTTCATTTTGCTTCTTTTTTCTCTCTCTTTTATGCTTTTCTACTTCCATTATCTTCCATAGATATTTAAAGAAACTTAGAGCTCAGATTTGGGGTATTTGGAGTTCAAATAAAAGCTTTGTAATAAGAAAATCATATAAAAATCATTTCCCCCACTGGAGACAGCTAAAAAAGGTAGCAGAAAAGGAAGATGTGTGTATATGTGTGGGGAACAGTATTTAGGGAAAAAAGGTGCTGTGTTTAGCAATGACAGCCTCAATCTCAATATGCCTTAAAACAGTCATTAATAAAATTAGGCCAGTCACACCTACATCTCAAAATTTTCTTAGAGAAAGCTGTGGAGCTTTTCTTAGTGAAACTGTTAAAAATGGTGGAAAAGTATTTGAAATGGTTGTGGATTCCAATCAAGATAAAGGAACAGATACAAGTACTTCAGTTTCCAAAGCACATAATCCTACCCTAGTTAACAACCACAGTTGCTATTATTTCTAACTGTAATTTTTTTCCAGTAACTGCAGTTGCACATCCCTCCAAAGCCACCAAAGAAGAAAGTAATGAAACACTTTTCCAAACCAGATCTCTGACCCTCTCTCAATTCCATTCCCCTGTACACTGCTGCTACAAAGAATCCCCAGCTCTTGGAATCTTCTCCATTACACACAAGACCATCACGATTTGGACATATAGAATATTGGAATTTCACTCATATTCCATACACATTTCCCCACATAAACCATGTTTGAATAGCAAGTTATATTACTATCATTCATTAACATAATTCCAGAAGCTATGAGAAGACTTTGGTAGGCCAACATGGGAAAGAGATACCACATAGTACTTTTGCTGAAGTAAAAACTTTCTTAGTTGTCAATAACTACTAAATACAGTTTTGGAACATAAGCTGTTAATTAGGTTGGCATCCATAGCAATACTTTTCCTGGAAACTTCTCCAGGAATCTAAGAAGATTGCATAATATAGATGTTCTGAGATCTGAGACTATCATCGCCATACCTCATAGGCTCATATTTGTCCCTATTGCTCATACTCTTGATTCCATATTCCCTACATACCCCATTGATACATCCATTCCATTTTTCTCCCTTCCTTCTGGACCTTTTTGCTCACAGATCTTGTACATGGTCCAAAGTATTGTTCAATGAATTTCTCTTCTTAAAACAAACTTTAAATTTTAACCTCTGTCACAAAAAGCAAGATCTATGTCTCAGTTCAGATTCATGGTAGATACCCGCCTAATCAGTTGTGGTGCAGTACGGTCACTGGTTTTGGGTAATGAGTCTATTGCACTGTAGTCTGACATTATGTGTCTATTTTACAAAAGAATTAAACAATGTATGTTAGCTGTAAAATCAGACTTTGCTAGTTAGGTCCATTAGAAAAAGATCTGGATCGTGTGATATATTCTAACATAAGTAACTATTCCATCCAGGACAATAAACAGAGAGTGAACAGGAAGAAAAAAAAAAAAAAACCTAGTGGCTTTGGGAAATACTTAAATAGTGAATTCAAAGGCCAAAAGCACTATGCTTCTGTTATCCTTTCAGTGTTTGATCAGCTTACTGGACATATTTCTTTACTATCTGGTAACTCACCTATTGCAAAAATTCAATAAATAAAAGATAATCATAGTAATACACAATAGCCATAATCACTATCATTCAGGAATGCTGGATCATTTTTCATTCACCACAGCACCCTCCCTGACCCCAGCTATTACTGTTCCTCTCCTAGAACCATATTGACCTTTTCCACATCAACTAGCCAGCTCTTTAAGGAAGAAAAGTAAAGTTTCTTTTGTCCAAGGACTTGAATTCTCCTTCTTCTATGAAGTCTGTTTTTTTTAAATACATAACTCAAAAGTTATGCAGTAATTTCTTTCTAAACTCTCAGATCATATAAGAACTTGACTTAAAAATGCCAATAAAATTCTTTAAGATACTCTTAATGTGCTATGCAATGGCTTAGCATCTTACTTCACTTTCAACTTCATTTCTCTTAACTTCCCTTCTAAAGCAGTTGACCTACTAAAAAAAAGCCAGATTTTCTATCCTCACTGCTCACTGATTCCTGTTATCTTGTCTATCAGGTTTTCTCTTCTTGGAATACACCATATTTTCCCCTGCATTTTACAATGCTACCCATCTTAAAGTCCAGTTAAAATGTCATCGTTTACAAGGTTTTCTCTGATCACTTCATATAGACCTACTGCTTGAACTTCCCAGAACATTTACTTTTTTAAGTGCTTAATATTTCTTACAACATATTTTATATCAAAACATTAATTTAATAGAAAAGATACTTTGTAAGATTCATCTGCATATTACTACAGTGCCATTCTACCTGGAAACACTAATTCAAAAAGATATCAACACCTCCAGTTCACAGCAACATTGTTTATAATAGTCAAGGTATGGAAACAACCCAAATGTCCATCAATTGATAAAGAAAATGTGGGAACAATCTATACAATGGAATATTATTCAGCCATAAAAATATCTGTCATTTGTTTCATCATGGATTGACCTTGAGGGCATTATACTAAGTGAAACAAGTCAGAGAGAAAACTATGAATGCCATATGATGTCACTTGTAGAATTAAAACAAAACAAAACAAAAACAAAAAATCAAGTTCATGGATACAGAGAAGAGACTGATGGATGTCTGAGGTGGCTATGGGTAAAAGCAGGGAAGGGGGACAAAGGTACAAATTTCCAGTTATAAAATGAATAAATCATGGCATGTGATATACAACATGGCGACTATAATTAATAATGTACTGCATATCTGAAAGTAGATAGGAGCATAGATCTTGACAGTTTTCATCACAAGAAAAACAATCTGTAAAATGCATGGCATTAGATGTTAACTGGACTTACTGCAATTATTTTACAGTACATGCAAATATTAAATCATTAACCATCTACCTGCAATTAATATGTTATGTTGATTATATTTCAACAGAAAATTTTAAAGAAAAAATAACCAGTACAAAATTCAATTTAAATACCTATGAGGATACTTCTGAAATTGGTGCACCTGGGTAGCCAGTTGATTAAGAGGCCTACTCTTAATTTCAGCTCAGGTCATGATCTCAGGGTCCTGAGATTGAGCCCAGCTTCCAGCTCTGTGCTTAGCAAGAAGTCAGCTTAGGATTCTCTCTCTCCCTCTCCCTTTCCCCAACTTATGCTTTCTCTCTCTCTCTCTCTCTCTCTCTCTCTCTCTCTCTCTCTCTCTCTTTTAAAGATTAACTTATTAGAGAGATACATCTGAGATAGTTGATATATTTTTGAGCATGAAATTCCATTAATACTGCCACTTTGTTGGTCTCATTAAGAAATTTACAAGGAGGTCACATAAGAATCTTTCCTTTATTCCTACTCTGACTGAATTTTACATGAAAGAAAACTTACCATGTATTAATATGGCAAGTATTCCTATTCAATCACAGAACTTCCACAACTCGTGAAACAAAATCTGAAAGCAAACGTAAAGAGAGAAAGTCTTGGGACACAGATGGGAGAAAATATATATGGATGACATTGAACAACGTGAATTTGAACTGCATGGATCCACTTTACACATGGATTTTTTTTCAATAAATAGAGGGATAGTACTGTAAATAGATTTTCTCTTCCTTAGGATTTTGTTAATAACATTTTCTTTTCTCCAGCTTAGTTTATTGTAAGAATATATTATATAATATATACAACAAAAATATGGGTTAATTGACTACTTATGTTAGTGATAAGGCTACCAGTCAACAGTAGACTAGTAGTAGGTAAGGTTCTGGTGAGTCAAAAGTTACACACGGATTTTCAACTGTGCAGAGGTCAACACCTCAACCCTTGTATTGTTCAAGGGTTAACTGTATATAAAATCTATGCTAATTTTTTATTCCTTTTATTCCTACTAAAATGTATTTAGAAGTGTCAGAATAAATGCTTAAAATTTACAACTATGGAAGACTTTCTGTTTATTTCTCCAACTTCTAAATATAATGCATTCTCTCTCACACTCTCATTTTATAGTGTTCACAGTGTTCTTTGAATCACTAAGAAATATTTTATACTACCAGGCCAAAAAATTTACCACAAAGTTCTGTTTTAATTATGTAAGTTATTTATTTTGGCTTTAAATTCTAACTTCTCCATTGCAATTTTCATAATGCCAAAACATTTTTATATTACTTTTATCTTGGCAAAATATTTTGCTATCACTATGGCATAATTATAGCAATTACAGAAGTAATTTAAAAAGACCAGTGTATTATATTGGACCTTAAAATATATAAGTAATATAGTTGTGTACATATTCATAGAATGCCAAGGCTTTGTCTTCCCTTCTGATGCTAACAAACACAAAAATAAATGTCACAGGATTTTGTTTTAATGTCAAATGGGTTTTTAATCTGCTTATTGTAATGGGCATTTAGTTTCTTACCCCAAGATGCCACTTTCTGTAGATTAGTAAATAGCCAACACATTAAAGACTTGAATCTTAAAAGGTAATAGATTATATATAGGGGGTCCCTGGGTGGCTCAGCGGTCTCGCGCCTGCCCCTGGGCCAAGGCGCTATTCTGGAGACCTGGGATCGAATCCCACGTCAGGATCCCTGTATAGAGCCTGTCCCTGCCTATCATAAATAAATAAATCTTTAAAATTTCCCAGTAGCCACATCAAAAAAAAAAAAAAAAAGAAAAAGAAAAAGAAACAAGTGAGATTATATATAAAATATTTTTGAATTTCAAAATAATAAGAAATCCTGTAAGTAGTCACCCAAACTCTAATAGCATTTTGACCTGTAGATTATCCACTTTAGACAATACATTTAACTTTTTTTTTTTACACAGATCCTTGTCTAGTGAAGCATATATATTGTTTGAAAACACTGCCTAATATTTATCTTAACTTCCCATAAGCTTTCACTGGTGACTATGAGGAGAGAAATGGGTAAATGAAAAATAAGGAAGAAGGAAAAAAGAAGAGAAGTCAACATTTTGAGCCAATAGACTTTATGATATAAATTTGGAAAAATCAAATACTTGATTGCCTGGGTTATGGCCTTTTAATTTATATAAATTGTTTTCTAAAGCTATCATTAATTAAGTCAAAGATCATGATGAGATTTTACACTCAATTATTTTCGGTTAAAAACAAAACTCTTTATCAGGTGACTAGTTTTACAGTTTTTGTTATAGCACTTACAAAAATAATTATATAATTACATGGAAACGTGAGGGAATAAAAATATAGAAAAATAGATTTTTTGCTAACCTTTACTTCCGTTTTGTTTTATTTTTGTTGTTTTGTTTTAACCTAAGCATAGTTTTATTTTCAGGCTTTAAGACAACCACCAGGCTTTATGTGTTCAGCCACTGAGATTTTCTATCACTAGGATTAATGTGCATAATCGACCTTATACCACTTCGGTACCAACCAAAGCAGGATGCTGCTACAATTAGACCAGAAAGAGTTGTCAGTTCCTTAGCTATAAGGTATCTGGTTCCAAGAAACTAATATTGGAGGCTGGCAAGATGATTTTCCATGATTATGCTAAGGCGAAACATAGGTAAGACTCGTACCTACAGTAAATTGGAAGCCAAAATATATGCCCACAATTTAGTAAAACACAAGAAACATTATGGACATGTACCTAAATACTCTCATATTTGTGTGTATATATGTGTGTATATAGAGAGATGTGTGTGTATATGCATATATATGTATATAGCCATTATTCTAATTTATTTGAAAAGTAGTAAGTCTATGTGAAATTACAGAAATATCACCAAATACCATTAAGGATTTACATAATAAATATTAATAATCATTTCTGTAATAAATGTTATAACATTCTCCTGTTAAGTATTGCCCCTTCAAACTTTTCAAAATATGAGACCATACCTCATCTTACTTTTTTTAGCTCTTAAAAATTATATATCCAAGTGTAATCTATTTTGTAGTAGTCCCTATGATAGTAATAAGTCAATGAGCACTCTTTGAGCACTATTTTCTTTTTTTTTTAAAGATTTTATTTACGTATTCATGAGAGACACAGAAAGGCAGAGAGAGAGGCAGAAACAGGAGAAGCAGGCTCCAGGCAAGAAGCCCCATACGGGACTCCGGGATCATGCCCTGAACCGAAGGCAGACGTTCAACTGCTGAGCCACCCAGGCGTCCCGAGCACTAATATCAAAGGAATCTTTCATGAATATATTAAAATCTTTAAAACAACCTTATAACTAGAGTTATCTCTATTTTCAAGATAAAATTTAAGGCACAGAAGGACTGGCTGCTTTGGTGAAAGTCAAACAATTAACCAAAAACATATACATATATATATATATATATATATATATATATATATATGTATTTCATATATATATATATGTATTTTCATATATATATGTAATATATATATGTATTTTCATATATATATATGTATGCATATATGTAAGGGAAGTTCTATTCTGAAGTGTAAATTATGAAGTATAAAGTGTTCCTATGTCATAGGTAGCCAAAGTAAGTCTAATGAAAAGTCAGGGAGAAGTGGAAGTGGTGTGGCTGACAGCAGAAGGCTAGCTTGTGTATCTCTCTCATTATGATGCCATGGCTACAAAATTCCCAGCACAAACATCACCAATGCTGTTAGGGAGCAGAGGAAGTTCAACGAGCTATTACTGATTTGTTGTAAATCACAATACCTAAGAACATATTTTATGAATAAGTACATTACTATTTTATATCAATGATCTACACAAAGCAAGATTCTGAGGATGTCAGAAATGAGGTCGGTTGTGTTCTTTCAGAAAGTTAAGAAAAGATATAGAGGAAACCTGTAGCTACCAAGGATAATCAAAATGTTAGAGTCTATCGAAATGCTTAAACATGCAGATTGTAAAAAGTTAGTCTTGGAGATACTAGAAAAACTCATTTTCTGTTTGTTCCTAAAAGGCACTGCTATTATTAAGTTCTCTGTTGTATCATAATAAGCTTTAGAGATGGAGAACCAGGCCTGGTATTTAGTGAAGGATTTGCCAGTTATTATCTGTTACTGAAGAGTAAATCATAGTTATTTTGGTTCTATTTGTACATAAGATTTTTATGAAAATTGCATTTGAGTGCATAGGCAGTAGCTAGTAAAGACCTTAGCCTCACACTAGGAAGGCAGGAAAGTTTTATTATTATTGTGGTGGTTGTTGCTAGATGCTATATATGAGGGAAGAGCATTACATTTGCACTCTCCATTTTAGGATTTGCCATGAACAACTAGAGTTCAAGATAGATTTCATTGTTTTCATTGTTTTCCTGGCAGCCTATTAATGTAGAGCAGCATTAGTGGAGAAAGCAGGACTTATGCTATCCTCCATGACAAAGAGTATCCTGTGAGCTAACCAGCTTATTCTGAATAATGACTAATAAGTGTCCCTTGCAAATCAACATATCTCTTATAGAATTTAAAACTATCCTTTCAATAGAAGAGTCACTGGATGGGAGAAGGCCAGAACAGCACAATGGTTTCAATGTTTAATGTCATTAAACAACTAATTGCTGATGGCTGGCTGAAGTGCTGTTTAAGAAGGATTCCACTGGAAAGAATGCTATGATAGGTTAATAATGTCTGCCATAGAAAAAGAAAGTAAACGAGAAGCCCTGCTCATTTAGGGAGTTATTAGTAGTACAAGCATGTTGCCTAGAAATAAGAGGACCAAAGAAACCACTACTCTCCATCTTCATCTTCATTATTACTAGGCAACTACTGGCTTTCCATCAGATATTTGAAAGGTATCCATGATTAACTAACATAGGGTAACTGTACACTAACACATTTGCCTGACAACAATGTCCAGAGGATATTCTTGAGGACTTGAGTAAAAACTCCACCAACATGATTTTAGTTCAATAAGAAACGTTCTGAGTCTTTTTAATTTTATTTGTAAAATGTTGATAATATTCGCCTCAATATTTTTCTTTGAGGATTTACTGACAATGTTTAGCATTGTGTCAGGCAAACACACAAAAAGCAGTTGATATATGGTTACAATCATCATCACAGACATTGACAGAGATCTCTGAGCATGTGCTTGTGTGTGTATAAAGGGGGAATGTATATGGATTTTGTTACGGTTGTTTCCTGCACTTCTTTATCAAGAGTAAAGCCTTAATTTTAGTCATAAGGAATAATAGTAGAGATTTAATGATTTAAACATTTCACTGAGAAATCTCCCATGAGACCGACTCTAGCACTGACAAAACCATCCCACAAAATGTACTTCTTGGGGTCACAGTGTCAAATTTCAACTTTAGGATAAACCGGAGCACTTCAGAAAATAATGCAATATACTTGGCTTTGAAATAATCAAATAAGGCAACTTGATTTTAAAGTAGAATTGCAATGCTTTAAAGGAGTCTGTACCAGTTTCCTTCCTTTTTTTTTTTTTTTTTTTTGTAAATTGGAAAGCAGAGACCTACGCCCTAATAATTCAAATGACAAATACTTAAAAAATAATTGAGGTGAAGTCTTACTACTATTTTTACTGTCCAGATCATTGCATCTAGTCTTCTTCAGTCTTGGTATGCACAGGGTTTTTGTGCTCCTGCGAACCATTTTCTAGCCCATATTATTCTCACAAAGAGAAGTCTGTTTTCTGAACTTCCTTGCACAGAAGTTTCCTAGAGCAATTTGCCTTTCCCTGTGGATATCTGAGAGGTCACACTGAGAATAAAATTAGCAAGTGTACAATAAAAGCTAAAAAGAAAAAAAGAAATTTAAAAAGAAAAACCTAAGCATTTTCATGTTAAATGAGAGAGAAGGTAGAGAAAGGCTAATAGAGTCTAAAGATCATGTTCTCATCCCAGAGATATCATAAATCTAACCTTCAAGGCAATAAGGAGGTGCTAGTTTAAACTCTAGAGCAAGAGCTGACTTTTATGCCAAGGTCATATTGTCTATGATGATCAACTTCTAGAACAAATAAAACCCTGGTAGAAATGAAAAGACTACTAAATACAAGTGTGCATGAGTGTATTTGTGCGTTGTCTAGAATCTGAAAAAGATCTGAAATAGTGCCTACTCGGCAGGAGTGAGAAAACCTGGGCAATTTTTTTCATTTATATATTTCAGAATAATGCAATAGGCTATTTCATTGTCATATTCAGAGAAAGCAATAAAATTGGATTAGTAAACATAAGGCGCGCGTGCACACACACACACACACACACACACACACACACACGGCTATCCTCTAGTCAGAGTGGCCATGGTGAGTAGTTGCCATGGCATACTGACTGCTATTCTCCTGGCTCTAAATGTTCCCCAGGAGTGCAGGGATTAGAGTAGACAAAACTTCTGCTGAAAATTAAGATTTGAAAATTTTTCCAGACCAATTTTAAGAAAGTCCAGCTATTGATCTGAGAATCTATTGTACTGGGGAGAGAAAGGCCAACATGTTTATTAGTCTTTACCCTCTATAGCCGTGTTTTATGAACTATGAGACTCAATCTGTTCAAAGGTTATCTAATCAGTTTAGTAGGTCATGAAACAAATGTCTTGAAAACTGATAGGACTGTATAGAAGAGAAATAGAAATTATAGTGCAGGGCATGTAGTACAGAAAAGGATCAGATTGTTTTTTTTTTTTAATGTATCTCAGAGGTGTGTGTTAGTATGAGACAAAGCGAGGCAGAGAAATTAATTATGACCCAAAATGCATTTCCTACTTTGGGCCAGAGATAAAAATGATAAATACTGATCTAACACTAAAATGGGAATAACTGAATTGGGGAGAAAATAGCTATTTCTTTGAGTTTTTCCTACCACTTACTAGAATTCACTCCTTTCCTTAAGGTTAAAGTGACATGAAGGCATTTCCCCCACTTCTTTCACTAACTTTGCACTGATTTGAGGATTACCTTCGCACTAATTTGAGGGTCTGGAATTTTGTGTTTAAAGCCACCTGCTACCACTGAAGCAGGTGAACAGAGATGGGGTGTTTGTGAGGGGTAGAGAAGAGTAGAGCCTGCATTCCCACACCTGGTGTGCCAGAGATACAGTTTTCCTGGAGTCAGAGGATGCTGAAGAAATTATATGGGGAATAGGATCTTGTACACACACTGTGCTTCCAGAAAGCACAGTGGTAACAGTTACTGGAGAAAAGCATATCACCTATCTAACCTCAATTAAACTATATAAACAAATTTTACATACACACATGCATGCACATTTGCACACATGTTCTAACACAATTACAAACCTTCTTTAACTTGTTTGTGAGATCACCTTTGATTTTGTATTACAGAATAAATTCTGTCATTGTTAGCCTTTAAAATATGACAAGATAGTCACTTAATGGCTTTGCCACAATAAGTTCATTTTGTTGGAAAAGATAATCTATAGTCAAGATTAAGATGATTATGGACACTATCAATAAAGTTGCTAAGCATCTATAATTATTATCTAGCTCAGATCCCTAACAGCTAGTGTAACAAATTAAGTTATTTAACTTTTCTGAGTCTCAAATTACTCCATATATAAAATACAGTTAAGAAACCTACATCTCAGGATGGTTGTTCTAAGGATATATAATGATGATATATGCATAAAATTCTTAGCAATGCTGGTACATATTAACTACTGGATAAACAGCAGCTGTTATTATGATTATTGGGAAATATTAATGCTGTACAGATTAAAAGCTCAAAATGAGTGTATTCATGGAATTCAATATGCATTTTAGGAAGCTTGTCATGTGCAGTGATGAAAAGGAATAAAATTAGTTCCTTTGCCTTATGTGAAGATACTGTAGAAAATATACTGACATGTGTGTGAATATCTTCCACAACAGTAGGCACATGACCACAGTACACATGTGCAGAGGAGGAAGAGAGTTCATAAGACAGGGAAAACCACAGAAGGCTTTAGAGAGTCTGTGAAATCAAACCTGGGTGTTCAAGTACGTGCAAGTTCAAATCAGAGCTGTTATATTGTTATGAAACACCATAAGCAAAATAATTAATGAGAAAAGGGACAAAATGGCACTTTTGGGGGACTAGCCTGCCATATAAACAGGTTAATTCAGTCTCTAAGTTAAGTCAGTCCCTTCTTCCCTAGGTTCAACATATTATGTATATTACATTTAAAACTAATAAAAAGCTCTGTTGTTATAATAATAATTTTTATTGTTGTTATAATAAATAATTATTATTTTTCAGAGAAAAAAAAGTCAAGCCTAGAAAACTTCTATTAGGAGTAACTATGAATGTAACTCAAGTCTCCAAGAGCTGAAACCACACTTTCAACATTGCCTCTCAATGCTAATGAGTTTAGTGGTGTTGGTGTAAAGGGACACAGGCTAGAAAGTTGGGCCAGGGCTCTTGAATAGTGAGGCAGAAAGTATGATCCCGTTCAATGGATGCCAATAACATAGATTTCGAACAAAAAAATGGACTGGGCCTTATGAATACTATGCCCACCAAAGGATGCTTTTTTGATTAGAGTGAGAAAGGCTGGAAGGGCCCATGTGGATGTACATGCAGGACCTTGGACCAGTGATTCTCAATTTTATTGGGCATGAAAATCACACATAGAATTTATAAAAATCTAAAGGTCCAGTCCATGCAAGCCTGAGTCTCTGTGTGCAATATTAGCTCTCCAGAGGATTCTCTACCCACCAAAGTATGAGAACCCACTGGTCTGACAAGAAATAGTGTTGGAATGACCTGGGTACAGGCCCTAGGAATATGAGGAGGGAACAAGGGGAGAACCACAGGGAAAAAAAAAAAAGTGAACTAGATTAGATTTACTTTCCATGTGTCTACTTCTTGAATCAAAGATTTGGGGGCTAGAGATTGTTTTATTGTTCCAAACAAAAGTATAGAAAATTTCTGGTGAGTTTCATTAGTGATGCAATGAGGAATAGGAGATACTCTGCAGAACTGAGACTTAGAGTTCCAATAGCTCTTGGAACACTTCTGTTCACTAACCATTCAAGAGAAGATTTCTTCAGAAGAATGAGGTATTTGATTAGGGCGATTTCTAAAGCCCTTTTCCGTTCTAAATGGACCTATAAATTGTACAAAACATTTATATATTAATATGAATTGCAGTATAAAATAGGTACTTGAAACTCTTCATGGGAAAATGTGAGGAGTATAACAGCAACAACAAAAGATCATAAATATATGTGCTATAGGACAGACATACTCATTTACAAATAGAAAGTGTGTTATTATATAGATTTAATAAAAGTAAAATAATATGCACATTCTTATTTTAAGCTACTGAGTTTAGAATCAGTTTTCTGTATTTCATAAACTTAGATTGGTAATTACGTGTAAGTAATTTATGTTTTAGTCTATAGATCCATGCTACTTTTCTACTGGAAAATTTTAAATATCTCAGTTTTAACTCCACATGAAACACAGTTGTATATAGTTTAATAAAGGTACAGAACTCCCTGGAAGGATGTGACCTAGTTCAAACAATAAATTAGTTTTCACTCTTTATTTTTATGTTTGGAACACTGAATCATCTGTCTCATTCACACTCCATCACCTCAGCTTGCTTCTCCTAAGTTAATTAAATTAACTAGTTTTGGTCTCACTTTTAAAACTTCCAAGTTATGTCATTAGTTCTCAGTCCTTGAGATTGAGTTTACGGACATTAGAGACTGAAAAAGATATTAATTGTATTTCTTTTCCAGCAAACCATAAGCAATATTAAAGCATTACAGATTTTTCTCCTTATAGTTTTTATGTGCCCATAGTTTTAAATCTTTTACAATTAATTTGATACCAAAAAAGTATCCCCCCAAAAGTACAACAAATAAATTATTACCAGATCTTGAGAGGTTCAATAGAATCTTTTCTAATATGATTCATTTTTCATTAAATGTAATACTTACTAAAATGTAAATGTGTACAAAAAATAGAAGTTTATAAAGCTCCCTCTTTCCAAAGACTTAAATAAGGAAAGCGTATTAGAAAAATCCTAAAAGAAAATAAAAGTACAGAAAATTATAATTAGAATGTTAATAGAATGCTAATTGTTCATGGGAGGAACACTATCTATAAAATAAAAAGAAAGCATAAAATGACTGAGCAAACTATAGTATATACATACAATGGAATGCTGTTTAGCAATAAAGGAAAATGACTATTGATACACCCAACAGCATGAATGAAAATCAAATGTACTATGTTAAGTTATAGAAGCTAGTCCCTAAAGACTACATATGGTAGAATTTTATTTTTATGACAATTTTGAAAGGGCAAAACTATAGACAAAATACGTCAGTAGCTATGAATAACTGACAAAGAAGGGTGACCAAAAAAGGGCTAAGAGACAGTTTTAAGGAACTCTGATATATCTTAATCCTGATAGTAGTTACATGGCATATGCATTTGTCAAAACTGAGAACTGTTCACTAACAAGAATGAACTTTGCTGTATGTAAATTACATCTTCCAAATTGAAGAATCAGCATAATCCTTTACTGCAAGATAAATACTTCTGGGGCGCCTGGGTGGCTTAGCAGTTGAGCACCTGCCTTTGGTTCAGCTTGATGTTGGGGTCCTGGGATCAAGTACCTCCCCTGCAGGGAGCCTGCTTCTCCCTCTGCCTATGTCTCTGCCTCTCTCTGTGTGTCTCTCATGAATAAATAAAATCTTAAAAATAAAGATAAAGATTACCAAATGATTTCATGTATTCTGAAGCTTAACCTCACTCTGATAATTTTTTGCTAAAAATAGTCTGTACAGAAATGAAATATACAATTTCCTTATTTCATTAAATCTCTAGAATCTTACATGTTCACATAATTCACATTATCCACAACATATTTTATCTTATGTAAGCTGAAAAAAAAAGAAAGCATATGTTTACTTCAGATATAACTCTAAGCAACAATTTAAAATTTAATCTAGAGAAGATCAATTCCATCCAAGTGTCTTCACATCATAATAATGCAAGATGTAACATGGTCCTACATTCACAGAGTATAAGAATGTCCTGGGAACATGAGTATTCATATGGAGTTTCCAGCCTTTAATATAAATAGAAAATGCGCCTTGGTATCCACAGTCAATAATTATGTGCCTTAGCGTGGTGATTTCCTGTTGTGTTTTGACTTACTTGAAATTTGTAGATCTTTAGACAGGAACATATCCATTATGCCACATGGAAAGCTTAACCTATTACAATTGGTTATACATAGGTAACTCTATTAACCAGCAAAATCTGAGGTCCAAATAAGTAATTTGAAATAGCAACTTTTGCTCTGAAATCAATTTCCTCCTTCAAGATATTTAATTAAATTGTGCTTCCTCTAACTACAACTAGAAATAGTGAATTGATACAACAGTTATAAGTAGTCGAAATGAGCATTTTAATAAACTCTGTTATAGACAGAAGTGCTCAGTGAAGTGTCATTTCAAAAGCATTAAGCATTTCATAGCCAAATGAGATTACCTAACGTAATACAGGGACAGTTTGAAGATTTTGTTCAAGCTTCTCAAGTTCTATTTTGCTATGTGGATAGCTGACTGTATACTTGTAAGTATTAATTTAAAAATATGGGTTTACTTTGCCAAAAAATGATTTTCATAGACATATAGAAGAGAACCACATGATGACTAAGTGGCAAAAAACTTTTCTCACTCAAAACCAAATCAAAAGATCTCACCAACCTCTTTTTCTCACTGTGTCCTTGCAGAAACATGTCAAACTCAGCATAACAGTTTGGCATACATTCACACATATATACAACACATGAATATATATATATATATATATATATATATATATATATAGAGAGAGAGAGAGAGAGAGAGAGAGCTGTAAGTAATTACATCTTTAATAAAGAACATACCAAATAGTGCATGATAAATACATTATGAGAGAAAATAATACTTAGTCTAGCTCACCTAATACCAGAATTTGCTCACTGCATCATGACAACTAAATCTGCAAACCAGGCAGATGACAACAGCATTCTAAGTGACAAGATTCATATCATATACACTCTGTTTGTTGAATAGTAAGTAAACCTGAATGTAAGCTTTGCTGACAAGTTCTGTCAACAGCTTGCATTGCTGTCAGATGACAGATTTGACAATGAGAGTTTTGATGGAGATGATACTATGAAAGAGTCAGAGAAAATGGTCATCAGCCAAGTGGAATGAGCACTGCAAAAGAATGAGATGAGAAAAGCCTCTTAACCCAGACATGAAACCCCAGGACCATCTTTGAATTCTCAACTTTATGCTTTGCAAATATCACATGCAGTGATATTTATCCTATCATTGCAAGTTTTAACTTTTTTCCCTCAATATTTTTTAAACTTCATTTACCTAGATGAAATATATAAATTTCTAAAACCATACAACATGGGATCCCTGGGTGGCTCAGCGGTTTAGCGCCTGCCTTTGGCCCAGGGAGTGATCCTGGAGTCCTGGGATCGAGTCCCGTGTCAGGCTCCCTGCATGGAGCCTGCTTCTCCCTCTGCCTGTCTCTCTCTCTAATAAATTAATAAAACCTTTAAAAAAGGAGATCCCTTATTAATTAAATAAATAAATAAATAAATAAATAATAAATAAATAAATAAATAAATAAATAATCATACAGCCTATCAAGACTGAATCAAAAAGAAAGCGAAAAATCGGAGCAGACAAATTACTAGTAAGGAGATTCAATCAGTACTCCAAAATTTCTCAACAATGAAAAGACCAGGACCAGATGGATTCCCTGGTGAATTCTATCAAACTTTTAAACAAGAATTAATATCAAAACTTTCCAAACTCTTCCAAAAAACACAAGAGGAGGGAACACTTCCAAACTCATTTTATGAGGCCAGTATTACCCCGATATCAAAGCAGATAACACTACAAGGAAAGAAAACTATAGGCCAATTTCCCTAATGAACACAGACACAAAACCGTCAAAAAATATTAGCAAACAAAATTCAAAGTACAGTAAAAAGATCATCTGCTATGATCAAGTGGACTAATTTCTGGGATGTAAGGATGTTTCAACTTATGACAATAAATATGATACACCACATTAACAGAATAGAAGATAAGAACCAAAGATATGCAGAAAAAGCATTTAAGGAAATTCAACATCATTTCATGGTAAAAACACTAAAATAAATTGGATAAAAAGAAACATACTTCTGTAGAATAAAGCCCAGAAATGAAAAGCCCACAGACAGCATTATACTCAATGGTGAAAACTGAAAGATTTTCCTTTAAGATCCAAACAAGACAAGGATGCCCATTCTTGCCACTTTTACTCAACATGGTACTAAAAACCTGAGTTACAGCAATTAAGGCAAGAAAAATAAATAAAAAGGCAGTCAAATATGAAGGAAGAAGTATAATTTTCTCTTGTAGATAAGATGATATTGTATGCAGAAAACCCTAAAATCTCCACTGAAAAAGATGTTAGGCTAATACATGAATTCAAAAAAGTTGCAGGGTACCAAAATCCACAAACAAAATTCCTTTACATTTCTATACACTAAAATAAGCAATTAAGGGCAGCTCTGGTGGTTCAGCGGTTTAGTGCGGTCTTCGGCCCGGGGTGTGTCCTGGGGACCAGGGATCAAGTCCCACGTCGGGCTCCCTGCATGGAGTCTGCTTCTCCCTCTACCTGTGTCTCTGCCTCTCTCTCTCTCTCTCTCTCTCTCTCTCTCTCTCTCTCTCTCTCATGAATAAATACATTTTAAAAAACCTTTAAAAATAAAATAAGCTATCAAAAAAATTAAGAATTTCATTTACAAAAAAAAATTCATTTACAATAGTATTAAGAACAATAAAATACTTGGAATAACTTCAACCAGAAAGGTGAAATCACTACACTGAAAATCACAAGGTATTGAGAGAACTGAAGATGATACAAATAAATGGAAAGATATTCCATGATCACGGATTGGAAGAATTAATATTAAAGTGTCCAGACTGGGGCTCCTGGCTAACTCAGTTGGTACAGCACACAACTCTTGATCTCAGGGTCATGAGTTTGATCACCATGATGAGTATGGGACCTACTTTTAAAAAAGTCCATACTACTCAAAATAATCTAGAGATTCAGTGCAAAATCTCTCAAAATTCTGATGGCATCTTTTACAGAACTAGAGAAAAAAAAATTTTCCTGAAATTTGACCTGAACGAAGAAAGACCCCCAATACCCAATACCCAAAGCAACTGAGAAAGAACAAAGCTGGAAGCATCACACTCCCTAATTTCAAACTATATTGTAAGCTATAGTAATCAAGAGTATGGCAGTGGCATAAAAACAGATACATAGATCAGCAGAACAAAACAAAGAGTGCAGAAAGAACCCCATGTATATATGTTCAATTAATTTTCAATAAAGGTGCTGAAAATCTATGATAAGGAAAGCACAGTCACTTCAATAAATGGTGCTGGGAAAATCTGACAGCCACAAGCAAAAAAAATGAAAATGGAACATCATCTCATACCAATACACAAAAATCCATTCAAAATGGATTAAAGACTTCAAACCTGAGACCTAAAATTCCTGGAAGAAAATATACGGGTTAAGTTACTTGGTACTGGTCTTGGCAATGAATTTTTAGATTTTATACCAAAAGCAAAGGTAACAAAAAGCAAAAACAAACAAGTAGGACTACATCAAACTAAAAAGCTTCTACACACCAAAATAAACCATCAACAAAGCAATGTCCAATTCTTGTGGAATGAGGCGAAATATTTGCAAAGTACATATCTGACAAGGGGTTAGTATTCATGAGACAGGTAACTCATACAAGTCAATTACCAATAAATAAGTAAATAAATAAATAGGTGAACAATCTGAGTAGACATTTTCAAAGTCATTCAAATGGCAAATGAGTACATAAAATGGTACTCAACATCACTCATCAACAGGTAAATGCCAATCAAAACCACAATGAGATATCACGTCATGCCTGTTATGTATTATTAAAAAGCCAGGGTATAGCAAATTCTAGCAAAGATGTGGAAAAAAGGAACACATTTGCACTGTTGGTGGTAATATAAGGTGGTACAATCACTATGGAAAATAAGAAATTAAATATAGAACTACCATTTGATCCAGCAATCCCACTTTTGGGCATATAACCAAGAGAAACTAAATCATTGTTTGAAAGAATTATCTTTTTTTTTTTTTTTGAGATAGAAAAAGTGAGAGAGGAGGAACAGAGGGAGAGTGAAACAGAGAATCTTTTAAAAAGATTTTTATTTATTCATTTGAGAGAAAGAGCACAAGCAAGAGAAAGAGCAGAGGAACAGGGACAAGCAGACTCCCTGCTGAGCACAGAGCCCTACACAGGGCTTGATCCTAGGACCCTGAGATCATGACCTGGGCCAGAAATGAAGAGTGGGACATTTAACTGTGAGCCACCCAGGCGCCACTGAGAGAGGGCTCCACTTTCAGCTCCACTTTCCATGCTCCACTTTCAGCATGGAGCCTGACACAGGGTTTGATCTCATGACCCTGATCATAACCTGAGCCTAAATTGAGAGTTAGACACTTAACCCACTGAGCCACTCAGGTGCCCCCAAAAGATATTTTTATACCTCTTTTACATCTCTCTGTATACCCACTTATATCACAATAGTATAGAAACAACCTCAGTGTCCCTCTACAGATGAATGGATTAAAAAAATGTGGCAAATAAATACAGTGGAGTATTATCCAGCCTTAAAAAAGAAGAAAACCCTTCC
The DNA here is from genome assembly GCF_905146905.1 of Nyctereutes procyonoides. NCBI lineage: Eukaryota > Metazoa > Chordata > Mammalia > Carnivora > Canidae > Nyctereutes > Nyctereutes procyonoides. Next base: position 4,839,916 of record NW_026575030.1, on the reverse strand, counting down.
ACTTGTAATAACATAGTTGAATTTATTCTAAAGTGAACTTATTCTAAATGAAATAAGCTAGGCAAAGACAAATATGCACAGTATCACTTATATGTAGAAACTGAAAAATGAAGTCAAATGCATAGACACAGTAGAATAGTGGTTGTCAGGGCTGGAGAGTGGGAGAAAGAACGAGAGGTTGGTAAAAGGACACATACTTTGAATTTAAGGTAAATAATGTCTGAGGATCTAATGTAGAGCATGCTAACTATAGTTGTTAATACTGTATTGTATGAGTAAAATTTTCTAGGAGGATAGAGCGTAGGATTTCTCACCAAAATAAAAAATTAAATATGTGAGGTAATGGATGTGTTAATTAATACATAGATTAATAATCAATACATAGATGCTTCTCCTCCATGAAAGCATGGAAGAACTTCATTAACAATGTATACAGATGTCAATTCATTATGCTATATACTTTAAATATAATTTTGTCAACTATATCTCAATAAAGTGGAATAAAAAGTTATTTAATTTTGACCCACAGAGAACAATATATGTTGATTACTTTTTAAAAATACACACAGGTAGAGACACTTGGGTGGCTCAGTTAAGCGGCTGACTCTTGATTTGGCCTCAGGTCATGATCTTGGGGTCATCTGATCAAGCCCCACCCTGGGCTCCATGCTCAGTGCAGAGTCTGCTTTAGGTTCTCTCTCCCTCTCCTGCTCCCATGTTCTCTATTTCTCAAAAAAATAAAATCTTCTTTTTTTTATGTGGATTTTAGGGAACCTGGATGGCTCAGTCAGTTAAGCATCTGACTCTTGATTTCGGCTCAGGTCATGATCTTGGGGGTCATGAGTCCCCATGTCTGGCTACAGCTCAGTGGGGAGTGTGCTTGAGATTCTGTCTCTCCTTCCTCTGCCCCTCCCCCCATTCCCACTTTCTAAATAGATGATAGATAGATAAAATATTTTTTAAAAACCTCAGGTATAGGAAAAAGTACATAGAATACTTAGAGCAATAGAGATATAATTACCGTTAATATGTGATTTACATTTACCCATATCCATTAATATATTTTCCTATGTAATTTCATTTAAGCCCACAGTTTTGACTGTCAACTCTCCACAGTTGACTCCCAAATCTACATCTCTAGCCCAATTATCACCGCTGAGTTCCAGATTTATTCATCTGCTTTGGTTTCAACATTAACATGTTTCAAAAGCAGTCAAGATGAAAATCAAGGGCCTATTCATTGCTGTCACTTGGTGCTTGTTCAGAGTTGCCCATTTTAGAGAAGATCTCACCTTCCATCTCGTTGATCAGTCATAAATCTGTGGTCTCCTGAACACCTCTCTCTCACTTCTCAACAAATCAAAGACCATCTACTTTGCTTGTTAAACATCTCTTCCTCTGTGATCTTTTCCCCATCTTTACTGTCCTATCCCTACTTGAGGCTATCATGATCTATCTTGTGCAGTATTTCATACCCTTCTTTTTTTTTAAAGATTTTATTTATTTATTCATGATAGACAGAGATAGAGAGAGAGAGGCAGAGACACAGGCAGAGGGAAAAGCAGGCTCCATCTCGAGAGCCTGATGCGGGACTCGATCCCGGGCCTCCAGGATCGCACCCCGGGCCAAAGGCAGGCACTAAACCGCTGAGCCACCCAGGGATCCCGAGTATTTCATTGCCTTCTAACTGGTCTCTCTGTGCCGTCCTTGCTGCTTCTCTTGAAAACTCCTCACCACAAACATCAGAGGAATTTATCTAAAAATGCTAATGGGCCAATGGTTTTATTTCACTTTTAGGATGAACAGGCTGGAATATCATAAATAGACCTATGATCTGTCTCCTACCTAAAAGGTGAGTATGATGTGGTGAATAAGATTCAATCTGAATTCAAAGCCTAGCTCTGCCAGGATTGTGTGACCTGGGGCCAATTTTTAATTTTAGTGTTGTCATCTGTAGAAATGAAAATAGCCATATCTACTTCAAAAGTATCTGAGAGTATTTTATGTAATAATTGCATATCATGGGATATATAGTAAACATTCGGTATTTGTTACCTAGTAATTTTTTATACTAGTTTCTCCAGTTCCACTTCTCCCAAATCCACTGTTAATCACTAACCTCTAGCCACCTATACATTTCAGTTTCTAGGCTAAAAAAAAAAAAAAAAAAAAAAGCAAAAGCCATATAGACTTTTCGTTCCTTTCTTCTTCTTCCTTATATTGTTAACTCTGCCTTACACATAGTCAACTCAATTCTCCCATCTTTCAGACTTAGGAAGGCCAGTTAGACCAGGTACTCATTTTGCATACTTTGCTAAAACCATACTTTTATTTTCACAGTGTTTTCACAGTTGTAATTTTACATTCATTTGTTTGCATATTTACCTGATGGATGTCTTTCATTTAACAGACCATAAACCCAAAGGGGGCTGAACTCATGGTAGTTTGGGATCATCACTGGAGCTTTAACACTCATAATACTATCTCATACATAGTAGGGGCTTAATAAATGTTTATTGAATAAATTAAGTGTGCTTTCAGCTTTTATATTAATGGATACAATTCTACAATGTCATTTTAATGGTTTCATTAATGTCCCAAAGTATTTATATGGCATGATTTATTAAAGAATACATTTTGATGAGAGTGAAGTTTACTTCCAAATTCTATGACAAATACTGGTGTGATCAACATTATAGAGCATCTCTGTGCATGTTATTAATCATATTTGTATAGAAGTTTCAGAGTTTCCCCTCAGTATTTTTTGTCAATCAGTCTGATCCCAACAGCTTTCTATTTCTCAGGGTTTCCTCAAGCTTTCTAGTATATTGCTGCCGCTAGACTACACTCTTTCTTAAGAGTTTCTCTTCAGTTTCATATTTTTCATTTAATCTTTTTCTGCCTTGCAGGGGGACATGCCTGATGCTCAGTATCGTTTTGGATACAGTCTACTAAAACTATTTACTTTTTCCCCCTCAAACTGTTACAAATAATATGCATAATCTTAGTTTACTATATACATAGTGTTGTACCTAGCACAGTTTTTCCATTTTCAGGAATCTAACTGGATTCAGAATTTACTTGTCAAAACCCCCTTAACAAGCAACTGGCACAGCCATAATTAAACTGGTGATTTCTAGGTATTTCATTGGGCCTTGCATCTCTTCCCAGTACACTGTGACAAAGTTATGCTGTATTACCCTAATCCTGTTTGTTAAAAAGAATACATAGATTTACACATACACACAGATACCCCTAAAAGTTTAATTTTAAGAGATTATATTTCATTTTTGAGGCCACTGTGCCACACATTTTTATTAAAACACTGATTATTTTACTATTTTTCTGCCTAACTAGAAGCATATCAATACACACACACACACATACAAACACATTGTACAGCCCAATATTACCAGATTACTATTATTTCAAAATACTGAAATATGGATTTCTTCATGAAGTTAATTTTTAAATGTTGTTAACAAATTCTAACAACACTTTGGGCAATACTTTGGGCAAAAAAAAAAATACATATTGGAGTATACATGTAATACATAATTCATTTGGCCTAGGTTGAAAAGTTTGCAACTTCTGATGTAGTTAACACCTTTTAATGTTTTAGAATCAAAATAAACACCATGGTTTTAATTATATTCACTAACTGTATAATAATAATTTAGTTACATATAAATAAAATATATTTATATGTATATATTTTTTGAAGAATGGATATGATAGTTAAAAGTAAATTATGTGAAATACATAGCGCAGCATCTGGTATAAGAGTAGTGAACAATTGATATATTTCCCTTTTGAGCCTCTCAAGAATCATCAAAGCCACAGTGAGAGTGGTTTGTTTTGTCTTGGTTTTGGAAACATCAATTAAGGAAACTCACAGGTAAGCCAGGCCTACTAATTTCTCAAGCTCATCTGTATCAGTGATATATTGTTCCCCTATCAAGGATTAGTTATGTCTATACTATACATAATCACCTACAGATGACAATTTTTCTGAATGCATTTTTTCTTAGAATAATATTAAACTCAAGGTGTCCTTCATTAGATCACATGGAAAAATCTACACAATGGAAATAAATCAGAAATACACTTTTTTTTTTTTTAAGTAGGCTCCATATCCCACGTGGAGCCCAATTTGGAGCTTGAATTCATGACCTTGACATCAAGACTTGAGCTGACATCAAGAATAGGATGCTTAATTGACTGAGCCACCCAGCGGTCCCACTATTTTTTTCTTTCCACTGTCTAACAAGAACTCACAAAATTAGTCTTTGGTAGTGAGAATTCCTACAATTTTACTAGCTACAAGCAGATTACAGTGGTGTATGGACCCAAGTAGAAAATACAGAATAATGGCTAAAAGTATAGACTGTGATATTACTTTGTCTTCAAACATTTACCCTGCAACAATGCCAACGGAAGTGGGCAATTAAATCTCCCTGAATATCAGGCTCTCCATCTACATGATAGGAACTTTAGTTTTTAAGGGTTAAAGATTAAAGTGGATAATGCTTATAAAGATCGCACCCAATAAATACTAGTCATCAGTGGTATTATTAGCATCACTGCCATCACTCTATCACAGCAACTTAATTAGGTTGGGCTAACTGGCTCACACCTCTCTCTAGCTCTTGATGACGGATGATAAATTCTGATAAAAAATTCAACCACTCATATTCTTATAGCAATTTTTTCTTTGTTAATATAGAAGCCAAAGCAAGGTAGCATCATTAAAGGGAACAAGAATATGACAGTATAATTCTGTTTTCCTCTCAGCTCATTTCCATGTCAACTGTGCAACTGTGTGGTTCCATCTCTAACTTTCTATGCCTCATAATTTAGCTAATGGCATTTAAGGCTATTTTATTCTCTTATTAAAATTCTAAAAGATATATTAATTTTGAGAAAGAGAGAGAGAGAACATTCAAGCAGCAGGAAGGCAGAGAGCAGGAGAGAATCTCAAGCAGACTCCATACTGAGCATAGAGCCCCATGTGGGGCTCGATCTCATGACCCTGAGATCATCAACTGAGCCAAAACCAAGATTTGGACACTTAATCACCTGAGCACCCCAAGTTTTCCTAATTTTTAAATTGAGAATACAGGATAAGATTTTAAGAATTACAAATCTATGTTAGGTACCACATATAATAAATATCAATCATCTTGATGGTTGATGAATATGGCTCCTTATGTTATTGTCATTGTTGTTATTCCTTATGGATGTTTCTGGACTTCAGGGCCATACACAAGAAAGATCAATAATAAGAATGAAAGTATATATTTGTGGCTTTAAGTAAAATAAATATAGAAAAGTACTTAGAATTATAGCTGGAAACCTTGAACCATGTAAATATGTACATGATCTCAAGACCAGACAAAAATTAATTGCATCCTTATTATGTAGTAAATAGTAGAGAAATTGATGCAATATAATTTTCCTCATTCTCAAGCAGTTCACTGCCTAGAAACCAAAATTAGTATACCTAGAACCTCAGATACAAAAAAGGCAAATGTAAGCCTATATTATGAGTGTTTATGATCCTATGCTATAGAATTGAAAACCGTTTCTACTTTTTAAAACTATGTAACTATGAACTCTCCGTGGCCCTATTTATTATTTATAAGTGGAGATAATAGTTGCCTTAGATATTTTGATAAATAACTTAGTACGTGTTATCACTGAACACAGAGCCTAGGATCTTAAGCACTCAATGTAATTTGGTGGGCCATGATCATGGCTACTAGGATGGGTAATATTAATGCTTCTAGCACTAACAGGTTAATTGATTCCAATTTAAGCATACAGTATTGACCCCCTTTAGGAAAATATATATTATAAAAACATAATGTTTCTCTCAATTAAAACACAATCTAATTCAGTAGCATTATTTGTTTAAATTATGGCAAAAAAAAATCACAAAACTGGCTTACAGTTCACAAACATTAGGCAACCAGACACTATACATGGGAAATTGTAAGTTTGCTACAATTATTTTCAGTATATACCACTATACAGAGGATTTCCTTGAAATGAGAAGAAAGCCAAGGATTTTACTTACAACATTGTCAAAGAAAAAGAAAAAATGATGAAAGATACAGCCTCGTGGAGTGAAAGAAAACAAGATCTTGCTGCTTCCAACTAATTTATTTTAAAGGAGGCTAGAATCTTTATAGCATTAGAATTACTTAGATTATGCTGGAATTTTGGAGGGGGGGCACTGGTTGGGGAGCTTAGGAAAACCTTTTAAGAAATCAATTAATTTCTTGCTCTATTAAAGGATATCTTTTTTCTTCACAAAACTTGACACAGCTGGTGACTGCTTTATTTTTTTTTAAGATTTTATTTATTTATTCATGAGCGACAGAGAGAGAGAGAGAGACAGAGACAGAGACACAGGCAGAGGGAGAAGCAGGCTCCATGCAGGGAGCCTGACATGGGACTCGATCCCGGGTCTCCAGGGTCACGCCCTGGGCCAAAGGCAGGCGCTAAACCACTGAGCCACTCAGGGATACCTGGCTACTGCTTTAAATCTTATGCCACAGTGAAATGCCGGGACACCGGCACCCCGATGTTTATAGCAGCAATGTCCACAATAGCCAAACTGTGGAGGGAGTCTCAGTGTCCATCGAAAGATGAATGGATAAAGAAGATGTGGTCTATGTATACAATGGAAGATTACTCAGCCATTAGAAATGACAAATACCCACCATTTGCTTCGACGTGGATGGAACTGGAGGGTATTATACTGAGTGAAATGAGTCAATCGGAGAAGGACAAACATTATATGGTCTCATTCATTTGGGGAATATAAAAAATAATGAAAGGGAATAGAGGGGAAAGGAGAAAAAATGAGTGGGAAATATCAGAAAGGGAGACAGAACATGAGAAATTCCTAACTCTGGGAAGCGAACTAGGGGTGGTGGAAAGGGAGGAGGGCGGGGGGTGGGGGTGACTGGGTGACAGGCATTGAGGGGGGCACTTGATGGGATGAGCACTGGGTGTTATGCTATATGTTGGCAAATTGAACACCAATTTTAAATAAATAAATAAATAAATAAATAAATAAATAAATAAATAAATCTATCTTAGGCCAGTAGAATACCAGAAACCATAGAATTGAAAAGAAATATGTTTTTCCTAAGATGTATATTTTATTCAAATATCGTGCTCTAAAGAAGCCAAATATAAGCAGAAGTAAGAGAATAAAAGTTTTTCTAGAAAATGTAAGGATCCAGCAAACTTGCTTGCTATGCACTGATCAAAATCATGGAAAAGATGTAAGGCTACATATCATGTTCCAAGAAGAATCAAATCCTTTTTCTTTTCTTTCCTAAAAGCTCAAAGTTACTTATTTCTTGAGTTCATTTTTACATATATTTGGCAGCTATGTTACAAGGGCCTCAAAGTAACATCTTACACAGGCAAATGCAAATATGGTAATTGTGTCCTTTTGAATACATGTCAAAAAGCTGAATCAAGAAAGCAAAATTCTATATAAAATATTCAGTACAGCTCAACACATGTTTATTGAATCTTTTCAAGAAACTGAGAACTGACAAATCATTCATAATTAATTAAGACACTGGAATTGGGCCGGCCCTTGAAAACAATATAATCTCATGAGGAAGAGACAAAAACAATAACAACAAAGGTTATGTAACATAGGACGAGTAGGCAAAATGAGAGCCTATACCTAGCTGGAAGTGTGAGACAAAGTGATGCCTGAGCTAAGTCTTGGAATAAGCAGGTTAAACAAAGAAATAAGACAAGGACAGTCTTAGATATGAGTAAACAATAACTGAGTGAGTAAAAAGACATGTGAACCAGGAGTGTGTTTTAGGAGACAAAATAGGTTCAATATATAGACTGCTGGGCAAAATGACAGGAAACAACACCAGTGACATAGTTCTCAAAAGAGCTTGATTTTCACATGCAGAATATTAGATGCTTTAGGACAGGTGATGGGTGGCATTGAGGGTACATAATACTGAATGTGTATCTGTTAAGTCCATCTGGTGGCATTTTCTAAAGGAATGGCATTCTTTCTTTATTCACTCTAAATTAATAAAATACCTGTATTCAGAACACATGCTGTCTACTGAGGAAGATCAATACATAGCAAGTTATTGCTGTATCGAAGATCCTCAGCATAATAGAGGAAGTAGTCTACAAGTAGAAAGTTAAAACAAAAATGTCAGAAGTCCTAAGTAAATAATAGTAACCACTGCTTACAAAAACCGGTCATTTAGAATGACCGCTAAATGAGCTTTATATAAATAAGCATTTTATAGATGTTTACCATACACTATGTTATTGATTACTCCCAAAAGAAGTCCAGTTGCTATCATTAAATAGCTACTAGTCTATCATTTTACAGATGAAGCAATCAAGATTTAAAGCCATGAGATGGTTACCCCAAGGTCAAACTGCTAGTAATTAGCAGTCCTAGGATTCACAATTAGGTTGTCTGATGTCTGTTCTTTGCTCGTAATTATGGAATATCTTGGTAAAACCCAGCAGTGAAAACTATTCACCTAGGAGATGATGGGAAGTTAATATGTGAATTAGGTCTTGAGGATTAATATAAGCTTATCTGACAGATAAAGGGATAAATCCAAACAGATGCTACATATCAATTTGAAAGGTATATTGCAATTAAACTCTTAAATATTTTAATGCATGTTTTTGATTATGCTAAGTTAGACACATGTATATTTATAAAATCAATCACTGAAATTTTTCAAGTTCTGTGCAAATGAGGTAATATCTTGGGTAAGCTTAACCCCCAAATGGATTCCTGCAACTGCAGCAGAACTGGAATAATAAAGCTTTTCATCAACTTGCTGAAAGCCAGAGTTGTCACTAAACCATCTTCATGGGATGTAGCTTTCATTCCTTACATTGACTTGGCACCCAGACCAAACCCCCATTCATTCCAGAGCCACAACGGTTCTCAATTTGCATGGCACTCTCCAATCCACCGGCCACATTTGCCAGGTTGTTATGTTACAGTCTCAAGTCGGCTTCCCAATTTCTGTCAATGGAAGGCTTGCTTCTCAAACAGGATTTCTCTGCATAACTGAAGTCCAAATGTTAAATAGTGCTAAAAAAAATTATGTGTCCCTAGTTTTTTTTTCTCAATTTTTTTTAAAAAAGCACTTGCCTATTTTTTTCCATCTATAAATCCTGCCCTTATTTCAGTACCTTAGAGATCCAAGTCAGTTTATTAAGCTCGTAAAGATTCCTAAAAATCTAGTGATTATAGTAAGCCCTGAAATAACAGCAATCTGGGTATTAAACACCTAAGCTTATCATCCTAGTACTTAGGACATGGGGACTTGCCAGTCATACTGAACATACTGTGCACTGTAATGCATCTGTTACTATTCACAGCACTAAGTGCATGGATGTTAACAAACATAAATATTAATTGCAGGAATACAACTGGAAATAAAACAAGGTATAATTAGGACAAGATCACAAACAAAAATACAGACTTTATTCTCTCCTACCGAAGTCATTAAACAACAAAATTACATGAAACAAAAATGTCAGAGGAACCACTTCCCAGTAACAAGGAATAAAAATAAGAAAAAAAAATAGCGTAATCTGAAAAGAAGAAAGATAAACATTTACTATCAGTCTGGATGAAGATGGATAAAGTAAGCATAAATAGACCCATGAGATTTGAAAAGGTGTCGTTAACATGTTTGAGTTCACAGTCTAATTTTTTTTCCCTAAGTTAACAGCAGTCAAGAACAAGGCTTCCTACTCCAATGTATCTCTTATTAACTCTGAAATTCTGGAAAATGAAATTGCATTATATCTTGACAGATTCAGAGGTGGATAAATACCCCAGCTCTCTAAAATGAGTCTTCAGTGAAGACTTTCCTCTCATCTTCCTGGAAACTCTACCCTCCTGCAAGTACATATAATCCCTTCAACTATATTCTATAAGCCACACAAGAGTTAAATTAAGAATTAATTTAAAGGATAACAGCGATAAAAATTAAATATTGATGGGCATGGTTAGTCATGTGCTGGGTCTTCCCTTTGTACTAACGTAAATGAACTGTGCGTATAATTCTGAAAGAAGTAAAATACTCTTAGTTTCATATGTAATAAACTCAAGTATTTCTCAGAATCAGAATGAAATACAGAACTCATTGAACTCGCTTAAGACACAGCGTGTAGAACCATGTTAGTTTAAGAATTTATGAACAAATACTACCAACTATGTATATACACATTTTTATTATAATAAAGCTTTTATCAGTGTATCAAAGTAAAAGACATTTTAGCATACTTGTATGTACTTCAGGTAGGTAGCATTTGAAGAAATGTGGTTTCACACTATGGTTACATAGATTACCATTCTACCATTCTACCAAACAAAAATGTCATTCTCTCTCATATGTTAAGAGTGTAGTACTACATAGTGACCCCCTGAGTGCCAGCATGGACTTTTCAAAGGCGTGCTCCACAAAAGTTTATGTTGAATCTAAGATGCAGATCAAAGTGGTATTTTCAGTTATAGTAACTGAAGGCCGTCTCTGATCTTAATGACCAGTGAGTGTCCTATGGCAAAAGGAAACACTAGTCTATGCGATGCATATCGGGCTGATTCTCTTCATAAAGTAGACTGCTCCGATCATCTCTGCCTAATATAAAACCACCTCACATCTTCAAAGGAGCCTGTATCAGCAGGTCATGCTATAACAGATTCAGGCAAGGAAGTTCACTCCAATGAGTTTCTAAAGTACTAAAGTGCTTAATGGAACAATAAGTATTTAGTTTAAAGGTAACATAGATAAAGATTAACCTCACAACTTGAAAATTGGCTAATTGGTAGGTAAAGTACAAGTACTTGACAAAGGCATTGGCAGAGCTTCATTGAGAAATAATTGCAGGCTAAGGTCACAGCTAAACCATGCATCCTGGGTTATTGTTTTGCATAATGTTGAATGCACATTTAACTCCATAAATCAAATGATTCTGACCTGTCTTTTGCATGAGGTGTTGAATAACTATAGAACCAAGCAGTGTTAACTAGCACTCACTTGTTAATTAAAAAAAATAGTAATACATTGAATGGGAAAACATTTCAACCATTCAAATAAAGCATTTGCTGCCTCCCACACAAGAAACAAAACAAAACAAAAAACGAGTATCACTAAGAGTTTATCTTTGTATTTAACACAAATTTTTACAGCATTTGTTTCTTAATGAAATGCAAAGCACATATATCGACAAAATATGAATGCACTGAGGCAGCATTAATTTTATTGCTTCTGATGTACACAACTGACAACCAGTATACTATTGCCTTATTAAATATACAGTGAATGTCCTCCAAATGTCAATATTCTAAGTATAAAACAAAAGAAAACATTATAAGGAGGGATCACTTTATATATATATGTGTGTGTGTATATATATATAATTATATAGTATATAATATACATTTTATATGCTAGACTATATATATTATACATAATATTATGAGCTATTCCTTGGATTATATAATACATTATACATAGTACATTCTAAACATACTTCAATAACAAAACAAGCCAATGTTATTAAATCCAAAATGTGTCTGTACTGTATGATAGATGATGTATGACTAATCTAATAAAATTTATGTATGACTAAACTAATAAAATTTAGAAAATGATGATACTATTAACCAATGGCCATTTATTCAGGGTGTGGCTATGCTACGTAATTTTCATGTATTGTCTCATAACTGTCTTCTTGGGTAGGCATTGATATTTGGGCCATTTTAGTTAAGCAGGGTCTGGATCCTGCTTAACTATTATCATTGTCCTTCCTCACCTAATGTCACACAGCCAAGAAGAAGACCAACCCTTTAAGTCTTTGCTGGCACGTGTCAAAGCCCAATGCCCTACTCATAACACTAGTGTGTTCTCTCTTCTAGCAAATCTCATTGTTTTAAGAGTGATTTAGAGAAATTCCAGAACACACCCATAAAAATCTTCATTTTTCTTATTCAAACTTGATCTTTGATTTTATATCCACATAAACGGGTCAAACATTTTTAAATAGATTTACAAATTGAAACTTTTTGTTGCCCAGTGATAAATGATCATTTCAAAAATAGTCTCAGGGACTTCCAGGGCAATGGCAGAGTAGGAGGGAGCTAAGTTTACCCCATTCCACAGATCCAACTAGATAACATTCGCATAAAAGTAAATAAGCCAGAAAACCACCCAAAGATGGGCAGAACAAACTCTCTACGGCCAAATGTAGAGAAGCGGCCACATCAAAGAGGGTAGGAAGGACAGAGATGCATTCAGGAGCTAGAGGAACATGAGGGACTGTCTGTAGGAGGGAGAAACCCCACAGGTGCAGAGAAATAGACTACCACACCAGGGAGCCCACACTGGGAAGACAAATCCCCATAACACTTGGCTTTGAAAACCAGAGAGGCCGAATTTTGAGAGTTCTTACAATCAGCAGGACTCAAAACATGGAATTTTAAAAATCAGCAGGTTCAGTTCTGGAAGGGCCTGGAGAGCTAGAGGAAATTAAGTCCCTGCCCTTAAAGAGACAGCACAACAAACAGCCTGCAGAGCTGCAGCATAGAAGCAGAACTTGAAAAACACCTGTGATATATGGGAAGGAGGTTTGTTTACTAATCTTAGAGTATGTACTGGAGAGGCAGCAATCCTTAGGAGACTCCTCCAGCAAAACAGGAAGTAGTATACACCATTTCCTCCCCCTACCCCTAGCATAAACACAGGGCTGCCTGCAGGAACCAGTGCAATGTCTGACACTTACTACCTTATTTGCTAACACTGTGTCCAGCCCCTGTGTTTTCCTATAGGCACCCCATATTCAGGCCTGGCTCCAGGTCTCCTCCCCAGCAGACCCCCTCAAACCATGCTAACTCTGCTTCCCCTACCCATGTTCTGCAGACTGCCCCCTCCAATATGCTCTTGGTCAGAGCCCACCCAAAGAGGTGTCACAAGCCTCACAGTGAACAAGCAGCCCTGACGGTGGCCAACACCACTCCAAAATGACTCCTATCCCAGGAGTCAGACTGTGGCCCCAGCAGAGGGCTGCGTGCAGACAGCTGGCCTGACTATAGGCCCTGCCCACCAACAAAAGCTTCTCCAAAGGACAAAACAGGTAACTGCATCTTGCAGTTTTTTTTCTACTTTGTCTCTGGCAAATGCCTGGTCTGATTTAGCTCAGGCCCAAGGTGGCCTCAGACTGTCCCACTAACAACACAGGGACTGGGGACCCAACTGTGCCCACAACAGGCAAAAAGAGTCATTGCAAATAACTGGACTGAAGGCAAAAGTGGCTCAGCCAGAACAGTAGGGCACACACAACACACATGGAGACACCCTTAAAGCACCAGGTTCTGGTGAACGGTGGGCACTGCACAGCAGGGCACCACAAAAACTCTTCATCATAAGGCCACTAACTTTCAAGAGCAAGAAATGTAGCCAACTTTCTTAAAAAATAGAAACAGACAGCTAGATAAAATGAAGAGACAAAAGAATATCCCAAATGAAAGAAAAGGACAAAATCTTAGCAAGAGATCTAAGTGAAAAGGAGATAAGTAATATGCCTGATAGGAAATTTGAAGCAACAATCATAAAGATACTCAGTGGACTTGAGAAAAGAGTGGAGGATCTCAAAGAGACCTTTAACAAAGAGACAGAAAACATAAAAAAGAACCAATCAGAGATGGAGAACCCGATAAATGAGTTTTAAAAATATTTTAGATGTAATGAATAATAGACTAGAGGAAGCAGGAGAACAGGTTAGTGACCTGGAGGACATAGTAATGGAAAACAATCAAGCTGAACAGGAGAGAAAAAAAATGTAACAATAAAAAATGAAAATAGATATAGGGAACTCAGCAACATGATGAAGCACAGCAACATCCACATTCTGGGATTACCAGAAGAAAAAGTGAAAGAAAAGGGAGGAACAAAATTTATTTGAAGAAAAAATAGCTGAAAACTTTCTAAATTTGGGAAAGGAAACAGAAATCTAGGACCAGGAAGGCATGAGTGGCTCTGTAGGTTAAGTGTCTGCCTTTGGCTCAGATCATGACCTGGGATCCTGGGATCAACTCAGGCTCCCTGTTCAGTGGGGAGTATGCTTCTCCCTCTGCATGTGTTCCCTCCCTCCCTCCCTCCCTCCTCTCTCTCTCTCCTCTCTCTCTCAAATAAATAAATAAATAAATAAATAAATAAAATATTAAAAGAAATCCAGATCTAGAGGGCACAGCGGTACCCCCAAATATTCAACCCAAGGAGGTCCATACGAAGACACATAGTTTTAGGGGCACATTAGTGGCTCAGTCAATTAAGCATCTGCCTTCAGCTCAGGTTCTGATCCCAGGGTCCTGGGATTGAGCCTCACATCAAGCTCCCTGCTTCTCCCTATGCTGCTCCAACTGCTTGTGCCCCCTGTCTCTATCAAATAAGCAACTAAAATCTTAAAAAAAAAAAAAAGACACATAGTAATTAAAATGGCAAAATGTAGTGCTAAATAGAGGATTTTAAAATATCAAGGAAAAGAAATCAGTTACATAGCAGGGCAACTCCATAAGGCTATCAGCAGATTTTTCAACAGAAACTTGGCTAGTCAGAAGGGAGTGCCATGATATATTAAAAGTGCTAAAAGAACAAAACAAAAACAAAAACAAAACAAAACAAAACCTGCAGCCAAGACTGCCCTATCCAGCAAGACTAACCATTCAGAAAAGAAGGAGAAATAGAGTTTTCCAGACTAACAGAAAATAAAGGAATTCTTTACTACTAGACTAGCCATATTAGAGAAAGCTAACTATGAGAAAAGAAATCAAGAAAGGAACATAGAGAAACTATAAAAACAACCACAAAACAAATATCAAAATAACAATAAGTACATACTTATCAATAATTAATTTGAATGTAAATAACCTAAATGTTCCTTCCAATCAAGAGACACAGGGTGACAGAATGGAAAAAAAAAATCAAGATTCATCTGTATGCTGCCTATAAGAGACTCATTTCAGACCTAAAGATACATGCAGATTGAAAGTGAAAAGATGGAGAAATATTTATCATGGAGATAGCTGTGAAAAGAAAGCTGAGGTAGAAATACTTGTATTGTACAAAACAGACCTTAAAACAAGAATGTAATGAGACAAAGAACACTATGTAATATTAAAGGTGGCAATCAACAAGAAGATATAAAAATTATAAATACTTATGCATCCAATATAGGAGCACCCAAACACATGTAACAGTTAATAACAAACATAAAGAACTGATTGATAATAAAATAATAGTAGGAGGCTTTTCTACATCACTTATTGCAAATGAATGATGATCTAAACAGAGAATCAAGGAAACAATGGTTTTGAATGACACTTTGAACCAGATGGATCTAACAAATATATTCAGAATATACCATCCTAAAACAGAACATATTCTTTTCAAATGCACATGGAACATTATCCTGAATAGATCACATATTACACCACAAAACAAGTCTCAACAAATTCAGAAAAATTCAAAGTCATATCATACACCATTTCCAACCAGAACACTATGAAACTAAATATCAGCATAAGAAAAAATCTGGAAAGAGAACAAATATGTGGAGTTTAAGTAAAATGCTACTAAACAATGAATGGGCCAACACAGAAATCAAAGAGGAAATTAAAAAATACATGGAGACAAATTAAAATGAAAACACAAAGGTTGAAAATCTTTGGGATGCAGCAAAAGCCTTCCTAAGAGGAAGTTTATAGCAACATAAGGCCTACCTCCAGAAGCAAGAAAAATCTCAAATAAACAACTTAACTCTACACCCTAAGGAGTTATAAAACAAACTCAAAACCAGTAGAAGGAAGGAAATAATAAAGAGCAGAAATAAATAGAAACAAAAAAAAGAAAAAACAAAAACAAAAACAAAAACAGAACAGATCAATGAAACCAGAAGCTGGTTGTCAGAAAAGATCAACAAAATTGCTAAACCCTTCCTAGACTTCAAAAGACAGAGAAAGAGAGAATTCAAATAAGCAAAATCAGAAATGAAAAAGGACAAATAACAACTGACACCAGAAAAATACAAAGGATTATAAGAGAATATTGTGAAAAACTACAGGTCACAGCAATCAGACAAGAAAAAAGAATAAAAGTCATTCAAATTAGTTAAGAATAAGTAAAACTTTCACTATATACAAATGACATGATACTACATAGACAAAACCCTACAGACTCCACCAAAAAATTACTAGAATCGATAAACATATTCAATAAGGCAGAAAGATACAAAATCAATAAAAGAAATCCATTGTATTTCTATACACTAATAATGAAGTAGCAGAAAGAAAAATTAAGAAAACAATCCCCCCCAAAAAAAACAATCTCATTTACAATTGTACCAAAAATAATAAAATACCTAGGAATACACTTAACCAAGGAAGACATGTACTCTCAAAACTATAAAATACCGATGAAAGCAATTAAAGACAACACAAAGAAATGAAGAGATATTCCATTCTCATGGATTCTAAGAACAAATGTTGAAATGGCCACACTGCCCAAAGCAATCCCTATCAAAATACCAACAGCATTTTTTACAGAATTAGAACAAACCTATAATTTGTATGGAATACAGAAGACTTGGAATAGCAAAGCAATCTTGAAAATATAAACAAAATGTTATATTAGAAAGCTGTAGTAAACAAAACAGAATGGTACTAGCACAAAAACAGACACATGGATCAATGGAACAAAATAGAGAGCCCGGAAATAAACCCCTGATTATATGCTCAATTCATTCTCAACAAAGGAGGCAAAAATAAGCAATGGGGAAATGGCAGTCTCTTTAACAAATGGTGTTACAAAAACTGGACAACATGTAAAAGAAGAAACTGGACCACTTTCTTACACAAAAATAAACTCAAAATGGATTAAGTACCTAAATGAGACATGAAACCATGAAAATCATTGAAGAGAACTCAGTCATTCATTAATTTCTCTGACATAGGCCATAGCATTTTTCTAGATGGATCTCCTAAGACAAGGGAAACAGAAGTAAAAATAAAATATTAAGACTACATTAAAATAAAAAGCTTCTGGGACACCTGTGTGGCTCAGCAGTTGGAGTCTGCTTTCAACTTAGGTCGTGATCCTGGGGCCCCAGGGTCAAGTCCCGCATCGGGCTCCCTACATGGGGACTGCTTCTCCCTCTGCCTGTGTCTCTGCCTCTCTATGTCTTTCATGAATGAATAAATAAAATATTTAAAAATAATAATAAATAACTAAAAAGCTTCTCAGCAAAGAAACAAAAGGTAACCTAGTGAATGAGAGAAGATACTTGAAAAGGACTTATCCCATACAGGATTAGTATCCAAACCATATAAGGAACTCATATAACTCAACACCAAAAAAAACCCAAATAATCCAATTTTAAAAATGAGCCAAAGATATGAACAGACATTTCTCCAAAGAAGACATCCAGTCACCAGACCCATGAAAAGATGCTCAACATCATTCATCATCAGGGAAATGCAATCAAATGGGATTTATTCCTGGAATGCAAGAGTGGTTCAATATTCACAAATCAATCAACATGAGAAAGGATTAAAACCATATGATCATTTCAATAGGTGGAGAAAAGCATTCAACAAAGTACAACATCCATTCATGATAAAAATTCTCAAAAAATATGTTACAGAAAAAAAATATGTTACAGGGAACCTATCTCAACATAATAAAGATCGTATATGAAAAATTCACAGCTAACATCACACTCAATGGTGAAAAACTGAGACCTTTTCCCCTAGGAGCAGGAATAAGACAATGATGTTTACTCTCACCACTTTTATTCAACATGGAATGAAAAGCTTTTGCACAGAGAAGGAAACCATCAGCAAAATGAAAAGCTGACCCACTAAATTGGAGAAGATGTTTGCAAATGACATGTCCAATAAAGGGTTAGTATCCAATCCATGACAAGTGTTGGCAAGGATGTGGAGGAAAAAGGAACCCTCAGATATTATTGGTAGGAATGCAAACTGGGGCAGCCACTGTGGAAAACACTATGGGGGTTCCTCAAACACAAAAACAAAACAAAATTTAAAAAAAAAAATCACCAGAACTACCATAAGGTCCAGTAATTGTACTATTGGGTATTTATCCAAAGAATACAAAAAACACTAATTTGAAAAATGTGCACTCCTATGTCTATTGCAGCGTCATTTACAATAGCCAAACTATGAAAGCAACCCAGTATTCATCAACAGACTAATGGATAAAGAGGATGTGGGGTATATACACACACACACACACACACACACACACACACAATGGAGTATTACTCAACCATAAAAAGAATTAAATTCTACCATTTGCAACAACCTGAGTGGATCTAGAGGATAGAATACTAAATGAAATACGTCACTCAGAGAAAGACACATACCATATGATTTTACTCATATGTCGAATTTAAGAAACAAAACAAAGAAAAAAGAAAGAAACCAAAAAAATGACTCTTAACTATAGAAAACAAACTAATGGACATCAGAAGGGGGCTGGGAGGGGTGTTGGGTGAAATAAGTGAAGGGGATTAATAGGCACATTTATCATGACAAGCATTGAGTAATGTATAGAATTGACGAATCACTCTACTGTTGTAACAGTGTATGTTAACTACACTGGTATTAAGATTTTTTTTAAAAAATAGACTTACACTGGAAATTTTATGCTCTAAAACAAAAGGGCAACAAAACACTATGAATATCAACAAAGGAAATCAAGCAACTCATTTTTCCAAATAGCACATCGAAATTTAGCAAAATGATGTAGAAGTTAAAAGACAGTATTGTTCATGTCATTACATATTAATTCTTAAAGTACAGATTTATCAGATTTACATCATCACTCGAACAGTCGTGGATTGCTTTATGCAAAATAAACAAATTGCATTAAAATATAAATGTCTTGAGTATTTCTTTTGGTATTGCTTGGATTTATTTAGTCTTCCTCTCTATATCTTTAGTATCTGTGATGAATATATTGTAGAAACATAGTGCTTTTTAATCTGTGTTACTATCAGTGTCACTAAATCTACGAAGTATAAATGTTGAGACAGCTGTAGTTCTTTCTTGTCCCTGCCAGAGCAGCAGCTTCTTTTTGCATCTGCTTTGATATGAATTCATCTCCAGGACACAGTTTCTTCCTTACAGTTATAGTGTTATTTATTTTTTCTTTGCTATTCTGAGCTACAAGACCACATTGCCCAGAGGTTTGTTTGCTTGCTCAGGAAAAGAGCAAGAACAAAAGCAAAATGATTAAAGCAAGGTATAAGTTACAAGCAAGAAAGTTACACTGGACCAAAAAAAAAAAAAAAGGATTAAGAAAGCAATACTAGAGAAGCAAACCCCACAGAATAAAGTCTACTTTAGCAAGAAGGCAACTAAATGAAATTATTGCAATTTCACATATCAAGACTTTTTACATTTAAGCCTAAGTGTAGAATATTTCAAGTATAAACATACAAATATACAATATTATATATTATAAATATATTTATAGTAATATGTTAGATATATACAAATATATATTTTGAATCTAATTTGCATATCTTAAATTTTGATATATAAATTTGTCTCATAAAAGCAATTAAAGAATGAGTGGGTACCAAATATAAATGTAAGATCTGGAAACAGCTTCATTTTCTGCCAAGATTCTCATGTTCCCTACGGAGGCATATTTGGCCCCTTGGACAGAATATGGGGTTTATGAAGCACTAACATTTTCCTTAAAATGAGAAGGGTTGCATTCATTCAACATTTGAAGTTGTGGAAAGGTGTTCAAGATCAAGGATACTTCCTTGGGATCCGGATGATATAGTCTAGGATAGAAAGGAATGTCTCAGGAGTACGTATCATTTTCACAGCTGAAGACTGAGGTCTGGCCTGAAATATTCAACATTCAGTTTGCCAGTTTATAGTGACTCAGTTCTATAATCTGAGTACTGACGTGTTGTCCATTAGGCCAACCCCAGACACCATTTCAGAATAAATATTTCACAACCGATCGAAAGTGTCAGGTACAAAATATTAATATTATTTTATACCTTTGTAAATTTCCTCCGAAACTTACACTTCCAGACAATTAGAAACTATGATGTTGGCATAGCCCTTAACAAAGTTTCAAGCCCAGGCAGCTGTTCCTATCTCAGTCCTCGGAGAGGGCTGAATGTCCCACTATTGTGGCTGGAGAGCCAGCAGCCTGTGCTTCCTCTCACCTGCTGCCCTGCACACTTTACTGCTGCAAGGACCTCAAGGACACAGCTACAGTCACTGTGCATACCCAACACCTACTATGGTCCCTGAAACATAGGCAGTGATCAATACTTGCTTACTTGAATAATGGAGACAAGAGAGACTGGTAAAGTACAGGATATAAAGCAGATTTTAGAGCTAAATGAATGCATTGCTCAAAGTCAAATAGCAAGAGACTGAGGCAGAAGCAGCTGCCACTAAGCATTTCCCCTCTACCATGGAACCCCTCCTTTTGGAAGTTTATAACGATATTAAAAGAAATTACTCTTTTACTCAATACCATGCAGTTAAGGCTAAATGAAGGTAATAAAATACAAAATAAAATCACAACGAAGACATGATATAAAGCCACATTTCCCTAGAGACATGGATTCTGATCCTCGCTTTGCCACTAATGAGCCCTAAAGTTTTCGCAAGGTGACTGAATTGTCCTGAGACTGTTTCTACATCTTAAACCAAGGGCTTGGATTAGCGGACTTTCTAGTCCTAAAATTCTATCATCCTTAACTCATAACTGATCTACCTGCTAATAGATGCCTCCAAGAAAACTCTTGGGACTCTCCATCTATCCCTTTCTTGACAACCCACTGTAAAATAAGAGGCACTAACATCCCCAGGGTTTTCCTGCCTCTAGCCTGACTCTCTCCAATTTATTCTTCTCACTATACTGAGTCATCTTCATCTAGAAACGCAAATTTGACCTTGGTATCTCCTGCTGAAAATCTTCCAAAGGCTTTCTTTCCATTACCTCAGGCTCCCTTCCAAATTCCTTCACACACAATCTACCTGCTGAGTTCCAAGTTTTATCTCAAGATACTCTGATTTTGGACTCTGTTCTCACCTCACTGGGTTTCCTTCCACTGCATTAAGACACTAATGCACTCTCACCTTTGGAATTTGGGTGCCCCTTAAGAACAACCTTCCCCCTCTACCCTTGATCCAACTGACTTAGACTATTAACAATTCAAAGGCTGTAAAACACTTAGCAGAGTGCCTTAAACACAAGAGGAACTCAAATGTTTATTAATTTTTAAACGACTCAAGCCAGGAAAAGGCATTTTCCCTTCTTCCCTTTATTTTTCTATGGTAATTGCTCTTTAAAAACTTGTAAGTCATTACCTCGGTTTGTAAATGGTTCATAGTACAGAGTACCTATTGCGCTGAAGAAAAACTGGGGATCGGAAAGCACTAATTGCCAAGACTGGTGGAGGAAAACAAATACTCTTCTGTAACTGTACACAAGTTACTCTGCAAAAAGCAAAGCAAGCCTAACCGAAGAGACAGCTGCAAAACCCACAATGATATAATGTGTTTGCCGATCTGCAAAATCGTTTGAAAGTTACTGCTTCAACAGCTGGTATCTGGATAGGGTAAGCATCCTTCAGTCTAGTTAAAATTACACAGAGCAGAAATGTTTATTATGCACACAAAAAGGGGGTTCGGATGTTGAAGTTACAGCACTTTGAAAAGTCTGGAACAGTCAACAAAACACTTCTCGGCAGTTGGAAAAATCTCCCATAATCCATAATTGTTCAGTCATGTTCTCTTTCTAGTTTTACAAATCTCACGATCACGTATTGGAAGACTGTTAGAGAGATCCCACCCTCAACCTGGTTCATTCATGTCACATAATTCTTTGCGCCCTTCCTGAATCTAGATTAAGCAAATAACATGACATGCTTAACCTTAGCATTCATATTTAACACTGCTTAGCATTTACAGAATAAATGAAAAGCCAACTGGTTCTATGACCCCAGAAAAGTAGATAATGCAACCCTCTCAATAGCAGATACCTCTCGATGGAGGTATAAACCTAGCTGAATAGTGTAACAAAACGGTTGCCTAAATCAAACTCCTGATAAAAATGTTACCCTAATCCCACTAGAATATATAAATTTGTCTGAATTTTCCATACCATCATTCTTTTAGTTTAATGAAATGTTTTTTTCATGTGTTCTATAGAACTGATATGTAAATAGGTTGGCTTTGGGAGAGGGGAAAAAAAAACCACATAGTTCCATTGTCAAAGGTGGGAAGAAATGTTTTAAACAAATATCAAATGTTTTCTCTATTGAAGTACTTTTCAGAGCACTGAATAGGAGAATCTGGTAGGAAGTTTCCCCCACATGTACTTGTAAATAGTACTCTTTGTTCGTGAAAATCTTGTTCTGAGAATTCTGTTATTAACAACATAACAGAAAACACTGATTTAAGGTGCTACAGATTCTTTTTAAAAAAAATGCAATAGGTTTCCTGTGGCATCTACTACGTTATCTCATACTAATGCATTTACCTAACTACTACATCTAGTAAGCAGCCCAGTCACCAGTGAGGGGGGAACATTTCCTTGTCCTTACAGTTCCATTAAAAACCAGTGTACACTAGTCTCCTCCAGGAATGAGATGTTGTTTTTTCCCTGTTTGGATTTCTCTCACTGACAAAGTCACTGCTCCCCAGGGAAGGAGCTATCACGAACTGATAGAAGAGGCAGGGAAAAGAAATTGAGCAGCTTCCTCTTTCATTTATGACCTGTTTGCCCTGAGAGTGTGGATACTTTTCTTCTCTGTTTCTCCAGCCAGGGTCAGGGCCCAAGGTTTCGTCCATAGAGGCCACTTCCCTCAGCCTCAGGATCCTTATTTGTAAAATGTAGGTGGTAATAACCTGCTTTGTTTGCAGATTAGCACTTACATGAATATGAGGATTTCAAGATCCCGGCATTATCTAAAGGTTTAGTAGATTTTTCTCTGTTACTGGCATAGAATTCACCGCAATTGCATGTTGGATCTACACAGTCCTTGTGGTATATATTGCTTCTGTCAGCTGCCAGAGGCTTTGCTTTTCTAATTCCTTGAATGCTCAAGACAATGTCAGACACATGGCCAGTTCTTCGTTCACGTATCAATAAAGACTTCCCTAGAGCAAGTTAAATTACCTTCTGTGCTACTTGTTTTTCTACTGCGCCTAAATTAGAAGTGGGCACTTGGTGTTTTAGGAGACCACCAGCTTATGCATAGCTTTAAGCAGAGACAGGTAGATAAGGCATAATGGATTTTTAACTATAGAAGATAATTTCACTAATTAGCTTTTATTTATTTATTTTTTTAAGAGAGGCAGGGAGAAAAAGGGAGGGGAAAGGGGAGATGGAAGAGCTGAGGGAGAGGGAGAGGTACAGAATCTTAAGCTGGCTCCACATCTGGCACAGAGCCTGACAGGGGGCTCAATACCACGACTCTGAGATCATGACCTGAGCCAAAATCAAGGGTTGGATGCTTAACCGTCGGAGTCACCCAGGCGCTCTTTAGCTTTCTTTTTCTTTACAAGTAATCTAAAATCAGCTCAAATCAGAGTAACTGAAGAAAATGTATAGAAGGGAAGGGAAATCTTTCCTGCTCAAAGTCATTCACTCCTGCAGACTTTCATCATTTAGATATTCATTTGAATGATAAAATTTCTCTACTGTTTTTATTCTTAACCCAGAGAATTTTTTTACTTCTGAGTATGAATTGCTTTAGTATGATAATTACAGTAAACTCTGATATGCTGAGAAAAAAATTGTTGGAAAGGGAGGAGAAAAATTAATCAGAAGAAAACATGACAAAATATACTGTATAGTATAAAGAATCATGTATAGTATAAAAATATTGTGTTTGGAATGGGAGGTTCAGGTAGGTACAGAGCAGTTCAAAAAGAAAAATGAGAGGCCGAAGGTATAGTGCCAACTCCATGGTATTGTTTGTGTGTGTGTGTGTGTGTGTGTGTGTATTCATTTACACGTGTGTCTTTCTGTTTGTCTACCTCCCCCCTATTTTTCCCCCAGAGGAGAAAAGCTGCTACACTCGTTACATAAGGCTGAAAATAAATTATTCTGGTTTTGGGGAAGGATAGCACCATTAGCTCTGATCAATTCAGCTCAACTCAAAATGATGCAACTCAGCATCTTCTCCCTAATCTGTTTACCCTGGAATTAGGAATGGAGAAAAATCATATAAAAGACAAAAGACAAGCCATATATATATATATCTGGCACAGAGCCTGACAGGGGGCTCGATACCACGACTCTGAGATCATGACCCGAGCCAAAATCAAGGGTTGGTTGCTTAACCATCTGAGTCACCCAGGCGCTCTTTAGAGCTTTCGTTTTCTTTACAAGTAATCTAAAATCAGGTCAAACCAGAGTAAAATTATACATATATATCCCTCCACCTTCTCATCTTAGTAGCACTTTCACACTTACAGAACGAACTCTTCAGTAGAGATCTGAGAAATGGCAAAGATCTTTGGATTTTTATACTGGCAACAACTTGTGAAAAAAATCTGAAGGATGAGTAGACAAAAAGTTAAGTCTAGACTGCAAGGCAACCCTATTTCTTGTACTGAAGACCCATCTATTCCTGTAGAAAACATGAACTTGGTCAGTAAACTCAAATTACTGCCCCTGTTGGTTGTTCTAATGCCCTCTCTATTCTTCCCCTTGCATACATTCCCTATCTATCTCTTCCTTTATTGATTTCCATCAAGTACTGATTATCCTCTCATGTTGAGTTGGACATACTGAAATTTTCCTAATGCTTTTTTTCTATGCAAAAATAAGCATTAATACCAAAAGGTTTTTTTCTCAAAATTAAGTGAAAAAAATTGTGTGTGTCTATTGCCTGTGAGGCAGTAATACCCTGTCCCTGATGAAAGCAGCGTTTCTAGAGCCACAATAGCCAATCAGCAGCCACTAGCTATTTATGACTATTTTTCATTTAATATAGTTAATACTTGATAAAAAATTCAGTTATTCAACATATTGGCCACATTTCAAGTGCCTGACAGTCACATATCCACTATTGGACAAATATACAATATTTCTTTCCTCATCATAGAAAGGGTCACTCGACAGTCTACCTCTAGCACAGAAATAGGAAAAGTTATAAGAAACCTAATTTGGACTTAAAATAATGAAACACTCCCAAATAAATACAACTGTCAGAGATATAGACCTTCTAGGAAAAAAGAGAGGCAAACAGGTCCACTGGAAGTACTTAAATGGAAGCTATGCAACTAAAATAAAAAATCTCAACAGGAAGCTGAAGTAGATGAGCTTAAAATTACAAGGGGGTTTAACCAGAAAACTGACATCAGTTCAATTCCACAAAATTATGATTTCCCCCTTCTTAATTAACAGGTATTTTTCATTCAGCAACAAACCAGAAAAGGTTGTACTTTAAGTTGCTAGGATACAGAAAAGTGCTTGAGTTTAAAATCAGTGGCCTTTATTTTTTGAATTTTTAATTAATCAATTAATGAAATGAATTATGAACCTGTGGCTGAATTTTGATCAAATTTAAATAATGTTGGTAATAAGCATTTTTAAGAATGCATAAACACTAACATAAAATTTAGAATCTTTCATAATACAGGAGCCACATCCAAAGAAATAAGAGCACAACATTTTATTTTACTTTTAACTTTAAAGATTTATTTATTTTAGAGAAATAGAGGTGGGGAGCATGCACACAAACATGCACAAATACAAATGTATGGGAGGGAGGGGCAAAGGGAGAGAAAGAAAGAAATTTAAGCAGATGGCAATGAGCATACAGTCTGACCCAGGGCTCGTTCTCATGACCCTGAGATCACAGCCTGAGACAAATCCAAGAGTCTGATTGATGCTTTACCAACTGTGCCTCCCAGGCACCCCCAGAAGTAAGAGCACTATATTTTAAAGAAAGACACTAATGGTGGCACCTGCATGGCTGAGTCAATCAAATGTCTGCTTTCTCAGGTCATGATCTCAGGGTCATGAGATTGAACCCCACATTGGGCTCTCTGTTCAGTGTGCTTCTCCCTCTGTGCTCTCTATCAAATTAATAAATAAAATCTTAAAAATATAAAGGAAAGATCCTAATGTAAGGGGATGAATAGTCTCCTTCGAATAAGGAATTTTAACCTCAAGATAGCAATTCTGAATATGGAAAAATATTACTCCTTTTTTTTAAAATATTCTATTTATTTATTCATGAGAGACAGAGGGAGAGAGAGAGGCAGAGACACAGGCAGAGGGAGAAGCAGGCTCCATGCAGGGAACCCTATGTGGGACTCGATCCCAGGACTCCAGGATCACACCCCACCCAAAGGCAGATGCTCAACTGCTGAGCCAGCCAGGTGTCCTGGAAAAATATTACTCCTGAGGACACATCAAGACTTAACTCACTTATGGCTCCACTGTATGGGGAAAGAGTGGGACTGGTGTAGACCAGTTAAAAAAAATGGATTCCCATAACCTGGAGGGTACCTTGGGCTTTTGAAAAGAAATAGTCTACATGCCAAGGAGTCATTATTGTTTCCTTTCTTGGACTCACTTCCAAGCTATTTATGTATAGACACAACAAGTAGATCTTAGTTTAAGACTTCTTTAACTTAGAGGTGAGGATTGATAAGAGAGTTTCAAAGCAGTTTTGTTTTGTTTTGTTTTTTAGCTTTTAAAACTCTTTTAGATTTTATGAGGGCTGAGTTCCCACTTATTTTTTTAGTGGGATAAATACAATGATCTCAACTAGGACTAGGTAAGTGCCACGAATTGAGGAACAAAGAAATCTCTCTTATTTCCAAATTTGCTTTCTCCCTTTCCTAATGAATGATTTGCGTGTCTACTTCCCATCCATTAGTATTATTTGTTTGGGATAAAGCTCTGAAGTCCTCAGGAAAAAAATGCAAATATATTAGACAAGTCAGTCAGTAGCATTGTAGTTTAAATTAGTATACAAAATAAACTTCCGTTATATGGAAGGACTCAAGTAGTCAAGAATAAAGAACAATAAAATCATGATACATGAGGACATGATTAAAAAGGGTCTAGAGCCTGACCTGCATTCAGCAGAGTAGTCCTAGGTGAAGTATTCTTTGCCAAAATGGAAAAAGGCATTGACGAGAGAAATAGGGGGTAAATTAAATTAGCAAAGTAAACAGCTATTCCATAACCTTCATAAGAGCTATACCAGCATAGGGAAATAATGCTCTTCTAAAGTCTTACTTTCCGCATAATAGCTTAATCATTTCCACCAAAGACACCAATAAGTATGCCACAATTTTTCTGAATGAATCTTCCTTTGTTGTTACTTAATCAACCATCATTTTTAATCTGCTTATAGAAAAGATTAAATGCTAGGTGCTTAATGACTTTGGAAAAAACATTAGCTAAATGTTTAATCTCACCACAGGGCTTCTTGTACACCTATGTGAAAATCTAAGAATTACAGCCAAGATTGGCAGTAGTAATGGTTATTTGAAACTCTGCTGCTATACCACAAATGATCTCTCTCAATGCTTTCATTCTTCAAATATAGCTCAGCTCTGGATGGAAAAGACGCCCAACTAAACCATCTGTCAGAGAAGATAGAGTTCAGCTGGAAAAGGCAGTTTGTTTTGCTGCACTCTTAAATTTTCTTGCTTCAAACTAGATGAACTGTGGGGGAGCAAAAAGTACTCTGCCTCTCAGATGCAACAACCAATGCACAGAAATAGTGATAGGACCCAGAGCTGGTGTCATGTCTGTGTAGTCTAAGTTTGGAATATAATCATTCCACTCTAGAGACATTTTATATACTTCCTCTTGATTAAAGGTCAGCCATGTAGGAGGCAAGCCTCCTGCCTTATTTTAAAACACTGTGGGTGTTAGGACAGTGTTTGATCTCAAAAGTGCCAAGGAGAAGGCTTCATATACTATTTGACATGGTCTCAAACTCAGATCTACAACCTGTAAAGTATGCCTTATGAAATCCAGAGATTTTTAACCATCTCATGAAGACAATGAATGAAAAGGAAATCATAACATAATAATTATTTTCTTTAAATCATCTTTCAGTCTAAATACAAATTTAAAAGCACACAGTACTATGAACAGAGACTCAAACGTGAAAAAGGGCATGGGCACAAAAGGAGGGACAAAACAAACACCAGAACCAAAAAATGTCAAATCCTAAATGGATCACAGATTTCCCCTCAAATCCTTCTGGGAAAGAACCATGATATTGAAATAAAGATACAGCTACATGGCTCTGGGTAGACAAAAAGGTCTTCACAGGTATTTGTAATATACAAATCTAACATCTAGATGTTCAAATGACTAATAAAGCACGATTCCGTCAGTGCAGAAGACAAAAGAAGTCAAATGACAACAACTTAATGGTTATTTATAATAGTTTTTGACTCCCAGTGCTTCAAATTCAATGAATTTTTAAAAAGGCAATAGAACTTAGCTGACCCTGATATTCTCCATACTACATACAGTTTTTATAAAACCCACATACAAATTTATGAGAGGTTCCAAGTAGAAAACTCACATACATACAGAGAAGCACATAAGCAAGCAAACAAACAAGAGATTAAAGAGTCCTTTGCACCACCACCACCACCACCACCCCCCCCAGCCAGACTCTACTAAATAAGATAGTAGTTAGTAGTGATCAGTAGAGCATACTGGCTGTAGTGTGGCCTCCGAAGCAGGTATCTGTCTGGTATCTGGCATCTACTCTTTTTACTAGCTGTCTAACCTTGGGCAAATTCCCCTAAATCTCTCTGGCTGATTTCCATCATATCTTAAGTAACCATAATAAGATTATCAACTGATTGCTTATCAAAAGCTCTAAGTTTGTTTAGAAATTTAACATTTTTAGAATTTGATAAGATCTGTTAATTATCTAATTAAAAATTGTGGCTGAGAACTAATGTCCTTGATAAATATTAGCTATTATTATTATTATTATTATCAGTACTTATTACTAGTAATAAAATTAGGAGTACTAGCACTATTATTGTCTATACCATTGTAATTAGTTTCTGACACGTTCTCATATATTGAAAAGCTTTAAAGATGAAAATAGAAAACTAGAATCTGGATCCATTTATGCCTCAAGCATGTCAAAGGCTTTTGGTTAGAAGAGGAAAAGCTTTTCCATCTTTTTCCATCATTAGATCTCCTTGACAAGTAACGATAATGGTAGATTCTTATTTAGAAAAAACTTCTATTCGTCAATTCACTGTGCATTTATTAACTGCCTCCTCCATGCCAGGATTTGAGTTAGGTGGCAGAGATTTAATAGTAAAAAAGGAACCAAAAAAAACCTTGTCCTCAATGAACAGATGTTCTGTGGTAGATGAGGGATACAATCAAAGAGAATAAGTAAAATACAATATATAAGAAAGTGCTGTGGAGAAAAATAAAGAGTGCTTAGAAGGAAAGCAGTGCAATTTTAAATAAATCCTTTTAAGGAAAGAATCACTGAGAAGTAATTAGATTAATATCATTAAGAAGCTGAGGGAAATGGGGTGCCTGGGTGGCTCAGTCGGTTAAGCATCTACCTTCAGCTCAGGTCATGATCTCTAGGTCCTGGGATCAAGCCCTACATCAGTCTCCCTGCCTGCTTCTCCCTCTCTCTCTGCTACCCCCACCCCACTTGTGCTCTTTAGCTCTTTCTTTGTGTGTCAGATTAATAAATAAAGCTCTTAAAAAAAAAAAAAAAGCTTAGGAATCCAGGAAGATATCCAAGAGATCATTCCTGACTAACAGAACAGCAAGCACAAAGGCATATCTGAGGAATATCAAGAATTTCAGGGTGTCCATATAGAATGGCATAAGAGGTAAGTATCTTCCATATAGAATGGCATAAGAGGTATCTTCCATATAGAATGGCATAAGAGGTAAATATCTTCCAGATGTGACAGTACACAGTTACACAGACACACACACACACACACACACTCACACACAAAGCACGGACAGCAGATATTTAATTTATACCTTTCCCATAACATACAGTAGTACAAAAAAGCTGAATGGCATGAGTAAGAGAGAATTTGAGGAGGTGAGTTCAGAGAAGTATTAGGATATTAAATTAAACAGTTCTTATAAACCATTAAAAGAACTTTGGCTTTTACTCTGAGTAAAAGGGAGAAAAATTAAGCATTTTAAGCTGAAGATAGCTCATTTAAGTCTTAGCCTAAATCATTTAGAACAGACATATCTATTTTAATTAATCTTGATGAAATTACATGTATCATTTTCAAGAAAACGATCATGAAGTTGTGACGAGAAAATACAGTGAATGAGAAATACAGAAAAAGAGTTAGAGAGGAAATGCACTAAATCACTTAGCAGTAAATATTTCAAAGAGAAAAAGCTGCATAGATGAGCTATTACATATCACAGAGAAGTAAGAGCATTTATCATGACTATAGGCACACCACATATTAGCAAAATTACTCTTTGAGGAGTGCTACAAAAGTTGGTAATAAGATCCTGAAGAATGTAGACACATACTATGCAGTATATCCAGCTGAATTCTGAATCATGCCAACTATAAATGCCATAGAATATCCATTTTCATAAGCATACTTCGAGACCTCTGTATCCTGCTGCTTCATCCAAGTAGGATATGGATTGAGCCAACTCCAAATTTTATGGCTAAGATTTACCAACACTCCATGTTCTGTCAATGAATCAAGTCGTCTCTTGAAGGTTTATGGTAGGCTTTAAATGCAGTATAGAAAATAAGAGGTCAAAAAACTTGAAGATAGAGCCAATAAGATCTCTTGCCCTGAAATCTGAATTCTGAGAATTACAGTGACTAAACATGGTTAAAGCTGACTTTCAGTAGTGATATTTTGACCACTTCTGAAGTGAAATTGTTCCAGTAACTCCTGAAAATAAGTTTAAGTCCATATCCTCAACTTTACTTATTCCTGTCTGTTTCTCAAGTATTATACACCATCATTTAACCCTGTCCATGTCGTATTTACCTGCAACTCTCAACCATCTCACCATTGCAAAATTAGGCCTTATACATTTCATGTTCGAGATGTGACTTAGTTACAGCGTTAAAATAAAGCAGGTCCCCACAGGAAGCTCTATTCTTTTCAGCTCCACACATTTCATCATTGTATGTGGATATATTTAACTTTATGCTTCAATTTTATTGTGCATTTTCTTCTAAATGTTCTCTGATAAGCTTCTTCAGGAAAGTTAGCTTGTATATCATATCCGCACCTCTATATATGTGAATAAAGTCAGAGGTACAAGCAGAGAGCTCAATAAAGATTCATGCAAGCCTTAACAATCTTCAGGAGGACATGGTCAGAAGTCTTGCCTGATTTTACTTATGGTAGAATACATGTAAATGTCAATCTTTTAAACATTGTCCTTTATTCATGGAGATAGCTACTCACTAAAAGGGAGAGAAATAGGATTTTTAAATAGGGAAATACTGGGCAGCCCGGGTGGCTCAGAATTTTAGTGCCACCTTCAGACCAGGGTGTGATCCTGGAGTCCTGGGATCGAGTCCCGCATCGAGTCCCACATCGGGCTCCCTGCCTGGAGCCTGCTTCTCCCTCTGCCTGTGTCTCTGCCTCTCTCTCTCTCTCTCTCTCTCTCTCTCTTTCTCTCTCTGTGTGTGTCTATGAATAAATAAATTTTTAAAAATCTAAATAAATTAAGTAATTAATAAATAGGGAAATATTTAGGAAAGAGGATTTTCAACACAGGAAACACTGAAATCTCAATTATTTGAAGAGTGTTTAAGATAAACATTATCTTATAGTAATATTTTTAAATATGCTTTTATAAGATAGAAGAGAGGAACAACTAACCTAGTAGGTCACTATTAACACACCAAGCCCCTATATGTGGAGCAGGCAGATGCAAGATTCACCAAGGCAGATGTTAATGTGTTTTGTTAAATATCTGACATCTGAGGGAAGAACATGCTCCCATGATCAAATGTATGTAAGGTAAACTTTAATTCTTCAGCCTCAGCTGAAATTGGAAATCTCCGGAAAAATATTGCTATGCTTCATGGATTGTCCACAATTAATAAATAAAATGAACAACTGGTCCCTGGAAAAATGGCACTTCAATGACACATATTTTTCCCCAATGCTGAAAACACCTCAGATTGACATGAAATATTGCTCCTGTGTATTCCTTTCAAGATGTGTTCTTTATCTACGCTGTTGTTCCATTAAATACTTGGTTGTCATGGCAAATTCACTTTTTCACCAAACTGGAAATAATAAAATAAGTGATGTACTATTTGTTTGTACACAAATGTGGAAGAAAAGCAAGGGAAAATTAGAGTACCTGCCTGCTACTTTGTTTAGGATGGAATGCCACAAAACATACTGCCAGGGTCATTAAGAAAAGGAATACCGTGCAGCAAAACCAAAGGAGAAGCAGCCTTACAAATTCTGACAACTCATCAAAAGGCTACCATTTCTAAATGAAAAATCAAGGTCCCACAGGTTTGTATCATTACCAGCTTTTGGTTGTAGAAAATAGTTCCTGGTCACATGCAGCCAAAAGCAGTATCTAACATAATACAGCAATCAAACACACTAATGAAGTAGAATTGAGAATTACATTATGTACTCATGTAAACTCCTTGAGTACATAAGGATGTAACTGGGTGGCTTTCAAAGCACAAGCTCAAAGTAATATCTAGAAATATATTCACACACATACACACACACACACAAAACATATTCACACTTTTAAAAAACAAATGTCCAAAACAAGCCTCTGCCTTCCACAGTTGCAAACCCAACAAAATATTCATCTCTACACATGAGTGTAGGTATGGTCTTTCTTCCTTATCATACTAGAACATAAATAACATTTACTCATAACATCTTTAAGAGTACACAGCAAAACATGAGAAGGACAGTAATTACATGATCTTGAAGACGTGGTTTTCTTGGAGCCACCATGAATCAGAATTAGAATCCTCTACAAGGCCTTATGAGTATGAAACCAGTGTTTGGATTCCAGAGCACCCTTCAGCTGCTAATTACATGTTGCTTCTTCAACATAAGTTTGCTCCTCATTGATAAAGACGAACATGCAAAGAATGCCTGAAATATAACCCCAAGTCTGCTTTTGACACTACCCAAATAGAATTATCAGACACCAAAACTCAACACTAGGAAGTTGACCAACACAATTTGCTGATGCATAACACAGTGAAGACTCTAGAAAGTGCTGTCTTCCTGAGGGAACCTGAGATACTGCCTCTGCCAAGATTAAGTGAAAAGAATGCGAAACACTGCATAATTTCCTATTGTATTAAACATCTTGCATTAATGTATTAAACTTCACACATAAATGCCCACTCTGGTCCCCTGCCATCTAGATTACAGCAAGTGTTCATAGCCTGTTGTAAGGTAGCAGGAAACAGTGGCTTGACAATCACTTTAAGCTCTTACAAGAGCAGCATGGAAAGAGCTGAGAATGTCTGTCAGAAAGTCAGACCTCTTCTTGAAGGTCAGCTTGGTCAATGGGTTATGAACCTCTCTAAACTCCAGTTTCCTCATCTGTGCATCCGAGATCATATATCTCATTCACATTCCATACAGAGAGCCCCAGAATAGCTAGAACCATACTCCAAAAAAAAAAAAAAAATTGAAAACCCTAAAACCAACCAACCAACCAAACAAACAAACAAACAAAAAACACTAAAAAGAGTTATTTTTCTGGTAATTTATTTTTAAAACTAAGGATATCACACTAGGCATATACATTCAAATTACGATTTTTTTTAAGTTCTTGGAATAGCTCCTTCCTGTGTGACTGTGTAATCTCGTATACACACGTTTAGATCTGTTCATATGTTTTATTTTTAACATTTAGAGATTCCTTCATTTAGTTGTCATAATTTAAATTATGTAAATTATTTATAGAGATCCTAAAAATAACTTCTACAAGATAACGTGTATTCAAAGAATAATATACATTTTTCTCATTACCCTCTTCCTTATTATTTCCTTCTTCCTGTCACAAATAAATATTTTTAAATGTTCTATGTATTTCCCAGGCTTTTATTTTAAAATATGAGCAGATACCTGTGTATGTAACCATACTATGTATCATTTATCCAAGAAAATACATATTGTCCTTCTTGGAAAAATGGTAGTATGCATTTCAGCACTTTTTGTGTTATGATAGATAGACAGATAATGATGACAATATAACAACAGATGTATTTCTGAATCATTTTTACAGCTGCAAATTACATTTGTATAGATGTATCACAACACTATCAAGAAAATTTAGATTGTTTCTGGTCTTCTATTGTAAATAGTCTTGGGTGTACTTTTTTTTTCCTGCCAATATATATTGAAACAGATTTCTTAAAGCAGGATTGCTGAATCAAAAGGCAAAAGTATACAGAATTTTACTAGATACTGCCAACTTCCTCTCCATATGAAATCGTACCTTTTTGCATTTCTATCAGCAATTCCCACAGTTGTATCAAACTTTTCAATTTTTGCCAATCCAAAAAGTGATAATTGGTAATGAATACTGTTTAAATTTGTGTTTCTTTTTATGTGAGACTATAAACATTGTTATGTATAGTTAGGAAGCATTTGCATTTCTGTTTTTGTAACCATTTTCTAGCAATGAACTTTTTGAATGTCCTGTATTTCGTGACCTGGTCCATGTATTTTCTGAAGAGACAACAAAAGACCTCATGTTTTCTTAATAAATTTCATTTAGGTTAAAATTACTTGAGTTATGCTTCCTTTCAGTGAAAATTCAATGAAAATTTAGCAACCTTCATGTAATTTCTAGATTATAGTCCAATCTCTTCTTTATACAGAAAAATTCAGTTAACTAATGTTCCCCCAAGACCCTGCTTCCTTGATTATCCCCCTTTCTCCCATATCTCTAGTTTTAGTCTGAAGACTATAAACACTTTTCAGTTTTCTTTATTCTAAAAAAATAAGAGAAGTCACACAGATAATAGAAAACAAAATTTAAAAACATGAAATCTTTATTCCATGTCTCCCCTAGTCTTATTAGTCTTTCTCCTTCAATGCTCAGCAAAACTCCTGAAATTTTACTTTCCATCTGCTCTTTCTCATTGCTTCAACCCACTATATTTTCACCGCTACTTTTCCAAATGCTACAAAATGTATTGATTTCAATTTCAGACTTCTCTGCTGCCTCTAACATGGAAATTCTTCCCTTATTGAAATCTCATAATTCCTTGGGTTCCATGATGCCCTTATCCTGATTTTCCTCCTACCATTCTGGCCATCAGGTGTTGGTGGCCTCATGGACTTCTATTCTTCCATCTGCTTATTAGATTTTTGTCCTCTATGGTTTTTTTCTTTGAATACCAAAGAAAAACCTTATACACATTAAACCTGAAAAAGTCCATCTAGTTTCATATATGTATATATATACACACACACACACATAAACTATATATTAATATAATGTGTGTGTGTGCAGACACACATACATATATATTCATATCTATGTACTGGTGTTTCCAAACTTATGTCCTATTTCCTCCTCCAAGATTTAGTCTCAGCCCAATAATGTCCATAAGTATCTCAAACTTTACATATCAAAAACTAACTTGTCCTCAGCTGGATTTGTTTCTCCCCATATATTCAGAGTCTTCACATCACTTCCCTAAGTCAATAGAGCTAAAAACTTAGAGGCATTGTAGTCTTATGCTACCCACTCAGAGTAGTTCTTACTCAAATAGTCAGCCTTGATGATACATCATCCTACTTGATTCTCAAGTCATGATGAACTAAAACTATATTTTCGGGGATCCCTGGGCGGCGCCGCAGTTTGGCGCCTGCCTTTGGCCCAGGGCACGATCCTGGAGACCCGGGATCGAATCCCACATCGGGCTCCCGGTGCATGGAGCCTGCTTCTCCCTCTGCCTGAGTCTCTGCCTCTCTCTCTCTCTCTCTCTGTGACCATCATAAATAAATTTTTAAAAAATTTTTTTTAAAAATATTTTCAAATACTTTACTTCTGTTCTTTCCTTACAATCAGTTTAGTTCAGGTGCTTTATTAGCTCATCTGAATTTTGTTGGCAGCCTCTGGCTAGACTCTCTTACTACTCTAAGTCCATCCTACATACTGCTGCCAAAATGAAACAGCTGTGAATTGACTATGTCAGTCACCTGTTTAAGTCCTCTCCTAAGCTCCTCATCTTCTAGAATAAAGCCCAAGCTGCTCTGAATATCCTATAAAGACAATTTCTGGGATGTGGCTCCTCCAGCCTCATCACATACCACTTCTTTGAATTTATATAATCATCACAAAAAACTGCTTGTAATTCCTCTATAAGTACCAAGTGATTGGGATCTAAACAATTTGTGCATGACACTATCTATTTCGTGAAATGACCACTATCCCCCTCCATTCTTTATTCTATCTGCTGATCATGTTTCAAGTGTCAAGTCAAAGGTCATCTCCTCTGAGAAGACTTCTTTAATTCCATTACCACCATGAAGGAGGAGCTAAGCAAAGCTCTTACAAGAAAACTGCAGCATTCATTGCATACTTTATCACAATCACCAAACTACTGTATTGGTCAGTCTACATATTATTCCATTTTAGGTTGTGAGAGCTGTATCATGTCTTCTTCTAAAAATGCAACCATTAACACAGTTCTTGGTGCATAAGGTTCATTCTGTAAATGTTGCTGTCCCAAGCATATAAAATATACTTTTATTTTCTCAACATAGAAAAATATCTACATAAATATAAGTTTACAATTAAATAAAACCAACAGAGAGAACAAAAACTATGAATAAGATACAAAAACAATGAAATCACTGAGTGGTGAGAGAGAGAACAAGGGAGGAAATAAGAGAAAATTTCTATTTAATTGCAAAAGAGTTAAAAATAATTAGCAAAATAGACTTTTAAAAATTCAACCAATTAATGTATTTTATTAGGTTCAAACCATAATAATGTTGGGTATATTTATTGTGAGGTAAAGGTGGTGGGGAGTTGCTCTGTTATACTGTAATCAGCCTTATTCTTTTTTTTTTTTAATCAGCCTTATTCTTGAAAGTAATTTTAGCATTTTTCACCAGGAAAGTGAGGATAATTCCTGAAGAACTCTAGAATACACTTGCATTATACTCTATATTAACAGGTTTATAATTATAGTAATTACCTCAAGTATAGTGACCTACATAGGTAATATTGTCCAGATTATATCCTTTTGTTAAAATTAGCTTCCCAGAGTTTCTGCTACACTGAATTAGAGCCATATCCATCTATGCCCAATTAAATAACATTAAATATCTTGATTTATATTATTTTCCTCTTGGTTTATTTAATCATAATCTAATATAACCATATATTATTAATGCAATTTGCTACAGAAATAAGCTTTAATATAAATTGAGATAAAGTTAAAATATTTCTCAATAACAAATTTTACATGTTTTTTTTCAAATCTATCAGTTTTTAGGACTCTAGTGATAATTCTTCTGCTTAACAAGCTTGATAAAACAGTTAACATTCTATGAGCTCTTTTTTTAGTACAGACTCTTTCACAATACTTCAGAACTTTTGTCACTACATTTATTTCTCTGTTGAAATGTCTAAATATATGTTAAAGGATGTTAAAAATGTAACTCCCTGACTTTAACTTCTCCATTAATACAATGTGGTTCAGCCTCCAAAGTTCTTCAAACAGGTCAGAGGTTTCTGTAATTCACTGAATGTGTACAGTTCAAAAGTTAAAAAAGAAAAAAAAGAAGGAAAAAATCCTTCCCTATCTGTAAAAACAAACGCTTGAAACAAGCCAGTTAGTCTGCTGGGCATGAAACACCTTTAAAACAATGTCATAGCATTTATAAGAGTGAGAACTTGGGACCTAGCTGGTTCAGTTGGTGGGACATGCTACTCATGATCTTAGATTTATGAGTTTGAGCCCCACATTGGATGTGGAGATTACTTAAAATCTTGAGAAAAAAAAAAAAAAAGATGGGGCTCCTGAGTGGCTCAGTCATTAAAGGTTCAACACTTGGTTTTGGCTCAGGTCATGATCTCAGGATCATCAGATTGATCATCAGATTGAGCCTGGTGCCAGGGCTCTGTGCTCAGTACAGAGTCTGTTTGAGATTCTCTGCCTCTCCCTCTGCCCCTCCCCACACTTGCTTGCAGGTGCACACATGCATGTGTGTGCACACTCAAATAAATAAAATCTTAAAAAATAACTTAAAAGTTATAATCCTACTATGATCTACCTTACTTTATGGTCCTAATCTAATTCTAAAAATAAAAGAAATAGGGATCCCTGGGTGGCGCAGCAGTTTGGCGCCTGCCTATGGCCCAGGGCGCGATCCTGGAGATCCGGGATCGAGTCCCACGTCGGGCTCCCGGTGCATGGCCTGCTTCTCCCTCTGCCTGTGTCTCTGCCTCTCTCTCTCTCTCTCTCTCTCTCTCTCTCTCTCTCTGTGACTATCATAAATAAATAAAAATTTAAAAAAAATAAAAAATATATCAAGCAATGCCATTTTTCTACTGTAACTTATTTCATTATTAATTTTATTTCATTAGATTTCAACAAAAGACTACCATATAAAATTTAAATTTTTCTCAAGCAATGATGAATTTGGCAATAAAGTATCTTTTAAGATCCTCAATATCCTCTTTGACTTCTATATTATACATTACTAAAAAGTGTTCCTCTTTTTTCTTAACAATGTTTGGCAGAAAATATTACTTAGGATAACAATAGCTCCTACTGGATTATTCTGCTGCCTTGCAATTACTTAAGGCAATCTGCTGTCACCTGTCACAGTTCAGAGATTCCAACAATATGTGAGGCGGCGAATGTTTACATTAGGATATCTATCTCTTGTACAAATGTTTGAAAGTATGTTGGGTGAAGAGATAAATAGCTGCTTTTCTTATCTAACTTTTATTAATACCCAAGTACTTCAAAGACCAACATTGGCTTGAGCCATTAATTATAGATGGCTTGGCGTTGCCTTTTATAGCTCCCCCATATAGGACTTCTGTGCAGTT
The DNA here is from genome assembly GCF_905146905.1 of Nyctereutes procyonoides. Lineage (NCBI taxonomy): Eukaryota > Metazoa > Chordata > Mammalia > Carnivora > Canidae > Nyctereutes > Nyctereutes procyonoides. Next base: position 4,800,734 of record NW_026575030.1, on the reverse strand, counting down.
GTGATAAATGGGAACATGCCTCAAGGGTAGCCTGAAAAGATAATGTTACTCTTGTCAAGTCCCTTTTGGTGGCTACCATCATCCTGCAAAATTCTAAGAAACAGAAGAAATCTGACTTCATGTACATCATCTACAGATGTTCACACACCTTCTCTCTGTTCCCTCCTTTTTGAAACTTCCTCTTCTACCCTACCAATCCAGGCTAGCAGAGTCAGCTCAGATGTGCAATTAATCCTCAATTAGGCAGTACAAGAGTTCTTCCTAATATTCTATTATGGTGAAAAAAATAATAACTGAAGCTGACATCATTCAGATGACAGGACACGGTTTAATGTACTGGTCCCTTTTTGACACATTGTCTCCCTCGGGATAGGTCCTATCTTTGTGGCCATCATTCTTATTAGGTTTTATAGAGTTTCTTGTGACTGATTAGTGGGAAAGTCATTGAGGTGTCTATTCTCTCACCCTCTATGGGCCTCAAGTCCAAAGACAATGATTGGATTCAAAGTTAAAACTCACATTGCAATACACTTCCCTGTCAGTTTGCCTTGCCCTGTCCATTGCCTTCTCCCATGAGAAGTCTCCAACTGGCATTATCTCTGTAGAGGCCTTTGGAGGCTCACATGAGGCACACACATCCTTCCTAGCCTAGCACCTTGGATTCCATAACTCCCCTGTATGCCTCTCCAAATTTCTTTAAAATCCTTTTGATCCAGCTTTTGAAGCTCTTGAAGCTCGTGTCCTTCTGCTGTGCATTAACTAACTCTAGATTTTCTCTATGAGATCATACACCAAAACACTAAATGTTCATTCCACCTCTCACAATGAGTTCACCTAGGCTTCCTTAGCCCACCTTGTGTAGTACCCTTGATCCACAGATTGGGAACTACTGTAAACACTGATCAGCTTCATAAAGATTGCCATGTGCCCCCTCCTAAAATGCCAGACTCCTTTTTCTTCAAAGCATTCTACTACAAATACAAATTGATAAATATTTTTGAAACCTCCTCACTGATGACACAGAATTAGCAAAACCTAGTCACTCTCCTTTAAAAAAGTAGCTATTTGGAGAGAGACCAGTAAACAAGAAATTTCCAAGTATGATGGAATTGAGAAAAAGGTTCTGTGAAAATATGGCTGGAGGGCACTTAACCCAAACCACCAAGATTGGAACACTTAAAATGCTCCCAAGGACCACAAGGCAGAATCAATTTGGAAGAACAGGATTTTTTTCCCCATGGAATTTGGAATGTTAAAGGAAGAACCAATGTTTAAGAAATGAGAGACAATTCTTATGTGGCATTTTGAGGTAGAATGACATCATAATAGTTTCCTCTATGTTCTTTTCTGCTTTAGGGCAAGAGAGAGTTAAAATGTGGTCGCAACTAATTGTGCAGGTCTTACATTATCATATCAAGACAGATCTTCAAATAAGTTATTATTTTTTTTCCTTAGTTGATGTGTGTGGGTATGCTTGGGGTTTGAAATTTTTTACTTTCCTAAAATGACTTGCAGCAGCTGGTGCTCTAAGTGGTGTAGGCTACTCTTCCTAGGTGGTCCAGTTGACCACCTGGGACTTCTCAGTTTCTACATTCTTATATCCTCTAAAAATAAAGAAAGATGGAGGTATAAAGCAGTATTTCAAGCAGATGAGGCAGTATGGAGGAGTGGGAAGCACAAGAAAGGAAATTCTCATCAAGTCCGGTTAAATAGGAATCTCCTGAGAGAGCCTCCCCACCTTCTCCCTTAAATAACTTTCACTTGATCCAAGAGGTAAATAAAGGGGAAATTTATCATAAAGAGGGACATATACCATACACAAAAGTATCTACACTTGGCACTGGAATCCATTTTAAAAAGTTAAACCACTGAGAGCAGAGTAGTTTTTCATGCACTTTTAGTGTCTAAGGAGGGACACGAATTTAAAGAGAATTCTATTGCCCTCCTGAAAACCCCAAAGTTATTTTTTCCCCAGATCGTTTTCTCCTCATGTGAAAAATCAGACTTTATGTGAAACCTCTAGAACATATCAAGCTCAGCTTAGTTGCTTCTTCCAGCATGAAATGTGACAACATAAAATATTTCACAGTGACAGAATTCATTAAAGTAATTATATCTCAGAATCAAAGTACCTTTATAGCCATAATAGTCAACTTCTGTGCACAGTGTTGTCCCTTCCTTTATGATATATACCTTCTCAGAAGTCTGGATATATGTTTTACATTATGGCACCAAATTACTCTACATGGTCATAATTTCCCTAAAGTTAAAAGTTTATTTAGAACATGCCATATTTTCAACCAAGCAGTACATTAAATTTACTCCCAAATAAATATACTTAATGAGTAACGTAGATAAAGGTGAATGTTTTATATATATCTCTATTTTACAATGAAAATATGAATCCTCATACTTTAAGAACCATCGCATTTGTAGGGCTGTTCACTATCAATTATAATTTGCCTTCAAAATTCTAAAGGGACATATATTCACAGATTACAGCCAAGTACAGCACTGACACCATAGCATTACTTTTATCCTTACAATATTTTCATCATTTAAACACCCTTAGATTCTCCACATGCTCATATAGTGAACATTTATATCCAAATATAGGTTTGTTGTTTGGGCTGTTCTTTGGTAGTCCATGGTAGATGTAAGATGACTGCAAATTCTTTACACATCTCTAATGGAGACAAGGAGTTGATTTTCCCTTTTGTATTTGGGTTGGCCCTGTGTCTTGCTTTCACCAATAAAATAAAATGTGGCAGAAGAGAAGCTCTGTAACATCTATAGTTAATCCTTAAAATATCTGCAATCTCTACATTCACTGCTTGGAAAGTTCCCTTTTGAAAGACAACTACCTGGTAAGAAGTCCTAAGACTTGTACTGTGAAATAGTTCAAATTATCTGTGTGGAGAGAAAAAGGCCATGTAAAGCAGCACCAAGGTACCATATATGAATGAAGTCTTCACTGCCTGTCAGTTTAACCTAGCTACTAGCTGAATTCAGGTGAGTTTATGACAACACATGGAACAGGAGAGCCGCCACCAAACCCTGCCTGAATTTCTGACCAACATAATCATGAAAAAGTGAAACAGTAGTTGTTTGAAGCCACCAAGTGATGGAGTAATAGGTTAGGAAGCAATAGATAATCAAAACAGAATTATGCCTGAGATACTCTCTGAACACCAACAGGTTAGCACAATAATTCACCGGACTTTTCTCTGCAACTTCTTAAAAACAATGAAAGCTGTTCATTTGAAGAATTTTTGCAGCAAAACTGTTTGTCTGAAAATTGTTTCTCAAGGTCTAGGATAAAAGAAACAGATGTGCCTTCTGAGTTCTTAGCATAAAGCAGTTTCACATTAGAAAGTGGCTTTTAAATTTTCGGTATTCACAAATCAAAATAAAAGTGAGGTGTTTTTGTTAAAGGATGCACATTTTCAGTAGGAAGAGAGTGATTTTTTTTATTCACTTCTTTATTCCCTCTTATCTCTTTATGGAAGGGAGGGAGGGAGGGAGGGAGGGAGGGATATATATAACAATCTGGGGAAATAGAGGGTTTGCTGTGCCAACATACTAACATCCACAGGCCAAAGGAACCCTGACTTCCTGACAAACTGCCCTGTTTCATCAAACTTGAGTTATCTAACCTAGGGTTTCAGGTTAATTTGGAAAAGTAATAGGCCCAAACTAAGAGATGTTGGATTAAAATGCAAAGGAGTTGCTAATTCCTCATGATAAAAATCAAATAGTACCATTGCCTGATCTTTATGTATGAATATGTGATTAGTAATATATTAAGGTTTAAATCATATTCATTCAGCCTTTACAACATGAAATCAGGAATCTCTCTGGTCTTGTTTCACACACTTTTTTTTTTTTTTTTTTTTTTTTTTTGGTCTGGGTCATTTAAAGAGACTTAAAAAAAAAAAGGAATTATAAAAGCCTTGCTTGGTTCCTATCAAGGTACCTCCCCTAAACTGTGCCCATATTCTTCTAATATCTCAGGCAGGACACCAAGGATGCCTGTTCAGAACTCTAAGAACCACCTCCAGTTCAGTATTTTGACTTTCCAGAGCTATTAGAAAAGAAATTCTTTTTCTTAGTGTTTAAAGATTAGCAGCTACAAAGTATGTTCTAGCAGAATGCAGCAGGTGTATTGTAAAAAATTGATTTTCCTTTAAAGTTTTTCAGAAAAAAAGGTATTTGGTTTTAAATAGCTCTGTAATTTTTACAGAATCTTAAAATAAATTAGGAAAATAAACCTTGTTTTTCCTATTGTTAAGAATAGTCTAACTAAAAATTCTTCATCTGAAAGTAGCTGAAGTCTTAGAAGGGCTGGTCATCCTTAAAGGACTAATAAAACATTTCATAACTACCATTTTTCTTCCTGGTGTGTTTGTTAATAATTTTCAGTACTACTTGGTGGAAATGAGGGGAATATTTTGACCAAATCAATTTTCTGAGTTTGAAATGGTTCTCAGCTTCTTCATTACATGAGGTGGTAAGGACATAAAAATTCATGCATTTCTAATTTATTGAAGTAATTTTTCTTTGAAAATAAAGAAGGACTCTGCAAAGGCCAAAGCCTTTCATCTCTTCCTCAACTCCTGTTATTTTCCTTCCTCTTCACTAGGAGAATAAATAATTGTAACTGAAAGCAATATACAGCCTTTCCAGGCCCAATAATAGATGTAAATGTGTGTACTATGCTCCTTAAAGAGGTGCTTCCCATTTCCCAAATTAGATGAATTCCAAAGGATATAAGAAAATGCAAGCATGTTAATATACTCATCATCACTTATTAAAAGTCTCTAGATGCCTTAATAAAATTAAAAGAAACCATATTTTCACAATGCTGAATCCTTTCCCTTGGCAGACATTTGGCTTCATGGGACCATTCATTCATCTACTCTAAGACAAAATGTTCCTTATTTTTACAGAAGAACACAGGGCATTTTTAAAATTCTCTACTAAAATTTCTAAATACTGTCTCATTTCCTTAACATGAATAAAACACAGAATATAGACCTGTCTTTAGAAATCTGGGAAATACTCATCAATCATATACAAATTTTTAGACTGCAAAGGCTGTCACTTATTCTTGAGTCTAATGTTTAGGACAGGAAGGAAGCTAAGCTCTTTTCAAGATGTTAAAAGAATCTCATATAGAGATCAATGTTATATAAAGGTTTTATATACACACACACACGGCACAGATAGATGTCAGTGAAGTGAATGCCAACAAATTGAATAATTTTTTGCTAAATTGAATAGTTTTATTACAATTTTACAAATGAGGATATGAGATTCAGAGAAGATAAGAGATTCCCATGGTAGAACAGCTAATAAATGGAGAAAACATCTTTTTGGTCACAATCATACATAGCATAATAACTATCAATTGCTTTCCTTTATTAAAGTTAAATGATTAGATATTTACATAATACTGAATGATTTAAATTATGTTAAGTAATCTGTTTGTGTGGCTGACCTATAAATAATAATTGATTCTCTTCCATAGGTAATAGTAATACTCAGACTGACAGTTAATGTAATAATCCTCATCAGAAGTCTGGGCTAATACTGTTTCTTATTTTAAATATGAGGAAACCGAGGGATAGAGAGAAAAAGTAATTTGACTAGAGTCGCATGATGTCTAAAGTGGCAAAACTAGGGTTTGAACCTAACTATCTGTCTGTAGAGTCTATGCTCTTGTCCTGCAAAACAATTTCCTCGGTATTTAGGGAGTATCTATTGTGTGTCAGACAATGTGTTAAGAGCATGATTCTTGTTTACTGTATGTTCACGGCAAATGTAGTTTACTTTGAACATTTTAACTATGCATAATTTCCTGTTTATCCACAATATTTTAAAAACAGAAAAAAACCCACTTGCATGTGTGCACAATGTGTATAAACTCCACAATTTAGAGAAGCTTAAAATTATCTGCCTTATTACTTCCCAATAACCTTGAACAACAAATTGGCTTCATTTTAATGAGTGAAAAGGTGAATTATTCAGCTTTGGTTATTCAGTAACCTAAGTGTAAGATCTAAGCCTTATTTTTTAGAGTTGTTTAGTTAAATGACCAATGTTAACCAAGTCTACTTCTTTATTTCCTGATTTTATTTTTTTTTAATTTTTTTTTTTTATTTACTTATGATAGTCACAGAGAGAGAGAGAGGCAGAGACACAGGCAGAGGGAGAAGCAGGCTCCATGCACCGGGAGCCCGACGTGGGATTCGATCCCGGGTCTCCAGGATCGCGCCCTGGGCCAAAGGCAGGCGCCAAACCGCTGCGCCACCCAGGGATCCCTATTTCTTGATTTTAAATAAAGCAGTTGTCTTCATTAATTTCTAAATAACATAGTCATATGTTTCAAAACCAGATATAACACAAATATATGCTGTGGAATGTTTCTCTCCTAGAGTTGTTCCTCTGCAACTCAATTTCTCATTCTACCATTATCTTAATAGATCACTGCTACTATTATTTTCATCTTTGCTTTGAAGAGAAATGTTCACATATATACAAGCTAATCCAACATTTTCTCCATCTTTTTATATAAAGGCTAGTATACACATTTATTTTAAAGTATATGACATTATTATGCTGTTTATTTTTTGATAAAAATCTGGACATTATCAAAATAGAGCCTCTGATTCATTAGTAAATTTTCTTCCTTTATTCATGATTTATTAATGTCTGTGTCTCATAAATTGATAACTAGTCTTGGTGCATGCGTTTGCATGGTCACTTGTGTGCCCACAGAAGATAAGGATCGTGATCTCTTCACATTGCCTAAAACAGATACTCACTAAACAACTCAAAAATTATCTAGTGGAGCACATGAGCATGTGTGCCTAAGGGCAAATAGCCAAGGTTCAAAACCTTGTTCTGCCAGTTAGACATCATGCAACCCTATTCAAATTATTTTCTCTATGCCTCAGTTTCCTCATCTTTGCATGCTAAAGTTTGAAAAACAAAGATCTACAAATAATACAGTAGCTATTTGTCACATATGGCTTTTTAAATTTAAATTAATTAAAACTAAATGAAATTGGAAATGAGTTCCTCAGTGACAGTAGCCATAATTTAAGGATTTATTAACTACATGTGGCTGATGAGTACCACACCAGAAAGCACATATATAGAACATTTTTATCATTCCAGAATGTACTATTGGACAATGCCTATAAATAAAAGGTTTCTGTAGGCAGTAAAAGATATATCAGGAAAAATAAGTTTTAATAGTTTGATAAGATTGTTTCAACCCCAGCTTCACAAATCCCTTTGCACACAGTACATAAATATTCATTCAAACATTTTTTCTTTCAAACCCAGATTAGAAAATGGCCAAAAAAAAAAAAAAAAAAAAAAAAGAAAGAAAATAGAGGGCCAATTAGGGAAGTGGCTTGCTTCATGTGCAAGCCGTGATTCTCTCTTGAGATTTCCAGACCCATTTCTATGTTTCTTTATTTCCCTTCATATTCATAAGGCCTTCATTTTGTATGGCCCCTAACCGTCAATTCTGAAGACAGGCCATACTAAGCAATCACACAGAGACAAATACATTCAAGTCATACATACATTGTTACTACTCCTTGGTTACCATCAAAGGAACAAAGAAAATCATGGGAGAATCCCAAATATGCAGATGGATGAGAAGAAGCTATTTCTTGAATGGCAATAAAGAAAATGAGCGTCAACAGAAGGAAAACTTACACGTCTTAAATCCGACTGTGTGGATAGGTATGGTATCTCCTCCTAAGGGCAGCCATCTAGCACTGGGTGTTATTCTGTATGTTGGTAAATTGAACACCAATAAAAATTAATTTATTAAAAAAAAAATAAGGGCAGCCATCTTCTAGAGACAATCACCACCACACAACTTCATCTGAACCTTATTTTGCTGAATCTTCAAGGATGGCTTTTCACCACCTTGTGGGCAATTATTCTACTTAATCTTTTCCTGCAAACAGCTATTTGAAATTACCAAGGTGTTCCCTTCCATCCCTCAAAAACACCTGGACCAATTTGTTGGCATGAACTTGAGAAACAGTATTGGTTGACTGGCTGCATTCCAGGACCTCACTGCAGGTGAATCAGATTTGACACCTGAAGCTCCACAGGGCCTGTAGAAAGCTTTGATAAAATTGCCTAAGAAGTTGGCTGTGATATCAAGTGTAGACCCAGATGGCACCATTTTTGTGAGTTAGGGGATAAGAAAATGTTTGAGAACTTGGAAATAAAACTTAAGTATGACTGCATGTTCACCTTTTCTATGGCAGGCTGAATCATGGTCTAATTGGTGCACACAAGCATTGCACAATTTTAGGAAAATACACCTTTCTTACACTATTTACTTTTGTCATAAATCTACAACATAAACATTAATTGTAGAAGTTACAAAATATTTGTCTGTTATAGATAACCACAAAAGTTATGATTTAAATGCTGTCAGATATTAACCAGTTGTGCATCTTATTTTGCAAACTATTGTGTCATTCCTTTCCTGAATGACTATATAAATCACCCTCCTTGAAATGCTCTTTGGGCTACTTTTGCCATCTTCACCATTCCTTTATAAATAAGCTAAATCCTTGACATTTGTTCTCTGTATATTTTGATGAGAACCAGGATTTTTTATTTGTGAACATATACTTTGAAAGGATCAGTGCTGTGTTCTTCAGACCTTCACATATGATCTGCACCAGACCTTCCTATTCTCTGCCACTTCATCTAAGAAAAGAGGAACAACAGAAAACTTAAGCCTCCTCCAACCATTACACATGTGACATTCTGCTCCTTGATACTTCCAGATACAATCTATATAACAGATCTAATTTTATTAAACCTATTTCCTGAAAAAAAATTAAGGAAAAAAACCCACAAATTTAAGACCAACTGGAAACTTCCCATTTTAATTCTCATCTACTTTTTCTTCATCTGATGTCAATACATTCAACCCAAAATGATTTTCATGATCCTAATGATTGAGTGAGTCTCCTAGCAATTCCTAACTTAGGAGGGAAAAGCTCTGATTTCTGATCTACCAAATTCATCACTGGTATGACCTTGAACAAGTCTGCCTTTATCATTCCCACCATCTTATCAGTAAATGAGGTGACTGAATCATCACGGTTAGTTCTAGGATCCTTTAAAAAGAACTATATCTCTTAAAAGGACAAAATTAAAGGAAAATTAGATTGCATTATTTCAAACTCTCATTCAGAAGTAGGAACACAGCACATATAACTAATAATCACCATCAACGGACTTGATGCTGGCAATTTGTTCCCACACTCGAGTCATTTAATATGTGCCTGCCTACAGGATATCCATAAGAATGAATATTTTCTCTTTAAAAAATGGCTTTAAACGGAAAATGGTACTGTACAGCAGTTCCATATTATGATAACTGCTTAATTTTTTATTCCCTGTATAGTATAACCTCTTCATACTTTGTGACCTCTCTGAAACACCTTTTCTTGTTACAGAATGATGCATTTTAGACTTTATATAACAATTATGGGCTTGCTATGTTGCATAGCTCCATACCAGCAATTTTATATCATGATGCTTTTGTCCTGGGTTTCTCCTTAACTAAAACTGCCTTATGTGACCAATAAGCAATATCAAGCTGACATTTCTGAGCCCAAGTAGCTAATCCTAAATTGTATTTACCTATTTTCAAATATTTGCACCATCTGTGATTCTATATTAGTTTTCTTCCTTTTTTTTTTTTTTTGACTCACTGTTACAGCCCAAGGACTACAGCTTTGAGTAGAAATGAAGCAGCTCTTCAAATGTAGAATGTATTATAAGCATGAGAAGAGAACTTAGGCATGGAATGGGAAAAGAAAAAAAATTCAGGAAAAGCAAATATATATTCAGTTCACCACCTTCAAAATGCAAACTTTGTTGGTTTTCCTGTATTTCTAAGTAATATAAAAATGGATGCCATATATTTTCTTAATTAATCCCTAATCCATGTTTGCTTTGGAGCCAAGATACTTCCATATAATCCCCATATCAATAAAAACAGGAATTTAATAATAAATGTACTCTGAATTTTGGTTAAAGTAATGGAGAAATGAGCTTTAAAGCTGGTATTCCCAACATCTGGGAACCTCAACATCCAGTGAAACTTGGTTTTGCATCACTTTGCCTCTGTCTGGTGTAGTAGCCCAATACATATTAATAACAAAAAAGTAAATAAATAAATAGACACCAACGTTTTTTTCAGTACCTCCTGGATAATAAATCTATCTCACTACTAATCATCAGAAAAATTCTGCAATATAAGCATCATCCCATTTCCAAGTGAAATATTAAATTCAGAGAGAGACCGAGTAACTTACTCAAAGTAGTAAACAGAATTTAATCTGAGGTTAAATGTAGAAAAAGTCCTAATTCTTCCCACTATAAAGAATTGTGTCCTTGAACATTCTTATTTATTTTGCAAATAAAAGTCTCTCGGGGGCAGCCCTGGTGGTGCAGCGGTTTAGCACCGCCTGTGGCCCAGGGCGTGATCCTGGGGACCCTGGATCAAGTCCCACGTCGGGCTCTCTGCATGGAGCCTGCTTCTCCCTCTGCCTGTGTCTCTGCCTCTCTCTCTCTCTCTCTCTCTCTCTCTCTCTGCATCTCTATGAATAAATTAAAAAAAAAGAAAGTCTCTCGGAGAGGATGTGGAGAAAGGGGAACCCTCTTGCACTGTTAATGGGAATGTGAACTGGTGCAGCCACTCTGGAAAACTGTGTGGAGGTTCCTCAAAGAGTTAAAAATAGACCTGCCCTACGACCCAGCAATTGCACTGTTGGGGATTTACCCCAAAGATTCAGATGCAGTGAAACGCCAGGACACCTGCACCCCGATGTTTCTAGCAGCCATGTCCACAATAGCCAAACTGTGGAAGGAGCCTCGGTGTCCATCGAAAGATGAATGGATAAAGAAGATGTGGTTTATGTATATAATGGAATATTACTCAGCCATTAGAAATGACAAATACCCACCATTTGCTTCAACGTGGATGGAACTGGGGGGTATTATGCTTAGTGAAGTAGGTCAATCTGAAAAGGACAAACATTATATGGTCTCAATCATTTGGGGAATATATAAAACAGTGAAAGGGAATAAAGGAGAAAGGAGAGAAAATGAGTGGGAAATATCAGAGAGGGAGACAACACATGAGAGTCTCCTAACTCTGGGAAAAGAATAAGGGGTAGTGGAAAAGGAGGTGGGTGGGGGGAATGGGGGACTGGGTGATGGGCACTGAGGGGGGCACTTGACAGGATGAGCACTGGGTGATATACTATATGTTGAAAATTGAACTCCAATTAAAAAAATAATTTAAAAAGAAGTCTCTCAGGTCTTGTATTGAAACTTGGTACTTTGACAAAATTATCAGAGATTCTAAAATTGCCTTACAAGAAATCCAGTGAATCAGAAGCCTGTTATTTCTATTCTCAAGGAAGCTCCATAATTTGCCGACATGCTTTCCAGAGTTCCTAAGTATACCCCTCTTTCTGAAGGAGGGAGTCAACCAGTTACTAGTCTGCTCACTATTAAATTGTAATTTCAAATGCTGAGGGAGAGATCAATGGGAGGTCATTCATGCTGAGGAAGAGATTTAAGAATGCCAGGATGTGCATGTATAATGGAAGGTGCTGACATGTCCTTAGAACAGGGGATCTCAGTTTACTTCCAAAATGGCTTTATGGTACTGAGGTGACTTCTTGTCATGGCAAGTTGGAGAAAATGCTTATATGGTTCTCTAAAGCTTTGTGGCAAGATATTAAAAGTCTAAGGACCACTGGCCTAGGAGAAACCAAGAAATGTCAAGTGAGTTTTGCCTAAAGATTCAAAGGTTTTAAGGACTTTTTTTTTTTTTTTTTAAGTTACTCCTCTGTCAAGTGCTAACAAGGTAGATGTGTCACTAAGGCACCAACAAAAGTGCTATATCAACAGCTGAAATCTAGCAGCAGGACATGCAGCAAATGGCCATAAGTGAAGAGGCCCAGAATCAAGTACTGCCTCTTGATTCTAACCTACTGTGTGACCTGAGACAAGATACTTCATCTCTCCATTGGATATCTCCTGATTTGAAAACAAAGACATTAGATTCAGCAATCAGAATACTTTCTCAAAATGCTACCATCATTTATTACTTTATGGCCATTTGAAGGAAGAATTTGGAAAGACAAGGCTACTGTGGACATCAAAGTAGTTTAGACATCAGAGAATCAATCTTGGCCAGAGATCAATCTCAGAAATGGAGAGAGGTGGAAGGAAATGGATTTGGATTTGGAAATGGCACAGGGGGAAATAGAGACAAAGGATTCAAAAATCACCATCCTGTAACATAAGAGGCACTGATTCTGTAAGCAGACATTTGTAAGGAATGGCAGATACAGAAGATACTGCTTATAATGCACTGTGGCACTACTGTTAGGTAAATCTCATTTTAGAACAATAATAAGCAACCTCCATAAATGTGAACAGGGGTGGATCTCTTCCATTATCAACTCCAGGTTCAGTTCACACCCACCTATCACTGCCAACAGGACTGTCAAAAAGTGAAATACACATAATTCCTAGGATCAGAGGAAATGGATAATTCTAATCCCTTCATGGTACTTAGAAAAGAAACAAACAAGTAAAATGTATATACTTTTCCCATAAAAAATAGTGGAGTAGATAGCATAAACTCAGACACTAGGAAATACAAATTATATACTAATATATCCAAACAAATTACCTATTTCTATATTTTGAGAAATTTATGAATTTTCTATTTTTATTCTTGAAAAGACCTATTTCTGACCTCTACTCAGACGGTATCTTGACTCCTAATCTTTGATTTGGTGTGCAGAAGAATCAGTGTGCAAGTTCGTAAGACATTGATTTAAAAGGTCACTTTATTAAAACAATAACAACTGACACTTTTTTCAAAACATGTGAAATGAAAAAAACAAAACCAAAAAACAACAAACCAGCCATGTCTTGCAATCATTAACTCATAATAAAACCCTTTCCTGGAGATGAGATGTAATTAATGGAAGCAAGGGTATCAAGAGTTTTCACTCGATTCCTCCTGCCAAAAGTAAATCCAAGTAACAATAACAGGAAAAGCCTACTTCTAACCCTGTAGAAGCATTATTAATGCAATCTCAAGTGGTCTCACTGGTCCATTACTTGAAAATAAATCGCAGGAGAGCCTGCCATTCAAGTTCTCAATTATAAAATTCAGGTTTGTCATTGTTTTCAGAGCAGAGGCTTTCAGATGGTATAAAAAATTGAATCTTCATTCAGATCTCAAAAAGGGGGTGGGAATAAAGATAATAAAAATACCTTTTTTTCCCCTCACTTTTCTTCATTTGCTACTTTGTAACCTGATACACAGGCTTTCTCATTGACCTGAGAAAATCGGTAAGTATGATAAATTGCAATAATAAGAAAGTCAGGTGATATTCAACTTGGCTGAAGAATATACAGTTTGCCTTGGCTTTTTCAGATGCACAATCAGTTTTGACTATTCACTCAACTAACATTACTTAAATTTTAACCCAACCTATTATCAGCTCCTGTATACAACGAATTTATAAGTCCATCATTTCTCGAAACCAAACTTCCAGAAAGAGAATATTAAACCATGAACACTTTGAAGAAGATCCTAAGGCTTTCAGGAAAACAGGTTATCATCTAAAAATAGCAAAAATTAGTCAGATTGTTATCAATTGATTTCTACCTAATGCTCTTTAATAATCTAACTCTAAAATACCCCATATATTTAGATGATAAGTGTGTATATGTATATATATGTGGTGTGTTTGTTATGTATACACACCCACACATACATATATTCACCATTTTCATTAATGTAAAATTGTCTTAGCAAAACATGAAATACTCTTCTCAGATAATCTAGAATCATAGTAGCAACAAGAATAAAAATGCTAAGTTCTATCTTCGGCCAGAGGTTATGCAAGTCCATTCCCACAGACTGTCTTTAATCCTTGTATCATTCTCACCATCCTCTTCCTTTCAAGATGAGGAAATGGTTTTAGAGAGATTAAATAGTCTGCCCTGCATTGCATAGGGAATGGTAGAAGAAAGTTTTAGTATGAAATCTGTTTTGACTTTGTTCTCAATCCTACATCACATTGCCTCTCCCCCAATTATAATTAAATCTGAATATCATTTGTCAATTCCAAAATTATTGTAGAATATACTATTCTGGTTAATGGAATTAGCATATCATCTGAAAATTAAGTTAAAAAGTATTAATATTTCAGTCACTTTCAAATAAACTATAGTATGTCAACCTTGAAAAGAAAAAGAAAATCATTTTTTATTATATGGAAGACATTACAAGGGGTACTGTACTGTTAACATCAATTATTGAATGGATTAGTTCAAAGTAAAATATTTTATCAGTTTTGGATAAAAGCAAATTTTCTGTATATAGCCTGGCAGTGAGTGTTACATCTCCTATTATATAAGGGTATGTCTGAAACCCTGAGGGATCAGTACAACGTAACAAAAATGAATCCATAAGAGAAGAGCTTTTTCTTCAGTCTCCATCCTCCCCACTAAACCAACTTCCCACATTATCATCCTGGAAGTAACAATCATTCCTTTTAGTTAATACATAATAAATGAAAAGAATGTCTACCAGGAGACGGTGTACAGTTTAAAAATGTTGGAGGACAGGGACTGTCTAGTTAGGAGAATGTAAACAAAGACTGCATGTTGTCAGAAAGCTTGTAGATCAGGTCAGTACAAACTTTAAAACATACACTAGGACATACACCAGGGCAGAAACACTTCTAAATTTACAGGAGGGCATGTGTTTATTAAGATATTTATAGTCCATTATTTATTTGCCCTTTTTGGGGGGACCTTTTACAGGCCTTCAGATGGGACAAGCTCCAATTTTCCTTGCTGATGCATGTCCCAGGTTATGTCCTCATTAGTCGCCCCTCTTCATCCATGAGAGATATATTCTAAGACCCCCAGTGGATGCCTGAAACCTCTGATACTGCTGAACCCTATATATATATATATATATATATCACTATGTTTTTCCCTATATACACATAACTATGATAAAGTTCAATTTATAAGTTAGGTAGCTGATTAATAATAGCTAATAAAATAGGACTATTATAATATACCATAATGAAAGTTATGTGAATGTGCTCTCTCATCATCCTCTGATGATTGATGATGATGATGATGATGATGATGATGGCGGCAATGTGAGAAGATAAAATGCCTATGTGAGGAAATGAAGTGAGGTGAATGATGCAAGCATTGGGGCAGAATATGAGGCTACTACTGACCTTCTGACACTACCTCTGACAGAGAATGGTCTGTTTCTGGGATCTCAGCTGACCTGGGGACCTGAAATTGTGGAAAGTGAACAACGAATGGGAATGGGGCTAAGGGTGGGGCTATTGTATCATGTTTCCGTAAAATATGAACTTGATTGGAACACAGGTAAGGCCACTCAACAAGTATGGAAATATATGGAGGTAGTTTTATAATTGGAACACCAAATATGAAATATTAACTTAAATATTAAAGAGGATTTCAAATATCTCCTTTCTCCATGCTCATTACCTTAGGAAGCATATTACACTGAAAACAGAGTGCAGCATATTCTGCAGCTAATTCACCTGTTAGTGAGAATTAGCCAATGTTTACTTCCAGTTTGGGTCCTTAGAGAGTAGGATGGTAAAGAAGTGAGTTTTGCCTGAATGGAAGTAGAGATGTAATAGAGTATGTTGAAATCTGTGTTTCTGCCAAATCAGCCCTGATGTTCAAACCACATAATACATATTATTAATATAATATGTATGTGCATGTGCAACCTCATATGTAATCCTAACATGGGTACTGAACAATGCAATGTTTTGTAAAATGTTAAAATAACATACCAGTTATAGGTAACTCGATGATCCTCTAAGCCTCCCTCCCACCTTTTTCTAGGTTCCTGTTCCCAGACTAGGGAATGAAAGCATATTTGGCATGAGATAGGCTTTATTCAAAAGTCTTCACATATTATTTCACTTAATTACAATAAATATGCAAAGGATCACCTCCATTCACAAAAGAAATATAGAAAATAAGCTTGCCTGCCCAAGGAAGCAGAGATGACTAGTGGAGCTGGAATATAAACGTGAATCTGTGGTTTCCAGTGCATAACCCAATGCATAGACAATAGTAACATTATGTAATTGTAAGTGATTCAATGAACCAAAATTTTTAAATAGCATTATTTTTACTCAGGCTGAGAGAAGTTTGTTTTCAGTGTTTTAGTTCTAATATAATGCACTTTATAAGAAAATGCAGCATTAATATTTAATAATACAATTTTCTTTAACCTCTTTTTATATAGTTTAATTTTTCTTAAATGTGCAATTTGCTCAGTCCCTGAAATAAACAAAAAGATTAGAAGCTTACAAGCAAGGGATGTTTTGTGGAATGGTCTAAACTCACTAGATAAAATGGCATATATACATGTAATAAGATATACAATACATATGTAATAAGAAATTAAGCGATAGTAGAAAGTGTATAATATCCCCTAAGTCATAAAGACTTCTACATAATACCTTTACCCAATCCAATTCCAGTATATGTGCCCCGAAGTGAGCACCCTTTACCCAATGTAAATTCTCTTTTGTAAACCAAATCAAAAGAAGTCTCCCATCAATTAGATATATTTATGTTATGTTGAGTTAAGAGTAATAAATGGCCTATTAAATATTTTTTCAGCATGATTTCTAAGAGCTACTTTTGAGGTTCTGTGTTAAAAACAATAGTTTATAGACTAAATTATAACATCTTTTATATTTGTCAGGGAAAGATGGAAAAATAACTTTTGAAAAAAATTTCATCAAGAATATAGTTGAAAATTTTAATCAAGGTTGCCTTACCAAACTTGAAATAAAAAGACTGAATCCTAATTTCTGTATGATAACATTTGGATTACTATTCCCTATATGTGAGAAGTACAAGAGATATTTTACAAGAGGCATTTTGCATGGTACATATTTAATTGCAGTTTGGACCACGAATTATTTCATCAAGAGGCTGTTGCATACTGAACCATAAGAGACTGGTTTTCCACCAGAATATGTTTTTTAGAGAAAAATGCATAACTAATGATGTCTTTGCTACCAAATTGTTGTTTATAAAAATATATTGTTTAGTCATACTTCAGAAAGTAGGGTTGTGGGGTTTTTTTGTTTGTTTGCTTAGCTTCTCATTTTGTTTGGAATTTTGTTTTTGTTGTTGTTATTGTTTGTTTTAACTTGTTTTGATTTGGTTTTTTGGAGCTGAGAGGACCACCAAACATTTTAGGAAATATTTTTACCCATTGGATTCAGCAGAAGGGTGCCACCTGGTGGTAATGTGGATAAAACAGATTTAACTATGAAAACGTACCTCATTTAAGAAACCTTGAAAGGCCCATCATTACTAAGATTTTTTTTTTTTTTAAGTTCCTGTGTACTTATCAGGACCTACCTGGTTCTTTTTATATTATTTCCATCAATGGAAGAGATGTTAAGTTAATTTTACAATTTTAAGAGCTATTATTTACATTTCTAATCAAAGCTTTAAACAAATTCATGTTATATTCAAAGTAAATCTGTACACACAAAATATTTGTAATTATTTTTAATTATGCTAATAATAATGTGTTGAACTGTAATTGTGTAGAAGTTAGAAGGTAGGGCTTTAGAATTAAATGACCATATTTTATCTTATGTACCATAGACTAGGGTTAAGTTCCATCTCCACCACATATGAAGACAAGTTTGATTAAGTTAGTTTCTTTTTTTTTAAATTTATTTATGATAGTCACACACACACACACACAGAGAGAGAGAGAGAGAGAGAGAGAGAGAGGCAGAGACACAGGCAGAGGGAGAAGCAGGCTCCATGCACCGGGAGCCCGACATGGGACTCGATCCCGGGTCTCCAGGATCACGCCCTGGGCCAAAGGCAGGCGCCAAACCGCTGCGCCACCCAGGGATCCCTAAGTTAGTTTCTTTAATCCTCTATATTCTCATCTCTAAAATGGGAATAACCACAGTACCTAACTCAAAAAGTTTCTTTGAGGACAAAGTAGAAAGATGCATTTAATAAATGTTACCTTATCAGTCCAGAGGACAGTACTCTGCACATGGCCAGCATTCAGGGGGTTATTTTTTAAGAATAGTAAGTTACAATTTGTCACACAAGATTTTAGATCCCTCAGTGTAAAGTGGGATACTGACCATATTAAAAATAATTCTATCCACCCGTATCAAATCATTTACCTAGATATTTTGTAAATGTGGAGCCTTATGAGAACAACCAAAATAACTGTCATAAACATTTAATCAATGAAGTTTTAAAGGAAAGACTACTGAAATGATAAAAATATTTCCAATGATTCAGATTATTAATAAAGGTACACAGTCCCTGCTATTTTTGTGGCTGCTTCTCCCTGGGGAAGAAGTGACTATTGTCGTGGCACCGTGTGCCTTAGGAGAGTCACAGATGAGATGAAACAGGGAGGTCAAGCCCACTTAAGGACCATAACAACAACCAAATTATATCATTCATAACCATTTCACCCAGAGGAAAGACCACAGTCTTCCACTGCTCTGTAAGTGGAAACAGGTGTGCTGATGACCTCAGGACAAGGCGTTTTGGAGATTTCATAAAAAAATCTCTACCATGAAAAGCCAAAGACCTTTCTGGCAATATTTGAAAGCTTAAATCACTCAAAATCAATACACAGTGAGTGATTAGCTGGAGCATGCCCCCTATTTAACCATTAAGTAGGACTTCATAAAGCTATATTTTTATTTAAATTTGTGAATCAATTTTTTTTCAGAAATATAGAAATCAGACAATCACTCACATCTAGTTGGGGGTATTACAGCTAGTGCCACATGAGAGTTGTCGGACAACCGCAGCATCAGGCCACAATGTCTAACCCGGTTAATAAAAACTTAGTACTCTTAGAGCAAGTAGTTTAAGCAATCACAGCAATCATCCACATTATCTGGTCATCATTTCACATGTCAGGCTTCAGACAAAGAATATGCTAGATATAGATGTTTTCTGGGAGTGCCTGGAAAATCCTCAATGGGATTGCGCTCTGCTTTCCTTCCCCTAGCAAACTCATTCTCTTGCATTTTTAACTCAAGCATAATATGCGTGCCACTGACATTTCAAAATCATGTAAATGTCCAAAAAGGCACTTAAAAAACTCAATTAAAACAAGAGTTCTGCAAACGGCCACTCCCTGAATATGTGAAGTGGCCATAAACAAAAAATGCACGCTAACCAAAAAGACGGCTTCAAGCTTGACTCTATCTCTTCAGATGAATTTTAAGTACCCGACTAGTCCTGACAAAAGGCTTCCCGGTGCACATGCAGCTTGTCCACTGTTTACACATACATTTTCAGTTCCCGTGTGCTCTGCTCTGCTTCTTCCTCCCCACCTCCACTGGCACTGGAGCAGTTTGCAGCACCTCAAGTAACCAGCTGGTGTCACAGGTTAGTGAGCAAAGATTTCATGTGGGGACTCTCACCTGACTAATCCTTCTTATTGGAAGCATCATTCCAAGAGCAGTAGAGAGAGAGGCTCAGCGCCTTGTTAATGAAATTTAAGGGCTGTCAGCTTGAAAGAGGATCTTAAACCCACGCTCCTCTCCCCAAATTCTCTTTATAATCTGCTAACCAGTTGCCACCTTGTAGTTGGAGAGGGCAGAGGAAAAGGACGTAAGGGGAAAGGGTAGACAATACAACATAGACGTGTCCATATTCTGATAGTTCTCTCAGGGCGGGGAGTAAAGCGGCCCGTTTAAGGAAACCGCTGCTTTGTGCAAACTGCAACATTCACTCCAGTAAATGGAAGGGGGAGCTGTAAGGCACCGAGCAACCCTCGCCACCTGTGTGCAACATATGTGCGGGAAATGAGGAGGAAAGGGAAGGGGAGACGAGAGAGCCCCCAAGCCAGGAGGGATGGCCAAGGCTGGGATATTGATACGAGCAGCCCTGGCATCTCCCCTCCGCTCACCGCCACTCGGGCGACCCGGACGGCTTCCCTTGCCCTGCTCCTCGGGGCTGCACCACGCGAAGAGCCGAGCGGCCGCCGGAGCCTCGCGGTCGCCCCTTTGCAGCAAGGAGCTCGCTCGGAGCGCGTCCGGCAGAACCGCGCCCGGCGGCCTTGGCCCGTGCGCTCGGGGCAAAGGGCCGCCCGCCGGTACCCGGGCGCCTCCGTCGTTAGCCGCTGACCTGACGGTTGCCTTCTCGGCTCAGGGTCCCCGATGGATGTAAACGTGACGACACCTGGAGCGGGCTCAGCACAGCGCCCCTCCTCCCCGCCCGGGCACCTCGGCGCTCCCGACCCTACAACTTTGGGAAAAAGCGACACCGAACTCCCGAGTCACCCCAATCCGGGAACGGAGCCCAGATGAAGATCCACCCTACGGGTTCTGCTACAAACCCCGAAACGCCACATAAGGGGGGGGAGGGGGTGGCCGGTGCGGAAGGAAGGGGACAGAAATAACCCTCGGCCAGTACAGGGCACCTCATCTCTGCAGACACAGCACATCTGGCCCCAATCAATCACTAAAGCCAGTACCTTGCCAGCTTCCCACACTGATGCCTTCTACTCCCAAGCTCCGCTCCCAGCTCGGCCGACCGCGGACGCCTGGAACGCCGCCCGCCCCGGGCAGCCCCCCTGCCCCGTCCCGGTCTCCTCCAAAGAGGAGAAGAAAGGGAAAACTCTGGCGGCCTGGAGGTCGTTTTCCTAGTGGGCGGCTCTGGCCGGCGCTCGCCCCTTCCCGCGGCGTGGAGCCCGGCTCCGACCCTGCAAGCGGGCGCCCCCAGGAGCGCAGCGGAGCCCCCACCCGGCGGGAATGTGAGCCCGGAGCCCCCCCCCCCGCCGGGGCTCCCGGGCCACCCCGGCCTGTACCTCTCTGCCCCCTTCCCCGCGGCTCTGCACCCCGCGCATCCTCTCGCCCGGCCCCAGAGCGCACTCGGATGCTCTAACTTCCTGCGGAGTCCATGGAGGAGCGGAGGGAGCCCGGAGCCCGGAGCCCGGAGCCGGGGCGGGGGCGGGGCGGGGGGAGCGCGCCCCGAGCCACCCCTCCCGGAGGGCCCGGCCCCGGCCCGCTCTCACCTGGTCCGCCGGCGGCGCCTGGCTCGCCCTAGCCCCGGGGGTGGGCTGCTGCTCCTGCTTCATGGCTGTCATCGCCGGCGGCCCGCGTCGGCGCTCACTTCCTCGCGGGCACTTCAGACGCGTGGACCGTCACTTGGCAGCGCTGGCATGGCACAGGAGCCCGGCGCTCTCGGAGGCGGGGGGGGGGGGGGAGCGGCAGCGACGGGGGGAGGGGAGCGGGGAGCGCCGCGGAGGGGGGCGGCACCGGGCAGGCTCCCCGCGCCAGATCCCTCCTTCGGCTACCGCAGACCCTCCGAGTCCCCCGCCCCCCGCCCCCGCCTCCCCGGGGCGTGCAGAGCCTCGGAGGTGGAACGCGACCAAGTGGCAAGTTGGCGGCGCCGCGAGAGGCACCTGACCGCGCTCGAGCGACGTCTCCCGGCGCCCGCGGAGCCCGGCTCGCATTCTACCGCAGTCCGCGCCCCCCGCGCCCCCGCGCCCCCCCGCCCCGGGGCTCCCCGCGCCGCGCCGCGCTCAGCGCGCCAGGTGCCGCCGCCGGGAGCCGCGCGCCCGCATCGCCCGAGCAGCCGCAGCGCGGGAGGGACCCTGCGCGCTCCGCACACGCTCGGCCGCCGCTGCCCCGCGCCGCGGGCCCCCCGCCCCCCCCCCCCCCGCGGCTCCTGCAAAACCCGGAGAAGCGGAGCGCGCCCGTGCGAAGCCCTCGGTGGCTGTGCCGCTGCCACTGGGCATGCTCCAGCGCCCGGGGAGGGCAGGGGGCTGGGGGCGCTGGGGCTGCCGACACCTGTCGGGACCCAAGGGCCGGTCCCAGGGCACGGGCCGAGCCCCTGCGTCTCTCCATTGGTGCCAATGGACAGCGGTAGCCTAGAGTCCTCCAGCCTGGAACCCCCCCCCCCCCGCCGCTCCGCTAGCTGCCAGTGGAATTCCCAAAGGTGGATGGATGGATTGCCAGCAATGAGAACTAGGGATGACATTCCACTACTCACTCCCCCCACCCCACCCCCATACATAGACAAGTCTTCAAATTTTAAGTCCCGTCTCCAACCTTCCCTTGGCTTAACACAACCCTCTCCCTCTCCAAAGTTGGTTTTCTGAGCACCTATCATGCGTCACACACACTGCAAGGCTTGGGCGGATTGCGGGGCGGCGGGGGGGGGGGGGGAGACACTAAATACCCAGACAAATTTAGCAAATTCCCTGCCTGCAAGGTGTGTACCTGGTACGGTGGGTACTGGGAGCCTAGAGCAGGGATATGAACCAATGAGTCAAATGAGTCCATTTAACTCTTTGGAAGTTGTATTCCTGTGGGTGGGTATAACACACCAAGTCCACCTGCTTGCTAAGAAGGGCCTGCCCAAAGAAGATGGGCCACGAGCAGTCCCCAGTCTCAGGCACAGGTTTTGGAGATTGCTCACCAGAAAAAAGGCTGGAAGCAGTTAAATATCCAGATGTTATTGCACTCAGTACCAGGGTTGTGGCAAGGTTCTAGTGGGAAGGGATGGAGCATATGGATGGGGGAGTGTGGCTAGTAGCTTTGAGTTTGTTTTTATTGGCTAAGGCCTAGTTCCCCCACCCTTGTCTGAGTTAGTCTATGAACTAGCTATTCCTAGAGAGAGGCTATCCTAGGATAATAGAAGTTGTGCTCTTGCCTGTTAGTGAACTGTCACATTTGTCCTGAGTATTGTGACAACAGTTCCTTTAAAATGTTAAAAAAAAAAAAAAAATTCAAAGGCACCTGGGTGGCTCAGTGGTTAAACGCCTGCTTTTGGCTCAGGTCATGATCCTGGGGTCCTGGGATTTAGCCCCACATGCCCTCTGCTCAACTGGGAGTCTGCTTTTCCCTCTCCCTCTGCCCCTGTGCTGTCCCTCTCTCTCTCTCTCAAATAAATAAATAAATAAATAAAATCTTTAAAAATTAAAAAATAGTGATCTCTAGGTTTTATAGATTAGAAAATAAAAATATGAATTTTTTCTTCAGAAAGGTTGGATTTGAATGATGAGAGCTTACTTTTCAAAACTAGGTAGTCGAATGAATATTATGAGTGACTTCTGATAGTGCATTGGTCCAATGGAAATAAGTTTTTGAGAGGAATAACTTTGCTGTTTGTAAAAGTATAAAGCAAAGTTTAGAAATGAAACATGGGGAGTACCTGGGTGGCTAGGGCATTAAGCATGGGACTCTTGATTTCTGCTCAGATCATGCTCTCAAAGTCCTGAGATCAAGCCCTGATCCATCTAGGCTCAGAGAGAGTCTGTTTGAAATTCTCTTTTTCCCTCTGCACCCCCACCAAATCTCCACCTCCTCCTGCTCTCTGACTCACTGGATGCTTGTGCCCTCTCTCTCTATCAACATAAATCTTTAAAAAATGAAACATGGGTATAGTAGCTATTGAGTAGTTTATCCAGTAAACATGGCAATCTCTGTTTTCCCATATGCTACCCCTCTTCCCCCAAGGAAGAAAGGGGTCTACATTATTCCAAAGGTGTTTCTGATCTTATATTTTGCTCTTCTGCTTATCATTTTAGTACATTCATCCTTTGAATGTGCTTCCATTTTGGACAATTGATTAAACTTGAGAGTTTATGTACAAAGATTTTTGTTGACATGGGACAAGCATAGATCAGAGGGAATCATGGTCATCCTATTTGATTACTCATTTGATTGAAGTCAACGGTTCAATTTGCATTCTTTTTCAGCATTCATTATAAAATCCACTTTGGTTACAAACAAAAGATGTAAGTTGTATATGCTTCATATATAATGTGTATATGTATCATCTTTTAAAGGAAAGTTTCTTTGATTTGAGTCCATCTTTTTGTGTGGGTTTGTCTAAGCTAAATGCATTATTTATATCTGTTGGGGGTCTAAGTTAAAGGTATTAATTAAAACAATCTCTCTACAGCATATCATTTCTAAAAAGTAAAGATTTAAGGAGAGCTTTGTAGAAATTAATAGAATATTTTTGAGTACTTTTCCTCATATGTTTGATGAACTAACTCATGGATAACCATAAAACTTAAAATACTGATACAATAGTAAAAGAGCTTTTCCTAGATTTTGTGGAATGGGATCAGACTCTAGTAACTGCAAAAGACCTGTCTCCAATCTGTGGAGAGACTGCTTAGCAAAATTCCCTCTATTTTAAGTTATAAATTTCTAAACTTTGCAACATACTCAGAAAGATTTCTAGGATTTAGACTCCATCACTTCCTTCTGAAAATTTTCATCGGCTCAAATCCTAGTTTCCGGTTCCCATGGAGATATTACCTATCATGTTGCATCCTCAACATACTGATAATTTCCAAAGTCCCTCAAAAATTTTCTTGCATAAAATATTGTGAGCATCTACAATATCTTTCATTGATATTTGATTCTTCAAAGGTGAGATGCCAATTCAGTACATTTCATTTTACCTAAAATTATTAACATGAATAATTGAGGATGGCTGATGAGATTTAGATAATAATTAAATTTATTGAAGATAATCATTAAAATGTTTGTCAGTGGCAAACAGAGGATGTTCCAGAGATACTTAAGTCATGTGTGCTATACTCAGTCTTCCACGTCAAATAGTAAGTCCAGGACCCTAAAATCCCTAATTTACTTTAACAACCCCCCCATAACAAGGCCTGGCTAAACTCTGATATGTTAGAGAAAGACAAAAGTCCTTTGAGATTTTGAGAAGTAGGGTAGCCTTTAGAGATAAATTCTTCAGTTTCAGATAAATCAGATAAGGCAAATAGGATTCTGTAAGCAACTAGTGCCCTGGAGTGTGTCCTCACCTTTTCCTTCTCTTCTCTCTCTTTCCTGAGGTAATTCTGCAGTGTCATGTAAAGGCCACTTTGATGGGGATTTCCCTAGCATTAGCCAGTCCTCTATTGAGTGCCCTTAATGAGCACAGCATCAGGAAGACAGAGTTCATGAGCTGTGCCTTCAGAGACCTGGCCTGAAATGTGTCCAATTAGCTTTTCACAGATCAAGAAATAGCTTTAGTTCACATCTTCTGCTATCATTTGCTTTCGATTTATCAATCACCTCTACTCACCTCAATCGGCTTCTTTAATTTCCCAAAGTGCACATCATGTCATTGTGCAGAAAACAGAGATGTTGAGCAATCCTCAGAAACAAGCTATATTTTAGAAACCCTAACTAGTAAAATATCTCAAAAAATCATTTTAAAAAGAATTAAAAAAAAGGAAGGAAAAGAAGTAAAGGCCCTAAATATTTAAGTGATAACCATGTACATTACTCCTACTGTTAAGAGATTCTTGCAGCATTAATTTAACTAAATTTTTTGTCGGTCTCTATGACAGGAAGACTTTCCTGTTGTAAAAATTCATAGCCCAATTATGATCTCTGGTGGAAGCAGACAGAGTTGCAATATCCTGAGAGCCATTCTGTTGCTCACTGGAGACCTGCAGATATTGACAAACTGCTCATTCACATTGAAACCCAGTGCTATAGAGTCTGCTTAGTTGTTATATTAACAAACCTCACAGCTTCTTTAACAAAACAGCCCTTCTAAAACATATGAAATGGTTTTAAGACAGGAAAATAATGCTTATGATTTTTCTGTGTAATATTTTCTCTCCATTCATATAGCTGAGTCAACACCAAACACTTGAGAATGTGGGAAATTTACCTGTTGTCATTGTTTTTACCCAGTAGAAGCTTGACAAGGGGTCCATGTTTGTTTATTTGATTTTTTAAAAGAGTAATTACTTAATGAATCAGTTATATTGGCTTAGCAAAAAAAAAAAGACATTTTATCTTTTTCAGTTGATATTAGTGGTTATTTTTTTGTCTGATTTTCACATTTCTTTAGAAATAAAATCAGGTTTTCCAAATCAGACTCTGTCTGCAAATAACAGAAAGGTTGTCAGATGTGGAAGAGTATTTAGAAACACTGGCGTAACATTTGCTCTTTTCAGGCAGTGAGTCTGCCTTTGATAAATAAATTTCTCTGAACTTGGTATTTCTCATTTTCATAACTAAGATTAGATTTTCTAATAAATCAAAATATCTCTTTATCTTTGTCCTTGGAAAGTACATTATTAGTGAGACATCTCTTATACTCAGATTTCATAATAGTTACCTTTTTCCCTTATATAATTCCCACAACAGCACAAAGCACATTGCCCATTCAGGGAAATCTTTCACAAACTGCAAGAGAAAATGCTACTGTGAAATACTAATTTTTGGAGAGAAGAGAGCATTTCCAAATTTTGTAAAAATTTCATCATGTTCAATTTATTCTTAAGGAGTTAATACTAGATTCAGACTCTCCCATGAATTTTCCTTTTGAAAACAAGAGATAGTCTAGCATATAGGTGAAGCAGCTCCCAAGCATCCACTGACATTAAAGGGCCCCTGGCGTTTTTCCCACTAATTGACTCTCTAACACTGGGAATTATTCTAAAAAAAAAAAAAAAAAAAAAAAAAAAAAAAAAAATTGAGGCCAAGTCCTTGGATTCACAGCTAGTCCTTTTACCACACAGTCATCTGTTTAGATTATACAAATATAGTTTCAGGACATCTTGGGATGTGACCTCTATTGAAATGAGGCACATTAAGATACATCTCTCATTACTGAACACTGTTTAACCTATTAGCCTAGATGGGTTGTTTGCTACTGGTATAGATAATTTCTTATACTCTAATATTTGAGTAAGGGACAGGCAGGGCTAGGTAGGGAGAGATAGGTAAGGGGGCCATAGGACCAGGCTCACAAAAATCCCAAAAATGTGAAGATGAAAGGAAACCAGAGATGAACAAACCAGACAATCCTGTCCCAGGTGCCAGATGCGGGGTCTTGTTATAACAGCTACTTGTGATCAACAGAGAATTACAGGACCATAAAAAGGAAGTAAACCGATGAAAGTGTTAATCACTAGTCAAGGAAGTAAACCGATGAAAGTGTTAATCACTAGTCGGTACTCAATGCTGATATCAATAGAGATGTTAAAAGGACTTAGGTTCCCTGGTTGGCTTTCAATAAAAGACCAACCCTATAAGCCTCCAGTGGCAACCTTGTCAGGACCCCTCTCACTACTGAAAGCTTTTTTTGTACCCTTGTTTAATAAACTTCTATCACTTTATTTACTCTTTGTCCATGAGATTCATTCTTCAACTCTGTGAGACAAGAACCCTACTCTCTTGCTTCATATTCACATATTTCTTGTCCATCTATATCTTTTGGGGAGAATAACTGAGTCATTTAATATCTATCTTAAACATCTAAATATTTACTAACGTCATGTCTTTATTCAAATCAGAGAAAGAGGAGAAAGAGGTTAAAGAAAAGTGGACGGAGAAAATGAGAAAAAAAAAGCCAAAAGAATGCATTTTGAAGCTGTTAGAGATATTAAGCCTTTCATATTTATTCATGCTTTCACATGAGGACTAGAAATACTATAATTCCTATTGGTTAGATCCTATGTATTGCTCCTGCTGTTGGCTATATTCCATATATTCATATAATTTTAGAAAGCATAGTCCAAATTTTAATTTCCTTATTTTTCTCTAGCTGATTTATATTTGATATTTTCAATCAATAATATCAACCTTATATTTTCTTGTGATATTTTATCATTTTTTGCACTTAATAGTTGATTGTAAGCACCAATGGAGAAGGTAGAGAGAATCTATAACAAATAGCACAGTTTATATAAATCAGTGACTAGAAAAATGCCTTTTAACTAGCTATTTTATTGAATCAGCAGTGTTTGTATGCGTCTTTAATCCTACATGATAGGAAGTCAAAGTTGCCTCACAGATGAATGAGCAGCTCTCTCCTGGGGTCTTCTAGTCCTCCCTGTGGAGAAACCTACCACTCCTTCTTCCATCTTCTCAAATGTGACTGATCTATTAGGACCCAGCTCCTCTCCAAACTCCAACTCAAGTTTACAAGGATTTTCTTCATTCAGTGTTTTCATAGTGTAAAAGTCATTACATATTTTATGACACTTTTCTGGACTGGCTTGTGTAGCATCCCAATTGTCACAAGTGACTTCTCTTTCCTAACAAACTGTAAATTCTCGGGGAGAGAGAACAGCCCCTTGGGGACTGACTTAAAGTTTGTGTGTGTGCAAAGGGTTGTGGGTAGGGGTCTATATCAATCTCCTCTGCTAAGTAGAGATTTTGGGGGATATGTAAGTTGAAAAAAAATTCTTCTCCTCACCCCCTGAATATTAAGCTCTGTCAGAAACTTCCATACACTTGTTTTGTTTTGCTTTCTTTTAATTTATTGAACAGGGTCAACCAGGGGAAATATTTTTTCTCTCTCTATTGTCTATTGTTCACCTTTATTATGCCATGTAGAAATTATATAATCTTGATATTCCTCTGATGCTGGTATGAGTAACGGCCCACAAGATATTGCTTGACTGCAAAACATTAAGTAAAAGCCAGATAAATTTGGAATTTTCCACATTAATGAGCAGATCCTATTTGTTAATAAAATACTGAACCTCCAATGCTGTGAAATCAAAGTGCAAAATGAATTTGGAGATAACAGCTATATTGGCAGTACCACTCCTAATTTATTCTTTCACCCATAATACATAAGTATTATACTCCTTGAGAAAGGAGGAGCTATACTGAGCAAAATGATAAGGAAATGTTTAATTGAATAAGATATTTTGTTGTTTTAAATATAGCTTAAATTTCCATAGCTTGCCTATAAAATGCCAAAATTAACACAAGGTCAATAGAATTTTTCAGGATTATACCTAATCCTAGCTCATAATTTGTTTTGCCTTGTGTCCTCTCCATACATTTCAAGCAAATTTGTTTACCTAATCTATTAGCCTTTGGACCACATTTCAAAAATAGTGTGAGAGGATTGTCATTGGATGGGGTATACAAATAATAGCAAGAAAGGAAAATCTATATAGTTAGAGAAAAAAAAGAAAAATATTGGACCTTCCACTTAAAGTAATAGAACAAATTAATACCATTTAGTGTGGGGAGGGAAAAAGAGGCAAACATCCCTATGCAACTCAGTTGGATCTTAGAGTATAACCACATCATGGCATAATAAAGTTGATGCTCAAAATGAGGACCTTAGAAAAAGTAAAATCACACTGGACATACTTTAAATGACAGGGTTATTTCAAGAAGATAGACTCCAGTGATGCCAGCATGGGTTTAGGCTAAACAGAGAAGTAGATATCAAAACCAAAAGCACAACATTTACAATAAATCTAGATAGCAAGATATCTCTCCAAATTTCTAAATACCAAAAGCAACACAACTTGGATGTCTTTGGTGTCTATTTTTTTAATAATAAATTTATTTTTTATTGGTGTTCAATTTGCCAACATACAGAATAACACCCAGTGCTCATCCCGTCAAGTGCCCCCCAGTGCCCGTCACCCATTCACCCCCACGCCCCCACCCTCCTCCCCTTCTACCACCCCTAGTTCGTTTCCCAGAGTTAGGAGTCTTTATATTCTGTCTCCCTTTCTGATATTTCCCACACATTTCTTCTCCCTTCTCTTCTATTCCCTTTCACTATTATTTATATTCCCCAAATGAATGAGACCATATAATGTTTGTCCTTCTCCGATTGACTTATTTCACTCAGCATAATACCCTCCAGTTCCATCCACGTTGAAGCAAATGGTGGGTATTTGTCATTTCTAATAGCTGAGTAATATTCCATTGTATACATATGTAGTCTTTGGTGTCTAAATAGAACAAAGCATATGGAAGTTGTGGGACAAATGACCAATCTGATAACCCCAAAACATTCAAGAAAGCCCCCAAATAGTCAGTAGATAGTCACTAGAAAGCAATGGATCAATTTAAGAACATCCAAGAGAACTAGAAGATTTTTATGAATTCCAGTGTGTAAAAAAGACCCCCTGTTGCTATTTGCTGTACCATGGGTAATAAAGTTCTTTGTCTCTGACTCAAAAGTCCCATGTCTTTTGAAAATATCCATAAAACCAGTTGACTGACTTGTTAGCTTGCAATATATGTAAAATCTCAATTCTTAACAGGCTGATGTCAAGATCTAAGGTGGCTGGAGAAACCTAGATCCTATGAATCCTTGAAATTGACATGCCAGCATTTCTCCTCAACACAAAATCCCATACTAGGAAAAACTACTAGAAGAGGAAGCAAAATTGAGCAGAACAGAGGTAACACAGATGACTAAAAGATAAAATTCAGCCAAAAGATAGACAGATCCAGGCAACCTAAGAGCACAAGCCATCATATATTTTTTAATACTACATGAAAACAAAAATATAAGGATCTATTTGAAATTGGAAAGCCTCTCCTCTCTGAACTTTTAACTATTTAAAGTTCAAGAAAACAAAAAAAGTTCAAGAAAACTAAATTCACATAAAAATGATCAATACAAAACTATCCTGGTCATAGCCTATGATAAGTGTCACCTTAAAAACAAAACTGCTACAAGAAATAAAAATAATTATGTCCCTATAGATAAGGAATTGGTAAATCACAGTCCACAGGCCAAATCCGGACCTCTTCCTATTTTTATAAATAAAGTTTTCTTGGAAAATAGTCACACTCACTTATTTACATATTGCCGAAGACTGTTTTCATGCTACAATGGCAGTGTTAAGTGTTTGTGACAGAGAACATATGGCCCACAAAGTATAAAATATTTACTCTCTTTGCACCTTATGGGAAGTTTGCCAACTCTGCTATTAACAAAGAAAGCTTGCCAAAAAAGTCATGCTCAAAAATTTTTCAAAACTGCAACATACTATTTCAAAATGAGCTAAAGAACATTTAAAAAATATCATACGAATACATGAGAGAATAACATTAATCAGAATTAGAAAAACTCAGTAATAAAAAGGGACGGAACTCAAGAAAGAATGTGAAATAAATGTCATATGAGAAATGGAGACTATTCTAGGAGATACATAAGAGCAAATAAACACAACAAATGATACTCTAACAGAAATCAAGGTAGGAAGGAAAAAAAATGTTAAACATAAACAAGTGAAAAAAGACACTCAAGACAAAGCAACAAATATTGGAGGTGGCAAAGAAGATCCAACATACATATTAGGGGAGTTCTGAGTGGGAGAACAAATCAAAGCAAGGTTGGGGGGGATGGGGTGGGAAAAATGCTAAGAACTTTAAATCATGAGAATGAACCTGAAATAAAAAACAAAACAAAACAATTTAAGACTACTTATTTAAAAATCATATAGAGTACCTGAGATCAGAGCAGCACAATTAGCACCAAGTAAAAATTAAAGGATCTTAAATAAGTGATTGAATGAAAGAATGATTTGGGCACCTAGACAAAAGCAACATTTAACTTAAAAAGTAACTAATATTATATTATCATTAGACTTTTCCACAACAACACTTTATCTTCAAGAGAAAAATGAAATTATATATACAATATGCAAAAAATAAAATGTAGGCCAGGAATTTTATGTATTTATATATGTTTATACTTCTTTTTTTTTAAAAATATATATATTTATTTATTTATTTATTTGAGAGAGAGTGAGAGAGCAAGCACAAGCAGGAGGAGGGACAGAAGGAAAGGGAGAAGCAGATTTCCCACAGAGGCTGGATCCTAGGACTCCCTGACCATGATCTGAGCCAAAGGCAGATGCTTAACCAACTGAGCCACCTAGAAGCCCCAAAATGTTCATGTTCATGTTCTTAGATTTAAACTGTAAATGTAAACTATTTTCTAACTCTCCTTTTTTCCCTCTACCCTTCACAGTGGTGAATTCTGTGTCACTGTCAGAGATCTCTCTCTACTTCTTTAAATACTGCCCTTTGTTCCTTCATAGGCATTTCCTCCAATAACTCTTACATGTCTAACCACACCTGCTTCTTAGAGCACCTAGACTAACACAGTTTAGCAATAATGACCAACCTACTTGCAATGAGTTGTCAGGTAAAATACAGGGTGTCCAATTAATTTCGAATTCAATGAAAAATAAATTTTTAGTATAAGCTGTCCACTGTGGACTTTTAGGGATATGCTTTTACTAAAATTTCTTTGTCATTTATTTGAAATTGAAATTTACCTGGGGGTCCTGTATTTTTATTTGTTAATTTTACCAACCCCAGTAGCAGTGATTACCACTTACACTCAGATTGTGGTCATAAAAGAAACCAAGGCTTCTTAGAGAAATGAATCTGTATCTGGAATGAGAAATGTACCAGACAAACTTGGAACATTTTCACATAAGCTAGCATGGACGCTATCAAAAAATACTAGGATAATATTAAAAGGAATTAAAAGGCAACCTTGAAAAAGTTCTAGGCAGCCAAAGAAAAATTTGAACTTTGGTAAGGATAACAATTATAGTTGATGGGAATCCATCAGGTATGTTTAAGACCCAAATGGTCCTCTCCCAAGGATTATGGGGAACCAATTTTTTATTATGGAAACAAGGTAAAGAAATAGAACGTTGATTCTGCCCTTTTTGGGAACTGCATGCCTGAGTAACCAAATTGTTACTCCAATTGTTGTTGGAGAGGTTGCATCTCTTTCGAAATAAAATTATCCTAGCAAATAGATAAAAAATAATGGATATAATTAGAGTATTACCATTTTGGAAGCTCCAATAAAATAATGAATTGACATATTAAGCATCAGCTTGTACCCTGATAAAAGAACATAAGACTACCTATAGTCTTGCCAGACACTTCAAAGCTATATCTGACCAAGGGTCTACTCTCATTTGTAAGAAGTACAAGGCAGAGAACATTCACTCAGTCAGCAACTCTACCCTGGCTTAAACTCTGTTCAACTCATCAAGTTCATCTACAGACAAAATTTAAGGAAGAGAAAAGAGAGTTTAGTGGGGGTTGGGGGAAGGGATGACTTGATTAAAATGAAGTTACAAAACATATCAATTAGAAAATGGACAACTAAGCCATAGTGCATTTGGATGCACACCTAAGTGATAAACCATCATAAAATACAAGGAAATGATTACTATAAAAATCAGGACAGTATTCATTTTAGGAGGGAGGGAGGACAAAGTATATGGGACAGTGTGGGTAGCTAGCAATGTTTTCTTCCTTGAATTGGGTGGTGGCTAAAATGGTATT
This sequence comes from Nyctereutes procyonoides, assembly GCF_905146905.1. NCBI lineage: Eukaryota > Metazoa > Chordata > Mammalia > Carnivora > Canidae > Nyctereutes > Nyctereutes procyonoides. The sequence goes on along the minus strand of NW_026575030.1, from coordinate 4,767,465 downwards.
TGGTTTAATAATAATCTTGTGTGATTTCCTGTACCTGTGTTTTATTTTTACATAAAACCTTAAAAAATGCCTAATAGAGTTCTTGGCTCCTAGTAAACACTCAATAAAGGGTGGCTATTAAAGACTATAAAGTAAAAGATAAGGACTACATAGAACAATTCCTTCCATGTTGTTTTTTTAAAGTGATGGTAAACCTCCAGCTCTCAAGGTCATATTCTCTCTCTCCAATGTATGTAGAGCTACAAAATTGCTCCTGCCTTTCCAAAACACGTTTATGTCATCAAAAGTGTAATAACTTTGTGTGTGATTCTAGAACTCCTCAGAGTTAGCAAACACCAAGATAGACAGGAGGTTGTAAAGGGAAAGGCACTTTATGTTTTGATGGGGATCCCCTATGGGATCTTCATTGCAAGACCATTAACTCATTGCAAGACCATTAACATACTGTTAAATACTAAAGTAACTTAGCCTACATTTGACACCATGGAGAAAATTGTAGATTGTGATCGATTTTGTTGAATTGCAAGTTTATGTGGAAAAAGCAATGAGTCCCAGCCTGAGCCCACTCTCTCCTATTGACTGCAGAACTACACAAGACAGTGTGATGTACAGAACAATCCGTGCTCTTCCTAGCAGGATTTGTGGTTTCAGGTGGCTACGCCTCTTGCCTTTCCAGACTCAGTGACATGCCTGTTTGAAGGGCTATAGTCTTCAGTCTGCAATTGTCTGGCTATAAACAGGTGTACAGTTGCTATTCAAGCTGAGCTTCAATTAGTATTAGAAGGATGTCTTCTCTTCCCTTATGTCCATACTTCTTTCTTATGTAGCACCTGCCTTGGAACTATCTCTGTCCACACTGCCAGATCTTGGCACAGTGGGCTGTGTCTGAGGGTCCAAATGGGGTTCTTCTATCTGCCAAGAAGTGCTAAAATCTCTGCATTTGTACATCCCTGGAAATATACCCCCTCCAAATGCACATTTTCTCCACCTAAAAATGTTTCCAAATTCATTTAGACTCTTCAAAGAAACCATCCCTGCCCACTCCAGTGAAAAGTGATTCCTTCTGTTTTACATTCCTAGAGCACTTAATATCTTTACCACGCATTTGTCTCGTATCATTTATTTCCTTGTACCATCAGTCATCACACTGGTTTTCTAGCACTCTTTCCACTCTACCACTCTATCGAGTCTATTCCCATTTTGGAATTTTTCCTATGAATAATAATAATAGTGAAAATAATAATAACTCATATTTATTGACTGCTTAATGTGACTCAGGCACTGTCTAATGCTTTTAATGCAACAACTCTATAGGGTGGATGTTAGCTCTACCTCCATTTAAAATCCTGCAAACCTAGGCTTAAAAGATGACATCCAAAGTTTCACAGCTATTTAGAGGCATAAAAGAGGTTTGAACACAGGTGGTACTATTGCAAGTATCCTTAGTAATATCCTTTCTTATATCAAAACTCACAAAGAATAGGTGTCCATTTAATTTAATCCATAAAGTTTCATAGAGTGCTTGCTATGTTGATTTTTTTGCCTGCCATTATTATGTAATATATTATAAACTTTATAAGTATATGTGTGTGTATATATACTATATAAATATATATGTATATACTAAGTATATCTATATGTACATGGTATATACATATAGCATACATACATATACATAAAAAGGCAATAAATAAAATGAAATGGGTAGATGACTTATAACATTGAAAGTATTTTGTAAGATCTTTGTCCAATTTATCTAGCACAGAGGATATAGTAGTTGTTCAGTAGGATTTCTTTTTTCTGCTATCATAATTATCTCTAGGCCACCCCACGATCCTTATGAACTATTGGTTACATGCAGTCTTCTTCATTCAGATATATTATTTAAAATCTTTATCTAACTGAGAAGACCTGTATTTTAAAATCTGTATCCAAAAGCCTACACTAACAATAAGAATCTTTGGCAGAAATTTTCAGATGCAAGTTTGGAAAGCTGTGGAGAAAAATGTATATATAGTATTCTCGAATCAGAGTATACAGGGAACCACCTATTTGCCTATATTTGAGATAGTCTTCGACAATTTTCAGTATAATTTATTCGATGTAAACAAATAATAAATGTGTTTTGGTAAGTATGCTTCAAAGGCAAATGCATGAAGAAAGATACAAAATACTGAAACTTCTATTTGGACTTTAGGTCATTCTAGTGTGATAGTGTAGTGATTCTCCGTGTTGAGTGCTGCTCAGAATCTCTCACTTCCCGATCTCCATTGTGAAGATGCAATAGAGTTATATCTAGGAATCTGAATTTTTATCAACACCTAGTTGATTTTGAAGAGATTGGGGAATTCCACTTTGAGACCAAAATTAAAGATACAGCAGTTAAGAGAAGAAATTTGGAGTTGGGAAGACCAGAGAGTCACTGATTCAACATTTACTTGCAATGTACTTAACTTCTCCAAACGCTAGTTTCCTTTTCTGTAAAATGCATAATAACAATGTTCTCTGACTCATAGCTTTGTGAGAAAATACATGAAAAGTGATTGGCTTAACGCCTGGTACATAAGACGTGATAATTGCTAGCACATAGTGGTAGTGGTGGTATTACTAGTGTAAAAAATTGTCGGTGTTCTCAGAGTCATATGTCATGAGGGAATTAAAATTAAAACAGCAATGAGGTACCACTGCACACCTATTAGATTGGCAAAAATCCAGAACACTGATAACACCAAATGGTGGTGAGGATGTGGAATAATGAATACTCATTCACTGCTGGTGGGAATATAAAATTGTATAGCCATTCTGGGAGACAGGTTGACAGTTTCTTATAGAACTAAATATACTCTTACCAAACAATCCAGTAAGCACATTCCATCATTGATATTTACCCACATAAGTCGAAAACATACCCATAGAAAAAACCTGCATGCAGATATTTACAGCAGCCTTACTCATAATTGACAAAACTTACAAGCCACCAAGATGTCCTTCTGTTAGTGAATAAATAAACAAACTGTGGTATATACAGACAATGGAGTATCATTCACTGATAAAAAGAAATGAGCTATTGAGACACATAAAACACAGAGAGCAATCTTAACTGTATATTGTTAAGTTAAACAAGCCAATCTAAAAAGTCTATATACTGTGTAGTTCAAACTATGTGATGTTCTGGAAAAGGCAAAGCTTTAGAGACAGTAAAAAGATCCGTGGTTGCCAGGGTTTTGTAGGAAGAGAGAGATGAGTAAGTGGAGTTATGGAGATATTTAGGGCAGTGAAACTATTCTGTATAATATTGGGAGATGAATATATTTCATACATGTGTCAAAATACACAGTATATACAAAATAAATAGTGAACTCTAATATAAACTATGAATGTTAATAATATATTAATATGCTGGCTCATCAATTGTAACAAAAGTATCATGTTAATACAAGCTATTAACAATAGCAGGAAATTTTGTGTGTGTTTGTTAGGGAGCATACGGGGACTCTCTACTTATTCTGTAAACATAAAACTGATTTTAAAAATAAAGTCGATAATAACAAAGTAAACCAAGACAGAAAAGGTAGGTGCTACCCTCATAGCTAAGTAAGAAAATGTGATATCGAAGAAAGAACATTAGTCCTGAACTCAGGGATCTAGGTGAAAAAAAAAATTACACATTTGGATTTTAAGACTTAGCACAAAAAAAGGAACCCATTTCATTTACAAATTTTATATTGATTATTATTAGATATAATGTTGCATTAAATATATTAAAATTAATTTCACATATATTTATTTTTCAAATTGACTACTAAAATTTTATAAATTATACATATGGTTCACATTAGACTTTATTGAGCAATGTGATCTGTGAAATGCTTAGCAGGTTTCTAGCATATAACACGCCTTCCAAAAATTAGCAATCTTAGATACTCATCAATATCCTAAGTGTCTTGTAATGATCTTTCATTATTTTTCTTAATTACATAAAATTATTTTTTTTCATTTTTTTAAAAAAGATTTTATTTATTTATTCATGAGAGACAGCGAGACAGAGAGAGAGAGAGAGAGAGAGAGAGAGAGGCAGAGACACAGGCAGAGGGAGAAGCAGGCTCCACTCAGGGAGTGCAACGTGGGACTCGAGCCCAGGTCTCCAGGATCACACCCTGGGCTGAAGGCAGCGCTAAACCACTGAGCCACCAGGGTTGCCCTACATAAAATTATTTTTATCACTTTTCCTCCCTTGATGAATTCTAAAAAAAAATTAAGGCCAGTTTAATCATTTGGACATCACCCCAATTTTTCCATCCTGTCTTATAACTGAACTGTCCAGTCACTGCCTCTGGACTGTAGTCACCTCCAGAGCCCTGACTAGTAACATACCAGCATCATCTGGAGTCAGTTAGTACTTTTTGGGTCTCTCCAATGTGTGCCTCCTTCCTCCCATTCTTGGGGTTCCTAAACAGATAGCCCTGGTTGCCTTTGAGAAACTCTAAACTTTCAAGAACAGTGTTTCAGGAGTTTTCCATCTTCCTGTGAGTCACTGAGTTGGCCAAATGGTTTTATGTTAGAAAAGTTCTACTATTTAAATGTTGAAAAATAAACCAAGTGACTTGACCCCCTCCTATACACAGCTCTCATGATTCTCCGATATAATGTAACACACAGGACCTCAGCCGAAAGAATATCTGCATTTTCTTCTGTCATTTTGCTTGATACAGTTTGAAGAAGATCTAGACCCAGACCCTGGAGAAGTGAGAATCATCTCCCGGAGGCTAGAGGGAAGTCAGTTAAAGGGATCTATGGGACAGAAGCTGCATCTTGGAGGCTCTCCATCCTCTACTGGTACTGGGATTGAAAAAAAAAAAAAAAAAAACAGAATGAGATGTGCTAGGACACCCTTGGTGTCTGAGAAGATCGTTCCAACATGGTCTCACCCCATTTCATAATGTCAAACATATTTAGGCCACAAGATCAAAGAAATGATCCAAAATTCAGAACACCAAACTCTCGTGAGGTATAGCCATCCTCAGCAGGATCCAGCCTGTGGGACTCTGTAATGCATTTGGCATATTTAAGATCCCCAGCACATTTTAAACCTTTTGTGCCTTCCTCAACAGAATTCATAGCTTTGTGGAAATTATTCTATATTTTGAATAACGCCCCCATTCACTGAACAGATCCATTCATTCTCTGTCATCTATTTCATCTCCTATTTTACTAATCTTTCCAGTCTGTTGATCAAGTCTGTTCTACCCAAGCATCCTATAATACTTTAAATATCCTCTTAGCCTGGGAAGTGCCAATGCTGTTGTTGTTTTAATAATCATAATGAACCGGGACACCTGGGTGACTCAGTGGTTGAGCCTCTGCCTTTGGCTCAGGGTGTGATCCCAGGATCCAGGATTGAGTCCCGCATCGGGCTCCCTGCAGGGAGCCTGCTTCTCCCTCTGCCCTGTGTCTCTGCCTCTCTCTGTGTGTCTTGAATACATAAATAAATCTTTTAAAAAATCATAATGAACCATCACTTCTAGCTGCCTGTATATTTTCTTTAGTTTCATAACTGATACTTTAATCTCCACCTTCTGAAAGGAGTTATAGTTTATTCATCCAGCCACATGCTAGCAAAGGGTTACCCTACCAGGTATAAATGATGCATCTCTCTGCCTGTTCTACATCATCCAGAGCAACTCCAGCCAGCCTCATAGCACCATGCTTGTCCATATCTGTCATGGTATGGCCTACTGTTCCTCCTGGGACCAGGCAACATCCGAAGGCAGGTGACTCTAGCAGAGGGATTTAGAACCCAGTACCTCCAGAAATCTCAAGCCCAATTAGAAAGAGCTCAGCAATGCACCTTCTCTGAGAGTAGCAAACCACCAAAGAAAAGTGGATCAAAAGCCCCGTCCCTTAATACAAGCTCAAATGCAATTCTAGGGTACAGCCCTCAAAGCCCAGGCAATTTTCATTTCTAGGAAACCACACCACCACGACCAAAGGGGTCAGGCCCCTCTTGTAAAAAAAAGAAACACTGCTCAGAGTGAAGTGGCTTTGAAAGAGGAATGGAGGTAGACCAGGGACTCCCAAGGAACTCTGGAACTGGGGACCTGGGATCCAGCTTTTTCTCTTCCTTCTCACATAGCAGTGAACACTCTTTTTTTTTAATTTTTTTAATTTTTTTATTTATGATAGGCATACAGTGAGAGAGAGAGGCAGAGACATAGGCAGAGGGAAAAGCAGGCTCCATGCACTGGGAGCCCGACATGGGATTCGATCCCAGGTCCCCAGGATCACGCCCTGGGCCAAAGGCAGGCGCCAAACCACTGCGCCACCCAGGGATCCCAGCAGTGAACACTCTTAGGGAATAAACCATCTTTCCCTGAGTCTTGATAGAGAAAATTATAGAGCCCATTCAGAAGTGTGTGAGATTCAGAGGGGTATCCCAGGGGCCCCTGAGCCTTGCCACACCCACCCCTACCTTTTATTTCATGTTTAAGCAAAACCGCCTCTCTGAATCAGTTAAGCTTCTGAGCTGGAATTTCTAAGCTTGGCTTGCCTCTGTTTAGATCAGCAGTGTTGGCTTCCATCTGATCTCCACTCCTAGGGCTAATCTCCTGTGTTCAGGGTACGTAAAGAGCATACACTGCTTTGTTCCCAGGCTTTGACTTTGTCTGTATTTAGAACCTTGGGCTCTGGCTAGCAAAAGCTTTTCCTGAATTCCAAAATCCAGACTTGTACCACCCTTGCTTGAGCCCCTTTGTGGCCATGCTTGATTAACTGATCACTGCAGAAAGCAGTGAATGATTTCTGCAAAGCCCAGGATTATAGGCAGTTGATGAATATTAAACAGCAAGAGGAATACAGCCTTTAAAGCAGAAACACTGTGCTATTATCTGTCTTTTCTGATAGAATAGGAAATCCTTGATAGCAAGAACTGTGTCTTATTTGGCTATGGAGTACATAGCTCCTTGCCTATCAAAAGCACTCAATGAATGTGAGACAAATGAATGAATATAAGAAGACACCTGTATATAGGACAGCATGGACTCTCTCCTCATGCGGATTACAAACCTGGATGTATTTCCTTCCAGAATCTAATAATATGTAATGTGTTGTGTGCACTTAAATTATTAAACTCCTATCTTACACCAAAATATTTGGAAGCATCTTTTCAACTTCAGGTAGAAATGACCACAGGGGCCAGCCCTGATGGCTCAGCTGTTTAGCACTGCCTTCAGCCCAGGGCGTGATCCTGGAGACCTGGGATCGAGTCCCATGTAAGGCTCCCTGAATGGAGCCTGCTTCTCCCTCTGTTTCTGTTTCTCTCTCTCTCTCTCTCTCTCTCTCTCTAATTAAAAAAAAAAAAAGACCACAGGTAAGGCAAAATGCTAGTTCTATCCCATGCTAGCTAAATCACCTAGGTATTATGATTTAACCTTAATTTCCCCACCTCTAAAATAGAGCTAAGAGTCTCCTCTCAAACATATGCTGGATCAATTAAAACAGTATGTGAAAAGCAGCAAACACAATCATGTGTGATACAACATGCATCCCACGAATTTCCCTTTGTCTTCCTTTATAAATGCCAAGTTTCTGGGTATTAGTTTGAGAATACTCCTGAAAGAAGCTAGAAAAATTTCTTTCCTGCATTTACATTGGTGATTTCCATGTTGGGAAAAGGCTGTGAGAATCAGCTAGGGAACATTTCGAAGCCACACATTTTGCAGCCCGTCCCCTCTGATACCACCCCTGTCGTGTGTGGATGCAGAATACTTCCAAGTAATTCCAATAGCCTTAACCACTTCACCGAACATCTGTACCCTCTTGTCCTATTCAATAGCTTTCATTCGTGGCTGAACGTTAGAGTGCTCAGGGAAATTCACAAACTCTGGTGGATTTTTAGGGCTATCTGGTAAACGTATGATATTCCTCTACTCCATGCATTCTCCTACTTTCCAAGATAAATGGTTCACCTCTTTTCCTCTGTCCTTGAAGGTCCAATAGGCATTTCAAAATTATCATGCACAAATACCCCTGATTTATTTCCCTCACATAACCCATCCCATTTCAGTAAATGGCAACTCCATTCTTCTAATTACTTGGATTGGAAAACCCAGAGTCATCAATTACTCCTCTCTTCCCATCTCTCTCCTCTCACACATCATATCCATTCTATCAGCAAATCCTGTTGACCCTACCTTCAAAATAGATCCTGGATTCCACCTCTTCTTACTACTTCCACTGCATGAAACTCCGTTCAAGTTATCAGCATCTTTTGTCTGGATGGTGGCAAAAGCTTGCTGTCATCCCTTCCTATTCCCTCCTTTCCCTTGAATTTTCTCAGAGAAGTCAAAAAGAGCTATTTAAAAAAAAAAAAAAGAAGTCAGCTCATACCATTCTTTTACTCAAAGGTGTCTAATGGCCTCTCCTCCAATTGAAAACAAAAGCCAAATTTCCGATAATGCCCCAAAGGCTCTCATTGATTTGGCTCTTTTGTTGTCACTACCTCTGAGCCATCATTTCCAATCACTGTTCTTCTGCTCACACCCCTGCAGACTTACTGGCCACCTTAATGGTCCTTAAACAGAAACTCTCTGAGCTTCCCTGCTGTTTCCTTTGTCAGGAGCATGCTTCTTCTTCTTCTTTTTTTTTTAATGTTTTTTTTTTTTTTTATTGGAGTTCAATTTGCCTACATTTAGCATAACACCCAGTGCTCATCCCACCAAGTGTCCCCCTCAGTGCCCATTACCCAGTCAACCCAACCCCGCGCCCACCTCCCTTTCCACTACCCCTTGTTCATTTCCCAGAGTTAGGTGTCTCTCATGTTTTGTCACCTTCACTGATATTTTCACTCATTTTCTCTCCTTTCCCTTTATTCCCTTTCACTAATTTTTATATTCCCCAAATGAATGAGACCATATAATGTTTGTCCTTTTCCGATTGACTTATTTCACTCAGCCTTATACCCTCCAGGTCCATCCACGTAGAAGCAATCTCTAAAATCCACATGGCTCATTCTTTACTTCCCCTGAGTATCTGTCAAATGCCACTGTGCCAGGAAGCTCTTTCCTGAGTACTCTCTCTTAAGTAGCAGCCTTGTTACTCTCTATCTTCTTTATTCTGGTTCATTATTCTTTTTTTAAAAAAGACTTTATTTACTTATTTGATAGAGTGAAAGTGTGAGCACAGGCAGGGGGAGTGGCAGGCAAAGGGAGAGGGAGAAGCAGGCTCCCCACTTAGCAGGGAGGTCAACACGGGGCTAGATCCCAGGACCATGACCTGAGCTGAAGACACATGCTTAACTGACAGAGACACCCAGTTGCCCCACTATTATTATTTCTTAATGAAACCCATCACCACCTGGAACATGTTGATATTTATTATCTCTCTTCTTCTGGTGTTACATAAACTCCACAGCTCAAGGCCTTTGTCTATTTTTATCCACTTCCATACCTTAAATATACAACATGGGATCTGCCACTTGAGAGGCACTTGATAGGTATGGATCTTGATCTCAGTGGAATCCAGTGTTCCAGAGCTTAAATTTTCTAGCCTAGAACCATTTGCCTGGGGCAAAGAGGTTCATATTCAAGCCAGTTCACCTACCAAGTTCATGTCTTAATGATAGGTTGATTCGTGTATCATTAACACGTAATGATCAAGTTATTTTATAACAAAATAGTCTCAAGATTTTATTATTTTTACTTCTCAGATCTTTCAAGTTTAGGTTCTTCTGTTAATGCCTTAGATGTATCACAGGAGCACCTTTCCATTCTTGCTTTTGACTTCTAGACTGTTTTGAATCTCAATCCCCTCTCCTGCCTCACAAAACTTAATTTATTAAACTTTTGATACTGAGCCCCAAATGTCCATGTTTTAGTCAATTTTTCTAGATGATTATGGTTAGATTTACAAACAGATGCTTACTACATATTTCACTGTCTCAGTAGTATTTACCTGGTCTTTTAAAATGTGAAGCTTTTGAAGGGTGTGTGTGTGAGAAAGAGAAAGAGAGAGGGAGAGAGAGACATTAAGAATGTCTTTCCAGAGTTCTTTGGAGATTTACACTAAATAACTTAAAAATTGAAAACAAAATCTAGGAAATTCCATTGTATTTTTGTCTCAGACATCACCTATAACATGAGTTCTATAACAGTGATATATTTTCTCACTTACGTGATTAAAATTTTGAATACTAAGTCTCCTGATTCACTTTTCAAAGATAGTATACCATAAATTAAATAAGACAGTTATTCTGTTCTTTTTGCATGTTTTTAAGTTCCTGATTCCCTTTTCAAAGATAATATGCCATAAATTAAATAAGATATTCTTTTCTTTTTGCATATTTTTAATTTCTGTTATAATTACTGGAATAGTTACTATTTTAATTGCTAACATAATGCCTTTGCAAATACCCTCTTGGAAAATGGAATTTTCTAGAGAGAATATAACTCTCAATCATATTTGAAGGAGGAATAAAGATTTATTTAAATAATAAATCCATGTGCATCACACACAGCAGTTTGTTTTACTTTACCATCAATATTAATTTCATTTTTTTTCTACTGCCTGGAAGTCACTGATGATTTTAAAGACATTTTGCCCACATGTAAGTTATAAGAATTTACTGTTGAGTATGAATCAAGGAAATACATGTAAATTAAACATAATGCAACAAAGTCATGGAGCTTAAATCCTAATAAACAGATATTGATTAAGGATCCCAATACCATCTACAAATGCAACTCTAGATGTGAAAATTAGTGATATATAACTTTCCCAATGCTTTACAAAATTGTCAGTTAAAAATTAAATCACCTTGGTTTATTTACTGAGGTATTGCTGGTGCTCTAATTAATAAAAAACACATTTGCATTTTATTTTCCCAAATGAAATATATAGCAATCATTCTTACTCACAAGAGTTATTTTCCTACTGAGTAATTATATCTATGTTTGTCTTATCTTTTAAAATAATGTTGAGTGAAAACATTGAGTTAATATAAATTAATGCAAACTGTAAATGTGTTCTAGAAGGGAAAAAAATGTTCTTATTAAATGCATGTGCAACTATTTCAACACAAATGCAAATCAGCCCTAATTTTATTTTCAAAATGCTACTCTTTAACCAATATAATGCACAATCAATTTTAAGTACCAGGCAGGATGCTTTATAATGCTGCTCTAGGGAAGACACACAATTTTTCATTTCATCATCAACACTGTTAAGTTGTATCACCAAATAATCTATAAACCTCTGATTAACCAGATGCTATTTTTCCACCCTCTGTTCCAGATTAAAATGCAGTGATGTGTTCAATAGGGTACAAAAAAACAAAACAAAACAAAACAAAACCTTGATAAGCTTTTTTTCTTTTTTCTCCACAGAGCCACCCAAGCCCTCCATGTGGAGGAGAAATGAAGAATGGCAAGTACTTATGTGTGTAACTTTTGGAAAAGTAAATTAGAATAAAAAATGTATTTGTTCCAATTTTGTAAGGTCCATCTTAATGCAGTGTCATGGATGCCAGTGCCTCTGCCAGTCCCTACATCATATCCTCTACTTCTTCTTTCTTAAGCTTTCAACATCTATTATCTGAATATTGGCGACCCACATTTCTCAGTGTAAGTCTGACCTAGCCACGTGTGGGAACTACTGGCTGCCTTACTCTCATAGTCGAAGAGAACTTTGAATTAGTTCTTTGTCTAATGGCACAGTTGTGTTGGGAATGTAGTGGTTGCCTGCACTCTAAGTCAGGACATTCTCTAGATCCTTCCTTATCTACATATCTAACTCTCCTGTTTCTTGATAGGCTTTGTTAAAATGAAAACCACAGGCCCAAAATAGTGTCACTTAGACTGAGTTCCCAAACCAGAGCTTGATACCTAACTTAAGTGCAATTTCAACCTCTCCCACAATCCGTCAGGCAGGAATTTTTCTGATCAGCTCAAAGAGGTCTGCCAGAGGGGCTCCCACCATCCCCACAAAGAAAGATGAGGTCCTCTGGCAGATAAGACCCCTTCCAATTCCCCGAAGGGAAAGATACTGTCATTTAACAGCTTCTTAGTTGGAGTTCTGTTAACCCATTAACCATCCTCCAACTGGGGAATGTTTTCTCCTTCCCATAGAACTCCCTTCCCCCTTATTATGAATGGACTTCTCTCTATAAACCACAGTGCCAATCAGTGTCTTCTTCTTAATTAGAACCTGACTCTCCCTAACGCCTGACCTACCCCTTAGAGATTCTTTGGTCATTGAGCTTGGATGCCTTCCACCCCTGGCCTGGCCAAACACACTGGACGAAGTGACGTGGACCACTCATTCCCTTTTCTGCCTTCATCATAGCCTTTGAAGCCTGGGTAACTGGCCAGGCTCGATCCTGCCACATCTTGCACTTTCTCCCTAACCTGTGTGCTAAGGGACTAGCCGGCCTCAAGCTTACACCCTTTGCTGTGCTGATATACTGGTTTTTTGCCAGATGGTTAAATCAGATAGATGTGCTAGAGCAAATCAAATCATTGGCCAGGACTGGGATCCTCGTGTTGCACTCCCTAAAGCTCTATTTACTGTATTAGTTGTAAATCTATCACTCCCTATCAGAAAATGGAAAGCAAACAGATGCCCTTCACATATGAGGGCGAGACAGGATATGCCCTTTGAGTTTATTTTCCATTAGCACAAATGACCTTCTCTTCCCACCCACTCCCCATGCCCCCACCCCCCAACACCTGTGCATGGTTTGCATGCTAATGGCTCTGGCGCTGCCTTGTTGAAAAAGAGTGAAATCATCTGGATCATATTAAGGGAGTAGCCACCACCTACACCTAATGCAAAAAACACCGAGTTAACTAAATATTGGACCCAAATGGAATAATACCTACTTCATCCCATATCATTGGTAAGGGAAATGTTCTCTTTAAGTGAAAATATTTTAAAATCTATTTTGGATGCACAGTTTTCTAAAATTACTACATTGCTCTCAGCTTTCTTACCCTGAGGATTTTAAATATGACTCTGGTCAACATTTGGAACATCAATTTCTGTGCTATGCCCCCAAAGATTATTAGCAGAGGTGTAATTGTTGGCTCCTAAAATAGGTGTCCTCACACTGCTTGGCTCTGTAAATCTCTAGGTCTGCTTTATGGTTTTTCTATCTATCTCTTTGCAATTTTTGCCTTTGCCAATTGCTAGTAGCATTTCCCCTTTTAATCTGTTTTGACCTGCGAAATGAGATAGCCATGTTTGGAAGAATAGGTCGTAACATAAAAATACATTGGTTCTGACTGAGCGCCTGAGGACATCTCTTGAGAATATACACATGAAATTTTAGGAAGAATAATTTTTGAAATATTATGCCCTTACTTTCTTGCTCATAGCCGTAACTCTGCCCAGTTGATGTGTCCCTACAAATTCTATGAGAACACATAAAAGCTAGAAAAACATTGCCATTTGTTCCAAATATCTTCACAGCACATCCACATCCTCACAAATACTGAGACAGGACTCATACAGGTGCACTCTTGTGGTTATAGACGCACAACACATCTTCCCCAGTATACAATTTAACACACGTAGCTAGGCTTACAGGGATCTGGGTGTGCTGGGTGCCTCAGAGTTCCATCTACTTCAGAGCCTTTGCAGCATTGTGATTTGTATTCACTTTTTTTTTCTTTTCAGTATAAACCAAGTAGTTTCTGTTTAGTCCCATAAAGTTTCATACATGAAAGACTCCTCAAAGACACAAGACATCACTTTTTTCTTCCCACTCCTTAAAAATAAATAATTAAAATTACCTTTTTGCCTAAGTGTTCTGTCTCTTGCTTCTCACAAAATTCTTCAGGTGGAAGATTCCGAATGACAGCAGGAGGCCAAATTAGCAGGCCTGAGTGCTCAAGTTAAAGGGGAAAGGGAGAGAAGTTTTGCGACTTTCTGGCATGTTCATTTGAAGCATGAGAGTCACAAACCATGAGAAAACTCACCTTTGATCCTGGGGATGGAAGTCAAGAAGCCTTTCTGCAGAAAGGTCTGTCTTTGGGAGTAAAATGTTGAAGATTGAATATCCAGCCTCAAAGACTCATAGGAAACTACCCCTTGGACTAGGTTGGTGGTTTGAGGTTTACACTCACATTCACTGGGAGAACTAAAAAGACCCCAATTTACCACATTCAGGTCAAACTCGTCAGGTGAGAGAACCAAAGTACATCGTACTGAGGACCAGAAATTGTTTCATTAAGCATTACAATGTCGCATTCTAAGTCATGAGCAGTGTCCTAATGGGTAGGCCATTCAGTCTGGCAGCACTATCACAATGCTGGTGACTTCTTCTCTTTCTGGGCATTAAAAATGGAATGTGTAAAATCTGAGTTTTGTTTTATTTTGTTTTGGTTTTCATAAAACAGGTAATTGAGTGCTATTGATAAAGAAAGCCAAAATCAATATATCCTCCAAACCTGTCCAGGATATAAGGAGGCGACTAGGAAATTGGTGCAGAGAACATATATTTGGAAGAAAGGAAGGAGGGAGTAAAATCTCTGCAGGAGGAGGAATAAAAATTACCAAATTTTATTTGCTCTTGTTACCATTTGGCTCTCCTCTTCGAAATCTCTGGATTGTGCTTCATCATCAGAACTGCAGGGAGAAGGCACACAAATACAGTGAGATGTAACTCCAGTGCCCAATCTCAGGGGAGCTGTAAAGGAGTAGGACCCAACAGGACTAGAGCTATCCATCCCCGAGAATGCTGGATTTCCCTACTTGGCTGACCACCTTTCTATCTCCAACATCTCACATACTGCCTGACTGCTTTAGGGAATAAATAGAAGGCTTCACCACTGTTCTCTTCTTCAGCATTCTCACCCAGCCATGACTACTATTCCTATCCTGGGTTTGAAGTGAAAATGTAATTTCACAAATCAGTGCGAACTGCCATAGTTTGTGTTTAGTTAGAACAGCAGCATGGAAGTTTCCCTCCCTCTGTCCAAGCTAAAAGATGACCTCACAAGGCTCCTCCCCAGAATTCTT
Organism: Nyctereutes procyonoides; assembly: GCF_905146905.1. Taxonomy (NCBI): domain Eukaryota; kingdom Metazoa; phylum Chordata; class Mammalia; order Carnivora; family Canidae; genus Nyctereutes; species Nyctereutes procyonoides. Next base: position 4,752,453 of record NW_026575030.1, on the reverse strand, counting down.
CTATAATTTGATGTAGAGCCTTGTCCTAAAATGCACTTATCCTGCTTTATTATGAGTTAAAATTTTTCCATTACTAAAACAACAAAATGTAATGCAATGAAACCACTGTCCACATTGTGGTGTGTTTCCTTCCAGTCATTTTTTTTTCCAAAAATGCACTTATCCTTGACCCTGTAGATATTATAAATATTTTATTATCCATTACGCTGTTACTCTGATTCTTTTGGATGAAGGCTGTATTTGCATCGCCATGTCTTTCTTATATTTCGAGTCATTGGAGTTAGCATACTATAAGTAAAACAAAGACTTTGGAATCAGACAGGCAGGTTTAAATTCTGGCCTTAAGAAGTAAGGTGTGTGAGTCGGGCAACTAACTTAACCTCTCTCAGACTCAGTTTCCACATCTAAATAAGGTTATAGGAATACATATTTCATATGATTGTTTTGCATATCAATTGTAGGCAGTCCATGTGTACCTAGCTAGCTGCCTAATGCAGGGCAGACACAATAGGTATCATCCTTGCTGCTCATGTGTGGAGGATAGGGCCCAAATTGTTACACTTATTTGGGATTCTACTGATGAGCAGCATATATATGAAATTATCTATTAAGAGGTATTTGGTTGGATACTCAAGCATAGACAATTAGTTATTTCTTTATAAGAAGTTCTGTTAATTCATACTTAAATCTATATATCAAATAATAATTATTTTTTACCATGTCTTATAAAGGAATGTTTTGCTAATGCTATTCCTGTTCTTCTAGCTACTTTTTTTTCTTTTTTTTTTCTTCTAGCTATTTAACTGTATTTAAGATTGGTACCCAAAAAAAACTACAAATAATAATAAAAATCTCATTTTTACAAAACATGTTTTCAGAGGAGAATAATTTTCTTTAATAATCTTCCATCATTTGAGCCAGTGTTCATTGATTATTGAGTATGGTAGCGCTAGGCATTGGGGGGCAGATACAAAATATCTAGAAGACATCTTTGCAGAGAGACCTGATTAAAAAGCAAATAAGTGGCTTGGTTCACTTGTCTCCAAAATGGTCCTCAGCTGTCTTAAAGATTGCAATGCAGGTGCCTATAAGGAAAATAGCTCTGGCCTTGAAGTCAGGTAGGAAAACTTCACATTCCCCTTTACCACTTAAAGGTGGTCTTTCTCTAAGTAAGTCACCTGTGATTTCTGAGCAGCATGCCTCATCTGCAAAATGACGTTTCAATAATAGCCGACATGCCTAATAAAGTCCTCAGCATTAAGTAAGTACTTAGTTGTTGTTATTTTCACTTATTTTTCCTCATTTTCTTCTATTGATAACACCTACTTATAGAACTTTTTAAAGATTGAATAAGAAAACCTATTTAAATGCCATGAGTAACAGATCTTGGAATATAAGTACTCAGTGTTAGTTCACTTCCTTGATTTTTCTTTCTTAGATTTTAAATTTACTTATTTGAGAGAGAGTGCACATGCAGGAGCAGGAGCAGGATATGGGGCGGAGGCAGAGACAGAGGGAGAGGAACAAGCAGACTCTACACTGAGTGCTGAGCCCCTCAGGGGGCTCCGTCTCAGACCTCAAGATCATGACCTAAGCTGAAAACAATATTGAGACACTTAACCTAGTAAGCCACCCAGGTGACCCTGAGTCCCTTGATCTTTAAGTTCCTAAAGAGAAATGTCCCTGGTCAGTCTGTACTGTTAGGGGTTATCCATTAATATCACTTTTCATGTGTGAACTTATATTTACATGTTATTGAGAAAAGCATTAATGGATTGTACATTAGTTTCTGTATTGGAATTCAAAAGAAGCATGCACTGTACACTTACTTTTGTAGAGCTGATACTGGAATTCTTCAATAAAGCTCTTAGCTCTTCTGACTCTCGTAGCATTCTGAACATGTTTCAAAAGCTGTCTACATTGAAGAGTTTAATGAATGCATATTAAAAATATCTGATTGTCTACTGGTTTGATTAAATGGTATGTTTCTAACAGTTCGAGTGGTCAGGTGATGAAATTTCAAGTTTGCAAAATAATTTTTTCTATTAATCCTATAGTTCATAGTTATATTTAGAAATTTTCCCATTTGCCAAATGGCATCCAGTGAACGGATTTTGATTCACAGAAGTCCTGCTGACCAGAGTAATACCAGAGCAGTCATTAATTATGGACGAATCTGTACAAGCTTCATCTTTGGTCTATTTGTTTCAACTCTATGGTCATTTGTTTTGGTTTCTGCATTTATCCCATGTTTGTTTCTTCCTAATTACTGCTAGATAGAATAGGTCATTACAAATGAGAGACTAGTGTATTAATGAAGTTAGAGGACCTACTGGTATGACAGGCCCTGGGAAGACAGATTTGAGTGAGATAGTTCCTCACCTGAGGGAGCTGCTAGGCTTTTCTCTGCCAGGAGTTGATGTTGCCCCTTTTATTAACCTAGGGAACCCTTATGCATCCTAATTTAGGTTGGGCCTTCTCGCATACTCACATTTCTAATGTAGAATCAAGCATACAATGGTAATAAAAAACATTACTCCATATACCAAAGGTATAGGGGATGGTACCTAATTAAATATTACAGGCTCACCTGTACTATTAAATATTACTGAACCCACCAAGTGCTTGAACATGAATTCCAGCCCCAGGCAGTCAGTTAGGCAATCTCCCATTGTAAATGCATGTGACTGCTGCATACTTTTTTCCTGGCATATGCTCTTGTCTAGCAGGATCTTGGATTTCTGGTTTTATAGGACTTAGCTTTGGTCCCAGCATTATGAAAGGCCTTTTTAGTGATCCTGCTCCCCATCTTTGGCTTATCAAATGGTGATTTTTGAGATTCCTTTTCTGTTTGGATTTTGAAATCCCTTATAAATCCTGGAATAAAATTCCCTTTTCCCAAACTTAGCCCATGAATTCTAACTAGATAAGTCGGTCTCCCAACTCCCTTTTAGAAGAAGTAGGTTTAGGAAAAGAAAGTCAATTGAGCATGGAGAATTCAGCAATGAGAGACAGTTATGCCTGAGCAGAGTTTTCAGGTATAAGTCAAAGATGTAAAAGATGAGGATGTCGCAGAGATATGAATAAACCACACCTAAATTAGTCGGGCAAGTTGTGGAGTTTAAGCATTACTAGCTAAAGGCTAAGATCGAAAATTTTAAGAACAATTTGCAGTCATGTTTTTGACCTGGAATCTATTTGAACTGTTGCTTTATTTTCATTTATACATGGCTGTTAGAAGGAAATGTTGCCTGAGGAACCACGTTTCATTTGGATTATTTCCCTTCCTGTCCCTTTCACATTGCTGCAACCTCAGGAGACCTTCCGTGCCTTTTGTGGACCTGCAGGGAGAAACCCATTGAGCTGACTACAGTTTGAGGAAGGAACCTTCCTCACTCTGGAGGAAGTGAGAAGGATTAATTAGAAAGAGCCCTGCAGGTGAAAAACAAGACAATCTAGTAGGGGGGCAGTTATTACAGTGCAAGTAGGAAATCATGAAGAAATGCTGAACTAAGTCAGTAACAGTATCATAGAAGAGAGAGGATAGAAATGAGTTATTAAGACACTGAAATCGGCAGAACTCAGAGATAATTGGGTATGGAGGGCAAAGGGAAGGAGCAATTGAGAAAGGCATTTCATTCTACCAGCCCAGCGAAGACATACAGAGTAGAATGAGGGAAGAGAAAGTAAGTTCAGTTGGGGGCATGCTGACAAGGAGAGGTATCTAACATGTAAAGAGAGACATGAGGCTGGAGCTCGGGAGAGAAAGTACAGCCACACATGAAAGCAGCTGGTAACACCGAACTTGGTAGCTGAAATCTTGAGAGTAGGTAACATTACTTACACAAACTATGAGAGAGATAAAAGGAAAGAGTGAGGATGGGGGTGTCTGGAGACAATATATCTCATAAAAAAGCAGAGGTAGGGAAATGAAAAATTAAAGATCTGAGTCTTTGTAGAATCAGAACAGGATTAGGCCATAGAAGCTGAGGGAAAAGAGAGATATAAGGAGAAAGGCATCAACTGAAGTTTGGAAAATGTTCATTGTGTCCAGCAATTTAAGATAATTGTGACTTTAAGAAGTTTTGGGAGACTGATAGAGCAGGCAATGAGCCCAAGAATGCCTAGACAGTGGAGTAGGGTATCTTGAGTATCTTGAAAGAGAAAGGAATTCTATCTGCATCAGCAAGCTATGGAAAAGGCAAATGTAAAGAAAAAAAAACAATTTTTTTGGAGTGGTAATGGAATATATGCATGGATAAAAAGGCTTTGATTGGGCAAGGAGATAAATTGTGAAGGTGGTTTGGAGAGTTCCAAGCAAGCTGACTCACTGAAAGAAGAAAGGAGAAAAGCTGAAGAAATCTCCTTGGATAACAGGGCCAGGTGAAAGGGGGGGCAACACAGTAAGCCATGTGCATGAGACCACAGAGGAAATCCAGAAGAGAAATAGAGCAAAACTACACAAACTTTAATGAGCGTATCACCATGGGATTTTCAAATGCATATTCGGATTCACTGTGTCTGGGGTTGGACCTATGATTCTGTATTTCTTTTTTTTTTTTTTTATTCTGTATTTCAAACAAGCCCTCAGGTAATACCCGAGCTACTGGTTCTCTGACCACCCTTTGAGAGAGATAAGGACATAGAGGAAAGTGCATGAGTAAGGCACATGGGTTTTGAGTGTAGTCAACATAAATGCAAAATAAGGACCTAGTTTGACAAGTCACAAAACATGGCAAAGAGGAACAACAAGAATGCATTTTACAAGTAGTTCATGTATTTATTAAGAATGTACCAAATTCTTGGGACGCCTGGATGGCTCATCGGTTCAACCTTCAGCTCAGGATGTGATCCCAGACTCTGGGATCGAGTCCTGCATCAGACTCCCTGCGAGGAGCCTGCTTCTCCCTCTGCCTATGTCTCTGCCTCTCTCTCTATGTATCTCTCATGAATAAGTAAATAAAATATTTTTTTAAAAAATGTACCAAATTCTTATTTAATCTGTGTATGTCTCTCCTTTGTCGAAAATGACACAAGGCACATTAGGTCCAGCCTCTGAGTTTAAGGATATCTTAATATGTACAAGAAAACATAAAGAAAACGCTAGTAATTAAAAAAAAAGAAAATGCTAGCAATTAAAACATATATATAAAATTTTCAGAAATAAACAATGGGCAACACTTGTTAGGGATGGTAGCTAGACAGCTCAAATATTTCTTTGGATTATTTTTTTTGGATGCAGACATCACAAAATTTTTCAACTAACCATTAATTTTGAAGTTGAATACATATTGAGTGAATTATCATCCACCTTCCCCAGATTCAAGTTTAAAAGAAGACATGACAGATGTAAAGTTTTCATCAATTTGAGAATAGTAGAAGGAAAAAGGAGGCTGCCCCTTGAATCTAAGCGATCCTATCTCTTTAAGCCTTTTTCACAGTGGAGAGCTACATGAGCCCTGAGTCTGAAATCATTTGGTTCAGACAGAAGAGACATGACAAGGAACAAATGTCATGAAGAGAAGAAACAATGTTAGATGTTGAGAAATTACCTAGTGCTCTTTTAGGCATTTCTTCCTGTTTACTGTATTGCACCCCCCCCCTTTTTGCTGCTACTCCATCATGTTAGCCTATGGATAACACATTGCTTGTGCTATTCTTACCTCCATCACACATGGTGTGCTTATAGCTGTTCAGAACATTGGAGCAGCACAAAAAGATTGGTAAGAGAAAGTTCAGTGCCTTTAGAAACTTGCTAGCTGCTTTAGAAGAAAGGGTTAAATATAAAACTACATTATGAAGTAGCATTGGCCAAAAGTCCTTTGCAGAGTAGTGTTCCATGAAATTCCACTAGAAATGTGGACTAAAAGAGAGTTTGATGCTGATAAGAGTTTGTAAAATACCATAGATGAAAATTTCTAAAGATTCTCAGAATTATGGCAGTAAATTAGTCTGTTCTAAAGTTTCTAAAGTTATTTGTTTTTTTTTAAACCACTGTACTATTTTATATCGTAAACACTATTACTAATTTAAGGACCTAGTATTCTTCAGAGGACAAATAAGGGACTATTATTGCAAAGATTCAAATCCTTGCTACAGTCAGTGCAATTGCTATTAGGGAAGCCAGTGATCATTTCAGAAATCAGGGACCACTTTAATGAGGAGTTGGAACTGACACCGAATGATGTGAGTAGTTTGAGCATTCACAAAATAAGATATTCTGGATTTGGATGGAAGCTGAGAGGGTTAACGGAATAAATAAAAATGTTGAGGAGGAAACAGTTCAGGGTTCAGGTGTGTTTAAACCACAATGAGAAAATCAATATGCCTGGAGAGGAGGGTTTTGATTGAGTGAAAATCAATTTGGCAAGGCTGATTATAAAGACCCTTGCATTTTTGGGTTAGGTTCTATGAAGATTGAACTATGCATTAATTGCATCCAGAGGGGAATATTTAGGGAATATGTCTTTAGCATTCTGACCAAACCATTTCTTTCATTCTTTAAAAACTTCATTGTTGCTTCTGGTTTTAAAAATAACTCAAGCACATGGTGGAAATCTTATAAAAAAAAAAGTAAACAAAAGAAAGTTAAAATCACTCATAAATGCAATGACCAGATAATGCAGTTGACATTGGGAATATCCTTTGCCAATTTTTCCTAAGCATACACATGTTCACACACTCATTTTTGAAAAGTCAGCTCACTCCATGTCATAGTGGCTAAAAACTAAACTCCTAAGAGGTAAGAAAGTTAATATAAATGTGTGTAGCAGGCTAGAGAGGGTGAGGTGTTGAAGATGCAGTCTTTCACACAGACACATTACAAATTAAATACATGGAATGTTCTTTGCCTTCCACAAGGAAATATACTATTTCATCCCACTACACCCTTGCACTATGTTTTATTTCAAACATATAGCCATATCTGGGTCCATTTTTAATGTAACTACACTTCGTGGATACAGGTATAAAAAATTTATTTTGTCAACTCTAATGTTAGAAAAACAATAGATAAATGGTGCTGGACTCTAAGCCTCAGTGTGTGGGAGGCTGAGAGAGGGGAAAGAGCACTGACTGAGGGTGCGGCCACCACTCAGCAGCAGCTAGTTACTGCTGCCAACCAGGACTGAAAATAAAAGTTGGCAGATCCTCATAGTTTTCAAGAGAAGACAGAAATCCAGTACTTATGTGTTACTATCTGACTTTTTTAAAATAGGAATTAATCCTTTTAACAAGAGCATCAGAATTCAAGAGTGAAACAAAACACATACTAGACCCTACAGTTGGCACCTTGTGCTTATACATACCCACAAAACAAAACAAGACAAGAACAATGAAACTTCCTGGTTCTTTACAGTTAAGAAATGATACTATCATGCATCCTTTATTGTAGGAAATCTTTTTGTTTGTTTTGTTGTTTAATTTTATTTATATTCAATTGGCCAATATAACATAGCTAGTATAACAGCTAGTCTGCCAGGAAATCTTGAATGGGTAATGGACATTTCTACTTACTAGGCTTGTCCATCCTTAGATGATGTGACCTGATATATTATTTACTTTTGTATTAGCATATTATGAATCTTTCATTGTAAAAAAGACTCATTTGGAAAGTCTGTAGCATTTTAAAAATATGCTTACTGAATGTATATTTTGTTGATTTGAATAGGTATTTGCCCACTGGAGGAAGATCTATTCCCAAATGCCACTTAGGTTATTTTCAAGAACTCCCTACTGAATGTTGATGCAGCTGTGTGCCTTTGCAGAAATGGAAACAAAGCCGGCTGTGTCGAACCTTGGAATCACGGTGAGTAATTAGCACAAAGTCTGTAATCAGGGAAAGGTTAGGTTAGGAAAAGAGGAATATAAATGTCTGTGACACACAAAAAGGAACAAGAGAGAGATCATCTGAACAAGAACAACAAGAGCAAAAAGAACTCTTGAACTTATAACGTAAAAAAAAAAAACTAGTTTTAATATATTTATTCACCTTATCTCCTCACTTTAATCATAAATTTTTCTCTTACTTGGAAAATCCTAGCCAGGTGATACTATGCTTTTATCTACTTGTATCATTAGTATTGCTTTTAAATAAATATGTTCCAACTACTCCAGGTTGACAACAAGAGAGCTTTCAGAGTCAACCAAGATTGCCTAAGCATAGAAAACACAAAATAACTTGAAATAAATAAAGTACTATCTAATTTTTATCAATAGCAAGGATGGTGTAAACTACAATAAAATGTTATGAATGGAAATAGTCAACAAATGAAGTTGTTTCCACAAAAACTTGTACTTGGTCTATTGTGAAAATATAGGTACAATTCCAATTATGAAACAGGTCTCTTACTTAACCTAATATTATGGCTTCTTAAAAATCTAACTGAAATATTTTTGAAATCAAACTATGGATCTGATAGGGTTCACTATTTAAAGAAATAAAGAAATGAAGTAATTTAAAAATTGTACATGGACTTCTAGTTTTTCTGATTCCCAGGTTTGTACTATATGTGTTTGGTTTTCCTCAAATTAGAAATGTCATTTCTTTTCCACATTGGAAAATAGAAAAGGTTAGGTTTTAAGGTGCCTGCCAAGATCCAAATTTCTGGTCCTTATTTTGTCTTTTTCTATTTAGAATTAGTTTGAAAACTCTTTAACAATACCTCTCGCAATTTATATTGCATGCACAGGGATGATGTTAATCAGGTGAGAAATACTTGTTTATGGTTCCAAGATTTTTTTTTATCCTAGTATTACTCATATTGTTACTTCTACCACTTGAATTTTGGACCCTTAGATGACCACTTTTAGCAATGTAAAACTTTATAAATTGGCTAACTAACCTTCACTAATGTCCATGTTAATGTTTGGGATTCCTTCCACAGTGACAGTGAATAGGAAAGCAGTTGAACTTTTGACAGTTGGAAATTGGAGAGTGCCTTTTTATATTGCTGCATGGACTTGGTGGGTTTCTCTAAAGTGGGGAATAAGAATAGGTTATTTCTAAATTGTCCCTGGTTCTCTTCCTGGTAAGAAGATATAGGATGAAGCCCCTCGTAAGTCAAAGAACAGAATCAGAGTAACTCTACAGTTATTTTTCTAATCCATCGGTTGATTAATTGCTTTAATAAGAGTTTGCTAAACAACACCTAGATGTCAGGTACTGTTTTAGACACCAGTGATGCAATAATTAACAAACAGACATTGCTCATTTGTCACTACAAACTTAATGTAATAAGACTTACGTGATGGGAAGGAACAAAAACATATAATTACATAAGTAATTAATTAGCTATAATTCTAGGTCTTATGAAACTACACCTAAAAGAAGATTTTGTCTAATTTTGAGTAGTCAAATAATAATGTCACATAATAAATGCTCCTAAGGAAGTGCTCTTTATGATGGGTTCTGAAATAACACCAGGAATTAAGGAAAGATGTGAGATGGTCCAGCCCAGGAAAAGTGGAAGGAAGCTGCCTATGTGAAGGCTTAAACCAAAATGAGTCCTATATGTCTAAGAATTTGAATTAAGCCGGTGGTTCTAGAAATCAGATAATAAGTACATGAATGGCAAAGATATGGTTAGAGAGGTGTGTAGGGGTCAATCAACAAGTTCACTTAAAGCAGTTTTAACCTCTTTACTTATTTTATGTTAGAAACAGATGGAAATTAGTTTGAAGGAGTAAATAGTTTAGATAAGACATGGTGTTGGTTCATACTATTGCAATAGAAATAGACTAGAGAGAAGCAGAAAGACTTGAGATATGTGGGAGATAGAATGAGCAGAAATTGGTGGTTGATTGGATGTAGTAGGTGAGAAAGAGAAAGGAACAAAGGGGTCACATCCAGGTTTGGGGTTGAGCAACTGGCTGGATGGTAGTGCCATTTATCAAAATTAGAATCTATCCTAGAGAAGGGATGGGTTTAGGTAAAGAAGGCTTTGCTAAGGCAAAAGTTACTGTCGTGTAAAAACATCCGTGAAAAGCCACCCTAGGGATGCTTCCATTTGGCAATTTTGTTTTACATAGCATTTCAAGGTTTTCTCTTTCCTCCATGTTCTTCATCCTCTCCCCAACATGATTACCCTAAAGATGTTTGAGGCAATTGATAAATATATCAAAAAGAACCGAAAGAGAAAAAGCACATTATTTTACCCCTCTCTTAAGCTCCCCTGTGTAATCATACCTATTTTTTTCATACCTCTGCAAAATTTTTAACAAAATCAGCTCAATCCTCCTCATATTCCTTTTCGTCATATGTAAGCTTACAAAATCTCTTTAGAAAATTGTGCACAAGTCAGTGCTCCAAAAGTATGAAAAATATATGGACACACTTTAAAAAAGTTTTATAAAAATAATATAATAAAGAATTTTATTTTTATAAAAAATAAATCTTTTTACTTTAATAAAAAGATTTTATTTATCTATTCATGAGAGACCCACAGAGAGAGGCAGAGACAGAGGCAGAGGGAGAGGGAGAAGCAGGCTCCATGCAGGGAGCCCGATGTGGGACTTGATCCCGGGATCATAGGATCACGACCCCAGCCGAAGGCAGATGCTCAACCCCTGAGCCACCCAGGCAACCCTGGAAACACTTTTAAATATAAATACTAGCAATTATTTTCAGGCAATTCACATTCAAACATGGAACTCACTGGCACACAAAAGAAAAGACTGGCTATGGAAATTGCTATTTTGATTTTCCACTTGTGTGGTAGCAGGCAGTGAATTTCCAGTCTCTGTAATTCCCTTTTTATTATTTTCAATGAAAAAAGTTCACATCATTTGACTTGGCATACCTTGTAAATAAACCAAATAATTGGCTGTCATGACCAGAATCAATCAAGCAATCACCAAATATGGACAGAGTGCCTACCAGGGCAAAGTCAATACACTGGGAAGAGTAAAGAGCTACAAGGAAGTATACAAGTTTTTCTCACAGAACTTCCTGTCTAGCTGGTGGGACAAGATCTGAACATATTTTTGAGAGGTGATTTTTACATAAGTGAATACAAGGAGAAATAAATAAAAAAATACAGCAAGTAAGAACAGATTCATTGTACCACGTATATGTTCTACTAGTTCCAAGAAAAGAGAAATTTTTGTGCATTGAAAATTTGGTCAATATTTATGGAAGATAAATGTTTTGAGCTTGGTGTTGCTATATATAGATTTTAGCCAGAAAGAGAGGAAATGAAAGAAAAGGATGATATGATACAATATTCCAATTACAAGCAGCTCAAGAGTAAATTGTGGTGTTGTCGGGGATGTATCAACAGGATTAAAAGCTAGAGAATTTGTGTTTTAACCAAATTTAACTATATATATATATATATATATATATATATATATATATATGCAAAAGCAGTAACCTCTGGACCTCCATTTTCTCACTTTTAAAATGAGGGAATTACATTAAGTGTTCTCTACAGAGTCTCTGAAATTTAACATTAGTTTGTATTATAATGAAAAAGTTTTTCTTATTTGTCCAGCATTATAGGAAATCAACAAAAGGCAGAGTTTTTGGAAATAGGCAGATTATAGTTGAAATCTGACAGGCCAGGATGCAAATATTGGCAGATCCATTTGGTATCTAGGAAACTTGGAGAAGATGCTTAACCCTGATGTGCCTTTATTCTTCATTGATCAACTGATAGATGGTATAGATATAAATATAGATATTAACATAGGTAGTCTTTTGAATAATGAAAATAATATGTAACACTGCTGTATTACACAGCTGGTTGTGAAGGAGGCACTGAAAAAATTTTGGTTATATCCTTTGGTATCCATGGATGAAAACTTAAATTGCAGTCATGAGATCCAACTTCAAATCTCTGCTAAGCAATAGACTGAGGGTCTGAAACTAAAAGGGACTTGAACATGATCCTAGTTTACATATATCTCAGTACCACTCAATGTTTTAGAGGAAAACAAAAGATCAAGATATATATGGGGCAATATGAATTGTTTAGAATGCAGCAGTTGACGAAGCTAAACAGCTGGAGAATGCTGTAGTTATCCTATTTCACAGTATTTTTTTCTTTTAACTAGACTTATTTTCCCCTCACACTATTCCCATCTGATGCTTGTGATAACTTACAATTTCTCTTCAGTGTGCTTTGAGATTCTTGGATACTGTTTAGGCTGCACAACATTTCCACTCCACTGTGCTAATTAACATCACAATGAATAATTATCAGCAGTTTTACAATTGTCTCTAGCATACTGTTTTTATTTTATTATTTTTATAGATTATGAGGAGAGCAACATAAAACACACCACCAGTTTTCACGCCAAGAATACTTCATCTAACTAAGAAATGCCATGCAGTACATTTCAAAAATAAATGCCACTCATAAACACGGTATTCTAATGCATATTGAAGTTTCATGTACTAAAGATTGGAGTAGCTATCGGTAGTCAATGAATAATGGATAGGAATGATTAATGACTTTGTGAGATAAGGGATAATTAGATTTGGCATGTGCATCCACCATTTAAGCAAATTGGTATGTGGAATGTGTAGTTGAAAGAGATACAGACAAATGACATTAAGCTTCAATGATTCAAATGGGTCTCCTGAGAATGGATGATCCAAATTCTTTTCTAATTTTCCTCCAACAACACAACACAACCATAAAGGTAACAATGGATCTTATTTTTATGCTAGCAATGGTTGCCTCAGCAACAGAGTGACAGACTCTGAAGCCCAGACAAGCGTCTTCACACTCTTCTGCCTTCAGGTCATTCACCCTTCTTTTCCCACATCTCTGTCATTTATTCAGATAATGCTCTATAGTCCTACTACCTCTGGACACAGTGATGTTGGGGAACAATAAGAGCTCTTGGCAAAACTGTGAAGAAGGAAGAGTTTTCTATAACATCTCCTGCCAATTCCCCATCTCACCTCCTCAGTGCATGCTCACAGCCATACACATAGGCAACTGCATTTGTAACTGTTTGTATGGTACCCTATGGCTACTCACCTCTTCTCAAAGTTGTACACTAATAAGGATTACCCTTTGCAGGTAATGGGAAGTTTTGGATGCTCTTTAGTCTTAACAAACCATTTATGTCCCACTTCCCTTGTTTGAATTTTCTAGTTAAATCAAGGAATTAATCCATGCCAATGTGCTAATGCTACATTTCTAAATCTCAAAGTAGAAAGACACTGGCATGCCCTAATCAAGAGAGAGGCATGCCAAAGTAATTTGTTACTAATATTAGATAAAATGCAAAAATTGTATGAAGGATATTTTATTTAAATTAGACTTTCTTCAAGGTTATCAGTATAAAAAATACTCACTTGTATTGAAATATGCTTTATTTTCTCCTAGCAGAATTGAAATGAGGGAGTAAAATTAAAATTCAGTAACCTGAGTGGGTTGGGGAGTGAAGGTGGGTGTGGTGGTTGGTGGCACATAAAGAAGGTCTAAATTGTAAGTATAAATTTTTAAAAAAATGTTGATGGAAGCTATTTGATAAATGAGCTTATTCTTTTTTGGGGGAGGGGCAAAAGAAGAGGGGGAGAGAGAGAAAGAGAGAGAGAGAGAATCCCAAGCTGGCTCCACATCCAGTGTGGAGCCCAATGCAGGGCTCAGTCTCACTACCCCAAGATCATGACTTGAGCTGAAATCAAGAGTTGGACACTCAGCTGAACTGAGCCACCCAGGCACCCCATAAATAGGTTTACTCTTAATAAATATTTATAACTTTAGATGGATTCATGTAGACATAAGAAAACAAATGAATGGATACTATTAGGAATTAGGATGAGGTATTCATTAAATCAAATGCCTGCATATCATACTTTCTTTTGTCTGTGTTTTTAGAAGAGTAATACACAAAAGAAATAATCATGACCAGGAACCTAGACATTATTATGTGCTGTACAAAAAAGCTTGATACCTCATACATAGCTCTGGTAGAGTCTAGTTTCTAGTAGCCTACGTGGGACCTTATATGTTGCCAAAAATCTTTACCTTAGGGATTTATCACCGTCAGACCAGTCACATAAATTAAAAAAGTAGAGACAAGAAGAAGCTTATGATGGCCAATTCCCTTGGTGAGCTCTTCCACCTACAAATAAACCTCAAGGAAGATAGAAAAGAGATGGAAAAAGAATAGAGATAGAGAAAATGGATGCATATGATTTAATGCACACTCAACATTAATGAGAATGACTTCATTATTGTTTGATGGCTGACTAATCAGATCAGAAATGTCTTCATTGGGCCAAGGTGTGGGACTGGGGATGAGAAGTAAAGCTAGGATGGTTGTGGGAAGAAAAGAGTAGAAAACATGACAAAAATATATACCTTATGAAGATACTTAAAATAATGAGAATTTGAGACTAATAAAGGAGATATTTGGGAACAGAAGAACCATTTAGGACTTTCAGATTAAACACATACACACACAATATGTGTGTGTATAAACATAAATATAAACACATGTATTTGAAAAAAATGTATGTATTTGTATATATACAAATATATATGTCATATATAACATAACATGTAAAAAATAAAACAAAACATAAATATAGCACAATATAAAATATATAACATATATTAACTATTATATATAATATAGAAATTTATAAGTAAATAAATATGATATTTAAGTATATCATACATTAAATATACATTATATATGATACATATGATTATATGTAGATACATATGATTCTATCTAGCCTAGCCCATAGTGATACACACATACACACACCCCTGCATATTTAATAGTCACTTAAAGAAAAAGACATATCTATATGCAGGGTAATCTGTGAAAACAACCTATAGTAATCAAACTAGTTGTTTTTGTTCATGAACTAATGAATCATGAGTCACCAAATGTGAGCAAAATATTAAAGAAAATATCAGTGTAGGGAAACATACAGCTGCCTAGGCAGAAATAGAAATGATATAGAGAAGAAAACACCATCTACAGGATAGATTTAGTGTATTCAGAGGAAAACAAGCATTTATGGCACTTATACAAGAGACTGCTGTCAAGGAAAAAGAGAGTATTAAAGAACAAGTACCTAGATAATTTTTAAAGTCAACTTATAGAATGGAAAGTAAGATGAACAAAGCTAAGGATATAGTTGTTGATCTGAAAAAGAAAAATTGACAGAATGGTCCAGAAGACAAAAAGAGAAAAAGACAAAGGGAAAGATAATAAAAGGGAGATTCTTCCCAAGGAGGAAAGACCCAAGACTCTAGATCTCATTGAATAGGAGTCCTAGATGAAAAGAGCTGAGGGACAGCTGGGTGGCTCAGTGGTTAGGTGTCTGCCTTCGGCTCTGGTCGTGATTCTGAGGTCTGGGCTCGAGTCCCGCATCGGGCTCCCTGCACGGAGCCTGCTCTCCCTCTGCCTGTGCCTCTGCCTCTCTCTAGATAGAGAAATAAAATCTTAAAAGAGCTGAGATGATGAATGGAAAGAAATAATGGAATAAATAATAAAATAAAGATTATCTTAGGTAAAGAAAGACATTCATATCACAGACACATAGAAATGCTAATTAGAATGAAAAAGACCCATACCATATGATTTACATAACTTCACAGGATAAAGAGAAATTCCATGACCTTTCATAAAGAGAAAAAAAGTTTTGACGTACTGCAAGAATCTGTTGGCTGACTGATTTCTCATAAGAACACTACTGCTAAAAGGATAATAAAGATGCAATCTGAGGAAAAGTGAATCTACTCAAATTCTCAGTGAAGTACAAAGAAAAAAAATCCAATGTTTCAAATGTTCAAGGACCTCATATTGAAAATGACTCCTTGCAATTTTATTGGATCCCACTGTGGGCTTCCCAGATTCCCTCCCTGGCTATTTCAGGGTCTGAGCATGCATTTCCCCAGCTGCTGGATTGCTGACAGTAGCTCGCCTCCTCCCCACCGGCCACCCCAATATTGTCCCAATATCATGCCTCCTCAGTGCAACTCACCCCCAGTGCCTACACTCTTGTCCTAAGTTGGCACAATTCTGAAGGAATATCTCTGGCCAAGAAATCCTCGTGAGATCATGTGAGACATTGTTATGACTACTTCAGCTCAGCTTTTCCTTTTACCTCAATTCTGCTGCTTTTTTCAATTCATTCTCCTTCCAATCCATCCTGCACCAGGCTGATCTTAGGAGCAAGACTCAATCAATTCAATTTCCTGAACACAAATCTCTGTCTCAGAGTCTGCTACCTGGGGAAACTTAACTGCAACAGGAAACTACAGAGAAAAAAAAAAGTATTCAAGAAGAAAATGACAAGATAATTATGCATTAGTGGTCTCTGAAATTTTATATATTTACACACACACATACATAAAGTAAGCTCAAAAGAAAGGAGAAGTCACTAGATACAGATGTTTAGGATATTCTCCTTTGTGCATTAAAATTTCAGTATCATAAGATTACATTTCTTTCTTTACAGTTTTAATTTCAGCATTTGGGTTACATATTTCTACAATTTACTATATTTACATAATTTAATAACTATAAATTGTTTTCATTTTCCTTTTCTGTTTGGACTTAACCCATAGTAAAACTGGAATACAAATAGTTGCACTGCAGATGTGAAATTTATAAACTTAGAAATTTTAAAATAATAGTATAAGCAATAAACTTTAGGTGACAAGGGAGAAAAGAACACAGAGTTGGGTAAGTTACTATATGACTAATTTTCAAAGACTGGAATCAAATAATACTGTCAAATATTAGTAAATCATGAAAAAATAAAAATATTTATTCTAAGCATATGAAGGATAGTACCCAAAGAAATAAAATTCAGAAACTATGAAAAGAAATTAGCCAGAGAAGAAATGGGTAGGACTGTAGAAAGAATTTTACACTCTTTTTTTTTTTTAAGATTTTATTTATTTATTCATGAGAAACAGAGAGAAAGAGGCAGAGGGAGAAGCAGGCTCCGTGCAGGAAGCCCAACATGGGACTCGATCTTGGGACTCCAGGATCACACACCCTGGACTGAAGCTGGAGCTAAACCACTGAGTCACCAGGGCTGCCCAATTTTACCCTCTTAATTTGAGACTCATCCATACAGATGTTTAGAAATTCTGTAGATAGTTCTTTAATTTAAAATATAACTTTAAGAAAGTTAAAGGGCACCCATATCAACAAAAGACTAGGTAAGTAAGTTACAGTGAAATAAATTTTAATAGTCACTTATGTCCCTCATTTTAGATAATGCTCATACCCTCTGAAAGTGCTTTCACATGTTGTTGAAGTAAAAATCATTTATTGATCACTTCTTCTGGGCAAGCCATTGCTTTCTCTATTAAGTCATTTGTTTTCATTCCTGAAACAGGTAAGGGAAAATGTCTTTCGTCCTTTTGACAGTTAAGAAAAATAAAACAGAGAGTAAGTTGCTTTGCCTAAGGTCATCAAACTCATCCTTGTGGTACAAAAGCTCTGAGCCCTGTCCTCCCAAACTCAAACCCAGTTTCTTGTGGCTGGCCTCTCATTCCATTAATGGAAAATGAATGATAGCCAAAGGAGTTAATCCAGAAGAGCCAATGTGAGAAATGGATAAAAGTCAATAGAGGGAGAATTGGGAAATGCATAGGCAAATAATAATAAACTTTAGGGTTTTTTTAAAGTTTTTTTTTAAGTTATACATGTACATATATATGATTGTATAAAACATATATATATGTATATATATATATATATATATATATATATATATATATATATATATTAGGTAGGAGAGGGAGAAGCAGGCTCCATGCAAGAAGCTCAATGTGGGACTCGATACCAGGACTCCAGGATCACGATCAGAGCCAAAGGCAGATGCTCAACTACTGAGCCACCCAGGTGTCCCAGCAAATAATATTTTATATCTGACTTTTATTTCCCAGGCACTGTGGTAGGTGTTTTACAGATTTTATTTCTTTAGCCCTCACAATCCTTAGGAAATAAATAGTATTGTCTCTAGTTAATATGTAAGGAAATCCAGGCCCAAACTAGCTACTTATGATAGTTTACTCAGCCAAAAAAAAAAAAAAAGGCAACAAACTATCCAGTTCTTTAACTTGTGTTCTTTTACCCTAAGCAAAGTTTCTCTCTACCTCCATGTTATTGACTATTTGGACTGGATAATTATTTCTTGTGGGGATGTTAAACAGCTTCTACACACCGGATGCCAGTAGCATCCCCATCTCCATTTGCGACAACCAAAAATATTTCCAGATGTCCCAGGGCGCAGGATGAAGGGATCAATCTCAGATGAGAATCACTGTCCTAGGTATATGGATTATCTTCTTGAGCTTTATTATATTGCAGACTATCCCCCCAGTGGATTTTAGTTCCTAGCACTTGGATTCTCTTTAGTTCTCTCTTTGTATCTTTCTGTGAAATTCTTATTGACCATGTTGAATTTTATCTGGGCCATGTGAGTCTGGAAGGCAGCCATGGTCAGGCAATCCCTCCACCTGTTTGTGTTCAGGGAAGGACTTAACTGCAAGGAACCACCATTCTGCATTTGACTTAGAGAAAATAACAGACATTCCACGTGTTCACCTCTGACAAGGCCTGAAGTGGACCCTCCAAATTCCCATTCTTTGTCTGATGAATGATTAGATGAACTGTTTTGTCCCCACTGATAAATCAGAACAAAATGCTTGTAACCAAATTGATTGTTTCTCTCCTCCCAGGCCTCCAGACTTTGATCTACTCTTAGTCTGAGCCTACCTATATCCTCTCTTTAAGATCCCCACCCTGAGAATAGACATACCTCCGAACAAAACGTTCTCCCATCTACTCTCTCACTTATCTTACCCCTGCTCCTTCACTTCCTCAAACTTCATCTTTTTGTAGCTTTGTTTAATTCTCTTTACCAAGAAAAGAGCTTTTCTGGCTAATGTTTGAGAAGCTGGTCATCTCTTGGTTAGATGTTCTTATGCAAAAGTCCCTTCCTGCTATTACAATAATTCATCCCTCCACTCCATCGTAATATGTTTGTTTGTTTGTTTTTTCAAATAAAGTGTTTCTTTATCTGGATCCAGATTTGTTTTTTTTTATTTGACATTATGATAACACAGAGAAACAAACAAACAACAACAAAAAAATAATGCCAATGACAAAGATGTCATTTAGGACAGAATCAAAATCCTGCATTTAACCTAAAATACAATTTTAATTCAAAAAGAAAAGTATGTGGAATATACATTGTAAATACATAGCTGAGTAATAATAATAATGATGATGATGAGAAGAAAGAAAAGATGAAGAAGAAGAAGAAGAGAAGAAGAAGAAGAAGAAGAAGAAGAGAAGAAGAAGAAGAAGAAGAAGAAGAAAAAGATATTTCATTCCATGACCTCAAAAGTTGCTTATATTCACAGCCTTCTAAGTCGGCTTGTTTGGAACCCTCAGGCTGGAAGCAAGAATAAAAAGCTGCTCAAGAACTAACATCTATGCATTTGTCAGCGTAGGACACAATTGACATGTCAGCTGAGTATTAAAATGGTCAGGGCAAAGCTAGCTGTAGTGAGTGACTCTAAATGAGAAAACAGTGTGATGAGATTCATTGCCTGAGGCATAGAACCTTTGCTTAAACTGCCTCCCAAAGGTCTGGATTGATGAGAAGCCAACTTGTCTCCCAGAGCAGTCTCGGTGACTAAGAAATGGCTCACCACTGACAAGGTTAGTTCAAGGGAGCAAAGGTGGAACAGAAATAAAGCCAAAACTTGATCTGCCATGGAGAGATTACCTTTTGCAGCCATGTCAGATGTGTTTCTTCCATTCTGAAACCACTTTAATTTATTCTGTAATTTAACAGGAAGCAGAACCCATGGGGAGTGGGGATGAGGAAGGGAGAAATGGGGGAGCAAAACTAGTTCCACCAGTAGCTGAATTTTGTCTACAATAATTTTCTAGCCATTTCATTTGCCTGTTCTGCTAATTATTGCTTTCAAAAATTATTGCTTCTCAACCCAAATTTTGGATGTGGGTCCAACTCTTTTATTTTTTTATTTCCTAGGACTGATACTTTAGAGGAGAATTTTCTCTTGCTGTTTTAACATAAAAATACCATTAATGACATTAATTCAGGTTTTTTCCACCTAGCTAGAAATAAGAAAAATGGATGAAGAGGTGTCACTCCTGATAGAAGAGGGATTGTCTCGGTTCCTTGAATTAACCTATCAACCAGTCTTCTAAGTCTCTTGTCTCCATTTCTCAACCTTACACCCACCTTCTCTTCCACTGATGAGTGGCCACACTATCATTGTCATTGGGATTTTTGGACCAACACTGGCCACAATCTCAAGAGTATTCAGAAATCTAAAAACAAATAAATTAATATGAAAAAAGTAAAGCTAACAGGCACGAGATAATAAGAAATGAGAGGAGCCATGACTGAACAATGTTGAAAGATACTTACACTCTTTTTTTTTTGATACTTACATTCAATTAAAAATTATTTTGCAGTAGTTGCAGTAAATAATAGTAAGTTTCTAATTTCTACACACAATCTATTTATGGCTTAAAATTGTCTGTGGGTAGACCATAGTGATATATTTTGTATGGTTTTTATACTGTTCAATAATTTGAACTGGATCCCTACATTTAATTGAGAGTTGGTATAAAAAAAACTATTTCTGACTTCTCTTCCTATGCTGGTGATATCTAGTCCACATTTCAGCAGGGAAACAATTGCTTGACCTTTGTAGATGCTCTCTTTTTTTGAGGAAGCATAGGCTTTCATGTTCACTACAGTCTATTGGATTATACCTGCCTGTGCAATCCATTTATATTACCTTCCAAGCCTCTGCTGGCATCTAAGTTTGAAAACTCTAGTCTGTAAGTGCTATGATTCTTTGATCCTACTCCAGATTCACACATCCACAATCTCCTTCTCCTGTATATTTCATCTATGTCTCTTAAGACATACACATATTGATAATGAATAAATTTATATCCAGGGATAAATAACCATCAAGGGTCTATGTATAACCCTGGGAAATAGCCTGGTCAAAGTGAACCAGATCATGAAAAATAATGGGTGACTCAATGTTATCCTACATGGTCAGATTAACAATAACAATTATGACAAGATGAATTTTGTGTAAAGTAATCTCAAAAGATTATGTTGAACAAGACATGTGCACACTTAAAATTTGCAATAAAGTAAATGTTCTTCAACTTCATTTCTCCTCCAAAGATGAGAATATATTAATATATTCCTTTTAGAAAGACAATGTCCTATTTTAAATTTTGCATGTTCAGGTCTTCTTAAAAAGAATGACTAGAAAAGTTCTATAAATCTTTTGAAATTATAATAAGTAAGACAGTAATGGTACAAATCACAAATACTGTAAAATTGCCTTAGGCATTATATTTTCTATAAATTAGCATTTTAGAGTACATTTTGAATTTATGATCAAGTGGTAATGCATAAGAGCATTTTGACTTAAATTTAAAAAGATGTACGATATATATGCATATACACACACATATATATAAAGCTATAACCAATCCAAAAACATTTTTATTGCTCTTTTTTATTATATTTTCTTTTTCCCTCTTTCTCTATTAAGTCATTTATTTTTAAACCTAGAGTTCTAATGTTTTAAGGAAATTCAGCTTTGTAAACAATTAGACTAAGCAATAGATTGTCAAATAGGTGGTTTCTATTCCCTTCAGGTTATAATACCCAAATAAAGTGATATAAAAATCGTTCAGACAAAAGACCTTCACATTCCTGTTACCTCACAAAATTCTGTGTTTAGAGTTATAATAATCTTTGTTAATTAGAGATTATCAGAATTTAAACATTTTTTGGGGAGAGAATGCATCTTCCAATGCAGCTCTATTTTAGGAAACTTTTTTCATTCATTTCTAATTTGTGCATAGAGTTTTCTCTTGGGACTAAAACCCTTGCTTTGGATGCCAAAAAAGCCATCTTGTAGGAAGTCAGTCACTGTAAGACATTGGCACAGAATAGAAATATATTCCCATCCTACTTCACTACAAGATGCAGTCTGTGGAAATTATCAGTAATTCTAAGCATTTACACAATCACTGTTCAAAGTGACATTATCAGAGACATGGCATTGACAGGAAGAACTGCCAAATGGTAAGAAATATAAAGTAATTTGCAGAAATATCACAATGATGCCAAAATAGCTTTAGGTGATAGAAATTATTTGTATGTCCATGTCTTTAGAACTAGGAAACAAAGTTTAAGAAACTGGGTTGTCAGGAATTAAACTGATCTATGCCTTTAATGTGTCTAAATTACACTAAAACAAAAATTAAAACCTTTGTGTTGCCATTGGTATTCAATACCTCTTCCTAATATGTTCATTTGTTTATTTTTAGTCTTTGTGTATTTATAATCACAGAAAATTTGTGTACTGAAACAACAATAATAAAACACAGAAGAGCGAAAGATTCATCAAATATGCGTGCTTAACTTCAGTACATCTTTTGTTAGAAAACATAAATATTTTGTTTGCCAAGGATTGATATTAACAATAGGCTTTGGAACCTACTCAGTGATCTATAACTGTGCTAATCCATTTTGATGTGTTAAATCATATGGATTTTTAGAATCACAGTGTGACCATCTAAGAGAAAAATTAAAAGGAAGCACAATCAATAGTGAGGAAGACCTAGACCCAAGTAAGAGCTAAGGATAAATGATTTTGTTTTTTCCTAACAAAGGATTGAGAAAATGTCTTATTTAGTTGATTAGGGATTTTTGGTTTTGTGTATAAATGTTACAGGGCAGTGGTCTCTCATTGAGTTGTTGGCAAAGAAAAAAAAAAAAAAAAGACTGGGATCCCTGGGTGGCGCAGCGGTTTGGCGCCTGCCTTTGGCCCAGGGCGCGATCCTGGAGACCCGGAATCGAATCCCACGTCAGGCTCCCGGTGCATGGAGCCTGCTTCTCCCAAGACTATCTCTTAATCACACTAACGAGACTTAGTGTGAAGAACCAGAAAGATAACATAATATGGTTACTAAAAATACAGTAGATTGCTACTGTTTTATATATATGATATTCTCCAAGATCCTGTACTATGGTCATGTAAAATATTGAAAAGATATGTATTTAGTTCTCAAAATATAATCCTGGCTGTGAAACACAGTAAAACAAACTACTTATTTATTCATATATTAAATGGTTATATGTCGAGTATGTGGTATGAGTCAGGCACAGCTCTAAATACAGATGATTAAGTGATGAAAGATGGACATTAAACTCATAAAACTTATGTTTTAGTAAGAAAGGGCAGGTATTAAGCAAGCAAAAACAAGAAATAAACATGATTATTTCTAATAGTAGCTCTGACAAGCTTAAAATGGAGAGTGGTACCAGAAAATAGGTTGTGGTTATAACAACTAAATAAACTACAGTAGCTTAGTGGTTCGGTAACTAAGGCGGGAAGGGAACCGATAATATTGGAAGCATTTCAGATGGGAACCAATGTATGTAGTATGCAGCTGTAAACCATTTAATAAAATTGTTGCCCATGATAATTCAAGAATCAGACTGGTACCTACTGAGCCTGTACCTCTAGAGAAAATGGTTGAAATGGATAAGCGTAAGACTGTGTACTGAGATTGTGTATTGTGTATCCAGTTGAGAATTTGTTGAATCATGAAAAAAAATAAAGAGGAATTAAAGAGTTCAGATTTTAGAATGCTAAATGGTTACCAAAGTTTACAGCATAGACCACGAAGAGCATCAGACAAGAGGCAGAATATTTTGAATGATTAAGGGCTATTCGTATGCAGCCTGGAAGCAAGGATCAGATTAAAGCTGTAGCCATCTCCTCCAAGAGTGTTGCACCAGAAAGCCCCAACATCTCCATCATTAACTGAAATACAAATTGTGAAGGCAAACAATTGAATAAATCAATCTGGCTTGAGAAGTATATCTTGAAAAAAATTTGGTTGCGACTACAAGTAGGTGGAACATGACTGGAATAAAATAGACCGTATGCCTACTAAGTTTTTAAAGAAATTGTATTGCCAAAACTTCTATAAACTTAGTCTTTTAAAAAGCCTTTGGCATTTGCATCCTGAAAACAACTCTTGGATTCATAATCTTCCAGGATAGGAAGCATGTGGTGAGCGATGTTCTTCCCCTACAAGAATTTTTAGAAAACACTGTAGATATCATCATGGAGAGTGGAATCAAAAACCACAGAGAACAATGGACAAAAGGAATTTCTGAAAGAGAGCAGGATCACGATCTGATGAAGAATTTTTCCATCCTATTTTGGAAGCCTTCATGACTCATACAAGAGTTCATAAATGCTATGGACCAGGAATTGTTTTGTGTTTCTTCCTTTACTGAATGAGATAATCACCAGTTATTAGCTGCCGGACCTCCCATTACACATTAGGTCAGGATACAGATAATTTTTACTTTGGTTGATAATTTGCTACATCATGAAGAGCCACATCTGGATCTGAAAAAAAAAAAGATGTTGTACTTCACCTGAAAATTGTGAAATTTGAGCAGGTGGCAGTACTGGAAGGAACTTTGGGTTGTCTCTTTTTGGAAGGTGTTAAATATGTAGAGGAAGGGAGCAAAGTGATATTTGAGGCACATGAGAATGGACTATGACATCTCAACTAATCATTACACCCCTTTCCACTTCTTTCTTTAAAAATACTTTCTCAGTATCAATTGCAGTTGATAGTAATCATATTGTTTAGAAAATGTCAGCAAAGTGATGTATGCTGGTTCTAGGCCTAATTTATTAAAAACCTACCCTGCATAATCTTCCATGTTCTTTCCCCCTTTCCTAATGCTGGACATGAGGTGATCCCCAAGGTAAATATGAAGCCCAATTTTGAAGACTGGTGTAGTCAAAATTTGAAGGAAACCATAGTTCTCCTATCATTGTTTGTAGGAGAATCACCTGACTGGAAACACCGTAATTTAACTGGTAAGGGAGAGATATGTAATTTGTATGGTATCAGCTATTGATATTTTGGAGTTTATTTTTAGAGCATGTATTGTTGCATCAACTAATCCAAATGGCCAGAGCTTTAAATAAGAAAAATCTTCTTAATGTAATAAGAACTCCAGGAAAGTTTTGCAGCTCGAGGATCAGTATCCTGGGAGACTATCATCCTTCCACCATTTTCAGTGCATTGCCTCTTTTGTTCTTGTGTTTATTGTTATATGGCCACAAAGTAGTTGCCATAATTTCAGACATTATGATCAAGGAGTGAGGGAAAACTGTAGAATGGATAGGATGTGGAGAGGAAGTTACTGGGCTCAAAAGGACTTTCTTCTGTATTTCTTTCCATCAACATAGCAAATCTTTATCAAAATTCCCATATTTTCCCATAATATTGGGCTGAATATTTGAACCCCTCTGAAGAAATCACATGTTGAAGCCCTACTCTGTGAGGTGATGGAATTTAAAGGTGGGGGCCTTTGGGATGATTAGGTTTAGTTGAGGTAATGAGGGTGGAACCCTCAGAATGGGATTAATGTCCTTATAAAAAGAAGAAGCTCTATCAGCGCTCTTTTTCTTTTTTTTTTTTTTCAGCGCTCTTTTTCTTTGCCACATTGGAATACAGAGAAAAAACAGTGTCTGTAAGACAGAGAGAGAAATTTCACCAGGAACCAAATCCTCTGGCATTTTAAACTTGGACTTTCCAGGCTCCAGAACTGTGAGAAATATATGTCTAAGTAAGCCACACAGAGTATGGTAGTTTGTTACAGTAGCCTGAGCAGACCAACATACCTTACTGTATATTTACTGTCTTGACCCAACACTATGTTAACCTCCCATTCCTTCTATTCATAATTAGTCAGAAGAAATCTGGATCATGTAGATACTTTGCAGACTTGGTTCAGATTCCCCGACATTTTGATCAGCTCACCATATCAATGACGTCATGTTAACTGGTCAAGAATAGCAAGAAGTTACAAATGTGCAGGGGACCTCAAAAAGACACATGTTCCAGAAAATAAAAAATAAACCTTTAGGAGCCAGCCATATCAGTGATGCTTTTAGGAATCCAATGGTCTGAGGCATGTTGGAAGAATCTAACAAAATTAAAAGAGAAAGTTATCACACCACTTTGGATTCTAGAGCATGCATTATATTTGGGGATATTTCTTTGATCCATTAACTAGGTGACAGCAAAGATGGCCAATTTTCACTGAAGATGAGAAAAAATAAGGTCTCTGTTACAGGTCCAGAATGCAGGTAGCTCTACTGCTTGGATCATGTGATCCAACAGATTCTATACTATTACCTGTATCAGTGATGGGAAAGGATGCCATGTGGAGTTTACTGTAAGCTCTAATTTTAAAAAATCACAACATAGACCCCAAGGGTTCTGCTACAAGATTTTGCCACCTGCAGTGGAGAACTGCACTCTATTCAAAAAGCATTTTTCAGAAGATACAGGTCAGCTGACTATGAGATATTCAAGTGATCATTCAGCCAGATCTTTCTATCATTAACTGATTTCTGAAAGACCCAAAAAGTCCTAAGGTGGGATAAACCCAAAAGAAATTCATCATAAGATGGCATTGTACATTTGGATTGAGCAAGAATAGGGACAGGAGGCATAAATAAGATGCACAAACAGGTAGTTTAAACCTCATGTCATCCATCACTCTTAAATTTATCTCTCAGCACACACCTATGGAGAGGACCATTATGACTAGCTAACAGGTGGGCAAGTGATTGAGCTCTGCTATAGGTAGTTGGCTAATTATGAGAGTGCAACCTAAAAATGACCCTGAGGGAAACCTGGGTGGCTCAGCAGTTAAGCATCTGTCTGCAGCTCAGGGCATGATCCTGAAGTCCTGGGATCGAGTCCCACATCAGGCTCCCTGAATGGAGCTTGCTTCTCCCTCTGCCTATATCTCTGCCTCTCTTTCTCTGTGTCTCTCATGAATAAATAAATAAAATCTTTTAAAAAAATAAAAAATGAAAAAAATTTCCCTGAAAAACAGCTGTATGAGTACATCTCAGAGTTTTCCAAATAGAGCTTCAAGTGGTGCATCTGGTTTTCTACTTGGTATGTTAAGACCAATGTGTCAAAGACACATGGACTTATGGACTATGGTGAATGGCCAATTATTTGGGAGGGAGGAGGGAAGATTCAACAACTGAGATAAGGAAGTATATGAGGAATAGGTATGTGGATGGATCTAGGGGGATTGTCACAAAGTATGAACACTTTGGCATAGGTGAACACTCAACAGAGAATGCTGAACATAGAAGAAGCACTTATCAACCAAATTTAAGTGAGCCAGTTCAGGTCAGTCAAGCTTTTTCATCTGCCATCTCAGGCAAAAAAAAAAAAAAATAGAGCAGCTCTGATGATGAGGATAGAATCTGTGCATAAGTCCAATAGTATGGGCTCATACTCACCCAGTTTGATTGAGTTACTGCTACTTTTAAATGACAAAGAAACCAGTGGTGCACCATCCTTTGAAGAGACCAAAGCACTTTATTAGTGCATTGATTGCATCAGATCCCTTTTTCCCTTGGAAGGAGCAGACATTCATTTTGACTAGAATTGTCCATGTACCAAAGAGTAGATTTGCCTTTCCTTCATCAGCATCACTATAAAATAGACTAAAAAGTGTTTGATATTACCAAAATGGAATCCACATAACATCATATTGAACCACATATTCAACACTTCAACACGGGATTCACTGACTCCATCACAAACCACAACACTCAGAAATATCCAGATTTATGGAGCAATAGGAGGCCCTTATGAAGGCACAGTTGAGACCTTAGCTTGGATATGACACACTGAGAGGATAAGGCCTTATCTTCCAGTGGATAAAGTATGCACTAAGCATCAATGACCATTATGTATAACTGTGTCCTCAACAGATATAATATGTGATATGGGAACAAACAGATGGCTTCACTTACCATTACTCTCAGGGACCCACTTGAGGAATTTGTGCTTCCGCAAATCTTGATTCCTTACGTTTAAAGAGCTAGATCACAGAGGGTCACAAAAGCTTCATTAAAATTTAAGCTATAGCTACTACCAAGTCACTCTGAGCTTTTCATACCGATAGACCAACAGATAAAGAAATCATTATCCTGGGAAGGCAGTTTACCTTGATCATCAGGAAAATGTAAGGCTACTATTGCACATTAGGGACAGGGAAGGAATTGCATGACCCCTACATGATTTACCTGGTGATTTACCAGGCATCTCTTCATATTTTCTTGCCAGTTTTTTATAGTAACTGGACAGTGAGTGCAGCAGGCAAAGCCTGAGAAGCTTATAGATAGTAAGTCCAAACACCTTTGGCATGATGTTCAATAACATTCAGTCTGTGAGGCACCTAGATTAGCAGTGACACTAAACAAAGGAAAGGGGAATCTAGAAATGGTAATGGAGAAGGGAAACGATGAGTATAGTTTAGGACTTCAGACTAGCTGTATGGTGTGGGCTAGCTCATCTCATTTACTATTTGTATGTTCTCCCCAGGAATTATGGAGGAGCTTGTCCCAGAATTTATTGTATGAAGCACAAGGATCTGGATAGTGCAGGAAGTGGAATGCAGTGGATGCTCTTGTACACTATCATTTCTTTCTGCAGTATTGAGGCTCTTACCTATCCCCTAGCTTCTGTGAGTATTTTTGGCTGATATCTCTCAGCCAGGACCTTCCTCTGAGATTTATTCTCAGCCAAAGTGAGCTGATATACCCACAACTATGTCTCCACTGCTCGTTCAATGCTCGACTGATGAGGAGGTATAAATATATTTCTCCTTTGCAACAAGTTGGGATAATTCTTTGTTAACATCCCAGTACCAGAGCTGGTGGAAAAGGTAAATCTGATGAGGCCTTGATTCTGACTGCATGCCTCTGCCCAAACTGGTTTCCTTCATGGGTGCTAATCCCAAGGACATTGACCAGGAAAATTCCTACATGCATATCTCTGTCCCAAAGTCTAAATTCTGGAGATCTCTATCTAAAAGAGTGATCATACTAATCTCCCTACAAATGTGGTGTTTGAACTGAGACCTAGGGACAAGGATTCAGCCTTAAGAACCATCAGAAAACAAAAAAACACCAAACTCCAAACCCCAAGACACCAAAAGCACAAGCAAAAGCAAAACAAAACACTTCTAGGTAGCAGGATAAACTTTATAGTTTATCTGATATTACTGTCCCACTCTGGGTACCCCAATCATATCTCTTTCTTATCTGAGGAAAGTCAAATATGGTTTCCAAGAAATTTTGCAGCCTTATTATTGCCTTAAAAGTTATACCCAAATGAATTTTGAACAAGCCTTGTACAATTCATTAATGCTACACTTTAATCAATTATAGGCAGAAAACAAAGTGATACTTTTATCATTTAGAGATTTGGGGTCATGTTTATTGGGGGATTAATGTATTACATGTTCATGATATAGTTTGTTAACTAGACAATAGTGGTCATTATCTAAAGAAATTCTTCATTAGTGAGATTTCAGTGATCTAAGAGTACTTAAATGAGAATCAATATTTCTAATCTCTTTCAAAGCATTCTAGGAAAGACCGTCACATTGGAATTCAATATAGATACAGACCTGAAGTATCTATATATAAAAAATTTGATTCTTAACTAGGATCAGAGATGATCTTTAACATGAAGTTAGGGGAACACTGATTAAGTGGAAAAGACTGTTTTGAGGGTCTTTGCTAGCTAGATGGCAACAGTCTTATCACCTTTAATTATGTAAAAAAATGTCCCTATATGTAGGATCTTGCTAATGTGGCCAGTTGGAATGTCAGCACACAGTTACATAGCTGTCTTAGTTTAATCTTAACCAGACTAAGCTATCTCCTTACTATCAAAGTGGTTATTTTCACAAGAATATAATATCTAGATTAGGTAGGCATTTGGCTTGAGCAAAACCTTTTATTACTATTTAAGGGATAGCAACAAGGGAATGAATTTAAACTTGAGAAATAGGTTTAAAATGAACACTCATTGATTTATCTGAAACACAACTTTCAGAGAAATATAAACCAGATACTATCATATCTGAAATAAGCATTGCAACAAATAAAGAATGAATTTACTAGCAATGT
The DNA here is from genome assembly GCF_905146905.1 of Nyctereutes procyonoides. Taxonomy (NCBI): domain Eukaryota; kingdom Metazoa; phylum Chordata; class Mammalia; order Carnivora; family Canidae; genus Nyctereutes; species Nyctereutes procyonoides. Next base: position 4,722,385 of record NW_026575030.1, on the reverse strand, counting down.
TTCTTAGAGAAATTGACATAAATACTTATAGGTATTTATATGTGCGTAGAAGTGCATATTATATACTAAACTTATTAAGCTGTTCACTCTAGTGGTCTTTATTCCTTTTGACCCAGGCTATCTCTAATCTACTTCCTGTCTTCCTTCTCCCCATTCTCCACTTAAGCACTTATTTTTCATTCTATCTTACTCACCAACCAGGAAACTCCTCATATATTTGTACAATGTGTACCTATATATCTATGTATCTAAATCTAATCTGAGTTCAGGAAACTACAACTTATGTGATTGCTACCCCTTTTTATAAATAAAGATTTATTAGAATATAGAGTGCTCATTTAAAAAATATATTTAGGGCAGCCCGGTTGGCTCAGCAGTTTAGCGCCACCTTCAGCCCAGGGCCTGATCCTGAAGACCAAGGATCGAGTCCCATGTCAGGCTCCCTGCATGGAGCCTGCTTCTCCCTCTGCCTGTGTCTCTGCCTCTCTCTCTCTCTCTGTGTCTCTCATGAATAAATAAATAAAATCTTTAAAAAATATTTATGGCTGCTTTTGTCCTACAACAACAGAGTTAAGTAGCTGTGTAAGAAATTATGACCCACAAGCCACAAATATTACTAGCTGGCTGTTTAAGAAAAAGTTTGCTAACCCCTAATTAAATACATGCTGTATTAGTTATCTTCTGTTGTGAAACTAATCATCCTAAAGGTTTGTGAATTAAAACACCACTCCTTTATTGGCTCCAGATACTGAATGTTGGCAGTTTACACTGAGTCCATTTGGAGAACTCTGCCTTAGGTCCCCTCTAGGTTCACTCACTCAACTGGTTGTTCAGCAGGGAGTCCATCAGCCAAGAGAGACTCACCCTTGTGTTTAGTGGTTGGTGCTGAATATTGGCTGGGATATCTCTCACTTGGTCCCTTATCCTTAAGAAGGCTAGCATCCCTTTTTTTCCCAAGGTGTTATCAGAGTAGCATTCTAAGAAAACAAGAGCAGAACCTGTAAGGTAGCTTAGAGTCCTAAGTTTAGAATATCACATCCATCAAATTATAATGGTCACATTAAGTGGAGACAAACTGAATTTCAAGGCATTGTAAAAATTGACTATTTCTTACTGGGAAAATTAGAAAAATCACATATTAAAAGCTTATCATAAAGAAATTGAAGAAGTTTATGTTCTCGCTCACTCTTTCTTTATTTCTTTCTTTTATTCTTGGAATGTACTCCTCTCAAATATACTCTAGATTATATTGATACATATTATTTGGCAATTTCAGGAAACAAAATGTTTCTTTTTTTTCTTTTTTTTTTTCAAAATGTTTCTTATAAAATACTTTCCAGGACTTCAAAAATGAATCTACAAAAACTTGGGAATAGTCATGATAGAACATTTTCACAACTCTCTGGCATTTTATCTTATCTCCCTATAGAGAATATGTTGATTATAACTTAACCTATATTCAAGAATAGCTTTGTCATTCTCTAGTGTCATTTATATATAGGCTTCTAATAGAGCAATGGCCTTGGGAGTTATTGATGGGTATAACTGTATGGAACAGTCGTCATGAAACCAAGTAATTAATAGCTCTTTTTAAGTTTTATGATTGTTTAGCAGTATCTTCAGATTTTATTTCCTTTTTCTAATCTTCTATATCCTGGTATTGGCTGGAAAATTATACTTGACATGTTGGGATTGTGTCTACAGCAAAAATACATAGTTTTTTTTTTTTTTTTTAAGTGAAAGCCTTCCCTAAACACTGTAGTTTTAATGCAATTCGATTAAGTCACCAAGAATTCTCAGATGACTTTGTCTGGTTCAGTGGTTGGGTGTGAAACTGATGTCTCTCTAGCAAGTAGCTTGGAAGATTTTGGGAAAAACCCAAAAGTATCAGTGTTATGGTCAATATCTGTGTCCCTTCCCCTGTCATAACAAATTCATATGTTGAAATCCTAATGTTCAATGTGATGATAGTAGGAAGTTAGGGTCTTTGGGAGGTGATTAGATCATTAAAGTGGATCCGTTATGAATGGGTTTGGAACTCTTATAAAAGAGACCCCTTGGGACGCTTGGATGGCTCAGCAGTTGAGCATCTGTCTTCAGCTCAGGGCATGATTCCAGAGTTCTGGGATCGAGTCCCACATCAGGCTCCCTACAGGAAGCCTGCTTCTCCTTCTGCCTATGTCTCTGCCTCTCTCTGTGTCTCCCATGAATAAATAAATACAATCTTTTAAAAAAATAAAATAAAAGAGACTCCTTCTACCATGGTAGGACACAGCAAGAAGCCGATAGTCTCCAACCCAAGAGAATGCTTTCACCAGAACCTAACTGTGCTGGCACCCAGATCTTGGACTTCCAGCCTCCAAATTCATTCCTGTTAACTTAGTTTTTAATTAGTTGCTAACATATTAAGGTTAGCAGATTTCACAATAAGACATCTAGCTATCTGGCTTATCTAAAGTTAGGAGATCTGATAATGATGGTCCTGCTTTGCCATCTCACTCTCATCCCAAAAAGCTGGATAAGTGCTAACACATTTGACACCTTTGATTCAACGTTCGAACATTCTCTGGTTCGCTGCTCTTTCCTACATCCCATGTCTTCTAATTCTTCTTGCCCATCCTATCCATCTGGCATTTAAGTCTGAGAGACCAGTTTTAGACTAACCTTTCCCTGGATCTGCATTCGTCCTCACTGAACTGGGTTTATTTGCTAAAATCAATGCCCTGGCACTTTACATCCTGTGGGGCTCCTCTGACTCTTTCTGCACATAGTTAAGATCAATTCTTTAAACACCAGTCTTTCTGCTGGTGTGGATTTTCTGTTTCTGTGACTTATTGTGGACTAATGTCTATTCCTTTGCACCTGTACATTGCATTGCATTATGTTGGTGAAAAAGAGGTATTTTTCTAAGTCAAGTTAAAGCGAGGACCCTTCTTGGTGTGTGTGCGTGTGTGCGTGTGTGTGTGTGCGTATTTGTTACTTTGGCCCACATTTTAATTTCTGCTGAGTTGGGTTTCCCATGTATATTGGGTACAGTTACTTCTGATGTTAGAATTTTCTCTAGCAGGAAGCTCAATCTTTGACAACTGGTACATTAATCTGAACATCTAACGGTGCAAAGTTTTCCTTTCCTTTAAGGAGTAGCCATACCTTCATGGAAAGGACAATTTACTACCTAGTCACATCTATTTTGTCACTAAAATGATTGCCTGCCCAGGAATCATATTCACTAGTGGGACCTCACCCTAACAAATTCATGCAGATTGCCTGTTCAGATATTTAATCGCCAGTGATTCTCCTCTACTCACTTTCTTTCTCTACCCACCACTCACCCCAAACTTTTAAATTCTCATCATACTCCTAGGAATGCATGAAAATACAGTATATTGTTAAAAAGACTACAATGAATGCGATGTCTCCTGAGTATGACTAAAATTCCCTCCCCTCCCCTTCCCACCCCACCATTACCATATTATTACAGAAAAATGGTGTTTTAGGGTTGCATGCAATTCTTTAAGAACTTGTATCTCTCGTGAGTCTGAAGTTGCTTTGTAAATCAAATGTGGCTTTGTGGTTAGAACAGTGAAGAATAAAAGTATGTGATTCAGTTTTTTTTAATTTAATTAATTAATTAATTTATTTATTTAAAACTTTGTTTTTATTGAAGTTTGATTTGCCAACATATAGTATAACACCCAGTGCTCATCCCAAGTGCCCTCCTCAGTGGCTGTCACCCAGTTACCCCAACCCCCCTGCCCACTTCCCCTTCCACAACTCTGCTTGTTTCCCAGAGTTAGGAGTCTCTCATGGTTTGTCTCCCTCTCTCATTTTTCCCACAAAGTTCCTCTCCTTTCCCTTATAATCCCTTTCACTATTTTTTATATTCCCCATATGAGTGGAGTCATATGATGATTGTCCTTCTCCGACTGATTGGGTTTTTAAATCACAATTACTCTGATAGATATACTTAATATTTGGGTTATTTAGCCAAATTAGAAAATCAAATGTACTAGAAAGACATGACCCAGAATGGATGTATACATCATCTTAGAGTTTCCCAAACTTTCTTGGTTCACAGCATGCTTAGTGGCTTCGTAATATTTTTAAAAAGTAATGATTGTTTATATCCTAACAACCTGTTGAACATTGGGTCACTTCTCAAAACTTGGAATCAGATTGTACACTACCCTTCATTTCCTGTTCCACACTGATTTTCACATGGTTCCTGCTGTTTGCAAGAGCACCTTCCAAAAAGCCAGTTCCTAAGAGATAGGACATAGTGAAAAGGAACGAGTTGAAACTACCTTACAGGTATCTGTCATTTTTAGCAAGTTCACGTTATGCCACTTTGCTTTTAGAAAAGACCTACATTAGTACCTGTTTTCTCTAACCAAAAGCAATCTAAAGAGGATTTTCACTTTTACAAAAAAAAAAAAAAAGGCGAAAAGCAAAAACTAGTGTTCAGCATCTGTTTTGCAGTGATTTGCTATAGAGGCAGCATGCGCCCCAAACCATGTGCATGCCCCCGCCAAGCTCCTCCCAGGGAACAACATTCAGCATCTCAGCATCAAGCTGCCATAGCTTAGAATTGTGTCTCTGAGCATTTGTGCTTTATCTCAATTTATTTTATGTATCTGTTAGCAAGATATTAGCATCTCCTGACGATGTTTGGTATCAGAAAAGTCTAAGAGAGGTTGCTTTTTGAGTCAGAAAACACTCAGAAATTTTTTGATGTAAATCAACAGCAACTGCTTCTTTGCTTTATGCTATTCTGGGTTATGAATAATTTCATAGGGATGCTCTATTTTTGGCTGGGGTGGGGAACCTGTATCTCCAAGTAAAAGTTTGCAGAGTGTCTGACACACATCTCTGTGAGTTCACTATGGTGCTCTAGTACACTTTGACATACAGTTTTGGGAACTATGGGTCTAGGTGTTGAATAAGTACATACGTTAATGTTGGTGTACCTTGGGTGGTTTGGTGAGTAATTTTGCATTTCAGACATTTAATTTATAGAAAGTTCATGGCTCCCTGGCATTTCAAAGATAAACAGGTTATTAGCAATCATTAAGCGAAGTCTCTTCAGCTGACCCATGAAGATGCTAAGGCTCTGAAAGATTAAAGGCCTTGCCTACCTTCATAGTTTTTCAGTTTTTCTTGCAAATTTTATCGTTATGCCACTTGAAGGTACTATATGTAAGATATTTTACAGTCTGGAAAATGGAATGTGACTCCTTTTATAATGCAACATTAATGGCCCGTGGTCTAATCTCACTTAAAATACAGAAATGAATTGATTACAGTTCATTTCCATTGCTCCTATGTGTTATACTGCACATGTTGTTCAGAAAGAAATGCAGAGTTTCAGTGCACCTGGGTGGCTCAGTTGGTTAAGCATATACCTCTTGGTTTTGGTTCAGGTCATGATCTCAAGGTCATGGGATTGAGCACCCACATAGGGGTGTGTGCCCAGTGTGGAGTCTCCTGAAGATTCTCTCCCTCTCCCTCTACTTCTCCCCCTCCCTGATCCCTCTCTCTAAAATAAATAAAATCTTTTTTATTTAAAGATTTTAAGAGAGAGAGAGAGAGAGAGAGCAGAAGCAGGGGGAGTGGCAGGCAGAGGGAGAGAGAGAAGCAGACTCCCCACTGAGCAAGGAACCTGATACGGGGTTCAATCCCAGGACCCAGGGATCATGACCTGAGCTGAAGGCAGATGCTTAAACTACGGAGCCACCCAGGTGACCCTGAAATATAGGAAATCTCTAAGAAAAATAAAAGCAGAAGTGCAGAATTCCTTTTGGCAAACGGTAGCACAGTTTCCTCACTTGTGTTTAACAGTTCCCAGGGCCAGATAACTCTTATGTCAGAAGTCAGACCTCAAGGACAACGGCCTGACCCACTCATAGAGCAAGCAGTGGTTCCGGCTCCAGCTACCTCACACTCACATTGTTTCTAATGCCCATTTGCTTATGATCTTCCTCTTACTGCCAGGAATGATATGTTCCTTTATCTAAAGCCATCCTTTTTCTAAGGTGCACTTTAAACTCCATCGATTTTTTTTTCTCCTGATGATATCATTCTCAGTAGAATTTCCATATTTATTTAAGCCCTAGTATCCGCATCACCCACACAGCTCCTAGAATTTGCTAACATATGTGCAAAATAAAGGCATAATTTAAAAAAAAAGAAAAAAAGGCATAATTAAACAATTCATTTCAATTGTTTACTTTGAATTCACAAGAAATTGATTTCAATCCATCACCGGATTACCATTTTGTCCATAAATTTGCATCATGAAGGACCAAATCTACAGAAATATTTAGGTCAGCTACGTGAACAGAATCTTCAAATTTATTGCACAAGGATCTATTTCAGAGGTCAGCGAATGACAGCGCATGAACCAAAAGTGCCTGTTGTCTGCTTTTGTATGGCCTGTGAGCTGAGAATGTTTATATATATAAAAAACTAAATATATATATGTTTTCATACTTTTAATTTTTTCTTCCCTAGAGGGAGAGAGAGTCAGGAGTAGGCCAAAGAGAGAGGGAGAGAGAGAATCTTAGGCAGGCTCCACCCTGGGCATGGAGAATGATGCAAGGCTTGATTTCACAACCCTGATATCAAGACCTGATCCAAAATCAAGAGTTGACAGAGCTACCCAGGTGCCCTTAAATGATTACATTTTAAAGAGGTAAATGAATACCACATATCAGCCTCAATTTTGCTTTTTGATACTCTAAGCTTAACATGTTTACTATCTGTCTCTATACAGAAAAGGCTTGCAAAACTTTAGTATCCTTATTTCAGCGCCCATTTTATTTTTATTTATTTATTTATTTTTTATTTATTTATGATAGTCACACACACACAGAGAGAGAGAGAGAGAGAGAGAGAGAGAGAGAGAGGCAGAGACACAGGCAGAGGGAGAAGCAGGCTCCATGCACGGGGAGCCCGACGTGGGATTCGATCCCTGGGCCAAAGGCAGGTGCCAAACCGCTGCGCCACCCAGGGATCCCCTCAGCGCCCATTTTAATGCTGTTTGTCACCATCAGCCAAGTATAACTAGCTAAGCTAAATTAATTGCTTAGGTAATTCAACTACATCTGAATTCAGATAGCGAAATTCTGTTAACCTCAATATATACTCATGGAGCTTCTATTTCAAAACGGGCATTGTGCTAGGTCCAGGGGATGTGAAATTTAATAAGACAGGAAACTCACAATTCAATGAGATCTCCACATTTTACTCAGAGAATATCTCCTTTAGATTTCATATCATATATTACGATTGAAGTAGTTTACCACCTGTTGTAAGTTAGAGGATTGAGGGTTGCCTTTTGACTCTTATGATCAATGAGAAAATTTGCTGAAGGTAGGAAAATAATTTTTTCTTTCTCCCAAGATATGTACCCAATCCAGATATTTGACTTCTTTCATCACTTTCAGTCAATTCACACTAGAAATTGAATAACATCCACAGAGCTTTTGTAACAGCAAAGCGTAACCACAAAGGTCAGCTGCTGTCATATTTTTAACTCTGAATAGAATAAACTTATTTAAATGACATGATCTTGACTTTAATTGGTACATCACTATGTAAAGTGACAATGATTGAATCTAATATATGAACATTTTTTCTCTTTTCGTTTAATGGAAACATGAACTCCATGATTCACAATTCACTTTTTAATACTTCAAAGTTACCTGATACCCCTCAAAATACAGCAGGTAAGTCTCAAAGCCTCCCACTCAGTTTTAAGAAATCACACTGTAACATATGAGACTTTTCTTTTTTATCCTTAAATTACCCATTCAGTTTCATAAAATATCTTTGAGAATATATGTTTCATGAATGCAAAGAAGAATTTCTCCTTTGTTGGAATCTTAAAAAGAAAAAAATAATCTCTTTAAAGTAGTTCATAAATGTGTCCACACAGAGACAAGATACACTCTCCTAAATGACAACATATTAAGTTAGGAGAACAGTGAACGTGTTATGTGATATACAATGCATTTACCTAAAGTTTAGAGTTTTTTTTTTTAATTCTACTTTTTAAGTATAATTAATGACCCAGCACTCACAGGTCAAAAGAATCCTTATTTCAGCCTTGTCATTTACCCAGAAAGGCTGTCTCGCTTATAATTCCAGTGGCTGCCATTCACTGATTCATTCAACAAATGTTTATTAGGTATCTACTCTTTCCCAGACATTAGGTGACATGAAAGCCTTGCTATGTCTCCAAATTCGGTTTCCCTCCAAAGTAAAATAAATAAACTTTTTATAACTATCCTTTTTTTAAGTATGGATTAAATGTAGAAAGTTTCATTTGTAAGTGTAGCTGTCTTTTAGAATTGTCAGGTAATAGTATAAATGATAGCATAGTCCTTCACTGTAGTGTATTCCTTATATTAGTTGAACTGATATACAACACATTGTTGATATTTATAATACTGTCCTGTGATGCATACTATTATGTATATGTGACTGAGCTCACATTAGCAGATTCCCCAGGAGCACCAGTATGTCAACTGTTTCATGTAACTGCATCTCTGTGTGTAGTCAGTAGCAGTTTCACAGGCCTTCTACCCCTTCTCTAAGATGAGTCTTGACTTAGTATGGTTTGTTTCATTGAATTCTAGCTAGACTTTGACCTCCTGTCTACATTTTTTCCTGATTTTTATCTTCTAGCCTTTTTATCTTAATGGGCAGTGAAAAAGCCCAGAGGCACTTCAGCGGAAGGGAAGACAGGGTCAACAACTTCCACTACTGTATTTCAGATTTACAGTCTTGGCTTTAAGTTTTTTTGTTTTTTTGTTTTGTTTTGTTTACTGTCTACTATATAGTTGCCTAAAAGTCAATTCAGTAATTAGTCAATCAATGTTTTTTTAGTAGCAAGGATAAAATACAGTTACATAGCACTTTGGAGCTGTAAAAACACTTTTACATCCATTATCCTATTCAATTCTCTCCTAAAGTGAAAAGTAAACCAGTGTTACTATTATGTTACCATTTTTCCAGAGGACAATACGATGATGCAATACCATTACATTTGCTAACATTACACAGCTAGGAAATGCTAGAATTGAACTTAAATCTTCTTATGTCAAGTGCTGTGTTATTTTTTTTTTTCATTTTATCATGCCTTCTCTCTTGACATTATTTTTTGAAATCAAATTTGAAAATAAAAACGAAAAACAGTCAGGTACCAGGTAGAGTGGGAGATGCAGAGTACAACTCTTGAGACCTAAAGATGGTAAGTGTTTTTCCAACATGACCTGGTACATTAAAAATAAGCATTAGAAACAGACATACCTTAGTAGAATAGAAAAAAGATACATTACATCATGCTGAGTAATCAGGGGGAGGACAAGATGCAAGATGAGATATAAACTAGCTCTTTAAGACTGGATAGGATGTTTTATGTTAAAAAGAATGCCAGAACCATTTTGGAAATGAGTAATAAAATGAACAAATTAGTGACGTGATAATGTGTGAATCACATGATAATAGACACAAATTGTTTGGAAAGTGAGTTATTTGGTAGTAGTTTGGATTGTATTCAAGAATATAGACTGAAGTTGAACAGAGAGAATCCACAGTCTATTAGTTTGATAAAGTAGTGCCAATAATTTAAGCTTTCTGAGGTTTAGGTTCTTTATTTAAAAATGCTACTAAACAAGTCTCAGGCTGCCAAAATGATTAAAATATATAAAAGCAAAATAAATAAATAAATGAATAAATGAATAAATGAATAAATAAATAAATAAATAAGCCCTTAACAGAGTGCCTTGCGTGACACCCACACTTACTATTTGTAGTAGTATCTTTGGGTAGCTAGAATCAGGATCACTTTTCTTTTAAGACTTTTAATTAATTAATTTTTTTTTATGATAGTCACACACAGAGAGAGAGGCAGAGACATAGGCAGAGGGAGAAGCAGGCTCCATGCACCGGGAGCCCAACGTGGGATTCGATCCCGGGTCTCCAGGATCGCACCCTGGGCCAAACCGCTGCGCCACCCAGGGATCCCAAGACTTTTAATTAATTAATTAATTAATTAATTAATTAATTAATTTAAGAGATGGAGAGAGCAAGAGCATGAATGGAGGACGGACAGAGGGAGAGGGAGAGAAACAAGCAGACTCCCTGCTGAGCATAGAGCCCGATATGGCACTCAATCCCAGGACCCCAAAAAATATGATCCAAGCCAAAGTCAAATGCTTAACCAATTGAGACACCCAGGTGACCCAGGATCACTATTTAACGGCATTCCCTAGAAAGTCTCAGAGCACCATTGTGACTATTTTCAATTTACACTAATAACAAGGTGTTTTTCTCAGTACGGAACAACAAAGCTGTAACACCAGATAACACAATGAAGAGGCAGGTGGACTGCATATGTACAGGGGTCTCCCCTTATCCAGTTGGGAGTACATTCTCAGATCTCCCAGTGGATGCCTGAAACCATGGATAGTACCAAACCTTGTATATACTGTGATATATCACACACACACACACACACACACACACACACACACACACACAGTTTAACCTGTAAATTAGACACAGTAAGAGATTAGCAATGACAATAAAATAGAATGATTATAACAATATACTAAAATAAAAGGTGAATGTGGTGTCTCTCTCAGAATATGTTACTGTCTATACTCCCCCATCTTGTGAGGCTGTGAGATGATAAATGCCTATGTGATGAGGTGAATGACATGGGTACCATGACTTAGCATTAGCCTTAGTTGACCTTCTGACAACTCCTCAGAAGGAGGATCATTTGCTTTCCAAGGCAGGGGACCACTGGTAAGGAAACTGCAGAAAGGGAAATCACAGATAAGGGGTACGACTGTCTACTCTGAGAGAAGAGAAACTGAACTGAGCTGCAGGTCAAATGAAAACAAAATGAAGCCTTTCCCAGAGCTGATTACGACTACAAATGAGTTTTGGCTTTTTTCATTGTAATTCTGCCTTTTTAAGACATTGTTCATAAAGATAATTTCAATGTAACTTGACAGGGCTTCCAGTGAAAAAATGTTAAAGTCGTTTTTATTCTACTCCCTTCCCTCACATCTCACTGAACAAATATGTACACGCAGGAGGGAAGAGAGGGGACACTTTTTTTTCCCCCAAAGTGCCAAGAAAGGCCCCTAACTGCAAACCTAAAACTGTAAAATATCCTTGTCATACACTAAAGTTTGGATAAAAATGAATATGGCTGCTTAGGGTCGATATTTATCTTCTCAGACCTTGGATAACTGCAGACTTCTCTACAAGAGAGTAAGATGGTCTTGAAAAGGTGATTCAAAAATACTTTGTGGAGAGTGTTGACAAGGTCCAGAAGTGTGCATGGTCTGAGAGGGAGAGGGAGAGTGACCTTGTGCAGACCACAAGCTACCAAGCAGAACAGGAGAGAGGCACCTACTGAGGATCCCTGCTGATGTGCCATTTTATCTTCAACTCTGCTTCTAAGCACAGGGAGGTGACCCGCCAGAAGAGAAGATGGGCGGAGGGGAAACAGATCATCTGCTTACATCATAGGACTTCCTTGAGCTGCAGCTTTGCCCTAAAAGCTCAATGCTAAACAGAGAGATGTTCCTAAATCAGAAGACATACTAGATTTTGTGAGAGGGAATTTGAAACAACAAACCTGAATGTGTTTCAGTTTGTTTCAAGGCAAGTGCCCCACCTCCCCCACTTTACTCTACTTCACTCATCTTCAAATACCTACTCCAGATGGCATTCACTCCCATGCCATTCCCTCCATTGAAACAGGGGCAGTAACTGAAAGAAATCAGCACAGACCCAGGGACTACAAATTTTAAATATGCATAGAGTTATGTTCAGAATGTCATTTTGTGAGTGCCAGTGAAGGTCACCTCTGGGTGAGTAGAATTCTTTGCATGTTCATGTCTTACATTTTAAAAAAAAGTGAGATGTAAACATTTGGCAAATGGATAAGGAAATGAAACGTCATACAAAAAGTAATAGTGAAGAAGGGAAAACTAAGGGGAAATGACTATGGGGCACAAAGTGAGAATCAGAGAAAACGAGACAATGGAAAAAGAGGATGGACCCATTGATTCACGTACTGAGCAAACTTTGTGATACCCCAGCTCCTGAGCTGGTTGTTGGAATCAAGAGATGAAAGGTGAGAGTCGCAGGGAACTGATGGTGCACAGTCTAACTTAGGAGACAGGCCAGGAAATAAATGATTTCAACAGAGTGAGGTTTTGCTTTTGCTTTTGTTTTAGTTGTAAATGGAAGTGCAGACTGCTATAGGTGGATCCTATTTCTGAACATTGAAGTGTTGCCTACTTTTTCAGGCACTGCCCTGGTGATGGACACATAAAGTGAAATGGGGGTGCTTTCCCAACACTACCCGTGTGCTGCTGGCTCTTATTTCTGCTCTGTGTTCCTCTGAAGCAGGAAGCAATGAGGCACAGACTAGTGAAGGCAGAAATACCAGCATAGGGAAGGGTGAAGGAAGTTGAAAGGGACAACTGACTGGTGGCTATTATTAATAACATTATTTATTTTTACTATTATTATTATTTTGTGTGGCTGGTATAAGAGGAAAAATCTTTTTCCAGAGTGTGATGGAGAATGTAGTTCAGTAATAAGATTCTGAACTAGGGATTGTGGAAAATGACAGGAAGTGCTAATCAGAGAGCTATACAACTATTGCCCAAGTAATACTGGAGCTCACACATTTCCAGTTGCAAATTCACACAATGGCTATACCATCTATTTCTAGCAATGATCAGTAATGTAGAAGTCAAAGAAAAAAAGATTGGATTGGATTGGATTATTTTGGCCACGTGTAAGAATGACAAGAAAGCAATGAGATTTTTAATAGTAGAAAGAAATGGTCATTTCTTCCTGATTGTGATGATTGCCACAAAGTCTAGGAGTGTTCAGAAAAATGAGGAAGGCCAAAGGGAATGAAATTAGAACCTCAGGAAAAAGAGATAAAAAAGAAAAAGGAAATCAGAGACTTGAAGCTTCAAGGAGATAAGAGGATGACATATCAGAATTTAAAACATAAGAGGTGGAGGAGGTTTGCATGACAGTTTTCCAGGATGTTACTGGGGGTGGTGAGGAGCCAAATGGGAGAGCAGTAATGAGTGGAAGTCTACTGTGTGTAGGAATTCAGATCATGCTAGAACTGAGATTTTTTTCTTAGCTAAATTTGGCCAAAAATTCACTCAGCATTTCACTCATTGTTTAGTGGAAAAGGAATGCAAAATTAATATAAATCTCACTATCTCTCTCTCTCTCTAGTTTATATAAAATATATACAGTGTGTGTGTGTGTGTGTGAATGTTGTTCTTTATTCCTTGTAGAAGTTAGCTAAATAGCATCAATTTTGTGTTCCTCAAACAATTCTCAAATAGTATTTTAGTAAACCTGATGAAATCCAGGTTGAAAACCCCTCTTTGATAGTTTGCTCTAGGAGTGCCTGGGCGGCTCAGTCGGTTGAGTGTCCAGCTCTTGATTTCAGCTCAGGTCATGATCTCAGAGTCGTAGATCAAGCCCTGCATTGGGCTCCATGCTCAGTGCAGAGTCAGCCTGCAATTCTCTCTCTCTCTCTCTGCTCCTCCTCCATTTGCATATCCCCTCTAAATAAATAAATAATAGTTACAGCTCCAAAAAATGGTTCTCAAAGTATGATCCCTAACTAACAACATCATTATCACCTAGGAACTTGCTGGAAATAAGTATTCTAAGGCCCTACCCTAGATTAGTAAACAGAAACTCAGAAGATGAGGCCAGCATTCTGTGCCTTAACCAGACTCCTATGGGATTCTGATGCATGCTTGAATTTTAGGACTGCTGCTCTACAAGTTATTTATACTAATTGATCAAATGATATTTTTTGACATCCATAGTTTTCTTTTTTAAAAGAATTTATTTATTTATTTATTTATTTATTCATTCATTCATTCATTCATTCATTCATGAGAGACATAGAGAGAGAAGCAGAGACACAGGCAGAGGGAGAAGCAGGCTCCCCACAAGAAGCCCCATGCCGGGACTCAATCCCATAACCTGGGATCACACCCTGAGCCAAAGGCAGACACTCAACCACTGAGCCACCCAGGCTTCCCAACACCCATATTTTTCTACAAGTCTTTGCTTCCTTCAGCTATTTTCTTGAAGGTACCTACAAACATCATAATGCTACTATTTTAACATCCAGTGTATTCAACTGGGAGTTTCAGTTTGGCAGATTCAGCTTCTTTTAACCATGAAGGATCAAACCTGTTTACTATAAGATAAGATAAATGGCAGAACCATGAAAGAGGGCAACAAAAATAAATAAAATACATTAAACTCAAATTAGAACACACAAAGTGCTTATTGGCTGAAGATATTGGTCCTGTAAGCTAATATTCATGGGGTAAGAGCCAGCCACAAGAGCCTGCAGTGCTTGCTATCATGGGTTAAAGGCATAGTTTGGAAGATAGAGTAAGGTAAGATATTTTAGCTGTTTATAAAACATATTTTATGTTATAAAATAGTTCCGATAGAAACAGCATTCTAATGAGCCAAGACTAAAAAGGCTAATTTAAATGGGATATTTTTTGAGGAACAATTTTTTAAATTATTATTATTTTTCAATAGAGGTTGTGAGGGGGAAACACTGAGCTTTCCTACCCTATAATTTAATGGCATTAGCCAAATATTCAGGTTATATCTACTTCTGATTTTTTCAGGTTAAAATTCAGCTTTTTGAGAAGTATTATTTATTAGAATGTTCCCTTTTAACTATGTATTTTCTAAATATAGTACTACAAACTCATTTATTCAGATTAGAGTAATTTATTATAATTTGGAAATAACTGGGTTGAAATTAGCACTTCTATTCTTTTTGAAAGAGATGTTCCAAACATACTTATATTTCAGGGGAAATATTTTACCTGTTCCAGCAAATGGCATGCTTTCAGTTACTGTCACAGAATGAATATGAACACACACACACACCTCAAAATTATATACATAGGAAATCAGAGTATCCTATCTAGGACATGCTTTCCCTGGTAAGCTAACTAGAAATTAATGTTATGGGTGTATTAACACTAGTCTTTAATCTCTCAATCTCTTTCTTTAAGTATGATCTATGTAGATTAGAATAAAACTACTTTTAAAAATCATTAAAAAATCAGAATATTTTCTTAACTCAACATGCTACATTGTTAATCTTTATTGTAAATAAAGATGCAATATTTATATAACACCATTCCTTCTATTAGAAGTCAATAAAAATATTTTTCCTTTTTTAATTTAGTGTTTTTCCTCAACTTTTGATCTGCTTTTTACTATTGCCAGTATTTTCTTATTTTCTTTTTTTTTAATATTTGATTTATTTATTCATGAGAAACACAGAGAGGGAGAGGCAGAGATATAGACAGAGGGAAAGGCAGGCTCCTTGCAGGGAGCCCCAAGTGGGACTCGATCCCGGGACTGGGATCATGCCCTGAGCCAAAGATAGAAGCTCAGCCGCTGAACCACCCAGGCATCCCATATTGCCAGTATTTTCTTAAAATTTCTTCCCCTGCAATATTTACATGTTTACTAACCTATTTTTTTCTCCTAAGTGCTAGGAAACTAACCTTTACTCTTGTCTGGAAGGTACCTGAATATATATACTTCAAGTCATAAGGTCTGTTATAATCACTCAAACAGAGAGTCTGATTTATATTAAATATGCATATATGCAAATCATATATTTAAATATGCATCTACTCATAGATACATATATAGATAAATATTTAATTTATACAAACACAGAAACATACACAGAGAGAGAATAAAAGAGAAGAGAGAAGAGAAGGAGGAGGTGAGGAGGATGGGATTGCTTGAGTAGATAAAGCTGATAATACAAAAGAGCACATAAACAAGTCAAGGAAAAGTTTTGTATTCCTTGGGCAAATTAGTGGCTCAAATTCAGTCTATCATAATACATGCATAATGCATGCATATATATATGCATACGTAAATACATATTGTACTTTCAGGACATGTTCATTTTCAGATAGTCTTAGCCCCAGTGCAAACTCTATTACAAGAGATAAACCAAGAGAGAGTTAGCATTTTCTCTGTAACCATATTTTGAGCTATGTGCTCTCCCCAGAATAAATGTTGCACCCAACTGAACAGCAGTGGGTGCAAAAGTAGAACTCTTTCTGAACCAGCGAACTTGCAACTCTGTAACCAGGAAGAATAAAAATAAACTCTTTTCTTAGATGTGCTAATCCATTTTTTTATGAGGCTGTGTTGTCTAACAGAGTGGATTTAGGTATGCTTGAAACTGTGAGCCCTCAGGGGGGAATATCAACCCCACACAACTTGAGGCAATCATTATTACAATGGAAGCAGCTCTCTGGGTCCAGCATATGGACCACAAACTGGCAGAGAGCCTGAGCTCTCCGGGGAAGGACGCCAGTGCCCCTCCATAGTTTCCTTAGCTGTTGGGAGAGATTTCAGCTCTTCAGCACTTTCCCTTCCTGACCAGCTTTTCCCAAGATAAATCTTAGCTAGCACCATATGTTTCAAGAACAAAAAAACAGCTTCTGAATTATTACAGCACAGTGTACTCTTGCCCAGGAAATTCAGGCTGCTTAGGCACTAAAATCATAGCACCAGACCGAATTTGAGAGAGCAGTGAACCTGATTTCACAACCTTTTGTCAAACAACACTTGTCTACAAAGTGTAGGATTCCTTGGGAATTTCCCTGAGATAAGAAAAAGTGTTGCCTGTAGCCCTTAGTGATTTTGGAATTATAATCCTGGCTGAATGACCAATTCTCAGATGATGCTGAATCCACAGCATTATTGGAGTTTGGGGAGATCAATGTTTTCCTTTAAGTGTTTTTTTCCCCTCTATTTTAGAGACACAGAATGACTATAATTATCAGGAACTGTGCTAAATGCTGGGAATATAAAGACATTTAAGATGCAATACTTGACTTCACATAGTTCTAATAAAGTAAATGGACACATTATCAAAAAACTGCAAAATTGTATACAGGTATATTTATAGGGATCCCTGTGGGGTTGAATAGCATCATAAAGGAGGAGCATCTAGATGTTTCATAAAAGGCCACCTGAATGAAAATAGAATTGAATCTTAAAAGAAGTGCAGTAGTACATGCAGTGAATAATAGGAGAATGGCCAGGCATTCCTGGTTAAGGACACAGGATCAGTAGAAATAGGGAGGCAGAAAAGGGGAGATATAAGAGAGGGAGAGCAAAGGGTTGGATTTCTGTTTGTTTACTTTGGGGTAAGATGTTCAAGAAGGAAGATACGGAAAGGGGACAGCCATAAAGAATTCCTCATTGACTCTATTTATTTAGACATTCAGTGCAGTGGGTTAAAAACAGGCACATATTCTTTGACACTGTCCTCATCAACAGGTGGAAGCCCTTCCTATTGAATCTGGGCCAGGCTTGACCCATGCTTAGTCAAGAAAATATGATAAGAGTGACCAGAGACTTCCAAGGTTATGCCCTAGGACTTGTTTTCTAGTCTGGGCCTCTCAGAATTCTTGTTCTTAAAGTGCAGCCACCATGCTGTAAGGAAGCTCAAGTAGGCCCATGAAGAGACCTGCACAGAAATAGAAATTCCTTTCCAACTACACTGGCTGAGCACCCAGCCTACGGCAATACCATCTTGCCAGTCACGTAAATGACCCACCTTGGAAGTCAATGCTCCTGCATGAGCTGAGGTGGCCCAGCCAGTGCTGCATGGAGCAGAGATGAGCCTTCCCCTCTGCGCGCTGCCCAAATAATAACCTTGAATAAAGTAAGTTATTATTGTGGCTCTAAGCCACTGAGTTCAGGCATTATTTGCTATGTAGCAATATAATTAACTGGAAGAATCAGCCAGTATTAACTGACTGCTTACCCTATTCTTAAACTATTATGTTTAAGAGTTTACACTTTAATCTTGACAAAGATTTTCTCCTTGACCAACCTCTAGCCAGACTCCTCTAATCCCTCTTTATTGACTAGATCACAACCGTGGCCCATAAAAACGAAGACTATCAACACAAATAATTTTGTCCACTCATCTTCTTCCTTCTTATAAGAATGAAACAAACACTAACAGTTTCTGGCAGCTCAAGGCCTCAACACTAGGATGACTCTAGACTCCCTTAAAGTGCCTGCCCGAGAAAACTCAAGGCTTTCAAAAGGATTTACTGGGCTTTTTTAGGCCAACATCTGAAGATAGGCCCCAAACATGTTTTCTGGAGCATTTGCTAAAAAGAGGTTTCATCTGTGAATCTTTCCTCTGTCCCTTTGAGATATGTATGTATCTCCTACAATTCAGAAGTTTCTTCTTAAGGACCTGAAAGCCATTCCTTTATTTTTTAAAGATATTTTAAGCTCTTATTTATTTATTTGAGAGAGATAGAGAAAGAAGAGAGAGAGAGAGAGAGAGAGAGTATGGGGGGGGAGGGCAGGGGAAGAAGCAGACTCCCCACTGAGCAAGTTCAATACCAGGACCTTGAGATCGTGACTTCATCTGAAGGCAGATGTTCAACCAACTGAGCCACCCAGGTATCCCAAAGCCATTCCTTTAAAATATGATCATCAGAAAGGATATTGCCTCAGTCTCTCAATTTCTGGGGGAGGATAGAATCCTAACTTCCATATTTTGACATCTAGCAGACACAACCAGCCTAATTAACATTTACACTGATCAGTCCTTTGCAGTTTTTCTCTTCCCTGACTCTACTGAGCCCCAGTGTGTTCCTCTTCCTACTTGCTCTTTCTCCCTTTAAAATACCCAGTCACCTCTGTGCCAATCAAAATTGAGTTCAATTCATGCTAGATCCTCTTCCCTGCTGCAATAGCATATTACTGATTAAAATGCTTTATGCTTTAGTGTCCTGCTTTGTTTACCTTTGACAATCTGAAAGCAAGAAGCTTTCACCTTTATTTTTTAAAAATTTTATTTATTTATTCATGAGGGACACAGAGAGACAGAGGCTGAGACATAGGTAGAGGGAGAAGCAGGCTTCCTGCTGGAAGCCCAATGTGTGACTCGATCCTGGGACTTCAGGATCACGCCCTGAGCTGAAGGCAGACATGCAACCATTGAGCCACCCAGGAGTCCCAAGATTTCACCTTTAAAGCTATCTCCTGGCTGTTGGTAGTGGCTGGGCTGTCTTGTAGAGGAATGACTTTGGGATGAGTATCAGAGGCAAAGAAGATAATTGTAGCAGCATATGTACTTATGATTTGCCAAATCTGCTACAGTAAATGCTAAGCTTCTGAAAGTTTTTGTTTGTTTGTTTGTTTGTTTTAATAACTTATTTTGGCAGGTAAGTTTAAGATGGCTATAAGAGAAACAAAAAAAAGAGAGAGAGAGAGAGAGAGAGAGAGAGAGAGAGAAACAAACTAGAGTTAGGGAAACTACTCAAGAAGCTATCAGTGTTTCAAGACAGAGAAGTGGAAGGCCTGGACTGGGGCAGTGCAATTGGCTCTGGAGAAGACACAAATATGATGAGAATGGAGTCCAGCAGAGTCCTGTGTTACCTCCAGGTTTCTCTAGCTGGCTGCTGGTGACTACCTGTGACATGATGTGAGTTGGAGGAGTAGCCAGCAAGCCAGCAGATGGCAGAGAAGAACAGAGATTCCACAGTTTGGGATATGTTCAATCTTAGGGCCCGGGGGACATGTATCTAACTGTCGGCTAGGCGTCACATTACACATTCAAGTCTGTAATGCAGGAAGAGGTTTTGTACAAAGATAGAGATTATGTTATCATAACCATACAGCAGGTTGTTGAAAGAAAAAAAAATGAAGAGAGTCCACAGGATAGTTTGTAGATGGAGAAGTGGCAAGAAGATTGAAACCTGGCTAACACTTATAGGAAGAACCAGAAGAGATAAAATCCACAAGGGAAATGGAGAAAGAACAGGGCAGAGCTTCTAGTGGAAGAAAGAAGGAATGGTGTCACAGAAGTCAAGAGTATGGGTTTTTAAATAGTAATCAACATTATCAGATGATGCAAATGGTCTTCTTCGATAAGGACTGAAAAATGTCTATTGATTTGACAAGTAAGAGGTTTTTAGTGACTTTAGCAAGAATAATTTTAATAAAGTAACAGAGCTACATGAATTAGCTTTTTCTGAGAACCAAACCACTTCTAGATTTAGTGGCTCAAAACACAACCAGTTATTTAGCTCATGAAACCACAGGTTGACAGCCGTGGCTGGGCTTGGCTTAGTGGATTTTCTAATCTGGGCCAGACTTGACTGAACTCAGTTGATCTCAGGTAAGATTTCTCATGGATTGGCAGTCAGCTGGAAGGTTCACTGGCTCTGGTGAGTGGAGAATCTTCCCATATGGTTTTAAAGCATCCAGTAGTCTACCACTGGCTTGCTCAGGTTCACAGGACTCCAAAAGTAAGAATGGATGTACTCAAAGATTCTTGAAACTCTTCTTAGAACACATATAACATCCTTTCTGTAGCATTTTGTCTACCAAAGAAAGATAAAGGTCTGCTCAGATTCGAAGGGCAGAAAAGGTATGATGAATTGCCATTTTCTCAATCTCCTGCAGTACCAGCAAATAGTTCTTGGAATTCTGGTTTTCTCCATAGCCACAGCCCTTTATGGACAAAAATGGCCTCAATTTATTTTAGCGTGAGCTTTTTAAAGTGTCAGAGCAAAAAGAGCAAGGCACATTTCTATAACCCTTTACATCTACAGAGAGTTAAATACTGAGAAATTTCCCCTTACCCCATCCAGGCAGCAGAGAGAGCATTCTTCTTAGCAGAAAGCTGAAGTCTCATTTAACCTAGTCTCCTTATTATTATTTTTTTTTAATTCAAGTTCAGAAGACATTTTGTTTCTAGTAATGGGAGGGCCAGGTTATTGAAATGAATGCTCCAGTTGAAAACCACTTTAAAAAAGATGGATAAAATATTACAAAAGAGCTCCTTAAAAGCATCGCACAGACAACAGGATAGTAAGGAATTACCAGGCCAAAGTGAAAATATAACAAAACCCAGAGATTTATGCCAACGTGGAAAGTAATTTTGCCCTGAAGGTATATGACTTCTTGGCAGACACTTTCTGAGAATGGGACCCAAATCAAAGCCCAGAATTGAAAAAACCTAGATGGTTGAATCAGTCTCCTTCTTGGTCAGCCAGACCCTAAAGAAATGGCAAAGCCTGAGTAGAATTACATTCAGGTATTGAGTTATCCATATCAAGCCCTGAGCTTGATGAAGCAATGGCCTTTCTCTTTGAAAAACTGCTTGAGAGATTAGTCCAAAACCATTTCGAGTAGAAAGTTCAAAACATCAAACATAATAAGTAGGTGCAAATAAATGTGGATACACAGGAAAGGCAGAAATGGAAACAAATGCAGCAAAAGGTAAAGATTTCAGATGTCGAAATAATTAGATGCCAACTGCAAAACAGCTATGTTGATGATGCTTAAATAAGTGAAAGATATCTGCAGAGGGCTTGGGACTGTAAAAGTGACATAGCAAATTAAAAAAAAAAGTTCTGGAAAAATACATAATAGAAAATAAAATCTCTGTGAGTGAGCTTAACAACAAGCTAAGAGGAGCTAAAGACAGACATGGTCTAGAGGAAGATGATTGGAAAAGAATTATCTTGAAAGACCAAAGGAGGACACTATGCAAAACAGAAGCTAATAACCATGGATGGACAGTCTAACAAGGTCTGGGATCTGTAATCAGAGTCCTAGATGAAGAAGAGAGTATTTGGGACAGCAGACATATGCAGTGGTTGAGAATTTTCTAGACCCAAAAGATAGTAATCTGCAGATTCCAGAATCCCACAGATCTGTTGAAGGGTACTTAAAAAGAAATCTGCAACTAAATACATTACATAGAAAGCGCAGGAAAAAATAGACTAAGCGAAACATCTTGAGAGGCCAGGCGCAAACAAAAAAGGAGAGATTATCTTCATAGAATTAGACTGATGGTTGACTTCTAACAGCAACAAAGTAAGACAACTGATAGAGGAATCCCATCTTCAATGTGTAAAAGAGAATGATTACAACCCAGAAAACATATCATGAATGTTGGTGAAAAAAGGATGTCACACAAAGTGAGAAGAGTCATTGTGGCAGACCTGCACAGAACAAAATCTAATCTACATGAGGCAGAAGGAAAATGATCCCAGGCATGTCTCAGGTATAAGAAGAAATAAAGAGCAAATAAAGTGGAAATAAGTGGGGGAAAAAAAACACACACTGGAGACTGAATTATCCCTTAACTCAGGGGTTGGCAAACTTTGTCTATATTAAGGCCACGGTGTAAATATTTTAGGCTTGTACACTCTATGGTCTCTTTTGTGAGTATTCTGCTAATGTGAAAAAACTAACCATAAGCAATGTGTAAAAGGAGGAGAATGTGGCTGGGTTAAAATAAAACTGTTTACAGAAATAGGAAGTGGGCCGCACTTGGCCTGCAGGCCATAGTGTACAGACCCTAACTTTAGTGAACTTCCAGTTCTACTCCTGAGCTCTTTTGATTTACCTTCATGCTTAGCGGAAAGATACGAAAGACCAAACAAGTTCTCATCCTGTCCTTTATTGTTGTAGTTTAATATATAGGGGGCCAGTACCTACACATTTAGCACAGGCTCTGACTCCTCCCTCTCCAGGCACAGGTCGGGGTGACACTGGGAGTGCATTACACAGCTTCCTCTATTTCCACTTAATTCTTGTAAATTATAAGAAATATTCAATAACAACGAAACAACTTGAATGGCTTTCTGAAACACACATTTGATAATGCCATTTCCTGGTTCTCAATTTTTTGAGGGCTTCTCTGTAGTCATCAAGCCCCAATTCCTTACAATGACACAAAATCTTTATGACCTGGATTTGATCTTTCCTGTCTACTGTCGCCACTTGTCCCCCACTCCATCCAAGCTCAATTTACCACTTGAACTGAACACCACAGTCTCCTGAGCTTGGTGTACTGGCTGCTTGCAAGGAGTGAGAGCTCTATGTACTGATCCTCCTCCCCAACTTTGTCTAGTTGACAAATACTAGTCTTTCAAGGCTCCACCCAGGCTGCACTTTCACTTGGATGACATTCCAAATTCAGCATACACAGTCCCTCTGGACTCCTAGTGCTCAACTACAGTTCCCAAGCACCAATGGCCACACAATATGTTCTTGTGTGTCAGTCTTCCACATTAATCTGTGGTTTCCTTGAGGATCTCTTATTTCTGTGTCTCAGCATGCTGTAGATTGGGCATGCAATTAAGTGTGCATGTCTGTTTCAATGAATGATTGGATGAAGCAAAAACAAGAGCAACACTAACTGGAAAAACAACAAAGCTGTTATCCTTGAGTTTATTATAGAATCAATCCAAATCAACATCACCCATTAATCAAATAACCCACAAATATCTATTGAGCATGATTATAAAGAGGTCAAATTAATCAAAATATTATTGTATAGTAATTATGGTGTTAGACTTTCAGCAATTTAACTAATCACTTGAGTAATTTAAATTATTGGTAATATTTAAACATGTCTGTAATTTGAATGAATGTGTGGAAATAATGAGAATGGGTATAAAGACAAAGGAAACTTTTTGTTTCAATGAAGGGCATGAATTTGAAAGAATTTAAATAGTCATGTCAGTTGACCAATCCCATGTGTCTATTGCAAATTCAGGACTGTTTAGGTTAGCAATCCCTTCAGTTAATTACTTCAATTTATTTAATTTTATTTTATTTTATTTATTTATTTTATTTTATTTATTTATTGATAGGCACACAGTGAGAGAGAGAGAGGCAGAGACACAGGCAGAGGCAGAAGCAGGCTCCATGCACCGGGAGCCCGATGTGGGATTGGATCCCAGGTCTCCAGAATCGCGCCCTGGGCCAAAGGCAGGCGCCAAACCACTGCGCCACCCAGGGATCCCAATTACTTCAATTTTAAATTTTAAAACATAATTTTAAAAGTTTGCATTCATACATTCTATATATTGCCTAGATGTTCAGTTATTTTCAGTTACTTAAATTACCTTTACTAAGCACTGCATTGTACAAATAGCAATTTGTTTACGCCTGCCTGCATTGTAATGTGTTCCATTTGTTCATTGATTTAAAACACATAATGGAACTTCTGGTGTGATGTTATTTCCCTTTAATTACTTCTAAAATAAATGACTTTAAAACAGTTTTACAATATTTACCCTATTCTTTTTTTTAATAACAAATTTCCAACAATGATATGTTTGTGAGATTACAGCATAATTTTCTTTTATTGCTTATTTCAGTAATGTTTAATATTTTCATGTAATGTGGAGTTAAT
Organism: Nyctereutes procyonoides; assembly: GCF_905146905.1. Lineage (NCBI taxonomy): Eukaryota > Metazoa > Chordata > Mammalia > Carnivora > Canidae > Nyctereutes > Nyctereutes procyonoides. Next base: position 4,698,048 of record NW_026575030.1, on the reverse strand, counting down.
TTAATATTGACTAGTGTGAAATGAAATCATTTGGTGTTCATTTGAATGTCACATATATTTTCTTAAATGTTTCATTATAATTTAACAATACTTAATAGGCATTAAAAACAGTTACCTATGTATTTGCCTGAGTTGCATTAGCATATTGTGCTTGTATCTTTGAATTTAAATGGTGAGTTTGTCTTAGGCCTTTATGGGGTGGGTGATGGCAGAGGAGTTTCCTTAAAGATACCTAAGTGAATCCAAAAAACCCCCAAAACCCTAAGATTACTTCTGTTTTCCCCCTAAATCTAAGAAGCTTAGTTTGATGCTTATAGAATAATATTTTGAGTGACTAAAAAAGAAACAAAGTAAAAAAAAAATTCTCTCCAGGGCAAATGTATTCTAGGATAGAGGGAGCATTAAGCCACTGTTAGTACTGGCTAATTTGCTTACCAGATTGTTACCAAGGAGAAAAGTCCTGAAATAATATCTAAGTAATATATCTAAGTAGTAGGTGAGATGTTAGAGTAAATAAGTGAAGCAGCAGAATCTTGATCACTTGAACTGTTCTCCAGGACAAGAGGGTTAGCACATTTTGACAGGGCATCACACCTCAAGCACACTTCAAGATCCTAGGTTGCCAAAAAGTCAAATAAAAGATGTTAGAAGTTAACGGTTGTAATGTGACTTCATCAAGACATTTTACTTCTTTGGGGTCTCATAATTTGAAAAATCATTTTTCAACTTTAAATAAGGTGCTTGGTCAAAGTTGCTAGCATAGTCTTTTTAATTCTAAAATTATATGAAATGAGGGGATTTTGAAGAGGAGATGAAGCTAAAGAATGATTTAACAATTTGTTCAATTTCCTAGTTTACTGCTGGGGTCAGATGCTATGTATCTGACTCAAATACAAGAAGAATTTTCTGCATGGTTCCTTTGTGCATGGTGAATCTGGTATGTTCTCATCAGTGCTTACAAAATCCCTTAACTTTTTTATTATTGAATAAGAATTGTAACCACTTTCATTGTCGCTAGCTAATATATGGTGAATGAAATAAAAGAATTTACTTAGGTTGTTTTGATTTTTGCATAGTCACATATTAGACTACAGTCTTTAGTCCATTCCATTGTACCTAAATATTTAAGAATTGCCCATACAAAAAGAATCAGGGAGCTGGTGGTGTTTGTAGAGAGGATGACAGTGACAATGACGGTAATATCAACTTTTCATAGATGTAGCTGTGAAATTCTGAGTAGAATTGTGCCAACATATGAAAAAAAAGAAAATACCACTTTTTGGTAAAGATATGAAAAAAAAAAGAGTACTCCCATGGTTACAACAGTTTTACAACTACTTCAGAGAGCAATTATGCAACATGGTGGTAAATGTTAGCAATTTTATAATCCATATCAAAAATAAATATTCAAAGTATAAAACTTGCACACATGAACACAAGAAGTCATGTGCCAGAACAACAGTGCTCATTGCTTCATTATTTATAATAATAAAACTATAAACAACCTAGCATTTATCCAGGGGAACATGGAAGAGTACATTGTGGTATAATTGTAAATGGAATACTACCGTGGGGGAGGAAATCTTTTCCTTACCCCCTTAGGGTTCCTGGCTGGGTCTGAAAATTAAGCTGACAAGAGGAGACTAACAGGAGAAAAGCATGTAGATGTATTTAATATGGTTTTATGTGACACAGGAGTTCATGAGGAAACAAAGACTCACTTAAACCCGAGTATTTTTATGCGAGGTTTGATGAAAAATGGATGGTTACAGAGAAATGTGGTAGGTCAACGAGTATCAGATAGATATAGTAAGCTGGAGGAAACTTAGCAAAGCCTGTTTGTTCAGATTCAGCTAGTATCCCCTTTGTCTTTGGAGACAAAGGTGCTCCTTTACTGTAGGTATAGAGAGAGCACCTCTTACGTGAGGTTTTTATGATCTGCTTTAGGGAAGAAGGGATGGTGGAAATGAGAGTGACCTCCCTGTTTCTGCTGTTTTCTCAAACTCCTTCAACTTAAAGTATTCAGTCTGCCAAGGTACCCTATTTTGGGGTGGGGTGCCCTGAACCCCATCACTGTGTACCAGTTGGAATGAATTAGAGTTGCTCTACCAACATAAATAATACTCAAAACCAAAATACTGAGTAAAAGTAAGGCATCCAATATTACATGTAGTAAAACACTACTTAAATAAAGGGAACAAAAAATAAAACACTACATGCATTTATGGATACATAATTATGCAATGAAAGTATAGAATGCCTGTATAGAAATTATTATAATTTTAACATATAGGACTAGTGCCTACAGATTGAGCACAATCTCTGACTTCCTCCCTCTCTCTACAATCACAGGTAAGGGTCTTCAACTATTAAAAGAAAAAAAGAAAGAAAGAAAGAAAGAAAGAAAAGAAAAGAAAAGAAAAGAAAGAGCTCTTTTTTTATGTGTACTGAATTTTCCATAGCTATTAGTTTGAAGGAAGAAGAAAATGAACTTATGCAGGGGAAGAGTAGAAAAGGGATCTCAAATGTATCTCTACTGTTTAATTTCTTTAAAAAATAAAAAAATAAATAAATAAAAATAATTATTTCCTAAAAAAAATAATTATTTCCTAATTTAACACAATGAAACTTGATGTTCACTTTAACACCTTAGTTCTCACCCGAGTGTCTGAAATATTTCACAATTAAAATTCAAAATTCCAACAGCGACAAAAACAAAGGGAAAGGCCAAATCCTGATGAGGAAGGCATATGGGTAGGGAAGTTGAGAAATGTGTCTGTTGCCACAGAGCTCAGTTCACAAGCACATACTGTGGGCTGGCTGGGCTAAATGGAAACCTAGACCTTTTGATTCTGAGTGCGGTGCACGATTCACAGCAGCACTCTTTCTTAATTGCTTCCTGCACTCTATTTGGAATCCAAATTATCAAAGCACTCTTGACCCTGAATGGTAAGATTACATTTAAGAAATGGTGGACTAAATTTTACTTGTTGGAGTTTTAAATTGACTCACTATCCTCAAATAGTAAGAATTCAACCACTCCGCCTAAGGTGGATAGAAACAGAATTTTAAGTAACCAGCTGGTGTTTTCTGCATTATGGAGGAGAGGGAGTTGCTTAACAGAGGAAAAATCCTTCATTATTGCTTTCTTGCTCCTTTCCCCACAGTAAGATGGGCAGAACTAGTAATTCTCAAATTCCTTTAAAGCTGCTAAGATTATTGGTGATTCAGAGAAGACTTAGGACCCCTAATTAAATTTTAGATTACAGACGGCAGCTGACAAACACACAAGTCATTTCTTAAAGGAGAGCATTTCGGCAAAGGCTCCATAGATAACTATTTCATTAGGGTCTCAAAACAATCTCAGGATTCTGGACTGGATTCTAAACTAAAAGGGCAGAACATTCTTCAAAGTTCCCAATCTGGAATTTCTACTTGATCATTCTGCACAATGACTGTATCAAAGGGCCATTCGGAAATTTTGGCTTTTCCTAGGACTTACATGTAAATGCAAAAAAACAGTTCTTGACAAACAGCTCTGCTTTCACCTCTGAACAGCTTCTTTTTTTTTTTCTCTGAACAGCTTCTAAGGAAGAGAACCCCGTGGGTTAGGTATTTTATGCAAAGCATCAGCGTGACTGGCAGTCCATGTTAGCACAGGTAGCCCTCAGTAAGAATGTGTGCACTCTTCTCCCTGTTTTACCTATGATCTCCCACACTCACAACCTCACTTGCCCCCTTACCATCTCATAGTCAATGACCCACAGATGTTTATCTGCTTTCCACATCTCTCCTCCATGGGGCTGAGGACTTCTCCAACTGCTTACGTGGCTTCTCATCCTGGTACCCCAAGGGAATCATAAAATTCAGTGTGTTCAAAGAACATGATCTCCCATTCCAAATGAAAGACTTTCTTAGGATATACAGTGTTACGGAATAGTAACACTGTTCAAATGGCTACTCAAGTCAGATACATCGGTATCACAGGCAAGGTTCTCCTTCATACCCTGTTGATTTAACCTCTAAAGTAGTATATGCAGAAATCCTCTCTACGTGCACATCCTGTTGGTTCTCTCTCCCATGTATTTTATGCAAATCAACTGTTCTCTGTCTCCACCACCCCACCCGAGTACCTACATCTCTCTCACCTAGGCAATTTCGTTACCTTCAAATATCTGCTGTTGTCCACATTTGATTCCCTCCTATCTGTGGCATTTTATTTGTTCCAATGACATATAGGATTGCTTGATTAAAATCTTTCTCTAAAAGGTAAACTGTAGAGTCAAGAAACTTGCTTGTTTTTCTCAGGTTTGTGTTTATTCCTAGCACCCTGCAATTGCATTATATTATCATCCTGCCTATGTGCCCTAAATTCTGGAAAGCAATTTCACATGTGTGCTTATGAATTTTTTTCAGCAGTAGCAGTGTCTTTGGAATGACCCCATAGCTCTCATAGCTCAGGATTTTAGGTTGAATGGTACTTATCAAGACAAAAACATTTTGCTTTGTGTGTTAAAAAAAAAAATCATTTCCCACCCTTAAACTTAAAAGTACCAATCTTTTCCCCAGTCTTTACAAGACATTGCTGAAGTAGTAAATAGGCTGGCTTGATTTTGATGACCCTTACTTGATTCTTCCTATTTTATAATAAAGGAGCAGCGGATCATATGAAAGGTTATAATTCAGATGTAAAGGAGGAGGAAACACACACTGAATATTTCCTATGCGGTAAGTCTTACATATATTATCTTCCATTTAATTTGAGCAACATCTGGTTGAATATATTTTTAACCACCTCTACTTTATAAATGAGGAAATTGATATTACAAGAGATTTTGCTTTTCCTAAGTATCTCAGCAGGTAAATGGCTGAGCCAACATTCCAGGTAACATCTCTGATTCCAAAATCCCCGTTTTTTGTTTTTTTGGCGGGGGTGGGGCAGGAGGGGGGAGCACATGTGTGTGCAGGTGTGCACATGAGTGAAGAGCAGTGTGGAGGGCAGAGGGTGAGGGAGCAAGAGAATCTTAAGTAGGCTCTGTGCTCAGTGCTGAGCTCAGTGCTGGGCTCAATTGCTGGACCCCGAGGTCATGTCCTGAGTCAAAATCAAAGGTCAGATACTTAACTGATTGAGCCACCCAAGCACCCCTCAAATCCCTATTCTAATCTTTGTAGACTATGTTTTCTCAAATCAGGAGTAGCCCAGATTACTTGTTACCAGGCTTATTCTGTGAAAGAATTATTATAAGATTATTCTGTGAAAGAATTATTATAAACTGAATGAGGTTGATTTTATATCAGGAGAAATTTTCCTCCAACATCCTATTGGGAAATAGTTAGGTAGGTTAATAGTAGGTAGAAATAGTAGGTAGGAAAAAAAAAAAGAATAGGTAGGTTTGGAGAAGATTTTTTTTTTTAAGCCATGGGCAGGCCCTAATACAGTGATTCTCTATTGTGGCTATTCATGAGACTGACCAGGGAGAATTTTAAAAATCAGAATTTCTCAGGGTAAAATTCAGATTACAGTATTTTTAAAGCTCTCTAGAGGATTCCAACGTGCAGATAAGGTTGGAAAGCACGGTTCAAATTCTTTTTAGGAATGTATCATTGCATCTTTAAATTTAGTATACAAATGAACACTAAATTTTAGATAGGCAAATTATTCTTTAATATGGGAGACAGATTCAGGAACATTATGCTTACTATTTCTATCTGAAAGAAAATATATCCTTTCACTTTCTATTTAATATATATTATTTGCACTCATTATTAATAAATCCTTGCATCTCCCTTGCAACTCATGGAAAGCAGGTATTTTAGACGCCTAAATACTCTTCATAGATAATGTGCCTTCTTGCTGCTCTTGTGTTTTAAACATTCTGTCCAAGATGTGTGTGTGTGTGTGTGTGTGTGTGTGTATTTAAGCAAAGTGTTAATTCGGTAATCGCACCGGGACACAGTTTTCGGAAAAGAGGAGATAGGCTCACAGAGAAGGCAGCAGAGCAGCAGGCAGGGTAACAATGTTGAATGTACTACAGGCTGCTGTTTCAAGGGCACAGGTGAATTTAAAGCTACTATACTCACATCTACACACAGCCAAAATCACTCAAGGCAATAGAGTAAAGAATGGCTTCTATGAATAAAATATAAGCCAAGATTGTTTCTTTTAAGAAAAAAGACATATCTATGCTAAATTGTAAGACCTGTTTCTAGGACTGTTCCCTATAGCAATGTTACTTGTCTGCTTGGCTTAGTCTGATTGTCATCTTCTTCAGCAGGGCTCTCATTCAGATAACTATCAGGTGATATATGTGCTTTTTAAAAAAACAGATGGGAAAGAATGCATAAATGTGCATTTATTCCATTTCCAATCTGTGACTCATTTCTGTCCTTTCTCCAACCTATTGTTGCATCCTAAAGTGTCTCTCTTCTATATATTCTCAATATCTTCCCTGTCTTTTCCAGATCCATGACCATTATCTTAACTCTGGGTTAAACTCTCATGTGTACAACTGGATGATCTCTGTCTTTCTGTTCTCATTCCCTCTAACTCTTCACTCTCTGGCTCTGCCTGGTCTGGCCCTGTCAATGACACTGAGTATCGTGAACACTGTTCATTGTCATGAACATTATTATCTTTTATTCATATGAAAAAACCTAATGGAAATGTGTGTGTGTGTGTGTGTGTGTGTGAGTGAGTCCATAGATTAAGGGGCCAGGGAATATCCTCCCTCTTGGCTTCAAAATGTTTTAAATGGAGGTGATCAGACCCTCTGAACATGGTGTCTGTCCTGTGCCTCCACCATGTTCTCAGCCACTGCTTCCCACCTTGCTTGACCACAGCCCATCACAACTCCTTCCCTATGTGAGTGCTCAGGAAAGAGAAGAAAAGAGCAAGGAGTAAAAAAGCAGGGAAGATGAGAAAAAAAATAGTTAAGTATGAGGGGTAAGGGAAAAAGTATACAAAGAAAAGTTTATAAAAAAAAGAAAAAAGAAAGAATTCTCTATTGCTGACTCCTTGAAGAGCAAGGACATTTATGAATTCTAAGATAAGTGTTTAATTGGCAAGCAGACAATTGCATAAACATTGATTCATTAATTTCTATTTATGAAGAGAAAATAGTCATTTAATTGCAAAGTTAGGCAAGTAACCTTTCGTCCTTTATAAATATTAATTTTCAAAAATACTCAGAAAATTATTGGCATTGATTGGGCAGATTTGTTTTTGACTATCTGGAAAATTTCATGCCTGAAGCCAAATACACATTTTTATTAGATGGAGGCTAAATGCACTGAAACATGAATTTGAGAAAATTTATGTTATTTAATGCACTTTTAATTTAAAATTCAGGGAGGCAAAAAGAAACAGCCAGTAACTGTCGATAATCATGAATTTAACCACACTTAATTAACAAATTAGTATTGCTACACTTTTCTTTGTACTTATTATTCCTAAAGCAAATGAGCCCATATGCTGAGAGTAATGTCTATATCTGTTTTATAATCGTATGCTGTTACCTGTTTGAGAGCCAATACATCGTAGTCGGTGGGTTATCATGCTAATAAATGTGTCTGATTGATTGTAGTTAGCACTGTTTTACGCTCATTATTAGAATTCAGGGACAAAACATCAGCATGCTTTTTTATTGTAATTTATCATATCTGAATTAGCTTATGTGATTTGACATGGTGCTAAATAATCTATCGCCCTCTGGACAGAGTATGCTTGAAGTACTGTTTAATAATTCTCTGCCATATATTTGTTCTGAACATTGATGAAAGATGGTAGGGCAATCTAGTTCTTTTCAGTTTTATCTAAAAGATTACAATACTATAATGTACTAAATGATTGAAATATAGCACCTGTTTCTGCGTGCTGTTTAAGGATCAGAGTATGTTAAGAAATAATGACTAGCGTTTGCATAGCTGACAAGCTAATTCCTAAACACGAAGAGATATGTAATGCCACATTTGCATGAAGTATTATCTCTTATCACCACATAATGTATTTCTCATTATATTTTTATGAGCCCATGGGGTTTCATTGTGTTTGTTTGTTTTAGAGCATCCACATTTTAACCTAATAGATTATGATGATATAAATCTACCTTCCAGGGTATTCAGCTCAAATCAATTTTATTTAAATTTGTACACTATATAAACATACATACTAGATTTGTTAGCAAACACCACATCCAACCCCTACAGGTAGGTGGTTATTTTATGCTGAATCTTATATTCATTTATATATATAGTGTAACTTATGAGACCAGAATTCAAATTTGGATCACTGTCAAAGCTCATACTCTTTACCACTATGCTAAACTGAGTAAAGACTGAGTTAATGCATTTCTGACAAAAGCAAAGAAACATTAATCCTTTAGTTAGTCTTTGAAATCTTACTGAGGATATTGAGAGTAAAACTGTAATTTCTGTAAGGAAATGCCTGAGCAGTCTGGAGAAAATCCATTATGTCTTCACAGACCCCTAAGGTTCCTGAACCTGGTTGGAAACCTAGTTTTAGACATCTGTTAATTAATCTGATAGTTCTTTCTTAAATTGAAGTATAGTTGACATACAATAGTATATTAGCTTCAGGTGTACAATATAGTGATTCAACAGTTCTATACATTAGGAAGTGGCCACCACTACAGATATAGCTACCATCTGTCACCATACAAAGTTGTTGCAATATTATTGGATATATTCCCAATGCTATACATTGTATCCTGTGTCTTATTTTATCACTGGAAGTTTATAACCTTTAATCCTCTTTATCCATTTTACCCATCCTCCTCTCCCCTCTGGCAACCACAGGTTTGTTTTCTATGAGTCTATTTCTGTTTTGTTGTGTTTGTTCTGTTTTTTTTTTTTTTTTTTTTTTTTAGATTCCACATATAAACAAAATCATGTGGTATTTGTCTTTCTCTGTCTGACTTATTTCATTTAGCTTAATACCCTCTAGGTCTGTCCATGTGTTGTCCCAAATGGTAAGAATTCATTCTTTGTTTTTTTATGGCTGAGTAATATTGCTCTGTATATGTATTTCATGTCTTCTTTATCCATTCATCTATCAATGGACATTTAGGTTGCTTCTACATATTGGCTGCAAAAAATGCTATAGTGAACTTGCAGTACATATATCCTTTTGAATTTGTGTTTCCATTTTCTTTAGGTAATATCCAGAATTGGGATTGCTGGATCATAGGATAGTTGTATTTTTGATTTATTGAGGAAATGTCATACTATTTTTCACAGTGGCTGCACCATTTTGCACTTCTACCAGCAGTGTACAAGGACTCCCTTTACTCCACACCCTTTCCACCACTTGTCATTTCTTGCCTTTTTGATCTTAGCCATTCTGACAGGTGTGAGGCGATAACTCATTGTGGTTTTGATTTGCATTTCCCTGATGATGAGTCATGTTGAGCATCTTTTTCCTGTGTCTGTTGGCCGTCTATTCAGGTCCTCTGCACATTTTTTAACCGGATTGTTGGCTGGTTCTTGATATTTAGCTGTATAAGTTCTTTATATATTTTGGATATGAACCCTTTATCAGTTACATCACTTGCAAACACCTCTGATTTAGTGGGTTGTCTTTTCATTTTGTTGCTGGCTTCCTTCATTGCGCAAAAGCTTTTGTTTGATGTAGTCCCATTTATCTTCACTTTTATTGCTCTTATCTGAGGAAACAGACCTAAAAACATATTGCTCACATCAATCCAAAATATTACTGTTTATGTTTTCTTCTAGGAGTTTTACAGCTTATGGTCTTATTTTTAAGTCGTTAATCCATTTGGAGTTTATTTTTTTTTATTTGGTGCAAGAAAGTGGTCCAGTTTCCCCCAGACATTTACTAGAGAGGCTTGTCTTTTCCCCCACTGTATGTTCTTGCCTCCTTTGTTGAAGATTAATTGACCATGTAAGTGTAGGTGTATTTCTGGACTCTCTATGCCATTCCTTTCATCTACATGCCTGTTTTTGTGTCAGTACCATACTGTTTTGATTACTACAGATTTGTATTATGGTTTGAAGTTAGAGTAAAATATTCCCAGCTTTGTTTTTTTTTTTTAAATCAAGATTTCTTTTGCTTTTCAGAGTCTCTTGTGGTTCCATACACATTTGAGGATTATTTGTTCTAGTTCTGTGAAAAATGCCACTGGCATTTTCATAGTGATTGCATTGAATTTGCAGATTGCTTTGGGTAGTGTGGATATTTTACCATATTAATTCTTTAATTTATGAGCATGGTATATCTTTGATCATTTCTTATTTTATTGGGATCATGAAACCCAATGCTTAACAACAACAACAACAACAACAACAACAAAATACTGTTATTATTGTTCCTTATCCTACTAAATATTTTGAGAAATGCAACAATAAGAATCATTCTAGGTTGATATTTTGTTCCTTTAGTCATCATCATACTTCTAATGCCTAAAACAGAACTGAGCAGCAGGTATCCAATAATTATCTGTTGAGAAAATTATAGGTATTAGGAACAGGTGGCCATTTAGAATAAATTTGGTTAGTGCCATATGTTATTCAAACATCTTGTTATTGTCACTTACTTTAAGTTGAAGGTAACTTTTAATTTTCTAAATTTGAGAGACTTTGCAATTTTAAATCAATTGGGCCATGTAATGGACCGCAAGATCCCATTAGATGCCTGAAGCATGCTCTAATTCTATATTTAGGTTGTACAAATAACTACATTAGCTCTTTTCATATTGTTATTTGTATTTTCCATGGATTTTAAATATCTTTGAATGTGGCCCTTATTAATAAAATAATGTGTAGAGATTTAATGTGTACCTATGCATATATACGTAGGTACACAAGTAGTCACATGTGTGACAAAAATTGCAACTGATATTAAATTCTAAAACCGTATAATCTGCAGCACTATTAACACAGAATGAAATATTTAGATATCTTAGGTGAAAATATGCATCATTTAGAATGCTGATAGATCTAAAGGCTTAGTTGGTTATTAATTATTACTTTAAGTATTATTCTGGTTCAGAAGCTAAGTCAACTGCACGATGGCAGGCAACATGCTAAAGTTGACAAAATTTAAGATGAAAAAAGATATCCACTAAACTCTGCCACACAAACTCACTTTTTTTTTCCTTTGGTAAATATGTTCTATTGAAAACTAAGAGTCACAAATGTGCATTCTTGATGAGAAAGTATATTGTAGATTGGCTCAAAGGGGTAGACTGAATACACAACTCTACTGTGCTGTTTTTTTCAAAATCATGTAAAATGAGAAAATACCAGGGAATAAAGTAGGATGGAAGAGAGGAAGAGAGAGAAGTAGGGGGAGGGTTACCATCGAAAAAAGTGGCTGTACTCACAGGCATACATTTTCAAAATGAACACCTAAAAAACTGGAGTACTGTTAGAGAACCAGAAATTTTGAGGAATCCTTGGAACTCAGAAAGAAGATTAAAAACCACTCTGAAGATAATAAAATAAACATAAGAACCCAGAGCCCCAACATTTTGTATTGTGAGATCTTCTGCTAAGGCTGTAAGTCTGGAAGACCCTAGTGATCAGAGTGAGTGGATGGAGAGGCCAGCTGGTCATTCATCAGGGTGATTACTGGACCAGATGACCCACTCCTCATTTATCCTTTCCCAGTTTCTATCAAGCAGCTGCTTTTAGAGAATTTGCTTTACAGTTTTAGTTTCCAACTGAAATAAAGCATTTAGAAAACTCAATTGACAGGTAGAATTGGGAAGCAGATCGAGCTATTAAAGAAACAAGTGAAGGACACCTGGGTGGGTCAGTGGTTAAAGCGTCTGCCTTTGGCTCAGGGCATGATCCCGGAGTCCTGAATTGAGTACCGGATCAGGTTCCCTGCATAGAGCCTGCTTCTCCTTCTCCCTGTGCTCTGCCTCTCTATATCTCTGTGTCTCTCATGAATAAATAAATAAATAAATATTTTTTTAAATAAATAAATCTTAAAAAAAAGAAACTAATGAGCTTCAGAAATAAGTTTCTTTTTAAAAATTCAGAAAAGAAATATGTAACTCGGTTGTGTGTAACAATCTAGGAATATACAAAAAATTAATGTTAAACTCTGAGAATGTCAACATAGGAAGCAACTGATGGAGATGAAGCATGTAGGGTACAAAGATAGGGAATGTATGTAATTTTAATTTTCTAAATAGGTACTAATTTAAATTATCCTTCAAAAATTATAATATGTACATGTATATTAAACATTCATGAGTAACAGGCATATGATGCATAATGCCTTAAACTAGAACAATTGGGAAAAGATGATTCGATGTAGTAAAATGAAATAAAGAAATCCAAATAGATGTCAGGAGGAAGACTGTATTAAAAAAAACTCTATTTCACCATTCATTTCCCTCCTCACGCTCACAAGCTCATCTCTCAGCCACCTCTGTGATGGCCAGCTCTGAGAAGACCGACCAACTTCTACAGGTGTGACTTCCTGGCTTGTCACTGCAATATCCTTGCCTTGTGCCCCATTCATACCTCCTCTTCCCACCCTTTGTCTCTCACATATTCACATATAAGTGCTCAATGCCCATCTATGTCCAACCAGGATATGGGGCAGTGGGAGGAGGGTGATGGGGAAGTAGTGTGGCAATAAGAGAGAGTGGATAAGTTTTCACTCTGTCTCCTTAGATCATACTGTTCCAAGTCCTATAATTTCTGGGAGAGTGATCAATAACACATTCTCAACTGGCTTCCCCTCCAATTGACCTCACTGTTTCTCCCTGGGACCATACTCTCCAAAGTAGTAGACGCATGTAAACCTTTTGCTTCTGGCTCCTCTCTCTGGGGACCTCAACTTAAGCAATGCTAATTAAGTTAGTACATAACCATAAACACAACATATTTCCTTATTATAAAACAAAGGCCCTAGCGTTAGGCAAATAAAAACAAAAGTTAAAAGAAAAAAAAAGGAAGAAGTCAAATTAACAATAATTTCAAACTGAGCTATATGCTGTTTGAGAGTAAGACACTTAAAATATGATAAAAAATAATGGGGAAAGTATTTATGGCAAATTTTAATAATAACCACTACAACAAAAACAAATAAGCATTGCTCCAGCATTTTCTGTTCCTAATAGTAGAAAACAAAATGATAATGAAGCACTTAGAAATATTTCATATTGGTAAAAGTAAAATCATGAAACCTTATGTATCTAAAATATAGTATTGAACCATATAAAACTAAGCTGATAGAAATATAAGGAGAAATTTACTAATTTTTAAGTGTTAGAGACTAAGGATATTTCATTTTAAATGTATTTGATGGTGATATTAAAATCAAAATAAAGAGAAATAGATTATTCAAAAAACAATTTGATTTAATAGCTATAGATATCTACACATCTATATTCAATATATATGTGCAGAGAAGGAGGCAGAGAGAGTTGTACTCCTAAGATAATAATACAATTTTTCAGACACTCATAAAAGACAATTTAAAATTGACACATAATGAATCACAATTAAAAGCAGAACAAATTATATAACAGAAGGCCACATTCTCTGAGCAAAATATTTAGAAGGTAAAATTAAAAAAAAAAGTCCAGAAATGGCTAAATATCTCTTTGCTTAAAAATTTAATATGAAAGACTCCTAACTCTGGGAAACAAACTAGGGGTGGTGGAAGGGGAGGTGGGCGGGGGGTGAGGGTGACTGGGTGACGGGCACTGAGGTGGGCACTTGATGGGATGAGCACTGGGTGTTATTCTATATGTTGGCAAATTGAACACCAATAAAAAATTTATTAAAAAGTTAATATATTAAAAGAAACTTGTATTATAAAGAAACTGAAAATTGAATTTATAAAAAAAATTATATGAAAGCATCTGACCCCCTGTGGTTCATCCAAAGTGCTGTGATAGGTGTCACCTCTGACCTTTGACACTTGCTGTTTACTGTCTAGTCTGTGTAATATTTTCTTCAGTTCTCAGCTAGGATGATCATATCACTTAACTCAAATGATATTTGTGAGGGTTAAATTAAATTAATTTGTATGAAGCACTTATGAGCATGCCTGGTACACTTGTAAAATTAAAAACAAAACAAAACAATTTTATAAGTGCTATTTAGCTACTGTTATTATCATCATCATTACAATTATTATTTTTCCTAATTATAGATACTATGCATTTCATATAATTAGTACGCATTTTTAAATTTCTTAAGAACAAATTCAATGTAAGTCTATATTTACAAATTGCAAATGGCTTAGCTTTTGCACAGAGGGGACCAAATGTGTTATTTGTGTGTAAGTCATTGCTCAAATTGCATTATTGGATACCACTATAATGTCTCTCTCTCCATAAATTGGTAGCACTTTTCCATTGCAAAGAGCAACTGGAAATTACCAGCTTCAAAAGCCATTTGGCTAATTCTGGCATGACTGAAAAAAAGTAAAGGAGTCATTTTCATCTGCATTTATCTATGAATTTTTAATAACAAATAGACAAAATATAATTTTTCCCAGAAGCTTCTGCAGAGGTCTGATGCTTCTTAAGCAAGTGCTTAAATAGGAGGGAAATCTCTATGTCTCCCTTTCTATTGTTTTTATGAGGTTGAATAATGATTCTGGCATTTAACAGTATTGTTAATTGTGGTAATTTAAAGCCTTGTAGCTCTAATGCCTTGGGAGAAGACAAGTAAAATGTTAAGAGTCTTAAAAAAGTCTCAAAGTAACCAAAAAAAAAAAATCCTGGTTAATTGTTTAAAGGGGAGTAAGCCATCATAGAGAATTTCTAATTTATCCTGAGATGCAACAGAAAGCATAACAGCATAAACCTTCAAAAAGACTGAAGTGTATGAGTGTGGAGAGAGCATATCTGTTCTCCCAAATATGATGAGAGAACCCTTGCCACACATTACCAGGGATATTTGCTAAGATTAAAGAGTTTGAGAAGCATGTTCCTGAGCTCAGCTTATTATTTACATAAAATGAACATTCCTTAGACAGGAAAATTAATAATCCAGGATGTAATCAGAAGGGAGAAGAAGATTTCAGGGAAGGATATGATCAAAAGATGAAACTTGTTAGAAAAATACAAGATATTGTGAATGAGTTCCCAAAGCATATGCTACTAAATTCTGAAGAATGCTGGAGAATGGGAGAGTTGATAGTTCATTTAATTATTTTTATGTATGTATATATCTATCATCTAAATATTTATGCTGTGTTAACTGAGTGCTTGACACTGTGTTAGACACATAATATATTTGTTGACATAATAGAACAAATAATGCTTCCTACTTTCATGTAACTTACAATAGTGGGGGAAGAACATCATTTAAATAATTAGACAATAAATTAAAGTAAGAAAAGGTTGGAAAAAGAAAGAATGCTAAAGATGTACAAACATCATCCTCATGTTTTAAATTGGAAATAATTGATTTTGGAAACCCCAGTGCAACTTGACATCTGCTTGGGGAAAGTAAATATTACTAGTCATGCATGCCTCTTGTACTGCAAATAAAAGAAACCCAGCTGAAAGGGGCTTAAATAAAAAGTGTAAGTAACTGAAAAGGTCACTGGTAGAAATGACTTTTTGACATGTTGTACTCTCTGTACTTCCAGGTTATCAGGAATCTGTTCCCATCTCTTGGGACTTTTTTTTTTTTTTTTTTTTGCCTAGTCATTTCTTCCCCACATCTTCTTTTTTCCCTCTTGGAGCTCCTAGCAGCCCCAAGCTTTCTTCCAAAACTTGTTGAAATAGGATTTATCATTTGTTCTTTTTACTCACAATCCTGGGGTTAGCTCTGATTGGCTCTGAATGGGTGTGATGTCCATCTCTAGTTATCATGGATGAAGGAATAAAATGTTTTGACTGGTCAGATCAGACTTCATTAGATCATATAAGACAGAGCTCTCCCAATACACTTGCACTGGAAGTGAGGGAGCCTGGATCCATTAGGAAATTTGGGTACTGTTAGAAAAACGGAGAATGGATATTACATAGGCAAATAACAAATATCTACTGCAATATTTGTCAAATAGTTTATGAGAACTTAGAAGACAAAAGGAGACTCTTTAAAACTTGTGTGATTTATTAAGAACATACGATGCCAGAGTAGACTCTTTTCTTTTTTCTTTTCTTTTCTTTTCTTTTCTTTTCTTTTCTTTTCTTTTCTTTCTTTTCTTTTCTTTCCTTTCTTTTTCTTTTCTTTTCTTTTCTTTTTTCTTTTCTTCTTTTCCTTTCCTTTCCTTTCCTTTCCTTTCCTTTCCTTTCCTTTCCTTTCCTTTCCTTTCCCCTTTCCTTTCTTTTTTTTTTCTTTCCTTGCTCAGCCTCCTTTTTTCTCTCTTCCCTCTTTTTCTTCCTTCTTTCCTTCTCTTCCTTCCTCTCTCCCATTCTTTCTTTCCTTTCTTATCTTCGTTCCTTTTTTTCCCTTTCTCCATCCCTCCTGTTTACCCTCTTTTACTCTTCCTCCCTTCCATTCCTCTTTCCCTCTTTCCCTGTCTTCCTTCCTTCTTTCCTTCCTCCCTGCCTTCCTCCCTCCCTCCCTCCCCTTTTTTCTTTAATACTACTGTTAGAGCAGGTGCCACTGTTAGTGGGAGGACTGACAATAAAGGATTTCCAATCTAGTTAGGAATGGATCCTTAGTAGGGATGTTAGAATGTTGGAGCTCAGCTTGCGTTTGCTAAGAAATCTATACTTTAAAACTGGAAGTGACACACTGGAGAATGTTCTAGTGAGAGTACACAAAGGCAAAATAGTCTGTCTTATGGGAAGGGATGATGTATCAGGATTTCGGGACTGGAAAACAAAAATGAATATCAATGCTAGAAGCGACTGTGGAAAGGAGGTAATTCACGGAAATATTTGAAGGGAGTCGTTTTGCAGAAAAGATTATTTAGTTTCTCTGTGCTGGTTCAGACTACAAAAATAGGATGAAAAGTTAGAAATTTGAGAGATGGATTTCATGTTTCCATGAGAGGAAGAGGCTGTTAACGAGCAGCAGAAACTGAGTTTTTAAGGAGTTTGTTTCTTGTCATTGTAAGATTCAAACCCAGTCTTGGTTTCAATATGAAAGCTGTCAAAGAAAGGCTGACAATTATGTTTCCTAAACTGAAAGAGAAAACTCTATGATGTTTGTCAACTACCCATTATGGGGAATGTTGTCACAAAGTCTGGGTTATTTCTTGTGCTAGATCATGGGCAGCTCTGCCCATGGAAGAAACAAAGAAACAAAATAGGAAATCTCCTAAACCCTCCAGAGCAGGTCACATGAAAGAATGGTCCCGTGTGAACACAGCAAGGATTTGAAGACCCAAAACATTCTTAGCTCCTGTAGAGTTTTGTACACTTATTTACTATTTTGTAAATAAACCAAAGAGAAAGCAAGCTTGCACTGACCCCAAGTAAAAATTCTCACCCAAATTCAAACCTAGACAAGACAGGTAGATATGGCCTAGGCCACTTTTTCTCAGAGGTGTTGGGACAATATCACCCCCTAGGATGGGTTGCCCTCAATGACCTCAAAAGCCCTGTCTCCATCTCCTAAATCCTGTGACTCTTACTTATACCCATGATCTATTGGTTTCTGAGACTAATTATAAAGTAGAAGTTCTCTGAAGTCCTAAAGTGAATAATTTACCATGTTGGGTTTTTTTTTTGTAATAACATGCACATTTACTAAAACAAAACAAAATAAGGCAAACAAAAACCCTATCCCTCTTCTGTCCTTCCATAGGAAGATAACGTCACCCAATAAAAACTGCAACTCCACACCTTCTCAGCAAGTCACTGACTCCTGGTTGCCTCATCTCATGGAAGGGTCTGGTACATCTACTTGCTTCCATAGTTGAAATAATGAAGATGCAAAAGCAAGAAACTTCCAAATCCTTAGTTAAATGTAAGCCTTTGTTTTCACAATCCCTCCATTCCTCCATTCAATTCTAAATTTTTTTTTCATATATAATAAATGCAAGGAGAAGGAAACATTTTGCAAAACTCTATTCCCAATGTAACAGATAAACAGGTAGACTGGTACATGGTGTGAGTAGTTGGGTAGGGGATGTAGTGCTGAGATAAGCTGGTATCTTGGTATATTTTTCTGGCAGCTCCTATCCAAGGAGTCAAAAAGGGCTAAACAGAAAGTAGCAGCTTCAGTTGTAAAACTCTTTCCAGATATAAGCTTTGGTAGAAACAAAACATAGTTTTGTTACTATTTGTTGTTGTTCTTGTTTAAGGAGTGGTTCTCTTTTAAACTGACGTTGAGGAAATGAAGCTATGAGTAGAATGATTTCTGGTATCAGTCTGCTTTCATTTGTTCACACAAATGCCCTAGTGGTAAAATAAATTAAAAGCTATCTCTTATTCTTGGTTGCAAATGTTTTAGGGAATTTTGTTGCAGGTGAAAGGGGTAAAGACTGCTTTAGTGAGCAGGGCTGCTGTAAAGGTAGACATGATGAACTGACATCTCCATTTTGGCTATTTCTGTTCTTCCCACTCACTTTCTTCTAACTCACTGTCCCACTCCCTGGCCTCCATTTCAGGCCATTTGGAGAGGACGGATGTACAGCATTGAACTTACACTGACCATGGTTCATAGCTATCTGGGACATGATTGTATGTGCTCCTCAGTGACCCACATTTTTCAGACGCTGGATGTACTAGTACTTCAGTGGCAACTTAGGTATACTCTGTTCATGCTGGTCTTCAAATTACAGCATCCTTGAAGTTGAGAGAATGATAGAATTTCAAGTTTGAAAAGTTCCTTAAAGTTAACTGGTCAAGTGGTGTTTAGCCTGCTGTTTATCTTCTACCAAACACTTTGTCAAAAAAAAGTGAGCTCTACCATCATTGAAAAAGAAAGCTACGTTTTCCAAGAATGACATTGATAAGTTATTTGATTGATAAGAATTCTGCTATATTTATCATTTACAGTAGGTTTCGAAACAATGAAAAAGTTGTGATTGTAGTTTTGGAGTAAGTCGTATGTGTATTATTACTTCTTGTGTTGAGTTCCATGGTTATACAATATATGCAAAGTAGATTAAAACCAGTATAGGCTGTTTGGAGATTTAAGAGAATGATGGAAAAACAAACAAACAAACATTTTCCAGGGGCCTCGAGTAGTCAAGACGTTAGTAGTAGTTCCTGTCATCTTTGTGTTTTAGTAAAAGCCTGACTCACTGAAAGAAAACAAGCTGCGGGATCCCTGGGTGGCGCAGCGGTTTGGCGCCTGCCTTTGGCCCAGGGCGCGATCCTGGAGACCCGGGATTGAATCCCACGTCAGGCTCCTGGTGCATGGAGCCTGCTTCTCCCTCTGCCTGTGTCTCTGCCTCTCTCTCTCCCTCTCTCTCTATCATGGATAAATAAAAAAATAAAAAAAATTAAAAATTAAAAAAAAAAAGAAAACAAGCTGCATGAGAAATTACAGACAAGATGGACCAATCACACAGTTTCATTTCAAGCACTACAAAAATAAATAGCAGCATTATTATTAAAGGACTGTAGGCAATTCAAAAGGGATGTTCAAATAAAATAATAATATGTTAGCAAAGAAATACAGTGAAAGGTGGAAGCCAAACATACTATATTTTGAAAGGAAATTGTGTATAGCAAGTATGATATCTATTTCTACTTCAGAGCAGGTATGAGGCTATCATAGACCAAAAGCTGAATTAAGAAAGTAAATTTTACCTTTAGTTGTTTGCTTAAAACTTGAGTTTCACTCTAGTTGCCACAAGAACCTACAAACATGAACCGCATAGTACATTTCCCTGCCAAGAATGTTATTGAAGAGAGGTCCACTCTGTCACTTGCAATGAAGTGTCATGGATGGAAGTGATGCTAGAACTGAGTTCCACAGACTCAAGTTTTTAAGAGTTGCCTTCAGGAAGCAAGAGTCAAATATGATGTTCATCAATGTCAACTACCTTAAGGCTTGAAAGTCTCTGTGACTAGAAAGTGGACCACTTTTCCATCTTCTTTTACATTGTTCTAGGATCTAAGGAGCCACAGAACATTTAGTACTAAAACCAAAGATGATAATACCTGATCATATTCCATAAAGTACAAGAAAATTAGCTAAAATTTTAGTTATGTGCATCAATTAAATGATCTGATCTCCATGAACCTAACATGTTTTGGCTGTTCTATTCATTTTGTAACTAACAAAAAAGCATTTACTTGAAGGCAAAAATGGGGCAAGGCACTGCCAGTGATAGTATATTAACTTGATTCTTCCAGGCCAGAACATAAATGAGTCATATAACATTTAACTTATTGATATGACAATAAGTTGTAAATGAGTACGTTATACATTTTGGAGAAAGAGTCTGAAAAATCGAATTTTCATGTAAATACACCTTACATTGAAAGTACATGAGAAAAAAAAGAGAAAAAAAAGAAAGTACATGAGATATATTTTCCACATTCATATTCATTTTCAAAATTTCTGTTAGATATTTCTTTTTCCAATTCTTAAAAATTGAGATGTTATTTCCCATCTTACCATTTTAAAGTATATGTTTCAGCCATCTTTAGTAGAGTCACAATGATGTCCAACCATCACCACTATCTAATTGGAGAACATTTTTATTGCCCCCAGAAGAAATGTCAGAATCATTCAGTATTCAGTACCAATTCTCTCAAGCCCTCCAGCTCTTGTAACCAGTAATGTACTTTATGTCTTTATGAATGTCCTATTTATTCTGGATGTTTTATTTTTATGGATTTTTACAATACATGGCCTTTTACATCTGTCTTCTTTCACTTAGCATCTTGTTTTCAGGGCTCATGCATGTATTGGTATTTGTCCCTTTTTATGACTGAATTAATATTCCATTGCATTATTATACCAGTTATTTGTCTATCCATTTGCCAGTTGGTGGACATTTGGGTTATTCTCACCTTTTGTGTGTAATGTGGATAGGAACATTATGGACCAGTGTTTGCGTGAAAGCATATTTTCAATTCTCTTAGTTAAGACTAGGAGAGGAATTGCTGAGTCACATCCTAACTCTATGTTTAAGTTTTGGAGTAACTGTCAAATTATGCCTCATAGTGTCTGCAGCATTTCGTACTACCACCAGCAATGTGCCAAGATTCCAGCTTCTCCACTTTTATCAGTAACACTTATTATTACCAATTTTGTTTATTATTATTAATTTATTTTACCCAGCCATTCTAATGGGTTTGAAGTATATCTCATTGCAGTTTTGATTTGCATTTCCTGAATGACCCTTGGTGTTGAGTATCTTTTCATGTGCTTACTGGCTGGCCATCTGTAGATCTTTGAAGAAATATCTATTCACACCAGATGATTGTTGATTTTTCAGTTGTGTTGGCTATCTTTTGGCTGCTGAGTTGTGAACATTATTTACATATTCCGTATATGAGATCCTTATCAGATAATCAGATATGTTACTTGCAAAGATCATCTCCTATTCCATGGGCTATCCTTTTACTTTTTTGATATTGTCTTTTGAGGAATAAGTTTTTAAATTTGATTAAGTTCAGGTTACCTTTTTTTCTTTTGTTGCTTGTGCTTCTGGTCTCATATTTAAGAAAACCCTGCCCAGTCCAATCATAGGGAGATTTATAGATGTGTTTCCTTCTCAGAGTTATATCTTTTTTAGGTGTTACCTTTGTGTCTTTGATCCATTTTGTGTTAATTTTTGTATGTGGTATGAAATTAGGGTCCAAACTCCATCTTTCTCTTGTGGCTTTCCAGTTGTTCCAGCACTATTTGTTAAAAAGATTATTCTTTCCCCTATTGAGATGTCCTGGCATTCTCAGTGAAGATCAGTTTAGCTGTACATGTATGGTTTTATTTCTGGACCTACATATCTATTTTTATGCCAGTACCACATTGTATGTATGTACATATGTATGTATGTATGTATCTGAGAGAGAGAGAGTATGAGCAGGAGGAGGGGCAGAGGGAGAAGGAAATACAGACTCCCTGTTGAGCAGGGAGTCTGATGTGGGGTTCAATCCCAGGACCCTGAGATCGTGATCTGAGTTGAAGGCAGACACTTAACTGACTGAGCCACTTAGGTGGCCCAGTACCACACTATTTTGATTACTGCATAATGTCACATAAGTAAAATATAGGAGATGAAAAAACACTATATGGCCGTCTCAGCAGCTTGGGAATTAGTCTTGAAATCAGGAACTGTGAATTCTCCAACTTTTTCTTTTTTGATATTGTTTTGGCTATTTTGAATTACATATATATATATATATATATATATATATATATATGAAGGAAACACATATATAAATCTCCCTATGATTGGATTAGGTAGGGTTTTCTTAAATATGACATCAATCATTTTGACATATGACATCCACATTTTGGAGTGAACTTATCTATTTCTGGAAAGAAAAGGAAGATGGAATTTTGATAGGATTGTATTCAAAGTGTAGGTCATTTTGGAAAATATTGCCATTTTAATAATATTATATTTTCCAATCCATATACATGGATGTCTTTCAATTTATTTAAATCTTTGACTGATTTCAAGAATATTTTGTGTTTTTCAATGAATAGCTTTGTACTTCCTTGGTTAAATTTACTCATAAGTATCTTACTCTTTGTGATGCTATTATATTTAGGAATGCTTTATTATGCTTCATTTTGTGATCCTATTATATGTGGGAATGTTTCTAACATTTTCACTTTTGAATTGTTCATTCCAAGTATGTTAAAATACAACTGAGTTTTGGTATCTTGTATCTTGAAACTTTGTTGAACTCATTGATTAGTTCTAATAGGTATTCTTGTGGATTATTTATGATTTTCTATTTATGAAATCATGTCATCTGTGAATAGTGATTGTTTTGCTTCTTTCCGTGCTGATACCTTTTATTTATTTTTCTTGCCTAACTGCTCTAACTAGAAATTTTAGTAATTGTTGAATAGAATGATGGAAGCAGACATCCTTGGCCTGTTCCTTATGTTAGCACAAAAGCTTTCAGTCTTTTACCATTCATGTGAAGTTAGCTGTGGGATTTTCATAAATGCCCTTTATCAAGATGAGGAAGTTCCATTATAGTTCTATTTGGCTGAATATTTTGCTGAATATTTTGGTCATAAAAATGATATTAGATTTTGCCAGGATTTTTCTGGGTCTACTGAGATCATATGGTGTTTTTTCCTCTCTTACTTTCTCTTTATACGGTGTATTACATTAAATTATTTTTAAATGTTGAACCACCTGCTGTTTCCTAGGATAAATCTTACTTAGTCATTGTGTATAATCTTTTTAATATGCTGCTGGGTTCAGTTTGCTAGTATTTTTTGAGGATTTTTCTATCTATATTCATAAGGGATATTGATCTGCAGTTTAATTTTATTGTGTGGCCTTTGCCTGGCTTCGGTATTAGGGTTTTTTAGATCTAATATAATGAGTTAAGAAGTGTTGTCTCCTATTGCATTTTTTGGAAGAGTTTGAGAAATAATGGATTTTTCTTCAAATGTTTTGTAGAATTCACCAGTGGTTATGCGCTGTGTTTGATTACCAATTTAATCTCTTTATCTATAAGAAGTCTATTCAGATTTTCTGTTTTTGAATCATTTTGGTAGTTTGTGTGTTTCTAGGTCTTACTCTGTTGTCATCCAAATAGCTACATTTTTGGCATATCTTTGTTATAGGATTTTTATTCCCAACATCTTGTTTCACTTCTCATAACTATATCGCCATAAAGTCATCAAATACTATCTCTGTTGCATAGATAAGGACAGGGAACGAAAAACTCTCAGTGAGTAGTTTTGTTGATGACTTAGAAGCCAGAGCTAGCTTTCTACAGTCTGATACACTCTTCTTCTTCAAGACTGTTAAGAAAATCAACAATTAAGTGTGGCATATATTATGTTGGTATAAATGGACACAGTGAAATATCCAACATGCACTAAATATTTAAATATTTAATGTTACTTCTTAAGATATTGGATGGCCAACTTCATAATTATTATCATTATTTATACTATACTAAAGTTAATGTGTTAAGTGGATTTAAAAATATTTTTAAAAGAAAATAATATGTTATTGTTTCCATGCTATATAATTTTATGGCTCGTTCCTTTGACACTTACTTATTATGTATTAGTACTTATTTATCTGATCATTTATCTATTCAATCATCCATTTGCTCATTAAAATATTTATTAAACATATTCTCTTTAATTGCAGGTGGTAAAATTGTGAAGACATAACTTCCTGCATTTAATTTACTTGCTGACATTTGAGAGAAACATGAAACTTGAAATAACACCAGATAAAACTCACTAATTTATTGGACTAGAGAGGATGACATTCCTCAACTGGTTTGACCAATGAGTAACATGCTGGAATTACTTAGTTGAAAAACAAGGAAAAAGAGATGAGAAGTTGAGCATGGGTGAAATTTTAGATATGTAAAGAACATCCAAGTGTATGTATACAATAGGCTGTTAGTCATGACATTGACTAACATGGGCAGGCCAAAAGAATAAAATGGATTCTAGTCCTTAGTGGCTTTACACTTAGTTTGAGGGAACAAGTCATTTATATGTAAAATTAAATTAAAAAGATGATATATCACTAGAGAGTAAGAAAATTATAAAACTGAGCTCTATACACATAGAATATTACTGTTTACAAGGTGGAGTAAATTGTAGACACAGCTGATGAGGGATTGATACATAAAGAATGGAAACTGAAAGGGATGGTGAGTGAGAAGTCATATTTAGGTAAGCAGACAGAAATAGTTTGAGTAAGAGAAGTTTTGGGGAGCTGGCAAAAGATATTTGTGGTACCTGAAGATCAGCAAGAGAGTCTCTCTTTTAGTTACTGATTCTATTATATGTATTACTTTCAGATTTTCTAATTTTAGAAACTGTCCTTATAGCTTGCTTGCTTATTTTTTATTTATTTATTTATTTATTTATTTATTTATTTATTTAATCTTATTTGGAAGATACAAGAAATATAGCCTATTTATTTATTTATTTAATATTATTTGGAAGATTACAATTTTATTTTTATGTCTAATATTGTTTTCATTATTAATTTGTTCAGATGTCAAGGTTGCTGCCCTTTTATTTTACATATTAAACAAATTAAACTGTATATGACTCACATTGACTATTGTTATCTACAACATTTAGACTTATAAGAAAGGAAGAAAAATATTAAAGGTTTACTGATTTAAAAGAATGAAAGAGAAGGGGTTAAAATCTGATTAGAAATAATTCATACTAACTACAGTATGACTATGGACAAATATTTTCTGAAGTTGAGAAATATTAAGATGAGACTGAATACACAGTATTTCTTCAATTGCAACATAAGAGTGATTGATATAGTAAAGATATAATTAACATTTAGCATCTCTGGCAAAGAGCAATGACAAAATGAATGGATTTAAAAGGGTACAGTGTAAATATATTTGTCAAAATCAGATAACTGGTTAGAAGAATCGATAAAATGACAAAACATTTGACTTATTCAACACTGGCATGAGATTCACCTATCCAGCACCTTTATAATTTATAAAATTTTCAATGCGTTTTGTGGATCAAGGAATATCTTGTTCCACAGAACGATATATATGTGTTACTACAATTAAAATAGTTAATTCTCATATGCTTGCAAACAACAAATGCCTACAAAGCAACAAAGAGGGACACCTCTTCGACTTTGGATTCTGAACATTAACTAAATTGAATGAGGATATGGTCCATTTTTAACATGTACCAGGTGGTATTTTGCTGATGAAGTTTACATAACAAAAACAAAATTAAAATACAAAATATAACCAACCACATATTAGAATCTGTACTAATATTAAGAAATAGCAATTCAGATTTTTAAAAAAGCTCATAGGAGACAAAAACAATGGATATGCTGAAATAAATAAAATTCACATATAGCAAATTTATGCAAAGGTTGAAAAGAATTTGGGAAATAATACATTTTTAATAAATATAGTATCATCACATTTTAAAATTAATTATATTAGAATATGTCCTTCTCTCCATAATATTTTTGGACAATTGAATGTTTTGGTCTTCAGTCTTTACAAGTTAGTTGCTATGTGTCTCCTCTATCAAAATAAGTTACTACTGTCAAGCACTGACTACTGAAGTTACAAACTAAGGTGAATTCTCTGATTGAAAATTGCAAACTGTTATCATCCACCGTGATTTAGGACGACTTCACAGAGCCAGCACAGGTCTAATTGGATGTAATATATATAAGGGTTCTCTAGAGAGAGATTCCCATTTTACTTCCTCACCCAAGCTGAGAATCATATCTTGTGGCTTATTAAAAATGCCCATGGGGTGTGAAGGGTAGAAATCTATTTAAGCTTTAAAAGTTTCCAAGAATTCAAATGATATGGTTTTGAGTAGTTATCTTTTTTTCATTAGATAAAAATTAATATCCTTTGTAACCAGAGATAGATTCTGTCCTTGTTTAAAACAGTATGATTTGTGAAAATGATGGCTTTATAGATGGAGATGATATTGAATTGTTTACACTTTAATTAATTGCTAGAACCTTAAGTTCCCTTTTTATCTTACCAAAATGTCTGTTATTGCTTTTACATGAAAATAGCTGGTCAATTCAAAATTACCAATTGAATTTATTTAACATCAATCAGAAGGCATGCACACAGTCTCCCAGCACACATCAAACATCTCTCTTGTGCAAACACTAATTTGAGAAAATTACTCACTAAATTACTGAAAGAAACAAAATGAAACAAAGTTGAACAGAAAAACACAAACTAACAAAATTGATATATAAAATGTATCATCTGTATTCTTCTTTATCTGGCCAAAATATATCTTTGAACACCACAGAATCAGTAAAGGGGAAGAGTTTTGATATCTTTAATATACAGATATTTAAAAACTTCCAATAAAAGATATATATATATCTATATATATCTATATATACAGATATATCAAAACTTCCAGTAAAAGCCAGTGTTTCAAATGTTTTCTCTACAATTTCAAATTTAAAAGCTAACTTGCAAATAAAAAAACAATACATAAATTGGATTTTTTTAAGTTTCTTTTCTTCATTTTGACCAAGTTGCTAGTGGATACTGATGAGGATCACAAAACAAGCAGCAAGGAAATAGAAGAATTAAGAAACTTATGGATATGTCAATTGACTGGTCCATCCCTGAATAATTGAGGGTTTACTGTATTTTCTTTAATAGTCATATATGATGAGTTTAGAAACTGAAAACTATGAAGCTTGATGTATATTCTGTAAAAGAAGACATTTTAAATTACCAGCTATTCAAATTGTTAGTATTTATATGACTACATACTTTGATAAGGGTGCTTACAAACAACAGCATAGCAAGCCTGTAAGGTCTCTTAAATTTTGTGATCTTGGAAACTGAATTGATTTCAGTCCAATCAATTGATTTTTCAAATAAATATGACCTTTTCAAGATTCATGTGATTTTGCATCATTTTCTAATAATCAAAACTGGCTAAACCAATCATGCAACATCACATTATATTTTAAGGAGAAACAAATCAACACAATAAATATTTCTTTATTAATACATAAAGTATCAGAGACTCTCAAAAAAAAAAAAAAGAAAAGAAAAGTTAACACTCCGAATTCCCTAGATGAAATATCTCAATTAGTTTGGCTAGCAAGGCTTAAATAGATCACACATCCTTGAACCGGGGAAATCTGCCTATGTCTATGGGGTAGAGTATAGCTTTGGTCAAACAACACTACTTGGTGAAATAATTCTGCACATATCATTACTGAAATAAACTCAAAATTATGAAATTATTTAATATGCAAAATATCAAAGTCCAAGGGTTTTGCATGAAACATTAGGCAGATTTAGTTAATTAGGCAGAGTCCCTGATTATTAGGTTCAAATTTAAAATGGTCTACAAGTGAATGTTATGAAGTAAGAGGAGGAGGTAGAAAAATACCAGTATGGGGAAAATAAAATAAAATAGATTATGGCATGAATTGAAACTGGAGTATCATGATGGTCTGAAGAGACTAGTCTATTTTTGCCCTCTGCTCTTTGAGCAACATCCTTTCCTAGCCTGCAATATGAAGGGCTGAAATTAAGAAATGTTTTGGTTCTAACACTCCATAAATCAACAATCAGGAATAAAATATGTTCACAATATTACAATAGCAATGACATCAGGTTTTTATGAGAACAGTCTATAAGATAAAATATTAGCATTTTACCTGTATTTCATGATTTGAAACTTAGAGCAATCCTTTGAAGTTTGCTATTTTTTTATCCATTTAACAGATGTGGGAACTGAGAATCATTTAGTGAATTAGTGATCAGCCCCAAACTGAAACTTGCATTTTTTTGAAAATTTTAAATGCTCTTTCTACTAAATGATAGGTTCTTGAGAGAAAAATAATGAGACAGCAAAACAAAAACAAAAACAAAATATAGCTTAATTTGAGGAAAGGAGGTGCAAGCTTCATAATGAGAACTCTATTGTAAAAAGCCAACAAGCAACAGATGGCTTATTGACAGATGACCAGTAGGCTCATGCCATCCTCACTGTGTAACGAAGGGCACCACCTATTTATAGAATTTGTTTTCTTAAAACATACCATTCCTCAAAGTCATAACAAATTCTCATGCGAAAATGATGAAGGATAAGGTCAGGAAGAGAATTTCCAGGTATGTGGACACTGTAGATTTATAACTCTCATTAAAATTCTTGAGGCAGCCATGGTGTGACCTAGAAAGATATACTATGTGGAAGAAAGAGAGTGAAGAAGTTCCACTGTGATACAACAAGGGGAAAAGTAAAGAAACAGCAAGAAAAACAAAAAACACCACGAAGAAAACAGCACTGTTACTATGAAAAATGTATAAAGAATATAACATTAAAAGTTATATTAAATCATAAAAGGAGAGATCCCTAAGTTCACATCCTGACTTCGGTCATAAAAAAATCACAAAGCTGGAGATCCTCTCTATTTTATCCTATCAGATAAGCAACATCTCATGGTCAGGAAGAATGATGTACAATCCTTCTTTCCTGGGTGAATGCCAGGCCAAACTCAAAGTAAGAAACCAGTGATTATTTGTTTCATATGACACAGTGCCAGATACTGAAAATCACATCAGTGGGAGCACAACTGTTTTCCTTGAAAGTTAGTTAATGAAAGAGATCCCATCAATAAGTCATTTTATTCCATGGGCCGGGTGATCACAGAATACAAAAAATAATAATAAATATCTGCTCTAGACAAGACCATATGTTAGTAAGTCTTCTCCTTTCCTCTTGGTTTGTACCTGAAATTGGTACTAAAATTACTTAGTTACAAAAATAAATTAATGATAATGATAAATTAGCCCACTTTTTAAAACAATTTAGAATTAGAAGCTTTAAAAGTAAGATAAGATATACCTGTGGCTTGAATGGATCTGAGGGAGGTTGAACAAATTAGATTCTAGTATCATCTATGTTTATATTTATATGGTCTTCAGAATGGTTGGTTGGACGGATTCCTCAGATGAAGGTTTGTAAGTGTAGGTTGAGGACTAGGAGTTAGTGTTAGCAAGGCAATGCTTAAAAACTGCCCATTCGGGCAGCCCAGGTTGCTCAGTGGTTTCGACTGCCTTAGGCCCAGGGCGTGTCCCTGGAGACACGGGATGGAGTCCCACGTCGGGCTCCCTGCATGGAGCCTGCTTCTCCCTCTGCCTGTGTCTCTGCCTCTCTCTCTCTTTCTTTCTCTCTCTCTCTCTCTCTCTCTCTCTCTCTCTGTATCTCTCATGAATAAATAAATAAAATCTTTAAAAAACCCTGCCCATTGGACAGTTGCTGATGGATATGTACACGTGTTTTGTTTTAAGATTTTATTTATGTTATTCATGAGAGACACAGAGAGAGAGTCAGAGGTAGAGACACAGGCAGAGGGAAAAGCAGGCTTCCTGTGAGGAGCCTGATGCAGGACTTGATCCCAGGACCCCAGGATCATAACCTGAGCCAAAGGAAGATGCTTAACCACAGAACAACTCAGGTACTCCTGATATGTACACTTGTACCTCAGTAAAGTCTGGCACCATTAGTTATTGTGCCCAATAATATGCAGTCTCTAAGATCCCAATGTACCAAACAACCTAAACATTATTTTTAAAATGACAGCTTAAAAATCGGCCATGATTATGGAGGTAATCACAAAACAATTTTTTTAAATGCACCTGACCTACAAGAAAAACAACTCAATTCACTAACTCATGGGGGAAAAGTGTGTACACATAATTTGCCAGGTCAAAAAACTACTGGGAAGGTCTTGTTCTCTGGTCTAAGAAATCATATCATGCTGACCCTTTCCTTGGGGCCAGAATATCTACAAATTCTCACAATACAGCTAGCTGTTTACTTTATGTATTTATTCTCCAGAAGGCAAAAAATGCAGTCACAGAAAATTTGGATTCACTAGTATCTAAAAGTTTACACTATTAATTGTCATTCTTTAAAAATAAATTTATCTGAAATGATTTATCTAATCAAAGCCATTCAATAGACGTGTACCTTCTATGGGATAAATCTGAGATTCTTCGAATGGCATACAACTCTGCAATATCTGGCCCCTTACTTTCTCTGTCCATCATTTCCCACTTCCCTCCCATCTCAAAACTTACAGTCCTGCAAAACCAAGAACTTTATACAGTGGACCCCAGAATATTGCAGGAGTTAGAAGCAAAAATCTCATATCGTTAAAATTATGCATATAACTTTTGACTTCCCCCAAACTGAACTACTAGTAGCCTGTGGTTGACCAGAGTCTTACCCATAACACTGAACAGTTGGTATTTTAAATTCTATTTAAATCTCTGGCTTATAGCAGAAGCTTACTCAATTTTTAAAAATAAAATGAATGAACATCACCCAGTCACCCCCACCCCCTGCCCACCTCCCCTACTTGACGGGATGAGTACTGGGTGTTATTCTATATGTTGGCAAATTGAACACCAATAAAAAATAAATTTATAAAAAAATGAATGAACAGATGATTGAGGACAGGTTGAACTGACTTCTATTCTTTTTCTCATTTTGTAACACAGATCTTCCACCTGTATTCATTGCCTACATGCCCAGGCAGAGAATAGGTATCCAGAAACTAACTGATCAGCCCAAACAACACATGACTATTCAAAATTTTGGTGCCTTTTGGGAACTTAAACAAGCAAAGAAACTCAAGTATAGTAGTTAAAATAGACTCACTTGTGAAATGTTAAAATAGAATAATAGGTAACGGTAGAATTCAAGTTCTGGAGAACATTTGAGTTAGTGTCTCACACATTACTCTTCAATTACATAGCTTCATTATATGGTTGGCCTCAGAGATCATACAGACCAGATCAATGCCTCTTAGACTTTAAAGTGCACATGAACCACCTGACAAGTTAAAATGTAGAGTTTGATACAGAAGGTATGGGGATGGGAAGTGCTGATATATTCACTGTTTCTCAGATCATTCATTGTATAGCAAAGGTAGTTCAATGTGCCAATTTATCTATCATCTATCTATCTATCTATCTATCTATCATCTATCTTTTATTTTATTTTTAAATAAATTATTTATATATTCAGCAGAGACACAGAGAGAGGCAGAGACACAGGCATAAGGAGTAGCAGGCTCCCCACAGGCAGCCTGATGTGGGATTCAATCCCGGAACTCTGGGATCACACCCTGAACTGAAGGCAGACGTTCAACCACTGAGCCAGCCAGGTGTCCCTATTTATTATTTTAAAAATTGTATTTATTTATTTGAGAGACAGAGAGAGCACCAGCAGTGGAGAGGAAGAAGCAGGCTCCCACTGAGCGGGAACTCAATCCCAGGACCCCAAGATCATGACCTGAGTTGAAGGCAGATGCTTAACTGACTGAGACACCCTGGTCAGTGTGCAAATCTTAAAGAGCAAAATAATCAACTAAGTGCTTGTTAAGAATATAGATCTTGGAAGCCCATAAACAGAAATTATAATTTGGAGTGACATCAAGCATCTACATAATTAACAAATACTTAAGGTACTCTTCATGTCAGTGGTCTCAGTATCACAATTTGAAAATCATTGCATAGGAAATATAAACTTCTTGAGAGTGATCCTTTTGCCTTCTTTAGTTTCTCTTGCCTAGCAGAGTTCCTGGAACTTAGTAGCTGCTAAGTGTATATTTCTTTTTAAAATGAAAGAAAGCCATGAATAAATGAACCAGGACTTCACCTAAGATTTTTGAAAGAAAGAGGAAAGAAAAAAAATTGTTGTCACATACATGTTTATACATCACACACACACATATTACGTGGGTCTACAAAGATTTCCAGTAACAACTTTAGAATATTTAGTATTTATAATTTTTATCTTTCCTTCATAATCTTCTAGTTCTTCAATATGTGTAAATAATAATATTTAGGAAGTACAAACCAAATGATAGAGCAAAATCATTAAAAATGTGTAATCCCAGAAGATTATTTTTAAATTTGTCAACACACACTCCGCCACAGGTTGCTCAGTGCATTTCACATGATTTGTATTTAACTATTGAGTTCTGGTCTGTGATGGTAGACAAATGACTCTCTTGGCAGCTTAATCCACTTGGAAAGGGAGAAGAATGGCCCAGGAACCCACTGCTTCTCCCTCTCAAAAAACATTACATGGTCTTCTCTCAGAGATAGTTCAATCCTGAGGCCTGAAAAAGTGAGTGATAAGAGGTGGTTCATGTTTTGCAGATTTGGGGAAACTTACAGATACATCTTTTCCTACATTTTAATATGTTTCTACTGTAGAAGATTCAAGTTTCTTTAATTCTCCCCCCTCCCCCCAAAAAAACAACAACCTTGTAACAAGAAAACTTTATGTTGAGATACTGAATTGTAAATGTATATAGATGATGGGTTAATGAACATAAAGTACTCTGATTAAAAAAAAACAGCAATGTAAAACGACAACAAAAAACTAATTGTGGTCAGATGAAGCATTAACTGAAGAGAATTTTAGGAAGTGCCAAGTAGTTTGTACATTGAGGTGCTAACTTAGAAAATAAGAGCAAGCACAAGCACATCAATGCCTTCTGTTTCCTTTGTTAAACTTTTAGAATTATGTGATAATTAAACACTACTTTTAAATATTTTTAGATTTTTTAACAGGAGACTATAATAATTTGATTAAAATTTCCTTGCTCTTATAATAATAAAACATAATAATAAACAAAAAATAATAATTGCACTCTGTTATGACTGATAATTTTTCACCAAAAAACATTATAGGGCTTAATACATATGCATATTTTTTCTTTCAAGAGGGATCACTGCTCTCTGCCTCATAGGTGGAAAACATAGGACAACATTAATATGATTTTTAGGAAGCACTGTGCACAAAGATACCAGAGGGGGGAAACAGGAAAATAAATAAGTCATAATAATAATTAATTTTCTTGGATGCTAATCATGTACCGCTTTAATGCTTTATTAAAGCATGTACTACTTTTAATGCTATTATTTTATGAATATAAACTTATTAAAATAACGTGACATCCTTATGAAGTAGTTGCATCACTTTACAATTGAGGATAACGAGATTTAGAATTTAATCTTCAAATAGAGATTCAGGCCTCCTACCACATTTACACATGGGGTGTTAAAGGATCCAAAGGAAGGATGTGAAGCATAAAGGCAGTTTCTACCATAATCACAGTTCAACACCGGCTTGGCTGAGGAGGTGAAATTTAAGAGTTGTCTAATTTCATTCATTCCACAAATATTTTTTGAGAATTGCTATGTGCTAAATACATTAGTTGTTCTGGAATCCAAAGTTAAGATTGAATTTCCTCTGTGAAAATATATGGCAATTATAATTAATTATTGCTCAAGTAGTGTATAATAAAAAGAACATATTGTAAAGATACAATATTATGGAAGTGATGGATAGTTTGTGTTATAAGATTGGTTTCTAAAAATTTCATAGAAATCTGAGGAGCTAGCACTCCATTCTGCCTTATGGGGCTAAGAATGGAAGTGGATAGGGAGATAAATAGGAAAAGATTTATGTTTAAGTTTAGGATTAAAAATTAAGTAGGAGTTTTTCAAGGCAAAAAGAGAAACCATGGAGGAAACATGAAAAAAGAATGCAATGCGTGAAGGCATGGAAAGGTTAGTCTCAGAGTTGAGAAACAATCTGGCTAGAGCACAGCATGAAATGTGTTATAAGGTAAATGGCAACTGGTGTGACTGGTACAGTAATTTGTGTTTACATTGAGAAAGACCTTATGTAGCATGATTACATGAACTTATCACATAACTCTACGTGATCCTGCTTAATTTAGCAAGATAACTCTGCAGGTACTGGGAAAATATAATAGAAATGATTAGAATTTAAAGTCAGGGAGACCAGTTCAGTTGTTTTATAAATCAGTAGTGTGAAAGAACTGAAGTAGTGTCAGTGCAAAAGGAGGTAGAAATTCCAGAGACTGCATAGTGATAGAATTGTCATGACTAGAAATCAGTTGGATATAGCAATGAGGAAGAGTGCTCAAGTTAAAGGCAATATATATATTATATATGTATATATATATATATATATATATATATATATATATGACTTTATAAATATAGAGAGCTTCCAAGGTGCAGGACTCAAACATTTTACAAGTTTTAACTTATTTAAGAAGGCCTTGAGTTTTGAATCTGGATAATTGAATGATGATTCCCATTTCACATGTAGAGGATAAAGAAGAGGGGGAGAATACTGAGGGCAGTGGGAGATAATATGTTTGCTTTTGGAAATATTTGAGAAGTCTACATACCCTTTGGGTGGTGATGTCTATCATGCTGTTGGTGACATAGATTCCACACTGAAGAGAGAGGTCAGGGCTGGAGATATATATTTATGGCTCTTACTGTCCATGCATCAATGGGGCTTTGTAGAACAAGAAGAGGAGAGAGTAAAAGTTGGAATTCTTGGAACACAAATACATAAGGAAAGGGAGAGAAGATAAAACATAAAGATGAGAAAAATGAAGTAGAGGGAAAATCAGGAGGAAAAAAGTAAAAAAAGGAGAAAGTTTAAAGAAAGATATTGCAGTAAAAATGCCAAGTTTTGCATTTAATCTAAATAGGAGGTGAACTGAAAGTAAAAATTTGGGAATTAGAAAATGAGTGGTAAATTCTAGGAGTCCATTTCAGTTGCATTAAGTGTGACAAAGTGAATGAGAAGTCAAGACAGAGGCCAAGTAGACTGTCACCTCGAGAATTTTGACGCAGCAGCGGTTGGAGCTGGAGGGTAAGGATGACGGTATTATTAAGGTTTTGAAAAAAATGAAAAACCACTTTAACATATAAACAGAGCAAAAGGGGCCACTAAGGATGGAGAAGCTATGGTACAAGGTAGTGATGGAAGGTCAGCAGGATGCAGAGTGATTATTGATGGAGTGTAGTCCTGGGGAGACCACAAAGCGAGAGAATAAGTTTATGTAACAAATGTAATATCTCACATATTTATGGCCTCCGTGTTTGGAGTCAAGCAGCTCAGTTTGAATTCTGACTCTCCCACTTATCAATTGTGTGAACCAAGAAGTTACTAAACCTTTATGTGCTTCGGTTTCCTATCTGTCAAAGGCAAACTAGTAGTACCCCCTTCCCTCATCCCCAGTGTTTCTGGGAGGATCAAATGAGATAAGGCTTGTGAGAATAGGACACACTACTATTGGGTAAGTGTCCTCCAAAAACTAACTGCTATATTCAAGAGATAAGTGTAAGGTGCCATTGTGGAAACAAGGAGAATCTCTAGTCTTTGTGATAAAGCAAAAAAAAAAAAAAAGGGAACAAAAACGACAAAGATCACCTAACAATGAACCTATATTCTAAATACACATGGGATATTCTTTTATTCTTTTTATATTGCTTATAAAATAACTTTTAAATGTTCCATATCTCTAAGTAATATTAACAGTTACTCATTGCTAAGGGAAATAAATATCCTTCTTTTAATTCAGAGGAACTCTAAACACAATTACTTAACTTCAAAGTTTTTGAGTCTTTGTCTAGATATGGTTCAAGGTACAGACATCAGGAATCATGACCAACTCTTTCTATTAACTACATAGAAATGTATGATACTAACATTTCAGGGTTTTACTTCATCTCCCTATCTGCAAACTGCAGTGATATACTCTGCGAATGATTTCTCTGCTTTGCATGGTCCTTGTTATTCTGTATGGATACTCTTGGCATTTTAATAGGGAAAAAAAAAGGTAATTTCAGAATGAACATGACTTGAAAAGGACGGCCCATTCCGAAGAAAAATAGATACCAGGATATTTCCTTTTGTTGTTAACAAACACTGCCTACTTGTTTTATTTTTAACTACTTTGTTCTCACTCTCATGAAGACTACATGGAAGTCAGAGTAATCTTTTCTCTTATTTTGACTCTTCTTTTAGAGGATTTTATAAGAAAATTATATATGATAGAGTCAAGCTTTGCATTCTTCCATTATATTGAGCATTTATAAAGGAATAATTCAGCAATGATACATACCATTGTGGTTGTATATTATGTAGGTAATGGGTAGTCTGTGTTTCAAAGTGATTTTTACAACTATTATCTTATGTCGTCCATGCAAGAACAAAATACATTATGGCTATATTTCAGGTGAGAAACCTGACATGAAGAAAGCAAAGAAAATTTCCCCTAAGTCAGATAGCAAGGTTAGAAATGCTAAACTGTTAAAAGCTGCATTGTTCACATTGTAAAAAGCTATTCTTAAGCCATATTTGAGAGCTTTTGTAAAGATTTACTCTTCCATGAAATCATTGAAGAAAAGGATAAACAGAACAAATTCTCACTTTTTCTCTTTGTTTCTTTCAACAGCATTCTAACATCTATGAAACTGCTTATGTTTAAAATACAATCTACATGCAGAAGAATGACTTCCATTTAGAGAAAGCAATGATTCAATGATCTAGGAAGTTTCCTGTGTTTATTTTCTTAAAGGTGAACAGAGGTGGAAAAAAAAAGTTAAATAATTGGGTTCTCAATGCATCCCTATTGGACACAAACCAAGCAAGCTCATAGTCATCTTCTATGATAAGCCATCCAGAGAGCCTGTAATATGCATTAGCTATCAACAGAGGTAGAGAGATCAGTGTTATGATGTCACAGAATTTGAATCTCATTAAGTCATTCCAGGATCTTTTCCCATCTCCAAATATACATTGAATAGACAGGAGACATCATTCTCTCCAAGTAATTCTTCTAAGATATTGGGAAATACTCTTCTAGAGGAAAAGAAGTTGTAAGCGGTATGTTGGCACTTTTGAGTATATACGAAACCTGTTGTATGGTGTTTAGAATGCTTCCAAGTGAGAAATGTCTGAGTGAGAAAAATAGCAATTTATGCTAAAAAAGCTTTTAGCCAAGGCCAATGTGTCAAAAGATTTTCAATGACAATGGAATCTCAAGAGTTATGAGACTATGTTCCAAAATGGTATCCTGATTAAATATTAGAGAATAATTCCTTACATTATCTATCTCATTTCTGGAAAATTATATTCTTAAGTAAATCCTGCCCTCAGGAGGTAAAACATAATCTAAGGTCAATATGCGATTTCAAAATTCAGATATCCATTTTAGGATAGGATTGAGTCATAGGGAAGATTTACCATCATGCTTAAAACAACTAAAAACAGAAACTGAAACCACACCAAACCAAAACAAAAACAAGAAACCAGGCAAAATACATGAAACAATGGTTGTCAAGACACTAAATGTCAGGCAGTGAAGGATAGTGATTCTAAGAATCTAAGTTAGTAAACTTAAATTAGCCCTAAGACTTACCACTGGAGAGATTCCAAGACATGGTGCAGAGAGGATAAATTAGGCAGAACACTGAGATCTCCATGAACTGAAAATAGTTGGCAGGAGTCATGGAACACCAAGGCTTCATGAGCTTGTGTGAGAGTACCATAAGGATGAAATCTGCATAAACAGGGCACAACCTGCAGAGGATCCCTAAACTTTTCAACTAAAGAAACTATGGGCACCTGAGTCAGGGGTGCCTGGATGGTTCAGTTGGTTAAGAGTCGGCCTTCAGCTCAAGTCATGATCTCAGGGTCCTGGGATTGAGCCCTGCATCGGGCTCCCTAGTCATGAGAGCCTGCTTCTCCCTCTTCCTCTGCTACTCCCCCTGCTTGTGCTCTTTGTTTTTGTCAAATGAGTAAATACAATCTTAGAGAAGGGGCAGCCTGGGTGGTTCATCAGTTTAGCACCTGCCTTCAGCCCAGGGTGTGATCCTGGAGTTCTGGGATCGAGTCCCACGTCAGGCTCTCTCTCTCTTTCTCTGTGTGTGTGTGTGTGTGTGTCTCATGAATAAATAAACAAATCTTAGAAAAGAAGAGGAAAGGAAACTACCGGGGTCAGGGAAAGAACCACTATGCTATGGGCATTGGGTGGAATATTCAAAGGAGTTTGCCTTTATAGTGGGGCAAACTTAGACCTGGACTGAACACTGTTCTGAACTGCTAAACAAAGCTTGAAAGCAAGATGTAAAGGAATCAAACTACTTCCAAGTAACTTTAACTGAATATCAGGACAAAGCTCAATCACATTTAGATACATGCAAAAATATCCAGAAAATTGAAAAGATAAAATTCACAATCTCTGGCATCTGCTTAAAAAAAAAAAAAAAATATATATATATATATATATATATCAGGCGTGTCTAGGTGGTTAGTCGGTTGAGGATCCGACTCTTGATTTTGGCTCAGTTCACGATCACACGATTGTGGGATCAAGCCCCATCTTGGGCTCCATACTCAGGGTGGAGTCAGCTTGAGATTCTCTCTCCTCTTCTGCCTCTGCCCATCCCCTTGCTTGCTCTCTCTATCTGAAATAAATAAATAAAAACTTAAAAAAAATCAAACAACATTTGAAGAAGCAGGGAAATATGATTCCAAATGAGAAAAATCCTTTGAAATCCTCCCAGAAATAACATCAGGATAGAATATTATAAAAAGGACTAAAACAATTTTTGAGATCAAAAATACTACATAGGATCAATGGCATATTAGCATTATAGAAAAATAGATTAGTGAACATAAACATAAATAAATAGATACTATGCAAAATGAAATGGAGGGGGAAAAAAAGCTTAGAAAAAAAAAACTAACAAAGCATCAGTGAATTGTGTTACAACTTCGAGTAGTCAAATATACATATAATATGAGTCCCTGGAAGAAAGAAGGGTAAGAACAGAAAAAAAAAATTTTTAAAAGACATTAATGGCCAATTTTTTTCTAAATTTGATGAAAACTATAAATCCAGAGTCCAAGAGGTTCAAAGTACTTAAAACCACAAGAGAAATGAAGGAATCTATACCAAGTGATGTTACAATTAAATGACTTAAAAACATTGATAAATGGTTCCACAAACAGAAGAAAAGACATTTATACTCATGGATTGGAATAACATATATTGTTAACATTTCCATATTACCCGAAGCAATCTACAGGTTTAAGGCAAGTCTTATGAAAGCACCAACAGCATTTTTCACAGAATTAGAATAAATAGTCTTAAAATTTGTATGGA
The DNA here is from genome assembly GCF_905146905.1 of Nyctereutes procyonoides. Classification (NCBI taxonomy): domain Eukaryota; kingdom Metazoa; phylum Chordata; class Mammalia; order Carnivora; family Canidae; genus Nyctereutes; species Nyctereutes procyonoides. The sequence goes on along the minus strand of NW_026575030.1, from coordinate 4,658,471 downwards.
ACCATTAAGACACCAAATAACCAAAATAACCAAAGCAATCTTAAAAAAGAAGAACAAAATTGGAGGTATCACAATCCCAGATTTTAAGATATACTACAAAGCTCTAGAAATCAAAACAGTATGGCACTGAAACAAGAATAGACACATAGATCAATGGAACAAAATAGAAAGCCCAGAAATAAACCCATGATTATATGGTCAATGAATCTTTGACAAAGTAGGCAAGAATATCCAATTGGAAAAAAAAAACTGTCTCTTCGACAAATGGAATTCAGAAAACTGGACAGTTAGATGCAAAGAATGAAACTGGACCACTTTATTACACCATACACAAAAATTAACTCAAAATGGATTAAAGACCTAAATGTAAGAACTGAAACCATAAAAATCCTAGAAAAGAGCACAGGCAGTAATTTTTCTGATATTGGCTACAGCAACACTTTTCTAGATATATCTCCTGAGGTAAGGGAGACAAAAGCAAAAACAAACTACTGACACTGCAACAAAATAAAATCTTCTGCACAGCAAAGGAAATAAAAGGCAAAGTTTGGAATGGGAGAAGATATTTGCAAATGACATATATAATAAAGGTATACTATCCAAAATATATAAATAACTTATACAACTCAATACCAAAGAAGTAAGTTTTATCCAACTAAAAAATGGACAGAAGACATTAGCAGACATTTTCCAAAGAAGACCTGTAGATGGCCAACAGACACATGATAAAATGTTCAACATCATAGAAATGCAAATTATCACCTCACAACAATAAGAATGGCTAGTGTAGAAGAGAGAAGAAATAACAAGTACTGGCAAGGTGTGGATAAAAAAGAACACTTGTACATCAATAGCAGTAATGCAAGCTGGTGTAGCCGCTGTGGAAAACAGTTTGGAAGTTCTGTATAAAATTAAAAATGGAATTAATATGAGATCAAATAATCTCCAAATTTACACAAATATTATGAAAACACTAATTTAAGAAGATATGTGCACCTCTATGGTTATTGCAACATTATTTATAATAGCCAAATTATGGGAGATAAATATTTATATTTATATATAAGTAATATAAGTAATATCCCATTATATTATGGGAGATAAATATATATAAGTATATAAATATATAAATAAATATATATATTATAAATATATATATATCTCCCATTATATAATGGGATATTACTCAGCCCTGAAAAAGAATGAAATATTATCATTTGAAGCAACACAAGTGTATCGAGAGAGTGTAAAGCTAAGTGAAATAAGTCAGAAAAAGAAAAATACCAGATGATTTCACTTATATGTGGAATTTAAGAAACAAAACAAAGGGAAAAAAGACAAGTCAAAAAACAAACTCTTAGCTATAGAGAACAAACTGTGGTTACTAATGGGGAGGTGGGTGGCGATGGATAAAATATGTGAAGGGGGTTAAGAGTGCAATTATCATGATGAGCACTGAGTAATGTGTAGAGTTGCTACATTCTGAAATTAATATAAAACTGTATGTTAACTATACTGTAATTTCAAAAATATTGATAAATATAAAATCCCAAAAGCAACCAGAGTGAAATAATATAATATGTAGAGAGGAACAATAATGATGACAGCCAATCTCTCAGCAGAAACAATGTAAGTCAGCAGGCAATTTAGTAAAACTTTTAAAGCATTGGCAGGGAAAACAACAACACAACAACTTAGAGTTTTAGATTGAGTAAAAATGTTTTTCAAAATTCAGAGTGAAATAAAAATAATTTTTAACACATATCAAAGCTGAATTTAAAACCAGCAGACTTGCACTATAAGGAATATTAGAGGAAGCCCTTAAGGCAGAAGGAAAATGATATGGAAACCTGGATCTGCACAAAAAAATGAAAAACACCAAAGAATTGTAGCTATATGACCAAACAGAAAGACTTATTTTTCACACTATTTAATTCTCTTTAAAAGGCAGCTGTTTTAACTACAGTAATAAAAGCATATCGAAGAATTTAAAATATTGTTAAAATAAAACATGACAATAAAAGCACAAAGCCTAGGGATGGTAGAAATAGAAGTAACCTTAGGAAGATTTGCATACTATATGTAAGGTATAGTATGTATAGTATGTATGGTATGTATAGTAGGTATATCACTTGAATTAAAGATATGTGCATACTATAAATCTTAAAGCAATCGCAGAAAACTCCCAATAAACCAGAATTATAGCATATAAGTCAAAAAGGAAATAAAATTGGAGTCATTAAAAATAATTTAATATAAATAGAGGAGAGGGAAATAGGAAAAAGAAAAAAAGGATAAATAGAAAGCAATAGCAAGTATATTAATATTCACACTCAGTAGGCTTAAATGGCTTATAAATGCCAACTGAAGGTAAGAGATTGTCATGTCAGGTTAAAACCAAAACTCTACTGTCTATGCTCTACAAGAAATTCCCTGAAATATAGATATGCAAGTTGGTGAAAAGATAATGAAACACGATGTATCATGCTCACACTAAACCAAATTTCTTAGGAAGACATAACAATTTTGAATTTTTATATGTATAATGAAGCAAAATACATGAAACAAATTGATAGAATTTTAGTGAAAAATAGATCTTCAGTGATAGTTGGAAATTTCAAGATTCTTCTCTTGATAAATGACAAAGAGAAGATCAAGAAGGATATGAGATATGAATAACACTGTCAATTAACTTGACCTAATTGGCATTTATAAAACACCGTACAAAAGCAAAAAGTACATTTTTTTTCAAGTGCACACCATACATTTATCAAGATAGACTGTATTCTGAGCTGCAAAACAGGCCTCAATAAATTTAATATGTTTAAAACCATACAATGCATATTCTCTGACCACAATAGGAATAGAACACAATATATGCAAAAGTGCCCAAACATTTAAAATGAAATAAAATGTCAAAATAAACTGTTAATCAAAGAATCAAAGGAAAACTTGAAGGAATTTTGAACTGATTAGAAATGAAAGTACAACATATCAATGAATTTAGGGCCTGTATTTGTCTCTGGAGGCAGTACCTTAATTATCTGCCTTGTAATGACCATCTCTACAGCCTCCTCTTCATTCATTCCCTTTCTCCCCATCAATTTTTCAGGTGTTGCTTCCTCTGTCTGGCTAGTGCTGCTTATACTAAGAGAAGGCGTGTGGAACATTGAGGGGTTGGGAAAAATAAAAGGATTTGGCTGTGCCAAGTTTATTGCTATGAATTCACTAAATGAACATTAATGGATTTTTCATTGACTAAATGAAAGATATTTAAGCTTCTGTTGCAAAAGTATCTCATTGCAATTTACAGAAATGATATGCATCCACTTTTCAATTCTTATCACAGCATCTGAGCCCTTTAGACTTATTTTAATTATGCAGAATAATTTGTATTGGTGATCATGTTCTACAGATATTAGTATATATCAATTTGACCTTTTAATTTTTCACTCATTCATGTAGATACTAAAGAATGATAATGCTTTGTAATTGACACCTGGGCATTGTCACATCTGTTTTTATTCTTGGCAATGAAAAATGCATCATTTGTGTTTAAACTATATCTATATTTTCTAAGAAATTTCCCTCCGATTTACATGATTAACTTATTTAGTGAGGCAGAAAAAAGGTCTCATGCATTTTGCTTAGTTACAAACAACGTATGACTGGATAAATAGCAATTGCACATTAGTCTGCATGACTTCCTGTTATTATCTACCAGCAGGAATACATTAAAAGTCGATTCTGTTGTTACATTCATATGTACACATTTTCACAGTATGTCACCATATATTACAAGCTTGATGCTTAGCTTTCTGCATTACCTTTACTTGATTGGCCATAGAATTTTTAGAATAGCTTTATAAAAATCATAAAGTTGTATACTTGCAGAAATCAACTATGAATGGCCAAATGATCAAGAAAAACACAAAAATATTCAACTACATTTTATTTTCACAAAATGAAGAAGATGACAGACTGAAGATAGATCAGAAGAAAAGTTTTGGAAGACCTACCATCCACTATCAGAGTACTTATCACACTACATTTTATCTACTTTATCTATTTTATTTTCTTTAAAAGAAAGTTCCTGGAGGACAAAAATGATCTTTCTCGAATTTATATCTTCAGTGCATAGCATAGTTCCATACATATAGTAAGGATTAAGAAAATATTCATTGGATTGATGAATAATCTAGTAATATATATTAATAATATAAAATGTTATAAAATATAATAAATCAAGTATATAACTTTGGGAAGATTTCTATTAAAATTTGTTCTCCATTTATATATTAAGTCCTATATATATGAGAAACATTGATGAATATCTGCATGAATATAAAATATTTATTTCCCAGTAGTTTGTAGCAGTTTTGAGAATTATGTATGCTTTGAAATTTGTGAGTTATTCATGTTACATAAATGATGTAATTGTTCCAAAAATCTCCATATCCTTATGTTAAATATTTAACTTACAAATTAAAAAATATCACAAATTTATTTCAAAATAATATTAAAAAAATCTTCACAAAAGTCAAAATATAACATTGTTATAGATGTATAGATAGTTATATAGATATCAAAGTTAACATTGAAAATGAGGAAAGGTATATCATGAGTATAAATAGAAATAACACTTTTATTGATAATACAAAGGATGTAAATTTAGCTATATAGAAAATGTTGGAGCAGGACAAACAAATGGACCTCAAAGTTTATTTGATAAGTTCTTATTTTCTTACACCACAAAAGTCATAGATGTCACAAAACCAAGATCTGAAATTGCCAATCATTTTCTCAGCTCTGAAACAATGAATATTAGAGAAAATGGACATGCATGGATTATCTCCTTCTTGTCTAATGCCATGATTTGATTGGTGGTGGAATTACTCATAAGCCTGAATAGGTTTAAAAGAATTTGGGATATTTTCAGTTGTGACAGTTTTATTTATTTATTTTTTAATATTTTTAGGAACATTCAACATATGGGAGGGGAATCAAATTATTTTGCTTTGACATTAAAGTCATTTAAATATTCACCAAAGATATTGTTTTACAGTGCTATTGTGTGTTTAAGAACTGTTATTGTAGCATATTTTATAACCATGGTAGGAACAAACAGAAATGAAAAGCTACTTATAAGCAAGTGATTAAACACACATAAAATGGGTTTTATGAGCAACAGAGTAGGTTATAACCATCTGAAGCTATTTACTGTAATGACAAAAAAACTATTGTAAAAGATGCAAATTTATTCTTAACCACAGGTACTGAAAAATCTTCGGAAAGAATTAACTAGGTTTGCTTTTCTTTTCCACATTACATAACACAGTTATTTTGGGAGATTTTTTTTTTCTGGAGTTCTTAACTCAAAAAAAAGAAAATATTGATGGCACCAATTCTCAACTCTAGGACGTAGGACTCCGAATTAATGATTTTTGCGTGTGTTTATTTACTTTCTCTAGATTGTGATTTCTCTATCTCAAGCAATCTTAGATGTATAAGAAACACTAATTTGAAACTTGATGAATTAGATTTTAAAATTGTATGCTCTTATTTTTCTATAAATTGTTTGGGGGCATTTATTAAAGTATATAATTAATTTGTAAAACTAAGAAAAAACTAATTAAAAAGGGACTCAACACTAGGTTCTTATCTAGATGAGATTGAAAGGTCAGAAAACAGAAATGGGAAGATCATAAAATACACTAGATTAAATGTAAGTAACTTAGCTGGAAATTCTACTGAATTTAGGAATGAGCAAGAGGGAAAGGGAAGCTGATGAATTTTTAAAAAATCTTATTAAAAATAACAACAGGAAAAAAGACATAGACACATCATATTTCCACAGGGAAAGTTGAATTGATTAGTAGGATAAGTCATAAAAACTTGGTAGCAGTTCCTCTCTTGCTGACTCCTTTGCCAAGACTGAAACCAAGTCAGGGGCTTTGGGGCACAATAGCTCTTGAGACACATGTAAGTATAGGGTGGAAGACAAAACAAGAAGTCCTATAACTCCTCCCCAGACTTTTAAAATTATAGAGGTATAACATACAAATCCTAAATGTGCCTATTTTAAAGGTGCAATTTGATGAGTTTTGCTAAATGTATACATTTATGCAACTTCTACCACAGTCAAGATAGAGTATTTCTATTAAATACCTCCAAGATTTTTCTCAATCCTCTTTCCAATCAATAATTCCACCTCCAGCAAATTGTATCATTTTAAACTTTTATTTTTATATTTTATTAGATTTGTTTTAAAGATTTTATTTACTTATTCATGGGAGATACAGAGAGAGGCTTAGACATCGGCAGAGGGAGAAGCAGGCTCCATGCAGGGAACCCAAATGTGGGACTTGATCTCTGGACAGGGATCACACCCTGAGCCGAAGGCAGATGCTCAACTGTTGAGCTACCAGGCATCCCCCCCTTTTTAAAAAATTATTTTACTTATTTATTCATGAGAGACACAAATAAAGAGTGGCAGAGACAGGTATTTTATTAGATTTTTAAATCAAAAAGTAAAATATGCTTTTGAAATTGGGAAATATAACATAATTGATTTTTTTAAATGTTAATATTTCCTCTAACATGCTACTTGTACATTCACCCACTGAGGTAACTCAAATCAGAAATTTAGATGTATAACTTTACAAAACTACGTATTGTATTTACTTAAATGTTTATCATATACATATAATTTGTATTCCTTTAAAGGTCATTTTACCATTACATTGCTCTGCAACTTGCTTTTATTCTTTGACTTTTCCATTTCTCCCAACTGCACACCATGGACATCTCTCCAGATTCATACTCATACAATTCATTCCCTTAAATAGATGTTTGTCAGCTTTTTATTATTGATGAAATATGCTTGATTTTAGATTTTTGCCTTGAAACAATACTGCAGAAGATGATTTTTTATATAAGATGATTAATTTTTGTATTGTTATGAAACAGAACCCCCAATTTGGAATTGTTGGTAAAATACTCTGTACATTTTAATTATAAGTGATATTGCTAGGTTATAGCAATTTGCATTTCTACCTAAAGCTAGAATAAACTTTGAGCTCTGAGTACTAAAAATCTTATAGTATCTCTTTACTTCCACATGTTATTTAAATAAAAAAAAATATGTAAGAAAATCCAAAGACAACATTGACTTCCCATGATGGTAACATTGTACATCTTTTAAAATGTTACATAACAGAATCTTTAAATAAAATTTTGGAACTCTTGCTTCTTTTAGAAATATTATAGCACTTTCCCCACCTGCTTTTGGCATGATTTTCTTACTGGAACCAGATATCAATCTTCAAAAATATTTGACAATCTGAAGGATGAAAAACAGCATCTCATGTTGGTTTTAATTGACATATTTCTGACTACTGGGTAATTTGAGAGTCTTTTCATAGATACATTGGCCATTTTATTTACTCACTTTTGAGTTTGATGATCAAAAATAAATTTCAGAAGCCATATGCATATTATATGAAGTTAATAGTTGAATGGGACTTAGTTGTTGTCTCATATGGTCCTATCCCAATCCTAGGCATGCAGTTAGACATTATTGTTGTTTGGCAAATGAGAATTCCAAAGCTGAACATTTACTAAATTTGCTCAGACTTACTTACACTGTTAATTGTCATTCTGCACCTAGAGTTCAGTTTCCATGAATCCTGGGTCATTGAACAAATACAGCCTCACTTCTATCTCTGAGCTAGGCACACATTAGGTACGGGGTCAACAGAGAGGATTAAGAACCATTGTGAGCAGTTAAGGATTTCACAGTCTCAGACCATATCATGCTTTCTAAAACAGTTCTTCTCCTAATTTTGGCTGTCAGTTTTTCTGGTTTTAGAGCAGCCCTTCAGGGTTCTTCCCACCTATGGAAATGATGTTGAATACTGAGAGAGAGGAGAGAAGCAGCATTTATTGCTAGACTCTTCTTTCCCCTGGGGGACCCTTACACATATCAAACAGAGAGAACTGGAGGTTAAGTATGGCTGGTGGGTGTCTCACAAAATTGCAAAGCAGGGAGGATAAACTTATCTTTGTCATTCTTTCCCCACTCCCGTATGCTGGGGGCACCAGGATTCAATCTCAAAGGAGAAAGGCATTTTTTATGTTTTTATATATTTTAATGTCTAGCTTTCTTAAGGTCTATTTATCTGTTGCAAAGTGGGATATCTGTTGTTTGGCAGTTTTTAGCTCACTTCTTGCTAGGACTCTTATTGTGTGCTGAATCCTGTGCCAGACAAAGGGAATGCAAAAAAACGAAATAAAGTTTGCCTTCTTTTGTTTTGCTTTTCCCCTACAAGGAGTTGATAGGAAGGAGAAGCCAGGGGGAGCTTCTTGGAGAAGGCAGCATCTGTGTTGAGTGTTGAAATCAAAACAAAATGCCAGAGAAAGGTAGAGTACATAAAAGAGGAGTTGGCATGGACCAAAGTGTCAGGATAAGTAGGGACAAGAGGCAAGTAAACAGCATACTTTTCAAGTGTGAGAAAATGGTGGCCAGGGCCAGATCTTCAAAGGTGTTCCAGGAACTTATTTTTATTAAGACAGTCAAAAGGAAACTCCAGGTGGAAGTTAACCAGAGAATGAGATTTGGCTAAGGAAATCTCATTCTAGTTGTAAAATGAAAATTTTGTTTGTTTGTTTTCAAGAATGTTTTTTTTTAATAATAAATTTATTTTTTATTGGTGTTCAATTTGCCAACATACAAAATAACACCCAGGGCTCATCCCGTCAAGTGCCCCCCTCAGTGCCTGTCACCTATTCACCCCCACCCCCCGCCCACTTCCCCTTCCACCACCCCTAGTTCGTTTCCCAGAGTTAGGAGTCTTCATGTTCTGTCTCCCTTTCTGATATTTCCCACACATTTCTTCTCCCTTCTCTTCTATTCCCTTTCACTATTATTTATATTCCCCAAATGAGTGAGAACATACACTGTTTGTCCTTCTCCGACTGACTTACTTCACTCAGCATAATACCCTCCAGTTCCATCCACATTGAAGCAAATGGTGGGTATTTGTCGTTTCTAATGGCTGAGTAATATTCCGTTGTATACATAGACCACATCTTCTTTATCCATTCATCTTTCGATGGACATCGAGGCTCCTTCCACAGTTTGGCTATTGTGGACATTGCTGCTAGAAACATCGGGGTGCAGGTGTCCCGGTGTTCATTGCATCTGCATCTTTGGGGTAAATCCCCAGCAGTGCAATTGCTGGGTCATAGGGCAGGTTCCTCAGAGAGTTAAAATGAGGAATGATTGGATGGGAGTGCAATTCAGAACTCACAGGGACTCTTGGAAGCAATACGGAAGAGAGATAAGGAAAGCCTCCAGAAGTGGCAGCAGCTATGCTGTTGAAACCTCCCTTTCTCTCACTCCCCAAAATTGCACATTCAAGCTTTTTCTCCCTACTTGTTCACTCACACATTCATTCCTTTATTCAACTATTTATTTTGCTCCTTTTATAAACACTGAGAGTAAAGCAGTAAGCAAAACAAATTCTGCTTTGACTCAAGTATAACTTCTCCACGCTTAATGAAATGTCTGCTTCAGTACTTGGTTATTGAGGACAATTTCCTCTTCTTAGCACTCAAAGGAAAACACGACCATTGGTGATATTGCAAGCACTAAGACAAAGGATGAGATATTATGAATCCAAAAAAACCCCACGTCAGTTTCTTGAAATTGTATCATGCAGCTAACTGCTTTCCTCTTCATAACATTTCATGTACTATTACGGTTTCAACATTTATTGACAATTTATTTTCAAAACACTATCTTAAATAGTTTATATGCACTCTCTCAATTAATTCTTAGGATAACATAATAAATTCAGGCTTGTGATAGAATAATGACCCCTCAAAAGATGTCTCCATCTTAATCCTCAGAACCTATGAATGTGTTTTATCCATGACAGGAGGGACTAAATAAGTTAAAATCTTGAGGTAGGGGATTATTCTGGGTTATTCAGGTGGGCCCAGTGTAACATACGAATTCTGAAAAGTGGAGAATTTTTCTTGTTTGTGATCATGGAGCAGAAGTGACAACAGAAGAAAGGTCTGAGAAACGACAGCTTGAGAAGAACTGCTCCACTAGCTGTGGGACCCAAAAAAGAAAACTCAACGCCTGGAAAAAAAAAAGTTATAGGAATATTGGTTTACTAAAAGTTTTACTGAAAGAAGATTTCTCTTTGTACAGAGAGAACACTGAAGCCTAAATGTTAAGCAACTTGTTCATTATTAATGAACAATTTGGCAGAGGTGGATTTAGAATTCAATTTTATTATAAAGCAGAGAAGTTTTCCCTTAAGAAGACATGAGAAGATGGGAAATCTACAGATGGGTGTGTTGGACTGGGAATTGGTGAGATGTGGGGAATACGTGGAATTATGCCTATTTTTGGGTATGCATGCATATATCCTTACACTTAATCTAGGATAATTAAAAAAGTGTTTTGCCTCCAAATTATAAAATGAATGACTATTAAAGAATTGTTGGAATATGAATAATATAAAATATAAAATTATAAAAAGAATGAATATGAGCCATAACCTATTGAGCTCTTTTTGTTTGTGCCTTTAAATCACTCTTCACCCCTTTTCTTTTGTTCTGTGCCCCAGGAAAATGGCCATTAGACTCTGATCCACTACGTTCTGATAGATTTCAGCCAATGGGTAGGCAGGAGTTAGGAGGGTGGAAGAAGGCAGAGATCAGCATGGCTGGGTCCCTCTGGGAGGTCTTTCCCATGCAGCTTCCCTCTCTGAGTTCCCTGCTCTATTTCTGCTTCACCAGGCTTAGATATAATAACTTCTTGTTCTTCCTAGCCCCTGGGTGTTTCACTATCCCTTGTCAGTACTGCATTTTATTCTGTTTAGTTTAGCTTAGTTTAGTTTTACTTGCAGCTAAAAGGATGCTGCCCAATATACAAGAGATTCCATTAAAACCAGAAATGAATATATTCTTGATGAAAGAGTCTGAGTCAAGATAAGAAGCTTTTGCACAGCGAAAGATACAGTCAACAAAACTAAAAAAACTACAGAATGGGAGAAGATATTTGCAAATGATGTATCAGATAAAGGGCTAGTATCCAAGATCTAAAAGGACTTATTAAACTCAATAGCAAAGACACAAACAATCCAATCATGAAATGGGCAAAAGACATGAACAGAAATCTCACAGAGGAAGACATAGACATGGCCAACATGCACATGAGGAAATGCTCTGCATCACTGGCCATCAGGGAAATGCAAATCAAAACCACAATGAGATACGACCTCACACCAGTGAGAGTGGGGAAAATTAACAGGGCAGGAAACAACAAATGTTGGAGAGGATGTGGAGAAAGGGGAGCCCTCTTGCACTGTTGGTGGGAATGTGAACTGGTGCAGCCACTCTGGAAAACTGTGTGGAGGTTCCTCAAAGAGTTAAAAAAAGATCTGCCCTATGACCCAGAAATCGCACTGCTGGAGATTTACCCCAAAGATACAGATGCAGTGAAACTCGGGGACACCTGTACCCCGATGTTTCTAGCAGCAATGTTCACAGTAGCCAAACTGTGGAAGGATACGTGGTGTCCATCGACAGATGAATGGATAAAGAAGCTGTGGTCTATGTATACAATGGAATATTACTCAGCCATTAGAAATGACAAATACCCACCATTTTCTTCGACGTGGATGGAACTGGAGGGTATTATGCTGAGTGAAGTAAGTCAATCGGAGAAGGACAAACAGTGTATGTTCTCATTCATTTGGGGAATATAAATAATAGTGAAAGGGAATAGAAGGGAAGGGAGAAGAAATGGGTAGGAAATATCAGAAAGGGAGACAGAACATGAAGACTCCTAACTCTGGGAAACGAACTAGGGGTGGTGGAAGGGGAAGTGGGCGGGGGGTGGGGGTGAATGGGTGACGGGCACTGATGGGGGCACTTGATGGGATGAGCACTGGGTATTATTCTATATGTTGGCAAATTGAACACCAATAAAAATAAATTTATAATTTTTTAATTTTATAAAAAAGAGTCTGAGTCAAATGTATCAGGAAGTACTGTGAAGAATAAGAAAATTGAGTTTTAGTATTCAGGGAAATAAACCATCAAAAATGCAAATGGTGTTATTTTGAAAGTGCTAGGCTGTTTATTTATTTATCTAACAATATGAATATTAGAACAGCACTTATATGAAAAAGAAGTATTTACTAGAGAATAACCTAAAAATACCACGTATCTATCTCATGGAGCAAAATGAAATACTACACTGTAGCATATGTCCTAGCAACTAGTCCATTGTCCATGTAAAATACTCTACTATTTTTAAGAAAACTGGACACTAAATCTCTTTTGATAACCATTAGTTCAGGATTGTCTTGCTATCCACCATTACAGATACTGGTAAGCAATGTTCTTAATGTTCTATATCCAATTAGATGTTAATGATGGAGGAAAAAGGCCATTACTTAGCAGACCCTTGGTGATAGACTAGAGAACTTCTTTCCTTGGTTAAGGCACTCACTACTTAGTTTTCTCATGTTAGACAGTTATAACTGCGTGTGTTCTTATATACTTTCTTATAAATTTCTTACAAAGCTCCAAAGAAAATAAAATGCATGATACTACACCAAAACTAGATATTCTTTTTTTTTTATGATAGTCACAGAGAGAGAGAGAGAGAGGCAGAGACACAGGCAGAGGGAGAAGCAGGCTCCATACACCGGGAGCCCGACATGGGATTCGATCCCGGGTCTCCAGGATCACGCCCTGGGCCAAAGGCAGGCGCCAAACCGCTGCGCCACCCAGGGATCCCCAAAACTAGATATTCTTAAGCTACGACACAATAGCTTTTGGGTTGGATTATGAATATGAGTACTGCTTTACGTGAGCACCATAAGGCCATATCTCCAGAGGCCCACACTGGAATCATATTATGAGTCCATAAAGAACTTCTCAGGTTGGGATAAACCTTTGGCTGTGAGACCCTCAGGTACATTCCATGTAAACATGTGAAGCAGGGAGATCTAAGACTGAGTCCTATTAGTGGTTTTTAAGGGAGGTATTGTCAACCATACAAGTCATAACGATAAATTCTCAAATTAAGGACTTGATAAATGCACTCATGTTGTTTCTTTCCAAAGTCAAGACTTGACCAAATTGCCAAATTCAATCAGCTCACAGTAAATATAGAAGCAGTTTCAGTCTAATTGTGTCAATATTAAAAATTAATAATGTTGCTTCATGTCACTCTTCCTATATAGTTTTGTTGTTTTGGACCAGTGTTCTAGTTCTATGTAAACTCACATAAATTATTCGTTCTTAACCCACTCAAAACTGAAAATTTTCTTAGTGAATGATTATTGTTCCAATTAGAGAAAAGAATCAAACCATCACGTGACAAAGAACCCCAACATTGAAAATCATTCAACAAGATAATGCCAAATTCAAGATTATTTGCCCTTAAGAACTGTAAAATCAGAAAAGGATTTAGTATACAACTTTCTCCTTTCTCTCCAGATCTCTTCCCTCATGGACATAGAAGCCCTTCCTTCCATCCCAACATTTCTCTTTCCAGAAGTCCTGATTCATTTTGTCAACATTTTTTTTCATATTGACTTCTTTTGTTTGTAATTTTACCAATTCTTGTCTCTTTTGTAAAATATATATAAACTATACAATGTATATAATTATAATGTTAACAGTTTTTCAAAGGTTAAATTTTTCAGAAATGTGTTCCATTTATGACTTTCATCTGTGAGGGTTGACATCTTTTTGCAATATTTAAATTTCTTATATACTATTTAATGATTACATTGGCAGGGAGAAGAAAAGGCGCCCTTTCATATAGAAGTAACAAAAATTATTTTTCTACCTATTGTTTTTTTTAAAATATAAACTAGTAGTACACATTATACCCAGTGACTCGCTTAGGAAATTTGTGTGAACTGACTTGTTACTACAAACCAAGATTTTATCAAGGTAGTATACATCTAGAGAATTTCAGTTTGGACAAGGATCTGCTCAATTGATAAGCAGGACATTTAAATCTATATGCTCAAGACAGAGAGTTGTAGACTTAAGGTATCGATATTGCCTAAAATATAAAGCCAGTAAAAAAAAAAAAAGAAAAGAAAATGCCCGGTCTGTTTTAATTTAAAGAAATTAAAAACTGCCTTTAACCACTGTTGTATGTAACTTCTATTTTCTGGTAACTAAGTCAGAAAAGAAGAAAAAACATTAAAAAATAGTGAATGTCTGAGCTAATATTTGCATGTGTTTTGTCCCTCAATCATCTTTTAAATGGATGTACTTCCCACCTTCTTAGGCAATTTATAATGTCATTATTATATCTACACACTACAGTCTACGACAAAGAAAGTAGAATGTGATTTACAGGTAGGAAGATCAAAGAATATTTCAGAAGTGAGGGGATATGATTTAACTGAAGAGTGACAGATGATTACACCTTGCCTCAAGCCACCTGTGATATTAAAAATAAATTAAATCCCTGGAAGAAAAGCAAAGCCATTCAGTTTCCAAACCCGTCCATAAGCTTGATGTTTATTACTTTTGCACTAGCAGCTTAGAGAAATATCCTTACATAGATTGATTCTTTCAAAGCTTGAAAGAGAAGTCCTTTGTGAGGGGGGTCAGAGCAATCTTTCCAAATAGCTGAATCCTAGAATTCTTAATCTTTCTACATCCATATCTTATGTGTATGGCATTCATTATTTCTATAAAAGTGAGAGATTTACCTATTTGGTTTTACCTGCCAGACTTGCAGATTCATACATAATTTTATTCTAAAAATGTATCCAAGAAATAGTACCTTATAAAGTACATGGAACAGGAGAGAAAATTTATACATGCATTTTACATTGAAAATGGACAGAGCCTGATATGTTCACTAGAGGAAGGATGGAAAAAGAACACTGATGATGTTTCAAAGTTTGTCTCCTCCTCCCCCTAAACAGGCACAATTCTTACAATTGGTTTTAGAGAAATGCAGAACATTACATGAAGACAATTGAGGAAAAATATATAATTTTGACTCTCTTGATAAGCTTCAGATTGGCTATAAAGGTATGTAAATTAGTCATGTGTAAATGTTGATTACTTGAGGGAGACTACACAATTCTCTCTCCAATATCTTTATTTTTGTTTAGAATCTCTTTAAGAGGAGACTAAATTTTAATTTACCTATTAAAAAGAAGATATAGAATTCACTTCTTTTGGTAAAGGGAAAATAATGGCATAAACAAGTTCAATTCAATCAAAATATATCAGGCCAACTTTGGTTCTATGTGTGAAAGAAATAGGGTTACTCAATGCATACAGTCCTCACTCCCTGGTAGTTCAAAGGGTGGAATCAGAGCAATCATATTGTTTATTGATTGCTACAATATTGTATACCACCATATCTGCTGGTCAGCTGGTTATCAGCTGGTCCAAGATGGCCACGGTGGAAGTAACCTACACAATAAGGTTCTACTCCATGTATCTCTCACCCTCCAGCAGAACCAGCCTAGGCAGGTTCTCATGTCATCTCTTATCAAAAGGCAAGAGCAAATGCACTTCAGTGTGAAAGTACATTTCAAACCTCTGCTTGCATCCTATGTGCAAACATGCTATTAGCCAAAGTGATTCACGTGGTTGGACTCAGAGTTAAAGTGAGCAGATACCACAAAGTAACATTGCAAAAGGAAACAGGGAGAGATCATGAATTTCAATCTAACAGTTTTTCAATCTAATATAAAAATTGCACACAGAATTAAATCCAGTGTGGTAAGCACAATATTACAGTTGATAAGGGAGACCATAGATATAATTCAATTTGTAAAACTGCTATGTCATTGGAAGAGCCTTTCCAGAGCAGGTGATCTCAGAGGAACTGAGACATAAAGAAAAATGGTCATTTGCCAAGGAAATATGGGGATTTCAGATAATTGTAAATGTATCAAAAGCAAATATACAGAAAGAATATAATGAGTAAGTGGAACTATAGGGACAGCATATGATAGTACATCAAGTGCAAATATGGAGGGCAAAGATAGCCTGAGTGCTGAGAATTTGAGTTACAGAAAACTGGGAGTCACAGCCTGGAGAGTGTACATAACATATTGGATAGTTCTCAGTAGAGTAGGTTTTAACAGGGTAGGGGAAGAGGCGAAGTGAGGTACCCAGAGGGCACTGGTTATATGAAAGGGGAGGGATGGATGTAAAAAGGAAGCCATGGAAGTACCCAATATAAATTCTACTGCTTCACAGTACTTTTGAGACTTAGTCTGGATAATGGTCATTTGAATTTAAAAAAAATCATATATATTTTTTTCCCTAGGTAATTTTCTCATGTAATATGTGAATACTATGCTACCATACATAGTAATTACATTTACTTCACATATTCTATCCAGAGTTTTAATGCACTTTTTCAAGTGTATTAAAAAATTCCCTTTTACATTTCATACATTTATGCTAACCACTGGATTGAGCAGAGCCAAAACAAAAACATAAGATTGTAAGTTAGCAACAATAATAACAAAACCTATAATCTTCAGAAAATTGTTTTTTTATAGCTTAATTTAATGTAAATAAAATCACTGTCCTAAAATAAAGCCTGTTAGTCTCATAAAGAGTACACTTAATGGAGAGACAATGGGAGAATAAAGGTTCAGATCAGGAGCACAGAGCTATCCTTGAGAAGATGGGGAAGAGGGATAAGGCTAATCAGGAAGGAAATGACGAGGTCGATGATTTAGTTGTCACAGAAATATTCAGAAAGTCAATTTGGTCCTCACCAAGCTTTGCAATTGCTCCCTAAGATCTGCTCACGTATAGACTCATGTGCACACATACATGCGCGCACACACAACCACATGCACACAGATAGTCATACAAGCCATGAGTAGATTAAAGGAAGATAATGTAAACTATTTGCAAGCACATGCATGCTATGCAAATTATATGCACAAGCTAAATTTGGCTTTGTGTAAAAAAGAACAGATACTTAAATGTTAAGGCATGAATCACATTGTCTAAATATACAATAAAAACTCATCCCATGTCACATTTGAGTTTACAGACTAAAAATAATAGGATAGTATGGCTTTTAGTTTATTGATTTTTAAAAAAAACTTAAAGCTTTGAAAATCTGTGTGTACATGTCAGATTTTGACATGGAAAAACCTGAAGGGTAGAACAGTTATTTATTTGTTCATCCATGTAATAATAATAACTGAAGAAAAGGATTACTCACTCTGATTGTACTAAATACCAGGAGTGCAATAAAGAATAAGTCACAGCCTCACTTCTAGGAACTCACTGTGGAGTAGAGAATAGATGCAACTAAATGATAGACTGCAATTTGATAAATGGAATATGAGGTGCAGGTTCTAGGAACTGTATGAAGAAAGTAGTGAGCAATGATTTCTGCAGTCCTTATTGTTGTTTAGAGGTGTCACAGAGTGATAACTGATCTAAGAAGTAATGGGCAAGCAAGGGAGAAAGACACACTTCAGTGAGGGAGGACTAGCTTCAGTGCAAATATATATGTGTTCGGGGGCATGAAATATTCAGAGAAATGCAAATAGCTGGGTGTAGTTGAAAACGTGATTTTAAGGAAAAGTAACATTGGAGAAGGAAAGTTGCCAGGTGCCCCTTCTTCCTTGTGGAATTGTTGAGATAGTAACACTCAAGTTTATGAATATTCTTATATAAATACTCACTGTCCATAAATAGTCCACAGGCTAATGCTCTGTAATTGTTAATGGTGTCATATCTATCAGATGCCCTCAATTTTAAACTCTTCTTAATTTTGCTGCTTCTCTTTCTTTGTTATTTTCCTCACTAAAACAATTTAGTCATCAAATTCTGCTCATTCTTCCTTTAAAGGTCTCTTGCTTCTGCTGTTTAGAATGGATCTGAAACCTGCTCTTCATTTTTCAGATGCCTCTCAGTTACCTGGGTTGTAGAAATCTCATTTTTTGTGGAGTGGGGAGGGCAGTCTTAATTTGGTTCTTTGGGTGCAAGTCACAGAGTCTGCTTCTGGCTAACATCACCCAAAAGGGGATTTATTGGAAGGAATAAGTCAGAGTAAATATTAAACAAGTAGCTGGTATAAGGCAGGACTTAGGTTGGATCTGGAAGCCACAGCTGCAGGAGTTGTGTAAGTTCTCCGCCGGAGGCTGACATTAATGTATCTCAAAACTTCCCATTGGGAACCTCTGAACAGGGAGCTAGGGAAGGCTATCTTGTGACCAGGCAGATGGCTAACATTTTATTAACTATAAACAAGAAAAGCCAGATGAAACTACACGCAGATTGCAGAAAAATGTGTTTCCACTCTGGGCACTCACAGTAGTTCTATTAGGACCTCAAAAAGCTCCTCTTCTTCAACACATCTTTATTTTCTCTACCACGATTCCACATTCACCCCAGCTTCCCAATAACTGTATGAGGCATAAGTCAGTTTTTTGGCTATTGATTTTGGATTTACATCTGATATATTTGACCTGGTTTTCATTTCAAATACCTGCTGGTGGTCTGTTCCTGTATACCTCTACAACCCATTCCTTGTTTCTCTCCAGCAAGATCCCTGCCCATCTGTGGACTTGCTTAAACATAAGCATACTCAGACACTGTCTTTTGGTGTTAATAGTCATTAAGAAGCCACTATATAATTCCTCCCGCCTGCTACATTTTCTCCATTCTCCCCATGCTTATCTCCAAAAAGCTCTCAAGAATATGCTTCCTTCCCTCTAATTGATAAATCCTCTTTATTTTTCTTATATTTGCAGGGCTTATTCTAGCCACAGATAATTTATTTACATTCATCAGATCTGTAATGTCTCGTCCATAATAAATTTTCTCTTTCTTCTTTAATACTTGTTAATTAGTTAACATACCTCGTGGTATTGCCAGCTGTGGAGTCAAAAAAAGTTAACACGGTGTTAGCACTAAGATGGAGGTTCACTGTGTAATATTGTAGTAAAAATTTCTAGTCATTATCCATATCTCTCCCTGAATTTCTATGGGTACTCAAGGAAATCATCCTTCCTTGTTCCTTTTTCCTTTTTCTTGAGTGAAAACCTGTGAATAATTCTGGCTAATGGCTTTTCAGAGGAAGTAACTTTTATTGTGTTTAGGTCAATGCCTTAATTATTGGTGTGAATACTCCAGAACTCTCCACCTCTCTTGATGATCAGGAAATCTTGACTACTGAGCCATTACTGAGAAGACAGCTGCCCTGGACAGTTGGCCAGGCTGATGGTAGACTTTGGGATAAAGTATAATTTTCTCACTGTAAGACACTGATGTTTTACTACAGCCTAACCAAATCTATATTTACTGACAAACATATGAAACATCCTTGAAAGTTTCCAAATAATCTGAGTTTGTGTGACTGTGATTGGGTCCTACCTATTATTCACTTATGGGGGTATCCTAAAATTCAACAAACTTCACCTTTGATGTATAGGAAGTATATTATACAACACATGGAACAGACATGCCATTGGTTGTTATTTATAAATTTTAAGTGCTAATAGAGCCTATGAAAATATTTTGAGAATAACTAAGACTTTGAGTTCCCATAGAGCAAGAAAAACAGTGATGAAATGTCAGTGGCAATGGTGCTAGAGACAGCAAATTCAATGTATTATTGAAGGCTGGGCTAAGGTCAAAGAATATGAGAAAGGAGTAGAAACTCTCTTCTGAAAAACACAAGATGTTAACTTCAAAGGGATGTCTAAACTCTGACCAGAGAGATTTCCAAGTCAAGCCTCTTTTATAAAAAAAAAAAAGAAAGAAAGAAGAAAGAAAGAAAGAAAGAAAGAAAGAAAGAAAGAAAGAAAGAAAGAAAGAAAGGAAAGAAAGAAAACAGTGCTGGGAAGAAAAAGTAAAAAGAATATTGCTTTACATACTTGAATGGGGAAAGGATATTAATAAAAGGAAGTTATCGGGTAACTGTTGGGCAAAAAAAAGCATTATTTTTTTAGAATAAGAAAGAGTAATTTAAATTTATATTGGAATAATAAAAAAATCTGAGCAAATAGCTCAGCTACTGATAAACCTAATATATGGAAACCAGCGAATCAAAGATACACAAACAAATTCAAAGTCAGGAGGCTGGTTAAAGAAAGGGAGGCTGAAGAGGGAGAGATAGCTAGATAGGTAGACAGACAGGCAGGCATGCAGACACACATCTTCAAGTAATTTTTTTCTTACACTTCCATTTGGTTTTTAATAGAATGTCATCACAGAAGATTTAGCATCTCCCTTTTTATAGTTCCTATGTGACTGTGTTGAAAGCCACATTGTTAATATGTCCAAACTATGATTATATGTTTATACATGTGTCAGTTTTACAGAAAAAAAGAAGCTACTTCTTTTTATAAAACTTCAGTCTCTTTAAATTGCACAACAAAGATAACTAATTAGCTTCAATACAAGAAGCATTCATAATTAATGAAGGTTTGTTCAGCTATTCACTTTGATATTGATTAATTCAGAGAAAGGAAGGAAAGATACAGTTTACAAGAAACTAGATGCCAGGGAAACACATCACCAGTGACTGTGAGAATAGTTGTTATAAAGTGTGAAGGAAAAAGGGAAAGAGGAAGAGAACAGAAGGGGGGAAGAGGAAAGGGGGAGGGAGAAGGAGGAAAAGTCATAAAATATCTATATGGTAAATTAAAGAAGTTGAATCTGCCTGTCTACCACTTGATATATTATAGTTTAGCACCGGAATGATTACAATGATCAACATCACTCTTATATTTCCGAAGTCAACCAAAAACTCCAATAGTCGGTATAAGGAAAACAGAAATATTTGAAAAAGAATTTTAGTATAAAGCCTATCAGACCAGAATGTGAGGAAAAAAATTATTTGCAAATAGATCTGTTTTATTCTAAACTGCTGTCCCAGTGGGAAATATTACTTTAAATCTGCGTAGTGATTATGATTTCAATAATGGACCACTGACAAAGTAATCTCTCCCGTTCAGTTACTCAAATGGATATTCTCTACCTCCATTCAAATGATCTTACATGAATCTGAGCCTGTTACCACTGGGCTGCAACAAGCTCTCCAGACACATATGCTGTCACTACCTCCAGACTTAAGCAGTAATCAGTTCTTATTCCCTCTCTTCACCTTTGCTCTCCTTCTGGAGTATCCTTCACTCCCTTGAACTATGGACTAGTTCATATAGTTCATCCCATCAGGTCAACTTAATACGTGATCTCCTTTATAAAATTTTTCTCAGTGGAAAGTGAAGTTGCAGGGAGTAAATAAATACATAAAGTATAAGAGAGCCTTGCAGAGGTCCATAACTATACTGTTCCATAAACTGAGAAATGTGATTAATGCAAATCTCAACAATGTAAAAAAAAAAGATATATAAACCACCCCCTGCTACCACCAAGCCCCCCAGGCAGAATAACTGTTCTCCTGGTATGTAGCTCTCTGTCTTCTATCATCACAGCATGCTTTATATGTTTGTTTTTACCACTACATAACAGTCTTTTTGGGAAAAAATACTATTTGGTTCATTCATTTATTGCTATGTTTCTGCTATACCTTTTATATGACAGGTGGTTGTTAATAATTATCTTTGGATTTAAACTGACCAATTCATTGTCAACTCAGGCTGGAGTTTGTTTGCCATTGAATATGAGCAACAGAGATTTTGGTTCTCTCTCTATTATTGAAAATTCTAGATATTTATTTGGATCAAGCAAAGTGTGAGAAACAATGTATTTTGATGGACAGAAGGGCTGATTATAAACCACACAGCTTAACTATTAAGAGGTTATATATGACGTTTCTGCAGAAGTATCATAAGAGTGACGTAGAAAAAAGCCAGAATTGAAGCTGAGCTGATAGATGAAGAAGTGTAGATAATATTGGTGATATGTTATTGACAAAGAAAAGAAGGGAAAAATGACTGTATCATGGGGAAAGGGGTCAAGGAAAGATTTTTTTGTATTAAGAAGATGGCTCTGAGGATGAATGCATGCTCAGAAGGCGGATCAAGTAACGGTACATGATGAAAAATGTGAAGACTTATGGTATAATGGCCTGAAGGATCAGGGACCAACATACTAGAAGAAGGGACAATCTTGTTTTTTTTTTTGTCATTTCTTTCTCACACAACCTTTGCACTCAAGGAGTACAGTCTTGGACTACCAGTGAGAGATAGCATCCTAGTATGACACAAGATCTCTGGCTCTTTCTACATGAGCAAGATTAAGGGCAATTCCTACTAATTTCAGCATTAAGAAAGTGCTTCACAACTAAACTCCATTCAGAAGTAAGGGGAACTTCAAAGAAATGCAGCCTTTCACAGCTTATAGACATTAGGAAGGATAACATTTTGAGACAACACATGGATTATAGGGACAGAAATAAAATAATAGGGGTAAGAAGGAAGGAAGATATGAGGGGAGGGAGAAGTTATGCCAAGTTATAACTTAGAAATACTTGCTTAATAGTGGAGAGGTTATACCGTGTGTAAGGTCCTTGAAAATAAGTTTAAGTAGTTGATGGAATTTGGGTTGAGGAAAAGACTGGGAGGTGAAAGCCATGGTGAGTGCAGGAGATAGTGTCTAGGGCATAGAGTGAACAAAGTTGAAGACATGGAGTAGAGATGAAGTTGGAGAGTAGTTCTGGCAGTTTTACTGAAGTATAATTTGCATACCATAAAATTCATCCAGGTAAGTGTACACTTCAATAACCTTTGACACTTTTTCCCCCCAAATTTCTTTTTTTTTGGGGGGGGGAATTTTAATTTTTTTTTAATTTATGATAGTCACAGAGAGAGAGAGAGACAGAGACAGAGACACAGGCAGAGGAAGAAGCAGGCTCCATGCAACGGGAGCCCGATATGGGATTCGATCCCGGGTCTCCAGGATCGCGCCCTGGGCCAAAGGCAGGTGCTAAACTGCTGCGCCACCCAGGGATCCCCTTCCCCCCAAATTTCTTAAAGGCAATTAGAAAGTTCATCCTACAGCAATGCACTTGTAAAAGTCAGCTTTAGATTTTTTGCAGATAATCTTCAATGCCTAGATTCTCATTACCTCTTACTATTTAATCATGCTATTTATTTGTATTATTTACCTTTTTGCTATTAAGTGATGAGTTTGGCAGTTTCATTGTTATTTTTATGGACTTGTGTTCATTAAATAAGTTGCTCTTTAGATCTGATCGGTTGTGGCAATTAATATAAAATCATGACCATGCTCTTGGAGTGGTTTGCAAAGATTCTTATACTCTCTAAATAGTTATATCCAGAAAGGGTTTATGAGATGAAACGTTGGGGAGGGGCTGTAAATGACATTGCTGCAATTTCTGGAAAGAACATGAATGCAGT
The DNA here is from genome assembly GCF_905146905.1 of Nyctereutes procyonoides. Classification (NCBI taxonomy): domain Eukaryota; kingdom Metazoa; phylum Chordata; class Mammalia; order Carnivora; family Canidae; genus Nyctereutes; species Nyctereutes procyonoides. Next base: position 4,635,087 of record NW_026575030.1, on the reverse strand, counting down.
GATCTCGTCCTTAAAATCTTGCTAAGTCTTAATTGAGTTTTGTGGTAATTACTGCAAACTCAAGGCCCAGCCCAAACTGAAAGGAAAACCTACACTACAAACAATGGCCATTCTGATGTTAGTTAACCACACATTTCAATGCTTTTAAAGGTTTTTGGAACAGATTTACTGGACTTTAAATGAAAGGAAAATACAATATAAATATAACATGTATTAAATTGCTATATTTTACTACTTAATTATTTTAACTTCCAAAAGACAAGTTCACTTTTAACCAACATTATTTCAGTTGCTGCTGTAGATTTATCAACTCAAATGATGATACTCAAATTATGTATAAGCATTTCAATTACAGAGACTACTTAACCATGTAATTTGACAGCCACATCACACACTATATCTTTAGTTAATCTGACACTGAGGATCAAGGCATCCTTATTTAAATTTCTAACTTCTGAACACTCAGGATGGTATGCACTTATTTTTTTAGCTTTTCCCTTTTATATATCTATTTTCCTATTTTAATTATGGCCATGTTATGATTAAATTTGAAGACAATCAAATACAATTTTCATGAAAGGATAAAAGTGAATGTCACACACACACACACACACACACACACGTCATTCTTTTGCTATGTCCTCATCATTTAATACAACAGAGGGTTCGGCTCCAATATGACTTCCTCCAACCTGTCTTTCTATTCTAATGAACATGCAAAAACCCTGTTCACCAGCCATGGTCTCAGTTATGGTCTCTTCCTTTTGACTTAACTCACCACTAATTTCATTTATTGAACCGAATTACCCTGCTCCTTGTATATGCCAAGTATTTAGATCAGCACAGTCCAAATGAAGCAGAATGGGATCCTGCTCTGGTGAAGATTACAGTCTAGTAGAGCAAACAAAACACACATAATTAAATAAGGAAGGAGGACAGTTTAGACTGTCGCAATTGCCATGAAGGAAATAAACAGAGTGGTGGCAAGAAGGGATTTAGCACCTCTTTTTTAAATAGCTGCCCAGCAAAGCTTTCCCTGAGAATGTGATACTGAGTGGAGAACTGAATAAGATTGAGGTAAGCATTTGAAGGGCTTATGAAGAACATTCCAGACCAAAAAGGAGGGAAAGTGCAAAGACCCTAGGCAAGAAAATGTGTAGGCTCTTTGGAGGAGGAGGATCATATAACTGGGAAGAAGCAAAGCATGGGGTGGGAAAGAATTAAAAAGAAGACACAGTTAGAGAAAGGCAAGATGACACAGTCATCAGGCCTTGCAAAGGAGTTTGGATTTTATTCTAAAGTCTATGGGAATGCACCGAGTTTTCCGTTTCTCACTAAAATAAGCTTTAAGCAAGAAAGTGATATGATCTCATTTTTAATTTAAAGTTCTCTGGAGTGTGTTATGGAGGACAACTGGAGGGGAGGGGGAAGCCATGGAAATGTGCATAGAGAGGACAGGATCACACCTGGGGCTGGGGAGCTGGAGAAATGAAGTAGGAGAAAGTGCTACATTCTACCTTCATTTTCAAAGTGAACCTCAGGGCTTCCTAATGGCTCTGATGTCACAGCAAGGAAATGAAAGAAAGGGAAAACTTAAGATAAGGGTAGGTTTTCAATGACAGAATGGTGCCTGCCGTTTTTTTTTTTCCTTTCCTTTTTTAACCTTTTATTTTTTGTTCACAGAGAAGAATCCTAGAGAGAACAACATGTTGGATGACACAAATTTACTTAAAACCTATTTTGGTGTTACTTGCAATTGGTAGGTCTTTTCATTACAAATGACACATATTTTTATCTGCAAACTTTGCTAACTGTTGTTTTTTGCTTTTTAACAGCAATTTTCCTGCTTTTGTTCTTAACATGTCTGTGGCACTGATACACTCTGCTGACTTGCAGCTTGGACCATTCTTTTTTTTTTCTTTTTGCTCAAATGTGTTATAAATATAATCACCTTAGATAAGCTTCCTTCTGGTCCAAGATGGCCTTTTGAAATCAAAGACAGCAGTCACAAATGTGTATCAGGTTCACTCCAACACCCATGATTTATATTTTAAATGAAATACACATCTTCTAACAAAAATGGGAGAACAATGAGGCTTTTAAAAGACAAAGCATCAGTGGTTTGTTTGGGAAAGCTTATCCTTTTTGGGATTAATTATCTGGCAGGAGTTTAGAAGCAACCAGGTACAGTTCTTTAGAGTTTAATGCTGAGTGGCAGCAAAACTGAATCAAATCAGATTTATTGGAGTGGCTCTAATAAAGTGTTAAATAAGTAGAGGAATCAGAATTTCTGTCCAATGGGTTTCTGGTCTGGTAGCACATTAAAGTTATGAAGTCTCAAGTCCATCTGTGTCTGCAATTTTATATATCACTTGGTTCTAAGTGCCTGTCTGTCAATCAAAACTAATCTGCACAGGAGGCTGTGTAGATTAATGGTTAGGTCAGAGAATGGCCACTGGAACTACAGGATCTGGGATCACATACTAAATTCCCTATTAGTTTTATGGCATTGGGTAAATTACCTAGCCTCTCCGGGACTATTTCTTCAACTTTAATATGGGCATGATAATAAGATCAAACTTCTAAAGTTTTAAAGGAATTAAATTATTTAATATAGGTGAGACAATTTTAAAAATGCATGATGGTGTAAGCCTACAGTTGACTCTTAAACAACACAGGTTTGAATTGAGCAGGTTCACCAACATGCAGATTTCTTTTTTTATAAATACAGTAGAGTACTATAAATGTATTTTCTCTTCCTTATGATTTTCTTTTAATATCATTTTATTTTCTCTAGCTTACTTTATTGTAAGAATACTGTATATAACACATAAAAATATATGTTAATCTACTGTTTATGTTATTTGTAAGGCCTCCAGTCAATTGCAGGCTATTAGTAAAGTTTTTGCAGAGTCAAAAGTTATACATGGATTTTTCAACTGTGTGTGGGGTCAGCCCCCTTGACCCCTCATTGCTCAAGGGTCAGTCGTACTTTGCTTTTTCTCAACTTTTTTAGTTATTCAGTGTACTGGGCAGTTCCCTACTCAATCGTAAAATTCATTGACAGCACTCAATTTTTTATAACTGATGAACGCCTTTAACCATGTGTAAAGGCTAAAATGACCTTAGGGGAATGCAATTTATATTATAATGGCTTAATGGAACCAATTATATTATATCAGCATAAAAATTTTAAATAGAAAAATGTATTCACCAGTAAAAATGTCCTATATTTCAATAAGAATGTTCACATGCCAACTGTTTATTAGTCAAGATTCAAGAAATATTCACCAGTTAGTATTAAGTTTTATGATTTTTAATTCAATATCCATTAATAAGTTAATTCAGAAGCAAGAAGGGCCTTTATAATATGACATTTAATTATAAAATAGCCTTAAATATAAGGCATCTAGGAACTATGTCAAACTTTTCAACAAGTGTAACTAATTAAATCTTTCTAGGGGGAAATTGTATCATCTGGTAACTGATTTAAAATCATGGAAAGGAAATCTTCACAGCAATGAAGACCATTTTCATTATTTTCATATACAATTTTCATATTCACTTAAAAAACACAAAATTAATAATCAAGTGTATAATGCATTGTTAGCTCTGAGTAGTGCCATTAATATTCTTACAAAGAAAATGAGTTTTGATATCGAACCTAAAATCACTGGAGGATAGTTAATATATAGTAATAATATTTTAGTAGGACAATAATGTTTAATAAAAATCTTTCAGATTTAAAAGTTGAATTTGAAAACTATATTTGAAGTAAACAATTTTTAAATTTTTCCTTAATATTTTGTTATCTTGCTGAAACTTCATTAGTGCTGAAAGAAAGTATACTTACTAGAGTTAGTTTTATCACAAACACTCCGTCACTAAAACAATAAAATGTGTGGGATGAGTATGATGGGAAAATTATAAAAGGTTTTATCACAATTTACTGGCTCTATTCCTGTGAGATTTTTTTATAGATCATTATAAACTTTGTGTTGAGAAGGAATCACTGAAGAATTTCTATGATAAATAACTGGACAAAATAGAGCAATAGGAAAGTATAATGGTCTACAATGTTGTAAATTAAAATCTATTTTAGTTATAATGCTTAAAGTTCTTAATTTAATGTATTATACTCTCCCTACCAAAGGAAAAAAGCACATTGTATGTTATTGAAAGTTTTCTTGATATGACATGTATAATCAATTTAACTGCCTATCTCATTCAGTTGGGACAAAAGAATGATATTACATACCTACATACAACTACATTCATGTAATTACTTTTTCTTGAAATAAAAGACCATAAGAATAATATATTGTTTTATACAATGGAATATAAAATGCCATTAAAATTAAATTAAGAATTACAAATATAATACATACCCATTCTAAATTAAAAAAAAAGATAAATTAAAACATTAAGGTTTCTTACTTAGCTACCCAATCTCAAATCCCATCATAGTTGACAATTTGGAGTATATCATTTTAGACCTTTTCCTTACACTTATAAAACTATATGGGCTCATACATTTTTGTAAATGTACATATCTTTTCTGTAAAAAAAAGAATTATAACTAGATCTGTTGTCTTTCAACTTGCTTTCTTCAGTGAAAGATAAATTTTCACACAGAGTTTCTTACTTTTTAATGACTGCAAGTACTCCATTCCATTGATTCCACATAATTTATGATACCAAAGATTGACATAGAGGTGTTTGCAATATTTTACCATTACATACAAGTTTCAGAGGCCATTTGCACCAACACTGAAGCACTGGTTGAAGGTCTTTGCAGAAGTAGAATTAATCAGTTAATGGATTTGAGCATCTAAATTTTTGAGAAATACAGAGAAATTGCTTTCTGAAATGGTTGGGCCAATTTATTCTCCTATCAATAGTGTATGACAGTGCTTGTCTTCCTTATACTCTCTGAAACACTACATATCATTCTTTACATTTTGTCAATCTCAATGGTCAAAATTTGCTGTTTCATTATTGCTAGGATTTGAACTAAATTGAGACTAGGATTGGATTTAGGCCATTTGTATTTCTATATTAGGGAAATTCCTAATTATATTCTTTATTTATCTTTCCATAGCATCCTTTTGTTCTTTCCAAATTCTAGGAACTCTTTATAAAGTATAGCTTTTCTCTTTTGTATTTCATATAGGTTATAAGTAATTTTCCAAATTTGTCACTTGTCCCTGGAATTTGTTTATGGAACCTTGGCATCTGTAGAGCAATGACTCTTAACCATATTATTCAATGTCAGTGTCATGTAAGAGTGATATTTAAAATGTATTATGAGGGGCACCTTGGTGGCTCGGTTGGTTAAGCATCTGCCTTAGGCTCAGGTCATGATCCCCAGCTCCATCCCAGGATAGAGCTCCGTGTTGGGGTCTCTGCTCAGTGGGAAGTCTGCTTGTCCCTCTGCTGCTCCCCCCACTTGTGCTGTCTTGCATACACTCTCTCTCCAATAAATAAAATCTTAAAAAATAAAATGTATTATGAGTCATTTATACATATCAGTAGAAAGCATAAAATTTGTGACTATATTAACTTTTATAAGATAAATAAGATCAGATTCATAGTTATCTATACAGTATTACCCTTTCTACTTGCTTCTATATGTTTTTCTAGATACTGGGGATAAAGCAATAGAGCAGACACACAGAAATATACTGCATTCACATCACTGCTCTCAGAGAGGGGCAGTCTGACTGAGGAATCAAGAAAAATGATAGAAGGTAAGGGAATAAAGTTACTTAAAAACAACAACAAAAGCTCCAAATCAACAAAAGACTAAATGAAATTATCTTCATTGTTGATTAATGGAGATTTAGCACACACACACATTGTTAGGTTATATATTAATAATTAGAAAAGGCTATGAAAACTGGCAAAATTTTCTTAGGAAGAAATCAATTGACATTTGTGCACAGAATTTCTGTGCCAGAAAATTAGTGTTTGATTGGGTCTACCTATACTATAAAAGAAATTTATCTAAACACATAGTTTATATAATTAAAATCAGTATTTTATAAGTTTTAAATAATTTTTCTCTACTAATTTTCTAATGTATTTACCAATGTAGCTAATTAGTTTTTATTTACCACTTATTCTTGAAAGTAGTTTGTGTAGACATGCTGCAAAAATTTTAAATGTGCCCTAAATAAATCTCCCCTCTGACTCTTTTCAGGGCTAAGTATATCTTTTGTAGTTAAAAGATTTTAAACTATAAGATTATATATCCATAATATTTACACATTATTAAGTATACTGATGTTCAGTAATTACCACCCAATATCAAGTAGCTTCACTCAATTAGTGATAGGAATCCAAGATAATTAAGTACAAATCCATAGGTAGAACCTAATCCCAAATCCGTTGGGAAAGCCTACTAAATAATAAACTCAAGTAATAATAAACATGATGGGGGAAAATATAAATAATATAAGTGATAAGGAACACAAAACTGGTGGAGAGAACTGATGGGATCTGTCATATAATTAAAGATAAAAAATTATAAATGAAACATTCAAAATAGGTGTCTTGATTATCTTGGTTCTCTTTCCCCATGTGCATTGTTAACACTTTAATAAAGTCAGATAAAGAAATTCCCCCATTTTAAATATTAGAGCTAGTATGAATCTCTCTGCAAAACACTATTGAAAAATATCTCCAAAATCCAACTGATTTGTGAAAAATAATTTGTTGGACTAATAAAACTACATGATGAGATTATTTCAATGGAAGAAAATGCTGCCAACTTTATTTATCTAGGAAACACAGGGCTGTGTTTTTCTCTGTGTATGAACATGACAAATTGTCTTAGTTGTGTGAGATGAACCATAGTGAATTATATGGTCCAGCAACATGAAATGTCAACAGTGTATTAGGAGTAGATGTAAGGGAGGAAGTAATTACAATCCCTATCTTGTTGATCATGATGGCAGGTATGTATGAAATAAAAGATTCCTCATCTTCAAAAGATTTGTCTTTACTGATTTATTGATAAAATATCTAGCAATGCCATGTAGAAATCATTTGAATATATATCTATATTAAAATATTACTATTATTTTCTGTTTGGAAATAAACCTAATTCTTATTTTAAAAGGTCTTTGAATCTCAAGCCAGGATTTGGAAGATTGAAACTCTATTACCACAGGGAGCTACATAAAAATTGAAAGGGATGGGACAGTCAAGGTAGTTATTTTCTGTGAGGAAAGAACAAAGAATAGTGTTTTGTCTTTTATTGGAGTTTATGTTCTGATATTTTTGGGAATCTCTCTATTGTTAAATACCACTATTTTTCATGAACTGATACTTTCCTCTGACAATTTTATGAATGGTGTGTTCTTAATCTGTAAAGAAAGCTTGGTTACCTAGAGCTGCTTTTCAAAGTGTGGTACCCTGGACAGAGAGCATTATCATCACTGGCCATATCCCAGATGTACCGAATGAATGAAAATCACTTTTGTTGGAGCTCAGCAATCCATGCAAAGGGATTTGTCATGCATGTAAAGTGTGAAAACTACCAGCTCATCTCTCCAATATGGTAGCAGATAGCCACATGGGCTATTCAGTTTTGTATTTAGATTAACTAAAATAAAAAGAACAACTCAGTTCCTCAATTACACTAGTCACATTTCAAGTGGTTAATAACCACATTTGGCTAGTGACTACCATACTGGAGAGTAAAGATAACTGTCAAAAAGAAAACCACAGGCTCAAAGTGGTGTCATTCTGGCCAAGTCAACACATAGGCTGAATACCTAACCTAACTGCAGTTTCGACCTCTTCCAGAATAAGTCTTAACCTTCTTTCAGGAATTTGCTAATCAACACCAAAAAGATAATCTGTCATAAGGACTCTCTCCATCTCCCAAAGGAAGATGAGGTAATCCATCTAATAAGACCCCCTGCTTTGGCACCAAAGGTAAGGTTACCTTGCTTGGAACAATCTTTTCTTTTGCTAATAACTTTCTTATCCCACACTCTTTCCTATAAAAACCTTCCATTTTGTACAATTACTTTAGGCTCCCCTCTACTTGCTAGATAAGATGCTGACTGATTCATGAATCACTTAATAAAGCTAATTAGATCTTGGAATTTACTCAGTTGAATTTCTGTTTGTGAACAATGCAAAATATTTCCATGACCATAGAGATTTCTATTGGTTAACATTACCTAGGTCATGTCAATGATCCAAACCACTGCTGAATTCATTATACTATCTTCAATTACTCCAAAACTTCTAAGACCCTCATTCTTTTTACTTTCTTCTGTTTATTTCACTTTTGTCATGATCAGATTACTTTAGAAACGAGATAATTGGGGGTTAAAGTGTCAAAGGGAAGCAGTATTGAAAAATCTCTCTCTTTCAAATTTGCAAAAACCATAGAACCTGTCAAAATTAATTGCCAAGATACACCAGCAGCAAATATCCATAAACACTTTAAAGTGGCTGCCAAGAAGAAAAAGGAAGAATCTAGAACTGAGTACAGCACTACTGGGAAAAGAAAGGGAGTTATTTAAGTACTCTCAACTTTAATGATATTTTCCAGTTTGGAAAGAGAATTAAGAAATTAAGAATGCAAGTCGTTAAGCAGGAACAATTTTAAGAATGACAACAGTTATTAGGACTGGAAAATTTTCCGTATAAATAAAGGGCTTTGGCCAAGATAGGAAAGGCCTAAAGGGATTCCTATCTTGGGGGAGCATGAGGGAATAAGGGTTGCCTACCTAACTAGGAGAGTTGACTCTAGTACAAAACAGTTAATATCATTTCAAAGAACAGAACAGAGCTCTATGCTCCAGCAAGAATTGGTCTCAGCTTCATCCAAGATCTCCCCATTCATTCCCTTGTCTTCATGACCTCTGATACAGAAAAATAGTTTAAACTTGATATCTACCATTTAAATTATAGTTTCAAGGGAAAAACAAAGGTGCTGGATAAGATGACTAAAGTGTGAAGAATTCATTCATATGAGTGAAAAAGTAAATAGAAGGTAGGGACAGAGCTGCCCAATTCAAAGATAAACAAGATTTTGACAATTGCTTGATAGTTATACAAACATATTTAAGCAGGGATGAGGTGTGTGCTGAGAGGAACAGAACAAACAAAAGACATAAAACAAAGAAACAGAGACTGCTGCATAAGATAAAAACAGTATAGGGATCCCTGGGTGGCGCAGCGGTTTGGCGCCTGCCTTTGGCCCAGGGCGTGATCCTGGAGACACGGGATCGAATCCCACGTCGGGCTCCCGGTGCATGGAGCCTGCTTCTCCCTCTGCCTGTGTCTCTGCCTCTCTCTCTCTCTCTGTGTGACTATCATAAATAAATAAAAATTAATAAAAAAATTAAAAAAAAACAGTATAAATATGAATTCAACAAAAAAGGAAAAATGCTGTGATAATAACAGAATAAAAATGATCAAAACAAGTTGCCTATTAAAATAACTCCACTACAGAGCTTATAAATGAATGGAAGTCATTTTAAACGAAGTGGGCCCTTGAATATCAAATTATTGGCATGGAGGGAAATAATCAGAGTAAATGCAAAGGAAGAGACAGAGAAATCAAAACAATAGAAAATGATGGGTATGAAAAGGGGACAGAGAAATTTGAACATAAAGATTATTGTTGTTCTTGAAGTAGAAATCCAACAAATAGAATTGAAAATAGTACTGAGGAAAGCAATACAACAAAAAATTTCCTGAAATAGGGGAGCATTGAGTCTGCATACTAAGTAGGTACGCTAAATAAAATATCAGGAAAATTTACCACTGAACAACTAGTATGTACATATATATTCTAGTACATTTTTTTGTTGAACTTCAAAGCTAAAGAAAACATTTTACTATTCTAAGCAGAAAAGAAGAAGCACTTGTAAGGAAGAAAAAAATAGTCTGTTTCCAATCTTCTCCACTGAAATATTCTTTACTAAAAGACAATGTAAAACTACTTACAAAATTCAGAATGGAAAGTATAATTCAATAATTCGGTTATTTCCAACTGTAGTGTCATTGGAGAAAAAAGCAACAGGGAATATTCAAATTCTGTTTCTTTTCAGGAAATATTACACTTATGTTCTTGAAAAAAATAAACTGTTCAATGGTGAAATTTAACAAAGAGATAAATTACACAAAAATGGAGACTCCATAGTAGAAAAGCTAAAGGTAAGCTTTGCATCTATTTAAATATAACACTTAGACAATATGGTAAGTAAATTGCAGACACAGAATGCCATATAAATGCTGAATAAAGTGACAGAATCTGGAAGAAACTTAAAAGAAAGAAATAGGAAGAGAAAAAATGCTAATCATCGTGTCTTTCACAGTAAAGAATCAACTGACTATAAAAATGAAATGCATAGTTTAAATTAATCACATTTTAATAATTTTCATATTTCAAAAAATTTCTGAGCAAGTTTTTTAGGGTTCTTGTAATAAAAAACATTTATGTAAAGCTCAGCAATTTTTAAAAATTGGTCTTCAAATTATTTTATTTCCATTAAAATCAAGTCATATTTACTTGGTTTCCTTTAAACTTATTTTAATTTTATAATTTAAAATAGAAAGTATTCTCATGTAAAGCAATTGACCATTGAATTTAAAAATAATAAGTTAAAATGGAAATGAAAACATATTTTAACATTTTTATGTTAACCAGAAGACATTTTCACTAGTCACTGTTCACTAGTTGATGTAAAATAAACGTTTCTTCTTTGTGCATATATATACCAATTGAAGTTCAAAATTTTTCCTTTCAAAATAATCATATCTCTTTGTAGAAACCATATTTTCTACAACTTTCAATTTCATTTTTTAAAGAAAAGCAACACATTAACATAAAAATGTTTGCAAAATAGTCTGAATGCAAATCTTTCTAGATTTTTTTCTTAAATCTCATCAGAATGGTTTACAGTTGTCTCTCCCACACTAATTCTACAAAAATTTCTGACAACTTAATTGTAACATGTCTTTCAAAAATATTCCATTTAATTTTCATAGATATAATTCTTATATTTTCAACTTCATGTTCCATCAGTTTATATAATATTTCATTAAAAAATGAAAATAACAGCTATAACCTAGATAAGCAGGTTTGGGAGTAAACTTTTCTTTCTTTCTTTCTTTCTTTCTTTCTTTCTTTCTTTCTTTTCTTTCTTTCTTTCTTCTTTCTTTCTTTCTTTCTTTCTTTCTTTCTTTCTTTCTTCTTTCTTTCTTTCTTTCTTTCTTCTTTATTTATTTTTTAATTTTTTTTTGGGGGGGAGAGTAAACTTTTCTGACTTAACAGGCAGCTCAACTGGTAGGAATATAAGTTCATAGTTGTACTAGAGAGGTACCTGCCAACCATGAACATCTATTGCCCCATAGGCTGTCACTTAAATGGATGTCAATGCAGACAGCCCACTGCACTTTTTATAAAACAGAGTATGTAAAGTATGACCTCATTCTTATAAATTAATTATGCTCCTCTAACCACAGTGAATATTAAATGTGAGCATGTGATTTAGACAATTCAATCAGGTTAAAACATAGAACTCTTCCTTAATTAGATTTTTAAAAAAGATTTTATTTATTTATTCATGAGAGACACACAGAGAGAGAGAGAGAGAGAGAGAGAGAGAGAGAGAGAGAGGCAGAGACACAGGCAGAGGGAGAAGCAGGCTCCATGCAGGGAGCCCAATGCGGGACTCAATCCTGGATTCCGGAATCATGCCCTGAGCCACCCAGGCGTCCCATTTTTCCTTAATTAGAATACTAGACAGGAACACTTTTTTCCTCAGCCTTTAGATATATGCAAAGAAACACCTAGTTGCTAATAGAAATCATCTTTCAGACATTAGGAAGGTCAATATAAGACAAAACTGGCACTGTGGTAGGGGGGAAATGTGGTCAAACTTTAATTTCACGGACTCAATGAAGCCATCAATCCCGTGGTCCTGCGTACCTCTAGATTCCTGTTAAGTCTTTTGTGTATATGCAAATGGATTGAGTAGGATACCTAAAGCACCCTTACTGAGATATTCATTCATTAGTCCAGAACATCAATCCTTCATACTACATAAAATACAATAATCACATTTGTGCTTGAGTATAATTTCAAAATACTTGGGCAATGGATCTTCCAACCTTGTGAGTCTTCAAAACTGAACATTAAATCTGTGAAATTCAGAGGACTAATCAGAAGTTTTCCTAATTTTGGATTAAGTCAGTCAAATTGGTTTTGAACATAGACCTAACCATTTCTATGTAAATTAATATTTGTTCAGAAAGTGAATTAGAGCAAGTTCAAAGCTGATGCTTCTCCAGGACAATAGCAAAATGTGAAGCCCAAGGAGTGATTCCCAACTAGGAATATTTGTGATTACCAACTAAATCAATCACATTCTATGTGAGATTTTTAACAAAACAGTGAATAAACTGTGAAGAACCAACTTATTCATAGTAGCCTAACTTGGTTTTTAAGTGTTCCTATGACAAATGATATCAGTGAATTCAGGTTTGCTGGCTTGATTTTCACAGTGGTTATGATTAAACCAGAGAATGCTCCTCAGCCATTTTACTACTGCAAATTACTATATGAAGTTAAACTGGACTGTCTCAATCTAAAGATTAGACATAAAAATAATAGAGAAAAACAACTATTTTTGAAGGCTGGTTTTCCTCTTTAATAATGAGAGATTAATATCTAAATAAGTTGTGCCTTAGGGAAAATAGGAAGTAGTCTTAAATTTTTATTCACTGCTCCTTGCCTCTTTTTTCTCTGTGTTTTGCATAAAACTTCATGGCCTCTTCCTCTCCACTTCTTTAGTTCTACTTGCCCTCTCCAACTTTTATTTTTTAGTCACAATATAGCTAGTATAATTTTGTTTATTCACAGAAAATTAAATGAAGGTTGGCATTCATTTATATCTCTGTGTGTATCAATTTTAATGCATTGCTTCTTCCAGTGGTGTTTTTACATCTAAAGCCATAGCTCTAATAATAGAGGGAAAGCCTTATTTCTTCTAAACCAGATTCAAAATATAAGTGAGTAGGTTGTAGTGGCTTTAAGAGGGCATGAAAACCCTTTCCCAAGGGATTATTAATGGTGCCATGTGATTATAATCTAGTTTATCTTTTTGCCAAACAATAAGTAAATGGGTAGGTAAGCTAGCAAATTAATATATGGCTGTAAAAATGCAGTTTCTTAAAGTGGTTAGCATGCCATAAATTATGGTATCCAAATGTGACATCAAAATCTGAATAAGTTTCCTTATCTTTCAAATTGAATGTCAACTTTGTGAAATTGCTGTGAGCTCTAAATGTGTTAACATAACTAAAACATTGGGTACAGTGTTTCTGACACACAAGAGGTACTCAAATTCCACTCTTATTCAAATAGAGTATATATTGAGCCACAAAATCTGGGTTATTCTTACAAAATGCATGTTATAAAATACAATTGTCTAACTTATCTTGTTGGGCTATTATATGCTAATAATCTCCTAAACAAATTCTTCCCTTTGCTGTCCTTCAACTTCCTAGTCTGAGTTAAATGCACATCCTACATGCTAGTTTAATAGCCTGTGTTTAACTCAGCCATCTATCACATGCCTGTCTACTCCATTAAGTTTTGAATCCCTTGAAGGCTGGGATCCAGTTACTAGAGATCAATAACCTTGGGATAGGATGAAAGAATAAACAAATTGAACCAATTTATTGCTAAATCTTAATTTAATTTGGTGTGAAGTAAACAAAGCTGCATTAATAGATTGCTACCAAGAAAGAAATAGTTGCTAATATGTACAGTTAAGAGAAAAAACTCTGAATATGAGGGTTTCTGGTTAGCTGCCATCGTTTTGTTTTTATGTTTTTAAAGATTTTATTTGTTTGGGAGAGAATGAAAGAGATGAAGAGAGAGGGAGTGATAGGTGGGAGGAGGGGCAGAGAGAGAGGAAGAAGCAGACTTTGCCCCACTGCTAAGCAGGGACCTCCATCCCAGGACCCCAAGATCATGACCTGAGCCGAAGGCAAATACTAAATCAACTGAGCCACCCAGGTGCCCCAAAATGCTATGGTTTTAATAAAAATTCAGATGCCTGGATTTTATTCCATCCTGAGAAAATCTGATGATGATAGTTCCAGGTGTTAGGGGATTATACACAGTCTGGCCTGCCTATGATGGGTCCCTATTGCCAGTTTCTCTTCAGTGTGCCAAGACAACATTTAACTTCATCAAATGCATATAGGAGTTTTAATTTTAGTTTTAGTTTTAGTTTTATATTTAGACTACCAATATAGGAAACAGTGTTCACCATTATGGGGGGGGTGCTTTTAAAATCTGATTGAGCTACATAGAGTCTGAGTTGCTGACATAATGCTTTCATCAGTAAACCTCTATAGTTCAAAATCTCTAAAAAAAAGTTTTCATAATTGCCTCTGTGATATTGTGATGTAATAAAGATATATTTGATCTTTGTCCCTATTCCTAGCCCAGAGATCCCTTGTAATTTACTGAGTAATAAGAGTGAGAGGAATATCTTTTGTTATTCATAAGAAGTCTCTCTCAGTCATATCTGAGTCTCTACTGACTCTTGGTGGGAGCTGAATACTAGAGGAAACAACTGTAATTGAGGAGTTGAAACTTTTAGTCCCACCCCCAAATCTAGGTAGGGAAGAGAGGCTAGAGGTTAATTATCAATGGCCAATGGCTCAATCAACAAGCCCACATAATGAAACCTCCATAAAACCCTCAAAGAAAAGAGTTTGGAGAACTTCTGGGTTGGTGAACAGATCCACATGTTCCCAAAGGGCCATGTGCCCTAAACTCTTACACATGAGAGACTTCCAGACCTCATCCTATGTACTTCTTCATCTGGCTGTCCATTTTATCCTTTAAGTATCCTATATAATAAACCAATAATAATGAGTTAAAGTCTCTCCCTGATTTCTATGAGCCATTGTAGCAAATAATGGAATCTCAGGAGGGAGTCATGGAAACCTTGGGTTTGTAGTCAAGTCAGACACAAGTGTGGATAAGTTGAGGACTCTGTACTTGCAATTAGGAATGTGAAGTGGGAGACAGTCCTGTGGTACTGAGCCCTTTCCTTTGGGGTCTGGCTAATTCTGGGTAGTTGGTGTCAGAATTGCTTAGGTGAGGGAAATCCCACATGCTTGATGTCAGAAGTACTGTGAGAGTAGAGTTCTTTTTATTCTTTTTATTCATTCTTCTTAGTCTTGCCAACTTCACCTTCATCTAAACCATATCTAGATTCCTAAGGCCAGACTTATTTCCCCATTTTAACTTTCCCCTCATTTCATCATGAGGCCATAAGTAAGTCTACTGACATCATGTTGGAAGTTGATGTATGTCCAGGCTAAATTTGGCTGTAATCTGCCTTAATCCCTGCCCATATTTCTACTTTTACTCTCTTATTGTCTAAATCATTTGCCAAGCAGAGCCTGGACATTCAACCATACTTGAGGAGAAGTCAAGGGTAGGAGAAAATTGACTTTGGCTATAGAGAGTAGTTTCTAGTGATGTTAATTAAGGCAAACAATACTAGCTTCTATAAAAGTAAATCCTGAAATCTGAGTGGTTAAAAACAATTCAAGTTTCTCAATCACATTGTAATTCAATGAGGATTGGAGGGTGGTGGGTGTTATCTGTTCCATGGAACCTGTTCAGAATCAGGTCTTCAGAATCCTGAACCATCAGCCAGATGACAGGAAAAGAGTATTAGAGATGCTATTTGGGCCTTCCCTGAAAAGAGGCACATATCATTTCCATTCATACTGCATTGACCAGAATTACATAGGATGCTGGAAAATGCAGTCAATCTTGTGCCCCAGAAGAGAGAGGACACACATTATCAGCACTGATATAATCTGCCACAGGCAATATCTCAAAAATTCAAGCAGATGGTCCTCACGAGTGTCAATCTCAGGGGTATGTAACTTTGTAAAAGTGTCCTGCACAGGTTCATTTAATTTAGTGTGTATATCATGGTTGTAATCTCTGTATAAGAGAGAAAAACCAACATTCAAATAATGTATTTATTTTGTAAAAACATTATGTAAGGAAGCTATGTGAATTCCTTTGTAAAATTACTGAACTTCTTCCAAAACAGGTAGTTGCCCCAAAATTTACAGATCCCTTTAGAACAAGGGTATTACACAGTTGGATTTAAGAAGCAACACATTTACTGTAATAATTCAAGGCTAATATGAGTCTGTATTACTATTTGAAAAGTATATTACATGAGCCAAAAGTATTGAAACTAAACCTAAAATCTTTGGTGGTTTACCTGTCAGAGGATTTTATTAATTCACCAACATTAAATGAAAAAAAAATTACTTAAGCTATGCTATTGGATATAGACATTTCAAAATTAAACATTTTGCCATTTTATATCTCCTATGTCCAAGAATATCTTACCATTTGTTCAAATGTGTCACTTGGCCCAGCTGTTCGAGATTAACAATAAAGTTTTTGTTTCGTATGGCCCCACGAAATGAACGGCATAACAAATCTGAATGGGCCTGGTTGGCTCAGTTGTCCAGAATGTGAAATTTATGAGGCCATTATCATGGCCTCAATCATTGTTCAAATTGGAAAACTCTGCTATACAATGACAAGACTAGTTGTATTACCCTGACAAAGGAATAGGCAAATATTTCTAGGAACCACAAGAGAACTCTTGGGGAAAGAATCTGAATACTTGGAACAAATTCCATGTAGTTCAAGAAAAATAATTCACTCAAATCACATAGTCTTATTGAAAAATTAGTAAATGTTGGTTTTAACATATGAAGAATGAAAGTATTATGAATATTTTATTATTTAATACAGTCATAAATGGCCTGGTACAAAGAAATGTACTCTATAAACAGATTGTTCATTATTTCTGGCTGTGCATAACACGTAATAAATTGTTGTGAATCAGATGTGGACATGGCATAGCATCTGAATTCAGAAACCATTTCACTTTGGAATAACACATTCAGTCACTCATCCTTTAAGAATATATAGTGAATGCCTAATAACTGTTTTGGATGCTGAACTACAAAGATAAAAGAAAAACATCCTTACCATCAAGGACCTTTCTTTCTGGAGGAGAGTAATAATTGTAAAACAATAATAAGATTATGAGATGCATATTGAAACAGAAGTCTATATATAGACGGTCCAATGGAAACAGAGAAGGAAGGTCATCCAAGCTGACATAGGGAAACCAGGAAAGGTCTCAGCTAACATGTGAAGACTGAATCATATTTGCTCCGGTCTGTGTAGAAAGACTGGGAAGCCCATTCAAGGCAAACAGAATAGCAGAGGTAAAGGCATGAAGACTGGATAAACAAAAGCTTGATCATAAGACGGGTTAAGGAAATAGATTAAGTAAAGAATTTTTGATGTTATGCTTTAGGTGAAGAGGACCCAGTGAAAAATTTTGAGAGGCAATGTGATATAATGAGGTTTGCTTATTTGGAAAATCCCTGGATAGTGGTTCAGGAATGGGTCGCGGCAAGGGCAGTAATTTTGACATGCTATGTACATAAAGAATCATGTGAGCCCCACTTTTAGAGATTCTTATCCAGTGTGCCTGAGTTGAGGCACAAGAATTTGCATTTCTAATAAGCTCCCAAGTGATGTTCATGCTGCTGGTCTGTGAACCATACTTTGATTAGTACTGGATTCGAGGCAAGGAAATGTCCCTGGAATAATGATTATGATAACCTGAAACAAAGCAGTGTCTATAAGAATAAAAAGAAGCTGAAGACACTGTAGCAGATGGAATAACTAAGACCAATGGGTCTTAGGACCAATACGAAGCTTTGAAAACACAGAGATAATCCTTTTACTTCACTGCAATGTACAGACTCTCAGCTTTCACTGTCCTTCCTTTATACCCCCCATTCCCTCCTTTTCACATTTTCCTTCTTACTTTGTTTGCTTAAGTGATTAGTCATACCCACTCCTTTGCTTATTGTCTCACTGCTTTGTTACCAGCTCTACATTCCATTACACTTATTTGATATATAAGACACATGGTTGGTGCACCTGGGTGGCTCAGTAGTTGAGCATCTGCTTTTGGCTCAGGGCGTGATCCTGGGGTTCTGGGATCAAGTCCCACTTCAGGTTCCTCCTGGGAAGCCTGCTTCTCCTTCTGCCTATGTCTCTGCCTCTCTCTCTGTGTCACTCATGAATAAGTAAATAAGAATCTTTTTTTTTAAAAAAAGGAACACCTGGTTAAATCCAGACCCCTGATTACACTTTATCTGCATTTTATAGCTGGAGATAGATAATTTGAAAAAAATCACAAGCCAGTGATGACTGAGACACTTTTATTTCCCAGGGCTGACTTCCTCTGGGCCCACAGTATAGTCTGGCAATCTGCCAGATTTTTCTAGTCCTTTCTTTTCTTCACTCTTCCACCATCTACTATGTCCTTAGACATTCAGTACTAGCCTTATTCTCAGCTTCATATTCCACGGAGAACCTACAATCAATCAGCAAAGAGCCTCTACAGGCTCTCCCACTACATCTATCCTAAGTGCACCTGTGCTATATCTGTGCTGGCTTTCCTGCATCCATGAATGTAGCAAAAACATTGCCACCTATGAATGAGGATGTAGGCCTTCACTAGATGTAAAATCTGCGGGTGCTTCGATGATGGACTTACCAGTTTCCACAACTATGAGAAATAAATTTCTTTTATTTTTTTATTTTTATTTATTTGTTTTTTATTTCTTTTATTTATAAGCTACCCAGTCTATGGTATTTTGTTACAGGGGCCCATAGAGACTAAGATAAAGGACTAGCTTCCCCTCTCTAAAATCTGCGGGTGCTTTGATGATGGACTTACTAGTTTCCACAACTATGAGAAATAAACTTCTTTTATTTTTTTTATTTTTATTTATTTATTTTTTTAAATTTCTTTTATTTATAAGCCACCCAGTCTATGGTATTTTGTTACAGGGGCCCATAGAGACTAAGACAAAGGACTAGCTTCCCCTCTGAAAAACCCTGCCCGAGTTCAGCTCTGCTAGGTCTCTGTTTTACACCATCCACTTCTCATTTGGCTATCCAGCTCTTTTGGGTCCTTAGGATTTGATCTTCAGCCAACTCCTTGCAACCAAGACTGTCAGGTGAAATCATCTCTTCACTGCTTTCTTGGAAGACTCAGGTCATTCCTGTGGGCTCTGAAGCTCAGCCCACATGCTGAGGCAGCCAGGTGAGAGCTGAGGACAGCACTTTCTCTGAATTCTTTTGCTTTTTTGCTGCACCAAGAGCTTTAATAACTGTATTTACATTGGCACAGAGTATCAGCCTGCTTATGGAGAAAAGGGAATCCATAATGTGGTGTTTTAGTGCCACATATAAATTTTTTTAAGATTTTGTTTATTTATTCATGAGAGATACACACACACACACACAGAGAGAGAGAGAGAGAGAGAGAGAGAGAGAGAGAGAGAGAGAGAGGCAGAGACACAGGCAGAGGGAGAAGCAGGTTCCATGCAGGGAGCCTGATGTGGGACTCGATCCCGGGTCTCCAGGACCATGCCCCAGGCCGAAGGCAGGCGCTAAACCACTGAGCCATCCAGAGATCCCCCACATATAAATTTTATATCTCTGGTTGTATGTGTGTTACAAACTCCCCCCCCACACACGCACACACTTCTTGTGTATTCAATCTAAAAATTGGATCTGTGGTTTTTAGCTTTTTCCTTAGGCATTTTTCTCAAAACAAATTATCACTCTTATTTTTGTTTTTGAAAAGATGATAAATCTGGATTCCCTCAATGGTCTCTAAGTTGCAATTTTAAATACTATTTACTAAAATAGTTTGCATATTACTCATACATTGAGAAATTCTGATCTGATATTTTAAAGTTACTAATATAAGACTTCCTTTTCTTAACAGATGTTTCAGGAGTCTAAGGAATATTTTAACTTCGATTTATATATTGTTTACAAAAATGTTATTTTACTATTAAAAAATTAAGAAACAAATTATGTCCATGCTTTTTTAAAAGGAAACAAACAAACAAATAAATAAATAAAATCAGTATTTTTAGTTGTCAGAATGAGGCACTGTTTTAATATGTTTAATACAAAGCATCTACATTAATCTTCACAACTATCTATTATTAACTTGATTTTACAGATTAAGGAAATAAGCACAGGGTGGTTATACAACTCCATGCTAATCCTATAGTTAGTGAAGTTATGACTTGGGCCTAATTTTTCTGTTCTTGGTCCTGTATGCCTGAACATGTGGCTAGGCTGCACTACATTTTCTAGACTTTTCTTTCCTATGTGTTTTCAGTTATAAAGGACCACTAGAGATTCTCACGGGAGATTTGGAGGGCAAAAATGAGGGAGCAGCTCAAATATGTTGTCACTGACCTGCTATCCCCTCATTGCTGTGAGGCTACAGTTGTGCCTGCAACCACTTTACTGACCCCCTGAATCCTTCTGCTTTCCTGACTCCTGGACCAGGTGGGTGTTTAGGTTGTCATAAGGGACTCTGGCCTCTGCAGATATATATACATATAGATTTTAAATAAGGACTTTATGTATAGAGATTCCATATACAGGTTCCAAATACAGATTCTACATATACAAATCCCATATATAGAGATCCATATATATCCATATATATCATCCACATATAGAGTGTATATATATATATATATAGAATATATAATATTAATGTATATCCATATGCATGCACACACACACGCACACACACACACACAATCTCCTAGTGGTCCTATTTCTCTGAACACTGAATGATCCAACATTGAATTATAAACCTGATTTTGCTGGGATAATAAATGCCATATGGGTCTTTATTCATTTTTTAAAGTTAAATTCTTCCTAAAGAGACCTCTGTTTCTTTAGCCCTTTCTGTCACAGGAAAAATGAATGAA
This sequence comes from Nyctereutes procyonoides, assembly GCF_905146905.1. NCBI lineage: Eukaryota > Metazoa > Chordata > Mammalia > Carnivora > Canidae > Nyctereutes > Nyctereutes procyonoides. The sequence continues at coordinate 4,614,153 of NW_026575030.1, read as the reverse complement.
TGAATGAATCTATGAAAATCTTTGACACTTGAAGCAAACCTGTTTTGTTAATATATGAAATGCCACTACTTTGCTATTTTAATATGTCACGGGAAAAAGAGTTCTTTCAATTTAGGAGAGTCATTTATATTACTGTCTCTCAGTCTCTACCTTCCTTATTAATACAACTCCAATGAGAGATCAAGAGTCAAAGTAAATCTTGCATAGCCTCTCTTCCAATTGTTCAACATCCATGTTCCTGGACCCTTATCCTGCTATAGCTTCACATTTATTTTTAAAGATGTTTATTTATTTATTTATTTATTTATTTATTTATTTATTTATTTATTTGAGAGAGAGAGAGAGAGAGAGAGAGAACATGAGCAGGTGGAGGGTGAGAGAGAAGCAGTCTCCACCCATTGGCAGGGAGCCCAATGTGGGACTTGATTCCAGGACCCTGGGTTCATGACCTGAGCCAAAGGCAGATGCTTAACTTACTGAGCCACCCAGGTAACCCAAGTTCAGTTTCCTTGAGGGGACTATGTAACAAAACTTTGTTTCACATTGGCAATGGCAGAAATCTTTTGACTTTCTCTTCCTTTATTATGTAGGCACCATTAAGACCCATAAGCTGCCGGAGTGTTCTTCTTGGACAACATTGTACTTTATCCTTTTAAATAAATACATTTAAGGAGAATCAATAGACCACACACTAGCCTAACCTGAAACAGTCTTACCCACACAATAATCTTTGCCATTCTTAATTTGAAAGGAAAAATATATTTTCCCCTAGCATGCTTATATCTGCATTAAAATGTACTCTCTACTGAAGACTCAAAGAACTTCCCTGATAATGTAAGACAGTGGCTGTAATCTGTGAAGCCATCTGCAGAGTCATGTCTGGGGTTTCCGATGACTCAAAATAGTTAAATATAACCTGACGAGAATGAAAATTTACCTGAACACTGTCACGTAAGTCTGATCTTTGATTTAAATAAAATAATCCATACTGAAATTTTGATAGAGATGATATATGAGTTGAAATGAAAGTATGTTTTCCCCTTGCTTCTTGGCATAAGGAAACTGCATTTTCCTCTTCTTTGCATTGGTCTGATGGACAATCAGATTTACTGTTTCCACCTTCAAAGCATGTGGGCAATGTGATTTGCCTCTGGCCACCTTCACTGTTGCCACCCTGGTCTAAGCCACTCTCTCCACTGAACCGTTAGAGTAGCCTCCCTGTTTCTCCTTCAATCTGAACAAAAGCAGCCAGGGAATGTTTATTAAAAACTGAGTCACATTGTGTCACTCCTCTATTCAAACTATGAACAGTGCCTGCTCATCTCACATGGAATAAAGACCAATGGGCTGTGATTTACCTGTTTGTCTTGCCTCCTTCACTAGCAAATAAGCTCTAGGAGGGCAGGAAACTTTATGCATTTTGCTTGCTGCTATACCTGCACAACCTAGATCAGTGCCTGGCAAACTACAGGCTCAGTAAATATGCAATGAATAAATGAATGAGTTTTTAAGTGTAAATGAAATGAGACTGACATCAGGCATAACAAATTATGTATTTCTAAAAATGATAGCTCAACAAGCATCCAAATGTTCAATGAAGCACCCAGAAGAGCTTCTGGCTCTAACTGCTTTCCTCATTGCAAATACAATTATGCCATAATATGCAACTATTACCTCTTTCCTTGCATTTAAGTCTCAGCATTTGTATTTAGAGAAGGCTCACTTAAAGTCTTTGACATAAAACTTTCTTATGAATAAAAAAAATGATTCTACTAACTGGTATAAGGGCATGCATTTTGAATTGCATCTCTTTGGATGGAAACCCAAGTTTGTGTCCTTTCTTGTCAAGTTTATTCAGAAACCAGTGGCGTGGTTTCACATTTGCTGTTTAAAACTACAGTGCCCTTGCCACTGTGGTGAAATGTTTGCCTCCACATGAAGCAATCACACTTCCAGTGAACCTGAAATCTGGGTCTCAGTACTTACAGTTTCAAGAAAGCCACACTGTCCTCATGTGTAAATAGATGCAAAGATAATCCATGGATTTTTGTTTAAAGAAATAGTGTGCTTAAGAATGTTTTTAAATGCTGAGGTTGTTATCCTCAGAAATACATCTTGTGACATTTTAATTCTCTCTATTTGACAAATTTGTAACAGCATTGCTTGAGGAACTTAACAAGACTCAAAGTAATTATTCTCATCCATCTCACTGAAGATATATAAATCTTACATTAAAGATTTTGCAAGTTATGAAAATATATTGTTCCTATAAAGTACATTTAGCATCAGAAGGATTCAGATGAGGCTTTGGAATAATAATGGAGAAAACCAAGTGGTTTAAATTAGAGCTCAACAATAGTGTCCAGCAAATCATTTTGCTGGTCTTCAGCTCCACGTTTATGTCTCTTCCATAAGTAGATTATGCTAATAGGTGCCAAGAGATTCATATCTCCGGCAGGCTGAGAAAGTCTGTGGTTACTTTAAATTCTCTTTCTCTCAAAGGGCAGACATCATAACCTGAAGTATTTTCATTATGGTTCACTTAACAAAGACGATGTGTGGCAGGTAGACTGCCTATCAATAATCTTTAGTGAGTATTCACTTTGGACAAGCTTTGTAATGTGGGTTTGGAGCAGAAAGGCAAATAAAAGAAGATATTATCTTTCTTCTTAGATGCTTGAAGTAAAAAATCACATGTGCATTCCCACTCTCCTTTCCCTAGCAATGCACGAGGAATAGAATAAATTCTCATGGGGTCAAATCCTACTAACTGTAACTTATTCTTGAAACACACACTAGATCCTATGGCTGTACCTCCACATGTTCTGAAGAAACTATATATGCAAAGCATATACACAAACTAATACACAAACACAAAAATAGCCAAAAATCCACTTTTATAAAAGGATATTTAACTTCTTGCCAGCATTATTTTCTCTGATCTCATTTTTTTTCACTGATAAGATTGGAATAACAAGAGTATTGATATTATACATAATATGTAAGTATTAAGGAGATAAAGTACAAAGATGATAGCATACAATCAGCATTCAATAAATAATAGTTATCAATAGTAGGAATAGTATGAATTCAGCAGCAGCCCTATTTATGAACTCATGAACTAGAATTGAGAAACTTTTGTAAGCCAGATACTGCATTAAAGTGCTGGCAAAATGAAGATAAACCACACATTCTATACCCTTAATCATTTCTCAGGTTTTTGTGAAACACAGTCATTCACACACACACATACACACACACACACACACACACACACCCTCAAACACACAAATGCACACAAAAATACAGTATGACAAATGCTCTGATTACATTTTACAAGGCGTTATAAAAGCACATAAAGAGTCATGGCTTGGCAGATGTCACATATTTTATGCTATTCCAATATTGTCTGCTCAAATGTAAAGAAATAAAAAAAAAAACCTTTTAGTTAAAATGTATCCTTGTCTGTTTTTGATAGGATACCAACCATTGCTACCCAGTGAACTCATTTGAGCTTCATAGCCAGAAAAACGCATTGGTCAGTTACCATGTATAGAATCTTTCTCAAACTCACCTATACCTCAACATATGTCCACTTGACAGAAGATTACAATTCATATTGGTTATACAGATGACATTCCATTACAATGAATGTCCAGTGAATGAATAGCATACAGTATTTTCTTAAAATGGGATTTCACTGGAGCAGAAACTATATGGATATAACCCATCACCACTGTGCAGAGTGTTATTATGATTGCAACTGGTTTTTCATTTAAATTGTCTTGAGGAAAGATAATGAGATTCCACCTGTATAAGCTAAACATGCAAAATCATATTTTAGTTTTCTCATGGTCCAGCTACTTGAAATTAATGCATGATAAAATTGTTTATATTTTCTTAAGTGAGGAAAATTAACAGCTGTAAAAAATATTAGCTTCACAAAGAATACTCCAATACCTTAGTTTTCCAGCAGTTACGCCCATAGATAACTCATCATATCCCAGCTAACAAAAGTGTATGTGAACAAAATACTTGCTGCACATCAGAGACACTGGATTACTAAATGCATAGTCCTCTATTATTTATTACAAAATTTTCTTTAGGAATAGGCTTTTGTTAATGAGAGCCATAGTAACAACATCTTTGTTTTTACTTTCCTTCTTTAGAGCGAAAGTTCGTAATATAATAAACACGTTGCCTTTGAGAAAGCACTGAAATACCAGCTGGCAAAAAGATGGAGTATATATCTTCAAATAGTAGAATGAACAATTGATACATTCTTGCTCAGAATTCACCTATATATGATGCGTATGGCTTAGCACCAGATGCCTGGTTAATTTTGTTTGTTTGCTTGTTTGTTTGTTTGTTTCCTAATTATAAATGAGGTGTGTATGTTGCACCAAAATGATGACCACAATCTAAACTGGTCTGTAGAACTCTCATACGCTGCTGGTCTTGAACTCAATAACAAAAAGAAAATAATCTGATTTAAAAATGGGTAAAGGGTCTGAATGGACATTTCTTCAAAGAAGATATATGAATGGCCAATAAGGACATGCAAAGCTATTTAATATCATTAATAATTAGGGAAATGAAAAAAAAAATTAGGGAAATGCATATATCAAAGCCATGATGGCACACCAGTACATACAATAAAAATAAAAGGTAGCATGTGTTGATGAAAATGTGGAGAAAATGGATATATATAATAATGTAATTTATATATATCCCCTTATATTTATAAACTTATGCATGGGAAGTTTATCACATACAATGTATATTTATTACATATTTACTTGATTGTATAATCCTCCCCAAATATCTTCTATTGAGATGTTAGTATATTAGTTTGGTAACTAATATGTTCATATCTCTAATCAGAGTAAACTACTTAGATCAATTAATACTTAAGGAATATAGTTTTATTTTGTTTTTTTTATGATTTATTTATTTATTTATGATAGACATAGAGAGAGAGAGGGAGAGACACAGGAGGAAGGAGAAGCAGGCTCCATGCCAGGAGCCCGACGTGGGACTCGATCCTAGGACTCCAGGATCGCGCCCCCGGCCAAAGGCAGGCGCTAAACCACTGAGCCACCCAGGGATCCCCAAGGAATACAGTTTTGATGTAATCATTATTGCTAAGTCAAACACATATTTGGTAAGATTCTATTAAATCTTATAATAAGGGATCCCTGGGTGGCGCAGCGGTTTGGTGCCTGCCTTTGGCCCAGGGCGCGATCCTGGAGACCCGGGATCGAATCCCACATCGGGCTTCCGGTGCATGGAGCCTGCTTCTCCCTCTGCCTGTGTCTCTGCCTCTCTCTCTCTCTCTGTGACTATCATAAATAAATAAAAATTAAAAAAAATAAATGTTAAAAAAATCTTATAATAATGTCATATAAATATCAATTTTCTTACAACCAATATTGACACTTTAAGTGTCTGTTAGTGTTTTAGAGGAAAGAGAGATAGTATTGAAATTTATCAGGTATGCTTCCTATTCTCAATAGACAAATAGAACATTAGAAGAGATGAGTATGTGAAAACTCTAATATGAGCCAAATGGGTTCAGAGCTCTAATAAATGTAATGCAAAGCAATATAATCTAAAATAGTGATATTAATTCAGTTTGGAAAACTAGGGAAGACTTGATAAAAGTAAAAGAAGGAGATATTTGAGCTGGAATAGTATAAGAAAATAAATCTCTTATTTTGTTACTTTAAGATAATTTTTGTCCTTTCATTATTAAAACCCTTCATTTTCAGTCTAGCTTTAGGGTATTTTATAATATTTAGATTTACTTCTAATAACCTAGAGTAATTACTTATGGAAGCACCCTGGGAAATAAATGCAAAGTTGGTTGATTATGATCACTTTTTAAGCATATATAATTAAAAGTCAAAAAAATACAATTTATTTACCAAGCACAGAGGAAACTCAATAGAAATCTGCAGGGATCATCTTTTTATCACTCAGTTATCATATCCATCTTCATTATAAAGTTTCCTGTACAAGAACCAGATACAATAAACATGACAATGGCATGAAGCAAATTATAAAAATGAAATACTAACTCAAAGATGATTGAGGGTTTAGCTTACTTGAGCTAAACTTTGTAAAATATACGATCGCTCCTTCCTATGAGTGTTTCATACTAAATCTTACTTTGATTTATGATGTTGGAAACCTATGAAGGCATGCTTTCTAATACATATACCCAGTCACGGCTGAATACCTCACTAATGTACTATATTCCCTGATGAACCAACCAATTTAATAACTTTGCCAATGCCAGCTTTTGAACAAAGCAGCCCCTCATTGACATTCCAGGGCAGTAGCTAATAACAATTAGATTTCATTATAGCATTGTATCATGCTATTGTCATCCCAACAAGAGATGCTTTCCTTATAATCCATACAATTGACATAAACGTAAATGTTAGTCCAACCCACCAAATAAGTAGTCTATGGACCCTCATTACCAGATATGAGCTCACATCTGTCTCATTGTCATATATTGTTTTTCCATGTCATTTATTTTCTAGTCTTTGAAAAGTCTCCAACATTTTTCAATTTTTGAAATCCTGTCACTAATTTGGCAAAATTGTTCAGGCTCTAGAGAAATGTATCTCTTTTTTGTTAATATTGTCCTTTTAGAACCTAAATAACAGTGTGCTTATCTACACATTGTATGGATAGAGAACTCAGGTTTTCTTAGTACAGATGTTAGAATCTAAACATTACTCAAAGTTCTATATTCAAAAAAATTATCATCTTTGCTTCTTTGCTCACCTAGACGGTCATTTTGGCAATTTGACAATAATGACAAAAGACTTGTAAAGATGTTAAAGGAAATAATATAATTGAAATACGTTGTTCAATGTAGACAAGACAGGGTTGAATTTGCATTACTGTAGCTATAGAGAGCTATAAAAAGCCATTTAAATTAAACTGATTATCAAAGTAATGGAATGGCATATGGATATATGAACATGGCATTCAATGGCTTTTTCAGGATTTCCTTTAAATTACATTAACCTTCAGATTTCTGAAAAGACGATGAACCAACATAGGTTGCTGAAATCTATTCTATAGGAAGATGCCACAGAGAAGCAAGGAATTTGATGGACCACAGACACATTAAAACTATGAAAAGTCTTTTGGAGAGATTAAAGATGGTTGGTATCTAATGGGAGAAATTACACAGTGGTCCAGAGCTGAGGCTGAGGCAAAATTCTCATATTGTTTCCTCCTTCTCCCTGACCCCCACTCATTACTGCAATGGGTGATCCAATGCTCTGTCCTTAGCACTGAAAAGGTGAAAGCAAACAGAAACAAAAACAGTAAGACTAGCCCAACCCAAACCAGAGAATTTGGGAGTAATGCCTTAGGATACAAACTCATGGGCACCAACTAGTATGGCCTTGTGAACCAAAATCTCTGAGGTGGGGCTAAATTATTTGTTTTAACAAGTTTGCTTGGAGCTTCTGGCAGGAAGCTCAAGTTTTGCCAGGAGCACTCAAGTTTGAGAAGTTCTAGAGCCTAACTAGGGTGGAGAGTGGTTAAGAGATATAGGTATATTTCTAGCAAAAATCTCTCTTTCCATGGAAGAACAACAGTGCTGGATATAATAGTCCTCCAGAAAAAATTCTAAAGGAAGAGGATGATGATAGTTGGGTGAAGAGAGAAAAATGAAAGTGATATATTCTAGCCTTTCTGTTCTGAAGTATTTAACTTTCTTTCTAAAATCTCCAGAAGCATTATCAATATCCTTATAAGGTAAAGGAGTAATATTGGAAATATTAAATAAAAACAAATTTTTAAAAGATTTTATTTATTTATTCATGAGACACACACACACAGAGAGAGAGAGAGAGAGAGAGAGAGAGAGAGAGAGGCAGAGACACAGGCAGAGGGAGAAGCAGGCTCCATGCAGGGAGCCTGACATGGCACTCGATCCTGGGTCCCCAGGATCAGGCTCCAGGCTGAAGGAGGTGCTAAACCGCTGAACCACCCAGGCTGCCCAAGTAAAAATAATTTTAAAGAAAACCCAAAGAGAAATAATGAGTATAAAAAAAGAAAATATTAATTTACTGATGGGTTACATGGCCAGATGAATTCAACTAAAGGACAAACTAGTAAACTGAACCATTAAGTTCAGGAATTCTCCCAGAAGGCAAAGATAAAGAAATAAATAATGAGAGACAAAGTAAGCTAAGAGATAGAAAGGATAGAAGGAGAAATGTTAATATTCATTTAATAATAGTTCCACGAGAGAAAATATGAGAAGAATATTTGAAGCAATAATGACTGAGATTTTTTCAGAACTAAGACCACAGATTAAAAGGGTTCATAATATACTGTTAAAAAAAAACTTATACTAAGCCTCCGGTTGCCAAACCAGGACTTATCTTAATTACAGTTTTGGCCCTTGTAGAAATGGGACCTCAACTCAGTTGTGCGGAATCACCTGATCAGCACTAATGAGGTAATTGGCTGGGTAGACCCCTGTCCTCCCTGGAAGGAAAGTGACCTTGCCACAGGAATCCACTTGTTGCTAGTATACTTTCCTTGTCCTGCTCCCTTTTGCCTATAAACATCTTTCATTTTGTACAGCTCCTCAGAGCTCCTTTCTGTCATTAGAAGGGATGTTGCCTAATTCATGAATTGTTGAATAAAGCCAATAAGATCTTTAAAATTCGCTCAGTTAAATTATGTTTTTTAACAAAACTAAACCATGGAGATGGAGGTGAAGGTAGGAACACTTGAGAACATAACTAAATTAAATTTAACAACATTAACAGCCAAACAATTTTTTTTTCCTGAGGGGAAAATACTTACATCTACAAAGTCCCTGTCAGGAAAAAAAAATGACTTTGAACTTAAAATGTATGTCTATCAGAATTGTCGTTTTTTAAAAATAAAGAGGTTTTCTGTGTTACACAGGCTCAGAAACATCATCTTATTAAAATCCTCTTTGAAAGGATTTTTCAAGAAATTACTATAGCAAAAAGCAAAGAAGTATGGAAAATATGAAAAAGTAAACAACTTATGGAATTTTAATGTCAACCAAAGCAATGACAAAAGGCAGGAATCCAACAAAACATGTTTTGGGATGGGAATGGCACATGGAAACAGGACAAGTAGTGAAAAATGCTGAAGAACTTTCTTTATTTGGAGAAAATAAGATTATGATAGATAAATATATAGTAGATGTAGGTATACAGATATATATGTATATATAATTATATTATATTGTATATTTATAAGTTAATTAGAAAAATAAACATGTGAGGGCCTGTAAAGGTTGAGAAGTAAAGAATATATAAATTGAAACTAACTGAAGAAAAGTTCTTTTAATCAAGAAAATATAAAGAAGATAAAAATCAAAGAAAACCGCAGCACAGAGAGAGATACACTGTTTGGAATTAGCTAACAATAACAATGACTGTAATTATAACAGAACTGAAATCCATCTCATGAATATAAAAATTATCTCTTAGATAATTTTGTAAAAGATCCACTGAAATAATATCAAGAAAATTTATTAATTGGAAAAAATGTATGTTAGGTCAATATTTTGGAAGATAATGTGATTTTCTTATCATGAAAAAATAGAAGTGAAACTTGATGATATCCAAGTGGATATTATATTCTGATAAATTTTGCTAATGGAAAAAGAAATAAAAATGAAAATATATGCAGACCTCTCTGTAGCATCAAAAAATATGAAGTAACTGATGAACTAAAAGGCAAAGTTTCTTCTTAAGTTTCACTTGAATATTTTGATTCTCTCAGAAAATGATTAAACAAATAGACAAATATCATGCAACACATTTGAACATTTAGATGCAATGCTCATATTCTTTGAAAAATACCACTTTCCAAAGCTGGCACAAGAAATGGAACATCTGAATATTCCTAGATTTGTCTAAGAAATCTAATTTACAAAAAATAAAAAATTAAAAAAAAGAATAAATCTAATTTACATGTAAAAGTCTTCCCGGTAAGAAAACTACAGACTTATAAGTCTTCTTTGGAGAATGCTTCTAAACCCCGAAGGAAGACACAGTAGCAATTTTACCTAACCCTTACAGCAAAAGAAAGGAGGAAATGCTTGCCAACATGTTGATGATGCCAAAGAAAGCCTGACACCAATCCGTTGTAAGACATGAAAAGATAATTGCCTATATCTCACTGACACAGAGACAGACAAAACAGAACACCTAATCAAATATTAGCAAACTAAATCCTTCAACATATAAAAATTTTAATAACAAGTGGATTTTCCCCAGGAATTTAAGTTAGTTTAACATTCAAACAACAAAACTGAGGTGGTGGGGGGGAGTTTTCAATTCATCTAAGTAAGCTAATCAACTCTTGATTTGGATTTGGATGCAAATAATCTGAAAATACAAATCTAACAAAAATATTCAGTATTTATTAAATTTCCTTCAACCTCAAAATCTATTCTACAGTTTGAAGGCTTAGACCAGGAAATATACATAAAGTGCCTAGGAAAAACCTGAGTGGCATAGAGTGGTAGTCATTATTGCATTATACATTTCCAGTGGAAAGTGGTACCTGTAATGCCATGTGAAGGCTCCAGAAACCTTCAGGTCATGACAAATGATTCCTGGCACAAAGTATCATGCCCATTTATTTCCCACATTTAGGTAACAAGAAATATAGTTTAAAAAACATTAAGGAAAGGAATACTTCAAGTGCAGATCAAAAATAGAAGATGCAAACAATAATGAATTTAACAAATGAGCTATAGATGCCTAACAAACAATTCTGTAAGGCAAATTCGGATATCAGAGAAAAAGAAATGTGAATGAAATCGAAGTACCATTATTCTTCTGTCAAATTAGACAAGTTTTCAAAGACAGTAATAGTTAAATATAGTTAAACTATATTTAGTTTAAATAGTTAAATATAAATATATACATATTGCTATACTGGCTTAACAATAATCACATATTAACAGTAGAGTGTCAAGAAATGTGACTACAAATTGTATTATTAGTAATAGCAAGAAAATAATATTTTCCCCAAACATACATATCCAAGGGAAAGCAAGTTGCCATTCCGTGCCCAAGAATATTTTGTAATGCACAAACACAAAATAGTCTTCTCATAGAAAAGCATTACACAGAAATTGAAATTAACAAAAAAATATTTTACCCTAAAATGTGTATTATAAAACTATATCATGATAATGAAATGATAAGAAAATAAATTACAGCATATGAATACAATGAAACATTGTGCACTCATAACATCTTATGTTCAAAGCAAAATAATAACATGGGGAAATATTTGTGCTATAAAGTTTTAGTATGACTGGAGTGAGGGAATGTTCCCCATATTATATAGTCTAAGCCATTTTTAAAAACAATGAAAGGAAATAGAGCAACACCTTAATGATAATTTTCTCTGGAGTAATGGCTGATTTTTAAAATATTTTCCAAGACGTCTATATTTTCTATTATATTCATGACTTAAATTGTGATTAGAAAAAAACAGGTTTATCTTAGAGTGTGAAAGAAAATAATTATTTCAATTTAACACAATTATCTTTCTAATTTTGAGAAGACTTATGATATTTCAAAATCTAAATGTCCATGAAAGACCTCGGTCTTTAGCATATATACAATTTGTATTACATAGACCAGGATGGAGTGTGTGTACATGTCTTTACAGTAAAAGAGACTGACCAGAGAAGTAGATGGAAAAGATGCATGAGGGGTAAATTAGTTAATTTAAGAATGTCTGTGGAAAATAGGGATTGGGGCACAAAATAGCAGGTTGACCATTGCAGCAGGGCCTAAGTGAGCTGCAGAAGTATATCGACAAGCAAAACAACAATTTTGAAAAATAATTAATTGATTAGTCCAATCAAAAGACAGGTTTGGCTCATTTCTCCTGGTCTCAGTCCTCCAGCGACACTCACCATCTGGAAATGATCAACTGTACTAGTCAAAAACATTGAGTGATAGTGTAGCAATATCATAATCTTTGATCTCATAAAATGTCTAGAACCAAGGTTATTTCAGCTACAGTTCTCTATATGGATTGCATATTCTCTCCAAAGTCTTTCCGTAAAGTCCTTTCTAAAATCTTCCCATTTCTCAGCTCCCCACAGAGGTCATCATGGTGTGGCAGAAAAAATGCAAGCTTAATAATTAATGCCAGCTAGGGAATGTGCCTTTTCAGCTGCTACAGGTACGTTCATCAACAGTGAGTGCATTACTTGGTATAGACAGTAAGTGTATGACAGTTAAGAGTGTATTTTCATGACATTGAGTGAATCTCACGAATCTAGCATATGTTGCAATGTAATACAGCAACTTTTAGGACCCCTGAACCCATATGACCCCAATATTCAAAGGTAGAGAATTACTTGGAGTATCATGAAATGCTGCAGACATTTAAAATAATATGCTTATGATTTGTGTATGCCCTACGCTGTAATACCTAGAAAATAATTGCTTTGCTAACTTGGGAACAATCAAGGAATAACTAATTTCCTGGGAACATGTGGTTCGTTGATGGAATAAACAGCGGTTGTTCATGGAGAGACCACTGTGGGAGCTGTTGGGTGTTTAGATTTTAGAACTGAATGGTATCTAATAGACACAAAAGAAAATAGGAACTCAGAAGCATTAAAGAAAATCTGAAACTTTCAGCAAATGCCCTGGAGTGGACAGTTGAGACAACAAGATGGGTGCCAAAGCATGTGGAAACCAACCCATAGAGATTGGAGTCATGTCTGTCTATTCTTTGATACCATACATACCTGAGGCATCATTAATGCTTTTCAGCAAAGCAGTTTTAAATTTGCTTAAGAAAAAGGAACAGATTCTTGTATTCCCATTTAGCACCTTTGCAATTAAAGCTTTCTAAAGTGTTCGATAAAACAAGTTCCAAGAATAAAAGTATTTAGTAATGTAATTTAGCCTTGAGTGTGTGTGGCCTTGCCTGGGCATTACGGCTAGATTGTTCAGCTGACAATAGTCCCATTGTAAAATACAAGCAATGGTCACATAAAGAAGGATGTGAGAGTCTAGAGAATGTAATTAGTGACTTAGGAGATATATTTAAGGAAAAATTACAGCTTTTAATCATTTTAAGAGTCCAGAGACTAGAAGACACAAGCAAAATAAAATGTGTGTGGCACAGAAGTAAACACAAGTCATAGTAATGCACAATACTGTTACCGTAATGGCTTTGCTGTCTTGGCAGTTCAGTTTATCACTTAATGCTATGTTATCAAGGCCTGACATTTTAATTTCTTTTCTACCTAATTGATATTCCCTTAACACAAGGTAAAGACAAAATTTCATACCTTGATCTGGGGTTTGCTACACTGCTTATTGGCCGAACCAATACAAACATGCAAGAATCTTATTAAAACATCACTTTTCCTGAGTGGTCTCTGGTGGAGATTTTGATATTTAGATGTAAACTGACTGTCACAACACTAACTGCTCAAGCTCACAAAAATTTTCATTTCAGGCCAGTCTGTTTTTAGAAATCTATGGCTGTCAAATCTTGTACGTTTCTCTCTCTCTCTGATCCCTAGAGCAGATGTGCTCTGTTTGCTCTTATAATAAAACATGTGTCTGGCCTCTAACTGATTACTGTATCAACGGAACATAACAAGACAGACTATCCAAAGGGCTGTGTCTCAAAGAGCAGTTTAAGTTTCTTGGTGAAAGAGGGTAATTTCTGAGAGTTTCACGGTGTAATAATTACAGGCTTGATCCACAAAGGACAATATTAGATTGTGCATTAACCTTTTGATTATTCGTCCTTCTAGAAGGAAGGCATTTCAGAAATAATTGTTTCACATATATTATGAATGTTTACCCAACTACCAGGGATTAAAATAAGCTTAAATAAATTGGCAGAACACATAAGCAAGGTGAGTAATTGAATGTCACAAGAGACTACTTGTAAGTCCTTTATATGCGTGTCAATTAGGATACTTTGGATATCTATTCTGTGATCCATTGTAGACCCACATACCTCAGTTTATGCAGTAATGCATTCCAGAAAATTATGCTATGAGTTACATTTCAAATATAAAGTAAAACATTGATTTCACTAAGAATGATCTGGTGTTATGGCCTGAATGTTTATGCCCGCCCCCAACACTCTCATTCACATGTTGAAACCCTAAATAACAGGCAACCTGGCTATGTTTAGAAATGGGACCTCTAAGGAAGTAATTAAAGTTAAAGGATATGATAAGTTTGGGGTCCTGATGCTATAGGATTGATGTCCTTGTAAAAAGGGACACCAGAGAGCTCCCTTACTCTCTTCCCATGCATGCTCACTGAGGCAATGCCATGTGAGGCACAGTGTGAAAGTAGCCTTCTGCCATCCAGGAAGAGAGCTCTAGAAATCAACCATGCTGGTGCCCTTATACTTCCAACCTTCAGAACAGTGGGAAAATAAATTTCTGCTTTTTTAGTTACCCAGTCTGTGGTGTTTTGTTATGGAAGCCCAAGCTTACTGATACATCTGGTAGAGCCATAAATGTAGGTAAAGCATTTTGTAAAGTAACAGTCAACCCCAAAGTGGAAAAGGGGGTGGTGGAGGTGGTGGTGGATGAAATACAGAAATTATCCTAAGATAATTAAACACATATTCTAGGGTGTTTATATGAGTAGGACAAAATGAAATACTTTTTTTCAAAATTAAGAGTTTGAATTAAATACTGATGATTTTTATTATAGATTTTTATCTATATTATGTTCATCTTTCATTATCTTTATTAATATTACCTTAGATTCAGTTCAAATTGTTCAAATGTATTGTAAAGGAGAAATAAGGCAGGGTTTGCACTAAGTGGTATTCACATGTATTATGGAGTTGAAATATTTTAAACAGAGTGAAATAGGCACCAAGATAGGCTGACAGTAATCACACAATGTTGAAAATGGAGGGAAAAACAAGTGTAGAAATAATTCAACATATGATAAAGGTAGTACACAAGTTAGAATAAGTAAAAATGGTTTTAAATCAGTACTAAGAGAAATGAATAATGATTTCTTAAAGTGAACAAAAGGATGACTGGATCATTTACTGCAATACATTCTTCTAGAAAGATTAGAAGTACACACTCCACATGTCAATATATATATATACACACTGAAATGCATGGAAATTTATATCCTATATCCAAAGCTATAAGAGAATGAAAAAGTAAATGAGTAAATAATTATCTGAATTTGGATTAGGAAATACATGAATAATATCAAAATCAAGAGCCTCAAATGAAATAATTGAGTAGCTTTGACTAAATAAACGGTTCCATTTTTTTTTGTCATAAAAATCTTTTTTAAAAAAAGCATAAGAGGGAAGAAGCATGATGAGAGGAAAAAAGGTAATGATGAACTTACCAAACATAAGGATCTCATACATACTAATGAGTTAGAAAGGTTACTCCCCGATCCAAAAAAAGCCGGGGGTGGGGTGAGTGGGCGGGGGATGCCAAGGCAGTTCTCAAAAGGAATAAGTAGACTAATACCTAGGGAAAAAATATTCAAAGTCACTGTTCTTAATCATGCAAATTGAACAACTAGGCACAAATATTGCCTGAAAAATCAGCACTTAAATATGTTTATCAATAATGGTGTTAATGGATATAGGTAATTCCATGCATATTTGGTAAGCTGCCATCATTTTTCTGAAAATAAATTCAGAATCATATGATCACCATTTAACTCAGAAAGCCACTTCTAGTTACTTGAAGAATAATTACGTTTTATTATGTGATAGAGAAGAGGTTATATTATTCAGAAGAGATAAGCTCTGTCATAATACTGGAAGATGATCAGTAGTATGTACAAAACTGTAAGTATAAAATATTTACAGTGTCATTATAAATAATGGGAAAACATATGGAAACAAAAGATTTCTGCTAAACAATTTCTTATACCCATTAATAGCATTCTTTATAGTTATATTTTAGGAAAACATAATGACATGTAAAATATACATTATATTGAAAGAAAAATGTATATTAAAATAGTATATAAATATAGAACTAATTTTATTACCAATAGAGCCAACAGAGCAAGATACCTCTATCTCTCCTCTATCTTTAAAATATGAATGGATATTGGCTAGGATGAGATACATCACAGCATTGAATGTTGGCATGATGTGTAGCTTTATTTACTTTTCTATACTGCTTAGTATTTTAGAATTTTTCCAAAATGAATATTACTTATATTATCAGAATTGAATTGGAATGAATATTGTTTTTAATCTAAAGGCCCTCTTCCCACACCCCCTGTGGAAGAAGCATACATGATTCAATTTTGTGCCAAATTCCTGTGTTTACTGACTAAAATTAGACTGCAGTAGTTCTCAACTCTGGCTGCACATTAGGAACACTCAGGAAGCTTTTTTTTTTTTTTTTAAGATTTTACTTATTTTTCGTGAGAGACACAGAAAGAGAGAGGCAGAGACACAGAGGGAGAAGCATGCTCCACACAGGGAGCCGGATGTGGGACTCGATCCCAGGACTCCTGGATCATGCCCTGAGCCAATGGCAGACACTTCACCACTGAGCTTCCCAGATGTCCTTCAGGGGAGCTTTTAGAAACAACTACTTATGTCAGGGGAACTTCACCCCAGAGTTAGTTATTCTGGGATATGGATGTTTTTTTATAAACCCCTTAGATTGTCCTAATATACAGTCCAGAGATTCCCAAACTTGTTTCTTCATAAAGATTCACTGGAGGCTCTTATTTATTTATTTATTTATTTATTTATTTATTTATTTTAATAAATTAATTTTTTATTGGTGTTCAATTTACCAACATACAGAATAACACCCAGTGCTCATCCCATCAAGTGCCCCCCTCAGTAACCGTCACCCATTCACCCCCACGCCCCGCCCTCCTCCCCTTCCACCACCCCTAGTTCGTTTCCCAGTGTTAGGAGTGTTTATGTTCTGTCTCCCTTTCTGATATTTCCCACACATTTCTTCTCCTTTCCCTTATATTCCCTTTCACTATTTTTTATATTCCCCAAATGAATGAGACCATATAATGTCTGTCCTTCTCCGATTGACTTATTTCACTCAGCATAATACCCTCCAGTTCCATCCACGTTGAAGCAAATGGTGGGTATTTGTCGTTTCTAATGGCTGAGTAATATTCCATTGTATACATAAACCACACAGATGGATTCCCAGACCACATAATTTAAAAGTCTTCAGATAGTTGGTCTATAGTTGGGACTTACACACACACACGCGCACACACACACACACACACACACACACACACACCAACTCAGGTGATTACTTCTGATCAGCAAAATTTATTTGGTAATGGCTAAATTTGTCTATTCCTTCAAGCCAAACTCCAGATTGCAATCATAGTTGCAATGACACTACTGTGGAAAGACAATTCTATGAAGGGCTAGCAAGTCTCATCTATAAATCTGATGAATTGAAATTGCAGGGTGAGGGGACCACTTACACATGACGTGGCTCAATACAAATTCAATAGTGCATATATGTAAGTTCCTCATGGACACATTAAGTGCTAAAGAAACAGAGAGAGAGTGTGTGTGGACTCTGGGCTGCAGTAATGTAAGAGGTTTCAGAAAAATGGTGGTTGATACAGACTTTTACAGATGAATGAGGATGAGTCAGGCTTAAAAGCAATGAGAGGACCTTTCTTTTCAACAGTAGAAGAGAATGAGCAAAGAGCAAGCAAAGTGGCATATTGATTAGGATAGTAGGGAGAGATAAGAGTAGAACACTGGATGTAGAGGGAGCACAATGAGAGGTAGAGGAGTAGGATGAAAGGATTTTAAGTGAGATGATTAAAAGACTGTAACTTAAAAAAAAAAATCCCTGTAACTTAAGTACCTGTGGTAGATTTACCTCATTTATTAGTGAATCTTCAAAATCTGTACCAGTAATTGGCACTTGTTAAAGGCTCAAAAAATGTCTTCACATGAATAAACATGATTATAATGATAATGGGACAATTTACCAGTTGTTTAGGACTAATGGAAAAATGCGTTAAAATATTATTTTGTAAGAGCTTAGAGAAAAGATGTTTGCAATATGAAAATGACTGCCGGGCTACTATCCCCTATTCCAGCCCCACTATCTCACTAACCTTCCCCTGAGCTAGAAGGCCCCAACGTCTCCTACAGGAGGGCCTCCATGACCACTTCCTATCACTAGATCCAGCTCCAGCTTCTGAGGCCTGGAGGGCAGTTGCTCTTTTGTAATGTCAATCTAACAAATACATTTTTTGGTACATTTTTTATTGGAGTTCGATTTGCCAGGATTTAGTATAACACCCAGTGTTCATCCCGTCAAGTGCCCCCCTCAGTGCCTGTCACCCAGTCACCCCGTCCCCCCACCCGCCTCCCTTTCCGTTACCCCTTGTTCGTTTCCCAGAGTTAGGAGTCTCTCATGTTCTGTCTCCCTCTCTGATATTTCCCACTCATTTTAACAAATACATTTTTAAAAAATAAGGCGCTTTTGTAAATGAATAAGAGACCAGTAGCAAAGTTAATGGGTTCGTAATGGACTTGAGGAAGCCCCAGGAACTCAGGGGAAGTTTCACTATCATGGTGTCCCTATATCTTAATAAAAATAATAGCAGCTAGGGGTGGTGGAAGGGGAGGAGGGCGGGGGGTGGGGGTGAATGGGTGACGGGCACGGAGGGGGACACTTGACGGGATGAGCACTGGGTGTTATTCTGTATGTTGGTAAATTGAACACCAATAAAAATTAATTTATAAAATAAAAAAAAATAGCAGCAGTATGCAGAACTTTTCAGTTTCCTGTCTGAGAATAAAAGCAGTTTGTTCAAAGAGGGAAGGGAGAACAGTTCAACTGTACATTTTCTTCATCTATTGCCATGGTTCTCAAAGTGTGCCTGGGGACAAACAGAATCAGCCTGACCTGAGAATTCTTAAAAACAGAAAGCCTCAGCTCTCTGTCTGGATCTACTGAGTGACAGGATCTGGGTATATGACCCGGGAACCTGGGTAAATAGCCCTTTGGGTAATTCTGATGCAGAATCAGGTTTGAAAGCCTCTATTCCAGGCATTTGATATTCTTCTGGGTACTTTCTATCTTGTAGCCTTCACCCTGCAGGATATTTTGTCATTGTTGTTAGTGTTTTTCTGTCTTTGCCTTCCACTTTTGCAAACTTGGTCAATATTTTAGAATATTTGGTTGGATTGTGTGCTCTATCGGCAGTGAGTGTTAAGCCCTGTTAGACTTTCTTTTGCCTGTCTGATTATACTGAACTCTGCATTCAGCTCCTAATGCAATTTAGAATCTCAACATTGGCTTGGACAGTTGGACTCTGTCCCAAACTATGGAGCTGCTGACAACTCATGGAGCTGTTGAAGTGTTGTCAATGGTGGGGAAGGATGGTCCAGAATGTACCATACAGACTTCAGCTGGTGCTGCCTAGAGAGGTCTAGGTCTTAAAGAAAATGATGAAGGTAAATGGTGACAAAATGGAGGAAATTTTCAACTTTTCATGATTGTGGGCTCTGCTTCTGAGCTCCCAAGGAAGCTAGACTTCAACATTTACCAAGGTCAATCAAAATGACTCAGCAAAACCTCAAAACACGGGCTCTATTTCTGCCCTGAGCACACATTGTACATCTGCATCATTAAAAAAAAATAACCAAAAAGGAGTATTCCAAACATAAAGATAAGAAGAAAAAACCTTACTGTTTCCCATCAGATTAAAATCACACAGCCTTGCACGTACTAAAAGCAGAACATAAAGTCTGGAAATTTACGTAATGTCTTTTGTCCTGATTTGTGACTCTTTATACATAAAACAAACAAATATAACCCTACGCCAATATTCCTTCCCCAGAGCACTTCTCTTTGTGAAGATTGTGTACTGAGGGTGGCTGTCCTAACTTGGGCTCCAATAAAACTCTCTTCCTTTTTCTTTAATTTTTTTTAAAAGCTTGTTTACTTTGCATCAACAATGGTCAAAATGCCATTGCATCCATCACAATACCAATTAATGTTGTAATGTCTCTTTTTTTTTTCTAGCTAGAATATATGCTCCATAAGAGCAAGATCATTCTATCTTATCTCTCCCACATGCCCAATAAAGTGCCTGTTCATTACAGATAATCAGTAAATGTGTGCTGGATAAATGAATATAAGAATGAAAAAAATATAAATACATCTATTACACAGAATTCCAAGGATCATAAGGGTCGTTCACAAATATTCTGGTCTACGTCTCCCTCTGGGAAGGATATGCTTCTCTGCCTCCTTGAAGGTAGGTGTGGCCATGTGTTTGGGCCAAGGTGAGTTCCCATTTTCAAAACCTTTAGTATGAGTTAAGCATGTATTTTTGTTCTTTTAACCACCAATATTTGAACTGGGATTTCAGCATTTTACTGAGTAACCCTAACTGACATGATATTACTTGTATTTTTCAAGAAGGACCCTGACATGCAGCTTGGTTATTATTCAAGGACATGCAGTTAATAAAAGGCAGCAGCAGATTTCTATGGTCAGCCCACACCAACCATGCTGCCTTTCCTGCAACCCAGATGCTGCCCATTCCCAAGTGAGAGACAAAGTCAGTTTCCAGGGCTGCTAGCCCAGCATCAGTTGGATTCGCAGATTCACACTTTAGCCTCGGATGCTACTTAGAAATTTGTCTTCTTCAAGCTGGAGAAGAAAATAATTTCATGTCTTGTTGTCACTTTAAACTCCCACTAACCTTTGAATCTATACTCTGCTGCCTTTCAGACCTGACCCTGGTGATCAAGGGCTCACCTGTCTCCTCCAGAGGTGTCATTTCACATTAAGTCACCTGCCAGGCTGCCCATGTGGGAGAGGCATGGTTACTGTTCTTTCCCAGAGGAGGAAAGTACCTGCTACTACTACAAATGACTCTTTTGTAGTCAGACAGGGGAGCAGGCTGTTAGCATTTTCCTGATGCTTGTCTCTAGTCCTGAAATCCAAGGACCAGCCAGGTAGTTGAGCTTAGTCCTGGGGGAGACCTCTTTCTCCAGGGAAGGGCTTTCATGGTCTACTCAGGCTTAAATGGTCAGCCATCCAGCAGTATGGTTTGAAGGATTCTAAGAGAGGTACGTCGACTCCCAAATAGTCTCCCTTCCTAACATGTTTTAAGAATAGTGTTCAGTGGTGAAAAGGACAAAGTATCAGAGGGTATGTCGCCATCAATAATACCAGGTAAAGAATTTCCTCAGAGGTCCCCCATCCCCACCTACTCCACTTCTTAACAGGGGGGTTCCTGGCCTGCAAAGGGCACTGGGATGGGGGAGAGAAAGGAAGGGACAAGTTCAAGCATCACATTTGAACAATGATTCCTGAGCTTTCTGTCTCCAGAGGCTGAATCGGACACATTTCTCCAACTTGTGCTTAACTCTATTGTACCACCTTAATTACTAGTTTGCAATTGTCTATTTAATTGGGAGTCTCCTCATCAAACTGTGTGCTTTTGCTAGTAGGAACTTGTTAATCTCTGTCCCTCAGGACATCAACAGTATGCTTACAATATGCTAGACATTTGGAATAGTTTGTCAGACCATTTGTCTGTCTGAGGAGTTATCAAGGAAAGACTTCTTTGATTTTGCAGTTGGGCCTTAGAGTGTCCAATGGATGCTTTAATGGCACATTTGAAGACAGGATTCTTCCTCGGGGGAACTTCTGTGGCAGGGTCTAAATTTACCTCACACACACATGCACACATGACCACTAGGCTCTGGGAGAGGATAGTTTGTGGGCTCTCCTATCTCAAGAGGACCAGAGATATGACCTGAAGTTGCCTTTGCAAGCTTGTCTTTCAAATTTGAACCCTTGAATGCTGGAAGCTGTTAGAAGGCTTGTCCTCTAAGCTATCTTGTAGCTTTTTGATCCACTTAGGTAATCAAACCCCATACAGGAACTGCAAGATGAGCAATTCCCAAGCAGCTGTTGAAAAGAAAACAGATCTGACCTTTAAATCTGAACACATGCAAAAAGATCATCTCGATAAACAGAGCCTGATTGAAAAGTGAAACTCTCTTCCCTTCTGAAGGAGTGAACGACACTGTTCTCTTCTGCCCTTTGTAGCTCTGATAGTCAAAGTGTGGGCCCAGAACAGCAGCAGCAGCATCACATATGGCTTGTTAAAAATGAAGAAGTTTAAAATAAAATAAATAAAATAAAATAAAATAAAATATAAAAAAAATTAAAATGAAGAATTTCAAGCCCCCACCCATACCTCCTGAATCCGAACCTGTATTTTTAATAGGTGATGTACATGTATTAAAGTGTGAGAAGAACAGCTCTGCAGAATCAAATGATTACATTTAATCTTGCACCTGTTGCTTTGGGTTTTGTTCTGTTTTGTCTGGTTTCCCTGAGGGATTGGAATGCATTTGGTCAATTGAGAATCCCCTCCCAATGATAATAAGGGAGAGCCTCCATTCTCAACAGCAGGTGCATCCTCCACCAGACTAGCCTAATTTCCTTTTCCCAAATATACTATGCTCTCTGATGTCCCTGCACTTTATCTTAATATAGGTATTTTTTTTGTTTGATGAGACTTTCAACTTTATTTTCTATATTTTTCTCTCTTCTTGTTTGCATTTACTTTTTTTGGTTCTTTTCTTCCCCCCCCCTTTTTTTTCTTAAGGTAAAAACCATTTTTGCAAAGTGCATCTCACATCTCAACCGAACAGTGGAAAAGGCAATTCTGGTAAGTCTAGCCTTATTAAGGATTCGGGATTTGTTTTAAAGAAAACATATGGCAGTTCCAGCTAAAGGTCTGAGGAGATCTATAGGATTTGTACTATAAGGGGAGTCACACATAGCAAGTGAATTAGGATGGCACTGGTTGATAGTGATTTTCAACAAGGCTAATTAAAAATCAAGTAGTGTCCTGAGATATAGCACCAAAAGCTCAGTGATAATAACAAAATAGATAATTTGGACTGCATCCAATTTTTTTTTGCATCCAAATTTTTAAAAACTGTGCTACAAACTAAACCACCAAGAAAGTGAAAAATTAGTCAAAGAATTGGAGAATGTATTGGAAGATCATATATCTGATTAGTAACTTGTATCTAGAATATACAAGGGACTCTTTCAACTTAATAAAAAAAACTAATCTTAGAAATGAGTAAAAGATTTGACTAGACATTTATTTTTCCAAAGAAGGTGTCCAATAAAGTCAATGAGTCCAGGAAAAGATACTGAGCGTTACTAGTTATTAGAGAAATGTAAACACCAAATCCACTAGGACACTCTAATTAAAAAGGGAGATAATAAAAGTGTTGATGAGGATGTGGAAAATGGAACCCTCATACATTGCTGGTGGGTTTGTAGAATGGTGCAGTCATTTCAGAAAACATTTAGCAATCTCTCAGAGTTAAACACAATTACCATATGGCCCCAAAATTCTGCTCCTAAGCATATACCTAAGAGAAATAAAAACACATGTCTATATAAAACTTGTGCCTGAATCCTTAGAGCAACTTATTGATAACTACAACCAAAAAAAGTGGAAACAACACATATGTCCATCAACTGATGGATGACAAAATGTGGTATATCCATACAAATGAATGCTGTTCAGCAATTTAAAAAAAATTGAAGCCCTGATACATGGTATGACATGTATAAACCTTATTTTAACTGAGAGAAGCCAATCACACACACACACAAAAACTATGTACTGCATGATTTATACAAAATGTCCATTTATACTAAGTGTCCAGGGATCCCTGGGTGGCGCAGCAGTTTGGCGCCTGCCTTTGGCCCAGGGCGTGATCCTGGAGACCCGGGATTGAATCCCACGTCAGGCTCCCGGTGCATGGAGCCTGCTTCTCCCTCTGCCTATGTCTCTGCCTCTCTCTCTCTCTCTCTCTCTCTCTCTCTCTCTCTCTGACTATCATAAAAAAAAAGGAATTATACTAAGTGTCCAGAGTAGGCAACTCTATAGAAACAAAAAGAGACTAGTGGTTACCTAGGGGGAGAGGAGAAGTGATTGTACTGGGTATAGGGTTTCTTTTTAGGGTGCTGAGATTTATAAAATTAGTTTTCATAACCATAGAATTATATAGATACACTAAAAACCACTAAATTTTACACTGAGACTTATAAGAGTTAACTTTATGCTATGGAATTTATACCCCAATAAAGCTGTCATTTAAAAATCAAATGGTAAATTAAATAACATGTAACATATACACTGTTTAGTTATTACCTCTTGTACTTTTTTTAAATGTAAATTCAATTTGCCAACATATAACACCAAGTGCTCATCGCATCATGTGCCCTCTATGTCTTATACATTTAAAAAATTTTATTATTATTTTTATTATTCGATTTGCCAACATATAGCATATCACCCAGTGCTCATCCTGTCAATGCCCCATCAGTGCCCATCACCCAGTCACCCCAACCCCCCACCCACCTCCCCTTCCACCACCCCTAGTTCGTTTCCCAGAGTTAGGTGTCTCTCAAGGACTGTTACCCTCACTGATATTTCCCACTCATTTTCTCTCCTTTCCCCTTTATTCCCTTTCACTAATTTTTATATTCCCCAAATGAATGAGACCATATAATGTTTGTCCTTTTCTGATTGACTTACTTCACTAAGCATAATATCCTCCAGTTCTATCCACATTGAAACAAATGGTGGGTATTCATCATTTCTAATGGCTGAGTAATATTCCATTGTATACAGACCACAGCTTTTTTATCCATTCATCAGTCAATGGACACGGAGGCTCCTTCCACAGTTTAGCTATTGTGGACATTGTTGCTATAAACATTAGGCTGCAGGTGTCCTGGCATTTCACTGTATTTGTATCTTTGGGGTAAATCCCCAGCAGTGCAATTGCTGGGTCGTAGGGCAGATCTATTTTTTACTCTTTGAGGAACCTCCACACAGCTTCCCAGAGTGGCTGTACCAGTTCACATTCCACTCACAGTGCAAGAGGGTCCCCCTTTCTCCACATCCTCTCCAACATTTGTTGTTTCCTCTCTTGTTAATTTTCACCACTCTCACTGGTGTGAGGTGGTATCTCATTGTGGTTTTGATGTGTATTTCCCTGGTGGCAAGGGATGCAGAGCATTTTCTCATGTGTTTGTTGGCCATGTCTATGTCTTCCTCTGTGAAATTTCTGTTCATGTTTTTTGCCCATTTCATGATTGGATTGTTTCTTTGCTGTTAAATTTAATAAATTCTTTATAGATCTTGGATACTAGCCTAACCAAAGAGGTAAATGATCTATACCCTAAAAACTACAGAACACTTCTGAAAGAAATCAAGGAAGCCACAAGGAGATAGAAAAATATTCCATGCTCATGGATTGGAAGAATTAACATTGTGAAAATGTCAATGCTACCCAGGGCAATTTACACATTTAATGCGATCCCTATCAAAATACCATGGACTTTCTTCACAGAGTTGGAACAAATCATCTTAAGATTTGTGTGGAATCAGAAAAGACCCCAAATAGCCAGGGGGATATTAAAAAAGAAATCCAGATCTGGGCGCATCACAATGCCAGATTTTAGGTTGTACTATAAAGCTGTGATCATCAAGACAGTGACGTACTGGCACAAAAACAGACACATAGATCAATAGAACAGAATAGAGAATCCAGAAATGGGCCCTTAACTCAACCTATGGCCCTCAACCTATGGCCAACTAATATTTGACAAAGCAGGAAAGACTATCCACTGGAAAATAGACAGTCTCTTCAATAAATGGTGCTGGGAAAATTGGACAGCCACATGCAGAAGAATGAAACTAGACCATTCTTTTACACCATACACAAAGATAAACCCAAAATGGATGAAAGATCTAAATGTGAGACAAGAATCAATCAAAATCCTAGAGGAGAACACAGGCAACATCCTTTTTGAACTTGGCCACAGCAATTTCTTGCAAGATACATCTATGAAGGCAAGGGAAATAAAAGCAAAAATGAATTATTGGGACTTCATCAAGATAAAAAACTTCTGCACAGCAAAAGAAACAGTCAACAAAACTCAAAGACAACCTACAGAATGGGAGAAGATATTTGCAAATGACCTATCAGATAAAGGGCTAGTTTCCCAGATCTATGTCTTATACTTTTGAAAAGATAAAAACATCATGATAAAGAAATGACTACAGTGTGTGGCTTCTATAAAAATTAATACAAATTTAAATAAGAAAAGACCACTACTGCATCCTATATATCTTTCCCTTTGCTCATTTATCCATTCATTTATATGAGTATTCAATGGATTCATTAAATGTGTACTAAATGTGAGGCATTGTGGTAGGCATCTGGGATACAGCTCTGATAGCTACATATTATCCTGCAGTAATGTGACCTACAGTCCAGAGGTAAAGTCAAACTAAAGCAAATATTCCACAAAGCCTGATAAATAAAATAGATAATAAAGCTAAGATATCTATTCATTTTGGTTATATAATGCCTAAAATAATTTTGATAAACTATGTCTTCCCTACACAATTTTAGGTCGGCATTTAAATATTTTCTTATGAAGGGTGACTGAGTGGCTCAGTCTGTTAAGCATCCGACTCTTGTTTTGGCTCAGGTCATAATCTCAGAGTCATAAGATCAAGCCCCTGCATTAGGCTCCAAGCTGGGCAGGAGCCTGCTCAAGACTCTCTGTCTCTCCCCTTCCCTGTCTCTGCCCCTACCCTTGGGCATGCACACAATCACTCTCTCTCCTCTAAAAACAAACAAACAAATAAATATTTTCATTATGAGTTTGGATTAATATATCTTATTTATAGTAGCTAGAAACAATTATAAGACAAAATATGAATGACTATAACTAGGATACATTTCATTATATTATTTGCTAAGATAGATTTTAAGTATGTATTAAACACAAAATATCTGAAATACATTATGTAGAAGTTTTACTTACATGTTTTGCACAATATATTTTTTAAAATGTGGCATATTCTCAATGCATTTCTACTACCTTTCAAAGAATCATCTCACTAACCTATAGCTTCAGCTCTATGAATTGCATGGATCCCCAAAAAGGTTAAAATATTATTCTAATAGCATGTTTTATCCTTCCCTTATGGAAATATATAACAAGGCAGGAAAAGATAAGTAGCCTTATGAATTTATGTTGTCTAAATTAAATATTAAAATGTATTTTTCTTAAGCTAATATTTCAATTTCTTCTTTGTTTGATGGCCAGGTGGGTTGTACAACCCAGGGTTGATTTTACAAAGCACAGTAAGATTTCGTAATGGTGAGAGGTTTGTTTGTTTATTTTGATAAATTGAGAGTATTGTGAGTATTGCTTCATTCTCAAGTTGATCAATTCTAGCAAAGATCTGAAGGTTGAGGACATGGAAGTAAGTACCCTTAAAACTCTTGGTACAAACACACCAGTGGAAAGTCTTTCTATGTCACTGTGGGCTAATGTATCACCACCACAGTGTGAAGATCACAGTTCTATAGTAGAGTAGAGACCTTCTGAGCTCTGTAGAATTACCAAAATTAAAGTGAAAATGTAAGGAAACAAGCAAGAAGTAAGGAAAGAGTTATAAGATTGGTAGATTTTGTATTCTTTACAATAGGTGATAGCATACATGAAGAAGGGAAAAGGTATGGCCAAAGTAGGATGCCATCAGATATGCCAGCTTCTTAGTACTTTTAAAGACTATATGTTAGAGGTGAGTGAGAGCATTAAGCTTTATAAATTATTATTTTAGAATCTGTGCCCTAATTATCAGCCCACTATTTATTGTATCTGATTAGTATCTCCAACTGGGAGCTGATATTTGGAAAATAACAATATTCCTTTCCATTTGAACCAGGCTATGGTCAGAAAGATGGTAATAGATTGTTTCCAAGATTAGGTGCTCTTGGCCCATTCCATCCCTCTATACGTAAGCATTTCTGCCAAGGAGAGATGGAGTCTATTCCTCCAAACCCTTGAATCTGGGCTGTTCTAGGACTGCTCTGACCAAGTGAATATTGTATAAATAATACCATGAGACTTCTGTGATTAGATCAGAAGAAACACTGTAGTTTCCTCTTAGGTCTTGTGGACCATGGGCTCTAAGAAAAAATAGCTACAATAAACAAAGTTCAACCCCTGGATCTCAATGCTGTTAGGAAACCCAGGCTAGCTCTATGCAAAGGCCAGAGAGATGCCTATCTAGCTTCCAACTGCCCATCTAAGATTCTGATCACCAATTCCATTTCATGGGGTTTTCCCCATGACACATCGGAAAAATCCTGTGATACCAATTGGATGTCCTACAATTCAACTAAAATTGGACATTCTCTACCTGGGGATAGCATCAGATCTCACAGGTTGAGGGCTCAGTCATGCAAGACTTCCCTCTTCCCTACTTCAGATGCCAACTGCAAAGCTCAGGTTGTCACTGGTGCTTCTGACTGACCGGCTACAGATCAGAGGTTCTAGGGATGTCCTCTTTGGGTTTGATTAATTTGTTAAAGTGGTTCATTGAATTCAGAGAAACATTTACTTGCTACATAACTTGTTTATTATAAAACATATAACTCAGGAATAGCTAGATTGAATAGATGCATTGGGCAAGGTATGGGGAAAGCATAGGGAGCTTCTGTGCTCTTTGAGACTCCCACTCTCCCCATATCTCAATGTGTCACCAACCCAGGAGCTCTCTAAACCAAGTTCTTTTTTTTTTCTTTTTTTCTCTAAACTAAGTTCTTTTGGGTTTTTACAGAGGCTACATTATGTAGGTTGGATTGATTAAATCATTGGCCATTGGTGATTGATTCAACCTTCAGCCTCTTCCTTTCCAGGGAGGTCAAAGGGTGAGGCTGGAACTTCCAACACTCTATAATCACATAGTTGGCAACCAGGTCACATCTTTAGGTGTTTTCCTAAAGTCAAATCATTAATATAACAAATGGTATCTTTTTTTAAGATTTTATTTATTTACTCATGAGAGCACAGAAAGAGAGGCAGAGACACAGGCAGAGGGAGAAGCAGACCCCACACAGGAAGCCCAATGTGGGACTCAATCCCGGGACTCCAGAACCACACCCTGAGCCAAAGGCAAACGCCCAACCACTGAGCCACCCAAGCGTCCCAACAAATGGTATCTTAATTGGTTTCTTCACATAGGAAATGTCAAGGGTTTTAGAAACTTTGTGCCAGAAACAAAGACCAAATATAAATTGCTTATTAGATATCACAATATCACATCATCTTAGCCTAGGCACTGAAGATGTGATTAAAGATGTCTTCAGATGACTCTAGTCTAAACACTATTTGACTGTAACTACACATGAGATCAAGTGAGAACTACCAAGGTATGTTAGTCAACCAGCAGAATTTTAACAGATTGTTTAAAACCAGTGAATTTTAGGGTGGTTGGGTTTTAAAGTAATAGCTAACCAGAACTGGTGATATTTGCAAGACTTTGTTATATTATCTATTTTCAAGAAGAAAGTCTGTTGAGTTACAGGAAGATTATGGGTATAGTTTCAACTATAGTTACCACTAGTAACTTTAGTAATGAGAAGTCCATAAATTTAATTAGAATGATAGAATTACAGAATTATAGAGTTGATCATAATGCCAACTATTACAATCTAGCATCTTCAAAGTCAAAAGACTAATTTGTGGGCTAGTTCTATGGAATTCTGTTCATTTTTTTCACATCTCTCTTGCCCCGTTTACACTAGTGGAGTGTCACTAAACTGTTTGTCTTTAGGAAATATACCCTGCTTGTGAATAACTGAGGACTTTGTGAGGTAAAAGAGTAACTGTGTGGTCGCAAATTCTCTTAAAAGTACAATATATTGTGATTTTTCCTAACCATAAATATGGACATCCAACTATATAATCTGACAACTTATTTTTATGTCTCATGTGTATCTCACACTTCAGTTGGACAAAACAGAATTTTATTGTTCCACCCACAACCTGCTCATATTTAGTCTTTCTTCATCTCAATAAATAATGCCACTCTTCAGTTACTTAAGTAAAACTTGGAGTCATCTTTGACTCCTCCCTTTTCTTCCCCAGCCCTCATTTAATTAGTCAGAAAGTCTTGCATCATTTTAAAAATATATTTCAAGTCCATCTACTTTTCTTTATCTCTACTAACCTAGTATTAAGTTTTTGAATAACTATATGAATTAATATTATCCTTGAGGTTTCCTTCAATATAAGCAGATTCGTTATTACTTATTCGTAGAAATAACTGCATTGTATTCCCTTTGTTCCAGTTCTGGTAGAGCTGGATATCATCCCATGCTATAGGTAAATAAGGAATCCTGAATATACAATGCTGGATATAACAGATAGAAAGCTGTTTTAACTCCTTTCCTAGGTGATAGAGAGAAATATTTTGCTCCCTAGAATAAACAAATCCAACATGGGAAGGATCCATGGTTCCTTGGGAATGTATACGTCTGTAAGAGAGAGATAAGACAAGCATATCCAACTTTATAACATAGGATCATGCCTATGGTCCCAGAGCCTCTTCCTCTCCTTTCCCTTACAATATAAATGCACATCTTTGAGGAGATAAATCTTTCTAGATAGTTTAGCACTATCTAATCAGTTATAATTTAACTTCCTAAGTTTGTCTTTTTATTTATTTTTTATTTTTAAAAATATTTTATTTATTTATTCATGAAAGACACAGAGAAAGAGAGAGAGAGAGAGAGAGACAGACAGACAGACAGGCAGAGAGAGAAGCAGGCTCCATGCAGGGAGCCTGACATGGGACTCAATCCCGGTTCTCCAGGATCACGCCCTGGGCCCAAGGCAGCGCTAAACCGGACCCACCAGGGCTGCCCCAAGTTTGTCCTTTTAAAGCCAATTCCCAAGTTTTAGTTAAATTTGCCCTCTAGAAAGTCCTAATGATGCATAAAAATGGAAATATTTTCTCTGCAGCACTACATACACCTAGTGAAGCCATCATCATCTGTCCTAAGTCCGTGCCTGGCTTGCACACTGCCACCTCCCATCCATTCTCCATAAAGCAGCAAGTTTGATTTATATAAACATTAATCTCATTGTCACTCACTGGATTAAACACTTCAGAGGTTTCCCACTCTAGTAGAATAAATCCTGCTTATTTACCATGGCCCACAAAGGCCATAGTGATCTAGCCCTCCCTCAGTTCCTTGACTACTAAGCTTACTCCCCACACAGGGCCTTTGGCATTGACAGTGCCTCTGTGAGATTGTCTGGCATGGCTGGCTTCTTCTTTTCATTTGGGCCTCAGGTTAATGGCACTGCTCTGGAGATGACTTTCCTGAATATCCTAATATAGCTGCTCATGTTCCCCTATTTTCCATCACAATACCAAGTCTATAACCTGCACAATGATGTTTCAATTGTTCTATCCCCTACTTGCTTATTGTTTCTTTTCCTCACTATGATCCAGAAGGGCAGAGATCTTTGTTGTCTTTTCTTATGTATTATCCTTAGTGCTCAACACCATGCCTGGCAGAGTCTGGGTGTTCCACAAATTTCTACTGGGAAACAGAATGTATGAGTAAATAGATTAACTGGGGCTATGTACAGAAAATCATTCATAAATAGATTGCTTCCCCTCTTGGAGGTTATTACTTGTCACCTTGACACTAAAAGGACGTCCAATAAAGAAGATGTGGTCTATGTATACAATGGAATATTACTCAGCCATTAGAAATGACAAATACCCACCATTTGCCTCGACATGGATGGAACTGGAGGGTATTATGCTGAGTGAAATAAGTCAATCGGAGAAGGACAGACATTATATGGTCTCATTCATTTGGGGAATATAAAAAATAGTGAAAGGGAATAAAGGGGAAAGGAGAAAAAATGAGTGAGAAATATCAGAAAGGGAGACAGAACATGAGAGACTCCTAACTCTGGGAAACAAACTAGGGGTGGTAGAAGGGGAGGTGGGTGGGGGGTGGGGGTGACGGGGTGGCAGGCACTGAAGGGGGCACTTGATGGGATGAGCACTGGATGGATATTATTCTATATGTTGGCAAATTGAACACTAATAAAAAATAAATAATAAAAATAGAAGGATGTCCAAGTAAATAATTAAAAACATAAATTCAAGTAAAACAGAGAACAAAAATATCAGAAAATTTTAATTCAAAAGTGAGATCTTTCTATAAATGGGGGACAAAGGGAAGTCTATTGATTTCAAACTTTTATTTGACATATTTGTGCTTAAACTCATACTAAGTACTTGAATAAAGAGAACATATCAGGTAACTTATTTATTTTATATCAGCCTAGTATTTACTGAATGAAGTATGCACGCAGAAATGTACATTTCTTTTTTTTAAAGATTTTATTTATTTATTCATGAGAAAGCAAGAGAGAGAGAGAGGCAGAGAGGCAGAGACACAGGCAGAGGGAGAAGCAGGCACCACACAGGAGCCTGATGTGGGACTCGATCCCGGGACTCCAGGATCATGCCCTGGGCCGAAGGCAGGCGCTAAACTGCTAAGCCACCCAGGGATCCCCGAAATGTACATTTCTTATCTATAGTTTGGATAGTTGCCACTTTTGAATGTTAAAATACATGAAAAAGCCATACATTTCTTCAAAGTTCAACTTTCCTTCATGGAGGGAAGGATGAAATCAAAAGAAATGATGCTATAGATTACATTAGAACAAAAAGATCAACATGAAGTTGAATAAGCTTATTAAGGTTTATGTCCTATATTCCAAATAGTATTAGATGTCTTTTGAGCATGAACTATTATATTTTAAAGGATAAGCTTTTAGAGTATGGTTTTAGAAATATCCTAGGCACAAAGATTTTTAGGATTTCCAAATCAAAGAGTATCAATATCTTTACCTATTCTCATACCCATACCTATCTTTGCCTATCATGCCATACAGTACAGTTATAGGCACAAAACAAGTGACTAATGCCTACAGGTTCCCCAATTTAAAAAAATCAGAATGTAGTAAAAATGTTAGATCAGAAATAAGAAAATGTGTTTTAAGTTTTGATATGCCCTGAAATACTAGGGGACCTTGAACAAATGGCTTCATAATTCAGATATACCAGATAGGCTAAACCAAAGTATTTCTGAGGTTTCTTCCATATTTAAAATTCAACAAATAGGTAACAGCATGCTAAATGGCAAGGATTCTATGAACACTTTCAACTTTTGAAGAAATTATCAATTTTCAAGGCAAGAAAATATGCATCTTTAGAGTCTTAGTAATTGACAAAAGGATAAGGAATGTGACAATGCAAAGCAGATGTTCTATGGTAAGAACAACAACAAAATATCAATTCCAGAATAAAGGGCAGTCAGTTTACTCAGAGGCTTTTGGTAAATCTGAAGAGGTGCTGTAAGCAAAATAGAGCCTTACACCATCCAATAGAATTTGTTTCATTAGGTAACAAATGAAAATATGTTGAAAGTACCTCTGGCAAAAGAAATAACATGACTCAGGCCCACACTAAACACTGAAATTTTAATAGAAAAAAAGATTTCAGAAAAAATTGGCAAAATAAATCATCTCAGTTTTCATACACATGAATTGTAGGTAATAAATCATGCTCTCTATAAAGTCAATACTTTCTTAGATTATGTCCAGTCCCTGGTTATTATCTATAAATAACTGCAACAAATTGTGCCATCTTGAATCTTGAATTCTAAATATGATGAATTACTAATATATCTGACCAATAGTTAGATTATCAATTGTACTTACTAGTTCTGGACACTTGTCAGAGAATGGTCCCTGAGAATGCTGAGAACAACTTTTGCTTCCAGTTTTTAACTAATTATTATTTTTTTTATTTTAAGAAATTCAGCTTGCCTTTTGTTTTGAAAGGATTCTCTCTGTCTTAATTGAGATCAACTAGTACATCCTAGGGATTGATTGACATTCCTCAATATAGGAATTTATTTCTTTAATTCATTCTGTAAAATGTCTATTGTCTAACCCTATTCTCTCTGGCCTATCCTTTTGGAATTTTCTTTATATGTACATTAGATATTCTTTCTTTTTCCTCTGTGTCTCTTAATTTACTCTTCAAATTTTCTTGTTTTGCTATTTCTTTCTCAGCTGAATTTTAGATATTTCAAAAATCTCACCCTCAGTTTACCATAGTAATTACTTCTTCAGTTGCGTCTGGTTTGCTATTAGGCTATCTATTAAAATTCTAATTTTCATAATTGAATGTTTTAAAATCTGGAAGTTCTATTTGGTTATTTCCCAACATATAAATGAATGAGAGACTGTATCCAGAATGGACAGCATTCATACAAGTGGAAAAGAGAAAGGTAAACTACCTGGTTGAAAATAAGCAGAAATTTGAATAGGAACTTCACAAATGAGGAACTCCAAATTGTTAATAAATATGTGAAAATGTGATCAATTTCATTAGTAATGAGGCACATGAAAATTCAAACCACAATGAGATAACACGATGCACTCACCAGATTGCCAATTAAAAAGATTGATAATAGCATGTGCTGGCAAGGAAAGAGAGCCATTGGAGCCCTCATAATCTGTTGATGGAAATGCAAATTATAAGCTTCTGAGTCAACAGTTCTATTTCCAGGTATATATACAATAGAAGGTATACACAGGGCCACCAGGGAACATATGCAAAATATTAATGGCAACACAACTGTGATAGCCCCAAACTGAAATGACTCAAATGTTCATCAATAGTATAAAACAGACATAAAATTTGGAACATCATCAGCAATGTAAATGCAAGAACTGCAGCTCCGTGTATTATCATGGGTGAATCTTACAAATGTATTCTTGAGTTAAAGAAGAAAATCAGAAAAGAATAATAGTGATGGTCCCATTATGTAAGCTTCAAAAATCTATAAAAATCAAACTACAGTTTTTAAGAATGTATATAGTTCGGTGGTTAAAGTATAATGAAAGTGAGGAATTCATTATCATGAAAGGCAAGAGCCCGGTTCATCTAGGGGAGAGGGAGGAATTTTAATGGGGGAGGGTCACATGGAAGGCTTCTGAGGTGCTAGCACTATTGTATTTCTTGTTCTATGTAGTGGTTGTACAATAGCTTATTTAATAGCAAGCTGTTAAGCTTTACATCAATGTTTAATGCACTTTTTCTGGTCATATATTTTATTTTCCAATAAAAAGTTCAAAAGAAAAAAATGAAATTTGCTTTTAACTACCATCTAGCTGACTCTAGAAAATAGATAACAATTAGCTATGAAATGTATGCATGCATAAAAGTCTATTTATACACAGAATTTCTATATTGATTAAGCTACTATGAATAGCCTTCTTGGGGAGCAATCTGTTCATAACCATTTGGAAAAGACAGTGAATTCCTAAAAGATTTTTTTTTTTAGAAACTGTTCATCTAAATAGTTAATATACATTTTTCCTGTGTCACACCTCTCTCCATGTAATAAATTAGATGAGATTCCCAACTACCAAAACGGCATTAAGATTCTAGTCCACATAAGGAGGATTGATTTAGGAGTGACTTAGAGAATTAATGATCTACACTTGTTGTGCATATTAAATACGGGCAACTCTATTAGAGAAGAGTTTGGGCAAATTGGTGTAGAGGCATCAGGAAGAAAATAAAACTCTGTTCTTTTCTTCAGTATGTCAATGCCATGTATCTGAAGAAAGCACTTTGGGAATTGCCTCTATGTGAAATCAACACACACTATTGAAAAATAAAATCTTCTGCCAACTAAATAGTTGTATTATTGTTACAACCATAATTTAATCGATTGTTCTATAGTATAGATATTTCAGTGGTATGTTAGGACTGATATTATTAAATTTGGGTATAATTAGTGCCACTTACAGGTTTCCTGCTCTCTTCTAAGCTCTGTAACTATACTCTCATTCTTGCAACTTTGGGATGAGAATTTTATAGCAAAGAAAAGGAAAATCAAAGTGATTACTTAAATTATCTAAAGGTACATAGCTATAGAAATGACAGATTGGACACAAGAGTCCTAATTCAATCTGTTTGAATAATTTCTTTTTACTGTATTAGTTATGGCAGGCTAACTCTTTTGACAAGAACCCCCAGTATCCAAGTGGCTTAAAACAGATAAATGTTCATTTTTAAAAGAATAATACAATCCAAAATTTGGATGCCAGGTTGAGGGGTAGGGGCTGTGTACTCCACAGCGTTTAGGGGACCAGGCTTCCTCCAGCTCCTAGCTATCAAAGGTCAGTGGTCTTCCCCTGGATCCTTTGGCATCTGTCCAGGATGAGAAGGAACATCAAGGGTCTTGTGGAATAATTTGAAAATTTACATTTGGAAATGGCTTATGTATCCCTGTTCATATTCCATTGTCTAGAGCTCCT
This sequence comes from Nyctereutes procyonoides, assembly GCF_905146905.1. Classification (NCBI taxonomy): domain Eukaryota; kingdom Metazoa; phylum Chordata; class Mammalia; order Carnivora; family Canidae; genus Nyctereutes; species Nyctereutes procyonoides. Next base: position 4,577,798 of record NW_026575030.1, on the reverse strand, counting down.
CACATGGCCTCCTGTCACTGCAGTAGGGCTCAGAAATGAAGTCCTACTATGTGCCCATGAAGAAGAAGGAGGGATGTGATGAATTTCTATTCATTGCCATAATGCCTCTATTCTCAGCACTAATGCCAACCACATTTCTATAACTCATTTGATATTTTAGCATCCATTCTGCATTATTTTATTTTCAAGCCATATGCTAAATACACATTTTCATATGCTAAATAGTCCTCATTTTCAGGTCCTTTAGAAATAATGATAATAGATAATATTTATGTGGCTCGCGCCACATACTAAGCACCTCCTCCATCCTTTACAATTATTTACTATTTTTAAATTCTCAACAACTATATAAGGAGGAGGCATTATTTTTTCCTGAAGATTAGAAAACTAAGTACAGAGTTTAAGTAACTTGTTTAATTATCATATTTCTAGTAAGAATTTTTGCTCAACTTAATTGACAACACACTACTTTTTCTATATCTAATCTCTTTGCCACAAATTATGTATTTTTTATCTTTTATAGATATAATATTTTTCATTTATTTTGTCTTTTTATATCTTTCTATGAAGGCCTAATACAGGTTTTAAAAAATAATTTGACATGTAATCACATATCTATTATTAAGTTGATTCTGGTACATTGTGCTTAGGTTTTGAACTTGGTTTCATTTCTTGTTAAGTCAATTTTGTTGACCATATAAAGTAGGTGTTTTTAAAATCCATTAATTCTTAAGAAGAATTACCTGTGCTGAGTGTAACTCTGAAAAGTAACTACTTAATTGCAATTACTATTCTGCTGTTTTGATAAATACCTTTTAGACAAAAAAGGAACATTTAATATTTTTCAAGGATATTGATTAATAAAGTTATTAAATATAGTGGTCCTTTGCCTGGTGGGAATGGGCCAACATTCAATGGCCTATGGATTTCCTAAGGCTAAATTTACACCTGCGACCTCCTTTAAAGTTTTTTGTTACTTTTCTTTTAACTAGAATTACTTAAGGGTTACATAATACTGTCTCTGGAGACCCAGAAATAAACTGCTTCCAGACTATTAGAAGTGTGCACAGCCTTTGTAATCTGGCAGGGACAGATTGGAATCCCTGGACTACATTGTACAAAGTTGTCTGATGTTTTTTACCTTCCTCACCTGTAAAATGGAAATAATAATATGTACTTTACGGAGGTAATACAAAAAATAAATGGGTACAAAATTTTAAATGCAGCATGTGTTATGTAAATATCAGTTATTTTCAAATAAAGTGCACCAGCTGGACACTCTTCCCTCATGGGACTTTGTTAAATATAAAGAATAATTGACAAGTGAACAGATACAAAGAGAATAGCAGAAAAAGGCGAGGAAAATGAAAGCTATCTATGAGGAAGTAGAAGGTGGTAGAAAAGATTCTTAGGTGTCTGGGAGCTAAATTTGAATAGGACCAGACTTAACCCTGGTAAGGTTATAGGGAGCAGGAGCAAAGGGCAATGCCAAAAAACTATTTTTTTTTTGTTTCCCAATTTTAATTAGAGAGTTGGCTTTATATCACTCTAAAAGCTATATCAGAATATTTTCATCATTATTTTGTTGATTTGATGAAATGAAGTTCAAGTTTTAAAAGCATCGCTAACTTGTTCATAAACATGGAATGGATTGTTATTATTTCTATGGAGGAAAGATCAAGTTGCTTCTTCTAGAAATCATGATTCTCCATACTTGGTCCCAACTAGCCTTTTCCACCTTGATAACTCTTAAATCTGTTTGAGTTTCCTCATTTCACAGTTAAGATAAGCTATTTACTCTTCCTCCTACTGGTTCTCTTTCTCAAAGCTGTACTTATGTGCCCGGTATTCCTTTGTCCCAGCATGGCTTCTTCCTGCCCCATATACCTCCAAAAGTCCAAAAGCTGCCTGATGATTTCAAGTCCAAGCCTAAATGCCATGTCCCTGAAACTTCCCCCAACTGCCTTGGCTAAAATGAGTTATCTCCTTTGAACCTTCATAACATTTGATCTACATCTCTGTTAAGGCTCGTGTTGCTTTCTAGTTTATTTTAGATTCATATTTAACTCACAGTACATGTGCAATATATTTAATACTGAATGTATGTTTTGTAAATTGCATTACATGGAGCATCATTAGTATACTGGCAGACTGGTGTTTTTTGAAAAAGAATTCTAGGATCATTTATGTTTAGGAAATTGTCATTTCTCCCTAGTATTTAATTCTTGGAGCTCTAAGATAGTCAAGGAGGTGTTTAGAATATAAAGTGTTTGAAAGCTTATTTAACTATGAAGTTAATGATTTTTTAAAATAATAAAGACCCTATTTTCTTATAGTATATCAATGTTCCATGGAATACACCTAGGAAAAACCTTATGTCCAATGAGCAGTGGTTTTACTACTGCCTCAGTTCAGTGGAAGATCTTGAGTTATCTCTGCTAAATCTCATCATCCTTACTTCACAAGTGAACAGATACAAAGAGAATAGCAGAAAAAGTAAGAATCCCTTACTTAATGGGGATTTTTTTTTCTGGTCACTGCCATTTTTCTTGGAGTCTAGGACTCCATCATCTGTCCTGAGTTTTGGAAAGGAGGCTTCTCCATGTGGGAAGGATATGGTGGCGGGGGAGAAGTTTTGAGCAATATGAGTCATTAAAAAGCTACACGCTGCAGTTTGTTGGCTGTCTTCATCAAATGGCAAAGGGAAAAAATAATTTGACTCTTTGTCACAGGCATTATACAGGTTTATCTGCATGTGGTTTTCAAGGAGCCAAAGAACTCTGCTGGCTATCTGGAGCTACTTTCTGTGCTCATGGAGCAGAACCAAGAGGGTTGTCTTTATGACTCCATTCCAGTTTGTATGGTCCTTGGCCTCATTCTCTCATTCAGCCTGAGGATCCTTTGACTAGTTTCGGTTTGGAGATTATAAACTGGATCAGAGATTTTATTTTTTTTTAAATTTGTGTGTATGTGTGTGTCTAGTAACTCAATGGACCATATCATTTGAACATAAGAGCCAAGAGTTTCACATTGTCTTTCCTTTCTTCTCCGAAGAAAAATCTCATCCAAGTGAATTGGTGTATTAAGTCTATTTGGCTACTTTGGAGGTGTAGGGTCAGGATGGAACTTCAGAGTTCAAGGAAGATTGGAAAGGGTAGCGAGAATAGATGGTTAATACAAACTATTATCTTAAAACACTGATATATATGAATTACCTCCCTTACCAGCCAATAAATTCCTTGAAGTTTATCCTTGTGTGTTGTTTAGTCTACAGCACTTAGCAAAAAATGGTTAGTATCTAATGAATATTTGTTAAATGAGTATAAAGTTTTAAGACATTAGTTGTGGGGAGCATCTCCCAACTATCTGCAACCATTTTGCTGACATTTTTAGTTGCCAGCTGAGAGAGATAGTAGAGGGGTTCTCATTCTAAAGGAAATTACAGATTCTGCCCCATAGAGAGCTGATACTGGCTCCATGAAAAAAAGGCATATGTTATTTCCACAGACAGACATCTTCAGGAAGAGCACATCCTGCCAAGAAGGACTGGGGTGTAAATCATCATTTAACATATCATATGATATTGAAAGATAAGTGCAGATTTCCTCTTCTTGTCTAAATTGTAATTTTGACTCAGTGTCCTTCAATCACTCATAGCAAAAGGAGATTAACAGGCTATTTAATCATCCACCAGGAAAAAAATACATTTAAAGATGTTGCAAAATGACTCTTCAGCAAGGTCACATGATTTTTTTGCAGTGATTTGAAATTGTTTGCTAATGACTGATTATGCTCCTTTTTGATAAAAGCACTGCTGGTGGCAATGGCTTTATGTGTGGCCACAATTAAGACTGATAGTTCATTCCCCATAGCCTCATACTTGAAGACAACCCTTCTGCACGTGTGTCTACTTGTGGCATTTCCTCATACAGTTAAGCTTAATTTTTAATGATAAACCTTTCCATTTTTCTGGTATTTAACATTTTTAGGGTACTTTAACACCTGTGTACCACATCAAACTCGTAATAGTCCTGAGAGGTAAAGAGAGGCAAAATTAGGTTTCTAATTGCACATTAAGTGTATGTGGCAAATAGCATTTGTCACATAATTTGTGCCAAGGCTTATTCTGTGACCTAATAGTGCCTCTTTTTTTTTCCTTGAACTCCTACTTTAATATGTCCTTGGAATATCTTTCAGTGACACTTCTTTACCTCACCATTACAGTTACTGGGACACTTGGCTGCCAACCACTTTCAACAGATATTCTTTCCATAGAATTCATTGAGATGAGCATTCCTCTTTGGCTTGGAATTTCTCTAGGACATATTTTTCCCTATGTGTCCTTTTTCAAAAAGTTAGTTTTGACTTTATACAATAGCATCTTTCATCAGGATGTGATATTCCAGAACTACTGGCAACTGAAATGAGTACCAGATATAGCTTGATATGTTTTTTTAAGCAGAGTGACAGCATTTGCCCATATTGTACAATGCCACAGTGCTCTACACATTGAATATACTCAATAAATAGGAAAAATTAAGATATTGTTATTTCTAAGTTTGATATGCATCATCCATACCTCACTTGGCTTCAAACTTGATCTGTCATTGAAATATTGGAATATGGTAACATAGTAGGCACTCAATAAATGCTTCAAGAATGAATGATATTAATAAGTATCTGAATATTGGCTGCAACAACAAATGGGTGATAATTTAAATTTTTCTAATTGTGGTTTATTTTTATAGAATTTTGAGAAGTTGGCTTGGGGCTATTGAGGACTGTTCTGCATTTGTGGATCAAATTCAAATGTTTCCCCCTTTGTGTGTGTTCTATTTCAAGCTCTCATCTCTCCAAGGCTCCTGCTCTCTACTCTAATTGGGTTAGGGAGGATTTTATACTTATTTCCCATCCTCATTTTCTCCTCAATATTGTTTCTTGTGCCTTTCATGATCAAACTGCCTTTTCCCAACTATCTCCTATTTCATGGACAACATGTTTTCTCTTTGCCCTGAAGCACACAAAGTCATTTAGAAAATGTGCTCCTGCATCAAATCTGTCTTACCACCTGCTAGTGAATCAATCTGAGACCACTTCTTTAGCTTTTTGATCAGCATTGGAATATGCAGGTGCCCCTCTTAGCACATATTACATTAAGTGACATTAAACTGTGTTTGTTTCTCCATCAGACCATGAGATCTTGAGGGAGAAAGACATGGTATATCCATGTGTATATCCATAACTGATGGCTTCAATGTCAACCCAATAAGCATTGGTGGAATTGTATCCAGTCTTCTCAGGACAGGCATGAGAAACTTAATTTTTGCAAATGAATATTCACTTTAATAATATCTGAACAGACACAATAAAGATGTATACAATGTGTATTTTTCTTTTTGCCAAATGTTTTCAATTAAAATATTAGTCATTCTTACTTTAGACTGCAAAATATGAATAAAAAAAGTGGAACAATTGTGACAGCCATCTGTCAAATAACCTGATATTTGGAAGCAATATTATGATGACTTCATTCATCAGTTTTAATATGGACATGTTGGAGTTAGGTAGAGACAAATTGAGAGAACCATTTTTTCTAAGATAATGATTTTCTATGGGCTTCTTTCTTTTCAAAAGCTATTCAGAAAGCCAAAAAAAATTGCCCTATAAAATTAAGTGCTTATAATGTTACATAGAAATTTTAAAAATTGTACATTCAAATGAAAGGTGATGCTATCATGAGTAAATATGACAGTGATGTGGTTCATGTTCATGTAATAATATCATTAGAAATATGTGCAAAAATGTGTGTAAAATTTTTAAAATTTACTTAGAGTCACATAAATCCAAACCTGAATATCATATTTCAAATTGGGCAGATTAAGGAATAATATGGGAGATTTTTCTAAATCCAATGCTAGAGACAAATGAACAGGGATGTGTTACTTATTAGGGCTGTCATAACCAAGACCTTAGCCCTTGACAAAGTATATGAGATATCTTCAAAAGCAGATCTTCCAAAGATAGGGCTGATTATACAGTCTGTAGGTACATGAAGAGATTCTGGATAAAGTTACCTCTGGTGGACTATCTCATGATGATACTCCCATGATAATGGCAACCTGAAATTCATATTTTTATGCAATAAAATATCAAATAGAGCCTAGAAAATGTTTTTGGTGCTTGTGTTATGTTGAAAAGAAGGACACCTAAGATGAATTATTTTTACTCCTGAGATGTAAGATAGAGTTAAAATTGAAGGTAGATTGAAGGGGAAGACCAGATTTGAAGATTGATGCTATCTGACTTCAAGACTTACGATAGCAACAGTAATCAAGACAGTGTGGTATTCGTAAAAGAATACACAAATAGCCCCATGGAAGAAAAGTGACAGCTCAGAAATGACCCACATAAATACAGTCAACTGATCTTTGACAAAGGAGCAAAGGCAGTACAATGGAGCAAATATAGTCTCCTCACTAAATGGAGCTAGAACAACTGGATGTCCCCATGCAAAAATATAAATCCATAGACCTTACACCCTTCATAAAAAATAACTCAAAATGGATCAGAGACCTAAATGTAAAACACAAAACTATAAAACTCCTAGATGATTGCACAGGAGAAAACCTAGATGACTTAGGTATGGTGATGCCTTTTAAGATGTGACACAAAAGGCATGATCCATGAAAGAAATAACTGACAAACTGAACTTCATTAAAATTAAAAATTTCTACTCTCTAAAAGACAAATTCAAAAGAATGAAAAGACAAGCCACAGACTGGGAGACAATACTTTCAAAATATATACCTGATAAAGGACTATAATCCAAATTATACAAAGAATTCTTAAAATGCCACATTAATAAAACAAACAACCTGATTAAAAAATGGGCCAAAGACCTTAAGAGATGCTTTACCAAAGAAGGTATCCAGATGGCAAACAAGCATATGAAAACATGCTTCATACTGTATGTGATCAAGAAATGTACATCAAAACAACAATGAAACATGCCACTACACACGTACTTGAATGGCCCAAATTCAGAACACTGATGACATCAACTGCTGGTGGGGATGTGGAGCAACAGGAGCTCTTATGCATTGTCAGTGAGACTGCAAAATAGTATAACCACTCTGGAAGACAGCTGGCAGTTTCTTGCAAAGCTAAACATAATTACTATGCAACTCAGCAATTATGATCCTTGATATTTACCCAAAGGAGTTGAAAACTTATGCCACATAAAAACCTGCACAAGGATGTCCACAGCAGCTTTATTCGTAATTGCTAAAACTTAGAAGCAAGCAACATGTCCTTCAGTAGGTGAGTGGATATATAAACTGTGGTACATACAAACAATGGAATTTTACTCAGCCCTAAAGACAAATGCCCTATCGAGCCATGAAAAACCACAGAGGAACCTTAAATGTATATTACTAAGTGAAAAAAGCCTATCTGACAAAGTGAAACTATGATATTATAATGATGGATACGACATTATAGATTTGTCCAAACCCACTGAATATACAACACCAACAGTGACCTCTAAGGTAAACTATGGGACTTTGGGTGATTATAATGTGTTGATGTAGGTCCATCCTTGATAAAAAGTATACTATTCTTTTGAAGGGTGTTGATAATGAGGGACACTATGCATGTGTGAGGACAAGGGTATATAGAAAGTCTCTGTCTTCCTCTAAATTTTGTTGTACATATAAAACTTTTCTAAAAAGTTAAAATCTTAAAAAAAAAATCCAGGATAGCCTCAGGAACATATTTACTCAGATGTTAAAAATAATTTTTCCTGCAAATTTTCATATAAACTGTGGATTTAAAAATAAGAGTGTACATTCTACTAGAAATATAATTTTATCTCTCTCAGTATTGTTTTAAGTTTTGTCCAAAAACAAAAACCATTTCATTATATTCATAGACTTAAAAAATTTAAGTTTATAATGGTCAGAACATTGTCATGAATAAAACTAAAGACAATAGCTCTAACTTGTTGAGTACTGAGTGTATGTTAAGAACTCTTCAGGGGCACCTAGTGGCTCAGTTGATTAGCCATCTGCCTTCAGCTCTGGTCATGGTCCTGAAGTCCCAGGATAGAGCTCCTTATTGGGCTCCTTGCTCAGTGGGGAGTTTGCTTCTCCTTCTGCCCCTCACCTTGCTCATGCTCTTTCTCACTCTAGCTCTCTCTCTTTCTCCCTCTCAAATAATAAATAAAAGCTTAAAAAAAAAGAACTCTTTATACATTAGGTCATTTAATACTTGTCTCAATCCTTTGAGGTTGAAATCATCATCCTTATTCTTCAGAGGAGGAATTTGATGCTTAAAAATATTAAATAATTTGCACAAAAGGCAAGTGGAAGAACTTGGATTGCACCCAGAGAATCAGCCGTATATTCTACTTGCTAAACCACAATACTCCATAGTCCTCATCTATAGCATACTTCTGAATGTAGTTTTATATCTCCCCTTATTTTTATAAAGTATTTAGGTGTCCGGAGATTACCTAATGAGTATCAGTGATGAATACTGTCAAGTGGAAAAGGAGTACAATGAAGGCAAACTCAAGTAAGTTCAAAGACCCATGTTAAACTGTGTGCACATAATAAATCCCTCAGATTTTGATAAAGACTTTCTAATAAAAATCAGTTTCTTCTCATGCCCACTGAATTTTAAACAAACAGTTGAAAAATATAAAAATGAAGGGGCAGCCATGAGTAAGAAATATTTGTATTTTTGATCTCAGCCTTGATCGTACTCTAGCAGCAACTCTGGGTTTATTGCACTGGGTTGTTTGCATTCTGTTGCTTTGCTGTTTTATGGACAAATGTCTTCCAGTTCTAAGAATAGTTAGCAGCCATAGAGATTCTCTTTACAAAATCTGTCCAACCTATAAGGAAATTTGAGAACATTGATAACAATCTCTTGATCTCATCAAGGAGACTACCATATATTATAAACTAATTGAATTATGTAAGGGCCCATTTTAACTTCTCCTATCAGCTAGTGCGGGGCTATATTTATAAAACTGCTCTTCAATATATTATTATTCATTTTATTTCTAATGTATCTTTAATATGAAAGAGCCATGTCAATTTAATAACACAATGCAAGGCAATTGGAAAAAAATAAATAATACTAGTATTCATTGTAGAAGGCCTGACAAAAAATAAAAGATAATAAAAATAATAAAGATCCAAATATTTCTAATTCTTGCCATTAGTAAACCTTATGCCTACATAGAGAAGCTTTTAAAATATTTGGCTTTATTTTACTCTCTGGGCTTTTGGAATCTAAATGCCATGAAGGTAAGCCTAAAATATCTGCTAGATGTTTTAAAACATGGGGTCCCAATTGTTCCCATTTCCCCACCAAATGCCAGACACTTGAGTGAGGCCATCTGAGACCCCATCCTTGGCCCAGGTGAGATCAGGCTGGCTTCTGGCACATCTTAAGGAAGTATTTGATGTTCAGCTGCTTCATAATAGCTGGGATAGAAATGTAGATATGCAACTATGTTTTATTTTTCATCAAAATATTGCTCTCAGAAATATTCTATTATAGATCAAGTAAATAAAGAAGGATTTTACTAATACATTGAAAGAGGTCAGGAAAAACAAGCCAGGGTTATGACCAAATGAACTGCAATGAGCATGCTTCAACAATTAACAGTATGCTTATTCACATCTACTCCTAACTCACTGAGAATGAAAGTCTAGCAGCTCATGGAAAGAATAGCATTTTTTCATGGTGTCTCACCCTACTAACTTGTGTTAGAAATTGTTATTGCTAATAGGAAACTATATTTAATTAATCAACAAATACTAGTTGAGCTCCTATCCTCTATACTATATGGGATGCTGTGAATGCAACCTATAAGACATATAAGCACAAGCTCTGATAGCCTTGCCCACGTTGGTATCATTTGACAGGAAGCAAAACCAGGCTCTTCTAACCCCAGACAGTGTGTAGTCGCTCCTTCTCTAGTCCTCAAGAAAGAGATGAACCTGGGACTTTAGGAAAAGTACACTTGACCAAAACCCAATATACTTGGTCTTAATCCCAAAGCTTTTAGTAAGTAATTGTGTGATTCTGGATTTGAACCTAGTTTTTCTGAACCTGCTTTTTTTTTTTTCACTTATAGTTTGAGAGGTAAGAACTTACCTTCTTTGTCTCACTCTTTGAGAAATGAAATTTAGCACTTTAGAACTAAACAGCACAGATAAAATTTATTAACTGGAACAATAGCTATTTCATTTTTCTATACTTAAAGAGAAGACCTGAATTGGCATATTCTTCTCTTTTAGTTTCACCCATCAGGAAAGTAAACCATAGCTACTGTGTGGATTTTGCACTCTCGAATAAGTTTTATATGTTCTTTTTTCTTCCGCTTGGATTTTTATTATAATTCAAATTTTTCCTAATCTTGATTGTAGAAATTTTTCATTTTATTTTAAGTGTTGATTATGTATTTCATTTCATCATATGCATTACATATAAATGACTCCAAACAGTTTATGAAAAAAAGCTAGTAAATACATTTTTTAAAAACAAACATGCATATGTATCAACACATACTTGTTATAGGGGAAGGAATGGGCCCACCCCTGATATAACTTTAGGACACCATGAACTATCTGGTAAATTTTTGGATTTTAGCAGAATGACCATGGGACATTAGAACAAGTACACTTACCCAGGAGCCAATATACTTGTATAGCTATCAATTGAATTCATTTGCTGTTGGCATATGTGCTATGGCTTAAGAATCTCTTGTGCCTCTCTGAATTTCCCAGAAGAAAAAATATTCCTTGTACAAGCTAGTGGCATAATCTTCAGTGACCAAAGAGCTGATTTTCTAACCTCTATTGTTTCATTTGACCATATCCTAGGTCATTCAATTACCCCTCATCTCTTATTAAATTTGCCTTATTAACTGAACATCATGGATAGATGATAGATAGATAGATAGATAGATAGATAGATAGATAGATAGATGATAGATAACCTGTCCCTATGGCTCAAAGAAGATTCAATGCAATCTATTAGAGTAAATGTACAAAAGGTTCATAAATTTCTTTGGAATCAAAATGCCATGTGAAGAAGCCCTGAGCTTCTTGATATATGAGAAATTGGGGCCTCTCATCTGGTAGGTATTAGAGACAAGGGGCCCCAATTTCTCACATTACCTCAGCTAAATGCTGTGTAAGACAACATGTGAGGCATGCTACCCACCATCAACATCACAATGGGCCATTCTTCTTCTGTATTGAGGTTTCGGATTTGATTTAATTTTAAAGTCAAAATAAATTATTTTCTAGGATCTTCATGTCTACAAATACAGACCCATGAAACATCCACAAAATACACAGGTAATATCTGCTCCATTTCTAGCACAGGTGATCAGAAATCAAGTCAAAGTGAGGTGAACTAAATAAAACCTGTCAGAATTACAGTCACATCAACATCACAAAGATAAACCAGGAATGGCCTTCAGAGAGCAATTAGCCCATGTTTCTGATCCAGTCTAGTCCTTTGCCTAAATCTTTTTTGAGAAACCAGATTTTTGGATTTTCTTTTTCAATATGGATGCACACAAGTCTATGACATTTACACTGTATTTGATTTTGAAACCAATTCATCTGTCTCATTCATATCACCTCATCTTTTACATTTCCAAGTAAATGTGTTAAGGTATTTGCCTCATTTTATGTTTTTGACTAAGTTTGAAAAATGTGGTACATTTGGTATACTTTCTTGCTAGTTAATATAATTGTATTTAGTGAAAGTTCAGTCCTTGGAAAGTTCCTTAAATAATATTGCTCATTAACAACTGACCACAGCACTTAAAACCCAAACAACAAATTACACTGTAGAATTATTTTTCCCACTTGTTAAATAAAACTCATTTATTTTTAAGAGAACATTTTCATTAATCTTATCTGGCAGGTTTCTTTGTGTGCGTGTATTTCCCGCAGTTAAAACTAAACTCTGCCCTCCTAGATAATGCTCACAAAATTATATATGACAGTGCTGATGCAGCTCCTTGTTGGCATGCCGCAACCTGCTTTGTTAATGAATATTTTTAAGCTTCTTTGAAGTCTTGAATATGAAAATAGAATAAAAATGTGATTACTGTCACTATAGCACTGCCAAATTTGTTAATGAGGCAATATTCTTTATTTTGTCTTGGGCCAAATTTGGTGGTTGTTTTGCAAACAGCACAAAGCAATGATTAACACGTAAACTAAGCTCTTCAACTTTATGTTGTGGATTTCTTTTATGTAGATTTATTCAACATTTTCCCCTTAGTGTTTGGGAGGAATCAAATTTCATAGTTTTCACTACTTATTCAGGGCAATCCTCAGTAGGTAAAATGGAGGTGACAAAGTTCCACAGGGAATAAGTATAATCTTTTATATTATATGTTGTCATAAAAAACTTTATGTGATGGCATTTGTCATCTAAACTAGGGTTGCTAAAATTCTGAAATGCCATTATAAACAATCATCCTCATCTTTATTAGTACTAAATTCTCTAAGTATGATCTCTTCTACCTAATTCAAAAGATCCCAGTATCCTAACTCCTGCAGAGAAACACATGGACAGTACAGGGAATCTCCTGCAATGAGAAGAAGTGGTCACCACATTGAACAACCTTCCATGTAAAACTATTTTAAAGTTCTCTTGAGTTATTTACCCTCTTGAATTATAAAGCACATTTTTTTGCCTCTATCTTTTTTTAAACTGTCAAATATTTCAGTTACCCCAGACACCCACCCACCCAACTACCTACTTTCTTGGAGGCTGATGTTACAGTTATTGGAATCATGTATTAAAAAGAAACAAACCCACAGGCCCAAAGTAAAGTCACTTTTATTAAAGCTTCACATCAGCAAACCAAGACTTAAAACCTAATCTAACTACAATTTCACCCCCTCTAGGAATATGACCTTTAACCAGCCAACCTGGAGTTTGCTGCTTAGCATTAGGAGATAACCCACTGATAGACCCTAAAAATAAAATAGACCCTACTGTTCCCCTTAGGAGGGCAACCTTGCCTAAAATAATGCATTCTTTGCTATTAATTTCCTTTTTCTCTGTCCCCCTCCCTGCCTTAACAAACCTTTCCTTTCCCCCAGGTCAGCAGACATCCTTTGTATTTGCTAGTAGGATGCTGACCTATTCATGAATCATTTAGTTTTGTTTTTTAACACACTTGATTTTTTACCTTACTATAATTGAAGCTTTCCTATTTGCACTTGGAAATAATTTGAGAATTATGCAACTGTTTGCTTTTTTTAGTGAAAGAAAAGGTGCGCCATAAATGTAAAAACACTAATTTTCATGCTTCTCAGCTCCTGATATTCCTCAGAGACTGCCAAGTTAAATAGCTTTAAGAATTCAGATAAATTTGCTAGATTGGTCTATGATGGAGTGCTAAAGGGAAATGAGGGTATCTGAGAAATGATAATGATAATAGCAATAAGTGGACACTTTATTGAGCAGAAAACTAGGGAAATAACAAAAACATATTCATTGCTAGATAGTAGATTCCTTGAGGACAAGAACTATCTCTTATAAAACATTTAGCTCACATGCTCAGCCTATTCGGTGGTTAAGTGGTCAATAAATAAGCACTAACTTCAGTTTAACAGTCAGAGAAGTAGAGAGAGGGACAAATGAAGAAAATGGCAAAATAATTTACCTCTAAAGTCATCTATTATTTGAATCATCTTTTAAATCCAAAGGATATAAATAATTCAGTACCCCAGACAAGCAATTATTTGCCAACTGCCACTAAATCCTGGAATGAGAGCCACACACCTTCCTAGCAAATCCTATTCCTTTCACATGGAAATACTAGGCATATATATTACAACTGCAAGAATAGTTGGCCAAGTATATTTTGTCTTTAATGGCATGGTATACAATGGATCTTTTAGATCATGTCTACAAGGAAATGAGTTCAATTCTCTTAGGTGAATCCAGCTAATCAATCAGTTTGAGTGACTTTTTTTCTAAATGTCTGACTAAATCATTTAAAAATCATTTTGATGTTTCTTATTCTAAAGTTTGTATTGATTAATTTATGAAGGACTTTTTTTTTCTTTTGCTTGTCTTTAAAGTTCTTTAATAATGTCATTTTCATTTTATTTCCTTTTGTGGGCACAGATAAGGGGCTGGGGTATTTAGATAACCAGTGGCCTTTTCCTTCCATATCTTTCACTGTTTCATTATTAAAAATGGCCAAATAGACAACTGTAGTTATAATGCTTTTCTCCTCAAATGTTTTTTCTCCTTGGGTCAGAAATACACATGACTGAGGAAACAGTTTGGATAAAAATACTTGTGACTACATAAAGAGGCAAAGAAAGAAACAGCTTGGTTACTAAGTAGGCATTACAAGAAGAATGAATTTGATTTTGTTAAACTTGTTAGCCGGTACTAAAATTACAGTTAGTCTTAAATACAAATTAAATAAAGTACAAAAAATAGAGACAATAATACCAAAAGTCTGAGGTGTAAGAAAATGTTACAACTAATTGGCTAATAATAATCATAATAGTAACAATACTGATGATGATGTTGTCGATGATGATGATAATTTTCTGGGTTAGGCACAGGTAATTCTACATACTTTAAATTGACCAATTTCACATAAATGTCACAAAGCGTCAATTCCTCTGGTAAGTTCATATCTTGATTTTATAGATAAGGAATATGAGGCTCATGGAGGTTAAAGGATTCACCAGGGGTGCCTGGGTGGCTCAGCAGTTGGGCATCTGCCTTCAGCTCAGGGCATGGTCCTGGAATCCTGGGATAGAGTCCCACATGGGGCTCCCTGCATGGAGCCTCCCTCTCCCTCTGCCTGTGTCTCTGCCTCTCTGTGTCTTTCATGAATAAATAAATAAAATTTAAAAATAAATAAACTTCCTTTATATATATATGTATATGTGTATATATATATATATATATATATATATATATATATATATAGAGAGAGAGAGAGAGAGAGAGAGAGAGAGATTCACCTAAGAACACATAGTTTAAGGAATCAGGATTCAAACTCAGTATGATTACAAAGCTTCAAAAAAGATCTTAAATGGTGAGGCATGGCCTTCTTGGCCCTTTGCTGTATTCTATAAATGCAGAATGCAAATGAAAACACTGGAGCTCTAACTGCCATCTTGGACCATGAAGTAATTTTAAGCATGGGAACCAGGATGATAGAACCATAAGGTAGACAGAGCCTACCTCTGTGGCCTGTGCTTGACTATTTTTAAACAAATAATCTCTGGACATTTCTCATATGTTTAAGCCACTGTGATTTCCAGTTACTTATAGCCAAACCTAGGTGCTATAATTATGATTACAAATGTGTAACTGCAGTACTGATCATGGCTAAATCACTTGACTTGTTTGATTTTCTTTAATACTGCCTAATCTCTTACCTTGTTAAACTGAGACTGAAGCCTTGGGCCTTGGGCCTTGAGCCCAAGGATCTTAGGAAAGGGCTGTAACCTGGGTTTAATGTCTCATGTGAACTCCAGGGGATCAAGTGCCAAAAGTCCCAAACCAGAATTTCCATTTATGTGGGCTACTTAAAGAAATGAATCAAAGACTTCAGAACAAAGGGATTTTAGATATGAGGGGTATGTCAGTGAATTATAGATTCAGAGGCAGCAAAAAAAAAAGCTGTATATGGATGAATTTCATGAGTCAGAAATCAGATACTTGGAATGTTTTGTATACATGGCAACATTGTGGTCATAAGGAGAAAAATTTATAAAAAGAGGATAAAACCAAACCCAATGAGGGTACTGATGGTATTTGCTGTACCTAACAAAAGCTTGTTGTATGAATCAAAGACAGAAGGAAATGTGAAAGAAATTTTTTCATGTAAATCCATACATAAATATCCAGGTAGGTTTTTTTTTTTTCTAGAATTATTCAAACAAAATCATAATGGGTTCTTTAGGCTGAAGTTCTGTGTTTTAAAAAGTATTATTCTGAACATTGTTTATATATAAATAAGGAAATTTCTGATCCCCTCTCTCCTATAGTTCATTGTTATCTTGTAAATATTAAATACATCATACATATTTTTGACTGGTTGATTTTATATTTGACCTAGTCATTTCTTCATCTACCATATTTAAAGGTACTTTTTTTTTCTCTTTATGCCTTCATTCTTAATGGCAAAAAGATATCCATTCGACACAGCCAAATCATGGAATAGCACTTGTCTGGGATGAAAGGCTAGCCAGTAGTATTTATCGTATTCACAATGCCATGTTCCCCATGGGATCTCAGATCATTAACATTATTAAAATGTACTCAAATGTTTTTGATTCTATATGGCCTCAAATTCTTTCACATACCATGACTATTTTAAATTATTTTATTATCAGGTCAACTTTTTTCTTCCCCTTCAGATCCCTTCTTCCCTTTCAGATCCTTCCCCTTCAATCCCAAAGCACACGAAAAGAAAGCACAAATGAGATTCCCAAAACCTATCTTTGTCTATTCAAGTTTTTTACTGTGTCTCTTTACCAGGAGCTTTGAACTCTGAATCTATGAAAAGTGGTTGAAGAAAATATATTTAATACAGAAAAGATAAAATTTGACTCAATGTCATCAATACTTAGGGAACACAGGCAGGAAGCATCCACAAGTGGGTAGGCTAGAGAATACAGAAAAATGGTTTAAAATTGAGACAAACTGAACAGCCTATTTCCCCATTGAAATGGTCTTCACTTCCTGTAGTTTCTGACTTTATGGGATTGTGAGATCAGTAGCATTGAAATATCTCATGTTTCAAGAGGAAGCAGAAATCTAGATTATCCTATAAAATGTTAATATTTTAAAGGGCACAACATAGCACCATAACTAGGAAGAGTATGGGCCCTAAAGCCATTTTTCCTGGGTTTGAATCTCAGTTCCACTACTGACTTGCTGTCTGTGCCTCAGTTTTCTCATTGTCAAAAGGGGATGATAATAGAATAATGAAACTCTATTTCATAAGGCTACTATGAGTAGCAAATTAGTATTTCTAAAACATTTAAAAAATTAATGACACATAGAGGGTCCTATAACATGATAGCTAAATTAAAATAATCAACTTTAAAACACAGAGTAGGAATATCATTGTGTAAGCCAAAGTATAACTGTGAATTTCGTTCAGGGTGCATGATATGACTTTTGAACCCCTGATTTAGGGAACATGAGAACAAACTTGGTAACTAGGGAGGAAAAAGAGTAATCTTATTTTATGTGGCATTCAAATGGGATAGAACTGAGATCAGTAAGTGCAAGTCAGAGGAAAGTCTGGTTTGAGTCAAGATAAAAGCTACTTTCTTCCAATTAGATATGTCTAACAGTAGAAGGAACTGCCTAAAAAACTAGTGAGTTCTCCATCATTTAATGTGATTCAAGCAGAAACTATAAGATAGATTATCTTTTGGAGATATAATAGAGAATTTCTGCAGAATTTGGAAAAATGAACTCTAAAATACTGTCCAACTCCAAAGTCATGAATCTTATATGACAAATATCAGAGACCCCTGGCCAACAGAACATGTAACAACTTTCTAGGGCCACTGCTGAACCCATCAATAATCCACAAGCAGTGGTAAGTTACATCAGTGATCAGGGAGGCAGAGAAAAGAGAAGTAGCAACAGATGAGTGCAGGGGTTTGTGAGGACACAACAAAGACCTGCTACAGGGTGTTCATATCCATAGTCCCAGCCAGATGCTCGTAACCAGGTACAGGGTCAGGTAAGGGGAGAGTAGTATGATATTACTAGAAGAGCTGCCTGCCAAATAATGCCACCCACCTCCTTCTGTCCTTCTCTTTAGCTACTACTTATGTGATAGCTGTGGTCCTGTAGCACCTTGAAGAGGCTGCTTGGCTTCTGACAATGATAAATATTTTCCCTCAAGCAGAAATTGATGGTGGGCAAATGGAAGGTAGATTGGGGTGATGGAGAATTGACAGAATGCCACCAAGACGAATGGTCAACCACAATTTTGCCAAGGGCAAGCACTCCATCATGTCTTCATTACGGATTGAAGGAATCCATTTGTAGAAACACTCCCCCCACCCTTTTCCTCCACACACTCAGAAACCCTATACTAGAGACAGAGTTTTTTTATTTATATATAATTTTCATGGTTTACTTTAGCAAGACCAAATAGCCTTCTCCAAATAGCCTTCTCCAACTTTGTGGACATTAAAAAGGAAGTGGTTTTTTAAAGTCAATTAATTTGCTCTTACTGATATGTGTGATGTTTTTTAAATTAATGCTTTAATTTAAGGTAAATTTTTTGAGAGTTTCCCAAAGGTTGAAGTTTTAAAGAAGATTACATCGCAACCCTAGTGGATTTCATTAAATGTGTATATACATACATCTTCAGAGAGTATTTCTTTTTATTTACCTGCCATAGCATCTGTCTGATAATTTTATAGAATTTCTTATTCTAAAACAATACTTAAAAATTTTCTAAATGCTACAGAATCTTAGATCTTGGAGAATTTTATTATTTTTAAGATTTTATGTTTATTTATTTATTTATTTATTTATTTATTTATTTATTTATTTAATAGAGAGAGAGCTTGCACACTCTAGTGGGCACAGGGGCAGAGGAGTAGGGAGAGGGACAAGCAGATGTAGGGCTCAATTTCACCATCCAGAGATCATGACCTGAGTTGAAATCAAGAGATCAAGAGTTGAGTACTTAGTCAACTGAGCCACCCAGATACCCCCTAGAATTTGGAGAATTTTAAAGACCCAGCCCATGTTTGAAGATAAAGAAAGTGAAAGGCAGAGAAGCTAGACCAAACTAGTAGGTCTAGTAAATGACAACAGCAATAATTTAACCCTACATTTCCTGACTCTCAAATATAGTATTCTTTCTATGCCACAGTAACAACAAAAATGTCTTTAATGACACAGATATTAGCTGAGTTTCTAGTAGCAAATGCAACATTAAATTCAGTGTTAGGGACACAGTAGAGTAGTTAGCTACCTGCCCTTGAAGTATGCCCCAGCTCAAAGGTGAAACAGTAGCTTTCAAAGTCATCAGTGAAACAAAGAGTGGTCATCACAGTCTGTTGAATAGACAGGGATTCTAGGATGGGCTGGGTTCAAATTTCTGAGTGGTGAGGGTCAAACAATTAAGCAATCCAAGAAGAGAGAACAGAGTTATTAGGAACCTTTCACCTTCCCTTCACTTAACAAGTATGTAACAGCCTTTGTACTCTGACTCTTCAGACATCCAACAACTATGGCTTCTGTACTTGCTCTGTCCCAGGCACTCAGGGTCAATGCAAGGGGCGGGGGGGGGGGGGGTATGGAGAACAAGGACAAATAGGTCTCTGTTGTTACAGACCTTACTTTATTGGGGAAGGAAGTGAGACAACTGACATGTAAATAATTAAGCAAGAAAAAAATAATAGCGATGAGAATTGTGCAGAAAACATACAGATGCAGTGATGTAATAGAGAATGTCTGGATGGCTACATTATTTTGATAATTGTGAAAATAAGTAGAGGAGACCTCATTCAGAATGCAGTAGGGAAGCCCCAAAAGGGGAGCTCTCATGTACATTTCCCTCTGAAGCCTACATAACCAGCAGGAAGAAGAAAGATAATTGTTGTGACAAAAGAGTGCACTTTTCACACAGGATTTCTCTCTCGCCCTTAAGAAAAGTTAGGAAGAGCCCTTCCTGCATCAGCCACAATGCACTAACCACCGCCTGCAGCCGATGGGAAACTACAACAACCTCAAACTCTTATTCTTCTCCAATAAACTCTCATTTAGAACCACCCTCCTCAATTTCTTCCTAAAACCTAATAAATGCTGACCCCTTTGTCTCTTCAGACTTGCCTATGGTTCAGCATAGCTTGCTTGTCCCAAATTGCAATTCCCCTGCTATTCCAGAGTAAATTAATTTTTTTTTATAAATTAATTTTTATTGGTGTTCAATTTACCAACATACAGAATAACACCCAGTGCTCATCCCGTCAAGTGTACCCCTCAGTGCCCGTCACCCATTCACCCCCACCCCCCGCCCTCCTCCCCCTCCACCACCCCTAGTTCATTTCCCAGAGTTAGAAGTCTTTATGTTCTGTCTCCCTTTCTGATATTTCTCACACATTTCTTCTCCCTTCCCTTATATTCCCTTTCACTATTATTCATATTCCCCAAATGAATGAGAACATACACTGTTTGTCCTTCTCCGGTTACTGTGGCCAAGTTCAAAAAGGGTGTTGCCTGAGTTCTCCTCCGGGATTTTGATGGAATCTTGTCTCACATTTAGATCTTTCATCTATTTTGAGTTTATCTTTGTGTATGGTGCAAGAGAGTGGTCCAGTTTCATTCTTCTGCATGTGGATGTCCAATTTTCCCAGCACCATTTATTGAAGAGAGTGTCTTTCTTCCAGTGGATCGTCTTTCCTCCTTTATCGTATATTAGTTGACCATAAAGTTCAGGGTCCACTTCTGGGTTCTCTATTCTGTTCCATTTATCTATATGTCTGTTTTTGTGCCAGTACCACACTGTCTTGATGAACACAGCTTTGTAGTACAACCTGAAATCTGGCATTGTGATGCCCCCAGATATGGTTTTCTTTTTTAAAATTCCCCTGGCTGTTTGGGGTCTTTTCTGATTCCACACAAATCTTAAAATAATTTGTTCTAAGTCTCTGAAGAAAGTCCATGGTATTTTGATAGGAATTGCATTATACGTGTAAATTGCCCTGGGTAACATTGACATTTTCACAATATTAATTCTGCCAATCCATGAGCATGGAATATTTTTCCATCTCTTTGTGTCTTCCTCAATTTCTTTCAGAAGTGTTCTATGGTTTTTAAGGGAATATTTTGAGAACCATTTGAATGGTAAATGGTTCTCCAACCTTTTATTTTCAGGTTGTAGGTGTCCTTCTGTCTAAAATGAGTCTCTTGTAGACAGCAAATAGATGGGTCCTGTTTTTTTATCCAGTCTGAAACCCTGCGCCTTTTGATGGGGTCATTAAGCCCATTCACGTTCAGAGTTACTATTGACAGATATGAGTTTAGTGTCATCATGATATCTATTTAGTCCTTGTTTTTGTGGATTGTTCCACTGAACTTCTTCTTAAAGGGGAGTTTTAAGAGTCCCCCTTAAAATTTCTTGCAGAGCTGGTTTGGAGGTCACATATTCTTTCAGTTCCTGCCTGTCTTGGAAGCTCTTTATCTCTCTTTCCATTTTGAATGAGAGCCTTGCTGGATAAAGTATTCTTGGTTGCATGTTCTTCTCATTTAGGACCCTGAATATATCCTGCCAGCCCTTTCTGGCCTGCCAGGTCTCTGTGGAGAGGTCTGCTGTTACCCTAATATTCCTCCCCATGAAAGTCAGGGACTTCTTGTCTCTTGCTGCTTTAAGGATCTTCTCTTTATCTTTGGAATTTGCAAGCTTCACTATTAGATGTCGAGGTGTTGAACGGTTTTTATTGATTTTAGGGGGGGATCTCTCTATTTCCTGGATCTGAATGCCTGTTTCCCTTCCCAGATTGGGAAAGTTTTCAGCTAGGATTTGTTCAAATACATATTCTGGCCCTCTGTCCCTTTCGGCGCCCTCGGGAACCCCAATTAAACGTAGGTTTTTCTTCCTTAGAGTGTCATTTATTTGCCTTAATCTGTCTTCATGGTCCCTTAATTGATTGTCTCTTTTTTCCTCAGTTTCCCTCTTTGCCATTAACTTGTCTTCTATGTCACTCACTCGTTCTTCCACCTCGTTAACCCTCGTCGTTAGGACTTCTAGTTTGGATTGCATCTCATTCAATTGATTTTTAATTTCTGCCTGATTGGATCTAAATTCTGCAGTCATGAAGTCTCCTGAGGCCTTAATGCTTTTTTCTAGAGCCACCAGTAGCTGTAGAATAGTGCTTCTGAATTGGCTTTCTGACATTGAAGTGTAATCCAGATTTTGTAACTCTGTGGGAGAGAGGGCTGTTTCTGATTTTTTCTTTTGAAGTGAGGTTTTCCTTCTAGTCATTTTGCTCAGTGCAGAGTGGCCAAAAACAAGTTGTATTGGAACACGGGGGAGTATCACTGGTCCCTCTAGCTGGTCTTCTGGGGGAGGGGCCTGCTGCGCTGATTTTCAGGTGTTAGCACTTGGGGGAGCTGCTCTGCCCCTGCCTGCTGCAGGGCTCAGCGGGGGTTGTTTACCCCGCCAGGCCCCAGGAGGAACAGCCCCAGTGGCTATGGCAGCTCTGGAAGCCTGGATTCAGCCTCCGGAGGAACTACGGGGCTCGGGGCTCTCGGTTCTCCGTCCGCAGGGCCTGGAGGCTCCGGGGCGGGGCCGCTGATCTGCTCAGCTCCGGGCAGGAGCGTCCTTGCTGTCCTGGGCCCTCCCGGCCTCTGCCTGTCCCGGGGGAGGCCGGATCCTGGGCTGTGTCCCGGCGCCCTGTGCTCCGGGGCCTGCGCTGTGGGATTCGCGCTCCCGCCCCGCAGCCCCCTCCGCGGAGCCGCCGCCCGAGCCCCTCCGAGCTGCTCCGGTCGGTCCCGCCGTGCGCGCTGCAGCCCTTAGGGAGCTCGGCGCACTCCCCTGCGCTCGCAGGTGTCTGTGAGTGTCCCCGGGAGCCCGAGGGCATCCCCGCCCTCCTGGGTCCTGCTCCAACTCCCTGCGAGCCCCTTTCCGCCCGCCCGGGAAGGTTGGTGCAGCTCCTGCTCCTCCGGGGGACGGGGCTCTCCTGTCCTGGGGACACTCGCCCCGGCCTCAGCCCGGCTCCTCGCGGGGCCCCTCCCCCTCGGAGGCCTTTTGTTCCTTTATTTCTTTTTCCCCGTCTTCCTACCTTGATAGAAGCGCGGACTCTTCTCACTGTAGCATTCCAGCTGGTCTCTCTTTACATCTCAGGCCGAATTCGTAAATTTTCAGGATGGTTTGAAGGTTATCTAGGTAATTTGGTGGGGACAGGCGATTTGGGGACCCTGCTCTTCCGCCATCTTGCCCCTCCCCCCAAATTAATTTTTTAACTTAAATAAAATTGCTCTTTGTTCTGTTTAAAGTTAAAATGGTCAAGAAAACTCAAACTGAGGAAATAATTTTTAGATTCAGAATCATAAGCCGTCATGAGAAATATTAAATTTAAAAAGTGGGGGCAGCCTGGGTGGCTCAGCAGTTTAGCGCTGCCTTTGGCCCAGGGAGTGATCCTGGAGTCCCGGGATTGAGTCCCGCATCAGGCTCCCTGCATGGAGCCTGCTTCTCCCTCTGCCTGTGTCTCTACCTCTCTCTCTCTCTCTCTCAAATAAATAAATAAGTAAATAAATAAATAAATAAAACCTTAAAAAAAAAAGCTGGTGGGGCTGAGGATAGTTGGCAGGAAGAAGGTAGAGGAACCTGAAGAAGCACAGGTAGTCAGGGAAGAGATTTTAAGATATTTTTTGAGCTAGGGTAAGGAGTTTGAATTTTGTTATAGATGTGTGGAGATAGTTTGTAAGCATTTGTATGTGGAGGGCTTTGGGGAGGAGTGGGCACCGTAGTGCATTAAGCAGGAGAGTGGCAAAATCTTTTTAAAGATCACTCTGGTATGTAGCAGTTGAAATGTTTGATGTAAATCTTGGAAGCCAGGAAAGCTGGTTAGATGTCCGGCTGTGGTCCAAGCAAAAGACAAGGGTGATTTGGTTTAGAGCAGTGGCTCTCAATGGGAAAGAGGGACATTTCCCCAGAGTACATTTGTAATGTCTGGAGACATTTTTGGTGGTCATGACTGGGAAAGGGGAGGTTGCTACTAGCATCTAGTGGGCAGAAGTCAAGGACATTGATAAACATCCTGCAGAGCACAGAACAGCCCCTGCAAAGAGAATTATCCAGGGTCAACAGAGACAACTTCATGGGTTACACCCTGTGCAATCTCATAGGTCCCCAAACACATTCAGGAGGTAGCCACACCAGATTTATTGCTCGCTGCCATGAAATTCTTAATAATCTTATCTTCGAATGCTTCATTTATGAATTAAGTCCTTTGGGACAATGAAGCATGCCTCTAAGGAGAGGAAATATATGCATTAAGCATGTCCTCCATCCTTGCTGGCCCACTGACACATAGGGTTTGCCATTCTTGATGAGCAACAGAGCTCTGGTGACCTGTGGAATTTCAGGAGACTCAAAGAGAATAAAAGATAACCATGTTATGTCTATTATTGAATAAGAAGAGCCTAAGAACCTCAGGTGACCACACTTTCTGTTTGAAATAGTTTCCAATGCACAAAGATGCAATGACTTCCTAAAGCAACACACATGACCAAGAAGTCGTATGTATGCTCTCTGACTCGTGTTACTGTATCATATTAGCTACCAACTTATTTGAAAATAATGGTATTTGAAGGACAGTGAAAAAAAAGACAACTCTTGTTTCCTTTTTCTTTCTCTTATTACTCAGAATGCATTGGGAATGTACACATGAGGAAGCAAAGTAAAACTAGTTGGGTATTGTGCAGCATTTCCACTGTTCTGGTAAAAATAAAATACATATGCATGCACAGGTTATAGAATTCTACTTGTGTAGTTTCCATGATTCTATGTATGAGTTAAATGCTCTCAAATTTACATTTAAAACTGGCATTGCACGATGTAAAAATGAATGGTAAAACTTATGCTAATAATTTAACCTTTTCTCTTTGCTAGAACAACATCAAATAGAAAAATAACACCATGACAAGAAAAGAGAGAAGCTGCAGAAGATAGGAAAAAGCTCTATGTTTTAGTGGCTTTAATGTCACATTTTCCTTGCATTTTGAATAAAGGACTTCATATTTTCATTTTGCACTGGGCTCTGTAAATTATGTAGCTGACTCTGGCTCCAAACATCAATAATGTCAAAGTTGAGAATTCCTGGCGTAGAGGATGTCAGGGAGGACGGAGAAAAGTGGACAGATA
The DNA here is from genome assembly GCF_905146905.1 of Nyctereutes procyonoides. Lineage (NCBI taxonomy): Eukaryota > Metazoa > Chordata > Mammalia > Carnivora > Canidae > Nyctereutes > Nyctereutes procyonoides. Next base: position 4,552,864 of record NW_026575030.1, on the reverse strand, counting down.
TAAGATTTGTTCTAGAGGCATAGTTAACTGGACTTTTTAATGAAAGCACTGTCAAGGAGGAGGGAGCAAGGGTAGCTAGTTTGGGGCTTGAGGAACAGGTAAAGTAGTGGAGAAATTATGTGATGACATATATTATCTAATTCAACCCTTATAAGAGTGACATGAAATATACATCATTTTCCTCATTTTATAAAAGAAGGTTAGAAGTGGTCATCCAAAATTGCAAACTAATAAAGGGCAGAGCCATAGTTCAAATCCAAAGACCTTGGAGTTCAACGAGAGCGTGTCCTGGCTACTTTGCCTCCCATAATTGGAAATTCGCAGGCTGAATGAGGCTCGCTTACAAGTTATGGAGCCTGTTGTGAATGGAAGTCTGTGGAACACAGCAAAGGACTTTATTCCTTGTCTGCTCTGATCTGTGGATTTCCCCGCACTGCTGGTGATGCCAATAATGAATATCCCTTTCACTGTGTCTTGTCAATTCATCCGTCTCCCAATATTGCATAATATCTTACAGGATAGTTACAGAAATTGAGAAATATGAGTGTATAAAAGAGAAAGTATTTGCTGTGCCTTTTCATTATATTATATTCTGTATTTTACATCATTCATATTTTTCTTTATAAACTCCTTGTCAAATATTTGAACAGTCATTTACTTTATCTGTAGTTTGCAAGAATACTGAATATAGTAACAAAACTCTAAAAAATGACCAAGACATTTCACTTTATAAAAATTCAAAGTATATAAATATATTGGAAGTTCTAAAAACTCATTCTAAAGTGTCATATTCCGCTACACATACAATGATACTCAGATTTATAGCTTTAAAGATGCCCTTGTCTGTTTCTTATTATATATACATATATTTGAAAGTAATTGATATTCTAATTAAAGTATCTCTTTAAATTATACATGCCTCCCTTCTACTAGTAACAATAAAACAGCATATGACATAGAAATGTGTTTATGCCAAGGATTTCAGTAATTCAACTGTGCAAAAATGAATGTTTCATTATTTAACTTATGCTAATTTCTTAACTGTCTCCACCTGTTTATTTAGATAACCATAGCCTGAATTTTTCTCTGAATATTTGGATCAAGTTCTGGTAAGCTGAACTGCCTTACTCCTTTTCTTCTTCTCCAAATTTGTTATTTCTCATCAAGCACACTGCTGAGAATTTGGGCTGAACTTATTAGTTTCTCAACAGAGCTTTCAGTGTCCCAGGAGGCAAAGTAAGATTTATTCCAAGTCAGAACCAAAATAAAGATATTAGTTTTAGTTCTGCAATAAGCTGCAGTAAGGAAAAAAAAAACAAACAACAACAACAAAAACCCTTAGCAGCTTGCATTATGGCACTCACTATGCTGTGCTATAATTTATTCATTTACATGTCTGCCCTCCCATTAGGCTGTGAGGTCTTTGTTAGTAGAAACCATTGTCTTTTTTTGTCTTGTTAGATCTCCTCTTCTATATAATGCCCTGCCCATTATAGGGGTTCAATAAATGTCTGATAAATTAATGAATATTGAAAAAAAGCATTATATGACTGGCACCAATAACCCCCAAACCTTTAATAGTTACTTCTGACTCCGGGTCATTGAGGTTAATATGAACTAAAGGCAAACTACAAAAATCCAAATTATATCATAGAGCCATACTTCCTAACAACATTTTCATGGAAAAAATGAGACCTAGCACCCAAATTGCAGACAAACTATGTGTTACTGGTATTTGTTGGTATTGTTGCTGTTGTTGTATGAAGATGTGACTTTGAGGACTGTTTGATCCAACATATTGGAATAGCCAAGAAACCACCAGCTCCCTCTCCAGTAGTACAAGGGAAAGTTTAATAATAGGTGTTCTGGATTCAAAGTGCCCAAGGTCAAAAGCCTTCTTCTCAATTTGTAAGCTGTGTGGCAGTGGGACAAATTAATAATATTAAGCTTCAATTTCCTTACCTATAGAATATAGGTAATAACAGAATATATATCACAGAGGTGTTGGGCCTTCCAAAATTCAGAAAGAAGTGCTGAGTACAGTTCCAGGCACATACCAAGAGCTTAGTGATTGTTAGCTTTTATTAGTTTCACATAATAGATAACCTTTGGGCCTTTCTAGGTTCAAAGTAAACTCTATTTCCATTATTAGATCTTTCTTAGAATCCTTCCAGGCACTTTAATTTCTCCCTTTCCTGATGTGTACAGCACATTTTGATTGGAAAATGATTTGGGGCATTTAGAAATTTTACAACACCTTGAATTTCTTTGTAATTACTTTATGGGCATAAGTCTTATTTCCCCAATATTACTTGCCTATTATAAGGATTTATGGAGTGTTTTGTTTTGTTTTCTGAATAGACTCATGGCAGCAACTTCTCCAAAATAGGGCAAAATCCAGGTAAGGCAAGGTCCAAATATGAAAAGCTAGAGGGTAAATATTTACCTTCTCATAGGGAGCATTGATAACTGTAACTAGGAATGTGATATGTACATCATCTTCCATAAGGCAATAAATTAAAAACAAAGAAAAGTAGTGAGTGCTGTTTTAACTTGAAAAAGAAAAAAGAAGGAAGCAAGAAAAAAGGGGAGGGGAGAGGAAAAAAAAAGAGAAAGGAGGGGAAATGAGTGGGAAAATTTAGAGAGGGAGACAAACCATGAGAGATTCCTAACTCTGGGAAATGAACAAAGGGTTGCGGAAGGGGAGGTGGGTGGGTGTGGTTGGGGTGATTGGGTGAAGGGCACTGAGGAGAGCACTTGATGGGATGAGCACTGGGTGTTATACTATATGCTGGCAAATCGAACTTCAATAAAAACAAAAACAAAATGAAAAAAAAGAGAAAGGAAAAGAAAAAAAAAGAAAAGAGCAATGACACAGCTGACATTTGGTTCTCTTTGATCTTATAAGAATATTGCCTGTGTCCTTTAGGGGTTCACATTAATTTAATCAGCGAGTGCTACAACAAACCCAACTAAGATGTGCTAAATGTTTTATTTTCATCAGGGCTTTATGTTGATTAAAGATCCTGATGGATATCATATAATAAGAAGAAATGTATTTATTTTTTTAATGATTTCATGTATTTATTTGAGAGAGAAAGCACAAGCAGGGGGAGAGGCAGAGGGAGAAGCAAACTCCCCACTGAGCAGGAAGCCAGATGTAGGGCCGCAATCCCAGGACCCTGGGATCATGACCTGAGCCAAAGGCAGACGATTAACCAACTGAGTCACCCAGGAGCCCTGAGGAAATGTATTTAAAACAGGCATTTATCTGTTGATAAAATGAATTTTGTATTAGTTCCATGAGCTAATACAGATGTTTCAGTATCCCTAAATCCTATATTTACCTAACCACTGAAGCCCATTTTTAGCAAAAATGGAAACTCATGTTCTGTTATGACAATTAAAACCTCATATTTTCTTGAGATTCTGTAACAATCACCCCAGAGAGGTATCTTCACCTTTAAATGTCTCCTCAGTCTATTGTATATTCCAGCCAAGGATTCCCCTTCCACTTTTCAGCTATCTATACCTTCTATTGCCCAAACAATAGACCATCTATTCTCCTTTATGAAATATTTTATTACTATAAGGAGTAAAAATTTCAAACTACATACTGCCATTCTCATCCCTATATGGAATCACTGTTGTGTGTTTTGCAGTAAAATAGGAAATATAATTCATTGAATGTTTACTCTGGATCAAGTATGCATGCAGTGTTTTTCATGCATTATGCCATTTGCTTCTCACCAAAGAATTTATGAGAAGGAGGGATTATTATTATAATCATTTTACTAAAAAGAAAACTGAGGCCTTGAGAAGTTTAAGGTAAAAATTAGTTAATACAAAAATGGATATTGAAATAAAGTTAATGATTATGTTATATTTCTACTGGGAAGAACAAAAATAATGGGTTCAGGGTGACAATGTTCTTCAATGAGAACCATGTCCAAGATTAGAGGAAGAGCCAAGAAAGCTACATGTTTGAGAGAAGCTTCATTTAGATTCTTACACACATTGGGAATGAATTTTATTCTGACTTTTCTTGTACAATTGTGACTTTCTACTGTCTCTTTCCCTATGGTTAAAAATCTTCAAAGAGCTGTGTTTGTTCTTCAGATGAGTTATGAAAAGTTGTAAAAGACCACATTGCCCTCTGCAGTTAGACAAAAGCCCAGGGCTTGCTCTCTAAAGGCCATAGGTGAAGGTAAAGTGGAGTCTGGTCAGTCAGCTTCTAATGTCCATAGAACAAAGTCCTCTAAGGGGGCAGAGACGGTAGCTCTGGAGGTGATCTAGGGACCACCTGGAACCCTGCAAGTACTCCTGAATGTGAAAAACCAGCAGAAAGTCCTTGAGTTTCCACCTTCCCTCACCATCTCCCTCCCTAATTCCCACTACCCATCTCCCCTAGTTAGAGTTAGGCTCCCATATTATTATACACTTATTTCATCTTTATACTTTTCACACAACAGGCGATAACAGCCCACATATTAGTCAGTGATATGGCCTGAATTGTGTCCTCCAAAAATACGTATGTTGATGTTGTAACCCTAATACCTCAGAATGCAACTGTATATAGAAAGAGGGTCTTTAAATAGGTAATTAAGTTACAATGAGTTCATTAGTTTGGTCCTGAATCTGAAGTCCTCATTAAAAAAAAAAAAGAAAGAAAGAAAGAAAAAGAAAGAAAGAAAGAAAGAAAGAAAGAAAGAAAGAAAGAAAGAAAGAAGGAAATCTGGACATAGATACAAAAGAAAGACAATGTGAAAACATAGCCATAAGACGACTAATCTACAAATCAAGAAGAGAAATCTCACTCAGAATATCCCAACACTGCTGACACCTTAATTTTGGGCTTTTATCCTCTAGAATTCTGAGAAAATTAATTTGTATTGTTTAAACCTCACAGTCTATGGTACTTTATGGCAGCTTTAGCAAACTAACAGTCAGTCACCCTCACTGGATTTGGAGCACCTCCAGGGAAAGAGCTGTGGGTTTTATCTATAATTCACCTGCCAGCTAGTATAAGTTCTAGAAGGTGACTAATATGTATTTGTTGAATGAATGATTTAATAAATATCTATCATAGATATTACTGCATCTGCCTTCACCACTATCTGCTAGTGAACTTAGAGAAATAGCTGGTTAGTTATCAACCCTAGAATTTGGTGATTTCCTGCTTGTTTGCTTATTCTTTCATTTTTCCTTTTTTTAATTCCTTTCTTTTAGATGCAAAAATAAATTCCTAATCGGCAAAGATGGGACAAGGCTTGGATCACCAAGAACAACAACTTTCTGAGTTCATACTTGAAAGCTTTTCTGAATATGATTGTAGGGTCTTATATGAAAAGCAACTTGGAGTAGTCCCAAGGAAACTACAGAAAGCTGATGAACAATCTTGCTTTGGGTATGGAAATGCAACTTTAGAGTAAGAGGTGTAATGGAAGATCCAATTTATAGTAAACACTGATGTCTACATGCTGTCACGGTTAACTATAATCAATCACGTGATAATGAGTTTCCTTATGTGGTGCTCATTATGGGCCAGATACTCTGTGGAGTTTTATATTGGCTAACTCATTCATTCTCACCACCCCTAAAAAATTACAATCATTATTCCTATTTAATATTTCAAGGAGGGTACATAACTTGCCTAAGTACACATGGCTAGCAAAGAGAGAGGCCAGCATTATAACCCATGCATGTGGGCTCCAGAGCCACTACTTTCAAATGCTTTATCCCTGTGGCACATACTTTTGTTGCAGCTAGTCCTTCCAATTTGTAAAAAAAAAAATTTTCTTTACAAATATATATACATATATATATATATATATATATATATATATATAGTACCTTTTAGTCCAATAAAAGCCGAAACTCATTCCTTACTGCTTATTTCATAAATAAAGCACCATGATGCTCTCAGCCATCAGTTGATAATCCTTCCCAAGTAAAATAAAACTAACATCTAAATTCAATAAATATAACAGCAACTTTCATTGACTGAGTGCTTTCTATGGTGCAGACACTGAGCTCAATCTTTTCATAAACTTCCTTAACTCTCCCAGCCCTGTGAGGTAGGTATTCTTATTTTCCCATTTTGAAGCTGAGGAAACAGACTCAGATAGGCTGTCTAGGTTAACAAATTCCCACAGTTAACAAGTGTCAGAGCCAACCCTGGCTGACCCTAAAACTCATGATCATAATTACTGCTCAAGATTAATTTAACAAGTCTTTAGACTTCACATTCATCTTAAATCTTAGCTCAAGTGCCCCTGAAATTCCTATCAGATCTAGGTGTAAGGTTTTGTTTGTTTTTTTCCTGCTAGGGTGGGGGGGTCCATCTTCCAGATTTACCCTGGATCTTAGGACTCATCTCAATTTAATCTAGCAAAATCAATGTCCTGTCATTTGCTTGCCCATACTAGGTATGTGTCTTTGGCTTATTCCTTGTCCCTTCAAGTTGGTCTCATGATTCTCATGTGATAAACAGACCATTTCTGGCACTCTATCATGAACTGAATTGAAAGTGAAGGTGGTACAATGGGGAAAATAAAATCACCCTTGGAGGATTAAACTACAAATCAACACCTTATGGATGAGGTCAAAATCACCTTAAGATATAGTAGTTCTTTTAACAAAAACCTCTCAAAATACAATTATCTCAAGGCTGGCAATATTTAACTGTGACTACATCAAAAGATATATATATATATATATATATATATATATATATATATATATATTCAAGTGTCAGTCAGAAAAACAGATTGGTTGATAACAGAATATGGGAATAGCATGGGGCCAGAGACAAATCCATTCACTGTTCAAGCAGTTCCTGGGAGAAGGGATCCAAATCAAAGACTCAGCCTATATAGTTTTGCTGGCAAATAGTTCTTTAGATAAACACCTTAGGTCATAATTTCTTGAAGCTCTTGAATATTCAAATCATAATGAATTCACTTTGTGTTAACATCAAGCAACTTTGACCATAATTTGGCTTTAATGTACTGGGCCACCAGGAGAGAATATTGACTAGGTGATGTGACTATCACATTTCTCTGGTAGTAATCTATCTAACTAAAAATTAATACCTGGCCATTCTTGTTTTGAATATAATTTCATGAGAACTGTCTTAATTGGACTCAGTGTTCAGATCTAATCAAGTGTGAGATACTCCCAACAAGATTGAGTTTCTGAATCTGGGAGCTAAGGGTCACATGTGAAGCCTGGGATATCTGATCCAAAGGCCTTTACTGGTGACACCAAGACCTCATTTTCCTTTGGATAGCAACATCCTGCTATGCTTTTGGACTTCTTTAGAAGGGAAAAGACCAATCTGTCAGGCGAATCTTACTTCCTTCCACAACATAGTATAGGCATGAAAAATGGTTTCAGTTTAGCAAGCTGTAGCCTGGTGCATAATGAGACATATAGTCATAAATAAATATTCTCAAAGTTTGTGCAAGATCATATTAAGACAGATGCCAATGCTCATAATTGCAATACACTGCATATTACTGAAACTTTTCATAAAACCTAATGAGATTTTAACTTATAAGGAAAGAGGCATAAGGAAAGTTGTAGCAACATAATTGGATGACACTTTCTGCCCAGAGGGCAAAAGAAGCTAAAAAGCATAACTGGTATTTGTGTTCCTAAAAGGAAAGGATTTGGGAAGATGTTTAAAATCCAATAAGTCCAGTTTTGATTGCATTATCTTTTGAAAACTAGAATGAAAATCTTTGAACAAAGGGTTCCAGAAAGGGTAATTAAAAAGTTCCCACCACTCAAATCATATTGAATAAGATCATTCAAAAGGTGAGGCTCTTCTGTGCTGGAAATGAGAATCAGGAGTGAGCTAAAGAGACTCTCTAACCCAGATTTCGATGTGTCTGAGTTCCCCCCCAAGAATCTTCTTGTTTTAGAGGTGGCACAAGCCCTGGAAAAACAACTCACTTTGATTAAAGACAGAAGTAAACAAAGATCTTGAAGGAAGCAAAGAAATATAATGAGTCTTGTCTTTCATCTTCTGTACTTTATTCATTAATACAAACCACAAAATTCTTCATGGAAAGAAATTAGTTACATGTTGGGTCAAGGAGGGAACCAGTGACAATCTCCCCTAACCTAGAAAGGTGTTCAAAGTGAATATTTATAAACTAGTAAGGAATAAAGCCTGCATATGTGAATGTGATAATATTTGAACTGTTAATGAGCCTTTTAATACTCTTAGAGGAGTGTCCTGTCTCCACTTTTAACCACAGAGGTCAAGGGAAGGTTAGTGCAGCATATTTTCTCCTTTCCTTAGATCACAGGCTACTAAATTCTGTGAGATGAATTTACCACTTGTTCTATTCCTTGCATATATGACTAGAGTAGAGGCTTTACATTTTGCTTCTTGACTTCACCAGTTAGCTGTGTGACCCTGGGAAAGTTACTGAACGTCTCCAAACTTCAACTACCTTGACAATTAAATAGGCATAAAAATATTTACTTTTGAGAGGTAAATAAGATCAAGATTTTAAGGCTTCTAACACATTATCATTAAGATTCCATAAAGCTTCATATTTACTACTAACAATGTACATATCTTTCCACAGGCAACCTAAATATTGTAAATTATATAGCACCTCTCATATCACACTTTCCAAATAGGATTACTTTGCACAGAGTATATAGAACATATGGTATTTTTCACATGTATATTAACTTATTAGATAACAATACAAAAACACAAGTTCAGAGCCAGAATAAGAGCTCAATACACAGGTTTGTTTTTGTTTTTGTTTTTGTTTTCTCATTAGCTACTATATGCCCCAAAGGTGAGTAAAAATCTAGGATGAGATTAATAATCATTCTTTCTTTGCCATGATTTATAAGTGTGATTATGTTTTGAATAAATAAACAAACTTTTAAATAAAAGAATGTATTAGAATTGGGCAGGTGTCAAGATTGGCTTTATTCTGGTTAAGTTTTCCTAGTGGTTCAGAAAAGATTTTCAGAGTAATGAAGCAGAAATAGGTGTATCAGAAAGTTAATCTTCCTTCCTGTTTCCTCCCCATCATGCCTAAGACAACACCCAGCCAAATGGGATTGCTATTTGGAATAGAACGTGTCCCAGCATCTCCTCTCTCACTTGAATATTAATGTGAAATGATTAATGAACCTGTTGCCCAACATGTTAAATTAAATAACAGTGAAGAGATTAAGAATGTCTTTCCCATTATTGAGTGCTGCATTTTAAGTTCTAATGTGTAAAGTAGACCATTAGTTTTCAGTCAGGCTTTGTAATAGATTTATTTATGAATTTATCTCACCTTTTCTGTAAGCAACTCATGCAGCAAATATTTATTTTTTTCTTTCTACTTAAAGAATTGAAAGCTTGTTCCACCAGTAAATAATGCAGATCTCTGACTCTGAGATTTTTACATAACTGTCATTTTCAGACCAATTAGTATGGATAACTAAGGCACTCCTGACTTAATGCTTCACCTTACTTCTAAGACTCCTGCAGTGAAACTGTACTCTCTCAGGGTGTATATAAACCTAGAGGTCCTCAATATGAAAATATAATTGATAATCACAGTACAACTTTAATAGCAGCCGTCACTGTTTCCATAGAATCAGATAGTCGAGAACTTGTGCTTACAATTAGAATAGATATAAAAAGTGTCCATCTCCACTCCTCAAGCCTAGGATGATTTACTATTCTCTGCATATTTTCCTAGATTTTATTATTTCCTAGGATGACCTTTCACATTAGAAAGAAACCCTTTTATGAAAAAAGAAAACCCTTCTCACATCATTTCTTAGGATGACCAGTTGTCTCCCAAGAGAGAAATGTAAGAATTGTTTTGTGAAGATTGGGTCAAAAAGTTACCTACAGCAAAATGAATTTAAATAATTGCCATTTATTTTTCAACTGATGTTTATAATGAATCTAATAAAAATCAGATGTATTAGGCGTATTAAAGATTTCTCAATATATAGGAATGAAAGGATTCATAAATTAGATGAATAAACTACAAGAATGTGTGTGTGTGAGAGAGAGAGAGAAAAGACTAAGAGACAGAGAGACAAAGAAGATGAATAAGACACTTGCAATCTCATTTTCAGAAATTTTTAATTTTTTCCCCAGATAATAGATTTCAAATTAAGGACTAGGTATTTGCCACTCAAATAGGGCTTTTCAGAGCATTTTAGTTATTCGTTTACTTGACAAGTTACATGAGGTGCATGTCTTGACAAAACAGAATATTGTTACAACTCCTATTTATCTAAATTAATATGGGGTATTAGGGAAAATTAGTTTAAATGTATCCTCCTTTCATTCATCTAAGTAGTACTGGAGCCAAACAAGAGGACTTTCATAATCACTTCCTAGATGGGTCACTGTACAGCTGGAGAACATTACAGAGTATCTCTTTGAATTTAACTTTATTAATCACTTTGAAATTGTTCTGAGAGCTCTTTCTAGTGTTAACATTTTCATGTCAATCTCTGGAAATTTGCATTTGAAGTGTTAAAAGTAGAACAGGATGTGTCTATTCAGGTCCTAAGCTTGATTTTGGCCATTTTACTTTGGGAGTCCTATTGCCTAAACAAAGATGTCTAGTGATTTTATAATTTAGTTGCGTGATAGCAGTGGTTCATTCTTTACTTCTATACCCTAACTTGGTTAGGGTATAGAAGTTCTTGGTTCTAAAGAACTTGGTTCTAATAGTTCTTGGTTCTAAAGAACTACAGAGGAGAGGGAAGTCTGTTGTGTGGAACGTCCCCCATGACTACCTTTCTTCCACCTTTAACAACAAGCTAGAGCTAGAATTGCAGAAAGAGCTACAAGGTTCATAGGTGATACTGCACAGGCGTGCACACTACCATACAAATTGACTTCCAAACCTGATATTACTCTTTTCAGCAAACGGTTTCACAGGCCAAACAGCTCCTGTTGTTCTATGGGTGGTCAACTACATGCTCCCTGACTCCTCCCAAAGTTCCCTATCAATAAGTAAAGCAGCATGAGTGTAGGCTCCCTCTCCAGGAGCACAATCCATGGAATGCCTAGCTGTGATGTGTTCAAACACACTTGTCAGTGGGACTGAGTGCTTTCTCTCAATCTCCTCCTGTAAAATGGTGTTTCATGATTGGACCGTATGAGTTGTTAATGATGTCCCTACCCTCAATCTTGATGACTGTGGGGCTGCTAAGGAGGAGGTGTGGTTCTTTTGGGAAACACTATATTCCCCATGCTAATGCAGTAGCTGGATAAACACTCAAGAACTGTTTATGCATCATTGTGCTTATTTCAAATGTCACATTGGTAAAATAAATCTATACTACAAAAAAGTGAGAAATGTAGATTTTATTGGCTTCCATAGGAAAATAAGAGTTTATATCTCATGGGAATACTGCAAGCAACTTAATAAAACTCTCTATTAGACATTTCTGTTCTTTCTCTATATTTCTCTTTTAGCATCAGCTCTTTTGTTTTTAGTTCATTTTTTTCTAAAACAGTATTTCCAATATCCTCTATTATCTTAACATTTTAGCTCTGTCCTCAAATTGCTTGTCCCTTGAGCAGAATAAAAGTCCTTCAATTAACTGAACTGACATTCCCTAGAAGGCAGATATGCAACCAGCTGCATGATGCAAACATGACTTTGAGGCATTGAGCCCCACCCCAAGCAATTTATCAAATTACTCATCCACATCTTCCCCTAGTGTGCAAAGGACAGGCACAGAAATAACAAAGCCACAGTTGGGGGGCAGTGGTGAGGGGGCAGCTTTGCACTGCTAAGAAAAATAGTAATTTCTCCTTTTACTTCTAAATAAATAAATGGAAATACAAACATGGTATCTTCAACCATGGCTGTAACCTTCTAGTATCTAAAGAAGTAGTTGAACTTTGGCTGATTTTTGTCCTGTCTCAAATCACACAGTAGTGAAGACATTCTGTCTGTACTCATCAGGGTTAATTTGGGGAAGCAGAACTACCATGATTCTTATGAAATTATGAATTAGACCTTAGACAATTTGGAAGGAACTGGGGAGAAAAAGGCCAAGAAAGGGAGCAAAATCCTAACTATCCCATATGCTGGTTATCAGGTCAGAGCTGCAAACAAGATACATGTATGAATGCATGAAAGGGGATGATGAAAAAGTCTATGACAGGTTTGGGTGTTGTGGCTCTGAGTTTGCAGCCTTTTGGCCCTGAGATCAATAGCTGCTCATCAACATGGATGGGAATTGGGATGGAGAGCTGATGGTGAAGACAGGGAACCCACCAACACTATGCTGTCTGTCTCTCACTACCAGAGGACATGATGGCAGTTGCTTTACTTCACTTTCAATCAACTACAATCCTTGAAATAAAGGATCATACAGGAAAGGGATCTACAGAAATGTAATTCCCAGAATAATCAAGTTCACAAGTAGAACAACCCAGTACACTGTCCCATGAGGAACTGGATTCTAGTTAACCTGTTTCTTGGCATTTATCCAGAAAGCTGGTCACCTCTCTTAAGTTGGGTGTTGGTAGCCATCAAGGCACAGGATACCTGTTTCAAGGGGACACATGCAGCACTGAGAATGAGTCAACCCTGGGGGCAGCCCGGGGGGCTTAGCGGTTTAGCGCCACCTTCAGCACAGGGCGTGATCCTGGAGACCCGGTATCGAGACCCATGTCAGGCTCCCTACATGGAGCCTGCTTCTCCCTTTGCCTGTGTCTCCGCCTCTCTCTCTCTCTCTCTCTCTCTCTCTCTCTCTCTCTCTCTCTCTCTGTCTCTCATGAATAAATAAATAAAATCTGTAAAAAAAATAGTCAACCCTGAAAATTAAGACAGATATTTTGATTTCATTATGTTCTTTAGATGCCTGTGTATGGATGTGTGCATGCGTGCACAAACACTCATGCACATGCACACACATACACAGACACTCACTGGTAAACCTACCTGCTACAAATCCTACCACAGTCTTTGGCACATCTGAGGTGCTTAAATCATGTTTATTGAATAACTGAGGGAGCCACACAACAAACCTATAAAATAAAAATGGATCTTTTGGTCATAAAATGAAAACTCCTAATGTATAATACCACCTGACTGGGCTTCGAGCAGCTAGTAAAATGAGAAATTTGTTTATTATAAATAGTAAATAAACCTCACACATCATAGCCTGACTTTTGTCAAATATCACTGGTGCGTTGACACGGTGCTTGTTCAAATAATCTTCAACCTACATTTCTTCTCTTCTGTTTTCCCATCTTTCACATTTATTCCTGATATATTTTTCTCACCAGTTTTTATCTCATCTCCCTTTTGCTCATTTTTTTTGTCCTAACTTTGTCTGCTCTTCATGTAGCCTCTTTTTCCTTTTATCATGGCCCCCAAATCAAAGAACCATTTTAATTGGAATGTTTGATTTCACAGGAGAGAGAATCACAGTCCATCTGCCAAAAAGGGTTGTCAGCATCTGGTTCCCGGGTGTAAGATTTAGTTTTTTTTCCACTCTGCTAGCACACACATCGCCAATATTGTATCATACTGTTCTGACATTGGGGGGAAATAGCAAAATGCAATTGCAGCATCTTATGATGGAGAAAGAAATTCTTTTTATCTTACATGAGCTGTGAGTTCTTAGTCTTTTTTTTTTTTTCCACTTGGACAGTTGTATGTGATAGCTTTCCAGATGGAGTTGTATCTGCAGAGTTTTAAAAATCTATTTGGTTTTGCTTTTGTTCTCTCGGACTTTAAAATCTATGTTTGGTGCTGCTGTCTGTAATAATGCTATATTGAGAAGAGGAATTTTGATGTAAGTAATAAAATTCTGGATTTGTTTGTAGGCATTTTTTGTTTTAAAAAATAGCTAAAGATCATTGGGCTTGGAATAAGAATATGAATCAACCTTTGGTTTTGTGCTATATGCACTAAAACTATTTGAATTGATTGGTTTTAAAAATGATCACCTAGTTATTTTGATTATTTTGGTGGAGACACAATCTTTCTCCTTTTAGGATATTTTACTCTCAGGTAGAGGACACTCATTTTTAAGTGTTTTTTTCCTAAGCCCTATCTCTAAGTACCAAAGAGTAAACTATCCGGTCCCTTCAAAACAAACTACAAGTATCTAGTTCAAGCACTGTACATTATAGATGATGAAAATATGATCACAGAGAGGTGGTAATTAGGCATATTTCCCAGTGTTACTTAGCTATTTTGTGGAACAACTTACATTAGGAAAAATAAGAGCTGTATAAATCAGACACTGCTTAGTGAGGACTAACTTCTCAGACTATGGCCTGAACAAAGTCACCCAAGGACCACCTGCAGAAGCTGGTCAAATCAATCTTCTCGCTTGTTCACTCAACCTTATCTGGCACATGTGTTCCATGTGTTATGACTTAATATTGTTGATTGATTTGGCTCAAGAGTCTACTTGTTTAAATATTCACTGACTCTCTTTGATACTGGAGTGAAAAATAAATTAGGACCACTATAATGATAGTTTATGTATTTACTGGTAATAAAACTAATTTGATATTTTTGTGGTTGTTTGTTTTGTTTGGAAAACATAGTGATACTTTTCAGTTGGTTGAGAACCATATTCTTAACTTTTATGAGATTACTACTTCCCAGGGTTTGGCATAGTCTTGATGGTGTGGACTGACTCATAATAATCAAAGTTAGGTGCCTGTATCATGTGGGAGATGATAACCCATCATAACATTGAGTTCTGTAGCATCTACTGTTGCAGACTCTGGATTCCACATGAACACAGAGTTTGGCAATGGGAAGTGTGCCTAATGAAGGCTGGATGAGCCTACTCTCTGGCTCTGGCAGGTCTGTGGCTCCCTGCAACAAAGTTTCTAAGGAAATAATGGAGGTTAAGCCAGGGAAGCTCTTTGGACCTACATATTTTGCTTTTATAATAAAATATTTAGACTTAAACCATATATTCATAATAGAGAAAAGGTATGTTGTAGAGTTTGAAAGCATGGACTTCTGATTCAGGAGTATCTGGGTTTAAACCCTAGCTCCTCATGTGGAAACTTTTAAATAAATGAATTCATCAGGGAAAATGGAGAAAAAAAAAACTTTGTCTTAAGCTTATATAAAAGCTTAAGACATCCAGGAAGAATTTAGAGGTCAAATATCGATTGCCCCTGGGGAGGAGAATCCAGGGGCTCACAGACAGCATTGGGAGAAATACTTTTATCATATATTCTTTAATGTACTTTGAATATTGAATCATGAGAATGCATTACAATAAAAAAGTAAAAAAACAGGGCAAAATAAAGATGTAAGCTAAAGTGAAAAAAGGATGTAATATTCAATATAATAATGTCCACTAATTTCTGTCCCTGTTTCGTTATGCAGCCAAAGTTAAAGTTTGAAAATTTAATTTGTCTTGCTGAATTTCAGCTTTTCTTCATCAAAAAAAAAAAAAAAGAGTCCAAGATGTTAACAAATAAATATGTGCCATTAAGGTCAAATACTATGCTTATACAAAAACATCTTTACAAATTCTATCAAAAAGTCATATAAAATATAATTTTAAACAAAAGCATAAATTTTGAAAATAAAATTCTAGTTCTAGCACCAATCACTCTGTGGCCTTGGAAAATGTATTTATTCTTAATGCCCAATACCTCTATCTAAAAATGAGGCTATAGTATTTATTTTGTTGAGTTTTTTTTTCATCCTGATCAGTGTGCTCTTTAATCCTCATCATGTATTTCACCCAGCCCCCCACTTACCTTCCCTCTAGTAACCACCAGTAGAATTTTTGTGAAGATAAACATGGAATAAGGTAAGTACAGTCTCTAATGCAATGCTTAGCACATGCAAGTACTCAGTAAGTTAGTTAACCAGTAGTGATGTTATATTTAATATTATGATTTCATATTCGAGCAGGGAAAGTGGCCAAGATAGGGACAATCATAGAATCAATCATAAAACCACATATAACCTTAAAGAAATCAAAACCTAGAGAATGTGTGATTTTATTAACTCATGTAGTTAATTCCTGTAAGAGTTAAGATAAGTCTGATTTCCCAGTAAAAATCCAAGTTCTTTTGAATGAATCAATCTGTTACTTAATAGGTCTGCATAGACCCCTGTTCCCCAAAGTATCAACCAAGTTGCAGCAGCCAGGCATCATATAGAGACATATTAGAAATGCAGAATCTTGAGCCCATCCTAGACCTACTGAATTAGAAACTACATTTTAACAAGATCCCCAGATAATTGATGAAACATTAATGTTTTAGAAATCTAGGAATAAACTAAATCTAAAATTGTGATAATTATCAGCAAAACAATAAACTCGAGTAATTCAGGTAAAAATTGATAAGATTATGTGAAAACACCTAATAGAGAAGTGAAAAATGCCCAAAATCCCTTGTGAGGGAAAGATCCTAGATAGGTGGAGAGATGGATGGATGAACAGACAGACAGCAGACACAAAGACAGCCACAGTGAGACATATGCATATATTTTTTTTCTGTATTTTGTGGGAAAAGTATTGCACTAATTTTAGAAGATGTGAGTTCTATTTCAAATCAAATATAACATTATTGCTATATCTAAATCAAATAACTAGTTTGATTATTTCTTCCTTTGCACAATCGGTTGAAACAAATTGATCAGTTGTTAGAAAATAAATTTAAACCCACTTTCAATTAAGTAAAATATGAAATCTGGCAAAAATATGGTGTGGTCACAGGAACATTTAATAACCTACTGATCAATTAAATGATTAATTTCTCAACCAGTTATTTTGACACTGTGTAAACACAAGGTGAATATCAGATGCTCCTTCTGTTGAGATTTGTAACAAAGGATAATCTATACAGATAGACTCTATATGGGAACAAAGCAAAGGATCTGAATCACTCAGATATAATTCCCAGCTCTGCCTCTTAGTATACCCAGTTTCCTAAATTCCCTTGGAAAAGTTTCCATAACTCTTCAGGTGTAAAATGGAAATATTAAGAAAGCAGCTCACAGGCTTGTTTTGAGGACTAAGAACAGGCATAGAGTGCATTGTAAACATCATATGAGCGGTAGGTATAATAATAATTCTAATATTATTCTATGTCTTATTTAAACCTTAACAGAAACTCCACTCACAGTTGTAACACTCATAAAATAATCTGATCATTTTCAGAGTTTCAACGGAGAGTGCACATTTTAATTACTACTCTAAGTGAAGCACAAAGGATACTGCCATTTTTGCAAAGCTCTTTAAGTAAATGTTCATTGCGAACACAATTGACATACATTTTATTAGTAAACTATTGCATAGGAAATAGTGCAATCAACTTTGTTTGCTAGATCATGGTGAATTAATTCATAGACAAGCAAAATGCTCTAAAGTACCTTTTTAAAGAATAAAAGAGGAACAAAAAGTGAGGATACAAAGGGTACTTAAAATGTGTCATTATATCCTAGAATTTCAGGAATGGGGAATAGATTTAAAAAACTAAATAACAATATTAACTAAACCCCTATTTTTGCAGTTTCTTAAAAGTCATAAGACACATTTTTATAATTTTCCTCATTAAATTAAATTGTTACAGAGCTATGAGTTAGATATTTTTTATTCCCATTTTATACATGAGGAAATTGAGATGCAAAAGCCAAGTTACCTTCTCAGAGTCATGCATAAAATAAGCAGAAAGAGTTCACTACTCTGCACCTGCCTCACAAAAGTTCGGGAACCAGCTATCAATGTAGAATGGAATATCAATCTACTGAATGCTGATTTAAATAAGGACAACTGCTTCTTAGAGATTGTTCATCCATTTCATCTCTAAATTTCTTCATGGATTTATTTCAGTCAGGTATCTTACTTTTATTTTTTCTAACAGCTAACTTCTTCCAACCTGTGAGACTTCACAATGCGAGCATGACTAATACTTGTCCAAAATTCCCTCCTATGAAAGCCCAAGGAATATTTCCAGGGCCTGGGATGACTGTGAGGAGGTAGAGGAACTAAACTTCAGAGCATAGAGCCAACATCCAAAAAGGAAGGACAAGAAGTAGAAGAAAAACAGCTCAGTATAGAGTGTACTGAAGCATGTACCCAAGGAGGGTAGGCCAGTAGGTGCAGGCAATCTTACTTATCTTTAAATGATAAAAGTTCCCACTAATAGGTCAGGGATTCAAGAGACCAGCCAATAGGTTAGAAGATGGGAGGGCTCTGTAAAGGACAGTGTTATCCAAAAGCTTTTCTATTTTCTTTTCTATTCTATAACATCTTACACACACACACACACACACACACACACACACACCAAACCAAAACAAAACAGGGGCCTTTTTTCTAGATTACAGTATGGATAAGGATACAATATTTTTATATAGTGTATAAATGGATCTTTTATCAATCTAGAAGCACTACAGGATGAACTAGAAGCTAAATTCCTGTATACTAAAAATTAGGCAGGAAAAATTATAAGCTTTGGATTCAGAGGCACCTATCCTAGAATCCTGGTCCTCTCAATTTCTAGCTCTGGGTGATTTAAGACGGTTGCATCCCCTCTCAAATCCTCAAAGACTCTTTTCCTTTCAAAAATGAATAATAATATGTATCCAGAAAAAGTTTTGTAAGAATTAATTGCTATATTATATTTATTATAGTGGAAAGGTATGGGCACTGAAAGATACTAGTCACTACAGGACACCTGGGTGACTCAGTCGGTTGGGTGTTCAGCTCTTCTTGGTTTTGGTTCAGATGATGATCTTATGGGTCTTGATGTCATGCATCTTGAGACTGAGCCCCATGACAGGCTCCAAGCTCAGCAGAGAGCCTGCTCCAAAGATTCTCTCCCTCCAACCTTCCCCCATTCCCACCACCAGCCATGTGCACACCTCTTTCTCTCTCAAATACATAAATAAATCTTTAAAAGATAGTAGTCACTACTGCTGTATTATTATCATTGTCCAGTGAGTTTTATAGTTTGAAGTATAGAAAAGTGTACAAATCATATGTGTACAGCTAGAAGAGTTATCACACAGTGAACATATTGATATATCAAGAATGTAGATAAAGGAAGAATTAACTGTCTTGTACCTTCCCCATCAACTCAGATTAATCACAATTCTGACTTTTAATACTAGAGATTAGTTCTGCATGCTTCTTGAGATTCTTATAAATGTAGAATTTGTACAGCTGTCTTCTTTAGTACTTAACTTCTTCCACAAAATATTACATGTGTGAGATGTTATTGTATGTAGCAGTTCATTCCTTTTCATTGCATATAGTATTGTATTTGTAAAGATATTTATACTGTTGATGAGCATTTGAAATATTTCTAGTTTTTAGCTACTTACAAATAGTATTTCCTCAGAAAGTCTCTACTTAGCTCTGGTGACAATATTACACAGTTCTGTTCTATACAAACTTAGGATTGAAATTGCTGATCAAGAGAATGTGTGTATTTAATTTTAGGAAATGATACAGGGCAATTTCAAAGGGATTCTTCCCATTTACTCTCCCACTGACACCTAGTAAGAGTTTCTATTTCTCTGTGTCACAATCATAAACATGTGGTATTTTTAATTGTTTTAAGAAGTCAGTCATTTCTAGTGGATGTATAATGACATATCATGGAATTCTAATTTGCATTTCACTGATAACTAATAATGTTGAACTCTTTTTATATATTTATTTACCACTTCAGTATTTTCTTATATAAAGTTCTTATTGATGTATTCAACTCTTCCTATTTCTTGTCTTTTTGTTTTTTTCCTTTATCCTTCTGGTTCATTAAAAATTTTTATATATTCAGAATATAAATAATTTGCCACTTGAAGGAAAATATTAATAGTTTGTTCTGTGGCATTTCCTTTAGCCTCAGAGATGCCTAAAGATATGACCTTTGCCAAAATGCCTCACAACACTAACATTCAAGAAATTATCTGGGGTGTATTTATGTCAGATCTAAGATAACAGAACATCTCATCCAAGACTATATACTGAGACTAAGCCATTAAAAAACTAGAATTACCAAAAGAAAATTGCGTGGACTCATAAAATTTTAAAACTTCCTCTTATAAATTATTTCTATGATATAAGGTGCTGATTTTGGGGTGTGGCAGGAGTCCCTATTTGTCTCTAGTAAGCTGTGTGTGTTATCTGCATACTAGATAACAGGACAACCTTGGTATGTATATGAGAGAAGCACAACAGTACTTTGATATTTAGACAGCTTTAACATTGCACAGAGAAGAAAGTTGTGTTCATATATACGGGCTACAGATAGTTCAGGGAAGTTTCTAAGAGTACATTTTAATTTGGATAACATATATTATGACAGATTTCTAAAATGGATGTTTATTTTATGTTAGATGGTGTTCTCAATGAGGTCCTACAGTAGAGGGCCTGTGTTACTTCCATGTATTTTAAAATACTTTTTTAATATTTTTATTTATTTATTTTTTAAGAGATTTTATTTATTTATTCATGAGAGACAGGGAGAGAGAGAGAGGCAAAGACATGGGCAGAGGGAAAAGCAGGCTCCATGCAGGGAGCCTGATGTGGGACTCGATCCTGGGACTCCAGGACCATGCCCTGGGCCAAAGGCAGACGCTCAAACCACTCAGCCACCCAGGAATCCCTATTATTTTTTTTAAATCCTGTTCCTACCTCTCTCTTCTTTCTTCCTTGCTTCCTTCCTCTCTCCCTTCTATCTTTCCTTCCTTCCCTTCCTTTCCTTTTCCTTCTTTTCCCTTCCCTTCCTTTCCCTTCCCTTCCCTCCTCTTCCTTGTCCTATCTTCTCTCATCTTCTCCTTCTTTTCCTATCTCCTTCCCTTCTCATTTTCTCCCTGACATTTTCTCTTCTGGACTAAATTTCAAACTGGATCTATCTGGAATGGAAAGGGAGTTTGTTGTCTTGCATCTCAATCAGTACTTTTCATCTATTTGCTTTTCTGTGGACTCATTAAAGATTGTAGGTAGAAGAAGACCAATGATTTCACACAGGAAGTAATATGTCTTTTTAAAGATTTAATTTATTTATTTGAGAAAGAGAAAGGAGGGAGGGGCAGAGAGGGAGGATGAGGGACAAGCAAACTCCACGCTGAGCACAGAGCCTGATGCAGGGTTTGTGTCTGGATCTTAGGATGCTGAGATCATGACCTGAGCCAAAATTAAGAGTCAGACACTTAACTGACTGAGCCACCAGGTGCCCCCAGGAATATTTCTGGGTTTATTTATTTATTTATTTAGGCTTATCCTTCACCATTTGCAAACATTAACTCAAAATGGATTAAAAACCTGAATGTGAGACTTGAAACCATAAAACCTCTAGAAGAAACATAGACAATAAACTTGTTGACATAATTTTTTAATATCTGACACCAAAAGCAAAGGCAATGAAAGTACAAATAAACAAATGAGACTATGTCAAACTAAAAAGCTTCCTCACAGCAAAGGAAACCATCAAGAAAACAAAAAGGCAACCGATGGAATGAGAGAAGATAATTGTAGCCATATGTTTAATAAGAGGTTAATAGCCAGAATATACGAAAAACTCACATAACTCAATAGCAAAACTAAACTAAACAAATAAACAAACAAACAAAAAACCACTCCAATCAATCTGATTTTAAAAATGGTAAGAAGAAAAGCATGTTTCATCTAAAACTAGAACAAATAATCCTAATATTTTTATGGAACCACAAGAGACTCTGAACAGCTGAAGCAACCTTGAAAAAGAAAAGCAAAGTTGGAGGCATCACAATTCCAGACTTCAAATAATATTACAAAGTTGTAGTAATCAAAAGAGTATGGTACCAGCACAAAAACAAACACATAGATCAAAGGAACAGAACAGAAAACCGGAAATGAACCCACAACTATATGGTCAATTGACCTCTGACAAAGCAAGAAAGAATATCCAATGGGAAAAGTCTCTTCAAAAATGGTGTTGGAAAAATGGGATAGCAACATGCAATAGAATGAAATTGGATCACTTTCTTACACCATACACAAAAATAAATTCAAAATGGGTTAAATACTTAAATGTAAGACCTGAAACCATAAAAATCCTAGAAGAGGGTGCAGGCAGTAACATCTCTGACGTTGGCCATAGCAACTTTTTTCCAGATACATACTCAGGCAAAGGAAACAAAAGCAAAAAGAAACTATTGTGACTACATCAGAGTAAAGAACTTCTGCATGAAACAAAACAAAAGGAAACCTACAGAATGGAAAAGATATTTACAAATGACATATCTGATCAAGGTTGAGTATCCAAAATATATAAAGAACTTATAAAAATCAATATCCAAGGGTGCCTGGCTTGCTCAGTTATTAAATTATGCAACTCTTGATCTCTGAATCATGAGTTTGGTCTCTGCACTGGGCACAGACATTACTAAAACAAACAAACAAACAAACAAAAAACCTCAATACCCAAAAACAAATAATATAATTAAAAATGGGCAGATGATAAGAACAGACATTTTTCTGAAGACATCCAGATAGTCAACAGACATATGAAAAGATGTTCATAATCATTTATCATCAGAGAAATGCAAATCAAAACTATAATGCAATATCACCTCACACCCATCAGAATGGCTAAAATCGATGACACGAGAAAAAATAGGTGTTAGTGAGAATGAGAAAAAGGAGCCCTTGTGCACTGTTGGTAAGAATGCAAACTCTGGAAAACAGTTTGAAGCCTCCTCAAAAAGTTAAAAATGGAATTACTCTATGATCCAGCAATTGCACTATTGAGTATTTACCCAAAGAATACAAAATACTAATTCAAAGAGATACATGCACCCCTATGTTTATTGCAGCATTATTTACAATAGCCAAGATATGGAAACAGCCCAAGTGTCTACTGACTGATGATGAGTGGACAAAGAAATGTGGTGTTTATATGCAATGTAATGGAATATCATTCAGCCACAAAAAGGATTGAAATCTTGCCATTTGCAATGACATGGTGAGAGCTAGAGAGTATAATGCTAAGCAAAATAAGTAAAAAAAAAAAAAAAAGACAAATACCACACAGTTTCACTTATATGTGGAATTTAAGAAACAAAACAAATGAGCAAAGTAAAAAAGAGAAGGAAACACAAACCAAGAAATAGATGCTTAACTATAGAGAACAAACTGATGGTTACCGGAGGGGAAGTGAAGGGAATGAGTGAAATAGTTGATGGGGAAGCAGTACCTTTCTTGTGATGAGCACCAAGTGATGTATGGAAGTGTTAAATCACTTCATTGTTCAGCTGAAACTAATATAACACTGTATCTTAACTAATCAGAATTTAAATTGAATTTTTTAAATGGGCAGGAGATATGATTTTTCCAAGAAATTCAGATAGCCAACAGACACATGGAACAATGCTCAACATCACTAATCATCAGGGAAACAAATCAAAATCACAATGCAATATCACTTCATACCTATCAGAATGGCTATTATGAGAGATTTTTAAAAAAACAGTGTAGGTAAAAATGTAGAGAAAAGGAACCTCTCTGTACCATTGATGGGAATGTAAATTGGTGCAACCACCATGGAAGATATCATTGAAGTTCCTTAAAAAATTAAAACTAGAACTACCATACAATCTGGGTATTTATCTGAAGAAAACAAAAATACTAACTCAAAATGATATTGGCACCAAGTTTACGGCATCATTGTTTATATAGCCATAATATGGAAACAACTCAAATAACCATCAATGGATGATTGGATAACACATTCACACACACACACACACACAAAGGAACATTACTCCTATATAAAAAAGAATGAAATCTTTCCATTTGCAACAAAATGGATGGATACTAAGGACTTTACGCTAAGTGAAATAAGTTAGAGAAGGACAAATACCCTGTGATCTTACTTATATGTGGAGTCTGAAAACAATAAACAACAAGCTCATAGATGGAAAACAGATGGTGGTTGCCAGAGGTAAGGAGTGGGGGCAGGAAAAATGGATAAAGAAAGTCTAAAGGTCTAAACTTCCAGCTATAAAATAGTAAGTCATAGGGATAAAATGTACATCACGGTAACTATAGTTAATAATACTGTATTGCATCGTGGAAGTTGCTAAGAGAGTAGATCTTAAAAGTTCTTTTCATAAGAAAAAAACTTTTGTAACTATCCAACAGATGCTAACCAGATTTATTGTGGTGACTATTTCTCAATGTATACAAATACCGAGTCACTGTTGTACACATGAAACTAATACACTGTTATATGTCAATGATAGCTCAACAACAAAAAAGAAACAGAAAAAAAAGGATTCGCAGATTAAAACAAGGTTTATAAAAATGCACATGCACACAAATGCACAAATACTCTCCCACTGTGAAGTAATCAGATATCCACCCCCAAACTTCTACCTCCCAAATGAAATATGACAAAATATGAACGCTTCAATGACAAATTAGAGAGAATAAAATAAATGAAAGTGCCATATAGCTAATGCCCCGATCCTTAATTTTACTTTTATGCTACTAAACAGCAATATTCAAGAACCATCTCCTCCTAGTCTTTACAATTTCCATAACAAAGGAAAGTATAGATTTTTTTGAGGACTTCTTCAAGCTTTGTTTCTTTATCACTCAAGGTCATATCTGCCTTCCGACTATGGCACCTGTTCTTGTTCCTCTGAGATTGTAAAGTCTTCTTGAAGTTTTTGAGCATCAACAGGCCTCCCTGCCAGAGGTGTTTTATGTTTTCAATCAGTATTCATATAAATTGAATAGTCTTAGGCTTTTGAACATTGTAGATAGAAGACCTCTTTATCTGTGTTTCTTAAAAAATATTTAATGACAACAACAACAAAAGAAAGTACTTAATAACAATCGAGTTAAAGTGAAGATACAAACTCTAACATGCATTTTGTTTTAGACTTTAATTGGTAAAAACCAATTCTGAAGAAGGATAATAAGTGAAAAGCTAATATTGTTGACAACTTACTACGTGTCAAAATTGTTCTAAATGCTTTACAAGAACATCTCTTCTTAGACTCACAACAACTCTAGGAGTTAGGCAATATAAGAGACGAATGTGGATTGGATCTTGATTATGCCAATGTCCATCTGTGATCCCACACAAACCACTTAACCTCTCTGGGCCTTAGTTTTCCACTAAGTATTAGTCATCTCTTGCTGCATAACAAATGATTTCACAACCTAGGAACAACAGATACTAATTATTGTATAGAGTTTCCAGAGTCAGGAATCCAAAAGTGGCTTAGCTGTATGGTTCTGGCTCAGGCTCTCTAATGAGGTGACAATTGAGATATTGGCCAGGGCTGCAGACATCTTGAAGGTTGGACCTGGGCTGTGAAATCTACTCCATGCTATTCACATGGGTGTTGGAAGACTGCTCCAGTATTTCACAAGCTACTGTGGGGACCCCAGTTTCTCAACATATAGCCCTCTCCATAGAGCCCTCCTCATCAGGGCAGCTGGCTTTCTCCACAGTGAATGATTCCAGAGAGAGTGAAAAAGACAGAAGCCTTAGTGCCTTCTTATTAACTGGTCTCCAAAATTTCACTACTTCATTTCTCACTAGCTGTTTTTTATTGAAAGAAGTGAATCACTAAGTTCAGCCCTCACTTAAGGGGAGGGAAGTTAGGCCCTCCTCTTGAGGAGAGAAATATCCAAGAATTTGGAATGCAGAGATGGCTTTAAACTGTCATACCATCTATAAAAATTAATAGGGTGAGAGCCATGGGTCAATTTCACTAGGTCCTTAAAACCCCTGAAATTTTGCAAAAATGGGCTTCAAGTCTTCTTGAAGCTGACTAACCAACTATGCCCCTCTTTTAGTGCTGACTCAGAATGGTGGCCTTGTTGATGTATATATATCATATTGAAAGTCTTAGAACCAGCCTTACTTACCATAATTACTACTAGCAGTTATTGTAGTCAGGCTATTTCCTTGGCAGCTTGATACATTTTCATACATGTTTACATCCATGTAACTACAATGTAGATTAAGTTAGAGAACATCTCAATATTCCAGAAGGCTCTCAAACCCCTTACCAGATACCAGTGTCTTCCAAATATAGCCCCTAGCCTGATCTCTATTCTCATAGATTAGTTTTTAGACTTTAATTAAATAGAATCCTATCATGAATAAGTTTACTTATCAAACTTTTTTTTAACTCAATGCACCTTATTTTTAAGTGTAGTAGATGGTTATCCAGAGTCCAGTCAGAATTCCATGTATTCCAAATAGAGCTGTATAGGTGTTTGAAATTCTTATCACCAAAAATTTACTTAAGAGATGAGGTATACTTTGTGGAAGTAGCATATAGTAGCATACTTGGGAGTTAAAGTAAACTTCTGGATTTTTCTTCAGATAGAGAGGCTTTGTTTATATCAACTCATTAAATAAATATTTATCGTGTTCTTCTTAGATGCCAGGTATTGGAATACATGACTAGAATATAAACATCATTGGGCATAGCTTGTAATCAAAAGGAGCTCTAGTTTACAGATTCAGGAATGATTACAACACAAGTACTATCATGGAAGCAAGCAGATCAAGAATAGTTACCCTAGCTGTGTAGAAAGGTCAGAGAGGTAATGTTTGAAGTCTGCCCTGTAGACTTAGAAGGAATAACTAGGAGTTTGACATATATATTAGGGGTTATGCTAAAAGAAAGGATGCAATATCTATAAAAAATTAAGAAAAAAATGGGCATAACACATTTGAGAGATGGCGTGGTGAAGCAATGAGGCTAGAGAATGTGGCTGCAGAGGTGAGGGCTGTCCAGGCAGTGAACCTTGTGCAAGCCACAGTTATGAGCTTATATTTACTCTATGAGCCATCAAGAGCCTGAGATCCTGACCTGAGCCAAAACCAAGAGTCTGGTGCTTAACTGATTGCGCCACCCAAGCATCCCTTCTGGAACATTTTAAGAAAGAGGCAAGATCAGATTTGCATGAAAATAACTCTAGCAGCAATTTAAATAATGAGTTGGAAAAAAGGAGAAAATGGGAGGAGGGCCACAAAGGAGGTAAATTATGATATAAATGAGAGATAATGAGGACCTAGACCCTGTCCTGGGATGCATCTCAGAGAGGTCCCTGAAGTCAGCAACAGCAGGGCTCTTTCATCCTCCCTAGGAAAGGTTACAGGTATAACTCATACTCATGGAGGTTCTTTCCAGCCATCCTTGAATCCTGAGAGTGCCCAGGTATTCTAGAGGTCCCCAAATCTCCTGACACTATACAACATAAAATCGTATTAGTTGTAGGCATGTGTATTGTGGGGGCACGGGAATGTGTTTTTTTCTGAACTAAGGTTTTGTCTCACATAGTTTAAAGCCATTACATGAAAGGATCATTAATGCAGACTGAGTCAAAATATAGAATTACGTAACTGTGTAACTAACCTTGTTGTTAAATTGAGAAACTTAAGAGAAGGAACTTAATTTGTTTTAATTTAAACTCCTAAAATCTAGCACAGTGCCTGGCACATATTTGGTGCTCAATATGTTAAGTGCATAAAATTAGTAATCCAAACTAAAGAGCTCCTGTAGAATGGGGATGTCTTATGACTTATCGTGAGCAGGAAGTTCAAGTATAGATTTTAAAAATTTGGTACTTCATGATACAGAATAACTATTCAGTGCATGGCAGTTGTTAATTGTATTAGTTTTGCCCTCAGTAACACACGTAAACTCCCATCTAACAATATCTATAAGAAAACCGTTAAACCCTGAATAAGGATCTGAGTAATAATTTTCCAAGCATTGATTTTAAAAATGCTACAAATGATATGAGCCAAAAGTGTTGTCAGGAATAAATGTTAAAGAGAAAAGTTTTTGATTACTTTTAATTAGCTTTTGATCTCCCCTTTGCCGGCCTTTTATCCTCTCTATAATAAAAAAAAATAATGAGGGAAAAATGAGTAGAGGTGCTAAATCAAAATGAAACAGTTATATAAAATTCTGTCTAGAGAATACATTCCTATCACATAAACATTTTTTATTCTAAATATTATAAATGGTTTAAGTTCCTTCTGTACAAAAAAATTCTGAACAAAACAATCTGGAAGCTTTCCAAAGAAACTAAAAACATATGGAAAAAATACACTAACGTAACATGGCTGGTTATAGTGCAGGAAAAAAAATCCTTAAGACTAAATGCAATAAACAGTTATTGTGAAGTGTTTGGTGTGTGAGTCTTCTGGAGTTCTTATGGTACCTATAGAGAGAAGTGGATTCCATTCTCAAGTCTGGATGCAGAAATAGGGAAGAAGCAGCTTGGGAAACCTCCACAAAGATTGTACCCAAGTTCACTTGGCTCTAGTCTCTAGGATCTGTACTAAGATTTTACCAGCTTAAAACACACACACACACACACACACACACACACACACACACAAAATGAAATACACCTGGGAACAATGAGATGGCTACCTCTTAGGGCATGATAATAATGATTTTAAAAATGATTTGTGTCAAACAATGCAAACATTTTAAAAGAATTAGCAGTAGTTTATTTGCAATATTTATTATTCATATTGAGATACTATTCTATAAAAACAATTACTTTAATAGACTTTCAATTCATCTTTTATTTTTAGGTTTTAGGTTAGTTAATATCGACCTAATTTTTATCAAAAATATTAGGATACAGCAGTTCTCTGATTCCTTAAAAATAAAAGGTGTCTGGGATCAGGGTCAAGGATAGTAAGATAAAAATGGTGTGTTATCTAGATTATTTTGGGCAAGTTGAGATCACACAAAATGCTGTCCCTGAATTACCTCTTGGCTATTGATAACAGAAAAAAGATATATTGATTTGTGTTTTGATATCCATTTTTGTGTGGAACATGGATTTATAAGAAACTACTTTAAGCAAAAGGTGTTTATAAATCCCCCCTCCCTACACCCCATTTACAGAAAACCTAGCAGAGAACAGCTAAGAAAAGAGAAAAGAGATCCCAATGTGATTAGTTCAGAGAAGCTGGGGGCTCAGGCATCACTCAGCCGTGTGGAAATCAATCAATAGAAGCTTGGTAGTAATTTGATTTATTGAAGTTCGATCTGCCAACATATAGTATAACACCCAGTACTCATCCCGTCAAGTGTCCTCCTCAGTGCCCGTCACCCAGTCACCCCTACCCCCTGCCTGCCTCCCCTTCCACTACCCTTTGTTCATTGCCCAGAGTTGGAAGTCTCTCATGGTTTGTCTCTCTAATTTTTCCCACTCGATTCCTCTCCTTTCCCTTATAATCCCTTTCACTATTTCTCATTCCTCGTATAAGTGAAACCATATAATGTTTGTCCTTCTCCGATTGACTTACTTCACTCAGCATAACACCCTCCAGTTCTATCCACGTCAAAGAAAATAGTGGATATTCGTCCTTTCTGAAGGCTGAGTAATATTCCATTGTGTATATAGACCACATCTTCTTTATCCATTCATCTGTCAAAGGACATCATGGCTCTTTCTTTATTTTTAGGTTTTAGGTTAGTTAAAACCTATTGTTTGGCTACTGTGGACATTGCTGCTATAAATATTGGGGTGCAGGCGTCCCAGCATTTCACTGCATCTGTATCTTTGGGGGTAAATCTCTAGCAGTGCAATTGCTGTGTCATAGGGTAGCTCTAATTTTAACTCTTGGAGGAACCTCCACACAGTTTTCCAGAGTAGCTGTACCAGTTCACATTCCAACCTCTCTAACATTTGTTATTTCCTGTCTTGTTAATTTTCACCATTCTCACTGGTGTTAGGTGGTAGCTCATTTTGGTTTTGATTTGTATTTCCCTGATGGCAAGTGATACGGAGCATTTTCTCATGTGTTTGTTGGCCAAGTCTCTGTCTTCTTTGGAGAAATCTCTGTTCATGTCGTCTGCCTATTTCATGATTGGATTTTTTTTTTTTTGTTTCTTGGGTGTTGTTTAATAAGTTATTTATAGAATGTGGATACTAGCCCTTTATCTGATAGGTCATTTGCAAATATCTTCTCTCATTCTGTAAGTTGTCTTTTAGTCTTGTTGACTGCTTCTTTTGCTGTGCAGAAGCTTCTTATCTTGATTAAGTCCCAGTAGTTCATTTTTGCTTTTGTTTCCCTTCCCTTCATTGATGTATCTTGCAAGAAGTTGCTGTGGCCAAGTTCAAAAATGGTATTGCCTGTGTTCTCTTAGGATTTTGATGGAATCTTGTCTCACATTTAGATCTTTCATCCATTTTGAGTTTATCTTTGTGCATGGTGTAAGAGAATGATCCAGTTTCATTCTTCTGCATGTGGCTGTCCAATTTTCCCAGCATCATTTATTGAAGAGACTGTTGTTTTTCCAGTGGATTGTCTTTCCTTCTTTGTTGAATATTAGTTGACCATAGAGTTGAGGGCCCATTTCGGGGTTCTCTATTCTGTTGCATTGATCTATGTGTCTGTTTTTGTGCCAGGACCACACTGTCTTGATGATCACAGCTTTGTAATACAGCTTGAAATCTGGCATTGTGATGCCTTCGGCTCTGGTTTTCTTTTTAAATAATCCTCTGGCTATTTGGGGTCTTTTCTGATTCCAAACAAATCTTAAAATGATTTGTTCCAACTCTATAAAGAAAGTCCATGGTATTTTGATAGGGATTGCATTGAACGTGTAAGTTGCCCTGGGTAGCATAGACGTTTTCATAATATTTATTCTTCCAATCCATGAGTATGGAATGTTTTTCCATCTCTTTGTGTCTTCCTCAATTTCCTTCAAAAGTGTTCTGTAGTTTTTAGAAATCTACTATAGATTCTTTACCTTTTTGGTTAGGTTTATTCCTATGTATCTTATGCTTTTGGGTGCAATTGTGAATGGGATTGATTCCTTAATTTCTCTTTCTTCAGTCTCATTGTTAGTGTATAGAAATGCCATTGACTTCTGGGCATTGATTTTTGTATCCTGCCACACTGCTGAATTGCTCTATAAGTTCTAGCAATCTTGGGGTGGAGTCTTTGGGTTCTCTATATAGAGCATCACATCATATACGAAGAGGGAGAGTTTGGCTTCTTCTCTGCCAATTTTAATGCCTTTTATTTCTTTTTGCTGTCTGATTGCTGAGACTAGAACTTCTAGTACTATGTTGAATAACAGTGATGAGAGTGGACATCCCTGTCGTGTTCCTGATCTTAGGAGGAAAGGCTCTCAGCTTTTCCCCAGGGAGAATGATATTCACTATGGGCTTTTCATAGATGGCTTTTAAGACACATGTTCCCTCTATCTGTACACTCTAAAGAATTTTGATCAGGAATGGATGCTGTATTTTGTCAAATGCTTTCCCTGCATCTATTAAGAAGATCATATGGTTCTTGTTTTTCCTCTTGTTGATGTGATCTATCATGCTAATTGTTTTATGAGTGTTGAACCACCCTTGCATCCCGGGGATAAATCCCACTTGGTCATGGTGAATAATCTTAATATACTGTTGGATCCTATTGGCTAGTATCTTGTTGAGAATTTTTGCAGCCAAGACCAACTCCAGGGATATTGATCTATAATTCTCCTTTTTGGTGGGGTCTTTTGTTTTGGAAATCAAGGTAGTGCTGGCCTCATAAAACGAGTTTGGAAGTATTCTATCCCTTTCTATCCTTCAGAACAGCTTTAGTAGAATAAGTATTATTTCTTCTTTAAATGTTTGATAGAATTCCCCTGGGAATGGGCAGCCTGGGTGGCTCAGCAGTGTAGCACCTGGCTTCAGCCCAGGGCATGCTCCTAGAGACCTGGGATCAAGTCTAATGTCAGGCTCCCTGCATGGAGCCTGCTTCCCCCTCTGCCTGTGTCTCTGCCTCTCTCTCTCTCTCTCTCTCTCTCTCTCTCTCTCTCTCTCTGTATCTCTCTGTATCTCTCATGAATAAATAAAAAAATAAAATAAAATAAAATAAAATAAAATAAAATAAAATAAAATAAAATAAATAATTTCCCCAGGAAGCCATCTGATCCTGAATTTTTGTGTCTTGGAAAATTTTTGATGATTGCTTTCATTTCCTCATTGGTCATTGGCCTGTTCAGGTTTTCTATTTCTTCCTGTTCCAGTTTTGGTAACTTGTGGTTTTCCAGAAATGCATCCACTTCTTCTAGATTGCCTAATTTTCTGGCATATAGCTGCTCATAGTACGTTTTTAAAATCATTTGTATTTCCTTGGTATTAGTTGTGATTTCTCCTCTTCTATTCATGATTTTATTAATTTGAGTCTTTTTTCTTTTTAATAAGACTGGCTAGGGGTTTATCTTATTAATTTTTTCAAAGAATCAACTCCTGGTTTTGTTGATCTGTTCTACAGTTCTTCTGGTCTCTATTTCATTGAGTTCTGCTCGAATCTTTATTACCTCTCTTCTGCTTGGTGTAGGTTTTATTTGCTGTTTTTTTCTCCAATTCTTTTAGTTGTGAGGTTAGCTTGTATATTCTAGTTTTTTTCCAATTTTTTGAGGTAGGATGATGCATTTGCCTTTTAGGGCCGCTTTTGCTTTAGCCCAAAGGTTTTGAATAGTTGTAGCTTCATTTTCCCTATTTTCCATGAATTTTTTAAGTCTTCTCTAATTTCCTGGTTGACTCATTCATCTTTTAGCAGGATGCTTTTTAACCTCTAGGTGTTTGAGTTTCTTCCAAATTTCTTCTTGTGATTGAGTTCTAGTTTCAAAGCATTGTGGTCTAAAAATATGCAGGGGACAATCCCATCTTTTGGTATTTGTTGAGACCTGATTTGTGACCTAGTATACGGTCTATTCTGGAGAAAGTTCCATGTGTACCTGAGAAGAATGTGTATTCAGTTGTGTTTGGATGGAAAGTTCTGTATATATTTGTGAAATCTCTTTGGTCCAGTGCATCATTTAAGGCCCTTGTTTCTTTGGTGATGTTGTGCTTAGGAAATCTGTCATTTGCAGAAAGTGCTGTGTTGAAGTCTCCTACTATTAGTGTATTATTTAAGCATCTCTTTACTTTGGTTACTAATTGATTGATATACTTGGCAGCACCCACATTAAGGGCATAAATATTCATGATTGTTAGGTTTTCTTGTTGGATAGACACTTTAAGTATGATGTAGTGTCCCTCTTCATCTCTTACTACAGTCTTTGGGATAAACTTTAATTTATCTGATATAAGGATTGCTACCCCTCTTTCTTTTGAGAACCATTTGAATGGTAAATGGTTATCCAACCTTTCATTTTCAGGCTGTAGGTGTCCTTAGATCTAAAATGAGTCTCCTGTAGACAGCATATAGATGGATCTTGCTTTTTTATCCGGTCTGAAACCCTGTGTCTTTTGATGAGATCATTTAGCCCATTCACGTTCAGAGTTACTATTGAAAGAAATGAATTTAGTGTCATCATGATACCTATTCAGTCATCATGATACCTGTTTTTGTGGATTATTTCTTTGGGGGTCCTCTTTCTTTACAGGGTCCCCCTTAGTATTTCTTGCAGAGCTGGTTTGGTGGTCACATATTCTTTCAGTTTCTGCCTATCCTGGAAGCTCTTTATCTCTCCTTCTATTCTGAATGACAGCCTTGCTGGATAAAGTATTATTGGCTGCATGTTCTTCTCATTTAGGACCCTGAATATATCCTGCCAGCCCCTTCTGGCCTGCCAGGTCTCTGTGGAGAGGTCTCCAGTTAGTCTGATATTTCTCATCATATAAGTTAAGAATCTCTTGTTTCATGCTGTTTTAAGAATTTTCTCTTTATCTTTGAAATTTGGAAGTTTCACTATTAAATGTCAAGGTATTGAGTTTTCTTTATTGGTTTATGGGGGGGGGTCCCTCTCTATCTCTTGGATCTCAATGCCTGTTTCCTTCCCCAGATCAGGGAAGTTCTCAGTTATGATTTGTTCAAATATACCTTGCAGTCCTCTCTCTCTTTTTCAGTCTTTTCTGGAACTCCAATTATACATAAATTCTTCCTTCTCAAGCTATCATTTATTTCTCTAAGCCTTTCCTCATGGGTTCTTCATTTTCTCTTTTTTCCTCAGCTTCCTTCTTTACTGTCAATTTGTCTTCTATGTCATTCACTCTCTCTTCCACCTCATTAACCCTAGCAGTTAGGACATCCAGTTTGGATTGCATCTCATTTAATCTATTTTAATTTCAGCCTGATTAGATCTCAATTCTGCAGTAACGAAGTCTCAAGAGTCCTTTATACTTTTTTCCAGAGCCACTAGTAGCTTTATAATTATGTTCCTGAATTGATTTTCTGACATCATATTGAAATCCAAATTCTGTAACTCTGTGGCAGAGAGTAATGTTTCCGGTTCTTTCTTTTGTGGTGAATTCTTCCTTTTAGTTATTTTGTCCAGTGCAGAGTGGCTGTATGAGTGGGCTGAGCAAAAAATATCAACCACGACCTAAGTAAAATACACCCTAGATGCTTCCAAAGAGATCAGAGACCAGAAAATAAAAGAAAAAGAAGAGAACAAAATAAAACAAAGGAACACTAAAATGGAAAACAAATTTTAAAACAAAGTAGTCAAAATAAAAAGCCAAAACCACAAAGAAGAAGAAAAAGAAAAAAGGAAAAAAAAAACTAAAGAAAAGAGGAAAAAGAGAAAAAGAAAATAAGGGGGCAGGGGGATGGTGGTGGTGAAGAAGTGGTAGTAGAGAGAGAATGTAGTCTGCTTGAGGGGTCCTAGAGGGTGATTCTCTGAGTGTATTAAGTTCTGTATGTTAGAAGAAGCTCAATCCGAAATTTATATAAACCAGCAATACTTGTAGAAAGCCCCAACATTGACCACCAAGACATAAACAAGATAAAAAGACAGGGGCAGAATGGGAAGGAAGAGAGAATATAATCTCAGAATGAACCAGCACAGTGTTCCACTTGGTTCTGGGTGTACGTTGGTTGTGTTTTAGAAGGTATTAACTTCCAACACTATAAAACAAAACAAGACAGAAAAACAAAAAAACACAAAAGTAAAACCCATTATCTCGTATATCTGCCAAAATTAAATTGAATACATTGAAGGGAACCCAGAAGTGAAAAACATATCTAAGACATGCAATTGTAAATTTATGAAAGTCAAAAAGGAAAAAAAAAAAACTTGAAAATGGAGAGCTGGTAAAAGGTTGTTAAGGTGGGAAAAGAGGAAAAAATTGGAAATTTTTAGTCTTACATAAAAATGAGTCACAATGGAAAAAGGAAAAAGAAATAAGAAAAAAAAAAAAGTACCCTGTAGTTCTACATACTCTATTGCCTCGGTCCTGGAGCTTCCCAGCCTGCTGGGTCCGGAGCTCGCCCTTCCCCTGTCCTTCCAGCTGGTCTCCTGGGGGCGGGGCCTGCGGTGCTGCGTCTCAGGTGCGCGTCCCTGGGGGATGCCCCACCCCCGCCAGGTGCCCCCCAGGCCCGTGTTCCCCTGAGATCGCTCCCGGGAGCCCGAAGGCAGCAGGGCCCAGCCCCCTCCCCGGGTGCCCCGCCCGACCCCCGGCTTCCCCCGAGGCCCCGGGGTGCGCTCCAGCCCTGCCCCAGATGGGCTGCGGTGGGGGTGCGCTCTCCCCCGGCGCCCTCCTCTGCTCGTGACCCCGGGACCTGGGGGCTCCCCCGCCCTCCTGTCGGCCTGCCCGACCCCCTGCCGACGCCTTTCCCTCCGGGGAGAGGAGAGCGGGGTGGAAAGTTCCCGCTTCCCGGGGGCTGAGCCTTCCTGTCCCAGAGGCCTTGCTCCCCTACTTGATTCTTTATTTTTTTTCCACCTTCCTACCTTGTTAGAAGTGAAAACCCTTCTCTCTGTAGTGTTCCAGCTGTTCTCTCTTTAAATCTCAGGTCGAATACGTAGGTGTTCAGGATGATTTCAAAGTTATCCAGGTAGGCTGTGGGACCGGTGAGTTGAAGACCCTATTCCTCTGTCATCTTGCCCCTAAACTAACGTATCTTTGAGGATTTTCATTAGTAGGTGCTTTTGCTCTAAAAACTTTCAGATCTTTGAAGTGTTTCCCTCCTGAAACACAAAACTACTCAATTTTCCCCAAATCAAATTGAGACCTTCTGATAAGACTTGTGTAAGTCACTGTGGCATGGTTATATATCATAGTGACCTCATTTTCTTCAATTTCACATCAAGTTTCTCTTTGATGAAAAATCTTAGTGGTATCTATGTGACCCCATATATTTGAATCTCAAAAATTTGAAATGTCAAATAATGTTCCCTATTTATAGTCTTTGGGGCATTAAATTTCTGTATTTTTCATCTTCTGACACTCCCTTATTGTTATCTCCTCAAGGGAACTACAATCTTATTAGAACTCATTTTTTGTTGGACTTGGTTTATTTACTTTTTAAGTACTGTGTGCCCTGGATTATAGAAAGTATCTCTATAGAATGGTTTTAAATTTTCTTTGTTAGGATCCCAAGGGTTTCATGAATTTTGGATCCGTATCTATTGTGTTCTTGGCTCTTACTAATATGAAGTAAATCTAACCCGTTTTCATGCACAGCACCAGGCATTTAAATTTCTTGTGGGAAAATTTCTTCTCTACAATCAATGGGATAGAAAAATGGCAGTTTCTGTGTCATCTTCTATTTGTTAGCCAAGTTCATCTAGGGTCTATTATACGTACTTGGGCTATTCTTGAAAGGTCCCAAGTTGGGGCCAGTTCCCCAACACACATGGGTGCAGAGCCCTGTATTTTGAGCACCTTTGATTTTTAATATTTTAGACATAGAGGACTGTTTCTCAAGTCTGATACTTTCTGGCAGCGTAAGTGAAGCTAACTACCTTGACTTTGACTTTAAAACAACAATTTAATAACATGTATTTAAAACAACAACTATCAATTTTCTTCTCTTTGTCTTTAAATTCTTTCAGATGTTGTTGTTGTTATACTACTATCATAGCTAATGTTAGTGGACACATGCAATGTTAGTGTATTCTGTTTCCTGAGCCATGATTCACTGTTCTTTCCCTAACTATAGCACCAACCTACCATTTATTTGGTGCATTTAGCTAGTGAAACCAATGCCTTTACATAAAGAAGTGATTATTATAGCAGATCCATTAAAAGATAACTTTTATGAAGATGAACTTTTACCAAGACTATTAAAATCACACAATGTAAATAAAGGATTTTACTTTTGCAAAAGGCTATCCCTGGATACACTCACATAATACCTATTTTCTACAGATGAGCTGCTTCTTTGCTCATTAATTTATTAGCACAATCATTCTGGAAATATTCATCCATAACCTCAATTGTGTTAGGCACTATTGTAGGGGTTAGAAGTACAGAAATGAATAAGAGTATCTCCCTATTCTTAAGGAATTTACAAACTAAATTGCTGTAGAGTCAATGATCAAAAACCACAATTACTGTACTGGGAAGAGGAGATGGAAGTGCTCCAGGAAGTCAGGCATCACCCCATGGTTGGAACTGAAAGTAAATAACCGGGATGGGGCTGCAGGGTTTGGATGTGGGGAATATAGAGGTGGATAGTCCAGGCGTAAAACTATGAGGGAATCTGTAGATAACAGAACTGTTACAAATTGGCATGCAAGGAACAGAATTTGAGGCAAGGTCCAGCAAGACTCAAGGTACTGAAGGCAACTGAGGACCACACCATATTGAAGTTTAGTCAGCAAAGAGGGATAGGCCATGCTAATGAAAAAAAATTAAAAAAAAATAGGAAAGGAATTGTGCAATCAGACTTTGTATTTTAGAAAGACATTTTGGCTCCTATGACAGACCCAAATATCTGACCATATGAACAGGTGTCATCAGCCCTTTTCCACAGCTTGACCCCCATTAATAACAATTTGAAAACAACTTAGCCAGGAGTCAGCAGGGTGATCAATAGAGGTGTTTTTTTCTCCTTCATGTTTCTATGGACAACTCTGTAATTGTAGTCTACTGATACAGAATGTGGAGCTTGATTAAATTAGGGAGTATTCATGGAGTCTCAACTACAGTCAGGTTAATACCAGTGCAGAGTTGGATCCAGAAGAGTAAAACTTTGGCCATCTTTAATCCTCATCTTGAAACAGAAGAATCAGAATTTGAGTGTGGAATTTATATTTAGGAACCAATACAACTTAATTTTACCTATTTGGGTCTAAACTGTAGGAAAGAAGGATGGGACATGAGAAATGAATTATTTGTTTCTTAAAGGCCCATGTTTCAGACACTTGGTAATCCAACAGATCCTTACAGTCTTCTCCTGAGGTATTTATTGAGTAATTGATCAGCACTTTAAATTCATGAAAACAACTTGAATGTCATGGCTTGATATTTTGATTTCTCAATGTAATATGTCATAGGGATGAGACAACTTTAGAGAAACTGGGTTCTTAACCAGCCTCCATTCAAGGTAAACATATACTATCATAAACTATACTATATCAAACATATGCTATCAATTTTTTTCAAAATAATGATGGATTCTTATTAATACTTCATCAGAAACATTTATGTTTATATTATGCTGAAATTATTAGTAAAAAAACAGAGGTGAATGGCCTCCAGCTTAGTTATATTAGCACAGCCTGCCTGTTCCTTAAATTTGTCCTCAGGGAGATTGAATATATAAAAATATATTTGTGTGAGAAAGAAATATCTGCAGTGAGTCGGAAGGAAGATGTCATGATTTTAAAAAACAGAACAAAACAAAACAAAACAAAAAACAGTTTTCTCTCCAGGCTACTCATGGTGTATTCTTCAGAGTCTCAGCTAGGGAAATAAACAGGTTCAGATGGAGTTTGCCTCTTCAAACACCTTCAACTATTATACATTAGCCCTGCCACAAGAGAGAGTGAGAAATAAGAAAAGAAAACAGGCTTCCTGAAAAAGTGTCCATTTAGAAGTGATTGGCAATATTTCAATGGCTAGATTTTTCACACCTGTTGACAACCCAAAGCTATTGCTTCACACTTCTTGTAGATGTTAACCTGCAATGCTGCTGCAATTCATTTTGTGGTTCACATACCACCCAGCTGAGTGAGGCAATACTCTGGGGAAACCCACCAACATGAAAGTTGCTGAGAAATAACTAAAATGCTGTTAAAAATTGCTTAGATCTCAGGCCTGTTGTTGGTGGCCCTTTCTGCCTCACAGAGATATATTGGGTTGGATTAGTTATTCTAGTAGGAATCTTATTCTGGGAACTGTAAGAATTCCCAGCAATCTTCAACTCTCTTTGATTTTGTTTTAAATTAATAAACTTTATTGTTTAGAGCAGATTTAGTTTCACAGCAAACTTAAGTGGAAGACATAGACAGTTCTTGTATGCTCCCCACCCTCAAGCATGCACATTGAGTTATTTTGCAGTGTTTATCAATCATCTGATATCTGCTATTCCTGTTTTCCTCATGAGATTGTAAGGATCTTGATTAGGAAGATTACATCTCGACCTCTTAGTGTCCCACATCTGGGAGGAGTTTGATGCCCTTTGGTTGAGTGATCGAGATGCCAGGGCCTTGAAGAATCCTGATATAATGTCATGTAGAGATGCCTTATCACATGAGACAGCTTGATGTGGTGTGAATACATGGACTTCGGAATCAGACATAACCAAATGTGAATCCTGCCCCTTTACTTCATTAATGACTATTATTCTTCAAAATTTCGATTCTCATTAAAAGTAAGTAAAACACCACTCACTGCATTGCACAAATGTTGTAAGAGAATGTGTCTACAGAGAATGTGTGTGTAATATTTCCAGCAACGACTTTGGTAAATAACTTAGTGAACATGATCTTTCTCCTTTTATTCCATCCCACCCCTTGACTATTCTAATTTTATAGTAATTTTTCCCCTTGGAATTCAGATACTTTTTTTTTTGAATTCAGATACTTTTATCTTGCCTAAGTGTTCAATTTAAATGGGTAAATATATAAATTGATAACATTTTTCACTAAACCTAGAAGGAAAAAGAGGAAGATTGACGAAGAAGGATCACAGAGAAAGTAGAAATAGAACTATTTTAATTTTAGGCATTGAGAAATGTTCTGGAACACTCCCAAAGGCAGTTTTTAGGAGAATCATGTAGACCTCAGTAGTTTCATTATATTTCAACTTATGTACTGAGCACTGGGGACTTTGGCATGATTATGCAAATATATGCAAATCCAGTTATTCTGGTAGTCGCAAAAATGGAATCTTAACCTTATCAAGCACCTTGTGATATCCCACTAGCCTAGACTCAGATGTCAAAAATATCTTCAGTTTTCAGGTTATCAAATTCAGAAGGGCAAGATCTGACTTTTCATTTTGGCTCCTGTGTAAATTATTATCTAATCTTGGGAAAGGTATTCAGCCTTTGAGGAAGCTTTATCTTTTGAGTGTTAGTAACCAAGCTGCCTCTTTTACAGGGTTGTCCCATGGAACAGATGTAAAGCATACAAACACCACACAAAGATCATAATGTACAGTATCCTGGGGCAGTGGGCAACCTAAAGTCTGCTTTAGGTTATAGGGGTGTGCCCAACTTAAAAGTGAAGGAAAGATAAAATAGAGAAGAAATAGAGGACAAAAGGGGACTGAAGAAGGAATCAAAGCAATAGCCACTCTAATAAGAAGCCCAAGAGAAATGATTTTAGAGAACACACAGTGTAAACTAATCCCAATTAGATCACAGCGACTGAACAGAACTGTTTACACCAAAGACATATTTTACCCTGGTTTTTGATGAAAAGGAGATTGGGTAGTTTCATTGCGAAATTAGGTTTGCTTTTAAGAACAATAAATTTATGAAATAGGCTACAAACATGTCTTGGGAAGCCAGACAGTGTAATGGTGGCTGATTAAATACACTCAATGACTTACCATTGGAGACAATCTCCCTCAGCAGGGAAAGGAATAATGTTGCAGGAAAGACATTGAGGAGGCTGAAGGGATTGACGGGACCAGAATGATAAATGGGAAAGGAGGTTATATTACTTTTGAGAGCTAGAAAAACTGAGATTACAATAGCTGAAGAAAAGACATTGAAGAGCAGAGATATGATTGAAGCTTTTAAGATGTTAGAAAGGATAGTAAAGGTCAGTATAGATAAGCTTTACCAACAATAATGACAAACATTGAAATTTAAGGACACATTCTAAAAATAAGCAGTGGAGACGAGAAGATTACTTTTTTTGTTGTTCAGGAAAGCCCTGCATAGTCTGTCCACTCCTAAATTATCTTTATTTTGTTGAACAATCAGAGCACAGGAAGGCATGGAGTCAAAAACATTATGCATCATTGTAAGAAAAAGGACAGGGATTCAAACCAGAATTAAAATAGCAATTCATAAAATATCCCTGAGGCTGCATATTTATTTCTTCAGAGGAACAATGATAAAAACATGAGTAATATGCAGATTTACTTAAAAACCACATGGACATTGTTTCTCCAAAAAGGTTTTGTATTGGTTTTGGCCAAGAAATCACATGAATATTACCATCCTGGGATTACTTTTAAGTTCAGAGCCACACTAAGGGAATGGTGTAACTTAAAAGCACAAATATCGTGAGGGCATGTTTATGGCATGAGCTTCAAACAACTTTTTGTTTGCTTGTTCCCATCCTAGTCCAGACATTCTTCTTATCTCCCTGACAGTGGGCATATTTTTTTTCCAAATCTACTCTAATACTGAGGATATCACGTTTTCAGGGCCCTCTGTCTTCATACCAGTGTCTCATTTCCAGTGTCTCCTTTTTCTTGCTCTAGGCCTACTCAGCAGTCACTGTGTGCCTCAGGTTTTCAATTGTCTCTACTCCCCCCCCCCCCCCACTGGGGATTTTTCTAAATTTCTAGCAGTTTAGAACTGCATTTAAGGATGTCTGTGATATTTTATTCAGTATTTCTAGGGTTTTTTTTTTTTCTAGCAGTCTTCCACATTGCCTGGAAAATCAAGTTACTGAGCTTTTATGAATCTTCCAGCAAATAAAGAGCAAAATAAAATTGGTACTTTTACCTAATGACGTGAATTGATTAGCCATGGCAGAAAATCCACAAATGTCATTGTCCCAAATATGAGTCCCTAAGACATGAAAAAACATGTTCTTAAGTAGTCACTTCAGATATTTTCTTGAGGAAGGGAAGAACTCTATCTACATGTATCTGGATCTGTATGTGCTACTTTCTTGGGAAATTACCCTGCATCTTGACTGCTCTATTTCCACTTGTCCTGTAGGCTCACTCACTCCTCTCAGCCATCTAATTCCTGATTGATTCAGAAATTCTAAAGAATGTGGCCATAAATCAAATGCAGTATCTCCCTCTTCTTTTTTTAGATATTAAATTACTTGGATTTTTGTATAACAGGTGTATACGTATGATATGTTTAATGTGTACAAAATTAAGCAACATAAAAATAAAGTAAATTGCAATTAAAAAAAAAAAAGAATGTGGCCATGAAGAATTTCCTCTCAGCATCCCTTCCATGGGCATGCTACAAGCCTCCAGAACATCACTGGCAGAGTATCACTGGCTCTCGCCAGTCTAATCTGGTCATTAATGCCTTCTGGGAAAAAAGACCAAATGACATTCACACACAGGAAGATGTGATTGTCAAAGCTAACACAGTTTCTCATACTTCTGTCATCTCCACTCCTCCCAGAATAATACTTGAAGCTCAACTCCCACCACCTTCTAGCCACTCTATTACAGTTAGGGTATCCTAGTCTGCTTAACACAAGACAAACTTTTGTATGTAGTCATGACAATTGTTTAGGTGCTTCCTTCCATGCTCAAAAGTGAACTAGTAAGAAAAATAAATTATATGATCATCCTAATTCTAGTCCAGTTCATAAGCAAAGCCTGATAAATAAATTATTTAACTGTTTTTTTTCTCATCATTGAGTCAGTCTTAGTGTCAAGCCATACTCCTTTTAATTTGGTGCACCCCAACATGTGTGGAGGCCTTCTCTAATTCTAAGACTCCTTTACTGCCAGACAGAACCTCAACCTGAGGCACCACAATTCCCAGATTTCCATGTAGTCCTAATTCATAGTTTTTCTTGTCCATATTCATTTCAGTTCATAGGATTAAATTTTGACTTTGATTCTTAATTCCTTGGTAGATTTGTTAACTTATCTAATATTCTAATTTTTCTTCAATCCTGGAGGTTGACTATAAACCCTAGCTAGTACCTGTCTTTCTAGGAAAGACTTCAATCCATAACTTGTTGGCTCCATATGAAAAATATCAACTTATTATCCATCCCAGATTTTCACACTGAACCCCCATTTGAAATAAATGACTATCATTTGCTGAACCCAATGTCCTAGAAGCAGTCATTAACTGGATTATGTTCCAGGTAGTTTTGTAAAAGGGGGGTCTGTTTCAGACTACAAACTACCCCTAAACCTGGAAAAGTAACCTCAACGGATTGCCCATATTCCTTAGTATTACTTGGTGTCAGGTTTTTGGAAGGATGGTGGCTACTAAACTTACCTGGTCAAATGAACCAACTTGCCAAACAAAAGCTTGCCCAAATCTCAATAATACTTAGTTATCTGGATAACACACCCAAAAAACAGTTAAAAGGGGGCAAATATCAAAAGTATTATTTCATTATATAATTGTTTTTATTGCTTTTCCCTTCTTGGTATACAACAAGACATAGCTCAAATTCAGTGTGGTTTTAAGAAATGAAATATATACTTAAAACTAATTACTGAATCTCTACTGTGTAATTCTGGGCTAGGTTCAGTTTTGGATATAGGGATAAACATGGCACATAAACAATCCATGGCAACTTCCAGTCTGGTAGAGTCTTGTTAATTTAATATATATTTTTTCATTTGTAGGGCTGATTTTGTATGCCCATGCAGCAGATGCAGATATGGATAAAAAAAACTCCATCTGCCCAGGATTCTAGTCATAATTAAATGAGTCACTTACAAGGCTGAGGAAAAATCACAGGAAAATCACAAACTTGTCAAAGAAGCTGTTTAATAGTGCGACAATAAAATTCCTCTCCCTTATGTTGATTAGTGAGGGAAAAACAACCACAGAGCATAAATAGTCTGTGACTGCTGGCATCAAATACAGTTAAAGGATGAAAAACAATAGGCAACCTCTAACTAAACAGAGTGACAACTGCTCTTGAATAAATCTATTACATTAAACTGACGGTTTGGGATGATAGGATTTTAGAGGAGGTTTTTTTCTTCTTCTTCTTCTTCCCATTTGTTTCCCCATGTTCAATGGTGAAAAGGAAGTACATTTCTTAAGTTTTGGGGAGTTTGAATTCATTTCAAAATCTGAAATCTACTGAGCTAGCTTTAAAGGAGAGTAATAAAGAGCTTGGGGTCACAGAACCAGAAAATTCTGAATTTGATTCCCAGCACAGTGTTTCAAATAAAATAACCTGTCCAAGACAACTGGTTGAATATAATTCCTGTAGCCCCCTGAATGTGTACCTCTTCTTGAGCAGTGAGTTTTCTTGCTGTTCCCATTTTAGTGATAGTACTACTTCTTCCTTTCAAAAACTATTCTACTTTTCTCTTCTAGGGTATGCCAAACCAAGCCAGACCAAACCAAACAAAAAAATTCTCTCCATCCATTCAATCCATAACCACTTTTCAAGGGTGGGATCACAGGTTATATATGCTTTATTAATATTTTCAATGGATTTCATTAAAGCCAGTACTAGGTACTGACTTAGAAGAATATTGGTTTGTTGTTTAACAGGTTTATGTGAAGGCCTTAGAAGGATTTTCATAGTGGTAGAAATATTACTCTACTTCAGCTTTACATAAACTTGGAGAGAACTACCACATTTCCTAAAATGACATATAGACCAGCAGCTGTCTCTTGCATCTTTCATGCATAAAACTGCCCAGATTCTTTTTTACTATTGTGGGTTCTGAGTATACAAAGCTACTCAATAGCATTAAAGGTAATTCTTAAAATCTTATATCCTCTTCTAGTTTCCTAAATTGATTAGAATTTTTCATCTTTCCTTCTTAAATATTTGCCATAAACAAGGGCAAATTTCCCTTTTAATCTCACAGTTGAGAGGGGAGCAGAATATGTGACCCCAAAACATTCCACTTGGCCTATAGATTGGCCTATAG
Organism: Nyctereutes procyonoides; assembly: GCF_905146905.1. Taxonomy (NCBI): domain Eukaryota; kingdom Metazoa; phylum Chordata; class Mammalia; order Carnivora; family Canidae; genus Nyctereutes; species Nyctereutes procyonoides. The sequence continues at coordinate 4,507,888 of NW_026575030.1, read as the reverse complement.
ATTATTTTGAGCTAAAGGCAATCAAGGCCTAACAGACTCAGAAAGTTTTGTTGTTTTTTTGAACTTCTTTAACCACCTAAAATAATTTAGAGGGCCTGTACCAGGAAGAGAGCTAATACCAGAGATAAATTTTTATACTAGAAAAAAAAGCATCTGCATGAGATACAAACATTTGTTTATCAAATATTTGCTTTTCCCTTCTTACAATGACTTGTCTTTGTCCCTTTTGAAGCCTGAGAACCCTACCTCCTTCTCTTTAGCTCAGGATGGCATACAACTTAGTTAAAGCTTGACTATCATGAAGCCTAAAGTCTTTGGGGTCTCTGTATGTACAAAATTATTTTTTTGTTTCTTTTAGACTATCTTATACAAATTTAATTATTAGAACAGACCAAGACCTAGAAGGGAAAAGGGAAATGTTTTTCTCCCCTACATAGTCCTAAAATTGATGTTCTCTCAAGCTAGGTACAGAGAGAAGAAAACAAAAACTAGTAGGAAGAGAAGGGGCAATCTTTGGAACAAAACTGTAAAAGAACAGCAGAATAAAGTAGTTTGAGAAGAAAGTTTTTTTTTTAAATTTTATTTACTTATGATAGTCACAGAGAGAGAGAAGCAGAGACACAGGCAGAGGGAGAAGCAGGCTCCATGCACCGGGAGCCCGATGTGGGATTCGATCCCGGGTCTCCAGGATCGCGCCCTGGGCCAAAGGCAGGCGCCAAACTGCTGCGCCACCCAGGGATCCCGAGAAGAAAGTTAATAAGCATGAGAGTTGATAAGCGTAAGAATTTCTTTGAAAGCCATGAAAGGAAAATCTTTGGTTAATTAACAAAAATCCCTAAGTTCACAGATTTCATTTTCACCATTGTACTGTTTTCATTCCACATGAGCAGTAATTATTTTTCAAATGGCCTCATTATTATTATCTTAATATCTTTTATTGATGATCACTAATAGAATTTGATATAAGGAGTAACTCATGGAAATGGTATACGTGCTTAGCTCAATACATTCACTTAAATTCATACTACCTTCTATGGGATCTGTTGTAGACTTATCTGATTATCAATCTAGAAACTCTCTAAGGTCACAAAGAAGCAATTTTCCAACTTAAATCCATCTCTCTCACACTGTATTTTAATAGGATATATTTAATTACCATTTATCTAGATATTCCCCATGTGGCAATACAGATTATACAGTTTTGCCATCCCAGATATAATTGCTAGGATAAGGCAAGCAATGATTAAATTGCAGTGAAATGAAGTAATATCTCTGTTAATTATGAGGATGATTTTCAATAGTATACTTATTAGGATTCTGTTATTAGAATTGAGATCATGTTGAAGCATTAAAATATTTATCATTACATTGAAAAAAACACAAAATCCAATTCTAAAATATAATTAACATTAACAAAAATATTCTCAAAATATTTGTTAAACTATAAAACTGCATCTAAATGAGGAGACATAAGGAAAGGGCTAAGAATGTATAAGATAGGGCACAGTCAGCCCAAGCCCAGAGAGATGGGTATGGGGAGGGGGAAGCAATCCACACTGATGGGATATGACAGGTTCCAAGACCCAGAAGCAATTTGCTATGATCACATGCAAGGACACTCCATGATAACCCCTGAAATATACCTTTAGCATCTGCTGGGCTGACATAAGGCATAGTCTTGGGGAGAAACTGGAACTGCTTTCAGTAATTTTTAAAATCAGCTTTGTCACAAGAATTAAGTGAACTTTTAAAGTCCACTGTAGTATCTTGTGCCAAGGGCTATTATTGCTTACTACGTGTCCATGTGCTCCTCCAGTTTTCCTTGAAGTTCATGCCAATGAATTTGGAAGAAGTGGTGTGGCCCTTGAAAGTATTCCACGTGGTATTTCAGCTCTCATCTTAAGGATGGTAACCTTAAGGATACATTTTTGGATGGCATAGCCATAAGATAGAGGAGAGCTACTGGCTACTCACACTGGGCTTACATGAATAAGAAAATAGCATTTAATTTGTCATGCCAGTGATATTTGAGCATCTATTGATTGTCATAGCACTGCTAATTTTATAAATTAATACCATAGGTGGGCCGCTATTACATCCAAAGCCTGCAAATAGGTAGTATTGTTGACCAATGGGGGATGAAGAAACTGATATCAGAGGCTAGGAAAATAATGAGTATTTTATGGAATGATAACTATTGGTAAAATTGCCTCCTACAATAACATAAGCAGCAGATCATGTGAAAAATAAATATTAATTGCCATTGAGATTTAGGAGTCTGTTTGTTGCCACAGTACAAAGTAGCCTGATCTAACACATGGCTGCTTACTGCTCCAATATTGTGCCTACTTTTTTTTTTTTCAAGCTCTGCACTTCTTTGGACAGAAAAGAGACTTTCATTATACAAGCTAAGTTAAAGCATTTAATATTTCATATTGAAGTACTCATTATTGAAATGCACTCATGGGTTCACAAATATTTTTAAAATATGTGCTATCTTCAGGAATCTGCTAACTGCTGTTGGGATAAGATAAGAACCTTGCCTTCAAGGACAACTGGAGAATTATAACTATAATTGTGGATGAACTATAATGGAACGTACCACAAGTCACAAATAGAGCAGTGTCATGAGGTGCCATGGAAAGCAGAGAAGAACGCTTATTTCTAGGTGGGAGTCAGGAAATTCTTTTGGAGGGGAAGGAATATTTTAGGTTACCTTGGATGGGACTTTTAGAGATTTAAGGGAAAGTTAGGGGGGGATGGAAAGGAGGGCTTTGTTGGTAAGAATGAAGATATCACTACCCACAAGTACCCAAACCTACAATCTCTACAATCTACAATGATAGATCTTTTTGCTTTTTAATCCCGCAAAGGAGACCAAAGACAAAAGAAAATATAAGTACTAGTCACTCAATCAAAAGGGTTCTCTCAGTTATCAGGATTCAAAGTAAGAGACTTTCTGGTTATATACTTCATCAGACAACTGAGTAATAAGTAGATACAGTCTTTTTTTTTCTTTTTTCCTCTCTCCCTGATGGAATTGTAAATTCAGTGACAGGGGCCATATTTCTTTTCCTAGAGTTTAATAGCCTACTGGGGACATGAGAGGTATTTGTATTTGTCAGATTGACAAGGATTTTCACAAGTATTTCTAGAGTTTACTTTTATTCTTAATAAGTAAAATAAATCTGCTCCTAGCTCTGCTCACTAAGAGTAAATCTGCTCTTACTGACTAGGAAACAAGATTTTGACCTCACCTGGGAACATGCCTGAGTCCCTCCAGGACAGTTTGGATTACATAGATTTATGGAGCAAGAGACCAGCCTGTTGCTAAGAAAGCCCGAATATGCTGGCAGGAACCAAACAAATGAGTAAAAAAGCAAGCACATACTTATTTTGTCATTAATGTGATTTGGTTAGAAGGTAATGTGACAAAAAAAATCAGAAAAGGTATATGTATACGTGTACATACGTACATACGTGCATGTATTCATATACATCTCTTAGTGGCAGTTCTACAGACTCAGTCACTGTGCTTTCACAGATTGGCTTTGGGTCACTAATAAGGGAAAAGCATCACCATGTGTCACAGAAATGTTTTGCCTGTGGGCTTTCATTAGGGCAAACGAGGATTTGTGATTCTGAACACATCAATTCTTATCCTTTTGTCGCTTTGTCTATAGATACCGTTTTTTGAATATTTATTGTATGTCTTGCTTTAAGCTAAAGGTGTTATATGCAGCAGCTCATTTTATATATCACTCATAGGAGCATAATGAGATAAAGAACAGTGGTCACATTTGCTGGTAGGAAAACTAAGGACTAAGGAGATCACTGGCAGTGTAAGGAGGCAAACCTACAGCTGCCTGACTCTGGAGAGCATAACACAAGCAACCAAAAACCAGTGCCCAAAGTTATTATGTCACAATATATTCCATGATATTATATCCTCTCCACCTATATGTATGGAAGAGAAAGAACTATGCTCACTGCTTTCAAGCCTTCCTTATTTTATTTTTGTGTTGGGGGCCTTATGGCTAAATCAAAACAAAACATCTTTGTTATTCAGGAGAAAGAATTTAATGAAATAAAAGATTATCTACTGGGGTACCTGGGTGGCTCAGTCAGCTAAAGGCCTGCTTTTGGCTCAGGTCATGATCCCAGGACACTGGGTTTCAGCTCCTCACTGGGTTGAGCAGGGAGCCTGCTTCTCCCTCTGCCTCTGTCCCTCCCCCTGTTTGTTCTCTGCTGCTTTCTCTCAAAGAAATAAATAAAAGATAAAATATTTAAAAAACAAAAATAAATAAAATAAAATAAATAAAAATAAAAAACAAAAAATAAAAGGTTATTTACTGAGGAAAAGATCTACAGTGAAACCTGAGAAATGTCTAGATAATTTAATTGAAAGAAGTAAAAAATTGTGGGCAAGTGGTATATTTTTAAAACTTAATTAATTCCAATAATTTTTTGTAAACAACTTATTGCAAATGTTTAAACATAACAGTCACATCATAGATCATTTCTTCCACAAATTATATCTAAAATTTCTTTCAGTTGACTTAGTAAATCATGTAGCTAATATGTTGTTTTTACAAAATTTACAGAAAATTATGCCAAATGAATATGCCATAGAAAAATCCAGCTGGAGGAAAAAAAATGTCAAGATTTTCACTGACAAGTCCAAAAAATAGTCATCCTTGTTTCTACAGTATTGAATATGTGAATTTTAGTTATTTTGACCAGAAACACAATTAGAATATTATATTCCTTAAGATTATAAATCATAGTGTGTATGTGTATGAGTGTGTGTGCACACACATATATGTGTATGTACAATGTCCACCCCCTTTCCACAGGGTATGTGTTCCAAGACCCCTTAGATGCCTGAAACCACAGAGAGTACTGAACCCTATATATACTAGGTTATTTTCCCTATACATACCTACCTATGATAAAGCTTAATTTAAAAATTAGGTACAGTAAGGAATTAACAATAATAACAAATAATAAATTGAACAATTATAGCCATCCATATACTGTAATAAAAGGGGAATGTGATCAATCTCTGTCAAAATATCTTACTGTACTGTACTCATCCTTCTTTTTAAACTTTTTAAAAATATTTATTTATTTATTTATTTATTTGAGAGAGAACAAGGGGGAAGGGCAGGAGAGGGAGAGAGAGGATCCAAAGCTGACTCCCTGCTGAGTGTGCAGCCTGACAAGGGGCTCAGTCCCACAACCCTGAGATCATGACCTGAGCCAAAATCAAAAGTCCGTGGCTCAACTGACTGAACCACCCAAGTGCTCCTCATTCTTCTTTTTGTGAAGTTGTGAAATGATAACATGCCTTCTTGATGAGATGAAGTGAGGTGAATGACACAGGTGTAGTGACGTAGCATTAGGTTTACATTGACCTTCTGAGGATTCATCAAAAGGAGGAATATCTGCCCATGGCTAACCACTGCGAACTGAACTACTACAGAAAATGAAGCCTTATGTAAGGTGGCAGTTGGGGGAGGGACTATATATGTACACACAGTATATAAATTTTGTTTTCAAGGTTAACCACTTCCACGTGGCAATCATGGTTAGTCAAGTATAATAAATATTTAGATCACTTGAAATTTCCCAGAAACATGCTTAGGTAGCTTTAATTCATGTTATTTGTGTGTGTGTGTATGTGTGTGTGTGTTTTATTTGTTTGTTTGCTAGAGGTGTATAGACACAGCATTTCAGAACTGGGCTAGATTGCTCTGTTTATCCACTCATCTATCCATATATACATTGTATTGTAATTTTGATTTCAAATATTTGCTCAAGTTTCTAGATATCTCTATAAATAGGAAACAGTGATATTTGCCCATTTACCCTGTTATATATGAAGGTTGTACAAATTTGCTGAAAGATTTTATATCAACACTAAATAGTATTGCTCAGTTAAGGGTAAATTTATGGTGAAGATTGGCTATCTAAAACTAAGTCACTCTTGGGCAGAATCACAGACGAAAGGAAATGGTTCTTGTTATTATTGATTAGATTTCATTCACAAGTGGTAAACACTTGGAAATATATTTTCCAGCCTCTCTTTCCAGAACCTTCAGCAACAATAGGATGACGTGGTGTGGGTTTTTGTTGTTGCTGTTGTTGTTTTTCTTTTCTTTTCTTTCTTTTTTTTTTAGTTTTATTGTGAGCAAGATATGAGAGTTATGTTCTGCATTTATGTGACTTAATTTCAATTGTGAGATAAAAAGCTCTTTCAAAGTATTCTCCCATGAACTCCTTTTGGTGTTTCATAACCGAGGAATGACTCTGTTCTGGAAAGTCAGAAAAAAATGGGAAATAAATCATGGAAAGCACAGTTAAGCAAAAGATGTCAATCACTTAAATGTGTCCAAGTAAGGTTCTGAAACAATTTTAACTTGGAGAAGATAAGAATATGTTGCATATGAATATATGTTTAGAGAAAGAGGAGGAAGGGGGACAGAACAAAGGGCATCAAGATAACCTCTTATTTTTTGCCTTGGCCAAAGTCCTATGTATATTTAGAGATTTTTTTTTTTCCTCAAGAAAGATAAAGAGAAAAGCAAACCTTATCTGGACATGTAGCCAGTCTTTTTTTTTCTTTAGTCTTCTTGCTGATAAACTATTTGAAGTATCAATGTGATATTTTAGCTAAATTGTACTCCTCTGCAACTTAATTCCAATGCCATTAAATCAAATTTCGATCTCTCCTTTTGATGAGCTTAAGGTTTTGCAAATTATGTGCAGAATATCTAACTCTATACATCTAATTTCTCTTTTTCTCTCCTTTTCTGCAAATCCAGCTTTCCCAAATGATCTTTCATGTTAACACCCCATGGAACTGACAGTTTTTGCTAGAGACACTCAATGCCTGTAATTAAAACTTAGATAGATACCTCCTCTTTGCCACAAAAAATAAACATGGTCTCTGTAAATTGGGTCATTATTATGTGCCTTCCAAAGGCCTTTATTTCTGAGTTGGTCCCAGGTTATGAAACACCCGAAGCTAATTTTCAATTTGGTGGCTCTGTTCATAAATGTGAAATGTTGAACTGCTGGATATTTGACCTGTTTCTCATTCCAAAAATATATTACAAACATCCCCTATAGTGAAATATGGGACACAAGTACATGAACCTATTAGAAGGAGAACTATTTTTAAAGGTATATTCTACTGAAGAACTTTTAGTATAAAAAGTTGAGAAAGTGGAGACAATGGAGTGCTATGATGATAGCATTAGTACTTTCTTATTTCATCATTTCTTCTATCACATAAAATGTGCTTTTATCACCATATCATCTACTTTTTTAACAAAAGATTTCTGATGCCCTTGGAAAATAGAGCAAAAAAAAAAATCTCTGCATAATCTAGATTTTCCACTGTAGGTTGAAACTGAAACTTTTCATTTAAAGCTATGCAGATCACCTAACACTAAATAAAAGGCTTGAGGAATTTTTGTTGATTTTTTTTTAAATCATGAACTGACTATAAATTTAAAAGTGATTGGGGCACCTGGGTGGCTCCATCAGTGGAGCTTCTATCTCTTGGTTTTGGCTCAGGTCATAATTTTGGTGGTAGGATTGAGCCCTTGTCAGGCTCCATGTTGGGCTTTGTGCACAGCAGGGTGTGTTCATCCCTCTCTCTCTCTCTCTCTCTCTCTCTCACTGTGCCCCTTCCTGCTCTCTCTCCCTCTCTTTCAAACACATAAATAAATAAAACCTTTTTTTAAGTGACTAATCAGTCTAGTTAATGCAATCTAAAGAGTGAATGTAAAATTAGTTGCTTATCTAATTTAACAAGTTGTTTGAGTTTGCTTCTATGTTAATATAGCAAAAATAAGTCTCTAACAGGCCTAATAAAGAAACTATGTATAAATTTTTCTCTCCCTGTGGCAGAGATACTGAAAAAGATATCCATCAGCATGAAGAAATTGACAAAAGATAGAAGTAGTTTTATGGGGTACCTGGTTGGCTCAGTGGTTGAGCATCTGCCTTTTTTTTTAACTTATTTATTTATGATAGTCACAGAGAGAGAGAGAGAGAGAGAGAGAGAGAGAGAGAGAGAGAGAGGCAGAGAAACAGGCAGAGGGAGAAGCAGGCTCCATGCACCGGGAGCCCGATGTGGGATTCGATCCCGGGTCTCCAGGATCGCGCCCTGGGCCAAAGGCAGGCGCCAAACCGCTGCGACACCCAGGGATCCCCTGAGCATCTGCCTTTGGCTCAGATTGTGATCTCAGGGTCCTGGGATCTAGTCCTGAATCAGGCTCCCAGTAGGGAGCCTGCTTCTACCTCTGCCTCTGTCTCTGCCTCTCTCATAAATAAATAAATAAAATCTTTAAAAAAAAGATGGAAGTGGTTTTAACAAATAAAAGGTTATTAGATCTGCCTCAATTTCAAAGAATGAACTATATGCCAGGCATTATGTGTGCTGGGTATAACCAGAAGGGGAACAGGCATGTTTAAGTAAGTAAGTCACTGTAGCAAGTGGTATAGAAATAGGAAAAGAAAAGTTAAGAGATTACAATATTTTATAGTGGGTGACCAAATAGAATGTGACATTTTACTTGAGTCCTGAAAGGTAAATAGGAATTTTTCAGCCAAAAGAAGGAAAGGAGGATGTTCTAGGCAGAGAAAAGCATGACCAAACAAAAGAGAGGCTGAGAGGCACATGGACTCTCTGGGAGGTGCAAATAGAAAAAAGTAATGGGAAATAGTGTAAGAGACACTAATTGATGGCCATAGTATAACACATACAAATACCATGTCAGGGAGTTTGGCATGATCTTCTGGGCAAGAAAAAGTAATAAAGGCTTATAACATGGGAACTTATATAGTCCTGTTAGCATTTATAAAGAAAATTCTGAGATGGCTGCAGAAACTCAACTAGAGGTAGGAGAGACCAACTAGGGTGAAGAGATCACAGAGGAGAAAACATGAGAGAGAGAGAGAGAGAGAGAGAGAGAGAGAGGCAGGCAGAGATACAGGCACTCATAGTGGAATAATTAAATACATACATTCATGGTGTATATATAACTATATATAGTTTAATACGTATAAATATATACATATATAGTTAAAAGACAAACTGAGGCATATTAACATTTTTAAGAGCTTATTTGGGGGATCCCTGGGTGGTGCAGCGGTTTGGCGCCTGCCTTTGGCCCAGGGCGCGATCCTGGAGACCCGGGATCGAATCCCACGTCGGGCTCCCGGTGCATGGAGCCTGCTTCTCCCTCTGCCTGTGTCTCTGCCTCTTTCTCTGTGTGTGTGTGACTATCATAAATGAAAAAAAAATTAAAAAAAGAGCTTATTTGAACAAAAATCTATTTGAGTCAGGCAGCATTCAATCTAGCAGATAGAATAGAGATCCGAGGACCTATACAGAATGAAAGACATTTATAGACAGAAGAGAACAGGAGAGAGGAAGTTATACTAGGCAAAAAAAAATGGGGTTGGTTATTGTAAAATTACTTTCCTTTAGGGGAGGGCAGAGGGCTCACAGGTAGATGACTTCAGTAGTGCTAATTAGGCGACTCCTGAATGACAGGGTTTAAGACTCCATTTCTGGGAAAGCCAACACTATAATTAAGTCTTGTTTTGGTGATGTGGGACTTAGCATAAGGGTTTTATATATATATGTATATGTATATACACATATATGTGTATATATATGTATATTTATATTTATTTGTAGTTTAAAACAAGACAAAAGGTCCAGAGTGGAATCACTTATATCACTACAAGTTTCTATAAGTAACAATAACAGAAAGAAGTGCTAATAAAAATAAGTTGATTATAATGAACCTTATGTGAAGTCATACAATTACATATAAATTTATGTTTTTTGGGACGCCTGGGTGGCTCAGCAGTTGAGTATCTGCCTTCGACTCAGGGTGTGATCCTGGAGTCAAGGGATCGAGTCCCACATCGGGTTCCCTGCACCTGCTTCTCCCTCTGCCTGTGTCTCTGCCTCTCTCTCTCTCTGTCTCTCTCTCTCCCATAAATAAATAAAATCTTTTAAAAAATTATGTTTTGTCCCTCTTTCTCATACAACTAGTCTTCTCAGAATATCCAACCACTATCAAAGGATGAAACTTGCTCTAGTCTTCATGCTTTCTCTCTTGTGTCTCTAAAAGTATTGCGTACAGAATACTGCCACTTTTTTTTCCAGAAATAGCACATCGGCATTGAAATGTCAAAGTATACAGGAAAAGCAAATTTCATTTTGACTGTGACAATAAAAAAAGATGAATAAATAAGTAAGTGCAGCTTTTTTCTACAAAGTGAAAAAAAAAAACCAGCCACTGCATGTGTGAATAAAAATCTGCTTTTTGTTGTTGCAAAATAAGAAAATGGTGAAACTCAAGGTTAAAAAAAATCATATTTGATGGAACTGAAGGGTATTATGCTGAGTGAAGTAAGTCAATCGGAGAAAGACAAACAGTGTATGTTCTCATTCATTTGGGGAATATGATAATAGTGAAAGGGAATATAAGGGAAGGGAGAAGAAATGTGTAGGAAATATCAGAAAGGGAGACAGAGCATAAAGACTTCTAACTCTGGGAAATGAACTAAGGGTAGTGGAAGGGAGGAGGGCGGGAGGTGGGGGTGAATGGGTGACGGGCACTGAGGGGGACACTTGACGGGATGAGCACTGGGTGTTATTCTGTATGTTGGTAAATTGAACACCAATAAAAATTAATTTATTTAAAAGAAAAGAAAGAAAGAAAGAAAGAAAGAAAGAAAGAAAGAAAGAAAGAAAGAAAGAAAGAAAGAAAACAGATTGCCAGAAAGAGGGAAAATAAAGTTGCATGCTCACCTTTGAAAGGCAGAAAAGACTCACTAGAAAACAAAATGTTGAGTGCTTTGAGTGCTTACAGAATTGTAAGATGTGTTTGTTCTTGGAACCCCTCCCCAGTGCCAGCTAGATAACTGTGTATCTTTTTACAAAAACAAACAAAACAAACAAATTTGATGTGCTAAGAGACCTTAAAGAATTAAACACTTGCAAGCACATAAGAGCATACACATACACACCAAAAAAATTAAATTAACAACAAAGTAGACCAACAAAGTGGTTTGAGGAGTCAGGTATAGTAAATATATTTCCTGGATATAGACAATTGTTAATCAGCTGAAGGACTTTAGCCATAATTATAATGTAGAACTGTAACTGTGGCCTTGTCCCCACTAGTCAGAATCACCAAGGCAGTACCCCAACTTCTTTAATACATTCATGGACAAATTACTATCTACAATTGCTTTTCTTTTACACGGAGATTCAACGATTGAAACATTACTGAATCATTTCCCATGAAACATCTCCTATTACCTGACTGGCATTGGCTATGGTTAGGGTGGTCTAACTCCACATTAATGATCACACACCTCTACAGATTACCACGTCCTGGTCACCTTTCTATTCTCTGCAATCTTTCCATGATTCCACTTGTGATGACTGAACCCTTATTTTTATTCTTTTATAATCTTTTGTTTAGATAAGTTCAATGAAGATCAGGTTTCTATTTTTAGAGCACATTCAACATTATTATACTTGCTCATCATGTGAATTAAACATGTTCAAATACATATCTGGAAGGCACGCCATTTATCTAGCCCATCCCTTTGAGGAACCATAATGCTTACAGTTAGAGTTTACCTGGGTCAGATATGCATCCTATAAAAACATTTCCCAAAGTATATATACAAAAGCACTTATTCCTGGAAGCTTTTAGGAAAAACACTTCTAGTTTATTAAGTATGGGTGCTTCTACATATTTACTTCTATTTTAACATTCTCCATGCCTATAAACTGCTCTGAAACATCATTCACTAACACCATAAATAAATTATTTTTACTATATATTAACCACACCTAATTCATTTATTCCATTATCAGGGTTCTTTCAATTTACTTTCCTGGGACATTTCTGTTCATATTCCATTACATATTGCCACTTAGACTTCTCTGTCTCTTGTCTGTAATTTTACAAAATTCAGACTTTAAACACTAAGTTTCAGTTACAGTTTCTATGGCTTTTGCAACCTCTCTTAATTAATCAGTGCAAAGTTTCACTCTACCCCTTCCATATGCTGCAAAATGCTGGAGAGCAGATATTAATTAATTGAAAATGTTTTTTCTGTTTTTAAAGACAGAATTTTGATCTGCTCATTTCTAAATATTCTGAGTTTGTCTGCATCACTGCAGCAATTGAAAGGCATTTTGTAACCTGCTTCTTTGGGGAGAAAGATTAACTTTGAAATTGAAGCCAAAAACAGCTCCATAGATAATAGAAACACCATGATAACTTCTTTGCTACATTATAAATCATCTCCTTTCCTTACCAATAGAAAGAATCACAACTTTTCTTCCTTCCTTCCTTCCTTCCTTCCTTCCTTCCTTCCTTCCTTCCTTCCTTCCTTCCTTCCTTCTTTCTCTTTAACCTCCTTCACCATCCATTGTTTCAGCTATGCACCACCATATATAAACTGCTCATACTTGTCACTACATACTTCAGCGTCACTGAAGTGAACATCTATTCCTTCAGAGTCACTCCCTATGAAAAAAAAGATAAAAAACATATTAAACTGCATATATCTAATCATCTCAAATCCTAGGTCCATGTTTTGGGTAGAGAGAACATAAAATTCACAATATGCTTCAATGAATCATCCTTTTAGGCAACATATAACTAAGTGTATCTTTTGTTTATGCTAAACCTGATAAGAAAGTAATGTTTTAGGGAAAAAGTAGAAGAGATAACTTGTTTATGTTTAGAAAATATTTCATAATCCAAGAAAAATCCTAGGACAACCTAGTGTGAAATAAGTATAGCTGGTTGGGTGGTCACCCTAATCCCAGCTGGCCAATGAGTCAGCCAGCACACGAACACAAAGGAAATAGAAGTTGCAGGCATATAATTCATATCAAAGGCAAAGCAGGCTAAATGTATCCCTTCCAACTTTAAAAAAAAAAAATCATCCTCTTCCTAGCTCCCAGTACTTTCCTCTTTCATGACATTTTCTGCTTGTGAGGGAGTCTCAGATATTAAATGTAAAACTAATTATATTCCTTGATAAATGCTTTGGATGGGGAGACATATAGTCACTCTTGAAACCTACTGGGAAGCCTCCTGATAGATTTCATGCCAATAGATGAGGTTACTAAGGCTCACAGCAGAAAGTACACTTTTTTGAAGTTCTTGATAACTGCATTCCTCTTTATAGGTCTACTGTTGATCTGATGATAACTTTTATACCTTCTACAGCATTGAGTTAATAGCATAGAGAAGATTCTCAATGAACACATATTGAGTAAATCAAAGCAAAACCTACTCTCAGGACTATTTGCTAGAGAATATCACTCCAGAAGGTTTAACCAAGATTTCACTATCCTTATTATTGGAACACAACTCTCCTTTATCTACAATAGCATGTCTATGAGAGAGAATATAGAGCTCTTTTATAAGGCTATTTTCCCCTGGTTTTCTGAAATTTTATTACACAAGCCTTTTTACATATTTTTCTGGCACTTGGGCTTATGAGTGCTAAAAGTCAAGGTTCCTCACATAATGGTTCACTTTTTAAACTATTAATATTTCCAGAGTCTTCCTAGCAATAAATAATATAATTCATTATCATCCTTTTATTGACCAGTATTCTAGGTAGCTTATTTATAATAATTAATTCTTAAAATAAAAAAATAAACTAACATAAAACTGCAGGCTAAAATATCCTAGAAGACTAAAACTTGCTGAATGCATCGACTCTGAAAGCAATCTAAAAATGTCACAGAATCAGCTTTTGCCTGAACTTTACTCAAGGGAATCATGTATTTATTTCTTTGCCTTGTATAGAACTGAATCAAGGCAGGAGCCAATAAAGAATCCTCATTACCACTGTCATTTTGAAATCTCATCTTCAGTTCTGATGGGCCATCAATATCAAGAGTCTTTCTCTCAATCTTTCAAAGGCACACAGCCCCAATGTTATCTGCGAATTCATCATCAGTTATATGCTGTTATCTCAGTAATTGAAGAAGAGTGTAGGATTAGAATCTCTACAACTAAATGAGGAAAGACAATATTTCTTGCATTTCTCACTCTTAACACCTAGGTCATAAGCGCAGATTGATTTGAGTTCATCCCATTATCCCTAGTACTATTTTATCCCCTCAGTGTTCCACATGTAAGGTTGCTCTAGCTAAAACTCCAGAGAGGTTTTTGGGGTGAAGAAGCTGAGAAATGACATCAGTTAAAAACTATAGGTAGTTACTATGTTTTTTTTTTGGTTTTTTTTTTTTTGAGTTACTATGTTTTGAAAGAAATGGAGATATGAGTTTATCTTTGAGCCACCTTATTATTTTGCTTTGAAAAGCAGTCTTGGTGATCCCACATGCTTCTCCTATTCCACTTTCCATGTTGTTTGTTTGCTCTGAGTCCCTAAAGGGTGTCCTTTACAGACTGTTTTTTCTAATGGCTGCTCTCTGGTTGGTTTTAGCTATTGGAAGGCACTGTCAGGACAAGCGAGGACAAGAAAGAAAATGTGGTATTTCTTCTTCCTTTTCTTCTGGTCACAGCATTTCAACTTGCTGTCCAGAAATATTCTTCCTACTGGGTAGCCCCTCATCCACTCTCATTTATCAGTAGCCTCCCATAACATTATTTTATTCCCCTATCCATTAAGATCTGAGCAGAGGGATTAGGTATCAGTGCCCTAAATTGTTGTCGCTGGGTACCTCAGCATTCCTTATGTGTTTGTGTTCTCCTACCCCTGAGCTAAACTCCTAGGCTGTAGGGATTTTGGTCCTGTTCATCACTCTACCAGCCACAGAAGAGTACTTGGCACTTATAGGTTCTTAAGAGATGCCAATGTTAAAAGTTCAGTCTAGAATAAGATGAGATTTTAGGATGTTTACTTCGGTTTACTGAGTATGATATATATATATACTCAACAACTTTCAAAACTTAAAGACTGACATATTCTGGAAAAGCATAGACCTTGGCATCACACAGTCCTGAAATTATTGCTGTCTGTCTTTCCATTTTACCTTTCAGGTACTGTGGCCACTTCTTGGTGCTTCATTCAGTGCCTTCATCTGATAATACTCTCCTAAGTGACATTCTTAGTATTACATGAGAAAGTTCTGAAAACACTCAGCACTGTCTCTGGCACATTGAAACTTAATCCTACTACTCTTGCTTCAAGATGAATGTATTTTCAAAACCTGGCTAGCCTTCCTTTTTCCTACAGAGTAATAGAGCTGTTAAAAAGAAGGGACTCAGAATGGCCACTCAATCAAAATACCAAACGATGAAAAGGTCAAAGCAGTATAGCTACCTTTATAATTCATAGATTATTGAATGCATTAACATTCCAATCCCTCATTCTTAAAGAAAAGATTATACTAAGGACCCCAAATGGCCACACATCAATCCTCTCCTATGACAATAGTTGTTCCTTTTCTGGGAAATGTAGAAAAGTAACCTCAGCTGACACTGAACTTCAATTTGGATGCCATACTGTGCTTCTGGTTTTGATAACAAATGGATCCCCAGGAGGAGAGCAATAGGAAATACTCTAGATGCTCACAAAAGAAAAAGGCTTTCAAATGTGCTGTGGGTTAATTTCAACCAAACTGTCAGGTCTAGAAAATTATGTAATTGACATCCCTGCTTAAGAATATTTTGAGCTTTCGAAAGGCTAGGCTGGGCTTTTTACACAGTCTTTAAACAAGCAATCAAGCATCTGCTTCCCAAATTAAAGAGCCAAAAGACTAACTGATGTGAGTTCATGATTACAATGTCAAATATTTCTTTGTAATTGTTGGACCATTTTCAACTCAATCAGTTTTATTTTTATTTTTCATGATATTTCCAGGGATAACATAGACTCATAATCACAGTCTGTTAGAATTATAAAGGGCTTTCGGGACCTCTTAACCCATCCCTCTCATTTTATAGAAGAGAAAACTGAGGACTACAGAGGGTAAGTGGCTAGTCTAAGGTCACAAAGTTAGTTAGCAGCTAAGCCAGCATAACAGTGAAACCAACTTCAATTTCAAATAGACAGCTATTAAAAATATTTCATACAAATTCCACTTTCTTCTAAATTTCTCCTTAAGAAAGGGCTTAATAACATCTATGATGAAAGCACTATAAAATAAGTTGCTTGGATCATGTGAAGACAACTCTGAACATCATGAGAGATAAATATCTTAGTATAATAAAAGAATCGTGCTCTGAAATCTGCTAAGGAAATAACCAGCACTTCCCTTCCTTCCTTCCAGCAGCCACTGGGACCAAGATTTTGCAAGAAGGTTAGGTCACATATCACAAGTCAATTAAAAAAGCAACTAGTAATTTGGGATAATCAAATTTATCATTTCACAACAAGAGTTTAAAATACAGTTGCTTGAAGAATTGTGGTGTAAAAGATGCAAAAGATTATACTTTCACTTATTAAGAAATAGCAATGAAATAATAACGAGTGCGAAGGAAGGCTGCATATGGTAGAAAAGACTCATAGGAATAGCACAATATTTATCCTCTAGGCAAGCATATAACCTGTGGATGCTAGGTGGATTAGCATCTAATTTGTGTTAATTCTAGTAGATGTTAAAGCAAAGTGGCCTTCTGTTGGAGATCACAGTCCTAGTATGCTGGTTTCAGGATCTGGTTTTATAATTTTTGTTTTGGCAGACAAAAAGAGATTTTATTTTGCTTGATAATAGTAAAAAAAAAAAAGGGAAGGGGGCAGTGTATATTGCTTTCAAGTGATTATCCCTCATTACCAGAAACGTGTAAGTTCTCTCTTTTCTGTTTTCAGCAATAATGAAGATTCAGTGTTGTTCTGGTGATGAAGGATTTTACTCTGGTTTCTTTTTCCCAGGCAAAAGATTATACTTAGTTCTGGATATTTCTTCTCCAGGCATCAGAGTGGAAAGGTATTTTCTAATCCTTCAAAACTGTAGCCTTCAAATGGATTGGCTTGAGTTAGGCAAACTCTGCCAGTAATCCTGGAACTATTCTGACCTACTTCTTTAAGTGTTAAAAATACATACCCATAAAACTTCTTTGATCCTGTATTTTCTATTTCATTCCCATACTGCAGAGTAAATAAAATCCACAGAATCAATGCAGATTTCTAAAATGTAATCTCTTATCATGTAGTTTACCTACCTTACCTACTGTGCTAGCTCTTTTTCTTCTGCTCTCCCCAGCTCTCAGTGCCAGATCTATTCTCTGTCTTAACTTGGTACCCAGGAAGCCTGACTTCTGTAGACTGCAGACGGCGGCTCTCATGCCCTCTGACTTCCGTTGGGTTTAGCAGAGTGGAAATGACAGAAAGGTTGGCCTGCTGAGGTACTTGTATATAAGAACCACACTTCTCCATGGCCAGAGTTTCTGTTGGCTGGCTTCGACTTCAGGATCCAGTCTCACTGGACTCTGGTAATATAATTTTCCTCTCTAATTCCTTCTGGCTAAAGAGTTGGAATGACTTCTGACTGTTATGAGTCCTTGAGTGCCTCACATTTCCCAGATGGTTTCTTTAGGCTTGTGCTCATTTCTGTACATAGTACTCTCATCGCTCCTTTAAATTCTCTTTGATTAAACCTTTTGCATGCGCCCTTAGTTGCATGTCAAAACACCATCTGACGTGCCACTATCACTATGTATCGAATTTTTGTCTGTCTTACAAAAATTATTCTTGAAGAGGGCAGAGAAGAAAAAGGCTGCCTCATTTTACTAGGGCCTTCAGTATCCACTGCAAAGCCACCACTTGACATTAGATTGAGCAGCATAGGGTACACATTATCCTGTTTTATTAACAAAACCATGGTCAAAATCATGATAAACAGACTGGATTTCATTCTACATGGGGAATGAAGACACTTTGGGTTTTATTTTGAGGGTGAAATAATCTGTATTTACTTTTGAAATACCAAAATCTAGGAGATGTATTTCATATACAGATTTTTATCTCATTTCTTCCTAATACATATCTAGTTAGATAAAATAATTGGTTTCATTTTAGAGGTGAGAAAAATAAAGGCTAAATGAGTTTAAGTCAGAGATCAAAAGGCAAGTGGCTGCGTTGGGACCTTCTCAAATCCAAGAGGCTGGTGACTTCATGAGAAATACGACATTTTACTTCTAATTGCCAGTTCCTGCTGCACCAGCCTGCACACCTCAATTGCTCTCACAGACAGTAAAAATATAATTGAGAGAGTAGAAGGATAGTATGTTCTTCTGAATGCATCTTCTGTGTGTTTAGTCATGCTTGAAATTCCACCATCAGAAGGTTAACCATTTAGCAACTCTACCTAGGTTATAGAATAATTGTTCCTATTTACTTCGTTCACTTAGACACTAACTTTTCTGAAGAGTAATTAAAGGAGTGCATGGCATTCAAATAAAAATAAGACAAGGCAAGAATAGCTATAGTCCTTCTGACTAAAGATACCTTCAATGAAGGAATAAATGTTTTCAGAAAGTTTTAATTTGATGACACCCACAAACTTCCTGTCTAGTGCGTGACAGAGAACCTTGAGAATAAGGACCAGATCCTACCTTTAATTAAATCCTCATCCCTTGGCTTAGACCTTGGCAAACTTTAGATGCTGAGGCTATGCTTTTGAAGTAAATTTCTTAGATACAAATAATTCCAGATCAAGCACCAAAATAGAGCTTTTCTGGACTCAGAACTTGTATGCAAAATGTAAGTAGAATTATATGTTAAAATTGAAAATGTTCAAATCAGGCTCTTTCTCTTCTCTTGACTCTCTGACCCCACCACCTGCCAGCACCATCCTCATGTGGGGAAGCAGGATTTGGCAGATCATATTAATGGAGTACTGAAGTGAGAGAAAGCAGAAGGGCAGGAGGGTCCTTCTGTTCAGGTTTGCCACTGCCTTTCTCTTTCCCCCTTCTCTGTGATCCTAATTAAATACCATCCAGGTCCCTTGGGATGTTCTGTGCCCAAACTCCAAGTCCACAAAACCTGGGCTAACTCCTCTAAAGTGTGGCTCTGCCCTCATCTTTCCCTGGACAACAGCAACAGCAACTGGAGGAAGAAAGGAAGAGCTGAGAACTAAGACAGGATTCTCACCTGGGCCACTGTAGACAAACAGAAGAAGATGTGTTTGGCAGGAGAATGTACTTCTAATCGCTAGAAAGTGAAACCTCTAGAGCATCTGGGTAGCTCAGTCCATTAGATTTCTGACTCTTGGTTTCAGTTCAGATCATGATCTCAGGGTCCTGAGATGGAGCCCCACGGCAGCCTCCTTGCTCAGTGAGGAGTCCATTTCCCCTCTCTTATCCTCTGCCCCTCCCCCTACTTATGCATAATCTCTCTCTTTCTTTCTCTCTGAAATAAATAAATAAATAAATAAATAAATAAATAAATAATAAATATTTCTTAAAAAAAAAAGAGAGGGAGAAGAAAGTGGAACATCTATGAAGGAAGTCAGTGTTCTTTCTAACAGGAGACATGGTGATGCCCAGATCTCCCTGATGTCATCCAGTGGTTATTAGACTCTAGAGCTTCTGTATCAAATAAATATAGTGACCACTAGCCACTTGTGATTAATGAACACTTAAAATGTATTAGTGTGACATGTTGAAATGATAATATTTGAATATGTTGGCTGAAATAAGATATAATTGCTTCATCCTTATTTTTACTTTTTAAAAATGTGGTTGTTAGAAAAAATTAAATTGAATATTAGATTTATGGTATTGTACAGTGCTGCTCTAGAGAAAAGAAAAATAAAACTGGAGATCAAGTAAGGTTAAGAGATAGAACGTAAACAGAGGATGAATAAAAAACCCTCACCCAGAATCCTGTTAAAGACTTAAAGAAGAGTGAATAACTGTTCTTCTTAAAGTACTCTGAAAAATAGAAGAGTAAGGAATCCTTCCAAATTCATTCTATGAGGGCATTAACCTGACACCAAAATGAGATAAAAATACTACAGAAAAATAGAACTACAGGCCACTAGCTCTGATGAACATAGATGAAAAAATCCTCAATGAAATATTAGCAAACTGAATCCAACAAAACATTTAAAAAAATCATTCATCACGATCAAGTGGGATTTATTCCTGGTATGCAAGGTAGATCAATATTCACAAATCAATCAACATGATTCATCACATCAACAAGAGAAAGGATAGAAACCATATGATCATTTTTATAGATACAGAAAAAGCATTTGACAAAGTACAATATCCATTCATGATAAAAACCATCAGCAAAATAGCATTCGAGGGAACATACCTCAACATAAAGGCCATATATAAAAAACCCACAGATACTATCATCCTCAATGGGGAAAAAATGAGAGCTTTTCTCTTAAAATCAGGAACAAGACAAGGATGTCCACTCTCACCACTTTTATTCAACATAGTATACTGGAAGTCCTAGCCACAGCAGTCAGACAAGGAATAAAAGGGACCCAAATTGATTAGGAAGAAATAAATTTCCACTGTTTGAAGATGACATGATACCATATATAGAATACCCTAAAGACTCCACCAAAACACTACTAGAACTGATCAATGAATTCAGTTAAGGTTACAGGATACGAAATCAGTATATAGAAATTCATTGCATTTCTAGACACTAATAATGAAAAAGCAGAACGAGAAATTAAGAAAACAATGTTGTTTGTAATTGCACCAAAAATAACAAAATACCTAGGAATAAATTGAACAAAGAGGTGAAAGACCTATACTCTGAAAACTATAAAACACTGATGAAAAAAATTAAAAATGACACAAATGGAAAGATATTACATGTTCATGAATTGGAAGAATAAATATTATTAAAATATCCATACTACACAAAGTAATCTGTAGATTTAATGCAATTCCCTTCAAAATACCAACAGCATTTTTCACAGAACTAGAACAAAGAATCTTAAGATTTGCATGGAGCTATAAAAGACCTCAAGTAGCCAAGCAATCCTGAAAAAGATGAAAACTGGAGATATCACAATCCTGAGTATCAAGATATACTATAAAGCTGTAGTAATCAAAACAGTATGGTACTGGCACAAAAATAGATACATAGATCAAAAGAACAGAGAGCCCAGAAATAAACCCACAATTATATGGTCAATTAATCTTTGATAAAGGAAATAAGAATATCCGATGCGAAAAGATCTCTTCAACAAATAGTTGAGAAAACTGGACAGCTAAATGCAAAATAATAAAACTGGACCACTTTTTTACACCATACACAAAAATAAATTCAAAATAGATTAAGGACTTCAATGTGAAAACTGAAACCATAAAAATCCTAGAAGAGAGCACAATCAGTAATTTCTCTGATATTAGCTGTAGCAATATTTTTCTAGATATATCTCCTGAGGCAAAGGGAAACAAGCAAAAATAAACTATCAGTACTACCTTGAATTAAAAATCTTCTGTACAGCAAAGAAAACAGTCAACAGAGCTAAAAGACAACCTATCAAATGGGAGAAGATATATGCAAATGGAATATCTGATAAAGGTTTAATATTCAAAATATATAAAGAGCTTGTATAACTCAACACCAAAAAAAAAAAAAATCCCAAATAATCCAATTAAAAATGGGTAGAAGACATGAACAGACATTTCTCCAAAGAAGACATACAGATGGCCAAGAGGCCCATGAAAAGATGCTCAACATTGTTAATCATCAGCAAAATGCTAATCAAAACTACAAAGAGTTGTCATCTCATACCTGTTAGAATGGCTAAAATCAAAAACACAAGAAACAAGTGTTGATAAGGATGTGAAGGAAAAGGGCACTTGTGCACTGTGGGTAGGAAGCCAGCTAGTGAAGCCGCTGTGGAAAAGAGTATGGAGGCTCCTCAAAAAATTAAAAATAGAAATACCATATGATCTAGTAATGCTACTACTGAATATTTACCCAAAGAATACAAAAACACTAATTTGAAAAGATATATGAACCCTATGTATATTGCAACATTATTTATAATAGCCAAATTATGGAAGCAGCCTGTGTCCATCAATAGATGAATGGATAAAGAGGAAGTGGTACACAATGGAACATTACTCAGTGATAAAATAGAATGAAATCCTGTGATTTGCAACAACATGGTTAGATTTAGAAGTATAATGTTAAGTGAAATAAGTCAGTCAGAGAAAAACAAATACCACATGATTTCACTCATATGTGGAATTTAGGAAACAAAACAAAGAACATAGGAAAAAATGAGAAACCAAAAAGCAGACTTAACTATAGAGAATAAACTGTTGGTTACCAGAGCAGAGGCAGAGAAGTGAGTGAATTAGACAAGAGATTACGAGTACATTTATCATGATGAGCACTGAGTAATATATACAATTGTTGAATCACTATATTGTACCCTTGAAACTAATACAGAACTGTGTGTTAGCTATAATGGAATTACGAAATTTAAAAAATTGAAAATAAGTAAATAATCCTCACCCAATTTCCCAATTTGAACAAAGACTCTAAACATCATTAATTCATTAATTCTCTTTTCCAAAGAGAATAACATATTAACTAACACACTGACATCCTCTGAAAGCTCACATCACTGGAAATCATCACCATTCCAAACCATTATCTGTCCTTGATTAGTATCAAATGATTCTGTTCTGCTGCCTCCAGGACTCTGTAAGCTTTTAAAAAGCAAGGAATGCACCCTAATACTTGTCTTTACCCATCATAGGATGGATACTAAAATAATGAATCTAGGTGAATGATGAAATGAATTTAGGTCTACTAAAATAATGAATCACAAAAGCACTCAATAAATATTGATCATCTGATTAACCAAAATAAGATAAAAGCAGAGTTTTAGAATAAATAGTTATTGAATGAATGGCCAGCTTAGTTGTATGTGTGTGTTTATGCGTGTATGCCAGTGTAGGCCACACAATATTTAGCATGAAGTTATTAAACATGACTCCCTTTTCCCCAGCTACCAATCCTAGGGAAATATTTAATAGCAATACACACTAGGGGTGATAAGAGACATATTCCTGATGAGGACTCCATATTCAGTTTCCATTTCCAGCCAAAAAAACCTCTCCCCACTGAAAGTGGTTCTCTCTCCCTCCCAACCAGGAGCTTTATAGTGGAGAATGTGAGTCCTATAGACATGATGCTTCTGCCAAATACACTGGTGACGATAAATTCTTAGATTTGAGACTTGGAGTGTCCTAGTACCATTCAGACATACTTTTCACAAGACTTAATACTAGAATAAAGCAGAAGGGCTTTGAAGCAAAAAAACTTATAACATAGATCATAACAGTATAATAGATACTAGTCATCAATATCAGACTTATTTTTGTAGGAACAGTATTGTTGAAGAGAAGCTAAAGACTCAGAACAGAACCCAAAGACTGTGGAGACACAACTTACTAAGTGCTTACTCTGTATAGATCCAATCATTTTGCAAATATTGTGTATAATTTAGGTATTCTTATTCCCATTTTGCAGATTAAGAAAATGAAAATCTGGGAAGCCCAATCATCAGAGTTCCCATATCTAGCTTGTGATTTGGTTGGAATTTAAAATCAAATAGGTCTATGTTAGGTTGCATAATTCCTTCCTTTGATTATGTGTTTTATTTTGCCTTTTTTTTTTAGTAGGATCTGAACAAGAAGAGTTGGACACTTGGGATGCCTGGGTGGCTTAGCACTGAGCATCTGCCTTTGGCTCAGGTTGTGATCCCAGGGTCCTGGAATCAAGTCCCACATCAGGCTCCCTGCATGGAGCCTGCTTCTCCCTCTGCCTGTGTCTCTGCCTCTCTCTGTGTCTCTCATGAATACATCAAATCTTAAAAAAAAAAAAAGAGTTGGATGCTTAACAAATTGAGCCACCCAGGTGCCCCATGTGCATTCTTTTCGTACAGGATTATTTGTAGTAAATTGTACACCATTTTCCACCTGGAGTGTTTGTCCATCTCAAACACTTTGTGTGTCTATCAACACATCTTTTTGTTTGCTTTAAGGAGGCCACAGTTAAAGATTTTTTCAGGGATACTTGTGATCACTCTATAGACCATTTGAATTGTGACTATGACACATGTCATAAGGAAAACTCAGAAGAGCAGTGCCCTGTATGGAATTCAGCCTTCCTGAGACTTAATTGTGCATGGGTAACCTGCTGCATGCTGCACACTGCATGTATGCAACTCAATGCTGATGATCAGGGTAACCACAGAACCACTCAACATAGAATAACACAGATCACATGCTACCCTGGGGCCTTAGCCAAGCATGTATCACTTTATTCTGTAAACTGGAGAACTGGCCTCTATAAGCCCCAAACTGTATATTTGTGAGAACAGAGCTGCGAATGTTTTCATTTTGTGACAATCATCCAGTTTATTATCTTGGAATATGTACAACAGAAATAAAACAAGACAAAAATCCTACAGACTGTGGAAGTGGAAGTAGGAGTAGAGGATGATGTGGAGATGGAAAACAAAGACAATGATGCTGCATTTTTTTTAAATATTTGAGTTATTATTCCTTAGAAAAAGATGCAGTCAGTTTGAGAAAATACTGGAGTCATTAAAATACGGCAAATCAAGGTCTTGAGGACTCCTAACTTCAAATATCCCTTGGTGCTAACTAATGGTTCCTGCAAACAACAATCCCACAGAGTATGTAGATTTACATACTTCTCTATAAAATTCTTAAAAATTAAAAGCAGGTGCTACCTCCAAGCAGCATTCTTTGACGCTGCTCTTCCACAGAGGCTTAGGTTTTATTTTAAACAAGAGGTCTAAAAAAAAAAAATAAAAAAAATAAAAATAAAATAAAAATAAAAATAAAATAAAATATAAAATAAAACAAGAGGTCTGATTTCACTTTGGAAACCTGTGGAGAGCAACCCAGGGCAAAGCTGAGTGGAGTCTGGAACAGTTCCCATGGGAGTTGGAAGGCAGAGACATCAGGCCCCAAACATGCTCTTCTATTGAGAGATTCTGTTCTTAAAAGCCTTGCCCTATGAAAAATGGGGAATATGAACCACTCATGTGAGTCCAGAAAAAACAACAACAACAACAACAACAACTGATCTCTGTTGTAGAGAGAGCACATGGATCAAGCCCCATCTGTCCTTTAAACTATAGTATTAATGAGATTTTTTTTTCCTCAGAAAGGAGAATGGGAAGTGAGCAGAGGGTACTGGCAAGTTGTGGCTGGCACAGTAAGGGGGGTGATGGTGGTGGCACTGGGATGGGAAGTTACTGCTATGGTGGAGGTGATAAGGACAGGGGGCAGTGATAAAAATGGAAGGTGGTGGCAGTGGTGATGGTGGAGGTGGGGGCAGTAGTAGCATTGGTGGAAAGAAGATAAGGACTAAGAACACTGCGCTCAGAGATGGGACAATGAGGGTTCTAAACAACACCCCAATTGTTCCAGTCATTCATTCCCTGACATACCTCCTCCTTCACCGTATATATTTAGGCTTCTTGCAATGTTGCAGTTTAATAACGAAATTGCGTAATTTGTAGAGTTTCTATTTTCCCCACTCTAGTCAACTGAAATCTGAATACAAAATGCCATTTTGTTGTGGTGGTTGTTGCTCAGGGAGGAGAGGTGAGGAATGTCCTCCCAGCTTCTTCTGTGCCACAGAATTCACGATAAGCCTCAGAACATTAGTTTGTTTCCCTTCCCTTTGGCTCTGCCTTAGAAAAAATCTCGGGAAAAAAATGCTCCCAAAGGAGAAACCCAGGGATGAGAAAGACATAGCAGGTGGGGGCAATCATGTTGCTGGGAAAATATTATCTATTCTATTTTTAACATGATGCCCTTTCTGTTGTGCCTCTGTGTTATCAGAAAGGTCTTCTGGGGAAAACCTCTGGGCTGGTTTCATTGACAGGAAAGATAAGATCAATTGTGTGAATAAACTGCTATGGCAAACTTAAAGAATGCTAGCAAAAAAGGCTCAGAGGGAAACTCAAGGTGAGGACCCTTCTCTGTGTCACATCATTATCCATGTTTTTTGCATGCAGAGTTCCAAAGTGGGTATCAGCAGGGAATAAAGAAAATAACATCAATGCAGCAACATAAAACTAACGTCTATTTGCACACACACCAAGGGAATGTTGGATAAAGAAAAGTTGGAAATACTGATATTGCTGGAAAATATGACTCTCAACTCAGTACATAGGGTTGAAAAAGGCTTGGATTACCCCAGACTTGAGCAAGCAGCATTGAAATACCTCAGATCACCATCTAAATCAGTGGATTGCAAAGGTTGGTTCAAGGACTACTCTTTCAAAATGCTGATTCTTGGCACCATCCTCAGGATTTCTGATTCAAAACTGCCAAACTGGGAACTCCTTGTTTTACTTGTAATCTCCTCCAGGAGGTTCTTGTTCAGCCCACCGAGACTTGTCTGTGTACCAGAATTCAGAAAGAGCTGATGTAGAGGTTTTGTCCACAATGATAAATTTATCTGTCATCAGTAACTGTTACTCTAGATAGAAATCACTCTTCATATTTATGATAATCAAGTAACCCAAAAGCAAAGATTGAGAGGAAGTAAAACAGGTGGAAAATATTTAAATCTGGATAACAGGAGAAACAAGGGCATGTGATTTACCAAAATATGGGAGGATGAGATGGAGCTGGATTTGAGAAGATGTGCCCAAGGTCAATGAGTCTGAACTGACAAAATCTCATCCAGCTAGAAATATCTACTGATCATTCAGAAATAAGAGAGTCACATTCCAAAAGAAGGTGGAGCTGGGGGTAAAACTGAGTATTTGTGTCTAGGTCTTTGGAACCCCAGGGTAAAATCAGAGAGCATGAATTCAGAGACTTCAGGGTGGGGGGTGGAGGTGGGAAAGAACAGCTTGTCTGGAAACAGCGTGAGTAAAACACACAGACCAGCAGCATGCACATCACCTGGGAACTGGTTAGATAGGCTAATTCTCAGGCTCCACTTGCCTTTGATCTATTGAGTAAACTCTGGGTGAGGGGCCCAGCAATCAGTCTTTTAACAAACCTGATGCAGCTAAAGCTTGAAAAATCACATGCTGAAGGAATCACCCTCAGCTGAGCTGTGACTGCCTTCAACTGAACTGGCCGTTTATGTCTTTCTCCAGAGCAGTGCAACTTCTTCATATGCAGCTTCCCAGCTGCTTTCATTGCAGAAATTTTAAATTCACATAATTAACTGACCCATTCACGTGATGGTCACACGAAAAGGGACACTTTGCACCAAAATCTTTTTTAAGTCTCCACATATTGCTAAACAAAGAGCTGCTTGCTATGTTGAAAAGACAGTTTTTCTAGCATCTGCTACTTTTATCACAGTTTCAAAAATATTAGAGTCAAATTTAGCATCCTAATAGCCTGCAGCAGAGGCCTGAGCATTATCTATCAAAGGGTGGGGGAGAGACAACAAAAAAACCTGAAAATATTAAATGGAGAAAATTGATAATGATAGCAGTCAAGTGGGTTTTATTTTTCAAACTACTTTTTCAAACTCAAGGATGGCCATAGTTCCTACTGACATCTCAGACTCAATAGTAATCAACTCAAACTTTCAAGAGCCAATCTACATGATACGATTTCAACATCATTTTTGATCAAATTATTCAAATTATTAATACTATTGAATGTTTACCTGTCTTAAGCATGGTAATAGGTGTAAAGAAATACATGAGAAGAATATAAAACATAGCTTCTATTTTCAAACACCTAGGCGAGTTTGCTCAATTATTTATTGTTTATAACAATAATGCATTAGTTTGAAAAATAGTCTTTTACACATTTTAAGTCACTGTGGAGCCTATTGGTGTTATATAAAAAACAAATAAATAAGCACATAAATAAGATAATTTTATGTGATCTGATGATAAAAGAAGAGCATGGAGGAGAGAGACCAGGAGTGGGGAGTGGGACACAGTTTAGAATGGTACTCAGGTAAGGAACAGATATTTGAATTGGGGGATATAAGCTTTTCAAGCAGGGGAAACTGAGGTGCAATAGTCCTATTTAGGGGACAAGTGTATTTTATATTAGGACTGGAAGGAAGGGTAGTAGGGCTGGAGCTTTATGGCAAGGTGATGTGCCAGGAGGTCACAAAAGTTTGCATAAACCAGGTCATATGGGCCCTTGTAAGCCATGGGAAAGGATTTAATTTTTTATAGCAAGTGCTATTGGAATCTC
Organism: Nyctereutes procyonoides; assembly: GCF_905146905.1. Taxonomy (NCBI): domain Eukaryota; kingdom Metazoa; phylum Chordata; class Mammalia; order Carnivora; family Canidae; genus Nyctereutes; species Nyctereutes procyonoides. The sequence goes on along the minus strand of NW_026575030.1, from coordinate 4,479,686 downwards.
TATGGAGCATTAAAGCAAAAAGCATTATATTTAAAGAGATCACTTTATGTTAGCAAAGGTTTTCTTATATCTATGCCTGGGATCAATGTAAATTAATACAATCACTTTGATAAACACATAGACAGTATCTGGTAAAACTGAATATTTCATAGAGAAGACCCAGCAATTCTACTCTTAAGTATGTTTCTCCTAGAAATGCATGCTAATGTGTATAGGGACATACACAGGAATGTTTATAGGGACATTGTTCATAGATGTCCAAAATAGAAACAATCCTAATATCTATTAAGAATAGAAGAGATACTTATAAATAAGTCATGAGGATGAAAGGTACAGCTTAGGGAATATGGTAATAAAATATTGTGATAATGCTGTATGGTGACAGAGGGTAAATAATCATGGTGAGCACAGCGTTAATGTATAGATAGAATTGTCCAATTACTATGCAATATACCTGAAAATAATATAACATTGTATGCCAACTATACTTCAATAAAAAATAAACAAAAGATACATGAATCAAATTAAAAAAAAATAGACAAAAAGCAGCAAAAACGTGTTCAATGTTATAATGTTCTGTGAAAAGCCCCGAGTAGAAAACTATGATAACATGTAGGTAAGATTATTCAGTTATATGGACAAACCTCTAAAGGGGATTACAGACTAGTGAAAATACTTATTTAGTTAAGGTGATGAAATTCTGATTCACAATATAGTTTTCTCCTAATATTGCTATTATTTGATAAATAAATAAAATCTTTAAAAATATGAAATTATCTTCTTTAACAGAGAGAGAGAGAGAGAGTAAGCATAAGCAGTGGGGAAGGGCAGAGGGAGAAGGGGAAGCAGACCCCCTCACTGAGCAGGGTACCCAACCTGGTGCTCGATCCTGGGACCCTGAGATCATGACATGAGCTGAAGGCAGACGCTCAACAAACTGAGAGAACCAGGCACCCCCAAAGAAGACAATTTTTAAAAATGAAAAGTGTAGATAAATTATAGTATATTCATACAATGGAGTGCTATCATGTTATTTAAAATACAGCCTCTCTAGTCGAGAGGTGGGGTCAACGTACCCTTTGGGATCCAAGATCCCTTTGAATCTAGTTGGGCTGTGGCAAATCTGACTTTTTGGTGGAAATGCCACATGTCTTCAGAGTCTAGGCCATTAAAGGCTATATATTTCTACCCAAATCTGCTAAAACAATCACTTCTCAAGTCCTGAGGTGCCACTTCTCAAGTGTCTACCCTGACACTGCCATGCTGTAAGGACGCCCAAGCCATATGGAGAGGACACTGAGTCATCTTGGCCCAGCTGTCAGACATGTGAATGAAGAAGCCTCCAGATAATTCCAATCCCTAGACATTAGAGTCTTTCCAGTTACGCCACAATACTGCATGACAGAGACAAGTCTCTAAGCTGTGATTTATTTGAATTGCTGACCCCCAAAATCTATGAGCAGAAGAAAACAGTTGTTCATTTTATGCTACTTTTGAGTGCCAATGGGAGTGGCTTGTTATGCGAACTGGAACAACATCAACAAAACCATAGAAACACATGAACAAATAGATAAATTTATCAAAATAAGCTAGACAATAATAATAATAATTTTAATCCTTTTGTATAAAATTTAAAAAGAAGTAAGAAAATTTATATTGTTTGAGGGTGCGTATAAAACAAATAAGGGAAATGGTTACCATAAAATTCAGGATAAAATACTACATGTAAGGGGGGAGAAAAATGGTTTTGATCAGGGACACCTTGATTAGGGATACCTAACACTAATGCTTCCTGGTATAGATAATTTTCTTTCTTTTTTTTTAAGATTTTTATTTATTTATTCATGAGAGACAGAGAGAGAGAGAGAGAGAGAAGCAGAGACATAGGCAGAGGGAGAAGCAGGCTCCACACAGGGAGCCTGATGTGGGACTTGATCCTGGGACTCCAGGATCACACCCTGGGCTGAAGGCAGGCACTAAACCTGCTGAGCCACACAGGCATCCCCTGAGCCACACAGGCATCCCGATAATTTTCCATTTCTTATTTAAATTGGTAACCACATGAGTGTTCACCTTATAATAATTGGCTAAGCCCTATGCTTATGCTTTAAACACTTTTCTACATGTGAATTATGTTACATAATAAAAAAAATATTTTTTAAAAAAGATAATTCTGGCTTCTGGTTGAAAGACGACTCCAGTAAGCAAGCAGGGAATCAGGAAAATAAGTTACAAGGCTGTTTTTCTGCTTCATGAGAATGACGCTGGCGGCTGGGACTAGCTGTGCAGTTGGTGAAACCAGGTTGGTTTCAATATATTTTGAAATAAGAGCTATCATAGGATTTCCTGCTGGATTAGGTGGCGATAGGAGAGTACAGAAAAGAGAAGAGTCAGGAAGGATTATAAATGTTTTACTTGAGTAATTGGTTGGATTGTGACAGTATTAACTGAGATTATTATGCACTTTAGTATCACCAACTAGCATTTGATTTTATTGTAATATGCCTAGTTTTCCTGATTTATGCTTTTGGGATTAGTGAATATGTAAAATTAAAAATCTGATGACCACTTACTAAGATTATCCAGCAGTTAATACCTTTATGATAATTAAGATTTAAGAACAAATTCTTCTACTCAGATTTTCACCCATCATTCCCAGTTATTACGAAAAGAAATATAACTAAAATGAAAAAAAAGAAATTCTCTATAGCCTCTAGAGTATAATTCCACTTATTCCATTTTTTTTGAGAAGGAATTTAAATGGTCCACAAAGAAAAGAATAGTTAGACCTGAGCTCGAAAATTATAAACTAAACTTTACCATTAACTATCTGGGTAGGTTTAAGGAAACTTCTGTGATTTAGCTTCATAACATCAAAAAGACTTACTTTGGTCTTAAATGTTTTTGTGAGAGTAAAATAGCTTTTAAGGTAGCTTGTAATGTAAACATCTTTCAGAAACAAGACTATGTTATACTCAGCTGCTACCGGAGTCTAAATTAGATTAGTGACCCTAGAGAGTAAGGAAGCTGTGAAGATGTCTTTTTTTTTGCATTACCTGACTTCCTGAGATGGATGGGTGATTCTGTTTATTTCCTAAAGAAGGAGTGGTGTGGTATAGAGGTGCCCCGGTAGAGATTTGGAGAAGGAAAATGAAATTGTGGTGAATAATACAGGCAACAGGCTTACAGTGATCCTCACTCAGACTGGTTTTGAACCCAAATACAAATTGGTGGTGCTGTTCATCGTATCTTTCCAGTTCTCCTTCACTGGGGCACCTGGTAAATCAGTACTTCCTGGACCTCACTCCTCTTTTAAGTAAAGTCATGTGACAGCTACAGCCATATTGTAAGTGAAAGTGATATGTGTCACTCTCAGGTCAAGTAATAACTGTCCATTAAAAAGAACTGTCCATTCTACTGTCCATCTCAGTAGAATTTGAGATGGGAAGTGATTATACCACCTGAGATATCTTTCAGAAGAAAAATAATATATATGTATGTAGAGATATATACACACACATATTGGTGCTAAATCACTGTGACTTAAGAATAGCATAACTTAAGCAGTATTGAATGGCTAAGATTTTTCTGATGGAAGTATCCTTTGCACATAATATTATGTTGATTTTGGATGTAGAACATAGTGATGAGAGAAAGGCTAGAGTGAGGACTAAAGGAGTTTGCTCACATTAGATTTTCTCCATCAGGGGGTGTGTAATCAGGAATAATCCTGTTAATGGGAGGAGGTGCCCAGACCTCATTCCCATTGGCCCACAGTGCAGAATACCGTGTTGGTACCCCTTAGCACCAGAGTGGTACCCAAAAGCACTTCTATGCCCAAGATAGAAGGAAGTAGAATGCTTGGTACTTCAAAAGCAGTGCCCTTGAGTTCTCAGGAAACTCAAAGAAAGATTGGGACATGAACAATATACTGATTGGACATATTCTTGGTGATTCCTGGAAACTCTGGGGAAATGTTAAATTCCTCAATGGTTAAGAACTATCAGACTTTGTGCATTTATGTTAATGTATGCATATCTGAACCCAGTCACAGGTGATCCTTAAAATAACTGGATTATGGCATTACCATTTGCCTTTGATAGAATTATGGACTCACTTGAAAGAAAACAACTAACTCAAGTACTCATCGTTATCTCCTTGGTGAGAACACAATGGTTTGAAATGCAAGAAAAGTTAAGAAAAATATACAGAAAGTTTAAAAAAAAGAGAGAGAGAGAGTAAATCTCCCAATACCAGGGTCTTTTCATTTCCCTTATTTCCTTTCAGAGTTCACTGATCTAAAATCCAAGAGCCATCACTTTTCATTACTGACCCATAACATAACACCCAGTAGTCTTGAAATCCAGCCTTGGATATTCCATTCTGGACATCAGTCCCATGGATCATTCCAGATCATGAAGAGAGCAGGTAACAGGATACAATCCCACTAATGAGGTGGTATTTATACATTTTATTTTTAATACAAGAGGCTAATTATCCATTGAGTACATCCATCTCTGATCTACTGGAACACAAGGCTATATTTAGTCATGCCAGATGACAGGGCAAAAAAGTTGTTTTGGGATGTAATCAAACTGCATTTAAATATTTTAAAAGTTTAAATACTTTCATTCCTTATTACCTATATTTATACTTGCCCTCTCCTTTTAAATTATGCACCACTGTGTAAACACCTTTCCTGGAACCCTCAAGCCTGATTATATTCTCAGCTTATGTATTTAAGATATTGGTTACTTGATAATTTATATTCTTTTACTTCTTGTTGAATTTACATAAAATATTTGTCTTCTCCAGGCTGACACTTTAAGTGAGAAGTGAGGTATACCGGCCAATTATTGAGCTTATTTGCCGTCCTATTTCTAACACAGTATTAACACCCAGAATTAGGGAAATTGAGTGAACTGTGGATACTGAGAGCTAATTCCCAGAAAGATCTCATTCTCACAGAAAAGTAGAAATTTGGGAACTGGTGAACTGGATCCACTTGAATAAGCAACTCCACTTTGAACATTTCAGTTTTTGGTCCTTAAGCAACAAGTAAATTTATGTACATGAATCCAAGAATCTGGAAAAAAAATAGAACAAATATTTCTATGCTTGATCCACATGATGCTGAATAATTGTTTGGATTCTGTATATCTCTTTGCCATGGGCAGCACAAATAAACCCAGCCCTTGGTTGTCAGTGTCCTTCATTCTGCTCTTCAAAGCAAGTGTACAAAATGAAGACGGAATGACATCTAATGCATCTATATTCAAGTCTTTACGTGTATCACCTATTTCATACTCACAATGAACCCTAGTGGTGTACATTCTCTCTGGGTTGGGGTTGGTTGTGTGCAAAAATCACATAAATAGTTGTGTAGAGTTAGACACCAAACCACAAACAGGCTGACTTTAAGATTTGCTTCTCTTTGCATCATAGCGATGCCCCTGAGGGAGAGTTGGGGTCCCAACCAGACTTCTTGCTCACTCTTTTAGGATCACTAGGCACATGCCCTAGTGTCAAGTATCACTTATTTGTTTATTTTCTGTCTCATTACAGGCCAGTTCAGGAAAATAATATAATTGAAAACATCCCCATTTTGTTCCTCGTGCTCTAAATAAGTATTAAGATTCCCCTGAGGTATTTTTCTATTATGTGTGTATTCATAGGTAATCACTAAGGAAAACAGAAAGTCCAGAAAGTGTTGTACAAAAGCAGTAGCTTTCAGGCTCACAAAGGCCAGGGTTCTGATTTTAATGGTCCTAAAATTACTCACTCTTCCAAGCTTAAGTTATTTCACAGATAAACCTGAAATAGTAACACATGCTTTTCAGTGTCATGAGGGTAAAATGTGATAAAACAGGCAAGTGCCTCTTCTCTCTAGAGGAACAATAACTATTAGTTCCCTTCTCTAATATGTGAGACAATAAAATGCATAGCATGTGTCTAAGACACCATGTGTTCCATATGCCTGTTGGAATGTCTTGCTTATAAAATTCTTCTCCTTTCATCCTTTTGTTTTCTGACTTATTTTCCAGCCTAATTTTACTATTCCTTGTATTTGAAGGGTTTGTATTTTGGGGATGTGTGTATTTAAAATGTTAATTGAAATAAATGTACAAAATCAGTAGTTGGGTGAAATAAAGTACGTTCTCTTGGATCTATGAAAATTAATTTTACATACTTCTTTTTCCAAAGATTTTATCTTTCATTGTTTTTATTGAAGTTCGATTTGCCAAAATATAGTATAACACCCAGTGCTCATCCCATCAAGTGCCCTCCTCAGTGCCCATCACTCAGTTACCCCAAACCTCACCCATCTCCCCTTCCGCAGCTCTTTTTTCATCACCCAGAGTTAGGAGTCTCTCATGGTTTGTCTCCCTCTTTAATTTTTCCCACTCAGTTACCCTCCTTTCCCTTATAATCCCTTTCACTATTTCTTATATCCCACATATAAGTAAAACCATACGATGATTGTCCTCCGATAGACTTACTTCACTCAGCATAATTTTATTTATTTATTTGACAGAGAGAGAGCAAGCACAAGCAGGGGGAGCACCAGAGGGAGAGGGAGAAGCAGGGTCCCCATTGAGCTAGATCTCAGGACCCCAGGATCATGACCTGAACCGAAGGGAGATGCTTAACCAATTGAGCCACCCACGCACCCCAATTTTATGTATTTCTGATATTAACTTTTCCTTTCTTTAGATCATTCCTATCTGATTAACCTTTACTAGTACGATCACTTTATTATTAATGACTTTTTAATAAAGTTTCTTTAAATTTAAATTCAATTAATTAACATATAAGTGTATTATTAGTTTCAAAGATTTCAGTGATTTATCAGTTTATATAATGACTATCTTTTAAACCCAGTTTAATGTCCACATTTTAGATATTGCCCTTTCAGTCTATCACAAGCCCAAAGTATCGTTTTTGCCTCTTGTTTCAATAATTTCACTTAATAGTTTACAGCCACATAGCATGTGGTTTGAATCTTGCTCTTACATCGTTTGTGCATTGTGCTGATGAGGAATAAACAACTAAAATACCTACAGCTCATTTTCTTCTAAGCTAGTGAAGGGAAGTGTGTCAAATTGAGCAAAGCAGAGTATCAGAGGTTTGTACGTTCCTCATATTCAAGGTTTTGCTTTGCCTCTTCAAAATGCAACACTATCATCTACCCCATTCAAATTATATTAAATGCAGAATGATTCAAATAGTGCCAGCTGCCAATTTAAATTTCAAATGGAAACCTGCTCATTTGCTGACTCTTCATTCACTTGCCCTGCCCTCCCCTGCACATACTTTTTTTCTACTTCTTTTTCCAATTTATTTTAAAGCTACTTAATAGGTATTTCTTACGGAAGAGTCTGTTCTGAGTAGTGCCTTTGAGTCAAAAACTCCTTCCATATTTTTCCCTGTGCCACAGCAATATTTCCTGGTTGCCTGACACTGCTTATGGACAAACCTCAGAAAACTTCAAGTCATGTGAAAAAATGAGTACCCCATTCTCCAAATGAATTGCTCCAAAAGGGGGAAATGACTTTTCTTTTTCCCAGCCAGAGATAAAGAATTTAAAAATAACTGAGGCTTGAAAGAAAACAAACGGATCCATGCAGATAGACTTAGCACAAAGTTATCAGGAACCATGTCTTTACTTCTGTGAGTCCATCTGGTCTCAATCCTGTGCTCTGCTGCTTTCTGAGATCAGAATGGATCGTCTGCTCCCAAAGAGTTATGGTATGATCCAGTGAATGAGGTAGCCCCACTGTGAATTCCGTCTGCTGCTAGCATTTGAAGGGCAGCATGTGCGGGCTGTATTATAGATCGCCCTGAGAAGAGGTTGGAGTTAGTTTTAATGCAGTTAGTAGAATACAATCTCAAACTTAAAGGTGATGGATGACCCAATTCTTAAGTGAACTCTAAACTTGCGCTTTATTCCCTTCTGGCATTTATTTTTTTCATATAAAAAAGGAATATACTAAAAATTTGAGTATAATACAAAAACAGAAAAATGAACAAATCTTAATTGTCCGATTAGATGATTTTTCACCAAGTGAGCATATCCATGTAACTAGCACCCAGAGCAAGAAACAAGAAACTTTCAGAACCCTGGTAGTTCCCTCAGGCCCACGCTTGGTCACAATTGCCCCTTCAAGGGTGACAGACATCCTGACTTCCAACACCACCATGTAGCTTTTCTTAGTATTGACCTTTATGTTAAGGAAGCCACACAGTCTGTAGTTGGCATCTGAGAGCCCTTATTCTCAGTATGGGATTAGAAGAAAGGAGAATAAAACAAATGATTTTTTTTCTGACACACAAACCCCTTTTTATTCTCCTCCCATTCCTTTCTTTTCTTTTTTTTTCTTCCACTTCAATAAACATTTTATTTTGGAATAATTTTAGATTTACAGAAAAGTTGTAAAAATTGTCCAGAGATTTCCTGTATAACAACCACCAAATTTCCCTGATGTTAGCATTTTATTTTTTTAATTATTTATTTATTTATTCATGAGAGACATAGAGAGAAAGAGAGGCAGAGGGAGAAGCAGGCTCCATGCAGGGAGCCCGATATGGGACTCGATCCCAGGACTCCAGGATCACACCGTGGGCCAAAGGCAGGCGCTAAACCACTGAGCCACCCAGGGATCCCCTAACATTTTATTTTTAAAGACTTACTTATTTTAGAGAGAGAGAGAGAGAGAGAGCACGAGTAGGAGGGGCAGAGGGAGAGGGAGAAAGAGTCTCAAGCCGACTTCAAGCTGAGCGCAGAGCCTGAGAGCTCAGTCTCATGACCCCAAGATCATGACCTGAGCTGAAACCAAGAGCCGGATACTTCACTGCACAACCCAGGCGCCCCACCTAATGTTAACATTTTTAATACCTTTGTCAAAACGATGACAACAATGTTGATACATTAACTAAATTTCAAACTTTATTCATGTTTCATTAGTGGGTCACTAATTACTATTGTTTTTCTCTGTTCTAGGATCCCATCCAGAATGCCACACTGCATTTTGTCATCATGTCTCCTTAGATTCCCCTGGTCTATGACAATATCTTAGCCTTGCTTTGCCTTTCAAGATTTTGACAGATTGAAGAGTATGGTCAGATGTTTTATAGACTGTGAATTTGGATTTATCTGATGTTTTCTTCTGATTAGCTTAGGTTATGAGTTTGGAGGGAAGAATGTCAGTCACAAAGGAGAAGTGCTCTCTTCCTCACATTATGTTAGGGAGTACATGATATCAACATGACTTATACTGGTGATGTTAACTTTGATTATTTTGGTTACAGTAGTATCTGCCTCCATTTTTCACTATAAAACTCTCCCTTTCTCCTTCTACTATATTTTTAGGATGTGAGACACTAAATCCAGGTCTCACTCAATGAGAACTGAGGCATGGGAATTACACTCCACTTCCTGGAGGGAACAATATTTACCTATGTTGTTGTGTGGAATCCTCCTGTAAGGATGATTTGCCACTTTTCTCCCACATATTTATTTATCCAACAATTGTTTATATCAAAATGAACTCATGTATATTTATTTTATAGTTTGGATTCTAATCTAGTGTGATGTTATTAATTCTGTTGCTCATATTGTTCCAGCTTTGCTCTTTGGGAGCTTGTAGAAGTTGGTTCCTGTGTCTCTTTGACAGACTATCATACTTTCTTTTAGGTATTTATTTATTTATGTATTTCTGGATTCCTTTCGTATTTTTGGCATAGGTATTCTTTTGAATGTCCCAGCATTACCTAGGAATGTTGAGATCACTCAGGGGGGAAAGAGTAGAACTAATACTGAAACCCAGAAACTCTGATGCTCAAGTCCCTAAGTTTTTGGCATGACACTGCCTGCCTCACAAGATAATTGGGGCAAATAAGAGGCCAGGACCCATAAAAGGAGAACTTCTAAACATCAGCTAGTGGACTCAGAAATAGCTCTCTGGCCTTGCAACCTATGGACAGAGGATGGAGGCTACTGGGTCCCTAGTGGAATATTAATCATGAAAGCTAAAACTAATTAAGAAGTAGGGAAGCTCCGGGCTCCATTGCTGGTTTGGTGTTCTTGTGGGCATACTGGGGGGAGAGGGGGTCAAAGCAAAGTAATCTTGGGGGATCCCTGGGTGGCTCAGCAGTTTAGCGCCTGCCTTCAGCCCAGGGCCTCATCCTGGAGTCCTGGGATCGAGTCCCGCCTCAGGCTCCCTGCATGGAGCCTGTTTCTCCCTCTGCCTATGTCTCTGCCCCTCTCTCTCTCTCTCTCTCTCTCTCTCTCTCTCTGTGTGTGTGTGTGTGTGTGTGTGTGTGTCTCAGGATCGAGTCCCGCCTCAGGCTCCCTGCATGGAGCCTGTTTCTCCTCTGCTATGTCTCTGCCTCTCTCTCTCTCTCTCTCTGTGTGTGTGTGTGTGTGTGTGTGTGTCTCAGGAATAAATAAATAAAATCTTTAAAAAAATCTTGACTTGCTTTTCATTTCTAGCTCTGTCTCATACTGTTAGGTATCCAGACTGGTTAACTGTGCATCTCATTAAATAGGGTTCTATGATTAAGGCAGCTAAGACTTTTCCTAGTCCTGCTACCACTACAGCATCTAGCCAAGAAAAGGGTTACTAGCATTCAGAAGGTGACCTCCCCAAGCTAATGCTACATATTGAAATAGGTATTGCTTTTACCTGGCCAAAGTATTCCAATTTAAATCGGGTTGGCCAAACTGCTGGATTATAAAAAGTTGTAAAAAAAAAAATTCGTAAAGAAATCTATCACTTTTACACAGGAAATATAAACACAATTATGTTTATAATTGTCAATACTTTTCCTAAATTCAGGGTGCAAAATGCTCATGTTGGGGTATGTATATAAAATGTCTGCAATGCACATATCATGGTCCATTTGCAAATTTAGAACAGTACATTATACTTAACAGAGGAGCAAAGGACTTCAGTCACAATAAGGCCACAATTCTTTATCATGCTTTTAGTGGTCCACTACAATTTTTGATAAAAGTTTCTTCATCCAAGAGAAGAAAGCTCTATATTTTAACAATTTTGAATCAAATTTTCATTAAATCCAACAATACTGGGGCAATTTGTAAAAATATATATTTTTTTGAAATTTTCAAATCAATACCAGGCCAGTAAAAGATATGTCACTGAATGGCATACATAACACTCCGATAGTAACATAGGAACAAAAATATGAATGTCTACCATACAACTCCAGATTATTAATAGTGATGTATGCCTCAGGCAATATACTTAGAACCTGTACTATCATTCTTTGACATATAATTAATCCATTTCATCATTCTGAGGCCAAACAATGTTTAATGATGCCAATAAAAAAGTAATTAGAAACTGTAATTTTGACTTAGGACTGAGAATGTGTTTATAAATGTAGCCCAATAAAGCAGTGATTGATCTATATGTCCTATTCTAAGATAACGCTTCTCTCGTCTCTCATCCAATGACATGGAATTACTAGAAAAGGAGGCAGTACCTGAAATCTTAACCTTTTGTTTGGGGATTGATTACCATAGTAGAGAAATAGACTTCCGAATTATTGACAAAGACACACAGTTACCCATTAGTTTGGGTACAGAACTTGTCTAAATCATTTTGACAAGTGACTAAAAGTTTCCTCTCCAGACCTTCACTTTGCTCATGCCCCCACCAACCAGCCACTCACTGCAGTCTCTTGGCTTCTCGGGCTATTATTATTTCTGGATCATGGGGGACACAGACAAGGAACAACAGCAGAACAGAAGACCTTTCCTTTCTCTGAACTGCTCCGTTCTGTGAAATCTGTGTGAAAGTGGTTGCATCTGTGAACTCTGTCTCATTAGAGCCAAATGTCTGTGGTGCTCCTTCATGGCTGTGTGATTGAAATGACAAGTTCCCTGAGCATTGTGCTTTGTTAAGAATGCATGGATTGGTGATGGCTCAGGTTCTGGACCAAAAGCCATAGCTGGACAAAGATTGGAATGACCTGTCATGGTTAACTTAGAATCCCAGGGGGAAATGTTACCCTTCAGTCACTGTTTTTTTGAAAAACCCAAAAGTAAAAGAATATGGACCTGTGGTTAAACGTTATGAGGTTAAAAGTAAAGCTCAAAAGTAGAAATGCAATGATAGCTTGAGCACATTGGAAATATTAAAAACTATTAAATGTTTTTGAAGCACACTTTATCTGTAGGACACTGGAATAAACCACCTTAGGATAAAAAAGATAAAGAAAAAATACACTGTGCTTGCTTTCAACTTAGAGAGAATGAATGTACCTGCATGATACACTGGAGAATAATTACAAAACAATCCAGGAAAAATTACATAGTTTGGCCATAATGAATTGGTACCAAAGGGATGAAAAAGGAAGGAATTAGCATGGTATCAGAAGTAAAAACTTGAGCCCATGCATGCCTCAAATGAAGGAGTATTTTAGAAATCATCTTGTTAATTTGACTATAATTTGTAGGTGGTCAGACTAAGCACAAGGGATCCAAGTAATCAACATGTAGGATATCCCAGCATTCTGCCTGAAATAATTTGTGACATTTTCAAGTTTTTACTGGGGCAGTATCTCTTTTTAACACTGCTGTATTGCCATAGCCCAACTGAGCTCAACATATATAATAGGTAACTGATTAATATCTGTTCTTTAAATGAATACAGAATAATATAGTTGCATTGGGAGTTGACAATAGGCTGAGAAGATTCACAAGACTCTAGTCATACCTACAGCTGTGATTTATTACAGTGAAAGGATATGAAGAAAATCAACAAAAATAAAAATACATGGATAAAGCCCAGAGGAAATTAGGTGCAAGTTTCTGAATCTTCTCCCAGTGGAGTCACATGGGAGTTATGACAAATATGTTAAATGTTGTCAACCAGGGAAACTCATTAGAGACACAGTTTCTGGGGCTTTCACAGGGGGCTGGTCATAGGCACCCTCTGCATAGCATCTACCAAAATTCTAGGCACCCCAAAAGGAAGTAGGTGTTCAGCATACGCATATTGTTTGCAGAAACATTGTAGGTACAGGGAGCCATTTTACCAGGGAATAACCCTCTCAAAATCCTTGTTCCCAGGTGACAGCCAAGAGTCAACATTTCAAGCAAGCCTAAGCAGATACAAGCTTGCTATGTTAATTGTTTTTTTGCACAACAAGTTTACCTATTTCATGTTGGGAAACATCTGATTTTGTGTATCCATGACAACTGTAATGGGAAATTTGGTGGTTTCCTAATCAATTTGATCATGTGTAACTTTTCAAAGTGGGCACGGTGCTGAGTGATGACTTATTTATAGGTAACCTGACCATTACAAGCCCTGTGTTATCACTAATATACATCAAATTCAAATTGTGCTCCATGCATTGTATTCTCATATTGAAGCAACATCCTAAAGATTGGATTGGTTTACTTGTTCACAAATTATAATCATTGCTCTTCGTTCATAGAATCTAATGAAAACAAAATATAAACCAAGAATAGATCTCAATTACCAATTAATTCAAAATGTCACGGAGAGGGTATGTCAATTTAAAATTGTTGATTTCTTTTATTGGTACTTACAACTCATAAAGAGATCAATAAAGGCATGGTAATTTGAAGACATGACTGTCATCAAATGCTAGATGAAAAGTGAAAATATTAATTCGATGATGTGTTTAGAAAGCCTAAATTTAGCATTTTATTAGATTGTTTTCTTTTTTTTTTTTTTTTTTTTTCATTTGACCTCTTCATTTCTAACTTTCTAAATAATAGTTGTAACACTTAAACCTTCTGTACTTTATGGTTTATATATCTGTCACATAAATATATTTAAATGTTGTACTAAGTTTTGAGTGTTTTCCTCCATTTGACTGCTGTCCTTTATTTTCTGTTGACCATGTGCATTGATCATTAACCTAATCTGCAATGCCCATTCAGTAATCTAGAGTCAACTGCTTCTCCTCAATGAGGACAGATAGTAGGCATGTTCAGGAGAGTTGAAGACCTAGAGTATTTTCTCACATAAGACACTGAAATACACACTGTAGTTTTCAATCTTTCTTTTCCCTGAGGAAATTTATTTTCAAACAAACTCTCATTTGGAAGTCTAAGTAAAAAGTAAAAATCAGCAGCAAAAGATGGGGGAGGCCCAAAACTATACTTACTCACTTCCTTACTGACAGCAACCTTCTAGCAGTTTTCCAGAAAATATTATTAGCACTATTTACTCTTTTTGGAGTCTAGCATTCATTTATTTATTCATATGCAAAGCTGTCAATTTGATCACATTCACAGAGCTGGTTCAGTGGATGAGGCAGATTAAAGTTGCTCTGACCCGAAAATAAGACAGGACAACGTTGGATTGCTCCACTGTTTCTGAGGTGTGACCTGACGCCGTTTCTCTATTCAGGGATGGAGTAAAGGAATCCCAGAGTGGCTAGATTACACTTACCAGACTTCTCTGCTGTTCGGTGTGACCTCACACTTGAGTCTGGTTTCTTTACTCTGAGGACAATAATCGGCTGCTATACTAAAACAATGTGTTCTCTCATTTTATGTAACTCTCTATTTTTCTCAAATACATTTTTTCTCCTCTGTGTTTTTGTCCTTTTATAGTCTATACTCATGCTTATGTCTTTTGTCTATAAATTTCAATCACCAGCATCATTATGTGAGAATCAGCAAGTCCTTTCGTGCAGTATAAATTAATACTCATAAAATGATATAAGGAGAAAGAGCCTCCTGTTATCTATACTCTTGTCTGATAAATATGTTACAGTAAATTACCTAATTAAACAAGCATAACATGAAAATTAGATGTTTGTTTCTATACATCTTTGAAGAAGTAACCATTTTCCTTCCTGTGTTATTTATTATCCCTTCAATTTGCAAAAGCTGAGTAATCAGGAATTCCACACCATGGCTTTAATTGCAAGCATATCCACTAAGTGCTGATGTGGGGATATTCAGTTGCTGAGCTTTTTAAAAGTGACAACTTTTTCTTTTCTTTTTTCTTCTCCTTTTTTCTTTCCTTAGTAATTAAGGTGGCCTATATAATCATACCACGCCCTTATCAGCACAATATTGTTTTTTTATATGTATAGTTTCCTTTAATAATCCAGTTACTTGACAAGCAACAAAGATCCTGACAATGATAATAACCATAATGATAGGTAAAGTTGGCTCTCCACATGCCATGTGCCAGGCATCGTGTAAGCACTTGAAATGCATCCTTTCATTTAATGATGCCAAGAAAATTATGTAAACATTTCTCAATATATCAGAGATAAACGAATTCTACCCATGCACACTTGTCCACCTCGAGAATTCTGCATCACAAAGAGTGATGCAGAAACCACAGGCTCACCTGCTGTCCATCATACCACCTTGGACCATTAGCTCACCTCTCATCTCCAGCCACTGGTGTTTTCAACAATACCTTTACTTGTCAGGAAGACTGAAGCTCGATGGTCTCCTTTCCCACAGTCTCTCTCACTTCCCATATCTCACCTACCACCAGGTTCTACAAGATTTATCTCTAAAATTAGGGCTTCTCGCACTTTAAGATGCATAAGAATGCCCTGAGGATCTTGTGAAAATGCAGATTCTGAATTGGCAGGTTCGGGGCATGTCCATTCTGAACTGCTCACCAGCTTTCAGGTGGTGCTATGCTGCTGATCCACGGACCTCACTGAGTAACAAAGTCCCCAGCAGTTCTACAATTGCTCATTTACCGCCTGTCCTCGGTTACTGTCTGGACTATGTGACAGGAACTGAGAGGCTGATCTGTAGATGGGATCATGGGAGTAAATCCCAACGTGTCAGCTTTTTCTCGTGTTGCTCAGTCAACAATTACTTTTACTCTCCCTTGTCTTTCTTCCCTATAAAGCTTATAAAGCTTTAGTCAGGCAAGAATGTATTCCTCTGTTACTCTTGTAAAAGAGTATCCTAACTTCAGGTAGAGGATTACCGATGCTTATGGTTTTTTAGATAAATTATTCTCATATACTTATGTCTGATGGCTCTTAACCCAGATGTCTTTATGTCTTAACATGGTGAAGATTCTGATTCCAGAAAGTCACCAAGAGGCTTTTAGAAAAGAGCCTGGTGAAATCTATATTGTGGGCTGGTTGATTTTTAGTGACCCTTAAACCACAGCTAATTTACCAACGATGTAATGATGAACCCCTTCCAATCCCCACAGTTTATCTCATTGTCCCATGGCACCTTCTTAGTCCGCTTTCTTATCCTTGGAGATGACCTGCCTGGAAATGCTTTGCTAAAGGAACAAAGTACATGGATCCATGGCAGCCTATGGAAAGATCCTTATGGTGAAAAAATATTAAGAAAAATGGTGAACCCTTTTGATTAGTAAGTCAAGGAAATGCAAAAGAAAAGGTTTTTGTTGTCTCTATCTACCAGATTGACAATAAAAGAGATATCTGGGTGGCTCAGTTTGTTAAGCATCCGACTCTTGATTTCTGCTTAGGTCATGACCTTAGGGTCATGAGATCAAGCCCGATAGCAGATTAAGTTTCCAAAGATTCTCTCTCCCTCTCCCTCTTAAAAAAAATGCTAATAAAAGAATAATAATATTGCTGAGGATAGGAGCAACCTCATATATTGCTGGTACACAGATAAGTTTAAAGGAAATTTGGAAATATATGTCACATACATTAGAAATGTGTATGCTCTTTTCATGCCCACCAGTTCAACTACAGAGAACTGATCCTAAAGAAATTATTAGGCAAGTGTGCAAATAAAATTTAGATAAACACAGGATCATGGATAAATGGCATTTCTCAAGATATCGAAAAGTCAAAAATAAATATTTTAAAATATATAAATTGTATATTACATTGAACCATATTGAAATAATTGGCATTTGATGATCTATGGCTTAAGAAAACGGTACTTTGTATGACTCAATTTAATAATTAAGAGTACAAATGAATAAAAGAATACCAGAACACTATTAAAATGTCTTTATGCATCTATATCTGTTTATATGTACCCAGAAAACATATATTGAAGACTATCAACCAAATGCCGATTGTTCTTATATCTGAGTGCTATATGTATTTACTTTTTCTTTTCTATATTTTATCATTTTTTTCTCAATGAACATGGCAAATTGTAATTTCAAAATAAATAAAGAAGACAGCATTGAGATAACCCATTAGCAATTTTCCCACATTAACAATTTTAAGCTCATTTCCAGTGACCCAAAGTTGGGGGTACTTCAAAGTATTTTCTGCAGATGGTGACGTGATAATATGTGTTATTAGAAAAAGTAATTTCCAGTTATTGTATTAGAATTCAGTAATTACTTTTTCAATAAAGAAAGTGAAAACTATTAAGAGCAAAAATGTGAAATAAATTAGCTTTATATCCTACACTCAATTAAACTATCATAGCAAGAAGGTAATGAATTAAGATAATTTGAGGATAGGAATAAGACTCTACAAAGCAGAGATTTAACACTCTTCTAAAATCCATTAAAATACTCCAAAAGAAGATCACAGTAAAGTGGGTAGCCCACAAGATAGTTCAGAGAAACTGCAACATGCATGCTAAATAGGTAGAAAGAGTTTTCAGTCTCAGAAGTCTTAGAGACTCATGCACAAAGTAGCTCAAGCATGCAAAGCATGCCTTGATGACAGTGGCCCTAACAGTAAAGCTGAGTTTTCCACTAGCTTCACCACTTTCTAAAATAGTAAGATAATCCTGGTCTTCTAGCATGTGTGCTCTCAAGGAATCCACAAAATATTTGAGCAGTCACTGATGTGTGAGCATTTAATTAATTATAAGGAGCCATTCATAAATAGTAGTGCTTGCTACTAAAATCCTGCCCATGTCTTTCCATGGCATCTGGAATAAAAATGAGATTGCTTTGGGGGATACAAAGCTTCAGGTTTTGCCTGTTACACTAATGTAATTTTCCGTCATTCACACTGGCTTTCTTTTTGTTCCTACAGGCCAAACTCGTTCCTGCCCCTATGCTTTTGTACTTGTCCCCTCTACCTAGAACTCTGTCTCCTATTTGCAGGGCTATGTTCTTGTCCTTCAACCTGGGCTCAAGTGTCAGCCCCTGAGAGTTCCCCAGCCACCAGGCAAATGAAAATAATCCCTTTACTCGTACTCATTTCCTATTATATCAGTTGTTTATACTTACTTTTTCTCATAGTACCTAACACCATCAGACTCTCCTCTTTGTCTCTGAAGCCCAGGAGAAAGAATAGGATGTATCTTCAGTGCCTAGAACTATATCTGGCACATAGATACTCAGGATACTGTTGAATAAATGCCACGGCCAAAAGAGAGTGCTCTGAATTGTTTCTTTTTTTCTTTTTAAATATTTTATTTATTTATTCATGCGAGACAGAGAGAGAGAGAGAGAGAGAGAAGACAGAGACACAGGTAGAGGGAGAAGCAGGTTCCATGCAGAGAGCCTAATGTGGGACTTGATCCCGAGACTCCAGCATCACATCCTGAGCCAAAGGCAGATGCTCAACCATTGAGCCACCCAAGCGTCCCCTGAATTGTTTCTTTAATGTGGTTACAATGGTTGAAAGGAGAAGCTATGAACCCCATGGATCCCAACTTTCTAGAGTCCCAGAGCTGGTCCAGGTGGCTTTCTTATGCAAATCTGTTTGGTTCATCTGGGCTTTTCTATTTTACTTCACTTTGATATGAACTAAGCTACCAGTAACCAGATGGGTGTTCAACACTGGCTTATGCCATTTTGGATATAATCAAACATCTGGAGGTTCTGGAATTAACCCCTAAAGAGACATTTCCTTACCTGAGAATGACATTTTTTTAACATATTCTCTATGATGTTTTTAAAATAAAAGTTTGCTGTATACTACTGGATTATAGAAATTATACCTTTGTTTTCTAAACATGAGGTTATACTTCAATATTGCTTAAATCTTTTCAAAATACATGCTGGCACAATTTCCACAGTCCCCATCATCTTGGCAGACATCTTCCTCCTTGCTCCCCACTTTTCTGCCTTGAGATTCACTGAAGTAGAACAATGCTTCTCCAACCATTATCTTCTTATCCTTGAGGGTGTATAGATGTATTTTCAGAAGTCTTTGAAAATGTGTTTCCTTACAAAGGGGTGTGATGCCTCCAACACAAGTTTTAGAATCACTGAGGTAAAAAGCTAAATGAAGCACAATTTACACTTAAATGCTAATATCTCCAGGAGAATAAGTTTTCATCTATCATTTATATTATAGTGATTTAGCTTAATCAGTTTATTTTTCCCCTAATTCACAACTGAGATTAGCAACTTTATGAAAACTGGAGGCCTTGGTGGAAAGAAGGAGAATAGCAATTTTACATCATGAAGACTCTGGTCTCGTTCTCCAAATAGAAGTTCTGGGGCAAGTGTATTAGCATAGGAAAAAAGGAAGGAGGTAGTCGGAAATGAAATTGGGACTTCGTGTTCTAAAACTATCATTTTACATCTTGCTTATTGGCCTTGAATGCAGGAAAAGAAAATGGGATCACCTTCTTGCATCTTTTTATTCCTGCCAGAATATGGAATTTAGACTCAAATCTCCTTAGCAGATTAATTTCTTTATGATTTAAGGCAACTTTGATAGGTTAATATGTTAAAACCCCAAACCTAATGGTATTAATAAAGCAAAATATATTCTGAATTCTCAAATCCAGTTTACACGTTCTTTAGCTCCTTAGACTGTAGTTTCTTAAGGATAGGATTCCATTTTATTCATTGTTGGACTCTCAGCATCCTATTAATTGTCCTTTGAGTAAATTCTGGGGATGAATAAATACTTTTGAGTTCAAGTGTCGTGATTTGGGAACACAAATGCTCATAAGTTGGGATGTGTGTTTCAGGTCTTCTAATTTAAGGAACTGGCCACATCTGTGCATTCATGTGGCTCAAAGATGGTTCTAACATTCTTCTCTTGGTTACCGCCTGCTTGCCTGCATGAAAGGGGCCCTTTCCATGCCAGAAAACAGAAGGTCACTTGGGTTTCACCCTCCCAGCAGGAGACAGTAGGATTTAGTCATGGGCAGGGCTGCCAGCAACGTACATAATAACACCTCCATAGTGAGAGACATTGTTTCTCACATCAGACCAGACAGCAACTTCGTCAAGGGGAAACATCAAGGGAAAAGCAAACAAACACAACATGCCCCATTTCCATCACCTCTGCCAAATGAATAGCATGCTCTCTATTTTTAAGAGCTTTATAAAACAACTCAAAAATACAACAGGAGGGGGGATGAGGTGTGGGTAAAGAGTTCAGCTGTATACTTCCTTCAATCATTCAGTGACCAGAAAGGAGTCCAATCCCACTTTCTCTAGAGGGTCACCAAGTTATTGGAGCTGCAAGTGATTGGAAGCAAGGGAAAATAATTGAAGTAAAAAATATATCTCCTAGAGTGGGAAAGACATGAAAAAAAGTTTACTAACCACCCCTCCCCCCAAAAAATTACTGGCTTTTCAGCTTCTTATGCATATTGTAAGGGCAGAGAAGAATAATGTGAATATCTTCCTTTTACAGCTCAGTCTAATTTGGCATGCCATTATAATTTCTGGCTCAGTTAGCAAATGACTGGAAACACTGCTTTCTGCAATTTTCCCTAAAATATGACAGTTCTAGAAGTTGTTCTATCGATGTACTTGAAACCAACCCAAGATGGGAGTGAAGTGACTATTATTCTTAATTTTTATTACCAGGGAGGCTTTATACAGGTACCTATGTGGAACTACCTGAGTGGCCATCTACATACCGTGATTATGAATTTGAGGGAAGGAAAGACTTGACCAATTTCAGGAATACAGATGCCTGGAGTTCTACCATTGGAAATTAGCTCCTTTGGATTAAATTTCTGCCTTCTAGAGTGACATGTTCCCATATGAATATACTTGAAAAGGTTATAATAAGCAATCACTACTGATATCTTCACATCAGAAGGGGCACAAATGTCTTGACATTATAGGAGGGGAGGGAGAAAGGAAAGCCTATTTAGGGGTAGATAGAAGAAGAAAACATTTTTTAATTGGCTCAAGTTCTGAAGCAAGGCACTCAAGACAAGTATTGTTTCTGCTTACAAACAAGGTGACCTTGAGCAAATTACATAACCTCTTTGAACCTTGATAATTCTTATCTGTAAAATGAGTGATAGAAGAGAGATTCAAAAGGATAGGAAAGAAAGCCAAGTAATGCTACATTATCTGGTTGGCCATCACTACAAGAGGCTCTTGATCCAAGGGCGCCTGCCGAGAAGCTTAGTATGGCATTTCTTGGAAATTCCACAACAGCACCAGACCACTTTTTTGCAAAGATGGCCCTAAGGGATATAAATTGCCCTGCACTGGGCTTGTGCGTGTGCAAGTGAGATGTGCTGCAGGTTTGCACCTAAGAGCAACTGGTACCAATCTTCTCCCAGCTGGTAAGAGGGAACATGGGGGTATTTGAAGTGGCACAAAAGCAGTGCCCGATGCATATATTTTATGTACATGTGTTTAGCTATGCATATGTCTTATTATTAGTTTAATATCTGTTTCCTATCTCTTATAAAGTAAATTTCATGAGAGCAAGCAGATAGCTTTCACTCACTCTTGTCACAACTACTTTTAGTCAGTATTGTTAGATAAATGAAAGAACAAAAACAATTGCCTTTGTACTTTAACTATAATGTTTTTTGGTATAGACTTTCCTTCTGAAATGCTTATTTTTGCTGTTGTTTGGATATGTTTTATCACTGTTGTCTAGCTTTTTCTGTTTAAGCACCTTCTCCCTTTTCAATTAACTTTGCTTTTAGCATTTTTGCTTGGATGTAATTTTACACTCCCAATAACCGAGTTAAGGGTCTTTTCAAATCTTGTTTACTTTTAGGTGCTTTAATTT
This sequence comes from Nyctereutes procyonoides, assembly GCF_905146905.1. Taxonomy (NCBI): domain Eukaryota; kingdom Metazoa; phylum Chordata; class Mammalia; order Carnivora; family Canidae; genus Nyctereutes; species Nyctereutes procyonoides. The sequence goes on along the minus strand of NW_026575030.1, from coordinate 4,457,783 downwards.
AGTTTTTATATTACATCATTAAATTTCTTTAAATCCTTACTAAACTCGCTTTTAATTTTAATGATTTTTTTCTCATAGATCCTTTTGTTTCCAATCTGTATTTTAATTTTCCTTGTAAAGGAAATGGTTCATCCTCTTGGATTAGCATATTCACCAATGTTGTCTCATTTGATCATTTTAAAGACCCCACATCATAGAAATGACAGGGGTAAAGTACTGGCTCTCCCTCTTCTTACAACCAGAAAGCTCAGGGGTGTATTCAAGCTGATGTCCACTGGTTCTTGCTCTGTTTTTTCCATTCCACCATTTGGGGTGCATCGTGAGAAATTACTGAAAGAAGCTAATTGAAATCACTGAAATTATTCCCAAGAAAAGCTGGGATATGGTAACATTTATTTTAAGGATGCAGTTAACATAAAATGCTACTATAGTCACTATGCACTTAATTACTTACTGTTGCATAATGTGTTTACTCATGGCTCTGAACACTCTAAATCTGTAAATGTGACAATAAAATAAAAAGAGAAGTTAAACTGGTCTTGATGACAGCTACACTCCATTGACCATTTGATTCCCGGGTCCCCTCGGAAGCAGTCCGTATGATTCTTGTTTTTCTTCCATACTCAAATGGGTGACTTTAGACTCTATAGACTCAATATTCTAATATTAAGGAGTTTTCTTTCTCTGACTTTTTGCCAGAATCAAATGTAAATATAAGGAATTGTGGTATAGTTACACACACACACACACACACCTTAAACTTCATATCTCCTCATCTACAAAATCTAAAGGAAAAAACAGAATACTAGTAATTCTCATAATCAGAACAAAGATTTCCAAGGAAAATGTAGGACACACATACACATACAATTTTAAGTTAGTAGGCTTAGGTTCAGCTTCCAGAGCTGACTCTGAAGAACTGAGTGACTTCGAGCCACTTTAATTCTTTTACTTTACTCATCTATGAATCAGGATAAGACTTGTTTAAGGCTACTTTTAAAAGGTTGTTCTAAAGATAAAATGAGATGATACATTTGTGAAAAGGATCCGAAGAACAAAAAGTATTATACAAGATTTAATGTGCCTTTTAAAAACAAAAATCATTATATTTTCTTATTAAGAAAATGATACATGAGGATTATGGAGAATTTGGAAGATGCACACATGCAAGGACACAAACGTGGGTGGCCTTAGACATTCATCCCCTTTTCCCTTTCAACAGGTGAGCAAGAAGTTGGCTCTGCAGATCTGAGATAAATCGACAGAAAGACAGATACTACTGACTGAGCTAACCAGATTTGACCCTTTTTTAAAAGGTCATTTTCTTTGTCAGGATGCTTCCATCAGTATGTTCGAAAGGATTCAGTCATGAATTTACTAGATGTTCCTGCTTCCTTTTTTCTATATATGTAGAAGACCACAGTGGTGGGTTTCTCTCTTCCAGGATGCTTTTCACAGTATACCAAGCTCTGCCGGTTCCAGCATATTTCTTGATGGAAAAACAATATGAGTTTCTGTATCATCTGCTCTGAAATTGCTACCAATGAATCTTTTCATATGCTTCCACCATGTGTCACAAAGAGTGGGTATACCTGTTTCCCTTTGCACAAAAATAAATGAATAAATGCATAAATAAATATTAAGCCATGAGTCCCACAGCCCATGGATAATCACTTACTGACATTTCTAACAGCACTTTGAATTCATTTGGAAACATTCAAGTATTTGAAGATTCACAGCTAAAAGCAACTCGCCTCTGTGAGCTTTTCCAATCATCTATATGGCAAACTGATAACAGCCATGTATCAAGAAGATTTAGAAAAACCAGAACATTTTTCTCCTGAACTGTATATGTAGAGACATTTCACTGGGTGAATGGCATTTTTTTTTGGTATTGATATCCCTCTCGATAAAAAGTTATTTCATGTTTATTCATTTGTTTTTTTAATTTTATTCAACTATTTTCTGTTGGCTACAAACACATAGCATTTCTTGAGAATCTTAGAGTGGTTACAAAAGGAAAAAAAAAAAAGATGTGAAACACATTCCTTGCCTTCTGAAACTTTTATCTTAGTAGGAGAGACCATACAAGCGCATGTAAATTCAGTGTTTCATTCACCACTGTATTCTTAGTAACTGACAAATGGTAGTACTCAATAGAATAATCTTCCCGATAGTACTGTAATGTTCTTGACTTAAGGAGTGTCTCATCTTGTATCTGTCTTCAACATGTGCAAAATTATCATTCATAACAAGTCAAAATAATAATGCATTCAAATAATTTAACCAGGAATTATATTAATTTAAAATATCCTTTTTTTATGTCGATAAATCAACCAATCGTGTAGGCATTTAAGACATCTTACTTGAATACAGTTTAACAAAATTTCTAATAATGAAAATAATAATACCCTTCAAACACCAAAGCATCTTCTTGAGGACTGTGGCATCTAAATAAGTGTATTTATAATTTAATGATGTGCTAAGGTAACAAGTAAACACTGAGAATTTAATGGAATTTAAGGATAACAACTGGCTAAGTTTTAGTATATAAACATACTGTCTTTTAGTATATATCTTAAATCCAAATTGTCTCCTGTACCCTAAGGTATTAAATAATTACAAACTCAAACTTCTGGAATTAGATTGGCCCTTAGATTGGTGCTTACTTTGACTAATTATAAGTCTTTTAGATTTCCAAGGAATATATAGTTAACATATAAATAATGTTCAATGGGAAAAATGAATTATGAAACTTTGCCACTTATTTTGTTTCCTCATAGCAGAGGTATAAAAATGGTTGATGGAGTTAAGGGACAAAAACCTCCTACATTATCACTACAGTATCATCTGCATTTGATCCTGTGAATTAGGCAGGGCAGATCTTTGCTTTTTCCTTCCTTCTATCCTTCCCTTTCTTTTTTCTTTTTTTTTTAAGTTCTTTTTTTTAATTTTCATTTATTTATGATAGTCATCACAGAGAGAGAGAGAGAGAGAGGCAGAGACTAGGCAGAGGGAGAAGCAGGCTCCATACAGGGAGCCCTATGTGGGATTCGATCCCGAGTCTCCAGGATCGCGCCCTGGGCCAAAGGCAGGCGCCAAACTGCTGCGCCACCCAGGGATCCCTATCCTTCCCTTTCTTTCCTTTTTTCCTTCCTTCTATCCTTTCTTTTCTTTCCTTTTTTCCTTCCTTCTACACTTTCTTTTTTTTTTTTTTTTCATTTTTTCCTTCCTACCTAACTTCCTTCTTCTTTCTCATATTATCCTGAGAGAAACAGTTTTGGAATTCTTGACAACCATGGTCACAAAAGTGTGAATAGCTAAATTCCATGTGATGAAGTAACAATACTGACAAAATTCCTAAATGATATCAGATGATTCTAGTGCAGTTTTGCGCAACCCTGATGCCATGAAATGGTAAGGGGGTTATCACAGGTCAGAGCATGTTATAAACAGGCCACAAAATCAAGTGGGATGTAAGGCCAGGTTGAGACTTAGGACAGGTTATAAAGTATAAACTGATACTAGATGGGAGCCTATCAAAAAATTAGTAGTATGTTTGAAAGGATTCAGTCATGAATTCAAGTTTTGTAAGATAAAAAGGCAGAAAGGCCCTCCCAAGAAACTGGGAGACGTCTGATACCTAGATATGATATAACTTTGAAGAGAAGCTGCTTTGGACCTAAGCTAACTCCCAGAGGAAAAGCTGTCATTTTGTTAACACTAAAAGTTCTACTGGAACATCTATACCCCTATCTATCTGTATCTAGAGAGAGATCTTCAGAAGGTTCTGGTTGCCTAAATGTTTTTTCTTGTGCGTACTTATCTTAATCTTTATGAAACAAAGAGTTCCTCAGTCACATGAAGAGCATTTAGTCTCCACATGCACATTCAGGAGAGAAAACTAAGTCTTTTATCTAGAAGTTCCCCAGAGGTATATACTAATTAGAAGACTAGTATCAAAGTGCTTCTAATTTTTAGATGTATAAGAAAGGGGAGAAGAGATCACACATTATTTTTATAAGTACCACAAATGACTGTGACACTATTAAATTGTTCATTGTCTTTCATTCAGTTAAATCCATGATTTGTTTTAAAATGTCAGAAACCTGTGGCAGAGGCTGATGGCAAGACCCAAACTTCCATTATATCTTCCACCTGAACATATAGGTGGACTCTGTATTCCAGTCCTTTGGGGATTTGGTGCTGCCATGGGACGAGTTCAAACCAATAGAAAATGCATGAAATTGGTGCATACCACTTCCAGGCCTGGCTCCTCCACTCTTTTATGCCATCTTCCATGATTTCTCTTTTCATCTCCTAGTTTGATTAATACAGGTCCAATGGGACACTCCAAGACTCTAGAGCTTTGCAAAGCCATTAGATAGAATAAGCCTGTAACCCTAAATAATTGTGTGGAGAAAAACCAGCCTTCCTCCCCATCTAACTTAAATCAACAATAACATGATAAGGAAATAAACCCTTATTCTATTAAGCCATCAAAACATGGAGTTGCTATAGATTTATCCACTACAACTATCGTTATATGACCCAGTAGATATTTTTGAAGATTATTATATGATCAAATCACATTAGGAAGTAAACATCCCAATCATGACAAATGTCAATTGTATTTATCTTTTTGACACCAGCATTTTAATAATTCATTTTTTCTTATGTAATATACTTTAGCAAAAAAAAATATATATATATATACTTTAGCAGCTTACATCTTAAAAATCAATTATGATAAGACTGAGTCTACTGTTAAAAATGGTGTCCCTTAACATTACTTAAATGATGATGATTATGATGATGAAGATTAGATAATGGTGATATCAATAATATCTTACTGAATTCATAGCTTTTTCTTTTTTTAATTTAAATTTATTTTTTATTGGTGTTCAATTTGCCAACATATAGAATAACACCCAATGCTCATCCCATCAAGTGTCCACCTCAGTTCCCATCACCCAGTCACCCCCACCTCCTGCCCACCTCCCCTTCCACCACCCCTAGTGCGTTTCCCAGAGTTAGGAGTCTTCCATGCTCTGTCTCCCTCTCTGATATCTCCCACTCATTTTTTCTCCCTTCCCCCCATTCCCCTTCACTACTTTTTATATTCCCCAAATGAATGAGACCATATAATGTTTGTCCTTCTCTGACTGACTTATTTCACTGAATTCACATCTTAAAGGTAATATAGTTTATTTGATTATTTCATTCTCAGACATGTTCAGGATGAACATCATTATTCCCATTTTAAAGGTACTGAATCTGAAACCAGGAAATGTTAAGTAACTAATAAAAGACAAAAATATTCAACTTAATATCTTCAGATTTTGACCCTAAAGTTTATGCTTTACTATCACTACCTTACAAGTTTCTGGGCAGAACCTATCACCAAACCATGGGTGAGTATGAGTCTACTTAAAGGGCATGGAGTTTTTTGGGTACATCAGTGGAAAAAGTTACTGTAAAATATCTTGGTACTGCAGATCAAGGCATTTCTGTTCATAATGATGACATTATGATACAGCCAGGACATTATATTGCATTTAAAGAGATATAAAGTTGTCATTTAAATATTTGCTGCTTTGGCTTCATATTTATTACTGATTGCAGTTTTGAGGTGATGATTTAAATACTATTTTACATTTATTTCTCAAGCTCTGTCATAATGGATTTCAGTGCAAGACATTTAGCATTTCTGAAGTGGCTGCTTCTTCCCAGACAATGCATCTAGTCAAACTCCTCTTTTGCTGCTGATGAAGAAAGTGACTTAATATTAGAGATTGAAATGGAACAATTACCAATTTCCAAAACTTCTTCTAGAAGAAACATAACTTAGAATAATATATCCAAATGCAATCCTCAAAAAAAAGATGATCTAAATAACTGCTATAGATTGAATGTGTCTCCCTGAAAAATTCATACCTACTACTCAACATGATGTTACTTGGAGGTGGGACCTTTGGGAGGTGGTTACTATGTTGTGAGAGTGGAGTCCTCATCACTAGGATAAGTGCCCTTATGAAATAGTACCCAGGGTTCCTTTTCCCCTTCTCTGCATGAGGACATGGTCAGAAAATGGGCAGTTATCTATGATCCAGGAAGTGGGCCCTCACCAGACACAAAGCTGCTCATACTTTGAGTGTGGACTTCCCAGAACCATGAGAAATAAATATTTGTTGTTTAAGTCACCTGGTCTGTGATATTTTTGTTATACAGCCTGAACAGACTAAGACAGAAATTGGTACCACGAAGTGGAATGTTGCTGTAACAAATGTCTAAAAGTGTGGAAGCTGCTTTGGAATCAGATAATGGATAGAAGCTGGTGGCACTTGAGGTGCATTCTAGAAAAAGTCTACATTGTTGTGAAGGGAACTTCAAAGGTGATTCTGAAGAGAGTTCAGAAAGAAAAGAGAAGAAATGTAAAGAAAGCTTCCATCTTCTTAAAGAATACCTCCATAATCATGAACAAAAATTTGTAGAAATATGGATGGTAAGAGCCATTGTGACAAGGTCTCAGAGAGAAAGGAAGAATATATTAGAAATGGAGGTGAAGCAATCCTTGTTACAAAATGGCAAAGAACTTGGTTGAATTGTATTTGTGTTCTAGTGTTTTATAGCAGGTAGAACTTTCACTGAAATCAGGTATTTAGCTGGAGAAATTGCTAAGCAAAATCTTGAAATAGAGTCTTGGCTCCTGATTGCTTATATAATACTAGAAAAGAGAAAAGACTTAAAGTTGGAATTGTTAAGCAAAAAGGAAGCAGGACTTAAAGATTTGGAAAATTCTTAGCCTATCCACATTGCAAAAAGTGAGAACACTCAGGGTCTGGCCAGAAGACCATTAGATAAGGAGATTAGTGTGGACAAACCTTCTCAGTAGAGGCTAGGAATTATTCTTCAAGATAATGGAAAAATGACCCTACAGGTAATTCAGAGATCATCAGGGCTGCCACACACATCTACCTGGAGTGCACAGGCCCCAGGGGTATGACTGCCTCCACCTGGGTTTTAAAGGACAGCTGCAGTGCTGTGACCTCACACCAGAAAGTCACAAGTGCAGGATACCAGCCCCACAGAACCTCGAGGCCCAAGGCAGAATGCTGCGTGAAGTCCCATAGGTTCTAGCTGTGAACCTGAGAAATCAAGCAAGTTATGTATTTCAATCTATAGCAGTTATTTAGATCATTTTTTTTGAGGATTGCATTTGGATATATTATTCTAAGTTAAATTTCTTCTAGAAAAAGTTTTGGAAATTGGTAATTGTTCCATTTCAATCTCTGATATTAAGTCACTTACTTCATCAGCAGCAAGAGAGGAGTTTGACTAGATGCACTGTTTGGGAAGAAGCACATCCCCTACCAAGTTGGGGGATGAGGTTGTCACCCCAGTGGGTCTGCAATTCAGAGTAGCAAGCCAAAAAGAATTACTCTAGAACCTTAAATTTTGCTCACTCTTAAGTTTTGAACTTACCTAGGACCCGCAACTCCTCTCAATTTTCCCATTTTTTTTTCTCCTTTTGGGTTAGTATCCTATGCCTGCCCCTCCCCCATCATATTTTGGAAATACATAACTTGCTTGATTTCTCAGGTTCACAACTAGAGAACAATTTGTCTCAGAATAAATTGTACCTTGAATGTCACCCGTATCTGATTTTTTTCTTTTTTTTTCTATATCTGATTTAGATGATACTTTAGATTAGATGAGCCTTTGGAAATAGATTTGATTTTTTGGTCTTTTCCTCTTTGATATATTAAGAAGAATTTCAAGAAATAAATGAGAATATGGTCATCAGAAACAATAAAATTTACTCACTCTTAGTATATACCCTTTGTTTCTGAAGTAAAGAACATCTTAGCATACATATAAACATTCATACATAAAGCCCTCATCAACCATTTTTCATCCTATGAGAGCAACTACAGTATATATGCTATACATTTTATAAAATACTTTCACATATAATATTTAATATTTGTAAAATTCTTCTTAAATTTATATGAAAACTGATTCTCCAATAGAATTTTTATCTACCACAATGTCTTCTATAATTATCACTCTATATACTCTCTGAAAATTTAAAATCCTTTTTCAAAACCCACAGAGCCCATAGAGGTTTCTCTACTCACTTAATTTTCTACTAATTATTCTTATATTTTTCACTAACTTTATTTGACTTAAATCAATAAAAACTTGGATGTATTACTTTAGATCTGTTCTAATCATTTGCTTTATTATCCAACAAACATTTCTGAACATCTTCCTGTTTGCGATAATGAGCAAGACCTAGGAAATATGGTTATTGCTATCTGGTAAACTGAAACTCTAGAAAACAACAATGACAAAAATGGTTCTAACTTGTAGTATTTGCCAATTTGCATGGTGTAACTACTCCCACTACAGATTATTTCAAGCAAATGGGTCACAAAATTCTTATGAACACTCAGTTTTCCTGTGCTTATACATGCCAATTCCATCATATCCCTGGCAATGTTAATTCAGATTCAGTGCCAGCTTCCAAGCTGCTTATGGCATGGTAAGGAAGACAGGCATTCAATTTTTAAGAAAGATATAATGTTGGGGAACAGCTGATATAATCAAAATATGTACTAGAAACAGAGACGTCATAAGGGAAAGAATAATCAAATATTTGGGGAATAAAGGTCAGAGAAGTTTTCTTTGACCAGTACTTGAAGCTCTGCAACCTTGAGGATGAGTGTGGGTCTTTTCCTTCTTTGAGCAGCAAAAGTCATTCATGAGAGACAGAGAGAGAGAGAGAGACAGGCAGAGGGAGAAGCAGGCTGCCCTGTTTGTGTCTTAATTGTTGTCTGGTTGTTCACTCAGTTAAATAAACTCCATGACAACTAAGATATATGTGCACCTATTTTTTTCCTCTGAAACTTTGTTTCTGTATCTATATGTATAGCTTTACCTAAAATCAGTATGTCTTCACATCATGTCTTCAAAACCCATCTCATTTGCGAGCTCTTCTGGGAAGATATTGCCAACCCCTTCCCCCACTCCCATTCTCTCCAGTTTTGTGCATCCTTTCACAGTGAACCTTCTCTCCTTCAGGGTAGTTCTCATGTGTCTCTCTATATGTATTACCAAGAATATGAATTTATTTACTTAGATATCTCTGTCAATTGAAATGATAGTTCCTTGAGATCTAGGACAGCTTCTTATTTTTATTGTGAAAGCCTAGAACAGTGTATGATCTATTGGAGGCACCCAATATTTATGAATTGTATTGAACTAATGATAGGTGTTTAGATTGTAATTCAAATGGTTAAACAAAGAGTGCTTTTAATTGTTGGAAATGTGAATATTCTCTGTTTTCTGGCTTCACCTCTGTAATTACTGATGCCATATACTCAGAGGTAATGAGTTCTAAGACTCCATGCTAACATTGCTTAGAGAATGAAAATTTACGAGGCTCCTCCAGCCTGCTAGAATATTCCTTCGGGCTGAAATCCACTCACTTTAAGCTCAGCTCAAGCAAGATTATAGGGAAGCTGATAAGAATAAGGGAGAATTTCCATAATGCCCAGAAGTGGGATAGAAATGCTGATCCTTGAATTTCTGTCTATGGCTTTAGGATATTTCTAAACTTGTCTTCAATATGAGTCTACCCCCTACCAGCTACAGAAATCAGAAACTCCCATTTAAAATCAGTGAATTTCAGGGCTTGAAGGGATTTTTGGATATCTACATTGGCACATCTCAACTTGAGCGATATACTGGTTTAAATTTTAGAGGTAGATTCTCCTGGTATGTGCCAATTACTACTAATCTTTCCTTGGACATTTCATTACATGTATAAAATTGTGTTAATAATAGTAAGTAAATTAAAGAGTTAGTATCAGTACTAAATAAGATGATGCATACATAGTATCTGCCCTCTAGTTGTATCTCTATCTAACCTCCTATCATATCATTGTCAATTCTAGAGTCAAGGGTGAGGATCATGACCCAGACTGGATGAGTTCAAATTCCATCTCTACTATTTACTGGTTGTATCAACTTAAGTAAATCACTTACCTCTCTCTGGTAGTTCAGATTTCTCATCCCTAAAATGGGAATAATATTAATAACTACTACAAGTGATTGCTGAAAGAATTAAATGATACAAAGAGTTTAAGACAGGCTCTGGCCCATAATGAGTAGAAGATGAAGTTGAGATATAGGTTAGTGTCAGATCAAAGAAATTGCATGCTTTAGGATAAGCAATTAACTCTTATAGGTCTCCTCCTATATTTTAAACAAATTCTGGCAAAGCCCTGGCCCACTGATTTTAGTCACTACTGTTTATTCATTATCAGCCCATCAATGAACATCCCAATGCATTTACAGAGCATATACCATCGTTTGCAATCATGATATAGTAATTTCCGCCTCACAGTTAACTTCAACATTTTTGTAGAAGTTTCTTTAATTTTTTAGTAAAACTTTCAAGCTAGTGTTAGGATATAGATTTTTTTTTCCTTTAAATCAAATTATTTGACTCCAGCAGAGTCACCCAAAACTTCCTGTCTCTTTATTCTATTTATTTCTCTAGTAGCCAAGTGTGTCTTATTATTTTTTTTCTCTTCAGAAGTTCAAGTGTGGTGCACTTATCAAACATAGTAATAAAAAACAAAGCCTCGGGGCCCCACTTACTGTTATGCATAGGTTGGTTATAGAATGCAGTACATGAAGAACATTTGCTTGCCTAAAAACTGTTCAGGCTCACATAGGAGTGCCAATTTCACCATAACTGACTTTTGATCATTTTAAATCATGAACTTTTTGAGGACAGAAATTCTACGTAATCATCCCTGGGTACAGATTAAGAGCCATTAGTGGGGATGTTGAATGAATAAATACAAATAAATATAAACAGTTGATGCTTCTTAGCCATTGGGTTACTGATATTCACTTTTTGATTATTTGTGTGTGTTTGTGTGTGTGTGTGTGTGTGTGTGTGTGTGTGTAGTGGCAGATGACTAAGGAAAAAGCAATAAAGTATAGAGATTTTATCTATGTGGATCACTCCATGAGTTGATTGTATATGGATTTCAGAATGTTTTTAGATCTAGGCTTTTGTAGTGATTTTCAAGGGACTTTAGTAAGTTCAGATTCCTAGAATCAGATCACGCATCTGCATTGCTTCTTTATAGAAATGCAAAGACCTGAGAAATGTGCTAAGAATGAAAATGCTTGCTTTGGTTTCCAATTATACCTTGCAAGATAAAGGACATTAATTTAAGACTTGTTATGCTTAGCTCCTTTGGGGAAAGGGTGTGGAAAGAACTAATGTTTATTGATCCTGCATTATGTGTGAAACTCATTACATATGTTCATTTAAAAAATCAGGTTTGTTGAGTTATTTCACTAATTTACATAAAGTGAAAGTTCATGATGAGGTTTGATAAATATGTACAGCTATATAACTGCCACAACAATTGAGTTGGACAAGTATATATCACCCCTCAAATTTTCTTTGTGCCCCTTTCTAGCTGACCTCCTATCTACTTCCAATCACTGGCAACCATCCATCTGTTTTGTACCTGAAGTTTTCCCTTTTCAGTGATGTCACACAAAATAAACATATAGTATATAGCCTTTTTGTCTGGCTTTTTGTGAACCATATGTTCTAATTTAATTATTACTAATACTCATGAGATATGTGTTGTTATTCCTTTTTTATGGAAAGGAAAATGAAGGCTTAGAGAGTTTAAGTGGCTTGCTCTCTCTAAGCTAGATTTTGATCTCATATATAAAGAAGTTGATACTTTTGGGATAATGCTAGGCAAAATTCGTTAGGTATCTGCTCATATTTAGTAAATACTGACATGTTGGAGCATACATAGAAAGACCATTGGGTTAGAACCACTTGGTGCTAGCATCTTAACGTCAGCTCAACAGATGCTCAAGAAAACTCTTAAGGAAAATTAGTAATTGGCCACCGTGAGATCACCCTAACACTCTGGTCCACCATGCTTGTTAAAATGAGATTGCATCAACAATGCTTGCTTCCCCTGAAAACAAGGCATAAGATAAAAACTTTAAAAATGCACATTGAGATAGGGAATATGAACCCACAAGGTAGAATATTTATAGAAAAACCTCCCATACTGTGAATAAGGATGTCATAATTGTTTATCAGTCATGATATAGGTATCCCACTATTATGATAAAGCCTAAGTGAAATATATGTTTTATTTTTCATTTTAAGGAAAATAGAATAAATGAGACAAAGATTTGGGGCAACATGTTATAAAAAATAATTTTATGTTCTTCTGCTCCAAAAGATGATTTCATATCCCAACAAAGAATATTAGAGTAATCCTGATATAATGCCAGAGTTAGGGAAAAAATAATTCTACCTGGAGAGATCATTTAGACTCTAGAACGAAGAGCTTTCTTTAATAGTCAATCTTACTTGATACCTATACTTGACCCTACTATACTGGCCTGAGTATGAAGGGTGTTATAAGAGGTAATCTGCTTCCTTGGGGGAAAAAAAAAAACTCAAGTATTTATATGTGCTTCCTACATGTTCAGACCATGGGACTTACATATTTTTAAAAGCTGGAAATGTTTAATATTTTATTAGCCTTAAATCAGATTAAGCATGACTATGGAAAAATATGTAATTCTTGGAAGTGTCCTATGGATAAAATTCGCATTCTGTGTTTTCTAGTTCAACTTAGGAGGTCAAGTGGCATCGAACAAGTGAGTTTCCCCATGTGCTAGGACCCAGTCTCCTTTCCTCTATTGACATATGGAAGCTATTACTAAAGATAAAAGGAGATCCTTTCAGAAATATTACTCCTTTTTTGTATCCAAGATATTATCTTCACAAAATCTATCACATTCTTTTAAGAAGAAGCCACACACTGACTTCATCTTTCTCAAGTGACTTATTCTTATGAGGATGGACTCTCTCTGGTAACTCTGGCTGCTGGTCAATGATTAGCCAGATAGGCAAAACACTGAGGATTATTCAGGTGATGTGACTGTGAGGAAGCAGTCCAGGTGAGGAAGGACTGACTTCTGAGAAAGTCTGGTGCCTGTCTGAGCATTAGCAGGTATTGACCACACCACTACAATTGGACCAATGTCCTATGCAACCATAAACTTCCCAGAAACAAGTGCAGGATGTAACAAATTGTCAGCTTCCTCTTGGTTATTACATGAGATATGTAAAGCTAGTTCTCTGACAAAAAGTTCAATAGTTCAATTATCCTTAGTTATTTCTGCCCACAGAATTTTTTCTCAACATATTCTAAATGAATTAGCTCTGAAGAATGGCACTTACCAGCCATAATCACAACATAGTGGGTAAGTGTTTAGACTACTACATAAATTAAACATAACATTGATATCCAAAGTTCTCTAGGATATCTGACACTAAAACATCTTCTCTTATTGCATTCATTTTTTTTTCATTTGATTTTGTAACTATTTCTTGTGAAAGGCTATCAAGAAGATAAAGCAGAGACAGAACTTTTTTTTTTCAGAATTTTTGAATATGTGTGTAGTTCCTGGAAATCCTGATTATTCTTTGTGGAGAAATGACCTGCAGATGAAAGAAAAACAGCAAAATGGCTGTAAGCAGGACCTGGATTATAAAAGAAATTCAGAGCTGAAGAATGGCATTGCTATTCAAGGCCAAAGTCATACTTTATATAGAAGATTTTTCTATCTTTTATAGTCCATGTGCTCTCTCCCTCTTCCAATTACATAAACTTGCAAGTATTGTGTCTTCCTTTAATATTTATTTGCTATTTAATGTAAATTAAACTCCCTCAGGTATGATTGCTAAAGCAAGGGGAAAAGCATATTTTTGGTTGTAAAATAAACTACTATTTTTCTTTTGTGAAAGTTTGATCAATTCATACTCTTACCACTGCTATGGGAGTATAGTTTCTCATGTCTCTCTCATGTTCCATGCAGTTGAATCATTACTAGTAGCATGTATATAGCTTCTTATGTGAATATAAAAATTAATATCATCCCTAAAAGTAAATACAAATAATAATATAATAGTATTGTTGGGATTTTTTTCCTTCTGTAATATAAATTCTCCCTTTTTCCCATGATGGTGCCCCATGGCCAACTGTCACTTAACCACTGCACTAAAGTCACACTCTGTCCCTCTCCTCCTCCTCACTCACTGTTCTCCCAGGGAAGGAGGAATGATTCTCCTCTGATTTGCTGGCTTTGAAGGAAGGAATGTTGCTCATGTTGGAAAGGATTATAGTTTTCCAGTATTGCCTATAATGAGATGAGGTTGTTGTTTTGGTCTATTCAAGAGCAGAATGGGCTAACTCCTTTGTCCAAAGATCTAAAGTCTATTTTCCTTTTTTTTTAAGATTTTATTCATTTATTCATGAGAGACACACACAGAGAGAGAGAGAGAGAGAGACAGAGACAGAGACAGAGACACAGGCAGAAGGCAGGCCCCATCATGGAGGCTGACATGGGACTCGATCCTGGAATTTCAGGATCACGCCCTGGGCCGAAGGCATGCACCAAACCGCTGAGCCACCCAGGGATCCCTTAAAGTCTATTTTCCAATCAGCTCATTATAATAGCAATGACATTTTAATTTTAATGTGTCTCTCTTTTCTAGTCTTTTAAGTCAAGAAAGTTGGAAGATCAAGAGAAGTTTGCAAGTTGCCTTAACTCTGTGTGTGTGTGCTCATGTATGCATTTGTATATGTTTCCATGTGAGGAACCACATTCTTTAACATGGGTATTTATATTTCTGTTTGTAATTATCCAAATGGATCACAGTCTGGTAATAAGAACATGGGTGAGCTACTGAAAATTATCCATGACTTAAAATTTTACCCAAGTTCTGTTCATAGGATCCTAACGGTAATACTACTTTTCTCTGACTGCAAAAACATCAAAACAGTTTAGCAATTCTGTTGATCTTGCTTCCTTATGCACACCATCTTATTTGGGTCTTGATCCAATATTAGTTTTCCTGCTTAATAGATTAGGCTTTTTTCAATATCACTCTATCTTTGGCATGCTAAGAATCTGTCTCTGGGAGGAAGGGAGGGAGGAGAGAGAGAGAGAGAGAGAGAGAGAGAGAGAGAGAATGCCAAATTGACAGAGTGTTAGAAAATTTCCTGGTGTAAATTCTCCTAACAGAGTTGCTTTCAAATTGTCAACAGTTTAAAAATAAGCTCACAGTATTCCTGAGTATGTAACAAGCAGCACCTCACTGCAAAACAAGCACTAATGCAACCCAAATTTTCAGATTCAGACTTGCATTTTATTCTGTCACACTTTTTCCCTCTTCATATAGTCCTCTCTCTAGTTTAATTTACTCTAAGTCTTCAAAAATCCGATTTCTTAACTCTGTCCTTTGGATTTCTCCCTCTCAATCCATTCTCTAGGTGAGGAGGAAAGAGCTGTAACATGGAACTCTTGGTTTGGTCTTGCTCTTGATGCATTCAAGTATGTCAGAGACTTCCTGTTGCCCTTATGAAAAAAATGAAATTCTTAATACCAATGATCTGATTCAAATACAGTGAACTTTTTTTCAAATACCAAAATGTATCACGATCTTGCCTTTTTTGGAGTCCTTCATTATCCTATGCCCTTTAAATTAGACCTCCTGTTTCTTCCAGATCTTTCTGTGGTTGGTAGCTCCCAAGGAGGTCTGCATACTAAGTCCTCAAAAATATGTTATGTTGGAAAAGAGTCTTTGTAGATGTGATTAAGTTGAGGAACCTTGAGATAGGGAAAGTATCCCAGATTATCCAGATGGGTCTAGTCTAATAACATGAAGTGTTACAATTACAGAAGCTTTCCTAGTCCTGTCAGAGAAACATGATTGGAAAGGACTCAAACATCTGCCTTTGTTGTTGGAAGAAAAGGCCAAGAGCCCAACAGTGCAGCGGCCCCTGGAAGGCAGGAGTGGTTCTCACTTTATAGCCAGCAGGATAATGGAACATGGGCCCAAAAAGCTGCAAGGAACTGAATTGTCAACACTAAAAAGCAGGACATGAATTCTTCCCCTTGAGCCTTTAGAATATAACACAGCCCTACTGATAGCTTGATTTTAGCCCAGTGACTTCTGATCTCTGAAACTACAAGATAACATATTCGTGTTGCTTAAGCTGCCAAGTTTGTGGTGATTTTATATGGCAGTAAGAGAAGACTAATGCAGGCCAGTTAATCAGATGCCAAGAATCAGCTCTGGACAGTTCATATAATGCCTATCCTATTCAAATTCAACCCATTCTACAGGCTCTAGTCTCCAAGCTATCTTTTCCCTTTACCCTAAAGTGATGTTACTACTTTCTCAATTTGTTATCTGTCACTCACATAAGCAATACTTTGATGATTAAAAATGCTTCCCAAGGACAGCTTAAAGATTAAAGAAACACTGTGCTATTGATACTTTTTTATTTTGTATTTTTTCAGTGTTTTGTATTTCCTGATTCATCCTTATGATGTGAATCATTTTCTCTCCTTATTCTATTCTTTTAGCAGATGTTACGGACTGAATTTTTATGTTCCCTCCATAAATCATATGTTGAAGTCCTAACCTCCAATGTGATTGTATTTGGAGATGGGGCTTTGGGGAAGCAGTTAGGGTTAGATGAGGTCATAAAGTCATAAGGGTGTCACTTGTCTGGGCCACCAATTAGACTTCTGTTAGACCAATTCATCCATCATCCAAGTCTTTTAACATTACTTTCATATTCTTTATCTTCTTTTTTGTTTATTTTCTTCCAGTCTTTTAGTTTTTCAGCTTACAAAATTATTTTAGTTGTTTTTATCTCACCCATGGAAGTTTTTTTTTTTTTAATCCTTCATGATGGAACTAGTGTCGTTATAAAAAGAGACATTGGAGAGCTTACTCTTTCTCTCTCCACCATGTGAGGACACAGCAATAAGGCAGTTATCTGTAAGCCAGAAAGCAACCCTTTGTCAGAAAATTACCATGTTGGCATGCTGATCATGGACGTGTAGCCTCCAGGACTGTGAGAAAACAAATGTCTGTTGTTTAAAGAATGTAGCTTGTGGTATTTTGTTATGGTACCAAGCAGATCAAGACAGTGCATAATCCTGAGGGTTTATCATACGGACTTTTTAACGTCTAAAGTCAATCAATATGTTAACTGCTCTGACTCCAAGTGATGTAAGTACTTTAAAAACACTTTAACACTGATCGATCAGCCCCTTTTGGCTTATAATGCATGTTATATTTACTTACGTACTTACCAATTTCTCTATTCGCTTTCTTTAACTCTGGTGTCTTTACTGAATCATTCTTCTCCTTCCATAGTATCTTTTAGAACACCTGTTGGACAGTTTCTTTGTGTGAATGTACTAAAACCCATTCTACCACTCACCTACTGAAGGACTTGGGTTGTTTCCACCGAAACTTCTCTGAACATTTGTATGCAGTTATTTGTGTGAACATAAGTTTTCATTTCATTGGATAAATGTCCAAGAATGTCATTTCTGGGTCAAATGACAATTGCATATTTAATTTCATAAGATGATGAACAATTTTCCAGAGCCCCTGTATCATTTTAAACTCTCACCAGAAATGTGTGAGAAACAC
Organism: Nyctereutes procyonoides; assembly: GCF_905146905.1. Lineage (NCBI taxonomy): Eukaryota > Metazoa > Chordata > Mammalia > Carnivora > Canidae > Nyctereutes > Nyctereutes procyonoides. Next base: position 4,440,190 of record NW_026575030.1, on the reverse strand, counting down.
AGTGGCTCTGCATCCTTGTAAGCATTTAGTATCATCACTGTTTTTTAAATTTCTGCTGTTCTAATAGGTGTGTAATGATCAATAGAGTTTTTAATTTCAGTGATGATGATTTCTGAGAGTTCTATTTAAATATTTTCCATATCTGTTTAATTATTTACAGTAATTTCTCATTCCATGCTTATTTTTGTGTCAGCTGTTGTTTCTTTAACTATTTCATATATATTATTTTATATTCTATATTTAATATTTTTAGTTTAAGTCCTTGGAAATCTAGATATGTTTATTATTTCTGCAGATGCTCACTTGGTGGTGGTTTATATCTCATATGTTTATTACTTTGATTTTTGTTATAGGCTCACATTTAGTTGAATTTAATGTGTATGATTCCTAAGAGCCAAAAATGAAGATTTCCTCTAGATAGGATTTGAACTGCTCATGCTGACAGCCAGAGTTTGCTTCTGATGTGAGATCCCTTTAGCCTTCCTTCAGGGTCTGAATCAAATACAAGAGTCTCAGTTTCACTTCCAGCATTTTAGTGAGACAACCGTCCCCCTTGTTAGTTTCCAATTTCAGTCAGCACTTACAAGCATGAATGCTCCAAAGTAAACTGGGTTTCTAAACTTAACATTTTTTTTTAAGTTTTAGCTAATTATTGTTGTCATGAGTGTGTCCAGCTCATCGGAGAATTCCTTTCATAAAATTTTAGGAACTTAGTAAAATCTTTGTTGCAATTGACCTAAGATTTTTATTCTGTAGTGGGAGGGTCTTTCTAAGCATCTTTTCTGTCATATTGCCAGAGGCATACGTCCTGGGCTCCATTTCTTATATTTGTGATTGCCCCTTAGTAGTGCTTTGGTAGTCAAATAATGCTCACTTAATGGATGAACAAAGGAATGAATAATGAAAACTGTAGATAAATTACTCAATTCATAACCTCTTTGGGATATATCAGGATGATATTCAAACAGATGGCTCTTAGAAAATTTCCCTTCAAAACACTGAGTGAAGCTATGGTACTTTTCACATCAAAATTTTATACATACTCCCCAACACATGTATATATATGATTTTACCACCACATTACTGCAGTTACTATCTGGTAAAAATAGATCAAAACTGTAAAGTATAATTTTTAAAAGTTGATGATGGTCAAAGGTTAACCTACCTATGAAACAATAAAAATCAAAAGAAAAAAAAAAGAAAAATGTGACATGTTACAGGCAGCTAATCTTCTGAATATATAGAGTTGGTGATTCCTGATTGAAATGACTGACCCAATACAGACAAATCATTTGAAACCGTGTTCATTCAAAAGCTAGAGTCGTACCTCTGCAGTCTAGACAATGTATTTGTTATATTACAAAAGCCTAACCTCTCAAGGTCACAGCAGATAACATTTTTTCTTCCAATATTCTTGTTGCACTCAGTATAATGAAGTCTTATCTTCTCTAGAATTACACACATAAATCGAAAATTTAAGCAAAAAGCATCACATAGATAGGTGGAGGATTTAAATACTTTCCTACTCAGTGTAATTGGTGGCTTATTTAACTGTTGATCCCTTTCTTAATACATCAAAATGTTATTCATCTGTGGCAACAATACTCTTTAAACCAAAACAAATACTATGAACTCATCTTCTTCAAATTTCTTTTGGTAATTTTGATGGACTATTGGCCTTCATGGGGACAAATATCATCAATTTAAAAAAAAAAAAAACTCTAATCGTAAACAGAAATGTCAGCACTTTTAATTTACTAACCCCATAAATAATAGTTGTATGGCAAAGGTAAAGCAATGCCATAGACTCAAGGAAATTTGGTCCTATAAAAAGTATGAAAGAATTCTAATTTCTCACTAGGCATAAACTTTGAGGTTTTTTTTTTTTTTAATTGCATGGTTGAATCTTAATGCCAGTAAAATTCGGATCAAACTGCTTTGTTTTTTTTCCCCCTCAGAATAACTTGACTAGAAAGAAATCTGAATGTAATAGAAACATGATAAAAAAAATAGCAATTTAGGAGGCTGGCAATTGCAAGGAAATGAAAAACACAGTGAGATATGTCAAGCACTGCAGTATAAATAATAGAAAAATATGCAGTTTTTCAGATTAAATAAACTACCATTCCATTTTTTGATGTTCACCACAATACCATTTAGCTCTACAGTTCAAGGCATCCAAGTAACTATTTAAGCAGTATTTACCAAAAGTAGTTTAATAAAGAAGCAGCCTTTGAGCCCACAAAACACAGTTTTTAGTATTTGATGTGCTCTGTGGAGTGTTCCAGATTTTAAAATGTCTTTCTGCAAAAAGCCAGGTGTGTGAAAACAATATAAAGGAAAGAATAGCCAGGATCCAAGATCTTATCAGAGTAGTGACAAGGATGAGACACCTGAAGAATAATACACAGGAAGAGAAGGATGAAGGAAGGAAGGAGGTGCCCGGGCTGCCATCCTCAGACTTGGCTGAAATTCATTAGTTGGCATAGGCTAGAGTCCACACATATGCCAAATCCTAAGGTATTTGCTGCCAGATTTCACCCTCATTCCCATTGCCACTGGGATACGTGGCATTATAAACGTGCCAATTAAACAAGATACTTTCTTTGGCTTTCAGGAGTCTTTATTAACACTCTCAAATTTGTCTTGATTTGAACTTACCATATATAACTGAGCATGAAGTTTTGTTAGTGTTTTTAACCTTTGTAAAGCACATAAACTATTATTTTCACTTCTGGAAAAAAATTTAAGGAGAAAAATACAAATTAGATCAGGATATAGAAACACTATATTTAAAAAAAAGTTTAATCAACTTAAGAATTTATTTTATCAGAAATGTATACGGATCTATAAATTCTGAGTGGGTTGTTCAGCTAAATCATGTTAGCGCCCCCTGAAGGTCATCAGAGTGATACCTGCCTGTGACTAAATCATATCTGTGGTTTCTTAACTCTTGGGATGGAATCCCAAGTCACTTAGCAGCACACAAAAGACCTTTCATGATTTTGCCTCCTTCTAATCTCCAGATTCATTTTTCCATCTTTCCTCATTTGTTTTCACTACTTCAGCCAGAGTGGCCTGCAGTATCTCCAAAAGCACAAACTCTTTCACAGCCTGATGCCTTAAACATGTCATTATATCCTCCTGGAAGGTCTATTCTCTGATTTTTTAGCTGAAAAAATCTCTATCAATCCAGGAAGACTCATTCAGGACCCAGCCTCTTCATATATTCCACATGTGGGTAGAATGCCTTTTTCCTGATCTTCCAACAACACATATATGCATTGCTTTCCTAATGCTTACCAAACCATATTAATTAACTATTTTACTCGTCTATTTCCTCCTCTGGATTTGGAAAAAATCTGTGTCTCTCATTTCAGCACCCTTGGTACAAATCAGACCATCAGACACATCGGAGGTGCTCAATAAAGGAATGTATTTCATAGGAGTTTTTCCACTATTTTGTGCAGGTCAGAAATAATCTCTTGTGCCTGGCACCATTTTTATTCAGACAATGGTTAAGGCTCCACTCAGGATGTTACGTTATGGATCTGTTCTGATGCTGCCTCATAACATCTAATTGTTCGATTTGTCTGTCTAGTTATTGGCAGCCTGCTGGGTGTTAGTAGGGAAACTCACAGCTATTTTAAGAGCTACTTATTGAGTCAGCCCTGAAAGTTTTGTTTATCATTTTCTGTATTCTGCTTCCTTTTATGTTCCTTGGGACCACTCAAAAGCATTTAAAGCCATCTTCCAATTTATTTTTGCAATGTATATTTCCAGCTGAGTTCTTTTTTATTACTTGGTAGTTCTTCTTGCAGAATTCTCAGACGAGCATTGAGAAGAGTCCACATCACATTATCTCAGCTTCTCAGTTGTTTACCATTATACTGAGGAATGCAACAGGAGGGAGAAGAAAGCCAGATTCTCTTTGAGAGGTTAGATAGTACTGCACAGCAATTACAATAAGCAGAAGAAGAGATGTAGAAGCAGAGACATCCAGGTAGATTCTTGATCTAATGTTTAGGGCTTCTTCCAAAGCTGCCGTTTAAGAGGAGAAAATCTCTCTTAGGAATTTATCCTGACTTCAAGAATGTACCAAGCCATGTAATTAAAACTAGGAAGGGGATTGATACAGGAAAAGCAAATAAAAGCAGTGAATCAGAGGAGGTGTAGCGTCTATTTCTTGAATTCTTCTGTTTGCACTTACAAAAGGAAGAATCAATCTTTAAGTAAGACAGAGAAAATACCAGCTAGCATAATGCTATTTCTAAGCCCCCAAACTGGCACTGCTAAATGCTTTTCCATCACTGTGTGGCTGTAATTCTGCATCAATGTGCAATAGAGGAGAACTAGTCACATTAGGAAAAAGAGAAATATGTTTCCTTATTAGAAGATTTCTTAGAGCACTCCCTTTGAGTTTTGAATCCCTTGGAGGAGTTACATCCAGTGGTTATACAGTTCCTAAACAGTGGCATGGTGGGAAGCTGGCTTTCAGACTTCCACAGATTTGGCTAATAAGGAGACAATGGATTTAAACCATTTATTATTTCCATCACTCCGAGCAACATGAGCTCTATGCTTTCTTGGGTCCCTCTTGCCTCCCAAGTTCCATGAGGGCGGTGAATGATGGTCTAGCTATCTGTGTTACATCAGAGAAACACCAAGTTCAGGAAATCCCCAATCTTATAAGAGAACTTCTAGTAAACCCATCTTTCCTCCTTTATAGAAATGGACCTTATTGACAATCGACAGATGAATGGATAAGGAAGATGTGGTGCATATATACAATGGAATATTACTTGGCCATTAGAAAGGATGAATATTCAGCATTTACATCGATTTGGATAGAACTGGAGGGTATTATGCTGAGCAAAATAAGTCAATCACAGAAAGGCAATTACCATATAGTTTCACTCATATGTGGAATGTAAGAAATAGTGCAGAGAATCAAAGAGGAAGGGAGGGAAAACTGAATGGGAAGTAATCAGAGGGGGAGACAACCCATAAGAGATTCTTAACTATAGGAAACAAACTGAGGGTTGCAGGAGGGGAGGTGGGTAGAGGATGGGGTAATTAGGTGATGGGCATTAAAGAGGGCACGGGATGTGATGAACACTGGGTGTTATGTGCAACTGATGAATTATTGAACCCTACGTCTGAAACTAATGATATACTATATGTTGGCTAATTGAATTTAAATTAAAAAAAAAGAAAAGGACATTACATTTATTAACCAGAAATATAAGCAAATCTCTCCAGGAAGGCAAGTGAAGCATTTCTACTGTATTCTCTTGAATTTCTCTTTATATAAATATTCTTGCTTTTGCTCAGAAGGCTGTGTGAAAATATGAGAGGTGTAGAGAAAATTATCTCCCACAGGGATATAATATGTAGTATTTTCCAAATTCATGTAAATCACTAAAATTACCTTCTTCTTTCTTTTTTTTTTCCTAAGCATTTTCCCCAGTCAGTGCTCTTTAGAACACTCTTTGAAATATACATTTGGAGGAATTATACAAAGGGCTCAGAATCAGATAACTTGGTTTAAAGGACAACTTAAGACATCTAGTTATATGATCTTGAGCATGTCACTTAAGTCATATGAGTCTCAATGTTTAAGAAAATGACAAAAAAACAAATATTGTGACAAAGTTTATGATTGTGATAAACCCGATAAAAAGTCAAAATAGCCAACAAGAACTGTTAGTTCCTCTGCTTTACTTCTTTAAAAAAAAATCCTTTTTGTTTCTAAAGTACCTTCATTTTCTCTGAGTTGTATTTGTTCACTTTCAGAAAGTTCTTAAAGATTTTCCAAATACATCCTGTAAGAAGCAATATTTAATCTCTACAAAGTCAGAAATTGAGTTGTGTCTCTTTTTTCCTTTTTAATACAAATTTCACTCATTTTAATGATATGGATTTTTCCCCTCTCTTGAATGAGATTAAAAATACAATTTTGGAAAATCACATTATTATCCTAAGTTAAATAATTAGATTTACTGGTGTGCTCAGTGTATCTTCCTTAAATCAGGTTTCCCAGAAGCAGGGCCTGAAAAGAAGGGATACAAGTAAGTAGGACGTGAGTAAGCTCCCAAGACAACCAGTAAGGAATTGAGAGAACTGTAATATGGCCAGATTAGGAGCTCAATGAAGACCTGGTTTAGCTACCCACTAGTATCACTCAACTTTTTCCCACAGGGAACTCTGGAGCTAAGGTAAGTAGCACCACCGATTTATCTCACCTCCAGGCAAGGCAGCTGGCTTTTTGCATGTAGTCTGAGTTGGATGCTGGCTGCAGGATACCTTTGGAGAGGAGAGTTTCCCTATAAGCTCCCAGCTACTTCCCTATAAGCTAAGGACAAGTTTTCAGGGAAGGATGCAACTTCCCACCATTAGCAGCCCTGCCTGGTAAAGAGGACCTGAGTGAGCCAACAACAGAATCTCTTGAAGGAGAAGACCAATTAAAAAGACTTCAAAGCAGTAGAGTTAATGTAAGAGATAGGATAGCTCAGAAGAGATACGATAGATCAGAATATGGTGATGATAGTGCAGATGGAGGGAAGTAGGTGGATGTAGGATTTTTAAAATAATGTTAAAGCTAAGACCTATCAATTGCCTCTCTGTTGGTATCCCTTCCTTATACCTGATTCCAAATATTGGTTCTCCTTTTGAAATTCTTCGATCTGATTCAATTTCCATAAATCTCTTAGTTGCTAACTATTTGCCTGGCACTTTGACTTTGTGTTTTATTCTGACCCTCCTGTTGGCAATTCCTCAGGTACTGTCTATTGCACAGCCTTTATAAATCTCATTTTGCACTCTTGATCTCAACTTATTTTCCTGGCCTCTGACCTATTACTGCCTAAACACTTATAAATCTCCTGTGCTCTGTTTTTCTGGTCCAAATTGCCTGCCTTGTCCCCACAACCTTCTAGTTGTGAAGCAGGATAGACAGAGCTACTTTCAGCCTAGGATCCGAATAACTTTGCAGAAAATCTTGTTCCAGACTGTAGTGGCACTCAGAGATAGCAGGAAGAGAAGCTATAGATAAAACTAAAAAGGTGTTTTGGTTGTTTTGTTTTTTGTTTTGTTTTGTCTTTTAAGATTTACAGATCACAGTCTGGAACTATAGAAACAAAGAGGTAGAGTGAGTTTTGCTCTCTGTCGTATAAAAATGTTTTATAGTCCTGTTACTACTGTATTAACTCTTCTCTTATGAATGATACCAATGCCATCAGGAATATTTAAGACAGTCATTTTCCTGTCTAATCAAGTCACAGACAGCTTGACCATGACTAAAATGGCTAGTTTACAAATATTTTGGAGCTTAGTATGGAAGGCATTAATTATCTGGAAGTTTTACTTTTCTGGGTGATTCTATCTTTCTCCTAAATGTGATCAATATATGCAGTTACTGTAATAAAAGTTTGATTAAGTAGAACACTTGGAAAGTGGTCTTTTCGATAACTTCGAAATTAACCCAATTTGTCTCAATAGTCCTGGTGAAACTCCTTTGAAAATGCATTAGTCCATTTCTTGTCTTGCAAATGGAGCCTTTGAAAATAATCGACTTTTTGTTTTATAACTGAAAATCTTACTGGACCACAAGGTTATCCGAACATCAATTTTCACTTAACTAGATTACAGGATATGAAAGACAAAAGAGGTTGCTTTGAACGCTTTTTTAAAATTTTTTTTTTGAATTCATGATGAAACTTTATTTTCCTATCCTTTATGTCATTTTCTGACAAGCCAAGTGCAGACAATGTACAGTTAATTGAGGTTCCTGCTATTTTCCAGTGTGATTAATCAAGGTTTTGCTATAAAATAATTCATTTTTCATGCACAGAGACATCTCTAATTTAGCCTTATTTTTTTACAGGGTTAGAGGGAAAATGTGAGCCCATACATTTATTTGAAATACAATTAGAATAATGGAAACATCTATATCTCTTTAGCATTAAAGACTGTAGAATGGACAATTAAAAGCTATCCCAGATTAATACTATTAAAATGTCATGAGTAATATAGGCTTGGCCATCTGATTTATCATTCATCATTACTATATAACTTACTCAGAAGCCATGTAATGAGGAGGGATGCTATATTAACACAGCTATGAATTCTTAAGTAGAGGAGGAAAAAACCCTCAGATTAGACTGCATCTTGGAATAAGGACTTCAACTGGCTAATATGTGATTCACTGGAATGGTAGCTTGGGGATCTGTTCAGCATATGCTATGTCTATGGCACTTGCAGAAGTGCGGATGGCCAGGTACGGAGTTTACAATATTATGAAGCCATTGTTTGGTAGAAAGTGTACAGTGTTGAACTGACTGCACATATCAAAATGGCAACTGCTTTCACTGATTTTTTTCAGGCAAGAGTTCTGGTAATTATTAGATATGTAGTTGTGTGAATTGGCAAAAGTCTGGCTCTAAAGCTGATCAATAGAAATAACTCCTCTTTGAAGTACACATGCAGAGAACCATCAGAGCTCTGGAGTCAGGCCAACTGAGGATTGTGTTTAACACAGAAGAGGACCCAAACCTGCAAGGCCAGCTGATTAGATTTTAGATTCTGTAAGAACTTTGAAACCCTACGGAAAGGGTCCCTGCAAAACCTAAATGGGTGTATGAACTGAATAGGGCTTGGGGACTGTCAGCTATTGGCCAACAATATTTCAGTCAAAGTAATTCCACTGTTCTGAAGCCTGACCACACATCAACAATACCTGGAAAAACTTTTAAGAGCAGAAAGCTGAGTCCCATCCCCAGGTCTGCTGATTCAGGAGATCTAAGCCAGGTTGTGAAAATGTGCATTTCTAACAAGTTCCAAGATACTATTGGTCTGAGGGTCATACTCTGAGAACTATCAAATTCTATTATATGTTGGATCACTTAATAAGAAATTATTTGAAGAAATCATTCTAAAGCTAAAAAGATCTAAAAATAAGTTAAAAATGTTGAAAGCACATTATCAAACTCTTTCTGGCATATCTATTTTCCCTTTTTATGCCCTTTGCCCTGAAGTCTCTGGTACCTGCACAGTTCTGACTGCCAAAGTCACCCCAGTGTGCAAACTATACTCATTCTGATTCACTTGCTTCCTTCTTCCCTCTTTCCCTCCTCCATGTATTCAAGACAATCGTTATAGGCCAGGTGCTGTGCATTCTAATATAACTAAGCCTTTGAGAAGTTTACAATCTGGTATGTAAAGTATTCACATGATGACCAACATGAGAAATACTTCAACAGAACTTTCCACATTCTCTTTTGCCAAGGAACAGTGATTTTTTCCTAGAAGTATGAATACATGTTCCTCTTAAGAGAGAATACTGGAACTTATTCTTAAATGAGGAGTCAGATTTTCCTAGTCAGGAATAAAAAAGGTGATGTTTTAGGCAAAAAGAAAAAAAATGACATCATGAGAAAATTCTTAGAAATTTCTGAATGTCTCACAATTAGGGATGGAAGGAGTCAAAGAAAGAATAGCTTGAGGGAGACATTTTGTTCTTGCCATTTTATCATTTTGCGTTGACATTTTATGAAGACTGAAGCCCTGTGAGGGCAGGGATGGTGATTTATAATCTTTCTTAAATTTGTTTTTAATTCCCAGTTGTCATTCTCTGGCCCTATCTCATAGAAATTTGGATTTATTGTCAGCGGTGGAGCTTAGACTCCAGGGCTTGGATGATGCTCCTTGGGTCACTCTCATATGCATCACTCTCAGAGCTCACTGCAAAGTCAGCTCTAACTCTGAACTATTTTCAAAGCACCCATATTGGGTGACAAATATGGAGGACTGAACTGAGATGGTTCTCAAATTCTCTTTCTAGGTGTAAATACATTTTTTTTCTATTACATGCATGTGTTTCTCCCCTCCAACCTCAACTGTTGCCTACCAAACATCCTGGGATCATGACTCTGATCTCCCAGAATCCTTCTCATGGATGAGTTCCTGTTTCATTCTTCAGATCCCTAAGTAGTAACTTTTCTTTGCCTTTTTCTGAACCAACACACCTTCAGGTGTGTAATACCTCTCTTCAGGTAGGTAATACCTTTTTTACATTCTTCCTCCTACCACAGGTCTCTTTCTTTCTGCTTTGCATCTTTAGGGCCTATTTTAACTCCTACTGCTTGGCAACTATGCAATAAATATTGACTTCAATTGATATTACAATGAGGAGAGAGGCCCATAAAAGAAGTAAAGAATACAGTCTGAAAAATAAAAGAAATAGTAAAGAATGCAGGCTGTGACAACTCTCTGTTGTGGGATATATTCCTTTCAGAGCTCTGGACACTCTGCTTTCCCCTGCCTCTGCTGCCTGTGCCTTGCAACCCCTTGTCTGACAACTGGTACTACTCACCCTGCAGTCTTGGCTCAGAAGGGAGGAGATTCTATCTCAGTAGATTCCCCAACATGCATACACACACACACACACACACACGCACGCACGCACACACAGTTTTCCCCAATCAGGACGTCTTGTTTTCTTCATTGCACTTAATACAATCTTCCATTTGTTTGCTTATTTACTGTCTTTCTTTCATTAGATTGCAAAGATCAAGAGGTCAAAAACCTAATCCATGCTAATCACAAACATGGTAACCTGTTTCCTAGTCCAGTGCTGGGTACCCAAAGGAGAGGGTTCAATAAATATTTTTGGAATGAATGAAGGAATGAAGGAGAAAAAAACAGAGTATGAATGCCAATAGAGATTCATTTCCCAGTCCTGCTAAATAAAATATTTTACCAGTATGTTTATATAAACAACTTGGCACCTTATCAACAGAAATAAGTATTTCTGTTAGATCATTAAAAAAAAGATAAATCTGCATTCAATGACAGACTCCAAACTGAAACAGTCACATTGATGTTTTCACCAAGTTGTTAATGTATCCCATCTTTCTTTTCTTTTTTTTGCAATTCACTAACATGATATTTAACTTTTTAAATAGTCACTTTGTTTGCAAGACTATTTATTTTGCATGCAAATCAAACCCCAGTTTATATTTGAAAAAAAAACATGTTTTCATTTGCTATTTTATTTCATAATCTCATGCAGGTGTTGTTCTCATCAATAGGATACTCAGAGTCTGGTTAATTGTTGTTAATTGTTTCATAATCATTCCTGAGAAAAAATCAATGATAGAAATGTCACCTTTACACATGGGAGCAGGCTACCTTGGCCTCAAGCAGACTTTCCTAACCCATGCTACAAATTACAATTATCTGGAGGAACTTTTAAAACAAATACAGAAGCTAGGCTCCACTCTGAGATTTGAATTTCATTGGTTTGGGGTGGAGCCAGGGGATTTCTACTATTTTTAATGCCTCCAGGTGATGTTAATGTGCAGCCAAGGTTGAGAATCAATGACTTAAAGAAAGAAAAATAACTCTGCTCAAGCAGACAATGGACCACTTGCTCCCCAGACTTTGAGGGTTGTCCTGACTTTCAAATCAATCGAAACATCACACATGAAAGGCAGAGAAATTACTGCTACTTGTGCTCTCAATGCTGGCAACTTGAATAAAGCAATGAATATAAAAGACTAGAGCTGGGGAACTGCTAAATCTAGTGATTGGCTCAGAAGTGGAATTGGTTGTGAACAGAATGAATGGCCACCCCAACCAAGCCTGGCCACCTCTCAGGCCCCTTGAAGCTCTGTGCTAAGCCTCTGCCCATGTTGCTCTCCATCCTTACAACATCCCTACAATGTCCTTCTCCTGTCCTGCCACTAAGAGCCTGCCTTCCTTCCTGGAGCCAGCCAAAGCCATGATGCTCTAGTTGAAGGGCTACAGGATTTAGCTCCCTTCCCCATCTTGGAGTTTGAACTGAAAAAAAAAAAAAAAGAAAATCTTGAACTGAGAAACTACCTAAGTACTAAGCCTTCTGTTAGACATTTCACATCATTTCCTTTAGCCTTTGTACTAATTTCTTTTTACCACAACAATACATATTTAACATGATCATATTTGTGCCCTATTCCCCAAGATGACAAGTCCTTCAAGGTCAAGCATAATATGGAATATTTCATTGCATTAAGACACAAGGCTAAAGGATGAAGGAAGGAAGAGAAAGAAAATTCATAGTCTTTCCTAGATATAAAGCGGAATCTTGTTTCCATTTCACAACGGATCCGGTGATTTATCTTACTATCCCCATTGTGTAGATGTAAAACTGAGGCTTGAGAGATTAAGTAACTGGACTAAAAAAGCATAGCATTTGAGCTCAAATTAGTCACTAATTAAACCTCCCAAGGTTGGGGAAGAGAACGTTAACCTGGTATCTGAGGTGAGAGTGGGGTGACAAGCTTGAGACATAGTTTTATTTTGGGGGGGGCTCCTAATAAATCACCCACTTTCCAGGAGAAGGACATCCATTAGTCCATCATTCCTGGTCTCTTTCTATTCCTTCACAAAATGTGCTTTATTTGGGAGTGATGAGTAATTCACCTGATAGGCTTGACAGAAGGAAATGGATTTCCTCAGCTCTTTTTCTCGTCATTCCCTTCAGGAGCTAGCTGCCTGCAGGGGCATGCCTTCTGCCCTGCTTCCTCACCCCAGCAGTCTCCTAGGGGCAGGTGCTCATAAGGGGAGGTGTGTGGGGTTCAGTGCTGCCTGTGAAGGGTGCACTCGTCTATCAAGTTCTGGGGCTCAGCCTCAAGGACAGCAGAGCTGACTTACTGTCACATTCACCACCATCAACTTCATCAGCAAAAGTAACATTTTCATTTCCTTTTCTGTCTTTTATGAATTGGTAGAAAAAAACTGAAGCAAGTGAAACAGGGGTGTCCTTTAATTTGATCCCTTAAGGGACGCCTGGGTGGCTCAGCAGTGGAGCATCTGCCTTTGGCTCAGGGCATGATCCCAGGTCTTGGGATCGAGTCCCACGTCGGGCTCCCTGAATGGAGCCTGCTTCTCCCTCTGCCTGTGTTTCTGCCTCCCTCTGTGTGTCTCTCATGAATAAATAAATTAAATCTTTTTAAAAATAATAATAATTTGATCTCTTAAAGTGATGGTTCTCTTAGTCTGGGAAGAACAGCATTAGTAGCCCCTGGGAACCATGTAGAAATACAAGTGCTCTGGCCCCATCCCAGACAACAATCTGTGCTTTAACCCCCCTCCAGAAGCTCTGCTATGGACAGGATCTTGAGTTGTGACGCTTTTGGCTATATGACAATAGGCAAGAGTGGCATTTTTTTCTTCCCAGCTGGAGGAGGAGCATGAGTCTGCGATTGGGTGCAAGTCGGTATAGGATGATTGCTGAGCAGGCTCTGATGGTACAGATTGAGAAATGATGGTGGCTAGAGAGAGACATGCCATCTATCAGTTCTTTCTTCCAAGCTTTGATCAGAGTGGTTGCCTGATTTTATTGTACTTTGTTTTGTTTTCTCGTTCTTCTCTATTGCTGTAGCATTTCGGTGTCTAAAAGGTTGGGAGGCTTTAAAGCCCTTTCCATTTTACAGATAGCTGAAGAGTAAGAAGATTATTATCTTTCCATTGTCATCCCTGAAAAAACTCCCAGAAGGGGGGGGGGAGCACTTGGTCAGGAGGAGGGGAGGCAACCTGTCCTTCTGAGAATTTACAGCTGAATTCAGTTGGGAGCAGTCTAAGGCAGTGGTTGTCAAAGTGTGGACCCCAACTGTTAGTATCATTTGGACACTTATTAGAAATGCAAGTTCCTGGCCCTGTCCCAGACAGCTGACTCACAAATGGGAAGAGGATCCAGCAGTCGGAGTTTGAGCAAGCCTGTAATGCACACACTAATGTGTGAGAGCCCCTGTGGGGGCCTCACTGCTCATAGTGTGGTCTGGCACAAGAACAGAGGCATAACCTGGGAGCATGTTAGAAATTCAGATCTCAGGCCTCATGCCAGACCTACTGACCTATTCATAATCTGCATTTTCACAAAATCCCCAGGTGACTGGTGAGCACATTAAAGTTTTAGAAGCACTGGTGTGAGTCAAGGATGCTAATGCCGAGTCAAGGAATAGGAGTGAATCGGATTTTAATGAGGTTTTTAATCCCAAACTACAAACATGGAAGGTACTATCTAAGGATGGAGGAAATGCTGTGTGGAGATCTAAGCGTCTGAGGCATCTGTTTCAGTCTGGATGCTCTCATGGCCTCAGGCTAACTCAACTGGTTAATCACAACGTGCAACTCTCTTAGGCCTAGACCACTGCCAGGGACTTCCTGTACCTAATTCCAAGACAGAAACCTGCACTAGCCACCTTTTTAGATCTGCACTAAAATTCCAACCAAGCTTCTTTTTGGAATTCTTCTCACATGAGGGTAGGCCCCCCTGGACGTCCACAGAAGGTCATTTCTCGGCCCAAACAGGTAGCAGCCTGGGATCAATAAGGATCAAATCAACACTGAGCATTTAAACAGGTGGCTGGAGGGTGAATAAGTAGTTGGAGAAATCGTAAAAAGGTCAGGTAGCAAGTACTAGCTTTGTAACTAGCAAAAGTGCTTGTACAAATTTGGCATTTCACAGAACCTGCAGGCTGAGTTTGATTAGTTATTAAAATCATGGTCAGCCAGTGGGGAGGATCTTGATAATTGGTATAGGTCATAGACAGTCAAAAGTGTCTCTCCCAGTGGGATGAAACCTATTAAAATTTGTTATTTAAATCTCTTTGCCATTTCCACATTCTGCTCACATGCAAAATGACTTGTCCCAATCTTGGTCTCCAAGGAAGAATGCAAACGTCTTCCATTGTTCTCTGTTTGGTGCTAATTAACATTTTCAAGAGGATTGACTTAGATGCAGTTCTGTGTACCCCAAAGCAATCACTCCATTCAACTTCCAGATCATAGCTTTATCTCATTAAAGAATTAGCTCTTAATATTCAGAACGCTTAGGTTATTTTAACTGGGTTTCCAAGACTTGTAATTACACACAAATCATCCACAGCCTCATGCCACCAGTGATTGGGGGAGAAAGTGCTTTTGTGAGCAGGAAATCCCTTCCTTCTCCTTTTAGTCATGTGCTTTGGAACAATGCAGCCTCTGTTCCTGAGAGCCAGCCAGCTACTATTGGTGGTAGATTTGGTAGAGAAGTTGAACTCACATCTGCACTTCTAGCTCTGAAGCCCAGCAGGTATTGGGATCCCTTGGAGAAGTATTAAGAATTTTGATGCCTGGGAAACCTGGGTGACTGAGCATTCAACTCTTGATTTCTGCTCAGGTCACGATCTCGGGGTCCTTGGAATGAGCCCCAAGTTCAGTAAGGGTTCTCGCTCCCCCTCTCTTCTCTCCACCACCTCAGTGTACATGTATGCTCCGCTCTCTCTCTCTCTCTCTCTCTCTAAAATAATAAAATAAATAAATCTTTAAAAAATATATTGATCCCTGTCCCTCCCTACAAAATACTCATTTATGAAGTGAAACCCAGTTACCATTTTTTTTAAAACAGCTTTCAAAATTCTGGTGTCATTGCACAAATTACCCTCCTCTTCTCCACTTAACTTCCTACAAACTTTGCTTCATCACATCTTTGTCTTGGACTACTTGACTTTTGATCTTTCTAAATAGTCCCACTATTTTTTTATTACAAATTTTCCCAGCTGGTCTACCCACCCAATTTCTTTCATATATTTCATATATTTCTCACCCAATTTCCTTCATATATTTAAGCAATTTTTTCCCCGAAAGCATATGTGATACAAAACATGAGAAAGCATAAAGGGAAAAAAAAAAACTAAAGAATAACAACTCTACCACCGCAGGATAATTATTGAGACTATTTTTTATGTATGTGTGTCTCTACACATGTTTTCTTTACCAAAATTTGTCATACTAAATTTATTCCTTTGCATCTGAAATGTTTTCCCTAGCACAATATTATTTAAAGTATCCATGACAAAAAAAAATTCTTTTATCACAAGCAGTTTTGAATATTAGGCATGTGCATTCATTATATGCACCATAATTTAGAATACTTAATCCTTTGGTTTTTTAGTGTTTTTGTGTTTTTAATATTTTTACTATGAAAACCAGTGATAGGATGAATCTTTTTGTTTATATATCAATATTAACCTTGTCATTCTTAACCACTACTGATGGGTTGGTGGTCACAGGTACCAAAGATACTGGTTATAAACAAATAGAGTAGTCCATTCTTTCTGGAAGTTGAGTCTTTAAAAAAGACATGGTTTGCATGCCAAGGCTTTCTGCTCAGATTGGAAAATTCTCACCATCTTAATTGGAGAATTCCAGACACTCAAGGTACCTGTTTCTCAAAGGCTGTACTAAGTAAAAAAGCATTCTGCGAGCATTTTCTGTTACTTTATAGCAGTGGTTCCCAAACTGTCCTGGTGCAGGGCCAGATTTTTGCTTGTTTCATTTTGTTTTACTTCCAATTTTTCATAGATATATACTTTCATAAAATAGTATAAAAATGAATTTCTAGAAAAATGAAATAAAAATAACATACAAAATACAAGGCCCATTTTTTATTACTAGATTCAAGAGTCATAAAATTTCTTTGACAAAATGCCATAAATATTTTAAGAGCTTACTCACAAACTCTATACTCAATTTCATAGCAGGCCAGTAACTAACTGTTTACAGCTACTCACTGATGGGCCACAGTTTCATAGCACTGGTTTAGAACAAGTTCTCGAGGAAATGCATTAGCTAAATGAAAAAAAAAAAATGTTTGAGCAGGGGGAAAAAGTTTCCCTAGCAAAGGTGTAGTAGAAACGCAAAGTCAAAGCAAAAATGTTGGTAACAGTGAAATAACCAAGGTAAACAGTAGTCATTAAGAGCAATACTAGAAACACACAGAGCTCAGAAGTTCCTGCTCTACATTTGGAATGATTCAGACAAGACAGCATTACTGCATAATGCAAATTCATGAAGAGGTCCATCTTCTTGAAAAAAATATTGTTTCATGGCCTAGCAATAGTTTTACAGGTTTTCTCCTTAGAACCACTTATTAAAACATACTCATAAACTATATGCAGTTCCATATACTTTATAACTTAAAAATGCTACATATTTGCCTACATGCTAAGGTTGGCGTGGGCTGTATGTGACAAATGTTTCTATATCAGCACAACTGAATACAGCTAAGTGATGAAAAATCTACATTGTACATGACTCTGGTAGATTCACATGCAAAAAAGTACAGTATTTGTGTCTCATTTTTTTTGCCAGCCCTTAAGTAAAATACCTCATATTTATTACCTTTACAAAGGATAAACAACTGATAAAAACAAAGGCAGACTAAAGACTTCTTTTTGCTAGTGAAGAACATAGTCCATTGTTCTTTTTTAAAAATATTTTATTTATTTTTTAATGAGAGACACAGAAAGAGAGGCAGAGACATAGGCAGAAGGAGAAGCAGGCTCCCTGTAAGGAGCCCAATGTGGGACCTGACCCCAGGACCCAAGGATCACAACCTGAGCCAAAGGCAGTTGCTCAACCACTGAGCCACCCAAGTGCCCCAGTTCATTATTCTTAAAGAAAAGTTACCAGGTAATGGGGATCCCTGGGTGGCTCAACGGTTTGGTGCCTGCCTTTGGCCCAGGGCGTGATCCTGGAGTCCCGGGATCGAGTCCCGCGTCGGGCTCCCTGCATGAAGCCTGCTTCTCCCTCCTCCTGTGTCTCTGCCTCTCTCTCTTTCTCTATGTCCATCATAAATAAATAAATCTTAAAAAAAAAGAAAGAAAAGTTATCAGGTAAGATTCATCCTAAAAGAATAATACTGTGCGTGACTAACATCTAAATGCCCAGGACTGGGGATGAGAAAGGATGGTTTTAACCACTCTCCCTCCATCCCTCTGTTATTTATATTTTGGGTGCTTGAGAGAAAGAGGCAACAGTCCTTCACTTAACCTTCACTCCCAGATGGCACAGCAAATCACTCAGAACCCTGTGATGTAACAGTGTAGCCTCACTGAGAATATTAGACACGGGTATGTATATAAACAGGTATATGTTGCGATGAGCCTAGGAAGTCCCCTTTATGTTTCAACTTGAGTTGCAGGGACAATGTTCCATTGGTGAGTTAAGCTTTGCTTTTCTGATTTTTACCCATTTTATGCTTAAATGATGAAGGAACATGAGGGAGCTGGAGAAGGATAACTGCACCTTGGTCCTTATGATATTTATTCCCATTTTCATTTTCATTATGTCCCCAGAAAATGCCTGTAATAATTTTCTGTGATTCCTTATCCAAAATTCTAAACCACAATGGCTCTCTTGGCTCCCTTGAGATTTGCTCATCAAATACAAAGGAGGGCAGATGCTCTGGACACTTTCTCTAGTATTTTTTCTCCAGCCCACCTCCTCACAGCCCTCTGGAACCCCTTCTCCTCTTCTCTGCAACCAGCCTTGGCTCCAGACACATCAAGTCCCATCCTGCAGACTGCTTTCTCCTGAGGAGAAATTGTTCATGCCTAAATTTGGTAGCTATGGAAAGGTCACTTACCCATTTGGGGCTTAGTTCCCTCATTTCTTTGACTTATTTTTAAATTCCCTTTTAAAATTGTTAAAATATATATTGATTTTTCTGCCCTAGGAGCAGAGGCAGGAAGGGAAAAAAAAGACTGATAATGGGGTCAGAGCAAATGAATGAGTGAATTAAATGCAATTGGCTCAGCAGAAATAGAAGCCAGTGGAGGAAGCCAAAGAGGACTCTGCTCTTTGAACCCCTGGGACATCTATTGAGCTATGTGTCACTATAGTTATTTTTATTGGCATTTCACAGACATTTGGGTAAAGGATCAGAATAAGAGAAAATAGGATGAGAGAGAGGGAAAGAGAAAAGAAATGGAGTGTGGGGAAGAGAGGCAGTTCTCCAATTTTCTTTGGTCAGTTTCCTGCTGTTGGAAAACAAGGGCCAGATAAAGAAACAATAAAATGAAAATGCAAGCAAGATGACACAGAAGTAGTCAAAGAACTGACAGCAGGCACGTCATCAGGGTCTCTCTTCTCTCCTGTTGGTCACCAATATGAAGCCTACAGTGCTTCGAAATTGAGGGTTGCAAGTCAAGTGCTTTGAAAGTCCAATGGCTTATTGTTAATTCCCCCTTATCCGCAACTTCACTTTCTGGGCTTTCACTTATATCCATCAACCACAGTCTAGAAGCAGGTGATCCTCCGGGTGTATCATCAGGAAGTTGATAGTAGCCTAAGGCTATGTCACGATGGAATGCCCATGTCATTCCCTTAACTCCGTCTCTTCACGTAGGCATTTTATCACCTCACAGCATCACAAGAAGGGTGAATATGGTACAAGATTTTGACAGACCACTTTCACATAACTTTTATTAGAGTTTATTGTTACAATTGATCAGTTTTATTACTGTTGCTAATCTCTTTCTGTGCCTAATTTATAAAGTAAACTTTATCCTAGGTATGTATATAGAGGGGAAAAATAGTATACATATATAGGGTTTGGTACTATTTGTGGTTTCAGGCATCCACTGTGAGTCTTAGAGTACATATCCTACAGGTAAGGGGTAAGCGGGCTACTGTATAAATAAATAAAGTTGGCACAGCATGACACAAGAAGGAATGATAGGAATTGTGTGAACAGAGAGCCTATTTCCCACATGAAGGGGTGCTATCACTGAGCTCTAGGGGGCTCCTAAATTGGTCCATCAGTAAGCCTAGTGTTGCCAGCTCTTCTGGTATTTCAAGAGAAACCACACATCAGGACTTGTATTTAAAGTGCCCTATTTTTAGGGGCACCTGGGTAGCTCGGTTGGTGAAGTGTCTGCTTTCAGATCAGGTCATGATCTCAGGGTCCTGGGAGTGAGCCCCACATCAGGCTCCATGTTCAGCAGGGAGTCTCCTTCTCCCTCTCTCTCTGCAGCTCCCCCTACTTATGCTCTCTTGTTCTTGATCTATCTCAAATAGATAAATAAAATCTTAAAAATAAAATAAAATAAAATAATAAAATGTCCTGATTTTCTAAACATTCTCTAGTTGCTGTGGACACTTGTCTTTGTCTCTAATTCTAAGGAACAAAGAAAAGAAGTCAAGAAATGAAAATTAACTCTCACATTACCTCACCCTTGACATAGTCAATATTGCCTTATACTATATTCATGTTTTTCATACATGGACATTTGCTTATGGAGATTAAGAAATTCCTAAAGGGCAGTCACCATGCCATTAATTTCCTTATGCTCCATATGCATTTACCTACATAGACTAGAGTTCAGGTTTGATTAAAAACTTCCTTTAAAAATTTTAAACTGAATTAAAATAATCTGGTAATGCATTCCTTTTATTTTTCTCTCTAGTGTAGTGGAACAAAAAAATCTGTCATTACATAGGTTTATGTGTCCACTTGTCATCAACAAAGTACAAAATGATGGTGTGAAGCAGACATAGCCTCCCTCCAAGTATTTCTTTTAAAAATGCGAGTTCCCAAGCTCCTAATTAAAGTCTCTGAAATTTCAAAAGCGATTTCCAATATAGCCTAAAAAGGGATAGCAATTTGATTCCGTGAACTAATTCAATTTCTGAAATTTACCTTAATATCATATTCCTGATCAGGGGTCCAGAATATGTTTTCTGTAAAGGTCCAGAAAGTGAGTATTTTAGTTTTTTTGTGGGCCTAGGATTGAGCTACTCAAGTCTGCCCTTGCAGCACAAGAGCAGCCATTAGACAAAATATAAACTGATGAGAGTAACTGTTGCAGTATAATTTTACAGAAACAGGCAGCAGGCAGGATTTGGCCAGTAAGGCCCACCCTCCTCTATATGAAAAATCTTTTGCCCACCCTCCTCTATATGAAAAATCTTTTCTTAGCATGCATTCTCTGGATAATTGCTTCTATTTCAAATTAATTTTTTAGTAACAATCGTTCTCTTCATTTTACATATTCTCCTGCTCCTGCTTAGAATTAGCCCCTTTCTGATTATCATGTACCAGTCTTAGGTCATTCCTACCTCTGATACCTGCAAATCATGACTCCTTCCAGTGACAAGTTCAACTATATTTCAGTTTTCACTGATTTTGTCTCTTATTTGATTGTTGGAAATAGCTTCTAAATTGGTCTTTCCTTCCGTAACCTACCATGCCTCCAGTCTAGTCTACTTAGATATACTGATTTTTTCATTTCTTTCTTTCTTTTTTTTTTCACAATTGAAGCTATAATCTTGTCACTCTTTGTTCAGGCATCATCTATGAATCCCCGTTGCTCCTCAAATAATGTTCAGGCTCCTTAGCAAGGCATGACTGCCATCAGACCTTTCTAGCTATTGCATATCCAGTCAATGATCCTATATATCCTGCACCCAGCCAACCCAGAATCTTTACACTGTTCTGTGCTTTGGTTATGCTAATCCCGCCATGGATCCTCAACTTGGATAAATCTCAGTTTGCTGCAAGATGAATTCAAATGCCACTGACTCCAGGAAGTATCTTAGGTTTTCCTCAGTCAGACGTATCCTTTCTAGCATCTATAATCTAAAACCTTGTGTCTTACTTAGAATACATATTTCTTCTTAAACTACACGAGGACAAGAACAAGAACCCATCACCACAAGAAACAAGACATGGACCAGCAACCCTACTCAGAGAAGACATCAAAAGCTAATACTTACCAAGCACCTTCTATATAGCACTATAAAATGTCATGGTTTACATATTGATAAATATTAAATCATTTAATCCTTACAACCACATATTTTCCAGTTGAGCAAACCAAGTGGATTGTATAATGTTTATTTTATGGATGAGGAAGCAGGCACAGAGAGTTCACACAGCTACTAGATTATAGAACTAATATCCAAACTCAACAGCTTGGCTTGGGAACCTGAGCCCTTAGGTTCTTCACTGGACCATCTCTCAATGCATTTTTATAGGATATACATTTTATGTACTTTGAAATATATCTTGTTTTTTTTTCACCTAAAGTATCTGGAATAAATGTATCTATGCCTTAATGACCTCTCCTTGGTCAGAATTATAATGTATCTGATATTGGATACATTTGTTCAAAAACAAAACCCCGAAGGAATAGAATTTTTCTTGAAATGTAATCTGTTCTACAATGTTCTCCTTATTACTAAAGTAGCTCCCATTCACACCTGCATGACTACAGAAAATATGGGGTATATAGGCCAGTAACACATAAGAAAATAGCAATAAGATGGTAATGAAACCCTGTATTCATCTTAACATATTTCCAATAGAATATATTTTGTTTTGAGGGTTTATTTATTGTTCAGTTTATTATTTTTCACTTGTTTAATTTTTTGTTGTATTAAAAAATGTATGTTGCAGCTTAACAATAAACATCTATGAAAAAAATACTTTTTTTCAAGATTAAAAACCTCATCTTACCTGCCTTTACTTCTATTAACTTTATAAGTTAAATGATTTTTTTCCATTTTCTTCTAATCTGCAGGTTTGGATATGAATTTTTTAATGTTAAAGTACTTTATATTAAAGCAAAAGTCCTCCCTATTCATCTAATATAGTATAGTATTATATATAGTATAGTATGTGTATATATAGTATAATATGTGTACATAGTGTACATATATATGTATATACTATATATATATATATATATATATATATATATATATATATATAGAGAGAGAGAGAGAGAGAGAGAGAGAGAGAATATATACTCAGATATAGTATTGTTCACTTCTGGGAGAGGGATGGGAAATCCCTCATAAGTATCCTAGAAGCCATCTACAAGCATAAGTTAGGTTTTGCCGTGTTTCTAAATCTGCTAAGTTTTTTGGGCAATATTAATTTACCTATATATGATGTATCATGACTTGGCATAGAGACCCCAAGAGCAAGTTAAAAAAAATCCCATGGAACACCTGGGTGGCTCAGCAGTTAAGCATCTGCCTTCCACTCAGGGTGTGATCCCAGGATCTGGGATCGAGTCCCACATCAGGCTCCCTGTGAGGAGCCTGCTTCTCCCTCTGCCTGTGTTTCTGCCTCTCTCTCTGTGTCTCTCATGAATAAATAAATAAAAAACCTTAAAAAATCCCCTTGGCCTTGATTTGTGCACATTGGACTGGGTAAGTGGATTCCAAATATTCCTTCTGTGGCTAAAATAATCTTTCCTTTTGGTGGTGGCCAAATCTCTTTTCTTTCTTTTCCTTTGGCCTTGGGCTGCTTATGTCTCAGACTCTCCCTTAACTCTTCATCAGGTGCAGAGAAGAGTCCAAAATGAAAAGTGGGTAAGAATGGGATGCTGATGAGAAGCGTATTATCAGTTTCCTAGGGTTGCTATAACAAAGGAGCACAGACCGGTGGGCTAAAAACAACAACAGGAACAAGAACTTTTTATTCTCTCAAAATTGTGGTATATAGATGTCAAAATCAA
Organism: Nyctereutes procyonoides; assembly: GCF_905146905.1. Classification (NCBI taxonomy): domain Eukaryota; kingdom Metazoa; phylum Chordata; class Mammalia; order Carnivora; family Canidae; genus Nyctereutes; species Nyctereutes procyonoides. The sequence goes on along the minus strand of NW_026575030.1, from coordinate 4,416,857 downwards.
CATGTTGGCAAGACAATGTCCTCTCTCAAGCCTCTCAGGGATGATCTTCTTTGCCTCTTCCACTTCCTGGTGGCTCCAGGTGTCCCTTGGCTTGTGGCAGCATCACTACCATCTCTGTCTTCACATGACTATCTCCATCCTATGTCTTTTTTCAGTGATGTTCCCCCTCCTCCCATAAGAGTGCTAGGCTTTGATTAGGGCATACCCTAATGACCTTACCTGAACTTGTCTTCATCTGCAGGATCTCAGTCACACATAGGGGGAATGGGTATTTCAACATACCTTTTTTTTTTTTTTGGCAGGAGGCGAGTGTGTTTGTGTGTGGGGGGATACAATCTAACATATAACAAGAGGTTAGACTCCTTTCCTCCCTTTCTTCCTGCCCCTATAGGCCAACATGAGAGACAGAAAGAGGGTAGACTATCCCCTAGGAATCTTAAGAAACTCTAGTTTTTATAACTCCTTCCCCCTTAACACTCTCTCTTACTGCCTTCAATACCAATCCTGCTCTCTACCTTTATGTTTTATGTCTCTCCTAGCCTTTGCTACAGCCCAGAAATCACCTTGGATGAGAAGAATAATTATGGGAAAAACATGAAGGTTATTCTTATTCCTTCTGATAACCAGATACTACTCTATTGTGCTAGGATTGGGGAGGGGGAAAGGTTACTGATGCCTGGGAAGTAGCTTCTGTGGTATAGAGGAGTACAGGCTTTACAGTCTAGGAAAACTAGATTCTTATCCAAATCCTTTATTTATAAGCTCAATAATTCTTGCCCATTTGAGTTTCAAGTTCTTTATAACATAAAATGAAGGTAAAATTATCCTATAGAATTATTGTAATGATAGAAATGCAATGATATATAAAGTAACTTGTATCCAAGTGTTCTTTGTCAAATTAACTTTTTAATTTGGAACTCAACAAATTTCCCAAATTCAAATTATGCAAGATAATTAGATTCTATAGTGTCATGAAGTCTATAGTGCAAGTATAGTATGTGCTGAACCAGTCCATGAAGGAAATGGATCCCACATTTAAACAACTGATCTAGTACAAAATTTTGGAAGACAATCTGATCACTCCTTTGATAAAGGTTCTAAGTAATTTATGGCAGGACCTTTGCCATAGTCTGTCTCTTCCTCTAATATCATGCTTTCAGTATATGCTGTATTTTCCTTTACTTGGCTGTAGGCAGTATAAATGCACTCTCTCTTAGAAGGAAAAATAGATTTATGAGAAGGCAAGAGGTAGCCCATAGAATCAGAAGAACTGTTGAACAACCTAATCATAGAAAAGATAGTAACATGGTATCTCTGAAAAGGCAGGCAGCAAGAACAGATATGCATTTAAACATTCATGATGAATGAATAACCTGGTGCCATTTGGGCTATATTTTTGAGAAGAGATGCTCTGTTTGAGCTTGCACTTCCCACCATCTATCCCAGGAATGCAGGGCCCTCAGTTTGACAGTCTTAACAGGACCTAATGCACTGGAAGAAGTTCCCCAAAGGACAACCTAAAGTCGTCACTAGATAAATTTAAATTTCTGGCAGGCAAAACTGACGGATGTCTACTGTGTTATCATCTTAAGAAGAGATTTGCCTTGACTTTCAATTGTCATTCATAGGATTAATCAAATGCATCGGTTGAATGAATGATGACTTGCCCCATTCCTAAAAGGACTTAGAAACAAACGGACAAGGTAGTGAAAGCGATGTTGGGAAAGAAAGACTCCTTCACCAAAATCTTCCAAAGAATTTTTTCTGTGAAAAAATTCCTTCAAAGAATTTTTTCTGTGAAAAAAAATCCTTCATTTTGATTAATGTTTATTTTCCTAACATGTGAGAACCTTCTATCGTGGCAACCATTTGTCAGATGCTGATGAAGGATTGTTACTTTGGTGTTTCCACCCTGCTGGCCACCTGAGATAGCATCACCTCACACTAGGAAAGAGGGAAGATAAACTGGAGATGGGTAGGAGGGGAGGCTGTGCTTCCAACGATGGGTACTCTGGGAGATCCCTGTCTTGTATTAGGATAAGTGAGAGATGCAGGGGTGAGCTCCTGGGCTTCTATAAGGCACCCTGAGCACCTCATATATATAGAAGGAAGAACAGACTTAGAAGAAGAGAGGGAAAGGAAGAGCGGAGAGATTCCAGGACAATTATCACAAGCACTAATGAGTCTGTGCATCCCAGGACCTTCAAGGTCAATTGAATTGTTGAGGTCAATTCAAGGCTGTGTGTCTCATGGGCAGAGAGAACATCCACTGAGCCAGGCAGGCTCAGTACGCAGTTACCTTTCCTTCTCCTTTTCCACCTTAGTCCAGTTTTCATGTTCTACCCCACATTTCTATCCTTTTTCATTTTACAGATAGGGAAACTGAGGTTAAAAAAAAAAAACTCAGTTGTAAATCCATACAGCTAAGCAGTAGCTGAACAGGGATTCTAGATTCTAGCACAGAACCTGTAGTTGGAGTTTTACCTTTTAACCTTGTGCTGTATGGCCACACTGTTTCCTATTCTTAATCTTCTCCATGTGGGGTGAAACAGTAGGTCCCTTCTTAAAATATTTAAGAATCAGCTGAGAACTTCTATGCCCTGGGAGCGTACCAGGGAGTGTACCATAGCAATGAGAGGGGGAGCTGCTGGGAAGAACTTCCTAGTCTTCCTGCAACCACCCACCCAGGCAGCATGCTCATGCATGGAAGAGGTCTTTAGCTTTAACTATAGTTTCAATTCTTAAGTATGTGCTTGTGCCAAGCACTGTGTGGAGCGCTTTTACATACTTGATCTCATTCTATTCTTACAAAAGTTTAGTCAGGTGGGTAAAACGATCTGCATCACACAGTCACGGCTTAAGTGTCTTGCCCAAGGTCACATCGCTAGTCCTTGACAGGGCTGAGAATATAACCCACGTCACTTGATTCCCAGTCTCATGCTTTTCGCAATGCCCTATGCTGTCCTTCGGGGCTCTGGTAATTACAAGTCACCATGTGACATTCTTGGATGCCAGCCTTCTGAAATAAGAACACACAGATCTCTGGATTTCCTAAGATGGGAATAAGGATGCCTCCTATTGATTCTAACGCTCTACTGTTTCTCCTTGACGTTTTACAGATTTCCCTTTCCATCAAGCTTTCTTTACAAATAGGGCTTAGGAAAGGCTAGAGGGATGTTTATCTGTCAGGCAGATTTCTCTCCTGCAGAAATGTTAGCCTTTTCACAGTCCACTGCCTCCTGCTTTTAAACTGTGTAGTAAACTGAAAGATGTCTTCTGGGACCAGACTGATGGAGGAGACACCTTCAGGCAGACACAAGTTCAGGCCACAGCTCAAGACCCTCCATTGAGCTCAGGTGAAGACAGAGTCTTAGTGAATTTTTCCTGCTTTATGGAGACTTGTACTATTAAGTTCCGATAAGTTGAATTAAATAAGTTGGTAACAACTAAATTGAAGCATAGTACAGACACCTAACCTAGTCCTGCTACAAGCAGAAAATCACAAAAGTCTCTTGCTTTATTTTTTAAGGTCGTAGCAATTCCTAAAGACCATAACTATATCTTTTCTACTGTTTCCTATTTATTCCACATCTGTTGTTTTTGTTAATCCATGTAGATGCTGACAGTTATGGAAGGTACATTCATACAAGTTACCACGTTCTTTGTAATGCTTAACACAGTGTGCATTTAGCAAGAGCTCAGCAAACACTTATTGATCGAAGGATTGACTCAGTAGATAGTTATCCACCCTAGGGTTATCGTTAAAAATAATCCTGAAAATTCTGGGAGAGTCTCTCATGGCCTGTTTCTAAACCGTGACAAAAATCTAAGTGATCAGAAATACAGATATATTGCACTAAAATGTTTAGGCTTTATTTTCTCAGTTTGTACCATGTAGCACATAGCCAAAAGCAAACAGTAAGTTAGGTCATTTTTTGCAAGTAATTTAAGTCCTTGATTCTGACCAAGTAAAATGAAGGGAAAAATAATCTTGACCCAAGTTATCAGTACTGGCTCTTTTCAGAATTTGAATCATCTAAATAATTAAAATTTTCTGATTTTAATGAACTTTGTCTTTCATGAAATAAAACATTTAATGTTATTTTTTCTAAATGGCATCCAATTACTTGGCATCATTAAAATATCTTCAACTAACTCTGCAAACGTTTGCCTGGGTTTGCCCTGCATAGATGTTCACTGATTTATTCATTCATTCATCAATTGTTTACCAAAAAGAAAGCGTAAGCTAGGAATCGTGCTAGGCAGTGGGGAGACAGGACAAATGACAAATTTTGTACGTGAGAAATTTAGACTTTAACCAGACATATAAGTCAATTTATCTTCATATTATGTAATTGTGAGGAGGCATGAGCATGCTTGCAGTTTAGGAGGAGGAAATCAGGATAGAGGGAGCTGTGTGATAGTGCCTAAAATGGGGCAGATGAAAATGCAAAATCCAGAGGAAATAGAAGAAGGTGAGTCCTGAGAATAGTTAAAATAGGTTTGGATAGGACCTGAAATCCACCTTCCAACTCAAATAGGGAGAAAATATGAATATCAGAAGACCTAGAGAGATTTTGGGAGGTGGCTATAGATTTAGAGTGAACCTTGAGAAATTATCCTTTGAAGTTCCAAAGGCTCCTAATAATTGTGCTAGTCAATGACTGTGTATCTATCTTAGAAAAAATTAATTAACAACTGTAAATTTATAAGCAAGAATTGTGTGCTTTTTTCTCACAAATTCAGGTTTTTGTTTGGTACCTCAACTGCCTGCAGAGTTCCTCTAGGAAGTTACCTTGGAAGCTTATGAAAAGGCCAGGGTATTTCCCCCCATTGATGGTGATGCCTGGTTATAAGCAAAATCCTCTGTCACTCTTATGAAAAGTCGATTTGCTTGCACATTAAAAAAAAAAATCTCAAAAGGAGAGGGATGGAACCAATCTGGATAACAATCAGTATGTTTACTATCTCTTAAAATAGAGAAAGGAGAGTGAAACTGTTGAAAGATTTTTATATTACCTGGACTCTTGAAACTTCTGAACCCTCGCTTATTTTAAGGAAACCAAAATAGGACTAACCCAGCAGAAAATATTCACTTCTGCCTTTTTGTAAGCACTGAAAACTCTCTGGTCTAAGCAGGGAAACGCTATAAAAACTGGGTGCCATTATTATAATAGTTCTATATTTTTCTGGGCCAGAACTCTCTTTCTTTTGTTGTTGTTATTTTTGGATAACAGTAAAAGTAAATACAAGGATGTGCTTTTATGGACAGAATTGTGTCTCCTCCAAAATTCCTCTGTCGAAGCCCGGGCCCCTAGGATCCCCAAATATGACTCTGTATAGATCTTGGGCCTTGAAAGAGGCAATTAAGTTAAAATGGGGTGTTAATAGAATACCCTAATTCAATCCGACTGGTGTCTATAAAAAGAGGAGATACCAGGGATGGGCATGTACAGAGAATGCCAGGTGAGGACACCGGGAGAAGATCGCCACCTGCTGGCCAAGGAGAGGAGTCCAGAAGAAACCAGACCTGCTGATCCATTGACCTTGATCTTCCAGTCTCCAGAACTGTGAGACCATAAATTTCTGCAGCTTAAGCCACCCATCCTGTGGTAATTTGTTATGATAGGTGTTGCAAAGTAAGTAATGTATATACCATGCCCCAAAGATAAGTATTTCCACCTGTTCCAAGTAAGAGCAAGAATTCAGAGGTATAGTATTTTAGGAGACCTTCTTAGACATTTTCCTATGATAATTCTTCCTGCCTCCGGGAAGCAATTGGCTTAACAAACCAATGTTACTAAAGTGTGGTACCAAGGCCTTGTCCATTTTATCTCAAGACATGATTTATGTTAAATTCTTTCTTTGGAAGGAAATGAAAGCAACTGAATCTTTCTTTGGAATGATTATGTTTGCTTCTCTAGGGTAATTCTAGTTGAATACAGCAAAATCTAGCCTTTCTGGCCCTGAATGAGAAAATAAAAGTTGATAGTGGATGGCATCACTACCAACATCTAAAATATAAAGAAGAGGGTCAGAGAGCCTCCTGCCATTTCTGGAGAAAAGACTGACTGAGTCATATCTACAAGGCTCTACTGTGGATGAACTTTTTTTCTCCTTATCTGTACCTCCTGAAGCCGGAAGTCTTATCAGCTCAGGCATTTGAAACAAAAACCCAAAACTTCTCTAGCAAAAGGCTGAGAAACCAGGGCTGGAAATAGGAGCCATTGTTTGACGTTATGAGTAGGAAAGGAAGAGATCTTGTTTTCATTGATTTCCAGTTCTTTACATTATGTCCTAACTATTTTGGTAAAGAACCGGTTAATTTATTTGGACTTGGAAAAAAATGAGAATGCCTTCACCAGTCTTAACCAAAGACACCAAAACAAGTAGGAAATGTAATCAACTACTGACTGATGAGGAGAGATGGAATAACACAGTGTCTGAAGAAGAATGGCGAATGCTGGAGAGGTTTGCTGTGAAGAGATGGGTCCAGAAAACATGTGGAAAATCTGTCCAAAGATATAGAGTGTGCAACTGAAATCAAGAGCAAAATTTGTAGTGACTCCTAGCCAACCTTAAGACTCCATACCATTTCCCTTACTCCACCCTACAATCTCTGTCTTCAAACAATCACTAAGACCTGCCCTTTCTAGTGCCTGTCAAATGTGTGGTCTCTGCTTTTCCTTCTGCCTCTGCTTAATTCACATTGTCTTCTCCTCTTTCATAGAGGCAGTGATACAGTGGATAGACTTCATATCTTGACTGTAACACTTACTGGTTGTGGACCTGAGCAAGTTATTTAAACTTCCTAACAGAAATTTTTCTTACCTCTGCAATCAATGTATTAATATGATATTAATATAGCCTACATTAGAACATTATTATAAAGACTAAATGAAATTTGTGTAAAATGCTTGGCATATACTAAGAGTAAACTATTAGCTGTCATTATTAGCTATCATATAAAATTATATAGAAAAACAAACAAAACAAGAAAAGTTAAGGTGTTCTTCCCTCAAGCATTGCCCTGTTCAATCCACAGTATATTCTGTAGCCAGAATGGACCTTCTAAAATGCAAATTATATTGAGTCACTTTTCTGCTGAAAAGCCATTAATCGGTTCATCATCATATTAACATAAATAACACACTCCTTAGCAACATTAACAAACTCCTTCTTGATTTGGCCCCAGCTTACATCTCCAACACAATCTTCTGCCATTTTACTCTCCTCATTCCCTCTACTTGGTTCTGGAGCCATATTAATTTATCTGATCCATCAAATTTGTTGCATTCTGTTTCCTTTGGGGATTCTCCGCTCTCATCTGTCACTGACTTGGACTAGAATGCCCCCTCTTTCTCCAATTTCCTGAGCCTTGGACTCAGCTTAAACACTGCTTCTTGAAGGGAGTATTCCTTGACTTCAGTACTAAGGTCAACTGTCCCTCCTATGAACCATTACCCACTACTTCCCTTCTCAGTGCATGTCCCATGCTACTGACCAACAGCTGCCTGTTACATGGTCTGTTTTCTCAATTGGAGTATAAACTCAGAAGTTCTAGAACTAAGCCTTCCGGCATTCCAAGGTTCTAGTACTGAGGGCCACTCAACCATGATAGCTGTAACTGAGGAAGAGTAGCACTACAGAACTGCTCATCGGGACAAAATATATTGCTCAGGACCAATGCATTCTTGGAAATTCGATGGCACTTAACTAAATCCTAATAAATAATTTTAGCAAACCTCAAAAAAGAAAATGTTAATTGGGTAGGAGAGGGGAGTTTAGGACACAATATGGACAAATCAGTCAGAGAGATATGGGTAATTATACTGTCCAGGGGTAATGATGCCATGACTTATGAACCTAAATAGCAGGTTCGTTTGACAAGTCTATGCTCACAGCAGAGATGGATGCATTAAGGATATTAAAATCCTCCTTTAATTTCTTGTGATCTAATATTATGTTCATCAAACACATTTCTAATTTTAATTTGACTCTCCATTTAGATTCACCAAAAAGACTATGTGTGCATCAGCTAACAGACTCTCAGGCTGGCCCTTTACCTCTGCTGCTCATAGCAAACTGAAAAACCAAAAACCAGAAACCAAAAACCCTGACATGGTAAGAAATATTGAGAGGAGTCTCTCGTGGCTTGGTTAAAAAGAAGTCATCTCTAAATCTAAAAAAAGAAAGAAAAAAGAAAAAGGACACCTGACTGGCTCAATCAGTAGAACATGTGACTCTTGATCTTGGGGTCATGAGTCTGAACCCCACGTTGGGCACAGAGTTTACTTTAAAAATTCTACAAGTAAGAATAGAAATAAATAGGGGCACCTGGGTGGCTCAGTAGATGAGCATCTGCCTTTGGCTCAAGTTGTGATCCTAGGCTTCTGGTATTGAGTCCCACATGGGGCTCCCTGCGGGGAGCCTGCTTCTCCCTCTGCCTATGTCTCTGCCTCTCTTTCTGTGTCTCTCATTGATAAATAAATAAAAATCTTTTTAAAAAAGAAATAAATAAAATATAAAAAGATCATCTCTGAGGTACTGATCAAGTCTGGATGCCATGCCAAAATGAACTTTACAAATCCACTAAATTAAGATGGAATTCAAAATGTGTGGCCACACCAAGGGACTCCCTTTCCTTGAGGTGCTCTGAGAAGGGTCAGTGTTTGTCTGCGGTTTTGCTCTTTGTGGTCATGTTATTTTATTCCATGGAATAATGGTCCCATTATCTACCATCCACTGTAAAACCGCACAATTAATTAATAAAACAGAAATTTTTCTGGACTAGACTTTAGTCAATGCCCAATAAAGTGGCAAAATTACTTCTTTCAAGTCTTTATGCTTTTTAAGTGTGATTGACTTTTCACCTCCAGCTTTTGTTTCCTTCCTTTCTTTTCCCATTGGAACAGTTAGCCTCCATTATATTTTTATTATGCATCTATTCTATCTGAGAACAATTAAAAATCATTTGCAAAGCTTCCTTTCTCTTTGTATAAGTTGTAAACCTTGCTGAAAGAGAAATTACTTTAAAATAAAGCTATTTTCCTGAAGATTTCTATGGTATTGGCAAGAAGGCAGAAATTCAAATGATGATGGGGGGGAAATACTACTTTATTTCTCACTGATTATTCTGGTCCATATTTAAGGGATTGCTTTCTTTCATGTTCCCCTTCTTTGTTCACCCTGGCTCCTCAAGTACTTTTATAGCTTTAAGCTATAAAGAAGACCATGGAATTGGTAAATCCTCCTACAGGGTATTATTTGAAGATTTGTTCCACATTTTGAAGTGTAGATAACAATAGCTGTCTCAACACCTATACCTCTAGTTCTCAAAGATGAGTGTGTACCACAATTACCTGAAAAGCTTGGAATACCCAGATTTATTGACCCTCGCCTAGAACTTCTGACCAGTAATTCTGAGGTAGGGCTGGGACCAACATTTCTTTTTTTCTTTTCTTTCTTTTTCTTTCTTTCTTTTTCTTTTTTTCTGGAACCAACATTTCTTAAAAAAAAAAATCCCAGGTAACTCTGATGCTGCAGTTCTGGGGACTGACCCACATTAGGCCATTACCTTTTAGTTCTCATGGCAATAAATGTGGCCAAAGACCAGAAAAGGGCCAGTCTCACTCTTAGTTCTGGTAAGCTTCAGTGCGTCCTGGGTTCATTGCATCCTGGAAGTGAAAGCCATCCATAACTGGGTTAGTGTGCCCCACCCACAGGTAAAACTCAGAAGTTTTAGGGATGAATTTTACTGAGAATCATTTCATTCTTAGTGATAAACTTCTAGCTGCTGCTCATAATCTACAAAATGGCTTATTCTCTCTATAGGTTTCCATGGAGCTGTCATATGAGTCTATTCAGTAAGCAGTACTGCCACCTTCTGATTTTCTATTGAAAATGTAAATTTAAAAGTTTAGCTTTTTGTTGAATGTATTACGTACTCAGCAAGTATTTATTTTAACATCTTTTCTTCATGAATTCTTTTTCTCCCTTGGGTCTCTTATTTCAAATGCCACTTATTGTTTCCTGTTTACACATTTCTATACAAAGCTCTTGTGCTATAATCATAGCCTCTTAGCCTTTTATAAACTCTGTTCCAGTGAAACCTCCTTCCCTACATGGGTCTGGAGTCATGTGCCAAAAAACATACCAAAGATTACAAAGTTTCTTGTGAGTGGGTTGGTTTTCAAAGACTATTTCAAAAGAGGCATCAAACCCCAGTGTACAGTCTTTTTATAAAACTCACTTTAAAAAATACCTTTATTTTAGCTATTCATAGCTACCTAACAGATTTTTCCTCAAAACACCCCCTATCTCTATCTCTGATATTTTATAGGACCCAAAAATATTGAACGGAAAGCTCTCAGTTTATTTTCCTTTTAGGGAATAATAAATTACTAGAACTTGTTGGAAGTAGAGAATTAATATAATCAAATCCCATGATTTTTGCCTCATAGAGAAAGGTCAATGTTCCCTCAAGGTCATGAGTATTTAGTGCCAGAACTGGGATTCGTTCCAAATACAATCTGGACAGGCCTGGCTCACAGAAGTACAAACACCACCTCTGGGCCATTTCTTTGTCCAAAGGAATCCAAGGTTGGGAATGACCAAGCCCAGTTCATGTTTCTACCCCTGTGACCAAGGTTCAAGGTTTCTAACCTGATGGCAGAAAGCCATGCCTTTGAAAACAGCCTGAGTTCAGAATAAGGCCACTCTTCTGGATTCACAAAACTAGAAAAAAGGCACAGTTGGAGCTCAGAGTAGGTTTTGATTACAGAGCCCTAGAGCATTCAATCCTCCACTGCCCTGAGTTCGGAGTACAGGTAGGACATACACACATGGTCTTGAGGGGAAAGTGATGATTTTCTACATCTTCTCCTCACAACTCTTCTGACACGATGAGGGCACCATGATCCTTTTCTCTGCCTCACACTCAATCATCCTTCCTCCTGAGTAGACTGTCAGCCAGTAAGTCTATGGAAAGACTGTTCCACACTATGTTTTCAGACTTTAAGAAGATGGAGAAGAGTAAAAGGACAAGACCAATGTTAAAAGCCTGACTCTCATTTGTACAATTGCCTTTTCTCTATTAGTACAAAATAGTTCTTGATCATGAGCAAATTAAGCTCTGTGCCTCAGTTTTACCATCTGACATTGGATATGAGTCCTGCCTCACAGGATTATATGAAAATTAAGTGAATGCTGACTACACTAACAGAGAGATAGAAGACACTTAGTAAATAGTCTCTCTCACTGCAATTGTTTGCATTATTATCATTATCACCTCAAAAAAAAAAAAAGGTGTTCAGGGCCTGACAGATCCTATCTGCAGCACCACTTTAGAACTACCTCTGTTCCCTACTTGTAGGACTCCTTTACTATACAAACCTTGAATAATTTGGGCTAAAAAAGCTGATTGGATTTGTGCAGCCATCAGGGAACAATGTGTTGGTTTTCCTAGGAGTGAATATTTGAAATCAGCCATTAGGGAAAAATAACTTTCAAAATGCCCTGTGTCCATTTGCAAGGCCAACAGTGGCCAGTGGTTTGGGTACCATGTTTACAGAGGAGCCAGTCCTGCCATTTAACATATCACAGGGCTCCTTTTATTTTTATCCTTTAAAAATAACCTGCTGGATCATACATGACATCCAATCCTGCCTTATTAACTAGAAACTAAATGAGCATTCGAGAAATTTAATTGAAAGCGATACTTAGAATGCTAATAAGCCCTAGTAGTCAGGAGGGAGATTGATGTTCCCAGCTGCAAACCCAGCCTGGAGGAAGAGTCTCTGAAGACCTTGTCACCAGAGGCAGACTAAACTTCTATTTGCTGCCATAGCATTCCTCACAGGCTCCCTTCCACCAGCTCTCCCAGCCATCCACCTGCTCCTCAAATTCTTGCTCAGTCTCCCCCAGAGTGGCCTCTGCCTACTGGCTCCCTAGAAATCAAGCACCAGGCCAACAGTGCAGTGTTGCTGTCAAAAAAGAAAAATAGTTCCTCTGAATGAGACTGTTAAGTAAAAAAAAAAAAAAAAAAAAAAAAAAAAAAACGATGCTAGAAAAACAAGGGTTCAAGCATTTGAATCCCTTCCTTTTCCATGCAGAAAACCTAGAAAACCATATATGTCCTCAGCTCTAAGAAATAACATCTTTATGAAAACACACGTGAAGATATTGACTGTGTGATTCAAACCATTTATGTGTATATTGAAAGAAAGTTTTCCATTCCCAGGGGTTAATAATATTAGAGAATCCCAATCACACTTCGGTTTTTAATCACATCTGTTCATAAAACATTTCCAGAAACAAGGATATTCTCGAGTTTTCCTTTTTCCTACACAATTCAAAAGCCAGCTGACCTGCTTCAATCTTAAAAGGTGTCCAGTTGGAGCTAAAGCATTGCTACTGACAAATCTGATGATTTCTGTGATTGGAATATATATATATTCAGTACATTTATTTTGTATTTCTATTATTTAGCACAAAAATTAAAGCAAAGTAAAAATATCCAATAGTCACAAAAAATATTTCAGTATAGACAAAAATGGAGAAAAACATGAAACAGAAGAACTAATTAGAAGGCCACCTTTGTCAAGTCTAATTTAAAAAGTTTATTCCCTAGTGGCTTTTGGAAACTTGTATTTGGCCTATTATAAAAGAGGCATTGAAAGTGTCATCCTATAACAGATCAAAGTGTGAATTGTATGAAATGTTGAGGAAGTGAGTATTTCAAAGCACAAACCACCCCCCACTACCACTTGCCTTGGGACCTAACATTGATTTAAGGAATCACTGGTTCATCTGAGACGCTTGGCTGACTACTTTAGTTTTTCTCAAATGAATTGCAAGACTTTTGCTGAAGCCACTTCTGTTTGATTATGCACTGGACCTCTTACAAGATAAAAAGAAGCTTTTATTCTTACCTGTCATTTTGGTCTAGAGGAGTCAAGGAAGTGTATTTTAGAGGTTATGAGCGAGTGCTCTGGGGAATGATTGACCCTGATCAAATTTATTCCCTAACACTTACTAACCAAGCAAACAAATCTTGAAAGCATTTTCTTTTTCCTTAAAAGAGGGATGATAATAATATCTATTCCAGAAGACTATCTTAAGGGATTAAATAATTTACTTCGAGTGCGGTGGATCTAGCACATGGTAATGCTCAGGAAATATTAGCCACCTTTATCAACCTCACCATCACATCAAATACTTTAGAAGCCATGGGGAAGAGCTCAGACTTTCTTCTGCAGAAGATGTAGAGCAATGGAAGGAGCAGTTGCATCATTAGATGTGGCCTTTGAATCACGGAGATTATGTGGAAGATGGATCTAAGCGAGGCAGGCCTAGAGGCAGGAAGATCAAATAGGAGGCTATTCTACAGCTCCTGCTTTGGTCAGGGTTGACCTACAGAATCAGAGTACTAGCCAAGGACACCAGAGGTAAGGTTCACAACTGAGTGATAGGGAAAAGCAAGTAAAGAAGAGCCACAAAAGAGCTAACATACTCGTTCAGTCAGTTATGGTTGTCTGCACTCTCAAAACTGTGCTTTCAAATACTGGCAAAACAAGACGAAAAAGTCTATTCAAACCTTCCCACTGAAAAAGATAAAAACTTGCACATAGCCAAATTAAAAATTAAAATTGATGTCATTCCAAATGCTTAATTCAGAAATAGCAAGATTTCTTTTGGAAGCTGTCAGCTTTGACAGCAACATCTTTTGTTTATAAGAATGTATTGGTAAGGCCCTTGCTACTTTTCAAAGCATCTTCTCAGTAAATCTGCAAGAAAAGTAGGGCAGACCTTAGAGAAGAACTAGAGAATGAAAGTATGCCCTAGAAGAGCCATTGGAGGCAATCTAGTCTAACTTCTATTATATGCATGATTTTGGAACATAGGGAAAAGCAGTGACTTCTTCCTCCAGGCATTGAGAATTAGCATAATCAGGACAGGACAGGTTATGCTGTATAACATACAAACCCCAACATCTCAGTGGCTTAACCTTTGCAAATATTTCTTACTTATACAAACTGTTGTCATTTGGGCAGCTCACCAGGGCAGTGCTCTTTTAAGACATGACTTTCTTCTAAGACATCATTTTATAGACTTCTGCAGTTCCCATCTTGTGAGTTCATCCTCCCTATATGTATCCTTCTAGAATCACTGGGCTAGATGAAGAGAGAGCTGATGGGTTGCCAGGGGTAGTCATGCCCCTAGCTCAGAAATAGCATTTGTAAATTCTGCTCATAGTCTATTGTGAGAACTAGTAACATGGTCTTGTGCAAAGGTCTGGAAAATGCAGTATTTCATGTTTCCAGAAAGTAGAGAAGAATCAGATATGGATGGGTATCATTAATCTCTACCATAGCAGTAGTCCAAAACTCAGGCTTCCTGATGGCCTCTTTCTAATAGTACATGGCTTCTGGGAACTATCTCTCACTTCAATAGATGCTGGAAATTGGGGAAGGCTAATTGAAAATTTCAGAAAACTCTAATATTATCTGGACTCTAAACAATTTTTTCCTCAATTTTAAGAAAATAACCTGTTTGACTGAACTTTGTTCCTTCCAAATATAATTGACTATCTTAAAAAAAAAAAAAAGAATTACTGAGTTTCCAGGAGATGTCATCGTTACTTTCCCTTTTAATCCTTGCAACAAGTTACTGAGATTGGTATTATCAGCCCCAGTTTAGATAAGTACATTTTGGTTGCAAATTACAGAGTTAATAGATCACCTCAAGTGAAAAAAATAAAAACTAAAGAGAGAAATTATACCAAAGAGACTCAGGGCTAATGGAGACTAGGATAGGAAATGTCATCAGGAAACAACACTTTTGACAGACTGGAATTGGGCCTGATTCAGAATTTGTTGGCACTCACTCAAGGGCCACCCTGTCTTCTGCGAGCAACGTTCAACTTCTATTTCTCTTTCTATATGCCTGTCCTCCACCTTCTGCCACTGCCCACTGTTTTCTGCTTTTAGTTTCTGAACTCTTTATCATTTCTGCTTGCAAATATCTCAGAATCATTCACCAGTCCTCTGTGCATCTTGGCAACCTTAAGTTACAGCCATTCCCCTCACTACTAACTGGCTTTGTCTCTAAACATCCTAGATGCAAATTTCAAAATACTGGATATCTGGCTAATTTTAATGAACCAGGCCTTGTAAGTCCCATGTCACCAGACCATATATGGATCAGCTGCTCCCAACTATGGACAAACCTATGCACCTGTGTCCTGGTTAAAGAAGTTGAGAAGCAGTGGACATGGGCACTCAGACTCAGCAGGAGCAAGGGCAGGGAAGCTTTCTGCAGAAAGTGGGGTGTGCAGGCAGATTGCAATGGATATGGCTTAATATTGTGCCAGTCAGTATTGTGGTCTAAATGTTTCCCCCTACTACCACCAAATTCCCATGTTAAAATCCTACCCCCCCCCCAGAAGTGATGGTATGAATAATTGTGGAGTCCCCAAGAATGGAATCAGTGGTCTTATAAAAGAGATCTCAAATAGTTCTCTAATCCCCTTTATCCCTGAGGATACAAGGAGAAGTCTGTGACGGAGAAGAGAGCCCTAACCCAACAATGCTTACATGCTGATCTTGGATCTTCCAGCCTCCAGAACTGTGAGCAATAAATTTCTGTTGTTTATAAGACACCCACCCTGTGGTATTTTGTTATAGTAGACCAAATGGCCTGAGTCACAATGCCAGTAAATGTCAATGTGAGATTTAAATGAAAAATTGCCTGCCACCTCAGGATCAAGCCGAATGAGGAAAGTATAGGCATAATGAGTAGGCTGGAACTGAGCCTCTCCTCATTACCTTTTAGTCTAGACCCTCAACCCTCAACCAGCTACATGATGAGCTAAATAGACACCCCACAAAAGTAAAGTGTTTTTGCCAAAGCTGAATAAAGTGTTTTAGGGCACATTTAGAGATATTCCTGATTGAGTGGACCAAAAACTAGAAGTTAGAGTGACTGGATAAAAATAATAAGTTCTCATATTGGAACTTTGAATTTGATCTCTTGGAACACATTGAGCAGTTTAAATCTTCTCAAGTGAGAACCCTATCTGGTTTCAATGCAAGGATTACTCTTATATCCTTATTTTAAAAGTCGCAAATGTGCGTCACTATCAATACTGAGGATTAAACTTTGTCACAAAATCCTATGTGACATTATACAAAACACTTAACCTCTCTGCACCTCAGTTTCCACAACAGTAAAATAAAAGTAACTGTATTAAATAACCTCCTAGGGTCCTTACAGCTATAAAATTCTATGACTAGTTCACCTTACAAATTTAACATGCAAATGTCTACATCTTCTAATTACAACCAGAGACAAGATCATTTTCCTCCATGTTCATTTTAAATAACATCCAAGAATCCTCGAATAGAGTTTCTTTTTTCATGAAACTGCAGCACTGTCCAGTAGAACTTTCTGTGGTGATAGAGTCAATATCTGTCTAATAAAGTGGCCTCTGGCCACGTGTGACTATTGAGCAGTTCAAATGCAGCCAGTGCAACAGAAAAACTGAATTTTTATTTTCATTTAAATTAAAAGCAAACAGCCACATGTGGCTAGTGGATACCGTATTGAACAGTGTAGAAGAGAGGTATACGATGTGAATGACAAAAGGGAAATCAAGAAGTAATGATACAATTTTGGTGCATAAATTAATATTTGAAAACCCCTGGCTTTCATTTTTTTTAGATTTTAGGTAACAATATATTCTGAGATGATGTTGTCCTTTTCAGAAGCAGGGAAAGAGATTGATGATTTCTCAAGCTCTAGCTCTGTGTGTCAGAATAGGGACTCATTCACTTAGATAAATATCAACATTTTCCCGAAAAGAAAATACCAATGGTCTCTTACAATGTGTCTCATCAGAGATTTAAGATATTTACATAAGGTATTTTGCAAAAGACAGGAGCACGACAAAAGAGTAGACATATAAGTCTTCAGCAATTTATTGGATTTGAAATTTGGAACACTGAATTTCTAGTTTCATCTTTATCATCAATGACTATTTTCTGTAATGCGATATTACCATTTAATATAAAATTCACCATCAATATAATAACAGCTTTTGGAGAAGGAAGGTAGTAGTAGAGGAAAAACATGGGATTTCTGAGCTAAATAATGACACAATTAATTAAATAGGTTATTACTTAAATTTCAGTAGCAACATTTAAAAGTCTAAAACATCTCCACATATACAATCTAACAAATCTCATAAATGATTTTGTCCTTTGTGGGTCTGTAAAGCTTCTTCAAGGAAAGTCGTTTTTTATTCTCCAAACTTAGGATCTTAATTTCTTCAGCCCCTTTAGAACTGATGGTATAATTAAACAATAGCAAGGTTTCATCTTTATTTCCTATTTGCTGCAACTCTTACTCTTATTTATTTTTCTTTGATTAAATTATGTGTTTCTAAAAATTAAGTTAAATAGCCTTTCTGGAATACCGCAAGACACTTTTGACAGATGTTCTCTGCCTAAGTGATAGTCTTTTATGACGCATAGATCAATCACAAAATAGTCTTTGAAATTTCTCAGATTTACTCTGAAAGATTAAGCACTTTCTATTGCCTTTGAGGGCTTCCCGCAGTACGCGGCATGCTGTCTACCTCATATACAATAGCTTCTCATTGCAAATGGTCTCTTAATGAAAATTTTTAAAGAAATCTTAGTAAGCTAAGAATATAAAAATAAGTTAAGATGTAATTGCTTGTGGTGCTGCCAGGAAAATTAACAGTGTGGGTGATTGGATGAGCTTCCAAGCACGGTCATAGAGACCTAGCAGGCAGGACTCCGTCCCAAATCTCTTCTTGACTTCTCACATGGCTAGTGGTTGTTGTGTTTTCAAATGTGTGTTTGTCTTATATTTTAATAAATATCATAGTCATTATTTTAGACAGGTTTCTTTAGTTGAGTCACTCATAAAATGGGATAAATGAGGCCAGTTACTACTCTTCTCCAAAGAGTAGATCTTTATACTTCTAAAATACTATGATTTTTAGAGACCTTCTGAATCATCCTCTTCAACCCATTATATTTGAAATAAGAAAGATAAACTAGCTTAGGATGTAATCAAGATGACAGTTTTATTTTTATAAAGAAAGACATTGCTCAACCAGAATGTTCAAGAAGAGGGATGTCCCAGGTAGCTGAAATTGCTACATAACTGAGGTGTGGTCCATATCTATCGCTGTATATATTATGTATTTTAGTGAGTCGTATTTCCCATATAGAGTTTGGTGTAAGGATAAAGCTTAGGTGAATAAGAAAAGACAACCTAGGATTTCATGATCCTTGGTTTGGGGTTTAGAATAGAAGGTTAAGAAGGAAATGATCGAATGTGTTACCAGAGCATGTTCTAGCCCCATGTCTCTGTTGACCATACCTGCTGTTTATAGAAAAGAGCACCAAATTTCATTCACCAAATGACACACAACCAAAACATTGGTTCTTGTGTCAAACACACTTTGGTGTAAAATTCTAAGCAAGCTAGTTGTAACTCCGATTTCTTTCCTTAAGCTTTTTGGAGATCAACTGAGTGATAAGAGCAAATTTTAACTTAGAGCCTTAAGTGCTTTTATATCTTTTTAAAAAGATACTTTCACTAGAAATTTTGCTAATATTAGCACACTGTTTTTGATATCTTCAGTCTAGTATGAAAATCAGACATCTACCACATTGATTTGGCTACTCTGTAGCATCTTGCATTATTTTCTATTTTTATCATTCATATTTATCATATCTATGATCATACTGTAAGATGGAATACTCTCTTAAATTCATTGTATGTATTGAGCACTTAGTGATATATATGGATACTTAGTGATATGTTAATAATCATGCATCAATGAATATACCAGCCTTATATAAATGTATACACACATACATATATACACATACATATATACATACCAACCTGTGTCTCTGTGTGTTCAATGCTTTTACATCACAATAAAGCAATTGCTGAATAAATAATTCTGATTAGTTGCATTCTTAATGACAATAGCCTTGCTCTAATAATCAACTTTCATTTTAATTTTTAACATGCATTTTTTATATTAGTAGTTTCAATATAAAGCTACTAATACCTACGTTTTAACATTTTTCAGATTATTCATAAAGGTCTTAAAAATTTTGTTGGCAGAATAAGATATTTGTCTTTCATGAAACATTCAACGTTATTTCAAAGAAATATGGAAAAGAATATCTTATATCGATACTGAAATTTTATTTTGCACTTTCAACCAAGGAGGAAGATCCTTTCTTATTCTAACCTTTTCAATGAATAAAGCTTTAATTTTCCTCCCACTGACAACATGGCCATTAAGACATTATACATCACTTCAAAAGAGAGTTGGGGAAGATTATTTATGTCAATAAAAATTGAATTACTGAGAATTTTGCACCAGAGGGCATTTTCTTTTCAATTGTACCATTATTTTGGTTGCTTAATTACTCTCTTAATTTCAAGTGGGATCAGTATCTTTTACAGAGCCCATATTTTTTGCTCACAGATAAGAGAAAGATTTACAGTCTATATCCTTTTTTCTGTTGTCAGATCTCTACGTGGTTCTCAGACACTCAGATAGGTAAAAGCTAGAAGATGTACTATAATATTAATACACTCATAATTTTTTAAATCGAAAGGCTGTCTTACAGATGACTTTTATCTGTCCGGGGAGACCATTCCCATTATGGAATAAGATCAATATTTTTCTCTTTTTTATTCTTGGTTGCTGTACTTTTTTTCTATCTTTCTTAGTTCTGTCTTCCTAATGATTGCTGATGGCACATGGAGTATGGAAAAGCTTAATATTTCAGGACCCTCAGAATTCATTTTGCTTTATTAGTTTAAGCTTTATAATAAGAAATAGAGGCTTACTCGGGTTGCATCAAATAATAGAGATAATACCTTCTGCAAATAATAGAGATTTACCATAATCTAGGTCTCACAGAAACCCAAAGAAAACCTTAAAAATATCCTCAGAAAAAGAACCAAACCCCAAATAGACTTGAGCTTTACAGAAGCTATTACATAGTTTGGGAAACTTCAAGGAGCCAACTAAGGCCTCTGGGCACAGAAAGCTCCTTACTTTATTCTCAAGGGCATTGTTTTGGCCTTGCTCTGATGCTCAACCATCAATATGCCTGAATTACTCTCTGGTCTTCTCTGCTTCCCTCTGTGCCTACTTTGGGCATCATGAAGTCAAAGGTCCATCTCTGGTATCATCAGCTCCGACTAGGGTATCAAGGCTACATGATCCAGAAATCGATCATCTACTTCCCCAGTATAAGTAGTAATTTAATAGAGCATATAAGTGAAATATTGCTTTAAAATTAATTTCTGTATTTTGTAATTAGATTATTTTTCCCCCAAAAGAAACTTAGCTACTACTTTACTGCTGGTGACTATTATTATACTAGGAATGGTTGTCACATCCATAGATTTTAGAAGATTTTAGGAAATTCCTAGGAATGCTCCACATCAGCACCTCTCCTCAACACACACACACACACACACACACACACACACACAATCAGAAACACACAAAACTTACAGTTTGTACATTTAGCATCTAACCTTATTATTTTTCTTCTTGAAAATGATGGGCACTCAACAAATACTGAGCAAAGGGATGATATTTTGAATGATTTTGTCTTGCATTATTCATCTTTAGAAGCGGGGTAGCATTATGTGTCTTAAAGAATTTTGTATTGTTCAGTCTAGTGCCAAGTATAGCCTGAAAATATAAAGTTCCTGATGACTAATGTGGGAAAACTATATAGATGCTTCTATGTTCAAATAGGGCACTAGATGAATTAGCATGGACTTAATTATGGTCTTTCTGGAATGCAATTTGTCTATACATACCAATAGTCTTAAAATAATTTAACCCTTCAATGCAGCCATTCTACTTATAAGAATTTATCTTATAAATAATAAGAGGGTCAAAAATGCATCAACATTTTATTACAAAACTATTCATAATTATAAAAAATGAGAGCACTCAAAATATCTAGTTAAATGTTATTTTGGTATAGATATAAAAATACACAATGCAAATATTGAAATAATGTTTTTAGATTAAAAACGGCACAAAAACTCTTAATGACATGTCTAATAAAAAATCTGAATTAAGATGTAGTAAGGAAACATTTAGAAACGTGTTATGTATACAATGGAATATTACTCAGCTATTAGAAACGACAAATACCCACCATTTGTTTCAACGTGGATGGAACTGGAGGGTATTATGCTGAGTGAAATAAGTCAATGGGAGAAGGACAAACATTATATGGTCTCATTCATTTGGGGAATATAAATAAAAGTGAAAGGGAATAGAAGGGAAGGGAGAAGAAATGGGTAGGAAATATCAGAAAGGGAGACAGAACATGAAGACTCCTAACTCTGGGAAATGAACTAGGGGTGGTGGAAGGGGAGGAGGGCGGGGGGGTGGGGGTGACTGGGTGACAGGCACTGAGGGGGGGCACTTGATGGGATGAGCACTGGGTGTTATTCTGTATGTTGGCAAATTGAACACCAATAAAAAATAAATTTATTATTTAAAAAACTGAAAAAAAAGAGAAAAGCTTAAAAGAATAAAAAAATATTAATATCAGATATTTCTAATGTGTGGGATTATGGTTGATATACATCTTCCTCATGGTTTTCTAAATTTCTCAAAACTTCTCTCATAAATATGTAATGTTTTTATGATTGATAAATGACAGAAAAAAATAAGTTGACTTACAATATCCTATTATTAAAAGATGCAAGTATTTTAAATGTTAACCTACAGGTTCCTGTACCCTTGAGACCATACCACATAACAGGGAGGAAAGACCATGTATTTTGGAGACAAGTTTTCCTGGGACAGAGTCCTTACATTGTCTCATTCCTCCATGTGACTTGGGAGTATCACCTTAGCTATCTGCCCACATGAGCTTACTCACTTGATAAATGGGGACACAACTTTTAGCTTTATGGAATTTTTCTGAGTAATAAAAACAGTTAGTAAATATGTTAGATCAATTTGTAAAACTAGTATGCAGGAGCCATTCAGTAAATGTTAGATGACAATGATGATTATAATTCGGTTTTGCTATTCTTCATGACTCAATGGAAAACTGTGTATTTTCAAAGAAAACATTTTGGGACCTTGAAAAAAAAAGCAGTCCTGCATATATGGAGTGAATTATTCAAAATCAAGTCAAGAAAGCATAGCATGCTAATTAAATTATAACTTTATGCTAGCTTGATTTTCTAGCCCTCAGGTGCTTTTTTTGAAAAATATAAAAAAAAAAAGCAAAACATTTCACTCTTCTCAGACTTGTTCACTAATCCAATCAGAGATATCCCAAAAGATTTTTTTTTTTAAATGTGGGCACTTTTAAGGTAAAAGCAGAGATCAGTCTGGTTCTTCTATTAATAAATACCACAAGGCACTAATTATGTGCCAGGCACCCACCAATCTAAACACTTTTCAAACCACCCTTTATTTTACCCTTATGACATTCTTATGCTAGATACTATCATCATCCCCACATTAGATATGTGGAATCTAAGACACAGAGGTGCTCAGTAACTTCCTCAAAGTCACACAGCTGATAAAGAGCAACCTAATGCAATCCAGGCAGTTTGAATCCTGAATCCATGCTTTCCAACTCTCCTGAATCAACACTACTGTGCATATCCTTGTGTCTTGATTTGAAGATTCCCCTAAAGCTTCCAATGGATTCCTATGGAATTCTTTGCCAGGGTGCTGAAGCGGGGTGTATATAATACCTACCCACTACAATATAATCTCCTGGGGGCAGGACTATTTCCTGCCATGTTTATTATTGTCTTTTTCCAGCACATAGTACAATGCCTGGAAGAGAGGACATTCAAAACTTGATGAGTAAATGACAAAATGAATTGATAATAATACAAAAATGTTTTCACCTAATTTTAATCTTTGTTTTACACCCTGCTTTCCTTGGAAGTATGTGAGGTCCAATAAGGTGAACTGAAAGCACAAATAACAGTGTCCAGTCCTTTTTTTTCTCTATATGCCTAAGAGGCCTTGAGCCTTCCTCATTTAAAAAGAAAGTAAAATCCATATCCCTGATATGTGGGCTCCACCTTGGTTGGAAGCAATTTTTTTTAAGATTTTATTTATTTATTCATGAGAGACGCATATAGAGAGACAGAGACATAAGGCAGAGGGAGAAGCAGGCTCTCTGAGGGAAGCCTGATGCGGGACTCAATCTCAGGACCCCAGGATCACCACCTGAGCCAAAGGCAGACATTCAACCACTGAGACATCCCTGGAAGCAATTTCTTTATCTTATGGAACAGTCGTTGTGTGTATCTCTACTACGTATTGAATTCCTTAACTACATTATTTCTCTTCCTTCTCCTCCCTCCCCTTCTCTCCTAACCTTCTCCTCCTTCTTCTTCAATATCTAAGGTCTCTTTATTAAGTTAAAATCTTGTTTGGAAAAAGAGGGGCCTCAGAGACTGAAATGAAATATGAAGAAGAGAGATAGACAAACCAGCAGTGAGGCCATCAAGGTACCTCGGAGAGACCAATGAACATAGCATAATGTATAAACATGTCAAATCACTATGTTGTACACCTGAAACTAATATAACACTGCCTGTCAACTATACTTAAAAAGGAAAATTTAAAAATAATTTATAAAAAGGAAGAGAGAAAAAAGCTGAGTTATGAAGTAGGAAGGACTGAACCAGCCTGGGGCGTTCGTTGCTGGGATGACTTGGACGTCTTATGGGAAGGAGCTGGGCGAGGTATGTTTCAGTACACTATTTGTTATCTATGCTTTTATTCAGCATAACACCTAGACATTATGTGGCACTAGTTGGTATTTCATGAGTATTTTATCTCAAAAGACAAAAGGCGAAAATGACCTTCATAAGAACGAGCAATGTATTCTACAGAAAAGACTGGCAAACTTTTCATAAACAGACATTCTGGCTTTGCAGGCCACACTGCCTATATTGTAACTACTTAACTCTACCTTTGTAGCATGAAAGCAGCTATAGACAATAAGCAAACGAATGAGTGTGGCTATGTGCTAATAAAATTTTATTTACAAGAACAAGATATGGTCTAGATTTGGCCCACAGGCCATAACAGTTTGACAACTCCTGTTCTTTACTAAGCCCCACACTGTAGTCTTCTCTTTTCGTTATTGCTACATACCAAAGGGTAGATTAGACAGGAGAGAGAATGAATTTATCTATAAAACCTTCTCCATTACTGGAAAACCTCAAGAGAATGTGGCCTCCTGAAAATAGGTCAGATGCTTCATTTGCATATGCAAAGACCGTACTAGGGTTTACTTTATATATCTTTCCCTGCATGAAATCCTTTCCTAATCTCATCTTCTCAATTTTCCCTTAAAACTCTTCATCTTTCCAAACCTTTAAAAGATAATAAATAAAAATTTCCTATTAAGGATAATGTGCTTGCAGGGATCTCTCTGCAAAGAGGAAATGAGGGAAAAAATTCTTATTAGGACCTGATGCCATCTTATAGATTGATCTGTGATTCACCAATTATAAATCTGGATTTTGCTTTATCAATCAACTCCATCTCTTTTCTTATAATATCCCTTTAGGATATTGAAAATAAAATTTGTTCTTGGCAATTTCCTAAGGCAAAAAGGAAAAAGTGTATAGAAAAAAAAATCTTGACTGAAACTAAAATCATAGGCAGAAGCAAAGCACTATGCAACTAAGTGGTAAAGTATAATATTTCAATAATGATCACCTCTTTACTTCTCATTTAGTGTATTAATCAGGGCCCAACCAGAGAAATAGAAACTAGTACTTGTATTTAAATGAAGAAATTCAAGGCAGGATATTGTTTTCGTAGATAATTAAGAAATTGACAAGGGGCACCTGGGTGGCTCAGTCTGTTAAGTGCCCGAATCTTGATTTTGGCTCAGGTCATGATTTCAGTCTCCTGGGATCAAGCCCCATGTTGGGCTCTGTGCTCAGTAGGGAATCTGCTGATCTTCCTCTCTCTCTGCCTCTCTGCCTGCTTGTTCTCTCTTTCTCTAAAATAAATAAATACATCTTTTTAAAAAAACCTGACAAGCTAAAGAGAAAAAAGGCCATGTTAGTAGAGCATAAAGAATTAGGATGGTCCTGATACAAAAGGTGGATCATGAGAGGAGAAGCAGCCAGTGCTGAGCTGCCACTAAAGCTTAGAGAAGAGAAAGTACCCTGGTTTCTCCATTTCTGTTTCCCACCAATGCCTCATCTTGGTTGACCCCGTTGTAAAGAAACTGACAAAACCATCTGGGGAATAGCCCTTCTTATGATACGGGGCAGAGCAGACAAAGAGGAAAAAATGAACCTAAGGGTAACATGTCTGGACCAGAAAAAAGAAAAGGCGAGGGGGTAACTAAAAAGAAATACAGCGACAATGACTATAAGCTCCATGAGGCTTGGGAAACCACATGCTTCTTGTTTATATACATCTCCCTAGACCTACACACAGGGGCCACTCAGCAAATATTTGCTCACTAAATGAGTTAGAGAGGAATGCTGCTTAGAATTCTCACCCAATACAGCATTAGTTTCAAATCTCCCTCTTCTATTTTCTTGCCTTTCATTCCCCCTCTCCCTTCTTTCACCACAACTGCACAGCTATTCAACTGAGCCATACTTGCAATGCAACTAAAGATATTGGTCCTCAGGGACACTGCTTCCTTGAAGAGTGAGATTCTCAGTTTTCTGCAGCAAGAGGGTCTTTAAGTGTCGACAATGGGGATAGAAGGGATCCCTGGGTGGCGCAGCGGTTTAGCGCCTGCCTTTGGCCCAGGGCGCGATCCTGGAGACCCGGGATCGAATCCCACATCGGGCTCTCGGTGCATGGAGCCTGCTTCTCCCTCTGCCTGTGTCTCTGCCTCTCTCTCTCTCTCTCTCTCTCTCTCTTTCTCTGTCTCTCTTTCTGTGTGACTATCATAAATAAATAAAAATTTAAAAAAAAAGAAACAATGGGGAAAGAGAAATGTTCGAGGTGGACACAGGGAATTATCACAAGCAGGGTCTATGAATCCACTGCTTTGGCCTTGGCTCTGTTTGGCCTTAGGCAACACAGAGTGCATTAAGCTGAGCATTTAATTTCTGACCTCCCTGGGCTGCCGACCTATGGTTCTGTCTTCCGGCCAACCAAAAGACTCACCATGCCTTCATGACCCATTCTTTTTCAGAGAGGTTCTCAAGAAGAACTACTGGATCTCAAGCAGTGCATTATTTTTGTTAAATGAGTAGCAACCAAACTATATAAATTGTAT
Organism: Nyctereutes procyonoides; assembly: GCF_905146905.1. Taxonomy (NCBI): domain Eukaryota; kingdom Metazoa; phylum Chordata; class Mammalia; order Carnivora; family Canidae; genus Nyctereutes; species Nyctereutes procyonoides. The sequence goes on along the minus strand of NW_026575030.1, from coordinate 4,390,515 downwards.
TGTTTTAGCAATGAAACATTGAGCTCACAGTCTCAAAATACGTACATTTACATAACTATTGTCTTAAGACACATCATAGACCTAAAATGAGGGTCACAACTAGCAGCAGTGGATATAAATACATGATACAAATAGTTCCTGCCTAAAGATTTAGAATTTTATTAGCTAATTGCTTTTTAGATCTGATTAGATTACCATAATTTTATCTCCTTTTTGGGTGTTGAGTCCATGCTAAGAGTAGAAGAATAAGCTCTTCTTATTTATTCTATTTACTCAAGCATTATTAGTACTATCTTCAAGTAGTGGCAATATTTTAAGGTACTTATTCATTAGGTGAGGGTCATCTTAGTTAAAAGTAAAAAATATTAACAACTCTACTTAATGGGGCTCCTGTAAACAGCAATGGGTTACAGTACATGGAAAAGAGGTAGATGAATTAAAACATGACTATCAGCGTCCCCCCTTCCTATTCAGGGTGCCACCTATACCATGCCAGGCACATAACCATGTGATCAATAGAACTGGGGCAGGTCATGGTACCAATCTATATATTCAGTATGAGAAAATCTCCATTCCTTTCTAATTTCCTTAGATGAACAAAGTTATAAATAGGAGTTCCAAGATATTCTCACTTCTCCCCACTTGGGAGACCACTACTATAAACCATATCCTCTCCTTTCTAGAATATTAGGCATAGTGTCAGGATGTGCCCAGAATCTCTGCTCACCTACCACCTCAACTATCAAGCTGATGATGATTTCCTTCAAGATGTGTATAGTGATTTGAATAGTGGACGGAGATATATATACAAGTACTAACCTCCATTACATCTGTGAATGTAACCTGATAGAAATAGGGTCTTTGCAGATATAATTAGGTTAAAGGAGCTTTAAATGATATTATCTCAGATTGAAAATGGGTCCTAAATCCAACAGTAAGTGTTTGAATAAAAGACAGAAAAGGGGAAGACCCAGAGACCCAAAGCAGAATGCCAAGTGAATCTGGGTTACCAACAGCTACCAAATGCTACAAGAAAGACACGGAAAAGATTTACCCTCAGAACATCCAGAAGGAACCAACCCTGCCAACACCTTGACTTTTAAATCATGGTCTATGGAACTGTGAGCGAAACAATTTCTGATATTTTAAGCCATCAAGTTTATGGTAATTAGTTACAGCAGCCTTAGGAACTAACACAAGATCCTACTGTCTCCCTTTACAATTTAATGCCTTGGAGGACACACCCTCCAGTACACACACTCCTGTATATTTCCAAACCAAATTGAGCACTGTGTCCAGATTTTTTCTTAAAAAACTCTAGCCTCCAAAGCTATGGTCAGGCATCTCTTTCAGTGACCTAGAACTTTCACTGACAGTTAAGATGCTAGGAATCTTATGAGGCTAATCTTCTCAAAGTTTAAAACATAACCTGTGTGTCAGTGGACCAGTCCATAAACTGACCTAACAGAGATTAGGTAAGGTCTCTCTCCTTCCTCTTTGCATAGGATATTCATGTGCAGCCTTGGAACCGATATAGATACTTTGCTACCATGAGAGAAGCCAGGCTAAGGATAAAAGTCATACGTGGACTGAAGAGAATAACAGAAATAGAGTTGGCATATGCTCTTCGAGCATAAGAACCTTTATTACTTAAGTCTGTTTGTATTAGATATTTTATCGCTTGCCACTACAAGTATCCTACCTAGTGTTCCCTCTTATCTCTCTCTTGTCATCTCTTTTTCTTTTTCTTTTTTTTCTTTTCTGCTTAAAATACAGTAGTTACTAAGTCATTGTTGAATTGTAGGCCTTTATGATTCCTGGGTTTTTTTAAGTGTGTCATTCTCAGAGTTAGCCAGAATTTTCTTATTATAAACATAACAAGATATGTCGTTTTCCATTTCCTTTTGCCAAATGATAGCCTTTATGATGATCAAGGAAAGTAAAATGAAAAGAGAGAATTGAGTTATGAATTGTTTATAGGAAAGTTAAGCCAGAACAAAATTCTTCCGTATTTATTCTGGTACTTTATTCTCAGAAAGTCATAACAAAATGAGGTTTAGAATATCCTCCCCAACATGATGAATTTAACATATGTTTATAGTGCACTAAACATAACAAAGCTATTTAAAAGGTACTGGGAAGAAAGACTAGGTCAGGATTTAAATATTTCCTGTTCTGCTGATAAAGCCACAGTCTTCAAAGGGATGTGGCTCAATTTGCCTTTTGATTTTCTGTCATTTTGTAATTGCTATTTGACTATAACCCCTCATATTTGCGTGTTTGGGCTGCTTTGGCAAAATACCACAGACTAGGTGGTTTAAACAGAAACTTATTATCTCATAATTCTGGAGGTCTAAGATCAAGGTGGTGGCAGGGTTTTGTTCCTGTTTCCTGTTTCCTGGTTTTTTTCCTTCCTCTTCTTGGCTGTGAAGACCTTCTCTGTCTTTACATGGCCTTTTCTCTTACTATGTGTACTACTGCTGTCTCTGCTTCTTCTTCTAAGGGCACCAGTCCTATTGGATTAAGACTCCACCATTCTGAGCTCATGAATCCTAATTACCTCCTTACAGACTCTATCTCCAAGTCCATTCACAGTGATGCTTAGTGTTTCAACATATGGATTTGGAGAAGGATATACTTCAGCATGTAACACCCCTCCTCCTGCTTTTTTTTTTTTTTTACTATACTTCTTCATCTTGCAGCCATATTATGTTTATAATCCACCATATGCACCCCCATCCACTTACCTAAAAGGGAAAGAGGGGATTTTAAAACTTATTTATAAAAGAATATTACCATTTACTGACAAACACAGACAATAATACTCCAAAAGATTTAGTCATATTGACCCTGCCAAAAGTTGAAGTCAATCAGCATCCTGCTTTGAGATAGTCCCTATTTGTTTGGCTTATTTATTCAGGTACAGTTTGCCCCAGCCAATCAAACTACCCAACACATACAAACACGCTGCCCATTGCAGATTAAGCTAGTATCTACAGAGCTCCATTACACCACATGTTTATCCCTACACCTCTCTACTTAAGGCCATGTTTTCCAGGCATTGAATGATTTTTCCAGCTATAAGAGCCGGTCCAAATCTTCCTTTTACTGTACAACTCACATTGAGATTTACTTCCTCCCCTAACCCTTCTACTGTTCCAGGCCACACTGATCCTCTCCATCCTTGGCACCTTATACCTGCACAATTACAGTTCAGTATCTAATCCATCTTTGTCTGTCTTGTATTTATGGGCCTGAATTGCTTACTCTAATACATCATTCTGAGGGTTACCCTATTCCTAAACCTCATCACACCATCTCCAGCTGCCCCCATGGCCCCAAGCACTGTTGGGGGGGGCTTGAAAAACTTGGGTTGTAACCCCACTCTGGGATAGTAACAGACACAAGGTCCAAATTCCTGCTTTGGGGTCTCCCACCTCCAGGTCCTTCCCCCTGTGGCTGTTCCCTAGACACTGCGTAACTACTCTGATTTATAGCCCAGACACCGTTTTCAGGTCAATTTTCCCTCTTGGCATTGTAAATAATAAAGATTGAGAATTGAAAATGCTCCTATTAACCTAGCATCTAAGCAAGCAGCTCTTCTAATTTAAACATTTCTATTTTATGGAACCAGACAAATACGCTTTATTAGCAATATTGTCTAGAGGACTTTAGATTCAGGTATATTTATTATACTTATAAAACCAGTCACCATTTTCATTTCCCATGGACATCAAGCTAAACTTTGTGTGAACTTTAACAACGAATGAAAATTGATTAAAATCACACATGCTGAATTATTTTTTTCCCAAGGATAGCTAACAATTTTCTAAATAAACTTGACCTTTTCACTTCCATTCATTTTAATATAAAGGTAAATGGAAATCATATTCAAACAAGTATATCAATCAGCTTGGGCAAGCCTAGAGGCAAACTTATGTCTGTGAAAATGAAAAGTAATTTACCTTTTTTTTATTAAGATGTATTGTAAAATCACAATTGTGATCTAATGTGTGTTTAATAGCTCTGTGTACCTATTTATGATTTTCTGTTTTTTTTGTTTGTTTTATCGATTTTATTTTTTAATGGTTTGTTTGTTTGATTCTCCAGAATTAGGAACATAGCTCTTAAGAAGAAAGAAATTTAGATATGCTTTTGGTGGTGGAGGGGGGAAAGGATAATTATTTAATGTAAAACCTCCATATCAACAAAATCCTCTAACTCCAATAATCATCTTACTACTTAGCATTTTTTAAAAGTGATTTCACATAGATGATACATCCAACCTCCAGAATAAGCTCATCTCTCTGCCACCTACCTTTCCCACCTTACTCACTGTACTTGCCCCTGTGTAGAGAGACCTGAATTAGCTCAAAGACAAGATGAACCCCACATTGCTCAAGGAACAAAAGGAGTAGAGATTATGGTGACAAGAACACAAAGAGAAAGACTTTGTCTTCTTGGCACAATATCTATCAGGGGCTTCCTTTGTATTTACTTCTTTCCTTTCTGACCATGCACCTGGTTGTATGAAAAGTTTGTCACCTCCCATAGGGATCAAGACTTGACCCCAACCCTGGTGACTTGTCTCCACAACTTGTATCACATCTTGGAGGTGGTCTGTCATTGTAAGGCTCATTACATGGTGCAAGAGTACCACACCGCCACAAACACATCCTCCCTGGCAGGCCATCTGCCTGCCCATTTAGAGTGGTAAGAGTCCCAACAAGGCTTGCAGGACACAAGGAGGTTCAAGCTCTGGTGCACCTAGTTGATCTGGGGCTGCCACCCATCTTGGAGCTACATCCTGCTATTAAGAAGGAGGAAAATTTCAGATTGGGATCAAGGAACTAAGGGATGAGGCAGTCTGCTTAGGCCTCTTATATGCCAGAGGAGGTCCTGTGACTCACACATGAGCAGGCCACACCATCAATGTTTAATATGACAAGGAAATGTAAGGTCATGGCTCCAGCTACAAATAAAATGGACAGGGATCCCTGGGTGGCACAGCGGTTTGGCGCCTGCCTTTGGCCCAGGGCGCAATCCTGGAGACCCGGGATCGAATCCCACGTCGGGCTCCCGGTGCATGGAGTCTGCTTCTCCCTCTGCCTGTGTCTCTGCCTCTCTCTCTCTCTCTGTAACTATCATAAACAAATTAAAAAAAAATTAAAAAAAAAAGAAAATGTCTTTAAAAAAAAAAAAAACAAATAAAATGGACATTTGTCTTTAAGTGGCCTCATGGGCCAGGGAGAAGGAGGCAAGCATATGAGGAAACAGAGTAGGAGTTAATCATTTCAAGATCAAGGTCAAACATCTTGAACTAGTTAACAATACCTACTTTACTATTTTCTACGCGGAAGCTCAGAGAAGCAAAATAACTTCTCTACTATCACAAAATAAAATAATTGTCATCTCAGAAAAGAGCACAAGTCTTGATTATTCCTGCAGGGTACCTCCAGGGTGCCTCATAGCAACTGAGTAAAGGACAGGTGGGGTTAGGTAGGGAGGGATAGATTAGAGGGGTGGGGGCATGTAACCAGGCTCACAGAGATCTCAAAAATGCCAAGATGTAACTAAACCAGAGATAAAGGAATAAGCCAGACCACCCTGCCTTAGGTGTCAGCAGGGAGGGCGTCTTTTTATGACACTATGTCATCTATGGCCAACAAAGAATAACCAGACCCCAAAGAAGAAGTAAGCCGTTAAAGATGTTATCACCAGTTACTACTCAAATCAAGACAGCCTAAGAATCTCAAGGCTACAAGTTTCCCAGTCAGTTCTCAATGAAAGACTGCCACTGCAAGCCCTCAGTGGCAACCCTGTCGGGACCACTCTTACTTCTGAGAGCTTTCTCTGTATCCTCTTAATAAACGTCTATCACTTTACTCACTCTCCTTTGTCCGCAAGATTCATTCTTTGTCTCAGTGAGAAAAGAACCTAGCACTCCTGTATCACAACCTTTGAGCTGTGATGAGATCTTCTAGAATCTACAGTTTTCTCTCTCATTTGTGATACCTCTGGTGCTAATGCTCTATCCACAGGTAGCGATGACTTCTCACTGCCTCTGGACCAGGAAGATGCTGGGAAGAGAGAGTATTCACTGTGATTCTTTCCTGACACCATGACATGGCTCACATCATTTCCCCCTGTTGAAGGACCCTCCCACATCATCCTAACCTATCAAAATCCTTTCCTCACTTCAAAACCTGTGTCCTCCGTGATGGTTTCTCTGACTTTGCTCCTACAGTTGGAATGATACTTGACTGGTGCAATAAATTTTCACTGACAAACTACCAAGGACCACAAATGGGGTCAAGTTCTGGGAACAAACTACAATATATGATTCTTACTTACCCTCAAGTAACTTAAAGATGAGTGGGGTTGACTGACAAAGAAGTTGATGGTTATATTACACCACAGTCAAGTCACTCATAGACTTTCGGAGGAAGGGCCTCCTAAAAGGAAGTGAGGCTTAGAATCAAATCCCCCTCCCCCAGGTGCCTGTCTTTATAGCTATTTGTACAATAGAAACATTAATCACCTTCTAACCCAAGATATCCCTCTAGGCTTTTGCCGAATTGCTATTTAAAATGTTCATTGCTATTTAACTTTTCACATTATTTTCTTAGATAACCTCAAAGAGTCATTCCAACTTTTAGATTTTAAAATACTAGATTTCACCATCTTGGCAGTGCTATGAATTACTACAAGGCATGGACTTCTTTCCATAACTGCCTCAACTTTCCAGACACACACAACAGAAACAATTCCTATGATGTAGCTAGCACTCTGTTTCCCTGGGTTTTTACTTAAAAATGCATGCCTGCACACAGGAGTAGAGAACACACTAACCATTCAAGAGTGGCTCTAACAATTACAGATTATGTCTTTTTGGCAAATTTTTAAATCTTTTCCAAATCTGAATTTCTCACATTTAAAATGAGGATAGTAATTCCTACATTTCAGGATTGTGGTAAGAATTTTTTTTTAATTTCATAATAAAATATCTAGTGCTCTGCCTGTTACACAGAGAGCCTTAAAGCATGATCTGGAACTGATCTCAAGGATTTAACTTAATTAGAGAGACCTGAATTAAAATCCTGTCTCCTCTAGCTATAGAGAGTATGATAGTGGGTAAATTACATGCTCTTTGTAAACCTAAACATTCTCGCTGATAAAATGGAAACAATAATGATAAAATCCACCTCCTGAGGTTTTTGTAAAGATAAAGTGAAATAATGTTTATAGGGCACTTAGCAAAGTGCCCAATATTTAAAAGCACTCAACAAATAACTTTTAAGATTCTTATCTGTTATCTAGATTAAGGGGCATAATATATGAATTCCCAAAATCCTAAACAGAATCACATCATTTATCTAAAGACCTATTTTTGCCACATTGCCCTGGAGGCACCTAAATTGTAACTGAAGAGTGAGAAAAAGCTCTCTCAAGTTGACAATATTGCATCATAACAAAGTTCTCATACATTCTTGACTGTTGCTTCACTGACAACTAAACCTACTAATGGTTGTGTGTTCACTAAACAGGGTTTAACAGATAAGAAGGCTAATGTAAAAGACATTAGGAAAGACAAAAATCTGGGTTTTAATTCCTCATGGTCTAAGGAGTGAGGCATACAAACAGAACACCGATGCAGTAAAGTAAGCACTTATTGTTACAGGGCATTTAGGGTACAGAAGAGATGAATCAACTCTGTTCACAAACAGAGAGCAATAAAGAAAAGCTCAACTAGAGAGGTTGTACTTGAAGTTAGTCTTTTTTTTTTTTAAGATTTTGTTTATTTATACATGAGAGACAAAAAAGGCAGAGACACAGGCAGAGGGAGAAGCAGCCCCCCCATGGGGAGCCCAACGTGGGACTCAATCCCAAGACCCCAGGATCACGCCCTGAACCAAAGTCAGATGCTCAACCACGGAGCCACCGGATGTCCCTTGAAGTTAGTCTTGAAGGCAGAGTGAAGGTTTACCAGCCAGAAGAGGTGGAAGAGGAAATGACGTGTTTACAGAACCTGAGGCCATGAAATGGCCCACCTTTAAGGCCAAGGAGAAGGTTGGAATTCTTTTTGTTTTGGAGGTACAGAAATAAGTTGAGGAGACACTACAAGAGAAGAAATAACCACCTTATCTAGGGACTTCACCTAAATTTTAGTGATCCATGATATTTTGGACTTACAAGTTTATTTCAAATTTCAGTGGATGTTAGGCACCCTCTCTTTGGGGAAACACACACACACATTTTCTATAAAATATCCTTAGCACTGGAAAAAGTGGGAAGTAGAGTCTACAGCCATGAAAAACAAATTAGTCTATTAGATAAGCACATGGAATCTCAACAGGATGAAATAGTAATGGGTGTGGTGACTAGTTCTTCAATACTAATTGGTTTTTATTTGTTTCTTTTTTCTGGGAGAGTTGCCCAGTTTTCATTCCAATAGCTCCAACTCCTCCATATAACATAAAAATACTTTGAGAGAAAGTGACTGAATCTTTAGGATCTAGGGGTAAGACATGTGGCTCCACCTTAAGATAAAAATCAAAATCCTACACTTTAGCCACAGTTATTGATTCAGGGGAGGGCATGAGACATGTTTGACCAAGTGATTTACTGAAAAGGTTTGCTGAAGGCTTCTGGGAAATAAGCATCCTTGTTTTTCTGGGAGGGCTTCCAGAAGCAAATTGCACAATTTCTCTCTTTTCATTTATGGTTAAGGACATAGTATCTCCAGGGGTAAATGCCTGGCATATACTGTGACCGTGATGGGGAGCCAGGCTTTAGAATTAAGCTAGTACCATGGGAGGCAAAATGAGGAGGTGGAAAGAAACACAGCTTTTACTGATACTTTTGAGCCACAGAATCAATACATTCCTGATGCCCACCCATCACTGGGCCCTTTTCATGGTAGCCATTAAGTCTCTTATGTGGTTAAATGAAACTGAATTAGATTTTGATTGGTTGTATCCAACAGTTTCCTAAACCATACACTGCAAAAAAAAAAAAAAAAAAAGATATATAGTCTCCTATTTGTCCATACAGAACTCAACACTGTACTTATTTTGTATTCTTCCTTGTCATTCTCTCTCTTGGTCAGTCCATTCTGCCCACACTGCATGATCTCAATTCTCAGCACTTAATCATATTTGCCTTGATGGAATTGGGAAAATATTAGGAGGCCTTTATGTCCTGTCTTTACTCAGTTGTTTCACTTGTTTACCTTAATAAACAAACCTTCCTCCTGCTAATACTAACATCCTTTTAAAACACAACCCTGTAAACTTGCAACTAGTAAGTAAGCACTAGAGATCTATTCACGACATAGTGATTATAGTCAACAATACTGCATTATAAACCTCAAAGTTGCTAAGAGACTAGATCTTAATTGTTCTCAAAACACAAATGATAATTATGTAACATGATAAAAGTATTAGCTAACACTACTATAGTAATCATATTGTAATATGGAAATGTATCAAACCAACACATTGCATACCTTGAATCTACACAATTTTATATGTCCATTATATCTCAATTAAAAAAATCTACAACCCTAGGGTTTACAATGTTGTTAATCTCTGCCTATTTGCTCACCCACCAAATACTAAAAGTTTTCTTCTTCATACTTATATATGAACCAAGAATCCCAGAGGAAGGCAAAAAATTCTCTCATAGGGATATGGGGATAGGGAGAAAAACATTCTACCATAATAGTGTTTTTAATGTTACACAGAATCCAAAAAATGCCATGAAACTTGTAAGAATTCATAAGTTCAAACTAGAAATACTTTCATTACATGTTGGGGAGCTACTGAAGCAGTTTAAGGAGATATATAACAGTCATATTTGTGTTTTTCAAAGATCACAATGGAAGAACTTTGCTAAGTTGATCAAGTAGATGATCAACTTATGATCATCTAGAAATGATCAAGTAGAAATCTCCAAAATCTGACATTTTATTCTTGTGTCTGGGAATTAACTTATCATTATTTGTTCTTGTGAAATATTTATCTTCCTTCCTTCCCTCCTCCCCTCCCTCCCTTCCTCCCTCCTTCCATCTTCCTATACCATGAGCCATTCCTTCATAGTACCACCAACATGCATATAGAAGGATCTTCTGGGTATGAGTACATCTATGAGACAATTTTGTAGGCTCTTTTAGAAATTATCACCACTTAATGGTTTGTACTTTCACCTCCTCCTACTTAGAGGAATAATAGGATCATATTATTAAAGTGAATAATAAGGTCCAGCTTATCCACTTATTTAAAAAATGATAAGCTACTTGTCTACAAAAAAGTACAGTATCTGGCAAGTAAGAGTTAGGATTACTGACCACATCATGAGAGCATTTAAATATAGGAATTCCCTATTCCTGACCAATGGAACTTATATTTTAAGGTAGTATAACATTAAATCATAAACATAAGAAAAAATCAGAAAATTTATCATAGGAGGGAGAATTATCACTCTGGAAGACATCCCTCGCTTATACAACATGCTATGATCCTCTTGCTTTAATTCATTTCAGATCCTGAAGGATCTACTTCCAGGATAGTTCATTCAGATAGCTCTTGGCACAAGACCTTAGTCCTTTACCTTAGGGCTTCTTTTTATGATATAATAGCTGGCTTCTCCTAGAGAGAGACAGATTTAATGTAATAATAGAGAGGGGAATATATGGAAATATGGTCACTAGAAAGTGGGGATAACCAAGTGCCTTCTAGAAGTGTAACAACCATATACTCTCAATGGGTTCAGAAGTCCTACTACATAGGCCCATGCATCCCTGGCCCAATTCCCATGACCCTGTGATAGAAGGGGAAATGGAAATCTCTAGCAGATGTTTTTCTTCCAAACATATCAAAATACACATGAAGGATGTGTCCGTATTTTCTGAAAACCATGGTGGAGTAAAAAAATCAATCTTCACAAGATGCATAATTGTGAACTTTCAATTGTGCCAAAGTAGTCAATAAAAAGCAGAGTTGTAATTACGAAGTCATCTAAATTATAATACAAATGGCATATCTCAAATGCAGTTAAAAATGTGAAGTGATCTGTTCTTGAGATATGAAATAAAGAATGACTAAATTCTTTCTTTCTCTATTTTGGTATTTTGTATTTTCCAACTTTGTATTTTATTACATTTTTGTGATCAAATTAAATAAATATAAATAAAAGACAGCGTATAAAGGGGCTTTGTTTGAACTATAAATATACTATCATTAGGCCTATATTCTAAAAAAATTCTCTAGCATTGAGAATTCCTAACTGTAAAATAAACAGGGGAAAAAAAAGGAATAGTGAAGTGTAATAGCTTTTAAAAAATAATGGAAACTTAAAGCTAAATTATGAAAGACATTTTATTTTTATTTTTTTTGAAAGACATTTTAAAAAATCGGTTAATTGGTTATTCAGAAAAGAAAGCAGAGAATCCCAGAAGTGTGCATTAACCGAAAGAGGGGACAGTTTGACATCAATTAAGTTAAATACTCAAACAGACTAAGGCTTTGTGAAACCATTAATGATGAAGCTTTGATAAGATGCTTAAGACCATCATGGTAGACTGAACTCAAAAGGAATAGTGATAAAATCTTCAGGGAAAAGAAACAAGGCTCAAATGTGGACTGAGGGCCCACATCCAGGCTAAGGTGAGAGATTTTGACTGAATTTAGAACCTACAACATTCAGAACTTTGCACAGAATAAGATAATTGTCTATGGCTGTTGCTCACCTGCTTACTTTCATTTTTCAGGAAAAACATCCAATTTTGCCAGAGAAAGATTTGGTGGGCTCCTGGGCACCATCAGAACTGGTAAAGCCAAATGGTAACTATCAGTGTTTTATATCTGATCATTAGGCTTATGATGATTATGTTAACGATTAAGAGCAGAGTCACAAAGTTTACCTCACTCTGCTAGGCTGTAATTGAGTACTTTAGAAACACAATACACCTATCCTCATTTTAAAAATGCCCTGCTTTCAATTTCAGCATGAAATTCAGATGTCCTCACCTAGGATATGATCTTCCAGAAGAGGACATTTATAAGAATCTGAAATATGACAGACAGGACATAAAACACATAGTATATGAAAGAAATCAACTCCATAAATGGTGAAACAAGTCACAGTGAAATTATAAATATCTGAACAATAGTGGCAACGTAAAAATCAAGCCAAAATCTGTAAGATGGTACTATATTTCTATTAAGATAGAAGTATATTTTGAAGAGATCTACCACTGCCTCTCCTGAGGGGGCAAGAATGTGATTTCCAGTTGATAGAGAGCAAAGAGGTATATATTGACGTTGGACTTCCAGTAAAATAGCTGCTGATTCACTTCTACTAGTCTCTTTGAAGTCTTAATTAGAATGTGAGCTCTTCTACCTGCATAACTTACCATAAACTCACTTTGTTTTATTTCTACTAATCTTATTATCTTTCCTTTTTCTGATGCATTAGATTCCTTTTCTGATCAATATCTTCAACTCAACACCACTCAGTTGAGCAGTTACTGATAATGTGCCTGAGTCTCTACAAGGGTTGACTAGTTTAGGCCCAATAAGGCAGCTTGGAAGGGTCATCTCTGGTGGCTTTTCTACACATCAGTTATAACCCAGAGGTTCTATCTAGGCAAAGGCAGTTCAAATATATTCACTTTAAAGACACATAACCAAGGATCTGACCCATTACCTGAAGAGGTGGTTGGGAAAGACGGGACATAATATCTTCATACTGTATTCTAGGTAGCTTTTATTTTGTAATCAGCTCCCATAATTAAAAGATAATATGAATGTTGTTTTCTGAGTTCCAACAATATGACAAGTATCTTTACATGTGCTTGACTTTCATTATATTACTTGATCCTTAAAACTCTGTGAGGTATTAGTATGACCATGTATTTTTCCCTGAAGAAATTAATGTTCATGAATTAATAACATGCTAAAAATACCATAATCCAAACCCAAGTTTGACATTCTCAAAGTTCATTGTTCCTTCATGACAGCATGTTTCTTTTTCAAACCAAAGCTTTTTGCCTCTTCTCTGCTGACTTTTTTGGCTCACCTCTCCAACTTGGCTTATGGTACATGCATGCACACATGCGCAAACACACACACACACACACACACACACACACACACACTGCTTATTAGTTAGCTAAGCATTATTTTTTTTAGTACCTGTTATTTGATTTTTTGCCAACCAACCACAAAACTGTTTGACTGAATTTTTCATACTGTATCTAGTTTGCTAAATGATAAGGGACATGCAGTAATAAAATAATATCCCAGAGGACATATTCACATTTTACTCGCTGTTTCTGTTTTAAAATTTCCATCGTTAAAAGCACCAAACAACCATAGGCTCTAGGTATAATAGCTTCAGCTGCAAATAAAAGAACTATCTTTATGGATGGAAGGTGTGAAAAGGACTATTACATCAGTCTCTCAGCTACTCTTCCACAGAACACCGTAGTATGTTCAAACAAATAAGGGCAACCAGTTTAAAAACGGGTCTTTTAAAATCACCTAAGATTTTCCATTCCTGGGTTTCAGATCATTTGAGAGGCAAGCATTAATTTATTCTTTTTTCTCTCCTAATTTTTCATATGGACAAATTTGGCCACAGAGGAGATAATGAATTTGGCAGAGGGTCAGGAGCAAGACGTTGATGGAAAATGGGCACATATTGTAGGATGCTGATTTCAGTGATTCTTGCTCGCATTTCTCCTAATGGAAGCACAGCCAGCCTGTTACACTTGTATTTTATGGTTCACTGAACAGCCGCAATAACAAATTTTAAATACCTATCAAATGTCATAAAATGTCATTTAATATTGTTCTTGGTTTGTAAAGGGAAAATGAAAACTGATAAAGTTCATGTATATTTTGTGCTGGTTCAATACCCTAAATACCATACTATGAGACTTTCAACAAATATATAGTCAATTGTAGTATTATAGTAATATTAAATAAGAGTGTGCTACATTTTTTCAAGAGAAAGCAGTCATATTAAAAAGGGTTCTTTTAATGATGCTCTAAACAATGTCTCTGGCTGCTGCATAGGTTCAGTTGATAATAAAAATTGCCTTTGAACAGAGTACTCTAAATTTTTACAAGACTCCAATTCTCCTGTGCAATTATAGAATTTGAAATGTAATTCTCCCTGGAACCATAAAAGAATTAGACCAGAGAAACGCTGTTAAGAATAAGGCAAGATAAAAGGAACTGCTTCAGAGATCCTTTTTATTTTGCTATTTCTTGGTGTCATGTTATATTCCAAGTCACCATGTTGTTATGGAGAAAGACAATGTGAAAATCCACTTAAAGCAATTGAACATTTCTAAAATGTTGACTCAGGGATATATTTTTTTTCCTCTTGATAATTACATATTAATTCACTATGGTCAGCTGTCTATGAAATACACTAAGAGTTTCCAGAGGGATAGGTGATCGACAACCTATGATTATTTACCAAGCACTAGTCATGGATCCAGCACTGTATTAGGCACTGTGGGTTATACAAATGGTGTGTGAACCAGTCCAAAGAACTGAGAACTGCTCATTCAAAATTAGTTTCTATCTCTGTTTCACATCTAATCAATCACTTAGTCTCATAGATTTTACCACCTTAGTGATCTCTCAAATCCACCCATTCTAGAACATCTCTAGTATCATTATTGAGAACTATCAAAGTAAATTCCTAACTACAAGTCTCCATCTAGTCCACTGTAATTCATTCTGAGGAATATTTTGGAAATATAGAATAGTGCTGTAATGATACCTTCCCTGCACATCTAACTATTACAGAGTATTTACATTTTACTCATGAGAAAGTCCAAGCCCATCACCATGACAATGCATGGTCCTCTATGAGCCCACCCTTCTTATCTTTCTAGCTAGGAGTTTTCATTCCTTCCTCAAATATTTCATCCAAATTAAGCATTATGTCATTTCCTGAGCCAGAAAGACCATTCTCTCTCTGTGTCCCAAGCCGCTTTTAATGTTTCCTCTTCCTAGAACACAAATTCTTTCAACTGTTGTCTGGCTCACTCTACTAGCCTGTTGAGACAGTTCAGGAATTATATCTCCCATTGTGCCTTTTCTTGCCCTCTCCTCTCCTATGGATTAGGTCCCCTGTTTTGTTTTGGTTTGGTTTTAAGATTTATTTATTTATTTATTTTAGAGAGAGGGAAAGAGAAAACACAAATAGAGGGAGGGAGAGAATTTCAAGCAGACTCCCTGCTTGAGTATGGAGCCTGATGCAGAGCTCTATCTCATGACCCATGAGATCATAACCTGAGCTGAAACCAAGAGTTGGATGCTTAACTGACTGAGATACCCAGGCACCCCTAGATCCTTTTTATGTATAAACTCTTAGCTTAGGTACTTTTTTTTTTTAAGATTTTATTTATCTATTTGACAGAGAGAGAGAGAGAAAGAGAGAGCACAAGCAGGGGAAGTGGCAGAGGGAGAGAGATAAGCAGGCTCCCCTCTGAGCAGGGAGCTAAACTCAGGGCTCAATCCCAGCACCCTGGGATCATGAGCTGAGCCAAAGGCAGACACTTAACCAACTAAGCCTAGGTACCCCTCACCTTAGGTACTTATGTCTGATAATGTACTTACTATGCTGTCTTTCATGAGACATCTGTTAGACCTTTAAAGATGAATATCATTTTTAGATTTTTTTACCTACACTGAATCTGGTACATGGTTGTCAATTCAACAAAGGAATATTTATGGAATAAATAATTGAATAATCTCAAAATAGAATGTATATTAATTCCAACCTAATTTGCAAATTTCTCATTTTTATTCTTCATGCAAACTATATCATCGGATAGTTGGTATCTGATTCCATAATGTTGATTTCTAACATTTTTAAACTAAATGCTATGTTTCAACTATTAATCATATATTTAATAATCTCTGTTTCATCAACTATAAGATTAAGTATAAGATACCATAAATGGTAAGACATATTTTCTTCATAAAGATATTAAAATGTGGGGGATGGGGAGAACATGTATCTTAAATCAGTGAAATAAAATCTCTTGAGGTGTTTCCATGTGCTTGACCCTATGCCGTATTTTACACTCATAATTTCTTTAATCCTCACAACATTCCTATGAGGAGGACACTTTTATTTTTTTAATTTTAAAAAATAAAAAGCTGAGTTCAAAGAAATTTAGGTAATTTTTCCAAGGTTACAAAGATTGTAAGTGGCAATGCTAAGATTTGAGTCTCTATCTTACTCTAAAATGTATGTTCTACCATCTGAAATATTCTTGATATTTCTTTATTGGATTCGGCACTAAGAGGAAGATAATATATATATATATATATTATATATATATAAAATAAAATATATACCACATATTACTAAACTCTTATTCTAGAATATGCTTTTCCTTGATCCATCATATACAGACACACACAGAGAAACACAAATACACAGAGAATCTCTAAATAATGTGGACAATATCTTTCTTTATATGTTATCTATTATGCAAAAAAAATCAGTTTTTCATGTAAATTATAATATGCCTTCTGAAAAAAATAGACAACTCAGGAATATATTTTATTTTATTTATTTTATTTATTTTTATTCATGAAGGACAGAGAGAGAGAGAAAGAGAGAGAAAGAGAGAGGCAGAGGGAGAAGCAGGCTCCATGCAGGGAGCCCGACGTGGGACTCGATCCCGGGTCTCCAGGATCATGCCCTGGGCCAAAGGCAGTGCTAAACCACTGAGCCACCCGGGGTTGCCCACAACTCAGGAATTTAAAAGACAAAACCAACCAAACAAACAAACACCGGGTTGAACCAGGAATGAGTAGTTCCCTGGACTGTTAATGACATCCCACACTTAAAAGCAGATGCCTCCACACAAAGGTCATCTTATTACAAAAATGTTATAGGAATATTTTACATTTTAAGAAGACAATAGAAAATAAGTCTATCTCCCCCCCCCCAAATAAGTCTACCCAAATACTGAGGTGTAAATAATGCAAAACAAAAATCAAAATAAAATTCTAAATTTCACCATGCTGCAGGATAATTGAACCCATAAGGTGTTAAAATCAATATCATGGATTATGAATCTAATTTAACTCTTCCCGCTTGTTATTAAGGGCTTCCAATGTGATCCATAACCTCCAGCATTAGAAAAAAAATGGATACCTGAAACATTTTTGTCCTTTCTGATTGCTCACTGTTCCCCATTTCTCTATAAACATACACACACATAGCTATACATGCACACACATGCACATATTTTCCACATCCAATTACCGATATCCATGCCTTAGTGTCAATTCTCTGGAAAACTACAGATGAAGGTAAATTTTGTCCAATTTATTTGTCTTTATCAAGGTCCCCAGATATTTGATGTTACTTTGCTATATGAAGCCAACCAGGACTTCCTTGTTCCTCCACCCAGTCCAAGCTTGCTTTCTACCCCATCGCCATTATATAATTGATTTATTCAGAATCTCTCACAGCTGCTCTCTACTAGAGATAATTAGATGATCTAACTCAAACATAGACACTCTGAGCTGATAATATTTCAATAAAATTTCCTTTCAGTCACTGCTTTCATTTTTAGCCAAGGATAAAGTTGTCTCAAGTCAAGGTTATAAGGAAAACAAATTTAATCTTAGAAACTTCCAAAAATCCTAGACCTGACCCTTTATTCCTAGTAGAACCTCCTTTTCCCTTTTCCTTCTCATCAGACTCCTAAATAACTTTCTTATCATCCCTAGAATTTTTTCAAACCTGAATCTCTTATACCTACATATTTTAGCAAACCAACCTGGATAAGACAACAATTGAGTAGATGCCTACAGCTTTTTCAGCAAGGATACTCTGGGTTTAATTTACCAAAATATGTTCTTTTTAAAAAGATCTTATTTGCTTATTCCTGAGAGACACAGAGAGAGAAAGGCAGAGACGTAGGCAGAGGGAGAAGCAGGCTCCCTGAGCGGAGCTTGATGTGGGACTCAATCCAGGGACCCCAGGATCATGACCTGAGCTAAAGGCAGATGCTTAACCACTGAGCCATGCAGGCACCCCACAAAATATGTCCTTGGTGAACCAGTACTACCATCCAGGTTTCTGAGGTAGCTAAGAATACATACAAATATATGTACTCCTATAATTCTATTTATTTACTTTTATTGATAATGGTAACTATTAATATAGCATCCTTTATTAAAAAGCTCAGACATTATTTCTCTTATGAAGTCTACCTAATTCTTTCTTTCTGACCCACAGAACCCTGTGCCCTTCTCTGTCATGAATCATATATTCTAATATGTGCTTACCAGTTCACCTGGATTGTGGATTCCACACAGACTAGAGCTTGTTTACCCCTGTATGTCCAGAATACAAGAGAAGCTCATCATAGTCTCCCTTTTCTACCAGATTTCTACACTAATCCAACCATTTAGCCTAGTGATTCTCAAGCAGAAGGGGAAAAAACTATTTCTTAGCACAAAGAATCTTCCAGAAGATTTTTCCAACCAAGCACAGGCTTGATGTTTTTGTCACATTCCCTGCAAGAGGGTATGGCCTTCACCTCTTTGGATGAATCATCACTGTCTGAGTCATTGCACAGGACAGCAAAAAGGAATAAAGGAATATGTTCTAATCCTTAGGTGCATCTAGGTAGTAAAAATAAAGAATCATTGCTCTGATTCTGTAGAATCACATGTAGTTCTTTTAATGTACTATGACTCTGCAACTTTTCCTGTGCTGTATCCACTTTCTTATCCACTTGACTAATTCCTACTAGATTTTCACATTATGGATCAATTATAACCTCTAACATGAAGACTTCTAAGATCTCCTTTTGCTTGGCGACATAGATTTCTCAGGACTCTACTAGTGCCTGTGTGTACAGCCATCACTATACATTATCTGTTTACTCCATTTGTTCATTTCACTCTGTCCCACCCACTAAATTATAAGCACCTTGAGTCTGAGTATTGTGTTTTTAATATTTCTATCACAACACCCTATCATAGTAATAGGCCAATAATATTTATACAATAAATGATTCCTGATATGAATAAGAGAGTGAATTAAATTCAGCCCTAAAAGCAACTTAGAAACAGAGATAAACATGGAAGGATTTACCCAAGTAAATCCTGGGGTTATGATGCTCTAATTTTTAGCTCTTTAAATCTATAGGTCTATCCTCCTGTTGGCATTCTTTTCTTTGATTTTGTGAGGTACCATTGAGTGTGACTAATAAATTACCATTTCTTGTTTTGGTCTGCTAGTTGTTGAGGCTTAAAGAAGTCTAAGCAATAAAGTACATTACAAGTGTATCTCAATCCTTATGGCCTTTTAGAGTAACTTTCACTATTTTTGTCTGCAAAACAGATAAGGACATTGATACTCAGGAAAACTAGGTTATTTTCCAAAGTCACTTGGCTCAGCAGTTTTAGAACTGATAAGTAACTTTTATAATCCTATGTATTTCTGTGGTATCAGTTGTTACTTCTCTCTCATTTCTGATTTTATTTATTTAGGTTCTTTTTTCTTTTTTTTTCTTGATGAGTCTGGCTAAGGGCTTACCAATTTTGTTTATCTTTTCAAAGAAAGAGCTCTTGGTATCTGATTTTTTTAAGTCCCTATGTCATTTATTTCTGCTCTGCACTTCTCTTTCCTTCTACTCACCTTAGGCTTTGTTTTATTTTTTTTTTTTCTAATTCCTTTAGGTGTAAAGTTAGATTGTAATTTGAGTTTTCTCTTGTTTCTTGAGGTAGACCTGTATCACTGTATATTTCCCTCTTAGAATGGCTTTCACTGTGTCTCACAGATTTTGGACCATTTGTTGTGTTCTCATTTTCTTTTGCTTTCATGTACTTTTTAAATTATTTCTTCTTCGAGAAGTAAGGTCTGAGACTATGCTTAGAGGGCATGTCTTTTCCCTGCACATCGTGTCTTCTGAAAATGAGAAGGGGATGTTGAAATAAAGAAGAGCAGGGCATATTTATTCTAAGTGGGAGAGACATATATCCATGTCCTTTCCTGGAAACTGCAAATAGCACTAAGGAAGAAGATGGAGTGAACTGGGTGGCAACAAGAGTCAAGAAGGGGTACAATAGGAGAGAACACAAGTAAGGGAGAACCAGGCTACATTTACACTTTAGAAAAACAAATTTGGCAGCAGTGGGAATAATGCACTGGAAGAAGGCAACAGTATAAACAAGAAGACCAGATATATATTTGACTTCTATGGTTATATAGACAAAGAATGGTGGAGTCTAAATTTAAGTGATTGATGGAGAGGACAGAGCCATAGTCAGTAAACCAATTAGACAGAATAATTGGATGTAAGAAGTCTAAGAAGAAGAAACAAGTCAGAAAAGACTTCAATACATTTCTTTGAGCAACCATGTAGATAATGGTAATACTCACTGAACACAGGTATCTAGGAATGATGGCTGGCATTGGGTAAAGAAAAGGCAAGTTCAGTTTTGTGTCTTTGACAATAGAATACCAAATGGGAAATCCTAACAAGCTGATAGTCAGTTCTGGAGTTCAGGGGAGTTGGTTCATGGTCCAACCAGAGAAATGAAGGCCATTAGTTACAGTCAAAAAAGAGAAGTCTCCTTTCTGGTAAAAGCAGGTCTTAGGTCTATGTTTTCCTATAGCCAAAAGTTAATTATTTAATTGTTGTCAAAACTGAGACAAAAGAGGAGCAGAGACCAGGTGGTGATTCTCGAGTCAGGAGCCAAATAAGTAAAGCTACTGCAGCACGGTGAATGACTTAACATGCAAATCTTGCTATTATCATATGAATTATGGGAGTAGGGAAATCAACAGGCAAGTAGGCAGAGTGAGGAGATCAACCAGGTGAAGCGAAGAAGGAATCTGACAAATAATAATATTTCAAAAGTAAACAGAGGATGAGGAATCCAAGAGTCAGAGAAAGTATAACCAGAGATTCAGAAGAAGGAAAATAGGGTATCTGAGAAGAGAAATTAATGACCTGAGTCAGACAATGCAGAGAATTCATGTAAAAACAGAAACAAAGTATGTCCATTTGATTCAGTCAGTGGGAAACTCTTGCTCACCTTGATAGGTACACTACTTTGTTAGGAGATGTTCACCAGTTAAGAATTCAAACACAATCAGCCATGATCACTTAATGGGTCTCTATGGGCTTCCTGAGCCTGCTCAATTTTACAAGCACATCAAGTATGCTAATAACATAACAGAAATCAATAAAAAACTAGACTTATGCACATGAATCCAATATGCCGGCACAAGTTTCTCATGATGGAAGACAGGGCAGTTCCTCTTTGTTTCACCTACTGAAAAGGATGGTCATTTTCTATCCAACACCCTCTTTCCTTTGTGAAAGAGGTAACTGAGTATCTAAAGCAAACTGGACTCCACCAGCAAAATGTGGCGAACAGGAGAACAGAAGCACAAGAACCAGCTGCTGGCACCTGGGTAAGACCAAAGGATTCCTGGATGTTTGATGTCCTCTAGTGCAGTCAAGTTTCCTACCCAATCAGAGCCCTTTAGCAAAGTACTAAGGAAGACAGCCACCCTGGTGTGGCAGCATTGTGAAAGCAGCCCAGGAGGGGAGAAAGAAAACACTTTCATGTGCTGACCTCATCCTGTTTTTCCCCTTTTGTCTTTGCTTTTGCCTCTGTCTTTTATATTTCTCTCTGTACTCCAGGATCCACTTCTTTCCAACCTTTGAACACCATATGAATATGTCACATTGAAAGCCACAGTGAAGTAGTGGTAGAGTAAAATCAATTCCTTGAACCTCCATTTCTCATAAAATGGTCAGAGGGTGAAAGAGAAAGCTCCTCACAGATCTCTCTCTCTCTCTCTCTCTCTCTCTCTCTCTCTCTCTCTGTAACTGTCAGGAAGGCCCACTTGACTTTTAACTCCTGCAGGACCCTGCTTAGGGTCACCTGAAAAATAAAATGCATTAAAGCCAACACAAACTAGAAATAGTCTAAGAAAAATCTTCCCTGCTTCAAATGTTCTTAATAGTTTCCAGGGTGCTGAGATAAGGATTCTCCTTCCCCAGGGAGTCCAGAGGAGGTCTGGGGTGTGGTGTAGAAATAGTCGCACTGGTCAGCTCTTACCTAGGCAGCAGGTGTGAACATAGTAAGGGAGGACTTCAGGAAGTGAAAAAATCTGTGAGGTCCAGGAGCATAAATATTCAAAGGCAGGATGTCACCACTCCAATGGGCCAGTATTCGGGCCTTTCTGCAGGCCAAGGTAGCAGAGGCAGCGAGCCTAAGATAGAAGAGCTTCATTCTCATCAAAGAGTAGGAAGGAGTCCATCAACCAGAGATCACGTTAGAAGTTCACTCATACTCACTGCCCTATTACATTCTTAATTGTGATGCAGGAAGAAACAAAAATGCTTTTTAAAAGACACACTGAATGTTGAAGAGTTCATCCTTAGAGTAGGATGGACCTGGATAAGGATTCTATTTCCATCACCTACTTATGAAATAGCTCCACAACAACAGAGATCACTTCTGTTCTTGCCTACCCCTATATGCCTAGGGTTAAGCGCAGTACCCGCTACAAAATAGGTGCTAAATAAATATTTGTCGAATAAACTCAAGAAAATAAATAAAAAGAACATAAAGCAGGAAGAATTTATCTTACACTGAGGAAGTTGCTTCACAGCTCCTAATCTCAGTTTCTTCTTCTGCCAAATGGAAAAAAAAAACTACTGTACCTCAGGAAGGAGTGTCTAAAGGGTTCAAGGAGAAAGAATATATATGTGTGCTTATCAACATGTTTAGTCCTTAAACATATTTGGTAAATGCTAGCTATTATACTGATAAACAAATCTTTAGACATACAGGACCCTGTAGGTCCCAAAGGAAACCCCAGTTAAAGAACCAGAATATTAGGTGTATGTAATCCAAAGGTGGTTTTGACACAGGTTAAACAGGGGTAGGGCATGATGTGTGCATATTCTTCATACTTCATGAGGTTCCACAAGTAGTACAAATACTTCCTGGGAACATGGTATTATAAGGAAAGCTAAAATTTCCCTTAAAACTTAAATTTTATATAGACTTTTACTTTAAAGTGTGTGTGTGTGGGGGGGGGTAGTATTCCTAATTTTAAGGGCATATCCAATTCTTTCAAAAGCAGAACGATAATAATAACAATAAATAACAATGACAACAAACTGACCATTGTAATTTAGAATTGACTGCTGGGTAAACACCTGGAACTATGGGCTTATCCAAAGTACAAGAAAACAGTATTTTAGAGCAAAATAGTTGAGAGAGGCTACTGCATCCTGGAAGTTTTATGAAATTTTAAAAGAAAAAATTGGAGAGATCCAAGGTTAACTAAAATATCATGAACCACAGAATCTCAGGGTTGAATGAGTCTCTAAAACCATGTTTCCAAACTCCCACTGGCACTGAATCCTGGGGAGATGAATGCCAATCTGAAGTCTTGCTGGATGATTTAGATTTGGCTAGATGGAGAATAGGTCTAAAGGTGTCTTACTCTTTAGAGAAAGAAAAGGGGAGAGAGCAAGAGAGAGAAAGACAAAGGGAGAAGGAACTAATAACCTAAGTGTCCTGCTGACTCTTCTAGGAAATGTCAATTATGCCATCCTGGAAATGAGTACAACAGGGCCTAGGACTTGCGCCTTAGTTTTCAGCACTTCCACTGAAGAAATTGGACTGGGTGATGGATAAATGTTTTAAATCATCTCTCCCAAACTCTGTCACTGGCCAAAAACCAGGTCAACTCATTGCTACATTTCTCAGGCTGCCTATAGTTGGAAATAATGTAATCTTCCCTAGGCACTGTAGTGCTGTTTATCTGTTCTTATGATTATGGCAAAATGCCACAGCTCTGTCTCACAACAGAGATTATAACAGGAACATAAAATAAAGCAAATTAATTGTTTCTCATGATAACAATGTTAGATGACAAAGAAATAAAAACAGGCTATCTTCTTTCCAAAGCAATTTTAAAACCCTAACACTGAGTCATGCTCAGTCTACTCTGATCTAGCACAGGCTTCATAAAATATATTCTTTCAGAGCATTTGTTGTTGTTGTTAATGCACACATATCCCCTGCTGTTGCAGAAGAGAGAGGCCCACACAGAGCCTCCATTTTGCCACTGGAGGTGATTCTTTTAAAGGGCATTTCAGAAATCAGGAATGCAGTTAAAGCAATAAGCATCTCTGAACTATATCTTACTGGGGGAACTAATGAAAAACAATTGTTCTTCTGTTCCTTGTGTCACCTGATGAGTCTATCTGGTCCCTATGAAATACATAAGTACTGCTTTAAGAGCAGAAAATATCAAGATCCAGAGGAGAAGATTTTATCATGTTCATAAAAAAGAAAGCAAATGAGATCTGAAAGTGATTATAGAATGAAAGAGTTCTTACTACGTGCCAGACTTTTGGTGTATAGGAATCAAAATGAATCAAGAGAACCATTGGGAACAGGGACTGATCCATACATTGAACTGTAATGGACTATGCACTAGGCAGTCGGATCGTGTTTTCTACAAAGCTGCATTAGGCCAATTCAAAGAATTCAACGCGGTTGGCTGATATGACTGAACAATAGAAAAAGACTCCTGAGAAAAAGTAAGATTTAAGCTAGGGCTAACAAAATGGATAAGATTAGAATAATTGGGGCACAATATGGATGGGCATTGGGGAGAAAAACAGCTTAATTCAAGACAAATATTATGATGTAAGCACAGAATAATATAGAAAGAGATGGAGTCTTAGATTTGGAAACCATGGAATGGCTTCTTATATGAGGAGACTCTACCATGTAGCAGTCAAAATTCATCTGCTCTCCAAGAAAGTTCCTCTCATGCTGGGCCCTGTTGTAGTCATATTTGCTTCTCTGGAATCCAGTACAGTGTCTACTGTATAATTTAGTTTAAGGAAAATGTTGTACACCAAATGGCTTCCAAATGTAAGTTTGAATTGCCTATGTAAATAGCTTTTAAAAGAATGGATTTAACAGATTTAAAAAAAAAATCAATTTGTGGGTAGCTGAGCAGCTCAGTCGGTTGAGTGTCTATCTTTGGTTTAGGTCAAAGACCCGGGATCGAATTCCAGGTTGGGATCCCTGCTCAGTGGCAGTCTGCTTTTCCCTCTCCCCCATGCTTATGTTCTCTCAAATAAATAAATAAAATCTTTTTAAAAGTCAATCTGCTTAATTTTTTAGGACAATATGTATTGGTACTTCATGATTTTGTACTCTATGCTTTAGAAGAATTGTTTCACTGTATTTATATGACCTGTAAACTACAGGTTTGCGCTAATGTTTGGACACACATTTTTATCCAATTGACCACTTATTGTAAGGACTGAAGAAATACATAATTAGCTTTTTAGAAAGAAAGGCAAAATACTGAGTTCTTAAAAAGTAAGGATTTAAAGAATAAAATTATATTTCTAAGACAGAGTGGATAATGTGGAACCAGAGTGGTGAGAGAACCCATTATTGCAATCTTCTCACAAAGCTTTTATAACACAGGACCCAGGTGTATAAAACTGGATGAGATGGTTTTGATGGTTAACACACAGGAGATCCAAAAGGTCAGAAAAGTAACCATGGGCTGGAGTGATCATGAAATTATGAAAACTATGAAAAAATGTTGCATGAATTTCCCAGAAGAGACATCAATGGCAGAAATATTGAAAGTTCTTATTAAAACGTGCATGTTTTATGTGTGTGTGTGTGTGTATATATATATGTATACACATATGTATATATATAAATATACAAATGTATATATCCTCTATTTTATATGTAGATGCTTTTGCTGCCTGGACCCTGATGTTACAGTATTTAGAAGATGTCCTAGAAGATATAAACCTCAGGAGACAGTTCTGTGAAAATATAAAGTACAGATGTACCGAGAGATGTGTCCTAGTTGAGTGGGCAAATTGATTTCCATCAACTGCATTTTATTTTAAATAGGACAGGTGTTTATTTTTCAAAAATACCTGTGGAGAATCCTGTCATGACCTGCGGAATCATTTCCTATATCCTACACTTTGTCAACATATTTCAGTATGTTGAGCTTACTTGGCTAGGGGTTATCTACACTGAGACTCCATCTCTTGCTCCATGACAAACATGATAACAGAAAGAGATGTACCTTTTTAGTTCTTAAAAAAAAATTCGGACTGCACAATATTAGAGTGTGAAGCATTCTTACTATCAGCTGGAGAGTACTAAGGTAAAATTTTTAAAAATATATTCTTGCAGATGCATCTCCAAGAAGTAATTTATGATGCATTATCTAAATTCCTCCTGTTGTCCTAATCATTGGAAGACTTTCAAAAACTTAGAAATAAAATATACATATACATACATACACTTGCACACACATCCCTTCATCAATCCAGTATTAAGTAGTGTTTTCATGTCTGCAATACTACCTAATAATCTACAGTCACAAATTATACCACCTATGATATATTGCAGGGGTCATGTGCCAGATAAGGTCAACCACCTGTCTTTTGTAAATAAACTGTCATTGGAGTAAAGCTATGCTCATTTATTTATATATTGTCTGTGGTTACTTTCATGCTAGTGTAACAGCAGAATTGAGCAGTTGCAAACAAGAACATATGATTCACAAAGTCTAAAATACTTATTATTGTGTCCTTTATAGTTTGTTGACCCTAACCTATAGTCTAAGTGCCATAATGCATCAGGAATTCCTAATCACTTATAGCTGTCAAAATTGAGTATATCTTCATTAAAACGATGCAAAACGATTTCCTAAGTAGGAACACCTAGAGTTTTATTTCCAATCTAATTTTAACAGAGTTGCAGTAAATACTCCTTAATACTATTACCACCAATGACATACAGTGCTTTGCCATAGAAGAGTAAGTCATATTTACTAATATTTCAATGTGTCAGGTATGGGTAGGTTCCTTTTGGAGTGCGTATGTATATGTATGTATATAGTCACAACCACTTAGTAAACTATTATTTCCAATTTACAGATAAGCAAAAAGAGGTTCATATGGTTTATAAAAATTACCAACTGACATACAACTAGTATGTTGGTAAGCTATGATTTGATTACAGATCTCTAGCTTCAAAATCCAAGTTCTTCCCAGTACATAACAGAACTTTTTTGTTTTTTAATTTTAATTTTTTTCAGCTTTCTAGAGAATTAATTGGGCAAAATGCATAGGCAACTCACATCCTGGATTGCCTCATTGCCCATGAGTTCTCTAATATTTAGTTCTAAATAAATACTATAATATAAACAAGAAAAGTCTAAAGAAGAGCACCTAGTGCCATTACAATAACAACAGGGCTTTTTAGAGAACAATTACTCTATCATACCAGGTAGAAAGGAGTAATTCCACAGACCATTTATGGTTCTCTCTGGAAGTGTTCTCTGCACTGACAGCCAAGATGTTTTTTTCACATTGCAACAACAGATCTCAGCTCCGCCTCTCTGTATTTCAATCTCTGCTCCAAACAAATAAAATTTACAATTCTCATTTGAAGCGTTCACAAATAAAATGCTTTGAAACAACTGCCCTTCATTAGAGTTTCATGAACCATTGGGGTGTAATCAGATCTTGTTGGAAACCACATTCCAGCCCTGTGTACAATATTACTATGACCACTGCTACTCAGAAAACCTGTGCTCTAAAGTGAAATGAAGGTCTCAAATTGAGGACACAAATGAGTTTCTAGTCAGAAATAACCTGCTGGGAAAAGACTTCTTTTAAAGAGATGCATCTACGTGCCTAATCCAAATTAAAATGTAAGGAACTGCCTAAGTGACTACTTTTATCCTGCAGAGTTAATTCCCTCAGGAATCATATCATCATGATGATAAATTTGAGAGCAAAAGTGGATGAGAAAAAGGAATTACCATGTTACCACTGTCTAGTCCAAATTATAGAAAGTTTGCTAGTAATGTTTAATCAATTTTATGCATGGTTATTTAGTAGTTATTAATTCCACCAATATTTACTGAGCATATTAGCGTGCATCATTGTGTGATGCCTGAAGTTTCAAATAATAAAAAAAGATGCTGCCCTCAGGGCTTATACAGTAGAGAACTTCTGTAAATAATAATCACAATCCATGAGCAGAAATGAAATAAAAGCAGGGGGAAGAGAAATGAGGAGAAGGAACCATTCGCCAGCACACGTCCAGACGTTGGTTAACCACCACATCTTTAGGTGGTGAAGTAGGGGAATCCAGGGATAGTATAGTTCCAAACTTTTCCCATAGCTGTACAAGTAACTCCTATCGTAATAAAGGGTTAGTGTGAAAACAATGTCTAGTTTTTTTTTTTCTTTTAAATCTTCATAGCTCCTAGTTGGAAGTGAAAAAGTATTCCCTATCATTGTAATTAACCCATTTGTTTAATTCTCACTCTAAAGCATAAGGGCTTACAAAGTAAAATGATAACTGACTACAACAAAAACCTACTCAATATAATGTGATTCATTTATCATGGTAAAGTTTATTACAAATGCTAAAATACAAGAAGTGAAACACTCCATATCTTTTATTTGAGGAAGCTTTCACTTTATAAATCACATGTAAAAATATTGGTGTTTGGGTGTGCCTTTTGCAAGATGTTACTTTATCTTCCTCACATAAATAACCACTCTCATGAATCTCAATCAGGCTGGAGTTATTGCAGTGATCATCAGATTAAACATGCTTTCATTTGCTCCGAAATGAAAACAGATCTATTTTAGCACAATATATTACAAATCATCTAATGTATTCCAGACTGTTATCTGCAGTTTATATAGAAACAAACACTATACTCCTTTAACTGTATTGATTCACTAAGGAGACAAACATCGACATCATCATTTAGCAGCTCTTAACTGCAGGCAGGTTTTTAACCCTTGATTTTCAGTTTCTTCATCTGTACAATGCAGACACTATCTTAATGGTTTGTGATGATTCATTGGAATAATCTAAACATGTGGTCACCAGCATAATACTCAGTGCAGAATAGGAGATCAATAAATGTTAGTTTTTTTCCCATTAGAAATTACACTATAAGATCCATTTCAACCCTCAAATAATTGATCATTTATTTCCTTGACCTTATTCATCCAAAAATAAAGACAGACCTTAATTGTCATTTTCTCTGCAAGAAGTTCAAATCCAGTAACTATAAAAGGACTTAAATACAGAAGGGAAGTCCAATCCAAATGTGCAATAACAACTCCATATTTTGTTTTTTGCTTATATATTCCAGAATGATGGTAATAATTAATAATCTTGCCTAGACAGTTATCTTCGATGTGCAATATTTAGCATAGGATAAAGTCAAACACTCATCTTTGATCATTACAAAAAATACAAGTTGAAAAGTCAGGCTAAGGAGGTGGTAGGGGCAGATAATTCAGAACAAGATAACACTATTTAGTTAGATAACAGACTCTAAGATTCTAAGCTTCAGACTGGGACCAGGGGAAGATGTGTATAAAATCTGGTCCTGCTAATTCAAACTGTGTAGCCTTGGGGAAAGTACTTTTTCTCTCTGAGCCTCAGTTAAATGGGTATAATAAACAAAGTCATATGTTTAATGTTTGATATTTAAAATGTTCTGTCCATGGAAGGTCCTGAGTACGTAGTAGTGAAATACATTTTTCAATTTTTTTAATTAAAGGGAAGATTATGATGCATCAATTTCAAGAGAATGATCCATCCTGGAGGATCTATTTCCATGAAAGAGATATATACATATAGATAGCCTGGAGCCTTACTCAAATTTTGGTCCGATTTAACAGCATTGGCAAAACCTGCAAGCTTGCTGGGAATGCCAAATCTTAGGCTTCATTTCATCATATGAATTAGAAATTTAACAGGAATTTCAGTAAGATCCTTAGATCCTTTGGATACACAATGAACTTATAGAGTGCCTGACATAGAGATGCTTTTAATGGTAATTGTTTCATGAGTTATGATTATAATGGTGTGTATGTGCATAATTATATATAAAATGTCAGTACACCAATATTTGACTAGTTGAACTGAAATCTTTTATAATCAGTAGTGCTTGCCATAAAACATAAAGTTGCAGGGCACCTGGGTACCTCAGTATTTGAGCGTCTGCCTTAGGCTCAGGGCATATTCCCAGGGTCCTGGGATCGAGTCCTGTATTAGGCTCCCCACAGGGGCCTGCTTCTCTCACTGCCTATGTCTCTGCCTCTCTCATGAATAAATAAAACTCGGGATCCCTGGATGGCGCAGCGGTTTAGCGCCTGCCTTTGGCCCAGGGCGCGATCCTGGAGACCCGGGATCGAATCCCACGTCGGGCTCCCGGTGCATGGAGCCTGCTTCTCCCTCTGCCTGTGTCTCTGCCTCTCTCTCTCTCTCTCTCTCTCTGTGACTATCATAAGCAAATAAAATTTAAAAAAATGAATAAATAAAACTCTTTAAAAAAAACGGTAAAGTTGGCATGTTAAATAGCTTTAGTTGTTATCTGCAGAAGCAGCCAATGTCTTATGAAGAGTTAAAAATGTTTGATGATACTAACTGGAAAATAAAAGTAAAAATTGAAATTATAGAGTATTGCCATTCCATAGGATAAGATTAATCTACCTCTTTATGTACCATCCCTTGTCTGTGCAGATCAGTATTGTTTCAAAGAATTCTCCAAGACAACCTATATCACAGTCACACAGGGATCAATTAAAAGTGCAAATTCTCTGGTACCAAATTCCCCAAATATGGTTAATCAGAATTCTTAGGGATTAAGAATCAGAAGATAGGAAATACATACTCATGTTTTCTCTCTTAAAAAGATGCTTAAAAAATATTAATGGCTTGTTCCTACCCTCAAAACTTCTAAGTTAATTTATTTGAGTGTGGGTTGAGCATTGGCATTTTTTAAAAGCTCCCCAGGCAATTCTAATGTAAAGTCAAGGTTAAGAATATCGTTTTCTTTTCTTCTTTTTTGTTTGTTGATATTTTATTTTATTTTTAATAGTTGAAAATGGTATCATATTCATATTGTTCTAATGTGCATTTCTTTTAAGATTTTTATTTTATTACATTTTTAAAATTTAAATTCAATTTGCCAACATATAGTATAACACACAGTGCTCATCCTATCACGTGCCCTCCTCAGTTCCCATCACCCAGTTACCCCAACCCCCACCCCCACTCACCTCCCCTTCAGTAACCTTTTGTTTCCCAGAGTTAAGTGTCTCTCATGGTTTGTCTCCCTCTCTAATATTACTCAGCTATCAGAAAAGATGAATACCCACCATTTGCTTTGATGTGGAAGGAACTGAAGGGTATTATGCTGAATAAAATAAGTCAATCGGAGGACAATCATCATATGATTTCACTCATATGTGGAATATATGAAATAATGAAAGAGATCATAAGGGAAAGGAGGGGAACTAAGTGAGGATATTGTTTTCAATAGAGCTAAGCCTCATGGTTAGTATGAAGAATATCTCCATCAAGTTGTCCACCCCTGATGGTGAATTGTAAACTTTGACACTAGGTTAGAAAGACAGACTGTGCCTTAGGATCACACGCATGTGGCTCATATATATATATATATATATATATATATATATATATATATATACATATATATATATATTTCTTTTTCTTTCTTTCTTTCTTTCTTTCTTTCTTTCTTTCTTTCTTTCTATTTATTTATTCATGAAAGACATAGAGAGAGAGAGAGGCAGAGACACAGGCAGAGGGAGAAGCAGGCTCCATGCAGGGAGCCGGATGTGGGACTCAATCCCAGGTCTCCAGGATCACTCCCTGGGCCAAAGGCAGGCGCTAAACCACTGAGCCACCCAGGGATCCCCACATGTGGCTCTTTATATTCAAACATACATTAGTCTCAAGCCTAAAGTTATGATACTGGTTAGGACTCATAATACTAAAACATTTGCTAAATAAGTGACAATTTATCAAATCAATCCCCAAACAGTTCTCCTTACCACTGACAGTTATCTCTTTCCATTTTGTATTCAAAAAATATATCAAATGTTTAAAAATACAAGAGAAATTGGGTCAAATTATGGAACCTCACTTCTGCAAATGATCCAGAATTTCAGAAAAGTGATTATGAAGAACCACATGCAAAGCCATTGGCAAATGACTTTCCAACAGAGCTAGATGATTTAATAGGAAGAGATCAGGAAATTGATGTGGGAGGGTCATAAAAAGACAGTTCAGAAGAGAATTTTTTGAATTTCAAAAGATTAGGTGAGATGCTTGGGAAAACTGATGTACTAAAAACATTCTAAAAAAGGACGCTTCTTTTTATTTTTTTTGTAAAGATTTTATTTTATTTATCCATGACAGACACACAGAGAGTGGCAGAGACAGGCAGAGGGAGGAGCAGGCTCCATGCCGAGAGCCCAACGTGGGACTCGATCTCAGGACTCCAGGATCAGGCCCTTGGCCGAAGGCAGGAGCTAAACTGCTGAGCCACCCGGGCTGCCCTAAAAGGGATCCTTCTGGGAGGAGGGGCAAGATGGCGGAAGAGTAGGGTCCCCAAGTCACCTGTCCCCACCAAATTACCTAAATAACCTTCAAATCACCCTGAAAATCTACGAATTCGGCCTGAGATGTAAAGAGAGACCAGCTGGAACGCTACAGTGAGAAGAGTTCGCGCTTCTATCAAGGTAGGAAGACGGGGAAAAAGAAATAAAGGAACAAAAGGCCTCCGAGGGGGAGGGGCCCCGCGAGGAGCCGGGCTGAGGCCGGGGCGAGTGTCCCCAGGACAGGAGAGCCCCGTCCCGGAGGAGCAGGAGCTGCACCAACCTTCCCGGGCGGAAAGGGGCCCGCAGGGAGGTGGAGCAGGACCCAGGAGGGCGGGGATGCCCTCGGGCTCCCGGGGACACTAACAGACACCTGCGCCCCGGGAGAGTGCGCCGAGCTCCCTAAGGGCTGCAGCGCGCACGGCGGGGCCGGAGCAGCTCGGAGGGGCTCGGGCGGCGGCTCCGCGGAGGGGGCTGCGGGGCGGGAGCGCGAATCCACCAGCGCAGGCCCCGGAGCACAGGGCGCCGGGACACAGCCCAGGATCCGGCCTCCCCCGGGACAGGCAGAGGCCGGGAGGGCCCAGGACAGCAAGGACGCTCCTGCCCCGAGCTGAGCAGATCAGCGGCCCCGCCCCGGAGCCTCCAGGCCCTGCGGACGGAGACCGAGAGCCCGAGCCCCGTAGTTCCTGCGGAGGCTGAATCCAGGCTTCCAGAGTTGCCATAGCAACTGCGGCTGTTCCTCCTGGGGCCTCACGGGGTAAACAACCCCCGCTGAGCCCTGCAGCAGGCAGGGGCAGAGCAGCTCCCCCAAGTGCTAACACCTGAAATCAGCACAGCAGGCCCCTCCCCCAGAAGACCAGCTGGACGGACCAGTGATACTCCCCCGTGTTCCAATACAACTTGTTTTTGGCCACTCTGCACTGAGCAAAATGACTAGAAGGAAAACCTCACCTCAAAAGAAAGAATCAGAAACAGCCCTCTCTCCCACAGAGTTACAAAATCTGGATTACACTTCAATGTCAGAAAGCCAATTCAGAAGCACTATTATACAGCTACTGGTGGCTCTAGAAAAAAGCATTAAGGACTCACGAGACTTCATGACTGCAGAATTTAGATCCAATCAGGCAGAAATTAAAAATCAATTGAATGAGATGCAATCCAAACTAGAAGTCCTAACGACGAGGGTTAACGAGGTGGAAGAACGAGTGAGTGACATAGAAGACAAGTTAATGGCAAAGAGGGAAACTGAGGAAAAAAGAGACAGACAATTAAAAGACCATGAAGACAGATTAAGGGAAATAAATGACAGCCTAAGGAAGAAAAACCTACGTTTAATTGGGATTCCTGAGGGCGCCGAAAGGGCCAGAGGGCCAGAATATGTATTTGAACAAATCCTAGCTGAAAACTTTCCCAATCTGGGAAGGGAAACAGGCATTCAGATCCAGGAAATAGAGAGATCCCCCCCTAAAATCAATAAAAACCGTTCAACACCTCGACATCTAATAGTGAAGCTTGCAAATTCCAAAGATAAAGAGAAGATCCTTAAAGCAGCAAGAGACAAGAAGTCCCTGATTTCATGGGGAGGAATATTAGGGTAACAGCAGACCTCTCCACAGAGACCTGGCAGGCCAGAAAGGGCTGGCAGGATATATTCAGGGTCCTAAATGAGAAGAACATGCAACCAAGAATACTTTATCCAGCAAGGCTCTCATTCAAAATGGAAGGAGAGATAAAGAGCTTCCAAGACAGGCAGGAACTGAAAGAATATGTGACCTCCAAACCAGCTCTGCAAGAAATTTTAAGGGGGACTCTTAAAACTCCCCTTTAAGAAGAAGTTCAGTGGAACAATCCACAAAAACAAGGACTAAATAGATATCATGATGACACTAAACTCATATCTGTCAATAGTAACTCTGAACGTGAACGGGCTCAATGACCCCATCAAAAGGCGCAGGGTTTCAGACTGGATAAAAAAGCAGGACCCATCTATTTGCTGTCTACAAGAGACTCATTTTAGACAGAAGGACACCTACAACCTGAAAATAAAAGGTTGGAGAACCATTTACCATTCAAATGGTTCTCAAAAGAAAGCAGGGGTAGCCATCCTTATATCAGATAAACTAAAATTTACCCTGAAGACTGTAGTGAGAGACGAAGAGGGACACTATCTCATACTTAAAGGATCTATCCAACAAGAGGACTTAACAATCCTCAATATATATGCCCCGAATGTGGGAGCTGCCAAATACTTAAACGAATTATTAACCAAAGTGAAGAAATACTTAGATAATAATACACTTATACTTGGTGACTTCAATCTAGCTCTTCTCTACAGACCTCGATAGGTCTTCTAAGCACAACATCTCCAAAGAAACGAGAGCTTTAAATGATACACTGGACCAGATGGATTTCACAGATATCTACAGAACTTTACATCCAAACTCAACTGAATACACATTCTTCTCAAGTGCACATGGAACTTTCTCCAGAATAGACCACATACTGGGTCACAAATCGGGTCTGAACCGATACCAAAAGATTGGGATCGTCCCCTGCATATTCTCAGACCATAACGCCTTGAAATTAGAACTCAATCACAAGAAGAAGTTTGGAAGGACCTCAAACACGTGGAGGTTAAGGACCATCCTGCTAAAAGATAAAAGGGTCAACCAGGAAATTAAGGAAGAATTAAAAAGATTCATGGAAACTAATGAGAATGAAGATACAACGTTCAAAATCTTTGGGATGCAGCAAAAGCAGTCCTGAGGGGGAAATACATCGCAATACAAGCATCCATTCAAAAACTGGAAAGAACTCAAATACAAAAGCTAACCTTACACATAAAGGAGCTAGAGAAGAAGCAG
Organism: Nyctereutes procyonoides; assembly: GCF_905146905.1. Classification (NCBI taxonomy): domain Eukaryota; kingdom Metazoa; phylum Chordata; class Mammalia; order Carnivora; family Canidae; genus Nyctereutes; species Nyctereutes procyonoides. The sequence goes on along the minus strand of NW_026575030.1, from coordinate 4,355,109 downwards.
CAAATCGACCCGACGCCCAGCAGAAGAAGAGAGTTAATTAAAATTCGAGCAGAACTCAACGAAATTGAGACCAGAAGAACTGTGGAACAGATCAATAGAACCAGGAGTTGGTTCTTTGAAAGAATTAATAAGATAGATAAACCATTAGCCAACCTTATTAAAAAGAAGAGAGAGAAGACTCAAATTAATAAAATCATGAATGAGAAAGGAGAGATCACTACCAACACCAAGGAAATACAAACGATTTTAAAAACATATTATGAACAGCTCTACGCCAATAAATTAGGCAATCTAGAAGAAATGGACGCATTCCTGGAAAGCCACAAACTACCAAAACTGGAACAGGAAGAAATAGAAAACCTGAACAGGCCAATAACCAGGGAGGAAATTGAAGAAGTCATCAAAAACCTCCCAAGACACAAGAGTCCAGGGCCAGATGGCTTCCCAGGGGAATTCTATCAAACGTTTAAAGAAGAAATCATACCTATTCTACTAAAGCTGTTTGGAAAGATAGAAAGAGATGGAGTACTTCCAAATTCATTCTATGAGGCCAGCATCACCTTAATTCCAAAACCAGACAAAGACCCCACCAAAAAGGAGAATTACAGACCAATATCCCTGATGAACATGGATGCAAAAATTCTCAACAAGATACTAGCCAATAGGATCCAACAACACATTAAGAAAATTATTCACCATGACCAAGTAGGATTTATCCCCGGGACACAAGGCTGGTTCAACACTCGTAAAACAATCAATGTGATTCATCATATCAGCAAGAGAAAAACCAAGAACCATATGATCCTCTCATTAGATGCAGAGAAAGCATTTGACAAAATACAGCATCCATTCCTGATCAAAACTCTTCAGAGTGTAGGGATAGAGGGAACTTTCCTCGACATCTTAAAAGCCATCTATGAAAAGCCCACAGCAAATATCATTCTCAATGGGGAAGCACTGGGAGCCTTTCCCCTAAGATCAGGAACAAGACAGGGATGTCCACTCTCACCACTGCTATTCAACATAGTATTGGAAGTCCTAGCCTCAGCAATCAGACAACAAAAAGACATTAAAGGCATTCAAATTGGCAAAGAAGAAGTCAAACTCTCCCTCTTCGCCGATGACATGATACTCTACATAGAAAACCCAAAAGCCTCCACCCCAAGATTGCTAGAACTCATACAGCAATTTGGTAGCGTGGCAGGATACAAAATCAATGCCCAGAAATCAATGGCATTTCTATACACTAACAATGAGACTGAAGAAAGAGAAATTAAGGAGTCAATCCCATTTACAATTGCACCCAAAAGCATAAGATACCTAGGAATAAACCTAACCAAAGAGGTAAAGGATCTATACCCTAAAAACTATAGAACACTTCTGAAAGAAATTGAGGAAGACACAAAGAGATGGAAAAATATTCCATGCTCATGGATTGGCAGAATTAATATTGTGAAAATGTCAATGTTACCCAGGGCAATTTACACGTTTAATGCAATCCCTATCAAAATACCATGGACTTTCTTCAGAGAGTTAGAACAAATTATTTTAAGATTTGTGTGGAATCAGAAAAGACCCCGAATAGCCAGGGGAATTTTAAAAAAGAAAACCATAGCTGGGGGCATCACAATGCCAGATTTCAGGTTGTACTACAAAGCTGTGGTCATCAAGACAGTGTGGTACTGGCACAAAAACAGACACATAGATCAATGGAACAGAATAGAGAACCCAGAAATGGACCCTGAACTTTATGGTCAACTAATATTCGATAAAGGAGGAAAGACGATCCACTGGAAGAAAGACAGTCTCTTCAATAAATGGTGCTGGGAAAATTGGACATCCACATGCAGAAGAATGAAACTAGACCACTCTCTTGCACCATACACAAAGATAAACTCAAAATGGATGAAAGATCTAAATGTGAGACAAGATTCCATCAAAATCCTAGAGGAGAACACAGGCAACACCCTTTTTGAACTTGGCCACAGTAACTTCTTGCAAGATACATCCACGAAAGCAAAAGAAACAAAAGCAAAAATGAACTATTGGGACTTCATCAAGATAAGAAGCTTTTGCACAGCAAAGGATACAGTCAACAAAACTCAAAGACAACCTACAGAATGGGAGAAGATATTTGCAAATAACATATCAGATAAAGGGCTAGTTTCCAAAATCTATAAAGAAGTTATTAAACTCAACAGCAAAGAAACAAACAATCCAATCATGAAATGGGCAAAGGACATGAAGAGAAATCTCACAGAGGAAGACATAGACATGGCCAACATGCACATGAGAAAATGCTCTGCATCACTTGCCATCAGGAAATACAAATCAAAACCACAATGAGATACCACCTCACACCAGTGAGAATGGGGAAAATTAACAAGGCAGGAAACAACAAATGTTGGAGAGGATGCGGAGAAAAGGGAACCCTCTTACACTGTTGGTGGGAATGTGAACTGGTGCAGCCACTCTGGAAAACTGTGTGGAGGTTCCTCAAAGAGTTAAAAATAGACCTGCCCTTCGACCCAGCAATTGCACTGTTAGGGATTTACCCCAAAGATTCAGATGCAATGAAACGCCGGGACACCTGCACCCCGATGTTTCTAGCAGCCATGTCCACAATAGCCAAACTGTGGAAGGAGCCTCGGTGTCCATCGAAAGATGAATGGATAAGGAAGATGTGGTTTATGTATACAATGGAATATTACTCAGCCATTAGAAAGGACAAATACCCACCATTTGCTTCAACGTGGATGGAACTGGAGGGTATTATGCTGAGTGAAGTAAGTCAATCGGAGAAGGACAAACAGTGTATGTTCTCATTCATTTGGGGAATATGAATAATAGTGAAAGGGAATATAAGGGAAGGGAGAAGAAATGAGTGGGAAATATCAGAGAGGGACACAGAACATAAAGACTTCTAACTCTGGGAAACGAACTAGGGGTGGTGGAAGGGGAGGAGGGCGGGGGGTGGGGGTGAATGGGTGATGGGCACTGAGGGGGACACTTGATGGGATGAGCACTGGGTGTTATTCTGTATGTTGGTAAATTGAACACCAATAAAAATTAATTTATTAAAAAAATAAAAGGGATCCTTCTAATGAATATGCTGTGAGAGTTGTCCAGAGTGAAGTGTTACACCTACTTTAAATTCAGAAAAATATGCTGATAGGATGAATTTATTTTTTGCTGGTTTCCAATAAGCATACATAGTTGCTATAACAATCTAAAGTTTATAGTATATAAAGTAAAATTAATTGTTTTCAAAATTTTTAGCTCCATCTTTTCTAGATGAAAACTTCAATAAGCACACTATGCAACTTGTGGTCTGAGATCTGATGCATTTTACTTTCCTCGAAAATGAAAACTTTTCTGTATTTTTATCTCCTCCATAGTACCTATCACAACAAGAGATATCCAAAGCCCGGAATCATTGTCAGCACAAAGCCATTTAAAAATCTATCACCTGCTAGGATGGAATCTTTGTTGCCAACACCCACATGACTGGTTTATTTAAGAAAATAACAAAGTTGACAAGCTAGACTGTACAAGATGTATCTTGTAACATTCATTTGTTTATTTTAAAAGAAGTTTTTTAGTAATATCTTAAAATACTTTTTCCTTTGCTCTGAACTTTAACTTGCAGTAAAATAAAATAATCTAAAATATATTATGTCATTCACTGGCTCATTGTTGATTGTGGTAAAAATGGGAAATCAACAAAAATGTACTGTATTAGGAATGCTTCAGTGAAGTAAACACATTCAGTTAATTGAATATTCTGAATCCATAAAAAATAATGTTATGAAGAGTTTACAAATATCAGAGAATTCCTATGTTATGATAGGTAAAATGAATAGACTATACACTACTTATTCAGTATGATTTTAATTGTACTATAAAACATATATGTGACAAAAATATAACAATGTATGGAATAATGTCAATAATGTAGTGAGTCAAATAGGATTATGAAAGTTATTTTACTTCCATTTAAAATTTCCTTCCATACTTTTCAGATTTCTTAACATATTCCATGAAAAACTTCAATTATTAGCAAAATAAAATAAAAGACTTCCAAGTTCAAGTTCAAACTCAAGCAAGACACCTGTTCTCAGCTTACAAGTCTAATTAATTCATCGAGATCCCTTGTTTCTTGACATGTTACAGTGGAATATAACTGTGATTTAAGAAATTCAAATTTGAGTACTCATAGATTCTAGTATGGTTATGCAATAAATCCACTAATGAACTTGTTTTTAATGCAGATTTTAAAAATATGATCAAAATCTGCTATAACTAAATGATTTTATTCCACAGATTAGGAAAATGTATGTATGTGAAGCAATGTTTTTTATATGGCACTAGGAAAAAATAACAAAAAAAAAAAACAGAAACCAAATCAGTCATTAAATCTTCCCTGTTGGATGAGTTCTGAGTAGCAAATGCATGGTCTTAGGTTCTCCCTACCACTGTCAGTTACCATTACCTAAGGATCTGAATATGTGAATTAGAAACTTTTTGCCCATCCTAGATACTGTGGAGCTATGGAAGGGGGAAAGATTTAAAATCAACAACACACCTCAGACTTGCAGGCTGGGTTGGAGGTAGAGAGGGTCTGTTGACAGACATAGGAACTTACAAGGTGTAATATGTCAAGCAAATTAAGTGGCCTACTGAGAAAGAGAGTGTTACATCTATCTTCTTACCCTTTGTACCCGCCTGATACAATACTTAAATCACAGTACTAAGCTGGTAGCAGATGGCTAATAATTCACTGAACAGCAGGTAATACAATAGAAAGATGTTGTTGGAGCTGGGAGGACCTTAGAACACAGGGAAGGGCTGATAACATTCTTTTTGACATCACTGTTGGGAATATCCCAGTACCAGAAATAAATGTAATTAAGAAAGAATCTGCATGTGGAGGAAAGGTCTCAATATTTTTATGAGTATGGACTGGTAAGTATTTCATGGGACATTTAGCAATAAGAACTAATAAATTATTTGCAGAGGGCTGCTATAAATGACACAAAGTAACATATGCAGTTCCAAGAATCAAACAACCTCCCACAAACCCCCATGATAATTTTTGTGTTAGAAGAAAAAGAGTTCAAAAAGTGTAACAAGAGAGGTCAACTGGGAAAGATATAGGTTCTCACTAGCTTACAAATTGAGTCTTCCAGAAAGCAATCAGCATGACATCCTCCCCATTTCTTTGCCTCATATTTCATCTGTTATCTACTGAAGCTGGGATGGAGCTTGTGATTTCAAATTTTACAAATGGAACATAATCGGAAAGTGTTGACATAAATATGCAATTGCTGAATATCAACACAAACAATTCAGTCATGCAAAGAACAGTTACCTAATTTATCTATCAAACACTTCTTTGTAGGCAGAGTGGGAGAGAGAGTTAGGAAGGAAGAAAAAGACACATAGAGGAAACTTGTGTTCCAGAAAGAAAATATGATAATCATATCATTTCCATTAACCTTGTTTTTCTTCCAAGCCCTTTTTTTCATCTGTTTTTAAACATTACTCACAATCCCAATAAAAGAAAATGCACAGATGTAATTTTCTATAAATGTATTGAAATGATAACATATCTCTTTGGAAAATAAATTTAATTTTGAATGCTTTTCACTTACCACACCCAAAAATACCAAAGGTAGAGTGATGTCAGGCAAGTGACCAAGTAAGATGTCCCCCTTTTTCATAGCCTGTAAACAACAATAATGTGGCATTTATCCACAGATACAAATGCCTTCCTGGGGTTTGGGGAGCCTGGTAGGAGACTGTGAAAACTCAGTGAATTTCAAGACTGAAGAGAGACATTTTGAGAAGGCAGGCTTGCCCCCAGGTGGCTGACATGCCAACAGAAGTCCCAGCTCCATACCCAGAAACAGTTCTATACCCATAAGAACTTGGCTACAGCCCCATTTGTCTTTGTCCTGTCACTAGCACTATATGCCAAGGGACCTGGGAGGAGTTACCCACGCATGTGTGTGTTAGGTAATAGGCATGCAAAACTTGGTCCCAACTATAGGTGCTGAAGTGGTCCATGAACCAGCTTCAGGTCCTCTCTTTGCCACAGCCTGGGAGCCTCTAGAGGTTAGGCTGTCAAATACAGCCAGATCACAGATTCTGAAAGGGACCTATAACTGAGTTCCAGACTATCTCAGCCAGTCAGTGAACAGCCCTATGAGTACAGAAACTTGATAGGCAATACTCCCACCTGTGACACTGGAGATCCTGAAAGCATCCTATACTTGTCCCTAGCCCCCTCAAAGCCAAAGTCTGACAGTAGACCTGCTAACCCAGGGCTCAGCAGGAGACAATCCCATCTGCAACACCAGAGATCCTGAAGGGCCCTATACTTAACTCAAGCTCCCCCAGCCATCATTTATCACAATTACTTATAATGATAAGCACGTACATTTAGAAAAAAAAAAAAAGAAGAAGAGCTGAAAAAATAACCTAACTTTACACCTTAAAATATAGGAAAAAATAATAATCTAAGTCCCAAGGCAGCACAAGAGAGGAAATAATAGAGATTAGAGCCAAAACAAATGAAGTAGAGACTAAAAAGACAACAGAAAAAAAAATCAATGAAACAAAGAGTTGGATTTTTGTTTTTGTTTTAGGGAAAGCAAACAAAATTGACTAATCTTTGGCTGGACCAACCAAGAAAAGAAAAGAGAGGATTCAGGTAAATAAAATCAGAAATGAAGGAGGAGCTATAACTAACACTACTGAAATACAAAGAATTATGAGATGTTACAACGAGCAATTATGAAAAATAAACCTAAAAGAAATCGATAGGGCAGCTCAGGTGGCTCAGCGGCTTAGCGCCCCATTCAGCCCAGGGCCCGATCCTGGAGACTCGGGATGGAGTCCCACGTCAGGCTCCCTGCATGGAGCCTGCTTCTCCCTCTGCCCATGTCTCTGCCTCTCTCTCTCTCTCTCTCTCTCTCTCTCTCTCTCTCTCTCTCCTCTCTCTCTCTCTCTTTCTCTGTCTCATGAATAAATAAAAATCTAAAAAAAAAAAGAAATGGATAAATTCCTAGAAATATACAACCTCTAAGACTGAATCTTGAAGAAATATAAAATATGAACAGATCAATGATAACTAAGGAGATTGAAGCAGTTTACAAAAACTTCCCAAAAAGAAAGTCAGGACCGGATAGTTTCACCAATGGATTCTACCAAGTACTTAAACTCATGCCCAACTTTCTTCAACTCCTCCAAAGTATTGAAGAGGATAGAGCACTTCTAACTTCATTTTATAGGGCCAACATTACCCTAATACCAAAGCCAGGTAAGGATCTACAAGCGAAGAAAACTACAGGCCAATATCCTTGATGACTATAGACTCAAATATTCTCAGGAAATACTAGTAATCCGAATTCAACAACACATTACTAAGATCATAAACCATAACCAAGTGTGATTTATTACTGAGATTCAAAAATCATTCAATATACACCAATAAATAAACATGACATAACACGTTAATAGAATGAGTGATAAAAATCATTTGAGCTCCTCAGTAGATGTAGAAAAAAATTTGACAATATTTAATATCCTATCATGATAAAAGCTCTCAACACATTGAATTTAGAAGGAACATACCCCATTCGCAAATGTCTTATCAGATAAAGGGCTAGTATCCAAAATCTATAAGGAGCTTACCAAATTAATACCCAAAGAACAAATAATCCAATGAGGAAATGGGCAGAAGACATGAACAGACATTTCACCAACAGACACATGAAAAAATGCTTAACATCATTTGGCATTAGGGAAATAAAAATTAAAACCACAATGAGATATCACCTCAAATCAGTCAGAAAAGCTAAAATTAATAAGTCAGTAAACGACAGATGTTGGTGAGGATGTGCAGAGAAAGGAACACTTTTACACTGTTGGTGGGAATGTAAGGTGGTGCAGCCATTCTGGAAAATAGTATGGAGGCTCCTCAAAAAGTTGAAAATAGCGCTATGTTACAACCCAGCAATTACACTACTCTACTAGGTATTTACCCCAAAGATACAAATGTAGCGATCCAAAGGGAACACCTGTACCCCAATTTTTATGGCAGCAATGTCCACAACAGACAAACTATGGAAAGAGTCCAGATGAATGGATAAAGATGTGTGTGTATATATATATATATATATATATATATATATATATATACACAATTCCATTCCGTATGGAATACGGCCATCAAAAAAAAAAAAAAAGAAATCTTGCCAGTTGCAATGATGTGGATGGAACTAGGGGGTATTCTGCTAAGTAAAATAAGGTAATTATAGAAAGACAATTATCATATGATTTCATTCATATGTAGAATTTAAGAAACAAAACAGATGACCATAGGAGAAGGATAAAAATAAAACAAGAAGCAAGCAGGGAATGAGACAAACCATAAGAGACTCTTAATCATAGGAAACAAACAAACTGAGGGTTGCTGGAGGGAAGGGAGGTGGGAGGGACAGAGTTACTGGGTGATGTATATTAAAGAAGGCATGGGATATAATGAGCACTGATGAATCACTGAACTCTACCTCTGAAACTAATAATACGCTATATGTGAATTAACTGAATTTAAATTCATAAAAAGGAGGAACATACCTCATAAATGACAAACCCACACATAGCAATGTACTTAACAGTAAAACATTGGAAGTTTTCCTCTAAAATCAGGGACAAGACAAGGGTAACCACTCTCATCTCTCCTATTCAACATAGTTCTAGAAGTTCTAACCAGAGCAACTGGACAGGAAAAAGAAATAAAAGACATCTAAATAGGAAAAAGAGAGCAAAATTGTCTCTGTTTGCATATAATATGATCTTATATAAAGATAACACTAAAGACTCCATCATAGGGGAGCCTGGGTGGCTCAGTTGGTTGAGCATCCCACTCTTGGTTTTAGCTCCAGCCATGATCCCAGGGTCATGAAATTGAGCCCTGCATAGGGCTCTGTGCTCAGTCGGAAGTCTGCTTGAGATTCTCTCTCCCTCTCTTCTTTTGTCACTCCCCTTGCTCTCTCTAAAATAAATGAATAAATCTTAAAAAAAAACTGTCATATATCTGTTAGAATAGATGAATTCATTAAATTTTCAAGATACAAAACCTTTATACAAATACCAGTTTCATGATTACCACTAACAACAAACTATCTGAAAAAGAGAGAGAAAAAAATACAATAGTCAAAAACTGTAAAATACTAAGGAATGTATTTAACCAAGGAAGTGAAAGATCTGTATCCTGAAACTATAAGGCATTTAAAACATAAAGAAGGGATGCCTGAGTGGCTCAGTGGATGAGCACTTGCCTTTGGCTCAGGTTGTGATCTCAGAGTCCTGGGATCGAGTCCCACATCAGGCTCATGAATAAATAAAAACCTTTAAAAAAAGGACATAAAGAAGACATAGATAAATGAAGAGCCATCCCACACCATGGATCAGAAGAATTAAAATGTATAAATTTTACATGCTACTCAAAGTGATCAACAGATTCAGTGCAATTCCTATTAAAATCCCAATAGCATTTTTCACAGAAAAAAATCCTAAATTCTGCATGGAATTGCAAAAGACCCTAAGTAGCCAAGAAATCTGGATAAAGAAGAACAAAGCAGGGAACACCACAATTTCTGATTTCAAGATATATTACAAAACTATACTAATAGAAACAGTACAGTAATTGGCATGAAAAGAGACACACGGTACAATAGAACAGAATCAAGACACCAGTAATATATCCACATACATATGGTAAACTAATATTTGACAAGAAAGTCAAGAACACTCAATGAGGAAATGATAGTCTTTTTCAATAAATGGTGTTGGGACACTGGATATCCCCATACAAAAGAAAAAAAAACTGGACTCCTCTCTTAAACCACTCAAAAAAATTAACTTGAAAAAGATTAAAGACGGATGCCGGGGTGGCTCAGTGCTTAAGTGTCTGCCTTCGGCTCAGGGTATGATCCCAGGGTCCTGGGATCGAGTCCCACATCGGGTTCCACACAAGGAGCCTGCTTCTCCCTCTGCTTGTGTCTCTGCCTCTCTCTATGTCTCTCATGAATAATCAAGTAAAATATTTTTTTAAAAAAAGAAATAGATTAAAGATTTAAATGTACAATTAGAGAAAACATAGAGAAAATCTCCTTGATAATGGTTTGGATATGGCACCAAAAGCACAGATGACAAAAGCAGAATTAAACAAATGGGACCATGCAAAACTAAGAAGCTTCTGTACAGCAAAAGAAACAATCAATAAAATTAAGAGACAGTCTTTGGAGTGAAAGAAAATATTTGTAAATCATGTATCAGATATGGAGTTAATATCTAAAACATATAAAGAACTCATATAATTCAACAGCAAAATGACTAATAATCCCATTAAAAAGAGGCAGAGGATCTGAATTGACATTTTCCAAAGAAGACACACAGATGGTCAAAAGGCACATAAAAAGATTCTCAATATCCCTAATCCCCAGGGAAATGCAAATCAAAACCACAAGGAGATGTCACCTCATATCTGTTAGAATGACATATAAAAAGAGATATGTTAAGTGTTGGTAAGGATGTAGAGAAAGAGAACTCTTGTTCATGTTGAAGGGAATGTAAATTTCACAGCTGCAATGAAAAAAAACACTATGGAGATTCCTCAAAAAATTAAAAACAGAACTACCATATGATCCTGCAAATAATAAAAGTGCCCGCCTCACAATACTGTTGTGAGGATTAAAATAATTATGAGTATAAAATAACAAAAAATTTATATATGTATACCTTTAAAAATAGACAAAGACTTAAAATTCAGAAGCATTTTCCATATTAGAAAATATAGATAAATGTGACTGACAAAACAATAATGCTAAAATTAAACTGAGAGATAGCTGAAAGTATCAGCATCTATAATAAGATTATCTTAAAAAGTAAAATTTTTATGAGCAAAATTGTTCAATTTCAAAAGGCAAAGGATATAGTTTTATTATAGTATATGAAATAAAAATCACCAATAAAATATGCAAAGATATTCAACTTTTCCAGTAACCTTAACATGCGAAACTTTAAAAAAGACACCTTTCTTTTATTTGTTTTTACTTACCAGAATGGTGAATTTACAAATTTATTAAAACAAATTTTGGCAAGTAAGAATGTACAAGAATAGTCAATTCTCATATTGTGATGGTGAAAATACAAATTAATATAGACAATATGGAAGGCAATTTGGTAGCACCTGCAAATTTTAAATTCTATATACCCTTCATCACTGAAATTATATTTCTACATATCCACCCTAGAAAATCATAGGACATATGTCCAAGAGCTAGAAGTGGCAATGTTCACTTTGTCAGCAAACTACATAGCAAAATAAATAAATAAGTAATAAAGAAAAATAACTTGAATGCCCACTAATGGAGTAGCTAAATAAGCTAAGCTAATGAACTAAATATTATATTGTTGAATGCTTTGTAGCTGTTGAAATGATTAGATTTATATGTATACTAATATTACAGATTCTCCAAGATTTACTACATAGTGAAAGAGACAAGGTGCTGAAATTCTTGCATAATAATTCAATTTATGCAAAAATTAAAACAAAGTAAGAGGAAAACAAAAACACAAATCATACTATGTAATTTCTGTGAGTAGGTATTTGAAAAGATTCACACTAATTGATAATAAGTAATACCTTTAAAAAAATTTTTTATTGATTTATTCATGAGAGACACACAGAGAGTAGCAGAGACACAGGCAGAGGGAGAAGCAGGCTCCATGCAGGGAGCCCGATGTGGGACTGGACCCCAGATCTCCAGGATCAGGCACTAGGCCGAAGGCGGCGCTAAACTGCTGAGCCACCCAGGCTGCCCTAAGTAATACCTCTTAAGAGGATAGCCTAGAGGTAGGGACCCGAAAGGATATGTCATAATTATAGTGTTTGACTTTTTTTTTTTTTGCCAAGAGAATGTATATATTAGAAGATAGTTAATTTCCAATTTGAGTATTAACTTCATGACAGGCACTTAAGTAGCCTTTGTTGAGTAAGTGAATAGAAGGTAAGGGAATGTTAGGTAGTGAAAGGAGAAAGAATAGAAGGAAGGAAGGATGTATGTGTGTAGTAAGTGGAGGCCAGGACAAAGGGTGTGGACCTCCTGCAATAGATGGCACACCAAAGGTTTCTCTACACAGGGGAACTATATTATCAACATTGTGCTGTGGGGCACCTACTGTGTGCACGATAGGGAAGCATGGGGAGAAAATGAAAGTGGACAGCAATTCATTCCTGAAAATATAAGGACGAGTGATGACAGAGATCTAAACAAGTTCAAGTGCTTATGAAGAGTAGCAAGTAGAGAGGGAGCAACTGATCCCAAGAAAGGAGATACCTAATGGTGCAGGGCTCTGAGGAGTCTGGGGAAATGAGATTCAGAAAGGAGTGAAGGTATCATCCTTACGTAAAAAGAGAGGACATGTCTTCCCTCATCGCAGGTGGAAAGAATAACAGGAAGGAGATGGAGATGCAAGGCAATGATGACAATGTAAGGTCAGGAACACAGAGCAGTAGGTGTACGGCCATGTGACTTTCCCCAACAGTGCTTTGCAGGGTAGATGCAGGCAGGAGATAACAAAATCCTAGACTGATCTTGCAGATTTGGCAGATGGGTACAAATGTAGTCATAGTTGAGAGAATCCTATCTAGGACAGGAATAAAACAAAGAGCCCCAAAGTCCAAAATGAATAAGGGAGCGCAGTAGAGAGGGGCAACAGGTGGGGTGAAAGAAGTGTTTTTCTCTCATGCATTTTTTAAGCAGACATTTAATGGGAATTTTCTACAATCTGGGCATTCTTCTAAGGCTGAGGATGCAGTGACAAAAGAGACAGAGAAAAGATTTCTATTCTTATTGACCTTATGTTCTGATGGAAGGCAGAGAGATAAATATGTAAACTAAATATGTAAGTGAGAGAAAAACATACGTTTTCATAAGACTAAAACTATGCAGGAAAACAAAAACTACTGGAAAGAGAGTAGTTGATGAGTACTTTAACAGAATCCTCTGAGAAGGATGCATCTGAGCTAAAATCTAAATAATGCAGAAGAGGCAGCAAAGCAAAGATCTGAGAGAAATGTTTCAGGCAGGAGGAAAAAAAAAGTACAAAAGCCTGAGGCAGGACTAAGCTTGGCCCCTTCAAAGGAAGAAGAGAGAAAGATCCCTGTTACCAGAGTACAGTGATTAAAGGGGAGTGATAGGAAATAGGATCTAAGAGGTCGGTAGGGAACAGATTGTATAGAGCTTTTGAAGAGTGCAGATATTATCCTATTTGCAACAGGTAGCCCATGGAGGGTTATAAAAAGGTTGTGATAGGATCTGATGTAGTATCTAACGAAAGCAGAGGAGCAAAAATCAAGCTGGGAGACAAGTCGGAGACTACTGCAGAAGTTGAGGTGAGGTAAAATGGTGGCCAGAATGGCTATGATCGTGGCCAAGGGGGCAAGACATAACTGGATGCAGGACAAGTTTTGGAAACAGAAGCTGTAGGACTTATGCAACTGATATGAAAAAGCAAAACAAATAACAGAGACAAATACATAATTCAGTAGAGAGATGAGAGGATAAGAAGTAGAATGTCTAAATGTAAAATTTTAGAATTATGTATCTGTTACACCAGAAAGAAGATTTGAATGTGGAGTCATTGATGAGGGTGATTTGTCTGAAATAAAGCGGAGATCATTGTTTCAGAGGTCAGACTGAGTGGGTGGGTTCAGTGATAAGGTATCAAACAGGGTGGTGGCAGGGCTTGGTGTGAATGAGGGTAATCATCTGGAAGCTAAAATATTTAATGAATTGAGGGGAGAGATGCCTGGGAGTTTGGTAGGTGGCAGTATAGAGAGGAGAGGTAAGGAGTTGTAAGCAGATGATAAAAGTCCCAGATGAACAGAATTTTTTAATATAAAGTTGACGGATGAATTACGTGTAGGAATGGGGAGTGTTTTATTCAAATCCTTACACAAGATACATAGGGTTAGGAAATCAGGAATCTCTCAGTGTGAGAAAGCACAGAGAAAGTGTGTCAGGCCAGAGAGAAATCACATTGCCAGTAAAGTGACTGAGAATACAACATTGGTCTCTTAGAGGCAAATAGTAACCAAATTTAGAATGAGAAAAACAGGATGTGAGTTTGGTGGAGAATGTTAGAATGCGTGGGTATGTGAACACACAAATTAATGAATGGTCCTAGAGATTTATAATCTTGCAGAGGGATGTTAAGAACGGTCAGTTTATTTGGTTACGATTTTTCCAAGAGAATATTTTTATTTAAATCTGATTAATTAACATATAATGTATTATTTGTTTCAGTGGTAGAGGTCAGTGATTCATCAGTCTTAATACCTAGTACTCATTACATCACATACCTTCCTTAATATTCATCATCCATTTACCCTGTCCCCCCCACCCCCCTACCCTCTACTGATTGGAAGTTATTTTTTTTTTAAGATTTTATTTATTTATTCATGAGAGACACAGAGACAGAGAGAGGCAGAGACACAGGCAAAGGGAGAAGCAGGCTCCATGCAGGGAGGCTGATGTGGGACTTGATCCCGGGTCTCCAGGATCACGCCCTGGGCTGAAGGCGGCGCCAAACTGCTGAGCCACCTGGGCTGCCCTGGAAGTCAGTTCTTAAGCAGATGATAGACTTATTCAAGAATGAAAAATATTGTGAAAGTTATCAAAGAGATTGGTTTCCCTGTAACTATCCAAAATAAAAGGGGGGGGGGCATCCATACAGAACCTGAAGCTTAACTTGGGAGCAAAAGAGCAAGTTAAGATTGGGTGGGGAGGTTGCCTTCAAGAGATGAATTCTGAGGCATAGTGAACAACATGGTACAGTCACAGTTGGCAGAAGAGGGACGTTTGCAATATAAATAGAGAAATAGAATGTAAGGACAGGGAGAAAGAGACTCTTGGAGGACAAATTTATTATTATGGAGAGGGGAGAATGAATCTAAAGCATGGAAGACCAATTTCACTCTAAGGAAGAGAGAAGTTGGTAGAGGAACATAGGAAAAGTGAGTTGTGATGGACAAAGAGGTGGTGGGGAAAATAATAGGTTCAAAATCAGATACTAAGCATAACCTGCTATCACACTGAAGACTTAATACTTTAATGTCATTAGCTGTTCTATTTACAGAAGGGTCATGAACACCTAGTGAAAGTTTCAAATGGCCAATACCCTGAGAAACTTCTAGTTTTGCTCCAGAGAAAAATGGATGAATGCTTGGTTTGATGACAGATGCATGCTGACTCCCTTATTCTGCTCAGCTGGAAAGAATGAGTAATGTGGCACGCATATTTAACAAAAGATAAAAAGAGAAGAAATCTGAGACTACATTACACTGAAATTCTGATACTCCAGTCCATGCAAGTGATCTGGGGTGGGGCCCCGACCCCAGTAATTTTTTAATCTTTATGGTTTTTAAAATTCTAATGTACAGCCAGGGTTGGGAACCACTGATATAAACTGAGAGAAATATTTCCAGTCCTTTCTTACATAATCATAATAGTACTATTAGGAAAAAAGATAGGACTGAGAAAGAAAATTACAAATATCTCCTACTTATGAGTATCTAAACAAAAATTCTAAATAAGATACCAAATCAATTTTACTAGTCTATTAAATTATCAGTGAAATGTAACACAGTTACATTCTGAATTTGATTAGAAATATGGTTACTGCTCTCTAAAAATAGTGGGAGTGGGTCATCTGGGTGGCTCAGTGGTTGAGTGTCTGCCTTCAGCTCAGGTCCTGATCCCAGGGTCCTGGGATTGAGTCCCACACTGAGCTCCTCACAGGGAGCCTGCTTCTCCCTCTGCCTGTGTCTCTGCCTCTCTGTGTGTGTGTCTCATGAATAAATAAATAAAATCTTTAAAAATAAATAAATAATAAAAATAGTAGGGGGAAAAGCACATGGGAAGTTGTAATAAATGTGTAATAATTTTTTTAAAATACTGTAAGAAACAAGGAGCTGATGGAGCATGTACCTTGATAAACACGTGTAACACATCTCACCAGCCCATACAAATCCTGTTAACTGGTGAAATTCTAAAAGCCTTGCCAACAAAGTCAGGTTTAAGGTAAAAAATACTTTCTTTTCTTGTCATTTTTTGGAATTGCTTGCCAATGACATTAGACTAAAAACAGAGGGTCAGTACTCAATATGTAATATATGGAAAACCGTAGAAAAAATAGAAAACCCAGGAGAAACTACCAAAAAAAGGCATTAGAAATGGTGAAGAATTTCAAAATAGTGCCAAAGCTAAAAGCAAATATACAAAATCCCCTACCTTTATTGTGCACAAATAACAGTTTAGAAAATGCAATTTAAAAAAATATCCCACATGGATAGTCAAACTATGGAAGGAGCCAGGATTTCCATCAACACATGAATGGAGAAAGAAGAAGATGTGGTATGTGTGTGTGTGTATATATATATATATATACACACACACACATACATATATATATATATATATACAGTGGATATTACTCAGCCATCAGAAAGGATGAATACTTACCATTTACATTGACATGGATAGAACTAGAGGGTATTATGCTGAGTGAAATAAGTCCATCAAAGAAAGACAATTATCATATGGTTTTTATGTAGGAATGAGTTAGAGGCAGGTGGGGCTAGGCAGGGAAAGATAAGGGAAAGGCCCAAAGTTGGCTCCCGTAGATCCGTGGATTCCCCTAAACCTGAAGGAAACCAAAAGGCCAAGATTCAGGCTCCTACCCATCCCAAGGAAACAGAGATAAGACAGCAAAAACAGGAAAAAAATAAATAAACCTGGCTCCTTAGCTCCAAAATGTTAGGGAGTACCTTCCTTTAATGGCTACCAAGTAATCACAGAAATTCACCAGACCACAAAGAAATAAGTCATTGAGGGTATTATCAATAGTCCCTGCTCAAACCAAGACTGCACCAGAATCTCAAGGCCGTGGGGTCCCTCGCTAGGTTCTCAATAAAAGGACAGCCAAAAAGCCCTCAGTTGCAACCCTGTTGGGACCTCTCTCACTTCTGAGAGTTTTCTCTGTATCTTTAATAAACTTCTATCACTTTACTCACTCTCCTTTATCCATGAGATTCATTCTTCAACTCCATTAGACAAGAAACTAGCTCTCCTGTATTAGTTTCACTCATATGTGGAATATAAGAAACATTGCAGAGGATCATAGGGGAAAGGAGGGAAAACAGAATGGAAAGAAAGAGAGAGGGAACAAACCCTGAGAGACTCTTATCTACAGGAAACAAGCTGAGGATTGCTGGAGGGGAGGTGGGGGGTATGGGGTAACTGGGTGATGGTCATTTAGGAGGGAACCTGATGTAATGAGCACTGGGTGTTATATGCAAATGATGAATTATTGAGCTCTATATCTGAAACTAATGATGTACTTACTATATGTTGGCCAATTGAATTTAAATTTTAAAAAATCCCATTCCCAATAACAAGAGCAAAAAAAAAAAATCTTGAAAATACTTTTGCAAAAATACCTGCAAAAGCAAGAAGAAAAGCTTAAATAAATAGAGAAATACAGAAATTCATGTTATATCACATTAGGCATAAGCTCAATGAAAATTCCAATGTGTGTGCATCTGTGTCTTTCAATTTGCAATGTGTCAAAATATTTAAAAATTTATCTAGAAAAAGAAAATGTCAGGTCTAGCCAGGTAAATTACACACACATACACACACACACACAAAGTGATGAAAAGGAATTTGTCCTAGATAATATTAAAATATATAATAAAACAAACAAAATTACAATAGGATATTGTAGTTGCTAGACTAGAATAACCACTGGAAAATAATTTTTGGAAGTCTATACCCAAGATACATTGACAATCCAAATATAGGAAAGGAAGTATTTCAACTGATTTCTTGGGTCTTCAGAATGATTTGATATTTATCTAGTTGTTATTTGAGGGAGGAGGCAAGTTTCTGGTCACCCTACTCCTCTGCTGTCTTACCTCTCTCCCTTGGAAAACAAGTAATTCAAATGGACAAGGAAAAGTGGATAATTCAATAAGTGTCCTTGGGATAACTTATAGTCATTAGGTAATAAGGAACCAACCGATGCTTAATCATTTCATGAAAATAAATTCCCTAGAGATCTAAGATTTAAGTATAAAAATATGTATAAACTATTGGAAAATGGAAGGATTGATAGGGATGTGTGTGTGACATAAATCTTTAAAAAAAATACTGTCAGACTTCATGACATAAAATTTTAAAATGTTGACATAGTAAAAAGTACCACAGAGAAAGTTAAGGAAAAACAAAAATGTAAACATTATTTGGAACATACTGACAGACAAATATATTTTTTAAAAAGATGCCTTACAATCCAACAGAAAGATAAGCCAAAAATATGAAGAGAAAGTGGGCAGAAAAAATTAAAAAGAAATAAATACACATGGAGGTGATCAGCCTTAGTAATAACCAATTAATACCAATTTAAAGGGTTCTTTCAACTCCTGAAAATATTCCAGAGATGATTTATGTTTTTTAATATATGGAGAAAAAATGCCATTTTCGAGAAAATATAAATTAGCACAACCTCCTCGGAGAACAATTTAGTCATATTTAGCCAAATTTGAAGCACTTCCAACTCTAAGGCTTCATCATATATTAATAACTACCCATGTATGAAAATAACATGTAAAAACATATATACATGCATATACAAATGCTTATTGCTGCATTGTTCATGAAAGCCAAATTTAGTCTTCTTTGAATCATCCATACCATGGAACATCATATAAAAATAAAAGATAAAAAAGTTCTCTCTGCATTCAGTGGAAAGATAGCCATGGCATATTTGTTAGTTTGAAACACATTCTGCAGAACAGGATGCACAGCATGATCTGATTTATGTTCTAATTAATATTTACATGTGTTTTCTAGATATACAGCTATTTTAAAATTCAGTACGGATAGGAATTTTTTCATCAAAAAAAGACATATATTACTTTTTAAAATGAGTTAGCTAGCTACATAGTGTTTCTTAACTTAGTCCCCAAAATATAGTCTAAATTGACTACCATTATCAAAAGATTACAATATACTAATACACATCACATATTTAGACGTATATTGCCCAGTGCAGAAGGAAGCTCCAGGGGCTTCAATACCTTAAGCCAGACTGTGAGAACATCACAGTCTGATTGTGTAAGTCTCTGATTATATTACTGAACTGGATGGTTGGGCAGGATGTGTATGGACATAGTGGAAAAAATTCTTTTTTTTTTTTAATTTTTTTTTTATTTATTTATGATAGTCACAGAGAGAGAGAGAGAGAGAGAGAGGCAGAGACACAGGCAGAGAGAGAAGCAGGCTCCATGCACCGGGAGCCCGACGTGGGATTCGATCCCGGGTCTCCAGGATCGCGCCCTGGGCCAAAGGCAGGCGCCAAACCGCTGCGCCACCCAGGGATCCCAGTGGAAAAAATTCTTGAATAAAATTCTGAAGCTTCTATATTCTTGTTTCTTTCTTCCTAAACTCCTTTATTTCTCTTCCCTTTTGTCTCTCTTCCAACATTTATTGCACATCTACTATAAAAGTCAAGCCATGTCAAATAAGTGACATGTTTGTGACGTATAACAAAATATATTCCCTATGATTCAATCTCATAAATTGTAAGTAGTCTCCATTATATTCCTATATGGTGAACATTATTACCTCCATTTCTCTCTCTCTCTCTCTCTCTCTCTCTCTCTCTCATACACACCATTGAGCAAGTTACTTCAAAGAGTTTTTTTTTATTTCATTAGAATACTGAGTTTATTTCACATATATATTTTTTTGTCTCCCTACCATTTCCGTTTATCTGACCACCATTGCTCTTATGACATTCCACATATATTTAAAACCAGTTAAAGGTAAAATTCCATTCTTAAAAATTAAACAGACATTTTGGACAACACATTTTTAGCAATGGGACCTGGACAATATTTATCAGACATAGTAGGGAAAGTTCACACTCTGTATTATAAAAAGGACAGCCATATATTATCCATTACAGAAATGAAATAAGATGGAAAATTTTAGCAAACTATTTAAAATATTGCCTTTAAGAGACTTCCTTCACTGCCAGCGATCTTGGATAGCCTCCTGGGTCAGTCATCCAGAAGCGGCTCTTCACATAATTGATGAATTTGGCTTCCAAGTTAGGAAGAGAGCCACCTTTTTTCTATATTTACTTGCATTTTCGCTTTAATGTCTTCAACAGAACTAGGTTCTTTTGGTGTCTTAGGAGATTTTTTCTGTTTTTTTTTGTTTTTTTTTTTTTTTTTTTTTTTTTTTTTGAGGGATTCCTTACCTTTTGATCTTACTGTTAATGGTTTTGAGTCTTTTGCATTCTGGTTTGACTTTTGTCTATTTTTGGCTGGAGTATTACACTTACATTTACTTACTGAAGCTTTTCTTTTGCTTCCTCATCATCAAAATCACCATCATCATTATTATCTTCTTCTTCTCCTTCTCTTCCTCCTCTTCCTTCTTCTTTTTTTTTAAGATTTATTTATTTATTTATTTGTTTATTTATTTATTTATTTGAGAGGGAGAGAGAGAGAGAGAGAGAGAGAGAGAGAAAGGCAGAGACATAGGCAGAGGGAGAAGCAGGCTCCATTCAGGGAGCCGGATGTGGGACTCAATCCCGGGTCTCCAGGATCAGGCCCTCCAGGATCAGGCTGAAGAGGCGCTAAACCGCTGAGCCACCTAGGCTGCCCCTACTACTACTACTACTACTACTACTACTACTACTTCTTTCTTCTTTTTTCTTTCTTCTTCTTTCTTCTTCTTTCTTTTTCTTCTTCTTCATCATCACCATCATCATCATCATCATCATCTTTATCAGCTGCAAGTTTTATTTTTTTCCCCGTGGAAACTTGCTACCACTTCCAGGAGCAGATCACTTTCCATATATACTTAGGGATTTCACATTACTTTGTATCTTCGCCTACAGTCACTAAGCACTGTCCACTAATATGCACAGACCCCAAACCATACATAAGAACACAGGGTATTACTTCAAAGCCTGAGGGAAACCACAAGCTGTACAGACATTTTCAAAGTTGCCAGTGGTATGTAACTAGGATTGCCTTCATAATTCAGTGCCTCTGCGTCAAAAATATGCAATTCAGCCTTTGTACAAACTCCTAATCTAATTGTTTTTAAAGAAAATGGGTGTTAAAAAAAATGGGTGTTCATTTTTATCATTATCCACTTAATCTTTGTTGGCTTTTAGTTCAAAACAGTTCTTTGGGCTGGAAGTCCAAGATTGAGGTGCCACATGGTTGAGTGAGGACCCTACTCCAGGTTGCAGACTTTTCCTTGTATCCTCACATGGTGGAAGAGACTTCCACCTCAAAGAGTCTAAATTTCTTGCACAAGAATATACAACTAGTCAGCGCTAGAGTCCACATTAGAATGGGAAGCCTATATGACACCAAATTCCAAATATTTTATCTTATTTAATGCTGTGTGTTTATTTCATGAGTAGTTTGTATTTCTTTGTATTATTGTAGATCATCACTATTTTTAAAACCAATCACTCATTCTTTGTTCATTTACCATTTATTGAAAGCTTTCTGGTGGTATGCCAGTAAATGTTTAATAATCTGCTCTCTGAGGAAAAGCCTTCTTCTTGACTAATTCTATGTTATAAATATTCCCACCATGCCTGATGTCAAGCTACCAAGACAACACCAGTCTGTACAATTCCTGAAAATCTAACAATCAGATCTCTCACACCAGTATGAGACTCAGCACACATGATCACTTCCCATATGCCAATATATTCCATATACCACTTTGTTTGGCATTACAAGAAAAATAATAATAAAGTGATTTCTGCCTGTGGATAATACAGGATCTAGTAAAGAAAACTATAATCAACAACACAAATGTTAACTTTTGGAATAATAGAACATTTTAATATCTATTATCTTCTTGACTTTCTCATCTTTTAGATGACTATGTATAATAATACTGTTTCCAGTTGAAAGTTATTTTAATTCCTCTCAAAATCATAATATAGCTAATTAAAATTTGCCCTAGAGTTTAGCCAGAAAAAAACTGTAAATCAAATCTACTTCAAAGCCTTTTATTCATTTCATTCCAGTGAACAAAAATTCCTTAATGTTATTTCACCTTGGATATCCTCCTTAGTGTGACTTTTACTAGCTCTATAATGAATTAGAACAGAAGTAAATAGTAGTAACTACCCATGTTACATGTGATAATTACTATAATCACACCATCATCATTCTCTGTATTGATGTATTTTTCCTACAACACATCAAGAAAATTATTTACTTCTAAGATGATGAATGACTTACAACAACAATTCCGACGGGTATTATGATGACAGGTAATAGGGTAAACACAATTTTTTCCTTGAAATAGAAACACCACGTGTTCTGTATATTGGCATACATAGATTTTGTGCTTAGAGACACTCTAAATTTTGCAGACATTGAATGAAAGCTCTGATTAGGTAAGCCTAATGACATTGACAAAAGGAGATGCTTTAAACATGGTTTCTCCCTGAAACACACTATGTTCTTCATAATTTTAAAAAAATGGTCCTTTTTATGTGAGAAAGCCAGTTTCATGAGCCAAAAACATCGATGGCTTAAAGAAAGCCTCATGACAAATTACTATTTTTAAATATGTTATTTTTTAAGATTTGATTGATTGAGAGGGACAGAGACAGAATGTGTGTGAGGGGGGAGAGAAGCAGAGGAAGAGAGAAAGAATCTTCAGTAGACCCCCACTGAGTGCAGAGAACGACATGGGGCTCGATCCCCAGACCCTGAGATCATGACCTGAGCCAAAAACAAGAGTCAGTCCCTCAACTGACTGAACCACCCAGGTGCCACTAGATATGTCATTTTAAGTACTTGAACCAAATTGTTCTCTTGTGTGGGTAGTAAGCTGAAGAATGAAAGGATTTTTATAAAATCTTTCATGTGAAAATTGTTATTCATTATTATAGTGCCAACAGCTCAACACTGAATCTGACACTGTAATATGAGACAAAGTTTCTACAGAAAGATGTAACTTATGTATTTATATAAAATCATCTTCCCATCCACAATACCAAAGCCCTCTTCAGGAGTAACATATTTATTATCAGGCTGTTAGAAATACATATGCACACCAATTTCTATAGGCTGAACAACTGGTCATAAACATATGTGTATTGCTGGTTTTGAGAAATTACACAAATTCTGCTTCCCTCTATGTTTATTTAAAAGCATTACGGCAATCAGAATAGATTTTGATGCCATTTTTGTCTCAAGTATAGTTATTAGAAATCCAACTGTCATACTGGAGTCCACAAAATTTTCAGTATTATAAATCAACCTGAATTTTTAAATGGTAATCATTTAGGTGAGTAGTAGGACAGTTATGACCAGAAAATGGATGCAATCTTGATGACTTTCAACAAACATGTCTTGAGCTATTTACTCTGTTTTAAATCACACTAAGTGGATGTTTAAATACAAGGAATAAGACTTAGCTTTGTCCTAGACAGAGCCTTATACAATATAGAAAAATAAGCAAGTATTTAAAAGAAAACATGATGATGATTCAGGAAATGTAGCTACAAGCTGGAATAAAAACACAGAGGAGAGAGTAAGGTAACGAAAAGGCATGACTTCTGAAACTTGAAACATAATAGGATTTCTATCAGAGAAGAGAGGAATGGTCATTCAATACAAAAACAAAAGGTCAGCAAATATTTTTCCTACTATTAAAGGCTCTGGATTTCAGCTTTGGGGCATGGATTTATAATTGGGCATTACTCTGATGGGTCAAATTTTTTCAATCTTCCTCTTATGTCATTTCATATGGGTTGAATTTTTTGGATAATTTACTCAGTAGCATTAAAACTAGAAGCTTCTCTTCTAGTGACCTCTTATTTACTTTCACACATGTGGGAAAAAGGTATCCTCCATAGGAAAATACATTAGGTCTGTCCATACCAACAATAGGTGGTAGGAATTATGAGCAAGCATCACATTTTGTTGAATATGGGTTTAATTTTGAAGTATTTAACTCATGTTGTTATTCTTATGCTATCTAACAACTATAAAAGCATTAAGGATATTTCAAGAACATATATGATGAGCATAATTATTATGGAAATGAAAGTTGAGATAATTAAATTGGAAAGTAGTCAAATTGACAAATATTTTACATGTGAATCCGATAAATCATCTATGAGTGGCAGTAATTCAGATGGTCTGACAGTGGTGACACATACACAGGCTAACTATGTGTCTTGGTTTGGACAGGTCCAATTTACATGTGTTGCCTTAATGTCTGATTTGACATTTGTTCCAGAATTTTTAAACAGTGCTATTTATTAAATAGTTTGAATTCAAATGAGCTGGTTTAGGATTGGGAGTTCTCCATTTTGTACTGTGAGTTTCTGCTGTGTTCTCTCTTGGTGCATGAGAGATTTAGGTTCACGGAATAGAGTTCTTGCTTCAACTGGTGGTTAATTTTACAGACAAACATCAATTTGTACTTCTTTTCCCAAAGCTTTTCAAATGCAATATAACTTAAGCTTAATGCTTTAAATAAGGCATAGTTACTAGGTTCTTGCTGATAAAATGAAGCACACTGGGAGATGCTTCAAATCTCTTGTGGAGTGCGGAGAAGAATTTGATGCTGTCCTCTGAGGACTCACTTGGTGCACCATCTACTTTCCTCATGGCCATAGACAGTTCTATGGTCTCGAGAAGTTCAAGCCACTAAGATGTTAGTCAGGAAGGCCATGGGCAAATACTGGACATGCACATGTAAAATTTGAGTGGAGAATAGAAGCCAAGAAGCCCTGCCTTAGCAAGTGAGAGAGTATTCTGATGTCTCTTTCCACAACGGTTGTTTCCTTGTTTTGTGGAATAAAATTATAACTTACTTTGTTAGTGTTACATTAGCAACTTTCTTGAGAAGCAGAAATCTTATCTTTAAATCTTCATTAAATGTGTACCTTTTTTCACTTATTGCCCCTAAAATGGTTTATTGCAAAGTAAAAAATAAAAATCAGATTTCTGCTTCTCAAGAAAGTTGATAATGTAACACTAACAAAATGTCATTATTCACTTCAATCACAGGAATTGTAGCAACATCACTGATCATATTAAAACTGGAGGACTCAAGTCTTTTTCAAAAGCACTTCCATGGCCTCCAAATGTTATAATTTAAGACGACTATACTAGAAAAATAAGGATTTAATACATGTAGCAACAAAAGACATATTTATATAACATTCTATGCAACATGACTTTTTATTTAGATCAAATTACTATTCTTCTAAATTAGCCTTGCTCACTTTTAATTACAACTTTTCATGCGCAAGAATAAAATATAAAATGATAGCTATTAATTTATTGACCTGAATAACAGAAGAACTCTGAATAATTAAATGAGTCTAATTTTATATCAGTATTGCTAGACTCATCACACAGAAAATTAATTCCTATAATGGTTCCATTTTTCTTCTTTCAATTCATAGAATTAAAGTAGGGCTTTAGGGAATCCCTGAGTGGCTCAGTGATTTAGTGCCTGCCTTTGGCCCAGGGTGTGATCCTGGAGTCCCAGAATCGAGTCCCACATCAGGCTCCTTGCATGGAGCCTGCTTCTCCCTCTGCCTGTTAGTCTCTCTCTCTCTCTCTCTCTCTCTCTCTCTCTCTCTCTCTCTCTCTTTCTGTGTCTCTCATGAATAAATAATTTAAAAAAATAATAAAATCTTTTTCCAAAAATAAAATAAAGTAGAGCTTTAGGGGCACCTGGGCAGCTCAGTGATTGAGTGTCAGCCTTCAGCTTAGGTTGTGATCTGTGGGTCCTGGGATCGAGTCCCTCATTGGGCTCCCCACAGGGAGCCTGCTTCTCCCTCTGCCTATGTCTCTGCCTCTCTGTGTGTCTCTCATGAATAAATAGAATCTTTTAAAAAATAGAGCTTTAAAAAGTTTGTTATGTTTGTAGTAGGATTTTCTAGAGAAATAGAACCAAAAAGAATACATACACAGAGAGATCTATCTTAAAAAACTGATTCACAACTAGGAGTGAGTTTAGCATATGTAAAAAAAAAGTACATTCTTAATTAAATATATTATGGTCTACAAAGATAGTCAATAGAAGATATTAATAATTTCAAATGTATTAGCCACAAAATGCAACTTTGAAAATTATATATTTTTGAAGATTTCATATTTTTATGAAACGTAATTTATTTAAGATTTTATTT
Source organism: Nyctereutes procyonoides (assembly GCF_905146905.1). Taxonomy (NCBI): domain Eukaryota; kingdom Metazoa; phylum Chordata; class Mammalia; order Carnivora; family Canidae; genus Nyctereutes; species Nyctereutes procyonoides. The sequence continues at coordinate 4,328,763 of NW_026575030.1, read as the reverse complement.
ATTTATTTGAGAGAGCAAGAAAGATCACAGAAACAGGGGAAGAAGAAGCAGACTTGCCCCTGAACAGAGGGCCAGATGTGGGGCTCAATCCCAGAACCCTGAGATCATGACCTGAGCTGAAGGCACATGCTTAACTGACTGAGCCACCCAGGTGCCCTTGAAAAAATAAGTTAAATAAGACCATAGTGCGAATGAATATACATTCTTCAGAAACATACTAGCAATATGGTATGAAACAGATATAAATAAGAATTTGATTAAAGTTTGAAAATGGGAGCTCTGAGGAGCTCAGTCAGTTAAGCATCTGCATTTTATTTTTAGAAAGAATTTTATTTATGAAAATAGTTTTTGAATATAATTATCAGATAGATCTACAAAATCAATAAATCCATTGTATTAGTCAATAAATATTCTAAAAATTATGGAATTTAATTGTTTTAATAACCTTTTTACTTTTACAAATGACTCTATTTGGTTGATGAATGATATGGCTACATACTATGTGAAGAATTCTCCCTCCAACCTAAAAATCATTAGTGTCAGACCATGCCAAATGACAAAATAAGTTTTAAAAGAAGAAAAATGTCCAAGTTTTTCCTCCAGGACTGTTAGTTATGTCCAATGTCTTATTAGCATGCTGATAATTCAGGAAAAGTTTAGAAATCAATTTCAGAATAATAAGCACAAGGACTGAATTGTTGCTTGAACTTTTGCTAATCATAAATATATTTTTATTGGTATTCTAAGTAATAGTTCCTAATTTCTATGAAAAGATGTTATCTGTCAGGTACTTCAAGTGTTTTACCTACCTTTACTCTAGCAGCCCAATAAAGTATATGCTACCTTAAAAAAAAAAAAAAGATTTATTTGAGAGAGAGAGCCAGTGGGGGGGGGGAGGGGCAGAGGGAGAGGAGAGGATCTCAAGCAGACTTCCTGCTGAGCAGGGAGCCCTAACCAGGGCTTGATCTTTTGACCCCAAGATTATATCCTGAGCTGAAATCAAGAATCTGATGCTTAACTGACTGTGCCACCCAGGATCCAAGTAAATACTACTTTTATCCACTATTAGAAATAAAGAAAATAAGAGGCTGGCAGCAATCCCATGGTCACAAGCCTGGGAAGTTGTGATGCAGCCCAGATGTGCATTCTCTCTAATGGTCCTTCAAAATAATGCAACAGAGTGATGAGCACTGAATGCATAGAGTCTTTTGCCAAAGATAAACTTATCAATGTTATAAGGATACAAGATGGTGAACACTTTGTAAATCCTTAAGCAGGAGAAAAATGTGCATAGCTTTAAAACATCATGGGACCAGCAGGCTTAACCTGCTCTTTATCACTTTGAAAGAACTTTAAACTTAATTTGCCTTCTGAGAACAAGCTGTGTCTCTGAGTGCAAATGTCTCTATAATATACTGTTCAGTTTTAAGGCATGATTTCATGTGGGATGGAAAGGATTTTGGGGTGGTTTTTCTTCTGCTACTTAGACTCATCTGACCTGGAAAGCTAACAAAATCTCCATGTGGTGAAAAGCAAGCTCATGACCAACATTCTATGTGAGAATGTTAAATCCCGACTGGACCACCTCCCATCGGGCAAAAAGTAATATTTCATTCCCTCAAACCTCAAGAAGTCACTGACTACTGGGCACAAAAGATAATCAGTGTATACTTATTCAATATTTTAAAAACTCACAACATTATTTGATAAGAATTTTTGCCCAAGTTTAGCATGTAGAACATCCTCTGGCAAAGCCATCAGAATGTTTTAGATTTGTACTTATCCCACTTCTACAAGGTACTCCTGATTAAACTTAGATTGCATTCTTATTAGCACTCATACAATTTAGTCCTTTGTAAAAATGTACGTTTCTATTTGCACTCTTCTTTTCTGAAGTCTTATCTCCTCTCTAGCAGCATTTACTCAATATTCCCTGAGCACTCTATGAGCAATAATAGTACACAGAGTGGGATTTGCCAAGCATGAATATTCCATAAGGATAGCAAGGATTCTGTAGTTCACTGACTCCATTGTCTTTGAAGGCAAATTTCAACATTAACACTGAGTTCTGTTCTTCCTTTGCAGAGCTGAGCAATAGTAGTAACCACATACTTTGAAGGTAATTTATATTCAGTGAAGAATTATTATTCACATAGGCTCAAAATTTCCTTACTCATTTGCATTTGTTCCTTCCCTAGACTCTCAAAGCATGTTGAAAGAAGGAGCCAGCCTATCCTTCAGGTTATATCAGCTAGAAGGATGTCAACAAGATACAGAGAAAATTAATTCATGGATGACTTTAAAAATAAGGCAATGGACTATAAGGTTGGACTTGGATACAGTTGAACATAAGGATCAGATTTTATTTGCCTTTGTATCCCAGTATGTAACACAACACCTGGTATGTAACATTTGTCTGATAAGTAAACATCTGTCAAAAGAGGAAAACATGGGTGGTCTAACTGTGGCCATTAGACCAAATATAGCCTTTTCTTATTTTGTGCAGTCCCTGAACATGTTCATGTACTGATATAATGTCTATGGCTACTTTCATGCTACAAGGCTTCTTGTCCTCAAAACAGATTGCTCTCTGGCTCTTTATAAAAATGTTTTCTAATGTCTGTGTAGGACGGTGCTTGAAAAAATGAAAAAAAAATCACTAGTCATGAGTAAAATTTTTTGTAGTTATAATGAAAGCACATACAAAATTTAGTCTTTTACTTTTTATTTACTATATCATATACCTATTTTCCATGATGAGGCCAAGTTAGTTGCATAGATATGTTATATATCTCTCTAAATATATGTTATATAGCCATCTCTCCCTAGCTACAGTTTCATGGTTGGGGGATAAGGAGACTCCCACATAAACTACAAGGTACTTTCATATCTGGCTCTCTCTAGTTCTGTCTCCCTTCCACAGCTGTACAATGTAGCTTTCAACATTAAAAACATGCTCACTTACTTAATTCTAATATATCTGAGTGCAGCAGAGAGACTAGACACTAAATTCTCCTCTTATAGTCAAAACTAGAAGACTCTGGGTCTTTGATGAACACTCACCATATAGTTCCTACTAGTAGGTTTAGATATTCATGTTTTTATACTCAAAAGTAATAAATATGGGCGGCCCAGGTGGCTCAGCGGTTTAGCTCTGCCTTCAGACCAGGGTGTGATCCTGGAGACCCGGATCGAGTCCCACATCGGGCTCCCTGCATGGAGTCTGCTTCTCCCTCTGCCTGTGTCTCTGCTTCTCCTCTCTCTGTGTCTCTCATGAATAAATACATAAAATCTTTTTAAAAAGTAATAAAATAAATAAAATAAAATAAAATAAAATAAAATAAAATAAAATAAAATAAAAAAAAAGCAGTTGCCACCTCTGCTAAAAGGAAATGACATCTCATTTTCTTCCCTGGTGTTCTTTTTCAAAACAGCCAAATTATGCCCACTTTAGAAATAGAATATGATAGAAAATTACAATGTATTTAGCTTTTTCTGCTTTTTACACTTGTAATCTGCTCACTGGAATGTTTATATAAAATAGAATATTAATTTTATATTCATATATTCATTCATTCCCCTGTAAAAAAAAAAAAGCTAAATGCCTAATAGGTGTCTACAATTAGGCTATGCATTGGAGACAGAAACACAAGTGAGATAGTTATAATACAGACGAAGTGCTTGGTGATGAGTTAAACTCTAAATCCTGAAGATAAGTCACAAAAACTAGTATCATATTTATACTAAAACTTAGTGTTGTACAAGCCTACAAATGCTGAGTTTTCATTTAAATGTAATACTGGTTCTGACCTGATCAGCTATATATTACGAACTCCAATTCTGTTCAAGTTTAGGGATATGTAGAGTCTCAGAAGGCCAGAACCATGAGTTTACTATTCTACTTGGGCTGCTAAAGCAAAAATAACTCCCCCATACTCCACTTGCCCCCAAGTTTAAAAATATATTACTGAATGAACAGAATGCAATACTGATGTGAGTGAGGGCAGCTGAATTCCACTGCTTCTCCAGTATATTAGTCTGTTCAAGTCCACTGGAATAAGCACATGTTCTTGGCCTCACAAAGCTTGTATTTCTAGGAATTGCAGCACACTAAGAATGCCAGTGTCCCTGGTATCCGTACAGATTCCAAATGAATTTCCCTCATCAGGTGATAAGGTGATAAAAATTTTGTGTAAGGACTGTCTTACACAAGTTTAGTCCTGGCATTCCAAAAGACATCTGCCTTTCTATCTTTGATAAATGTGAAGAAGCCATGGGGTCCTTCTACCTTTGCTTAGAAGCAAGGAAGTGTTAACTGACAGCATTTTGCATTTAAGGAAGAGTCTTGCATTATATCTCTTATAGCACTTGTGGGCAGCATCATAAGCAAAAAAAAAAAAAATGATGGAGAAGAAAACGTATACAGGAATATAATAGCTCATATCCCTTTTGGCTGAGATACTGTGGGTGGAAGGGGTGGAAGGACGGGGATATAGAGAAGCTGCACTTGGTGAGGCGGTTAAGTGGGGGCTCATGAAAGACAGACCTTTGTCCTATCTCAAACAGCAGGACATCCACCTTCTTAACTTTGTACTGGTTTCTCTCGTCTGTGGAGCCTACTTATAAGTCTACATCCAACAGGGCAAAATATGTCACAGCATTCAGACACATTATTCAGCCTGTGTTTTCTCTTGACTACTATGTCATGAAATATATTCTTATAAATTTGGAGGAAGTCTCTACGTCAGGGGAGTCCAGACCCCCTCTATAGCATCCTTTGTCCGCCCTGAGCTGCTGTTCCTTTTCATTCTTCTGATTGTAGCTGGGATGACAAATGCTGCCAATAAGATGATCAGTCCCTACTCAGTTATACTTTTGAGTCTGTCAGAGCTGTTTTGACCCTTCTGCTAGCTTTACATTTATCCATGTGCTTCTTGTGCTTCTTCAGTGAGAGGGAAGTAAAGAAGTTTAGAATTTCACTTCCATGTGCTGCCTGAGTTCCACAGACCAGCTCTGAAAGAGCTAGCTATGGATGCAAAGAATATAGAGAATCAAAATTCAGTTTAACATGCTCTGGGTTGGCCAAACACAATGAGAATCTCAAAGTTGGTACCCTAAGTTTAAAATAACCAAACTGAAAGATTGAACTGTAGAATTTTATGTAATTGCTCCTTGGGATGTTTGCAGATGATACACACTTATGCTCATTCCCCCGGATTACTTCTCTTACCTATATTTAAACTCATTAATAATAACAACTATGATTTATCAAGTACTTATAATGTTAAGGATATTCTTCTAAGGGCTTTACATGTATTAACTCAGTCCTCAGAGGAAGATCCTTTTATCGTTCCCATTCTACTTTTTATGGTGTGCAATCTGCAGAGAGATTAAGTAAACTGTTCAAGGTCACACAGCTAGTAAGTAGCAGCGCTGAGTAAATCCAGGTAGTGTGGTTCTGGAGAGCCCAAGCTTTTAATGACTAAGCTCCTTTGTTAGCCCCTGGGCTCATTATGCAGCAAGAATCTTCATTACTGTGTCATTATTTCATTGAGAAAGAGATGTTTTCACAGTGTTGCTGGAACACACATAGCAAAAATCTTACCATTGTCTACATTTTTGTAAAGTACATGACACTATTGAGCATCCAAATGCCAAGGAGTCCATACTGAGTTAAAAATGCCCTGTATCTCTCTTGTGCTTTTATTGTATCAGTTAAAGATGGATTTGCACTACATTTGGGCAGCAGAATAAAATATATGCATAAAAGAAACAGGGAAGGGATCCCTGGGTGGCTCAACGGTTTGGCACCTGCCTTTGGCCCAGGGCGCGATCCTGGAGTCCCAGGATCGAGTCCCACGTCAGACTCCCGGCATGGAGCCTGCTTCTCCCTCCTCCTGTTCTCTGCCTCTCTCTCTCTCTCTGTCTATCATAAATAAATAAATAAATCTTTAAAAAAAAGAGAAAGAAACAGGGAGCCATGAGTTATTTAGCTAAAGAATGTGGGTGAGGTGAGATGTGAGAAGATAACTAAAGATGGAGAAATGCTATGTGTTGACTTATATTGTCTGAATCCTTCCAGGGACACTGCCTCTCTCTTTTACCATCAAATCATGTGATAATCACCCCATACAATCATGTTATAAAATTTGGTTTATTTTTCACTGATGCTTTCATGACATTAACACGTATGCCCCGATTTGTCAACTAACATATTATAATACATTATGATATCTCAAACAAAATCAAATTTTCCATGGGAAACTCCATTTACCTTGATACTGTCAGTAATACATCACTCAGTATAGCATCTGATCTAAAGAGAAAGCAAAAACAAGCAGCCCCATGTTCTTTCCAGAGTGCCTAGCAGTTAATCATATTCTGATGCAAATCTACTGGAGAATTTTTAAATGCCAAGTCAAGCATGACTGGACATCAAAGATTATAAACCTTTGGGGGAAATCCATATTAACATGGAAGAGTGGAGCCACTCATATTATTTTAGCATTCTAGAACACTCATCTGACTTAAAGATTTTTTTTTCTTTGAAAGGAAAGATGAATGGGCATATATCACTTTGGGCAGAATTCTCCAGAAACTATAATCTACAAGTATTGCATTTATCTGAAACTCTGTATTTTATTTAAAGGTCGTGGCTGTATAATTCTGACTTTAGCAAGCAGAAATATTTTTCAAAAATGTGGCCTAATTTTATTGTTCATCTTTAAATATTCATTTCATATTTGATGGGATAGAAATCTGAAATTCAAATTACTGCCTTTCCCTTTATTCTTAGCAAAATCATCTAAGAGTGAGAGTTGCAGTTCATTTATAACAAAACAGAAATAAAATAAACTTCATAATTCAACAAGAGCTAATTAAAATTATTTGAAAGCCTAAACTTGTAGGTGAGTAAACTGTAAATTCTAGTTGCATATCTCAGATTCTTTACGAGTGACTTTAAGGAAATTATTCACCTACTAAGTCATTGAATCAGAAAACTGAAAGGGACCTCCTACATAAACCCTCCTGTTACTGATGCGGTCTGGAAAGTTTCCTCAGCAAGAACAAGGGCACTTTCCAAAAAGTTACAAAGTTAGGAATAAAATTAGAGTCTACTGTCTCCAAGTCCTTTGCACTAAGAAACACTTGGCCAAGCCACAATAGATATTGAGTAAATCTTTCTAGATCTCATGTCCAAGATCTAGCCAAGGTACCTTGTCTCAAACCCAGGATCAGAGTTGCAGGTGACAGTGGGTCACTGCAGGGTCCTTGATTTTTAGTAAGACAGTATTCACACAAATCTCCCTTTCCAGAGTATCTAAGCAGAGGTCAGTGAAAAAAATATAATTATTTAAATAAATAAACAAACAAATAAATAAATAAATAACAACAAAATAATAAAATAAAATAAAATAATAAAATAAAATAAAATAAAATAAAATAAAATACAGTATCATGATTTTCTCCAGAGAACACATGTAGATGTTAATATTAAGCACATTTGATTTGAAACCTCTTAGCATAAATGTCCATCTCCTGAAGATAGTGGTCAGGCAAGAAACATGGCATAACCTACTCATGTCCTTCTCCTTTTTCTTCACTCCTGTATCAGTTACCTAGAGTTGCTGTAACAAAGTACCACTAACTGAGTGACCTAAAAGAGAAACTTACTCTCTCATGGTTCTAGAAATTTGAAGCCAAGATATTGGTAGGTCATGTTTTCCTGAAGGCTCTGAGGGAGAAATCTGTTCCATGCTCTTTCCCAGCTACCTCTAGTGGTCACTGGCAGCCCTGGGTGTTGCTTGGCTTTTGGCTGTACTGCTTCCATTTTTCCATTTGCACATGGACTCCTTCCCTGTGGATATGTGTACTTAGGTGTCTCTAAGTTTTTCTCTCCGTATAAGGATACTAATCATTAGATTTAGGGTCCACCCTAATCCAATGTAATCTCATTTTTGCTTAATTGCCTCGGGAAAGTTCCTGTTTCCAAATAGAGAGGCATTTATAGTACTGGAGATTAGGACTTCAGCATATCTTTGCTGGGGGCCAAACTTAATCTGCCAGAGCTCCTAATATATGACTTTTACTTTTCATAAATGGAACACTGCTATAGGAGACAGTGGATGGGCTCTTGGATAACTGGTTTTTGAACCAATCATCAATGTTTAGCCAACTCATAAAAAAGAAAAATAGAATATCCGGATCTGATACCAAACCCAATTTGGACCGGGAATTTTTAAAACTCAGAAATGAGGCACCATCCCTAATATGTCAAACCATGGCAGAGAGCAGACACTAGTTTCAGTTAAGTGGGTCTTTCCATCACCCTTAGTACGATTCATTGGGTCATTCACTGCTAAATTTTGTGTTTTACATATTTCTTTACTAGAGAGTTTTGAACTATCCATAATCTCTTATATCTGTTTATCTGAAAGGGACACTGAGACCCTCCAGCTACACACATTCCCTGGTCAGAGGCATTTCAAGAGGTCTGACACAAATCACTGTCCATATTCTAGAAGGCTTAATAATTTCACTCAATATCAGGTTTAAAAAAACAAGGTATACATGACAAGCTATGGGATACATCTGGAGATTGATGTTCAATACATCCTTTATTCTTGTTGTAAAAGTCTGCTTATCTTTTCCACTTTTTGTGAGTGATTTTTGAATGCCATCATGTATGGGTATATGTATGAATATGATAGACTGTAATTTCTTTAGGGGAAGAAACCTGATACATCTTGGTAAACTTTAGCAATGATATAACATCTTGCACATAACATAGCTTTAAATAATATTTACAGAGTAAATAAATGTATGAGTTTTTAAGCCCAAACTGATTACACATGAATCAAATTGTACTTGAATTTCATAAAACACCAACAAGCTGAACAAACTTTTCACATGCTAATACATCTGATCAAGGCATTACTTAATGAGTTGGTCTCACATTATCATGCACAAAAAAATTTATCAAATTTAGTAACATGCTATTTGGTAAAAATAATATGTTGAATAATAATTATACCTTTCTTCTCACAATGGGTTATTCTTAAACTATGTTTAAAGAAACAATTATTTTTAGTTTATGACTTTAAATTATAGAGAAAAGAAAAAACATTGAAAATAATGTGTATATAGGTCTGGCAAGCTGATTTGAGTAAGTGTACAAAACTCCAATAATAGCAACTAATAACTTATGTGGCCATAGTGTAAGTTATCAAATTAAATTATGACCAGTTAGGAAAAAGTGCACTGAAATGTTTCGATTTAAAACATTTGGGGGGAAATGCCAATTTCTGGTCAACGTTAAGTTTAAAGCTGACAGAAATCCTTTAAGAAAAAAAACAAAAAACAAAACAAAACAAAAAAACACTAGTGCCTATTAATGACCACAGGGAAATAAAGAAAGATCTTGGAAATACAAATAGAATTGTGTATATTACAAATTTTCTGATAAAATTTTTATTATATCTTTGGATCTTAACAGGTGTAAGTCTGGGCCTATGAAGAATTACCAGGAAACTGAAATTATACATTAACCTTCCTGGTTTGGAGACCTGGTACCAACTCCATGGGCCCTTCGGATCCCTGAAAGGTCCAGGTTTACAATCTTCCCATAAGCAGAGTCTTGTTTCCCAAGTTTTTCCACAAAGAGTTTGAGGTAAAAACAATGTTTATATACTTGATTTTATCTTTGTTTCTGTTGTTGTTTGCTCTTTTTGTTCGGTTTGCTTTTGTTTTTATTTTCTCTTAACTTGGTTTGACCTCTTAGGCTGAATAACCCTTTGTACTTAAGTCTTTAAAACCTTTACCTTTGGAGGACATCATTCTGTTTGCAAAATACAAATGGAATTAAGCTATCATGAGACAGCTTGTATGCCTTTCTTCTCTATTATAATTATAATTAATTACTACATTCTCATCTACTCATTCCTACTATTCTTCTTCATAGAGTCTCCTGCACCACACACATCCCACACCACTCACATCCATGTACAAACACACTCTATAATTTTAAACAGAAATATTTGCTTATTTCCCACATACCCTTATCACTAAGCACAATACCATAACAAGTGTTGAATTACACTTGGGTTCCTTTCTCCTTTTGTAGGCTATGGGAACAATAGATTGGAGGTATTTACTACAAGATGGTTCGCTTTCAGGGCATCAGTGATAAGCAATTTATGTGAACATTATTTTTCCCTTCTCTGTTCAGTTTTATCTTCTTCTCTTTTGTAAATCATTCTTTCCCCTGCCCTAAAAAAATATATGACCCCCTTTCTTTCTGATCTTGTTCCATAAATTTTTAGAGGAACTTATTACATATCTAAATTTTAACAAGAGATAGATCCCAAAAGTCAGGAAGAAAATAAGGATTTCTAAGACTCCAGACAAAATCTTTGAGTTATCAGATGATTAATTTTTGACTAGTTCAATGAATTTAAATACTAAGAATGTTTGCTAAAAATTGCTCATTTTTAGAATTTCAAAGACCTATAAATAACACTGAATCACACAATATCCAATTATTCCTTCAAAGGAAGTATGCTCCCTATATCATCACACCTTTGTGAAGCCCACATAAACATATAGTATTATGTCTTTAAACTTAGTATTTGGGACTGCAGAATTTGACTGGAAGCTCTATGTTTCTGACTAAGAAATTTTAACAAGATTCTCTCCTTAACAGAATTATGTCCCGCTCTCAGCAGAGTCAGAAATAATGGAATTGCTCATTAAAAATAATGAGATGCCTTTGTAATGAGTCTTGATCTATAGCTTCTGTCTGTGAAACATCTTTTCAATGAAAAAAAAAATAATTAGATCCTATGGAGGTCTCACCTTGGAATATACAAGGTAACCTCAAAACCACACTTAATTATGTCAACTGCATACTTTAAGAAAAATCTTACCAAAAAGCAGATTGACTAGGAAAGGTAGCTTCTTTTGACGAAACAATGGACCTCAGGGAGAAATAAAACAACCAAGAGGACACTGTCACTATTTTGCTCCCATGAACCATCATAACACTTTTTTCCTAAAGAATTTACTCTGACAGAAAATGGAGCACTAGTCAATGAAGGGTTAATCTCATTTCTCAACCCATCAGACACTTGCACTCTTCAAACTTCTAAATGCACTTTTCTTGCTTTAACTGCTTCTTTCATGCTGTGAAAATGGAACATAATTTTTTTTACTGAAGCCATACAGAAGTTTAGCAGGCAATTTCTTTAAACACTACACATTTTTTTCAAGGGCTAGTGCAGTATAGCAGTAACTAACTTTCCTATTATTTCTAAAGGTACTGGTTGCCTATGCCATTCAACATCTTGTTCTTTGTTTGAAGCCTCCATTTCCAAAGCCATTAATGGCAAGTAATATCACTTTGTGAATAATAACCAGCACAATAATGGTTACTATATAAGTACTGATTATGTTCTATTCATGTTATATGCTTACCATACATTCTCTTATTCAGTCTTTACAAAAACCCTATGAGGTAGGTATTTTTTTCTTTAAGATTTTATTTATTTATTCATGAAACAGAGACAGAGAGAGAGAGAGAGAGAGAGAGAGAGAGGCAGAGGCATAGGTAGAGGGAGTAGGCTCCCCGTGGGAAGCCCAAAGTGGGACTCAATCCCAGGACCTGAGCCAAAGGCAGGTGCTCAACCATTGAGCCACCCAGGCATCCCGAGGTAGGTATTATTATTCCTGCTTTGTGTATGTGGCACTAGAGATCCAAGAGTATTAATCACTTATCTAACATCTAACATCAAGTTTGTGACTAGAGGATGGCTCAGAGAGCGGGGAAGTTGGGGAAAAAGGAACCAAAATTAACATTAATTTTTTAATTCCACATCCACTCCTTAGAAAATAGGACTCACACTATTATCCCCTCCCCTTAAGATGTTTTCACTTATGAACTGGTTCAAAGTCTCACCCAATCACTGCAGTCCATAAGCCTTTCCCCTTCTAACTACGTCTGACTTTAGTAGGATTGGCCAAGCAAATTCAGGGCCTCCATAACCCAGTTCCTGGCAATTCAGTACTGCTATAGCATCCACAACTTTTCAAGAGAAAAATTCATTTTCTTATGAATCCTGATTTTTTAAATATTGGTTAAATTTTTCAAAGGCACATGTGCAGGTCAGACCTGGCCCAGAGGCTATCAATATATATAGTCTGCTTTAAATTCTGCTACAACACTTGCAGGCGACGTGATTTCTGAATTGTCCTCTCTACAGTTTGGGCTCCTGGTTCCACAGACTGTTTTCATCACTTTACAGAATTTATCCCTGCTCTTTGCTTCTCTCTTCACTTTTAAGTGATCACAAATCATTCACAGTGGCAGCTACATTCCAAATCTTAGCACTGAATATTCAAGACAATAAAAGGAGTCAAATGTTATATAACTAGGTGAGTCATTTAACCACATGTGGCTCATCTGTAATCTAGTTAGGCTGCTTACCTACCTGGGGACCCAAGTGGGCACATGAACATTTAAAATTTTTAATCAAACACAGTTTATTTGTATGTAGAAAAGTGGTAAGTCTTTGTTGGAATGACAGTTGGGATGGTAAGGGCAGGTTAAAAATGGACCAGATCAGAATCATTTATTTATTTTTTAATTCCCTAAAAATATTTGAGAGATAAATATTGATTATTCCACAGTGAGACTGAACAACAGTGAGAAGAGGTACTATGTCACCACTAATAACATCAACCAGACTATGGGAAATAGACTTGGAAGTCTATAGATTCCTCCAGGAGATTTAGCATCTTTCTAGCTGACTATTTTATGATAGAAAAAGTAACTATTCACTACACAGAGAAGCTGGTATACAGGCATCCCCACAGAGAATGTTCTTTTAAATCACAAGCACTTTATTTAGTCCACAGAGGTCTGAAGACTGGCTAAACCCTACACACAAACTCAAAACTCCCTACTGACCAATGACAGAGAATCCCCTTGGCTTCAGGCCCTACTAAGCTGTATTTGGCTTTAAGGTTAGGATAGAGATAAAGAAAGGCTCTGTCTTATTGAAGCATTGTTGACAATCTGTTGTCAGCAGAAGTCCCCTTTGGAGTATAGGACAGATGCGAGGAAACAATGTTAAAACAAAATGACCTTTCATAGGGCCAGTGAACTTGTTTCTCTTTTTACCCTTTCCTTCCCTGATTCACACCCCTGCTATTAGGAAGTATATTAGTTTCCAGGGCTTCTGTGACAGATTACCACAAACTGGTTGACTTAAAAACAATAGAAAGGTATTGCCACAATTGGGAAGAGCAGAAGTCCTAAATCAAGGTGTCCACAGGGCCAACTTCTGCCAGAGGCTCTATGGAGATTCTGGTCTTTGCCTCTTCCAGCTTTTGGTGCCAGTCATTCTTTGGCTTTGACTGTATCACTCTAGTCTCTGCCTCTATCTTCACATGGCCTTCTCTTCTGTGGCTTCTCCTCTTCTGTCTCTTATAAGGGCAATTTGTATTAGATTTAGTATGTACAACATAATCTAGGATGATCTCATCTCACGGTCCCTAAATAAACTACATCTGCAGTCTTTCCAAATAAGGTCATATTCATGGGTTCCAAATGTGGACATATTTTTTGGGAGGTCATCATGCAAGCCATCACAGGTAGAGAATGCACCAACATACACACACACACACACACACACACACACACACACACACACACACACTCTTCTAATGAGAGAGAAGAGAGAAGACACCCAGAGGCAGCAGCCTGAGCTCTAGGCTGGTGACACAGAGGTTTCCTCCCTTGTACTCTGTATTCACAAGATTTCAGAATACAATGGATTTAGGCTGAATCTGGAGATTGTAATTCTCCTTTTCACCCTAATATCTATGAGAAAGTGGGTCCTCCTTAGAATCTCTAAAGAATTAAATTTCTTTCAAATGCTTACTTTGGAAAAATGGATCAGGGCAGAGTATATTTGGGGAAAATGCACTTGGCATTTATAGAACATAAAATCTGACAGGTATCATCAATTAGACATCCACTTTAGCACACCTTCAAATAGGTGTTTGGCAAATAAAAGTCAACCCAACTAAGGAAGCTGAAATATGTGCAGGCCATGTGGTTTAAATGATTAAATGAATCTAATGCACCTGCTACTTAGACAATCTCTGCTCATCAGCTTGGTCTCCAAACACATTCTATGGGACTAATTTAATGCCAACTACTGGGAATAAAGCAAAATCTTATCTTTGCAATGGAAATAACCTTCTCAACTAAGGCAAATAAGGAGTTGGAGAAAGCTCATGGGCTTTAAGAAAATCCCTTTGGGGCAGCCCCAGTGGTGCAGTGGTTTAGCGCCGCTTGCAGCCCAGGGTGTGATCCTGGAGACCTGGGATAGAGTCCCACGTCGGGCTCCCTGCATGGAGCCTGCTTCTCCCTTTGCCTGTGTCTCTGCCTCTCTCTCTCTCTCTCTCTCTCTCTCTCTCTCTCTGTGTGTGTGTGTGTGTGTCTCTTATGAATAAATAAGGCTCTCTTACAATGTGTCTCTAGAAGCTTCATTTGCTTTTTTGCTAACAAACCTGCTTATTTAATGAGGTAGAAATTACATACTTAGTCTGGTCCAGTCTGGAGAAATTGGATGCTTTCTCCATAAAATCACTTATAATCTTAAACCTATGGCTTCCAAGTAATTTCGTATGCATGGGAATCTCTCAGCACTCCCTCTTCCTTTCTACTTTGGAATCCTGAAAGCATTATTGGATGTGTGTCCTTTAGTCTTGTTTCACTTTCCCAGTCTCATCTGGGACTCATCTGTCTACCTGTCTTTCTCATCCTTCACTTTCCTCGACCATGTTTGTTCACAGATGCCCAAATTCTTCCCTAATAGCTATGCTTCCTGGATTGTAAACACCTGTAAGACTAGCAGCACCTCAGATACCACCCCACATTCACTATCTGCATCTTAACTGTAAGCACAGTATGGTATGGATGCACTCTCTAACTCACACCTGCTTATTAAGTTATGATGCTTGCTTTGGTCTGGCCTCATAGCAAGCAAGTTTTCTTGTTCTAAATTCCACTTATTCATCCACTATTTGTGTAGAGCAATGGATTTTAACCCTAGCTGCACATTAAAATCACCTGAGTTGTGGCTGTTGTTGATTTTTTATTATTATTAGAAAAGCCCCACTCCTCAGAAACCTGAATCTAATTTGTCTGGGATTAAGCTCAGGCACAGTCTTTTTTTTTTTATTCATTGTTTAACTGTCAGAAGGAAACTCTAATATACACCATATCAACCACATTTGAAAACACTGTCACAGGATAATAGTTTAAAGTGTGGTTCCTGAGTTAGCAGCATCAGCATCACCCAAACTTGCTGGAAATGCAAATTCTCTGCCTCCATCCCTGGTTTTCTAAACCAGAAATTCTGGAGGTGGGCCCAGCAAGCTGTTTTTACAAGCCTTCCAAGTGACTGTGATGAGATTTAAAGTTTGAGAAACATTGCCATCAAATATCTCTTGCCACTTGCTCAAAGTTCTATGGAAGGCATGAAAACAAATAAAATCTGGTCTTTACCCTGGAATAACAAAAATTTACTTGGAGAAAACACTTGGAACTATAGACAGATGAAAACATGACATATACTTTCTGAGCCCTGTAATTCTAGTCAGAATGTAACTAAACACAAGCAAAGTGCATGTGAATAGAAAAAACAAAAACACAAAAGCAAACACAAAAACAAATTAACCTATTACTCCCAAGTGGAAGGATTTCTGTAGAAAGAGGAAATTTATGCAGGTGACACGACATAAACAATAGAAGGGAAAAGGGCATTTAGGTCTAGGTTGGTTTATTAGGAGATAGGCCAAACAAATAAACAGGTAGTAGTCAGACTACAGAGAAACTTGAATGTCAGTCTAAGTAATTAAGGTGTCTCTAAAAAAATATCAGAAAACTATTTAATGAGTTGCAGTTAGCTCAATAAAGGGAAGGAAGAGGACAGAAATATTCAGGCATTGAAAAGAGCATGTACAAAGGCCCTGAGACAGGAAAAGCCATGGCATCTTCAATAGAATCTCAAATCCGAGATCACGAAGCAGTCATTTAAAATGCAAGGTCAGAGCTCACCTGGGAAGCTGATTTTGTAGAGGACAGACTGATAGGAATTATGACCTTGAAAATGCAATTGAATTCTAAGAGACTCCTGTCCTGATTATAATTAATAGAATTCTCCCAACTCTTAGGGCCTCCTTTATTCCTCATCCATCTAATTTCTTTGTTTAAATGTAAATTAAGGGGATGCTCTGAATAACTAAAAAGTTGAAAGTAGGGAAATTTTTGTGATACAACACAACCTCGAAGGTTGCCACAGTAGTGAAGTGTTGAAAAACAAATTTAATGATGGCTGCATGGCATTCTTCATTTGCAACTATAGTTTCCTTTTAGTATCACATCCTGGGCTCATTCCCAATGCCATAAAAAAGAAAATAAAATGTAGTAGGCACTTGATGCCTTTTTGATCCTTCACAGCCATCTTTGCCCTTCTAAGTAACAGAACTCCAAATTTTCCCTACCCTACAGTCCTGACAGCACATGCTACCTACCAAAACCCTCTTTCTGGATCTCAGGTAATGTATTCTTAGATGATAATTCAAGATTAGAGCTTCGAACTCAGGCCTGGACAATCAGAATGCCATACTTCCTTGCTCATAGGGTCTTATTCTGAATGGCCCTAAAATACTAGATTGTGGAACATGATGAACTTATTCTAATTTTTTTATGAAAAAGAAAAATAACTTGACAGCATTTTTTTAAAAGTGGTGCAAAGAGGCAGAACTTAACCTCCTAGCTATCATAATATCCGATATATAGCAATTAAAATAGAATGATATTGGTTAAGCAATAGTCAAAAAAAATCAATGGAATAGCAAAGAGAATTCAGAAACAGAATCACACATGTGGAATTTATATATGTAAGAATATCCTTGAAAAATCAGTAAGGAAAGCAGAACCAGTTTTAGAAAAATGAAGGATTTTATAAATAATGTTGGAAAATTACAGTAAGAACCCCACAATATAGCAGTCCAAAATTAAATTTTGGATAGTCTAAAATGCTAAACACAAAATCTTATAAAATAGTCTCTTTTAAATTTTTGCTGCCTATTATAATCATCTGGTAACCTTTACAAAAAAAATCCCAGGATCCATTACATTACCAAGTAAGTATCTGTGAGGGTGGGACCCAAACATCAGTAATTTTAAAGCTTCTCTGGTTTCCAATGTATAACAAGTTTGAGAACCACTACTGGTTAATAAAGAAATATCCTCCTGGTCTTTCTAACAGTCAAAGCAAAAAATAGGTTAATAGTAACTGACAAAGTTTCATTAAAAAAAAAAAAAAGGCCACATGGGTCATGGCTGGCTCAGTCAGTAGAGCGTGTGACTCTTAATCTCGAAGTTTTAAGTTCAAGCCTCAGGTTGGATCTGGAAATCACTTAAAAATAAAATCTCAAAAAAAAAAAAGCCAAATGTTCAGGAAATTTACCAGTTTTCCTGGTGTTGAAATATAGGGAGAAATATCATCACTTTAAAACTTCATAAATTAAGGATGCCTGCGTGGGACAGTGGTTAAGCACCTGCCTTTGGCTCAGGGCGTGATCCTGAGGTTGTGGAACTGAGCCCTACATTGGGCTCCCCGCAGAGAGCCTGCTTCTCTCTCTGCCTGTGTCGCTGCCTCTCTGTGTTTCTCGTAAATAAAGTTTTTAAAAAACTTCATAAATTGGGGCACCTGGGTGGCTCAGTGGTTGAGCGTCTGCCTTTGGCTCAGATCATGATCCCGGGGCCTGGGATCGAGTCCTGCATCAAGCTCCCCACAGGGGGCCTGCTTCTCCTGCCTGTGTCTCTGTGTCTCTCATGAATAAATAAAATCTTTTAAAGAAAACTTCATAAATTAATAGCTCATTCTATAAACTTATTACATTGAAATGGCTTTATAAAACTAATACCTTTGCAAGTTGTGCTTTTCCACCCTTAACACTAGTTAAAAGGTTCCTAATTGCTTGGCCATGGACTAGTCAGGACCAGGATGATAGATAGATCCTCTGTAAACAGATCCAATTTATCTTCTATACACAACCTGAGTTATCTATTTGGATGAACAGTGGCTACACCATCATCAAAAACAGTTAATTTCATCAGTGTAGACATACCGGTCTAGTTATCAATTTTCTGTATCATTTAGCACTGGGTATGCCTGAAACCAGAGCCTTAATGCACAGGTTTTGGACTTGAAACATATCGACCATTTCTCCTTCCTAGCCCTGTAGATCATGTAATCCTTTCGCCCTGAGTTTAGACATAACATCTGAATCTTTCTGTTATAAGCTCCAGGCTGTCACTATCAAGAAATTAGAACTGGCATATAAATTGAAATACACTCACAGGAATTTTCTGTTTCATTGTGACACAGGGAAGGAGCCACACTGTAAGGGTTAATCCAGCGGGAAGGGATACTAGAAATATGGGCTGAACCCCTGAAACTGGGGAAAGATACTGGGGTGAAGATGGTACTTCAGGAATTGATGATCTACATCTAAGACCAAGATTCCAGAAGGAAGAAACCAGGTATCAAGAACTGTGAAGAGTCTGACATTTACCAGTCATATTCACAAAATTAGCCTGCTAGTTTCATAGGTGTTCAAAGAAAATATGAGACTCCTGGATCAGAGACAAAGGACTCTCTTGATGAGAGCACAGGAGGGAGCATGAGGTTTGTGCTCATATCAATTGCCCTTGTCCCTCAGCTGCCACGGGGAGAGTGGGTAGGGATCATGTGGAGGTGGGCCTAGGGGATGCTGTGCACACAGTAGATTTGTGCCAGAGCTGAGGAGCCTTCAGATTATAAAACACCCAATCTATGAAGGGTACCACAAACAAACCTGTCCAACTTTTACCCTGAGGGGTGCATTACCATTATTATATTGCCCTCTGCCCTGGAGGGGAGAATACTTCTATTTTCCAAGGTTATCTGCTATACAAACATTCTTAGAAAGATAGTATAAGGAAATACCAGAAAGGCAATGCAGAAAAACCATGGCATCCTAAGGGAGGGTTTGGGGTGTGCCTGGTGTCTGATGGCAGCAGTTGCCCTTATCAATGCAAAGTTAAGGCTCTTGCTTTTGCCCACCTGGCTGTTTTGGACAAGATGTCCAAAGGACACATGTTGGCAGATGTTGCTGCCATCATAGGTGTCTGAGATACTGTGTTTGGAGAAGTGGATCTGTGAGCAGGGGAATAGCATTTGATGTCCCTGCCTGTCTTCTTCTCTGTGGAGCCCAGCCATCACTGGAAAGCAACTGTGTGTGTGTATATATGTGTGTACATCAGCAGGAACACTTAGCACCCAGGCTTACTGTGCATGTACTAGAGAAAGAGAAGTTATAATAAATTAACCGCCTTCTTGTTCCCACCCCCCCCATAAAAAAATAAATAGATACCATGGAAATTACTCCCAGATTGAAGAACAGGGAGATAGCAGATAGGACACCAGAATAAAACAAGAATACAAGAAAAGAGACAAAAATTTAATCTTAGTTAATACAATTAGCAGCCCACATTATATCTCAGTTTTACAAGACTGATGACTAATGAATTGGGTTTCTACTTAGAGAAGTACTGTGTGAGTTTAGGATGCAACAGGAATTTCCTATTAATGTCCTTACCCTACAACCAGACTCATCATAAGTCTCTAAAGGTAGAAAAAAGGTAAAGCATTATACATTTTTACCTGCTGCACAGGAAATTCGATAGATTTGCTTCCCAAATATACTTCAATTGTCCTTTATGGATTTCATTACAGATGTACAACCCACTAAGAACATAGCCAAAGGATATCGTTATTATCTGATGCCTTACAATTCTAATTAAATTAGTCACTTTAAGAACATTGGGGAAATTCCCTGGCACTAAATGGCTCTGGCACTTTCCAGTCTTGGTTAGGTCAGCACAGAGAACAGCTGGAGAAGTGAGGGTACAAGGATGTGCTGATTGCAAGTCAAGGAACCTGAAGAAAATCTAAATTAAACACACTCAACTTCTGCTTACTTGGAGGGACAGCCAATGGGAAACGGGCCTCCTGAGACAGGTCAAGCTGTAACAGAGGAAAAATAGAAATATGGATACCTGGAGCCATTCCATAAGCTTCCCATGAACTTTCCTCTCATTCACAGCTACCCTTGCTGATGGGGAAATAATGTTCAGTTTGCGAGCCCCAGAATGCTATTGAATATATTGTGAGGCAATAACCACAGATAATTAAAAGATGATGTGGGATCCCTGGGTGGCGCAGCAGTTTAGTGCCTGCCTTTGGCCCACGGCGCGATCCTGGAGACCCGGGATCGAATCCCACGTTGGGCTCCCGGTGCATGGAGCCTGCCTGTGTCTCTGCCTCTCTCTCTCTCTCTCTCTCTCTCTCTCTCTGACTATCATAAATAAATAAAAAAATTAAAAAAAACTAAAAGATGATGTCATGCCAAGGAACACAGTGTAGCAGAACACAAGCTGCAACTAACTGGCTAGAGGACCATAGACAAGGATCCCTCCTCCTTCAAATATCACTTTTCTCCTTGATAAAATGAGTCATTCACTAAATCTCTGGTATTTAAAATGTCTTTCTGGAAGGTGGGACAATTTCAAGGAAAAACCTGAAAGGATAACTTAGTAAAGGGTAGGAGAACAGGTTAAAGAGAAAGATCAAGAAACCAGATCTCACCTTTCCCTTCGACCAGCTCAGGTGGTATCTATTTTACATGTTTAATATACCTTAAAACTTAATTTTAGATCAGGGTCCTCTGACAAAATGAATTTAATAAACACTGGAATAAAAATCTCTCTGGTCTCTTCTATCATTAACCATCTATCAGTTTTGTGAAATTTCCCCCTAGTGGAAAACCAACAACCACACATATACATACACAACTAGGGGCCATAAGTCTTCAGAGAGTCAGAGTTTAGTTTCATATAACAAAGGAAAACTCCCTCGGTGACCCAGCAAGACTCATTCAGAGATTCAGACTCATAACCCTGAAAGGGAATCTCCCTGACACCTCCTGAAAAATAGATAGATTTTAATTGGAAATGAATAGTATTTTAGGGCTGTCTCCTTCTTCATTTATCTCTTAGGAAGAGAATTTAGGGATTGATAATGTGGAGATAGAGCCATGTCTAAGGCAGAGCCCATTAGATTACTTTACTCTTGAGGGGCTCTTTCAAATTACAGGAGCACTGAGACAGATGAGAGAATCCAAGGACAGGAGTACCCAAGACTCCTGCACATATGGCTTGCCTTCAGGAGGTCCATCACTAAGGCAAAGCAGGTGAAATGTCTCTCAACATTTATGTATTCCCACCATTTTGACCCCCTCTTCAGTTCTAGATTCTCATTTTAAGTAAATGCTTTCTCCATCCAATTTTTCTCATCCATTTGCAAAAAGAAGGGAGGATGGGAAACCCATTTGGTGTGACTAGAGAGTCATGTGCCACTAAGGGCTGGCTTGATATGCCACTGACTCTGAATGGATACAAAACTAATGTTTTTATTCTCATTTAGTTCTTTTTTTCAGGGCACCTGGGTGGCTCAGCGGTTTAGCACCGCCTTCAGCCCAGGGCCTGATCCTGGAGAACCGGGATCGAGTCCCACATCAGGCTCCCTGCATGGAGCCTGCTTCACCCTCTGCCTGTGTCTCTGCCTCTCTCATGAATAAATAAATAAAATCTTTAATTCTTTTTTCAGTTTTTCTAAAAAGGCCTGGATTTAAAATTAAGAAGAAATTTTGATTTGTTTCACAGATGCCATAAAAGCTAGAAATAGTAAAGATTCTGTTACGGAAGGAATATCTATATTAAGAGCGGTGGCCCAGTGAACTTTATTAAGAAGACCAGTGTATAAACAAGAAAGTCACACAACAGGGTAGAACCTTCTGTCCCTATGCCATAGACATAGAACTCAGACCCAAAAAGTTGTAGCACTGTGTCCCAAAAGTCAAAGACAACCTCAAAATCAACCTGGAAACATCCTAATTGGCTTTTACAGAGAGAAAAAATTGACCCAAAATATGTTATTCATCTTATAAGAGAGGTAGGATATATTGTCAGTTATCATGATATAACCTGAACAAAAACCAGTGATGCAAAGCAAAAGTCCCAAGAAATAGATTTCCATGAAAAATTCCTCAAAAATCCACATCCTGTCACCTTATATGATCTTCAGCTATCTTGGCTTGTGGATTAGGCTAATTCATTTTTTTTAGGGCTTACCTCAGGAGACTTGATTTAGCTATAAAAATAATAAGTAGATAGCAAATAAAAGTATATCATATAGGGAAAAATAAGCTCTCTGGGTAGCGCTTTTAATAAAAACAGTTTGGAATAATTCACTTAGAAGAAAAAAAGAATGTACACTACTACATTCAAGGCCAGGTTAGTACACCTCTTAAATGAAATGAGTGTCCTGGACTTCTCCTTCATGTCACTTATCACAATTACAATACCTCTTGGGGATCCCTGGGTGGCTCAGCGGTTTAGCTCCTGCCTTCAGCCCAGGGCATGGTCCTGGAGTCCTGGGATCGAGTCCCACATCAGGCTGCCTGCATGGAGCCTGCTTCTCCCTCTACCTGTGTCTCTGCCTCTCTCTCTCTGTCTCTCATGAACAAATACATAAAATCTTTTTTAAAAAATTTTAATACCTCTTAATTTAGCAAGGAAGAGTCCGCATCTCGTTTTGACTACTTTACCACAAGAGTTTGCACATGTTAGGGCCTTAATTTGCATTTATGATAAGTACATTTCACCAAGAGAAAACAGAAAGTGAGAGGGGAGCTTTGTATCTTTGTATGCTTATACTTAAGAATCAGAAATCACTTGTCCTGTTTTTCCATTCACTCAATCAGGGAGATCTAAAATTATGAAAATCAGTAGCATGTCCTCTACCTTCAAAGCTACCACTGTCACCCTACACTAGGCAGGGAATTTAATTTGAGTTCCTTACTGAATAATTGTTGCCAACAAATATTGACTGACTAAATGAGGAAGACAGGCAGTTTTTTGAGCCTAGCTTTCTCTGAGTCAAACCAACAGCCCTTCTAGAAGGCTGAAACTGAGAATCTGCCTTCACATTAAAACCACCCCCACAGCTTTTGGGAAATACCAATTTCAGAGCCCTTCACCCAGAAACCTTGATGTGGCCAAGAAATAGTAATTCACTGACTTAGCCCTATCAGCAATGAGAATTAATCTCCAGTCCCATTTCAGGGAACTTGAGATTCCAAGTTATGAAGTGTGACAATCAGCAGAAAATAATCTCTTTTATAGGGAGATATTTAGAAAGACACGTATAGTTGGTGGCAAATCACACACACGCACATTTGCTTAAAAACTATATACAGACATGATCACGTGCATATGTATTCTGTGAAAAATTCTGTATCTGATATAAGTAGAGCATACTATATGAGTAAGTTTAGAAGAGCTGGCTTTGGTTAGTAAAATATAAGCAAAATAGTGAGAAGAAAGGCAAAGAGTATGGATCATCCACAAAAAAGGAAAATAAACCAGACAGATGGAATTTAACCAAGAAGAACAGAGGATCTGCCTATTACTCAGCACTACAGAAACCACTACTGGTTGTTCTCACTACAGTAAATCTTGCTCAAAGTAATAATATTATCTGAGAAGAGTCACAGGTCCATGAAGGAAATAGTAATCAGGTTAGGAATAAACATATGGTCTCGTCTACTTCGCCTTAGAGGAGGGTTTGCCACGGGCCTTTGGAAGGCTTAGTCAGAAGATAAAGAAAGAAGCTCACAGGAGCTAAACCTTGGGTCACAACTAAGAAAAAAGCTTCTCAAGAGAGCCATGAGAATGGGAGCATCCTACCCTCTCCTACACTGACATATGGCCAGAGTGAATGAGCTAAGTGTGCAACTACGCCGTCCCATTTGTTCTACTAGGTGATGCTGCTTTATGGGAGAGAGGATAATTAATAGCTTTTGTCAATTCGGGACTGTGTGCTTGCTTCCTGGAGCGACCTCTTGCCTCTGGCTACCACCAAGGAGTCTGGAAAACCCTTCATAAAGATGAGCAGGAAGTCAGGATTGAAACTAGGGTTCGACTGACCCAAGAGAATCTACTAGACGATCAGATTCTGAGTTGCAGCATTTCCTTCAGGGTGCTCATCTGGTGCCCCCTCTCCTCACGTGTCTGTCACCTTAGGGCAACTGCCCATTTCTTTCTTTGACCCTGTGCATCAGGCAACTCAGCAACAATGTGACTAGAACACTATAGAAGCACATTCCATGGGTTTCATGGGTCCCAGAAGCAGGTTGGTGTTTGCACAAATGAGTGTGGTTAGACTGAAATCTCTTGAGTTTATACTGCAACTTCTGTCTTCACACTCCGGGAAGAATTGTGCTATCCCCCCGTGAGGCTGCCAGTGATCTGTACGTCCAAGGACATCACTGAAAGGGAGAGAGATAACAGGGAACATGAAAACGTGGTGACCTCATTGCAAGTGTTTCCATATGTGATCCAATGAGCCTGGGGGTGTTTCCAGCTTCACACATACAAACCAACCTGTCCAACAAAGGTGTGATGGTTTCAATCTGCGTTAAGCAGGTGTTTAGTTAAGAAACACACTGGAAGTGAGGAAGGGTGTTTTTCTAGGTTAGGTGAATTCCTGACAGTGAGGCTTTTACTTCCTCACTGTGCTCTCCTGGTGATTTGTTCCTGCTGCTCTCAAGGCAGTCATTTCCTTTCCTGCGGCTTCCAGAGCCAATGACATGCCTACAGCCTGAGGGCACGTGCTCTGTCTGTACTCCCGCCTCTGCAGTGCCTGCCAGGAACAACGCTGGCATCTAGTAGCTGCTTAATGATGTAAAGAGGATGTGTTTGAAAACACAATCCTACTTAGTTCTTCGTTTAAGTTTTGCTTGTTTAATTCAGCTGGGAGGGAACTGCAATCTCGATAAACAAAACTTAGTCTTTAAAGTCAACCCATCTGGATCTGAATCTCAGTTCTTTCAAAATCTATAGTTGAGGGATCCCTGGGGGGCGCAGTGGTTTGGCGCCTGCCTTTGGCCCAGGGCGCGATCCTGGAGACCCGGGATCGAATCCCACATCGGGCTCCCAGTGCATGGAGCCTGCTTCTCCCTCTGCCTGTGTCTCTGCGCCTCTCTCTCTCTCTCTCTCTCTCTCTCTCTCTCTCTCTCTCCCTCTCTCTCTCGTGACTATCATAAATTAAAAAAAAATCTATAGTTGAGGAACTTGGGAAAGTCACTTCACTTTTTTGAGTATCCTCTCCAGTAAAACAGGGATGGTTCTCCCTAGCTTCCTTTCACACCAGAGAATGATTAAAACAACAACAACGAAAAAAAGAGGTCTTACATGTTAAGGAGCTCAGTAAACTAAAAACATTTGGAAGGCATTTTTTTTTTATCTCAAGCCATACATATGATTATTTCTTATATACCCCAATACTGTCCTCATTGGAGAAGGTAGCAGGATTTTCTTTTTATATATATTTTATTTATTTACTCATGAGATACACTGAGAGAGAGGCAGAGACACAGGCAGGGGGAGAAGCAGGCTCCATGCAGGGAGCCTGACGTGGGACTTGATCCCAGGACCCTGGGATTGGATCCTGAGACGAAGGCTGAGATGCTCAACTGCTGAGCCACCCAGGTGTCCTGATAGCAAGACTTTCAACTCCAAATGTATTTCAGTTCTGGGTGCAGGCCTATGTATGTGATTGTCAGCAAAGCAAAGGCTTAAAATTACCCCAAATAAAAAAGATTAGCTACATTCAGTGGTCATTAAGAAAGTAAATATTAAAGTGATACTTGAGTGGCTCAGTTGGTTAAGCATCCAACTCTTGATTTCAGCTCAGGTTATGATCTCGGGGTTGTAAGATAGAGCCCTGCATCTGGATCCACATTCAGTGTGGAGGCTGCTTGCTATTCTCCCTCTCTCTGCCCCTCTCCCTTCCCTCTCTCTTTGTCTCTCAAATAAATAAATAATTTTTTTAACAAAGAAACTAAATATTAAAGAATGAAGCACTGAGGCATTTTTTAAGCAAAAAAAAAAAAAAATAGGATCTGTTTCCACATTTTCCATACCTGGTGAGTGATGAAGTTGGTTTTGTGCCTTTGAGCCACTATGATTTAATTATGACCTATAAGCAGTACCAAAAGAGACAAAATATAATTTTACCCACTTTAATCTTTAGTTTGTAACCATTCTTTTTTAATCATTTGCTTCATTGAGCATTTACATGGTTAATTTCACTGAGTTATTCTAACTCCTGAATTGTGGGCTTTTATTGGGACTTTATAAAGTTCCTCATTAGAGAATACTAACAGTTTAAAATAGGTTTTAGTTGTGGCCAGAACCTTATAAAATATATAAATGGCATTGACTTCAAGTTAAAAAGCAAGACCTTGAGATCATTTTAAAATTTAAAATAATATTTTTAAGAACAATTTTAAGTAGCACCCACTTTGGCAACACCCACCAGGTCATTTCATCTGCCATTAACATAAATTTGGATCCTTTGGAGGTAGCTTCTGTGAGCAATGCCATTCATGCTCGATCTCTCTACTGGAAAATCCCATAAGAAAAGTATCTTCATTGCCTTACATAGCTGGGAAGGACACTGCTGGTCATGAATATTGAAAGCAGTGACAGGAACAAAGTGACCTATCAGGAAAAAAAAAAAGGAAGGTCTGAGTTGAAAAGAGAATGAGAAATGAATATAATAACTGGGTAACAACATGATGTGGACACAAAAATGAAAACAAAATTTGAATTTAGACAGACTTACTAGGAATACATCTTGGGAATATGACTTACCTTCCCTGAGCCACAATTTTGTTATTGTTTGTTTTGTTTTTAAAGATTTTATTTATTTATTCATGAGAGACAGAGACAGAGAGAGGCAGAGACATAGGCAGAGGGAGAAGCAGGCTCCCTGAGAGGAGCCTAATGCAGGACTTGATCCCAGGACCCCAGGATCATGCCCTGAGCCAAAGGCAGATGCTCAACTGCTGAGCCACCCAGGCATCCCCATTTTGTTATTGTTAAATAGAGATAATAGTAATCATCATCCCGGCTTCCTGAGAGAATTGAATGAGTTGACTTACATAAAATGTAGTGGAGGTTTACAATGTACTTAATCTCTTCTGTCTTTCACCTCTCCAAGACAGACAGAAAATTAAAACCAAAGAATGAAAGAAACCCTGACAGAGGTACAGAAAGTGTCAAACAGATCCTTGCACTTTGAGGCTCCTACAATGCTTAGCTCTTCTGGAGTATTATTAGGACAGAGGGGCACCTCACTCCTCTTCATTCTAAGACCAAGTTGACTTGATACTTTGTCTTCTGCTCCCCTTCCCTGTGGCACACCAAGAAGAAAAGAGGAAGAAAAGAGACACCCAGTTTATAGAGCCAAGGGATTCCCAAAGACACTTCTTCTCCTTATTCTCTATATGGTTGACTGGTAGAAATATTTTCAAGCTGGAGTTATCCTAGGTGTCCCCTAGGGGAGCAAGAGGTCCCCTGATGGTGACAAATAGGAAGGATAGAGATAGGAGAGTCCAGCAAATAACAGTTACAATCAGGGCTTTAGATGAGGCTGGATTGCTGAATTAAGGCATGGTTGGGTGTGTCCTCTTCTCTTGTGTATATTTATACTACACAAGAATCAGAGATAGTGTTGCATACACTAGGATTGAAGTAATTTACTTCTGAGTCATACAAAATAGAAGTAAAAAAAAAACAGATCAGCTTGGCATCTAATAAAATGGGCAAGGAAAATAAGATATTAGAATGAGAGAAGGCATTCTGAGGTCAGAGAGAATGTCAAATAGGATGTGACATTCCCTGGAACTTCAGACGCTAGCCAGCTTCCCAAAGCCCACCAAAGCATGTTTCAGTGAATGAGTCCCCCAGCCATCTGAGCCACTATCAGGCCCAGTTGCCAATCTTCCACATCTCCTCAGAGAATCTTGACTTAGGAAATCATTTGTCCATTACTTTTTCAAAATCCATTTAAGATCACAATGTGCTAATGGCAGAGACAACAGCAGAATTTGTGTACCATTCTATACAAATCAATGTTCTGATGACTATAGTCTATTTGTCCTATTTTTTCTCTGTCATCTCATTAGTTCCATAATTTCTTCAGGAACAGTGAAAGACATGACTTTCCAAAATATTTCGGAATCTTTGGCAGACTGAATTACATAGTACCTTCAGCAAGTTTTCATTCCAGATGTTAGCTGATTTCAGTAGAAATACATTTGAAATTTCATTTTCCCCCAAGGAGAAATATGTGGGATTTATAATTATGTTGCAAGTAAGAAAACAATCTATGATAGGGTAATAATTTGAAAAAAGAAAGAAAAAACTCACCTGATATCTTTAGAAGAACCCAAGACAGAATAAAAGCCTTAAACCTATAATATGTTTTTACAAGTTAACCAATGACTTGTTTTATGAAGTAAAATATTTGGTGCAGTTTCTATGAGCTGTTGGGCACTGGTATTTCACTGAGCAGCCTGTTCTGCATTATACTAAACTAAGTCCTTTGTGGGTTGAAGGAAGTAGTAAAAGTAATAGATCAGATGAGGTGGTTTTTCTATTGTGTTTTGTTTTGTTTTGTTTTGTTTTGTTTTGTTTTGTTTTGACAGAGTGAGCAGGGGGGAAGTCCAGAGTGAGAAGAGAGAATCTTAAGTGGGCTCCACATCCAGTGCAGAGCCCAACATGGGGCTTGATCCCATGTCCCTGAGATCATGACCTAAGCAGAAATCAAGAGTCAGCTGCTTAGCCAACTGGGCCACCCAGATGCCTCAGATCAGGTGATCTTCTTGAAGCCTTCAATGGTATAAGAAACTTGCCCTAAATAAAAATTCCCTTTCACCCAGTAATTGTCACTTATGTGACAAAAAGTATTTTAAAAACATGATTATCAATATTATGCATTTGGTTAGCCCTCTATTTCAAAGCTAAATATTTTAAATAAAACCTGCTTGCTTGAGGATCTTAAGATAGAAGAAATCACAATTTTACCCCTGTCTTAGCAAATGTCCTTTCCAAACTAGTCAAAGAAAAATAATATTCTTTAAAAAAATGAACTTAAGCAAAGTACATCATATACATTAATTTACTAATGGTTCTTCCCAGATATTTATCTCTAGTTTTCTTTGCAAGCATGAGCAATAGCAAAAGTTCCACCACTGCATGATTTGAACCTCCCAAATTTTTCTATTCACTCTCACTTCCCTCATGCTCCAAATAGTTGAAGTGAAGTCCTCTTTGTGGACTTTTATAACCCAAATATTGTATAAAAAAGCAACACAAGGAAACCTTGTATGTATTTTGGGCCAGAAAAGTTTTTGTTCTTTCTACTAAAGTTCATATTAATCCCCGAATTCTCAAAGATATGGCAAGAAATCTGTGTTCTTTCTAGGCAATACGTAGTTAGTTAGTTAGTTAGTTAGTTAGTTAGTTAGTTAATGAGTTAGTTAGTTAGTTATTGATAGAGCACACATGAGGCAGTGGGAAGGGGCAGAGGGATAGTGAAAGAGAGAATCTCAAGCAGACTCCATACCCAGACTGGGCTGGATCCCATGATCCTGAGATCATGACCTGAGCTGAAACCAAGAGTCCCATGCTTAGCTGACCAAGCCACCCAGGTGTTCCTAGGCAATATGTAATTTAAATAGTATTTTGAAAATAGAAATAGAAGTCTGAATGAGGTATACATTTTAATGTCTCCAGAATACTTTGCTTCTGCCTTGAATGGAAGAGTCAGTCCTTAAGAGGCAGCCAGACCATTTGATGTGTTCTCACACAAATCCCCAACTGCACTATCCTGGCCTGGACACCTAGAATACTGGAACTGGAAATAATTATCAATAGCAATATCATTTCTCAAGACAGCTCTTTGAAACAAAGTTGATGGACCTCCACATTTATAACATCTGTGCTAAGTTTTAAAGTTTGAAGCCCCAGGGTCCACCAGTCCTCAAGAGCCAAGAGCTGAGGCTAACACACTGGATCAGACTTTATCTGAATATTAACTCACAGGAACATTCATTTATTCTAAAATTTTTAAAATTTTGCAATCTGTTGCAGTTTATCCACCCTCCTCCCCCAAAGGATCTGGTAAAAATATTTCATTCAGATATTCTCTATTGTATCTGTTCATCTGTTTGGTAGTAGTTGATCTGTAGTTAGCGTGAAGAGAAGGAAAATGACATGGGCTGGGCCAAGAAGGACATTCCTAGACTGCCCACAGTCTCACTGTGTAGACAGCCTCACAGTAGTGAGCCTACCTTTCTTTGTAAATGTCACCTGTGCCCTGATTCCAGCACATCTTGACTGACAGAGACCAAACCATTGTGCTCTCAAAGCATGGTTTATAGATCCCTGGGGAGTCCACAGACATTTTTCAGTAATCCTCATAGTCAAAACTATTTCCATAGTAATTGTAAGACATTTAGCCTTTTCACTGCATTGACATTTGTACTAATGATGCAAAAACAATCATGAGTAAAACTACCGGTGCCTTAGCAGGATTCAAAGCAGCGCACCACACTGTACTAGTCGCCACTGTATTTTTCAAGACCACTCACTTGCAGGGGGGAAATGCTAGTTTTATTTGAAAATGCTTGTTGAAGCTGTAAAAATTATTAAAATTTATTTACAACCTTTCCTTTAGTTATCTTCTTAATATAGTCAGTGAGGTAGGGAGTTTGTAGGCACAATTCTGCATACGGAAGCACAGTGGTTATTTCAAGGAAAAACACGTGTAGTCGTTTGAGCCGCGACATTAACTGGCTCCTTTTTTTAAAATTATTTGACATGATTCTTATTTGAAAGAATTATCAAAAACTATAGTTATTCATACTTGAGTATTTAGCACTTTCTCAAAAATTAGTGCATCTGTCACTTCAAGAAAAAAACAGTTTTGAAGTAAAAAATCAAATTCAGGAAAATGTGCATCTCCCACCCCAATACTGACAGCTTCCCAAATATTTTTTAAAGATTTTATTTATTTATTTATTCATGAGAGACACACATGCAGTAAGAGAGAGAGATAGAGAGAGAGAGGCAGAGATGCAAGGAGAGGGAGAAGCAGGCTCCATGCAGGGAGTCTGACATGGGACTCAATCCCGGGACTCCAGGATCATGCCCTGGGCCAAAGACAGGCACCAAACCACTGAGCCAACCAAGCATCCAAGCTTCCCAAATACTTACAGACTTTTCTGATGAAAAAACTCTGATATTAACAAGTGTAATTTTCTTATATTTTATAATAAAATATGTCAACATTTGGAAGCTCTACATAACTCAACGAACCAATGTTTTTCATGACTGATACATAATTTTACACAATCATGTGTGTATAAAGACCCCCTTCCAACTGTAACAAGTGTGAAAAGTTCCCTGATAGGGTTTCACATACTACATGGCAGCTGCTGTTTAGGAAACAAGCACCTGTAGAGTTTGGGTGTTGCATTACAGAAGAATACCTACAAATGATTGGAAAAGGCTAGTGGCATACTCCTCACTTTTCCAACTACATAGCTATGTGAGGCAGTATTTTCTTTGTATATATACCTCAGCCAAGGCAACATATCACAACATATTTCATGCCAAGAAAATTAGGAGAAACTGGTTGTCCTCTCTGAAAGGTAGCCTTTATGAAGTTTGCAAAAACATAAAGTAATGTCATTTTTTTCAGTATTTTTTGAGAAATATAGTTATGTTTTGCTAAAATATGCTATTTATTAATATATAATGGTTTTGTTATTTTATTTTTATTTATTTTTTGAGAGAGAAGAAGAGTGTGTAAGTGGGGAGAGACAGAGGGAGAAGGAGAGAGAGAGAGTCCCAAGCAGACCCCATGTTGGATGTGGAGGACCCCAAGATCATGACCTAAGCTGAAATCACAGGTCAGATGCTTAACCAACTGAGTCACCCAGGCACCTTAGGCTTTGTTATTTTTTAAAAAGCAAAAGAATATTTTAATTTTTTTTTATTTTAATTCCTCATATGATAAACATCATAGATATAAATCCATATCAATGAAAGTTCTTTGAGGTCCTGGATAATTTTTAAGGACATAAAAGAGTCTTGAGGTAAAAAAATTTTAAATTTGCTGCCTTATTGCAAATCAATATGGCCAATCTACTGTTATAAAGTTCAGCAATATAACAAACTCTCTAAGGCAGGGTCAAGACATTTACTAATATCAAAAAAAAAAAAAAAAAAAACCTGTTAGGTGACCTTTGTCTTCAGAAAAACAAAGAATAGTCACGGACATTTTTTTTTTCATTTAGCCTTATAAAAATTATGCTAGTAAACCAAGTAAGCTCAGTATGTTTCATTCTGTAAATCAATGATTACCATCAAGATGGCAGTCATAATTGTTCATTCATGTAATATTTCTGATAACAATATCCAATTAGCCCATCCATTTTATGTCCACTGTGTTAATTTCATGTTAAAAGAAATCCAATAGTGCTCAATTACATTTGCCTCCAAATTAAATTAGCATTACATGAATTTAATGGGTATCTTAATTAGACTATGCTATTAAGAGGATTTTATACAAATTAAATTCCACCTCTGCATGGTTCAAACTTTCTTTGTGTTAAACACAGGATGCAAGTTCTTTAAAATATAGGAAACATAAAAATATCTTCTATTACAGACAGAGAAGGAAAACAATGAGAAAATTAACCCAAAATTTAAATAAGATTCACTTCAGCCAGAAATTACGTTTTTGTTTCCATAGTCCTTCTAGTAATAGTGAACCTTCTTTTCCTCTAACATATTAAAACCTTGATTTTTAAAATGAAGCCTTATCAGCACAACCTTCTGAGATTCTTTTAACCTTTTTTGAAATCATGAATTACTAAATCCAGGCTGCTTGCTTTTTGTTCTGCTTTGTTTTGTTTTTGGCCCAATAATCCAAATTCACCAATTCTTAGGAAACTTTAATTCTATTAAATGGAATTGACATGCAATTAGATCACAAAATATTTCATTGACAACTCAACGGTAAAATGTTTCATTGCTCTTCTGTATGACTGGTATCACTGTAATTTTGCTAGCTATAATGGACAACATACACTGAATAATTACTCTGTGCCCAGCAACCCGATAACAATTTTCCATAAATTAGTTCTAAACTTTGTTACATTTCTGCAAAGCTGGAATTATTATCTCTAATTCATAACTTGTAAAAATGAAGTTCAAGGAAGTTAAAGAACTTGCCCAAAGTCAAACAGACAGTAACTGACAACTTATTGATTTTAAAGCCTGTTTTTTCCAGTGTTACTTTACCATGGCTGCTGCAAAGGACCACAATGCTCTACCTCTGCAGGCTGACTGTCTTGGTTTGATTCGTGGCTCTGTCACTATTTGGCTATCATATTTGTGCAAATAATTTCTCTGCCACAGTGACCAATTCATGATGGGGTAGTAGGCATGGACAAATAAGGAACTAAAGGAAATGGCTCCCTATGGGTAATAGGGTGAGAATGAGAGGGATTAGAGTAAGCTTTCTCTGAATATGCATCTTATGTTGTTTTAACTTTGGGCCATGCGAAGATTTTGCATATTTAAAAAAAATGAAATCATGTCAAAAATAAAAAATATCAGATCCTATAATTTAACACAGAAACAAATGAATTTAATTGTTAACAAAGTCATGCAGATTAAAGAATTGCTTCAAATAACTGCTGAGCACAGTACTACTTCTGTATTTTCTTAGTGGGATATTGCCAAGAAGTTATAACTGAATTTCAGTCAGTAAACTAAATAAACACACACACATAAAAACACACACAATTTGGATGAAGTAAATTATAACCAATTAATATAAATTAAAATCCACAAAAAAAGTTGAGCCAAGATTTTCAGTGCAATAAAAAGAATTTAAATTAAATAAATAAATA
Organism: Nyctereutes procyonoides; assembly: GCF_905146905.1. NCBI lineage: Eukaryota > Metazoa > Chordata > Mammalia > Carnivora > Canidae > Nyctereutes > Nyctereutes procyonoides. The sequence continues at coordinate 4,294,746 of NW_026575030.1, read as the reverse complement.
AAAATCTGTAACATTACATTTGCAATGGAAATATCAATGCCAAGTACTTCATTTCTTTTTCAAGTATCACTTGCCTCTGTCCACCAAAAAGATCCATAAGCAATGGCATCTGAATAGCAACAAGCACACCTAGAACCTAGATTTTGCTTTCTAATGATCATTTCCCATGGAAAAGAACCAGAGCTATTTACTCAAATGACTGATTCCAATGGTTTGGAAAGTATGAGGGGATCTTGGAACAGGAAGCAATTAAGTAGCTACTGCAGTCATGTCACAAATTGAGAACACAGCTTGAAGGAGCACCCACTCCGTCATTTTTCAATAAATGTAACAGCAAAAATAATGACAGTAATTAACTGTTATCCATTAATTTAAATTAAAATTTCTAAGGCCTTAGTAATGCTCAAACAAAAGAAAAAAAAGAGAATGAAAAGGAAGTCTTTTTTAAACAAAAAAAAAGTTAAAAAATGTAAAAGGAAAAAGATATCTACAGTTTTGCAAACCTTTGATACTATAATTGGTTAAAAAATGTATCACCATTAGTTGAGAAGTGATTGTTGGGAAACAGGATTCAAAAATTGCTTAATAATCACAAACATAAAAGTAGAACATCACAATGGAGCAGTCACAATATTAGACAAGTGATTAAATTCAAAATCTCTAATAGAAGGACAATCTTATATAACATAATAGGAAATAAGCAGCATCATCTGTGAACTATCCTTGAGAGAGAGATGAAACATTTAACCTGAAGATAATTTAGTTAAGCTTATAGGAAATAGAGGAAAAGAGGAAACTGTTGAATGAAGCAAGGTGAAACAATCAACCAAATCCAGACTGTGAGATATCCAATGAAAATAGTATTAGATCCTTCAAAAAAATCAGTATTGCAAAAAGCAATAGAGGAAATATTAAGACTAAATGAGACTAAAGAAGAATGGCCACAAATGTGTAATGCCAAGTAGGGTACTAGTTAAATAAATAATCAATTAGCAGCTGAAGATATTAGTGGGACATCTGGGAAATTCTGCATGTGTACTGGATATCAGATGATATGAAATTATTTGATAATTTTCTTAGCCCTCATAATGGTCATGTGGTCCTAGAAGCAATTGTCCCTGTTCTTAGGAAAAGCATGTTAAGTGTTTAGAGGTGAAGTGCCTTGAATGTCTGCAATTTAAAGTAGTTTAAAATGTTTAAAAAAGTTTAAAATGAAAAAGAGAAATAAGAGAGAGAAGACACAGGGAAAAATACAGCAAAACATTAGTCTTTTTCCTGACACTGTATGAGGACTCAGGCAGACCCTGTTTTCTGAGTTTTCTGGTCATTGTCAAGTAATAAAAATCCTCCAGCAACATTAGCCCCAAAGAGTACTCTCAGTTCAGGAACACTTGGAGATAATCAAAACTTCAAACACATTTTAATGTGAAATCATCTCCCCTCCCCTAGCTCAGACCAGGCTCATGCATGGAAAAGCAGAGTCTGAGGAGATACTTACTGTTTAATTTCCCCAGGTCAAACCCTCTCATTCATGGTCCTATCCGGGATGGAGATAAGGGGCAAGACAGAGGATTATGGTGAGACAATGGAGGACAGATCCCCTTTCAATGTGTGTGTGTGATGTTATCTTTAAGCATGGCAAGTTTTTAAAGTTAACTATCAAGGGGGAACATGTGCGGGCTTGTCAGAAACCCAACTATCTTGCTTATAATCCTCTCCTTGCAGGCAAGTGCACCTCTCTGGTTCTTCATTCTTCCCTCAGCACTAGTCATTCAACATATCTCCCTCTTTCTATTGGAATTTTCTCAACCCCTCTAAAATAATTCCAGAATCAACCTCTCCTTCCCTCTCCACCTCCTTTCCTTTCCTCTCTTTTCTCTGTTCTCCTTTTCTCTGTCTCCATCCCTTATAACCTGCTCATATTTGATGCTCAGAGAACATATATCAAGTCCTGATAAACTTGGGACAGTCTAGCAGTTTGTTTTCACTGTGGGAAATCTTTGCTCTGCATGAGAGCAACTAGCCAGCCACAAAAATTTTTAGCTTTTCTCTCAGGCATCAACTGGACATGAATGCACCAGCATTCCAGCTCTAGGGAACATAAATCAAGCATTCAGAATAGTCCCACGTATAGTATCTTTCTTTAGACTTCATATCATGAAGGGGAGGCACATGCACAGGTTGGGGAAAGCACACAGTAATCTGATCAAACTTTCCTAAAGCCCTCTTCTAACCTATAGCAAATTCTCTCAGTCCCTCAAATCTTTTTTTTTTTTAATTTTTATTTATTTATGATAGTCACACAGAGAGAGAGAGGCAGAGACACAGGCAGAGGGAGAAGCAGGCTCCATGCACCGGGAGCCCGACGTGGGATTCGATCCCACCCTGGGCCAAAGGCAGGCGCCAAACCGCTGCACCACCCAGGGATCCCCCTCAAATCTTTTTTAATAGAGTAGAGGTAGTTGATAACCTAAAGGTTACAAAACCCGTTGTTGGGCCACCTCATTGACAAATCCTGCTTTGATGATGTCACCATGTGCCTCTCTTTGGTATCTGGGCACGGTTGGCAGCTATTCTCTTGGGGTTTAAACCATTCCCAAGACAGAGAGATTCCTAATAATGTTTTTTTCATAGTAATGGATTTGTCCTACCATTTAATTTTAAATGATGAAATTAAAATGGAATGGGATGACGGGGCAGGAGCAGGGATACTTTCACTTAATAAACTGACCTTTCCAGGTCAGATCTGCTTGCCCTATAACTTTGAAATTATTTCAGGTTTGTTCATATTGGTCTGGACAATGGACAGACTAGAAAATGCTGCCTTAGTATTTCCAGTCATCCTTTAGAGGCTTTCAAAGAGTTGGAAATAAACCCATAAGAGGTCACCAAGCACATTTGGAAACAGTATACTTTCCTATGATGTTTGTCTAAATTAGAGCAATTTTAAATTATTAAAAATTTAATTAATAATGTGCTTTAAAATTTGAGAACCCAATTATAAATTATAGGGGAAAAAAAGAGGGAAAGTAGCATCATCTCTGACAGAATTCTGGCTAAAGTGTTCATTTGTAGTCTTCCAAATTTTACTAATTATCTATGTTTAGATGTATATGTATGTATGTGTATATATATATATATGATTTAGAGCATTGTTTTACTTAATCTTTCTTATATATCAAACATATATTTATATAAGTAACATGCACATTGTTATTTTTCTGGCTATGTCATAGTTTTTGAAAGGATATTCCAAAATTTATTAATTGGTGGCTACTGGGGTTGTTTTTATATTTTGAATATTAAAAATATATATATTACTATAAACACCCTTGTATAAATATCTTTGAATACTTGATTATTTTCTGATTCTAATTCCTAGAAATGCTGTGTCACAGCATATGTCCATTTTTAAGAATTTAGGTTTATGTTGTCCAAACTTGCTTCAGTATGGTTATGCCAGGTGATACCAGCCCTGCAATGCAACATTTTCATTGTCTCACTACCCTTGGGCATCTTCATTCTTTTACTTTCGCCAATGCAATGAGATCCAACACAGAAAGCTAAACTGTTATTATTTCAATTATATTTGTTTTATTAATTGGGTTAGACCTCTTTTCAAATGTTATTACCAATTGTTATTTCTTTATACATTATTTATTTGTGACCCAAGCCCATTTTCATAGTGGTTAATAAGAATCCTTTAGCTGAAAACCTAACGAACCTTTTGTTAAAAGCCATTATTAAAATTATACAATAAGCATTTTTAAAAGATTTTTTATTCATTTATTCATGAGAGACAGAGAGAGAGAGAGGCAAAGACACAGGCAGAGGGAGAAGCAGGCTCCGTGCAGGGAGCCCGATGTGGGACTCAATCCCAAAACTCCAAGATCACGCTCTGGGCTGAAGGCAGGCTCTAAACCACTGAGCCACCCAGGCGTCCCTACAATAAGCATTTCTTTCAGTTATGTTATCATTTGGATTCTGAAGATCTTAAAGTTCTTATGTAATTAATCTGGCCCAGTGAGCCATGGACAAAGTGTTACATAATTCAGCAAAAGCAGAGAAGCAGGCTGACAGTTGATTGTAAAGGCAAGAATAGAGGAATTTTTAGTAAAAAAAAAAAAAAGGGGGGAAAGAAATAAAAACATTAGCAATCTTTTATTCTAAAGCTTTTATCTTAGAAATGAGGATATATTTATTCAGAATTGTTAAAGTTTAAAACTCAGGTCTCAGTTTACATAGTTTGCTATTTCCAGAGTCAGGACTTATGACCCTTGTGTCATCTCTCCACCAGCCAGTTGTTCTCAAATTTGGCTGCACATCCAAAACACCTGAGGAGCTATTTAAAATAACCCACAGGAGGAGGCAGCACTTGAGCTACCATCTGTCTTGTGTCATGATAAAAGAATTGTAAACCATGATCCTAAAAAAAACCCTGGGTTTCCTCTTACTTGGCCTTCTTAGGGGTCTTGGGAAAAAAAGGAAATTTTGTAATTGACACAAAAACAAGAAAATTAGACCTCAAATCGTCACCCTTTGTCTCTCAAATTTTTCCATGTATTTCAAAATGTGATGTTAAGAGATGGTTCCAGAGAAGGACAAAATTTCTTCCTAAGCATCCCGGATTAGTCAAGGGTAGTCCTTTACACACTTCTTAACACATTTCAGTGTCACTACCACCCTCTTGGACAACGATTTCCCCCAGCAGCTCAGATGGTTGAAAAGGCAGTGCACATATTATATCAAGGAAGGAGAATTTCAGTTAGATTTAAGAGTTCAGGGTGAGAGTCAGGCTGTCAATAAGAATGCACAAGTTCTTAAAGGCCAGGTTAATGATTAAGGCTGGCAAAAGACCTCACAAATGAAAAATTCTAGCTAATTATTTTAGCTGAATTACTCTTCCTCTCTTAGTTTTCATGTCTTAATGAAGTTGGTAAAATTTCAAATGAAATAATATTCCAATAAAATGATGAGACAATTAGACATGTCTCATGACTCATATGACTAGGGTCCTACCCATTTAAATATCAGCAGGAATCATCTTTATTGAAAAATTGCCTCCTGTATAATATGAATGTCTAGTTCAAAATGTAGGCATCTTTTCTGGTTTGCAAAGAAATTAATCTGGGGAGAATTAAGCAGAAAACACTCAAAACCCACAATTTCACTATTCAGAAAAAATTGGCCTCACCTTATCTCAAATCATATTTCTTTTTTAAAAAAGATTTCTTTGAGAGAGAGAGTCTGTGTGAGAATAAGAGAGGAGGAGTAGATAAAGAAGGAGAGAGGGCATCTCCATCAGACTCCCTGCTGAGCTAGGAGCCCAACTCAGGGGTCTTTCCCAGGACCCTGAGATCATGACCTGAGCTGAAATCAAGAGTCAGATGTTCAACCGAATGAGCCATGCAGGTGCCCCTCAAATCATATTTCTTTAATCTAGTTCAAGACCCATTGTAAAAAAATTCACATCACCTGTCATAGACTTGCATTATAACTCCCTATAATTCTAAAAAATGACATTTGGAGTTTAAAGGACAAACATGGCTAACAAGTTTAATGAATAAGTTTAATACTCTGCCTCTACTCACTTATATTTCCAAAAAATTCTCTTCACTAGGGGGTCTTCAACCAACTATGGCAACATCTGTAAAGATGTTCCCTACCTCCTTGAAACCATCTAAAAATGAACTCTCTGAAACCATCACGGCTCATCATCTAATAGGCATTCTACATCAAAGCTCTGCATATGGTTCACTAACCCCTTTCCCAAGATACTCCTAGTCCTGTACCCTAACAGCACTAAGTTTGCACAAATTCCTGACTCTGACTTCAATTAAATTAAGGATGGTACCCAGAAAGATTGCAGTGCCTGATTAATCAAAGAACCTGCAACACTCCATCTCTTGTACCCAGGGACCTTGGGGTCTCCTAGTTTCTCTCCTCCTAGCCCTATTACTGCATATTTTCTTCTTCATGTGCTCTTACAGCCATCTCCAGAAGAGCCCCAGCTTATTCCATCTATTTTCCTTCTTGACTGCTGTACAATTTTTTACATAAGACCATGTATCTCCCTTGGCGTTGAGCACTGGGGCTGATGATTTTAGCAGCATATTTGCCAGGTTTGGTTCACCGTTAAGGAAACCTACATCTGTAGCAGGATTGAGTCAGTCATACTGGTCTGACATGGGTGCTTTAGTGAGGTAGCACACAGTATAATCTCTAAGAGGAGAGAATGATGAAAGCGTATTTTCTATGGAGCAAAGAAATATATAGAAAGTTTATCTTGAAAAGAGGGATTTGGTCACAGAGGGGAATTTCAGGTCAAATGTTTCAGATACTACTGGATTCCATCTGCTCTCTTGGCTGCTGATAGAAAATAATAATGTTTTTGCTCTGCCTTGCATTCTAATTGGCAAATATTTCATCTAATTGATGAACAAGACCTGGTAAAGTATTATGCATGCATATAATCAAAAATACTACTTGCTACTGCTGTCACAGCTGAAGGCAAGGCCTAGATTATTTTTTTAAATGATCATGTATTCGTTGCAAGATTATTACAACAGCAAAACCCCTGGAACCTGCCTAAACGTCTTAAAACAATATAGCACCTAATTAAATCAGGGTCCATCTACTAGATGGAATGGTGTGTAGCCATTAAAATAATAGGAAGAATGTACTGCAACATGGAAAATGTTTATGACAGAATGTCAAATAGAAGCGCAGACTCTCAAGTTAAAGGCAATCTTTTAACATCAACTCTGTAAAATAGATACATAAAATATCACAATGGTAGAAGGAATTGTGACTGATATTTTATTTAATTTCCCAATTTTTCATAACATTACTTGACACTTAGTGTACTTTTTCTATAAGCAGAGAGATCTAAGCAATCTCAGAAGTGTTTTTACATTGCTCCTCTTCCCTGGTTCGTTGTGCCAGCCAATTCCTTTCATTCCTAGATAAGATCTGGTTTTCTAGATGAGTGACCCCTGAGCCCTTCCTTAAACTAGAAATTTCAAAGAAATACACATCTAGCAACTGCCCTCAAAATTCTCCTGGTGAAAGGAGGCAGCTCAAACAATAGATCTTATGTCTCAGTAGCCTGTGTTTTGAATAAACTTTGTAGATTTAACTTTGAAGCCATATACACAGTTTGCATAATTATAAAGCATAATTTAAATTTAAAAAGAAATCCATAAATTTTAAAAGTAAAAGGAAAACCTATCTTATTATCTAATTTGCCACACTGTTATAGAGAGGGAATTACTCTAAATGATAATAAAACACAGTGTGTTTTCACTGTACATCTATAATGAGATATACCCTAAGGGCAAAATGAACTTTGAAAATCATAAGTTATAAACTGTGTTGGGTAATCATATTGTTGGCAGTAGTTTTCTAGCGTGTATTTTATACATAGAATGGGTTAAAGCAAATGAGTAATTATATTTGTGTTGTTGAAAACCAGGATTTTTGACATGGGAGTAAGAAAATAGTTGGTAAGAACACATTAAAATTCTATAGCCCTGAATATGAATTGGTCATCAAGACCAACTCATTTTTAACTTTTTAGAAAATCTCTTATGCTATGTCAGCGAAAATACATAAAAATAATGACTAATCCAATAACAATAAGCATTTTTAATTTCTAGCTCTTACTCTCTAGAGAAATTCTATTTTCCACTGAAAGGAACCAGGAATTCTTGGAGAACTGGCTAATTCCAGGGCTGCAGCAGGACATACATGAGAGAGCCTGCAGTACCTTATACATCAGTATAGAAACTTCTAAAAACATTCAAGTGCTAACATGAATTAGCCTCCATGCCCAAAGATGGGAAAATCTGAGCCTCAGTAAGGTTAGGAAGCACAATGATTTGAAACACATCAAATGTTTCTCAATCCATTCGTTCATAATATTTTCTAAAAATTCATTGATTATCTTTGGAGATGATCAGGGTATCTACTCATGGTTTTGAAAGCTGGTAAATAAAAAGCTTTGAGCATCTTATTGTATCTCAAGGCAACCAGTATCTCAGCTTAAATAAAGAATGATAGGATTATACCACTGCCATTTTGCAAGTCTTAAATAGTGGTCACCAATGACTGATAACATCAGAAAGTAAAAGATGAAACAAAATGTAACTCCTGATAAACATACACAACACTGCCTATAAAACAATCTTGTCTAAAAAGGCATCTGTAAATCTGATCCAACTCCTTGATCTAACCAAAAACTGAAAGATAATATTGGGGCCAGAAGATCTGAAAGACTTTCAGACTACCTGAAAGATACAGTAAGCAAAATCTATAAGGTGAAAAACTACAGGACACACCGCTTGGTATCTTAAAAAATCCAAAAATAAAATAACGATTGCAAAGACACAAAAAGAGATAAGTAGATAAAGACATTAGAGATCAATAAAGAAGAATATGTCTTATTTAAATCATGATTCTAACAAACCAATTGAAAATCATTGAATATCAAAGATTGGATATTTGGAAGTATTAAGAAATTATCATTATTTTTAAGCGTAATGAAGGTATCTTACAGTTTATTATTCACATGACAACGAGAGGCATTTCTGAAACCAAGCCATATTATACCACTAGTTTGTAAACAATTAAAATTGTAAAAATCAATTACCTCCTATGCCCCAGAGGATAAAATTTAAGCACCCCTTCATACCCAATTATCTGCTCATCATTCCATGAACTTACCAAGCATTTCTATGGCTCCAGGATTTTGACCCATCAGTCTTTCCCTGGAGAGGCAATTTTTCCATTTAATAAACTTCCACTCATCCTAAATGATCCTCCTAAAATTATACTTTCTTATGGAGACTTTTCTAGTCTCAAAATAGAATTAGTCATTCCATTTTCAATGCTTTCCCAGTTCTGTGAATATATCTATTCACAGTGTAACAATAACTACCATTTATAGAATATTTATCAAGCACCAGTCAGTATTTCAAGTGTTTTTAACTATATTAAACTAACTTATTCATCCCACAATCAGTAAGTATTAGTACCATCAAAATTTGACAACTGGGGAAACCCAGTTCCTTCCTTGATGGATTAAATCCATTTTGCTTTTATATTTTAAATATGATGTATAAGGCACCTAGTAATTGCTCAGCAACTGCTGGACTGTTTGGATATTTTAATCACTAATTTAAATAATTTATTTAAAGAAAAGCTATTTCTCAACAGCAGTTTTTAGATAATGCAACAAAAATGTTTGGATTGAATTAACTCCTGTGATGTAGATCCATCTACTAGAATAGACAGATACTTTGACCTTTCTCAGAAGAAAACACAAGTAATTATTTGCGCTATGGAGCTCTTTCTTTGAACTATTTGCTTGGTTATTTTGGCTCCTGTAAAGCTTTTTACAAAAGATTAAAAAAAATCACTGCCATTTTTTGATTGAATAAAGTCATTAAAGATTCTGACCAGATTTGGTATTTCTCAAACTCTCAATTGAAAATAAGTTTTATAAAAATACCTCAAATTGCAGGAAATTAGGTATGTACCTTGGTGTTGACCTCAGAATACAATGTAAACAAATAACACGTTTTCTAGTTCATCTATTTTATTTTTAGAATATATTTGTCTTTTAAAGTGAACTATGGTGCTGTTGGAAGCTACCATTTTGGAGAAGGTTTTAATGTGCCCAAAATATTGGCTGTTTCTGTAAGTATATTTCACAAGAGATTTCCTACTTGTGATAATATGACTACAATTATGTCTTTCTTTTTATTATTATATTTTATTATTATTATTTTATTATTTCTATTATTATTATCTATTTATTAATATGATGCATATTACTTCTACCGTACATTTTAATATTCATGTATTTTTGCCGTGTTCTTTTAAATGTCAGTATGCCAGCAGCCTGGATCAGTCAAATTCTCCTTTTCTGTGAGATGTGAAAGCTAATGGAAACAGTTTTGACTCCTATAGTCTCCTATTCAACACCTCTACTTCATTTTAGACTTACATTCTGAATGCCTTTACTTAAAACATGCCACTTTACTTATTAAAACCTTGTTTCATCTTGCCACATCCAAACTGTCCCATTCTCATAACACCTTCCATGAATGTCTGGGTTCATTTGGTTTTATACAGCATAACTTAAAACTCAACTGGTTGAAAGAATTAAAAGTTAATCCACACCTGCCCAAGCAAGCAAATTCTGGTGGCCAAATTTTTCTCTTCTCTTTGCTTGATCCTTGCTTTCATTTCTAACAATATCCTTCTCAAACACTTTCCACTTTTGGCAGCAAGATGGCAACTAAAAATGATGAACTTCTATCATCAGAACTTAAATTCTTTTTTTTTTTTTTTTTTTTTTTTCAGAACTTAAATTCTTAAGAAAAAAGATGGCCATTTATACCACCTGAACTAATTACTGTGATCTTGGAAACTGATTTTGTTGATTGTCCAGACCTATGTCACATGCCCTGCCCTAGAATTAATGAAAAGATGTCAGCACTACCAGGACACATACTGAGAGTGGGGGTGGGATAATCTCTCAAATCAAAAATAGAAGAGCTGTCACTAAAAGGCAATGGGTTCTGGGGAAGAAATAGTAAATATAACCTACTGAAGCTAGAGTAATCCTTGAGACAATTGTATGATAAAGAAAAAAAAAACAGTAAATACAGACTTAGATTACATGGGCACAATATCCAATTCAAAAACTTACAGTGTGATTTTATCCAGGCAATTAATTCCCTTTTCAACTTCAGGCTCCTTCTCTGTAAAATGTGAAATGACAATAATACCTACGTTATGAAAATCAAATGAGTAGTAAGCATAAGTCAAATATCTGCCATTTACTAAATTGCTTACCAAATAGTAGGCATTCAATAAAAGCTAGTGTTCTTCAAGACTAAGCATAGGTTCATCTCATATAGGAAATCATCTTCCACTACTCCTGTCTTTTCATCTGTATTTGCTAAAGTCCTACTGGTATTAGAGTCCATTACACACTTTAGCTCTTAATTGCACACAGTAACTATAGCCTCCATATGCTGAATGTGCAAATGTATTATCAACTAGTTTTTAAGCTCCTTATGGGTTGAGAACGTTTCTTTGTGCCCTGCCCTAGCACCCAGCCCAGGCCTAACCACTAACTCTGAACAGAGGCCCTTTGCATCCTTGGACTGATGGTGGGATCAAATCACATTCTGAGAATATTGGATTACACATATAAAAGGATGTACGAGTGAAAGATTTATTTATTTTTTTTAAATATTTTATTTATTTATTCATGAGACACACAGAGACAGAAAGAGAGAGAGGGAGAGAGTCAGAGACACAGGTACAGGGAGAATCAGGCTCCACGCAGGGAGCCTGACATAGGACTCCATCCCAGGACTCCAGGATCCGGCCCTGAGCTGAAGACGGTGCTAAATCACTGAGCCACCCAGGCTGCCCAAGATTCAATAAATAAATGAGGGCGGAGCCTGTGTGGCTCAGTTGGTTAAGTGACCAACTCATGATTTTGGCTCTAGTCATGATCTCAGAGTCATGAGATTGAGCCCTGCGTCAGGCTTTGTCCTTGGCATGGAGCCTGCTAAAGATTCTGTATCTCCCTCTCCCTATGCCCCCTCCCACTCCTCTAGAAAGAAAAGAAAAGAAAAAAAGAAAAGAGAAGAAAAGAAAGAAAGAAAAGAAAAGAAAAAAGATGATTAACTGAGAAAAGAAATGAATGGGCCTCTGTGTATTTATGTATGTAGGTATGTAGGGAGTGGAGGAAAGTTTAGGAAGTACAGGAAGAGTTAGTACCACCCTATTGAAACTTTAAGGATGGTGTGAAAGCCTTTTGAAGATCTCTTCTAATTCCTATAAATTTTATCATATGCAGTAGAATTAGCTGCATCTGGAAAAAAATAGAATATGTATACTTAATGATCCATTAATATATAAAACAGACATTAAGAGGTTAGACTTTGGAGACAGAACTGGATTTGAGCCCAATTTCCATCATTTAGAATCTGTATGAAGTTACTCAAATTAAGTTTTTAATTTTTTAAGCCTTATAGAATTTGTAGTGAGGGACCCAAATGGGAATGTGAATATTAAATAAGATGGTGCAAATAAAGAGCCTCTTCCCACTTAGTTGGGAAAGCAATAAACATTAGCAAAGATAAGATTTATTGTTATGTGATTTGGGGAATATATAAGGTATAAATGGGATTAGGTTTTATTTAGAGAAATTCAAAATTTAAGCATTACAACTGTCACCTTAATTTTGGGAAAAGTGAATACTACACATTAAGGCATTTGCTTAATATCCAGGGGGGGAATTCAATGCTGGTTCTTGTTTAATTTTCAATCTTATTTCCATTGGTTTCATTCTCAGTGGAGAGAAAGTCAGATGACAGTTGGGACCAGGTTCACTTCTTTTCTTAGAACTCCACAAGGGTATCTTATATGTACTCAAGTTTTGGCTGGAATTTGGATTTTAATAATGACTTAAAAATAAAATTCAGTTGCTGATTGTCATTTTATCAAAACCACCATATTTGGAAACATCATGTAATTACTGCCAAAAGCAGACCAAGATATTCAGAAATACCTATAGGAACACAATAACAGATGAGTAAGTTGATACCATGTGGACTGCTATAGAAAGAGGAAAGAGAAAATCACCTAAGTCAAAAAGGTGCTGAATATTTGTTCATCTGGGTGAAGAGTCCATCATACGAATAGATAAAGGAGGTCTTTTGCAGTGGATATGAGGGTCAGGGCACAATCTGAAGGTTTCAGTTTGCCCATTAATTGGTCTAGTATTTTCCTCTGAAGCCTTCTGAATATAATCTTTAAAACACAGACATATAAAACCAGATAGAACAAATGATTTTTGCATTAGCAATTGGAAAAATAACTTCTAGGTAGTTCTTGGGGCGAAGGTGGAAGGCACAGGGTTTTTAGAATACTCTATAATAATTTATTTTTTCACCCTCATTTAAATACTAGATTTCCCTGTTTAACCTTAATTAAACCATCAGAGTGTCCATCCATTCTAATCACTTAAATTAATGTTCTGAATAGGAAAAATGATTATTTTAAATAAGGCAATAATTAACCCATAAACATCATCCCAACAGCCACCTCAACTCCCTTTCTCTTTAGATAATCCTGTCCACTCACTGTTATCCCCTGAAAATGATATAACCCCACCCTTTATTTTCTTTGCCTCAAGTTTCTTCCTTATTTCTTGTTGTAACTAATTTTCAAATGTTCCTGCAAAGTGGATCCTCCTCCCTATGCCACCTAAGGTCCCATAAATCTAGGGGATGAGTCCTGCTCATATACTCCATATATAAATGTTGCTTTCTATTCACCACACCAAAAACCTTTGAGAGCACTTGAGATTACTTTCTAACACATATTTTCAGGATTTTTTCCTATACATGATTGTTGATGACATGTCCATTTATATAACACACTTTCCTAAATATTGGCTGGGCATTAAGGAGGGAAAATTAACAAAACATAATTTCTACCATTGAAAGTTCATAGTCTAATAGGAAAAGATGAGCATATCAACCACTAAATTTAATACGACATGATACCGTAGAAGTTGTGGCTTGAGCATAAACAGATTTTTAGGACCTTTTAAAAATAACAGGTGCATAGTCCTAAAATTTTGGGGCTAACATGGAAAAAGAAAGAAGAAAGCTGGTTTAAATAGAAGAAGTAAGCAATAGCCATGTATTAGTAGCAAGAGGAATAGAGAGAGCACTAGTAATGATAGGGTGTTGATGAGGATGTAGTGATAAAGATAATATTTATAGAAATTGCTCTGTAGATCTTTTAATCAGAGCCCCATGCAGAGGGGCTGCAAGTAGAAACTGAAGAAAATGTATTCACAAGGGGTTTAAGAGAATCTTACACTGACAAGCACATCAGAATAGATTCCTCTCTTGCAAAGACCTGATGTGCTATAGAGAAACTACTGTCATTTTTTTTTCTTGTAGCTTAGCAGTAACCTGATAAAAGCATTCTTTGGTAGATCAATTTATTCAGGGAAGCAGGTTGGAATGAGGAGAGATAAAATAGAATTATTTTCAATGGATGAAGCAAAATTATTCAAATATTTAATGTTTGAAAAATGTTAATACTCTGAGGTTTGCATTTTCACCTGGCTTTTGGAAATTATACTATTGTTTTTAGACTGTTTAAACAACATTGGACTTTCTGTCAAATATTTCCGTGCTTACTGTTAACTATACTTGTATGTTTTCAAATGTTTCTAAACCACAACAAAAGATTTTACTTCCTTTCATTTTTCTTAAATTTTGCCCTCATTACACATGTTCTCCAATCCTTCTTATGGTTATTCATCATAATCCATACTGTTCACAACTGCTGTTAGGTTATCTCATTCCTAATTACAAGGTCTCAATCATTCATCCAGCCTTATTGACAAGGAATAAATCCCTGCCAATATTCCAATATTTCCTTTCTAATGTGCTGATCCATACTTCCATGTTACATTTTCTTTCTAATCAGTATCAATGATTCCTGATAATGCTTAATCTTGAGTTCTCAAGCTTGAATCTATACATCAAAATAATTTTGAAATTATGGCTTTTATCAAGGCCATGAAAAAAAAAACACCTCCTGTCTTTTTGTTCTACTTATAAAGACTGCTATTTTTGGCTTTAATTTTTAGGATATTTGATTTAATATATCACTTTATTTTATAGTGATTATATTTATCTGGTGTTAAATTTACAAATGTCACCAAAAAATAAAAAGTGGAACCTTCCGGGATCCCTGGGTGGCGCAGTGGTTTGGCGCCTGCCTTTGGCCCAGGGCGTGATCCTGGAGATCCAGGATCGAGTCCCACGTCGGGCTCCCGGTGCATGGAGCCTGCTTCTCCCTCTGCCTATGTCTCTGCCTCTCTCCCTCTCTCTCTCTCTGTGACTATCATAAATAAATATAAATTAAAAAAAAAAGTGGAACCTTCCATATAAAGCTTCTGTCCACAGGGCACCAACTTAAAGATCTGTTATTTTGTTTCATTATATTTTAATCCCCACCAGGACTATTGATAATTAAAATAATAATAATGCAATCATGTAGACTTTTTTGAAACTCTCCCCTCCCCATTACCTTTTAAAAATATTTTTAAGAAAGGGTAAGGGAAAGAATGTGTCATTTACATTCAAGGAGACTTGAATTCAAATTTTCACTTAGGTTTGTATTAATGAATAATCATTCAGAATGTATTTTCCAGGCTACTTTAGTTTTCTCATCTGTGAAAAAGGAACAGGAAATAGTTTATTGATGTGGCAGGGTATTAATGAGAAGATTATAAATAATCTAATCTGAGTATCTGGTGTTTCCTGGGACCCAGCCAATCAAAATGAATGACTGCATCACCATTTTCATTATTAATATTTTGAAAGGGATTATATCCATATGATAGTAACTACTACTTTTCATCTTTTTAAAGAAAGCCTCACTTTTCTGAGCTTTCTGTTGCTATAAGAAAAGAGAAACCTGTATACTGGATATTAATGATTGAATATGTATCACTATATTAAAATTACTATGTACTCCCTTTTTATGAAATTATATTTGAGGAATTTGCAATATTTGTCAATCAATTCCAGTACCTTGTTAATTATGAGATACTTGATTAGAGTATTTTAAAAAGTGGTATAAGTGATTTGTTGATATTAATGTGATGGTCACCTTATTATTACTGAAACAAAATTTATGAGTATCTTGATATCTATTTACATCATAATTCTCCTTTTTTAAGATTTATTTATTTGAGAGGGAGTGTGTGTGCATACATGCAAGTGGGGGGAGGAACAGAGGGAGAGAAGCTCCAGCAGACTCCCTGCTGAGCATGGAGCCCTGAAGAAAGGGAAGAGGCAGGGTTTGATACCACTACCCATGAGATCATGACCTTAGCCAAAAACAAGTTCCCCATCAACTCACTGAGCCACCCAAGCACCCCAATCAAAACATATTTGTCCCATAACAAAACCTAGAGAAATTGTATAGACCCATTAGGCACTTAAACGCACAACCTGTTACCTTGCTCTCTGTGTTATATGACACAAAGCAATCTCAAACAGGTGTAGCGGCTGATATTGCACAGTTCAAACCATCTGGTTGACTGGCTTCACCAGTGGTTCTAGTGGGCACCGCTTGACCAACTAATTCGTAGGATGAAAAGCCACATAAACATAGACTATGCTTCCACTAATAAGGACAAAGAAGATCAATATACACTCGCTAATGTAATAACCAATAATAATTTTAAAAGTTCTTTATATTATCTTTAATTGGGTGCTAATGTATTTAAACACAAATGTCCACTGACTGCTTGGGCAAAGTGAAAACAAGTATGAAACTTGGTACTGATATCTTCTGCAAACAGATTTTAAACAAGTAAAATAAATGGAGGACACTAAAACAACAGTAAATTGAGGACCAGATTGAATAGACTGACATCTTAAATGATTTTACTCTGGGTCCTAAGTACATTGTCAATGAGCTTTTTATTAAAGGAAAAAAAATCAAACATACAGAAATTTAGAAAGAATAAAATCATAATCATCTTATATCTTTTCCACCAAATTTGATAGGTTGACATTTTGCCATAATTGTACGTCTGTTTTTTAAGTAATTTCAAATCATTTACAAATGAGCTACAAGTTCTGAATAGTTCAATATACATCTCTAAAAGTTGAAATATTTTTCTGCCTAACTAAAGTACCATTATAAAAACAAAATTAATAATTTCTGAATGAGATCTAATAGCCAGTCCATATTTAAATTTCCCTAACTGCCTCAATTGTCTTTTACAGCTGGATTTTTCTCTTTTTTTTTTCCTTAAGATTTTATTTATTTATCATGAGATACACAGAGAGAGGGAGAGAGAGGCAGAGATACAGGCAGAGGGAGAAGCAGGCTCCATGCGGGGAGCCTGACGAGGGATTTGATCCTGGGACTCCAGGATCACACCCTAGGCTGAAGGCAGGCGCTAAACTGCTGAGCCACCCAGGGATCCCCACAGCTGGATTTTTCAAACCAGGATACAATTTAGAACCACACCCTATATTTAATTGTTATATTTTTTCTGCCTTATTTTTTTTCTTTTTGAGACATTAGGTGTTGAAAACACCAATCAAATGTCCTGTAGAATACACTGTGCTGAATTCTGATGTTAACTCAAGGTACTGTTGAACTTTTACCTCTATACTCTGTATTTACTGCAAAAAGGAAAGTTGGATCTAGGATTTACTAAATCAAGTTAATCACTTTGGCAAAAATACTTCATAGATCATGCTGAGAAGTTTATGTGTAACCTGATATGATGCATTATGGTGTCCATTGTCCCATCAACAACAGGTTAAGGTAGTGAAAGCTTGATTTCTTCACTGAATCTACATTCATGTAGATCTACAGAGTCATGTAAATACTCAATTCTCCATTTATATTCCATCAGATAGTTTTATCATTTATCAATGGCCATTTCTTCAGTCAGTAATTTCATTTGGGCTTCAAAAAGGTGTTTATTAAATAGATTTTTTTTTTTGCTTAACCATGAGAATGTTGTATAACAAATGACTCCAAAATCTCTGAGGCTTATATTAAGATTTACTCTGTGCTTTTAAGTGTCTGAGATTCACCTGGGCTTGAGTGGGGTCACCTGGGTTGGACTGGAATCCAGGCTTTGGGTGGAGTTCAGTCTGCTCCATATTTGTTTGTTTCTAACATGGCTAAAGAGCAACAGCCACTTGAGAAACAGTCATTCTGTGGCAAGGAGTAGGAAATCTAAGCAGGCTGGCAGAAATTTCCCATGACTCTACAAGGCTCAGCTCAGAACTAGCACAACTTTTCTCTCCTTATTCTATTGGGTAAAGCACATCACCTCACCAAAACAGGTCAATGGAAGAGAGACGTGCACTCCGCCAACTTTAAAGGGAGGCACTACAAAGTCACATGGCAAAGAAAATTAATGTACTGTTCTTCCACATAGGGATTAAAACATTGCAAATGGTGAACTTCTAATTCTTTATTCACTGTATTTTTCAGTTTAATAGACAAACTACCCTTAAAATGTAATTCACTTGGATTTATCATGAGATTCCAGATAGTGTTTCAAACACGTTTGAATTCAGTCCCCTCTTCTACCCTCTGTCAGATGATGAGCACCAATGTAATGTCAAAGTTATCTTTGTATCTCTGGTACCCAGTACAATTATTACAGCATGGAAGATGCTCAACAAATGTGAGCTAAATTATTTAGATTAATCCCTGAATTTTGCAAATAATTTCCATTCAGAGAAAGTTATGGCATATCCTCCCTTTTTTTCTGCCCATAAGAACAATCATCTTTGTTTCCCAGATGGAAAGAATAAGACAATGAGAAGGTAGGAAGCATGGACTGCCCAAGGCTAAGCTATAAGTCAAAGATAGAGTCGGGAATAAAACCCAACACTTTGTACATGGGACAATATGCCCCAGTGCTTTCATTCTTTCCCATACCATTGTTCCTGTACATAAGGCAATTACCACCAAACATTTTCACTATTAGTGATAAATTGAAGACATGGTTAAAAATATCTTATATACTTCTCTAAAACAGAGAGAGAGAGAGAGAAAGAGATCTAGAAATAAGTCAAACTGCCTATTCTATTTTAAAGCCAAAGAGACAAGAAAATAAAGCAAGACTTTAGGGAGGCTAAGGGAAACTATAATCATAGTCAATAGTAGAGACAATCATCCTACCCCACATGGGCAGAATTAAATTGCATTCATGTTAATTTTCAATAATTCCTATGTTTGTAGAATAAGAACACTAACAAATGAAAATGTAAATCATATGATTGAAGGTAAGGTTACTCTTCATTTGGAAATTAAAATGACATGCAAAAATAAAAAAAAGATCAGTGGTAGGGAATAGATTTATACATGTGATTGATTATTTTAAATCTTAGCTATCCCGTTATAGAGATGCAATTAACAGCAATCCACAGATTTCAGTAACAAATTATATTTGCATGACTATAGAGCCTGATCTATAAATATGTGCATATTTGTTAGCTTGCCCTGAATTGAAGTATTTTGGGAGATTTCTTTCACTATCCCCCTTTGTTTCAGAATATCAAGTCTGTCACTTTGCAGGTTTATTGGGTAGAAAAACAATTAATTAGAGCTGACTGGCTGTGTTGATAATTTATGCACAATTAATAGAAAAGCTTTTGCCATCATTTTTAAATTTCATAGACTACTTATACACCCTAGTGGGAAAAATTGGTCAAAGCACTTTTTTTCTGAAGAGAAAAATCTAACAAACAAAAAATAGATATATAGTACTTAAGCATTACCATGATATTGGAACTCCCCAGAGTGTCCTGAAATTCTGTAGGCAAACTGATATAATAAAATCTGACATAAAAAGCCACTTAAACCACACTAATTAGATGGATAATAAAAAATCAAGCAACTATTGAACTGCAAGGCAGTCACATAGACAATTAAAGGTTAATTAGATGCATGAATACAAGTTCCTCCTGCTCTGGGATTTATTCCTTAGATATTTTAGACAGATTCATAAGGGAGCTTGACATATAGCTTAAAAATTCACCTGGGAATCATTTCAGTGAAAAAAAATTATTTGAATAAAACCAAGTTTTAGAAACTGTGGTAGTGTGGGGGTAGGTTAGGAGGAACAGCAATAATTTAATAATAACAATGAAATACTTGAAGACTCTTGGCAAATTTGATCAATATGTAACACGAATTTAAATTTAAATTTGTTTTTACTCTAGATACATTAATAAAATTTTGAAAGATCCAGAAAGTTCCAGTGATCAGTGTAGGCATTCTGATCAAGGGAATTTGTGAGGTATGGGATGCAAAATTTGACTATTGGTTCTAATCCCAATCCTGTGCCTCTCAAATCTGGTCTGGCAATGAATAGAACATCTTTAGTCCTCAATTTCTCCTTCTAAAAGTTGAAATATAATCTTATTTGAAAGAAAGATAAAGAAAGAAAGAAAGAAAGAAAGAAAGAAAGAAAGAAAGAAAGAAGAAAGAAAGAAAGAAGAAAGAAAGAAAAAGAAAAAAGAAAGAAAGAAAGAAAGAAAGAAAGAAAGAAAGAAAGAAAGAAAGAAAGAAAGAAAGAAAAAGAAATTTATGCCTCCTCCATTAATTTAATGCCTCTAATCTAATAAGTCTCTTTTCCCAATATTTTCACTGTCATGTAAAAAAGTTAATATGTATGTATAGAATAGATTCAATGCTTAAAAAATGGTATGTCAAAGCCTCTAAAAATTTACTCCACTATAAACTTCATTCATTTTTATTTCTGGGAGCTGAACATGTGCCAACCAGATTTCAACAGAACCTTTTTAAGTGATTCTTCTGTAAAAATAACAGCCAAGAATATTCTAATGATCAAAGCTATTTATTAAGTGATAACTATATGCCATTTATTTAACCATCACAACTCTAAGAGCAAATATTATTTCTATGTAAACTGATATAGATTGTACATTTTAGGACCTCACTGAGGGCTACCCAGTTTATAAGAGACTGAACCAGGAATTGAATTTAGCTTTTTTTTTTTTTTAACTACAACTACTTTGCCTATTGGAGACATGTGGTACAAGTTTTTTGTTTTTCATTTTTCTAACATTAGGGAATAGGTTTCATAGACTCCTTCATACTCTCTCAATAGATACTGTAGACTAACCAGGTTTAGGATAGATGGACACATAATAAAACTCCAATCATGTGACCTGCATGGCTGGAAAAAATATCTAAAGGCATAGTGATGAAAAAGGAAAGAAAATGATGATGTATGATTCCAAATTTACCAAAATCAAAAAGTTTGAGTAGAACATCTCTCTCACTTAGAGTGACATGGTTTCAGGCTCTAGCATCATCAAGGAGGGTGGCTTAGCCCTGCCCCCACCAGGGGAGCTGAAGCTGGGGATGGCTTCTCAGGCATGCAGAAGAGCTGGACAAAAGAGAGGTGAGAATGTGAGGAGAAGATCCCCAGAAAAGAGGAGAGCATAAAGGCAGAGCATGAGAAGTATTGGTTAAAGAACCACAGCCAATTAATGTACCCTGATGCAAAGTTCATGCCAGGCCTGGCAAAGGAAGGGCCAAAGAAAAAGCAGAACATGTGGAGGGAGAAATGATACAGTGTTCAGATTTCACCTTGACAATTAAAGAAAGTCTAAAAAGGAGTGAGTACCCATGTGTGAGTACCTATGCAACTGGAAGATCAGAGAAGCAGCATAAAGAAGGATGTAAAAGAAAAGAGTAGGAGACACAACTGGTATTTACTAGAAAGCAGAGGCAAAAAAGGTAGAAAAATAAGCCAGGCAGGTAACAAGTGCTCCATTTTACAAGATGAGAAAACTCTCAGTGCTAAGAACTAAAACCAGGATTCAACTGATGTTTTCTGTCCCCAAATCCTATGCAAATTTTCTTACACAGTGCTGTCATGAAGGGTGTCCACACACAGGATGAACATGATCAATACCCTGGGTGAGTTATTGATTTATAAGGAGAGATTGAAATATCAAACAATGGTTAAAAAAAGTGACATAAAAGAGAATATGACCATAAAATATTATAGAACTTTCAGAAAAGTTGTTTCTAAGTGTATTCAATGGCATTTTTTCATAATGTAATATAAAACAAAAAATAAGAATATAAAACTACTATAATATGACCTTATTTGTTATCTTGTGTACATATGTGAATAAGAGATTAGATGAAAATACATAAAAATATTAACAGAACTTTTATCTGAACCATAGGGCCCTAGATTATCTATGTATTTCTGTATCTGTATTTATTTTTCATAGAATGAGAAAAACAATGTTAAAAAGGAAAAAAATAGGGGATCCCTGGGTGGCACAGCGGTTTGGCACCTGCCTTTGGCCCAGGGTGCGATCCTGGAGACCCGGGATCGAATCCCATGTCGGGCTCCCGGTGCATGGAGCCTGCTTCTCCCTCTGCCTATGTCTCTGCCTCTCTCTCCCTGTGTGACTATCATAAATAAATAAAAAAATTTTTTAAAAAAAGGAAAAAAATAGGGGCACCCGGATGGCTCAGTTGGTGAAGTATCTGACTCTTGATTTCAACTCAGGTTATGATCTCAGGGTTGTGAGATCAAGCCCTGTGTCTGCTTGGCACTGGGCATGGAGCCTCCTTAAGAGGTTTTCTAGCTAGAAAACCTACTAGAAAACCTTCCTCCTACCACTATAAAAAGAAAAAGGAAAAAAAAGAAAGAGGAAGAAAGGAAGAAAGAAAAAAAGAAAGAAAAAAAGAAAGAAAGGAAGAAGAAAAGAAAAGAAAGAAAGAAAGAAAGAAAGAAAGAAAGAAAGAAAGAAAAGAAAGAAAAAAAGAAAGAAAGAAAGAAAAAGAAAGAAAGAAAAAGTGCCAGTGACCGAAGTATGGACAATGTTGTCAACCAGTTTTATTCCCTGTGTGCACATGAAATCAGGTTGTCACCATTCTTTGCTTTTTATAGAAAAATGAAAAAAATTAAAGCATGGATGAGTAGATAATTAAAACTTGTACATGCCTATCAAAGCAAGGACACTCCAGTTCCCATTTTGTCTTGGTGTCTGAACCTTGTCATGCCTACAGGTTTCCTTTCAAAACATTTAATGGAGAATGCGAAGCCATCCCTCCCCATTAAGTACAGTGTAGGCAGCGGGTGCTGGGACAGCCTTCATAATTGTACCTGAGGCCGCACGGGGAGTGCAATTGTGGGGTTGGGAAATTATATCTGATTATGATCGCTCAGCACCAAATGTCAGAAAATAGCTGCCCTGCTGAAAAACAGCCTGTGGAGGGGAGTATGAAGGGGAGAGGATGGGCAGCTGCGGGGAGCTAAGAGTCAGCAGTGGAGGGAGAGGCAAAGCCCAGATCTAGACAGGTATGCTGGCGAGGTTGGGCAGGGACACGGCAGGGCAGGAAGATCAGACTGTTCTACAACCTATGCTGACTCTCTGCTGCCAAAAACACAGAGCCCCAGCTGGGAGAAGCTGTTTACTTGTTTGCATGTTGGTTGATTGGTTGAAAGAGAATGAGAAAACTGCCCTTACCAGGCTTTCCCAACTGCCAGCTCTTGGGCTGTGTCTGACTTGCCTGAGTCAACCCGGACACAGCCCTTAATCCCCAGCACAGTCATTCTTCCCTAACTGGGCCCTTAAGGAGCTCCAAATGTAAAACACTTTGATATGATTTTTACGAAGAAGAGTAGGACAATCTCTGTCCCAACCCTTGTTTTGAATATTACATTTTTATTTCTTGCAGTTTAAAGCCATATCCACTGTTCTCAGACTGCCCTTTTGATTGTTAACCTCGGCTTCCAATCTGATCCCTTGTGAAAAAAAAGGTCACATTACAGATAGCTGTTTTCCTAGCTAGAGAAAGTCTAATGCAGCAGGTTTAAGGTGGGGCTCAGGGATGTATAATTTTAACAAGCTTCTTAAATTATTGTAATGCCAAATCAGGGTCTACCACCTGGCAAATATAAACCAAAATCAAAATATACAGCTGTTATATAAAAGGTAGGGCCAATGTGGGAAAAGAGTACCTCTTTTCCCTATCTGAATCTGTTTTATCATCTGTAAAATGGAGATACTATTATCTACCTTACAATGTGGTTCAAATAAAATACATACTAGTTTCTGGCACAAATCAGATACCAAGCAAATGTGAGCACACGTTCCCTTTATTCAGGAATATGGTCAAGTACACTTAAGAATGCCAGCTGAGGCTCAAATCTCTATTCTGTGTGACTGGCAAAGACAGCAAAGGCATTCAGGATAAAAGAATGTGGTTGTCCAGGTTGAATGTTTTCCAGTTTAAGAAGATGTCTCTTAGGGACTCCTCGGTGGCTCAGTGGTTGTCTGCTTTGGCTCAGGGCCAAAATTCCTGAATCTGGGATCAAGTCTTACTTCAGGCTCTCCCAATGAGCCTGCTTCTCCTTCTGCCTATGTCTGTCTGTCTGTCTCTCTCTCTCTCTCTTTTTCTGTCTCTTGTGAATAAATAAATAAATTCTTAAAAAAAAAGGCAAAAGAACATGCCTCTTACTTTCTGTTGTCCTGTAATACCTTAGTTAAAGGTTTCTCATTCAAAGCTTTTCTAAAATCCTTTTTGACCTCTAAAATTTTAGTCTATGTTACCTTGTGGGCTAATCTCTGAAAGTGTTCCAGGTGAGTATATCAGTAATTAGTAAATTGAATCTTTGGATAGAGTAATTGAGATTCTGTGTTAATTTTTTCTTCCTGTCACTAACTAGATTTTGACTTTTTTTTAAATGGACAGAGTAGCTTTCTTTCTGAGCCTCAGGTCTTTTTTCACCTGTAAAAATGGGGAAAACAGCAAGGAACTAGATACCACTTTTGCATCACTTCAAGTCCCCTTGGCTTCTCCTGTCTTAGATCACTCATACCTGGGATCAGGCCAACTTCATATGGGCACAGGATAATAGTGCCTCCCCTCTCACCTTTCTTCCATCATGAGGCCTCCTATGACTGTCATGGCTCCCATGCATGGGCACCTGTGGTGATCACAGGGGGATAACATTAAGGCTATGAGAATAATTTTGGGCCAAGGGAGACACAAGCTGTGGATGAATTCACCTCCTTTGCACCCCCTAGCAAGAGTTCTGTATGCAAATTAGCTTCTTAGAGATACTATACTGTTGATCAAGCAGTCTGTAATGTTTGGCCATGGCCACCTTGATAAAGCATCTTCATCTTGTCTCTTCCTCCTTCTCTACTTCATTTTCTTGTACCCTCACTCATATCCCTAGAGTTGTCTTCTGAATTAAAGTAATGGTCCATAAAATCTCCCAAACTCTACATTCTGGATAACCTTAAGCTAACACACATAATATTTATATCTTAGCGTTAATGTGGAGATAAAATGGATATTTCATAGAAATGTGTTACACATGGAATTCAATAAATGTTAAATTGTCATCATCATAAGTCCTAATTTTTATTTCTCAAGCTATAAGTTATTTGTCATCCCCACTGCCTCCTCTAACCCTCTCTTTTATACCTATCTTTGCTGGCCTCTCCTACCATGACAGCCTCAGGCAGCTAAAGAAAGAATTTACATGTGGCAAGGGTGGTGAAAAAGTGAATTCATGAGAGGGCTAGAAAGACCTTTGCTAACTCCACAATGTTGCCAGCATCCAGTCTGGGTCCTAGTCATCAAACTTATAAAAGTACAGGCATAAAACAGAACCAATGACAGTTGGCTCTTCAAGTATACCCTGTTTCATTATTTAAAGGTTTATTAAGTGCATATATCATGGAACCTATGTCTCAAATATCCAATGAGACCTGAATCAATATATTAAGACACAACATTAAAGTAAAGGACTGCAAGCTTTATCGAATACTAAATATCTTTTATAGTGGGATGTCTCTATAAAACTAACTCTGCTGCCCAAATGGTTATTTCAACATTTGGGAGAGAGTGAATGAACTAAATGAGTTAAGCCTTATTCTTAACAGTTGCTTCAAAACATACAAGACACCCACTTACTAGGCAACTTATACCTAAACAAGAGGAAAATTTGCGGTATAATAGGCTACACTTAGATATGAAAAGTGCAGATTCAAGCCCAGTTCTTGGCAAAATAATTGGACTTCTGTCTTGTGTTTGACTCTGTCCCTGCTTTGC
This sequence comes from Nyctereutes procyonoides, assembly GCF_905146905.1. NCBI lineage: Eukaryota > Metazoa > Chordata > Mammalia > Carnivora > Canidae > Nyctereutes > Nyctereutes procyonoides. The sequence continues at coordinate 4,269,024 of NW_026575030.1, read as the reverse complement.
TGCTTCATTGCTGAATATGTCCACCCCATCATCCCTTGAGTTATTTTACATCTCTCCTTATTCATGAATTTTGATTTGATGAGTAGATACATTTTCTTGGGTCTTGATCATTTTACTGGCTTGCAATTGTCATTAGAAGTGGTTAGTTTCCAATCACCCTAGGGTAGTTGGCCATCCTGACTAATCTAGCTCAGGCCTCTGAAACCCTGCCATGGCAATGACCCCCTTGATTATAACCCCTTTGGGCTTGCTATTGCTACAGGGGTCATAAATGCAAGGACTGTCTGTAATTGGACCGAGACTCCCTAACTATTATGACTCTTTCCATGAACTGACTTTTATGACTTTAAGTTGATTGTACAAGAAGGATGCTCATTCGAGAAATAGAAAATCATGTTTGGGTCCAAGTCTTTCCAGCAAATTTCCATTATATGATTACTTAACTACACTGAGTCTCAAATACCTAGACACAGTCCTAATTACCTCATAGAGCTGCTTACCGAAGTAAAACAAAACAAAAATAGAGAGACACACACAAATAATAGTCACTGAAAGGCTACAGAATTTCAAGTATAAGATAAATTAGGTATCTTATTTAAGTTTTCTAATCAGCACCAAATGGACAGAAACTAATGCAGAACTCATCCAAAGCTTCTGTAAAACATGCATCAAACCTATATGTGCAAAGAACTACTCCGAAGAAGGCAAATTTGGTTGTGAGAAAAGCTAAATCAATCAATATTTAAAGGATTAGAGAGTGAAGAAAGAATTAGTATCCACTATAGCATAAGTCACATAGTATGCTCTTCAATGTAAGACTCTCCTAGAAGGCAGGGCAGCCATGTTAGCTTGAGCAAGTTGTTCATTACACAAAAGCATACAACCAGAGAGATAGGTAGGAACAAAAACCCATCCATACCCTGCTCTCCAATTACTATGTCTTGGCATAATATCGTGTCTTAAAGTAAAGAGTGCCTTTTGATGCACGTAAGAATTAACAATAGCCTGAAACTATGCTAGCAAGAGTTAATATAACCTGAGCAGGCTCGAATGTGCTATCTTTACAAGCGCTTACCTGCAAAGTTGCCCTTAGCTGTAGTCTAGGAATCTGAATGGCCAGAGGGTCACCACCATTTCCTGACAAGAATGTCTAACTGCATCTAGACTTTATGCAAATAACATGGTTTGTGTTCAACACCTGCTTTTCTTTAAAATTACTGCAGTTCTGATACAGTCCAGGCAGAGGGTGCTTGTGTGAACAGCTCCAAATAAATTCCCTCTGCATTTAGTCTCTAATGAGCCTCCCTTGAAGACATATCTCACGTGTCATCACAACTTGCTGAGGTTAATTTAGCACATCCTGCCTGACTCCACTGAGGGAGAACTCGAGGAAGCTCATGCCTAATTTTCTCTGGACTTGGCTCCTTGTGCCTTTCCCTTTGTTAATTGCTTCATATCCTTCTAGTGAATCATCAAACCTGGAGGTGGTCTTTAGGACCTCCAACACACTTTTTTCTTCATATTTGGAGGTCATTTGCTCAGTATCCTGTGTCCAACAGGGCTGTGTCTACCTGGAGAGCTTTCCCCTACTCCTATGAAGCCATAAGGACAATTGAGGTTCTGCTGGGAGGACAGGAGGATAAGGAAAATGCACGGGCCCCTGCTCCCACCTATGTCCTCTAGCTAATATGGAAAATCATTGGTCCTGGGTCCCCTTTTCCTCACTGAAGCCAGAACAAATACTGCTTAGATTAACAGTAATTGCATTTACAGAAGTGGGTCCCAAGAATAGAGGAAGGAAGGGACCAATACCTGCAAAAGCTCTTCTATGTCCTAAGTATTATGTTTGGGGCTTTACACATACAGTTTAAAAAATAATCGTAACAGAGAGCCATAGTAATCTTTTAGTATGGTTTAAGGACCTGAGATGCAGAAAGGTTAACTAATTTTCCCAAGATCACACAGTAAGTGTTGAATCATGTCTTGAAAGTGAGTGTATCTGATTCCAAATCACATGTTCTTTCCATTCTATTAAATAGCCTTCATTTTCAGGTCTTCAGTCTCAATGATTGGTCATCTGAAATCACAGCTATCTCCCCGGGTTTTTATTAAAATAAAATGAGATATGAATGTTAAGTATGTGGTATAGGATCTAGTATGCAATAAACTTGAAACATATGGGAATCATTTTTATTAGGAGTATGGCTTATGGTTATACTTACAGCAGAGATTTGTCTGGCTCAGGAGGACTCCTGTGGCTGCTCTGAGGCCCCAATAGTAGGGATGGCAAGACAGACAATGAGGATTATCTAGGACATAGTATTCTGACACTTTTTTTATGTTTATAATGAAATGCTCTAATAATTATGTAACTCATTAAATATGCATCAGATTAGTGTTGAAAGTTTTATTTGAATCAACTCCAAACTCATATGTATGCAAATCTAAATTTCTTCTATTGTTTCTGAAGTACCTTACAAATATGTCCCAAATGTAATAGCAACAACAATAAAAACAACCAAAACCATCGTCTTGGAGTGGCCAGGTTTGTGTTCCTGAGCATATACTGATATATAAAATGACTTTAAGGATTTTATTTATTTTTTATTCTAGAGAAGGAACACATGCAGTGGAGGAGAGGGGCAGAGGGAGAGGGAGAGGATCTCAAGCAGACTTTATGCTGAGCTCAGAACCTGACTTGAGACTCAATCTCACGACTTGAACCAAAACCAAGAGTTGAACGCTTCATCAACTGAGCTACCCAGGTGCCCCATAAAATGACTTTACAAATTATTTTTCCATACATGACTCTATATATCTATGAATTGAGCAATAAATTTCCTCAAATGTGTATGAGAGTATACATTTGCCTTTCGTTGTTAACAATTCAGAACACATCCCAAGTACTGATTTTGTTCAGATCACTACTAGACGCACAGTATGTAATAACACAAAGCTTAGTTCCCAAACATTTACTGAGAGCCTACATCATGCTACATAGCACTCAACACAGCATCTCTCTGGTACAGAATAAGACTCAAAAATATGATCTGGAATGATAATGGTGGTGGTAGTGGAGGGGGTAAGTAGAGAAATAATGTGTATCCTGTCTGAACAGGAGCTTAGTTTCTGACATCAATCCATTAGTATTTTAAATTTAATAACCCTTACACATCATATACATACATAAACCATGTGCTCATACACTACATGCACACACACACACCACATACATATATATACATATACTCACATAAATACACATGCAGTCTCTCATACACACATCACATGTATACACACACACCACACGTACACATACATACCACACATACACATACATCCACTAACACCACATACTCACACACACAGATAAACACACACATATGTATTATATATAGGCATAGCACTGAGTCCTCTATACCTCAAGCTTCCTAGAAGAGCCTTAATTTCATGAATTTACATTAGGTGTACTGAGCCTGTATCATCTTTTTTTTTTTTAATTCAACTTTTCAGGTCTCTACTTAAAACTATGACCAAAACATACAATGTCTATTAAAATATACTCTTAAGCCCCATATTAATACACTCAGCTCAAACCACAGAAAATACATCCTTAAAAATAAATATAGCCCATACTATAAATATATATAAATGTAGCCCATACTCCATAAGCATGTATTATTGCTATTGATTTTCTAGTCATCTACTTTTAAAGCCAAGCTGAAAATGATTTTTAAGTGCTCAATCTCATTTATTAAAGCCTTGAAAGTTGATTGCCTTAATTTTCCCCCAATCAACAGGATAACCCTTAATTTTAAGGTCTGGATTAGTGGCACTCCCAACTATGAAGTAATGATGTCATTTATTTACATTAGAATCAACATGAGTTCAGAATTTAATGCCCTCATCAATTTTCCAAATAAAACTGCAGCTGTAGTGTGGAACAGGTGAAATGAGGTCTGTATTTCTCAGATGTAACATAGCCAAGAGCTTAACCCGGGCTTCATGAAGTTTAAAAGCAATAAAGTCAAAGTTATTTCAGCCCTGCAGCATACTTATTTAAAGAGATGGATGTTATTGGCTGTCTTTCAATATACTGCTTATACTATCATTAAAACTTGAAATGGAATCTACAGTATTATATGTATGGAATATCATACACTGATAAGAGCCACCCTTCTCCCCAATCATTTTAAAACAGAAAGATAAAACAATTGTAATGCTACATCCAGAGTACTATGATATCGACAGAATCCTATTTCCATCCTCATTCTCTACTGTAAAAACAAAAAACAAAACTGTGGATTGCAAAGTTACAGAATATAAAGTATAAGAGATAGGTGCATCTGTCAGGACCTCTGGTCTAGGAATCGGGAACCAAAGGTGATTCATTAGGGTACTTGGTGGCAGCTACGTAACTGTCAAATTAACAGCATGAAAGTGTATATTAGTTAATCTCTAAACTCCAGAAGGGTAGGAATCATATCTGTCTCTATCTATCACAATGTCTATTAGAATGGCAAGCACATACCAACTATCTAGCAAATACGAATGAATTAATAAATAAATGCTAGAATAAGAATGGCTAGGTTCCTCCATGGTGATTAATTGCTCTGAAAAAGTTCCCAACAGGTTCTATAAAGAAAATCTGAGTTCTTTACTGCAAAACAAAGTCTTCTAATGTCAAAAAGGTAAATTGGAAGACAAAGAGAACAGAGAAGAGTATTTCATCTTCTTTGCTTAGGTGTCTATCCCTGTATACATTCTTCTAAAACATTCCTACTTCCATTATTCTACTTTTTAAAAAATTTGTAATTTAAAAAAATTTTTGAAATTATTTATTTATTTGAGCAAGAGAGAGAAAGGAAGAGTGTGTAAGCAGGGTGTGGAAGAGCAGAGGGAGAGGAAGAGAGAGAATCTTAGGCAGGCTCCATGCCCATCAGAGAGGCTAATACAAGTCTATCTCACAACCCGAGATCATGATCTGAGCTGAAATCAAGTGTTGGATGCTTAACCAACTGAGCCACTCACATACCCTTCTATTATTCCACTTCTGAGCATATAAGTGCAACAAATTCTGTCAAAGTAACATTTAGTCAATGTAGTACCACTCTTTTAATTTTAGCACTATCAGTTTAATAAGATGCTAAAACAGAGTTCAAATCCAAATAATCAGAAATCTTTGCTTTTTATTATTGTGTAATCATATTTTTCCATTCCCCTGCATAATAGCTGAAGTTTCTATTCTATACTAATATAGTCTATAAAGATTACTGTTATATTAAACACTAAACTGGAATAAATTAATAATTCTGAGGAATAGCAAATTTACTTTGGATTATTTCAAGTCAAATTATGACAATATTTATGTCATAATTCCTATGACAATTAAATCCTTTAGATTTAATTTACATTTAGAATAATGGAAGTAGGGATGTTTTAGAAGAATATATTTAATTTTTCATAACCAACAGATAACTACCCAATGACAATAGGTCCAAAGAAATCACACAGACTGGAATTAGTAGGGGATTGAAATAGCTATTATGAATATGTTCAAGGATTTTGGAAAAGGTAAACATAATAAAAGAACAGATAGGAGTTCTCAGAAAATTAATGGAATCTACATAAATGAATCTGATGTAAATTCTAGAAATAAAAGCATAATATCTAAGATGTAAAAATATCTTATTGGCTTAACATGACTAGATACTGGAGAAGAAACTATCAATAAACTTTAAGAAAGAGAACTAAAAATTATAAATTGATACAAAGACAGGAAAAAGGTTTTAAAAATGGACAGAAGCTAAGTAACCAGTGGGACAACCTTGCAGAGTCTAACAAATGTGTGATTGAAATCTCAGAAGATGGAGAAAGAAATTGACAAAGAAACAAAAATTTGAGGAAATGGTAGAAGTTTTCCTAAATTTTTCTTTAAAAATCACTCATTAGGGGATCCCTGGGTGGCTCCGCGGTTTGGCGCCCCCTTCAGCCCAGGGCGCGATCCTGGAGTCCCAGAATCACGTCCCACGTTGGGCTCCCGGGGTGGAGCCTGCTTCTCCCTCTGCCTGTGTCTCTGCCTCTCTCTCTCTCTCTCTCTCTCTCTCTCTCTCTCTCTCTCCCTCTCATAAATAAATAAATAAATAAATAAATAAATAAATAAATAAATAAATAATCTATCTTAAAAAATAAATAAAATAAAAGTCATTCATTAAAGGAAGCTCAATAAAAGGAAGCTTTTACCCTAAAAGGGTAAAGAAAACCACACCTCAATGCACCATCGTCAGCTTCCTTAAAAGAGACAAAAAGAGAGAGAAAGAGAATTCTTAGAACAATTCAATTGCGAAAGAACAGTCTTTTCAGATACTACTACACCAAAACACATTCTATCATTATAGAAAAAAAAAAAACTTCTACACTCAACTGTAACTGCACAAAATAGTTAAATCTAAATGAATTACAGACCTAAACATAAAAACTAAACTATAAACTTCTAGGAAAAAAAAAAGCATAAGGAAGTTTCTACATGACTTGGGTATGTAAATATTTCTTACATAGCATGATCTGTACAAAAATGTTTATGGAGGGGTGCCTGGGTGGCTCAGTCAGTTAAGAATCCAACACTTGATTTCAGCTCTGTCATGATCTCAGGACTCTGAGATCCACAACAGGTGCCATGCTCAGCAGGGAATCAGCTTCCGATTCCTCCTCTGCTCCTCTCCCAATCACAGATACTCTCTCTCTCTAAAATAAATTAATTAATCTTTAAAAATGTTTATAGAAGCTTTATTTATAATAGTCTGAAACTGGGAACCCAAAAAAAGTGTTCATGAACACATATAGAATTTAAAACAAAAAACTAGCATATTCAACATACTCAAATCTAACAATTAAAAAATCCAAACTACCAGCACATATAACCACATAAATAAAGGCCAAAAACATTATTTGGAAAGAAGCCAGAGACAGAAAAATGATATACTGTCTGACTTCATAAATTTTAGAATAAAGGGATACTTGGGTGACTCAGTGAGTTGAGTGTCCAACTCTCAGTTTCAGCTCAGGTTATGATCTCAGGGTCCTGAGATTGATATTCTCTCCCTCCCTCTCTCTCTGACCCATCCCCCACTCTCTAAAAATAAATAAAAAAAAAGAATACACGACATTTTAGAATAGGAAAAACTAATCTGTGGTTATAGAAATCACACAGTTGCTGCTTTTGGGCTTGGTTAAAGGAGGACTGGCTGCAAAGAAATAATGAGGAAATTTTCTTTAGTAGAATTAATCTATATATTTAAAGGGCTTTGAATTACATAGATGTAAGCATTTGTCAAAATTCATTAAACTTCAAAACATCTGTGCATTGGGATACCTGAGTGGCTCAGCAGTTGAGCATTTGCCTTTGGCTCAGGGCATGATCCCAGGATCCAGGATCGAGTCCCACATCGGGCTTCTTGTGGGAAGCCTGGTTCTCCCTCTGCCTATGTCTCTGCTTTTCTCTCTCTGTTCCATAAATAATAAATAAATAAATAAATAAATAAATAAATAAATAAAGTCTTTAAAAAAATGTCTGTGCATTTAATGCAGGCGTATTTTATCTCAATTTTTAAAAAGGGAAAAATCACCAATCTAACTCATTCTTTTCTCTTTTAAGCCATATCGTCTTTCGACTTCCCATTTCTCTTACTGATACCTTTATCCTCAATCAAAACTATAAAGTTATTTTTACAGCTGTTACTCCTTCCTCCAATATTTTGTCATTTTCCAAATTCAAATACTGCAATTATCACCATGTTTGAGTACTTGGGTCAAGAACAGGTGAAGTTCTTTTCATACAATAATTCACTTACAATCTAATTTATACTACCTACAAACTCATTGGTTTTGATTTCCTTGCCCATTGTAAAGAAACTAAGGTTCAGAGAAGTCAACTCATAATTAGTTGACAATCAGTATTAAACATATATCTACCTTCAACTATTTACCAGTTCTTATTACAAAATTCTTCTCACGCCTGCCCCACTTTGCAACGCTACCTTCAACTAAATTTAACCTGAAGCTGCCCTCAACCAAAGTGCAAACAAATAAGCAAGTAAGTACCTAACAACATTAATGGCTCCTGTGTTACTAATGTGAATGGTTATGTTCTAGCCCAGATCTTAATTAACCTTCCGTATTTAACACTTTTTTCTACCTAAAACTGATCTCATTTGCTCCTTTTCACATACAAAGTATTCTCATTTCCCTCTTTCTTCTCCAGCCACTCCTTCTCAAGTTCATTGGAGTACTCATCCCAGGCCATTTGGGAGTAAAGTGTTAGCCTTCCTCAAGATGTGTTTATAGATACTGTACTCCTTGTACCATATGCTCCCTATGCCGGGAAAATCTTATTCATACACTGGTCTATAAACAAAAGGATTAAGAGCAGTTTGCAATCTATCTTCTCCCTCTCTCCATACCTTTCCTGTCCTAAAGAACAATGACTTAATCATTTCTTAAAGTATAGTTTGATCTTTTATTACTTCTCAAACATCTTCACCTCCCCCTACTGCCAACCAAATGAAACTCAGGCTCCTCTTCCTGATACCAACACAAGGTCTTCAACAGTGAAGAAACAAGTTAGCTCTCTTAGCCCAATATCACACTGCCCCTTTTTACATCATTTATGATCCAGTAACATAGGGTTCTGTGCCTCTGTCATTAATTTCACCTTGTGTTACTGCTGATGCTGTTTCTTCCATCCAGAAAATCTCCCTAGACCCCAATGTTTGAACATTACAGTTTCATTTACATATGGAAAAGCAGAGTAACATGACATGTCTTTATTGAAACTTTTCCCTTATTTCCAAAGTCAGAAGCATACTTTTTATTCTATAAACTCTCATAATATTGTATCATTTGGGTTGACCACAAAGATATTGAAGTGGCTGAAAATCATGGGGGGCACTCGGGTGAAAAGGAGGGTGACAGGACAACTTCCAAACCATGAAAGTTTCTGCAACCATGGCATAGTAACTGAGAAACAGGTCACAGAGACACTGGAGAGAAAAGTAGATTAACATGAGTGTCACAAATCTTATCAAGAGAAGATAAAATATGGGATCCCTGGGTGGCGCGGCGGTTTGGCGCCTGCCTTTGGCCCACCGCGCGATCCTGGAGACCCGGGATCAAATCCCACATCGGGCTCCCGGTGCATGGAGCCTGTTTCTCCCTCTGCCTGTGTCTCTGCCTCTTTCTCTCTGTGTGACTATCATAAATAAATAAAAATTTAAAACAAAAAAAAAAAAGTTAAAAAAAAAAAAAAGAGAGAAGATAAAATATATGGTTTCCTGGAGAATATGAATCTTTTCCTCTGGGTTGAAAATAACTGTAGTGCCAGAGGATGGAGACTGAGCCAAGACAGCCTCAAGGGAAGTGGTGTTCTTGGAGGAGGGGGGCAAATTTCTGTAATTAGAATGTTGAACACAAAACTTATCTATGTGATAGACAGAAGACCTTCACCATAATTTTTAATCCAGCCAGAACTTTTTATTCCTAACATCTGATGAGCCATCAAGTGAGATAAAAGAAAACTCTACTGCAAATGTTCTCACCCGTAAAACAAAACAAACTACTGAATTATTTTCTTGGGGAAAAAAATATAGCTGCCCTATAATTACTCTAAATATGACTTGTTCTCATCATTTCTCTGCTTAAAATTCCTCTCATGGGTCTCTATGACCTAAAGGAACAAATGCACACTTGTAAGATTGGATTATAAGCTTCTATCTTTTTTGTTACCCAGTCACCTTCTAGCCTCATTCCCCCCTACACACTCATTACAATCAAACAAAACCATTATTCTTGGTTTTTGCTCTATGCTATTTCACCACTAGATGCCACTGCACATGCTTTTCCCTCTCTCCAGAATGCCACTGCCCTCACTCTTTGCCAGGCCAACCCACTGAACATTCTGGAACACCATAATGTAGTCAATCTTTCCTTGATCTGAGCCTTCTCTAGTTAACTAGTGGTGTGTGTTATTACCTGTGCTACTGTGCTATTACCACTTGTGTTATTACCTGTGCTACTCTGTATTAAATTCATTTGTTTGCTCTTCTGACCTGCCTCCTAGAATATGAGCTCTGTGTATTTAGGGCCCTAAGTAATCCCAAATGCAGACTCATTTGGGTTATATTCATCTTGTAACCACAGTGATCAGAACAATGACTGCCTGCAGCAAATGTTCACTTCATTGAACTAATATGATTAACAGATTTTTAAAAAATATTTATTTTATTTATTTGACAGAAAGAGAGAGAGGGCACAAGCAGGGGGAGCTGTAGGCAGAGGGAGAAGGAAAAGCAGGCTCCCTGCTGAGTAAGGAGCAGGATGTGGGACTCAATGCCAGGACCTTGTGTGGGAACATGGCCTGAGCTGAAGTCATGCTTAACTGATTGAGCCACCTAGGTACCCCCAATTAGCAGATTTAAGAAAAGTATAGTGTAACAATAGCAGAAAAAAATGGCTAACAGGCCCAAATTAGTAGTTTGGCAAACCCGCATCAAATCATGACTTCCTGATTTTGTGACTTTAGAAAGTTATTTAACATCTCTCAATCACATTTTTTTTAATTTTAAAAGAGAAAAGGTAACTGAAAATAATACTTCTTTGTAGATAATTGTAAAGAAATGAAATTATTTGTGAAAATGTATAACATAGTTCCTGTCAGGTACTGAACATTCAATAAGTTACAGCCCTTATTATTTGTATTGCTACAAAATTAACACACAAAAAAAAAATACAAGGAAAATACTGAAAGGGTCCATGATACACCTACAGGCAAAGAAATCCATGTGTTTTTATCACTGAACTATCAATGCATAAATACTTATGTTTACTTGTGGTTGATATAGTAGATTTAGCCACCATCCAAGGCTCTAAAAATATAGACTAAAGGGTATCTAGTTTTTTTCTTTTCAAAGACCCTGGAAATTCTCATTTCTTTTAGACAACCAAAAAGTGAAAACTGATACAATGCCACCACGACTATACACAAGGATGAAGGGTTGAACTATGAAACAGCTTGTAGGATAGAGGATAAATATGAAATATATATAAAAATGTACATAATTCATGTAAATGGGTCCAATAAAAAGTACAAATTTCTCCACAGTTTTCAAGAAATAGCTCCGTGAGAAAGCAGTAGCTAAAAAAAGGCTGCATATTTTCAGTTGGATTTGATTCACGAGTGATTTTTGGATGTATGCCCCCCAAATTCAGGTGAAATTGGGTGACTCAGGAGCTTTTTCTGAAGGGCTCATAGTGCTTTGCCTTTTGGCTTTGTGAATACCAAGGAGCTTCATCCTCAAATGACATTTCTAAATTGATTTCCTACTAATAGCAACCCTTGGCAAACATTCTGGGCCTACGAATCACTGATTATATCTCCTCTTATCACAATCTAGTTGAAAGTAAGATAATGATCGAGAATCATGTGGGGGGACATGCAGGTCATCCATCTCTCTAGGTCTGTGTGGTAGCATATTTGACTCTTCCTGGGTCAGAGAAAAGCTATTTATTGAGGCTACGGTCTCTGCTCTACACAGAACTACTTTGCTTGAGACTCATTTGGGATGCATGCCCCAGCATCTAGAAGCTGCCTCATCTGTGACTACTGAAAGGTCACTAAGTAAATAGCTTACTCCTCCCCATCCTCTACCTCAGAGCACATGGGTTGGCTTTTCACCCTCTGGTGATGACAAAAAAATATTATCAAAAATCAAAGCCATTTATCATTAAAATAACCAAGATTAATCAGGACAGAATATACTTAGGTAAAAAATACTTTTCTTGAGGTACCAATTATTTCAGCGACCTTTTCATAGGCTCCGTGAACCTTTCTTTTCTACAATTTCTGGGCCATTTTGCATAAGTCTGGAGACATCTGTCCTCAGAAAGTACAACTGACAATGGGCTTTTTGTCAGTTTTCTGATGACTAGAAATAAATGTCAGGCTCCCAACTGGAGTGGGGGTGAGGGCAGTTGATATGTCCCATAGGAAAACTTTTATGGATACTTTTTTTAAAAAATTGACATTTCAAATAGACTCTTCTCCTTCCTCAATATTTGGTCTATACATATACTATCTGTTGTTTATTCAATCACCAGAAGGATAGAAGTGGAGAATTCATCTGGAAGTTTGATTTTAGGTAGACTGAAAAATGAAATTTGATGTGTAAAAGGGGAAAAAAAGAGTAATGTTTGTAATCATTCTTTCTCTCCCTAACCAGATTATGAAAGCCCAGAGTGGCCAGATTTGCCTAAGAAAGCATAGAGAAGATACAAAGAGGGAATGATCTGGAAAGAGATGGCAAAGAGGAGATCAGCTGGGGGATAGGAGAAAGAGAGAGTCAGTCAGACTGGCAAAAGATACTGGTGGAGAAAAAACGAGAGATAAAGTACCACAGAGCCGAAACACTAAAGCAGAGAGAGAGACTGAGTGCAACCCAAAGAGACAGAGAGGGTCCAAGTGGTGACAGCAGATTACTGGAAAATGGGAGACGGCTATAAGGACATTTTAGATATTTGGCTGAAGGATGAACAGATTAATCTAGTACTCTGTGTCCTCCAAAGACTTTCAGCAACAAACTACGTGTTCCTTTTATCCTTCTGCAGTAGATTTGTAAGCCCTGCCTCTGCACCTATTCCAGGTGTCTGTGCTAAGATAAGCTTTTGGGTAGCTCCAGCTCCTCCTAATACACTCAAAACACAGCAACTTTCTGCTTATTCACTACTGCAGTGAGAAGAAGATCTTGACAGGGTGGTGAGGCAAAGGCATTTGGTACCCCAGCAGAACTCTGTTACAAGCGGGCATGCAACAAAGTCAGGGAGGGAGGCAGCTAGGAAAGGAGACAACTGCTTCTCTCACTGGCCCTTTGCTCCAGTCTCCCTGTAGCTGCAAAACTAGTTCCCCTTGTTTCCTAGGCTACAGCAAAAGACAATGAGTATGATGAGCACTGGAATTCAGAGAAAGACTTGGCTGAGAAGGACTAAAACAAGTTCCTTTGACCCCAAGAGATGGACGCTCCAAGAAAATCAGCCCCAGAAACTCAGTGTATGTAACTCAAGCTGCTGTGGCTTGTGAGTCATCACGTGTGCATCATATATTACAGCCCCACATAGTGTCTCTTGTGAAAGGCAACTCAACTAGCTGAAACGGGTCAAGGCTTCTGCCTTTTGATTTTCAAGCCCAAGTGGACAAATTTTGTAGTTCTACTGTTCCATCTATAGAGCTCCTCATAGTTTCTGTATCAGTGTTCTAATATTCCTCTCATGATCTATACTTACTAAAATTTAATTTTTGTTGTTCCTGATTTTTTACCCTTACATTTACTGTTTAAGTATCCTTGGTTTTGTTCTAAGCTGCCTCAAATGGTTTTAGGAATCCAAAGGGTGAATAAATGTTTAAGTGCTGATGAAATTTTCATTACTAAAAGCAACATTACAAAAAAAGGGTCATTTTCATTTCGTATCATCTGGAAGAGCCTTATCACTAGCATATTGGAAAAATAAAATTATAAATAAACCAATCAGAAAAATAAGACCAAAAATATTTAGTAATTTGCCAAAGGAGCAATATTATATAGTAATTTTGAACACAGAATCTAGAATCCCATACATTTCCAACATGCATAAGCATTTTAAACCATTGATTTGTTTTGTACAAAAGTTTACCACAAAAGCAGGGTAGGAGAATGTATATTTTACTGAACCATCAATTTCATATATTAAACAGCATATAAGACATCTCACTGTTGTCCTAATTTCAATGTTTTTTTTTTTATTTTTCAGCATGAATATGTAGCCAAATTTTTTGGTGTGTTTTTGTGTTTTTGTTGATGGGGGGGTTGCTATTTTCCTTCCTTTTGTTGACAGCTTTTTGGTAAGGTTTGTTTGTCTGAACTCTGAACATGATGGCTGCAGCTCTATAACCATATTCCTCATAAAATCCTGCAATTGGGAAGCAGAGCTTTATTAAGACTGAAGACTAGATTCAGTCATTTTCAAATAAAAAGCTCAATCTTTATCTTCTTGCTTTCATTCTATTACCTAGGCACCAAAACTGTATAGAAATGTTGGCTTCCCTCAAATAAATTTAGGTGTCCAACCAGTTTCCCCACATGCCAATGTCATATATTCCTTCATAAACTAAAGGGAAAACAAGAGGCAAACAAGAAAGGGCAGATGTCTAGAACACAAGTAAGGACCCAGCAGCCTCAAGTCATAATCTGGAAAGCACCCCAGAGGCAGAGCCCCTTACACTCCTTTTTGTCACACAAAGTCACAAGTCTTTCATCTCTAATTTCAACTTTCTAAAAGTAAATTAAAAACAAATTTTCAAAAATTGCAGGGGCTGGCATTCTTTGAAAAGAAAATCCATCCAATTATAAAAGATTAGTATACATTTATGCTACATACATCTTAAATAATTTTAAAAACCTAAAATTTCCAAGTTTCTTAACACTGCCTGCCTACATTACTATCATCACTGAGGCAAATATGTTTAAAGACTCGAGTATCAGTTTTCCTAATGACAGCCTGATTTGAATTCTCCTCCTAATTTATAAATATGGTGAAGTTCCAGTTACCAACCCGTCTTTGGTCATCACTCCATAAAGTTAACACAGATAAATAAGGGAGAGGTTGGGAGCATTTTGAGCCTCCACAGTATGGATAGGTGGGTAAAAAAAAAAAAAAAATCTCTTAATTGGGGCAGCCTCAGTGGCTCAGCAGTTGGGTGCCAGCCTTTAGCCTGGGGCATGATCCTGGAGACCCAGGATTGAGTCCCACATCAGGCTCCCTGCCCGATGGAGCCTGCTTCTCCCTCTGCCTGTGTCTCTGCCTCTGTCTCTGTATCTCATGAATAAATAAAATCTTTTTAAAAAATCTCTTAATTGTTTGGGATTGAACCTGGGATTTGCTGAAGAGAGAATCAAATTTGAGTCAGACATGCACACACACAAAGGTGGGGCTGCTGACCAAAGACAAGTACAAGGATCAACATCAGCATTGAGGGTGCAGCTATAATGGGACCAGCATGGCCTTCCTGCATGATGACTCTGCCTCTATTCCATCTTCCACACTTCCACTGTGACAGCTACTCCAAAATGTAAATCTAAAACATCATACTGTCTGTAAAGCTCCTTAAAGGCTGTCAATCACAACAGAAGGAAATTCAGACTACTCAGATCTGGCCTCTGTAGACCTCACCTCATACTAATCAGAAGAGGCTAGGGCAGGTCCTGATGTATGCCTCCCACCACTGGCATTCTGCTTCTCTGCCTGGGACACTCCTCACTGCATGTCCCCATGTTGCCTGACACTCATTCATCCTTCAGGACTTATTTACTGATGACTTCAATAGAAATGACTACTTTTTTCTTTATGGTTC
This sequence comes from Nyctereutes procyonoides, assembly GCF_905146905.1. Classification (NCBI taxonomy): domain Eukaryota; kingdom Metazoa; phylum Chordata; class Mammalia; order Carnivora; family Canidae; genus Nyctereutes; species Nyctereutes procyonoides. The sequence continues at coordinate 4,253,591 of NW_026575030.1, read as the reverse complement.
ACTCTACCGTTAGCAGTGGTCACATGCACAGAGGCACAGTGGTGTGCTAGAGCTGGCCCATACAGGCTCATAAGAGCTGATCCTTAAATTTCAAGGAGTTTTGAGAGCCAATTGTTAAACCTAGTTATTATTAAAAAGGTAACTTTTATAAAATTACTACTAAATTATATTAAACACAATCAATAAATGTTTCAAGTTTATCACTTCCTAGTTATTTTATTACATTTTACAAAGATAAGATAAATAAATATAAATATATATATATCTTTGAATTTCTTTATGTTTATTTCATATGTAAGGTCAAAATAGAAAAAGTAATGTACTACTGTGAATCTCCTCCCATCTCTATGTTCGCTGATATCCTGTTTGTAGCTTGAAACCAAGCAGGATAGAAATAGTTACACACTGGAAACTGACAAACACCACAAATCATGGCTTTCTTGATGTCTCAATGATCATCTAGACTTAAGACAATGGTTGAGAAAATGTTAGTAATATAGATTAAACTTAAAATACATGGTTTCTAAATGTTGCATTATGAATGATACAAAAAAAAAAAATAGAGATTTGAAAAAAAATTGAAGATTATTATCCAGCTGAGCAAAGATGTTCTATCATGATGAATAAGGAAAAGCCTGACATACATCTTTGTTTTTCCTTCATTTTACATATCAACATGGACAAAACATTAGTTGCTCTTCAGGTAGGAACTACACTTTTTTTGTCAGTTGCAATAGTTACTTGGCCATAGATATAAGAGTTCAGCAAAAAACCACTGTGGGCATTCTTGGAAGAGCAATGAGCTACATAAAATTTATAATAAAGGATTTAAATTGTGTGCAACACTTTCTTCATATCAGTAATATTTATAATAGGCTTATGTGCATGTATGCATTCATATTTCCCCCCCAGGAAGCTGGTTCTCAAATATTCATTGGTTCCCGCACCTCATGTACCTACCTCTGCCAAGAGAGGAGAACATTTTGTTTATTTTCTGGCCTCTTAATTGTTTGGGATTGAATCTGGGATTTGCTGAGGAGAGAATCAAATTTGAATCAGACACACACATACACAAAGTGGGGCTGCACACAAAGACAAATACAAGGATCAACATCACTATTGAGGGTACAGCTATAATGGGACCAGCATGGCCTGCCTGTATGATGACTCTGCCTCTTTTATATCTTCCTTCTTAGGATCATATCTGAATCATCATCAGGTCTTCAGTAGTCATTTGATACCCAGTTGGTACTTCATAAATGCTTACGGAGTTAAAAGAAAAGTGGTATTCCCAACTATTTAGATCTGTAGGGCCTCAGAGATATTGGCGTGTTTCTCATCTGGGCTAAGGTATCTAGTGAGTAAGAAACTAATTATCCTGTCTAATTAGACAAAATTAGAAGAAGAGGAGTATCTGGCTAATGCATCAACATTCCAGAATGCATTCTTATAACTCCTTTAGTAAATTTTGTTTGAAAATTGTGCCACCAGAAGACAACTATTCTATATATTGGTTTGCCAGACTGAAATTATTTTTAAGGTCTATAGTAGGTGTATTAAATCATCTTCAAATATATTCTCCATCCATTCCCCCATACCCATATATTTATATAGATATGCATATATATTTAATACCAGTACCTTCTCATGGAAAAAGAGCTGAAAACAGGTTCATGCCAAAATATCATCAATGGTGTTACTTAAAATTGTGAAATATTCCTTTAATTGCAAAATTCACACTCTGCCTCATTTGGCTTCTTTGTCCTCATTTGGCTTATGATAGAAAACAGAAACCACTTCTGGTATTTTCAGCAGAAAGGGAGTTAATAAAGAGCATCAGGTACTTGCAGCATCTTTGGGGCACAGGGGGATCATTACATAGGCTGGGCCTTTAGTAATGATCTGGAACTTCATAGAACTGACTGACCTAAGGGGATATTTTCTCTGCTATAAGCCACCACCTGACTTAGGATTATATGGGTAGCCTGGATCAAGAAAATGCCACTGCCTTCAAACCCAGAAGATTTAGAGAATGCTCACTAGTAAGGTACTACTATAAAATTTTACATCTCCAGTTTCTGTAAATAGTCAAAAGAAGTAGGGAAATAACCTCTCTCTTACTTCCAAATAGCATAGATGTATATCTAACAGGCAAAATCGAATTCACATCCAGAGTCATAGCTTCAAGGGAGAATGAAATGTGAGTTTTAGCTTCCCCACATCTATACAATAGAAAAAACACAATAGAAAGAGATAGAGTTGGATCTGAGTACCAACTAACAATATACAACAAAAATCCCTAACTGTACAGTTTCTGCTTTTAGCCAGATGTTTATGGAGACCTTGTCCACATCCATCAAATTCCATCACAATGTGACCAGCCATGGTGCCAGTTGTCTGAAGTAATGTCTGGTTGAAATAAAATAACTGATAGGCTCTTTACTTAGAGAAAAAGTTTTAAAATAGAATTATGATAACTGAAAGTGTTGCATCTATTTTGCTCCCTGGTGTTATTTTGATCTGACATTATGCTGTCTTTTGCCACACCAATAAAAATTCTTTATAGACATTTGCAAAGGCTGCCTAATCTGACATTTTATGATTATCCTATGCTTAATCACTATACTTACACTTAACCATTTCTCTTCTGCTAGTCATATGGGTAAGTTACAATTTTTCGCAAGTGCTAATGATGTTTAACCATCTCTGCTTATAAATATCTGCCATCTTGTCCAATTATTTTTTAGGATAGATTCTCAGCCTTCTCTTCAAAATGAGTTTTATTTGCTGGCTCACCAAATGAAGAGATTTTTTTGTGTGTTCCATAAATGAGACAAAAGTAGATCCACATTATTTTACAAGAAATGGAGGGAAAGTCAGTAGTGTATTATTTTGTGCTAAAACAGCACAGCTTCTAAAATACCCAGGACCTTGTTTAGAGGCATTACATAAAAGCATAGATTGCAGTCAATGTTGCTTCATTCTGACTTGTATTTTAGCCCATTATCTTGACGTAATAAATCAATGTTTCTTATTTAAGATGATATTTCATCATTAGACACTGGTACTGCCATACACTATTGCTTATTTTCCTAAGGACAATACCTATTTCTAGTATTTTTAGTTTAAATTGACTCATTAAATATGTGCTTCCCACCATGCCAAATTGTGGTGGAATAAAAAATGTGTAATATAATGTCCCTAAACTCCTAGAGCTTACAGTGTTTTGGAAAAAGAGAGAAAATTGCCTTATTGCTCTATTTTAAAGCTGCATTATGTTCTAAGTTTTTCTCTAACTGAGTGAAAATGGAGTCAGGTGAGAACACAAATGGCTCCCCTTAGAATCTCTAGACTATAAATGCCTCAGGGACTAGAGAGTTATTTCTTATTTAAATTGATATCTCCATTGCTTAGTTTGCAAAGTAGTCTCTACCAAGTCACTGGCTACCTATTGTTAAATGATCTTCCAATTTAAAAAAAGGGTGGGGGGAACTCCTGGGTGGCTTAGCAGTTGAGTGTCTGCCTTCAGCTCAGGCTATGATCCTAGGGTCCTGGGATCCAGTCCCACACCGAGCTCCCTGCAGGGAGCCTGATTCTCCCTCTGCCTATGTCTCTGTCTCTCTCCATGTGTGTCTCTCGTGAATAAATAAATAAAATCTCTCTAAAAAAAAAAGTAATGTATCACATAACCTGAGATTGTCAACTTTAAGCAAAGAAGAAGTTCATCCCTCAATAGCTCCTGATTTAAGTATGGTTTTAACAGGTGTACTATGAATTCATTTTGGTAACTAGAAAGAGAAAAAAAATACATGCTCATACACACATAGGTTCCTTTTCCGTCTTTGACTCAGAGCAAAATCAAAGTAACCTGCAAAAGAGGCAAATTGTACATTCACAATGACAACTGGGAGTACGAGCATGGCAACTTGATGTTTGCAAAATAAATAAATGAGGAATATTTATTTGAATCCTTTATGATCTTTTTGTTTGTTCTTTTCTCTTATTTTTTCTTCAGCAGACAAATATCTTAAAGTCTTAACATACCAGGACATTTATGTATCTGTGCACTCCAGAACAGTTGCATTCAGAAAATTTTATAGTGAGATAAAAGAAAAGCCTAGAAGGAAAATGAGAATTATATTAAGTAGTGATTCATAACAGTTGAACATCAATGAGAAGAGAACAAAATGCTATCTAGAGGTTACTCCATATCTCATCATCTTTTGAAATATGTTACCTTATACAAGAGAAAATAGACTTTATTCAGCTTTGCAGGTATGTTGTTTTGGAGTTATTTAAAATAGCAGGTAACTCCTTTCTTTAGTGAAAGGACTCAGAGTTATGGTGTAATAAAGCCACCTTAAATATTGTCAACTGCTACCTCAGAGAAGCCCAATTTAAGGAGTCAAAAGTTCATTTAAATATCCCCAGCTTTCTCTGCAAGAAGCTATGATACTAAATTTAAGAAAAAGGCAGACTCATCCACATTTTCCGTTAGGTAGACCTATATTCATTTTAAAAATCTGAGTATACACATTCTACTATGGCCTTAATAAATAGACTATAATTCAATGGGTAAATCTATTATCCTTTGTTTAATTCCATTGTTTGTATCCAAAAGTTTCAACAGTTCTATATAGAAAGATAATAAATTGAGTAAAAATGGTTCAGTTTTACCTTCATTGTTAAGCCTTTAGAAGAATAGTTCTAAAGATCATGAGGCTGTATTCCCAGGCACCATTGCCATCTGGTAGTGGTCTATTAACTAAGCATCCAGTTATAAATGAATGGATATAGAAGATGGGGGGGGGTATATGTGTAGTGGAATATTAATCATAAAAAGGTAATATCTTATCATTTGTGACAACATGGATAGCCCTATAGGGTATTATGCTAAGTGAAAGTCAGACAGAGAAAGACAAATACCAAATTATTTCACCTGTATGTGGAATCTAAAAAAAAACAAAAACAGAGACAGAACGATAAATACAGAGAACAAACTAGTGGTTGCCAGAAGTAAGGTGGGTGGGAAATGGGTGAAAGAGGCTAAGGGGATTAACCCAAGGGAAGGTATAAACTTCCAGTTATAAATAGATAAGTTACAGGGGTGAAAAATACAGCATAGGGAGGGAATATAGTTAATAATACTGTAATCATGTTGTATGGTGACAGATGGTAGCTACACTTACTTTGGCGAGCATAGGGTAATGTATAGAATTGTCAAATCACTATGTTGTACACCTGAAATTAATATACCACTGTAGATGAGCTATACTTTAATAAAAAAGTATTTGTATATAAAGCTGGAATATGGCAGGAGATAAACATTTGTTTGAAAAGTAACCTAGAGAAGACAATTCCAAATAATGACTACAAACACATGCCCTTAAACAAATAATTGTAAACAAAATGTAAGATATAAAATTAGATATTAAAATAGAGTCATGTAAAAAAAGAAGAGGTTGAAGAAATTTACTTAACCTATACAAAACAGAGAAGATTGACTTCAAGTGGATCTCAACACTGTCTACATAGCAGAATCACCTACAGAGAGTTTCAAAATACTCATACCTGGCAAGCACGTTCAGTGATAGTGGTTTATGAGTTAGAGAAATGGTTCCCAAAGTACGGTGCCATCATGGGAGCTTGTTAGAATTGTAGATTCTTAGGCCCCAACCCAATGTAAGAAATAAAAATTTCTAGAGGTAGGACCCAGCAATCGGGATTGTAACAAACTCTTCAGTGATACTGTTGCTTACAAAATCTGAGACTCGTGGGTCTGGAATAAAGAGTAGATAAGTCAGGCTTTTATTTTTTGAAAGTTCTATAGGTAATTCTACAACTAACATTCAATATACAACTAACATTGAAAATATGGAGTTAGACATTAACAGTTGAGTAGATATTAAAACTCAGCAATATGAAAATGAACTCGATATAAAAAATGGGCAAATGATCTAAATGGATACCTCATCAAAGAAGCTATATGGTAGCAAATAATCATATGAAAAAGTATTCCATATCATATATCAGGGAATTACTAATTAAAACAAAGAGTCACCACTACTTACCTATTAGAATGTCCAAAATTTGAAATACCGACAACACCAATAACTCCTGGAAGCTTTTGGAATATTAAGTGAGGATGAAGAGCAATAGGAATTGTCTATTTATTGTAGGTGGAAATGCAAAATGGTAGAGCCACTCCAGAAGACAGCTTGAGAATTTCTTACAAAACTATGCATATTCTTGCCACATGGTCCTACAATTGTACTCTTTCATATTTCTCAGATATGCAGAAAACATGTCCACACAAAACCTGCCCTCAGATGTTTAGAGTGACTACATTCATAATTGCCAAATATTGGAAGCAGTCAAGATGTCTTTCAATGGGTGAATAAATAAACTGCAATACATTCACATAATGGAATGTTATTTTAAAAAGAAAGGTATAAATAAGCCATGGAAAACACGGAGGAATCTTAAATGCATATTGCTAAGTAAGAGGCCAATCTTAAAAGGCTATATATTGTATGGTTCTAATTATATGCCATTCTGGAAAAGGTAAAACTGTGGAGACAGTAAAATGATAAGTGATTGACAGCAGTTGGGAAAAGAGAAGAGAAGAACAAGTAGTAGCACACAGGACTTTTAGGGCAAAGAAACTATTGGTTTTCATATCCATTTTTATAATTTTGGTAAAAAACACACACAGACACAAAACATGACTTGATAACATACAATGGTAGAGTATATTATTATACATTTGTCAAAACCCACAGACTGTAGAACACTAAGATTGAACCTTAACACAAATTATGGATTTAGGAAAATTATGATGTGCCAATGTAGGTTCATCAAATGTAACGGATACACCACTCTGGTGCTGGATGTTATTAGTGGGGTTGTGCTTATGCAGATATGGGTAGTATATAAGAACCCTCAGTAGTTTCCTTTTGATTTTACTGTGAATCTGAAATTATTCTAAAAAAATGAAGTCTATTTTTAAAATTGGGTGGATGACATTAAAGGATAATTTTCAAAAAAGGTAAATCATGACTGACACAGACATAAAACAAACATAAGGCCAAAAAAATGTGTAACTCATTATATGGTAAGGGAACTGAAAACAAAAGCTATAACAATTTCAGAAGAGAAGCCACAGACCAAACATACAAAGTCATCAGATATGCTGAAATGATTTTGTCTGATGGAAGCAAAACCAGTTTGTTCTACAGTATGAGAGGAAAGTTAAATGAACCTCCAGTGGGCAGAATTTATCTGCATGTGTATAAAAAGAATAATCTTCATTACTATCCATTTTTACCAGTTAACATCTCACTCTACAAAGGAGTATAATATCTCCAAAACAAAGCAATGCACAACACAGAATCAGATAACTCAGAGGGTCTGCTATATACAATATACAAAATCTCCTTACCAAAGTAGCCTAATAATCTTTTGGCTCATTTTAAAGCTGTCCACAATTTTTCCTCACAGTTAGAAACAGGTGTAAAAAAGTTCAAGGTCAAGCTGAGTTCAACAGGAACAGGACCAGCTGAGATGACTATGAGGTGAGTCTTAAGAGATCGATCAGGAGATTGGAAATGAAACAACAATAAAAAGGGTTTGTCCTTTAATTCAGGGTCTTAAAAGTCATCCTGATAATTTTCATGATTCCTAATATCTTAATGCAAAGCTGTTAGAAGTTTCTGGGAAAAGATGTGATATGATTAATACAATACTTTAGGGATATTAATCCAACACAATCTGCAAAGTGGGTTATATGCCAGAAATGATTGGAAAGTCTAGGTAAGAGCTGGTGAAATAATCTAAGGTTGAAGGAAAACAAAGTTTTCTTAGCCAGAGATTTCCTCTCTAAGAATTCCTTTGGAGACAGCCACTCTTCCAAATCCATCTTATTCTACAAAACTCACAAAACCAGTGTGCATTCTCTCTCTTGGCCTTGCTCTACAGTAATATGTTGAGAATAGAGACCCATTTTTCTTTCCAGACAGGGTGGATAGTTATCTGGAGTGAAAAGTTTCATTTTCCAGCATTTTTCATTGAAACTATCACCTGATAATTACACTGAATAGAAAGTAACCATTAATCACATCTTTAATATATCAATTCATCACTGTCTACCTTGTGTGAAGCAGAAGAACTAAAATTAATCAGTCAAACTGAGCCCTATCACAACCAAATGCCCAGGGAAGGTGGGGGCCAGAAGGAAATCCTTTTAAATACAGAAAAGCATTTGTGTCTGCTGGCAGGAGGACCCAGGCCTCAATGGTAGCAACTACTTTCTCTCATCATCAAAGGTGATTTTAATTTTCATCCTTGCCCAGTTTGCACAACTTCAAGTCTGCTAGAAATTTAAAGCTCATAAATGTTATCTAACCCACAAGGGAAGGAAGTGGGTGCATTCCATCATCACCCTTTTACTGCACATAATTTTATTAATAAAAGGATTTTAGAAAACAAATTCACATTTTAAATTGCAGTGGTTGCCTTCTGTGTCCTTGTCACCCGTGCTTCTAGCCTGATAAGTCCATTCTGTCAGGTGGCCCACTGAGAGACCCCTCATTCTATAGTTCTAGAAGAAAAGGTATTTTTGTGGCTAGATGTAGCCTGGTTCCAAAGACTCCTGGTAATGAATCAGGCACATGGAGAACTATTCATTTGTTACTTATCATCCTCTGCTTTCTTGATTTGTGCTGGTGCCAAGAAAAGAAACCTGTCTCGTTTCCCCAACTAGATTATAAACTCCTTAAAGATAGCAGCCAGGTTTTATACTCATTTCTGTTAAGTCACTTTCCAAGTATGGCAGCTCTTACATAGCTGCATGATAAATAATCTGACGTTTGGTTGGTTATGAACTATAGATTCTGTAGAAAGTTTAGGAGGCAGAGCAAGGGTAGGGAGGGTTCTCTCAGGGGCTGAAAATGTCAAGGCACTTATTTCAAAGCTTCTAATCTAGATTATAAGCCTTTATTATATTTTACACGGGGAATGAGATTTGACATTTTTAGAGAGACATACTTTAAGATTTGCAGTGATTGTCACTACAGTACATTATTTCTCCTAGTAAAATTCAGGAAATAAAAAAAAAAATAATGAGAATCAAGGCTGTGGCAAAGCCAAAAACAAGCCACTGAGCTGTGAGTGCTGAGCAGTCAATCCCACTCTCAGCCCAACTATGCAGATGTCATGTCTGCACCTTCTCAAAACTGCAGGGCACAGCATATTGGCCACCTGTGTGCTTGGCCATTGATCAAAACAACAACATTAAATCCATCAAATCCTAAATTTACCAAGTAGCTTTATCTTTGCTATAGCTCCTAGCACAGTACACAATACATGACAGACACTCGATATATTTTGCATGAATGAACTAAATTATAAATTACTAAAGTCTCAGTGCAGAGCAGCCAAATTTGAGAGTAACTTAGAGGGAAAGTATCAGCCAAGAAAAGCAGAGGTTATAAGGCCTGTATTAGCTACAGTTTTAATTTTCTGTAAACCAAAGGGATGCTTTAATATTTGAGTTCCAAGTTACATGCAGAAACTCAAAAACACATTTTCCCCTATTTTCATTTTATATAAAAACATTAATTACACAGAAGGGTATCAGATACATGTCAGTCTGGGAGCAGGTTATTACTGGAAAGGAAAACTCATGCTAGTAGGCAAAGAGCAAGCCAGAAGTCATTGCAAGTGTTAGCTAAATCTGATCGAAGCATCCAAGACATTTTCTCAATTTTTAATTGATCAGTATGTGAACTGGTTTGCAGTCAATGTGTTGATTGTGCTGACAATTTAATTTCCTTCTGTTGATGGGCTTATTGGTGTTGAGTAAGAGTCGGCCATTCAAACAACCCAGTATCAAAACTTTATTCTGCCTTTAAATGAGAATAGGAAAAGATATTTTAGAATAATCAAGTTAAAAACATGGAAGGGCTTAGTTTCTTAAGAGGAAACAGACATAGATGCTACTAATCAAGGATGTAATTGAAGTAAAAAGAAATGGACCGTATAAGTGAGAAATGTTCAATATAACAATAAAAATAAGCTACCTATATAAATACAAACATAGTAATGGCAATAAAATTAATGCCTTAATTTGAACAGCATACAGCTTGCAAAGTGCCATCACATATGGTATCTCATTTGATTCACAGAGGTTATTATAAAAATCATACATATTCGTATAATTGACTTTTTAGCACCAAAGCCAACTCCATATGTACAAATATTGGCTATCATAGTTTATATGAGTAATATTCTAAATTCCCACTGTTTTTCTTTCATTTGTATTTTCTTTTTTAGATCTTCCACCTTACAAAGCCTTGTGAATCAATTCTTAAAACTTGATGACAAATTTGTAGGCTGGCTTTATGGGTTGAATGGTACCCCACCCCCAATTCACATGTTGAAATCCTAAACCCCCCCCAGTACTTCAGAATGTGGCCCTATTTGAAATTAGGGTTATTGCTAATGTAAGTAGGTGAGACAAGGCCATTAGAGTGGACTCTAATCCCATATGACCTGTGTCCTCATAAAAAGGAGAAATGTGCACACAGTGATAGGCACACAAGGAGGATAGCATGTGAAGATAAAGGCAGAGAGCAGATCAGTGCTTCCTCAAGTTAAGAAACAACAAAGACTGTCAACAAACCACTAGAAGCTAGGTAAAAACCATGTAACACATTCCCCCTACCTCAGAAATAATCAACACAGCCAGTACCTCAATCTTACACTTCCAGCCTCCAGAACTGGATGCAACACGCTTCTGGTGTAGAAACCACCTGTTTGTGGTACTTTGTTAAGGCAGCCCCAGCAAATTAATACAATCGCAATCATGCCTGTTACTGTAAGAATGGAGATATATCTGAAAGTATATGGTCATGGGATTTTAGGAAAATATGCCCAAAGAGAACCCTACATCATCCAATAGCCACAGAACCCTAAGGACTCCTACGGACTTCATAAGGACTCTCCGCTTATCCTTTAGTGAATGTAACTTGTAAGCTGATGTGCCCAGCTGGTCCCTCCAGCATGTGATCATGACCCACAGTGCCTTCAATCCATATACTGGCCAGAGACCTCTTCCGATGTTCTCTGCATTCCTGGAAGGCCTATTGTCCAAAGAAATTGGCAGTAGTAGGTTGATCTCTAGGTTTACCTATTATTATATATGTGTTCTTGGGCAATTATTTAAATTCCCCATTTTATCAAGTGGGGATAATGAAAGTTATCTCACTGGGTATTTGAAGTGTAAATAAGTTAATGCTGATCACTTTTTCTAGACCTTTGATCCTGACTCAGTGTTGAATGCTGCTGCAAAAGCCAGGGAGCAAGAATATGAACACCACCTTTCTGCTGCCCCAGAGACTTTATCCCCATATCATGATTTGGGTGATCATGATTTGCTCTTTCTCATTTGTCTTAATAATTCGCCACAAAGTTTGTTCCTATAACATTAATTAGCCTGTTCTTCTTCTTAATTTCTATGCTCCCTTTGCATCCCCATTAGCTTTGTCTTCCTGACTTTCTCTTATCTAAGGCAAACAATTATTTGCACTGTTTTCTCTCCTCACCCCTCTCTGGGAAAAGTATTTTTCCCCTACGCATTGGTGCTTGAAGAATTTCTATGTAGGATGGCATGGAGGCAGTAATTTTATTGGAAAGCAGTGCCAAAGGACATATCTTAAGTCTGCATTTGCAGAGCAGGTGCTGCGTTTTTGTTTAGTGTTGTTTTATTTGGGGTGGTTCCAGGAGAGAATGTGTGCTCATTAGCTCATTCGTGATACTCAACCCCTTTGCTGACTTTTCTTGTTTTCTACTGCAGGACTCTTCTCCACTCTTTATACTTTGCTCTGTGCTCCAAGAGGGGCATCTCTATGGTCCAAGCTATCTTGTCCTGATGGTAGATCATAGGGCTAAATCCAACAGAGGCAGGGATATTAATCTTTTCTGTCTCCAGGACCCTCCATGCCCACTTACGTTTTTGGCAGTGGTTGTGTTCCTCTAAGACCATAGCTTCTTTTCAGCAACGCTTCTCCTGAAGCTATAGTTCTTAGCCAATTCTAGAGATGACAAATTCCAGTAATACCATTCCTCCTCCCCCACCCCTTTCTCAGGACCAAGTGTAGTGACATAAACAAATGAAATAACCTTTTTTTAATACCTCAATCCCTTAAAAAATTGGGAGGCTTTCACTATTTCTCATCCTGCAAATTTCATTATCCTTTAACTTTTCCTGCACCTGAGTAAATAGTCCATTCATTAAAACTTTCCATTTAAACCCATGGACCAAGCCATTTCATTACTGATAGGACTTTGTATCTGGCTACCACATCCATCCTGGCCCTGACAGCTCTCCCTCTAAAAACATCACACTGGTGATAACCAGTAGAAATTTCTACTTCAACCTAGTTAATCTATATGCCAAAAAAATTTAGTGATGCTTTTAATATCACAACCACCAGCTCATCTGTTACTGTGTTATGCATTTCTGATATTCTTCAACTTTTATTCCTCTTTTTCTTGCCTTTTTCTTTAAGCTTCTCATCTGAAGGCAATCTGGCCTAGTGGAAGGAGTAGGGACAATAAATCAGCCACCTGGCCAGGCTTAGAATCAAATTTTCAGCTATTATGAGTGTATGAGCACTGTAATTTTGAACAAAACATGAATCTTCCATCAATCTCAGGAGTATAACACCCACAGACTCATGATGAAGAACAAATAAAATAATACAAGTGAAGGAAATAGCACATTGTAGTGGATTAACAGTTGTTAGCCTGTCTCTTCTATACACACACACACACACACACACACACACACAATGAACTTTAGAAAAACATGGGTTTGAATTGCATGGGTCTGCTTATACATGGATTTAAAAAAAAAAAAAAAGTAAATACGGCACTGGGGAGCCTTGGTGGCTCAGTTAAGCATCCACTCTTGGTTTTAGCTAAGGTCATAATTTCAGGATTGTGAGATGGAACCCCATGTCAGGCTCCACACTCAGTATGGAATCTGCTTGCAATTCCTTCCCCCTCCTTCTCCCTTCCTCTCTACCCTTCTTAGCTCTCACTCTCTTTTTCTCGCTCAAATAAAGTCTTAAAAAAAAACCCAGCATAGTACTATAACTGCATTTTGTTTTCCTTATTATTTTCTCAATAACATTTTTTCTCTGGCTTATTTTAAGAATACAATATATAATACAGACAGCAAACAAAATGGGTGTTAATCAACTTCTGATCAATAGTAGGCTATCCGTAGTTAAGTTTTGGGGGAGTCAAAAGCTATATGTGGATCATGCCCAGAACCCCTATGGTATGGTGCTCTAGGGTCATCTATATATATGGATAATTCTCTTTTGTCTAACCATTCCTACAGACAATACTGTCCTTGGCCTGAAAAAGCCCCGGGACTTTCTTCTCTTCCTTATCGACGTATTAAGCATGACATTTGGGTTCCACTTGGAATAAACTGCCACACTCTCATCAGTTTCTCATCAGTTTCCACTACCTTTTGGTACTTCTCATGATTTTCTTCTCAGCACTACATAAACAAATGAAATTATCATTCTTTGATGCTTTCACCCCTTGGAAAAGTGAAGATTTCTCAGTATAGGGTCATCACCTTTCAGGGACTTTAAGTAATGCTAACTTTGGGGCAGGCTTCTGAAACAAATTTTGCAATGACTTGTAGTTAATATCAGTTACTTCTTTAAAGATTTATTTATTCACAAGAGATACAGAGACATAGAGAGGCAGAGACGTAGTCAGAGGGAGAAGCAAGCTCCATGCAGGTAGCGTGATGCAGGACTCAATCCCAGGGATCCCGGGATCATGCCCTGAGCCAAAGGCAGAGACCCAACCACTGAGCCACCCAGGCATCCCAATATCAGTTACTTCTTATCCTCTGCCTCATCACTCTTGACACCATAAGTCAGTCAAGAACTATTCATTGCATTCCTTCCATGTGTGTCTGCTTTCTCCCCTAGACAGTAGTCTAAGAAGATAAAGACCATTTTCCTAGCAGTCCTCAAAACTCCCTTAGAATTCAGGAACTAGGTCAGCAGGCCCAAGAACAACTTCCTTCTCCAAGAGATCATTAAAAATCTAGTTTTCCTGAACTGAGAATCCTGCTTGTGGATTATTTTTTGCTTCTCTGTATGGTAGCTTTTGACCATATTCTTGCTCCTTTCCCTGCACAGTCTTGTTCCCCAGACTGAGCTATAAAGAACTCCTCCATTAGCCACAGTTTTTCTTTCAGGATCACCTTTCCAAATCTCAAGTAATCCTATTAGTGCTTTCTCTTTATTTCTTCCACACTCTGACATGCATATAGATCATGACTTTGTGTTTGGCCTAATCTTTTCCTTTATTTATTTTTTTCACGTATCTTCTTAGTTTCTAATATACAAATTCATGTATTTGTCATTTGAATACTATAGTTTCCACTTGAAGGTTTTCAGTTTGTCTTTAAATTCTCCAAAATGGTGGAAGAGGAGGAGCACCGGCTCTGTAATGAACAGCGCATGATATCAATCTTACCTGGATCCTAAACTTCAGTTTCTTCATCTTTAAGAAGAGATAACATTATCCACCACATGGACCATTTTGAGGACTATCACTTTTTTTTCAAGATTTTATTTATTTGGGAGAGAGTGCTAATGAGGGCGGGGGGAGCACAGGGAGAGGGAGAGGTAGACCCCCTTCTGAGCAGGGAGCCCAATGTGGGACTCAATCTCAGGACCCTGGGATCATGAACTGAAACAAAGGAAGACACTTAATGGACTGAGCCACTCAGGCGCCCCAAGGACTATCACATTAAAATCTTATCATGATGCCTGGCACATTGTATCCTCTCAACAAATGCTAATTTTCTTTTTTCTTCTCATTAAAAAGTATCAGGAAATGGTTATATCACTTGCTATGGTTTTCCTTTTATCTCTGAAAGCTAATGCCACAGCTCTAACGTAGCATGTCACCAACACTTGAAAGACTGAATGGGGCAAAGAGGTTTGATCAGTTTCCCTGAATTTTTAAACCTTTCATGTACTAATAGGAATTTATATATCTTTGCATATCACTATAATCTGAGATTTCAAGGAACTGATTTTGGTTATTATTACAGAATGATAGATATTTTGCCTTCTATTTCACGATCTATTTTCTTTTCTAGACAAAATAAATTGTTCAGGGACACCTGGTGGCTCAGTGGTTGAGCATCTGCCTTTGCTCAGGGTGTGATCCTGGAATCCCAGATTGAGTCCCGCTTAGGGTTCCCTGTGGGGAGCCTGCTTCTCCTCTGCCTGTGTCTCTGCGTCTCTCTCTGTGTCTCTCATGAATAAATGGATAGATCTTAAATACATAAATAAATAAATAGCCCAAAGTCTACTGGCCTAAATCATGTTTTATTATGTTTGTTCCAGACTGTTAGCATATTTATATAAATAAGCCCCTGAAATTCTATCTGAGGAGATCAATTCAAGTATTTAAGCATAGAGTCACAATGTGGTTACCTCCAATTCTATTATCTTCATAAAATTAAGTTATTTACAAAGGATAGTGCTTCTTTTTATAATGGGAAAGGTCTTCTAGTCAAACTGAAAAAAAAAAAAGTGTTTAAAGGAATTGATCCACTGAACCAAATGTTGCTGACAGATAAAATAAGATGAGGGTTAAAAATTGTCATTTCATTTAACTACAGAAGTTATTGGTGTCCTTGACAAGATACGTCAAGGTGGAGTAGGAAAAAAGAAAGGAATTCTGATTAATTTGGTATTATAAGAGAATAAGAAAACTGGAGAGAGAAAAGATAAGCAGTTTTTCCAAGGAGATTTTCTATAAAAGAAAGCTAATAAAGGATGAAGATAGACTTTTTTAAAAATGGAAGAAATTGCAGAATGTTTATAATACGCCAAAAATAAATTGGTGGTGCAGGAAAGAAATGGGATGATTTCTGGAGTGACTTGAGAAGCAGAAAGCCACTACATGCAGTGCCTGGGTAGAGGGCTGGCCTCAGATGACCATTAACCCCCAGTAACAGAAGGGAGAGGAGAGCATATGGACACAGGTACAGGAAGTTACCTAAAAAAGGGTGAATGCATGGACAACAGAAATGTTCTATGATTTCTTGTTAGTGTTGTGGGCATTAAAGACACAAGCTTAATTATCAGGACTTTAATGTGCAACCAGTCAGCATGATAATAGGCTTTTCTCCAGCCACATTCAACTACACAGGTGCAGGCATGAGGAAGTGAAGACTTGGACGCTGCAGAGTGGTGTTATTGCTAAGAAGTATGATGGCATAAAAAGAGAACTCAGAATTTACGGTGTCAGAAAGGGAGTGATTATTCTAGAGGACTGTGGGATTGAAACTGGACCCCAAGCAAGTGAAGTGAAGGTAGATGGATATGAGGGTCTGTATTATTTATGGAGCTATGGGCTTTCCCCACCTTCCAGAAGTTCACTTTATGCCACCTTACTTTTACGAAAGCCCTACATTAGTACCTGATTTCACTAACTGAAAGAAATCTAAAGAGGACTTTTGCTTTTTGAAATGGTAATCATTCTTTCACTTCACGCCATTATGGTCTATGAAAGAATTTGTGGGGACGTTCTACTTTTGGATAGTGAGAGAAACCTGTATTAGAATCGGGGCACCAATGGATAAAGAAGATGTGGTTTATGTATACAATGGAATATTACTCAGCCATTAGAAACGACAAATACCCACCATTTGCTTCAACGTGGATGGAACTGGAGGGTATTATGCTGAGTGAAGTAAGTCAATCGGAGAAGGACAAACAGTGTATGTTCTCATTCATTTGGGGAATATGAATAATAGTGAAGGGGAATATAAGGGAAGGGAGAAGAAATGTGTGGGAGATATCAGAAAGGGACACAGAACATAAAGACTTCTAACTCTGGGAAATGAACTAGGGGTGGTGGAGGGGGAGGAGGGCGGGGGGTGGGGGTGAATGGGTGACGGGCACTGAGGGGGACACTTGTCGGGATGAGCACTGGGTGTTATTCTGTATGTTGGTAAATTGAACACCAATAAAAATTAATTTATTTTTTAAAAAAAGTGAAAGTCAAAAAAAAATAGAATCGGGGCACCTCAGATTAATGTTTCTTCTGAAGGAGTTTTGTTTTGTTTTGTTGTTCCTCTTCAAAGACTCTCTTCCTGTTGTACTTCTTCCTCATCCCTGTCCTTTTTTCCCTACTACATTTTAGTTGATGCAAAATTTGAATTTGTCTTTTAAAATTTCTCTTTATTTCTTCTAAAATATTGCTTGTTGGTTCTCTTTCTGCATGTCCTATAGAGCTCTCTTCAATGATGGCAATATTCAATATCTACAGTATCCAATAACATGGCCAACTAGCCACTTGTGGGTAGTGTGACTAAGGAAATAAAATTTTCAATTTTATCTAATTAGAATTAATTTATACTTAACGAGGCACATGTGGCTTGTGGTGAATTCATTAGATCACACAGTGAGTAGAAGAGAAATCTTTATATCATTTGATGATAAAAATGTCATTGGCACTAAAATCATTTTTCTGATCTCCTTTTCACTCCAGCCTTCTAAAGTTAGTTCTTGCGTGTCTGCCTCTTCCCCCTCACACACAATTATTACTCACAAACTCTTATGCAACATTAACTGTACACTAGTACCCGTGAAAAGTGCTACAAGACATAAAAGGATGCCTGTCCTCAAGTAAGGAGGAGATGAGTCAAGAAAGTGATGACAATAGTACAATGTGTCACATGCTATGATCAAGGCAAGTATAAAAAGAGGTAGGAGCACAGTGGAGAATGGGAAAAAAAAAAATTCTTTAACATCCTACCAGCCTGGAATCCTGGCTTTGTCACGTCTTTGATGAGTAACCCACCTCACAGGGTAGTTATAAGAATTTTAAAATTTGGTGTGTGCATAAAGTGCTTGGCACACTACCTGCTTTTAAAGAGAACTAATTCCCTCTTGGACAAAATGCACAAAATTTTTCCATTACAAAATTTACCTGTAATTTATTTTAAATTAAAAAAAAATATGCTATCCTTGTTCTTCATTCTCAGGCTCATGTGAGTGCAACTGATACTCAGTTGATTTCTTGAGCCACATGTCCAGCGTAGTTTGACAGTTCCTGTTTAATCTGTATCTAGCCTGAAATGGAGCTTCTCTTTCCTTTCAGATCACAGTATGCTGCACATAGTAATCACCCAATCCGTGATTTTTCTTGAACACTTACTGATCCAAAGGCTTTTTAAAAACATATTTGGTGTCTTCTGTCCAGAAGAATTATAAAAATACTGGAAACTTGGAAATATTATTATAGTCTCTTCCCACCAGAAAGTCATTAAGCTTCTGCTTGAACACCATGAGTGACAGGGAGCTCACTACCTACCAAAGCAATTCAATTCATTATCAGAACTTCCATCAATAGGAAGTTCATTTTTCTGTAGAGATGTAACTACCACCTTCGTTGCCTCCATCAGTTCTCCTATCCAGCTAGGAGCCACCTTTACATGGTCTACTAGATGAGTATTGTCCACTCAGATGAGTTCCAATGAAAAGTTTCAGAAACATCAGTCTACAATAGAGCAGAATAAATTTTGCTCTTCCTGTCCATGAAAACCCTGCAGGTATTTCATATATCCCAGTCCCCAGGAGTCTTTCCTATTCTAATCTAAACATTTCTAATTCCTTCATCAATTCTTCATAGCATGATTTAAAGCTTCCTCATCATTCTCTCTCCTGTGGACCTATTACCAAGGTCGCTCACTAAATGTTTTGCGTTGGATTCATTGGAGTTATATCCAAGTATCTAGTTAGATGATTGAACACCTAGAGGTGTGCTGGTTGTACTTTAGGGCCTCTCATTGATATTAACACTGGAGATCCTGGGACACCTGGGTGGCTCAGTGTTTGAGCATCTGCCTTTGGCTCAGGGCGTGATCCCAGTTTGTGGATCGAGTCCCAGATCGGGCTCCCTGTGAGGAGCCTGCTTCTCCTTCTGCCTATGTCTCTGCCTCTCTCTCTCTCTCTGTATATCTCTCATGAATAAATACATAAAATTAAAAAAAAAAAACACTGGCGATCCTTTCTGTCCTAGTCCCTTTGAGTGAACTATAATACCCAAGCTACCCGAACCCCCCGCCCCCGCCACCTGCCAAGGTTACCTGGCTTCATTCCACACAGTTTGGTTTTCAGTGTGTGATAAGGGTTTGTTTTGTACCTGCAAAGTCTTTGGTGACAAACCTAGTTTCTCATAAGTATTTTAAATAGTCTTCATAATCCTGTTTTCAAACTTAGCATCTGGTTTTGATGAGGACAGAGAAGGCTGGGGGAGAGGGATGGCTGAGAGTAAAGAAGAGAAACCTCCCACCCCCAACTAGACTTTCTTGGCACATTCACCCTGTTTGACAAAAGAACTATAAAGATGACTTTTACTATTCTGATTTGCTTCAGTTCAAATATACCATTCTTCCTCCTGCCTCCTACATGATAGATACATAGATATATAATCAACAGGTAGCTGATAGATTATTGTTAGATAAATCAGTGATAGATGATAGATGATTGACAGATATAAGTGTATATAGTAAGTGTTATTTGTCACTCTATTTTATTCTCTTGATCTTTTACTCTTGTTTCATTTTGCAGTTTTTTGTTTCTTTTTCCCTTGTGGGGCCCTTGCCTCTTTCCCCAGTTCTCCGTTTTGCCATCCACTTTCTCTTCCCCATTATACAGCTTAAAAATGGCCAGCATCTTTCAGGGGAGCACTAATGCACAGTACAATGCAAAATATGTTGTCCCAAGGGACAATGATAGCTTGATGGGGCCTCATTGTGGGGCAAGGTCAAAAGAGATGTGAGGCAATTCACATTCCAGCAAATAGCAGTCTGTCAGGTCCTTGCTGTTGTCTTAAAAATAGTTCCCACATATCGGGACATATTTTAGAGCTAACTTAAAAGCACATTTGCTTGTTCAGAGCATCTCTTATGGGGCTGAAAATGCTGAGGCTGCAGAAATCAAAGTGGGGAGTATTTATTAGTAACCTGCAGTTACTCCAGAATTCCCCCAGGGAATGACTTTGCAGCAATTTAAGCCCAAATGTAGAGCAAATAGAAAAATGGGTGTCTTTCCTCATCCTCACAGGATTTGTCTTGTTCCTCCTCTTTGTACCAATAACAAGGAGAAAAGAAGATGAATTAGAAACCACAACCCACACTTTCATCTTCAGTAACACTAAGAGACTCTCAGTCAGTGGTAAAAAGCACATCTGAAACAGGCTTCTGTGCCTCAATTACTCTATTCCCACACATCCTTTCCTCCTTGGGGGTACTTCTCCAAACCCAGACTATTAACATATAATGTAAGAAAATTCTGCTAAATGCCACATTAAAAAAAGCAACTTAGTCAGGCTTAGTTGTGGAGTTTGAAGAAACATGCAATAACTTCTACTTCTCTTATTCTTATATTATAAAACACATAAATTACATCTTCACATTAAAGACACAAAAGGGGCAGACCTAAATTTCTACATTTCATACAGGAGTTACTTGCCTCACATTTAGAGAGAAAGCTGTCCAAGGAGACAAAGTTAGTGGCAGAGCTGAAACAAGAACCCAGGTCTCCAGAGGTGTTCTCCAGAACCCCTCCTCAGAGTTCTTTCTACCATGTTTGACCCCACCTAATGAAGACTCAATGGCCTATCTAACTAATGTTTGCCAGCTGTCCTTCAAATGCCACATGATACAAAGTAATAAAACTTAATTCACTGAATACCTGAGTATCAAATACTGTCTCTCCTAAATGTAATGTCATATTCTGGATTAGATCCTGGAACAGAAAAAGGGTGTTAATAGAAAAATTGGCAGAATCAGAATAAAGTTACTTTCTTAGTTTTGATAAATGCACTATGGTAATGCAAGTTAACAAGTGGGAAATCCCTGTCACTCTTCACAACTATTCTGTACATCTAAATTTATTCCTACATAAAAACACTTTGAGTCTAATTTTTCCATTTCCTGTAATACTGCCAAATTGTTTTGAAGAACAGCTTCCATTGTGTAGTATAATGTCCTGTCACAGTCATTCTGCCTCAGCCCCAACACCATTGCCTGTCCTCTGCCTAAAATACTCTTCCTCCAGGTACCAAGATGGCTTGCCCCATCACCACCCTCATGACTTTCTGCCCACATCACTTTCTCAGTGAATCATCTCCATATCATGCCATCTAAAACAGGGAAGGAAGGAAGGAAGGAAGGAAGGAAGGAAGGAAGGAAGGAAGGAAGGAAGGAAGGAAGGAGGAAGGAGGGAGGGAGGGAGGGAGGGAGGGAGGGAGGGAGGGGGGAAAGAAAGAGAAAGAAGAAGAAAGAAAGAAAGAAGAAAGAAAGAAAGAAAGAAAGAAAGAAAGAAAGAAAGAAGAAAGAAAGAAAGAAAGAAAGAAAGAAAGAAAGAAAGAAAGAAAGAAAGAAAGAAAAAGAGGCAAGGGGAATCAAAGGGCGGAAAGAAAAAGAGAAAGAAGGGAAGGAAGGAGGGAGGAAAAGAAAAGAAAGGAGGGAGGCAGAAAAATCTCCACTCTTGAGAACTGTAACAAAACCCATTATATTTTATCCCTGCTTAAACTTTCTTCTTAGCACTCATTACTATCAAACAGATGACATAGTAACTTATCTTACATGTTGTCTACCATCCCCACCATAAAGGCTGGTATAACTTATTTTTGTCCATTTTGTTTATTGTCATAACCCTAGCAACTGGAATAGTGACTGGTATACAGAAAGGACTTCAAAAGTATTGAACTAGGGGTGGTGGAGGGTGAGGAGGGCGGGGGGTGGGGGTGAATGGGTGACGGGCACTGAGGGGGACGCTTGACGGGATGAGCACTGGGTGATATTCTGTATGTTGGTAAATCGAACACCAATAAAAATTAATTTATTAAAAAAAAAGAATAACAGTAACAGAAAAAAATATTTAAAGCTATTGTTCATATTTTTATTAAAACTAGGGTAAAACTATAAAATCCATGATTAAAGCTTATCATGATTTAAAAAAAAAAAACAAAAGTATTTGTTGAATGAATGAATGATTCATTGGCTGAGCCATGTGTACCCAGCACAGTGCCTGACCCACTTTAAATATAAGGAATCTCATGGCACAAGGAAATTAGATTACATACCAAGAAGTCACATAGCTTATAAGTAGCAAGTCTGAGATTGGAATGTAGGCCTCCTGATGTCTGGGTCCGGCATTTTAGACATCACATTTTGTCATGTCAAGCTCCACACTCAGGGTAGGTATGTGCTGTTCCATTTCTCTTACCCTGATTTTCATGGTTCCTTTCACTCCTCTAAGAGAGCCACACTTGATCTCACTAAATAATCCAAGTACAGAGGACAAATGTGTTTATATTTTTGGTTTCCTAGTGGCTATTGGCATTAAATTTTAAAACCCATTGCAAGTAGCCCCATTCAAAGAGGGTGGGTTGGGGATCCCTGGGTGGCGCAGCGGTTTGGCGCCTGCCTTTGGCCCAGGGCCCGATCCTGGAGACCCGGGATCGAGTCCCACGTCGGGCTCCCGGTGCATGGAGCCTGCTTCTCCCTCTGCCTGTGTCTCTGCCTCTCTCTCTGTCTCTCTCTCTGTGTGATTATCCTAAATAAATAAAAATTAAAAAAAAAAACAAAGAGGGTGGGTTGTCACCATGTCTCAATAAGAAGACTTTAAGTACTGGGGACAAAGCAAGAGACTAGATCAAGGGGGCACTGTAGTAACAAAGAGCTATTACTCCATTGCTTCCTGCTTATTCAATTCAATCCAGCTGAACAAGTATTCACTAAGGACATTATTTCCTGCCCTATACTATCCTAGGCATTTTGAGGATGACAAGAAAAGAGCACTGGCTGCAACACAAAGGAAAACACAGACCTAAAGCTATTCCTTGGTCCACTATGATTAGGAAGGCAGTGACTGAGTCCTTGTGTTGACAGAACACAAGTCCAGCGCAGAGCACCAAAACAAATGAGCGCTTGCACGGAGGCTTCCATGCATTCTTGCTATCAACTCCAAGATGAGGCCCTACTGAGCTCAGAGGAGGTTTACACTTGAGTAGCACTTGGGTATATCACTCAGATGATGCATTCCAGATCCATCAATGTTCCTTGAAGGCAATAAGAGCATCTTTGTTTTTTTGTTTTTGTTTTTTTTTTTATTTATTTGTGATAGTCACAGAGAGAGAGAGAGAGGCAGAGACACAGGCAGAGGGAGAAGCAGGCTCCATGCACCGGGAGCCCGACGTGGGATTCGATCCCGGGTCTCCAGGATCGCGCCCTGGGCCAAAGGCAGGCGCCAAACCGCTGCGCCACCCAGGGATCCCTAGCATCTTTGGCCCACACAATTCTAAGTGATTGAAACTGAATGAAATTATTAATGGGTGAACAGAGAGAGAGATTATATTGTGAGTGAAAATCTTTCAGTCTTTCTTCTTCATTGGGATTAAAAACAACAAATACAGTTCACTGAAGCCTAAAAGCAGTAAATATTTGTATAATTTTTTTCACAGGATGAAACAGAAATTTCCTAAGGAATTCTTTCTCTCTCCCCCCACTTTATCTTTTCTCATTTTTCCACCATCACCGTGCTTCACTCATCCACTTCATTTCTCCTGTTTTTCCTTTCCGCATCCCTCCTGCCTACTGTGTATAAGGCACTATGTTGGTGCCAAGGGAGAGCACAGGATATTGAGAGCAACATCTATGTCCTCAATTATTGATTCATTCATTTAAAACTTGTATGAGGGTACGCACTATGCTAAGTACTTTATGTTTTATAATGTACAGTTTCTAAATAGTAATAGTCATTAGTGAGAATCAATATGGTATAAGTGGGAGGAATAGGTGCTTTGCTCTCAGACCACCCTGGGCTTGAGTCCCACATTCTACTATCTCAGTGACCTTGGACACCCCCTTAACTTCTCTGTGGGCAACTTTCTGCATCAGTTAAATAAAGAGAATATATTTACCTTCCTGCTGTTGTGAGAATTTTAAAAATATGGCATAGAACATGGTCTAGGATAGTCTAGAGAAGGGCCCCAAAGTATTGTGCCTGTTGATGGAATTCAAATCAGAAAATTTACACTTTAAGCTGGGGGGGGGGGGGTAAGACGTAAAAAGTTTTCATAACACCTTATGGTAGATGACCACTTCAAAACTGTGTGGTATGCTTTACATAGAGGACCCCACTTAATCCTCACAGGAAGCAGGATTGGGTCCATTTACACATTTGGAAAAACTGCAGTACGAATTAAATTGCCTGCGGTTGTAGGAGAAAATGGCAAACCTCAGGTCACTGTATTAAAACCATTTGTCCTTCAACTCACTGCAGATCTGCTGAGAGATCTGTCCCACCAGTCAGCAACCTGAGGAGGCCTTCAAGAATACCTCAAAGAAGAGGCTTACAAGCAGAGGGCAAACAGAAGATGTAACGTCAGATGGGCCCCAGGGAAAGTGGAGAGGGTCATCAGATATGTTTCATTTCTTCACTTTGCTCCCCTGACTTTCATGCTGGTTAATGTTCAGACTGGCTTGTTCAGATTCTGGTCTTCCGAAGTATGCCACAAAGTAAACTTAAGAAAACACAAATAAATAAAGTCAGTGCTCTATGACTAGGAAAAAACATGTCATCTCCTCAGGAAACAATGAAATAAAAGTTGGGGTTTTTCCTCTTCTTAATCATTTTGTTGCCACGTTGCTAAGGTGGGGGAGAAATAGCAGGGACCAATATAATGCTGTTGGTATTTGTTTATTCCTCTAATTACTATTTTCCAATAATAAGCACAGTGGTAGACTTTTCACTTAAATTTCCAGAAATTAGGATAAATTCAAAAATTCAAAACATATTCATTCTTCAATCCATCATTGTGGAAGTCTAAATTCACCTTTCTGTTAATTTATATTTAATATAAATTGAAAGTTTTCTATATTTTTAATATGAAAACATTTGAATTTGAATGAGAAATATTAATTGTGATATAGCACTTTCATTTTTAATGAGCCCTGTAAATGTTACTGCATATATCCAGGAATACAACTAAAAAAAAAAAATTAGTAGGATTAAGAAACCATGGAGTATTTAAAAGTTTTATAAAAATAAAGCAGAGAAATAAAGAATTCCAAACATACCAAATTTTCCTTTGTAACAATTTCTCCTTAATATTAAATCAACTCAATTTGGAAAGGTTACATATACTTAAGCACATGATGCCATATAATAAGTCAAGATAAATGGAAAACATATAATTCCTTTTTACAGAGCATGATTTCAATACTTAATTCATCATCCACTCTTTTGACAGAGAGCTTCAATATGAATCTAAGCTCCAATACACAATGCACAAGCTATAGCTATTTATTACAATATTGTGTCATTTGTCACTTTTATGGAATTCAGTGTATTTTGCAGGCTGTAAAATGGGCTAGAGTGATTCAGAAATGATCTATGCCATCATTATTTCTCATTTCTAGTGCTTGAATTGCATCTACACTCCCCAATAGGCTTGATTTATTAGGTGAATAAATAACAATATGCTTCAATAATGTATATCTATTGAGACTTCATTAGCTGCCCAGGAGACGCTATCCTGATTTTAAATAATTGAAACACACATGTGATGGAGTCCAATGGACTTGAGATGATTGGGTATAAATATTTACTAAAGCAGACTGGTAAAGGAAAGATGCTTTCAGAATAGAATGGAATTGAAGGGACACATTCAAGTGACAGTAAATGTTCTTTGTGAAAGTATAGAAATTTAGAGTCTGTTTCTTCCAAAATAGAAAAGGCAAGTTAAAATGGAAGGAGAGATTCGTTTGTTTTCTCTGAATCTCAAACAGCTTGTCCCAAGATTTTCAGCTGACTCATTCTTAACCATGTGCCTGTAATGCTTGTCAAGTCCACTAATGACTAAATTTCCAAGCCAACCAGTGTTGAGTCTCATGGTGCAATAAAGTAGAGCCCAGCGAGTGGAGTATATTTCTTTTCTCAAGGCTAACACTTTATCTTCTGCTGGTTGAGATTATTTTCTTGCTAGGTTTGTGCTCTTAATTAAACATCTTTTAGCTGTCTATAATACACATGCGATGAAATAAGTTTAAGTCTGTAGTCAAAAGTCTTGATTCAATGTTGTCTCAGAAATTTCCAGAATGGTTTATGTCAGAGGCCTTTTATAACAGGAGCAGCTCAGATAGTTTATAAAGATAAACCTAGTAAAATTTCTAACTTTTCCCCAGCTGGTATATTTTGGCTGAAAATGCATTTTGGGAAGGAGAATATTTATTTCTCCTCTAAAATAGACTTAGAAGTTCCTTCCTTCTAATTAGAAAAAACCTGTCTCACAAGTGATGAATAGATGCTAAAGGAGGATATTTATTTCTTCTCTAAAAGCAAACTGGAAAGCTCCTTCTCTCTAATTGGAAGTGAGGAGGAGTAGTCTCAAAAGTGAGAAATGGGTGCTAAAGGAATGACATATCTACAGCAAAAAGGTGGGTGTGTGTGTGTCTGTTTTATTTTGGAGAAGGACATCTACCCTTTCTCTCCTTCAAACAAACAAGCAAACAAACAAACAAACAAACAAACAAAGCCCTCCCCCCTCCTTGTTTCAATGGCATATTGGAAGCAAGAGAGCTAAAATTTTCTGTAGCCACCTGAATCTGGAATCTAGTTCAAGAGGCCAGGAATGCGGCTGGGAACAGGAGCTCAGGAGACATCAGGAGGTAGATCCCATGGGGCTGGTGAGGAAATACTTGAGACCCAGAAGAACAGACAGGTGGGAACTCCAAGGCAAGAGAAAGGTGGTGCTGCAGATCCTCCCAGTGCTTCTTTAGGATTCCCTATGAGACCACAGCTGTTGTTCAGAAGAAAAGGATGGGGTTGCTGGTGAATGGTACTGTAACCTGAGTCACACCAATGAGTTAGTGAGGATAAGTAGTTAAATATGATTAATTAAGAAAACACCTTCCAACACTAAAACCATTTATTTGAGGCACCATAGAGGACCTTCATCAGCACATGATCAACTATATATTTTTCTTTTCGAAGTCTTAGAGGATTTCTGTATCCTTTAACTACTTTGTCTCAATAACCTAGTAAAATATAATATACTCAGCAATGCTTTGCTATCTGAGGATTGAGGCTTGCTTGGAAGAGGTGGTGGAGAGAAACAGAACAGGTGGGAGATCACCTGAGCATCACTGCAGGGAGTCTCACCCTGCCCCATCACTGGGCACCACTCCTTCTCATCCTGGGCCAGTATTAAGCCTATGAAGATAAGGAGTGTGGCCTGTCTTTCTACCAGTGAAGGTCTTCCTACCTGACACTAGCCTAAATCTACAATTTCTCTCCCCAAAATATTTGATTTCTGTTGGCCTGATATCCTAGGTCCTCCTAAGGAGGTCCTGGGCATGTGCTATCCTGGGAAACTTGAATAGAATGCATCCTAGCTGAACCCTGCCTCAGATAAATCAGTTGGACTCAAGAACCCAACCCATCTCCTCTTGTGATTTTGTCTATTGCCATCCATGTCTATATTTTCAGGCTCAAGCTTCATTTCTTTGAGCTCCCACATATTCAAATGCTACTGTATGTTGCTATCAATATTCTCAACATATGTACCTAAATACTTAGGGCCAATTATTTCCAGCTCACTATATAACAGGAATTATGGTAAATTATTTACATATATTATTTATATTCTTCACAACAATCATATGAGATAGATCACAATTTCTTTGAGAAGAATCTATTGAGTGCCTACAAAGCAACGTGTTAGATACTAGAGTACAAGAGTTAAAAGATGAGATTCTGGCCCTCGTGGAACTTAAATTTTGGTATAATTATTAATCTTACTTTATTGATGAGGAACTGAAGCTCAGACACAAATTAATTTTGAATCACTAATTGATTTCACAAATACTTATCATCTGTTAGGCGAAGAGCATGTACAGTGGGAAGAACATGTGGTCCCTGCCTCCGTGATGCTTATGGCACGGGAGGAGAAGGTGTTAAGAAAGTCAGCAAAAATCTCTGAACTGTATCTTTGAACATGCAATATTCTCCATAGAGCTCACATTTGCCATTTT
The DNA here is from genome assembly GCF_905146905.1 of Nyctereutes procyonoides. Lineage (NCBI taxonomy): Eukaryota > Metazoa > Chordata > Mammalia > Carnivora > Canidae > Nyctereutes > Nyctereutes procyonoides. The sequence continues at coordinate 4,225,426 of NW_026575030.1, read as the reverse complement.
GTTTAATAATATTTATTGAGCACCAACCATGTGTCCAGCATTATGCTGGGCATGGAGCATATTGCAGGAAGGATGAAAATTCCTGCTGCAAAAGAGTTTATAATCTGATGGAGGAGATAGAGAAATGAACAAGGAAGTAAAAATGCTGAAATAGATGTTATAAAGGAAATCAAAGTGGTGTGGGCGGGTTGCTTTATACTGATTGTCCAGCTGTCTCACAAATAAATAAATAAAATCTTAAAAAATGGGTGCCTGAGTGGTTCAGTCAGTTAAGTATATGCTTTTGGTGCAGGTTATCATCCCAGAGTCCTGGGATCAAGTCCTGCATTGGGCTCCCTGCTCAGTGAGGAGTCTGCTTCTCCCTCTACCTCTCCCCCTTGCTTGTAATCTCTCACACTCTCTCAAATAATAAAATAAAATAAATAAATAAAATAAAATAAGTGATTGTCCAGAGACCATCTTTCTAACCAGAGACATTTAAATTAATGCCAGCAGATGAGAAAACACCAACTATACACAGGGCATGGGGAAAGGCATTAGAGAAGAGGGAACAGAAAGTGCCACGTCTCTGAAGCCAAATAGAAGTTTCATGTGTTGGAGGACGAAAGAGGTACACTTATCTGAAAGAAAGGTGAGACAGGAGATAGTCATGAATTTTTAAAATTACTTTTAGTTGACTTACAGTGAATCTACTGCTCACTTAGAAGGCTTCCAAAGGCCTCTCAATCACAAGGTGAACTGAGGATGCGTGCTTTACACAATGCTGCCTTTATATCAGCTATCAGTTTGGGAGGACAGCAAATACTTCATGGAGGAATTTATTTTTCTTTGAGTTTCTCCTCCTGAATAGCAAGTGGTTCCCAAATCTTTCATGACCAGTTATGCTCATGATTTTTTAAGTTACCGACTGGAGGATGGAAGAGATCGCTAAGAAAGAGACTCTCCACCTGTAATAAGATCAGGTGCTGAGGGATAGGCAGAGAGAGAAGAATGGACATTTGGAAATAAAATTCAAAACTGTAATCAAGATCAAAAGTGGATCCCATGTGAAGACCTCTGGGAGAAGATTCAGCTTGGGAATGAAGCTCCAATTAAGAAACTATCATGACTATGGTCTGAAGGAGCCCCAAATAGATCAACACTTGGCAATTATCCACACTCTTTCCTTTCAGTTTTTCAGACAATCTAGGACTGACCCTCTAGAAACAAGATACAGTTGCTATATACCTGCATGTAATGTGTTTTCTCTGTATAGCTCTACATTTCTACTCACAGAAGGCAGACCACAAGTTCTCTATCCCCAAACCCCTCCCAGGCAAAAGTATATGAAGTGAACAGGCATTGTTAGTAGCTGAATATACAAGCTAGACCCTCCTTGCTGACTTGTTAAATAGGAGAAGAGATGAGAGTCTGATGGGCTCTCCAAGAGGGGATACCCCATGGAAGCATTTTTATGAAGAAATGTCTGTGTTTAATCAATATCTACTCCTATTTTCAATTTGCCTCTTTTGTGTCCCAAGTCACAACTAGGACATTAAATCCTTTGTCTTTAATATGTCCCATTCTACTTCTATTCTACAAGGCTGCAGAGAAGCAGCTGTCAAGAAAGCCAGGTTCTCCTTGGAGAGCAACCATCTTGCTCACTACTTTTCAGTAGAAGACAAGCCAGGAAAAATTGAGCCCATCAGCATTCTGAAGGAACCTTCCCCATTCTTGTTGCTAAAGAAATTGTGTTACAGAATGATGTAACAGACCAGCCCTAGTGAGAGAAGAAAGAGCCTCAGAATTCAGCCCTCCTTGTGTCACCATTACATATCCCTCAGAGTCTATTTTAATTCTAGACCTTGGGTAGAGATCCAATAAATAGCTATTCTCTCTACTTCTCGGCAAAATTCTTTTTAAAAAGTGAAAAAAAAAAACTTTTTATACCATCTGTTGACACCCTCTTATTTCCATTTTTCCTCCTCAAATTCACTCCAGTTGGTTTTTCTCCCTCACAGACTCTTTAAAGTCACCAATAACCATAACTCTGCTTGAGAAAAATGCTTACTTCTCTGTCCTCTTATTTAACTTATCAGCATCACTTAACATGGATCTAGAATGTTCCTATAGGCCACTCACTCAGTTTTCCTCCTATCTCAAAAGCCACTCCTTGTCACTTTTCCTTGCTTGGACTCATCTATTTAACCTCCAGGTCCTAAAATGTCTCAGACCTCAGTCCTCAAGCCCCTTATCTTCTTTATTTATACACTTTCTTCAGTTGGGCTCATCCTTTCCCTGGGGTTAAGTACCATCTTGACACTGATACCTCCCAGATGCCACCCCTCAGAAGTCTCGTCTTCCACCTATGTTCTTCATGCCCTCACCTGTACATTGTAAAAGTCAGACTTTAAAAGACTGATACACTGAACTATTTATCTGCACCCACTAACTTTGCTCCTTGCCACCCATAAATTCTCCCTTTCAGTAAACAGCACCAGCAATGACCCAACTCTTTAGGCCAAACCTAGGGCCTAAACTTTAATTCATTTCTTTCCTTCCCTGGTTATGATACACACACAGACACATAGCTCTATACCATGTATATATTTCTCACTATTTTTCTGCCAAATCCTAGTCCAAGCCATCATCTCTCCCCTGGACTTCTGCAGCAGCCTCCTAAGGAACCTTCCTGACTCCCTTCTCGCCCCCAATTAGATGTTTCAACATCTGCCAAAGAGAATTTTCTAAACCCTGAGTCAGACCTCACCACTGCCCTCCCCACATTCAAACTTTTCCATCTTTTCCTCTTGGAATTGATCCAGTTTCTATCCAAAATCTCATATTCCACCCATGGCTTCCCATGATCTAGTCACACAGGGCATCTCCTGTGCCTTGAGGATGCCATCCCACCTCAGAGCTTCCTGCTTTGACCCCTTGTCCTTGGGATGCACCACTCCCAAATCCTCAGGCGGCTCTGCTGTCTCAATATTCAGGTTAAAACTGTACTTACTCACAATGTTTACTGTAAAATAAAACAATAAAAATAATTATAATATACTTATATCAATTCTTTAAATCATTAAACATTTATATTCCTATTCTATAATAATCATACTTTGAAAGTATTTTTTCTTTGTCTTCTCTTGCTAGAAGGCTGAGTATGAGGCTGTTTAATTCATTCACTGATAATGATAAATCCTTTCATCCTAGAAAAGGGTCTGGAGCATGGGGGTTATTTAATAATCTGTGTTGAATGAATGAACTCAAATAGTCTATGCCTCAGAGATTGAAAGCAACACAGATATCCATTATCTATTTCACATCCTTCAGGGTAATCATCAATATATCTGAGATTGTCTATTTATTAATTTGCTTTTATTTATTTGCCTCCCTATTTGTTTCCTGTCTCCCCCACTACAATTTAAGACCCTTGAAGGCAGGGATTTTTGCTCGTCTTGTTAACTGCTGAGAATAGTGCTTGGTATGTAGTAGCTGCTCGCTGGATACTTTCAGTCTGAGCAATCTTGGCTTCTGACACAACCAAGAGAAGCTGACATGTCCAGTAAGAGCTACTTTGGACAGTCCAGGGCTAGAAACATCTGCACATAGAAACACACTGCCACTATGGCCTATACACTATATACTATGTTTCAGATGAGGTAGAAAATTATCTGAGAGCCTTTGTCCTGCACCAGGGCCAATCCCAAGAAGCGATGACAATGACTATACTTGTCATTGGCATTTCTCCTATATTTCTCAGCCCTGATAGCCAGGTCTAAAGCCCAACCCATAAGACAGATTTGAAACTTTTGAAGAGTCAAGGTAATGGCAGGGTTTGTATGTTGAAGGAGGATGGTGGTGTTAAAGCCATGAGATAATTTGAAGATACGCTATCACACTACTTATCTGATAGTAGTATACCGTACAGTATAAAAGGTGGTCCCTAACTATACCCACCAGGTCAGATCTACTGTGAGGAAACCGAAGGGACTGGTACAGCGCTGAGAGCCTCATCTTAATCCTTCATGCCAACTTTTGCTCCCTTTTTCTTCTCACATAGACTATTTGTTTAAGATATTATTTGGCCCCCTCCCTGTGGAGCTTACATAGAGTATCTCACCCAATTGACCCATGATTTAAAAGCTAAAGAACAGAAAGGGAACAAACATACCCAAGATGATTCAGCCTTGGTGGCAGGCCAGACCAAAAACCAATCCCCCTTGCAGCTCAGGGTTCAACTTTTACCACCCTTTACGTCTGGGAAAAGTCATGGTACCTTCTATTAAGGTTTCAGTAGACATTTTAAGGAAAAGTCCTTTAAGGTTCTTGACCCTGATCAGGGTGGTTACTGGGAATCAAAGTGGGTCAGAGAGAAAATCATGGGATGGGGATAAAAGAAACAGGGGTATGGTCCCAATTCAGGATGTATCAAATTACTTAAGTATCCCTCAGTGCTTATGGATTCACAAACATCAACCCTCCTATAAAAAGTTTTTCTTGGCCATCCAATCCAAGATGGTATTATATTTTTCTGTTTTATGTTCTTTTCCCAGTATGTTAGAAATCATTTATCTGTTTTCTTCTTGTTATCAGCCTTTCTTTTTAGAAGGTCAGCTCCATGAGGATGAGATCTTAGGTATCCTATTGACCTCTTATTCCTAACCCTGGAATAGAGATAGGTACTTAATAAATACTTGTTGAATTAATTAATTCTCAATAAACCAAAGGCATGGAATTGCCTTTGGTACCATGGAGTCCTCAAACAAATATTGTTTGAATGAACAAATCTATTTTTTGACCTCCCTTTACTTCTGACTGAATCTAAGAAACCACATGTCTCTTCTCGGGAAAAAAAAAAAAAAAGAGTCTCTCTATCTGAGTTAGCAGACAGCCTAGATAGCTGGTCAATCATTTATAACTCATTTGCTGTCCAGCCCACATTATCACTTTATCTAACTCATCTCTCATAAAATGACAGAAAACTACTGAAAATCACTCAGCTCTTTCAAATCCCCCTGATACAAACCCAGAGTGAAAAGGCATAGATATTGCTCTCCCCAGGGGGAAGCAATCCCCACCCTAGTTACCATCCACTGGAAGGCATTATAATTCCTCACTGGAAATCTATCATCTTCAACTTTTCCACCTACCCAGGAACACTCTGTGGTAATAACTCTAAGGAGCTGTGTTTCAACTCCAGCTGTGGATCCAATTTCCACTTATAAGATTTAACCTGGAAATTATCAGTGACAACCACAGGGAAGGGAATGAACAGCTGATTTGGGAGGTACAGTGGAAGAAGTTGACTCAGCCTGGCAAGAGGAAAAGACAAATGATGCACAAGGCAGACCAGAATAAAGGATGTCCTTGTGGAAATGAAACGTGATGTACAGTAATTCCAACTGTACATCACGTTTAGCCACCAAACAGCCTATTAACAAATAAGTGTCTTGATATGATTATAGATAAGACAAGTGAAATTAAAGAACATCACATGCAATAAAAGCTACATCTGGGAGCTTTGAGGACTACTGAGAGGTCTTAGCAGCAGGAGGAGATGACAGCTAGATCACGCTTTGAATGAGAAAATCAGAGGAAATCTGATACATGGGGAAAAGTCTAACTATTTAATTAGGGTGCAGATGGAGAGAGTGATTAGTCACCAATTCTAAAATATTAAGGATAAATACTGAGAATTATAAAAATGTATAGTGAAAAGTCAAAAAATGTCGGCATATTTTGCCATAGGCATTTTATTCATTCTATAAACACTGCTACACACCTAAGTGCCAGGCACTGTGCTAATCCACAGTAGGAGAATAAAGACATCATATCCTTTGGAAAGACTCAGTTCTGGGGACAGACAAGGCAGCTGAAGAATACAGGAACAAACTTTGGAATGGGAATCCATGCATTCTACTCCCACAAAAGCAACACTCTTCACATTTAAAGAACAAGAATATTTTGATCCATTATTACTCATTTTTGCATAAATTTTCTCATTCAATTTTCACAACACCCTCTGAGCTATGCATTGCTGCCTCCTCCCCATACTGGCAACAAAACTGAGGTTCTGGGACATTTACACAAGCACATAGCTAAATATTAAAGAAGTTGTGATTTGAACCTACTGTTTGCTCTAAAACCTGTGTTTTTTCCACTATGTTGTCTCTGTGGATACTGCCAAAATGATGCCTGGTAAATATACAAACTATACAGGTTCCCTCTTTCTTGGGCTTTATTTCCCAATGAAGTGATCCCATCTTGCCTTCTCAAAGAGCAAGTGCCTTTCAAACCTCTCTCAGCAGGATGAGAAATGTATTTATAGTCTGGATAATGGGAAGAGGAAAGCAAATATTTAATTCTTCTCAACAGTATCTGAAGGTTAACATGTGTTATATCATGGCCTTAAGCTCAAAGAATGAATAAAAACCTCCAAAGGACAATTGGGTCAGGGACTGGCTGAGAGGGACAAAGGGAGGTATTCCAGGAAGGAAAGGAAGTCCCTGAAAACTCCACAGAAGTCCCACAAATAGCACAGGGAAAAGCAGAAGGGTCAGCCATGAGGGACCCCGTGTAGGATGCAGGACGACAGAGCCCTCGGTGGAGCAGTAGCATGAATGAAGCCGTCCCCAGCACAGTCAGCTGTCTCAGTCTGCAATGGGGATCAGCAACCCAGACAGCCCCAACCGAGCTGGAGCTCAGAGGAAACCTCGCAACCTGGAAGCCCGGCCACAACGCTAGGAGGCAGCAAAGCACCTGGGAAAGGAGCTCATTTCAATTAACTTTAGCTCTGGAAGTATTTGCTATCTGGTAAACATGTGGCATTCTGCTGGAGTTGTGAATATAATAACAGACTAGAAATCCTAGTCTTGACCATTTGAGGGTGTATAGTCTCACTGGGGACCTAAGAGAAAAAAAATCCAGTCAATTTTTTAAAGAGGGGTTGGGAGTGTTGGAACTATGCCAGAGATGGTGACATGGAGGAGGGAGTGTTTCAGCAAACAGATGAAGAGAGACAAAAGCAAGCTACTTAGGTGGAGAGAGCTTCGTGCAACAGGTAGATTTTGAGATAATTATGATGAGAGAAAGGGGAAGCTCTTTGATAGAAAACAAGAGTCCTGATGGTAAGCAAACCCAAAAAAGATGGGGGTGGGGGAAGCTGCATTAAATGATGCCAGCATAATTCAACAGAGGAGCACCTATTACATGACATTCTAGGGCTACCTGTTTATGATAATTGTTTAATTTGATATACAATAATTGTATTAAAGAAAGTACTCTGCTTATCCCTATTATAAAGAGAATCTCAGAGATAAAGTAATTTCTCTAACAGGCAAGAAAAGAGACAGCACCAGAACATGAAAGATCATCCACACCATCTTTCACTCAAGTGTCTCATGGGTCAGATGCAAGTGACACAAAAGTAAATATTTTCCCTGACCTCAAGGAGCACCTAGCTTGTTTCAAGGAACACAAACAAACTTATCAGGGATTTCAATCTGATATAATGTGTCATAGCAACCAATTCAGACAAAGTTTTGGTTTATAGAAGATCCTGTGTGGCACATGAAGCAAGCCTTGAAAAATAAACAGAAGTCAAGCCACAGACTAGGAGAAAATATCTGAAATATATATACATATATACACACACACACACATATATATAGCAAAAAAGCACAAAAAAGATGCCCCATATCATATTTCACCAGAGAAATAAAATTAAACCAATAATATACCACTAAACTTATTAAAATGGACAAAATCCATAACATTGACACCACCAAATGTTGGCTAGGATGTTGAGAAACAGGAACTCTCATACACTGGTAGTATGAATGCAAAATGGTATGGACGCTTTGGGACAGCTTGGCAGTCTCTCAAAACTTAATATACTCATATCATGTTATCTAAGCAATCATGCTCCTGAGTATTTACCCAAAAAAGTGCACAAAAATACCTGCATGTCGATGTATCTAGCAGCTTTATTCAAAACTGTCAAAACTTGGAAGCAATCGAGATGCCTTTCACTAAGTGAATGAATACATAAACTGAGTCCATCCAGACTATGGAATATTATTCAGCACTAAAAAGAAATGATCTATCAAGCAATGACAATCTGTGTATAAAACTTAAATGCATATTATTCGGAGAAAAGAGCCAATCTGAAATAACACTTGCATGATTCCAACTGTACTGCATTCTGAAAAACAAAAAATTGACACCATAAAAAAAAACAAAAACAAAACCTGCATCTGCCATGGGTTAGTTGGGAGGAAGGAATAACAAGGCAGAGCAGAGAGGACTTTTAGGGCAGTGGAAGTACTCTGTGCACTATGCTGGAAACATATTATTATACATTTCCCAAACCCATAGAATGTATAGCACCAGGAGCAAACTCTAATGTAAACTTTGGACTTTGGGTGATGATAATATGTCAACACAAGGTCCATCAAGTATAACAAATATACCACTTTGGTGGATGATGTTGACAATGGATGAGGCTCTGCATGTATGGGAGCAAGTGGCATGCGGGAAATCTCAGTATTCTGTTACGTCTTGCTATAGATCTAAAACTATTCTTTAAAAAGTCTATTAAAAATAATAAAGTAGGGCAGCCCGGGTGGCTCAGTGGTTTAGTGCTGCCTTCAGGCCAGGGCCTGATCCTGGAGTTCTGGGATCCAGTCCCACGTCGGGCTCCCTGCATGGAGCCTGCTTCTCCCTCTGCCTGTGTCTCTGCCTCTCTCTCTCTCTCTCTCTCTCTCTGTGTGTGTGTGTGTGTGTGTCTCTCATGAATACATAAAATCTTTAAAAAGAAAATAATAATAATAATAAAGTAATAATAATGATAAAATAATGAATGAATATATCCAGGCAAAGAAAGGAGTAAGGACTGCTTCAAGATGAGGGACTAGCCTGCATTGGTTTGCAGGGGTGGAAAGGCCTGGTGGTTCACACAGGGAAGTATACAGCAGGAGGTCCTAGGGGCTACGGGTATGGACCCTGAAAGCGGATGTCTACTCTAAGTCTCGCTAGCTGTGAGAAAAGTCATTAACCTCTTTGTGCTTCAGTGTTCTCATCCGTAAAAGAGGAACAATAATTATCCATGTCTGATAGAGCTGTTACGACGATTACATGAGTTAATATTTATAGACAGCCTACACTGGCACCTGGCAAATACATAATGTGTTGTGGCTGGTGTTTTAAGACATGGAGGCCCTTTTGTATTATGCTAAGGAACTTGGATGGATCCCTGCCACTCCACCTCAGAACACCTACCATGCTGGGCTATTTCTTTCTATGTAAAATGAGAGCTTTCTGGGATATGATCACCAACTGGCCCTTCTAGTTCCAAGACCATTTGTGTATCATGTACAGGAACGAATCCAGTTGTTTCTAACAAGTAGCATGGTAGCCATTCTTGCCCTTTCTTTTTCTGTTCAGACATCCTCGTTTTTAATTGTCTGCTTAAAAAAGGGGTTTTAAAATGGAAGAAATGGGGCTTGAGCATTGCAAATGGCTAAGTGGAGTTTCATCCCACCCTTGAATCCCTCCCTGCCATGTGTCACTGATGCAAAAGTGGAACAAATCACCAGGAGTGATTTGTTTCTTCTGCTCTATCCACCCACACTTTTCATGCATGTGTAAACCATGAAGTAAAAGTCCCCTGGAGGCCAAAACAGTGACCCAAATGAAAACTTAAAGCATTTCCAACCCTTCTCCTTCATCACATGCACATAACACAAAATTAGTCAGTAAAAAAAAATCACATAAGGTACTTGCTTTGATTTATATTTCTATACTTTTATGTCCTTTTGCTTAAATGGTATTCCCCTGCCCCCGTTTTAAAACCACATCAGAGCATTTTAAAAACGAAACAAGATGTTTTTCGTTGCCACTCCACATGCTTAGAGTAAGCTTTTGTATTTGTGCTGCACAAGAAATGAGTTCAATTTTTCCTTCACCCGTTGCAAGCAATTGGGACCACAGAACATTCGAGCATGGAGAGATGGGATGTCATTTCATTCTACCTGTTGGGGGTCACTTTCCCCACAGGTTCCAGAGTGAAAAGACCCCACAGCCACCAATTCTATGTGTTTTCAACATCAACTTGAAAAGTAGGCTCAGAAGTGAAGTAGAAGATAATTAAAAACAACTCTCTGCTTCAAAGACTCATCAACCTAGATTTCCAGGCCTGTTCCAGGGAGAGGCGTGTGTGCATAAAAGCAGTTTCTTGCTATCTCACCAAGCCTCACAATTCACAATTAGTGTGTTAATAGTCATTGGATTTCAAAGATGAATAAGGGGAAACTTAGAGGAAGCAAGTGACTTACTCAATTGTTCTACAGAAATATGTCAGGAACACGATTAGAACCAAAGTGGCCCCATGCCCTATATCTTTGTATTACAGATTTTGAGGTCACATCACTGAATTTTGTCTTGTGCCTTAAAACAGCATCACTACTTCTGAGCATGGTGGCATGAAGAATCAAGAATCAGCAAGACTTTGCTTACTCTACCAACCCCACTATCTAAATTCAGATGTGCTCCAGCTTCTCCAAAGAGAGCAATAATGTGAATACTAATAGTAAATATCCTTGCTTCTACTCAAAAGTACTACTTTATAGCCATTCAGTGTTTTACAAATTTGATCTCATGCAATCTTCGAAGCAAACATCTGAAGTCAAGCTAGCCATTCTCTGTCTGCCCCCTACTGGCCTCCCCAGCCACCCTGCTCTGGCTCCTGGAGCCTGATCTCTGTGGACTCTTTGAATGGTGATCCCTGCAGTGTGGCTTCTGGTCCATTTCTGCTAAAGGAAGACACCAGCAGGAGAGAGGACAAGAGAAGAGAGAGGTCAATGAATGTGGTCACTAGCTCTCTTGCCTTACTGGGTCCACGCATGATAATAACTGTGCTCCTTGAAAGAGGTAACATGTCCTGTTAAGCAGTCCATTTCTACCCTGTTCTATAGTGACAGCTTCAGAAAATCCAGAGTTCTGACGACCACACCCTCCCCTGCTGGTGAAGGTGCACCACTACTGTGGAAAGAAGTTAAATAATCTCTAAAGGCTCTTATCTTTATTACATATGTATATATGACTCACACAAATATATGTACACCCATATATGTATATACATATAAGTTCATATAAATAAATGTGTATGTAAATATATACCCATAAATACACATATCCTAATATTTTTCTGATTGCACCCTGAGTCTGATTGACACACAGAGGCTCATGTGGCTAAGAGACTTCCCCACAGTCACACAGCCAGAGCCAGCTACAAAATTTGCAGGACCCAGGTCTCTTACTCAAAAAGCAGGATAAAAAAATCTTTCCTTTCTTCTGTGGTCTCTCTCTTGACCTATCATGGTATTTATTTTACTTGGTATTTAATGTTGTACTCTCTGGGAGCAAATACAGACTCTCGTGGAACCCAGCATCCAATCCATAAACTGGCATGTCAGACATGTACTTTCAACCTCAATACTCCCCAACACTTGCCTTCAGGCCCCTGGAGCAGAGAGGACAGCAGTGGTCAATGGCCAGAAGTGAGGAGGCAGCAAACTGGTGCCCTGGGGAGGTGAGATGTGGCGGGAGGTGAGAAGGCCAGTGAGCAGAGGCACCCTCCAGTGATCAATTAGACTTCACTTACAAGGCACAAATTCAAAGATAAAATTACTAAGACTTTCAAGATGGCAGTCACAAGACATTAAAACCCAAGAGCAGGACACCTTTTTCTGGGGCCCTGTGCTCCTATCTCCCGTATGTCCAAGATGCTGGCCATTCAGATGAGTGGTGGTGTCAGATGTTGGGGTACATCTGACTCTCAAACCTGCACTTTTGCCATGGGATCACACTCACTTTGCCTTCCAAGTCCAGTTAACAATGCCTCTCACATCTAGTGAGGATGGGGAAGAGAACATGCCTCAAAAAACAAGTCGCATCTTCAGTTTCCCAATCCTATAACCCACCTACTTTCTCCATTTTGTTAGCCAAAGAAGGGGGATGTTTATCTTTTCTTTCTAATTAAGAAAACAAGGTTGAGCCAGACAACATTTCCAGTGACTTTCTACTTCTTATCTTGGCAGCAGATGCACACTGAGCCTCCTTTAAGCGTACACACCTAGCAGAGGTGGCAAATCACTAATTAGAATGCTGTGCCTTAGGAAATACGGATGTCACCAATCTCTTTAAAATTGACTAGTGCACTTGACCATTCTTGCTGGAGGCAGAAGTCTTAGTTGAGGGGAAATTCAAAATCATCAGCCTGGAAAAATATTTCCAAACTTGGAGCATACTGCAGAGAGACGGAGAGGGCTTTTGTTGCCTGGGTAGTACTGAATTCTGACTCTCTAGAATGGAACCATGGTGCTGTTTAGTGTCGGTGGAGGCAGAGGAAACAAACCTTGAACTGCTACAGAGGAAAGAAACAAGGACCACCAATATGAGTCTGCAAGCCACAAACCTGATTTCAAGTGGAATTTATTTGTGATTTTTTTTTTCTACATGATGCAAGGCACAGGTGTCCCAAGTAATGAAGTGGAAGGAAGCAAGAGAAACAAAATACTCATTGAGAATCTTGCATGTGAAAGATTAGCTCCATAAGTTAAGGTACAAAGAAATCCAAGATGGGACCGAGCTTTCTTGCAGGTGAGACCAGAACTGTTTCACAAAAGTAGTTTATAGCAGCTGTGCTATAAAGAGTTGTTTATAGCAGCTGTGCTTAACGTGTGTTGAATGATAAATGAACTCTATGAGGGACAGAAGAAAAGAGAATGGACTTTATGGAATAGGTAAAACTTGAACTATTTTTCTCAAGATGAAGAGTCACATAAATTGATACACTTGCTACAAGATCACACAGAAAGGAAGTCCAAAAAAAATCCAAATCCCTGCGTGAGAAGTACTCAATAGGTTATTAAAAATCAAGTAAGGCATTTATAGGACATTTGCTATTGATCTCAATAAACCCAGTTTTATCTCCTCTATTATCTCTCTCAGTGATGTGGGGAATCTTAGCCAGAGGAAACCTAGGGCTTTCTCAGGAGGTGAATGCCTGCTATGACTGAGTTGCCCAGGGGCCTGAGGCTGAAGGTTTCCTACTCTGTTTCCATGCTGGCGGTCTACTTAGAACTGGTTCACACTGGCATCCTAAGACGTAAGGAGCCATGAAACCAGACATCCAGCTTGGTTAATCTAGATCAGCTCTGAGAAACAAAATGTGAGCCACATGTGTAATTTTAAAGTTTTCTAGCAGCCACATTTTAAAAAGTTAAGGAGTTGAGATTTTTTTTTAATTTTTTGAGATTTTTTTAAAATATTATTTTTTTAATTTTTATTTATTTATGATAGTCAGAGAGAGAGAGGCAGAGACACAGGCAGAGGGAGAAGCAGGCTCCATGCACCGGGAGCCCGACGTGGGACTCGATCCCGGGTCTCCAGGATCACGCCCCAGGCCAAAGGCAGGCACCAAACCGCTGCGCCACCCAGGGATCCCAATTTTTTGAGATTTTTAAGAAATATTTTATTTATGTATTTGACAGAGAGAGAGCACAAGAAGGGAGAATGGCAGAGGGAGAAGCAGGTTCCCTGCTGAGCAGTAAACCCAATTCAGGGCTCAGTCCCAGGACCCTGAGATCATGACCTGAGCCTAAAGCAGACGCTTAACCGGCTGAGCCATCCAGGAGCCTCAGAGTTGAGATTAATTTTAATAATACAAGTCATTTAACTTAACGTGTTAAATACATTAACAAACACAATCATTTTAGCATGTAATAAAAATTGTTGAATTGCTAATAGGTCCCATTATTTTTTAGTCTTTATTTATTTTTTTTAAGATTTTATTTATTCATTCATGAGACACACATACACAGAGAGAGAGAAAGAGAGAGAGAGAGGCAGAGACACAGGCAGAGGGAGAAGCAGGCTCCATGCAGGGAACCCGACATGGGACTTGATCCTGGGTCTCCAAGATCACACCCGGGGCTGAAGGCAGCACTAAACCACTAAGCCACCAGGGCTGCCCTTTTTACAGTCTTTAATATCCAGTGTATATTTAATATTTATAGCACATCTCAGTCTACATTTTATTTTTTAAACCCAGTTTTCACCATATACAAAATCCCCCATTTTAGCATAATAAAATGTAACCCCAGAAGTTACTCTGTACAGATGGAAGAATATTCTATCAATTAGCAAATTAGAGACACACACGAACATACACACATACACATTATGGTCCCTACATGGAGATTCACAATATGCACCAGAGCTATGATAAACAAAACTGAAAGAATTTATTTTTCTGCAGTACTTCTCAGGGCCTTGAATAGGCTGAAATTTAATGGTTCTCTTTCTGTCACATCTCCCCACAGAAATGGGGAGTCTGTTGAGGGCAGGGATTACATTCATGGTGCTTCTATAACCATCACGTTGTCTTTCATTCCTGCTTGCACTCTTGCCTCTACAATCCATTCTACAAACACTGTTAGTGTGGCTTTTTACAGCATAATCCAATCACGTCACTACACTACCAGAACACTGAAAACCTCATCACACTTAGAACGAAACATATGCCCCTTCTCATGACCAACAAAGGCTCTACATGATCTGGTCCCTACCCCCCTACCTATGACCTGAAACTTGGTGGCTTAGCTCAGCAGTCTACCATCCATGGTCCTGGGATCTAATCCAGGGTGTCTTTGTGAATAACATTTTCTCAGAATGCAACCACACCCAATGATAAATTCTGTGTCTCCCTTGGATAAACTGGGAGGGTCTGACTCACAGAGTCTAAACTATAGAAAACAGATCCCTGGCACACTCTTCCCTTTCTTCTCAAACTTCCAGCTATGTTTGCTTTCTAAACCTGAAACTCGTCATACTCTTTTTGCCTCGGGAGGTTTAGTGCTATCATCTTCTTGCCTGGAACATTGCCCCCACATTACTGCACCACTGGCTCCTTCTTACTGTTCAGGTCTCAGCTCCGATGTCACCTTCTCAGTTACCTCCCCTAACTATCCAATCCGACATGGCTCTTCTCTCCACATTCAATTACTCTCTCCCTTTACCATGTGGTCTGCTGTTGTTTCTTCATAGTACCTATAACTCTCTGAAATTATCTCATGCAAGCTTAAATATGTTTCTTCTAGTAGACTGTGCACTCCCAAAGTGGCATTCTCTATCCCTTTCATTGTTACAGTGCTGGAATCAAGAACTGTGTGCACAGCACATAGTAGCTATTCAGTACATACTTATGGAATAAAGACGTGGGATACATCAATCTATATTGGGCCTGCCATATGGCCTTAAGGAAAAAATTCAATGGATTCAATCAGACCAGAACCATAAGGGCCTTTAAAGGCCATTTAGAACAGACTTTTCATTTTATGGATGAAGAAAACAGAGACTCAAGAGAGGATGTGTCCAGTCTGAATTTGGGTTAACTTATCTCATCCAGACTATCACTGCCTCAACTGACTGTCTACAAGGAGCCTGATTCAGAGCAGCCTTTCCCAAGGATTCCACTGATCAGTAGGTTTTGGAAGTTCACAAAGCTAAGTGAAATAATTTCCTTACTGAAAATGTCTCAGTGTCGTTTAATAAACTATTTATTGCATAGACTCTATAAAAAATGGAATGTTTTATATAGACCATCCTAAATAAATTTGGATCCATTTTTCCCATCATGAATGTCTTACTTTCTCTGTAATTAGTGGCCTATAGTCTAACTAATTGTGTTTAGCAAATGCTGACAAAGAGAAATGAATAGCAGTGCTACCCTTCCCAAATCTTTTATATCCCTTTAGCATTCTGAAAGCATCCTAATAAGGATCCCATTTTTAGCATCACACAGCATCCTTAGCTCTATGTTTTAGCAATAATCACAGTATATTGAAATTGCCTATTTTAGATCTGTTTTCTATACTAGGCTATAAGGTCTTTGAAGGTAAGAATATATATTTTAAGAAATTAAGTGTGTCTTGATTTTTCCTACTACGTGGCCTGGAACATTCTTTCCCCAATCATATGTTTGGTTCTCTCTCTCACCTCCCTCAACTCTTGACTCATATGTCACTTAGTAGAAGCCATGCAGACCACTTTATTTAAAATTGTAAACCTCTCCAGTTGAACTTTCTCATCTCCCTTACCCTGTTCTATTTTTTTTTCCTCAAAGCATGTGCCGCATTCTAATACACTACATACAGAAATTGATATAGTACACTTACTCTCCACTTCTCTTCCTTCTAGAAAATAAGCTCCAGAAAGATGAAGATTTCTGGTTTTTTAATCTGCTATATTCAGTAAAATATCCCTTGCACCTCGAATGGCTGAATACTAGGTGGCCAAAATAAATTTGTTGAATTAGAAAAATGAATTCATGAATGAATGAATGAGGTCAGAAGAACCAACTTATATCCCCAGGCTCTTCAAAGACAGGCCAGCAGATGAGCACACCCTGCTATAATCAAAGCAGATGCTGGGTACTCTTCCTCAATCTAGGAAGAAACTAGAGTTCATGCCAGCCATGTTTAAGAGCAGCACTGAACAAATAAAAGTTAACAGCCCATATGGGAGAGGAGTTTGCCTTGCTTAATGACTTGGCAGCAGAGCAAGTATGGGGAGTGTTTGAAAAGATTTGAGACCTTATCTTTTGTTGACTCTCTGCTCCCACAGCCCACAGGAGCCATGAACATATTTCCAAAGGACAGCAAAAAGATCTAGTTTTGTTCAGCCACCAGGAGGCAGAGTAAAGCATTAGTATCAAAGATAAAAACATTTACCCTCAAGTGATTTCCATGAAGGAATAAATCTACTCAGAAAGAAATAGAGTAGATTGCCTTTTGCCTGTGGCTATCTTTGGCATATTTGTCAACTTTGGCTCCAGGGCTGAGAGAGATTGAGGGTGCTGTCAATATGGAAGTTGAGAATAATAGAAATTAGTAACTTGGCAAATACCTTCAGGTGAGAGCTTAGGTTTACACTTGACTGAGCAACAAGATGGCACTGACTCTTAAGAGAAGTTAGGTGAATTAAGTGAATTCCTTTATAAGAGAAAAATGATAATAGTAAGAAAATGAAACCTTTGTTTTTGTAACTAGTGAATTTCAACACTTAGTTCTGTTATTAATATGTCATGGTCTCCTCAGGTCTCATTAGGAAATGGAAAAAGCCTCTAGCAGAATTCAGCTAGTCTTTGTGGAGAAAAACAGAGTTTACATTTTATTCTATTAACTCAGAAAAGAAAACTCCACTATTCTCTTGAGCAAAACCGGGTTTAGTAGAATGAAGCCGGGACTCTTTATTCAAGGTTTTAGGCATGTTTAGAGAACAAGAAATAAAGCCAAAGAGACTAAAAACAACAACAACAAAAAAAACACCTGATTCTATGACGTGACAAGTAGACTCCACTCTTGATGAAATCTGCACCATCAGAATGCTTAGTCTTGAAAGCATGGAGCAATGATGAGTCAGTAGAAATAAAATAACTATCTATTTTTGAGAATTTATGCTAAGGTTTTCTTTTTTAACACAGTTTTCCACATTTTTAATCCTACTAGAATAAGGTAACGTTCATTACACTTTACAGATGAGAAAGCTGTGGTTTACTGACTGAAGTAGATAGCCCAGGTCACACAGCTAGCAGTCTGTGGAGTCAACCACAACTAACACCAATGTGATGCCAAGGCTCTTTTTCCTCTATACTAAGAGATGAGAGGGCCAGAAACTGCATACTGCAGAAATAGAGAGGCTGCTGGGGACTGGAAGTCCCAAGGTGTAGATGTATTAGGTAAGACTTCCATAAATTCAGGCCGAAATCTCTGAGGGTCTCATCCAGAGGCAGCCTTGTGGAAAGTCAAAGAAAGCCCTCCCTGGTCATGGGCTTGTGAGACAGCATGCTGTTCCTACCAAACAGCGGTGTAGGTAGAAGTAGATAAAGATATTCAGAGAGGTACACACACACACACACACATACACACACAGACACACACACACACACGCAAGCTCAAACTGCTTGTTTAAAAGCTCCCATTGGTAATTCGTTCCTTCCTTCTTTGTACACTTATGTTTTCTTTTCCTCAAAGCAAAGATAACAGAGGGATGTTTCGATAATTATAAACCATAATCCTGTGACACAAAGGCAACTATTTACTTTTAGCCTTTTTCTGTGATGTTTTAAATACTTTTCATCCTACTGTACTTTTCATCATACTGCTGCATTTGCTCAACATATGACATAAGCATATTTTGCCATGAAAATTCTACAAGTTTAAAATGTTTAATAGCTTTATATGAAAAAAATCAAATATCTTGTAAATGTGATTTTAATATCTAAGTAACATACTGTCATGTGTAGTCATAATTTAGTTAATTCCCAAAATGTTAGTGGTTCGGATGTTTCCATTTATTTCTTATTATAAATGACAAAGATGAATTTTTAAAATTTAGCATTCTGCTGTTTCTCAAATGCCTCAGGAAGGCTGAAATACAAAATCTGATGATCCATCTGTATATTGAGAAGAGTTTGCCAGGTGTTTTCCTCGAAGCAGGTTTTAAAGCGGGGGGTGGATGTGAAAGCAGGAGGACATGGAGTGGCTGGAAGCTGGAGAAAGAGTTCCTTCCCGGGGAAGCAGATGGCACAGAAAGGAGAGGTTGGGCCGGCAAAGGCAACCTCCCAGGGCTGACCACCCCGCCTGTACCCTCACACAAACCACTGAACTCAGTTCAAATGATTCAGTCCCCAAAATCCAGACCACTGGAGCACATTCAAGGAGTATTAGGCTAATCCTGAGTTTTAGAAAAGGCAACCAATTAGAATCCTGTACATTAAAAAAAAATAATAATAAAGTGGTTAAGAAAATCTATGCCTTGACCTCTATCAGAAATCATGTCACCCACCAGAGAAGTGATTTCCCAAGTGAGCAAAGAACTCCATCAAGAAGTTTCTGATTTCTGATTGGAAATATTCTCAGATGTATCCATTCCTCAAAGATATAGAGGACACAAGGTATCTGTGAGATCCAGGAGAATATTTTTGAGTATAGCCCACAGATGTTTCTGCAGCTAGGATTTATGAGATTGGACAATACTAGTCCATGTCTGGTTTTTGAAGTGAGGAGGTGCGTAGGGGCATACTCGTAGATAAAAGATTGGATGACCTTCCACAGAACTGTTATATGACGAAGTGTTTGTAAAGCCTCTCAATTTGTAACTCCTTTTCATTTAAGTCCCAATGTAATTAAATCAAAGTCAGCAATAACAAAATATCATAAACAATTTTAGTGTGTAATATGTGCTGACAAATGTCATTAAGGAGATGGCTGCAGGAGACGGGAATATTTAGTGTGACTCCATCTGAATGCTCTATTGCTAAGGAAACTCAATATTAAGTTTTACTTTAATTATTTCCATGAAATGACTTTCTTAATAATTTTAAAAGCATGACCAGTACTACTTAAGGAATTTACAAAAGGCTTTTAATTAGGATTTGCTACTTTACAGAAAACACTCCAGGTATAAAATATAATTGTTAATATTACTGATACCTCATTCATTAGTAACCTTTTAAAATAGGCATACCCAACTCCCAATGACTTTTTTCTGTTGACTTCTGACTAGATGAAAAACATCTGTCTCAGATTTTCTATGACAGTTCTAATTACATGTATTCCATGTCATTGTC
The DNA here is from genome assembly GCF_905146905.1 of Nyctereutes procyonoides. Lineage (NCBI taxonomy): Eukaryota > Metazoa > Chordata > Mammalia > Carnivora > Canidae > Nyctereutes > Nyctereutes procyonoides. Next base: position 4,205,751 of record NW_026575030.1, on the reverse strand, counting down.
CTTCCAAATCATCAAATTGCCCAGATATGTCAATACAATGGTGTCAAAACTACTCTTATTAGATGGTTCTCTACACTTGTAAATGGCACAAAAATCTTTTGTCAGAATATATTTGAATTTTTATTTGAAAAAAATTGTCACTCTATCAGTTCTATAAAAAAACTGAATTGGTGGTATCTTGCTCTACAAATATGTTCCACATTCCCTCTGTCACTCAAACCTTTGGATTCTACCTCTTTTGTGTATTTTAATATTCAAAAAGAAAGAAAGAAACACACATTGACTGTTCAGTAGACAGTGAAGTCTAAATACTTGGAATTATTAACTGGAAAATGGGTATCATTATCATAATGGCATTACTAAAACCTTCAAACACAAAGTTACTATTCTAAATGGTTCTTCTACTATGGCTACATTACTGTGATTTCGAAGACTAAGGATAGCATCCTATATGGGAGGGTTTTGTCCCTACATTCTTATGTACAATCGTTTCACAAATATTATTGTCTTCTTTGTACCAGGCATTGTTGGATGTACTGAATACACAATGGAGAATAAAACAGCCACACTTTCTATGTACATGCAACACGCAGTTGGTCAAAAATGACACTGAAGATCAAACATACAGGATGCATAAGAATTAGTGAAGCAGAGAGAAAGCAGAGGGTAAGCAAAGAGAGGAAACAGCACGGAGAAGACCCTGAGCAAAGAAAGCATCTGAAATATCCAAGAACTGAAATAAAGCAAGTGTGATAAAGTGAAATGATTGTTAAGGGGAGAGTAGCATGAGAACGGAAGGGCCAAATTACATAAGGTCTTACATGCCTTATGGAATAGGTTGGGTTTTATTTTAAGGTAATGGGAAGGAAATAGAGAGTTTCCACCTGAGCTGTGGAATAATAAAATCTGTATTTTAAATGTATCTCTCTGGCTGCTCTATGGAGATTTCAGAGGTTAGGTCAGTAATCATCTCTGGTGCTTGCTGGTATCTGCTTTCTTCTGGAGGACAAGGGAGATAGTTACTTCCCAGCTCTTTTGCCCTTTGATTGATACAAGTGACCAAAGTGGTAAAGGGCCCTTGAACAAAATTAACGTGAAATACTCGTGGGTCCAAGTATAGAGATGGGTGAGTCTTCTGTGTGTTCTCCCTTCTTGCCCCAGCAAATATGGAGGTACCGGCTCCATGTTGGACGTCTACCAGAAGTTGGAGGCCCTTTCAGTCTGTCTTTATTTTTTTTAAAGATTTTTTATTTATTCATTCATGAGAGACACAGAGAGAGAGAGACAGAGGGAGAGAGAAAGGGAGAGGCAGAGACACAGGCAGAAGGAGAAGCAGGCTCCATGTAGGGAACCTGATGTGAGACTTGATCCTAGGACTCCAGGTCGAAGGCAGGCTCTACACTGCTGAGTCACCTGGGTGTCCCTCAGTCTGTCTTTATAATGACTGTGAGAAGAGATACCTCCTACCACCCTGTTACCCACTAATCCACACAAGATTGAGGCATGAGCAAAGAATAAATCTGTTTTACGTTAATTATCCTGAGACTTAAGTATTACTCTGTCATGTCAAGTTGGCCTAACTTATCCTAATACATGAGGATAATAGCTCTCAATTTTGTAGGTGTGAGAGATAAAAATAATAAATATATAAGTGACTGTCACAGTAGTAATGCCATAGTAGATGCTAAGAGAATAGTATATAGAAACTATTATCATTGGTTCTTTTGATTGCAGTTTCACCTATGTTATTAACTAGCCTTCCAGACTCTGGGTAAAGAGCAATCTGAGTCTCAATTCCCTCTCTGTTGAATGAGGAGTTTGTACTAGACCCCCAAAATTCTGATAAATCAGGACTCTAAGCTGATAGAATAACAAATGCAGGAGAGACCATAATAGCAGAAGTGTCTGGACCACACTTTCCCTTCCTTTTCTTTTATCAAGCAGATTCTTTTGATACCAGGTCAATAGACAAATGGCCCAAGGAGTCAGGCCACTAACACTTCTTTTTGCTCTTCTTTGCATAAAGAAAAAAGTGAAACAATTCAGAATTCTTGCAAGGCCTCCAAACAAATCCTTAATTTCTCTCTGAGAATTTACAAGCCCAGCACTAACCTGGGAAAAGAAATACACCAATTTTTCTGGCTAAGATGATAATGAGAGTCAAGACACTACTATGAAATTTCTCAGTTTTCATGTCTTCCTTCTTCTGAGAACTACCAGATGAATCTGAAAATCTCCAGAACCACTGACCCAGACTTCCAAATGAGAGGGAAGTGGGTTTCCTCCATGTCCTGGGCATTTCTGTGTGTACACAGCACAGATAATCCATTTATGTGACAGCATTTATCCCCAAACTTGGGCTCTAGTTCCAAAGTTGCCACTAATTAGCTCTGTGATGCTGGACAAATAACTCTGCATCTTCCATGCATCAGGATCCTAATGTGTAAAATATTAATAATAATAGACACCTTTGGTACCTCATGAGATTGTCATACTGATCAGATGAGATGAAATAGCAGCGAATGTCCTTTGAAAAGCACACTCTGGCCCATGGATGTATTTGAGAATCACTGATGCATTGTTGTTATTATTGCTATTATGATCTTTCCTATTCCAAGATGATTCATCTCAAGGGACCTTCCTTGTGCACATCAGGGACCAAAAACAAATAAATAGATAAAAAAGAGCTTCCCTTCTCCCTTCTCTATTTGATGCATGGTGTCGCTGTGAAGGGAGTTTGATGACTTAAAAATGTAAACAACCTATTTCCACTGAGATGATTCTCCTTACACAGACAGGAACAACTGTTTCTTTTCTTTCTGAGTGTACATGGATTCCTGTCCTACTGAGAGATCCTAACCGTTTTATTTCCGTTATCAGTTTACCTCCCTAGATGCCTGCCATTCTCTGAATAAACTTATCAAAATAAATATCAATTTCTTAGATCTCAAGGGAGTCTAGTTGACTGTTTTCACCCAACTCTTATCCCCAGAGCCATTGGTGGAAATAACAAAAAGCAAAAGGAACTTCAGACAAAGGATCTATAACAATAGGTGTTATAGACCTAATTGCTATAAGGTTAATTAAGTAGAAGGGAAGGGTACCTGGTATATGCTTTGTCCAATATCCTAATTAGCACTATAAAATCCTCCTTCCTTAGGAAGCTTCAATCTTTGGAGTTATAAGACTTTTCAGGCATCCAGAGTCCTGTTTAGTAATGCAACTACTTTGGGGAATATATTTGAAATAACTAGCTAAAATCATGATAGACTTATGGAGAGCTTGCTAAGAATGAGCTTTAACTAGTAGACACCAGAAAAAGGGGGTGGGACAGCAGCAGAAAAGGGCAGAGGGATTATCAGGAAGATAAAAATTTTAGATTTGAATTATAGAGATCTAAAACAAGTAACTATCACAATGACATAATTGTGGACCAAAGAGGTTAAACAGTTAATTAAGAATGAGCCAGTTACTTTAATCCCAGCCCAGTAAGTGAATTTTAAATCAAAATGGCTCAAATAATTTGGAAGTGGGTAAAATATGCCCCTAAGGGGCAAAAACTCATCTTTTGGCAGCCCTCAATTTCAGTATTATCATAGCAGAGAACATTCTATGTGTCAGACAGTATGCAGTTCATGTGGGATACAAATATAGGGCAACTCTAAGGCAGCATGGAAGTTTAGGCAATTCATGTCAATATAGGTTGCAACAATAGGATGGGGCAGTGTACTCTGGATGTGTAAAGAAAAAAGTTGGATCCCAGCTTTGGAAGGGTTGCTGTGGGATTCCTAGAGGCACCCAAGATGGTCTTGAAGGGTGTATCCAGAAGAGAAGGGGCAAGGAGTGTGCTCTAGCCAGAGGAGCAGCATTTAGAAAGGCATAACAGTACAAAGTTGCTTGGCCTGTGCCATGGAAATGCATGAATACCTCTGGTCTTACTGAAATGCCACATGCCAGGAAGGCCACTGTGAAAACTGAGGACAGGAAACTTGCCCAAGAGGGGCATTCTTGAGTTTTCTCCATGCACGAAGTTTGAACTTCAGTAAAACAATAAGGATTCATTTGGGAGTTTTAGAAAGGAAAGTGATGTAGTCATGTTTTTATTTCAGAAAATTAAGTCTAACAGAAAGGAAGTGGATGGATTTGAGGGATCTCCACAGGAAAAATGCAGAAGGAACTGATAAAATTAATTTGTACATGGGGACCCACAAAATAGCAGCCGGCCCAGTGGCCTGGCCCCAACACAAATCTAAATCTCAGTCAGCCGGCGTTTAAACAAAATGCCTCACTGTCAAGAAAACCTGACATACACTAATCACAATCTTCCAACTCAGCTTTAGCTAGTTTACCTTACCCTAAATGATAGAATCTGCTAGTCTTATGAGAAGATCCCTGTTCTCTAACCAAGCATGCCCTGTTTCCACATTGTCGTCTATAACGCTCTTAAATACACATTCTTGCCAAAATCCCTAGGAAATGGTGTTTCACTGCTCATGCGGTGCTGTACTCCCCCAACAAATGGATTGCTCTCCCTTAAATAAAGGACATCAAATTCGCTGCAAAATTGTTTTAGTTTTGCCACTTGACAAAATAAGTGCAGAAGATATTCAAGAACTAAAAAATCATCCAAACTCAGTGAATGATTGGATAGAGGAGTGGTGACATAGGGAGTGATTAAGAACTCCCTGGTTCAGTAATTCTGTTAGTGTTAAAGGAAGTATCAGTATATAGGTTGGGGTTGTAGTAGAACTGATCCATTTAGAGAATATTTTAATTTGTATCATATTCTGGTGCTAACCTGAGGGGAAACTACTGAGATACAAAAGAAATTAAGACAAAGAGAGTTGACCTGCTTTCCCCAATTAACTAATTATTATTTTTACCTAGTAGTTTTAGTGTTAGAAAGCTCAACTATTCTCAGTAAGGAAAGGGTATCTTTATAGTACAGAAATAACTCTCTAGAATTTATGGAAGCAAAGTGGTGTTACCATTCACTTATTAGAGATCAGGAAATATTTGTTGAATGAATGCTTAACAGTAAAATTATGCCAGCTGAGTCATGAGTTAACATGGCAAATTAAACACACGTATTAATGTTGTTCCTTCATGAAACCACTATATGTATAGTAAATTATTTTTGTTCGCAAAGTCTTAAACTCACATAAATGGGGACAATAGGAAGGAGATAAAAGCAACAAAATTTGGAGGCTGAAAACCAGATGAACAAGAGACAAGTCAGCAGAACTGAGAAAGTTGAACCCTAAGTCAGTATTAAGAAAAACTCAGAACCAACCCAAGTTATATCACAGAATCCTCAAGGGAAATAAAAATAATGCCAGACCCAGGTAATTTTGGAACTGCAGGGGAGTAGAGGGGCAGGAAGAGGTTAAAGTAAGGAACAGGTTTGGTGAAACTGTTTGAGAAAAGGTAAATCACTACTTGCCATTCTCCCCAGCCCCATGATAGTGGGAGATTTCTGTTATACCATAAAATTCTTGAGGCTTATTCCCTAAAAGAGAGAGAGAGAGAAAGGGAAAAAAGGTTTCTGGGGAACCAGGTATAGTTCAGAGAGTGGATACCCAAGAAAGGAAATCAGTGATCATGAAAAGAATACTGACTGATTGGGATCCCTGGGTGGCGCAGCGGTTTAGCGCCTGCCTTTGGCCCAGGGCGCGATCCTGGAGACCCGGGATCGAATCCCACATCAGGCATCCCGGTGCATGGAGCCTGCTTCTCCCTCTGCCTATGTCTCTGCCTCTCTCTCTCTCTCACTGTGTGCCTATCATAAATAAATAAAATAAAAATTAAAAAAAAAAGAATACTGACTGATGAAACCCCAAATCAGCACTTTCCCCAAGAGCCCTAGCAGTCCGACTTCTAGTACTCAGGAGCAAGAGTGGGAGGGTGTTTACTGGAAAATGTGGCTAGTAAATGGAAGTCCCAAAGACACTGGGTGATCTCCTACATAGAAGATCGAAGTTGATGGATGTCTGAATGGCTCGGTGGTTGAGCATCTGCCTTTGGTTCAGGTGGTGATCCTGGTGTCCTGGGATGCAGTCCTGCATCAGGCTCCCCTCCAGGACCCTGCTTCTCCCTCTGCCTATATCTCTGCCTCTCTCTCTGTGTCTCTCATGAATAAACAAATAAAATCTTAAAAAAAAGAAAAGAAAAGAAAATCAAAGCTGATAACCTACCAAGCAATCATAAACTTACATAACCTTTTTAGTATCCCATTCTTACTCACGAACAGGCTACTAAGTTGACCAGACATCAGAGTTAAAGGAAAGCCTCTGAACATGAAATACAGAGACCAACGTGACAGAATTAAAGTAACTTGGAGGAAATAGAAACTATGCCAAAAGAAGAAAAAGAAAGGAAACAATTATTCATAGTATCAGAGAGATAACACAGACGTAAAACAGAGAAATATACAAAAAAAATAATAATATTTAATAAGCTTTTGGAAATTCAAGTCATAAACAGGGAAATAAGGTGGAAATCTTAACAGAAGGGTTACAATAAAAAGGGAATATACTAGAAAGGAGACCAAACCAAGAGATAGAAAATAGAGGAGTAGAAAGTTAGTTGCATACAAATAATAGATGTTCTAGAAAGAGAGATGATAGAAAATAGAGGGGTGAAATCATCAAGAAAATAATTCAAGAAAATTTTCTGGAAATGGATAAAAATTTTTAGATTTAAATGATCTAGTGAATGCCCAGCACAGTGGAATAATATATATGCTTCAAAAGAGGGGGAAAAGAATAGACGGACACAAAGAACACAGCACTGAGATGGCTTCAGGATTCTCAACAGTAACCCTAGAAGCAAATAGTCTTGGTAAAATGCCTTTAACATTTTGAAGAAGTGTTATATCCACCTGAAATCCATAACAAGGCAAAATATCAATTAATACGATGTTATATAAAGATATTTTCAAACACACACACTTAAAAAATATCCTTCCCTCTCACCCTCTTTCAAGAAGGACTGGAGTATGACTTCTCCCCGCAACCCACAAAAAGGAAGAAAGACAGAGAGAGAGAATAAAATAAAAAACAAAACAAGAGGGATCCCTGGGTGGCGCAGCGGTTTGGCGCCTGCCTTTGGCCCAGGGCACGATCCTGGAGACCCGGGATCGAATCCCACGTCGGGCTCCCGGTGCATGGAGCCTGCCTCTCCTTCTGCCTATGTCTCTGCCTCTCTCTCTCTCTCTGTGTGTGACTATCATAAATAAATAAAAAATTAAAAAAAACAAGATGATGATGTGGAAAATAGGTCATCCAAAACAGGAGAAAGAGGGGTTCCTTTAGGGAATCGAAACCTGTTGTCTCAGTAGGATAGCTGTGCAGTAGGCTTAGAGGGCTAGCAGGAGAGTTTAGACCAATACATGCCAAAGAGACAGACACACTTAGCACCGTCATTACTAAGAGGCCAATACAATCCTACATACTTTTTACCATAGCAAAAATACACAGGGAAGCCTGACTCTTATGCAAAGCTGGTCTTTTTCTTGACAATGTGCTGATGAATCTCCTGTTCTTCACTCTGCCCTGCTTCCTGAATCAATTGAAGACATTCATTTTGCTTCACAGAAACGCTTATGTTAGACTTCACTCCTGAATGCTGTAGTTGGGGTATAATGAGTTCCAAAGCAGAACATACATGGTCACTCACTTCCCTGGTCATGTTCCTGCAGGATGTCTAGGGCATGGTCTGCGCCCAACCCTGCCATGTGCCCTGCAAAGGAAACTCATGAACTTCCAGTAAAGGTGAAGATACAGGATTATTCGGATTGTGCTCTGTTTATCTTCTCTGGGAGCCTTCATGTAATAGTGGTAACATCGTGCCTTCCTCACACAGCTACCCAAATTTCAAAATTAATCTATATATTATTTGCAGATACATACACTGGTGATAGTATCATAAACAAAAGCAAAAAAGTAATTAATCCAAAAGTCAGGATAGTGAGTACTTCTGGAGGGTGGAACAGGGAGATGCAATCAAGAAGAGACACACAGGAGGCTTCTAAAACACTGGTCGTATTCTAATTCTGAAGCTGGGTGACGGATGGATAAGTGATTGCTTTATTATTTATAAACTGTGTATATGTCTTATACACTCTTCTATATGATATATCTTACCATCTGTAAAAGTAAAAATAAACACCATATCCTTTTCAAAACTCTTTGTGTTTTGACCCAGTTGATCCTCCATGAACCTCTACCTGTTTCTGTTTTACATATTAAATACCGATTTGGTCACCATAATCAAGAAAGGAGTTGTGTATGTGTAAGTAGCCACTTTTAGAAATTAACACAGAGATTCTTGCAGAGAGGAATACTTTCGAGAAGGCTTCCAAGAATGAGTTGAATCCAGTTTGAAGGAAGGTAGAGTGGGGTTATCTTCTCCATCCAAATAGCATGATTTATTCATTCTTCTTTTCTTCACCAATGTCAAGTACAGTACTTAGAATATAGTAGGAACTCAATAAATATCAGATGACGGGATGTACATTTGAGGAAGAGGCATTCCAGTCTGTGGCACAAATACAGTCTTCTCTAATATCTTGCTTCCCACATAGGCTTTGTCCCCTGCTTCCCAGAATTATTGAATGGAGAGAATTTCTATAGTGAGGTTTCAATTGAATAATTAAATCATGTATTTTTAAAATCAATTGAGATAAGTGATTCTGAAGAGATATTCACATGATGTAAAAATGAATAATATAGATTATCCAATAGCTCTCAATGGCTATCAGCAGTTTCCTCCCTATATATCTAAACTTGATGATCCAAAAGAATATTTTGTTTTGTTGGATTTTCAAAACTTAAGAATTAATACTGTAATTACGCCCTTAATTTCTTTTTGACAATCTTATAGAAGGGTGAGAATTGCCACAGATGCTTCTGCTGTGATCATCATATAAAACTGATGATCTGAGGTCAGCAGAGTAGCTTGGAAGAAACTCTGGAGGGGATTTGAGTGGTTGAGTTATTGGCTTGTGCTCTGAGGTTTTATTGTGGACACTCATGAAAAATGGAATTAAAGACCTGCCATTGACCTGAGAGCAGCTACATGTTTTTGAATGAGCCCCTTTTCTCTGACTATGGGCTGTATTTATTCCCAAACTCCACCAGTCAGTTTTCACCTTAACTCACAACAGACTGTTTAAATAATCATCACGGAAGGTTGATTTCACTGTTATTGCTGCCTCATTCAAATGTTCTTTGCTCTACTTTATTTTTTTTTGTTACCCAAATATACTTTTGCTAGTAACACTTTCTTTTTAAATTATTTATCTGACAAATATTTATCAAATGGTAATCGTGCCATGAACTGAGCAAAGTTCTACAGATAAAACAGCAGGAAACAACATATGGAACACTCTGCCACACATTTGAACTTATTTTATATTAGTAATACAAAGACACGAATATTATAGAATTGTGTTTATATGTAATATACAAATATATTATCTAATTATACTTCATAGTAAGTACTTTGAAGCAAACATAAAGTTCCATGTCCTGAATGTATTCTGTTTTAACTGGAGAATCAAATTCCTGTGGCAAGAGTGGAACCAAGTGTCAATCAAGAACAGCATCCCCTGTGAGGCAAACATTTAATGTAAAAGTACAGGTTAGGGGGGATCCCTGGGTGGCTCAGTGCGTGATCCTAGAGTCCCGGGATCAAGTCCCACATCGGGCTTTGGATGGGGTCTGCTTCTCCCTCTGCCTGTGTCTCTGCCTCTCTCTCTCTCTCTGTCTCTCTCTGTCTCTCTAATCAATAAATAAAATCTTAAATAAATAATAAAATAAAATAAAAGTGCAGGTTAGGGATGGGAGGGGGTGGAAAATAAAAGAGAGAGAGAAAGTTCTGAAGGCAGGAGAGAATTCAGGAAAATGCTCAAAGCATATCAAGGGGCAATCTCAAGGAACCAAAGAAGAGCAAAATGGCAGGAGCCCAGTGAGTAGAGAAAGTAACAACACAGAGGCAAGGCAGGAGCCAAATCACAGGAGCTGTGGGCCATAGTCGTTACTTTCCTCTATCTTAAGACCAAAAGAGTTTTTTGAATAGTTTTAATTGAGGAAGTGACTTAGTCAAATTTGCACTTAAAAGATCACTTGCCTGTGACGTGGAGAAAGTCTGAAGTGGGCAAAAGTGACAGGAATAGTGGATTAGTCACTGTTGTGGGAAAAAAAGGGTGGTTTACTCAGCAAGGTTTTCCTGAAGAAAATGTAGCAAAGGAATCATTCACACTGATAGGAACAACATCAATACACAAAAAGATAGCCAGCCTTTGGCATCCCTCAGCCTGAAAGGACAAGGTGGGCAAAAGTTGAAGGTCCGAAAGGTAGGAGTGGGGACAATACATAGGGCAGGGATGAAGGTAAATATTCTGATTTTCCTTCTCCTTTTTTTTTTTTGTTTGTTTGTTTATTTTTATTTTTTATAGATTTATTTGAGAGAGAGCACTTGCATACATGTGACTGGGTGAAGGGCAGAGGGAAAGAGAAATCTCAAGTAGACTCCCTGCTGGGCACAGAGTCAGTTGAGGGCTCAGTTCCAGGACCCGCAATCATGACTTGAGCCAAAATCAAGTCAGCTGCTCAATCAACTAAGCCATCCAGGAATCCCTGATTTTCCTCTTCCTAAGGCCTCTCTCTAGTCAGTGCCTTACCAGGTAGACCCAACTGATTTGAAATAGCCTTTGATAGACCTAACTGATTTGAAATAGATTTGAATAGCCTTTCGCTAATCTCAAATCCATGTGGACCATCAAACTACAGCGAGTTCCACAGGAATAGTCCTTAACTTACATGGCTAATCATGCCACAAATCCAGGGCATCAGTTACAAAGGTGCTGGGAGAGAGACTGTGGATATATGAATGCATTCCCTAACCTAACTCTCATCCTAGAGTTTGACTTGAGCATCTAACTAGGATGAGGCAGTCCTATCCCCCACCTAGAACCAGGAAAAGAGGAGTTAGACGCTACACCAATAATGCTCACTCATACAAAGTGATTGAAAGTTGATATTCTAAGTTTTTATGCCTGAGGAGAGATAGAGTCTCAAGCACTTCTGACTGACTACTGAGCACTAAAAAGTAATCCTCTCCCATTGCCTATGGAATTCATCCACTTGTGTATTTCCATAAGATCACAGTTTACCCCTTATCCCCTAGCTAATGTCTCCTCTGTAGCCACTTCTCTACTGGTGGTGCTTGTGGCATAGGAGGTGGCCATTCCACTGCCCATACCCTGGGGTGGGGATAAGAGGATGAACCACCCTCGTAAGGGGATGAGAAGGATGAGATGAAAGATACCAGATATGCCCCTCCTTTCATTTTCAGAGAAGTTCCTGAATTGATCTCTCATTGCATGCTATACCCTACCTTGTATTTCTAAGCCTTTACTTTTCACTATTTGAGATTAATTTCTGATTATTGGTCTTCCAACTAAGAACCCCTGTGTATATTCAGAATTTCTGCTAGCATCTAACTCCTCCTGTCCCAAAAATCAAACGCTCTTGTTTCTCTCTGTGGCATGTGGTCAGCACCATAAATCCTGATACACTAACTTCTTGCTCATAATTCAGAAATTAAATTAATGCATAATTGCCATGACTGAGTGACAAGAAAAAAATTACACTGGATAATAGTCTCACCCTCCTGCCTTCTCAGTGTATCAGTGAAGGACATTGGGAACTATTTTCTTTCTTTCTTTTTTTTTTTTTGTAAATTTATTTTTTATTGGTGTTCAATTTGCCAACAGATAGAATAACACCCAGTGCTCATCCCATCTTTGTATTAGGATTTTGATAAAAGGCAGATTGATGGAACATGATAGGTTATTCACTTGCTATAAACCACAAGAATTCTGAGCATTAGGAAACTCAGATTTTAAATTTTTATCTAATTTTTACTTATTTTTATTATTATTAAGGGAAAAGGGACATTACATAAAAGTTGTCTAGTTGAAAAGAAACACTACCAGAATTTAGTGACTCAAACTTTACAAAGAGTTGATCATAAAGTAGATGATCAATACACTCTTAAGACTGATCTCATAACCACAACTATATCTCATTACACATGGTAAGAGCTTTGTTAAAGGTGATCACAGAGTCCCAAAGAAGGCTTGAAAAGGACTCTTGAACTTAAACTAGGGACGGGGGGAAATAAATTGTGGACCATTTCCCAGAGTAAACATTTTCAAAGGTGGGCAAATGATATGACATCAGAGGAGGAGGGTTATAAGACTGAACAGCTCCCAGCTATCTTGGGAAAGATAATGGCATTGATATAGCTAAAAATAATACCCCCCATTTCTGAAACATAAAACCACATAGGTGGTTTCCATACCATATCTTAAATAACTACCATACTTATACCTTATATTTATGCTTGTGATAGCATATTCTTAATGGTTTGCAATTTTTTTATCTTTTCCCCAACTTCTGGAATCCAAACAGAGATTGTGAAATAGAAACATGATCATTGAAAATTACTCAGAGAATTCATCCTCTTGGCTACCATTGTCAATGAAAACAGGAGAGCAGACAAGCAAGGAGCCCATGTTTTCTGGATGACCAATATAAACTACCTCTGCTTTGGTGATTTTACACAATATAACTGATGTTGAGGCATGCAACTTGAAGCACATTAGGTCAGCTGTCCCTTGGCTGGCACACCAACCACTGCCCTAGAAATGATGAATAAGCATTGTTCACAATCAGATTACTATCACAGTTTGCCAAAGAGCATTCCTCTCAGGCAATAAAATATGACTTTGTTTTCAGTGTCAGACATGATTAAGTTAAATGTGTGAAGATTCCTAACCTTATCGATTTCCTTGTATAATGTTCATATTTCTCATGCGTTTCAACACCTTATTCATGCTTAAAATACAGGGGGACCTTTGAAAAAACAGCTACTGTTTAGGAATCAAAGAAAATATTGGCAGGGAGATACCGAGCAATGCTTCATGGGAAAAGCATACACATGTACACAAAAAGAAAGACTCATAGTTTTGTCTTTTTGCTCAGATTTGACTATGCTAAATAAACAGACCATGAAGATGAACAGAAAGTCATGCAGCTACAATAGACCTGTGAAGAAGTTTAGTTAACCTCCTTCATTTTACAAATGAGTGATGGAAGTTCAATGTAATGTCATGCCTGCTTCAAAAATCACATGGTAAGTGATAAAAATCAAAGCTGGAACCCAAGCCTCTTGATTCTGAAACTAGGTCTCTCACCTGGTCTTATACAACTTTAATACCTCCATTCCTCAGTTTCCTTATCTGTAAAATAGAGAGATAACAGCATATATTTCACAGGGTTGTTGTAGGCATTGAATAATCTTAATATGTGTAGAATTTCTTAGCACAATGATTCTCATGTAATAATATTCAATAAATATTAGCTGCTACTGTGGTATATTCTTAACACATCCTTTTCTTCAATATTTTTATCAGGAGTTGGCCTCATGTCAAGTCAGCAATCAAATGTATAGTGTGACTCATACCCCCCCCAAAAAAAAGCCCCTTTACCAACTATGTATTTTTCACTAAGATACTTAAAATCCTTCCCTTAAGGAATTTTTCTTTGGGTTAAGCATTATTTGCTTTCCAAATACAGTTTTACAGCTAGATCATGCTTGGATTATTGCACTACTATCTGTGTATATGAATTTAACAGATTTTTTTTTCTAGTACAATGTGAAGCAAGACAGAACGGAGCTTCTAGAGGCCTAGAATGTGAGATAAATATATAAGGAGCAATTCAAAAGGGGGAAGATGAGATAGTACTATATAGTGAGTCAATATAAGGTAAGCAATAGGGACTTCTATAAAGCCAGTGGTCTGAGGCAAGGGTTAAAATGTTTTACACGCCTAAGAAACAAATATCTCCTTCTGGAAAAGAGAACAAATGAGAGATAACAGCCAGCAGGGAGTAATGGTTATCTGAGCAAAACGAGAAGCAACAACTTAGAGCATGCTTGCACCGTATTTCTATTTTCCCGAAACCCTGAAAGAATGTCAACCAGGGACAAAGGCATCCTGTGACTGTCTCATGTCCACTAAAAAGTGATGACCACAAAATAATGACCATGGGACTGAAGGATGCTTCCTCACTCCTACCTCCTCATCCTTTGGGAAAGTGCCTTTATAAGGCCTGCATGCTCCCCGTGCACATTCTCCTTTCTCGTGGCTCCCTTGTATACAAGCTATCTCTAATAAACCCCATCTGCTTTATTTCCCTCAAGCTCTATGCTCATTTCTATGACACTGACTCAAGAACCTGGCCTTGGGGTCCAATAACAATACCAGCAACCTTCTCCACACATGTGAGGTACATTGCCCTCATGCTGGACCCTCATCAGATCACTGGTGAGTCAATGGTTGAGTCTAGAAGGAATTTGGAGGGAAAAAAAATGTTGGAAAGCAAAATCTCTAGATGAAGGAGGAATGGGATTAAAGGAATTTAGAAATCATTTACTAAGAGAGTAAGTTGAAGAACTGATGTATATTGCAGGGCAGGTAGGAGTTGGGGGTACAAACAGGGGAGAGGGAGCCAGGATAGATTTGACTCCCCCTCCCTCAAACGTAGGAAGGATTATTCCATAAAGCCACCACGAATCCTTTCTGAACAGCAGGGAAGTCATTCGCTTCTTCCTCTAAATTCTCTACAGTTTTTCTTTGTAACATTTATTACAATAAAATCTGATTGTCTTTTTTTTTTTCTTATTAGATTTTAAGCTCCCTGAAAGCTGGAACTATGTCTTTCTGACCTTTGTGTTCTCACTTTGAAAACAACACTTGGCATATAAACCTGATTGTTGAGCGAGAGGGGAAAAAAAAAAAAAGAAAGAAAGAAACAAACAACTCTGCTCTGCATAATATCAAAGAGCAGAACTAACACCATGGGTACAATCTCAGAGAAAGATTTCAACTGCATAGCAGGAAAACCTCCCTAATGTTTAGATTTATGCATCAGTTTATTTAGCAGTTCATGGAGAAAGGAACATTGTGGCTCTCTTGTAAGGAATGTAGGATCCTGCACTTGGCTGAAAGGTTGCATTAATGATCATTAAGATTAGTTCAGGCTTTTAACATTTTAGGACAAATTAGTCCCTAACTTGCCTCCCTGACATTTTATTCTCTGATCTATCCCCATGTTTCTTTAAAAATTATCTTGCAAAAGCAAAAACAAAAAAACAAAAACAAACAAAAAACAAAAACAAAAACAAAAACAAAAAAAACTCATCATCTATACTATTTGAAAAACCACTCGGTCTCATTGAAAACATCAGCATTTGCTAAAGAACATTTTTGTAGGATGTTAATCCCATGGTATGGTACCACTGTAAAATAAATTTGCAAAATGCCACATTCTAGTCCTCTTAGAGATTCACAGTGGTCCTTAGCACCTGTTACAAAGACACTGGTACGTCTCAGATAAAAGGCAATCTCAAATTGGTTCTTTCCAGTCTAAGATGATGTTGCCTTTTTATTTCCCTATCACTCACAAAGTGCACATGTTTCTCCTCTACTGTTTTTGAAGCTAAAATGTTTCCCAACTGTGATTCGAGAGGCGGCATCTCTGGTGAGTTGGATCAGTGGGGTGTGTAGGGAGAGGGATGGATTGGATGAGCTGGGCAGGGTCTCTGGAAGACATATAGTGACACCTGGCAGATGAACAGGCTGACCACCTGAGGTTGTTGTGACCTCACACCTGGCAATATGGATAAGAACTTGATGTGAGGACAACTCCCACAAAGCTCATTGGCATGCTTTCTTCCAAAAAATCTAGTCTTTTCCACCCTCCCTCTTCTTTCCACAGAGGCCTTTTACTTTCTTTCTCGTGGTGAAATGCATCTCCTTGACACTAAAGCTGGCATCTGTAAACCACAGTAAAAGATAATAAGGGATTGGTCAGAAACAGGGAAAGTTAACATAAATAGAGCTAGCAACACCCGACAGGTGACACTGTTGAGACCCTGCCCAGATGTCTTTATCAATCAGGCGCACCCAGCCTTCAGCTATTGTGAGTATTGGCCACCAATGGCCCACAGTGGTCTTCTTTTCCAGAGAATTACCCTCTGAAACCAGAGCCACCTAGCTCCAGAGTTAGGTCCCTCTTTGTTCCTTCCTCCACGTAGTTAATAACTGACCAACACAAGGAGCACCTGAGTGGTTCAGTGGGTTAAGCATCTGCCTTCAACTCAGGTTATGATCCCAGGGTCTGACTTCTATATCTATAAAATTATCTATAATCACTTTCATCTCTAATTGTTTTTGATTTCCATATCTTTCTCTGTGATTAGATCAAGCCTTTCTTCTGTGCCATGGATGCTGTTTTCATCATTGCATTATTTAATTCTTTATATTTTTAACATGGCCACATTTTTTGATAGATTTATTTTTCCATTCCATCTTTTAAGACTTACCAGTTCTTCCTCTCAATGTGGTATGTAGCTATTATGTGATATATTTTTCCCTAACAGTTTATATTTACTTTATCTTAAAGTATAGAGGATTTATTTTTTCTTTCTTTTTTCTTCTTTGATTCTTTTTCTGATACATTATTAGGTTTGCCTTTTGTTTTTGATATGCCTCTCTTCTATAGATGTTACGTTAGTTTCTTTCTGTTCATTGTGCTTCTTAGATTGACAAAAGTTCTGTTCAAACCAGTGATGTGCCCATGAATGGGAAGCAGTATGGGTAAAGTGTGGCCCCAAGAAGCCATAAGTTTCCGCCTGGGTATGTTGTCCCAGAATACTTTTATGCCAAGTCAGCCCCATTGTCTGTGAGGATGCCTGTATCTCTGAAGATTTCAGCACTGCCCTTTGGCCCTGCATGGTTCATGGTCAGGCCCCTTATCACATCCTCTTTCATGATTTGCAGTTAGTTATCATCTCTTCAAGGGACTCTGATAAGCAGATACAGAAAACTCCTAAAACTACTTCTCAAGGTAGAGAAAAGAATAGTTTGGCTTTGGCATGCTTCTGTGAAGATGACAGAGTTTCTTCTCTTTATCTTTTTTAATTTAACTAATTATTTATTTATGAGAGAGAGAGAGAGAGCATGAGGAGGGGAGGATGCAGAGGAAAAGGGAGAAGCAGGCTCCTCACTGAGCAGAGAGCTGGATGCAGGGCTCCATACCAGGACCCCAAGATCACTCTGGAACCCAAGGTAGATGCTTAACTGAGACACCCAGGAACCCCCTCTTTTTCTTATCAGTTGATACTTTCCTAAAAGGAAGGAAGTATTGTATTTATTCAACCATCTCTTCCTTGAACTCTACTTTATCTACAGCATTCATGCTTCATCTTGCCATTCTTTCACCATCCCTAGTGAAGATCTATTTTTTTCTATTTTTTGTTACCTAGTGAAGATCTATATTTACTTTTGCTCTTACTTTATCTATCAATTTCTGAAAATTTCTATAAACCAAAGCAGCAGCATTCCTGCAGTGTTTTGTCTTTAAGCAGTACAGTCTGTTCTTAAGCAGTCTCTAGTAATGCATCATGCACAAGTTAGTAGCCATTTGTATTTTCCTTTGTTCATTTACTTGCCCCTTATCCTTTCACCAAATATCTATGAAGTGTCTTTGATGTGTGTTGGCCAAAATAGAAATTGAGAAAAAAACAAAAAATACTCACTTACCAGCACTTCATAAATCCTCTGAAGATAAACAAAAGTGTTTTAAAGAATTTGATGATAGTTTTCGAGGCCAATTTTATTTAGTCTGCATTTCTATCAGCCATAAATATTGTTAAGCGATGATTATCTGCTTTGTTCCTGACCAGGGAAATTGAATCTTATGAGCTGCTGATGAGATTGATTTTTCTAAGAAAAGAACGTTGGCCAGTTGTTTGAGAAGATTTCTCTTTTTTTTCCTGATGGTTACATTTTGAAAGGGGAATATATGTGCCCCTAAGAAGATTTAAAGATTTGAGTATTTTTATAATAATCCCACCACAATACATGAGAGGGAATGTAAAATGATTTCATGTAATCCCATAGGTGAACTAGTAAGAATGTATGTTATAGACTCCTAAAACAAATCCTTCCATTTCGTGAGTTCTTTGGAGAAAATATGCCATGTAAAGCCAATAAACATATAAATAAGTAATAGACTGATGAAGCTATCAGGTGGAAAACCTAAAAGGTGGGTGATGGCTCCACACTATGGGTCTGGTGCATTTGCTGCTGTCTTGAGGAAAGAAGGAACCACATTTAGAAGTGGGCTATTATGGTGCTTTCTTTCTCTGCACAATGCAGACAGCTCTAATCAGGGAACTATGACTTTGATTCTCACTCTAGGACTCAGTTGCAGAAAGTTCCAAGTGCCAAGTAAAAATGAACTGGGGAGTCTGGTCCTCTTCAGCTCGCCAGGGTGTACAGGCCTGGAAATTGCTTTGGCAGACATAGGATATCACTGAGTGTCTCAGACCTTTCAACCGTTTTTAGATTAATGCATGCAAACTGAATGACACTGGTCAATGGATGGCTAAGGGCCAGAGTGCATCCAAATAGACCAATACTGATAAAATGATTAAATAAAAGATAGCTATAATGAGGTCTCATAAACAGTTTTCCTGCAGTGTCAAAAGGGGTAAAATCAGATAGTTATGTGGGGAAGATTAGAAAAATAGTAGGAAATACAGTGACAGGCAACCTGAGTTTCTCTTTGCTACTCATGGAAACTCCTAGAGGCAACTAAACTGTCAGTCTCAGTAACTGACATGTGTATATGAAAGAGATTTTTCATATCAATGAGTGCTATTATAATTCAAGAAAATTTAGGTCTGCAAATTACCTTAGAACTCCTCGGGGACAGTAGGCCTCACATCTCCTTCACAGTCAAACCTTTTGTTCAAATAGCATCTCATGTTAAAGCCTAGTGGATTAAACTAATAAAACTGGAGTTGCTCGGGCCTCAGATAGGAATCCTGACGTCACCATAGGCCTCTGAGTAATCACAGCTGAGCTGCGAGAGCTCCAAGGAACACAGTTTGAAGAACCGAACTGACTGGTATAGGACCACCTAGCTAGACAGAGGCAGAGCTGAAACTAGAAGTTAGGTAACATGTTTTGATGTCTAAACAATGTATCAATAATTTTCAAACTTTAATGAGTACATGAATCACTTAAAAATCTTATTAAAATGCAGATACATTTCAATGGGTCCCAGAGAGTCCTGAGATTCTCCATTTCTAACTTGTTCCCAGGTAATGTCAATGCTACTGGTCCAAGAGCACCCTTGGAAAACCAAGGCTTTCTACTTCACCATGTTGCCAGAAACTGAGCAACCATCCTAGAAAGTAATTTAACCTAAAATATAAACCATCTTCAGTAAAGTCATTCACTCAGAACTTCTGTCTTCATCATCCTGACTAGTCTACTTCAAAACAGAAGGAAAATAAGCAGAGAGGAAAGGTTCTAAATGGTCCACTAACTGATCCTCAGAGAATTAATAAGAAACTGGAATGACTCACACTGAGATGGATTATTTCTGAAATTATAAAACCAAGTTTGAAAATCCTGAATATATACAAAATATATATATACAATGCATATATAGTATATATATACATTATATATCATTATATACACATACATATTTTAGAGAGAAAGAGAGGCTCTACAATGGAATGAGTGTAGAAATGAAAGGCTGACAACTGCCCTTAGAAGCATTGCCCAGTGGATAAAGCTAACCTCAGAGATCCTCCACATTCCCTTTGTGGCTTCCCACTTCTGAGCACTCACCCTCCTGAAGCCTCCCCCTTGGAGCCTGGCACTCAACTCACCAAGTTACACAGTACAAAACTTTTCTATCAAATGTCTACTGTTCCTTACTCCTGCAATCAGACTTGACATATCTGAGGCAGCTGATCAAATAATTTGCAGGTTAAAAATAGCTTAATGTGTTTTCATCTCAAGACAGTATTTGGATTCACATAATGACCTTAGAAACTTTAATGCAAATTAGTGGTAAAATATGAATTAAATGTTTCACAGGCTTTCTTGTAGTTTTTATTATCATACCATGAAGACAGATGCTTATTCCTCAGTGGTAGTATCTTTACTCAACCATGGAACAGATAGACCCTTTAAAGACAGGTCATACTCCCCAGACCCTAAGAACTTGGTTATTGCTTGTGGTATCAAATTCATAATGGAAACTTAAATGAATAGCCATGCAATAAACCTCTCATTAACACTGACAAGGATACAGAATGCCTTAGTTTGGAGAAGAGCCACATTTTGAGAAGGTGATGGAGAACTGATTGTATTGACTTTTATTCACCAAAGTTGCTGTGAATGCAACATAATAAGAGGAAGTTTTTTCATACCCATTTGACAGTATCTGTATGTAAATCAAACACATGGCTTTCAAAAATTCCTAAAACAGATTTTACCCAAAGATTTTGTTTCTCTTAGTTCCAACATCAGTAGTTCATGAAAACAAAACAAAAAAAAAATGTGTAAAAGTCCTATACTTTATTACAAAACCATTCTAGTTTATTTATATTTTTAAATGAGACACTCTCTTCTGAGTTTTATGTGGTAAACCAGTTTAAACTATTTAGAAGCCGACATCGATACTGCTTTCTCATAATTTGGTAAAGTGCAAGTAAAACATTTGAATAATGAAAGAAAGGCATTTTCTCCTCAATACATTAAGTAAAAGCAAATCACTAACTTATTATCCTGTTTCCATGGGAACCTGAGTATAGAGCCAGTCTAATACAAGGCATTTCTCCTGGTGTACATTTTTCCACCTTCTCATTCCAATCTACTTTTGATTGCTGTCCAAAGGCTAAAGAGTTAGTGCTGAGAACCAAATGATCACCTTTGCTCATCTTTTTCAGGCTGAGAGAGCTACAGCAGTACCTAAAACAGAAAACAGCAGCACCTAATCCAGTGGAGCTGGAGGAAGGGCTGGCTGGAAAAATGGGCTTTGAAGAAAAACAGATTGCCTTAATAAATCCGATTGACTTGGAATTTGGAAATTAAATTCGGACCTCTGAACTCCATCTCCAATATACCTTAAATTGTGTGCGAAGCATGCCTCAGTGTGGTATATCTGGCAGCGTGCTACAGGGCATGTCCTCCTCCACCCTTACCATCTTTAACCAGAGGTTTTTTTGTTTTGTTTTGTTTTGGTTTGGGTTTTGTTTTTGTTTTGTTTTGTTTTGTTTTGTTTTTGTTTTTTAAGAGAGAAAGAGAACATGCTCTCAAAGTGCAGAGGAAAAGGGAGAAGGAAAATAAAATCTTAAGCAGGCTCCATGCTTAGTGGTGGAGTCCAATTGGGGCTCAATCCCACAACCCTGATATCATGATCTGAGCCAAAATCTAGAGTCCCACACTTAACCGACTGAGCCACCCACTCAGGTGTCCCCAGAGTAGAATTATTTAGGTGATTGGGGTGGGGGAGGGCAGATACGGTTATTCTCAAAGTTGGTCACTGGGCCAGCAACATCAGCACCACCCAGGGACATGTTAAAAATGCAAATTATTGGGCTTTGCCTCAATTCTAGCAAATCAGAGACTCAGGAGGGGCCAACAGCATGTTTTAACAAACCCTCTGGGTAGTTCTATTGCATGCCACACAATCACCAGTTATACAACTATGCGAACAGGGACTTGGAGGGACAAACTTTCACTTGGAGCTAAGTGACTCTCAGCATGCAGAGAAAGAGTATCTAGAATTAATGTCTCATCCACAGCATCTGTACTGAGAGATGTTCCTAAGGAAACTAAATATCCTTGTGATATTTAATATTTAATGCTAGAAAGAGGAGAATGTGAGGGGTGGGGTTGTGGATTAAGATTCAATCATAAAAAGAAAAGAAGAAAAATGAGCAAACCAATTCTTAGATCATTTTGGACTTTCTCTTTCAATAAAATTGGTTTGGGGACAATCTCTGATTCCAAATGGTAAATAAACAACTGTTTGTTGTTTGCATTTATGTATGTATGTATGTACGTATGTACGTATGTATGTATGTATGTACGTATGTATGTATATTCTTTTATTGGAGTTTGATTTGCCAACATATAGTATGACACCCAGTGCTCATCCCATCCCACCATTTGCTTTG
Source organism: Nyctereutes procyonoides (assembly GCF_905146905.1). Classification (NCBI taxonomy): domain Eukaryota; kingdom Metazoa; phylum Chordata; class Mammalia; order Carnivora; family Canidae; genus Nyctereutes; species Nyctereutes procyonoides. Next base: position 4,183,629 of record NW_026575030.1, on the reverse strand, counting down.
ATGTGGATGGAACTGGAGGATTTTATGCTGAGTGAAGTAAGTCAATCGGAGAGGACAAACATTATATGGTTTCACTCATATAGGGAATATAAAAAATAGTGAAAGGGATCAGAGGGTAAACAACTGTTTGTATACACAGTATTTGAATTTAGACTTTCCAGGGTGCATGTTGTACTATTTTCTACCCATCTGGGGAAACAGACTCCTTTGTTTGCATCTAAATCAGAATTTTATTTTCAGGAAAAATAGTATCAGAATGCAATGCACCAAAATATCCTGATTATCTGGCCTGCTTTTGTTGAAACACCACACAGAAGCTAGATGTCCATTGCAGAGGTGCTACAAAGGGATTCTCTGGCAAACTAGAAGCCTGGGCCTCAGAACCTCACAGGCTCCTCCCAACTCTGAAATCCTCTCATCTCATGACAAAGTAGGCTCTGAGAGGACACAAGGGCTATCATTCTCAATGTTCACTGTTATCATCAAACTCTGTGGGTATAGAATGTTGGAAAGTAAAGACGACCCTAAGCTAAGATTGGAATTGTCTTAGGACTAAGTTCTCATTTCACATATGTTTCTTATCTCTTTGCCTCCATCTCTTTAAGGAGCATGAAGAAAAAGAAGATCCGATTATTTGAAAGGCTGGCATCTAGAGTCTGGTTAATCAGATATCTACCAAATTATACTGTAGCATGCTGTATAATTCTGCTTATGCACGATTTGCTTTTCCTTACTACCAGCAATGAGTGAATGCTCTCGAGTATTCTTGGGGAATAAGACTGTGATGCTTTGTGATTCCTCTTAGTGTTACAGGGAATAAGGCCACACACTCTGACGAGAACCTGTACCTCCTTTTCTCTGGCTTTCACTATGGAACATTTGTACTTCCTATAGGTACAAAGGGTAGGCAGTTCCGAGATGTGCCACTTTGGCATGAAGGTTATTTTGAGTTAAAAAGCAAATTAAGGAAAAGCACTTTACCTCCTTTACAATTGCCTGATGAGAATTTAGGGAGAGGAATTGCTCCAGGAAGGAAGCTATCATCACCATAGATACGTACATTACACAGGAAGCAGGTATGGCAGATAAGAAGGGACCCAGCAAGGCCTGTTTGATCAAAGTCCTCTTGGTCCCATTGTTACTGAATGGCTCAGCAAACATTTGTTTATCAAACATTTACATTTGTTACCTTTCAAGCCCCAGATTCCTGTCCTTTTCTCTTAGTTCAGAATCACACATATACCTCATTTTGCCTGTCTTTGGAATTTCTATGTCTGTGTGTATTCCCCGTATGTTCAAAACTAAATTTTATTTTATTTTACTTTACTTTTTTTGGCTAATTAGTCTGTTTCATATCAATTTGATTCTTAGTCTGGCTAGAAGGACCTTGAAAGGGACAGGAGGGGACTGGGTGGCTCAGTGGTTTAGCGCCTGTCTTAGGCCCAGGGCGTGATCCTGGAGTCCCAAATCAGGCTCCCTGCATGGAGCCCGCTTCTCCCTCTGCCTGTGTCTCTGCCTCCGTCTCTCTCTTTCATGAATAAATAAATAAAATCTTTAAAAAAAAAAAGGAAATTCTTCCTCCTTGATAATGGAGATACAAAATACTAACACATTGAAGCTATCTTTCCTAAGACAAAGTCACTGCATTTTTTTTCATATGAGATGTGTACATTTTTGACCTGAAGTACAGGTACCATGCAAACCCCAGTCTTTGTCAGAGACCCTGAAGCCCTACTCTGTGGAATGCAAGTGTTCCTAACCTCCTTAAGGGAAGGGTGTATCCTTTTATTTAAGGCTTTGTTCTTCTGCCTTGAGCAACTGATAAGGGGATCAAGACCTAGAGAGGCTCAAATACCTGTCATAATCATATCAATTCTCTGTTCCCTTAATGTAGGGAAGGAGTGTCAACACCTCTAGTCCCTGGCTGTAGTGGGTAGCTTTGAAATTCCGTAACAGTGCCTGGCTGACAGCTCTGGGCACGTCCTTCTGTCTACATTCCCCTTAAAGTTGGGCAGCATCCACATGAGCCTCAGGACCAAGCAGAAAACTAAATTTTCCCATATTCAGGCAAATGCCTGAAAGCAATGCAGATAATGCTGAACTCCTATTAATACACTGTATTTGAGAATTAACAAGTCTGCATAGCAATTTTTTTTGTGTCCTAGTGTCTGAAATTCCTCTCTCTTATGACTAAAAGGACCAAAGTCTGAGAGTTACACCTAATCAAGTCAAAAGAGTACTGCTTTCCTCCTCTTCCTGTTCTTCCTTTTTGACTATCAAGCATAACAGGCAGTGAGATGCAGTTCCTTGAACAGGGAAATATGCAATCAAGGATTTGCCTTTTACATAACCTCTATCTCTAACCTTTCTCTACAGTGACTTCAGAGATTAGTCAGAGGTTCAGGCAATCCTCACTGAGGAAGTAGCGCCAGACAGCCAGCTTCCAAGCTGAGAAAATGCCTGCACAGGTCTACTGCTGCCTGGTATCTAGAAAGTTTGCCTGTTTCTGAAGGAAAATGCTCTAAAAATGCTCACGCTTTGCTGGCGTTGAATTAATATTCTCAGAGTCACACATTAAGGAGAAAACTCCAGCTAACTTATAATATGTAAAGGGGAAAATAATATACTTACTCATGTGCATAGCATTATGTTGTTAGGGGAGGGGGAAAGGGACTTTCATCTGTTATCTATGGTTCTCCAGGGACTGTGTTCAACGCTTTTATTCACAGCAGCACCATTAATCCTTAAAGCAATTCTCCCAATTTTATAGATGAGAAAACTGAGGCCACAGAGTTTCAATATCTTGTCAGTTTTGTCTGAAGTACACTTGGCACTGCAAAGGATGAATAAAAGCATAAGGTGCAGGTTCCATGTGACCAAGTTAGGAAGAGAAACGGACACTCATGAGATCAGTAAGTCATAAGGGGTGTGGAGATGGCGGGGATAGGGGATATTTTAGAAACAATCAGAACTCAAAATGTGAAAGGAGAAGGAAATTGAGTGGGCCTGGCAGAGAAAGAACCTTCCCTGTCTCAGGCTACTAAACTAACATCAGGGTTCACTTATTCACAATAAGATCATCTGAATTATGTTTTACAAAAGACTGGAGCTTTACAAAAGGCAAGAACAACCTCTCTATGCTCTCTACTTATTTCTGTCCTGTTTCCCAAATAAAAATAACTCTATATCATTGAAATGTTCAAAGACCATAGTCTCTTCAGAGTAATTATGAGTATCATCTCCACAGGTACCTGGAGATCTTTACAGATAATCCTTTTAATTGTGAGTTTTAAAAGATAGATGATGGAATATAATGTTTTCTAGCAGGGGAGAAGACGTATGGAAAACTTATCAACTGTAAACAAAACAGAGCAAAAGCAATTAAAAGTTCCCAGACTGTATGCCTGGAGGAAGCATCACGCTTGGCCTCCCCAAGGTTGGCTCAGGATCACCTGGTGGATCACACTCACAGGAGAACCTTGAATCACTATGAAGTTTGGGAACCCATGTGCATTTTGAGCTGATTTTGAGGGTGAAGCCTCCCTGTCTCCACTTTCTAACGATCATTATACAACATTCATACCAATAATTAAGTTTCATTAGCCTGGAGCATTCCACAGGCTGCACTCGAGTTCTGTGTAATGTCCAACTCTAAGACTCTAAGGTTTATTTGGGCTTCCCTGACATCACCTTCATGCATTTACATGTTTTTACTCCTGCTGTACTTCCAAAGGATTGGGCTCAAAAATAGCCAGTCATTTCTTTTCAACTGTTTTTAAATTGCTTGTTTTAGTGCAACAATAAACAGACAAATGTCAAAAGCCTGCTCTGATTGGTTCTCTTTGTCCTTAGCCTAAAAACATTTTGGGGCCCAGTGACGGAACATTTAACTGTGTTCCATAAGCATGTCTTCATCAAGGTCCAAGCTTATACTACTGCTTTCCTGTAGTCCATGATTTTATGCAGTCTCCTTGGAAAGAACATTCAAGGCTAAATATAGAAAGCAATTAAGTGATATAAATATATATTTTTGCACATCACTATGCATTATAAAATATCCCTATTACGTAAATATTCCTATTTATATTATATATATTTTTATAATATGGATAATTTATTAGTTACATTTATTGCCTTTATTTAAGATAAAATGGAATCACTAGTTTGTACTCTCACTGTCTCTGTATTGTGCATAGAAGGAACTACTCACTAAGCCTTGTGATCCAGGTGCATCTGTCATTCCTGAACCATAGAAAGGTTTAATATTTTTTGTGTCTGATGCTTTAAACCATATACACAAGCCCTTTGGTGCCTGTAACTAAGAAGATGCTTTGATAAATTTCAATTAATAACTACAAAGAAATCCTTGGCCTATTTTTTATCTAATATTGAGTGTGAGGATAAAATGATGACTCCACTACAGGCTACGACATAATATTCTCCACTGTGAACCTCTATGGTTATCCTAAAAATCCTAAAGGTAGATAAAATCCTCAAGGTAAATGGCTGAAAAACTGATGAAAATCTCAAACAATAGGAAGCAGTGATAAGAAACCTATTCACTAAGCACCTGCTATGTGGCAGCAGGCCTAGTACTTTGTTAGCATGAACCCATTTAATTTTTACAACAAGTCTATGAAGTCTAACAATCTTCCTTTTTGGATGAGGAGACTACAGCTGAGAAAATACCAGCAGTTAGTCAAAGGCCACAGCAATTATTGGCAAAGTCTATATTTACATCTAAGGAGCAAGACAGAAACACGAGTTTTTGCCATTCCACCATCTACTATGGAAATCTACCAGGGCAGAGAAAATAACCATGGCTGACATTTGAGTGATGCTCCCTTATAGCTCTTGAGGCCTTTGCCTCCTCCCCATTGCCCTGTCCCTCCTTTTCCACGGCTCAGTATATTTCCTTCATTCTGTGCTTTTTGCCAACTTCTTACTTATCCCTTGTCACTTAACAAAAGGAAGAAAAATAAAGTATTTCAGCTTTTAAAAATTGTATGTATTCCCTCCATAAAATAAACAAAGGAACAAACAAGCAAGTATGCAGTCAGGGAATATTTATACTTTTCTAAATTTTATACATGTGACATACAACCTTTATATACTCCTACATCCTTATAACTCCTCTGCAGTCCTACATCAACATGCTGTGGCATGCACAGTGACTTTCTTCAAATATCCTATACCATACCTGTCCTCAGCAGCAGCAAATAATCCAGATTCTTAAAGTGGAGGGGACCACAGACAGGGACTTCCTCATGGCCTATTATTCCATTCACTCCTTCAGAAACATAAATGGGAAATCACTGAACTGGGGTAGCAGTAGGGAGCTTTAGGTCACCTCCTTCATTTCACCACCAAGGGTCCAGAATGAGAGCTCTGTTTCCAGCAGGGACTTTGAAGAAAAGAAGGTAAGAATTTGGGCTTTAGATATGCTACTCTAGGGGATCCCTGGGTGGCGCAGCGGTTTGGCGCCTGCCTTTGGCCCAGGGCACGATCCTGGAGACCCGGGATCGAGTCCCACGTTGGGCTCCCAGTGCATGGAGCCTGCTTCTCCCTCTGCCTGTGTCTCTGCCTCTCTCTCTCTCTCTGTGTGTGACTATCATAGATAAAAAAATAAAAAAAAAATTCTTAGATATGCTACTCTACAACAATGTGACCTTGTACAAATTACTGAATTTCTCTGAATTTAGATTTCTTCATTTGTGAAAAAGGAAAACCCTTCTTCACAGGGTTGTTGTGGTGGTAAAATTTAAGCACAATAAAGGGAATATTGGTAATGTATTTGGTTCATAGTTAGAACCTAGCAAATCTTTGTGACAGTTATGATTTGTCTCAGTCAGGAATAATTTAGTTGATATGTTTGTCAGAAACAAAACCCCCCTGAGTCTAGTTTAGACTAAAGAGGGAGTTCACTGGAGGACTATTTGGGCATCTGGCAAAAACTCCAGAAAGGATTGTTAGGCATCCTGAAATGGAAGGGGGAGGAATGGGTGTAGCTTATACCTCCATCATGTCATCTAGTCTCTTGTTTCTGTACCTCATTGTTTCTCTGCTACCACACACACACACACACACACACACACACACACACACACACACACGAGGTCTCCGCTCTCTCAGTACTTAAAAGAAATCAGCTTTCCCAGCCAACCACCTTACCTCTAGTTCAAGCACACACAGTCAATCAAAGGCCCTCTTTCTGAAAGCCCCTCTGAACTCCACATTTTCAGGGAGAAAAAATCCATTTGGCAAGCCTGAGCTAAGTGTCTACCCCAGTTCAGTTAACACGGACTGAGATAGGGGAGGGTACCTTGATCAGTGGAGGTTCTAGGAACAGTTTCTCTGAGAAGGGGAGAAAGACATGCCAGACAAATAAACGGGCATCCTGCTTCATTATTATTATCACTGCAGCGTTAGAGGCAGAGAGAAGACCAGAACAAAGCTGTTGTGATTTTGGCACAGTATGCTATGCTTCCTATTATGATCTGGTATCCTCTTCCCAGACACACTAAGCCCTATAAGAAAGAGAATCCGTTCACACAAAGCCTTGTACTCAAATATTTATTGCAACATTATTTGTAAAGCTAAAAGCTGAAACAACTCTAATGCCTATCAGCTGGTGAATGGATAGACAAGTTGTGATGTATTCATACTATGAAACACTACTCAGCAATGAAAAGAAATAAAATATTACATGGAACAACATGAGTAAATCTCAAAAACTTCATGCTGAGTAAAATAAATCAAACAACAAACGACTACACATTTTATGGTTCCATACAATGGAAATGGCAAAACCATAGTGCCAGAAAAAAAAAAAATCAGTGGTTGCCTGGGCATGGGAATAAGGGTGGGGTGTGTGCTGATGGCAAATGGACATGAAGCAATATTTTAGGGTGATGGAACTCTGTCACCATCTTTACTGTGGTGGTGCTTACCTGATGGCACACCATCACCAACATCCATCAGCATGTACATTAAATGGATGAGTTCTGTGGTACATAAATTATACCTCAATAAAGCTCTTTTAAAAGCTAAGAGAAAGAAAGAATGGAAGGGAAAAAGGAAAGAAGGGAGTGAAGGAGGGAAAGAGGAAGGAAGAGAAGTCATCTGCAAATTCTACATGCCATTTTTTCAGGCGAGTCAGGATATATCAAATATTACCTTTAAGAAATATATTATTGCTACCAAAAAAATTTCTTATAAGGCAAATGCCAAATGGTAAAAACTATGCTAAGTAATTCCTTTATATGTATTACTGAAATTAATTCTCACAGAAGTCCTGCAAGCACAAGGGAATAACTGACTACTGCAGAGTAGGTGTTCTTATCCCCATTTAGACATTAAGGAGTGGTTGTTTATAGAACCTAAGTTTCTTGCTAAGATGGCCCAGCTAATCAGTGACAGAGATGGGATTCAAATTCAGGTCTGTCTGATACCTAAGCCTCTGTGCCCAAAGGCCATCCCTTTAGATTGAATCCAATATTAAAACCAGGTTTTTTTTAAATTTTATTTATTTATTCATGAGAAATACAGAGAGAGGCAGAGACATAGGCAGAGGGAGAAGCAAGCTCCATTACAAGAAGCCCAATGTGGGACTCAATCCCAGAACTCTGGGATCACACCCTGAGCCAAAGGCGGACGCTCAACCACTGAGCTTCCTAGGCGTCCCAAAACCAGATATTTTCAAATCATGATCATCATATTGGTTAGAAGAAAGGTAACTCAGCTAAAGCACAGTGAAACTGTTTTTTTTTTTAAGCCAATATCCATGTTTTCAGAAGCATGTACTTTCTGTACCCACTAAGGAGAATCCAAGGTAGTTAAATAGTGTCTCCTATTATATAGACTGTAATATCACAAATGGTGGGATTTTCTGGTTTGTGTGGTGTGATGTTTATATGTTAAGAATGTTTTAAAAAGCTGGGTCCAAAAAATGTTGGAATAAAAGCAAATAATTCAGATCTATTGGAGCCCAACTCAGAAGCCAGTGCAGAATGCTAATTAAGTATCATCTAACCCATAACCCACTCTGTAGATAACATACATGAAATTTAAAACACTGTATAGTGTGTCACTAGACTTGAAGGTCCTTACTCAATCCTGCCAGAGTGAATTACAAAACCAAGAAAATTATTGCATAACTGGAGGGGAGGAGCATTACGTTTGCATTATCTATCAACAACAAGTGAGTATTTAATGAGTTCCTGCCATGAGCTGAGACTATGCTAATTTGAAAAGAAAGCAGAACAGGTATAAAATTCAGTTTAACATACCCTGCTACATAACTTTCCAGAAAATTAACATACACAAAATAGACACAATGAAATAATATACTGCCTGGCTTCAAATAAAGCTACCATGTAAGTTCATAATGGAGGAAAATCAGGGTGAGCTGGATGTCCTGGGAGAATAAAGGCTGGCTGGAGAGTGTGGCAGTGGAATGAACAGGACAAGGCAGCAGGCAGCATGGTTGTGCATCCCAGCTAAGAGACTTAATAGCTATGTTATCAAGGCAAGTTCCTCCTCTGTGCCTTGATTGCCTTGTTTGTAAAATGGGGATTTTTACTACCTTATAAGGTCAATTTAGAAATTAATGTAATTCATGACAGGTGCTGAGAACAGTGCCTAGCACATTGTCAGCTCTCAGTGAGAGTTAGTTCTTTTATTATTGTATGAGTGAGAATCAAGGTGAACTTAAAACTCAGATTTATGAAGGAGAAAGAAGAAGGTTGGGTGGGTGCTCCAGGGAAAAAGCAGTAGCGCAGGGAATGGCATGAAGCCTACAAAGGACAGTGAGAAAAAAAAAGCTTAATTGGCGGGTTGGTGGGGGGATACATTTCATGGGGACAATAGACAGGAAATTAAGGTGAGACCGCGTAGAACAAAACTGAGGATGGGCTTGAAATCTGGGAAAAGAAATACAGATGACACACAAGAGCAAAAGAAAATTGGTTAGATTCTTCAACAAGGAATAGCTCAAAAACAAAGTCGTGTTTAAAGAAAATTTGTCTCATAGCAACACATGAGTTGGAAATAGGACGCCGTGGCAAAAGAAAGAATAAATAGAAGGCTATTGACGAACCTGTATCTCTCGACAAAATTCTAAACTTTAGGCTTGAAATGAGAAAGTTAGAAATCCACACAATAAACAGCACCCCACACCAGCCCTAAATTAGAGGAAGATTCTGGTTATTTTGACAGTGGAGAGGGAGTAGTGCCTGATTCTCTAACAACTGACGGAGAAAACAGGGGACTGATTTTACTACACTTGCTTAAACATATCTGTTCCAACGATCAAGGTAAATTCCTCATCGCTTGCCATTCTTTTCCCCCTTAAAGGCATTCTGAAATATATGAGGGACATCCTACAATCCCCCAAAGCTATACAAAAATAGAAGCTGATGAATAATTGCAAAGGAAAAAAATCTTCCTAGTGGTTTATATGTTGTGGTGCAAAACTGACAATCTCCAGCATAAAAGAAAATAACAGAACAGCGAATGGCACTCATCAGCCTCACTGATCCCCACAATGTTTACAGTCACCTGCAGCATTCTGAGACGGTCCCACTCAGAACGTTTCTGTGTGATGCTTTCATTGGCCTCACCCTACACCTGCTTCCCTTCCTTTCTTATACCTGCTGATCTAGAACAATATATTATTTGGGCCTCCAGGTCCTCCTTTCCCTTTCAAGATAAGCTCTTGTTCTCAATCTCAGGGCATTTGCTTCAATATCACTGTATATTCTGTAGTGTGAGTCTTAACTCAGTATTCTAAAATCCAAAAAGTGTTCTTCCAAGGTGTGATAGATCAGTATTAAGGTTTTTAAATGTCTCGACTTTTTTAAAGAAACCAAATAAACTATTATAGTTTATCAAATCTCTCCAAGAATAAACCCTGGCTGTAAGGTATATGATAAGATATTAACAATCACATTAAGCCACTTTCTCACAGTCCTTTTTAGCACAAACCCCTCCCTGTGTCCAGAAAAGCCACTGTCAGACAAGTATTTATTTATTTATTTTTTTATCCCAAAGCAAATGTCACCAGATGTACTGAATTGCATATGTCCCTCCTTTTATAAAGTTGGACAGGTCTAGGAACACTTAGTACATCTGCGTGTGAGGCAGCGTGTTATTGGTGTCTTTCCAGAGTCATGGCAAATGGTGCCTGCAGCCAACAGTATCTTAAACAGAAGAGCAGTGCCAGTTAAATTCATTTTTGAGGCTCTTACATATCTATTTCTAGAGCTCTCTTTAGTCTTTTTATACTTCACACACACATAAACTCACACATACACACACTTTTACCTTGACTTTTGTCTTTCTAAAGCTCCGCACTGTGGCAAAGGTCCTGGGCCTGTCCTATCCCATAGAGTTCCGAAATCCTCATAGTGTTCCATTACCTCTCTCTGAATTCACATTTCAATCTGATTTCAATTTGGAAAGAAATAATGCATTTATCATGTGCAAGAATTCACAGTAAAGAATGAGACACTAGATGATGGGTTTAACCCTCCCAGTTATACTTAAATTCTAATACAGACTGCTATTAACCTGAATGACTTTCTATTTGGTAGAATGCGTGGGGAAGATATTTTAATTATAGTATTTTCCTGGACTCCTCCATAAGAGCAGCCACATGAAAAAAAGAGGGGAAGTCAAGTGGCATTCCAATTCTAAAACAAACAAACACCTCACTATATATTCAGCTTATTCACTGGTTTTATTTAGAATGATGACAATGGGTTTATTATCACCTACTCATGGCTACTGTGGAGTGTCTCCCTTTGGTTTTGACATAGTCTATAACTGAAAAGATTTTTTTAAAATGTTTTTTAACAAAAGACAGCATATGTCTACATACTTGTATCTCTCTTTATGTAATAGATATATTCATGAACTAACTTTTATCTATATTGCAATTTCATAAATAGCAATCCAGCTTAAATGCTCGAAAAATGTTTTTCAAAGAACTCTCTATGATACAGAATACACACACATGCACACATACAAACTCTCAGATGGATTCACCAAAAAGTTTCATAGAATGTTGGTCTTACTTTTCTCTCATATCAATCGTATCCTCACTTTAATGGTGTTTGACCAGATGGAAAGACACCTTCTTCATCAATTATTTCCCTCTATGCTTTAGGAGTGAATATGTACTTCTGAGTAATATTTTATCATATGACACCTGAGCTACAGCTTCATGGGCATGAGAGTTGCAAAATGAAATTGAACCGCTCTAGCACCAAAGCCATAAGCAAGATGACAGATATTGATTGTGCCCTAAGATGTAATGTAGGCACCTAATGGGGCGTAGTAATGTACAATGAATCATTAGAATATTATTTTAAATTTTCCATTCACCTGGGGGATTGCTAACGGGGTATTTCACCTTCAAGTCACTCCCCCGCCTCCCCAGACTAGGACAGCGCTTGATAAGGTCATTTAGAATATGGTGGATTTTTATCAGCTTTGGGAAAATTAGTGACTATTTTCTAGGTCCCAGGGATCAGATGCCCATATTACTGAGGATTAGGAATCTTTGAATATTTTAAAAAATGCATCCTTGTCAATCAAAACATAAAGGTGGAAGATTTCCTGTAAGAACCGGACCCTAATGGTAACAACAATGTGACAAACAATGAGCATTTATTGAACACTTTCCATTTCTACTGGGACCAGCACTTCACATGCATTATTTACCTCATGTTCACAATAACCCTCTGAAGGAAATGCTATTTACTTTACAACAACTGAAGCAGATGGAAGTTAAAGAACTAGGCTGAGGTGGTCACATAAGTTTTCACCATGTGAAAATACAAATTTTTTTTATATATACACAGATAACTCACTGTTAACTACTATATAATCCTGCCGGAAGAAATGCTATGGGACCTGAAGTCATTCATCAGGGAGTTGAATGACTGCTCATCTTATAACATTCTTACGCTAAATCAGGTTGCCTAAACCAACCTCCTGGTCATGGTTATGAGGAGCATGAAAAATCTTTCCAATGCCCTCTGTGCGGCCCTCAATTCTGAGGCATTCATTATTGCCCTTTGCTGTCTCAGCCGCTGACAATCTCTTTTGGAGAGCCTGATGCATCAGATGGATTCCTGCCTTGATATACCACTCAACCAAATTCCTTGTCATGGGCTCCTTTTTCTAGCATACTCCAAAGACAGAAATGCTTTGGACTCAGTGTTTTTGTTTCCAGTACATCAAATCTATTTTTCTTTCCGTCTTTCCCTCACCCTTTATTCTTTCTGTTTTTCCTGGATGCTGGAGGCCAATAAATACCCTACTTTGCTTTTGAGGCACTGGTTCTTTGAATAAAGTAGTGTAGCAGGATTGACAGGTCGTTACTTTTTGCCATTAGGCTGAGTAGGTCCAAATCTGGTTTCTATGTCTATGTAGCAGAGAACTGGGGCTAATCTGATCAAATATGTTGGTCTGATACTTTCAAATTAGCATTTTATCAGGGCTTTCAAAGACTTAGCCCAAATAATTATGTGATAAGGAGTTGTGAATATTGGCAGGCATACAAATATTTTAATATCATGGATTCTTCGTTGCCATTATATTTCATCATATGGTCAAATGCATATTACATGCACACAAAATGTGAGTCGGATTCAGCAATTTTCCCCTGGGATTTAATAGAGTAATTAAAGTACAGGGAAGGATCCCTGGGTGGCTCAGCAGTTTAGTGCCTGCCTTCGGCCCAGGGCGTGATCCTGAAGTCCCAGGATTGAGTCCCGTGTCAGGCTCCCTGCATGGAGCCTGCTTCTCCCTCTGCCTGTGTCTCTGCCTCTCTCAATCTCTCCTTTGTCTCTCCTGAATAAATAAATAAAATTTAAAAAATAAGTGTAGGACTGGTCAGGAATTGCAAGAATTCGATTTGATTCAGTCAGTGGAATCAACAAATATTTAGTACCTGCTTACTGTGTGCCAAGCTTCCTTTAGCTTCTAGAAATTCAGCACTGACCAAGGCACAGTCTCTGGTTTACGATCTCATCATACTGTATAGAAACAGAATGATTTATGCCATAATATAAATTTCAAAAGATTTTTGAAACCTAGGTGAGGGTACCCTTATAGTCCCAAGAGTTCAATCGGAAGAAGAGGGACAAGCAAACTCTTCCCAGAGGAGGTAAACAAGAGATTAGTCATAAATTCTGATTGGGAGTTGACTATTCAGAGAATATGGGATTGTATGAATGCCACAAAAGTTTGAATTGACAATAAGAAAGCTCTATAAGGATAGAGCATTGCTATACATCAGGCCTCATTTAAGGACATTTAGTTTCAATAATCCCCAGAGGAACTGATCTGTAAGGCAACAAACTTTCATCCCCAAAGGCAAGAGATGTCAGATCTATTCTCATTTCTCCCCTAGAACTTCTCTCCCTACCTCGTTTACATTATAGCCTCCACTTAAATACTTAAAATAATCAACATTGGGGATTACTTCCAGGCACAAAGAAAACTGTGTGTCCCACTGTCTTAGCCTGGCACTCTACCCCCCACAATCCAGAAACCTCACCTCCCCCACAACAGTCTTTGTAAAAGCTTACTGTGCTACCATGTTAGAGGGGAACGCAATCCCAAGGCAGCAAGAGTGAGGGAAAAGGAGTGTATGAGGAGCAAATATAAGAGTATGTTACTGAACCGGACAGAATTTTTGGACAAGCTGTCTGCTCAGCCTCGCAGGACATCTTCAGGGAGATCACATGAAGTTGTAAGTCTAAAGAATCCCTCTATAGAGAAGGGAGAAAAACTCATCCACATATTCTAATATCCCTTGCTCAATGGGCATTAACTCCCCCGCACTTGTGAATTATGTGTGCATGGGGGCTGAGCACATGCTCTGGTTCCTCAAGCCTCAGCCATACAGCAAAGCTCCAGGGTGGGAGGTAAGAGGTGAAAGGTATGAAAATGAAGTGAGCCACTATTGGACAGCATCCATTTTTGGCAGCAGAAACTTGACTTCAAGTCTATGAGGAGAACCCACATCCTTGAGAGAACTACCCCATCCAGAAAGCAAAGTTAGAGTGAAGTCCTAAACACTGAAACTGAATTCACTATACCCTCCAAAACTGGGTGGGCATTCTCTTAGAACCAAGTTCCCCTCTCATCTCCTCATGTTCTGTGCCCCTACTTCTTGGTTATCTGTGCTTTCAACTCCTCGGTTTTGCCTTATTCAACATTTTGATGAATGAAGAAAGCTCAGTATGTCCTTTGTTGTCACACAGACCTTGGCTGGAATTCTATCCTCTACTCACTGAACAAAAGTATTTAAATCCTTTGAGAGTGATTTTTTTTTTCATTTGCAACATAGAAATAATCCCATTCTCTAACAAGGCTATTGGGATTATGAAATGAAATTATATATCTGAAGGACTTAATAAAATTCTTGACCCCTAATGGGGCAAGAGAGATATTAGGTTTTTTCCCTGAATTATTCCCATCATTCTAGTTTATGTTCACCACTCACCCTACTCTAAGATATACTTATAAATGTGTCTATGCATGGTGAGAGAGTCCCTACAGTATTTCTATTAGGAATACTCTATAATAGTAAAACTTCATAAAAAGATCTCTGCAGTCATTAACCCATTATCTCTCAGATCAATATCCACCCTGCCAAATCCTGCTTGGTGATGTCAAGGCTGTAATTCAGAAACTATGTCCTTTGCTAGGAGTTTCCATGTCAGACTCTGCCAAGAAGTACTAAGAGGCCAGATGGCTGTGAAGAATAAAGGGACTTACTTCTTCAGTTGTTTGCTGTACCTGCAGGTGTCACTTTAACAATGGCCCTTGCAGTTGGTTCCAATTTGACCTCTTCATTGGGTCTTCCCCAATCAGCTCATTGTGTCCCCTCAGAGATGATAGAAGTGATGGCAAAGCAACCACTTAGAGGTCTAGGTCTAGGATTCTTCGAGTTTCTGATTTAGTGCTGCCAATTGGGCAGAATGTCTCTTCTCCAAAGATCTAGACCCAGCTTTGTTGGCCCCTCCTCCAAGCATCTTGACTCTGATGGCTGCAAACTCCCCACTCACAACCTCTGTGGAATTTCCCCAGCCCCCAACCTCTGTGGAATTTCAGAGTTAGTCTTTGAACATTTGTTTAATTCCTTTGCCATAATCTGTCTTTGTTACAGTATTTGGTATGGTTTCTATTTTCCTGAGTTGGTAGTGATTGATACAAGGCCTACTAAGATAAATCCTGCCCAAAAGGGGGAAGAAGTTACCAAAAGGCAACATGAATGTTGTGAAAATAGGAAAAGATGAAAAAAATTGCATACATACACACAGTTGACCCTTGAACAACCCAGATTTGAACTGCATGGGTTCATTTACATGCAGATTTTTTTTCAACAAATATAGTACAGTATATGTATTTTTTCTTCCTTATGATTTTCTTTACATTTACTTTTCTCTAGCTCACTTCATTTTAAGAATACAGTATATAACACATTTAGCATACAAAATATGTGTTAACTGACTATATTATTGGTAAAAATTCCAGTTGACAGTAGGCTATTAGTGAAGATTTTGAGGAATTAAAAGTTATACACAGATTTCCAATGGGGGATCAGTGACCCTAACTTCTCCATGTAGTCCATGAATCAACTGTATATAAGTGTGTATCTATATATATGTGTGTGCCAACACACAGTTGGCATGTGCTTCTCAGATGATAGAGAAATCACCAAAGGGATGGTTCTATCTACTTCATTCAACAACTTTTAGTATATCTGGACACTCAAGATGCTTACTTGATGTTTATCCTGTAATTATCAATACAGTCAATGCTTTTGGGATATCAGTTTATGGCCTTAACTTTTAATAGTCTATCTCTGTTGGCATCCAATGCCATATCTGAGGACAAGTGGATTTTTTGGTATATTATAGAGGATAAAATCTTCCTTTATAGCTTCTTATAAAAAAATTCTCTATCAGAGTTATCAAATTGTGATATGCCCAAATTCATTATTTTATCATAGCTTGAGTTTTCTGAGGAATTAGTTTTCCTTGAATGATATGTCCTAAGTTGATAGGCAGTGAGTAAGGACAGGCATGTAATAACTGATAAAGACTACATGTTTTAAAGTGCTTACTTGGTTCCCCAGAGTTAGAGCAGTAGTTAACAGAGTTCAGTATTTGTCCCCTTATGATATAAAAGAAAATTTTAATCAAATTGGGTGGCAAATGCAAAGGTGGATAAAATGAATTAAATGTAGTTGAACTGTTATAGGCAGTCTCCAAAAGGCTTAAAATTAATGTACCTCATGCAAAGTTAGGACTCAATGCCTACTCAAATACCAGCACCACACAGGCTCAGGTGATATGCTGAGCGGGCACATCTTTGATAGCAATTAAAATGCAAAATAAAGACACATACATAATAACCCACAAAGAATTTTACACATGTATTTGTAAATGTTTCTATAATTCCTACAAATAAAACAAAAAAAATTTAATGATATTGATTGTTCCTCTCCCAAATTACTGGGTTACCATTTAAACTAGGGAACATAGATATTTTTTAAATACCTAAAATATCTCACAAAATCCCTGATAAGAAACTTACCCACAGAAAACAGATCATTTCAATACAAAATACTTTCTAGTGACCTCAGCACCCCCTACCTGTGATTTACATGGGAAGGGGCAAACAAAGATTTTCCTTTTCATGATCCAAAACCTACTACCACTGAGTCTTTTGGGGTACATCAGACCTCTGTCTAAAAATACTGTCTTTAGTCTTACTCTTGCAGAGAACACTGACCAAATGGCACCAATAAATGTATAGCTGACCTGAATTTGGCTATCACATCCAGCCTCCCCAAAAGTCATGTTTGTTATGCAATTCCCTTTTGAGAACCTCCAGCATTTCCCATTCATTATTTTCACAGAGCAAACTATGATGTGCATAGTAGCTATGATGGAATTCCCTAATCCTTTTTGTAGGAATCTCTTTAATAGAAATTAACATCCTCTATTATTCAGTCCTAGTTTCTTTCTACTCTAGAAAAATGGCATCACTGTCATCCATCCAAAGGTGCCAAACTCACACTTGCTTCTTTCTGCCTACATGCCGTTTCCTTTGTCTGAAATCTCTTTCCAAATCTTTCTGCCTTTAATACGTAGCTCACATTAGTTCCATCTCCTCAATGAAGCTTAGTAGAAATTCTGTACTCAAGTATAGGGCTTCATTAAAAGCAGCTCTATAGTAACTCCTTTCTCCCACTTTATAGATGAAGAAACCGAGGCACAAAAAGTTAAGTAACTTGCCAAGGATCAACTATACAGAGTGAGGATTTGAACCCACATAGCTTGTCTCTGAGGGTCAGTTCTCAGTAAGCAATTTTTACTGACAGATTTTGTTTTTAGTCTTATTCCTACTTTTTATCTGCCACTGCTCTGAATTCTTGCTTTATACCTTCACTGAAATAGATAAATAAAGTATGTAGCAAGGTGAAAAATCAGGTTATATTCTAGAGCCTATACAAATATAAATGAAAATATTCCCTCATATCTATAGATGTTGGGACTAAGGACCAGAAAAAGCGTGCTACTCCAAAAAAACTCACCAGAATTTCATCAGAAGCCAGATCTACTAGTCAGAGCTCTATCCATCACAAGGTTTTTGCCATCTTCCAAGGCAAAAGTGGAAGACAGTGTCTCCTTCCTTCTCAGGTATAAAAGAACCTGTAATTTGTCCTCTCAGCCATTCTAACACAGTAATATTCTATCCTCAATTCAAGCAACTAAAATTAAAGAACCATCATTTTTTTCATTATAATTCATTCTCCATGTTCAATTTTTGTAAAGTAATAAGGAATCCTCTAATCTTTTTAAGTCAGAATTACTAAGATTATCTCCTGAAACTTTATGGCATTTCATTCCCCATTTTGATAAGTCCCAGCTTGTCTGATATGAAATTTGTGAATTTGTTGGTAGAGAGATTTGGGCAAGTTCTCTTTTCTTTATGGGCTTCAATTTCCTTTTAATGTTTCGAGGAACCATTAAGTAAATCTCTGTCTTCCATCCCTGACCATGCTACAGTCCCTTTTGGGTAAACCACTACTCTGAATTCTGAATCTTTCTCCTTTGAACTACTTCCTTTCCACACACTATAGCATCCCTCAGTTCCAGTATACATTGTTCTTTCTCTCCCTGCTCTCTGTCCCTTTCCTGGGTTCCACAGCAAAATCTGACTTTCTCTGTTTACCTTAGCAATTTCAAGCAGGTTGACACCACATGGTTCCTCACTGTCCACGAAAGACCGTTCTAGTCAATGTGTGATATTCTGCTCTCACCATGTCTTAATCTTTTCCTCTTAGCTACTGTTGTTGTATCTCATGACTGGTTGTTTCTCCAGGTATGATGCTCCGTCTACAATAATGCAGTGTACAACAGCGAAAGCCTCCTTGAATTTCCAACTCCCTGCTGATGCCTCTTTCATGTTTCACAGGCCAGGAAATATTCTTCCCTTTCCATGTAGTTAGCTTCTCACATGGTACTCATACTCCAGAGCAGGTACACAGAAGTCCACACTAAAAACAAAAGTCCCATCATCATCATTTGGCTAACATCTACTGAATGCCCACAACAGACCAGTCACTATGCCAATTCTTAGACACAAATCATCTCATTCAATCCCCCTATCTCCATGTGATTTTTCCTACCATAGCCCCATTTTACTGCCGAGACACAAGCCTGGAAATTAAGTAATGTGCTAAAGAGTAAATAACCTGCAAAGCAGGAATTGTCCACTATTTCTCATATTACCAGTGTAGCTATCTTAGTACCAGTACCAGTACCCACCAGAACCCAAACTCTGGAGAGCCATCATCATGTATGTGTTGCTCACGGCTGTATCCCCAGGACTAAGCATGCATGGTAGATTCTTAATAAGCATTTGCTGAATGAAGATAGCATTCAGAGTCCCCCAACTCTTATCTGCAGGGGATATATTCTAAGACCCTGCCCCCCACAGTGGATGCCTGAAACCACGGATAGCACCAAATCCTATACATGCTGTTTTTTCCTATACATATATGACTGGGATAAAGTTTAATTTATAAATTAAGCACACGAAGAGATTAACAATAACTAATCATAAAATGAACAATTATGCCAACATACTATAATAAAAAATTACTGAAATCACAGAAAGCCAGAATGTAGATCACAGGGACTACTTTATTTCCAAAGAGAGGAAAGCATTTCTCCATCTCAAGTTGTAGCTAGTAGCTATGTTCTAACACAGAGCCACACTCGTGTGTTCACTGTTGCTGTGATAGAATATGCTAGTAATACTATATAGATATTAATATAACTAATTGTCTTCAGAAAGCGACCTCTTTTTAGCTTATATTTAAGATAGATTTTATTTCATTTTATATAAAGAAAGGAATATGTTGAAATGTAAAGTATTTGTTTCTATAAGTTCTGGAAAATGTATCCATGTGCACATAAACCTTATTTACCTTATCCTTTAAAATCAAAAGGCATTTTCAATACTAAATGGTTATTATTTTGCAGTTGCACATGGGTGTGTGCCTACTGGTGTGGTTACTATTATTCAATTAAAAGAAAATTAAGTTATTTTGGTTAGTTGATCATTAATAACCAAAACTTACTGGCTTATTTCACAGTCTCTCTAAGGGCGTTTAACAGTTCATAAAGGTGGAAAAAAACTAGCTTTGGGGATAAAATTAGCAATACATCACTTTGTCAGAATAAAAATTTTTGGGAGGCACCTGGGTGGCTCTGTCAGTTGAGCATCTAACTCTTGTTTTTAGTTCGGGTCATGATCTCATGGGTCATGAGATGAAGGCCCAGGTTTACTCCATATGCAGCAGGGAGTCTTCATGAGATTCTCTCTTTCTCCCTCTGCATCTCTCCCTGCTCTTGCACATGCACTCTTTCTCTCTCAAAAATAAATTAAAAATATTTTTTAAAAAATTTCTGATAGTTCCTATTAAAGAACCACTGAACAAGTAATAATTAGATGTTTTTAAATGATCTTTTGGTAAGAATGCACAAGCCAATCCACTTATAATAAATTAACTCAACTGATGTTCCTTAACCAGAACAGAGGTGAAAAATATGACACTATATGAAATATCCAATAACAGATTTTATAAAGGAATGTTAATCCTCCTTAATTCTTGATCAAAGGTTTATATTCATCTATCATTCTATGGGGGGGGTTACAACTGTTTTTATGAATAGTAGATACTCAAAAAAAAAAAAGAATGTTGTAGTAAAAAATCCAGGTTTGCTCATCAGTTCTTAGGAAAATCCTTTTCATCTCATGAATACTCAATATGAGACCATTCATTGAAACTATCCTCAAGGTGATCTCATTAAATTCTGGAATTACATACCTGAAAACTAATTCTTCCAGAACTTACTCGACATGAATTTATTTATCTTGAGATCACGTTTTTTTTTTTTTTCTTCAGTGACTAAAATCTTCTGGCAAACTATAGCAAAACTTTCCTAAGCAATGACATACTTGGTGGAAAAGCTCCCAGGTGAGTTGCCAATGGAAATCAGTCTTCTGCTAGTATGCAAGGAAAATGGTACTTCTAATGCTACAGAAAAAAGTTGCATAGCAAATGGAGGGTCAAGTTGCACTTTTAAACCCATAAATGAAGGAGACATGTTCTACTTCCTCATGGAAATGTAATGTAATGTAATAGAATAACCATGGATGTTGATTTTTATACAAGGTTTACTAGAATGGTGAAAACTTGGGACAGACAGGATGTTCACCATTCAAATAATGGTAACATACATATATCCTACCATAACTCTGAATAATATGAAGCCATTAATAATGATATTTTCAAATAATGATGTTTTCAAAAAAATATGTCTTGAAGGAAAATGTTAAGTAGAAAAAAAGTACTCACAATGTTTTGTCCCTTCATTATATTCTCTAATTTCAAATTTTTAAATAATTTTAAAAACTCTTTAAAATTTTAAAAATTTCTTTGGTCCTCAAGAGAATAAAAATAATTTTAAATGGAAAGAATTAAATAGGCAGGAGTCCATCAGGTTATAATTGGTTTCCTTGGAAAGGCAAATTTCTTGAAACATCTTAAAGCATCCTGGTACAAATCAGATGTAAGAAAAATGACGAAATGCAGAGGTATAAGCTTGCCAGGGCATAGTAGTCACTTGAAAATATCTTGATGATAATTATGGTTCTGATTTGATGCTTGTTTTATATCAGGATTCAACTATATTTTCAAGCACT
The DNA here is from genome assembly GCF_905146905.1 of Nyctereutes procyonoides. Classification (NCBI taxonomy): domain Eukaryota; kingdom Metazoa; phylum Chordata; class Mammalia; order Carnivora; family Canidae; genus Nyctereutes; species Nyctereutes procyonoides. The sequence continues at coordinate 4,162,326 of NW_026575030.1, read as the reverse complement.
AAACCACATTGTACCATAGATAATGGCACAATTTAAGACTTACATAACGAATTATGTCTCCTGAAGTCACATCTATAAAATTCAACTAATTTTTATTAAATATATTCTCACAGAAATTTTCAGAGTTTGCATTACCAGCCTATATTTACATCATGGATTAATCAGGGCTCAGAATATTTAAATATCTTGCCCAAGATTATACAGAAAAACAAAGCAATGAATCAAACCTAGATCTTAAAGTTACAAATCTAAGACACTTGCCAACATTCAGAATTCTTTCCCCACATCCTCCTTCTCTTCTTCCCTTTTCCTTCTTCATTTAGATGAATCCTACCGATTCTTCAAATCTTGCCTCCTCCACAAAGTTTTACTTGGCTGTGCCCAATTCACAGTGGTGGCTCTCTAGATATTGGTCTAGTCTCCTGGGATTGATTGTGGATTTGAAGCTCTTTTGGGTTCCCTTTCAAGGATCCTTTCCCTCCTTCTCCCTTCCCTCAAGCTGGCATTCTATGCAAAGCCAGTAGGACAGTGGAAAGAGCCCAAGCAGAGTTATGAAGGCAAGAAAGTGCAAGACAAAAACCACCATCAACAGGAAGTTTCTTTGATAAGGGTTGTGTGAAGAGGCAGAGCAAGGAGGGGGAGAGCTTACCAAATGTAGAATGGGACCAAGAGGGCAGAAGATTCTCTGGGCAGAAAGTGCACAGAGTGTGAGAAATTAACCCTCTAGAAAAACATGTATCCTCAAGTGCTATTGCTGTAAAAGAGATGATTTAAAGGGTATACACTGACAATCTCTGGTGAAGAAACCATGCTGACCTTATTTTTAAAAAAAATCCCTGGACCAAGAAATAGAGTAACACTTGAGCTTCCGCTACACTCAGATCTTTGTTAAGGGTTTTATATCCACTATTCCTTCAATCCTGACATTAGCCCATTTTACAGATGAGAGAACTAAGTATTTGAGGGATTAACAAGACTTGCTGAAGGACACAGCTAATAGATACTAGAGCTGCATTTAGACTCAATTCCATGTGCCCGCTTAAGTACCCATAAACCTCCCTCATATTTTACCACAGAGATGACTGATAAAAAAATAATCACTTGTTGTATATGGTCCAAGGTACTTTTACCTCCAAGAGTTTCTAACTAAGCTCATGTATGCCCAAATTCAGATACCTTGTTCTCAAACTCAAGGTATGGTGGAAAAAAACAATTCTCTGACTGGCCAGTGGTTGAATCAAGAAGTTAAAATGCAGTGCCCTTGAATACTGTGGTAATGGGATAAAGGTTCAAAATAAGGGGTTGGCTGCTACCCCCACTCCCTGGGAGTTGATGCTAGCTATTAACAGTATTCTGAGAAAAGTATTATTTTCCATTAAGTGTGCTTGCTATTTTTTTTATTATGAATCACAAGGGTTGGATGCCAGGATCCCAGCTATAGCAAATGTCACCCTCTCTGCTCATCTGGATATGATTGGGAAGACTGTGTCTGTATTTTTGTTTTGTTTTATTCATGAGAGACACACAGAGAGAAAGGCAGAGACACAGGCAGAGGGAGAAGCTGGCTCCATGCAGGGATCCCTGATGTGGGACTCAATCCTGGGTCTCCAGGATCATGCCCTGGGCTGAAGGTGGCGCTAAACCGCTGAGCCACCCAGGCGGCCCCTGTGTCTGTGTTTAATACTGGTTTCACACCTTCCTGAAGAAAAGAACGGGATGGGTATCTAAAAAATAAAGATGCAGGAAAGAAAGATACAACAGGAACATTATAAATACATCAGGGAATTGGACATGAATGACATTTCACAAAACCTTCTAAGGAAATTTGGATTCTGGTCAAACATTTAAAGCAGCTTCTGATCACACTTTATTTTGAAAACAGATTCAAATAGGATGGAAATATTCACATGTAATCCAAAGGGTGTCTGAGGGAACAAATGCTCCAAATGTTCTTTCTGGCAGAGGTCTTCAAAGAACCAAGAAAAATCTGGGACAGAGTTAATGTGTTAGATGATGTAAAATTAGTTAGCATGATCAATAAGCATTTATAATATCTCTATCATGCCTTACCATCTGCTAAATCAGCCTCGACAAAGAGCATAAGGATATGATTCTAGACGTAAAGGACATAGGCCAGAGCCAGGATTGAAATTCAAAAAAGACCTTTTCATTAAAAGGGTGTTGCAGAGTCTGGCTTAGCCTAGGGAATGCCAAGAGGCAAGTGTTTCTAAACTATATTCTGGAAAACAGTGTCCACATAAGATCCTTGGACCAAAATTAGTGTCCTATGGCTATATAAATTTATAAAACACTATACATTATGCACCTTCTCCTTTAGAGATTCACAATGCATATTAAAAGTATATTAATGGTTATGAAAATTATATAATTAAGAAAGCTGCTTAATTCACCGTAATTCTAAATTTATCATTTGATCACAAATCTTTTTTTTTATGCACTACTGTTACTATGAGTAGTAGTACTAAAAATGAGTGACATTAATTTAGCCCTATATGTTAAACTAGAAGTGGAACACAAGTGTTAAACTCACTCCTCATGTCAGTCTAAAATACAGTAGTAGGTATTGCCACCATCACCATTTTAGAGAAATTTTAGGAAACTGAGGGACAGAGTAACTTAACCAAGCTCATATAACAAGTAAAGGGTAGAGCCTGGCTTAAAATCCAGGTGATTCCACACCCTGCCCAGTCATTTCACCATAAGCCGAAATCACTCAGCCAACATCAATAAATGAGATACAGGTCAGTTATAACATACTGATGGCTAAATGAATAAGCTGATGGTAAAATTTGTAAAACAATAAAAGTTTAAAGCCACTTTTGCAACCATTTCAAAATGTGAATAGTTGAAATTATGTTTGAACACTGTATGTAACTTTCGGAATTCGGTAATTATTACTTGAGCAAATGAAGACTTTATGGGGATAACATATACAGCATCTTCCTACTAAATAACCCCAATATGTCTGTGATTCATTTATCAAGAATAAAGCTCTTCTGTTTGCTAGTGCATGTAAAACATTTCCTGCTCTTAATAATTTTTCTACTAATCTAGAAGTTACATATCATTGCTATTACCTTTTTTCTTATTGGATTTTGATATTTAAAAGATATGTAATACTAATTCTCTAGATTTCCATCTCTTGATTTATTTATACTAGTAGCTTTTGATGATTAGTCAACGTCTATTTGAGAGAATTTGATAATTATTGTTTGTACAAATTTTTATTTCTGATAAAAATAATTGAATCTATTTTTTTAAATTGAGTCATTATAGAAACGGTAGGCCTTTAACACTTAAAAATCACATTTTATAAAGTTTTAAATTTTTGTTATTAAATGAAACTTAACAGTCTAATAACCAGAAAATCAATTTTCTGAAGCTATAATGATCATCATTTCCCTTGAGAACTTTATACTTAAACGGATTTAATTTTTATTTGACGTTTATTTTCCTCACCATAATTGGAATGTTTTTGATTAAAGGTGAAGTCATCAGATTTATAAGACAAAGAATTTACCACAAAAGAAGCTGCATGAATAATTGGGCAACATGAGGGTTTTCTCAAATTTCTATTTATGTGTCTAATACTTTCCTTCTTCAAAATTTATGACACATTTGCATGGAAAGTTATTAAGCAAATTACTACAAACAAATGATGGTTGCTGGGAGTGGGGGAGAAATGGCAAGATTTTGGTTAAAGGGTAAAAACTGTTACAAGATAAATAAGTTCTTGAGATCTGATGTAAGGCATGATGATTATATTTAATAAAACTGTACTGGTACCTAGTTACAATACAGGAAAATATTTGAACTTTGTGTGCAAAGGGAAAATATGAAATGAAATTTTTCTATAAGATTTTTTACAACAGTAGTAGACAGAAGTCAAGAAACTAGTCATAAGAGCACAGCATTATCACCAAATACAAAGTACTTCTAAAGTCTGGTTTCAAAAAGTAACATCAAAAAATTAAAAATAGAACTACCATATTATCCAAAAATCCCATTTCTGGGTATATATCCAGAGGAAATCAAAGATTACCTCAAAAACCTCAGAGATTTCTGCATTCCTATGTTTACTGTAGCATTATTTACAATAGCCAAAATATGGAAACAACCGAAGTATTTGCTGATGAACAGATAATAAAAAAAAAAACCAGCATATTATTCAGCCATAAAAAAGAAGGAAATCTTGCCTTTGTGACAACATGGATGAACCTGCAGCATATTACACTAAGTGAAATAAACCAGACAGAAAGACAAATATTGTATGCCCTCATTTATATGTGGAATCTAAAAAGGTCAAACTCATAGAACTGTAGAGTAAAATGACAGTGGCTAAGGGTTAAGGGGTGAAGGGGTGGGAAGTAAGAATGGAAAGATGTTGGTCAAAGGATACAAACTTTCCATTATAAGATGAATCATTTCTAGATAACTAATGTACAGTATGGAGATTATAGTTAATAATACTGTATCATGTACTTTCAGTTTTCTTTTCTTTTTTTTTACTTTCAGTTTTCTAAGAGAGTAGTTCTATAGTCTTAACACACACAAGAAGAGGTGGTGGATAATTAACCTGATTATGCTAATTATTTCATAATAGTGCATACCTTTAAAAATTACATCGCATAACCTAAATACACACAATGTTTGTCAATCATACCTCCATAAAACTGAGGGCGTGGGGAAAAGTGACTTCTTTCTCACATTTTTGAGCACTGGAATGAACTTAGACAAAAATGCAGAGCGTATTTAAAATTATATTATTTACTGGCAAAAATGTATAGGTTCAAAAAATAACTCAAATTATCTGTGTTGTTTTGTGGTCTTCCTATATTATGTTACATATTTATTTGAGTGTTCTCTGATTGTATTTATGTACCTTTGAAGCTCTAACAAATACCATATGAATAACCCAGGGCCCTTGTTAAAATACAGCTTCCAATTCAGGAGATCTCGGGTGGAACCAAAGAGTCTATATTTTTAACAAACTCCTACATGATCAGGCTACTGGCAGACCTATGACCACATACTGACTCCTGTGTTACTAGCTGTAGGCTAAACAAAACAAAACAAAACAAAAAACCTGTAGCGGTAGGTTAAAAAAAAAATAAAAAGCATGGGAGCACCTGTGTGGCTCAGTTGGCTAAACTGTGGACTTTTGATTTTGGCTTTTGGTCATGATCCCAGAATCCTGGGATCAAGCCCCACATCAGGCTGCAGGTACAGCAGGGAGTCTGCTTGAGGATTCTCTCTCTCCCTGTCCCTCCTCCAACTCACATGTATAATAATCTTTAAAAAAAATAAAGAAAGCATGGATTTTTACGTCCTCCCATTACAGAACTTAAAAATAGCCAACTGGAACTGATTAACAAGCAATAAAACTAATTATACAACTAGATGGCTCCTCCATTCAGAACTTGTCATATCAGGAGAGTCCTCAAGCTCTCCAGATCTAAGTTCCCCCTACCTTCAGATTCATTTTGGTTCCATGATTCTAAAGGCAAAGTGATCTAAATCTAACTGAAAGTGCACAGCGGGTTGAGCAACCCCAGGAGAGTCAGAGTAGTTGGGTACACCTCAAGTTAGATGTGGGCTTTGAACTGGAGTGGGACACTGAGCAAGCTGATAAATTCTCCATGGCATTATTGGAATCTATGGTATTCAGTGTGGAAGTCATTCTTTGAAGTTCTACAACACTATGGCTCTCATAGTATTGGCCTTGGTCAGAAGGAACAGAAGAGAATATCGAGCCTAACAGATTGATACAAACCACTCAGACTCAAAGTCCCCAGGGATTAGGCAACTAAAGCAAATGCCTAAAGGTGACCCCAGGCCAAGAGGGCTGATGGGGACTGTGAAAAAATGAAAGTGCTGCTACTTGGCTCCAGACAATTTTGCAACATAGAAATACATTGCACACAAGCAAATACTCATATTTTTTCAGGGGGCCAAGGGTAAGCCACTCCCAAATGTGTCACTTTGGCATATTGATTATTTCAAATAAAAGTATTTAAGAGACAGCCTGTGCATGAAGGACACTCAATCTCAGCTCTGACCCCCTGAACGCAGGAAATGTATCTCTCGTGTGAAAGGTACTCTCCCTGTACCAGGAGGTAAAGATACATCCTCATCACCAAAGATGAGAAATTCAGGGCAGAGAAGGCTATTGTTATTTTACTAATTTACCACCCAGATCAAATTTTGTTTAGAATTTCTTACTAATTGAAGCTCTCAAAGTTAAGTTTTATTGGTCCTGTCAATTCTTCATTGATTTATTGTCTCTTTGTCTAAAAGGTACAAAATCTGCTTTCCTTGAGTTTCTTTAGGTCTCAGTTTCATTATTGGGTCTCCCGTGTACATGTAGTAAAACTTTGGGTTTTTTTCTCCAGTTTACCTATCTCATATAAAGTTAATACTAAGTCCAGCTGGAAGACTTTGAAGGGTAGAGGAAGAATTTTTCTTTCCCTGCACAAGTTTGTAAGCTCTAGAAGAAGAATCAGATTCTATGTGTAGCCATAATGGCTTGTAATCAAATCTAAGTTGCCCCCAAGTATGAGTATCCCCTTTTTTTTTTCCTACCATAAAGAGGTTACAGCTGCCTGAAATATTCTTAGTCAACATTTCTTTCTTTTTCTTTTCAAAGGTCTTGCTTACTGCAAGATCCTTGTGGCTAATGACAGGCTGTGAATACTTCAAGTATAGACTGTTCTCTTCAACTCTGTCAGAGGCTGCCTATTGTCTGAGAACCACTTTAGGGTTTAATATGGTTACTGTTAGTATCTTGTTCTTTTGGGGCAGGGGGGAAGAAAGCCTGATAACTGTTATTTTTTTTTAATTTTTATTTCTTTATTATAGTCACAGAGAGAGAGAGAGAGAGAGGCAGAGACATAGGCATAGGGAGAAGCAGGCTCCATGCACCGGGAGCCCGACGTGGGATTCGATCCCGGGTCTCCAGGATCGCGCCCTGGGCCAAAGGCAGGCGCCAAACTGCTGCACCACCCAGGGATCCCTGATAACTGTTATTTATGAAGGATTCATGGCACTTGTTTCAAAGTGGTAGCTAAATGATGGGGCTATTGAATCTTTTCAATTATGTCCAAATAGTAGTGAAAAAAATCATATTTTAGCAGATGTGCAACGAGGTCTCTCCTTTTTCGCACAAACTTACCTCTAACTTATCTTCTACTCTCTCACCACATCCAACCACTCTGAAGAATGGTTGAGAAAAAACAAATAAGTCTATTCCTGTCCTATCAAGGGACTCCCTATCTTCTAGTTAGACTTTTGCGTTTAAACAAGCTCTGGTGACAACAAAATATTTGATCAATTTCATACCACATCACTTAAATTATTCACCCAACTCTTGGGTTGTGATTGCTAAATAACTATTTGAAAAAAAAAATGTCAAAAAAGCACCCTCTAGTATAATATATTATTTGTTAAATTGATTCATAAGCACAATAATTTGTTTGATAACTTTTCACTTGCAAAGTTGCCAGACTGACTTGTGTGGCCAGAGACACACAGTGTTGTGTTGTGGGGTTTTGCTTTACACAGGGAGTGAATCCAGTGACTGACCTTATGAGATCTAGGATTCAGGTTACTGAGCAGGAGGTTTGTTTGCCCAGATCGTCAAACCAAAGTCAAAGACACTTACTAGTAATTATATAACGTTAAGAAAATGCTTTGAACAATAGGCAATTTCTGACAAAATAAAGAGGAAATCTATTTGAAACTCTTGAACAAGAAAGGAAATTGTAACAGTTGAGACTCTTACAAAAAAGAAATAATTGATTACTGTCACCTTAGGCTGTTTTACACTCCTTTTTTTTGGCATACTTTTATCTCTAGTCCACACCCACCAATCTGTTTAGATATAACTACAGAAGCAAATCCACCCAGCCAAGGTTAGCCAACCCTGGTCCAGATCAGCAGAAGTACCCAACTGACCCTTATTCTTGCAAAACAATATGTGACTGTTGTTTTAAGCACTACGTTTTGAGGTAGTTACTAAGCAATAGATAACTGATATCTTTGGCTTCATAAATTTTCATTTCTACTAAAATGGAATTCACAGAGCTTATAAATCTTAAGAATCTATATTCTAACTGTATTTTTCCAAGCAGGTAAAAACAGATTCAAATAAATCTACAGATTACAGTGAAAGACCTATTCGGAAAGACCCATTCTTTTTAAGGATCTTCCTTCAAAGAAACATGAAAAAAAACTACAAAAACTGAATTAAGTCACAGATTTGTGGATAGATCCTAGCAAGAGAGAGAAACATTTGTAATTTTCAATAATATATTCCAAAGATTATGCCGCATATACATTAAACCAATATTGTTCTAGTTATCAGCACTTATTTATCAATTATGCATAGTAGCTGCAATGGATTTCAATAATTACTCAAGGTTTACCATTTGGTTTCATGTATTTTTCATAAGCATCCTCCTAGAGCATATATCTGCTGCATACTGCCACTGCCTTAGTATTTAGCAAAGAAATACTGCCTCAGTTAAACCTTGAATGTTGTTCTAAAAAGTTAGGTATGTTAGCAATTTGTTAATCAGTTTATTTGATAAGGCATGTTACAACTCCTCTACCATTTTGTTTTACTGGATCAAAGGGCATCACATTTAAATCATAAGGGTATTTAAAAAAAAAGAAAAAAGAAAACCTCTTTGTTTACTATGAAATTCTATTTATGTATTACATGATAGAGTTTTGCAATGCTTTAAGAAAGGAGTAAGCAAACTTTTCCTGTAAAGGTCCCAACAGTAGATATTTTAGCCTTTAAAGCCCTAGGGTTTCATCACCACTCTTAGCTCTAAACTGCAGTGTAAAATCAGCCATTGACAATAGGTAAATAAATGTGTGTGGCTTTGTTTCTACAAACCTGTATTTAGGCCAAACCTGGTCTGCAGGCTATGGTTTGGGGGCCCCAGGCAGAAGGTATTGGTCTATACTTGAATTTATTATTTATTATGTCACAAAGGAGTACAGGGGTTAAAAGAAGACAACAAACGGTCTTTGAAGGTAGATAGGTAGCAGGAAATTAACCATTTTCTTGATAAAATTAAAACTAGTTAATAGAGAATGGAGAGGAAGAAAAAGGGTAAGAAATATGAGAAAGCCAGCTCTAAAGCAGTCATTTTCCTGAGTGTTCCTTTCACTAGATTTTGAATGTAATTTGGCATAGCCACTCAGCAAAACTGTTGGGCAGTATCCACTAAAGTTGAAGATATGTCTACCTGGTAACTTAGCAATTACAGTCTTAGATACACAACCAACAGGGGAAAAAAAAAAGTACATGTCTACTAAGACATATAAACTACAACATTTATGCTGACACTATTTTTAATTAAAATTTTTACTTTGAAATAATGGTAGATTCCCACACAATTTTAAGAAATGATACAGAGAGATCCTATGGCCCCTGTACCCATGTTCCTGCAATTGTAATATCTTGCAAAGTTATGGAATAGTATTATAATTAGTATGTTGACCCTATTATAATCCACAAATCTTGGTGGATATTTTCAGTTTTACTGGTACTTGAATGTGTATATGCATGTTGTAAGTGTACTTTGTTCTTTGCAATTCCATTGCATCTGTAGGATCTTGCAGTCACACAGAGTACAGACTACAAAACAGTGGGGTACCTGGGGGGCTCATTCAGTTAAGCCTGGACTCTCAGTTTCAGCTGCTCAGGTCCTGATGCTCAGGTGAGATGGAGCCCTGAATCGGGCTCTATGCTCAGGAGAGTCAGCTTAAGGCTATCTCTCCGTCTCCCTCTGGCCCTCCCCCCCCACCCTCACTCCCGTGCTCTCTTTAATAAATAAATCTATTTTTAAAAAAGAATACAAAATAGATCCATCGCTACAAAGGTCCCTCAGGTTACCCATTTATCACCACACCCATTTACTCTTTCCTGCTAACTCCTAGCAAGCGCTCATCTCTTCTCTATTTCAAAATGTTGTCATTTACAAAACGTTATACAGATAAAACCAAACAGTATGTGACTCTTGGGGATTGGCTTTATAATTCTCTGGAGATTAATCCAAGTTGTTACATGTGTATTCCATTTGACTGCTGAGTAGTGTTCCGTGGTATGGATATACCACAGTTGTTTAGACATTTCCAGTCTGGGATTATTATGAGTAAAGCTGTTATAAATATTTATGTACAGGTTTTGTGTGTGAACGTAAGTTGTGATTTCTCTAGGATAAACGTCCAAGAGTAAAATTGTGAGTCACATAATAGTTACCTGTTATTTTTTTTAAGAAACTGACAAATATTTTCTAGAGTGGCTGTATCTTTTTTTTTTTTTTTAAGATTTATTTATTGGAGAGAGAGAGCATGCATGTGCTTGAGTGTGAGGATGGGCAGAGGAAAAGGGAGAGAGAAAATCCCCAAGCAAACTCCCCACTGAGTTGAAGAGCCCCAAACAGGGTCCAATCCACAGGCCTGAGATCATGACCTCAGGGAAAATCCAGAATCAACTACCCCACCAATTGAGCCACCCAAGCACCCCTGGGATGGCTGCATCTTTTAACATTCTCACCAGCAATGTGTGATTGATACAATTTCTCCACATCCTTACCAGCACTTAGTGCTAGCTCTATTTTTATTTTTGCTATTCTGATAGATGTACAGTGATATTTCATAGCAGTTTTAATCTGCATTTAGCTAATGGTTAATGATGATGAATATGTTCTCATGTGTTTATGTACTGTCTGTATATTCTCTTGGGAGAAGTGGTTCTTCATGTCCTTTGCCCATCTGAATTGTTTGTTTTGTACCTTTGACATTTTTGGGGTGTTATATATACATACTAAATACTAGTCTTTTGCTGGAAATGTGGCTTGCAAGGTTTTTCTCCTGTTTTTTTTTTTTTTTTTCCTAAGTCTGTAGCTTGTCTATTTATCCTCTAAACCAAGGTCTTAGAGGAAAAGGTTTTTGTCTGTTTTAATTTTGATAAGGTCCAATTTATCATTTATTCCTGTGATAGAGTCTAATTTTTGGTACCCAGTCTAAGAACTCTTTGCCCTAAATCCTAAAGATATTCTCTTTTTTTTTTCTTTTAAAAGTTGTATAGTTACATATTTTATATTTAAGTTCATGACCCATTTTGAGTTTTTTATAAAAAGTGACAGGTTGGAGAAGAGGTTCATTTCTTTTTGCCTATAAATGTCTCATGGTCACAGCACTATTTGCTGAAAAGGCTGTCCTTCCTCCATTGAAGTCTCTGCACTTTTGTCAAAAATCAGTTTGGTATATTAGAGTGGTATCATTTCTAGCTTTTCTTTTCTTCTTCATGGATCTATGTATCCCTCCACCAGTATCACACTATCTTGAGTTTTGTGAACTATAGAATAAGCTAACATCAGAAAATGTAACTCCTTATATTTTGTTTTTATTTTTCAAGATCGCTTTAGCTATTCCAGGGCTACCCCTTTCCATATAACATTTAAAATAAGCTTGTCTGTGTGTAAAACAAGAACAGCAAACATAATAACAACAACAAAACTGGGATTTTAATAGAAATTGCAATCTGTAGATCAGTTTGAAGAGAATTGACATCTTTATTATTTTGAGTGTTTCAATCTGTGAACATGGTATTATATATCTTCATTTATTTAGGTTTTATTTTCTCTTTTATCGATATTTTGTAATTTTCAGCACACAGATTCTACACATATTTAATGAGCACCTGTATAACCTTTTGAACAATTGTAAATGATATCATGCTTTTAATTTAAATTTCCGCATATTCACTCTTAGTATGTAGAAACCAACTTTTTAAAATGTCAGGATCTTGCATCCTGTGATCTTTTTGAACTAACTTTTAGTTCCATAAGGGTTTTGTTTTTGTTTCTGTTTTTTTGTAGAGCCCTTCAGATTTTCTATGCAAGCAATCATGTTAATTGCAAATAGGGACAGTTTTGTTTGTTTTAATCTTTCTAATCTGTGTGCTTTATCTCTCCTACCTACCTTCCTTCCTTTTCTTTCTTTCTTTTTTTTTTTTTTTGTTTTAGTTTTTGCCTTGTAGCAGTGGCTAGACTTTTCAATAGTTCATTGAATAAGCATGGTGAGAATGAATATTCATTCCATACTACCAATCTTATGGTAAGACCACTGAATCTTTCATCACTTAGTAGGATGTTAGTTTTAAGTTTTTTATAATGCTCTTTATACATTGACATCATTGTCTTGCAGTAAATGGGCGTTATGTCTTGTCAAATTATTTTTCTGGGTCAATTCATACAATCATATGATTTTTCTTTCTCTAGCCTGTTGATATTGTAGATTACATTTATTGATTTTCCAAGCAACCATTCATACCTGAAATAAATCCTACTTGTTCATACTGTATCATTCTTCTTACACATTTTTATTCAACTTGCTAATATTTTGCTAACGATTTTTAAGTCTAAGTTCATGAGAGATATTGACCTGTAGCTTTCTTTTTCGTGCTGTCTTTGGTTTGGGTATCAGGGGAACACTGGCCTCATTAGTTGAGTAATAGTAATATTTTTAGTTGACCAAACCTAGATGCTATTCAATAGCCCATCACCAATAGAAACAATTGTATATTATCATAGTTCATAAAATGTCTTACTATAAAACATTGAGAATAAATGGACCACAACTCCACACAACAATTATTTATCAATCTTATTTAGGGATTCTATAGGATCCTACTTATAAAAAGAACCAAATAAGGAAATTAAGCTATGATGCTAGCGATCAGAATAGTAGTTAACCTTTTGAGAAGTAGTCCCTAAAAGGGAGTAGAGAAGGTTCTTTCTAGGGTGCTGGTCAGGTTCTATTTCTTTTCCTGGGTGTTGATAATACAAATATGGGTATTTGTGAGCAGTTCATTGGGGTAGGTACTTACCTACCCATTCTGTATGTTTGCTACACTTTGGTTAAAAAAGGAAAACAATACTCATCACCAGCCCCACAGAGAACTCCTCTCCTGGCTACTCTCTTTACTTCCTATTTGAATTCCCAGGGACCAGAGCTAGATGACTTACTACTCATATAAACATAAGGCTGAAAACAGCTGTTTTTATACTGTATTTGACAAGGAAGACATTAATTTCACTGTTTTCAAAAAGAGCCACCATCTATTTTTGTTTTTGTTTTTTTTAGGTCTTAGAGTTGAACAGCCTCATTGCTGTCCCATGTATAATCCTGCTAAAAAGTTTGAGAGTCATTCATATTTTTAGCAGAGAGGAAATGGATCAGAAGGTAGTTCTGGCAACTATTTGTATTTGATATTCACTCTTTCATGCTTGCTTTGTACTTGAAGATAGCAATATCACAGAGTATTCTTTTAAAATACTCAGTTAATTAAAAATAGTTTAGCCTTATAGCATCTGTGATTATAGTTATCCATTCTTTAGTGTTTTGTACTTAAGACTGATAAATTAATAGAAGTTTATTAAATACATATTGGAAATGAAAGCCTTGATGAGTAAAGCACATCAAGAATCTGAGAATATCCTGGCTTCAAAACACTAAGCAGGAATAGTAGGTTCCAGTGGTTAGTGTTACTGTCTTATCTCAAGAGAATAAACAATTCACTGAAAACTACTTATATTCAAGAGATTCAAAGTTCTTAAGCCTTCACATACTTAGAAAGACCCCTAACCCTTCTAAATGCCTCTGATAGTTTGTAAAGCCATACACTGCAACAAGCATGCAAAAAACACTCAGCCAGCACTCTGAGGAACAGGAAAACTTCTTTGAACAAAATCAATGGACTCCAACTGCAATGTATAGTCACTATCAAGTCACCCTTACAAGAAAGAGTTTCTATTGATCCACCCACCTCTCTCACCTTACTTTTCCACTCCTCTATTTCATTTTACAATGTTCAGAGGAGGAAAAGTTGTCAACAAGAAAAGTTACTAAGTGATACCTTGCATTTTCATACTGACAGCAAAGGAAACTGTGATCTGAATATCACTAGACAGATTAACTAGTGGTGCCTGCCTCTCACTTGAACGTCCATGAGAATCAGATGAAGTGGCATTAAAACATGCAGATGCTCAGATCCCAAATCCACAGAGTATGATGGGGCCCTAGATTCTGTATTATCAACAATCATCCCATATGATTCTGATACACACGATTTGAGGGGGGGAATAAGGGAGGGTGGGAGGAAAGATGAGGAAAAGGAGAGGGGAGGGAAGCAAGAAAGAAAGAGACCAAATCAGGCTGAATAAATGAAAATTCCAAGACTGAAGATTATCTTTACAAGAAAATAAAGCTTATTGCTTTCAAATACAAATGACAATAACAAGTGGGTGTAAATAGTGTTGCCATGTACTAGCAATATGAGGCCTGATTTATAAAGTTAAGATATCATTAAATATCCCAGATCACACACTGCCCTCATTCATTCATTCATTCATTCATTCAATAACTATTTATAAAATACCTCTGGACCAAGACTGGGGGATGTGGCGATAAAATATACCTTAAAAAGCTGACAGTATAATAGGGAAAACATAAAAACAGGCACGCTTGTGGCTGATTTGTGCTATATTTATTTAAGCCTGATTTCTTCTGGACAAACCAACCACTGTCAAAGATCAAGAATCTATGTCCCAGAGAGCCTTGTGTACAAACACCATCCACACTACTGGGGACTCTGGACCCATCTGTGTCCTTAGGATGCTGGCATGAATGCTTTACAGACTCCTTTCTCCTTCCACGGAATTAAGACTCTTTAAGCTGACCACATATTTTTGGGCCAAAACAGCTAAAACAAAAGCTAAACAAGAGAAAAGAGAAGTCCCTACACACATGGCAAGTCTTTAATGTCCTCTGAGTGACAATGGTTTCTACTCATCTTCAAGAGTCAGAGTGCACCTGACCCATCTCTCAGGTTCTATAGCTCTTCTGGACCACAGCCCCAAACATAACTTGAAACTCTTGAAGAGAATTTCCATATTACAGCTTCCTGTTGGATGGTAGGCAATGCCTTGCAAGTGGAAGGGAAAGCTACTCAGCTAAAAGCTACTTTTCCATTAAAGCCAAAGTTCAGTCCTAGAGCCAAGCATGGTATTTACATGGCACCAGTCTTTCCTGCACCTTATGGTGAACTTCCTCCTTTCTCAGGATACATTCTAGTCCCAAGACAGAAGCCAGTAATTAGTATCCCCCTGAACATGGAATTTGAGGTTCCTCCTTAAGAATCTCTCAAGTGTCCTATAGAGCCCTTTATTTACAGGATACCCTGAGGGTTACAGTGGTGAGCGTGTACCAACAAAATCTTGTTCCAACACTTCCAGTCATGATTAGATACAGGATTGATCTGACACAGAAACAGAAGAGGGGCTAGAGTATCTGCCCAAGCTTTTGTTGACATAATGGGCAAGAGAAACAAATTGTGATTTTATGTTCCTTGTTCTTTTTATTTTGGTTGTTATGTCATAAGCATTTAGTAGAAAAATAATTATAAAATAGTGAAGCACACACAAAATCACAAATCATCCTATCAGAATTTTGTGTAGGCCAACGAATATATGTGTGAAAACTCTTCTGAATGTGCATGTGTGTCTATTTTTATAGCTATGTATCATTATATTTTCTATGTATTATATGTATATTTTAACAACTAAATTTCAGTATTATTAATTTGAAAACTGCTTTTCACTTAATGTATCATGACACCTTTCCATTTAAAAAAAGTTATAGAATTACCATCAATTGTAAGACTAAATTATGCCTATTGCACAGATTTATCATATTTTACCTAACAAATTCTCTAATATTCCACATCGGGGCTGTTTGTAATTTTTCTCTGCTATAAGAAATCCTATACATTTGAATGACATTTCTGTGAGCCTCTGATGAATTCACTTTCACCTACATCTGTGAATCTTTGCAATCATTTCTTTAGGTTCCTAAATTAAAAATGACAACTTTTTACCTTAATGGAAATAATTAAGTGCTTACGTTAGCATTATAGGAAAAGCGAGCCACTTTAGCTGAATAGATTTGACGATAACTGGGGTCAAATAAGTATTTTGAAGGTTAACATTAGTTTAAACAAAGTTTCCAAATTAATGCATTTGTCCAAAAAAGTAGGAATATACTCTTGTCACAAACTTAAGCACTTTTTCCTGGGGAAGCATTATTATTGATAATTAGAATTTTGTTAGTCATAGAAAAGTAAATAATTATAATAACAGTGACTGTCGTACACCTAACACTGCACTTGCTTCATTAAATCATATTCTTATGTTACTTTTATTACCCACTGCTACAAATAAAAAGAAGAAAACTGGAGCTGTACAGTTGGGGCAAGTCTGTCTAGAATTAACACAGAAGATTCCTAGCTGAATATTTTTATTCTGAAGAAAGAAAAAGAAACAGTACAATTGGCAGAACGTGTTCATGGACTGACACAGGTCTCAGCTAGTGGGACACATACCACCCAAAATTGGGCCAGACTGCCTACAACAGGATCTCCCATCTTTTTCAACCCACATGTGGAAAGGAGAGTGCTGAGTCACTCTATGAGTTGGAATGTCTTATTATGGGAATGTGGTTGCTGTGGTAACAGAAGGGCACCAGCCAAGGCAGAGAAGTATTAAAAGTACAGTATTACTGAGATAAATCTGCCCCATATATGATTTTACAGCAACTTATTTGTGAGCTAGTTTTGACATTTCGCTTTACGTCCTTCCATAATGCTGGAACACATCACAGTGCTAATACAATATACCAAAGGTTCTGCTCCCTAGAGAGATTACCATCACCCTTCTGGGAAATAACTAGAAGTTGGGGGAGATAAAAGTCTGACAGCCATTTTTTCTGTTCCTGGCTAGGACTCTTCTGAAACAACACAACGATGAATGTTGGTTAGGGAAGCAGTTTAAATCTGTGGGAGGAGTACTAAGATGACAAGTTGTTCAGTCTCACTCACACCAGGTATCTTATTCATCCCTCCAAAGTCCTGGAGGAGAGTATTCATTCCTAGCCTCTTTGGGAGTATAACAGGGAAATCTGCCCCTGAGGCAGGTTTCACCAAGATACCGAAAAAAGATTCTCTTCTTGTCCCAACTCAGGTTCCCCTGAGCAGTTTTTCTCCATTAGGCTTTGACTTTAGCCTATAAGGACTGCTCAAATGACTGTCCAAACCTCTACTCTAAGACACTTAACCAAACTTTAGCATTGGTTTCTAAAACAACTGAAGGCCCTGTCCCTAGGATGACCTCAGTTCCCCTAAAAAAAAAAAAAAAAAAAAAAAAAAAAAATGCCTGCCTGAGAAAGCTCAATGCTGCCAGGAAATTTACTTACTTCAGCCAAAACATGGGGATAGGCCAATAGGCCCCTGAACCCCCTATTAGAGCAGTTACTACAGAAAGCTTGCAATTACAAAACTTTCCCCTATCCCTTTAAGGTGTAAATCTTCTTCCCCAGGCACCTGAGATCCAGCTTTTTGAATTACAAACATTGAAGGAAATAGCTGTTGCTATCTATGTATGTAGTTATGTATGTATGTGTGTATGTATGCATGTATGTGTGTAGTTACTTATACATGTATTTACTTACATATACATACATCCTGTCCCTATAGGAGGGTAGTGGCCTAACTAGTGGGCACCTTGCTCCAACTTCCATCATATTGTTCTATCATAATGATATAAGAAGTGTGCTTCTTCTGTTAAGTGCCAATTAGCAAACCCAGATGGCCTAGTCATATGAACCAAATCCCCTCTTTACACCACTCAGTACCTTTCCTCTGAATACCCAGCATTTAAACAATCCTACCTTTTATTTCAGTGGAGTTGACCTCTAGTCAGACTAAGGTCTCTCCTCTGTTACAATAGAGGAGATGACTGAATGAAATCTGACTTTACTGCCTTTTTTTTTTAACATTTTTTAATTTAAATTCAATCTGCTAACATATAGTATAACACCCAGTGCTCATCCCATCAAGTGCCCTCCTCAGTGCTCATAACCCAGTAACCCCAGCCCCCGGCCACCTCCCCTTTGACCACCCTTTTTTGTTTCCTAGAGTTAGGAGTCTCTCATGGTTTGTTTACCTCTCTAATTTTACTCATTCTGTTCCCCCCCCTTTCCCTTATGTGGAGAAAGGGGAACCTTCTTGTACTTTATTGCCTTTAACAGGTATCTGGCTTTGCTTCTTTTGATAATACTGCTTGTTGATGCTGTGCAAGTTTCACAACATACCAATCCTGATCTATAGTACTAGATACTCTTTGTGATTTCTGTCTAACAAGATTCCTGTTCCCAATAGTTCCGATTTCCACTAATCATTTGACTCGGAGTGCTTTTCTTACCCGCGGGAACCTCTAATTCCTTAGTTTCCTGGTCTTGAAATGTACCTGTCGATCTTTACTCCATTTTTTTCTCATGGTTTAGCAATGCATAAATTGTATGCAGAACCATTTAAACTGATAATAGGGGACCCATAAGGTACCAAAATAGTTAAGAAATTCATCTCTACTTCTTATCCCTAAAAGGATAAGAATAAAATGACACAGTTATAACCTATAAAAAGGGAACTCTTTTTTAATTAAGAAACTATTATTTTATATCCATTGACATCACATTCAAATTTAAAACAATTATACTGTTTATCTTCCAGAGAATACTTTATCATCTCTATTTCTATTAGTTCTTAACATTTTTTAAAGTAGAGAGGTTGTAGGTGTGAAATTTGGTAGAAACTTTGCAGAGATAGGTTTTTCAATCATGTTCCCAGCTCCACCTGATTATCCTGGAATCTATCTCATAGCACAGCAATGCTGGAATTTTCTCTGCTCTAATCCTTTAACATCTTTTACACTGCCTAAAGCAAACAAATGTCTTTTGATTTAGCCAGGAAAATAATCCAAATCATTCAAATTCAAACTAGTTTCCATTTTGAATTTATAAGAGCTAAGGAGGTAACAATAGAATACTTATATTGCCAACATCACATTTTTATTGCCCTTCACTTAATAATAGTATTGAGGAAGCATTATTTATTCAGCCTTAATGATATGCTATGTGTTTAAAAAGACATATGTGACATAGTTGTGAAATAATGATATGGATTTTAGAGGCCAAAGAGGTTAATCTAAAAGTGCTTGGCTTTCTCTTTTCTATTTGCTTCCATATTTGACTGACAACTATTTGTTGGGAAGCTATTCTGTGTCTCTAATGTGCTAAACAGTAATAAGAGATGCAAACTATCATGTCATTACTATAAAACAAGACCCCAACCAATGAGGTGCTTAAAAATCTAACCAGTATGGCAAAACTTGCATGTCTAAAGCAATTGGCAAATAAGGCAGTGTATATGAAGTGAAAATTGAATGAAATGTTTTAAACTCCAACTTTAGGTGTGTGGCAGTGAGATATCCTGGCTCTTAAAGATGTGGAAAAAGAAAAATATAAGAAATGGAACACATGTCCCTTATTTAAAGGAGCTCAGAATTTAATTAGAGAAAGAAAAAGATAATACATATATGAATATAGCCAGCATTTCTCAAGTAAATCATGAAGTTTCTGGTAATTTCTCAGGTCCCAACAGCTTTATGTGGAAATTCCATACAATAGATACACATGAGCTTGTACAGTTAAGATTGTTTTAATTGCCTGATAAGTCTACACTGTTTATTTACAGCAAATGAAATGCTAGAGAATAATCAACCAAAGACAGCATAGGCTGGGGGTGGTGGTGGTGGTGGTGTATTATTATTCCTCAGGCCATTTGCTCTTCCCAATATCCATCCTGCACAGACTACTTATCCTAGTATACCTATAATAAGAGATGAAATCTGAAACTGACTTCTCTTTTAGTAACCTAAGCCTCTCTAGAGAAAGATGATTAAGTAGTTTACAATCCCACAGTAATGATCGCTGTGAAACCAATAAGAACATACTCAAGAGAGAACTCTTATAGTCTAGAAATCCTACCACTTGACCAACTGAGAAATCTTTAGACCAGGATAATTGGGTATCTCAACCCAAACTATGGTTAAGACAAAACTTCTCATATGTGATATAAATTCCTATTATTAGAGTAGAACCCTAATCTTGCCAATTTTAATTCACTTGATTTTAATTACCAAAATGCAAAATGAGCATATAAATTCCTTCTATTTTTAAAGTAATGGAGCCGTAATCTTGTCAATTTTTAATTCACTTGATTTTAATTACCAAAATGCAAGTGAATATATGTTTTAAATACCTTAGAAGGCTGAAAGGTGACTTAAAATTGTAACTTTTTAAATGAGAAATGAATAAAAAATGGATTTTAATTTCACTTGCCAAAAAGAACACACTCTTTCAGCTGGTTATGGATGGAAACTCTTAGAAGCAACATACTCTTGGTTCTTTTTACTATCACTGATAACTGCAACAGCGAATCCTAGTGGGAACCAGAAAGTCAACTCCAAACGATTAAAATCAACAACAAAAAGGACTACTTACATCTGGGTTGAAAATTCCCACTTAACAAAGCTGCCTTAACAACATTCCTCAGGTGCTGGAGCAACACAGCAATGTTTTTGATGTTTCTGTGAATGCAGAGTGAGTTCTGTGGTCAAGGAGCAATTCAGTCTGCTTGGCCAATTAACCCAGGAGGACGTATTGACAGGGAAGGTCAGGGGAAGAAGCCCATCTGATTCTTGCAAGACCCAGGAAGAGAAATATCTCATGCATGTCAACCCTTGTCAGTTCATGGTGCCCATTTGTTTAGTTGTTTACAGTTTCCTCACCCTGGTTTGTTCTTGGCCTGTGATCTTGACTATTCCTCTTTTTTCTACTTCTAAATAAAGCTATGTTTACCAGAAAGTGCATTTTACACTGTCATTACATTGCTGTTCAGGTGACTGTTTCTAAATACACTGTGGAAGTGTCAGTGCCTTCTTCCTCAACTTCCCATTCAACCATTTGACCATCTTAAAGATACAGAAAATTTCTGCCTTTCATTCTCCTGGCTTAAAGTTAAATAAAATGGAACATAAAACCTAACCATTAAAATACTAAATTGATTTTTATTTGAGGTCCAAGCCCTCCTCTTTCAAATATATATTCAGAATTCTAAATATTTTGTGCATTTTAAAAGTGTTTGCATTCTTGAGCTCAATTGTGTACCAAGCCTACATTTGCCATGAATTATCAAAAAGATACCTGAGATGATGGACTAAGATAGCAACAGCCCCAGAGATTTCTCAGAGAAAGGTTCATGAGGAATCAAGAATTATGTTTCTCTCCCCACTGCCCATAGCTTAGAGCTATTGCTACCTCTCTTATTGTTATGGAAACAGGGGCATGACCTTTAAGTTTCTTTCCTTGCTGTGTCTCTCAACTTCTGCATTACTAAAAAATCCTTCTCCATTTATCATCTTTTCTACTCTTTCCTATCTTTTGTCTTTATCTAAAATGGACACTAGAAACTGAATTTAATCATGGGAAGATTAATAATGGGGAATACAGAAGTCATGAAATAAAATCAGATATTTTAAGGACATGGTTCCATTAATTTTACAAGTGCTTTGACAGTGTCCAGAAACCCCCTTAAAATCCCAACAAAATTATTTTCTGAATTCTATATCCTCCTCTGAGTAAATTTTCCTTTCCTTTGCATCAGCATTCAGAATACATTTTAAAGTTCTCATTCAATTTTACTTTTTTTTTCTTTTATTTAATTACTAGAATTACAAGAGCTCTATTTTCTACACATTTTCATGGCAAACATACACTATTTCAGATACATTAAGGCTAAATAGTCTTTTGTGGACAAGCCTCAGGGGAAACATAACTGCCATTTGTAACTGTTTCTGCAGGGAAATGAATTCTGAGTTCCAAACTGATTTACAAATGAACATTTGGAAAGCTACCCATTTGTAAGTGGAAGACTTCTTTCATCCTATATTTTCTGCATTCTAAGCGGTAAGCTTGACAAGGTCATCCAATAGAATGGTCTTAGGAAAAGTTTTTCTAGATGAACAAGATGTGGTCAGCACCCTCTGTTAGCACCAGCTAACCCTGGTGCCAGGGTAATGTCATGCCCTGGAGAGATAGGAACTTCTCGTTACTTCTTTGGAACTCTTAACTCACTCAAAAAGGCAGACCTAAACCATGTGGTATAAACCATCCTGGCTACAAGGCTTATATTTCAGAAAAGTAACTTAACCTTCCAGTTTTATCTATAAAATGAGAAAACAACAACCTGATGAAATATTGTTAACAATCAGAGAAGTATATATGGAGTCCCTAAAAGTACCCTAAATTTAAAATAAATGGCTAACAAATGGAGGTATTATTATTAATGATTCAAAGTATCGATTAGCATCAGAAAGACTCAGGAAGAAAATCAAATTGATTCATCAAAAAACAAGTATTAAGCTGTTATAATCTAGACAGCACTGCAAGAACTTCACTGGAGATATACAGGCTGGCAGAAAGACAGGGTGGTCTACCCTAAAGATTCTCAGTCTGAGATGGCAAACAATATAAGCCAACTATGACCTGCAAATCCTCTTGTGTGTTTGTCTCTCACAACGTTTAAAAATTTGAATTCAAATCAATATTTAGACACAAGATTTTGCATGAGATTTTCAGATTCTCTTGAAAAAATATGCACTCACATTTCTGCATGACAAGACTCAGGTGGAGTTGAAAAGCAGTTTTCTCTTTTATGTGAGCTATGAAGTCTCGGTCTCACCACATTCACCACCTAGTCTACATCCATGATTTACCCACTGGTCCCACTAAGCAACTGAGTTTACAATCTTTGTTGTGTATACAAGGCTATCTCTTTTAAATACATTATGGTATATTTATGGATGGCTCAGTTGTTTAAGTGTCTGTCCAGCTCAGGTCATCATCTCAGGGTCCTGGGATCAAGCTACACATCGGCTCTCTGCTCAGCATGGAATCTGCTTCTCCCTCTTATTCTCCCCTCTGTGCTTGCTCTCTCTCAAACAAATAAATAAAATCTTAAAAAAAAAATAAAATAAAAAATATAAGACTACCTCTTAAGGACTCTTTTACCACTTACTACCTTCATAACAAAGTTTTAAATTGTCTATTTTAGAAAGTCAAAATGTATCTGTATCATAAAATCAACAAGCACTTAAAGTTGCTTTTCAAAATAGTTGGACAACTGTTTAGACTCTGTATTTCAATACTAATAATAATAGTTCATGTTTACTAGTGCTTAGGGCCAAGATCTATTCTAAGCTTTCACCTATATTAATTTATTTAGCCCTCACCATAACTTTTTGAGGTAGGTACTGGTTTTCCTTTACCATTTAGCACAAAAGGAAACTGAGATAGCATCTCAAGATATTAAATGACCTGCATAAAGTCACAAAGCTGAGAAAAGGCAGAGCCAGGACTCAGACCAGGCAGTCTCGTCCCAGGACCAAGGATAACAACTATCATGCAATACAGACTTTTGGTACAGCCCATCTTTTCCCTAATAATTTGAAATACTACCATTATAATATGCTTAAATTCATATATATAACACATACTACATAGACATGTATACGCATTATTATGCTATTTTTTTAAAGATTTTATTTATTTATTTACGAGAGAGAGAGAGAGAGAGGCAGAGACACAGGCAGAGGGAGAAGCAGGCTCCACACAGGGAGTCCGACGTGCGATTTGATCCTGGGACTCCAGGATCACACCCTGGGCTGAAGGCAGGCGCTAAACCGCTGAGCCACCAAGGGTTCCCCTGCTAATATTTTCTAATGATAAAATACATATAGTCAATATCAGACTGCTTTAATGACTGTGGCTTTATAGAATGTTTTGATACATTTCTTGACTAATCCAAAACATGTTCTCCTCCAAATAAGTTTTAGAATAAATTTGTCAGGTCTGCAAAAAATCAAATTGGGATTTTAACTGGTAGTACATTAAATTTATGGGTTAATTTTTGGAGAATTATCATTTTAATAATATTAAGTCTTTCTTAATAATTAAGTCCTTCTTAATATTATTTCTTTAATAATATTAAGTCTTTCAATCATACAGTAGGCTGATTGAAAAGATCTTTATGCAGTGAAATTGATAGGGCTTGGTGATAAATTGGAAATGAGGGACAGAGAAAGGACAGCTTGCCTATTTTTTTTTTTTAAGAGATATTCCCTTGATCTGTTCAAGAACTGTGATGACAGTAGGAAGCACTGGAGCAGGGAAATCCTCTTCATCTTGAGCCATTTGGAGTATAGAAGGGAATAGAAAAGCACCTCAAAATGGCATACCCTTCACTATAGTAGAAATGGTAGATGAAAACGGATAGTAGAGTAAGGAGTTCCACAGGGAAAATCAGGAGAGGCTGAAAGAAAGAGTGGGATACAAGAGAGAAATAATATGAACTAACATTTACTGAGTGCTCACCCTGTGCCAGGCCATGTGCTAAGTACTTTATATATAGTTGACCCTTAAGCAACATGGAGATGATGAGCACTAACCTCCACATCGCAAATATCTGTATATAATTGTGGACTCCCAAAAACTTAACTACTAATAGCCTACTGTTGGCCAGAAGGCTTACTGACAAAAAACAGCAGATTAACACATTTTATATGTCATATTATATACTGTATTCTTACAGTAAAACAAGCTATAGGAAAGAAAATATTAAGGAAGTCATAAGAAAAAGAAAATACATTTATAGCACTGTAAAAAAAAAACCCACATATAAGTGGACCTGCACAGTTCACATCCATGTTAAGTGTCAAATGCACACTCATCTAATAGCACTTAAAAACAAGTGGGTGAAAAAAAATAATAAAAAAAATTAAAACAGATAGGTGATATTGTCCTCACTTTACAAATGAGAAACCAAGTTCAGAAAAATTAAGTAACTTTCTTACTTTCACACAGCAAGAAAATGTTAAGAGTAGAATTTGAACCAAGGTCCCTGAGTGCAATGTCCAGAACGATTGTACTGTATGTGGAATGTAATAGGTTTCCTCCACTCTGGGGCCCCTGGTTTGTCAATGATTAGAGATGTCCTCTGGCAGCTCTTACAGACACAGCTGTCATTATAATCAAAATGGGAAAAACTGAGATTACCAGTTGTACCACTCCATACGCAGCAATAGGCATTTATGAATACAATAGGCAATTATGAAGTATAACAGAAATTAATGTAATAGACTCTAAAAATAAGCTGAGCAGTTCCATTTAGTAGAGGATATAGTTATGGATAGAAATAAAATTAAAAACAAACTTTTGCTCTGGGAAGGACATACCTAAGAAAAAGACAAGCCATAGACTTATAAATATTTACAAATAACATATCTAATAAAGGGCTTATATCTAAAAGAGAAAAGAAGACTAAGTCTCAACGAGAAAACAACCTAGGGATCCCTGGGTGGCGCAGCGGTTTAGCGCCTGCCTTTGGCCCAGGGCGCGATCCTGGAGACCTGGGATCGAATCCCATGTTGGGCTCCCGGTGCATGGAGCCTGCTTCTCCCTCTGCCTATGTCTCTGCCTCTCTCTCTCTCTCTCTCTCTCTCTCTCTCTGTGTGTGTGTGTGTGTGTGACTATCATAAATAAATAAAAATTAAAAAAAAAAGAAAACAACCTAATTAAAAGTAGGCAAAAGAACTGAACAGATACCTCACCAAAGAAAATATACAAATGACAAATAAGTATATGAAAAAATGTTCAATATCATTTATCATCAGGCAATTATGCAATAAAGCAACAAGATGTCCCTCCATGCACTTTAGAATGGCTAAAATCTAAAGTGGGTGGCTCAGTGGTTGAATTTCTGCCTTCGGCTCAGATTGTGATCCTGGGGTCCTAGAATCAAGTCCCACATGGGGAGCCTGCTTCTTCTTCTGCATATGTCTCTGCCTCTCTGTGTCTCTCATGAATAAATAAATAAAAATATTTTTTAAAAAAAAAAGAATGGCTAAAATCTAAAAACAAAACAAAAACATGACAATAGCAATCCTGCTGGTGAAGCATTCTTATTCATTGCTGGTCAAAATGCAAAATGGTATAGAAATTTGGAAGACAGTTTTTCAGTTTCTTATAAAGCTAGATATAGCTTTACCATATGTCCTACCAGTACCATTCCTAGGTATTTGCCCAAGTGGTTTGAATTTATGTCCACTTAAAAACTGCCATGTGAATGTTATAGCGGTTTTATTCAAAATCACCAAGATGTTCTCCAAAAGGTGGAGGGATAAACACACTGTGATACATCCACAAAGAATGATATTCTGCACTAAATGGAATGAACTAGTAATCCATCCTATAATATGGATGAAATTTAAGTGCATATTACAATGCAAAAGAAATCTATCCGAAGACTATGTACTCTACAATACCATTCATACAACATTCCGGAAAAGGCAAAACTATAGACAAAAACTGATCAGAAACTACAAGGATTTGGAGAAGAACACCACCAAGTAGATGACAGGGAATTTTTAAGGGTGGTGAAAATATTCTGAATGGCACTGTAGGGATATGTGACTCTATGTGTTTGTCAAAATTCATAGAACTTTACTAAACAAAGAACGTCTCTTAATGTATGCAAATTTTTAAAATAACTAGCAGGTTAGGAGAGCCCAAGATGGAATGTGTATTGTGACAAAAGAGTCAAAAGTATTTTAAAAGTATAACCCAACCTCACTGAAGAGAGTGAGTTAAAAAGGTATTGATCTAAGTAACTTTAGAAATGACTGGAAGTGTAAGTCTAGAGATCAAAGCAATTATATATAAGCATTGCACTTTAATTGGTAGAGTATTCTAATTGATATTCAAATATTTTTCAGGGGCATGCAAAACAACAATTTTTTTTATAAATTTATTTTTTATTGGTGTTCAATTTGCCAACATATAGAATAACACCCAGAGCTCATCGCATCAAGTGACCACCTCAGTGCCCATCACCCAGCCACCCCCACTCCCCGCCCACCTCCCTTTCTACCACCCCTAGTTCGTTTCCCAGAGTTAGGAGTCTCTCATGTTCTGTCTCCCTTTCTGATATTTACCACTCATTTTTTCTCCTTTCCCCATTATTCCCTTTCACTATTTTTTATATTCCCCAAATGAATGAGACCATATAATCAAAACAACAATTCTGAAATCATAGTACATGTAAACCTGGAATCAAAAAGTAAGTAAATAAATGATCAATCGCAAAAGCCAGGTTTGTCACTGTTGGAGTTGAAAGGTTACAGACAAGCAAAAAAGGGAAGGTTACAATAATCTATGCGTTACAGTATTAGGATTGGAAACCTCCATATAAATTCAGGTTTAAATACTTAATAGAGATGCATATACTTAATATAAATGGATATAGATAGGGATGTCTGGTGGCTCAGTGCTTGAGCATCTGCCTTTGGCTCAGGGCATGATCCCAAGGTCCTGGGATCGAGTCCCACATCCCACTCCTTGCAGGGAGTCTGCTTCTCCCTCTGCCTGGGTCTCTGCCTCTTCCTCTGTGTCTCTCATAAATAAATAAAATCTTTATAAAAATGCATACAGGTAGAGAAATAGTTATATATACATATATATTTTTATAATTATGTATATACACACATATATACATACATAGGCTAATATATACTCATGTGTGTCCTAACTCTCTGATGAGAGAGCCTAGAAGCAATAATACCCCAGTAATAATGAGCACACCTGACACCCAGATCTTGATTTCTAACATCTTTCTCCAATAAAAGGAACCAGGGCTCCTTGGAGAAATGGAATTCCAGGGCCAGGGTGGGGAAATAAACAAGATAAGCCTGAAGTATCTTATAGTGTCAGAAAGTAAGAAAATGTTCAAGAAGCAAAAATGATGAGAGTATGTCAAAGGGACACAGGAGCTGACATGAAAGAGGTCCCAATGTCCAAAACTAGAACAATTTGAGCAACAAAATAAATGAAGTAGTATTGAATTACAATCCAATATATAAAATAAATATTCATGAGTACATACAAAAGAGATAAATGGTTGAATAAATAGGCAAACCAGAGGAAAGTTACAAATCTCTGAGTAGAAGAGATTCAAATAACTTATGTAGATAATTCCCCCCTCAAAAAGATGGAGCATAACTACCCAAAGTTAAAATCATCAAGTTACAAGACATGTTGATAGCATATGCCTTTGGTATAATATGAATTGAAGAGCAAATCATGTTTGAGGTTTTCCTCCCCCAAATACATGGCTTCAGTCTAACTATGAAAAAAAATCAGACAAACCCAAGTTGAGAGACGTTCTACAAAATAACAGACTCTTCAAAATGCCAAAGTCATCAAAAACAAGAAAAGCCAGAAAAACCATCATAGACCTGAGAAGACATGTGACTAAATGTTGATTGTGTGGAATCAGGAGTGGGATCAGGAGTGGGGAACAGAAAAAGAACACTAGGAAAAAAATAACGAAATTGAATAAAGTATGGAGTTCAGTTAATAAAACATATCAATGCTGATTCTTTTTTTGTGACAAATGCACCAAATGTACAATGTTAACAATGGGGGAACATGAATTGGAAACTTTGGAAACTCTCTGTACCTTTACAACCTGTCTATAAATATGAAAGTATTCTAAAATAAATATGTATTTAAGAAAAAAGAAAATTACCTTGTAGTGCATGATAATGTTCTGTTCTAATAAAGCTCCACATGTGTTTGCTTTGATCATTCTGCTACTGCCTCTTTTCTGACATTGGCAGAGTCTGTTGCCATTATTTTTCAACTGTGCTACATCTGGATGAATCCCACAGTTCCTCTCTCTTTCCATTCACGAGGAGGACCCCTGTGTCTTAGATGGTCCAGATCTCATTATCTCCTATTCAGACCCTCAGCTTCCACAGCTATCATCTCTCGCCCTCTTTCTTCCCCTTTTCCATCCTTTTTTTTTTTAAGATTTTATTTATTTATTCAGAGAGAGAGAGAGAGAGGCAGAGACACATGCAGGGGGAGCCCAACACGGGACTCGATCCCAGGTCTCCAGGATTACGCCCCGGGCTGCAGGCAGCATCAAACCACTGAGCCATGGGGGCTGCCCCCCCCTTCCATTCTTGATCTAAATATTAAAGCTACCTTCTTTCACATTCGGTATACCAGATACTTGCATATATTGTTTCTAATCCTCTAATTTAGAGATGAAGAAACTGAGTCCCAGAATGTTTCAATAACTTGCCAAAGGCTAGGTGGCTTATAAGTGTAGATATCTGACCAAATTGAAAAGCTACTATTTGTCTCCCTTCGCACAGGTCCCCTGCCAGCGATACGCTGCTGTCTCTTACTTAAAGGCTTCTAGATTCACTTGCTTCAAGCATGTAATGTAAAATGATAAAGAATTGTACTACCTGACTTTTAAAAGGAACCTGATCATTATTGGGAGTGAGGTTGTGTATGGGAGAGGGGAGTGGGTGGAGAGAGGCAAGTAATCAAATCCTATCTAAAGGCAACCTTGAGAAAATGCAACCATAATAAAGAAAATTGCTCCCTCCTGGTGATCAAATGGGACAAGGAAAGAGTAAGCCCGGCATTTCTGGTCCTCTTCCTCTCCCACATAGAGCATTGTTTATGCTCTGCTCACTGAGTAAACCCTATAGGCCCTGCAGGTGCCTGCCACCAGTGGTCCTACTAAAAGAAGGAACAAGGCAAGCTCTTTATAAGAGTCCTCCATTTGCAGGCTGTACCAATTGGGGAGGGGCCGCGGGGGGAACATGCCTCCTAACTTTATCCAAGCTCACCTGGTGAAAATCATAAGAAACCCAAATGTTAAATGAGAACTCATTCAGATGAAGCTTTAAATTGATGCATTTAAAGAGATTGAATAAACTCTTTATATTACAATCTGGCAAGAGCTTTTAATATTAACTACTACATATTTTATAGACTGTATTTGTTGCCAAACACTAAAACAAACATTAAGATGCTTTTGCCTAAACTGGTACTATGAATGCTTCCAAAACAGTGGTATAAAAAGCCACATAAAACACACCATAATCATGGAAATCATCTGCATTAAACTCACATTTGCCATAAAAGTGGCAGTTATTTTTCATCTACAAACAATTATATCTCAATTACTTACTCTGTTAGGGAACATTTCATCAAAAACTCTCATTTAATTGATGTAAGGATGTATTTTGTTTGGGGAGAAACATAATCTCTAATTTGGATTAATTAAAGGAACAGACATTCTAAATTAATGAAAGGTTGATGTCTACTGAAAAATATACAGCTCTACTAATTTCATATACAACTAGTAACACAAAGTAAGCCACAAAACCTACAGAGAATTAGTCTTTAAAGCCAGAAAACCTACAGAGAATTAGTCTTTAATGAGTAGCGAAAAATACTCAATGCTGAATCGCTTGAAAAAGTTTGTTATGTAAGAAGCTTAAATGTGCAGTCTGTTATCCTGTATACATTCTGAATTTGTTCAGCAGTACTTATTTTTTTAACTATACCATTGTAATAGGCACATCTAAATCATTACATTCAGAACTAATGCAGTTCAAACAAATGAGCTTTTTCTTTTTGTAGGAAGGGTATAACTTAATTAATTGGGATATATCAACAATATTAAATTATATGCAAAAGATCTATAGACATAAAAAGTCAGTAGCAGTCAAAATATAAGAAAGGATTGAGGTTGACTACCACTGAACTTTTTAAGTCTCCAAAAGGGTTAAAAAAAAAATCAGCGAGAACAAAATTTCAGTGTAAGAGTTTATGTTTTATATTCTAGGAATTAAAAAAAAATAAAAAGAATCATTTCAAATGCATTTGGTTGCAATGGAATGATTTTTCAGATACTCATTTGTTTTCATATCCAGCCCTGTTATCATCCTAGTATATCACTACTTATAATCAGCAGGAAGGAATGGAAGACATTTTCCTTAGTGTGACACATCTTGGAGGATAGTTTGTAAGAGGATTTCAGGAGATGAGAATGGCTTTTATCCTTTGCACTTTAAGCCCACCAAGGACTAACCTGTCACTACACAGGCCAAGACAGCCAAGCGATTTCCCCAGGAATGAATGGTGTGGGTAAAGCCATGGTGACAGCTGAATGTGACTCTCTTTACTACAAGTCAAAAACTGAAGAAGAAGAAGGAGGAGGAGGAGGAGGAGGAGGAGGAGGAGGAGGAGGAGGAGGAGGAGAAGGAACACAGTTTTATTAAAGCAATGGCATGTTTTTTGCGCTGTGACATATAAAATAAGAAAACCACTATTAATGTAAAGATTTTATAGTGAAAATGTAATATGGAAAGGGCAATACCTTATCCTTTTAGAATAAAACAGAGCTTATTTTGAGACCTCTTGTAATACAGAAGAGATAATTTCCTCTGCAATCCCAAACTAACTCTATTGGCTTTACTTGTATTAGGAAATGGGGGGGGGGGGTTTGAGGGAAAGCCCATGTAAAACGAAAGATAACAATGTATCATTCCCCCAGGTCTCAGAATGTTATGACACCAGTCCCTGCAAGCTGACTTTACATAGATCTTGGTCTTTCTAGTGTTCTGTAAGGTTGTCTTACAGAAACTAGTGGTTCTCACCCCTGACACTGCAGTGTAGCATGTAAGAAATACCACTGAGTAATAAAAATCAGTGATGTGGGCATTAACAATCTGGGTCTCTACAACAAAATCTGTCCTGACATAATAACCAGGTCTGTGGTTACATCACCCAATGGTACCTTACATGCTGTATCACAATACACAGTTAGCTAACATAATAAGGTCACAGCAACAGTAAGAACATGCATGTTGGGGCAGCCCTGGTGGCGCAGCAGTTTAGTGCTGCCTGCAGCCTGGGGTGTGATCCTGGGGACCTGGGATCGAGTCCCATGTCGGGCTCCCTGCATGGAGCCTGCTTCTCCCTCTGCCTGTGTCTCTGCCTCTCTCTCTCTGTGTGTGTGTGTTTCTCATGAATAAATAAATAAAAAATCTTTAAAAAAAAAAAAGAACATGCATGTTATACAATGACAACTGTTAAGAACCAATGTCTTCAACAGTCATTCTGTAAATATTTATTTAGCTCTATGTTGTACTATCTTTAACATTTCTAGAATTTACCCAATTAGTAAAGGTATTAGCAATTTGGCTATACTATTTATTCTCCTCTAAGCACCAGATTAAGAATATAATAAAATATTGGTCTGAAGACAATTAGCCAATTAATATAAAATTATTTTTATGTATGAAACAGCAAATATTTGATACAACTTTTAGCCACATTAACACTTCTTTCTGAGACTTGAAACATGGAAGCAAGATGCACTCTTTGAGAAATCCTTGGTCCTCTGGAATTATCAGTCAAAAAAAGAGGATGGAAATTCCACTAAAAGCCTAGAAATTCACTTAACCTAACTGGATTTATAATAGGAGAAAAGCATATCACATTTTTAAATGTCTAATACATGGACTCTACTGGCTTATTACAGTAAGAATTTGATTCTGATCAGGGTGATTTAGTATGTTATAACTCATTTAATATCATTTTTCCTAGGTGTAGTTTTATTTTTATTAATCTATTCATTATAACCCCTGTTTTCCAGTAACACAGAAATGATTGAAATTGCCAAGATAATCTCCAATACTGCATTTATTTTTATCAACAATCTCTTTAATGTGAAATATGCATGTAGGTTGGTCCCTAGGAATAAAATAGTAATAATACTGGAGCTGGCTATTATTTATTGAGCATCCTTAAAACTACTTTACATATATCATCTTATTTAAACCCCATGACTCTAATGGAGAACATTATCATCCCACCTTATAGATGAAGAAATGAGGTTCATAAAAATTTTAAAAACTTGTCTGAGTTAATAATGCTAAAAGTGGCAACCTGGAATAAGAGCTTAGGAAGTTTGATTCAAGAGCACACATTCCAAAGCACACAATTAACAAGTATGCAATATTGCCTCCTGAAATAGATGGTTTGCCTTTGGCTGACAAAATGTACATATGTCAAAATTTTCAAGTACATCTGCTTTTAAGAAAATGATAACTAGGAAAGTCAATCTCTTTATTTAACAAAGTCAACCTCAAAATGTAAAATTTCATATCATGACAGGCAGAGAGGGGGAGATGTGAGTGGTCAAGCTGTGTTTATCCTACCCTGAGATAATTCCCATTTTATGAAAAAGTGAAGAGTTAGAAATTCCTGGATGAATATAGAATTTGAAGATTGCCAAGAAAGATGCTACCAGTATGAGAATTTAGATTTTCAGAAATGGGGTACAACTTGTCAAGGTTATGCCAGGAGAAAACTCTGGCAGGGTAACTCAGGGTACCCTGGAAGACTGATACAGGGAGACAAGAAGATGCCTCTGGAAAAAGACCAGGATGATTAAATGGCCTTTTTGGGTCCCAGTTCCTCTAACTTTCTACCTTGCACATTAGCAAACGTAATCCCCCTGCACTTTCAGCCTGCCTTACCCCTGAAAATAGATTTCCAACAGCACATAAGGAATATTGTTGAGCTTCTGTCTGTGTTAAGATTGGTGCTGTGTTCTTCAAGTCTAAACATACATAAAGAGGGGTGCCTGGGTGGCTCAGCTGGTTTAAGTGACCAGCTCTTGATTTTGACTCAGGTCATGATCTCAGGGTTATAGGATCAAGCCCTGCATTTGGCTCCACACTGAGCACAGAGCCTGCTTAATGAGCATTAGGTGTTGTATGTAAGTGATCAATCACTGAATCCAATCCAGAAACCAATATTGCATACTATGTTAACTAAAATTTAAAAAAAAAGAATTATCTCTCTCCCTCTCCTTTTGCCCTTCCTCCTCTCTAAAAATAAATAAACAAACAGGCATAAAGAGATAATGCAGGGGGTTTACCTGTTATTATTTTAATAGGAACATTAGCCATTATCAACTTAGGATGGTGAGAGTGATGCTGCCTTGGCCAAAGTAAGAGTAGGAATGGAGTGGAAATATAGGAGGGTTAGAAGTCCTACCTATTTTGCCTCTCTCTTAATACCTAAGGCTTGGAGTTCTGAAAATTACAGGATTAAAAACAGTTGTAGAGAAGAGAGATGGAGTGTAGACGTTATCACTGGGATTCAAGTATCAGTCTGGCCATGTGATTTGGTGCCAGACCCCTAGCTCTCTATCTGAATTTCTCCATCTATAAACCCTAGAGGATAATTGTTCAATATTGTCTGAGTGACTTTAAGTGGCTCAGCCATCCTCAGTGTCAGAAAGCTACAAAATAAGAATGAGTCACATGTATTTCCAGTCCCAGGCTTCCTTCGCCCATAGCAATGACTACCACTTAGGCCAGTGGTTCTCAACCAGGGGCAATTCTGCTTCCTAAAGAACATGTGGCAATCCCTGGAGACCCTTTGGTCACAACTGAGGACAGTGTCCCAGACAGGTAGAGGCGTTGGATGGTGTTAAACATCCCACAGTACACAGGACACCTCTTATAACAAAGAACAATCTAGTCCAATGTGTCTCTGTTGCCAAGGTTGAGAAATTCTGAGTTGGACCAAGTGAGACCAAATGGATACAGGGAATCTTATCTATTTGTATTGACTGACAGTCTTAGTGGAAGATACAACAGATACCTTATATCTGGTATCATCTGAACTTTCAGTTTTTATTTCTTCACCCAAGATCTACTCTCCTAGATCTTACTCTTGGTCTATTCCATAAACTCATTTCAAATCCTTTCTCAGATATTCCCCCACCATGAAGCTAGTTAGGCATATGTAGTTCCACTTCTCCTGTTTCTACATTCACCCATGGCTTTTTTAGTGTGCCATCAGCAACAGAACTCACACTCTATAACCATGGTTACCAGGCACAGAGGATATGCACTATGATGTGATATTCCTTGCTACCTTTGCTTCAGTTGGTCCCAGCTTTACATGATCCCTTAGCCTATTGCACTTAAAAAGTATCCTGGATGGAAGCTGCCTCCTTTGCCCTATTTGCTGACCAGGAAAAATTCAACCCAGTACTTTAAATGTTCCAAATATTTGTCTAGAAAATCACAAACACACTCTATAGCGGCTTCCTTTTTCAAAACTGATTGCAATTTAAAGAAAATTGATTACAATTTACAAAACTACATAATATAGGGCAGCCTGGTTGGCTCAGCGGTTCAGCGCCGCCTTCAGCCCAGGGTGTGATCCTGGAGACCCGGGATCAAGTCCCACGTTAGACTCCCCGTGTGGAGCCTGCTTCTCCCTCTGCCTGTGTCTCTGCCTCTCTCTCTCTCTGTCTCTCTCTCTCTGTGTGTGTGTGTGTGTGTGTGTCTCTCCTGAATAAATAAGTAAATAAGTAAATAAATAAATAAATAAATAAATAAATAAATAAATAAATAAATAACTACATAAGTATATCTCCGCATATATTGCTGTTATTCTTATTCCAGCCCCCATATTTCCTTCTCCATTTTGTAATATCTTATCAATAATATATATATATATGTGTGTGTGTGTGTGTGTGTGTTTCACACAATTGTAGTTGACATTCAATAAGAAGCTCTCTAAAACTGTTTTGCAAATACTTGGAAGACACACACATTTCTGTTATGGTTGCTATAAATACAACTACTCTGGCTCTAGCAAAGCCCAAATTGCCATAGATTCCTTCACCTGGGTCTCTAACATTAAGAAGTCACTAGTCCAAATGGACTTTAAAAATCACTGTTCAGGGATCCCTGGGTGGCGCAGCGGTTTAGCGCCTGCCTTTGGCCCAGGGCGTGATCCTGGAGACCCGGATCGAATCCCATGTCAGGCTCCCGGTGCATGGAGCCTGCTTCTCTCTCTGCCTCTCTCTGTGACTATCATAAATAAATAAAAATTTAAAAAATTTAAAAAAAATCACTGTTCATCCATACCTGTGTGAATTTATTCTTGTTCCTGAATATCCTGACTCTATCAGACTCTAAGCTATCTTTTGAAATTAGCTTATAGCATTATGTCCCACTCAGTATCCCTATCAGTGCACTTTGTGGACCCTATTAATAGTTTCTCTTACCTCACAGAACCCCGGGGTTTCTGGTTCTGGTATTTGGGTTCCATCCATTAGCAGTACATGTGAAAATGTGAGACTTTGCAAAGGCAAATCTGGCAGCATGCAAGCACTGCCTGGAGAATCAAAGTGTCGGGCTGTGTCAGAAGGAAGTTCTCTTAAGGTGGGTATCTTTCCTGTGGTATATAAAAGGGACTTCAACTGTGGAGTCAACACAGGATGGGTAGGAGGCCCAGATCTTCCTCTTCCTTACTCAAACCAGTAAGCCCTTAATATTTTGTGGTAGAATAAGAATTGTGGCTGCCCTACAATGTTAAAAGAGACACTGAATGCAGACAGCCTCACCAAGATCAGCTATTTAAATACTGGTTCCCACTTCTTTCCTTAGTAGGGAAGTGGTAAAAAATAAATGAATTTGTTGGTATGAGAATTTCTGGCACAGAACAGGTGCTAAGAAGATATTTTCTTCTTATATGAATTTTTCATTCTTAAAAATAATAAATTCTCCACATTTAAAATTACTTTGATCCTTTCTCAGTTTAATGAAAGAAGTTAGCAATAAGTCAACTGCAGTTATATTTACATTTTAAAACCCAACTCTCATACCATCTCTCTTTCTCTCTCTCTCTCTCTCTCTCTCTCTCTCTCTCACACACACACACACACACGCACGCACACACACACACATACACACCCCACACACGCATACACACCCCCACACACAATGGGGGAAGAAAATCTTTTGAAAAAAAATCAAGAACATATCTGGCTTTCTTTCACATGCTCATATCTTCTGCCAGAATGAGAGCTATGTGACTATATACTAAATAAAAGAAAAGATTATGAAGAACATTCTGAAGCAAGAACATATTTCCCACATAGGATGGCCTTCACTCACTCATTCATTCATTCATTCATTCATTCAGGAAGCCCTTTTTGAGTATTCATTCCATATTAAGGACAGCATTAGACACCAAAGTCACAATGACAAAGGAGATACTGCCCTTGCCTCAAGGAGCCTGCAGTCTAGCTGTGAGTGGGGTGTGCAGTAGAAAGTGGATAGGACAAAGAAAAGGCTGGAGAATGGATAAAAAGATAAATACATATAAAGGCCAGGATGCATGGTAGTTCCAGTGAATTACAAAGCAAGGAGTCTTCCTGGACCTGCAAAGAAAGGAATAAGAAGAAGAGAAGGGAGCAAACTTCAGAGAGGAGGTAAATTCCTGTGAAGTGAATCCAAAATAATGAGCACTATCAACCAGGGAAGCAAAAAGGAGGGACATAGGGTTCTTATAGGAGAAAACAGGCTTAGAGGCTTAAAACAGCAAGGGACCTGGGCAACAGCAACTGACAGTTCCTTTGTGTGGTTGGGCACATGAAAATAGGAGCCAGGAAATCTGAGCTATCAGCTTGAATTTTGTAGCAACTTGTCTGGGGTCGAGTGTGAGTCCAACCTCTTTCAGTTTGAAAGCCTGAGAAAATTGATATACTTACCTATAAAATAACAACTCCTTTTTCTAATAAGCCTTTCTGGAATTAGAGATATCCCATAAAAGCACCTAGAATTGTATGTATTGTATGTGTGGGCATTTAGCAATGGTAATGAAGAGACAATGACAATGATGGTGATACTGTTCGTTTTCACATGGATGCTTTTACAGCATTCCACCATCTGGAATGTCCTCTTCCCCAAATTCTTTGCCAAGATCATGACTGCTTGCCCATCAAACCTCAGTTCAAACCTCACTCCTTTCAACAAGTTGGAGTAAGATGCGCCTTCTCTGACCTACCAGAGCACATTCACACACTATTTTTATCAATGACTTTGTGTTCCATGTCCTCTTCCTTTATCCCAGGCAAAGGGAGAGGAGAAAAGAAGCAACACTATATGCTTCTTAAAGATTGGCTCTGTTTCTTATGCCTTTTGGTATCTCCATCAGTGGCACATAACACTTTTTTGTGTATTCAATAAGTATTTGTTGAAATAACATATTGTTGGGAATAGAATTAGAAACCAGAACACAGAATGGTTCTCATAAAATAAAACACTGAACATATCAGGATTCTGATAGGAAATCTAAGGATTACAGGCCTCCAGGGAGGAAGAATTCCTCATCCTCCTACAGCTTAGAGACTTTGAGAGCAGCCCTATCCACATAATACAAAATAATTACCACCTCTGGCTATGAGCCTCTGCAGCACTGACATAGGAGTGACCTCACCTAGATGAGCAGAGTGCATCGGAAAAGGCGAGTTGAAACCAGAAAGATGCTATGAGAAGCGACAGGAAAAAAAAAAAAAAAAAGTACCCAGAAAATGGGAACATCAAGCGAAGAGACCGCATCTGGGAAAGAGCTTTGTTTGTCTCAAAGTCAGAAAGGAGACCACACTGGTTGGAGAACAGTCATGGGGTGGACCCGGAGAGGAGACAATGGGACAGGATATGGTCAGAGGAAAGAACAATGCTAGATAATGCAGGGTTGTCAGGGTAAGGTAAAGGCTCTGGAGCTTTTCTAAAAGAAATGTTAAGGTTTAAACCAGGTATACTAAGTGATTAGAGTAAAATTTATTTTATTTTTTATAAAGATTTATTTATTTATTCATGAGAGACACACACACACAGAGAGAGAGAGAGAGAGAGAGAGAGGCAGAGACACAGGCAGAGGGAGAAGCAGGCTCCATGCAGGGAGCCTGACATGGGACTCGATCCCAGGTCTCCAGGATCACACCCTGGGCTGAAGGTGGCACCAAACTGCTGAGCCACCCAGGCTGCCCATGAGCCACCCAGGCTGCCCCATTGGAGTAAAATTTAAAATCACCATTTATTTGGCTGTTGAGTGGAGAATTAATCGTGATAAGCATGCTGAAAGCCAGGAGCCACCAAAGTTGTCGCCATAATTCAGGGAAGTGTGCAAGGAGTTTGGGTGACAGTGATGGAGGTGGACCTGAAGGTTAGACTAAAGATACATTTAGGAGGTAGAACAGGCAGGACATTCTGATGGGACCGGCTGATGACGAGAAAAAAGACACATCTTAACAGAAACCAAACTCTGGCTTGAGTCTTTGAAAAGAAGATACTGGTATCATATAATGAAAGGAGTCAAGACTGGGGTAGGCAACCAGGATCAGAAGTCTTGATGGGAACATAGGATATTTATAGTGTCTATTAGACATTTAAGTGAGAATACTTAGTACAGAGTAGCATCTAAGAATAGAGGGCAGGGAGAAGTCTGGGTGGGAGAGGTGGTCTATTAGTATTCAGCATCCGGTAATGAAATCCATAGTATTCACCAGCACCATTCAGCCAGAAGTTACAAACTGATGTCCTGACGCCCCCCTAAACATATTCTTGGTGTGATTCCATATCTCCTATCATCTCCTCATAAACATCTGTCCAAGGTATTTCTTTGGGAAGGGGAGTGGGCTCTGTTCTGGTATGCCTTTAGGTGATACATGCCCTCTCCAGTTACCAAAATTTCAATTTGCATCTAACTGCAATATCTATGTTACCTCTTAATCTTGGAGGCATTCAGTGTTTAAATGCTCCTGAGGACTTCGGAGTTCTAAGTCCCTAGAAGTACAGAGAAGAGGTCACTATGAAAGGCACTGAACAACCTTAATTATTTGATCATTTGAAGAACACCACCATAATTTCCCCCTCATCATCCCCCAAAAGAAAAGAGCCCAAAGATATGTAAAACAAGCAAGCAAGCAAACAAACAAACAAAAAAGCCAAGCAGTGGATTTTTGTATGATAATACAAAGCAAAACTGATTGAACACGGAGGCATCTGGTATCAAAGGAGAAAAGGCTACCTGAATAAGATAATATTGTGATCCTCTCTTCTGGTCCTTTTGTTCTAAAGTCATAGAAGAGGTCTTTGCTGTGAGGTGGTCAGAGACAATATTGTATTTGAGCTTATTACATCATTGTTGAAACAATGGTCCACCATGGCATCGCCCGTCTTTCACAGTGTGGCATATATTATATGTCCATCAAATTCTAAAATCATTCTTGCTGATCACAGTGGTACATACTTTTGGTTCCCTCTGTCCAGACCATACAACCTTCTGGATTGCTTCTAACATAACCCCACTTTTATTTGGATAGCTCCCTCCCTGCTTTTTTTACTTAACCAGGTACACATGTATCTTCAAGTATATTGAATAGAAAAATTGGTGTGAGATTTAATTCCAGGGACAAGAATTGAGGAAAACTCTGTGTGGAACTCTTTCTTAAAATGAGACTCAAGAGGTCACCTGGGTGGCTTAGTCAGTTGCCTTCTACTCAGGTCATGAGTCCAGGGTCCTGGATCGAGTCCCACATGGGGGTCCCCACTCAGCAGGGAGTTTGCTTCTCCCTCTGTCCCTTCCCCTTGCTCATGCTCTTTCTCATTTTCTCTCAAATAAAATCTTTTAAAAAAGAAACTCAAAAAAGAAAGTTCTCTTTGTCCACAGAGCACTTTCAGTTGTCATGTCTGCAGAAATTAGACATTTCTAATTCCAATTATGGAATTAGAGCAGCCATGTAATGTCTATGACAGAAGCTAAGCTTAGAAAGACAAAGCAGAATGGTGCAAATTGCCTGTGTCCTAGGTCGTGCTATTCAGGCACTGAGTTTTTTGACCCTTAAAGTGCTATTTTCATTTTGTGAAATTATCTTTTCTGATTTCATTACCCGATTCATTTAGAATTTTCTGTTGTTTTGTGAGGAGTGTGCGTGTGTGTTGTTATTGTTTAAAAGAATGCACTTCACCTGCTTTCTCTTTTTAAAGTTTTTGTTTTTTTTGTTTTTTTTTTGGTTTTTGTTTTGTTTTGTTTTGTTAGTAATCTGTATACCCAATGTGGTGCATGAACATATGACTACAAAAGTAAGAGTCAAACACCCTTCTGACTGAATCAGGCAGGCGCCCCTATTTTCTCTTTTTAATCCTCACCTTTCTAGTCTGCAAAATAAAAATCTGGCATAAAGTATCTCTAAGAAACATTTAAATTTTACGGTTGTAGAACTGCTGCACATCAAGTGCACTTTAATATTTTCTATCTCCTCTAAAAATGCTATAAATTACTGAGGAAGACCCCTAGGAAATAATCCCTCAAAAAACCCAAGATATCTGCATCAAAACCAATACATGGCTTATGTAATTAGGAGACTAAGAAAGGGATAACTTCCTCACCTCTGCATCTGAAATTTCCAGGCATAATTTATGCTTAAATCTAATGCCACTAAAAGAGGTCAGTCATGTGGCATTGGTATTGCTCAAAAGACCATTAATAATCAATATGCCAGAAAAATGGTTATCCAAATATTAAAGAGGAAAATTTTGGTACAGCCCAATGATTGTCATTAGTCAAAAAAGATTCTTTTGGATTACAAATGTACCACTAAATTAAAGTCTTTAAAGACCAGTTATTATTAGCATTCATGAAAGTGGGTGGTATAAAATCAAGCTGCTGAAAAACCTTTTGTTCTTATTAAGATATACCTTCAGTAACACCTGTCTGGCTAATAATATCTGAGACAGTACTTGGATCATCCTCAAAGATGGACCAGGAACACGTTACCATTTTCACTTTCTACCTAAAGACACAAACCTTAGGAGTGCTTCCCAAGGTCACAGAACTGGGTCCCAAATTTAGATCTTGTCTTTATACTACTTGATTTTAAGCTCTTCCCTCAGGGTACAGTCAAATTCTGAAAGATAACAGAAGGTCCAGGCCCCTACATGTATTTGCAGACTCCTTCTTCACCCCTCCAGATCGCTTGTTCTCTGTAACTAGTCATATTCAACTAATAAAGGCTTTCAGGACAGTTACATTGTCTTGTTTCTTATCTTTTGCATATGTTTGCTGTGTCTGAAATATTTTCTTCCTCTCTTTATTAATCTAACCTCTATATAGCATCTGGTTTGGGATTTGTAAATGCTCCCTCCAAACCTTATATTTATCCCTCCTAGAACCCATCACGATATATTGTAATAATATTCATTTGCATCCTGGGCTGTGCTCCCTAAAAACAAGCAACATTGCTCTATTCATATTTGGATCTTCTTTCAGTAAATGTCAAAGGACTGAAACAGTAAAAGAGTTAAGTCCAAGCTTCTTGCCATCATGCCATGCTGTGCTCACTCATTAACCAAAGTCAACGCTGCTTGACTCAATTTTATTTCCTTCTGATGATATATATAAAGGAACAATTTTTACTATAGCTGCCCTTCCTTGGTCAAGAATACCTGCTTTGCATAGTTTCTCTACATTAATTCTTTTATTGACTCAAAAACAATTATTCAAGTAAAGGGTCCATCTATTATACACAATAAATACTTTCATGCTATTTACTTTCCATTAATATAAAGTGGAGTCCATTTTTCTTAGGGCAAAATCCTGGAAATAAGAGTTGTGAGAACTGGTGTTTTTAAATCCAGCAGCAGTGATTCATCCTGGGAATTAAGGTTTCTGATGAGAAAGAGCCTCACTAAAGGGCCAGAGCCAATAGTTCCCCTACAGGGTCCCATCCATTAAAATCAGCATCAACTTGGATCTGCTATCCTAACCCAAGCACCAAAACAGAGGGGCAAAGATTGTCTTTATTTGCATAGAATTTCCTCAGCCCTAAAATAAAAGACACTCATAATGCAAAACCTATTTTTGATTTACAGAAGCCACTCTTCCTCAAGAGGATTAGCATATCTGTTGTCACAAGCCTTGAGGCCCATTTGTCATCTCTTGAAATGTTGTTTACATACTTTAAAGTAAAATGTTCAGTTCAGCTTAGGTCAAGGAGGACTAGTATGTTTCTGAACTCAAAAGTCAGACCGCATCTCTCGGGAAGACAAATGAGTTTATAGCCCTCTCCATTCTTTCACTCAAAAAGTCTTAAGTGAATGGCCGCTATTTACCAGATATTGGACGAGGAACCAGAATTACCAAAAGTAAAAGACAGAGATCCTTTAAGAGTTAGCAGAGAGACTTACATGGAAACAATCATTACAGCTCGGAAAACTATTTGTCATTAAGCAGGCACTGAGAAGATTATGTGAGAACATAGGTAATTAGTTGAGACCCTGACTACTGCCTAAGGGAATTAGAGAAAAGTCTGTTTGAGATTTGAAGTAAAAATAGGAGTTTATTAAAAGGACAATTGAGTGAAAGGATAGACCAAGCAAAGGAAACAATGAGTCCAGAGACAGTAGGGAGGCTATATCCATAGTATTATATAATTTCTCCTCAATTCAGTGATCCATGCAGCTACCCGAGGTATCTCCCATTCTTGTAGTTAAGCATGGGGATGGTAACTGCATTTTTTATTGAATTAATCAGTCCTTTAGATAGCATTTAAACTCAATATTCCTCTTCCCCTACCTTCCTGGTACAGATCCATGATGAGATCTTGCAGATGTTACTACAATATTAGAAGATACTTTGCAGCTCCCTGGTGACTTCAAAATGAGTTTTTATCATCATTATAGTTAATAATAATTGCAAATAAAATTCTTAGCTTTTATGTCATAAAAATTGATTCTTGCTATACAGTTCTCTATGAAAATGTCATATCCCTTAAAAATTGCTACTAGAACAAATTATAATACAAAGCACTTACATAGCATTTTTGTTTGGGGAGATAATTTAAGTTTATTGCCCTTCTGTTAGTGGGAAGAAAAGCCTGAACAGGGTTAATTGTCTTCCCCAAAGCCACGTGATCTGTTGTGGTACACAGAGAGTGAGAATTCAAATTAAGGATGACCCTCCAAAGGAAAACTTATCCAATGTGCCCTAAACCCCATTTTCAGGTAGTAGGGTAGGCTGCATGCACTGGATCATTCTTCTCGATCCTAACTGTAAAGAACAAAGAGAAGCATGAGTTCTGTGAAAAATTTCCAAGAGATAAGTAAACTTCCTCTCTTTCAAGGCTTATCATTCAGCTTAAATCTAGTTCTGCTAATGTAACACCATGCTGGGTGTGTCCAGGGAGGTCGGTTTTGAAAATGATTAATTTTGTTTCAGTTGTGGTATGCTACTTCCAATTGTATCCCACCAACCTGGCTCATATCCAAGGGCTAAAGAACATTCATAAATGAAAGAATAAAGGTTACTGTGATATTCCTGCCTACCACTGTTTTGCCAAGTTTCAGAGGAAGCTGGCAAGAAGGGAGAAAATTGTCCAACATACTCTCTTCTTAGTGTGACTATCTATCTCCCTAGTTACCAAAAGGTGTTGATTACCAGATGGCCTCAAACCAAGACAGAGAGTAAAACTACAGAAAGCCAAATAAAATGTCCATACATTTTTTTTAAAGAAATTTGCTGTGAATTTAAGAGACAGAGTAAGGTTTCCAACCAGATTACCAATTAAACAAGATCTGAAAAATTTATTTAGCTCACTTTAGAGCTGATAGACATTACCAGTCACTTCATAATCAACAAATATATATTTAAAGTCTACTGTATGAAGGGTTTGCATTAAGAAAGCCCTGTGAGGTATAA
Source organism: Nyctereutes procyonoides (assembly GCF_905146905.1). Lineage (NCBI taxonomy): Eukaryota > Metazoa > Chordata > Mammalia > Carnivora > Canidae > Nyctereutes > Nyctereutes procyonoides. Next base: position 4,117,833 of record NW_026575030.1, on the reverse strand, counting down.
AAGAGCCTGAAGAGATCTCAGCTCCAATAGAATTCACATTATGAAATGATCCCAAGGATCTTCTGAAGTTGTTCAGACTCCATCCGTGATACTCAAACAGACAATTCTTCTTGTGTACTATAGTGGGCTATAGTACAAGTTTGTCCTATTTTTTAATTCCTTAGCTTAGGGTTTCTAAGGCTTTAATGTTCATTAAATCACTCAAGGGCTTGTCGAAACACAAATCGCTGGTTCCCACTCCCAGAGTTTCTATTAGATTGGCTCTGAGTAGGGCCCAAGAATTTGCATTTCTAACAAGTTCACGGGAGGTGGGGGGGGGGCCGATGCTCCTGGCCTAAGTACCATATATTAGAACTCAATTTTATTCATTCCATGCTATATTTGTAAAATCATGTATTTTCAGTGAAAATTAGTGATTTGTCATCAAGAACATCTTTCCTATCTACCTGACCAAAACATGAGTTTTTAGAAAATTATTCACACCTATTTTCTAAGAAGTGAAAGAGTAATACTAAAAATTTTCTAAAACAGTTCAAATTTGCCTAAAAACGCATTCTGCTACAATACTTCTTCAAAGTGAAAGTTACCATTCAAACAATTTAAATGTCAAATAAAAAAGAAGCTTTATATTTTATTAAGAAAAAAAGTGAATAAAACAGAAAACTAGCCAATATTTATAACATTGTTGTCACTCTTTCCTTTAAAAAAAAAATACATTTAATGCTTCCCTTAAAAACAGCGGGATGTATAGTCATTTGAAATAAAACTATCTTATAATCTTGTAAATTGTAAATATTTGGCATAAACACAAACTGTAAATGACTATAAATTAGTCATCAGCAGAATTTCTAACTTAGGTCCTATTCTTGTTTATCACAGGCTGGGATTTTTGCCTTAAGCTTATGAGGAAGCTGTGTCAGAATAATTAAAGAGATAAAGACCATTCCTGAGAGAGAAAAAATTCTCCCACACACAATATCCTTCATTCTAATTTTTTGTAAGTCTTTTCTTTTGGCTTCAAATATCACCACTTAAGAGAATGGCCCATTCTCCTAATGCTGAAGAAAAATCTGTACCTTGCCAAATGGAACTGTAGGGTTCACTGAATACCGATGATAACTCTTTCTTTAGTGTGTCTGAGTCTGTGTTGAGATCATAATGTAATAAAGTTTCTTTCTTTTTTGTTTTCCGTATGACTAAAGTCCTTAGGATGAAGACCAAGAAGTCTCTACAATATGTTTCTATAGTGTAGTTGTCTTAATCTTTGCTTTTAGAATTTTGTATAATAGTGAAATTGAGGGGGTACGTTTTGCATACTATAATGACATAAGAGGCGGAGTTTTTTATTATACATGCTCTGTATTTCTAATTTTTTGTGGATATAATTATGGAATATTCTTTAAACTAAATGCAACACCATGTGAAATCAGATGTGGTGCCCTCCTTTAAACCGGGAGTGTGGAATTACCAGCCAGTAAAAATTGGTGCTGATACATTTCCAAGCCAGTAACACCACACCAACTCATCACATTGTCACACTCCAAAATGCTAATTGCTAAAGGCAGAAATCATTTTCTAATAGCCATGTCCTCAAGCCTACAGATTTAATAAAATAAAATATACATGTGAGGAGATTTTCATTCTCATGTTCTCATTACTCCCCAATTTTATCTCTTGTTCCATACACAACAATTTTGGATAGGGCTGTGGATTAGAGGTAGCAAAGGGAAGATGTTTGTATTTGCATAACACTTCAGTTTTACAATATAAAAGGCAGTCAAAATTGTAATGAAAAGTATTTGTTCATAGAGGTTCTACTTTGAAGACAATGAAAATCCTAAATACACCCTCAAATATGTTTTGTAAAAAGTTGTAGCTTCTCCTCCAGGAGTATATACTTCTGGGTTATTTTTTATACAGAACACAGGGAACCTGAGTAGGAAGGTAGTGATAGAATAAGCCAGGCAGGTCTTAAAAAGGAGGAAGGGAAAGAGACCGACTGAAAGGGTCACTAGACAGGAAAGGAAAGAAATATCGTATAGTGTATTTTGGAATTTCCATTATAAAATAAAATACATATGATTCCTGATCCAGGAATCACCAATCTTAAGGATTCACACATAAATTCCAACTTCAAAGAAAGGATGGACGATTTTATGACATACATGGGTGCTAGATTTCTATTAAAATATGAAAGAAGAAAAAAAGTCTCACTTTTTAAGGCAAAGTTCCAAATTTGCAATTCCATCAGTATAAAAGTAAACCAAGTTCAGAGATTTGACTGAAGATTTAATTTTCCTTCAGTTCAGCCAAGAGAAGCTAAGATAGGGAAGAAAAAGCCAAGTTTGTTGCCCAAAGTGGGGACAATTTTTCAGAAATGAAGTTTATAATAAGCCAAGATTAGATCTGTATTTAGCATTCCCAGATTGTCCCTAAAACTTTCCATTACAGATCTCGGAGTAAAAGATCCTTTTTTTAGAGTGCTGCTACCTTGATGGTAAGATTTGTAATCATTTCAAGAAAACCTTCACTGCTTTTCAAGCTCAGAAATAGGAGAGGGCTTTAGGAGTGCATTGCATTCAACATTTGGTCCAAAGTGATCTGAAAACATGCCTGACACCTTTACTTGACTTTTTCTGCTCTGATCTCTCTTACCAGTTTTGACTATAGGAACATACCTGTTCAAGTACATCAGGAGAAATATGTCAGGGACTGGTTGAGCTGGAGAATGGCCAGAATGACAAAAACAAATCTCAAGCAACCTGAATAATTTGACCGTTTTATTCCATTATGAGTCCTCCCGACCCCTCCTTCTTCAGCTCTGCCACCAGGCTGACCACAAACAGCCTTCACTGGTAATAGTCGCTAAATTTGACTCAATGCAGATATCATCACTTTTAAACTTTGGGAAGGGAAAAGACACACAAACACACCTGTTCTTTCTCCTCCCACACATTTTGGCCTTTAAAGCTATTTTTAGCCAAAGCAATTCATTTTTTGTTCCTTCCCATTGCGTTCTTTTTAGCAGTAGTTAAACTGTCAAGAGAAGGAACAGCCAGCATTTACTACACTGGTGATAGGGGAAAAATTCCCTAGAGGATGATTACACCAAAGTGTGGGGGGAATGTCCCTAGAGGTTTTAGAATTTTTTAAATGGGGCAATTTACAACTTATTAAGTATTTGGATATTTCTGGAACCCCAAAGTGGGTCACGTATCATTATCTGCAGGCCAATCAGATTCCATAAGGCAGTTTCCTTTAAAGTTTGCAAATAGTAACTTCAAGAGTGAGATGAAATTTAACTCTAAAAAAATCATGCTTGAAAAAAAGATAGATTCCAAAAATCCCAAAACTCTTTTAAGCTCCAATGTCTAATAGCTTTCCAAAAATCTCTCTTCTTAGGGTTTCTCCTTAGGTTGTCACTGCATTTTGTTCATAGGCTAATGCATTACCTAAATATAGATAGCCATTTTTAGTATAAATTCCAAAAGCCATAAATGTTTCATAATTGAGCACATAATTTGAAGTAAGAGAGCTTTTCCACTCATCCTCTTTTACTGTTGCAAATTGGAAAATACTCAAGTAATTACTCCCTTAATAGTTCAATGCTTGCAACTTTATATACTTTATGAACATCACAAGCATCCTTTGCTCCCCAGAGCAATATGGAGGGGGGGAGCACAAAAGAACTTAACTTGTATAATTAACCAAATCATTCATTGCTTTGATTCAAGATTCCTTCATTAAGCCATTAATATAATACATTGCTAAGTGGTGGGTTGTCCAATTTTTATGATGCTTTTCATTTCAATTCAATGGCTGCAGTTAGAATGAAAAAAAAAAAACCAGCATCTGCAAGATCAGCAAGATGATGCAAAACCCTTACACTAGAAACATTTTTTCTGCCTCCACACAGTTTGTCTGAAGGCAGTCAATGCCAGAGCACCAATAAGGGAAGTGATTGTAAGTCCCAGAAAGTAGAATTCATTTGTCCTTACCCAATAAATAAAAGGGCAAATAAAACACTTGATTCCTATGACCTGAAACATTTAAACAGAAAGCCACTGGTTATTTCATGGTTTTCTAAACATACTCCAAGATAGACAGCCAGTTTGTAATTATATTCCACTTTAGGCTACACCACATATTTCCCACCCGAGTTTATGTATCACAATGTGGAATGTCATATATGTACCATTTAGTCATTGTTCAGTGATGTTATATTTACATAAATGACATATATGAGAATCTGACATGCAGAGAAAAACTTATATCCTAAAGCACAGCATTTTATTTCTAAACTTGGACACAGTGCAAAAAATTCAATGCTGAGAAAGATGTTGCTTTTGCTATTAGAGATGGTGTAAATGATCTGAATTTGAGTTCTTTATGACTTCAGTTAACTTTATGTGTTTATATATGATGAAAGTCTAATTATGTATCTTTTGATACACCCTGGATACTTCACTGCTTTTAAAAATAGTTGCAGATAAATGGAGTTCAGTTTACGGTCTATTTATAACTGAATGACTGACAAAGGATAGGTAAGTTCACAAGAAAAAACTTACTACTGAAGATTATATTTTTTAAATTATAGTCTATGCAGTATTTCCAAAGGCCTGAGAAATAAAACAAAAGTAATATAATCATAAAAAGCCAGTCATCTCAAATTTTAGAATCTTACATAAAAGATATGTAACTGTATATGAATTAGAGATTTCAGTAACTAAAAATGATCAATCAGGTTACCAGTTTTTGCCATAAAAGAGTTCCAGAGAAGCCCATCACTTTCCCCCAGGATGTAAAATATCCACACAGATAAACGGCAAGATAAATAAATTCTCCATTGGAAATCTGGTTATTTATAAGTTTCCATGTAGTAAGAACATCAAAATAAGAACAAAGAGGATAGCATAAACATTGCTTAAAACTAAAATGGAACAGTCAGATTTCAAGCTTGGTCCTTTTCTTTTAACCATACCAGACAAGTCTCAAATTTAAAACAAGCACTTGTATTGAAGAGCACCCCCAATCACCTTTCTGATTTTGAGTTACATGATGACATACATAAGAGTATACGTTTGTTTACTCCTTCTATAGACTTTTATACTCCCTCACTATAGTCGCTTTAGTATAACCAGCAGTTAAACACTCACAGTGATGAATATGCTTTTCTTTGGAAAGGATATCAAGTCCCAAATCCATATGAAACTGAAATGCTGTTATCAAATCTGTATTCAATTTAATATTATCTGTTTCCAACGGTTTGCAAATTCTTCACTGGTTTAGTCAAGAAAACTGACATGGAATAAAAACTCTAGAAGCTCAAAGCTCACTAAACTTTCTTCTTGAAATATGCCACTGACAGATTCTCAGTCAAAGAAGTGAAAGTCATCAAGGTAAAAAATTGTTAACTGAAAACTACTCTCTCCAGTCTATACACACATGCAAACAGAACCAAACTCTTTACTCAGGTCCAACCTCTAATTCAAACTCAAAGCAACTAGGTATCTTTACTGTCAGTCTCCTGCCACACCAACATCCATGTGTTCGGCAGATGAATGAAGATACATGTGCAGAGACAGAAGGAAGAAGGAAACCTGGGTCCTACCTTGACTGTTTTGGAGGGTTGACACTTAATGTGATGGGACACGCTGGCTGTTTGGTTCATGTTTCAGGACCCTGGACAGTGCACGAACCCAGGTGGAGTTCCAGGAGGGACTGGAGATCAAGTCTCTTGGACTTGAGCAGGAGCTGCTGCTGTTGCTGTTGCTACTGCTGTTGCTTCTGCTTCTGCTGCCGCTGCTGCTTTCTCACTCCGAAGGCTGAAACGCTGTCAGATTGGAGGGATCTGTATCTCAGCCCTAAATAAAGCATTCATTTGGTTCATCAGTCTCAAAGCTCTTGACAATATGGAATAGAAAGCTACAGACTGTTTCGATTCACTTGTACTGTACCTTTTCAGTACCGAGATGTGACAGCTTCACAGTACAGCCAATGATCTTGGCTCTCATTCTCCTTCCAAAGGGACGAATACCAGAAAACATACAGAGATCAATTGCAGTACCACAGTTTAAAGGGACACTCTCAACCCCCCTGCTTTTAACCAGTTTACACTTTTTTTTTTCAATGCAAAAGAAATCTTTCTCTCTCTCTCTCCCTCTCTGCTGGATTTTTATTTACCATAATCCATTCTCATTCTGATACTAAATTTTGTTTCTTCTTAGGTACTGTTTGCAGTCAAAGCAGCAGTAAATGCTGGAGAAGGACCTGTTGCCTCGTTTAACACTGCAGATTTTTACATAAGTATGGGAAAGGATTTACATTCTCTATGGATATTTAAGAAATTCTGCAGTGACAGCCAGCTAAGATACCGACTCTTCTGTAAGCTGTGAGAAGCCTTATGGTATATAAAAAAGTTTTTAAATATAATAGTTAGCTAGATGTTGCAGCAAAACAAGAAAATCATTTCTTTATATATATATATATTTTTTAAATTTTAACCATCCTTTTCCTTGAGGTCATTCTTTTTTTAAATTCCCTGGGTGAAACTAGTAGTTAGCTCTTGCCAGTCCAACTCTCCACATAGTTATCCCCCTGCCCCAAATGACATTTTATTTTTTTGCAAAACAAATCATAAATGCTTATGAATAGGTTTCTACCAAGTAACCAGTCCCCATTGTCACAATGGCACCAACTAGTATGAATGTATCCTAGTTGGAAATAAGAGATCCGGTAGGCTTGACTTAATGGAGTGTATTATTTTCCAGTATTTATTATAAAGTATTAAATGCAGCCTAAGCTAAGTGTGTTATGTCTCACGTATTTTTGAAGACTAACACTTTTTACTCGTCAGAAATATACCCTGCTGGTGAAATGCCAAGTTTAGAAGAGTGAACTGCATGAAGCTCTCAGGAAGCTTTATGAGTGGGCCAAGAACATTATTGATAAACTGTAGTGTAAGAAGAAATAAACTAATAAGTTTGGTGATATGATTAAATTTATACCATATTCTTTAAAAAAGTATTTCCTGTTCTGAAATAAGGGAGCTAAACATTCCGCACAGTAATCCAAACATTTGAGAATGGCTGGGTTCCCAAGGGTGATAGTTCTGGCAGCACAACAGAGGTAAGAATTAGATAGCAGCAAGATAAGGCATTCTGAAGCTAGAAAGGTTAACAGCAGGAGTACTAGAGTAATCAAGGAAATCATGAGCAAAGATATGGAGCCAATAAAATATGGCAAAAGCTATGTCTAGGGATCTGCGGTAGCAGTATTATAACAATAAATTGAGTACAATCAGAGGACTGAGAAATCTTATGATTCAAAGGTTAAGATTATAAATCACAAATGTGGCTGATACTGTGATTTACACTATATTTTTATTGCACAGTGATAATTTAAATAATATAGAAATTGAAGAAAAATATTTGAAATTTTAAAACATTGTATATTTGAAAATTATGAAAATTACATCTCATTTGTGAGATGAAGCTAAATCAGTATTTAGAGAAACTGTATGTACTTAAATGCACATATTAGAAATGCAGAAAGGCATAAAATTAATAATTAATAATCCAAATGTTGAACTCAAGGAGTTATAAAAAGAACGATAAGATAAACTCAAATAAAACAGGGAAGCAAATAATAACAAGAATGAGAAAAAATAATGAAGTAAAAATTAATACAAAGCATATGACCTAGTGAATAAGCCCATGAACATATCAACATATATATAACAGTTTGATATTTCTAAAGAAATAAATATCCTACACTAGTAGAGTTGGCTCATCTCCTCTTTCTTAGATATTACTTGGTAGCAGATATCTGAGGAACCTCCAAACTAAATTATCTGAGCAATGCTAGACGAATGGCAGGGGGCAGGAGCTGTCCAGAGGGACAGGGTGCGAAAAGTTCAGATAGAATTTCTCACCTGCATCATACAGTATAGAAGGAACCACCAGTCCTAGAGCCATTATTCACATGCCTCCCACAAAGAAGGCAAGGGCAGCCAGATTACGACTGTGGTCACATGAGAATTCATTGCTTTTCCAAAATTCTTCAAACCTTCTTTGAAGGAAGAAGATAGTATACAAAAAAAGACACTGGCATTACTATCTATAAGTAAGTGACCAGAATCCAACTAAAATTCTTGCCCAGTGTTGAATTTCACAAATAAAAAGGAGAGAATGCACACTAAGAGAAAAGGATGACTAGTCTGCACTATAAACTCCCTTTACACATCCCACATCTATCATTATATCAAACTCTAAGTCTAAAGAAAATCAATTGTTCAAAACAAAATATATCACCCCAATCTCATTTTTATATTCCTTTTCCTGTTATATTATCATTTCATGAATCAAGAAAATTAAAACCATAGTAATTTTAAAACATTTCTATTTCAAGCATATAGATTTTTCATAATTTTGTGAAATCTGCTGTGTCTTAATATGTTCAGTTGGAATGTACAACCAGAAAAGATATTTAAAAAATTTAGCCAAATGCTAAAAAATTATAAATACTGTTTAAGAAGTATACATTCATATACAATTATTCTAAGTGGGATATATTTGGTTCAGTATGTTTAGTGTGAAAACAGCTGCAAAATTCCATCATAGCTCTTCACATGGTAGGATTTTTAAAACTGTTTAGATCTACTCAGGAAACACTATACAGTGAATCACAGTGAACTAGAAATTTTAGGCAATTTAATCCAAAGAACCAATTTTAGATTTAACCAACATTAGTGATAATCATATAAAAATATATTATTTTCAGGTTCCACAGTTTGTTGGAAATTAGGAATGAGTCCCTTTTAGCCTCCTCACAAGAAGACAACGAAGATGCCTAGTAATTTTATGAAATATAGCTTATAAAGTTACTAGAACAACTATTGTTGGATCTGGGAAACAGAAAGCTAAAATTGGCTTAATGAAAATATTATTTTAGGAAAAACATTGTCACATTGCTGGGTAGACTTTACTACCAAGTACTCTTCTTGGTGATTCAGGCCCTGTCAACTCTAGCTCTAACCAGCTGGTCACCATGATGACTTACCAACTGCAGGCTTGGGCAAGCCCAGTGCCTTAGTCACTTAGAATGCTATCTGAAAGGCTATTAGGCTGTTTCTTTGATATTTGGAGTTCATTATAAAGAATCCAAATTCCACATTAACACCCTGTATATGTCCCAATCATCTACTTGTCCTGTCCACCAAGTCCTTTGCATTTCTCATTAGATTGGAATGTAATTTCAAATCATCAGTTTCATTGGCTTGGAATTTGAGGCCTTCTGCCTCTTTCTCCATAAATGGCATCTGCTTCTGATAACTCCTTAAGTTCAGATTGTTCCCTGATTTCATCCAGGTAGATGTCAAGGCATAGTTCTAATTCCTATGCTGTCTTTAAGAATTGATCTTTCCTAGAAACAACATATATCAGTCAAGACAGACAAAGTTATGCTACAATAATAAATAACTTCAAAATTTCAGTGGCTTAAAATAATGAAGGTTTATTTCTCATGATGCTATATGTCAGTACTAGGTTGGGAGGGAGGTCCTTCCTCCCTAAGAGAACACAGGCTGAGGGACACTCCATCTTGATATGAACTTCCACAATCAACATGGCAGGGGGAAGAAAACGTGGCAAATGATCCACTTATTTAAAGGTTTCTGCCTAGAAATACCTAGAGGTATTTCTTAATATCTCTACTTGCATTCCACTGGCCAAAGCCAATTAATGGTCACAACCAAGTTCAGGTAATAAAGAAGTAACTTTACTACGTGCTCAAAGAAGAATAAAGTCAGAATTGTAGTGAAGAGCCCTAATAATCACAGCGCTATCTCTGCTCTTGTTCTGTACTGTAGAGCCATATGCCTCTCTATTCCAGTCAGTCTCACAATGCCGGCATGCTAAAATCTGAGGCTCTGCAGCCTGATGACATGTTCATTTGCAAGAGACTATAGGTAGATATAACACAGAACTTCCTTATCCTACATATCCTCTAACCAACAGGGTTTCCATAGTATCTTTTTCTGGGATATTCAGGAGTAGAATACAGGCCTATGATAATCCTTATTTGCAGGAAAATACCAGAGTTAAATGTAAGCTAAGTCTGTAAGGTTTTCCCCTGCTGGTATATATAACTCTGCAAAGTCTGGGGACTTTGGTTGGTGGCAGAGAAGTCAGATCTGACAACATTCAGAGTACATTCTCTTCACCACTGTGCTATATGAGGGAAAGACAGATTCTTTTATCCTTCTGAGCATTGTAATTCCCCTAACATGACAAAAAGTGGAAGTCACAGTTTTCATTCTTTCAATAGGAATCATTTCAAGGTCTGCTTGAAAGAGCATAAAGATAGTACGATGAACTCTCAAGTAGCAATAAATTCAAGTTCATGAGGAAAAAATAACACAAATATCAAAACTCACTTTTATTTTAGGTGGTCAACTTCTGTATGACTCCTGTCCACAACCCACCTCTGTAGAATCTTGTCACATAATATTTCAACTAAACAATATGTTTTATAAAGCCATGAATATATGTCAATCTCATCTGGGAAGCACTTGCTTTACATTTTCAATTTATCTTCCAATTTAAATAATAAAGTGTTTTATTATTCTCACTTATGATGTATTGCCTAAAGCCAGATAGATGTGAGGAGGGATTAGAATTGATAACTAAGTGAAATTATTGTCTAGCTTGTACCAGTTAAACTTTTCAACTGGCTCCCCATTTCCATAATCAGTAAGAACTAATCCCAACAGCCATTAATGAGTATAAATTATCCTTTTCTATATCTGTTTTTATTGGATTTGTCTTCCTGATTTTTTTTCCATTCTTCTTTCCTTATTTCATCTCTTAGCCATTACCAAAAATTCCTTAGGCTGGACATTTGACTGACCCCTGACTTCCCTTCATGATTATAATAGGCTCCTATCCTGAAGATCACCTGCTTCCAAGTACACTGGGTATATATTAAACATGTATAATATAGGGTATATAACTATCACAGATCAGTTGACTGACATTCCTGACAGGTTTCACTCCCCCCTGTTTTTCATCAACCAGAACCAAACATAAATGTCTCAGAAATTATTTCTTACCCAAAGTGGAGTTCCACATCAATGGAAAGACACCACATTATCTCTGCTAATGTCATTCAGCCGTTTGCTTTCATTTTTAATGGTGACATTTATGTTTTGTAGAATAATTCTCTTTGCAAAACTGCCAACTGAAAATGTGATCCAAACCCTAAATTTATAGAACACAAAAATAGATAGCCATGATTCCTTCATGAGAGATTTCTGGATCTCTCCTCACCTCTAGCTCCCCAGTTAAAATAATTCAGCAATCAGGACCCCCAAAAGTGCCATAGAAATGTTCAGTTCTATATACAGATGCTTCCATGAATACATACAATACACAGAAATAAACACTGGAGGTAACTCCTCATGTAAGCAAAAACAAACAATTTCTGCTCTGCAATCGCTGACAAATGCTTTCAATAAATTCTCTCTATGGCCAAAGTCATAAATCACTGTGAAGACAGAAATGCACACATAAAATCCACTGCACTATAGTTCCCCGGACACCCAGGAACAGACTACTTCATCCAGTTCAGCTATTAGTGACAGTAGGTCCTCAAGCCACCCTACACTATTCTAAAGCTCCAGGATCTGACTATTAGGAACGTTGACCATAGCTCCCTGGTCACCCACTCTTCCTGGTCTCAAACCTCCTGTTCTGAGGGCTATCCTAACATTTATGACCTTCATGAAGTTCACATTTAAGGCAGACAACTGATAAGCCCCCAAAAGAAATCACTATTACTATTTAGGGAGCTTTCGAAGGCATTCATACCTGGATCCCACTGCAAGCCCCATACTTCCCAATCAGCAGAGTGAAGAACCACTGATTTCCAGAACCTAGTCCCCTCTTTGTCACAATAAACAGATAGTAAACAAGTATCTTCAAGTGCAGATCGTGCCCAAATCAGGGGGACTAACTTCTATGATTGCTGCAGTAGAGAGGTACTATAGCAGGTATGGTTTGTAACTTTAGATACAATAAATGCTTTAGAACAAAGCATTTATTTGGAAATTCTCTCCTATCTCAACAAAATTAAGGTCACATGTCCTGTCTTCTGGAAAGAGAATCCAAGGAGAAGTCTTGAAGCAAATCAAATGTTTACCTTTGAGTATTACAATTAAAGAATCCAACTTCAAATGATCTTTTCCATGCTAGCTACTGTGCCATTCCAGGAAGATCCTAATATCAAAGCTAAAAGAACTACTTTTGAACTTTTGCAGAAAGATTGTAATTGTGCAAATTTTATTCCCTCTCTGCCATTCCCAATCACTGCACATTCTCATACAGTTGTTTAAAATGTTGCTTCTTGGGGCTCCTGGGTGGCTCTGCCAGTTAAGTGTTAGACTCCTGATATCAGCTCCAGTCATGATCTCATGGATGTGAGATCAAGCTTCGTGTTGGACTCTGCACTAGGCATGGAGCCTGCTTATGCTTCTCTCTTAGGAGTGCCTGGGTGGCCCAGTCCATTAAGTCTCTCTGCCTCTCCCCTTCTGCTTATTAAATAAATAAATAAATAAATAAATAAATAAATAAATAAATAAATAAATAAAATATTAGTTCTTTCATCAATTTTTCTTCTGCATTTCTCCAAATAAAGCTAATCTTCCTTCTCACATTTTATATTTGTCTCTTTCATGATATTAATCACATTCTGATTTTGGTAACTTAATTTTATACTTTTTCTGTCTATTCACTTTCCCATAAGTTATTTGTGAGAGCAAATTATGGGTCAAAATCCTTCATACCACACAAAATACTTTAGTGCATACTATGTACACAGAAGATCAATAATTGCATGTGTTATCAATTAATTATCAAATAAAGCCTGGTTTTAAGTCTAACAATAAATTAGTCACATTTGATCTTGCTCATAGAACTTTTGATGGAATGATAGAAGAGACATCAGATTTCAAAAGGTGAACAAAATGTGAGAAAATAGACACAGGAAATATAGACCACTCTTAAGGAACTTAGCTGACAAGAGAAACATGTGCTTGTAACAGCACCATCTAAATAAAACTTATTATTATTATTAAATCATGAAGTCTATAGAAACTGCTAAATTTTTCTTCTCTCTAAAAGTATACTGAATCTTTCTATCTTCTTCACCCAACAAATATATCAGATATGAGTCAGCATGGGAACCAAATAGCAGATGTGCTTATTAGAAAATTTAAACAAAATACAGAGTCTGGAATAACAGTAACAAAGGAGGTAGCAACACAAAGGAAACTATGTTTTGTTCTGAATTTTGAAAAAAACATTACTTAGGTTCTAGAGTTTTCTCACTTTAACAATATAAAAAGGTTCTTATATTTAGGGGGAGAAGTTGTTTAATATTAGTGTTAGATCCTTTTGTACTCCTGAGGGTTAAATAATGCAATGATTTAGAATTAAAATATCCTAAAAGGACGTTTTCTTATTAAGGAATTTTTATTGACGAACTGTTTGAACTCTAAAGTTTCCTGCTCTTATCACAATACTTAATTCATTGGTTGATTATGGAAATGATTTATGTGCCTATTATGTTCTAAGCAACATGATAGATATTAGCAGATCAAAAGTGAGCAACAGTAATTCTCTGCACTGAGCTCACATTTAAGTATGAGGAGACAAGATCAAATGATGGTGCCAACTATTGATTAACCCACTCTCAGTGTGTGGGGTCAAACAAGGTTTCAGAGAAGACATAAAGCATGAGCTGGGTTACCAAAGATGAGATATAGTAGTTCACCAGGTGGAAAATCGGAAAGAAACAAACAAAAAATAATAATGCAACAATTTTCAGAAAAAAAATCTGAGGAAATTGAATTAAGATTGCTGATTATAAGATCAGTCTTTCTGAAGAAGACCTTTCCATTTTCAATGAGACTGGAAAGAAAGAGACTCATATGAGGTCGGATACAGGTCTGTCTCCATATCAAGGTGAAAATTTGAAGTACATGAACAAATTCTATGCTAAATAAGAGTGTGAACTCTTATTTACATAAATAGCTACTTACTGAGAATAATTGTGTACAAGCAGATAAAAGATTAAAAAAAATAAAGGTGTGCTAGGGAACCAGAGGTCTAGCTGAAAAGACTACAGAAGTAATGCCCAAGAGTGGTTTGCAAGAACACATCAGTTAAAGATCAACCGAGTTCCAAGTTCTTACTCCACTACTACTGGTTGCCTGAAATGTCCACACCATTCACTATGGTGCTTAAAGCATTTCAGATCTCCTTTAAAATATAAAAAAGGGCAAATGCAGAAAAATATAGCAAGTTGAATATGTACATCTAATTTTGCTCCCTTCAAAAAAACTACCAGGTAAGTAAAGACTTGTCTTTCTTTGTTTTTTTGTTTTGTTTTGTTTAAAGATTTTATTTATTTATTCATGAGAGACATAGATAGAAAGAGAGAGGCAGAGACACAGGCAGAGGGAGAAGCAGGCCCCATCAGGGAGCCCAATGTGGGACTGGACCCTGAGTCTCCAGGATCACGCCCTGGGCCAAAGGTGGTGCTAAACTGCTGAGCCACCAGGGCTGCCCAAGACTTATCTTTCTTAAAAGACATAAACTTACAAGGATAGAAAGCATAAGAGAGAATTTAACAGCAACACATTTTTAGAAGACTGAAAGATAAGTATTAAATGATTTAGTGGACTGGAAACAGTGGAAGTCTAAAGTTGGTACATGGAATATTGAGGAACAAATATATTTGTACCTGCGAGTCATTGGAAGTTCCAAAAAGTGACAATCCCAAATACCTTTGGAACTGGAAGGGAAGGGGAATTTAGATGAGCAAAATGATAATTGATTTAAAGGTATTTTTTTTTTTTTTTTAGAAATAATTAAATCCTCATAACCCTTCCCCACTCTATGCCTCTAAGTGATTATACATTCTCCACTCCAGCAGAATTCTGGAAGTTTATCAGTGAACCTCTGGAGAGTTCACTCTGTGACAAAATAGAGTAGACACCAGATTCATTTGAAAAGCTGGATGCTCTTCTAAAATCAATATTAAATACCAAACACATACAGAGTATTGACAAAACTCCCTTCCTCTTTTCTTTATGCCCAGACCCTGGTAGGCAGGTCTATATTTTCCAAAGAAGAGTAACAAGTCCAAGGAAAAATCCAAAGACATTGAAATTAAGAGATCCTAACAACCTAACTCGATTACCCTGTAAATAAGATCAAAGTCTATGAGCCCTAATCATGTGCTAAGAGGTTTAATCACATTTTAAGTTCCTATTTTAAATCATGAGTAGAAAACTAAGGATTATTAGACACATTTGAGAAAATTCTCTACCTCTAGGATAGAGACAAAATTAAATAAAATGAAATAAATAGAGAAAAAACAACATGGAAGAGATAAGTTCTATGAAGAGAGAAAAATAAATAAGAATCTATCATTATGAATGTTGAGAGAAGGTATTATATCCATAAAAAATGGAAACATGTTTAAAAAATTAGAAGAGCATTCAAGGAAAAAAACTCTCAAAAATTAAAGACATGACATTGATATTGGAATTTAAAAATTAACATAATGTAAAGTTAAGGAAAACCACATAAACAGAGCATTTTTAAAGAGATGGTAAAGTAAAAAATAGAGGACTTGTTTGCAGTGGTCTGATACATAAATTCTGGAAATTCTAGAAAGAAAGGGAACAGGAAGGAAGAAATGATCAACAAAATAATTCTTAAATTTTTCTAGGAATGGAATGGTCAGATATTCAGGGTGACTGTCCACTGAGTGCCTAATACCAAGAAAAAAAAAATCACTGTGAAATGTTTTAACATACCAAACAAAGATACTAAGAGATTCATTCCATGGAGGAAAAATAAAAGCATTGAACATGAACAATAAAGAATCAAATACTCATACCATGAGTATCTCAACAGAAATTCTGGAAACTGATAGACCATGTGGAACAACACAGAATTCTATAAACTAGCCAAACAATCAAGTAGGAAGATCAAAGATATCTTCAGATATGTAAATCATAAAATATTTACCTCATATCTTTCATATAATTCTTCTGTATGATATGTTCATGAAAAGATTGTTCTTGAAATTGCTTAAAGCACTACTATTGACCAACATACGATGATTGTGCAATTAAGTTGTAAATGGGCTAGATATTTTTCAATGGAATTGCATTTTTACTTGAAAAAATGACTGACAAACTATGGTCATTCATACTTGCATATTTGACAGAAATTTTCTCTAAAATGAGCAAAGTAAGCCTATGACCAAGAAATAATTGACACTATCTGTTACTAATAATAAAATGTGAACTATCAAACCAAAAGTAGAATTTAGGAAACTGTGTCTGTCATGTAAGATAATCATCTCCCCAATACTTAACTTTTTAAACGAAATTCGTGCTGATATTAACAAATCTGATATTTTTAATGTTATATAATGAAATTTGTCAACATTTGCAACATCTAAATCAGTAAACCAATATTCCAAAAAATACATGACACTGAAAGAATCACCATGTATAGGTAAGATTGAAAGTGCAAAACAGATTAATCATCTTTTCACAATAAAAAGTTAATTGATGTGGTTTCAGATTCTACATTGCAACTAATCTTTAAGAAACTACCATTAGTAGAGTTTTGGTGTGGTATCAAAGAAAAAGACCTATGGTTATCTGAAAAGTTTATTAAAGTACTCTTCCCTTTTCCAACCACTGTGTAAGCTCAATTGTCTTTTGCACTTTAACCAAAACAACAAATTGCAACAGATTGAATGGAGATATAGGTATGATAATCCACCTCTTTTCTCTTAAGGTAGACATTAAAGAGATTTTGTTTTGCTTTGGAAATTATTGTTACTTTTCATAAAAATATTTTGCTTATGCTATTATATAACAGGTATGTTATTGGGACTCTCAGGTGAATACTTTTCAAAATTTCTTAGTTTTAACTTCCAATATAGTCAATGTGAAAGATATGACTATGACCCATATAAACAATAGTTCTTTGGGTTTCTCAATTTCTTAACACACACACACACACACACACACACACACACACACACACACACACACAGGAGTTCCCAAAACCAAAATGTTTGAGAACTAGTAGTTTAAGGTAAGGAGAAAAGTGGATATGGAGGCCATAGTTTTTTAATAGTTTTGGTTTTTTTTTTTTTTAAATAACAGTGTTACAGAAGGGAATAACCAACCACTAGTCCAGCCCCCTCCTTTACAGATAAGAGAAATGAAATTCAGAGATAGTAAGGCAGTTGCCCAAGATGATGCCAGGTGAAGAATTTATGTCTTTCTCCTCTCTCCTCAAGGCTTTTCCTTCTGTTTCATGTTGGCTTCTAAACTTCAGTTTTCCAACTTACAATTTTTTTATGCAAGGATATTGTGTATGTACATATGTGATGTGTGCATGGGTGTGCAGCACTGTACTAGAGATGGTTATCATTTCCTTCCAGTTTTCTTAACTCCTCAAAAAAATTTGTTCTCACAACCTCTAGTAAGGAATGAGCAGACCCCAGGAGCCCATTTCTCAGGGTGAAAGTTAAGAGGACTGACTAGAGAGTGACATACAAACAAAACAAACTTCTCTTTCTGGGATTTAGAATTGAAAAATAGCCAGTGTCTATGGGGAACTTAAACCAGAAAAACTGAGTAGCTGGAGTTCCAGTCAAGGCAACCATATCGGGGTTACACTTGCCAAAGCCAAGAAAATTTGAACAGCAGCAAAGACAACGAGATAGGTGGAGAAATAGAGGAGTGGGCTGGCCCTCAATCTTCAAACTCCTGGTTCCAGGATCCTGTGAGGCCCAAGAATGCTTATTTTGGTTTTCCTAATAAAGTTTCCTTTGATTTGTTAATTTTCCTTTATCCACATTGAATGAGCTTTTATTACTTGCAATCCAGCAACAATGTGTGAGGACAAATGTGTATATTTACATATCCCTAATTATCTGAAGGACAGCTTGAGTGGGTGGCAGGAACCAGCAGAACTTCAAGTCCTGATATTTGCCTGAGGAGAGAGGCAGCTAAGGCAAGGTACACTGCAGAGAACCAACATGCATGAGTACAGTTGACAACTTAAGGGATCACATCAGAGATCTGTAATTTGGACCAAAAATGTAGTTATCACTGTCATCGAAAAATTGGATAGTGCAGGGCTTGATAATGCATTATAAAGTCTTCTTAATTATTAAATTAAGAACTGAAAGCATGACTCAGCTATTGCCAACACTAGCTAGAGGGTAACGTCGTCTGAGAAGCCACTTATCCAAAACTTCCTTTTGGCTAGTCTCAGGTGGGGCCTATGAAAGGTATTATTTTTTTAAGAGTGCCCCACCCCAATCAGGTGATTTCAGTATGATGGTGAAAGCCCACTAAGACCTCAAAGGAGAAACTCTATAGAAAAAAACATTGCAGAAATTTTCTGCTACCTCATTGTCATTTTAGAAAGAGGAAGTAAAAGCAGTATTTATACTAAAAAGGAGAGGTTTTCCTAGAAAAATCCTACAGTGTTCTTTAGGAGTCAGAAAGAGTGGAGCAGTCAACTAGCAAAGAACTAAGTGTCAAATCAATGGAAATCCAAAAAAGAATACCACTGTAAGGAATGGGAGGAAAAGAGCTATGTTAGAGACTCAGGTGATATAAGGTAGTAAATAATTTTGATTAGGATATGGCTCAAAACTGTTTCTGATAGCTCCCTCCAAAGCATTATGTTCAATGTGGTAGAAAATGGCAAGGGAGTCAAATGGAATGTGGCTCTCTTACTCCTGGTTTATAAGAGGGGTCCCAAACCTAGCAAATGTAAAGGGTTCTGATACAGTAGAGGCTTCTCAAACACAGGACTCAGACACACAGTGTACTTAAGACTGTGAACAGCAGTGTGCATATTGCTATCACCCTAAACTTTATCTTCATCTACACGGAGGTGTGGCACTTAAGGGTCGATGATACACGGTTATTAAAATCTGTACCCAGTATCTATCCAGAGATAAGAGAAACCTTAGATTCAGAGAGAATCTCTTCACTGCCTTTGGCTTACAGGCCAAGACTGCAGAATGATGCAGACCCTGCAGTTCAGCTTTCCTATGCTTAAAGACAAGGAAGATAAAGGAGGTTCCAAAGTAAATCTCCAAACACACTGATTATTTATGGGGCCTAGGAGATAGAGAACATTAAGTGAACTCAAAATGGCATGTTGCGATCAGATTTTCAGCTGTTCTGTGTCACTGGGAACTGCAAAGTAAAAAGAAGAGCCCTAATATCAATAATAAATGCCTACCGGAGAACTCCAGTAAAGCTACAATGATTAAATAACACCAACGAAGAGAGGCGAAGTCTAGAAGACACTTGCTTTCTCTCTTGCTCTCTCTCTCTTTCTGGCAAAATGCCCAGGCTATTGGTTTTTCTTTGCTTCTCCACTTGCATGTTTGTCAGCCCACCCCTAACCCCCATGGAAATTTGTTCGAATGACAAGGTAATTGAGATCTTAAAGGAGCTACAGAAATTATTCAAGTCTTTGAACTTCTCTCCAAGTAACACTAATAACTTTAAAGCTGATGAGTCCATCCTTCATGCTGTTTTAATATCCAGATGTGGAGTCTCATATTGATTAGGAGGCAGAAGAAAATGAAATAAACTGTTATGGTGTCACCACTATGAATCAGTCTCTCTCCCAGCACTTTTTACATCTTACTTTTTCTCATAGTAACCACACAAGATGTGTCAAGGAAAACTGCCCTTAGAACACAGATAAAGAAATGGAGACTCAGAGAGGTTATTTTGCCCAAGGGCTAATAAACATCAGAGCTACTAAACACTGGAGTCAATATTGAAACTCAGGTCTGCTTGATACCAAAAACTTCTCCATTACTCAGGCTCTTCCATCAGTGAACAGCAAATCAGAGTGAACTTCCCAGCACTACCTACCCCTCACCATTGCCTGGTGGCTGCATTTGATAGAAGGCAAATAAATATTGATTGAGCAGCTAGGTGAATTTCTACGAGGCCCTTGATGCTGAGATGTGACTTAGAACAGGGAAGTAGCAGGAGGAAGACAGTAGCAATACTACTGAATGAAAACTCTGAGTTTCTCGTGAATGGTTTAGCTTGAATGCTAGTCCACCTGATTGATGCAAGGAACCAGTCACCTGGTCATGTCTTCCTGCCAGCAGTGAGGCAATAGATAATGGTGCTTTTAACGTGGTAATCTACTACTAAAAAATAAGGGCTGGTTGAGAAATGTTGTGGCTACCCAACCAGTGCTGTTGATGGATTGTAAAATTTTAGAAAAGATCTGGTTGTGGTCACTATTTGCAACTCACTGGACAAGCACAGAGATATACAGAGATACTGCAGAGTAAGCTTAGGCTGAATGTTCCAAACCATTTTCATCTACAAAACATAATTTCTGCATTGTCTTCTAGTACAGAGAAGTCTCTACAGCCCTGATGTTTATGTTAGAAATTTATTCTGACCCCTCTCTCAGTCTTTGGGATTTTCTCTCACTCTTCCTTTAAGTCCTCTTGTTTCTATTATCTCAGCACATGTGCTGCGATGTTCTTCCCCTTTCCAGTAGAAAATAGTCACTATTTTCAACAATAGTTTCAATGTCTCTTCCTCCTTTGTCTATAGCACCAACTAGGTACTATCTCTGCCCTACCCTAGGCTCTCTTCCCATCCAGACAGATGTGATCACTGGAGGCAAAACCATGGGGAAATATCCTTCTACTAGAGAGCATTCCAATATAGAAAATTCATTATAGTGCACACCAGCTGAATATCAGTCCCGTCTCTTCCAAAATTGTATACAGATTGCTCCTATCCAGGTAGATCTATTCTGTTCTGCCTTTTCTTTTTCAATACCTGCCCCCTTTTTCCAAAATTGAGCTCCTTAAGAGTATATCACTTACCTACTTTCTTTTTACAGAAGCTAAAGGGCTTTTGTACCATATAATCCCTAGACTAAGCAAGGTCCTCACAATGGACTGGGGTTATGGGAACTGGAGGCCAGAGGCCCAAAGCAGGTTAGGGACTTGTACATAGGACACCCTGAGTGTATATGTCAGAGGCTTCATTTACCCTAGCCCTACCCCTACTAAAATTTGTCCTATTTCAGTCATCTATAGAAACTGGCAGATATTTTGATAGAAGTAAGGAATGTGGATGCACAGTGATGAATTTAGAAGCAAAATCAGAATTTAAGAGATTTTGTGCCAGTTCCAAGAGCAATCTTGTGGAGACTTTCAGACCCCAAGATTTTATGAGGACATGGCTGTGTTTTATATAGAGAACAAATGAGATATTTAAAAGTAAATCTTTTAAGGGATATGCAGGGCATATAGCTGTATTCCAGGTCTACATCTCCAACCTCAGTACCAGCAGCAAAGTGCTAAGCCCTACATGATCAAAAGCAAATAGAAGCAGAAGACAGAGGCACAAAATTTCACAATGAAAACTTGAAAACCTTAACCACCCCAGCTTCTGGTAATGCTGGGATGTAAACCTCTCTAAGTAGTAAGTATTAGGCAAACTGCAAGTACAGTTTCATAAGCAGTCTCTCTACAAAAACAAAAAAAAAGCAACATGTTAAAATAATGAAACATAATTGAATTTTCACCCATTAAAATCTATATTTTCTGAAACCATGTCTCAGCTCTGTTTCAATAACTATGTCCAATACCTGATCCATTGAATACCCAACCCATCCTATGGTCAGTTGATCATTATTCAATGTCAGACTTGGGTTTAAAAAGGAGGAAGCCCAGCTAGCCCAATCATCATCAAGCCAGCCCAGGATAGATGTAAAAAAGATTGTCAACCCATGAGATACAATTGTAATATGACAAGAGGAGCCATTCCTGGCAAAAACCCATTTACTAAGTCCAATCCTATACACCCCTCAGGTTTCATAGTATAGCAAACTATACAAAGTAGAGTCATTCTTGGGGGATTTTTCTCTCTGCTCTGTTCCATTCTTCATAAATTATAAATGTGCCTACCATCTAGCATAATTTATTAAAAATATTCTATCCATCGATTCCTTCATCTGAATATATGAGAGAAACAGAAAAGGAATCTGAAGAAAAATATGCATCAAACATATTTTGTCATCAATTATTCCTAGGATGTAGGACATAACGGAAGGCAAGAATGGGGAAAAACAAGACATTCTTTATTTTAAAAAATTGAATACAGGACTGAATTAGTTCACACTTTTCAACAAATATGTACTACTTCTGTGACTTTGACAGGAGAAATCCAAAAAAGAGAAAATTGTCCGGGCTGTGTAGTGTTAGTGGTTTATCCATTAGCACACACTTTGTCTTCCCTAAGATGGGATTTTTACTTGCTGCTCCTTCCACTCTTAAGTATTATGAATTTGAATCCTATTATGAAATGAAATATTGTAAACTGCAAGAGCCAAAAGATCATAGAGGGCAAACTCTGAATATTGTTTGAAAGGAAACTAGGTGATGAGTCACTTATCGAAGACACAATTTCTCATTCATTCTGCAAATATTCTTTAAGCGTCTATTTATTTAGCCAAAAATTAAAAGTGTATTGGAGTTACCACTATTAGTTCAATGCATATCTGTCCACAAAGGATCATCTAGTGCAAATTTATTTCATGCCAATAGTATAGCTGACACAATTCTAAATATATTCATACTCATACCTCTATACTTTTAGAAGGAAATGAGTACTCTCATTTTAAAAAGAAATTGAGACTCAGTAAAGTTAAGTGGTGATACATTCAAACTCAGATCTCCAAACTTCCAATCCAAGGGCTCTTGCCACATATGTACTGGCTTTCTTCTCTAAGGATTTATTTCTGGAGACCAGAGAAATCAGAAGTAAACTGGGTTGTTGTTGTTGTTGTTGTTTGTATTTTTTTTTCTAATGCTAGTTCAAATATTGTTTCTTTCAAGTTACAGTGATCAGTTTATCAATGTGGTTTATGTCATTGGTTTTAAATATTATATTAAATAACCTCAGAACCATTTCCTTAATCAATAATTGATACAAAGTTGGCAAACCCTATTACTTAAGTCATCTCTCATGGAAAGGGGAAAAAAGATCATTAGGGGGAGTTTTTCAATATTCTCTGATGTCTAATTAAAACAAGAATTAAAAAGCAAAAAACTGATTAAAGTTTATATGAAAGAAAATGATTTAACCTTGAAGAAAATAACTTAACCTTTGGACTGCTGATATTTATCATCCTTGGTAACCTCTGAATAATGAGAAGTATATTTGGGTTGCTTTTCATGCTTCCTCACAAATCTTTCTAGAACCTGAATGTTCTGTGGATTGAGGATATCATGATTTATGATATAGGTGAGAATAAAAGATAGTTTATTGAACCTATAATGAAAAAATACATCTTCTGTTTTAGGATTATAACTTCCTTATGATTATGTCTTAAAGAGATGTTAAGGACTGAATTATATTCCCCAAAATTCATATTTTGAAGCTCTAACTCATAAAATGTAATTGTATTTGAAGACAGGGCCATGGGCAGCCCGGGTGGCTTAGTGGCTTAGTGCAGCCTTCAGCCCAGGGCCTGATCCTGGAGACCCGGGATCGAGTCCCACGTCAGGCTCCCTGCATGGAGCCTGCTTCTCCCTCTGCCTGTGTCTTTGCCTCTCTCTCTCTCTTTCTCCGTGTCTCATTAATAAATAAATAAAATCTTTAAAAAAAAAAAAGAAGACAGGACCTATAAAGAGTTAATTAAGGTTAAATGAGATCATAAGGGTGGAACTCTGATACTCTAGGATTAGTGTCCTTATAAGACAAAACATTAGATATCTTGCTACCACTCTCTCTTATATGAACAAAGAGGTGATGTGAGCACACAGCAAGGTGGATGCTGCCTACAAGACAAGGGAAAAGGACTCAGAATGAAATCTATCTTGTCAATACCTCAGTCTTGAACTTCCGAGCCTCCAGAACTATAAGAAAATAAATTTCTGGTGTTTAAACTATACCAGTCTATGACATTTTGTTATGACAACCCAAGTAAACAAATACACGGGAATATGAATGTTCATTTATATGAACAGAAAATTTTGAAGACTATCTTTGAGTAGAAAAATTTAAGGATGCTATTCTGGTCATAAAACTTCGTTCTGACAGATAACTAGTTACAAGAATGATAGCATAAACTTCAACATAATGTGGCACCTGTCACTCTTTTGCACATTATTTAGAATATACAACTTATGGTGATATTCCAAAGACTAGTTGAATTCCTTAACTTTCAAAGAAACAATCTCAGTTGATCATCTACTTGGCTTTCCTTTCTATAATATAAAAGCTTCTCAGCTAGACTTTTTTACTCAGGAAAAGCATCAGTTTACTCTGCTTAATAAATACTGGCCTTAAAGAGTTACATGGGAAAAGAGGAAAAACTAATACAATTTCCATGGAAGGATTTATACTATAGCTAAATTTTATAGAAAGGGAGAACAGATACTTAGCCCATGGGCAAACATTTTCCCCATTTTCCCTCATGGCAAGTATCAAGGCCCACCTTCCTGCCAAACCTTAGGGCAAGCTTAAAATTCATTTCTACATGGCAGTCTTGGCAGCTTTTCCAATTGACAGGAGTTGGAATTTAATTCCCATTCCTGAATATAACTCAGTCTTCTACTTTTTCTCGCAGAGCCATAGGGCCAAATAGAGTAAAAGCTAGGTTGAATCTAAGATAAATTAGGTTAAAAGCAAGTAAAACCACCAGCTTTCATATTACTATATTGGGGAGATGATAAATATTAATAATTTAGAACATACTGTGTTATCTAATAATTGCTTATGTATTTATCCATATAATGGCTGTAGGCCAACACTACAGGTTGGCTAATGCAACTTGCACTTTCAATACTCTTTTTCCCTTGCCTATTGTAAGAGTCTGTTATATAGTCTGTAATGTAGTCATGAAGCCTGGAGATCTGGCAATTTCTGTGACCATGAGGCAATGTGCACAAACGTAAATGCTAAATCCCTAAGGATGGTGGAATAGAGACATGAGAGAAAGCTAGGTCTCCAAGGTCATTATTAAATCCTCCTGCCCTGGACTGTTAATGCCAAACTTCTTATATTATTTGGCAAATATGCCTTTATGTTTTTCATGTAGAGTTAATCAAGTTTTCTGTATTTTGCATTTGAATAAATTCCTGATTAATACAATGGTTTTAAGTTAAATAAAATCACAAAATGTTAAACCAAAGATTCCATGCCATAAATATTTATTCATGAAAACCATAAAAACCTAAGTATAACAAAACCTAGCTATCGTGGAAAATTGAGGAACTTCTCACTTTCCTCCCCTACCCTAGGAGAGGGTACCAATCCACTTATACTAATAAAGTAAACAATAAATTCAAACTAGTTTTTTTTTTAAAGATTTTATTTATTTATTCATGAGAGACACACAGAGAGAGGCAGAGACACAGGGAGAGGGAGAAGCAGGCTCCATGCAGGGAACCCGATGTGGGACTCGATCCCGGGACTCCGGGATCAGACTCTGGGCCGAAGGCGGCACTAAACTACTGAGCCACCTGGGCTGCCCTCAAGCTAGAGTTTTATAATTCTATTTGCTTTTTATAATACTAGTGCCAAGCTAGTAGTAGTAGTAGTAGTAGTAGTAGTAGTAAATAGAATTAGCTTTTATAATACTAGTTTGGCACTTGGCTCTCTCATTCATTCTATGTGCTTGCTCCAATTCATTTTTTTGTCCAAACATTTCTCTTTTTTCTCAATGCTGATTGACTCTCAGCACAAAGGAATGCTATCCCATAGGCCATCTGTGTCCAGACCTTATTCCAACCCAAGCTATCCTTGGCAATATATAAAAAGTCCAGGAACAATCAGTGTACAGACTGTAGAATTAGTCTGTTTTCCTTAAGTCCATTAAGCTGCTCTGGGTCCTTGCAAGAAGTAACCTTCTCATCCAATATTATTTCCACCAACCTGCTGACTACCCAGACTTCTCCCTTAATGTCCCACAAACAGGTCTACTTTAAGTGATCTATGTATTGGGCCAAGATAAGCTCTGAAAAATGTTTCCATCTCCCTTTCCCCACTCCCAAATTTAGCGTAAGAATGCAAACACTCTATTGCATTTGAAACTATACTCATTTACTCACCTAAATGTGGTTGGTATAAGCTATACAACATATGTGCATAGTTTTTCCTAGAGAAAGAAATTTTATTTATTTTTTAAAGATTTATTTATTCATGACAGAGAGAGAGAGAGAGAGAGAGAGAGAGAGAAACATAGGCAGAGAGAGAAGCAGGCTCCCTGCAGAGAATTTGATGCAGGACTTGATCCCAGATTCCAGCATCAGGCCCTGAGCTGAACCACTAAGCCACTCAGGCATCCCAAGAAAGAAATTTTTAAAGCAGGATCTATTGAACGGTGTATTATCAGATTTTTAAGGCAAAAATATGTTTATGTACTAATAAAATACAAAGCAAAATCACTATTGTCATGAGTGGTGCCAACAGCTTACACACATATGATTTTCATCACTGAAAGGATATTTAGAACAATTGGACCACACTCCACTATGTCTAGCTAATCAGAACCCAGCAATGTTTGATCATTTGCAGACTATATCCACAGAGGTGGTGACTTTTTCTAGCAATCACATTTTCATCACTAAATTGAGAAATAGTTGATAAGGCTCTTGATAAGCATATAAATTTGCTGGAAAGGAGGAAGTACTAAAATCATTGCTATCTCAATCCCTCAAAAAGATAATAAACCTACAATTAAAAGGAATATTTAAGAGAATATTGAAGTCAGGTTGGACAAAAAGATTCTTTAAGACCATAACTTTCTTATGTGTAACTTTATCCCAGAGCCTTAGCTCTCTTTTCTTCCACTGAATCCAGGCCCTTTCTCTGAGGCTCATCAAGGTTTAAGTCCTAATTCTTCTCACTCCCTGCCAATATATTGTGGATTGGTTTCTCTTGATCAGCTGCTGGATCAAGAATCAGCTTCAAATTGAAGGGCATCTGAAACTGTATTTCAGGTCTCCTTCGTGACTTCTATTAGGAAGATGACCATAGAATTGCATAGTTATTTTGGGAGGGAATGCAGATTCCAGTCAATAAAGACAGTATCTAAAAAAAAAAATCAAGTGGTAAAATAAATCACTTTTAACCTCAGCACAAGTGCAGGTTTCTGGCACTGGTTTGCAGGCAGTCTTTTTGTGTAGAAAGTCTTTCAATTTGGCTTCAGCCAAGTGTCTTCCTGAATATTCATTCTGCATGGGGAATCACATGCATCCTTGCCTAGCCAAACTATGGAAGTACAGGCTTTTCCCTACTTCGGTCCTCTCTCATTGTTCTGTCAGCATGGGATCCTGTAGCTCATCTCCATCAGAATTCCTCTAACTTGCTAGGCACATATGTCAGCTTCTCCCAAGAGCTCTTTCACCACATATGATACAGTGGGCTCCTTGCAGTTCAGCAAACCTCCATCCTGGGAGCAAAATACCAATGCCCCCTTTTTGCAGGCACTCAATCTCCATGAGAAGACTCTTCGAGCGCCCTCATGTGGATCAGATAAGCAAGAGGAAGGAAGAAATTCTAAAGGCTCTATACCCCTAGGAGTTCCCTTCATTCTGCTTTTGCGTAATTCCTTTTCCTCTTTTAAAATGAGTAGGAGAGCACTGGGTGTTATTCTGTATGTTGGTAAATTGAACACCAATAAAAAATAAATCTATTAAAAATAAAATAAAATGAGAAGAGAATGGAGGATTAGAGTCTCAGGTTCAGTTTTACTATCTTTTAGTAAGTCCTACTCAGATAACTTTAGCACTTCGCTATTGCTCTCCACTTCAAGGTTTATGCTAGAATTCTTAAAGAAAATGTTGCACTCAAATTTTGTATGTATTCAAAGAAGTTTAAAAAATTATATGTAGACTCACAGGCTTTTTAAATATTAGTTTAAATTTTATAGCATTAATTATTTCAACATTAAATTAAAATCCACTTAATAAGTAGTTCTACCTGTAAAATCACTTTTCTAGTGATTCTAGGCATTAAAAATAACTCAGCTAACCCTTTGACAACCAGAAATTCCTGCCACAACACTCTTAGCCTCAGATCAACTTGCCCAGGCGTCTGACTGATGTGAGGCTAGAGCCAACCTGAGTTTTCTCCGACATTTAAACACTGATTTGAACTGCTAACTACCTCTCACCATGCCTGTGCATGGGGTCAATACAAAGCACTGAAAATTCCTCCCAGCCCTTATGCTTTTTTACTCCCCCTCCATACCAGCCCATCACAAAGCCTCAGCTTGCCTTATGGTAGACCTACAGCAATAGTTTACAATTAATTTCTCAAGTGAGCCAAAAGCTGCAATAGAGCAAATATAAAATATTTCGTTCTAAGAGGTCTTTCTCAAGGGAAAAAAATCAACCACTCAGATTTGTTCTTTGTTTCAGGCTTTCAAATCCCTCTTCCCAGAATTTGCCCATCAAAATAACAATGTTCAAAGATTTGTTTTACTATCCAGTATCTCTATAGGAGTGGAAATAAATATGTTGGCTAGAAAAAAGAGAACTTGATCTCCAAATTGTGGGTAATGGAGGGACATGGAAATTACATAGTGTTGTATCTTACTGTGTTTCTAAGTCAGTAGTAACAATGAATGAATTTATTTATTCAATTAATGTTTGTTGGATATGTTACTATGTGTCAAGCACTACATTAGTCTGAGGGATCCAGAGCTAGAGGAAGTCCAGAACTACAGAGTTACATACACATGTATATAATCATGCTAGGTTCATTGTGATGCTAACTTCTTGCTTCTCTCCTTGTGGAGTTAAGTCAAAAGAATTTCCTCCATATTTCTACCTTTTGAATCTTGAGAAAAGATCACAGACTCTGGTATGTGGGACAGAAGCAGAAGTTGCAGGTCAAGTGAACATTCTTTTTAACCCAGATTTTTCTTTGGGAATCCAGAATCACTGAGAAATATGGAAGTCAGAGTTTGAAGAGAGGAGAGACATCTGCAGACCACAGAAAGAAACAAGGGTTTGGAATTGGGGATTTTCTGTGAATTATATGAAATGCCCCTCTTACCAGAGGATGGAACATTAGTGGAAAATGATAACATCATGAACCAAGAGCTCTGGTAAAGGATGTACAGGTCCATACTAGTCACCAAGAAAATGGAATTACCTTTCTGGGAATGAGATCACATGTCTTTGATAAGCTCATAAGGACTTGGAAAGTAGGCATATGGGAGACTGGTTGTCATGACAGAGGCCCTTCCACCTTTCTCAGGTAATCATTGGGTTCCTGTATTATCATAGGAAACTTATGATCAAAACTGAATTAGTTTATAGTCTCTCATGCAAGAGCTTGGATACAGATTGACTTGACTTATAAAAATTAAGAAATTTGATGTTTTTTTTTGGGGGGGGGTTGTACCTGTCTTGTGTAGGAAACACACTTCTGCTATTCAAATAAATACAATAAGGGGTGTGCACCATCAAAAGAACATGCTGGGACCAAAAGGAAGAAATAGTCCATCTTTCTAGGGAAGTAGGAGGTGCCATGATAGAAAATAAAGTTCCTATCTCACACAGTCCCTAAGTCTCTCTGTTTATGAATGTTCACATCCAGTGCCAGTAGTATATGGCTTAACAGTATGTTGGCAGGGTTGTGCCAACTGACCAATATGAATAGGTAATTCTAGGTGAAGACAGAGTGGTTTATAATAAATTAAAGTGGTATCTGTTTTTTTTTAAAGATTATTTATTGATTTATTCATGAAAGACACAGAGAAAGAAGAGGCAGAGGGAGAAAGAAGGCTCCATGCAGGAAGCCTGATGTGGGACTCGATCCTGGGACTCCAGGATCATGCCCTGGGCCAAAGGCAGATGCTCAACCACTGAGCCACTCAGGCATCCCTAAAGTGGTATCCTAATAATACTGAATAAGCTAACGGATAACTGAGTTAGCCAAGCTAGTCACTACCTTCCCTGCTTCTAGGTATAATAAGTAGGTAGATAGATGAGTAAGATATAGACATACACATGAATATAGATGAAGAGAGAGAGAGAGAGAGAGAGAGATGATAGAGAAACATGTATTTGACTAAAATCAAAAGAATAAAATGTGCTATTATGAGTATATACATGTAATTATATGTGTGTGCATATTTGCTTTTGAAAAAGATTAGAGAAAAAAAAGATTAGAAATAAAAGAAATTCACACAAGTGTTAATACTGACTCATTCTAGGAATGGATTCCATCTGCTTTTTCCTTTTGTCTTTATACTTTTCATTAATATTTTCTTCAGTATTTTTCAACATATTTTCTTCAAAGCTTTAGTTCTTTGTTTATGGGCTTTTTTATTCCTTTCAAGTTTCCATCAACTGTTTCACAGCAGAGATATATGGTGATCAGACAAAAATAAAAGTTGTATTTCTTCATATTTAAGTTTCAGAACAGACTGAAAGAGATGAGAAACTTCCAGTTTGAGAGTCTATGGGCAGTGAGGACTCCAGAACTATAACTTTATATAGAAGGAGCAGTTAAGACAAGCTATGGAAATATCACAGGTGTGAAGGTCTGTGGCCATCGTAAAGAACTGTTAAAAATGGAAGGTGCTTCTTACTATCCAAGATGTAAGCCCAACTAAGTATCAAGCTTTCCTCACCTCAAGACTTCACTTGCTGTTGCCTTTATTGAGAAGTTCTCAGTTGGTTGCTACTTCATGTCATAGAGGGTTCAGCCAACTGCTCTAAGTGCCCATGCTACGAGAACTCCTCCATCCTCACCCAGTCAATCCTTACCATATTCTCTCATATTGTTTTCCTCATAATGAATACCATAATCTTAAAGAATCTTATTTATTTACTTTTCTATTATTGTCTAATTCTGCCCACTGAAAGGGTATCACTGTGGACTAAGGTTATGCCTGACATGCAATGCTCCACTACCAAAGCCTGGGACAACTTCTACACAGCAAACTTTCAAGATATATGTGGAATGAATGATAGAAATTTTTTTCTAAAATATCATAATTAAGGGTCAAAACTGCATATTTAGAAATCCTTTATTCCATGGAGCTGGTGGATTAATTAACTGCCAAATCTTTCTCTGATTATGTAACTGAATATTTCCCACTCTGCTAACTCAGGGTGCAAACACCACCAAATCTCTCTTATTTTCCTAATTAATCCACTGCCTCATAGGAAGAAAGTTCAATATCCTACCCTCTGGCTATTGAAAATAAGTAATAAAAACCACTTGGCTAGGAAAAGGACTTACAATCTAGTCACTTTATTAATTACCTAATTTTATCAATATGTTACTTATACCATTTATTCTTTTACTTAGAAGCACCCGCCTATATAACCTAAAATTCTCAGAAGTTTTGGAAAATTGAAATTTGGTACAATATTTTATGTTTTCACATCCTTTCAGAATATTTTCATCTAAACTTTGACATTGCTGATTTAGCTCAGCCATCGCATGGAAACAAATTAATATATCCTAACAATATTGAAAAAACTAACATGTAATCTTGTGTGGCTAAGCTATCCCTTGTTTTCAAGCCAATCCATGAACCAAACTATAGTTTTTATTCAAAAATATGTTAACAATCATTTAAAGAAAACAATATAAAAACTGAGATAAACTGCAGATGAGATTATGAAATAAACAAAACTAATCTGATTGAAATTATGTAAATCTAAGATACTTTATATTTTAAATAAATACATAATTTATCAGTTTTTTGATAATCTACTAAGATGGACACCTAACTTTTAACTTATTTGGAAAGTAAAGATTATGATAAAAGCATGATATTCCATTAAATCATGTATATATGTTGATAGATCCAACTCTGATGTACAGCTTTTTAAAATA
Organism: Nyctereutes procyonoides; assembly: GCF_905146905.1. NCBI lineage: Eukaryota > Metazoa > Chordata > Mammalia > Carnivora > Canidae > Nyctereutes > Nyctereutes procyonoides. The sequence continues at coordinate 4,085,852 of NW_026575030.1, read as the reverse complement.
ATTAAATATAAATACTATGTGGTATCTATAAACAAGAAATAACCAGTTTTTAAACTTTCTAATCAAAGTTTTGGGGCATAGTTAACAATAAAGTATAGACTTCTGAAAATGACTAAAACCTGGTACATAAATGTATATCTGGTTGATAGGACAAAGGGGAAATTTAAACCAAGTCAAGAATACCTGCAATTAAAAGAAATGTCAATGTTGTAATTTAATTTAAAAAACCTTTACATGAAAGAAATCATGTAATTTCTTTTGGTTGGTGGATTATATTGAATATAACCTGACATTTTTAAATTCTCAAACACATTCCAAATCATTTAAATGAATCTCCAGTTCTTTGGCTGTTTGAAAGTGTTTTTCTTTCGAACACACAGCAGATCATAGAAATAAGTGCTGATAAGAGCTGAAGAGAAACACTTACTACTAAAAACATGGGAAGAAAGGCCAGTATTCGTGTTCAGTGCTTCTTAGTCTCTTTTCTTTGCTTCTACAGAACTCTGCCTTAAGAGGAATGCATTCTTTGACAATACTTAAGAGTAGAAGAGGTAAAAATCACTAAGTGAATATTGTAATATTGTAATTGAGCTAAATCAGCAATGTCAACTACAGCCCCACCATCCCACTCTATCATATATTGGAAATCAGAAATCCCATACAGTCCCAAATATTTTCTATTAACCTAACATTTTTAATACATTGAAAGACTAAAAGCTCTGAAGACTTATGGTACCTTATTATTAAAGGAATCTTCACCAGAGATGTCTCAATTTTTTTAATACACTGAGGCTGTGCACTTTTGTTTGGGATGAGTGATGAATGAGGAATATGCTTTTATTTTAAATAAAGTGAAAGAAGCATTTTAATCACAGGCAAATTCTTCAGGCAAATAAATTTAAGGAAAAACATATATACATATATAGAAATTAAGGACGTAGAAAATTAGTGTGTCCAGAAGTAGCCCTAATCAAGTTGAAAGACTTGTATATTAGAGTACTCATTACTTGACAGACCCAGAATAATTCTTCACCATCCCTCTCTGAGATATAACTTCTTTTTGAACTCCTTTATCCAAGGGTCTTAAGATACTGCTTTCCTTCCTTTGGACAGTGGAGCTGCTTATTAACCCTCCCAAGGAGAACTGTCATCAGAGACTCCAGGAGGCCTTATCTATACACTTTTTAGGGAAGTCATCCTTGTAACTCAAAGGTAATTTACCCTTCTAAGGGATGTAGTCCAAGTTATTTCAAGTTGTCTACACTTAATCTTTGGGAGTGAAAGTTGGTGGAATGACATGGGCTATACTTAGAGATTTCAAAGGTGTCTAGAGGGGAGATTTCAAAGATTTCAGAGGTTTCTAGCATATATCTCACTAGAAAACAGATAAAACATAAATATTCTCTGGTGTAGTATCCTATTTTTACTTTTAATATAATAGTAATATTTAATACAAAGAAGATATATGTGAATAAAGCAATATTGATAAATAGGAGTTAGAAGTATTGCTTAAATGTATGAGTTTGAAATGAAAATGATTCATTTTCATTTGTGAGAACATCCTAAATATTCTGATTTTATTGTGAGGTGGGCATAAGAGCTCCACTTGTCTACCCTGGCTATTTCCATTAGTTAGCTCATTAAATTATGCAAAAGTGAGTCAGCACAGTAGAAGAATGAATAAGGGCTTTGGAGTTGGAATGATCTGAGTGCTTTGGAGTTGGAATGATCTGAGTGCATATTTCTGGTCTAGATCTTGCCAGATACGTGATGTAGGGCAATCAAGTTTTAGTGTTGCCAACTACAAAATGAAGATCAAATTACCAACTTCATAGGATTTGTGAAATTAATTGAATTAACATTGGTAAAGCACACAAAATAGTAGCATGGTTGGCAGAGTAGCTAAATAATAGAATGTTAGCTCCTCTTCTGTATCCATCATTTGGTATGTGCAAAATTATTCAAAGAGGAATGAGATATAAATACTTCTCTCAGAGAACACAAATGCAGAGAGATAGCCAGATGTTAAAATAAAACGTTAAAATAGAGTTGATTAGAGGCTATAAAACAAGCATGTACAAAGTACTATGGAAACACAGAGCCAGAAGCCAAGAAGGCAACCTTTCATATTCCATCTGATTTAATTCAACTCAATATAACAAATCATCAAGATCCTGCTGTTCCCTCAGCATTACTGAGTCCAATGGACCATTCAGAGTATAAACTGTGAACTCTGTCCTCTGGTAGTTTATGATTTAGTTTAGAAGACAAGACTTACAGGAAACACAGTATTTAATAAATATTTATTGAATGCCTATTATGTGCCAAGAACTACACAGGTGAAGTATATACATGGTTCCTTCCAGAGCTAACATATAGTGGTGGATGTTAATAAGTAAGAAACTAATCAATTAAAAAATTAATGCCACCAATTGATGAGGTGCCAAGATGTAATAGAGAGGATGAGTGCTGTGAGAGGTCATAAAGGGAAGAGGAAAGCATTTATCACTGTCAGATTGCCCTTAAGCTTATCCAGAAGACCAGAGAACCTTTCCAATTGTGTTAAGCAAAAACTCAGAATCTGAACATTTAGTTTCCTGTGTGAAAGAGATCCTTTTTGGTTTTAAACATCATATAGTTCAATATCTCTCCTTTCCCCTGAAACTATAAATAACAAAATGGTCCCAATCGACCAGAGCCATGTATCCCATTTGTGATATACAAACCATTAATTATTATCAGATTTTATATATGCAATTATGATCAATTATGATCTTTGTTGTAGCTATTCTGAACTCCCCTCAGATATGTTCACCATTTTGTCATCTGACTAAAGGTGCTTGCTTGTATTACATATAGAATCACATGAATTGATTAGGCATAGAAATATTTTAAATACCAACCCCAAAGGAAAGTTTATAATAACAGATATCAAATATTACAGCTATTCAATATGACTTAAGATAATGGACCTGACATGACATATGGATTTTATGTAATACCTTTAATATTCCTAAACAGAAGACATTTTTTATGGTAACATATAGAGCAAAGTACATTATACTGAGCCATGAGAATTCCAAGAAACTGTCAACCTGAAAAGAAATCTTCCAAAGAGCACAAGGCTAAGAAATATTCTCCAATTTCACTAGCATTATTTACTTTTGATTTCAGGATTCTTGGAAGTATCATTTTCTTTGCATGTCTGGTAACAGAATTCAGAAGGTAAGTCATCTTTCCTTTCCTAACCCATCTTTGTCAGCCACATTCTCAGATTCTCCACATCTAGGAGAAAGCAATATGACAAGGAATAAAAAGGGGAGACACTGGAAACAGGTAGACCTGAATACATAATATCTCCACTACTTGCCTAGGACCCTGAGAATTATTAAACTTTCTTAATGTGAACTTCTTGATCAATGAATAAGGATGACAGAATCATCCATGAAGGATTACTGATAGAATGTAATTAAAGAGGAAATAATCACAAAGCATCTGGAAATCAATAAACAAAGTTATATAATTATTTTACCAAGAAGTATAAGGCTAAACTTTAAGAAAGAAAAAAGGCATTGAATTTTGAGGGAATAATAATCACTAATGTTCCTCAGTTTAAAGCCAATAGCTTGATATTCTCCAGTATAAAAGAAATCCAGAAAATATATTAAGAACCCAGGGAGCGAGAGAAAGAGGTGGAGAATTGGAGGGGGCAGGGTGATAGAGGGAGAAAGAAGTGGAGGAAGAGGTTGCAGGATAGCAGCAAAGGAAGATCCTAAACCACTTTTTCATATTGACACAGCAAATCTACAGCTACATATGGATCCTTTCCCTCAGAAAAAGATCTAGAAACTAGATGAACTGCTCTCTATACCAAAGAATAAAAAGGCCACAAGTCAGGGGCATAGAAGTGGTTTTGCAAAAACAAAAACAAACAAATAAAAAAACCACCCCTGGCACAGTGACACACAATACGAAGCGATCTTACTAAAGAAACATGTCCCCTGGAGGAACGGGGGGTTGAAGCCCCACATGGGACATCCCAGCTTCCTGGGATCTGCACCATAAGAATAAACCTCTCACAAAATCTGGCTTGGAAAACCAATGGGGTTGATGTCTCAGAGTCCTAAAATGCTAAACTGAGATTTCCTTCTGAGAGGGTTCACATTCGGTCCTACTTGCCTGAAACCTGAAGGTGGGGGAGCAGTTTGAAAAGCACCTAGATTATACATGAGAAAGATTCATTCGCTGATCTGGGGTCACTGGCTGGAGGGGTGGGCGACAGTTGAGATGCTCCCTGGAGAAAAACGCCTGGCAGACACCATTGTTGTATTCTTTACATAGCCTGTAGCACATATGGATGAGCTCATCTGGCATCCTCCCACCACCTTATGGCAGCAGCACTTGCTGAGACTGGAGAGGATGGGTGACTGCAGTGCTCCCCCACTCCCTGGCTTGAGTGGGTGAGTGTAAACAGTCCTGGAGTTCTCCGATTCCCTAGCTAAAATCTGTGGGGGTAGACAACTGCAACCTCCTCTGTTCCCTGGTTGGGGCTGCCACTTGCAGCCTAAACCAAGCGTGCACACACAGATGAGGCTCTCTGTTGCTGCCTTGTTGAAGCTCACAGGTGCCCATAGACAAGATATTTCCTGTCACCTTTCTGAAAGTCCATGCGATGCCCAGCCCCCTACACTGTCCATTGCCTTGCTAAAGCCAGAGGGCATGTAAAATCCACATAGGGAACACCCCTTGATTGCACGGCTGTGGTAGCAAAGAGGACTGGAGTTCCAGAGCTCAATGGGACTGTAACAACTGGAAAGACAGCTCTTGACAGGCCAATACTCCCAGGGCACTACACAGACAGCAGACTGAAAGACCACCCCAGTCTTTCTGTGAAAAATGTGTATTTACTTTAGCCTCAAACTTCAGCCTGAGGGACAGGCTTCAGGTATCCCAAACATCCAGAGGCTAAGGAGGCACAATCAAGGACAATAAGCAAAAAGACATCATCCTTTCACAACCCCTCGACCTCACTACAGTTTGACCAGACTTCTCAGAAAGGTACTTATATACTCATCTAGATTCCTGATGTTTTTAATGGTTGCCCAGGCAATACCTCTAAATTCTTTGGTGTAGAGGCCAACAGGGATTATGCCTGCCGACCCACAGTATTGTATATATTTGCAACTTTAAAAGCATCTGCCTGAGGGTCTGTCTTCCAATCACCTTGAAGCTAGAAGCTAAATGAGATTCCTCCCCTTGGATCATTGACAGATCTTGGCACACCCTCAACAATGAGAACATAATCAAGAGTAATTCAGGTGGTTCAGACAATCACAAAGGTTTGAGAGTCAATTAAGATCTGTGGAAAGATTGAACAAGGATTACCACCTGCATGAGGCCATTTTTTTTTTTAAGACTAAAAGAGGTAGCTATTTCATCTACCAAATAGAAACAAAGAGATTCAAGTAAAATGAGGAAATAGAAGTGCGTTCCTAGTGAAAGAACAAGACAAAAACTTCAGAAAATATATCTTAATGATGCAAAGGTAAGTAATATATCTGTCAAAGAATTCAAAGTAATAGCCATAAAGATACTCACCAAGTTGGAAAAAGAATGGATAAAAACAGTACGAACTTCAATAAAGAGATAGAAAACATTTCAAAAATGCCAAACAGAAGTCACAGAGAAAAGGAATGCAATAACTTAACTGAAAAATACACTAGAGGAGTTCAACAACAGACTAGGTGAAGTAGAAAGTAGATCAGTGACCTGGAAGTTAAAGTAGTGGAACTCACCTAGACAGAGCAGCAGAAAGAAAAAAAGAGTCTTTAAAAATGAAGACAGCTTAAAGGACATCTGGAACAACAGCAAGTGGAATAACATTTGCACTATAAGGGTCCTGGAAGGTGAAAAGAGAGAACTCGTATAGAAAGCTTACATGAAGAGGGACACCTGGGTGGCTCAGTTGGTTGAATGTCTGACTCTTGATTTTGGCTCCGATTGTGATCTAGGATCCTGGGATTGAGCCCTGCATCAGGCTCTATGCTCAGTGAGGAGTCTGCATGAGGAGTCTCTCTCTCTGCCCTCTCCTAACTCTATAAAATAAATAAATAAATAAATCTTTAAAAAAAGCAAGCAAGCAAGCTTATGTGAAGAAATAATGGCTGAAAATTTCCCTAACCTGGGAAAGTAAATAGACATCCAGGTCCAGGAAGCCCAGAGAGTTCCACATAAAATGAACTCAAAGAGAGTCATACCAAATCATACCAAAATATATATATATATAACTAAATTTATAACTAAATTTTCAAAAGTTAAAAAGACCTTAGAAGCAGCAAGGAAAAACCCAAATTATGATATACAAGGGAAACCTCATAAGGCTATCAGCATAATTTGCAATCTTTGTAAGCCAGAAGAGAACAGCATGACACATTCAAAATACTAAAAGGAAAAAAACTCACAATCCAAAATACTCTATCCAGCAAGGTTTTCATTTAAATTTGACAGAGAGATAAAGAGTTTTCTAGACAAGCAAAAGCTAAAGAAATTCATTATACCAAACCACCTTTATAAGAAATATTAAAGGATTTCTTTAACCTGAAAAGAAATGGCACTAAGTAGTCTACAGCCATACCACCCTGAATGCACCCGATCTCGTCTGATCTCGGAAGCTAATAAGCAAGGTCAGGCCTGGTTAGTACCTGGATGGGAGAAATGGCACTAAGTAATAAGAAAGCATGCAAAAGTAAAAATCTCACTGGAAAAGGTGAATACATAGTAAAAGTGGTAAATTAATCACATAAAGCTACTAAGAGGGTTAAAAGAAAAAAGTAGAAAAACTAACTAAAATTACAATAATGAGTTAAAGAATACATAAAATAAAAAAACGTAGGGACACCTGGGTAGCTCAGTGGTTGAATGTCTGCCTTCAGCTCAGGTCATGATCCCAGGGTCCTGAGATTCAGTCCCGTGTAGGCTCCCCACAGGGAGCCTGCTTCTCTCTCTGCCTATGTCTCTGCCTCTCTCTGTCTCTCTGTCCCTCATGAATAAATAAATAAAATCTTTAAAAAAATTTAAAAATTAAGAAATGTAAAGTGTTATATCAAAAACAAAATGTGTAGTAAAAATGTAGAGCTTTCGTATGTGCTTAAATTTAAGTTGCTATCAACTTAAAAACAGGCTGTTATATACATAGGATGATATATGTAAACTTCATAGTAATCACAAAGCAAAAACTTATAGTATGTACACAAATGAAGATGAAAAAGAAATCTAAACACATACCGAATAAAACCGTCAAACTATAGGGAAGAGATAAAGAAACAAAGATAACCTATAAAAACAACCAAAACACAATGAACAAAATGGCAATAAGTATGTATCTATTAATTATTACTTTAAATAGACTAAATTCTCTAATCAAAAAACCTAAAAGAGCTCAGTGGATAAAAAAAAAAATCTATATTCTGTCTACAAGAGATTTCAGTTCAGAAGTAAGGACACATACAGACTGAAAGTAAAGTGTTGGAAATAGATACTTCATGCAAATGAGAATGAAAATAAAACTGTAGTAGCGATACACATATCAGACAAAATAGACTTCAAAACAAAAACTAAAATAAAAGACAAAGAGGGCACTAAATAATAATAATAATGGTAAATCCAAAAAAAGCTTCGACAGTTGTAAATATGTATAGATACAACATAGGAGCACCAAAATATATTAAGCAAACATTAAAAGAAAGGGAGAAATTGACAACATTACAGTAACAGGAGACCTTAACACCCCACTTGCATCAATGAATAGATCACGCAGACAGAAAATCAACAAGGAAACATTGGCCTTAACATATTGGACCAACTGTACTTAATAGGCATACAGAACATTCTACTCAAAAGCAGCAGAATGCATTCTTTTCAACTGCATGGAACTATTCTCCAGCATATATCACATGCTAGGCCACAAAATGAGTAGCAATAAATCAATAAGATTGAAATTATATCAACATTTCTTCTGACAATAGTAAGAGGCAAGTTCATAGTGACATAGAAACAAGGAAGAAGATCCCCAAGAAACAAGAAAAAAGATCAAATAAACAATTTAACTTTATACCTGAAGGGAAAAGAAAAAGAACAAACAGAGCCCAAAGTTAGTATAAGAGAGAAAATAGTAAAGATCAGTCTGAAGATAAATGAAATAGAAACTAAAAAGAAAATAGAAAATATAAAAAAAAAACTAAGAGCTGGTTCCTTGAAAAAATAAAATGACAAGCAATTAGTGAGACTCACCAAGACAGAAAGAGAGAGGCTTCAATAATTAAAATCGGGTATGAGAAAAGGAGAAAGTACACAAATACCATAAGGATACAAAGAACTATAAAACTACTATGAATAATTATAATGAACAAATTGTACAACCTAGAAAAATGGATAAATTCCTAAAAATTTATTTTTTTTCCCAGGACTGAATCAGGAAGAAATGGAAAATCTGAATTTACCAATTACTAGTAAGGAGATTGAATCAGGAATCAAATATCTTTCAACATACAAAAGTCTAGGACTGCACAGTTTCAGGGGTGAATTCTACTGAATACACAAAGATTTAAAACCTAGCTTTTCAAATTCTTTCAAAAAAAAAACTGAAGAGGGAAGGCTTCCAAACTCATTTACAAAGTCAAAGTCAGCATTACCTTAATACCAGACAAAACCAGACAAAAATACCATACACACCATACAACACACACACACACACACACACACACACACACATTAGAGGTCAATATCCTCTATACATATAGATTAAAATCCTCAAAAAATATTAGTAGATTGGATTCAACAATATATGAAAAGTATCATATACTATGATCAAGTGGTATTTACTCTAGGGATGCAACAAGGGTTGAACACCAGTAAATCAATCAATATGAAACACCACATTAACAAAGTAAAAGATGGAAAATCATATGATCACCTGAATAGTAGCAGAAAAAGCATTTGACAAATTTCAACATTCATTTAGGGTAAAAACTCTGAACAAAGTGGATTTAAAGAGAACATACCTCAACATAACAAAGGCCATAGATGACAAACACACAGCTAACATCAAACTTAATGGTGCAAAGCTGAAAGCTTTTCCTTTAAGTTAAGGAGTGAGACAAGGATATTGCCCACTTTTCTTCAACATAGTGTTGGAAGTCCTAGTCATAGGGATTAGGGAAGAAAAAAGAATTTAAAAAACATAAAAATTGGGAAGAAAGAAGCAAAACTGATTATTATTTGCAGAAGACATGATACTATATATAGAAAACCCTAAAGACTCTACCAACAAAACTGTTAGAAGTAACATTTTTAGTAAAGTTGTAGAGTAAAAAATTAATATACAATAATCTGTTTTTTTACAGAAAGAGAAATCAAGAAAATAATCTTATTTACAAGTGCATCAAAAAGAATAAAACAGGAATAAATTTAGCCAAGGAGTAGAAAGACCTATACTCTTAAAAACAACAAGGCATTAATGAAAGAAAGTAAAGACAACACAAATAAATGGAAAGATAATCCACAGTAATAAATTAAAAGAATATTGTTAAAATGATAAAAGTAATCTATAGTTTCAAAGAAATGACTTTTAAAATTCTAATGACAGTTTTTACAAAACTAGAACAGTCTTAAAACATTTATGAAACCACAAAAGACTCCACATAGCCAAAATAATTTTGAAAAAGAACAAACCTGGGGGTATCACGCTACCTCATTTCAGGTTATACTACAAAGCTATAGTAATCAAAACAATATGGTATTGGCATTAACACAGACATGTTGATCAATGGAAAATGAGACAGCCCAGAAAGAAATCCACACATATATAGTCAATTAATTTACAACAAAACAATATGTAATAAGAAAAAAACTCTTCAATAAATGGTATTGGAAAAACTGGATAAGCATAAAAACATAAACTGGACCGCTGTCTTATGCCATATACAAAAATCAACTCAAAATTGATTAAAGCCTTGAATGCAAGACCTGAAATCATAAAAATCCTAGAAGAAAAAATAGGCAATAAGATCCTTGACAGTGGTCTTAGTGATGCTTTTTTTTTTTTTAATACAACTCCAATGGGCAAGTGAAACAAGAGCAAAACTAAACAAATGGGACTATATCAAACTAAAGATCTTCTGCACAGTGAAGGAAACCATAAACAAAATTAAAGGGGGACCTACTGAATGAGAGAAGATATTTTAAAATTATATAACTGTTAAAGGACTAGTATATAAAATATATTTTAAAAACTCAAATACCTCATTAACAACAATAAAACAATTTGAAAATTAGGCAGAGGATCTGAATAGACATTATTCCAAATAAGATATACAGACAGCCAAGAGACACATAAAAAGATGCTCAACATCACTAATCATCAGTGAAATACAAGTCAAAAAACACAATGAGATATTACCTCACATCTGTTGGAATGGATATTATCAAAAAAGACATGAAATAACAGCTATTGGCAAGGCTGTAGAGAAAAAGGAACCTCTGTGCACTACTTGTGAGACCGTCAATTGGCGTAGCCCCCATGGAAAACAGTATGAAGTTTCCTCAAAAAATTAAAAGCAGAGCTACTTTATTATCCAGCAATTCCTCTAGTGGGTACCTATCCTAAGAAGATAAAAACACTAATTTGAAAGAATATATGCATCCCTATGTTTATTTAGGTATTATTTACAATAGCCAGATATGGAAACAAGCTAAAAGTCCATCAATGGATGAGTTACTAAAGAAGATATGAAATATAGATATCATACAATATACATACAATAGAATATATACACATTAGAATATTACTCAGGCATAAAAAAGTGAAATCTTACCATTTGTGACAATATGGATGTACCTTGTGCGTGTTACACTTAGTGAAATAGAGAAAGACAAATACTACATGATTTCACTTATATGAATCTAAAAAACAAATGAAACTTGAGCAAAATCCAGATTCATAGATACAGAGAACAGATTGGTGGTTGCCAGAGGAGTTGGAGAGGGGGTAAAATGGGTGAAGGAGATTAAAAAGTACAAAATTCCAGTTATGAAATAGTCATGGGATGTAAAGTACAGCACAGGGAACACAGTCAATAATATTGTAGTAACTTTGTAAGGTGATACATGGTAACTCTACTTATTGTGGCAACCATCTCACAATATGTACGAATATTGACCCGCTATTAATGTAGTATTGTATGTCAAAAAGATGACAACAGGGGCATCTGGGTAGCTCAGTTGCATGTCTGACTCTTGATTCTGGCTCAGGTCACGACTGCAGGGCCCTGGAATGGAGCTGTACTCAGTAGGGAGTCTATGTGAAGATTCTCTCCCTCTGCCCCTCTCCCCACCATGTTCTCACTCTCTCTCTCTAAAATAAATAAATAAATCTTAAAAAAAATATGACAATGACATTTCACAAACAAACCCATTCGATCAAAGAGCCTGGTCTAATTTATAGTAATATGGAAGTCTGTGAAGCAGTGTCTATAGAGATCTGAAAGAAAAGACAGAGTGTTCTAAGAATATCCTACCAACACATTTCGTCTTTAAGCACAAAAGCAGCAAAGAGATGCTCTTAAACATGGAAGAACTCAGGGAGTGTAACTCCTAGAAGTCATTTTAATACCAAATCCATCTAACTGTTAGATAAATAAAGAACCAGGAGTAAAAAAAAACATTGCAAAATGATGAATACTAAATTCAATTAAATATAGAAATAAAGTTACATAACTGTGGGAATTATGGTTACTGACTGTAATTCTATATTGACTATAATTACAGTTATCAACCTTCAAATCATAAAAAGTAACAACAGTGAAAGTCAAGAAGAAAAAAAGTGAAAAAATATGGGTGTGCTAATTTTCCCATCTTTCACAGAGATTTAATTGATGTAGCATTAAATTTAAACATGGAGTTTTAAAAAATGTAATCACTGCAAATTCTTACTGAGTTTTACATTCTTTTGTTTTCATATAGAGAGATATTTTATAATATTTACATATTATATTTAATATGGGCCTATAAATTATATTATGTTTAATATGCAAATATTATAAATATTTATAAAATATTTATAAAATATTAATATTTAAATTTATAATATTTGTGGTAAAAATACTGAGTATTATTTGTACAATCCTCATATTTACTTGCAATTCTTTCTATGGGATTTCTGTCTTTTTCTTCTGTAAAAACAAAGAGAAAATAAATGTAACTAATTTGAGAAAAAATGAGGAGCCTTATTTAATAAATTGTTTCTACATCTAACACTTATCCAATGATATATTTACCTATCTCCACATATATATATATATATATATATATATATTTTAAAGATTTTATTTATTTATTCATGAGAAACACACACACACACACAGAGAGAGAGAGAGAGAGAGAGAGAGGCAGGCGAGGGAGAAGCAGGCTCCTCACAGGGAGCCCGACGTGGGACTCGATCCCAGGTCTCCAGGATCACGCCCTGAGCTGAAGGCGGGGCTAAATCGCTGAGCCACCCGGGCTGCCCCTCCACCTTTATATTTAAAGTGCTGTTTAAAAATCTATACATCTGACGTTAATGATTATCAGTGGCAGGATTTTAGATAATGTTTTAACTTTGTTATATTTTCTATTTTGTTTGCATTTTAAATAATGACAATTTTCCGTTAAAAAAAAAGTAACTTTCTTTAAAAATATTTAAAAAAATAAAAATAAATAAAAATCCTTAAAAAGTCATTTCTTTGGGGAATAAAACTTGGCTAGAGAACAGTTATTTTCATATAATCCATTTGGTACCATTTGGTCTATGTCTGTCTGTGAGAACGAAAGAGAAAAAGAAAATACAGACATGTTCTATTATAAAATGAAGAAAGGAAGGAAGGAGACAGTGAAGGAAGAAAGGAGTAGATTACACATTGTGTAGTAATAAATAAATTTCTAATTTGTCTCATGTCCAAGGAGATATGACTTGAGAAGCAGGGGAACTTAAGAGATTGTATCAGACACCTCTTGTGGATCCCTTTAGATTTCCCTTGCTTCACTGATATCTGGGTTCTACTACTTCACATAGTCACAGTCTTCAGTGCCTTGCCTCTTGCCTACCCAGTGCCCCTCTTACCTTCCCTCCCATGATCCCTAGTAAAGTCATTGTAGAACCTCACCTAGTGTCCACATAAGCACAATATAAGTGTGGGGAAATTAACTCCCTATAGCATAAACTTTGACAAGTGGAATACAGGAATCACCAGATATATTTTTCCTTTTTACATCCCAAACTCAGTTTTTCCTGTGGAACTTAAACAGTAAGTACACTTAAACTGTAACTGTTTCTCTAAGGCATTCTAGACAATGCTGACTTTCCTGCCCTGTTTCACTCTTTTCACACACATCCCATGGGATCAAACTCTCTAATAAAATGATAGGCTTATACTCACTACTTTTTTCCCGAGGCTCTGCTTTCTAGATAAACCAGGTAGGACATATTCTCTACATAATAATGTTCAAATCTAACTCTACTAAAAAGAGGTGGCACTGCAAATTACAGTACACTTAACAATTATTTCTTTTTCTCTTTGGGTGTTTAGACAAAGAACTTACATCTATTCTTGGAAAATGAGTATTTGTGTGCACTGAGAGTGTGCACACATCTGATAGAATAGTTACACTTAGAAATTGGAGTCATAAAGAGACATTCTATATCACTGTCATAGGAAAGCATCCAGAAACTTGAGATGTCACGTCCCTCTCTTCTCTGAAGGACCTCAGCGTCACCTATGCTGTTCTCCCTCTATTCCACAGACCCAGAGTTCCAAAGGTGAGCACCAACTTTCCTGCAAAAGCTTCCTTTTAGCAACTCATGCCTCTATTCGATCTGTGCTTAGGATTATGTTGAGGGAATGATTTAAACTTGGAAGTGTGTATGAGGGAACATCCTGGGAAGGTTAAGACAAAAAAATACTCCAAGGGTAAGGAATAAAGAGACCAAAATGTGGATAAAGGGTCAAGCAAAGGTTATGACAGGAAACTGCTGAAGAAGAGGAAGAAGAAGATGACGATGACAAAGAAGAAACCCCACAACCTAAGAACAAGGGAGATAAAATGGTATTTGGAGTCCACTTTATCCAGTGTATGTGCATTATCTGAGATATTTATAAAGCACACTAATATCTTTGATACTATAGCATAAACTAGTTTTACAGTTATTGAGCAGAGAAGAACTGTATAAAGGAATATCATGTAAAATAGTAGTTTTGTGGTCAAGAAGGAAAAAAAGAAAGATCATGAATATTGTCTATGGGAGGAAACCCCAGTAGTTTTCCCAGATGGGAAATCTAGTAAAAGTTGTTAGCGAAAATAAGGGCTAAGATATTTCATGAAAAGTTGATAGTGGAGAAATTTTGTCACACCATGCTTAGATTTTATGCCTAAAATCTGGTTTGGTTACAAACAAGTTGCAAATTATGAATAATTAAATTAAGAGGTTTAAACCATGTTTTCAAATAAAGTCTGTACTTTTTCTTTGCAGAAGAATTCAAATAGAACTGTCACATATATTTCTACAGGCCGTACATTGCAGGCTAGGTAACAATCTATGTGAATGGTGCCCCCAGGAGTTATATAGGTTAATCCCTACACTGTACGCAGTATAAAATTGATATACTTCTAAAATTTGGGGCTTTTTTTCCTATTTATTTTAAAGCATTTGACTTAGAAATGTCTTTCAGATAAACAATTCTCTAATGGAACTACTCTAACAGTAATAGATACTGTTCAGTGGAAGCACCTCTATCCTAAGGGCTATCTCTACAGCCTTCCGTCTTGACCCTGTACCACCTCAGATTATTGACCACCATATTGATGTTACACTATGTAGGACGTGGTTCCGTGGAGGACTCGCCATGAGACTTGTATACAGAGTTTATTTTATATCCCTTGTTCCTTAAGGATTGATTCTAGATATGATCCATTGTTCTATATTCTAATTGCCTGTGAATAGTAATTACTCAAGGGTTATTAATTGAATGAGTAGTAAGAAGAACTAAATCTATTATTTCTTTTGTATCTTATCTCAGCCACGAAGGGATAATAGCCAGAGGCAGCATATGAGGATCAACTAACAAATTTCCTAAATAATAGAGTTTCTCTTTTCAGAAATATTGCTTAAAGCAGTTGAAGGACTAAATGAGGTCTCTGTAATGAAGCTGAAAAGAAAATCTGGCAAAAGCAGTTCCTTCCTTCCTAATCAGCAAGCCATGGTCCCATGGGTTGGTGCTGCCCTTCAGGCCAGTCAATCTTCTGATTGCATGTGTGGGAGAAGCTGGTGACTGTGGACATGGAGGAAGTAATGAGAGATTCCCTGAGAGTGTCTTAGCCTGATAGCTGGCAGATGCCTCCAGGAGTGGGACCTTCTAGAGAGCTGCTCTTCCTCATTCACCCCCTCTCAGAGCTGTGATAGGGGTCTGTTATTTAACTCAGGAACTCTGGAAATGTGAGAAGAAAGTATCTAAAATCAGCATGATGAAATGGAGCATTATTCAATTAGAAAAATGAGGCATGATTTTGAGAAGCAGAATACAATTACAAGGTTGGAGCCCTTCCAGGAGGTGTGGATGGCACCCCAGCTGACTAGAGATGAAATTCTCAGACCGAGCCTGTGCAGATGGTGTCTCCATCCTGCTTTCCACAGGTGCTGTAGACTCTGATCTTGTAAAACAGCATGGCAAAATCTCAGCTGATGCCCAAATGCCGGCGGTCTCAACTTTGCCCATTGATAATGCCATATCCTCAAAATTCTGGACAATGCTGAAATCACATTCTCTTTTAATCTGCTATGGTAGGAATCAGATTGAGTGAATAACTATGAAGACATACTGGCATCCACAAAAAAAGAATGTAAAATTTATAGATGGTTACTAGTAGTAAAAATGTCGTTCGTGTTGTAATTTATCTTACGTAGGTCAAATACATTCAGAATCTTCATTGAAAACATTAAAAAAGGACTATATGTAAAAATTGTCGCTATTACACAGCAATTACTTTCCTTCAGAGAAAAGTTATGCCATAATTCTCTCAATATAAAACACTTTGCATTATTTTAAATAGGGCCTTTATAAATTTAATTCATCTTGAAAATTTATGTTAAAATTCCAAATACTTCAAATTTAAATCTAAATATTGTTTATTTCGGGGTGGGGGGGCTCCAGAAGACTTGATTTGAAAGCAATCAGAGATGAGAGAAGTAACTCAGCATCTGCTGAGGAGCAAGCAATGGGAATACAGTGTTCACATGTCGATCAGCAATTTCAGGTGGTTCCCCAGCGATCGTCCTACCAAGGACACCCAACTGTGTGCTTAGAATTCCACTGTGCTCTGTTTAGGGTAGATTTTGCATGGTCTTCCTTTCTCATCTACTCTTCTCCCTCCTTCTGGAAATTATACTTCAAGTTCTGACTTCTTGTGTTTACTTTATATTTTGAATATTGGTTCTATTTTTTTCAGTTTAACAATCAATTTTTTTAAGATTTTATTTATTTATTCATTAGAGACACACACACACAAAGAGAGGGAGAGAGGGAGAGAGAGAGAGGAGAGAGAGAGAGAGAGAGAGAGGGAGAGAGAGGCAGAGACACGGGCAGGGGGAGAAGCAGACTCCATGCAGGGAGCCCTGATGTGGGACTTGGTACTGGGTCCCCAGGATCACATCCTGGGCTGTAGGCAGCGCTAAACCACTGAGCCAACTGGGCTGCCCCTAACAATCAGTTTTTGAAGGCCTGCCTATGCCAGTAATGTATAGTTTGTAATGATACAAACTAGTTTGTATCGGAATTATCTGGAGACCTTGTTAAACCAGATTGCTGGGCCATGGATTTTTTTCTTTCAACAGGTTTGGGGAGAGAATGGAGAGAAGTGAAAAAAAAAAAAAAAGAAAGAAAAGAAAAATGCTTTTCTAGCAAGTTCCTGTTACCACTGATGCTACTGGTCCAGGGCCCACATTTTGAGAACCACTGGCCTCCACTATGCTAGGTGTGACATTTAGGCTAGCACTAATCATAACAACCCTATAAGGTTAGATATTTTAATCCCAATTTTATTAATGGAGAAATTGAGACTCAGGAAATTTAATAGTTTGCTGAAGGACACACAGCTAATGGGGATAAGCTTAGAATTCTCACCTAGGACTCTCTTACACCGAAGTCTATGTTCTTTAAATACATGGTTCTTATTTTCATTTTATTCACAAACTTAAGCCAGGCCTCAACTAACATTCTTAGAACTATTTATAAGAAAAGAGAGGAATCCTTAACATTTCTGTCTCCTGACTTCTTAGTCCAAGAATCTGCTTCAGTTCGTGAGTGAGAAAATTGCCAGCTGCTGCTGCTTAAAACACATCTCCCTGGCACTGATGTCCCCCTCATCAGATTAGCTGTGTGACAAGCAATTAAGGAGAGCTATGCCAATCTCTTTCAACACCTGCAATTTATTATGGAACCAAACAGCTCAAGTCCAAGGGTTCCATTCAGAAGAATGGTATAAACAGATGATGCCTAATTTGTCAGGGATCCCCAATGCTGATATTCAACTTCCATGAAGAAAAATGAAGATTTATGCAAAAGATATCTAATGTTTTCCATACAGGAGGCCACAGACAAAAAAAAAATTCAACTGCATTCAGTAATAAAATAGCCTTTGCCTTACCATGCTATCCAGCCTTTGAAGAGAACATGAACTATTTTTTGCATATGGAGGAAGACTCATAAAAGTTGTATTGCAATGGCTTGGGCCAAAAATCTACCTCAAGTTCTAGGAAATGTTTTAAATTATTCATAACAAATACAGCCTTTATAACCCATATCTATATATACTACATTAATCTAGCTGACTGCTTGAGTGATGGCCGTTGTTAGCAATGTTGGTATTGCCTGCCATCCCTAGCTGGCTTCTAGCAACTGCAGGCTTCATTCTATCCCAGGTAGAGCAAGGAAATCCCAAAGTAGATACTTCAGAAATTCCAGATCCCCATGCTGAGATTCAGTAACAGAGTATCATTGATAGAGCTTATTTAGTGAAATAAACATCAATCCACATGTCCAATGATGGAACATAGTGTTTAGTGTCATCAACATGTTCTTGGATGGTGTAAAGAATGTTTGGGTTGGATGTTGAGTTTAACATGCCTACTCTGCCTGTATCAAAATTGTGCAGCAGGTGACTCCTCTAAGAATCATCAATCTTGTTATTACAAGAAGGGAGATGTATACAGGCAAAAAATAAAAAATTAGACCCTGCTATCAATACCTTTCACAAGGAGGAACTGACCGTGCTCCTAGTTGGGCTACACCTAATCTTGCCCATGCCAGTCACCCTGGAGGAAACCTAACCAGAAAAGCTCAAGTGATTACCTTTATCTTGGTTGAGAGAGCATTACTTGCCCTCACTTATACCTAGAGAAGCTCAATGCAAAGGAGCCTGTCTGTCTTTATTGGAAGACTACTCCCAATGGATAGAACCCAGTCTACCAACATTTGACACGTGCCTAATGGGAAAGAAAGTCCTTCTAAACCTAATACCTTCCTTCACACTTGTAAATTGATAGATAATTTGCAAAGATGCTGGGGGAAGTCACACTTACTGAAAGGTTGCTGAGCCTGAAGTCATTAGATTAATGAGTAGGCAAAGAAAGGTTATAAAAATTGTAATGAAATTCCCTCTTTCAGGATGGAGTCCAAGACAAACCATTAGAATATAGCTGACCAGATTAGAATGCCTGACTGAGCTTAAACTACTGTAGCCTCTGAGTGCTCCTCTGTGTAGGCATGAGTTAGCAAATATTTAACATGACTTGGATCAGCCAAGCTAAGCAGTATGTCTCAGATTTCCATCTTTTTAAGAAAGGGCAGTGCCAATATATCACCTTGAAGTCACAGGGAAATCACTCTTAGGTGAGCAATCATATTCTAATTTAGACTTTAAATAAACCTCTAATCCAGAGGAGTATGTGGAAAGATTTGGAATGATCATGTGCCCTTATCAGTGTGGGGAATTACTCTCAGTGTTCAAAATTAAAATAAAATCAGATATTCTGTGTGTTAAGTGCCCAAAAATTAAAGCTTCCAGACTCATGAGAGAAGACTGAAGAAAAAGATGTTCAGGGACTCAGACTCTAAGATAGGGGGGAAAAAAGTCAGACCCAACCTAGAATTCTGTAACTGGATTGGAACCATGGTTTAATGGCTGAGAACATGGCCAGGAGCATCAAGGCAGAGGTTATAGCTAATCCAGACACAATTACACAAGCCATCTGCTCTTGTGATGCCATTTCTCCCCTTCATAGTTGCTCCTAAAAATAATGCTCTGAAAATGTCTTGTTCACTGACTAAGGTACATTCTGTCTTAGGCCCTAGCCAAGGCTCTGGCCAGGGTGATCTTTACCAGGGCAGTAAGTAACACGTGGATATTCCGCAGCCTTAAGAGAGCAAAGGCAAAGGCATGCAACAAGAGTTCAATAGATATTTGTTAGATGAATTTTATTGGAATTCAGAAGCGTATGTAAAGGCAAGCGTATGCTCAATGACCATCTCTTGGACAAACGGAGGTATTCTACAGTTCATGGAACAAGCAGGTAGATAGTAGGTGGTGGGAATAATAAGAGTTGATGCTAAGTAGGTAGCTGTTCATGAAAAGCACTGAAAAAGAATTTAGACTTTTTGCTTAGGGTAGAGGGCAGCCATCGAAGGGTATTAAAATGTAGTGTGAAATAATCTCATGCATGGTTCAGAAAGATGCTCTAGCCCCTAAGCAATGAATGAGCAAGGGGGGGGCAGAGAGAATGCAGTGATCAAGGTGAGACGTGAGAAAAAGGAAGTAAAAGCAGGAATGAGTCTACTATAATTATGTAGTAAGTGATTCATACACTAACCTTGGGCTCTTACTTAAAAAACTCCATGTTCTGAAGGTTCTATCTCTTCTTTGGCAAATTCAGGGGTATCTGATCAATAGCCTCCACCACAATGCCATGAGGCTGCATCCGGCTATGTATCATACATGCTCCATTAATCACAGATTTCCTGGAGATGAAAGTAGATGCTAATCTAGTGACTGTTCTGAAACTTGGAGAAAGAAAAGAATGGTAACCAAAAAATGCCAGTATTTAAACTCCTAGTGGAGTCCTTGGCTAAGGACAAACTTTCTCTGACTGCCTTTCCCCACCTCACCACTCACCTGTGCATAAGGGATTCATAAAGGCTCAGTTGTTGAGCCAAAGTACGTTTCATTCCCTAGCATCTCCCATAACCCCAATAGTATCTAGGCTCAATCAGCCATGAAAAAGAAATAGAAAAGTAATTGCTAATGTCATTTACATCCCACAACATTGCTTCTTTAGTGAAAACCCTGCTTCATAGGAAAATAAATTTCTCTCCCCGCTCCACTCATAGTTCTATGAACAGGCCTTTTATAGTTTTTCTTCTGTACGTCTTTTCCCTCTGTCCTCCTTCCTTAAATAGACCACATCCCTACTGTTATTTCTTCAAGGCCCAAATGAAGCCTCATTCCCTTGAAGGTGCATTCTAGACCACAACATTCTGAGAAATGGCTCCCTCCTCTGAATTCTTGCAGCCTACTTCTTGATAGCTACTAAGAGAAAGAGTTGGTGTATAAGGCTGAAGCAAGGAAATCACAGCTCCCAGTCATTTTCTAATGGAGAGACAGATAAGTAATGAGACATGACAGAAAAGTGCTCCCCCACTAAACAGACCCACATTTTAATCCCCTAGAACTGATGAACATGTTATGTTACATGACAAGAGAGAATTGGGGTTGCAAGAATTGCTAATAGACCAAACTTAAAATAAAGATATTATCTTGGATTATTTAGAGGGCCCAATGTAATCATAGGTATTCTTTAAAGTAGAAAAGGGAGTCAGAGGAGGAAGTCAGGGTCAAAGAAAAATGTGAAGATGCTGTGCTGCTAGATTTACAAAAGGAGCCACAAGCTAATGAATGAAAGCAGCAATTAGAACCTGAAAAAGCCATTCAAGGAAACAGTCTCCTCTAGAACTCCCAAAGAATGAATGGAATGAATGAATGAACAGCCCTGCTGATATCTTAGTTTTAGTCAACTGAGACCTAGTTTGGACTTCTGTCCTCTGGAACTCTAAGGGAATAAATCTGTGTCATTATCAGCCAGTTGGTTTGCCATAATTTGTTATAACAACAAGAGAAAACTAATATGTCAGATATACAGCTTAATGCCTAACACCATTTAACTCAAATATTTTTCTAAAAGAAAAGGGTATATAGCCAGTAAAACACCTTAAAATATTTGTTATACCTACTGTTATAATACATAAGGATTACTGAATATTCTCAGCCAATGAGGACCAGGGAGATAGAACTACATAATTCTAGACCAATAAACATTAACAAACCATACTATCCTTGCTCTCAGCCAAAAGGAACTCTACTTCCCTATCCCCAATGAGTTTATTTTACAGTGTGCTGTTCACACCACTGAGACTTCTTTTTATCATTTACTTCTTAGAACAGTTTTAACCCATAATGGTTGACAACAGTTACATAGGCAAATGGCACTAAACTAGCCACACGTACATGTACACACACTCAGAGAAAAATGTCCCACTGAAAAGTCTTCAAGGAAGTGCTTTCTAGTAAACAGTCCAGAGAACAGACACTAAAAAGTATCAGGCAGAGGGGGTTTGGTAATACAATGATACTATGAGAGCCATCAAAGATTCATCCATGACCTGGAAGAGCTGACTGTACATTTAATAAGTGGAAGGAGACACGTCTAAGGTATCTGAAGTAATGACTTCAGGGAATTTAAAGAGAAGAAAACAAAAACAACAACAAAAATTCCCCTCACAAAATACTGAGAATGTAGTCCTTGGGGATTATGATTTAAGAACCCATAAAGCTGAGACACTTTAATTCTTCAGGAAGACCTCTCCAGGGCTGGACAAGGGTTTACATGAAAATACTACTGGGAATAAAGCCCAAGAAGTGCCAGGGTAAGTAGAGAGGAACAGGGCATTATTGGAGCAGAGAAGGGTTACTTAGCCAATGTGGACAGGTGGCTTCCCAAAGGAGGAAAGGGCCCAGCTGAGTCTTAAAAAAAGGAGAGTGGGCCAGGGAGAGAAATATGAGTAAACAGAGGGAACAGAGTATGCACAGGCTTGTAGATAAGACCCTTTGACACACTGAATATGCTAATTTGTACTGTTACATATATATATATATATTTTTTTTTCTTAACCTTCATCTCAGGTCTCCCCAACTAAACTGCTATTGCAAAATTCATGCCTTATACCTCTTATAACTATGATACTTGCACAACACTTTTGGAGGAGAAGAAATGTAGGAAATTATAAGCCAATGCTCTGACTTGCTCTTTCATCATCTGAGCTGGCCTTTGCTTTGCTGGCATTTGTAGCCATTTCCTACTTCCAGCCCTGGCAATATCACATGGCACTGCTAGTTACCTGGAAATGTCTTGTTCTTTTGTGTTTCTGTTTTCATCCTTGCTCTTCCCTTTCTTGGGAATTTTCTTTCTTCTTTCCTCTCCCTTGTCTGTTGAGTGAGCCACTGGCTCTCCTTAGAAATGAAGTTCACACCTTGACTGCCCTCCCTCCACTGCAGTTTCTTTGCTTTTTTAACATGGTCTTCTGTATCTCTTTTTACTGCAATGCAGTATATTTCCTTTCCTGTGTGCCTCCTATCTCTGACTAGATTGGAGCTCCCTTAGTTCAAAAACTGTGTTTCATTTGTCATTGTACCACCTGATACCTGTCATGGTCCTTATCATTTAATGTACATTATTAAAGTATTACTTATTTGTATTGTTATGTGTATTTATATTATTACCTAGTAATTATTCAATAAATATCTTTGAATGCCCTACTATATCATAGGCACCAATCTAAGATCATGTGAGCAAGAAAGACAAGACTAGAGCTTGGATATTAGTAAAGAAAACCAAAACAACCAAGTAAACAGCCATTATAAATAATCACTTCAGATAGTGATACACTATAAAGAACAAAATGGGGCAATACGACATGTTTGTTGAACTGTATTATTGAATTCAGGAGAAATTTTAACATGTGACTTGGTACAGAATTTCAAAAAAGTCAAACTCCAAATAAGTATAAACAACCCTTATTCACCTCAAATTTCAAAAAGAAACAGAAAAGGACAATAATTTCAAGCTAGAAAGATTTACAAATCATTCTTCCTTACCTATCTGCTTACCTCTAATAAGAAGAAAAGTGAAAAGTTAAGACAAATATGACACCAAAATATTAAATTACATAAACTAAATAGGCAATCAAGCAAAGAAAACCTCAGGAATTAGTGGGTGAATAGATGGTATTTATCTAATGAGAAATTGAAATAGCTTTTAAGAGATTACTTTGAAAAATATCTTGATTTAAGTGTCAAGAGAAATCTAGTCCAACTTCGAATGCTCTTCTGAGGCACTCCCATAGTTGGGTAAACACACACACACACACACACACACACCACTAAAAAATTAAAGGGAAATAGAGGAATTCACTGGGAACTTATATTTTCAATATAGCTATAATTTATATCTTGAGGAACCATGCAGTGAACTAGGAGACACTTCCCCAGCATCTTCCCTGGTAGTCTCATAGAGGATGTACTCTGCTTTTATTTCACCAAAGAGGTATACAGAAGTCATGAGATCCTAGTTTGTTTGTTTTTTTAACCCTTCTCACTAACCAGCTATGTGGGCTCTGGTATGTCACTACACTGAAAAACCTGTGTGATCCACAGTTTCATCATCTGTAAACTGAAACCAGATAATCCTTTCCCAATCTAAGTGTCCAAGGCATTAAGGACTTGATTAAAGGTAGAATGCTACTTCTGTTGGTTCAGAGTAAATTCCAAGGACTCTAATTTGTTTATGTCCTCTTGATTCCTAGAGACCAAGTCTGAGGAGCCAGAAGGGGTCCTAAAAGACCAAGAAGGTTGTTGGCTTCACATAGGATAGAAATCAAATGTGAGCCAGCAGGAGGTGGAAGTAGAGTTTACTGAAAGTATAAAGAGAGTGAAAGTAAAGAGTGTCCCAGGAGACTCAAAGCCAAGGAAAGAGTCTTGTTTTTGTTCAGGGACTCAGGTTTTTACTGAGGATTATGGTTTATATGTCTTCTCAGCCATTAAGGAACCAGTTAGAGCAAAGACAAGGGACCACATATTACTCTTTGGATCCAGAGGGCCTAGGAACTAAGATGGTCTAGTGCCAGTGGTTGGAAATAGACATATGATAGCTTCATCTGGTCCTTCTCATCTAGCCCTTCCTTAGATATTATCTATTCTAAAGAAATCATGAATTCTTTGTCGTTTACAAGGATGACATTCTGAGGCATGTGTAAAGTAGGCTGGGAGTACAGGTCCCAGCAGGAATAGAAGCAGGAAGAGGAGCAAAAGAAAATTTTTCCCCATCTCACTGTATGCAAAGGTTCCCAGGGTACTCAAAATTACTAATTAAGTTGTCTTGAACCAATATTACCATTTCATTTGCGCACAGTAAAAGATCTGACTCAATATCTCTTTTTCTTTAATGAGAATACTGGCAGTCTCACCTTGCATGGGGGACCATAAAAACAATTGGGGAAGTTGATACTACACAAAGAGATCTTTAATATTTGAAAGAATTATAATTACTCCGTGCTCTTTAAAATTTTTGTCATAATATTAAAAACATTATTGTCATTTATATATCATTTTAATGTATAAAGTGATAAAAATAGTAAAACTAGTATTTATTTAGGACCCTGTAACTTAAAACTTTAGAGACACTGAGAATTAGAGCATTTATTTCTTTGTAAAAAAAAAAAAAACTTATCAAGAGTTCTTTGAACAGCACTTCCCTTTCTCACTGTGTAACTTACAATACAGCGTGAGCTTCTTTATCTTAGCAAATTATCATATTCCTAAATTTAGATTATCTTCCAACATTTTACCCTTTGCACTTTCAATGCTATGAAATATCTCTGAGATTTCCTTTAATTTAAAAATTTATTGTAGTCACTTCATCTAGGACACCTTCATCCTTTTCATCATAAACCACTCTCCATCAGTACGATTGCCTTCACTTAGTTTCTCTGACTGTATATGCAGTCTCTCAAATGATTGCCATGTCAACACTCCTAAAATCAGTTCTTTGTTCTATAACTCCACTTATGTTCAATTTGAACTTCTCTTCCAGCATTATAACTTTCTCTTTGTTTTCTGCAGTCATCTTTGTTAGCTACTTTCTTTTGATCATTAAAAAAAAAAAACAGCAAGTGGATTCATCACTAGAAAACAGAGATGCAACATGACTATATGGCTTGCTGTCTGTGCATGGCTGAATAATAGATATGCAGTGACCAATACCACAGAATTTGAAAGAAATGAATAATTGGCCACTGACCATGATGTGCATCTGTTATGTACTTAGCAATTTCTGCACTGAGCCAGCAAAGTTTGTTCTTTAGTACAGTTAACATACTTTGGCACTAATATTTGACCATATTTTCAGGACTGGTGTTCTTTAGGCAATTATGTACAGTTAACATACTTTGGTACTAATATTTGACCATATTTTCTGGACTGGTGCTACTTAATACCAGTTGTGGTAACTGTAATTCATGCATTTCAGAACCGTGAATAGTAAGATCTGTATAGCCAAAATAGCTTTTTGCTTTTCTTTTGCCAATATAGATAAGACAATCTCAAAAATTCCTTTTCTTACCTATCCTTACTCGTTTTAATAATATTTTTAATACTTTAAAGTTACAACAGAAAATCTCTTCTTAATTCTTTTTCCTCTCCTCCCCACAGTCTTCTGAACAAAAGTAAGATCTAACAATGATCTTAATCGCATATTATTTGAAAAAAATAGTAGAGAAATATCTGAGTCAAAGAAAAGGGAAATCATGTGAAAATTACTTAAAAAAAAATAAAGGAGCTCTAAGCTCCCTTGAGCTTAGTCTTTCTAGAGTTTTTAAAAAGTCTACATCTATTTCCCAATATGGTTTTAAATTAAATTTACTCTTCTCAAAAACCAACACTGAAGATTTTGATGTGTTGCAAGTATGCAGTATTTCAGCTACAATGTGAATTCAATGGACTCATGTGGATAGGCCAGGGGACCTCCGTGTTATTTACAGAATCGTTATATTCACCAAACATCAAAATCCAAGTTATAAATCAGCTCTCAGAGCAAAGCTTATCAGAAAGTGAAGGGCTTCTTTAAAATCACAATGCCAGGAAGGTGCTTCCCCATAGTACCAAGATACACATTTCTCTAAGGCACAAAGGAGATCACATTTATTTTTACTGGTTCTTTAAATTTTAATTTTTGTCTTTTTCCCCTTAAAATATTTCTCCCCTTCTCTCTGAGATTTAGTGTAAGATGGCAGCCAAGTTGTTCTCTCTACATATATAATCTCCTCTCCCAACCTCAGGAAAATATAATACATACAGGAAAGAGTCATTAAAAAGGCTTTTCAAACACACACAGATCATTTAAAATTTTTATTAAAAGCAAACAATTTTGGTACATGATTTCCTAATAGAGGTGTTCTGAGAGAATAATTATGTCCCAGTTGCCCATTTTATGGTAGCTGAAATATGAATTTGAGTAATAGTGATTTCTGAAGACACCTCAGCCAAGGCATCTGAAATGCAATCTCTAATTGGCTAATAGAGGTTAGGATTTGAGAAGAGCCAGTCAGTTTCCCAGACTTTCAACTTTCTGAGTCACTGAGTCCCAGCCAATCTCATAATAATTTCCACTTGCCCAAATGATGATGGAGGAAGAGGGAAAGTCCCAAACCATCCTAAATTTGGAAAAATCCAGGAGAAAAAAGGTAGTTTGAGCTTCTTACAGATCACTGAATTTGAGGAGAAAGGCAGAAAAAGATAAAAGTCATGGTTGGTCATGGGTGGAGGAAACAGGTCAGACTGAGGGGAATATATGAGTTACAATAAAGCTAAGTGGCAGGAGTTTAATGAATACTAGTGGGATTGCTCTGGTAGGCACAGGCCAGTGCTAAAACAAAAGCTATACCAGTTTCACAGCCTAGTATACAAGCAGGAACTAGAAAGAAGAATGTTAGAATACCACCAGAACAAGCAGAACTGAATTCTGAAGCTGGACTTATCTGGTTATTATCTTTTCCACCTTATCCATCAGGTTTAGACAAGTCTGGGAGTTCAGGGTGAAACCCTACCAGAGGTTTCTAAATATCAGCATGACTAAAACAGAAACACAAATTCCCCTACTCTTGCACAAATGAAGAAACATGCTTTGCACTGCTGTAGGTCACTGTATCTGATCCACGTACCCCTTCTCCCCTCACTTTTCAGCCATACCGAATCTAGCCTGGAACAGGCCAAGTACTCAGACAAAATAATACTGAATTTTGAGCTGACATCCAATGATCTAGCTAAAAAGTTTTGTCCAGTCTACTTACCTCTTTTTCTAAAATTACTAGTATGCTAACAAAGGGTTTCAAATTTGTACTTTATTTTGTCCTGAATTATTCATCACCTTTTTCTAGTGTAGGTTAGACTGTAACACATTAGAATTATATCTTGAATTTGTTCCCCTTATTTCCCATTTCCTCAAGAGTGTTTCTCTCTAGCCTCTGAGTGTACCTGTCAAAGAGCAGCCTTCAGTGATAAGAATAATTGTTTAATATGCTCTTCTAGAGTCTGCAATTCCCCAGAAAGTAAAGTTCTACATTATAAGAAGGTACAGAGGACACAGTAAAATTAGTTTGAACCAAGGCCTAAAGCAAGGGGAAAAAAGTCTTACTAACTTTTGTCTCGTTCTTATTTTAAAAAATATTCATTACCAGATGTTAGCTTGGGACATTCACTTCCTGTCTGTCAGTCAGTGTGTGAAGTTAGGGCATCTGAGGCAGTGAGAACATCTATACTCTTCTATCTATGATATTTGTTTCTGTACTTGGTGGCATGCCTACTAGCAAGGGCAATGGTCACACTCATACAATGCTAAGAATGACCTGCAATTCTTCCCCTCAACACCCCCATTTATATATGTATATATCACATGTATATGTATGTGTAACATACACACAGACACTCTTGTGTCTTCCATTAGTACCACTTGTCTCCTACCTCTGTTTAACCACCATGATATGTCTAATACTGCATTGCATGTAACGCAGGACATATAAAATAAGGACAAGTGGCTCCTCTCTACATGTGGTTTATATCCTAAATGAGGTAAAAAGTAATATTTAAGTGTAAAAGACAATAAAACATAACCCCAAATATTTATTTATGATAAATTTGTTCAGGTCTTTGAGCTGACTCTCAACTGTCTAGCTGCTCTGTGTTGTGAGGGTCTATTTTAAAATCAGCAGCCTCTACCCCAAAAATGCATCTCTATGCTTAGTCCAAGAATGCTTATGGGATTAGTTTGAATGCAAACAAATTCCATTATTTATTCATGCAAAGTTCAACTGGTGACATTTTTAAAGATTTAATAAAGCCATCAATAAAAGACACAAGTGACTGTCGGATAATCTGTGCTACTGCTCTGAAAAAAGAAACAGAGGAAGTTATTCTCTAATGAGTAAGAAGTGGAAGGGGCATCCTTTACTCCAATTAGGCCCAATATTTCTTCCTTGGGAACCAGAAAATGATGATTAGCAGATTCTAAGATAGTAGTGCTCAACCATGGCTGCCCATTAAAATCATCTGAGAAGCTCAACTATAGCTGTCCATTAAAAATCATAGCTACACTTTGGCTACGTTACCAGCAGAGAGCTTTATTTAAACGATGTGGGGTTGGGTCCAGATATCACCATTTATCCACAGCTCTCCAAGTGATTCCAATGCACAGCCAAGATTGACAATCACTGGTAATCTAAGAAGATCTCACTTCTAGGAGATCATCCAATTCCTCAACATGGCCCTTGAACACCTTTAAGTTGGCCTTGCTAAGACCCTTCCATTCCTAGAGCTAGGTAAGAGTTAATTTTGCAGCTGATTTCTTCCAAGAAAAAAGAAAATTTTCCATTCTGCAGTACTTTAACAATCTTTTAGATGTTGGCCCTCCTTGGCTCAAGTCTCAGAAAAGGCCTACAGTGTTTGCAAAACCTACTCATCACTCTCCAAGTGAGGCAACATATTTCTTATGCAAGTGAGTTAACCTAATTAACAATTATTAGCCACAAATGTGACAACTACTGTAAATAGTGCACTTTCTTTTATCTTGGTTTTTCAAAGAGATCTTCAGGGAAGAAAAACTGCACTCTTGATTTTGCATTACTTGGCAACTAGCAATCTGTGGCCTGAAACTCCAAACAACAGCCTTCTGGGGTCTCTGTTAACTTTGTTCTAAACTTTACACAGCTAATTAGAAGTGTTTCAAAGGCCCTCATTTTAAACCACTTACTTGATGAGAAATGCATGCTTAATGGGCATCAAGACAATTTAATGAATCTAGAAGGAAAGCAAAGCAAATTGATTATTATGCAATGACTTGCGAGAGCTCCTTGCAACCAGCTTGTAAACAGCAGAGCACAGAGGTAACCAGAACAAGGATGTTGGCAGCTCAGATTATTAATGAGGACACCAATTGTGCTAATGATCAAGCAGTATCTTTAAAAATTAAATCTTTGGAGGCCATAAGAAAATATTTCAAGTTAATATCATTCAAATAGTAATTTGAAAAACCTTACTTAACCCCCGTAAGCTATTTAAACAGCTTCAGAAGGGTGAGGGGGCAAGAATTGGGAGTTGTTGAGTTTCTCTGGCTGAGAAAACTTGAAGGTGTCCCTCCCCTAAGAGTTTTGTGGCCTCCACATCGTAGGTGATTATACTAATCAGTCGTGGTTGAGCTCTAACTAAATCAATGTAACAGGCTTTTTGTTTAATTAATCATGGTTAGCATTAGAAATGTGGGAAGTAAAATAAAGTAGGTATCATCTTGATTTCTTAAGGAAAGCTATACATTATACTATTTTATCAACCTTGAGATTGTTGGACTAGGATTCCTAATACATCCTTTTCCACTCTTTATGGAGTCAAAAGAAGGGTAGTCAATGTTGCTTCTATCTGTAAGACATCTAGTGGTTGTCACTTACATCTAGAAGAGACAAGACTCAACTTTTTCCAGCCTGTACCTTTCTTTGTCCCCTTTAATACTTCCCATGTGCACACATTTCTATATCATCTCACATTGGGAGGTCCTATCAAAACACATGTCTAGATCCTACCCCCTTGGTTCTGACTCAGTAGATGTGGAAAAAGGTCCAATAATTTACCTTTCTAGTATGTTTCCAGGTGATGCTGACGTTGCTGGTCCAGAGACAACACTTGGAAAATTGCTACCCTAGACGTTTGCTTATTGCTGACAAACATGGCAAACTGCTATTACAATCAGAACACAACCTGTGCCTTTAGACTGCAGGTTCGCTCCTCTCCATAAACCCAACATTAACAAGAAAAGGCTCCCAACACGACACCTCATTCATAGGCTCCATCTTAAAACATTCCCTTCAACTCATCTAAATGCTCCCTTTCTAAATACATTGTTAATCTGCTGTGCCCTAGTGCTTAGCACTGACACAGTTCCCAGGTCTAAGCTCTGGGTTTCTGTCCATGAACACCTCTGAGGACATGGCTTGCAGGGCCTGTGGGTAATACTTTACCTGGTCTATGCAAGGCTCTGGTGCCTTTTGTACTGGCATAGGCCTTGAGGTTGTGTCTGTATATGTAAAATCATATGCCCTTATATAGAATACCCTAGAAAACCGAATAACAAAATATTGGCATAGAGAAAAATATTAAAATACAAAGATACTATTACAAATTAAAAAGGATGCACAACTAATATATGTACCTGCCAGACTTTTAATTTTCTGGAATAGGAATTTTAAAAGTAGGTTTTATCTGTTTATGGACTTTAGAAAGGTCCCTACTCCCCCTTTCCTGAGAACAGTCTGGTTGCTGAGAGACTATGTCCTGATATTAGTCTGGCCTTTGTACTCCTCTCACCTGCCATGGATTCCCTTTGCTCACTCTGGGTGAGATGAGAGGTGAAAGCAGGGTAATGTTCCTATCATTGATCTCTTCAAGAAGAGATTTCATTCTTTTAACTAAAAGACACCTGCTCTTCTTCCTGGGGCTACCACACCAGGCAAGGAAGTCAGGCTTCTGCCTTCTGATGGCTTCAACATGTTTCCAACATTTACCAACTGCCCTTTGCTTGTACCTTTATAGCTTTTAACTGCCCAGTCTCAGGCCTTCTCAGGAGAGCCTGCGGTGAGAATTCAACACTGAGTGGCCTGAAAGGGAGGTAACAGGACTTACAAATAAACACGTGAGCACATTTATACTCACTCACTTTGGGTCACTTTTATTCTGCAGTAATAAAATACTACAATTCAAAATAGTCCCTGGCCATTTATTTACAATAGCCTAGTCCAGGCACGTGATGTGATTATGCTTTAAATTGTCATGACCGTAGATAGGAAGACTCCCTGTA
Organism: Nyctereutes procyonoides; assembly: GCF_905146905.1. Lineage (NCBI taxonomy): Eukaryota > Metazoa > Chordata > Mammalia > Carnivora > Canidae > Nyctereutes > Nyctereutes procyonoides. The sequence goes on along the minus strand of NW_026575030.1, from coordinate 4,054,267 downwards.
TAAGGTGAACTTCTGCACTGAAGGAGTGGTGTCAACTATCACTACAGCCCCATTGAGTGCCAATGTGAGTGGGCATAGGAATTTGGGAAGGAAAAGTAAAATACTCAATTAAAAGAAGTTTAGAGAAACAATATGTTCCTTTTTTTCTGTGACTTATTTCTACTCTTTTAGATTAAATACTACAGCTATTTTCCTTGACCATCCAGAACTTTCCAGAACCCCACAAAGGCAGATTCTCCTCATTTCTCCATGGTGAGTCAGATTCCCACCATCTTTCCTCTGGACTCTCTCTCTCTGGTTTTCTCCTAATGAACATCACTGACCTTGGTATGTTCCCACCTCCAGCTTCTTCATGCTACCCTTAGGGTGATCATTCTAAAATAAGAGTGCTCTGTCCAGGAGCATAATGCTTGTAAAGACTTCTGGAAAAAATAATTCAAGTCCATTGGTATTTTACACACAGCCTCTCACAGTGCAGCAGAATCCTCACTTTCCAGCCCCTTATTCTTCCATCATCACTCCTCCATGAACATCTCATCAATCACATGAGTCCACTCTTCTCTCCGTATTAGCCCTGTTAGCCTTTAGATGCCTCCAACGCAAAATGGCGCTTCCACCTAAGGCTTCATATGGGTTGTATATGTGTCTTCATCTGCCTGAAATGGCCTTCTCCAACTTCTCCTCGTTGATTCCTGACTTCTATTCATCTTTCAATTACATCTCAATTATCATTGTTCAGGCAAGTTTTGCCTAAGCACAGATAGAGAGGGGAAGAAAACAAAATGAATATATATATAATTAATCTAGTTTTGGCTAGAGATCCTCACCCTTTTCCCTTCATTAGCACAAAGGCTTCTGCTGAATTAGAACAAGTTTTTTGGTTACGTGCATTACCTTACTCAGTGCTAGTTGTAAATCTATTCCCAGACCTTAGCTCCTGATTCAAGAAAGCTTACAGATGGTTTTACAAGCAATAGTTATTAGTGTAGTAAATCTGGTGCATCTCCTTTGGGAGGAACCTCCTTGAGACTTAGGAGTGATGGTTAAGAATAAGAAAGATGCATCCAGTTTGCTTACGAGGGTTGGGAGGTCTCAAAAGTCAGATTAAAGATTTTGAATTAGAAAGCAAATTTTGGTGAATTTAATTAGAATAAAAATACATAGTTGTTTTAAAAGAATTCAAGAGTGTGAGTCCACAATAATTATATCCAGAACACTAAGATAACACAGGGAACTGATCATAAAAGAAATATTAGTGATCTTTGAGAACTGACAGAATAATAAGTGAGAGTATCCATCCCCCTAGGTGGGCAATTCTGGTCATGGTTTTCATAGTTGGAAAAAGATATTAAGAGGTAAGTTTCAAGCAATGGCTGATAATGCCTGCCAGGTTTCTTCCCTCCCCACCAAAAAATCCCAGTTATCAATGGGCACAAAGAACAAGCTATGCTGAACTAATCTAATTTACCTTTTAGAAAAGGTCAGTACATCAGAAGAAATACCATATAACTAACACAAATGGGTTGCAGATTGATACTGTTTGCTTGCTTCTGATACCCTCAGGCATGGATTAGCCTTTTTTCGCTAAACTCTAACTAATACAGCTTTCAGTAATTAACATTGGTAGTCTTAAAAGCTCAACAACAGTAATTCATCCCTTATAAATATATGCCATATTAACTCATTATCACTTAATAATTTACACAATTACTTTATAATTACTTGTAGGTCATTATAAGCATCTATTTATAAAATGAATTCATTGGCATGGGAACATGCTTTCTTGCATTTTGGGTTTTAAGTGCATTGAGATTCTTCTACCTAAAACCACATTTTTATGTGCATAAAATACTTCAACAAGCTACTGGGGGAGAGGTAGTATGGAAATAACTATATTTCTTGGAGATGTTTCAAAATTAAGACTGTAAATATGTTCCCAGCAAGAAAAGTCCTCATCAAATCTGGATATTGGTGATGTTTGTCTTCTGTTATGGCTATGTCCTTTCCCTGCATAATTTTTCCCTCTCCTTTCATTTCCACCAGCCACTAATCACATACTCTCAAATGTCCTCATGATTTCTCCAACCTCTTCTAAACTTTACAGCTATCTAAATCAGCCTATGGCAAAAACTTTGAAATTGATTATTTATGCCCAACGAATCTGGAGTTTTGCCAGTTTCTTTGAATATAGTCTCTGCCTGCAAAGACCTTGCAGCCTAGTGTGGACTTTATCACATTTCACCAGTTTCACATTTTTTCACATTACAACATCTGTAACATCTACATGCATTTCACAATAAATAACATTTTCATTTCTATAAATTATAGTAAATGTAAGCAATGTGGACAAACTGCAAAGAGAGAATTGATTAATTTTGTCTGAAAGCTACACAGGAGAAATAGTGGACTGACAAAGGGAAAGAGGAGAGAACAAAGAAACATTTCCAGGAAGAATGTAATATTTAAGCCTTATCTTTAATTTGGGGGCAAGTAGGGGTAGGGAGGTCTTTGTCCTTAACAAAACAATTCAAACTTCAAGATAGGATTTGATGATTGATGAGATTCTTCCCTGACTCCTGAAATCCATTCACATAAAATCATATAAGCAGCAAGATATTAACCTGAGTATAAACAAGGCAGATTGGTTTCCAGACCTACCTGAGCTGATGATTGTTAAAGGAGCCAAAGCTGCTAGAATGTGAGGCAGAAATTATCAACAATAATAAATATAGCAGCAAAGAGCGAGCTGCAAACTAATTTGCATATTCCTTTACAAAACTGTGCACATTTACTGCCATCATCAATTAATATTAATATGACTATGAAGGCCTACTACTACTAAGTATTTTATATACATTGTTTTAATACAATCTTGTAGCTATTTTTATCTCCATCTTGAAGATAAGGAAACATTCCCAGAGAAGTTAATCCTTTTACTCAGTATCACAGATCTACAAAGTACAGAAGCTAGAATTCAGTAGTTTTATTCTAAAGTCTAAATAATGCCTATCATCGTACCTTGACTTAAAATATTTTTCAAGGTTCTTCTTTTAGAAGTTCAGCAAGGTGCTCTGCCCTTAAAGGAAAACTCTCAAGGATACTTCTCTGTCTCTGTAGGCCCATGGTAACTGAAAGTACCTTCACTGCAACCTGAAGTAATGGCCAACTATGATCATTATTCCGTGGAGTATAATATGGCCAATTTCAACAAAGCAGTTCTTTTGGTCTCGGCTATTTTTTCCACCTCATTAGTTTCAGTGGAATATGCCTGTTGATTCACAAATTCACCTTCCCTGCATTGTAGAAATTTGATGAGATCTAGGACAACTAAATAACCAGACTTCTACTTCTCACTTTTACCTACAGAAGATCACTTACAAAAGCCAAAATCTTGGGTCAATCTTACAAGCCAGTAAGATAAGATGCTGTTTAGAGGACCCTTACTCAAAAACATCTTCCGATTCCATATCTGCAGACCCCAGGAATTATCAATGATACCTCATGATAGAGTTCTTTCCACAGATACTGCCATTACATCTTTGCTTACCTTCTTCCCATGAGAGTTAGCCCCATTGGTACAGAGATGGAGGATGATTTATCTTTGTAATCCCAAAGCCTATTACAGTGCCTGACCCACCGTGGATACTCACTCAGCATGTGTGGAATGAAAGAATAAGTAGATGAATGAATTCACTCAGGCGTCCAGTCTTGAATGAGCACCCCCAACATGCTACACATGGTCCGACAATGGAAGACAAGGAGGAATATGGCACTTTGAGCTACCTCCTAGGGCCTACATTTTAGTGGAGTCAATATATAATAAGCAAATGAGTAAATAATCCATATATATTTGGATAATAATAGTGGCTTATCTTAATAGACCACTCACTGTGTTCCAACTAAAACTTGAGGCAAACCCTAGCTAATAGAAAGTCCTGAAGAAAGATTGAATTTAGGTATAAGAAAGATGATCACCGATGGAAAGACTGAAGTACAAGGAATAAAGAGCAAAGAAGTGATAAAAATGTGAATAAATCTAAATGAATGCTGACATAAATCAATAATGACAAAATTCTGTGGTACTCAAAGTCAAATTAAAAATAAAATATACAACAATGATGACCAAAAATAACCAAATATTTCTGGAAAGCAGTACATTAAGTCCAACTCACTAGATCCATTTCTCCCAATATGAAAGGGTAGGATATCAGGAAAATTCTAGAGGTCAAAAGAATTGAGAAAATAGGGGATTAATTAAAAACAAACAAAAACTGAGAAATGTCACAAAAAGCACCCTAAAAATCATCTAGTCCAACACATTCATTTGACATGGTAGGGAAATGAGGGCCAGAGGGGAACAAATAAAAAAGCAGGTTAGCTTCCATGAGTGGGTTAGTCTGCGGGGATAGAGTGCAGTGTGGTCTACCTTCTATCTCAACACCATTACAACATCTTTGCTCCAGAATCAAAGACCCCACAATCAATTTGATAATATCACTTCAATCAAACTCATCATTTATTGCTAAAATGCAAAAGCAGTGTTTTCACTTAATCTCCTTTTTTCTTCTAGGTTTCAGCTCTCATTTGTACAAGCAAAAAGTATAAATTCCTGATAAAGCTGTGGCTTACAGCATGCTTATTTTACCTCCTTATTTTACATCTCCTGAGTGCCGAACAAGATATTCAGCCCCACAAGAAGAGAGCCACAAGAGAAATGGCTTTTCAAGCACTTCCCACCTTCAGCCCTCCTCCCCTAAAATGGCTTCAACTTCTCCAAATAACACTGAATATGTGCCAGCAGCATCTCTTATATTACACTTCATGCAAAAACTGAACCTTGATCCTTCATGATTCCAGCTTTCTAATCATTTTTAGAGTATTAAACATTAAGCAACCATATCTGAGGAAGCAACTCCTCTAACTCTAGAAGAGGAAATACACAGAGCATTTTCTTAACCTTTAAAACATGTCAGGGGCATAAATCAAAATACACCAAATTGCCTCCCAGTGAAAAGCACACTTCTCTAACACAAATACCTTGGCAATTCTGTAGGCAAGAGGTCATTTTCTTCAAGAAATGTTCAGAATGGGTATATTTTCTTTAAAGCATTTTATGACAAAAAAAAAAAAAAACTTGTACTTCATGCTGAGTGGCTGACAAGTCAAGGTCTGAGAAAAACAAAATAAAAACAAAACCAGGAAAAGGTCATTTTAGAGAATCCCAACAAGGGCTGCTGAACTGTTACAGAATAAGAGTAGCAATGTACTGCCAGCAGCATTTGGACATTAAACATTGCTCTTAGAAAATAGTTAAATTTTCTTTTTCATCTCCTGAACTTTAGGCACTTTTGACAGAAACACACTGTTCATACATGTGAAGACCATCTGTGTCTGAACACACACTGGATAAGATCCCCGTTTAGACCAAATAATTCCTCTTCCTAAAGTGATTTCTTTAGAATCATAGGTCACAAATGAAAATCAAGATAACCATGCACTGGCTCAGTGGCTTCAATTTTTAGATAAAGAAATTGAAAGGTGAAAAGATTTGTCCCTGGTCATGTTCTTAGGCAGTCAAGAACCCCAAAGAAGAACCTAGACCTCTGAGACTCAGTGTGATGGTCTTTTTACCATTATCACTTTTTACCATTATCACCATTAACTGCAATTTTTAAAACATTATACTCAAACATCAGGGCAACCTCATTCTGTTTCTGAAACACAATATGCCTACCTAATTTCCCACCTTTCTTTCTTTTAAACTCCTCCCACCATTTTTTTCTCATTTAGAAAGTGATCCGTAAAATTTTCTCTGCTCTCTTGCCATCCAGTGATTCTTGGATATATTTTCCTCAGTTTAATTTAAAACATGATGGAGCAAAGAAAAATAAAATTACCTCTGCACAAAAACAACATCTAAACTAAGAGGAAAAGGGGTAAGAATGATGGAAAATAAAATGAATATATTCAGCGACTTTTGCTGAATAAAACATTATATAAGCCAAATGGCAGCTTGTCCATGGCAGGTTTATTATAAAGACACAATCTCATCCCAAAGAACTTTAAGATTCAGAGGTGGAGCAGAGATCTTCTGCCTCAATAAAAGACAGTTGAGGTTGAATATATTTAAGTAGTGGTTACCTCAGAATACACAAAGTAGTACATTAGGCTCAATAGCTTGTAGGAGGGAAAAAGTGGCTAAAGCAGTTCCATAAAACAAGACAATTCAAATGTGAGATAAAAGTGATTAAATGATATCTCCAAGATAGACACTAAAATATGATACTATTGTGGATATTACTTTTAGCAGTTGGCAATGATGTATGATAATTCAAGACTGTTCCATGCAGTAATTTTTTGTGGCTGTGGACTCTTGTGCAAGGATTTCTAGTTAATTTAGTCAAGATTTTATTGAATCCAGTTCTCTAGTGGGAAAAGAAAGAGGCCATTTTTATCTAGTGTTCCATTCCAAGAGTTATGACACTTCAGAGTGGCTTTAGTGGAAATCTGGAAATTTTAACATTGCATCTGTACCTAAGTAAGCCTAAAACCCAGAAGAATAAAAAAATGAATAATTTTTAACTATCATTCCCTTTAAATATATAGGTAACTGAACCAAGGGATATCAGAACTTAAATTAGCTAGGCAATTGCTTCCATTTTTTATTTAAGTTGGCTGAGTAGATGTGTCCTAAGTGTAGTTTGATGGACTGGGCAAATACCTTACTGTTCTAATATTCATGTGTGTTCTAACAGTATTTTAAAAAATTGGAACCACCTTTGAAACATTCAAAAACTCTTAACTCATGAAAAAGAATTGAAATGTCATGAAAAGAGCCCTCTAAGTGGGTATCAACAGCCTTGTTCTGCTTTTGACTCTGCTATAGTAAGCTCTGTTATAGTATTAACCTGTTTTTTACTATATTATGCTTCAGTAGATTATAACCTTCCAATCTCAATGGCTTATAGCAAACATGTATTTCTTGTTTGTTTTTTATGCGAGATGAGGGTAGATGACATCTCTGTTCCATGTCTTCATTCTCAGACCCAGGCTTAATGAGTGGTCCTTATCTCGGCATGCAATTCTTGAGGCAGCAAGGAGAAAAATCAAGTCACGTGGCAAAGCCTGACTTGAAAAAAGCAGAAAGTATAATCTCCTCACAGTAGAGCAGCAGATAATTGAGAAAAATACACAATCTACCACAAATTATTCTCTTGTTCAAACATAACTTCCTTCTTTTATGTCCCCCAAAATACATTCATCCTCCCATTAAAAAAAGTCATAAATGTCTCATATAGAGTATAAGACCCATATTCTGAGACTTCTTGAAAGTACCTACAGTCCAATCTAGATGTGGCTCCTCTGGATCAAGAAATCTATGAACTAAAAAGACTAGTTATATGCCCTCACACAACCAGCAGACAATAGTCGAAGAGGGATAATCACAACACACAATTTCATCCAGAAAGGAGAACTGGAGGCACAAGGAATCATCTGACAATAGCAATTCTAAAATCCTGCAGGGCAGGTGTTGGAACAGACCACTTCTCTAGGACTGGGGAATGATCTCTGATTGGATCCCAACTGTAGTTCTTGGCTCTGCCTTCTAGGATCTTTTAATTTCCCATTATCCTTCTTCTTGACCACATATGAAAACAATACTGAAGCTCCCTTAAAAGTGTGAAAAGCTTTTTCAGTCTGCTCTCTATCTGAAGAAGTTTGAAGCCCTACAGATCATATTAGTTCTGGAATATTCATAGATTATTTTAATCTAAGTTGGGGATTCTTTGGGCCATATAACCTTTTCAAAATTCAAGTTGCTTTTTATTCATTTGATTGTCTTCAGCCCCAGGGCAAAGAGCCATGCTCATTCTTTTTCAGACTAACCTCTGTCTTTCTCAAGACTTATTTTTAGACATGAGCTTATCCAGCTTCAGTGGGAGAGAATATATCCTAAGTCTTTTTTCCAAAAACTCTTTTGCCCAAAAGAAAATATTTACTAGGCAATACATTGATAAAGTGATCAATGCCCTCATCTTTGACTTGTTCTTTGCCTCTAGTCTGGGTATTAATTGGCTCTAGTGCTCAAAAAATTTCTCAAAATTATCCTTTATTAGTTGATGATGGGAAATAATTCCAACTTTCAGCATTGATAATAAACCTCAAACATTTAAGAATGTTTTTCAAATGCAATGGTTATCTTTTAATCTTACAATTTATAAAATATAAAATTCTATTATAAATGAAATGCATTAATTCATACTTCATTCACCATCATGGAATCACACACACATGTGCAAGATATTTCTTTTTTCTGCAGAATATTCTTGGTGAGAACATGGACTCAAGAATATTTTTCATTAACTCCACAAAATCATAGAGGCCAATGTATACATTTCAGGAACCATGAATCTAGTTAATGTTTTCTCCACATGTAGGACTGAACTCTACAGAAGTAGTTTACCCATTATTATACTGCTTAATGGTAGACTTTACCATTAAAGTCCTCACAGTTTGGGTCCTCACAGTTTGTTCTTTCCATCCAGAAGGACTACACCGTGTCATGGCTATATGCCAAGAAATTCATAATTATTACCAGGTATTACTTTTGAAACATATGAAATTGCCAATAGTTGGCCGTTTTTCACCACCCAAAACCTCAGTTGTACATAGTTTAACCTAATACTGCAGTCATTTTTTCATTGTATTTTGGAGTTTAGAACTTTTTTCTTTGAGTCATACTTTTCAACATGTAAGGCATATTGTACACAATCTGGGTGATTCGTGTGATTATTTGTGCAGTACTCATAAATAAGATTAAATAACATTAAATTATGTCAATAGGTTGGAATACATCTCTGAAATTCAGAGTACTGAGAGTACCAGTGTGATATATGTCATTTATACCAACTGCCTTGTGGAGGGTGTTCTTGAAGATAACTTCTTACCTAAAAGTCAACACAGAATCAAAGATTTCTTGTTATTTCTTGTTATTTCTTGTATTGATTTTCCTAACACTCTCTTTTTTTAAGATTTATTTTAAAGAGAGAGGAAGAGAGAATATGTGAATGGGTGGGGGAGTGCAAAGGGAGAGGGAAAGAAATCCTCAAGTAGACTCCCCAACTGAACACAGAACCTGAGGTGGAGTCTGATCCCAGGACCCTGAGATCATGACCTGAGCTGAAATCAAGAGCCACTGCCCAAACGACTGAGCTACCCAGTTGCCCCTCCTATCATTCTTTTGAATTTCTGTTGGTAGATATGGCTGGACCTAGATCATTCACCCACCTAACATTTACTCATAGCTAACCAGGTAAAATGTAATATCTAACCCCTTCTTTAAGTATTAAATTTCATTTTGTTCATTCTTTAGAAAATCAAACTGCTGCAAAGTTGAGGGGAGTATAAATAAATATTCAACTAGGAAGACACACCAATGTGGATTTTATTATTATTATTATTGCCATGAGAGACTCAGGCAAAAAAATAAGATGATTGAAGAATTGAAGATGAAGATGTCTATTAGCCATATAACAATTGGCAAAAAAAAAAAAAAAAAAAAAAAAGTAAGTCCCGGAGGAAGAATTATTACAATTATTTTTCAAACTTTCTGATTATGTTAATGTGTCTCAGTTTGATGGCTTTTTTGCTTTTCACATCAATCTAGTATGACTAACACTAATCAAAAGAAAGCAAGCTTTATCCTAAACTTCTATGGGCAAAAGTTCTGGGTTGGAATATAATAGTGCCATTTCATTTGTACAATTACTTTTATCTGTGCCAAATAAGATGAATTTTTCTACTTACATAAATAATAAAACATTTCTCTAAAAATGTATTTATTTAAGTTAAAATGGTAAATCAAAAGCAAAGTATTAAGTAAGTAATAATTTGGGTTGGCATGGAAATTACTGAGAAACCTTGTTTAGAATACATCTCAAACCCAGTACAGTTCTCAGCAGGTATGTCTTTGAGGAGACAATTTGAAATTCTGCATGAATATTTTAATATAATACTACAGCAGTTTTGTAGACAGGAACCAAGAGTGCTAGAAGCTCTACAATGCATGTGATATTTACATCCCCCAAAAATATTCCAGTAGACATTTATATATGGTGAATTGTCTTGTCTTTGTACACTTTTTAAAAATAAAATTCATGTACTTTAATTATGCAGCCTAACATGTTTTTACAAATGAATATACCTGTGCAACCACTACCTAGAACAATACATAGAACATGACTACTATCCCAGAAATTTCCTTCATGTTTCCCCAGTCCCTCTCTACCACCTTCCCAAGGCAACTACTCAGACCACAGATTAGTTTTTGCCTCTTTTAAACTCCATATAAATAAAATAATTCATTACATACTCTTCAATGATTGGCTTCTTTGGTTTAACCTAATATTTGAGAGATCATCCATGTTACTGTATGTAGTGGTGGTTTGTTCACATTTATTGCTATAGCATACTCTATTGTGTAAATATACCATAAATTACCTTTAGCAATGGACACATGACTTGTTTTCATTTGGGGCTGCTATGAAATTCCTGCACTTGTCTTTTGTGAATATATATGCTGCTTTCTGTTGAATACATATGTTTGGGGCTAGTACTGTTGGGTCATAGAGTAAGAGCATGTTCAGCTTAAGTAACCCTTCCCCCACAATTTCCAAAATGATTTCACTAATTTAGGACCCCATCAGCACTGTATGAAAATTCCACTGCATTATATACTCACTTGGTATTGTCAGGCTTCAGTCTTTTTTAAACCTTTTTCTATGAGTGGATACATTAAATTTTAGCACCTGAGCCTAGATGCTATTTGTTTCTAAATAGTAATATACTTGCATGTTTTTAATATTAACTGATTTTTCCTGAAATTCAACTATTACATAAATGAAGGGAAGACTACATCCTATTTTATTTTAAACTTTGCCTAAATACATTCATTCTATCAAAGTCATAAAATCAATGGCAATATGACTTGAATCTGTAATAAAACCAACCTAGCCATATTCATTTGCATTTGTAGGTGCCACATTCACAATGCTTCCATATAGAAAAAAAGGAGTATAGAAATGACTATTATGTGTGTTATTCCTGTGCTTGTCTGAGCATTTCTATATTGAAATACATATTATTTAATCAGACTATTTTCCTTATTATTCTTTATAAGGACATTATAATGATACTTTTAATTAGTGTGTAGTTATTAAATACACATATTTATATTTCTGAATAAAAAGGACTTCATAAAGTGTTTCTTATTAAAATGATGTATTGGTTTGATAGGGTTGAGAACAACTGCCCCAATCAATAAAACTGTCTCTGAACTATAAACCATTTGGGGATAGAGAAATGGTGGAAAAAACTGAGACATCTAAGAGAATCCTGTGAATTAGTGTTTTGGGGAAAAAAAATCTAGTCTAATTCCCAACACCTAGTTCCTCCACCCATTTTCAGGTTCTGGTATTCTCTGCCACACTGACCATCCTTTCCTGTCCATCTTGGAACACATGACACTGTATGGAAAGGAGGCTTAGTAGCTCCTCCATAATAGAAGTAATGGTCATCCTTACCTACTCAGTAATAGGACTTGAAACACCTCTTCTTAACATCTGCTTTCATGGTGCAAAATGCTGTCTCTTTAGAAACAGCATTTTGTAAAAGCAGAAACTTGCTCTTTTATAATCTCAGGACTGGTCCCAAGACATCAAGATAGAGGTGAGAGATGGCCTTTATGTTTTTTTTTTTTTATTTTTTTTTTATAAATTAATTTTTATTGGTGTTCAATTTAACAACATACAGAATAACACCCAGTGCTCATCCCGTCAAGTGTACCCCTTAGTGCCCGTCACCCATTCACCCCCACCCCCCACCCTCCTCCCCCTCCACCACCCCTAGTTCATTTCCCAGAGTTAGAAGTCTTTATGTTCTGTCTCCCTTTCTGATATTTCTCACACATTTCTTCTCCCTTCCCTTATATTCCCTTTCGCTATTATTCATATTCCCCAAATGAATGAGAACATACACTGTTTGTCCTTCTCCGGTTACTGTGGCCAAGTTCAAAAAGGGTGTTGCCTGAGTTCTTCTCCGGGATTTTGATGGAATCTTGTCTCACATTTAGATCCTTCATCCATTCTGAGTTTATCTCTGTGTATGGTGCATGAGAGTGGTCCAGTTTCATTCTTCTGCATGTGGATGTCCAATTTTCCCAGCACCATTTATTGAAGAGACTGTCTTTCTTCTAGTGGATCGTCTTTCCACCTTTATTGTATATTAGTTGAGCATAAAGTTCAGGGTCCACCTCTGGGTTCTCTGTTCTGTTCCATTGATCCATATGTCTGTTTTTGTGCCAGTACTACACTGTCCTGATGAACACAGCTTTGCAGTACAACCTGAAATCTGGCATTGTGATGCCCCCAGATATGGTCCTCTTTTTTTTAAAATTCCCCTGGCTGTTCGGGGTCTTTTCTGATTCCACACAAATCTTAAAATAATTTGCTCTAAGTCTCTGAAGAAAGTCCATGGTATTTTGATAGGGATTGCATTATACGTGTAAATTGCCCTGGGTAACATTGACATTTTCACAATATTAACTCCGCCAATCCATGAGCATGGAATATTTTTCCATCTCTTTGTGTCTTCCTCAATTTCTTTCAGAAGTGTTCTGTAGTTTTTAGGGTATATTTTGAGAACCATTTGAATGGTAAATGGTTCTCCAACCTTTTATTTTCAGGTTGTAGGTGTCCTTCTGTCTAAAATGAGTCTCTTGTAGACAGCAAATAGATGGGTCCTGTTTTTTTATCCAGTCTGAAACTCTGCGCCTTTTGATGGGGTCATTAAGCCCATTCACGTTCAGAGTTACTTGAACTTCTTCTTAAAGGGGAGTTTTAAGAGTCCCCCTTAAAATTTCTTGCAGAGCTGGTTTGGAGGTCACATATTCTTTCAGTTCCTGCCTGTCTTGGAAGCTCTTTATCTCTCCTTCCATTTTGAATGAGAGCCTTGCTGGATAAAGTATTCTTGGTTGCATGTTCTTCTCATTTAGGACCCTGAATATATCCTGCCAGCCCTTTCTGGCCTGCCATGTCTCTGTGGAGAGGTCTGCTGTTACCCTAATATTCCTCCCCATGAAAGTCAGGGACTTCTTGTCTCTTGCTGCTTTAAGGATCTTCTCTTTATCTTTGGAATTTGCAAGCTTCACTATTAGATGTCGAGGTGTTGAACGGTTTTTATTGATTTTAGGGGGGGATCTCTCTATTTCCTGGATCTGAATGCCTGTTTCCCTTCCCAGATTGGGAAAGTTTTCAGCTAGGATTTGTTCAAATACATATTCTGGCCCTCTGTCCCTTTCGGCGCCCTCGGGAACCCCAATTAAACGTAGGTTTTTCTTCCTCAGACTGTCATTTATTTGCCTTAATCTGTCTTCATGGTCCCTTAATTGTCTGTCTCTTTTTTCCTCAGTTTCCCTCTTTGCCATCAACTTGTCTTCTATGTCACTCACTCGTTCTTCCACCACGTTAACCCTCGTCGTTAGGACTTCTAGTTTGGATTGCATCTCATTCAATTGATTTTTAATTTCTGCCTGATTGGATCTAAATTCTGCAGTCATGAAGTCTCGTGAGGCCTTAATGCTTTTTTCTAGAGCCACCAGTAGCTGTAGAATAGTGCTTCTGAATTGGCTTTCTGACATTGAAGTGTAATCCAGATTTTGTAACTCTGTGGGAAAGAGGGCTGTTTCTGATTCTTTCTTTTGAAGTGAGGTTTTCCTTCTAGTCATTTTGCTCAGTGCAGAGTGGCCAAAAACAAGTTGTATTGGAACACGGGGGAGTATCACTGGTCCGTCCAGCTGGTCTTCTGGGGGAGGGGCCTGCTGTGCTGATTTTCAGGTGTTAGCACTTGGGGGAGCTGCTCTGCCCCTGCCTGCTGCAGGGCTCAGCGGGGGTTGTTTACCCCGTGGGGCCCCAGGAGGAACAGTCGCAGTTGCTATGGCAGCTCTGGAAGCCTGGATTCAGCCTCCGCAGGAACTACGGGGCTCGGGGCTCTCGGCTCTCTCGGCTCTCCGTCCGCAGGGCCTGGAGGCTCCGGGGCGGGGCCGCTGATCTGCTCAGCTCGGGGCAGGAGCGTCCTCGCTGTCCTGGGCCCTCCCGGCCTCTGCCTGTCCCGGGGGAGGCCGGATCCTGGGCTGTGTCCCGGCGCCCTGTGCTCCGGGGCCTGCGCTGTTGGATTCGCGCTCCCGCCCCGCAGCCCCCTCCGCGGAGCCGCCGCCCGACTTTAAATCTACCTGACTCTCCACCAGTAAAAACTTTGCCAAAACACTTTCACTTTATTTAAAATTATTTTTATTTTTATTATTTTTTAATGGAGTTCAATTTGCCAGCATATAGCATAACGCCCAGTGCTCATCCCATCAAATGCTCCCCTCAGTGCCCGTCACCCAGTCACCCCCACCCCCCGCCCACCTCCTCTTCCACCACCCCTAGTTCGTTCCCAGAGTTAGGAGTCTCTCATGTTCTGTCTCCCTTTCTGATATTTCCCACTCATTTTTTCTCCTTTCCCCTTTATTACCTTTCACTAATTTTTTTATATTCTCCAAATGAAATAGACCATATAATGTTTGTCCTTCTCCGATTGACTTATTTCATTCAGCATAATACCCTCCAGTTCCATCTATGTAGAAGCAAATGGTGGGTATTTGTCATTTCTAATGGCTGAGTAATATTCCATTGTATACATAAACCACATCTTCTTTATCCATTCATCTTTTGATGGACACCGAGGCTCCTTCCACAGTTTGGCTATTGCGGACATTGCTGCTATAAACATCAGGGTGCAGGTATCCCCGCGTTTCACTGCATCTGTATCTTTGGGGTAAATCCCCAGCAGTGCAATTGCTGAGCCATAGGGCAGATCTATTTTTAACTCTTTGAGGAACCTCCACACAGTTTTCCAGAGTGGCTGTATCAGTTCACATTCCCACCAACAGTGTAAGAGGGTTCCCCTTTCTCCGCATCCTCTCCAACATTTGTGGTTTCCTGCCTTGTTAATTTTCCCCATTCTCACTGCTGTGAGGTGGTATCTCATTGTGGTTTTGATTTGTATTTCCCTGATGGCAACACTTTCACTTTCTTAAAAATACATGTTAGGTAATCCTAATTCACTTTAAATAGCTATGCCCATGGAAAGTCTGCTTGATATAACATAGCCAATATAGGCTGAAGGTAAATACATTAGTTGTAGAAAAATGACTAATGAGCACAGCCTTGGTAAAGACTACATTAATTTGGTTACCTATGCTGAATGATGCTCATGCAGGTGTATATTTCTAAGTAAATAGCAGAAATATGGAAACCTAGTTTAGATATTCCCAAGAGGGAGAGAAAGAGGTCAAGAGGAATCAGTGTAAGTGAAACAGATGTTACAGCTACAGAAGCAGAAATATCATATGGGGTCCTGTTATTTTCTTAATAGATAAAACAGTTGTACAGAATTAAATTAACCCCCAAAACTTCCAATTCATCAGGAACTTTTCTTTCTTATGTATATTTTTTATTTTGAGTTTTAAGAGTTGTATATTTCATGAAATAAAAACAAAAAGGAAAAATCAGCAGAGATTGTCTCCAGTGACAAGAATAAAGTAATCAGGAGGCACATTATGAAATTTATCTATAGTCCAAAACTAGGAACAAGAGCCAAAATCATATAATAGAATTGGGATACAAAGTAGCCCTGACAAGCTGAAACTCTGCAACAGTGGTTCTCAACTCTGGCTGCATTTCCGCAGCAGCTACAGAGCTTTCAAAGACCAGGCAGGCCTGAGATCTATGCACAAAGATTCTAATTTAATTAGCCTGGGTCAAGGCCCAGGCAGCAGTTGTTTTTAAATGCCCCGCTGGTGATTCTAAAACATAGTCAGTGTTGAGACCACTGCCTTAGATCATGCCAAAGTTCTCTCTACTAAAGGGTCAGATGCCGTGACTGTCAGCAGTGGTGGGAAGGTGACTGAGAGAAAAATGATACAATGCAGATCTAGCTGCTGTCTTAGAATGGGAAAAAGAAATATGAAGAGAGAAACATAGCTAAAATCCACAAGTAATAGTAATGGGTAGTATCATCAAGTATTTTCTACATGCTAGGCACCGAGCTGAGGTACAGAAACATGAAAATAATAAATTAACCATATACAGAAAGATGGATAGAACAAAAGATAAATGCATAAACATGCATGGAAAATTTGATCAAAGATGCCTAAAAAATAGTTGAGGGGCACCTGGGTGGCTCAGTGGTTGAGTGTCTGCCTTTGGTTCAGGTCGTAATTCCAGGGACCTGGGATTGAGTTCCACATCAGGCTCCCTATAGGGAGCCTTCTTCTCTGCCTATGTCTCTGCCTCTCTCTGTGTCTCTCTCACGAATAAATAAAATATTTTTGTAAAAAAGTAGTTGAGGGTTACCTTTGGAATATGGGGTTAAAGAAAGACATTTTTATTATATAATTGTATACCCATTTGAACTTTTCTTTCATTTCACTAAGTATTATATTGATGTTTTAAACATTATTTAAATGATAGCAATTTCTGATCTTAGTAAGGGCAGTTTTTTATTTCCTACTATGTCCTCTAACTCAAACCATTTGTTGCCTGCCACTGATAAAAATAATCAGGATTATTTTGGGATAATCCCCTCTGCTCATTGCTCATTCATTACACATACCTAAAATGACCTCTGCTTATTAGCAACAGACCCCAATACTTTTACCTGACACTGGGATCAGGGCTTGCAAGGTCAGACCCATCCAGATCAGTTAATATTGTACCATGGAAAATTGCAGTTTGGAGTACACTGCCAGGGGTGGAGTAATAAAACACTCAGGGATTTACAGTTCTACTACCTATGTGTGGGGTTAGTGCAGGGGCTAGAAAGAAATCTCTGACTGCTGTGAGGGAAGATGATAGGAATAAAATAAATTTTCATTAGCTTACAAACCCTCCTCTTTTTGTAGCTCCCTCAGATTGTCAAGGCTCTACAGAACTTTTAGCTCTACATTCTATTGATTAGGTTCGCCTTTGATGTTCTCTTTAAACATACATCTCTAGAGCAGAAATGTGGGGGTTACTAAGGGTAAGAGGAGATTGCCTAGTCTTTCCTCCCACCCCCTACACACTTCATCCACTCCATCCGTGAAAGGAGGAAGACTGAAGAACAAATTCCAACTTTTTAGCTATGTTTAACATCTTTGGATGGTGCTTATATTTAGTAAAATATTAGCCTTTATGATGCTAATGCATTCTCAACTTCAGCTTACTTGAAAGCAGTAGCTTCTAAAATCTAGACCCAAAAGGTAGAACTGTAGATTGCCATGTTATCCAAACACCAAATATCATCACAAAATGGCATTCTAATTCTCAATTGTCCACTTGGCATGGAGAGTTAGAGACCCAGATCATTGCGGTGTCCTCATTGCCACAATAAACTTTGATATTGTATTGCAAATACTGAATGTTCCCGTTATACATAACTAGAGGGTTTATAGTGGCATGCTCAGATTTATCTGAGGGTAGGAAGAATAATAGATAGTATTGTGTAAATATGGGAGCAGCCTTAGGATCCTTATGGAAGCTGTAATCTAGTAGTAGATTATAAAGGAAGCACCAAGTCCCTGCTTTCTTTTTATTTTAAGTTTTTTTAAGTCCCTGCTTTCAAACAAATTTTAATCTATTTGAAGTTTTCTTTCTAAAATGACACTTTATAATTTAGATTAAAAAGTGTCTGAGATTGGAATCATTTTAATGGCTTGACCAGAAGAGTGACAGTTTATTGAAGAGATGATTAATATGGGAAAATCAATTTTATTCTTGAGAAAACAAGTATCAATGAATCCCTGTTCATGCATTTTTAACAAAAAAATTGTATGTTAAGCTCTTCTACAAGAGAGATCATTATCAATCAAATTGATTTTCGTCTCCAAAATTTTGTCAGAAGTTATCACCATTCTTTATCCATCCTCTGACCCAAAGAAGAAAGAGAAAGCTAAATTGGGATCAAAGGAATAAAATCACATCTTAATTTACAGCTCATATTTTCTGATCAGACTTACAAATCCAGCTAAAGTGTTTAATCAATACAGAGCACTTAAAAATGATGTCAGTTATAGAACGCTTTCACCTGAAAGTAGTGCTTAAGCTAACTTTTTGTTTAAAAAAAGAAAAATTAAAAAAAAAAACTTGTTTCTCTTTAGCATTTATTTCTCTAAATTAAATCTAAGGACCGAGACATTACATCAAATTTAACCTACTTCTCTAGCTTTTACTGAAGAGGCTGCATGCATAAAATAAAAATAAATATTCAAAAATAGCTGCCTAAGTATTAACAGGCAGATTTGTGAGATTGTAAATGGACAGGTCAAGGACCTCTGTCCTTGCACTGAGAACCCCATATTTCACTTGGACTTATCGGAGGTAACCAACAGCTGCTGGGAATACTGCAGTCAGTTTCCAGGTATAAGGCACTGAATCAGAAGCATCCAGTTTCCTCCAGGCTAATGTTTGGAAATTAGGCCTCTCTAGTTCAGAAACAGAACAATGGGGTAGTATTTGGTCTAAGTCAACAAGATCATGAAGGGTATAAATGAAGCAAAAATGAGTCAGGTCATTAAACCTTGAACTATATCAGCTGTAAAGTCACCTTTTGATGTTAAATGATGTCAGTTAGGATGGCCAATATGAAACACAATTTTGAATATATCAAGCTTGGTGGGTCTTAAGAAAATAATATAAATAATTTCTACATGTGTTTAAATCAATTCATGGGTGATTCAGCCATAAGTAGTTTTCAGGGAAGTTAGTGATATTTTTTTTAAAAAAAAACAGCAATAGTTGTGCTTGACATGTGAGTTTTTCATTTAATTCTCACAAAACCTCTGTAAGTAGGTATTCTATCATTAACTCACAACTTATAAGGAGAAGCTCAGAAGATTAAGTAAATTGCACTAGGTCATACCAGAAGTGATAGAGCTGGGATTTGAACCCAATGTGATCTGATTTCATAACATATAGGCTTTCTTTTAATCAAGGTTATCTCTTAAAGATAAAAGACATCCCTGCCATAAAAAATGCTTAAGATCACTGTCAGATGCATAGTTGTCAATTGCCACTATAGTGCTGCAATCACTAAAATGTTAATACCTTGTTAGCATAAAATAATAGTTATTATTGTCCATTAATCTATGGATCAGCTGAAAAGCTTAGCTCTGATGTTCTTGCTACAGTTTGGCCAACTAGTCTAGTCTTGCTCATATATCTTGTGGTCAGTTATTGAGTTGGCTGGGGACAGCTAATCTAGAATGTTCTTGCTAGGACGATCTCTCTCAGTTCCACATTTGTCTTCCAGTAAGCTAGCCTGGCCTTCTCCCATCACAAAAAACAGTTCTAATAAAGAATGGAAGCAAATAAGGCCTCTGGAGACCTAGGTCCAGAGCTGGCACACTGACACTCCCACAATATTTTATTAGCCAAAATAAGTCAAAAAGCCAATCCAGAACCAATAGATGAGGAAGTCCATTCCACCTCTGGATAGGAAAAGCAGGAAAATCACACTGCAAAGAGCATGTACAGGGATGGGTGAAGAGTTAGAACAATGCTTGCAATCCATCTGCCACAACAATGCAGGGATGAAGAGAATGACAACAGTGCAGACCATGAGCAATTACTCAACATTCATTTATTCATTCAACAAATATTACTTGGTCCTTCCCAAAGTTGGTGGGAAAATGGTTCCCAAGATGCAAGTTTCCAAGAATTCTCTCCCAGTTGAAACACACAAGACAGGCCTAATTGCTTCAGCAACAAGTAGTAGCAACATATACAAAATGTTGTATACAAGGAAAGCTCTTTAGAGACTCAGTGACCAACATTTGTTATTGAAGACATCTTCTGTCTAACATTCACCCAAACCCCAAATTTCCAGAAGAAAAGCACATTTTCAGAATAAACCACATTGTTTGCACAGTTTGGACATAGTAAGCCATTCTTATCAGTTAATAATTGATTAGAAACATTCCAGGATTCAAGTTCTCAAATGTTAGCCAATGGCCAACCTCAGAAGCAAACTTTTCTAAGGGCAGCAGTCTCAGCCTTGCTGTGTCTATTCCATTGTCAGATCTTTTCTGTGCACAATGCCCTCTGGATTTCTTAGTGTAGATGTCAAGAAGGAAGAGATTTATGTAGATCTTGAGTTCAGAGAAAAATTCTGGCCCGAAGATACAAATTCAGGAATCATCAACATAAAAATGGTATTTAAGTAATGTGACTAGTCAAGATCTCCTAGGGAGCAAAACAACAAAGGTCTATGAACTGAGCTCTGGGGCTTTCTAACATTTACACATCATAGAGACAAGAAGGAACAAGTGGGGAAAAGGCGAGGGGTGGGGGAGAAAAAGAAAACAAGTAAAAAAAAAAAAAACTGAGAAGGAGTAGGTACAAATAGAGAAGCAGGAGCCTAAGCCACTCTGGAAGCAAATGAACAGAGTATTTAATAAACTACAACACAAGGATTGAGAAATGATGATTGGGTTATGCTTTGATGTTTATAGATAATCCACATTATTTATTTTAAAATAGTTTAGACATACTTAAGCCATACCCCTAGCTTTTTACTTCTGTGTAGGGTCCTTTACAAAGCCTGGAAGATAATAGATTGATCATGAATACAAATAAAGCAAGCATAATCTGTTACCACTCACTGTGTCCCCATCAACTAGCCTTCCTTGAGCTCTCAGCAAAGTCAGTCAGAGAGCAGCAAGTTCTGAAAATATGCAGGACCAAGTGGAAGGAGAACTCTGCATGTTAGGGAAGAACAGTGCAGCCAAAAGGAGAAGAATCAAGACACAAACTATTAAATGATGTAATACATTTGAATCGCTTAGTCTGGTGTCTGATGCTATAAATGCTACTCCATTTATCCTCCTTCTCAACAACAAAACTATCAGCATTATCCAGGACTGATCTAGTTACAGCAAATCTCACAAAAAGAGAAATGAACTGCAATATGATTTAGATTTTCAGGATTCCCAAGAACCAGACAAGGCCTTATTATTCCAGAGCAAATTCCAGTATAATATTCTGTCTCTAAACACCCCACACTTATTCTAATACCTCTGATATTACTTATACTGTATCCCCTTTACAGAAATAGAATTGCATTTTTTGCTCTGATTTAAGATTCAGCTCTAGTGATACATTAGAGTGATTAGGACAAGTTCTTTAAACAATCCAAAATAACATGGTAAGGCACCTGCGTGGCTCAGTTGGTTTGGTGTTCAACTCTTGATTTCAGCTCAGGTCATGATCTCAGGGTCATGAGATTGATCTCCCTGTTGGGCTGTATGCTGGGCATGGATCCTGCATGAAATGCTCCCCACCCCCCAACCCTACCCTAAATTTTTTTTTTACTTAATAAAATAATTTTTTTTTAATTTTTTCTTTTCTTTTTTTTTTTTTTTAAGATTTTACTTATTTATTTATGGTAGACAGAGAGAGAGAGAGAGGGGGGCAGAGACACAGGAGGAGGGAGAAACAGGCTCCATGCACCGGGAGCCCGACATGGGATTCGATTCCGGGTCTCCAGGATCGCGCCCTGGGCCAAAGGCAGGCGCTAAACCGCTGAGCCACCCAGGGATCCCCCTTAATAAAATAATTTTTAAATTAGATAATAATATTTCCTTAGATGTCATATCCTGGGCTCCTCACTCACTTCATTCTAACTCCAACCTCAATTGTAACTCAATTAATACTCAAATAATAGTAGATATTAAGACAGTACATGCAAGAACTAACTAAAGAATTGGGACTATCCACTGAAATTGTTTTCCTGTCTCCCTCTTTCTCCATCTCTTGCTTCTCTCTCTTCCTTTTATTTTGTCGTTGTTGTTGTAAGGATTTATATAGCATTGATGTCAGGCAGTCATGTTGACTAAGAATCACTATAAATACTGCCATATTTTAGAACAATTATTTTGAAAACTGTGGGCTATAACTCATTAGTGTATTATAACATCTTTTTCGTGATTAATGTAATAGAATAGTTTATACTTGACTGGCCAAGAAAAGAAATAAAAAGTTAAAAAATAAAATACCACAGTGCATTTTATGTAGTAAGAATAAAAATAATTTCTTGAAGTTTTATTTCTCTGTGTGTGTGTGTGTGTGTGTGTGTGTGTGTGCGCGTGCACAATGGACTAGGTAGCAAGAAGAATGAATTTCAGACTTGGTGGTGGTCCAAACATTCCAAAAACACACTCTAGAGAAATTGCAACAAATGATCATTTGGTAATACAAAAGATCATGGTCTTTATAATCAGTCTCAACTGAAGTCACAAAGACATAATAAACATACAGAATAAATGTACCTTCTGTGATTTCCACAAAGGCTCCAGGAATTGCAGAATGCCCCACTGTATGAGGTCTCATCCAGCTGATGCTACAATGCTGTACTGTGCAAGCATTCTCAAAATGCCTAATTGTTTCATTTTATTATCTGGATGGGAGGTAGTGAATATTTCCAATCCATAAAAACAGGCTTAGCGTTTTTATTTAAACATCAGTGAATTCTTGCAATTTTTAGCAGCATTTGGGGACATCTTGGGCATGATTATTATATTGTCTGGCTGGAAACACAATTTGAGGTTTGGAAGGAGACATATGCCAAATCAAATTCCCTAACAGGAGGCTCACTGTACATAAATTTTGCAAATCAGACTTGGTACAATATTGAGCACAGAACTCTGAGGGTCAGACACTGGTTATAGTATCTGGGAAAGATCACAGAATCCCAGACCAAATGTCCAGGTATGCCTCCAAAGACTTGCTTCCTGGAAATGCCTGACATTCATCTAGCTTCAAAGTTTACAAATTGAAGTCTAGATCCAAATGAGGGCTACTGTCATGTTTTGTGTCATGATGTTTTATAAATTCTAGACATATTTAAAAATTGGATGATTTCATATAGAATCCATATACCTAACTTCTCTTGAAAAAGTCAGAATATATAGCAACTAGGCTGACATTCCATTATATCAGTGAGTAGCTGGGTTTTTGTAGCAGCTGCCTTCTTATAAAAGGCAAACCTCCAGTTGCTCAATGTAAGCATATGCACCTACACCTGCTTCAGTCACTTGTTTTACCTGCCTGGTCCCATGAACATTTTAATTTGCTATCTGTAATCTAGCAACGTGTTTCTAATTAGAACAGAACATTTGGAAACGGAGATGGGGACTGTCAGAGGAGTGAAGCCTGGGAGCTAAATTAGTCAACAGTTTTTACATTTTCCCTGTTTCTTGTCCTAAGCACATCCTTTCCTGCTTATCATAGTTGCTCAGTAAATGATTGTTGATGACTATTTCACAGATAAACATACTAGGTAGTATACAGGAATGAAAATCAAAGAGCCACATGTTTTGGCATAGAGCCTTGGCAAATATCATAATATCATCATAATAAATAATATAACATCAAATATTATAAACTCTTTTCAAAACAAATATTTCCATTATCTAGGAACTTAAATTTTTATGCCACTTCCATTTAAGTTGAAGAAAATCCAGATGTGTAATAATTTTAGATGCTACAATTCAAAGATATTCAAGGAGCACAAGTTACAATGATGAAAGAATGCCTTCATCTCAAAGTACCCCAAAGGTCTCACTGGTCTTTCTGCACTAGAAGCTTTTATTCATTCTTTACAGCTTAGAAGTAATTTTCTTTAGTCTCACATTCAGTTCAAATTCCACCTAATCCACGTTTCTTTCTAGTCCCAAAGCTTCTCCTGACTCTTTTTTCTAGACTATGATAGTTCTTCCTGCCTTTTCCACTCTCTGGTGGGGAATGGGCAACTTACTATAAACTCTCTTCCTTGTCTGTTCTTTCTATATTGAGTCAAAAATAACTATTGACATTTGTAAGAGTTATTTTTGATTCATGATTACTGGGCCCCACTCTCAACCCCCAGAGTTTTTAATTTGATATTTCTGGGAGTAGGACTTCACGATTACATTTATAACAAGTTCCCAGGTAATGCTGATGCTGGTGGCCAAAGGACCACATCTAATAATGACTTTTCTATAATATAAGGCTTTCCTGGTGGCTATCTTTTGGAGCCCCAAAAGAAAAAGTCAGGACCTATTAGCAAAAATTACCAAAATGGACTGCAGTTCAATAAAACTCCAAGATTTCTTAGAATTTAACTTGTCCAATAATAGAAAAGTCTAGCTTTCATATAGTGGGAGCCTCCCAGCACCTGGAGGCAAGATAGCCACCACTCAGAAGTCCTACAAATGGAAAGTAAAATTAAAAGGCCTCTAAAGTTTTTGCATCTGTAAGTTGCTACAAAATTTTGAACAAATGAATAAATGAATGAATGATAATCAGAAAAAAGTACATCTTATGTGCTTTATGCAGCAAGTTTATACTCTAGCCCATACTTCCCCTTAATTAACTTGAGTTTGATCTTTTTTGCAGTTGTTATTTTTAATGTACTTCAAAAATTGCTCCTCTGTGTACTTCACATTCACAGATTTAAAATGATGAGAGAGCAAGAGAACTATGTTCGGAAGAAGCTTGCTTTTATCCATCCACCGTACACTTCAAATAAGCAGGGAGTTTAAAAAGGTCTTCACTCCCTCTAGTCTGTATCCTGACCAACAGAGAATAAAAAATTTAAATGAGAGAAAATCAATTATTGATCTGCATTCTTTCTTCACGGACACTTTTGTGCAATTACACTATGCTAGCATTTGCTTGGATTTCAACAGCATTCATCATACTAATTGATTTTGCTTTATTGAAATAAAATTGTAAAGTTACTAGATCTACTTTAACCCCTTATCTTCCAGGAAATGTTGTCTATGCCAAGAAAAGTGCCGGGTGTTATCACAACATAAGTCTTTTTTTAATGTTTCTATCCTTTTTATGTTTGGAGAAAAAAATAAGCCTTTTCCAGAAAGCCTTTTATAAGACGGCTTTAGCAAGGAAGACCTTGGGCAGATTTTTAAATACCTACATTATAGATTCAATAAACTTGTATTGAGGACCATGTGTCTGTTTGAAGCATTGGTTGATTGATTTTTTTTTTTTACTAGTTTGTTTGCCAAATACTCATTGTCACATCCCATCTGTATTTGAAGGAAAAGCAGAAAGCACAGGTGCATGAATATATTGCCAGTTTTAATGTGAACTCATCAGTTTCCCTGTTGCCTCCTTTTCCTTCTTTTCTTCCTCCCTTCTTGCCTTCTTTCTTTTGCCTTGCTATAAGGAGAGAAGTTAGACAAAAGGGCACAGTGAGGCTCAAAACATTGATTGGACAATAGGATATGCAATTGAGATTTCCCTTAATGCACTGAAGAAATTGGAGCCAGTAGCGGGAGACAAACCAATGACATGTAAGTGAAAAACTGAAAAAGACTGTAATGTAATGAAGGGATAAAATAAGGCAGTGATAAGAAAAAGTAGGGGGATAAAATCTCCCTCTGAGCTTAAGACTTGAGACTTCATATGTTATGTGTATAGATATACATATGTATGATTGCATATATACATAAGCATATAACAAGCATATATTATATACTGTAAAACATTTAAATTTACATATATTACTACACTTTACCACCCCTACCTAGATCAACATCATTCTCCAAAACTAATAATTCCCTAACTATAATATTATTATCACACCTAAGAATAATTACTTCATATTCATCTGATAGCCTTTCTCCAACAGTCAAGATTTAGAAATTTGAATGTAGAAACCCTATCAATAAGTTATATAAAGTCTATTTCCTTAAGTTTTATTTAATAAATTTAGTTAAAAAACAGTTGATAATAATTGGGTACAATTATAAAATGTTCCAGTCTATCCTAAGACATTTTAACTTAATTCTCCAACTCTTAATTGTACTTTATTTTTAAAATATTTTATTTATTTATGCATAAGAGACACAAAAAGAGAGGCAGAGATATAGGCAGAGGGAAAAGCAGGCTCCCTGTGGGGAGCCCAATGTGGTACTCGATCCCAGGACCCCAGGATCACGACCTGAGCCAAAGGCAGATGGATGCCCAACCACTGAGCCACCCAGGTACCCCTTTAATTGTATTTTAAAATAAGTATATTAAAAAAAAAAAAGGTGAACATAGTCACCTGGGTGGCTCAGTCAAATGTCTGACTCTTGGTTTTGGTTCAGGTCATAATCTCAGAGTGGTGAAACTGAGTCATGCACTGGGCTCCATGCTTAGTGGGGAGTCTGCTTGTCTCTTCCTCTTCCTCTGCCCCTCCTCCTTCTCTCTCTTAAATAAATATATATATGAATATATATATATATATATATATATATATATATATATATACATACATACACACACACACACACACATATACATTTAAAGGTGGCCACTGGATATTTTTTACCAATCATTTATGTTGTTTTTTTGTGTTAGATCTTTATGACTATAAAGATCTATATTAGTTTTTATATTTTGTTAATGGTGATAATATGGTATTACAAAGCCTCTATTAAAACAGCACAATGAGGGTTCCCCAGAGACTCTAAAAATCAACAATCTTGTAAATATCCTCTCATCTTCAAAGAACATACAAGTACATAACTGGGCATAGGAATAAATGAAGAAGAAAGGTTGAAAATAGAAAAGAGAGAGATAAAGACAACAATAGGAAATATATGCAGCAACAAAGAGAATATAAAGAAACCAATCTCACTACCACTAAAAATTTTGAAGATGTAAAAATTGGGACATCTAGGTAGTGCAACTGGTTAAGCATCTGACTTTCTGTTTCTGCTCAGATCATGACCTCAGGATGGTGAGATAAAGCCCTGCATTGGGCTATACACTGAGCCACCGAGTGTGGAGTATACTAAAGTTTCTCTCTTCTTCTCTCTCTGCCCCTCCCCACCTTCCACTCTCTCACTTACTCTCAAATAAATTTTTTTTAGTATTTTTTTTTAATGAGCAAAAATTCAGAGAGCAGTCAACTCAAAAAGAAATATGCAAATAACACTTCTAGCCTACTATTTAAAATAATTTAGCTAGGTAATCAGGAATAAAGAAAACATGATAACTAGTGATATATACTGAAAAGTTTTAGTCTTTCTTTTCTCTATCCTCCACATAAAATATCATTGTCAGTTATCTGTTCATGTTTTTTTTATACACAAGATTTGAGACCATCTTAAATATCACCATACCTTACATAGAAGGTAGCAATCTAATGCCATTCATATAGCAGTGACTCAATAAATATTTGTGGTATTTCCAACTGATGAGGATAAAAACCTAATTTCTTTTAATTCTTTTGATACCAAGTCTAAGTTACAAATAAAATATCCCAGGAGTCCTTGGAAGCATTAACTTTTCTTTTTGAGAATATCCAGGCTGTAAAAGCAAATGAGCTCCTCTAAAGAATGGGAATAGATGGTAAATGAATGCTTACTGTAGCCCAAGATTGCACTGGAGTGTCCCCAGCTCTAAACAATGACAAAAAGTACATTAACCACAAGATCAAGATGCCTAATCAATTTGCAAGCACATGGAAGGGCTCAGAATGATGGGTAATAACCAGCATGACTTTGTGACCAACAAATCATGTTAGACCAATTCAATTGCCTCCTCTGACAGAACAGCAGACCTTGTATGCAGGGAGGAAGGGACAGACATAATATATTTTGACTTCAGGGAGGCTTCTGACTCTGTTCCACATGACATGCTCATCAACAAGGTAGGGAAATATGGCTTGCTGTCAAAGATGGATTAAATTGATTAGAGAGGTAGCTAATTGGGAAGAGAAAAAAGTCACAGACTGCATGAAAACACAAGTGCAAAGCCAAATACGCTGCTGATTTGGGTGTGGATAAATTCAAGGACAAATGAGTATAGTAGGCAAAGCAGAATATCAGTTAGATGGCAGAACCTTGCCCATAAATAGAATAGCTCATGTCTTTTAATGGCATTTGTTCCAAATCTTTGGACATTAGCAAGGACATAAATTAATGGACACTATGTTACCATACTCATAGAGAAGCTATTACTTTAAAGGTTTGTGTCTCTAAAATATACTATTAAAATACAGACAAAGCTAGATATAATCATATAACCATTTTTGATTAAGCTATTAAGAGTAATTTTTCATCAAGGATAAATTTGACAGATCTCCCCTGATAGACTGAATGAGAATAGAAAAACAAGATGACTGATTTTAAAGGGGAAAAATAAGGGAGAGAGTTTGGAGGATGTTCGATGGCTAAAGACAAAAGTAATAGCGGCTTCTAATCATCCTGACTATAGTCAAATTTCACCAGAAATTAATTTCTTCTCCTTGGTATTTTGGCTAAGATGGGACCTGAAATTCAGTATTCAGGGCAGGTCAATCAATATTTTAAATTAATCAGATCAACTGGAAGAACTACCATAAAAATTTGTTCAGGAATGGAGAAATCATTTATTATAAAAAACCAGCTAACAATTAAGTCCTTATTAAACACCAATTATGTGTCCATATCTGCTAGACACAGCCTCTGCCCTCTACAGGCACAAAAGGAAAAGATAACAGCTATGAAAGAGAATCTTCATATTCTAATCTCTCCTCTCTACAACCTCCAGTTCTTTCTTTATCTCAACTTGAGTTTTTCTTCCTTTAAGTATATCCTAGTCCCCTTTTTCTAAAACTTGCACCTGATTTTATCATGGGTGATGATTTTAAAATATATCTAAAAATTATTTGAAATTCTGATAAATCCATTAATCATGGATGGAAAATAGGAACTGTTTCTATCAATATTGCAAAAATGCCAACAATGTCCCTTCAGAGAGTAGGCCATAAAAATCACACAAAAAATCATTCATAAGGAAAAAGTACTAGTATACTTAACAATAAAATTATGAGCTTCTATTAATCAGAACATGCATACACAAAGCAAAGTAAAAAAGCCACAGAATGTGAGAATATAATTTCAACCATATCACTATCAAAGCATTTTTTTATACAGAATACACAAGGAACTACAAATAGACAAGAAAGTTTTAGACAAATCAACAAAAACAGTAAGCTGAAGACTTAACTGGATATTTTACAAAAGAAAAAGTCCAAATGATCAATAAATAAATAAGATTAACTTCTTCAATAAGCAGGAAAATGTAAATGGACACCATAAGGGAACTACAACTATAAACCAAAGAAATTGGCTAAAATAAAAATCTGAGAAGGTGGGCCAGGGCCACCCATGCCCACCAGTGAGCCTACAGTCATGGTAGTCCCACTGCAACAGGAGCTTAGATGCAGCCCCTGGGACACCTGCCACTGGTGGCAGGGGGAATTGCCCTTCAGAATACCACAGGATCATCTACATGATGCCATTTCTTCATGACCAGAAGACAAAGCTTATCTAACACACAGAAACAGAGAATAAGGAAGTGAGTATAAAGAGAACTTGTTACAAATAAAAGACAAATCTTTAGAAAAAAAGCTAAATGAAATGGAAATAAGCAATCTACGTGAGAGTTAAAAATCATGGTAATAAAGATGCTTGCCACTCTTGAGAAAATAGTGAACATAATGATATTTTCAACAAAGAGAGAAAAAAATATGAGTAAAAACGAATCAGAGCTGGAGAATACAGTAACAGAAAGGATAAATACACTAGAGGGAATAAATAGCAGATGAGGTGATAGAGAAGAATGGATCAGAGATCTGGAAAGGAGGGTAATGGAATTCACCCAAACAGAATACCAAAAAGAAAAAGAGAATTTTTAAAAATGAGAACAGTTCAAGGTACCTCTGAGACAACATCGAGAATGCTAATGTTCAAATTACAGGGATTTTAGGAAAAGACAGAGAAATCTGAAGAAAAGACACCTAGGTCCAGGAAGCAAAGAAAGCCCCTAACAAGATGAGCCCAAAGAGATCCACACTAAAACATAATTAAAATGTCAAAAATTAAAGATAAATAGTGAATCTTAAAAGTGGCTAAAGAAAAACAGTTACATAAAAGGGAATCCTGCAAGACAGAAGAAAGTAACACAAGATATTTAAAGGAAAAACAAACAAAATGTACAACCAAGGCTGTTCTACTTAGCAAGATTCTCCTTCAGAACTGACGAAGAGTTCCCCAGACAGGCAAAAGCTGAAGTCCATCACCACTAAACAAACTTTACCAAAAAAATATTAAAGGACTACTTTAAGTGGAAAAAGAAGGCCATAACTAGAAATAAGAAAATATATGAAATAAAAATAATCTCCTGGTAAAGGCAAATATACAGCAAAAGTAGGGGATCAACCATTTATAAACCTAGCATGAAGGTTAAAAGACAAAAATAGTGAAATCAACTATATCTACAATAGTCAGGGGATACACAAAATAAAAATGTAAAATATGACATCAAAACCATAAAACATGGGGGGAAGGAAGTAAAAAGTAGTACTTTCAGAATGTGTTCAAACTTAGGTGACAACCAACTTAAAATAGAATACACTGCTCTGCATATTACATGGCAGTTTTTTATGAACCTCGTGGTAACCAAAAACCTGTAATAAAAAGACAAAAAAGAAAAGAATCCAAATATAACATTAAAGAAAGTCAGCAAATCACAAGGGAAGAGAGCAAGAGACAAAGACAGGAACAGAGTACTACAAAAGAAAAAAAAAACAGAAAATAACAAAATGGCAATAAGTAAATACCAATAATTAGTTTAAATGTAAATGGAATAAATGTTCCTAAAGGCTTCAACCAAAAAACATAGAGTGACTGAATGTATTAAAAACCAAAACCCATCTATATGCAGCCTACAAGAGACTCCCCTCAGATCTGAGGACATAAAGACTGAAAGGACAAAAGAAGACATTCCATGCAAATGCAAATGAAAAGAAAGCTGGGGTAGCAATACTTTTATCAGACAAAATAGACTTTAAAACAAAGGACTGTAATGTGTGACAAAAAAAAAGGCATTACATAATGAAAAAGGATGGGATCAATCCAATAAAAGATATAACACTTGTAAATATTTATACACCCAATACAGAACTCCAAAATATATAAAGTAAACATTAACAGGCACAAAGCAGAAAATTGACAGTAATTCAATAATAGTAGGGGAACCTAACGTCTCACAGAGATGGAGAGATCATCCAGACAGAAAATAAAGACACATTGGCCTTAAACAATACATTAGATCAGATGGATTTAAGAAATACATAGAGAACATTCCATTCAAAACCACCAAAATACACAATCTTCTCAAGTGATCACATGTTAGGCCACAAAAATGTCTCAAAAAAGTTAAGACTGAAATCATATCAAGCATCTTTTCAGGCCAGAATGGTATGGAAGTAGCAATCAGTTATAAGAAAATTACAAAAAACACAAACACATGGAGACTAAACAACATGACACTAAATATCCAATGGGTAAATGAATAAATAAAAGGAAATAGAGATATCCTGAGACAAATAAAAATGAAAAAACAGCATTCCAAAATTATGGGACAGAAATAGCAGCTCTAAGAAGGGAGTCTATAGTGAAGCAAAGCCACCCCAAGAAACAACAAGAAAAATCTCAACTAAACAATGTAACCTTACACTCAAGGTAAATAGAAAAAGAACAAATGA
This sequence comes from Nyctereutes procyonoides, assembly GCF_905146905.1. Classification (NCBI taxonomy): domain Eukaryota; kingdom Metazoa; phylum Chordata; class Mammalia; order Carnivora; family Canidae; genus Nyctereutes; species Nyctereutes procyonoides. The sequence goes on along the minus strand of NW_026575030.1, from coordinate 4,022,605 downwards.
ATCCCAGAGATAGTAAAAGAAAAGAAATAATAAAAATCAGGGTGGAAATAAGTGAAATAGAAACTAAAAAATATTGAAAATATCAATGAAGCTAAGAGCTGGTTCTTCAAAAAGTTAACAAAACTGGAAAACTTTAGTTAGACTCACCAAGAAAAAAAAGAGGGCCTCAAAAAGATAAAATCAGAAATGAAAGAAATTATAACTAATACCATAGAAATGCAAAGGATCATTCCAGACTACTAGAAGCAATTATTGGACAATGCAGAAGAATGGATAAATTTCTAGGAATATACAATCTTCTAAGAGTGAATCAGAAAGAAATAAAAATCTGAACAAAATGATTATTAGTAATGAAATTAAGTCAGTAATCAAAAAACTCCCAACAAACAAAGGCCAGGATCATATGGCCTCATAAGTAAATTCTACTAAGCATTTAAAAAGAGTTAATACCTACCTTTTTCAAACTATTGCAGAAAATTAATAAGGAAGGAACACTTCTAAAGTCATTCTGCAAAGCCAGTACTACCCTAAAACCTAAACCAAAGACAAAGACACCACAAAAAAGAAGATTACAGGACAATATCCCTGATGAACACTGATGCAAAAATCCTCAATAAAATATTAGTAAATTACATTCAGTAATACATTAACAAGGTCATATACATGACCAAGTGGGATGCAAAAATGATTCAATATCCACAAAATCAATAGGATATATCACATTAACTAAATGCAATATAAAGATCATCTGATCATCTCAATAGATGCAGAAAAATAACATTTGATAAAGTTCAACATTCATTTATGAAAAATACACTCAACAAAGGGTGCTAGAGGGAATGTGCCTCAACATAATAAAAAAACAAATATAACAAACCCAGAGCTAATATCATACTCAATGGTGAAAAGCTGAAGGCTTTTCCTCTAAGATCAAGAATAAGACAAGGATGCCCACTATCCTCATTTTTATTTATTATACTTTTTAAAGACTTACCCACAGCAATCAGGCAAGAAAAAGAATTAAAAGACACACAAATTGAAAGAAAGAAGTAAAATACTATTTGCAGATGATATGATACAATACATTAAAAAAATCCTAAAGCTTCCACCAAAACACTGCTAGAATAAATGAATTCAGTAAACTTGCAGTATGCAAAATAAATACCTCAATAACTGGTGTGTTTCTATATAGCAATAATGAACCAATGAGGCGAAAGGCCTGTACTGTGACAACGATTAGACATTGATTAAGGAAATTGAAGACAACACAAAAATGGAAAGATACGTGGTGTTCATAATTGAAGGAATATTTTTAAATGTCCATATTACCCAAAACAATTTACAGTTTCAATGCAATCCCTATCAAAATACCAATGGCATTTTTCACAGAACTAGAATAATCTTAAAGTTTGTAAAATCACAGAAAACCCCAAATAGGCAAGATACTCTTGAGAAAAAAGAACAAAGCTAAGGTATCACACTCTCTGATTTTAAACTATATTACAGGGCTATTCTAATCAAAACAATATGGTATAGGCACAAAAACAGATACATAGATGAAAACAACAGAATAGAGAGCCCAGAAATAACACAGGACTATATGGTCAATCAATCTACAACAAAGGAGGCAAAAAAAAAAAAAAAAAAAACAATGGGGAAAAGATGGTGTCTTCAAAAAATGGTATTGGGAAAGCTGGGCAGCTACATGCAAAGGAATGAAACTAAACCACTTTCTCACACTATATACAAAAATAAACTTAAAATGTATTAAAGATTTGAATGTAAGACTTGAAATCACAAAACCCCTAGAAGAAAACATAAGCAATAAGCTCTTTGACAAGGGTATTAGTAATTTTTCTTTGGATGTGTCTCCCCCAGCAAGGATAATAAAAACAAAAATAAACTAATGGGACTACATGAAATTTAAGTTTCTGCACAGCAAAAGATAACATCAACAAAACAAAAAGGCAACTTATTGAATGTAAAAATATATTCACAAATGATATATCCAATAAGGGGTTAACATCCAAAGTATATAAAGAACTTCTACAATTCAATATAGAAACCTAATTTTTAAAAAATGGGCAGAGGATATGTGTAGACATTTTTCCAAAGACGACATACAGAAGGCCAATGAGCACATGCAAAAATCTCATCACTATCCATCAGGAAAATATTAATCAAAACCATGAGATACATCTTATACCTGTCAAAATAGCTATTATTAAAATGAAATAACAAGTGTTGACAAGGATGTGAAGCAGAAGGAACCCTCACACACTATTGGCTAAAATGTAAGTTTGTGTAGCCATGGTGGAAAACAGTATGGAGGTTCCTCAAACGATTAAAAATAGAACTACCATAGAAATTGATGAATTCCACTTCTAGGTATATACCTGAAGAAGACAAAAACTCTAATTTGGAAGATATGTGAACCCCTATGTTCATCATACATTACTTAAAATAGCGAAGATATGAAAGCAACTAAAATGTCCACTATAGATGAATGGATAAAGAAGTAGTGTGTGAAATTGTGTCATTTGTGACAACATAGGTGGACCTAGAGGGCATTATGCTAAGTAAAATAAGAGAGAGAAAAAAAATCCCATATGATTTCATTTACATGTGGAACCTAAGAAACAAACAAGATAAAACAAACTGATGGCCACCAGAGGGAAGGAAGGGGGTGGGTAGATGAAACAGGTGAAGGGGATTAAGAGGCACAATCTTCTAGTTATAAAATAAATAAGACATTTATAGCATAAAGAATATGGTCAATGATAATGTAATTACTTTATATGGTGACAAATGGTAGCTAGACTTATTTGGTGACTATTTCATAATGCATATAAATATCAAATCACTATATTGTATGCATGAAATTAATACAATATGTGTCAATTACTCTTCAGTGAAAAAAAAACAAAAACAACAAAAAACACATAGTAAATACATCTCTAAGAACCATACTTTAAAGTACATTAAGATTTGTGGGAAAAAGAAATCCGTGAAAGCCTAGTACTAGTGATAATGTAAAGTATTAACTATTAAAGTTAAAAATAGGCATATACTACGATTCAGTAATTTAACTCCTAGGTAAATATACCATAGACAACATGGATACGTAGGCACCAGGATAAGTGTACAATAGTTAAACAGCAGCAAAGATTTTATAGCCAAAATCTAAGAAAATTTCAGCAGAATGTGTTACATTTATAAAATAGTAATGAAAATAACCTAAAGCAAAGTATGTAAACTTGAATGAATCATATAAACATTATATTGAGTGAAAAAAGCACAACACAATAGAATATAGATATACACATAAACTATAACATATTTTTCATATTATGGTCACAAAATACAAACTAAAATGCAATGTCAATGGATGCAGATGTTGGTGCTAAGCCCATGAAGCAAAGCAAAGAAATGATTACCATAAAATTCAGCATAGTGGTTACCACTAGCAAGTAAAGATAGGGGGGGAATAGTCCAGAATGAATACACAGGAGCTTCAGATAAATTGGCAATGCTTTATTTCTTGACCTCTGCAGTGGCTTATAGATTTTTACTTTATAAATCATCCCACTACACAGTTTTATGTTTATATACTTTTCCTGTGTGTTACCTTTTAAAATAAAAGATACTGTTAAGTGAAAGTAGTCAGACTGAGAAAGACAAAAACCATATGATTTCTCTTATATGTGTAAGCTAAAAAAATAAAACTAATGAATAAACAAACAAAAAGCAGAATCAGACCTATGAATACAGAGAACACATTGATGGTTGCCAGAGAGGAGGGGGTGCAGGGATCGGCAAATGGGTGAAGGAGAGTGGGAACTCCAGGCTTCCAGTTATGAAATGAATAAGTCACAACAATAAGAGGTGCAGCCTACAGAATACAGCCAATGGTATTATAAGCATTGTAAGGTGACATATGGTAGCTATACTTGTGTGATAACCATAGTTTAATGTATGGAATTGTTGAATCAATGCTGAATCACACCTAAAAGTAATGTAATGTTGTGTGTCAACTTATACTCAAAAAAACTAAGATTTATAGAACCAGCACAGTAAATTAATACTGCAGTCCACAAACAAGCTTCAATCCCATAACTCTATATAATTGCCCCCTGGGGATTTATCCCAAATCCCATAAAATAGTTAGAAAGACATTTACACTTTGTTTTTCACACCCCATTTAGTTGCAAATATTCAGTAAACATATATTAGCTGAGGACCTACTACCTGACAGGTATTGTGCTAAGCATCTGGAATTAGAGGAGTGAAGCAAAATAAAAATCATTGCACTCATTTATGGAACTTATATTCTAGTTTATGTTTGAAATGAAGAATCATTTTGGCAATTATCATAAGAATAAATTATATTCTTGTTATTTTATTAAATTTTATTAAATTATATAAATTATAAATCTTGCCTCAGGAAAGAGTGCATTCAGAGACTCAAACAGCATCAAAATTCTCAGTCCCCTCCTCTTTCCCACCTGGCTTAAAGTTGTATTTTAGCCTTATTTTCTCAGACCATTCCGTAAGTTAGAGGACATAACTACAATCAGCTTTGCAGTGACAATCGTTCAGTTTTTTTTCTTCAAGGAGAAAGAAAGACAATCAGTCTCCCAGTATCTCAAAAAAAAAAAAAGAAAAGAAAAAAGAAAAGAAAAATCCTAAAAAAAGATCTCTGATTGGCTACTTCAGGTTCATTATTTCATTCCTGAGCCAACCACTGAGGACATGGTCATGGTGTACTATGATTGGCCAAGCCTGGATCTTATACCCAGTTCTGTAATTAAAGAAACCTGGTACTACATTTGGGAGCCCCACTGGAATGGCAGGGAGTAGGTGACAATTTCCAAATGAAATAGTGAAGTTAGAATTGGGTAAGTAGTGCTGAATGGACTTAAATTAGACATAAAATGGATCAGACATTGATAAGGGTAGTCATTAAAAAAAAAAAGTACTGTAGGATCATAGAAAAAAAGGAATAGTTATTTCTAACTGAAGAACCAACAAAAGTTTCAGAGACCCAAACCCACCCTCCTTGACACCACAGAACCAAATCTCAATTCTATCCCTGAACCAAGGTGATTATTACTTTTTTTTTTTTTAGGTTTTATTTATTTATTCATTAGAGACACAGAGAGAGAGAGGGGCAGAGACACAGGCAGAGGGAGAAGCAGGCTCCATGGAGGGATCCTAACGCAAGACTCGGTCCTGGGTCTCCAGGATCACGCCCTGGGCCGAAGGCAGGCGCTAAACCGCTGAGCCACCCAGGGATCCCAAGGTGATTGTTTTATACATAACTAAAGAATCCCCTCTCTGAGAGCGACGTTAAGGTCACGTTGACTATCCATCCCAACACATTCTGTCGAACAGAACAAGTGATGGCAGCAAGATCCATAGGGTTGGTAGGATGTTCCAGGAGGGCAGCCCCATCATCTGTCTCAACAAGCAGACCCTGGTTTAACTGTCCTTATCTATTCTGCCCGGATTCAAGACTGCTCTCCTTAACCAAGCCGAGGTAATGTGAGTTTATAAAACAGTCAATAAAGGACAATGATGCAACCAGAGAGAAGAACCTGGAGAGCAGAGAAGTGCTCTGAGTATAACTTCTGTGTCCCTAAATCAACATCTCAAGGCCTTTCCTTGCACCTCATAGATGCCTGAATGTATGTCCAACAATGAGATCCTGTTTTCTCTTCGGACCAGCTACTCTGAAGTTTGGAAGCTGTCTACCAGAATTTTTTTTTATTTAAACTCAAGTTGCCAACGTATAGTACATTAGTTTCAGACGTAGGGTTCAATAATTCATCAGTTGCAGTGTTAACCCAGCGATCATCACCCAGTGCCCTCCTTAATGCCCATCACACAGTTACCCCATCCTCACACTCACCTCTGCCTCCAGCAACACTGTTTGTTTCCTTGAGTTAAGAATCTCTCATGGCTTGTCTCTCTCTCTCTCTGATTTTTCTCCATTCAGTTTCCCCCCCCTTCCTTATCGTCCCTTGCATTATTTCTTATATTCTGCATATGAACAAAACCATATGACAATTTTCCAATTGACTCATTTCACTTGGCATAATACCCTCCAGTTCCATCCATGTCATTGTAAATGGTAGGTATTTGTTCTCTCTGATGGCTGAGTAATATTCCTCTGTGTACGTATGTGTTTTTATACACATATCTTATTTATCCATGCATCTGTCCAAGGACATCTCAGTTCCTTCCACAGTTTGGCTACTGTGGACATTGCTGCTATGAACATTGGGGTGAAGGTGCCCCTTTGTTTCACTACATCTGTATCTTTGGGAATTTAATTCATAGTTTTAAGCAACCATTACAAAATGTGGTTGTCTTCTTCAGGCTGTTTGAACTTTCATTCATTCAATATATTCTGGAATCAATACTCCAATTAGAAGAAGAAATTTCGAATAGGCCCCTCTATTACTCCTTCTCTCCTCACACTCCCATAGAAATTTCGAATAGGCCCCTCTATTACTCCTTCTCTCCTCACACTCCCATAGGATTCTCTGTGATCAATCGCCCTGCTGTGACAAAACTTTAAAATGTCCACATCCTGGCACCAGCCCCCTCCTTGGGGACCCTTAAAGGAGGTTAACTCCACAACCAGTCCACCCCTTCATAACCTTGCACTAGGTATACACCCCTCCCTCTCCCCTAGCTCCACTGGTAGGTTAAAGTTCCCTTTGAGTAAGAGACTGTGCTTCCCTTATCTTTTATTTCTTGAACTTCTAAACTTGGATTCCTTGAACTTTATAAAAAGTAGATGTTTGAAAAGTGCTTAACCATTAATTTTCAAAACTTTACTTTCAAGAATAGTGATTCTGCCATCACTTATCTTTCCAATACCCAAATGAATCAGAGAAAACTCTGAAGATCTATGGATGATAAGGTGAGACTAGGTGACCAAAATCAGGATGTAAAAAAAGAGTTATGGGGAGACAGGTACATAGTAATGAAGAGCATGAAATCCAGTATCAGACATCAAAGTTCAAATCTTAGCAGGGTCTTTAAGCTCTCTGACTCTCAGTTTCTTATTTGTGAGATGGGTATAATGCCCTTCTCTCAGGGTCATTGTGGGGATTAAGTGAAATAATGTATGTAAAAACAATAAACTTGTATATATATATAAGACGAACAGTGATATGGGTATGTAAAACTTGTATTTTTGAACTCATCATCATCCTGTATGATAGAAGCCTAATCTCAGCTAGTTTGGGGTGCCTAATTTAGGAAACCATTTATGTAGTTCTAAGGTACAGAGTTGAGTAGGGGTATCTATTTCACAGCTATGCCCTGAAATAGCTGGACCTTCACCATCAGATCACTGCTGACACACTCCTAGTTCCAATCTTCATAACTCCTTATTCTTTCAGTTCTCCGCTAATTCTTTACCCTACTGGGAAACAAACTTAAGGGAGACCATTTATAGCCCTGTCAGCCTTTCCCTTTCTGTTTTTCCTACACAAAATACAGAATATCTTCAATTGGTAGAATTTTGTCTCTTCCCAAGTTCCTGTCAGAGTAATGGTATGCTAGGCCCTCTCATTGTGACCCACCAAACTCTGCTCTCAGGATCTCTCCTGTCCTCACCCTCTCCCTAACCAGTGGGATTTTCTCTGTATATGGGAAGAGTTCTATCCTTCACAAAGTCATGTCTCCTAAGTATCTGCCTTAACCTCAAGTCCTCTCTCAGAATCCTTAAGAGCTTTGGAAACTAAACTGTTGAAGCTTTGGAAACTACACTATTGAAAACTAAAGCCAGAAAAACCCCTTTTTTTCTTTTACTCTGTGTTTTTCTCCTGCCATCGTGGAGTTGGAGGAGAGAAGCAGGGATACAAGTAAACTGAAGGCACAGGGAAAACAGAGGAAGAGAATCCATCCAGCCTGTGGCATTATTACTAGCCAAGAGCAGATGGAAAGGGACAAAGTACTTCTGCTACTTTAATCTTTTAGCTGTTTTCTGAATACTTTCCCCATATTCCTTAGGCAAGAGTGTCCCAAATAGGAAACCCTCTTTTTTTACATGATTACTGCCAAATAAAAGTCACAACTGTTATACAGTGAGAGAATATGGAATTTTCTGGAAAGAAAGAAGTAAAGTAGACTGGCTGTCAGCAGACTTTGCCTTTTAAGCACTCCTACTCCCTTTCACTGTGGATTCTTTTTCAAAATCCTGAAAATGTCTTTCCTCTTTCATTCAGGTATTTGCCTTTTTAAAAATTTATTTATGAAAGACACACAGAAAGGCAGAGATATAGGCAGAGGGAGAAGCAGGCTGCCTGCAGGGAGCCTGATGTGGGACTTGATCCCAGGACCCCAGGATTATGACCTGAGCCAAAGGCAGACACACTCAACCACTGAGCCACCCAGGCATCCCAAGGTATTGGCTTTTTCAATCTCCACAGACATTCATACACATCTTCCCTTCTGAGGTGTACCACATGTCAGTGCTACTTCCTTTATCACAAATTCCATTCCCCTAGTAATAATCTCATTCCCATATCCAAACCAAAGTCTTTAGTGATTCAACACTCCAAAGGACAGTTTCATTTTAAAGCATACTGAAGGAAGGAATCCACAGTCTTAACTGGCAGATAGCCATGATTTTTGATGATCAGAAACTATATTACAGGCTCCCAAGTTTAAAGCACATAACAACTATAGGATACATATTCTTTTTAAGGGTGTCGTTTTCCAAGATGACCAATATTAGGGCATAAAGCAAACAACAAATTTTAATGGAATGAAATCATACAGATTGATTTACAACCACAGCTTTATTTACAATAGCTAAGTTCAGTGGAGACAACCTAAATTTTCATCAGTGGATGAATGGGTAAAGAAAATGTGCCATGTACACACACACACACACACACACACACACACACACACGGATATCATTAATCCATAAAAAAATAATGAAATTTTGCCATCTGCGACAACATGGATGGACCTTGAGACCATTGTCCTAAGTGAAATAAGACAGAAAGACAAATACCATATGACCTCACTTACGTGTGATTACCTAAAAAAATACAAAAATAAAAAATCAAGTTCATAGATGCAGAGAACAGATCAGTGGTTGTCAGAGGGAGGTGGGGGTAGATAAAATGGGTGAACTTCCACTTATATAATAAGTCATGGGGATGTAAAGCACTATAACCACTATGTAAAGTATAGTGGTTATAGTTAATAATACTGTACTGCATATTTGAAGGCTGCTAAGAGTAGACCTTAAAATTGCTTATCACAAAAAGTTATATAACTATGTATGGTGATGGATATTAAGAACAATTTGGGGGACCATTTCACAATATATATAAACATTGAGTCATTTTGTTATATGTCTGAAATTAATATAATGTAGTATGTCAGTTAAAAAACAAAATATTTTGAAATGCAAAGGGACCAAGGATAACTAAGAGACATAAGAAAATGGTCTGGGACTGTTTCTTCTACCATATTTTAATATTATTTTTAAACTTGGTCATAAAATATGTATGGACAAAAAAAGCAATGTAACAAAAAGCAGAGAAACAGATTTATCCATAATGGATATCTGATATATAACAGAGATGGCATTTCAGGTAAGTAGAAAGATAACAGACATTACAATGAATAGTTCTTAGACAATTAGATATTCATACAAAAAGAAATGAAATTGGTTCCTTTCCTCAGTTCATATGTAACCAGCAGGGTCAGATAAAGACCTAAATGCAAAAGGTAAAATAATAAAGATTGTATTAGATTAAAAAAAACATAGTTTCTTAAGCAAGATGCAAAAGCACTATCCATAAAGAAAAATATGGATACTTTCAACTGCATTAAAATTAAAAGCTTATGTTCATAAAGACAATAAAAAGACCAGTTCAGATAGGTGGAAGGCATTTGCAGTGAAAACAACTTGAAGTATCCAGATGTACAAAGAATTTCTATAAATTAGTAATAACTACACTATTCAATTTTCTCATATACAAATAAGTTGTATACTAACTTGTATAAAAGCAGTCTTATATGAAAAGTATAGTTTCGTATAATCAGGGAAATAAGAAAACTATTATTCAGTATCATTGCACATTCACTAGCTTGACAAAGGGTAAAAAGTTTGACACTATCAGATGCTGGTGAGGATGTTGAAAAAAATAACACACTAAATGCAGTTAATGGAATGGAAAATGTTTGTTGTTATCTAGTAAATGTAAGATATAAAACCTATGACTCAGCAGTTCCATTTTCAGGAATATACTCTAGAGAAACTCTTACATATGTGTACCAGGACACTTGTACAAACATGTTAATAGATCATTATTCATAGTAATTCTAAACTGGAAACAGTCCACTTAGAGAATAGATAAGTGGATTACAGTATGCATACAACACATTATACCATTCAACAGTGAAAATGAACTATAGTGACATTAAACATTATGGATGGGTCTCAAACAAAATGTTGAGTAAAAAAATTAAGACATTAAAATATATATGATTCTATTTCTATAAAACCAAAAAAAAAAGAAAAATTTAAACTAAATTGGTTAGTCATACATATATGATTTGTGATTTTTCTGTATTGATATATTTCATAGCTCTTAAAATCAGTAACCATAAAATTAATGAAAGAAATAAAAGCAATGATTGCAACAAATTTTAAAAGGAAAAATATATCAACTCATTATTCTGTATGCATTAAGCTTACACAATGTTATGTGTCAGTTACATTTCAGTAAAGCCAAAAAGAAACCCGCCGTAAATAACCAAACAACATTAAGAGGCTAAGAGTACTCATAAGCCCACTTCAAAATAATAATGCATTTCATAAAAAAAAAAATAAAGGAAGAGAAAGCACAACTAGTGGGGAAGATGGAAGTCAAAGGAACCATTTTTTTTAAAGAAAATATGTGACTATATTTATTTATGTTATCAGAAGTTACCAGTGTTAAGACAAACATTAAAGATACAAGAAAGTAAGGGGATAATCATGTGATCCTTTAGAAACAAAACATGATAGAATCAGAATGTAGACATAAAAGCAGTTAAGAATGGATGCAGATGAAAGTAATTTTGTAAACGAGAGGCCGCTCATCTGATGGCTCCATTTTCTCTGTGAGGTAGGCAGTGAGTCGGTGCTCTAAAAACTAGCCTTCTTGGCAAAAAAAGGCTGACAGTACTTTTCCTCTCTCCTCCTCCAGCTTGCTGGGTTGAAGCCTCTTGTTGCTGCAAGAGCAAGAGCCAAGAGCAAGCGGCTATGCAGATGATGCCCTGTGCAGAGGCCAATATGTCCACCAATGCCAGTGTCATTGGCATCAGGCACTTGCCAAGAGCCCGGGAACTGTCTTCTGTAGTTGTCAAAGCCTCATGCACCAAACCTGCTGGAGACTGCTAAATTCAAATTCCTTGCAAATTTTAACTTCCCCTCTTTTACTGGGCTCCTCATACCCAACCCTGGAAAAGAGAGCTTGGAAAGTCCAAAGTTTTTACCTGGTCAGTTCTTTCTCTGGGATGTATTTGTTTCAGGAATCTCCAAGGACAGTGTTGGTCAAAATCTAATATGTAGTTTCTGATCCAGTAGAACATGAGGAGAAATTTGATTCTCTACTGCTAACAGTCTCCCAGGTGGTCTCAATGTTGCTGGTCCCTAAACCATACCCTGAGGAACAAAGTCCTAGGAACGTCATGTTAAAAGGCCTTGGAGGCTTGATGTATCCAGAAAATGTTTCAAACCATGCCTGAATTATAGGTAACTACAGCTTAGGTTCACACTGGGACACTCTTCAAGACTATATCTATCCAAGTGAATAATTAGCACATCTGTCAAAATCAGTCAAAATTAATTAAACACCCTCTATGTGTCCCACTATGTGGGCTGCAGACAATTAGTAGGTATTGTCTCTACTTTTGTTAAATGTATTTTTTGATTCAGTGCGAGGCAGCAAGACATTCAGAAAGTATCAAGAATACCAGGGGTACTCAGACTAAAAGTAGAGGATCCAACAAGACACAGTCCTGTGGAACTGTACATGAATTCTTTGCTTCCACTTACTGACAGGTTACCAAATTCTCTGGCATACCTTAAACAAATTTCCTGCACTAAAAATCACAACCATTCTGTATGAATTGGTTTCCCCTATAGGTAGTTAGCTAAAGGAAAAGTTATCAAGTTAGTAAGCCATGGTAATATAAAGTAGCCATACTCTTAAGAGTGAAAACAAGGGGATCCCTGGGTGGCGCAGCAGTTTAGCGCCTGCCTTTGGCCCAGGGCGCGATCCTGGAGACCTGGGATCGAGTCCCTCGTCAGGCTCCTGGTGCATGGAGCCTGTTTCTCCCTCTGCCTGTGTCTCTGCCTCTCTCTCTCTCTCTCTCTCTCTCTCTCTCTCTGTGACTATCATAAATAAATAAAAATTTAAAAAAAACCTTTAAAAAAAAAGAGTGAAAACAAGGCCCTTCCTTAAGCTGAGAAGATCAACAGCTGGTGGTATTCAATTTGAGATTTGTGCTACCACATTTTGGCAAAGCAATAGGTTTTCACCAAGAATCTGGACAATTTAATGAAAACAGACTTACTTAGAAAAGTTTTAACCATAGATCCACAGAAAGAATCCTATAGGTATGTGATATGATATTGTGAGCACTGGGTGTTATACGCAACTAATGAATTATTGAACTCTATATCTGAAACTAACGAGGTAGTATATGTTGGCTAATTGAATTTAAATTAAAAAAAAAAGAATCCTATAGGTACTCAAGGATCAACAGAAAGATCACAACAGAACCAAATTTTAGCTATATTCAGACTTGTCTTTCACAATATGAAAAGATAATAGTGTAGAATTTTAGGTAAAAAGCTGATACCTAAAGTAATCTGTCTTCATTCAAATTGTCATTTGTGTGGAAATACTACAAATTTTCATTTTCAGGTATATAAGGAGTAAAAAAATTCTAATACCTAAGTATCCTATCTGAGACACTTATTGAAAGACAAGCACCAGCCAGTAGAAACACTCAAAATTGACATTCAAGAATAAAGAAGATGTTTTTTAATTGTGACTTTAAAAGGATGAGCTATGATCACTGAAACAATTAACCACTGAGTTTAAAAGGTTAAAAAAAACACCTGAATAAAAATATGAATAATAATCCAGATCTAAATTCTAAATTATTTAGACAAAAACTAAGGCATATGTGAATGAGGAAAGAAAAAATTTAAAAATGCTAACATCATCCATTCAGTGAATGCATTTTGAGGGTCTTTGAAGTGCCAGATATTTTGTTAGATACTCCTCTTACAAAGAGTGGTTCAAGCTTCAAAAATGAGAGAAATATATGGGCAATATGCCTTCTTCTAGTCACCTGTTGTTTAAAAATTTGTTTTGCAGTTTAAATATTTTAGTCAATTTTTACCCAAAATGAGGTTTATCTTTTTAATTCAAGAAACACAGAAAGGTTTTTATCAAAAATATCTCCTCACTTCAACCTGTCCTTATTTCAGTACCTAAAAGTACCCATTTTTAATTATTTCAGTTTTGTATTTCTAATTTTAGTCTACTTATTTTTGATATAAATGTCTATTAATGTCTTTGATTAAATGTTTTTTAATGCTTGATTTTTCAATATTTGATATTATTTACTCTATAAAAGAGAAAAGTGTAACTAATTCATAGGATTTTCCAAAATCCTGTCCCCCCTCCCTTTTTGTCCAGGCTTTAAGCTTTCTTCAGTTGCCTTCCATCTTTGGGATCTGTGCTCACAGGTGAAGAAATGAATGAACTAGCATCCAGCATAGAGCTGTGGGTCAGCAGAAAGTTTCACAGAGGGGTGAAACTGTGGGAAGTGGGTCATTTGGTCACTGGAGAAAGATGTTCTGGGGAAGTGCCAGGGTTGCCTTCACACTCTAAACATCAGGTATGGATGAGGGATGCCAATTTTTAAATTATGTGTATTGACCTACGAGCCCTGTTGTCAAACCACTTGACAACACTCACTTCTCTCTACCTCCTAAGTCTTAAACCTCGTCCTTTCTTGGAATCCTGCCAAGGAGATAGACACTTTCCTCTGAGGCAAACTCCATGTATTCCATCTGCATCTTTCTCCACTTCATCATCAGAGAACATTTTTTCTGTCTTCCAGCAATTATATTAAGTTCTCGCATAAGCAGATGGACCTCTTTGATCTTCTGGCTGTATGCCTTTTATTATTTACTATAATACTAATGGGAGTGGCAGAAAGGAGGGAAGAAAAGCATGTACTTTTTAATATACTATCTTAAACTGAAAGTCTATTTTTTTAAATGGATTTTAAAATATAATATAAATTAAGATTTTTTTTTTACTATTTAGAGGGAAAGAAAGCACAGAAAATATAGTCCACACAGAAAAATCGACAACAAAAAGATCGCCTCTTCTTACCACTTTGCAGGTGTACACACACATAGAAAGGATAGATTTGTCAGACTGGAGTAACCTGGTTACCTTCAAAAATCATAGAAATCAAATACTAGTTTCTGATTCTAGATTCACAAAGCAATGTGCATATGTATTACCTCCCGTTAAACCAAACAAACCGGGAGGCAATATTCTGGTTAGAGCACATACATGTCCAGTCTCCTCTATATCTCTTTTTGGAAATCAGTCAACTGATACTCTGATTTTATACATCAGATTTCTGGGAACACTTCATTTACATTTCTTCCTAAGATATAGACCCATTCCAAGTGTGTTAACAAAACCAGGTGCCTGTAATTTCAAGGCTGAAAACTAGACTCATTGTCCATAGAGACCCCTATATAGTGTCATATGCCTTCTTACACAAACTTCTCTTCTTGTCTGGGGAGAAAATGGGTGAAATTATCAAGGGTTTTTGTTGTGTGTGCTTTTTGTACTTTTTTATAGTTTTCACATTCTCCATAATGAACATAGGCATGCCTTTAATTTTAAGAGAAAGAATAAGCATTATTTTTAAATTGCAGGAATTGAATTAGAATGAAAACACACAAAAATACATGCTGCTTATACAATGTTTTTATGTAAGTAATGACTTGCATAATTGTTGCTGTTTTGGGGGAGAAAAACTCTTCAACAAAAATAAGTTTTAAAAAAAGTCTGTTTCCTGACTTATACTTTTTATCCCTTTTCTGATATGTTTCTAATAATGTGACCACTTCCAGGTTTGATAATCATATTGAGAGGTTAATTTTTAGAAAACTAAAACCTTAGCAGTGGTAAAGATAACATTTATGTAAGATACATTAAAGAAAACAGAAAAGTATTTTCTAAAAATGCAGAAAGGCTGGCAAGAGAAACTGTGAAAACAGAAGAAAGGGGAGAAAATTGCCAGTAATTAAAAAAAAAAAAAACTGAACAAGCAAACCAAAGTCCAGTTTCCCCAACTTCTATTATCTAAATAAATCTTTTTGTGTGTTTGTTTGTTTGTTTTCAAATAGGACTCACCAAATCAAGCTACATTCTGATCATTTGCTCTGGGTCTTTGTTATTTATATTTATATTCAGATTCTAGATACTTTTATGGATCCCACCTTTAGTATAGCATCATGATTCATTCATAAAATATGAAGATTGTAAGGTCCTCAGGGATCTGACAAATAGTGAATCCTATTGAAATGAGGAAGACAAAAGAAAGAACACAGGAAGGAGAAATACAAGTTAATTTTTTAGTAAATGATCCCAACACACTTTTATTTAGCTCAAGCTATATTATAGACACTTCACATAAATATTATCATAGAAAATTCACATTTCCAGGAAGATAGACTAGATATGCTTTTACCTAGTCTACTCACTAAATATAACTATAACCCTGGATATTTTATATAAAACAAACATCAGACACTAAGAAAATAAGGCAGACCACCTGGTGACATGGAGACCCAAAGAACATCACACTGATGAGCTCTCTAGGTTTTGTTTCAGTCTTTTATATCCCGGACTTAGAGCTGATGACGTCAGCAACCCAGAAATACCAACATATTCAGATGAAAAAAAAAATCCACCAACAAACAAAAGTCTCTAGCCAAGTCACAAGGGGAAGGGTGGCCTAGCAAGACAGTAAAACTTTAGGCAATAGCTACTCTATTCCAGCCAAACACCACAGAGAAAACCATGGTGTCACCATATGCACCAACAATGACTGAATGGGGAGCCTAGACTTCCACACTCATAAGGTAGTAACAGAACACTCCAAAACCCACAAGCATGACGGCAGGTAGGCTAACAAGAATCTGAACTTTTATCTCCACCAGCTGGTATTAAGTCACCCCCACCAGGGTGTCAGTATAGACCTTGAGCCTAAACTTCATGTCCATCTAGTAATAATGAGGTGGTTTCATCAGAGACCTACTGGAAAATCCAGTTCCTCACCATTATCCAATAGTAACAAGGCAGCCACACTGATCAGACAGTGGAGACTATGGGGAGAGTCAGCACTCCTAGCTTCACCTGGTGGTTATAAACAGTCCACCCATCCACTGCAAATAGAAACAAATAGGGAAGCTGGACTTCTGCTTCCATTTAGCAGTAACTGAGGCAGCACCACTCCCTTTTCCTGACAGCATAAATAAAGAAAGCCTAAAAGAAAAGGTTTAAATAAAACTCAGTCTTATAACAAAATACGAAAAATGTTCAGATATCAATCAAAAACCACTCATCATACTAATAACTAGATAGCTCTCAAACTGAATGACCAAAGTGATAATATTGAGATGACAGAAATACTGGATCATCTGATAAAGATATTAAAGCAGTCATGATAAAAAATGCTTCAATGAACTATTCTACACATGCTTCAAATGAAAAAGATACAAAATCTCAGTAAAGAAATAGGAAGTCACCCCAAAGAAATAAAAGATGTAAAGAAGACCCAAATGGAAATTTTGGATTTGAAAAATATAGTGACTAAGGAGAAAACCTGGATGATTTTGGATATGGTGATAATGTTTTAGATAAAATACAAAGGTATTTATCTCATGAAAGAAATAATTGATAAGCCAGATTTCATTAAAATTAAAAACTTAGGGGCATTTGGGCGATTTAATCAGTTAAGTTTCTGCCTTCCACTCAGGTCATGATCCCAGGGTCCTGGAATCAACCCCTGAATCAGACCCCCCTGCTCAGCGGGGAGCCTGCTTCTCCCTCTCCCTCTGCCTGCTACTCCCCCTGCTTGTGCTTTGTACTCTCTGTGAAATAAATGGGTAAAATCTTTTTTAAAAATTAAAAACTTATACTCTGTGAAAGACAGTGTCAAAAGAATCAAAAAACTAGCCATAGATTGTGAGAAATATTTGTAAAAGCAGTATCTGTATCCAAAAGATACAAAGAACACTTAAGGCTCAATAAGAAAATAAATACTCGGGGATCCCTGGGTGGCGCAGCGGTTTGGCGCCTGCCTTTGGCCCAGGGCGCGATCCTGGAGACCCGGGATCAAGTACCACATCGGGCTCCCAGTGCATGGAGCCTACTTCTCCCTCTGCCTGTGTCTCTGCCTCTCTCTCTCTCTTTCTGTGACTATCATAAATAAATTAAAAAAAGAAAAGAAAAGAAATACTCAACCAAAAAGTGGGCAAAATATCTACCAATCAGAATGATCAAAACCCTGGGGAGCCTGGGTGGCTCAGCCAGTTAAGCATCTGCCTTCAGGTCAGGTCATGATCTCAGGGTCCTGGGATTGAGCCCTGTATTAGGCTTCCTGCTCAGTGGGGAGTCTGCTTCTGCCCTCTCCCTCCTGCTCATGCTCTCACATGCACAAACTCTATCTCTCAAATAAAAAATCTTAAAAATATATATTTTTTTAAAAAAGAATGACCAAAACCCAGAACACTGATAGCTCCAAGTGTTGGAGAGAATGTAGAATAAGAACTCTCACACATTGCTGGTGGGAAAGCAAAATGGTACAGTCACTTTGGAAGACAGTTTGGCAGTTTCTTACAAAATTAAACATACACTTACCATATGATGTAGCAATTGCATTTCTTGGTATTTACCCAAAGGAGTTGAAAATGTATATCCACACAAAAACCCGCACATGGATGTTTATAGTGGTTTATTCACAATTGCCAAAACTTAGAAACAATCAAGATGTCCTTCAGTAGGTGAATGGATAACTAAACTGTGATGTATTCAGATAATGGAATATTATTCAATGCTAAAAGAAATGAGCTATCAAGCCATGAAAAGACATGGAATAAACTTAAATGCAAATTACTAAGTAAAAGAACCAATATGAAAAGGCTACATCCTCTATGACTTCAGTTACATGACATTCTATAAAAGACAAAAACATATATACATATATTTTTTAAAGTGGTTTAGCCAGAGGTTGGGAGATGAATAGGAAGAGCATAAAAGATTTTTAGGGCCAAGAATGATTCAATACAGACTATAATGTGTATACTTTTAATAAATTTGTCCAAATCCATAGAATGTACAACACCAAGAGTTATTCTAAAGTAAACTATATATATTGGATCATAATAATGTGATAGTGTAGGTCCATTCATTTCAACAAAAGGATCACTGGTATGAGATGTTGATAGTAGAGTAGTCTGTGCATGTGTGAGGACACATGCTGTATGGAAACTCTCTATACTTTCCACTCAATTTTTCTGCAAACCTAAAACTGCTCTACAAAAGAAAGTTTACTAATAATAAAAATAAATGTGTATTATACACAAACACACACAGGTATCAACATCGTATGTTTGCAGATCTTATATAACTCTTTAGTCAAACTAAACAAAATTTTAACCAAAAATAACATAACAAAAGGGAGTAAAAGGGTTTTTCCCCCTCAAATTTTTATTTTAATTCTAGTTAACATATAGTATAATATTGTTTTAAGGTAGAATTTGGTAATTATTCACTTACATTTAATACCCAGTGTTCATCACAGCAATAGCCCTCCCTAATATCCATCACTCATTTAGCCCATCTCTCACCCACCTCCCTCCCTCAACCCTCAGTTTGTTCTCTATTATCCTATTTTTTGCTTCTCTCCGTTTTTCTTTCCCTTCCCTTATGTTCATCCATTTTGTTACTTAAATTCCACATATGGGTGAAATCATATGGTATCTGTCTTTTTCTGACTTATTTTGCTTAGCATAATACACTGTAGCTCCATCCACATTTGTGCAAATGTCAAGATTTTGTTCTTTTTGATGGCTGAATAATATTCTGTTGTGTGTGTATATATATATATATATATATTGTACATCTTCTTTATCTGTTCATCAGTTGATGGGGATTTGGCTATTGTCAATAATGCTGCTATAAACATCAGGGTGCATTTACCCTTTTGATTCTGTATTTTTGTATCCTTTGGATAAATACCTAGTAGTATAATTACTGGGTCATAGGGTAGTTCTATTAATTTTTGAGGAACCTCCATACTGTTTTCCAGAATGGTTGCACCAGTTTGCATTCAGTGTAAGATGGCTCCCCTTTCTCTGCATCCTCACCAACATCTACTCTTTGCTATATTAATTTTACCCATTCTGACAAGTGTAAGGTGGTATCTCATCATGGTTTTGATTTGTATTTCCCTGATGGATGATGTTAAGTATCTTTTCATGTGTCCATTAGCCATCTGGATATCTTGTTTGGAAAAAGGTCTATTCATGTCTTCTGCCCATGTCTCAAGTTGATTATTGTTTTTGGGAGTGTTGAGTTTGATAAATTCTTTATAGATTTTGAATATTAGCCCTTTATTAGATGTCATTTACAAATACCATCTCCCATTCCAGAGGCTGCCTTTAAGTTTTGTTGACTATTTCCTTTGCTATGAAAAAGCTTTTTATTTTGATGAATAGTTCCTTTTTTCCTTTGTTTTCCTTGCCTCCAGTGATGTATCTCGTAAGAAATTGCTATAGCTGTGGTCAAACAGGTTGCCACCTGTGTTCACTTCTAGGATTTTGATGGTTTCCTATCTCACATTTAGGTCTTTCATCCGTTTTGAATTAATTTTTGTGTATGGTGTAAGAAAGTGGCCTGATTTCATTCTTCTGAATGTTGCTGTCCAGTTTTCCTGACACCACTTGTCACAAAAGCAGACACATAGATCAATGCAACAAAATAGAAAATCTAGGAATGGATCCATAACTATATGGTCAACTAATCTTTGATAAAAGTGAAAAAAAAAGAGGACTAAAAATGCTGTACATTGAGATATATCCAAAATACAGACAAAAGAAAACGGAATTCTAAAAAAATATAAGTAATCCAGAGGAAGGCAGAAAAAGAAAACCAAGAGGTAAAAAATTAAAAAAAAAAAAACACCACAAAAACAAAAACGGAAAACAAAAAATAAAATGGTAGACATAAACCTTAACATATTAATAATTACATTAAATATAATTGGCCCAAATATATCAATTAAAAGACAGACATTAGCAATGTGGATTTGAGAGAAATTGGCACAACTGTATGTTTGCTAAAAGAAACTCACTTCAAACAATACAGGTAGACAAAAGGTAAATAGATGGAAAAAATATTATGCAAACAAAGGAAAGCAGGAATAGCTATATTAATATCAGATAAAATAAACTTGAGAGGAAAGAAAATTACCAGAGACAGAGAAGGATATATATAATGATGAAAGGGTCAATCCACCAAGAGGGCATAGCAATAGTAAATGTGTATGCACCAAACAACATAGCCCCAAATTTGTAAAGCAAATACTAATAACTGAAAGAAGAAATAGACAAATGCACAATGCTATTTGGAGACTTCAACAATTCTAACAAATGATATAACAACTAGACAGAAAATAAGAATTTAGAAGAAGTCACATAAATATCAACCAACAACGTCAAACTGGCATTTATAAAATATTCCACCCACAGAATACACATTCTTCCCAAGTATCAATGGAATATATAACAATGCAGACTATATCCTGGCCATAAAACAAACCTCAACAAATTTTTAAAAACTTAAGATGCAGATTGTTTTCAGTGACTACAATGGACTCAAAATAGAATTCAGTAACAAAGAGATATAAAATCTCCAAATAATTGGAATCTAAACAGCACATTTCTAAATAATCTGTATGCCAAAGAAGAAATATAAAGAGAAATAAAAAAATACATTTAACTGAATAAAAATGAAAATGCAAAATATCAAAATTTGTGGAATATAAGTAAATCACTGCTCAGTAAGGAATATATAGTACCAAAAGTATATATTTAAAAAGAAAAAAAAGTCTCAAATCAATAATATGTACTCTCATCTTAAGAAAAAAAAGAAAAACACAAAGCAATAAAATAAAAATAAGCAGAAATCACTAAAAAAAAGAGAACACAAAATCAATGAAACAAAATGTTGATTCTTTATTTAAAAATAAAACTGACAAATCTCCAGCAACACTAACAAAGAAAAAAAAAAAAGAAGACAAATACCAATACTAGATTTGAGACAGGTAATATCACTACAGACCTTGTAGACAATAAAACAACAGAGGAATACTATAAACTACTATGGACACTTTGACAATTAGACAAAACAGTTGAATTACTTGAAAAATACAAACTACCTCAATTCATTAATGAAAGAAATAAATTAAATAGCTTTGTAAATTCTAAGAAAATTTCATTTATAATAAAAACACCCAAAATAGAAATCTCCAGGCACATGTAGTTCTACTGGACAATTCTATCATTGTTTAAAGAATTAATACCAATTCTAGACAATCAATTCCAGAAAAGAGGAACACTTTTCAACTCATTTTACAAAACTAGCATTACATTGATATCAAATCAGATAAAGACACTAGTTTGCTTCTCCCTCTCTGTGCTCCTCCCCGACCACTTGTATGCACACATGAGCTCTCTCTCTCTCTCTCTCTCTCTCTCTCTCTCTCTAATAAAATCTTTTAAAAACTGGGCTTCATTACAAAAAAAAATTGTTTTGTGAAAGACCCTATTGATAAGCTACAGACTAAGAGAAAATATTTGTAAACCACATATCTGACAAAGAACTACAATATATAAAAAGAACTCTCAAAACTCAACAGGAAAAAAAAAGGCAACAATCCAATTAGAAAAGGGGCAAGGGATATGAAGAAACATCTCATGACAAAAGAAATACAAATGGCAAATAAGCACATGATTCAACAAATTAGCCCTTAACCAAATGCAAATTGAAACCACAATGAGATCTCACTATACACCCATCAGAATAGATAAAATAAAAAATAGTGACACACTAAACGCTAGTGAGGATATAGATTAATGGGATCACTCATTAAATGATTGTATGTATTTGGCAGTTTCTTAGAAAACAAAAAAAAGACAACTACCATACAACTAAACAATCATCCTCTCAGGTATTTAACCCATAGACATGGAGAAGTGTTCATGCAAAAACCTGCACATAAAGTTTATAGAAGCTTGTATTTGTATTTGTATATTAGCCAAACCAGAAATAACCCATATGTCCTTCAGTGGGGGCAAAGTTAAACCCTGTTACATTCATATCATGGATCCATATTCAACAGCAAAATCTCCAGAGAATTACACTGAATAATAAAAAAAAAAAAAAAACCTAACCCCAAAATGTTACATACTATATAACTCCATTTATGTAACAGTTTTAAAATTACATAGAGAATAGACTGTTGGTTTGCCAGGGGTCAAGGAATGAACTGGAATATGAAGGAAGTGGATGTGGCTATAAAATGGCAACAGGAGATCTTGTGGTGGTGGATATGTTCTCTATTTTGACCTTATCAGTGTCAACATCCTGGTGGTGACGTACTGTTAGCTAGTATTGAATCCCAGATACACTTGTTCTCAGGGTTCATATTGTTTCTCCCAGTTTATTTTGCTTCCTTAAAGGTAAAAACATTTGGTATGAGCTTTAAAGATTGCGTAGTGCTTGGATTAGAGAAGTCAAGTGGAAGGAGCCTCCCAAAAAGAGAAAGGAACGTCAATACAGCTGACCTATTAGGGGAATAAGTAGATCAATTTCCTAAGAAAGCAGAGTTGGGGAAAGATGGATGGGAAATACCTCAGGTACAGGGGGACAGCAGAGTGAGGAGAGTATGCAGCTGTTGGGATAAAGAGCCTTCAATGAGGAATCAGGAATTTAAAGTTTTGCAGCAGGAAATGATTTGATATAAATCGTATTTTAGAAAAAGTATACTGGCATGTTGTTCTTTGGTGTCTCTCACAGTGTTCTTTTAACATTTTATAGGACCATTCTTGGAGAACCAGAGGACAGAAAAAGAATGCCCACTGCTTCAGGGTGGCATGAAATACCAAGAATCAGAGAGCTCATCACAAAAAATAAAATAATAAAATAAAATAATAAAATAAAATAAATAAAATAATAAAATAAAATAAAATAAAATTAATTAAATTAAATTAAATTAATAAAATAAAATAAAATAAAATAAAATTACGGGTAGAATTAAGGTAACTGCCCTCTCCAATCTCCCATAATCCTGCCAAAATAACATCTCTAAAATAAAAATGTGATTCTATTGCTCCCCTATGTAAAACCCCACAATCGTACCATGTTAACTATGAAACAGATCCCAGACTCTGTCAGAGCTCACGAGGCCATGGGTAATCTAACACTGGGCCCTGTCCCCACTGTTCTGGAACACAAACTCCTGTCTCCTGGTCTCCCTTTGGGTAGGACTGTCCTCCACCTGCCATTTAGCACTGGAGCATGACAAAATCTAAATGGCAGAGAGAAGACTGATGAAGAGAGAGAAGGAAAAGTCTCTCTTGTTTCTCTTTACCTCCTATTTTCTGAGGAGGAAGCTTTTTATTCTTGACAGCTTTCTGCATGAAAGTTAATTTGCTGACCTTGTTGAAGGGTTAGAATGTCTTTTATCTTCCTTATTTATCCCTCTCTATACCCCCCATGTGTCCATCTCTTTCCATCTCTTTCTCCTTGCCCCATGGTCTTCCTTCTTTACTCCTCCTCTCCCTCTCTCCCACCATCAGGCTTATTGTCCCTTCTCTTTAGTAAATACCCTCTTTCCCTTAGCCTACTGTAATTTGGTAAACACTTTCCAAGTTATGCCTTTTTCTCCCCAGCTCCCCATCACATTCTGAAAGCTTAGGAGACTACCCAGTCTGCCCTGCCAAGGTATTAAACACAAAACAAAACTACAATCCAATTTCCTAAGTGTGAATTCATGAAGACCTATCAACCAACATTTTCTACTCTTTTTTATTTCCCTTGAGGTGATTTTAGGTATGCAATTAATCTAATTCAGCTAAAATTTGATCTTCTTTCTTCATTTGCTAGCATGGAACAGATAGTCATAAATGTTTACATTATAATTATTTTGCAGTTGTTTCAAATGGGATCCTTTTCCTACCTGTATATTTACACCCATATTCAGGCTTCCTTTCTCTTCAAGAGATTTTATGGTTTTGTACTCAGGTATACAACCATAATTTTAGTGATTGTCAAACCTGTCCTTCACTGCCTTGATTCCCAATGCTTATTGATACACAAACTACATAAAATTATTGTACTCCTGGTTTCAGTAAGATAAATACTACCACTCAGTATACTTTTGAAACCTCATACAAATATTTCTAGTGAACTACATGCTACTAGCATGCACTGGGGGATGCTGAGAAACTTGCCACTTTTTGAAAACATTGACAATGACAAAATGTTGGCAATGACAGTATCCAAGTCAGTGCCTCTTCTCAGGAATCATGAGTTGGAGGTCGCTGGGATCTCAGAACCAGAAAGAGCAGGCTTTTCCTGACTTTGTTTCATTGTCATTTTAATGAACACCATAATTTTTGCAACAGATTGTGTTTCCCCTTGTTGTGGATGCTAGTTAATTTACAGCCAAATTTGAAACTCATCTCTGGCAGCTGAATAGTGTCTTATGATATCCATTATGCATTATCAAACCTTCTCTCTCTCTATCCTATTTTCTTGATTTCATTGTCCCTTTGCTGCCATTTCCTCACCTTTGTTTTTTTTTTTTAAATCTATCCCATTGTATTCATGCAGATAGAATGATGATAGAGATGAGCTGTTTCCAATCACTCTCTAAAATGATTTGGAGGCATAAATAAATCAATAATGCTTATCATAACAACATCACCAACATTCTAACAATATTCTTTCTATCATGCTAGCTTTGGGGTTTGTAATTAAGTCTCTGAAAAATTGCTCAAGGCTCAATCTACTCCATCCTCAGGTTGTTCCAGATAAAATATGGCTTCTGCTTCCAAAGCCCTCTTACCCCAATTTAGAGAGAGAAAAAAAAAAAAAGGTTTGCAGTAGTTAAAGACCTGAAACTAGCTTAATGCTACACAATAATTTAAGTCATAGATTAACAGTACAATGGTAGGATCTTTGCCTATTAAAGACAGTATCAGTATGTAAAACTAGAACAATAGTTTCATGGAGATGAAAGAAAATGAATTTTGTAGAGTGGCTGTGATTTGTATCCCATATTCTTTTCCTGTTGTTTTGTTTTTAACTCAGCTTCTAATCCAAAACCCTTCAAGTTTGGTGGGGGGCAGTTACAAGAGATAAGAAATTCTGTACAGAGCAGTAGTCCCTCATGAAACCACCATGCAAATCATGAGAAAAAGAAATCAACCTAGACCAAAAAGGGACAAGGCTTTGAGTACTTCCCTTATGCACAAAGCCTTATTTCAGAGTCATTTGTAAATTAAGGGTGGAGATTTACTCTTACTGGCCCCTCCATAGTTCTTTTCAGTCCTTGTTGGGTGAGATGAAGAAGGCCTCATCTTGGGAAAGAGGGTTGTCCACAAAGTAATGTTGTACCAGGAGAAATGAGGGTGACTGCGGGAATGAAGTCTGTGGGGAAGGGAAGAATCAGCGAGCATCGAGACTCAAGTCCAAATTGCTGTCTGGGAGAAGAGCTTGGGTAACCTTCTATGGAATAGAGAAGTCAGAAGAAGCAAAGGTCCACCGCTATGTGCTGTTGATGCTAATAGCAAGTGACACCAAGTCTGGAAAAAAAATGTGCATGGTTTCTAAGGTGAGCCCTTTGCTCACTCTCCCTGCATGGATGACAGTGGCTCTCAGTGCACTTGACAGCCACTTCAGCCAGGAATTCTCACACGATGCAATCCATCACTACCACATTGAGATCACTGCCCCTCCTGGAAAGTTACTGCTCTGGAAAGCAGGGAAATCTGACCCCATGAGGCAGCTTTGAGTTAACAAGGGAGTCAGCTTGCCTAGAGATGCTGCTGCCTTCCCCTCTGGGCCATATGCATTACTTCCACACTGACAGCAGGCAATTGTTTGGTGTTAGAATGCCTGAGAGCAGTGTCAGGTGGGCTGCAACTGCAGATACAAAATGTCTGGGAGGAGAGTCTGGGCTGCAGGCCAAAGCAAGGCTGGACCAAACTCAAGGCTCCAGTGTTAAAGTTCAGTAGCTACCAAAAGAAAAAAGAAAAAAAAAAAAAAGAAAGAAAGAAAAAAGAAAAGGAAAGGAAAGAAAAGAAAGATACATCCATATAAACAACCATACTCAAGCTATTAAACATTCTCTTTAAATTAATGCTGCCCAAATTAATGCTAACCAAATCAGAAAGGCATTATGTGGCTCTGTAGGGAGGCATCATACTGAGAGGAAATCAAACTAAAACACAGAACAGCTTGGTAAAGGATTAACCTCTGTTCAGTCCAGGGGTCTGTTCTCCTTCAGGACTGGGGAAGGGTGGCAGTTACCCTCCTGGCTGAGGCAAAGGGTGGTCTCCTGCTGCCTCTCCCCTTTCTCCCACCCCTTGTCTTTCCTTGACCAGGAGCGACACTTGGCCAGCAGTTAGGGCAGCCAGTTCCTTACACAGGAAGCTGGGCCAATTCTTAACATAGCTTCTAGAGATAACATGGGCTGGAACTTGCAACAAGTGCCAAATACAACCACGGCCAGCCTGAAAGACAAAGGTACCCTGGGCAGATTTATCATTAAATAGTCTCTCAAGCCACTATTATTTAAATAATTATTCAACATGTCTGTAGTGAAGACGGGGATCTATTATACAATCTTCCATTATACAAATTACAACACTAATTTATATCCAAGTATAAATTAGATTCCACCAGAAAATTTTTCAGAACACAATACACAGAAAAAAAAAAAAGTCCTCCTTCATTTCATTTATACCTGAAAACACTTGACAAAACCTTTCCTGTTTTTCTGTGGTTTGTTTTTCTTTTGTAAATCCTCAAATAATGAAATTACTCATGGTTTAAAATAATAAGTCACCTAGCCCTAGTCAATGAGCTCAACTACCTTGAACAGACTTTGACTACAGAACACTGTAGTTGGCAGGCTACAGATGGTTTGCACTGTCTGAACTCAAGAATTTGAAAAAAAAGCACATGAAGATCAAATGTAACTGAGGGTGTATGATTAAAGCAAATATCCACATTAAGTCAGGCTTGTGGTCAGAACCATGTAAACCAAGTTACCTGCAAGTTAAATTAATTTGGATGAAGAGAAGAGGTAAACTTGAGAAAGTTGTTCTGCAGAAAAAAAGAAGAAAAAAACTAAGAAAATGAAGCAAATATAGAGAGAAAAACCTGAGATGAGAGTTCCCAGACACCCAGGAAAGAAGGGAAGAGCAGACTTCGTTACCAACCAGCCACTTCCTGTACCTCTGCAGCCTGTCCTAACCTTAAAACAATCATGTCCTTTAACATGGACAAGTTTGAGCAAGCTTCAATAACTTATACCCAGGGGACAGTGTTAAGACCAGTTTGGCAGGGTGGGATGCAGGTAGTGTGTGTGTTTTGGTGAGGGGAGGTTTCAGAGGAGGGAGAAGAGAATCAGTTCAAGGAAAAAGGCTGCCGGATGAGTCTCTTAAGTCTTTGGAAGAAAGCAAAGTGTTGAACAACACAGAGACAAACATGCATTGGACACCTTCTAAGCATTGCAGGCCGCTTGCACACAACATGCAGCCCCTTTAAGCCAGTGATGCCAAAGGCTTGGCATTCTACATAATAGCAATCAGTAATGAAAGAAAGAAAGTTTGCCCCAGGTGGCCCTGAGGCTGACAGGAAAACTTTAGACACGTGGTCTGCAAGAGTGTACTGTGACTACAGCGGAAGCCCCACTGGATGGTGTGCCAATGCTAAACACAATTTATGGGGTTCCAGAAGAGCGCCCTCAGAAGATGAATGGGGAAGGCAGTTCAATTTTGGCAGCGTGCTCACTCTTTCTTGACTGGCTGTTATATTCAGGTATTAAGAGTAAGATAGAAAAATTACCCAAACTATTAAGTCCCAAGCTACTGTCCCATATCAAAACCCAGTATATGTCAGATCTAAATCCTATTCCTTCTGTAGCACTAATTAAACTGTCCCCAGGGCATTAATGTCAAGGTCTATAAGGAAACAAACAACTAAAGCCATTGGTAAATATGTAATATAAGTACATTTGGTGCGATCCAGGGGGAAAGTACTCTCAGTGGAGGGTGAATAAAGGAATATTGAAGTCCTAACCAGGGTTCAGAAACTTTTCCTGGGATTGGTGGGACAGTTCTACAGAGAACTCTCCCTCCTGAGTTCAGCAGGCCTCAATGTTCAATCAAAAGAAAAAAATATGTAATCTCACTGTGAAATTAGAAATAGGATCACTGATATTTTGTCATGTTCAGCTTCTTACCCAAAATACAAACAAAACTTTGGTAGTTGTTCAATGTGTGAAAAATAGTTGTGGTGTGTTATCAAATCCTGAGAGAGACCAAAGCTTCAGATTAATCAATAATACAAGCTGACTCCTGTCTTAGCGAATTAGGCCCAAGAGCTAGAAATCTTTCTGAAAGTCAACAGAAAGATTCCTCTGTACCAAAGCTGAGGGAGTTTCCACAAATCTGGCCCTATTAAGAAAAAAGCCATGGCAATGGAAAAAGGTGTTTTCTGTATCCTATAGCACAATTTTCCTCTTGATCCAGCTACATGTAACTCTCGGGGCAGGCAGAAGGATAGGGAACGAGATTGTTAAGCTTTGCACATAAAAACTTATACCTTTAGAAATGTAAAACTTCATTTTCAATATACTACTTTGTAAACTAAATAGCCCCCCAACTCCAACCTTTAACAAGCAGTCTGCCTTTAATATTTGGAAACCAAAATTACTTTCTATTTTAATCGATGAAAAGCAAGCTTTCACATGTAAATGGATTTTTTCCAGAATTCTTTATAAACCACTGAAAATGGATGCGTATAAATGGAAGTCCACTTGGTTCTCCATAAAGCTAATTCTGGCTGGCTAATTCCCCTCAGGCAGCAGCAAGCATTGTTCTCCTCAGCTCCTGTATAATTAATACCAAGATAAATATATCCTATCTATTTCAGGGGGAGCAGAAGTGAGAAAGAGAAGGGGAGAAGATACCGGTGTCAAATGAATTCTCTAATACGTTTCCCCACTAGAGGGAAAGATAAATTAAATGTGCAATAAAAATTTAATAGCAAACAGTGATTGCACTATAGGAACCCTGATAGAAATAAGCATAATGGCATAATAAATTTTCTTGTGTGAGGAATGATTATTTGGAGCTTTAAGCTTTGACAATTCTGGTAAATCTTATCCGTTTGTTAGCAATTAATAATATTAAATTGCTTCACATCTCCCTAGATAAACATCAGCAATCTTTCAAATCATTGTTGAAGAAATGCATCATCTAGTGCACACCGCTATAGGATTTTGTAAAATTTCTAAGAGATGTTTAATAGCACTGTTCCAAGGAGAAATAAGAGCAATTTAATCTTTACTACTGATATAAATACATCAACAAATGTTTGTTAAACCCCTCTTTGCACTTAACAGAGACAACTAGCTGCCCATCAAAATCCATTTTTGTCTTGTTTTGACAAGAGTTCAGGCTTGTCCGGGAAGTGGTTGCTCAGGAAAGGACTACATCCCCCATTATCTTATGAGTTTGACGTGGCCACCTGACTCATCTCTCCAGTAACAGACTGGAAATTATGTTTGTGCGCCAGGTTTTAAGAATGGGACATGGCTCCTCTAAGTTCTTTCAGCTTCTGCAAGCTTGATGCAGAAGACAATCAAACGCCAGAAGAGGAACAACAGTGTTCTTGTAGACTTTGTGAGACTCATAAAGACGTGAAAAACACTGCGCTTCTTACAAAAAGGAACCTTCCTCTGGTTTAAGAGACAAAGCACATAAAGTAAAATCATGCAAAAATACCTAACCATATAGTATTTTAAGAGATGACAGATGATGGTACAATAGTAAACTAACAAATAATTGGCACTGGCAGTAAATGTTATTCAAAGAAGAAAAATGATATTTATTTAAAATATTCATTTAAAATATATCCTTGCAGAAATGGTAGGTTCTGCTAGTCAAGAGCTACAACTTAAGATCTACTGCTGATAATAAAATCATTTGTAATGGGGTTTGCTCTTCCAGGAAATTCCTCATTTGGACATATAAACCTAAAACTCCAAATATCTGGAGTATTTTGACTATATATTGTATCACTATTTGTTAGACACCAGGATATAATGATAAGCAAAACACTTATATTCTAATAAGGGAAGGGAGAAGAAATGTGTGGGAGATATCAGAAAGGGACACAGAACATAAAGACTTCTAACTCTGGGAAATGAACTAGGGGTGGTGGAAGGGGAGGAGGGCGGGGGGTGGGGGTGAATGGGTGACGGGCACGGAGGGGGACACTTTACGGGATGAGCACTGGGTGTTATTCTGTATGTTGGTAAATTGAACACCAATAAAAATTAATTTATAAAAAAAAAAAACACTTATATTCTAGTGAAGCTCCCTCTGAGGGATGAGAGCATCACATAACATACAGAACGAACTGGGTATATTAAGCCTGTAAGCCTGGAGAGCACTTGATGGTAAAAAGATAACTGCCTTCAAAGATTTAAATGCTTTTCCTATGGAATATGGATTAGATTTAGCTAATGGCTCATGGCTTCTGTCCACTGATATATACCAAGCAATTAGAACCAATTTCTGGTACCTATAGGAACTCAAAAAGTATATTTTGAATGAATGAATGAATGAATGAATATCAGTCTGAGCCTCAATTACAATCCTGCTCATTTGCAGCAGTGAGCAATGGTAGTTAACTCTCTCATTTATTTGTTGTGAGCCTTAGAAAAAAAGAAAAAGCTTTTCTGAGAACCAAATCCATTAAGGAAAAGCTATAGGAAGATTGATATATTGGAGCCCGATATAATGAATCAATTGCTGAAGATAAAACAACACAAATTATCTCACTTTCCAAAAGGAATTATTTTTTCTGGAGGTTTTCATGTACAGTAGACTCAGATGTTGGAGGGTTTTCTTTGGGAAACATTCAGATATTGGAGACTAGGACACTGGGAAGGGCTCAAGCTATTATTAGCTTTGCAGTGGAAACGTACACTGGCTAGAAACAAGTAGAACAATAACCCTAGGACAGGAAATAGGGAAAAGAGGTAGACAGTGAACCAGGCCTCCACCAGTAGTCCACAGGGTGGAATTAAAGTACTAGATAAGGCTAATGAACTTAATTAAGTTGGAGGGATCTCATTGGAAGTTTCATCCTGTGGAGTGGGCCACCCAGGGAAGCCAGGAGCTTGGGAAACACAGATGCCGAGGACTCATCCCTGAGCACCCATGTCCGTTTGCCCATGAAAACCCAGTGTGTTTGTTTGAACCACTTGACCCTGAGTGGTGAGAGTTTGACTTACTTCTGTGCCTTCTTAGACAGAAGTAGTAAGGAGTGAAAGGTCTTCTCACATGCTTATTAACTCTGTGACTCAGGGAAGGCTACTCTGACCTTCAGCTCATCAGTAAAATGAGAATAACAACATGAAGCTAGCAAGGTGGCTTTGAGAATTAACTGTAAGAACTGGTTCTGAGCACAAAGCTTGCTTTCCTGACCTATGCTAGGTGCCTGCCTAATCAACGTGTTTCTCCCCTATTTCCTTCTAGTCCTGAAATTATATAATTCTGTCTCCCCGAGAAGCTTCAGAATCTTTTCATTTTCATTTCCTGTTAGGAAACTTTAATTGATCTCTGAGAGAATCAATGGCATTTATAGTTCTATGGAATTAGGATGTGTCATTAACTCAAGTGCATCTCCTTAAGCTATAATAAAGGCAACACCCCCTTCAGTGTCACAGTCTCCCATTTTAGAAATTTTGAAATCCATCTATTTTTTTTTCTCCCTGCCTGCTGGTGGTACCCTGAATTAAATTAAGAATGTAACTTTTAAATTAACATATAAACTAAGATGTAATGCATTCTGGAAGTTCACTGACATTTGGAGGGTCTTCTCTAAACTTCATTTAAACATCTAGAGTCAGTGTGGCATCCTAGAAAGGACCTTTTTACATTCATTTCAGAATATGGCAGAAAATCTGAGGCTTGCCATGTATTTTTTCCTTCATTTAGAAAAACCTCTCATTACTGAAGCACATATGCCTCCTGATTAGTAAGAGTCACTAGGCTTGCATCAAATAAAAGTATGTTGGTATGACAATAATCAAAGCAGAATCAACTCTGCCCTTCAGTCTTTGAGCTCCTTTCAAACCAAACAAAATATGGGCCCTAACTTGTCTCTCCCAAACAACGCACTCCCATGGGAATAAGAGTAAAAGACCCTAATGCATTTTCAGTTTACAAAGCAACTTTCCCTATATTTAGGTCATTCAATTTATAGGATTCCAAAAATTCAAGATCTGATATCATTCCTTCCTCGCACAATTTTGTTTTTCAAAGAAATTTGTTCTCAAAAATTCTTACCCATGTTACAGAAATAAGCTCCTTAGTTGGGATATTTCCAACCACGTTAATATTTCTTTCTTTTTTTACTTGCAAACTATCTAATCCATTTTGTGCATGGTTTTTCTTTTCAAGGGGTCTATCTAGGCTACATGCAACAAAATCAACCACGCTGTTGCCTAATATTCAAAAAATGATCATTAATGCTTATGATAATCTTTTTAGGCACTTAAAATTCAAAATCATGCCTATAATCCCTCCAAGACTATCAGATCTGATTTTATGATTGTCTATTTGGTCTGATTTAATAATCCTCTGGTATGTGGGTAAGTCATTTGTCCTCAATACACTTCAATATGATCTTTCTTTTCCTTTTTAGGTAGACAGTCACATAAGTATAGGGGCAGATCAGGGTCAGAGAATATGAAAAGGCTTATAAAATATTTTGAAATAAATACAGAGCATCAGAGGGAGATATGATGCTTAAGAGCAAGGTTGAGGTAAAGCGATAATCAGCTTTTTTTTTTTTTTTAAAGTATGTTTTATTTCTTTACATTGGTGGCTAGAAGTAACTCAAGGGCTAAGCACCACAGATTTTTTTTTCAAGTGGATAACCTGGTATTTCTGAATTCAAGTTTGGACTGTACTGAGTGCTAACTGCTTAGTTCAAGCTTTCAGGCAATTTCCACCATGGAAATCATAGCCATTTCTAAGATCCTACCAAAACGCAGTCCTTTTTTTCCTAATAACTAACTTGACTGGAAATCTAACATATAAAAATATGAAAAGGCAGATTTTTGCATGGAATGGAAAATTGTCTCAAAAATCAAGGAACAATCATATTTTTTTCTGGTCACAACTGCACCTCAAAATTCTTCATGCTGTGTTGAAGTCTTGGTAGAAAGAAAATCTGAAGATATCAGAGCATACTAGGGCCCTTCCTGGCCAGTCCCTTGAAGCATAATTAATAAAGGAAGCTGGGAAGGGAGGCATCAACTTGAACAAGGAAGTCCTGCTGAGCTACATCACTGAAAGCAGAGGGGTATGCCATACTTAAAGTCTTGATGGATGGAGGGAGAATAGAAGCTCAGAGACTGGAAGAAGAAAGAGTTTGAACACAACTGAGGTAGGAGGTGAACCTAGATATTCTTGACTCAAAATGTTGAGCTCCTTTTCTGATGTCATAATGTCTTTCTGTATTTTGTGATTTAATTGCATGGTAGAGAGCATATGAAGGTAGTCTAACCCATTCAAGCCAAATTAAAGGGAAATGGCTTTCCAGATAGTCTCAGAAGCCTAAACAATAGACGCCCACCAAACAGACTAACAAATCAAGTGCTGATCAAGAAAGTGAGCATCAAGTGGAGAGAAGAAAAAGAGTAAACAGATTTGGGGACTGAAGATCTGGCTTCAGAAGAGACTACTACAGGGTACCAGTAGACATCCTAAGACATTGGTTTAAATTTTTAGAGACTTGCAGAAGCAAGCAAGTGTCTCATGTCCAAATGCCCACTATTATTACTATTTACTCCCTCCCATCCTTCCTGTTATGACCTGAAGAATGAGTTCATGGTTGTCACCACAGGCCCATGGGACATGATTGATGGAAAAACACCAATAGGTACAGTTAAAGGATACAAAAATATTTTGTGAACTGGCCTATGAAATACACTGTCAGATACACTGACAGATGACCGACCATATAGCATGTTCCCAGACAGAGGGGTAAGCTCTCCAGCTCTACAAATCTCCTGTGTAAGCACAAGTACAGCACCACACACAGTGTCAACATCTTACCAAGTGCAAGCATCTCACATGGTATTGGTATGGGTAGTGGTGGGGAAAGGGAGATTGTATACCCCCCTGTCAATCCCCCTCCCTCTTTCCATATTCCTCATCTGGAGATTCTTGCTCAGTCTGCCTATTCACCACATACACAGAATTGCTGCAAAACCACCCCAGGAGGTCTTTGGGGGAACCCAAACATATAGCAGGTCTTAAGAGGTCCAAGTATCAGGCTTGTTTTAGGTCCATTCTTGCAGAGGACATAATGTACATGTATAATCTAAATAGCTGAAGTTGGGGTTTCCAATCCTGGCTGGTCTAGAAATGGTGACTTCTAGGAAATGTTCTGTTCGAAGATATCATTAAGTCTCATCCAATCTTCACTTTGATTGCTTTCAGGCCTTAGCTGATTTCTAATGTCCCCAGCTGATCTAAGTAAGCTGGCAAGTGAAGGCCTAATTACAGCATCTACTTTTGACCATTAGAAAGGATGCAGCAGCTGCCAGGGCTAATAGAGGGACACTAGACCATGGTTCCCACTCTGTT
Source organism: Nyctereutes procyonoides (assembly GCF_905146905.1). Lineage (NCBI taxonomy): Eukaryota > Metazoa > Chordata > Mammalia > Carnivora > Canidae > Nyctereutes > Nyctereutes procyonoides. Next base: position 3,987,501 of record NW_026575030.1, on the reverse strand, counting down.
CAGGTTATGAGGAACCTTATTTAATACTTAAAGAAACTCTGCAGGCTGCTAATGAAGAAAATACATAAAGAAAACACTATTGTAAATTCAAATGAATTTATTGAGTTAAAAAGCATTCACGTACATACTGATAAATATTGCATGTACAAGAATATTTATTAAATCTATAGTAATCCTTAGAGTATATATGTATTTCTGGGGTCTGTGGCTAAAGTTTAGGAATCATACTTAGGAGTAAAGGGGAGTGTGGAAGGCTCAGTCTGTTAAGCGTCTGACTCTTGATTTCAGTTCAGGTCATGATCTCAGGATTGTGAAATCAAGCCCCACATCCGGTTTCATACTGGGTATATGAAGACTGCTCATACTGGGTGTAGAGACTGCTTAAGATTCTCTCTCTCTCCCTCTCTCTCTGCCCCTTACTCCCTCAGCGCCCCCACCCCAGCTCAGGGACTCTATTTTGGGAAAAAAAAAATAAGAGTATGAAGATCCAGGTTCTAGTCCCTGAACCAACACTACTAGCAGAGAAGTAAGTTTACATCTCTGGAGTGACTTATCTTTCTTCATCTAAAAATAAAATAAGGGAGTTAGACTACATTAATGTTTATCCAACTTTTTTCCTGAAGTTTCTCACCTGCCTCACCTGGGGTGCTTATTGAAAAGCAGAACTTTCTGGATGCAACCCAAATTTGAGTTTGGAACCTCTGGGGAAGAGAATCAGAATACCTCACCTGTAGCAAGTTTCCCCAGTGATACTGAAGCATAGAAACATTTGAGAACCACTTGTTCCAGAAAGTTTGAGATCCCTTCTATCTTGGACTTCTTATGAAAACAAGAACAGAGCAACAAATCTCCCATTACAACTGACTCTACAAACAAGGTAAATTCAACACAATGGGTAGATCACCTTCATCATACTTTGTACCAGGCAACTGAATTATAAAACAGAAAAAAATGACATTGGTGAAGGGGCTCAACACTTGTCCAGAAGGATGGCACTGAAATCCTGCCTCAGTTATGTTCCAACTTTCTTCTTTCCTCAAGCCCTGAGCTCCCATTTCTCCACCTGTCAAGTGTGTATGATGATAACAATGCTTGTATCTTAAGCAGGATTACAAGTGCTTCTATAAAGAGATTGGAGGTAAGGCAATCTGGTAAATTCAGGGTGGGGGAGTGGGAAAGGGGATTGATCTGGAAACTTCATTTGCCTGGCAAGATCCATCTAAAGTGGCTTTAGCAAAAATGGGGGGTGGAAACAGATGGAGACTACTACTGCTACTCATATGATTATTATGAGGATTAATAAGAAAATATGGATTTTATATAGCAGAATGCCTGACATATTGAAAAAATGCACAACTATTCTCATTATTAAGTTGAATAATATGATATTGCTATTCTATTCTTTTTGACTTTCAAAATGGCAATTCCATTCAGTTCGACGTGATGTAATTTAATATTGAAATCCCAGTATGACACAATCAGTCCATTTCTCCCAAATTATTCAGATCCTTTTTAGCAAGAAAAAGTGAGAGCAGTATTACTGACAATATAATGATTTTTTTCTTTCATACTGATTTTTTTCTTTTAATGAAAATTCAAAAGGCTTCACCTCAAGTCACACTACAATCATTTTTCTGAGTAATGATATGATAAAAAGTGAGGCAGCAGGTGGGAGTTTTGATAGAAAACACCCAGGAGGAAGTCAGATGAGGGATTTTTATGCCTTGTTCTAACTATTATTATAACAGGCTGTCCTTCTTGTAGAGCACACCCTGTTTCAGTGACTTTAATTATGACCCAAAACTCTCCTGATCAGATGTTAATGTGGCTCATAGACTCCATTCAGTGCTTAAAAAGTCACAGAATCTCTGCCTGTTGGTAATGGATAGCTCTGTATTTCCTTCCCTTAGAGGCCATCTTATAAACAAGAACTAGTCATATGGGGTGTAAAAATAATTAATGGACTTAACTGAGCTATTAATACTATGTTACTAACCAGATGAGATATCAATCTATTTTAATTTGCTAATTTTACATTCATGTTTTATCTAATAGCTAAAATGATGAATAAATCATTTTGATCCCCATATGTTTATATTTTACATTTTAAATTTTGCAAGTGCATATGTCTTGATTGAAATTTATTTTCTATAAGTTCTCATAGAATACCTGGAAAGCTTTCTAAATGGGATAATATAAAGAAAAGATTTTTCCAAATGATAACCACTGACATCAAATGTCTTACCCAGCAAAAATAACATGTGCCACTACCTGAGTCCACATACTTGGGATATCACATAAGAATATGAGAACCACAGCAAAGAAGTAGAAGGCTAAATACTGTATTCAAACCCCAGAATCCCAAAGAATTCAGGTTTGGCCAAGTGCATCCACAACAATTACCACGGGTTGATAATGACCCACTAATTCAAGCATTCTATCTCTCAGGTGACACAGGAAAGCACTGAAGTATCATTTTAAAAGGAGATTTGGTGAGGGTTTCCTTGTCTCTCATAACCATTTTGTTGGTTTTGTTTAATTGAAAGATGAGAAGAGAGATTTTTTTTTTTACCTGAATTTTTCTGTACTTCTATCCCTAACTTGATCCGGGGGTCAGACCTGGGGAACCCCTATGAGATTCTATTTCTAGGTCTCAGTGAATAATGTTAAGTCAGGAAAGAATGTTGAGCTTAGAACTAAGAAAATGGACTTGAGACGATGATTGGAGCTCTTCAATTTCCTTTGATCTGATTCAGTTTGACATAGCTAAGCAACATAATATGGTCAAATATAGAGAACAGGAACAAAAAACACTAAATTCAACCACATGTGTTTGGGTTGTTTGGGGGTTTTCTTGTTTCAGCTCTACTGACATATTACTGACAAAATCTTAAGGTGTTTAAACTGCAACGTCATGATTTGATATAGGTATACATTGCAAAAGAATTCCCACCACCGGGTTAATTAACACATCCATCACCAAATACATTTACCTTTTTCAGCAGAACACTTAAGTTTTACTCTCTTAGCAAACTTCAGTTATTCAATACAGATTCATCAATCAACTATAGTCACCACATTATGCATTAGATCCTCAGACTTTAGTTGTAAAGGTAAGTTTGTAGTCGCTCACCTGCCTCTCCTCAAATTGGTACATGGCAGCTTTTAAGCAGCACAGGAACTTTCGAGGCTTGCCTTGCACAGCTGCAAACATACTGCAAAATTGGCCTTCCTGCTGATTTTTAAAGTTTGTATAGAGGCCTTACTTAGGTTCAGTCATATAGCTGTCCAGGGACCCTCAACGCCACATCACTGTCTCAAAGCCCTGTCCTCTGAGCAGCCCCTGGGCCTGAGGAAGGCAAGCCAAACTCACTTCCTTGGAACAGAGGAAGGGGAGGGGCTCCTAATTTCTGCTCTGGGGTCAATGGGTGGTTCTCGACCTCTCCAAGACCTCTCCGTCCACATTCCACTGGCCCTGACCTGCTTTTACCATCTCATGCCCGGCCCCCTCCCGCAGCTAACCCTGGGTGGCCAGCAAGGGGTTTTACTAGCATGGAGGTGGCTCCTTTGGCCACTATCTGGCACTATCTGGTAGGCAGATACAAGAGAAAACACAGGTTAAAACAATGATCCCCAAAATCAGTGACAATGTTTTCCACTAGGAGTTCTCCAAAATAAAATGGCCTTGGACATTATTACCGCCTTGCAAGGAAGCAACCTGTGCTATTAGCCAAACAGAATGTTGTGTATTTATACTTGATGAGTCTGCTGATGTTTCATCTTTATTAAGTTAGAGCATTAATTCGTTAAATGTTTCACTTGTGTCCTCAAGTGATTTAAGTGTTTAGTGGAATCCATCATTGAATCCACTGGTTCTGAAATTGTCTTTGTTGGAAGGCTTTTGATTACTGATTCAATCTTTCTGTAGGTAACTGGTCTGTTCCAGTTTTCTATGTCTTCATGATTCCATCTTGATGAATTGTGTGTTTCTAGGAATTTATTCATCTCTTTTAGGCTATCTAATTGATTGATTTATAATTGTTCCTAGTAGTTTCTTATGATGCTTAGTATTTCTGTTATCAGTTCTAATGACTCCTCATTCATTTCTGATTTTATGTGAGTCTTCTTTGTTTTTTAGTCTAGCCAAAGGTTTGTCGATTTTGTTGATCTTTTCGAAAAAGCAGCTTTTAGGGGGCGCCTGGGTGGCTCGGTGGGTTAAGGTCTAACTCTTAATTTCTGCTCAGGTCATGATCTCAGGGTCCTGAAGTTGAGCCAGGACCTGCTTAAGATACTATTTTTCCCTCTCCCTGTGCCCTAGCCTCTTCCTGTGCACACTCATGCATGTGTGCTCTCTCTTTCTCAAGACAAAACAAAAAACTCGTAGTTTTACCAATTCCTTTTCTATTGTCCTTTTATTCTCTATGACATTTATTTCCACTCTGATCCTTATTATTTCCATTTTTCAGTGGACTTAGTTTACTCTTTTTCTAGCTCCTTGATGTAGAAACTTAGGTTGGTTACTTGAGACTATTTTTCCTTGTAAAGTGTGCATTCAGATAGCTTTTTGGGCAAGATTGGAAAATGGGCATTTTTGTCTGTTCTCCCTGTCCATACTGAGCTTTGGGGCTATCTATAGTGAGTGGCCAAGTGCCCATTAAGAACTGCTTCATTTGCTGTAGTTTTGTGGGTCTTGAGCATGCATGCTACATTGGTTTTCAGAGTAGAGTATTTTGGGTGCCCATCCCTCAGGTGGCAATCTGAAAGTTAGGGTACTAGATGTAAGGTCCAAATCCTTCAATTCGCTCCCTGGGAAGTATCTGGGAATTAGGTGTTCCCTCCTAATTCCTACATGGTGCTGTTCTGGGGGTGAGGTTTATGGTGAGACTGTTCTCAGCCTTCCCCTATACATGTTGATGGTGTGGGTATTTTCTCATTTGTCAGATGTATAAGAATCACTCATCTAGTTTCTGGATTTCTATCAGAGGTAACTGTTGCATGAGTAGCTGTACATTCAGTGCATCCATGAAAAGAAGGAAGTTCAGGAGCCTCTAGGTCACCTTCTGGGCCCCTCCCCACACACCCATTTGTTTTCATGACATCTTTGGCTGCTTGCATGCAACAATAGAAGAATTGAATAAAGTAGCTGCACCAGAGAATGTATGGCACACAAAGCTGAAAATACTTATTGTCTGACCCTTTACAGGGAAAGCATGCTGATCTCTGAACTACAAAAATTCATGAAGAAAGGAAGAATATCATAATGAAAGCAGGAAATTATGAATAATAATAATACATGAGAGGACAAAGAGAAGACCATCTGCTCTAAGCAAAATAGAGTGGGGGAAGGGGTGTGTCAGGTTGAACATCCAGATTATAATTACAGTCTCTTGATTATCAGATCAAAGAATATTCACTTTTTTCCCATAGGTGGGGGGGGGAGCCAGTAGAAGGGTCTTTTACTAGTATTATGAAGGTGTTATTTTAACTTAGCAGCTGGATATGAGATGAACTAAAAACTGGAAATCTCCAGGAAAATTACCTTCAGGATGCATCATAGAGAAAAATAAAAATTAACCAATCAGGTAAAACCTAGGATTCCCTGATACCCCATTCCAGTTCAAAGATTGCTGCTTCTCCATAAAAGTGAACCATTTAGATTTTCTTAGTCCAAGCATTTTTCCTTTCATGCCTTGTTTTTTCTGTTTTTTCCTTCTTGACTTATTGAGCATAGCTCTGCCAGTTGGGATCAATTCTTAAAGCTTGAGAAGGAGACATCTGTTGCTAACACTGGATTCACTGCTCAGCAAGCAGCCTGTAAGTTAATAATGGGACCCTATCACTGAATAATAACTGTTACTTTCCTCCTAATGTCCCTGAAGCATTATTAAATGTGGCACTTACAGCCCCTTATATGCAATTTACCTCTGTAAAAGGTCATCTGCAAGTACAGTACTTAAAAATATGCCATGAGGAGCTGTGAGATTACATGTTGAACCATTCATTTCCCATCACAAGGCCTACATCAAACAAATCCCATTTTTAAATTAAGCCACTTTCTCTTAAAAATGACAGTGGAATCTTCTTTGGCACATACAGCAGAAAGAATCCTGTCTCTTTGTTTTCTGAATGTTTGGAAAATTGCCTGGGTTAAGGAGGAATGCCACCAAATTAAATGTTGAAGCAGGTGAGGTTTGCCTTCAATGAGTCCCACTGCTCTTTTCTAGGACCTGAAAGATACCAAGGGACACCATGCTTCCCTCAGGCTATCCAGAACCCCCATCCCTAATCACACTCTAGCTTTCTGCTCTCAACAGTATCTTATCCTGTGGACCTTACCCAATTCTTGCTCCTCCCCAAAATCAACATATTGAGGAAGTTCCAGGTTAAGACAATGGATTAAAAACATACATCTTAATATTATAACCTCTGTATTAGTCAGGTTGGGCTGTTATAACAAATACCATAGACTATGGTGAGTATCATTGACTATGTGAAACCATAGAGTAGTTTCAGAGTAGAAAGTTATTTCTCACAGTTCTGGAGACTGGGAAGTCCAAGATGAAGGTTCTGGCAGATTCTGTTCTCAGTGATGATTTTCTTTCTGGCTGAAGTCAGCAAACTTCTCACTATATCCTCACAAGATGGAGAGAAAGGAAGACTCTGGTCTTTCTTCTTTGAGTAAGGATACTAATTCCATCATAAGGCACCACCTTAATGCACTCCTCCAAACCCAGATATTTCCCAAGGCCTCATCTTCAAATACCATCATAATGAGAATTAGAGCTTCAACATATTAATTTAATGACACTAGCATTTGGCCCATAACATTCTGTTCTTGGCCCTGAAAATTCATGTCCTCTCATGCAAAATGCATTAATTCCATCCCAACAGCCCAACTTCTTAATTAACACCAATTCCAAAGTCTAAGTCTCCTCTAATTTAAACTAGATACAAGTGAGACTCAAGGTACAATTCACTCTGAGACCTCCACCTCTGAACCTGTGAAACCATACAAGTTATGTACATCCCAAATACAATGTTGGGAAAGGTGAAAGATAGACATTATCACTTTAAAAGTGAAAAATTTGGAAGGCATAAGGGGATGATGGGTACCAACTAAGTCTGAAATCTATCAAGAAAAATATCATTAGCTCTTAAGGGCTGCAAATATTCCGGTTTGGTTCAATGATCTGCCTTTCAGACCCAATGTGGTCATAGCCCCACATCAATGGCGCTGCTGAGTGGGAATTGCACTCCCAAGGCTCCAGAAGACCTCTGCCTATCTTTTTGAAACCAAGGCAATTGCCTCCCACTTTGAAACCAAGGAGGCATTTCTGATGATCTCTGAAATGCTTTTGGGGTCATTCTTCCTCCCTACTCCCTATCTTGAAGAATTGGCATGTTCATGGCCAGATAGCTCTAGGCTCTGGTCCTATACAATCTCTTAAGTCTGACAGCCTTTCCTCATTTTGTCCCATCACCATCCCTTTCAGTCCAAACCAGCAGTGTTTCTGCTACGATGGCTTATTAGATCCATGGTTCATACCCACAATAACCTTAAACAGTTGTTCAGTCACTGTTACACCTTTAGTGTTCTCTCCAAAACAAGTTTCTCAAGTGTTACAATATGGAGAAGCTGAGAATTTTTTAGATCTTTAATTTCTGAATTTTTTTCATTTAACAAGTCCTTCTTCAATTCATTTCTTTCTTCTTGAATTTCACTGTGCAGTCAGGAGGAACCAAGGCATTCCTTCAACACTTTGCTTAGATCTCAACAACCAATTTCATCACTCATTTTATGTTCCACAAAGCACTACAATACAGTTCAGCCAAGCTATTGGCCACTTTATGACACGAATCTCTTTTTCATTTTCCAATAACAGGTTCCTTACCTCTGAGTCCTCAGCAGAATTACCTTTCATGTTTATAGTTCTAGCATGCACCTCAAGTTCCTCCAGCCTCTACCCATTACTCAGTTCTAAAGCTGCATCTACATATTTAGGTCTCTGTTACAGCAACACCCCACTTCTCAGTACCAAAGTCCATTTGTGCTGCTGTAATAAAATATTGCAGACTGAGTGGCTTAAGCAGAAAGAATAAATTCATTTCTCATATTTCTGGAGGCTGAGAAGGCCAAGATCAAGGTTAGGGCAGACTTGGTTCCAGATGAGAATCCTCCTAGTTTTCTGTTGCCCACACATAGCAAAGAAAGTCCAGAATTTACAGCTTAGAATCCCCTTCCCTGCTGCCTTGTCTGCTTTCTTGATACTTTTGTGTGGGAACTTTTAGTTTATCCTCATCTTTTTCATTAGTGAAATCTACTTTTTGTCCATGACAGTTTTGGGTTTTATCTGCTCACTTTCACGCCTTTTGTTCTATGACTTAGATTCTGCACTTTGTGCTTATTGCTCATACACTATAGCAGCATGATAATGGGGTGGGCAGACAGCATGGATTGTGGAAGATAGAGTGAGAAAGAGAAAGAAGGTAAGGATCTAATTGTGTATGTGTGTTTAGTTCTGTGTGAAAAGACCAAAGAGGGTTCTGAGCAAAGGCGATACTTCTTTGTCAGCATTTCAAGAGATACCACTTAAAAGCCAGAATAACATTTTTGTGGTTAGATATAATCTATATAACCTGACCCCCATCCTCATTCTTCTTAACTCTATGTACTGCTCTTCCCACCCTAGATTCACCCAGCAGCCCTGGCCATCCTAGTTTCCTCACACACTCCAGACATGCTCTTCTTCAGGACCTTTGCTCATGCTGCTTTCTCTACTTTGAATGCCTTTCTCCTAGTAGCTCACTCCCTCACCTCCTTCTGCTCAACCATCTCCTCAGTGATAGCCACTCAACTTAAAATTGCAACTCCCCATCACTTTCCTCCCTATCCGTCTTGCCTCTATTCTTCTCCTCTGTACTTACCATAATTTGATAGGTTAAATGTTTTGTTTATTTGTGTACTCTCTGTTTTCCCACTAAAATGTGAATTTCACAGGACAAGGGCTCTTTGCTGATTGTTCACTCCCTGTACCTAGACCACTTCCTGGCCCATAGTAGATGTTCAATATATACCAAATAAAATGAAATAAATGAATACAGTTTAGGAAATGTTGAGTTAGACAAGGTTAATCAGATGTTTTAGCTGCAGGAGAAAGAGCCTTTAGTATTCTAATGTTTATTTTCATTTACCAAGAATAGAATCTAGCATGCATAGTTTCCCAAACTTATGTGGACATATAACCTTTTTTCATGGAATAAGTTACAGGGAATTGTGCTTAAATGGAAATGAAGTGGGAAGAGCAGGTTTTGAGGAGAAAGAAAATGGAAAGGACACCAAAATCCAATGTGTCTTAGGTGAAGTGGGAGAGAGCAATTTCACTCATTCATTCATTCATTCAGAAAATATCTATCAAGTGCATCTGATGGGCCACAAACTCTTCCAGCCATATGACAAGGCAGAGACCAAAAAGAATGGAGGCCCCAGGTCTCATCCTCTACTGACTTCTCTGGTTTCACTGACAACTTTTAATTCTATAAAATGCAGAGAAAAAATAATGTTCCAAGCCTGTGTCACTGTTGTTTTAAGACTTTTCTTTCTGATTAGAAAGATACTGAAATATAATTAACCCCTTGTTGAAGAAGCCACATGCAAATTTGCAAAGCAACATAAACTATGGATTTCCCACCTGTTCTGATTTCATCCCTTCGAGACCTACACTATAATCAATATTCTGCCATCCAGAAGATATGACTGAGGAATCCCAGATGACTACCACCAACAGAATTGAATTCTTTTATCATATCCTCCTTTGTAGCAAGGGAGATGATCATAATGCAGAAGAAAGGGGTCTGGCTAGAATACTAATTGGCAAGAGATTGCTTTATCATCTCCAGGAGCCAATAAAAATAAATAAAGAAATAAAGAATTTTATCTTTAAAATGCTCCTGTCTTCCTGATAAACAGAACAGGACAACAACATACTGTTCGATGAGTTATTGTGGGTAAAATCTCACTCTGAAAATTACTTGTCATGGCAACAAGCAAGCGTCACCCCTAAAGCCAGCAGCCTGAAGCAGATAGATTGTTTCAATTATCTAATTTTCACAATGAATGAACCCTGCTTATAGGAAATCCATAGGTGGCTGGCAGTGGTAAATGGTGGCTGTGACATGTTGGAAGCTGGTAGATTTACATTTGCTCTCAAAATACAGAACAGGATTGTAATTTTCTGTAAATATTCACAGAAGTAAAAGAGGAAGAATAAGAGGAAGAGTAGGAGGACCTTATAAAACTTTCTCTTTTGTCTTAGCTCTGGGATTTGGCTGTTCTTTCCAAATTGTCCTCTCATCTGTCTAGTTGGACGATATCGCATATAGGTGTGGGCCCTTCTGCGGCCTCACTGTCTAACTGCACCTCCCTCTCCCCACTGGACCCCTCACAGTGCTTTGGAGGTATTGTGCATAGATAGAGCCAGCAGATGCCCCCCAGAACTCCTCGGCCTCAGTGGAAAGTGCTATCACACAAAGTAAATTTCTCATCAAATGTATGGTAAAATTGTGTATACAGCTCTCTGCTAAATTCAAATCAGTTACCCTACATTTGAATTACCCTTCCTCTCTGTGTCTTTTCCCAAAATTTTCAGGCCAGTTGTCCAGAGCATTTCTAGGGGAGCCAAAGAGATAGTATTAATTTCCTGCCTCGCCCAGATAAAATGTCCTTGGTTTTGATAAAACCAGGAAGGTGGGCCTTGTGATTGGTGCATTTCCATCCTTCAACTCTCCCCTCAGAAGTGTGTGCCTTACCATCATGGTCCTTCTTCACTCCTTCCCACCTCTACTATGGCTCCAGTTTTATCTCCCCCATTCCCACTCCAGTTCCCATCCCCTACTCTCACCAACCCCTACATATTGTTTGTGGTTTTTCTAGGAAGGAATATAGCAAAAAATTTTCATTTCCTGCACTGTTTTTTTTTTCTCCTAATAATAAAATCTCCTTTTCCATGCAAACTGAAGAACGAAGAAGAAGAGAAGGGAGAGAAGGAGAGATAAGGAGGAGGAGAGGAAAGGAGAAAGAGGCAGATAATTTTATTTTATTATAATCTCTTTTGGTGGTGCTGACATTCATTGAGTTGATTTGTTTTCTGAGTAATGCTTGCTGAATGCCTAAAAGGAACAGAGATTTAGGCATTCAGTTGCTTCAGTTCTATATACTTGTTTGGCAAAGTTCAGTTTACAAAGCAAAACTCAGAATTGATTTTCTTTTTAATAAAAGAAAACAAGAAAGGTTTTCCAAAGTCCGCTGGATGGTATATACTGCATGCATCTTCAGAAAATCTAGAGCCATATTTTTCCCTGAAAGACTCTGGTGACAGGTAAGAGAAGTTATAATCATCAGTGTTTTAAGTTCTGGCCTTGGGAGAATTTCTGATCACGCTTCTCTTTTCAATCTTTGTTCAAAAAAATCTGTCTTCAGTTCAATAGTTTAGACCCTAATGACCAAATCAGTAAATGTTTATTTTGTAAATTGGCAAAAGGGAAGGCAGAAAGAAACTCAACCTTTCACTAACATTTTGTTTGCAGTGATAGAAAATGCCATCAGATGAATTTGAGCCAGAGAACTCTTTCTAACAGGAGCATAACATTTATTGATAAGAAGTTGAGGATTAAAAAGAAAAAGAAAGAAAGAAGTTGAGGGTTATTTTGTTTAAAAAAAAATGAATCAAGGTAGCATTTTTCAATGTTCTGTACCATTGCCCTTTGGCTCATAATGATGCATTAAGGTGATGATGAATTCTTTGCTACAGAATCAGCATATTTAGCCTTGTACGTATTAAACACACTGCTGTTTTTGCACAATACTTCAGAATGTATGTAATTGGGCTCTTCTAGAGGGTCAGCTTTAGTTAGAGAATGGAAAATTAAAGGTAAATCAATTTAAGTTTTCATAAAATTTAGAATCAGGACTACATGTTCTAGAATCAGGCCTAGATACTCCCATTCTAATGTGGAATTTTTTGTTTTGTTTTGTTTTCTCAATACATGCAAGTAATTTCCAACACCAGCTGAGTGTCCTATAATTCAGCTCAATTCTGACACTATCTACCCAGGGATAGCAGCAGATTCCACAGCTAAGGGTTCAGTGCCATAAGACTGCCTTCCATTTCTGATGCCAACCACAGACCCAGGTTGTTATCTGTGTTTCTGGCCAATTGGCCATAAATCAGAGGTTCCCACCACTCTTTCCTTGAGTTCAATTACTTTGCAAGAGTAGCACACAGAACTCAGAGAAATATTGTATTTATTCACTAAAGTATCAATTTATTACAAAGGATATTTTAAAAGACATATGAATCAACAGCCAGATGAAGAGATACAGACAGAGGACAAAGTCCGGAGCAAAAGAGCTTCTGTCCTCTTGGAATTTGGGGCCTTGCATGGTGGCACTGAAAACATTCCATTTCCCCAACATGGAAGCTCTCCAAGCCCAGTCTTTTGGGATTTTATGGAGGCTTCGTTACATAAGCATGAGTGATTAAATCATTGGCAATTGGTGATTGATTCAACCTCCAGCCCTTCTCCCGGGAAATCGGGGAGTGGAACTGAAATTCTACCCCTCTATTCTTGGTTGGTTCCCTTGGCAACCAGCACCCTTCCTTAAGTGCCTTCCAAAAGTCACCTCATTAACATAAACCCTGCTGTCTTGGAAAGGAGCCAGTGGTGAATAACAACACACCCATTTTACCTTTATCATTTTAAAGCTATTTCAGGAAGTGAAGACAAGAGACTAAATATTAACAAAAGATGCTCCCATTCCTTTTATAATTCCAAGGTTTTGGGGACTGTGAGCCAGGAACCATGGATGAAAACCAAATTTACATGAGATATATATTTTGGTCATCTTAATGACCCAATATGTGTTTATTATAAGTCACAATATCACAATGACTTTGTGGAAAAGCGATTTCTTATGACTGCTAGTACCAGCAGTGGTAAGAGGAATGTTAGATAAATATACAGTTGGTACATCCATCATGCTTCTATTATACTTTTATCCCAAAGTTTATCATTTATATTCTTAAGTTTCATGATGTTGGGGAATCCCCAAACCTGACTTCTTATAAATTGCAACAACCATAATATTTTCAATAATATTTAATTTCCAAATATTTCTACTTGGACTTCCTACTTGTATATACCAAGAGACGAAGTTGAGTGAGGTGCAGCTTGACTCTCAATTAAGAATTATATTTTTAATTACATATTAAGAATTATAGCTATTCCTCAGAGAAGTCTATTGGAACACTACAACTTTATAAAGATTTTGAAGAGTTTCATTTAAACAGGCTTTGAGTGAGGGCTCAAGTCACCAGGTAAGGGCAGTCAGATATCCGATTTTGAACACTCAGTATGAGGTCAGATTCCAAGGGTTCAGCTTGGATCAAGACAGGACGCAGCTGCCCAACAGGGACGGTCCAGGCAGCATGCCTACCAAGACCAGCTCAGAGGAAGCAGCCACATAAGGACACACAATAAGGCTGTGCCCACTGATCCAAGGGCTGAAACCAAACACCCCATGAAGTGGTTTTAAAAATGAGGGTAGATAAACTTGACAGATGGCATGAGAAGACAGCTTTTTATTCATTCAATAAATATTTATAGCACCTCTTATGTGTCAGGCACTCTGTTAGGTGCTAAGGATATAGTGAGGAATAAAGCAGATTTGGTTCCTGCCTAATTGAGTTTATAAACCAGTGGGAAGGCAGGCTTTTTTTTAATCATCACATATGTAAAATATACACTAAAAAAGTAGCCATAGTCTTAAGTGCTATGAAGGGAAAGTACAAGAAACAGTATGAGGATATATTTTTATTTTGGAATCTGGGAAGACTATGTGAGGAAGCAACTTTTAACTGAGAAATGGAGGATTGGTAGATGTCAGGCAGACAAAAGAAGGGAGGAAGAGAGTTAACGTAGAGGTAAGAACGCATGTGCAAGGGCTGTGATGATGGAAGAGCTCACTGGATCCAGGGATGTAATAGAAGTCCAGAGCACAGAAAGGAGGGGAGAGCAAGGAGCAAGAGGCCAGACACCTCCAGGGCATTGAAAACCATGGTAGGATTTGGGATTTTATGCCAAAGGAAATAGAAAGCCATTGTAAGATTGTTAAGTTTGTAAGATTGTTAAGACTGGCACTTGTTTAAAAAGCTCATCCTGGCTTCCTAAATTGTAGCAGGGACAAAGTAGAAGCTAAGAGAGTAGTCAGGAGATTTCTACAGTGTCAGATGAGAGCTGATGGTGGCTTGGGCTGAGGTTGGTCAGCTGGGATAGAGAGAAACTAAAGGGAATTTTTCAACTGCACTCTGTTCTAGCAGAGAAAGAGAGTGCACCCAACCACCACTTTCAATCCCCACTGGGGCATCCATCCCAATTGCTATCACCCAGTTCCATTCGATGGAGAAAAGACCTCAAGACCACCTCAACAGTTACCTGGATTAGTAATCCCCAAAAAAGCTTTTCATATCCAAGATTCACTTGAAAACTATTTTGTTCGATTGAAAGACTGCTTAAGGTGAGCAAAAGTATGCCATTGCATGCTAATTCTTTTGCATCTGTTTGGCAGGAGATGTCTGAAATACTAGAGCCAAACAGGCTAGAACTGACCTAACCACAGGAAAAGCAATGTTGCTTAGTTGAAAATCTGCAAGAAACTCGTCATTTATTATTAATGTCACCATGGGCAGAGAACGCTTTGATGTGGATGCTGGAGATACCTGCCTGCTTTCAACCAGGCACAACAACCTCACACTCTCTTTTCCCCTGCCCCAGAGCATTTAATTCGCGGGGAAGAAGCTTTCTCAGCGGTTTGCCCTCCAGACCATTGGCACAAAAGTAGAAGTTTTGAGTGCAGAAATCAAACCATTTCAAAGGGGATGTGGGATTTGCTCTCAATACAATTTGGAAAACCACAGGTTTAGTAGAAATAGGGCCGGAAAAAGAAATGAGGGCTTCTGAACAGGACTGCCTGCCGGACACAGCCCACGTCATTTAAATGTGACACCCAGACTTATCACCTGGCTCTAAAGTTCCCAACTCTTCCCCTCACCTCTAGGTACCCCAAGGCAGAAAACACTTAGGAAGGACCTTGATTCCTGTGCCCACTTCTTGGACAGACATAGAAGGATGTACAATTGGCTCACATGAAGTATCTCAGCTGAATGCTGTGAACTCCCAGAGGCACAATGGGAAAGCAGATACATGGCACCCTCTCATCTTGCCAGTCATTCCTGCCAGTAACTTGGTTTAATAAGCTCCCCTTCCCAGACTGCTAAGTTTTCCCCTCAGCCACAAGGAATATTGATTCCTTTAAATCAGAGAGAAGATGAGCTCCTTTTATCAATTCCTTATATTGGCTCTGTAGCCTTCATTCATTATTGATTCAACAAATGTTTGAATGCCAGACACTGAGCATCTTGGACAACTTGCTTGAACTCTCTGAGTGCCAGAGGTGTCACTTGTACACTGGGGATCATAAGCCCATTGCAAGGTGACCTTGACAATGAAATGAGATCATAATTGTAAAGTACCAAGCACAATGTCTGGCAATCAGTAGCTGCTCGGTTTCCCTTTCTCTGGCCTTACATCTGCCCTTGTCACTTTTCAACAAGGTCTTTCTTGTGAAACTTGTGCCCGCTCAGAGAGCAAAGTAGCTGCATGGTCCTAAGAGTAGCCAGGAGGAAATTCTACCATGAATATTCTAGAGCTATCTCTGTGCTCACAGGACAATAAATAAGAAACCCTTGTAGTTCTTTGTAGTCCCAGGACATGTACCTGTACTGGCCTGGTATCCTCTCTCTGTGATCGTGAGATGCATTTGCTTCCCCTTCTCCCTACTTGATGCTGTGGATTTCCAATGTGTGGCCTTTGAGAAGTCAGGCGAATCTTGTTCACACTCTGTGGGCCCCCAAATTGGGCATTTTCTATGCTCTTAGAGGGAAGAGCTTCTTTGACCTCTGGATTTCCTATGAAGGCACAAAGCTCTGCTTTGCTGCAGCAGAGGGTCTGAAAGGTCTCAGAAACATCTTGTTATTTGAAAAGGTACCATAAAATACCAAGCAAGGCTGACCACACAGCAATTGAGAAAAATAAAATATTCATCAGAGGACATTACTGGGAAGAAAACAGCATAGTTAATTTCACGAAAACCCCATTGTAATAGAGGAGCAAAATTAATCACGCGATAGCATTACGACTTCTGAGCCTCAAAGCCAACATAAAATAATTGAAGAAAAAAATGAAAATAAAACAAATCTATGGCATCTGTGTAGAGAGTGCGTGCTTAGAAGTTGATGGAAAAATAATAAGGTTCAAGGAAAGCAAATGCTGGCTGGAGTCCTCTCGTTTACTCAGGAAAGCAAAACTTTCATTTTGCTAATGTTAATGCTAATGGTTATATCTTGTTTGCATATATTCGGTGAGCATTGGTGAAGTAGCAAGAAGTGAAACCTAAGAGCACAAGGCTGACAAAATAAGAATGGGGTTGGTTTTGCCAGCCTCAACTGCAACATTTTGCGTGCTCCATAGTGTACATTTTCCCACATAAAGTGCCTAACTAGTCCATTTTTTGAAATTCTGTCTCACTGCAGGGATCACTGAGAAAATTCCTCCTTGTGAGGGTCTGCATTCCAGGGAGTGGAGCTTAAAAGAGAGTGGCTAAACTAAAGGAGCAGCTAGCACTACTGAGCACCTATTCTCTGCTATGGCCTATGACAGGTAGCTGAAATATATATATATATATATATATATATATATATATATATATATATATATATCTCCTGCTTTGAGTCACCTCTCTGAATAAAATCGAGGACCAGCAATATAGGCAGATGAAGAGACTGCCAAAGGGTCAGGAACCATGAATTCTAATTCTACACCTGTGAAAATTGCCACGTTATTAGGCAAGTCACGTACTTGGTGCCTCATCTTCCCCATCTACTAAATGGGAGTAAAAATCTTTGCTATGCCTACCTCAGATGGTTTCTGAGAGGACCAGAGAAGATAACAAAGGCTACAAAACAAATGGCACAAATGCCTAGAGTTTTTAGTTTTGTTTAGTTTTGCTTTGCTTTTGGAATCCTCTGAACTTAGAATACTGATTGAAGGAATAATGAATTCTCTAAACCTATCAAGACATGGCCTAGGCCAATTGCTACAGGTTTTTGCAGAGGGTAGGGGATTGAATTTCTCCTCTTTTATGATTGATGTGACCTCGCAGAGTTCCTCATTATTCACACCTTGCTCTAATTATGGAGATCCTGAAATGAAGGAAAGGTTAAGCAAGTGGTTTTGTTATTCTCCTGCCCCAGGAATCTTGGAGTGTCTCCAGATGTTTAAAGAGATTGGATTTGTGGGGTAAACCTACCATTTATTTCTCAAGCCGAAGCAACACCCAAGCACTCTCACATCTTTATATTTCAGAAATTGATAGTAGCCAAACTATCTTGCTTCTGCATTTTCCCTTTTCAGTGACATCCATGTCCGCTTTCACCTCTCATTTCAAGGACTCTATAGAAGTACATCTGTGTACTTCTACAGGTCCTTGTCAAATACAGGTGTGACACATAGACCTTAAATAATCTGACGTCACTGAGTAATGCAGAGTAGATGACATAGATGACATCCTTCCCACCTTCTCATAGACTCTGAGCATTTTGGATTCCCAACGGACCTTCCTAATTACCCAATTCGACACAGTGCATGAGTAGGTGAAGAAAACTTGGTCCAAGGAGGCTCAAAACTTGCCTAATATCTGGACCTGGAAAAGTGTTTCACTTACAATGGCTCTCTTTTCCTCTCAGGATTCTTCCCCTGGGTAATGAGCATAGCAAGGGGAGGTGCCTCACTGTGGGCTACTGAGAAAAGTGATAGAAGATCCTGGAAAACCTAATGGTAGAAATCCAGAGACATGAACATCCATTGGGTATGAAGGAGTCTGTCCATGTTCCCCAAACAGATTCTATGAGAAACAGAAAATGAGATGTTATATGACCATAATGACAAAGTTATATACTTAAGCTAACATAACTGAAAGCATAAAGTATGAGGCATGTGATCTAGAACTCAGGGAATCAGAGAGTATTAGGTAAATAAGCCACAGTGTATCAAGAGGCCCCAAGAAAGATGTTATTTAAATACAGAACCAAAATAGAGATTTAGGCATTATTCCTTATTTAATTTCCATTATATAACTTAATGTAATGTTTAAAAGCTGAAATTTCCGATAACAGAAGTTTTTCAAAAAATGCAAAGAATTTTGTACACACACAAAACTATAAGTAACTCATTTACTTGGTTACAAAATCAAATAATACAGAAAGACATAGGATAAAAAACAAGTCCTATCTGACCTCTCCCTTTTCTCTACCTGAAGTATCCATTTTTGCCTTTCTTAACGGTTTTTCGTTATTCTTAGCAATTTTCATATCACTAGTAGGCTCAGGCTGAGACTTTTTGATTCATCAATTAATCATTTTTGTAACTGGCCATATTTTGGGTTTTTATTGTCATCAGGTGAACAACTAAACATTTAGTTACATTAAATTAAGCATGCTTCCTATCTATAGAGCTTTTTATGACTTATGAGACTACTAAAGTATGAAAAGTTCTATAAGTACTATTATCTCTAGGTAGAAGGTAATGGGCATATTTATCTATTTATCTCTGTGCATTAATGTTTTTTCCAAGTATCTTGTGTAGACTTTTTACTCCTCAACTCTAGAAAAAAAAAAACATGACTAGTAAAGCTTAAACAGGAAGACATCTAGTTAGACACAGTGAAATAAATATACGTCTACCAACAAGCAAAACCATGCAATGAGCGAGAAAGAGAGCAAGATAGATGGGGGAGAGGAGGCAAGCCCCATCCTCACTGAAGTTATAAAATATCCACAACCCATATGTTACCTTTTCATCAAATATGTGAAATACCCAAAACTATGGCATGTACTTTTTATCCTCACATGACAGAAATTTTTCCAAGAGCCCAAAGTACAATTGTCTTATTTAGAACAGCAAGGTAAGGGGGTTAAGAGAGGCTATTGATGTTCCTCTGAGGGTTAAGAGAACAAAGGAGGAAATCAGAGCCATGCTATCTTCTCAAAGAACAAGGTTCTGATGTGGCTAGATGGGTTTTCTGCTTTGCAGCTGCTCTTTACAGTCAGATTTAAAAAAGAATTTAAAAATACTTAAAACACTCAGGAGAGAGAGATCAATGAAGAACAATGTCTAGGCATGAAAATTATGCAAAATAAATAAGTAGAGATTTATTGCTTTCTCAGATTAGGATCTTTCAGACAGATTGAAGAATTACTCATCATTTAATATGATATAGAATAAAGTAATAGAAAGCCAATGTAGGTCCATGCATGGTATAGCAGATTATATTATTGCTGACAAATATCTATTCTTCCCCATCCTCCACCCATGTAGTGTACTGTCCCTTTTCATTAATGCAAAATTTGACCACATGACTTCCTTTGCTCAGTGCAATGTTAGCAAAATTGGCATAATCTGGGGTTCCAGTGAGATTGCAAGATTGGGTATGTTCTCTCTAGGTTCTGCCATTGCTATTAGAAAAATAACAGGTAACTGTATCATCCATCATGTATCCCCAGAAGTAAAAACAAAATGGGTGCTTAGAGACTAAGAAGATAAGCCACAGACTAGGAGAAAATATTTGCAAAACACTTCTCTGACACAAGGCTTGTATTCAAACTACATAAAGAACTCTTAATGATCAATAATAAGTAAATAAACAACCCAATTTTAAAATAAGCTAAAATTTGAACAAATACCTCAGGAAGATACACAGATGGCAAATAAGCACATAAAAAGACTCTCAACATCATTTGTCATTAGGATATTGAAAATTAAAATGCAATACCTCCATACACTTATTAGAATCACTAAAATGCAAAAAAAAAATTGAAATGTTGGCAAAGATGCTGAGTACTAGGAGCTCTCATTAATTGCTGGAGGGGATGTAAACTGCTAAAGTCACTTTGGAAGCAAGTATGGCACTTTCTTACAAAGATAATTATAGTCTTGCCATATAATTTTGCAGTTGTGCTCCTAGTTGATTACCCAAATGAGTTGAAAACATGTCTACAGAAAAACCTAAACAAAAAAGTTTATAGCAGTTTTATTCATAACCACGCAAAACTGGAAACAGCCAAGATATCTTTCAACAGGTGAATATATAAACAAACTGGTACATCATATGGTGAAATACTATTCAATGATAAAAATAAACAAACTGTCCAGCTACAAAGACATGGAGGGGACCTAACTGCATATTGCTAGGGGAAAGAGGCCAGTCAGAAAAGGCTACATACTATACGATTCCAATTATATGATATTCTAGAAAAGGAAAAATTAATATAAGGACAGTAAAGTGTTCAATTGTTGCTAGGTGTTTGAAGAAGGGAGCAAAGGATGAATCAGTGAAACGCAGAGCATTTTTAGGGTGGTGAAACTGTTCTGTATAATACTGTAATGACAGCACATGACATTATGCATTTATCAAAATCCATAAAACTCTATAACACAATAAATGAACCTTAATTAATGAAAATTTTAACAATTCACTTAGGAGGTTGGGGATTCCAAGAAACAGTGCAGACTGTGACAAGAGAATCTAATTGCATTAAAAATACATGAAACAAACCTACTGAAAAGGTTTAGGGCAAAATGTGTTCACCAAAGTACACCTGGAAATGAGTAGAGTCTGTGAGACTAAAGACAAAAGGAACTGTACATAAACACTATATTTAATAAAATCGTGTTCCATGAGGTATGGGTTATTAAATCTGAAGTTCTGCCACATCCACTGGAAATGAACATCAAAGAGATAGTGGACAATGGGAAATAGGTTTCTTACTTTCGTAGTGGGGGGTCACCTCCCAGCCAGGGTAACTAGCTAGCCTGACCCATGTGGTAATGGATTAGAGCTAGAAACCTTAGTAAAAACTCAGGTTTAACTTAAGATATATGTATATATATTTATACACATATGAATAAATACTGGCTAGTATATACACATGTATTTTTGCTCTAACAGATAAAAGGAACTACAAGAAATGGCACCACAGTAGAAATGAACACACTTAATACCCAGATCTTGGTTTCTAATACCATTTTCCAAGAAGGGACCAGGGTGTACTGGAGAAATGGCAGATTCGAGGACTAAGACAGGAAATATATAAGGTAAACCTGGAGCATCTTACAACCCAGAAGGTAAGGAAGTGGTCAAAGGAAAAAAAAAAAAAAAAGAACACACAAGCACACTGATGGGGATATTTCAAAGGGGACAACAATCAAGTGAAAGAGCTCCCAACAGGCAAAGTTGGAACAATTCAAGCAATAGTGAAAATGCCACTTTGTTTCTGTGAGTTCCTTCCCCCAAATCAATAACCTCAAACTAATCATAAAAAAAAAAAACAGAAAGATTCCAGGAGAAGTGCATCCTATAATATACCTGACCAGAACTCCTTAAAATTGTCAAGGTCACTGAAGATAAGGGCAGTTAAGAAACTGTCACAGCCACAAGCCTAGAGACAGGACAACAAAAAGTAACATGGTATCCCAGATAGGACTCTGGAAGAGATAGTGGACCCTGGGTGAAAATTAAGGAAACATGGATAAACTATGGACATCAGTTAATAACAATGTACCAGTATTATTTCATTAATTGTAACAAAGGTACTATACTAATATAGGATATTAGAAATAGGAGGAATTGTGTAAGGAATGCTGTATGGGTTCTCAGTCCTATCTCTGTAAATCTAAATCACTCTAAAAAATAAAGCCTATTTTGGTAGAAAAACTTAAAAACATACTACAGATCTGACCCTGAATCTAAATGAAGAACCAACTCCAGCCAGACCCACTGCAGGAGGCAGAGCTTCCACTCAGGCTAAATGACCCGACTCACAGATGGAAAGGAAATTCTGGAAATTATTGGAATTCCTAAAATAGAGGACATGCAACCTCAACTTTGCTAAATATTGCCAAATTGCTCCCCAAAATGGTCCTGCTATTTAAATTCCCACCAAATGCATGATTTTTTTATCTGCTCCCTTTATTACTACCACTTGGCAACCCAAATGGTTTAATTTCTGCTAATGTAACCAGTGAAGTGTTTTACTTCCCTGAACTTGTATGTGGCTGATTTCTAATAAAGATGGACGACATCTTTTATCAATAAAGACTTCAGTCAGCATTTCAGCAGATAAGGATTATATATATATATATATATATATATATATATATATATATATATATCTCCAATAATACTATCATAAAGTTAACAATACAGCTTTCCTCGGCTATTGGAATGTAGATACTGATGAAAAATTTTGTAAACCAAAGGGTTTAGGTAAAACAAAGAAGCAATCACTGTTAATTTATATGGAATTTTTTGACTGTTCTCAAACCCCCAAAATAATCTCTTAGGTTTTTCTGATACCTTAAGGACACATCTTACTAATGGATGCACAAAATAAATCAAGATAAAGCACAGATGCTCACACAGTTCAAAACTCTGGCAGCTTAATGCTGAGATCCTGTAGTTCCCAGGAAAGGAGCTGGGCAGGGCCACTCTCACTGCTTCTGGTGTACACTATCCCCACAGCAGCTCACTGAAAAACAAATGCTGACGGCTACTTTTGCTCCTCACCTTTTTTGTAAAAGTAAAGATGTTTTCTGGATTTCTTTCGATTAGCAAAAACAGGTACTAATGTAGGTCTTTGGTAAATGCAAAGTAGTTTAATGCAAACTTTTGAAGAGTGGGAATACCTACAATTTCTTTGTAACATCTTAATAACTAATCCAAATTCAATGTCCCCTTATTATTTAAAAATATCTTTTAAAAGTTGATTTGATACAAGCAAAGGTCTGTACATTTAGATTATAGGTATCATAAATCTCTCTTAATATATAATAATTTTCCCTCCCCCTTGTGCTATTTATTTTTTGAAAAAGCTAAGTTATTTGTCTTAAAGAATAGCTGGATTTGGCTGATTAAATTCTTGTGATATCATTTAACGTGGTCTACATTTCCCATTCCTCTGATCTAGAGGCCAGGTCAGATATGGGTTTTTTCTTTTGTCAACAATAGTTTACAGTGTTTCTGTCCACTTCCTATTGCCTTGCGCCAAAAGAAAAGTAATGACCTGTTTGCCCCTCTTTTAGTGATGCAAAGATTTAATTAGTGCATTCAGGTCATGACTGCTTGATCCATCTGTTATAAAGTTTCCCCTCTAATGTTTCTTACCTAATGGTTTTAGCAACTATTGATGACCTTCGTCTAGATCCATTATGGTTTGTAAATGTGGTTTTCTGTTTCTATCATTTCTTCTCATCTTTTTACGTATGATTCTTTAAAAAAAAATAGAACAAAACAAAAACTTCACTTTGCTAATTACTTTCCTGCTCTGAAATACAATTCATGTGAGAAAGGCAACTGACTTTCTCCTTTGGAATACAAACTAAGAATCTGGGAGACATTGCAACTTTCCTCTGCCTGTGGATGAGGGAAGCTGACTCAGGAAGTATAGCATGGGGATTTCTTCAGCATGCAATTTCTTTTCCAATGTAATTAGTTGAGCACTGAATGCCTCATGCCAACCACCCTCATATTCACCATCTGAGTCATCCTACTGAGAGCCTTTGCCAGGGCTTAATCTGGAGAACACCAAAGCACTATCTGTGCCAAGAAGGCTGTGTAGAAACCAGTGTAGTAGGAAGAGGACAGTGACATTGCGGTCTCCATTGGTATTACTGGTCAGGTTTGATTGTCTTTGAGGCAGCTTTATGATATAAGAGACTAGAAGCAACATGTGTTAGCCCACCTGGCACCTTTTCACTTAGCATGATTTCTTTCTCTGTCACTCTTAGGGTACATGTCAGAATGGATAAAATAGACATGCAACAATCTTTAAAAATCATGCCAAAGCTTATATTGCTACCTTCTTTATCCTTAAGATACTTGCTTCTGTACAATAGCAAGAATAAGACCACTACAGAAATCTTTCCAAGTCTAAAAAAGGCACAACAAATTTCCTCCCACCTTTAATAGTAACTATTTTTTGTCAGTCCCTTGCTATATACTATTACTATGCCAAATGCTTTAAAATGCATCATTTAATTTTGACTCTATAAACGCTGAGTGTTTTATAAATAAGTACAATGTCAATGATTGTTCAGAGTATTAAGTGGTAAAACTGATACTATAACCTAGATCAGCACTATTCTAAGTTCTGCATTCATTCTTTAATCCCACACCACCATAAATAGTTATTGAATACCTTTGATGTCCAAGGCACTGTCCAAGGTTCTGAATAAACATAGCAATATGATGGCCCCTACCCTCTACAACTTTGCTACTTGTTCCCCAAATGTGGTCTGAGGTCTAGCAGCAAAGACATCACCTGGAAACCTGTTAGCTATGAAGTATCTAGGATTTCATCCCAAACTTACTGAATCAGAATCTGTATTTTAAGAAATCTAGGTGTTTTGTACATACATTAACATTTTTGAGATACGTAATGAAGAACTTTCAATCTAATGGTGAAAATACCACACAAACACTTAAAAATAAAACTAACCACACCAATAAGCCATAGATAAGTGGACTTTGAGTGCTGCAAGAAGTCAGCACTATGGGAATACTAGAAAGTGGGTAGCACAAATCCTGGGAAGACTGTTTGGAGGAGGTAGAGCTCAAACTGAGTCATGCAGAATTCTTTGACTCGTAACATGGAGAGATTATTCTGACTAGAAAGACTCTGACAAGGAAGCCATCAAGGTGAAGACATTCATAGAACGTATGAGAACCAGTTGACTGCTCACAATGGCCTCTCACCAGACTCTCCAGGAAAGGGCAGAGGTTCTGGTTTCATCTGCTCACCTCAGATCTTCCCACAACCTAGTACTTTGTTCATATGCAATAAATATTTGTTGAATGAAAGGCACTTCTTAAACCGTACACTTCCTACCAAAATATTTTATATGTTTTTAACTTTCCTAATAGTTATTGACATTTTCCTAATGAGTATGTTGTGGATGTTGTTACCTTGAAGAGAGATGTTCAGCCATTGCTGTCCAGAACCTTGCTTGAAAAAAAAAAAGGATTAATTTCTTTAAGTGCTATGCAGAGATCAGGAAACTACATAACTATCTTATTTCATGGATGGATATATTATAGCCAGTATTTAGGGATATTTCCTTAGAATAGGGCCATAAATTGAAACTACTTAATGAAAGATATATAAACATTTTAAAGCTTCAGATAACACTGCCAAATTGACTTTCAAAAATTATATTCCCTTCAGCACTACTCTAATCTGGAAGAACTGCTTAGGAAAAAGAAGGTATAAAGAAGTGGGTTAACAATTTGATGAATAACAGATAATTGCTTCTGTGTTGAGTTATAATCATTTTCCAGGAAATTTAAGAGCTACTTTACATATTATATGTTTAATTCTCAGCACAGTCTTTAAAAGATGTATTATTACTGCCATCTCACAGATAAGGAAACGAAGGCTGAGAAGTACTTAATAGTTGTCCCCAAAGTAACAAAGCTATTAAATGTTGAAGTCATTATTTGAAACCAGATCTCTAGTCCCCAAGATCTATACTCATCCACTATCCCAAAATTTCTGTTCTGGCCATCTATTGTTGCAAACAAGATACCCCCAAATCCAATGGCTCAAAAGAGCCATTATTTCATTATATCTCCCAATTTTGTGGCTAGGCAATTATTTTAATCCACATAGCATTAGCTGGGGTAATTCATGTGGAGGTAAAGCATCCATGTCCAAGGTAGCTCATTCACACAATTGCAAGTTAATGCTAGCTGTTGTCATCTAGGGAAGTTCATCTAGGGCCATCCTTTAAGGGCCTTACTTCTTTTGTACATGGGCCTCTGCACTGGGATGATTGTGTTTTCTCACAGCATGAAAATTGGGTTTCAAGATAAGTATGCCAAGAGACAGGAAATAGCAGTTTATAATATCTTATGACCTGGGCCCTAGAACTGAAACAGAATCATTTCTACTATATTTAATTATTCAGAGCAGTCACAAAGCCCAACCAGATTTAAAAGGAAGATATATACATATAGACCCCTATACAAATGTCAGTCATCTTTAATTTATCACATTCTCCAAAATAGAATGCCAAAATTGCATACATTAAAGTTATCTATTATATATAATTATTGCAGAATAGTCACAGATGCTAATACCTCAAAGATAAATGTTGTTTCCTATTATAAGCCCTTCCACTACATTCTATTTTCTGTAACCATGTACATGAATTATTTTGAGATGAAATAAGGACACTTTTTTTCAGATTTTGCCATAAAGTTTCTGTTTATGTCAGAAACAAGATGTGGTCAGAGAGAATGCTGAATCATGGAATGTGTGCTTTGCGCTTTTAGTTTTCTCTCTCCTTTGCTATATGACCTGACTGGCTAAGTCACCAGCAGGAAGTTGCAATTTGAGAAGTGACAACTCTCTGGATGCAAGACGTGGTTTTCAGGTTGCTAGCAGTTAGACAAAAGCTGCTGTTTCTTCAATAAAGCACTACAATGTAGTGTGCTTCATCAGTAACTGCTGAAGAGAGTCCCAGTTTTCCCAATTTACAGGATGAAACTGGCCTGGCTCCATCAGTGTCTTTAAGTCTGGTTAGAATTCAAATAAGGTTCCCATTTTGCAAATCCATGCAGACCTCATTCTAAGCCAACACAGGTGTATCTGGCTTGCTGGCAGCTATAAGCATTCTTGACATATTTCCACTCCATTAAGAATTTCCCTTCCACCCACATCTGTGTTGCGACCCCGACTTGTACTTGGCTGAATGCACTGGTTTCAGGAGTCAACCAAAGCAGCACATAATCCAGTTTCTTAGTTTAAGCAACTATGGATATTCAATATAACTCCCATTTATCCATCTAATTTAATGCCCACTCTCCTCATCTAAATAAATCTCCCTTGGAGATTCTCCCAGAAATCCAGGCTCTTCATCCTGCCCCCTGCCTAGCTAAGTCTTAGAGTTCCAGCCATGAGGCCAACTTGGAAGAGCAGCCAACGAGTAGATGGATGAGAAATTATAGAATTGGCTTTACAGTGCAATAGGAATTTGCTTTACAAACTGATCTCTGTACGAATGGCAAACTCATACAGGATGAGTATGTGATGGGTTTGCCTGACTAGCCTGTCACACTCTAGATCCAGCTCTACAACTTAACCGTTATCTGCTGCTCCCAAAATCACACAGAAAAGGAAATATCCTAAATCATATATGCCCTTTTGAAAATATATTCATAGAAGGACTGCTAGCCCCTGTGAGAGCATGTAAATGATGTGGTGAAGTGAGAGCCATGTTCTTGTTGCCAGGAAGTTGCCAGAAGCTACAAATGTGGATGTGCATTAGGATTGCTGGGGGTAATGCTAAGAATATCATGGTGAGTTGACAAGCCAGAGATCAGCCTTTGTTGCTGAGGTTTTGAGAGAGTCTAGTTATTCCAGATTCTAACCCCTTCTGAACTTCTAACATCCACTCCACTCTGGAACACTAAATAAGGTGGAAAAACATCCTTTACTTCCTTCTACTCTGTGCACAGTATACTAAAACTTGGGGAAAAGCTAATGAAGTTCTCTCTTCATCATGAAGTTGTGAAGGTGTATACACTGCACACAGGAATGTGACATAGAGCATCCTAATGATGTTCCTTTGAGCTACTTCACATTTTCTGAAAGATGGCTTCTGTGGAGAGCAGAAATTGCTTTATATGTAATTCAGAGAAGAATAAAGAACTAATTCAGGCTTTGTTTTATTTAGCTACAAAATTAAAGCACTGAAACTCTTCACTTAAAGGATTTCAGGTAACATTATATCTGAAAATATACAGAGATATCTTTATCACACTGAATGCTCAAAAAGTAATAATATATTTTTTACAATATATAATCATAATATAATTTTTAAAAAGATTTTATTTATTTATTTGATAGAGAGTGAGAGTGCACAAGTCAGGGGAGGAGCAGAGGAAGAAGCAGGCTCCTTGCTGAGCGGGGAGCCTAATATGTGACTTGATCCCAGGACTCTAGGATCTTGACTTGAAGGCAAACACTTAACTGACTAAGCCACCTAAGCATCTCATAGCATAATTTTTTGTGATGGAAATGTGAAAAATTAATGAAATATGAAAACAAATATATTTGTTTGTATATTTATAATTGGTAAATCTGACTTAAAAGTAGGGTGGTATAATGAAATGAGCACAAATCCACATATCTTTGACTTAGAAATTCTATTTTTTTTTACAATATATCTTTTCCTAATCCAAGTTTTCAGAAGAAAAGCCTGAGGCAAAATATACACATAATGTTTTAACAGGGGTACAATCCCAAGGGAGCTAGAATATGGAATAAAGGAAATGAAATGAGCAAGGAAGGAAAACAAATACAGAGTGGTATATTATGAATTTGGCCACAGCACCGCCTTACCAGAGAGCACACCTGGTTGCTCAATCTCACCACACATCTTCTGAGAGGACATATGAAAACACTGTATCTGGCAACAATCCATTAGGTGGACAAAGGGAGAATAATTATCCATGAACTCCATAATGTCCCCTATTTGGCACTGATAAAGGCTCCCCTTTTGATCTGTAAGAATGCAGTTAGTGACAAGCTAACTGGGAGGTCACCCAGCAGCTTCCAGGTAAAAACTACAGCCAAGCAAATCTGATGAGGAACATAAATCTATTCTAGCACAATTGTAAGGAAATACTTGCACATGATCTTAACAGACATTATTGTAGCATTATTTTTTATCAAGAAAACTAAAGAGATTGAATAGCCATTATTTGGGAAATTACTAAATATATTATAGTATACCTGTATCACAGATTGATTAAAAAGAATGAACTATATCTACTTATTGAGAAAATGCAGGGCTTATTAAATGAAAAAAAAGAAGTCACAGAATTATATGCCTATCACAATCCACTTGAACACAAAAAAGAAAATCTCTATATACATTTATATCCATATATAGATGACATAAATAGGAAAATGGTTGCTAGGATACATGTCAAAATGTTAATGTCTACAACTGAAGAGTATAGAGACCCTCTAAAGTCTAATTTCACATTTATTCCAATTATTTGTGCACAGTTTGGATTTCTTAATAAAAAAGTTAAGGGCAGAATAAAAGGGAAAGAGGGAGGAGAGAAGTGTGGAGGAGGGCAGAACAAAAGTTTGGGATCCAGATTTCACTACATCTGAATTCTGGTAGGGTGACTGACTGTCTCAAGCCATGCCGTGTGTTTCCTTCTGAGCTTAAATCCTAATACTTACTGAGGTGATTTTTGAAAGCTTTTGTTCTTGAAAAGTTTGGATTCTATGGTTTAGTATTATAATGACATTCATGTTTGAGAGAAATCTAATATTAAGACGAAACAGTTTGAATGACTTTTGTTGAAAGACCAAAAAAATGGCTCCAAAAATCATCACAAAAAGAAGGTTCTGTAGAGTAAGTGAAACCAAGAAAGAGTGGCTAGATATATCAAACCACCTCAGTTGCATGTGGTCTCACATAGAGAGACTAGAAAAGGACAAGACAAGCAAAAGAGCAGAACAAGTTAATGACTGCTGAGCGGGTTGAAGAGTTTGCTGAAACAATCTAGGTAAAATACATTCTACAAATGCATCCTAAGTGACAACAGTGAAAAAGCCTACAACTGTCCTCAGTCTAATAGGCAGTGTAAGGAAATAAGAGCTCCCTTGAATAGTGAGAGACTGACCTCATTTTTTTACAATGCCTTTTAACTAGACCAAAAAAAAAAAAAAGAGGAAATAAATCTTTGTAACTGGTAAACAAAAGATCTTATTTTTGAAGTAGGTCAGACTAAATGTGATCATTTAAGTCGATAAGAAATAGCAATGCCAGCATATTCCAAGTTGTCTCATGTGTCTTCTAGGTCATTAACTTTATCAAGGGTCATTGACTTTTAAAGCAGAGATAAACCTTGAATACTATTGTGCAAACTACTTATTTTTAAAGTGAAAAATACACACAGAGTGGTGGAATGCTGTATCACTCACCAGGGTCCATCAAAAGATGAGTGTGAGCCTGACTCTAACCTGACGACCTTTGTTACCTTAAGGAATTGCTCACCTCTCTGTCTCCTCCTCTGTATAGTGAACCCTTCAAAATATGATCCATCTCTGAACTCCTTGACATATTGATAATGTCGTGGATTACTTCTCTTAGAGAAATAGAACATTTTTTGAGCCACAGACAAATAATCATACCCTTCTACTTTATATATGGGCTAGCTGAAGCCTAGGAATATTGAACCACTTATCTAAACTCTGGTAAGCAAGAATTTGCATGAAGAGGTCTGAGAAATTACATTTAGTTTATTTTTTTTAATGTTACACACACTAATTTTTTAAAACTAAAATGTAGGGGGGAAATATTACAAAAAAAAAATCACTGGAAATCTTATCACCTAGAAAAAATACAATAGAAATTTGGTTGAAAATGATCTCAAGGGAAATCCCGCATGGCTCAGTGGTTTAGCACCTGCCTTCGGCCCTGGGCATGATCCTAGAGTCCTGGGATCGAGTCCAACGTCTGGCTCCCTGCATGGAGCCTGCTTCTCCCTCTGCCTGTGTCTCTGCTTCTCTCTCTCTCTCTCTCTCTCTCTTTCTCTCTGTCTCTCATGAATAAATAGATAAAATATATATAAAAAAATGAAATGATCTCTAAATAAAACTCTCTTTCACTCTACAACACCCCTTCTCTACCATTGGACAACATAGGTGTCAAGCAAAACTTTAGTTACAATTTGCTTTTTGCCAAACATATTATTAATACTCAGAGTTTGAACACTGCTGAGATATGTAAATAAATAAATCATCCTGGAGGAGAAATTTCAAAGCTCAACAATCTTTGTTAATATCGAAAGATACAGAAACATTGGATTGGTCCACTCTGGCCAGCAAGACCACTATAAAGAAATCCCTGCAGGAATAGAGAAAAGCAAGACCAGTGGGTGCTCCCAGGCACCAGAGATTGGGCCATCAATTGGTGGACACTGTAACCCACCAAACCTGGCTTACTCCCCAAGTGGCTGTGGGGGCCCAGGTTGAGGAGATATCCAGAGCTGAGTCAGTAGGCATAGTCCTCCTTCACTCACCGGAGGCTCACTTGTTCTTCCTTGAAGGAACCTGCTCTGGGGCTAGGAGCAGTAACCAAAACCAGAGATTTAGTCTTAGTCACATAAGACTGAAAGGAATTATGATATATTTCAGTTGTGGATCTGACAATGTCAACCATCCAGAAAAAAAGCTACAACCGTCAAGTCTTTGGCTTGGTAACTGAAGGCCCTATCCGAAGGAATCAGTTTTTAGTGTAGCGGTATTTGTAGGCATCTCTCACCTCAAGGGAACATGGCTCTGAGCCAGAAGTAATCTGAACTGACTCTGTGGGTGAGAAAAAGCACCCTGATAACTTGCTGAGGCCAACATGAGAGAAGGAACCTTAGCAAGAGGAAAAGGCCTCCTGATTAGAGGCCTACTAGAGACTTGGGCCTTTTAACTAATTGAGAATTTTTAAGAAAATATGATATCTTATTTTGAACCACAAACCCATAAAATGAGTCATATTGTTTTGTGTGTGTGTGTGTGTGTGTGTGTGTGTGATACTTTTAAATAAATCGTACCATATTATACTTGTCATTGGGAAACCAACTGTTTCATTCAGTGTTATATTATGGCTGTTGTTCTGTTATTTAATGTAGACTGACATCCTTATTAATAGCTACATACTATTCTAAAACATATGTGGTACCTCCAATTTAATTGTTTATTTATGGACATTGAACTTGAAACTTATTTTTTAGAATATTTCATGCATTAGATCATTATTAAACATTTATCTTTGACATTTAGTTCATTATTTTCTTACAACCATTCCCTAGAAGTAGAATTATCGTTTCAAAAAGGATGATTCAAGTTTTCTCTTTCTGTTGCCTTCCAACAAATAGCCCTTGAGAAATATTGTACTAATTTGTGCTCTACTAACAGTGCATGAGAATGTCCATTTCTCTGTATTCTATCTATTTACATGTTGTGCTATCAATCTTTTTTATATGCAAATCTAACACATGGTGGAGGAGAGCTGTTGTTATTTTTACAGAATATTGAACATATTTTCTATATTTATTGGCCATTTTTATTTATTCTGTTGTGAATTACCTCTTTATGTCTGTTTTACATTTTTTCTAGAAGGATAGCAATTTTTTTCTTGATGCCTTACAAGGGTTGTGGGTTCCTAAATACTTTGTAGAAATTCATCCTGATTCATGTTACAAATACTTTCCCCACTTTTTCATTCTTCAAACTTTATTTCATGATATTTTTTCCATACAAAAGTTTATCATCTAAGTAGTCAAATCTATCATCTTTGTCTTTTGTGGTTTATACTTTAAAAGCCCTTCTTCAGCCTCAAAATAACCAAAGTATCCATATTTTCATCTGGTGTTTATATGGTGTAATTTTTACATTTAAGTTATTGATTCATCCAGATCTATTTTAGGGCCTCAGCTTTTTTTAATGCCTGGCCACTTATTTCAACATAAATTATTGAATAATTAGTTGTTGAATAATCCATTTTTTCTCCACTCAAAACACTGTTCTCAAATATTCTTGGAACCGTTTCTAGATTCTGAGTTTTGTTTCACTTTTCTATCAGTTTATTACTTTTTCATTCGACGTGGTTTGGTTACCAATAGTATAAATATGATTTAATGTGATGAATCCTTTAGAAATATTCAAAGGATTTTATCAAATCCTATGAGACTCAGGGATATGAAAGTGGAATACTATTGACATGAATTGATATAGAGAACACTCAACTGAAATCACAGGTCCAAATGATCATATAACAAAGCAATTCAGAGATAGAGAATTTCTTAGTGAATTGGGTGAGTAAGGGAGGGGGCACAGAATCTTAATATGTTTGAGTGAAAATAAATGCACCTGGCATAAACTCATCCATAGGACGAGACAAATGTAGATCTTCCCTGGAACTTACTTCTGATCCCATTTATTTCCTTCAGTCTTCATAGACAATCTATGTCTCTGCCTTATAAAACAGAGTTCCTAGAGCTTATAAGTACTCAGACCTCAATATTTTAGGGCACTCAAACCCACATGTTCAGCACTAAATAAGAAACATCAGGAACGCCTCAACGGCTCAGCAGTTGAGGGTCTGCCTTCGGATTAGGGTGTGGTCCTGGAGTTCGGGGATGGAGTCCCACATCAAGCTCTCTGCATGGAGCCTGCTTCTCCCTCTACCTGTGTTTCTGCCTCTCCCTCTCTGTGTCTCTCATGATAAATAAATAAAATCTTTAAAAAAAAAGAAACATCAGTTGTAAAAGTTATCAAGTGTCCCAGGTGTGGAAACCCATGTGAAGGATATTTCTGGAAATAAATGGAAGTAATTTAAGCCTTGAGCAAAAAGTAGGAAAGAGGTCCTAGAAAGATGATCTCAACCTTGAAAAGATGAGAGAAAGAACAGACATATATCAGTGCCTAAGTTCCTAAGTTATGAATATGAGCAAGAAAAAAGTAATAAGCTAGAGGAGGTGTATCTGCAAGTAGAATGGGGCTGTGTGTAAGGTGGGGCTGCTCTGTGGGTGGGGCTGCACCGAGGGTGGTGCAGGGAAGAATCTTGGCCATAATTTTGATCCTAATTAGTCTGCCAAATAAAATGAGATAATAAACTCTGAATCCAACAGGTGATCCTGAGGTCCAATGTGAAGCTTCAAAATCAAAACAGATCAGAGGTACTCTGTTCACAGGATAATTGCTGCCAGGGGCAATCCATAACACGTTGAGAAGAATTTTTAATTCATAATTTCATTAAAAACAAACAAATGTTACTGATTTTAACATTGCAAGTTTTCACCTTTTGAAAAAAGTTTCAATCCTTTTTTATTTTATAGTTAGCTGTTCTCAATTGGATAAGACGTTTCCCAGTTAAACACTCAGATCAACATATTAGAGAACAGAGTATATTCTAGTGATCTGAGTTACAAATGTGTTGCACTGTGCTTGGGTAGAGAAAAAAATCCTCAAGTTTCTAGGAGAAATTTTGGAGTCATTCATTCATTAGTCAAAAAAATATGCATTGATAACACAGAAAGTGCCAGGTACTATTCTAGGAACTGAAGATAGACTAGTGACCAAGATAGATAAAGCCTTGCTTTTGCAGAGCTTATAGGTAGTGAAAAGTATGACAATAAAATCAATTAATTAAATATCAGATACTAAAAAATTCTACAAAGAAATGTGTTAAGGTAGTGTATGTCAAGCAGATCTCCAAGAGGAGATGGAACTTCAACTGAGAACACAGGGAAGTGAGGGAGCATGCATGACCTTCCAAGGTCTAGAACAGGAGCATTCCAGGTAGGAAGCAAGGCGGTGAAGGGTTGGAGAGAATGCCCTAGACAGAGGTAGGGGTTAAGGTGGTGAGGATAGCAGGGCCAGAACAGGCAGGGCCTATTAGAATAATTAGGGGTTGGATTTATTTATTTATTTATTTATTTATTTATTTATTTATTTATTTATTTAATGAGAAGTCACTGGAATGTCTGAGCAGGAAAATCAAAGGATCTGGATTTACATCTTTAATTGATCACTTTGGCTGGGGAATTAAGAAATGATTCTAGAAGAACAGTAGCTGAGATTATTTCTTGCAATGACTTTAGGAGAGAGATAATGGCAGTTTGAATTAGATTCATAGAAGTCAAGTTTCAGACAAGTGGACAGACTGAGAAGACCAATTCAACAGACATGCTGATAGATTAGATTTCCAGGTCATTAAGGTCTGGATTCTGGTGTGGATTTTAGGTGATTCCTTAATCTAACTGGGCCATAATTGGATCTTTCATTTTTAGTCTGTAGAATAAAAAGTATACATTAATTTACTTTATACTAATTTGCAAAATCTAATATATGCTTTGGCAAGAATGTTTTCACTCAGTTTTTCAGGATCCAGCAAGTTCTTTTCTTTCAAGTATACATTATTTTTTCTGAAATGCTCAAATAATCTTTTCAGATAATTGATTTCAAAAATAATTCTCATTCCATGTGTATTGGCCAGTATATACACAAATCCTCAGTTAAAAATGGGTAAAATATAAAGAGCCCTCTTTTGAAGCATTATTTGCCATGTATATAGATGTAATTTCAATAACCAAATCATCTGCTGCTATCACTAATATAACAAATATGTAAAAATATGTAAAATCCATGCCTCTGTCAGGATGTCTACAGAGAATGCCAGGAACATCGGGCAAGACAACTGAATAGGGAGAGGTCGATTTTTGAATTTTTAGTTCTATCATAAAGCTTTCCTACTTACACACACACACACACACACACACACACTCCAGTGATAAATTCTATGAACAGTTGCTATAAACTAATGGACTTTATCAGATACACTGACATTATGGAGTATGACACCCATTTGCAAATACAGATTTTACATTATTTTATTGACTTTAGTGAAAATTATGGCATATCTAAAGGGAAAATAGGCCATTTTCCTATTTCCAAAGACATCAAGCATTGAAATTAGCAGTGTGTGATTTATCTTTGGGCCCTACATTTCACACCAATGAGGAAGATCCATTATTATCATAGTATGGAAGCTCCTACACAAGGCAATAAAGTACATCATTTCATTGAGAAAGCACATTCTCAAGGCAGCTGTTGCTTATTTGTGTTTCCTGCCTTAAATGAGCGAGGGGACAAGGAAAGGCACAAAAGCAGGGTCACTGAGAGCCAAGTCAGAGTAAACTTAATTGTACTTCAACCTCGTGATACCCAAAATGCAATATTCTCTGAAGATGGAAATTCTTGACTAACCTCATGTTTAAAAAAAAAATTACCCTAATAAATTTATGCTATCATAAAATCATCTGAGCTCAGCTAAAATGGTTTTATGGATGTAGTTAGAGGGCATTATTTTAAAGTTATGCTGGAGGCAAAATGACAGTGGCGAAGGCCACGCATACAAGAAATTATGTCCTGATCTCTTCACGCTGATACTGGTTCTAGTATCTTTATTTTCTTAATGATCACATTCAGATACTAAATCCATTTCAATTATTTCATTAAGAAAAGAACAAAATCCCATTTCATGTATATTTTTTCCTTTGAGTGCTTTACCCCCCAAATGGCAATAATATTGTAAAATATTTATTCCATTAGTTTTAGGTAATTGAAATGCCAAGAGCTAAGCACTTAATCTCTGCCGGCAGGGAGAGCTGCCTGCTGTCACTTTTTATTAAGTCTTTTTCTGCTGCTTTTTGCATAGTCAATAGCAGTGTCTGAACCGAAGAAAAGATATAGAGTAACATTTAAACAGCAGTCTATGATAAGGTAATGTTTACATTCAGGATAATATGAAAATGTCCACTCTAGAGTGGCAAAGATTTTTCTCTAGGTTAACTAATTAGAATGTTTATTAGCTGCATTCGTTATTCTGACAAGCTCAGGAATTTCTAAACATTAACTTCTTAAGGACCATATTCCCTAAAGAGCTTGTGTCTGCTGAAATCTGGACAGGTGGATTTCAGATGCATTTGATATTTCTCTTCCCATGCCTGCAATAGTACAAAAACAGAATACAGAGCATTCGTCCTGAGTACCTTCAGGGCATGCAGAGTGCCTTCAGTAACTTCCCTCATCATTTTTATGGCACCCTTCACAACTCTAGCTGGTTAACGTACAGCCTTCCCAGCTGGACTCGGATCAGTGACTTATCGTAGTAAATGGACAGCAAACAAATCTGTCTTTAGTAGCACTAGCTAGAACGGGAAGGGTGTATTTCTGCCACAAGAGGTGGTGAGCGCACAAGCAGAGCTTACAACCTTCCTATTACCTGAGACACCACGTGGCAAGAGGAGAACCCCTAGGAAATCTGGATCCTAAGTCATAAAACATAAGGATCCCATACCTCTGATTTGAACTGTGTTTAGCATCTGTTTTCTGCCACAGATGAGTGTTTATTATTCTCAACAGCATTATATCCTGAGCCTTAAACGTACGACCGTACTAAATTTCAAAGTCTCTCACCAATACTCCATGGGGAAAAGTACTGGACTTTAGAGTCAAAATTATCTGAGTTGAAGACCTGTCTTCTTTATATATTAGCTGTGTGACCTGAGTCAGATTACTTGACCTCTCTGGGATTCAACTTTCTCATCCATAAAGTAAGGACAATATCTGTCCCACACAGTTATCATTGCCAATATTGAGAGAAGTGGGAGGCAGTGTAGACAAGTGGTTCGATGATGGATTTGGAAATCAAACAATAGTCTTATCTTTGATGCTACTATTTACTAAGTGTTTGGTCTTGTACAAGGTATATGAACTACCTAAACCTGTATTTTCTCATGTGTAACATACACATAGTCGCAGTATTCACTCTGTCACCTGAGACACTAAGGCAACTTTTCAGTGATTCCTATGATCTGGGAACTAGGGATAGAGCAAAAAGTCAAAAAGATAATAATGTCTGCCCTCATTAAGCTTACGCTCTCGTGGGGGAGGACCAATGACAAACAAAATAAATGAAAAAAAAAAACCTTTTACAGTATTACTTGAGAAAGCAATAAGTTCCATGGAGAAAAATAAAACAGAAAGGAGAAATTAAATGTAGAGTTTAGCTCATTGCCTGTTACTTCATAAGCACCAAATATATGTTGTTACTTCTCAGTCTCTAGTAAACACCTCCCAAAATGTTATCATCTATTCTTTTTCATTCCTAATATCTGAGTTCCCCTAAGTTTCCTATCTTTCAAGAAGTTGAAGCAAAAAAAAACAAAAAATACACAACAGAGAGTGAGTCTTTTGGGGGCTTTCTGGCAATCAGCTATATTCATGGGTTACTTATAAACATAAGAACAAGGAATGGTTTTTCATTTCAATTTGTGATGAGGATTAACACAAATGCCTTGTTGAGATAATATCCATGTGAGAGTG
The DNA here is from genome assembly GCF_905146905.1 of Nyctereutes procyonoides. NCBI lineage: Eukaryota > Metazoa > Chordata > Mammalia > Carnivora > Canidae > Nyctereutes > Nyctereutes procyonoides. Next base: position 3,949,366 of record NW_026575030.1, on the reverse strand, counting down.
AGTAGTTGTAGAAGAAGGTATAAACAAATCAACACCATAAGCCTCATTAGTTGTTTCCTATTTTGAGAGTAGGATGACAAAAGAAGTTAACTGTAAAAGAATATCTCATCCAAGCCTAAAAAGTAAGTATTTTTAGAAACTGGTGGGCTGTGAGCTCTCTGGGTCTATATGACAAGTATGGCATGTGTCCATTAGAGACTTTGTGGAGGGGTGCAGAGAAGAACTGACAGATGAAGGAAGTTTGTGGGGAGCTACCATAAAAGACAGGTAGCTTCTGGAATTGAAAGAACAGCTTTCATTTAAATAAAACAAAACAAAAAAAACTTTAGGAAATCTATAAGAGAAAGGCTTCCTCAGGGCCAAGAAAACAAAGGTCAGGGCAAGCATTGCCTTTATCCTGTGGAGAACCCTGCACTGTGAGGCCCAGCTGTGGGACACTCATGGATGGCACCCTTGGCCCAGGTCTTGGCATCTGCACAGAGGAATTCAGCTACAGCTCCACAGTAGAGGATTAATGGAGCAGAGTCAGAAACATACCAGGCATTCATCAGAAACCATAAATAACTGGGGAAGATATTTTGGGGGGGAAAGCTGTGTTTTGAGAAATGAAACTGACTTGGGATTAGAGGATAAACCTACCATGAGTACTTTTGTAAGTAGTAGTTGGTGTACTTTTTTTCCAAAATCAATCTCGGTATCTTATAGCTAAACCTTATTTAAAACAAAAACAAAACTCCTTAAAAATTATGGAGGTCTTTCTGTGTGGCAATGACTTATGAAGATGTCAGCTGGATTCAGATAAAATAAAATTCTCTGCTGTTGTCTTCTACAAATCATGACTAACTTCACTTGTTTCTTAAAGGACAATCCCTCTCCCTCAACACACTTGAGTATTTCATGAGGTACGTAAAGACAAGTGTTACGTTATCCTATGTACAAATGGAAAATAGGACTGCCAACTCATTGCTAATGGGTTAAGTCAGTGTTGGTGGTGAGAGCACAGCTTCCCCTCTCCTGCTCCTAAGTAGTGGCAGCTGTATTATCATACTTTCCCACTCTCTTTTCAACCCTTCACCCATTCTTCACTCCCCCAGATGAGAAGTGATTAGTGAATTTGGGGAAAATGGCAAAACATGAACAGCTGAAGCTCTTTCTGTCCTTGGTATAAGATGCATTTCTCTCTGCTCTAGGGTGGAGGAAGGCCTGTCTGATCCATAGTTCAGGTAAAAAAAATTGCCTAATTCTAGGGTTTGGTTTTAGAAGTCCATTTGACTTATATACCAACCTTTCCTCTCCCTCTCTTTCTTCCTTGGGAGGCTGCTTACTCATACAGAGCATGTGCTCACTCACAATTACTCTCCTCCAGGTAATAAATCAGAAGGCTTTTTCTGATCTTGAAGTGGGAGATGAGTTCTAACTCTGGCTTCTTGGACATTGATAGGGAGTCTGGAAAATGAACAAAAAGGACCAAAGACAAGGTTCTAAAATTATGTAGGAAAACAAAGGCCCTTGAAGAGTCCAACTATTTTGAAGGAGATGAACAAATTTGAAGAACTCATACAATTTGATTTCAATATTTACTATAAAGCTACAGTAGTCACAAGAGTAAGGTGTTGGCATAAGGATGGATATATAGATCAATATAACAGAATAGCATGCCCAGAAGTAGACCTACGCATATATTGATTTTGACGAAAGTACAAAGTAAATCAATAAGGAAAAAATAGTCTTTTTAACAAATGGCGCTAGAATAACTGAACATCCAAAAGCAAGTAAGAAAAGAAAAGAAGAGAAAAAAGAAAAATTTAGGAGAAAATACAGATGTTTTTGTTACCTTGGTTTAGACAAAATGTTATTAGGCCACATAAAGCATCAACTATACATACAAAAATACATTCACTACAATTTAAAATGCCTACTATTCAAATAAGTATTAAGAAAATGGAAACAAAACAAAACAAAAACATTAAATAAACAAGCTATAGACTTGGAGAAAGTATATGCAAAATACATGTGTGCAAAAGAACTTGCATCCGAGATACATAATGAACTCTCAAAATTCAATAATAAGAGAACAAATAATCCAATAAAAAATAAGCAAATGATTTCAACAGAGATACAGATGACAAATAAGCACATGAAAAGATGCTTAATATTTGTAAACATTAGAGAAATGTACCTTCCTCTCAATTTTGTGGTAAATCTAAAACTACTCCAAAAAATTATCTTAAACTGGAAAGAATATCTCGGGGGAAAGAAAAAGAACTTCAGTTATTGACTATACCACCATGGTAAATTTCTAAACTGAATAAGGTGAGAGAGGACACAGTAAGGAGGTGGATTTCTTCCCTTGAATATGATAGCATCATATTACCCATATTAAGCTCCTGCTTGAAGATTTTTCTCCCACTTGAGTTTAATTAACAGGTGGTAGATTCCAGAAAACTGGCATAAATTGAGTGGCTTCCAGATAAAGCTAAAATCTAGATTTTCTTCATCAATAGGATGGTCGTATAATTTATTTTCCAGACAGTGATGTGAAAGTAAAAGCGCCTGTTGAACATTAGTTTGGCAAATGAGGACTGCCAGGGAAATTGGAATGTATGGTTGTCCTACTCAGCAACCATTGAGTGTCTGCCATGGACTAAGCACCGAGGACTGTGTTCTAGAACAAAGCTTTGCCTGCAACCACTGCCATTAGGCTCACTTTCTAAATACAGTGAGGATGAGACCAATGCTAATAATCATCAGTGTCTTCGTAGCTTGGAGCCTTTTAAAGTAGTGAGGTTCATTACAGATTTGGCATTGGCCTAATTCATCTTCTGAGCTCCTGAAGAGATCATAATCATTCTAGTAAAATCTGCTGAAAGAACCTCGATACCACCCAAAAGACTATCTTTGGCTAAAAGTGAACAAAATAAGAAATGGGGGAGAACTTTGATTTCATTAAAGCTTTAATTCACAAGGGTAAGCAAATTTGATTTCTGACTTTAATTCTTTTGCACTTGAACTTGCAAAGCAATTTAATTTTTAGACTAATTTCTCCCCAGGAATTTGATAGTGGGAGAGTGTTTATATTCAATTTGGGGCATTTCTATGTTCTTGACATTTTATTATTGGGAATATCTTAATGTTGTCATTTAATTTTATAGTATCATCTCTGGTGGGCCATATTGGAAAATATGGCTAGATATAATTTGGAATGGGAAATAGAACTGGGAATCAATGAATATTCAGCCTTGAGTACTGAGTGGCCTCAGAGTGCTTTTAATTAATATACTCTCTGCCTCCTTTTACAGGCTTCTAGGGACATAATCTGCACTGCTCACCAGAGATCCCAGGAAGATACCCAAAAGAATAGTGCTTAGGAAGAGCAGAATGACTCTGAAGCTAGAAGCAGACTTTCTTTTAGACAACCACCATCTCCCTGGGTAGTGTGTCCACACCCTCGTCTTTTTCTTCCACCGCAAAAACAAAGAAACAAAAAAATGTTAGTGTCACATCCCTGGTTTTTCTCCACCCCCTTCCTCACTCTTATTCAGGAGAGGCAGATCGTGTCACCTAAAAGGAGTTTTTAATCTGTGGATTTCAACCAGGAGGAACTACTGCACACTCCTGCACCTGCACGATGTGGACTCTTTCTTCCACCCAGACAGTGGGAGGCAGTGAGCTGAGGGAGTCAGCTTGCTCTTTGATTCCCACTACCCTCAGCTAAGCTGTCCGCAGATAAGAAGTTAGCAAACAGGTTTTGTTTCTCCATCTGCTCTCTCTTTTGTCTTATTTCTCAGTGGGTTCAGAAACCTCGTGGAGGAAGAGAGGAGTTATTTAACACACTCCTCTAAAACACCCAGCACACAGCTCATACCAAGCACCTAGCGAAATAACTAGATGCTCAGTCAATATTTGTTAAATGAATGATGAGAGCCGAGATGTACAAATCACATCAAAGAAACATTGGTTCCCAAGGCAGAGCTTGACTTGGGATATTCGTGACTAAAGATATTGACATATGTAAAGAAATGTGTCAATCATATAGGGGTGGAGTTTAATTCACCAAAGAATGTCATTTAAAAAAAAAAAAAACACACGCAGAAAGATTGACAGGAAACTTCTTACCTAAGCTCTCTCAGGAGAGAGGGAGTCAGTCAGCCTGTAGGATTTGACAAACGATTGTGGTGTGCAAGAGAAGCCCTCAAGCAATCTGTTTCTTACTTTCTTTTTTACTAATATAAGAGATTAATATTTGTTTTAGAATTATAGGAAAACCCAGATAATAAAAACAAAAAACCAAGAGACTGAAATCTGAAAATCCATAGAGAATTGTTACTAATATTTTAGTATATATTTTTATACTTTTTATTTTACAGGTAATACATATAATTATATATAGAATTTGTACCACAATAGGATCATAAATTCTATATTTGTCCCTTCACAACACACATTGTGACAATCTTCATATAATATCAGTGGATGTGTTGTCATATTTTTAAATGAATGTAAATATTACATGATTTAGATGTAAAATAATATATTTCATTGATCATCTATTTTTTATGTATAATTGTTTCTAGTTTTTTTCTATTAAAGCAAAAGCACAAAGAACACACTTATGCATACTCTTTATGCATACATATCTGTGTGCCTGATAAACTTTGCCCAGGATGGATTGTTACCATGTGCCAATAAAGTTCTGGAATGTTCTCAATAATAGAATCTATGTTCCAGTATTTATTGAGCATATTGGGGTGCATTGTCTCATTTGACCTTCATAAAACCCTCATAAGATGGTTTCTTGGTTTTGCATGAGAGGATGCAATTGGGGTTAGTTAACTGGTCACCTCACAAGTAAGGGGAAGAACTAAAGTTGGAACTGATCTTTTTTTAAAAGCTGGACACAACCACATAGTAGAATTCTACTTTGGCTTCAGGACATGTTAAACATTTTCTCAGGTAATCTGTTAAATTTTCAATACTACTAAAAGTGAGATTTGCTTTCCAATTTATTTTCTAGCTAATGATTGTTGTTATTTAATAAAACAATTATTTTAAAAAACAATTATTGAAATCTTTTGAACTCTTATTTCTTCCAACACCTGGTTTCAGTGAATTGTATTAGTTTTTCATTAAGATCTCATTATATTTCCCATAAGTAAGTAATGACTTCATCCTTTCCAATTTTCATATTTCTTTTATTTGCTGTTATTTTCATTTCTATTTGCATAAACGAGCATTTCCAAAACTATGCTAAATAGTAAGAATGGCATTAGGTATTATCTTACTTCATCCAACTTCATCTAATCCAGTGTGTCTTTGGTAAACTGGGAACTAGTCTTTGCTGGAGATCAGCCCCCCAACTTCACTCATGTTCAAGATGGATATATTTATTCCTAAAGTCCAAGATTTTGTTTTTTTAAATCATAATGTTAATTTTTTTCAAATGCATATATGACAAATATGAAAATAATGTTTTCTCCCTTAACCTACCAATATCATAAATTACATTAATAGATTTCTTAATCTTGTACACATACTCTCTTTACTAGAATAAATTCTACTTAGTCATGGTGAATTATTCATTGAATATACTGCTGGATTTGTATTTCTAATATATTATTTAAGATATTTGCTTTATGTATAAAAGAGAATTCATGTTTTTTATTTGTTTTTTATTCTGTGCCATCTCTTTCAAAATCTGCCTATTAGGCTTACACTATCCATGTAAAAATAAATAAAATTACTGTAAGGTTTTGTTTTTTTTTGTCTTGTGTTCTGTAAAGTTTAAATAATATCAGTATTATTTATCTCTTAAAGGACCAGAAAATAGTGGTTAAACCATTCAGGCTGACATCTTTCCTGGGTCTTGTTCTTCACACAATCTCTTGATTTAGAGTTACTGATATCAATCAATACTTTTTATCTTCTTATGTGCCAATTTGGTAATCTGTCACAAAATTATATATTTTAATGAGATTTTGAAGTTTAATAGATTAGAATTTTATAAAGTATTTCTGTATAATTGGTTTAATTTGCTTAAATAAACCAAGTATATTATAAGTTGCTGTTTTCATATTTTTTTTCATCTAATTAGATTATGTGATCTTTTTGTCTATACTATTGTTTTTCACAAAACAAGCTCTTGCAATTTAATATAAAGTATACTCTGGTTTTTTTTTTTAAGTTTAGGGTATCTTTTTTAAATTTTATTTATTTATAGTGGGGGAGGAACAGAGGAGGAGGGAGAGGGACAAGCAGACTCCATGCTAAGCACAGAGCTTGATGTGGGGCTCAATCCCAGAACCTGAAATCAGGACCTGAACCAAAGCCAAGAGTTGGATGCTCAACCCACTGAGCCACCCAGGCGCCTCTACTCTGTTTTCTAACTTATAGAATTGTCTTTTATTCTTTATCAAGTTGTTCTTATTCCTTTGTATTTGTTTTGCTATTCTTTTCCATTTATCTTGACTAGTTCATTTATTTTCTTTCCTCTTAAAGAATTTTGCTTTTTAAAGAATGGGCATAAATGCTATAGTCTTGAATTTTTGCATCCTTTCAAATGAATGACAACTTGGCTAAGGATAGAATTTGGGGGGGCATAACCTTTTCTGTGGAATTGCTGTAATCATTGCTTCATTTTCTTCTACCATCTAACATTACAAAGAAATCTGAAGGCCATCCAGATTTTCCTTTTCCTTTTTAAATACATGTTTTAATTGTTGGTTAGTTGATTGTTATTATTGTTTTAATGCATGATATATTTAGAATTTTTTGATTCTTGAAATTTGACATTTTCATTTTTAATTATGTTTCCCTTGTACCCATGAATCCTTTCCACATAAAGTTCATCCATCATTATCTACCAAGTTGGTTATTATTTTTCCACCCACTTCTAGTGTGGAGACAAAAGCTGCCTTCTGAACCCATGAAGGGCTGGAAGTTAGATCATAAACACTGGTAAAGTCATCTGAACAAATGTCATTCTGTAGATACCCTGGCTTATCAGCCAGCCAGTCAGGATCACATGTTAAGGACAAATTTGCCAAAACAATTCTAATAGTATAACAATTAATTATATCCATGCATCAGTCCTTCTAAAAAACTGAAATAAGAAAGGAAACAAGAGGAAGACAATTGTGAGATAATTCTAGACTCCACAGTTGATCTTTACCCAAGATTATGAGTACCAGAGAGGCACTGACACCTTTTTTGTTTCCTATACTCATGTTCATATCATCATCAGGGAAGGGGACTGGTTTTAGGGAAACAACTGCATGATTTCTTGTCTTCTAGCTGAATTTCAATTTCATTCATGGCACTTAACGTTTATTTTCCTCTTTTACAATGGTGGGGGAAATCAGAGGATAGAGGCTTTATGTGTGCATGCATGTGTGTGCCAGTTAATGGAGAAAGAAAGCATTTTCCATAGAAGAAAGAAAAAGAGTACCCCTTGAATAATAGGAAATAAATACATTTTTTTCTAGACATCTAGTCACCCATGCCTTAATCACAGAAAAGAATTAGAGGCAACAGGATTCAGGAACTTGAGAAGAGAAATAGCATGGAAGCATTTTTGTGGATGCAGGGTGAGTGGAGTGGGGGGATTGGCAATCTGATCTGATCATAACCAAATGAACCATATTTGGTGAGGAGAAATAAAAAAAAAACAGTTAAGTCTGATAGCATCAACATTTTTTAGGGATTAGGTATGCAATACCAAATGTACAGAAATGGGGATTGGTAGCACCATGCAGATAAGTTAAGGAGTTAATTAACATTCACCTTGCTCCTACTAAGAATTGATTTAAATATTTCAATGAATAAATACTCATTACTTTACCCTGTTTAATGACAACCTCCATTAATACCACTTGTTTCCAGGAAAGAGATTCTGTATCACTTCACATAATTTAGGCGTGGAATAAAGGGGATCAGTGATTCTCCAAAATTATTTGTATTGCTGCATAATGTCTGAGAAATAGGAAAAGCTCTACCTGGAGTAAAAAACTATGATAAGGATCTGGAGATTGAAAAATGAGACTAATCTTGGATGAGTCATTACCTGTGTAGGCTGGTATATTTCACACACACTGATACTTCACATGATAGCTCATTGAAACTCCATATCAATCCCATGAGTGCATACCATTATCTCAATAATATAGAGGTAGAAAGTGGGACTCAGAGAAGTTATATATAGCCACAGAATAAATAGCAGAGATCTTCTCATCAAAATATGTTGAAATAAGCAAAGAGATCATAATCTTAGACTCAATGGATTAATTGCCAGAATTATTGGGATTCAAATTATAAAAACAGACTGTATGACTCACAAATCTATTTCTAGATTAAATGTTGGCAATATATTCCTTCAATAACTTTTTAAAAAATCTTTAAAAATCAAAACATCATTATATTCTATAATCCCAACAAAGATTACACACACACACACACACACATTTATGTATACACACATATACACACATTCCTATTTTATATGCATTTAATTTGCTTAAAGTTACAACACATGGAGGCATCTGGGTGGCTCAGTCAGCTGAGCATTTAACTCTTGGTTTTGGCTCAGGTTCTGATCTCAAAGTACTGGGATCCACCTCCCCATCGGGCTCTGGCTCAGCTCAGGGTCTGCTTGGGATTTGCTCTCTCCCTCTCCCTTTGTCCCTCCTCCTGCTCATGTGCTCTCTCCCTCTCTCTGAAATAAACAAATCTTTAAAAAGTAAAGTTACAACACATGATTAAAAGTTTTATAAAGAAGTGGACTGAGGCTTTCTGATGCTCACTACCAACTGAGCTCACATATCCAATGGGCAGGCTTCATGCACAGTTTGTGCTTTGTCGTCTGACACTACCACCATCTGAAGTTATTGGAGATCAAATGAAACTAATAGAGTCCAACAACCACGTGATGAAACCAGGAAGTGAATCCTGCGGCCTGTTGTGCCTTCAGATGACTGCAGTCCCAGCAAACATGCTGAAAGCAACAGTGTGAGACCCTGAGCTAGGACCATACAGCCAAGCCTCTCCCAGACCTAACCACATGTGCTAAAGAATATTTTGTTATTGCTTAAGCTGTCTAGTTTTGAGGAAATTTGTTCTGCAGCAATAGATGTCTAACACTATCGCTTGAAAACTGGGCATTGCAGATAATACACTGTAACAGCTCTGGATTTGGCCATGTTCTTCTGAAAATTACTGAATTTCTATTGTTAGGAAGTTATTTTGCCTAGAATGTTACTGCAAACCTCATCTTCTCCCACAATGTTCAGCTGTTTATATCTATTTCCTGTTCTTATGTCCTCCCACTGCTGCTTTTTGAGCCTGAATCCCATGGGTACCCCCTTGCCTATGAAATTTGACAGTCAGCCAAGGATTTGAATAGAAATAGAGTTCACCCTTCTGTAGTTACCTTGTTTCTAAGGATTCCCTGCATTTCTAGCTGCACTGTCAGCCTTTGGCTCTGTATTCTGACCCTTTAATATTTCTGCCTCTCAAGCTATGCATGGTTGGGAAACGTAGTCAATTAAAAAAAAGCATGGAACTCACAGATCTGGCTTCACGTAGGTTTATCCTTCAGGAGTAGATTTATCTCTACTTTCCGCCTGCTTCTCTGCCATGCTTCCTGGAAGTCTCCCCCCAAGGCATGTTTAGTTAACTGTCAGCCACAGATTTGGGCATTTTATGTTCTAAATCTGGGTCTCATTTTTTTCAGCATTCTTGTGCTGCCAGGATTTCTTCTTAAAATTTTCAGTTTTATTCCTTTCGCATTTAAGTATATTTAACCTATGAGGCTGTGGAGGAAACCCACCACCGTTTTCCACAGCCAGAGCCACAGCAGATGATGGACTGTGCTCTTGGTCAATAAAGTCATGAACTCACAATTCTCAGCCTTCCCTATCCTTTCTGTCACACAAGTTTTGTTTTCTTCATTTTTAAGACCAAATTCTGCTTTAGCTATCTCTGCTTTGGTTGACTCTCAGCATTCCCTTTTTATTTTATTCAGTTAAATCATTGTTAACCTTCCAGGTTTGCACAAATGCTTTGATATTCCATTATTAACAGATATAATCCCAAAAGCCTGATTTTAAACACTTCCTTTTTTATTTTGAATGTGGCACCTTTAGACATTGCAAGAGATTCTACACTAAGTGATTGGAGATATCTCAGGAAGACATCAATCAGGAATTTTCTCTGCAAAATGGGGAGACATACATTGAAACCCTTCAATAATTAAGAGCAGAGATCAGGTGAATAATAATTTTGATACAGGTGTAATATCTATAAGAATTTATGCTGCTGAATTTATGCCACTGGGCTTAGCATTAAAGTATCTATTTGTATTAGTTATCTATTGCTGCTTAGCAAATTATCACATAGTGAACAACTTAAATCAGCACCTGTTTACTCGCTTGTACTTCTACAGGTCACAAATCCAGCATGGCATGACTGGGGTTCTCTGTTCAACATATCATAAGGCTGAAATCATGTCGTGGGCCAGGCTAGGCCCTCATCTTAAGGTTCTGAAGAAAAATTGCTTCCAAGCTCAATCAGACAATTGTCAGAATTCAATTGCAGCTGTAGGACTGTGTTCCCTATCTCCTTGCTGGCTATCAGCCAGAGGACTTTCTCAGATCCTTGATACCTCCCATATCCCTTCTTCTTAAAGATGATCCCTCCATCTTTAAGCCAGCAACAACACATCAAAGGCACCTTGGGCCTCGAATCTTTCTGATCTCTATACCACCAACCACAAAAAATTTTGGCTGATTTTAGATCAGATCCACCTGGATAATCTCCCTACCTTAAAGTCAACCATGCCATGCAACATGTCATAATCACAGTAGTGATAGCTCATTATATATACAGGTTCTAGAGATTAAATCATGGAATCTGGATTGTTAATCGATTAATAATCAAATCCTATTATTAATCAATTAGATAATATAATATTATATAGTTATAGCCATATATACATATACGCATATATGGCTATTATATATGTATATGTAATGTATATATATACATATATGTATATATATGTGTGTGTGTATAGATAGATAGATAGATAGATAGATAGATAGAAAGAGAGAGAGAGAGAGAGAGGGAGAGGAAGAGAGAGAGAGATACTTGCCTATATTTTACCTATAGGAATGGCATAGTATTCATGGGTGGGTACTCATACATTGCATTTTGGGAACTGGAGGATTAATTTGCATTCCAAACTGTGGAAAGAAGCAACCAATTTACACATGGAAAGTGATTCATATGCCATGTTCACTGCAGCTTCATTTATAATAATGAAAAAAGTGTTTAACAACAAGAGAGTGCAAAGTAAATTATAGCACATCCACAAGATACAGTCATGTATTTATTCTTTCAGCCTTTCAACCAATATTTATTGTTTCTCTGCCAGGTGCCAGGTACTGTTAGGTGCTAGGGATACAACAATGATGCAAAGGAGAGTTGGGTCCTATTTTTGTGGAATTTATATACCAACTGAGAAGGAGAGACATTAATCAAATAATCACAGAAACTCATGTAAAATTGCAACCTCTGAAGGGTACAGCCATTTAAAATGATGGTTTTAATTTAAAAATTGTCAAAAAAGGAGAGACCTGCTTATGCTCTAATGTTAAGATAAATAAGCAGAATATGTAATTGTATGCATGGAAAGATACTAATAATAAAACATAAACTTTGCAAGGAGAAAAGACTGGAAGGAAAAAAAACGAATGTTAATATCATTTGTCTTCTTTATATTTATACGTAGCCCCCAAATTATATCATTTGCACATATTACTTTTATAAATAGAAAAACTAAACTCTATTACAAAAATAAAATCATTTCATTCGATCTACCCCTGTAATCAGATGCTTAAGTTTTACATGGTTTGGGCCAGATTTTCACATCTTCTTTGTTTGAATTTTGTGGTTTAGGCTGAACTAATTGAAAACATAAAAATAAATGTGAAACTACCCAGTTATCACTTGGCAAATTCCCACTCTTTACATAGACTTGCAGATGTTGCTCAATATTCCAAGAGCCTTTGAAAATTTTTTCAGCAATGATTAGGCCCATAACATATCAGCATCATTGCTCCTCTGCTTCTTCCCCCACCCCCACCTCCTTGGCCAAGACCAGCATCTTCCCTTCCTATCATAAGATCATTGCTTATGGAAGACTCTCTGTGTTAGATCTTCACATATTTCACATATATTGCCTCAAATCTCTACCACCACACAGCAGGCACTGATATCCTCAGATGACAGGTGAGGGATTAGAGTATCAGTCTTACTTAACAGATAGTAAACACCAAGGGAAGGATTTGAACCCAGAACTGTGTGACTCCCAGGATCATGCTCTTTTCAGTACTTTGATAGGCAGAATTCGAAGCCGGCCCCCCAAGATCGCCACCATTCCCAATGTACATGCCTTCCATAATCCCCTGCCCTTGAGTATGATGAGCGACCTGTGAATATGATGGACTATTACTTCAGTGATTACATTACATTATAAAACAAAGGAATTTGGCAGCTGTAAATAAGCTTTGATTCTGAGTGAGTCACACAAGGGATTATCTTGGGTGGACCTGATCCACCAGGTGAGCCTTCCTGGAAGTTGATCCTGAACTTAAAATGAGATTACTGCTCTAGCCAACACCTTGATTCAAGCTTGGTGAGACGCCGAGCAGAGGACCCAGCTAACCCATGCCCAAACTCCTGACACACAGAGACTGAGATAATAAATTTGTGTTGTTTTAAGCTGCTAAATCTGTATGTTATTTAGCAATAGAAAACTATTACAACTGTCTTACTTTCCTTCCCACATCCAGTCTGACCTCTTTATTTGGGTAAGTAGGGATACAGGTTTCTAAACAGATTGAGGGCCTGGGATTTGGCACTGGTAAGCTGTGGGGAATAAACATCTTCCTGCATGAGGGGCCACTTGGAAGCTTCAGATTCAACTGGTATAACCATGAACAGCAAGAACTAAATCCCCAGCAGGACTCTATAAGCAAAGACAAAACAACAGAGTGTAAAGGTTCAACTGGAGTATTCTAGAGACATTCCACAAAGTAATAAGGAGTAGACCTTTGTTGGTGGCCTAATGGGCAAAAGGGAATTGATTAAAACATCAAGCTAAGGGGATGCCTGGGTGGCTCAGTTGGTTAAGACTGACTCCTGATTTCAAGTCAGGTGATGCTCTCAGGGTCATAGGATCGAGCTTCGTGTTGGGCTCCACGCTTAGCATGGAATCTGCTTATCCCTCTCCCTCTGCTCCTCCCCCGGCCTATACTCTCTCTCTCTCTCAAATAAATAAATAAATAAAATATTTAAAAAAAAAATCATTGGGATCCCTGGGTGGCGCAGAGGTTTAGCGCCTGCCTTTGGCCCAGGGCGCGATCCTGGAGGCCCAGGATCGAATCCCACGTCGGGCTCCCGGTGCATGGAGCCTGCTTCTCACTCTGCCTGTGTCTCTGCCTCTCTCTCTCTCTGTGTGTGTGACTATCATAAATAAATTAAAATTAAAAAAAAAACATTAAGCTAAGAATTTCTCTTCCCAACCTTCCTTGCCTTCCTTTGTACCATTTTTTCTTAAAAGATTTATTTATTTATTTTAGACAGAGGGAAAAAGAGAGAAAGAGAGCACGCATGCGACTAGGGGGAGGGACAGAGGGAGAGAATCTTCAAGCAGACTCACTGCTAATCTTAAGAGTGGAGTCCTTCATGGGGTTTGATCTTACAACTTATGAGATCATGACCTGAGCAGAAACCAAGAGTCAGGCACTCAATCCACTGAGCTGCCAAGGTGCCTATCCTTTGTACCATTTTTAACATCCCTAATCTGAGGTATCCAAGTATGAGCCAGAAGGAAGGACATCTAATCCCTCCATCCCAGGATGAGCATGGACTCTTATGAGGTCAAGTTGGCTTCAAACATAAATGCCAGCTTCCAATGTTGGGGACTTCTTCCAACTTTAGTTCCAAGCATTAGACATGGTGAGAAAGAGAATGAGAGAATTATGGTGGCAATTTCCCAAAAGAACCATAAAGGCTAATTCTTTACTTATAGAGGTTGATGTCATGGAGATACTGAATATAAACTCATGTGAAATATATTTTGATGTCAGTGAGAGTTTTAATCAAGATGGCTGTGACTAGTGATGTTCCAAACCATTCTGTTAGGGTGATGATTCCCCACATTTCTGGAGATTTCGGGAAAGCCAAAAATGTCTAATGATTCCAAAATATTTTGCACCCCACTGGCCAACACTTAAAAATCATTTGCTGAGCTCTAACTCTTTGGTTTATTAGTCTGTGTTTGTTAAAATATAGGCACTCCTGGAGGGGATTCCTCAGTTTAAACTTTCATCAATTGACACCCAGAAGCAAACTTCACGCCCTCTCTTGTGAATCATGTGATCAAAAAAGGGATAAGAAATGAGCAAATGCTAGGGTGCTGAAGAGTAAACACAGGACAGCAAATGGATACAGACTGGATATTCATGGTACTGGACTCTCAAGGTAAATATTCCCTTTATTAGAAGCATCTGGGGACCTGGGCAGTTTATGTCCTTACAAATATGTCTATTCTGCTGCAGAAGAAAGTCTTTCTTTTAGTCCCATTGAAATGTAGCGATCCTGTTTTAATAGGAATTTCCATTTGCCTTATCTCTCGGCGGTTCAAAACTTACATTACTAACTTCACCCACACAATAGGAGGTATAAACCCCAGTCCCAGTGATGTATAGGAGATGAAATTGGTGAGGAATATCATCAAATAAATGAAGAGAGCCTCAATAAAGCAGAACTCACGACTTAGCAACTGGGTGGGGGGGATTTACATGTGTTTGCATCAAGCTTCAGACATGCGAGAAGTGACCAGAGGATGAGTGGGCACCTTGTTCAAAGCACAGACACAAGTGAGGCTCCAGGCAGGTTAGGGGAGCCATTCCCCAGAACACAGCATGGGCCAGGGGTCTCGGCTCCACTGAGGCATGGGTACTGCCAGGGTGCCCTGACTGTGGTACTGGGCCCTCCCCAGGGCCAGCTGCTCGTGGCTTACAAAGTAGGCTTAGAAAGCAAGTGGCCTCGGGAATCTGCCATCATAAGGAACACAGCTGTAATTGCCCACCCTTCTCCCTCCTTCTCAGGATCCATTCACTACTCCCTTTGACCCTGAAATCCCAAACAATCCAGGCCATCCTCTCTTGTGAACAGTATAAATTGATTTCTTCAAGGGAGAATAAAATATCAAACATACACTTGTTTACCCTGGGCTGGAGAGGAGGAAATAATGGGTGAGCTAGAGTAATTCTACCTAAAAGCAGACCAGGAAAATCTCTGGCACCTCTTTCTGGAAAAGACACAGAATCACCAATTTAATCTCTGACAGGAATTATCCTGTGCTGGAATTTTACCAGATTCCACACAATGAGTATTAGCTCAGAAACGGGTAAAAGCAGACCTTGCAGGATACCTAGGCATTAGGCACGCATTCCCTCCATCACAGGAATTGCACATGCCACGCACTGCGCTGGCTGCAACACACCTGAAGATAAATAGGAGCTGTCTATATAGGGAAGGGAATCAACCACCAGCAAATGCCACACTGTGTGAATGAAGGTACTCCAACAGACACAAGTACAGTGTCTGGGTAACAAGAGATACAAAGTAGCAAATAGGCCCCCTTTTTCCCCAGGGCTCTGGGACCCCAATTTAAACCTCCAGCGTTGCATGTACTAGAATGCAAACCTTTCTCAGAGGCAGCTAAAGACCAGGCCTCACAAGCCTCCTACTATGTGGCTTAGCTCCCAGTCCTCTTAGCAGCTAAATGAATATCTTTGATTGATTGGTTGATTGATGTTAAGTCCTTATCAGCGAGGTTGTTAACTCAGACTACTGAAATGTGCACATTTGAGTTAAATATACACAGACATCATATCTTCAAATACACACTGTAACATCAGCATTGAGTCATAACAGAGAGGAAGAAAAGATACATTTCAATGGAGCCTTGGCAGGAGCTAAGAGAGCAGTTCAGGGGGAGAGATAAGAGGGCTGTCATGTTCTCAATGGCAGCAACTTCAAAAGAGAAGGCTTTTACATTTATGGGGATTTGATTATCCAGAGAGATAAGATAAAAACTGGTAGCGGAAATCAAAGAGAAATAAAACTGGAAATAGCTTGAGAAATCAGGTTATTTGGGAAAAGGAGGAGATTGTTTAGCCAGTTGTTTGCTATTAAAAATATAAACCCCTCAAAACCAAGATTTCCAAGTTGGCGTAATCTGCTTCCTTCATAACAAAGATGAAGAATTTCAAAACCAAAGGTACTGAACTTCCCCTATTTGGAAAAAAATAATCTAAAGCATTGATCCAAGTTATGGAAGAATAATTTTACAAATGCAGGATTTGTTTGGGGAGAAGCTTATGAAATGATGGAAGATGTATTATAGGCCAGACTTTATCATTTAAAAAAGTAATATAAATTCTCTGATCGTTTAAGGTTAAATAAGTTGACACTGCATTTTCCTTTTGGGAATTCCAATCCTGATATCTGAACAATAACGAGCAAACCTAAAATTAAAGTCAAAACAAATAACAAGATGCTAGGCAGAGATTTCTCCTTCTTTTTCACTGACTGAGCAATAGTGCAGTCCTTCGGATTATGAACATCACAGCTACACACACATACACACATTCAAATATCCACAAAGTAAACAGAGGAAGGGTCTTGGTCATTGGGTCCACAAACCACTTTAGCCAAAGTGTTTATATGAAGAAAGAGATCAAGAGTGAGAGAGAGCAGAGGACCTCATAACTGGAATAATGGTGATTATTTTGGGATTTCCTGGCTGGCATGAGACTCGGGTTATAGTTGTTTACAGACAGACCCTACATCACAGGCTGATTGAAGCTGACAGCTGCCCCAGCTACTGAGGATAGTCCTACCTACTTGGAGAAACTGTCCTCCCTTGCCTAGTTGGGAAAATAAACCTTAGAATAACTGAGGCCATTCCTCATCTCATTTTCCCAGCACACATCTAGTTCATGGCTGACCTAATCTATAAATGTGAGTCACCCAGCCTCTAACTCAGGGAAAGAAAGTGGGCAAGCCAAAGGATTAGGCAGGTCCCATTCATCACCCAGAAAATAAACAGGGCCCCACTCCCGGAGTGGTGAGGAGATAGTGGCTGTGCTATAACGAAGCACCCCAGCAGTGGTTGTCGAGCAGGACCCAGCCAATAAAAACCTGACCTTGAGGAGAAGAGAGAAGACAGACGACCAAGCCAGAGAGATGACTCTTGTTCTCTGTAAAATGAGAAGTGGCTATATAATTCTTTATATTTTTCTAGTTTTGTACTTTATAAGGCACATTACCAAATGGGTCACATTTGACCCTCACGGCCTTTTTAGTGGGAAAGAGACTGTCTCCAGAACCCAGACAACTTCAAAAGCTGGTATCCAACTCTGTCATTTTATCTTTGCACAACATTCATGCATTCACCTTTGTACCTGAACTAGCTCTGTCTGCAATAAGGCCAGTCTCTAGTAAAGTTGCAAACAGACTGGTTGCTTAACGCAACTCATAGTGCTAAGGGGAAATTTTTTTAAGGAAAAGGAAAATACTACAGTAACAATCACCAAGCATTTAAAGTGTGACTTTATTTTTTTTTATAGATTTCATTTATTTATTTGACACAGAGAGAGACAGCATGAGGAGGGAAAGCAGCAGAGGGAGAGGGAGCAACAGGTTCCCTGCTGAGCCCCAAGTGGGGCTCTATCCCAGGACCCTGAGATCATGACCTAAGCCGAAGGCAGATGCTTAATCAACTAAGCCACCCAGGTGCCCCTGAAAGTGTGACTTTAAGGTGTTGAAACTGATAATATTTTTCAACTTCTATCACCTACTAGCACACAGCTTTCACATACTCTGCCTATCCTAAGAATGCTTCACAGTTGCCAATATTTCTGGAGCCTTTTTATCGAACCAGATATCCAGCATTAGGTCAAGGGCCTTGCAAGAAAATCAAGTTTCCCTCTTTAGAGTCACATTTTGTTTTGAACTGAAGGCTTCATTACTAATTACTCAGACTATTCTCTCAAGTTATTGACAAAAGCCTGTAGCAATGTGAGTTTGGCTACTTCAAGAAATCTTATCCCTCAGAAAGGAAAGATTTGTCACCCCTGAGGAGAGTCAGAAGAACATGATGTTGACTCCATAGGCAATTCCAAAAGAGAAACTCCCTGACAATTCCCATAACTAGAAGTGCCCCGAGCAGAAGGATGATGTCTTATTCCTGTTTGTATCTATAGAGCCTTAGCACAGTGGCCACCCCCGAGATGTCTTCATGGGCATGCAAGCAGTGCAGTCCCAAGGGGTCCCATGAGGGACCCTGAATTTGGTATAATGCTCTGCTACACTATCTTGAAATTCTTAACAGTTTAACCAAGGAGTCTGCATTTTCATTTTGAAGTGGGCTCCACCCAAAAGAGAACCATAATTATCATCCTGTAACTCCTTGTTAAACTGCATTGAACCATTGCGGGTCTGGAATCTGCTTATAGGATGAAAAACCAGACAGAAAATAAAGAGAAAAAAATTTGTGCTGGAATGCTATTCCCAGTATTTACTGATTTTCTGGTTGAGGTTAAGTGAAGTAAACCCCCAAAAGTATATACATATACTGTATTGTCTACCTTGTAATGTTTTGAGGATTCTAATAATGTCTACAAAGCAAATGGTACAAACTGGTCACTCTAAGTTGGGTATTTTTATTATCATTAATTTTATGGACCTGGATAGGGCTGGAAATATTGAGTATATATACAAAGAAGAAATAGAGACAGAGAACACGCCTTATAATACTCCATAATAAACAATAAAGGAAGTAAGTTGGCCACAATTTTTATAGCCTCCAAACTCAGTATTCTGAAACACAGCACTTCAATAAAAATATAAAGTCTGTGTACTTACTTATAACACCATTGTAGTGTTCAAAGTGGATCAGACACCTAAATGTGCTTTAAACCTGAAAAGCACTGAATATAAATATGTCACAGTATCTTAGTTAAATCATATTTTAATTACATTTGTACCATCTTCTCTAATTAATGTATACTTTAAAAGTCTGTATGTCAAAAAAACCTTATGCTGTAATTATTATTTTTTGTATACAGTTATAGTTTATGATCATGTCTCCAAAATGTTGACTATCCAACCCTATTCTACAGGGAAAAAGTCTTACAGTATCTGCAATAAAAGTAGTAGAAATTATTTTCTTAGGCTAGAATTTCTCTATAAGACTAATACCATTTTTGTTGGGTGATTACTTTGAGAAGCCACTTGGCGTACAAGGTAAAAAGAACCCTCTGTCCATTATATGCCACCTTCCTGGCAAAAGGCCACGCTTGAGCAACAATTAGGAGCGATAGTTCTGCTAACTCTCCAGGTTTGTTTTGCTGGATGGGGTAGATATTGGTAAGCTGAGCATGCCAGGTACATTCTGATACAAGGCAGATAATGTCTCAAACTCCCAGGGAAGGGAGGAAAGAGGCTGGGAAGAGGGCCTCATGGGAAGACAGAGGGGTCCAACAAGCGATTTTATCAAGTAGGATGTAATAACAATCTTCTTCCCCACCTTATAACTGAACCTTCAGTAAAATATTTATAGCTCACTAGTTTTCAATTTAAACTTTTGCGGGGAAGTGCAGCAAAGATGTGTGAGAAGCAGAGCTGAGGCCGTGCATGAAATGTCCAGTGTGTCCAGGATGCTGATATCTGGAAACTAAGAATGGCTGGTGAATTTAATACTGGTTTTTATAAAAAGATAATCAGACGTGGATATAAGAGCTCTCATATTTATAATAATGATAATGATTATTATGATGTCTTCAATTTCTCTTTTTCTATGGCATTTCTATATAAAAATCTTTCTCTTTGGGGCACCTGGGTGGCTCAATGGTTGAGTGTCTGCCTTCAGCTCAGATCGTGATCCCAGGGTCCTGGGATAGAGTTCCTGCATCAGGCTCCCCTGCAGCCTATGTCTCTGCCTCTCTCTGTGTGTCTCTCACTAATAAACAAACAAAATGTTAAAAAAAAAAAAAACTTTCTCTTTAACTGTCATAAAGGAAGACAGAGAAGTGAGAGAATCAAAAAAATAAATACGATCATTGACCACAGTATTGTCAGTTAGTCCCTAGCAATCAATGATGGCCATCCCCTTCTGTTCACCCTACGTCACAATCACTGGAAGACTAAAGTCTACATTTTCTAGACCCCCTTAGATCTAAGAATCTGGATAAAATAGAGGCTCTGAGGGGAAAATAAACTCATGTGAGCTTTAAAAGGCAAGCAGAGGTGGAAGTCTTCTTCAGAGGCCACTGGAGTCTGAACTCCAGGATGCACGTTTTATCACCTGCTTGTGTCATAGGATTGGCAGCTTTGGCTGCACTAGAAGCAGGAGTTTCTGACTTCCATATCACAGCTGTTACAGTGGCCCCAGACTACTGTTTTTGCAGCCATTTGAATAATTTTATAAGCACCTAATTTCTTATATTAAATCTTGTCTTGCCTGAAGTACCTACCTATCAGAGATTTCTGTTTCCCACACTGAATCTAGAATAATATCATGACTTATGCGATGAACCACAGTCATAAATCTCTAGATTTAAACAGGCAATAGTTTAGTTTGCAATCAGCATGATCTCTCTCCAAACTGTTTTGTAAAATAAAGAGGATAGCAAGTTTCTTCTTGCTATCTTAATTTATTCAATTCTATTAATATTTAGAAAACACCCACTAGGCGATAGGACTACTTATTCAATTTATGAAAAACTTTACCACTACGGGGTATGGAATTGCACATTTGAAAACACTCAATCACCATCAATAAAACAGAGCAGCAGCCATTAAGAAAGTGAAATTGAATAGAACTTCCTCAGAAAGCAACTTAAATGAGCTTTGTGCTGCGTCCTAAAGGTCAGCGTGTGGACAACTTAACCAGAGAATTTGGGTCAATTTCTTTACCCACCTCCAGCAAGGCATACTCAACACATGTTTAACATTCCCTTTTTCACATCATTTATCTGTTTTGAAATTCCCACTCTACCACCAGGCACCTATCTACATTTCTTTCTTTTTTTTTTTTAAGACTTTACTTATTTATTCATGAGAGAACAGAGAGAGAGAGAGAGAGAGGAGAGAGAGAGAGGCAGAGAAACAGGCAGAGGGAGAAGCAGGCTCCATGCAGGGAGCCCGATGTGGGACTCGATCCCGGGACCATGGGATCATGCCCTGAGTTGAAGGCAGATGCTCAACCGCTGAGCCACCCAGGCGTCCCACCTGTCTACATTTCTAACATCCGTAAGAGGCCAAAGGAAATCTTACCTCCTCCGGGGAGATTTCCCTCATCCACTTGATTTTTCCTTCCTTTTTTTTCTAATTCTCGTACCTACCCCATATCCCATTTTTTCTGATACAGCACATTTATTTCTATGACATTTTGCTGGATAGAGAAACACATTTTATGTCCCTGAAATCTATCCAGATGATAAACTGATAAACTCAAGTAGTTAAGGGCTGGATTTTCTTTCTTTTTCTTTTTTTTGGGGGGGTGGGTGGCAGTTCGGGTTTTTTGTTTGTTTGCTAGTTTGCTTTGTCATTGCTTGATCTTTAGCACCTAGCACAGTGCTTGGTATGTGGTAGGCTCCCAATAAATATTTGCTAAAAAAAAAAAATTGTGTTATCAATAGATATTAGTCCACCAAAAATCTGTGCACCCCTGTCCATAATACAGAGTTGTTCATGGGACACCTCTTGCATCCTGCAGTGGCCACAAGTCTATTTCTTACCAGTAGAATATAAGCAGATGTGAATTATGTCCTTGCTGAGCTGGAGTAGTAGAAACAAATCCCTTCCCCTTCTGATAGTTTGAGACAAAAAAGTCTAAGGCCCTAGGTTGTAAGGGAGCCACAGGACAAAAGAAGCCTAGGTCCTCAAAATACCATTCAGGGGAAGAAAAAAAAAAAAAAAGACTGTTTTTCCATTTGGAAAACATACTGAAAACTTACTTAAGTGAGAAATTAAAATTTATTTTATTACCCCACAAAGATCTATACATGACTATTTGTAGAAGTTCTATTCATACAAGCTAAAAACTAGAAAAAACCCAAATGTTTATTAACTAGCAAATGGATAAATACACATGTCTAATGGGCTATTATTCAGCAATACAAAGGAATACAATATGCAACAACATGATGAATCTCAAAAAGCATCATGTTAGGTAGAAGAAGATAGACACAAAAAAGTATATATACCAAATGAATCTATGAGCACATTAATTAGTGTAATATTAGTTTTAATAATATTAATATAGCATTCTGGAAAAGGCAAAACCATAGGAACAGAAGTCAAAGCAGTGGCTTTCAGGCTCTGGGGGTGAAGAGGATTCACTTTAAAGGATCACAAGGGAAAAAAAATAAAGGGTCACAAGGAAAATTTTGGGGGTGATGGAAATGTTCTGTATCTTACCTGTAGTGGTGAGTACATAGCTGTAAACATTTGTCAACCCTCATTGAACCACATGCTTAAAAGGGGTGAATTTCACTATTATGTTATTTCTCAATAAACCCGATTTTTTAAAAATCTACTGTATTAAAGACACAATTTTGGAGTTTATTTGATATACTGTCAAATATATTAGTGCCATCCTAGCTAATACACAGATGAAAGAAGAATGAAGTCAGACGCCATACCAGAGGCTACTTCTGCACGCTCCAGGAAGCCCTGCATGTTGCTGAGCTCATAATAAGTGCTCAGGAAAAACATGTTGAAGTAAATTTAATTTCCCTCCCACAATTTTTACATTCTGTGGTTTGCCTAAAATCATTTATATATTCATTCATCCATTGCCTCCTTTCACTGCACACCATAAAACAAAAGCTGCCAGGCCCCAAAATCTGCAAACACATTTTTCAAATACTTTCCATGCAAGCAATCAGGCATTGGCCTGTTTTATTCATAAGACGATTTTTCTTTCTAGCTGCTGGAGCCACTTAAACATTTAATATCCATAAAACTGCTTTAATTTTTTAAGAACACAAATGGGGATTCCATTGCACTGAATATGGAATTATTTGATGTCATAGCAACAAGCCTCATTGTGCCATCAGAATTCGCTCACTAAGGGTAGTTCTCAAACAGTCTGACCTTTTTGGTCATCCTTCTTACTCACAGATTTAGAATTCTATGCTTCTAACACTCACCGCTCTACCACCTTGAAATTATCTTTTTCTACCTTGAGAGGAGTTAATACTCCTAGCATTTTATTAAATCTGTTCCCCAAAGTTAACCAAAACAAATGAAAGTGCCCTGGGAAAAAAAAAGAATTGAAGAAGCAGATTCTCTATTTAGTATGATTTTCTATAAAGTATTGCCCCCAAAATATGCAGATAAAATATTAAAGGAATTTAAAGAGGAGATGGTGAGGACTTTAGAATCAGTCAGCTGTGCACTGGAATTGCAACTCGTATGCTTGCTAGTTCTAGGGGATGGGCACGCAATTTAAGCTCTCAGCCTCAGTTTCTTTATCCATAAAAATGATTTGGGGGGGGCACCTGGGTGATGTAGTCAGTTGAGCTTCGGACTCTTGATTTTGGCTCAGGCCCCGATCTCAGGGTCATGAGATCGCTGGAGCCCCACATCCCACCCCGCCCTTAGCACTAAGTCTGCTTCAGACTCTCCCTCCTTCTGCCCTTCCCCCCCATGCTCGCTCCCTGCATCTCTCTCTCTCTTGCTCTCTGAAATTAATAAATAGATCTTTAAAGAAAATGGTCTGGGAAACCAAGTGACAGCAAGGGGTTATTGATTAAGCTTCTACATTGACAAATAAGAAGAGGCAGAAAAATTTAAGGAAGTGAATTTTTTTGAGGGAAGAATACTGAAGTGCAAAAAACATTAGGCCACTCTCACATCTCAGAGTAAGAATGGTCTAGAAGCAAAACCATTTCCGAATTTGAAACAATTTGTTGTGATTTAAAGAGAAGTGAATGAAAGTAGAGGCATAAGCCCCATGTGGTCAGGAACACTATTCTTTTTACAATGTTAACCCCAGCCTGGCATATGGTAGGTGATCAAAGTCACTGAATGTTGAATGAAAACCCAGATTCTGGGCTCAACCTCTTCATAACAGTTGTTACAGCCCCGGTGGGACTTGGTTTTCTTGTATGTAAAGAGATTATCTGAAATGGTACTTCTGGCTCTGAAATACAATAGTTTATAGCTCCTAAAAGTGAACAGGGCCTTCAGGGGTCGTCTGGTTAATACTGCTCCTGCTGTCTCTGTTTCCACCCCTGACAGAAGGGCACTAAAACCTTCCATGATGGATTGTTGCCCATCCTTTCAATGGAATAGATATAAATGACATTGGGTGATATTTCTGTGTCTCCTCTTACATACCATTAATAATTCCCTACGTTATAAAAAATGTGCAGCGCCTACTAACTAAAATGTCAAAATTGACATGCTGAGATTACAGTTACTCTAAGAACAGAGTCAAATACTTTGGAAAGAACATTTGTATTCTGAGGCCGGCTGCAGTCTTAGAGATGCTGCGCAGTGCCTTGACATTATCAGAGGCATGTGGAAGTAAAATCTGTCTCTCAAGACATATTTTTACTCTGGTCAGACAATTAATGAGAAAGGCTATTAAAGCTAATCTAAGGTTGTTAGCATTTGAAAAGGAGCTCCCTGAAAAATGGGCTGAGAAAGAAGACATTAAAATAGACGAACCAAATTTGGTGATGGCGCATTTCCTCACTTTGGATGGATGATGGACGGATAATGTGAACAGATGATGGATGAATCAGTAATGTAGACAAATGGCAGGGAGAGAAAGCTGTCCTCTGTAGCACAGTGACATTCCCAGGGACTTGGCCTGACACGCCAGAGTACAATTGCTTTGTAGACAAATTAAGTACTCAGTCATTCATAGGACCCAAGAAATGAAATCTGTAATTTTTAAAGAAGTGTTTAATACTAATTAAACAAAAGGTGCCCTCCTCACCTTTCCTGATGACAAAATCCTTTTCCTAAATCCTATGACAAAAGTTTTAATGGAAAGTTAAGTTAAAATAACTAAGATTTGGCACTTGAATGATATTACAATAGCATGGTTTAAGAGGGTGGTGTGGGGGCCAGAGGACAGGGAACAGGACAGACAGAACAAGATAGGTACAGGCTAGGATGGACCCTGCTAGGTAACAAACTGCAGAACCACACGTGAAAACTTTTTTTTTTCCTTACAAACACCTGTTTCAGGACTGAGGGCTCTTCCAGGGCATCTGGATCTCTATGCAGCAATTTTGTGATCCAGGATTTGCAGATCTGATGACTCTGTCATCTCAAATTAAGGATTTCTCAGTCCTCAGGGCAGAAAAAGAGATTGTAGAGAACTAGCCATTGCTCAGCACCACACAGAACAACTTTGGAGAGACCAAGACAGCCTGACCCCCAAGCCATTTAATTGAGAAGCTTGTCCCCTCCCTGGATTCAGCTCTGTAAATACACAGGATCCTGTGGCCCTAACTCCTCCTGCAATGCTTATAATTAGATCAGCCTATATGAAGATTTTATATGTGGGCACTGGAACTGTAATTGAAGGGAGAAGATGCAGTCCATTCATGGAGCTTACCATGAGGATAAAGAGGGAAGGGGCAACTGATATTGGGGACCAGTATATGAGGTATGAATTATTATACTGATTCTTAGAATAGTTGTGATCCTGGAAAAATCCAGACTTCTATTTGTCTGGAGTGCAACCCCGTAGAGTGGAGCTGCTACCCTGACATCTGCTCCTTCCCTTACAGCCAGGCCTTACATCTGGTACTCTCAATCCTTATTTCAGGCTCCAGTGCCAATGTGGCCCCTATGGGAAGGATACCTGAAGACCGAAAATCCACAGTGCAGAGCTCAGCAGCTAGGCAAAGCCAACATTGGAGTTTACCTGGTAAACACTTAGTTCAGAGCTAGCACATAATGCTATCAAAATGATAGCTCATGTGTAAAGCTCTCATTTTACACGAACTAACCCTTAATCCTCTTAATAATATAGGATGTGAAACCAGAAGCCAAACTCACTATCCTATTGTTCCAGAACATCCAGTCCCCTGGCAAGTGTCCTAACTCATCTCACACTGTGGTCTCACTTGTCCCCCTGCATAGACTCCCAGTGACTGCAGAGCTGTTCCTGAGCCCCATCTCTGTGACTGGGGTGCCTTTCTCTTGCAGAAAAAGCTCCTTAATGTTGACCATTTGTTTAATTTTCATTTTTAAAAAATCCTATAGCCTCTTTTCTGTGTTGGGGATCCCTAAGGCCACCCCCAGTTTCATTGATTTACTAGAATTTCTCACAGTTCTCAGAATAAAGTCATACTTGTGATTCTGATTTACTACAGTGAAAGGATACAAAGCCAAACCAGCAAAGGGAAAGGTACATGGGGTGAAATCCAGAGGAAACCAGATACAAGCTTCCAAGAGTCTTCTACTTGTGGAGTCAGACAGGACAGCTTAATTCTTCCAGCATGGAATTACAATACATGTTAAATACTGTCTACCAGGGAAATCATTAGAGCCTCAGTGTCAGGGGCTTTGACTAGGGGCTGGTCACACAGGTACCCTCTGCCTCATATGTATCAGAATCAAGTCTCCCAGAAGAAAAACAAATATTCAGCATAAATAACATTGGTTGTACAAATGGTTGAGGCACAGTGAGCCACTCTGATCAGTTCTGGAAATGGTGGGACCCAACCCAGATGAAACTCAAGTTCTCAGATGCCAGCCAAGGGCCAACCCTGCAAGCAGACTTTTCTAAGGATACCAACCAGACTTGCTGTGCACTATCTTTTCTACACACTTTCCTATATGCAAGACACTATACTAAAGAATGAGTTACAGATATTTATTTTTTAAGTATCTACTATGTGCCAGCCTCAGTTCAAAAGCCTGGATATGCAGAAAAAGTGGGAAAAGGCAGACAGAAGTTTCATATCTAGTGAGGGAAATAGACTTCAAGAAAGCTAATAAATACATAACTAAGAGTGTCTCATCAGCTAGATGAGAATGCTCTCAAGAAAACTAAAGCAGGGTAAGGGAATGGGGATGACAGAAAAGGCACTCCATAGGAAGTAGTCAGGAAAGGCACATTGACAGAGACCTGAGTGAATAAAAGGGGTAACTCACGTGACTCTTGGGGTAAGAGCTTCCCAGACAGGAGGAAGGGAGTTCTAAGAGTCCTTGAGATGGGGATGTGCTTGGCATGTGTGGAAGAGCAGCAGAGAGACCAGGATGGCTGGAGAGTGGCATAAACAAATGAAACTAAAGAGATAGAATAATATTCAAAGTCCTTACCTTGGTCAATAAGCCCCTCTATTATGTGTCCCTGTGTAAGTGTGACTGGATGCCAGTGGAATGTTGAGTGAGGAGGGGGGGGTGCAACATGGTCTAGTTTATGTTTTGAAAAAACAGTTAGTCCATGGGGCACCTGGGTGGCTCAACTGATTGGATGTCTGAGTCTTGATCTCCGATCGGGTCTTCATCTCAAGGCTGTGAGTCAAGCCCCATGTTGGAGACACCTATAAAAAAATGAGTTAGTCCTGATTCCTGCCTACAGGGCCTCTGATCTACTAGGTGAAACAGTCATGCCATTAGTGACAGCAATATAGTAGTTTACATGCTAAAACAGATGCATCAAAAGGAACAAAGTTGAAGGATTGATGCTATCTGATTCCAAGACTTATTATAAAGCTTGAGAAATGAAAAACAGTGTGGTATTGGCATAAAGATGTACAAATGGCTCAATGGAACAAAAATAATCTGGAATTAGACCCACACTAATATGGACAACTGATATTTGACAACTATCATACTGAGTTTTGACAATGGCAATTTAGCAAATGGTGCTAAAACAACTGGATATTGATCTGCAAACAAAAATTTACACTGGTCCCTACCTCACATCATACACAAAAATTAACCTGAAATTTATTGTAGACCTTAATGTAAAACTTAAAAACCACAACATTTTTAAAAGAAAAGATTGAAGAAAGTATTTGTGGGCTTGGATTCGGCAAAGATTTCTTTGATTCATAACCAAAATCATGATCCATAAAAGAACAAATTGATAAATTTGACTTCATCTGAACTTCTCTCTTCAAATGACCATTAAGACAATAGAAAGACAAGCTATGGAGTAGGAGCAAATATTCGCAAAGTAAACAAGAATATTTATGATAAATAAATAGTGTTTAGAATATATAAAGAACTCTCAAAAGTCATTAATAAGAAACTAAACAATTTTTTTAAAATTAGTCAAAAGCTTTGAATAGACCTGTCACTAAAAAAGATATACAGATGGCAAATAAACACATGAATAGGTGTTTAACATTATAATCACAATGGGATACTACTACACACCTATCATAATGACTAAAATTTAAAGCAAATAATTATTCTCAGCTTTAGCAAGGATATGGAGGAAAAGGAAGTCTCTTTCACTACGAGGAGGGATATAGAATATCACTTTGGAAAACAGTTTGGCAGTTCCTCAAAAAGTTAAACATATACCTACCATATGATTCAACCATTCTACCTTTAGGAATTTACACAAAAGACATGAAAGTATATATTCATAAAAAAGACTTTCATATATTTTATATATTCATAAAAGCTTTACTTGGAAGAATCCCAACTGGAATCAGCCCAAATGTCAATCAGTAAGCAAATGGTAAAAAAGTAATGGCATGCCCCATCCAATGGAATACTACTCCACAATAAAAAAGAATAAACTATTGATACAGGAAAGAACATGACTGATTGTCAAAATGCTGAATAAAATAAGCCAGAAAGAGAGAGAGAACACACTGTATAATTTCATTTGCATAAAACTCTAGAAAATACAAACTAATCTGTAGTGACAGAAAAGTAAACAAGTCATTGCTTGTGGGGAGGGCCGGGAAGAGGTACGTGGGAGATGTTATAAAAGGAAATGAGGAAAATTTTGGAAACAATAGACATGTTCATTATTTGATCCTGGTGATGGTTACATAGGTATATATGTATGGCAAATTAAGCAAATTGGATGTTTCAAATTTGTGCAACTTGTTGTATGGCAATTATATCTCAATAAAGCTGTTGAGAAGGAGAAGGCAAAGAAAGAGGGGATGCTAGTGTACCTAGTACGAGAAGAGACAATACAGAGCCCTAAAAGGATATTGACCTGTTAGTTTCCTGATTCCTGACTCTGAACTCAGCATTATGCAACTACCATTGCTATTGTTCATGTTGCCAGCTTCTGAAACACATCCTCATTACCTGCTCCAAACTTTGGAAACTAATTTGAATGTTCAGATACCAATCTTTCTAAATGTAGCTCCACCAGCTGGCCACCGAGTCCCTTCCCAACTACTAGTAAGAAAGTGTAGTTTAATTATGCATGAGATTGCACATGAAAAAATATTTAATAGCAATTGTCACTAGGGAAATGCAAATTTGAACAAGAGATACCACCACACATTATCAAAATGGCAAAAATCCCAAAAACTGGTGATACCAATTGCTGGCAAGGAGGCTGGGCAACAGGATCTCTCTTTCATTGCTGGTGGATATGCAAAATGGTACAGCCAATTTGGAAGATAGATTTTTTAGTTTCTAACAAAGCTAAACATAGTCTTACCATACGATCCAACATTTGTACCACTTGGTATTTACCCAACTGATTTGAAAACTTAGATCCACACAAAAAACAGCATACAAATGTTTATAGCAGCTTTATTCATAATTTTCCCAAACTGGAAGCAACCAAGATGTCCATGAGTAGGTGAATGGATAAACAAACTATGGTACATTCATACAAAAGAATGCTATTCAGCAATAAGAAAGAATGAGCTATGAAGCCACGCAAATACATGGACAAATCTTAAATACATACTGCTAAGTGAAAGCAGCCAGTTTGAAAGCCTACATATTGTATGATGCTATTTATAAGACATTCTACAAAAGGCAAAACTATCGAGATGATAAGCAGATCAGCAGTTGCCAGGGACTTAGGGTCAGTGAGGAGGATGCTGTTGAAGAGTGAAGCACAGGGCATTTCTTAGGATGGCCAGACTATTTTGTATGATATCGTAATTGGGGATACATGACAATGCATTTATCAAAACTCATAGAACTTTAAGGCACAGAGTGAACTTTAATGTATGCAAGTTAAAAAATAATAATTTAGGGTACCAATGGATATATGGATAGGGTGCAGATGTGGCCAAGAAAAAAAAACCTAATTGTATTACAAATGGATGAAAAAATTGCACTGAAGGAGGTGGACGAAAGGTGCTGACCTAAGTGACTTTGGAAATGATGGAGTATATAAGACTAAAGGTAAAAGGAACTACATGAAGCCATGTACTCTCGTTGATAAATGTATTCCCATAGAGGTACAAGATGAGCACCGAGTAATGGAAGGAATTGATAAATCATTAGATTGTACACCTGAAACTAATATATACTCTATGTTAATTATCCTGGAATTTTAAAAAATATGTTTTTAAGATTAATAATTCTGAATGTACTATATTTTGTATGCTGGAATTGAACAATTAAGGAAATGAATGGAGGGTGGTATCTCACTGTTGGAGTGGGAGGTTACAGAAAAGCCAAGAGAGAAGGCTAGAATGACCCATGAGGCAATAGATTAGCAGGAGACATGAGTGCAAATTCATATTCAGATTAATACACATAAAGATGGTTACATACAAAATATTTACAGATATGCGTATATAAACAGGTTAGTATACACTCATATGCCATTGCTCTGTCAGTGAGCTGACCTGGAAGCAACACAACCTGGTAGCAATGGGCACACCCAACATCCAGATCTTGGTTCCTAGGATGAGTGTCCAATAAAAGGATGTGGACTTCCTGGGGAAATAGCTGATTCTAGATCTGGGCCAGAAAATATAGAAGATGAGTCTAGGAGCATCTTATAGTGCCAGAAAGTAAGTAAATACTAACAAAAGAAATCCACAATGATGAAAGTTTGTCAAAATAGCACAAAAGCCAGCAGAAAGAACAATAAAATAAAGTAGTATTCTGTTGTAGCCCAAAATATGAAATAAATATCCAGATAGCCAAAGGAGATAAACACCTGATTAAATAAACTAATAAATGTAGAGAACAGACAAATCTCCCATGTAAACTAATTCCAAATAATTTATACACATAATTTGCCCAAAAGAAGATGGAATGTAAGTCCCACTCTTGAGGTATGGGAGTTTTTTCTTTAATAGTGGTGACTTCCTTTCAAAGAATACAGTACAGAAAGGAAGGTGAAAATAGAGTAACTCTACAGTGAAGCCTGGCAAACACTACTTGCTCCACGTGATCAAGGTCAACATTGACAGTAATAAGTCATGTTGATAACACGTACCCTTGATATGAGGTGATGAGAATGGCATCTTACCTCTGTGGTCTGTCTCCCAAAGACCCAAAATCCCAATCTAATAATGAGAAAAATATCAGAAAAATCCCTGTTGAGGGACATTCTATGAAATATCTGACTAGTACTCTCCAAAACTTTTAAGCTCCCCCAAACAAGGAAATTCTGAGAAAATGTCACAGCCAAGAAGAGCATAAGGAGATAGGAGAGCTATCTCCTTATGAGAGCTTACGTAAATAAGGTGTTCTGGGTGGGATCCTGGAACAAACATTAGGTAAAAGTAGGGCAATTTGAAGAAACGCAGGCCTTATGATAATGTATCAATATTTCTTCATTAATTATGACAAACATACTAAGTAAAGTGATAACAACAGAGGAAACTGAGCACGGGACATATGCAAACTCTTTGCACTAGCTCCTCAATTTTTCTGGAATTCTCAAGCTACATAAAAAATGTACTCTAGCAAATCATGTGACCCTGGAGTCAGATAGGGTTGGATCAAATGTCACATCTATGAGACCTTAGGGAAAATACTTAACATCTGAGCACCTCAGCTTCCACAACGTTGTGGAATGTATGAATGCAAGCACATTCTCTCTATAAGCGTCTCCATGTAGCTGATGCCCTCATATATGCCCGTTCCCTTCCTTTTCTGT
This sequence comes from Nyctereutes procyonoides, assembly GCF_905146905.1. NCBI lineage: Eukaryota > Metazoa > Chordata > Mammalia > Carnivora > Canidae > Nyctereutes > Nyctereutes procyonoides. The sequence continues at coordinate 3,917,202 of NW_026575030.1, read as the reverse complement.
GCAAGATAACAATTACAAAGAGCCTGTCAGGGAATTTGAAGGCCATATCCATCTGGCCCCCTTCCAGTTAGCTTCTGGCCTCTCTCCAGAACTCAGACAGGATGGGTGTCTCCTTTACATGAGGAAGCCTAACAATAGTGAAACAAAGAACATCAGAAATGCATTTACTGGATTCTCCTGGGCTGGGTCCTACACTTTGGGTTGAAAGATTCCTTACAAGTAGGTCCACGTTCCCCTGACCCCTCCAGAAAACAGTCAGGTGTTTTATATGAAAAGAGACTCTGCCCTTTCCTTGATGCATCTTTGAGGCATCCAACACCCTTGGTCCCCACTCTGGCCTCTGGAATTCCTGGCCATGCATGTCCCATCCAGCTCGTCCATGATGACCTAAAAGTCTGTATCTAAAAGCCCAGTATGTAATGAGATTATTCTAACGTCTCAGGTAACTCAAGACATAGCATGATGAAGGCCATACTTGGCCCATCTTTTCATCTTGTTTTTTTTTCCTTTTTGTCCTTTTCTTCCCTTTATCACCCCTCCAATATTTAGCCACAGTTAGCATCCAAGGAGAACCCAATATGGAATTTTCACTTGAAAGCACTGTGACAAGGAGAGACAATGAAAAAAGGAGATGGAGTGAAGGTTTCTTTGATTTGTCTTACTGTTTGTATTTAACAAATTCTAATACAATGTCTACTACATACATTATAGATACTAATTCATTTTCATTAGGACCTTATAAATAATGTTAATTTATAACAATTTATAATTTATAATAATTTATGTTAATTTAAGGTAAAAAAAGTTAATTCAATGATCTTCACTATTATTATTTGTATTCTACAGGTGAGGAAACGGAAACACAGAAAGTTTCCATAACTTCCTCGGGGTCAAAGAGCTAAGCAGTGGCAGAGCAGAGCTAGCAGTTCAAACCCCAGCAATCTATCCCCCTGGTCCGGAGGCTGTGTGACAACAGAGGCACACACTTCACACAGTTTTTATTTTATTGGATTTTATTCACACAGAAGCCCTTTAGGGTTATTATTTACACACACACACACACACACACACACACACACACGCACACACACCCCTAATAGAAAGACTGAGTTCAATGTTTGCCTAGGAAGGAACAGGATAGACAGAGAGACAGAGCTGCAGGGATACTGGATGCCTCAAAGATGAATCAAGGAAAGGGAAGTCTCCTAAACATTGTCTTCCCACCCAGCCCCTGGTGATGTCACTCCCCCGACTCCCACCCCCTCACCAAGCCACACTGCCCTGTAGCAGGAGGCCGCTTGTGTCTCCCTGTTCTTTTCAAGTACAGGAAACAGGACGAAAACACCCTGTTGTCCCTGGACAAAATCCAGACCTTTTCTGCACTTTTGTGTTTCTTTGAGCCATAACAACACCTTCCAGGCTTCCTGCCAGCTCCCCACAAATTCCCTGTTTAAACAGGCTCCCCACTTCTACCCACAGGGATGCCTTGGTTTCCACCTCTATGGAAATGACTGGCCTTTCTAATCTAACAACCCAACTGGGAAGACCTGTGGTTAAGAAACTGATACCTCTCCTCTATCATTTAACATTGACAAGGATCACTTGACTTGCTTTTTAAAGGTGTTTCTAACTCAAATTTGGCATGTTCCATTTTTCTCAGACATTGGGGGAATTTTAGTAACAAGGAAGTTCCTGCAGATGTTTTTCCTTGGTTTGTGGGATTTTACATCCTTACATGCCCTCCTTGCTCTGGGCCTCAGCTCCTTGATTTCCCCTCCCATTTCTCCGTCGCATTGAGGATTCCTGCTCAAGTATGAGTACCCCTGAGGGGACAACGGTGTGGGTTAGGTTAGAAACAAATCCATTGTCTGATGCAAACAGCAGAAGACCAGTGATTCTAGTGCTACTAACAGCCCTGTCTGGCTTTAAGCCAGTTAACTGTTCATTGGGCAAAAGTTTTCTCATCAGGCAAATCAGCATAAGCCAGCCTTACTCTACTTCCTTCTCTCTGAGAATCACAATGCGGTTCTCAACTAGGCAATGCTGCCTCCATGCAGGGCATTTGGAATTGTTAAGCAGGCATTTGGGGGGTTATCACAACCACCAGGGAGCATTACTGACATTTTAGGGGAAAGAGACCATGGAAGTCAAATGGTCTGCATACCTGGGACAGTCCCACATAATGAGAATTTCCCCCACAAACACTGCTAATATCGCATTCCCTAAACATCCCTGTTGGAGCACCTAAAGACAGAAAACTTCAAAATGCTTTATAAATTCAAATATGGTCACACTAAATTTTGTTCAATTTTCTATTTCTTTAAAAGCAATTATGTAACTGGAAAACCTCTCTTTGTGTGTGTGTGTGTGTGTGTGTGTGTGTGTGTGTGTGAGGCACTTAGACAAACTAGAAAAAGCACTCACTAAATTGTGCATCTGCAGAGCCAGGCACTAATTCCAATTCTACCACTGACCCACTGTGTGACCTTGAGAAGCACTTCCCCCTCTCTTGCGTCACTCAGAGTCTCCTGATCCCTGGATGAAATGTTTGTTCTGGTTAATTTCTAAGGTACTATGAAGTTCAACATTTCCATGACTCTAAGACCCATGAAAACTTCATTATTCTTTCTATACTTTAATAAGCAAATGTGAGCAGTGTGAGTAGATTAAATAAAGGAGTTCAAGATTGATGGGGGTTACCCTGTGTTTTTGCTATAAAGGTTAAGTCCAGTGGAATGATGGCAGTGATGGAGAGATGTCACCAGGAGACAGGGAAGGCAGAGGACAAGGTGGCTATGTGCTGCCACTGGTGGTATTTTCAGATAGCTCAGAGGCAGAGCTAAGATCATGCTCCTACATATCCTCTCAGCTGAGCGAAATATCTGGAGTCTGAGCAGGGGTATGACTGGTTGGGAAGAAAATTTGAATGCAGCCATTAATTTATTCTACAAATATTTATGAACCATACAGTGTAGCAAGTCCTGAACTCGAAGAGTAATAGAAAGAGGAGGCATAGCCCTTGCCATCAAGGTGCTCACAATTTCCAGGAAGGAAACATAAACAATTTTTAAAAACATGACAAATGGGGCACTCGGATGGCTCAGTGGTTGAGCATCTGCCTTTGGCTCAGGTCGTGATCTCAGGGTCCTAGGATCAAGTCCCACGTCGGGCTCCCTGCAGGAAGCCTGCTTCACCCTCTGTCTATGTCTATGTCTCTGCCTCTCTGTGTGTCTCTCAAAAGCAAATAAATAAAATCCTTTAAAAATAAATAAATAAAAATTTTAAAAACACGACAAATGCTGTCAAACACAAAGTTCCATAGAAGAGAGGAGGCCTTACCTTAAGGAAAAAGACTTTCCCAGGCCCTTGATGGACATGGGGGTCACTTGGCAGGGAGGTGGTGTGGGAGCTGGAGAGGAAGGTGGGAGCACACTTTGAGGCAAGTGTGGTAACACTGAGAGAGTGAGGCATGTTTTGGAGAGGACCATAAGGTAACAAGCAAAATGATGAAATGACAGTGAATCAAACACAGCAAAATTGGAAACTGGAAAGAGACGGGATTATTTTTAGATTGTCTAACTGCTGAATGAGACAGAACAGCCTATGTTCAGTCTTCTTTTGAAGTGAGATAATAAATATCTAAATTGTTGAGGCCACTTTAGTTGGGTTTTTCTATTGGAGATAAACACATCCTAATCAATAGATAGAGGTAATATCAGACCTAAAAGAAGAAATGGTTAAAAGGAATGTTCTCTGGGAGGTGACACTGGGTAGAGACAGAAGACATGGTGTTTTTTTTTTTTTTATTTGGCCCTCTGCAGTGTTTTTAAATCATGGATATATATTTGATTTTTTATTAAAGGAGGGATGCCTGAGTGGCTCAATTAGTTTGGTGTCCAACTCTTGGTTTTGGCTCAGGTCATGATCTCCCCATCGTGAGACCGAGCCCCAGGTTGGGCTCCATGCTCAGTGCAGAGTCAGCTTCAGATTCTCACTCCCTCTGCCCCTCCCCCTGCTCTTTCTCTTTCTCTCTCACAAATAAATAAAATCTTTAAAAAAAAAGCAAATCAGAGATAAATGCTTAAACCTTCTATTTGTTATGTTCAATACATTATTTTTTTAAAATCCTGGGTTTTTAAAATTATTTCATTTTAAACTGTTTGCTGATGTTATGTATTAAAATAAAAGCCAGAATTTTGTCCATAGGATTTCATCACACGTCTCACATGCTTGCAACTCCCAGCTGAAGGATATTACAGCTGCATGCTCACTCTCTCTCTTCATCTGGTGATAGCAAATGTAGAAAATGTTATTTTTACATAAAGATGGGAAAAAGCTACATGCACTGGGACAGTGATTGTCGATTCTTAACATATGTGAGGATCGACTGAGAACTTGCTAAGGCAAAAAATGCAGGATTTAGAGGCTCAGCCTCAGAGATTGTTTCAGGCGTAGGATGCATTTTTAGAAAGTCCCAAAAGGACTCAGATGCAGGTGTCCCATGGACCACACTAACCACCACGTGATTTGAGGAACACCGTGCTAAAGGATCAGTGGGGAAAACAGTTGCAATCACATGGCCTGGATTGACCATTTTCTCACCCGCCCCAGCATTCACTCATCTGTGCAAGCAGCAAATGTTTATTGTGCACATACAGGTTGCTCATCACTGAATACACAGAGCTGATTAAGACAGCAGTCTGGCCCTTAGAGACATAACAGCACAGCTGGGAAGAAAATCCACTAACAGAATTTTTCTTAAGACTCTTTTCTTCTCCAACTTTACTGAGGTATAATTGACAAATAACACCATGAGATATTTGAGGTATATACTGCGATGATTTGACATATGTATACACTGTGAAAGGATTTCTCCCATCCAGTTAATTAAAACACCCGCCACCTCACATATTTATATTTTGGGGAGTGGGGGAGAGAACATTTTATATCTATTCTCTTAGCAAATTTCAATTATACAAAACAGCGTTGTCAAGTCTAGTCACCATCCTCAGACCTTCGATATCTTATAGCTGAAGGTCTGTACCACTTTACCAACCCCTCCCTAGTTTGCCCACACCCAAGCACCTGGCAACTACTTTTCTAATCTATAAAATTCTAAAAGCTTTTCTATGTTTCTAAAACTCTGCTATTCAGAGCAGAACACCTCAAAGACGACACTTGAGAAGTATTTCTTCTATCACTAGGGAGACTGACATTGAGGTAGACCCATGGAAAAAGACTGGACCTAGTTTCTGCTAGTAGAAAGGATCCTTCCTCTTGAACTATATCCTTTATTTATCCTAAACACACACACACAGACACACACACTCACACTTTTTCTAAGGTTGGTTCTCTTTATATAACTTCTGTGTAAAAGCATTTTGCCTGGGACTCAGATAGAGTCTAAACACAGTCAATGGGCAAGCATTCAAATAAAGAGAATCCAATCAGACAAGATTTGCTGCAACCCTACCAAGATGACCTGTGATAGTGAGTGCTACTTTGCATCCTAGCAGTCTTTATATCCTATGTATGGACTGAGCCGGCTGGAAATGTTACCACCTTAAGCAGGCATCCAGATGTGCTTGCATCATGCTGACAGACAAACAGATATGTTGGCATTATGCAGCAACAGGCTTGCTTTCTTCACAAGCAGAAACCAAGGGTATATTTGGTTCCAGACAGAAGCAAATATGTTTATGCTCCTAGTTACACTTTAAAATTAATTTTCCTTCTAATTCTTCCAACCTAAGTTTCACATTTAGGGATTTATTCATCCCCCGCTCTCCATAAATCAGATGCATGGAGCAATAAACAAAGTTCAGATGATGAAGCATCATTGCTTTAATTAAAACCACCTTTCTCAGTACACGTCAAGGCTGTCCTGGTGGAACTGACAGTTTTTAAAATGTACTTCCCCAATTTAAGAAAGAGCCCTCTTGACTACAAGAAGATTCCTACTGGTTCTTTACAACGTATTAATTTTTTTCAGGCACTAAACATTTTATTGAGTGTCGACTATGCCCAACACTTTGCTCATTTCACTATTCCCATTATCTCACTTGTACTATGAGAGATTTAAAATGTCAACAACCTTACATTGTTACAGGTAACTGTTAAAAATGGTGAAAACTGATAAATGTAAAGCTAATGTGGTATGATCTTTTCATACTGTGCTTTGTGATAGCAGAACCTGTCAAACCAAAACTTCTAGGTTCAACTGCCGTCCCCCAGGTCACAGCATAATTTTCTGAAATAATACCTCATGCATGGACAGTATTGGTGTCATCATGATTCTCCAACACTAATATTATAATGAGGTTTGTTTTTCAGATTCCAGACAATTCTACTAAGGCACACTTTTATAACCGTTTCATATTGTTGTTCAGATCTCTTGCACATATTCTGGCAAATAAGGATGCAATTTCATCTTTAAAATCAGTTACAAGGTGGGAGGGAGTCTCTTGAGTATGAAAATATTATCATTTAAGAGGTAATTTTTTCAAAGGAAGGATGAGACTGATGAATCATCACATCAAATTAAGTGAAGTATCTAATCAACCAGACCTCATGAGCAAAGTGGATCCTAAAAGTGGTTAATGCGTTGGTCTAGTGAGAAATGATGACTCTTTCTGGGAATGATATGGAAGAGTAGTAGCAAAAATAACTTTCAAAGTATTTGTCCCTCCAACTCTGTTTGAGGCATCTGCTTAAGGAATCAGATCAGAGGGGGGGAAATCATTTCCCTTGAAGATACTTGAAAACCACCATTTCCTAAATTAATCTCTCTGCAGTAGTAATCCCAAAAAATATTCAGTAATTTCAAAAAGTTCCCTGACCAAGAATAATTGAGGAGTCTATACTGTAGTCCCCTCTTACAAATCCCAGTGAACCTCGAATCACCAGGGTTTAGAAGTCCTAATGTAGACAGCTTTTGAATTTTTCCTAAACTACAGTTCCCCAGTTAGCATGCTAAGTTATGGAGGGAGGATGGTTAAAACCTTGGAAAAGTGTTCTGTTCTCCATCCAGATGCTCTGAACATCTGGATAATGGGTTGAATTATTTGGATGATCTTTAATCCTTGTACAAATAAGTCAGGGCAATGGTAGAAATAAACAGACCAATAAATGCTATTGTTGGTAAAACATTCTATACATCATTCTTTGGTAAAAATATTACTGGTTTTTATAAAATTCCTTTAAAAGGAACACAAAATCTTGTTTTCAAATACGAGTATTTCCTATTACTTTTCGTGCACTTCCCCAGATTTTATCCTTTCCTGGCTCTATCACTCTTCTTCTGGGGAACTCTCAGGAAGAGAAAGTTGACAGCCTGGAGAAGGCAGCTGTGTAAATCCTACTAAAACAAAATGGGAGTAAAACCTCCCAAGAAGCAATTCATCTTTGCTAGAGAAGTTCCATGTTCAATGGAAGGGGACCAGAATAATTGATGTGGAAGCCCAAAGGACTTTTGGACTGCTTAACATTCTTCATAAATGTGCTGAGGAAGATTCTCTAGAGTGTGTAAGCTTTCAAACCCGAATATAGTTTTTAAGATCAAGTAAGAAAGACCATACCTTTCAGCCAAAAAAATGAAAAAATAAAAATTTTATAAATTTTCAAGCTAAAATCAGTGTTGTCACCCAGCCTACAAATCAAATTCACTCAGTGAAAGCCCCACACTTCCTGCCAGACTGTTCATTCTAGGACCTTAACAAAAGGATACCTGTATGGGAATATTCATGAACTCGGAGACTAGAAAAATCTGTTCTAAGCTCAGAGCTGGGTCCAAGTCACAATGTCTCTAGGCAGTCACTATAACTCCTGAGGCCTTGATGTCCTGGTCTGTGAGAAGGGTGATAGGGACTTGCCATTAAATGATTATGCATTTATTATACAGTAAAAGTGTTCTTAACTGTCTTGCTTGTAGTAGGCATGTGAGTATAAGTTGATACTCTCTATTAGCTGGAGAAAAAAGTGTGGATGGATTCCTACCATAAGCCATAGTATACCAAGAACATTTGAGTATGCCAGCCTCATGCTTAACTCTATACTGAATTTTGCTTGTTTGAAAACCTTATTATCCCAATTGTGATTATGACTATAATTATAGCCTTTAATTTTCACTTTGTCCCGGAGAGTGGAAAAAGAGAGTTGTTTCTCAAAATTTAAGTTAAATGCTTAGATAAATCTCTATAGTAAAATCAAGTGAGGTTCTAAAAACTTGGTGTAAAACATAAAACTCAGAAGAATACTACACTCCAATGTCATCCCAGGGCCTTCAAGTTCCATTTGAAATGGTTTGACTCATAAGATGTTGTAAAAGTCATGCGGAGTATTTCCATGTACCCTGCACCCAATTCCTCAATGATAATAACACACATAATTGTAGTCAACCATCAAGACCAGGGAATTGATGTTGGCACAATATTAACTCTAGACCCACTTTATAATCCAAACTGTAAATAATAAAGGATGTATTGTGGGTACGGTAAATGCAATAAAGATGAAATGGAACTCCAACCAACAAATCCATGTCCATGTAATAAAAAAAGTACCCATATGTCAAAAAAAAATAGGACTAGAAGTTTTAAAGTAAGCGATAAGTAGCTTTTATGTTGGAAACAAGAAGTATTATATCTATTTATTTGGCACAAGCAGGGAGAAATTTTAGAGTAGTCCACCTAATTTGTGACATATTTAAGGAAGATAACAAACAACAAGAGATTAACGGAGACTGAACACTGGAAAGTGAAATTATGGATGATAAAAAAAAACTTACTTTCCATGACAGAAACAAATGAATCTAAGGATGAGGGAGATGGAGGAAGATAAGGGATATCAGATCAATATTACAGTCAATAGTTATTAATACAGTGAATAAAGATACATTAGAAGTAATTTTTATGTTGAACAATCGGAGTTAATGTTATCATTTTTAATGTATTGGACCATACTATAAAAATCAAGTTACTTCTGCTAGACAATGCACAATTCTGTATTTTATTATATCAATATGTACCTATATGTATATCTTAAGGTTATGTGTGTATGTACATGTATAATTTTTAAAATCTGCCCTTTTTGAGCTACAATTTTCAGTCCCACCCTTTTATATCAAATAAGGGTCCTACTGTTCCATAGTATTATAATGCAGACTTTTCTACTGGGAAATGGAGGAGAAAGAAGAGAAAATTAGACTGCATTATCTCAGAGCTCTCCAGAAGGAACTGTGCTTATCACCTGGGTCAGGAAAAACAAAATCATTCACTTTGAATTTACACATGTCAATTAATGGTAACCTAGACAGATTCCTCCTATAGAACTCAGTGGGATGTCCTTAGTCAGAAAAGACTATTTGAAAGAGAAAAAAAGGATTAGTTTGGGGAGGTTGGGATTTGACTGTGAATAGGGTGATATATCAAAGAACAAGAGCATCTACTCTTAGAAAAACAAGATGGTTCCCATAGGTCTCATCCATGAAAAAGATAGAAGCTCAAGAGGGAAGAGTGTGGCAAGCATCCCTGACATTGTCCCCGATAATCTGACTATCTTGACATAAAGAACTCTTTGCTGCTTTTTACTGAAAATATTTCTTTGGAAATCGGCTATTATTTTCCCACTTAAAATTCTCTAAAGTTCCTCTTGAAATCCTAACCCATCTAAGCTGCGCTAAAAAACAAAAAGATTTAAAAAAAAGTTTTTTAAGGATAATGTTATAGGTAGAGGTCCTGACCTCCAGTACCAGTGCATGTGACCTCCTTACTTGAAAATACGGTGGTTGCAGATGTAATCATGTTAAAATGAGGTCATTACGGTGGGCCCTAATTCAACAGGATAGGTGTCCTGCGAAGAAGAGAATGCCATGTGAAGAGAGAAACACACAGAAAGCTGGCTATGTGAAGACAGAGGTAGAGACTGGAGTGAGGTTGCCACAAGCCAAGAAATGCCTGGGGGTGCCAGAAGCTAGAGGAGACAGAAAAGATCTTTTCCTGAAGGCTGTGGATGGAGCATGGCCCTGCCAAAAGCTTGAGTCTGGACTTCTAGACTCCAGAGACAATAAATTTCTGTTGTTTTAAGCCACCCAGTTTGTGGCACTTAATATTAAGATAGCTCTAGGAAACTAATTCAGGTAGTCGGGCACAATTGCCATAACTGGCATCAGAGTTGATAATTCTGGGGAAAAACAAGAAGCTTCCTTCAGGACCTTTACTCAGTATTCTTTGGAAAATCATACTTCTTGCTTGATTAAAGAAAACTTTTCTCTCATGTGAGGTAAGACAATGGATTCTTCACAGGTAGTCCTAGATAGGGTAACCATACAATCCCATTTGCCATAGATATTTTTGGTTTATGTCACAATCCAATGTGATTATTAATGGTGCCACCTTTCACTTTCAACAGTATCCCAAATTGAATAATAAAATTTTTGATCTTCTATTTGTAAGTCTAACATACTAACATTCTAGTAATCTGGTTATCTAATAATCAGAGTTAACATCAGAGTCCAAGTTTTGTTATCTTCCTTCTACTTCAAAGGAGGAAAAAGTAGAATGGTGACAAAGGAAAATTGAAAATATTGATATTATTGACATTTTTTTTAAATTCCACAAAATGTTTGGGGTCCGTGTATCTTCAACAAGTCTCCAACATATTCTCTTTCTCAATCCTTCATCTTGTACAAAATGTATGAATATGTGGAATAGTGACCTTGAAACCATGCATGAACTTCCATTATGCACTGAACGCATACATATACAGACACATAAATGTATACGCTTAGAGGCAATCACTAGTTTCTCTTTTAGGAAAGTGAGCATACCGAACATGAAAAGAGGACATAGAACACATACATAGGACTTAAAGACTATGAATAGGGCAGCCCAGGTGGCCCAGCAGTTTAGCGCTGCCTTCAGCCCAGGGTGCGATCCTGGAGACCCTGGATCGAGTCCCACATCAGGCTCCCTGCATGGAGCCTGCTTCTCCCTCTGCCTGTGTCTCTGCCTCTCTCTCACTCTCTGTGTCTGTCATGAATAAATAAATAAAATCTTAAAAAAAAGACTATAAATATACAAAGTGCACACTGAGATAACCACAAAACAGGCACACTGCCAGTTTCCAGAGGCCATCTGACGTGTCCCTCTCCAATCGAAATCGACCCCTCTCCTTGGAGGTAATCGAAATCCTAACTTTTATAACAATTATTTCCTGGATTTTATTTATGGTTTTATGACCTCTGTACGCTTTGCATCTCTAGGAATATAATTTAGTTTTAGTTTTACCTTTACCTCAAAATCTCAATATAGGGAACATCTTACTTTTTTTGCTCAATGCTGTGTCTATGGGATACCTGAATGTTCGTGCATGTAGTTATAGTTCACATATTTTCATAACTTGATAGATTAATCTATCCAATGACTAGAGCTCACTTTGTTCATTGTACTAATAAAGAACATTCTATTACTGGTAGGGACCTCTCTTCCTATTCATAGGTGTTAAGAGCAGTCTGCTGCTATTAACATTCTTACACATATAGCCTTGTGTTCATTTGCAGGAGTTTTTGGAGAGTGAAATTAGTCATAGGGTACGCATATTTTCAACTTTATTAAATAATGTCAATGGTGGTACTAATTAACACTTCCACCAGCAGTGTATGAGAGTTACTCTTGTTCCAAGTGTCACCAACACTTGGTATTAAACTTTTTAGTATTTGCAAATGAGATAGTTGTTTAGTGCCTTGTTTTATAGGCAAAGACAATGCCAATTCCATTTCTTTTAAAGAACTCATTGCCATGCCAATAGCTTTCATAATGCTGCACATTCCATCACCATCATATCCCACCTCAACTCAGGAAAATTCTGATCTTAACTCTATTTAAACCCCTTCAGTTACTGTTGCCATACAATTTTTCTCTTTCCTTTTCTCTCTACCTATCTCTCAATTTTCATGATCTGCAAAGTGTTTCTGAATTATTTTTGTTGGCTCCAGCTATGCATTTCCTTATGATATGAATTCCTTATGAAATTCTTTCCAGAATTGCCCCTCCACTCACCCAGATGCACTATGCTCCAGGTCCTTGCATCCTTTCTAGGCCCACCCAACAGGCTGAAGCAGCAGAAATTCCAGAACCACCACTTGCTAAGGGAAGAAATGACTCCACAGAAATCAAGGCTCAAAGCAGGTAAATGAGTTATGTAAGAGTCATAGAGCTTCAGAACCCAAATAAGATTCCAGATCTCCTAGTTGCCAAGCCTGTGTTCTTTCTGCTATGTGACATTGGTGAAAATAATTGAAATCTGTAGATTGGTGCCACCTATGTCCCACCGAATTTCAGACCAATGCTAAAATTATCAGAGCAAGGATGTGTTTCGAGAATTGAAGGGAGATTTTAAATATCACAAGACATCAAGGTCACTTGCTTCCATCATAAGAGTGAACACTGACAGTGGCATTCTCACAGAAGCATTCATCTCAAGCTGCTGCCCTATGTGAGGGCACCGTGTGCCCTTCCTCACTGAGACTTCATTTCAAAGGTTCTAGTTGGCATGTCCATGCACATGTTTAAACTTCCAACTAAAATTTTATTATTTTTTCTTTATTGACTAATGTAACAGTTGCCATTTTTTATGCCACAAAAATATTCTTTTATTAGACCACAAAATCAAGAAGAAAGAAGAAAAGTAATCATCAGGAAAGAAGTTCCTTAAGTAATGAACTTACAATTAGCACTGTTTCAATTACAAACAAAACAACCAAGTAAAAAGGAAACCATTAAAAGAAAGAAAAGAAACAGAAACCAAAGCCTGGAAATAGAAATAGCACTAGTTTTGGGCACCTGGGTAGCTCAATCAGTTAAGCATCCCACTCTTGATTTCAGCTCATGTCAGGATCTCAGGGTCCTGGGATCAAGCCCTAGGTTAGGCTCCCTAGGAGTCTGCTTCTCCCTCTGTCCTTCCCCTTTCCCATAAAAAACAGCCTGTGGGCTGAGGTAAGTCCTTTGATGTCTCTGGGTCTCCTGTCTCCATCAGCTAAATGGAGAGGGTGGCTGTATAGCCTAATGCACAGAGTTTTTGTGAGAATCCAGAGATCATGTGTGCAGAAGAGTTCAGTAAAAATGCAAAACCATGCATGAGTATGATGGTGGACAGATGGAGGGATGTGGATTATATTTTTGTGTGTTTGCAAAAGGATCCAACTCCTGAGTCTTAGATTCCCTGAAAGATTCCATGTGAAACATGAAAGGTCCTCTCCCTGTTCTGATGATGAAGAAAGCACTGCCTTCTATTACTGTTAGAATTCCAAGGCTTTTCTTACTATGGAAAAAATCATTGTAGACTGCATTTGAGTAGCTTTATACTGTTGTATTTCTGCACCAAATAACTCTCAGGCTTTTATTAACTGTTCTACTGAGTCCTATTTATCAGAGAGGCAGGTGTATTACCTGATAATACAATAAGCTCTGGTGGATGTATGAGTTGTTTTATTTTTTTATACCCATAATCAGTTCCCAGAGCATAATAAAACAAATGGCTTATTTCTCTCCCCCCAACCCCCGTTAGTTAGTTCCTAGTCATGAAGCTATAAATTACCAACCTTCAGAAATAACTGTTGCCATTTAATAAGAAATATAAAATACACTCTCATCTAACTAGGGACATGATAGATAAAAACAAACAAAGTATTCTTTAAATTTGGTGACATGATGAAAGATGGGCACAAGCATGCATGTGTTTTAAAGCTAGCATGGGCATGACCCAGGAAAATAGTTAAAAGGACCTCATTTAGATGTCATAAAGTGGATATTACACATCATTTTTCTAAAACGCGGTTGCAGGCATCTTATCTTACCTTCTCCTGAGCTTTGCAATTCCCTAAATTGTCAAAGCCAAGAAAAGAAGTACCTTATCATCTGGATATAGAGGCATAAAAGCAGAAATGAGGGCAAACATGTGCCATGTTGAGGATGCAGAGTCCTTGCAGAGCTGCAGATGCAGCCAGACCTCCACCTCTACGTGGGCTGCCCTCCTGCACTCCTCCTGCTGCCTACACTCCACTCCTCTCCCCGCTCTTCTCTCAGGGCCCTCACACTTTTCACAGGCTGAACTTGCCTTGTTCCCTGCACAACTTCTAGGCATCACAGCCTCTGGTTGTGAATATTCAATATTAAAAATTAAAAATCATTTTAATACATCTTATTTGACAAATACCACTCACGGTTGAGTCTCTGGTTAAATGCAGAAGTCCAAAATTCTTCCCTAAATCCTTAAGTGTCTTACTTTAAAGAGGCAAATGTGGTCGGCATAACTGACATCTTATGGGAAGTAAAAACTCTCTATTAAGCAAGCAAACAAAGCTAGACATAAGAGAACACATAGTGTATATTCTATTTATGTGAAATTCTAGAACAGGAAAGATTCAGTTTTGGTGACAGAAAGCAGATTAGTGATTGCCTAGGGGCTAGGAGTCAGGAATGAGGGAATTGGTTGTTAAGGGGCATGGACAAATGTTCAGAGTAATGGAAATGTTCTATACCCTTGATTGTGGTAGCTCTGACATAGGTGCGCACATTTGTCAAAACTCATCAAACTGTTCATTTAAAAATAGTGCATGCTCTTATATGTAAATTATACCTCAAGAAATAAAAAAAAAGACAGAAATGCCCAATGTCAACTCCACCTTAGATCTACTGAATCAGAATCTGCATTTTAACTAAACACCTAGGTGATCTGAATACTCACTGAAGTTTGGGCATCAGAGGACTAGAGAACCAGTGTTCACTTTGGGAGCACCCTAGAATCACCTGGGAAGCTTTGAGTATTACTGATGCCTACTTCCCACCCCCAGAGATTGTGATAGATTTAGCAGAGGGTATAGTCTCACTGTTGAGATTTTCAGAAGCTAACCAGATGAATCCCAAATGTAGCAAAGTGTGAGAGCCACTAACATAGGGCAGTGGTTCTCGTGGGGTCTCCAGACTAGCAACAGGTGTAACATCCCTTGGGAACCTGTTGAAAATTAAAATCACAGGCTTCACCCTATCCATACCTACTGGATAAGAACTTTGGGGGTGAAGCCCAGAAATCTTTTTCCAAAAACCCCTCAGTTCCAACACACACCGAAGTTCAAGAATTCATTGATCTAGACCTAGGGAGATGTTTCTAGAAAACAAACTCCTTGCTCTCCAATTCCTCTCCAAGAATCTGACTCAGCGTCTCCTAGGGTGTCTCTGAAAACTGCCTGCATTTGAAAATCACTGTTGTGGGTCTCATAGAAGAGGCAGATTGCTAAAGATTTTAGAATATGACAGCCCTATTATCACCGTGCCTAGATTCTCTCCTAATCACCAGCCCAGTGCTTGTTGGAAGAGAGAGGAGATAGATAAATGGGCAAAATATTATTTTGATATATTAACCAAGCCTTCTTTAAAATCTCTACTTCCAAGTATACCTGGCTCCCTTCCCCCAATTGAGGCACTCTGAATTAATACTCCAGGAGCTAGACAATACCACAAAGGTGGGGGAAGGAAAGGAGAGTTGGCTTCTTAGAATTTCAAAAGCAAAGTCCTTAACTGTAAATAAAAAGAATTCAGAGCACAAATATTAGATTTCCGAATCAGAGACATGATGAATCAGAGAAGAGCTTAGAATCCCAAACACTTAAAGAAAGATTCTCCCAGGAAGGAACAAATAGAGGCAAAAATAAAACAATGGGTGCTTACCAATTACAGGTCCCCAAGAAAGGGAGTTTTATGATCTGTCTTAATCACCATCCCTAAGCAGAGCTAGATGCCTGATAGAAACCCACATAGGTTTGGAAAATCCATAAAAGAGAGGGTATGTGCTCCTTTCTCTGTGTTGGCTTGAGGGAGATAGCCAAGACACCAGAGCAAGGTAACTATGTGCTGGGTCTGGGCAGTTGTGACTTATAGACTTTCACTGAGTTTCAAAAACCCAGGATGATGAGAGACAGCAGGTCTCATTCAAGGACAGTTGCCAGACGTGAGAGATCTTAAGAGTATGGAAAAAGCAGTAGCAACAACCTATGTGAACTGAGAAACTCAGGACCAAATAGGATAATGGACATCTCAGAAAATTCCAGTATGTGAAAATGCCAACAAGGACCCAGTGATCTCCTCTAGACATCAGATGCAAGGACATCTCCAAGTTGATTGACATCTCTGCCACCTGGTGGAACAGGAGCTTATAATATAAACAGTAGCACTACAGAAAAATTCAGAAAATTCTAGAAAACTTCCTCTGAGTTGAGCAACCAAGATTGGTTCCTTTTATATAATGAATGACCCTGACTTTATAGACAGTTGTTTTGTGGGGCTGTGAATAGATGATAATGTGCAAAAAGCCAGTAACAAGAAAATTTTGGAAAATAAAATCAAGGAAATGAAGGAAGAGATATCTCCAGGTGGTGGGAAATTGTCAAATGGGGACAAGTTAACTAGTGAATACTGAAAGGATTTTGTGAACTCTAATGCAAAATAGAAATATTGACTAGTATTCCAGGTCGAGGGATTACATACTAATCCAAGTAAGAAAAGTTCTAGGAACTAGCAAGTACACCAGCCCAGAAGAGGGGACTGAAATGCTATTCTTCAGAGCAAAGTTTAAAATGAAATGGTTGCAATATTGAGCAGATTTAAACATGTAATTAATACATGTTGAGCTCCTGAAAGTACTCAGCATATTTATGGCTTTTGTCACCTGGAAGACCCTTACGTGTTATATTTTGCAAATCCAATTGAATTCTACCCAAGTGTATAGAGTAGTGACCAGTGATTCTCATGCCACTTGCCAAAAGGTATATTGTGTCTCTTCTATTGGCTTATATACTCTTAAAGAATAGTGATGTCTTCAATTTCTCTTCTTGCTGTTCTTGCTGCATTGTTTCATTCTTAAATACTGGGATATGGTGCTTAGGTTTTTTTTACTTGGTTAAACAGGCAGTGCTGAAATTTTTTTAAAGATTTTATTTATTTATTTATTTATTTATTTATTTATTTATTTATTTATTTATTTATTTATTTATTTATTTTTTATTTATTTATTTATAAGAGACACACAGAAAGAGGCAGAGACATAGGCAGAGGGATAAGTAGGCTCCTTGTGGGGATCCCGATGCAGGACTCAATCCGATCCCAGGATCCCAGGATCATGCCCTGAGCCAAAGACCAATGCTCAACCACAGAGCCACCCAGGTGCCCCTGGAAGTGTTGAAATTTAATAAATACAGAATATTATCTTTCCTGCTAGTAACAGGCATTAAGTTCCTATTCTGGGTCAAGCACTGGGCAAGTTATTTAAGCACAGCCAGCTTTATGAGTATATATTCTTTAATAGGCTCTAAAGCTTCTAGGAGCTTCATATGTTACAGATTCCCCATGTTTGTTCAGTGCATAACCAGTCGTCCAAGGTAGAATCCTGAGAGTTGTCTTTTCCTTCTCCTTCTACCTTACCTTCCACATAACATTCATCATCAAATCCCATCGATTCTGTTTCCTAAATATCTCTGCTTCGCATCACTGCCATTTAAGTCTTTGCCATTTCTTGTGTGGACATTTGCAGTGGCCTTCTAGCCAATGAGGCTTTCACTGGCTGCCGCTCCATCAGAGTGGTCTTTCAAATGCTTTTCTAGGCATGTCATTCCATCACTTAAAACATTTCCATCATTCACATGTCTGCTGCAAAATACAATCCAAACTGCTTAACCTGCTAGTCAAGGTCCTTCATGTTCCATAAGCTCAGTGAAAACAAGAGGTCACGACCACCTTATTTACCGACACAGTGCCTAACACATGGTGTTCAATTAATATCTGATAGTGTTGTTATTCCTGCACCTGCCCCAGCCTACTTTCCAGTTTCCCTCCTGCCCTCATTTAAATCTGTTAGTTTGCATTCCAACCACACAGAAGTCCTTGCTATCCCCAAAAAGGCCACACTTCAGCATTTGCACACATTTAGTTCGTTCTGCCTACAATGCTCAACCCTCTAGGAGAAAGCTTGAATTCTGTGAGTTGATCGGAAGACAGAATTGTTATCACCTGGCTTCCACGGAGGGTTGGTTTTGCTCTAATACAGTCAGGAAAAATCGATGACTTCCTTCACCTGTTGCCATAGGATGGCTTCTAGATACTTGGCCTTATAGCTTGCTCTTCAGTTAGATCCCTGTGTGTCTCTCCTCAGCCATCTCAGCAGACCATGTCCCACCAGGGTGGCAAAGAGCACTAGAATCCACCCCCTTTAGGGTAGGAAGACACTCTCTCACATTTGGGTGTGGGCTACGCAACGGTGAGTAGACAGTTTAATTCCCAGGACAAGAGAAAGCAACTGTGCGCAAAGCCCAGTCAGAATCACCCACAAAAAGTAGGGGACAGAGGGTGAGGTTAGAAAAGCAGCTCTTTAGTACTTCACGTAGGGAATTTCAGTAAAAATGTAAGCCACTTTTGGTAATCAAGGTCTTCATGTATAATAAAAATGATAGTGTAATTATAAAAAGTATCATAAGGAAACACATATTCACTCTTCCTCATCTATGTGTGTGTGTATTTTACAGCAATGTACTTCCTAGTTGTTTTCCAAATAAACAGGTGTAATCATCAGGATATGATACTAACATTTACTGAGCACTTACTGTGTACCAGAAGCTTCTCTAAAGACTTTTCATATATCAAATTACTTAGTCCTCTGAACAGTTTTTAAAATTACCTACAACTGTTATATTCATTTAGCAGAACAGTTAAGAAATTTGCCCAAGATCACACAGCTAATAAATGGCAGAGTCAGAATTTGAACTCAGGTCCATCTGGCTCCAGGACCCAAAACAACATGTTATAGACCACAGATACAGAAGAGGCTATTCCAATGTTTTGTCATCTTAGTCACATTATCCTAACAGCAACTTGAAACCCGTTTACATCGCTCAAGTATCTGGCATGACCTCACTATTATGAATTTCTAATGCATTTACCCATATAACAATCAGGATTTAATAAAAATGATTTCCGTTCAGTGTAATATGACATATTGCTACCCATGACATGTCACCAATACAGCATTTTCTTAAATGAATGCTTTTGGGCCAATAGTAAATAGTAGTAGTGATAAAAAAAATATTTTACTTGTGTCTATATTTGAGGAAGACATTAAAATATTTAAAAACTGACAGGCATGGGCAGTGACCAGACAAAACAAATGCCTATAGTCATCCAAAATGATCATTCTAGAACATGCCAGCCAGATGTCGTTTTGAAAGGTTGTATCAACACTCAGCCTTCATGTGCATGTCATTGAAATCCAGCCATATAATCAACACACTGTTCTTTGAGCCCTTTTGAAGGTAAACATAACTTTTTGTTGAGTTTGGCCATAAAGGGAGATGTTTCGGGATTATTGAAAGTTTCTGCAAATAGATGGATAAATGAGCAGAATCATCTGAGCCTAAAATGTAAACACAAAAAAAATACGTGCCCGTTATCTGCCCAAGCCCTAACAAGCACCCTTGAACTAGTCAGCTTATCTGGGAAACAATTTCTTTAACAAATTTTTCTTAAAAATGTAAAAAATTAAAAAAAAAACAATAAATGCAGTCACTTCTTTTTGGTTATACCAAAATCATGAAAGATAAAGCACCGAGTTGCAAAAGTTCTGACATGTGTTATTCTCTCCATCCCTCAGCCCCCACCCCCACCCCACCCTATGTGCATCTTTGTCCCAGCCTCACTGGCCTCAACATACCTTCATATGCAATTTTTCATTCATTCATTCAGTTGCCTACTTGCCAACACTTCCTTTTCCAAATTCACTTATCAAAAATTCTGTCCATTTTTTGAGATTCTTTCTAAATCTGGGCTTTTCCAAGAAGATCCTCATGATTAGATGTCAGAAATCCTCTCTCCCTCATCTGAGCCTTGTTTCCCTTTTAGTTACTCATTTCACATTACCTTATAATTATCTGAAAACTGAATGAGAACTAACTCCAGGCAGAATGTAGGCACCAAGACCTCGAACAACATATTATCTATGCCTTCTTGGCACACAGAAAGGCCTTACCCATTATATTTTAAAAGACTGAATGAATTCTACTGATGTAAATAGAACAGTGACTATCGATTCTTGTGCAATTTGCAAGACGGTGTGTTCTATCTCAACTACATCATGCAATCTCCCAGAATAGTGACCATGTCTTCAATTTCTCTTCTAGCCCTCACTCCCCACACAGAAACAAGTGCCTAGTTTATTTAGGACTCTATATAAAAGAAGTGAATTACAGCATTAAACTGGCCTTGAACAATAAACAAGAAATCTGTTTCACGACTTTGTCACAAGGGAAAAAAATGCCTTTGGAGATTATGGGTGAGGAGAAACATTGAAAAACGAACACATTCCTCTGTGATGTTTTCAGTTTCAGACATCACATCTCTACAATGTCGACCATTGCAGGAAGTGGCATTGGTGATTTTTTTGAAAACTCTAAAAGTTTCCCACTATCCACCATTAAAGTAAAAAGTGCTGCGCGATTTCAGTTTCTTAGGAGCCTGAGTGAAAACAACAAAGTGGGAAACAATCAAAAAATGTAAAATTGGAATACATGCATGGATTCAACATAACTGCAAAGAAGTTTACAAAAAGGATCAGTTCAGGGTAGTTGAAAGCCAACCAAAAAACCAGTGTTAGAACTAATAATACCTCTTACAATTCTGAAACTTTCATTGATTCTAAATCTGAAAAATTTACTTAGAATAGTACTATAAAAACAGTAATATATTAGCTGGTTTTACCTTTCCAGCATTCTTCAGGAAAACAGAGGATGTGAGCCAAAGAATAAAATACCAATTAAAAAGATTAACCAAGTAAGTTGAGGAAAGGAACCCTCGGCCAGGACTCATAGGGTCTGTGTTCACATCCTGCTGTTTTCACTCAGTCATATACCTGTGAACAAAGCAGTTAACCTCACCGAGTCTGTCTCTTCATCCCTAAAACAGGAATATAAACAACATTCTACCTTCCTGTCTGCTTTTATGATCAAAATAATTTTTGAGAAATCACACTCCAACTATAAAATCTCACAGAAATGTAAAACATTAGAATTAAAAACTCATAAAAGCAAATAATGAGGACTGCAGCCAAATTATCTAAACCAGAGAAAATGTCCCATTTGTTCTGACAAAGCACTTTCTTCTTTTGAATGTATATGGAAAGCCTTAAATGGTATTAAAAATTAAATCACATTTGGGTGGACAATAAATTACATAATTTAATGAAATGAAATGTAGTTGAAACCAGAGCTTCTCTGGAAAATCGTGAACATAGGTGGGTATGTTTAGACATAGAGATGACAGTTTAGAGAGAGAAGCCAAGAGTGGGTGGGGGTACCCTTGGACTCTTTTTATGTCTTGGTAATTAAATAACACTCAAGTCCCATTTCTCCCATGAAGGCTCTCCAGCTGCCTCTGGTAGCACCACACTGATCTTCCCCTTTGCAGGAACTGACTCTCTCATTAATATACTCTTCCTTGCTATTGCTCAATTGTACCTCCCTGAAATAACACTACCATCCATTCAAGCCAGCCCAGGCCATGGTTTGTCCTTCTACACGAAGCACCTGACAGACGGCTTGGAACAGAGTCCATGCTCAGTAGATGCTTGCTGATTAATATATCATTTTATAAAGAGCAGTATCTATTCCCTTAACAACCTGACCCTCTATCTCCACAGAGAAGCGATCAAGAGTTTTAAAAAGGCTTGATTTGTGGAAGGATCAAACAAAGAAAACACCTGACTGCATAATCTGCTTCCCCCACATTACCTTTCCTGTGAAAGTCTTTAACAATCAATCAGAAATTAATCCATCCTCCATCCTCAGAGCACAATATACCCCGGAGACCCAGAAAAAGAGTGGGCTGGTGGCCTGAGAGCCAGGTCCCCACCTCTGTCACCACTGGAAAATGGGAGAAGCTCACCTCTTCCAGAACCCAGAGCTTCACCTATAAAATAAGCCAGTTGGAGCTTATGGTTTCCTGGAACTCCTTGCCTTTCAAAACTCAATAAAAGGTGGAGCATTGAAAGAAATTGCTTACTGGACCCTGCCTGGTGATTCAGTAAATACACTTTCATCATGAGACAACTGATTAAGTAGTAAACGGTGGCAAACTATTGTAGAAAACCAAAAAGAAATTTTGCTTCCAACTGCGGCTATTTTTTTCTTTCCAAGAACATGACTGTGGTTGGGAATCAGGCAGTCAGAGAAGCACAGGTGACTGCAAAGTTCTCTCATTACAGAAGGAGAAAACAGAGCCCTGGATCCTTGCAAATTGTACTCACATATAAACAGGCTTCTTAAAAAACAAAAATTACATCAAATTGCTCTTCAAAAAGAAATTCACCTTTATGAACAAATACAGCCTGAGGTATTCTCAGAGTTCAGGGAAGGGCAGAACCGAGGTTACATTTGCAAAATCTCCCAGCAATGCATAAATGAGTTAGCTATAAATGAACACTAGATTTGCTTCAACCCTAAGAGCTTCTATAAAGCATAAAAGCTTTTAACTCCCCGTGAATAATACTTTCCCATAAAAATCTGTCTTCCTGAGCACTATTTCTATAATTTCTATATCTATAATTTGGGGCCCTGTTGTTATTTTAAGATACAGTAAAAAGTGGTTTCAAAGAAATAGCTCTTACGAGCACATCTGCATGCCGAGACAGTTAGCTACCATCGTGTTTTCTCAGCAAAATCTCCTATTATCCATTTATCAATCACAGATTCAACTTACTTCCTGCTTGTCACTCCTGACTCCCTTCTGCTGTCCAATTTCCAGCAATTGTTCAACGGCCAGATCTGGGAAACATGCTCTGCTTCCTCCAGGCCACAATGATCTCCCCACTTCTCTGGTTCATCCAGACTTAGGCTGAACCAGATAATTTAGCATTTGACTATAAATGTGGAATTCTATTGCTCTCTAATAATTTTATAAAACTTAAAAGAAGTAGCTTCAACTACATTATGATTTGATACTTTAAAAACGTGACTTCATATATATGAATCCATGTGGAAGGAAAGGAGAGAAAAGGGACAGGAGAGAGGAAATCATCAAATACTTGTTGCTTGACTGATTATATTGAAGAATGTCTGGTAGGACATCTGGTAGTACAAGAGTTATGCCCAAAGAAAGAAATTCTTTTGATAAAATAACAGTGGACCCTGAAGAGATAATAATGTGATAGAGATTTTAAAAGTAAGACCTCCAGAGTCAGAATCCATGAATTTGATTTCTGGCTACCCACCTTCCTAATGGAAGCTTTGTGCTTCCATTTCTTCCATCTTTATAAAGTCAGGAAAATAGCTGTACTTACTTCACAGGGTGTTTTGAAAATTAAATAAGCTGACATGTGGAAAGTACTTGAGTAGCATATGCCTATTACATAGTAAACATTCCCTAATGCTATTAGTATTATAATTTTGGCTTAGATTAATAGCAGTTCTCCTAGTGATATGGGCTTCACTTTCAGTTGTTTTTGTTATAGACAGATCAATTAAAGAATAAGAAACAAAAGGAAGGTAGGTTAGGTTTGTAGCTAAAAAGAAAAATGAGCAAGCCAGTAAGTTTTTAAATTAACACAAGAAATGCTTAAAGAATGAGCTGCAGGCATTAGAAAGAGAACCTTGGAGGGTGTGAGGGAACAAAAAGATTGATAAACAGTGTCCAGGGACTGTGTGAAAGGGAAGAGTTTGAGGAAATCATGATAGTTGACCTAGATTGAGCTAAGAGAAACCAATTATCTCTTTCAAGCCAAACACAGCTATGCTCTACCTCTGTATTGATGAACTGTACCAAAATGCATTATTCAGGACATACGAGGTTATGTTACAGTAACAAACATCCTCCCAAATCTCAATGATTTAAAAAACAAAGGTTCATATCTCTTTCATACTACATGTCTACACTGGTCAGCCTCCCAGGACTGAAGAGGACTCTGCTCATCGTAATTACTCAGGAACTCGGGCTATCAGAAGAAGCTCCAATGCCTTCTGATACCACCACCTCAAACAGTGCTTCGTTGTGTTCCACAGTGCCACCTAAAGCCTGCCATACAGAAGCAGCACGTTATCCTCGCTCACATTGCATTGGCCATTGCAAGTCACATGCTAATTTCAAGGTGTTATATACTCAGGAGGAAAGAAGTAGAAATTTAGATGAGATTTAGAAAAGTCTAGCATTGGTAAAGTACATACATTGTGCAGATTCATCACACTGAATAGCTGAGTGGCAATATAATATCATAATGTAGTATATAATATATAACACAGTATAATATATGATATGCCACTTTTATTGAGCACTAGCATATGCCAGGCACTGATAGCTTGGAGCTCAAGAAATGGTAGCTATATCATGGTCATAGTAGACATCATCATCAGTATTATTCTAATTCTAGGGACGATCCTGCAAAATAATATTATCTCCACACTCTAGAATTGAAAGAAAAAATATCTTGAGACTCAAAGAGATTAAGAAAGTTACTGAAGGGCATATAGACTACATGACATTGATCCCCTATCTATCTCTCTAGTAGAGCATTCATCTCCTCTAGAAATCTTTAGCAAGTCCCTAGCTTAACTTTCCAAAGGTATTTCCCATCCATCCCCTGTTGCAACTCACAATTTGGCCAAACTACTCTCTTATTCTTCACAATGCACTTTACGCTCCTGTTCACATTATTTCCTGCACTTGGAAAGACCTCTCCCTCATTTTCATACATCTAAGTTGTATCAATCCTTCAAAATTTGCTCAAAAAATCACTTCTTCCATGAAACTTTTCCCCATCCCCTCCAACAAATTTTTTTCCTGTCTTCTGAATTCTTTAATTCTTGATCGCTGCCTGTATCAGCATCAGGTTTACATCTGACCTCTCCCATCTCACTGCAAGCTCCATAAAGGCAGGGTTTGCATCTGCATCTTCTGAATGTGTATGAATCTCACTACACAGACAGGTGTGTAGACCATGCTATGGAACCTCATTATCATGAAATTACAACAGATCTGGTTCTGACACTTACCCCACTCTCATGGCCAGTCTGGTATGAAATTCATTAGGGGTTATTACTCATACCCATCCTCCCTAGAGCCCCATGAATGTCCCAGGTATGAGGAAAACATTCCGTGAGGTCTTTGGCCTCAGACCTCAGGAGTCACTGATGACATACACATAGTCTCTTAAAGTCCAACTCTTCCCAGAACAGGTGTCTGGGAGTCCTGAGTCTATCCTTATAGAAGGCAGGCCAAGAAATCATACTCTTCCTGCCCCTATCTTCAAGGAGCAACCAAGCTACTATCTCCTTACCAGGCTACTGAGGGGGAGATGACTATAGGGACCAAAGGCCATGCCGACCTCCCTTTGTCTTGGTGAAATCACCTCCACTCTGTTGGACTGCTTTGCTCACTCACCTCCCTCCCACCCCATTGCCAACATAATTCCCTTGCTCCTATTTTCAGAGTACAAAACTCAAGAAACAACACTGCAGGCAACTTCCACTGTCTGCTCTGCAACCAACCTTCTCTAAGGCACAGGAGGTCAAAACACTGTCTATTCCTTTGAATGCGGACAGAAGAAGACTTAAAAATAAATTTCAATAAATTATCCAACTATACAAGCTAATGGAACGAGTGCTGATTTGTACGAAGGAGACGTTCTCCACTTGATTGAAGGCAGGGTGATGGGAAGATAATCCAGGAAATAAAACAGGATGATTCAATTAAATGAACCAGTGTGAAAGCTGTTACTACACTTACTAATGGAGCTGACAAAATTATCATGTGCAATCCTGTGTGTGCAGCAACAACACTGAGGACTGGCCTGTAGTTGCACAGGAAGCTAAAATGACAGAATCGTACTTAATGGGGCCCAATTAATAAAAATGAGTTCTGAAGGATTGTTTAAAAATACAACTGAAAGGGGATCCCCGGGTGGCTCAGCTATTTAGCACCTGCCTTGGGCTCAGGTTGTGATGCTGGAGACCCGAGATCGAGTCCCACATCAGGCTCCCTGCGTGGAGCCTGCTTCTCCCTCTGCCTGTGTCTCTGCCTCTCTCTCTCTCTCTCTCTTGAATAAATAAAATCTTATAAAAATACGACTGAAATAAATAAATGTTGACAGTTGCTTCAGTTGACCTGTTTTATTTAGAATAAAACCTTTGACATACAGGCTCAAATGTATAATGTATTTGCCATTAGCCCTGCATGTCTGAAGATGTTCCATTTTGATATTTTCTTGGCTTGGAGTATATTGAGTTAAGGAGATCTGTGAAACCCCTGGAGTTTTATATAAATTTATATATGTTTCTACAAGTGTTTATATGTATGTGTGTGTGTGTGTGTGTGTGTGTGTGTGTGAGAGAGAGAGAGAGAGAGAGAGAGAGAGAGAGAGGAAAGGCAGAGAGAGAAGAGTCTATGGAAACTGTCAGACTGTCACAGGGGTATATAGTTTATAAAAGACAATGTCCAACATGGATTTTCCCCATTTTATAGGTAAGTTAGAAAAATAAATCAGAAAATTATCAAGTAACCTTAAAATTGACACGATTTTAAGGCATTCCATTTAAGAACCGCCTATAATGATGCTGTGCCTTATTTTGCAACCTTTGTCCAAATGAGTATTCCAAATCACTGGAATTATAATATAAAAGGAAGAAAAGTACAGAATTCTAAGTAAGAGCTATAGCAATGTGAGAGATGGTGGCATAAAGAAGCCTTGAGCTCAAATGGATGTGAAGATCTCTGCAAGTCAAGGTCACTTCACTCCTATAAATAAGAGGAAATTCTTCAGAGATATAGGAGAATTCAAAGACCACTGGCTACTAGTAAGCTCACAAGTAAGTATGGTTGATAGAATAATCTCCAGTATCAGGAACAAAATTGAAGTGATATGAAAGGTTGACAAAATGTTGACACCTTATCACGGAAAGAAACTTGAAAGCTGGTGGTTAGATGGAGCCTATTCCTACTAAAGGAGCCACTTCAACCTCAATGGAAATGGTATAAAGTGGAAGCAGGCCTTAGCCCATATGGCTCCCACTGCTTGCTTTCAAGGAGGCATGTAACTGCTTGGAATCCCTGTCTTGGCAATGCCTAGAGCAGTGACCCTGTTTATTTTCTGCTGGGACACATATGATAAAGAATGGTAAAGTGTAAGCTTCTTGAGGACAATCCGAATAATAATATGACTGATTCATTATCTCACAGAATCCTCATAATAACCAAGGAGATGCCACTATTATACCATTTTACAACTGAGACTGAAGTGTCAGCCAATATGCACAAGATCAAGTGCTAGAGATGTAATTTGAACTCAGCAGACTTTTCAGTGATGAAATACCCTTCTCCTAAGAAACAACATGAGTTTGGATATACAAATTTAGGAGTGTACTCAAACTTCAATACTCTCATGTTCTAGCAATTATTAGTAACCAGCACATGATGACACCAAGGTTGAGCAGATAGAGGCTGGTTGCTCCGTGTAATGATTTCCAGTATTTGCTTCTAGAGAAGGACTCAGCAGAAATGATGCAACAGGATCTGTTTGTTCTCCATCACCAAGGTGGAGAAGAGGAGAAGATTCTCCTCTTCTTCCAGAGTCACAGAATATAGCTGCCCACCTAGGTCTGCATTTCCCAGGCTTCCCTGCAGCAGTGGCCACAAGATTAACTTTGTACTGGTGAAATACAAGCAGAGATGTCAATTTTTTTTCAAATGTTCCATTTCTGTTTATTCAGAACATTAAGATAAAATGCATCTTAAATATTACAAATATTTATATACAGGTATGGCCAGTCCCCATGATTAAAAAGCGGTCTGAAAAAAACCCCAAAATATAGTCTCTGAACATTTTTAAGCCCTAGACAACCCATGAAGACAAAACCAAGGTCTCGATGCATGTTCTTCAACACAGTTAACAAACTCTGAATCTAGCTCAGCCTGGGCGATGCTACAGGAAAGAATGTGGATATGGAAAATCTCTACCCAATGCTGGTGCCGAGCACTCAGCCTTCACTGTGACCCTATGGATGTCATTTCCGGAAGCGTTTGAAAAGCAGATGCACATGCTTCGTGGAAGCCTTGCTCCGTGCCGAGTGGTACTCCATGTACAGGTGTCATCAGCTCCAGACATGGAGCTCATTGTGCCAAAACGCCGAGACACCTGGCTGGATTTGGAGCCAAACTCCCCTGCCACCACCTCTTCCTCAGCATCCAAGTCAGTGGCTGCGAGGACCTTCTGCAAGAGCTGCTGCTGCTCTTCCCTCGTGGAGAATGCCCGGTCCTTGAAACCCTACATGTAGTCTCCCCAATGCCACCACCTCAGTTGAAAGACCCAAGCTCAGGGAATTAAAGAAGACAAGGCCTTCTGGCCTTGCTACTTTCAGAACTTACCAGAAATGCAGAATCTAGAGCCCTATTGCAGAGTCAGAAATTGCATTAACAGGCATTGATCCATCTGCATGTTGAAATTTGAGGAACACTGAACTGGGGAGGGAATTAGAGAAACCAGAAGAAAAGTAGTACATGGACTCCTCAGAATTATCTCTGGAATGTACCTGCCCAGCAGCCTCGCACATCCACCTTGGACCATTTCATGAGAGAAAAACCAACTTCTACTTTTTTTAAGCCACTAAACTATTTCTGAGAGCAGCTAGCCTTACCCTGACTAACAAAGGGAAGAAATACCCTACTAGATGAGTTTCTCCTTTGGAAATCAAAAGTGAAAATTTTTTGCTTGTTTGTTTGTTTTTGAGCAGTGAAAACCATTGAGAGTATAAGAACAAATGTCAAAGAGATCTTAGTCCTTTATTTCTGATAATGCCTATGAAGGACATCATTACACGTGTATCTTTTATCATACAACTCAGATGTCAGGCAGAGTTTCTTACCCCTTTTAGGTCTCGTTAAGATTTACTTGAGCCACAATCCTAAGACTTAATGGAAGCCTAGAACTATCTCTTTAGCTTTTGCAAATTCTAGGGATTTCTTTTCCCCATTATTCTTAGCCATCATGTGCCTGCATTACTGCAGACTGCCTTGACTTCACCCCACATCAGTGTAGATGAGAAGCCTAGATCTTCCCCTGACTGTCAATAAAAAAAAAAAAAAACACCCTTTAGAAACACTATTAAAAATGTGGGACATTACACAAAAAAGTCCTATACGACCTTACTCATCTCTCTGGATTCTCCTCATATTTTCTCCCCACTTCCTCCCTTACCTTCCCCTGGTAAATATGTTTACTACCCAGACACAGCTAGACTACAAAATATAATGAAGTAGTCAGTAACTATACCCAGAATCATTGTGAGGGCATGGGCTCCAGATGTTGATCGATATAAATATGTTTAGTCCGCAACTTAAGCCCCTCAATAACCATCACCATTGTAATATGAGCTTTCCAAAACACTGAACAATTCAAATTCCAAAACAAGACAAAATGCAATCTTTTGTCCATTTACACAACAGTTACGGTCCTGGAAAAGTCAGTGTCCATTAAAAGCAAGCAAAAATACTTCATGTTCATAGCATAATGAAGTTACATTCCAGGTTCATATCACTGTAACCAGATTTTTAACCTATGTAAATGACTGGTGGGGCATTTGAAAGACTCATGGGTTGGGGACGAATTTATTGATGAACACCACTGCCCCATGCATTGCAGGATGTCTGACATCCTTGGCTCTATGCCATTTTCATTGTGAAGTCCAAAAATTATGTCCCAACAAAGTTGTGAAATATCTTGGACAATATCACTGCTGTTGAGAATCATTAATATAAAGTTGTTGGGATGTAAACTAGCAAAGCTAGCCCGTTTTGTGTGTGTGTGTGTGTGTGTGTGTGTGTGTGTGTGTGTGTTAGGGAAGGAAGAGGATAAATGGGAGGATGTGGAAAACAGCAAAGAGGAACTGTGAATTTCACAATATTTCTGAGGTCTATTTCTAAAAACAAAAAGGTTGAGAATGCTTATAAAAAGCGCAAGGCTTTGACAAACTCAATCCCCTATCAATATCCAGATTTAGTTAGCAAAATACTTTAAAAAATAAAGGAAAGATATTTGCTCCACCAGCCTCTTCAACTGCACCAAAGGGGGATGTTACCCTTTGACCTCTTCAGCCATTTACTAATGACCTGCAGCATGAGATTGGATGGCTTTTCTCATTAGTGCATGACTACATTGCAAATGTTATTGCCAGCCAGCCGATTATAAAAGCATAAAGAGAAAGTAATTAGCACAATCATTTTACATAGAGTAAATTTTAGTGCAGCCAGTTTGTCAGAGATGCAATTTCATGGGATCACAGCCATGCATTAATGGAGTTATGGGAAACTGTTAATTTGTTATTTGAAATGAAGTCCTTATCTCTGGCCAGTTAGCTCAGTTAGTTAGTGCCTGGTGCTAAGGAGGCCAAGGGCATGGGTTTGCCTCCTTTGCTCTCCAGTTTGACTTTGTGATGTTGCACAACTGCTGACTGGCACTCCCTACCAGCCAATTCATGTGGGAGGCTGTTCATTCCAAGCAGAATAATTTCCAGGGTTCCATGAGCATAGATGACTAAGGAAAATTTGCTGGGAGAATTTAAATTCAAAGTGCATGTATTTAAAAAAAATATTAGGGCTCCTTGTGGTAATGGAACTGTTCAGAATCTTGGCTGTGGTGGTAGATAGACCAACTTACTCATGTGATAAAATTCTATAGAACTAAATACACACACATGCATACAGATATGCATATACACATGCACAAACATACACACAAGAGTACAAATAACACTGGAGCTCTGAATAAGATTATAGGATTATATAAAAGTCAATACCTTAGTTGTGATATTGTACTAAAGTTTAATTTGTTTGTTTTTTAAAAATGTTACAATAAAAGGAAACTGAATAAAGGGTACAGGGGTCTCTCTACATTATTTCTTACTGCTGCATGGGACTTTACAATTATACCAATGAAATGTTTTTCTTACTCAACCATTAGAAACGATGAATACCCACCATTTGCTTCAACATGGATAGAACTGGAGGGTATTATGCTGAGTGAACTAAGTCAATCAGAGAAGGACAAACATTGTATGGTCTCATTCATATGGGGAATATAAAAAATAGTGAAAGAGATTATAGGGGAAAGGAGAGAAAATGAGTGGGAAATATCAGAGAGGGTGACAAAACATGAGAGACTCCTAACTCTGGGAAACGAACAAGGGGTAGTGGAAGGGGAGGTGGGCGGGGGGATGGGGTGACTGGGTGATGGGCACTGAGGGGGGGCACTTGACAGGATGAGCACTAGGTGTTATACTATTTGTTGGCAAATCGAACTCCAGTAAAAAAAAAATTTTAAATGCATATGTTTGATGATGGCCAAATAGGATAAGCCTTGTATTCCCAAGATAATTCCTAATTCATCAAGACTTCATAGTTCCCAAATACTACATCTTGATGCCCTAGGAACACAGTTTCTCTGATTTTAGAACCAGTCATTTGTTCTGTTTCAAAAAAAAATGGAGGCAAGATATTCATATTTGCCATTTTCTAATCCCATCATTTTGGTTCATATTAGATATTGTCATAGTCTCATGTATGAATTGATGGAGAAATTCTAGTAGATTTTCATGCAAAGAAACTATCATTTTTAAGTGTCTTTTAAATATCAGACATCCCAAATTCATAATCATATCAAATTGCCACCTAAAGATAGAGCTACTTATCAATGAAATCTTATGAAATAGCCAAACAAAATTTATCTGAGGACCATATTTAGGCTACAGGTTTTTCATCTCTGTTAAATAATTACAGATGAGATTTGAGAGCACTTTGGAATAGGTTATAAAAGGACTCTATGGAGTTCCATTCTTAGAGAACTCTCAGAGGAAAACCAACAACCACATGTCTTAGATGGTTTAGATTCTCATCTAAGTCTGTGCCATAAGCTCCTCTTTGAAAAAAGAACACCAATTGTGTTAAGGAAATGATTCATTCCATCCCTATCTTTCTACCTCTAGAGTGAGTTGTGTCCTCCCATTATCCATTTCTACCCAGAATCTCAGAATCTTATCTTTTTTGGAAATATGGTGTTATCAGATGTAAGTACTTAAGATGCATCATACTAGATAGAGTGGGCCCTAAATTCAATGACTGGTGTTCTTATAAGAAGAGGAGATGACATAGAGACACATACAGGAAAGAAGCCCACATAACAACAGAAGCAAAGATTCAAGTGATGTAGCTACAGGCCAAAGAATACCAAAAACTGCCAGAAAGCACAAGAAGCTAGGAGAAAACCATCAGACAGATTTCCCCCTCAGAGACTCCAGAAGGAACCAAAAATGGCAACCCCTTGATTTTGAACTTACAGCCTCTTGAATTGTGAGAAAATAAATTTATGTTTTTTTCTAGCCACCTAGTTTGTAGTAATTTGTTATGGCAGCCCCAGGAAATGAATAAAACCTTCCATCTAAGAAAGTTGAAAGCTTTGAGAAGCTTTGAAATACTTCTCAAATTTATTTAATTAATTTATTAATTTATTTGATCTGGAAACATTTTTCCTTGATTTAACACCTATTAGCCTTTCAAGGAAAATATTCTAAAACTGCTATTTTAGACCATTTCAAATTTCAATGTGTATATAAGTCACTTGAAGATTTTATTAAAATGAAGATTATGATTTAGCAAGTCTGAAGTGGGACCTGAGATTCGGCACTTCGAGCGAGCTCCCAGGTGATCCTGATGCTGCTGACCCTTGAACCAGCTTGGAGTGCAGCTTCATACACTAGGAGGCAGGGAGCTAGAGTGGATAATCTTCCAGCATCTTTTCCAATTCAAAGGACAATGACGTACTGCTCCATGAGGCTTCTTAACTAATAAAATGTTCCAGCAGAAGAAAACAAAACAAACACACAAACAAAAGGACAATGACCTAACTATCTATGGTGGCTTGATTCTTCTTCCTAGCAGTTGACTTAACCTGTATTAAGGAACTTTGTAGTGCCTCTTCCCACAGTGGGTGGAGAAACTTCCCTAATCACTGATCTCAATCGAACCATGCTACTTGCTTTGAGCCATGAAATATCTATGGATGAAGAACATGCCCCATGAATGTTAGCTGATGAAGATCCTATGCCCCTTCAGACAGGGCCCCAGAATTAAGATATGGGGAGAAGGGGATCCCTGGGTGGCGCAGTGGTTTGGCGCCTGCCTTTGGCCCAGGGCGCGATCCTGGAGACCCGGGATCGAGTCCCACATCGGGCTCCTGGTGCTTGGAGCCTGCTTCTCCCTCTGCCTGTGTCTCTGCCTCTCTCTCTCTCTCTCTCTCTCTCTCTCCCTGTGACTATCATAAATAAAAAAAAAAATTTAAAAGACATGGGGAGAAGAAGTGACTGAGCCAGAAGCCTTGGAATCCAGCCTGGCTTAGCCAAGCCCAGTCTAAATCAGCCAAACCACAGGCCTCCCATAGACTTACGAAAGAGAAATAAATGTTTGCTGCTGAAAGCTACTGAGATTTTTTAGATTGCTGGTTATATAGAAAAGCTGAAAAATACACCATCTTGGTCTTCTATTCATCTATCTTTTAAATACGGATGCAAATATTTATCAATAACCTAAAAGGTATTTATTGACTGCCAACCAACTACCCAGTACAAGGAGGGAGAAGATGTGATTCTTATTCAGAGAATTGACAGTCTAGCTTAGTGAAAAAGTGGCTTACAACTAAAAGAATAAATTACAATGTAAGATCATAGAAGATTAAGAGTAATAGAAGTTTGGTGTAGCCTAAGTAGGCTGGAGTTATCAGAGAAGACTATGGATGGGCCTTGGATAGGTAAGAAGAAACAGAGAAGCCATTTTGAGGAGAGGAAGATGTCCCCTGGAGAAAAGGCTCTAATAGAGTAAAATGCTATAAGCTAACAAAGTATTGATTGCAAAATTCAAACCACCTTTTCTGACCATTATGGGAAAGCTCACATACATTATTACACTGTGGCAGGCCATTTGTGACCATTTGGAGGAGAAAGAATATTCTACTTGTACATTATTCACTCCTGGCACAGAAACAGTTGGGGGCACAATGAGGAACCGCCAGTGGCCAGTTTTCAGTAGCCATGACAAAGCAAAGGCAGTGAAGCCAGTGGCTGCAGGCAGGACTCCATGTGCATTATTTGCCCAGTGGAACTGACAGAGGCTGAGAAATATTGGAGCAGGAGAAAAAGTGCTTTGTACCAAATTACTTTTTATTTCTCTCTTAATAAAAATTTCCTGGTTTGTCTTCAGTTATCATGACTAAGTTCATGATTCATAGTTCATAAATATATGCATAGAGCAATTCTGATGATGATGTGCTGGGAATTAGGGGAAGTTAAGAAGAGGGAAGAGTGAGTCTGCACAATGACTAATATCCAACCCCAGGGGTCTGCTCCCCTGCAGGACTACAACAGTCCATGGTTATGCCAGAATTCAGTGGCTCCCATTAAAAAAAAAAAAAGTATAATGATTTCAAAGATAGATCCTATAGGGGCTCTTGGGTAGCTCATTTGGGTAAGTACCCAACTCTGGGTTTCAGCTCTGATCATGATCTCAGGTTCATGAAATCAGCCCCCATATCAAACCCCACACTGGACTCCATACTGAGCTTGGAGTCTGCTTGAGATTCTTTTCTCCTCTCTCCCCCTCTCCCTCCTCTACCCCATTCTTCACATGATCTCTTTCTCTAAAATAAATAAATAAAATTTTAGTAACTAAATAAAGATAGATCTTATAAATGTTCTATTCCTACATATTCATTTTACAGGTTGGGAAACTGAGGCCCAAAGAAACGAGATTTGTCAATTCAGTGTGGACCCAGAACGAGAATCTCAGATTCAGGACTGCCTTCCTGTTGCTTTCCCATTTGCAGCAAGAGATCCCAGAAAGACATAGACATGTATATTCCTAGAAGTCCAGCCATGGCAGGGAATCTGAAGTGCCTGCTCCCAGATGTGTCTCTACTAAAGTATTTTGCAGGCAGCTCATCCTGGGGAAGAAGGAGCACAGGACACACAGGAGCCCAACCATGGTCAAAGGGAAGGAGAGTGTTTAAGTATAGGTGGGTCGATACTCCTCAGATTGTCCTCTGGCTTTAGATCAACTTCCCCTGGTCCCCACAACTAGACCAGAATCATCAGAACCTAGAGAAAGAAGGTGGTAACCAATAAGGTCACAGCTAACATTTTTTGAGCACTTTACATGAATTATCTCACCAAAGCCCATTATACAGATAAGGAAACTCAAACTTAATAATGTTACATAATTTGCTTAGGGTCTTGATAAGCCATATGTGGTGAAGACAGAGTTTGAAGCTCAACTTTTGACTCCAGGATTCTTACTCATAACCTTTTCCATATTGCTCTACCACCGCAGCAATCGCTATGTTGCAGGCTAACACTTATTCATGCAAACTTGGCCATAAACTTCCTCCTCCCCACCAGCTCACCCAAGAGAATTCTGTAATTGCCAAATCAACTCTTGTCCCATTCTCTCCTCTCAGAATAAAAGATTATCTTATCTTGTAGGATTTGAGAATGAAC
The DNA here is from genome assembly GCF_905146905.1 of Nyctereutes procyonoides. Lineage (NCBI taxonomy): Eukaryota > Metazoa > Chordata > Mammalia > Carnivora > Canidae > Nyctereutes > Nyctereutes procyonoides. The sequence goes on along the minus strand of NW_026575030.1, from coordinate 3,881,597 downwards.
AAGCTTTGGTTTGACTGAAGGAGGAATAAAGGAAAGTACCAAGTTTTAGGATGAGCCACAAAATAAGGAGTATTAAAGAAAGGAGGAGGGACAGAGAAGGTAAGGGCAGATGGGTCTAGTAATAACAGTGAGTGATGAAGGAGAAGCCCCAGGCAGTATGAAATGCAAGAGAACTAAAGAGTGAGTATAAGAAGTGCTGCAGGGGATTAATGTTCTTCCATAGATAAAAGTGAAAAATGAAGTCCTTTCATATTATGGTATGGTTATTAAAGTGTACTTTGGTAAATGTGACACTATTCTAGACCTAAATAACTCTTTGAATATACCACAGATTTGAAAACAAAGTGCACAATTTCAGTAGGTTCACAGGAACACAAAGCATCGTCATGCTGAAACCTAGGGTGGGGGATAACTTTCCAGGAACACAACAGGCCTCATAGCAAAGGCCATCAATGCTGTAAAGGATAGAAGGGTCCACAGGGGACCCATCTGCAAGTTACAAACCTGCAAGTCCAACATCTAGAGCAAAAAAAAAAAAAAAAAAAAAAAGGAGAAAATGGCAGAAAGTAAAAAGCCATAAAAAAACACTACTCCAAACACAAAGACAATGCCCTCTGGGGACTTCCCGAACTAGCTGGAAGATTTGAGGAATATATTTGTAGCAGTTCTAACAAAGGCAGAGGCAAAGAAATGCTATCGGTTCTGTCTTCATGATCTTAATGTTTCCCTAGTTTGGGGATACCAGAGAAACCACGGATTTTACCCCCATCTCCATTGAGAAGTTAGAAAAATAGAAACCAGAAACTGGTCCATACATTTAGATGGTATGCATCAACTTCAAGGATGTATAGCAAGACAGATCTATCCATTAGAGAAATGGTGATTTCAGTCTGGGCCCTGAAACGGTGAGGGAGGCCCTGAGATGTGGAGTTAGGAGAAGACAGCAAAAACCATGCAGGCTATGAGGCAGCAGCAGGAGGAAAAAGGTCTACAGCGTCTGGGCTTCTCAGACATTCAGCTTCTCAGTTGCTTAGCAACCCCCTTGCATAGAGATAAGCAGTGAGTCTTTCAGAACTCTGCAGTGAGCTCTTTGTTGTAAGTAACAAAATTGTATCTGACTCCCCAAAGAGTTACTTTGACTTTCAGAGGTGACAATCTCACCACCAGAGGCGGCCAGTCATCATGGTTTTATAGGGTTTGACCACAAGCTGCACTGGGGGATTCAAAAGAAACAGGAGACTACTCCAATCAACCCCAAAGAGTTCACCACCTAGGCCACACATACTTCTATATGTAAGGTTACTGAAAAGAAATAGCTCTACCTCTTTTTTTAAATACATCTACCTCTTAATGTATTTTTAATTAAGTGTTCTAAAAATGCACTGGATTATTTTATTCGTTTGTGTCCATATGCATTCTTTTGTCCATTTTAAGGTAAAGAAACTCAACTTATTTGCTCTTTGAAGAAGCACCTATTAGAAATGAAAAAGTGTCGTCAGCTAGCATCCTGAGATTAGAGTGTAACAAATATTGTATGACCCAATCAGGCTATTATCCCCCTAGGTTACTGCTATGCAAAGATGTTCATTATTAAAAAAAAAAAGGTAATTAATTTAAGTATAAAGTACACAGCATTTGGAAGCAAAACAGCTGACACATCAACCCCAACATTCCAAGACAAGGAGTTAAGGTAACTTGTAATAGGTTCAACCAAACTCTCCAACCAAACTCTAGTGACAAGGAGGATTAACAAGGCTCTAGGAATAAAATTACTTTTAGATACAGGGAAGTCTAGAATGGATTCAAGGGATAGGGTCTGTATGGTGAGTTGGTTTCAGAACAGAACAAATAGATGTTACTAAAGAATCCCTAGTACCATGTCTTTGCCTTGGGAATATAACACTAAGGAGTACCACTGATGAGTGCTGGCACCTCCAGAATGATATCATCCATTCTCCACAGCTGCTGAGGCCCTTAGCCATACACGTGTGGGCAGCAGAAAGTGATGGGCTTCAATTTAGGGTGAGAGGTATATGGGACTGACACTTGGGACAGTGTTTGCTCAAACCATCCCAGAGTTCTAGAAGAAAATCAAGGGAAGGATTGCATCCCAAACTAGAAACCTCATTAACTAATCTGACCTGGTGAATTTTGACTGGTTTTAATATAACCTAAAGAGTAGGGAGGGATATCACCAAGAGGAAGGAATAGGACACTCCAGCCTCTGTCCCCATAAAGAACAACACTTAGTTCCCATGAACAAAAATAGCTCTGGGACATCTCAGGAGTCCAGTTAAGAAGCCATAAAAACTGTCATTTGCAATGACATGGAGGGAGTCTGAATGTATTATGCTAAGCAAAGTAAGTCAGTCAGAGAAAGACAAATATCAAATGATTTCACTCATGTGGAATTTAAGAAATTAAACATGAACATAGGCGAATAAAAAGTGAGGGAGGCAAACAATTAAAAGACTCTCACCCATAGAGAGCAAACAGGGCTGCTGGAAGAGAGGTAGGCAGGGAGATAGATTAAATGGGTGATGGGGATTAAGGAGGGCACTTGTGATGAGCACTAGGTGCTCTATGTAATTGATAAACAACTAAATTCTATTCCTGAAACTAATAATACTCTATATGTTAACTAACTGGAATTTAAATAAAAACTTGGGGGAAAAAAAAGCAACTTCAGCAACACAATGGAGAAAAAAAAACAAAACCTGAGAATAACTGGACAAAAGGAAGAAAGAAGACTTTTGTTTTGCTTTTTGTTTTGCCAGAATCATCTCATCCTTCAGGTTAGCACTGCTCGGAGCACCAGAGAGCAGGAAAAAGAGAGCATGATGAGTGACCAGTTTCTTCAGTCTTTTAGGGCATTGCATATGGGACATACTTCAGTTCCACACCACACAGAGACTAGTATAGCAGAGACATCTGGAGAGAGGTAGGAACAAGGAAGGAGGGCAAGGACTACCAGTATCAGCCACATGGTGAGATCTAGTGTGTTCTCAGTTGTCTGCTTTGCGGATGACATCAGCTTTCACCACTGAGAAAAACAGGAGCCAGCACAGTTGCCTTGGACCCCCTAAAGCTTTCTCTGCTGAAGCACCCTCTCCAACCCCATCTCTTTTCCCCTGATAGAGCTGCCTCAGCCACAAGGATACAGTACAGTCACCCTACCTAGAAGCCAGCCTGTTTCTCTGGCTACATGTTTACATAATGCCAGACCAGGCCCTGGCCACCAATCTCCATCATAATATACATTGAAGAAGATACAAATAAATGGAAAGATATACCATATTTATAGATGGAAAGAATATTATTTAAATGTTCATTTTACCTAAAGTGATCTACAGAATCAATATAATCCCTACTAAAATTCCAATGGCATTTTTCAAAATATATAAAAAACAATTCCAAAATTCATATGAAACCACAAAAGACACCAAACAGCTAAAACAACCTGGAGCCTAAAGAACAAAGGTAGAGACATCATACTTCCAGGTTTCAAATTATATTACAAAACTATAGTATGGTATTGATCTAACAGACCCATAGACCAATGGAACAGAATGGAGAGCCCAGAAATAAACTCATGCACATATAGTCAATTAATTTATGACAAAAGAGACAAGAATATACAATGGGAAAAAGATATTATCTTCTGTAAATGGTGATGGGAAAATTGGATATCTACATGTGAAAGAATGAAATCAGATCCCTATCTTATAAAATACCCCAAATCAACTCAAAATGGATTAAATAAAGACTTCAACATAAGACCTGAAACCACAAAACTTCTAGAAGAAAACATAGGAGAAAAGTTCCTTGACATTGGTCTTCACAGTGGTTTTTTGGCTATAACACCAAAGTCAAAGAAATAAAATATAACTCAAGAAGCAAAACTATAGCTCAGTAGCAAACAAACAAAACAAACAATTAAAGTAGGAAAAGGACCTGTGTGGAAATTTTTTCAAAGAAGACATACAAATGGCCAGCAGGTATATGAAATATGTTCAATATCACTTAACACCAGGATAAAGCAAAACCACAATGAGATAACACTTCATACTTGTTATGATAGCTATTACCAAAGAGCCAAAAGATAAATATTGATAAGGATGTGGAGAAATCAGTCCCTTGTGCACTACTGGTGGGAATGTAAATTAGTATAGCCATTAAGGAAAACAATATGGAAGTTCCTCAAAAAATTAAAATAGACTGAGATGCATGGGTGGCTCAGTGGTTGAACATCTGCTTTCAGCTCAGGGCATGATCCCGGGGTCCTGGGATGGAGGGAGCCTGTTTCTCCCTCTGCCTATGTCTTTGCCTCCCTATCTGTATCTCTCATGAATAAATAAATAAAATCTTTTTTAAAAATTAAAGTAGACCTACCACATGATCCAACAATTTCACTTCATATATATATATATATATATATATATATATATACACACACACACACACACACACAAAGGGAATAAAAATCACTATCTCAAAGGGATATCTGCACTCTCATATTGATTGCATCATTATTCACAGCAGCTAAGATGTGGAAACAACTTAACATATACATACACACATATAACTATATAAAGAGAGAGAGAAAATATATAAATTTTATATATAAAAATATTAAAAATATTTTAAAATCTTGTCATTTATGACAACATAGGTAAACCCGGAAGGTAAGTGTTAAGTGAAATAAGCTAGACACAGAAAGAGAAATACTACATGATGTCACTTATATGTGGAATGTAAATAATATTAAAGTCACAGTAACAGAGAGTAGATGGTGGTTACCAGAGGCCTGAGAATGGGAGGAAAAGGGAGCTATTGACCAAAGGGCACAAACTTTTAATTATTAGGTGAGAAAATTCTGCAGACAGCATAGAGCATAGTGACTATGGTTAATAATAATGTATACCTGAAATTTGCTAAAAGTAAGTCCCAAGGATCCTCAAGCACACACACAAAATGATACCTATAAGAGGTGACGATATGTTAAGTTTAATTGTGGTAATCATTTCACAGTTCTACCTATATCAAAACATCACGTGGTATACCTTAAATATATGTAATTTTTGTTTGCCAAAAATACATATTTTTTTTAATTGTTATTTATTTATGATAGTCATACACAGAGAGAGAGAGAGGCAGAGACATAGCAGAGGGAGAAGCAGGCTCCATGCAGGGAGCCCGACATGGGATTCGATCCCGGATCTCCAGGATCGCGCCCTGGCCAAAGGCAGGCGCCAAACCGCTGCACCACCCAGGGATCCCCCAAAAATACATATTAAAGCACATTAAGAAGGGGAGGGTCATGTACCCAGAGTGCGAGAGACAATACATGTCCCTACCTAGAGCTTGATGCAGCCCAGTCCCCTTTCCCACATCCACCTACCTAGGGCCATTGTATCTGTATACTGTCCCATTCAGATATTCTGAGATGATTTTGAACACATTTGTTTCTTGAGCAATTGTATGTACTTTGTTTTTAATTAAAAGCATGCCTGGAAAACATCAGTTAGTATCAAAGAAGATCCTAGGTGAAGAATCAATGAAAGGCACTCACCATTTATAGCCAAATGGTGTTAACCATGAACATTGTGAAAAGTAAATACTATTTTTAGAGATACATACTGAAAGATTTATGAGTTAAATGTTAAGATGAGAATCACAGTATGATATGGAGAAAGCAAAACAAGTCGGACAAAACTTTGACTATTAATTGAATCTCAGTGTGATAAGAACATAAGGATTATACTTTTCTTTTGCAAGCATTTAAAAATTTATACAATAAAAATTTTTTATAAAACAATGTGGATGGAGAATAAAGAAAAAACAACAGGATTTTCAGTAGTGTCTACATGTTTACCCTTGTGAAAGCGATCGGACAATATGGGAGTTGTTATAGATGGCTAAAATTCTATATTGTCACAAATATTATATCGAATTATTTAACATATTAAATTTATTTTATTTCAGATGCTGAGGGGTGAGCTGGCCATACTCCTCGTTCATGTCATATTATCAGTAGTTTGTGGAAGTTTTCTCACTTGTTTTATTTATGCTTATCCCCTCCCATTTCTCTCCCCAAATTCTACATGAGTAATCATTCTCATTTGTTAATGTATACATCTTTGTAAGTGTTCTTGCAAAATACACATTTTACATGTATGCATATCTTGTAAATAAACTCAGTCCTAAAAATACCAAACTTGATTATTTTGGATTAGATTATTATTCTTAAAATTATCAATTACTGAAAAAGGTATGTTCCATTTGTATGGATGAAATTATTAAAATGGGAAAATTATATAAGATATATAGCAATTTGGCATAAAAATATATGTCAGTGTCTGAAGTATTATTATAATGTGTTTTTCTTATTAATACTGGTAAAATATCTATTTGGTACTATTTACTTCCAAATTCTATTAAAAATATACAAAATATGAGATGTTTTTATGAAACTGAGGTCAAATATTTTCCTTACCTCCAAGAAAAACTAGACTAAACTGATAAATGTATGCAATAAAAGTTTTTGTTTCTGCAGTTACCTCTGCTTTGCACGTGGGCAAGTATCAACTGACAACCTGCACATTTGTTGATTGGCCCATAAATTATTAGTTCAGCTGCCAATTACACAATAAACTCTACTTGTGTGGACACTAACAGCCTGCATGCAATCTCTAATTCCATATGAAAGGTGACATATATGCAGCAAATGTTCAATAAACATGGGGAGTCAGAGAGCACTATGAGGTAACACAGCCAAGATTGAAGAATATACTAAATCTGGGCCATCACTGAGCGAATATGACAAAAACTTGTTATGCAACAATTCCTATAAATAAAGAGGATGGAGAATAGAATTTATAATACCTGCAGGTTAATGTCTTGGGGGACTTAACTGAACATTTTCAGTAAATTTGTTAATTCCTAAATAAATCATTTTTTACCATGTTCACTTCATCTAGAAATGTTTACTAAGAATTTTAGCATATGACTAATGTATATGACTTGATTTTCGTCTAACTCAGTGAAATTTGTTTCTCTTCCTTTAATTCTTATGAGAAAATTGATTTTATTTTAAGTGTTTTTTAATTACCTGCTTCCTTTCAAAAACCTAAGCATCTTTTAAATTCGGAGATAGGTGCATTATGCAAACTATTGGCATGCAGGCCATCCTCAATTTACAAATCAAGCAAATTCTCAAAGTTTCTTAGTAAGTCAGGTGTTGAGCATTCAGAGCATATTTTTTCCCATGAATATTTGTTACACAAGGTAGTTGGTTGTCTAGATCCAATAAAAATCTTTCTACCCAATTAACACTTATGAAATTGTTTTCCTAGAACAGTTGTTCTCAAAGTGTAGTCCAGTGTAGTCCTATAGACCCTAGGAAACACTAATGAGACACTTCCAAGGGGTTTTCAAGGTCAAAACTATTTTCACAATCACACTAAGACATTTTTGACATTTTCACTGTGTCAACATTTGCTCTGATGGTCCCAAATAAACTACCAATAGTTTAGCCCAAACCAGGGCAATGGCAATGAACTTGTAGTTTTATATCCTTCCCTACCATCCACACATGCTAAAACAAAAACACCAGCTTCATTTGTTCATGAGGAAGCTGTAAACATTATTCATCTTATTAAGTCACAACTCTGAGGGCACATCTTTTTAATATTCTATGTAACAAAATGGGAAGTATGCATCAAGCACTTTTGCTACACACCAAAGTACAACAGTTGTCTCCATGAAAAAAAAAGCAAAAACAACAACAAGAACAACAAAATACGTGTGTAATTGCTCAAATTACAAGTGAACTAGCCACTGTTTTCATGGAGAAAAGAACAACTGGCATACGTGATTATTCAGACCTGAACAGCTTCCCAACATTTACAGATCGATAGTTTCAGTTACTACATTGCAACTTATCTTTGAGAAATTACCAGTGGTTGAATTTTGATGTAATATCAAAGAACATCCACAACAGTCTAAAAAACCTGTGAAAACACTTCTTTTCCAACTACATATCTGTGTGAGGTCAGATTTTCTGCATTTGATTCAATCAAATCAACCTATTTCACTAGATTGAACACAGAAACAGATGTAAGAATACAGCTGTCTTCTATAAAGCCAAATATTAAAGATTTTCATTAAAGTAAAATAATACCATTCCTTGCACTATATTTTTTGTTTTATCGTTATTTTTATTTTAAAATTTTATTTTAAAATACCACACCCTAATTCATTATTTTAATGAATTAATAAATATGTCATTTTTCCATTTTGGTTTCTAACAGTAAATTTTGTACAGCCTACATAAAACAAAAACTCTTCAATTTCCTTAATAACTTTTAAAAGTGTAATGATTCCTGAAAATGAAACTTTTCTTAACTGCTATCCCAGAGAAACAATATTAAGCATCATTTGGGAATACTGAAAAAAAGCTTCTCCTACTCTGTACCAGAAATGTTTACCCTCCCATCCAACACACCTATTCTAGGAACCTTTTTCATCAATCCTAGGCAAATTCAACTCACTGGGGGGGGTGGGGGGGTGCAGCATAGGGGCATAAATGGGGATGGTTTCTACAGAAGGAAGAGCTTGCCAAAAGTGCTTGTATAAATAAATTAAAGGCTAGTGCTACAATAGGGACATCAAATTTCCCTGGATCATCAAAGAGATCCAGGAATCAACATCAGGGCTTAACTTCTGGAGAACTTCTCACAAATATTCTGAATGGGAAAGATTTTCCCTTTTCATTTATAGGTAGGTGTATTCCTAACATCCAGCAGTGCCAGCACAGAGAAGCAACCTGACATAGATTTGTTAGATGACAAAGGGATGGATGGATAGACTGATGGGTAAATGGGTGGATTGGTAGGTGTATGAATGATTGGTTGGGTGGATAGATAGATGGGCAGATAAATAAATGGATGGAAATCCTCCTTAGAAGAAATAGAAGCCAAGAAATAGAGAAAGTTTCAGCAACTTGAGAACAATTACAATACCTAGCATCACTAGTATGATCGGTTTAATATTTACACATTAAAAAGGCAATTAAACTTACAAAGAAGTGTTTAAATACTAGACTAAATGTAAGAATATGCTTATATACATAGACTATTTTTAATGATTATCAATAAACACAGTACTTAAATGCTGGGGACCACGGAGAAAATAAATGAATGAAACAAACTGGAATAAATCAGAGATTTCCCAGGAGTATTGAGATTTTGAGCTAGGTATTGACCCTAGAGGTGAGTTAGCAGTGAGGAACTGATATAGCACTCCAAACTCATGATTCTAGCTGTCTTGAATAGGGAGATCATAAAAAGAAGTAGGAGGTTTAAGACCATAAAGAATCTTACTTATATTGCCTCCAAAGAAAACTAAGTTCCCAGTATGGCTTTCCTGTTAGTCCACTTTCTAAGATATCCATAATTATAAAAAGCTACGTTTATCTGCTCCTTTATTTTCTTCAATGTCCAACATAGAGATGGCGATATAGCCTACTGAGAAAAGCAGGTGTTTTTAGAGAACATTTGGTTTTTCATAGCATTTCATCCATGAGCATATCTGATCTGGGGGAGTTCAGTTTGAGTCAAACTGGTATGCATGTACTGAACACCTGCTGTATATTAGGAGCCACTCTCAACACTAGAAATACAAGTAATGGTCCCTGCCTTCAAGGAGCTCACAGTCTTACAGAGGGCTCAACCATGTACATGAATGACGACACCATATGCCGAGGCATCCTTTCAGGACAGCAGTCCCCCAAAATGTAGCTTCCTATTTATTTTTTATAAATTAATATTCAGCTTTCTTCATCCCTGTTCAGTAATCTGAAAAGTCTATTAAAGTCTATTAAAAGTCTATCACAAATCATCTTAATCTAAGACATCCATTTATTGGACAAGAGGCTATTCCAGTACAATGTCATACTGAGGAACTGAGAGCCAGTGAGCCTTGAGCATGTCAAGCTTGGAGTGGTTGCTAGAATCAGCAAAACAGAGAGGGAGGGAGGGAGGGAGGGCAGGAGGGAGAGAGAGAGAGAGAAGAGCAAGAGCACCTGCACTAGTTTATCACTTTGTCAATGCCCCGGATGTAGGATAAACTGCTTTCCTTCGTCATCCAGCAAACATGTAAAACAAAGCTCTGCTTACCTCTGAGAGACACCATCTTCTTTGGTTAAGATAGTTCTGGACTGCTAGACCTCCCTGCCTCCTAACCCAGCAAGGGATCTGAGGAGACCTGAAGATTAATCATCCAAACCCAGAGCACCTGACAAAGTCATAACCTTGGCCAGCCAAGTTCTGAGAATCGTGGAGCTCAGCGAGTTTGTCAAGCACGTCTGCTCTGTGTATGAGCTAAAGAAGCAGCGACCATCAAACAAGAAACAGAAACTGAGGAGGGCGGTCTAGCCGGGGAAGCAACTTTGATACTGGCAAAAACAGAGATTCTGCTTGTGGCCAGTGAAAGCAGCTGATAGGATCCAGATAGACTCCAGGAGACAAAAGTCAGTCAAGCAAGCACAATTATTTGTTAAATCACAGGGGTTCGCCAAGACAGCCTGATCCAGCAGTGAACAAACAGACACTGACACGGCCCTCGTGGACTTCAAATGCCAAAAAGTCCAACATAGAAAGTGTAACTACAAGTACAGGGAATTATGGGGATTGTGATAACCACGAAAACCACGGTTTTCGCCTAGTTTGGAGGATTAAGGAAGACTCCTCTGAGGAAGTGATATTTAGGCAAAACCTAGGTCAAATAGACATTCTTTAGTCATGAAGAACCCTCACAATGTGACCTTGAAAGAGCCTAGTCCCAGGCACCTGTCTGAAAGCACAGGCCATAAAGTGGAGCTCCAGTAAGGAAAAGAATCTGCTTAACCATTGACCTGCTGACAATCTTCATTGTAACTGAACTTCTAGACACTTGCCAGAGGTAGATGTCAGCCTAGCAAGGCTGAGATCTGGGGAGCTTTCTTTTTTTTTTTTTTAAGATTTTATTTATTTATTCATGAGAGACACAGAGAGAAAGGCAGAGACACAGGCAGAGGGAGAAGCAGGCTCCATGCAGGGAGCCCAACGTGGGACTTGATCCCTGGTCTCCAGGATCAGGCCCTGGACTGAAGGCGGCGCTAAACTGCTGAGCCACCAGGGCTGCCCTGGGGAGCTTTCAAGAGAGACCTGGAGGACTTTCATCAGAGAGGCAGGCCCACAGACCCACAAGCCACCAGCCCCAGAAGTGTCGGAATGGATATGGGTAATCCCACAGGGATTCCGAGCTTGCACATGGGGAAGTAGGGAAGGGAGTGTCTGCTTGAGCTGTAAAGCACCCCCAAAACAAGAACAGTCTCCCCACAAAACAAGAAGCAGATCAACTCAATAGAGATGTATATGAGGAAAAAAATGCGCCTTATGAGAAATTGTGATGATGGGTTTTCTCTTGTTCTTATTTTTCTTAACATAAATAACCTGAAAGTTGGCCACATACACACACAGTATCATATTAATTAACATCTAACCTATAGTCAAAACTAATATAAATAAAAAATATAGACTTTAAAGCAATTACAAGTAAAATTCTGCTACTTCATTTCCTGCTCTCCTATTTCATTCTAAAAAAAATGTATACCCTGGACTTCCAATGCACAGTATAGCGAACAGAGACAGAAATATTGTTTAACTATCACCAAACTTGCTAAGGGACTAGATCTTAATTATTCCCACTACAAAAAAGAAATTCTAATTGTGTGATTTGATCAAGGTACTGACAATGGCAATCCTATCACAATATGTAAATGTATCGAATCTTAATCTCACCAAATCTTGCACAATGTTATGTGTCAAATGTATTTCAAATAAACAAACAAAAGCGTATGTGAGTTTGGGGTAAAGAATAATGGTGGCCAGGGAGAGGAGACCTGGTTCCACCTGTGAGATGCCCCTCCTCTGTCCCTGAAGAGCCAGCCTCCATCCCTCGCCATCCAATGCCCTGGAGGCTGACTTTTGATGGACTAACCCAAAGGCCTCTCTTGCCTTCCAGCTTCCTATCCTGTCCACAGGCATTGACAGGATGCTGGGAGCCAGGAAGGTGAGTTCCTGGTGTTCACCCTAGGACCCCTAGGATGTGGCCATAGCACCTGCAGGGCAGCTGTCATCTGGTGCCTGTCCCACCCTGTGACTGGTGCCTCCCTCCCCTTCAGCCCTGGGCTAGTGTCAGCTCCCCACTGTGCTAGCTCAGCATTTTTCACTACCCGTTGCTGGTATCTCTGAGAACTGCCTGCACTTCTGCCACACCATCTTTAAGCTCTCCTTGGTTCCTTTGTTTAATCTTGTCAGAATCCTGACCAGGACACCAGAGAACTTTATACCACATGTCACAAGATTCTTCTCTCTTTTATTTTTTTTAAAAAAAGATTTTTATTTATTTATTTATTTGAGAGAGAGAAGAGGGAGAGAGCACAAACAGGGGGAGGGACAGACCGAGAGGGAGAAACAGACTCCCACTAAGCAGGGAGCCCAAAACAGAGCTTGATTCCAGGTCCTGAGTGAAAGGCAGATGCCTAACCGACTGAGCCACCCAGGCACCCTTAACAAGATTCCTTTTTTTTTTTTTGCTTAACAAGATTCTTGATAGCAAGAGATGGGCACTGAGGTCAAAGAAGGCCAAGAGAGGAGCAAGGGTATAAATGACAGTAAAAGCAGTTGCCTTTCCACCTCTTACAGCTGCGGAGACTGCCCAGGGGGCAGAGTCTAGGGTCTCTGGCTAAGGAGCTACAGAACCGATTCCTTAGAGGAAAAAAGAGGTCTGGGGGGGGGGGCAGGACCAGCAATAAAGCTACCATTCATGAAGAACATCCACCTGCAGCACTATGTGTAGCATTCTATCTGATTTATGTCACATGGTTCCATAAAAGCCCATTTTCCAGATAAGGAAAAGACTCATGAAAAACCTAGATGTAATGCAACTCTCTCTGCTCCAAGAACCCAAGGCCTTAATCACACACTCTCCTGACACCATTGCACCCACAACTGAGACACTGAGAAGCTTTGTCTAGTGATGGCCCCAGAATGAAAAGAAATGGGGCCCAATGCCCTATAAACATGTGCCAGCCTGAGGAACCTGCAGCTGGGTTTTAACATTAATCTTATTCAAGTACTTCAGTGTATGGATACATGGCTTGTCCTCACTGTTTTCTTATACTTTCTTTATTTTCCATCTGTCTTTTTTTCCTGTAACCTTCTTGTTCCCTAAACAACAACCATGAACACAAAAACCACAACAATGAAAACTTGTTGAAATCAGGGGAAGAACCACTTCTACACCTAAGTCAAGGATTCTGGGAACCTGGAGAAATTCCAGAGACCCATGATGGCAGCAAGAGAGGGAGGTACCTGAGGGAACCCGGTACACGTTTCAAACTAGAAAACACAAATGGGAGAAGAACACTGCAATTTTTCCTGACTTTATTTTAGCAAGATTAACCAAAGAATGTGCAGGGTCCAGCGAAAAATGATAACACAGGGCCTCTTGTTCAAAAATCACTAAGCATGTCAAGATGGCAATAGCAGAGCATTAAACTGCATGTGAGACCCTCTAGAGCATGAGATTCCTTGGGACCACGCAGGTCCCAGGACTGTAAAACTGGCCCAATTTCCTATCTTCCCTGAAAAAGAGAAATCAAGTTCTGTTGATCAGACACACACACACACACACACACACACACAAATTGGCCGATAAGATTGTGCAGAAACCATGACTGGCAGGCCAAAAAATTATGTGGAATATAATAATGCTACTGTGTGGGGACCTGGGTGGCTCAGTAGTGGAGCATTTGTCTTTGGCTCAGGGAGTGATCCTGGAGACCTGGAACCGAGTCCCACATCAGGCTCCTGGCATGGAGCCTGCTTCTCCCTCTGCCTATGTCTCCGCCTCTCTCTGTGTCTCTCATGAATAAATACATAAAATATTTTTTAAAATAATGCTATTGTGTTGTGTAAATCGGAAATGACAGCCTATATGCAAATTCGAATGCTCAGGACAATCAACCTTGAATCTCAAGCTCTCTGTCAGAGATCACCCACCAGGGCCTTTGCTGGAAACGGTTCTTTTCACTCATTAATCTCAGAGCCGACACAGCTGTTGTTTCCAGGAAACACTGAAGACCCTGATACAGCCACATCCTCAGAAAACAGTCACCAAAATGGACCTCTGCTGTCTAAAAAGTCATTTAACAAAAGAAAACGATGTTAATCAACAATTTCTAGCGCTTAGAACCTGCCTCAAGTTTGTCCAAACGTTGATAAATTGCTATTAATTTTGCACAATAAAGGCCAAGCTATCATTTGTTTCTATCTGCTTATAAAAAATGAGTTTAATCCCTAAATATTAATGAAAAGTGTTCATTTATAACCAAATAACTCTGCGGCTTTCTAGATAGTACCACCACTAACATAAATTTATCACAAGGGTGGCAGCAAAGTCAAATCACAGACCAATCGAAATCATCACTAATTGGAAAATCAAATCTGGCTAAATATCAAGTTTGGGCCAGAGCCCACTCATTTTCCCCGGTGCGGTCTGCAGGGCTGAAGGAAGGCGGGTAGACCTGTTACTCTGCAGACAGTCAAATTAAATCATTTATCCTCAAACCTCTCACTCCTTGTAATAAGCATTCGTTGATTCTGTTCTCTTCTCTTTCCCAGTAACAGTACCCCAACTTTCCTTGGGGGGCCTCACTCTCCCTAACCGTATGTAACCCTGGTGGGGCTATAAATCCAGGTGCCTCCTGACCTCCAGACAAAGCTTGAGCAGCTGACTGAACTTGGATGATTGAGACGAACTCTCCTAGGACTTTGAACTGTGATAGAAAGAAAAGATATCTTTTGAATCTCATTCATCCCCGGCAGTGGGGCTCTGCAGAGACAACTTGTATCTCCCTCTGGGTCTCCAAATCTACCTCAATCCCTGCCATTTTAAACCCTTTCTCCAGCTTTCCTATCTTTTCTATGAGTTATCCAATATCCTGGCAGTAAATTACTTTTCTGTTAAAGTTGGCCAGAGTATCTGATGCTCTGCAACTAGAAAAACACTTAACAACATGACTTGCTCTCCGTTGTGATTGAAGGATGTTTTAGCTCCCAAAGGCATAGGAGATCAACAGAAGACAAGCTCACAAAGTTCAGCATCTCAGAAGAAGTTGAAAGTGTTTACAAATATGACGGAAGAATTGGGAAAGCAGCACACCGATGTGTTCAGTGTAGCATGACCAATGTCTATGGGTATATATCAGAATGTCTACTAAGGAATACCCAGAGAATTAGATTTTAAGGCAATTGTCAGGCAGGATGTGAGATTAAAGGCTGAAAAGCTCTCAATTTAACAAGATGAAAGGAATGATCTACCCAGATCAAATGCACTTGACAATTGCCACAAATCACTTGCAATTAGCATTATAGGATCACCCAGACATAAAGAAAAACAGATTTTTACATTGCAGACCTATGTCATTAAATTACCAGTGCCCTACCAATCAGTTTGGCTGTGACACATCTGGTTAGGTTAAGTGAGGCACTATGGTTTTTATCCACAATAGGTGTCCTAGGAGATGAAATGTGTGACTTACGCAGAAAAAAAGCCTACAGGCAAATTCCGTAGCTGCACTTTAGCATTTCTATTCTCTGTTCAAGTTTGAGTGGTTCAAAAACATCTAAATTCAAAATCTATTTCCCCCTCTCTGGGAATATTAATATAATCTCTGTGAATACCGATGACTATTTGAAATCTACCTTTAAAAAAGAACTTCAACCTATATTTTCTTTAATGTAAAGAAAAATAACTAGGTATATTGACTATGGTTTTACAAGAGGATATAAAAATATCAATTTGGAGTAATGATATCTTGTCTACTCACTATCTATTCGAATGGACCGGGCCAAAATCCTGCCTGCTTGTATTCTGACAAGGACTTCTTTTCTTGGATACTGCCCATCCCAAGAGATGGGGGGCCCCAGTTTTGGCCTTAAATGATTCTGATATTTGCAACTTCCATTGCTTCCCCCCGATGGTATGGTTCCAGTGGAGTCAAAGCTGAGCCAAAAAGTTGCGAGAGTGAGAATAGGTTTTGTTGAAACACAAGGAGACTGGAGTATAGGGGACCTGACCAGTCCACGGCGAATCGGCCTGCAGCCAGTACAGTAGCTACTGCTGCTGCCAATCGAGTATGACCAGTTCTCTGCCACTTGGGCCCAGGGCCTCCTGGCACTTCCTGGCCCCTTGTACTGGAGGAGACTCTATAGTCCTGGCCAGTGAACTGTAAGAAGGGGCATGTGTCACCTCCAGGCTAAACATTAAATGGCCAGTGAAATGCCCTCTGGAGCTTTTTCTTCCCATGCGGTGGACAGAAGCATTACATATAATGTGTATAATGGCTGTCCTGGAGTGAGAAGACGTGGAGTAGAGCACCCAAGCTGAACGTCAACGCTGATGGAGCACTAACGAGAGATCAAATTTTGCAGTAAAACACCTCTAGGATTCGGTAGGTTACTGTAGCATAATTTTGCCTAATTGCATCATCACCAATGCTTTCTTTAAGCAGTACTTTCAAACAGTAAAACCCAGCTCTTGATTTTGTCTAATAGCTATCAATGAGGTCATAGGGCATGACGTAAACAAACCTCTCGGTGACTAATTGAGCTTTGAACAGACTCTACTGTTAGAATGTTGGCAGATTCCATCGGCTCCATGCTCGATTCCACAAGTACTTTGGAAGCATTACTGTGTGTCTACGTGCAGAAAAGAGCATTGAATTCTATGAAGAACAGAGACTCAGTGATGTAACTGTAGGAGTCTTACTGGCAAAAGTCACAGCTTATGGCAAGAAGAAAAAGGGGGGGGCTTGAGAACTTCCACTGAATTGGGCCACCAGCAGGTAATTTTTGACATGTGAAGCAAACTTTCTACCTGAGTATAAAGGTTGTGTAGGCAGTATCACAGCAGACTTGTGTTCCCTTCTCTCCCAAGCCTGCCCTGCTGGTCCATACGCACTTCTCTCCTGTTTGTTGACCCTGAGCATTACCTCTGCTTATTGTCAGACATAAGATGCTAAGCTCATTAAGGGGTTTGGATATACATAAAAACTTTGCCAAAAGCTTATTCCTGTGAGTTGAACTGGGCTTGTAATGATGTGCATTATAAACTCCAAACTTTTACTAAAATCTGGTACACAAGTGCGTGCACACATACACAATTGATTATTAACAAAATTGGGGAATTAGGTTCCTTTGATGTTGTGATTTATAGTAAGAAAAATATATATGGTCTTCATCCCCATTTGGGACATAGAGCTTCTGAAAGCCTCGGAATTTCTGAAGTGAGGAGAGCAACACGGAGGTCTTTTGTTATATTAATGAGGTGGCTTTTGGACCGCACCTAAGGATGGGGGCTGGTTGCCAGGAAACCGAACTATGTGAGTCCAGACTAGCCCCCACCTCTTAGAGAAGACAGGGGCTAGTGGTTGAGCCCAATGTTAAATCAATAATTTAATCAACCATTTCTATGTAATGAAGACTCCATAAAAACCCAAAAGGATGCGATTAGGAGACCTGCCAGATCGGTGAACACAGGAAGATTTGAGAAGAATGGCACACCTTCCTCATGACTTGCCCTGTGCATCTCTTCCATCTGGCTGCTCCTGAGTTATAGCCTTTAATCTAGTAAGTAAAGTCTTTTCCTGAGTTCTGTGAGCTATTCTAGAAAATTAATTAAACTCAAAGAGGGGATCATAAGAACATCTGATTTATAGCCAGCCGGTCAGAAGAACAGGAGCAACCTAGACTGACATCTGAAGGGAGGTGAGGTAAGTCTTACAGGACTGAGCCCTCAAACTGTCAGACCTGATGCCACCTCTGGGTAAACAGTGTTAGAGTGGAATTGAATTCTGGGACACCCAGCTGGTGTCCAATAATTGCTTGCTGGTGTGGGGAACCCTCCCTCCCCCACATTGAAATTGGCTCCCAGCATCTTTTTAGCTCCATAGTGAGTAGTTAAAACATTGAGGAGGTGAAATTAATGAAGATGCAGAAACTAGAGACGCCTCACACTACGGCTTGAAGGATGGGGAGATGTGAGCTTATAGCATTTACAGACACCACTCTGCTGGCTATGAACACTTTTGGACCATTCTCTCTAGTTTCCCAATATGCCCATATATTTAGTTACCAACTAATAAACAATAAACTAGGTCTTTATTTTAGAGTAAAGCAATTTCTTATTCCCAAGGGGGAAAAGTCTGTAATGTGTATATGTCACACCCTATTAAGTGACCTTGGGTAACACTCATAATTCATTTGAGCATCAATTTCCTAGTCTGCTCCATGCAGGACACTGCATCCCCTAACAGTTTTGTTAATTCTCTGATGACTACATGCTATGATCTTCTAGCCATCTATTTTCTTTAAATTTGCCACACACACACACACACACACACACACACCCATTACAATTGTCACGTTATTCATCCGTTTGGCCAAATGAAGAAAAAGAGAATAAAAAACAACCATCACATTTAAATGAAAAGAGTTATCAGTCATTCTTGTATATTGCAGCTGCTTGAGAAGCCATAGGGCAAAGGCATTTATATGGAAGATAAGCTCATTGTGTTGAACAAATTAATGCTGGATTGTGAATTAAATGGCGTGTCTTCGGACATCTAATTAGCTTTGTGCTGCTCAATTAAGTTTTGAAAGGACATGTTGTGTTTCTTGATGGAATACAGAATATAGTTCAAGGCTATTGCTGCTCTGGATAATTTCAATTTCAAACCTAGTGAAAATGAGCAAGAAAGAATCAAGGGCTTTGTAAACCACAAACAATTCAGACTTCCCAAACAACTTAAATTCAAACCGTAAATAATAAATAACACAGTTTATTTTTAACCACATCAGGAAATGTCAACAAGCCAACAAACATGAAATTAGCTATAACTTTCTTTTTCATAATATCATTTACATGGAGAATAAATATCTTAAAAGTAAGGGTGAACAGTACCTCAGAATGCCTTCTAGGCTTTATATAATTTTATTCTACAAGATGACATCATCAACATCACTTATTCTATAGACTGAGGGGGAAAGTGTTGTTACAGAAAGTGCTTAGGCTTTGGAATAAGAGAATGTTAAACTGAACTCGTTTCAAGCTATAATTCTGCTACTTTCGCTTCAAAGATTACCTAACCTCTCTGTCTGGATTTTCTCACCTGTAAAATGGGGTTATAATTCTTATCGTTAGGGATTATGAAGACTCTAATAGCCTAAGAAGAGTGTCAGCATCAGTTAAACCCACTGTCTCTAAGTGTCTTTTCCCTTGCCATATTGGCTGTGAACTGACCCAAAATCATGTGCAGGCTTTCTGTGAAATACCAAGACCCTCCAGTGATTGGACATAAATATGTCTGCTGCTCCAGACAAATTGCCACCTGGGGCTATGCTATGGGAAAAGCAAAAAGGTTTCAGATGGAATTCTGTCACTCATGTGAATATAGTAAGTAAATACAAAATCAATCCCACTACCTGTTTCTGTAAAACTGGGGATGTCCCTGCTTCTATCGTAGAGCAATCTGTTAAGTCCCCAGAATGGAGAGTGGAGATCCCAGTCAGACTCAACAGTGCTCCGAAAGCAGGATCTGCTAATCTTGTCAGATCAGGTGACAATGCCCAGGAGGGGAGGAAAGCACAAGACCAAGACCAAGACCAAACCAGACCTAGAACCAAACCCTGCGTGGTGCGTAAAGGGTTAAGACATATATATTTGCAATGCCCCCACCACAGCAACAACTGTCACCATCACCAAGATTCGCAAGACTGTAACGTGTTTCTTGCTAAACTCAAAACCCAGAATTGTGCTCTCCTGTACTTCCTCAAATGCCCACTTTCCTCAGTAAACTTGAACCCACAGAGTTCCCTAAATTTTCCCTAAATTTTCTTATCCTCAGACCATCCACTTCTAAGAACTGAAAACTGAACATTTGTCTTGCTCCACATACCACATTTTTGTTTTGTTGTTTCCTTTCCTAACTTGGGAGACCAAAACCCCCATGAAACTGTGCTAACACCAGAAAAGAGGGCTGTTTCCTTTCAGACACCCTCCAGGTAGCAATGAGCTAAGACTCTTTTTAGTTCCAGTAGGTGGTCTTTTATTTCAGGGCTCTTTTATTTCAGAGCATAAGTAATGCATTACTGAATTTGCCAGATTCTTATACTTTCTAGCCGATCACATTCCTGGAACACAAATCATTACCCCAGTGAAAAATTTCTTCTAGCATTCCCCAGGCAAATGAAACTCCCCCAGTGCAGGTCAGAAATAGCAATATTTGAAGCTTTTGAAGGGTCCACTTCTGGAAAGTGGATTCCTGAAAAGATTGTTAACCAGCCACATACTCAGCACACTGATTATACCAAATGACCTTAAATATGCAGCAAACAATAACAGCGCTGTGAAGTGTTTCTAATCATACCACATTTACTTACATCAATTTTTTAAATTTACCTTATGCTTAGAAAGGTGGTGTGGCAAGGAACAGAAGATTGCATGTATGCACATAGACTAGTTTGAACAAAAGCAATGAATTTCTTTAAGAAGTAGAAAATTTAACATGCACCAACTGAATTTATTATTTTCGTTTTCACTTGAGAAAAAGGATCACAGTGGTACATGTAGACAATGGAATATTACTCAGCACTAAAAATAAATGAGCTATCAAACCATGACAAGATACGGAAAAAATAAATATGTATATTACTAAGTGAAAGAAGCCAATCTGAAAAGGCTGCATACTGAATGATTCCAATTATACAACATTCTGGAAAATGCAAAACTATGGAGAGAGTAAAAAGGTCAAATGTTACCAGGGATTAGAGGAAGGAAGGATAAGAATGAGTGAGCAGAGCACACAAGATTTTTAGGGCAGTGAAAATACTCTGTGTGATATTATAATGGCGGATACATGTCATGATACATTTGTCCAAACCTATAGAATGTACATGACCAAGAATGAACTCTAAGGTCCACAATGGACTTTGCATGGTTATAATGCATCAATGTAGGTTCATCCTTGATTTAAAAAAAAAATACAATTCTGGCGAATGGCATTGATAAGAAGGGAAGGCTATCCATACGTAAGGGCTGGGAGTATCTGTGTGTCTTCCTCTTAATTTTACTCTAAACCAGGAACTTCTCTAAAAAAAATAGTCTTTTTTTTAATGACTAAAGAGCCTACTATGTGCACCAAACCATAGACTATGTGTTGGGGATGCCAAGAGGGAGATAGGGGCCCCCTTCTCAGGCCCCTATCACAGGCTAGTACTCGTGAAATCACAGATAATGTTCTGATCACTGCAAGAGTCATCCTTATAATGTCATTAATGAGTGGTAATCCAGCTGTGATTAAATACAGTATAAGGACTGGACCTTCCTCTGGAACATATTTCCTTAGGGAAAACCTAATGAACCAACATTAATATGAGGTTTTTTTTTCCTTTGAATCCAGGACAGATATAATGTACTACCTTTCCTAGAGAGTGTATTTGCATTTTTATAACATATTCTTGTCTTTAGATTCAGTCTTCATAGTTTGAATTTCAGAGATGGTAGCAGACCAATCAGAAGGCTATTTCTTGATTGAGGTAGGAAAGAGACCTGTCTGTGCCCTTCCATTTACACACTATGATTGGCTACCTTTCCCATATAAAGGAATGATCCTGCTTCCAAAGGATGAGTAATTGTGAAGAATAAAACACTTTTCATATAAGTCACAAAAATAACCATCTCTGTCCTCACATCATTTCCCTTCCTTTATTCCACTATAATTTAGAAAATGATTTAAAACTTTGGACTTTAGTGAATACTGCAAAATCCGGTCTGCAATTAGTTCTGTATGTTTAAGGTTTCCTTCATCAGAGCAAATCATAATTCTTTAGAAGCAAAGTTAAGTTTTGAAAAAGATATGAATCTGCAAGCTCCCATTTTTAGAGAAATTGATTTATAAGGAAAAAAAAAGGAACTTAGTATGATTTCCTAGGTAAAAAACCCCTAAAATAAACCTTGGGGAATTTGGTTCAAGAAGCTGCCATCAAATTCTAGCTCTTAACTTTTATGATCAACTTTTACTATTACCAGGTGCCAGGGAATGTGCTGGGTGCTTTCTCACGCATTAGGCCATCAGTCCTAAGAAACTAGTGTTAGTGTAGTCTAAGCTATGACAGCATTGGGACCAAAGTGTGAGAAGATTATGAAACCCAAGTCCATGAAATAATCCTTAAGAAGCTACTTCAGGTCATGCTAGGACTGCAAGTCTTGCTTACCTCCCTCTTTGATAGCATAGTGATTTCTACTTAATGGTACCCCACAAATGCTTACTGAATTGAGCAAATGCCATATAAAAGCCCAAAGCTACTGCCTCCACAGCTTCTCCAGGCCTTCAGAAGGTTTATTAGAAAGCAGTATGCGCTTTCTCTCAACATCCTGTCTTAGTGATTGATGACATGGGAGATGATTAAAGATTCTCATACTCAGAGTCTTTAATATATTGGTAGTAATCCCTTCAAATAAATCACATGTAAGTAATAAGTTAAGGACGCCATTCAAAAATTACAAAGGAAGTCAAAACATATTTACTGGGACTTGTCAGAATGGGGATTTATTCTTGTTATCAGAAATATAATGCAGATCTTCCTCAACTTAAGATGGGGTTATGTCCCAATAAACCAATTGTGCATTGAAAATATCATAAGATGAAAATACATTTACTACATCTAACCCCCCCAAACAACAAAGCTTAGCCTCGCATAACTTAAACATGCTCAAAACACTTATATTAGCCCACAGCTGGGCAAAATCATCTAATATGAAGCCTACTTTATAACAGTGTTGGCTATCTCATGTAATTGAGTATTGTTATTGAAAGTCAGAAACAGACCAGTTGTGTGAGTAGAGTGGCTGTAAGTCTATTGGTTGTTTGTCCTCATGATCACATGGCTGCCTGGGAGCTGCCACTGCCCAGCCTAAGGAGAACATCTTACCACACATCACTATCCAAATTCAAAATTCCAAGTACAGTTTCTACTGAATGGGTATCACCATTGTAAAATCAAAGTCGTAAGTCTAAACATCAAAGGAACGGTCTGTACCAGGTTGTGTTTCAAACTTGCCTCTCGAATGACTCTTTTTTGGTTTTGTTGATAGCTCAGTCTTAATGGACATGACAGCATTTGGCAAGCAAACAGCTAAATCTGTTTGCAGTACATGAATTTCACTCTGTATTATCATATCGGTGTCCATGGTCACATCTGTGAGGCCAAAGAAAGAGAAACAAACAGCTTTGGAGAAAAACCACCAGTGAGTCCTGGATAAGTCTGAGTGAGTCTGGGCATTTTCTTGGTTTGCAGGTCAAATTGAATATCATCTAAAATAAATTATTTGCTTTCATAAAAAAAGACTTTCCACCCAGAACTTTAAGCTGTTTTAATAAAGAATTTTAAAAGTGCCATTTTAGCAATAAATTCTGATACAGTAGAAAGACTCAAAGTTAGAAAATAGAATTTCTGCTCACCTGAAGCAGAAAAGGCAGACAGCTGAGTTACCTTATAAACTTACCAACATCCCTGTCAGGACAACACCTCTGAGAAGATTTCTCTGGCCTAATCTTACAGTAACATTTCATTATTTCTCATTTTTCATTTTAATTTATTTTTTGAACATATATATTTGAGAGCCTACTATGTACCAGGTGCTGGGAATACCACAGTGACCCCAACCAGATGATGTCCCTCCCATCAGGGAACTAACCTATCAGTGGGGAGAGAATCCTAACCAAACACCATAGTCCAGCATGTAAAACTGTTGTAGAGGTGCTGAAGGGCAGACCCATGATTGGGGATTTGACCAAGACAAGGAGATCAAGAAGGGACTCTGGTCGTTAACTCTGGAGATGTGGAAATGAAGCATGTAAAGAGCGCTGAAGCAGAAGGAACTAGAGGTACAAGTGTCCATCACTGGAAAGAACATGGTGACCACCAGGGACAAAAAGGGGACCAATGTGAAGCTAAAACACAACCTGGGAAGGAAGCATGGTACAAGGTGAGGTGGAGATGGGGAGAAACTAGACCATGCAGGCCTTACTAGTCTGCTTAAGAATTTTGTCTTCAACTCAGCAGCAGTGGGAATCCACCAATGGTTATAGGGATGGTGGTATCAAGAACAGCCCTGAAATTTTAAAGATGGTTGTAGGTAGGAGAAGAGATTAAAAGGGGGTCAGAGTGGGAAACCTGGGTGGCTCAACGGTTTAGCGCAGCCTTCAGCCCAGGGCCTGATCCTAGAGACTGGGATTGAGTGCCACATCGGGTTCCCTGCATGGAGCCTGCTTCTCCCTCTAACTGTGTCTCTGCCTGCCTCTCTCTCTCTCTCTCTCTCCTTCTCTCTCTCTCTCTCTCTCTCAAAGTGTCTCTCATGAATAAATAAATAAAATATTTTTAAAAAGTCGGCGGGGGGGGGGGTGGGCAGAGTGTCCATGAGTGGATCAGTTAGAAGGTTCAGAGCCCAGGCAAAAAGATGATGGTAGCTTAGATTAGAAGTAGAAGTAGAAGGAGGTGGGTGGACGTGAGATAGTTTCTCCTGGCCACTTCCATATTGCCCAACCCACACCCTCCATTCCTCCCTTCTAAATAGCTTTACTTCCATCTACATCGATTTTTTTGCCTGCTTAATGCTCCCCACTGCAGGACCAGCTTTTAGTACTATACTTTACAATAAAGGCTCCACGTCTATTTGTGTTATGAATGAGTAGTTCCCACTTTCATTATGCTCTTCCCTGCACCATAAAATTCTTCCAATTCAATTCATCCTACATTGCACCACATAGGCACACACACAGAGGTCACAGAACTGGCCTAGTGGCCCTAAGATCACAACTGGAGATTCCTGAGGGGTGGAGGAGGGTCCCCTAACTCTACCCCCAAGCATTAACCTTAAATATACAAAGCCAGTATGAGAATGAGCAGTCACAAGAAGGTGAAGCCTTGAGGAATGGATTTCATGTCTTTGAATTGAGTTTTCTCTACAACACCGGCTGCCGTGCCATTTGCATCCATCTCATAAACCATATTTGCTATGATTTCCCCAAGTTGTTAGCACCTTTTCTAGATTTTTCAGATGGACATTTAACATTCTACTAGTCCATGTCCCAAACTATAAAATGCTCTTAATACTATAAGATAACTCATAACATAATAAAGATAATATGAAAATAAAACATTTTAAAATGGCCTTTTATCTGTGTTTCCTCCCTTGACATTCACAATAACACCATGAGGTAGGCAAGACCGGGATTTATTCCCTGTTGGTGGCTTAAGGATACAACCAACTCTTTCAGTCAACAGTAAAATGAGCAGTTGCTGGTCTGACTAGTTGAGGAGACTAAACACGGCTTCTCTGAGAGCCTTGGCTAACTCAAACCTGGGTGTCTCAGACTTGGAGTATAAGCCATTTCCCTCACAGACTCTTCCTCTGGAGGACACGTGAATTCCTGTGATACTTAAGAAAATCTCATTTTAGCCATTTCACATAGACAATGATCTGAAATTGGAAATAACACTCACAGCTTATGTTAGGCAAAACCAGTTTCTACTAATATCCAGAAATTATTCCCACTGGATTTTATCATCTGGGTTACCTACCACAAAGGAAATGCCCTCTAGTGCTAATTATAGAAACAAACGGGCATGGTAGATGGCACACAGCTAGCTTTGACACTTTCTATACTTTCTCTGACTAACCAAATTGAGAAGAGAAACCAAGAATCTTAGAGTTTAAAAGGCCCTTAGCAGATATCCAGTCCACTCCCTTGGCCCCTTGGTCAATAACCCTGTATGTGCATGTGTGTGCATGTGTTCAAAAATGTTACATCTGAGGTCACCCTTTTGGGAGTTCAAAGGTTCATGCCAGCAATGCTGCCACTGCATAAAATAGTTTGGAAATCTTTTCTTTGGGAATAGTCATTAGAGTCAATTTATAAGCTGTAAGGAAAACCAATGATTTTGCCTTTCAAGACGTCATGATTCTTTTCAACCAGAATGACTTCAGACTGAGGTCCAGATGACAAATGGCATTTGTCAATAAGCAATACGCCCTGAAAGAACAAAGATTTGCTGCAACTAAAGACCATCAAGGAAATGTGGCTATAGATGTTGCAGGCCACGTGGATGCTCCCAAAAGAACAACAGTGCCACTCTTCTGGGTACACAGCCTCTAAGGAATCTTTGTTAATGAGATCATATTCACTTGGATGTAGAATTTCTAGTGTCTGTGCTTCCAGAAAACATCTCCTGTCATGTCATAGTCACATTGTGAACCTCATTTTATTTCTGCACCTTTCCAGAGTACTGACCATTGTTGTTATCTTGCCTCTGCTTTCCCAACAATGTCTGCATCAAATAGCACAGTCTTCAAGGTCTGCCCACAGAGACGTTTAAAATAACTGTGGTGACAAGGATGAAATTGCCGTCTAACATTTTCCTCTCTGTTTTTGAACACATGGAAAGTGGCCATATCTTGCATACACTGATTTAACTATTAAAACTCAAATATGTGACTCTTTAAATTGTCCACTGGCAATTAGCCCAATTTATAGGGAGATGGGGAGTGTGAAACTTGTTTTTCTTACCCAGGAAACCATGATTTTAAGTTTTATTTTAAAAATAAGAAACAATAACAAAAATAGACTACATCTTCAGAATTTTTCTGGGAACACACCTCTTCTCAGCTCATTCCATCTCAGCAAAAACATATCTTTGGATCCAGTCATTTTTACCTCTAAAATTTTTCAAAGAAATAAGCAAGAAATGTTCACATTTTATCTAAAAGTATGCTTATCACAGAGATATATAGGAGTGAAAAAAATGAAAACATGCCACTATATAAATCAAGAGGCTGATTAAACAAATTATTGTATAAATGTTGGCATAATATTTTGCCACTGCCAGAAATCATGTTTTTGTAAAGAACTTAATGATAAGAGGAAAGATCCACCCCACAGGCTCTAAGAAGCAGATGGCCCAAGATCCAAGCATCTTTCCAATTTAGGCAGTCACCCTCCTCCTCAGAACCACTTCTGTCTCAAAATGTACCTGCAGGATTTTAATTTATAGACACGACTGAGTGACAACACAGAGGCTAATGCTGTCAAAAGAATTGAATATAGAATTTTTATCTCATTATTCACATTTCTCAAGGGGATAGGGCATGCCACACCACGCAGGGCCACATGAAGAAGGACCAGTTCTGGCCAGGAGTCCAAAGGGGCAAGTAGAAAGCATAACCCAGAGCTTTATTGTATTTTCCACAAGAACAGGTTAGGATTAACTCATTTGAATAATATCAATGGGATATTATGAGTTATAGAGGTCATCTATAGTTGTCTGGCTCTTGGCCTTGACTGATTAAGGCAGAGGACTCTTACCACCTGGAATGTAACAGTCAGATAGAAGAGGTGGTTCTCAGTGAGGGCTCTAGACTAGCTAGTTGGCAAATGAAAATCATGCTCTTTGGGGTGAGCCCTTTGGCATCTCTAAGAATTGACTAGCCCTGGAAGGGGCAGTCTCTCCCCAGTCAGTGAGGCCTCAAACACCAGATCATCAAGAATAGAGAAAATGAGAAAATGTAGTTAACACAATCTCTGTGAAGAAACAGCTGCCCCCTGGACCACAGGACAAGCATGTACTTATCCTAGGCATGCTTGTCTCTTTCTCTTAAGAAATGGTCAGACTAACCCTTTTGGTCTCCTTCAGGATACTATGTTCCCAGATTTCCAATTTTCATGTAACATATGCAACACTGACACAATCTATGGCCCCTGCCTTGCTGATTTGCCTCTGAACTAAGGGGGCTCACCATTTAATCATCTTTGCACCCACCACAGCTCCTTGCTCTTCATACAATGTGCACCTCTTCAAAGGAGGCAGTTCTGACCACAACCATCCCTACTGACAGCTGGTGGATCATACAAGACCCTGGCATGAGAGTTCTGCAAGAGAGGGTAGGCACCAAGGGAGTAGTATATATACTCTCAAACTGGCAACGTTTATTGGACATATATATACGTGGACATATGAATTATTCCATGTTGATGTTCGTGTCTCAATATGCTTTGTTGCTCCAAACATAGTTAAAAGCCTGTGCTTAAAACAATTT
The DNA here is from genome assembly GCF_905146905.1 of Nyctereutes procyonoides. Taxonomy (NCBI): domain Eukaryota; kingdom Metazoa; phylum Chordata; class Mammalia; order Carnivora; family Canidae; genus Nyctereutes; species Nyctereutes procyonoides. Next base: position 3,853,334 of record NW_026575030.1, on the reverse strand, counting down.
TGGCAATTACCTAGATCAATTTTAGGTAATGAGGCCATGGAAAGAAGTTATTATTATAGGATGGGAAGAAGGGCACAGCAGGTGTAGTCGGAAGAATGAATGGAATTCACCCCCCGGAAGAGGGGAATGGGGATTAAAAAAAAAAAAAAAAAACCCTTACACTGGCATGGCACAGAGCTCTAGAAATTTTATTTGTCTAACAGATGAGCCCTGCAGCCACTCTTTGGGAACGGATGACAAAGGCGAACATTATGTGTGATTAGGCCAACATGGAGCCATTCACATTTGGAGGCTTGTTAGACAATTTCACATTCTTCTGGAGTTCAGCCAACTGATGGGCTGTGACGTGAGATAATCGGTGCCACTGATGTGTGAAGGTCCCATAAGAGATGACAGGCAGACTGTGCAGAAACAGGCATCCCGGGATCTCTGTGTATGAGCAGACAGGATAAATGCATGTACTAACACGATGCCCATTTGCAAAACGACAGCCTGTTTAAGCAAGCTGACAGCAACAACAATTTTTCTGAAGTATTACTCCTAATGATTTGGAAGGGGCAAAAAGGAACCACATTTTCTTTCCGGATGTCAATGATAGGCAACATGTGTTACTGTTTTTCTGTTTAGGAAAAGTGGAGAGTAAGGGGAAATTGAAATGTATGCATATTTTTAGTGGCTTTCAGGTTTAAGAATGTGACAGTTGCAGCAGGTACCGCGGGGAACGTCTATAAGTGTTTTCCCGAGGCCTTTCCACTGCCCTATATCAAGCCAAGTCCTGACTAAGAAACTCCTACTCATAGTTCCCACTTCCACATCTCTCATTCATTCCTCATCCCACCCCACTCTGGCTTCTCTGAGCCAAGGTCACTGATGGCCTTCTAACTGTCAGATCCAGTAAACATATTTGTTCTAGTTGCCATTTCTGTTGTATTTCAAAGACTCCATTGACATGCTTCTGATTTTGGGAAACTTGACAGTTCGAGGGAGACTTTCCCTATCATGAAATTAAAGATTTACTTCAGGCTTGTGGAGGGCAAGAATAACTTCCATCTCCAGTGGCTGGAAGGGGCAGGAGGGCTCCAGACTTGGAATCCCTCGAGGCTTTGTTCTATGGAGCAAGCATTACAATTTTCCAGGAAGCTGAGACAAAGTAGTCGTCATTCTAAAACGTTAAATGCTGCATGTTGACACACACATTTTTTTTCAAAGTCTTTTTATTCCTTTTATGTAAAGAAAGTATGATTTAATTGATAGAGTCTGGACTACGAACTTGGTTAGGGCCTGGGATTGGGTTGTCTATCACATAGAGTACTCAGCCAAAAGTCACTGATTTGAGTTTTGAAATCTGAAAATGTCCCTCAGTCACACTGTCCTATCCGATCATCAGGCACCTAAGGAAACATGTTCTTGTTCTTCCCCTCTTCTCCCTGCCCCTGGGTAACTCCCACTCCTCTCCCTTGGGAAGCCTTCCCTGCCTGCCCCGCACAAGCCAGGATTGGGTGACCATCACATCACCCTCTGCCTTACACTGCTAGAGAGCTCAGAAAGGATCATTAGGATGGAGTCAGCTGAGTTTGTCTTACCTGGTTGACTGAAAAATCATTGACAATGAAGATAATATGTCTTATTCATCTCTACTGCCAAATGCAGTGCCTGGCAATAAGTACAACTCAATAAATTTTTGTGGAATGAATGAAGGAAATAGTATCATTACTAGCCAACAATAGCACCAATTGGAGTCCATACATGTTCTAAAACAAAAATGCTAAAGTGTCGAATGCTATGTAATATGCAAGTGAAATTACTGAGCCACCAGGAACCAAGGACTTTAATGCTGTACGTTGAAAATATGCTCAGTACAGGAAAACTACAAGTCCTTGAATTAGTTTAATGCCACTTGTGCTGATAACACAGATCTGCTGTCTTCATTTAGCTTCCCAGCAGGTTACAAGAACACAGTTTGAAAGGGTGTCATATTCTTTTACTGAATATTCAATAAAGTTATAATGAAATTGAAATGCTGGAGTCCATAAGAAACATTGTACATTTTGTTATTCATTCCACCTTAAAATAAAATCTTACTTTAAAAGCACTTTATGCATGTCTTCTGTTCTAATATCTCCAGTAATGCTCAGTACCATGTGATACAGACCCCCTGGTCATTCTGAGAAATGAGCACTCCTTCTCTGCAATACAAGAAATTCTAGATATTTCATAAAACCACTATCTGCCAGAAACAGAGCAACCAGACAATACATACGTTCTTGAGGAGGGCCAAAGGCATTGGTCACAGAAAGGAGAGAGTGGAATATATACCCTGGAGCAAAAGCAAATCAGGATTAGTGGGTAAATTATCTCAGTGCATCCAAGACGCCATCTCCCTCATCCCCCAGCCTAGTAGCGGAGAGAATGGGTGGGGACCAGTGGGGAGAGTCTTGTGATCCCTTTTGTTTCTCTAAGATTCTCAAAAATTATTTCTCCTTTCCTTCTGTCTCCTCAACAAACCCTATAGATTCTCCCGAGAAATTAAGTTAAAAAAAAAAAAAAACAGAAGGACCAACAGGCTACTTCTACCTTCTACCTCACATTGTGGCTCTCCTGAATCAATGAAGCGCTGAGCCATTTGCTTGCAAGAAGGGGAGTACAAAAGGGAAGACAGGAACCAATTAATATCTCCATTGAGATCAGACAAATCACACATCCAAGTACACAGAAGTGGATTTCTGGATGTCTCTTATAAAGCAAAGCACATAATCCAGAGCCTTGGTTATAACGTTTGTGGGGTTTTGTGTGTAGTACAGATGCTCTCCATGTTTCTGAAGTCCTGCTCAACCCTGAGTGGCTGCCAACGTCCAGGTGAGCACATGGAAGTCTAACCCTGTGTGTGGTCTCGGGGCTTTTGCTGAGTGAACCAGACAGCCTGGCAGTCCCACCAGCATGATTAGAACCAAGGCTCTCACCTAGTCTGCAGACGGTAATCAATCCAATTTGCTCACCTCCTGAAGTTATCTGCCCCCTGCCACTCCTCTTTGGGAAGTGGAAATGAAGCCCCCTCATGAGTCACAGGCATGATGGATTCTTCAGTAACTGACAGGGACAGAACAAGACTAATAGTTGGGAGTAAACAGGGAACAAGTTACCCAAGCCATGGTCAAGCACTGCCATAGTCTCCTCTGGAGAGTAACATAAGCGAATCTCACCTTGATTTGTAAAAGAAAACGTCAATCACGGGTAGGGTGATGTTTAACTCCAACTGCTTTTTTTTTTTTCTCAAACTGCCGGATGATTTAATCATCTTCCTTATTAAGCTGGGAAGAGCTGACCTTTAGAAATCCTCTTGAAAGCAGAAACATTTAAAAGCAAAATACTTTCCAAGTACCAAAGAGCTAAATGTTACCCATTCGTGTTCTTTTCTGCTCTATGGAATTTGCTGCAATCCCAGGTCAAGCATCTGTGCCGTGGCTATGTCCCCGTGAGATCATTCACAAAGTGCCTCTTCTATGCTCTGCTCACCAATTGGTGCATTTGCAGACTCTAGCTCGTGCAACCTCTCAAGTAGGAATTATTATCCCCACGTTAGAAATGAACCATTTGAGGCTCAGAGAGGTTAACTAGCTTTCCCAGGGTCACACAGCTTGTGAGAACCCACTGGGCAGGAGTCACACATGCCTGTAATTCTTATGGTGCCTAATGTAATGCATCTAGGAGACTCTTGATGAAATATTATTCTTGTCCCTTTCCTACCCTTCCAGATCCTCTGCTCCCCATCAGATATTAGCAGTCATCTCCCCATGGAGATAGGAACATGCCTGGCTTCATACAACTTAATATGCCTCTGGCCAAAGCTTTGATTTAGCAGTTTAAAGTAAGCAGGGCTGACCTCAAAGCCAATGACCCTACTTCATCTGGGTCCCTTTCAGGTGCTGGTTCCGTGTTCTCACCTCATCCCTATCTCCACAATAATATATACGTGTGCTGCATTATCAATTTATCCTTATACACATATCTGGAGTTAGCAATGGAGAGCTTTTGAGATTTTCTAATTCAACCCTTTTATTTTTTTAAGGATGGGAAAAATTGACACAGAAAGAGGATTGTGACTTGGCCAAGGCTGCCAGAGATGACACCCTTGTCTCCAGCCCCAGCCATTGCTCTGAGTTCACACCCTGGTGCTCTTTGATGCGTATGAAAGCCACTTTGTCAACTCTCCAAGGATACTCACATGCTTCCCCCCACCTTTAAACTTGGGTTCAGGTGTAGGACTTTGTTCATATCAAAGGGAATTTCTGACATCAGTCATCTAGAGGGAGAAGTGTTTGCCTCTAAAATCATACCATTATGAATCTTGTGTTGTTATTGTCAATGTGAAGCACCTCTGGAGAAGAAGGTGGACCAGTGGAGTGGGACGAACAGCCAAGCGTTCTTTTCCATGTATCCCCAGGCCTGCACACAACTCAGGTTGCTGGGCCAGCCCTATTCCTAGAGTTTCTGAGTAGAATATTTTATGTTCCAGTGTTGGCCTACGAGCAGCACAGTCAACCTCATCCCTAATCTGAACCTCCCTAAAAACTCTCACATGCACGAAGACAGAGCCTTTGGTCTTAACCCCTCAGCCTCATGCCTCCATCCTTAGCATGAGACAGAAGATATAGGAAGTAGGATGCACTGTTCAAAAAAGGAGAAGCAGGGATGGGAGGGGGTGGCTTGGATCACATGCGGAGTCACAGTCCAGGGCCAGAGGAAAAAGAAGTCTTGGGAATCTTCACCACTTGAGACTCATGCCGGTTTTATTTGTAGGTGTGTCAGCATGCACACACACACACACACTCATGCATGAATGTGCAAGCATTAGAGCCTCAATGATATTTTATTTACATGTGGATCTGTGCTTATGTCTGTGTGTGAGGGATTGTATATGCGCCTGTGTGAATGTTCATGTGTGTGGTGAGGGTGAGATGAAATGGCATTGGGAATAACTGTCAACTCTAATGCCAGTATAGGTAGAAAGGCATTAACAAAAATGAAAAAAGAAATCCCTCTAAAAGTGGTATGAATGTGTGAAGCAATAGGGTGCCAGTAGGAAAAGCAGACTCCTGATTTGAGGCCAATCAGCTCACACTCCTAGAAAATTCAGACGATTGTATTGAGTACCTCGGAGGGTCATTGTTCTGAATACTGACTGGGTTGGCCCTGGGTCTGTCGCACAGCGAGGGCTTAATGAATGTTGGCCTCGAATATGCTGGCAGGGCAGGGGCCAGCAATAAGGAATACTAAAGGAAAAGAACACCTCACTCCCTTCCCCTCAGACGTGAAGAAGGTAGGCATTGACAGATTTAAAATCTTAAAATTGTTTTACTCTGTGTCTCTCAACATTTCCAAAATTTAGGGAACAAACTCAAGAGAAAACTGTAATCTGTTCCTTCTTCTAAATGCTCTAAACTTGTAGTGGCTGTTGCTGGTGAGAGAGAGAGAGAGCCCAGAGAGCTCGCTCAGAGCAGACCGGATGATAGTCTAGGAACTCAGAGGCAGAGGCAAGAGAAAAGCCCTCCAAGGGAAATCAAGTTCTTACCAATCACTGCTAACTATGCCATGAAAGGGAGAAGGGTCTTTCAATTACCAAATGTCAGCTCTAACCCCCACTTATGAGCGCTAGAAATAAAACGATGCAATAATTACACAATCTGCAGGAAAACTGACAAATATATTCCCAATACAAATGATTTACTGAGCCAGTCTGGCCACAGCCTGGCTTCACTCCTTAATGGAAGTTGTAAAAACGGTGCCCTGGGTTTCGATAATCACAGTGATTTCGTATAAACCACAGATGAAGCGATAGATGAGGCAACCATCTTGAAAACTCTAAAGTATCTCTGATTTATTGGAGATCTATCCAAAATGATTGTCAATCTGCTTCAGTGGCCTATTAAAGAATCGTATAATGGTATGCCAGAAGGGACCTTTCACCATTTCACAGATAAGAAGAGGTTAAACGTCACAGTGAGGGCATGCAGTGGTAAAGCTGGGATGAAACCCAAATACCTTGATTTCCAGTCTTTTCCACAATCCCCCATAGACTCACCTATTAACAAGATATAATCAAACGTGGGCCATTAACCTCTATTACTTCCCACTTGAAAGCTAAGCCAATCAATATGTTACTGTCACCAGCAAGGTGATCATTTGGTAGCAGTTACTCTTGATCAGAAAATTAATGAGTTGGGTAATATGGAAAGAAACGTGCAGCCCATTCTACTCTTGTGCACAATATGGATAGGAAAGGCCAGGTGAGAATCAGAGAGTCTGAGTGATGGTATTTTCTTAGCAAAATGCTTATGGTACAATCACATGATTTTTCTCTACTCTGGTCACCCAAGCTCTTCGGATACCCTACTTATAAGAGGAAGACAGCCTGGAGGTAATTAAGATTGTAAAACTAAGACTTTGGAAAAAAAAGATTTGAGGATGCATGAAATGATAAAAAAAAGTAACATGAAAAAGATATAGATTAAAAGATCAATACATTCTTAGGTCATAAGAAGTATACAGGTTAATGAAATACTTAAACTTATACGTCATTATGAGTTTGCAAATGAGTGGTGGTAATTCTAAACTGTAATTTATGCTACTCTAGTTTTCATTTCAGATAATAATTGAGACTCCATGAAGCAGTGATTAGTAAACTATTTTGGATGACTGATTCTTTGCAAATGCAACGAAAGCTGTGGATCCAGTCCCTAGGTAAGTTCATATGGACACATATACATAAAGTAACTGTATATATTTTCAGGCTATTCAAAGACCCTTTTGAGATTTAGATCACTAGATCCCAGAATGTGAGACCTTGCACTAGACTGAGTAGTTTTAACCAATTTTATAGTGTAAATATATACCCCGAAGTCCTGAAGTTGTTTTAGTCTTGAGGTTCTCAAAAATTCTATTCTACATATACCTTTGGTGAGAAGCTCCATCAACCTGAGATGAAGTCTAATGTTTCTGTGCATCCTCAAAATTTTCATGTGTTATATTGTACATATTCTCAATAATCCAGTAACTCCTTAGCTTTCTGTCCTGCTTCCTGAGCAGAGGCATCTCTACTTCTATACATAGGTCTATGTGTGTGTGTGCGTGTGCATGCACACATGTGCACATGGGGACATGTGTATATGTTCATGATGCAATATTCAGGGCAAAAACTTTATGAGGATCTGTTTCTTCCTCTGTAATTTGAGAATTCCAATACCTGTCCTATTTATCTCAGAGTTGCTAAGAAAATAAAACGACATCATGGGTGGGAACATTTTTTTAAAAAGTGCATAAAGAAACGTAAAAAAATGCATGGCATTGTCATTATTAGTGTCACCGTCTCATTATTATTAAGTATGATACTTAAATGCAATTTTCAAGCCTCAGTATAATTTCAGGAAGTTAGTTTAAAATGTTTGTCTGTTTATAAAATCAAGGTGCTACATAGTTCCAACCATATTAATCACATTGGCAACACCCTCTGCTCCAGAAGTTGATCATAGCCTGGGTTGACGCTATGAGCTAATGAACAATTCTGTACCCGCAGGGCTGAAGTCAGTGAGTTTGTGGGGCACAGCTATACTGGGTGTCAGTCCCCAGCATCTGCTCTGGGTGATTGGTCCCCAATTGCAGTAGTCATTAAATATTTTTGAGTTTCTACATGATACCATTTATGTGTGAAATACGGTACTGGGACTACAGGGGGAAAAAATAGATCTGTAAAATGGGGCCCACATTCCCAGAAACATAGGAGCCTGATTAAGGGAACTCAGATCATTAATAATAACACAAGATATTTAGTATTTACTTCTGTGTATTAAATATTTCATTGGGTCAGAAGAGGCGATCACTTCTAGAACGGTTGATGAACAAAACTCCATTAGGTAGGATTCATTATAGTCCCAAAGAATGCAACCCAAGCTTAGGGATCACCTCTCAGCTCCACAAAAATGCACGCTGGGACAGAGAGACAAACGCTCCTGCCTATATTTAAAAAGGACAGAGAAAGTGAAAGTCTTTGCATTTTATTTTACAGATGGCTTCTCCTTCCTCCCCCTACTTCCAGGCAGAGATTTAATTAATTTAGAAGGGTAATTTGCAAAGTTCTTTAAGACCTCCAGCCATCAGGTGCCACAAGGAAGATAAGTGTTATGCCTACTGTATCTATTTTGGTGCTGTGGGTAATGCACCATTATATTAGATCAACGTGGCCCTCATTTCACGCTACCAATTTCTGTTCTGTTAATTCTTTACTTAAATCTGCTAAGTACCTCTTCATTTGCCTTACCACTGTTATAATTTAATATGTACAACCAGAGTTGGAGTTTAATTGTTTCTTGAGTGAGCTAAAATCCAATATTTGTAAAGTGCATCCATTTAAATGAACCCCCAGCAAGGGTCAGCTTCTTCCTGCAGTCCCGTCTGTGATGCCTTCGTTCCGCTCCTGTGGAGCCCCCTTGCTTCACAACACTGATTCCATTAGCCCAAGAAGGCCACTGCTGCCTGGGGACTGCCCTGCCAATGGCCCTGCATACCCACCAACCCTAGCCTCCCTGCTCTCTCCCTTGATTGAAAGAACTAAATGTGGCAGGAAAATTAATGTATGAGTGTCACCAGCCTGTCCCCTTGCCACCTACTAAGGAGAATCTGGCTTTGTTTCCTTGGATCAAGAAGCAAGAGTCTAGCTGGATTTTCACCAAACTGGAGAGAAACAGGAAAGAGAGAGAAAAGGACATGGAAGAAAAGAAGTCTATGTGACCTAAAAGAGTCCTCTGAACTGAGGCAGGAGGGGGAGAACGAGTCTCTGTACAGGAGTCAGAGAAAGAGAAGGAAATGGAACAGGGCTTTGAAAATTCGGCACTGTGCATTGGAGGTAATCCTTCTCTGGCATTTTCTCAAGAGAGAAGTCAAGATTTAATTGCTTTTCAAGTATTATTATATGTTGGACCAGAATTTCTTTGAATGAGATGCCACAAAGAGCATGGGCCTCAGGGTAGCTTACAAAGCAGGCTCTTTATAAAGCTAAAGGTTCATAATACATTTCCATTCCATATCTGAGGCGCAAAACAGAGCAGTATCGGGGCCTTGCAGTTCCTCTTCCCAGGCAGGATTAGGTTGGCCAGAACACAGCATAATCGGAGGCTCTTCAGGATGTATTTTCTCTCTGATGCCAGAAAGTTTACATATCAAACCCAAAACAGTAAGAATGGAACTCAAGAGTGTCCAGAATCATCTCTTATACATGGCAAAAGAGACATCAGCCTCTCTCTCTTCTCATCACCTACCTACCCCTCATCATTCCCAACAAATGGTCCTAAATTACCCCTGGAAAATTCTCCCACATACTCATCATTCCTCTTTAAGGCCAGTCTCCTCCATGAGCCTACCTAGGTCACTTTAGAGCATAAGAATTTTTACTTTTTCCAAAAGCTGGACTTCCATAGTTATTAACTTATTGGAAAATTATGAAATTAGGTGAGAGGCAATAAGGCAATAACATCCAGAAAGAACTAAAAGGTAGGGATGGTTCTACATAGAGTTGCAAAATATTGATAACATTGAACCACTACTTGAATCCAATACTCAACTTGGTCCGAGGGCTGTGGGTTATTGTTAAGCTGAATCCAATACTCAGACAGGACCCTTGTCCCTAGTTACCTGTGACAGAATAATGGCCCCTCAAATGTGTCAATGTTCTTATCCCTGCAACCTGTGAATATGTTACTTTACATGGCAAAGAGGAATTAAAGTTTCAGATGGAGGTAAGGTTGCTATTCAACTAATCTTCGAATGGGGAGATGAACCTCAATTATCCAAGCAGGTCCAATGTAATCACAGAGTTCCTTCTGAGGAGGAGGGGAAAGCACACACAAGAAGCCCAGAGAGATGGCAGCTTGGGGAGGACTTCACTTGCTGTTGCTGGATTTGAAGATAGAGGAGGATTCTCTGAGCCAAGGAACGTGGGTGGCCTCTAGAAGCTAGAGAAGGCAAGGAATCAAATTCTCCCTTAGAGCTTTCAAAGAATGCAGCCCTGTGGGCCCCTTGATTTGAGCCCAGTGAGACCTGTGCAGGACTTCTAATCCCAGGAACTGTAAGATAGTAAATTTGTGTGGCTTTAAGACACTACTTTGTGTTAAATTGCTACCATGGCAGTAGAAAACTAACACAGCACCCAAGACCCCACAGCCTTGTCTTCCTAAGTCCCCAGCCCCAAAATATAACCCCTATCATCAGCAACTTGGAACTAGACGAAACCCTTGATCACATTTTCACAAAAAAAGCTTTGTTGTCCAAATGGGGCTAGCTAGCAGGGTTCTGTGGGCTCAATAATATAGCACATTTGGGGTTTAAAGAACTCTGTTGGCAAGCCTGGGAACCCAAATATCACTGTTTTTGAGAAGATAAATAGTGCCAAACAGTTTACTTTCTAATGAATATTTGGAATATTTGGAATCCCTCACATTGGTAGATTGCATGGTGTCTATGATCTATGCAGATGGTTAAATGAGAGCCGTCAGTTTCAGACTCCAGACATGCAGGAGGCCAAATCACTATTGATGTCTAAAAGTTTATAATCCTAAGGGGAAAAAATCCTGGCTCATGATCTAGTCCAGAAAAAACATCTGCTTTAGCAGAGGCCTGAACACAGCATGAACCTTAGGCCCAGACAGGACATTTCCTTAAGAAAAAAAAGTCTCTTGCTTCGAATGTGGATGGAACTGGAGGGTATTAGCTGAGTGAAATAAATCAATCAGAGAAGGACAAACATCATTTATTTGGGGAATACGGAAGATAGTGAAGGGGAATAAAAGGGAGGGGAAGAAAAAATGAGTGGGAAATATCAGAAGGGGAGACAGAACATGAGACTCCTAACTCTGGGAAACGAACAAGGGGTGGCGGAAAGGGAGGTGGGCGGGGGTTGGGTGACTGGGAGACGGGCACTGAGGGGGGCACTTGATGGGATGAGCACTGGGTGTTATGCTATATGTTGGCAAATTGAACTCCAATTAAAAAAAGAAAAGAAAAAAAAGTCTCAATAAGCATATCACTGAATACCATATTGAGAATTCAAATCAGTGCATCACATTGCTCAAGAAGCACACATACATCTAAGACTGTTATGCAAGGGGGCACGTTGAACCACTCCTGGAAATTCTTCCTCAGAATTATATAAGCTAGAACATCTTCTGGACTCACCTCTCATCAAACAATGGGGCTTGGTATGATAAAGCATGTGACATACATTTATGACATCTGGTGTTCAAATCAAATCATTAAATAGATATTTAAAACACATTTTATTTTTTCTGTATAAGTAGCCTTAACTTATGTCTATTTTCTTCCAACAGCCCCGCCTTTCATCTGCTGCCACCTGTTAATTATTACTAATTTCCCCTTTCATGCTTAGAACTGCCAGTTTGATTACAAATTATATGGTCACCACACATATAAAAGCCTCAGTTATAGTTTTCTCATACATTTTCTTAGGTCAGAGTACAACACCTTGCAATTTCCTTTAGGTCTGGTAAAACCTGCATGTTCGAGAGCTGACTCCATGGGATGACAACAGGAAGAGGGTATTAACTGAGAACTAGGTGATTTGGTGTATATACAAATTATATTTAGTTGCAGTCTATCACAAATTTATATATAACATATATTATATGTAACAAATATAATAGATACAATATTATATATAATATAATATCTAATTTATATCGTATCTAATTTATTTTATATATATATAAATTAATGATAGACTGCAACTAAGTGCCAAAACCATGCCTGACTCTGTGAGTGTGTGTATGTGTGTGTGTGTGTTAAAAATAAACCTACTCCTCAGTCCTTCCATTCCTAAATCCCAGCCCTAAGCCATGAACCTTATCATCAACAAGTCGGGGTTAGAAGAAATTCTTACTCAGTATTAATAAGAAATTTAAGCATATTTTCCCAGAAAAAAATTGTTTTTCAAGCTAGTAGAGCTCTGTGGAGTCATTAGTACAAATATATACATAATCATATCATCTTATGTACATAATACATAATTATATAGCAGTCTCTAAACCATATATTTTATATATAACTTATATATATACATATATAATTTATGACACAATAGGGCTAGGTGGCAAAGCAAAAAGCTAAAAGGCATTGGTGAAGATGACAAGGATTTCTGCTCTCACTATTTCTATTCAACATTGTACTGGAGTTGTAGTGAAGACTATTAGGCAAGAAATAGATACAAAAAACATCCATATTAGGGGATCCCCGGGTGGCGCAGTGGTTTAGCGCCTGCCTTTGGCCCAGGGCGCGATCCTGGAGACCCGGGATCGAATCCCACATCGGTCTTCCAGGTGCATGGGGCCTGCTTCTCCCTCTGCCTATGTCTCTGCCTCTCTCTCTCTCTCTCTCTCTCTCTCTCTCTCTGTGTGTGACTATCATAAGTAAATAAAAAATCCATATTAGAAAATTGCACATAGAAAATTCTATGAAGTGCAAAAAATAAAAAGACTCCTGGAGTTAATAAATGAGTTCAGCACAATTACAGAATACAAGATCAATGTACAAAAATCAACTGTATTTCCATACACTACCAATGAACAATCCAAAAATAAAATTAAAAAAACACTTCCATCTCTAAAATTATCAAAAGGAATAAAATACTTAGAAATAAAATTTAACCAAAAAGTGCAAAACCTTTGCACTGGTAAACTACAAAATATAATTGAGAAAAATTAAAGAACACATAAATAAGTGGAAATACATCCAATATTCATGGAGGGAAAGACAATATTACTAAGACAGCAATACTCCCCAAATTGGTTTGCAGATTCAGCACAATCCCTATCAAAGTCTCAGCTGCTGTTTTGGAGAAATTAACAAGCTGATCTTAAAATTTATGCAGAAATCCAAAGAACTCAGAATAAATGAAACAACCTTGAAAAAAAAACAAATTTGGAAGACCCAAATGTCCCAATTTCAAAACTTGTAACAAAGGTCCAGTAATCAACACTGCTTGATGCTGGCATAATGATAAATAAATGGAATAGAATCCAGAATCCAGAAATGAATACATACATTTATGATCAATTGACTTTCAACAAAATGCCAAGACAAGTCTTATCAACAAATAGGGCTAAAACAACTGAATATCCATATGCAAAAAAAATGAAATTGGACTTCTACCTCACACCATATGCAAAAATTATATACATACCATATTAGAAGTACACCAAAAGGGGTCAAAGATGTAAATGGAAGAGCTAAAAGTGTAGAACAGTTACAAAAAAGCATAGGAGCAAATCTTTGTGACCTCATATTAGATTAGGTTTCTGAGACATGACACCAAAAACACAAGTAACAAAAGAAAACAACAAATAGACATCACAAAAATTAAAAAACTTCTTTGCTCAAAGAATACTTCCTATTTTTTAAAAAAAAAAGGAAAAAAAATGAAAAGACCCACAGAATGGAAGAAAATAACTGACTGTCACATAATGGATAAAGATCTAGTATACATAAAACATAAAGAACTATTATGACTCAATGATTAAAAGGTAAATAACGCAAAGTAGGCAAATAATCTAAATTATATTATTATTTCTTTAAATAACATATAAAAATGGCCAATAAGACATGAAAAGATGCTCCATGTGATTAGTTACTAGGGAAATGCAAGTCAAAACCATAAGATACCACCTCACATCCATGCAGATGGCTATAATAAAAAAAGACAATAGCAAATACCAGAAAGGATGCGAAGAACTTAAAACTCTCATACACTGCTGGTGAAAATGTAAAATGGTGCAACAACTATGAAAAACATTTTGGCTTTTTCACAAAAAGTCAAACATGGAATTACCATATGATGTAATTCCTCTCTTAGGTATATACCCCAGAGAACTGAAAGCATATGTCTACTCGGAAACTTGTGCATTCATGTTTATATTAGCACATGTTTATATCATGTTTATAGCACTTCATAATGGCCAAAAAGAGGGGAAAACCAAAATGCTCATCAGTGAATCCATAAACAAAATATGATATATTCTCACATGGAATATTATTCATCATAAAAAGAACAAAGTACTGATACATGCCACAGCATAGATGAATCTTAAAAACATTATGCTAGGTGAAGACGTCAGTTACAAAAACTCACATATTATATGGTTACATTTATATGAAATGTCCAGATAGGCAAATCTATAGAAACAGAAAATAGATGAGTGGTTACGCAAGGCTGTGGGTAGGAAAGATGAGGAATGACTGCTAACAGGTGCAGGGTTTCCTTTGGCGTGATGAAAGTGTTCTGGAATCAGATAGTGGTGATGGTTGCACAACTCTGTAAATACAGTAAACTACTGAAATGCATACTTTAAAAGAATGAATTTTATGATTTGTGAATTATATCTCAACTTTTTAAAGAATGAAAGAAATATGAATAATAGCAGCATCTCTCTCAAAATGTTGCTGTGAAGACTAAAAATAAAGAAAGACCTATAAATCAATTAGCACAGTGTGCCAGAATGCATGATAATGGTGGCGATGGTCATGGTGGCGGTGGTGGTGGGGTCATCATCTCAGGGAGGATCTTGTGTTCACAGGCTTAAGGCCTAAATTTAAAACCTATGAGTGATCCATGGGCATTCTGCTTTCTTTTTTTTTCTCCTTCTCTTTCTCCCCACAATCCTGTCGCACTGTTCCCAGCCTTTCTGGATCTGGCGCTAGTTCCAAACTCTTCTTTCCAATTCATTCCAGATACCTGCATCTTACTCTTAATAATCTCTGACAGCTTTCTCTCCTGCTTCACTAGCAAAATTGGGATGTGTCAAAACCATCCCAAGTAGCTGCATCTTCTGACATATGGTACTAGCTCAGAGGCTCATTCAACACCCACCCATACAACAAGACAGAAACCTCAGGTGGTCATGTGAAGAGACAAGATAATTTTGGAAACTAGGAGCCTGTGTTATCATTTTAATGAAATAATAAAAGATTTTTTGATTTGCACCCATTTGCAACGTTACTGTGCACAGACAAGCTTCTCAGAGAAGGTGATTCATCAGTCAGCCATCCCATTGCGAGCAGGGGGGAAACAAATCTCCATGCCGTACACATCATAAAAATGGAAATCAAGGAGGCTGTTCATTAATGCAGATTAGTTTTAAGCTGTGCATGGCTTTGCTTTGCCGAGATGAATACATACAGAAGAAATTCTCAGTGGGCCTTGAGTCCTTGGTAATATATAGTCCTTATTACCTCGTTGACTAATGAACCTTCAAGCTCAGGAGAAGCAACTTGTGATCGTCCACGTTCCGTTGCAGATAGACCAGGGATCAGAGCTCTCTGGACCCTGCTTCCCCATCCAACTCTCTGCCCCCAGCGACCACACCTCTGGTCCAACTCTGCCATCCTAAACTGGTTTGTTCTTACCAAAACTAAAGAAGGATTTGTATTCAGGGCCTCTTCAGCTACTTTTCAACTAAGCAAGTGAGCACCAAGTAATCCAATGAGCTAATTAACAAAAGGAGTTCATGGCTGAATATGCACTGTGTTGTCCCTCAGTATCAGCATACAAATGTATTTTTAAGAGAGCCCTAAATCCCATAATCTGAGAGGTAGACTAACTGGGAAAATTTCAGGTTTTGAGAAAAAGCAATTGAAGATTTTTTTTCTTTCTTTGTGGACAGAAGGAGCTTTTCAAATGTTTCAGAAATGCTTCAAATCGCACCATGCAGGCAGCGCATACTGCAATCAGATTAGAGCTGATTTTGACTTTGAACCTAACACAGGTGTATTCAACAGCTCTGAACAGGCACTGCTGATGGCAGGTAGCCTGTCTCTTTTCATTCTTTCCCTTCCTTTTTCTTTTTTTCTCTCTCTCAATCTCTTCCCCCTCTCTCCCTCTCTTCTTCTCTCCCTTCCCTCCCTCCCTTCTCATATTAGCCACTCTTCATGTGCCACTCTACTCATTCTTTCTCCCATAGAATTTGCATAATAAAAATACAAACATCTCACAAAACCAGATGTGGGTCTTTAATGACACCAATCACCACAACAAAGTCAATCATTCATCCCTTAAATAGTTAGCCCAAACCTGTGGTCTCCAAACTTTCTTGAACATGCCTGCATATAAGTAAATGATGTTTAAATGTACCTCCAGTATGTATATATATTTGTTTGTAAATTATGTACAGATACTATTACTATATGCTATAGAAAACACAATATAAAACAGTCAAAAAACTTAAAGGATAAAATTAAAACAGGGTACAGCAAACTTTTTCTTTTTTAAAAAATATTTTATTTATTCATGAGAGACAGAGAGAGAGAGAGAGGCAGAAACACAGGCAGAGGGAGAAGCAGGCTCCATGCAAGAAGCCTGGCATGGGACTAGAGCCCAGGACTCCAGGATCACACCCTTGGGCCAAAGGCAGACACTCAACTGCTGAGCCACCCAGGGATCCCAGAAAACTTTTTCTTAAAACACCAGATAGCAGGGGCACTTGGGTAGCTCAGTGGTCAAGCAACTGCCCTTAGTTCGGGCTGTGATCCTGGAGTCCTGGGATTGAGTCCTCTATCAGGCTCCCCGCAAGGAGCCTGCTTCTCGGTGTTATTCTGTATGTTGGCAAATTGAACACCAATAAAAAATAAATTTATTATTTAAAAAAAAAGGAGCCTGCTTCTCCCTCTGCCTATGGCTCTGCTTCTTTGTGTCTCTCATGAATAAATTATTTATTTAAAAAAAAAAACATCAAATAGTAAATATTCCAGGCTTTGCAGGCCCTATGATCTTTGCTACAACCACTAACTGCCAGTGTCGCATGAATGCAGCCATTGACAATATGTAAACAAATAGGCATGGCTATATTCCAAAAAGCTTTTTTTACAAAGACAAGTGGTGGGTTGAATTCAGACTGTGGGCCACAATTTGTCAACACCTGAATTAAAACAGAAATATTAGTAAAAGTCCTAAATACTTTTTCCATATCCACTGGTGAACAATATGAAAAGAAATAAGGATAGATTTAATTCACCAATTCTCAGTTGCTACTATAGAATATAATTTGCTTTGTTATTTCTATATACTGAGGTGAAGAGTACAAAGCACAGCCAGGTCAAGATGCAAATGTTAAGCTTCAGGCTGACCTCACTTCTAGGTGTATAATTTATTCTACAAATTATATTTCTCATCAACTCTGTGGTTCAAATTTATGCTTCAACAAAATGTCTTATTACTATGTGTCTTGGACCTTTGGGGTTTCTGGCAAATGATCAAAGACATAGATGCCAAATTAGAAAATCCTAAGAGACTATTGAATAATGAACAATAAACTCCTGCTAAAGTCTTAAGACGTGTGTGTGTGTGTGTGTGTGTGTGTGTGTGTTAAATTGGGTAAACAAATCCTGTCACCTTGATCTTTAAAAATGTTATTGCTGATGCCATTGTCTTAAATCCAATATGTCTCCCTATTAATCTGTACATAGGAATCTTGGAAATTTTGATAAGTTATTAAAGTCATCTGTATTGAATACAGTTGAAATTAGAAAAAGAAGAATGAATGTAACAATGTTTGAGTATCAGGCCACACTCACTGATTATTTTTTTTCTTGCCTCTCTGGCATAGAAAATCCTAGCACTTCATTGGCCTGTTTAGAACATTAGCTTTTCAACCTTCTCAATACAGAGCCTACTCTCTATGATGCCCTAGTAATAACTTCACAAAAAAAATATGGAACTTACTTTAATCATTTTAGTCAAATTGAATGTGTCAAGGAGAAATACTATGAATAGAGGCAACACTAATTGAAGAATACATCTGCAGTCCTGACAAACCTAAGTGAGACTGAGAAAAGGAATCACATGCCCCAAGAAGATGCTAGCAGTTAGGGAAACTTGGTTCTAATGCAGTTGAAATAAAACCAGTTTCAATGTTCTGAACCTCAGTTTTCTTGTAATATTATTATAATAAATACATGACTTACAGGGCTACTGACGGATTAAAATCAAATGATATATACGAAAATGTCTCAGAGTGCCTGGCACACAACAGGTACTCAGTAAATATCTTGGAGGGTTTTTTTCCTTATATCTCAATATTGTCATATCTAAAACAAAAAATACCTACTGAATTTATATGATAACTATGAAATTCAAGATTTAACTGATAAAAAGAAATATTTGCAAAATGGAAAACCTCAGCTCACAGAGTACATGGGTAAGATTAAAATTAACCCAAATTGTCTTGATATATTGCTATCTCCTCACATTTCACACCAGATGTCTTTTAGTCACCTAAAGAAAAAGAAATCCTCTACATCTCCCCTTCGAAAGAGTTTGTCCCCTGTTGATGCTAAAGATCCCTCCCCTTTCTGTGTCTACCAGCAAAGGCTCTTCCTTATGCCATTTCAAACACCATCCAAGGAGAATATTATGCCTAAAAGACCACTTTTCTATTAGCATATCAATACCAGTCCTGACACACTCAACCCAAACTGAAGGTAATTAAGAAAAACAAAAGAGATAAGCAATTCCCTTTCCTTTTCTTTTTTTTTAGAGGATTTTATTTATTTATTCAAGAGAGACACAGAGAGAGAGGCAGAGACATAGGGAGAGGGAGAAGCAGGCAGCCCGACCCTTGCCTGGACTCAATCCCAGGACCCCAGGATCACAACTTGAGCCGAAGACAGACTGTCAACCACTGAGCCAACCTAGGCGTCCCCCTTCTCCTTCTTCAACATCCCAAGATATCACCAGAGGCTCCTAAGCATTTACATTTTTTTAAAGATTTTACTTATTTATTCATGAGAGACAGAGACAGAGAGAGAGAGAGAGAGAGAGAGGCAGAGACACAGGCAGAAGGAGAAGCAGGCTCCTCGCAGGGAGCCCAATGTGAGACTCCATCCCGTGACTCCAGGATCACGCCCTGGGCCAAAGGCAGACACTAAACCACTGAGCCATCCAGGGATCCCAGCATTTACATTTTTTAATAGAAGTTGTTGTAGGAAAAAAAAAAAAAAGAAGTTGTTGTAGGTGGTCATTCATGTAATATGACTTGAGGGAAGTCATATAGTCTAAATATTCAAAACTGATTACCATATATGACCTAAAATCTTGTCATTACCAACTTTTTTAGTCATAGATAAATTCATCAAATATTTATGGTTTTCCAATCATTAAGGCACATGGTAGGATTGTATTTCTTATTCCTTGTGGTTGGGTGTGGTCAAATGACTGGTTGTGGCAAATGAGTGGCAGTCAAAAGTCTCATGTATATCACCAGGTTAGAGGATTTAAATGTCAGTGGGAGGGCTTCCGGAGAGCTTTTTCTCTGTTCATACAGTGACTTGCACCATTCAAGATGGTGACTGCTCTGCCAACCAAGCAGAAGATACATAACTAGAGGCCACAACCACTTCATGAGAGACAATGTGGCAAGAGCATAAAATAAACCTCTCTTGTTTCAAGTCATTAAGATTTTGAGGTCATTTGTTAATGGATTATAACAGAGCCTATCCGAGAGTTACTCCAACAAAACTAGTCATTGAGTTTCCCTTAAAGGAAGATTTTAACTCAGTGTTATCAGTAATTAATACACAAACAATCAATTAACAAATTAACCCTAGGAAAAAGCTCATTTTTAAAGAAATGAAACATGGATACAGAAACCATTAACACTCAGTATTCCAACATATAGCACAGTGCCACGGAAGGGATCCCAGAGCTGGACAGTCTAGGAGCTTCCTATGAGCATACAATGACCTGAGAGCTATAATATGTCTATAGTTAACAATCAGTATCATTAGAATTGCAAATATTTAATGAGAACTTACTATATACTAAACATTGTGCTAAGAGCTTTACATCAAATGTTATCTCCTTTAATCCTTAGGAAGCAAAAAGCTATCCCAAATTTATGTGGGTGATGAAGAAAGCAATAAAAAGATAAATTACTTACAGGTCTATCCAAAACCAAACCAGTCTCTCAAACAGATAATAGATATAAAGAGGTAGATGACAGATAGGAAGGAAGGAAGGAAGGAAGGAAGGAAGGAAGGAAGGAAGGAAGGAAGGAAGGAAGGAAGGATTACATATATAAAAGCAAATTAATCGTCCCTTATTTAGCAATATTGAATATTTGCATTGCAGATTCTTGCCAAAAAACATAACTTCCAGTTCTCTGTTCTCTGGTCCTTATCCAAAGTTCAATGACAAAAATAATTTTTCCCCCCAGGAGACTGTCTGCAGACTATGCACTCTACCCCTTCTTTGAGATCAATAGCTCTTAATAATTGGGAGGAGGGCACAGACTCCCCATCAATCTTATTTTCCTAGAAAAATATATGTACACAGAATTCTAGAAGATCCACAGAGAGACTTTGAGCCTCATTATGGATTCCTGAGGGGAACCTGGTCACTAAATGGCATTTTCTAGTAACTGCCTTTGGGCCCCTGGACTTTGCCTCTAGAAGCACACATTCCTAGTCACATGCTGATTCCTTGTCCTATTCCTACAGATACCTGCATTGAGGCTTGATGCAAAGGAATACTCTGATACGTGCATCTTACAGTAGCATGGTTCTCAGATCCATATGACGCATCCTCCACAAAACACGAGAGAAGATACAGACAGGAGGAAGTTTGATGAAGGTGACTTCTCAGCTCAGATGAAGGATGCTGTCTTTGGCCTGCTCAGCATGAGGTCCAGCCAGGCCCAAGCAAGCCCTTATGCTAAACCTCTCATACCCCAAATATACCATCTTGAAACACAACGTAATTATGTTATATAGGATTGTGAAACCAACCCACCACATTTCACCCCCTTAAAATGTTACCCTTTATGGGGCCAAACTGCCTCCTGACTCTGGCTTCTCTCCCAGTATTGTCTAATCTTCCTCGTACCAATTTTCCTCAAGTCTAGACACCCATGGCTGCTGAAAGAGGAAATCTTTCTCTTGAGAAGATAAGTGTCCATGTAAAATTAAGTGAGAAAAACAAGTTATGGCCTTACATGCAAAATGAACAACTGCTCTATCATTATTTATAAAAACAACGGGAAAAACACCAAAATGCTAATAGCAGTTATCTCTAGAGGGTGAGATGGATAGTGAGAGTTCTGTTTATAATATTTGCTGGGTTTTTTCCAAATTTTTTATATAAGCTTACATTTATAATGTTCATAATCAGAAAAAAATAAATGCCATAAAAAGTGTGTGAGAACCATTAGCTCTTGCTAGCATCCACAAATACACTGCTAGCCCTTACAGTAGAGACAGACAAGGGACAAATATTTGTGTACTAACAACCATTTGTTCATTATTTCATTTAACCCTCACGACAGGACTGTGTTATAAACGTTGTCCACTTATTTAACTGAAAGGGAAAAAACTGAGATTTATGGAAGTTTAAGAAATGAACCCACAATCAAAAGACTAAGAAGCAGAGGAGCTGAATTTTAAATTCAGCCCTGTCTGTCTTCTACAACCTGGACGGTCTCTACTGCTCCTCAAATGACAGAAACAATCAAACAATAAAACTATTAAAGTGATATTTTACCTTGCAAGTCTGAGACAGGGCTGGTGACGAAACTGCTATGCTTTGCTTACGGTGCCCATGCTAGAAGGAAAATGGAAATTTCTCTCTCTTTTCATGCTGAGGCTGCCCACCCACCAGCACACGACTTCTCTCCATGATGCATAAGGAAGTTGCAGAACCTGAAGAAATGTGAGAACTTAACTCAGTAGTCCAGTCGTGAGCCTTAACAAGGAAATAATGTCGCTGCCTGAAGGAGCAGGCCAAGAGACAGCAGTCACCACTCGAGGACACAGGCTCCCACGCAGGCCTGCCCAGCTTCCTAATACTTTCCCTAAAGTTTCCTGGAGAAAAGCAGTGTTTCTCCTCATAGCAGGGCCAGCCCAGGGCTGGGAGGAAGTGGCACCTGGCTGGGATTCGCATCAGATGGCTGCACGGCGGCTCCACGGCTCCAAGCCTGATGCTTAGGAGGTCGGCTTGCTGCTTCACCCCAGTTATCTTTCTGTGAAGAAACACTCTGCATAATTTACAGAGCCTGCACCGCTAATCTCCACCAGCTGTCTCACAAATGCCTGTGTTGAACCAAAGTGAGGCTTCAGGGAGCCAGAGGAAGAGCCAGAAGAATTCCTTTTGATGGGTCATCTTTGACAGCTATGACTTTAAAATAACCAGGCTTTGGAAGCATTCGGTAAACCTGTGTATATATCAGAGCGTCACTGATGCCAGGAGCACCCTGATACCTTCTCATCCTTCTCAAGTATGACTGTAAAGAAACAAGAGAAAACCATCTCATGGCAGCACTAGGAATATGGAGGAGTGGACCACTGCCCAATCAGAAATGCTTCCAGTCTTCCAGAAATTAAAAAGTGATGTTCTGGTCCATAAATAGATGAACGAGGCCACAGCCAGAACATGCCAAGGAGAAAAGTCCATAGTGTGGGAGATGAGCTTCCCCTTAGGTGAGCAGTTCCTCCATGACTTGGAATATACCAATTACCACACACTAGGTGGCTTAAACCAACACCAATGATCTTATCTTTCACTTTGGGAGCAATTTCAGAAGTCTAAAATGGGTCTTACTGAACCAAAGCCAAAGCTGTGTTCCTTCTGTAGATTCTAGGGGAAAATCTGTTTCTATGGTTTGCCAGCTTCTAGAGGCTGCCCACATTCCCTGGCTTGTGGCCAAGCACCCTGCCAACGCTCCCATTGTCACATCTCCTTTTCTGACTCTGACCTTGCCCCCTACCTCTTACAAGAACCTTTATGATTATTTGAGCCATCTGGATAATCCAGGCTACTCTCCCCAACTCAAGATCCTTAACTTAATCACATTGCAAAGTTCCTATTGCTAGGTAAGTCAGCATATTCAGAAGTTCCAGAGATTAAGATGTGGACATCTATGGGGACCATTATATATTTTGCCTAACACATGTGACAAGGAGATACGGAGTGAAGTGAGAAGCAGGACAAGAAGGAAGTCTTTCGATACGAGATACTTCTAAGCAGCTACACAAGTTGGTGTCACATTTTGCAATCAGAACAACTGGCAACACCGCAATGTTTGCCCTCGGGATCAAGCTGGATAAACGCTCTCCAAAAGAATCAAACAGTCTGCAATGCAAGGTCTGGGTTCCTACACAAACCTTGTAGATCAAGAACCTACAGAACAACTAGTGCCAAAGGAAAGAGAGATGGGAGGGTTTAAAAGTTTTTAGTTAGTATCCTCACAAGGATTTTAAAGGTTTTACATTCATTAAACAAGAATGGTTGAGGCACTTTGGTGGCGCAGTTGGTTAGGTGTTTGACTCTTAATTTTGGCTCCAGTCATAATCTCAGGGTTGTGAAATCCAGCCCTTTGTGGGGCTCCACACTGGGCATGGAACCTGCTTAAGATTCTCTCTCTCTCCCTTTCCTTCTTCCCCCTACTCTCTCTTGCTCGCTCACTCTCTCCCTCCCCCCCCCCTTCTAAAAAAGAAAAAGAAAAAAGGAGAGAATAATCTACCATGAAAAGGAAGCAATTCTATAAAGGTTCTTGGAAAATAAGATAGCGATTTGTAGAACAAAAAGACAACAGGTAGCCTAGATAAAGTTGAGAACAATCTCAAATTCTAAGGCATAGAGAGACAAGGGCAGAGAATATGAATGAGATGGAAGATAAATCCAGTTCTAAAACAACAGTTTTAGAATGAGAAGGGAAAAAAAAAAAGAAAACTAAATTAAGGAGTATAAATACTCAACAAAAACTTTTCCAAACTGAAGAGACAGATGATTCTTCTTTTGAGAGAGCCAGATGAGGGCTGAGCACACATCCCCACAAAATTATAGACCACCACAATGAGAGAAAAGACTCAAAAGTCTCCACAAAGATTACAATTTAAAAAAAAAACAACAACAAACAAATAAAACACCTCACCTACAAGGAAATGCAAATCAGCTCTCAATAGCAACATTATTTAGAAGACAATGAGCCATGATTTCAAAGCTCTGTAGAAAATTATAACATTGAATCTAAAATTGAATCTAACATTGAATCTAAAATTCAGATCCAATGGACAAAGATCCACAGTGACAAGGGAAAAAAATCAATACATTTTCTGACAGATTTCAAGAAGTTTGCTCAGGAGAGGCAGTCAGCAAGTTGCATTTTATCGTAATGTACCTGGGAGTTACTGTCACAAAATAAAGAAACAAGGAAGGGATAGACAGACAGGAGCACAGCTGTGGCAGACACACCCCTAGCTCACCCAACCCACATGCTAACTAACCCCCTTCCTATGAG
This sequence comes from Nyctereutes procyonoides, assembly GCF_905146905.1. Lineage (NCBI taxonomy): Eukaryota > Metazoa > Chordata > Mammalia > Carnivora > Canidae > Nyctereutes > Nyctereutes procyonoides. The sequence continues at coordinate 3,828,996 of NW_026575030.1, read as the reverse complement.
CCAGGGTGCTCAGAGACTGGAAAGTTCAAAATTCCCCTTCCCCTGCTCTCAGTAGCTACTTGCTGCAGGAGGTGACCTGGAGATACCTGAGGCAGCTGAGACCAAATCTTGTGTCCTAATGTCCCAGGTGCTGAGCGGCAGGCTGCCAAACAAAAGCATCTCTGCCCAGACTTCCCATAGTACACTTGGAGGTTTCTCCCAGAAAAAAAATGTTCATTCCTGGCTCTGTCATATCTTCTCTAAAGAAGGCAGAAATTCTGTAAACTACATATTACCCTGACATAAATCACTTCATGCTTAAATAAACTAATGTGGACTCTATAGCCTGACTTTGGGGATTAGGAATAAGGATGAGGAAGGATAGGACAAGTGGTTATTGCTTTCATTACAAACACTTCTGTATTATTTATTTTTTACTATGTGCATGCATCACTTCGAATAGATTTTTTTTTTAATTTTAAGGTAGGAGTTGGCAAAAGAAATGGGGTCTTTTGTCTTGTTCACAGATTAGCAAATCCACACAGACCAAAAGCATGTGCACAGTTCTCCAATTCACCAGTAACCAAAGAAATGCAAATCAAAATTATGTTATGCCCATTAAACTGGCATAAATTTGAAAGGAACATACCTATTATGGGTTGAGATGTGGAGAAACTGTACTTTCAGGTGGAAGTGTGAAATGTTACAGCCTCTTGAGAAACCAATCTGGAAACGCTGATTAAAATATAGATTAAAATTTAAAATATATGTACTTGTCAATTCAGCAAACCTGGTCCTAGAAAGCTTTCCCATAGAAATAAATAAAACCACCAGAACTCAAAGATTGTTTGTTATAGTATTGTTCATAATAGTAAGCACTGGTAAAAAAGAAAAAAAAAGGTAATCAATAATGATTAAAAAATTGAAAAACAAATAAATTTTTAAAAGTTGAATGAATCAGGGTTCACCCACACCATACCTTTTAGAAGAATGGATGTCATTTATACCAGTTTTATAATATATGGGGTTCCACAAAATGTGGAGTGAAAAACAGCAAGATCAAGAAAAGTGGGGAGTCACTCCAAATATAGTATATATTTTCCCATTCTCCCTGTTTTTACTCACTTTGTCCCTCCTATTTAAAATATCCTTCTTCCTCACTTGACAGGATGAGCACTGGGTGTTATACTATTTGTTGGCAAATAGAACTTCAATAAAAAAATATACAAAAAAAATAAAAATAAAAATAGACAGTCCTCTATTAAAAAAAAAATCCTTCTTTTCTGACATCAACTTCTTACCTTTTCCTAGCAAATCCTACCCACATGGAATATAAATTAGCAATACCATTTTAGAAGAGCAGTACAAAAATATGATTCAAAATATAAAATCTATAACCATTTGACCCAACCATCTTATACCTCTAAATTTACAATACAAGAAATTATATAATATCAAAAAATAACAAAAACAATCCAAATATTCATCATGGGGGGGCAGTCAAATGATATATGATAATATGCTCCATAATATTATACAGCCATTAAAAATTATGATGGAAGTCCTATTGATTGGTTAAAAAACATCTGGGACATACTATGTAAGTGATAGAGGTCACTTACAGAAGAACATACTATGATTCAAAAGTATAAAATTCCAAAAAAAACAAAAAACAAAAAACAAAAAAAACAAAAGTATAAAATTACATTTATTTACCTGTGAATATATATATATATATTCATATTTATTTATAGAGACATTGAGGATTTCCCAAAACATTTTAACAATGGTTATCTTTGAAAGTGTGAGATATGAGCTAGTTTTAGTTTCTTGTGCTTTTCCATTATTTCGTACTATTTTAATTTTTACCCAATTATATATTATATTTTATAAGCACTACAGTGCTGTTTTTAAAAACTTGAGTCTGCAGCTCCATAACTTTCAAGTCTTAGAATGTCAAATTATGTTCAATAGATTAATAAAATAATAACTGGTACTTATTGAGCATTTATGATCTACCTAGACCATCCTAAGTATTTGCACATATATTAACTTATCTTCAAAACAAACTTATTAGGCAAGTACAATTATCCAAATTTTATAGTGAGGGAAGTGAAGTATAGAAAAGTTATTTACTTAGAAATCCAAACTGTGATAATTTTAAAAAATTTTAAAACAGTTTTGAAGCCAAAAAAAAAAAAAATTCCCATCTCATAGCACTCACCCCATTACCTAGAAGAGTCAAATAACCAGGACCCCTTATTAAATCTTTCCTTCCCTAAGCCATCTGGCTTTTAACTTGAAGGTTGACCTGTTTCTGTTCTTAGCAATGTGTCCTCTTCCTCCCATACCTTCTGCCACCCTTTGAAGTACAGCTTTGGTGAGGCTTTCTCATATTTGGGCTATGCTCATTTACATGCACCAGTATCTATGATTATAAACTCATCCTTGGCAAGATCTTCCTTCATGCTAGGACACCCAGAAGGCAAGGGAAACATAATAAATGACTCAAAGTTTTAGTGCTCAAAGGGTTGTCACGTGGAAAAAAAATGCTCAACAAACACAGCAACCCAACACCCATGCACTTCACATTTCAGAGCACACAGTGGAAGACATGTAATTACTACGGTTAATTGGTTCCTGGTAAAATGTCACTGAGAATGAGAGCTCATTAATGAATCATTTCAATCACTGGAGACACCAGGTGCTCTTACGTGGGGTCTGCTCTGTGGTATCAGTACTAACATCTTTCTCAGGGTTACTGCCCTCTTCAAAGGAGAAAATATAAACACCAATTTGTATATTATGACTTGGAATGTGTTCTCTACAGTTTCTGTAAAAAGTCATACAAATTATCCAACCAGGTAAACGACTACATAATTTAGGGAAATCCATGTGAGATTTCGAGATCGAAAGGCCTGACCTTTTCACATTAAGCAGTTGTGTGGGTTAGATAAATATAAATGCAGATGAGTAAAATATACTTTCTATGGCTTGTCTTTATTAATGCTATTTTGGAAATTTTTTAAAAAATTGATCAAGCTGAAAGGAAAGCTGTTGCATCAGGATTATCTCACAGGTCATGTTTCCACATCAGAGAATTAAATCAGGCCTGGAGATTAAAATAGTTCAGGAAAAATCCTAAATGTATTCCATAAATTTTTAACATCATCTCTTCTGCTCTCATGTACATCAGTATTCATATAACTGCCAGATCTCTAAACAATGCAAGTTGAAATGGGAATGAGAATGATGATGAAAATGATGAAGGAGAAGAATGAGGAGGACATGAGAAGAAGGAGAGGAGGAGGAAAGGAAAGGGGGAAGAGGAAGAGACGACAGAAGAGATAGTGATGGTAGTAATGGTTATGGTGATGATGGTGGTGAAGTTGATGCTGCTGGTGGCGATGGTGGTGAAGGAGATGCTGATAGTTTAATGATGGTGTTGCTGCTGATGGTGGTGGTGGTGATGATGGTAAGAATGGTGAAGAAGATTCTGGTAGTGGTGATGATGTGATGGTGGTGAAGGTGATGCTGGTGTTTGATGATAGTGATGCTGTTAACGGTGGTAGTGGTGATGAAGAAGATGATGATAATGGTGAAGATGGTGATGGTAACGATGGTCATGGTGGTGAAAGTGATGCTGCTGGTTGATGATGGTGATGCTGCTGATGGTGGTGGATGATGTGGATGAGGGTGATAATGGTGAAGGAAATGCTGTGGTGGTGATGGTGGTGATGATGCTGATGCTGGTGATGTTGGTGATGATTATGACAGTGGTGAAGCTGATAGGGGAGATGATGGGCACCTTCTTGCATTAGCCACAAGTATACACTTCTAGGTTCCTAACATACAGGAGTACATTAAAAAGACAGACATTGGAACTGAAAGAGAAACCACATTTCGACATTAGACATATCTTCATTTTACTTGCTAATTTAGTAATTATTTTTAGCAACCAATCTTCATATCACCTTCCATGAGCGATACTTCTAACATTTCCAAACGTGTGGGGGATCTTTAGCCAAATATATTCTTCTTCAAAAAGTGGGGGAAAGGGATTTTCTCACCAGAAGAGTGAAATTGTCTCTAGGTGGAAAAGTTCATTCCTGAAAAACATTTGTGCTTTTCACAAAAATTAGTATATATTAATATATATTAATGCGGAAAACTGATCTTGAAATGTTAAGTAAAAAAATCAGGTTGCAAAATAGAATGTACAACATGAAAATCACTTTGTTTAAAGATATGACATTGACACATAGTTAACTCTGGGTTGTAGAATGATAGATGATTTCATGTTCTTAGAGTTCTTTGCTTCTCTATATTTTTCCAAACTTATTTTGCAATGAGCTATGATACTTTTGTGATGAGATAAAAATATTCTTTTAAGCCTATGCAAAGAAAGAGGATTTTTTTTTTTCTGGCTATAGCTGGAATACTAAAACTGTAAATGGAGTGTTTCTATAGGGAAAGCAACAAAACCTGAAAATACAGACCTCACCTCTCTGCTAGGGCTGAACATACATCAGCAAAGGAGCGCTTGGGGGGTGGGGGGCAGAAATAACATTTAGCGTTGAGGAGGAAACATTTCCAAGGGTCAGGGAGAAGTGTCTGAAGGAGACAGAGTTCATTTCAGCTCAACAAATACTTATTTATCACCTTTATCCATACCACGAAGTGAGCTTTGCAGCAAAGTAGAATCAGAGCACGCAGGGAACAGCCCAGCAGGAGAAAGAGAAATAGGAACATCTGACTCCCATCCAGGGGGAGGAGTGTTCTGTTGAGGTAAACCCCGGTTTCCATAAAATCCCAGAGAAACCTGGGAAATGGATTTGAGGGTATGTTCCTCAGAGACATGGATATAGGAGGTGAGTGAAACTAAAGGAGAAAAAGAGGAGAGACAGGGTGTGTTCCAGGCAAAATTAATGTCACTAACAAAGACACATCAGTGAACCGCCAGTTGTGTTTGTGGAGCAACAGGTGGAGGCTTGTGGATAGTGCTAGAGTAATGAGCAAGGCACACAAGGCTGGTGGGGTTGGGAGGCACCATATTGGATTAGGGCCTACCATATGACCTCAACTTAACCTGATTACATTCAGCAAAGATCCCATTTCCAAATAAGACACATTAACAAATAGTAATGAGGGTTTGGATCTCAACATATCTTTCAGGGGGACACCATTCAACCTAGACCCTCCAACTTCTTCCCATTCTTTTTTTTTTTTTTTTTTTTTGAGAGAGAGAGCACATATGAGTGAGCAGGGTTTGGGGGAGCAGTCAGAGGGAGAAAGAATTTCAAGCAGGCTGCATGCCCAGCAGGGAGCCAGATGCAGGGCTCAGTCTCAGGATCTGGAGATCATGACCCGAGCTGAAATCAAGAGTTAGACACTCAACCAACTGAGTCACCCAGGTGCTCTTCTAATCTCCCATTCTTTATCTCATAATGATTCAAGCTGTTTGTTTCCCAGAAACTAGCTAGCCACCGGGGTGGGGCGGGGGGCAAATAAAAACATTTCTTGTATTTCTTGTGCTGACTGAGACTTCCTCTAAACTACAACCCCAACTATAAATCACCCATCTTCAATGTGTTTACCCTTCCCTATAAAAGTGTAAGTCAAATCCACTCTCCCTAGACACCCTGAGCTTCAGATATGGGGTACTTTCCCTACTGCAACAGGCTGAGTAAAATCAATCTCCTTACTTGTTAGATGTTCAACTTTGACAGTGGGTAAGGTGTCATGGTCAAATTCTCTCACATGGGATCCCTGGGTGGCACAGAGGTTTGGCGCCTGCCTTTGGCCCAGGGCACGATCCTGGAGACTCGGGATCGAGTCCCACGTCGGGCTCCCGGTGCATGGAGCCTGCTTCTCCCTATGCCTGTGTCTCTGCCTCTCTCTCTCTCTCTCAGTGTGTGACTATCATAAATAAATAAATAAAAATTAAAAAAAAAAAACAAATTCTCTCATATATCTTGAGTAACAACCCACAGTTGGGCCATGGAAATGAGGGCTGATAGATGATGCTTGGACTCAGCTCAGCCCAGACTCCACCACAGGACTACTGCACTCACACCTTCTCTGCTAAGAACATCAGCAGCTGACAGCTCTCAGGGACAGCTGAGGCAAGTCTCTGAGGGAATTGCCTTAGTTATTCACTGTTTATACTCTAAAGACTAGACGGATGTGATAGGATAATGAATTCGTGGTTTCTTACTTCTAATTATAGGCATCTTCCTTCTCCACTCTCCAGCAAATACGAAGAGGGAGCAAGACCTGGTGTTGCCTTTTCTTGCGTGCTTTTGGGTTGCAGGGGGCAGAAGCACTCTCTTCCTCCAACCAGACTTTTGTGTCCAAGACCCACGGCTCAGTGAAGCAGTTAGGCTGGACAGTCTCAGAGCAATGAATGGGGCTAGGCCGGGTATACAGCAGTGGCCATATCAAAAGCAGCTGGTATCTCCTTCCAGAAGAGCCTGCAAAGGAGATAAGTTTTTGCAGCCCCTTAAGGAGAGGTACCAGAGTTGGCTCAGGGATGCTGGGGAGACAGAACATTAAAAGAGGTGGCCGTGGGAACAGTAGCTAAAGATGGCACGCCACTGCTTGACAGGGAAGTGGTAAAGCTAACCACCTTCCCATAAGCCATGAGTTTGAACAAGGAGAATCTAGCCTTCACAAGGGTGGGCTATAGACCAGAGGCCCTTCTGCCGTCCGCACTATCCTGATCCTTATGTACCTGTATGGACATGAAGCACCCTCCAAACCGGATCAAGGTCTAATTTCTCACCATCTAGAGAGTTAAAGCTCAAAGTCAGAATTCGATTTATGAAAACAAGGCATCTCTTGCCTACCAAGAGCGTGAACTAAATTGTGAACTGTTGGGAAAGTGCAAGCCCGCCAGATAGCAGTGTGGGTCAGAGAGCTGCGTGCTGGAGCAGCTGTGTCTCCCCTCAGAGACCATAAGTAAAACCCTCTGGAAATGCGCTCTTCAGGGAACCATTCTTGCCCCGCAAACAAAAATGCCTCCTCTCTCCTGCTTCTTCCTCATCTGTTTTATACACAAGAAGTTCAACTTCATCTCTGTGTCCAAGTTGACTTGAATCAAGTAACACAAATGCAGGCTCAGCGGGTCTTTCCTGCCTCTGTGGGAAGTGAGAAAAAAGGAGTGGAGTGTCCCTCCTTCCAGGAACCCTTCCCCGCCCCCAGTTGGGCCTCTGTTTCCAAATGGGTAAATGAGAATATTACGAGAAGACAGACTCTCAGACCCATGAGGCAACACAAACCAACTGGTGTGTGCTGGGGAGAAAGGCTGGCTGGCAGCCAGACATGCTCAGGATAGAAGGAGGAGGTGGTTTTGTGGAGAGTGAGCCCTTCCCAGGAAACCTTCTTGAGAAGTTGGACATTCCTTTTTTTGTTGTTTATTTGCTTTAACCCCTCCTGCTGCCGACCCTCTCAAAAATGTTGGAGCCCTATCTCAAGGCTTCCACAGTGAGTCCCTGCTGTCCCCTCCCCTCCAATCATGCCAAGTCACTGAGACCCCCAACACTCCAGGCCCACACCACCATGGCTCCCACTTGGCCCCTCTGTCTTCCTGAACTGCTCTCCCTTGTGCTCCTGTCTCTCTGAAATCAGTTTGCTGGCCTTTGTGGGGTGCCTGGGAAACACACCCTTCAATTGAACTCTGTGTCCTCTCCGTTCCTGCCCCCTGACAGTATCTGAGGACAACAGCTCCTGGGGCTGTCCAGAACGGTTTTAAGAAGAGCCTCATTTGAATCATCGAGATTCTCCTTTCAGGAACTAGAAAGTCCTGCCCAGTAAGAGTAAGAATCAAATCCAGTCTCCCACGCAATGTAAAAGTTTTCCCCTTCTCCCAGTCAGGCCTGACCTGTAGCACAGAGAGAGAAAGAGCCTGATGGATCCCCTCACCCCCCCTCCTCACTCTCCAACTCCCTCTCCCTGGTCTCCTTTCCTCCTCTAGAGCTGGAATCCAGGGGATTGAGGGAAGGGACCCCTCTTACATAATTCATGCTTTATGAGCAACAGCCTTGATGTGACAGGTGTTCCACACTGAGGCTACATGTGCGCTTGGGGGGTGTTCCTAAGGGGACCTCCAAGTGGACTGCATGATTCCTGAACAAGAATGATGAGTTCCTCACTGTCTTCCTGGAACGTTTCTCCTCTCGCCTCTTCTCCTTCATACACCCCGTAGTTTTGCATGGCTCAGAGTCTTCCCCCAGCAGCCCACCTTCTTCAATCTGTCTCTCTGTTCCGTAGCACCCACTGGTTCCACAGGAAACTGACCAATCCTTGGCAGGCCATGTGGTGGAAATGCAGGTAGCCCCCAGCTCTGACATCACAGGGTACTCCCATCCACCCCTGTGTTCCAAGTTTCCCCTGTGAGAAGTGGGCACCAGTCTTTATGCTTACAATACCTTCTCTCATCTGGGGATTTGTGCACCAAGTTCTCCCAAGATCTCCCCCAGCATGCTCTGTGCCAGAAACAGCCCCAGAGTGGGCCTACAGCTTCAACTGCTCAGCAAGCATCAAGCCCAGTAGTGGGCACCAGGCTCTCTTCTTTCTTGTCTTAGGGGAGGTAAGGACAACCCTACCCTCTTCCAAATGGAAGGGAGAGAAAACGCCCCCCACTCTTACCAAGCAGACCACCTATTATTAAAAAGCCCAGCAGGACCTCCTCCCATGCTTCATACGTTGGTTGGAGGGTGTGAGGGGCACAGAACTGAGCAGTGGTCAGTGAAGATCGTAGGACATCCTGGCCACCTCTAAGTACGTCCTGCCTCAGTCTGACAGCTCCTTGCTGAGCTTTTAAGATGGTGCAAATAATTAGGTGGTGTTGTTTTCAGCTTTGAGGCTTCAGTAGAAAAACTGAAATACCAGGAAAAATTCTGCGTGTGATCCGGCTACATATTTGAACACTCCCAATCCTTCAAAGCCCCAAACCAGCTCCCAATCTCTCTAAGACGCCTTTCCACCCTGACAGCTCTGGCCCTCACTGAGATCTCCTTTTCTGGAACATCCAGTACACTTAATGTCAGAACAACACATTCTGATGAGTAAATATATTCTGTCTCATGTTGGTCTCTTGTTGTTTCTCCATGTTGTTCCCAATAGCATGGCAGACTTTTTGAAGACAGAAACTGTGCTTTATACTTATTTTGTATCCCCTATGGCTTTTACCACTTTGGTGCCAACATAAAGGTGCTCAATGCGTATTTGAAGTGAGTTGAATTGAATTTTCAGTCAGACACATGCTAGATGGAGGGAGCGTCGATGCGGCTAGGGGTGTGGTGCAGCAGAGCAGAAGGGACACTGTGCACACAGTTCCTTTCTGAAATTTGAGTGTTGTAACATTGAAGAGGGTTGTTTTTTTTTGTTTTTTTTTTTTTTAAGTAGCATGTGTTGTTGTTCCTGTGAGCCAAGTAGTGCTATTCACACATCTCTGGGAACAATAACCTGGGCTTAAGATCCAATGCACTGGGTCCATCTGCACAGGCAGCTGCTGGCACCAGTACTGTAGGAGATAATAGAAGGAGCGAGGACATAGGTGCCTTTCCCACCTCTGCTCAAGCCCCTCTGACTCGAGTGAAAGACACCAAGAGGTGGCAGGAAATCCCAGTAGGACCAGGTAACATGGGTGAGAGAGGCATGCCTCCCCCTTCTCCTCCCTCAACATGCATGCACATGGAGGCATGCACACACCCACGGTGCATCAACACGGACTTAGCTGCTGAATGCGAGTAATCCATAGGGGCTGAGCTACCTCCTCTCATCCCTTACCTTCAAGCACCTTCTCCACGGGCAAGGCATTTTTGCAGTAAAGATGATAATACTTCTCAACCCCATCCAAGTGCACTTTTTTTCTTCTAACTTTAATATGCCTACCTAGCATTAGTAAAAGAAGAACCCAAGGTCTCAGATCCCACCGGCTAATGAATTCAGAAATATGTCAGGTTAATATTAATACCTGAATGACATGACTGCAGTCTCAGAATATAGAGCAGGAAATTCAGATTCACTTCACCCCATTTTCCTATAGAGTTATGGAAACCACCCAAGGTGTGTGCAATCACTTGCTTCCAAAGCAGGTGGAGTTAGCGGCCCTCAGTCCTGCAGGCATCTTACCACTTCCCTTGAATCTGGAAGCCAATAGCAAGGCTCTCATCTGCATCTCATCTACTCACCTGCTCTGCCTGCCATCCCCTACAAGTTGACAGCAACCATGCTCTCCTGGACCTATTGGAGTGGGAGGTCCTCCTACCACTGCCAACCAGATTTCTTCCCCTAACCCTACTCCTAAACTTCTCCTGGGAGCTCAAAAGTTACTTTGGGGTGATAATAATACAATATAAAGTTGAAAAGAATTTAGTAGCAGTTGTGGGTCTTTTAGACCTGATGGGTCATTTTTTAGATAGTAGTCACTGTTGTGACTTTGGTAGGGCCAAAGAGTAGACTCTGGGAGCTTTCTTTACTACTCTTTGAGTCCTATTAACATCATCCAGTTCTACAAATGAGGGTTTAAGGAGCTGGCAGTGGAGATCATCAGGGCACATGAGTTGTATCTCTGCTTGGTCCTGTGGCTGATGACAGTGTATTCCCAATGTAATGATTCTTTTTATGTGACAAGGAATTGGAGAAGGGGATGCTGAGCAAAGGAGTCCATATATTCCCCATAACTCGAATTACTACAATGAATTGCTACATTACTCACCTTTGGACTGGACATTAATCACAAAAAACAAAAAACTGCCAAGCCAGGGAGTTAGAAAGGATGCGCTATTTCAGCCTACACCCTGTGCCAAATGCAGACAGCGGTGAAAAGGTCTGTGAGCTCCCCTTTCCCATCTGCTGCTAAACTATTAGTGCAGTGCCTGGTGAGGAAAGTCTCAGCAGGGACTGAGACAGAGCTGGACCCCTCACGACGTGAGGACCACCTGCCTACAGAAGGCTCTCCAGATCCTCCTCTGGGTCCCTATGCTCGCCACGCAGTTTGTCTCTACAGGCCCCTGCCTGATTTGGCCAAACTCTAGAAAACCTGAAATATTAAAACCATCCATACCATTTAATATTATACATCTGGGAAAAAAAGATAAACAAAAATTATTTATTTTATGTCACAGAAAGAGGTAAATTATTAAGGTAAATAGGAAGTTACCAGGAGATATACAGTATGATCTCATTTGTCTATGTTTTAACAAAATATAGAATATTCTATTCTTCATCAGCTTACAGAGACAGTCTCAAATGTGATTCTAAGTAGGCTTGCAGAAGACAAAGACATACTATGTCTAGACAGTTGAGTTTGGGGCTAGGATATTCCTTTAACATGACTTCTGGAAGTGCTTCCCTACTCCCAGTTGGGCCTCAGGTCCAGAATTCTATAGAAGGCAGGGAAACAGAGGCAGGGACAGGAAGCTGGTTATCAGTCACCTATCTACACTGGCTCTACAAGCCACCAGTGCTCTTGTTGTCATGGTCCCTTCAACTCCAGAGGTCTGCTACCCTGTGGGCAAAGGACACTTACCCTGGGTCCCTGTCCTACAATCAGACATACCCTACAATACTTTCTCTCTGGATCTTTCCAAACCCCCGCATGTCTGTGAGGGAACAGGGCCTGGTTTCCCAGCACTCTGGAATAAGTAGAGCTTTTCTCTCCCTCCTTCATCTCCTCCTGGTCCCAAAGAAAATCTTTCCCCCAGAATATATAAACTATTATATAAAGAAAAAGCAAGTTAAAAAAATACGTGAAGAATACCCCATTCCCATCCCCCAAATAAAAACAGACAATAGCACTTCGCTTTTCCTAAATCTAGATTACCTTCAAAAACTATGAAAATAGACTTAGCAAACAAACCTTCACTTTTAATAGATGTCTAAATAACTTGTTCATGTTTGAAAATAAATACCTAAACAGAGGAAAATGTATTTTATATCAAACAAATGTAAAGAACCCTGAATTGCAGCATTCCATAAAATAGCCAATATAAAAAGCTTGTCTTGTTTTATTTTATTTCTTTTATAATAAAATAGCAAATGAAAGGTTTGCTGTTGAGATGTACCATTTTAGACATTTGAAAGGCCAACGCTAATCATAGAGACCTTGGTCCCTACCCCCAACCTTTGTGGTGGTGGGCTAATGTCTCCAGTGTTGACCATTTAGACCAATTTGGTAGTAGAACCGTGGAAGATGGAGATTTAGAGGGAAGGAAGGAGGGAGCCCAAGAGTGAAGGGCCCTGAAAGCCTATCCAAAGCCCTTCTTTTAGTATTTATGCCCTGTCATGATATATAGCTAGCATTGGTCCAAAAAAGGATCTTAAGAGATCTTAACATTTAAGAGATCTTCTTTGTGAAGCTTATAGAAAAAAATAATTCTAGAAACACCAGTATTACCAATGAAAAGAAATCAAAAAGGAAAGAGAACATGCTGAGTCATCTTGGCAATCAGAATTAGAGATGACCATTGAATAGGCAGTTTTCAAACATTTGGATTTGGATTTTTCCCCCCTTGGGAGAGTGACTCAAGTTATATAAGTAAATGTTTGGGTAACTTAAGGAGAAAGAAGCAAGGAAAATATAGATGATCTGGGGAGGGCATGAATCAGGGGCAGTGAGGAATCAGAGGCATGACAAAAGGAATCTTTATTCTTAAACTGCTGATTGTGGCACCTGGGTGGCACAGATGGTTTTAGCTCAGGTCATGATCTCAGGGTCATGAGATTGAGCCCCAGGCCAGGCTTCGTGCTAAGTGGGGAGTCTGCTCGAGATTGTCTCCCTCCCTCTTCTTCTGCCCCTCCCTACCCACTCTCTCTTTCAAATAAATAAATAAATAAATAAATAAATAAATAAATAAATATCTTTAAAATTTACAAATATATTCCCCATTTTGTAACAAATGTAACCAAAAAATCCCAATCAAACAAATGAAAACCAGCAATGATATTAACAAAGAACATGCAACGTCAAACCAGAATGGCCTCAGCCCATTTAACTCCACAAGCTTGGGATTATCCTTTCCCCCATGAAATGCTTAATAACACAGCAGAGAAAAAAAAAGAACTAATTATGGGAAGATTTGTCTGGATTAAAGAAAAATATAAAGAATTGTAAATACATTTTTCGTTCTTTCCAGCAATGACAGTTATATCAGTGAGATCCATAAGTGCTTCCCAGATCATTTGCCAAATAAAGATGGAGAATGCTTTTGTAAATAAAAGAATGATTTTAAATTAATCTATTAAAGGAGATGTAAGTACTTCTAGAACACTTATTTTCTTTAACATTTTAAACAATTCATCTCTTTAAAACTTTTAATTCTACAGTATTCATTATCTGACACTTGTTATTTTGTAGGGAGAAATTTAAGCACATCAAAAAAACATCATTTCTAATGTTGATCATATCCGAATTCAAGGAATCAATATCAGAAATCTTTTTTAATAAATGTGGTTCCAAAAGATTTTACTTATGTCATGGGATTAAGGTTATTCTTATACCCTAAATACAAGGAGATATATTGCAATTCAAACCCATATAAAAAAAGCTTCCTTTGTCATTCATTCAATGAGCAGATATTTATTGAGCACCTACTATGTGACAGAGCTTTCTTGGGACTTACATTTTACTTGGAGAAAGAGATAATAACAAGTCAGGGATTAAATATATAGTAGGCATATCAAATGACAATAAATTCTGTGGAGAAACGTAGAGTGTAAGTTTCTAACTGTTAAAAAGATGATCATGGGAGAGAACTCATTCACAAAGTGATATTTAAGCAGAGGAGATGAAGGAGCAAGACATATGAAAAACATCTAGTAAAATTGCATTCCTGCAAGTGCAAAGGCCCTGAGACAGAGTGGGCTGGATTTGTTTAAGAAAGCCAGTAGGGCTGAGAAAAATGTAGTGGACATAGACAAGCATGACCCAAGGGGTTAGCAGATAGCTTCCACCTGTGCCTCAGCTGCAGAGGGCCACCTTCCACAAGTCACAGCCTTCTCAGAGCAGCGCTCAGCCAGTAGCTGATGAGGCAGGTATAAAGGTGCAGGCAAAAAAAAAAAAAAAAAGGTGCAGCCTTTGGGGCATTACAAGAGTCAACTGTGGCAGGCCATGTGTCCCCCCAAGCTCCTTGTAGGCGGCCTGCAGCCTTCCCTGGCTGCTTCACTTTGATTTCTCTCTCTTTGACCTATCCTGCTTCAACCCACTTCTTTCTATGTGTGTTAAACCCTAATAAATATCCGGCCCCACCAATTCTATCTCCAGTGTCTGCTTCCGGAAAACTCAGCTTGCCGCAAAGAGTGAGCTAGGGAGAGGGTAGTCGGAGATAAGGTCAGAAAGTTATTTGGGACCTTGACTTGGATTTTTACTGAGTTACTGGCTCTGGAAAGTTTGGAGCAGTGAGCTGGATTGCTTTCACGAATAGAATGAAGAAAGACAAAAGCAGAAGTAGGATGGGGATAGCACAATCCAGGTGACAGACCATGGCTTGTACCAGGTGGCAGTGAGGGGGGTAGGGAGTGGCAGGGGTGGCTTGTGAGAAGTGGGGAGACTCTGGGTATGTTTTGAAGAAAGAGCCTTCAGAACTTACTGATGAATTAGGGGTGGGTAAAAAGGAAAGAGAAAAGTCACCAAGGACTCCTCTGTTTTGGACTGAGTGGCTGGAGGAAGAATTTCAGGTTTGCAAAGAAGATTAGAAGTTCAATTTCAGACTTATGACATTGAGACACTATTTGGACATGTCAAGAAGACAGTGGGATTTGAGAGTTAGACTTCTACAAGAGGTCCAAAATAGAGATATAAATCTAGAATCCATCAGCATATGAATAGGAAAGCCACAAGCTAGACGGAGAGTGAATGTAAATGAGAAAAAAAAACATCCAAAGACCAAACCCTGGGCATTCATTACATCTCTGCCCAGCATTGACAGATCTACCAAATGCCCAAAACACAGAAGCAAGAGTGTGAGCTAGGGAGGGCGAAAGAGGAAACATGCCAAGTCAAAAGCAGTTGTAGGTCCTCATCCAGTTTACAAAACAAGGACATTCGGGTTCGCAGATGATACAGCCATATCCCATGCTGGCAAGCAAAGGACAGCATGTGAGATGATACAGCTTCGACTCTGCAGCCAAAGCACTAGTCCTTAAAGCAGCGTGCCCAGGACAGATCCCCTAATCTTCAGTAAAACAACCTTTATTAATCAGGTCACAGCTTAATTTTTGTTGTCGTTAGCAAAAACTTAACTTGCTGTTCACCTGGAAATACGACTTTTACTTTTAATGAGCAAGTACTTAGCACAAAGCAGAATAACCACAGAGCTCTAAAAATCTATTCTTCTTGAAAGAGAAAAGTATGACTCATACAAGCACACATATATTTTTGATAGAACTCTTTCTCTTTCTACGCCTACAATGGAATGACAGGGGAGAGCCAGGTATAAAGGCACGTGCAAAAAGAGTAAGTTTCTTTAGTTCAATACTTCTCAAACTCAACATGCTGCTGAATTGCACAGAATCTTATTAAACTGCAGACTGATTCAGTAGGATCTGGAGTAGGGTCTAAATTTCTGCATTTTTCATAAGTTCCCAGGTGTGCTGCCGCTGCTGGTCCAAAACCACACCTCCAGCAGCAATGCTTCAGTTAGTATCATCTGCTAAGAGGGTAAATTGACCATGTGGCAGAGGAAAAACCCCTGCAGGCACCAGCTCATCAGGAGATCTTAAATATTGGTGCACATTCAGAGAGAGGGAAGATTTCGTCTGTAAGCAGAAAGACTCTACGTGAATAATACTTGTTTCAAACTGGAGAAAACTGGAGTAAAAATAATAAAATTTTACAGAAGAAAAGATCAAGCAATGATTGGAAACCAGAAGTCATTCTGTTAAAATGGTACCTAATTATGCATAGATCTTTATATTTCTTTAAATTTTACAGTCTAATTTAAACACTGCATTCTATTTAAAGGTAATGCTTATACTACTACTATTTTCAGAGCTTACTCCAATGTTTCTGGTTATTTTTAAAAGAATAATTAGGTGAAGATGCTTTTCCTATTTTCTTTGCTTCACTTGTCTCAATGGTTCTCAACTCTGACTGCACATCATATTCTGGAGAGCTTTAAAATTGCTGACTCCCAGGTCCCACCCCTAGAAAATATGGTTTCATTACTCTGAGGATGCACTGTGGGCATCCATAAATGGTAAAGCACTGCAGATGATTCTAATGTGCAGCCCAAGTGAGAACCACTGAATTTAACCAAACCCAAGAGAATTTGTGGGCTTCCTGAGACTATAACCCAGGATACGCCATGCACACGGTGGCAGGGTATCAGCAGGAAACAATTCTGGAGACTAACCTTGCACACCTGAACTTACAAAGTTATAGCAAACATCATAAAGGATTAACCAAATCCTTTGATCTCAAAAACTTCTGAAAATCGAGTCACTTCTCTTTCCTCTTTCCATTTTTCCAAATCAAAGGCTTCAGACAGATTATCTTTAAGCAGGTTTCAAAAGAGTCTCACTGAAATTGAAATGGTAGTTTCCAGGAGATATCAGAATAAACCCGATTATGAAGAACTGCTCCTGAAGTATCAGAGTTACCTATCGATCCCATGATGCTGTAAATTATATAGGAGTAAAAGAAAGAAGAAAGGAAGGAAAGACAGGAAAGGAAGGAAGAAAAGAAGAGAGGGAGGGAGGGATGGAAGGAGGGAGGGAGGGAGGAAGGGAAGGAGGGAAGGAGGGAGGGAGGGAGGAAGGAAGGAAGGGAAGAAGTGGGGGAGAGAAGGAAGGAGTAAGCTCTTTTGAGAGAATATTCCGTCTTTATTCTGTTGGGGCTGATTTTAAGCAGAAATAATTGCCTTACATGTGAAAGGGCAAAAAAAAAAAAAGAAAGAAAAAAAAAAAAACTTCAGACCCCACATCCCATATGGAAAAGGCATCTTAAAGATAGACCACTGGGAATGTCCCACAGAGGTGAGTTAGCTGCATTTTTTTTAAAGATTTTATTTATTTACTCATGAGAGACACAGAGAGGGGCAGAAACATAGGCAGAGGGAGAAGCAGTCTCTATGTCTCTGTGCAGGGAGCCCTATGTGGGACTCGATCCCCAAACTGGGATCCTGCCCTGAGCCAAAGGCAGACGCTCAACCACTGAGCCACCCAAGCATCCCTTAGCTGTGTTTGTTGAGAGATAACAGGAAAATCAAGGTGAACTATGATCATCTCCCTGTAAGTCAGTTCACTTCCCTCTACTCTCCAACCGTTGACAGCACCCCTAAATCCAACCAGCCATTTTAGAAAAGATAGTCTCTTGAAGAGTAGAGAAGTGTAGTGAGAATCAGTGACCGGCTCAGGGCAGATCTATCCCACTAACTGGAAAAATCAATCACCTATATGTATGAAGGATGGCAGAGTTCCATGATGGTACCTTTGGTTCCTCTATTTGTTAACCAGGAAAACAAGAATTTGCCTTTTTACCATGGAAAATCCAGTAAGAATTTAATATGTAGGCTGCTTCTTCTTTCTCTTTGGTTTTGCTTGGGTTTCCACCGACAAAATGTGGTATGAAGAGGATACCCCAAAACCATCCTCACATTTTACTCTTGGTTTCCCAAACAAGGAACCAGCATAGTCCAGGGGCTCTCCCTCTCCCAGTGGGAGGGCCTGCGCTGAGATCTGCTTTCCACCAGAGCGCTCCAGCCCTGAGATAACCTGATCCTTGGCAGCTGGCTTTCTAGAATACCTCCTAAAAGAAAAACTATTTCCAGAATAATTAGTGCCCATGTAGACTATCCTTCCCTCCAATGACAAAGTGACTATCCCAATTACCTATAGAATGGGGATACAACAGGGACCATGAGCCCAGGAAGCCTCTATGGATGAAAGGAGTGATACTCCAGTGGACTCCTGTCTTCTCTTGCCAACCCGTGTAGTTTATCTCTGCCAGGCTTTCTAGTACACCTCTGGGCAGCTGGCAGACCCACGATGGCCTCACTCATGTGTCTGAGTGTTAGCTGGCTTTTGCCTGAGTGTTAGCTGGTATACCTCAGTTCTGTTCCACACTACCTCTCATTCTCCACTAAGCCGGTGTATTATTTTGCTAGGGCTGCCGTAACAAAATACCACAGACTGGGGGGGCTTAAACAACAGACATTTATTTATTTCTTCCCAATTCTGGAAGATAAAAGCCTGAGCTTAAGGTGTCAGCAGGTTTGTTGGTCTTCTGAAGGCCTCTTCCTCCTTGGCTTATAGATGGCCATCTTCTCTCCGTGTCTTCACGTGGTCTCCCCTCTGTCTGTGTCTATTACCTAATCTACTCTTCTTATAAGGATGCTAGTCATACTGGATTAGAACCCACCCTAGTGGTTTTAGTTAATCTTAACCATTACTCAAAGAACTCTATCTCCAAATCTAGTCACATTCTGAGGTATTGGAGGTTAGGATTTCAACAGATGTAATTGTGGTGGAGGGACACAACTCATCCCATAACAGCTTTCACGTGCTCATTCACCTCGTGGCCTCAGGGTTCCAAGCACAGCAAGAGAAAAGGTCCCAATATGCAAGTACTTTTTAAATCTCTGCCTGTGTTGCATTGCTTAAGTTCCATTGGCCAAAGGTAGTCTCAAAGCCAGAGTCAGTGTAGGGTGGCACGACCCAAGGACTGCAATAGTGGAAGGGGAATAATCTGTGGCCATTTTTGCAGTCTACCACATGTTGTGATGGAAATAGATAAGAATTGGGCTATTCCAGCCCCTGGAGAACTTCAACCTGGTAGGAGTAGAGTTCAGATACCCCTCTATAGAAAAAGAACTTTGAGTATAATGAAATTCATCCTGGTAGGTTATGACCTATTACAGTGTCAGCATGAAAAGTCATATAATTTCCTCATAAAATGAGAAAAGCAATTCCTACCCTTCCCTTCCCCACACAAACCTAATAAGATCAGATGGGAAAACTCCTTGGAAGAAATATGTTCTGTCGTCCATCAGTCTCCTTCTGTGATGTATGTATTATACTGACCAAATGTGGGGTATCTTAACCCAAGTAATGTAGCTAGTTTGAATCAACACCAAATCATTTAATAGATGTTGCCTTGGGTGTTGACCTATCTCCAAAGGTTTCCAAATACTGCTTTTTAAGAAGACTCTTCAGAACGCGGGAAGCCTTTCAAGTGACATTTTGACTGCCGCTGCTGTTTCTGTCAAGCTAAGCTCTGTGTCCAGTGGTTAGTAAATAGCATAAAATTTTCATGGCCAATTTTTGCTAACTCAGTTTGAGTGGTAGTAGAATCTACAGAGACTCTAAGAACTAATGAGCACAGAAAATGAGATTTTGTAATAAACACCTCATCGGGAAAAATAAGGTCAAGCATCTATCTGTACACAACCCATCCTTTTGTGATACAGCTCAAGACTTTCCTATTTCACGATATTTTCTCTGCCCATCCCTGCCCTCAGAGATCTCTCCTTTTGAACTTCATAAATGTCTTATTGAATGGGCTGGTTTTAATGGAAAGCAAGCAAAAACCAATTTAATTTTTTCTTGTCTTTCTGTAAGTTTGATTAGCACCGTCATTCCTCACTACCTCTTCTGAAAAAATTTGGGGCAGATTCCCTCTTCTTTGGCCATTTTTAGATATGAAAATGTCCAGTGGAGACTAGTAGCAGAACATCAATCCAGCCCCATCTCACAATCATACAACTTTAGCATAGGACTATATAATATCCAAACTGCTATTTAGTTAAACTTTCTCTTGTACTCCACCTGGCACCTGCCTCGGCCTTGGAAGCCTGCAGTGGAGGAGGAGTGGCAGTCACCTTTGCCATCCTGCCCCTCTTCTCTGTTCTACATTCTCTTCCACTTACTAGCTGCCAGCACAGCTGAGGTCTGGAAATGGTGTCCTTCTGCCATTGCAGATGTCTGAAGCAGACTCTTCGTCTCCCGATGTGCTTTTGCTGGCTTCTGGGGATTCTCCACTTCTGACTCCAGTTTTTTTGCCTCATATGGTGCTTCTTCTCTGGCTGATTGCTTCTGACTCCCACTTCATTTCCAGAGATTTATCTCTCAGTTGTATCAGCCCTCCAGATGATCTTCCTGGGCAGGCACCCAAGCCATCTCCCTTCTTCGAGGGCCATCTCTGAGGAAATGTGCTTCTTTGTTACCCTGTCGGCAGGATTTCAGTCATCTCTTTCTTGATCCTGCTGTCCCAGGGCTGTTGGCCAGTCACAGCTTCAGCCACCTGCCTATATCCACTTTAAACAAGAAGCAGGTAACAGTCTCTAAGTCTCCCAAATTCCAAGGAATGTGGCCAGCCTTTCCGAGTAGTTTTGTTGAAACTCTTCTTCATTTGGCTTAAAATCATGAAAATCATTTGGCTTGAAAAGAACTGATGAATACTGATAGAAGAAATGCATAGAATCCTCTTGGCTCTCTCCAGAGAAACACTTTCTTTCAACTCTTCAGTCTCTCCCTTGAATATATATGCTGGAAGTGGGTGATGGGCTAATGAAAACAGACCAATTAGTACAGACTCCACCCAGGTGGCCTGTTCTAGCACATCACCCTGTGAGTGTGGATACTTGGTACCAGTTGATTTGCTCTCTGAAAACTTTCCCAAAAATCTGAGACAAGAGTAACAATAACATCTAGCAACTTGTTACTCTTCTATATGCATTATCCATAACAACATTGCCTTATTTTACTGAGTACCACTATAAGAGTAGCCATCTTTAAACCTTGGGAAGATAAGAGATAAGAGATTGGAGAAAATAAAAAAATGAAGAAGAGATATATTTTGTAATTTTGAGGTCCTCACAAACTAGTGGAGACTATAGTAGAACTTTTTAGAATTATATATCTGTCCCTGGCCTGATGCCCCAGTTCTTTGGAAGCTCGTCCTGAACCCCCCTTAATGGACCCAAATAGCCATGTTTGTACGGTAATGCCATTCATTAGGCATGGCTCACTGGACCTATGACTGACATCTTCCTCAAGATAAGCTAATTATATTACCCTCTTACCAGTTATGGATTGGACTGAAAATAGTAACAGACTCTGTAACAGGAAGGGTAGGCATTTTCTACCCTGCAGAACAGAGAAAAGAGAAAAATCAATCCACAGGAAAAGAGAATGGGGTAGACATACAAAGATACACAGAAATGACAGAGAGAGAGACTGTAAACCTGATTTCTAGTTACCTTCCTATTGACTGACGGCATCCCTGCCCTTGGGCTTACGATACTGCTTACATCCATATACAAATCCTCTTCTTTTGTTTAAGCTACTAAAGTTAGTTTTCGTTTCTACACTCCTAAGCATCCTAAGCAATAGAAACATAATGCACACATAAAAAGGAGTTGAGAACAAGACAACAGCATATAGGTAGATTACCTTATCAGAGAAGATATCACAAAGAATCAGTATTTAGAATAATCTTCAGAAGATGAGTGGGATTGCTCTAGGGAAGGTGGGAAGTAATCTAGGTAGAGAAAATGGTATGAGCAAAGGAAAGGAGGTGGAAAATTTAAACTTTTAGCTGAGGTGCCTACTGTGTCAAGAGGTGTCGTTGGGAAGATTAGATGAGGGCCAGATTTTAGAGAATCCTGAAAAGCATGAAAGAAAAATCAGGAAAGTTTATAAGGTTTTTTTAGCGGGGTAACATGATAGGATCTGTGCTAGCAAAGCTAAATTGTTAGAATAGTCCTCAGGAAAAAATAGAAGGTAAGGGAACTGGGTGTAGAAAAAGCAAGTGAAAAAAGGTTAAAGGGGGACCAGTTAAAATATTGGAAGAGGAAGGAGAAAGACCAGTTTGACATTTCAGTGCTGAAATCAGAGTAGGGAGTGATGGTCTCATGGAAGAACCAATTCCATGTTAAATGGTACCAAACATGGCCACATCCTAGCCTATTCAGTCAGTAGCTACTGCCCTGATACACTACTGTTGAGCAAATTAGGTGCATGTTGTAGCAGACACATGCTGTTTCCCAACTAGCAGCAGCAGCTTCCCTCTTTCTTTGGGGAGCAGCACTTCACTCTCCTTTGAGAAATTGGGTCAGGAAGCTCTTCTAAATTTGTGTGTGTGTCTGTCACTGCAGGACTTCAGATGTGATGCAGGCATCAACATCTCTGCAATGTCTCTGTCATGGAAAGAGATAAACAAAGCACCTTCTGACTCTGTAGCTCTCAGCCCTAGAGTTATAAAATCCCCCACCCTGGACTCATCTGCTGTGTCATTCCCACCCCCAATCAGACATCACTGGTGCAAAGGAAGCTCTGTAGGTATCCACCAGCTATCATAAAATTAGGCTTTCAGTGACCCCTGATCCTCTACTTAATACTTGACAGGATCTATGGCATTAGACTACCTGCGATTGAATGTTGGCTCTCCTACTTACCAACTAGGTAACCTTGGGCAAGGTAATTAACTTCACATGACTCATTATCTTCACCCACACAACGGGGATGACAATAGGGCCTATATGATGGGATGTTATAAAGATTAAAAACAGTAATATTCACAAAGTGCTTAGGACAGTGTTTGGTGCATAGAGAAGGCCCCAAAATGTTAGCTTGTAGAATAAGAAGCACTTGAACATGTTGGAGTTACTGTCCAAATAGAGTAGCTCAGCTTCTCATTGCATGAGAGCTGAGACGCTTGTGTTTGGCATATTTTCCCCATATGTCCAATAAACAAGACTGCCCATAAGTCTCATAAGTAATTTCATGTATCTGCTTAAGGGTACACTTTTACAGTAAACTCATCCTGGTAGGCCTATTCCAATGATACAGCTAAGTTGTTGTTGGTTTTTTTTTTTTTAAGACTCTATTTATTTATTCATGAGAGAGGCAGAGACATAGGCAGAGGGAGAAGCAGGTTCCCCAGGGGAAGCTGGATGAGGAACTCTATCCCGGGACCCCAGGATCACACCCTGAGCTGAAGCCAGATGCTCAACCACTGAGCCACCCAGGCATCCCAATACAGCTAAATTTGAAGTCAGAAGTTTTGCCAAGATTATACTAAGTGATTCTCTGATGAAACAAGTCTTTGGCTGGTAACACCTGTCCTAAATTTTTTCCTAATAAATGATACATATTTTTGAGATTAAAGAGGATTCTTTTGCCAACATTTATGACATCTGCATCTCCTTTTTTTTTTCTTTGAAGTAAAATTGTCTTGGGTTTCAATGATACATGTTCATGTGCCAGCACTGTTTCCCCCTTTCCCCCACATCACCCAATACCAATCCTATCTGCCAAGTTCACATGCAGCCTCAGACCTTTCTCAACACACAAGAAGACAGCCACCTCTGGCCCTTTAAAGATAATAGGAAATAAGATCCATTTGCCACTTAGGGTGATTTGGTCAGAGTGATAGACCTAAAAGTTGCCACTCTCTCATCAAAATGGTGACTCTGTCTCCCCAATCACTTGAATGAACATTGCAAAATTCCCAAAATACTGAGAATCAGTGCTATAGCCATTTGCTAGGTAATCTGACTCTCAGTGGACAGGATATCAAGGTAGCCACATTAATGAACAAGTTAACAGCATGATTTTTTTTTAAGGGTCTCTAGGCTCCTTCCTTTTTTACATCATTAGAAAGCTAAGGACTTGGACCTTACACAGTACAGTGCAAAGAGTTCATGGTAGAAGCCCTGGATCCAAGTCCCAGGTCTACCATGTAGTTTTAATGAGACATAAGGACAATAATACTTGTGCTGCTGACCTCTAGAGGGTTACAATAATGAGCCATGGTGATCATTCATGTTTGTGTACATGCTTTGAATACCCTCAAATGCTCTGCTACCATAACAGAGCTTTCCCAACACCCACAGAAATGTCTTTGGTAAGATATGCCTCAGGGATATGCCATAAGGTCTGATATGAGAGGAATCCATTAAGTGCTTTCGTTCACGTTTAAAGACAGTTTTCACTAATGACTAAATGCCCTGTTTCAAGGACCTTGTAGATAAGCCCCATCTTGAATTTAGTCCCAAGGAGTAGCTATCACTTATCAAAATTTTATAGGATTTCTTCTCTCCAACAAGGAAAATTACGTAACTTTATTTCACTTTTTTGGAGCCAAGATCAATGAAAAACTGTTAAATTAGCACATCCTAGGTGCCTAGGAACATCTATTCATGCTGTTCCATTTAAAGCGTGAGCTCTACTGTTATTTTTAATTTGACTCTTCTACATTATATTGAATTGTATCTGAGAGCTCACATTCTTTCACAAGAATAAAATATAAAAAGGAGATATCAATAAAGAAGGACTGAGAAATACTGCCCTGACTTTCATCCTAAAGAGCTTCCAGAAGAAAAAAGAACACATGCACTGCAGGTCAGATGATCACTTACCTGGGGGTACTTTCCAGAGCTCTCTTTCAACACTCAGATTCTCTGATTTTATCTGCACTCAAGGCATTATGGCAACTCCAAGATTATTCAAGACAAAGGAAACAAACCCAAGAAGCCCACCTGAGTCCATAGCCCAAGGAGTGTTCACTCTCCAGATTCCACTAGTGGGAAAGCCCCAAGGCTGGCTCACTGCCCAGTCCCTGGGACTGGGGACAATTGGAGCAAGAAATCCAACAGTAACATGCTCTTTACAGAGGTGTCCCAAAGGGACAGAAAATAAAGCTGGTGACCAGTCCGATCTTGTCAACCAGATTCCCTGATAAATCAGCTAATGACATTTGCTAGGAAGTAGCCCCTGGAAAAACATTGCTCTTACCTCCCCACATCAGCCCCTTTGATCATGCCACCTAGGAGAACACCCCAGAATCACTAGGGCAACAACTGTGAATTAAATACTGAGCTTCATCAAAATGTTTTTAATGCCTTAAAATTAACTCAAAGTATTTTAAAGAATTAAATTGAACCATTCAGGCTTTCTTTTGCTAATTCTGTGCAATAACAAGCTTCTCCCCATTCACTTTTGGGAATCAAAAGTAAATAATCTAATGGTTAGTTCCCTCAGTAACCTTAATTTTGCCTCAGATATAAGAAAAAAAAGGCCACCTAGTGTCACCAAATAGCACTGAAGGAAGAGAAAGGTTGGAAAGAGAAAGTGGATGCAAAAGATGAATGTCTCTCTTTCCAAGCTTTGCCCATGACCTGACCCTTCCTTACCCACAGGGATGAGAGGCCAGAACTCCACAGGCATTTTATGGAGGATATCTTGGGAGCATCCTGACCTGGCCTGAAGAGAAACCCAAGCTCATGAATGTCTGAGCATAGTCATCTGGTTGTTATAAGTAATAAACTCTCAGGATCGAAGATTGATAGATACATACACAGATGATAGAAAATTAAGTAAATAATGTCTGTTTTTTAAGTGTCAATGTTTCATCTCCCCAAATATCTCTCTCAATCCAAGATTCACTGTGTCTGAAATCTCGCCATCACTATGCCTTTCAGTTAAGCCACACCCTTTGCAGACATAATTTAATAAATTTAAATATTGTTAAGGTTGACAGTTCATTATTCCTCTAACACCTTGGCCTTCATCAGACTGCCTTCCTCCTGACTGGAGGAACAAGGAAACTGGCAGATGTGGGGGCTTGGGGGTGGTCTACAGGGAGCTGTAGCACGGCTAGCCCCAGAGAAGGAAGGCAAGCAGTGCCCAGGACATTTTCTACCCTCACCATTTGATTGAGAAACTGGTCCTAGATCCCTGCCTTGTCCGAATACTCTGACTCCATAGAAAAGTCAGGAAAAGATTTATCATTCCATCCTTGCTTCTAGGCTTGGAAGTAGAATTTCCGAAAAGTGAGGTGCAGGAGGGAAACACGCTTCAATCGGTAGGTCAGTCGTAGCTTGGTTAGCACACTTTTTAACCACCAGAAGAAATAAATGGTAAATGGTTAATTGCCGTTGGTAGTGGCATAGCTCTGAACTGCTCAGGCTGTAAGAAGAGAAGCCGGTGGGAATGGAAATAGCCAAAGAACAGCATTGTCACGGGCATTTCCCATGCAACACAGCCAGCCAAATCAATCAGGTTGAAAACACTGGCTAAAGGCCACTCTCCCGTCAATCCTGGCAGAGAAAAACCATAGCGACATATGTTCCCTTAAAAATGGAAAACTGCAATTCATTTCCAAAGTAATCATTTCTAGCGCCTGCCCCAACTTTTTATGCCTCTCTGAACTTCCTCGGTATATTTACAGAGCAAAACTTTCTTCCTGCGTATGTGTTCACGCTGTGTTTTATTTGCATTGCAGAATATCACTGTAGCCCCCAAGTCCTTATAAATTAAGTTTATTTTGAGATGAGAGGAATAGAGCAGAAGCAGTCCCCGCTGTGACTTAATGTTGTAAGAGCTTATTTCTTTGTTTTTCTTGGGAAACTATATTGATGGGGCAGGCTGGGGAAGAAACAAAAGATAAAAAGCCTACCCCCAACTCCATGTCTGCTTTGACTCTCATTTTTAAAAAGCAAATGTATCCAAATAATCTCCTTCCAGATGTACTCAGATCAAATGGGGACACTGAGTAATTGAGAAACAAGATTTCCATCTGCTCTATCAATTGAAAGGCAAAAAGTGGAAAGGAAAAAAATTAAACCGCTCCTCTGTTGCCTGTGAGCCTTGTCAATGGATGGGTAATTCAAGTGCTTGAGGACAGGGAAAGAGGGGGCATCCTTGAGTGACTGGCAACTGAGCTCCAGCACAGCCAGGGGGGTGGGGGTTGGCTGCTCTCCAAGCCTTTCTCCTGGGCCAGGGTAACATCCCCCCCATGCCCCACTCCATTGGCTGTTGTGTCCCCCATGCCCCACCCCCCCACAAGCCACAAGCATCCATGCATTTATTCATCTATTCAACCAATACCTGTTGGGTCCCACCACCACCTCAGCCTTCACTTACTCATTTGAATTTCACCAGGACCACATGAAATAGTGCAGAAAGGCAGCTCATTGTAGTCCTCTGATATTATTAAGTCCCATACTGTATTAATCTTTTCACACGTATCTGCTTTGTCTTTCAAGCTAGATTGGAAGCTTTTCAAAAGCGAGAAGATAAGCCTCGAGCACTTGTCTTTCATTGTTCACATTCTCCAGAGTGGCTTGTAGCAAAGAGCCCTGCATATAACAACGAAAAGTAAAATAAACCCAATTTTTTTAAAAAGAAGGTTGATTTACTTCACTTTTAAATATAGTGATATGCCTGTACTTGTGGGAAATGGCTGCATGCCATTTGTTAAGGACTAAACTGTGTCCTCTACCCAAAAGCCCTAACCCCCACTATGACTGTATCTGGAGAAAGGGGCTTTAAGAAATAGTTAAGGTTAAAGGAAATCATAAAGGTAGGGCCCTAACCCAATAGGACTCTGGCCTTATAAGAAGAGGAAGATCTCGGTCTCTCTCTGTCTCTGTCTCTCTCTCTGTCTGTGTCTGTATCTCTCTCTCTCTCTCTCCACCATGTGAGAACAGAGAGAAGGTAGTTCTCTGCAAGCCAAGAAGTGGGCTCTCACCAAGAACCAACACTGCCTGACCTTAATATGGGACATCCATCCTCAAGAAATGCATGAAAATAAGTATCTGCTGTTTAAGCCACCCTATAGTATTGTTTGACAGCCCAGGCTGACTAATACAGGTACCGTCTGCCTTATTTAGTGGACTGGAAAACTGAACTCAGAAAGGTTAAGTAATTTGCTCAAGATCATATAGTCAGTAAGTTGACAGAGCCAAAATTCTACTCCACATTCTTTTCCTTTTGCTAAACTGAGATGCTGATGGGAAGCTACCTTCGCTTTGATCCACGCTGTTACAGGAAAGGGAAGTAAGCTACTTAGACAATAAGAAATGGATAAGCCATTATAGTAGCCTTATTTGACCGGGAATAGAGAAAGAGCAAGGTTTACCAAAAAACCCTTGCTGAATGAATGAGTGAGTGAATGAATGAATGAATAAATTCCTCCAGGTTGGAGCTAGCAAGGTTTCATGGAAGAGTTAACAGTTAGGGAGCTGACATTCTTTCCCCAAGACCTGAGCCTTCCTTTGGTGAACATTATCCTGTCAGATGCCATGGCCACACGCTAGTGGCTACCTGGGCTTTGCAGACTTAACCCATCCTGCATGTCCCTACGGTGTCTTGTATGGCAATGACAACAAACAGATGCGTGCTGGTTCCTTGCTGGCACCCTCTTCTGCTTTCCTTTTCCTGCATTCACACCTTTCCTGCAGTCTGTGTAGAGGCTTCATAAACTGAATAAGACTTTTTGTTTTTCTTTTTCCTACATCTGTGCATGAGACCCACGTTGCCTGGAGACTCAGAGTTGTCATGTAGAGGGAATGAATACTTAACATATTTTACTGCTAGAACAACAGAAGACCTGAGACAGGCAGGGGCTGCGCCGAGTACACAACACCAGAACTGCACAGAGAATGGGGAAAGGAGGAGGCCATACTACCCCTTTTTTATCCTGCTCTCAGGAATACTAGGAGTGGGGCAATAGGAGGGAATGGAATGAAGTATGACCTTGGAAGAAACCTGGAGGAGATACAAGATCTTCTGATCTGGGGGGGCCAGGGTGAGAGGAGGGGTTGCTCAGGAGTCAGGACCTACATGGCTGGCTCCAGGGAGCGGCAGGGGAGCAGAACCAGAGGGTGAAAGCTAAGCCACCATGCTACCCAAGCAGGAGGCCCCATGACTGTCCATCTGCTGGCTCTGGGACACGGTCTTCAGCCCGCAGCAGCCTGTACCCTGCCTGTGGATTCTCCACCTGAGGGGGTGGAAGCACAGCCAGCTGGGACCCACACTGCCTGAATCCCACCCCTACTGCCTTCTGCGACTCCCCTTTCATTCAGCAGTAATATGGTAGTTAATCCATAGAGCTTACTGTGTAACTACATGTATAGGTATATATGTATGTGTGTGTGTGTGTGTGTATGTGTCGTGTATACTTATTTATTCTTTATAACAAAGCTCTATGGTGGATACTGTTATAGTATCTCTAGTGTAAACCTCTCGATAGCACAAAGAGATTAAATAAACTGCCTAAAGTCATACAGAGCTGAATGTCTGGCTCCAGATCCCTGGTTCTGACCACTATTCAACTGTCTCTCATTACTCAGGATACATGTTAGATTCCTTGAAACAGGGGGTATGAATCCTAAGAAGTATTGGTTTGAGAATTGGAAAAGTAGGTCTGCGTGGTACTTTATTGAAGACCCCCACCCCATTACACATGACCACCCTCTACTCTGTGTTGGACTCTCTAGGTCCATGAGCTATCTCTCATATTATTTATCTTGATACATCCATTGCCCAAGGACAACACCCTCCATGCACAAAGAGCTAACTGAGTAAATGCTAAATATATTGAGTTACTGGAAGTTAGTAATAAAAGCCTTAGGTTTGAACATGTTTTTTAGCACCCTTCAGGGTCTTAGTGCACCTTTCAAAGAGGCACACACAGATACCACAAATGGAGCCCCCTGAATCATAGTACTCTCCTGTTTGGACCAATAACCAGTCTTTCATTTTCCAGAGAGTATGGAAGGAAAGACAAAAGATTAAAAATTATCTTTTTTAAAAGATTTTATTTATTTACTCATGAGAGACACAGAGAGAGGCAGAGACATAGGCAGAGGGAGAAGCAGGTTCCCTGTGGGGAGCCTGACACAGGCCTCAATCCCAGGACCCCAGGATCATGCCACTGAGTCACCCAGGTGCCCATTCCTTTTTCTTGTAAACTCCAACTCAGCTACTGTACCAGACAGGTCAGTGTGCACACTGTTTCCTTTCTAGCTGCACCTCCTCTGTTCCCTGCAGTAAGCCTGATGTGGGACTCGATCCCAGGACCCTGGAATCATGACCTGATCCAAAAGCAGATGCTCAACCACTGAGCCACTAGGTGCCCCTCCAATTTACCTTTAGTAATTCTTTAAACTTTTCTGGGGTGCCTCCGTGGCTCAGTTGGTTAAGGGTCCAACTCTTGATTCTCTTGATTGGGACTCAGGTCATGATCTCATAGTTGTGGATCAATGCAGTCTGCTTGTCCCTTTCCCTCTCCTTCTCTCTCTCTCTCTCTCAAATAAATAAACAAAATATTTTTTAAAAACAATGTTTTACACTTTTCACAGAGTTTTTAAATTTTTTTTAATTTATTTATGATAGTCACAGAGAGAGAGAGAGAGAGAGAGAGAGAGAGAGAGAGACACAGGCAGAGGGAGAAGCAGACTCCATGCACCAGGAGCCTGACGTGGAATTCGATCCCGGGTCTCCAGGATCGCGCCCTGGGCCAAAGGCAGGCGCCAAACTGCTGCGCCACCCAGGGATCCCTTCACAGAGTTTTTAAAGATATATCACCTCAGTGCATTCTTACTGACTTTGAGTGATAGGTAGTTAAAGGAGCAATATCATTCCTACTGTACAGGTAAAGAAATTGAGGCATTTAAGAGGTTAAAGGATGTATCCAAGATCATACAGCTACTCAGTAGCAAAGCCAGGACTGAAATGCCAATACCTATTTCCCAGTTTCCAGTCTGGCATTCTTTCCTCTATAGTTGGAAGCACTGCTTAAACACTGGATATATTTCTCATTCTCAGAATCCATAAGCTTTATCCCACAAGTACCTTTCTGGTACACAAGTACCACCTGTTGGAAAGGGTTTGGGGAAGTCATTTCACACAGAGCCTTGCAGACGAAGCTTTCCAAGGACCAGAAGCATCAGCATCACCTGGGAGCTTATTAGAAATGCAGAACTTTTGGCCCATCCAGGACATATTGAATCTAAACCTGCATTTTAACAAGATCTGTGGGTGATTTGTATACATGCCAAGTTGGAGAACCACCAGTATAGAAGACATGCACACAAGGGCAGTCAGCAGTGGGTAGAGAAAAGGTGAATCTTCTCGGGTAGGTTCTATGAGAGTTTCATGGGTATTTTATGCATCTGCTTGCATTCAGATACGGATTTGGTGAGCACTACCTGGTTCTCACTCACAACAAGAATGTGAAGGAAGTGGCACATACCTTAGACTTGGACCTGTTACAAACTTGAAGCAGCATAAACTGGGGAATGCACAGATGAGGCTGGGTACCAGGAAGTCTCTCACATGGGAAACCGGGGGAGGGGACACCCACCTAAAGACATATATGCATGAATTGTCTGCCCATAAATAGGGTACTGACTAGCACCATTCTGCTATCACGTGTCTTCTGATGCTGTCCTGGGGCACTGCGCCACTCAATATTCAGAGCACATAAATATAGTCCTGCTTGGTATAAACCAGTGACTCTGCATTATAGACAATGCTGCCTCAGTTGATTTCATGGATGTCCATCCCCTTGTCAGTGGACAGGAGGTAGGCTGAGTTGAATTCAACTCCCTCCTCCCAACCCAATTCTCTCCATTGGCTCTCATGCCAAAGGAAGTCTGAGTCAAACACTATTTTTGATTTTTTATAAATTGTCTCTAAGGATGGTGTTCAGGCTACAACATGCAGAATGTTTTAAAGGATCAGCTTTTAAAATTTGCCTGGAAAAATTAAACATATTGATAAGATTTTCTTCACCAAAAGAAGCACTTGCTAAGCCAGTATGAATTTGTCCATTAACCTTAATGGTGCCGTAGTAGGTTGAGCAGCACTCCCCAAAAATCCATGTCCATCCAAACCTTTGATTGTGACCTTACTTGGAAATAGGGCCTTTGCAGATGTAATTATAGTTAAGATGAGATTATATAGGGGTAAGCCCCAAATCCAGTGACTGGGTGGCCTTCTAAGGAGATGGATATCTGTAGATACACAGACAAGCATAGGTAAAGAGACCATGTGAACGTGTAGGCAAACATTGGAGAGATGCAGCTACAGGCCAAGGAACCACCAAGAACCACACCAACAAACACAAGAAGCCAGCAAAAGGCAAGGAAGGGTTTTCCAGAAGGTTCATGACTCTGCCAGCACTTTGATGTTGGCCTTCTAGCTTCCTGAACTGTGAGAAAATACAGTTCTGTTGTCTGAAGCCATGCAGTTTGCAGTACTTTGTTAAAGCAGCCTGGAAAACTAATACAGTAGCTAATAACTAATGTGGCTAACGTTATTTTGAGAGCTTGCCCCATGCCAGGTACTGCTGTGAGCACTTCACATGTGTTTGCCCGCTTAATCCCGCATGCAACCTTCTGAGGGAGGTACTATTTTTCTCATATCCCATAAAAGATATCAAGTCCCTTGCCCACATCGGTTACCCAGCTGATGCTCAAGCAGATTCTAACTCAGATCCTATTTGGAACCTCCAATCATGAGTTCTGACAGTTGAGGGGAGACACTGAGAAATGTCTGCGGGCAAGAGTTGGTATGAGCACAGAGGTGCCATGTTCCTGCTACTGTCTCCACCCCACTGACAGCAGAAATAAGGATCCATGGGAAGCAGTGGAACAAGCAGGATGCTTGGCCACCTAGTAGCAGAAGTTAATGCTGTTTGGTTTCCAGGAAATTGAGTTATTAGTGAGTGCTTTCAATTAAGAAAAGCCCCAGTGTGCTAACCTAAGCTAAAAAGAATTCAGGGGCTTTGTAGTGGACATTCCTGGGAGGACCAGCAGGGCCAAAGCTTC
The DNA here is from genome assembly GCF_905146905.1 of Nyctereutes procyonoides. Lineage (NCBI taxonomy): Eukaryota > Metazoa > Chordata > Mammalia > Carnivora > Canidae > Nyctereutes > Nyctereutes procyonoides. The sequence continues at coordinate 3,796,453 of NW_026575030.1, read as the reverse complement.
AAAGAGTACAAGTAGAAGAAGACCCATTTCACTCCTAGACTTGAAAGGGAGTGGACTTGCAGCAGCAGCTGGGAGGAGTTCCAAGGAAAGAGTGATCTTGTTGAGTTCAGGCGTTTCATTCTTTGAACGTATTTCCCTTAAGTCTGTTACGGCATTTAGGAGCTATTTCTAAAATTACCATGCTCATGTACAGCTTGGGTTGGTTGAGAAGGTGGGCTGGATCTCTGGACTCTGTCAAATCTTTCAAAGGGGACCCCACTGTTGAGCCACAAGCTAGGAGGAGCTGGAATGCCATGTGCTCACAGACTGTTCTCACTGTAAATACAATGCTTGAAGCTTTAAAGAGATGTATGGAATGAACATATCCAACACACAAAGTCTATACCAGGGTTCCTCAGACTCTCAGGTGGTTTTTTGGGCTCAATCATTCTTTGTTGGGGTGGGGGGAGTGTGTGTGCACTGTGGGATGTCCAGCAGCATTCCTAGCTTCTTATCCACTGGATGGCCAAAAGCATCTGTCACAGATGTGACAACCAAAAATGTACCCAAAGTACGCACCCCACTGAGAACAACTACTCTACAGAGAGTAACAGAAATAGGCCACCCTCAACTTGGGAAAGTCTTCAAGGTTTGTTAGGCAGCTCAAGGGAGAGATTAGGTAACACTCCCCTTTCACATCAGCTCTGCTCACACGCCCTTAACCCAGATTTGTCTACAGACCCAAAAATCTTCTCTGCCCTGTTTCTCTCATCCTCCCTCCAACACTACTCTCTCCTCTCTTCCATCCCTAATCCTTCCTATTCTCCTTTCTTGTCTCATTTTTTCTGCTAGTCCCAAAACATTGATGTTCCACAGTTTCCTTAGCTCTCTGATCTGCTTTCCTTGGTTAAGTGTCACTTACCCATAACCCCATTTCTCACCTACATGTTGACAACTGACTTCTAAATCCCTGTCTTTAGCCTGACACTGCTCTAAGCTTTAACTAAAAAGTATCAAGCTAATATTCCAGTATTCCCAGCCAGAGAACTATCATGTTCCACAGATATCTCAAAATCAAATTCTGTATAACCAGGTAAAATATTTATCAAAACTCCAAGCAGCTTGGTGTCATACCACCAAACCATCTGATCAAAATCTTATCAAAATTCTGAGAGTCCTCTATTCAGTAAGTTCCCCCATGATCAACTAACCTCTAGGCACTGTAATAGACTCTACCTTGATTGTTCCCTCTAGTCTGTGCCCTTCTCTCCACTCTTGCTGCTACTGCCCTGCTTCAGCTCTCTTGCAGGACTATAAATCTGGATCTCTTCATCACCATGTGCCCCCACTATTGTTAAAGCGCCATTCCAAAACAGCTAAGATCCATTCCCCCACTTCTTCCCATGCTGCTACTATGAGAGGTTCCATGATACTCAGGCCAGCTACTCAACCCAGAAACATGAGCCTCACCATTAGCTTTTCCTCCTGCTCTCCTGTTCAACGAGTCAATGCGGTCATCATCATTCTATATGGCTTCATCTACTCCTCTCTTTCTACTTCTGCTACCTTAGTCTCTGAAACTGTTATATCTTGTCAGGACTATTCAATAGGTCTCCCTGACTCCAATATTTACCCCATCCAATTAATATCACATGCGGTCACTAGAATGATCCTTAAAAATAAAAATCAGCCATATAATCCAGCAATCCCACTTCTCAGTATTAACCAAAAGAATCGAAAGCAGGATCTCAGAGATGTCTGCATGTCCATGTTCACTGCAGCATTATTCACAGTAGCCAAGAGCTGGAAGCAATCTAAATGTCCACTGATAGATGAATGGATAAAGAAAATGTCCTATATACATGCAATGGAATATTATTCCATGTTATAAAAGGAGATCCCATCACAAGCTATCAAATGGATGAACTTTGAAGACTTAATGCTTCAGTGAAATAAGCAAGTTACAGAAAGACAAATGTATGATTCCACTTACAAGAGGTATCTAAAGTAGCTAAATTTGTAGAGACAGAAAGTAGAATGGTGATTACTAGGAGCTGGGGAGAGGGGGATAAGGGAAGTTGTTCAATGGGGATAGAGTTTCAATTTTGCAAGATGTCAGAGTTCTAGGGATCTATTGCACAACAATGCATATATATTTAACATTACTGAACTGTACACTTAAAGATGGTAAAGATGGTAAATCCTATATTATGTGATTTTTTTCCACAATTAACCAATTTTTTAAATAAAAATCTGTTCCTATAATTGCCTATTATAAACCCTTCCCTGACTCACTTTCTCTTCTGGCCTTTGCAAAATCTGTCTGCTGCCCTGCTTGGAACCTTCTTCAAAACACCTCCCCTCCTCCACTTCCTCAGCTCCTGGCAAGTGCCTTCTGGTCCTACTGTACTGTACTCCTTCTGCAACTTCCCTCCTTTGTGCTAATGTGGCCCCTTAACTTACCCCCACTGGGGCACTCACCCTACAAACACTTTGCCCATTTTCCATGTCTGTTCACCCTAAGAGACTGTGAAGGCCTCCCACACAGGTACTTCAGCAACCTTCATCTCTGCATCTCTGGAGACCAGCCTGCTGTCCAGCTCATTTAGCAAAGTATTCCTTAGAACCCACTGCTGTGCTTAAGAAGATTTCTGTTGAATTATATTTTCCCATTTTTTTCTACCTGAAATGAATATTTCCCCGGTTTTCCCAATCTGATTTTTCTGCCTCCTTTTTTATAGTCTTTTTCCTCTGTAAACTTCCAACCCTAGCCTGGTCATGCCTTAACTAACCTCAGACTTTCCAATTTCATTTTCCTTATACGTCTCTCCCATGGCTGCTGGATTCCAAAGCTTTTCATCAATGTCATTTCCTTCTGACAGTACATAGGACAACCCACTGAAGTAGAATAAAGTCGCATTTTAACTGAGACCTATTACAATAAAGGAGTAAAGCAGTGACCAGAGGGATTATTTACATGTAGTTTGAGGGATTTTCTGCTCTCTGAGCCACTGGAGAGGAGATTTGTGAATATTTCTCCAGTTTTAAATGTAGTTTAAAATGTAGACTTTATTATTATTCCATTCTGGTGAGGCCAACAGAACTGGAGATGGCTGCCATTGAAAAGATATTTGGTTACTCTCAGTTCCCAGGAGGAAGGGGCACATCACAGCATCACAGCCTTAGGAGGAAGAAGTGGGATTAGTCCAGAGGTAGAGGAAGCAAGGAGAGAGCATAGGTGAGAACTTTTCTCATGGTTTAGGCTGAAAGAAATGAATGAGGCAGGCATTTACGATTGGCTAGTTGGAATACCTGAAGTGGACTTTAGGGCATAGGGGCTGCCCCTAGTTGTCTTTTTACCTGGCCCTGTAGTGATTATGGCAGGGTATAGTGGTCCAGAGTGTGAGATCCTAAAAGAGTAGGTGGGTGGGGGAGACAGGCTTTGGATCAGTTGGGTTTTGGTCTGCATGTGGAAGGTACAGGGAAGTCATTATTAATCCCTTAGAAATTGTCTCACCTTGGGTAGGACAATGTCTCCCCTGTCAGCTAGTCTCCCAAGATATCAGAGCATCATAAAATACAGAAAATAAAAAACATGATAAATACACTTCCTAACACCAGAATCAGACCATAGGGCATGAACTATGGCTGCAGAGAGAACAAAGAAAAGGGAAAAACATGGATAATGTTGCTATTAACATTTCAGGTAACCCAGAGCATTCCCTGACTCTTAAAAAGTTGATAAGAAAAAAATTCTTCTAGCTACAGATTAAAAATAGCCACTCACTTTCTGAGAAGCTGGCTTCTAAAACATTTACTTTAGATTTCTTTTTATGTGAAGTGATAAATATACATTTTTCCCATGGAGAATATTTATGAAAACTTTTCTGGGAAATGTCTTTTTGCTAAATATAGGGTCTCTGGAGACAGATCAGGAAAACAGCCCCCCAAATGTGCTGTCAATTGTGACCTGACAGTCTGAATTACCATATTTTTATATTGTAACTCACTTCCTTTAATGATATATATATTCTACTAATGGTGTGAAAGAGATGGAAACTGGCAGCTTTAATGGTGTGTGATGTATGTGCTCCCTAACCATTAAACGCAAGGCTTTTCCTAAGATAAAGGGAGCTCCAACTTGCCTTCATCTGGGGCATGGGCTTCAGCCTGACACTCAGCAGAGGTGACTTTGGTGGTGACGTGGCACATGAATCCCATCTCTTTAGTGCATATTAAAGTTGACCACCCGGCCAGACTTCGACAGTTGGTATGCCATTTCCTTTTCCAGACTGCCTCCCTCTCCTCTTACTTGGGTCCCTCCTCCCTCTCTCCTTTTTTTTTTTTTTTCTCTCTTCCTGGATGAGGCTTTAGCCCTCAGCACTTACTGGAACTGATTGTCAATTCAAATGAATGCACCCAGGGGTCATCCTGCTGGAGGACAGGCACGACCACGTGTGTTCGCATTTTGGAAACTGGGGTGTTTAAAAGGAACCTGAGGTGGTGTTTATACAGTAGACTGTCTGAGTGTGCCCCTATCTGGTGGCCCTTGCTGGAACCCAGGACACCCTGTCTTGCTGGCAGACTGTGGTCTCCTCTTCCCGCACAGAGGGCGTCAATGCCTTCTCCTTGTTTGGCTGGACACTGAGAATAGACTCAAGCTTCCAAGCTCGACAGAATTTCCAGATAGAGCATATCTGTCATAGCCACTTTCTGTGATGTGCTGCGTCTGCCCCTCATGAAGACATGGGTGGTGCTTGTGTTTTGAGCCCTGTGAAGACATCTTGGGCATTGTCACTGTTGCCTGAGCTTCCCGCAGCTCTGCTTCCTCTCCTCTTTCTTAGGCTGAGAGCTGCGAATTGCCGCCCCTAATCCTATCAACCCCTGACTACTGTTTGGCTTCTCAACATCAGGTCTAACAGTTTTCTTAAGACAAAAACCATACAGATAACTTCACATAAAATCCAAGAAAAAAAAAATTAGAAGGCACTCAAGGGACTGCTTAAGAGATACCTGACTGCTTGACCATCAATCAAAAACTTTGTCCGTGAGACTGGCCCAATATCTGTACTGGCCCTTAAGGAGAAAAGAAATCCTGACTTTTAAATCAAGAATGTGGACAAATATAGATAGCTATAATAAATTAAAGGATATTTTTTGAAAGTTGCAATAAATGAAGAGATATACTGTGCACCTGTATTTGCAAACTAAATATTGCAAAAATGTCAAATATTTCAAGATGAAGTTCAGGCTTTAATGCAATCTCAAACATACTCTCAAAAAAAGTTCTCCTTTGAACTTAGTACATAGTAATTATGGAGTTCATTTATGAGAGAAAACAGATAAGCATAACAAAGGAAAATAACAAACGAGACTATTTAGTTTGAATGAAATAAACAGTCCAGTATTAGACCATATTACAAATAAGAATTTTATATGTAGTGAAAAGATATTATTAATCAATAAAGGCAAAGGTGGAAATATCCCATAACATTGGTTTTGCTGATTAGCATTAGAGGAAGGATTGCTTTAGGTCCAAGTAACATGATAGATAACTTTGAATAATGAATAAGAAGTTAAATGTAAAACAGTAACAATGAAAACATGATCATAGATACTCATGTCACTGTAGATTTTTACTTCTGGAAAGTGTGGAGGAGGGATAACTTTCTAAATACCAATGTGATAAAAGAAATCAGAGAGAACAAAGACAGATTTGTAAGAAAAAGTTAAAAAAACACCTAACCTCCAAGGAAAGTTATTAGCCATGGCAATGTATTTCAGGGACCATAGGAAAGATTATATTATTGGAAATGATAATCGTGCTTTCATATAAAATATGGGAAAAGCTTTACACATGAAGATGTTTATCACAATATTGTCTTGGTAGCAAAAAATAGAAGTAAACAAATGTCCAGTGATAAAAGAATAATCAAGCTGTTATGAATTGAATTTTAAAACATCTCTGCAGACTCTTTTATCACCCAGTCAGCTAGACATATTCCTTCCCTTTGAATCTGGGCTGACTTGGATTACTGGTTAGTGTAGCTGGAGGGACACTATAGGAAAGTCATAGAAGCCATGCAACTTCTGCCTGGCTGGTTAGAATATTGCTGCTGGAGCCCTGAGCCACCACAAAAGAAGTCCTTGCATCCTGAGATTGCCATATTGTGAGGAAGCCCAAAGTTGCATAATTCAGACCTCTACACCTGAGATGCTCTGAGACTACGTAAAGAGAGATGGAAGCCCGGCCAACCCCCAGCTGTCTCAGCCACCATGTGATGGCAACTGCTTAAACTTAAACCACTCAGACAAGTCCTTCCCAAGTTCCCAGCACCTGAGACATAACACAATGGCTGTTGTTGTTTTAGGTCACTAAGCTCTGAGTGGTTTGTTGCACAGCAATGGATGACTAAAATGGAAATCCCTATTACACAGAACATGAAACAGCCATTAAAAAGCTTAATTGAAAAGACTATGTAAAAACACAGAAATATTCCTTTACATGCTATCTGGCGAAATCACAAGACAAAACATTTTTGTACATTATAATTGTAACCATTTAAAACACTTACCAAAAAAGGCAAGAATGGAGTAAGGGCTGTGTTAAAAGTTGGGTTAGACAAAGATTCAGATGCAATGAAACGCCGGGACACCTGCACCCCGATGTTTCTAGCAGCCATGTCCACAATAGCCAAACTGTGGAAGGAGCCTCGGTGTCCATCGAAAGATGAATGGATAAAGAAGATGTGGTCTATGTATACAATGGAATATTACTCAGCCATTAGAAAGGACGAATACCCACCATTCTTCAACGTGGATGGAACTGGAGGGTATTATGCTGAGTGAAGTAAGTCAATCGGAGAAGGACAAACAGTGTATGTTCTCATTCATTTGGGGAATATGAATAATAGTGAAAGGGAATATAAGGGAAGGGAGAAGAAATGTGTGAGAAATATCAGAAAGGGACACAGAACATAAAGACTCCTAACTCTGGGAAATGAACTAGGGGTGGTGGAAGGGGAGGAGGGCGGGGGGTGGGGGTGAATGGGTGACGGGCACTGAGGGGGACACTTGACGGGATGAGCACTGGGTGTTATTCTGTATGTTGGTAAATTTAACACCAATAAAAATTAATTTATTAAAAAAATAAATAATAAGTTGGGTTAGATTGGTAGTATTGGGAGATATTATTGTGCTAATGTCTAAACTCACTAAAATGTAGCTATAATGACTGTGTAATTAATGAGAACTACTTGTCCCACACACACAACAAAAAAAAAACAAAAAGCAAAACAAAACAAAACAAAAAAACTAAAAGTCCTATCTTAAGATACTGGTTCAGCAAATGGAAAAAAAAATAGAATTGTGTTAGAAGCACAAAAATTTGTTCCTTCGCCAAAAGTGATTATGAATTGGAATGGAAACCCTTGAAGTATGTGTGTTGAAATGTCAAAGCTATGACTCCCATCATTCCAAAGTTTGAAGAGAGCTCACAAATATTATCCTCAGCTGAATATGTATGTCAGAATTTTTCTTTTTATTTTATTGGTTTTATTTTTAAGACAGAATATTATACAGGTATTTTGTATCAAATCCAAACAACCTAGGGACACCTGGGTGGCTCAGCCAGTTAAATGTCTGACTCTTGATTTTGCCCTAGTCATGATCAGGGTTGTGAGATAGAGCCCTGTGTCAGGCTCCACTGACCTGCTTAAGATTCTCTCTCTCCCTCTCCCTCTGCCTCTCTATTGCCCTCTTTAAAAAAAAAATACAAATGATGTGGAATTGTTTGAGATGTCCAAATGAAAATACAGTTTTAGAGTTACGTCTCCTGGGACTAGATTAGAGACTACCTTCCACTTACATCATGTCTCCTCAGGAACATGTATGACTTCTCATCGCCCAATGACCCACCAACTACAGGACACACTCACACACACATATAAGCACACACACACACACACACACACAATATGGGATGATGGACTAAGACTCCATAGTGGCAAATAAAACACCTGCCAGGAAAAGGGTGACTATAGTGATATGTGGCTGTCACTGGTTTACTATAGTTTTGTTAAATCCCACATGGCAAGGATTGCAAAGCTGCCTTCTCAGGCCTGAGGGTAAGTTGGTCAAAGGGCCATCTGGTATTCTGTGTTCTATCCTTGGAGAGCATGTAGGTTTTGGAGAGGATACCCTTCTTGGAGGCCAATGGCTCACTTTCTGCAGGCGCAGGTTCAGGATCAGCAGCATTATCTCAGGAGTTGAACAATTACAGACTTTTGCAGGTAAAGATAATAGTTACTTACAGCAATAAAATTCCCTTGAAAATCTGCTAAGCTTCTTGTCTATTTATTTTCCTACAGTCAGTCACTCTGTGTGCAAGATCTTATCTTGACCTAATCTTTATGCCTAAGACTTAAGTCTAAATGTTAGCAAACTTGTCCTATAAAAGGGCTAAATAATAAATATTTTGGACTTAGTGCATCCAAAAAGGCAAAAATCAAGAGGATCATAGAGGCAATTAGATAATAAGAAAGAAGATAAATGTCCACATTTTTTTCTCACCTGTTTCAGGGCCAGTTTGCCTGACAGATTGCAGTCTGCCAACCACCGCTCTAGTCTGTTATGCCTGGCCCTTGTGCAGCACACACTTCCACTCATCCCACAGTGATAACCTTGAAGTCACTGAGTCAGTAGGCTTCAGAGCAAAGGTGACACCCTATCTGATCTTTGTCACTGTTATTATTTTACTAGGCTTATGGTGATGCAGAGAAATTAACAGAGCATGTTGAGCAAGGCCTGCAGTTGTAAGCTATATCCTGATAAAGCTACCGATTCAGACTCTCTACTAACCTTTTCAGTCTGCAAGACAAATGTCCTTGGTATTTTCAGCCCTGCTGGGTCCCCGATATTACTGCACTTTCAGTTGGCTTAGGTTGCAGGATGCAGGAAAACCCTATTTTAGCAAAGCCATACTCCTTTCTACCAACGCCTAGAGGCTGTTAACCCAAGCCAGACGCTCTTATGGCAAGAGTGTCAAGAAACAACCAACACACACCATGCTGTAAAAATTTCCCACCAGTTCCCTAAAACTGCGGATTCAGTATGACCCTACTCTGCCTCCCAGTGAACTCAGAGAAGAGGTTTTAGTAAATGTCTTGCCACCACATAGCAAGGCTCACCAGTTTGTTAGCCTGCAGTCTGTGCATCCTCACCCACTACTACCCAACCACTTCCACTAATCTTATGTCACATGCTGGAGGTCTATTACTTGCAGCCTTCCACTTCAGAAACCAAATTCTGTCTTACAGCGATTGTAGTTTTGGCTTTGATCTTATGGTCCAGGATTATAGCATCAGCTTCCAGACAGCAAGATGGAGGAAGAGATAAAATCAGAAAGGGAAAGAAAGGAGTATGTGCAAGATGTCTTTAAAAGAAGGCTCTTAGCCTCGGTGCCCATCGAAAGATGAATGGATAAAGAAGATGTGGTTTATGTATACAATGGAATATTACTCAGCCATTAGAAACAACAAATACCCACCATTTGCTGCAACATGGATGGAACTGGAGGGTATTATGCTGAGTGAAGTAAGTCAATCGGAGAAGGACAAACAGTGTATGTTCTCACTCATTTGGGGAATATGAATAATAGTGAAGGGGAATATAAGGGAAGGGAGAAGAAATGTGTGGGAGATATCAGAAAGGGACACAGAACATAAAGACTTCTAACTCTGGGAAATGAACTAGGGGTGGTGGAAGGGGAGGAGGGCGGGGGGTGGGGGTGAATGGGTGACGGGCACGGAGGGGGACACTTGACGGGATGAGCACTGGGTGTTATTCTGTATGTTGGTAAATTGAACACCAATAAAAATTAATTTATAATAAAAAAAAAAGAAGGCTCTTAGAAGCTGCTAAATGATGCTTTTACTTGCATACTGTTGGCCAGAGGTAGAGACACAGCCATATCTAACAATAAGAGCATCTAGGAAGTGCCACCTCCATCCTGGGTAGCGATGTCTCTCTAAAGAATGGAGCTTTATCACTTTGGAGTGATAATAGTAACAAAGGGCTGACAGGTGGTCTGTGCCATAGAGAGGTGCTGGTATAATTCCCATTTTGAAGATGAGGACACTAAGGCTTCAGAAGGTGAAGCTAAGTGCTGCTTGAGAATAAGTGGTAAAAATCAAAAAAGTAAACCAGGCAGTCTGACTCAGAAGTCTCATGTTCTTAACAAAGGGTAAACCAGTTTTCATGTAGGGATCCATAGTTCAGGGGGTACCCGTCCAATGTGCATACAAATAGATTCTATTTGAAGGTAACAGCTGTGCACTTCTTCTCTAGGGACATTTGGAATCATGACATGTTTTAGCAAAATTAGGAGAGTTAAGTTTGAGAAAATAAAGGGGAAAAAGGAAGTGATGATCCATCAACAGATGAATGGGTGCCCGAAATGTGATATATATCCATATGGTGAAATATGATTTGGTCAGCAAAGGGATGAAGTACTGGTGCGTGCTACAACATGGATGAACACTGAAAACACTGAGCTCAGTAAACAAAGCCAGTCACCAAGGTATGACTCCGTTTATATGAAATGCCCAAAATAGGCAAATCCTCAGAGACAGTAAATTAGTGGTTTCCAGGGGCTGGGGAAGTGGGGATGGGGAGTGACAGGTATAGACACAGGATTTCTCTGGGGATGATGAAATGTTCTAAAATTGACTGTGATGATGGTTGCACAATATATGAATATACTAAAAGCCATTGAATTACACACTCTAAATGGATGAATTGTAGAGTGTGTGAATTATATTTCAATATAGCTGTTACCAAATATAAAGCCCAAGGTGAAACTGCTATAGGAAAGTTAACACAAGGCAGTACCTGGATGACGCATGAGCATTGCACGCGCTTGCAGAAATACCTCATGCCATCAATCTCACTGGTGATAGAATGCCACAGTAAAGCCATGCCCATGTTAGGAATCACAACTGCTGCCCTACAAATTAACAAAAGGAAAAGAAAAGAGGAAGATTTTTTTAAAAGAACGATGACAGTCCAGGAGTGTAGGATGAATGAGCTTTCTTTTTAAACTGTTTAAGATATTGTTATCTTTGTTATAGACTGATTAACCATCCTTGACATGTTTCATGATTCAATAGAGGGCCACACATGGTGCACGTGCACTGAAAATCATATGAAAACAGAGAGCTTTTTCTAGCTGTGCTGTCTCATTCTGACGATATAGATGGTGTCAGCACTCTCTTCCACTCGGTGCCTGCCCCTACCTAGGCAATTACTTGGGATTCCACTTACTGTAGTATCAGAGGCCTCAGAGATCAAACTGATCCATCTCTTCTTAGTTTATAGCGAGGCACCAAATTAACCCAGTGTCCAGTGATTTTTTCCAAAGTTATGAATCCAGGGAAGGCAGAGTTCCTGACCTCCCAGACCAAGATACTTTACCTTATACCATGCTCAGTCTTGAAAGAGCAATAAATAAGTGCAGTGGAAATGTTTGAAGGTTAGGAAACTCATACTTAATGTAAACATTCTCAATATTTACCAGAGACAAAATTATTATTGTGGAGAAGGGACAAAAATGGGTGTGTAACTACTCACTCTGGCATCTAAGAAGGAAGAATTCTTGCAAGCCAGATCGGCTCCTGGGCTGTTCTGCAGTGTGGAGATTCTGGAAAGGGCAAAAGGGAAAGTGGAGAGAACAGTTGTGTTTATAACCATCAGGAGATGATTTTCAAGGACAGGGAAATGAGAGCAGAAGAGAAAGACTTTCAAGGAGTAAAAGATATTAAAAAGAACAGCAAGGAGAGCAAAACTCTTTTTAAAAAGGTGGCCATGTATTAAGAGCATACTAGCTTCCTTCCCATTTCAATAAGAAATTGAGTTGAGAACTGAAATATTTTTTATAACTTTTTGGCCACCGTATTGCTCCTTTGAACATAACACCCTGCCCAAACTGAGCCTTGAGGTATTTTCTAATTTATTCAAGTTATATTGAGAATCAAATTAATCAGGAGGGCAGCCTGGGTGGCTCAGCAGTTTAGCGCCACCTACAGCCCAGGGTGTGATCCTGGAGACCCAGGATCGAGTCCCACGTCAGGCTCCCTGCGTGGAGCCTCCTTCTCCCTCTGCCTGTGTCTCTGCCTCTCTCTATTCTCTCTCTCTCTCTCTCTCTCTCTCTCTCTCTCTCTCTCTCTCTCCTCTCTGTGTATTCTCATGAATAAATAAATAAAATCTTAAAAAAGAGAATCAAATTAATCTATCTATCCAAGTCACCTACTCATCATTCAGGAAAAAGGTGCTCTCAGAACCTCTTCTAACATACCATTTTTTGCTCTTCATTATTGCAGTATATGAGCTGACAACTAGTAGTGAATATTTAGAAAGCAGAGAAATTCTTACTCATCTTTGTATCCACAAAGTACCTAACACTGCTTTTACATAGGTGTGAGAACTATCAACATTTACTCAGTTAACAAATGATCTGAACTTTCTGATGATTTTCATATGTGAAAAAGAAAAATGATAGCTGTGCCTTGGGCTCTGTGGAAGAGCTGATGGTTATTCTCCCAGGATGGCCCAGTATACCTTAGCTGGTGTTGTGAGGAACAATGTGGTCTCAATCTCCATAAAGAACAGTCCTAAATTTCAGATTTGGGGGCTGATGTTTGGGTTGTAATAGATTCTCCTCTGGAAGAAGAAAAAGACAGAGAGGGTGAGCTCAGAAGACCATTCCAAGAAATCGATCTGAGGCAGATGCAACAGGGACAGCATTTTTGAGACGATGGCCAAAACACATCAACCCAAACATAACAAGAATTCAAAAGATCCCAAGTTATTTAGTCGAAAGACAATTCCCATACTTTTTCTTACATGCCGCCCATCAGAGCTGAAACAAGTGAACCGGGAGAGACTTTGAACAATATCATAAGAGGTATTTCCTTAGAAAACCAAGCTTGCAAATCCAACCAGCTCTCAGTCAGCCAGAGGTTGGCAGTTCGATCTGTGAATCCAGACTAATTCTTCATCTCTTTGAGATCCCTGCTATCAGCTTTTTAACACTTCACCAACTTGCTCAAGCCTAGGAGGGAGCATAAAAAGAGAACTCAAAATAGTTCATCCAGGAATTTGGATTATCAGCACTTTTTTTTTTCTTCCCCTGTCAGTAAAGTGATATTTCTCTCTAAACTACAATCTCTACCATTGACCAAATTTTATGGTCTGTTTCTTTCTGTATCCGTCAGGTTATGCTAGGTGACATTACAGTAACTAACAAGCCCAAAATCTTAAAAGCTTAAAACACAGTAGTTTGTTTTACAGTATATGCAAGTTCTGGCACCTTCCAGTCACTGTCTTGGGTGTTATATCACTCATCACCCCAACTTGTATGATCACCGTAGGAGAGGAAGAGAGAACATGGAAAATCACAACAGTGTTTTCTTTCTTTCTTTCTTTTAATTCTCTGGTATTTCTTATTTGTTTGTTTGGAGTACAAGGATTATTTTTTTTCCTTTTCTTTAAATTAAGATTTAATTGATGTATAACTTTATATTGGTTTCAGGTGTACAACATAATGATTTGATAACTTGCAGAGATTGTGAAATGATCACCATAGTAAGTCTAGTTAACATCCATCACCATGCATAGTTACTCATTGTTTTTTCTTATGTTCATCTTATGATGAGAACTTCTAAGATTTACTTTCTTAGCAACTTTCAAAGGTATGATATGCAGCATCATTAATTAGAATCACGTACCAGGTCTTAAGCATTTCCGCCCAGAAGGGACCTACACTGCCCCCATTCACATCTCACTGATCAGAAAGATCACATGGAATATCCATCTTCAGAGGCTGGGGAGGTGCAATTATGCTGTTTGCCCAAAGGAAGGAAAGTGGGAAATATTGGTGGGCAGCTGTCATGTCTTCTGCACCTGGCCTGCTCCTAAATACAAGAAGTCTTGTTATTGTTTACTTTTTACTTTGATTTCTGAAAGCCCCAAGCATGGTAGGGAGTTCTGTCCTGGTGCTTGGGAGTAAGAATGCTTGAACGAATTAGTATGAAACACAAGCCTGGCCACCCTCGTCCTGATGATCCTCTGACATCAATTACTTTTCCAAAGCTACCCTTCAGATGCTACAGTGACCCTGGGGGCTCTGTCGGCAGTGCACGTTCCATAGGGTTCCATTTTAATGAGCCATCCTCAACCCTTTCATCATTCCTTGTAAGTGATGCCAAGCATCTGTACCACTAGATAGCCTGTGTGACTCTGGAACCAAATTTCAGGAAGTCTAAACTGACAGCACTCTTTAAAAACAGCCCATTTCACAGGCAGCACGCTATGGAGGAGAAGCTTGAGGCCCAGAAATGAAGTGGCTAGTCAAAATCACAAAGCCAATACATGGGTGTTCTTTTAAATTGCTACATGTATAGTAGTTTGTTACAAAGAAATAGAAATTGAGAGAGTTTCCCAAGAGTATATTTTAACTAGGCCCAAACTGAGCTGTAATGTACTAAAAAGCATGAAAGGCAGGAAAAAGATCTTGACATTCCACAGTCACTTCCATAGGTAACTCTAAATAAAATGTAGTTTTCTGGAGTACCTGGGTGGCTCAGTCAGTTAAGCAACTGCCTTTGGCTCAGGTCATGATCTCAGGATCCTAGGATAGAGCCTCCCATGTCTGGCTCCCTGCTCAGCAGAGAGCCTGCTTCTCCCTTTCCCTCTATTGCTCCCTCTGCTTATGCTCTCTTGTGCTCGCTCTCTCTCTCTCTCAAATAAATATTTTTAAAAATAAAAAAGAAATAAAATGTAGCTTTTAAAACACATATGTGGGGACGCCTGGGTGGCTTAACGGTTGACTGTCTGCCTTTGGTTCAAGGCATGATCCCTGGATCCTAGGATCGAGTCCCACATTGGGCTTCCCAAAGGGAGCCTGCTTCTCCCTCTGCCTGTGTCTCTCCCTCTCTCTCTGTGTCTCTCATGAATAAATATTTTTAAAAATAAAATAAATTAAAAAAATAAAACATGTATGTGTACGGTATAATTAAGACAAATTCTTTACAGATTTTCTAATTTCAGGAACCTGGATCTTTCTATCAACATAATATTTTTCCCCTTTTTCTCTTTTTTACTAATCCACCATTGATTTTTAAGAAAATATAAGAGTCTTAAAGTTAATGTCTAATTATGGAATTTCAGAAATCAAGAATGGGAGAACAAGGATGGTAGGAACAGGAACACTTCCCTGGGATCCAGAAATTGTCTCAACCCCACTTATCCTACCAGTCAGCAGACCACCACCTGGGTAACCTGATTTCATGCAGCAGGCTTTAGCAGATGCTCCCTTATCCTCCCAATTGGTTTCTCTCCTCCTGCACCACTTTGGATTCATGCTTCCACTACCATCCTCTCCAGCTATGTCAAGAAACTGAACAAAACACAGTGGAATTATCAGACGCCCTTTAAATCACATTCGGGTTGCCTCTGAGTTGGGAGAAACCAATGAGGCCAACAGGCTTCCCCAGGGTCATGGCTACCAGGCTCAGCTGTGCACAGCCAGCCAGCATCCCGCCACAAATAGACCAGAGGCTGCCAAATGAAACATTTGCACCCTTCAGGTCAATCACTGCCAGACCTCTCGTAGCCATGGTTTGCAGAGGGCTGACTGAGAAAGAGGCAGGGGGAGAGAAATATTAAATTAAATATTAAAAAAAATAAAGTTCTGGTAAGCTTGCTCTCACCATGAAAGAAAAGAACGACCATTCTCTCCCTTCCCACTCCTGCCATCATTCCCAAACACACTTGCTCTGCTCACAGGACAAAGGTTAGCACCATTGTTGACACTCTGTACTTGGAGGGAGCAGCATATGATGTTGCATTATCCCATTTTTCTGGTTTTTTTTTTTTTTAGGATTTATTTATTCATGAGAGACACACACAGAGAGAGGCAGAGACACAGGCAGAGGGGGAAGCAGGCTCTATGCAGGGAGCCCGATGTGGGACTCAATCCCAAATCCCCAGATCATACCCTGAGTTGAAGGCAGACGCCCAACCGCTGAGCCACCCAGGCGTCCCTCCATTGTTCTGTTTCAACAACTGGTTATGCCATCAGCTCCCCCATGAGCTGCCTCCAACACAGCAGCTAATTTATGTGGGCAGTTGATTTTTTTCTTTTTCTTAATTTGGGGCCAGAGGCAATGGCTTCTTTTAAGTAACAGAATCACAGTTCTGATAGCTCACTGTTAGGAGGAGGTCTGGACTTTGGGAGGAAAGGTTGTGTCTCTCCCATTCCAAGTTTCTCCTGGAATGGATCTGCTTGGTGGTAAATATGACTGCTGCAGCCTAGTATAAATGTGGAACTCTTGAGTGCCAATGCCCATCTGGAAAGAGGGAATCACAGATCATGCCCTGCCCAAGGCAGTCAGCAAACCCCAAGCCAGCACCCTGAGCTGTAACAAAAAATAATGAGAGGAGATAGAAGAAATAGGCAAAAGGATTGTGTCTTTAAGCTACATGATCTTAAATTAAAGAGGTGTCCAGCAAGCTCTCTGAACCAATAGAGAGGGTATAGGAGAGGGATGGAAACACAACCCCAACCAGCTTTTGAAGCCAACTGGCAGAGCTGCATCACACCAGAAAAAATTACTCAGAAGGTCTTTCAATTTATAGTTCAAAAATCACATTCCCTTGGTCAACTTTCTAACCTACCTTTGAAGGGACTTTCTCCTCTGAGCCCTGTGCTCAGGGTGAGATGAAAATAGAAATAAGGGATTCTAGTGAGCTCTTTGATCCCTATAGAGCTGGTCCAAATGACCTGAATGAGCTTCAAAATCTCTGAGTAAAGTTGTCTGTCACTCAAAGTCACAGATGGAAAACTCTGATTCCAAAAACACCCACAAATGAGACAAAACAGCAGATATATTATCTGAGCCACATGAAGCCAGGGAAATTTTTCCCTATTCACCTCCCAGGGTAGAATCATCACCTATATGTCTAAACCTCGTGGTTTAGAACTTGTCGCACCCTTCATTCCAAAAAACACTGGTTCCATTTGTCCATGAAGTGGTAGTAATATGCTCTTTCCCAAAGGGAATGATGACAAGAATGGAAATGTAATTTATTTTTTATTGCTGAGTTGGGCTTTTGCAAATGACTCTTGCAGACGTATCTTTAATAGATTTTCAGACATATTTTATTTGTTGAAAAATCTCCATGCCCTAGCATAATTTCAATTATTCAATGGAAATCATAGTTTGGAGAATTGTTCCAGCCACTCATTCAGCCCTTCGAATAAGCTTGAATTGATTACTTTGTCCATTTGGAAATTAGTTCATGAAGGAGGATTAGAAGAGAATATGTTTCAAATCTCTTTTCCTCCTGCAATCACACAGGGGATCTTAGCCTCCTTGGAGCCATTTGGAGCCTGGCCTCTCAAGTCACTGGGCTCCTGATGAAGAGGTCTGAGTGAAGGACATCCTGGAGGATACCATGTCCCTGGAGAGCATTCAGCTGCAAGCCAAAGAGGTTTGTTTATTCACAGTACAAGAAATCTAGAGATGAACAGTTACTGATCTTGGTTGGTGGAGACTGACAATGCCCCTGGTCAACATCTCACCATGTTTTTTGACCAAAGATAGATGTTACAAATCAGGTCATAATATCCATAAGGAAGAGTAAAGGGAGAAGAATCAGTTTAGCATGGTCTGTCTCTTTTTATTAGTAAATCAAAACCTTTTCCACAAGTCTCCAGCTGATTCCACACCCCTCCACTGTCACCCTGGTCCAAGTCGCCATTATCCCATTGCCCATCATCCCATTGCCTTCCAGTTTATCACCACCTTCTTCCCCTTGACCCATTGTGTCCTTTCTCAATACAGCAAGCAAAGTGAGCACATTAAAGTAGGAATCAAAAACGGCGCTTCTCTGCTTCAAGGCCCAATAGCTTGCCAGTACACTCAAGGGTCAACTCCAAACTCCTCAGAGGGGCTTAGCAGGCCTATGTGATCTGGCTATCTTCTTTCCACTCTGATTCCCTCCCTGACTACACAGTCCTTGCCCATTCCACTCCAGCCACACTGGCTCCCACTATTGTAAGAAGGCCAGGTCCTCTCTCATCTCCATTAGGGCTTTTGCATCGGTTGTTCCCTCCACTTGGCATGGTTTACCCCTCTATCCCTATATGGCTGGTTCCTCACCTCCTTCAGGTTTGGACACATTGCAACTTTGCTGTGACACCTTGCCTGACCACCCTATGCATAATTCCAGCTTCCTTTCCTCTATTCCTTTCTGTGTTTTATTTTACTGTTTTTTGCATAACATTATCTAATATATATATACATATTTTTTCTAACTCTCTCCTCCAGTGACCAGAACAGTGTTTGGCACATGTCAGATGGCCATATACTGTCTGCTGAATAATGCATGGCAGGATGCAATAATGAATGGGAAGGAACTGTCTTGCTTGGCCTCTACTAGCAAGTATTTGGTACTCTGGCCCCAGACCAGGAGCCTATTGGAAGAAAGGGGGGGTAAGAATGACTTTTTAAGTGGTCAACAAATAGCATGTGTCATATGGATCTACTTATGAATGGTTGTAGCAAAATTGCTTGAATTAATTCTGCTTGTTTTTATTAAGTGAGGATCTCAAAGGCTAATTAGAGTATTAGGTGTAAAGGAAAGATTTTAAAAAATTAAAATAGGTCCAGAATCTTCATAGACACTTTATGTGTTATTTACTTCTTTAAATTCTCAAGACAGTCCTGGAAGAGAGTGAAATTCAGAGACATCAAGTAATGTGGCCACAGATCTTCAGGTGGGGTGAAAGGCTGCGGACTTTAGTCTCCGGATCTTTGTTTTTCCCACTGTACCAGGTGTCTCCTGATGGACACCTTGATACCCTGATGTTTGCATCAGTCTGAGAACCTGCCTTCTAAGAGCTTAGGGACATCACCATCCTTATCTGTCACCTTGGCCAATTCTGTGGCCTGAAAAGTCTAGAAAACAATAAAAAGACTTTCATCTCAGGCCAATTATAAGTATGATTTCAGGAAATCTGGCAAAGCTACCCTGTCCTGAACCCAAAATATGTCCCACCCACTTCCACATAGCTGGTCAATATTTCTTTATCCATAGCTAAAACTTTCATGATTTTTTTTTGCTTTCATGATTTTAAAGGCTAACTGAATATGTCTAACCTCACAAATTTCTCCTGAAATTACTCTGATCTTTTTTTTTCTGTTTCAGTTTATTCACTGGCCACATGGCTTTGTGTGCTGTCCTTCTAAGAACATAAGTAACTGAGGAAGAAACCATGTCCTACACACTTACTATAGCATTCTTTCCCATCAGACAGTATTAAATAAGTGCTGGCTGATTAATTATAAAGTTGAAAATGCGAATCCCAGGGGAGTGTATTGTACTGGGATTTTCATGCTTGGGGCAGTGTGCTGTGGAGAAAGCACGAATAGTCTTACATGCCTCAGTTTTCATCCTGGTTCTACCACTTAATCACTTGTTACACCTTGGACAGTTGCCTTAACCTCCCAGAGCCCTCAGTGTCCACACTGGTAAAATAGGCCTGTAAAGGTCCTAGCACAGTGTGCCTGGTCAATCTCATCCCTGAGTCAGATCAGAATTAATGACCCTCAGGTATGGTAGCAGGATATGGCCACTCTAAACCTGCCTCCCAGGAATGAGATTCCCCAGCACAGAAGACAGTGACCTTCAGGGAATAAATACCCTGAGGTTTAGATCCATCCCAGGCTCAGTACTCATTGAGAACAAGATCCATTCAGATAGAAGATGAAACCAAAATCATCACCCCATTCATTCCACTGCCTGTCCGACACCCAATGACTAGCCTGAGAGAAAAGCTGAGTACCACACAACCACAGAGCTCCCGAGTTCCTGCCTGAGCCCCCTTTCTAAACACTATGCCTGCCCTCCCAACGATCACCAGGGCAGCTGCTCACCTGTCACACCTCTGTCTTGGGCCAGATGGCAGATCCAGCTTCCCACACCTCACACTTCCTCTGTGCCCTTCCAGATGTTACTTGCCACTCTTAGCCTGCAGTAGAGTTGATTATGCCCTTCCCTGACGCCCCCCAGTTTCTACAGTGGAGAAGTTTCTCACTGTCCCTCTACAAAGACCTGTACTATCAAATGTGGCTTGAGGGCCCTGAAATGTGGCTAGTCCAACCTGAGATGAATTATAAGGGCAAAATGCAGACATAATTTTGATGATTTAGTATGACACATAGTAAAATATTTAGTATCTCTTTATATGGATTATATATCGAAATGAGACTATTTTAGATATATGGGGCTCAGTAAATAAACTATTAACATTAATTACAACTGTTTGTCTTACTTTTTTAAAGTGACTACTAGAAAATTTTAAGTTGCTTTTGTGGCTCATGGTATATTTCTGTTGTATAGCACTGGAAGGACAATTCTCATATTGTACTGTCATTATTGTTTTCTTTCTGTCTCATCTACTAGACCAGGAGCTCAAAGAGGACCTGAGGAGTGCCTTCCAGTGCCCTGAGAGAGGATCTATCCATGGTCAACCCTCCACAAATGCTTGTTGAATGAAGGAAGTTATGGCCAAAAACAAACAAAAACCCCACAACTATTCAATGTTTCTGAAATAATTACAAAACCACTTGGAATTATATGTCATAAATTGCTATTGACCTCCCCACTGATCTCTTTGGTGTGGAGATGAGTTTTAATACATATGGTTGGTATGTATGCCCAATTATGACCACAGGTGTAAATGAAATGAATATTCCAAAACTACTCTGAACCTTATGCATATGAACTTGAGCCTGTACACTTATCTCATAGGTGAGCTGGGATGGCTACTAATTTATAAAGTGTTGTGACAATTGCCCTTTCTCAAAATTTGACTGTTTAGTCAGTTGTTCTGTTTATTTCCTTGGGTGAGCCAAGGACCAGCAGCATGAGCAACACCTGGGAGCTTGTTAGAAATGTAGAACATACAGTTGCATCCTAAGCTTATTGAATCAGAACAAAATCTCTGGTTAATTGTATGCACTTAATATTTGAGAAGACTGAGCTATGCATTTCTGTTTCTCAGCTCTAAGAAAGAGGGCCACCTGGGAACTTGGGTATCATTTTCTCCTACTCTTCACACATTTTTTTTTTTTTTTTTGCTAAAAATGTGTTGAGCTTTCACTTTGAGTAAGATACTATCTGAGGCCCTAAGAGGATGAACCAGACACATGACTGCGTTCTGTGACTCTTGTCTCCTGTGACTGAGCCTTACTGTGTGTGTGTGGGACAGCTGGACACACTGGGTACAGGAGTGCCTGAGAGCTCTGCAGGAGGGTCAGATGGGAGCATAGGGGTCAGAAATGGTACAAAGTGGCCCCCTGTCTGGAGCGAATCTACAGACAGATGCTTTATGAATCATGCATGCTGAAGGTGTCCAGAGGAAAGGAAGCAGCCAATACTGCCTTTCCCTTCAAGAAGAAAACTTTTCCAGAATCTTCCCGTTTCCATGGAGACCCAAGAATCTGCCATCAGCTCTCTGGTCCCTAGGCTCAAGTTCTAGCGAGCTTAATTCCCCTTTGTCTAGGTCTCTTGGGTAGTGTGAGTTTTCTTCCTCTGGGGGAATATGGGTCTGTCAGTCTCCTGGAGAGCTGAATCAACTCAACTCTAACTTGGCAGAAGTCCCTAGACACTCTGTGGATGGTGAAGTACAGTGAAGCCTCAGTTCACTCTCACCCAAATAACCAGAAAATTCAACTACCAGGATTCTTTTCTTCTATCTTTACAATTATAATTGCATTTGTTTCATTAATCAAAGTCCTTGAGTATCTATGGAGTTTACCATAAAAAATAGAGAGGTGGCCCTTCCAAACAAAAGAAATTGATGTGAAAATAAGTTATAGCTTAAAAATCTTCCCACGGCTCCCATTGCTTCATATATAATTGTTAGACAACTGCATGGCCTACCAGGCTCTGTCCTGAACAGCTCTGGTTCCTCTTTTCTTTTTTTTTTTAAGATTTGTTTATTTATTTATTTATTTATGAGAGAGAGAGAGAGAGAGAGAGAGAGAGAGACAGGAGGAGGGAGAAGCAGGCTCCATGCCGGGAGCCCGACATGGGACTCGATCCCTGGACTCCAGGATCATGCTCTGGACCAAAGGCAGGCACCAAAGCGCTGAGCCACCCAGGGATCCCCCAGTTCTGGTTCCTCTTATCCCTCCCTGCTGCTCTCTGTACTCCAACAATACTGGCTACTCCCACATCCTCCTCCTCCTCTATCCCATCCTCTTTTACCTCCTCCCCACCCTCCTCTTTCTTCTCTGCCTCCTCCTCAAGGGCCCTTATCTGGAATGTTCTTCCCTCCATCCTTCCTTATGCCTAGTAAACTCCTATTCATCCTTCATATCTCAGCTCAAGATCACCTCCTCAAGGGACAGTCCAGATGCTCAATGGCCTACATGCTCTGGGTCCCTGCTCTGTGCTTTTGAGCTGTTCTTCCTTACACTTTCTTCATTGATCTCTGAGAGTATGCATCTCTTTCCTATCAGTACAAACTTTATTCCACAGGCTATGGGAATCTGAAAATGTTCAAGCCAGAGAGAGATAAGATTAAAGTTTGGGGAAGATGAATTTAGCAGCTGAGAGCAGAGTATATTAAACAAAGGGAGAAATTACAAGCACAGGAAAGAGACTGGAATGATTATCTTTAAAGTGCCAGGCCTGGGGCTATTTTTAAAATATTATCTTATTTGTTCTTCATCATAGATTTATAGGGAAAGCATTGACGTCCCCATTGTTTAGTTGAAGAGACTGAGACCACAAGGGCTTTAATAACTTGCTCCAGGCCACAGGGCTGGCAAGCCAGGTCTGCCTGGCAACTACAAGAGTCTGCCTCCCAGAGAAGCTATTATAAATGTTCCTTTATGGGAAGATATGGAAAGGAAAGAACTGATCTGTCCAAGGCTGTAGGAGAAACTCAGCAGAGTGTATTGTATTATACTGCATTGTATGTGGTGACACTGTGGGAGGGGAACTCATCGAAGATTGACTGAAGTTCTCACCTGGCCATTTCCTCCTGGAAGTGTTAATGATGCATCTCCTGTGTGTTCCCTTAGCACCTGTGCATCACTCCCATCGGAGCTGGCTTCATAGACTTTTACAATTCCCAGGCTTCCCCACCAAGTCCATGCCTGTGAGATTCACTGCTGGACAGATCACCCAGTGAGGCAGAGAGCCTGTAAGTGCCCAGCAAAGTCTTGCTAGATGAATATGAGCCAGTAAATGAAGGGAAGACTGCACGGTTGGGAAAGTGAGGATGCCGATAACAGATTCATAAAGAGGACTGCCTGGAGCAAAATGCCAAGCATCAGCCAGCCAGAGCAGGTAAGGCAGGTCTCTGGGGTATACCCAGAGTGTTTGCCTATGAGGACCTCTATGACTAATCCCAGTAAAGTATAGAACATTCCAGGAGCAAGTGAGGTGATTGGATGGGGCAGGGCTTCAGCCACATGGAAGACTCAGTTCAGTGCACTCAAGGTTGGGTACAAAATCAATAATGCCACACCTGCAAATCTCAGAGAATCCTTAGTGATTTGTTGGCAGGAACATTTGGCAGTTGAAGAACAATTTATGCCACAACTTTGTCAACGCCTTCTTGATAAATCTATGATGAAACTTTACATGAAGAATTAGTTTCCCTTGAAAGTGTGCAAGAATGTTGTTCTACAGAGAGAGAGAATCCATATTTTGGCTCTTAAAATGGCATCTACCTCAAACTTTCTCTGTTTCCCATGTGGGGAAGGGTCAAAGAGCCCTGCACACCTGTGATCACCACCTCATTCACTCTAGAAGTTGTAAAAATTCCTCTTCACACTCCAGGGGAGTTTCAGTATGTCTCCCACGTCTCTCTATGCTGGCTCTAGTCAACGTATCCCCTCTTGAAAACACCATGCCAGTCACCTCCTTTTAATCTGCTGCCAGTATTTCTCCCCTCCTCACTCTTCCTTCCACATTATTAATAGATAATTTTTTTAAAACACTGATCAGAACCAAGAACAGAAATTACAAGTCCTCAAGCTGGTATTTGTGATCCTCCATGCTGGCTGTCACCTCCCTCCCTGGACTTACCTTCCACTGAGCCTCTCTTTATGTTCATAGGCCAGTCAAGCCAATTTCCTGTATCCTGTGCTCTGTTTTCCATCCATATTGTCACTTTCAGTCCATGATGCGTTTTCCTCAAGGATTTTGTAAAAAAAAATCCTACTGTCCTTTCAGAATTTTCTCAAATGCCACTTCCTCTCTGAAGCTGATCCCAATTCTCTCAGTGAGAATTAATCCTTCCTTTTATATGCTCGGATAGTACTTCCTTTTTATGGCTGATAAAATTTTTCAAAAGATCACCTCATATTGTAGTAAGTTCCATGAAAGTTTGTGAAACAGCCCCATTGCATGATGGTCTCATTTTGCATGATATGGTTAAGGCACAGCACATCAGCACATCAGTGGGTGGTTTTGGTGTTCCTTGCAACCTAAGAATTTCTATATTTAATGACTCTAATTAAAACTCTCAGCATATCAAAGGAATTTTTTAGAAAAACAACAACAATTAGCTTTGGAAATTTTCACAATTTGTTAACTTTCTTAAGCTCAATAAACACTGTTTCTTTCTGCCTACAGGTTTTCTAGGGAAAGCTTTGAAATCCTGAAACTTCCCCTCTAATGAGTGGAATTAGCATGGGCAATCATTTTCAAACTTTTCTCTTTTTTCTTTCATCTCCTCTCTCAAGTGAGAAAGAGATTCTATATAGTCTTTAAGGAGAGTCAACTCAAGTACTCATTATTAATTGTTTCCTTTCTCTTGGATAATTCTTAGCTTACAAGAATATGCTCGAATCTCTGTTTAATTATCTCCTATTAACCAGTTTCCCCCTCCAGAAATGACACCTGCAAAACTTCTCAGAAGGGATTGTTTATGTACTCCTTGTCTCTAGTTTCTCACTGTCTATCCTCTATTTATATTTATATTGCACTAAATATAAAATCATTGTGGAAAATTAGAAAATATAGATAAACTATAAGAAAATTAAAAGTATTTATGTGGGAAACTGCTAAGCACATGGTAAACTATATGTCGCAGCCTCTGTTGTAGTTCAAGTGAACACTTATATTCCACTAGTGAGTAAGACATAGTCTCATAGTGTGAGTGGTAGTGCTATGTCCTATTTATTGGCATGGGCCACAAACCCTCCTGCATACCCCTCTATGTTCTTTCCTCTCCCTGGAAGACTGAATAGCAAAAACCAGAGCAACTGAGAAAGCCACGTTTTTTTTAACGGCAGAGTCAATATTAGTCTCGGTCCTAGAAGGACTTTGTGGAGAGAGACCATCTGCTAATCTTGAGGTCTACCCCAGACTACTCCAAGATGATGAAATAAGCCTCCATTAAGTTTGAGCCATTAAGAAATTGATTTCCAGCATTAAGAAATGCCATGTACTTAACTTCCCGGTGAAACTGGTGAAAATTATTTTTTAAGAAAACAGTTATTCAAAGCCTTTGGTAATGGTCCTAAAGGTAAAAAGCAAAAGAAGAAGCACCTAATCAAGAAAATCTATTAAAATTCAGGAAGAAAGATGAGAATCTATAGTATCTGAGCCAATACTGTTCCTTCTTCTCTTTCCCACCAGCTCACATTTGGAGACTCCACCCCAGACTGCTTCAAGAGCCCAGGGCTCCTACTTGGGAGGAGGATATCCTCCTACAGGATATCTGTGTTTCTTATTCCATCCTCAGTACCTTATTACCAAAGATAAGTTTTGGGCAAGTGTGATTTAGAGTGGAGATTCTCTTCTTCCACCCAACGCCTACTCATAGATGGGAGGCTCTCTAACTTGGGTGTGACACACTGAGAATAGTAGGATGCCTATAGTCCTTTCTTTGATTCATGAATCAGTGGTTACACACCAGGAGAGGCAAGCTCAGAGGAATCCAGGCTGGTGTCCCCTAACAGTGTTAGGTCCTACAGTGGGGATATCCTTCAAAGAAGCTCACCACTATCCCTACTCTCAGCCTCCAGAGTCCTAACTCAGAGATTTTTGCTTAGGGAAAGAAGCAGGTCATAAAACAGATAGCTCCTAATCTCTTTCCAAAAGAACTGATTTCATTTGCAACAGAGTGTGTAGAAGTTCAAACCTAAGAATGCTCTCAAGAATAATGAGAATTGTAGTGAAAAGCAATTGGAAGAAGCTTCATGGATTGATGAAGATACACCCTAGACTATAGGCTGGCTACTACAGGAGAGAAATGAAGAATAATACAGCTAGGAGGAGCCTTCTTGGGATCCGAACAAACATCAAATACTAACCACAAAAATCATTCCTACAAAAGAACCACAATGTAATTGGATTAGTTTGCAGAGGAATATATACTCCAGAGTACTGTTAAAACCCTAGAGCAATTAGATGGCAATTAGTGGAGTTTAATAGCTGTGTATGAAAGAAGTAGAAGAAAGCTTTAACAGTACCACTGCCTTGTGGTGTCATCCTAATGTGAGGAGCAACATCAGGGGATTAATACTGTGGAGAAAGGAAGGGAACAGACTTCACTAAAATAATCCAGCCAGTGAAAACAACTAAACAAGCAAGTAACAGTAACAAGCCTAGGCAGTGTTGGGGGGAAGAAGACCAATACCCAGAGTTGCTGCTACATATTATCTTAAATGTGAGTTTTCTATTTTAAAAAATTGCAAGGAATGCAAAGAAATAGGAAAGTATGACCAATAACAGGCAACAGAAACTACTTGTCAGAGTGAACAGACAACAGATTTAACAAAAAGAAGGTTTCAAGGTAGCCATTATAAACACATTCACAGAACTATTGGAAAGCATGATTAAAGAATTGTAAAGGATGGTTTAATAACAATTTTGCATCAAATATAGAATATCAATAAAAAGACACTATTAAAAAATGAAAATTTTGGAGCTGAAAAGTACAATAAGTTAAAAACGACAGGGGACTCAAATTAGTAGAATCAAACATGAAAGAGGGAATATTATTACCAACCCTACAGAAATAAGAAGGATTATAAGGGAATAGTATGAATAATGGATGCTAATAAATTAGACAGCTTAGATAAAATGAACACATTCTTACAAATATATAAACTACCTAAACTGATTTAAGAAGTAAACAATCTAGACCTAAAACAAATGAAGAGATTAAATTATTGATCAAAAAAATTATCCACAAAGAAAACCCCAGGCCTTGATGTCTGTACCACTGAATCCTACCAATAAGTTAAATTAGAATTAACAGCAATTCTTCACAAACTCATCCAAAAAAACAGAATAGGAGAGAACATCTTGCAACTCATTTTGTGAGGCCATTATTACCTTGATAACTGAACCAGAGAGAGAAGGGGGGGGGGGAAGGGAAGGAAGGAAGGAAGGAAGGAAGGAAGGAAGGAAGGAAGGAAGGAAGGAAGGAAAGCCCAGACCAATATTTCTTGTGAATATGGATGTAAAACTCTTCAACAAAATGCTAGTAAACCATATCCAGCATTGTACAAAGGAAGTTACATGCAATGACCACATGGAATTTATTCCAGAGATGCAAGGTTGGGTTTAAAACAGGAAAATCAATTGGGCAGCCCCAGTGGCTCAGCAGTTTAGCACTGCCTTCAGCCCAGGGCGTGATCCTGGGAACCCGGGCTCAAGTCCCACGTCAGGCTCCCTGTGTGGAGCCTGCTCCTCCCTCTGCCTGTGTTTCTGCCTCTGTATGTATGCATCTGTCATGAATAAATAAGTAAAAATCTTTAAAAAAAAAAAAAAAAGAAAAAGAAGTTCATTCTTGCCACTTTTATTCAACACTGTACTAAATGTTCTAGCTGGAGAAATTAGCCCATTTGAGCTGCTGTAACAAAAATACTACAGACTAGGTAGATTAAACAACAAATATTTTTTTCTCACATCCCTGGAAGCTGGGAAATCCAAGAGCAAGGCACTAACAGATTCTCTATCTGGTAAGAACATATTTCCTAGTTCAATGACCAGTCTTCTCACTCTATCCTCATATGCCAAAAGAGACAAGGGAGCTCAACAGATTCTCTTTTATATGGCTCTGCATTCAAGACTTGATCATCTTACCAAAGGCCCTACCTTTTAATACCATCACCTCAGGGATTAGGATTTAAACATGAATTTGGGGAAGATATAAACATTCAGTCAATAATAGTACTTAATGAAGAAAAATAAATAAAAGGAAATCATATTGGAAAGGAGGAAGTAAAACTATCTCTATTCACAGATGACATGATCTTATATATAGAAAATCCTAATGAGAGGCACCTGGGTGACTGAGTCCGTTAAGCATCAGCCTTCAGCTCAGGTCATGATCTGGGGTCCTGAGATGGAGTCTACTTCTGGCTCCCTGCTCAGTGGGAAGTCTGCTTCTCCCTCTCCCTTTCCCCCTCCCCCTGACTTGTGCACTTACACTCTCTCTCTCTCCCACTCACTCTCTCAAATTAATAAATAACATCTTCAAAGAAAATTTTAAAAGAAAGCCCTAGTGAATTTACTAAAAAAAACTATTAGAATGAATAAATGAGCTTGGCAAAGTTGTAAGATACAACATCAATATATAAAAATCAATTGTATGTTTATACATTTGTAATAAATTATCCAAAGATAAAATTATGAAGTGCACTATTAAAAAGAATATAATACTTAGGAATAAATTTAACAAAAAAGTGTAAAATTTATATGCTGAAAACTATAATACATTATTGAAAAATTAAAGAACTAAATAAATAAACATGCCATGTTTATGGATCAAAAGGCACAACATTATATTAAGATGGCAATCATCCCATGTAACATTGTATGTCAACTATGCTTCAATAAATAATAAAAATAATAAAGTTAAGTTAAATTTTAAAAGATGGTAATCATCTCCAAACCAATCCACAAATTCAAAGCAGTATCCATCAGAATCCTAGCTGACTTCATTGTAGAAATTGACAAGCCTTTTCTAAATTCATATGGAATTGCAAGGAACCCAGAGTAGTTAATAAAATCCAGAAAAAGAACAAATAGGAGGGATTATACTTCCCAATTTTGAAACTTAAACAAAGCAATGGTAATCAAGACACATTGGTACCCACACAAGATTAGACGTATAAATCAATGGAATAGATTTGGGAGTCCAGAAATAAACCTATACATCAATGGTCAATTGTTTTCCACAAGAGTGCCATGACCATTCAAAAGAGAAAGAACAGTCTTTTCAACAAATGGCACTGAAACAACTGGATAACCACATGCAAAAGAATGGAACTGAACTTTTACTTCCTACCATATACAAAAATAAACACAAATGAATCAAAGACCTTAATGTAAGAACTAAAATATAAAACTCTCAGAAGGAAACAGAGATAAATATTCATCCATGACCTGGTTTTGGCAAAGGAGCCTTGGACATGACAACAAAGATAAGCAACATGAGAAGAAAATGAACAAATTGGTGAGGATATGGAAAAATTGAAATGTTCATATACAGTTGGCGGGAATTTAAAATGATGCAGCCACTTTAGAATAATAAACAATTTGGCAATTCCTTGAACAATCAATATGACCAACCAGTTCCACTTCTAGGTATATACACCCAAGGTAAGTTAAAATATATGTTCATACAAAAATTATACTTGAATGTTTACAGTACATCGTAACAGCCAAGGGTGAAAACAACCCACCTGTCCATCAACTGATGAATGGATAAACAAAATGAGGTAAATCTCTACAATGGATTCAGCCAATAAAAAGAAAGAAGTACTAATACATACCATATGATGTGCCAAACTTGAAAACATTATGCTAAGTGAAAGAAGTCACAAAAGCCCATATATTCTATGATTCAATTCATACTAAATGTCAAGAATAGGGACATCTACAGAGATAACAAGTAGATCAGTGGTTGCTATGGTTGGGAGTCTAGCAATGTGGGAATAAAGGAGTGACAGATAGCTAAAGGGGGTGGGGCTTCTGTATGAGGTGATGAATTGCTCTAAAATTCACCATAATGGTGGCTATACATATCTGCAAATATACTAAAAAACCTTGAATTGTGTATTTTAAATAAAATAACTAGATAGTGTGTGGATTATATCTCAATAAAGCTGTTTTAAAAGTTTGAGCCAGGGTACCTGCGTGGCTCATTGGTTGAGTGTCTGCCTTTGGCTCATGGCGTGATCCTAAGATCCTGGGATCAAGTCCCGATTCAGGCTTTTCACAGGGAGCCTGCTTCTCCCTCTGCCTATGCCTCTGCCTTTCTCTGCTTGTCTCCCTTGGATAAATAAAAGCTTAAAAAAATAAAAATAAAAGTTTGAGCCATTGACTATTAGGGTCTATTTGTTACAATGGTTCAGCCTATCCTAACTAACATAACAATATAATTGTTAGTTATTGCATAGTAATATAATCTCACAACCCAGTGAAACACTTATTTTAATGTATATCCTCTGGACTTTGTTTTGCATAAATATAATTTTTAAAAGAAACAAATATTCTTTAAAATGCATTTTTCCGGGATCCCTGGGTGGCGCAGCAGTTTGGCGCCTGCCTTTGGCCCAGGGCGCGATCCTGGAGACCCAGGATCGAATCCCACATCGGGCTCCCGGTGCATGGAGCCTGCTTCTCCCTCTGCCTATGTCTCTGCCTCTCTCTCTCTCTCTCTCTCTCTCTCTCTGTCTCTCTCTCTGTGTAACTATCATAAATAAATAATTTTAAAAAATAAAAATAAAAAAATAAAATGCATTTTTCCACTTAATTATAACTATGTCAATAAATGTCTCTTTTTCATTTCGTTTGATATCTAGCACTTAAACTTTTCTGTTTTATTACAGTTTAAAATCTTGGTTTTGTCAAACAGCTAAATTTTTATTTTCTTTTAGCTTTTATTTTATCATAGTAGTATGAATTTTTTAGCTTCCCCCCCCCATATTTTTATAACAAAAATAACGTTTTATGTTCTGAAAGATTTCCTTAACTTTATTGTACCAATTCTTTTAGCACATTTTACATCCCAACCTTCTATCTTTTTCTCTGAATATTCCTTCATTATAATATCTTATTGTTTTTCATGAGTGTAAAATCTTCTCTTATGTCATTGAAGGTATTAATTACAGGTTTTGGAAGTTTTTGTCTGATCTCCACATTACCTAACTTCTCTGGGTTCTTCCCCCCCCCCCCCCGTTTGTTTCTTTGTTCTCTGTGTTTCATCATAAAGGATTCTTCTAAGTATATATTATTTGTTGGCTCTCTGTTCACGTCTAAAAACAAGGCACTAAAACATGACTGGAAGCTAAGTGTCAGAATGTAGTATGCTAACTGGTGAGCTCACTGAGTAGTGAGGGAGTATCTGTCTCCTTTGCTGTGGTTCCTGGATGTCAGCATTTGGCATTATTCTATCTTACACTAGATAGTTTCTCCAGGCAGAAGTCCTCCCACCTCCGGGCCTTCTCATTGACAGCTGCCAGCTTTCTGGTTGCTGGGAAAGGCAAGAAGTGAAGGTTATCCCACTCAGTACATAAAGTGTTCAAGGGAGATCCCCTTTGAATTCTCTTGTCTTACCTCTCGTGGCCACTCCCAAGCACTGTCCCGGGCACCTTTCTCTCTTCAGCGCATTCTGATCAGTTTTCCATCCCAAGCTCTACAATGAAGAGTCTCTTATCTAAGTCCTTAATGGCCTCCATCTTACTAAACCCAAAGAATGTATTTCCTGTCCTCATCTTAGCCTCTTAGAAGAACTGAACACAGTTTAGTATTCCTTCTTTCCAGAAACTCTTTATTTACTCCATGACAAGAGGACTCTCTGCTACCATATAGATTTCCCACAATCTTTGTAAATGTAAAATAAACATGCCATTCTCCTGCTTCTCAACACACTTTGAAAGTATCTGATTTCCTTACCATAAACTGCAAGGGTCCACATCACCACTCCTCGCCTGACCCTCAGTTCATCTCTGACCACCCACTGTGCACTCACTCTGCCACAGACACCCTCACTTTCTTTCTGTGGCTCAAACATACCAACCTTGTCCCCGGGGAGAGTTTTGCACTTAATTCTCCACTCATCACTCTTCCCTCAGATCTTCCTGAGGCTCACTCCTTCTCATTATTCAATTCTCAGCTCAAACATCACTTCCTTACCCAATCCAATGATGCATTCCCGCCACCATTACCCCAGCTACACTTATTGTATCAATTTCTTCTGCCATCATGACATTTAAAATTATGTGATATTTTTAATTTACTGTATGTCAGAATTCTCCCACAAGAATGGAAGCCTACGTGGACAGAGGTGTTGTCTGCTTTGCTCACTAGTGTCATCAAACGGTGCCTGGCATGCAGCAGACGCTTGATAAGTGTTCACTGTGTGAAGGAGTAAAGTGGCTCTGCAGCCATGCACTGAGCTCTCCATGAGAAATCACTGCAGTACAGCTCAATAAAGGATCTGTTTTCAGCTCAGACTACCACCTAAAAGGAACTCTTCCCAACAGAACATATTTAAATTACCCTTGACCACCAAGGTTCCTAGAACTACTCAGCACTTCACAGAACTTACTTTTACCTAGAAAGTCAGGGGACATATCTCATACAGCCATTTCCTATCAGTAGAAAAACAGGCAACTAGGAAGAAATAACATATTTTTTTAAAAATTAGTTACAATAAATTCAGCACTTTAAAACAGAACTTTGGACAAGTACACAAGTAAATAATAAGAATTTCACACAGATAAGTGCAGTATGCAATAAGCAGAAGAATATCCAAAGTAGTCTAAAAGAGGGCCTGTTCTCTTGGTCCCACTGGTCTGAGGTTCCAGCCACTTTCTCAGTGTGAAAGAATTAAAAGTTGCCACCAGAATTTGCTATAAGCCTTTTAGTTTTCAAGTTATATAAATATGCAAAGTGAACTATATAATAGAATGGTGATGGATTAGTCAATGTCAACAAATTCTGACTTAAAGACATTTTTTCAATATTTCATACATACAGTACCCAGACAGATGAACAGTGCTGTGATTTCTTAAAAATTTGAACATGTTTTGGCCTTTTTAATTCTACTTTAAGGAAGTTAACAAAGGAAATAATTAAGAATGTGCATTAATTTTATGAGGATAGTCATTACACCATCATTTATAAAAGCAATCTAAATGTCCAACAACAGGGGGCATCTGGCTGGCTCAGTGGGTAGAGCATGTGACTCTTGATTTTGAGACTGTGAGTTCAAGCCTCATGTTGAGTGTGGAGCCTACTTAAAATTCATAAATACATACATACATACATACATACATACATACATACAAACCAACAATAGGAGATGGAGTATAGCCATTTACAAAATCATTCCATGGATAAATATTTACTGCCATAGAATGAGTTAATTAGGTTGAAAAAGGCAGGTTACAAAGCAGTATGTTCCCATTGTATTCACACAATATTATATAACATAAACTTAAAAAAGAGTAAAGAGGCAAGGAAGGGCATACACTGGACTGAGATTCTAAAGAAAGATAGCAATTTTATACAAGCTTCTTTGTTTTTTCTTTTTTCTTTTTTTTAAGATTTTATTTATTTATTATGAGAGACACAGACAGAGGCAGAGACATAGAAAGAGGGAGAAGCAGGCTCCCTGTGGGGAGCCTGAATCAGAACTCGATCCCAGGACCCTGGGATCACACCCTGAGCCAAAGGCAGATGCTCAACCACTGAACCACCCAGATGCCCCTGTGTTTTTTTCTTTATCTTAATCTAAATATTTTCTTATAATAAATAAGTGGATAATAAATAGCTGTTACCACTGCAATATGAAAAAAGCCACAAAATGAAAATTGAAATTTTGTTGATCAGAATGGGCCCAATCAAATTAAAAGGTTTATTCCACCCCAAATGCCATATACCACACACACATGGATGACACCAACCTTTAAGCCAAAAATAGCCTGACAGAGTCCACCCAACACCTCCAGATCAGATGTTTCCCAGCTCTTCTCCTCGTCTGACGCTCACCCCACAAAGCCCTCTCCATGCTCTCCCTCTAGCATCCCATCAGTCCTTGCTTTCTTCCCCAGAGGCTCCTATCTCAGTCTAATGCTGAAACAAAATATGATAGACTGGATGGCTTAAACAGCAGACCTTTATTCCTCAAGTTCTAGAGGCTAAAAGTCCAAACCCGGGGTGCTAATTCAGTTCCTGGTGAGAGCTCTCTGCCTGGCTTGCAGATGGCACCTTTTCCCTCTCTTCACATGGCCTTACCTCAGTGCTTGCAAGCAGGGAAAGAGATCTCTCTCTTCCACTACTTATAAACCCACTAATACCATCTTGTATGATCTTATATAACACAAACTGCCTCCCAAAGGCTCCACCTTCAAATATCATCACTTTGGGGGTTAGGCCTTCAACACACGAATGAGGAAGCAGGGTACAACACACACTCCATAACACTCCTCTTAATTACACACGAATGTTTTCCAGGACTCTGTCCTGATGCCTTAAACATTCTCCATAATAACACACATTGATGGTTTCCATCCTTTTTTTTTTATCTCAAATATGTCGAAAAGATTCAAACTCCAATTCCAGAACTACATTTCCCCCTGAGTCCCACAAACAGTTCAAACTCACATGCTCTGAAGTGTCTATCCTTTTTCAATTCTGCTTCTTCACCATATTCACCACTGTAGTAGATGCATGGCATGACCATCCATCCACCCATTTTTCCAGGTTGAAAGACTAGCAACAGATGGCCTAGACTTTTTTTCCTTTAACCCATAATGGCTAGGCACTCATTTTGTATCAGAAACCTTAGCATCTCCTGCCCATAAAAAGACAGAAAGTACATAAGAGGTGTTCAGACCCTGAAGCACTGGCAGAGCAAAGGGGAAATTGCTCAATCCAAAATCTCAAGACTCAGAATTCAGAGCTTACTGTGACTTGCTTGATGTAGAACTATAAGAGCCTAGAGGCTTTAGGTACTGACATGGCCAGGCCACAAAACCCACAGCCCTTGGCCTCCCTAACCCGGTGGACATCTCACTGAGGTCGACTACCAAAACTTTCAAAATACAGGACCCCTCTAGAAGCAAGAGAGGCAGTAGTATGTCACCAATGGCATATCATCTCCTTACTCCTTACTTGAGGTGTTGTGAGCAAAGCAAAAGCAATCTTGGACTGAGTTGAAGTCTTGCTTCTTACCGAATTTGTCCTAACTCACACTGGTCCTAGAGGTTTCTAGAACATGTCACAAGTTTCCTTTTCCTGTTCCTCTTCCCTCCTGCTCCAGCCATTTTCATCCAGATTAAAGCTTAGCTCCTAGTTTCTTCCTTCACTCAAATCTCTTCCTACTCCCAATTATTGTCCATGTTGCCCCAGGAATGGTCTTTCCAACATGTAAATCAACACATTTTACCCATTGAAACCCCTGGGATTGCTTCCCATTATCCCCTTTATGACTGGATTCCTGCTTGCCTGCCCACACCTCCACACCTCATTCTTACCCAGTCTTGCCAAATTTGCTATTCCAAGCAAGCCACATTTCCTCTGTCACCTCTAATCCTTGCACATGCATTTATTTTCACTAGGTCTCCCTGTTCTCAGCCTCCCAGCTCCTCTCCCACCTAAGAACTTCCCTGGGAGCCCTCCTCAACGCCCCCAGAGGTTTCAGAGTCCCTTTCTACTTGTCCTTATTGTACCTTATATAGCCTCTAAGGTAGCCAGGCCTTGCCATATTTTGTGGATCTCTCTCTCATCCATGATGTAAACACTTAGAAAAGAGCTCTGGAGTCTTCTTACCTTTCTTCACACTTGTATTTTTGCACTTAGATGGTAGGGGGCCTACCTGTGATACTTGGAAATCAGGAGAGTCAGAATAATCCAAATATGGAAAGACATAAGATACTGGCCTGAAGAGATTTACAACCTTCTGTAATATGGATTTGGTGATTTTCCAATACCCAAAGAGAAGGAAATATTGGAGCTTTTCTTAGCAAATAAACCCATTTATTTCCTTAGCTAATAAACCTACCCTTCCTTAGCAAATAAACTCCAAAAAAAATGACCCTTGGAAAACAAATCCCATAGGAAGCCTTGTTAATCAGGGGCTCTGAGATGTGACCTGCCCAGGCAGCTACTGGACCTCTTCTGCCATTTTATATTTCCTCTTTAATCAAATCCCTGGATGCTACAGTTCTCAACTTGCAGAGATTTAAAAGGCACTTTGATTAATGGACTTGATCAGTGTCCGCTCTTGTTTAACCACGGTGTTCTCCTCCACGTTTCACATTTCACACCCACATAGCACCATTCCCCTTTTATTACAGGAACTGAAGAATGTGATGGCCTGCCAGACAGCAGAGTAATTTATGAAAAATATATTTTTAAAGGGAGAGTGTATTAAAACTTGAAAAGAACTCAGTGCCTGTTGCTATTTTAATTTTAAATAGGCTATGCAAATAATTAAATGTCAGGTCATATTGACACCATCAAATTTAGGAGAGTAGAGATTGTATACAACCCCAGAGTGCTAGGGAATATTAAATCAGATCAGATTTACCAGGGCACTGAAACATATCTTGCTTTTGACATGAAATAACAGTATCGATTGGGTTAAAAATGAGCCAATTTTCAAAAACCTCTACCTGCTACAAATGTTTCCCTATATTCCACAATTCTTTAAAAAGAGATAAAAAGAAATCAAGATGAATTTGTAACTATATATTTAAGCACTAAATCCCTCTTTGGTTTTTTATTTTTCTCAAGCCTCTCCTGCCTTACACTAGCCTATTTCAAATATTGACTTCCAAGAAAGGATGGATGAGAACAGCCAATATTCAGGGCTAAGGTAATGGATGCTGCTCACCTTACTTAAAACAGTTTAATTTGGATATTCACCTGAACTTTGCTCATGGCTTTGTACATTTGAATTGTAATTGGTCACAACAACGTGACTATGTACTGTGTACTATGGTGCAGCTATCCTAGATTAATAGGAAAGTAAAAAATCCCTTAAAATGGCACAGAAAAAAACACAAGTGGTCATCAAAGAAGTAAATATTTGCTGTGGAAAGAATTGTATAATGTCATGGAAGTTCTGTGATGAATGAGACACTATGACACTTTTGAGTAAAGGAGAAAACAGCAGAAAATGTGCCTTTCTCCTTTTAAATTCTTAATTATTTTAAATTAGTAATTAAAGGAAATTCCTATTTCCAAAGTACCTAACAACTAATCAAGCTGAATTAAGTTTCATGTCAGGAGGAAACCAGTTTTTTATCTGGATTAGTTATACAACGCCTCAACCGTATGATGACAAAAACTCGGCACTAACATCATGACTTGTCTATCTATTCACCATTCACTTAGCCATCAATTCCACAAACATTTATTGATAAATTTATTGATAAATAAGCACTCTAATAAGCACAGACATTGTAGTGGACAAGAGAAACAAAATCCTTGCCCTCACGGAACTCACATTCTAGTAGGAGAAGCGGCAATGCACAAGAAAGACTGATCATTTCAGATCATGAGAGGTGCTAGAAATACAGTTAAGCAAGGAAAGGTGATAGAGTATGGCTGAGAGTATGGGGGAGGAATGTCACTTTAGCTTGGGTGGTTAAAATCCTCTCTGTAGAGGTCACTTTTGGGGAGGAATTTGGCCACTGAGGGAGGGCCAGCCATAGCATATCTGACATCTGACTGGCTATGGATAAGCCTTTTGCAAGGCATGCTGGGGGATGTAGAAAAAAGCCAAGGTAAAAAACCATTCCATATAACTATGGCAACACGTCTAACATCAAACACCACATGATTCTGAAACACGGTATGGAAGGAAGACTTGGAATGCTTGGATTCTCGCGTTCCTCTTAGCCTCTTTGTCTCCTCATCTATAAAATTCTTTTACGGTCCTATGGTCAATAATTCTAGCTAAAAAGTAGAATAGGTTTTTAAACAATTGGAGAGATAAGGTTGATTTAAAAAAGAAGTCTTTTTGCGAAGGAGGTCATTTGAATAGTCAGATGAGAAATAAGAGATAACGATGCCTTCCTGAAGGCTTCTTGGTGATTTCAGAAAAAGCCATAATCAGCCCCTAGTTCTTCAAACAGCTTCAACTACCACAATCTGAAGCAGTTTTCACCTTGAATTCTGGATGAAAATTAATTGGTGTGATCTTCTCAGATATACATATTTTTTAGAATCATCAACATCCCAATATGTCATCTGGTCATCTCAGAGCACAAAGGGCTGCACAAAGGCAAATCACAATGCTGTGGAATAAAGAGGAAAGAGTTGTCAGGGATTCATATTAAAGAATTCACCTTTTGCTGCCTGACAACAGGAGAGCCAGCACAGAACTGCCACAGGAGAAAATTACAGGCTTGCATGGTAATGATGGGTCTGGATCAAGATTCAGGCATTTAGTTCAAAAAATCCTGTTCGTGCTTCACAATGGCATTAAAAACAGGTCCCAAGTGCATGAAAATATCCCCTGTCTTACAAGCAGTAGTTCAAGTTTGGGTCATTAGCCATAATACAAATACTTACATGCTACTGTGATATTGTGAGTTTGGATGATAAATGATTGAAATTCACTTTGTGGGGACAAAGTGCTTCATAAATACTTAAACTCCAGAGAGACTTCAACTTAAGAGTTACTCACTTCATCTGGACTTCTTATCTAAATCACACAGGGTCCCTGTTCTGTCTGTAAAGATTTCATGTTCTGCATGAGCCTCTTCACAGTTCCCGCTGTGGCTGATGGGTACTGGTTTGGATCTTGCCATTCTGGCAGACCAAGAGATCCAGGACAAACTAGGAATTGTCTTTTGAGTAATTTCTGATTCATGAACAGCCCCGCTGACATATTACTTTTCAGTTTTTCCATACTCTGAAACAAAAATGGAACTATCTCTGGGACTCATCCCAGATGACAGGGATGGATAGTTTTATGGGAAGATGCTTTCTCCAGAGAAAAGCTCATACTACCAATCCAGTGCTTTAAGCCCACAAACTGTTCATTGGCCAAGTTACAGCCTCCACTTCTCAGGAGTTAAGCAGGAGGATAAACAAAGGCTTGCATTCTCTGGGAACATATATGAAAAGGCAGTGCTGACATCATCTCCTCTATCTCCTTCCCTAAAGACACTCACTCAACATGGCTTTGGCCTATACCCTAGAGAGCCTTTCGGACCAGGATGGAATTGTACTGGCCAGAGAATTCATGGTTAGTGGCAAAACACATCAGCAATACTACTCCCTCTTCCTAGTCCTCAATCTTCTCATTTATAAAATGAAGGTTTGCACCTGTCTTATAAAGCTTTAACTTCCATGGTAGCCTGTTTGGTGGATAAGCCTGCTGGGTATTCAAAACTCATCTCTGGCACTTACAGTTTCTCCAGCCTGATCTCAATTTACTTGCTTATGTAATAAAATAATGCTACTTCACAGGATAACTGTAAAAAACAAAATTAAGCATGTGAGCATTAAACCACAGAGAGCTGTTTTACCTTATGTAGCAAGACCTCTTATATTACCACCCAGCATAGTTCCCTACCCATGGAGGTGCTCACTAAATGCTAGACTTATTACCTGTTGGACTTAAGCTGAGAACAAAATTGAGCCCTCGTGGTAACCCAAAATCTGTTTGAATGAAGAGTTTATCTGAACCATCTCTGTTGAAGGTGGTAATCTCAGGCTAATCACATCTCCCAACTCCTGAAATCTGGTTAGAGCACCCAGGCATGCAACATGAGGGATCCATGTTAAGAGAAAAGGAAAAACAGGCACCTATAAGTGTATAGTAAGTACATATATATATCTGTTCCATTATTTTCATGTCTTAACACCATTTTATTATAACTCATGATTTCGTGGGCCTGGAATTCAGGCCAAGTTTAGCTGGAGGACATTTCAGTTCCACATGGCATTAACTGAGGTCATTTTAGATTTAGTGGTATTTAGATGGTGAGCTGGCTGGACTGAAGGAGTCAAGACAGTTTCACTCATATTGTAGGAGACTTGGCAGGAATGGCTGGTCGTCTGGAAGGTTGGATGCCATTGAAAAACAATCCAATAGCTTGATTGTCAACTGGAGCACCTGAATGCAACTATGCCAACATAGTAGTCTCAGGGTAGGCAAACTTCTTACACAGTAGCTGGAGTCTTGAGGCAGTATTATAAGAGACCAAGACAGGAATTACAAGGCTTCTCCTGACCTGGCTTTGGAAGGCAGGCACTGTTGCTTCAGTCACATTCTATTGGTCTACTGGTTCTATTGAATGACTGAGGCTGATCCAGATTTTAGGGGACAAGTATCTTTAATTTACCTCAACTCCTAAGCCTCAGTTCTGCTGCATAGAACCAGCTATGGGGACCATCCATTTCATCTTCTCAACCTTCCCATTGCCACCACCAGTGTCTTCATCATGTAATGAGAATGCCAAGACTGAGATGTCACCAGGGCAACAGAAACCTCAGCAGGTAAGGATCGAAGGACCCTCTGGTTTGCCACAATCTTGAAATTTGGGCTGTGTCCAGCCAGCTTTCATTACTCAAGACCTTCCCACAATCTCTGGTCCACAGAGACAAATACTGTCAACAGGAGGTTCAATGGAGGCTGGCACTTCCTGGGTTGCTCCCTATCACCTACTGTTGATGTCAGGCATGCTGAAATGAGAAGGGAATCAATCTTCCTCAGAGAGGACAGTAAAATTGGGCAGTCAAAAGGCTGTGTCTGGGGATCCCTGGGTGGCTCAGTGGCTTGGTGCCTGCCTTCAGCCCAGGGCATGATCCTGGAGTCCCAGGATCAAGTCCTGCATCCGGCTCCCTACATGGAGCTTGTTTCCCCTCTGCCTGTGTCTCTGCCTCTCTCTCTCTCTCTCTCTCTCTCTCTCTCTCTCTCTCTCTCATGAATAAGGAAATAAAATATTAAAAAAAAAAAAAAAAAGGCTGTGTCCTTCCGCAGTTGGTAGCCATCATGCAAGAGGGACCCAAGGCTGCTCAGAGTTGTCAGGGTGCCCATGCCCTCTTCATTCATATTAGCACCCAGGGTCTCACAACACAGAAGTTTAATTTTTCATATACTTCATTCGTAATTAGTTGGCTATGGCTTTGTTCTGCATCATCTTTACTCCAGGACCAAGGCTGGGAAAACAGCTTCTATCCGGAACACTGTCAGTTGTCATAGCAGAGGGAAAGGTGAACACTGTGGTTCTTAATCCTTCTGTTCAGAAGTGGCTCCTGTCACTTCTGACATTCACATGTCATTAGAGTAAATCAAATGGTCACCTGAATACCAAAGGACCAGGATGTAGAGCCCTCCCACCACAGAAAGAGGCCCTGCAGAGAAGGGTGCCACAATATTTGGTGAATATTAACATAATCCACCACAGTCTGCACTCTGTACCCCAGACATGCAGTTCCCTTCCCTGTGCATGTAAGAGGACACTTACTCCCTCTAAGGGAGACAACCTCAAATTCCTCTCCAGGTACTGTTCTGAGCTCTCAAAGTCCAGGATCCATGAATAAGACATAAGCACCTCTATAGCAGGTTTAGATAAGCCTCCTTTAAATGGGGACACTTCACAAATTAAGTCACTTGCTCCCACAGACAAACTCAATATGCAATTAGGGACAGGGACACAATAAACACTCCCATTTGGAAGTGGAAGCGTGGGAGTCTTTTACCAGTCACTGAACCTCAGTGAGTCTACAGTCCCTCCAAATAGACATTACAAGCAGCCCCTTGTCCTAAAGGTGGGTCACATTCCTTGATGAGCTCCCACTGATTCCTTTCCACCTGGATAAATTCCCCAGTCCTTGTTTTCCATGGTCCTTGGCTCTACCCACTGAGAGTTCCTTCCTTTTTCACTATCCTCCTCTGCTATATCCAAAAAGGAATATGGTTTCTTTGGGGGTCAAGCAGAGCCCTCAGGCTGCTCTCTACCCCTAAAATGTCAGGGGAAGGGTCAGAGTTTGTTTTAAGTATCAAATGGGTGCAGTCTCTTTTACTCTGAGCTGGTGGCTTTTTTTTTTGCCCATACCATTCTCTTAAAATGTTAGTTGGTTTCTTATATGTTTGATTCTATTCAACCCCAAGGATCTGGAAAGATAATAATAAAATTATTACTTTTGCCTTAAGTTCCTCAGTTTGGGGTTGGTTTGTTACATAGCTATAGATAAATGGAACAAAACTGCTAAAAAGTATAGACACTCAGGCCCAGGCAAGGCCAACTGAATCAGAATCTCTGGTGTAGACGTCTGTACCTCACTGATTCATCTCTCCAGGTGATGTTGTTGATGCTGAGGGTTGAAACACTGCTGATCTTCTTTGGGGATACAGGGAAGAAAAACAAAGGGTTACACCAAAAGTCACCTTTGGCTTATCCATATAAGGAACTATCTTTTGTTGTTTTCTTTTGTTTTCCCATCACATTCACTTAACAGTCAGATATAACCAAGTAGATAAAGAATTGGAAGGTAAAGAGTTGAAAACTACATCATAGGAAGAAGTACTAGGGGCCTGGGAAAGTATTTAATGCAGAGAAGAAAAGTTGAAAGGGAGCGTTTAGTTGTCTCCATGTATTTAAATGGGTCAGGAAAGCTTTCTTTGCTTACCAGAAATCAATAGTAAGCCATTAGATAGAAATCGCAAGGATAAAGATTACACTTGATATAATTTATTGTAATAAGATGGAGAAAGTAGTATTTTCTTAGCAGCTGTCACCAGAATTTGTAACTAGGGCAAGGATTTGGGCTTTTCACAAATAGCCTGGTGCTCTCTCATTCTGAGCACATGGCAGAATCACATTTCCTCACCACTTTGAGGTTAGGAATGACCAAATGATTCATTTTGACCAAAAAAAAAAAAATTGTGATTGGAAATGCTGTAATTCCAGAAGAAAACTTCAAGCATCAGTGTGCAAATGGTCACACCCCCTTTCTTTCTGTGATGTTTAGATAGTAGGCACCATTAGCTTGGGTCCAGAATGGGGATGTGAAGTAGGGCCCCCAAATAGGGTTGCTGGGTAAATTATAGGATTTTCAGCTAAATTTGAAGTTCACAAAATTATAATAATTGTTAGTATGCATTTTGGGGGACATACTTATTCCCCAAAAAATTACTGATTATTTGACGGTGTCCCATATTTTTCCCTATTTCCTGGCAACTCTACCCCCCAAATGATGCACACAGGCCACACAGCATTTAGAAGAAATAAACCTTTGTTATTTTAAGCTGTAGCAACTTGGGAATTGTTCGTCACAATAACTTAGCCTAAACTGACTTGATGATTTCTCATGTTTGATACGAGAATATCTTGATGAAGCCTAAGTGTGGCCCTAATATGTGAAAGTAGGTGGGAAGCTTCTCTGCATAATAAGGGAGAAAACTGAGAGCTCCAAGACATACTTTGAGAAGGGGAGATGGATATAAAAATGTTAAAACAGAGCCTCAACCATCAGAGAATTTCTTATCTACTTGAAAAATAAGAGGACATGATGGTAGAGAGTAGTCTTGAGGTTATAGAGGTCATCCTGGGTTTGGAATAGGCACTGAAGGACTTCATGGAAAAAGTAGGCTTGCCTGCCCCATGAGCCCTGACTTCAGGGCAGGGCTGGAGATAAATCTCTAGGTGGCAACTTGGACTCAAGTCACAGATCTGCTGTGACGATGAGAGACTGACCACATTCCATGATGCAGACACCAGTGCCCCCCCGCCCCCGGGCCCCTGGCAGCCGGGGAGGATGGTGATGGGGAGCTGACATTGCAATGCCTAAACCCAAATATTTTTGCTAACTTTTGTTTGAAACATCAGTGTTATAGGAAAGCTTTTGAGAGCAAGGGCCTGGGTCTCTCATTTCTATGTGTCCTCACCCCACAGCCCCCCCCCCCTTAGCACATGTGGGTGTGAAATAAACATACAAGTCATTGGTGGGGGGGTCCTAAGTAGATTTTGAGACCCTTTTAGCCGCCACAGCAACTCCTTTTGGCCACCAGGGGGCAGCATAATGTCATGAACTATAAACTGCGGTGGGACCTTCAGAATCAGGGTGGACGTGATTCCCATAAATCATCGATTGGTACTGGGACGCCAGGCTCTGCCAACATTTTCCTGGACCCACTGAAAAGGGAGATA
The DNA here is from genome assembly GCF_905146905.1 of Nyctereutes procyonoides. NCBI lineage: Eukaryota > Metazoa > Chordata > Mammalia > Carnivora > Canidae > Nyctereutes > Nyctereutes procyonoides. The sequence goes on along the minus strand of NW_026575030.1, from coordinate 3,752,249 downwards.
GACAGTCATTTTTTCTTTCCCTATAAAGCTATATTCATCCCATTTAGAAGGACTACCCTTTATTCTGAGATTTTTTTTTCTTTCCCCATTTTTTTTTTACCATTAAAACATCCTTTCTTTCATGTGGTAAGGTTTTTATTTATTTTTTTTTACATTCTTATTTAACAATATATGTAATGGCAACCTTCCAGTGTTTCAGATTGCTCTCAATAAATGATTTTTTTAGGTCTGTGAAATCAACAGTCAGGAGATCTCTTAGTGTTGAATGTCAGAATCAGACAGGGCCCCATAACAGGAAAAGAGGAATAGATGAACTTCAACCTTGGGTCCCCGGGGCCCTCGGTCCTGCCACCCATTGCTCTTTCCTTTGTGCTCACAACCCCGGCCCCTGCCCTAGCCAATGAGCCAGCACAGGAGCCTTTCTGCTCCCTCCCTGCCCAACCTCCTCCTCTGACCTGAAACCTCGGGAAAGAATCTGCTATCAGCAGCTCAGACCTCAGTGAGAATTTAAATCGCTCCTTTTCCCTCCCAGAAAATTTTCCTCCCATGTCTTATCTCTGATTCCAGAATGCAGGTGTGTGTGGCCAGTTCAAGGGACCTCAGGCTTCTGCAGTGGAAGATACGAAAGTGAAAGGCAGTCAGTGAGGTAATAAAAATCACGCCACCCAAGGGACTTGCAGATCCCACCCTGCTTTATTAGGGAAGCTACAAGAGCCCCACCCCCACCCCAAAGCATGTAGACCATTTCCTCAGACAGAGTGGCCCCAAATGTTTATTCTTCCTTCAGCTTTTTGGAAAATCCTAAGTCACATCTGTAAGTGCTTACAGTATTTCAGTCCTGATGACAGAGTCCAGTGGAACAGGTGCAGCGCAACCAAGAGGCAATGTCCCAACACATAAAGGGTCTGCTTCGGGCACAAACAAGACACGCTGTCTATAGTGCATTGTGGAGAACTGTAGCATTTTCAGTAATGATTATACCCAACAAATCAACAAGCCTGCGCTGAGACCTGCCATCATGGGGGTAGCCATGCTCGTGTTACGAGGGAGACAAAGAAGTATGAGACACAGTGAGGGCTGCCATCAAAAATACTCCAAAACAAGTGCCAGAGTTGAAAAGGAGATAACAGTGTGTTTGGGAGACTTGGAAAGCTTCCCTTTGCTAGTAGGATTTTGATAGGAAACCGCGAAGGTCCAGCCTGATGTAAGGACTCCAGTAGGAAGGACGGGGTTGCGCTCAGAGCACAGGGCCCAGTCCCTTTTGGCCATGTCGTCAGGCATGTAGCAGGGAAAACTGGAAATGATAATGAAGGACAGGAGGGCTTGGCAAGCAGGCAGAGGAGCGCCTGAATCCCACTGCCACAGCAGACCACTCAGTGGCCGTGGCTGACTCCCTGTTTGACACCCTAAGCCTCAGCTCCTTAAGCAGCAAATTTTAGCCCACAAACCCAAGCAGTAAGAAAAGTTTAATGGTCATCATTACTTTTCTTACTCATTTTCTGTCTTAGACCTCCTTCATCTTGATGTCTGAAATGTCATTGCCCATAGTCCGGGCTCCCACTCTAGGTGTTCTGTGCCACCGTGGGCCCATCCAGTGCTCAGGCCTGCTCTGTGTGCTGGCATCTACAGAGACCTCTCCACCTCCCTGCTCGTCAAGTGTGACCATGCTAAGTGCCTCTCCATCATCCTTGTTCCTGTCAGGACAGCTGTCAAAACAAAGCCCTACAACCTGGGTGGCTTAAAATAAGAGACACTTATCTTCCCACAGGCATGGAGGCTGGGAGTCTGAAATCAAGGTGTCAGAAGGGCCAGGCTCCTTCCCAAGCTCTGGGACAGAATCTTTCCTCATCTCTTTGTCACCCCTGGTGGTGGCTGGCAGTTCTGGACGTTCCGGGGTTCTGCCTCCATCTTCACAGGGCACCTTCCCTCTGCGTGTGCAGCTCTGTGTCCAAATTTCCCTTTTCTTAAAAGGACACCTAAAGCATCGGATTAGGAGCCACCTTAAATCCAGTATGACCGTATTTTAATAGATTATATCTGCAAAGACCCTGTTTCCAAATCCGGCCACATGGCAAAGCCCCAGGTAGACATGAGTCTGGAAGGACACTGCTGCAGTACACTCTCTGAGAGGTGCCTGCAAGCCCACAGATCTCCCCTGCTGGCTCTCTGGCCCTCTGCTCTGGGGTGAGAATACAACCCTCTCCTCTCTGGGGTCTTCGCCCCCCTCCTGTGCTTTCATCAAGGGGACTCAAGGCCCTCATCCTGAGAGCGCGCAAAACCATCCTTGCCGGGGGAGTTGCAGAAGGCAGGAAAGAGTAAATGTGTCTCCCTGCTCAGAGGCCCAATCTCTCATCACCCCAGCTACTCTCTCCTCTTTCCCCATCCTGAGAACATTGTATTTATCTACATCTTCTATCGGCTCAGGCCCGAACTTCTGAAACTCAGAAACCAAGAGAAGACTTCTTTTCCCCAGAACTTTGCCTTTCCTGACATGTGTCTCACTGGCTAAAGGGGACAAGGGAATCTGGTAAGAAAACAACAGCAACAAAATGATTCGTAATTTGAAAATATCGCACTGCCCAAATCACCTCGCTCACTGTGTGTGTGTGTGAGAGAGAGAGAGAGAGACAGAGAGAGAGACAGAGAGAGAGACAGAGAGAGAGAGAGAGAGAGAGAGAGAGAGAGAAGGGCTAGCCTTGTCCCTGGTGTGTACATTCCAGTCAGCCAGGATGACTGGGTGTGAAAGAAACGTGCAAGTCATTGATGGGAGGGGGTCCTTAGTATATTTTGAGACCCCTTCAGCTGCTACAGCAACTCCTTTGCATTTTACATTCAGAGCCAAGACCAGGAAAAGTCTTGAATAAACCAGGACCCAGGGGCCACCCAACAGTAAAGACCAGTGACCCTCCCATTCCAAGGACACTATGCAACCCGGGGAGACTGCTGCTTGGGCCTTTGAACCCAAACTGTTGAACAACGAGTGAGTCTCTCCAACAAAGACTTTCCTTTATGGGACAGCTGGTTACATTTCAGAGCACTCAGCAGTGCTGAGCAGACTCCAGAGGAATAGCACAAGGGTGGCACCAAGGGCTTTTATGACTAAGCCTCTTGGGAACTAAACTCACAACAGTCCTTCCCTCCCTGGGAGACTTCTCTAGGACTCTATTCCACATAGCTCTCCCCATCACAAAAAAAAAAAAAGGACACTTTGACTTCAGTCTCCTATTCTTGAAAATAAAAACACTGGAGCCGCCCCCACACCACCTTGCAGCGCTCCCACCCTGAGATTGGTTCTTACCAAGCTCCCTTTCCTTCCACAGTAGCCAGAGCAGGCATCTGATTCTGTAGCTGGTCTGTGGGGTGGAAAAAACAATGTGGATTTCCACAACTGAAACCTAATTTCTGGTAGGAAGGTACCATCTGGTGGATATCTGGAAAACTGCTCACGTCCTGCATGTGAAAATGAGCGTCTGAGGGCAGCTTGTGTAGCAGCATGCCAATGGAAATGTGACTTCAAGGCAGGATGAGAGTTCTGCATTCGAGTATAAATACATGACCCCACCTACAGTTATCCTTAGAACCAATCAGAAGTATCCAGAAGAGTCTTCTCTGTTTTCTGGCCTCATCTGTCCAGTTTCCCATGAATTTGAGCCGCTATTCATGGTCTGTTCTCTTCCTCTCAAAGTATAGTTCTCGCTTCTCTTTATCAGAGAAATTCCCTATGAGGGCTTTATGTTGAGAAGTCCAGTCACACCTCATTCTGTGAACACACTCACACAGTCAGTGACCCTTTTTGGGGTCCCCTCCCCAGCTTTCCATGGCCCCTTCTGCTGAGACTGTCCTGGCATTTATGCCCTTGTATCAGCCAGTCACTGGACATGGGTCACCTGGAAGGGGCCAGGACTTTGAATAAAGAGGTTCTTCTCCACAGCTGAAAGCTGTCCTCTGGCCACCAGGGGTAAGAGTGGAGTGGTGAGATGGGCAGACCCAAGGCAGACCCCAGTCTGTGAAAACACACCGGGTTCTTCATGTACTTTACCCACTTGTTAAGGTCTCATTCCCACTAAGAGGTGGGAATTTCTTTTTCTCCTTGTTTTGTTTGCTTGTTTTGGTTCTCTTTTTCCTTTACCTCAATGAGCAATGGACATTTTTACCTACAGTAGATTAAACCATCCCCAAGAGATCAGGACATCTGTGAAGAATACTGCAAAGTCATCAATATCTGTCCAATTTCTACTCTTGTTCCTTTGCCTCGGAATTCCCTTTGCTGTACACTGTCCCTTCCTTCTACCGTCAGGCTTCTGTTCTCAAGGATAAGCCAACAGGATAGGCTGATTCATACTATGGAGTGAATGACTGCTAACCAACCATATCTGTCCAATAAAATCTTCTCTATCCCTGCTGTGGTCCAAACATTTATCACAACTGTATTTAGACATTCTACTACCCCTCTCCCTTCTCCCATTTCTTCTCTCATCTACCCTAACAACTGAAGCCATACCCGTAACTTCAAATACTCACTTTTGTCATGTCACTCCCTCATTCAGTCACCCCACCTCACTGACATCCCCAGTCCAAGGACAAGGAGCACTGGACCAGGAGTCTGAGGCCTAAGAGGCCATAAGGAACTGAGAAATTAGGAGCACAGACTTTGGAGCTCCACTGCAGGGTGTTGAGTCTCAGTTCCACCACTTACTGGCTGGACTTTGAGCAAGGTACTTATACTCTTCTGCCTTAGTTTCCCCATGTGTGAAAATACCATTTCAGAGGTGAAAATAACATAACCTTCTATATTAGATAATCTACTTGAAGCACTTAGGATAGTGGCTGACAGTAAGTGTTCTATAATCTTAGCTACTAATAGCACTGTTGGTACTATTATTAGTACTATTATTAGTTGTATCGTTGATACTACTACTAGTAGTACTATTAATCACTGAGTTCCAAACAACCGAGTGACTTTGACCTTGAACAAACCACTTACTCTTGTGGAGAAGGGTCTTCAGTTCCCTCATCTTTAAATTGAAGAGATTGCCCAGTGTCCCTTCTAGCCCCATAATTTTGTTTCTCCCACCCTCTACATATCATCAAGGACATAGCCATCAACATGCATTATCATACTATTGTGTGGTGGCTATAATTTTCAGCTCATCCTTACATAGCCTTTGTTCAGACTTCTACCAGCCTAGAATTGTCCATGCACCTTTTTGTGTGCTGTTTTCCTAAACATAGGACAAAATATTGGTCTCTCTGATCTTTGTGTGTGCCTGTGGAATCTGGAAAAGCTTCTTCTATCTAGGTGTTCAGGAAGTGTTTATTGACCAAATTGATGTCAAGCACCAAATGGTTCTGGCCACTTTCCAGCAATTTGTCTTCCCTGCCTCTCCCCCTCTGGAATCGCTTCTCTTACAGAGGTCCTGGAAATGCTCTGGCTTTTTCAATTGCCAGTTTAATTTGCCGCCATCTGTCATAGTGTGTGTGTGTTCCCAGAGGCCTGGAGCACATCTTCCAGAGCTTAGTGCTATGCCGCATCCAACTCCAGGCAGAGAGAGTTTACATGTAAAGGAGCCCAGGATGGTGGTGGAAGAGGAGAAGGAAGGTGGGAGCAGGAAGGAAACACACAGTTATGGCCTCCACTTTCTGAACTACTCTCACTTGTTTCACACTGATAGAATTTAGGAATTGATTTCTAAACCTTTAGAAAAATCAGTGCCCTTGAATACAGGAATCTTCCAGAGAGACAGCCCCCTACACACATTGTTTATTCTTTTGTATGTTGAGACCTATAGCACCACGGGTAAGGAGTTCGAGGTTAGGGCACTGTAAGAGAAGAAACTGACAAAAAGTCTTAAGAACCACAGTAAGAGAAGGGAGGTGGGAGGTGCCCTTTTTCCTAGAGGGATCAGCAATAAATCTGTGATGTCAGATAAAGAAGCCACCACAACATGAGTGCAGCAGCCTTGGAGCAGTGTCCTCCATCTAGAAGGTCCACAGATATATTTGCATATGTTTCATCCCTGTGTGTATTTGAGCTTTTACAGTAGCCATACTGAGAACACCTGCTAGGGGTTTCAAAAAATAGAACATCCTTTTTAAGAGGTAGCCAGAATTCTAGCAATGTCAACCCTCCAACACAAACCAGGATACTGGCAATCAAGTAAAAATACACAGCATCGTTGTCTTGCTCTGCCACCAACTGGTGGCACTCAAGGAATATACAGAATCATCCTAGCCTGAGCAAACCATACACTCACAGCATCACATTCATTGTGAAGCCCATCCAATCTTCTGGGAGCCCCTTTTGTGCTGATCTAATTCTGAAAAATGAATGCAAATAAGCAGTGCTTCTGAATTCAAAGTCGAGTATGTCCCAGGTTCGCCTTGCCAGAGCCCCAGCCAATGCTAATCTCAACTCTTTATGCTCAGTTCTTCTGTCTCTGATTAATCTGATCAAAGGACATGTGGTTAGTGTCTCTTGCTAACACATCATAGTTGGGTTCCTAACCTAGGGCTTGCTGCCATCTGCCACAATACAACAGGCACTACAGATTGTGTCCTGGGAGAGTGAGCTCTACCATCTAGCTTTGAGCGGTTGGAGAAGACCTCCTCTAGATGCACTGCTTTGAAATCCAACCTCCTGAACCCTAAAGAGGCCATTTTATAAACTTCATGTATCCAGAGTAAATAGAACAGAAAATTTCTTAAGGAGCGTGTCATGCTGAGAACAAGTGACTGCAGCTGGAATGCTCCATCTTCACTTAGGAAGGTCTCACCCGTCTTCTCCTCTACTGCGTTAGAAGAATGACTCTTCTCTACAATTCACTCACCCCCTGGCACTTTCCTCCCCACGGTCTCTTACCTCTTATGGAAAACTGAGTCAGAACCACTCTCTCTGCCTCCTTTGCCCAGGTCACGGGAATGCTCAACACTTTCCAAGGAAACAAATCCCGTAACCTGTCCTCCAACATTTTCTCTCATCCTCCTGCCACCCCTGTGCCCTTTTTCACTCCTCTAAGTGCACATTTCTTGAAAAAAGCTATTTACAGTTATTGGCTCTGTCTCAGCACTCTTACTCCACAGCTCCTTGCAACCTGCTTCAACTCCTATTTCTCTTCTGTAGTTGATCCCTCAAAAGCCAGCAGTGAGCTTCCAGGTGGAAAATTTAATGACCTGTCATTCCATCTTCATCTTGGTCAGCTCTGCAGCATTGGCATTTCTGCCAGCTACTTTCCTATCCTTTTGCTCTCCTAGTTCCCAAGATACTCCATTTCCTGCTATTTCAATCCTAACACTGTCACCATGCTCCCTTCCCCCTTTGACTCCTCTTCCTTGAGCCCTCTGCATGGCATTCTTCAAAGCTCTGTCCTTGCCTATTTTATCTCTTTTAACTTTCCTTTTTCAGGATTTCAACATTCACCTCCTTGTGTATAACTCTTGACCTCACCCTCAGTTCTGAAGATGCTACTGAGCTGGAGATCTCTACTTCCACCTACCCCCTGGGCATCTTCAGTGTTACCTTCCGTACTCCCCTCAAAATCAACAAGTACCAAACTAATTCATCATTTTCCATCCTAGACCATTCTTTCTGCTGTTGGCACCAATACCCATTCCAACTGCCAACCTGGTCATGTTGGTCACCACCCATGCTAAGCTACTCAGTCGTGTCCTTCCAGGCCTGATGAGGTACCAAACTCCATGGGTGCTGCCCCGGCACCAGCTTTCTCTGCCCTGTTTCCATGTTCCACTCTAACTCAGGCCCTCATTGCCTTTTTCCCGAGATGACTGTGTGGCAAGCTAATTTGTTGAGATATTAACTTGTGTGTTTTCATGTTGCCTTTCCCTCCTCCATCCCATGAAGATAGAATACTTTGTGTACCCCTGCCTCTAGTAAAAGCCTTCCTGGCTTTTATTGAAGGAAACATACTTAATACCCTTGAGAGCAACAAGGCGAAGGAGATGTTTTTAAGGAAAGACTTTAAGAAGAGAGGAAGAGAGACAGGAAAAGACTTAAAAAAGAAAAAAAAGAAATGAAATACTATTCCACAATAAAAATGCAAGGCAACAAAAAAGGAATGAATATTGTCATATACAATAATATGGATGAGTCTCACAGATAAAATGTTGAGTGAAAGAAGCTTGAGTAGGATTCTACTTACACAAAATTCTAGAACAAGAGCACTAACCTGTGGGGATAGAACTCAGAAGAGTAGCTACCTCAGAGTAACAAGGGGTTGGAAGGGAGCATGAGAGAACTTTCTGGAGAGAAATGTCCTGTATCTTCAATGGGATGTGGTTATATAGGTGTTCCATTTATTCAAATGCATCCAACTCTACATAGGTGGTCTATAAATTTCACTGAACTCAAAAGTTTTGAAAGAGGTCAGAGATTGGGGGATGATGGTGGGAGCAATACTGATGGCACCACCCTGAAAAGGAAACCCCACTCAGAGGAGATTACTGTCTGGTGTCTTTAGGGAACCTGGACCTTGGGCCTACAAGGGTCTGGGACTTAACAAAGCTTCACACACTCTAAGCCATAAGAGATCACCAGCCTTCACAGATATCAAGTGTGACCATCATGGAATGAAAGTCAAGGGTCCCTTCCAGGCCTACCAGGCATGTAGTTAATCTTTCCAGATTCCAGAGCATTCTTGGGAAGGCAGGAGTGTCAAATGAGGGTTGATACTGAATTTCCTAACAGCCTAGCAGAATGAAACTGAAAACTCAACCTGAAGAAAATAAAGAAATGGGTATTTCTGGCACACTTGGTGGACTGAATCAGGACTCCTGCAAGTATAAAAACCTCTACTATGTCTCTCAATTCTTATGTACTCTGACAGTGCTCTTCCTAAATCACAGTCAGGGTCATGTCTTCCTCTGGTTAAAATTTTCAATGACCCTATATTCTTTGAGGGAAAAAAAAAAAAGAAGTCTGTATCCCTTAGCCTTAAATTCAAGGGCCTCCTTAAATCTATCTTCCCATACTCAGTAGCCAGCACTTCTTAGTAAGGAGAGAGCAAGAGAGACACTATAAACCACTAACATAAGTCAGAACTGTTTTAAATGCTGCTGTCCTGTTGTGGGGAGCGGGGGTGTCACACTCAAAGACTACAGTTGTTCCATATCACTTGGATAATGTTCAGAGAATGTGAACACATTTTAATACTTATTTAACCCAAATATAAGTGCAAATCTATCAAAAATTAGGATTTGCTCCAGTTATGTTTTTTGTAAGAGCCGCACGTAGGAAATCCTTATACAAACATGAGTTTGGGGATAAGTGAGACAAACCCAGGCTTTGGGATGAGACAGACTGGGTTTGAAACCCTGCTCTGCTCTGAATATAGCAGACAGACATGGCTGGATGTGAATCCAACAACCCAACATGTGCACACACACACACACCCCTTCCAAACAGCCAGACTTGTTTCAGCAAGTCACATTCCTCCACTGAGTCTCCCACTAATCAAGTCATTGAAATCCATCCTACTTAGGATAAACATACGTGGCAATTTTGATCACTGAGACATAAGGAAAACTCTTCTGAGAGGCTTGCAGGAAATTTTCCTCTCTTAAAAATGACTGCCCAGGAAGAGATCTCTCTTCTGCTGCTAGATTTATGTCTGGATATGAAGCCTGAAATAGCAATACCATCTTGTCAACAAAAAGAGGAGATACCCTGCGGACAGAGCCTCTCCAGTGAGAAGGGCACAGCAGAAAGATGGGGGGAAATGCTACGGTATTGGTATAGGTATCGGTAGATCAATGGCACAGATCCCTTTCCAGCCACTGAGCAGCAGATTTCCGTTTCTCCACCAATCCTCTACATAAACAGCAAGGCCCACAGTGAAGGCACTTTAGTAAATTGAGACGGCTCTTTCAATGTTGCTATTTTCAGATCTATTAATGTTTTCAGTGGTTTTACTAGGCTATTTTTAATTGATGGTTTAGTTCACTCTTCTTCAACTTAAGTGGTGGATGAACAAAAGTAAATAGGCAAAAGCTTGAAAAACAAGTCAGATTGAGGTGAGGAATTGTGCATTTACTTCTACACATTTTCAACTGCAAATGACATTGTTATTTTCTTAAGAGTGGAATCTGACAGCTTATCACCTCTTTGAGTTCCTGTGCATCTATTTTATCTCTAATGATACTGCTAACAGGGGGCTTATTTGCACTTACCGCTCATTATGACAAACACATCTATCCATTGACATTTAGGTGACTGCAGACAAATGGAGCTATAAAAAGCTTCAATTGCTCAACGCCTCATTGCCTAAGGGCAATTTGTACTTTATAAGGTAGAGGTGGAATTGTGATGAAGAAGATACCACAATCTGCTGGTTTCAAAGTTAGGGCAAGTATCAAAGAAATAAATAGCTAAGACACAAAGCTTCCATGATTCAATGTTGAAAGTATTTATTGAACATCTACTGTATGCACAACACCAGCCAAGACACTGAAAAAAACTCCAATGGAATTTTAAGCAGCCAGACTCCACCCTCCAAGAAGAGATGCTATTTTTGTGGAAGGAAAGTATCTACATACAAAACCACAAAAGCGAAAAAATGGGACAGAGGAATATATGTAATGTACATATTACATAGATATATTACACATACACATGTTTAATGCTAGCTTGAGAATTGTCAAAATGGAAAAAATTAAAAAATGGAATTGTCAAAAAGAAAGTTTACATAGTCTCGCATCTGTAATACCAAATAAACTGTTAAAGAGTGACACCTAATAAATCATTAATGCAACTGCCTTCTGAAAGTGTTCCTGAACACTCATTTATAATCCATTTCTGGATTCTACTGTGCTTTCTACTTTGAATGCCCTCCTGTCCTAGCCCAATCAGCCTAAGACCTCAGGAACAAATCAATAGTCTGACAAAGTCAAGTTTATTAACCCATTACTATGAAGGACACTGCACATGGAAGAAAGGTGGAAATTAGAGGTTTGAGGTAGGACTTTTCAACAAAATTTAAATAAATTAGATGGCAATAGGCTCAGAGCAAAGCAAGGCTATTATGTAAAGGGCTGGACATCAGGTCTGGACTGCAAAGTAGACCCAGGGCCCTGTATCCTTGGAAACTAAAGTTTACATGTGAAATGCTGTGTCCCAAAACCCCTTATTTATCTGCACCTTGTTTGGAAAGTAAGTTCTCTGAGTCAAAGTAAATTATGTAAAAAGGGGGATGTTTCTTTCATACTGTCATTTCAAACAGCAAAATTTCTGATAGTCTGATTTCAGAGAATAAAGTTCCTTTGAGTGAGAAAGCAGCAGACACTGGAAGGGAGTTGTTATGACATGTTACAGCTGTAGCATGTCCTTGGGAAAAATATTTTTTCCTGTTAGTTACAGCTGGCTTTATCTGTGTCTGATGCAAGGAAAGGCAGATTTATACTTTTGTCTGAGCTAATTTTCACTTTCTCACCTCCATGTCAACTCAAAACACACACTGCCTTGCACTTTGGTTAGTAATGTTCAGAGTGGTCTCCAAGCTAGACTGTAAGTACAAAGTGCTGTATCCCCACCAAGATCTAGCAGCGTGACCAATGTGCCATGTGCTCAAAACTATTTTCTAGATTTGATTACCAATTGCAATATTTCAACTACATCAATAAGGGCACAATCAGGCCCAAGCAAAACTAAGACCAGGCAGGCCATTTTCCCTCAGCTGGTAGAAACACTTAACAAAGTTGCACCTGCAAAGGGAACTTGCCTAAGCAGCTGGGCACATGGGTTGGCCTTCTGCTACATCAACAGTATACTTTCAAATCTGCATCATTCAGATTTTGCTCTTTTTATCAATGCTGACAGTATCAGCCTTTTCTATCTTATCCCATCTAGGCATACATAATTGCTTAAAAAGGCACAGCCTGTCAAGTTTTTATTTGCTCAAGTAATGCCTGTTCAATCATCTCAGTTCAAATATGTCATCATTAAACAATCACACCCATTATAGAGAATATAATGAGACCATTTGGAGTGGAAAACTGTTCTTAACCCCGAAGTACCCCTTAAGTAAAGGGCTTTTGTGCCATAGGAACACTTTCCACTTCCTCTCATCATGAAATGTTAACACACTTCAAGTTGTTTGTAATTGGCCTTGTGGGTGAAAACCAGAGAGCAACCAGTACAAAAAGCTGTTGTTCACAAGACCTAAAGAAATGACACTAGAATTTTTCTATGCACTTAATAATTATAGGGTAAACTTATGAGGATTTGGTGAACCCAGAATTCCCATCTCATAAAGCAGTTGTTTTGCACTAAACTGCAAGCAGGAGTTCATGTCAACATTGAAATTACTAAATGAAAACCATTCTTAAAGAACATTCCTTACCGAGCATTCTTCTCCGTCCTGATGATCAGCCACATCTGGGAGAACAGGCACTCATCTCAGGGCACATAAAGACACACGTTCAGAGGCAGCAGTGATGACAAATGTCAGTAATGCCTCTTCCTAAAAAAGACTGCTGTTTTCAATGTGTGGAGCCCCTTTGGAGATAAGGAGCAACATGACAATTACTACAGCTGTGTCTTGGAGCCAGGGGTCTTCTAATCTGAAAGCTCCCTCACTGCAAAGTAACTCAAGGCCACCTCAAATACTTATGCACTGTCAAAACAATACATGGGAATGGGACATTTATTCCATTCTCCTAAACATTTGTATCTAACTTCAAGGAGTTTTGATCTCAATCTGAACCACTATCCCCCAAACTCAAAATAGCCATGGGACACGGGTGGGAGGAGATTCTTTAAGAGTAGCTTTGGTTTGTGCTGAGTCCATTTTGAGGTTTATGAGGATGCTCTAGGAGAACATACTGCACTTAGAGAAGAGAAAAATGCTTGTTTGATAAAGTAGAACTCTAGTTATTTCTTTTTGACTTAGGCCTAAATGCCCCACATCCACTTACTTAATCACTTCCTTCTACTACTGTTATGTTGCTCATTTTTGAGACCATAATGGGCCCAAACACAAAAGCCTCCTAGTAATGGGCCACTATCTAGCCAAGAACAAAGCAACCCAATTACTGGGTCTCAGAACATGATAAATTCTCAGGTTTTGTTAGAATTGTTAAGACATTCATCAGTTAGAAAAAAAAAAATTACTGAGATTTTCTATGGGAAATCACTAACCAATACATTAGTAGTATATAGAACAGAGGAGAGAATATCCTGAGTTAATATATTCTGGAATTTAAAACCAAAACCAAAATCTCTCCCATGCCACAGTTCAAGTATCTTAGGCCCAGGCTGCCTAAAGTATAGAAAGAGCAACTGGCTCAACCAATCCGTGCTATCACCAAAGGTACAGTTTGTTTGATAACATGTAAAACATACCGCTCATGGAGTTTTACATCACACGCTGCAAAATGTTAACTGTTTTTGAAGATTTTTTCCAGAAAAAACCTCCATTTACACTACGTATATTAATAGGAAAATGTGGGACATTTAAGTTGATGGTTGCCTGAAATCTGCATGATGAATTAACGGCCATTATCATGTCCATGTACCTTAAGTAGGGGAAGGAAATCTGTCTCACATTACTTTGTTGACTCTGCAAACTTTGCGTCTTTTCAATGATCTGTATCACTAAAGAGAAATTGTACAAAGTCTAACCATAAACATGGAGAACACTAGGAAGTACTATTAAAAACTGAATTTTTAAGCATGAAAAAAAGCTTAAAATGTTACCCAACCCCTTACCTTCTCTGGCTTTCCTTCACACAAGAATATCAATGTTGGTGGTTCACATATTGAAATTTTAATATATTTTGCTGTAGCTGGAACAGTCTCTTAAAGATCCAGGAGGCAAGAACATGTCTGTTTTGCTTTACTATTTTATCCCCACACACCTGGAACAGTGTTTAGCATATAAAAAGTTCCAAATTGATACTGCTGAGTAAATAAATTCCAGTTAATTACTGTCACAGCCTAAGGAACATCTTTGTTTCTACTGAAGTCATGGTATGTTGATGAAAATGGCATACTTTAAATGGGAACATGAAATGTGTTATTTGCATAACTCAGATCTAACTTGCCTTTGACAGCAGCAGATTTAACTGAAATATATTCATTTTCAGATAAGGGAGAAAAGAGAGACATCTAGTGGATGGACTGAAAGATTCAAAACTCAAAAGCCACATGTGCCTCTCCTTCCGTACATAACTCTTGCTTAATGTCTCTGAAAAAATCATTTGTCTCCTTTGTGAAAGACGTCAAAGACAAGTAGTTACTTCAATTTCAAGACTACTACTAGAATGCTAATGCATGAATGAAGTCTTCTACTTGGAAGTTTGAGAAGTCACTTCCTTCTCCTTGGGAGGAAAAAAGTTACTTAAAACCATTTCATTTATGCTTCAAGTGTCCTAAAGAATTATGGCCATAAAGGTGCTTCCGTTTTATGAAGATGAAGAAAAAGAAATAGGTAGAAAAATTTAGTACTGCTCAGATCAAATAACCCTACTTCTTTTGAGATATATTAGAGGCAGGTGAATCCATAGACATACAATTCAAATGTAATCTGAATGTGAGCTCACTAGCAGATCCTTGATCTTTTTATTAAAACATACATTCATATAAGGGTTGAACCATTTTTTTCAATGGACCATCTTGAAAGGGATGAACTTTTTAAAAAACAGCTATAAATGGATATGAAAATAGAATTGTAATTTGTGACAAATTTAAGAGAGGGAGAGAGAATCCCAAACTGTCTCCTCTGCCCAATGTGGAGCCCAATGTGAGGCTTGATCCTACAACCCCAAGATCATAACCCAAGCCAAGGTCAAGAGTTGGACTCTCAACCAACTAAGCAATCAAGTGATCATCCTGCCTGTACCATAAATATTCATTAACAGATCAAAACAGTGATAGGATCAGAAACACCATTTTCATAAGTGTTTTTTAGTCCAGAACTTTATTCAACAAATACTTGAGCATTTTCCACATGCCAAGAATTATTATTTCATAACATTATCAAAAAGTTCACTTTTACTTATAGCCAAAAAATGCTTTCCTGGCCTTTAAAACTATTTTAGGTACTTCCTAATTCGTAAAAAAAAAAACTGCTATTCAGTACAAATAAAACATAAGAAGAATCATTACCAACCAGTCCTATTCTACCCCTACTTATGTGGCCTTTGCTAAGTCACTTACAGTATCACAGTGTGTTCTCTATCTGTAAATGTGATTTGGACCTACATCAAACTGAAAATTTCATCATAACTGATGTTAGTTGTTCGCATGTATGATCTCAACCTTAACTGCATCCATTTTTAAATTTTTCAGCCCATGTATGAACATAGCAGACATCCCCAATGCTATGCTATCCCCACTATTTCCAACATGCTTACAGTCACAACTCACTTACCCTTGCCCACAATCACTAACTGGTACTCAGGCTGCTTCTTCCATACCTAAAATATCTTCCCTACCTACTCTCTCCATCTATCAAAATCTTACTGTTCAAGGTCTTGGTAAAGAGACATCAGTCTATTCTAACAAAATTGCCCTGTAAAGTACTTTGGTCACCTCAAAAAGGTACAAGACATCCCAACTAAGTATTATTGCACCAAAATATGTCTCGTATTTTCTTATTGCACAACCCTCTGAACAATGGATTCTTAATTTCTTTGCAAAAGATACTATGTACTTCCAATAAGAGAAAGGATATACTCTCAATTCCAATATTAAATTTCTAATAAGCCTTCAAGAAAGAGTAATAACCTGATGTACCAATGATTTTTATTCATTGAAACTGGAGGAAATTTGAGGGCACTCAGGTGGCTCAGTTGCTTAAGCATCTGCCTTCAGATCATGATCTCAGGGTCCTGGGATCATGCCCTGTATGGGGTCCTCTGCTCAGTGGGGAGTCTGTTTGTCTTCCCTTGCCCCTTTCTCTGCTTGTTTCTCTCTCTCAAGAAAAAAAGAAATTGCAGAGAGTTTTAAGTCACCATTTCTAAATTATCTCAAAATGGGATCTGGATAAGAGAATCAAAACTGATCAACAAAAGCAAAGTTAGAAATTAGTAGGATTTCTACTGTTGATGTTGAATGGTACCAAACATTTCAAAGCATTTCAGTTAGCATTGTACAATGCTCAGATTTAGAGTGCACAATCATTTATACTATGAAGATTTTCAAATTACCAAAACCTAAAGAACTACAGAAGACCCACTTCAGAAAATTTATGAACACTTAATAATCCTCCACTGCTGTATACAAAATATCACGGTTTTAAGATAAAAACTAGAGGAACAGAAAAACAGAGTAATTCAGTTTTACTTTTCTTGACAAATATGAGTTTTTTTTTTTTTAAGGATGAAAAGTTGTATACACAATTGAGTTTCAATTTCAAAATGAAAGATGATTTTATTCACTCATCCATAAACACTACTATGCGCCAGGTAATATGTAAGGCACTACATATACCAAATAAATTGAGACTGATCCTACTGTGTAATTATTTTCTTCAACTATTACTGGATGTAACATTTATCATTGTTTTAAATAAGAATGTCAGGAACATATAAAAGACCAATTTTAAACCACAGCCACATATTGTAACTTCTACTGTACTTAGATGAGTTTTTTTCCCTCAAAACAACCATCACAACCACCATCACCGTTATGAAGAAAAACCCTAAGCCTATTAAGACATCTCTGAAATCTCACTCCTCTGTGTGTTTACCACTACACTAGCCTCTGAGCTCAGGAGAGAAAGTTTTATTCATCACCAAAGTGCCTGAAACACAGTACGTAGTCAAGAAAAGCCTCCAAGATGGGAGGCCCAAAACTTGGTGTATGTAGTACATGGGTAGTATAAATGAGTTATAGTGTTTGAATAAATGTGAAACCATTTTGATTCAGCACCTTAGTTTTAAATTAATGTGTAAAAGTCACCAAAAGTGATGAAAATGCTAAAAAACAGTAAATATCAATCAGTTGTTAAATCAAAATAACAAAACAATGTATTTTTTAATTTTTTAATTTTTCTTTCATATATTTTTCAGTTGCCATTTTTGCTAAATCGTTCACTTCTATTTTTGTACCTTTTTTTTATTGCCGCTGCATTCACTGAAGCAAGATTAATACAATTCTGAAATCAAATAATATGATTTAATTCCGCTCCCAAGTTCCAAATGCATCACTTAAACTGGATTATAGCATAGAGAGTACCAGAGATAACCACACATTTTAATTTATTTTTGTTAAGATTCTATCAAGACCAAGTATATTATGATGAAAGTTCTGGTATGCTGAAAAACAAATTATGGAAGAAGAAAGAACAGTATTGAGGAGACATCAACAAACAGTGGCAGAAATTCCTTTTCACTCATCTCCAGACCCTCCAGCAGACCTAAAAATTCTTAAGGTCAGCCTAGGTGTGATATGTACCTAATTATGAAAACAAAGTACTTAGTTTTAGGATTTGCTATGAAAGTTCTCC
The DNA here is from genome assembly GCF_905146905.1 of Nyctereutes procyonoides. Lineage (NCBI taxonomy): Eukaryota > Metazoa > Chordata > Mammalia > Carnivora > Canidae > Nyctereutes > Nyctereutes procyonoides. Next base: position 3,734,790 of record NW_026575030.1, on the reverse strand, counting down.
ACAACTTCTTGCTGACAACTCTGTCCACAGGTGTATAAGCTATGTGCTTATAAATATGTTCTAAGGCACAGAGTAGAAGGTTTCACTCTGAGAGTCTGTACATACGTTGGTTTGTGTGTCCTTTAGGGTAATATATTTAGTGATATTAACCTAAGTTGGGATTCGAGGTGTTAACAGCTAGCTACAGAGACTGCAGAAGACTACTGGCTATCAAGTATGGTGATATAAACAAGATCAGGTAATAGAGGGTCACAGGAGTCAAAGCTAAGCTGGTAAGAAAAGTAGAAATACACTGGACTTTATTACTGACTGTAGTCCAGTATTTAGCGGAACAGCAACATGCTTTAAAATAGCACAAATACCCTTTGACACGAGAAATAATTTCATCACCAATATTACAAAGTACTCTGGTACCACCTTTATAGTTATCTGAATGAAGAAAGTTTCTACTTATGTAGATATATTCTTTAGGGCGTCTCTGTAGAAATTAAATAAAGAAGAGCCTAATGCCCCTAAACTTCATATTTTTATTTCTGAAGATATTTCTACAAATAACTGCAAGAGCAGTTACTTTGACTTGTTCAAGTAGCTTGAAAGCAAACCAAACATATTGGTGGACCTGAATAGATAACCGCTTTGATCTGTTATCATAAAGGCAGGCAGACCAGAAGAAGGTGATAAACTGCAGTGCGTGCCATTTACTAGTAGGTAAAGATTCAGATTGAAAACCAGCATACTGAAGAGTATGCAAGTTAGATAACCATCATCTACTTTATTTCTGTCCATTAATATTTCCCAATTGATTAAAGCCCTATTAAAAATGGAGACATCAAAGAACAACTTTATCACAAATGAATCAATTCTCACAAATCATAAAAACTGCAGTTAATCCAGATACTATCACCTTCTAAGTAAATTTAATTAAGATCCAAAAAGTTCAAAGAATTTGTCTATGATTATACAAATATATCTTCCACATTTTAACAATAACAACAAAAAATTTAAGTTGAAGGAGTTGTATCATTTGTAGAACCAGAATAAAACTTTCAATCACTGGTCTCATTTTGTTGTTTTTCCAATGCACCATGCTTATGTAATCTGACATCGAATCGGTGTTACAAATCTAAATTCATCCTGGCCAGCGTCTACACATATACAACCAAAGGTGCTGTAAGTTGAAAAATCATGTACAGTAATGGGAAAGACAAAGAAATAAGAGCACTGTTTCTATCATATTATATATAGCTCAGTCCTATAAAAGCAGAGCAAAAGGGCTAGCAAGAAACATACAGGAAAGGTTTGAGTCTTGTTTCCCTAAACACATGTCCCTAAATTTTCCCTAAAGGAAAAATTTTTGACTTTCACATTTTTCTATCAAACAGTTAACATCTTTATGTAAGTATGCAGGAGATTGTAATCTATGGCTCTGTAAACATATCTTTGAGCTTATTCATTAGTATTTATTTTAAAATACTAGGTGGAAATTTTAAGGCAATGCTAATATACTTTATTGGACCAGGAGGATGAAATCTTTAATGTTTAATCGATTTAGTTCTGTATCAAAAGATCTTTGAAAAAGCACAATGAAGAACAGAGTATGTAGCAAATTCCAATTTGCGTTAAAATAAGGGAGCCATACTTCTTTCTATATACATAGAAAACTACAAGGACACAAAGACATTTCTAATTTTAATGAGAAAATAAGACAAGCTAGAGTGAAAAAGAAACCTACTTTCACTACCTAACTCTTTGGTACTGTTTGAATAGTTTTATTGTTTTCTTTTTTACATGTTCATGAACTACTTTTTCAAGTGGGGAAAAAAAAAATCTTTGATACCAGCACTACCAGAGGACATATACTTTGTTCTTTAGTTCCACACTCAAAGTTTCACAGAAATGATTAATATAATTTTAAGTATCCTGTTTCATTCTAAATAAAATCTAAAGTTTACTTCCCAATTCTATCTTTATATTAAATACAACAAAGACACTTTGTTCTTTAACATTTAGATAGAAGTATACTAATCCTATGTGTATTTTCATGGATAACGAAGTTTGAGTGTTCAATGGTATTAATGCTCAAGTTCTAAAAAGCCTATAAAATATCTTCTATTTTATTCTTCTATAAATAACTGGTAAAATTTCAAGTTCATAAGATATTTTCTACCATACACATTATAGAGATTTCAATGAATCCAACAGAAATAGAAATCATATAAAATACATAAACACAAGGTAGAATGACATTGCTTCTAAAAAGAAAAAAAAAAACATTAGGAAAGGTAATTCAGTTTTAATTTATTTTCATCACTTTTTCTTCATGATCCAGATATTTTAAAATGCAAAGAAAATTAACTTTCCATGATATGTCAGGGACTGGCACTAAAAAAATTTTCAGACTGCAAATGAGTTATACAAATGAAAATATCAAATGGATATCCAGTTATCAAAATGAAAGCAGTCAACATATTAAAAGTTCACAATTATTTGTTTAGATCACATAAAAAAGTCAGCTTGCTAACCAACTGTTGTGATTTTAAAGAACTATTGCAGAGGTTTGAAGAAAATAGATTAGTTAACTTATAAAGAGATTGAAGAGCTTGAAACAAGTATTAAAAAGAAATTTGTGCCTTTATTAGAATGGTGTTAGGCTTTAAATATACCAATTTTGGTAATCAAATTATTTATTTTTAATAAGAAATGACACTACAGAACTGCAGTACTGGTCCAACAGTCTTATCTTTACTTTTCCTTTAAAGCAAGAAACAGGATTCGAGTAATCAGAAGCACTAGCGGGCATCAGTTAATCCAGGATACTAGCTTCTTAGTTCCAAAAGCACTTGCAAAGAAAACCATTGGGGGTACAGTGGGGTGGAAGCCATTTGTAATAACTGGAATCCCATGAGTGTGTGTGTACGCCAAGCCTCATGAGGCTCTTTTGTTTTTTTTTTTAATTTATCCTTTACTTGGTCACTTGTTTTTCCTCAAATACTAGTTTTTCTTTGACTTTTTTTCCTCAAAGTATAAAAAGTATGAAATATAAACAAGCTCTTGCATCGCACACTTGGAAGTGTACAACTCAAGCATTATAGAGCTATCTACATACCGATAAATCCCATCAAATCTTGGATAATTCAATAATATACAAAATATCAGGGCACAGAAAGAACTAAAACCCACTTCTTTTTGTTACACATAAGTTTCAAATATTCAGGAAAAACACTTAAATCATTTTGGCTCTCCTCTACATTCACATGTTGATATACTTATTAAAATATTCCTGTATAATTATGTTTGGTCTTCTTATTTCAAGTCAGGTTTAAAACCTCAAAACCAGCCATCCAGACAAAACAGGTAATCAGAAAGATTATTTCTTCCCCACCTCCCTAACCCCAATAATTATGAAATCAATTTTACGACATGACTCCAAACACTGGATTGTGACGACAAATGCTAGGTCCAATTTCTTCATAATCCTTTTTGGTGTGGCACACTTGGTAGAACTCAGGCTGAAAATAAAATAAAAACATGTATTTTTAAAAAGGTCAAAAACATGCCACCTCTTGATATGCTTTAAAAAATAGATTTGCTAAATCTAAAATGTATATTATTAGCCCACCTCGGTATTTGAACAAAGCTTAAAAATTCTAGCAACCACTACTTAAATACTGTAAATCTTTATCAGAAATTAAAAATAGCATTTAACACATGTCCTAACACACATCACCCTACTTCAGCATGATTCTGAGGATTGAAGACTGATTCTCAGCACCTCAGACTATTCTGCTGAGGTTTTCCCAACCACACTGTATAATAAATCAATACTTTAAAAAAGTAGCAGTAATCTAAAATATAGATAAGGGGCACCTGAGTGGTGGAGTCACTTAAGTGTCCAATTCTTTAGGCTCAGGTCAATGATTTCAGGGTCATGGGATCAAGCCCATGTCAGACACTCTGCTAAATGCTGAGAAGTCTGCTTCAGAGTCTCTCTCCTTCTACCTCTGCTCCCTCACTCCCACCCCATGTGCACTCTCTAATAAATAAAATTCTTAAAATAAAATATAAACTCCTCTTAGACATATACAAAAACTTCTAAATTAACTTGCCTTCCTCACTCAAGGTATAGACATACGCCTGCTCTCTCTGTTAACCTCTCTCAAGGAGCAAATTTACAAACTCATTAGGTTATTTGGCACAAATGGAAGATGAAAACTAAGGAAGAAAATAGCTTTTACCTCCTATTTTTCAATGGTTTTAAAAATATAAGTTTGTACAATTTTCAACAATTCAGATAAAAGCTTCTTCATCTTATTTCCAGGATAAAGCACTGATATTTAATAGGCTTAATACTCCTTTTAAAGGGTTTTAAGATGTTCTGGTTTGGGGAGAGGGCTCTTAGAACAATTCCCTTCACTAAACTTTGGACATCATACTTCCTATGCAATGATCTTAATGTTTTTAAATATTTGCACAGAAAAAACTATGACTTTCTGATATCTGTATCATCACAAGATTGAAAGAATTTTCCCTACAGATAAATTTTAAAACTCTAAATGCTCACTCGAAACTGTCCAGCAAGCAAAAAATAAATAAAATCGAAATAACTTCTACTTTTTAAAATACTATGCACATATATGCGTATCCAATTTTAAAACTTTCTCATGGAAAATACAGATACAATTTAAAGAAATTTCCCTTGTTCTTCTAAATGGTAGAAGTACTGGTGAATTATTTTATCTGGGAAGAAAAAAAATCAAATTTTAAATGTAAGCTTTATCTCACCGTGGAAGCCAGCATCGATCCTCCAAACCAAACTGCATATCGCTGCATGTGATGTGTAATGACTTGTACATCAATAGGTTTTGGCTAAAAATAACATAGTAAGAGCATTTCAACAGTAAATTCAAATAACAATTTCTGTATCATTTAACTTAAATGTATATACTTGAAAATGTAATGTTTCACATACTCAAAAAAAAGTAAATTAGAACTTTAAAAGAGGCGGGATGCACATAAAGAAAACAAGAGAAACAAATTAAGCTAATTTTATTAAAAAAAAAAAAAAAAAAAAAAAAGGAACCACCACACTGAGGTGGGAAAAAGGACTAACCCAAGTAACTTGTAAACACAGTACTTACTAGACTATACCCTCGGTCTTAAGATAAAAGCTAAGTAGGGGCATGTAGGTGGTGCAGTGGGTTAAGCCTCTGACTCTTGATTTCTGCTCAGGTCATGATATCTAGCCACACCTCAGCCTCCGTGCTCATTGTAGAGTCCATTTAGGACTCTCGCTCTCGCTCTCCCCCTGCCCCACCCCAACTTCTCTATCTGCCTCTAAAATAAATAAATATTTTTTAAAAATTTTTTTAAAAGATAAAAATTAATATTGAACTCCAGTTAGTATATTTCTCACAGTGGTATGGATTAACAATTCCGAAAGTACTATATACATATTCCAGTTCAAGAAAAACAGAAATATACTGTAGATAATCGAAGTCAAATTTCTGTCACAGAATAGCATTACAAATATGGAAAAGTGGAAGGCTACAATGAACTGGTATTCTGGAACCAGTAGTATCACTATTAATAGTCTTTAATTTATGTATATACAAAACTAGATATAGAGGAGTGTGTCTATGCATGCATCCAAAAACATCCTAGTTCTGACTCTCAAGAAGGCCTGAGGCGGTAAGCCTCAGTAATAATGAACATACCTAGTGCCCAAAATTTTGTTCCTTAATAGCATTTTCCACTAAAAGGAACAAGGGTGCCTTAGGGGGAAAAAAAATAGCTGATTCTAATATGGAAAGTACAAGATGAATCTGAATTATTTTGCCATGTCAAAGAGTAGCGAAGAGCCTAAAGATTCCTAGGGCCACATCAAAAGGACAAAAAGTCACTTTTAATGGCTCTCACTAGACAAATCTGAGAAATTCTAAGCATCAAAATTGAATATATTAATAGTATTAATGATTATGTTGACACAATATCACAAAGATATTAATGAATCTAAAGAATTAATGAGCCTAAAGAATAATATGAGAAATCAGGTTTTTACAGAGGTATTGAGTAAGAAAGGAAAACTCTTCCTTAAAGTAAAATAACATTAAAGAAATAGAAGGAATAAACAGCATTTGCAAAATACCAGTTGGCAACTATCACATAATGGTAACTATTTTAGGAAAAAAAAGTGCCTGTTAAAAACAGTGGTTGAACCATTTGCTTCAATGTGGATCGAACTGGAGGGTATTATGCTGAGTGAAATAAGTCAATCGGAGGACAAACATCATATGTTCTCATTCATTTGGGGAATATAAATAATAGTGAAAGGGAATAGAAGGGAAGAGAGAAGAAGTGGGTGGGAAATATCAGAAAGGGAGACAGAACATAAAGACTCCTAACTCTGGTATCAAACTGGGGGTGGTGGAAGGGGCGGAGGGTGGGGATGAGTGGGTGGCGGGCACTGAGGGGGGCACTTGACGGGATGAGCACTGGGTGTTGTTCTGTATGTTGGCAAATTGAACACCAATAAAAAATAAATTTGTTATTAAAAAAAAACGTGGTTGAAAGTTTGATAAGAAACAAGATAGATGCATAGTTTGAAAGTTATCTTCCCATAGAATTCTTATTACACATAAAGATTTTTTTCTCATCATTAAAGTCGTATGGTGCTGACATCACGGAGCAAAAAAAATATTTTTATTTCTTATTTTGAAATGTACAAGAATCCTAAAAATGTTAAATTTTTACTTTACTAAAATACTACATTCAAAAACAGTGTGTTTCATTTCATGTATCTATAAATGAGTCCACTACAAACTAAGCAACTACTTAAACATACTTTTTTACTGCACTCCAAGGGATAAGTTTAAGATAATCAAAATTTAGAAGCTGAAAACAGTCAGCTGTCATGCAATTTCTAAACAAGCAGCAAACTCTAGAGGATGTATTTTACTTTTAAGTAATTTTGAATGACTAACAGTCTCAGATGAAACCCTCATTCTTGATAATTTTCCAAGTTGAATAAAATGTGTTTTTATTTAGCAACGTATCCTCTAAATCAATGTTTTGCTTCAACATTCTGCATTGAATAAGGATGAAACATAACATTTACTGAAAATCTGTCTCATAAATATAGACAGCAGACATTTAAGAATTTAAAATTAATTTTTATTTTGACAGCATATCCGAATTCCAGGACATGTAAAAGAAAAGTTATTTCTGCTAAACCACCAATCTGATTTCACACTATGAGGCTGTTGTGGGGGAGGCTAGAGTGAGTCTGTGCAAGCAGGCTTGACCCCACAAGATCAGCTTCTCTCTCAACTCGATTTTGTTGTACTACTATAGGAGTATTTAAAATTGTGTGGATGTTGAATACTATTCCTGAAGAAATATTAGGAATAATACAGATATATAATATATAATAATAGGAATTCTTCTCTATATATTGTATCTGTGAAAGAGGTATGAAAAACTGTCACTCACACAGACTAAGAATATTTTCCGGAAGTACTGATAAGATCCTAAAGGAATCAGATGACCAAGAATATCATAGATATTCTTAAATGATTACATATATGTAAGTCCTTTAAAAATATATGTGTTTATGAATACATGCACAGTTAAAAACATGAACTGGATGTACATTAAATTTATGACAGCAACTACCCTCAGGAGGAAAAAGAAAGGATGGAAACCAGAGAAAGGAAATGGTCTGAGGAAGATAAGGTACTATTTTTATAATATTTCATTTCTTAAAATAAGATCTTAATAGAATCAATTACTTTCCTTTAGAAAGCCTGATAGAAGTCCTCTTACTTTCCTAAATAAAAGAGCAAAAGTTGGCACACATTTCCCACCCCCATTACAATAATCAAAGCACCCTCAACCTTCCACCAATAACAGAAAACCAACCTTCAATCTGCCACCACTCAATTCCTCACTTAATTTCAGTCTGGCATCTACAGTTCTTTTCAAATCTCGTTGTAAGCGACGTCCAAAGTCCCTGAACATGGTTGAACCTCCAGAGAGGACAATATTCTACATTGGTGAAGAAAAAAAAGTATGACTTTTATTTATAAAGAAAGAGAAAATTTTCAAAGACATAAGAAACAGTACTAAAATCCTATCATAACCTTTTGAAGAGAGCATTTTTAAATTTAATACTCAACAATGGACAGAAAAATGAAGTTTTTTAGAGTATGACCTTCAACAATTTTAATGTAAATACTGACCTTGTAGAGAGGACGTCTGACATCAATAGGGCAATTCTGAATTACTTCATCTACAACTTCTGAGATAGGTTGAGTAAAGTCTGGATTAGCAAACTGAAAGGTAAGTAAAGGTGGATATATGACAGAGATTAGATCACTACTAACGTAATATCACAATAAAAAACTAAAAAAGTTTTCAATTTAAAAACAAAAACAAATTCTGGTCTCTAACTCAGAATTAAAGACTAAAATCAGAGATTTCAGAAGAAATCAAATTTCAGTAATGATGATATATAACATTTCATAAACATCAGATAGCAAATGTAAAACCACACATATATTATAAGATGGTAAAAATCTGTAGGCATGCACATAAGCAAAGCTCTGAAAATCTGAGTGGATCAACACATTTGTAGTTGAGGTCAAATAAGGAAATGTTCAGTCTTCTCATTTCAGCTTTTATACTCTAAGTAAGTATTCTTCTCATGATCTGTTTAGTGCCACAGTTTCCATATTTTTGACGGTGACTCTGCTATTTAAATGGCCCCTAACCATAGTAGTCCCAAAGTGCTATATAAGATTCCTAAGCTTAAGGCTGTGATATAGGGCATGGAGAAAATATAGTTTTGGATAAGCTTCATTCAGGCATGAGTTACAGTGCTGCTATTGGCCTTGGGATCAATGCTAATGAATAAACAATATATATTAAATAGTGTATTTTTAGACAGAAACACAAAATGGTTCTTTGATAAGAAACTTTTGTATGTTGACAGAAGTGCTATAATGTAAGACTCATAGAACCTAACCTTGCATTTCCCCCTATCAACAATGGTTCAGTATTCACTAATTCAGCATTCACAGCAACTTCATAGAACATCTACACTGTGACTATTGAGAATAAATTGTATATTTACATGATGATATACCATAGTTAAATTATTTCTAAATAGCTGACACTCAAAAGCAAAATTCATTTTTTAAAAAGGAACTTCAAAAAAAACTTGAATGACCCCACGTATGTAAATCCTTTAAAAATATGTTTTTGTGAATACCTGCACAGTTAAAAACACGAGCTGGATATACACTAAATTTATGACAGCAACTACCTTCAGAAGGGAAAAAAAACGGATGGAAACCAAGAGAAAGGAAAAGGTCTGAGGAAGGTTAAGGTACTCTTTTTGTAATATTTTATTCCTCAAAATAAGATTTCAATATGATAAATATTAAATTATTAGTATGTATTTGTCTGCAATGGAAGGTACATGTATTACACAAAACTTTTCAGAATTTCTTAACAGATTGGATAGGTAGGTTTGAGATGAAAAGCAGTTTAGCAATTTATTATGGAAAAAGAATAAGTTTAATAAATTTTTAGAAACTTAATTTTTATATACAACAGACAAAGGAGAAATATACAAGGAGATATAATATTGAGGAAGATTTACTTTCTTCCCCATCATTTATTTTTATATGCATGCTCATGGCCCCCCAAAATCATACTGTATATTTCCTGAGGGGAACTATAAAATATAAACAGTTTTTAAATACTAGATTTCATTAAACTTGTATTCTGAAACAAAGGTCTGATTTTCAAAAATATATGTAAGTGGCCATGTATTACTCTTTAAAATTGGAAAGGAAATGGTAGGTGGTATTTTTCCTAGCTAAAAATAAAAGGCCACAATTTAGCTCTAATTTGTCAAAATAAACAAGTCTATTTTATTGAAATGCATAAAATTTAAAGTAACTGTCTAGAAAATGAGTTGCCAACCATGTCTCCTGGCCTCCCATATTCACCATTAGATTGTTTAATGGGAAAGACACATCCTTTTGGTTAAACTGATCATAACTTGACTGATAACTATTAGGCAAGTGTTAATTTTTTCCAGTTTTTAAAATTAGTTTGAAGTTATTTAGAGTCTGGGCGTACAATGAAAAGAGATTTAATGTTACTTAAATGATGAAACATAATGACAGAATATTTTAATTCAGATAAAGTAAAATATCCATAACAAAGATTCTACTCACTTCTATTATCATAGTAAGAGAAAAAAAAAAAGTGGCAGTCAACATCTATCTTTTTGAAACATGCTGATGAGTATACATACATAAGAAACCTTCACAGGGTTACAGAATCCCCAGGAACAATGAATACCTAAGAGTATAGAAATGTGGTTCATACTGAACCTTGGGAACCCAACCTATAGACTATTTGTTCTATCCGTCAGAGATATTCCATATGTTGTATTTCTGTGGAAAAATGGGAGAGTATATCTCAATTTGGCTGGCTCCGTATGCCATTTATAGACAAACTTAGTTTACAGGCAGGGATAGCTCAGTCTACAATTAACTAAAATGAGCAACAGAATTGGAATCCTGAAAATTTTGTGATCTGTAGAAACTCTAGGTTTTAGACTATGAAATTTCTTTTTTTTATTTTGTTTTCTTCTTTTTTAAGATTTTTATTTATTTATTCACGAGAGACAGCAAGAGAGAGAGGCAGAGACAGGCTGAGGGAGAAACAGGCTCCCTGAAAGGAGCCTGATGTGGGATCCGGGATCACGCCATGGGACAAAGGCAGATGCTCAACAACCGCTGAGCCACCCAGGTGTCCCTCGACTATGAAATTTCTAAGGAAACTTAAGTTCTCAAAACATGCTTCTATGATCCTATAATGATACTTCAATCTGAGACCCTGTCATGAGATCTAATCCCCAAAATACAGACGGAGAGCACTAACAATTTGATAGAAAGTATGTTCTATAATATCTTAATATCTTACCAACTTATTAATACAGAACTTACAAATTCTCTACATTGTCCTTATAAACCATACTCCTTCAGTATTTGCCTGAACAATAAACACACACACAGAGGAGTGGGTATGCTCAAGAGAGTAACCCTCCCATAATTCTTTCTCTAACCTTTAAAAGCAGTTTATCACTATACCAAGAGCAAGTAAAAGGCAGGAATATAGTCATTCAATCTTGTGCTATGCCCTTCTCACAGCAATTTTTAATCAAGAATATACAAAAGAAAGAATTTATACAACTTTAAATATTCACATCACATACTCTGGATCTACCCACAGATATACTGGTTTAGAAACAAATGAAGTCTCATTTGAATACATCTTTACAAAAAGCTCAGGGACTATTGTGCTATATAGAATCCCAGGTGAGAATAAGTAAATAATATGTAGTGAAGAAGCAAATAATGGATATCTAGTAACAAACAAATGAAAGAAATGAGTAAAAATTGTTGTAGGTTATTTAACATTTGACTATGCTTAACCTAGGGTCCCACTAAAAATATTTTGGGGCCTTTTGTTTTCATTTTCAGCAAAAGGATTAATCCTGCCTCTAACTGTTCTCTGATCATGTCTTAATACTACCACAAGTGGCTATCAAGGGAGGAGGATCTTTTCTCTTCCAAAAAATTTACAGAGACTACACCTAAGTAAACAAAGCAGTTCAAATAGCTTTGTCAAAAAATGTTTAATTACCTTAAAAAAAAATTCAAAGTACCAAGCTCATTCCTCCTAAAAATTTCTTTAAAGCATTTGTGATAAATTTAGCAATTCAAAAAATAAATATCCTTGCTCTTTCATACAATTTATCTTCAGTGTCCAAGTTTAGATACCTACGCTTTCATCAAGCCAAAACAAAAGAGTGCATCTTTTCAAAGGACAGAGGAACTCTGACAGAAATATCTAGAACTACAGAAAAGAGAATCTTAAAATTCACTTGGGAAGTGACACAGTTCATATTATACAAAAAAAAAAAAAAAAAGCTATTCTGGAAAAACATAGTGAACTGAGCACACATAACTCATCTTGTTCTCTCTACTAAAAGCAACAATGAAGAGAATTTTTTAAAAAGGCATAATCCCAAATGTATGGAGAGAACAGAACAAGAAGAAACAGCACCATAATTTGGCAAACCAGAATCTGAAAAGCAGATGGACAAGACCATGCACTCCCTCCAAAACACTTAGTAAGTCATCAATAGGGAAAGCCAAGAATAAGGCTATTTTCTATCACCAGCAAACCGTGCCCCCCACCCCCACCCCACAAAGAACTGGCTGTACCTATTAGCACTCAAAGTGAGGCAGGAGAAGGACAGGAAAGAACACTGGTTGAAAGACTGAAAAAAGCTCTCAGAGTCACAGATCCCAACTAAAGAAGTCTATAGCAGATGTAAGGGAAACCCCTGAAAATTAGATACATTACCAGAAATAAATTCATTAGAAGGTTCAGAAGGTAAAACTGAAGAAATCACCTAGAGAGTAGAAGCAAAAGACCAAGTACAACTAGAAGAGAAAATAGCGTATCATAATGTTGAGGGAACAAAGGGACAATCTATCAATATCTGGAAAGAAAAAAAGTAGGTCCTATATAAAATTTAGAAATCAGAACAGTTTTTACTTCAAGTGATAGAGGGAAGCAACTGAGCTAAAGCTTCAAAATGCTGACAAAAAATTATTTACAATCTAGAATTCTATATCCAAATTATCAGACAAGTATGAAGATAAAATGAATACATTTTCAGGCATGCAAGATCTTGAAATTTTCATCCTTTATTGCCCTTTTTATAAGGAACCCCAATGGGAAATGATCTCCACCAAAATAAAGAAATAGAAGATATGGGATAGAGGAAAGAGGGTGTTAAGTGAGAGATAATAGGAATCCTCACAATGAAGGTGAAGGAATATGACAGCTCTGTACCAAGTGCAGAAGGAAACAGGTTCAGATTGGGATGTAATACATGCTCTGGAAAAGTAAATTGATGATAAAGCCCTTTGCATCTGAATATCCTTGAGAAGGCAGTTCAAAACTGGTGGGTAGAGTTCAGAGGTGAATTAAGGATCATTATTTTAAAACTAAACAAACAAGTTATTGTTTTCCATGGAAAACAAAATATAGGATAGGAAAATATTTCATGGTAAACTGCATGACTTAGATCTGTTTAAAATTTGTGTTCACAAAAACTAAGAACTGAAATGTTTACCTAACTGAATTTATAATGTAACTATTGGGACAAAAAGGTATGGAAGGGTACTATTTGTCATGGCAAAAAAGGAAAAGAAGAAAAAGCAATCCTCTTCTTCTATTGCTGGAAATTGATAGATGCCTAAAATTGAAAGAACTTGAAATTGTAATGCAACCAAAGCAATTTGTAGCTATGGAGGCAATCACCAAAAGAATAAACTTAAAAAAGGTTGAAGTGCTTACCTCTGGGGGGAAAAAAGAGGCGGGGGAGGGAAGGAGGGAGGGAGGGAAGGAGAGAGGTATGCAGGACACTTCTAGTTTTTGTTAGAATTTCAATAAGGAGGACTTTTACAATGTGCATATGCATAACTGATTTTATTTTATTTTTATTTTTTTTGCGTAACTGATTTTAAAAAACTCTGAAGAAGAGAAAAACATGATTTCTCACAGAAAAAAATCATTTACAAAGAAAAGATGCTACAGAGAGTAAAAGACGTTCCAAAGTTTTAAAAAATGAAGAAAACTTGGTGTATCAAATAATAAAGATTAATTAAGAGAAAAAAATTGTATATGAAATATTAGCAACAAGGTTAACTGACATCCAGACAACTATCCCTTTCCTAAGCAACACGACACAACCAAAAAACCCCAGTCTACACATCTAATGTGTCAAGGTTTGAAGACTGTCACATCAGCTGAGGATTTCTGTAAAGAGTACTCCACTCAAATGCTCTCTTTAAAAATCAAAATTATCTCTTATCTCTCATGCTATTACCTATCTTATAGTAATGATCCTATTCATCTAAGACTTTGGTTCTGGATCTTCTGCAATTCTCTAATTCCAATCTTCCACTTGGAGGTTTAGTATCTCTCTCCAGTATTTTAACTTCAATTGATGTTCCTTAACCAGTGACCTTTAATTCATTCTACTTCGGCAGCTCACATAAACATGGCCCCAGAGGAAAATGTGACCTGACTTCCAGCTACCTGGTTACCTTTCTATCTTCTTAAATCACTACTGAAAAGACAAAGGAAAATTACAAGGAAGGATAAATGTCCAAGGACAAAAAGAGGAGAGGAGTAAACAATGAATAAAATACTTCAATCTTGTTTAGAAAACAAACAAACAAAAGGAATGTTACATCCTAAGTGTTTCCAGAGGGGTATGTTAGTAAGAAGTCAATCTGTTCACCCTCTAGAACCTTCAAAAGTCCCAAATGTGAAAGTATAAGAAACCACGCAAGGGTTTCTTAAAACAAGGGTTTTTTTAAAAATTGCTACATTTCTCTATACAGAAATAGTGAGACTCCAAGATCCCTTCCAGATCTTGTAAAAAATAGACTGTTAATTACAACCTTAATGAATTACTAAAATAAATGAACATAGAGAAAATGACACAAATGAAGAAATAAGGCGGAAATTTAGGAAAAGCTCAATTTTATTTATTTATTTATTTATTTTATTTATTTATTTTTTTTTATGATAGTCACAGAGAGAGAAAGAGAGAGAGGCAGAGACATAGGCAAATGGAGAAGCAGGCTCCATGCAGCGGGAGCCCGATATGGGATTCGATCCCGGGTCTCCAGGATCGCGCCCTGGGCCAAAGGCAGGCGCCAAACCGCTGCGCCACCCAGGGATCCCGAAAAGCTCAATTTTAAAAGAAAAAATAATACTGCCTCGAAAACAAAAAATATTAACAGGTATGATATTATATACCTGTTATACACACAAATACTGTAAAACTAATGATTAAGCTAATAGCTGTAACATAACACACAGACAAGCTGAGAGAAGTGGGCCTAAGAAAAATATCAACTAAAAACAAGTTAGTAGATAAATTACCTACATTGATAGGTCAAGAAATAGGACAAATATTTGGAAATGTGGAGGTAATTACCAAGAGTGCTAAGTAAGAGCTAATGAATGCTCTGCAGAACACAAAAGGAGTGGGAAAGTAGGGGCGGGGGTTGAGGAGCTACTGTTTTGTTTTTAGCCTATTAGTGTTATCTGACTTTTAAAACTATGTGCCTATATCCTTTTTATTAATTTCTATTTTAAAAACTGCAAAGAATGTGCTGTCTAAAATCTTAAAACGCCCATATACTTGTTTGACCACAATGCCTTATTTTTCAGGTGCTCACTCCTTTGCTCCCAATTTACAACTATATGCAATTCATTACCACCTCCAATCCCTGCCCATATTCCTCACTATCCCCTAAGTAGATCATGCCTTTCAGATTCTGATTCTTCTCTATGCTCCAACACTAACCTCTGCCTTGTTAAAATGCTTTGCTCCTTTCCCACAACTGTCTGAGAGGAAACACAGAGGACTGAATGTTCTGGGTTTAACTTCTATAGTGTCCACACTATTAATACAGTCACCCTCTCAATTCTCCTCAGTACTGCTAATAGAAGTTACTGTTTTCTCCCAGCCCTCAAGTTTATATTCAACTCATTCTCCCAACACAGCAACTTAATTCTCCTTCATGAAAAATAAAATTATGCACTATGACAACAAACTCCCGAAATAACCTGCTTGCTCCTCTACCCTTCCCCAACTCCACATCTTCCTGTACCCATACTTAACTCTTTACCTCTACCACTGGAGTAACACCTCTTAAAGACAAAACTTCTGCCTTATTCTTGCAATTGACTTCTTAACAGTTCTGAGTAGCCATGCTGCTTTTCTTTCAGAGTCACCTCCCAGGATGTCCACACTGTCAATTCTCAAATGCAACAAACTGCCAATAATCTGGATGCTAAAAACCCATGAGTACTTCTAAGTTTTCCCTATTACCTCAATGTGGCAACTCCCACAATTTAACCTCCCTCCTTAAACATTCACTTCTCTCAATGTGAGCACGATCCCTTGGCTTGGCTTCTCCCCTTCTGTATCCTTCAATCATCTTTGTGGGTTCCTCCTCCTCTATCCACAGTGTTGGTGTTGAAAAGGACCCAATTCTTCCTCTTCTCATCCCACATCTTCTCCCTGGCCAATCTCTTCCTTTGGCCTATATATGGTGATGACTTCACATCTACGCTCACTCCAGTACACACAATCCAATACAAAACCCTTAGAAGCTAAGTGTTCATTTTTGAACTTTTTAATTTTTATTTATTTCTTTTTTTTAAGGTTGGGGGCAAGAAGAAGAGAGAGAATCTTAAACAAGTTCCAAACACAGTGTGGAGACCAATACAGTGCTCGATCTTACCACTCTGAGATCATAACCTGAGCCAAACTCAAGAGGTGGGATGCTTAACTGACTGAGCCACCCAGGTGCTCCTATTTTTGAACTTTTTAAAAGATGCATAATAAACTCATCTATTTCTATCTCCCTCATTCTTTTTTAATTTTTTTTTTTTTTTTTTTTTATTTATGATAGTCACAGAGAGAGAGAGAGAGGCAGAGACACAGGCAGAGGGAGAAGCAGGCTCCATGCACCGGGAGCCCGACGTGGGACTCGATCCCGGGTCTCCAGGATCGCGCCCTGGGCCAAAGGCAGGCGCCAAACCGCTGCGCCACCCAGGGATCCCTCCCTCATTCTTCCCCTTCAGAATTCCTAATTTCAGTGGACAGCACAACATCCAGTTGTTCAAGTTACACATATGGGAATCATCACAGATGCTTCATATTCTTTATCTCTCACATCTAACTAATCAGGAAGTCATGTTGATTCCATTGCTTTTCTCTTACCTCTTTCTCATTCTAATTGACCTGCTGACATTACTTATCCTTCATCTGGAAACTGCAATAAACTCACTTGTTTATTTTTTTTAAAGATTTTATTTATTTATTCATGAAAGACAGAGAGAGAGAGAGAGAGAGAGAGAGGCAGAGACACAGGCAGAGAGAGAAGCAGGCTCCACACAGGGAGCATAACGTGGGACTCAATCCCGAGACTCCAGGATCACGCCCTGGGCCGAAGGCAGGCGCTAAACCACTGAGACACCCAGGGATCCCCAACTCACCGGTTTCCAACATAATTCACACCTGTTTCAAACCATCCAAGCCAGTAAAGTGAGAGTGACCTTTTTAATACTGTACATAATTGTCATTTACACTCAAGATTTCTGCACAACTACAGAATCCAGTAAACTCCTTTCTCTAGCATAGTAGTCCCTCATGAACACCTATCTGACCCATTTCCCATCACTCCCTTCCTTTACAATTTTATTACTTAGCTCTCTCCTATTCCAGATTTCTACCCAGCCTATCTGCTCTGCCATAAAGATACTCCCCTAACATACCTGACAAATACCTATTCACCCTTACCCTTGAAGTCTCTGGTCAACTGTCACCTCCTCTAAGAAATATTCCTAGTTCTCCCAAGCAGATTTAGATGCTCTTTGTTCCTATGCCCTTTGCAAACCCATGCATTTATTAAAGCAAATATACTTGTTTAGAAACTCATCTCCCTTATTCTCTGAGCTAAGAGCAATATAAAATCGTTTTTCATCTTTAAATATTCCACGCTTAAACTGAGACCATGAAAATTGTATTCACTTACTATTTGCTAAATGATTAAATAATATTGTAAAATAACTATTTTTAATGCCAAAGAATCACAATAGGCATTTAGTAATTCAATTAATAAATTTCTTTTTTTTTTTAATTTTTTTTTTATTTATTTATGATAGTCACACAGAGAGCGAGAGAGAGAGAGAGGCAGAGACACAGGCAGAGGGAGAAGCAGGCTCCATGTACTGGGAGCCCGACATGGGATTCGATCCCAGGTCTCCAGGATCGCGCCCTGGGCCAAAGGCAGGCACCAAACCGCTGCGCCACCCAGGGATCCCCAATTAATAAATTTCTTATACTAAGTTACTGGAAGAATTTTTCATTATTAAAAGTACATATTTGTTATATAATAAAACCTGTATGTTACTAACATTTCAAAGAGACAGAAAACTATTTTACCAGTAAATATTTTGTTATGATAGTCAACTAATGGTTCTTGGTTCAATGGTCATTTTATATGGGGGCACTGGTAGTTCTAAAACTTTTCCCAAAATATTTTATTTTAATGGTCATAAGTTTTAAAGGTTCTCCTCTTTTCATGACCCCACATAAGCCACAAATATTAAAAATACAAGTTTTATTTTTCTAAATGTATTAAAAACAGTAACTTGTTTAGCCTATTTCAACATAGGCAAATTTTCCTCTTAAAAATGATAACTCACTACAGCATTTTAGTATACAAAAGAAAGGTCCTAAGATTAACTCTTTACTAAATTTCTTCTAGATGACTGATAATTTCTGAATATTTCAAAAGAATTCCATCTTTAAAAAAAAAAAAATTTACCTCTGGATGAAAAAAGATTTCGGGTCCCAAGAATCTCTCATAACCAACATCAATAGAAAATTCTTTCTTTGAGATAGCATTGATTCCAGTATATTGCTTAATCCACTTTGATCCATCTGTGTCATATTTGTTAAATTCTTTTACTAAATCTGGGCAGACATAACTATAGCGCTCCTAGGAAAACAAAGAAATGAGTTATTATTTCCTCATTTTATGAAGAGTAAAAAAGAATGATACATTTTCTTTCAAAAGAATCAAAAGAACAAATATCTTTGTAAAGAAATTAAGTTCAAGAAAATTTTTTGTTAGGATATTAGTATATGGTTAGTACAACTCAACAAAACTCATCTCCTACACATAATTCCTGGCTTCATATATAAATTAAGACTTGACCAACTAAAGAGACAATCTATATCTCAAGATTATTTCATGAAAACATTCATTAACGTCATTCAGCATTTTATACTGTTTAAGTAATGGAGTTTGCATTCTAGAGAGGAGAAAATATAAAATACACACAGGATTGGAGAATAAATAATAGTCAATATAACCTACAAATTAATATAGACCTTTATTCCTTAATACTTTTCTAGAACAAAACTGAATATGGTCTAAGTAAACTAGAAAAAAAAAAAGACTGAAAATAAAAACTTGTTCTTTACTGTATCACCTACAATGCTAAATTGTTGCATATCTGGTTATAAGTCCTATATAAAAGTTTTCATCAAAAATTCAATTCAAAAATGTCACGGGTTATAACATTCTATTTGCAACTTATGAACTCCTGAATCCAAGTCTCATTTTTTCTTAAAAGAAAAACACACATTTCACAGATTTTTGTACATCAAGAAAATCCAATCCAAATAGATGCAAATATTACTTATAATCAAAAGACATAAAAGAAAAAAATGTGGAAAACAAAGGACAATTTGATTATGTTATTGTAGGTTCTTTTTCTCCAAACCTTGGAAGTAGGAATTACATGGAAATAATTCTTAAAAGACATTCAGCCTGAGTATCAGTATTCTCTAAAACAGATTTGAAACCTTGGTGCTTTTGTTTTTTAAACTCCACAGGCTTCCCAAAGATGCTGAAACAGTACCGTTCATGTTAATTTTTTACAGATTTAATTTTGATGCCACCCCTTGGGTGGGTTTTGGCAGCCATTTTGTAATCCCTTTACTATTAGGAAGTTGTGAGTTCCTTTTCATTCCTAATCTTGAAGAGGGAAAGAAACTCTATAATCAGGCAAAGATAGACAAATAAATAAAGTTATTTTTGCTGGGGCAGTTTTGCTTTCACATACTGAAAACATATGAAAAACCCATTGAAATTTTTTTAGGTATGTTGGTAAATGATAAATTTAAAAAGTAATGCTAAGTATTTTGACAGCTTACATGAAGCGCTGATCTAACAGAGACTTTTATAAAAACAAATTATTCAATTATCTTAAATAGCTTTCACATTTTTCTTCTATTTACCATATCACCTGAGCCAAACACAGCACTTCTATTCTACAGTGAAATGAAACAATTATATATATTAAGAAATTTTAACAGATTTTTAAGATTTTATTTATTTATTCATGAGAGACACAGAGAGAGAGAGAGGCAGAGGCACAGGAGGAGGGAGAATCAGGCTCCAGGCAGGGAGCCCAACATGGGATTCAATCCTGGGTCTCCAGGATCATACCGTGGGCTGAAGGCGGCGCTGAACCGCTGAGCCACCCAGGCTGCCCAATGGTTACAGATTTAAAAACGTTAGGATTACTATAAAGAATCCAATGAAGAAATCGAGATACAAGGACTCTGAAGTGAACTAATTATTTGCACTATAGGGAAAAAAAAAATCACAAAAATGTAAATTAAAGTCAGTTGGGAGAAAGGTGGGGGGGGGGGGGGGGGGGGCCCCCACCCCCCACACAAGGGGGGGGTTTGGGGGTAAACAAAAAATGGGGGGGGTGGGGGGGGGGGGGGGGGAAAATAAATAAAAAAAAAAAAATAAAATAAAAAAAAAAAAATTTGGGGGGGGGGGGGGGTGGGGGGGGGGGGGGGGGGTGTGGGGTTGTTGTGTGGTGGGGGGGGGTGGGGGGGGGGGGGGGGGGGGGGGGGGGGGGGGGGGGGGGGGGGGGGGGGGGGGTTTTGGTTGGGGGGGGGGGGGGGGGGGGGGTGGGGGGGTGGGGGGGGTGGGGGTTGTGTTTGGTTTTTGGGGGGGGGGGGGGGGGGGGGGGTGGGGGGGGGGGGGGGGGGGGGGTTGGGTTTGTGGGTTGGGGTGGTTTGTTGGGGGGGGGGGGGGGGGGGGGGGGGTTGGGTGGGTTGGTGTTGGGGGGGGGGGGGGGGTGGGGGGTGTGGTGGGGTTGGGGGGGGGGTGTGGTGTTGGTGGGTTGGTGTTGGGTTGGGGTTGTGGGTGTTGGGGGGGGGGGGGATGTTGTTTGTGGTTGTAGTAATTTATTATAATTATGTTGTGGGGGTTTTTTTTTGAGTTGGGTAGAGTTGTGGATTTTGTTAAGTTGTTAGTGGTTGGGAGATGGTGGGGTGGGAATTGTGGAGGGGAAAGGGTGAGGAGTGGGGGGGGGGGGAGATTGGGGTAGGTGGGTGTTGGTTGTTTATTAGGTATTTTTTTTATTTTAAATTATTCTTTTACTGGTAAGAGTTTCTAAGTAAGACTGAAATGACTGAACATGAAAATAATGAGTTTCAGAAGTTTTAAATGTTTTGACAGCAGACCAGATAGGAAATTATTTTAAAATCTTTTATTACTTCAAGTAAACAATTTAGGTAGCATTGGAGGAAATTTGACCATTAATCCACCAACTCATTTTTCCTAATGAAGTAGGCAGCAATTTCACAAGACTGAAGCATTCTATGCAGTACCATAATGTCAAATAATTAAATTCTATACAATGAATTCATAAAAGTACTGACAGGAGTCAGAAGTACAAAATATAATGTAACAAAATTAAATTTCATTAACGAAGAACATTAAGAATGTCCTCATCCATCCATGACAGAGTATTAGGGATTGGCTATATATCCTCTCACCTTAAATTTAAAAACAGGACAAAGTAAATGAAATACAGTTTTCAGACTCTGAACAGGCAGACTAGGGCAGAGTTCCCAATGAGAAGGGAAAACAAATAAGATGAGTGCTATAAACATCCCATCTCATTGCCTAGGAAGAGTTCCCAGACAGTGGTAACAGGAGAGAGAGCCCAAGAAGAGTCAAATAGTCTCATTAAGTTGAGGATACAGAATTTAGATTTCAGGGAAGTCAAAATGGCTGAAAGAGCTGCAGTTGACCCAGAGCTCTGAGATGTACAAAGTAACACCTTAGCTGACTAGTAATCATACATTCATGTTAGGAAACCATCAAGGCCAGAGAAAGAACCTCTGGAAAGGTAGGAACAAAAATAATCCCCAAGCTTACGCAGAGCTGGGAATAGTTTACGTTCTCATTTAGCCAGAGTTTAAAGACCTCAAACACATGGCACTGAGTAAAATCCTCAGAAGAGTATTTCCTCAAGAGTGGATACAAAGTAAAACCAAACAGAAGATTGTTCTGGATTTGCTCAATAACAGTTAAAAGGAGCCGCTGAAAGGATCAAACTGACTTCTAATAACTATGTCCCGGGGGGGGGGGGGGACCCTCAGAAAAGATTTTTAAAAGTCCCCACATCTAGGACATAACAATGTGAACATATAGTACCCAATGAAAAATTATAAGCAAGCAAAGAAACTAGAAAATAACCCTTGACTGGGGGGAAAAATTAAAAGAGAAAGAAACAGAAATATCAAAGATAATAGCATTAGTAGACAAGGACATTAAAACTACTACTATATGTTCCACATGATGAAGAAGATCAATGGAAATGTGAGCCAGAGAGAAAGGAAGATATAAAAAAGACCCAAAGAAAACTTCTCTAGAGAAAAATAAAATATCTGAAATAAAAAATACCGTAAATGTCATTATAGCAGATCAATAAAGAAAAAAGTGAACTTGAAGACAAAGAACTATTCAAAATGAAACAGAAAAAGAAAAGATCAGGAAAAAAATGAACAGAGCATTAGTAAAACTGTAAGACAACTTCATGCAGCTTAAGAGACATGTAACTGGAGTACCTAAGGATAAGGAGGAAAAGAAGGGGGAAAAAAATGTGAAGAAATAATACAGGAAAAACTTTTCAGGTATGATAAAAACTACAAAGCTATAAATTCAAGAAGCTCAACAAATCCAAGGAGAAGAAATGGAAGGGGGAAGGAAAGAACACATTTAGGTACATCACAATCTTGAAAACAGCTAGACAAGAAATAGCACAAAGAAACAAGCATAGCACTGGCAACAGACTTATTTTCAGAAACAATGTAAGCCAAAAGACAGTAGAAGTCCATCTTTAAAATACTAATAGGAAAAAACTATCAACATATAAAATTCTACACCAAGTAAAAATACCTTTCAAAAATGTACGTAAAATACCCTTTCAAAGAATGTACATAAGGTCCAAGAGTTCACAATCAGTAGACCAGTACACTAATATATGCTAAAGGACAGGGGCACCTGGGTGGCTCAGGATTTCAGCTCAGGTCATGGTCTCAGGGTTGCAGGATTGGTCCCATACAGATGGCTCCAGGCTCAGTGGGAGTCTGCTTGGCCATCTCCCTCCCTCCCCCTCAACCCCCACATGCTCTCTAAAATAAATAAATTAATTAATTAATTGAATCCACCACTCCCTCCCCCCCCCTTTTAAGGCAGTGCTCAAGGCCATCATTCTGGCAGAAAGAAAATGATGCTAGATGGAAATCTGGACCTTCCAAAGGAAATAAGCACTGGAAATGTTAAGTGCATATATACAAAAAAAATTATCTTTTTCAAAATCTCTTTAAATGATGACGATTTGGTCTCAGTTGACAAGTCCTACCTCTCCCAAAATTCTTATGAAGTGCTATCCCCCAATACTTCACAATGTGATTATATTTGGAGGCAGAAACTTTAAAGAGGCAAGTTAAAATGAGATGATTAGAGTGGGTCCTAATCTGATATGACTTATGTTCTTAAAAGAAAAGATTGGGACACAGACACACAAGACGACGATGTGCAGACAAATGGAGAAAATTAGACCATCTAGATAAGAGACACACAGTGAAGCCTCAGGAAAAAAAAAAAAATCAACCCTGCCAACACCTTCATCTCAGATTTTATTGCCTCCATCTGTGAAAAAATTAATTTTCTATTGTTTGAGCCACTCAGTCTGTAGTATTTTGTTATACCAGCCCTAAGAGAACTAAAACCACTTAAAATGAAACAAATTAATAACATACTATAAAGTTTATAACACGTAGAAGTAAAATAGTGACAACTACAGTGCAGAAGTACGTTGTTGTACACTTCCTATTCATAAAATAGAACATTATTTGTGGTTAGATAAGTTAGAGATGTTTATTATATATAGACCCTAAAGCAACCACCAAAAAATAAGCAAATGACAGTAACAAAGAAGTAGAACATAGCTAATAAGTCTACTAAAATAAAGTAGAATTATAAAAAAAAAATACTCCATTAATTTAAAAGAAAGCAAGAAAAGAAGGAAAAGAAAAAAAAACAAAACATAGGAATATCCAATTCACCAATTTGTTATCTGATAGGATTGTGTGGTAATTTTAAAATATTCTTACCACAGGAATGACATGAGTGACACCATCTCCACTGTCTATTACTGTACCGGTCAATGTCCGTTCTCCTACTTGTCTTGAGGTCCAAGATGCAGCTAAGGCAAGAACAGCCTTAGACAAAAAGAAATATGACAAGCAAGAAAATAAAAACAAGCATAAAAAGTTAATAGAAAAAAATTTCAATGGAGTATTTAAATTTTAAATGTACAGCTGACTCTTCAACATCAACAGGGTTAGGGGCACTGATCCCTCCAACACAAGCAATTAAAAATCCAAGTATAACTTCTAACTCCCCAAAACTGTAGTGTACTGTTGACCAGAAGCCATACCAATAAACAGTCAAATGACACAGATTTTTTTTGTTTAGGTTGTATCGTATATTGTATTCTTACAATAAAATAAGTTAGAGAAAAAATGATGTTAAGAAAATGGTAAGGAAGATAAACACTTACAGTACTGTATTTATTTTCAAAAATCCACATATAAGAGGACCTAAGCAGTTCAAACCTGTGTTGTTCAAGGGTCAACTACAGTAATCTTTGGCAAGAGAATACACAATTAATTTATATTATGCAATAAAATTATTCACATCGTTTTAAGACAAACTTACAGGCTTGTATTTACTTTTAGGGGCATATTTGTATATTTTCCATGTTTTTATGAGGGCAAGAATGGGGAAGACTAATATGAAGTATGACAATACTAAGAATGCCAGGACTCTATGCTTATATGGGCTAGGCTGTATACAAACCACAAAATAAAGTGTAAGTAAGGTAAAGAAATACAAACACCCAATCACCAGTTCCTCTATAGACAGACAGCTATAAACAAGTATCTCTATCATGAGATTAGCTCCAAATTTTCTCAATGCGACATGCATTCAAGAATATATAACAAGTTATTTAACCACCAAAAAAGCCATTATAATTTAACCACCAAAAAAGCCATTATACACTTCTAAATATTACTATTTAGTTGGGAAACAAAGTTGGTGAAATTATATTTTTCTATGAAAAATATTGGCATGGGCAATAAAGTATAATTCTTTTAAATTTACAACTTAACACAGCTAGCCCATTTTTTAAAAACTGAATTTCATACAATCCAAGCATCAAACAAGATACATAGCCAATAATTAAAAACAGAGCTAAACTGGCTTTATTTTTACCTACTTGCAATATAATAGCTGAAAGGGACCTAGAAAGTTATCTAGGCCATCCTCCTTTTTTTTTAACACAGAATCACACACCATAATCATTGTTACCTAAGAGAACTATACAATAGTTTACAAACATATTAAGCATTTGTGAGATGCTAGGCATCACATTCCCTACAGGTTGAAAAAATAAGAGCTGAGCTGTGATCCTGGGAGGTGGGAGAGAAGCCAGTCCATGAAGATACATTTACAAAGTAAATGTTCGAAAAACAGTACAGGGGATTATGATATACAGAATACAGAGAGGCACAAAGGAGAAGGTGGTCAAATATACCTAGTAGTAAGTCAACCAAAACAAACTATGAAATAAGGACACAATGAATGTTTCAAGGATAAACGATTATGTATATAAAATTTTTGACCTAGAAGAAACACTCGATAAATATTACTTTCCTTATTTCTGTCCCATGAGAAGCCTTGAATTATCTAAAGATCATTAATTTACTTCCTTCAACATTTCTTTTTTGCTAACTCTATTTCCTATGATTTCTAAATTATTGATTCAAGAGAGAGCTATGATATGCCTCAAGGTTATAAAAAATATATGTATTTTTAAGAGTGAATTAAACCAGATAAAAATTCAAGAGTCAAGCTTATCTTGACTTATGAACTTGCTTACCTGCACAGCAATGTACAAGCCTGGAACATTGAAGGACTCAAACATTATTTCAGCAGTATATTCCCTGTTTTCTGGAGTATTCAGTGGAGGTTCAGTCTATTAAATTGAATATAGACAAGACCAGATTATTTTGACAATTTTATAGGCAATTTTTAAATAAGATAATTTATGTCAAAAATTTTATTTAAAAATCTTAAACTTAGAAGTACAAAGATAGACATATAGACCAAAGAGAAACTATATAAAGAATTCAAACAGATGTATACATATATGGAAACAATATAGTTATTCACACAAAAAAAGAAATGGAATCCCTATGTTACCCCATTAAACACTGATAAAAAGAATAAAAGACCTAGTCAAATCATCTTATAAAAGGGTAATGACAGATCCCCAGGGAGAAATACCAATGGTGTTTGCTAGTGGCAGAGTTCTCATCTATGAAAGGTTTTTAGCAGGATGTACCTAGTCTATCTACAACTAAAGTAAATAAGCTAAGATTCTACAAATTTATGCCATGGCTTTTGGGAAAAATGTTATTTAAGTTATATAACTGTTAAGAGTATTAAAATGGAGATATTTACACAGTTCTCTTCAGTTCACATACATCATTTAGAAACCTGCAGATTAAGTCTGGGCCAGAATACATTCTAATGAGGCAAGAGAGGACTGAGCTGAAACAGTACTTACAATCCCACACTTCATGTTTCACCTATGCCTCATGATTAAACCATTTAAATTATTAAACCATGAAACAGAGCAAAACTTCTGATTCTTATGAATCAGATTTGACAATCTTTTTTGTTATCTCAAATATTTAAACTGAAAGGCAAACCTTTTAAACTTTAGAAAATATAAAAGAATAATGTTTTTGACCTTGAGGTAAGAATGATTCCTTAAATTTTAAGGGCACAAATTACAGAAAGAAACATGGATAACACTTGAATTCATTGCCAGTTAAAACATTTTTTGTTAATTTAAAAAATACTATAAAGTTTTTTTTTTTAATTTTTTTTTTTATTTACTTATGATAGTCAGAGAGAGAGAGAGAGAGGCAGAGACACAGGCAGAGGGAGAAGCAGGCTCCATGCACCGGGAGCCCGATGTGGGATTCGATCCCGGGTCTCCAGGATCGCGCCCCGGGCCAAAGACAGGCACCAAACCGCTGCGCCACCCAGGGATCCCCAAAAAATACTATAAAGTTTTAAAGACAATGGTCAACTTAGAGTAGACTCTGTATGTACGTAAAACCTTTTTTTTTTTTAAAGATTTTATTTATTCATTCATGAGAGACACAGAGAGAGAGGGGCAGAGGGAAAAGCAGGCTACACACAGGGAGCCTGATGTGGGACTCGATCCCGGGACCGTGGGATCATGCCCTGAGCCAAAAGCAGATGCTCAACCGCTGAGCCACCTAGGCATCTCCATAAAACCTTTTAATAGCTAAACTACCTGATGTGTTTAAACTTATTTGAAAGAGTTTTGGAACTATGTTCAAAGCTTTGGAGATAGGGATCCCTGGGTGGCGCAGCGGTTTGGCGCCTGCCTTTGGCCCAGGGCGCGATCCTGGAGACCCGGGATCGAATCCCACGTCAGGCTCCCGGTGCATGGAGCCTGCTTCTCCCTCTGCCTGTGTCTCGCCTGCCTCTCTCTCTCTCTCTCACTGTGTGCCTATCATAAATAAATTAAAAAAAAATTAAAAATAAAAAAAATTAAAAAAAAAAGCTTTGGAGATAACTCAGTGATAGGTACATATAAGATAAAGCAAACTGAAAAAGCCAAGCCAGTTAAATTATAAACTCCAAGAAAAACAAAAGCTCTATATAAAATAAAATACAATCAGAAACCCTCCCAATTAAAAAAAAAAAGAAACCCTCCCAATGAAAATATACAAAAAGCTAATAAGCACATGAAAAAGTGCTCAACATCATTAGTCATCAGGAAAATGCAAATTAAAACCAAAATGAAAAATCTTACACACCCACCAGAATGGCTAAAATTAAAAAGACTGACACACCAATGTTGGATAGAACATAGAGCAACCAGATTGCTAACACATTGTTGGTGGGTGTGCAAAAAGGTACAACCCCTTGGAAAAAGTTCTGAATGTTACCTATAAAACCAACCACACACCTATCCTATAATAGAATAATTTGCTATCTAGGTACTTATACAAGACAAATGAAAGTATGTCCACAAAAAGATTTAAGAATGTTTGTAGTAACCAAAATATTCTTAATAGTCAAAAACTGGAAACAGTCCAGGTAATCACCAACAAGAAAATGGATAGTGAGGCATATTCATACCATAGAATCTGACCCAGCAACAAATTACTGGTATATGAAACAATGTGGATGAGTCTCAAAGATTACGCTGAATGAAGTCTTACCAAAGAGCACATCTTGTATAATTTCATTTATATAAACTTCAAATATAAGCAAAACCAATCTACGCTGGAAAAAATCAGAACAGTGGTTCCCTCTAGCACATAGGGGCAGGAATTAATCAGGAAAGGACATCAGAAAACTTTCTAGGCTGATAGTAATGTTCTCTATCTTTTTTTTTTAGATTACTTTTGTTTATTTTTTTAATTTATTTTTTATTGGTGTTAATGTTCTCTATCTTAAAAAAAAATGTTCTCTATCTTGACAAGAGTTTTGTTTACACAAATGTATGCATCTGTTAAAATCAGGAGATGGCAAACAACATCATGCATCCTGTAAGACAAATCCATCTCATCACTTGTTTTTGTAGATACAATTTTATTGGAACACACTGAAATACTGTCTAAGGCAGCTTTCCTGTTACAATAGCAGAGCTCAGTAGCTGCAACAGACACCATATGGCATTCAAAGCCAAAAATATTTGCTATCTGGTCCTTCAGAGAAAGTTTGCCAATGCCTGCTCAATACTCATAGAATGCTAGAGTTAAGATTTGTACATTCTATAGCATGTGAATTTGTGAACTTTATATACATAAAAGAACTATAAATAATGAACTCTAGTTGGTGATATGCATGCTAGTGTACTTAGGGGTGAAATTACCCCATCTACAACTCATTCTGAAGTAATTAAAAATATAAAATAGAGTGATGGATGGATAACCTGCTAGACATCATAAAGTAATTATAATAAAATTAATACTTGCATCTAGGTTATGTATATGTGGGTATCTACCATAAAGTTCGTTCAACTTTATGTTTATGGTCTATAAACAATATTCACGAATTACAGTAAAATAAAATCAATGGAATATTGATTCCATGTAACTATACTATAGGGAGGGGGGAAGATAGGGATTCTATGTTGAGAAGGAGGATAAAAGGAACAAAATATCCTCACCTTTCCTACTAGAAAGCATTAGTGTCTAATATTTAAAAAAATAAGAAATAGAAAACATGTTTAAATTTATGAGATAATGATCATAAAAAGCTCTTTAAAAATTTAAAGTGCTTGTCTCTAGAGACTATGAATCAAAGGCTGGGAAAGGTGAGAAAGGAGAGTGCTATTTTTTTTGTTTTAAATCTTACAGCATTGGATTTTTGTAAACTATATATTGTATTTCTGTTGCCAAGAATTACCAATAAAATAATAATCAGATGAGTTATTTAAAAAAGCAAAGAGCCATATTCCCAAATATTTTTTGAACCTTACTGTTCCTATCATAAAGATTACATATTAATTATGAAAAGAACTTTCTAATAAGTGCCTAAACCTTGGTGCTTCAATGTATCGTAACTATTGGAACCCAGAAGTGGATAATCTTAAAGACAATACAGCATTATAATGAAGTCTTTTAGACAGAACAATTTAATAAACAACAAAGTATGCCCTAGTGAGTATAAATGTGATGAAAACATTCTCATTATGTTTTTTTCAAAAATGTCCTTGGTGAAATTATAATTTGTACTTACCAAAAGAAAATAATGATCTTCTGGTTCTGCCCTTAAATATTTAAAGATCACTTGTTCCATAAACCTTTCCATCAAGTCCCAATCTTCAACTATACCATGGCGAATTGGCCACTATCAAAACAAAACACAAATGAGATCTTATTAATATCAAAAGTAAATAAAACTACCAAAAAAGGAGAATATTAAACCAGGACAGCATTTTTCATGTGTGATTTAATGATGTAGATTATCCTTAGGAGACGCATACTTTACTATTTAGAGATCAATGAAATTATTCCAACAACATTTTCAGATGATTCAATTAAAATACATAATGTAAATGTTAAGAGAATCATCAAAGCAATCCTGTGATAGACAATCAAGAAGGATGAAGATTATCATATGCAACTGCATTTAACAAAGAGTTTAATCTGTATTAAAATAATCTGACTAAATAAAACGTTGCTGGTGGGGGGGATTGAAGATTTTATTTATTTGATAAGAGAGGGGCAGAGAGGGACCTCACAGGGGTGAGCAGGGGGAGAGGGAGAAAAGAATCTCAAGCCAACTGAACCCAACCTCAGGACCCTGAGATCATGAACTGAGCAAAAATCAAAAGCAGATGCTTAACCCACTGAGCCATCCAGGTGCCCCAAGAAGTTTGGTTTTAAAAGAAAGAGGAAAACAACAGCTAAGAGACTGAGGAAAAGATTAGGAATAAAGATTGAAAGAAGCTTTATTGTTCTGGTTTGCAGCATTTGGAAGACTTGAAAATGTGTTTAAAAGAACAGATTCACTGCAGAAAAACTCTGGCCTCTTAGCTTACTGACTTCATCATCTTTAAAGATGTCTTTTTCATTCTGGCCGCAGTTTATATCTTAGTATCACTATCACATCTCTAAATTCCTGAAATCCAAATATACCCCTCTTGGATCACAACCTCCTCTTCTAGCATATTCTAGCAGCCCACTATACTCTTGATCATAATTAAACTTGCAGTTCACTGGTTCTTGTAAAATTATTCCCTAGCCATCAAACCTGAAAACACAAACACACGCGCACACAGTTTAGATTTTATGCTCCATCACTTCATCTATTCATATTTCCTTTTCTCATTCCACCTATCAAAACCCAACCTAGCATGACCCTATGTCAAATTTGCCTATATCCAGAATGTGATTACACTGAAGTCACATACATTACATAACGAGGTGGCTAAAACTAAATTGCTATTCTCAAGTGAACCTAACTTTGCCTGACAACCGTTTCCCTTACTCTGTTCATCTTCACTCTTTACAATGATAATTTTAAATGTTCTCCCTATTACTTGTATTTCACTTCCTATCCCGACAACCTGGGCAGCAGAGATTATGTCACCTGTATTTCACAGAAAAAGCAGAGGCCAACAGTCAGGAATCTAACATCCCTTCACCAAATCTATAAAACTGATTCCATACTTAACGGTTTCACTTTTTTATAATGTAAGAGACCCTCCATATATCAATTAGATCTTTTATGCTCTGGATCCCATCCCTCTAGCTTTCTTAGGACCTGGATTGGACTCCACCTTTATCTTGCTACTTAAATCTAATGGCTCTTTCACATTAGCATTTAAACATCTCTTCCATCTTAACTGCACAACTTGTCTATTCAACTATCTTTGCTTCCCAATCACAGCCAAAAGCTTCACTGAATATTACTGTCATTTTTTCCTAGCCTAACATTTCCAACCTACCTCTACCCAGCCTCAATGGTTCTCACTCTTCTAAAATTATTATTAAGCTCACAAATGGCATCCTTGTAACTAAAGACAGGAAATAATATATGGGCGCTAGCTTATTTGATAGCTTAGCACCATTCTACAGTTTACATTCCTTCTTGTTTAGCCCAGTCTCTCTAACCACAGCTTCTCAGTCTCCTTTCTAGGTTTTTCCTCTTCTATCCAAACCTAAATGGTATGTTGAACAGGCTCCATCCTGGGCCTCTTTCCAAATACATTTCCCTAAATAATCTCATCCTTTCTAGAGGTTAATTGATACCTTCCAAATATTTGTCTCCAGCTGTCTTGTTTCTGAGCTCCAAAGCCAAATATTGCCTAGCAATGTAAAAGACAACTCTCAGGTATCTCAAACATAACACATTCCAAACTAAACTTATCATAACTTTTCTCCCTAAACCACCCCAGTCAAAAGTGTTTCTTCTCAAATGTTCTCAATCCCAACAAATAAGAGGCAAGATGACTATCAAGGAGCTGGAAACTGTCCTCAAGTAGTATTTACCACCAATATCTTGTTAATCATTCCCTGTTACTCTTTAAATATCCATTTTTTCATTCGTGGCAAAAAGTAAAATTTTTAAAAAAAATTTTAAGCCATAACTCATATACATCTAATCAGTCTTCTAGATTTAATACCATTTTACAGCAAAGAAATAAATATAGAAAGAGGATCACGTTAAAGGACAAAAGAATGCAATCATCAGAATCCAGAAAATGGGACAATTAACAAGACTAATAATTTTTTCCATAAGTAAAAGAAAAAAGAAACACACACACAGGGTAAAGAACCTTTAGAGAGACCTAAGTAAGCAACTTGTCAATCAAATCCAAGGAGTACACTTCAATGAAATCTTGATTCAAACAAATTAACCAATATAAGAAATAATCAGAGAAATGTATTGACTGGATTGCAGATATTAAGAAAGCACACACTGTATTTAACTGTTGTATTTATATTTTTAAGTCTTTAGCTTTTTTTTTTTAAGACTTTATTTATTATTTATTTGACAGTGAGAGAGCACACAAGCAGAGAGGGAATGGCAGAGGGAGAGGGAGAGACAAACCCCTCGCTGAGCTAAAGCCAGACGTGGGGCTCAATCCCAGGACCCTGGGATCATGACCTAAGCCAAAGGCAGACATTCAACCAGCTGAACGTTCAGACACCCAGATGCCCCTAAAGCTCTTTATCTTTAAGAGATAAAGTATTTGTAGATGAAATATATGTTGGATTCACCTTAAAATATTCAGGAAAAGGGGGGCAGTTACAGATAAAAAACAAAGGTTCGCCACAGGTTGATTAACTGCCAAAGCTATGCAGTTGCTATATTACACTCCTTTCTGTACTTTTATATATATGAAGTTGTCCATGATAAAAGTTAAGTGTGTGTGTGTGAGATATACAAACACCTAATTTCTGTTTCTAAGTATCCTCACTGCCATCACTATTATCCAAGTCACTAATATTCTTTGCCTCAGCTATAATATGGTCTCCCTGGAATCATACTGTGTTCCCAAAAAATAAAAACAGCTAACACATATTGCTCATTCATTAGGAACAAAGCACCATTAACAACTGCTTTATATGCATTACTTTATTCAAACCTCCCAACAATCCTGAAATACTAGAAATATCTCCATTTTACAGATAAAGTAAATGAATGAAACTCAGAAAGGTCAAGTTGCTGAATAATATCACAAAGCTAGAAGGTAACACAGTCAGATTTCCAGCCCAAGTACAGAGACTTTGACTTTGATATTTGTGCTTTTAGTCACTAACATTATTCCTCTAGTGAAAACCATTAATGTTGCCCATAGGGCAGAGTTCAAATCCTTTCACATGGCTTAACAGTACTTCCAGCCACCTTGTCCTGCCCTACATACCCAACCTCCTCACTTCTTTCCACCTCATTCTCTACACTTCAAGCACATCAGTTGTTTATTTCCCGTTTCCCT
This sequence comes from Nyctereutes procyonoides, assembly GCF_905146905.1. NCBI lineage: Eukaryota > Metazoa > Chordata > Mammalia > Carnivora > Canidae > Nyctereutes > Nyctereutes procyonoides. Next base: position 3,701,157 of record NW_026575030.1, on the reverse strand, counting down.
CACACTTTGAAGGCTTCTTGAACATTAGAATCTCTGCCTAAAACAACCTTGCCTACAGAATTCACTCAGCTAACTCCTGTCTTATTCAAGCCTCAGCTTAAAAGATATTCCTCAAAGACTCACCTGAATTCACAAACTAAGTTAGCCACTCCTGATATATATTCCCAGAACATCCTACATTTTCCTTTCCCTAATCCCCATAATTCCTGTAATTATTTCTTCGATGTTTTCCTTTCCACCTCATTATACTAGCCTTGAAGTCAGTGAAGCCATTTTTCTTATTTGCCACTGTATTCTCAGCACTTAGTGAGGTTCTACACACAGTAGTTATTCATTAATTTAATAAATTATGAGAAGGGAATAAAAGAGGTACAAAGGAGAAAACATACACATCAGGCAAAGTCAATATCTCAAAATAAGATAATAAAGGTCACAATGGGGTTTGCCTTTTAGAGTGGCTAGGGGTGCTAAGGCTGGGAATAGGCATAAAGAGAGCTTCAGGGTTACAAGATTTGCTCTAGATGCTGAAGTTTTATGATCAAGGTCACAAACATTTTTAAACTACAAAATGGAAGACTTATGTACTTTTACTATATAGCAATTATACCTCAATAAAAAGGGAAAGAGAGGACAGGATCAGGAACAAGAAAAGGGAAAAAAAGAGAGGAAGAGAGGCATTTCCAGGTGACATAAGCTTCAAAAGAGAGAAACTGTATAAGCCTGAATAGAAATGGGAGAGACATGTCTCTAGATGTGGCAATGTGGAGATCAAAGAAAGCCACTCACACTGATGGCTCTGAGATCTAGTGACTAAGGAAAAGTAAATAATGCTCGTTTGAATGGGTGAAAATTTTCCTCTAGAGGAGGAAAAAAACAGAGTTAAAGCAAGGTTGGGAGAAACCACGGAGGGAAAAAAATTTCTATTGTGAAGAGATTAAGGGTATTAGGCCTGTAACTGAGTAAAATTCCAGATGGCAACACCATTGAACAAGCTGATTTTTAAAAGAAAATATATTTATACAAATCATAAAAACATACCTTTGTTGCATATGTAGGTTTTTCTATTGCTTCATCACCAATAAAGAAGTCTAGGTCATCAACACCTTTCATCACCCGCCTTTGAGCTTGATCACCCACTTTTGCGGACTCCTTAATAGCAATACCTTAAAAGTAAGTTATTTATACATATCAAAGTTTGCTTTTTTTAAATGAGATAAATATTTTAACTTAGATTTCTTTCATTAAAAAGTACTATTAAAACATGATCTAACATAAATTGTTAAAGTAAATCACAAAGGTAATTTACGAAACTGATGACAAAACTTGCTTTAACACAGTGAAATCTCAACTTCCATTCAGAGACAAAGGCTTCAAGTGTAAAAAGCCAAAAAAAGAAATACTGCTGTGGTAATGTTTCAATTATATTTTTTAAAACTATGTAAGATCTATTTTGATTTGAGTAAAATTACAATCCACCAAGTCATATATGCTTGATGGACAATCAGAAAGAAAAAACTGAAAACACTAACAAATGAAAATAGGAAAACTGGAAGAAGAATTTTTTTTTTAAAAGCTTTCTTCCTATTTGCACTATTATGGACTGGCAATTTAAAAATAACACTGGCATATGGTTCTGTCAAACTTTAATCACACATACAAAGGCAAATTTCAAATCACTTAGGTAAAACCCACAATCCCCTTAATTAATTTTAGAAACCCAACACAGTTTTTTTTAAGATTGATTATTTATTTATTCATTCATTCATTCATTCATTCATGAGAGAGACACACAGAGGGAGAAGCATGTTCCCTGCAGGGAGCCCAATGTGAGTCTCAATCCCAGGACCCTGAGCCCAATGTGAGTCTCAATCCCAGGACCCTGGGATCACGTCTTAAGCCAAGGCAGACACTCAATCACTGAGCCACCCAGGCATCCCAAACCAGAACAGTTCTTAACCTAAAACTTGCTATATGTTTTTTAGGTTATAAATTTCTGAATGTGTAGAGTGAAGCAGTCATTCATGCAAAATAATTACCTGCATGCACTTAAGTTGATCTAGCATTCAACTGTTACACTTTCACTTAATTATATCCTAAATAAGATAGTTAGAAAATACTGAAGGAATGACATTCTAAATCCAATCTACTCCTTCAAAATGTTAGAAAGCTTTTCTGGTAATTTATTCGTAATGAACATATACACCCAGATGGCTCACTATACCTTTCCTGAAAAATAAAGATGTATGCAAATAACCTTGAACCACATAAACAAGCTTTTCAAATCAAGTATCTGTGCTTATCAGTGGCAATCAACTGTATCTGCTGATTCTAAACACTGGACTTGCAGCATTAAGATTGGTTGAAAAACTCCAAAATCAAAACTCTTCTTTCAGTAGACAAATGTATTTTTTAACATGATGCAACTTCTCCTAAGACAATGATAACTAAAATTGCATATTTTGGCAAAGAGATGAAAATAGAGACTAGATACAAGGGTGATGTGCTCCTAAGCTTCAAAAGATCAAGATTTTATGGGTCTCCAACAAAGACAACACAGCCACTTAAGAACATAAAACATCAGTAATCTCATGAAATACATGTTTAATCACAACATAACACTTTATAATAGATTATAAATCATGAAATAACAAAAGCAGCATTTTATGGGTTGAATTTTCTCCCCCAAAGGTATGATGGAAGCCCTAACCCCAGTACCTCAGAATCTGACCTTATTTGGAAATAGGGTCTTTGAATTAAAATGAGATTATTAGGGTGGGCCCTCATCCATGATGACTGTTGTCCTTATAAAAAAACGAAATCTTGACTCAGCCACATAGAGAAGCCAATGTAAAGACAGAGAAAAGATAGCCACATGACTGGGACGATGCATACACAAGTACAGTAACACCAAGCATTGTCGGCAAACATCAGAAGCTAGGAGAGGAAGGAAGGTTTCTCCTCTAGAGCTGTGAGCAAGATCATGGCTCTGCTGACACCTGATTTTGAATTTCTAGCCACCAGAACTTTAAGTTTCTAATGTTTTAAGTCACCTAGTTTTTGGCTTTTATTATGATGGCCTTAGGAAACTAACATATACATTAGGGTCTAACACTAAACTCAAATGTAACCAAAGTCAACTATAGGTCCACAAGAGTACTTCCATATTAGTCAGCAAAAAAGCCAGTATTTGTCACCAAATTCTTAAAATAAACATCAATATATTCATACATAAATGTGGGAGAAAAGTAAAACAAAACAAAACAGCACACCTGTCCTTCAGAATGGAAAACAAAGCATGCATAAATAAAACATAAGGACAAAAGTATCATCAAACTAAGACCACTATCATCACATGAATGAGCTATTTCATCAGTATCACCTAAAATCTAGTCTATGAATTAGATTTAGGTAGTAGCTTAAATTCTTTTTTCCTCTTCTTTTTAAATTGAAGTATAATGGACATAAAATGTCATATTAGTTTCATATATATAATGTACTCATTCGACAATTCTACACATTATTCAACATTCACCATGGTAAACACCTGATCTGTCACTGTACAATGCTTTCACATGATTACTGACTATATTCCCTATGCTGTACTTTTCATCTCCATGACTTACTTATTTTATAACTGAAAGTTTGTACCACTTGGTAGTAGCCTAAGTTCTACATCAATTCATAATTAAGTATACCAAAAGCGTATCAGAAGTATAAAGTCCAACGGGTTACTGGAGAGTTAAACTTTTTTAAAAATACATACACATGTGTATATGTGTGTGTGTATATAAACAAAAGCTCTCCTTTTAAATACAATTTTGACCGTGTATTTCTACTTCATGTTTAATTTTGTTCTTGCTGTATTGATACAAAATCACTGGCCTACTCATGTCCAACAAGTGTCCATTAGAGACTAAGGATCTGCAGTTTTGGACAAGCTTAATAATTTCTAACTGGTTCTCAACTTCACTGACTTGAAACCTAAGCTGTTCTCACTACTTTGCATGTTTATTTTCCCACTTTCTTATTTTCATTAATTAAGAAGAACACAATACACAAAAATACTCAGTTGCATAACTACTGTGTAAAAATGGTGACACTAAGAATCAGCATCACTGAGCAATGGCTCCAAAAGTTTTTCATCCACTATGTTCAAGCCTTCACACAGCAGGACAAGCAGAAGTTTTGCCATATAACATACAAAAGGTAAACCACTTGAAAGTTGAAAGTACAGAAGTATGTCCATCAAGAACCAGACGCATAATCCATGCTAACAAATGAGAACACTAATAAACCAAGTGTGAGAATATTTTTTAAAAACTACTAACTACTGAAAGTCAATGGTCAGCCTCAAGGGTAGTCAACCACAATAGGACAAAATAAAAACAGTGAAAGTCTAAGTTACAAGACATTAAAAAACAGCTGAAGTCAACCTCTCCAAAATGAGATGCCATCCTTATTTTGAAACATGGACTCTCATCAGGGTTGTCAATAAGCTCAGGCCTGGCAAATGGTAATCATGTCCACACATTAAAGAATACTCTTAATAGGTGTGTGATGGAGAATGCACTACTTAATAATTATATCCGCACACTGTTTGTTAACAGCAGTATCCTCAGCAGAAAACTGTTTAATTATCAGCTCATTTATTTTTGTCTTTAAAAAGAGACATTTGGTAAATTTGATAAAACAGCTAAAATGAATGTTGACAGGTGTGGAAATGAGGTCACACTCAGCAAACTGTTTTTAAAACATAAAGTCTCATACAGTGTCAGAAACAATTATCTTTTTACTTTATTACAAAAATGATATTTAAATCAGCTTATTTGTGACTTAAAAGAATACTTACAGGAAGGGATGATAAACTGTGGTTCTGTGTTTCCAGCATATCCTAGTTTTGTATATCTACAAAACAAAAAGGAAAATTTTACGGATTTCCCGAGTATCTTAGCAATTATGAATTTATTTCTCACATTTCCATTTGCTATGAAGATTCCACTGTGAGTAAATATACAAAATCCCATAGCTCAATGCATTTAAACTTCCCGACTTTCCGAAGTCATACCAAAATTATACCCAAAGCTTTTTTTTTTTGGTTTTAAGATTTATTTATTTACTCATGAAAGACAGAGAGAGAGAAGCAGAGACACAGGCAGAAGGATAAGTAGACCCCCTGCAAGGAGCCCAATGCAGGACTCCAGTCCCAAATCCTGGGATCACACCCTGAGCCAAAGGCATAGGCTCAAGTGCTGAGCCACCCAGCAGTCCCTACCCACAGCTTTTAACAAGAAATTCCACTTCTAGAAACTGATCCTGCAGGAAAATTCACTCATATGTGAAATAACATAACAAAACTATTTGCTACAATCTTACTTATAACAGCAAGAGACTTAAAGTAACTTAATAAAAATGAAATGAGAAACCAAATATGCTAAATTTATACTGTTGTATGATGTAGCTATTAAAAAGATTGAAAAAACTCTTTATGGACTAATGCAGAACTATCTCCAAAGTGTGTTAACTGAACAAAGTAAGGAACAGAACAATGTTTCAAGTATGCTATATTTGTACAAAAGTAAGGGAGAGGGATAAGGACATATAAAATATATTTGACTGTACAGGCACAGAGCATCTCTGGAAGAATATAAAGCTATCAGTAATTCTGCTTGTCTCCAGGGAGGGAACTAGGTAGGTGACAGGAAGGGGTAACAAGGAGTTTTTTTATTGCTTATTTTTTCATACTATTTGAATGAATTACTACTATTCAAAATAAGTAATTTTTAAAGGTTTTGCCACAGTGGATTCAGCCTCTATTCTTACAAAAACAAAATAATGGCAACAATGATGATCAGGAACTATAAAAGCTAATAAGCTTTTTAGTTTAAGTTCCATGTTGTGGGCTGCATAGAAGATAGGTGGACTTTTTCTATGGCTATGCATGAAAACCTATTAAATATGAGCAGGCTTTAAAGAGAAAGTAACAACATTTTATATTATTCCATATTCAAACTCACTGCTAAACAGCAGGCAAGTGAACTGCTGTGAAATTCTTAGATTCTAATAATATCTGCAAATTTTTTACTAATTAAAAAGCTCTCTTTAGGAGATATTTTAGTCCCAAAACTAAGTCCAAAAACTAAGAATGCCAAATATGCTAAATTGTTAAAAAATAAGGAGAAAACATAAACAGATCCAAATGTGATATGCTCTGACTAAACCTCTTCCAAGATTCCCCACTGCCCACATTTAAAAAATAAACAAACAAAACTTTGCAAGGAATACAAAAGAGCTCCTTTAATATTTGGCTTCTGACCACCCTTCCAAGACGCCTTGACACACTACAGGAGTCTCCCTAACCATAGAACTGCTCACAGTTTCTGGACAGACCAACTCATTTCATGCCAGGAGCCAATATTAACACTGTTAATATTAACACTGTTCCAACTACAGAAGATGTTCTCCTCTCAGTGCTGAATGCATTACCCACTCTGAAAAATTCAAGTATCAATGTCTCTATATGAAAATTTTTTTTAACCTTCCAACAGTATACCTTGGAACTGACACATCTTATTACAACAAAGACTTAAAAAGCAAGACAATCTAAAACTGAGCCACATCACCCTAAAAGTCTACTCTCTAACACTTACTGGAAGGATGAATACCTAATTATTTCATCTAATCCCTCCACTTTTTTTTTTTTACCATTAGTCACCATAGCAGTTCAAGTCATTATACACAATACCTAACAGAACAGAATGCCTTACTTCTAATTCTATGACCCCTACAAATAGAATAATCTCTCGAAAAATCACTGCCTAACTCAGAAATCTTGAAATGAAGCTGTACTGCCTACAAGATTAAGTACAAACTTGTTCCCATTTCTATAAAATGATTCGTTGTTAGTAGTTCCTAAAGTCCCTTTCAGATAAAATATATATATCTATATATATTATTCTTATGCCTTCAGCTGAATATTAAGGTACTTCACAATAAGCCCCAATTAAAGTTTTTTTTCCAATTAAAGTTTTTAAGTGTCTTCCATCATTTGCTTCCATGAACTCAGCTCAAAGCACAATGCACTTATTACTCACTTTCCTCTAAATGACTTGCAATTTCCCCATCACATGTTATCTGTGCTTACACTGCACCCTCTCAAAAAGCTCTCACCACAACTTAGAGGACTCCTCCATGAAGTCCTTCCTGATCATTTTAACTATTTGTCATTCAATAAACTCTGTTTCAACAACCACTCTATACAAGCCTGTGGTTATTTTCATGCACATACACACCATCTCCCAAATATGGCAGTCAGATATTTGAAGTAGAAACCGTATTACAGTAGAAATCCCCTCAATGAAACCTCCATTTATCAAGTTCACCGGATTAATCAATACTCCATTCCTGATCAAAATCAAATTTCCTAGGTAGAGCATATTCAGCAAACACTTACTTCCAGAACAAACACCAAAATTAGAATCTAATGAATACAGAACAGTCATATCATAATCAAAACAAATGTGCTTTTCCCAAAAGACAAAAATAACTACCTAGAGTATATCGATTACATGGATATACCACAACATTTAATCATTTCTACTATAAATATAGTAGAAATAGCCAAACAAATTTCTAATTTTGGGAGGGAAACAGCCAAATATATTTACCAATGTTCTACTGCCCTGGATTTAAAATTTAATTAAGATTTGGAGCATTTAGGTGGCTCAGTCAGTTGAGCAGCTGCCTTCAGGTCAGGTCATGATCCCAATGTACTGGGATTAAGTCCCACATGGGGGTGGGGGGTGTACCTGCTTCGCAGGGAGCCAACTTATCCCAATATCTATCTATCTATCTATCTATCTATCTATCTATCTATCTATCTATATCTGTCAAATACACAAAATCTTTAAAGAAAATTTAAAAATTAAAAAGTTTTTTAAAAATAAAATTTAAATAAGATCTCAAAGAAACAAAATCATCTGGATACACTGGATACAAACTGCTAATCTGTAGTATTTGATGATTTTCCAATTTTAAGAACTATGAAGGGAAATGTCCCACTTTACTGACCCTTAAAAATGGTGGTTAGCCTCTAAAAATTAACTTGGCTCCTAGCTTGAAGAGAAATGCTTGTGGTATAGTATAGAATACAATCTTAAAAAAAGAGAACGTCCTATCCTAAAATCTAGAAATGATTTCTTGAGTTGGATTAAACTCAAAAAAAGTCACACTTTCTCTAGTGGAGTGAGAACCAAATGATAATAAAGGATATGACTCTTCAAAATCATTCTCTTGGGGTGCCTGGGTGGCTCAGTCAGTTAAGGGCCCGACTCTTGGTTTCATCTCAGGTCATGATATTATGGTCAAGGGATCAAGTCCCACGCTGGGCTCTGTGTTCAGCAGGGAGTCTGCTTGAAGATTCTCTCTCCCTCTCTGCCCCCACCCTCACGTGTGCATGCTCTCTCTCTAAAAATAAGTAAATCTTTAAAACCACTCTCTTATACTATTAGCAAACTTTAAAAACTGTTTTTTAAAACTGAGCTTTGAAAATACTCAAAAAAATTAACAAAATCAAAGTTCAGAAAGTATACAGAAAAAAGTAACAAAAATTTTAGAAAATAAGGACTACAGAACTCTGAAACTTAAAAAAGATATGTAATGTTCATATAAAAAACATTTTAATGTTTCTATGTGAGCAGAGAAGTATTTACACAGGGAAAGGAGGAGAGATGAGAGATATAGAGTCTAGGAAGACCTAAAGAAACTATTGAGCTGAGTTATAGGAAGAGCTAAAACAGTACATTAAACGCACACAAAAAATGGTAATTCTGAAGAACATGTAAGAATAAACAGGAAAAGATTTGGGTATAGCTATAAGAGATTTGCTTATATTAAACTTCACTTAAACTTTCTTTATATAAGAATAACGACAAATGATTAGTAAAGACATTAAGTACTAAATTTGTTTAAAACCTTCAAATTAAAGTTTTTCAAATATAAAGTAGCTTCCATTAACCTAACTTAATTCTGTCAGATTTTACACCTGAAATGGCTAATTTGATTAATACAATTTTATAGTGCAGTCTCAAAATTCTTGATAGTTATCACAGAGAAGAAGTTGTACAAGTAGATGACAGAAGAGTTTCACTTTTTCTGACTTAACTCCTTTTTCTCAATTAGTTGGCATTTGATAACTTGAACTCTATAACTTAAGGATGTGTTCATTGTATTTAAACTAAAAGTTCTTGTTTTCATTGACACACACAAATTCAGGTTTTATAATAATGCAAATAGATTTCAAATCAATCTTTTTCTTTTTTTTTTTTTTTAATTTTTTTTTTATTTATTTATTTATGATAGTCACACAGAGAGAGAGAAAGAGAGAGAGGCAGAGACACAGGCAGAGGGAGAAGCAGGCTCCATGCACCGGGAGCCCGACATGGGATTTGATCCTGGGCCTCCAGGATCGCGCCCTGGGCCAAAGGCAGGCGCTAAACCGCTGCGCCACCCAGGGATCCCCAATCTAACTTTTTCATACTAAGACTTTCTTAAACTATACATACAAAACAAAACAAAACAAAACAAACAAACAAACAAAAAAAACCATACATACAAGTTCCAGTTCAGGAAAATGAAAAAGTTCTTAAGATGGAGGTGATAGTTGTAATACAACGTGAATACAATTATGCCATTAAGCTGTATACCTAACAATGTTCTTATGTTGTGTATATTTTATCACAATTTTTTAAAAAACTAAGCTGTAGCTACCTGGAAAAATTCAACTGGGTATATATCATATATGGTAAAGTAATATAAATCTAAATGCATCAAAGATTAAAAAGGAAGAAATGTTAAACATAAACTTTATAACCCTGGAGTAGAAGAGGCTTTCTAACTATAATTTAAAATCCAGACATTAAACACTGAAGAAGATATTTCAACTATGTAAAAATTAAAAACTTCTTCACAAAAACATACCAAAGTAGCCAAAAGCAAAAAAACTGTCTTGTTCTCAAAGATAAAGAATTAGTCCCCCTAATATATATATATATATATATATATATGATACCCAAATGGCGATGATAAGGAGAATAGGGAAATAAAGAGAAAAAGGAAGGAAGAAAAGAGAAGGAAAAGACAAAAGACAGTAGCCATTTGAAGAAAGAAATAAAAATGGCTATAAATGAAAAGGTGCTTAACTTCTCGGGGTTACAAAAAATACAGATTAAAAGTACATGGAGGTAATATTCATAACGCTCACAGTTGGAATGCAAAATGATACTTATTTTGGAAAACGCTCAAACATCACTTACCATATGACCCAGCAATTCTACTTCTAGGTACATATCCAAAAATAAAAAAATAGAAACATATGTCCACATAAAGATGTGTGCACATTTGTTCAAAACAGCATTATTCATAATGGCCCAAAACTGTGAGCAAAACATGTTCATCAACAAGAAAATAAACAAGGGTGATATATTCACATAAACCAAAATTATTCCACACATGAAAAATTTTTAAATGTAAACCATTCTCCAAGGAAAATTATTCAACAAAAGACAAAATGACCCAAATATTATAATTATCATAGAATGGAAAGCACCTTTATCACAATGAAATAAAGAAAAGTGCACTTGTAATGACTAATAACATAATAAACATCACCAGAAACTCTAAAACTATATAAAGAACAAATGAAATTCTAAAACCAAACAATGCAATATCAGATATAAAAAAACTAAATGGATGAACTAAACAACATTACACAGGTAACAGCAGAAATACTCAGTGAACCTGAAGACAGATCAGTAGAAATTATCTAATCTGAAAAAAGAGGAGGGAAAACAAAACCAAGAGACATGAAGAAAAACTTTTTATGTCAATCGTAAACAGAAATTTACATTTATATGTAAAATAAAAATAAAAATTATACATCAAGAACAATTCTATTGCACAATGCTAGAACATGAATACATTTTTTTCTTCTGGAAGGTGACAAAAGAAACAATAAATTGTGACTGTCTCCATATAGCAAAATGAAGAAAAGGGAAAATTTTGTTTTCTAAATTTATACTATTCTGTCTTAAATGATCTAACCATACACGTTACTTTAGGTAAAAGAATTTTTGAATAACATTTTCCCATTATTAAAATTTTAATAAGTAACACGGAAAAAATACTAATATAAACTTCCCAGCATGCCTATATCCCCTAACCACCTAGTTGCCATCCCAAGAGTAAATCACTTACATATACCAGAGATAATTCATGCATCAACATGCATATGTATTAGTCTGATTTAAAACATGTCACTGAGTTATCTGGGCAGTCGAATTATGAATCTACTTAACTTCTTTATACTTCCCTATGTTTAAAAAGAAAGTATCATTTTCTAAATAGTTTTTAGAAAGCCATCATAAAATGAAAAAGGCAAAGCTATCCTACCTAAGGTTTATGAAACTCATAAGCACAATACAGTATTTTGGAAAACTAAAGCAAAATTTTCCTTTGTGACCCAAGGCACCACTATACAGTACTATACAGGGAGGAAAACCTTCCCTGCACAATGCAGCAATGAAAAAACTCTCCAATGCTGATTTTGGCCAGCAAGGATGGAAAGGGAATCAGAAATGGCTTAGAGAAGGGAACATAGTAGAGAATTCAAAAAGCACTTTTGAAGTTATCAAAGACTTGGTGACTAAGAAGAACAGTAGTGGAAATATAATAAAGTTACAAGACAGTAAACACCTGCACTGGGAGAAATGAATGGCAAAAAACAAATGAGATTTATGTAAGAAATGGTTGGTCTATCATGGTCCTAACTGCCTCTAGGGTAGGTGAAAGTAGATTTAGGAATAGTTATCAGTAACACACTCTCACTCTTAAAAAGTAATGAAACAAATATGATAAAATGTTAGCAGACAATAATTCTGATAAATTAGGACTATCTATTCCATGATTCATTTTACTTTTCTAAAAGGAAAGAATTCTTTTAAGGAAAGAATGTTTTCAAGTAGTAAAACCAGTTATGCTAGTTAAAAACATTAGCATCCCTTATGTTGAATATTATTTTTAACTCTGCTGGATATTTTTTTAATTCTGCGAATTCAAGTTTTACTTATTAAAAGCATGTAGTTGACGGAGTACTTTTACTCAATATAATGGCTCATTATTTCTTTTTGTTTTGAGGAACATCTCATAGCAAAAAGTTACTTGAATATTCCCATACATTACTGATACTGAAACACTAAATAGGAACAAAATCTTTAAAAAAAAAAAAATACAGTTCAAAATGAACTGGAATAAAAAGCTACAAAAAAATCATTCTAGAAAAGAACATATATTGAAATTATTACAGTAAATACGGTTAATAACCCTACAGCCTATGTAAGGGATAAACAGCACTAGAATTTTAACTTTCCATATTTCCACAATCTTAAACTATGGTTTAATGGATATGTAAGACCCTCAAACTTTAGGATGGAAAGAACCTTAATAATCTAGTCCAATCCATTTTTGAAAATTTCTTGGCATTCACAACTGCTAAAGCTTAAAGAATTCTACCTCAATATGACCAACTTCCACCTTTACTGCATCATCAAAGTATAGATTAAGCCTAATTATCAAATTTTAAATGGAAATGGAATTTGTAAACTTCCACTAAAAATGGAAGTTTACAAATGAATCCCACTGTTTAATAACTTCTACAACACCGCAATTTTCAGCTTAGGTACAGTTTTCTTTGTACTTCTAGCGTTAGAAACTTTTAGAATAATACCGTGGCGAATTCACAGAGAATATTGGCTATAAAGATAATTAGCAATTATTTGAAGAGCATTTCCAATGCTCTTCTTGTTAAAGTCAGTGTTTAAAGTGACACAAAAAAACTACTAAAACTGTTGTGTGGAAGAAACTGGACTCCTTTGTGTCAATAGAAATGACATTCTCCCAGTCCTTTTAGGTCTAAATCTTAAAAGCTAACTCCTTTTCACTAATGGGGAAGAAAGAATATGGACCTTTAGAATCAAAAAGTCATGAGTGAAATATTTGTTCCACCATTTACTAAAAATGATCAGAGACTTCATTCCTAATTCATAAGGAATAAAACTGACTTCACAAGACTGTTACTAGGATTAAGAAAAGATAACAGTAGATGACACTAAGTATTCAGTAAACCCCTTCAGCCCAAGGCCATTTGCCATTATCCAGGAGCCAGCCTCCTTTTACTTCTCTACCCATCCCTATAATTATTCTTTCAAAGACTCAGGTTTTCCCAACCTCTTTGCTAGTAGAGGAGTCTTACTATCCATCACCTGAAGATGTAGATTTCCATTTATATGAAATGACCACAACAACCAAATCCATAAAGACAGGAAGTCAATTAGTAGCTCTCAGGGCTGAAGGCAAGGAGAATGGAGCACTGTTAGTGGGTATGAGATTCTTTTGAGGTTGATGAAAATATTCTACAGTTGATTGTGGAGATGGTTGCATGAACTTGCAAATTATACACTTTAAAAAGGAAATTTTACAGTATGTGAATCATCTCAATAGACCTGCTTTAAGACAGAATAAAACACAAAACTCAGACTTATACTACGTTTAATTTTTATGAATCTCCTACTTAATGATCTACACAACGTACTGCTAATCAAATCAATTCTAAATGAGTGTTTCCCATCTAAAATCCTTCCAAAATAACACAAGATATAAATTAATAAAATTAACTACCTGCTGTCCCACAGCTCTAATAGGGTCAATTCCAAGTAGGGCAATCTCCTAACTGGTAGCCTTCCTCAAATATTTTTAAATTCCTGCCTGACTTCCCTTCATCAATAAAATATTTATTGAGCATTATTAAATACTATGCATAAGGCCGTAACTTGGAGAGAGTGAACAAAAAAGACATCTTGCCATCATAAAGCTTCCAATTTAGCTTCCGTTAACAAAGTTTCCCTTCTCTGCCATCTATCATATCCTACTTATGCTTTTCCAAGAGTCTGAACAAGTTCAGCTCCTTCATAAATCATCCTCCAAATACAACAGCCTTTATTTATCTCCCAAATTAAATACTAATATGCCATCTTTAATTACTTCACATAGTTTCATCTCTGGAACTAAATTGTGAGCCTAAACAATAAAATATGCCATAGCTTTCTGTATATACCACAGGATTCAGCATAGAACTGAGAATTCAAACAGTGAACTAATAAGTAGTTGATTACTTGCAGTACCTTTTTATAGTCATTTTAACTATAGCTGCCATTGTTACTGTATGTCAATTATTTTGCTATGTGCTTTACATTATCCCTAATTGTTAACAAAACCATGCAAAACAGATGTTTACATTTTAGAAAACAGCACCTCACAGAAGAAACCACTGCAAAGAAATACTGAAGCTAGATATAAACTCAAGTTAATCTATCAGCTTGCAAAGTCAAGGTCTTTTGTACTTTACCGTCTCCTTTAAAAATAAGTAGGGTTTTTTGTTTGTTTGTTTGTTTGTTACAAAACAATGTTTATTTAGAAGCAGGAGTGCTGTCCAGTATACAGTACAAACTCCGGGGATCAACAAGCCTGGGAACTGCGGCCCCCCCAGGGAGGGTCTCCTTCGGGGTCAGAGCTGCCCTGGGAGAGTGGCGAGGCCTGAGGTCGTCCCGGGGCGGCCCACCAGGGGGCAGACACGCTCCACCGCCTCGGAGGCCGGGGGCAGGGGCGGGGCAGGGCCCGGGGCAGCGGGACATCGGACTCCAAGGGAATCCTGGTTTCTGGGAAGCTCTTTCTCTTCATGGTACTGGCTGGACTCGCCTACCGTCCAGGAGCTCAGATTCAAGTCCAGCCCCGAGTCCAGTGGAATTTTCAACAAGAGATCCAAGTACCCGGGACCCGGCTGGCTTGTCCAGGAGCACCCCACCCCACCCCACCCCCATCTCTTCCAGAATTCGGTCAAGGCCGCACAAGTCCATCCGTCTATCTGTGCTCTGCAGGACTCCGGGTGCGTGTCTGGGGGAAGCCGGCTGACCCTTTAACGGGAAACTACTACTTATTCCAAAACAAACCAGAGAAAACACTAACAGTATAGTTTATCATGCTAGTTATGTGATCTGTGGCAAGTAATTTACACTCTGTGTCAGTTTCATTTATAAAAGACAATAACCGTAGCCACCTCACACAATTCAGGTATCCAATGAACACATGTAAAGCAATTAGAACAGTGCCTGGCACACAGTATGCACTATATAACTGTGGGTTATTATTTTTATCATCATAAATTACCATAATGAGGTCACCAAATATACTTCCTACTCTCATAAACTTGGTTTATGATAGATTATGGCTTCATACTACCTACAACATAAATACCAAAGTAGTACAGAATTCAAGGACTTTCAGACCTCCATAATCCAGCTCCAACATATCTTTTTAATTCAACTCAAGAAGGATTTACTGAGCACCTATCATACATCAGACACTTTCACTTTTTTATATCATATCAAACATTTGACTACTTTTCTATACCATATTAAACATTACTATTTCCTTGTTCCATAAAAACCTAACATATCCAAATTTAACCTATACTTTTCCACCTCATTTTGTTTCCTCCCACTGTTCTCTGACCTGGTATACTAGTCTTATTTCTGCCTATTAATTCTTGAGTCATCCTTAAAGAGCTAATTCAGTTATTATCTCTACCAGGAAGCCTTTTTTCATCATCCCAGGTGAAATTAAGTTTTCCTTCACCTATCGTTCCAAAGAGTTTCATTTATACCTGCCAGAGCATTTACCATATTGTGATTATTATGTACATGTGATCTTTCTAAAGGCAAGCACCATTTCCTAATCACCCTTATATTCCCCACAACAAAAATATCAAAAGTACGCATTCCCACAGATGCCTACTAGAGTTACTGAAAAACAATTTTTCCAACTACCAACAAAAGAGATGCAAAAGCTACTCCTTGCCTACTACCTTTTGGTTAATAACTAAATATAGACAGTCCATCACCTTCTGAAAAAGAGGGAAAAAATGAGTGCAGCTCAAATTCTGGTTTACTGTGAAAAAAAAAAAAAAAGCTTAAAGAAATAGCCTATCGTATCACTGCATTTATCAAGTAGGTCCTACTTTCCAAATATTACATAATCCCAAAATTACTAGACTGTTAATGCCTCTGTTCAAATGAAAAATCCCATACTATTCACACCATCATTAATTACTCCTTTAAAAAACTGTTCTTAATTCACACATTTAGATTGAACATTATGTGGAACTCACAGGGTTTTTGCACTTTTGGAAAAGAATGTGTTAATTCAAACAACTAGCTATTAAAGAAAGATCAAGCAGTTATCAAAACAAATTAAGGAATTAAAGGTGACATAAAGAAAAATGGGCAACATACTCGCCCACCCTCATCCTTCTTCTGACAGTGGACATTAACTTTTTCTGCCAGATCAAATTCCCACTCCCACTCTGATGAAAATCTACCAAGGATTAAGTCTTTGCAGGACACAAAAACCTTACATCCCTTTATAGAAGGAGGGACCTGATACTGATACATTCTACTCCTGCCATCTCCTACATATGACATGATTTATATCTAACCAATCCGAGCTCAGGTCAGATTTTTGAATCCTGACTAACTACAAGACAAAGATATATTTCAGAACTCATATTGCTACCATCTAGTTGCAGCATCCTGCAGACTTCCTACAACATGACTTTGAAAGCAGACTGTTGCTGCCTGGTCTCTCCTTTTCTCCGCTTTTTTCTGGAGCCTGGTTCTCCAGCCTTCCCATCAATTTTGTGATCACACCATATTCTTTCTTTTTTATTTTTAAAGATTTTATTTATTTATTCACGAGAGACAGAGAGAGAGAGAGAGAGAGGCAGAGACACAGGCAGAGGGAGAAGCAGGCTTCATGCAGGGAGCCTGACATGGGACTCGATCCCAGGTCTCCAGGATCACACCCTGGGCTGCCAGGCGGCACTTAAACCACTGCACCACCCGGGCTTCCCCACACCATATTCTTTCGATAATTACTTTTTTGGTTCATATTAGTTATTTTTGTTGTTTGCATCCAAAATTTCTCACTTACATAACCACAAAATACATTTCTCTGGCTTCTACTTCTAATAGAATCTTCCTATCAATTTAAAATTGTTTCACTATGAAACAAAGTTTTGTTTTGCTTTTAAAATAACTTTCCTGACAAGGCAACCTGAAACAGGTAAAGCAGGCCCCTTTGAAATGCATTTTGGAAGCACTAAAATTCTCAACTAGTCTATTATCTGAATAACAATTTAATCAAGAAAAGAAAAAAAAAGGTCTCTTTGCGACTTCCGCCCTTTTTGATTAGTATGAAGCAAAATTTTAAATACTCTGAAACAGAAAACATGAGCTTCTAAAACTGTGTCCTTTTTAGATAAAATGCATCAAAATTCATCCTATACTCTAGAGATAACAATCTGTTTAATTCTATTTTAGAAAAAAAAAAAACTACTTTCTGGTAACCCGTGTGTTTGGGTTCTCAACTATTTTCAGACTCAAATACCAAATATTAAGTACTCAGCCTTAATAAAAAAATTTTTTATATTCCATTTTCTAAGTTCAAGTATTTCATTTCTGTGTCTTATGCAGGCATTAATGACAAGTAACTTTCATAATGCATCAATTATTCATCTTTAAACTGGAGCTTCAGAAATACGTATATCTTTATTCTGAAGCTATTTGTAATTAAACATCATGTCCTTAATTAAGCTATCTTGAATTAGCCAGCAACTGACAGCTTTATCACGTTTGCTATAATGCCTATCCTTGCAATATTCAGTTAATAAATATTCTATAGAATAAATAATTCTATGTCGATTAACTTGCTTATGTTTGGAGTTAATCAAATCAATGAGTTGCTCACTAAGACCTCCCTATATATCTCATATTTGTAATAAAACTTAACATTTCTAATAAGATATTTTTTAATGTTTAAATTTGAATACACTTCAAAAATTCAGTTAACCATTTAACCACTGATATAGAGTATATCCCAATTGAGGGCAGTGTAACAGTGGTCTCTGGGATCAAACTGCCTAAGGGCTCAGATGCTAGCTCTACTACTTGACTGTAGCCACTATACTTGAGCAAGTTACTTAAGTTCTCTATACCTCAATCTTCTCGCCTTTATTTTTTTGTGTGTGTATTTTTTTAATTGGAGTTCGATCTGCCAACATATAGTGTAACACCCAATGCTCATCCCATGTTTAAAACAGTTATTATATCACAGTACCTACACTTCATAGGGTTTCTGAAAGGGTTATAATTAATCATCTCAAAAACATACCTCCTTAAAGGGCTTTGAAAGGCTGATTTGTACACATCCCACATAATGTCTTTAACTGAAATAAAAAAAAAAGTATTTTTCTAAGATTTAAGTGCCTGAAACAATAAAAAAGCTTATTTCCTTAAAAAAAAAAAAAAGCATTCATTTTGGGGCATCTGAGTGGCTCAGCGGTTGAACATCTGCCTTTGGCTCAGGTCATGATTTAGGGATCATGAGATCAAGTACAGCATCAGGCTCCCTGCAGGGAGCCTGCTTCTCCCTCTGCCTGTGTCTCCACTTCTCTCTGTGTCTCTCATATAGAAAATAAAATAAAAAGTATTCATTTTATGGAAATAGTTTCTGAACCTGTGTTAAAATGTTACGATGGGAAACAAAATTAGTTTTGCATCTGTGCCATCTAGTATACACTTTTATTACAACAAAAACACTAAAGATTTCTGAAACATGTATTGCACCAGGCCTCAAACTACAAAAATTATACTGTTATTTCAACTGGTAAGAAGAAACTTCAACTACTGTTAAGTCATAAATGTGAACTCTTAAGAAAATGTAAGAGAATTCAACAATGCTATCAATTGATAACTAGGAGCCTTGAAAAACATTTCTCAACTCTGGACCAGTCTCATTTATAAAGCGTGAGTGAAGTTATTTCTCAAAATGTTTTTCATCTCCGTAAGTCTATGTGAGTTATTAGGCATTTCCCTTAATTCACTGAGGTTTCATATATATACATATATATATATATATACACACACACACACACACACACACATATACACACACACACTTATGAATAGCATATATATACACTTATGAATAGCATATATATATACACACACACACACACATATGCGCTATTTTGGTGGTCTTGAAGTAACTAAACTTAAAAATGCTTAAAGAAAAACACACCATACTTAAATATACTAAGCTCTATGACTTTAAGTAAGCAAACAATTGAGTTTTATCATAGACCAATACTAAAAACATAGTTTATAATTTTATACAGTTTCAAAACCAACCCTAAACTATAAGGCATTTTGCACCCTAATTCCCCATTTGAGACTTTAAATGTCCTTGTAGCAACCCCTCATTCACACTAAGTACTGTAACTGAGAAAGTCTTAAAGATATCCTTCTCAAGGCAATTGCAGTTTCACAATGGGCAAGGCTTAAAGGAGAGAATATTTAAAGATGTAATGTTCAGCATCAGAACACAGATGAAGAAAATACTCTTGTGAGGTATGTTAGGGGTAGAAAAGAGTTAGGAAAATATGCCAGCCCACACAAATTCAAAGTTGTTCCTTTCCTGATTAGAAGGAGTACGTAAGAGTGACTCGAGTTTAAAAGTCAATAGTTTGGAAAGGTTTTGAAAAAAAATCTTGAAAGAAAAATTAGTAAAATTCCACAAAATGGTCCTTTGGAAAAAGGACATAATTTGTTTTTTTTTTTTTCTGGTATTAATCAATTATTGAGATATCTCTTATATACTGTATGATATAAAGGTCTACATAAAGATATAAAACCACCAGCAGACAAAGTAGTATTAGTCACTATCCTATTTTGGAGAACCAAATTTAAAACATTAATCCAATAACATCACCTTATCTTGTACTGTTACCTAATAATACATGAATTTATAAGTGCTTGGTAAACTAAAAAGCATATTAATGTAGTGTTATTATTACTGAACTGCTTTGCTCTTGCCTCTTCTTTATGCCTGTGGCTATTATAGATCAGTCATGTCATTAAAGAGCCTACAAATGCCAACAGAATTACAGATGAATATCCAAATGCCTTTATTACAGGGGAATTTTGTTTCAGAAAACAAACTGCTAGAAGGTACATTTTAACCAATCCACAGTCCTGCTCCTACTCCAATCATTCAGCTGTTTTCACTTGTTGAAGGTGGGGGAGCACAACGTATAACGGAGAACACTGGAGGGAAATTTAGCCCTATGTTGAGCTGAAGTCTCCTCCTAAGGATTCTACCTCTTAAAAAGTGGGATGAAACAGAAGCCTGGCTGTCAGCACAGCTGATCATTCATCATTTCAAGCCTGCGCGCCCACTCATTCTTCTCATTATGATGCTCAAGAAGCTAGATTACATATTTAAGACTTTTAAAAGAAACATTAATATTCAATCTTTTCTCTCTTTTTATCATTTTATTAGTTTCAATTTGTAAATTGTAATGATGACTGCCACATCTCCACCTTCATTTCTAAAGTTCCTGTATCTTTAACTTCTTCTAGAATATTTCCAATTATGATCATCATCCAAATTCAATAACAAATTCAAATAATAATTTTACTTAGCTTCTTAAAACCAAACTCAAAATCTTAAAATCTTCACTGATGACTACAATCCACCCCAATCAATTGTCAAGCCCTAGCTATACCTCCATCTCTCAAATAAGCAAAAACATTTTGACTGTGCAAAGAACTGCATTAAGCCAAGCACTGAATAAGCATAAGACACTGTGTTCCTTTCCTTAAAAAATTTCAATTCAATAAAAGAGAGCTGATAATGGTAATAATAACTATGATGTATCAAGTTCTTACTATGTGTCAACCACTGTGACTAACCATTTTCATGCATTATCTCAAAAAACAACAAAAAAAATCCCACCCATAAGGTAGATACTATTATCCCCAAATTAAACATGGGAAAAATGTGACCTGCAGAGTTTGAAGTGTACAAAGTCATACAGCTAGAAAAGCCTGAACACAAAAACAGCTATAACCACAAATAAAATACTACTGCAGAAGTACAAACAAAAAAGAGGCAACCTTTCCCAAATATATCTCTTCTGCTCTATTCCTACAGCCAATATCCTATTTCAGAATTTCTGCAAAGCTGATGCTGAGACAGCTGTTTAAAAATCATCTAGGAAGACCATTTAAATGAATATTCCTAGGCCCAATCCTTCAGATTCTGAGTCACTGGGTATGGGGTGTTTCCCAGGCAGTTTTTTTTAAGCCATACCCCTAACTCTTGTTCCATCTTCATTTGCCAGCTCATTCAACAAAGACGTGAATTCATATCATGTGTCAACCCCCATAACTTCATCCCAAATACCTTCTCTACATCTGATCCAACTGCATTCCATTCTGCAAATATTCTAAAAGCCCTGACAACATTTAACTCCTCTTGTAAAGGATTTTTATTTCTTATCAAGTAAAATATTTTGAATCAAAGCTCTGCCGACACACAATGAATACCTGGTACAGAAAGTGCACAATAAATGTTAGTTCCCCTTCACATTACATAATCAAGATTTGCATTATGTTATTATGTGGTCCTCAACTCAAAGGGAAGGAAGTGGTGCAACATATGCTAATAGGGCTAAACACAAGAAACAGCTACTCTCCCCTTTCTGCTGTATATGCTTTCCTTCCCCTATATATCCAAATCCTTAAAAGGAGAGCACATATCCTACCTTCACTACAACTTCCTTGGCTCTTCCTGACCACAATAATCTTACTATCTACAGAACTATTACTACCATAAAAGTAAATATTTTGGGGTGCCTGAATGGCTCAGTCAGGCATCTGCCTTAGGCTCCCTCAGCAGGGAAACTCCTTCTCCCTCTCCTGATCCCCCTGCTTGTGTGCTCTCTCCCTCTCTCTCTCTCTCTCTGTCAAATAAACAAATAAATTCTTAAAAAAATGTATCTTAAGATTTAAGTGCAGAATCTTACCATCCTAATTTTTAAAAATAATTTTTAGCTCTTATCTCATTAAGAGATAAGATTTTCGAGAGCATATTCTATTACATATTTTCATTATAATTCTGAGAGCGTCTAACCTGCTAAGTATATTGTTAGCTTTAGGGATCCCTGGGTGGCGCAGCGGTTTGGCGCCTGCCTTTGGCCCAGGGCGCGATCCTGGAGACCCCGGATCGAATCCCACGTCGGGCTCCCAGTGCATGGAGCCTGCTTCTCCCTCTGCCTGTGTCTCTGCCTCTCTCTCTCTCTCTGTGACTATCATAAATAAATAAAAATTAAAAAAAAAATATGATTTATTGTTAGCTTTAAGCTGACTTGGCAATACCACTTTTTCTACCTTTGCAAGTAATCGTTAAGTAATATTCACTAATACTGCATTCTCCCTTTACAACATAAATGAACTCTCTCAAAAAAATCTAAATGATTCAAAACTGTCAAAGGCTCATCCTCTGTGTAAGGAGATTATTATATAGAGGAGGGTCTCTAACACATTTGCTACAATATCTTGGGCAAGTAGTTTAATTTCTCTAAACCCTAAACTTTTCTGTTCATAAAAGAGGTAATTCTCAGGTTGATGTGAAAAGTAAATGAGATAATGAGATAATATAAAGCATATAGCACTGGGCCTGACGCGTAATTCTTAATAAATATTAGCTTTTAGCATTTCCTGATAAACAAAACCTAGAGAGTAAATTTTTTCTAGACGTTCAATTTAAGCAAAGTGACAAGGAAATAAGCTAGGAATTCACATATCCACTAAATACACACACACACACACACATATATGCACACACACGGACACATACATATATATACTATGATATATAGAGATACATATCACATAAAAAAGATATGCACAGGAATCGTTTCTCTAATTCATTAAATCAAATGCCTAAGACTAGGATTTATAATATTTTAAGTAAGAAGAGAATTAACTTTGCTAATAAAAATAAAGCAACATGCATAGTTCTGATAAGGGGCTCAGGAGTTTCCACAGTGTATTATAAAGAACACAGGGCTTCAACACAGAAAAGCTTAAGTCCAAATAGCAACTCTTATCACTTGCTAACTATATGCCATTAAAAAAAGTGTTTCTCTAATCCTGTTTCCTCACTTGTAAAATAAGGTAAAAATAACTGTCACAAAACTAAGTAACATACATAAAATCCTGGCCAGCAGGCCCTCCACTAGTGGAGCTTTCCATTCTGTACTTAAAAATAAATTTCTGAACTGTGTTTTACAATTAGGCTGAAAGTTCATTAGAATATATATATATATATAATATATATATATATATTATACACACACACACACACACACACACACATATATATAACCCAAAGTCAGTATTTCAACACAAAATGTGCATGCAGGGAAAGAGACCAGTGGGAGAGGAAAGGAGGAAGATTGTAAAGTAAGAAACTGACTTCTCAACAGAAGACTGCTGTTATACTTACTTCACACAGCATATAAAACATGACCCATGAAGGAATAAGAATTTCAGTGTTTTTTGGTAATAAGATACTGTGAATGCTTCTGCTCTTGAAGATGGCTTGGAGAAATATGTTATTATCAAATATCATGTACAGAATTCATATAGGAAATATGAACTTCCCACTTATCCCCCCCCCACCACCCACTCAGTTCTTCCTCATTGGTTCTCAGGGAAGATTGGTTCTCAAATTATCTGGACTAATTGCTAGAATGTGGCCACAGTATGAATTATATAAACTCCTCATCCACTGACTCCAACAAAATATTTATGCTTACATTTTAAAATTACGCTAAGAAACCTGAGTCAGTTACGGAAATTCACTCTGAGTATATCTAGACACCAACACACAGCTCTACAATAAGGTCATATTAACTTCTGCTATCATAATGGAAATAATTTACCAAAGCAGAACGGATCAGGTAGAAAAGACATAAAGGGGAAAAGGAAATGTCACAATGTAAAGTTCTGTAATCAAGCTGAGGCACAAAAAAAAAAAAGTGTGTAAGGAGTTAGTTCCTTCACTTGAACGTTGAAGAAATGAGTGAAAATATGTGAAAAATAATTTAGGATCCTCTAAAACTTTCCAAGTGTTACAATGTTATAAGAATGCTTAAAAAAAAAAAAAAAGAATGCTTAAAAAAAAAAAGTTTCCCTCACCAAGGTAGCAGATTGGAGGTCTGTAATTTAGTTCTTAAGCAACCAGCAAGCTCTACAATGAGAATCTCTACCCAAATTTTCTTCTACAGTACTGCTCCAATGCAGACAAAAAGTGTGTAGATATTATATCAATGCGAAAGAAACAGTTCTTTCTAAATTCTTATTAAAAGGAGTTATTTTCTTATACGATCTGAGCTTAGGTGATTATCTTATGTTGAGATAAAGGATCATTGCTGCAGGATCTCTAACTTTAAGCCTGGGGATTAAGCTTCATGTTTCCTAAGGCTTACAGCTTTTCTTGTGGGAGAACACCAAGTTTCATAGCCGACCACTTTTTCCAGTCATCTTTTTCCTAACTTATATAATGAAATGGAATGATTATCCAGATTCAGGTTATAACTCTTCATTTATATTAAGTGGGTAATTGTAATTACAGACCAAATAGATGAATGCATTCTCTAAAGCACAAAGGGACACGCAAATTATAGGTGAACAATTTGCATCTGGGGACCACAGTACTCTGAAACATAAAACTCCCATGAAGGCCTTACTTAAATATGCTTATCGCAGGCCCAATCTCAATGAGCCATCCTCTATGTGCTAATAAAGCTGCAGGTATAACTTTCCAGGAGTTGCATTAGATAGCCACCACAAAGGACCAAGAAACCTTTAGAAGACCAAAATAAATGGAGCTCTGACAGATGGTAAAAAAAGGTGGGAGACAATGGGGACTCCTAATCAGTTCCATTTAAACCATGAGTGCCCATTAACCACCTCACCTTGTGAAGTAAAACTAATGCAATAAGGTAAAATATAGTAACGTAATAATTGAAATACTAAAACAAAAATAATCCTAAATGTAGACTGAAGCCCTTGGGTATCTCCCGGTCACTCAGCCTGTCTTTTAAATTCAGGGTTGCCCTAGCAGGAGGAGGTCAGCTAAGGACAGTCAACCTCAATGATTAATACCCGAAAACTAATTCAAAAATAACCAGAATTTATTTCAAAAGGGGAAAAATGGAGAAAAAGTAACATTCTACTTGTTACCATTAGCACAATTATCTACACTAATTTAATTAACCCGATAATTTCTAAAGTATAAAATATTAATTATATAACAGTATTTTTCACTTTAAGAAAACACACTTGGACACCTGGGTGGCTCAGTGGTTGAGCGCCTGCCTTCAGCGCAGGGCGTGATCCTGGGGTCCCAGATCAAGTCCCATGTCAGGCTCCCTGCATGGAGCATGCTTCTCCCTCTGCGTGTGTCTCTCCCTCTCTGTGTATCTCTTATGAATAAATAAATAAAACAAACAAACAAACAAAAAAACCACACTTGAAAATTCCTTCTCACTCAGGACAAATCTAATTTTAAAACTGACCTTAAGCATGAAACTACTCATCAATTGGATCGGGGGGGGGGGGGGAACCTGAGTCAAGAAAATTAGGATTAAAAAAAAAAAACAATAACTTTAATAAGCTGTCCATCAAAACAATACATTTAGAAGTTCCAAGGCTAAAAGTAAGCTGGTATTTCCCAAAGGAGAATGTTAATAAATCGGCTGTTTCCACATGCATGGCTGGGATTTTTGAAACTGTTACACTAACAAAGTCGTGAGTATGAAGATTAGAGCTTTAAAAAAAAAAAATAGAGCCGTTTTACGGGGAATAAATGGAATGAGGGGCATACACAATCCTTGATGCAACGAAGGTCGGCTGGATGATAGAAGGCAGGGAGAAAGGGCTGACGCTCTACCTCTCATAACCGACTCCCCCTCACTGTATCATTCTGCGAATTAGGAATGAAACAATGTATCAGCACAGGACGGACGGACGGACACACACACACACACACACACACCCTCCCAGCACTGCAAGGTAAATTAGTCGTTCCACGTTAAAGTACAGACTATTTTCTATGAAAACAACAGTGTGCCAAAATCCCAAAACGCCTATTCATGCACTTCAACGCCGTTCTACAGGTCTACACGCTACCCTGCGGACTGGGAACCCCCCGAAAAGCAAGCGCACCCCGCGGCCCCACGCCCTCCGCGGCCCCTCCCGGCGAGCGCGCGCGGCCTCAAGGACTTTCCTAGGTGCTTCCCTGCTTCCTCCCCCCCTTCCCGGAAAACACTCGCAGGTCTGTGTTCAAGTCCCTACAAACTGATGACCAGGGCCCGTAATTCAATCCATTTGAAATATGCTCAATCCTAAAAGTTCTAATACGAGGTGTTCAGGTTGGAAATGAAAAACTACCTTATAAGGGTATAAAGGGCTGAAAGCAGGAAGCGGCTTTGAGAAAACTAAGGAAGTTGCGGCGCGCTTGCTCACTAGGGGACTTTTTTTTTTCCCTCTCTCTTTTTTTTTTTTTTTTTTTTTTGAGGCAAGACGAGTTAACACATGACATCCTTCTCTCTCAAATTAAAATGTGCCCGTGGCTCACCGGTGCGAGCGCAGGAGGCGGGGAAGCCCGGGGGTCGGACGAGGGGGCGCGCAGCCCGCCCGGTGGAAGCCGCGGCCCCGGCTCGCAGGTTCGGCGCCCGGGCGCCCCCTTCCCCGCCCACGGCCCGAGCCGCGCGGGGTCCCCGCGCCCCGGAGCACCCGCCCGGCGTCCCCCGCCCCGTCCACTCGGCCCCGGCGCGCCGGCAGCAGGAGGCGCCGAGGGGCCGAGGCTGAGCGCCGGGCCCCGCAGCGCCCACCCGCCCGCGGCTCCGGGGGGACCTCCGGGGGGACCCCCGCCGGGACCCCCGCGCCCGCGCCCGCCCCCGCCCCCGCGGGTGACGCCCGGCCGCACCGCGGCCCCGGCCCCGCGCCCCACCCCCGGCAGCCCGGCAGCCCGACGGCCGCACCCCGCCGCGGCGCATCCCCGCGCCCGCACCCTCGCCGCCATCTTCCCACCTCCGCCTCAGTTTCCCCACCCTCCTTACCCCGTGCCACAGTCCACCACACAGGCCGGCAGCCGTCCCGCCATCTTCCTCCTCGCCTGCCGCCGCCGCCGCCGCCGCCGCCGCCGCCGCCGTCTGCTCCGTGCGGATTGGGGCCGGAGCTATCTGACCATCCACCGCCGGGCCGCCCTCTCCGTCCGGGGGGAGCCGGGAAGCCGAGGCAGCAGCGAGCGAGCAGCAGGCTCGGTCAGCGGCTACCACTTCCGCAACCCGGGCGGGCAGGCAGTCCCCGCCCTGCCCCGCCGCGGCCTCCTCCCCCTCTCTCTCTCCCCTCCTCCTCCCTCCGGCCCCCACCCTACAACTTCTTCCCCCCGCGCCGCCTGGCCCCGGGAAGCCAAGATGGCCGCCGGTGCCGCCGCCCCGGCCAGGCCAGGCCCAGGCCGCCAGCGCTCCCCCTTCCGGCTCCGAGCGGGAGGGGCGAGGGAGCATGCGCAGTGACGTGCCCCCGCCGGCCGCGGCGCCCGTCCCGACGTGAGCCGAGTCCGCTCCGGGCTTTCCCGGACGGGAGGGGCGGGAGGGGCGGGGCGGGGCGGGGCGGGGCGGCCGGCGCGAGCGCCCGGGTCTCCTGGAGCTGCGGGAGCGCGGTAGTTGCCGTGACTCCTGCGCTCGCCACCTGGCACCTGCCCCCCGCAGCCCCCAGCATCTTCTCCGGGGCCCCGGGGAAGACTGGCCCGATAGAAAACGTCCTCAGCGGCACGACACATTCTCGTCACTTGGAGACGCTGCTTTTCTGGGTGGAAAAGAGCGCCGGCAGACGGAGGGTGAGCGGTCGGGAGGGTTGGGGCGAACAAAGGCTTGCACCCCGGCGCTCCGCCTTCCTGCCCGGTTTCTAGGCTTTTGCACCTGTGCGTGGTGACATTGTCTGGATTGCAGACCCCCGGGGGCAGGCCTGTCCCCACGAGGAACGCACAGCCCCCGGGAGCACCTTCCACATGATGCAGTCTGCGCGAATAGTCCGTTATTCACAGCTTTCGAACGATGACAAAGATTCCCTCAGCAGTTTAACCGGCAGGATTATGCCGATGATCAAGGACCGAAAATAATGATGATCGTAATAATAAGGGAAAAAAAGGTTACAGACTGGACAGCCTAGAACAATGGTTTTCAAATTTAAGTGTGCACCAGAATTACCTAGAATGCTCGTTAAAACCTTGATTGCTAAAAAACAAAAAAACAAACAAAAACAACCTTGATTGCTGGGCCACATCCGCAGAGTTTTTGTGTAGGAGAAGGGCCTGGTAACTTGCATTTCCAAGAAGTTCTCAGGTGATGGTCTGGGACCCCACCTGGGGAACCTAGAAGTTTAACAGCTTTCCACCAGGCTTGTCTTCTGATAAATCATCCATTTGCTTATATGACTGAAATAAAAATATTTTCCCTAAGAAAGGATGTCTTATTCACAACAGTAAGTTGTTAGACTGGGCATTGGGATGGAAAGTGGGTTTTTCATTCATTTGACATGTTAAGTATCACATGTTAAGCTCACATACTCCATTATGGCAGGGACCCTGCTGCCTCTGAATAGTCTTTGGGCACAAAATACAGAAGGTCCCTGCTCTCAAGAGTTCGCAGTTTGATGGGAACATATAAATTGTGTTAAAAGCATTAGCAGAGAGCAACGGGCTACAAGATACGGAGATGAGGGTGGGAGAATGTGAGGGAAGTAGAATATAGGGAAGGCTTCTTGACAAAGTGACATTTTAAAGGTGAAGTAGAAGATAGGGGAAAGGGTGAGGAGGAAGGGGAGCCGTCCAGAAGGGGGAACAGCAAGGGTCAAGGGCCTGAGGTGGCAAAGAGCTTGGCCTCTTTCACAAATTCAAAGACCTAAACGGTCAAAGTGAAGTGAGCTAAGGAAAATGCAATGGGAGGTGGAGCCTGGGAGTTAAGGAAGAATCACACCACAAGGATTTGCAGACTTCTCCACCAATCTTAAAGTTTAGCCTAAAAGCAGCCTGGAAGGCATCAAAGAGATTTAAGCAAGGAAATGTGGCTGCTTTGTAGGGAATGGACCCCACAAAGTAAAGAGTGAAGTTGAAAGGTCTGATAATACATTGTGTGCTATAATTCAGGGATAGAATTATGTGAGCAGTAACACCCAGATGGGATCAGACATGTGCAGAAGAGACAACGTAGGGGAATCATCATGACAAACTAGTGCCCAGCAACCCACAGCTACTCCTAGAAAATAGATAAATAATCCTCCAGGGAAGCTTTTCTCAGCAATTGTCTTCCAAGAAGTCCAGCATAAATGGTTCTCTGTTCAGATGCATAGTTGTCTTTTCTTCCCCCCATTTTAGATGCTAAATGGGGATTCTTTGCTGCCTTTTCCAACATCAGATATTTAAGGTCATTTGGGAGAATAGATGCCTGAAGATCTGCTGTGACAGAACAGAGACATGTGGGTCAGTTGGGGTAAACAGTTGTTTTCAGCATTAACAGTAGTAAGTCAGGAGTGAAAGGTTTTTACCAAAGGGGTCCCAAGAACAGAGGTCGCTCAGGGAAACCCACACTGGTGGATCCTCAAGATGGGTGCTCACACACAGGCCTTGTGTGGGTTGTCACAGAAATAGTTACATCAAGGGTCGAAACTGGAGCATTCACACGATCCAAGCAGGTGCCATTATGATTGAAGAGGACCATGACGAGGTGTGGCAATAGGGAGACTCCACATCCACACCAAAGGCAGTAGAAAACTTACTATGCAGAGATGTAGACTCAGTATTGCCAGAGCATCCCTTTGTTCCAGAAAAATGGAAAATCTGGGTTTTTATCTGTTGGTAACTAATTCTCTGCAGGCTCTTTCTGACCTGTGGGAAACCAGTTTTCAACTTTTGATTTGGGAAGCTGGTTAACATTTATATGTATGTTGCATTCAAATATGCAGCTCATGTCAGACTAGATACTGTAACTCATCCACATGAGGAAACCTTCTACAGTGGTCTCCTTCAAGTAGTCAAGTCGGCCTTTTATAAAGGAGGTGACCCTTAGAAACCTTTGGAAGCTTCTAACCCTCGTTGGAAGCATAATTTGCACTGGTGCCTCATAATTTGTCTACCCAAACAATTTGCTTGCTTAACACCCCTCCTACTTCCTACTTGCTAGTGCCAAAATTGGTCAAACTCTAGCGCTGCTGCGGTTCAGCCTTCCTCAGCGGCACCCAGCCTTCAGATGCAAGTCCAGCCAGAGCATGTCTGACCACTTTGCATAGGCACCCTTCCTCCTCCAAATACAGAGAAGCAGAGGAGGTCAGAGCTCAAAGAGTTCACAGAGATGATTTTGTTAGACATGAAAAAGGAAAGCAGTGGTGCGTGGGTGGAGTTTTCCCCATACCCATTCTCACCTAATAGCACCCTGATTTCCTTTTAGTTCAGATCAACTGGTGCGAGTCACTTTCTAAGCCTGGTCCCCAACATTTCAAGCATTTGTGAGTCTTGTAATATCCTTCCATGAAAGCCCCTTTTTGGTTAAATTGGTAGTAATTAGCTTTCATTACTTATATCAGATTTAAAAATACTAAGTAATAAACAAGCCCAGAGAATGTAAGTGACTTTCCTAGTATCTTAGAGAAAATAGGAAACAGGACCCAGACCAAAACCCAGCTCTTTTCTGGGCTCATTAGTTGTAACGCCACAGCATTGTTTAATTTTGACTGATATACTAGCTACCAGCTACTATGAGGTTTCCTAGATTATTTGTGCTTTAAGGCCAATGTAGCAAATGTCTCTAGACCTTAAATGTCAAAAAAATTCACATATCACTCAATCTCCAATATTTTAAAATGGGAAATGTTATTATTATTTTTAAATCAACATAAGTACTTGCTGCAATGACTATTTGCAAATTAGCAGACCAATCAAATCAAATCCACAGAGAGTATTAAGGACAAATAGATAAATAGTCAAGATATCCATGCAGCCCGGGGGTCACAGGCCCTACTCCAGGCAGCAAGTTAACTAAGTTAGTTAACTTAGTCAACTAACTTAGTGTGTAGAGTGAGACCTGAACTTAGAATCAAGAGACTTGAGCCGGTGGGGGGGGGGGGGGGGGGACACACCTGGGTAGCTCAGTTGGTTAAACATCTGACTCTTGGTTTTGGCTCAGGTCATGAGTTTAAGCCCCACATCAGGCTCAGCGCTCAACACTGCTTGAGATTCTCTGTCCCTCTCACTCTGCCCCTCTTGCTTATGCACTTGAGCGTGTATGCGCTCTCTCTCTCAAATATATAAATAAAATATTTTTTTTAAAAAAGAGACTTGAATGTGAATTACTTAATCTATTTTAATCTAAATTTGCAGAAATAACTAACCTACGGGGTTGTTGTAAAGCTTGAATTTTAAGAAAGCATATTATAAATTATAGAATGATCTTATGGACAGATCAAGATGATTGTGATTTAACTATAAAGCAATGACTCTTTTACTTATTACATAAACATACAGATTTAAATATCCAAAACTGTGTCCTCCTTATCACAGAAGTCTTGGGGCTTGTATGCTTACTCTCTTAATGCTACCACTGTGCAGAATATTTTTAGAAGATCTCCTATAGACTTGCCTTCAGAACCCATGGCACATTCTTTTAAATATCTCCATTGGTGGCAAATCTTGGCCTTTTGTGAGTAGATTTGATTTTTGGAATTGGTCAAAAGTCATTTTTTTCAGCGCCAAGTCCAATGAATAAGATGGCTGAACAACTAGAGCTATGGTTTTTAGTGAACAGCTTTGTGTGACTATAAAATAATAATACTGGTTTTCATAAGTAACTTATCAACTGCTGCTGCCCATGAACTTCTAAAAAGAAGTTCTGGAAAGACTTTACTCATTGGCCACATCCCTAGGATAAAAAAAAATGTTATAGTTATATGTTTAATTTCAAATGAAAATATATTTCATATGGTATTAATATCTGTACAGTGTTTGAAATGAGGTGAGATTCTGTGGGATTTTTCACTATCCTGTCTCCCTCACTACTGCAAAAAGTGAACAATTTATTTAAAATATAAATCAATTTGAAAGAAGATGTGGGTTAGACTCCCCTGGCCACCCCCTACACACACATACCGTATTACACACAAACCAAGTTCCAGATGGACTACAAATCTTTAATATAGAGTGAAATGCATATTCTTCACTGGGGTCTACTAAGCCCATTGTATTCTGGTGCCTGCCTCTCTTTCCAATTTTTCCTGTCCCTCACGAGTTAGCCACTTCAGCCTTCTTGAACTTCTTCATACACACCAAGGCCATTTCTACCTGCATCTTCTCCCTGGACTTCCACTCTAATCATTAGTTATTCCAGAATCAATTTATTTTTTTAAATTTTTATTTATTTATGATAGTCACACAGAGAGAGAGAGAGAGGCAGAGACATAGGCAGAGGGAGAAGCAGGCTCCATGCACCGGGAGCCCGACGTGGGATTCGATCCCAGGTCTCCAGGATCGCGCCCTGGGCCAAAGGCAGGCGCTAAACCGCTTCGCCACCCAGGGTTCCCCTCCAGAATCAATTTAAATCTCACTTGCTCAGGACAGCCTTTCCTGACCACCTATTCCAAGGGAGCCTGGCCCATTCCCCCATGTTACCATGTTTTAATTTTCTAGTGAACTGCCTTGTTTATATATTGGGTTATTTGCTTATTATCTATCTCTCCAATGGGAAAAACATGCCCACTAGAATTTGAAAAGGACTCGGCTCATAATAAGTGCACAACAAATATAAATGGAATTAATGAGTTGAATAACAAAAAAAAAGAATATATTAGAATAAAATTCAGGAAAATATTTGTATAATCTAAAGTGGGGGAGAATTCCTTAAGTAGAGATCCATAACCATTAATTGAAATATTTGGTTACATAAACAATTGGATTTTCATTGGCTAAAGGTTTTTCTAGAAATTATAGATTAGAAAAAAATATTTACATTACATATAACAAAGGTTAATATTCTAAGAGTTAAAAACAATTTTAAAAAGTGCAAATAAAAAAAGTGCAAATAAATTTTTTTTAAAAAAAAAAGTGCAAATAATCCAACAGAAACATTGGGAAAGGCTATTAACACAAGGTCCCTACAGAGGAGTAGGACAATTAAAATGGACACATGGCACAGAAAAAGAGGGTTTTCATTGCTGATAGTAAGGGAAATACAAATTAAACAATGATACCATTTTTAACTCATCATTCACAACATCTAAAATGAGAAGAAAGGGGCTCCTGGGTGGTTCAGTCAGTTAAGTAGCTGCCTTCAGCTCAGGTCATGATCTCAGAGTCTGGGAATCAAGGCAGGCTCCTTGCTTAGTGGAAGTCCGCTTCTCCCTCTGCCCCTCATCATACATGCACTCAGGCATGTGCATTCTATCTCCCTCAAATAAATAAATAAATAAAATCTTCTTTAAAAATAAGAAAAGAATATCCAGTGCTGATATGTGTATAGAAAAACGTACATCCATTATACACTATTCCTGAGAATGTGAATTGCCACACCTCCTACGAAGTTAGCCATCAATATCACTTTATTTATTTCTATGTATTTGTACACATTAGTCTTAGGAATTGCATTTTGGTGAATCCTAAAAAAAAAAAAAATACTGTAAGAGGAGGGAGAGAAGATTATGATCATGAAGAATTCTTTTAAAAGATCTAGAAATACATTCTTCAAGTGCCTCTGTGATCAGGTATATCTGAGGTTTATTTTTTTTTAAAGATTTTATTTATTTATTCATGAGAGACACAGAGAGAGAGAGGCAGAGGGAGAAGCAGGCTCTATGCAGGACTCGATCCCAGGTCTCCAGGATCACACCTTGGGCTGAAGGCGGTGCAAGAACCACTGAGCCACCCAGACTGCCCTCGGGTTTCTTTTAACTCGAAGAAGGGGAGCTTGGGTCTTGAGAGGGACTCACAATCTCTCCCATATGTCAGTAATAACCTGCAGGGAAATGTACCTGAGATTGATATTTATGTTTTCTCCTTAGTAACAACACCTGGATTTTACTCAGGTGCCTATGTGCCTCCCTCCCCCAGAAAGACTACATTCTCAATCTCATTTGCAGCTGGTTGTGGCAGTGCTATTAAGTTATGCCAGTGAGATATAAGTAGAAGTAGTTAAGTGGAGTTTCTAGAAAATATCTTTAAAAAAGGCTTACTCAGAATACCAATCTTTTTCCCTCCACTTTTCTTCTGGGATAAAATACAATATGAATAAAGTACCTTAGGCTTTAGGAGCTCTTCAGCCACTATGAATGATTCACTGATGTTGATACTAGAAGCCATGTCCTAAGGAAAATGGAGCAGAAAAAGATGGAAGGAACTCAGGTCCCATATGATCCTGAAGTGCCATATTAGCCCTTGACCACCCACCTTCAGACTTATTTTTCATAAAAGAAAAGTAAGCCCTTAGTGGTTAAGCCACCGTAATTTGGTATTTTTAGTTATATCCAGCTGCATCTAATTCTGATTAATAATGCCATGTAATAATGCTAAATACAAAAAGCAAGTTGCTACTGAGAAACTGGTATTAATATCAGAAGGATATAAACTCAAATGCTTATGGGTGATTAGTGGGTGATACAGAAAAGCAAACTAGTGGAAGTATACATAGTAGGGAATGGAGAGGACCATGTTAAATTGGAAAGTATCAGTAATATTTTGCCACGTAGGCATGTAGAGCCAGATCTTTCAGTTTTTCATATTAAATTTTCCCCAATATTTTGCAAACAAAATATTTTCTTTGCTGTATCTAGACTGTAGGCCACCAGTTTGTGACCTTTGATTTGTAGTGTGATCTAATATTTGGAAAAATACCAAAAAAAGCGAATAAGAGAGGAGGAAGGCCCTATGGTTAACACAAAATGAGCAAACCTTTTGGAATCTCTAAAAGTAAGAAAGAGAGCTTAATTCAAGCCCAAGTTAGGATAGCTGCCCAGGAAACACGATCTTCACAGGAAAGACAGTGCCTGGGAGAATGAACAATTTTTAACAGAGTTAAATACTTTTCACATCTTGTAAAAGCTCAAGAGATTATAGATTCGCATATAGGGAAGAATCACAAATTTTATCATAAAGGAATGCACCTAGTGGGAGCTTTGATGGATATCTCAAGGACAAGATGGTCTTCTGTTAGGCTACTCATTCACAAAGCAGATATACAATGGATGCATGGTGGCCATAAATGAGGCTTTGGGTTTGAAGGAAGTTTATGTATTATCATGCTGAGTTAGAAAGTTAAAATGGCTTCCCCTGTATATTATTAGGACTCATCACTATATATTTCTTACTCCCCCCTTTTCTGTGGTTTTGCTTTCTGTAGTGTCAGTTACCCAGGGACAGCCGTAGTCTGCAAGCAGATGAAGCTCCTAAGGTAGCTTCAAAGGTCAGTGGTAGCCTAACAATACATCAGAACACCTGTGTCATTCACCCACTTCATCTCATCACGTAGGCATTTTTATCACACCACATCATCACAAGACAATAAGATATCTTGAGAGAGAGACAATAATTACATAACTTTTATTACAGTGTATTGTTATAATTGTTCTATTTTATTGTTAGTCATTGTTGACCTCTGACTGTGCCTAATTTATAAATTAAACTTTATCATCGGCATGAATAGGACAAACATATAGAAGGATCAGTACTACCCACAGTTTTGGGAATCCACCAGGAGTCTTTGAATTTATCGCCCAAAGATGGGGGCGGGAAACCTGATCTCTATGGTATAAGCATAGAGATGTTACAGAAGATTGCACCTGAAACAATAGAAACCTAAGAGGGATGAGATTGAAGAGCAAGCTTATTAACTTTTTCCTTTAACTCTGTATTTTCTGTCTTGTTATAATGGATACATATTAATTTTGTAATTTAAAAAGTCTAATAAAAAAGGAAAATTGCTGAAGTTAGACTGAAATTCCAATGCAAATGCCACAACATACTCCTAGAAAGCTTTCAGGATAATCCAGTCAGAGAAAGTTCAATTTGTCTTAGAAACAAGTAATTGATTTAAGTATATCTCAACTAGAAAACTAGAAAATAAAAAAAAAGAAAACTAGAAAATACAGATTTGAGAGGGAAAACACAGATGTTGTAGGTTACAGTGATTTTTTGTTAGGTGTAGATGAACTGGACGTCACATATAAACATATACACTTGATAACTGGAGAAAAAAATGTTCCAGGAAATTATTTTCTTCATTATCTTGAATTATTTTGATTATTTTCTAAATGAAAGATAAAAAGAAGTACCTTCCTAGTTCTTTAAAATTACATCATGGCCCAATGTGTACATTGCATTTAGTTTAAGACATTATGCTATTTTATTAAAGCTAGTTCTAGTTTTTGAGCAATTCAAATTCCTAAATATTTGTTGCTTTTTTTTTTCTGCTTGTCTCTCAGGCATTACAATGCTCTTGAAAACACATATTTAAAAATGTTGGGGCTTCTTATTCAAATCTAAAACTTCATTTGGTTCCAGTTTGATGAGAAGAAACCAAATTGTGAATACATTTTTTTCAGACACATTTATTTTCATCCTTTGGTAAATCTGACAACCTGTGACAGTTCTCACATTTCTGGAACAAGTTTACAATTACAGAAGAACCTAATAATGGCAATATGGTAAGTTATAAATCATTTAATTTGGGGGGGTTTGTCCAAAATGAAGTTATCAAACTTTCTCCTTGAGCTTTCTTCCCCCTACCCCAAACCACCCTGACGTATACCATGTACCATTGCAGCATTTATGCCTAGGGAATTATGATTCTTAAATAGTAGTCCACTGCTCTAAAGTCAAGTCAGTGTTTTATTCATAGAATAATAATTTTACCTGAGAGGTTTGGTATACCTCCCCAGTTTGGCAAATGAGGAAACTGGAGCACAGAATTAAGGGAATTACTTAAGATCTCACAACAAACTGGTACTATCTCCACTTAAATATATCTCTAGAGATTCATAGTGATGAAAGCTATATTGAAAATCCAAACAATTATAGTGTAATATAACAAATTCAATGATGCTATAAAATCTTGGTATACAGACTGTGGAAGGAGCCTCAGTGTCCATCGGAAGATGAATGGATAAAGAAGCTGTGGTCTATGGATACAATGGAATATTACTCAGCCATTAGAAACAACAAATACCCACCATTTGCTTCAACGTGGATGGAACTGGAGGGTATTACACTGAGTGAAATAAGTCAATTGGAGAAGGCCAAACATTATATGGTCTCATTCATTTGGGGAATATAAAAAATAGTGAAAGGGAATAAAGGGGAAAGGAGAAAAAATGAGTGGGAAATATCAGAGAGGGAGACAGAACATGAGAGACTCCTAACTCTGGGAAACGAAAAAGGGGTGGTGGAAAGGAAGGTGGGCAGGGTGTGGGGGTGACTGGGTGACAGGCACTGAGGGGGGCACTTGATGGAATGAGCACTGGGTGTTATGCTATATGTTGGCAAATTGAACTCCAATAAAAAATATGTATATTAAAAAAAATCTTGGGATAATTTCCAGTGGGTCAAGACACTTATGGTGGTACATAAGAGAAACCAAACTCAAATCAGCTCAAAAATAAAAATGAATTTTGTCTTTAGAATGAGCATGTTTCAAATAAGTGTGAATACCAAGAGGTAAGTGGATTCAGGTATAGCTGGATGCAAAGCTAAAAAATATCAGAATTAACCTCTTTTTTCTTTTGGCTTTACCTGCCACTGTGCTGGCTTCATTCTCGGGCAGCTTTAGCTACACAGTGGCAAAAAATGGCTTATGTTCTAACAGTTCATCAACAGCAGGGCAGAGAGTATGTCTTTCTCAATGGCCCCAACAAAGGAACTGGGAGTGATTCTCATTGGCTGGTTTGGATTAGGTGTCCTTCTTCGTCACTTTACTGTGACTAGTTGGCTAAGCCTGGGTCACATACTCTACCCCTTCCCTACCAATCCCACCAAAAGAAGCACATGGATAGAAAGTGGAGGAGGCGTAGTCACACAGGGGAAAAAGTATTTATTATCCAAAGAGAAGTAATGAATATAAGGCAAGCAAAACCAAAGTCCATTAAATTTACATTGAATTGTAAACTGATAAATGAAGCACTAACTTCTTGCTTAGTGGTTGGGGTTTTGTGGCATTTCATTTAAAAAATATTACCAACCATCTAGAATAAGAAACTATAAAACCAGAAAAAAAAAAACACAGAAATACTGAAAAATACTGTTGAGTTTGAAAAAAAAAGGATGCATGGCATGTATATTGTCAGTCTGTAAATGAACACAAAGCCAATTGAAAAATTAAAATGTTGGACATCTTCTAAGCATTACATTAATTTAGATGCTTAATTATTCCCTCAATCCTGCACTAGGAAAGCAATCATTAGGTTTTCACAGTAGCATTTGTTTATTTTGGTTTCCATTTCACCTCTAATGCTGATGAGCTTCTGCTAACTTCACTTAATAGTATTCCATTGGAAGGCATATAATTATTCAGTTTATAAAGAGTAATGGCCTCATACACAGCTAATTTTTATCATAGTGTAACTAGAACTCTGCTCACTCATTTATCCATTCGTTCATTTGCTCATGTGCCAGTTATGAACCAGGAACAAGGCTGGACACTAAGATTAAAGAGATGACTAATTTGCAGCCTCACCCCTTGATGAAGTCAAAGTGCAGTAAGGGAAACAGCTATATAAAAGCTAAAGTACACCACGAGAAAGGGATTTGCATAGGACTTTAGAGGAGGACCCACAACTAACACAGCTGAGAGACCAGGCAAGGCTTCAAAGAAGAAGACAGAGGGCATTCTTTCCAGAGTAAAGCAGAGGCAGATGACAGCAGTTTTGGACAGAATGACACATGCAGTGACACAAGAGCTTAAAAGAACTGTGGGAGTTTCAGAAATGGGATATAATTGTGGCTACGGTATAGGCTGTGTACAGAGTAAGAGTCAATGTGAATGACTTTGTACATTAAGTTTGGACTTTATCTTGCAGTTCCAAAACCTTGGTACCCACACTAGGATCCAGCTGACAGTAAAGAGCCATCTGGAGAGCTTGTTAAAAAAAATACAGATCGCTCAGGCACTACTTCTGGAAATTTGGGTCCGGGAAGAATCTGTGTTTTAAAGAAAGCTTTCTGTATGATTCTGGAACACATCCAAGTTTGAAGACCACTGTGTATAGACAATGGGGATCCTTCAGGGGAAACTGGGGAGAATAACATGTTTTGGAAAGATAGCTCCTTGCCAGTGGAAAGTTGCAGTAAAGCAGGTCAAAACAGGAGATGGAGAGACCTGATAGGAGACCATTGTAACAGAACAAATTAAGAAACGGCTAGCACCCACACTGTAGCAGAGGCAGTGGGAGTGCAGAGGAGGTGCACGCTCAGAGATATTTCTGAGAAATGTAACCCACAGGACTAAATGATCTGTTTGATGTGGGAAGTGGTGTGCGTGGGGGTGGGTTGGAATCTAGTTTGTGAGGGGTGCCCTTGAGAACAGGGAGTTTAAGCAGGAGGCGTGGCTGTGTGTACAGCAGTGTGATGTTGGCTCGAGGTGGGAGACCAGGCTGGAGTTTGCCGTGGGCAGGAGGCCAAGGCTTGGGACTGGGCCATCCAAGATCCAGAGGCTCAGATCTAAGTTTGAAAATTTGTTGACGATCTTCATCCAGGGATACCTCCCTTCTTTGTGCCATATGGGGTCCCTGCTAGTAGTTGCCCCCAAAGAGTCACTGGCATGCAAAATAAATAATAGGATAGAAAATATAAGGCTAACTGGAAAGCACATGCTTTCATTCTGTTCATTGATTAAATCATTCCTTTTTTGTTTGTTCCCCATTATTTTTGCCTTCCTTATTGCGGATAAGTGCCTTCTGGGTACTGAAGAGGAACATCCTACTTACAGGGTTTCAAATTGACAGAAAACTCAAATAGTTACAACTTTTCTTTATAATCTGCTCTCATGAGAAAAAGCAATGACAAGTAAGCAAGTTAATATCAGCAATTCCCAAGCAGATGTGGGAATTAACTTCAGATAATCAAAAACTGTAAAATGGCAAAGATATCAGCGAAAATTGAGAAAAGTATTTTTCTAGATTCTAATGCCTACATTTCAAACTGGTTATTTGTACTAAATTTTTACATAGAGGTATGGAGTTGTACCTCTCTAAGCCTATTTAACCCTTTGTTACTTTCCAGTGTGTGTAAATGTTCTTGATATAGCCTGATAGTCATGAAAATATGTAAGTTCCTATTTCCCCTGATCTCCAAGAAGATATTTTGTGCTTTTCTACTTAGAACTTACCATATGGATGTGCTAGGTCCTTGCCCTTCTCTTTCTCTGTCTGCACTGAAGGAAGTTGGTTCCTACTAACTCCATTTGCTAGATTCAGTTGCCTATGCCCCCAAAGAAATTTGGACGATGAAAGGTAAAAAGACAAAGTAGGAGAACTGGCAGAGGAAGAGGAAAAACCAAGGTATTTTTCCTCCTTTGATTCAGGGAGTTTCTCCCACAGCAGCTGCGCTCTAAAATTCCCATTCCAGGCCCAGCCAGGATCAATAGCTCCAGGGCTCTGTTAACCCTAGGGATGGAAAGGAGAGGCTTCCTGCTATGACTGTTTGCTGGGGTGCCTATCCTTCCCCAATTTGGCTTTCCAGTCCTTCCAATGCCTTTGTAACTAATTCCTGGTGTTAAATTCCCTCAACTGAACTACCTCCCTTGGGCTCTGATTTCTAGTTGGGCCCCATCTCATACACTGAGGTCACAATACCTAGAAAGTGGTTGAGCAAAGAACAAAATGTTCATCATCACAGAAGAATTTATGTAGGTACCACAACGCTCACATCCCAAAATTTCCAGCAGAGATATAAAAAAAAAACTAATGAATGTGGTTGAAAATATATAATACAATGGAAAGTTATTTCATTTTTTTTTAAGTCACTTTCATTTAGTTCTCTTCGTTCATTAGTAATCTCCCATCAATAGTGAAACCGTAGGGAATGGAGCAGAGTGAACAAAAAGAATCATGCCCACGCTGAGCCCAAAATAATTCCAAGTAGATTTGCCTGCACAAAAGAAAGAAAGGGGTAATCAGCACTTAGGGTAGGTAACAAGACGCATTTAGCGCTGTTACTGCTAAATAACAATGAAGACCTCTGTGAAATCCCCAGCAGCTTTCTCCCCAGACACTCTTTTCTCTCTCTGCATTAATTTGACCTTCCCATGACACAAAAGCAGTCAAGCTTAATTGGATGGGAGATTCTAAGATAGTGGTCAGTGGCCTAAAAGCCCTGGGGGTTGAGCCATCCTTTGAAATAGGTTTTGAAATCAGATTTTGTGCTCTTTGCAAGGTTGAGGCTGTGGTTTCACCAGCTTGGGCAGGATTCAGTTCATAATATCAAGCTTCCAAGCAAATCCGTTTCTGGTTTTGTTGAGATGAAGCCCAGCTGGAAGCCACATAAGGGACTAGTTTTATTCTCCAAGGAGCAATGGGCCATGTGTTAGTTTCCTGGGACTGCTGTAGCCAAGTACACAAACCAGGGGGGAGGAAGGGAGCTTAAACAACAGAAATTTACTGTCTCACAGCTCTGGAGGCTGCAAGTCCAAGACCAAGCTGTGGGCAGGGTGGCTCCCTTCTGAGGGCCGCGGGGGAATGTGTTCTGTGCCTCTCTCCTCACTTTTGGTGGCTTGCTGGCGATCTTCTGTGTCCCTTGGTTTGCAGAAATATCATCCTTGTCCCTTCCTAGCATTCTCCTCGTGTGTGCAGGTCCATCTCTACCCAAATTTCCCTCTAATAGGGACATAAGTCACTTTGGATTAGTGCTTACTCTGATGATCTCATTTTAACTTGATTACCTCTGCACACGACCGTATCTGTAAATAAAGTCATATTCTAAGGTACTAGGTGTTAAGATGTCAGCAAATCTTGTTGAGAGGAATCCAATTCAACCCCTAACTCATCACGTACCCAGATTAGATCATTATCTCTTGCTGAACTTTTCTTCCCACACCCACCTACCCATTTCTTTCCACCACAGCCTTCTGGCAGAAGTTAGTGGTCAGGAGCCCATTTGGTAAACTCATTCACACTGAAGCATAATTCATTAGAATTGCTTTTGTGTACTCATACGGTATAACAGTCCAAAAGGATATGAAGCAGCAATAAGAAACCAATAAAGTTCAATATATTGTCCCTCCTGGAAATATGTACCTTTTATCAAATCACAAGGAATCATACCCATTTTTCACTGTAATGTGAATGGTAGCAACACTTGGGATTATAAGTAAAAACTTGGCTAAGCAGCTCTTGGTCTTCATTGGAATTAACATAAAAATGGCATTTTCTTGATGGCAAAATAAGGTTAAATACCATGTTGTGGATACAATGATATGGACTTGTAATTTCTTACTGAAGATTACTATAAACTTCTTCTTTAACACTAACAGAAAACATAAACACTGCTGAAGGAACTGTAAACTTGGTAGATACTGACACATTATTTATTTCATAAGTGGTACAAAATCTACAAAATTGGGAAGATATTTGAGCCCCTGAAACCAGAATGGCTTTCTTTTAAGTCTGTGCGCTCCTATAATGCCTCTACCCATGCAAAAGCCATGTTTTCACTCAATGAAAGATTTGATTTTTTAAACTGAAAAATGTGGGATATGATGGCACAGCTATCACATTTAAGAAAAACTTAAACTGACACTAAGAACTAAAAGGTAAGGTAGGAAAACATCATGTGTTGTGCTCTGAAAGAAGCTGATTCTTAATTTTCACATTCAGGATCGATCTTCTATAGTCTCTGCCAACATGGAATTAGCAAATATGGAGCCATCGTTCCTAAGGGAAACACAGGGTAAGGTACCTGTGAGGCTCAGGTCACATTTTTGTCAACCCAATACAAAACTTTGTTTTATATGTGTTTCTATCTAAAGGCACATTCCTTAATATACATTGTTGATTAGTGAATATCGAGCTCATGGCCAACAACACTATAACTCCTTCCTGAATGAAGCTTATCTGTTTTTTTTCTCCTTCAGGGACATTACAGCCTTCTTGCACTTAGGAACAGTAAGCAGCATTTCAGCACTCTGCTTGGGGCCATTTTAAATGGCAAAGTTAACAACGAAAACACAAAAATGTGAAAAATTAGCACTAGATAAACCACAAAAGGGATATTTATTTACAGTATCAGATCCAAAACAAGAAGGCAAAGTATCTCCACGCTGGACCTTAGCTGGGAACATGCACTATCAGCAACTCAAATATTTTGTCGCTCTGTTCATACCTAGGAATGACCATGAGAGTGTCTTGAGTATTGATTTTGGGGGTTATAAAAATTTTTTTTAGTGAGTAAGAGAATCCCCAAACATGGGAGTCATGGACAGTGAGGCCCTTTAATCTGGCTTGCATTACCCATAAATTAAAAAAAAAAAAAGACTCTATTTGTCTAATAAAATAGTTATTTAAATTTGAGGTTCATATTTGTAATGTGAGACTTTGTAATGTGGTGGATAAGTATAATTAATATTCAAGCCCTATTACTGATTCTCTAAGTGACCTTGGGCAAAAAGGCTGGATTTCTGTGGGCCCTGTGGGCCAAGGCGTCTTATTCCTTAGCTGATAGGCTGCGACTAGAGTTAAAGACGTGTGTATGTATACACATCCATACATTCATATGGAAATAAATACAGATACTTTTTAAAGCTGTCTTAGAATTCTAATACACACAGCAATGCTCATCTTTAAACATGTTTACCATCAGGAAAACATATACGAAATAGTACCCTGTATTAGTATAGATGGAGAACAGTAATGTGATGGGAGATGTTTCGCTGTATTTCTTATGGTGTTTGAACCGTGAAAACCTATTAACTATTTAAAAAATTAAACTGTATAAAGAAGAAAGAGAAGAAGAATTAGACTTTAAAAAGAAGGAAGGGAAAAAAAGAGAAAGAAGAAGAGAAGGAGGAAGAGGAGAAAAACGGAGGAGGAAATAGTGAAGAAGCTATTATGTTGAATTACACAAAATTGCTGATTTTTAATGACTCTGAC
The DNA here is from genome assembly GCF_905146905.1 of Nyctereutes procyonoides. Lineage (NCBI taxonomy): Eukaryota > Metazoa > Chordata > Mammalia > Carnivora > Canidae > Nyctereutes > Nyctereutes procyonoides. The sequence continues at coordinate 3,656,971 of NW_026575030.1, read as the reverse complement.
CTACCAAAATGTCTGTTGCTTGCATTCAATCTAATATTAACATCCTCATTTTAATGATAAGGAACTCAAGGTTTCCAAAAGCCGAGTAACTGCCCAGTGGCGCACACAGCTTCAGGAGACTCTTGACCTGAACAGAGACCTGTTCCCACTGAGCAGTGTGTACGAATTTCAGGCCATAAAAATAAATGTACAAGGACTGTTTAACTCTCTTTTTCCTATATGTGACCTTAAATGCCACCAAGTGATAGTGATATGATATCAGTTGAATCAGGATTTTCTCCTCTCACCACTTCCCACTCACTCCCTAGGATTGTGCTAGCACCAGACTCAGGGGCTCTGGTACTCTCCCAGTCATTCCTTCTGCTTTCTGCTCCTTATTGGCAGGGGAAGAGATCTCTGGGATCCCACTGCCTGTACGTTGGCCTGGGGGGCACATGGCCCCTCTGCTCTCAGGAAGTATACGTCACAGACCACTCCTTCTGAAACCACCACTGGCTTCCTTACTGGCTCTGCTGGATCCAGACCCTTACTAGGCTTAAGAAACAGAAAAGTCTGGCTCTGACCCATTGTACACAACCCAAGCCCTGAGTCCTTCAAGTCACTGGCTTTGAAATTTCAAAAGCTTTATCTTACCTTCAACAGACTCTTCCCTTTTTTTTTTCAGACTTCTCTTAAACTCTTTCTTACTTGTAGTTTCAAAGTCTATTTTTCTAACTAAAAACAAACAAAAAAAATCAAGAGTTTGTGTTTTCTTTCATTCTTTTCTCGAGGCAATAAAGGCAAAAGAATTAGGAGCCTAAAGGGTGAGTGTCAGGGAAGGGATAGGGTAATAAGAAAGAATGAATGGGAAAAGAGGAAAACATAATTATCAAAATACCATCCTGCCACATCTATGTGTTATTCTTCTTTCAACACAACTTCTCAGGTAGTTCTCAAACACGAAAAAGGGGCACCTGAGTGGCTTAGTTGGTTAAGCATTCGACTATTTTTCAGTTCAGGTCATGATTTCAGGGTCATGAGATCAAGCCCCGCATAGAGCTCTGTGCTGGGTATGGAGCCTGCTTAAGATTCTCTCTGTCCCTTGCCTTCTGCCCCTACCTCTGCTCTGCTCTCTAATTAAATAAGTCCAAGAATTGTCTAAGAAAGTTACACAGACCCTTCTTTATTTGAAGAATACTAGTCTGGACCCATGGAAATGGGTTAACCCATATTGTTACAGCAGTTTTCATTTGTGACCATGTCCATATTAAAACAAGAACTTGCCAACTTAACTAAACAGAAGGGAATTTTTTAGGCAAATAAAACCCAAATTTACTTTCCAACCGAGGGTTGAATAGCAACCTGGCACTGATTAAATAGGAAAACCCATTGTGGCTGCAGCTCTGTGGCCCTTTTGCTTTGCCTGTGAAGTAGTTCTTTTAGACACAGATGGGGTGCTGGGCCATTATCTAAGCAAGAATTTGCATAAAATGAAATCCATCAACATGATATGACAAATCAGAGAGGAGAGTCAAGCAAATGCAATTTAGGCGTTATGCTGCATCTAAATCACAGAAGAGAAGAATGAGGCAAACAGTGCAATCAGAGGCATTAAGCTCTCTTGTAGAAGGAACAGCAAAATATACTATATATTTCAAATTGTAGTGGGAACTTGGAGTTTTAAAGAGATAGGGATAGGGAAAAAGGAAGAAAGAGAAGTGTAGAATAGAAGAAAGAAGGCACAATATGCACTCAGAATCACAGGGAAAAGTATTTAACCAGACACTTCGAAGAAGCAAAGAAGGAACAGCAAAAAAACCTGCATTTCTCTGACAGTGAGAGATGTAAAGTTGGAGAGGAAAAGAATGAGAAGCAGCGGGGGAGGATTTGACAGGGCACTAAGAAATTTAATGGAAGAAGAGTGAATATTTACAAGGGATAAAATAAAAATTGATTTTTTAAGTAAAAATATTTCACGGTACAAAGTCCCTAGGCATGCCATTAATGTTTAATTGAGATCATACAACTTTATCGCACTCACTATGTATTTTTCTAAAAATAGTTTAAAAGGCGCTACCCAATCTTCTAGGCCACAGTTCAGAAAACAGTTATGGAGTATCATATAGTCCCAGTGAGTTTCTTCTCCTGAAGGCTAATTCTGTTCTCTACCTGCCAAACTGAGAAAAGAAACATGCCAAGGAGCAACTGTTAAATCTGCTCTAGTTCCTGAAGGAGAGGCAAACATAACGTTTCAAGTTTCTCTTAGAAAGATTTCTCCCTGGGGCGTCTGGGTGGCTTAGTAGTTGAACATCTGCTTTCAGCTCCCTGGGTCCTGGGATCGAGTCCCACATCAGGCTCCTTGCATGGAGCCTGCTTCTCCCTCTGCCTGTGTCTCTGTCTCTCTATGTGTCTCTCATGAATAAATAAATAAAATCATAAAAAAGAGAAAAGTTTCTCCTTGCACAAACTACCTCTAATAATTGTGGGGTGCTTTATGCTTTTAGAACACTTTCAGAGGACCTCATTTGAATTTCAGTGAATTCTGTCATAAAAGGCATTTCCTATATCACGTGTTTTTACATACTGCTTTTCCACTATCAAAACCAATAAAACATTAGACCTGGTTAATTCATTAGTTTCTTATACTCTAAATACTCTCAACCTTTCACTGTTTTCACTCAATTTTTCCTTTTTCTTTCCTTCTGACTACAGTTTTTTTTATGCCTCTGGTCAGTTCTGTTGATGCTTCAAATTTCTAGTCTTTCACTTAGCAAAGTAACACACAAAACCTACAAGGCTTTAGAAAAAGTTCACAAATATCATAGCCAACTGCTCGGCCATTTATTAGTGCTCTGAGAGCCACTGTGGCCTTTTGAGGTAGTGGAAGGGCATCAGGGACTATCTATTAAAGTTTTAAAGCCAGGCTAGACCTGACTTTGAACCCTGGATTTACCGCTCAATAGCTAAGTGACATCCTACATAAAGTGGTGATATCCCCTTGATATCATTTATAAGGTTTCTAAGTGCACCACAATTCCTGCCATATAGTAGACATTGAATGAATATTCCTTCCTCTCCCTTACCTCTCCCTGTGTGTTGAATTGCTGAGTCACACACAGTTTACGTGACAACGGCTGGGGTTTGATCTTCCTGACAGAAGTAGAGGTGTAACTCAAACCTCAGTGTAACCGTGTGTGCTGCTGAACTCTGACCAGCCAGTTATTTTTGTGAAACCAGGGCATCTGCTGACACTCAAGGGGATGACATAATCTCCTTCGGGCAGGTCATGAGGCACCTGCATACCATTCTGAAATAGCCCAAATGCATTGCATAATTCCAAAGAAAACCATGCTAATTAGCCCCGTAACTACACAGCAAATGCAGATACCACCAGCCAAACAACATCACTCAGACCTTCTAACTTGTTAATATGGGACAGATACTGTTTAAGTTTTGGGGTCTAGAAGACCTACCCCCTTTCTCCTTTCTTTTTTTTTTTTTTTAAGATTTCATTTATTTATTCATAAGAGACACAGAGAGAGAGAGAGTCAGAGACATAAGCAGAGGAAAAAGCAGGCTCCCGGCTGGGGAGCCCCATAAGGGACTCGATCCCAGGATAGTGGGATCACTCTTTGAGCTTAAGGCAGACACTCAACCACTGAGCCGCCCCGGCGTTCCCCTTTCTCCTTTCCTAAATCTCATCTGTGAGGGGTTCCTACACCTCTGCCTCAGTCTGGACCAAATTCCCTTCTTTCCCACTACAGCACTTAATCTTAGGTCTCTCATAGTCTTATTTTTTCTTAGCACATAAGAAAAATTAGTGTTCGCCTTTGTGGAAAAAATTTGACCTTTTTTCCCCTATAGAAGAAAGTAGAAGAAAGCCCCCGTGAACATAACACAACAGGTGTTGATTCTCTGCATAAACAGGAGAACAAAGCTGGGAGAACTGAACTATAAAAGGTAGGAAGAAGTTGCTTTGACAGTGCAACTGACCTCTGAGACAGTGGCTCAGTTTCCCAGAGGACGCAGTATATATATATTGGCCAAATACTGCACAAGCTACCAGAAATAAGAAGATAAATAGAACACGGTACTTGTCCTAAGGACTTCAAAGCCTAGTGGGGAAGGACAGATGAAGCACACAGTAACACATCACGATTGCGACAGATGCTAGAAAAGACTCAAAGTGAAAGTATTCTAGGGTCGTCGACAGGGGTAGTCAACTGTGATGGGGGGAGCATAGAGGGGGAAGAGTGGGGACAAGAGACTTCATACAAAGGGTAATACTGATACTAATTAGGATCACCGTGTTGGTTCTAGCCAGCAGTTATTTTTGTGAAAATGAAAACATTACAGCTTATTGATATTTCTGGTCTGTCCTAATTCTTGTATTTTTTATTAAGGAGCTTTTCACTTTATTCATAAATTTATATTTTAGAAATATATATATATATGTGTGTCTATGTGTCTGTGTGTGCTTTATATATTGTATGGATATGCATATATGTGTTTGTACATACGTGTCTTAAAAATATTGTGCTCTCTTTTATGACTCTTGCTTGCTCCAATTTCTCTAACATACGTTAAAAGTATTTACATATGCTCGAACTGATGCTTCTCCATTGTAGATATTAATGGTGATTTCTTCTAAATAAGTTGAAATTGGAGTCAGTATGCATATATATGTATGTGTACCCCTATTCACAGTAATCCCCCCAAAAACTTCCTTCTTTTCTTTTTAAAACTTGCATCTTTGTTTTCTGTTCTGTATTTTCTTCACCATGTTTGTTGTCAGTATCATCCAGCCTGTAACTCAGCAACATGCCTCAGGATTCCTTACAAGAAATACCCGGAGAGGCTCAGTATTGTGATCTGAGCATGCAGCCTCTGTTCCTGCTTTCACACCTGCATGGATGCTGCAACTTCCAAATAGGTGTGCACTTTGCAAAGTGTCACTGTCTTTAGTGTGAGGAGATGCCCTACATCCCTCATTGTTCTCTTGATAGGTCTCAAGAGTTTTCCTGTTGATAGTATATTTGCTGGAGCTTTCAGTTTCGACCTGTCGAAAGCTGTTTCCCTTGATCTCTCTCTCTGAGTCACACTGACCTAAGGAGAAGGGATTTATCATGTTCACATTTTAATAGAGAGAGAGCTTGAAGTAGTATAACCTGATAAGTATTCCTTAAGTGGACCAAAGACTACTTTCTCTACAGCGGAGTAAGCCCTCCCTTGCTGCTGTTACTTCATTCCATACCCACCCCTGGGGAGTGGGGCAGCCTGAGTTGAAGCTTACCTCACAGCTCCCTATTCTATAGGCCATAAAAGCACTTTGCAAACTCTAATACATTATGCAAACATACTCTATTATTGTGATTACATTAGAAACAGCAGCCCATTAAAGACTGTCTTTTATTGTAGATCACACCTACCCCTTATTCCTTTATCACCATTTACATGAACTGCTTTGGAACTAAGTTGTCTTATTTTTCCTTGGAGTCATTAAGAGGATACCCAGGTGACTGCAGAGGACCCAAAGAAGACTTCAACTTTTCAGGAATATTTCTTTATGAAAACATATGATGAACATTAATTCTGGATACATTATATTTTCATATCATCTGCATTTTTTCTGCATTTATACTTGTCTTCAAAATAAAAAATGTAAAATACCCTTGACCAGAACTGCATATGTACTCAAACATACACAACTAATGTCCAAGATCAGGGACCCAATTCTGCTAAATCAACTGGCTTCTAACTCTGCCACATTTACCTTTCTCCTTCTAAAAATACCCATTTCCTAATTTTTCTTAGTATCCCCTCCCCTATTTATGGTGGGAATACCAGCTGTGCTTATAGGAGCATATTTAAAATAGGCAGCTGGAAATAAGGTGCTAGATGCAGACATTAAGAAGACTAAATTGGGGTTCCTAGCTGACTTTAGTCATTGGAGCACGTGACTCTTGATCTTGGGGTTGTGAGCTCAAGCCCTACACTGGGCCTAGAGCCTACTTTAAAAAATAAAACAAAACAAAATAAAATAAATAATTAAATAAACAGATGTTAAAAAAAACAAGAAGGGTAGATCTAATAACAAACTGTGTTAATGCAAGCATGAGATTTTAATACTGGCATATCGAATAGTATATTATATTAGGATTAAAACCAGGTAAATATTGCATACATACTGTGTGTGTGTGTGTGTGTGTGTGTAGAGGAAGTTGGATAAAATTATGAAGGAATCTGAAGAATCAAAGCCTTATTGTACAGGAGTTATAGGTGGCTTAAAAAAATCCCTTGTAGGGATGCCTGGATGGCTCAGTTGGTTAAGGGTCTGACTCTTGATTTTGGCTCAGGTCATGATCTCAGAGTCCTAAAATGGAGCCCTACATGGAGCGTCCCCCTCCGCCATAGAACCCCCCACCATGGAACCCTGCATTGAGCCTCTTGGGTGGGTTCTTTGCCAGCCAGCCGGAAGTCTGCTTAAGATTCTTTCTTCCTCTCCCTCTGCCCCTCTTCCCCTAAAATAAATAAATAAATCTTTTAAAAAATCCTTTTAACAATTTTAAATTTGTTTAGTAATAAAGAAACATGAATGTCCTTATATTTATACCTTTATGGCATTGAGTTTTCCTTTCTCTCCCTTTCTTTTAACTTTGTACCTTGTTCTGTGACAGTTGCTTCTGCTTTTCTGGCATGTGCTCAAGTGTTCAAATGCTAGATGGTATGCTTCTTCTGTTATACATTCTAGCTATAATGGATGATTTCTTCTGCAGAAGCTGAAAATGGGGTCAGTACACAGATCCCTGGCCCTTCCTTAAATTTTGTGTCTCTGAAGTGTGATCTGTACTGTTAAGCACCATAAAAATAAGTCTTGCCTCATGTTCCCTGGCACTCCCTTGCTACCCACTCAGGGTGTGCAGTGAGAAAACTCTGCTAGGAAATGTCCTCTTCAATGTCAGCTCTTCGTTTCATTCATGGATCGCCCAAACTTATGTCTGCATTGGTGCAAAATTAAAAATCACTTTCCCAATTCTCTCCTTTGGTATATCCCATAACCCCTCTTAAGTCACCAAACTATTCCTTTTTACTCTTTTGTGGTATACTTTGTCCCTTGTGAGTCATGCTCTGGGAAATTTCTCCTTGCTTAGCAATAAAATATGACCAAAAATCTGAGAATTTAGAATTACTGGTGCTTCCCAATTCCCAGCAGTTTCCATGTTATTTTTGCAAATGTCCCTGTTAATATAAAATGTGTATATGTGTATACAATATATATGGATGCCAAAGTTTGTGTCAAAAATATAAAATCATGTGTTAGAATGACAAACACTGAGTTAATGAGACAGATTTTGAAACAATGATAAGCACTGAGGTGGAAGAGAAATAGGGGCAGTATTAGTATAGGGGCCCTCAATGAGTTGGTAATGTTTACTCTTTTAAAAAAGGGGAAGAAACTATGTTACAATGTTAAGATCTGATAAAGCTGAAAGGTGAATCTGTCTTCTCTGTATCTATGCTTGTGTTCCCAAATTAGTCTCTATTTTGCCTATGTGCATGAACTATTTCACAATTTTAATAAAAATGTCATTAAAATTTTTTATTACATTGTGCCGGTCATTTAATCTTCTTTACTGATATGTTACAGAAAACATCAATAAGAGAATTTTGGAAGGGGAGGGGACTCATACAAAATAAAGAGTTGAGAGATGTAGGTGATAGTTACTAGAACAGTAAACAAGGGTACGTATGTTGAGAAAGGTACAGAGAGGAAGTAAAGCAAGGGCATTACCTATAATTACACAAGAGGAATTAAAAATAGTGAAACATTCATATTGTGGGGGATGGTGTAAGTGAACTCTGCACTTACTTATCAGAAGGAAGTCCACAGATAGAGTCAGTCTGATAAATGAAGAAGTGGCAATTTGACTATATTACTGAGAGATAACAGAAGTAATCATGCAGAGGAATTAAGAATGCTCTTAAAAAGTTAAACTTGGTTGCTTCTCAAGTGTGGGTCCAGGGTCTGGGTGGAAAGCAAAGAGGGAGGTAGGGCTGGGATGTAGCAGCAAAGTGTTCTGACCTTTTGCAATAAGCTCTTCAGCACCATAGACTTTTTTTTTTTTTTTTTTATAAATGTGCCCATGTACTGCTTTGCTTTAACAAATAGCACAATGTTAAGACCATAGAACCCAAGAAAATGTTCCTCACTTCAGTCATCTGATCGAGTTAGTATTTACTTAAGTTATGTTGCCTGCAAGCTAATGAATTATTTACATCTTCATCCTTCAATTGGTATCCTAGAATGATCCTTTGTTTTTCTTTCTGTTTCTTTTCTTTCTTTTAATCTGTACTCTGCAAACATTTTAGAAATGGTTTCTCTATACAAAAACTTAAAAACTATTTATCCATTTATAGAAAGCTTGTTTCTGATAGACTATTAAGTGAAACAAGGAAGCCTCCTCCAATTCAACTGGCTTAAAACATGCCTATGACAAACAAGTGGTGATGGTTGCATGTCTTTGTGAATATACTAAAAGGACTGAATTGCACACTTTACAGGAGTTAATTTTATGGTATGTGAAATATAGCTCAAAAAATATGCCTATGAAAAAATACTACCAGGGAATAAACTGAAATGATAGCCATTGTGTTATATGTAGGGGGTGTTTTTGCTTTTACTTCCCTTAAGCTTTAGTAATGTAATATAACTTCCATCATTTCAGAAATATTTTAAAGTAGCATCATTAACATTAGTGTGTGGCATCATCTCTATGTGTAACTTTTCCTCTTAATTCCATAACACTTTTTATTTTCTTGTGCACTCTTATGTGCATAATCATTTGCATATTAGTCTATTTTCTTTATAGCTTGGGATTTGGTGTTACTCTCATTTTTGTTTGATTTTTTTCTTTTCATCACCTTGATGCTGCCAAATCTTTACTTGTCATTTGCTTTTTCTGCTCTTTACTCACTGTAACACTTTGCTGCTTTTCTTGAGAACTCTCCCTGAAATACATATAAATGCTTTAACCAAACTGTGACTTCATGATAGAGGAACTGGACTTGCCTGCCTTGAATCTTTCTTCAGTCCAATCAAAGCTTGCAGGCAATCTGGAGGAGGGGGTAAGAAGAACAAGGAGAGTAAGAGGAGGAAAAACATATTTACTGAACCCCTTCCATGTACCAGGCTTTGTACATTCATTTCCTTAATACTCCCCCTCAAGCCTGGGCGGGGGGGGGGGGGGGAGGGCACTGTTTTTCTCTTCTTTTATTATTATTTTTTAAAGTTAAATTCAATTTGCTAACATATAGTATAACACACAGTGCTCATCTCATCATGTCCCCTCCTTAATGCCCAGGGCCCAATTACTCCATCCTCCCACCCTCCTCCCCTTCCACAACCCTTTGTTTCTCAGAGTTGGGAGCCTCCCATGGTTTGTCTTCCTCTCTAATTTTTTCTCACTCAGTTTCTCTCCTTTCCCTTATGATCCCTTTCACTATTTCTTATATTCCACATATGAATCATACTGTCTTCTTTTAAGTTCAGACTCTGTGACTCTGATCACCTAAGCAACTTGCTCAAGGTCATACAGCCGGTAAATAGCAGAAGCAAGTGTCAGACCTGATTCTGGCCTAACTTCAAAACCAGCACTCCCTTGCCCTACACCTTCACGTTTAGTTAGGTCAATTCTGTTGAGACATATTGCCAAGATGGCCTCCAAAGGCTGTGCCAACTTAGACTAATGATTAGTGAATTTTCATGTTTATTGGCCACATATATAGTTGCCATTAGTAGATTTTCTGATGTATATCAGCCATTTATACAATTCTTTCTCTGAATTTCCTGCTTATTCCCTTTTCCTGTTCTCCTACCATGTTATACATTATTTATAATTTTATTGATTTGTTGCACTTGATCTGTATCATGGCTAAGGATTCTTTATTTTCTGTTATACCTGTGATTCTTAGATTGCCATTCACCTCCTGACTTTGTTTATAATACTTTCAAATATAAATTATAAAATACATAATTGTTCACATCTTACCCTGTTCCCTGTATAATTATGTGTCTAATGTTACTCCCAAAATGATTTTACCACCCCTAGGTTATAAAAACATTTCTGTGAATTTTGGTTTTAGTAGTTTTATAATTTTCATTAAACAGTGTTCGGGTCCTTTATCAGGAATTTAGCAGATGATATGAAAGGAAATGAACATTATTCTCTTTGTCTTAAACAATAATCAGATATCCCAAATCAATTCATTTCACTTTATATTCTGAATTTGTATGCCCCCTTTGTGGAATTCTAAATATATACACACAGCATACATAGACTAAATTGAGATACACACACACACACACACACACACACACACACGTCTGTCTTTAAATTTTCTAGTCCATTCTGTTGACTTACTGTCTATTCTTAAACCAGTAGCATGCTGTTAATTTTGAAATTCAGTAGAACAAATCCTATCTTCTTACGGTATCGATTTTATTTATTTACTCATGAGAGACAGAATCTTGATTATTATTTCAGCATTATATTAGAGTTAGTCTTGCACTTCATATTTCATAGCCTCTTTTTCTTGCATATAAAATTTTCAAACTTTACAGTTTCATTTCTCTTTTTTAATGCAAAATAGTAACTCTTCTATATCCAAGTTTAGTTTTTAAAAACCTCTTTAAAGAGAATTCATTGTTAAGGAGCTTAAGGCTTTGTGAGGAAAGCAAAGTTTAGGGAAATCAGGTCATAATTCAACTAGAAAATATATATATAGTTTTCTTAAATGTTTATTAAAATAAAATAATACATCCATTCTGAATTAATTACTAAATTCATCATTTTTTTTTGTTTTAGGGGGACTTTCCAAGACTTCTCTTTTATGAAATTTTAGCAAGATGCATGACTATTTTATCGCACATGATATTCACGAGTCTTTTCCTATTAGTTTTGATCACTACAGTTTAAATTTTATCACTTGGAGTAGTGGACTCCCACTCGCTAGTCTCAAAATGACCCTAAAGAAAGTCATTTGATAGGAGTTAAATATAACTATATATTTGGGATGTGAAGTTGTACAGATCTGGAATCAGAATCAGCTTTGCCTCAGAATTGCTATGTGACTTTGGGCAAGTGAGGTAACCTCTCTACATTAGGTTTCTCCATCTATAAATGGGTGAGAAATAATAATAGTGCTTCATAGATTGTTGAGAAAAGTAAGCTGGAATATGTAAAGTTAACAGCCAGTACTTTCCATGTGATATGTGTTAAATAAATGCTAGCAATATTTTTATTGAGATGGTTGTCACTATCCTTACACTACAAAAAACAATGGTTCATTTGGGTGATAGAAGCAGGGATATTGTGAGGATATTCATGGAAATAGGGCTTTCAGAACCTCCCTGGAATTCAGAGAGAAGCTATGGGGTTAGGCAGGATTGTGGATATTGGCATTCATTCAGACACCAGAGGCATCCTAGGAAGAGTCACTGACCTGAGTCATTTTGGCGAGTTCAGGGATCCCATAACTGCCCTGACTCAGCAGCCCTCCATCTGCACTGCTCCATCTCTCTTCCTACTCACCAATTTCTCATCTCCCCTGTGAATACCTTTTGATTTCAGCTTACTGTAGTTTCTGCTTGTTCATAACTACTTGCTCACCTTTCCTAATAATGCAAAGCTTCAACTTATTCACAATTTGTCAGCCCCATGTCAGATTTCTAGGAGATAGAGTCTGCTTGACCTGATGATGCCCCTGTTTGGAAAGACTTTCTATGCCAAACCATTTCATAGGCCTCAGACACATCTAAAAATTGTTTGGGGGCTAACGCTGCGGTGGGAGAACTGGGGGTTAGGGATTAGGCAGGGGTAGGAGTGGTCATGTGGTATGGAAGATGCCCTACCCCCTCAGTAGGAGCACAGGCCTTGTGGTTCCCCCATGGGGCTGTGTGGTGACCCGTTTGTTCATAGCAATACCTTGAATAAATTACATCTAATCTATTCAACATAGCCCAAAAGGAATCTATCACTCTCCTTCCTTCCATCCATAGGATTATTATTATTTAGGTTGGTTTCCAACTTGGTGTAAAATGGGGAAATTTTTGGCTCAGAGGATCTAGCAAGAATTAAAACGTAGATGCCCAACCTAGCCTTTCTCCCTGTATTACTTTGTTCTTGTTTTAAAATTATTCCCTGGGGGAAAAAATAAAATAATTCCCTAGGGGAAGCTGGGTGGCTCAGTCGGTTAAGCCTCTGAATCTTAATTTCAGCTCATGTCATGATCTCGGGGTCCTGGGATCGAGGCCCATATAAAGCTCTGTGCTCGGCTCAGAGTCTGCTTGGGATTCTCTCTCTCTCTCTCTCTGTTCCTCCCCCTTTTGGTACTCAAACATAAATAAATAAATCTTTAAAAAAATAAATAAAATTAGTTCCTGTTTCTTTCCTTTCTGACCTCCATAAACTATAACTCTAAATTTGAGGGATCTAATACTACCAGAATGACCTGCTTCTGGTTTATATAACACTTGGCCCTTATGTGTATGGTTTATTTTTAGCTCTTCCAGGCTTCCTTTGAACTCCTTTTACTTCCTTTGATTCTTAATTTTTTACTTCCTTTAATCTCAGGGCTTGTGTTACTTCCCCTTCCTCTATTCTTCTGTCTTTCATAGCTTAGGCACCCTCCACAGTGCCTCTCGTCTCCTCTGGGCTTCACCTCCATGGATTTCCCTGGGACCACTTTCCTCCCACTTCTTCCTGCCTCTTGTCATTGAGCTCATGAAGTTTTCTCCTCTATTGACTGAAAACAAAGGAATCTCTAGTGGTCTTGCTACTCTTCCTCAGCAAAGGTTCATCTTGGCAATCACTGTCCACTTTTTCTTATTCATTTAGTTTTATTTCCAGCATTTCCTGAAATTTATCTTCTTGTTTTTATCCAGCCCCTTCTATTGCCCCTATATATCCTTTTTCTCTTATGAAATCAGTTAATTCCCCTGCATTCAAGGGCAAGTGAAACCAGACATTGCCTGTATTAATTTTCTAGGGCTGTTATAATAAAGTATTATGACCCACAGTTCTGGTGGTTGAAAGTCCAAGAACAACATTGGTTTCTTCTGAGACATCTCCTTGGCTTGCTATTGGCCTCCTCCCTGTGTCCTCACATGGTCTTCCCTCTGTGTGTCTATGCCCTAATTTTCTTTTCTTATAGGGACAGCAGTTACACTGGATTATGGCCCATCTGAATGACCTCATTTAAAAATTACCTTTTTAAAGATCCTATCTTCAAATACTATGATATTCTGAGGTACAGGAGGGTGAGCACTTCAACATATGAATTTGGGGAACAGGGACATGATTCAGCCCTTGTTACTGCCTATTCTTTAAAATACAGATCTACATTTTTCTCCTCCTCCATGTTTTCTGATCCCAAAAGTCCGTAGTGACACTGTCCTTATAGAACTTGTGTGGAAGTCATTAGTCATGAGCTGTCTTGTACCATCTCTTGTTTTGCTATATTATTATGGACGATTTGTGTTGTTAACTTCTTATGTTTTATTTCCCCAAATGGGCTAAATGAAGCTGAACCATACCTCTCACTCTTTGAATCAACTGTGATATCAGGTCCAGTACTTTACATGTCATTTGTTTTCAGTAAGTAAGTGTGACAATTTTCGTCAATGTTCTCCTAAATTCAAACCACCTTAAAGCTTGTCATTAATTAATTGTTATCAGTCAACTCCAAAAAATATGTTTTCAGGATGCCTGGGTGGCTCAGCGGTTGAGCATCTGCCTTTGACTCGGCGTGATCCCGGAGTCCTGGGATGAAGTTCCACACTGGGCTTCCTGCATGGGGCCTGCTTCTCACTCTGCCTATGTCTCTGCCTCTTTCTCTGGATCTCTCATGTATAAAAATAAAAAATAAATTAAAAAATATGTTTTCTTTGAAAAAGGGTCCTGTTTGCCCAAATTAGTCAGAACTCAGTCAAGTAGGACCAGGGCAGTGATGAGACATGTTTGAGACTGATTTTATAAGGGTCAAAACCAACTGAGATTACTGGTAAGGTTTGGATAGGGTCAGTTTGGAGCAAGGTCCTTTTAAAAGAAAATATATTTTATTTTAAATTCAATTTGTCAATATATAGTATAACACCCAGTGCTCATCTCATTGCGGGCAATGTCCGTAATAAGACTGTGGTCAGGGAGGCCTGGGTGGCTCAGTGGTTGAGCATCTGCCTTTAGCTCTGGTCATGATCCCGAGGCCCTGGGATTGAGTCCCACATCATGCTCCCCACAGGGTGCCGGCTTCTCCCTTTTCCTATGTCTCTGCCTCTCTCTCTGTGTCTCTCATGAATAAATAAATAAAATCTTAAAAAAAAAAAAAGACTGTGGTCAGAGGGTGGGTGGGTGATGGGGTTCCATTTGATTGGCAAGGTGAGTATGGAACAAAGGACATGCCCAAGTTGCAAGTCAGGCTTTTGTTGGTGAAGCAGGGAGAAATCATCACTAAGGGAACAGCACCCAAGGTGAGTTTGAGAGAGAAATTCTGTCTCAATGCTCAACTAGTCAAGAATTCCTTCACTAACAGGGTGCATGGTTGGAATAATGACCCATGAATAAGATTTCATCTCTCTAGATGGCCCAGTGAGTGCAGCCTTCCAGAGACCCTTAGCTTCTATCTTACTGGAGTCTTATTCTACTGGTGCCTCACTTTCCCTCCCACCCGGCCTTGACACATCATCTCTCTGATATTTCCAAATGGCCGCCAAAGACCAGAGGGCTTGATGCCTTCTCCCATCTTGCCACATCTTCATTACAAATCCTCTCCAAGCAACATGTAACTTCTTTCTCAACAGAACCCTCCCCTCTAAGTAACCCTGGCCTTACTTTCTCAAATCTGGTCATCCAAAATCATTTCTAATACTTTTAAGTTTATTAAGCATTTACTAAATGGTAAGCACTATGGTAAATACTTTAGAAGCATCTTTTCATTACAACCCTCTGAGATAGTATATTGGTTTTCTATTGCTGATATTCTACAACAAATCATCACAAACTTATGACTTAAAACAGCACTAATTTATTTTCTCACATTTTCTGTGGGTCAGAAGTCTGGGTACAGTTTAAGTGGATCCTCTGTTCAGGGTCTTAGAGGCTAAAACAATGTGTCTGCTGGGGCTGTGATCTCATCTGAGGATCTGGTCCTTTTCCAAATTTACTGATTTTTGGAGGAGTTCATTCCTTGCAGCATGATGACCAAGGTCTCGATTTTTCTGCTAGCTTCCAGCAGGGGACTATTTTCAGCTCCAATTGGTCACCCTCAGATTCTTGCCATACAGCTTCTCTACTCATGGGTTGTTTGATTTCTTCTATGTCATTAGGAGAGTCTGTCTGAGGCCTTATCTTCTTCTAAAAGCTTATCTGATTAGGTCAGGCTCACCCAGGATTATCTCTCTTTAATTCCAAGGCAACAGATTAATAACCTACTCAAAGGAGTGATATTTCATGAGATTCACTGGTGCCACCCAATATTCAAGGGGGATGGGCATGCACACCATGGGGCAGAAATCTTGAGGCCATCTTTAGAATGCTGCTCATCACATGGAGGTACCACTGTGACACCCCATATTACAGATGCAAAGAACAGTCACACAGCTTATAAGTGGCACAACTGTAGTGGAGTTCCAGGCATTTGGATTCCCAAAACACTGTTCTAAATGAGTGTATAAGACCACTTTTATTAGCTCAACTTCTGCCTGCAACACTGTCCTTATCCCTATTTCTCCCTGTAAAATTACATTTGTTCTGTCAATGTTCAACTGAATTCTCATGTCCCTGATAAAGTCTTTTTGATTTACCAAGCTTGATGCTGACCACAGTTTACTATCACATCTCTCATATGTTTTCAAAATAATCTGCCAATTAAGTATTTACAGGGCACACTAAGTATCAAGAACTAATGTTCCGTGTTTATGCTAGAAACCTATTGACTGCTTTCTATAACTGACCGTGGTTATCAAACTTACCGTAAAGAACACTTTATCCCTAGGTATACTTAGAAATAAAAAAATAATAAAAGATTTATTTGTTTCCACCCCCTCAAAAATACAATAAATGTTATGCCCTTAGGCTAAGAGATAAACTATTTGGAAAGAGTAAAATGTCTTTTTGGGAATTGGACCAACATGTTGTAGTATCAATGCAACTAAAAATTCAATTCCAGCTAAGTGTGTCCAGGAAAGTGGGTCCAAGAGTTTTGTTTTTTTAATGCAGCAGTTCTCAAACTTGAGTATATCAGAATCACCTGAAAGCTCATTAAAATGTAGATTGTTGAGCCCCCTTCCCAGAGGTTTTGTTTAGCAGGTCAGTAGCAGGGCCTGAGGATTTGTGTTCCTAACAAGTTACCAGTGGGGTCTGGGGACCACACTGAGAAACACTATTCTGGAGGAAAAACAAATAGGCAGAAACTAGAGAATAGCTAATTTTAGCTAAATATTTAGAAGAATCTTTTCTTTTAAGCTGTTGTTACTCTCCCCCAAAGGGCAGACTCTTTCACAAAGAAGGGAATTTTCCTTGAGTAGAAATAAGCAGACATTGGATGATTGCTCGGAGGGGAAACTGTAAAACTGACTGCTGCAGTAAGAAATGGTGTCCTGGGTCCAATCCATGAGGCCAGGACTGATCTGGGGACATTGGTAGGGTGGAGGGAGAGGGGTATGGGATTTTTGCCAGGACACAGCTAGCAGGAAGAGAAGCCTAGGGGCTGAATCAAATGACTTTGGCACTACCTGGAAGAGAGTTTTAATTCACCAACAAGAATGGGAAATTAAAGCAATGTAACTAGGAAGCAAATATTAGACTGAGCAAGGAATACCAGACCTGCACCAATCTAGGAAGGATTATGTGGCTCATAACTGAAGGGTAGGTAGAAATGAAAAAGGTATTTCAGGACGGTAATCCACAAATGCTGGGCATCCCACACAGTGATCCTACTGCACAGGTCTGGTCAAATATTTTGAGATTGAGACAACAGGTGGAAGACAGGGAGGTGGAGAGCAATCACTGCACAGAGCAGAGTTGCTCTGGAGTTTCTCCTCAGACTCAGCTGATCGTCAGTCACCAAGGGGTAACTTTTAACAATGCCAGACCTCAGAGTCCCAGTGGGTGTAGGGTCGGCAATGGAGGGTCACATGTGGTGGGAGAGAGACAGGAACCTGCCATTCCCAGACATCTTCAGGTTTGTAATTCATTAGCCCTGATGATCTCTATCAACATTAATGTTTGGTAGTCGTCCTGGAAGCTCTTTCACAACAGGAGACTTGGCTCTGTGAGTTATTAATCCTTAAGCAATTCCATCCAGTTCTCTTGCTAAGAACACACTTATTTTTACAAGCAGGCCACTGAAGGAAATCATAGTGCTTCTACTTTTATCTTTTTTTTTTTTTTGCATTGAGCTGTGATGTGATAATTCTATTTTCATTAAAAAAAGGCTTCTGCTTTTAATAAAATGAACGGTTTGGAAACAACTGGGTAATAGTGGAGGAGGGAATGTCAAACTTTGAAGACACACGGATCAGGTTTGAATCCCAGCATTGTCACCTTGAGGGAATTGCTTAATCTCTCGGAGTTTTGCTTTTCTTATCAGTACATGGAGAAAAATAGGCCAAGTCGGTGGTGGTTCCGAACTCTGAGGTCACTGTTGTATTTCTAGTTCTTGGCACGTAGGAGTTGTTCACAAAAACATTTGCTGAATGAGCTAATAATTTATATGTAGGCAGTCTAGCACAGCACCTACTTACTAAAAGGGAGTTAGTGTTATTATTGCAAGCTACCCCAACCCCCCCTCCTTTTTTCAGACTCATGCTCAAATACTACAAGTGCTTACACTTCACATTTCAGAAAAATATCATTTAAGGAGGTGTTGAGATTTGGATGTGGCCAAAAGAGACTTTATTTTGACCCATAATTTTTGTAATTCTGGAAAATAAAATATATCCGTGTATTATTTGTTCAATTAGAGAAAAAATGGAAAAATTTCAAAAGTAAAACTAAGAATCTCCTTCACATTACTCCGTATATGGTCTACCAGCCAGCTTAGGAGATCTTGGATATTTTTACTTACCGTCCCGCATGTGCACGTGCGCTCTCTCGCGCGCACACACACACACACACACACACACACACAAATGTGCACACATGTGCACAAACACAACCACACACAACCTCAACTTTCCATCTAATCAACATATTTTCCTTTTCATTGAACAAATTGCTTTGAACGTGTCTTCTACTGGAGAGACTTGTATATCTCTTCCTATTCAATAGTTTCCTCACTCTGCCATCTGAAGTTCCTTATCATGTTCAGAACAATTCTGATCAATTTATTTAAGTCTTTTATCTTAAGAAGGACTCTAGTTAACTAGTCTCTCTCTCAGTGCTGTACGCTATTGTATGCAGCCTGGGCTGAGAGTGGTCTCTTAATCCTTTGTTGTCTGCCCCCAAATTCTCCATTTGACAGCCATCGGTCCTGGCAGGGCCATCCAGGTTGGGTCTCACTTGACCTACTGGTCTCTTTCTGTCATGCATTGACTCCTCAACTTCTCCAGCAGATGATGAATTCCTTGGGAGTAGAGCCTAAGCCTGTAACCTGTTTACATCTCTTTTGCCCAGCAGTGCTTTAGTCATGTAGGAAGTGCTCCGTTGGATGGCAACTGGACTTTTGCTCTTGTATTTTTTTTTAAATAATTGATTTAGTCACTACTTTTAATCTACAATAAATAGAAGTTGTGCCCAAGGAGCAACTTTCCATTTTTATAACAAGTAACTTCTAACTGTCTACTGTTTTTCAGGGTCATTTCTGATCAAATTTTAAAAATGTGAACATTGTAACTTCTATTGGCCATGTACTTAAACCTGTCCTGGGTTTTATTTGAAGACTCTTTGTTGTTTTTTTCTCTCCCTCTATTAATTTGGTTAAAGACTATCCTTAACTTCTGATTTGTTCTTGCAGAATATGCTGATTTTGTAGCTTATTTTTCGTGACAACTAAGTCATTGGATGAATTGGAAAAGTATGTATATTGGAGAAATTTCAACATCTTCTCATCCACAGTGTTTTTTGTTTGGTTGCTTGGTTTTTGGTTTTTCTTAGTAAAGACTACTAGCTTTGGGAAGTCCCGGGTTTGAATTCTAGGTCTGCCATTTAGTAGTGTGGCTGTGGACTACTTCTTTCACTTTTCTAAGTCTTAGTTCCTTGTTTGTAATAGTAAAAGAAAAAAAACACACTGCCTATTTTTAATTATTGTGAGGATTAAATGAGAAAATGACATTAAAGACTTCGCTCAGTGGCCAGTCCACAGATAATGCTTAATAAATAGCACCTATGATTATTAACCAGTTGGATATTGTGGACTTTATTCACTCATTTATTCATCCATTAATACATTATTATAGTGTACCTGTTATAACAAAGCCATTTCCCTAGGTATTCAGAGAAATAATTTTTCTTTCTCAATCAAGACATTCTTCCTGGTATTACTAAATGAACATACATTTGTGTGTGTATATAGGTAATGTCTTTTACTACGTCCACATATTTAACTATACAAACAATGGTGATATAAGTACTGGCAGTAAACATGCTTTTTTAAAAATTTAAGTATGATTAACATACAATGTTATATTAGTTTCAGGTATATACATGCTTTTTAATCTCATTTAAGCAACAAGTCTCTATTAAATGTTCTCAATACTCAATACTCTGAGGAACTCAGAGGTGCTACATGCATAGCATTTCTTATAAGACATTTCCATGAGGCTGTAGAGATAAATATAACAAAGAAGGACTGCATATAATTAGGATATCAAGGCACAAAATTGCAGATCAGTGGCTCTCAGCCTGCTCTTAGCCAGGACACATCCAAGGGATTGTGATTCACACTCTCCAGTTAATCATGGTTGTGCCAACATCTGCTCTGTCCCCTATTACTCTTGCTCAACAGGATTGAATGAGTAAGGGCAGTGCAGAGATACGCATAGTTCTGAACTCAATCTTTGGAGCTAGCTGGTACAAATTATTTTGCTTAGGTTGAGAAACAGTCAGAAAAGGACCATAAACTGAAATGGCTGCAGTAAGTGGAATGAGCTGAATGTGAGAACCCACAGAAAGCTGTTGGGAAAACCATGGTGCATAGGATTACATGCCTTCTAAACAGGACTATGCTCATGTGGCTCTATGAATCACAGGACTGATACCGACAGCAACTCTGGTGTCTCAAAAAACTCAGACATCTGGAATCTTAGGTGAAGTTTTTGGACCTGAATGTTGTTTCAAACAATTTTAAAACACTGTGAGACAAATAAAATATATCAGTTTGTGGCCAAATTTACAGACCAAATTCTATTGATATTATACCCTCATCAGTTAAAAAAAAAAAAAAGAACATGCAATTCAGAATGTAATTTATAAATTATTTACATGTACTCAAAAATCTACAAATTCAATGTGAATAATGCCTTCTTTCTTTTAGGAAAAAAGTAAATCTAAATAAATGTTCTCACATTTCCCTTTTGCACCAAGGTACTAGTATACCTTGGTAAGTGGTCCTGAGGAGACCACTGCCTGAACTCTGGCTGCTGGAGGAGTTTGAAGGTTGTGAGACATAGAGAAGTGAAAAGTAAGTCTCTCTTGCTCTCTCACGCCTGACACCCAAGTTCCCAATTTCCTTCCCCAAAGCAGCTACTATAAATAGTTGGGGTTTTTGTGTGTGTGTGTGTGTATTTTTCTTCATTTATTAATTTATTCAAAAGAGATGTATTAATAGCTGTCATGTACTAGATCCTTCTTTAGGAGCTTGGGGATAAGTGCAATAAATAAAACAGACAAATATAGCTTCTGTCATGGGATTGTAGTGTAGCGTTCCTCATGGGACACTTAACTACATTCTGTTGGGGGAGACAGCTAATAAACAACTAAATATTAAGTATATAATTAAATGTTAACTGGTGCTAAGTGCTATGAAGAAAAATAGAGGAGGGTGGGGTGATAGCTAATGATAGGTAGGTGGTGTGTAGGGAGGGAGGGTCCAGAGACAGGAACTAAGAAAGTTTCCTCTGGGGAGATGAGATTTGAGCACAGATCTGAGTGAGTAGCCAGCCTCATAGTATCTGGGAAAAGCACTCTAGGCAGAGTGGAAATGAGTTGCAAAGACCCTGAGGTGAGAATGAACTAGAACAAGAAAAGCATGAGGTCAGAACCAGATCACATGATGCTAGGAGCTCTGGTGAGGAGTCCAGTTTTATTTGGTGGATTGAAAAAATGCTTTAAGAATTTTGAACAGGGGGAGAGTATGATGTAATTTCTCTTTTAATTGGATTCCTTGGGCTGCTGTGTGGAGACTAGACCAAAGGATGGAAGCAGGGAGGCCAGTCAAACAATGAGAGGCTGCTAACCTAGTGTAGGTATTGAATGATGGCTTTCTGAAGGATAAGCACAATGCAGGGGAGAGATATGGCTGGAATTGGGGTTTATTTTGAAGGTAGACTCAACAGAGATTTTGATGAATTATTCTAGGCATATAAAAACATATTTATATTTGCCACTCTCTCCATTTCTAAAACACAGATGATTCTTTAGTATACAAGCTTTCTCTAATGCTGATTGTGAAATACAGCAGGTCCTCTTCCCCTCACTTACCATTTCCTCCTTCCCAGAGGCAGCAGCTTCATATTCAACTCAAGCTTGGATTCTCTCAGTGACTTCCAGAGAAAAGGTATATGAGAAATAAATGTTTTAAGATCTTGCATGCCCTTTAAGTCAGCTTGTGAGCCAGCACAGAAGCCTCTCCCTCAGAATACTGACATAACTCCAGCATATTCCAAGTCCATTGATTAAATAAAGCTCCAAAATATCAGGTTCTGGCTTAATTTCACAAACAAATAAAAGCATTCCTACTTAAGGGAACAAACTTTCCCACTATCAGCAAGGAGGAACTCTGTAGAGGAAGGACCAATGGGAAAGAGCAGATAAAACACAACAGCAAACTGTATGCAGCATACACCAGAATCACTCCCTAAAGATGTTGTTGTTGTTATTATTATTGCTTTTTTGCTGGGTTTTTTTCCTTTTTTTTTTTTTCTTTCTCATTCTTTCCCCCTTCCTTTTCTGGACCAAATGACTAGAAGGGGTAATTCATATCAAAAGAAAGAACCAGAGATAATACTCTCTGCCATAGATTTAATCAATATGGATATAAATAAAATGTCAGAAATGGAATTCAAAACAATGATTATAAACATACTAGTAGGTGGAAAAGCATAAAAGACACTAGAGAATCCTTTAGTTCAGAAATAAAAGAATTAAGATCGAATCAGACCAAAATAAAAAAAAAATGCTATTACTGAGATGCCGTCAAAATTGGAGTCTTTAACTTCTAGGGTAAACGAGGCAGAAGAGAGAGTCCATGGGGCCCAGTCCAGCAAGATGGCGCTGCCCACATTGTTGCACCTGTTCTCCAAGCTCCTGTCTCCTACCATTCTCCCAGGTGGCTCTTCAGCGCGATCAAAGTTCTATGTTCAGGAGCTGCCACAGGACAGACTTGATTGGCTGAAAGTTGGACTGACCTTGGGCACCTCTGTATTCTTGTGGATCTACCTCATCAAACAACATAATGAAGATGTTTTAGAGTATAAAAGAAGAAATGGATTGGAATAAACTATTGAAATACTAATACAAGATGATCCATGTTGTAATTATACCAGTTCCTTTGGATTCACCAACCTATTGAGTTGTAAATGTGAGAGAAAAAGTTATATGTGAATATGTGAATGTATGTCAAATGAACATTTGTGTTTTGCATCTTTAAATGAAAAAATAAAAATACTTCTGTATTCTTCAAAAAGAGTGAGAGAATCCATGATGTAGAAGACAAAATGATAGAAAGTAAGGAAGCTGAGAAAAACAGAGAAAGACAACAATTGGATCATGAGGAGAGGCTTTGAAGAATTGATGATACCATAATAATAACAGGTGTTCTGTAAGATGAGAAAAAAGAGAGAGAGAGAGGCAGAAAATTTATTTGAACATATTATAACTGAGAACTTCCCTAATCTGGGGAAGGAAACAAGCATTTAAGTCCAAGAATCACAGAGAACCTCTGTAAAATCAATAAAATAGATCAACATCCCAACATATAATAGTGAAACTTGCCAATTTCAGAGATAAAGAGAATATCCTGAGGGCAGCTCAAGAGAAGAGGTCCATAACCTACAAGGGTAGAAATATAAGGCTGGCAGCAGGCCTGTCCACAGAGACCAGGTAGGCCAGAAAGGACTGACATGATATATTCAAGGTGCTAAATTAGAAAAACATGCAACCAGGAACACTTTATCCAGGAAGGCTATCATTCAGGATGAAAGGAGAGATAAAGAGCTTCCAGAACAAATAGAAACCAAAATAATTTGTGATCACTAAACCAACACTGCAAGAACTATTAAAGGGGATCCTTTAAGCAAAGAGAAAGCCCAAAAGTAACACAGACCAGGAAGTAACAGAGACAATATACAGAAACAGGGACATTACAGGTAATACATGGCATTACATTCATATCTTTCAGTAATTACTCTGAATGTAAATGGGCTAAATGCCCCAATCAAAAGACACAGGGTACAAAATTGGATAAAAAGTAAGACCCATCCATATGCTGTCTACGAGATTCATTTTAGACCCAAAGACACATCCAGACTGAAGTGACTGAAATGGTGGAGAACCATTTATCATGCTAATGAACATCAAAAGAAAACTGGCATAGCAATCGTTATATCAGACAAATTCGATTTTAAACCAAAAACTGTAATAAGAAGGCCATTATGTCATACTTAAAGGGTCTAACAAGAATATCTAACTATTGTAAATATTTATGCCCCTAACTTGAGAGCCACCAATTATATAAACCAATTAATAACAAAATTAAAGGAATACATTGATAATACAATAATAGTAGGGAATTTTAACACCCCACTCACAGCAATGGACAGATCATCTAGGCAGAGGATCAACAAGGAAACAAGGACATTGACACACTGGACCAAATGGACTTCACAGATATATTCAGAGCATTTCATCCTAAAGCAACAGAATACACATTCTCCATGAGTGAGCATGGAACATTCTCCAAAATAGATCACATACTGGTCACAAAATTAAGTCTCAACCAGTACCAAAAGACTGGGGTTATTCCCCATTCTCAGACCTCAATGCTTTGAAACTTGAACTCAATTCCAGGAGGAAATTTGGAAGAAACTCAAATATTTGGAGGCTAAAGAGCATCCTACTAAAGAATGAATGGAACCACCAGGAAATTTAAAAAGAATTTAAATAATTAATGGAAGCAAATGAAAATAAAAGCACAACAGTTCAGAACCTTTGGGATATAGGAAAGGTGGTCCTAAGAGGGAAGTGTATAGCGATACAAGCCTTTCTCAAGAAACAAGAAAAACCTCAAATACACAAGCTAATCCTACACCTAAAGGAGCTGGAAAAAGAATAGCAAATAAAGCCTAAACCCAGCAGGAGAAGAGAATTAATAAAGATTAGAGCAGAAATCAATGGAATAGAAACTAAAAGAACAGTAGAACAGATCAACAAAACTAGGAGCTGATTCTCTGAAAGACTTAATAAGATAAAAAAAACTCCCAGCCAGATTTCTCACAAAGAAAAGAGAAAGGACCCGAATTAATAAAATCACGAATGAAAAAGGAGAGATCACAACCAACACTGAAGAAATGCAATTATAAGAACATATTATGACCAACTATAGGTTAACAAATTAGGCAATCTGCAAGAAATGGATGGATTTCTAGGAACATAAAAACTACCAAAACTGAAACAGGAAGAAATAGAAAACTTAAATAGACCCATAATCAGAAAGGAAACTAAAGCAGTAATCAAAAACTTTCCAATAAGCAAGAATTCAGGGCCTGATGACTTCCCAGGGGAATTTTACCAAACATTTAGAGAAGAATTTAATACCTATTCTTCTGATGCTGTTTCAAAAAAAAAAGAAAGAAAGAAAGAAAAAGAAAGAAAGAAAGAAAGAAAGAAAGAAAGAAAGAAAGAAAGGGAAGGAAAACTTCCAAACTCATTCTATGAGGCCAGCATTACCTTGATCCCAAAACCAAAGACTTCACCAAAAAAAGAGAATTATAGACCAATATCACTGATGAACATGGATGCCAAAATTCTCACCAAGATACTGGCCAATAGGATCCAACATTACATTAAAAGGATTATTCACCACAACCAAGTGGGATTTATTCCTAGGCTGTAGTTCAACATCTGCAAATCAATCAATGTGATACATCACATTAATAAAATAAAAGACAATACCATATGATCCTCTCAATTGATACAGAAAAGGCACTTGACAAAAAACCGCATCTTTTCTTGATTAAAACTCTTCACAATATAGGGATAGAGGGAACATATCTCAGTATCGTAAAAGCCATCTAAGAAAAGCCCACAGTGAGTATCATTTTCAATGGGGAAAAACTGAAAGCTTTTCCCCTACATAGAGGAACACAACAGGGATGTCCACTCTCACCACTGTCATTCAATATAGTACTAGAAGTCCTAGCCTCAGCAATAAGACAATAAAAAAGAAATAAAAGGCATCAAAACCAGCAAAGAAGAAGTCAGACTCTCACTTTTTCTATATGACATGATACTTTACACAGAAAACCCAAAAGATTCCACCAAAAAATTGTTAGATCTCATATAGGATTTCAGCAACATGGAAGGATATAAAATCAATGCACAGCAATCAGTTGCATTTCTATACACTAACAATGAGACAGAAGAAACAGAGATAAAGTAATTGATCCCATTTACAATTGCACCAAAAACCAAGATAACTAGGAATAAACCTAATCAAAGAGGCAAAGGATCTGTACTCTGAAAATTATACATCATATGACAGAAATTGAGTAAGACACAACGAAATGGAAAAACATCCCATGCTCATAGATGGGGAGAACAAATATTATTAAAATGTCTATGCTACCCACAGCAATCTACATATTCAATGCAAGTCCGTATTCAAATACTATCAACTTTTTTCACACAGGAGGAACAAATAATCCTAAAATTTGTATGAAATCAGAAAAGGCCCTG
Source organism: Nyctereutes procyonoides (assembly GCF_905146905.1). NCBI lineage: Eukaryota > Metazoa > Chordata > Mammalia > Carnivora > Canidae > Nyctereutes > Nyctereutes procyonoides. The sequence goes on along the minus strand of NW_026575030.1, from coordinate 3,630,824 downwards.
AATTGCCAGAGGAATGTTGAAAAAGAAAAACAAAGCTGGTGGCATCACAATTCCATACTTCAAGCTATATGACAAAGCTGTAATCATCAAGACAGTATGATAGTGGCACAAAAACACATAGATCAATGGAAGAGAAGAGATAGCCCAGAAACGGACCCTCAGCTCTATGGCCAAATAATTTCGGCAAAGCAGGAAAGAATAGCCAATGGAAAAAAGACAGTCTCTTCAACAAATGGTGTTGGATAGCCACATGCAGAAGAATGGAACTGGACCACTTTCTTACACCATACACAAAATAAATTCAAAATGGATGAAAGACTTTACTATAAGAGAAGAAACCATCAAAATCTTAGAGAACAGTGACAGAAACTTCTTTGACCTCAGTCATACCAACTTCTTACTATATACATCACCACAGGCAAAGGAAACAAAAGCAAAAATGAACTATTGAGACTTCATGAAGATAAACAGCTTTTGCACAGCAAAGAGAACAGTTGAAAGAATCAAAAAACAACTGACAGAATGGGAGAAGATATTTGCAAATGACATATCAGATAAATGGCTAGTATCTAAGATCTATAAAGAACTTATCAAATTCAACACCCAAAGAACAAATAATCCAGTCAAGAAATGGGCAGAGGGCATGAACAGACATTTCTCCAAAGAAGACATACAAGGGGCCAACAAACACATAAAAAATGCTTGACATCCCTTGGCATCAGGGAAATACAAGTCAAAACCACAATGAGATACTACTTCACAGGGGTCAGAATGGCTAAAATTAACAAGTCAGGAAACAACAAATGCTGGTGAGGATACAGAGAAAGGAGAACCCTCTTACACTGTTGTTGGGAATGCAAGCTGGTGCATTCTCTGGAAAACAGTATGAAGGTTCCTCAAGAAGTTAAAAATATAGCTACTCTATGACCTAGAAATTACACTACTCAGTATTTATTCCAAAGATTCAAATGCAGTAATCCAAAGGGTACCTGAACCCCAATGTTTATAGCAGCAATGTCCAGGATAGCCTAACTATGGAAAGAGCCCAGATGTCCCTTGACAGATAAATGGATAAATTGGATGATATAGGGAATCCCTGGGTGGCTCAGTGGTTAAGCACCTGCCTTTGGCCCAGGGCATGAACCTGGGGTCCCGGGATCAAGTCCCACAAGAGGCTTCCTGAATGGAGGCTGCTTCCCCTCTGCCTGTGCCTCTGCCTCTCTCTCTGTGTGTCTCTCATGAATAAATAAAATCTTAAAAAAAAAGATGTGATACACACACACACAATGGAGTATTACTCAGCCATCAAGAAGTATGAAATCTTACCATTTACAACAATGTGGAAGGAACTGGAGGGTATTATGCTAAGTGAAATAAGTCAATTGATCAGAGAAGGACAATTATCATATTGTTTCCTTCTGATGTGGAATTTAAGAAACAAAACGGGATCATAGGGGAAGAGAGGGAAAAATAAAATATGAAATCAGAGAGGGAGACAAACAGTAAGAGACTCTTAAGTATAGGAAACAAACTGAGAGTTGCTAGAGGGGAGCTTGGTGGGGGGTGGGGTGGGATAACTGGGTGATAGGAATTAAGTAGGGCAAGTGATATAATGAGCACTGGGTTTTCTATGCAATGGTTTTATATGAACTTTACATTGGAAACTAATGATACACTATTTGTTAAGTAATTGAATTTAAATAAATAAGTTAAAAAAGATCTTGCATGCCCTTTTAAAAACTGTTGTATTTAAATGCTAGTTTTGTTGGGTGTGCCATTCTAGGTTGTTAATTATTTTCCTCAGAATTTTGAAAGCCATTCATCATTGCTTTGTAGCTTTCTTTTATTTTTTCAAAGATTATTTATTTAAATATTTATTTTTTGAGAGGGAGAAAGAATCTGAAGCAGACTCTGCTGAGCTCCGAACACAATGTGGGGCTTGATCCCATGACTGCAAGACAATGGCCTGAACCGAAATCAAGAGTCAACTGAGTCAATCAAGAGTCAATCAAGAGTCAATCAACTGAGCCATCCTGTCTCCTCACTTTGGAGCTTTCAATGCTCCTGTTCAGGAGTTAAAATTCAATCTATGTCAAAGGTTGAAGAGAGTCAATATCAGAAATAAATGGAGAAAGCTGAAGTAATTGCTTGCTATAGTAAGGAAAAGCCATGCTGACCAGGCACAGTCTCTCCAAGCAGAGTAGACTGCCAAGCTTGTCTAGGTTTCGGGGGAAGCATGGGGTTCAGAGACTGGTGGGCCTTGAAGGCTTCAGTGGGTTGCTATCATTTGTAGTGGTTGTCCTAGTTCTTTGGGTGTGCTTAATGGAGCGAATCAATCCCTGAGTGGTCAAAGGTAAAAAATGAAGGATTCATCTGATTTGTTGGCTGGGAAAGACATGTTCACTGGAAGGAGTGGACTTGGATCAATTAAATGAGGTTAAAATCAGTTTTAAGGGCCACTTGTTACCATGACTACAGAACAATAGCCTTTATTGTCTTTGCCTTTAGTATTTGACAACGTAGTTACACTAGACTGATTTATTTTTACTTGCTAAATGTTTCAGTCTGGAAACTCAGATCATTAACTATCTCCTCCTCTCTATTTTCTCTTTCTGGCCTTTTACTTTTTAATGCCACTATTCCTTGATCAATTTCCTAATTCTTAGTTTTTAACTCGTATTTTCCATTTCCTGTTCTTTTTTTCTGGTAAAATTTCTCAGCTTTATGTTCCAATCTTTCTATTAAAAATTTTCATTTCAGGACGCCTGGGTGGCTCAGTGGTTGAGCATCTGCCTTTGGCTCAGGGCTTGATCCCAGTTCGGGGATCGAGTCCCACAATGGGCTCCCTGTGAGGAGCCTGCTTCTCCCTCTACCTATGTCTCTGTCTCTCTTGTGTCTCTCATGAATAAATAAATAAAATCTTTAGAAGAATTTTCATTTCTATTCTTGTATTTTATTTCTAAGACCTTCTTTATGTTTTTGGAACATTCCATTTATTTACCTGTTTATTTTTGGGTAGAATTCTGTTCTTTTTTTTTTTTTTTCATAATTATGGTAGCTTCTCTTTGTGAGGTTTTTGATAATTGGTTTTTCTTCAAAAACCCTTTTTTTTTTCAGGGATCCCTAGGTGGCTCAGCAGTTTAGTGCCTGCCTTTGGCCCAGGGCATGATCCTGGAGTCCCAGGATCGAGTCCCGCATTGGGCTCCCTGCATGGAGCCTGCTTCTCCCTCTGCCTCTCTCTCTCTCTCTCTCTGGGTCTCTCATGAATAAATAAAATCTTAAAAAAAACAACAACAACCTTTTTTTCTCTTTATTTTATTTTCTATCTTCTACTTTAAAGGTTTTCCTTGGATATCTCACAGTATTTGTACCTGATAATGTTTAAGACTGAGATACTAAAATACTATCTGGAAACTCTGAGGATATGAGGAAGGGATTGGTCTGATGTAAGATTTACTGTAGGAGCATCAGGGTGGGCTTATTGAAAGAGAAACCTTCCAATGTCAGTATCTTTCCAATGTTATGCTTTCTTCATGGGCTAGCCATATTTCCCAGAAAAGGCTCTTTCAGTGTCTTGCTGGAACAGTGAAAGTTTAGCTTCTGGTGTCTTAGAGCAGAGAAAGATGTGGCATGTTCTGTCTCTGAAGTTTATCTGTATGCATTGATTTAATCCCCTATTGTTAGTACAGTTCGTTCACCCTCCACCGTGCTGGTATTCTTCTACACAAGCCAACTACTTTACTTCATTCTGAAAATAAACCATCCTTCTTTGTCAGTTAGGGAGGGGCAGTTTCTGCGATGCTGCAAAGATTATTGATGTCTAGGGATCCAATTCATCCTAAAACACATTTTCTAACAATCCTCCTTATTAAGACCATACTTAGTCTACTATCCTCACTTCCACAAGGTCCTGCTGCCATTAGTGCCTAGGTCTTTGGATACTCTATCAATCTTACTAGTTCTTAGTGTTCTCTGTTGCATGATTAGATTCAGTTTCTCAGCTCTGCTTATTCTATTACTATGTATTCATCTGCTTCCAGGCTACCAAAAATTAGCTCTTCTCCAGTTCTCTCCTTTCATGAAGTTTAAGCCTTAAAATATCCTGTCACTGGTTGTGTTAGTGGGGCTTTAGGAAGATGAGAGAGTAGAAGTGCGTATTAAATCTCCTATCTTCCTACAGAACTTGCTTTGCATTTTCTATTCATGGGAAGTATGTTAATGGCTTCATAATTGAATCTAGCTTATAATTTATTTGTGATAGATCAAAAACTGGTTTATGAAAGATAGCTCCAATTACAGTAAGCTTAAAGCAATGCTTTCCTCCTTAACAATACAGAAGAGGAAAAGTAATGCACTAACCCAGGGAGGGGAGACACAATTTTAAATCAAGATTAATATGCCTGGGAATATTCTTTCTATGCATTTGTATGCCCTTGCTAAAATGCATATTGCATAACCGCCTTAATAAAAAAAAATCCCTAAGCCTGTACAAACTTGTGGGAGAGATGTAATCATGCATAATCACACACTAAAATCTGCAAAGGCAGTGTATACTATAGAATTTATAATTTCAGTTTTCATTCCACACAGTAGCTCAAAGCTGGAAACATATGTGCTCATGAATCTTTGTCAAGTTAATCACTTTTCCCTGCTGCACCAAAAGTTTAATACAACCTTCCTCACAACCTGTCACTAGAGTAATCTGCTTGCTAATCATAGGATAAATCACACACAAGGTAAGTTAATGTTTTTCTCTAAGTAAATGTTGCTCTGTTAATTGCAGTCATTTTTTCCAGAACTCTGCTCTTCAGCAGCCTTTGGCGGATGACTGACTTCCTTACCCAGAGCCAAGCCAGAGAACAACACACTGTTAACACTGTACAACAAAAATAAACAAGAAGGTACATGTAGGCAGTTGTTCCTTCTCCCTCTGAAATAGTTCCTTATGCTCTGGCTGAGATCGTGATCCAGTCTCCCCACCTCAAGAAAATCTTCCCTGGTTGCTGCCACCTCCTGAAAGTTGCCTCTGACCTCCCAGATGTCCTTTTTCCCCTGTTTACTTCCATCTTCTTTCATCCCTAAGCGGTATTTTCCAAGAACACTTAGACCTCTTTGTTAAAAGATAACTTACAAAACAACTCAAACATAATTAGCCTCAGTAAGACATCTTGCTTTCCCACCTCAAATCCAAACCTTTCTTCCTTTAACCATATCCCAGGTGGTGGTAATAAAAGCTATTATTGAACAGTTTTTTAGTTATGGTGCTAAGTACTTTACACCATCATAATAATCCAATGAAATACAATCTAGTATTATTATATGCAATTTTATAAATATGGTAACTGAGTCCAGAGAGTTCTGTAATTTGCTGCAAGAAAAACACCGGTCAATGGCATGCACGTATGGACACATGAGTGTCCAAGCACGTGAATGGTATTTTCATTCATCCAGTTACTCAAGCCAGAAACCTAAGAATCAGTATTAATTTCTTTCTTTTCCTTACTGTCCACATTCTTACCATCTTAGGCCAGGTTGCCATCATTTCTCACCTGAAACAGCTTTCCAACTATTTCTATTCATGTTCCTTATAGACTATTGTCCATATAGCCAACATGTGAATTTGATAAATTCACAATCATAATAAGAGATTCTTAACAAATTTCTTTCAAAAATTGATTCCATGCAGTCAAAGTAGTCATATGGATAAAGATGTATCTTTATTGTGTAGCTAATACAATTAACCAAAATAATGTGTTGAACATACTTGGCAATAACACTGTCGTACCCCATGCCTGCCTCAGGCACTAACTTTATGCTGGTTGGAATACTCTAGAACTTATATCCCTTGCCCTGGCTTCTCTCCTGAACTCCAGTCCCATGTTTATAGTTGTGTACAGGACATTTCTACTTTACATTTTGAGAATACCAAATTTAGCATGGCTAAAACTAAATTCATCATCTTGCCTCCCACCTTCTAGAATTTGCTGTTCTTAATCCTCTGCCTGACCCACTCACTTAAAACACCCATCCTTAAAAAGTCAGATAACTTTGGGGGCAGAGACTGCATCTCTTTCATAGTAACGACTTTTTGGTCCATGCACAGAGCCTGATGCGTAATAGGTATGCAGTAAATATTTTCAGAATCATTGGAAGATTCTACCCTCTTACTAATTCCATATCCTTTTCTATTTTTTGTAACTGTAATTTCCTCTGAAATCCATTTTTTTTAGATTTTATTTATTTGAGAGAGAGTGAGAATGAACAGAGAGAGTGGCAGGAGAGGGAGAAGCAGGCTCCCTGCTGAGCAGGGAGCCTAATGTGGGGCTTGATCCCAGGACCCTGGATTCGAGTCAGGGGCAGATGCTCAACCCGGGTGCCCCAAATCTGTTCTCTTTCTATTTTTATTCGACTAGTCCTCTTGACCACTCACCTGCAGAGGCAGGAGGACAGGCTGAAACTCCAAGAGTTAATATTATAAGGAATCCCACAGTAGTGTTTAACAAAAGCCACATTAAAGGCAAAATGCTTCCTAGTCAGTAGGAAGAGTGAGACCTGGCTGCAAGGTTCTGAAAGCTGTTAACATAATTGGGAAAGAAGATGGTGATCAGAAGAGGAGCTGGTGTAAGGAAAATACTGCATAAGTTAATAATGGCAGCAGAGCCCTGTCAAGCTGTGTTCAGGATACTTCCCAGTCCCAAGGTCAGTGCTTCCTCTGGGGGCGGATATTGCCCAGTTGTTTGCAATTGTTGTTGTTGTTGTATTTAACTTTTCTTTTATTGAAGAGACTGTCTTTCTTCTAGTGGATCGTCTTTCCTCCTTTATCGTATATTAGTTGAGCATAAAGTTCAGGGTCCACTTCTGGGTTCTCTGTTCTGTTCCATTGATCTATATGTCTGTTTTTGTGCCAGTACCACACTGTCTTGATGAACACAGCTTTGTAGTACAACCTGAAATCTGGCATTGTGATGCCCCCAGATATGGTTTTCTTTTTTTAAAATTCCCCTGGCTGTTTGGGGTCTTTTCTGATTCCACACAAATCTTAAAATAATTTGTTCTAAGTCTCTGAAGAAAGTCCATGGTATTTTGATAGGGATTGCATTATACGTGTAAATTGCCCTGGGTAACATTGACATTTTCACAATATTAATTCTGCCAATCCATGAGCATGGAATATTTTTCCATCTCTTTGTGTCTTCCTCAATTTCTTTCAGAAGTGTTCTGTAGTTTTTAGGGTATATTTTGAGAACCATTTGAATGGTAAATGGTTCTCCAACCTTTTATTTTCAGGTTGTAGGTGTCCTTCTGTCTAAAATGAGTCTCTTGTAGACAGCAAATAGATGGGTCCTGTTTTTTTATCCAGTCTGAAACTCTGCGCCTTTTGATGGGGTCATTAAGCCCATTCACGTTCAGAGTTACTTGAACTTCTTCTTAAAGGGGAGTTTTAAGAGTCCCCCTTAAAATTTCTTGCAGAGCTGGTTTGGAGGTCACATATTCTTTCAGTTCCTGCCTGTCTTGGAAGCTCTTTATCTCTCCTTCCATTTTGAATGAGAGCCTTGCTGGATAAAGTATTCTTGGTTGCATGTTCTTCTCATTTAGGACCCTGAATATATCCTGCCAGCCCTTTCTGGCCTGCCAGGTCTCTGTGGAGAGGTCTGCTGTTACCCTAATATTCCTCCCCATGAAAGTCAGGGACTTCTTGTCTCTTGCTGCTTTAAGGATCTTCTCTTTATCTTTGGAATTTGCAAGCTTCACTATTAGATGTCGAGGTGTTGAACGGTTTTTATTGATTTTAGGGGGGGATCTCTCTATTTCCTGGATCTGAATGCCTGTTTCCCTTCCCAGATTGGGAAAGTTTTCAGCTAGGATTTGTTCAAATACATATTCTGGCCCTCTGTCCCTTTCGGCGCCCTCGGGAACCCCAATTAAACGTAGGTTTTTCTTCCTTAGAGTGTCATTTATTTCCCTTAATCTGTCTTCATGGTCCCTTAATTGATTGTCTCTTTTTTCCTCAGTTTCCCTCTTTGCCATTAACTTGTCTTCTATGTCACTCACTCGTTCTTCCACCTCGTTAACCCTCGTCGTTAGGACTTCTAGTTTGGATTGCATCTCATTCAATTGATTTTTAATTTCTGCCTGATTGGATCTAAATTCTGCAGTCATGAAGTCTCGTGAGGCCTTAATGCTTTTTTCTAGAGCCACCAGTAGCTGTATAATGGTGCTTCTGAATTGGCTTTCTGACATTGAAGTGTAATCCAGATTTTGTAACTCTGTGGGAGAGAGGGCTGTTTCTGATTCTTTCTTTTGAGGTGAGGTTTTCCTTCTAGTCATTTTGCTCAGTGCAGAGTGGCCAAAAACAAGTTGTATTGGAACACGGGGGAGTATCACTGGTCCGTCTAGCTGGTCTTCTGGGGGAGGGGCTGCTGTGCTGATTTTCAGGTGTTAGCACTTGGGGGAGCTGCTCTGCCCCTGCCTGCTGCCGGGCTCAGCGGGGGTTGTTTACCCCGTGAGGCCCCAGGAGGAACAGTCGCAGTTGCTATGGCAGCTCTGGAAGCCTGGATTCAGCCTCCGCAGGAACTACGGGGCTCGGGGCTCTCGGTTCTCCGTCTGCAGGGCCTGGAGGCTCCGGGGCGGGGCCGCTGATCTGCTCAGCTCGGGGCAGGAGCGTCCTCGCTGTCCTGGGCCCTCCCGGCCTCTGCCTGTCCCGGGGGAGGCCGGATCCTGGGCTGTGTCCCGGCGCCCTGTGCTCCGGGGCCTGCGCTGTGGGATTCGCGCTCCCGCCCCGCAGCCCCCTCCGCGGAGCCGCCTAGAGCCAAATCTAACCAAACTAAATTTCTGAAAATCCTACAACTATACCATTACCCAAGCTCAGATTATAAAAATAATTGCTGACTCTTGTTCCCCTCTATTCTTCATATCGACGTGATTGATCCTTTTTGATTCTCTTTCCTTTCACTCTTTTTTTTTTTTTTTTTTTACTCTTGCCTCCTCCTTACCAACCATAATTTATCAGGTGCTTGCTAAAACACAGCCAGATTAGCCCTTCATTTGTTCCTTTCCACTCATCCTGAGAATGCTGCCCATGGAGCCAGATTCCTCATCCTGGTGTTGCTTTTCATTATGTAATGACATAAGAGCCAGGAGCATACAAAGATACCCAGGGGCCTCTCCATCCTGGTATTTAAAGCAGACACAACTTTCATCAGCAAACCCAGTGCTTGCTCTCTTGCTGGTATCACTAAAACTCATAGCAGTGGGTTTCAGTCAAGTGGAATTCTCTACCATTCCCTGAACCGATTATGCTCATACCTGCACACACACACACACACACACACACACACACACACACACACACCCCACTTACCGCTTCTGCCAGGCATTGCACACTGGGTGGCAAGATGAGAGCCATTCTTCAAAGTCCCATTTCCTTTTTCAAACCTTTGTCGATATATCTGCCTTACCCTGATTCCTTCCTCCTCTGGTCTTCTTTTGGCCCAAGGGCATCTGGGTAAGGTTATTTACCTTGAAGTTCATTAAAGCTTACATTTGAGTGCCCTCTGCTTGGAATAGCTCCCTCCAAGACTGTGCACCTAATTTTTACTTATAATTTGTATTTTTCTCTTAAGGAAGATTCTTCAAATTGCAAAAGCCTTGGGTCCCACGTAATCTGGATCTACCCCTGCATTTAGGCATTTATTTCTATTCTTTCCTTGAGATATTTTCTAATTGGCTAATGTATGACAAACTTGTTCTTAACTTCACCAAAGCTTCTTGCCCTGCAATGTTATATGGTGTATAGTGTGGCAGTTAAAAGGGTCATGGGTAGAAGCCCACAGATCCACAGATCTATATCCACAAATCACCTCTGCCACTTCCTAGGTGTGTGGCAAATTTTATTTCTTAACTTTATTGGCTTCATTTTGATTTGTTAAGTGGGAATGATTATGGTAAGGGCTGCTTTATGACTTCTAGAGACCTAACTGGAAGCACTTTGCCTGGCACAGATTTGGCATCCAATAAATATTAAGTATTATCACTAGGGAAAGTGCTTAACTCAGTACGTGGCATGTAATAATTGTTCAAAATATGGTGGATAGTCAAAACTCCCCACCAAAACCCAAACTATGGTAGGTATTGTTACTAACCATATTTTAAATTTTATTTTGCTTATTTTTTATACCTATAAAGTTTTCTTGTTATTTGCCTGAAATTATTTGCAAGTATTTCTGTGTTTTAAAGAAAAGATAATCCCAAATTGAAGGATAGTCTTCAAAATTCCTGGCTTAGACTCTTCAAAAGTGTTAATGTCTTGAAAACAAAGAAAGATTGAGACCTACTAATGCTAGTTTTGTTTTCTGGTGTTGATAATCAAATATTCCTTAGTCTGAAATCATATTAAAATAATTAGTTACTAAATAAATATAGGTAATTTAGAAACACCGTGATCCATTTCTAATAGCATATAAATTGATATGACTTCCCTGATGGATAATTTGGCAATGCCCTTCAAACACAGAAATGCATGTACCCTTTGATCCAGAAATTCTGCTTCTAAGTAATTATCCTACATAGATGGTTCCATATGTGTGAAATGATTTAAATAAAATGGTATATTCGTTGTAGGTATTCATTACAAGAGAAAGGTTTTAATAGAGCATATGTGCCTATCAGTAATGGAATGCTTAGGTAAACTGTGATATACTCATACTGCAGAGTAAAATGAACATAATAGACTGTTCTATATGTACTTTTTGGAAAGAAGCTCAAGAGAAGAAGGGGAGTTGAGAGAATAAAGTTTAGAAAATTGGGCAGACTATGTCCCCTGCATGTGGGGAAAATGTATGTGTGTATGTATGTGCATTGATTTTATATGCTTCTATTTTGTGTGTACAGCACATATATTTGAATACTTCTATATGTTTACATACATATTTTAAAATATAATCACATATGCATACATTTATAAGTGCATAGAAAGGCTTTGCAATATGCTTAAGAAAGTTGAGAAAATTGTTGGCTCTAAAAAGAGGACTGTATTGCTTAGAGACAGAGAATGAGATAGACTTTCTAACGTTGGTATGCCATTTTGGTTTTTTTGTGTTTTGTGAAATATTCAGGCATTACCTATCAAAAAAATCAAAGATAAAAGAAAATTTAGAGTGTTGGAGAGCTAATCTGAAATCGTTGAAAGGAGTGAACATTTGTTAATAACATGAGTACAAGCAGATGGAGAAGGATCTTGTACTGAACAATACTCCAAATATAGAAATAGTGTACTTTTTCCCCCCAAAGGCAGAGGAACAATGGGACAGGAAACCAAAGAAAATTGGACAAATATGGCATGTTCAAAAATCTGTTTCCAGCTTAAAGGTTATCTTTGTATGGGGTGAAGATTATCATAGAACGCATTTCTCTTTTTTGCAAAACTTAAAGTGATTAATTTTATTGGTATGTGAATTAAATCTCAATTAAAAAAAATAAGTTAACTTTCAAGAAGTTAATAGTAATGACACATCCATACCATGGAATAATACTCAGCAATTGAAAAAAGGAAGTATTGATGCATACAAGAACTGGATGAGTCATAAAGACATGGTACTAATTGAAAGAAGCCAGTCTCAAGAGGTTACATGCTGTAAGATTCCATTTACATGACATTCTCAAAAATACCACTGTAGGGAGGAAGAACACATCAGTGGTTTTCAAGGGCGAGGCATGAGTGACTCTACAGGGATAACAAGATAGAGTTATAGGGGATGATGGAATTGTTCTCTAATCGAATCATGGTGGTAGTTGTGAATATCTATCCATGTGTTAAAATTCATAGGACTTTACATCAAAAGAAAACAATTTAAAAATGTACTGTATAATCATTTTTTAAATTGAGTTTTAAAATGTTGGAAAACAAAAACACTCTAAAGCATGGGGGCTTTTGCAAGAGAATAGTCCCAAAGTAGAGTTTATAATTTTTGAATTTAAAATTTCCTTCTATACCAAAGGTCATCAAGGTTTTGATGGTGATTTGATTTTGTGGCCCTCATTGTCCTGTCCCCTTCCCATGATAACCCTCTCCATGACTCTCAGAGGGAATTAGGGAGTAAGTCTAGCCCTATGTTTGTAGAAGCATAGCAGCTGCATACAGTTAATTATCATCCCCTGTGAATGAGCCAGCCAAGTAGACACTGGTGGATGGTCACAACACATGCAGTAATATCCTTTTACAATTCATTGTCACAGCACATCATAGATGCTGATATGAGGATGGCACAAAAAATAATGACCCAGGGATTCTCACAGAGTGTCAGATCTAGAAAAGCAATGCTAGTGCAAGTTCCTTTCCCCAGAGCAGCTTTGCAAGGAAAATCAAGTCAAACAAGACTTCCTGAAGAGAAAGTGTGAATACCAGGGGCCATCTTTGTTCCTGGTGATGCTACTAAATGAGTATGTGTTGATAGGAACTATTTATACAACCCCCCCCCCAGCTCACCTAAGCAATCAAAAGTTAATTATCTTCTTGGAGATGTAGATAGAGCAAAATACCGACCTATCATTTTTTTATTTCCCCTGCTGGTATCTTTTTCAAGTCCTACTTATTTCACACATTTACCTCAGACTTCATCCCAAATAACGCTAGAAGAAGCCACTTGTATAAAGGGAAGAAATCATCCTAAAGAGGAGGCTGAAGAAGGAACTTTTTTCAGTTGAAAGGGAGGGCTCTGGAGTTAGAAGTCTTGAATTTGAATCCTAACTCTAAAATGTATCAGCTGTGTGACTTTAAGTTAGTAACTGAACTTATGTGGCTTTAGTTTCCTTTCTATTAGTTGTAGGTGCTAAGAATGACTTCTTGAACTGTCAGAAGATTAAAATGGAAAATATATGTAATGCACCTAGGGCCAGGTCTGAATCTTAATGTGTATTCAGGGAGTATGAACCATTTTCATTATGCTAAGTCATTTTCGCGTGTGTGAACATGAAGGGGTGGGAAGTTCTAGGAAGGTGTTTAAATCCCTTTTGGTGCTCAGTGCCTTTACTCTGCTTAGGGTGACCTACAACATTCTCTGGGCAACTCCACCTGCTTCCCTGCCTGGCTGGTATCCCATTCCCTTGTGGCCTTTGCTGATCTGTCAATCAATCTGGTAAATTAATCATTGCAGAGATACTAGTGACTTTGACTTCTTAGAAACTGATGATCTAAGAAGTATACTCCAGGCTAGGGGCAGCTGGATCCATTCAGCAGCTTTCAGGTAACAGCTCTTCCCACACAGATCAGCCTTGCAGCCTGGGTTGTGGCCTCTGTGGGAGTTGGCCACCTTATACTTGTGGCTGCTTGGGTGTGTGGGTGAGGTCATCCTTTTCATACTCCAGGTACCTTGTGCATGTTCATGACACCTATATTTCTGTTTCCCTGCCTTTCCTCTCCCTTTTCTCCCAGATCAGAGTGGAATAAGGCTCATTAAGGATTTATGGGGTAGGGCCAATAAAGAACGTCAGGAGCTGGGCTTGGTCTGGAGAAGAACCATTAGTAAAGATCAACTGTATGCTCTGGGAGCTTTTGGACAGCCACTGCTTCCATTGGTGTTTAATATTTATTGCTTCCTCATCTTTCAGCTGTTCTGTTGTTGATTTTAGGAAGACTGGGGGAAAGTCTTATGAATATTTATTTTCTTCCCCACAATATATTTACTATTTGGCTTGAAAGTTTAAGTCTTGCATTTCCTACATAAGTTATGAATAAAAAATAAAAATCATCACCATGGCTTTCAGGCCAAATATATATTACCATAGAATAATGTATTATGTACAAGGATATCACACAAATTGCGAAGGTGGGTCTTAGAAGATCTGACACAACACAATGATAACAGTATTAACGTGTAGCTATGGATGAAAAGAAGAATCCTTACAGCCCCAGAACCCATGAATATATTAGAGTACCTGACAAAGGGGAATTAAGGCTGCAGACGGAATTAAGGTTGTCGATGAGTTGACTTTAAGATATGAAGATGGTCCTGGATTCTCTGGGTAAGCCAGAGAATGACAAAAATTCCTTCAAGTGGAGGAGAGAGGCAGAAGAGGTCAGGGAGAAATTTTAAGATACTGTACCCATCTGGAACTACTGCTCTTCTGTTCTCTCTCCTTTCATAGCTTAATCTCTTGAAAGGGTTTCTGAAACCCTCCTTGAAAGGACTTTCTTAATTCTCATTCATGACTTAGTCCGTGATGCCTGACTATCTCTCCATGGTCTACTGAAATTGTACCCCGCGGGTCACCCATTACCTCTCAACAGCTAAGTCCAGTGACCGTTGTTTCAGTTTGTCTCTACAGACCCTGAGAACCCCACTGTCTTGAGATACTTGCACCCATGTTTCACTTCTCTGGTCCCACATTCCACTGCTTCTCCTCCCACCCCTCTAGCTCTTTCTTACCAGTTTTTTTAAGGCCAACAGTTTCTCTGGCATTTCCCTAGATGATATTTGTTATGATGGACCCTCGTCTTCTTCTGCATACTCATTTAAAAATCATCTACATCCAAAAGCTCATTGAGAAAGCATATACTGATGATGCCTAACACGCAACCTTTACTCCTGAGCACTAGACCTCTGGAAGCTGTACATGGTGGTTTCACTGTCACTTTTATCTTAGGCTCTGGCACTCTGATTTGGGAGCATGCAGTTTATTTTGGAGGGAGGTGACCCCAGGAGGCATTCTAAGGGTGTGGGAAGTAAGGCAGAGAAAGGAGGAAAGCCAACAGGCAGTGTGTTAATGAGCAGGTTATCCCTGTTGGCCACAGGGGCTCAGTCTCCTTGGGGACCCTCTGAGACACTGGATGGAAGACAACTCAGAACTGATGTATAGAGGGACAGGAAAGCTGAAGTACTCATTCTTCAGTTCCCAACACCTACTGTTGAAGGTCACTCCCTGGACATTAACTCCCTGGAATTGCATGCCTGACTGTATGTGTGCTACGGCCAAGCTTACTCTAGTGGCCAAAGAATGACCTCAGACAGAAAGATGAGGAGGCTGTCTTCATCTGTAGGAACTATGTGCAAACTTGCCTGCTAAAAAAAACTATTCATCCACACTGTCCATGGAGATACAGGCCACACTTCTAACACATTTTGCTAGACTGTCCATGACCTTGCATTTGTTTGCCACTTTTTGTTTCTCTCCCTTATCTGTGCAATTACTTTCTACACTCAATCCTTTAAATATGTCATGTTCTCTCCAACCTCAGGGCCTTTGCTCATTCGTCTTCTTCTGGTTAAGACCAAGTGCTACTGAGGTCACAATTACAAGCCATTTCTTTCCGGAAGTCTTCCCTCATCTCCTCTGCTATAAGATTCCCATACTACCCTATGTGTTCTTATTATGGTATTTCTCACACGAAACTATAGGCTATTTACCCATGTAGACCCATCTCCTGTCCCCAAGACTGAGAACTCTATTAGGCAAGGAGCTTACATCAGTCTTGATCATGGCTGTATCATTGGCACATAATACGTATCTGTCAAAACAGGTCTTTCCTTCCTATGGCAAAAGCAATAAATATGTAAATTTGGCTAGCTGTTGACTCTTTTCCAAATACCCGAAATCTGAGAGCCCAAAGCAGTTTCTATATTTGTATAGCACATAGCAAAGAAAGGCCTGTCTTTGAAGTCAGTGGGCCAGGAGAAAGTGTGAGATCAATAGACTTAGCTCCCACCTGCTGCTGGAGGAATTTATCATAACTCTGAAGAGTATCCAAGAAGATATGTTTCCCAGAAAAATCAAACCAATGATCTTTCCAGAGCCACTACTTTTAGTAACCCAGTACAATCGGTCTATTCATCTTTCTGGTAATGATTTTTTTCTCCTCAAAGCACTCAATTCATTTTCCATTGCTGACATGTAATCCAGAAATAATAGAGGTCGGTTTAGTATAACTCATATCCAAAAGGGGAAAGTGCCAACACCCTGAAAGAAAAGCTCTGAATTAAGTATTCCCGAAAATAATTCTCAGCAATTCAAGGGATATAAAAAGGCCTATTCAGTTGTAGATGATATTTCTCTTTGTTATTTATTATAAATATGGTTCCCCCATAGAAAATTGTGTTTGAAAATACCACTTTGGCACAATCTTTATAATTACATCCTAAGTTTCAAATGTGAATATTTTTTTCTGGTTCTGTTTGTTAACAAAGTCCTACCCAGAGGTGCTAAAATTTGAACCAGTCTTTATAAACTGTAAATATTCGGGTGTGTAGTCAAAGCCAATGACCAGAGCCCCAGTGAATGTATAACATGAACAAGAAATAAACCTTTGTTGTTTCAACCGCTGGGATGTGGGGCTTATTTGTGTCTATAGAAGAAGTGATAATTTCCTGTCCACTCTTTGAGTTCAAAAGCAGCTGAAAGTGAACACAAGAATCAATTTGAGAACAAAATACCCAGTCTTCTGACTCCAAGGGCCAGTTTGGAGAACAGACACAGATAACAGCCACAAATGGGTTCTTTAATAACTTTCTCTCAGAATTGACCCTACCCATCCCAAATTTCAGCCTGCGCATTACAAGGCCAGATCCTGATGTAGAAAGCTCACTTCATGGAAAAACAGAGTGAGAAATTCTTGACAAGAGGTAGGGTAGAGAAAGAAAACCATAAAGCACAGGGGCTAAACTGAGCATGTTCAGTTCCTTCCTCTATTCACCACAGAGATAAGGCACATATCCTAGGGAAGCGTTCCCACACTTCCTTGTCCTGAGGAGAGGAACTTCTTTCCCCAGGATGGAAAAACTCACAGTTGAAATAATGAGATGTTAATCCAATAAATCCCAAGAGCAAACGCTAAAAAGGGACTTAACAGAGTCTTCTTTTACCTCAAATTCATTTAAAAAATGACCAGCATTGTAGACACTAGATTTGTGCAATGTGGCATCTGTCCTGGGACAGAGAGTGCAAGACCATCTATCTTCAGGGAAAGCAGGATCCTATACTTCCGGGGATTGTGAGATGCTAAGTCAAATAAAACCATATCTGGGTGATAATAGGTTCACCTGAGCTCCAAGACCAGATCTGAAGGAAAAAAAGTCCTAAGGGATAACCTAGATAGAAGAATGTGGAAGACAGTCCTATTATTTTTACTTAATTTAGACAAAGGGCTCCAGGTCTGATTACAGGCATATCAGCCTCAAAAATTATAGTAGCTGATGATAGAAGCTCATTTTACTCCATTTGCCTTCCTCAGTGGCCTCCTTCCTCATTTACCAAATGAATGATGTTTAAAACTATTAATTTAAATCTGGGATTTAATTGTAGATTTCATTATAGGAGTAATAGGATTTTGCCTTAGTTTATGGCAAAGAAGTGTCTTGCTGAGGAAATGGGCAAGACTGAAACTGAGCAGTTTTAAGCTAGGGGAAAAGAAGCAATGATGTAGTGACACCTTGGAAAAAACAACCAACTAATCCTATGATTGTCATGTGGGATTTATCAATTGAGTAACAAACATGTGTTTGACTTCCAAAACAACAGAATGACGTCGGTATCTGCCAAGTTGTAAAGCACATTCAAACACACACACACACACACACACACACACACACACACACACGCTTGTAGAAAGTCAAGATGGTAGATATAGATTAATAGATAAATAAATAGAAAGGAAGAGGAAAAAAGAAAGAAAAAAGGGGGAGTGTTTCTCCTCCTTTTAACAAATTTGTAAACCATTTAACAAATTGAGTCATTTTTGGTCAGATGCCTTTTTTATGTGTAACAACTAAGAAACCACGAGGTCATCATGTGAAAAGGAAAAGGAAGACTCTGGCATTACATCTTCAATTGTAATTATCTTCTTTGCATGAATAGTGGAGAAAAGTTTTTCTTATTAGTTTATTTTTGTAAAATAGTCTGCTTCAACTGATCCTAAGACATCACTTGGACGAACTACACTGAAGCTAAGAAACTGTCAGGGTAGGCCTACATCATTGCTATTGCTCTTGAAACTTACTCTTTCTTTTGTGTAAAACTTTTCTACTCTTTGTTCATTTCCTTTACAGTTTTCTTGTTTAGTACGTGGGGGTCTGAATAAAGTTCCCCAAAAAGGTTGTTTTGTACCTATTTTCAGACCACTAGGTGTTTTCTTCTGAGGCTTCACAAACTCAAAACATTAATGTTTCTCATTGTAAAAGAAACTATACGTTTTATTAAGTGCTGGTTGCTGATTATGAATGGATGTTTATTTCCTGGAGAATATAAATAGTTTAATTTGATAGATAAAATGGCAATCATTTAATGTTATATTGCCTCATTCTGTAGGTCAGATTTGGGTTTAGGTAGCATTCATAAATTCTGTTTAAAAGGATGCTTCACAGAGCTCTGATTAGCTTCTGGGAAATTTTTAGCCAGAAAACAGCAGCTTGGAAGTCTCCTTCATTAGAACACCTTCTATCAATAGTTTTGATTTCAGGTTAGAATTTGTGGTATATTTGGTTTCTGTTTGTTGGCAAGCATTCTATTTATACTACAAATTTCCCTGTGGATTTCTAGCATGGCTCTGATATGTGAGTGACACAGAAACCTACCAGTGGTTTCTGGTGCTTTTAAACCTGAACTATGATTTGCTGTCTTGGATCATTTCTGTCCTCTGGCCATTCTCTCAAGGTGGGTAAGGGCAGCAGTGAGCCCCAGGACTCCAGGGAAAAAGAAGGGAGTCCATTTTCTGTAGCAAAAGAAATTATAACATTTTCTTCCCCCTGTTTATTATAAGAATAAATACAGATAGCCGCTTTCCATGGGCCATTTGCTCTAGATGGTGGTCCTAATTTACCTGGCACTGATTAGGTTGACATGAGTATTTCAGTGTTAAAATCTATAAAAACCAGAACAAGCTGATCACTGTAGGTAGTCCCAAATTCTGAAAGATTGCAATCCCTAATTTGGAGAATTTAGAGGTCTGACTACCATAAGGGAAATGCTGTGGCTATGCAAATTCAGCTCATTGGCTCCAGGTTTGCCTTAAAAGGACACAGGGAGACCATATCTATTCATGGCTCAGAGAGGGTTGGGGTCTTCTCTCAAAGGTATTTTTATGTCCTAACTGCTGCCATACAACTAAGAGGTTCATTCTTGATGTTAGGAGTCTGCCTCTACACACCATGCAGGTGGCCTTTCCCTCTTTAAGGTTTTCATGGGTTTCTGAGGTAAATAATAACATTCTCAGCAATCTAAAATTTACATAAGCTGCCTTCTTTTTAATTTGTAAATCGCTTTACTAAGACATAATTCACATACTGTACAATTTACTCATTTAACAAATACAAATCAAGTTTCAATATATTCACACTTTTGCAACCATTATTACAATCTAAGATTAGAATATTTTCATCACCCCACCCCCACAAAAAAACTCTATACCTATTAACAGTCACTCCCCACTCCTCTCCCAACCCAGCCCCTGGCAACCACTAATCTGTATTCTGTTTCTGTGGATTTGCCTATTCTGGACATTTCATAAAAATGGAACCATACAATATGCAGTCTTTTTGAATCTGGTTTCTTTCAATTAGCATAAGTTTTCAAGTTTTATTCATATATTAGTATTTCATTCCTTTTCATAGCTGAACTGTATTTCATTGTATGCATTGTTACATTTTGTCTATCCATTCATCCGTTGATAGATATTTCATTTGTTTTCACTTTTTGACTATTATGAATAATGGTGCTGTGAACATTCATGTAAAGGTTTTTGTGTGTATTCAATCCTTTTGAATACACACTTCTAAGTAGAATTTCTGGTCATATAATAATTCAATGTTTAAACTTTTGAGGAACTTCCAGACCTATTTTTCAAAGTGGCTGCATCATATTACATTATTATCAAGCAGTGTATGAGAGGTCTGATTTCTTCACTCTCAAAATAACTCTTGTTATTTTCTTATTTTTTATTTTAGGAACCCTAGAGTATAAAGTGGTACCTCATTATGGTTTTAATTTGCATTTCCCTGATAACTAATGGTTTTGAGCATCCCTTCACATGCTTTTGGCCATTTGTATATCTGTTTTAGAGAAATATCTATTCAAGCTGTCTTCTTCTGAGCAAATCTAATCAAACAGAAATCAAAAAAATATAACACATAAGGTGAGCTAAGTTTCTAGGTACAAGATGGATAGATTTAGGTCCCCTGAGTATCTCCTTTTCTGTTACTTCTGAGATAAGTTAATCTTCTGACAATAGCACAAGTATCATGGATCTTACCTCTGGCAAAGGAGATATACAGTGAAATGATAAGCAAAAAAAAGTCCTTCACCCAGCAACTCCACCCCACTTCTAGGCAGGGTGACATCAAGAATTCTTGCAGAACTAGTAGGATTCAATTAACTTGGCCCTTGACCCCTCACTCATTGGTCAATCCAAACATGTAATGCAATCATTCATCCAATGGCAAGTCATCAAGAAAGGATTGGGGATGTCAGCTATATGCTAGATATTAGAAAGCAGAAGATGCCTATTGTTCATCCTTACAACCTTAGTTGGTTGCATTTGGACCTGGTAGGAATAGAGAGGCAATATTGTTACTGGGGAGAGGCAATATACTAAACCATTCTTGTCCATCCATTCTTGTGATTTAGTTTTTCAGCTTGGTAGCAAGCATTATGAATACTAAGCCAAAAATTTATAAGGTGCAGTGAGGGATTAAGAAAAGTCCTAGAATACTGACTGGTGGATGAACCCTACTGGGGAAAACTTTAGGTGCCTCAAGGTGGCATAAAATTATTGGAACACATTTCAAGAGAGACAGAAGATGTAAGGTAATTGTAGCCATTGTTGATTTAGTCAGTGACCCAGAATGTAGACTAATAGAGGTCTTGTCAGATGTTCTCTTACCATTCTGTTCTTGCTCAGAAAAAGGCAGGAAGAAGCTGCTTCTAGAGGAAGGGGATGTCTGGGATTCATATATCAGTAGTATACAAAGGCCTCTTTTGGGGCACATCAATGTGCCCAATGGATGGCTTTAATCAGTATTTGTTTCCTCCCTCTTACATACAGAGTACAAGAGTACCATGAAAACAAAACTCTTTAACTATAACAACGATTAACAATTGGTTGAAATTTTATAACATTCCAAATATCCCTAGTTTTCCTAGAATTCTTCCCTAGTTTGCTTTCCATTTCTCTGTTGATATTTTGAAATCCTTAAGGAAAAGCCACCTGCACACCAGACAGTAGGATTTGGTTTCCATCTGTATAGGACTTTCAGATGGTGAACTAAAAACAAATAGAATACCGGGATCTATGACATAGGATCTCATTCCTTCTCTTTTTAAATGTCAACTTGCAGTGTTTCTCCCTGTTTTCTGCCCCAAACAAAATGTTATATATTCTGTGGTTTTTTACTTACATAATATTAACTTTGTTAGCTATAATTCTATGGTTTAAAGCAGAAAAAGGTCATGGGCAATAAAAGTACCTGAGTTAATCTGAAACCTTAATCTATTATAATGATTCTTTTGGCATAACACTTCAACTTATTAATGACCTGTAGTAAAATTTTTAAATGAGGAGTACTTTTATTCCAACAATCTACCTTTATTCCATGAATCTATTTTATTCCAAGAATTTAGTAGATTCTTATTAATTTATTTTAAAAATTTTAAAAATTTACTGAACACCTAATATATGCCAGGTATTTTTCTAATTGTTGGAGATACAGCAGGAAAACAAACAAACAAACAATGAACAAAATGGTCACCACATTAGCAAGCTAATGGAGAAAAATCACATGGTTATATTAATAGATACAGAAAAAGCATTTGACAAAATCAACATTGATTCATTAGAAACAAAATTCTCAACAATCTAGAAATAGAGGGAAATTGCCTCAACTTGATTATGAACATTGACAAAAAACCTCAGCTAACATCATACTTGATAGTGAGAAACTTGAAACTTTCTCTCCAAGATCATGAACAAGGCAAGGATGTTCCCTTTGACCACTACTTTTCAATATCATATTGAAAGTCCTAGCTAACACAATAAGACAAGGGAAAACAAAGATATAGAATTTGGGAAGGAAGAAATAAAGCTTTCTATGTCCACAAATGATATGATTATTTATGTAGAAAATTTGAAAGAATTGGCTAAAAAACTTCAAGAACTAATAAGCAATGATAGGAAGATCACAGGATTCAAGGTAAATATACCAAAGTCAATCACTTTCCTATATGCCAGCAATAAACAAATGGAAATTAAAATTAAAACATTTCAATTTACATTAACACCCTCCAAAAGCAAATACTTAGGTATAAATTTAACTATATATATATAGTATATATAGTATATATATATACACACACACACATATATATAACTATATAAATATATATATGGCTATATGAGGGAGATTAAAGATTCTGATGAATTAAATCAAAGAATTTAATTAATGGAAAAATATTCTATGTTCATGGATAGGAAGACTCAGTGTTGTCAAGATGTCAGTTCATTCCACCTTGACCTATAGATTTGGTGCAATTGCAGCAAAATCCCAGCAAGATGTTTTATGAGTATCAGAAAACTGATTCTAAGGTTTACATAGAAAGCAAAAGACCCAGCCAAAGTCCTGCACTTAGAGCCTAAGTGCAGGACTGACATTACCTATATTCAAGGTTTCCTATAGGCAGTATAGGTGAAAGAACAATTAGCTGAATGAAATAGAATAGAGGGACCAGAAGTAGATCCACAAAAAGTATAGTCCACTTTTCTCTGACAAAGGAACAGAGATAATATGATAGACAAAAGGCAATCTTTTCAACAAAGGGTGCTGGAACAACTGGACATCCACATGGAAAACAATGAATCAGACACAGAACTTATACCATTTACAAAAATTAACTCAAAACAGATTACAGATCTAAATGTAAAATGTGAAACTATAAAACTCTACAAGATAATGTAAGAGAAAATCTTGGTGATGAATTTTTAAATGTGACACCAAAAGATGATCCATGAAAGAAATAATTGATAAGCTGGACCTCATTAAAATTTAAAACCTCTGCTTTGTGACAGACACTGTTAAGGAAAAGAAAAGACAAGCCACAGACTGAGAGAAAATTTTGTAAAAGACACATCTGACATTTTGTCCAAAATATACAAAGACCTCGTCCAATTCAACAATAAGAAAACAAACAAGTTGATGAATAAATTAGCCTTAGGAGATACCTCAGTAAAGAATATTTACAGATGGCAAATAAGCATATGAAAAAAATGCTTCTGGGATGCCTGGGTGGCTCTGCCACTGAGAATCTGCCTTTGGCTCAGGGTGTGGTTCCCGATTCCTGGGATCAAGTCCCACTTTGGGCTCCCTGGTTGGAGCCTGCTTCTCTTCCCTCTCTTGTGTCTCTGCCTCTCTTTATGTGTCTCTCATGAATAAATAAATAAAATCTTTAAAAAAAAAAGAAAAGATGCTTCACATCATATGTCATCAGGGAAATACAAATTAAAATAGGAAGATATCACTGCATACCTATTAGAATGGCCAAAATTTGGAACACTGGCAACACCAAATGCAGGTGAGGATGTGGAGCAATATTTATTGCTGGTGGGAATGCAAAAATTGTAGTCACTTTGGAAGACAGTTTGGTGGTTTCTAATAAAATTAAATATAAACTTACCATTTGATCCAGCAACCATGCTCCTTGGTATTTACTCAAAGGAATTGAAAATTTATGTCTACACAAAAACCTGCACGTTCTTTGGCAGCTTTATTCATAATTGTCAAAACTTAGAGCAACCAGGATCCTTCAGAAGGTTAATAGATAAATAAATTGTGGTACATCCAGACAATAGAATATTATTCAGCACTGCAAAGAAATGAACTTTCAAACCATGAAAAGGGAGAAACCTTAAATACATATTACTACTTGAAAGAAGCTGATCTGAAAAGTCTGTATTCTATATGATTCTAACGATTTGACATTCTGGAAAAGGCAAAACTATGGAACAATAAAAAGTTCTCTTATTGCCAAGGGCTGAGAGGAGGAAGGGACAAATAGGCTCAGTATAGAGGATTTTTAGGAGAGTGAAACTACTCTATGCTACTACAGTGGTGAATACATGTCATCATAAACTTGTCAAATGCACAGAATGAACAACACCAAGAGTGAACCCTAAGGGAAACTATGGGCTCTAGATAACATGTACCACTGGTGAGGAATATTGACAAAGGGGAAGGCTCACATGAGTGGAGGCTCAATTTTGCTATGAACCTAAAACTGCTCTGAAAAATAAGGTGTATTAAAAACAAAAAAAAAGAAAAACAAAGCCTAAACCCTTGCCCTTGTGACACTGTTGGGAGCTCTGTTGAGCTGGGAGAGAAAGAAAGGTCAGTGTAGCTTTTTAAAGCAACAAGCCAAAAATCAGAGTTAAGTCTTTAAATCCCTTACTGTAATAGAGTAAGCAAGAATCTAAAGCTAGAGAAAATACAGACTCACTCCTGTTTCCTTTCCCTCACTAAATGGCACACCATTTAGGGTCTTTAGCAGGTTAATGGATTCTGGGATTGAGGTGAGAGCAGGGGGATGGGGAGAAGATGGTTAGGTAGGGGAAGGATAGGAGTGAAACAATACTGGGTATTGAGTCAGAGAGGGGAAAAGTGTCTTCAAGTTTCACTCTTTTCTCCCTTACCCCCCCCCAATCAGGGGGACTCAGAAGAAGCCCCTTGAAGCTCTGTGCCCATGTTCTTTTTTTTTTTTAATTTTTATTTATTTATGATAGTCACAGAGAGAGAGAGAGGCAGAGACACAGGCAGAGGGAGAAGCAGGCTCCATGCACCGGGAGCCGGATGTGGGATTCGATCCCGGGTCTCCAGGATCACGCCCTGGGCCAAAGGCAGGCGCCAAACCGCTGCGCCACCCAGGGATCCCCTGCCCATGTTCTTAATAAAGAGAAATTCAAGAATGAAGACCCCGGGCTAGTAGTGCAGATCTGTGAAAGAGCATGTCTGGCCAGGGTCTCTAGGTCCCTGATGGCACCTCCCTTCAGAGACCCCCAATGCACTGGTTATGAATCAAGTCTGCTATAGATACAGCAGCTTTTCCCAGTGAGCCTGCCAGGTTGGAGCCTTTGGCCAGGCCTGAAAAATCACCCGTGGTTTTGAAACAAGAGCTGGACTCTTCAATCACCTTCTAGTTAAGGGGATGAGCATGTACAATAGTTGCTATATTACATAGTGGTAAGTGCTAACTTACTAAATAAATAAAGCAGGGGGGCAGAGAGGGAATAGATGAGAGTTTGGGGATGGGAATGAGATAGCAGTTTTAGACAAGGGAAGGCAAACAAGGTCTCATGAAATGGTGATTGTGTCAAAGACTTCAGAATGAGCCTTGCAGATACCAGGGAGAAGAGCAGGTCGTGCAGAGGAAGCAGCAGGTACCAACTGCCTGGACTGGAAGACTGTGTGGTGGTATTGGAGGAGGCCATTTATCTCAGTGGAGGGAGCAAAGCAAGAGAAGCTGGAGATGGGGTTATGAGAGTGAGAGCTAAGGAGGAACAAGTCCCATGGGGCCTTGTAGCTGGTCTGGGGGTTTGGGTTTTTTCTCTGAGTGAGAGGAGAAGCCATGGGGGATCTTGTTTTTTTAAAGTAGTCTCTACACCCAACATGGGGCTCAAATTCACAACCCAGAGATTAAGAATTGTACCCGTAGACCACATGCTCTACCAATTGAGCCAGCCAGGCTCCCTTCACTGGGGATCTTATACAGAGGAATGACATGTTTTGGCTCTATGTATCTGCTGAGAATGGCTTTAGGAAAGAGGAGGTGGAGATGTTAAGGGCAGAAGCAAGGGGACCTATTAGAAGGTTATACTATCATCATCTGAGAAAGAGATGATTGATGGCATGGACCAGAGTGGAGGACTAGAAGGGAGAAGTGGTTGGATATGGGATGTGTTTTTAATACAACGCTCCCTTTGCATCCATTCTAAACACACGTTTTAACATACCTGAAATCAGAATGCATCTTTAATGGAGTAGCATCTCATGATTGCTATCAGCCAAGTGGCAGTCATGATGTAGTGGCTCAGTTAGATAAAACCCTCCAGTGACACGGTATGGTAATTGCCAGCATCAATCTGTAGGTATAGATGTGTGGCAACAATTTCTGATTTCAGGTGACTAAATATCAAAGTTCAGTATCTTTGCTCAGAAACACATCATAAGTGTGGATTCTCCACTTTATTTATGGTCCTCATCCTTTTGTACCTGGACATTCACTTCCTCCAGTTTTCTCCAAGCTTCCAGTCTCTCACATCCAATAAGCATCATAGACTGGTGCCAGAGTTATCTTCCTAAAAATCAAGGCTGATCATGTCTCTCAGTGCCTGTGTCTCTGGGGCTGTACAGTGCTTACAGAATCCATTCTAAACTTTGCGTTCATGCAGGACCCTCACAATCTTCTACCTATTTCTCCAACTTTATTTCCTACCATTCTCTAACTTGTAGTTCCTCCATAAATTATGCTGGACTCTGTTTCCTGTGCAGCCAGAGCCTTGTCCTAATTGTACTGCTTGCACCTGTTTTTCTAACCTTTCTCCCAGCTGCTGCTCATCCTTCAAGCTCCAGCTCCAAGCAGACTTAATTATTCATCTTCTCCCACAACATGCCACATTGAAATTCTAGTCATCTGTCCATCTATTTCCTCCAGGAGGTTGTGAGTTGGGGACCTCATTCATTTATTGCCGCACAAAATCCCCTAAATACAGCAATACACTTGGAAGAGAACAAGTATGCAATATTTGTAAGAGTCTGCTTTTATCTGACAATCCATAGTTTTCTCTTTTGTAAGATGTAGAAAACAGTAGAACCTAAGATGTTTTAGGACTTTTGAAGATTATATAAGATAATGCATACCCTAGGAACAAAGAACAGTGCTTGGTACATAGGCGCTCAATAAATATTTGCTCTTTTCAAAATGTGTATTGCATTGTGAATAATATTACTATTATGTTTTAATTATCATAATGCACCTTTAACCTCATCTGAAAAGTCCATTTTTTAGCCTCATAATGAGATTTGTCCCATCACAGAAACTTCTGGTGTGTGTGATGAAAAAGAAAAAAAAAACAGTGAAAAGAGGAGGTAACCCCATTTTATTTCTCTCTTGGTGACAAAGTGCTAGAATCTATGATTATTTGAAGATTCTAAATATAGAGCACTGATGACCCAAAAGCTCTTCTCAAATTTCATTTTTTTTCTAATAGCTTCTGAAAAAACACTCCCAGGAGTGTCAACTCATCATAATGTCAATTTAGGTAGTTGATGTGATTTATAGCAGCGTATTGCATTTTATCGCATTGACTAGATCTCACAAAAATCTATTCATGTCCAGTCTGCTTTGGTCATGATACATGCATCATCCAATTGCTCCTTTAGTCTGTTTGCTAACATGGAAATAAGCAATTTGATGCACTGGTAAAGTCACAAAGCAGACGTCATCGGGCCTCTGTTAACTCTAACTAATATGCATGACTCTGATCAATACTTTAGTGTGCACTTCCCTCTATGACTTAAGAATTCTCCTGATGGCTAAATTGACACTGATGAATTTTAATACATGATTATTAAATTCTTCTAAGGCTTTTAAGTAAGAGTCTTCAGTAAATTCATCTTGATTGGTGCACAAGTGTTCCTGATATTCATAATGGCTCCTGCTTTGCTCTTTTTTCATGTTTGAGATGTTGAGAAACTGCAGAGTTTATTGAGTGAGAGTCTACATGTGCATAAATTTCAAATTAGTGTGATCAACATGAGATGTAAAGTACACTTGGGGAATATGTTTTTAATCTCCTCTTCCCTTCCTGCTTATAGATGACCTTGATTCAATGCTTCATGTGAAATAAAAGCAAACAGGTACTTTCTCCTCTTCCTCCCACTGCATCTCTGCAACCTCTTGAATCCGGACCCACTCTCCATCTTTCATCTGCTACTATAGGAGGAATGTCCCTGCTCCTAGCTAAAATCAACCCTTTCCTTGAGTTCTGGATCTCATTCTCTTTCACCTTCTCTAGGACTTTTCTCCTACAAATAGACCACTCTCTTCTGCATTATTGATTTCTTCCTCTTGGGGTTTCTGTCCATCAGAAAACAAACCTACACCTGACCCCTCTTTCCTCCCTCTCTAGCTGCTGCCCCATTCTCCTGGTCCCTCATGGCAAAATTTCTCAAATGAATGGCTTCCCCATTAATGTTACCTACTTTCTTTTCTCAATATATTTCAGCTAGATCTTTGTCCTCCCCTTTAAGTCTGAAATTTCACCAGTGACCTCCATGTCACCAAATGTAATAGTCACTTTTTGCCTTCATCCTACTCTGCGTTTTAGCATTTCTTCCAAGTGGCTACTATCTTCTTGAAACTCTCTATTTTGGCTTTGACGATAGCCCACTCCCCTGATATTCTTCTTATTTTACTATTAATTATAGGCTGATAACTCCCAGTATATATATTCATATCTAACTTTTCTCAGGATCCCAACTTACATATATAGATACAATTTGGCATCTCCACTTGAGCGTTTGATAAGCGTCTCATACCTAACTATTTATTATGATCACCTTTCCATGTAAATATATACACTTAGAATCTTTCTGCTGTTCACTTTTCCCAATATTCTCTCTACCCTCCTCTTTCCCTTTATTTCCAGCCTTTTCTCCTAAACCAGCCTCCAGTAGAATTGATCCCTTGGTGATTCCATAGCACTCAATAGTTCTCTTTTATAATAATTAGCACACTTACAGTCAATTACTCAAATGCATTGTTATCTGCTTAATGTGAATATTTCCCCTTTACTCTCTAAGATTCTTGAAACCAGAGATTTTCTGTGTTGTTTAGTATATTCTAAGGGCTCAACATAATGTCTTGAGTATATCAGGAGCTCAATAAATATATTTATTTTTTACCTTTATATCTATGTTGTTTCCTATTTTTGACCATTATATACAATTCTACCGTCAAAATTCATATTCCTAAACATTTGGTATGTCTTTAATCACATTTTCAGAATAATCCCTAAAAATAGAATTACTGGTAATACTGGTACATTTTCAGAATAATCCCTAAAAATAGAATTACCGGTAATACTGATACACATTTTCAAGTCTTTGTTATAGTGTGGTAGTCTGCAAAATGGCCACCATTAACTTCCTCCCTCCCTTTATGAGCAAGTCACTCATTCATTAACAGGTGATGTCTCCTTCTCTTATTCCTTGAACAACCTACTTTGACCTTCAGAATGTGATAAAAATAGGATCATCAGAAAAAAAAGTAAAAGATGCCCAGTAAAATTAGAATGTTAACACACAGAAAAAAATGGGATATACTTATACTAAAAATGATTTGTTATGTATCTGACACTCAAATTTAACTGAGCATCCTGTTTTTTGTTTGTGAAATCTAGCAACACTAGGTAAGTATGATGATACTACGCTAGATTGGTATGATGATACTATTCCAGTTTCAGGCCTAGCCTTTAAGAAACCTGGAACTTTCTACTTTTCCCCTCTGGAAGTCAACTACCATATTATAAAGAACTTTGGGCTGGACTTCTAAATGAAGAGAAGTCACCCAGAAAACTCTAGGAGGATGAGATGTCATTTTGAATGTCCTAGCCTTAGTTGGACTCCCTGTCCTGGGAAAGGAGGATCTAACAGCATGAGTACAAGGTAGATTTCAGAACTACTACCTTCCTGTTGTTGAATGAGAGTATCTATTTTAGGTTTCCTGTTCCTTCCTCACTGTTGTATGCCTGGTAGAGGGGGAAAGAGTGAGAGGGAATTGGGGAGGGGCAGAAAGCAGGTCACAGTTCTCCAGATCCAAAGTTACTGCACCCATATCTGGACATGATGCAGATCATGAAATATTAAACTTTGTGTATGAGGCTTTCATGGGATGAGATTTTGAGGGATCTTGGGAGGTAGTGAGTTGTTTTTCTTTTGTTTTTGCTTGTAGAAAGGATATAATTTGTGACCAGAGGGCAGACTGTGATGGATTAAATATAACCACAGATTCTTTCCCACTTTTATGATCAAGAGGTGGAGTCTGTTTCCCCTCCATAGGGACCCTGGGATGGCCTTGTGATTTAACTGAAAAAAACAGAATGGGGCAAGTATGAAGCTACATGACTTTCAGGAAATAGTGTTCTGGAAAATCAGATTTGACAGCTTTTTTTTTTTTTAAAGCCCTGCTTTATAGCATTTGCCAGTTTCTGTGGTGTAAATTCTGTCATCCTGACTGATTTCAAGCTACCAATGGAAGCTCACTGAAGATGGAGTTGGAAAGAGATATTGTTATCATTGGCTCTTAGGAGCCTGTGCAAGTGGGCTCTTATGTCAGCTTTCCTGGCATCCGGCTAACATGAAGATCTGTGGGCTAGTGTCCTGAATGAGGGGAACACATGGAGAAGAAGGGAAGCTTGAACCATTCCAGCTGAGTGCAGCTACACGAGTAACCCTGGACAGCATTACATAGTGATTGGGACCATGTAGCCAACTCAGAGAAATGTGAGGAAAAATACATTATTGTGGATTTAGGAAACTATATTTTGGAAAGGTTTATTAGTCAGCAGCAGGTAACTGAACACATATATTGCCAAGTTGGCATAAAAAAGTTATTTCAAGTTTTAGTGCCATTAACAATGTATACGAGTGCCTTGCTCTGTACACATTCGTCCACTCTCCTCATGACTATTACTAGGTTTATAAGTTAGAAAAGGATACATTGTTGTTCAATTTGCATTCTTTGAAAATGAGTTTGAACATCTTTCAAATGCTTATTGGCCATAAATTGATTCTGTCCATTTTTCTCTTAATTTTTAAGGGCTCTTTATATTTTAATAATAGTAAAGCAAATGGGGAATATTTTGCAGTATATTGTGGCTACACAGTTTGCTCAGAGGCTCTTTGAAGTAAAAGTTTAACCTATTTATATAAAAAATAGTGACTGGACCAATTTTCTGAGTGTTTCTTGTAACAGGAGCATATCTAATTTTTGCCTTGCTTGCTTGTTTTTGGTATTCCTTAAATTATTCTAATATTTTCTCTGGATCTTCTACTAGTGATTTTCTTCAAATGAAAATTTCAGCTGAAACCCAGTACAACACATTCCCCCCTTCCTGTCGCCATTCCAGTATGAACAACACTGACTTAGGCTAGTGCAATAGGTCAAGTCTTCAGCCAGCCTTGTGAAAAGTCTTTGGATAAACTGCAGTTATATTTCATACCAATTTTAATCTTGCAAATTTGAAAGAGCATGATGCAAAAATGTTATTAGGTTTTTAAAAAAGATTTTATTTATTTATTTGAGGGAGAGAGGAAGGGAGCACGAGCAGGGGGTAGAGAGGCAGAAGGAGAAGGAGACTCCCTGGTGAGCAGGGAACCCACTCTGGCCGATCCCAGGACTCTGGGATCACGATTAGAGCAGAAGGCTGATGCTTAACTGGCTGAGCCACCCAGACATCCCAAAAGTGTTACTAGTTTGCACAAATTTCAAATACAGTTCGTTCTTGAACTGTATTTGTTGACTCCAATCCCTGCAGTTGAAAACTCCCCTTATAAATTGAGCCCTCTAAAACTTAATAATAGCCTACTGTTGACCAGAAGCTTTATTACTGGTAACATAAACAGTCAACTAACACAAATTTCGCATATAATATGTATTATACGCTGTATTACTACAATAAGCTAGAGAAATGTTAATAAGAAAATCATAAGAGAAAATACATTTCCAATACCATATCGTATTTATTTTTAAAAATCTACATATAGGGGCACTTGGGCGGCTCTGTTGGTTGAGCTCTGACTCGATTTTGTCTCAGATTGTGATCTCAGGGTCCTGGAATCGAGCCCAATATCAGGCTCTGCCTGGGTGTGGAGCCTGCTTGGGATTCCTCTTTCCCTCTCCCTCTGCACCCAGCCCCCCTTCCCTGCTCTCCCTTTCTCTCTCTTACTCTGTAAAAAAATAATAATAAAAAAGAAAAATCTGTGTATAAGTGGACCCATCCAGTTCAAATCTGTGTTGTTCAAGGGCCAGCTGTAATGTGAATCCTTCTAAAACTAAAAAGTACTTAAAATTGGATTGGATTTTGGAATAAAAAAAAAGGAGCAATGGAAACTAATATTTAATGGAAAAACTAGTTGAAATATTAATAAAGTCTTGAGTTCAGTTAATAGTACTCATGCTCATTTCTAAGCTTAGGCAAATATAACATGGTAACATTTAACAATCAGGGAAATTGAGTGAAGTTAATACAGAAAGTCTATACATTATCCTTGTAAACCTTTTTTGTACATTTTTTGAATTATTTTTTTAAGTGCCTAAAAATTCGCTCTAAGAAATACCGTATAATGTTATAAGCTTATGTTTTCTGAGAATGCCAATTCTTACATTATATTGATTTCTCTGGGCTAATAATCCTTCTAGAATGACGCAAAATTTGAATTTTGTTAAGTTTTTAGGATCTTATCCCATGAATATAATTCACTACCATGTGAATTATATATTTACATCCTATTTTGTAAGCTGAAATAGGAAAAACTGAAGATTTATTCCTGAATCATAAGCTGAAGGAAATCCTTCCTCCCAATAAAAAACCAGAAACCCAAACTAAAATTCTGTATCTTCCAGTTTTTCACATCAGAATTGTGGCAATAAAGTCTTACCACTTCATGTGACCTTTGGATAAGTATGGGATCAAAGACCTGGCTTTAAGTGTGGAATCTGGTAACCAGGTTCTAGATAGGGCTCCATCTGACTGCATCAGGTAGAAATGTGAATGTAGGAATCCAAATCTTGCAGGCACAATCGTAAATCTTTATGAGAAATTTATCTTTTGCCCATGTAGTTGGTAGGATCCACTCTCTTTCCCCACACTCACTTTGTGTTTTTCATCACAGCATGTCTTTGGAGTGATGGTAGTTGGGGCGGGGGGATGTTTGTCATCATTTCACATTCCTTTGTAGGTTTCTTTGCAGATAAAATGTGTCTTTTTATAGACCTCACACTTGTAAAAGAAATTCCAAACATTTAAATTCAAGATGTTTCAGGGTTTACAGTTTTTACTTTTTGCCTCTCTATTTAAAGTCTTTATCTTGAAACCATGTAACACATTCCCTATGCCTCATTTCTTATAATAGCATCTCTCTGATTTTGAGTGGCCTTTGGAAAAACAGTGTAGTCAAATTTCACACTAATTTGAATTAACAAATTTGAAACAGTGAGCAATAAAATATTACTAAAGTCTTACTTTAACATGTATGTTGAAATAATGAGTACCCCCACACTAATACTTGTTTATTATATATTAAAGAGTAACTTTGATGTAAGGAATGCATTACAATGGCCTCCTAGGTTTATGTGTACTGAGGCTGTTATTTCTTTCTTTCTTTTTTTTTTTTTTTGGACACTGCATTTATTCTTAAGGGAGATATTTGGATGTCTTATGAATATTTTGAGTTATGTGAAGTTTTCAGGAGCTATTCCTAGAGTGGCTCTCCAGCAGCTTGGATGATCCAACTCCCTACTGTGAATCTGTTTTATTATTGTTGCTGATGAGATTGCTAATGATAAAAGTTATCGATTGCTTAATACTGTGCCACGTGTATTAATCCATTATCTATGAGACAGACAGTTTACTATAATTTACCATCATTTCTATTTTGTAAATGAAAAAAATCTCATGTTTGGCAGATTTAAGGAACTAGTGTCCAAAGGAGTATCTTTGGATTTAGGGCTGGAATCAAGATTTCTTTTTCTGTCAGTTCCAAGATTTTTGTTAACCAATCTAGTATAAAATATTTACCACACTTGCCTCTGATAGTTCAGTCCTATGGAAAGGTAGGTAGGTCTTTGTTATTATTATCTTACAACTTTAAGTTTGAACCTGCTTCTTTATTCTTAGGTCACTCATCTGCTTTTTTGGAAGGCAGCCCTATTCCACTGAGGTGGGGATGGGACAAATAGAGTACCACTTTACCTCTGGAATTGTTCAAGACTGAAGAAGCTGTTTCACCTATTTTGTTTACTTAACTTCTTTTTGCCTGGTTCTTTTCATGTGTAACTTTTTTTCACATCAGTTAAAACTGCCCAAAGTTTTGTTCTTTTCTAATGGGTGATACCCCTTATTGCTTCTTTAAACAACAGTGTCTGGAATCACTGTTTTCCTGCTTCTTAGGAGTAGCTGATATTGTTGATTATAAAATGGTAGTATATAGCATTTCCCCCCTAGAGCCCTTTCTCCTTTTAGGATTAAAAAACAAAACAAAACAAAACAAAAATGGGACACCTGGGTGGATCAGGTCATGATCCCAGGGTCCTGGGATTGAGCTCTGCATCAGACTTCCTGCTCAGTCTGCTTCTCCCTCTCTCTCTGCCCTTCCTCTCTGTGTGCTCTCTCTCTCTCTCTCTAATAAATATAAAATCTTAAGAAAAAAAAAAAGTAAATCTACTCATCTTGAACTGAGACAATTTGGCTCCAGCACATCTGAGGCATTCCATGGCCTATGATATAATTTCCTCCCCTAAATCTTTCAATTCAGGGAGACTGTAACCCCAGGACAGGGAAGAAGCTACATTTTTTTCTGTGCTCTCTAATTTTGGTGTATGGTTAAATATCTGGAGTAAAGGAATGTGAGTTGAGCTGGAATTGGGGCTTTCACACTCCCCGCAGTTTTGTATTTTCTATCTAGAAAGGTGTAATCACTTTTGTAAATTCCTCTAACCAGAGAACTAAAGTGATACTCCATTAGTGTAATAATCTCTGCAGAACCTTCATTATCATTTCATTTCCTGTCACTCATATGTGAACTTCATGAAGGCAAGGACTTTGTCATAGAAGACTGCCTGACACGTAGTAGGAGTTAAGTTCATTTTCAATGAATGAGTCATGGTTCAGTAACTGAGATCTCATTAGAGAACCTCATGAAACAAAGGAAATATGTAGAGAACAGCAAAATAGAAGGAGCTAGAAAAGGAGGCAGGTCGGCTGAGTTCCCCTGTCATCTTTGCTTTCAACTGATTAAATGTATAACCTTGGTTAAGTCCCTGAACCACTCTAAAAATCTAAAAATTAAACCCTTTGTATAATGAGCTATGCTTTGCTTTAGTTTACTTTCTGAGTATTAGTTCTGATTCAAGGTTTTTACAGACATGGTTTTAAGATATGGTACACTTAAACAATCTGTATTTGAATGGCATAGATTATACATTAGCATATTTCTTTCTTTTTTTAAAGATTTTATTTATTTATTCATGAGAGACACAGAGAGAGGGAGAGAGGCAGAGACACAGGCAGAGGGAGAAGCAGACTCCATGCAGGGAGCCGGATGTGGAACTCCATCCCGGGTCTCCAGGATCACGCCCTGGGTGGAAGGTGGCGCTAAACCCCTGAGCCATGCAGGGATCCCCATTAGCATATTTCTTAACTAACATATTAAGGTCTGTGACTTATAGACTTAGTAAACAATGAGTTTAAAATTTTTAAAATTTATGTCATATTAAACAGCAGCTGTTAAATAGAATCTAATATCTTTTTTTCCAATATCTTTTTTAAAAAATACATTTTCCAGGGTCTTCTATATTTGTGAGTATAACTACGTACCTTAAAAGATTTCACATTGTTCCTTTGCTAATTTAAAGGCTGCTCATCTTTGTGGAGGTTCCTTGTTGTTGGAAGGCCATGCCCAGTGGGAAAGTGTTGGCTAGATTCACCTTACAGATAAAGAAGCCAAGCCTGTGATTCAGACAACCTATCTACACTTGTCAAGCAGCCAGAGGAGAGACAATGTCCCCATTGGAACACAGCATCTTCTTATCTTCACAGTCCAATCTCCTGAAAATGCCAAAGGCAAAGGGCAAGTTGAATCCTGCTGCTAGAGAGACACAACAGTGTCTATTCTGCTCTAAACTTAGAAAAGGAGGTAACAGGGACTCTTGATATCTGGCACTCCAGCTACCTTTATCCACAAGTACATTCCTAAGAAAGGCAGGTCATCTAAAGGCAAAAAGAAAGCAGTCTTTGATGGTTCTTTTATTTATTTATTTTTCATTTATTACCTATTTGGAGGGAGACACTGTATTTTCAAGTCAATGTTTTACAAATTTATTTGTACATTTATGAACTGTAGAATGTTAGAAATACACTTTCAATTTCAGCCTAGTACACCTGCATATATACCTGCATGCATACTTGCACACACATACACACATACACATGGACTTGAAAATGAAACTAAGTTTCTCCCAAACAATGTCAACCCTAACTACCTTTGAGCCATCTGATTTTTTAAAATATTATTTAGTGTCGTAAACTTTTACATTGGAAAAAACACTGTTCCATATGCTTTCAAGGGATTCAAAGAGAAATTATGGCCCTTGACCAACAGAGAATATATGGTCCACCAAACAATCAATGGAAAGCTAGACATAATGAATGCTATCCTGGGTGCTGGGATCAATGGATATCCACACACAAAAGAATCAAGTTGGATCATTACCTACACTTTATACAAAAATTAACTCAAAATGGGTCAAAGATATAAGAGGTGAAATTATTAAAGTTTTAGGAGAAAATGCAAATCTTTAAAACCCTCGACTGGGCAGTGGTTTTTCAGGAAAGGCACTTAAAATACAAGAAACAAGAGAAAAAATGGATAAATTAGTGTTCGGAGTACCAAAGTTTCTAAGTTTGATGAAGTCCAAGTTTTCTGTATCTTCTTTAGTTTTCCTGTGCTTCAGGTTCTCAAATCTAAGACCAGTGCTTAATTAAAGTTCATGAAGAGTTAAGCCTGTATTGTCTTTTAAGAGTTAAGTAGTTTTGCATCTTACATTTAGGTCTCAAATCATTTTGAGTTAAATTTTGTATGTGATGTTAAATAGGCATTCATCTTCATTTTTTTTTTGTATATGGATATGTAGTTGTTCATTACCATTTGTTGAAAGACTACTTTTCCCTCATCAAATTGTCTTGCCATCCTTGTCAAAAATCAATGGCCCATAGATATATGACTATAAATGTGAGGGCTTAGTTTTGGACTTTCATTTCTATTCCATTGATTTATATGTCTATTTTTATGCTACTATTATACTGTCTTGATTATTGTGTCTTTGTAGTAAATTTTGAAATTTGAAATCAATTTTTTTTAAGATTTTATTTATTTATTCACGAGAGACACAGAGAAAGGGAGAGAAGCAGAGACACAGGCAGAGGGAGATGCAGGCTCCACACAAGGAGCCCGATGTGGGACTCCATCCCGGGTCTCCAGGATCACGCCCTGGGCCAAAGGCAGGTGCTAAACCGCTGAGCCATCTGGGCTGCTCAAGAGCTTTATTATTTTTGATGCTATTGTAAATGAGATTATTTTATTCATTTCATTGTTAGATTGTTCATTTATGGTGTTTAGACACACAATTAATTTTTACATATTTATCCTATATCCCGAAAATTTGCTGAACTTGTTAGCTCTAATAGTTTTTCTGAGGCTTCCTTTGAATTTCCTATAAATCGGATCATCTGCAAACAGATAATTTTACTTCTTTCTTTCATTCTAAACGCTTTAAAAAAAAGATTTTATTTATTCATGAAAGACACAGAGAGAGAGGCAGAGACATAGGCAGAGGGAGAAGCAAGCTCCCTGTGGGGATCCTGATGTGGGACTCAATCCTGAGACCCTGGGATCATGACTTGAGCTGAAGGCAGATGCTCAACCACTAAGTGTCCCTCATTCTGAATGCTTTTTATTTCATTATCTTGCTTAGGGACAACAATGAAAAGCAATGGCCAGAGTGGACAACCTGGTTTCATTCTTGACTACAGGGAAAGCTTTTAGTCTTTCACCACTAATAACACATTAGCCATGATTTTTTCATAAACACCCTTTTTGAAGTTTAGTGTGTGCTCATTGCTAGTTTGTTGTGTTTTTATCATGAAAGGATGTTGATTTTGTCAAATAATTTCTCTGCATTGACTGAGATGATCATATAGTTTTTATCTTTTACTTACAAGGTGTGTTATATTCATTGATTCTCTTATGTTGAACCAACCTTGCATTGCTGGAATACATTGCACCTGGTCATGGTATACAATCCTTTTTATATGTTGCTGGATTCAGTTTGCTACTAATTTACTGGATCAGTAGCAAATTAGTAGCAAACTACTACTGGAAGGATTTTTGTTTCTACATTCTTAAGGAATATTAGTCTGTAGTTTTTTTGGTTTTTTTCCTGGGGTTTTCTTTGTTTGGTTTTGGAATCAGGTAATACTAGCACCACAGAATGAATTGGTCAGTGGCTCTTTCTCTTTTCTCTTTGAAAGAGCTGGTGAAAAATTGGCATGAAGTCTTCTTTAAATGTTTAGTACAATCCATCAGTGAAGTTGTCTGGGTGTGGGCTTTTCTTTGTTGGTTGACTTTTTAAAAAGATTTTATTTATTTGGGAAAGCAAGAGAGAGAGAGAGAGAGAGAGAGAACTCAATTTGGGGAAGAGCAGAGGGGGAGGGAGAGAGGGAGAATCTCAGGCATACTCCCGGCTGAGTGCAGAGCCCAGTGAGGGTCTTGATCCCAGGACCCTGAGATCATGAACTGAGCCAAAATCAAGAGTTGGATGCTTTAGCCGAGTGAGCCATCCAAGAGCCTTTGTTGGTAGATTTTTGATTATTTACTCTATTTCTTTTTTACTTGTTATAGGTCTAATTCAATATTCTATTTCTTGAATTTGTTTCAGCTGTTTGTTTTTCTAGAAATTTTAGTAAATTGAGTCTTCCATCTTTCTTGGTCTGTCTAGAAAAGGGTTAACCCAATTTCTTGATTTTTTCCAAATAACCAACTTTTGTTGTTTTTGACTTTTTCTATTATTTCTCTATTTTTTATTTTATTTTTTTCTACTGTAATTTTATTTCCTAACATCTACTTGCTTTGGTTTTAGTTTGATTTTTTCACCCCCACTTTCTTAAGGTGCAGGGTTAAGTTTTATTTGAGATCTCTCTTTTCTTTAATGTAAGCATTTATATATACATTTTATTCTGAGCATTCCTTTTGCTACATGAATTTATTTTAGCATGTTCTGTTTTCATTGTCATTCATATCAAAGTATTCTCTAATTTCCCTCATCAGTTAGATTTTGTGTGGGGGGGAATCATTGGTTAATTGAATTTCTTATTATTTGTGTATCTATGAATTTTCCAAATTTCCTTGTGTTGTCAATTTCTAACTTTACTCCATTCAGTTGGAGAATATATTTTATGTTGTTTCAATCCTTTAAAATTTCTGGAAATTTATTTAGTGGTATATACATATGGCCTATCCTGGAAAATGTTCTATGTGCACTTAAGAAGAATATATATTTTGGTGTTGTTGTGTGAAGTGTTCTATAAATGCTGTTAAATTTATTTGGTTAGGTCTTGTGGTGTTCGTTTCTTTGTTGATCTGCTGTCGTTTTACCGATTATAGAAACTGAGATATTGAAATATGCAACTATTATTTCTCCTTTTGATTCTGTCGTTTTTGCTTCATATATGTTAGGTCTGTATTTCTAAGTATTGTTATAACTTCTTATTGATTGATCCTTTTTCATTATAAAATGTGCTTTTTTCTGTAACAATTTTTATCTTAAAGTCTATTTTGTTTGCCATTAGTATAGACACTTCAGCTCACCTGTGGTTACTATTTACATGATATCTACTTCCGTGCTTTTCCTTACAACTTATTTGACTTCTTAAATCTAAAGTATGCCTCTCATAGATAACGTATAGTGAAATCATATGGGTTGGTTTTTATTCTGCCAAGTTTTGCATTTAAATTAGATGGTTTAGATCATTTATATGTAATGTAATTTCTGATAAGGTAGAATTTAGTCTTCTATTTTACAATTTGTTTTTTACATCTTATGCAGTTTTTTCCTGTATTTCTCCATTGCTGCTTTCTTTCGTATTATTTTCTAGAGTACCACTTAATTCTCTCATTATTTTTTTTCTTTTTCTTCTTTTTTTAAGATTATTTATTTATTTATTTATTCATGACAGACACAGAGAGAGGTAGAAACATAGGTAGAGGGATAAGCAGACTCCCTGGAGGGAGCCCCAAGCGGGACTCAATCCCAGGACCCTGAGCCAAAGGCAGATGCTCAGCCACTGAGCCACCCAGTCATCCCCATCCCTCATTATTTTTTAATATGTATTTTTAGTCACTTTCTTAGTGGTTGCCCTGTTGATTACAATTAACATCTTAATTTAAAGCATCAAACTTAGATTAATACCAACTTAATTACAATGTTATACAAAATATTGTCCTATAAAAATCCATTCCCTCCCACCTCTGCAGTTATTGTTATCTAAATTACATCTTTGCACCTTGTATACCCAGCAACACAGATTTATAGTTATTGCTCTATGCTCTTGCCTTTAAAATCAGATAGGAGAAAAAGGGAGTTATAAACAAAAAATACATTTATACTGTTTTTTACATTTACCTATATAGTTATCTTTATCTATGTCTTTATTTTCCATGTGGCTTTGATCTACTTACTGTCTGGTATCCTTTTATCTCAGCCTGGAGGTCTCCCTTTATTATTTTAGGACAGTTTTGCTGAAAACAGATTCTTTCACTTTCTGTTTCCCTGGGAATGTCTTAATTTCTTCTTCATTTTTGAAGGATAGTTTTCATGGAGATAGAATTCTTGGTTGATAGTCTTCTTTTTTCGGCACTTTGAATATATCATTCCACTAATTGTAGACTCTGTGGTTTATGATGAGAGATCAGTTTTTAATCTTATTTAAGATACCTTGTATGTAATGTATCACTTCTTTCTATTTTCAGTATTTTCTCTTTGTTTTTTCAGTTTGATCGTGTGTCTTGGTATGTATCTCTTTTAGTTCATCATACTTGGAGTCCACTGACCTTCGTGGATGTTTAAGAGTTTTATTTTACTAAATTTAGGATGTTTTTAGTCATTGTTTCCTCAAATATTCTTTCTGCCCCTTTCTCTTTCTCTTCTTCTGGACTCCTCATTATGCATATGTTGGAATGCTTGATGTTGTCCTACAGCTCTCCAAGGTTCTGTTCATTTTTCTTCATTCCTTCTATCTTCCTCAGATAGAGGAAGATGATCTATCGGATCATCTCAACTGATCTGTATTTAGCTGCTCTGAATCCTTGCTCTGCCTTAAGTCTGTTGTTGAACTGATTCAACATGATGCTGTTCAACGTAATGATTTGATATTTGTGTGTTTTATGAAGGGATCACCACAATAAGTCTAGTTAATATTCATCACTCTACATAGTTACAGAATTTTTTTCCTTGTGATGAAAAATTTTAAGATCTACCCTCAGCTATTTTCAAATATACAATACAGTATTAACTACTGTCATCCTGATGTCCTTTACAGCCTATTATTATAATTTGAATTCCATAGTTCCTACTTGATCCGCTTTCACAACTTTTATCTTTTTATTGATATTCTATATTTAGCAAGACATCATTTTTATACATTATCTCCTTATGCCTGGACTCCCTTAGTTCTTTGACTCTATGTAAAATAGCCGAGTTAAAATCTTTTGTCTAGTAAGTCTAACATCGGGGCTTTCCCAGGGACAGTTACTATGGATTTCTTTTGCTCTGTGTATGGGCTATAATCTCTTGTTCCTTTTTTTCTTTCTTGTTACTTTTTATAACCTGTAACTTTTTTTTTAGCTTTTTTTTAAAATTGAAGTTCGATTTGCCAACATATAGTATAAAACCCAGTCTCATTATATCCTGTAACTTTTGGACTGAAATTGGACATTTAACATGGAAACTCTGGAAATCAG
The DNA here is from genome assembly GCF_905146905.1 of Nyctereutes procyonoides. Taxonomy (NCBI): domain Eukaryota; kingdom Metazoa; phylum Chordata; class Mammalia; order Carnivora; family Canidae; genus Nyctereutes; species Nyctereutes procyonoides. The sequence continues at coordinate 3,589,005 of NW_026575030.1, read as the reverse complement.
ATTTCCCCCAGATTTACCTCCCCCATCTCCCATGGGTTTACTGCTGTTACTGTTTGTTAGGGTTATTGTTTGTTTATTTGTTTAGTGACTTCTGAACTAATTCTGTAAAGTATGTCTTCTTTGTTGTTAGGGTCACTGAAGTCTCTGCTCAGTTAGCTTAAGTGACAGCTAACAGACATATTTCTTGATTACCTGGAAGAGTACATCTCCCAATATTTGCTAAAGAGCTCTTCATGCATTAAGTAGCCTATAGTTGTTTTTGACAAATGATTTTTGCATTAGGCAAGCACAGAGTTAGGTCAGATACAAATAGCACTGCAGGTGGGATCTTCTTGGGGACCACTAGACTAGCCAAATAATGATAATCCTTGAAGGAACTCTAACTTCCACTTGCTACTTGGCTGCTGGTTTTCACTTCAAGTATAAGCTGTTAATGTTTAAGACTACTTTAGAGATGAAAGCAGGGGTTGGGACTAGGGCAAGTTAAAACCTCACAAAACTTTATATTCTTACCAAGATTCACCCACTGTTCTTGTGTGATTATGGGATTTCTACAAGCCTTTATTAATTTCCAGAGTTCTGAACAAGTTGCTTCTGACAAGTTTTCCATTGCTTTAATGGAGGACAAAGTTTTAAAAAAATCAATACTCTTTTTAAAATAATGCCATCCATATTGCTTCCTTATTATTTGTGTAATACATTGAGCATTTTTTAGTGTTTGTGGTAGTATTAAATTTGTTTTTTAATATTGCTAAGGCTGTATCTTGGGAACTTATCTTAATTTCTTATGGAGATATTTTCCATAAAACTTTTTCCAAATAGACTTCTCTGCAAAGTTTCTTTAGAATATAATTGAGAACTCACAGAACACAATATAAAATGTTTCACTGTCTATATTTGGTATTATTGACACTCATGTGTTAATCTAACTTGACCACCTTGTTTAAAATTGCAACTCTTTCTCTAAAATGCCTGAATTATCTTCCCTGATTTTTATTTTTCCACAGCACACACCACCATTTAACTATATATTTCACTTCTCTATTGTCTGTTTTCCCCCAATCCCATGTAAGCACCATAAAAGTAAGGAATTTGACCTGTTTTTCTTTGTTTGTTTATTTTTCACTGCTTTAGTTTCAAGACCAAGAACTCTGACTGGTTTATAATTTCTGGCACTCAGTAAATGAATAGCTGAGCTAATAATAATTCTATTTGGGGTGTATACTGAAGACTTTTTATTTCTCAAATCCTAACTATCCTTTAGACCCACAAATATTTACTGAAGACTTGTCTGCTAGATTCTAATATGCAAAGATGCAATTGCTAATCTCCATGTGGTAAACAAAGAATAGTAATGCAATATGAGTAAGTTTATAAAATAGGCTTTTACAGAAGCAGAAGTAGCTGGAGAAAGGGAAGAGAAGTTGGTGGTCAATTGTATCTGAGGGCTTATTAGAGAAGGAAGGAGTGACATTTTCCCATTTGGGCTGAAGGTATGGGGCTAGGAGAGCAAAATACCTAAAATAATTAGTATTTGAAAAAAAAAGAAAAAAAAGAATTAGTATTTGTGTTTAGGACAGTGCAATTTGTTGGAAGTTACTGGGAGGGTGACTGTTTAGATGGGATAAGAAATGAAATTATAGGGTAAACCAAGTTAAAATGTTAAAGAACTTTGCCTATCATTTTAAGGAATATGACCTATCAAGGGCCAGGGATGCCATTTTATTTATTTGTTTTTAGGGGAGTGATGTTTTTATTCTTTTTATGAGGTGGTAAGTCAGGTGTAGTCACAGAGGAGACAGTAGAGAGACTCAGGGAAAACCCCAAGGTTTATTTTACTCACAAGTCCTAGAGACAGGAGTATAGAATGCCACAGAGTCCACATGGGAAAGCCACCATGGTGATCAGGAGGTAGAAGTTAAGGATGAGGGGAAGGTTAGGTCATGGCCTTCATTAGGGATTCTATGGGAAAGGCAAGACAGGGCAGGGTAAACACTTAGGACTGGCTAATTTGAATTATTTTGGTGGTCTCTAAGCTATAGGTGTGAACCTGGCGCTGGGATGATTAAGGCAGAAGAGTAGCGCCTCCTGAGGTGTGCCTGCCAGCTAGAGGAGGTATGAATCTGCATTGGTTAGTTTGCCTATCAGAGACATAGTCCCAGCTGGGCCCTTTACTATCTCTATGAATTGGCTAGCCTGGGGGAAGGCAGTGTCTCCCAATAGAAAGCTTTTTTAAGTTGTAAATACATCATAATATAGGAAAAATTAAAACCGTATATAATATAGTTTTGTTTGGGTAATGTGGAGAATGGGCTGCTCCAGATAAAACCTTTGGGTATTGGTTAATGATTATTTCTGTTCTACCTTTCACTTCTGATAAAAAAAAAAAAAATGATTGTTTTCTATCCCCAAAAGGAGCTTTGTGCTCCCAAGTTCTTGGAAACACTTATATATAGCAGTTACATACATATAAAGCATAAGACACATAAAATGTAAGCTGATCTATTCTGGTTTTGTGGACTGAGGCAACCACAAATCACTTCAACTGTTCAAAATTATTTTGCAAGCATGTGTTACAAAATGAAACCTGTATTTATTGTGCCTTATGGTAAGAGTTATGTTAAGAAAGGAGCACATAGAATTTTGGATAGGAAGAACCATCATTCTCATATAGAAAGCTGTATTGAATATTTGTATCATGTTAAATATCTGTATTGTTACCTGTGTTTTAAAACGTGGCTGAAAATCTTCCGAAAAGGCAGGTATTTGATGAGTGTAGGTAGCACCTGCTACACCATGAAGATGATAGTGGCTGTTCTCATTAAGATCACTGTCATCAGAACCAGGTGACCGTGTACCTGTTGGTCAGATCACTGTCCTGAACACAGGATTTGCTGGGCTTAGGGATTATTCCTGAGCCATATTGCCATACCTCCTAATGTTGTTCCAGCCTTTCCATGTGTTCTTTCTGTACAGTACTACTTTATTCAAATCCCAAGAAGGGGGAAATAAAACTGACTTCAGAGTTAGCCACTTACTTGTGATAATTTAAAAAGTAGCTAACAATTATCAAGTCCCATGTGCAAACCTCCTTACAAACCTTATCCCATGAACTCCTTGAAACTTATGAGGTAGATGCTATTATAACACACTTTAGGAAACTGAAGCATAGACTCCATTACTTTTGGTGAAATTTCAACCTCTTGTCTTTTCTTTTATAAAATGGGGATTATATCTATGTTCACTAAATTTCCATAAATGAAGAAATGTGTGTAAAGTTTTTAGCATTTGATAGGTGCTTGGTGAATAGTAGTTGGATTGAGCACAAGCCTTTTGGGTAATCATAATACATACATGATAGAATTACTTCTCAGATGGATAAAAATTCCCTCTCTAGGCTCCCAAGAATTTCTATATCTTCTCATTGCTCATTCATTATGTACCCTGAATGCATTCTGAAGTTGGTCCCTACGGTGGTGGGTTTTTATTTATTTATTTATTTATTTTCATTGAAAGGGACAGTGTTATCAAACAAAACAAAACAAAACAACAAAAAACAATCCTCAGAGGACCTCCCCAGAATGAAATTACACCCAGAGCCATGAGTTATTTGACTGTGAGGAAATAAAAGGAACTCACTGTCACCAGGATTCCCAAAGCCCTAAATCCTACTCTCTTCCCAGGGGGGTCATGTGGACTACATTTACATGTGAACTCTAGAATGATTGAATAAAGGTGATGGCCAAAGAATAAAAATCAGAGGAGAGTAGACAAGAACTTCAGTGATATCGAACCCTACCAAAAAGGGAAAGCCCAGAGGACAGCTCCCCAGGGTAAAAGGGTTCAGTGTCCTAGTCTTCAGTCCTAATCACACAGATGTGGGCTGAGGAACTCTATGGTTGGCTCAATGGCATGTTAACTGAGGCTCCTTCAATGACAATGTGAGTGGTTGTCCCACAAGGGCCTCTGCTCGTATCTGGTTTCACCAACCAGATATCCTGAATGATTCACTTTCCTGAAGTTTATCAAAAGGAAACTCTTTTTTTCTCAGGCTTCTTCTTGTCAGATCCTCCCGGTGAAGTTCAGTTATGGGAGTATAAACAATATATTTGGATAGTTATCATTTTTCTCATTAATAAAGAGTTGGGAAGACAAGAGGAGAATAAAACTAGAAATAACCTTAATAAAGACAATATTAATAAATATAAAAGGAAAGATAAGGAGAGGAAGGAAAGGAGGGAGGTAGGAAGAGAAAAAGAAAAAAAAGGAAAAAAAAAACCCAGGCACAGATACGACTCTTTCTCAGAGTCCTTGTCTGGGAACTAGGTATTTTTTAGGTCAGAAAACCGAGGTTGCAGGAAGAAGAACCTTAAGTGAATTTTAAGATCAGTCTAGTATGGTAATTCATTAGCACAGAATCACCATATGTTGGAGGAGAAGAGGACCCTGGGATCCAATTCTTTCGCTGAGTAAGGGAAAAGACAAAATCTCAAGAGGTGGAGTAACTTTCTCAAGACAACATATTCAGTTTGGAAGAAGAAGCTAGAATTCAAAGGGTTCAAATCTTAAATGAGCCAGAACAATTTCAGAATTATTATAAAATAAGAGAAAATACAGAGAACAATAGGACAAAGAAGCAGAGCACAGGGGGATATTAAAAACACAAGATATACATTTGCCATGATGATGTTTGGTCTCTTGGACATAGGCATGGGTTTTGTAGTGTTGTGAAATAAGCATTAGGATGGGAATAGCACGTGTGGATGTTAGGCCAGAATCACTGCATGAGTACTATGGGAGTTAACTAATTAGAGAAATATTAGAAATATTAGAAAATAGAGAAATAAGAGAAAATTTTAAAATCACCATACCCCACTATCTAGATATAAATACTAGTGATATTTTAGTATATTTCCTTTCAGTGTCTTTGGGAATTTTTTATTCTGATACACACATACACACACAAATACACATTTAAAAAATAATTTAAACAAATAAAAATAAAAAAATTGAGATCAAGCTATATATATTGCCACTTGATGTTTTCATTTGTGTTATTAGCACTATTTTAATTATCTCAAATATTCATTGTCTAAAGTACCTCAATTTATTTAAATTATTCACGCTAGTGTGAATATTTTTGTTGCCTATAGTTTTTTGCTGATATTAAAAAAATGCAACTCTGAAGGTCACTGGAGCTAAATTTTTGCACACATCAAGTGCTGATTGCTTACTCATGATAAATTCCTAGAAATAGGTCAAAGGTAATCACATAATTAAGCACAAATAATTAGCATTTAATTAAGGGCTTTGATAAATACTTTCAAATTGCATTCCAGAACAGTTGTGAAAATCTACAGTCCCATTAGCAATATAAAAAAGAAAATGAAAAAAAAAAAAAAAGAAAATGTGTATGTGTATTTGTGTATATTTGTATATAGGTGTGTGTGTTTCTTCTAGGAAGGCATAATACTAATATTTACTTAAGTGACTCTATTGGAGCAACTAGCTGTTATAATAAATAAAATCTAAAATTACAATGCTTAGTGTAACAGAAATTTCCCTTTTTCTCATGTGGCTGTCCAATGAGGCGTTTCTGGTCAGGATGGCTTTCCTCTATGGTTTGATTTAAGGACTCAGGCTCCACCATCTTGCGGCTAGGAATTACTTATTGCCTCATCATTGTTGTATCCATCTGGTGAGGATATAGGAAAAAGATAAAGCATGACTTCATAGTCCGTTAGCTAGAGCTTAGTCATGTGGTCAACCTAACTGCAGGAGAATATGGGAAATGTGTCAGATTACTGTTGCGGGGGCCAACAAGGATGAACCTATGTAGAACAATACAGCAGGTACATGGAATAAAAAAACCCTAATGTTTACCATATTAACATGAGAGGCCAATTACAAGTTATTAGCACTGACACGTCCATGTATGCACTGAAGTTGAAATTTTTAAATTTTAATTAGAGCAATTTAAGTTCTCTAAAGGTTTTGTACCTGCATATTTATAAATATATGATAGGTTTTTATATCAATTTTAAGTTCTTCCCATTCAATATTATACTGTTAGTTTTTCTATATAATATATGATAATGAAAAGATGTTAAATGCCTAATCAAATAATTAATCGTGCACAGAGCATGACTTTTCATTTGACAACATTCAGTTCATTTATCTGTTTTAGAGCTTTGAAAAACAGGCAGGTAAATTTGCAGGTTCACCGAGTGAGTGAACTGCCTTAGATTTCACTGATGTGTTTCGTCTTGTCCTCTTCTAGAAGACAACCCATGGCTTAACAATGATATATTTAAGGTCAAGTTGTAGACTTATGACTGGCTTTCTATTTTTTCTGCTTTCACATTCAGCAAAAGTTAAGCAGTCTGCCAAGATAATCATTAAATAATCTCAGAAATGTCCTTTTAGGAGATCCAGTAAAAATTTCATAAACTTGCAACACCATACCTCTCTCCCTAGATAGTAGCCTTAGTATATAGAATGGTATATAGGAAGGTAGCATAGGAAAATTTAGGGAGAATTAAATATAATTTCAAGAGACAAAATATTGATTCTTTGCCCATCAATTCTCTGGCTTCATTGATTATATACATTTTATCCATCTGAGTTGAACTGTGGATAGAAAAGCATTTGTGCCCTTTATCTCAGTCACCAAGGTCTTTGCTGTGAACCAGTAGCTAGCATATTTATTCCTGGAAAAACTCTAGGTGTATGATTAAAGTAGGAAAAGAACTATCAGAGTATGAAGTGGCAATAGAGTATGCAGAATAGAGACTTAAGTGAATGGTGAGGAAAATGAGATAAACTCAAAGAGAGTAAAATGAGTAAACTCAAAGAGAAGAGCCCATTCATTTATTTAACAAATATTTATTGAATACATACATGTGCAAGTCATACGGTAGGCACTGTGGATGGAGAAGAGTATCATCCATTGAGAGCTTACTAGTGGTCTGAATAATTAAGAAGAATCAACACCTTAAGGTAGGTGACTTAATAATTTAATTAACAGTACAATTTCAGACTGTGTACTAGTCCAGTAGAGGAGGTATTTTTTGACATACTTGTTTTTCCTGTCATCTCAGATGATCCCACATGTTCACACCTATACAACACCCATGCGTTATGCCACACTTGAAAAGTGAGTTGACCTCCTCCAAACTGTTCATCTCTTTCTGTATCCTCTCATATTCCTGGCCTTTAAGAGCTCCTAGCAGAACAAGGGAACAGTTACAGCAAGAGTTCTGAAAAGTTGAGGACAATGACTCCAACAGCATTAACTGTAGGCTAGCTGCTCTGGAGCAGGGAGCTTCTTCAGGAAAATTTGTCAGTAAGCATATATCATGCATTCATTCCATTAGTTAAGATTAATTTAGCTCCTTTCATATTTTAGACACTGATCTAGATACTGGGGGTGCAGCGGTGAACAAGACAGAAAAAAAGTTCCTGCACTCATAGGGCTGATAATCTGGTGGAAAACAAAATAATAAATCATACTAAGTGCTGTGAAGAAAAGTATACAGTGAGTAGGATAATGAGAAGTGATGGAGGGGATCCCTGGGTGGCTCAGTGGTTTAGCGCCTGCTTTTGGCCCAGAGCGCGATCCTGGAGTCCCGGGATCGAGTCCCACGTCAGGCTCCTGGCATGGAGCCTGCTTCTCCCTCCTCCTGTGTCTCTGCCTCTCTCTCTCTCTCTCTCTCTCTCTCTCTGTGTGTGTGTGTGTGGGGGGGTCTATCATGAATAAATAAATAAATCTTTTTAAAAAAAAGGAAAAGAAAAGTGATGGATGTATATATGTGTGCGGTGATGGGAGGACAGTGGATTGGGAAAAAATGTTTCTGAGGAGATGACTTAGGACATTTCAGGAACAGTGTTCCAGGGGAAGGGAATGGCAGATACAAAGGCTCTAAGGCAGGAAGGGCTAAGAATGATGGAGGAACTGCAAGAAAGTGGTGTTGTGGATGAAATCTTGTGAGTGAGGGGATAAATGGCAGGAGGGGGGACAGAGGCCCCTGTATTTAGGGCCTTGTAAGTTCCATCAGAATATTGGATTATTCAGTACGATGAGAACTATGAATGGTTTTGAGAATGGGAATAATATGATTTGATTTACATTTTTAGAAGATCGTTCTAAATACAGTTTGGAGAAAAGTATGTACAGGCAAGTGTGGAGGCAGGTCCACAGGAAGTACTTCCTGTAATCAGGGTGAGAGGTGATGGTGGTTTGGACTAAAGTGTGGGGTGGAGGTTGTGAAAAGTGCCTCAGATGTATTCTGAAGGCGGAGCTGGGAGAACATGTTGATGTACTTGGGTGTGAGAAAGAGGTGAATAAAGGGTAATACTCCCCAACCCCAGGGTGGATGATATGCCCATTTACTGAGATGGTGAAAGACTGGGAGATGAGGAGGTCTGGCACTTATTGAATATCTGTTGAATGATCCAGTGAATCAAACAATCAACAATGCTCCAAATTGGTGTGATGGGGATGATGACTAGTTTATTTTTTCACTATGGTGAGATGATAAGTCTGTGTAATAGCTGGGAATCATTCTAGATCATCATAGAATTTCAGGCATTGGGGTATAGAAACTTTTGAAAAAACATATAGGGTACTTAGGACTGTCGTGGCAGAAAAAAAATTAACCAGTAGTCTACAAGGACTACCACTAGACTGAAGCTCAGAACATTTTCAGGGCTTGAAGTAAGGGATAGAGGAAAAAGAATTAGGCATTTGCCCTTAAGGTCTCTGATTTTTAGTTTGACCATGTTCCTCCACTAACCTGCCACTTGAGAAGTTCAAGGGGGAATGAGAAAGTAAATTTTTTCTTGACTGTGCAGGAACCAGCAATTGGAATAGGGAGCTAAAGAATCTCTCCACCCAAGTTTTACAGGCTTTCATCCAAATGTAGCTTTGGCATATGTTGCCTAATAAGAAAAGCACAACACTTCCTGAATCGGCTTAACTCCATCTCACACGTGAACCTTGCTGTAGCCTCATAAGTAACTCATGCTTATAGCAGATGGTAAAGGTGTCATTTCCATCGAAGGAAACTGTCTTTCACTCTTCTTTGTTGTATGCTTTCAAGCAACTGCCAAGCATATGCTGATTTTCTTCCCAATATTATATACATATGAAATTTTTAAATTTTATATTTTGAAAACTTTAAACTTACAGGACATTGCCAAGAATTGTACAATGAATTCTTATATACTCGTCCTCTAGACTCTCTGTTGACATGCTGCTATATTTGCTTCATCACCATCTCTTTATATGTATATATTCATATAAATGCACACACACATATATTATTATTACTTTTTGTGCTGTGGAATCATTTAGGTGTAAATTATAGGTATCATAACCCTTTACCTTTTCCTGATACCCCCTTATATAATCACAGAACAATGACCAAATTCAGTAAACTTAAATTTGATACCCAGTTCTATCTCATGTACAGTCTATTGTACAAATTGTACTGGGTGTCTCAGGAATAGCCTTGATGGCATTTTTTTCTTCCGATTCATTGCACGGTATTCAGTTGTCACATATTTGATGTTCTCCTTCTTTTCCTATCTCTACAGTCAGTGCCTTTAGGTTGATATGGGTCTTTCCTTCCCTTATTTAAGTCACTATGCATCTGTTAAATGGTTAGCATTACATTAGGCCAGGGGAGGACAAAAAAGAAGTAGAGAAGAAATTTCCTATTATGTCATTTCTTGAGAAGACATTTCTATTCATGAAATGACAAGGCTATAGTTTCAAGGATATGCATAGTCATGTGTAAAATAAGGTATATGTAAGAGCTCTAGAAATTTAGAGAAGAAAGGAGGATAAAGAAGGGAGGAAAGGAAGAAGGAAAGAGAGAGAAAGACAGTGTAGGGTCAAGGTTAGCTTCCACCTCCCTGAATTGGGCTGGGCATTTCTCTACTGGACGTGAAGTAGGAGTGTAATCTATCACCAAAGGTTTACAGACTCCACACGTAATTCTACCTTGGTCCTTAGGTTGAGCATCATTGTAACAGAACCTGAAAACATCACAGTAAGCAAAACAAATTGCTCGTCCTGTGCATTCTTCTCGTGTTGGCTGGACCTATTTCTGTTTGCAGGTCTGAGATGTCTACATTAACTTCAAAACACTCCATTCTAAGTAAAGAGTCCCAGTAGGGAGAATCTTTTGGCGAAAATTGAGTTAACTCTTCAGTAAATCTGTGAGTAACATATTTCCATTCATTACAGCAAAGTATTTCAATCTCAGCACTATTGGCATTTTGAGATAGGACTCTTGTTGGCACTACCAACGTTCTTTTTAAAGGGAGTATCCTAAGTACTAAAGGTTTTAGCAACACAATTTGCCCTCTACCCATAGATGTCAGTAGCACCTCCCCCATTGTGACAACCAAAAATATCTCCAGAGGTTAGTCAGATGTCCTTTGCAGGGACTCATTGAGAACCACCACATAAGACTGAACTCCTCAGGGATTAGGGGCCTTTTCTGACTAACTTATTATTGTGTGGCAAGCACCATATCTGGCACAGAATAAATATGTGATGAAGAACAAGCTAATGAATTAAAGCACTAGGTTTGTGTTCATTTGCCCAGTATCCCTATCATGTTTGTACTCAATTGTCTCCACTACAGATTTTCTTAGGGATTGCAAAAGGAAGGGTTGGGTTGGCTCCATGTAATCTTTATGATGAAAATACATTTTGATTAACGTTCAAAGCCCTATTTGACCCCTAATAAAATGCAGGCAGGTAAATACAGTGCAGTATGCAATTACAGATCTCCTTGAACTTACAACAGAGTTATAGTCCGATGATAAGCCCATCATCAATTAAGACTGTAGTAAGTCGAAAATGCATTTAATACACCTAGCCTACCAAACATCATATCTTAGCCTTGGCCACCTTAAACGTGCTCAGAACAATTACCTTTGCCCACAGGTAGACAATATTATCTAACACAATGCTTATTTTATAATGAAGTACTGACTGTCTTATGGAATTGATTGCCTGAAAGTGAAAATCAGAATGGCTATATGGATACAGAGTGGTTGTAAGTGTATTGTTGGTTGTTTGCCCTTGTGATTGTATGGCTGGCTAGCAGCTGCAGCCCGTTGCCTGGCATCACAAGAGAGGATCCTACTGCACATCACTAGTCTGGAAAAAGATCCAAATTCAAAATTCAAAGTATAGTTTCAACTGAATGCATATCACTTTTGCATCAGCATAAGAAAAATTAGAAAATATGACATACAAAATATCCAACCATTTTAGGTTGGGCACTATCTGTAGTTTCAGATTTATTCATTTCATTAAAAAAAAAAGATCACTGACAATTTAAGTCTGGTAGAGGAAGCGGTGGGATGAAGGCAGCTGACATCTTTCACTGAAAATTCCTGTGTGGGATATACGGAGGGGGAGGTTTTCATGCCTTGGGGGAGTGATCAACTTGGTCTGGCAGGAAAAATGAAGGATCAATCATCTAAACTATCAGAAACTCCCTTTTAGCTGCAACAGATGCACAATGTGAAAAGAACCTTTTGTTTATTTTTGTCAGACCAGAGAGGCATGGAAAAATGGCTTCTATGTAAAATCACCACATTTAATATACTATCTTAATCTGATGCAGGATGCTGGTGGAGGGTAGCGGAAGGGCATATATGGTAACTCTATACCTTCCACTCAGTTTTGCCGTGAACCTAAAACTGCTTTAGAAAAATTTAAAAAGTCTATTGGGGAAAAATAGATCTTAACATTTGCTAAGACTTTATTGCTAAGTCTAGTGGACTCTGCATTTTTCTGATTTTCCTATTTTGTATGTCCTCATAATGACCTCAAAAATCATACTGTTTCAGTGATAACAGCTGTGCCAAGGAGACATTAATGATTCATACTCCTGGCAGGAGAAGCTGAAGTGAAGGTCATTTTAAGATGAGGATTTCCCGACAGCTTTGGCTGCCTGGTTGGCTCACCACCCACACCTTCCTGAATTTCAAAGCACTTATTTTATATCTTAATTGAACTGCAGTTCAAAACCCTTGAAAGCACAACACAGAGGACTTTGGAAGGCGAAGCAGTACTCTAGGTATTTTAGATTTTGCAAGGTTCAGCTTTTAAAACCTAGCCTAACAATTACCACGTAATTGATAGCTCACTACTTAAAAAAACAAAACAAAATAAAAAATAAGACCTAAGATATAAATGCATCTTTTAGGAGGCAAATTCAGGATATTTTCAACGGGATTTCTACTCCCTCACCTCCCGGAACACAGTTTCCTGGTTGCTATACCCTATCATTAGTTGGTTCTTTACTCCTCCCATTTCCCAGCTTAGAGCAGCACTCTGCTTTGATTCTTTCTTTCTTTTCTTTCAAGATCTTAAAGCATTTTATTCTGAATGAATTTGCTTTTTAAACCTGGTTTGCAGGCCAATTTAGCCAAGTTGGCCAAGCAGGTTTCCTTTATCATCTATTATTTGAATAGTATAATAATCAATTTTATAATTTTGATAAGAGTAGAAAATCATCTGCTATGTGATAGATTAGCATTTGCTTAACTATAGGGATTGAATTGGATTGAATTTTAACTTTAGTTATTTTGAGTGGTAAGAGGAAGGATAGGAGAATGAGCAGGATTTTTATTACAAAATTGAATTGTAAGATATAAAAATGGCACATTTTCTTAATTGCTCTGTCATAAATTCACTGTAGTTTGAAATTTTAGGCTTTGATAAATTAAATGGAGATCCAAAGAAGATCAAAGAAAATCACTTTGCAGATGGTTAAATGACATCTAGATGATAGGACTTCCGAGGAACTGTATGGTTGAAAACATAATTCGTCATTTGAAGTTTTGCACACTACTGAAATCAAACATATCAGTATGGGGAGGCAGAGTATCTTAAGCCATCAGGCATTTAAGTCTTCCTGTAAATGATTGATTCATTTGTTTTTGTTTGTTTTTAATTTTTATTTAAATTCAATTAATTAACACATAATGTACTATTAGTTTCAGAGGTAGAGGTGATTCATCAGTTTTAGATAACACCCAGTGCTCATTACATCATATGCCCTCCTTAATGTGGATCACCCAGTTACCTCATCTCCCCACCCGCCTCCCCTCCAGCAACCCTCAGTTTGTTTTCTAAGACTAAGAGTCTCTGGGGATCCCTGGGTGGCTCAGCGGTTTAGCACCTGCCTTCAGCCCAGGGCGCAATCCTGGAGTCCTGGGATCGAGTCCCACATCGGGCTCCTGGCATGAAGCCTGTTTCTCCCTCCTCCTGTGTCTCTGCCTCTCTCTCTCTCTCTCTCTCTATCACAAATAAATAAATCTTTAAAAAAAAAAAGAGTCTCTTATGGTTTCTCTCTCTCTATCACAAATAAATAAATCTTTAAAAAAAAAAAGAGTCTCTTATGGTTTGTCTCCCTCTCTGATTTTCATCTTTATTTTTTCCTCTCTTCCCCAAGGACCTGTTTTGTTTCTTAAACTCCACATATAAGTGAGATCATATGATAATTGTATTTCCCTGATTGACTTATTTTGGTTAGCACAATACCCTCTAGTTCCATCCATGTAGGTTGCAAATGGCAAGATTTCATTTTTTTGATGGCCAAGTAGTATTCCATTCTGTATATATAGCACATCTTCTTTATCCATTCATCTGCTGATGCACATCTGGGCTCCCAAAGACCCCACCAAAAAAGAGAATTATAGGCCGATGTCCCTGATGAACATGGATGCCAAAATTCTCACCAAGATACTGGCCAATAGGGTCCAACAGTACATTTAAAGGATTATTCACCACGACCAAGTGGGATTTATTCCTAGGCTATAGTTCAACATCTGCAAATCAATCAATGTGATACATCACATTAATAAAATAAAAGACAATACCATATGATCCTCTCAATTGATACAGAAAAGGCATTTGACAAAAAAAAAAAACAGCATCTTTTCTTGATTAAAACTCTTCACAATATAGGGATAGAGGGAACATATATCAATATCACAAAAGCCATCTATGGAAAGCCCACAGTATCATTTTCAATGGGGAAAAACTGAGAGCTTTTTCCCTACGTAGAGGAACACAACAGGGATGTCTACTCTCACCACTTTCATTCAATATAGTACTAGAAGTCCTAGCCTCAGCAATAAGACAATAAAAAAGAAATAAAAGGCATCAAAATCAGCAAAGAAGAAGTCAAGCTCTCACTTTTTCTATATGACATGATACTTTACACGGAAAACCCAAAAGATTCCACCAAAAAAATTGTTAGATCTCATATAGGATTTCAGCAACATGGAAGGATATAAAATCAATGCACAGCAATCAGTTGCATTTCTATACACTAACAATGAGTCAGAAGAAACAGATTGAGGAATTGATCCCATTTACAATTGCACCAAAAAGGGATCCCTGGGTGGCGCAGCGGTTTGGCGCCTGCCTTTGGCCTGGGGCGCGATCCTGGAGACCCGGGATCGAATCCCACGTCGGGCTCCCGGTGCATGGAGTCTGCTTCTCCCTCTGCCTGTGTCTCTGCCTCTCTCTCTCTCTCTCTCTCTCTCTCTGTGACTATCACAAATTAATAAAAATTAAAAAAAAAAACAATTGCACCAAAAACCAAGATAACTAGGAATAAGCCGAATCAAAGAGGCAAAGGATCTGTACTCTGAAAATTATATACCATATGACAGAAATTGAGTAAGACACAACGAAATGGAAAAACATCCCATGCTCATAGATGGAACAAATATTGTTAAAATGTCTATGCTACCCACAGCAATCTACATATTCAATGCAAATCCCTATTCAAATACCATCAAGTTTTTTTTTCATACAGGTGAAACAAATAATCCTAAAATTTGTATGGAATCAGAAAAGATCCTGAATTGCCAGAGGAATGTTGAAAAAGAAAAACAAAGCTGGTGGCATCACAATTCCATACTTCAAGCTATATTACAAAGCTGTAATCATGAAGACAGCATGATAGTGGCACAAAACACATAGATCAATGGAAGAGATGAAAGAGCCCAGAAATGGACCCTCAACTTTATGGTCAACTAATCTTCAACAAAGCAAGAAAGAATAGCCAATGGAAAAAAAGACAGTCTCTTCAACAAATGATGTTGGGAAAACTGGATAGCCACAAGCAGAAGAATGGAACTGGACCATTGTCTTATGCCATCCATACACAAAGATAAATTCAAAATGGATGAAAGATCTAAATGTAGTACAGGAATCCATCAAAATCCCAGAGAGGAACACAGGCAGTGATCTCTGTGACCTCGGCTGTGGCAACTTCTTCCTAGACATGTCTCCAAAGGCAAGGAAAACAAAGGCAAAAATGAACTATTGGAACTTAATCAAGTTAAAAA
The DNA here is from genome assembly GCF_905146905.1 of Nyctereutes procyonoides. Lineage (NCBI taxonomy): Eukaryota > Metazoa > Chordata > Mammalia > Carnivora > Canidae > Nyctereutes > Nyctereutes procyonoides. The sequence continues at coordinate 3,573,612 of NW_026575030.1, read as the reverse complement.
GGTTTTGCACAGCAAAGGAAACGGTCAAAAAAACCAAGACAACCAACAGAATGGGAGGCTATGCAAATGCCTTATCAGATAAAGAGCTAGTATTCAAAATCTATAAAGAACTTGTCAAATTCAACACCCAAAGAACAAATAATCCAGTCAAGAAATGGGCAGAAGACATGAACAGACATTTCCCCAAAGAAGACATACAAGTGGCCAACAGACACATGAAAAAATGCTCAACATCACTTGGCATCAGGGAAATACAAATCAAAACCAGAATGAGATACCTCCTCACAGGGGTCAGAATGGCTCATCAGGAAACAACACATGTTGGTTAGGATACGGAGAAAAGGGAATCGTCTTATACTGTTGGTGTGAATGCAAGCTGGTGTAGCCACTCTGGAAAACAGTAAGGAGGTTCCTCAAAAAGTTGAAAATAGAGCTACCCAATGACCCAGCAATTACCTACAGGATATTTACCCCCAAAATAGAAATGTAGTGATCCAAATGGGCACCTACACCCCCAACGTTCATAGCAGCAATGTCCACAGTAGCCAAACTATGGAAAGAGTCCAGATGTCCATTTACAGATGAACAGATACGGAAGGTGTGGTCGGTCAGTCTATCTATCTATCTATCTATCTATCAATCAATCATCTATCTATCCAATGAAATGCCTCTTAGACTCGAGCTAGAGCTCCTGGTACATAGAGATAAAAAGATTCACAGTTAAACCTTCAAAAATGGATACACAATTGTCTGAAATAACTTGATTATAGCAAATACATGGGGCTATTTATTCAGATATGTTTATTGATTGTGGCGGTTTTAAAATATGTTCACAAATTTGACACTTCTCTCTATAAAAGGTGGAGCCTAATTCCCACACCCCTTATTCTCTCCATCTCCCCTACCCCTCTGGTATATGAGCTGGACTTGGTCATTTGTTTCTAATGAGTAGAATATGGTGAAAGTGATGGTGTGGCTTACAAGGCTAGGTCAGTCATAGAAGACATTGTGGTTTCTTCCTTGCTCTCCCTCCTACTGCTTGCTCTGGGGGAAGCCAGCAAGCCACATGTCAGGAAGACACATAAGTAGACTGTGGAGAGGCTCACCAAGGGAGAAACTGAGGCCTCCCGTCTTCTACTGTGTGAGTTAGATATCTTAGAAACAGAGACCCCAGCCCCATTCCAGCCTTCAGAAGTGGCAGCCCAGCCACCATCCTCTGGATTGCAACCTCATGAAGAAACCTTGAGCCAGAACCACTGAGCTAAGCCACTCCCAAATTCCTTACCACAGAAACTGTTAAATAGTAATTTTAAAGCTGTTAAGTTTTCATTTGTTATGCAACAATGTATAATTAGTATGTTTATTGAATGAGCTGGACTTTGCTGGATGCAAACAAAAAATAACATTATTCTTTCTTGCTTTTTCCCTGTAGAAACTTGCTTTCTCTCTTATTCTTTGCTGCCCAGGATGAAATAATAGGCATGTTGCTTAGCTTTTCTGGACACTTATAGATATTAAAAAGTCCTTTTTTGTCTAATAATCATATAATTTGAGCTAATATTCAATTTAAGTTTCAACCCTCTGCCAACTCAAAGATATGTTTCAGGCCTGCAAGCCTGTGGCTGGGAGGGAAGTGTGGTTGATTTATTTCCCATCTTGTTCTACTTCCTCTCCCCTCCTCCCTAGGCTGGCCTTAAGATGCCACTGCAGGTAGGCAGTGGGGTAGAGGAAGGAAGCCAGGTAAGGAGAAGGACTTACTTGACTGGTTTGGCTCTAATATGACATTGTGACTTCTGGGAATGCTACAGCAGTATGCTAGAGTTTGCCTATACCAGCTTGCAAGAACTAATTGTTCAATGATCAGGAATAGGCCTGATGATGGCTAGGTTCCTAAACCTAGCCATCATCAAAAATTAAGTTATATATAAACCTACAATTAAGTAAATGTTTTAAAATAGAAGATAATACTCATTGCCTCCTAATTATTTAACTACATTTTACTATAATCTATGTTCTTGTCTTGAGTTTACTTAGGTCCCTCACATCTGCATGGTAGAAGTACTTTATCTATCTATCTATCTATCTATCTATTATCTATTTATTTATTTATTTACAGGATTTTATTTATTTATTCAGGAGACACACAGAGAAAGGCAGAGACACAGGCAGAGGGAGAAGCAAACTCCATGCATGAAGCCCGATGTGGGACTCAAACCCCAGGATCACGCCCTGGGCTGAAGGCAGGCACTCAACCGCTGAGCCACCCAGGCGTCCCTAGGAGTATTTTATAATGGTGTTCTACTGTGCGTCTTTTTCTGATGCCATGTAGATGCCATGTGCGTAGCCTGAAGTTGCCTGTGGTGGGAGACTGGAGTCATGAAATCATACTATGTAAGTCAGAAATGCTACAAATTTGGGCCTTTTTCTTGAAGATCTAGTTGTTAAACCCCTACCAGAACATCATTGTTATGGTATATTCTAAATGCACATCTTTATTCTCACAGTATGTCTCTGGTAATAAATGTGTTTCCTGCAGTTACCTTGGCATGGTCCTGTCTCATCCACTTTACCACTTAAAATTTTCCCCGAGGAGTTCTCTGTTAGAGATACCTCATCCCTCTAAGCAGCCCTAGTAGATAGAGTCATCCTTAAAAATCCCAATTTGGTCCTTCCTATGGAGTTCCTTTCTGGCCTGAGAGAAACTCCCCTTCTTTTGCTCCACCTCAAAATACAGGCTGTTCCCATGAGAATTCCCTTTCTTTTATCTTGCAGTCAGAGCAGCAAGCCTTCTGAAGGCTCCAGCTGCCTCCTGTCATTCTGACTTGGGCACCAGGTCTTGTGCCCCTTAACCTTGAGAGAACATGTGCCAGGACCTTTGAGTGCTCCCTTTAAATGCCTGCCATCCTTCCCTCCCTTGGTTGGCTTGAAGAAGAGAGAACCATACCTCTCAATTCCCCGTGGGGATGCTGATGGGGCTATTCAGAACACGTGATTGACTCTCTTCAAGCAATTATTTTCCCATTGTTTGAATCCTTTCATGGATTCTGAGTCTATATACAGCTTGGCTATGAGTGGTGTGCCGATGGTAAGATTGGAGTAGGTCACCCTCTTTATCAGTCCCCCATAGACTGACACTCCACCTTAAAACATAACTGTCTTTTGCTACCTATTCTTTACTCTGTGTTTTGGGGCCTCTGCTCAAAGTAGGAGAAAACAAGAATAGTCACATCTGTTTCACATGTCTTACCCTCAGACTGTTTTTACTTTCAAATCTTCTCAGTTGGGAGTTAAGGCAACCCAGGCTGTACATGGACCACATGAGCTGAGGAAGGGTTCCAGGGACTATGAGGCTCAGGCTGGGTTGCTTACTTAGTGTCTAGCAGCAGATGGGAGCTCAGGTGTTGATACAAATGATAAAAGAGGAAAGAGCCAAGGCCATCCTGGAGGAGAGGTATCAGATATCAGACAGGAACAGAGCACAAGCCAAAGTAGGGAGAAAAGAGAACAAGTTAGAAGCTGAGAAGGTCAAGATTATATGGGGAGGTGGGTATGGATCCAGGGTCTGGTCAGCTGGTAGAAGGCACAGGGTGAGCATGGACAATACCATTTTAAGTTCCTTAGGATTGGTTAGATGGCCTTTAGTTTCTTGTCTAGTACCTTGCCAATTATGCTGGGAAGATATGAAAGGAAGTAGTATTCAAGTACTTTTTTTTTTTTTTTGTAAAACCCTTTTCAAAATGAACATCAGTTTGGTGGCCAGCACAGTACAGAGAGCTAATGGGATAATAGAGAAGTACATTTAGATTCAGTATCTTCCAGCCTAGGAAATACTTGCCTTAATTACATAATAAGTTTTGCCTATAACATGAATTCCTTAAAGGCAAGCTCCTTGTCTTATGCTGTGTCTCCAGAGTATCACCAACACTGATAAATGTCTAATGGACAGTAATTTTTGATTTACTAGAAGTGTTTCTCTCTTATTTGAAATTCTTAGGTTCCACTATATACACAATAAAAGTCCAATCTCTCTGGCCTAGTTTCCAGAGCATGCTGCAACTCCAGAACTCACCTGATCTGTTTCATTTCCCATTGCTTCTAAACATACATGCTGTACCCTACCCAATCAGTTTTATAACGTGCCTCTGGACACACTTTTTCCAGTTGTTCATGTAGGGGACCAGACTATGCCATTCCAAAACATGCAACTTTGGCATTATTTTGAGGATTATTTTGAACAAATGAGAATTAATAGATGCAGAAAGAAGCCTCCCAGAAGTTTCCTTTATCTGACTAAACTCTGAAACTTATGAAAAATGAGGCCTACCAGAAATCCTCTTGCCCAAGGAAGTTTGGTGGCCATGAAGAATATCTTCAGATCAGTGCTAAGATGAACCCGCATGAACCTTCATTCCATTACTTTCCCTCATATGTTTACCTTCCAATGATTTAGTGCTTTTGAAAGTTCAAAATGTTTTCTGTTGTTATTTCTCCACAAATTATTGTTGTTTTGTCAAGATGCTATATTAGTGGTGCACCTGGGTGGCTCAGTGGTCGAGCGTCTGCCTTTGGCTTGGGTCATTATCCCAGGGTCCTGGGCTCAAGGCCTACATTGGGCTCCCCGCAGGGAGCCTACTTCTCTCTCTGCCTATGCCTCTGCCTTTCTGTCTCTCATGAATAAATAAATAAAATCTGTAAAAAAATAAAGACACTATATTAGCCCAAGTTCTAACTACCACTTTGAGTCATTCTTCATGGGGGTTTCTCCTGAAATATGTGTGCTGTACCTGTTAACAAATGGTTTTTCTTTTGTCAGTGTTGGTTGAGTTCAATAAACACTCATACCTGAGATATCTCAGAACCTCCCAAGTTTATGACTTTCCCTGTAGCACATGATTTACCTCATAAAATGCAGGAAGAGACACATTCAAAAGCAGTCTTTCATATACAATATTTTTTTTAATTGCAAACCTCAATCCATTAAACTATGTCTTGGAAGCAAACAAAATCAAATATTTATTGAGCGATGTGCCCAGCATTCTGATAGGTACTGCAGAGAATAGGATACTTAGACTTTTGTCAGAGACTGAAAATAAAAAAGGACAATGACCAGAGCCCATATAAAAATAGAACTCTGACCCACAACCTCTGCAGTAGTCAGTCTAGAAAAGCAATCACAATCTCTGTGGCAAATGGCCCCAAAAGGCCAGGACTTGGTCACTCACTGCCCGCTTCCTTAGTTGTTGTTCTTTCCAACCTAGGGCCACCTAGAGAGAGGCACTTACTCCTAAACAACCACATAGGATGTCTTGCTTCTGGTTAGTCTTCCTTGTGCCAATAATCTCTTATCAGGGTATACCTGAAGCCATTTACTACTGTAAAGCTTTACATTCCCTGCCTGCTTTTGGGTCTTGGCCCAATTCAAGTGATGGTGGCTGCCTACTTGCTATAGCAAGCTCCGAATAAATAGCCTTTGCTTGTTCTCATTTAGGTATTCTTCATGTATTTCTAGTCTTGGAATTTATAGGTGGTTTCAATTCTTAACTAGACACACAAAACATCCATGATATAATCATTTATAATTTTACTAGAGTTTGAATTGTGGTCTTTGAGGCTGGTGTACAGGAGAGTTAGCTAGTGACTGCTCTGTACACAACTTTGCTTTCAAGCTCATATTGTGGCATATGTACTTTACAGGAGAAACTATATTCTTTGTATTTTGGGTGTGTTTTGAAGATGTCAAACTTAATACCGGATGAATCTTAAGGATCTACTACTGATAGATCGTGAGGAGTGATCAACTTTGAAGAGTGAAATGGAAATTGATAAAAATAAAAGATCAACCTTTTAAGCCTGTGACACTAGAAGAAAGGTGGTATAGACAGTAATGCAGATTTGAGAAAGGAATTAGGCATAAAGGTCAAGAGACAGCAGGAAGTTCAAGTTCATTCAACAAATATTGACTGCCAACTCTGCTAGGTATTATTTTAGTTGGCAAGGATATAGTGGAGAATGATATTGAAAAAAAAAAAAAAACCTTGCTTTGTGGAACTTACATTTGAAAATGCAGACAGCTGGTATTTAGTACAAGACCTTGACGTTACTGAGGACTTATCCTTGAGCAAGATAGGCACTTGGGAATCCAAAGAAGGGAAGGCCTGAGATCAGGATGGTGTCACAACACAGAAACCACACCAGAGTCTGTTGTCATACAGCAGTATAGTGAAATTTCCTTCAGTGGACACTGGAAATATATATATATATATATTTTTTTTTTTTTAAAGATTTTATTTATCCAGGAGAGACCGAGAAAGACACAGGCAGAGACACAGGCAGAGGGAGAAGCAGGCTCCCTGTGGGAGAGCCTGATGTGGGACTTGATCCCAGGACCTCGGGATCACGATCTGAGCCCAAGACAGATGCTCAACCACTGAGCCACCCAGGTGACCCTGGAGAAAATGTTAATGGAAGATTAACCTAGGTTGGAGATACTTGAAGACAGCTGATCTAGAATTACCTTATCTTCATTACCACAAGAATATCACAGCATTTGTTCCTTAGCAGATGCTCTGGAAATAGGTGGTAATAATGGTAACTTGCATTTACCTGTATTTATAAAGTGCTATCATTTACATTATTTAATTAAGAAAAAGCAAACAGTATCCCTATATTTATAGATGGGAGAACTGAGGCAAAATTGAGAGTAGAATAATCCTTAAGATTACATAACAAGGGGATCCCTGGGTGGCTCAGCCAAGCGCCTGCCTTTGGCCCAGGGCGCCATCCTGGAGTCCCGGGGTCGAGTCCCGCGTTGGGCTCCCGGTGCATGGAGCCTGCTTCTCCCTCTGCCTGTGTCTCTGCCTCTCTCTATCATGGATAAATAAATAAATCTTTAAAAAAAATTACATAACAAATTGTGGTCAAATTAAGATTTAGAACATGGTTTTCCTGCTCCGAGGAGGTATTTATACTGCTGTTATTTTTTCAGTCTATGTATCATATTATGAGCTTGACATTCTAAACGATGTTAAAGAAAGAAAAGAATAAAAAAGGTGCTGGTAAAGGTATGCAACCAAATTTCCCCTAAGTAGTAATTTCAAGTATAATTTAGTTGAAACAAGTAGTTTCAAGTAGTAATTTCAAGGTTAAGATTTTTCTAATTCTGAATGATAAGTTTTCTGAATGATTCTCTGGAGGCATGATCATTTATTTATTAGAAACTGATTGGAGGGCAGCCCTGGTGGCTCAGCGGTTTAGCGCCGCCTTCAGCCCAGGGCCTGATCCTGGGATCCGAGATCGAGTCCCATGTCGAGCTCCCTGCATGGAGCCTGCTTCTCCCTCTGCCTGCGTCTCTGTGTCTCCCATGAATAAATAAATAAAATCTTTTAAAAAGAAACTGATTGGATCAATACAGAAAATGTCCATTGGTAGTATTTCATTAGTCATTTGAAAATGTATTGTTTTTAAAGATTTTGTTTATTTATTCATGATAGAGAGAGAGGCAGAGACACAGGCAGAGGGAGAAGCAGGCTCCATGCACCGGGAGCCCGACGTGGGATTCGATCCCGGGTCTCCAGGATCAGGCCCTGGGCCGAAGGCAGGCGCCAAACCGCTGCGCCACCCAGGGATCCCTGAATATGTATTTAACTTTAGTGAAACAAGATAGGATTTAAGAGAATTAAGAAACGCACTATATCGTCAGTATGAAAGCAAGGAAATTTAAATATTTTTATTGTGTGCCATCTGAAAATGTTAAAAACGCCCTGGTGGTGGGTAACTTCCGCTAAATTACAGAACCTTTTAGTCTTGTATTTGTCTTCTGAATACAAATTAGGACTTAGGCCAGGCATCTTTTTTTTTTTTCTCATAGGACATTCAAAAGACAGTTAAAAGAAAAAGAAAATCCATACAGCTCACTCTGTGTGCGGAGTTCTATGTGCCATGAACTGATCTAAGCCCTTCACACTTGGACACTGACGTAACCCTGGCACGTACAGGTGTGTACATACGTATGAGCGTGTGTGGACAGACAGACAGACAGACAGACAGACCCGGGAGGCGGGTGCTATCACTTCTGCCTGAGAAAGCTGAGGGCCGCGGAGGTGAAGCAGCTTTCTCCCCCAGACACGGCGCCTAACTCCGGGGGCTGGAACCCAGGGTGCATACGAGAGGTCCCGGAGAGTAAAAGATCCCCCGAGCCACTTTGCTTTTCGGTCTCCTCCTCGAGAAAAACTTACGGAGAGCTTCGCCGCCAACTTCTGCAGAATCGGAGCGGCCCGCTGGCTTCCGAGGGCGGGGCCGCGCGGCTCCCCGGCCCCCGCCCCCGCCCCCGTCCCGCGCGCAGCCCCAGCCACTCACTCGCGCTCCGCTCCTCTTCCACCGCGCCCCGGCGTGGCTCCTCCGGTCTCCGCTCCTCCCCGCGCCTCCGCCCCCCGCCCCCGCCCCCCGCAGCACGCCGACCCGCGCCGCCCAGTCGCCCTGGAGACGCGCCCACGCGCGGCCCGCCGTCGCGCCGCCGTGACGTCACCCCGCGCCGCCGCCGTCGGGCCTGGGGGCCGGGGGGCCGGGGGGCCGGGGGGCGGGGCCGCGGGGCGGGCGGGCTGGCTGGCCGGCGGGCTGGGGGCGGGGCCGGGGTCCAACTCCGGGCCTCCGCGGCCATCGCTGCCTGCGCGGCCCTTTGCCCTCGCCCGCTGCCCGCCCTGCCGGGCCGAGTGGGGCCGGGTGGCGTCCGCAGCGTCGCCGCGAGGGACACCGAGGCTTCAGGGGCCGGGCCTCCGGCGCAGCGCCATGTCAGGTACCGCGACGGCTCTGTGAGGCCGAGGCCGCGGCCGTGGCGCTGGGCGGCGGCGGGGCCGGGCCGAGGCCGCTCATGGTGCCGCCACGACGCCATCGCGGGGCAGGAGGGCCAGGTAGGCGGGCGCGGGGACGGCCCCGGAATCCCCCGGAGCCGCAGCCGGGGTCTCCCCGGGGCGTGAGGGGCAGGCTGACGGGGGCGTGGGAGCCGCTCGGGCGCCGCCTGCGCGCTAAGTGCCGCTCGGGCGGGGGAGACCCGGGGCGGCCGCCCCCGGGCAGCTGTTGCCTCGCTCGCGGGAGGCGCCTCGGATCTGAGGGAGCCGGACGCGGTGACAGGCCGCGGGGGGGGGGGGGGGGGCGCCGGTGTCCCCGGCACGTGGGGCGGCCGCCAGCGCCCCGACACCAGGTAACCCGGCTCCCGCCCGAGGGATCGGCCCCGGAGACACGCTAGCGAGGCGGCGCGAGTGCAGACGCCGCGGCTGAGGAGGGCTCCTCGGTCGGGAGAGGCCGATAGGGCCGCGGTGCTGGGGAGGCGCGGCGGAGCTCCCTGCCGGCGGCGAGCCTCCCTCCAATGTCGCCGTTCGTTGAAGATTTTTGTCGTGTTTTGTTTTGTTTTGTTTTGGCACCATGAACTTTTCTGAGTATGACTTGAAATACACGGTGAATATCGAGGCTGGAGAAGGAGGGTCAGCCCTACGCAACCTCTCTTGGTATCTTTCTTTGATCTGTTCACTTTGAATTTCAAGAGTTTAAAAAAAATATGCGATGGACCTTATTTTGAGGGGTTGATGTTTTTCATCAGCATCACTTCGTGGCTGTTCGTAGGTGCGCTGGGTTCTTCACCCCCTTTTGGACGGCGATCTGCCAAGGTTTCAGGCGCTGCCCTTGAAGATCTCAGAGAGGCCTTTAAAGTAAGGTGAGCGCCGCTTTTAATTTATTGTGGGGCTTTTCAAGCACAAACGTCGAATCTTTCTCGAAGAAATGTGTGGGAAATATCAGAAAGGGAGACAGAAAACGAAGACTCCTAACTCTGGGAAACGAACTAGGGGTGGTGGAAGGGGAGGAGGGCGGGGGGTGGGGGTGAATGGGTGACGGGCACGGAGGGGGGCCCTTGACGGGATGAGCCCTGGGTGTTATTCTGTATGTTGGCAAATTGAACACCAATAAAAAATTAATTTATTAAAAAAAAAAACAACAAATCTTTCTCGAGTAATTTTCTCGTTTTCTACGGTCATTTTTCCAAAAACCTTCTCTAATGTCTGTATTTTCTGAAAAACAGACTGCAAATGGTGTGTGTATTTATCATGAACCGGATGAACTCCCAGAGCAGTGGTTTCACTCAGCGCAGGCGGATGGCTCTTGGGATCGTCATTCTCCTACTTGTTGATGTGATATGGGTCGCATCCTCAGAACTTACTTCGGTAGGTAATTCTTGTCGAGGAACGATGTTGCGTTATAGTGACGTTGGTGTTAATCTATGGCATCGCGCTAGTCATTTCTTTTGCAGTATTCTTAATGTTGAATTGTTTATATTTTCTTTGATGAGTGAATTCATGTCAATTCACGTTGAGACAAAAAATACTTTTTGTATTTTTGTACAAATACAAAAAGTTATTCTTTGTTTTGCGTTTTGTATTTATGACTTTCTTCAATCCTTTAGGGAGAGTTGCTTTAAAAATGAGACTATATTGCCTATTTTCTTAATATTTAACTGTGCATTTGTTGTTTTCTTTGTTTATAAATATACTTTCTAGAGGAACAAGTGTCTAGGATACAAAGCCATTTGCCACCATTTAGTGGAAAGTAAGAATGCTTTTGAACAGATGCGTGAAAGTGATCAGAGCTTTCGTGTACAACTCACTGTTGTGCATGTGCATGGGTGCATGCACATTTATACATCTGCTGATTCAAACATTGTGAGATATGTGGTATATGGTGATGGCATTTAGTTAGATTTTATTTTACCTTTCTCAGTATCTTCTTGATAGTAATGTGTTATTTTGAGTGCACAAAATAGTTTTTGTTTCTAATTATATATGTAGTTACTTTATTCTGTTTGGCTAACAATCTATATAAAAAGATGGGCAATTTTCAGAAATTACTGCTTTTCAACTTACATGTTGTAGTCTTAAGGCCAATACAGAAGGAAACTAGCATTTATAAAATGAACTTAAATGTCAAAAGGAGCAGTTTGCTACTGCTGGTCATCTCACATCATAGTTAAGTAAATAGTTGACACTGACGTTCTAGCCAATGAATAAATAAATTTTTAGCTGTTTTGGAAGTAGGCTCTGGAATACAACAGCCCGTTTATTATTTTTCACTCTTCCGTAACTTTTTTTTTTTTTTTTTTGGATGAACATTCTGTAGTTCACAAAGAAATCTCTTTAATGTTGACAGGGAAATAAGCTTGTCTGTGAAACTTTATTTTTGTTTTAAATAAATGGTTTGGTTTTTATTTATCAGTTTATAAAACTTAGGATAGAAGAGGTCCTGATCAAATTATAATTTAGCAATCCATATCTGTTAGTAAGAGGATAATTTTGTTATCTAGAGCATATGTAATATGTCTAATTCTTCAGCCAAATATGAGCATTAAACTTTTAAGATATAGTGTATATTTCAACAAGAAAATCAGTCTTTTATTGAAATTTTCTGACATATACAAAGTAGAAACATTGGTATTATGGATCTTCATATGCCTAACAACTATTAAATTTCCAATATTCTCTTATCAACCCCTCCCCAGATATGTTTTCCTGGAGTATTAATTTTTTTATTTTTTAAAAGATTTTATTTATTTAGAGGGTCCCTTGGTGGCTCAGCAGTTGGGCCTTTGCCTTTCGCTCAGGGCGTGAACCCAGGGTCCCGGGATCAAGTTCGGCATCGGGCTCCCTGCATGGAGCCTGCTTCTCCCTCTGCCTGTCTCTCTCTCTCTCTCTCTCTCTCTCTCTCTGTCTCTCTCTCTCTCTCTCTCTCTCACATGATTAGACAGAGAGGCAGAGGCAAATGCCCAACCACTGAGCCACCCAGGCATCCCTTTCTGGAGTATTTTAAAGCATATTCTAGCCACTTGTCATTTCACCTGTAAATTCTTTCATACTCCTGTCAAACTGAAAAGGTCCTAATTTTTAAAAATCTAATCATGCCATTAACATATCTAATAAAAGTAATTATTTCTTAAAATTATCTGATACCTGGTCCATCTTCAAATTGCTTTTAAGTCACTTTCATTCCTTAATTGTATTCTGCCAAGCCCTACCTTTTTTTTTTTTTTTTTAATCATGCTATTGAGTTGTTGGAAAAACTGGATCATTTTTCCTGTGGGATATATCATGCTGTCTTCGTCCACTCGGGGTGCCACAAGAAGACTGTGATTAGCCTGGGTGGCTCAGACAACAAACATTTATTTCTCACAGCTCTGGGGGAGAGATTTGGTGTCTTTTGAGGACCCTATTCCTGGTTCTTAGGTAGCAGTCTTCTCACTGTGTCCTCAAAAGGCTGAAAGGTCAGGAAAGCTCTCTGTGATATCTTTATAAAGCACTAATTCCTTTCATGAGGGTTCTACACTTGACCTAATCACCTCCCAAAGGCGCCGTCTCCTAATGCCATCACATTGGGAGTTAGAATTTTAAGATACTAATTTTGGGAGGACACACATGTTCACTCCATAACACATGCACTTCAAATATGGCTGGTTGTTTTCTTGGAGTGTCATTTAACTTGCTCCTCCTTTTCTCTTATTTCTTGTAAAATGGTAGTTAGCTGTAAAGTCCTGATTTGATTCAGGTTCAGTTTTAGGAAAAAAAATACCTTGGTGGTACTGGGTACTTCATGTGACAACATACGAGGCACATAATGGCTGCAGGTCTTACTTTGGGTGATGCCAGCTTTTGCACTATAAAATTTTTCATGAACTTTTAGGTAGTAGTCAAATATCTATATGATTATTGCCCAGATGGAGTATTTCAGTAGGAATTGTGAAATGATGACTTTTTTTAAGAGTCATTCCTTGTGCATTTATTAACTGAATTCTTTAAGGAGAGGTTTTCACCACTACTGTTTAGTTATCCTGAAACATGGTTTATGTAGGAAGGGTTGCATAGATCTTGATTCTTTGTGCGTTTTAGAGTAATGCTACTTAGCAACCTCCAGTAGTAACCATAGAGTATCATCATACATCCACGGATTTTTGTGTATTCGATGTGTTTCAGTCGATTGTAGTTACTCCTTTTTAATGCTTAAACTGTACTATCTTTGACCAGTGGGAGGCTCTTCAGATTGGCCCTACTGTCCTCTCAGTATGACCTTATTAATCTTTAATATCCTATTTGCTTTCTGGTGCAAGATGGCCCAGGCTGCATGTTTTGATTTGATCGTTTCTTTAAGATTCTATGGTTCCTTTTATTACCAGATGATACAGATCACCATCTGGATTCTATAGGTGCCCATTCCCCTTGGGTTGTCATTTTTTCTGGGCCTTTCAATGTATATAGGATTAAGTTTTATATAACTTACTAAGAACATTAAATTTCATGCAGTTTTATTCATATACCATTCTGCTTTACTGCCTTTCTTTATCCTGTTCCTCTGAACTATTATTCAGCCCTATACATACAGCTCCAGAATACCTTTTCTTAGAAGACTTCCATAGTCTTTAAAATGATCTTTCTCCTTTGGTAATCCTATGGAACCTATATAACCCTGTTGTGTTACATGACATATTATACTGTGTACTTTTCATACACACACACACACACACACACACACACACACGAAAAGAAAGACTGTCTTATTTTTCCTTAGCTCAGAGCACCAATATTCTTGCATAGTAGGTTTTTAATGAATGTTAAACAAAACCTCTTTTGGAAGTTGTGTGCTGGTTTGCTTGGGAATATTATCCGTTGTATACAAGCAAATATAATGTTTAGAAATAAGTGTAAAATATTTTTGTAATCCCTTTTGATCTCCCTTCCACATGAACTTTTAGAGTTAAAAATAATGTGATAGCCTTATTTTGTTGGAGATAATTAAAGTCATTTCATAGTTTATATAAATTTTTCCTCTACAGTATGTTTTTACTCAGTACAACAAGCCATTCTTCAGCACCTTTGCAAAAACATCTATGTTTGTTCTATACCTTTTGGGCTTTATTATTTGGAAGCCATGGAGACAACAGTGTACAAGAGGATTTCGAGGAAAGCATGCTGCTTTTGTAAGTTTTGAACTTTAAATTTTTGTTGTTGAGGGAATTCATTTTTTCAAAGTTTAAAGTTATTACTTTCTTGAAGGATAGTCAGATTTTAAGTTATTTAGTTAAGTGAGTGAGGATAGCATGATATAAGAAAGCTTTTGTCCAAAGTTTTAAATTTATTCTTCTAACCAACTTGGTATCAAAATATCTTATGAGAAATCAGAGGTACATAATCACTTTCTCTCCCTTACCTCATAATATCCTGTGAGTTGTTAAAAATATTGAACTGGCCCAAATCATTAATGTGGAGATGAAGATGAAAGTGAAGAATATCTGGAGTCTTTGGTCATTTGCATACTTGATGAGTATCAATAGTTGTAAAGCTGCTTGTTAGAAATAAAGTAAATAAAGGTTTAATTTATTAAAATGAAAATAGCTTATTTCAGGCCATCTTTCAGATGTTTGGCTAACCAAATTATATTCTTTCCATGATGTAACGTAACATGCTGATTCATAGTGTTGAAAGAAATGGCAATTTATATAGTGATAGTATTTTCTACAAGTAGAAACTAAATTTTTGAGAATGAAGAATATAAAACTGCCTCTAACTTTTCTTTTTCCACTTTCTTTACTTATTTATTTTTAAAGATTTTATTTATGTATTCATGAGAGGCCAACAGAGAGGCAGAGACATAGGCAGAGGGAGAAGTCGGCTCCTTGCAGGGAGCCCGATGTAGGACTCGATCCCCGGACCCGGGATCACGTTCTCAGCTGAAGGCACACGCTCAACCACTGAGCCACACAGACGTCCCATCCTTTTCTCTTCTTTGAAAATTGTGATAGACTATACATAACATCAGATTTACCATTTCATCCTTTTTTTCTTCACCTCCTTTTTTTATTGTAGTAAAGTATATATGACAAAATTTAGAATTTTTACCATTTTTAAATGTGTAGTGGCATATAGTGAACATTTTAAATGTTCAGTGGCATTAACTACATTCACTTTGGTATGCAGCCATCACCACTGTCCATCTCTAGCACTTTTTCATTATCCCAAACAGAAACTCTGTACCCATTAAATAATAACTAATTCCCATTCCCCATTCCTCCCAAATACTTTTTCTCTGTTAATTTTTTCTTTTATGTATACATTTTTTTGTACGTCAAACTAGTATTATTTCTCATCTTTTCTAATGAACACTTTCTATTTTTTATTTTGTAAAAATAATACATTATAGAAATCCATATATATTATAGTATTACAGGTAGGGGCATATGTATATACTATGTGCATATTATTGACCATTTAGAAAATACAGAGGAACAGAAAGAAGAAAATAGTAAATTCCATCTTTCAAGGAATAACGCCAGAGTATTTTGACATGTATCCTGCCTTTGTTTTCTGTGTGTGTGTTTTTATTTTATTTTTTACAAAAGTGAAACTATACTATTATTTTCTGTTTTACAATTGGCTTTCTGTTCTTAGTGGTAGGTGATGAACAACTTTCTGTGTAATTTAGTATTCCTAGAACATTTTTTAATGTTAAGTTTTTTTAAATTGTAGTAGTGATGCCTGTTCATTGTTGAAGACAAATTATGGTAACATGAGAAATACGACTGGTCTGTCCATATATATATATAGATTTGATACTTTCTATAGCTATGTGTTTATGTGCATATATTTAAAATTGTAGTAGAAGTAAGTTTAGTCTATATCATTGTCTAACCTGATTTTACTTTTCACTTAATATATCATGAATACTTCTCTAGGCTAATACATAAACATTTGTTACTGTCTTTTCTAATTAATTTTCTGATTTATTTCCCTGATATATTGTTTTCACCTTTTATTTTGATACAAGTAAATAGAAATATCTTTATCTTTATACACACCTATAGTTATTTACTTGGGATAAATCTCCAAACCATAATTGTTGGGTAAAACAATAGTGCCATTTTTCAGGTTTTTGCCTCCTCCTGTTAAATTATCGTCTAAAGTTCACATCTGTGTTAGCAGCGCTTAAGATTGAATCCTTACCACAACCCCCACATTTACCACTTTGATAGGCAAACAATAATATATTTTGTTTAATCTACATGCTTTTGGTATTTCTTTATATATTTGTTGCACAATAGAATTCTTTTTAGAGTTGTCTATAGTTTGTTAGGTTTTGTATATTGACTCTTACTGACTTACAGGAATTTTTTTAAGAGCCTGGATTTTGGTATTTGAATCTTGTTCTGTCATTTGCTGATTGTGTGACCTTGAACAACTTATTTAACCTCTTCACACTTTAAGCAAGGATAATGATAGGGTAACTTGGTGAATAAAAATATGCTTGTACAGCACTAGCCTAGGGTTCTCCAAGTATAATCCAGTCCATTGATCCATTTAGGGGGCTCTTGATGTCATTACTCTTATCACGATACACTAAGATGTTATTTGTCTTTTTCACTAACCCACATCCTTTTTCTTTTCATCTGAAATGTTATAATAGTATTTTGAAAAGGTTGTAAGTTTTATATTTAGACAGACTTGGGTTTTATCCCTGGCTCTGTTACTTCGATGAAATCTCAGCCTGTTTCTTTATCAGTAAATGGAGATGATAATACCTGCCTTGCATGGTTGAACACTTGGCATTAGCTGCTATTACGATTAATAGTAATTATACTCCTATAGGTCTATTCTGGATTTTTGGTTCTGTTCCTTTGAGCTGTGACTGACAGCAGTCTTGCTTTGTAACATGAATTTAATTGAATTTTATGTCCTATTATCTGTAGTTTGCAGATGCTGAAGGATACTTTGCTGCTTGCACAACAGATACGACTATGAATAGTTCTTTGGTAAGTGCTTTTTTTCTCATCAGGAGTGGAACGGGTGGAGTTGAGCCATGACAGGAAGGACTGAAATAGCTTTATAACACCACTATATTAGGATGTAGATAAATCCTAATATTGAGTGCCCTCTCTAAGAATTGTAATTTGGTACTTTCTTTCCTGGGACCTAGAAGTAAGCAGTTCAACTTTCTGGGGAGAGAGGGGTAGAGGACATTGGTTAAGGAGTGAAAATCCTAAGGTGTAGTCCTTTGTTGTTTGTTTCTCACCAATTTCATCACTTTGTTTCATTATTATTACTTAGAAGCAAATATACTTGCTTGACACTAAGAATATAAAAGCAGATTGTTCATTCCACAGGTTTTTACACAAATTTTTAACAGCACTTTTTAAAAATTTATTTATTTATTTATTTTAGAGAAAGAGAGTATGAGCAGGAGGAGCAGAGGGAGAGGGAAGGAGAATTCCTGCTGAGCAGAGAGCCCGATGAGGGCTCCATCTTATGTGCGAGATGACCTGAGCCTAAACCAAGAGTCAGATGCTCAACTGACTGCACCATTCAGGCATCCCTAAGAGCTCTTAATATGTGTTAAGCACTTGTTCTGGGCTCTGGAAATATATAGCTTATGTTCTAGTATGTGAGAGATGTGTGGGGCAGAAGAGACAGATAATAAGTGAGCAAGTAAGGTAATTAACATATTCACTTATTTTCAGCATTTATAATCTATTTGGAGAGAAAGTATGTAGAAAAAAAATTTTTTTTGAAGACCAAAACTAAAGCACCTCTTTAAAATGTATTGTTCCAAATGTGGCATTCTGAGAAAAATTTTAAAGTTACTCAAAAGTCTAACACCAGTTTATAAAGCATTAGCTTGGTGGCCTTATTGCCAATACAGTTTTTGACTTGTTGGTATGTATAGCTTTTAGAACAATAGTTGGATGTGAGGTAGGTTACCAGATGCTGTAAGGAGTTTATGAAGCTTAGGGAGGATGTCATTCTGTTTCTCTGGGATCTTAAGAAAGAGCAAAATTCATATCAGTTGCTTCTGTCAGTATAGAAGGCAGAGTTGAGGTGACAGGCTATTCTTCTAATACTCTTCTGCTAACTTGCTATTACCAGTAAGATGGATATGTCAAATTGTTCTAGGCCAAATGCTTTAATGAGAAGTTCAGTGTAATGAAGAGACTGTGTCTGTTTTCAGATCCTATTGCCTCTTCATTTACTGAATAGTTTTCATTGGCAGAGTTCTATGCCAGAAGCTAAAAGAAAATTAAATAAAAAACACTTTTTGTTAATTTAAGAAACAGCCTAGTTGGAGAATTGTGCCTTAAATATAGATTATTTAAAGAACTTTTATAAAAACAGTAGAGGAGGGATCCCTGGGTGGCGCAGTGGTTTGGCGCCTGCCTTTGGCCCAGGGCGTGATCCTGGAGACTCGGGATCGAGTCCCACGTCGGGCTCCCGGTACATGGAGCCTGCTTCTCCCTCTGCCTGTGTCTCTGCCTCTCTCTCTCTCTCTCTGTCTCTCATGAATAAATAAATAAATAAAATCTTTAAAAAAAAAAAAAAACAGTAGAGGAATTCAGAACCACTTAAAAACAAAAACCTTGAGAGCATGGTTAGATAAACCTGGCAATTCTGTTGTCTACTACTTGATTATATTTCTGTTCCTAGGGGAGTTTTTTAAAATACCATTTTATGAGCTTATTATGAGGACTAAAGAGAAAGACATATTTAACTGCCCCGGAGTTGGTAACTGGTACATTGTAAGAACTGATAAGTGGTGGCCCTTTTTTTTTACTTGTCTATTAATCCTGTAATGGTTTTCAGGAATCTTAATCTTTAGTTGAATCTAAAGTAGTAAGAAGAAACAATTTGACAAATACATACACATATTATCTTGATAGTCTCTTCATTGTCTGCCTTCACCTTTAAATTACACGATCATCAAGGGCAGAGACTTTGTCTTCCTTCAGTCTTATATCCCTTAGGATCTAGAACAGTTTCTGACATAGTAGAAGCTCAGCATGTATTTGTTAAAAGAACAAATGAAAAAAAAAAAAAGAATAAATGAAAAGGAATTGGAGATAATCTGTTAGCTTGAAAGAGGTCTGGTTTTTTGACATTTAAATGTTAAATATAACGTACCAATGCTGTTTGATACATTTTGGAAAAATTCTGTGTAAACATGGTGGTGGACAGCTGTGTTTTGAGTGGTGTTTGCCATCAAAATGGCATCAATTTAAATTTTAGCCAGTATATCAGCTATTATACTTGCTGTTTATATTTGTTTGTGTTTTTGTTACATTCTAGAGTGAACCTCTGTATGTTCCTGTGAAATTTCATGATATTCCAAGTGAAAAACCTGAGAACACAAACATTGATGCTGAAAAAAGTAAGCAAAACTTAGAATTTTATAACTTAGAATTTAAGCCATCCTCAAACTTAGTGATTTTATGGGTTGACTGGGATAACCTGGCATTTTTTCTTTTCTGTGTGGTATTGGCTTGGCTTGTCTTCCAGAAGTTTGACCAGAAGTTTTTATTAATTAAACCAGAAATAATTTCCAACTATCAGAAATCCCTATGGTTTCATCATAGAAATAAAATATTAACAATATTTTCTTCAACCATGCCATTTGAGGCTCCTAATAGCAAATTATGGGAGTTTTGTTGGTTCTGTGAATGGAGTAAAGAATGTCACCTTCAGTGTAAGCACAGTATTTATCCATAATATTCTCTTGCAAAGAATGGACCTCTAGGGGAATGTTAAGCATTCTTGACCAGGAACATAATTCTCGTAAATTGAGTATCTAGGAAGAAAAATCCACATAAAATTTTTACCATAAATGCTAAAACAATAATCATAGTATGATCCTGAGCTAGGCAGTTGTGTATGTACACAATGCACATTGTGTATTGAATATTGGTCTCATTTTAAAACCTTTAAAACATTTTTATGGATGAAAATGTTTTTTCCTGTTAACTCTTTGAGCAGAGCTGCCCCAGGTAATAATAAAACTCTGGTTTTTCTTTGCTGTCCAAGTCTGATCATATATGAATTAAAGAATATGCATTTATCAGTAAATTAAAACTTGTGACTTTTATTGGATGTGAGGGGAGACGTTAATGATTTTGTATTGTACTTTTCCTTTTAAGCTCCCAAAAAGTCTCGTGTAAGGTTCAGTAATATCATGGAGATTCGGCAGCTTCCATCAAGCCATGCATTGGAAGCTAAGTTGTCTCGCATGTCATATCCTACTGTGAAAGAACAAGAATCCTTACTCAAAACTGTGGGGAAACTTACTACAACTCAAGTAGCAAAAATTAGCTTTTTTTTTTGCTTTGTGGTAGGTCTTCTCTTTCTTATATGTTTAGAACTTGAATTTTAAGATGGTATATACATACCAGCAGTATGCTATTGAAGCATAGCACTCTTAGGTTGCTTAATCGTAACTTTAAAACTCAGCTATCTGGCCATAAGAGTAATTAATAGTTATTTTACACTGATATATACAAAGGCTAGAAAATATCCAGATAAGAGTTTACTGTATGCATTGATTTTGTCAAATAAGTGGTTTTGTAGTAGTATAGAAAATTCGTGTAAATGTGGTCAGATATTTTAGCAAGTACTCGAAATATTTCTACAGAATTTCTTGTATTGTTAATAGCTTTTCTATTATGTTAATGTAGAAACTAAAAATGTGCTAAAGATTTCACATAGAGTAATCATACAGCAAATATTATTTTGCAATAAACTGGGATTAGACTTGTCTGAGTTAGTGGAAACTGAAGTTTAGAATTTGTTAATGAATTTCAGGGCTCTTTCCTATATATGCCATTGAAAGCAGCCTAATCCAAGGTTGTTTATATGAGTCTTTAAGATTTAAATTTAGGGCAGCCCCGGTGGCCCAGCGGTTTAGCGGGTGCCTTTCGCCCGGGGTGTGATCCTGGGGACCTGGGATTGAGTCCCCACATTAGGCTCCCTGCACGGAGCCTGCTTCTCTCTCTCTCTCTCTCTCTCTCTCTCTCTCTCATAAATAAAATCTTAAAAAAAAAAAGATTTAAATTTATTCTGAGCTTTTTTAAACACCAGATAATGCAGTGCTAATGTCAGTATCATTAGCTTGATTATAAGATTATTTTACTACAGTTTTGCCTGATTGCATAGCCCATTTTTTTTCCATTCTCTTCCTGAATAACATCTAGTTGAGTGATACCTTGGTTAATATCAGAAAAAATTTTGGTGAGTTATGATAATTACATATATACTAAAATTAAAGGCTCATACATTTGGATTATGCTATTATTTTTGTTTGCTTGTTTTAAATGAATGTAAGGCATGACTAAGATTTATCATATGTTACCTAATTTTTAAATGAGACTTGAAGAATAATAAAAGCATCTATATAGTAAAAGTCAAAAACAAAGTAGAAAAGAAAAGAAATTAAATGGGTAGTATGTGTGTGTATTGGAAGGAAGCTGACTGGAATGGGATGACTATATCAGGAAGTCCAATTTAAAGGAAGAAAGCTACTTCAAATGAGCATGCAGTTCATCTCTAGGCAAATTGGTAAAAGGAAAGCCTCAATTATGCAGCTTATGGCCTATTAAAAGTTAATATTTTCCTTCATTGGATAAAGCAAACTTTGTTGCGACTCACTACTCTGAGAGAATATATTGTATAAATACATAGGTACTATTCCATATAATGTGCTGATTTACAAATAGATATGTGCATATTAAAAGCCCTTTAAAAATTGTGGTAAAAATATACATGCTATAAAATTTGCCATCTTAACCATTTTTTTTTTCATTTTAACTATTTTTAAGTGTACAGCTGAGTGGCATTAGGCACATTCACACTGTTGTGTGACCACCACCATCTATCAACAGAACATTTTCACCCTGCAAAACTGAAATTGTATATCCATTCAATAATTCTCCTTTCCCCTAGCCTCTGACAACCAGCATTCTACTTTCTGTATCTGTGAACTTGACTGCTCTGTACCTTGTGTGTGTGGAATTATAGACTGTTTTTCCTTTTATGACTGGCTTATCTCAGCATAAAGTCTTCAGGCTTCATCCTTATAGCATGTGTCAGAACTTTTTCTTTTCTTTCTTTCTTTATTTTTTTAGAACTTTTAAAGGATTAGTACCATTTCACTGTACAGATATATACTACAGTTTGTTTATTCATCGTTGATCTGCACTTGGGTGCTTCCACCTTCAGTAGTCTTAAAAAGAAAAAAAACCTCTAATAAGTTATAAGAGTAGAAAACTATTTTAGTCTTTAGTAAAGGCATTTCTTTAGAAAGAGTAATATAGTCCAGGTATATAGCTTTTTGGAAACCTAACTTAAGAATAAGCTCTGATGCAGTTTAGAGCAGTACTGTTCAATAGAAGTATAATATGAGCCTCAATGCAGGTGTCTTATGTATTTTTGAATTTTCTACAATTAGAAAAGAACTTCTAATTACATTTTTAAAATTTTTTTAAAAGTTGGGGAACAGGGCAGCTCTGGTGGCCAGCAGTTTGGCACCACCTTCAGCCCGGGGTGTGATCCTGGAGACCCGGGATGGAGTCCCACGTCAGGCTCCCTGCATGGAGCCTGCTTCTTCCTCTGCCTGTGTCTCTGCCTCTCTCTCTCAGTGTGTGTGTGTCTGTCATGAATGAATAAATAAAAATCTTAGAAAAAAAAAGTTGGGGGACAGGCACTAAGGAGGGCACTTGATGGGATGAGCACTGGATGTTATAGGTTGGCAAATTTAATTTAAATTAAAAAAAGTTAAACACGTTAATTTTAATACTATATTTTTATTTAACTCACTATATATGAAATATTTTGATATAAAATTTATTGTTGAGATAGTTTATATTTTTTTAGTACTGAAATATTCTAAGCATTTCATTTCCTACTTTATTTCAGTTTCCATTTCATTTCAATTTCAGTTTTTATTTCAATTTCAATTTTAGTTGCTAAACATTTTGATTTGGACTAGACACATTTCAGTTCTTTAGTAGCTACATGTAGTTAGTGGCTAATGTATTGTACAGTGCAGGAGTTCATGATTACTGCATTTGCCAGTCCTCCTTGAATATCTTTTGTCTTGTTAGGGCTTATGATGTTTTAATTTTTCTCTGTATAATAGAATTTAGGTCATACAGTGTTTATTTTTTTATCATGTATTAGCAGAGACCAGTAAGATTGTTTGGAAAATGAGCACAGTATTTATGTGTGAAAGTTGTAAGGACAGTGGGTCAAGAAAACTAATTATCACCCAATAAGTATTATTTGTTCTTGTAGATAAGTCTCCAAAAGATAATTAAGAGCAGAATCTTCTACCTTTTTTCTAGCACCACATATATGTTTGGTATTGTTCATCTTAGATTGCTACCTCATTTTCTTGTTTAGAAAGTCCAGTGAAATTACCTAGGAAGTCAGAGGTCTAGTGATGGTGTCAGAATCACTTTACCATACTTTTACCCTGGCTTTCGTCTTGAGTACAGTATAGACTAAATAGAATTGACTAAACTCAGCTATCTGCTACCTTCTAGCAGTGCTCTATGTCTTTATTCCTAGTTGAAATGTAAATGCTAATAATTATAGTACTTAACTACAAGTTCTGAGACAGATCAAGAGATGTCCCTCTCTTAAGAGAGGATTCCTCTGTGGAGTATGAATATGTTTAAATATCAGTGATGCCAAAAGCAGATAAGCAGTAAATTTACTTTGGTACTTTGGTTGACTCAGCAGTCTGCTTCTTAGCGTATATATTAGTGACACTCGAGCACATGTGCACCAGGAGGCATGCACCAGAATGTTCATAGTAGCATTGTTTGAAATAGTCAAGAAGTATCATCGACAGGAAAATGAGTGAGTTGTGGTAATATGTATTAGAATATCTAATATCAAAATAAATGAATTTTGCAACCCCTCCCACACACCTACACCAGGCCTTATAAAAAAGAAGTCATCTTTCTTATTCCTTAAATCACATTAGGCACAATATTGAGAATATAAGAATATCTTTGCCTAGATGAGCAAAAGAAAAGAAAATAATCCTTGTAACTAGAAAATTTCCTCTAATTACATCCAGTTGTGAAAACTCTTTGTATTGTGTCTCCAAACTGAGAATCGGAGAAACAATCATAAATAGCTAGCAAATTCACATTTTTCATTGGACATTTTTAAATTTCCAAAGTGCTTATGTCCTTCTATGTATCAGTCTACCTAGCTAGCTATTTTGATTCATCCCCATAGGTGTCATCTTGCTCAATAGATTTCTCATCGTGCTGTATTCATCTGTACATATTTTAATATTTGAGAATTTCCTCAAATTTAAATTTGGTTTAGATAAACTTTAATAGAATGCTAGAAATGCTTGGATACAGCAAATTTTAAGATTGATTTGATATTGTTTTATCCTCATTTTTAAAAAAACCTGAATGCTAATTTTAACCAACTATTGTTCATTTCTTAAGGGAAATTGAATAGCAAAGATCTTAGATCTAATTATAAATGCTCTCTTTTTAAGCCTGTGATTTTTCAATAGAAAGCAACTTTTCAAAAGCTCTTATGTTAAAGTATTTAGGGAGGAAAAAGAGGAGGGGCCTATAAATTAGGACAGATATAAGCATGTCATTCATTAGGTTTCCCTTTGTTTTCTTTTTTTTAGTGGTTTCTGGCAAATTTGTCATATCAAGAAGCACTTTCAGACACACAGGTTGCTATAGTTAATATTTTATCCTCAACTTCTGGTAAGAAATTTGTCTTCAAATCTGCATTATAAATTGAGAACTATTTTTGTTTATATATATGTATGTATATGTATTATGTACATATAAACATAAACACGTACGTTTTTATCTTATTACAAATTATTACATTCATTCTAGTGTACATTAGTGCATTGGAACTATATGATATTTGTAGTTTTATGCTGTGGCCTTG
The DNA here is from genome assembly GCF_905146905.1 of Nyctereutes procyonoides. NCBI lineage: Eukaryota > Metazoa > Chordata > Mammalia > Carnivora > Canidae > Nyctereutes > Nyctereutes procyonoides. The sequence goes on along the minus strand of NW_026575030.1, from coordinate 3,548,836 downwards.
TGCTATTTATATTCCTTTGCTTATTTTATGGTATTTTTTATATGACAGTATCTAAAGTTTTTGTAGACTGGTTCGTTATATTGTAGTTGTCATTCCTTTCACATATTCTTTCTGAAGCTCTTTTTCTAGACCCTTTGGCTAGATGTAATTGCTTATTTCAGAACCATAATTTACCCTGTGAAAGATGTTTTATTTTAAAAATCGAATCACCTTACTAATCTGGGAGAGGAAAAGTATTTTTGAAGCTATAAAAATAACTTGAGCACACATGCTTGATTATGATGAAGTCATAATGCTACTCTGAATGCTGAATTTAACTGTCTTATTAGTTTACAGTAAATAGGGATATATTCTATCTGTATTGTTGAAATAAACATGATTTAGTTTAAAGGCTGTATTTTGACAGTATTTAAACTGATGAATCTTTTTTCTCTCTAGGACTTTTTACCTTAATTCTTGCTGCAGTGTTTCCAAGTAATAGTGGAGATAGATTTACTCTTTCTAAACTATTAGCTGTAATTTTAAGGTAAGAATATAGCATAATAGCTAGTTATTTCTGCTTAAAAATATGATGTTTAAAATTTTTCTGGTAGTGACATAGGATAATATATATTATAGTATACTAAATAGGCAGAGAAAGATGATAAAAGTAGGTTTAAATGGACATCATGCTACTCAGCCTGTGTCACATCCTTAACTAGTTTGCTCAATGGTCTTGGGGGAGAGTAACTGGAGGGAAGGACCCCCCCAAGGCAGCTTTGGCTCCCATTCATAGGAGGACAGACAGTATAATACTATATATTGTACTGATTCTTATGTTTAATATAATGTGGCAACTTAACCCTCATTACCTTCCAAGTTCCTATTTCCTTTTCCTAAAACAAATTCCCTTTTTTGTTTCAGTTTTGGGTTTTACTTCTGTTTCTGGAAGTCAAACATGCAGTCTTCTCTGATTGACTCAGCCTCAAGTGATACTTCAGTTATTTTCTGTATAAATCAGTTGGCAACTTTGCATTACCGTATTACATCAGTATTGTCAATAACTGTATTTAAGTCTTTTATTTTTATGTACTTTTGTGTGTGTTTGTCTTGTCTTTTCCATGGTTTATAAACCTTTAAAGGCCAGAGCCCTTTTTTGATAGTTATTTGTGCCACCAACATTCTAGCCTAGGGCTTTGCTTACCAGCAGTACTCAAAAAAGATGTGTTGGTTTGATAAAGCTGTTGTTTTTACTGAAAAGAAGGCAGAATCAGAGAAGGTAATAGAATGATTTAATAGAGTAATGTTTAACTGTCAGATCTGGGTTTGAATCAGGGCTTTTGTTCTTTGTTTCTGTCAGGTCCCTTAAACTCTCTGAGAGTTTCTTAATGAGAAAATGATTATAATATCTACTTTCCAGCCTCGTTTTAACATTTGGTGGAAATGTATATAAAAAATGATTATCGTGGGGACTAAGGTGTACTTGGCAAAAAGCTAAAAAGTCTTACTTCAATCGAGAGACAAAAAAAAGTGTACCCTCCATGTAAACTACCTGGAATTTAATCCTGCTTCCATATTACTAGTTTTGCTATTTGGAGCAAGTTTCTTGTCTGTGTCACAGTTTCCTCACCTGTAAGTTGGGAATACTAGTAAGATTTGTCTCAAAGGATTCTTATGAGGATTAAATGAGTTAAAACTTCTAAACCGCTTGTTAACAGTGTCTGGTGTATAGTAAGTGCTCAATATATTTAGTCATTGTGATTATTATCTAAATGGAATTAAAACTTCTAATTTCTAGTATGCTATGGGTGCTCAATAATTAACAAAAAATTATAATATTTGAGACATTTGAATACTTAACATAAGGACTAAATTTGACTGATGCTGTAATTCCATTAAGGGAAAAAAAATGTTTTTTTAAATATTCCTCTCCCATGCCACTTAGGTTTTTGGATCAGTAGATGAAAGAATTAGACTGGCTTTAAAAAAAATTAGTACTATTTTATCTGCTTTAAAAGTATGTACAATTACAAGATGCATGGAGATAGAAAGATGATATAAGCTCTGTGAGAACAGGAACCATATCTGTTTTGTTTGCTGCTGTAACATGGTACTTAGCTCAATAAATACAAATTAAAAACTTTTTTTTCAATAAATAACAGTTGAATGAATGATCTCTGATTTCTCTACACTTTTAATTCGGTCTTTTTTCACCATTAATTTAATTAATTTAATCATTTAAATATTTAAGGAGAGTTTTTTGCTATTTTAGATTTTACCAGTAGGCAAGAGTTAGTGCTGCTAGTGTGGATATACTATATGTATATCTTCAAAAAAAAGGTTTGGAAGAGGAATGACAAGTTGGTTACTTCCTTAACTGAAAGGCAGTAGGTAGCATAGGAGGTAAGAATACTTACCTAGAAGCAGACTGGCTGAGTTCCAGTCCCAGCTAAGTGATTTTGGTCAAGTTACTTTGTATGTTTGTACATTAGTATAAAATGGTAATTTTATAAAATAGTAGTTTTATACTAAACAGTACCTTTATTTTGAGGTAATTTGTACATTTTGAATTAAATGAATACAAGTATAGCACTTACACTGTCCTGTTAATATTGTTAGATATTATTAATTAAATCACTAAATTCTTTGACAAATATAGTTTTACCCTACTTTGAGAGTAGTCTACATCGCTTATAAATAATTTTTATCTTTATTATTAGCTCCTTTAAGGAATTTACTATTTGCTTATCAGTATTACTGTTATTCTCATAGCATTGGAGGTGTTGTGCTGGTAAACTTGTCAGGGTCTGAAAAATCTGCTGGAAGAGATACAATAGGTAAGTACTGTGACTCCACATTCTTTCTCTTAAGAGTATACAAGAAAATTTTGTACATGTCATTATTTGTGTCCTTGTGTGCATGTGTGTGCACACACACAGGATAGGCACTAAATGAGGCCTTTTTGAAACTTTTCCTTTGGAAATAATGTAAAAAATTTCAAAAATAGTTCACAGAATTCTCATGTAGCCTTCACTCAGATTCTCTGCTAGGTACATAACTGCAGTACAGTTATAAAAATCAGGAATTATCATTGATTATAATATATATATATATATATATATATATATATATATATATATTTTTTTTTTAGAGAAGGAGAGGGAGGGAGTCTGAGGGAGGGACAAGAGGGAGAGGGAAGGAGAGAATCTGAAGCAGGCTGCATGCCCAGTGCCAACCCTGATGTGGGCTCAGTCTTACAACTCTGACATCATGACCTGAGCCAAAATCAAGTGATCGTTTAACCAACTGAACCACCCTGTCGCCCCAACGTTGATGATAATTAAGTTATTTAGTCTGTATATCCTTTTCAAATCTCACCTTTTTTTCCTCTAATGTTCTTTTTCTACCCCAGTATCACTTGTTGCAGTTAGTTTTCACATCTCTTTAGTTTCCTTTAATCTGGAACTGTCCCTCAGTCTTCTTTTTTTTTTTTTTTTAAGATTTTTATTTATTTATTCACGATAGACATAAAGAGAGAGAGGCAGAGATACAGGCAGAGGGAGAAGCAGACTCCATGCAGGGAGCCCGACATGGGACTCGATCCTGGGACTCCAGGATCGTGCCCTGCGCCAAAGGCAGTCGCCAAACCACCCAGGGATCCCCCCTCAGTCTTCTTTTGTTTTTGTTTTTCTTTTTGGGTTTTTATACCCTTAACACTTTTAAGGGATACTGTTCCAGTTGTTTTGTGGAATGTTCCTCACTTTTGGTTTGTCTGGTACTTCCTTATGGTTAAGGAAGTAAGTATGTTGTGTACTTTTGGTAAGAATGCCATGGAAGTGTATCAGAAGCACATTAGCACATTGTATTAGCACATTGTATCAGAAGGCACATGATGTTGTTCCATTACAAGTGACTAGTTAATTTTAAGATGGTGTCTGCCAGGTTGCTCCAGTGTAAAGTTACTAATTTTTTTGTTTGTAAGTAGTAAGCATCTTGTAGGGAGATACTTTGAGACTATGCAGATACTCTGTTTCTGTTAAACTTGCACCCACAAATTTTATGATTCACTCATGCTTCTTGCCTGCAACATTTACTGCTATGGTGCATACTCAGTTTTGATCTGTTGTTTAGATTAAACCAAAACAAAAATAATCAGAACCCAGTTTAATGACTTCCCTATGGATATTTTGTTTAAATATTTAATTTTTTTTTAATTTTTATTTACTTATGATAGTCACAGAGAGAGAGAGAGAGGCAGAGACACAGGCAGAGGGAGAAGAAGGCTCCATGCACCGGGAGCCCGATGTGGGATTTGATCCCGGGTCTCCAGGATCGCACCCTAGGCCAAATGCAGGCGCCAAACCGCTGCGCCACCCAGGGATCCCTGTTTAAATATTTAAAGTTTGTTGAATGGAAAGGTGCTTTCTAAACTGCCCAGTGAGCCAGCCATGCCTTGAACTATATCACCTCTTCTCCTCTTTCTCACTCAGAACAGCTTTGTATATGTAAAACAATACATGTATTTGTTGTGTATGTGTGAGATTTTTTTTGATAGGCTTTCTTTTTGCTTTTTAAAAAATGTTTTAAAATTTAAAAATAGATTTAATAAAACACTGGACTTTTGGATAATTAAAGTATTAAGTGTGGTCACTTGGCAGACAGAACATTAATTTAACTGTTTTTAAAGGCTTACTTAAATGTTTTGAGAATGAGTTAACACATTAAGAGAATCAGTATTTATTATGCCTGTACTATAAACCCTATATTATATTAGATATTTTAGAACATTAAAAAGTATAAATAATGTGTTTGCAGTTTTCAAGGGAGTTCTTGATTTTAATTATTATACGAGATTTACAAAATGAAACCACTAGAGAATAAATAATACTGTGTTTAGGGACACCTGGGTGGTTCAGTGGTTGAGCGTCTGCCTTTGGCTCAGGTCGTGATCCCAGGGTCTGGAGATCAAGTCCCGCATCAGGCTCCCTGCATGGAGCCTGCTTTTCCCTCTGCCTGTGTGTCTGCCTCTGTGTGTGTGTGTCTCATGAATAAATAAAATCTTAAAAAAAAATAATACTGCTGTGTTTAACCACGTAAGTATTAAATCGATCTAAAATAGAAGACGAGGATGAAAACTTAGTGGAGGAGGTGGAGGATGCTTTGTGGCAGAGGGGGATGCTTTAACTGGGCCTTGAAGATGGTAGAAGAATATATATTAAAGATGATACATGGCAGGGGAGACCTGGCTTAGAGATGGAAAGAAACCAGTGTCAGGTGTCAAATTGTTTATGTAGAGAAAAATAGGAAGTAGACTTCAAAATTAAAAAACAATGTGCTACTTATGAGAGTTTTAATATTATAACATGCGTGTTTGGCTAGATCATTGGCTGTTTTTGCATGTGTTTATTAACTCTTTAAACTTCTTCGTAAAAAAAATAAATAAAAAATAAACTTCTTCGTATACTCCTGGAGGACATGGGAGGGGGTAGGCTATACTTTATCTTTCCATATTTCTGTACTTCTTGAAATAGCATCTGACACATTGTTAGATTTTAAGTGTCTGTTGAATGAGTTAATGAACAAATACTTTAATTCATTATGTTGATTTTTACAGGTTCCATTTGGTCTCTCGTTGGAGCCATGCTCTATGCTGTCTATATTGTTATGATTAAGAGAAAAGTAGACAGGGAAGATAAGTTGGATATTCCAATGTTCTTTGGTAAGAATATGTTTACCTGTGAGGCTACTTTCTTTGAATGATTAACTTAGGGTTTTGTTTTTGGAAGGAACAAAGAAGCCTTTCTCTTCTTCTCCATATGATTCTTTAAAACACATCATATTTTAATGATTATGAAGTCCAAAATCAGTGTTTTTCTCATATCTTGCCCGGCATAATTGTGCGCCTGTGATGGGATGCTGGTTTCCTTGGTGTGAGGTAAAGAAAGAAATTCTTTCTAAAGCCTTGTTCACATTTATGTTTTCAGCTTGTGAATGCAGATATTTTCTTCATTGATATCACAAAATTATGCTGTTATAAGAATGTGAGAGTATACCTCTTGTATTACATATTTTGCTATTTTTGAATTGTTAGAAGCATAGGATTAGAGAAACTGCCCCCAAATGATAGCTTATAATACTATTCTAGTGTATCTACTGTTCATTAAAACTCATGGGGCACTTAAAGGCTTTCCTTTTGCACTTTAAGATATAGACTCTTAGGATATTTTCAAATTACCCAGTTATAGTTTCTGGCATCAATTCTTAATTTTGATAAACAAAATGCCTAATATGATTTATAAGTTCTGTTTGCTAATATCAGCTCAGTAGCTCAGTAAAAACCTTGTACTCTGTCGGATATCTGTAGATGCCTTCCAAAAGATACTTGAGTATCAATAGATAAAAAAGCCTGGTGATGAAAGTTCATAATGCAGCTTATAGGGAATCAGGAGACCAAGAATACGGCTGTTATAATTTCATTTATTTCATACTCATCTGCAAAATGAGGAAATTGGACTAGATGAGTATAGCTTTCAAACTGATAAGCAGAGGATCCTGGGAAGGGTAGGAGTAGGTGAAGTTGCATGCATGGTTCTGGTTCTTGGAGTCCTTTGCTACTTGAGCTGGCACAACTCTGTTTTTTGGGCTTTTGCATTATAATTGAATTTGTAAAAAGATTTTTCTGCTAAAAAAAAGTTGAATATCTTCACCTAAAGATTGACAGAAATAAAGCATTTGGAAAGCTTCAGACCAACTGATCACTTGAGTTTAAGTATGGAATTCAATAAGTATACTTTAAATATGAAGTTAATTTTAGTGATGTTTTATTTTAGCATAGAAAATTCCACTTGGAATGAAATGAAATGCCAATATTTTTTGAGTGTGTATGTGTTTTTTTTTTTTTTTAAGATTGGCAATTTTCAGGAAAATTTGTTCAATTTGCTCTTATTACAGTATACATAGACGTGTAACTTGATTGGTTTTCCTCATATGTGATGTGATATGTAGCACATTATTATTTTGACCTGGGCTTTGCAATAGGCAGGACTAGAAAAGAAGTTAAGATTGGGTTGTGGAGGGTTCTTTAGGCATAGGGGTATGAGCAGAGGGTAACAGGGAACAGTGTCGATCTGTGTGATTGTGGTGGAGGTTCATTTTAGAAAATAACAGGAGGATATATAGGCCAGATTCTGGGGGATCTAGAGAATAGGTAAAAGCAATTGAGACCTTTGTCTTTAGGTCCAAAGGTTGTTAATTTATGTGGGATTCCATAGACTTGATAGTTCAGGGACCCCAAACTAGATTGGATTTTTGGTAATGCCAAATTTTGGTGTTATAATTACAATAATTTTTTAATATTGTGTAGACTTTTCAGGTCATGAGTCTTTTCTGTATGTGTCATTTTATTTGTTTTTATTTTTATCACTAGATGTCTTAAATTGGGTATCCTAGAAGAAGCAGGATATGAGACCGGGATTTCTTATGGGTGATTTATTGAGGGGGTGCTCTCTAGGAAAAACTGACAAGAGAGTAAGAAAAGCAGGATAGGGAAGGGGAAAGAACCATGTGGTCTCACGTATAGTGAGGTTTGGCCCAGTTTGTGGCATGGCAGGGGGCCGGAGGTAAAGGCAGGGGAGAAGAAGTGATTTATTTCTAGGTATTTCTCAGAGACCTTCTGGCCCTGAGCCATTAGGATTTCAGCCATGTGCATCCTTCATGGGTTAGTTGAGGGCTGCAGAGGATGTGGGCTGATCAGGTTGTGAACTTCATAGAAAGGGCAAGCTTGTTTACTCTCCAAGACAGCTCTTTTTCAGAGATGGTGGATGGCTGTGAGTCTTTAGCAGCAGATAGAGAGTGGGTGTTCCAGTCCTGTTAAGATTTAAGTAGGCATCCCAAATACTAGCTTATTATTTAGCAACAAATATAAAATATATTTTTACTGTAATGTAACTTTCTTTTAAGCAAGCTCTATAGTTAGCTAATGGATTTGTGATGTTCAACTGTATAGGAAGTGCACTAAAAATGACTATAAAATTGTAAATATTTTCCTTTGTGGTCTTTGTATTCACATGTAGTAATATGTAAACTTCCATTTCTATAATGATAGCAGCTTACCTTTACTAACTTTTTATCAGGTACTGTGCTATATTTAAAATGTTTCATCTAATTTTCCTAATAACCTAATTAAATATGATTTTATATTTATGGATTAGAAAACTGAGGCTTAGGAGAGGTTTTTGCATCTTGCATAAGGTTTATACTTCTAGTGAATGGTGAAACTGGGATTGGAACCCAGGGCAATCAGATTGCAGAGCACACACTTTGAACCACTAAATGTTACAGCGTACTTTACAGGTAGTCAGTCTGCACTTAGTTAATATGCTGAGTCATTTGTGTGTGTATGTTACCTCACCATCTAGTTTATGAGTGCCTGGAAGGCAAGAACCAAGAAAGTATCTGGTTTGGAAACTTCCTCCATTATTTCCAGCAATATCACAGATACTTTAAACATAAATATAAGTTGAATCAGAGAGCAGACTACTTCCTCATAATTAATTTAGATTACATATCCATACACACACATTATTTTTAAGTTTGAAGATACTGAATTATTAGTAGCTAAACTTAACAACCTTTCTTTTTGAATTAAGTAATTTATTCCATAGTAGTTGCTCCATGCAGTATAAATAGTGGAACCTTGAAGACTCAGTGATTGCAAGTTGTCAGTATAGTTTTTTCTGATGTTGAGCTGTCCATAGGTCTGACCGAAAGAAACAGAAGTTTCAGTTAAGGAAATCTTTTGGAGCCCTTTGTGTAAAATCTGTGTTTTCTAATTGTAGAGTTATAAGATTGAAGAATTTAAATAAATTTCAATTACTAACTGTTGTCTCTTTTATGCATATCTAGGTTTTGTAGGTCTGTTTAATCTGCTGCTCTTATGGCCAGGTTTCTTTTTACTTCATTATACTGGATTTGAGGACTTTGAGTTTCCCAATAAAGTAGTATTAATGTGCATTATCATTAATGGCCTTATTGGAACAGTTCTCTCAGAGTTCCTGTGGTTGTGGTATGTACTATTTATTATGCTATGATTTATTAGATATCAGTTCTTGGACTTTTGGATAGTTTAAGCATTTTTATTTCTTCTGTCTTCAGATGGCTCCTCCTGTGCACCTTTCCACCCCACACACTTCACACTTTTAATAAAGTAACTCCACTAGAGCAGGAACTTTGTGTTTTAACTTCTGTGCACTGATTGTATAGAATAATACCTTACATATAGAAGGAGCTCAATAAATATTTATTGAATAAATAATTTGAATGAATGGATGCGTATAAATGATCTAAATTTGTACAAGTGTTTTAAAAGAATGTTATATAAATGAAAGGTGTCATCTATTGGAGATTTATATTCTAAATATGAATAACGTGAGTTCTTAGTGAGAATCTAGGGAATTTTGCTAATTTAAGAGACTGGAATATTTGATTGTTCATAGAGTGTTTTTGTTTTGTTTATTCTTAAGACTTTTCATAGAAGTGAGCTAGATATGTTACCCTAAACCCTGATTAATTTGAGATGTTACCATGCTTGAAAGGTTATATCAAATATGTTGATCTATGATAATGATCCTAAAATAGTTAGACGACAGTATCCTGTATGGAATTTAAGAAATCTTTCAAATACAGATTTTTTTTTAAAGATTTTATTTATTTATGATACACAGAGAGAGAGAGAGAGGCAGAGACACAGTCAAAGGGAGAAGCAGGCTCCATGCAGGGAGCCTGATGTGGGACTCGATCCCTGGTCTCCAGGATCACGCCCTGGGCTGAAGGCAGGCGCTAAACCGCTGAGCCACCCAGGGATCCCCTCAAATACAGATCTTTTTTTTTTTTTTTTTTTTTTTATGATAGTCACAGAGAGAGAGAGAGAGGCAGAGACACAGGCAGAGGGAGAAGCAGGCTCCATGCACCGAGCCCGATGTGGGACTCGATCCCGGGTCTCCAGGATTGCGTCCTGGGCCAAAGGCAGGCGCCAAACCACTGTGCCACCCAGGGATCCCCCTCAAATACAGATCTTAACACTTAGTCCTATTTCCATCTAATAGGAACTGAAAAACAACCCACAAATTGTACTTAAACTCCTAAATGGATTTTATGATATGCCAATTAGAACTGCTAACTAGTTTTCCTTTGCAAAACACTGTGACAAAAGTAGCCTTTTCATGAACATTTCCTTAATACTCTACCTGTACTTTTCCCCCTCCTCAATTAAGGAAATTTCTGTTTTCTTGATATTCTTCCACACTTACTCCCTTTCATGTGGTACTTAAAGATTTACTTTATTTTGTAGTAATTCGTACTTAAATTTCTTTGCCTGATCTAACACTCTGATATTAGAATCTCTACATTTACTCATTCATTCTTCCGTCTTTCATTACATGGATTTTAGGTATTCAGTTTTTTTAAGCAAAGAGTTACATACTTTATTTTCTATATTAATTATATCATATACTCTCATCCTATTGCTTCCTTACTACTCTGGTATTTCTTTTTTTCTCTCATTTCTCTACTCTTGGTTCTGGACAGATAGAACTACTTACTGATAGTTTTTTGATTGAACTCAGTTGAATCATGAGGAATTGTTCATATTCAACCATTTTTTACTACAATTTAAATAATTACATACTCATTGTATTTTAAAGAAGACTCATGTTTTCTAGTCTTCTGACTTTAGACAATTTCAAAGCAAATTAATATATTTGAAAGCAATAATTAAATTTTTCTTTGGGAAAGATTTGGTATGATGCTTATTACATTATTACATTAAGACTCAGAGTAAACATAGACTGTGTCACTTTATTGAGAGCTTTAGGTTTAATTAATTAATTAATTATTTAGATTTTCTTTATTTATTCATGAGAGATGCAGAGACAGAGAGAGAGGCAGAGACACAGACAGAGGGAGAAGCAGGCTCCATGCAGGGAACCTGATGCAGAACTCAATCCCCAGACTCCAGGATCACGCCCTGGGCCGAAGGCAGGGCCACTGAGCCACCCAGGGATCCCCGAGAGCTTTAGTTTTAATAAACATATACAGTAGAGAGTTTTCTTATGTTTAGCAGAATATAACGTAGGCTTTAGGGAATGATCAAGTAGGAGTTGTGACATGTAATCTCTCTATGTGAGCTTTTTTAGTTTGCTCTCTTGGAATACTTTACATTTAAATAAATAATATATTTTGCAACTTTTTATTTAACTTTTTTAGAATGAAAAAATAATAATACATACAAAAGTCTACAAAGTATATGGAAAGGTGTACAGTGAAAAGGAAATCTTAAAATCTTATCCCTCTTTCACTCTAAATCTCCCTTCATTTTTCCCAGAGATAACTACTATTAGCTTCTAAAACCTTCTACAAAATTTTCTGTACAGGCAGAAGTATTAATCTCCTAATAACCCCCCTCTTTTTTCTTATTTCTAACACGCAAATGGAACATGCTATGGATATTGTTTTTTTTACATTGCCTTTTTTTTTTTTTTTTTTTTTTTACTGATTGTCTTGTAAATCTCTATATATCAGCACTTAGGTTCAATTCATTTTGTAAAGCCTGTGTAGCATTCCAGTACATTATGTTTCTCAATCTATTATGTAACTAACATACTAGGTAGAATATAATATGTTTTGCCTGTTCCTTATTGAGAGACACTTTAAGTTTCCAGTCTTTTGCTTTGTAAATAAAATAGCATTGAATATCCTCCTGTATCTCTTTGCATGTATATGTAAGCATTCTATAAGATAAATGCCTGTTAGTAGAAAAGACTGAGTCAGTCATATGGACTTCAGATTTTGGTAGAGAATTGCAGTATCATTTTCCACAGAGGGAGCACAATTTATATTCCCAACTGTGTATATGAGTATGTATTGTTGAATAGTTAAATTGGACACTCAGGGTCCTATATTTATCCTTACCTAAGATGGTTTTTTTCAGGACCTCAAGAAGGTTTATTTTTCAGATATACTTCAGTATTCAAGTGTTTAAGAGTACTAATGGTAATAGCTCAGTAGCAGTAAATCAGTCAGTAATGAAACAAACATATCCTTTAAATTCTGGGAGTTCTTGACAACAAAACAAGCATAAGAAGCATATCTCTGTATATTTCATATCTTTTTAAATCGTAAGAAAATGCATCATTTTATATCAGAAGTCATAATCAGCATGTATGATGGATGATTCCCTTTTTTGGGGTGGAGGAGCAGAGTTATTGTGTGTTTAGCTATAAATGGAACAGTAAACTTTAGCATACGTAATCAAGTGCTGAGTAGTAATAAACTACAGATTTTAAAGTGTGATTGTGAACTTTTTTTTGAAGATGTGTACTTTTTTTAAAGATGTGTAAAAGATTGTTTATTACTAAAAAATGAGGTGCACTGTTACGCCCATATACTGTACCATTTGTATAGATGTTGAATGATAGCATCTAGTTCTCTGTCTCAGCATTTCCTAAAGTGTGTCCCTGAAATGATAATAGATGACAAAAGGATTCAACCATCAGCTAAATTGGGAAAAGCTGGTGTAAGTCAAATAGTTTTCTTTTTAATACTTCATCTCAGACTCTTTATTATTGTACTTTATATTATAAATCTCTAAGAATATATGCCGCATTAAAAAAAATTTGACCTCCTGAACCGTCTTTTCACAGAGCAGACCTTAGGTAGTAGGAACCACTAATGCCTGAGTTCCCCTTATTGCATTAATAAGAACTAATGGTACAGCCTCTGTTGAATATGTTGAGTGACACTTTATCAAGAGATAGGCTCTTCGATTGCAGGACAGCATTATTAATTCTAACATAGAATTTACTAGCCTGAATTTCCATGAGTCTGTAATCCTAATTATATACAATATGGTTTTATCTTTTTTTTTTTTTTTTTGCAATCTGCAATGTGGACTCAATATCATGACCCTGAGAACAAGGGTGTCATGCTCCACTACTGACAACCAGCCAGCCGCCCCTGTTTTCTTTTTATGCACCCAAATTAATTCTGTATAAATGGTTCATCTACTTGGTATAATGCTTTCCTTCATTTTTTTCCTTCAACTAAATAAAAGCATGCCTGGAGTGATGTTTCAATATTTGATACAAACATTGGTAGTTCAAGGTGAAAATAAAATGAAGAACTTAGGTTGTGGTTAGGACAATTGCTAGAAAAAAAGGAAAGCAACAAGGAAGTATCCTTAAAAAATACTCAGTTATTTTCAGTGCTAAGCCAAACCAAAAGAGCAACACAAATCTTAAAACTATTTTAGTTTTCATGAGGGTGAGATATTTTTGCTTTAGTGACAGACTCACAGGTTGGCTTATCACTTTCTTAAAAGCCTTTGTTGTGAAATATCATCCTACAGTTTAATAAAGCTATTTCCTTTGTTAGCTAAGGATCATCACAAAACTATAAGAACTCTTGAGTTTTATAAAAAATGTTAATGAAATAGAAGCTATATATCTGAAGTTGAATAATATCTGTAAGCAAATCTTGAAAATAGCATAGAGCACTTAGAAAGTTTTATTCTTATATATTTGGATGTTTAATACTTGAGGGTAAACTTTAGGAATTCTCCTTAATTGCTTTATTGTGTCTCAGTCTGTCTTAAGCTTTTGTCCTTGTGCCTAATCTCTCATGCCTATATTTTCTTTGGTTGTTTTACTTTTTTAATATGAAAATATATATTTTCTTTTTTTCCTTTTTAGGGGCTGCTTTCTTACCTCATCGTTGATAGGCACACTTGCACTAAGCCTTACAATACCTCTATCCATAATAGCTGACATGTGTATGCAAAAGGTAAGGCAAATGTTAAGACATTTTAGATGAATTTTTTTTTTTTTTTCCAGAGAGCATGATTAGGGGAGAGGAGCCAACTGAGAGGGAGAAAGAATCTCAAGCAGACTTGCTGCTGAGTGTGCAGCCCCACACGGGACTCGATCTCTAGGCCCTGAGATCATGACCTAAGCCAAAATCAAAAGTCACTGAGTGACTGAGTCAGGTTCTCATATTTTAAGATTGATTGATTGATTGATTTAAAAGATTTCATTTATTTATTCATGAGAGACACAGAGAGAGACGCAAAGACACAGGCAGAGGGAGAAGCAGGCTCCATGCAGGGAGCCTGACGTGGGACTCGATCCCTGGACTCCAGGATCATGCCCTAGGCTGAAGGTGGCGCCAAACCACTGAGCTACCGGGGCTGCCCTAGATGAATTTTTTAAATGGAGATAATGAAAGTTAGGGCATGTAATTAAATTACAAGCATTGCAACCATGAATAATTTGATGCCTGCTCTGCCTCTCTAATTTGCTTTACTATTTAAAGATATAAAAAGTACCAAAGAAATGGATAGTCTTACATTTTTAGCTTTTTTTCCCCTTAATTTCTAAGTTAAGGACAGTATCTTTATATGTATGTAGTTCTCCAGTATTGGAGCTGATTATTCCACATGTTCATTGGTAAGTCAGTGGAATAGAATAGGGGATAGGATATATTTTATTATGTAAGTAGTGGTGTTTTAATTTTGTAAGATAATTCCAAAGAGTCCTTAATACCACAATACTGTTATAGATAGGAGCAGCACAGGAATAATGTTTCTCAGCAAAAGCCCATTTCTGTCTGAACTTTGTAGGGAAGGTATTCTGTCCCTCTTCTATGATGTCCTTGTCTGGATGCGGGATTTTTATGATAAATAGTGGCAGTGGTAATATAGCAGAACAGAGAAACCCTCTCCACATCTGAAGGATGGAGTTTCTTTAGTGCTTCTGTGTGTAACAGGGAGAAAAGAGGCAAGCCATATGTACACTACTAAAAGATGTTGGGTAGTCATTTATCACTCAGCTCAAAGTTTACAAACTTTTTTTTTTTTTTTTAGTTTTTTGGGCGTTCTTGTTTTTTGTTTTGAAAGGGAAAGAACAAGAGCAGGGTAGGGCAGAGGGAGAGAGAATCTTAAACAGGCTCCACACCCAGTTGGAGCCTGACACAGGTCTTGATCTTGACATGGGACTACGGGGCTCAATGACAGCCCTGAGGTTATGACCTAATAAGCCAAAACCAAGAGTCTTAATTGACTGAGACAGTCAGGCTCCCCTCAGCTCCCAAGTATTAAGTAACAGAGTGGGGGTGGTGGTGGTGTGTGGTTTGGTTGAATAAAATATGAAGAGGAAATGCTTGAAAGCCCAAAGGCTTATAATGTAGAGAAGTTATAATCCGATTTTTAAAGCTGTTTTTCTTTAGATCTTTGTGCAGTTCTTAGGATAAAGGCAAAGTACTCAGTGATATGTAATCTCTTTATTTAAAAAACCATTCTATGCTGATATTTACTTTGTTTCATGGCTCAGTAAATTCTTATTTATTTGTCATGGTTAAAAACAGAGAACTCCTTAATTGAGAATTATCTTATGTACCATACATTATTAAAGAGTATGAATATTATAAAATGTACATAACACTAAAGTTATACATCATTAGATTCTTTAAAGATTTAAGTAATATCCAGGTCCTTCTACATCTCAGGATCTTGAATATCAACCAAACTTGATCTTGTGAAACTGGGAAGTGCTGTTATTAGAGAATTTTGGTAGATTGCTGTGTAATTGAACTTTTCTGTACTGATATTTTGAAAACATCAGCTTTTACAGATTTGAAAAATAAAAATTTAAGGATTTATTTTAGGATTTTTTTTAAAAAACTGCCACAGGGGATCTAATTTTATTAAATAATTATGTAACTTCTTCAAATATTTTAAGATAGGGTAAAACACAAGAAAAGGGAAAATGAAAATAAATGATTGATTAAAAAAACATAACTGGGGATCCCTGGGTGGCTCAGTGGTTTAGCCCCTGCCTTCGGTCTAGGGCGTGATCCTGGAGTCCCGGGATCGAGTCCCACATAGGGCTCCCTGCATGGAGCCTGCTTCTCTCTCTGCCTGTGTCTCTGCCTCTCTCTCACACATCTCTGTGTTTCTCATGAATAAATAAATAAAATCTTTTTTAAAAAAATAAAAAAACATAACTAGTCTTTTCTTGATTGTCTTCACATCTAGAATTAGACAACCAGTTAAGTAGTTTGGGCCTTTGGTGGGTAGGAATCGAGGGTAGGAAGATACCTTCTGGGAAGAGTGGCAGGATGTGTTCCAGATGTGTAATAGAAACAGGAGAGGGACGCCTGGGTGACTCAGTAGGTTAAGCAGCTCCCTTCGGCTCAAGTCATGATTCCAGTGTCCTGGGATCCAGCTCCCAACATGAGTCGCTTCTCAGCAGGGAGTCTGCTTCTCCGTCTCCCTCTGCTCCTCATCCCCCAGCCCTTTTTGTGCGTACTTGTGCACATGCTCTCTCTCTCAAATAAATAATAAAAGCTTGAAACAGAGAAGAAATCTCCTTTCTTGGTTTTTTTTTAATTCTAATATAACTTCTGAAATTTTAGCATGTATCAGCATCTTTTGTGCTTAAAATAAATTGTTAAACTATTTATAATTGGTATATAATAAGAACCTCCGATTATATTCAGATTTATATTCAGATATATTCAGGTTTTAGGTATTCTTTGTAATATAGACAATATTTAATTCATTTTGAAAAATTGTCTTCATACCTTGTTGGAAATCAAATTAGAAGTTTTTTTATTATATAGCAACACATAAATAACTGCATTGTTAAAGGTGGACTTTGCTTTTAAAAGTCAGCTAGGGTTTTACCTACCTTTACAAAGTTTGCTTTTACTCAGCTGTAAAATAGGGTTTTAGTTAATATTCATGAAACTATCCTTATCAATCATGTCAACATTTTTTTAAAAAGATTTTATTAATTTATCATGAAAGACATAGAGAGAGAGGCGGAGACATAGGCAGAGGGAGCCTGATGTGGAATTCCATCCCAGGACACCGGGATCACAACCTGAGCCGAAGGCAGACGATCAACCACTAAGCCACCCAGGCGTCCCTATTTCTACATTTTTAAATCATTAGTCATAAGTTTTCATACTTTTTTCTGGTCTTGGGTCATTTAAATACATCATGGCTTTCCTAGATTATAAATATTCTGGCAAATATTCCAGGAGTATGGTATACCAGTAATTTGATAACAGTGTGAAGGCTTTTTAGTTTCTTTTACTGACTGCTCTTACCTGGTTCTTAGACTGACAGCCTGTGTGTATATCATACAAGCAGGACCTGCATGTTAAAAGTTGTCGGTGATTATTCTTGTGTTATGCATTGTAAGTCCCTCATAAAAAATATTTTCATAAAACCCCTTTACTCTGACTAATGGTGCTATGAAATGGAGTAGTATATGTTTCCCACCAGAGGGAGTCTTGCGTGTGATTATAAACCTCACTTTTTTTTTTAAACACTTAAAAGGGCAAGCATAGTTTTTGTTTCCTATTTTAAAGATAGGAGTTACTTTCATCACTATTCGAAAGCACATCACACCAGTTAAGTCAATCAGTGCAGCCTTCTTTGACAATTATTTTTGATCCTTTGTTGAATCTCAATGGTAAAGGTAAACTCATGAAAAGAAAGATTTTTTTTTTTTTTTTACTTTATGGCGTCTCATTATTTTTAATTTTCTTGACCACCCTGATAAATGATGGATTGATGATGTCTGAGGCGCTCTTTACCACTGAGGCTCTCTGCTTGCTACTTGTCTTCTCTGGTTCACATTTCTTAGTAAAAGTATTTCTATTTGTCATCTTTATTTTATTTAGCCATGATTTCCTTTTGAAATTTTTCATTTGTTACTACAGAAACAAACTAGTTTTCATTTGTTACTACAGAAACAAACTAGTTTTAAACTACTACAGAATTATAATTTGTTGCAAATTATTAATAAAAGGTTTGTAAAAGTTGCACTTAGAGTTTATCTGTTTTTGATGCAATCTTCAAGAAGGAACTATAACATAGCACAACATATCACAGCATATTATAAAATAACTTTTAAAATGTGAGTTTTTAAAAACTTGAAGGGAGGATTTACTTGAATCAGCAGTAATCACTAAAGAAAAAATGGACAAAATGATGTGGAAGACAAAATGTTTTATAATTCTGCTCCTGGATGTACTATGCCTAATAAATGAAAAGCATGCCTCCTGGCTTTCCTTTAGGCCCTTTTCTTTTTTTTAACAGATTGATTGATTGATTGATCGATTATTTATTTATTTATTTATTTATTTATTTATTTATTTATTTATGAGAGAGAGAGAGAGCATGCTCAAGGGGCAGAGGGAGAAGAAGAAGCCGACTTCCTGCTGAGCAGAGAGCCCAATGCAGGGCCTTGATACCAGGACCCTGAGGCCATAACCTGAGCAGAAGGCAGAGGCTTAATCGACCGAGCCCTTCAGGCACCTGGGCCCTTTTCCAAGTCATATTTTTGTTGAGAATTTAAGCAAGTGGAGTCATAAGTTGTAGTTCTGAATCCTCATATTTGATAATAATACACTTAATATACTGCCAGTGCTTAATATTATCTTCTTGGTGTTTTTAACTTAACCTATGTTTTCATAAATGGAAAACTTACATTAAAGGAGAGAATTGTCTCAATGATAATTGTGGGCTGTTTTTGTTTTTCTATCTTTTATTTTTAGGTGCAGTTTTCTTGGTTATTTTTTGCAGGCGCTATCCCTGTATTTTTTTCATTTTTTATTGCAACTCTCTTATGCCATTATAATAATTGGGATCCTGTGATGGTAGGAATCAGAAGAATATTTGCCTTTATATGCAGGAAACATCGAATTCAGAGGTAGGCTTGGTTCTAATATAAGTTTTAAAAAGTATATTCCTTGCAAAATAAACTGGAAATCATATGCTGGCCTTATTTTTAGACACTTTGTGAGGAATTATTGAAATATTATAATTTATATATGTACTATAAAATTATGTATCTATGTACTATAAAATTAAACTAAGTTCAGACCCTTTGGGTGGTAAGACAGTTTCTTCACAACTACTTTAAAAAAATGTTTTGATGCACAGGTTAAACCAAAGTGCTTACTGTTTTGTGATAATGAATTTAAATGTAGAAAACTTTCACTGGTATGAATAAAATTTATAATAAAATAATGATAACACTGCCTCAGATTCTTTCAGTTTCTTTCTTAAGAGGGAAAGATTTTTATGTTTACATCCTACTGAAAAAGAACTTGGGGCAAGTTTTTGGGAAGTCTTAATCTTAGTTCTGACCTCACAGATTCAGCCAATGAAATAGATAATTTTTAAGGATTCCTTTCAGTTCTAAAGCTGTCTTTAACTATTGTCTTAAAAAAAATTTTTTTTAAGGGTTCCAGAAGACAGTGAACAGTGTGAGAGTCTCATTCCTATGCACGGTGTTTCTCAGGAGGATGGAGCTAGTTAGCTGTTGTCTGTAGTCCAGGTTTGTACGTCAGCTAGCGTTATTATTGAATAAGGCTCTTTATTCCTGTAATGTTCAAATACAGAATTGATTTTCCATAATTAGCTTTTTCAGAGGCAGTATAGTCTAGAGGTATGGAACAAGCTCTGGAGTCAAACTGCCTGAGTTCCAATTCTAGCTTCTCCATGTACTAGCTGTGTGACTTTATGCAGCGTTCTTAACCTGTGTGTGCATCAGTTTTCCTATCTGTGAAATGGGGTTACAGTAGTCTCTCTCTCTTAAGATTATTGGAAGTATTAAATACTTGGTCAATTTATATTGTGCAATTGAAGTGATCCCAAGTTTAACTCGTCATGCTGAGAATCATTTTATGTAATGATATACTTTAGAAAATTTTTTTCCTCCAGCATAGAAGTAAAAAATAAATGTATATTTTAAGATTTTTATTTATTTATTCATGAGAGACACAGAGAGAGGCAAAGGGAGAAGCAGACTGCCTGAGGGGAGCCTGTGACTATGCTTTTCAACTTAATGTTTCAGGAACATACCCCATTCTTGAAAAATTTTAAGAAATACTTTATATTTCTGACATGTCAAATGAGTATATGATATTTTATCTTTCACTAAATGAATGTTTGAAATACATCCGACATATATTTGGTATGTATTAAAGTGGTTATGTATTAGAATGAGAGGTTACAGTAAATTACTGAAATTTGAGAGATTCAGGTCCCTTTCTTCTGAGATAACTTTAGGTGGTTTATATTGAAATATTTTCTGATTGCAACTGGGCTTCCCTTCCTCACCTAGAACAACTCCTCTCAACTCCTCACACTCAAATTAGTCTTTGAGGCTTAAATGTCATTGTCTTCATGGCAAACTCACCTCTAACCTAGGGCTAATTGTCTTCGTTTCATGTGTTTCTTTGGTAATTTTTTATTCTAGCTTTCATTGTTGTGATGATTTTACATGCACATAGTTGAGAGAGAATTCTACAAGATTTCTTGTTGTACAAAGCAGCTGCCACATGCCCTGCACTGCCTGCCCTGCTTTCGTTCTTGTCCTACTCTAAGGAATCACTTTAAATTCGTAGTCAGTTGTTACTGATCTGTGTCCCCCACCCCCATGCCACACATAGTCTCTGTAAGTACCCTGCTTCTACTTCTGTATCTTGATTTCTGAGTTTGAGGCATCATCAGTCAGTTTTTCCACTCTCATAGATGAGGATAGATTACTTTCAAGTTTCCCTCTTCTCTGTCCCCACCTCACTTGCCTGCCTTCCCACCTCCTCCTAATTCCAGTGTAGTTATTGCATAATTCTGGATAGATCTATAAATAGTGCTAACAGTGTTATGACTATATAAATGTTACTTTTATCTAAATCCTGTTGGATGGTGCCTGGCATTTCCCCAGTCCAGAGATCCTCTATTTACCCTTCTTAGAGAATACACTTCACGTCTTCTTCTGGGATGGAGAAGAGGCACTTGACCAGCTGGGAAAAGTAAAGCATCTGAACGTCTAACTGCTTTTTCTATAACCCATTCTAATTTTCCTGTTTTTAGTTGTTTCTTCACCCGTCCTTTGAGAGATATCTGGTTAGCTGTTGTTTTCTTGTGTGTCGTTTTTCTTTTTGAGTGATTTATTCCTTTAGAAAAATCCCTTTATTGTCCATTTACTGTGTTTAGGGGACAGAGTAGAACTAAATATGTTTACTTGCCATCTTCAAATTAAAAATACATATAGTTATTCTTTAAAGCTTTTTAGTACTGTGATTTATGCATGCTGTCCCCAGCATGCCATGCATTATTCTCATATTCACACTCATACCATCCCCACATAGGCAAGGACTCTATGCTTTTGGAAGTGAGAGCTGGATAAAGGGGAAAAGTGAAGATGGACTGCAATAGCATGTAAAGGGTGTGGCAAGAGTCTTTGTCTCCATGGGGTAATGGTGGGGTATGCCATGAATGAAACTGTTACTGTGCGGTCTTTAAGCAGTGTTGTCTTTCAGCCTTTCACATTAGTATGAAACTCACTTCCATGGGTTCTTAGTACTTCTAGTTCCAGTATCCAGTTGTTAAGTATATAAACTGTATTTGATACATATTTCAATGTCGAGATTATTTGCTTTTGCAATACAAACTATAGATAATTGAAGCTATGATAGTTGTAAACTAATGCTGATTTTGTTTTTATTTTTAGCTTGATAATGGAACATTATGCAGCGAAGAGACAATCTCTGGCGTTTTTGTAGAAAATGTTTCAGTGCCTAGTCTGAAAAATAACGGTTTCAGTTCTTTGGAACTCTAAAATATATTTTCTTCATGTCTGTTTTCTTCATTTCATAATGAAGTACTTTGCTACGTAGCCGTGTACATATCACTACAGATATAGGAAGTTCCAATCCACAGTCCCTGTAATGACCAAACTGCCTTACACATCTCAAGGAATTCAGCTGATGAAATAATTTGAACTAATCAAGGAATAAAATTCTAATGTTCTGCAGACTATTTTCACATATTATTTGTTAAATGCTGGACTATATTATGAAAATGTTTTCAAGAAATCATTTAAATGTATAGATCAGTGTTTCTTAACAGATAAAATGATAAAATAAGCTACCTATAATAGGTACAGATTATATTTTTGAGTTTTGTAGAGTATTGCAAATTAATAATACAGAACAAGTGTTTAATTTTATGTAGGTGTGTCCATGTAAATTTAGTGGGACTTTAAAAAGAATATTTGAAAAGCATCTGTTTCACTTACACTACATAAATTGTATTATCCTTTCATAGCATTAGGTGCCTTGTATTTTAAATCTGTGACACACTATGACAAATTTTTAAAGGGGAAGTATTATGTAAAATGAAGAATTATGTATTTCTAAAGACTGTATTGCTGTAAATTTAATTGATAAAGCTCTGCTTAATTTAGAGTTTGAAGAACTATTCTCTCTTCAATTAAGACATTTTCATAATGGAATGATTTAAATTGAAGTGATAAAGAGTATTATTAAAATAAAATGTTTATATATATATATCTATGTATTTGTGTATGACACATCTATTAATTGGTTTCCGATTTTTTTCCATACATAAATGTGCCAAATTACTCTAGAACTGGATGCCTCTAGTTTTCCTAAATAAATGTTTAATGGCTAAAATACCAAAGAAAGCAAAAAAATTCTACTTTAAGATTTTTATTTAATTTTTTTCTCTACCTAGCTTAAATTAAATATAAAATACTTTTTTTTTTTAAGATTTTATTTATTTATTCATGAGAGAGACAGAGAGAGAGAGGCAGAGACACAGGCAGAGGAAAAAGCAGGCTCCATGCAGGGAACCCAACGTGAGCCTCGATCCCGGGTCTCCAGGATCACGTCCTGGACCGAAGGCAGGCGCTATAAACCACTGAGCAACCCAGGCTGCCCAATATAAAATACTCTTAATAACAACTCTTAAACTTTTATATGTACTTATTACACAATTCCTCTATTTACTGCAGGCATCAATGGATGAATATATCTCAGGATGCATATAGAGTTTTGATGAATTACCCATTTCCTTTTCAAGTTACGTGAGCACAGTTCATTTCTCTTCAAATTTTTCTGACAGATTTGACTTTTTAAATTCTCTTTGCAGTATTTAGCTTCAGTCTGTCTTACTCACATTCTTAAAGTTGCTTTGGTGTGACCATGAGTCTAAAATGAAGTTTAGCCATCTTTTGCCTGTCCTGAGAACTTCTATGTTAATTTAAAAGTCTGTTTTTTGATGATAATAAGTTTAAAAAACAAACAGCCATTCTTCTATTTGGTGCCACCAGTAATTCTTGTTAAGCTAAAAGTAATAATGATTTTGTTACCTTGACTCCTGGGAAAGGCATGTAAAGAATGTGGACTTCTAAGGAATTTTTTCTTAAAAAGAACTTAAGTAACATTTCAATTGCTCAGAGACAAATTTCAGTTGAGGTTTATTATCTGGATACCTTTCTGTTTTTGCTGTTGACAGCTCATCAAAACCTTCTGCAAGTTACATGGTAAAGTAGCTGTAACAGTGAAAGTAGAATTCAACCTTTAAATTATTGTATAAAAATGGTAGGAGACAAGGTTGAACTCAGGGTTTTTTGGTTGTTCATATACTCTGTGTTCATACAGATCGTGTGTTGTCACTCAGGACTCAGCCATAGTTACCGCTTAGATCGTGCAGAGGACTTCTTCCACTAGGCTGCTGGTTTCTGTCTAAGAACAACCACTGTGGAAGAAAGGATCATTGAATTAACTGGAATTATGAATTATTGCTGCTTTGCTCACCTCCCTGTTAATTTCAGGTTTTATTTGAATGATTTTTGTTTGTTTGAATGTTGCAGCTATGAAGTAAGTGTAAGCAATTGACTTCTTTTCTGCACCTTTGTAGTTAAGGGTTCATCTTCTCAAGAAATAAAGTTGTGGATTACTCCCATTCTGTGATTTCCCAGAAATGTAGGTATCAAGGCTCTCAGATCACAGCAACCACAATGCCAGCCTTTGGAAATGTTGGGAGGGTTACATTCCCCTAACTACTCATGTCCTTCCTCTGTTAGAACAGTGTTGGCCCACAGTCCTATATTTCTGAATCTTAAGACCAAATAGTGATTTCTGATAGCTGCTTTCTCTCTTCTACTTTTCTTCCCAAACGTTAATTTAAATCCCACTATTGAATAATACTTCAAATTATGACCTTAATTGAAGGAAGATGGTTGATTTGTTAGACTTTATGTTTGATGAATCAGACTCTACTAAAACAAAACTAAAAATTAAGCAGCACTACAAGTGCTTAGATGAATGCTTTTTGGAACTCAGAAAAACTATAGGTGTATGCAGTGCATCTATACTTACTCGTTTAAGTAAATTTTGAGTTTTTAAGGAATTGATATATTGGTTTCTATCAGCCTAGCGTAATTAATTCCTTACATTAAACTGATTCTCCCCTGGTAGCTGGTGAGTAAAGTTTATTGTTTCTATAGAAGTGATCTCACAAGGTTAAATGTGAATGTTCCCAAAGGTATACAGCCTTGTTTCAGGAAGAATGCTAATAACCCCATTACAATCAATCATGCAGAGCCAATTTGATGTTGCAAGGTATGACTTCTCTGGAAGCCAAGGGTTTTCATAAGTCAGTATAGTAAGGTATGTAGCACTAATCCTCAGTGTGCTGGTTGAAGAGACAAAATATCTTTAAAGAAGGATAAAGTAGGAATTAATTAGAAAATGTTTTTTTCAGAAGCATACTAGCAAATAAACGTCATTTTTATTTTAAGCAAGTTTAGTTATAATCCTGCTTCATTTCTCCCTCCATTCCTTTTGAAATATTCTTTATTACTAAATAATATTTTAGGAAGAATTCAGAGACATACATAGATAGTATTTATGATATCTGCAGATGTAATTTACATACCTAACGTGTGATTTTTTTTTTATGGTGACATGGCTAATATAAGACTTTCAGGGGATCCCTGGGTGGCGCAGCGGTTTGGCGCCTGCCTTTGGCCCAGGGCGCGATTCTGGAGACCCTGGATCGAATCCCACGTCGGGCTCCCGGTGCATGGAGCCTGCTTCTCCCTCTGCCTGTGTCTCTGCCTCTTTTTCTCTCTCTCTCTCTCTGCGACTATTATAAAATAAATAAAAATTTAAAAAAAATAAGACTTTCAGTTTACAGAATTAGAAATTAGGGTTCTGTTTTATTAGTATGTCTGTAGTGTACCAAAGATTTCATTTAGATAAATTGAGGTATATTTTTTTACATAGACTTACAATTTTTAGACTGCTCCCCCATTTCCTTTTTTAAATAGTATCAGCCTCATCTGCCTCTACAGAAGTTTTGTTTTGTTGTTCATATATGGTATGTACACAGGAAATGTCCCTTTAAATCTTAAGAACTTTAAAGAAACTGGGGGCAGAAGAGCAGTTCATTATAAATTAGAAGCAAATAATGACTGTTGTGAAATTTACTGTTAACACGAAGCTTTTCTGTTTTGCCATCAGGCATAAAGATTGAAATGTTTAACTCTTAGTAGATGATCTTATTTTCATTCTGATTTTTGGTTATATAGAAAAATTGTGATTTATTTTAATATCATTATATTTAATTTTTTAAAAAGATTTATTTATTCATTTGAGAGAGAGTGCAAGTAGGGAAGTGGGGGGAGAGGAGGAAAGGGCAGAGGAGGATGGAGGATCTCAAGCAGGCTCCATGTTGAGCATGGAGCCCAAGGCAGGGCTTGATCTCGGGACGCTGAAAGCACAACCCTAGCTGAAACCAAGTCAGTCTCTTAACTGACTGCACCACCCAGGCATCCCATGTCATTGCATTTAAAACAAAGCTTTCCCATAAAATTTCTCATGTGCAATATACATTAACTATTGGAGTGTCAAACAATGAAATCATTGACATATTCTTAAGGAAAAATTACTTATGGAAAGTAATTAGTATTCTCTGGTTAGGCATATTTGCTGAAATGCTAAAAATACCTAATGAAAACATTTTGAGTTTTTGGTAAGATGGCTATGATTTTTTTTTTTTTTTGATTTGGGAGTTTTCAATGGAGAAGTATGCAGATGAAGACATTTCCTGCATGATATTTCAAAGTTGGAAAAGAAAAATTTCCAAATTGGAACTTTGGTAAGACCTTTGACAAGGTACTCCATGAAATTTTTAGTTTTAAATTTTATAATGGTTTCATTTTTCAGAGTTACTTTTATTAACATTAACTTAGATCCTTATATACTAAGCCGTCAGTATTTCTCTGCTTGGTTTTTCTATATATAGTTTTAATTATAGCAAGTAATAATTAAGTCAGGCAGGTGAGAGTATTTATTAGTTTCAGTGGGTCCTTAAAAGGCAGATTTTCTGTTTCAAGAATCTTATTTTTGATACAAAGTGAAAACAGTTCTTGAGAATCTTACTGCCAGTATTTGCTTATTTGGAACAGCTTTCACCTTTTTTTCCTTAGGAAATTATTCAGTGTCAGCTAAACCATGTAATATTAAAACAAATTTTGTTTAAGGCTATCCTTGTCTTAATTATTCTGGTATAAATGATAATAGTATTTTGTAATCGCTTGGTAGAAGATTATTCTTTATATTCTTCAAATTAAATTTAGCCACTGCTAAAGAGCAGTGACTCTCACTGTGCATGTGTCAGATCACCTCTAGGGCTTGCTGCCCTCCCCAAAGCATAGGTCTGGAGGGAGGCCTGGACTTGCATTTCAAATAAGTTTCCTAAGAATACATCTGGGACTGGTCCCAAGGCCACCCTTTGTGAATACTTATCCTGAGAAAAGAGCACTAACTTTGAATTTGGATTCTCCCTTTTACCCATTATCAAAATCGGGGAGGAATTACATAATCTGAAATAAGATAGTGAAGTCAGAAGTGCCCAGTCATGTGTACCTGGGTGCTTTATAAATGCTGACTTCCTTGATTAGTACCCCAACACTCTTCTCAAGTGGAAAGTGAGGAGTTACATCAGTGCCTTCTAAATTCTTCCCAGCTCTCAAGTCCTGTGATTCTAGAAGTTCTCTAGTTCAAAAGAGAATGCCAAATACCTATATATATGTGGTACTTGATAGAGTAGTAATATCAGTAATACTCTGTAGACCATAGTTTGGTTTTGCTTTTGTAAGGGCTTAGCAGCTGGACTCCAAAAAGCTTTCAGTTAGATTTATAAAGCAGCATTGCAGAAGTTAAATTCTAGCACAGTCTGCATCCATGACCATTTTACAGAGCCTGAGTATATCAGATAAATGTGCTAACTTTTCTAAGTGACTGGCCTTAGTAGAGTCTCACTACATTGCCTCCTATAATGTATGTTCAAAATATGTAGTTTTCATTACCTGCTTGATTTTTAGACAGCATTAAATAGACTGCGAAACAAATCCAAGCTGAAATTGTAAGCATATGATTTTTATAGCACATAATTATTGAGTGTTTTATTTAAAAGTCACTAGTGTATTCACTATTGTGAATTTATAATCTTAAAAGCTGAGATGCTTAATATTGAGCTAAAGTACTATTAGGTTTTCTCATCTTTTATTTCCATCTTGTTAAGGAAAATAATCACAACTAGGATCCTTCTTCCTCCACTATCTTAATCTGCTATACCATAAATGTGGAGAAGAGCTTGTGTAACTAATTGGTTGGGGTTTGGAGACATAGGTAGAACTTGAATAAAGCATTTGCATCCATCCAGCGTGGTCTCCCTAGATTATGGACTGCTGAGTGTCTGCAAAATGAGCCCAAGGGGCATGGGTTGGGAGGGCTTTCCCCACATAGTGGGTACTGGAACTGCATTTGAAACCCCTATTTTTGAAAACCCAAGCTAAAGAGGCTAGAAAGAATGCAGACAGGACATTGAAAATGCTAATTGCTTTTATTAGTATAACATGAAGTATGTGATAATGGCTTTCAAAAAACCATCAAGATATAGGGTAGGGTAAAGTTCAACTAGATACTCTAAAGTGGGTCTTAATATTCAGATATTTATGTGGGGGCAGGTATGTATATTTAATTTTCATTTCTTCATAGTCATTCTGGTAAATTCTTGTGCACGTTTGGTTGACATCTGTGATATTTCCTATACTAAAATTTTATAGTATCTTCTTAATCCCTTTAGGCTAGTAAATTAAAGCTGAAGTTATTGAGTGTCAGCATACTGTGATTTGTATTTTTATGTAAGGCGAGAGTGCATCATTCTGATCAAGTTGCAACATTTAATTTTATATGATAGGTCTGTATTGAGCAATCAGGAGCTATGTGGAAATATTCCCAGGGAAGTAGTAGTTGGAATAGGAGTGATTTTCTATAAAAGTCAGATTCACTTACCAGACCCAGAAGGCCAGATAGAATGAAAGAGTACTTTAGAAAGATGAAATGTTTTTGATAAATTAAGAAAACACTTTCTTAGTTATATTTTTCTTGGTGTGGATAATTTAATGCAGATTTTTACCTGAAATTTGTTATTTTAAACTTAGTAATTCTATTCCTCCATCTCTTTAATTAAATGAACATTTTAAGATCATGGAATATTTGAAATTAAATAATTATAGAATAATTATAAAATTAATTCTAATTACTGCTTATATAACTAATTCTGATACAATATGGGGCCCAAATTATCCTGGTTTTGAAGACCATTTGAAACATTGCTTATTTTTATACTTATATTATTTGGGAGAGATGATAGATGATGAATTAGCCTAATGTAAAATAGGTGTGATTTCTTTTAATGCATTTTTTTGTGTTAAAATTATTTGCATACTCACAGTGTATGCCCTCTATTTCAGTAAAAATACATAAAATGTTTGAATCTTTCCTTGTGTAGACAGGTATTTGATTTCTAAAGCTTCCTTTTATTAAAACATTTCTACTCATTCTGTCATAACCTAAATCTCTAAATGTATCTCAGGTGTTTGATAAAATAGATCTTGCTGTGGAACAATATGGTTCAGCTTGGAGAGACCACACATTAAGTAGAGTGAGTTGCATCTTATGCACAGTCAGGTCTAAAGCCAACATAAAAGGTGAAATTTTAGAATAATCGGATTACTCTGGGGAAGGTTCCAGGCAGGAGACCTACATTCTGTCTCACCATAAAGGCCTTCCAATGAGTTCTTCCTCCACATTTAGAACAACTCACTATTTTATTGAGTATAATAGCAGTCAGGGTTCCACCAATAAAATAAAAACTATCCTTGAGTATTTTAAACAATTTAGGACAGAATTGATAGTTTTGGTATTAAAACAGTTGAGAGGACAAAGGAACTCGTAAATTAGCAAGAGCAGGATGCCACTGTGATCCCTAGGCTGATGGGGCGAAGGGAGGAAGTGGGGCAAAGCCCAAGGCCAGGGTCACCCAGAGGAAGCCAAATCACAGCCAAGAGGAGGAAGCTTAGAGGTGATGCAGCTGGAGGCAAAGAAGGCAAATACCCTGGTTTTTCGTCTCTTTCTGCCGTTCATTCCCATTGTCAGGACTTGAAGCCAGCAAACAAAGGAGCTGGAAAACAGCTTTGAGGTGTCACCTCCTCAGAGTTGGAGAGGAGCGCATTGGTACAAGCACTGAGTGGCTAGCTTGCATTTGGTGGCCAAATTTTATGGAAAACATATGTTTAAATAATGGAGTAACAGCAGGTGAAGATGGTGTAGCACAGTACAGGAAATACCCAGGAAGCCCTTTTTGGTTTTGTCCATCTCAAAGTGCACTCCACAAAGAGAAATGGAGGGAAGATGCCTGCCCTAGACTTCTATTTCTCATTCCCATTCCTCTTCCTCCACTTCTCACCTCCCATTTTCCTTTTCTTCTTCCCCTCAGACTGGGCTAACGGCAAAGATGAGCAACAGGGTTGCTTTTTAAAAACCAAATATGAAAATAGGACATGAAAAATATTTTTTAGGATTTGAGAGGAAGAGCTAAAGCACTCAGGATAGCATCTTCATGAAAGTGTTGGGAAAGAATAAGAGCAGTAATTTAATAGAAAACTCATGAAAGAGAGATAAGGACATCGTGTTCTAAACCTTGCTCTTAGTATATAAAACTTCTGTCTTCATCAGCCTAATAATTTTGAAATGTCACTTAATCATTTGTTGACCCTAACCTTTAGATATAAAAATTTAAAACAATGAGATCACTGTTTTGCAACTGGTAGGGTCTCTAGAGAATATTTAGGGGCAGAATTTGGATGACCATGTGTCTCAGTTTGCTAAGGACAGTTCCAGTTTACAACTGCTGTCCTGGTATAGTCACTGACGGTGTCTCCTATCACTTAGGATTCACAGTTTAGATAATTATGCAACCACCCTAATACACGTATGTTTCTTGACAACTAGGCTGCTGACAAATTTCACATTTTGTGACTCCAAATTTATACTAGACCTGTGTGCTTGTATAAATAGGAATCAGTATTGGTCAACAATTAATCTTGGGTCTTTTGATCAGGATGTTGAGTCCTACCTTGAATGCATTTTCCTCCTGGAATGGGTTGCTAGGGTACTTCATGGATGTAAATGAAGAACCAGATTATCCAGTTTACTGAACTGACTTGAGTTTTCTTTCCTAAGGAAGGCCACACACCAGTTGTTATTTTCAGGAAATAAAAGTTAACAAATTATTTTTTTGTTTTTCAGGTATAATTGACAAAATAAGTGTTAATATATTTAAAATGTAGAACACAAGGGCAGCTCGGGTGGCTTAGCGGTTTGGCGCCGCCTTCAGCCCAGGGCATGATCCTGGAGCCCTGGGATCGAGTCCCACGTCAGGCTCCCTGCATGGAGCCTGCTTCTCCCCTCTGCCTGTCTCTCTGCCTCTCTCTGCGTGTGTCTCTCATGAGTAGATAAATAGGATCTTTAAAAATAAATAGTAAAATGTAGAACATGATAACTTGAAATATGTGTACATGATAAAAGGGTTTCCACCATCAGGTGAATTAACACACCCAACACCTCACATAGTTCTTTTTGTGTGTGTGAGAGAATGCTTAAGCTCTATCCTCTCAGAAAATTTTAGTTACACATAAACTTATTAACTGTAGTCGCTATGCTATATGTTATTAGATCATTAGAGCTTATTCATCTTATAACAAAGTTTGTATCCTTTTAACAACCTCTCCCCATTTTCCTGGTCCCTCAGCCCTTGGCAATTACCATTCTACTCTGTTTCTATGAGCTTGACCCTTTTTTTTTTTTTTTAGATTCCACATATAAATGATACCATACAGTATTTGTCTTCTGTCTTATTTCATTTAGCCTAATGCCCTACAAATGGCAGGATTTCCTTTTGTAAAAAGTCTGAATAATATTCCATTGTATACATATACCACATCTTCTTTGTCCATTCACATATCAACAGACATTTATGATGTTCCCACACCTTGTCTATTGTAAATAAAGCTGCAGTGGACATGGATAAGAGTACAAATACCTCTTTGAGACAGTGATTTCTTTCCTTAGGACATACACCTGGAAGTGAGATTGCTGGATCACATGGTAGTTTTATTTTTAATTTCTTGAGGAACCTCCTTACTGTTTTCCATGGTGACTGTCCGAGTTTACATTCCAACCAACAGTGTACAAGGATTCTCTTTTCAATACATACCAGCTTTTGTTATCTTTTGTCTTTTTGGGAATAGCTATTCTAACCGGTATGATTGCTCTCCTGATTGTAAGCAGCTGTGCCACGGGTGGGGTTTATAGCAGGAGTGTGTCTCAGCCTTTGCTCATTACAATGTGGGGATTTTCTGTGTCACCAAGTGTGTGTGGGCCACCAAATTAGTTTCTGGACCTCATTTGGAGGGAATTGATTCTTTGTGTAGCTTATATTTGGTGCATGATGGGAGGAGGGAATATCGAGAGTCTCCTATCTAGCCACCTTGGTGGTGTCCTCTATATGGCATCCTTAAGGGGAAATATCTCTTCCTTTGGGTCGTGCAGTCTTTCCCTTTGTTTGAGCACCTCTGTGTGAATCTTGTTGGACACCAAAAATATTTAGTGTCAAATTAACATTAAGGAGAAACAACTAGAATCAAATCTAACCTCATAGACCCAAATGACCCCAAGAGCTAAGAGAATCCAAATGGTACAACACATAACTGCTTCCATAAAGGTTAAGGAAAAAGTCCTAACAGATACCTCAACACTGTACCTTCAAACAGAAAATAGCAGGTAGCCATGATTTTGTCAAATGACTCAACTACAGCACCATCTCAGAAATGTCTTGCATTAGTCTAAAATGACCTGAGATCTAATCAAAATGACAAGTCCTAAAACAAACAAACAAAAAATATGACTTTGGTAGATGCATTTGAAAAATCACTTTAATGTGAGAGCCCTATTCACTTCTTGGTCCAGAAAACATTCCTGGTGTGTACACCCAAATAATGCAAGTAGGTGGGCCTGTGTAGGGAATGATAAATTATGTGAGCATAGGCAAAGAGTCTGACAAGGAAGGTACTCAGTGAACAGTGTGGAGAATGTGATAGGGTGCTTTAATGAACATCGATTATGAATGTTCTATAAAGGTGAGGGAGAGAAAATGAAGGCTGGTCTTGACCAACAGCATCCACCTATGCTGCACTAAACCTAGTCTGAAGATATCCCAGAAGTTCAACTGAAAGTACACTGAAGCACTTCAGCAACCAAAGTAAGGTCTTAACTATGCGACCTTTTCTTTTGGACACGCTTGATTCAGAACTGTTAACCCAATTTTTGTGGATAGTGTTGAGAAGCCACTCCATCTTGGATGTCCTTGTGTGATTCTGAATTTTCAATTCTGATCATTTTTTTTCTTGACATTTATTTTAAATGGATTATTTGAGCATACCTGCATGAAACTATTCCAAATCCTGCTGAATATTAGTGTCTCACAAGATTAACTTAGGAATGGTTTCCCCTCAAACATTTGTAAAGGCCGATTCCATGCCTTCCTAAAAAATTAGGAAACATGTTGCTATGTTTCTGCTTCACTGCAGGACCATGCGAACTATTCAATATCCTATAGGAACTATGACCCCCTAGAGAGGATGAGGTCCAACTTGCAGTTTTTTTTTTTCCAATTTATCCAATCACTGATTCCCCCCTTCCCACATAAGCTCTTGCTTTTTAGTTAAATCCCTATCCCTATATGTGGAGACCCTTACATTCCACAGAATATGGTTTGGAAAATGCTAATATTGAAGACAGAAAATGGCTGACAAAAAGTCAGGAATCCTTAGGTATTTTTGCTGGCTTTGAGTTTTTGCTGCAAGAAATGTTTCCCCTCCTGAGATAATGAAGAAGCTGAATGGATGACATGTTTTCCCAACACAGACAGCCCATTTGAGGATTTGAGGTGCTCTGGCGAGCAACTTTGTGTTCCTAATAAATACAAAGTATTTTTACCTTCAGCTTGTATTAAAACATCACACAGCATGAGATTGATAAGCAGTTAAAAAATAATGTCTCCTATTTTTTTAAAATTAGATTCGGAAAAACCCAAAGAAGCTTTGCAATTATTGCTAAAATGTTTCAGAGGGTGTTAGGTTAGCTGTAGCTGGATGGGAGTGGAGACGGAGTCAGGTGCTTGTCATCAAGAATAAGGACCCCATTTGCTATGGGGATTTGCAGCGGCAGCACTTTGTCACTGAGGTTTGGTAAGTGTATTTGTTTTGAAATTGGAATTCCATTTTGTTGAATTTTAATCAGAGGCAGGCAAGTGCATTTTTCTTAGTATAAGAATACACATTAGCTAATTTGGCCCAAAATTGTAAAAATCGCCCTTAGTACATGGAACACAACAGAAAAAATAATAACTTTGTGATACATTGTTTTCCTTTGGGAAAAGAATTTTGCTTCAAGACTTGTTGTGCTTAGCAAGGGATAGAAAAGGATGATCAAGACCTGGTTAATTTCCAGATGACTACAAGATATACACACAGGTTTACTGAACTTTGAGTTTATTTCATTCAGTAGGAACCTTTGCTATTAGAAATAATTCCACTTGCATCTTAATTTTGCTTCCTCAAGGGACATGTTAAGTGTTTTTTTAAAGTCTACCTTTAAAAACATCATAAAAATATTAAACAACCATTCTCTAATTGAGAGTGCTAATTTAATTCAACAGCTACTTGTGTGGTTAGCTAACTGTAAAGCTTCAGTGAATACACTAATCAATAAAATAGTCTTTCAAGGAGTTTATGATCTTTAAGGGGGAGATAAGAAAAGTAGAAAGAAAAAATGAAAATCAGCAGGTTACAATGGTTGCCATTATGGAGATCTGACAAGAAATATGACTTCTAGACCATCAAAGAATGAGGAAAGGCTTCACACTAGAAGTGGGCATTTGAGATCTTCTTTGAAGGTTAAGGGATATGGCAAGTTTCTGGACCAGAGCAAAACAACCAGAGTGGTTTTTATAGTGTGTGTGTGTACGTACATAAGAATTCTAGCTCTCTAGGGTATTTGTCATAAACGTAAGTTCCAGGATTCCAGAAAGTGATTCAGCAGGGCCCAGGAATCCACATTTTAGGCAAGCAGCCAGGTGAATAATGTGTAGATGTTCCACAGACCTCAGTTTAAAGAAATTCTGCAATAAAAAATGAATGGGGAGCGAGCAAGGGCGGTCAGGGAGGGAGGGAGTGGCGGGTTGTTTGTGGGTGCCAGTCCAGGTGCAATGTGGGCAACACAGATAAGTGGCCAATGAAAAAGCCAACAGGCAGACCAGAAGAGGAGAACAAGCAGAACCAGAATTGCAGAAGAAAGAGGGAAGGAAGACAGGCCCAGGCAGCCAGGAAACCGCAGTGAAAGCAGCCAATCTCTAGGAGGCGAAGTATGGAGGAGGGTCTTTGATCTTCACTGAGAAGTAGGAGGCAAGCTTATCTGGTAGAAGAAAGAGTTGAAAACTCGAGCAAAGAAGAGAAATAATCAGGTAACTCTATATTTAATGTTTTGAAGACCTGCCTAACTGGCAGGAAGTGCAATACATTTAAAGTGGCTTTTTGGGGAGCGGGGGAAAGAGTCGACAAAACCTATCGCAGAAATTCGTTTTGCATTGGGTCAGCAGGGGGCGCTATGGTAGCACACAAGCTGATAATTGACGATGCCAGCGCTGCTTGAAAAGGCTTATTAACCTGACCCACAGTGCAGTATTGGGGGAGCTTCATTTATTACATTTATAGCTGTGAACCTTCATAGAAGGAACTCTGAAGGTTTCTCTTTAATTATTAAGGCATCTCGTGCTTTTTTTTTTTTGGAACTGCCAATTCCTATAGTCAAAATGAAATTAATTCCAAAGTTTAAGGGAATTATTACCCATTATTAGCCATTTTTTGACTTAACTTGAGGGGCACAGAGCCTAAGAGATTAGGAGAGCAGAAAAGACTGAGGAACAAATGGAATGTAGCATGAGTCCCAGAAGGGGGACCGCTGGGTCACAGGATATGGGCAGCGCATGTTGTGTTAGATGCTGTCCCATTGTCTTCCAGAAAGACTGTACCAGTTTCCTTTTGCACCAATGATGCACAAGGGTCTTATTTCTTTTTTTTTTTTAATTTTTTTTTTAATTTTTATTTATTTATGATAGTCACAGAGAGAGAGAGAGAGAGAGAGAGGCAGAGACGCAGGCAGAGGGAGAAGCAGGCTCCATGCACCGGAAGCCCGACGTGGGATTCAATCCCGGGTCTCCAGGATCGCGCCCTGGGCCAAAGGCAGGCGCCAAACCGCTGCGCCACCCAGGGATCCCAAGGGTCTTATTTCTTAACACCTTGTAAGCTTTTTAATATCTGTCACTCTGACAGGAAATACGGAATTTGGGGATACCTTTACCTTGTATCTTTCTCTTATGAGAGGATGGGCCCTTTCTCACATTTAAATCTTATTTTTACATTTTTCACCCCTGTGAACTGTATTGTCATGTTCTTTTCCCAGTAGGTTACTGGTCTTTTATTTACTGATTTTTGTAGGAGCTCTTTTTATGAGGTCAATAAAAGGATTTCGTTAACAACAGAATAAATAAAATGTGTTTTCCACAGATGAGCAATGAATGGCCTCCCAAGCGTTCTGCTGCCCACCTCCTCCTTGACCCACTAATCACATGACTTGTTGGCACCTGTCTAAAATTGTTTTAAATCACCTTTGGGTAGTCTGCTCCGTGGAATAGTTTGCTCCAAGAATGCCAAATTTCTTTCATGTTATAGTTTACTTCAATCTGGAGAAAGGCCAAGAGTTAAATGGTGATGAATTGGGTGAATGTGGTCTAAAATCATCAAATGGCAGGTGGTGCTTGCAGATCCCCAGTGGTTCAAATGGAGCATTTTCAGAGAATGTACTGAACATGCTAGACTGTGATAAATGTCAAGAGTGGTCTGGCCCTCAAGCAAGGGTAATCATGAGCCTGACCATTGATATACCCATTGCTATTGGGCATTCATTCCTTAGTAGTTAGATTACCTTTGTTTTGTGAATTCATATACCACACAGTTCACCTATTTAGAGTATACACTTCAACAGCTTGTAGTGCATTCACAGAGTCGAGCAACAGTCACCTCAGCAGTTAGGGACTTTGTCATTATTCCCAGTCTTCATCCCCTCCCTTTGCTGTTACCTCCATGCCCCCAACCTACTCAGCCCTCAGCAACCACTAATCTACTTCCTGTCTCTATATTTGCCTATTCAAAACACTTCATATAAATGGGATCATTAGTGGCAGGTTGTGGCTGTTTCCCTTCACTTAACATGATGTTTTCAAGGTTCTTCCATGTTATAGCATGTATCTGTGCTTCTTTCCTTTCTATGACCAAGTAATATTTCATGGTATAGATATGACACCTTTTGTTTATCTATTTATCAGTTGATGGACATTTGGGTTGGTTCCATCAGTTGTCTGGTATAAACTATGGTGCTATGAATATTTGTGTATAAGTTTTGGTGTGGACATATATTTTCATTTCTGTTAAAAGAATTCTTAAAAAAAATAAAAATAATAATAAAAAAAAGAGAATTCTTGAGTCAAATGGTAACTCTATGTTTAATATTTTGAGAACTGCCCAAATGTTTCCTACAGTGCTACACCACTTCACAATTTGACCATGACCATGAGTGTACAAGTGTTCCAGTTGTTCAATATCCTTACCAACACTTGCTTTATTCTATTTTTATTTTTATTTTTCTATTATAGCTATCCTAACAGGTTGAAGTGGTTTCTCATTGTGGCTTTTTGTTTTTTTTGTTAGTGTCTATGCTTTAATATTTTTTTATTGCAATAACATAGTCATAACAAAAAAATTACCATTGTAACCATTCTAAGTAGATAGTTCAGTGTCATTAAGTACATTCACATTGTTGTGCATTGTTATGGCTTTGATTTGCATTTTCCTGATGACTAATGACATTAAGCATCTTTTCTTTTGCTTGTTGGCCATTTGCATATCTTTTATGGAGAAATGTCTTTACAATCTTTTATTCAAGTTTTAATTGGATTATTTGTCTTTTTGTTGCTGAATTGTAACAGTTCTGTAAATATGTTCTGGATATTACTTGCTTGTGTTTGGTATCATATCTAAAAATTCAGTGCCAAATTTGAGATCATGAGGATTTACCCAAATGTTCTAAAGGATTCATAGTTTCAACCCTACATTTAGGTCTTTCTTTCATTTCTAGTAAATTTTTTAAAAAGAAATTTGGGGTTTTTTTGGTTCCTCAGATTGACTGATTAATTAATTATGGATATATGTGTGTAGGTATGTAATCTCTATACCCAACATGAGGCATGACCCCCAAGATCAAGAGTTGCATGCTGTACCACCTGAGCCAGCCAGCTTCCCCTTGAGTTATTTTTTTATGTGTTATAAGGTCAAGGTACATTGTTTTTTAAAATTACATGTTATATGTTGGCGCACCTGGGTGGCTCAGTTGGTTAAGCATCAGACTCTTAATTTGGGCTCAGGTCATGGTTTCAGGGTTGTGAGATGGAGCCCTGCCTCAGGTTCTGCCCTTAGCACAGAGTCTGCTTGAGATTCTCTTGCTCTTCTCCTTTTTCTCCTTCCCCCCAACTTGTGTGAATGCTCTCTCTCTTAAATAAATAAATTAATTAGTTAAATAAAATTGCACATTATATGTTAAGGAAGTAAGTAACTCCTATGAGAGGTAATTTCGTGACCTCTATTACAAATGTATATCCCTCCCAATTCCATTTCTAGGATTGTACCCTACAGAAACACGTGAAGGCTGTTTCTGGCTATTCATTACACATTGTTTTCAATGCAAAGCATTTCAAATAACCCAAATGTCTACCAATATAGGCTGTTAAATAAATTGTGGGACAAATGAAATGCAATGAGGCCATGAAAAAGAATGAAACACTCTATGTATTCATTTGGAAGTCTCCCCCCAAATCACTGTTCAATGAAAAAAAAAAAAAAGATTAGAACCTAGTCTTCTTTTGTGTGTGTAAAAAAATGGGACAATAAGTATCTATGTGCAAGTCTTGAAATTTTGCTTGGATTCCTAAGAAATCAAGAATTATAGATGATTACAGGGAGGTTTGATCTTGGATATATAAGATGAGTGAGGTAGAGTTGCTCCTTCTACATTTGACTTACTGTTCTTAAAAGAGGGAAATGTATTTTTTTAAAGATTTTATTTATTTATTCATGAGAGAGGCAGAGACAGAGACATAGGCAGAAGGAGAAGCAGGCTCCCTCCGGGGAGCCAGATGCAGGACTCAATCCCAGGACCCCAGGATCACACCCTGAGCCAAGGGCAGATGCTCAACCATTGAATCACCCAGGTTCATCATTTATTTATTTATTTTTTTAAAGAGAGAGTGATTAGCACATGTGCATGTAGGGGAGGTGGAAATCAAGAGTCTTGACACTCAACCTACTAAGCCACCCAGATGTCCCAGAAGATGGAATGTATTAAGAAACGATTGCAGAAATAGGTATTAAAATTTTAAAAGGACCTTTTGAAGAGGAAAAGTAGAGGCTGGGGTAAGAAAGTCACATTCTCCTGGGTATTGCATGTATTTTTTCCCCCCAATTAAACATAAACATTTCCATGTAAGGAAATGTTTCTTGTGATTACTCACATACAAAACACAGTCACACTATTGCTGACTGAGGTTAGAGCTGTGGTCTGTGGACACGGAGCAGGGCAGAAAACTGGTCCCCAGGATGCTGAACTAATGGCCGTGACCTAATTTACAGGGTAATAAGCCAACATCACATGGGAAGGTTTACACATCAAGAAGTCTAAAGGAAAGCCTGTTCTAGAACCTCTCTCACTGAAAGAATACAAACCTGTACAAATACATAGTTTCATTCTTTTACCAGTGAGGATCTTGTCGCTGAATTATGGGCTGTAGGTGTCCTTGGAAATGTCTGTCCTTTAGCTTGGAGAAATCAGACACAGATGATGTCCACCCAGGTTGACTCTAATAGCAATTTTGTAGAGATTGCTCTTTTCTTTAAATGTTGCAAAAGTGTCTCTTGGCAGTTTTTTCGTAGCCCTTTGAAAAACAGTTGTGGTTATAGTTTGTTTTTGCTGAAAGAATGTTCTTCTCTTCCACATAAAATTCTCCAATGAAAATATATTTCCCCTTTCTGACTCCTGTGGTTAGCTGGTCAACAGGAGCAAAAGTGGTCTCAGATATGTGAACCTGAGACAGGAAATCTAAAAAAAACACAGTGGTCACCATGTGCCTTGAACCTTTTCAGTGCATGCTACACCAGCAGATCTGTGTTCACATGCAGTTCTGACGGATACTACAAGCAGGACTGGCATTCTGGGAACAAATGTCTTATGTTCAAAAAATGGAGGCTCACAGTGTGAGGAAGGAGGTGAGTCAAATACCTTCTGTTTTGATCTTCCTTTGAGTATGGACCAAAAATATCAACTCCCTAAGTAGGAAACCATGAAGAAGCACAGGCCTCAGAAAAGTGGGGAAGGAGGTGAGATGGGAGAAGAAATGATCAGTATAATAAAATCAAACTTGAGAAAGAAAGAGAACTGCAGCCGAAAGAAAAAAAAACTTATCTTAGAAATATAATAAAAATAAATAAATTACAAATATCAAATGCCACAGAGTCCCCCCCCCCCTTTTTTTTAAAAAAAAACTCTGGACAAAGACACATCTTCAAACAAAACAAAACTCCAGAATGAAACAGTCATCAGAAAAACTCTCAACGAAATAATGGATTCTTATCGCTTCTTGACCTTTTGGCTAAGATCAAGTGCAAAATAATGGATTCTTTAAAAGACCCAGGATCCATCTGTCCAATTGTAACTAGAAGTTGAAAGGAGAGCCATCTGGCTCAACCTGAAGATGCTGACCTTGGCATTGCAGAAGCACTGGACGCCCTCCACTCCCCCCATAGCGGCAGTGAGGACCAAGAAACTAATAGATGTTGAAGTCTTGCTTTGCTGCTGCTAGCAATCCCTTTTGTCCTCAAAAAATGCAGGAGCTGTGAAGGAATAGAGCTGCTGTGAGCCAGGCGACAGTGAGAAGCTCCATTTTGAAAACTGGGAGGGAGCTTTGGATGAAGCGAGGCATGCAACCTTCCTGTGTTGCTCCTGTCTTGTGGTGGGAGCAAGACATCACATGCACTGTTTCTACTTCAACTGGAAGTAGAATTGGATTTTCTACTTTATTTTTCTAAAAAGCCCAACCATTAAACTTTCACATAGAGATCATTTTACCAACAGTATGCCATCCTCTGGGTTTGAGAACTTGGAGGCAACTTAGAAACATTTCTTCACCCCTGTATCTCCAAAAGCCACTAAAGTGGAGCTAGTTCTCTCTTAGCAGAGTTAAGCTTTCCTTCTCAGTTTTGCAGAGGCTTAAAAGCGAGATTAAAAGGATTCTGGTTTAACCTTCTACTCCTTGCTGGCTCCCTCTTATCTATCTTTTTCTTTCTTCCTTCCTTTCTTTCTTTCTTTCTTTCTCATTCTCTTTCTTTCTTTCTTTCTTTCTTTCTTTCTTTCTTTCTTTCTTTCACTTTATTTATTTATTCATGAGAGACACACAGAGAGAGGCAGAGACATAGGCACAGGGAGAAGAGGCTCCCTGCAGGGAGCCCTATTGGGGATTCAGTCCCAGGATCCCAGGGTCATGAACTGAGCCAAAGGCAGATGCTCAGCCACTGAACCACTCAGGTGTCCCTCTCTCTTATCTTTAATAAGAAATTGTCAGCCTCTTTTTAAAAGAGGCTCACCTCTGCCAAAGAGAAGTTCAGTTCATTGTTAGGTAGCTCTCTGGTGTAATGAGCTCCCTTGCAGTTTACTAATATTTGCTTCCTTAATAACTTCATGTTGCCCCTCTGAACGAGACTGATTCCTCTTTCTCATGACAGACTTGTGATAGAGAACATGGTTCTCATCATCTGTCCACCCTGTAAGGTATTTACAGCCTGGGCATGTCGTGCCTCTCCCTATGATTGGGGTCCCATCTGCCACACTGGTTTTCAAGTTGCCAATCTCACCTGCAATCAGTCTTGTCCAAAAAACAGCATCATCTTTGTTAATCACTTGTCAAAAAATCCCACAGGGTCCCTGTTTAATTAAAACCAATTTCAAGCCAAGGTTTTGTTTTGTTTTGCTTTGGTGGTGGTGGTGGTGGGGGGGGTGGGTGTTGTCATTGTTTTGTTTTGTTTTTTACAACTAACCCTAATTGGTCTATGAAATCCTGTGCCTCTATTTCCCGGTAAAACCACTCTGCTCTGGTGAGGCCAGCATTTGCAATGGTTCCCCCCACTTATTTTGCCCATCTGTAACCTGAAGGTTTCCCGGTGGCTCTTCACCTGGCAAACTGTAAGTTGGCTTCTCCAAAATCATCAAGTTTGTGTAGGCTTAGAGATTTGCCTTCTCCATAAGGGCTACCCTAGACAACATTGGCTTACAAAGATGCAGCATGTATTTTGAGTTCTTTCTCATAAGTAAATGTAATGTCTTAGGTCAGGTCCTCTGAGAAACAAACTTTGAAATGGAGCTTTTCATACAGGAAGCTTATGGGGGACGATTATCAGATATAATACTTGGGAGGGGATTAGGGAAGCAAGACTGGACAGGGGAAACATTTGAACTGTGTGCAGGTTCAACAAAGGCTTCAGCCAAATCATGCAGTGACCTGGAACTGGATTGAGCCTTTAGCATGGTCCCCACTGATGCAGGACCCAGCCTTTGTATCCCTGTATGGACCAGTCATTGGATGTACCCTGCTTCATTCTGCAGACAATAATTCCTAGGGCCTCTCTTTCTTGAGTCCTCATCAGGCAACACTTCCTTCACCTAGGGAAAGGAGTACTTAAGCTCTGGACTGAATCTAGGTGGCAATCCATAGCATCTCTTCAATGTCCAACTAATAACAACCT
Source organism: Nyctereutes procyonoides (assembly GCF_905146905.1). Classification (NCBI taxonomy): domain Eukaryota; kingdom Metazoa; phylum Chordata; class Mammalia; order Carnivora; family Canidae; genus Nyctereutes; species Nyctereutes procyonoides. The sequence continues at coordinate 3,506,606 of NW_026575030.1, read as the reverse complement.
ACCTAGCTGGCACTTGCCTAGGTGATTCTGGTATAATCCCTGGTAAGAACCATTGTTCTAGTCCTTTGGGAGTCATTGTAGGGGCCAGGGATTGGGATATTCTTCATTATTACCATAGCAATGCATATTGAGAAGCGACAGATGGATATGGGTCAAAATAGTTGAAGAGGGTTAAAAATGGAAATGCTACTAATATAGTATGCAGTTTGGGTGTCATTTTGCCTTAAATATTAGGAAACTCCTATAATTTGATTGTGAGGAAACAATGTCTGAATATAATCCACTTGATTCTAGGCTTTATTGTAGATCAGTTTAGTTTCATTAGTAGTATTACTGCATGTAGTGTTTTTACATACTGACATACAGAAAAATACACATATGTCTAAGGGCACATCTTGATAAACATTCACTCAGAGAATACATGCATATATCCAGCACACAGATCAGGAAAGAGAACTTTGCCATACCCCAAAAGTCCCCAGGTACCCATGGCAGTCCCTATCCCCTGAGAAGGGTAGCATCTATCCTGACTAGGCTTGCTCTGGATGTTTCCTTTCTATAAATGGATTACACCATGTCTAATCTTCTGTGCCTGACTCCTTCTTCTCAACATCATGTTTGTGAGAGTCATCCATGTTGTTACATGTAGTGCGATCCATTTGTTCTCATTATGATAGTATTCCATGATAGATATACCATAGTTTGTTTATTCTGTACGTGGACATTTGGTTGTTTTCAGTATGGGCCTATCATGAATAATGAGGCTATCTATGCTCATTCTTGTCCCTTTGTTTCAGTGAACACAAATATGTACTTCTGTTGGCTGTCTAGCTAGGATTAGAACTACTGATCTCTATGCATACATATGATTAGTTTTAATAGATAGTGCCAAATAGTTTTCCAAAGTGGTTGTACCAATTTATAGCCAACAAGCAATATATGAGGGTTCTGCTGGCTTCATATCCTTGCCACCACATGCCTTTATCTGTCTCATTCATTTTAGCTATTCTGGTGGGCAGTCATGGTTTTATTTTATTTTATTTTATTTTATTTTATTTTATTTTATTTTATTTTATTTTTTTTGCAGTCATGGTTTTAATACGAATTTTCCTGACATGAATAATGAAGCTGACCATTCTTTTTATTTATTTATTTGTTTGTTTGTTTGTTTTATTTAGAAAGAGAGAGAGAGTGGTGCCTGGGTGGCTCAGCAGTTGAGTGTCTGCCTTTAGCCCAAGTTGTGATTGTGGGGTGCTGGGATCGAGCCCTGCTCACAGGGAGCCTGGTTCTCCCTCTGCCTCTCTCTTTCTCTGTGTCTCTCATGAATAAATAAATAAAATCTTTAAAAGAGAGAGAGAGAGAGCAAGTAGAGGGAAGGGCAGAGGGAGAGGAGAGAGAATCTCAAGCAGACTATGCACTCTCTGTGCCAAGCATGGAGCCAAGTGTGGGGCTGAATCTCATGACCCGAGCTGAAATCAAGAGTGGGACACTTAACCAGCTGAACCACCGAGGCACTCCACTGAGCATTCTTTTAATATTTACTGGGCATTGTCCTCAAAAGGTTGCTAAGGTTGTTGGCCTATTTTTCTATTGGGTTATTGAACAAAGATCTCTCCATAGGATGACATCATGAATTTATATTTATTAACATGTAAAGATGACCTTGATCAAGTAAGAGGAAAATAAAGATCGTAATGGCTATAAAGCAGCTTCTTTGGTATAATCATATTTTTATTTATGATTATATAAACTTGAAAGCTAATGGACTAAAATATGAACCCTAGCCTTCCCTGGTTGGGAAGGTTATAGAAAATTTTAACTTTCAACTTTATAATTGTTTTTGTCTAAAGTTGCCTTAATAACAAGCATAGATTCCTTTTATATTCCAGAAAAACAATGAAGCTGTTTTCATCTGAAAACAAATAATCAAAGCACAAATGAAACAAAAGCTTGCCAGCATGTGCTAGTTGGGCTCAGTTATCGGCCTTTTCCCATCTGAGCTACTGAGAGTCACTGAGGAAAAGTGTCCTCTCTGGGCATGCTTTGAAAGTTTGAGTTAGAAGATAAGAGTGTAAAAATGAAGGATAGCTTTTATTGCATAACAGCCTGTGCTCCCTTGCACCCTGCAGAGGCTGGGAGATGATCCTGCCATAAAGACTGGCTAATTACTTAAATTGCCTTTCTTTGTGGGAGCCAACCTTCCCAGCGCCATTGACTAGGCTTATTTGGTCTGATTACTGGAGTCCTGCTGTTAGCTGGGATGAGGAAAGCACATTATTACCCTGTGCAAGTGTAATGCCTTTGTTTACACTTTCAAGGCAAACAGGGTTGCTTCCAGTCTTACATAATCCCGACTTCTGCAAAAACCAGGGCTGGAGGACATGTACCTCCCTCCCTTTTTCCATTCCACTCTGTTGGGTTTACTAATCCACAGTCCAAAAACATAACATCAAACCAACCTACCCACTCACACAGAGTCTTTTAAATATTTTGAAAGAATTTCAAATGTATAGAAAAGTTGCAAATATAGTACAAGAACGTTTTCCCCCAAAACCATTGAGAGTAAATTGCCCCCATGATTCTCTTATCACTGCAAATATTTTACCAGTTCCTACATAGCAGGGAATCCTCCTGTCTAACCACCATATTACCACTGAAATTGGAACACTAACACTGACACGTTGCCGCCATCCAAATTCAGGTGTCTTCAATTATCCCAATAATACCCTTTATAGCATTGAGATCCAGTTAGAAGTAGGCATTACATTTAGTAACTGAGTTTCTGGTAACTGTGTTGAAAACTAGCACTTCTTGGGTACCTGAGTGGCTCAACGGTTGAGCGTCTGCCTTTAGCAGGTCATGATCTTGGGGTCCTGGGATCAAGGTCCCGCATCAGGCTCTCTGGGGGGAGACTGCTTCTCCCTCTGCCTAGGTTTCTGCTTCTCTCTCTATGTCTCTCATGAATAAATAAATACAATTTGAAAACTAGCACCTCTTTAAAACCTGAGCTGCTGTTGCTCTGGCCCCAGGGAGCGAGGCCACAGGCAGAGATGGGGGTACCCACTCTTGAGGGAACAGATGCAGGAAGAGGATCAATGTTGCTGTCCCAGCAAGTAAGGTCAGGCTCTGCATGGGGAAAGAGGGTAGAGAATCCTCCAAGGATGGGACCCAGGGAATGTCAACTAAGCCTCACCTAAAATTCCCCATCTCCACCATTTTGTTTTCTCCATGTCCTTCTTCTATCCCTGTCTCCCCTTCCCTGTCCCCTGGACTTCTTCCTTCAATTTCTTTTTATTTTCACCCCCTTTTCCATAATTTTACTCAATTCCTGTGTTTCTTCAAAATTTCTTCCCTAAGAAAAGCAGGGAACTATTGCAAGTTGTTATCTACTGGGAGGTGGGGAGGTGCTCTGGCTTTTATACATCGTCTTCATTTTAAAAACCGTATTAATTAATGTATTACCTACTTAGAGAGACAATGCATACTAACAACAAAACCAAACTAAAACCAGAATGTTTCTTCAAAATAAATCTATTTTATGAGGTTAGGCAAAAGGGCAAACGCTATCACATTTCCGATCTTTATTATCTAGAAAATACTACAGCGTTGGCATGTGTATTGCCTAACGCCTGCCTGTGTCTCTGTGTGAGTCTGCCCTCATGAAGTGAGTCTCATGAAGGCACAGATTTTTTTTTCCCTTTTAAATTCCATAGCTAAGTCTGTTCTAACTTCCTCCTCGGGCTCCTTAGGTGTGGGTGTTCTGCAAGGTTCTATCCTGTCCTGCTTGCTCTCAATATTTTGCCTCACACCCTCATTCACCTCCATGATTTCAACTCCATGGTTGATTTCCAAATCTGCATCCTTAAAACTGACATCTCCCCGAGTTCCAGGATTGCATTTGCAATTGCCTATCAAATTCAACCAAAATTAGTAGTAATATTTTACATCTTAGAGCAGCTTAGGCGGCCAACTGTGGTGTGAACGCCGGTTGTACCTTGAATTCCTTCTTTTCCTTCACCCTCCCGTTCCAAACTTTAGCAAATTGTCAATTATTTCTTTAAATTTTTTTTTTCTTTCTGTGTTCATTCCCACATCGCTTGTTTCTGCAGTTCTTAGTAAACATATATTAATATTCCTATTCCTATTCTAGTACTTTTTTCCTTTTAAATTAATTAAAGGCTTTGTTCAGATATAATTTATAAGCAAAAATTTACCCAAGGTAAGTGGACTGTTTATTTTTGCAAATGTGCAGAGTTGTGGAACTATCCAATTTTATGATATTCCATCAACTCAGAGAGTTCCCTTCTATCCATTTGTTATTTTTTGCTCTCACCCTCAGATTCAGGCAACCACTGAACTGCTTTTTATTTTTATAGGTTTCCATTTTCTAGCAATTTCATATAAATGGAACCAGGCAATATGTCGTCTTTTGTGCCTAGCTTTTTTCATTTCGCATAACGGTTTTGAGGTTTATTCATATTATGTCAGTAGATTGTTTCTTTTTAGTGCTAAATATCATTTTGTTGTATATATACCGATATATAGATATATCACATTTAATTTATCTATTCCCCAGTGGATGGACGTTTGGATTAATTCCAGTTTCACAGTAAATAAATGTTACTTAAAAGGTTCATAAGTCTTTGTGTACACATATGCCTTTATTTCTTTTTAGTAGATACTTGGGAATAGAACTGCTACATCACTTGTTAAGTGTGTGTTCAACTTTTTTTAAAAATGATTTATTGATTTGAGAGAGAGAGAGAGAGGGAGAGAGAGAGAGAAATTGAGTGCTCCAGCAGGGGGAGGAGCAGAAGGAGAGGGAGAGGAGAAGTAGACTCCTGCTAAGCATGGAATCATGGAATCAGCCCAGCTGGATCGCAGGACCCCAAGATGATGATCCAAGCTGAAACCAAGAGTCAAACACTCAGCCGACTGAACTACCCAGGTGACCCTATGTTCAACTTTTTAAGAAACTTCCAAACTATTTTCCTAAGTGGCGGAACCATTTTAGAATCTCACCACGACTTGGCACTATGAGTCTCTCAGTTATAGGCATTTGTAGTATATGGGCAGTGAGTAGTATCTTGTGATTTTAATTTGCATTTCCCTAATGATTAATGGTGTTGAACCATTCATATATATCCTTGGTGATATGTCTACTAAAATCTTTTGCATATTCTAAATTGCCTTCTAACTACTGAGCTATTAGAATTCTTTGCCTATTCTAGATATAAATCCTTCATCAAATACATGATTTGCAAATATTTTCTCCAAGTACAGGATTTATCTTTTACTCTTCTTGATAGCATCTTTTGAAGAGCAAAAGTTAAATTTTAGTGAATTGCAATTTATCAATGCTTTCTTTCATGGATCATGTTTTTGGTGTCAAATCTAAGAATATTTGTCTAACACAAGGCCACAAAGACTTTATCCTGTTTTCTCTTATAAGTTTTATAGCTTTGGCTCCACTTTGAAGCCTAAGGTCCATTTTAGGTCAATCTGTGTATGGTGTGACGTAAGTGTCTAAATTCATTTATTCACATATGCATATTCAATTGTTTGTTGAAAAAATGATCTTTTCTACAGTGGATTGTTTTGGCATCTTGCCAAAAATAAACTTCATTAATGTAGGGATATAGTTCTATACTCTCTGTCCTGTTCTATTGATTAATATGTCTATCCTTATAATAAAACACTTTTTTGATTACTGTGTTATATAATAAATTTTAAAATGAGGTAATGTGATTTTTTCTTTTTATTCTTTTTTCTTTTTAAGATTTATTTATTTATTTGAGAGAGAAAAAGAACATAACAGGGGGAAGGGGAGAAGCAGATTCCCTGCTGAACAGAGAGCCCAATATGGGACTTGATCCCAGGGTCCTGGGATCATGACCTGAGCTGAAGGCAGTCACTTAACCAACTGAGCCACCTATGTGACCCTCAATTTCCATTTTCTTTTTCAAACTTATATGGGCTAGTCTAGATTGTTTTGCATTTTCATACACATTTTAGGATCAACTTGCTAATTTCTACAAAAACAAGTTTGCTGGAACTTTGAGTAGGATTGCATTTGAATCAGCAGATCTTAATAATTTGAGTTTTCCAATCTATGAATATGGTATGCTTCTCCATTTATTTAGATCTTTTAAAAGCATTGTTTTAAAGTTTTCAGTGTATGGGTTTTACACTTATTTTGTTAACATTTCTTTAAGTGTATTATTCTTTTTCTCACAATCGCAAGTAGAATTTTTTTCTTAATTTCATTTTTAGATTGTCACTAAAATAAGAACTAGGTTTTTTTTTAATATATATATATATATATATTGGTCTTGTACCCTACAAACATGTAAACATGTTAAACTTACTCATTATTTCTAGGAGATTTTTGTAGATTCCATCAGATTTTCTATTCACAATATCTGAATAAGAACAGTTTTACTTCTTTCTTACCGGTCTGGATGCCTTTGCTTCTTGTTCTAGAATATTCCTGGGTAAAAGCTTCAGCAACGTTTTGAATAGAAGTGGTAAGACTGGGCATCCTTGTTTTGTTCCTGATCTTAGGAGAAAACTTTCAGTCTTTCACCGTTAAGTTTAACACTAAGCTATAGGTTTTTTAGAAGCTTTTTATCAGTTTATCAGTTTAACCAAAAAAATTTGGTTTTTGTCTACTTTGTGGAGAGTGTTATTATTTTTTTCTTTCTATCATGAATGAGTATTGGATTTTGTCAAATGTTTGTCCTATGTCTGTTGAGATGATCATGTGATTTTTTAAAAAAATATTTTGTTTATTTGAGAGAGAGAGCACATGCAAGCATGAGTGACAGGGAGGGGCAGAGGAAAAGGGAGAAGCAGGCTCCCCACTGAACAGGGAGCCCAAGGTGGGGCTCAATCCCAGGACTCTGGGATCATGACCTAAGCTGAAGGCAGACGACTAACTGACTGAGCTACCCAGGTGCCCCAATGTTCATGTGATTTTTACCCTTTATTCTATTTAGCATATAATATTAATTTATTTTCAGATGTTAAACCAACCTTAACTTTCCTGAGGTAATTTCCAGTTGATCACAGTGTATAAATAAAAATATAAACATATTTATGTATTCAGTTTGCTAATACTATTTTTTGAAGAATTTTTCTATCAATTTTCATTAGGAATATTGGTCTGTAGTTTTCTCTACTTCTTATACCTTTGCCTTGCTTTGTTATCTGGATGAGAATATGGCCTTCATAGAATGACTTGGGAAGTGTTTGCTCCTCACCTATTGTCATGAATTAACTTGTGCCCCTCCCCCAAACTCATTTGTGACCTTACTAACTCCTATCATTTTCATTCAGCCTAAAAGTCTTCCCTTAGTATTTTTCATGGGACAGTTCTGATTGCTATACATGTTCTCAGTTGTGTTTATCTTTGAATGGCTTTATTTTGCCTTTACTGTTGAAAGATAGTTATGCTAAATCTACTGGCTAACACTCTTTCAGCTCTTTTATCTTTTCAAAGATTTTATTTATTTATTTATTTATTTATTTATTTATTTATTTGACAGAGAGAGAGAGAGGCAGAGACATAGGCAGAGAGAGAAGCAGGCTCCATGCAAGGAGCCCGAAGTGGGACTCAATCTCAGGACTCTAGGATCATGCCCTGGGCCAAAGACAGGCGCTCAACTGCTGAGCCACCCAAGCATCCCTCTTTCAGGTCTTTGAGTATATAATTCTATTGCCTTTTAGCCCCTGTTTTTTTTTTCTGATAGAAAGTCAGCTGATATATATATATATCATATATATATTGTCTTCTGTCCATGACAGTCATTTTTATTTTACTGCATTTGAGATTTTATCATTGTCTTTGGCTTTCAGCAATTCCAACTGATGTGTGACACTCTTTATGTTTATTCTACTTCAGTTTGTTGGGTTTCTTGAACCTGCCTATGAATGTTTTCAGCACATTTGGGAAGTTTTCAGGAATTATTATTTCAATTGTTTTTCTGTTCCTTTTTCTCTTCTCTTTCAGGATTCCTGATACATGTATGATGGTATTCTTCATGTTGTCCCAGGGGTGCCTGTGGGTCTGCTTATTTTCCTTCAATCTTTTTTCTCTGTGTTCCTCAGAGAGGATAATTTCTATTAATCTATCTTTAAATTTATGGATCTTTTTCTTCTGTCATCTCACATATTTTCTTAAGCTCATTTTTCATTTTATTTGTTATATTTTCAACTCTACATTTTCTTTGTTTTTTTTATAGCTTATATTTTTATATTCAGAATCCCTATTTCAGTTGTTATAGTTTCCTTTAATTCTTTTGGCATATGTTTCTTTAATTCTTATCCATACTTCTTATAATAGCTGCTTTGATAACTTTGCTACTTCCAACATCTGGACACAGTCAGAATTAATGTCTATTGACTGATTTTATTCTTGAATATGGTCACACTTTTCTATTACTTTGTGTTTCATAATTTTTGTTTAACACTGACATTTTATTTATTTATTTATTTGTTTGTTTGTTTGTTTGTTTATTTATTTATATATTTAACACTGACATTTTAGATAGTATTTTGATAATGTTGAAACTCTAGGTTCTGATTTTCTACTCCGAGTTTCTCTTTTCTTTCTTTTTGTAATTTTCTTGTACTTAATTGTAGAATTTATATCCTTTTTAGTACGTGGCCACTAATATCTTTGCTCAGTATTTTACACACTTTAACAAAAATTTTTTAGCTTAACTTCCTATGTTTACATAGCTTAGTGATCAACCAATGATTTATGCAGAAGTTGTGCTCAAATATCTTGAGTTTATTAAAGTTCAACTCTGCCAATGAATCTGTTCCTGGGTTGGAGAGTTCATTCAAAGTTCAGCCAGTTTTCATGTATACCTTGGCTTTCCTTTTATACCAGGTTCTCTCCAAGGATGTGGAGAGAGTTAATGTAGCCCTTCGATAGCTTTCTCATTTCTAGGATCTCCCCATAAATTTCTGGCTGGCCTGCCCCTTGCCCTAAATGGGACCACAACCTCAGGCTAGCAGATCTTTAAGTTTTCCCCATTCTTTTTGTAACAGCTATTTTATTTTATTTTATTTATTTTATTTATTTATTTTATTTTTATTTTTTATTTTATTTCATTTTTAAAGATTTATTTATTTATTTGAGAGAGAGAGAGGTAAGCAGGGGAATTAGCAGAAGGAGAAGGAGAGAATCTTTAAGCAGATTCCCTGCTGAGTAGGTAGCCTGATGTGGGGCTTGATCCCAGGACTCTGAGATCATGACGGGAGCTGAAATCAAGAGTCTGATGCTGAACCTGCTGAACCACTCAGGCATCCTCCAGCTTTGCTATTTTAATTAACAACACTACCAGCAAGAGTTTTTGCTCTCTGCTCCAAATTAAATCTGCCTCTGGGAGCAAGGCTGCTGATGTTCTGAGCTAGACCTGCTCTAGTAGTAAAACCCAACTAATATTGCCAAATGAACTAGGATGGGGGTTAGAGCCCCCCTGGCAAGAAGCCTCAGACCTCTGCCATCATTATAAAAGTTTGAATAGGTTTTCACAAATAAAAACCTTTCAGTTACTTGTCTTTTGGGGAGAGGATCTTTCAACCTTTTCAGGCCACCATAGCTAGAAGTATCATCTCTAATATATTTGTAGTTTTTTTTTTAATATTTAAGTCTGTGATCCTCCTGGAATTTTAATTTTATGTATAGTTTGAGGTAGGACTTTAACTTTATTTTTTCCCCAAATGAATGGACAATTTTCCAAACAACTTTTGGCTGATTGACCTGTCTCATTTGGTTTGAATATAATTTTTTTTGGTTTGAATATAATTTTTAAGTGAGACTAATGTTTGAATATGTGTATGTCTGTGTATGTTTTTTTTTTTATGTCTGTGTATGTTGGTGCAGCTGTGGAAGGAAATGGCATGTAGGTCCTCAAACTTAATCACCTCAATATGTCATGATAAGATATGAGAGTCTGCATATGATAGATGAAACCAGTTTGCAGAAAACTTCCTAGAAATTACTAATGTTTAGACTATATTAGGCACTGTATCATATCTGAATTTGACCCATTTATGACTCTTTGTATTTGGATTTTATATCCTGTCTACATCTTTTCCTGTATCTAACCTCAGCCCCACATTTTGGTTTTCGCTTTTTATTATTTTGATATACTTTTGATAGCAATGCAGCAGTCTTATTATGAATCCAACATCTCTTTCCCAGCTAATTGAGCTATGGTTATTCTTTCCAGTAGGAGGAATGAGATAGAAGCTAGTCTTGACACTCAGATTACATTGGGCCTTTTCTATTTTTTTGATCAGCATGTTGAATATCTCCATGCTGGAAACATCAAGTGTTTCCATGGATCCAGAGCCAATTCTTGGAAATATTTTTTTCTCTAGAGGGCATAGGAGGATGGACTTATATTGGCACTTTCACTCTTCCTTATTTTGCCATCTTTTAGAACCAATGGCTTCTAATTGAAGTGCCACAGTTCATTCCTACTATCATGATCTTGCTTTACAGAACCATCGAAAAGAGGCCAAAGGCTGCAAAAGAGTGGGTGACTTTTGACTTACTTTGCAAAAAGTTCCTATCTCTACTTTTTGGAATGAGGTTGATTTTGGTTGCCGATATAGATTAAAAAAAAAAAAAAAGATGTTGCTGTACTACATAGTAAGATGTGATATGGCTCTCTTGGCCTAACACACTGTTTTTTCCCAAAATACCAGGACAAAAAATTGTCAAAATCAAGGTCCATACCTAACTGCTTAACTCTTCCCAGTAGTAAAACATATTGTGATCAAATTTGTAAATAACTTATTACATGATGACACAGACAAGATTTCTCAAAATCTTACCAGATTGTTGCCTTAGGCATCATAGCATAAGTGTGTGGCATCACTATTAAGGAGCACCAAAGGGGAAAAAAATAGCCGTACTCTAGATTTGAGTACTGATTATCATATTACCAGCTCTGATTTTAGACAAAGCTGTGAAACACTTATAAAGAAAAATAAACTTTTGGAAATTATCTTTCACTAGGGAATATTCACTAAATCACTGCAGAATGAGGTAAGACCCTTACCTCCTCCATAACAGTTATTTGTTCACTTTCTTTATGATACTCTTAAACACCACAATTCAACATGAGTCTGTGTCTTAAATGGAAAATGGGTTTTGTCTCCTAGGTAAGAATATCTATCTCCATAATAATTAAAGGTAATGAATGCAAAACACACCATACATAACATATATTCAATAAGCAATGGTTATCAGTATTATCATAATTCTTATATGATTATTATTTTGTGTTATGGCTAATAAAAATTTATTTTTAAGGACAAAAGCTACCCTTGATTGAAATGGCAGGGTTAGGTTTTTGACGCTGACAAGCTAGTGGCCAGACAGACCCAATGCAAAGTTGCCTCATGTGGCATCACTGTGCTAAATAAAGCTCAGCTCCACCTGGAAGGCCCAGCTGACTTTTACTAGTTGCAGTGTCTTTGGAAGCAGCTCCCTAATGCTGTGAGTGGGATGTTCTGTGGGAAAGATAGGCCTGCTTGAGGGGGCCCATATCTGATACGGTGTGTTTAAGTTGGAAGAACATCTCTGGCTGTCTATACGGACAGCATTATAAGGGGAAGTACACAGGCTTTGAGATTTGAATCCAGCCCCACCATTTCTTAGCTATGTGAGTTTAGCAAGTTGCTTCATCTCTTAGAGAACCAAGTGTCTTATCTGTGAAACAGGAATGATGATACCTTGCAGGATTTTTGTGAAAATCGGAGATAATATATAGGAAGTGTTCAGTACACCATAAGCACTACATATGGTATTATTTAAATGCTTTAGCAGCATCTATCTATGATCCTTATTTTGGAGGTTTTATGTAAGGATTAAAAGAAAAAATATGCATGTAAAGTACCTGATACATAATAGATCCTTAACAATCAGCAAACTCTTATGTAAATTTCAAAGAATACAGTTATTTAATGGGCTCTTTTAAGTATAACTCTCAATTTGGAGTTAAGAGGCTTATTTTAGTCTAGGCTCTAGTGGTAATACACTCTGTGCTCCTGAGCAAAACACTCTGGGCCTCAGTCTCCTCGCTTGAAAGTTAGATATTTAGATAAATAGGAAAGCAAAATGTCCCTTTTTCTACTGAAAAGGATACTTTCTTATGCCTTTTAAGGAAGAAGCATTATAATATTGGGGAACATTCCAGAAGCCCAACTAACACTAACAAGTTAGGGTCATTAACTTTGTGAAATGAATAAATTCATTGAAAATGAAAGTGAGGGATCCCTGGGTGGCGCAGTGGTTTGGCGCCTGCCTTTGGCCCAGGGCGCGATCCTGGAGACCCGGGATCGAATCCCACGTCGGGCTCCCAGTGCATGGAGCCTGCTTCTCCCTCTGCCTGTGTCTCTGCCTCTCTCTCTCTCTCACTGTGTGCCTATCATAAATAAATAAAAATTTTTAAAAAAAATATTTAAAAAAAAAAGAAAATGAAAGTGAAAGCAAATGGTTTATGCACAGCCAAGTTCATTCATTGAGTTGTATTTGCTGTGCATCTGAGTCCTAGAGAAAATTGCACTGGGTTCTGAGCTCCCTCAAAAGAGATGTTTGAAGGAGTCTTAAATGTTTTCTCATATCAGAATAGTTAGCTTTACTTTAAATTTATTTATTTATTTATTTATTTTTTATGATAGTCATACAGAGAGAGAGAGAGAGAGGCAGAGACACAGGCAGAGGGAGAAGCAGGCTCCATGCACTGGGAGCCTGACGTGGGATTCGATCCCGGGTCTCCAGGATCGTGCCCTGGGCCAAAGGCAGGCGCCAAACCGCTGCACCACCCAGGGATCCCTAGCTTTACTTTAAATTTAGAAGGAGCCTTTTCTCTGGGTATTAACAGAAGCAATAAAACGTCACCTCAAGCTTCTTTCTAGCAATATTAGCTATTAGCAATATTATTCTGAACCCACCTATTTTCATTTAAAAAGATTTTTAAGAATAACACCTTTTTGACAAAGATCAAGATTACCTTTAAAGAACCTTTCCTCTTAATTAAAAGTCTATTGGTAACATACTCTTCAAAGCATTTCTTTGAATTAAATATTGTGGGGGTAGGATGGTGGTGAATGAGAAAACTTCTCTGCTTCAGGGATTTTGAAACAAATGTTATTATTGGGTTACACGGATGCTTTAGCAAGTAGATACAATCTTCAGTCTTCATTTATTTGTTTTAGTATGCTCAGTGCCAGGCACATAGTAGCCACTAAAATGTTTGTTAAACAAATGGAATGAATAAAAAAAATATATTTTCACAGTCTCCAACAAGAACAGTATGAACTGTCTTGAATGGGGTAATGGTAGGTCCTATTTTTAATAGAAATTAACTGAGCAGGGCACCTGGGCTTTGGGAGTAGTTAGGGAAGGGGAGAGACTGGATGGTTTGGCACCTTTTGGGACCTCTTCCTTCAGACAGAGGATGGGATGGAGTAGTGTGGAGAAGAGGCAAAATATTCATTGCTATGGGTTTTTGCATTCATTCTCCAGCCCAAAGAAGGCCTAGTGGCCTCCTCCATCAGTGGTTTGGTGTTGGGTGTGTGTGTGTTGTGGGAATTGGGAAGGAATGGCTGAGCCGTGCTGGAGCTATTGGGAAGATGTAAAGGTTGCAAAAGGAAACTGTCTGAGACTTAAAAAGCTTTTATATATGAGATAGAGCATGTGAATGATTCTTGAACTCTCCTTTGGGACTTGATGGTGCCCTCTGTGCTGGTTTACATATTGACGATGACCCTTCCTTTCTAGAGGATTGAGAACTTCACTTGATCCCTAGCAGTGTTTGTTGCTTATGGCAGCAGAGGAGGACCAGACAAGGTCCATGTGGTATGAAATAGAAGGTAGAACCAGAAAAGGTCTAGGTGGTATGAAGTAGAAGGAAGAGTATTGTACTAGAAGTCAATGGCCCAACTGGTAAGCTGTGTGGCTTTAGGTAAACTATTTAACCTCCTTGGGTCTCTGTGACAACATCTATAAGGTCAAGAGATTGGACTAGGTGCCATGTGCTCTGTGCTAGGTGCCAGGCAGTGGCACCTAGAGTTGAGTCATACATAGGCTTGGTTCTCAGTCTTGCTGATAAGGGCTGTAAACAGAAGTTAATGGAAACTTCCAACAGGTAAAGAGAAGGAAATGACTAATTCTGTTTGCTAAGGCTTAGGAGCTGACATCAAAGAGTAGGAATTTACTAGAAACTTACTAATTCTGTCATTGTGGGACACCTGGGTGGCTCAGTGATTGAATGTCTGTCTTTGGCTCAGGGTGTGATCCCGGGGTCCCAGGATCGAGTTCCACATCAGGCTTCTGGCATAGAGCCTGTTTCTCCCTCTGCCCGTGTCTCTGCCTCTCTCTCTCTGTGTCTCTCATGAATAAATAAATAAAATCTTAAAAAAAAATACTGTCATCATTCACTAAATCCACAAATCTTGGCTGGGTGCCTACTGTATACAAGGAATGGAGAAATGGCTATGAAAAAACAGCCAAGATCTTTACCCTCAGTTGAATCTAAGCTGGGGTGGTAGGGGAAGTTGGGAAGGAGGGCTATTTCTATATAACATTTGGTGAACATATAGTCTTGTCCAGTACACCCACAGCCTAGATTATATCCCCATTGTACACTGAGAAAGCTGAAACCTAACAGAATAAAACCATTTGCTGAGCTCACATAATAAGATGTCATAAGTACTCCAACCCTCCTTGTTTTCAGAGCTCAAGCATTTATTTTTTAAAAAGATTTTATGTATTTATTCATGAGAGAGAGAGAGATAGAGGCAGAGACACAGGCAGAGGGAGAAGCAGGCTCCGCGCAGGGAGCCCGACGTGGGACTCGATTCCGGGTCTCCAGGATCAGGACCTGGGCTGAAGGCGGCCCTAAACCGCTGAGCCACCCGGGCTGCCCCAAGCAATTAACCGTGATGCAGTTCCACAGCTCACTGGGTAGGCACTGGCTGTGCCTGTCTAGCAGTCCTTCTCTGGGGCAGCTTATCTATTTCCCTTTGGAGATCTAACCCCTCCCACTCAAAGTGCAGTTCTCATCCCCCACCCCCACTCCCCAGGCATCAGAGGCGAGGGCCTCACTCAGGCCTGGCCTGTCAGATCACGCATCCTTCTGGGCACAGTGATGGCCCAGCAGCAGGCACATGACAAGCCGCACCAGTTGGAGTCAGCGCCTGGGCTCTTGCTGAAAATATTGACAAGGAGTCTTGTTCTTTGGCCTAGGATTTTTAAACTGTGAACTGTAAGCCCAGAGCAGCTGACAGTCTTTGCTTCCACAAGGGGAGAGGGTGCCTGCCCAAGAACGAAGCTGACA
Source organism: Nyctereutes procyonoides (assembly GCF_905146905.1). Lineage (NCBI taxonomy): Eukaryota > Metazoa > Chordata > Mammalia > Carnivora > Canidae > Nyctereutes > Nyctereutes procyonoides. Next base: position 3,491,241 of record NW_026575030.1, on the reverse strand, counting down.
GAGAGGAAAGTAGGCTCAGAGCGACAATTTCTAGACAACCAAATCTGAGCTCTTGGATCTAATTTTGCCTGAAATGGGCACTACTCCTGTACTTCTCGGTTCCATGAGCTAATCGGTTACTTTTGTCCACCTAACATAGTCTGGGTTATTGTCACTTGCAACCCAAGAGACCTGAAGAATACAACCTCCAATTGTATGTGATAATTTTTTTTTTCTTTCTCCCTAGTAGATTCTTCACAACCCCTGCAAAAAGCCTCCATCAGGCTCACCTTAACTTTGTTCTGGGAGGTTAACAGGATGTGGTCTTTGCATGAGTCTTTTGTACTCTGCTATCTCAGAACTCTGTCCCCAGTGTTGTCACTAAGTATGCCAGACTCCACAAATGAAGGGATGGATTGGGCAGCACCGTTTTTGAACGTTAACCAGTATCTCTCCCTTGGTCCACGTCAGGGCCTACACCACCCAGCTCTGGATCCTTTCTTCTCCACACGGGGACCCCAGACACCTGTCCCTCTAATTTTGGGGATGTCATATTGAGGTTATGTGTGATGTCAGACCAGGAGCAGCATGCATGGAGGTTGAGGATGACCAGAGGGGACAGCTTCTTCCCTGGTCCTAGTTTCTAATGTCTTTTTCAGGCTTTGAATCCTAGAACCCACCCCTGGATAGTTTGCCTAATGCAGCTCTTGTCCTTGCTGCCTGAAGGCCAAAGCAGGAGTGCTTCTTGCCTTGACCAGCACAGTTCAGACAGGGGCCTCAGCTGTTAAAGAGAAATTATTCTGACACTGGTTGAACTGGTAATATTCAAGGTTATTGCAACAGGGGTCTTAGGTTGCAATGGGGGTCTCTCTCCCCTGAACACAACAAGCACAAGTCAGGATTTATAAACAACAAGCACAGTGAAGGGGTCAATAGCTGGAAAATCTCCAAGAGGGTACATCAAGTGTAGGAGGATTCTAGCTAAAGACAGGAGGAAAACAGCCCTCAAAAATGGGTGATGAAGAACTTGGTCAGATATTAAAGGCAATCAAATATCAAGGATGGGGAATTGGTTTCACATAATTCTTCTCTGAGACTGGGTTAGTCTTGGGCCCAAGGATGAGGCATAGCCATAAAGAGGGACCAAGGGAGCCCAACTAAAGCTTGGTCAAGGAGAGAGTCTTTGTCCTAGCTGTGACCTTGGATGGTTTGACATTTTCCTCTGGGCATCTAAGGGCTCTCCTTCTTTCAGCAGGGTCTAGAGTTGAGTTGAAGACTACAGCAATCGAGTCAGCATGGGACACTTGGAACCACGTGTTGGAGGCACCTGTGTCCAGTGCTGTCTGTAGGTTACCAGTCTCATTACTTAAGCAGAGACTTTTAAGTCTACCCCTGGGTAGTGTTGAACATCTGAGTTGAACAACCCTGTGACTCTCACCATTCAACAAATGCCTCTGGAGACCTCAGACATTCAGCCTCATCAACAAAAGTGTGGTTCATTTGAGGCCATAAATGAACTCACACGCTGGGCCTCTAAGGCACCCTCTCCATCAGCTGTCCCTTTCTCCCTTGGTCCCTACTTCCCTTGTAGCATCTAGTGTGCTCCTCCAGCCGTGGATGAAACGTGCTCTCTCTGCTGTTACAGGAGCATCCCCTGAGACCAGTCGCACCTTTTTGTAAGGAGCTTCCCAGGGCACCTGACTGGTTCAGTGGTTGAGCATCTGCCCTTGGCTCAGGTCATGATCCCACAGGGTCCTGGGGTAGAGTCCCACAACAGGCTCCCTGCAGGGAGCCTGCTTCTCCCTCCACCTCTCTCTGCCTCTCTCTCTGTGTCTCTCATGAATAAAGAAATAAAATCTTTAAAAAAAAAAGAGAGAGCCTCCCAAAGCATCATTGATCACTACTCCAATGCCTGCCTGAGGATATGTGGCTGAGCACTGGAGGTGTTTCATGGTAACATTTGCGCTGGACCAAGACCTCCAAATAAAGTCACTCTAGAAGCTTGGCGTCCCTTTCTAGGAATGAAGCCATCCTTTTCAGGAATGTTGTGTAGAGGTCAGCTTGCAGATCAACCTCCATAATGCCTGGGAGGGATGTCTGATGAAATCCAAGATTTAGGGAGACTGAGTGAGTCCTGGGTAAAACGAATCCAGCATGGGAAGCCATATATATATTTTTTTATAATAATAGTAAAGGGGTAGGATTCCAAGGATAGCCTGATATGCACCCTGAAACCAGCTATGGGGAGAAAGCTGTCTGTGGCCTTGTAGTCCCATCATGCTGAATCCCAGGATCCCACAAATATGGGTGCTATGCATCTTCCTCAAGTGAGTTAGGAAAGATACAATTGTTAGAGTGAGGTTTCCTTCCCAACAGACCTGTCGAACTCTTCTGAGACTAGTGACAGTTCTGCACTCTCCACCGGGTCAGAGTTCAAGGCCACTGTGGGTGATAGCCTCCCTGTGGAAAGGGACAGAGCTGTGAAGTGATGCCTCCTCAGGGACACAGGCTCGCTCACATGTAAGACATACTGTGGGGGATTTTCAGGAGTGTGTGGAGTGAGGGAGAAGGCCACTACAAGAATTCAAGTTCTTGACCATGCCAGGGGCTGCTTACAGCCAGAGAGATGAGGATGTTAATGTTATAGTCACATCTGGCTGGCAGGGGTGGGGAGGAAGGAGCCCAGGCACACTGCGGATGGAGAGGGGGTCATGAGGAATCTGTTGAATCTCAGCCCAGTGTGGATTTGCACCAAATCTAGGATGCCAACCTTCTCTCCCTGTCTTCTCTGTTGCTTCCTTCTCAGTTCCCCCATTAATCCAAGGATGGAGCAGGAATAGCAAGAGGTTACACTGAGCTTCATAGCTCTTAGGAGGGGCCCATGCAATTAGGATAGGAGAGCTTCATTGGGAATTTATTTATTTTTTTTTTTTAGATTTTTAAAAAACTTATTTATTCATGAGAGACACAGAGAGAGGCAGTCACAGGCAGAGGGAGAAACAGGCTCCATGGAGGGAGCCTGATGTGGGACTTGATCCCAGAACTACAGGATCATGGCCTAAGCCAAAGGCAGATGCTCAACTGCTGAGCCACCCAGGTGTCCCTTCACTGGGACTTTTAAGAGCGATGGGTCCTGCATGCTAGATGTGCCTACAGGAGTGTGACACACAAAATTCTGGGGGAGGTGCCTGGAGCTACAGGAGACAACTGAGTTCTGCAAGGGTTTGGGAGTAGGACATTAACAGGACCAGAGGAGGAACAGGACCCTGTAGTAAATGTCAGGGTGCTCTAATTTATCTTCCTCACTGGTCTCTCAGGATACCCCCATTATTAACTTCTCTACCAAGGCCTAAAAGACCTCTATTAAAATGCAAATGAGATTTGTGGAGGACATCCCAAAGAGCCCTTACCAACAATTAACACCTTAGCTGACCCTCCTTTCTTAGGAGGGAATTAGCCCTAGCAGAAGGGGACCTAGGGCAACTAAATTTAGATGAGAAGGGTGAGAAAAGGATCTCAGTGTGGGTGGAGCTGGGAAGGTGGCACACCAGAAAAGCCAGCAGCAGCATGACAGCATGGAGGGAATGACTTTCCAGGGGACACAGAAGAGAGGTGAGCAGAGAAGGACTCAAATCAATGGCTTCGGCTTTCAGTTTCACGTGGGGTTGAAATTGTCCATATGACTTAGCACCAGCCTTTCCTGATACGAGACCGACCCCTCAGTAATCACAGACCTCCTTCAGTGAAAAATGTTTTCAAGAGCATCAGAAGTCCAAGTAACACATGCCTTTTGCCCCCCGTCCCCAGCAGCGGTCCCCTTGCCCTTTCAGATGGACAATCTGTGCTCCCCAGTCTGCCCCAGCCAGCACTCCCTCCCATCCCCCCATGACTTAGCTTTAAACAAAAGGGCTTCTGGAAGCCCCTCGCCGAGAGGCAATCTCTAGCCTGCTCACCAACCACAGCAGGTAACGGACTGTAGACATACAACAACACCTTATAAACAATATGAGAACTGTTGGTCTTTTAGCCTAGAATTATTTTCAGACTCCAACCAGGCTTATTATTCATTTAGACTCACTCCCCTTTTGAGTTTTCTGAGCCTCGTGAATGACCCATGTCACCTGGGGGTGAGCAGTGGAACAGCAGGGTGTGTTTTTCAAAGCACTTGCTCAGCTGTTGGCCCCATTAATGGGTCTCAGTTTGGTACCCGATGGTTTATGGAAGAAAAGAAAGGTATGTTTCAGTCATTCCAAATTGACTTCTCCCCTCATCTCAGGACATCTAAATTGATCCTCTAACTGATTCTTAATTCTACAAATCAGACCAAATGTTTAATGCTTAACACTGGCATATTCATTTTATATCAGATTTACAATAGATTTTATGGTCGATGTAACATTTTATAAAATGTTGGGGCCCTTTAGATAATCAATATATTAGGTTCATTTATGACTGTTTTATAAGGATAGAACTATAATTTTGCTTTTTTAATATTATAGAGATTTATAGTTACTTCATTGTATATTGCTGGTCCTATCTGTAATTTACCTGACGTCAGTTTCTTGGCCAGAGTTCCTACCCTCCCTCTTCTTCTCCTCCAGATCAGTGTCTCCTACATCCAGCCAAATTCTGCTTTCTTGTGTTACAGTGAGATCAAGGACTTCCTAGATAATCTACCCAAATTGGAATCTCTTGAAATATATGAATATTGTTAAAAAAAACCCACAAAATTCAACTGAATGCATTTTGAGGATCTCATTGGCTGTATTTGATGATTCGTGAACTGGATAGCGTCCAATCCAGCACACAGAAAGGAACTCAGAGGAACAAACAAAATAAAAGACTTTTATAGGCAGAAGGGAACAAGAACAAGGAATTATGCTGGGCAAAAAAAGCGAACTGGTTATTGCAAGGTCACTTTCACATGGGGCAGATTACCCAAGTAGTGCTGATCAAGTGATTCCCGATTGGCTGGTTGAAGATTCCATTTCTGGGAGAGCCAACACCATAATCAAATTAAGTCTCAGTTTGGTGATGTGGGGTTTAGCATTAATGGACTTCCATTTGGGGCCTATTGTCTTGTTTTTAACAGTATTAATAAATTTTGAGCAATGGAAGCCAAGAAGCTAATGTTTGTGAGACATTCTTAATATCACAGAGTGTGAGTGAATTCTTAAAATGCATCTCAGCCCTCAGCCTTTGCAATCACTCCTCTGTGCCCAGAGTCTGGGGCAGGTAGAAGGCTGTGGCCAACTCTGGGTGGGAGCACATGCCTCTGCATCTGCCCACCTGCTGTCCCTCTGCTTCTCTTGTTTTGTTTGGTTTGGCTTCTGCTATGCTTTTACAATACAGCTGATAGGTGTATGTTCACAAGCAGTAGCAAACAAGCAGGCTTAGTGGAAAGCTGAAAATTAAAAAATGAACCCATCCCCTAATGCGGGCTGTTTTCTGTGTGGTCGCCTCTGAGCTTTGCTTCCGTTTTATTTTCTCATCGTATTACCTCAGTGGAGATCCATTCCATAAGACGGGGTTGTCAGAATCCTTTGTTTATCTTTGAATCAGGACAGACCTTGAAGTTCCCTGGGGATGTGGATACCATCACTTAACTTCTTAGCTCAGGGATTTCATGGCAACTGGTGACAAATATGAAATGGTGGAAGCCCTCTGGAGACTAAATTTGGAATTAGTATTTAGCAGTGCAAAAAAAAAAAAAAAAAAGCCAAAATAGGTTCTTCTTTTCCCTTAGAGATTAGTTTGATGTGAGATTTTCATGGTTCCAGAAAGCCACACGCTAGGCTGTAATTGAGCATAATTATTGCCCTGCGTGCTGCCAAGTGTTGGACTTGAGGCATCCTACAGATTCACATTAATTTCTTGATTGGACTCTAAAAATCAGTGCTGCCACCGACAGGGCCAGAAGCTGTGTGTGATCTACATGGTCTGTAAATGGAGGAGCCGATGGCTTTCTGGTTGGCCTGTGTTGTTCCTCCTGACTCTGGGGCCTGCATCCGTGATCCCAGGCTCCATTACCAACATACTTTCTTGGAATTCTGTAGTGGTATCCTCTTAGCTTCGGAGGAGCTCCACACCGGAAAACAGAAGTGGACAGTGGGAAAATTCATATAAATGATTCAAACACACACCCCAAATACTCCCAGAGTACAAGATAAATCTTTTGTAATTATCTGGTTATTTCATGTGAGAGGTTTGGAACAAACCTCAATTATCTGGGTAATTACTTTTTCCTTTTTGTTCAACGTGTTTAATGGGCCAAATTTCAGAAATGCCACCCAGCAGGCTCTCATGAAGCCAAGGTTCTGCTTCTCCCCCTGGCATCATGTGGGAGACTCCCCGGGAGTGTTCCTATTCACTTCTAAATATCACCTTCCAGAGGTTAGGTGTATTTCCCCAAGACGACTTAATCACATCAATTGTTCCAATTGTCAGTGTTAAAAAAATACCTTTCCAAAATGTTTGTGTCTGATGTCCTGTCTTCATAAATACAATCCATCCATGGAGTAGAAGTTAATTTTTGCTGATTAAATCTGTCCAGATTTCTGGGATAATTGTTGCGAGCATTAAAACTTGTGGTTCGGGCTGGAACTAGGAAAGAAAACTGGGCAGAGTGTGTGCCGTCCCCAGGTCTTTTCTTCGAAGAAGCATGTTTTAAACAAGCCTAGATTCTAGATATTTTTTCTGTATTAGATTTATCCCTTTCTCTGAGTAGAAACAATGCCAAATTTCTGGCTGAGAGTCCTTATCATGTACATTCCAGTGAATATAAATATTACTGAATTTTAGGTGGCCCATTAAAGTCCAATAGCTGCAAAGCTCCCATGTCATCTTCTACTGCAGGGAATTTGTCCCTGTCACTTTAGCAGAAAGTTCCACCTCTCACCACCTCTGGTAGGGGCAGCGGAGGGATTTCCCTTATGCCCCACTTGCAGGTGGAATGTTTGCAACACTATAGATTTAATAGGGTACTAAATCATTCTATCTATGGGAAAGCGCATCTGGAGTTCCAGTTCTGCATCTGAGATCCTGGGAGCCCATCTCTGACCCAGCTTCTCAGTCAGGATGGCAAGAAAAGATTCCTATATACCCGGCATCATCCATGCCCCACCCTACGCTTCATCGTGCCTACCACTGGGCTGTACGCGTGGTGGCTTCCCACATCATGACAGGGACCACAGGTCTCTATTCACAGCCGAGTCCACGCCCTCTGTGGTTAAGTCACGTGTGCTGGAAATATTTTCCTCTAGCATGGCACTGCCGTTTAACGCTATTCATGGTGACTTTTATCATATAGAAGTTTGAAAATATTACAAAATCTAACTATTCAAAATTCCCTTTTATGGATTCCAGGTTCCATGTCTTCTTTAAAGAATTGCACTCCAAACTAAGATAATAGAAAGTGTAGGAGGAATCAAAATAACTTATTTCTGTAGGTGTTAGTTTTCTGTTGCTGTGTAACAAATTACCACTAACGTAGCAGATATAAAGAACATGGATTTATTATTCGATTTCCGTGAATCACATGTCCAGCCACGGCTTAGCTAGGTCCTCTGTTCAGGGTCTCACGGGGCTGAAGTTCAGGTAGCAGCTGGGGCCAGGGGCTCATCTGAGGCTCAGTGCCCTCTCCCAGATTCCCTTGGAAGAATCTACTTGCTTGCATCTGTGGAGCACATGGTGGCTTGCTTCTTCAAGGCCACCAGGAGAATCTGCGGTGTCAAGTCTGACCTCTTCCAGAGGCTCACCTGATTAGGGCAGGCCCACTCAAGGTCGTTTCCCTTTTGATTACCTCAGAGTTACTGACTGATGTTCTTAATCATATCTGCAAACATTTCTTTGCCTTTCTCACTTGAAATAGGAGTGACATCAGTTCACCATATTGGCGAGTCCCGTCCACACTCAAGGGGAAGAGATTACACAGGGTTTGTTATACCAGGATCGAGGAATCTTGGGTATCATCTCAGAATTCTGTCTACCACACTGTATTTTTATAACTTTTAAAAGAATGCTTGGAATTTAAATCATGTGTGTATGATAGTAAACACAAGAATTTCTGTTATAACACAATAAAATTTTCCTGAAAACTCTCATATTCTGCAAAATCATACACTAAAAAAGAACAGGGCTCATGGAAAAATATAAAGTAAAGGGAAGAACACTCAAAACCTAAGCTACTTTGTAACCAGAGCACTAAAAAGACAATAAGAAGCCTAATAAAGCTACCAGCATAGTTTAAAAGACAGTTTAATTGCCCAATAAATAATGATATATTAGAGCAAATATAGAACTCTACCTAACAAATCAAAAACGAGCACGATCTGAACATCAGGGGAGTGAGGAAAGATGGGGACTGCTAAGTACAGCAATAATGGACAGTGTGCAGAGATTGGGGGCACCTCATAATGAGCCTGTTATCAAACAAAACCAAGAGAAAAGCGTAGTGAAAACAGGCGCCATGTACAGAATGGCCTTCCTTTAAAGATTGTGCATTGGGGGGGGGGGTTATTTTATTTTATTTTTTTTAAAGGTTTTATTTATTTATTCATGAGAGACACAGGCAGAGGGAGAAGCAGGCCCCATGCTGGGAGCCCCATGCAGGACTCGATCCAGAGACCATGGAGGGGTTTTAGCATACGCTGTGGTCAGTGGCTAGCCCTTGATTGCAAACACTTAAGCCTGCTGGGGAACACTGACTCTGAAAATGACTTCCACATTACTGACTTGATTTCTTCACTTACCACGAATGTTTGGGCTAATCTGTGTGATAGAAACTCCTGTTACAGCAGAAGGGCCTGTCAATAATTTAAATCTCTCTTCTATTGTTACAACACCCTTTATTGGTGGAGTAGGCTATTATTTCTCCTCTAGTATTTTTTAAAAATTGGGGTTTTTATTTCATCAAAGTATACATAGTGCACATAGTCAAACAGTTCTTATTTCAAGACATCATCTTGTGTATCCACCGCCATTCCCTGCTCTTTGGGGCAAGCACTTCAACGTTTTAATTGATTCCTTTGGCATTTAGTTCTGTATTTCTAAATACCGTGTTTACTTTGCTATTATTTAAAAACTTTCCCCCTAGTTTTAGCCATTATCTATCGACTTCCTATGAGGGAAGATAAAGATTTAGCTCATGTTCACTCTTCTAACTTACCTCCATCACATGAAACCCACCCCCCCTTCTTTCTCTGTCCCCATGTGATTCTGTTATAATTTTTGTTTGAGCTGGATACAGGATTTACATCACTCTGACTAGGGAAATGCTGGTCACACCCAATCCATGTAGTAGCTTGGGATTATTTTTCTTTTTTTTCTTTTTTTTTTTTTTTGCCTAACATCTTGTATTGTCTAGGGTTAATAATTGACTTAAAAATTGGTTCAGTTTTCATGTACATATTAATACAACCCTCACCTTTCCCTTGGGTATATACATCTCTTTCAGTACATTAGATAGTCTATTAATTTATTTTTCGTTAAGAATCTTCATTGGCTCCCTCTGATTTGCTTTATTCTGGATTGTCTACCTTTAGCCTTGGCTGTTCTTTCTCAAACTGTCACCTTGAAACTTTCCTTCATCATCATCTGGGCTGTGTACATCTGGGCTCTGTTTTATTTTACATGGACACTGGATTGAGAATTTGACCGGGTATAGGCAGTTAGCTTTGAAAGCTTTGAGCCATTATTGTCTTGTTTTTAGCAATGCTATCAAGAAACCTGACATCATTCCGAATCTTGTATCCAAATATATGAAACTAGGTTTTGAAATTTTCTTTCTGGAAGCTTAGAAGATCTTCTCTTTGTCTCCAGTGTTCCAGAATTTTATGGTGCTGCTACCTTGCTGTGGTACCATTTCAGTCTTTATGCTGGGCATTTGCCAAGTCCCTTCAATATAGAAACATGGCCTTTCAGTTCTTAGAAATCTTCTGGAATTATATCTTGGATAATTTCCTTCTCTTCATTTTCTTTTCTCATTCTAGGAACTCCTGTTATTCAAATGACAGAACTACTAGACTGGTTTTTTCTTTGTCTCTTTGTTCCCTTCTGGGATACTTTTCTCTCTGAGCTTCTATTTCTTGCTCTGTAACTGGTAATATAGTACGTGCTGGGCTTTTCTCTACATTCATATCGCTTCCCCCATTTGTGTAGCAGCACTGACTGACTTCTATGGTAGTTATTGGTGCTATATCCGAATATTCTGATTCTCTCTCCTTCTGGTCACCAGGTTCCCTTGTAGTTGAGTGGGGCAATATGCTTAGTCCTGGATGATATATTGTGAATGAGTTGATGTGTGTTACTTTTTTTTTTTTTTTAAAGATTTTATTTATTCATGACAGAGAGAGAGAGAGGCAGAGACACAGGCAGAGGGAGAAGCAGGCTCCATGCAGGGAGCTCCATGTGGGACTCGATCCCGGGACTCCACAATCACACCCTGGACCAAAGGCAGGCGCTGAACCGCTGAGCCACCCAGGGATCCCTGATATGTTACTTCCATCTAGCTGGAGAATTGAATCTCCAGTGTTAGACCTTCCAGAACTCTCTTTTCCCCTATGTAGTGACCAGCAGTGCCCTAGACAGTGACTTCTCCTTCAGTCTGGGTCCCACAGTGTGAATGATATTAAGCAGGGTCCCCAGTGGACCGTAAGGGAAATGAAACCTGAAGACATCAGAATTATTTCTTACCAGAGCAAACCTAACCTGTCCTCAAACAATCTCAGTTCCAGAAGAAGGGCCTGGAATTTCCATCTCTCTTGCTAGTGATTTGTTCAGAAATATGGGCCTAAGACAAGTAGCATTTCTCTGATCCTCTATTTTCTAAAATTGGCTTCTTCAGCCTGAAGGAACAGTTTGATGATTGATTGGAGGAGAATCTTCTCCCTGTCTCTCTGTCTCTGTGTCTCCCCAACCCAGTTTATTTACTGAGAACATACATAAATGCTAGTATGGGGAGAAATCATCCTTAAAATTCAAATTTCAATCAATAGTACAGATTGGTGGAACTACACCACCCCTGCAGCTGGAGGGAGAGCTAATTAAGATAAGATGCACACAGCCAACACTCAATAAATTAGTTTATTTCTTTATCCTAGGCTTCCTGTTTAAAGTTAACCTTATCCATTAAAGTCATTAAAGGTGAGAAGTGGTAGATTAAAGTTAGTAAAGGATGTCACTCTCGGTGTTGCTTTGTATCATTTGCTTATATTCATTTAATTACACTCACCCTGTTTCAAAAGGGCTTTGAAGCCGCTTGCTATTTGATAATCACAGCCTTGGTTTTGGGAAGGATTTCCCTAAAGAAAAACCATGAAGAAGCCACTGGAGTAGTAACTGTAGTAAGTATTAAGATTCCCAGGGTGCTGAGAAGTTAACTTAAGGCTTCTCTCCCATTTCCCAGTTTCCCATTTTGTGCTTGCTTGTCAACCCATGCCACAGACGCACCTATGACACAGAGAGACGTGCCCGCCCAAGGTCACCAGCTAAGTGGAAGCAGAGTCACGATGATTAAGAGCGGGGATCAGTGAGCCGGAGCCTGTGGGCCAAATACAGCTGGGGACCCAGTTTGGTGTGGTCGGAGAATAAAGCCCACCCGTGTTTAAAGACTTGCAAAGATGCAAAACCAATCCTCTCCAACCCTTTACAGGAACAGCACCCTTAACACCTTGGTAAGAGCCCGAGCTTTTAGTGCCAGACAGGCCTGGCTTGGAATCCTAGTGAGATCTCTCAAGTTACTTAATGACCTTGAGCCTCAGTTTCCTCATTTGTAAGATGAGGATAGTGCTTCCAACTGTTCAGGCTGGTTGTGAGGATGGAATGAAATCGGGATGGCCGAGCCTCCTTGCAGAGGCCGGACAAGTGTTCCACCTCAAAGCCTAGTAATTTTTATGATTTTTTATGTGAGCCCGTCCTCCTGGCTCCTCGTAGAGCACGCTGCTCCGTCCGTGCGCACGGCCTGCTGTGCGCTCAGGGCCCGGGGCGCCTCGTTGCTCCCCAGCAGTCAGGCAGTCATCGCCTTTGCCCTGGTGCCTGAGCAGACAAGTCTGCCGTTTCACACTCAGACACCATGCACCTTTCAGACTATTTTGTGAAACCCATATATTTTCATTAAGAGTTGATAATAAACTCTAGCACTGGAAGTTTTTCCAAGTTCATGATTGATGACAGTGCGACCGGATGCTGAGTGCCTCTTGTCGCCAGCTCCAGGGAGAACCTGCCTGGGCAATTGCAGAGCCTCCCCAGCAGCCCCTTCCAACCCCACCAGCTTCCCACCTAGAGCCGCCTGCAGACAGCCCCCTCCTCCAGGGACAATTGTGCAGTAAACAGCCTGGGCTTGGGTATTTTTGTGTCTCCCTCTTTTTTCAATACCACTCAGAAGGCAGAGTTTTCAGGCAGAAAGCAGGTTGTGATCATATCCAGGAGGTCTAGAAATTGGATCACCTTTATTTTTATGCAGCTCAGTGATAGCAAAGAACAGAAAAAAATCTGTGGGTTCATTCTTCCTTCCTTTAAAAATCTTTTTCCTTTTTAAAAAAATTTGGCTCATACTGTGAGTCAGAGTGTGTTGCATCCTTAAAGACAGGGTGGACAGGGTCCCTGTAGAGGTATTTTTCAGGAGCCAGGAACTAGAAGCCAGAGGACCAGGATCCCACCAGCAGTCAAGGAAGCCTTGTGGGGAAGGGTAGCTGGTGCCTGAAGCCTTAGTGAGGGCAGGACATGGCCACACCAATGAACTCCAGCCCAGCCTTTCTTTGGAGGCAACACCTTACACTAGTTCCCTTCTGCCAAGGCACCAAAAGACATGGGAATACTTTAGGGAGCTGCCCATTCCCTAGTGGGAGACAGCCATTTTGACGGGAAGTTGGAGGCAAAAAAGAGTAATGGCACAGAGAAGGTCATGGCCACCCTCGTTTGGGGAGGGAACCCAGATCAAGACTGTGAAGGTGGAAATTGCCAACTTCTGCTCATATGTACATAATTGAAAGCTCAGAGAAGTTTTGAGAGGTAAAGACTTTGGTGATCTCTGAGCAGAGGAGATGACAGTCTGTGAGCGTGGGTGCTCTTCAGCTCTGATTTAGAAAGAGAAGGAGTGCATGTTCCCTTCCCATGACACCCCCTTGGTGGGTCTCATGGCAGGGGCCCCACCCTCCTCCATGAATGGGACTTTTTGCCACTCTTTACCTGCATCCAAAGGTGAGACCCTTGATGGGGCCAGTCTGCTTAGCCCAGCTGAGGGAATGAATAACTGGCACTGACTGACCTTGGCTGATTGATGCAAACTCTGTTCACAGGCAGCCCCGGGGCATTCAGATGGGTGGTACAGAGTGAGGGGAAGTGATTGGAATTTGGGGGTCAACTAGATATGCCCTTTTTATCCTTAAACTTGGGCCATTTTTCAGAAAGGCATTTCAAATGCATTGTTTTCATTCTTCCTATTAGATTTTTACTTATTCATGTGCTGAGTCACTCATCCATGGGGCGGGGGGGGGGGGGGGGGGGATAGTAAACTGCCAAAACAGGTTACCTCTGTTCCTCACACATTAGGAGAAAAGAGAGATTTACTTTTCAATCTCCATAGCAAAACCTTGGCATCGCACCTAGGAAGGCAGTGAATAGAATGAGAATGGGAGAGCCTTGGGGTGTTCCATCCAGAAAGATCATCAAGGACAACAGACACAGGATGAGACTCTGAGAGATGACCAGAAAGCCTGAAAGCCAGGGTTGCCTTGCCAGAGCTACCATTTTGCTTTGGGGTATCCTGGTTTGGTTTCCTTGTCTCAGAGATCCTAAAGCCCTAAGCTGGACCTCACCTTTGTTTTTAGCTTGTGTATCTTTAGGATCCTATAGGTGACCATTCCCTTCCAAAGTCTCTTCGGCTGAGGGGTTGGGGGTTGATGTTGAATGAAAGGGAAGAAGTTAAGAAAGGAAATTTCTTCAGCTTCAAAACTGTACTATCCCTCTCTGCTTTCATAGCCTTTCTTCCCCTCTTCTGTTCCAATTCTGCTTCTTCCACAGCTTACTGGAAGAATTCTGTGCTTTTTCTTGCTTATGTTCTTCGGAGACTTCTTAATGTTCCTGCTGTCAGGGGAAGGGAGTGTTTCCTCTAAAATATAAAGGACTGATAGTTCTTCTCTTAAAGACTTGAACAGAAAGAAAGACATTCAGAAGTGTCCTCCCTGGTGGTCAAAATTCCTGGTGGTCAAAAACAGCTATTCCGGTTTTATACAACGATGATACTGGAATTAAATGAGAGAGTTGCAAAGGGGAACAATTGCAGGACTCTTTTGCTCCCACCTCGTCCTAATAATTCCTCCTGTAACAGGTTATCATATGTTTGTCTGATGCAGAATCAGACCAGGTTAAAACATAGGACATCACAAACCAAAGATGTGTTTATGGAAGGAAGCACAAAAACATTTTCTTGTTGTTCTCAAATGCATTCAAATGGACATCAAATCATCTGCAGGGGTTGCTTTAACAGAGATTGCTAGGGCTTGAGGATTTGCATCTCTAGCAAATTTCTAGATCTTGCTCATGCTGTGACCCAGGGATTGCTCTTTGGGAACCAAAGTTTTAAAAGGATTGAGTATTTTCCATTTCATTTTTTTCCCCTCAACACAGCCCATCAAGTGCTTTCTTCACTTAAGTGTTTCTAAAAATATTTCCAGAGGGCATAACTTTTCCTTTCATTAATGTAGAACATAATGCAAATACTGAATTAAACATCTGTATTGTCAACTTTGTGGTTGCTTGCCAAGGTAAGACTGCCCTGAACCTGCCTAGTTTGAGGACATGGCTGGCAAATAGGCCCCACTAGCAGGATGGCTTCTAGAAGGTTAAAGAAAGAATGGTGTGCTCATTTGCTTCTCAGCCATTGCTGGGATGTTCCAGGAATTCCTGATACCTTCTCCTTGCCATGCCCAAAGCAACCCTCCTCGCCTGGCACCAGTTCCAGGGAGGGTGGAGCAGCAGGAGGGGAAGGAAGGTGTTCTGTGCTGAAGGCTCTGGAGTAGAATCTTCCTATCATAACAGTTTACTTTCAAGTCTTTCTTGCTTCTCATATTCCCCAGTATTCTTTCACTGGCAAGTAAGAACATACACAGCTCAAACTATCTTAACCAAAAGAAGAAAACACATCAGCTCAGATAACTAGAAAAGCCAGAGAAAGGCTTTCAAGCTGTTCTCCAATGAGATCTCCACCATCTCCCAGCTCTACTCTGTCCATATTGGCACTGTCACCACCTGTCTCCTGTGTACCCACAATGAGCAAAGAATTGCTCTTGTGGGCACTGGGAAGAGGGGTCCCATTTATATTCAAAAAGAAAGCAGAGAGAAAAAGGCAAGATAATGATTTGCCATTTTTTTTTGATTTGCCATTTTTATGTTTATTCCTTCATCATAAATGTCTTTGTCTTCTAATTTGTAACTATCCAAAGCCCGTAAATCTTTCATTGCCCACATCCCATGAAACCTTCCCTGACTCCCCTAACATGAAGTCAGGTCTCTTTTTCTGAATGCCACCAAGTCTACTTATGGAAGGCAGAGTGATTATGTTAGATATCTGGGCTCTGCTGAGTGCTGCCTGGACCCTTGCTGGCAATCTGTCTTTTGAGCAAGTTACTTTAGCTCTCTGTGCCTTCGTTTTCTTTTCTCAACATAAAATGAGCATTTTCTCCTGCAGGTGTGAGGTGAGAAAAGCTAACCATATTCAAAGTCTAAGATGGTGTCTGGCACAGAGAAAGCCCTCAACATGTATTTCCCCTCATTATTTCATTTTTCTTCTGTGCTATTACCCATCTTCAACTTTATATTATTAATTCTGGTAAGAGATCCTCACCCCCTCCCTTTTTATTGTCTGGGCCCCCTTGGCTACAGAAAATATCCTAACCTATGCATTGTAGATTTTGTTGATGTCATGGTGTCTGATGATGTCTCATGACTGCTAGTCATACCCTGACTGAAACCTGGAAGCTTGACCTGGAAGTCTCTTTTTAGAATATAGAAAAGGGCAAAAGGGCAGAAGAGAGAGCCTGCTCCCATCGCCTGTGTACTGTGTACAACACCACTGTGTGTGGTGTTGGGTTTCCATAGGGTGGATTTTAAGCCTGTGTGACATGTTCATTTGTTTTTTATATACATTTCCTCTCTTCCCAACTAGACAATATACTTGAGAGCTGGATCTATATCTGATTTAAACAGAACAAGCCCCTTCCTTTTATTCTGTTTAGGTGAGAAGTGATTGTGATTTAACTTTTTAACTTTTTTAATTAAAAAAATTTCTAAGTAAACTCTACCACCAACATGGGGCTCAAACTCATGAGCCTGAGATTGAGTTGTGTGTTCTACCAAAATGAGCCAGCCAGATGCCCGGTGATTGTGATTTGAAAGTTATGTCAATATTGCATATAGTTGAAGGTTCTGTTCAGAATATATGTTCCAGGTAGAACCTGAGGAGCAAAGACAGAAAAGGAAGATATGTCTGAAGCAAGTGGCAGAGGGAATGAAGTAAGCGCAGAGGCAGCTTTGAAAGACCAGACCTAAGAATGAGGAAGAATGTATTTATTTGGGAAAGTAAGTAGTATCAACACTCTAGAGGCGGTTCAGAGTATTTTTTCCTCTAAGTTAGCTAAAAGATTGGACTTTCCTTAAAGTACATTCACAAGGAGGATTGCCAACATGAGATCTGTTATTTCCTCTCTTCTTGGTCAGTAGGATTCAATATTCGTCAAGGCACCTGGGTATGTCAGGAACGGGGATGCCCATGATGCAGTCTGGCTTCTGCACCTGGTTTGGGGTACCTCCAAACTGCTCTCACTAAGGTCCCAGTAAGCAGCCAGTGGCAAAATCCTATGGATATTTGTGATGCTTTGGCAATCTTCTTCTGGCAATCTTCTTCTGGAAAGGGCCAGATAGTACATATTCTAGGCTTGTGGGCTACATGGTTTCTGTTGCAACCACTCAGCTCTGCCATTATAGCTTGAAAGCAGCCATAGATGAACGAATGGATGTGGCTGTGTTCCAATAAAACTTTATTTATAGGCACTGAAATTTGAATTTCATATAATTTCACATGGTATAAAATATTTTTCTTTTAATTTTAGTGAAAACATTTAAAAATGTAGAAACCATTCTTAGCTTGTGGGCCATAGAAAAACAGGTGGTGGGCTGGATTTGGCATGCAGGCCACAGTTTGCTGGCCCCTGTTCAAAGCTCCCTAACTCATTCTAATAAGCAGCCAATGTTGAGAACTCCTAGCCTGTACTTTGAATCTCTTGAACCACAGAACTAGTTTATCATTGTATCCCCATATGGTAGGTTGGTGCTTGATAACAGTTGAATGAATTTATCTTTGTGGATTCCCTGAACCCCTCTGCTGGTGGATATTTGTTAAATGGTTAATAAATGAAGAGAATTAGGGAGGAAGGTAGGTCATGTTTGGTAAAGATGAGAGATAGAGTGGCAGCAGATGCTTCTGGAATTCAGAGGAGGCAGCAGTATCGGGCAGCTGCAGTGGCCATGGAGTTGTGCCATTCAGACCTCCTTCCAAAAGAACCTACTGTGGGAGGTAGCTGGTGGATAGTCATTAGCTGTTGCACTTTTGGGTTTGTGCTGAGACTATGTCCTCCCCACTCTGCCCCCAGCCAATGTGAAACATGATGGAGGCCTAGAGCTGGTCTGCTCATGGCAGGTGTAGGATCCTTCTAATGGCCCATCTTTGCCCAGGGGCTCTGAATCCAGGCTGTCTGAGGCTTTCTCGAACTGCACTGGGGGATGATGCTCATTCCAGCCCTTCCACCCCTTATCCTTTCTCCTCTCTCTCTGTTCCCTGGTGTTGGAGCTGCATCCTGCCTTAAAGTCATCCCCAGCTGTACCTATTCCCTCCCTCCTTTATCCTTCATAGGTTTGTCCTCTAATACAACTCTTCTCAGAGGAGTAGGACTGATGCATCAGTACTGGGAAGGAGACTTAGTAAAAAGTAGATCCATCCCATTTTATTTCAAATTTGGGATTTCTTTTATTTTCTTTTTCTATCCTCTCCTATTTTTCTGAGGATAGAAGCAACAGGGTTGGCAAAAGGCTATGCTGATTATAATGAAATTGATGAAAGAATCGCAGTCAAGTGTGAAATTTCTTCCTGAACTCACAGGTATTCTTGACTTGAGACTGGTAGCTCCCGAGGGATCCTCTATGTTCAGCTCTCAGCTTCAAGTAAAAATTAATCCTAGTTCTGTTCATTTGTGCCCAAAGGCATTGGGTTGCCATATCCTTGAGGCATGTGGACAGCATTCGGATGCGGCCCCTGGGAGCTTTATGAGAGTCTAAGTGTGCCCATCACTGACAGCCACACTGACAGCCTGGTCGGGGGCGGGGGTGGCGGCACTCGCAGCTCCTGGCTTGTGTGATACCCCAGGAGACAGAGCCTTCTCACGGATAGTTTCAGTCAAAGTCCTTAGGAGGGTGTTGATTAACTAGCCTTGGTCATATGTCCACCACTTTGTCTAAGAGACGTTTATGTGGATGGAACTACCTAGCAAAGATGTGAGGATAGTGTTTCCAGAGGGGGAGAGAAAGCAATAGCTACCACTCTGTTCTACATGCGACAGGCAACAGGTAAAAGGTCAGGTCTTCAGATGAGATCAGGAAGCACACAGATTTGGAGAGTAGTTGTCCAAAGTTCAGGTAAGCATCCTGCAATGGGAAGCCCTGGGTCAGGGAGCAGAAGAAGAATAGTTAATATAAAATATTAATAGTGAGCACGTACTAAATGCTGTATCGTTTGGGATGCTTTCACTTACAAATAACACAAAATCTTACTCAACAAGTTTAAACAACTAAAGACTGAAGGTAGAGTGGCTCTGAGTTGCTCAAGTCAGCAGTTGGATGAAGTCTTTCAGTACCCCGATCTCCTGCCTTCAGCTTTACAGGCCTCAGCCCGGGTGGGCCCTCGTGCTCATACCATGATGGTAGCAGCCAAGTGTCACCTCCGGCATAACCATATCCTGGGGCTTCTTTTAAAAACTGTAGTAAAATATACAGAAATACACAGAACCTAAAATGTACCATCTTAACCATTTTTAGGTGTCCAGTTGAGTGCTATTTACTACATTCATATTGTACACCCATCATCACCATTTATCACCAGGATTCTTTTCACCTTGTAAAATTAAAATTTTGTCCTCATTAAGCCCTAGCTTTCCATTACCTCCATCCTTCAGTCCCTGGCACCCATCGTTGTACTTTCTCAATGACTTTGACTACTCTACTTATTCAGTTAAGTGGAATCAATCATTCAGCATTCATCTTTTCGTTCTACCTAATTTTTGTATGACCCATGAGTTAAAAATGATTTTTACATTTGCAAGTTGTTGTATTTTATTGTATTTTATTATTTGTTTAAGTAAGCTCCACACTGGGTTGTGCAAGACTTGAACTTACAACCCTGAGATCAAGACCTGAGGTGAGACCAAGAATCAAATGCTTAACTGACTGAGCCACCCAGGCACCCCTTAGGCAGTATATTTTAAATGGTTATGTAGGTATCTACATAATATCTTCCGTTTTGCCTTTTGGCTTGCAAAACCTAAAATATTTCCTATCTACCCTTCACAGAAGAGTTTACTAATCCCTGAGCTAGATCAATGGTTTGCAACCTATTCTCTGGTGCCAACTAATCTCTGATAGAGAAGGAAAGGGGAGGGATAGGAGTTAGGGCTCTAGGGTTCCCTTCCAAACTCCCATCCCAGACCTCAGGTTTGCCTAGAGGAGTTTATCCAGTTTGCATGATGGCTGTCCACGTCAGCCTTCACTGGGAGACAGCAGTCCCAGAAAAAAAAACCTTGGAAAACGTCTGCACCGAATGTGTTATGCAGTTTCTCACAGATCTGACATAGCTAAGTCCTCTGTTTCCAGCTAATTCAACTCAGAGGGTTGGAGTCAAAGTTCATTTGAAGATATTTTAGTAATTTGATGTTTAAAAAATCAGAAGTAATATATACAATGAAGAAGATATTAACTGTGTAAATAAGAAAAAAAATCTTTTTAGAGTGAAGGGGATCAGGAGATGCCACCTCCTGGGATGCCTGGGTGGCTCAGTGGTTGAGAGTCTGCCTTCAGCTCAGGGCATGATCCTGGGGTCCAGGATGGAGTCCTGTATCGAGCTCCCTATGAGAAGCCTGCTTTTCCCTCTGCCTATGTTTCTGCCTCTTTCTCTCTCTCTCTCTCTCTGTGTGTGTCTCTCATGAATAAGTCAATAAAATCTTAAAAAAAAAAAAAAAAAAAAGGAGATACCATCCCCAAACTGTGCCACTTTGGCAAAGGAATTGTTTTGAGCTGAAGGCATCTGAGTCCCTGAAATCCCTTATCTGCCGAAAAGCAGAGCCTCCCCAAAGAACTCAACTGTCATAAATCCCCTCCCAGGAAGAAACTCTAATCTTTTCTTCTTAGAGAGAATGGCCACCACATCCAGACAGACATTGTCACAAAACTCTCAAATCTCCCACCTAATCTCCTAAGGGTCCCTTTACCTTTTAAAAAGTCATTTGTGTTGTCTTATGTGCCCTTTCTTAAGTCATTTGTTTCCCCAGAAATACCTTACTGCCCTTCCCCATTCCCTATTAAGATGATACTGTAGGGGAGGAAAATATCTTTTCCCTCTATGCTTCTAAATTCTCAGCTGAAGCCTCTATGATGAAAAACAGATCAACAAGAGAAAAACATACAAATTTATTTAATATGTTTTATGTGACATGGAACACTTTATAAGGAAATAAGGACTCAAAGAAATTGTTAAACCTGAGCACTCCTAGGTTTGATGAAGAGTGGACAGTCATGGAAAAATTTTTGGTGATAAGACCAAAAAGGGTATGAGCTATATGTTGGTAAACTGGGGGAAACAGCAAAGCCTGTTTGTTCAGATTCTTCTTGGGTGTCTCAGAGATGAGGATGTTTCTTTCCTCCATATAGGGGAGCTCCTCTCACATGAGGGTTTTATGACCTGCTTCAGGAGGTCACTAAGTCTTCCTGCACATGCTGTTTCATAAATTCCTTCAACTTAAAATACTCAATATGCCAGGGTGCCATATTCTGGGGTAGCATATCCTGAGTCCCATCAATATACAAATCCAGATTTCACATCTCATTTGGGTATTCACTTCCTTCTGGGATGCCCCTATGCATAAAATTAATAAATTCATGTGCCCTCTC
Organism: Nyctereutes procyonoides; assembly: GCF_905146905.1. Classification (NCBI taxonomy): domain Eukaryota; kingdom Metazoa; phylum Chordata; class Mammalia; order Carnivora; family Canidae; genus Nyctereutes; species Nyctereutes procyonoides. Next base: position 3,470,055 of record NW_026575030.1, on the reverse strand, counting down.
TCCTGTTAATCTGTCCAGTATTAGTTTAATTCACACGCCCTCAATTCATGAATTTAAGAGGGTAGAGGAAAAGTTTTCTGTCCCCTACAAAAGCAAAATACATGTGAAAATATCTTCCTGGGAATTATTTTGAGAATTCATTGCAACAGAAAGCATGTTTTGAGGAAAATCTTGAGAATTGCTAGCCTAAAGTTTTGGTACAGACACACACACCCCACTTCTATGGCTGGGTGCTACATCTATGGGCAGAGCCCCGGGAAGGGCTGGCAGGGTTCACCAAAGTGGGATTAGGCTTGTCAGAGTGATTAATCTCTTCCCTGCTAGGAAGTGAAAAAAACCTTCACTTTTAAAAAGAAAATAGATTTTCAGATTCGAAGTATGTTTTTTTGTTTCCCCTTAAGGGTGAATCGTGCACTTGGAGTCCCTTTCATTTTATTTATCCATTTACTTCCCTGACATTTCTGACTCCTTCTGTCGGCTCACAAAGCCCACCACCATTCATATTTAACTTATCTCCATAATAGTCTCATTTACAATTGAGGAATGCACCCAGCCAACCATCACTGGGCCTTCCTTTTGACTTCTGTCTGCAATCCAACCCATTTGTGAGTTGCCAGGTAACAGCAGCAGGGGAGGGGCTCCTCCCAGCTGTAAAACCCTGGCTTTCAAACATTTGAATGGCTGCAGTTAAACACTCTTATCAGAGCAGTGGCATTGTCCCAGAAGCTCCTCACAATAAACTTCTGTACCAAATTAATTAAAGAAAAACTTGATAATTCCATTCCAAGGCATTCCAATGAAAGTAATTTTAGATACATAATGCATAATTTGTTTTCCCACTTACCTTCCAAACGAAACATTCAGGATGTTTAGTACCGTTCACATTAATCAGCAAAACCATCAGATCCTCAGGCAGAAGAGACAGACCTTGCCAGGAGGGTGGGGAAGAATGTCTGTGTGAAGTGTGGTGGTCATTAGACTATTTAAATTAAAGATGAAGCAGCTCTGGGGCTGCTTGTGATCTTTCTTGAAAAAAGAACACTTTTGGAAAGGACTGCTTACCAGATGTTTGTTAAAATGGTAGGGAAGACTTTGTGCAGGACTATTGTAACATGAGTCAACACTCACAAGAGAGGAGAGAGACTGAGCTCAACTCTGGATACAACGAAGGTAGTTGGGGTATTACAGCCAAGGAGCAGAACAAGGGCACCCATGGATGGATGGAAAAATCACTAAGTGGAGACATCAAGGATAGGAGATTCTTGTTAAGCCAACCTGACAGTATTCTGGCTAAGAACAGGACAAGAACTAAGCGTTGTCAAGAGTGGAGATGGGGATCTCAGGTAATCAGATATCAAGGGTTAGGAGTTGACTTAGTAGGATTCTTGCTAAAACTAGGCTCACTAAGGAAGGATATGAAAGCCAAGGTGGAGGCCTATTTGAAAAGAGGGTCCAAAAGAGCCTAACTAAAATTCCATCAAGGAGAATCTTTGTCATTGCTATTTGTCTGATTTGTTTTTTTTTTTTTTTAAAGATTTATTTATTCATGAGACAGAGAGAGAGAGAGAGAGAGAGAGAGAGAGAGAGACACGGGCAGAGGGAGAAGCAGGCTCCTGCAGGGAGCCCGATGTGGGACTCGATCCAGGGACTCCAGGATCATGCCCTGGGCCGAAGGCAAGGCAAACACTCAACCACTAAGTCACCCAGGCATCCCTGTTCGTCTGATTTGTGATGGAATACTAGAAAGTGAGCTTATGGGGAAATTGGAAGGTAAATATTAGGACCAGGAGGAATTTTTAGTAAAGGTGGTTGCATGTAAGAAGAAGGGAATTTGTGTCTACTACAGAGCCCTCACCTCCTGGGCAGCCTTTAGAACTTCCTGTGCCACATGAGTTGGTGGGACCATGCCTAAAGACACCTGTGATCTCACCTCTCAACAAATCTGGGCTTGGAGCCTCCAGTCACTTGTCGCCAGCATTGTCTGCCAGAAGCTGGGCCTCCAGTTGTTCTGCTCATCATGGGGAGGCTGGCTGAGCTCCCACTGGTTCCTATACCAGCAGAAGCCATGAAGAGCTCCAGGGAAAAGTGGAGGTCTGACCCCAGTGCTCTTACACTAGCATTTCACAGCAGTCTCCCCCCCCCTTGTCTGACCCTGTTTGCAAGTCTCCTATGCCCGGTTTCTGTCCTTCATTCAACTAACTATTCTTCTTTTCTATTTAACTAGCTTATTCAGTTGGTCTTTGCTGGGTTAGTATGGATTTCCAGTGCTTTGGTGCAGTCAAATGCTCTACTACGGAGCAATACCCCCTGCCAGTACTTTTGTGAATATGTTTCTAACGCCCAGAAACGCTGGATCAGATATGTTTCCTCTGAGATGCTCACAAGGCCTTACACCCTATTCCTACAATGCCCTCATCAATAAAGCACAAGAAGGGCATTAAATGATTAATTCGCCCTGCTGAAACTAAATTCTGACACGGGGAGATGCTACAGGGGACAGGTTACATAGTCAGGTGGAAGGCAAATGGACGTCACATCTTTAATCCAGCCCTCAGACCCTGGGACTGAGAGCTATGGGGTCAGTGACCCTGCTGTCATGGAAGGCTGTTGTGATGTATTATTAATACACTGAGGATCAGAGTAGAAACCCACACTGTAAACCCACACCGATTTGCTTCTTGCCACCATCTGTGTTGACTCCAGCAGTTCAAGGGGAAGCTCTGGGCTCCCCCAAATCTGCCAGTGGAGACCCAAGCACTGTTTGGAGGAACATCTAACAACCCTGACCTTTTATCTTCCAGTATATCGTGCCTTTAGCTGGCCTGTCTGGTTCTGACACTTGGCCTACCATTGACCTTCAGGAAGATAATGGGCCAGGCTGCAAAGGTGATTCTAGCTACCGATCCCTGTGGATTATTGTCTTTCTCCCTGGTCCTGGGTTCCTCTGTGCCTGTAGGTTACTCCTGAAGTGACATGGTATTTATCCATAGGTCTCTAAACCTCTAGCTTGAAGTTTTCCTGATAAAGATGAACTCTCCTTTCTATTTGGGAATTTCATTATTCCACCCTCAAGCCTCCCTTCCCATTCCTCTCTCCCTGAAAACTTTCAGAGAATGGAAGGAAGCTCTCCCTCAAATAAACTGTGGGACTGCTCCGGCTCAAGTCTGTGGGTGGCCTTAGTGCATTTCGCTCCCTCTGTTTCTAGCAGTGTCGACTTGGTATCACTGAAGGTCCTGTGTGCCTAGGGGAAGTGTGGGGTGATGTTGGCAGGACCATGCTGAGAGGGCTGGAGGGGGAGCCACCTCATTGTTCATCTTGGCCTATGCACTGTCTCATCATGCAGACTTTAATTACAAAATCTTTCAATTGATTTCATAAAAGATTATAATTCATTCCATTTGCTGCCTTCTAATTTCCTTGTTAGAGTGCTGGCTGAATGTCTCAGTCACTCATGAAAATGGCTTCTGAGGAGGCACCTCTGACATTCTCTGGCCTGAGTACTTGGCATGTATGTTCCCTCAAGTTACCATTTTCAGATCCCTTTATAAGATAAGCATGTTTCACAGATTAAAGGGGCATCTTTTACACTGTTGCTGTCTTCCAACTTCTCCATCATGGTAGGAAAATGGAATCTCTGCTGGGGAGCATATTCATATTTCTTGTGCAATAATATCAAACTTTCTCCATTAGCAAGTTGTTCATGCTCAGTGTTGCAAATGAAGCATAAAAATATGAAGGATCATGAAAAATAAATTCTACCTAGACAGCCGTGGTATAGAACCAGCTCTTGGTGTCTTCACACAAAGGCATATGAGAAGACCAGCTTTTGACATCTGTGGTTATGCTTCAGTCTAGAGTAAGACACAGGTGAGTAAATGGATTGAAGTTATTGATGCTTGGGGAAGGTGTCAGAAAATATTCTCACTTATCAGTGCCTTCAGAGCTCCAGAAGAAGCAGAATTCAGGGTTCTTAGATGCTCATTTTTTTTTTTTTTCATACTAGGGTAAAAGTTCAAACACTGTTTGGTAACAACACTGAGAACTCAGAAGGCAGCCTAAATGGTATACCTGTTGAACATTGAAAAATGCAGGATATGTTTGGAATGTCCAGTGGGGCTTCAAAGAATGGAGGGGGCTTATGAGAAGGAATCTATCCTAAGGGAGACAGAAGACAAGCATTCAAACTGGGCCTAAAAACAATGGGCTAATGAGGAATAGCTTTATTGGGACATACTTTTTTGCAATAGCTTTATTGGGACATAATTCATATACTTTACAATTCACCTGTTATTTTTTTAAAGACCTATTTATTTACTTTAGAGAGATAGCATGTGTCAGGGGAAGGGGAGAGAGAGAGAAAGAAAGAGAGAGAGAGAGAAAGAGAGAATCTTAAGCAGACTCTGCGCTGAGCACAGAGCCCAACTCAGGGCTCGATCCCAGGACCCTGACATCATGACCTGAGCTGAAATCAAGAGTCAGACGCTTAACTGACTGAGTCACCCAGGTGCCCCTACAATTGGCCCATTTAAAGCTACAATTCAATGGTTTTTAGTATATTCACAGAGTTGTACAATCATCACCACAGTGAAATTTAGAAAGTTTTCATCACCCCAGAAAGAAACATTGTAGCCTTTGGCTGTCAATTCCTCCAACCCTAGCAAATGCTTCTCTACTTTCTGTCTCTATGGATCTGCTTATTCTGGACATCTCATATAAATGCAATTAGACAATATGTGACATTTTGTGTCCCGTATCTTTCATTTAGCATATTTTCAATGTTCATCCATGTTTTAGTGTATATTAGCACTTCATTCCTTTTTATGGCTGAATATTATTTCATTTTGTGAGTACAGCATAGTTTATCCATTTGTCGGTTGATTGGATCATCAATTTGATTTCTTTCTACTTTTTTGGTTATTAATAATGAGCTATTATAAGCATCCGTATACAAGTTTTTGTGTGGATGTATGTTTTTATGTCTCTTGGTATATCCTTAGGAATGGAACTGTTGGATCATATGGTAACCAGGAAAAATAATTTTGAGTAGAGTATGATATATGCAGCTCAGATTGTTCTCGGAAGCCCCAATCTTGGATTCATTTATGCTGAATCCTAGAAAGAAGAATGTCAAGGGAAACAGAAAGTCGTAGGACTGCAGTCTCTGCAAGTCATGGTAAGCACAGGTGCCCTGAACTGTGGGCTTGTTTATGGGAGATGTTACCGACTGGGAGTGACTGGGACTGATGAGGTGGCTGAGGACCTACCAGGAAGAAATGTGAGCAGAAGGCACACAGGAGTTGTGCATATCGTGTGTCAGGCCAGTTTACCTCAGAGAGGCAGCCAGGAAGCCCTAGGAGGCTAGCAGCAGATGGGGAGAAAATGGAAATGCTCAGGAGTAGCTCTAGGGACTTCCCAGACCCATATGTAAAAGCTTCCCTTGGGCTTTCCCAAGTTCAAGGGAGGGGTGTGTGTAGAGACAAGTTTTCCATAGAGAAGTAGAGAGTCTGTAGGTTTCATGAATATGGTCCTGTGACAGAACTCTGTGTCTGTGTGTCTGTGGAGGTGGTGGTTCTCACAGGGAGAGCAGCTTCTAGGCAGAGGGCTTGCAGCCTAGGCAAGACACGGGCAGACTGCAGCTCCTCTGGCACGCCTAGAAGAAACACCAGAAGAGAAGGGGCCATGAGAACCAGGAGAGTGGCCATCTTTGTGATCATCTTCATCATCGTAGTCCATCTCCCTACCTTCATGTTTTGCCAATGTGTAAGTTTCTGAAGCCTTTACATTTTTCTAGGATTCAGGAGAATCCTCAGAATGACCGAGGAAAGTAGCTAGGGATAGAACATGCTGATTGATAGAAAGTGAGAAGATGTGACATTTCTCACACTCTTGAATTTATGAACAAGACCCCCATTGGATACTGATCCAAAGTGATATATTCCAGGGGACGAAAAGTAGATCTGTTCTGTTGGACTGGAGACTTCATGTAGGGAAAAGAGGAGTTGAGGATGTAAATCAGAGATTGATAATAAACAGCTTTTGATACCATGAATAAATTTGGATTTTATTCTATAGCCGAGGACAGGCATTTGAGCCTTCGTCTTGAGCACAATGCAGACAGAGCTTTATCCTCTAAAGGAGTTAGTAGCTTGCCAGAACTCTCATGTTCTCAATAAGGAGGTTCAGTACAATGACATGAACATTTATTTTGAAATTTAAGTGTTATAGCCAAATAAGAATGTGGAAAATGCTCAGCATCATTAGCCAATAAGGAAATGCATGTCAAAACCACAACATGTTGCTATTTTCCCATTTACTAGAATGATGATAATAAAAAAGACAAATAAATGTCAGCGAGGATGTGGAGAAATTCAATTCTCATACATCACTGGCAGGATGTGACATGTTGCAGCTGCTTTGGCAAAGTTCTGTGATTCCTCAAAAAGTTAAACACACGGTTACCATATGACTTCACAATTTTATTCCTAGATGACCACCTAAGAGAAATGAAACAGAACTTGTACATGAAATGTTTCTAGGAGCATTATTTGTAGTAGCTAAAAAGTTGAAGTAATTTCAATGTCCATCAACTGATGAATGGATAAACAAAATGTGGTCTATCCATACAGTGGAGTATCATTCATCCATGAAGATGAATGAAGTACTGATTCGTGCTACAAGATAGATGAGCCTGATATCATTATGCTAGATGAAAGAAGCTGACACAAACACCATATATTATTTGATGCCATTTATATGAAAATTCCAGAATAGACAAATCTAGAGATAGAAAGGAGACAGGTGAATGTCAGCAGCTGAGGGGGTGGGGTTGGAATTGGCACTGACTGCTAATGAATTCTCTTCAGTGTGATGGAAATCTTCTGAAATTAGATTGCGGTGATGGTAGCACCATCTTGTGAATGTCAAATCCTAGAGTATGGAATTAGAAGACTGAGACCTTAGTGGGGCTCACCTGGCCCAGGGATCCCAACTATGCAGGCAGGTAGGTGGAAACCATAGATTAGAAAGAACCTAGGACATGTCACCCATCCCAGGACAGGGAATGAAGCTGTTAGTCTTTGTTAACCAATGATGCAGCTAAAGCAATGCAATGGATCTAAATTGCCCCCAAAGGAAGCTTGTAAGTGTGGCTTTGAAAAATGTGCTATGAGCACACACACACACACACACACACACACACACACACACACACAAAGAGATCAATCCAGAATATCAACCTTACATTTGTTTTGCTTGTACCCATTGACTGATGGGGGTCAATGGTATCCCATAAATGTACTGGATATGATACCAAATGAAAGTTCCCCTGGCCCTCAGGATAGCCCTTTCTCTTATGCTTTATTAAGTAGTGACTATCTTTATAGGAGTTATTCTTTTTTCTTCTTTTAAAAAATGGTTTGGATGGTTCAAAAGAGTAGTTAGCTGCTATTCAATCCTGATATGAACCCATTAAGGAAGGAAGTTGAGAGGGAAAATGAAAGGCCCTTGCTGCCTGGATTGTTCTTCTCCATGACTGATACCCACGTTTTATCCTTTTATCAGAGTCCGTATTCACAAAGTCACTCAAAATGCCCTGTTTCCAGCCTTTGGCATCAACCTGCAATTAGAATGTTACCTTTGACTTCCTCATAACATGCACTTCTCATTAGTGCCATTTTTCTCTGGTAAAGTCACGATTTAACACTAATTACTTCTACCCAAAGTTCTACTTTGCCTAATCAGATCACGTCACAGAAATGACATATGAATTTTTCCCCATAATTTAAAAAGTATATGTGAAAAGTTACAATTTAGTTTTGGGCTCTAGGACTCCCCAGAACCTTGGAAATTTTGGGGCTGATACTTATATTTCTTGAAGATATAAAGGCTCTTACCCTTTAGCTCTGAGTCATCAAACTTGTGCCTATAGGCTGCTTCCAAGCTGCTGAACTACTTTGTTGACAGAACATGAAAAACTGAGAATTCCATCTCCTTCTAGAAAATAAAAATTTGGCAACAGTTGGACCTGAGTACTGGGCAGTCCCTATCTGACACACATGGGTTCTCTGTAGTCCCTATTGACAGCCACAGCATTTGGTTATGGTAATCCACCCTGGCCCTGGAGGAAGTTCATTTCATGAGTTTACAAAATGAGCACTTATGCAGAACTGCTTGATGAATGGTGGACAAATCATTCTGTCGTTTCTTAAGTCCCATTTGAAAAGATCAGAAGTAGGGTGACTATAACTCCCTTCCTGCTCACTTTTCTGGTTCTTCTGGGTTGTTTGGATCCTTCTCTTGATCAATAAGTCCTCATCTTTATTCATTGGGGTCTTGGTTTTCTCTCTAGATTTTCATCCTGAGATAGCTCCCACATTCCTGGGTCCCCCCAACTAATTCTTGGCTGATGACTCCCAAATCTCTCTCTAGCTCACCTTTTCTCACAAGGTCTCATTCCTGTAAGCTCAGAGGCTTTACTATGTGCAAGGTAGCTCTGAGTCAAATCCTGGGTTAATAGGGGGCCGATGGGCAAACATTGAATGTCCCTGAACTGCCACATGCATGAGATGGACACAGCATAACTTCTATCAGTGGTTGAGAGTATTTTTTTTTAAAGATTTTCTTTATTTATTCATGAGAGACACACACACACAGAGAGGCAGAGACACAGGCAGAGGGAGAAGCAGGCTCCGTGCAGGGAGCCCGATGTGGGGCTTGATCTTGGGACTCTAGGACGCCCTGAGCCAAAGGCAGATGCTCAACCGCTGAGCCACCCAGGCCCCTAGTGGTTGAGAGTATTAACAATAGATTGTAGGAGTGCCAGGTAATTGTTTCCCAAGCCCAAGGCCACCGGTTGACAATGCCCTGTCCTTTCCACACTCACACACTGCCTCAATCCCAGAAGGCCTTGTTTTCAAAAGTGACTTTTTACATTGAGTTGTCAGTGTTGTCTTTCTTTCAACTGCCAGAGATGAGGCCCACCAGGGAGTCAGGGATGGATGAGTGAGCAGGTCACCCTGAAAAATGGGACAAGATAGAACTTGCTGACAAGACAGATTGCTCAGAGAGCTTTGCGGGATTCTGCAAGTGCCAAGAATGGCAAACTTGCCCGGTGGCACCCTGCAATCCTGCCACATTACATCGGAGCCATTTATTTCCATCATTAGCAGCAAAGTAAGCAAATGAATGCTCTGGAGCTTCCTTATTAACAACTATGACCAGCAGATAAACAAAGGCAGGGGAGCGAAAAGTGTCAATGGCAACCCTGAGGCTTCCTGCACCAGCCATCACATTGCTTCCAAAAGCACAGTTTCCCCCTTCATGGTGGCTTATGAACACTTTCAGAAAAGTTTATATCAATGTTTTGATATACTCTCATTTAATTTTTAAAAATTTTTAGGAGTTTCACAGACGTGGGAGAGGGTTAGTTCAGGAAGGGAGAGAAAGAAAAGGCAGATTTGATACAATCCTGGCACTGGGCTTGATGCGCTGCATTCAGTATTCCATTTTCTTTTACTTGAACTTATCTTTATAATATCCTGGGTTGGGTTTGATCAGAGAAATACAAAGTTGTAAAATGTTGTGTCTTAGCTGATCTAATCTTTTGCTTCTACCGATGAGAGACACGTCACAGGACTGGTCAGTGATTAGAAACAGGAGAAGTGGTACGTCTTCTTGCTCGCCTCACACCAGTCTCCTTGCTCCTGAGAACCAGAAACATTTAGCTCAGGGGACATTGGTGAAGATAAGTGTGCAGAAGATAAAAATTTCCTTCTTGTGCAAAGAAAGAAAATTGTGTCTTCTTTGCATGTGAGCCAGTGTATATGTTCTGAGCCTGATGAAATACATAGGTATTAAAACCAATGTACTAAAATTTGTGCTGAATTTTTTTCTGATAAAAAAAAGATACATAAAAAGATACACAAGTGGAAACTATTCCATTTCTTTTGCTTATTAGACATTATCATGTCTGTGCTAGGTGACTGAGACAGCCATCCGTGGCTGTTAGGGGTGTTGAGCCAGCATTCTGAGATGGCAGCAGAGAAGGATTGTAAGATTCCAGGTTTCAGAGATGAATATGAAGAGGGATGTTAACCATTCTTGGAAGTGAGTGCTTCCAGATTTCTTTTTATGTGAAGTATTGATTTTTCCTTATTTTTAAAGGCAATGCAGTCAGAGTTTTATGTTATGCCAATGAAAGGACCCCAAGGAGACTCTGAACCTCTGACCCACCATCTGCTAAAGGGACATAACAGTAGTGTATTGAAGCTGGCTCATATGAGCCAATTGTTGGCACCTCTTCCCTACTTTACATTCAATGACATCACAGTGTTAGTTTCTGTGACATCATATTGGTGGCCTGAAATAAGTCATAGTGGGAATATTTATACCACAGAAATTGGCTAGAGATACAAATCAGGGATTTTTTTTTTTTTTTTTGAGATTGGTTTACCAGCACCTACTGGTAAAAATAACATCATGGAGAATCATTAAGATTATTAGAGATAATATGCCTAAAAGCATCTATTAGTGTGCTTCCTACAGGTAATAGGATTTCACATATGGTGGGTATTTTTCTTATGTATATAGCAGTATAATTATCCCAGGTGAACAAAAAAGTTACAATACAAATGCATATGATTTCCCAGCATACACACGTGTGTGATACGTGTTAGAACTGCATTCTAAAGGTTTGAAACAAAATTAGTCCAGTTCTTTAATGGGATAGCCTTTTGTTATCCAGAATAGTCTACTTCCACAGGGACTAGCACTGAAGAGCTATAGTATCAGATTTAGTCTCCGGGTGCAGTGAGCAAGCTGACCAAATCACCTGTCTGAAAGAGAGGCTGGATGTCATAATGGTATCAATGCTGGACTAGAGTTGTGGTTCTGCCTGTCAAAGAAGAGGGGGACATGGTTTCTGAAATGGGGTAGGTAGATGTCTTATTTTGGGTTTCCTGAAAAACTCACTTTGATGGATATTTGTATGCGGAATAAGACTTGTGAGAGTGAGAAGGAAGCCCAACTGCACCACGGAAGCAGCTGAACTAGGGTGCTATGACATTCAACACTCAGCTGATCCCACAGAGGGGTCTGAAGCTGGGGGAATCCTTTAGAGCTATTCCCAAAAGAGACTAGGACTGATGATGATCGTTGAATGTGAAATGTCCCTGGGGAGGATACATTACCATTCCTTTGCCTTTGGCTGAGGTGAATCCCAGAGAGGATGCAACTGTGATCCATCCATCTGCAGTCAATATTCTTGGTAGCTGGGGAATTGAGTACCTTGGTTTTTTAAGGAAACCTGGATCACAGATCACAGCATCCATGACAGTGGGATTGGGGTAGGTGTTTTTATAATGTCTCTCTGATCCCTCTTGCATGTCAGGCCAGGCCTAAGTAATTAATCAGCCAGTCTATTATTTTCATTTGTTAGCTCATAAATTTAAGAGCATAACACCCAGCTAGAATCTCACCTGTCCTCATTCCTTCTGTAATACCCATCTAGACTGTTTATTTTCTTTGCAATAAGTATCAGTCAAAAGATTTTGGTTGCAAGGAATGGAAACCAGCCATGGATAACTTAGGCAGTAAAGGAGTTTATGGGAAGAATGGCCAGTAGCTCATAGGAGAAAAGCCAAGGGAGGAAGGACAGCAGAAATAATACTGATGGGAAATTGTGTAATTATACACCCTGCTGATCCTCAACCGACCTGCCTACTGTACACGCACTGCTTCCAAGCACAGCTCCCACTGTGACCTCTCTTGTGGCATTCAATCCAATTACCACCACTGTTATATATGGCTGCCACTGCACATCCAATGCAATTATATCTATTATGTATCTGCCATTCATTTGGGATTCAGAATCCTTCTATGAGCCCTCAGTTGTCTGAGCTGAGGCCACATGCCCACACCCTTAGTACCAGGGCTTGGGAAGAAAGGTAATCTTTCTGTTATGACTGTTCCCTGCCCACCACCAAGATTCACACTGCAGGGGAATCCAAGAACTAGGAAGGAGGTTTATGTGCTAAGTCAGAACAAAACCTGATAAACATCCACTACCCAATACTTCTGTAGCAAATGAGCCATATTATTGCTCTATTGATATGTGTTTTCTGTGGGTGGTATTCTAGGAGGTCTTGGGTCTTTTTACTCATGTACCTCTGCAGATAGTGGGTGCCTAGTCTAAAACCCACACCTGTTTCTCTCAAAGAGAAGAGCAAACTTTATTCCGCTCCATTAAGGTATGTTATAAAATATCTGTGAAAGATTTTTCAGTTCCAAGAAACAGACTTATTCAAGCCAGCTGAGGATAAAGGGGCTTAGTGCTAGGAAACAGTGGCAAGAAAAAGGGTGGCTCCATCCACTCCATCCATGGCTTTTGTCTTCCAGAGTGGATTTGTCTTTCTTTTGTTACTCAGATGGTCTTTGTTACTTGGCATTTCTTGACTCATTCCACTCTGGGAAGTCTTCCTGGATGAAACAAGCCTGAAATAGCTATAGATGATTCATATGTATATATCATATATATATATATATATATATATATATATATATATATATATATAGTGGCTGGTGGCTAGCTTTGGAAAATAAAAGCTTCCACATATGGTACCTGCAAGGTTAGAAAGTCGGGTGAGGACAGGTTGGAAGAGATCCTGAATGTCATTCTAAAGAGTTTGTCCTTTTCCTCTTTTTGAAGTGATTCACTTACTGGTTGCTGATTATCCTCCAGGGTTTCATCTGTGTAGCTGCATCATCTCCAGTGCCTGTAAGATTAACAGGCAGCAGCAATGGCTTCTTAGTATCTTTTTTCAAAAGAAAATCTTCCTAACTTGTCAGGGCTTTGCATTCGATTGCTCCTTGGTACATGAAACACAAGTCCCTGTCTGCCTAAGCAAGCAACGATGGCAAATCAGACCAGACACTACATGCTTCTTGCCTATCTCCAGCTGGCACAACCCACATGTGCTAGCACACTTGAGCTGGTGATAATGATGTGGCCCATGATGGGATATACTGGTGACAACACTGAGTAACAAACTGTCAGAGCACAACCAGATTGACTCTGGGCTTATTGCCCACCTGCTCAAAGAAGAGGCCAACCCTACAGTGTCGATTCCTGCAGAACGTGTAATACTTAGTGTTGATTCCATCTGCCAGGGAATACTGGATTCAGACCAAGTGCAATCTTCATAATCGTGGATCCCAAGCCACGATTCAAAGCCATTGGTCTATCCTTCTGCGGGGTCTCCATTCAGTCAGCTCGAAGGGTGAGAGATGAGGATATAATTCACTTGGACTGCTTTTTCTGAGACAGGGATGGGACAGAGCTGCTACTTGAGTTTTGGATTAATATCCTCTATCCTCCATTCATTTTTACTTTCCCCGTTGCAACAGTGGGGAATTTGTTTATTGCTAGAAGACAGTTGTTGGAACGAATTATGAGAGAATTTATTCTTCCTTATATTTGTTTAACTGCAGACATTTCCCATAGAGAGAAGATGCTTGTAAGAACAGGGGAAGATATTATAAATAATAAAGTCTTTCCTTTTGGTCCCAACCTGAAATGGGTTGAGTTCAAAAGTTGAGAACTCAAAACAAACAACATCCCAAGAAGCACAGTGCTGGTCAGACCCACAAAGGTACATTTCATTCATAATGTAAGCTGAGGGAGGAAGGTAGACCTCAGCCAGCAGGCAGGTTAGTTTAGCTAAAACACTGGAGGCAGCTACCTTAAGCCAGCCCTGCCTTCCACAGCTCAGGGGGAAGTGGATGTGACGGTGTTGCCTATTCTGAAGCCTTTTGAGTAGGCCAATTAGCAGTACCAGCACACATGGATGCCAATGTGTCTAGGGCCACACTAGGAATCCCTCTTAGAGTGGCTGTTTCACTTCACACTTAGAAAAAGCACCGTAAGGCCATGTTTATGCTGATCTGTTGCCACTTGATTGTTACTACCCCACAGACCACACAAAGCTCTTATTTAGGGAAGAAAGAATTGGACAATTCAAAGTCCCTGTTGTTCAGTAAATTCTGTGTGTTGCATGGTCTGTTTCAAAACAGGGAGTTCTGCTGGGTGAAATACCTGGCTTTTACAAAGATTCCCTATGTGTCGTACATGCGTCCTGATTTTCAGAGACTAGGACTCTTGTCTCTCCTGTGGGGACAGATGCCATATTTAAATATCTGTAGCACTTACTGTCACCACCAAGAAGCTGGCAATTGCTGTCTTATGATAGTTAACAATTTACATGCTCCTGGCTTGACTTGTAGATAAACTCCTGTGTTCCTGCCTTATATTCTCCATAGTACTTTCCAGAAAGGATAGGCTAAACTGGTTATCTGTTGATTTAGAGTAGAATCCAGTAAGATGTACTTGGCAATCAAATAATCTAGCTCACACCATTACGATACCTGGAGTGTTTAGAATGGGCCCCAGGTGCCACAGTATGAACAGCAACCACTAATGGACTATGGACATGACATTAATGATAATTAACTCCTGCCTTGCACTTTCCCTTCACCTGATGTTGTTCTAAGTGCTTTACCTATATTATGCCATTTGGTCCTGCAAATAGCCCTTTCAGGTGGGTGCTGGTTTATTTTCAAGTTGGCAGATGAGAAACCTGAGACACAGAGGTTAAAAAAAAAAAAAGTGTCCAAAGTTATGTAACTAGGGAGTAGCAGATGCAAAACCAGACAGGCTGAAGAGTCTGCGCTTTTACCCACTGTTTCATATTGTTCCTTTGATAAGAGCTGGTACCTGTATGGGCTCATATGCCTGACACTCTTTATGTAAACTCCTTCAATCCTCATAGCAAACCCAGGAGATAAATGCAATTGTTATTTGAATTATACAAGTGAGGAAACTAAGGCATAAAGAAGCTACATGGAGGGGATCCCTGGGTGGCGCAGCAGTTTAGCGCCTGCCTTTGGCCCAGGGCGCGATCCTGGAGACCCGGGATCGAATCCCACGTCGGGCTCCCGGTGCATGGAGCCTGCTTCTCCCTCTGCCTATGTCTCTGCCTCTCTCTCTCTCCCTTTCTGTCTGTGACTATCATAAATAAATAAAAAATTAAAAAAAATTAAAAAAAAAATAAGCTACATGGAATGGCCCAGATACAACCCCAAGGGTTCTGGGTTCCAAGTCTATTGTTTGAATCACTATGCCGTAGCATTCTCAGAAGAGCCCATGGATGAATACGATGTCAGTCCTGAATCAATCTGTGTAGGTTTACATAGCAAGAGCTGTTGGCTCATAGACTACTTTATCAAAAGACATCACTGAAATTTTCATGAAGGTTGAAAATCAGGATATCCCTGATCACTGGGGCCAGGGACCTGCACAATTTCTGCCTAAGTGGGCTGGAAAAATAGTCCTGCCCAAGAAAAGATAGTTTGTTCTTTGCTTGGAGTATTTAAAAATAAAAACACAAGGCCTGGAGGTATTTGCTTCTTCATAAGTGTTTGGATAAGGGAGAAGCATGGAAAGCTGTGGCAGTGCTTTTTCCCTGGGCTCCGAGTGTGCAATGTGCAGAGAATGCAGCTAGGAGCAGTCCAGGTGGTAGATGTTTTTAGTCTGCACTGGCCTATAGCAACTGTGCAAAAACATAGGGCATGGAGAAAAGGGGATGACTACAAGTACCCTCTGGATGGTTCTTGATTGAATGGCCACTCTCTCCCACCTCCCAGGGATGAAGAGCCTAACAGGTAACAGGGAGACTCCCTTATAGATAAGGAGCCCAATCTAAGGAGCTCAAAATATCCACGTTAAAGGAAGAGAAAAGGTATGTACTAAACTAAAACCATAACTCATCGGCTTACCCAAACCAGTGGGACTATTTTTCTTTTCTTGATCACTTTTTCTAGATGGGAGAAGAACAGGAACCTGTTAAAAGGTGAGGGAGGGGCAGTAAAAAGTATCCCCCAAACTGAGAAGGCACTTTGAGACCAGAACATGAAGCAGCTGATTCTGTAGAGTTTACCCAAAGTTTTATTTTATTCAAGATAACTTACTGACAGGGAGGATTGGGTGGGCGACAACCCAGGTGGGTTGTCTGTCGTCCACAGATTTTATAGAGCTATGGGACACACAAGAAGGGCACTGTAGTGAGATCAGAGGGCTTGTACCCATCAAATCAACAGCTTCCCTTTAGTTAGATCTTGTGGTGCCATCTGTGTGTCAGAAAGGGGAGAGACTATTTTATCTTCAACAAATTTATTGAGGGCCAAAGCAAGCCTCTCTGCATCTGGCTTGTTAGGCATTTCTTTCTTTTTTTTTTTTTAAATTTTTTTTTTATTTATTTTATGATAGTCACACACACACACAGAGGAGAGAGAGAGAGAGAGAGAGGCAGAGACATAGGCAGAGGGAGAAGCAGGCTCCATGCACCGGGAGCCCGACGTGGGATTCGATCCGGAGTCTCCAGATCGCGCCCTGGGCCAAAGGCAGGCGCCAAACCGCTGCGCCACCCAGGGATCCCTTGTTAGGCATTTCTAATGTATGTATATGAATCTCCAAGGGGCTGGAAACACATAGCCCCCAGGGAGGACATGAACAAGATGGAGGGCCAAAGATCACATCAGTATTGCCAGTCCTTTCACAGAATCTAACACATAAAATGTTTTTATTTTTATTATTTTTTAAAATATCATTTATTTATTCATGAGACACACACACACACACACACACACACACAGAGAAAGAGAGAGAGAGAGAGAGGTAGAGACACACAGGCAGAGGGAGAAGCAGGCTCCATGCAGGGAGCCAGACATGGGACTCAATCCCGGGTCTCCAGGACCACAACCTGGGCTGAAGACGGTGCTAAACCGCTGAGCCACCTGGGCTGTCCCATAAAATGTTTTTATTTTTTTTTTAATTTTTATTTATTTATGATAGTCACACAGAATGAGAGAGAGAGAGAGGCAGAGACATAGGCAGAGGGAGAAGCAGGCTCCACGCACCGGGAGCCCGATGTGGGATTCGATCCTGGGTCTTCAGGATCGCGCCCTGGGCCAAAGGCAGGCGCCAAACCGCTGCGCCACCCAGGGATCCCTTTTTTTTTTATTTTTTTTTAATTTTTATTTATTTATGATAGTCACACAGAATGAGAGAGAGAGAGAGGCAGAGACATAGGCAGAGGGAGAAGCAGGCTCCACGCACCGGGAGCCCGATTCATAAAATGTTTTTAAAGGAGAGGACAATTTCCCAGAAATCTGGAGCCTTTTGGCAAGGGCTCACCTATGTATTGAGGTGGTACAGCATTCATCTATTCCATGGACAGTATCTCAACCCTCTGAATTTGTGAAACTGGAAGCCTCCATAAAGATATACACGCTTCATAGAGCCCCTGTCAGAATTGTTTTTGTGGTCCAGGAAGCTGGATCCTGTTTGCTAGATGGCTGTCCAGGGGTGAAGGAAGGAGGAAATCTTCAGGTTACATAATATGGCTTCTCAAGGCCCAACTTGTCATTACTCCTATACCCATCTAGATACTGAGCGCTGTAAGGAATGAAAGACATTCAGGCTGTAAAGATACAGGCTGTAGCCATAGACCAAGTCCAAAGTCCAGGTAGGCTGGAAAGGAGACATGTGATGGGTGATTTACAGACATTTACATTACATAGGAATAATGACAGTCAACTTGCATGACTATTTTGAGCATTGAATAAGCATGGTGTCTGGTCACAGTAGGTGTTTTCATGCAATTTGTTACTATTGTTATCACTTGAGAGTGTTCTGGCTGCAGCAGAATGGCTGTGCAACCGGCTGTGCAGGTTGACTGAACTTACCCAACTGGCTGTGTGCATATTCTTCCTTTTTAAAACATTTCATTTTACAATATTATGAAATATACCACTCACAAAGTACATAAGACATAAATAACTGCATAATAAAAATCATAAAGCAAAGCATGATGCAATTACTATCATGTAATTCCTACCCAGGTTAAGAAATAGATATTGGGGTGCCCGGGTGACACAGTTGGCTGAATGTCTGATTCTTGGTTTCAGTCAGGTTGTGATCTCAGGGTCATGGGATTGGGCCTCAAGTTGGGCTCCTGGCTCAGAGTAGAGTCTGCTTGAGATTCTCTCCCTCATTCTTCTTCTGCTCCTCCTGCTTGTATGCTTTCTCTCTCTTTGAAATAAATAATTACATCTTTAAAAAAATGAAATAAATATTGTCAGCACTGGGAAGTTCTCACCTCCATTCCATAGATCCTTTCCAGGTCATGCACCTCCCCATCTCACAAGAGGTGACCTCTATCTCTTCATGGAAATGAGATTTTTGCTTAATGAATTGCTTCATAATATGTATCCCCATATAATGTGTAATTATTTCTCAATATTATTCTTTCGTCTATGTCTAAACATTACATGAATGGGCATAATTATTTTTTTTGTCTTGCTTCTTTTATGCATCGTTATAGTTGCTAGATTCAACCACATTCTTTTTGTAGCAACAGTGTATCTATTTTCATGGCTATATAGTAGCTCTTTATATAAATATGCTGCATTTTGCTATCTATTCTTCTATAGATAGATATTTAAGTGTTTTTTTAGATTGGGGTAATTACTGACAATGTTGCTATATATGTACTTGTATATGCATTTTGGTGACATGAGCTGTAGGGTAAATCCCAAGAAGTGGAATTCCTGGGTCACCAGATAGGTATACATGTAACTTTAGTAGGCCCTGCCAAACTTTTTTCCTAAGTGGTTGCACCAACTGACTCTTGTAATGTACAAGTCACCATTACTTTGCAGCTTCATGACAGATGGTACTGGTCATCTGTGAATGTTAGTCAATCTGGTAGGTGTGCAGTTGTATTTAATTGTGGTTTTAGTTTGCATTTCCCTGACTACTAAAGAGGTTGGATAGCTATTCATTGTTTATTGTCCATCTGGATTCCTCTTTGTGAAGTGCCTATTTATCTCTTTGGCTCATTTTTTCTAAATTGGGTTGTCTGTCTTCTTTCTTAATGAATTTTATCCAAATGGATACTCAGTTGTCTCAAATGGCATTTACTGAGTGGTGTCCTGGAACTCATGAAAGTTGATTGTTCTAAAATTTCAGGAGTTTTGTGAGATTTTTAATGTTTGGGTAGCTTGAAATAAGCCACGCTGGGAGTATTTGCACTATGGATATTGACAAATGCTACAAATTAGGGCATTCCTTCCCTGTCTGTCTTCAGAGTGAGGCAACTACTACACCAATAGAAAAGACCATCTCTTCTGCACTGCCCTTTTCATCTCTGTCATAAATCTTCTTTGTATACATATGGATTTATTTCTATGCTATGTCTTCTGTATCATTCTTTTCTTTGTCTATCATCATGTCAAAACTATACTGCCTTAAAAAAAAACTATACTGCCTTATAAACTATAGCTTTATAATACATCTTGATATTGGGCAGAGCAAGTCTTCTTACCTCCTAAGAGTATCCTGCTCATTTTTGGCTCTTAATATTTAAAATTTTAGAACCAGCTAACCAAGTTTTTAAAGAAAAATCTGTTGAAATCTGTCATTTACCTTTGGCTACAGTGTTTCTTGCTTTGCAGAACTTAATTTTTATGAAATAAGGTTTATCAACCTCTTTCTTTATAGATTCTGGGAGTTATGTCATAAGATTAAAATCCAGATTAGTTTTTAAAATTCTCTAGTGCCTTATTCTATCATTTAATGCTTTCCTTAATGATTAAAATCCAAAGACTTTAATCTTTGACTCACCTGGAATTTCTATTATAATAAAATGTGGAGGTAGGTACCCAACTTTCTTTCTTTTTTCAAGATGGCCAACCTATTATCCAAGTAAGAGTTATTGAACAATCTCTATTTCCCTATTGATTTTAATTGCCACCATTATCATGAACAAAATTCCTGTAAGTATTTGGTTTTTTTTCTTGGATGGTCTCTTTTGTTTCATTATCTGTTTATAGTATCACTGTTCGATAGAAATATCCTGTTAGGCACAAATGCAAGCCAAATACAATATAAAATATCCTAGTAGCCACATCAAAAAAGCAAAAAAAAGATATGAAATTATTTTTAATAATATATTTTATTTAATCCGCTATAGCCATTGTATCACTTCAACATGAAGTCAATTTATAAAAACAAATTTACATTCTTTTTCACATATAAAGTCTTCAATATTTGGTGTGTATTCTATACTTGCAATTCTATACTAGTCTCAGTTGGGACTAGCCATATTTCAAGTGTAGCTAGCTAGCTATGTATGGCCCGTAGCTACCATACTAGACAGCTGAAGTCTATTTTAAAAAAATATTTTATTTATTTATTCATAGAGATACACAGAGAGAGGCAGAGACGTAGGCAGAGGGAGAAGCAGGCTCCCTCTAGGGAGCCTGATATGAGACTTGATTCCAGGACCCTGGGATCATGACCTGAGCCAAAGGCAGATGTTCTACCACTGAACCACCCAGGTGTCCCTGAAGTTTTCTTTGTAGCTGAGAATAGTCATGGTGATTACACCATTAACCTTTGTAAACAAGATGTTACTCACTTTTCAGAGAATAAATTGTTGATTGAGTCAATGTTAACAATTTGAACATCTGAAATAAATTTAAATTTATAAAAGTACAATACATATTGTATGCATAAGTGTGCATGTGTGTGTATATGTTTATGTATTTACTTTGGGTGCCACTGTAAGATTTCATTTTAAAAATGAGATTTAGTGCCAAAAAAACCACGTGAAAGCCACCAGCCTACATGACCTCAAAGGCCACCTAGAATGTGTAAAATGTGAGTATAAATTTCTGAAGACCCTACAGTGACCCCTGAGTAGAGATGATATCAAAAGTTACCTAAAGTATTCTTTTGTCTCACTTTTTATTCCCTTTTTTTTCTCTATACAATATGCTAATCAAAAAAAATCTAGATTACATAGATCCAGGCCAGGTGTTACACCAGTCTGTTATCAACAAGTGAGAGTACATTAAACAGTTTTTAATTGGTCTTAGGAAAAGCAAAGGTGAAATGAAAATTTAATTCTCCTGGACCTTGGTTCAAAATGCATGTTTCCATCTGCACTGTAAGGCCCAAATTTTAATTAGCTTGATTCTCACTGTTTGGCCATGCATTTGTAATCTTTGTTCACACTTTGGGAACGAAATTTTTGATGAAAGAAATTGGACAAATAATGGAAATCTTGTAAAAGCAGAACAAATTGCAATTAACAAATATGTTGCGGGATGACTGAGAGAGAAGAAAAAAAATTCCCATGCTGCAGCTGGGGAGAGAAGAAAAAAAATTCCTTTCCCTAACATGTCCCTGTCTAGCCTGCCACAGTCTGGTGCTGCACACAGAGAGAGCATTTCTGAGTGGAAAGAGTTGTAGTGCCCTGCCGACCTGAGTTCGAATCCTGCTTCTGACTCTAGTAGATCACTTAAGTCTCCTGATCCTCAATCATTTCATTATCGTATAATAATATCCTCCTTCTAGCCTCATGAGGATTGAAAGAAATGAATTATGTGAGAATGCCTGGCACGGAACGGGGGCTCAGAGAATAACCAGGAGGAGCATTTCAAAGGAAGGGTCTACAGGGCCTCTGGTTGAGCATCCGTGTTTGCCTCAGGGTGTGATGCCTCAGGGTGTTGATGCCTCAGGGAGTGATCTGGGGTCCCAGGATCAAGTCCTGCATTCAGCTCCCCACAGGGAGCATGCTTTTCCCTCTGCCTATGTCTCTTCCTCTGTGTCTCTCATGAATAAATAAAATAAAATAAAATAAAATAAAATAAAATAAAATAAAATAAAATGAAATGAAATGAAATGAAATGAAATCAAATAAAATGAAATAAAATAAAAAAGGAAGGATCTACAGCTGGAATCCTTGTGAGGTTCCCAGCTTGTTTGTTTTCTATTGAGAAGAAAGAAGTGCCCAGGGATGAGGATGAGTGTATCTGCTGCTGCTGGTGGCGGCAAGGTTCTTCTTAGAACTTACTAGGCTCTCTGGGATAGCCAATAACCAGCACCTCTCGCAAAGCAGTCCATTTAGGAATCTGATGTGCAGTCATGAAAACTCCGAGAATCTGTACTTACCCTATGTGTTTTGTGGGACAGCTTTAAGGCTATGGAGGTCAATTAGCTCAGCACAGTGCAGTAATTAGGAAATGAGTTAAGAGTTTCCCAGCCAGCAAGTAAGTCAAATAGCACACGTGGAGGGATGGTTTGGCCAAATCTACTATTGGAGGAGCTGTGGAGAAGGAGAAGAGAGAGACCTTGGCTTTGGAGTTTGTAATTTAATGCAGAGAGCACAAACGGACAAAATAAGAATATTATATTAATTGTAAGGAACCAGTGGCCATACAGGTTTTTTTTTTTTTTTTTTTTTTTTTTTTTGTCTGAGACAGTGTCAAAATCAAACGTTTGCTGAGATCCACAGACTGTGTGTCCAGGTTTGGGTTCAGAAAATACAATCCCTGTATCTCTACGTGCATCATTCAGGACTGAATCAGTTCTGTAGCCCTATCCCGCTCCCAGAATTTCCTCCCTGTTAGGAGCGTAGACTCAGGGTTTGATAGATTTGGGCTAATTTTCAAGTTCCCCGCTGACTCTCTTATGGTCTTGGGGAAGCACCTATCCTCTGGACACCCCAGTTTCTTCATCTTTAAAGCAATCACATCATAGGGCGGTCGCTGTGATATTTTAAGGATGGTTTAGGACAGGGCCTCAGCTAGGCCCTTAGGGTGGACACATAAGGGAGATCTATTTTCTTCCTTCAAGGTGGTGGTTCTCCACCTGGGGTGATTTTGTACCCCCTTCCCCTGCCCAAATAGGACGTTTGGGATGCCTGGAGGAAGTTTAGGCTATCACTGTTGGGGTGGGGGTGGGGGTCACGTAGGTGCTGACCACTCCACAGTGCCTAGGAGAGCCCTCTGCTCTGCCTCCATTACCTAGGATTTTGGAATTAGGAGCTGAAACAGGCTCATTAAAGGTTTTCCTCTCTCTCTCTCTCTCTCTCTCTCTCTGAAGGGAGGAAACATGACCTGATGCTTCGTGCCATTTTTACTCAGTGTCCCTCTTGGGGTGGCCTCGATGTCTTGGTCGCAGGTCCCTGCGCAAGGAGGCGTTTCCCACCAGGGGCCTCCCGGAGGAGGGTGACATCCTCGCCCGTCGCCTGCTCCGGGTTCAAGTCTCCCCGCGGCCGCTGCGGGTCCGGGCCCGCGCCCAGGGCCGCGCTCCCCCGCCCCGCGCCTCCAGCGAGGCCCCGGGGGTCGGGGTGGACCAGGGGCGGGGCTCCTGGGGGCGGACTTCGGGAGGCCGCGCGCAGCCCGGCGGAGCTCGGGGACCCCGGGGGCGCGTCGTTGGGGGGACAGTGGGGCGGGGGAGGGCAGGGAGGGCAGGCCCGCCCCCCCACCCCCCACCCCCCGGCCTCGGCCTCGGCCTCGGGCGGCAGGTCGGGGGCGCCCCGGGGTGCGAGCGCGCGGAGTCCAACCCGCTGGCCGGGCAGGGCCCGCAGCGGCGCCGCGGAGCAGGGCGCGGAGGTTAACGATTAACCGCGGAGCACCCGCCCCTGCAGCTCCGCGGAGGGGCCCGGGGGCGGGGGGCGGGGGGCGGGGGGGGGCGCGCGGCAGCCTCCCGGGGCGGGGCGGGGCGGGGCGGGGCGGGGCGGGGCGGCCCTTCCTCCCCGCGCCCTCCCCGCCTCGCGCACCCCCGCCCCCCGACTCCGCCCCCGGCCGCTCCAGGAAGTCTCCCTGAAAGCACCAGAAACTCCAAGTCACTTTTTCCAGGTGAGCGCGGGTGAGGAGGCCCCGCGGCGCGCACTGGGCGGGTCGCAGCAGCTTTGGCCTCCGCGGAGGGGCAGGAAGGGTCTGCGGACCTGGTGGCCGCCGCCTTCATGGCTTCACACCGGGGCCCCGGCAGTGACTGCTCCTCTGTCATCGATCACACCCATGTGCCCGAGTTCGAGGTGGCCACCTGGATCAAAATCACCCTCATCCTGGTGTACCTGGCCATCTTCGTGGTGGGCATTCTGGGGAATAGCGTCACCATCCGCGTCACCCAGGTGCTGCAGAAGAAAGGCTACCTGCAGAAGGAGGTGACGGACCACATGGTGAGCCTGGCTTGCTCGGACATCCTGGTCTTCCTCGTTGGCATGCCCATGGAGTTCTACAGCATCATCTGGAACCCCCTGACCACGCCCAGCTATGCCCTGTCCTGTAAGATCCACACTTTCCTCTTTGAGGCCTGCAGCTACGCCACCCTGCTGCACGTGCTGACGCTCAGCTTCGAGCGCTATGTGGCCATCTGCCACCCCTTCAGGTATAAGGCCCTGTCGGGGCCCTGCCAGGTGAAGCTGCTGATCGCCTTTGTCTGGGTCACCTCCACCCTGGTGGCGTTGCCCTTGCTTTTCGCCATGGGAGTCGAGTACCCACTGGTGCACGTGCCCAACCACGCGGGTCTCTCCTGCAACCGCACCCGCACCCGGCACCACGAGCGCCCCGAGACCTCCAACATGTCCATCTGTACCAACCTCTCCAGCCGCTGGACTGTCTTCCAGTCCAGCATCTTCAGCGCCTTCATCATCTACCTCTTGGTCCTGGTCTCCGTGGCCTTCATGTGCTGGAACATGATGCAGGTGCTCATGAGGAGCAACCAGGGCACGCTGGCCAGGAAGGGGCAGCCACAGCAGCTGAAGAAGTCAGAGAGCGAGGAGAGCAGGACCTCCAGGAGGCAGATCATTATCTTCCTGAGTGAGTCCTGGGGGGGGGGGGTGCGATCTCAGAGCTGGCCTCCTCCTGCCCCACCCAGAGGCTGCCTGTGCTCCCCCTAACCAGAAATCTTGCCTTCAGAGTGCACAGTCCCCTTTGTTGAGCCTGAAGAGGCATTGATCTGAACCTCTGGATGTTTCTTTCCCATGTTTTGGGAACCTGGGTTACAGTGAGAAGAGCCCTGGGCCAGGAATCCGCGTGAGCGTGTATTCCAGAAGAGCAGCTCTGGGACTCTGGCAAGCCACACAATACCTGGAGTAGAACGGAGCTAAATAGACTGAGAAACGTGAGGGTCAAATTAGGTAATGTGGGGGAGGTGAAAGTCCTCCAGCAAGGACCAAGGTCTGTGGAGATAAAAGGGAACATTCTTATCTGGCCCATCTTTTCATCTTTTCCCAGGAGCATGTTTCTCAGGCAATTCGATTTTGTTCCCATTTTTCTGCTCCTTGGAGGAGCAAGGCTGTCTGGGGCTCGCACTCCCCAGGCTGCAGCTGCCTTCCCCCAACAGTGACTTCCCAAGTCTTAAGAAACTGGAGCTCCCAGACACCACTCCCCGGGGTGCTTGCTTGGGTTTCTGCTGCGGTGGGTCAGGTCCTCACCAGAAATGGGAAGTGTGGCAGGGACTGCCCGCCTATTTGATCCAGAAACTCTGGTGTCCCGGATTCCTGGGACTTCATCGATTATCCGAAATAGTCAGTTCTGGGCGGAGAAAGCTGTTTGTTTTCCAAACTTCCGTTGTGGTGCAAGTAAAGTTGGGTCCTTCTGTGTGTCAGGGAGGAAGGAGCCCACAGTCCCCCAGGGCCCTTGCCAGTGTGGCATGGGGAAAAGGAATAAATCATGGTGCTGTTTGTTTTGGTGTGGGAAACTGGAGTAACAGGTTTCAGGGCCAGAGGGTTGATATGAAAGAAAAATTTGAAGGTGCATGAAGAGGGATGGGAAGAACCTGGTCTTGTCCCAGCGCTGCCCCTGGCTCTGCTGTGTCTGTACAGCTGACTTGACCTTTCTGCGTCTGGGTGAAATGAGAGGAGCGAGCTTGCAGTTTCTGGTTGCCTATTCTGCATCAGGGGCTGTGCTAGGTGGTTTCTATTTCCACTTCAAAGAAGAGGAATTTGAGGCTTAGAAAAGAAAAGATGTCCTTCAGGTAAGTATAGGTCCTACATTCTGACCTGGCTTCTCAGGGCCTGGAAGTGAGAGGCTCTCAGGGGCTTGTACAGGCTCATGTTCAAGGGAAAATGAAACAAAACAGGACTTGGACAAGGAAGGTGCTTACCCGGATTAGATTGGTGGTGTTGCTGCCTCCTAGGGAGGTGTAAGGAGTCTGTAGCAGGTGTCAACATCCGGGGATTTGGAAAAGGCACCCAACCCCACTGTCACCCACCTCCTGCTGCCCAGAGTATTCCAGGAAGGAGTAGATATTAGGTTGGCTTGAACATCCATTGAAAGGCTAGTTCTCTCTTCCCCCATATACCCTTAGGCATATCTGGATCTTTTAGCAGTAATTTATACTTTAGTGTAAATGAATCCCCCCCCCCCTTTTCGAGCACAACACACTCTCTCTCACTCTAATTTAGGAATGAAGATTTCACTTGACCAAGGAAAAATAATTGATATATCTTTGTTCTCTGTTGGACCAATCTCTGTGGGTTTTTTAAAAATTATTATTATTTCTCTGAATAGTGTTTTTTGTTTTGTATTTCCCCCCGGTGGGTATTATTCCAAGTGGCAGTCAATCTTCATTTTGTAGCATCAGATTGGAAAGCCACAGACTTTTACTTAGAGATGAATAGGATCTTGGGGATCATCTCATCCAGTTAGCAATTGCTTGGAATGAGTTTGTTCTCCCTGCTGCTCTCTTTCTTTCCTTCTAGTTCTCTCCTTTCTTATAACAAGTATGTATTAATCGCTCACTGCTTTCCCAGGCGTGAAGATTGTTGGCTGGCAATCAGGTGCTCAATGTATGATAATGTCTTAGGGGAATTTACCGTTTATATTTTAGCTCATTTCCTCTGCACTGGGTTTTCAAAGCAGTTCTTGCAAATGCCCCCCTCTCCCCGTGAATTTCAAAGAGCTTTTAAAAATAGGAACCTCACTAATTAACTCAAGTTAGGAAATAAATTAATGGAGTGAAGAGGAAAGAAATCATGGCCTGCCTCCATCAGATTAATACAATGCAATTTACTTGGTGGCTTTCATAAAACTTAGGCTTTGGGGCATTTTTAACCCAGAACAACTGCATCTATAAGTTGTTTACAAATCGCTGAATTTAGTATAGTGATTTAGCTCTCTTTTTAGCATTTCTGTTAACAGATGTATCAAATTAAAACAAATATTTGCTCATTTCAAACATATTTTGCATTTAATGTGAAATGTAAATGACGACATAGCACAAGATGTCTTTGGAGCTCTTGAGGCAATAAAAAAACAATTAAGGATTTTTCCCCCTTCATTGTTAAAAATGCTAACTTCTGCATAACAAGCAAAATTCATAAATCTACTCAATTGAGGGAGTCTATGTAGAAAATATTAATTTTTCTTCCTGCATCTTTTGCTGTTGTGTCTCAGTCTGATCGAGGTGCTGGGCTGGGTGAATCATGAAAAGAAACTTGAAAATCAGTGAGAGAAAAGATGCAGGGACTCTTCCTGGCTCTCAAGCAGTTTGCAGGAAAAACAATAATAATGTAAAAGTGCACATTCTGGAAAGCGTGAGTGTCTCTTGCCTCTAGTCAGTTCGGTGAGAAACCAGTACCAGGCTTGTTTCCTTTTGCAAGGTTATGGCTAATACAGCCATGGTAATACTTGCCTGATGCCCAACAGAGATTATTGGTTTGGAGAAGAGGAACTGCTGCATTTGGCTCTTTATTCCTCGAATGTTAAGGATATGCAAAATAAACTTTCCTTTCCAAAGGTTTTCCCAGACCTTCCATTATAATCATGGAGTTATTCACACTGCTTGTGGCATCTGGGTCCTCGGGCTCCCATGTTTGTATCTGTTGCACATGTGGCCTGCTGTCAAATGTCACCCACTCAAAGTGGAACTACAGAATAGGTTAAAAGAAGTATATATATATTTTTTTAAGAAGTATAATTTTAAGTAGTAACTTTAAAGAGAATAGGCAGTTGGGACTAGGTTACAGTTACCTCCTAAAGATCTGTAGGCAGTGATTGGCTTTCAACTATAGTCATATAGGAAGTTTTATAGATAATTGTGAAATTGCAAAATTAAAGAAATATCGTATAAGACTCAGAACTCTATAATAATCACACCCCTTTGCACTTTGATTTGCTCTCCTGAGTCAGGGAAAGGCCGAGTCGAATGTAGGGGCAGGAATTGCAGTGTCACCTTGGGGTGCTCATAGGAGAATATCTTGAATGTGGACATCATCGTGTGTATCTGGGTGGAAAAAAGATTAGGGGTTGCTGCTATGATGGACTCTAAAAAGGTTGATGTGTGTTTAGATGGCCAGGGAGAAGCAGAAAGGAGGAGCCAAGAATCGCATCCTCTGGGTTTCAGAACCCAGCTTTGGAGGTCAAGTCATGTCTTCTGTATGTGCAAGTCAGAAAGGACGGGGGTGATGGGGAGCAGCTGAGATGGTGACAGTGGGTCCTCTTTATCTGAAGATGGTGGGTACCTAAAAAGAACTATGAAAATTGGCTCCTTAAAATTAAGTCCCAAATTTCATGTGGAAAGAGGTTTGATTGAGACTTCATCGTGAAAAACAAAAGGAAAAATCATGAAAAGAAATTTGTCTTCTATTTTATGAAACATAGCTTATAATTAGATGTTAATTCTCATAATAATTTTTCCAGAATGAAACAAACGTGGCTTTTTTGAGGGCATAATTTTTCTGACAAAATTATGTGATCGCCTTTGTGTTCGATTTTCTCAGCAAGATGGTAAAGAGAGCTTTCTCCCAAGGGCTTCTCCGAATTCTTTGCTATTTAAATCACCCTCAGCGAAGCGCATCTCTTGGCATCATTCTTGTCAATTTTCTATTCTTTCAGGATTAACTGGTCTAATTTGGCCAGACCTTCTTTTGTCAGTGGCTTGCCATGTGATTCATGTGTTTCTCCAGCTCCCCTGTCTCTGACTTGATGAAGTTGTGCAACTTGTGTGTAGACTATACCCCCCAAATATAAGTAATTGAAAAATCAGTCCCTATACCCTAGTGTATACCAACTGATTACATGGAAACGGATGCCTTAAGATGCTTCTAAGAGGGGGGCACTTGACGAGATGAGCCCTGGGTGTTATACTATATGTTGGCAAATTGAACTCCAATAATAATAAAAAAAAATACGTATAGGAAAAAATGCTTCTAAGGTGCCAGACGGATTTTGGGTACAGTTGACCCTTGAACAACACAGGTTTGAACCTTGCAGGTCTATTTCCATGTGGATTTTTTTTCAGTAAATATGGTACAGTACTGTATGTTTTCCCTTTATGATTTTCCTAATAATGTTTCCTTTTCTGTAGCTTATTTTGTTTCAAAAATACAGTTTTTTTTTTAATCTATTCATAGAGACAGAGAGAGAGAGAGGCAGAGACACAGGCAGAGGGAGAAGCAGGCCCCATGCAAGGAGCCCGATGTGGGACTTGATCCCGGGTCCCCAGGATCACACCCCGGGCTGCATGCGGCACCAAACCGCTGCGCCACCGGGGCTGCCCAAAAATACAGAGTTTAATACATGTAACATAAAATGTGAGTTAACCAATGGTTGCTATTAGTAACCTTCTGGTTAAAAGTAGGCTATTAGTTCAGTTTTGGGGGAGTCCGAAGTTGAATGCAGATTTCTGAGTGTGTAGGAGTTGGCATCCCTAACCTCTGCATTGTTTAGGGGTCAAGTGTGGTTGCTTTTTCCTGATAAGTTTAAAAACTAGTCTTACAATCATGGTGCGATGAAATTTCTTATCAAAAGCTATTTCTTTGTCGTAAAGGCCCATCCCAGTGCGGTCTCACGGAGAGATAGTGCCAAAATTAACTTAATGACTTTTTAAAAGTAAGATATTATTTTAACTCAAATGTTTGGATATTGCAGGAGAAAGTTTTACCTCAAGTATTCAGGTTACTGTCTCTATTCTGGAAGGGAATTTATTGGTGTAGATGTGGCTGTAATAAATAGTATTTCATGTGTATTTTTCTCTTCGTGATATCTGTCGTAAATCGCAAGTGTCCTGTGATCAGCCTGGCAGACAAATATAATAATGCCGCTTTATTTTTATAATCAGGCTGTCTCAAAGATTTCATTTCTCTGTTGGAGAGATGCATAGTTCCCGTGGAAGGGGATATTGGAATCCCAGTCCCCATTCATTAGCTTGGCTGTCCATCTGTCTTAGTTGCATGCCTCACGGGGGCTGCCAAAGTGTAACAAGGCAGCAGAAGCCTCAGTCGGGCAAAGTACCCAGCTTATTAATGCTAAAACCACTCATAATAACAGCCATTTGTGAGTGGAGACAGCACAGAGGAGGAATATTGAATTAGGAGCCAAGGATCCCCCCCTGCCCCACTAGCCAGCGTCCCCTGATCTGCCACTTGGATGACACTGTCATCTCTCACTGCCTCTTCCTTCTATCCACAACCCGACTGACTCTCCACCTCTACCCCTTGCCTTCTTCACACCGGAGGGAAGACTGATCATCACTGCTGCTCTGAGGTCCTGCGAGCAGGTAAGTGTTCAGCCTCACCTCGGCCCTCTCTCTGGTGAGCACCTTCCTTTGCAAGAGGAGGGCACTTGACGGGATGAGCCCTGGGTGTTATACTATATGTTGGCAAATTGAACTCCAATAAAAAATATACACACAGAAAAAAAATGCTTCTAAGGTGCCAAATGGATTTTAGGTATAGTTGAACCTTGAACTTGGAAGAGCATGAGGTTCTGGAATGCCTCTCCTGCTTTGTTTCCGGCCTTGCTCTCCAGGTGAGAGACCCCGATGCCTCCATCATCACTGGAGGAATGGCCACGTCTGCTCTCGCCCTTGTCCAGGATCGTACCGCCGCCCTCAGCCCCAGCCCCATCAAATCCAAACCTCTGAGTGGCTTTCCATGGCTCTTACATCAAGGATCAAAATCCTTAACATAAGGCCCCTCGTGGGAACCTACTTCTCCAACTTTATTGAGGGCACTTCTCCCCTTCTGTTAGTCAGCATGGCTGTCATAACAAGGCACCACAGACTGAGTGGCTTGAACAGCAGATAGGATTGTTTTCACAGTTCCAGAAGCTTAGAATTCTGAGATCGGGGTGCTGGTAGGGTTGGTTCCTCGTGAGACTTCTTCGGTTTGCAAACAGCTGCCTCCTCACTGAGTCCTCCCTTGGCTGTTCCTCTGTGTGTGTGCACAGAGAGACACAGAGACAGAGACACCTCTAGTATCTCTTGTTCTTATAAAGACACCCATCCTGTTGGATTAGGGCCCCAGCCTTATGACCTCATGCAACTTCATTACATCCCTGAAGGTCCCATTTCCATATACAATCACAGTGGAGGTTAGGGTTTCAACATAGGTATTTTGGAGGGACATGATTCAGTCCACAGAACCCCTTAACTGCTTCACCCCCCAGGGCCCCTTCAGTTCCTACAATGGTTTGTGGTCAGGCTCCATCCCACCACCTGGCCTGGGTGTATATCGTTTCCCCTGGCCAAGATGCTTTTCTGCCTTCCTCGGTGCTCTGTCTGCCTCCTCATGTGCCCCCCTCATGGAGTTAACATCTTCGGATCTGCCCCTTGGAAACCTGGCCCATCCTCCCAGGCTTGATTAAAACTTCCCTTGCAACAAGCAAGACTCACGGTCAGAATTTTAGCTATCTCTTTTCTTCTGTACTTTTTCCCCCCTAGTTTTTCTCTTTACAAGTTGAGTTGCGAGATTATTTGATTGATGTCTTTCTTCTAATTCCCTGAGGGCAAGAGCTCTCCCTAAGTTTGCGCGACACTGTACCTCCATCCCAGCATAGTCACTGCGCACAGTAGATATTCGATGAGTACCTGCAGGCCGCATAAAGGAGCAAAGGAGCCTCAGCTTGGAAGTGGGAAGGGATATTGTTTACCCCTGGGCATGCGCTCCTATAAAAGTGGATCATACCTCACAATGCTTTTGGTCAGTCTGAACCTAAAGATGCTCTCTTTGAAAGGAATCTGATTCCTCCCAGCCTCCCAGAAAGTCAGGCCATCATGGAGGGCCCTTAAGATTTTCTGTCCCTTGAGCTAAGACAGCATCTGTGTTAATCAAGCCTCAAGTACCAGCTTTCACCGTATGTACCTGCTGGAGGTAACCATGGAATAAAAGTGATTAGGCTCATGTTTAACAGTCCTTGTTAAACCCTATTTAACAAGACGTTAATGCAGCGAGAGAACTTTCACAATGATTTCTTAGCAGGCCCTTTTGCCACCTGTTAACAGGGGGGAGGGGGGTACTCAGGGTTATGGGAAGAGAACGTGGTGGGGGTAATATTTAAAAAAAAAATTCAACCCATATGTTTCTCTTTCCCCTGAAATTGCACACACCAGTAGCCATCCCCCTCCTGTCTGAGCCGTGAGGCTTCTCGCCCCAGGGGCACAGGGCGCAGGAACCTCCTGGTACGAAGGTTTAGGTGATCAGCTTTCGGCCGGGAGCTGTATTGCTTGACCTCTCCAGCTAGACAACTGTCATGAAAGCCAGGCTTTAGTAAGTGATGAAAAGGGGCCACTAAACTGTATACATCTTCTTTACTGGATCACCAGCTCAGCCTGGTGGCCCAAATCAGCCACCACACAGCTAGTTTCAGGTAAGACCGTAGCTAAGTGGCTTGACATTTCTCCTTGGAAGTCACTGGAGGGTATTAAGGAGTAAAGTGGTACTCCAGATTGAAAAAGAGAAAGCCCTTCATTGGGCCACAATCCTGGTAAAGCAGCTGCTGCCAGTTAATTCCTCCTGCCGTTAGACCTCTGGCTCTTGGGTTTGTCAAATCTTGCTTCTGTTGCAGATCTCCTCGGCCAGAGACTAACTCTCCTTGCATCTCAGCTGCTTGTGTTTTCCTGGCACAAAGGGCCCAACTGCCCAGCATTGCTTGGGCTCAGGTCAGGAGGCAGCTCCAGGTTGCTGAGTGAGTAGCTCTATCTCTGTTGTGCCATGGCCTGCTTGTTCTTCACAATTTCAAGTCCCCATTTCTTCCCTGAAGCCTCCTACACTGATCTTCCTACAAATGATGAGCCATCTCAGACGTTTCTCAGGTGGAGGCATAGATGTGGTCTCCCAACTATTCTTGAAGCTCCATGAGACCAGGGACGTTGCACGCTCATGTTTTTTCAACCTTCCCTACTTAGGGGCTGGGGACGTAGTGGCTGTGGGCTTTTTTGTGGGTTCAAGGATTGAAATCCCCTGATACTGGCTGCTCTTCCTGGGAAGGATGGAAACCACATCAGCTATGATCCTTGGGAAGTCACTGTGGCTTTATCTGCCTTTTTTCTCTCCTTCTCTGTCTAGGTAGGCAGAAATTGCAGATGGCTCTGGAAATTCCCAGACCTTGGTGTCTACACACTTGCTCCACTTACTCAGTTGAGGTGTTGCCATGAAGGGATTTTGTAGAAGTAATTAAGGTCCCAAATTAGTTGACCTTAAAATAGAGAGATATTCCTTGTGGGCTTAATCAAGTCACATGACCCTTTAAATCTGGGTCTAGAGGTCAGAGATAGGGAAGGTCAGAGACTCAAAGAGGTTTGGTAAAGGAGTTTGATGAGCAGGAAATTCTCCACACTGGCTTTGGAATTTGAGGGGACCCGTTGTAGGTAATGTAGGTAGCCCAGAGGAGCTAAGAACCAGTAAGGTAATGGGGACCCAAATGAGCTCAGGTTTTCCTGAGAATTTCCCCCAAGAATATCCAGAAGAAAACTCAGGCTGGCCAATTACTTGAGAGCCTGAGCAGAGGTCCCAGCCATGTTATTATGTCTGGAGTTCTGATCCCCAGAACTGTGAGCTAATAAATAGACTTGTTTTAAGCCACTAAGTTTGTATTATTTTATATGTAACATTTGGAAACTAATGCATTCCCTGAACACTGATAAGGGGGCTGCAAGGTAAACATATGGCCTGCCTTAGTTATTTCTTTCAAGACAGGCCCAGTCTCTAGAACCTTATCCCTGATAAGTCTCACCTTCCAAGAACTACACCCTTGGCCCAGCCATTCATTGATTCACTTCCCGTTAACTGACGCTCCTGTGAAGCACTCCGCAAATAGGAAGTTTATTAAGCCCCAGGGCACCACGGAATTTTCATTAGACTTTAGATTCTCATTTGGGGAACTGAGAATGTATAGGTTTGGGTCACACCATCTGGAGTTTTGGAAACTGGATACCTTGGTTGTCAAAGGGGAAGACTAGTGGATTGATCTTCTAATTATTATCCTTTTTGGTAGCTCTTTTTCCTCATAGCCTAGCACTTAGTAGGCACTGGATAAATGTTTGGTGAAATGAGGAATGTCTAGGCTGCTTTGCTGCTTCCTGGAACCTTCCTCACCAGCTCCAAGTGGAAAAAGTGAGGAGGGAGCACCAAACGCTGTGCTGAAAACAAGTCTGAATGAGAGAGATGTCTTGGGCTAATAAACTTTACCATTTTCTGACATGAGGGTTTCTGCCAATTGAAAAACTTGACAAAATTTCCTATTTATACTTCCTATGTGTATAAGAGGCATTCAGGCAGCCAGAGGCTTTTGAGATGTCTCATCATACTGCTTTGCACATCTCGAGGGTGGCTGGATACTTGGAGAGCAGTGGCGTTCCCAGAATCTGACAGATGGGGATCAGGAGGCAAGGCTGCAGTGTCAGATTGCTATTGTACTTCTGAAATGTCTAACTGGCTATGAAACCAAAGGCATGCAGAAATGGGAGTCAGGCCCAGTTGGGAGCAACGAGGTTCATTGAACTTATAGAGAAAAGCCATCTTCTTTCTCTAGTGAAGGGGGAAAAAAATCCAAATTACCTTAGAAATAAAACATCATACACAGGATGTTTGGGCAGAGCTGAAGTCATTTGGTCTTTGACTTTATGTATTATTATTCTTTGGAGGACATGATAAACTCACCAGAAACAAAGCTTTCTGGGAAATTTATGGATTTGCTTTTTATATGCTACAATTCTGAAGGATTAAATATCGTGTTGAGATGACAGCTGCATATTTTGTTTATTTAAAGGATAGCTGATGGTTGTCACAGTTTTTCAAGTTCAAGTTTGTCTCTACAGAGGAGGCAAATGGGAGGCCTTGGTGACTGAAGGTTGTTTTCCAGAGGATAATGGAAACTTCCGTAGAAGCAGGCTGTGTTCCTTCTTGGATTTGGGGTTTCATGACTACCAAATCTCTTGGAAGGCCCACTTCCTCTGGGAAGCCTTCCTGGACTAACTGTCCCCTGTTCCTCCAGCAGGCCTTTGAGTTTCATTTTGGTGGTTGATCCATCAAGTATGTATGAAAGCCTAAAATATGCGTGGTATCATTTGGACTTCAGAGATCAAGATACTGACTGATTTTCCCCTTCAAGGAGCTTGGTATTCCTCTAGTTGGAGCATCAAGATATAGACGTGGAACTTTATAGAAAGATGCTGTAATATGCTCTTGATGAAGGATCGGGGTAATGGCTGTTTTAGAAGTGAGCCAGTTCTGGGCTCCAGAATTTTTAAGAGTAATTAAGTGGACTTCACTCCCCCCAGAGGTATTGTCTGCAGTCCTGATAATCACACCGTGGTGTATGGATTTGCAGCATCAACATCAACTGGGAAAATGTAAAATACTGAGTTTTGTGCTGCACTCATACCAACTGAATTACCATCTGTATTGTAAACAAGACCTGTGATTGCTATGCACGTCTAACGTATGAGAAGCCCTCATCTATGACACTTGGAGGGGATTCTTTAACTCAAATAGAACAGAAAAAGATGAGCTGGGAATGGCTAAACTCACCATTTGTAATAAGAACTATGAAAGTTTGTTGTGTAGTTGTAACAGGTAGGAGTTTTTCTAGGACATTTGGCCTTCAAGAAACTTTACATTACTGTTTGTTTGTTTGTTTATTTTTAACACTGGATGTGGAGTGCAATCTGGGGCTTGAACTCATGACCCTGAGATTAAGACCTGAGCTGAGATCAGGAGTTGGAAGCTTAACTGACTGAGCCATCTAGATGCCCCTCATATACTCTATTTTTATTTATTTTTAAGATTTTTAAAATTCATTTATTTTAGAGAGAGAGAAAGCATGAGTAGGCTGGTGCTGGGGGGTGGCAGAGGGATAGGGAGAGAAACTCAGGCAGACGCCCCAGTGAGTGTGGAGCCTCACACAAGGCTTGATCTCATGAACCATGAGATCATGACTCAATTGGAAATCACAAGTTGGATGCTTAGCCAACAGAGCCAGTCAGGCACCCCTACATTCCTTTTTTTAAAAAATCTGGACCCCAGCCTCCATTTGCAGAGCAGTGAATACTCAATCTCAGTCAACACAGCCATGGTGTGTGTTGCGGGCAGGGGAGGCAATGCGAGGAGCATGGGAGTGCAAGTGGCACTGGTGCCATGGGTCCTAATGATGGTGAATGTACAGGTTCATACAAGCAGCAGAATTATATGCAGTGTAGAATTATATGCATTTTCCAGGATTGCTCAAGATCATCACCCACTGAGATTTGAGCTTGGACCTGACTTCAAAGTCCATGTTCTTTTCCTAAACAGGAAGGCGGTCTCTTAAGAGGATGTGTTCTACTAGGGGAATTTTTATTGGTGGTGAGGGGATGGGGAAAAAAGAAACCACAATGCCACGTGTAATGTACATTTTCTTGCTTTTAGGCTACCTGGCAACTTTAGAATATTCTTCTTGTGTTTGGAGGAGTTCCCTGTCTTTGAGTCCTGCTTCCTAGAGGTAGTGGTTGGAAACTTGCTTTCCCAGTATCCCTTGCAGCTAGGGTACAACATGTGGCCTGGGTTGCAACAATCACCTGCGGTGGCATGAGATGCTTATTTGGAAGAGAGTGATGGAAAGGAGCAGCAAGCACGTGGAGTCTCCTTGGGAACAGGGGCAGTGTGTGACAAAGTGGCATGGAGAGAGAGAGCAGAGCTGCTTTTAGAGCAAAGACGAAAGAAATAAGGGTAACATCATAGGCCAGGTGTTGGCAGTGCCTCTGTGGTAGAGTCTCCATTGGTCTGGTGGTATAATCGGATGTGATTCTTGGTTGCATAACCAGTTCTCTGACCCTCCTAGGGCTTATGTAAAAACAAAAGCAACAACAACAACGAAACTCCCACCTAGTAGCTTCATTTCTAGTTTAAAAAGGAATGGGCTTCGTTGTTTGCACTAAGGACTCTGTATGACCAGACAATAGGTAATAGAGCAACTGGTTTGGAATCGGGGGCCTACAGGGGAGCAGTGAACAGTGGCTCTAGATTGGAAACTAGATGGAATCGAATGAGAAGGAAGTCAATAGCTAGTGTAAAGGATTCACACTACATATTAGAGGCAATGGGGAGCCATGGAAGGCTTTAGGGAAGAGGAGTGGCAGGAAAGAAAGCTGGAATCTAATGCAGCCATGGTGTGTGTTGCAGGCAGGGGAGGCAATGTGAGGAGCATGGGAGTACAAGTGGCACTGGTGCCATGGGTCCTAATGATGGTGAATGTACAGGTTTGACTGTGAAGTGTTATGACAGGTGGTAGTTGTCAACCCCGAACACAGAATCATGTGTGGAGTGTGAAGCCATGCCCCTCTCCATTTATGTCAAAATCTTTGGAGATGAGGCCCTGGGCATCTGTATTATATTAGTTCAGTAACTGATGCCAGTGGGGTGCCAGGACTGAGACCTGGGGATGAGGGACTTGGAAAAGCAGGCTGGGCCTGGAAACCTTTTTGGTGGCTGTGCCAACATTCCTTGACTGCAAGCCGCAAAGCCTGATCTTGACTTATTCAGAAGAAAAAGATAGTTTCTGGAAGGATAAGGAGTAGCTCCCAGAGCCAGAAAGGCTAAAGAACCAGGCTTAATCTAGGGGATGAAGTTTGTGGCCAGCCTGCTCGGGCTCTACCCTCAAGGTGACCTTAGCTTCCGGCATCCTGTCTTCTTTGTTGTCACTGTATCCAAGGTCAGATTCTCAGGGGTGGCTCTTCCTGGACTGGCCTGGGTTGTGCTGTGCTCCCTGGGGAGGCTACGAATTAGGACAGTGCCAGCAAGACTCTCTGTGAGGAGAGGCGTGTTCCTCACAGGAGAGCCAGCGACAGAGCCCAGAGCAGGAACAACAGAGTGGAGTGGAGTTTTTCCCTACTCTGTTCTTGTGGGTTGAGTTTTGTGGAGTTTTTCCCTACTCTGTTCTTATGGGTTATCTCTCCGTATCTCCTCTTGTCCCTTACTGAGTCCCCAGGAGTGATGTTCCCAGAGTTGGGTCATCTCAGTGTGCGAGCCAGCTGGAAGCAAGGGACAGAGCCTTTCCCTTCCAAAATGTGGCTGTTTGACTGGTTAATGCCAAATCCATGAGGCGGGTTTCCTGCCTGCGAACCTGACTCATTCACCCAGGTCGCTGACCAGGTATTAGATTGTGGTTTGTCATCACCACAAAATCAGTTTCTATCTGAACCTTGGCCTGGAAAACAAAGGTCACCAGCCATGCCTTCAGGTCACATATGCCCTCTGCTTCCTTGGGCATCTTCCAGTTAGGTCTTAATACTACGCTCGCCTTCAGCCAGGACTCCTTGTTCCAGTTGTAAAAGTCCATCTTTGATGTTCAGTATGTTTACCATGCAAAATAGGGAGGAAGTGAACCACATTCATTGCCTTCTGGAAATTGAAACCATTATTTGAGAAAGAAAAAAGTCACTTGGGAAGAGCTTTGTTTAGCAAATGTTTTAGTCTCATGTTGTAACCCTGATTAATCTTTGATTTTTAAATCAGCTAGATTCCGTTACTGGGGCAGTGACTGTTTGCCTCTCCCAGCAAGGTGAGGAGCAAGGGGGCTGCTCTCCAAGGCACAGTCTCACAGTCTCTCCTCCTGATGGTGTTTTGGGGGTGGGAGTCACGCACCCTGAGCCTTCTCTGGGGAGCCTGACTTGAGCTGCGTCCAGAGGTCAGGTGGTGGGAGTGGGACATGTGTGGCCTTCACAGTCAGCAGCTGGGTTCTGAGCGTGCAAGGACTCTGTCTTGAGTGGTGCGATGATGGCAAGAGTGGTGTGTTAGTTTCCTGTAACAAAGTACCACAGACCTGGTGGCTTAAAACAACAGAAATGTGTGCTCTCACAGTTCTGGAGGCTGGGAACCTAAAATCTGTTTTACCAGGCTGAAATCAAGGTGCCAGCAAGGCCATACAACCTCTGGAGCTCAGAAGGAGAACCCCCTCCCTCTTGGGCTCCCCCCAGTGTTTGCTGGCTGCTGGCCTCCTAGGCTCCATGTTACTCCATGTTACTCCAGTCTCTAGGGCCAGCATCTTTGAATCTCCACCTGCACCGCCTTTACGTCATCTTTTCCTCTGTGTGTGTCAAATCTCTGTGTCTCCCCTCTCCTAGAGGTATTATCTGAGAAATTATGGCCCACACTATTAATTCAGGATCATCTCTCTGGCTTAGGATCCTTAGCTTAACCACATGTGCCAAGACCCTTTTTATTTATTGGGTAACGTTTATAGATTCTAGGGATAAGGACTCAGTATTCTGGGGGGACCTTCCTCAGTCTACTAGAGGTGGCACATGGATGCAGAAGTATAAATTGAATGTGGTACGTGAGCATAGTCTCCTGAGCTATGGAGAGATGCCACGGAACATGAAAAAAGGCATATGTTCCAATCCCCGTTCCATCATTTCCAAGTATATGTGACCTCGGGCAAAGTGGCTCAGAACTTCAATTTATCATCTCTAAGTTGGACAGACTCTGACCTCAAAGGCTGATATGAGCTTCAGTGGGAAGTCTGTGGAGGCTTCAGGGCAAAGCCCGGCAGAAGTAGGTCCTCAATAAAATCTACTTTCCTATAATGACCTGGCCATATTGCAGAAAGAATTCTGGTGGGAGACTAAGGAGGACTTTGTTTTAGTTCTTGCAAGCCCACTGGTGTATGATTGTCAGTGCACGGAGGGGGTGAACTTGAGGAGTTTGTCTGAAAAGTCACCCTAGAAATAC
Organism: Nyctereutes procyonoides; assembly: GCF_905146905.1. Lineage (NCBI taxonomy): Eukaryota > Metazoa > Chordata > Mammalia > Carnivora > Canidae > Nyctereutes > Nyctereutes procyonoides. The sequence goes on along the minus strand of NW_026575030.1, from coordinate 3,430,222 downwards.
ACAAAAGGAGGATCTGGGTTCTAGTCTTTAGTACTCCATGGAGTAGAAAAACTGTGAAGTCTCCTCTCTATTGTAAAGATGCATGGACGCAGCCCTGCCTGGTAGAAACATAAACATGTTTTCAGTTCCTTTTCACAGAGTAAAAGTGGCAGCCCAGGAAGGGTGATTCTGGATGGCTTTGAGGAGCCTCTGGAACATTCTCAGGTAGCCCTAGCTGTGTGCTCATCCCAGTTGGAGAGGTTCAGGCTCAGACGCTCCCTGGGGTCCCTATACTTCTGAAATTGTTTGCCTTTGACCTTTCCTCTGTGGGAAGTTACTGGAAGAGCAAGAGCAGCTCCAGGCCCTGGCAGCCCATTCTGGGCAGGAGCTGTTGATAAATGAATGTGTTGATGTTTTCTTCACGCACCTGTAAGGCCAGGGCATTATTGGCCATGGCAATCGATATATCAAAATGAATTTTTGGAAGAGTGTCATCAAGCTGAGCTTTATTTCCAAAAACACACAAAAAACTCTGCCCCAGGGAGGGAAAGATGACTTTCATTGTGAAATAAACAAAGTTGATGGCTTAGACATTACTTACGTCTGCTACTTGATCTGAGACGTAGGCGCTGGGGTAGCCAATTGTTCCCAGAATCCACATTCCCGACACCCATTAAAACTCGTGGCGCTGAAATCATGTTCTCTCCATTTTGCCCGTTTTAATAATAATAATGAGAACGTTAAAATGACATTCTGAATTTATATTACACTTGTCTGCACGGCGCTCTGAGCACTTTCCAGACAGTGTCTCATCAATCCTTGTCACAAGGCGGTAGAATGTTGGTGGCAGGTAACATTTGCAATTGTATTCAACTTAGTAGAGACCCCTGGGCTGGAGGAAATTCCGGGGATTTGGGATGACGCTGCCTTGTGGATAGAGAAGAGGTGGAGACTCTTGAGTTCTGGTTTGGCTCTCTGCTTTGCCCTTCTCTCCCTGCCTCTATTTCCATCTGTCAGACAGGATAACAATACCCTTCAGCCCCCCCAGCAATGGGATGTGGAAGGGTTGTGAGGGCTAATCCTGTTCGCAAACTTTTGGTCTTTTGAGTACTTGCTTTGTGCCCTGTGTTCTAAGAACCCCTTGCGTATTCATTCATTGGATTCTCACAAAGACCCTACAAGGAGGGTACAGTTATCTACTCTACAGATAAGCAAATTGAAATGCAGGGAATTCAAGGAACCTGCCTAAGGTCCCACAGCAGTTAGGTAGCAGAGGTGGGTTTGACTCTAGGTGGGCGGCCTGCAGAGCCTGTGGTATTATCACTTTGTTAAGAGTTGCTTGGACTTCTAGATTGCAAACAGTGCACAGGCACACGTGTATGCTTGCACACGCAGCAAACAGAAGTTTCACCAAGCAGTATCCACCTGCCCTTACCTGAGAATGAGAAAGGCAGTTAGGTATTTTTTATTTATTTCATTAATAAAAACACCAGCCTGAGCCACTAAATTAATGTTATGATTGCAGGTAGGGCTTGACCTACAGTTCGAAAAGCTTTGCACTGCACCGTATGCCTTACGGATGATCAGAGGAATGAGCCTGGGAAGAGAGAGGTGGGGGGTGTATGTGGCGGGGTGCATGGAGGCTCAGAGGAGGCCCGAGAGTGTGGGCTGAGGCTCTGGGTCTGCCCCCCACAGTGTCGCCTCCTGGGGCGACCAGTTTGTGTCTGAAGGAGTGTACCCAGGCCTGTGAGGGGGCCCAAGTGGTAGCCACCTCACAGCCTTCTGCCCTGCTCTGTAAGGGTCTTTATAGCGTCTCCTCAGCCTGCATGCCTGTGCTTCACCTCTGAGGGAAACCAAGGTCTTTACGGAGCAGCCATCATGGGCTGGGCCTGTAGTTACCAGGCTGTGTGTGGGAATGCTCCAGAGAAGCGTCTGAGGCCTGGTTTCTGACTCAAAGGAAATTGCAAGCCCTCAGGACGGCAGGCAGACAGGTGAAGGGAGAACCAGAGGCACCTGAGAGGTAAAAGGAGCCGGATAGCCTCAGATTCGAGTCCTACTTGCCTCCTCCTAGTGGTGAGACCTTGAACAACACACTTGCCCTCTCAGAGCCTCTCTCTCTCTCTGGCTACACTGAAGCTCTAGTGAGAGAATGATGGTGGGAGGGTTTGGTGGAGCATAAAGTGTTAGGAGGAGGTGAGCAGCCACTGTCATAAGCAATATTGCCACATTCTGAGAACCTAGTGTACCGGGGAGTGGCAGGGGTTAGGGGAAGGGGTGAGTGTGCTGTAATAGTCAATGAAGACTTCCTGGAGGAAGCAGCATTTGAGCTGAATCTGAAGAGGCATTTTTGGCCAGAAGGATCATGGTTGCACTCAAGGGGTGGACAGAGATACTCCATCTCTGGCTAGTCATGTGCTGTTCACGCTTATGTCTGACTCAGATAAGAGGATTCTGAGCTGCTTTCCTGAGTTTTACATGCCCCATTGGCCTGAGGTCACCGGCACACAACCACTTAGTTTGTTTAGGCCAGGGGTCAGCAAACACACAGGCAAGGCCTGTTTCTTACAGTTCCTGAGACCTGTCATGTAAGCCTGATTTTTTTTTCCTACAGTTTTAAAGAACTGTAGAAAAAAAAAAAAGGAATATGTGACAGTGAGTATGTGGCCCTATAAGGCCTAAAATATTTACTGTCTGGCCCTTTAAAGAAAAAGTTGGCCAACTTATGCCTTAGATCCCAAAGTGCATGATCGTTGTTTTATATTGAAGGTCTTACTTAGTTCTGAATCACCCTTTACTCATTCTTCCTGTCCTTCTGCTACATCCTAAGGGCACTGGAGAGAAGGGAAAAATATGCACATAATTGCTCATTTTCTTGCTGCATGGCTGTCAGGAATTCCCTTGCTTTCTTCTCATGGCATATTAATATGTAGCACTGAGCATGTATATATTTAGTTCTTTTGACGTGTGGCACATCAGTGATTAGTGCCAAATGCCAAAATGCTGCTACAGCCGTGATGCCATTTATAATAACATTCATAAGAATATTCCCCCGTGACACAGCTTTCCAGTTCTCCAACATAAATAACCCGGGAGGCCAAATTGCAAACATGATTTCTCTTCATGCTCCACCTGGCCATTTGTAATAGGCAGGCAATGCGAAATTTGATCTTAAACAAGCAGTTCAACCTGGAAAATCATAATGTAGTCAGGCCCGTCATTTATTTTAAAAATCAAAAGAAAACCAAAGGTGAGTGGCTACTGTGTGTGTGCGTGTTTGTTTTTAGCAATGGTGCCTTGATGACAAGCTAATGTGGGGCTCAAAATAAAGGTGTTGTGGGTAGAAATAGCCTTTCAGACACACTGAGACAATATGCCAAGAGGCTCTTAGCAAATGGCCGTGAAGGAGGATAGATTACTTTAACAGCTCTGTTGAAAATATAGAGTTGTCCAGTGCAGGTGCCTCAGACACGGCTACACTTGACAACGGTGGGACTTTTGTTACGGGAAGATTAGATGCCTTTGGATGGGTTTGAGATTGTCCTTGTCTTTTCCATGTAGAAAAATGCTACCACTTAGAACAGAAAGTTGAAGAAACATCCTGATTGAATGCCTTCAAGAAAAGGGATAGTTTTGGGAGAAACACTTTAATTTGCTTCCGACGATTGTTTGGGGGTTCGTTCCTGAAGTGGTTTCATTCCGATGTGGGCTCAGATGGCTCTGAAGAGAGAAGTGAATTGTTTTTATTAAATCCCAAGGAACACAGAGTGTTCGTTCGTGCATTTTCCTGAGTCCTCAAGCACGTCTTCCAGAGCACAGCCTAGAGACTAGAGGTGGCCGGGATAGGTTTGCTTGTTTGACCAGTGCTTTGCTGTCGGTTTGTTAAAGAGTTTGAGGCCTCTCAGCTAGCACGAGCTGCCCCCAGCTTGCCACAGGTATCCCTGTTCAGAGGCACCAGACTGTTTCACACATTTGTCTATGAAGGGATTGGGAGTTCAGGATACACGGTCAGGGGCTGTGGGCTGCACCAAAACGTGGCACCTACTTATGTCCTCCCTACCCAGCCAGCTCGTGACTGCGGAACCCCAGCAGGCGAGTCCGAGAGGCTCAGCCCTTCTTGTAGGGAAACAGCCCTGCATCCCACTCTGCAGATGGCAATCCACAAACCCCAGCCTCCTCCAAAGGACAGAGTCCTTCTCTTGCTGCTGCCATCCCTGGAGGAAATGTTGGCTGAAGGGGCAGCAACTGTTTTCTGGCAGTGGCTAATTACAGGGGGTACTGTTGTGATAGAAAGTTGTGGAAAGTGGGGTGCCTAGGTGGCTTGGTCAGTTAAGCATCTGACTCTTGATTTCAGTTCAGGTCATGATCTCAGGGTTGTGGGATTGAGGCTCTCATGGAGCCCCTGTGTCGGGCCCCATGTCTGCCCCATGTCCAGCCCATGTCTGGCTCTGCCTTCTGTGGGAGGTCTGCTTCTCTTCCTCTCCCTCTGCTCCTCCACCTGTTTGCTCTCTCTCTCAAATAAATACATCTTAAAAAAAAAAAAAAAGTAAGTTCTGAAAAGCCCCTTCTAGCTGCTCCACAATAGGCTGAACTGTGCCTCTTGGCTTGACTAGGCCAAATGCTTGCTGAGTTGGGAGTGTGGGTTGCTGGGCCCCAGTCCTCTCTCTGTTCCTTCTTGGGGGTGTGAACCGAGAGGCCTGCACAGCTTCTCAGGGGAGGGGCGTGGTGGGGTGGGTGATACATTGCTAGAGGGAAGGGGGAATAGTAACTGGAGATGTCCTTGACATTAATGTGAGTTCCAGAAGTGGGCAACTAAATGCCAACCTGGTGCTTGGATTAATGACTTGATGGGCACAAGAAAGAGATTGACCAGTTAATAAAGCTTAATGACTACTGATGTCAAGGTCAATGGGGAGGAAGGGATTAATGGTGAACACAGTTTAAGTGCTTTAGAGCATATTCAGGTTTGGAACTTTTTCAGTCATTGGGATTAATAAAAAATAATCACAGGTTTGTCATTAGTGTGAGAGAGAGAGAGAGAGAGAGAGAGAGAGAGAGAGAGAGAGATGAAAGTGTCTCCATTACAGCTGGCACCAGGATGGAGATGAGAGACACCTGTGCCCTGCGTAGGGTATATTTTCAGCAACTCCAGGAGCCTGGGAGCTCTCAGAAGTAACGTTCCCTCTGGCCTGCCCTCCTCTGTCCTCCTGAAGGACTGTCCTCTGCCTTTTGTCCCTGTGAGTGAAGGCCTTGGCAAACAGGCATAACTATTGCGATTAAAAGCCCCAGCAGGCTCACTTTTAGCTTGTGTGAAGCCTGCCTTGAGTGACCATTACTATTCTTCATTTCTTGATTCTTTCCCAAAATAAGTATGATGTTCCTGTTTCTTGCCAGCCTCTGCTCTAGGCCTCAAAGTGAGGGGAATATTGCCTCCCCGCCCCCACACCACCGTGTGCTCCCTAGAAGCTTCTAGTACAGGAAATGAGAAGTGTATATAAGTGACTAGGAAGCGGGTCCCCGTGTGGTATGGTGGTCAGGGCAGGCAGTTCCCTGCTTACAAATACACTGCATTCCACAAGTTAGTTTATAAACACTTGGTTTAGAAACTGGGCTCATTTTCCAGTAGAGACCTTGTTTCGTGCATGAATGTGTTTTTTTTCAGACAGCAGATATTTACTGAATGCCCCTTGGAGGGAATTGAGAATACCAGGAGGAATAAGACTTGCAAGGTCCTTCAAGCTGGGGGGATATCGGCACTTAAGATAGAAATGCAATGAACTGTGAGGGTTGGGGCTCTCTATGGGGAGGGGTCTGTGTAGAGGTACCAGGTGGGCTCTGATCCATGGAGTCATTGATACACCTAAATGACTTACTTCATCTTCTTCCTCTTCTTCATCAACTCCAAGCTTCCATTTCTTCAGTTTATCCATTGTGCTAGGTGTTGGAAGGAAGTCAACTTGCTTAATTTGAATTTACACGTGACTAGGACTTATGGGGGTGTCAGTAACCCCCTGAAAGGGAATTTTCTGTGTCTTCCTGATGTAAGATGCAGATCGTTTAAGGTCTAGGCCTGAAAAGAGACTCTTCAGGCAAGGGAAGAGCATCTATCCTGTGTTCTGACCCAAGCTCATGAATGAAATTGTACCTGCTTCTGATTATTTAGCTTCAGGCCCCATCACACCTCCTACTGGAGCGTTTCTCTGCTGCGGCGGAGTTCTCTCATAATTAAAGACGAGGTTCTAAAGTCAGTGTAAATGCAAAAGGCCTGCGTGGTCACAGTTGCTCTTGAAAGTCAGAAAGGCCCCACATTGGAAACCAGATTACCCTCTTTTGGTAAAGGCCAACCACTTTTCTTTTGTGTAAGAACAGATCTTGTGATTGTTCATGTGGAAAGCAGGCGAAATAGTTGGGTAGAAGAAACAAACAGAAAAATACCAATTGTGAAACACTAAAATTGCAGGCCGTGTGGTGGTGTCTCACACCACTGGAGGCCGTTGGTGACAGGAGCCTGTTGAGGCCCGTGCCGATTCCCACGAGCTATCTCAAACTCACTCCTTGCCTCAGGTGTGGGGAGATTCTGCTGTGTAGTTCTGATATGTGGGTCCGAGGGGCTCTAGCCCTGGGCCTGTGCTCCAGAAGGCCCTACAACTCTCTCTCTCTCTCTCTCTCTCTCTCTCTCTCTCTCTCTCTCACACACACACACACACATACACACTTAGTAAACACAGACACTGCCACTCAGAATCTGGTTCATGACCCATCTTTAAACATGTGCTCTCTCGACAGTGCTCAGATCCCCTGGAAATGCCTCCCCACAGCTCTTGCTCTGTGTCCTGGAGACCTGGGGAGCGGGTCTGATTGCCATGAAGGTTTTTGCCTTATGACCCTTCCAAGAGCCAGATGCTGCTTTGGAGAGCAGGGAAGATTTGAGTGGCAGAAGTGTTTAAGAAAGAGGAAAAAAAAACAAATTAATTATCTTGTCAAATTTCTCCTTTCAGATAGAAGAGATGCAATGGATTCTTGCATAATGAATATTGGTTTTCTGAGTGCTGACCGCCCCCCACCCCCGCCATTTTCTTGCTTCTCTTTTTGTTCCAGTTTGTGGTACCAGAAGTAGTACGCTGGAACTAAAATTAAAAAATAATAAAATTTGAAAAATCAGCATGCCAAAGTAGCACATTTTCGGGCAGCCTACCCTTAGCTCCTACGGTTCATTTTTCAATATTAACAATTTCATATCACTCTGAACTCTGTATAGTTTTAGGTAATAATTGACACATTACATCAGCAACTAGAAAGGCACTGCTATAATTAGGGATAGTCTTTATTTTATTTTTTATTATTTTAAAGATTTATTTATTTATTTGTGTGTGAGAGAGAGGGAGAGAGGGAAGGAGGGAGGACCTCAAGCAGGGCCTGATGCAGGGTTCGATCCTAGGACCCTAGGGTCATGACCTGAGCCAAAAATAAGAGTCAGTCAACCAAATGAGCCACCTAGGCACCCTGGCATAGTCTTATTTTTAAGCTATTTAATTTGATTTAATTTAGATTAAAAAATAAATTACACTGAGCTTTATTTATTATTTTTAAAAGATTTTATTTGTTTATTCACAAGAGACACACAGAGAGAGGCAGAGACATAGATGGACAGAGAAGCAGGCTCCCTGTGGAGCCTGATGCGGGACTCCATCCCAGGACCCCAGGTCACAACTGGAGCCAAAGGCAAATGCTTGAGCACTGAGCCAATTTTATTTAAATAACCTTGATTTAAATTGTTGGTATAGGGATGCCTGGGAGGCTCAGCGGTTGAGTGTCTGCCTTTGGCTCAGGGCATGATCCTGGAGCCACAAGATCGAGTCCCGCATGGGGCTCCCTGTATGGAGTCTACTTCTCCCTCTATCTCTCTCTCTATGTGTCTCTCATGAGTAAATAAGATCTTTAAAAAAAAGTTGCTATACATTCAATATAATTAATACTTTGCCTGTTAATTTCAGTAGAAAATTCAAATTTTGATATTTACCATAATTTTAATTTTTGGAAAAGTATATTCAGATTTAATATCCCGAGCACACATTAAAAAAATCATTTAGATCCTAGTTATTGATAAAGTACACATAGTACTAAAATGCTTGATTTTTTAAGTTTTTATTTCAGTGTAGTTAGCCTACAGTGTTATATTAGTTTCAGGTGTACAATATAGTGATTAACATTTGCATTCATCACCTGGTGTTCATCACATCACCTGCCCTCCTAATCCCCATCACCTGTTTAACCCATTCCCCATCCCTTCCCTTCTAGTAACCAGAAGTTTGTTCTCCACTTCTTGGTTTGCCCCCCCCCCCATCCCTCTTTGCTCATTTGCTTTGTTTCTTAAATTCCACACATGAGTGAAATTATATGGTATTTCTCGTTCTCCAACTGGCTTATTTTGCTTAGCATTATACTCTCTAGCTCCATCCCTGTTGTTGCAAATGGCAAGATTTCATTCTTTTTTATGGATGGATAATATTCCATTGTATGTATATACACCACCTCTTCTTTGTCTACTCATCTATTGATGGACATCTGGACCGCTTTCATATCTCAGCTATTATAGATCATGCTGCTATAAACATCAGGGGGCGTGTATCCCTTGAATTGGTGTTTTTGTATTCTTTGGGTAATACCTGGTAGTGCAATCGCTGGATTATAGGGTAGTTCTATTTTTAACTTTTTGAGGAACCTCCATCCTGTTTTCCCATAGTGGCTGCACCAGTTTGCCTTCCCACCAACAGTGCAAGAGGGTTCCTTTTTCTACATCCTCACCAACACCTGTTGTATAAAACACTTAATTTGTAACATAACTGGCATTTTTACTGGAATGAAGGAAGATAAATGAGTTGTATGAAATAAATGTACAATCATTTATGAATTATTTATGCTTTTATCGTAATACTCATTCAGCATTGCTGGAGTATTAACAATGACATGTTAAATTTGTTCATCTTTGATATTTTGCAACTCTCAGTCCTATAAAAACAAACACATTTAAAATATTGTCTTTATGAAGGTGTATTGGTCAAGGAAGGGAGAACACGTTTTATCGAATAATTGGGCAGTTTGACTTGTAACTTGAATATTTATGTGACTTCCACTTGTACTCTTGTACTGACACCAAGTCAGAATCACTCAAACTATTCAATTATGCTCTCCTGTCACAGCAAAGATTTGAATTCTGTTAGTTCCTAGTAGGTAGGATTGTGAAATGCTCCCCTTACACTGATCCAATGAGCCTAGCAGCAGCATCCATTTGCTAGAGTCTGGAATATGCCTACTTGTGGAATGGAGAGAGGGCATTTTGCAGCTACTTTTGAAAACTTGGTAAGCCTGGTAATTGTTTCAAAGCCCTGAGCTATCACCTGGGAGTGCCGTGGAGGAGGAGGGAATGGCGTCACCATCTCCAGTTTCTTTTGCCTTCACTGTAATTTAGTTCAGAGTAGCAGGGGACCTTCCAGATTGGAATCATCTGAGAACATTGGGAAGGGTCCAGTGAACAAATGTTGAGTCAGGCCTTGTTAGTGAAGAACAAAATCTTTGGGTGACATATCCCACTTACTGAGAACCAGATGACTTGAGATCAGCTCTTGGGTTATGGTCTCAGGTCCACTTAATGACTCCAGCAGCCCCACTTCTTGGTCCCCTTTTAAAAATTGGACGGCCCTATTACAGTTTTTTTAAAATGATAAAACTGTCATTTCAAAACCATTCATGATTCATTGTCCTGACGTGTTGTTTTCATCGTGACATATTAACACACACATATATATTTGTGTTATTCTAATCAGCCTGTGTATATTATTTATATTCTAAAAATTTTGTATGTTCTCATATATTTTTCCTGGTTCCCATGATCCCTACAATTTTCGTTTTTAGAATCTGCATAATATGGTAGGATGATTTTAAATGTCTTTCTGTTAGATGGAAATTTGAGAGGAAAAGAAGGAACTAGTTCATATCCCTTAAAGCCTTGAGTCTTTATTAACCCTGTGGCATCCCAATCACTCCTTAAAACCCTTCCTGATTTAATTGTGGCAGAGAAAAGGATTTGGTAATCAAAAGGTTAACTAATGAATGTACATATTAGAGCGGATTTATTTTTGGTCAAAATTATGATATAATAGACTTAACCTTAGTATATGAAGCCCTCATATAATTGACATATATAGGACATTTAAGCCTGTTTTCTAAGTCTTTTCTTTCATTGTTTTGTGAGGCTTTTAAGCTGAATACAGAGATTTATTGTTGTGTCTTTGGTTCTATGACAAATTGTTGGTCATACCTGCGATTTATTTTTTACTAATTCATTCTCAGAGAGAACAACCTTGAAAAGTAACTCTCCAATGCAACACTCACACTATGGGGAAATGAGGTCTGTGCTATGATGATCTGCCTTCTAGAAATTTCTGGGTTAAAAAGTAGCCACTGCTGATATTTGTACCAGGTACAAGTTAAGGACAGGCCCCCTGTACTGATGAGAAGTGACGGTCAGTGGTCAAGAGGAGCCTCAGAATTGTGTGGTGTAGCTTCTTCCAGAAGCATTTCATGCCGTTGTAGGCATCTTTCAGGAAAGTATAGGAGGGAAGGCAAGCCAAGAGAGGTGGGGGCTGTTTTAAGGAAAGGAATGGTGTACAGAGATAGGACTCATTAGAGAAAGATGTGGGCAAGTCTTGAAATAATATGGAATGAATGGTGAGTTAGTGGATTAAAACAGATTTTTAAATCACATTTTCAAGATTGTCTTAATTGATGTGGGAGACCTCTAGGCTGAGCAGTAGATACATGTATTGGGAATCTGTACCAGGTGCCCAACATAGTAGCACTGACATGCTGTGTTCAACCTTTCATTCACTCATCCACTGATGAACATCCTCTTTGCGCTGAAAATGTGCTTTGTACTGGAAATGGGCCTCTGAGACACAGATTCATTAAACCTCTACTTTCTATTTTCTTCAGGTTTAATGGGACAGACAGACGTACAAACCAGATGCTACAATTCAGAATGAACAGAATCTTGACTGAAAAGTGCTAAACCAGAGTCTTGGCAAGGTGCCATGGAAGCACTTGTTCATTCAGTGTGGCTATTGAGTTTCTCTTATGTCCAGGTACTGGGCTAGGTGCTAGGGATACAGGAGAGAACAAAATAGGTAAAAATCTCTGCCTTGTGGGACTTACAGCTCAGTGATGCCAGAATTCTCCCCAGAAAAAGGATTTTGTTGCCTCTGCCTGGGTCCTGTGAGACTTCCTGGAGCAGATGCAGCTAAGGCTAGGTTTAAAGGGAAGTAGGGGCAGCCCGGGTGGCTCAGCGGTTTAGCGCCACCTTCAGTCCAGGGCCTGATCCTGGAGACCTGGGATCAAGTCCCACATCGGGCTCCCTGCATGGAACCTGCTTCTCCCTCTTCCTGTGCCTCTATTTCTCTCTCTTTGTGTCTCTCATGAATAAATAAATAAAAATCTTTTTTTTTTTTTTTAAAGGGAGGTAGGAGTGGAGTAACAGGAATGAAGGGGTAGGGGCAGGAATGGGGTGGCGGAGTCATAAATGGAAGAGGTGAGGCTGAAGGTAAAGTAGGAGGCAATAATAGAAGGATGATGGAGGTAGAAGTAGGATAGAGTGAGTGAAGGATATGAGTGAAGGTAGGATGGAGGTTGCTGATGGATATGAGGGGGAGCCAGGGGTGGTGGTGTGTTGGAGGAGCAGATGTTTTTGTAGCACGGTGTGTATAATGGTACCAAGAATCAAGGCAACATGGTTTAGGCCTGAACGTGTTCTACTTCTAATGGGAGAGATGACCCGATCCTGCTTCCATGGGATATATGAATGATGTTGGGCAGACAAGGGGAATGCATGAAACAGGTGAAGTACTGTGTGGCCTGGTCAAGGAAGTGCTGAATTTTGCAGCCCTGTTTGTAAATCGTTCAGCAGCAGGATCCGAGGAGTAAGCCTGTTGTAGCAACCCCTAACCTGGTCTCCACAGCTCAATCCTTACCCTGCCTATCCCTCCAGTCTTTTATTAAATGTCTACTAGCACCTCTGGAGTCCTGCATAGTAGATCCTGCCCACACAAAGATAGTGGTAATTTAAAAACAGGGCAACCCGGGTGGCTCAGCACTTTAGTGCCACCTTCAGCCCACGGCATGATCCTGGAGACCCAGGATCAAGTCCATGTCGGGGTCCCTGCATGGAGCCTGGCCTGCTTCTCCCTCTGCCTGTGTCTCTGTCTCTGTCTCTGTCTCTGTCTCTCTCTCTCTCTCTCTCTCTGTCTCTCATGAATAAATAAAATCTTAAAAACAGAATCTGTCCTTCTTGTGTCTTGTAGCTATTAGGAGACAAAGGTAAATGTGTATAATACCGAAGAGTTAAGAGCATTTTGAGGAATAGAAGCCAAATCTGAGTGGAACATAAGAGGGGCTAACATTTTTAGTAGGGCTTTGTTGCTGATAACATGGTTTTAATTTCTTAATGCTTCATTTTTGTCTGTCGTTTGCTGAAGCCTGCTCTCCATCCTCTTGCTTATGGACATCCTTAGCTGCTGGTCTGACCACAGTCCAGATTCACACATTTCTCAAAAGTTTAGTATTCTAATAATCAATTGAATTTATGTCCCAGCTATACTGCAAGCTGCCTGAGGATAGGAAACTTCTTTCAGAGCCTTAACTGAGTACAGCACAGGTGTCGCAAAATATTTTTGCACAATTGGAGTCATTAGGAAGAACTCACAAAAAAATCTATAGAATGTAAAAGTAAAACGATCGTCGCTTTTTGATAAAGCTATTAATTAATTCTTTGATTCCTTTTGTTGAGTGCCAGCTTTCCAGGTATCACTAACACAATGAAATCTCTTTTTTTTTAAGATTTTATTTATTTGGCACAGATTGAGAGAGGGAATAAGCCGAGGGAGGAGCAGAAGGAGAGAGAGAAACAGGCTCCCGGCTGAGCAAAGAGCCTGATGTAGGGCTCCATCCCAGGACCCTGAGATCATGACCTGAGCTGGAGGTAGACCTTCAACCAACTGAGCCACCCAGGAGTGCTGCTATCTGTTGATAGGACACAGCTGAGTTTGTAATTTGTGCAGGAAAGGACAACACCTCCACAGCTTTGATGGCATCTTACAGCAGGAAGCCTGGCTGGAATTTGCTGAGAGTCAGAAGTTTGGCTCAAAGCAGATGTAGACCTTTCAATGGGAAGACTTAACTGGCATGGGTGAGGATCCCAATACAGCAGCTCAGGAATTGTGGAAACAGCGAGGCAAGGGTATTGGAAGCAAGGGATGCAGAGTCTTAGGGCGTAAACTATCTGTTGAGGAATGCTTTCTGTGGAAAAGTTGATAGGTCTTTCAGGAAGTTCCTATAATGAACAGTCATCGTATACCTGAGCAACAGTCTTCTGGAATAGTAAAGTCATAATGATGACAGTGGAATGGCACAGTAATGCCAACATAGACGGTAAGCAGTGTGCAGGGTGGACAGCTTTGGATCTCAGCCAAGCACGAGGTAATTGATGGCAGGAAGAAAAAAGGCAGGAAAAGCTTTCTGGAAAGTTTTGTTTGGGATCTAGGTTTCTGCTTAGGCACACGCAGTGGCAGTGGGAGGCCTTCCGTCCATGGAAGTGTGCTCCAGGGATGAAAGGAGATTCGTTGACACATTGCTGACCCCTGGGGGCTTGTCATGTGTAAGTGGCAGCCTGACGTTCTGTCCTAACTCACAGCTAATGCCAGCCCGGCTACTGTTGAGTGACGCATGAGTCTCTGTCTTCCCTTGTTCCTGTGTCTCCTCTTTCTCATGACATTTATCCTTCTAGAGAATGTCTGCTAACGCAGAGACTCACTGGATGAAAATGTCTAATAACCTCAGGATACTTTATTTCGTATTTCATGAGCTCAGAACACTGCAGTGCCTCTTCCATTTCATGCCTGCTGACACCAACTCACCTCTCTGCCGGGAGGGGATCATTCCTTTCTTTAATCATACCACAAAATCTCACCCCAGGAATCTGAAATTGATTTTTCATCCTTTGTGTCCAGACAGTGTAGCCACCAGACACCGTTTTGGTCATCTCATGGTGAAATGGGAGGTCAGCCCTTTATTATATGGGCTGATGCAAATTTCAGGAAAACAAAAACAAAAACAAAAACAAAAATGACTTTAACTCTCCCAGACCACTGCCTGCAAACCCCCACAGGCTGTTTGCAAATGGCAGCTTTTCAAATACCACCACAGATGGTATTAAACCCTCTACGTGCAGTCCAAGTTGAGCAGTAAATAGTCAAAATAAGTGCTTGAGTTTCTGAGTAATAGCAGGTGGGCAGTGACTGTGTGGCCAGAGCAGTCACCACTGCGCGCAAGGTTTCTGCAAACATTCTTCCTCCCCAACAAAACCCATGGCCACTCTGCTTCTGCTCCTTTTCTGTTATAACGGGACTGTTTGAACTTTTATGTGGTTATCTGGGGTTGGAGGGCTTCTCACCAGCCCTTTTTTTGTTATTTTTACTGTTCAAAAACATTCTATTTCAGTCCTCATCATCTTTGTTCCTTAGCTGCAGGGAGAGCAAGTGTATTTTTAATGAAGCGCTGATCTTTTTTTTTTTTTTTTTTTTGAGTGTTTTTCACCAGGCCTTGATGATTGGCATTATTATCCTTTTCTGTCTGCCTTCTGCCTAAAATATAGAGGAACTTTGGAAATATTTTCTCTACTTTCCCAGAGGCCCAGTGTGTCTCCTCTTCTCTCCCACCCCCACCAATTTCTCCTACTTGTCTTCTTTCCCTAAATCTTTCAGCACCCCCTACTATAATTTTCTCGAGGCCCTTCATAATCTTTAGTCCAGCAGAAGTAGCTGGGCTGACTCAGATAGTTGAAAAAGAAAGAAGGTCCACATAGGGGGCGTTCATTGTAGAATTTGCTGCTTGTGGTTTGTGGCAAGATGCTATCAGGCCTCCCATTGTCCCTTATTGATGTCAACATCCTTTGGTTATGAAGCAGGTTAAGAAAGGCCTGATGTGACAGCCTCTGGGGCTGAAAGTTGTAAGATTGTGCTGGAATCACAACTCATAGGAGTCTGGATGGAGCTCTTTAAGATGCTCATGCTCTACCGACTAAGCTAGCAGGGTGCTTGGATGGAGCTCTTTAATCCCTATGCTGTGACTCGGCCTTCAGAGACATCCACCACGGATCAGCACAGAATTCATGCGAAGCAGATGGCCACCACAGTTGTATTTTCTGCTGTCTTCCTTCCCTGGTTGTGCTTTTCAAAATTAGTGGAGCTGACCTCCATCTTTCTGCTGGCACCCACTTTGTATTTTTTTTTTAACTGAGAAAATAATTTTTTAAAAATTGGGAGCATAAGTAGCATGTAGTGTTATATTAGTTTCAGGTGTAAAATATAATGATTCAGTAATTCTGTACATTGCTCAGTGCTCATCATGATGAGTGTGCTCTTAACCCTCTTCGCCTATTTCACCCACCCCACCTCCCACCTCCTTCTGGCAACTACCAGTTTTATGTATTTAAGAGTCTGGGGATTTTGTCATTGTTGTCTGTGCCTTCTTTTCTTTGTTTGCTTGCTTTATTTTGTAAATTCCACATATTAGTGAAATCATATGGTATTTGTCTTATTCTGAGTCATTTATTTCACTTAACATTATAACCTCTAGGTCCATCCATGTTGTTGCAAATGGCAAGGTTTCATTCTTTTTTATGGTTGAGTAATATTCCATTTTATATGTATACCACTTTTCTTTATCCACTCATCTATTGATGCACACTTAGGTTACTTCCATATTTTGGTTATTGCAGATTATGCTGCAGTAAAAATAGGGGTGCATATATCTTTTTGAAATAATGTTTTCATATTCTTTGGGTAAATACCCAGTAGTGTAATTACTGGATCTTAAAGCATTTTTATTTTTCACTTTGTGTGGAACCTCTATATTTTTTTCCATAGTGGCTGTACCAGTTAGCATTCCCACCAACAGTTCACAAGGATTCCTTCTTTTTTCCCCACATCCTCACTAACACTTGTTATTTCTTTTGGTTTTGATTCTTGACACTCTGACACCTGTAAGGTGGTATCTTGTGGTTTTGATATGCCTTTTCCTGATGATTAGTGATGTTGAGCATCTCTTCATAGGTCTGCTGGCAACCTCTATGTCTTCTTTGGAAAAATATCAATTCATGTCCTCTGTCCAGTTTTTAATTGGACATTTATTTCTTTTTTTGTTTGTTTTTTTTTTTGGTGTTGAGTTGTGTAAGTTCTTTATATATTTTAGATATTAACCTCTTATTGGATATAGAATCTGCAAATTTCTCTTCCCATTTTAGTATGTAGCCTTGTTTTGTTGATTGTTTCCTTCACTGTGCAAAAGCTTTCTGTTTGGATGAGTCACAATAGTTTATTTTTGCTTTGAAAAGACATGTCTAGAAAAATGTTTCTATGGCCAGTGTCAAATAAATTACACTTGTGTTTTCATGGCTTCAGGTCTCACATTTAGGTCTTTAATCCATTTTGAGTTTGTTTTTACATATGGTATAAGAAAGTTATGCAATTTCAAACTTTTGCATGTAGTTGCCCAGTTTTTTCCACTCCATTTGTTGAAGACACTGTCTTTTCCCCATCCCATCCCAGTGAGGGATGCCTGGCTGGATTGGGAAGGCACATATGTTCTTGCCTCCTTTGTCTTAGATTAATTGACATTATATAAGTGTGGGTTTATTTCTGGGGTCTCTGTTCTATTTCATGGATGTATGTATCTGTTTTTGTGCTGGTGCTATTCTGTTTTGTAATATTAGTCTTGAAATCTGGGATTGTGATACCTCCAGTTTTATTCTTCCAAATATTGCTTTGGCTATTCAGGGTCTTTTGTGATTCCATGCACATTTTAATATTATTTATTCTAGCTCTGTGAAAAATACTGTTGGCATTTAAAAAAAAAAGATTTTATTTATTTGAGAGAGAAAGAGAGAGAGAGAAGAAAAGAACTGAGCAGGAGCCCAATGTGGGGCTTGATCTCAGGACCCTGGGATCATGACTGAGTGAAGGGAGATGCTTAACTGACTGAGCCACCCAAGCACCCCGAATGTTGGTATTTTGATAAGAATTTCATTAAGATTGTAGGTTGCTTTGGGTAGTATGGACATTTTAAAATATTGGTTCTTCTAATCTGTGAGCATGGAATTTCTTTCCATTTGTTTGTATCATCTTCAATTTCTTTCATCAGCAATTTATAGTTTTCAGAGTCTAGGTCTTTCACCTCTATGGTTAAGTTTATTCCTCAATATTTTCTTCTTCTTGGTGCTGGCACCTGTTTTGTAATAGCCATTTTATTATAGGAGCTTGGCTGCAGTGTTTTACATTTTTTGACATTAATCTTCTGAACTTCCATTTTCTTACCTGCATTAGTGTTATTAACTATGCCTGGGATTTGTAAAAGTTCGGTGGGAAAGCATACATTAATACCTGGTACAGAGCCAGGCACTTGGCAGCCTCTCCATAATTGTTGATTCCTCCCTCCCAGCTTTTACTTACACTGTTTGAAGCTCCAACCAGGCTGCTAGGTGCTAGTAGGTGCCTGGAGAATAGGCACCAAAGTGGGTGCCACTGGAGAATGGACAAGAAAGCTTTCTGTATTGTGTTTGAACTTCTTCCCTCTCCTCTGCCAGCCAGCTGAGCTAACATACGATCAATAACAGCCAGCCATTTCCTTTTAATTGGTATCTCCAATTCCAAGGCTTCAAACAGCTCCAGCAGACTGCAGGGTTTAGTTTTTAGTTTGCTTATAAAATACTCTGAAACCAATTTGGTAAAAATTGCCTAAGTTTTCCTTAGCAATCCGACTCTGTTTGCCATATGTGCTTGATTTTCTCTGATTTTCAGCACAGATTCTAGCTTTTTTGGTACTCACAGGTAGGCCCAAGGCAAGGGGCTGGTGAGTCTGTGAGCTGCCTCAGAGAGCTTGAGTAGAGGTGATGAAGACAGAGATGAGGGGACCAGGAAGCTGTGGGAATCAGGGGAGGCAAACAGAAGATTTCCACTGTGGGGGGGGGTGAGTGTGTTCATGTGTACTTGCATATATGTGTGTGCATGCATGTGTGTGTGGGGGTGGAGGACTCACATGTATGGAGATGAGTAAAGCACTGCCTAATTGTGGAGAGGAAAACAAAGCTACCTAAATTCTGGGCCTGACTGGTTCAGGCATTTGCTACATCCTTATCTGCCCCTAGATGGTTGCCCTTGATGGTGCATTGTCATGGAAAGCTCACCTGTCCTTTCTAACCTCTGATAGTTTCTCACCACTAGCTTCTCATTATTCTCAGTCCCCCCTCTGCTTTATTTTTCTTCATAGTGTTCACTGCGACTTGGCATATATTCCATAGCTATTTGTTTGTAATATGTTTCTCCCTATTAGATGAGTCTATAAGCTCCACGAGGGCAGGAATCTTGTCCATTTTGCTCATTGCCTGATTCTCAGCACTGGCACATACTAGGTATTTAAGGAATATTTGTTGGATGAATGAGTGGTCTGGTAAATGTTTGAGTGTCTGGGGCAGCAGGCAGCAAGGTGAGAGGTTAGTATATGACAGAGGCTTGACAGCAAATGGGATGGAAAGCTGGCAGATTGACCTTCTTCTAGTAAATTCTTCGTCTCCTTCCCTTTCCTTTTATCTTTCACTTTATGTTATACTATTATAGTTTAATAGTTATACTATTTCTCTTAGGATTTACCTTTCTGCTGTTAAATAAATATATTTATTAGCCTTTTTTAAAACTTTTTTTTAAAGATTTATTTATTCATAGAGACAGAGAGAGAGAGAGAGAGAGAGAGAGAGAGAGGCAGAGACACAGGCAGAGGGAGAAGCAGGCTCCATGCAGAGAGTCTGACGTGGGACTCGATCCAGGGTCTCCAGGATCACGCCCTGGGCTGCAGGCAGCGCTAAACCTCTGCGCCACTGGGGCTGCCCTATTTATTAGCTTTTAATATCTTCTCAACTATAGAAAATAATGAATATTGTAGGTTCTTCCTTCTTCCTCTTCTGTTAATTCGATTAGATTGATGCTCTCAGGGTTATGACATTTATAACCGATTATTTAATCATAAATCCAAACTTGTTTTAGTTCTATTCCTATATTTTTAAATATATTCAGTGTTTCTTCCTAGAACTTTGCTATTATTTTCCATTCATCTCTTGGATAGTTGGAAAGTTCTCTTAGTTTCTTTAGGACAGGCTCATGGGAACAAAATGCATTATGTTCTTGCATGTTCCAAAATGGTGGTTTGTTATCAGTGTAACAAATGATAGTTTTTCTGGGTATAAAACTCTTGTTGGACTTTGTTTTCTTGAGAATAAACTACAAAGCTATCAGCTGGCTATCTTCTGAGAGTGAATGATGCAGTTTTAGAGTCTGAGGCCAGTATCTTTTTATCCTATCATCAGTGAGGGATGCCTGGCTGGCCATAGATTCTTTCTCTGAAGTCTTATAAATGTACTAGATTATTTTGTCAATTTTTTCTTCTATTTCTGGGGAGATTTATAGAATCTTATTTTATTTTTTAAAAAATATTTATTCGTGAGAGACACAGAGAGAGAGAGAGAGACATAGGCAGGGGGAGAAGCAGACTCCCTGTAGGGGATCCCAGGACCCCAGGATCACGCCCTGAGCCAAAGGCAGGTGCTCAAACACTGAGCCATCCAGGTGCCCATGAATCTTATTTTAAATATTCTTTTCTGCATTCTGCCAATCTTCCTTTTCTACCATTTTCTCTTTAACCCCTTTAAGTTCTTAGTGTATATTTACTTATTTTTTTCACTCATTTTCCTATTACTATTTTTTCCTTTCTATTTCTTTCTGTTCTTAGGAGTGTCTTGTTTCCTTTGTGCTGCTTTCAAATTTAGCTTTATCTCTGTCTTTTTTTTTAATTGGCTTTCCAGATTTCAGCTAGTTTATGCTTTGAATTCTGTGTCTTACCTCATTATTCCATGGTCTCTTATGTATTTGCTCTATTTTATGCATATGTTTTTGATTGCTTCATTAATTTTTTAAAAAATTCATGGCAAAATATTTAGTCATGTTTTTTGTTTCTGTACCATGGCAGTATTTTTCTCACAAATACCCTTTGCCATTATTTTTCCTCTTCCTTACCTTATTTTTCATGCAATGTTTTAAATAGAACCTATACTAGTTTCCTCTTAAAATTATTTATTTATTTATTTGAGAGAGAGTGTGAATGAGAGAGTGCTTGGGGGAGGAGACAGAGGGAGAAGCAGATTCCTCACTGAGCAAGGAGACTGATATGGGGCTCAATCCCAGGACCCCAGGATTATGACCTGAGCCAAAGTCAGATGCTTAACCAACTGAGCCACCCAGGCACCCTTAGTTTTGACTTAGGTGATTTATTTTTGTTGTTCCAGACCAGCTATTTATAATTTGTAAGAAGTTTGTATAAGGAAGAGATCAGTATTCAAGGAGAGATTTTCCTTCACTCTAGTGTTTTCTGTGAGCTCCTTTAGCTGTCACCTCTGCCCAGCCAATGATGCCAGCAACTGTAGAACCATTCACACTGGTGAGTCTCTATCCTCTTCTGTCATGTGGAAAGACTGCTTTCTGCACACATGGCATGTCTATGTGGCTCCTTATTCAACCCATTCTCATCTGCTTCTTAGAACAAAAGTGGGTCTGGAGAGGCTCAAGCTGACAGTATTTTGCAATCTATTTCCATTGTATTGTTCAAAACAAGGTATTTTGATTTTTTACTTCTTGAGTGCTCCTCACCTTATAGCATGCTATTCTTCTTCCACAGTGGCAGCCCAAGTGCATCTTCTCTCTACTTCTGGTTTCCCTTCTTAAGGTGTGTTCACAGTTCCTTGTCTTCTGGGTTCATCATGGGTGGAATTTGTGTTTGTGTCTTGGTTCATGGTTATTGCTGAAAGGGAAGAATGAATGCTTTGTGCTACCACATTCAAAGTGGAGGACTTCAGCCCTTTCTGAGTAGACTTCTTTTTTTCTATCACAAGGTCTGATTTTTCACAGTTCTGGTTCTCCCAAGAAGGAGCTGTTTTCTTCTCTGTTTCTGGCCGTCTTCAGGTTTCCAAGTGAGGTCAGATTTTTTTTGTCCCCAGAAAACCCTGACCATCTCCTTCTAGATCCCCATTATGCATATAGGCCATACTGGGTGTAACAAATACTGCCTTCTATTGTACCATCTTTTTACATGGTGGATACTTCTTTAACTACATAATAGGGCATTTGGGGGCATAGTCTGGGGCATGAGTGCCCTATGTCCCTTCTAGTACTAGCACAAGGCATTGTGTTGTAGATGCTAAATTCATGCTTATGGATTATTCCCTTACTCTTATGGTTTGTATTGATAGTTGAAGTACTTTAATTGTGCCTCATTAATTCTGAGTTTGTGTACTTTCTTCCTTTCTTCTTACTGAATTAGATATCTGTGTACTTGGCATGTATTATATATGATATAAACACAGTCATAAAAATTTTATAACACATTACTGCCTCTGATTACAAACTGGGTAAACACCCTTCTTGAATTTAAATGACTTTGGTCAATGCCATTAGAAATAACTTAAGCTTTTAGTTGTCTTAAGGATTATGTAGGTCAATGTTCCTTTTAAAACCACACTGTCTAGAACATGAGAGACTCCTAACTCTGGGAAACGAACTAGGGGTGATAGAAAGGGAGGTGGACGGGGGATGGGGGTGATTGGATGATGGGCACTGAGGGGCCACTTGATGGGATGAGCCCTGGGTGTTATTCTATATGTTGGCAAATTGAACACCAATAAAAAATAAATTTATATAAAAAAAAAAACCACACATCATGTGATCATGTTCCTTACAGACTTACATCCAATAATGTTAGTCACATTCCAAGTGTCATACCTAAAAGAGACTCACTAGACCAATGATTCTCATAGAGGCTCTCAACTCTCTGTAAGTACAGGTTTTCAAAATCTAGGTTTATAGAATAGATAGGTTGAAAAACAAACAGAAATTCTCCACGTGATCCTGATAAAACCTCCTAGGGAAATGTGTCCCCCATCTCTGTTCCCACTCCCAGACTCCTAAAGATAACTGATTCAGTCTAATGCCTGTGCTTTAGCTGTAGGAAGCAGCTAGGCACAGAGAAGAATGTGACTTGTTCAAGGTAACATTTTCCCTGTGCATTCCTCCCAACCTGCTTTGCCGCCCTTGCCTTTCATATGGTGATCCACAAACCACAGACAGTTTTTCCGGTGGATAAATCTGATGCATCTGAAGGTCAGTGCATGCTAAAGTCAGTCTTGGTATCTGGGCTGGGTTGAGTGGAGGGAGAAGACACTATTTTAGGAAAAAAAGGAGCCAGTAGGGCAGAAGGGAAGATGTGCATTTGACACCGATCAATGAACCTGTGCTCAAACTGAGATTTTCAAATATGATAAAGGACTAGAGAAGCTAAAATGGTAATTCAAACCAGAGCAGCCTCTTTGACCTCAGCCAGTTGGAGACTCAGTGGAATAAACCATTGCTTCTCCAAAAAGGAAAAAGAGGAGGAAAAGGTTAATTTCCAATTTCTGGGAAGGTATACCTAAAACATGACAGATTTTAAAACTCTGCCAACAGTTTCTCTTTATTTGTCTTTTTTCCCCCTTAACTTTAACTTTACTACTGCTGAAATACTAGTCTTTTAAATTGCCTTTAATGTCAATAAGGCAACTACTACTATAACCCCAGATGGGAAAAAGAGGCATAGCTAGGGAGCTTAGCCAGCTCGGGACAGGGGCTTGTTCTGGGCTAAGACTTTGGGGTGTGGGTCAACAAAGCCAATAACACGCTGCCAGAGATATCCTGGAACTCATTGGCACAGCTTGTGCATATCTGGCAGAGGAACACACTCGGGGGAGGGATGGAGCATCTAAGACATTTGGCCTGTACTGAGTTTTGGGATGGGGAGCTGGGATGTATGAGGAACAGAGTGGGTGCTGACCCTGCCAAGAAAATTCCAAAACCATCTGCCTCCCTCCTTTGATGACTCTTGCCCTAGAATAATAATGTAGGACCCTGGTGGATATTATTCTCATTTTATAGATAAAGAAAATGAGGTGCTGATTAATGAGGTGGCTTGCCCGCAGTTACGAAGTAGCTGCTGACAACTCAGTTTACAGCCCTTAACTCTGGGCTCTTACCTCCCAGTCTTCTCCCGTATATCACAGTGTTCTCTCTCTCTCTCTCTCTCTCTCTCTCTCTCTCTCTTTCTCTCTCTCTCTCTCTCTCTCTCTCTCTCTCCATGGCTAGGTATTTCCTAAGCACTTGCTAAAGCCTAACACCATGCTAGAGGTAATGTGATGTAAAAAGTTGTTACAACAATTCCAGCCTAAGAGGAGCTTACTTTAAAATATTATTGACTACATTTTCTATTTTGAAAATGACATACCACATTTTGGAAATTTTGGGAAATAGCAAGAACAAGAGGCATTTAAAATAATCTCAGCCTGCTAACACAACTGCTATAATTATTTTGGTCTATGGCCTTCTGGTCATTTTCGTCACGCGCTCGGCTTTTTAAAAAAATCTAGTGGAAACTACATTGTACGTACAATTTCATTTCTTGCTGTTTTCACTTATACTTTTTGTTATAAGTAATTCCCCCCATAACCACTTTAATGGCTGTAGGATATTTTCAGAGAGCTTAATCACAAAGCCGTTCCTAACCACAGTATTAAAGCATCTTATTGTATTAATTCAATAAATATCTATTAAATGCCTGGTACCCAGGCTCTACTGGCAGCCATCAACCTAGTGATTGTCACCTTGGTGTGCCAAGGGATTGGGACACTTGGAATCGCAGAGCCTCATACAAAGTAATGGAAGCTCTGGATTTCTCTTCTGATCCTTCCTACATTAATGGGCTGCCTGATGGCACAGACCACACTCAGGCTGGTTCAGGCCAAAGTGCACCAAGACTATCATGGATCTATCGAAAGCATCATCATGACTTGTAATCACCTCCCATTGAACCCTGTGGTGAGGGAGGGGTTCCCTGTCTAGAGTTATAGGGATGGTCAAACACACAATACCCGACACTAGATGGATGAGGTCAGCAGTTCACAGTCCTTACAGCTTGGTAAGGAGGACACTGCCTGCCACTCAAGGTCAACAGGAGTTGGACTCAGGAGTAGGGGAAACAACCAGAGGTAGGGGAGGCAGACCTTGTAGGATCAGAAGGTAGGGTGTCCCCGGTTCTTCTGGGAGGATGCAATTTGCTTGTTTGAATATTCTTGTGGGCTGGTGCAAGACTGAAACCTACCACTCAGTGATAAGCAGGAACTGCAGGTGGTCGGATTAATAAAGAAGATGGTTTGGTTAGAGAAAGCACCTAACAAGGAGCCTTAATTTTAGATCATATACCCCAAGGACAAAAACTGCTTTTCCTCCCTATTGGCTTTGCCATTTTCTCCAACTCTTCCCTCATAGATACTTTTTTTTTAACACTGAGTTTTGCTGAATCATCTTTAAGAAGTGACTATACGATGTGGTGGTGAGTCGTATAGACTCCAAGACAGCCTGGGCTCATATCCAGGCTTGGCCATGTGCAAGCTGGGTGGCCTTAGGCAAATCACTTCCCTTCTCTGTGCCTTGGTTTCCTCATTCGTGACAGGAGATGCATATAATGACACTACTTACCTCAGGGTTGTTGTGAGGAGTTGAAGTTAGTATATGTAAAGCATTTAGAGCAGCCCCAGTGGCGTAGCGGTTTAGCGCCACCTGCAGCCCAGGGCATGATCCTGGAGTCCCAGGATGGAGTCCCACATCAGGCCTCCTGCGTGGAGCCTGCTTCTTCCTCTGCCTGTGTCTCTGCCCCCACTCCACTCTGAATAAATAAATAAATCTTAAAAAATTAAAAAAATATATGTAAAGCATTTAGACCAGCACCTGATGTGTGCCATGTACATGCTGATATTATTATCTTTACTTGGGTTCAGTTTATAAGTTTTATTGTGTTGTTTATAATAATATTATTCTGCTATTTTCAGCTTCTTTTCCAACTTTCTTTCTCCAAGGCCAAAGTTGGTGTCAACTCATTTCCAAAAATGTTCTCTGTTTAGTCATTTATAAATTCATCCACTTGTTCATCCATTTAGTCAACAAACATTGAAGAGCCTCTGTCTGCTGTGTGCCAGGTTTTCCAGGTGATAGGATTCATGGAAGAACAAGACAGATACACTCCTCAGGAACAAAGACTTATAACCAACTGTAGGTGGAGCTGAGGGTAGAAAATAGGCAATTAAATAAACATAAATAATTATGGCTGGCAATATGTATTCTGAAGGAAGAAAGAGAAATTAAAGGAGACCATCTCAGGGACAACTCCACTCCCTTGTGCAAGGCAGCTGGGAGAAAGAGAGTTTCTCTTTTGTTGGGGTATTCTTTTTTATTATGGGATTGGTCCAAGTGCCCAGAGGGGCCATAGATCCTCTGTTTCTTCTCTTGTTTGGTGAGAGTGACAAGATTTATTAATATCCTCTTCCAAAGAGTATCTGTGTTTCTTTTGTCTTTCCTGATGTCCTCCCTACACGCCCCCCCACCCCAACCCTCCTCTCACCAAGTCCAGGAAGGTTTTATCTTGTTAACCCTGTTTATGCTTCAGTTTTGGTATAGAATCAGGAAAATGGACAGAGGAGGAGAGGGATAGAGAGATAAGAAGAGAAGAGGAAGGACTTATTTGGGCAAGTTAAACTCTATTTATAAAAAAGAAGCTTTACAGAGGTACAGAGAAAGGCTGAAGAAAAACAAGCCCCCCCCCACATATTATTTATCACTTATTTATCACTATATAGCAAACCACTCCAAAATTTACTAGCTCAAAACAACAATGATTTCTTATTTTTCATGAACCTGTAGGTTGCTAGTTAATTCTGCTGATTTTGCTCGGCTCTTTCATTCAACTGCAGGATCCCTGGAGTTGGAAGATCCCACATAGGCACACATGTCTAGGAGTTGGTGTTGGCTGCGGCCTGGGGCACATTTGTTCCCCTCTCCTGGGACCTCTCACACAGGAGGCCCAGCCAACTTTCTGTATGGTGGTGTCAGGGCAGCATTCTAAGAGGCGAAGGCAGAAATTGCAAGGCCTATTGAGTCTTCGGTTCTAGAACCCATAAATGTCACTTCTTCTACATGGTATGGGTTAAAGGAACTCATGAGGCCAGCTGAGATTCTAGCTTGTGAGACAGATATTCAATAAAATAAAAATCACACAGTTCTTGTTATTGAAGCTGACATAAGAAAGCTGAAAGAGAAGTGCTATATGGATATATCTACAAGGAGTGATATGCCCAGTGCCAAGCCATCCATTGGATTAATCTTCCTCTTCTTGGTTGAGATGATATATGTATAGACATGGCTTTTGGTGTTTAGTTGTGCAAAAAAAGGTTAGCATAGCAGATCCATTGCTGATATCCTTAGGAAAGCCTGCTTGCACATTGATCCTTGACTGGCATCTGGGAACTTGGATTTCAGAAGGATTCCAGTTGTTCTCTGATAAGGATGGTTTACTGTGTCTAGACTCTACACACTAGATGGTTTATGCTGAACACCTACTTTCATTATGGAAGTCTGGAATCTTGATATATTAAGCAGAGGGTATCCATATGACTAGCCCTCGTAAAAGTCTTAGGTACTAAGTTTCTCGTTAGCTTCCTTGGGCAGAAGCATGGCACACATGCTGTTGCATTTTGTTGCTGGAGGAAGAGTGGAATTGTGTGACTCCTTTTGGGAGGGAGGGAGGGAGCAGAAAGAAGCCTGTACATGGATTCCCCCAGAGTCTGTCCATGTCCTTTTCCCTTAGGTTTGGGTGGTGGCCTTCCTACATTGCTGTAATGAGTCAAATCCATGAATGCAACTCATATGTTGTGTCTAATGAGTCCTTTTAACAATTCTCACAACATAGGGGCAGTCCTGGGGTTCCTGGCATGTTAATTATTCTCATAAATGTTCTCTTCTAAGAATATAGAAGCCAATTTCCAGGTTTCACGTGATGATACCAGAAAGTCACCTGAGGGCTTTTACACCCGGATAGAAAGTGACATCATGTTTCCTGGGAGCCAGGAGGTCCCATCAGGCCCTCTTATAGCCAGTGTTTTAAAGTGGTGATTTGATTTGCTTATTTACAGGATATGTTTGGATTTGTGAGTGTAATTTATTTAATTGGCAATAAGTAGGTGGTAATTTGGAATATGTGGAAGTGATTGGCTCCTTCTATACAGCATCTTGCACTAAGTGGGAAGAAATTGATTGAGACAAGAGCAAAAACAAACATAAAAGAAGTCCACTTACTCTGCCCAGAACTGGATAGTCATTTGGAACAAATATAGAAGAACAGTTTACTGGACCTGTCTCCCGTAATCTGCCTATCTCCTGTCCCTAGCTCTTAAACCAGGTAGCAGGAACACCGTGGTGGTTGAGATGTGTCACTACAATAGAGGGAAGGTCAGCCATGGAACTCTTTGCCCTGCATCCCCATACCCCATGTCTAGCCAGTTACACTGCCAGTTTTGCCAGTGAAGCTGGCTATTAGGTCATTTGCACTTCAGGCTATCACCCGTCCATGTTGCAGCCATTGCTGTTTCCTGGGGAGTTTCTGGTGGCAAAGAATCTGGTAGCCAAAAAGAGGCATATGGGCCTCCTTAAGCAGGTTTTGGGTGGGGTCTGTCCAACATGCTACAGTAGTCACAGCTTCTGAAGGAGTACTACTTAATGTTTAAGAATGAGAAGGTTGTATAAAAAGAGGACTGTAGGACATAGATTTTAACCAAGATGGGTTCATTCTTTTACCATGCCACTTAATAGCTTTGTGACCTCTAGTAGATTAATTGATCTCTCGGATCCTTAATGTTGTAAACTCAGAGCAGTAGCGCAAGAAGAATGAGGTAGTGTATATAATGCATCTAAATTGGTGCCTAGCATAAGATAAATACTTCCTAAATTGGAGTCCCTTCCAGGTGATGGAAATCTAAGTGATATATTTTTCTTTGTGTTTCTATGTGTAATGTTGGCCACATTCTCTGTAATGAATAAATATTTACTTTATAATGAGAATAAGAGTATTTGAAACTTAAAGTGTAAAACCCATCTCCTTGCCATGGCTCACATCTTGTCTCCTGGGCTGAACCTTTCCTGGGTCACCCATGTTTAACGTATACTTCACCTTGGGTCTCTCTGGGCAATCATAGTACATTAGTGTCAGTAGGACTCAGAAGGATCTGTTAACTGAGTGAGTGAAGAACTATTTGTCATGGACATAGGGAGAGTACTTCAATTTTTTTTTCTCAATTTTTCAGTAATTATAATTTGAATTTTTTTTTCACCCAGAATCATTTTCTCTTAGCAGGGTCACTACTAGGATATTTAAAAAGGGGGGAGGAAAAGCACATTTCTTTTATAGAATTGTCCTTTTTTCCAACTTTATTTTCCTTGTGATTTTGTTTTTGTTTCTCTTCTACCAAGTAATGAAATGCACTTTGCAGGAAAGGTCGGGGAGGGCTCCAGCAGGCTTAGCTGCTCTGAGGACTGTTCATGGGCTCAGGGTCAACTGAGTTCTGTGGAGTCTACTAAGAAAACCTCTGGGGTTCCAGGCTTCTGGGCTGCCCCTGTCTTGTAGGGTAGGTACCAAGAGGGCAGTGTAACCCCCAGCCTGATAGGTCTCCAGTTTTCAGGAAACTCAACATAGAGGTAGACTGAGCTGTGTAAGAACTCCTACTGTGTGTAAATTAGTCGCTGTGTCTCCTCTGGTATTCTCTTCAAGTCTGTCAAACTTTAGTTGGAGAAAGACTGGTGGAGGATTTCAGGGCTGTCTTTTTTTATGATAAAATTCCAGAAAGTAGAGGATGGTTATTTGTACTCAGCACTTGCTTTTTCAACAACCTGCTTGAGCTAAGCACACCCTGACTTGCTCTATTGGGCATGTCAGAGTTGTTCCTCCCATCCTGGACTATAAACTCTCTTGCCCTGCATGGCATGGCTGCCCAAAATCTGCATGTTTTGTAACTTTTGATGGATTGAATGAAAAGTACCTGTCAAAAAACAGTGTTTATATATGTTTGCTAATTGACAGTGAAGCCCTAGTAGGAGTTGTAGGAGTTGGAAAAACGTTAGGCAATAGCAGACATCAAGAGAAATTTTTTCCAACCTCTTCTGGAGCCAAGTGCAGCCACTATAGCATCTCAGTCTCTACGGGAAGCCCATGAGGAGTGAATGAGTCCATCAGTGGCTTTTGCACACAACTCACACCTAACAGCCCATTGGCCACTGAGGAGCATTCAGAAGCTTCAGATGTAATCTCTCCATAGTTAGGTTGGTGTGATGGGGTTCTGCCTATGGAACTTTGATAGAGAACAAAGGCCATGTTTAATTTAGTGCTAAGCTGTTTGGTCCTAAAGTCCATGAAGGTATGGGACATAGTGGCCCAGACTGTTATAGAAGGCTAGCATGAAGCTCGGATCCAAGGATCAGTGTCTACACTGATCACCTCCTCATACCCCTTTAGAGTGAATTCACTTCCATTTCCCTTAAGCCTCAGAGAATTTCCCAGGAGAATTTAGATGATTGATGGAGTAGCCCTGAGCTGATAAAATCTAGTTGTTAAATTCCACCCTTTTCTCACCTTCTCTCAAGTATTTTGTCTGCCTTTCTACTTCTCTAAGCTTCTGGTATTCTCTCCTCAGAAGTCTTGCCCCTAACGCTGCCTAATGCTTGCTGCACGATTCTTTTCTCAGCTAAACAAAGCCAACTCTTGTGCAAGCCCCACAAAATAAACACTCTTCAAAATTAAATTCTGCCCAACACACATCCATCAAGTACTTGTGGTTTCTGTATGTGTATATAACTCAGATGAAACAGTGAATAGATTTTTGACCTCAAAAGAGTGTGCCTTCCAGACTAGGAGGAGGAAATAACTCTATTGCACGATAAAATGTGAGGGAAGCTATAACAAAGTAGAATGAGATTAACCCCAGAGGGTGAAGGCTTCATGGAGGTAGAGGGATTGGCGCTAGTACATATGGACCTCGTGAAAATTATGAGTACAGAAATGCAGAGGGAGGGCAGGAGTGCTTGGCCATTCCATCCAGAGGGCATGTTGTGGACAGGGGGACACAGAGCTGACAGAAGTAGGGTATAGTCCAGGTTTGGTTGGAGCCAGGGATGTGAAAGGGGGTCAAGGCAGTTAGGTTAGAGTGATAAATGGTGTTTGGAACATGAAGCTGAGAGGTTGGGCCCTATCCTTGAGGCCTCGAGGAGGATGCCAGCAGAATTCTGAGCAGAAAAGGGACACAAACTTTAGGCTAGTTGTTCTGGCATGTGTGTGGAGTGGGAGGCTTGTGAATATTGAGGGTGGGAGGTGACCCACATGGGGGAGGAGGACAGGTTAGGGTTCTTCTATCTATCAGTCACCTGCTCAGGTAGTAAAGGAGGCTGGAAGTAGGGCAGGGGTGATGGGTCTGGATGGGAGGGGACAAGTGAGAGCAAGAAGGCAGGAGAACCTTGTGCTTGTCTTCCTCCACCCGCCCCCCCCACCCCCCAGCTAAGGTGACACTGTCACTTAGGCAGTCATTTCAGGATTGCAGGAATCTGATACTTTTTCCCACAAAAAGAATGCTGCCCTTGAGAGACTTGACAACGATGACAACGAGGGCAAGAGTGTGTCTTGCTGGGAAATTATTTAATTGATTCAGAGGCCTCGGAGGAGCATCTGGGTGTCTCAGCCTCTCCCTGTGCACCTCTCCTAGAAGCCACTCCCTTGCCCTGTGTGTGTGGCCAGAGGCCCGCTCTGTTCGTCGGGCAGACAGCCCCTGCAGATGCAAGCGAGAGGCTAGTCTCCCATTTTTATCTTATCGCACTCTACAGCTTCTACTGACAGATCCTATTCAAGCTAAAATGAGTGGCTGGGGGCAACTCATACATAATTTCCTTCTATTTAGTGACTTCCTACACCATGGGGTCTGCATGATTTCTGTTCATTTAATTAAAGGTTATATTGGCAAATTGTTATCCTTGGGAGTGTGGGTGTGCAGGGAGTGCTTTTGGAATACATTATAGGGTAATTCCCTTTGCCCTTTATTGCCTCTGCAGGCCATGTGAAATTGAATCACAAATAACACATTTTGGAAACAGGGAGACAGAGGCCTCAGCTTCCTTTGGCTTTAATAAGACAGTGAGCGTGCATATGTAAACGACTCTGTGGTTATGCAGCAGAGGTGGAGGACGGAGAGTTGTAGAACTAAGGGGAATGATTTCCGCACCCCAGACAGTGAGCTCAACAGCTTTCCCTCCCACGGGAGGAGCCTGAATCCAGTAGTGGGCTCTGCCTCTGAAACATCCAGAGGGCCCATTACTGTTGATGGGAGCCTCTTATGAGTACCACTAGGAGATGAGCTCTCACTTATATTCTGACTGCAGGAGAGTCAGTTGACCCGACTTTCCCTTACAAATCTTCCCCTCCCTCTGAGGTAGCTGCAACTCCCAAAGCTCTTATGCATGAGGGATAGACCAACAGGTGAATACTCTAAATGCAAAGTTACCCCTGTCAGAGCAGATAACAAAAGTCTGTCAAATTCAGATAATCCAAGTCTTAAGTACTGAGAAGTGACGTGGTAGGGTGGGGTATGGGCTGAAGGCATGCAATGACCATACGAGATACTGTGGCTCCTTAGAACACTCACCTCCACGTGGCCAAGGACATGTGTGGATATGTTCCTGAGGCCAAGGGATTGGTGTTAATACCTTTGGGTCCTAGAATATCCTCAGACTCAGTGAGCAGTTCTATAGAGTAGAGGTGTGCGGCTGCCATCTTGTTTACAGCGGGGATTGGGAATGCTGTGGAGGGTGGGGGTGAAGGTAGGCAAGTGTTCACGTTAAGTTGTGTCCGTAGGGTAGCCTCCCTGGATAGGTGACATGAGAACAAAGTCACAGAAAATGTGACTGGAGCAGAGAGGGCAAGGAAGAGAGGTCAGAGGTGCACTTGGGGACAGATTACAGTGTGCTCTACTGGCCTCTGTGGGGACTTTAGTTTCTACTCTGAGTACAATTGGGAATCATTGCAGTGGTTGAGTAGTGGAATTATATGAAGCAGATATGAAAATAGATAATTTGGTATGAGGCAAATGTAGGGATCCAGCTACATGAAGGAATCATAGAGAACTGACACCTCTTCTGGCTTAAGAGGAAGAGACAGAGAGGGGAGGGAATGGCTTCCTAGAAGACGTATCCCAGCATTTAGCCTGGGTCTTAAATGATAACTGACCCATGACCTCCTTGCTCCTTCACATCTGACTTCTTTTGTGTACCTCTTATCGAGGCAACAGGGTTTCTCTCCTTTGGATTCTGGCCTACCAAGGTGAACCTGCTTGCCTGTGCTTTGTCTAGAGTCTATCCAAGCCTCATGTAGGACTCAGTCCATGCCTGATGCTTAGCTTAGGGCACTAACCCTGGCTTGGAATCTGTCCACTGTCTCCTGGCAGGTCAGGACTCGTGTAGCTCTCTCACTTACTCTGGATTCTGTACCGAATGCTTATGCTTTCTTGAGGGCTGTGATCCCAGGACAGTCAGCGTGTGGGGGAGAAAGGAAGTGAGGAAGGGAAGGAGAAGTAGAAACAAGAGCATCTGCTCCCAAGCTACATCATCACAAGAAGATATAGCTACTTCCTTGGTCACATGTGACATCTCTGAACAGGCCATACAGAACTCTTGGAATAGCCCATCAGTGTGAAAGAGGAGGGGAAAGGGATTTATTTCTTGGCAACATCGTGACCTAAGTATTACTGTTACTATTTCATCTTGGTCTTATAACACTGCGGATATAGTAATGCTTAGCTCATGATGGATAGCTTAGGTCACATAGGTACTGGGTGTCCCAAGGTCAATGTTAGTTTCAGCTAGGACCCAGTAACACACAAGGGACTATTTTAAAAACAAAGTATTTCTTTTCTGTGGAGGACATGGTCTTGTTTAAGAACTCTAGAGGTCTGCACTGCTGATCTCGTGTTGGAACTGGCCCAGCATCCTGATCCACTGTGGATCCTGTCTGCACCACCCAGTTGGCTGCTACATTTGATTCAAGTGTCAGGGCAGCTTATACCACAGTCTGAACCTGCTATGGGCACTTCTCTTCTTCTGTCCACCTTCTAAGTCACCAGATAAATAAATATGAGTTTTTCCCAGTTTGCTAAGTGCTGCATTAAAATTCAAAGAATTCCAACAAGTACTGTGCTGATTTTGTAGTAATAGTTACACAAGGTGAACCAATTTCTCCTTTACTTTAGAGCCATGTCCAGGAGTGCCCCAAACCAGTGGAAACTCTAGAAATGTCACTGATTTGGCAGTCCCCAAGTTTTTGTGAAGTTTATATCTCATTTTCTGACATGTGTGTATTCTCTTATTAAAGTATCTAAGATACTCCCCAGGGCAATTAGTATGATAATCATCAAAAATAATGGACCAGTGTGTTTTTCTATAGAATGTCAAGTTCCCCAAAGACTAGATTATGACAAAAGAATTAACAAGCCCTGAAGCTATTATGGTGAAAGTGTACTGTAAGTCAAAATTACTTTTGATTTTGTCTCTACTGAGTATTGAAAGGAAAAAAAAAACATTCATCAACTCAGTGGCAACATACTAAGTACCGGAGTCCATATTGATCTACGTCAGGGATGCTACGTCAGGGAGAATTACAACTAACCCACCAGTTGGTATTGGTTAATTTTACTGTAGCTTGTGGTCACCTAAAATGATACATCTGGATCTTGCAGAGGCCAGTTGGATAAATTGGGAGATATAATGTGGACCACTATCCTTCCCTCTTTTGTGTCTTTGATTATGGCATTAACCTCTTTGGTTCCTTCAGGAATGTAATCTGGCTTCCAGTTTATAATCTTGGTAGGAAAGGAGGCAGAGGAGGCAGTTCTAGGGGATACATTTGTCCCTTATTACCATAATGGCTACTATTCCACAAGTCACCGAGCAAATGTGAAGGTCCTGCTAGCTACTAAGTGTATCTAACCCAATTATACATTTAGTGATGGGGGAAATAACCATAGTGTGAGTCATGGGCCTCATTAGGCCCACTGTGACTCAGGCTAAAGCTGCATTTATAAGCATAAAGCATGGCTCCAGTAAGTCCTCACTCTAACAGAAAGAGTATGGTGGCTTATCTTAGGTCCTTTTGTATCAGTGTCCCTTAAATCCTATAGTTAAGAGTTCTTGAAATTTCTGGGTGTTCCTCTTTCTCAAAGGCTAAGTTACCTAGGCACAGGGTCACAAGTCTCTTTCAGGGAGGAAGGAGAGGTATATTTTCTGCATATACTTATGCTGGTATTGTAGGGTTCTTCCTCAAGGAGAGCTAGCCTCCTTTTCCACCCGCCTCCACTACCCCTCATGGCTGCCAGACCAATAACCATTGCCAGGACTTACTACAGTGTGAGCAGGGCTAAATGGGCCCTGTTCTAGGAAGTAATAGAATGTAATGTATGTATGAGTATATATATATACTGGACTTATATATGGCAAAGGGATTCTAGGGTACGGCTAATGTACACTTTGGGTATGGAGTTTTGGGTCTGTGGACTGGCTTAAATCTGGAAAATAGACGAGGACTGTTTCTAATTCTCCATTGTGGTTGATTTCAGTCTTCTGCTGCTCACCAGCTCTCGTATCTGTGTATGTATGTATTTATTTTTGATTATACGAATCAAACAACACCCTAGTCAAGCTGCCCAGCTTTCCCCTGGGAACACTGTGATCTATTACCTATCACCATAGACTGCTGTTGGTCAGTGCAACCCAAATGCTCTTCCAGCCTTGCTGAGGATTATGGAGATCACGCCAAACGTGCCTCTCATTTTTGAGTTCTGCTTTCTGACCTTTGCTGTTCTGGGATCCCAACATTCTCTTTATATCAGGGATCTTGGTTCAATGGCAGCATATTCATGGCAACTCCTGTCTATAGGGGGCACCATCATAAACCATCTCAGCAACTCTTGGTACATTTCCTACTACCTGATTGAAGGAAGTGTTTTTTGAGCTCTCCTAGAGAATTTAATCACATGGTGGAGTTTCAGGTTTTATGTAGTAAATACATTCTAACAGTTCACCTCTCGGAGCCTTCTGATCCCTTCTTCAGAACGATGCCAAGGAAGGTCCAGTGTCTTCACCCCACCGTAGGCCTCAGTAGGCCACCAGTATGCCAGTGTTTCTGGGAGTCATCCTACTATGGTATTAGGAATGGCTTCCCATGTCCTTGTCAGCTCATTGAATCCTCAGCCTGAGATGCATGGCCTCATGTTAATCACCATCCCTTATCTGTCCCTAGACTCTGCCCTGTCTGTGGTCTGTCACACTCAAGATTCACTTCTGCACATGTGCAAAGTCCTGCAATTCATTTGGTGTATAGTCCGTTACTTCCTGGGGTAGGGAATCCCTACTTTACACTGTGTGGTAAACCCTGGCCCTGGTAATTGACCTAGAGGTCATGAGTGGTAGTAGGGGGACAGATCTAGAGAAGAATAAATGCCATTTGTCATGCACCATTGCATGTGCATGGTTGATAGGAGGAGGTGAGGGGGGTTTCCTCTGGCGTGGTGAGAGGCATCTTCTACTGGCCAAGAGGGTCCAAGAATCTCAGGCTTAAACAAAAAAGTTCCCATCCCAGGTTTCACAGTTCCACTCTCACCCATGGGGGCCCTAATGTCAATGTAAGAGATATATTGGGGCTACATGTTTAATCTTTTTTGCAAATCTGCCACATGTAAAAATCATATCCTGGGTCCGACTTTCAGCACAGTCTGCCCTGGACTTGAAGTCTCTTGTAAAATAATGTAGCATCTTAACACTTTTAAAACATGCCTTAAGTTGGCAATTAGATGCCAAAATTTTCTTTTTTGCAAAGCCACAAATGCCTTCAAAATAACTATTTCACACTACTATCTTTTTAGTTATCATTATCCCCATCCATCAAGTGATACAGCCATTTAACCTTCAAGGGTGGCACTTTACCTGGACCTCATCTCATCTCAGTCAGCTGCAGGTAAAAGCTTTATTAATTGTGATGTCACTGTATGCCAGGGCTCACCACCATCC
This sequence comes from Nyctereutes procyonoides, assembly GCF_905146905.1. NCBI lineage: Eukaryota > Metazoa > Chordata > Mammalia > Carnivora > Canidae > Nyctereutes > Nyctereutes procyonoides. The sequence continues at coordinate 3,394,097 of NW_026575030.1, read as the reverse complement.
CGTTGTTACCAGCAATGGGGTCCTTCTTTTTTCAGACAGGTGGGTGTCAGGAACTGTGAAGAGGAAGATTGGACTCAGTTGCAAGTCAACGACTTAATCTGACAGTTTCATGGATGTGGGCAAAAGACAAAATCCTTGATCTTTGGCCCAGCAGAGCCATGTTGTCTGTAACAGAGACTCATGGTGAGTTGTCTCCCGGCAGTGGACATTCCAGCTTCAAAGTCTTAGACTGAGGGTCTCTTCTTCCCAAATTTACTAGCTCAATGTCCCTAGAAAACAAAGCCTGAGGCCAGGTTTATGCGTTCATGTTTTATTGAGGAATATAATCCTTAGGGCCCTGAGAATGTAGAGGGAAAGGAAGTGAGGTGGGGCTGGAGGGAAGGCAGATGCTGCTTTACCACACTGGCCACAATATCACAAACAAAAACAAACAAATGTAAAATATTTCCCATGTGTAGGACAGGCTGGATTGGAGCAGTCATTTGCAGGCAGGGAGGTTGAACCTGCCAGGTCCTTTCCATGGGGGCACTCCCTATCCTGCTCGTCCTGGATGTTGTTGCCTGCCTCTTGCATGGCCTCTGGGGAGGTGAAGTTCATTGCCCCACATCTGATTCTGAGCCTGGTGGGAAGAATCACAGTCTCTATGATCCATTGTCCTCCTGTTTTTCTGCTTCTGATTCTTAAGGTGTATTGCTTTGGTTTCTCATTCAGTAGGAATAAGAATATCTATCTGCATTGTCTACTTTGAAACGTTGTAGGAAAGAAAAAGTTCTGGAAAAGTAGAAGTGCTGTAAAAAAAGCTAGTTACTATCCGATGATTTCTTAAAATTGAATCAGAAGAGGAAGAAGGAGGACTTGAATAGGGCTTGGAATCATGGGAAGAAGGCGCCTTGATGAGGGCACAGTGAAGGGCTTCTCAGGCAGAGCGTTTAGCAGCAGCAAGAGACAGTGATGGAGATGCTGTAATAGGAGGGTTGGCAAACACGGCCCACGGGCCAAATCTGGCTCTCCATATCTTTCTATTGGAATATAGCCACATCCATTTGTTATTCATCTTTGGCTATTTTTATAGTATTATGGCAGAATTCAGTAGTTGGGACAGGGATCATATGGCCCATAAAGCCTAAAATATTTACCATCTGGCCCTTTGTAAACTCCTGATGTAAAAGAAAGTACCAAGTATAATACAGTGTAGGTAATTAATAAATGTGAATTGTCTTTCTTCTTTTTTAATAAATACGGATTAGAGGTGTTTGCTCTTTAGGAAGTATTTGATACTACGATTTTTACTAAGTAAAGAGTTAATTTCAACATTTTAAAAATTTAACATTATGACAATAGCCTGCAAGGAATGGAAGCAGTTTGTTCTATCCCCTTTGCACTAACCATCTTAATAACTGAAATACTGTGACCTCATTCCTTAATTGGGTATAGGACTAACTATTTGAAGTCAGACTGTTCTAGAAAATCTGGATTAATTTAGGCTCAGCTTTACAATGACTCTTAAAAAGCTGTAAACCGGGCAGCCCGGGTGGCCCAGCGGTTTACTGGGCCCTGTGTCCCTCATGAATAAATAGATAAAATCTTAAAAAAAAAAAAAGCTGTAAACTATGGAATTTATTTTTTTTATTTTTAAAAGATTTTATTTATCCATTCATAGAGACACACAGGGAGAGAGACACAGAGAGAGGGGCAGAGACACAGGCAGAGGGAGAAGCAGGCCCCATGCAGGGAGCCCTACGTGGGACTTGATCCCAGGTCTCCAGGATCACACCCCGGGCTGCAGGCGGTGCTAAACCACTGCGCCACCAGGGCTGCCCTAAACTATGGGATTTAAAGATTATGTTTCCACAGCCACCAAGCACAAGTCTGAAACATTTCCTAGATTCCTTGAGGGGAGGAATCACCTCTTATGTGACTTAGAATCCCCAGTGCCTGGCAAAATGCCTGGCAAAGAGAAGGAATTTAGTAGAGGTTTGATAAATAAATGGAGTGTCTGGAACAGTGCCTGGCACAGTTCTTTGGTAAATGTTTGTTGAATTATCTGACAAAATTCTGCATTCATTCAAATGAGAATTTTCAGGCCACAGAACACAGAACCATAGACCCAGGCTGACGCTCCCTGTAGGGTACAAGAGATTTAAAATCTACACCTCATTTATTTGTCAGAGTTTTGTATCATCATTGGTTGGCCCCAAGTACTAGATGAGTTATCCAATCAATACTAACAGGAGCAGCTATATGGCAAAGATGGAGAGCTCAGTTGGGTGGGACCTCATGACTATGGTGCTTTAAGGTCAACTAACTAGTGCCTGACATCTTCCAGTAAATCTAAATGAAACACATTCTTGTGAATTCTAATTTCAAGTGAGTTTAATTGAACTTGAGAGAGAAGCTACTATTTAGTGAGTAAAATGAAAATGAGGTAATTGAATATTTTTCCAGAATGGTGTTTGAAATGTGCTCCATCAAATGTTTCAGAGCCCAAATGACCAGCTGCACGTGGTTAATATTTGGAAAGGAAGAAGGAGTATTGAAATGTCAGCCACTAGGAGGGTGAATGAAATAGCTGGCTGTCCAGTTACTAGACGTGGGCTCTACTTGGCATTCAAAAAGGATCTTTCTTTCTTTTCTTTCTCTTTCTTTCTTTCTTTCTTTCTTTCTTTCTTTCTTTCTTTCTTTCAAGTTGGAAGCTAAATAATGTGGTCAGGAGAATTAGGATGAATCTGGATGACTGAAAAACAAAAATTAAAATCTTTCCCCACTCCTATATCCCCCTCTTCTAACACACATGAAAAGAGAACACCACCGTTGATGTGAAATTATAGATGCTTTGATGGGTTTAGCTGGCTGATTGCACATTGAAATGTTGAGTCCTTTATTCAGTAACTATTTATTGAGGGCCTACAGTGTTTCAGGCATTTGGGAGACAGATGATTGAACAGGTCTCAGTCTAGGGCTTTAATGAACCTTCTGTTCAGTAAGTAAGAGCAGACCCAGGAATAAATTGGGGTGGAAGAGGTAAATGTGACCCACAGGGTAAGTGCAAGCAGTGATAGCTGAAGGGATGTAGAGCTCTGATGGTGCAAACACAGGACTCCACTTAGGGGAAATGTAATCTGAGCTATAAATATTTGCAGGAGGAAAAGAAAACATGGGACCTGTTTGGAACATGATGAGGCATTTCATGGGCCTGATGTGGAAAATTTGTGGAATGAGATATTATGAAATAAGACAGATATGGTGCAATTATGCAACGCCTTGAATGGATTTGTACCTTATTCATTAGGCAGCCTCTATGAAGGGAAGGGGTTTGACCAGAGAAAAGGAACAAAAATGTAAATGCAATGCTTGATATCGTTCATCATTAGAGAAATGCAACTTAAAACCTCAGTAACTACCACCTAACACCTAATGTACCACCATCCACCTAATGAGGATGGCTATTGTCAGAAAAATCAGAAAATAACAAGTGTTGGCAAGGAGAAATTTGGAACCCCTGTACCCTGTTGATGTGAATGTAAAATAATGCAAGCATTATAGCAAACACTATGGAGCTTCCTCGGAAAATTAAAAACAGAATTACCATATGGTCCAGCAATCCAACTTCTGGATAGCCAAAAGAATTGACAATGAGCTGGGAACAGATATGTGCACATCCTGTTTCATAGCATCACTATCCATGACAGCCACCAACTAAAAGCGACCTAAGTGTCCATTGATGGATGAATGGATAAACAAACTGTGATATACACATACAATGGCATATTATTTGGCCTTAAAAGGCAGGGAAATCCTATCACATGCTACAGTATGGATGGAATTTGAGGATATTATACAAAGCAAAATAAGCCAGTCATGAAAAGACAAGCACCATATGATTCCGTTTATATGACATATCTAAAGTAGTCAAACTCAAAGAAACAGAATGAGGATTTCCAGAGGTTGTAGGGGAGGAGAGAAAGGGGAGTTGTTGTTTAATGGGTACAGAGTTTCAGACTTACAAGGTGAAAAAAATCGTGGAGATGGTTAAGGTGATAAATTTTATATTGGGGAGTTTTTACCCCCAATAAACAGAGAATACAGATAGAGCAGGGTGGAATGACTCAGATTGGGATTGGAAGGGAGAGGAAATGAGAAATCAGTCATTAGTTTCAGTAGTTACCTAAGTGAGAAGTAACTAGGGCAGGAACAGGAGAGGGGAGAGGAGTTCATCAAGGTAGAATTAGCAAGAGTTGGCTCCTGCTGGACGCTGGAATGAGAGCATAGGAGTCGGGGGTGCTTTGGAGGTTCTCCAGCCTGTGCTAATGAGAACATAATGCAGTTTTTCCCCAGAAACAGTGACTTATGTGGGTACATAAGACATTTGTTTTGGGATGAATTCTGACTGCAGCCTGTGGTTGGTTGTGCAGGAGCTAGTCTGATTATACTATGTTTTAAATGCTGCTGGAAACTCTTTTTTGTTTATTTTACATGTTCTCTCATTTTTTCCCCTGTGTTTGACTTTCAGTTTTATAGTTGACCTTGCTTGATGGTTCATCTCTTACTCTTAAGGTTAAGGGTGGGTTACATATTGCAGAATCTAGATCTCAGAGGAGTTCTTTTCACCCAATCCTCAATGCAAGGTTGAATGTTCTGGAGGAGTTGTAAAAATTAGGGAGCTGTGATGCTTCCTTTACTGAAAAAGACTATTTTTTAATCCTTAAATTTTTTTTCCCCATTCCTTTTCTTAGAAACTTTATTTCCAAGTTTGTCAAATGGACACAATACCCTTACCTTTTTTTTTTTTTTCCTGTGGCGTCTCATTCATCTAAGCTGGAAGCCGCCTCAGAGGTGTGAGCTTACTTTTTTTTTTTTTTTTTTTTTTTTTTTTTTTTTACTTAAGGCATTTTCCCAGTGACGAGAACTTTACAAAGGTATTTGTGTTGTGTGTTAGAAGGTCACCACCTCCAGACTCCCGGAGTGGTGGTGCGAGCAAATGTGTAATTCCAAATCTGTGTGTTCACAGCTACAAGAATTGTATTGAGAATGGAAAGGAGAGCATGGAAATAGCCATGTGGATTGTTCTACAGAGATAATCATCCATTTGAGTCCAGCAAATTATCTTCTTAATGCTTGTGAGACCGGGAGGTGAAGGAAACATTTGGGATGTTTCAAAGGCCAGACTCTGAGATCGTAATGGAATGCGCTTTTGTGGGCTTCATTGTGTCGCTTATGTCAGAAAGAAGTTTTATTCCTGATATTTGTGGACCTGTGATTACAAATGCCGAAGTGAGGTTGAGCTTTGTTTAATGCCTTAACATAAATATTTCAACCCTAGAAGGTTAGAATTCTTAGAAAATTCACTGTAGGCTTTGGGGAACAGGTTATATGCTGAGACAAGAGTTTTAATAACCATATCTGACTGCAAGAAATTGTAAATAACTCTTATTTTGGAAATTGCAAATGTCTGTTACAGAATTTTTAGAAAATATAGATGAATACAAATGGCCCAAATCACCACCACTGAGCAATGACTCCTGTCAGCATGTGTCATCTGTCCTGGTATTATGGGGGTGTGTCTATGCCTGTGAGTATATGTGTATTTTGAGTGTGACCATATTATGCATATTAGCTTGCAATCTGATTTTTTTTCTGTTGATATATCAGGTATATCTTTCCATATGACTGAGTTTTGAGTTTTCTCTTTTAATATTTTTTGTAAGGTTATATATATTAAAAAAGTTTTTATTTAGATTCAACCCAGTTAACATATGGTATATTATTAGTTTCAGGGGTAGAATTTAGTGATTCATCAGTTGTATATAACACCCAGTGTTCATAACAGCAAGTGCCCTCCTTAATGCCCATCAACAATTTACCCCATCCCCCCCACCTCCCCTCCAGCAGCCCTCAGTTTGCTTTTTTCAGTATTTTGTTTATTCATGAGAGACAGAAAAAGAGGCAGAGACACAGGCAGAGGGAGAAGCAGGCTCCCCGTAGGGAGCCTGATGCGGGACTCAATCCCAGGAACCCAGGATCACACCCTGAGCCAAAAGCAGATGCTCAACCACTGAGCCACCCAGGTCCCCCTCAGTTTGTTTCTTATAGTTAAAAGTCTTTTAGGGTTTACCTCCCTCTCTGTTTCTAATCTTTTATTTTCCCTTCCCCTGTGTTCATCTGTTTGGTTTTTTAAATTCCACATGAGTGAACTCATATGGTATTTGTCTTTATCTGATGTATTTTAATTAGCATAATACTGTCTAGCTGCATCCATATCATTGCAAATGGCAAGATTTCATTCTTTTTGATGGCTGAGTTTTATATATATATATAAATGTATATATCACTTCTTTATTCATTCATCTGGGCTCTTTCCATTGTTTGGCTATTGTGGACATTGCTACTATAAACACGGAAGTGCATTTGCCCCTTTGGACATTGCTACTATAAACACTGGGGTCTGGGATGCCTGGGTGGCTCAGTGGTTGAGCGTCTGCCTTCGGCTCAGGGTGTGATCCCAGGGTCCTAGGATCGAGTCCCACAATGGGCTCCCCTCAGGGAGCCTGCTTCTCCCTCTGCCTATGTCTCTGCCTCTCTCTCTGTGTTTCTCATGAATAAATAAATAAAATCTTAAAAAAAATACTGGGGTGCATGTGCCCCTTTGAATCACTATTTTTGTATCCTTTGGGTAAATACATATTAGTGCAATTGCTGGATCATAGAATAGTTCTATTTTTAACTTTTTGAGGAACATCCACACTGTTTTCTAGAGTGTCTATACCAATTTGCATTCCCATCAATAGTGTAAGATGATTCCCCTTTCTCTACATCCTCACCAACACCTGTCATTTCCTGTATTGTTAACTTTAGCCATTCTGACAAGTGAGGTGGTATCTCATCATGGTTTTGATTTGTATTTCCCTGGTACCAAGTGCTGTTGAGCATCTTTTCATATGTCTGTTAGTAATCTGGATGTCTTCTTTGTAGAAGTGTCTGTTCATGTCTTCTGCTCATATCTTGACTGGATTTTTTTTTTTGGTTTTTGATTGTTGAGTTTAATAAGTTATTTATAAATTTTGGATACTTGCCCTTTATTTGATATGTAATTTGTGAATATCTTCTCCCAAGCTATAAAGTTGCCTTCTAGTTTTATTGATTGTTTCCTTTGCTGTGCAAAAGCTTTTTATCCTGATGAAATCCCAATAGTTCTCTCTCTCTCTCTCTTTTTTTTTTTTTTTTGCTTTTGTTTCCCTTGCTTCTGGAGATGTGTCTAGCAAGAAGTTACTGCAGCCAAGCACAAAAGTTGCTGCCTGTGTTCTCCTCTAGGAATTCAATGGTTTCCTGTCTCTCCTTTAGGTCTTTCATCCATTTTGAGTCTGTTTTTGCGTATGGTGCAAGAAAGTGGTTTCTTTCTTTCCATTTCATTCTTCTGCATGTGGCTGTCTAGTTTTCCCAACACCATTTGTTGAAGAGACTGTCTTTTTTCCATTATTTCCTGCTTTGTTGAAGATTAGTTGACCATAGAGATGAGTGTCCATTTCTGGGTTCTCTATTCTGTTCCATTGATCTGTGTATCTGTTTCGTTCCAGTACCACACTGACTTGATGATTACAATTTTGTAATACAGCTTGAAGTCCAGAATTGTGATGCCTCCAGCTTTGGTTTTCTTTTTCAACATTCCTTTGGCTATTCAGGGTCTTTTCTGGTTCGATACAAATTTCAGAATAGTTTATTCCAGGTCTGTGAATGCTGGTGGTATTTCCATTGGGATTTCATTAAATGTGTAGATTGCTGTGGTAGTATAGACAATTAAGTAATATTTGTTCTTCCAATCCATGGGTATTGAATGTTTTCCCATTTCTTGTGTCTTCCTCAATTTCTTTCAAAAATATTCTATAGTTTTCATAGTCCATATCTTTTACCTCTTTGTTTTGATTCCTAGGTATCTTACAGTTTTTGGTGCAATTGAGAACAAGATTGATTCCCTCAACTTTGCTAAGTTCCTGTATCGATTCTACCAAATTTTTGTGGCATCTTTTGGATTTTATCAAGAAAGGATGCTGTATTTTGTCAAGTATTTTTTACAGCATCCTTTCTTGATAAAAACCCTCCACAATGTAGGGATAGAGGGAACATAACTCAACATCATAAAAGTCATTTATGAAAGACCCACAGTGAATGCCATCCTCAATGGGGGAAAACTGAGAGTTTTTCCTCTAAGGTTAGGAATACAAGGGTGTCCACTTTTACCACTATTGTTCAACATAGTACTGGAAGGCCTAGCCTCAGCAATCAGACAACAAAAAGAAATAAAAGGCATCCAAATCAGCAAAGAAGTCAAATTTTCACTCTTCACAGGCGACATGATACTCTATGTAGAAAACCCAAAAGATGCCAACAAAAAATTGATATAACTAATACAGGAATTTAGCAAAGTTGAAGGATATAAAACCAATGCACATAAGTCTGTTGTATTTCTATACACTAGCCATGAGTCAGCAAAAGAAAAATCAAGCAATCGATCCCATTCACAATGTGTATACTACCCACAACAGTGTGCTTCTTCATTTCTTATTACAGTCTTTGGTTTAAAATCTAATTTGGCTGATATGAGGATTGCTACTCCAGCTTTCTTTTGATGTCCATTGTCATGATAAATTGTTCTCTACCCTCTTACTTTCCATCTGGAGGTTTCTTTGAACCTAAATTATTTTCTTGTACGTACCATACCTATGGGTCTTATTTTTTTTTTAATCTATTCTGATAACCTTTATCCTTTGATTGGAGCATTTAGTCCATTTACATTGAAAATATTTATTACAAGATATGAATTTAGTGCCATTGTATTACCTGTAAAGTTACTGTTCCTTTCTGGTTTTTGTTACTTTTGGGCTCTTTCCACTCAGAGGGTCTCCTTTAGTATTTCTTGCAGGGCTGATTTAGTGTTCATGAATCCCTTTAGTTTCTGTTTGTCCCAGAAACTCTTTCTCTCTCCTTGTATTCTGAATGGCAGCCTTGCTAGATAAAATTTTCTTGGCTGCATATTTATCCCATTTAGCACAGTGAATATATCATGTTAGTCCTTTCTGACCTGCTAGGTCTCTTTGGACAAGTCTACTGCCAGCCTTATGTGTTTTCCCTTGAAGGTTAAGGACCTCTTTTGTCTTGAGCTGCTTTCAGAATTTCTTTATCTTTGTAATTTTCAAGTTGGACTCTAATATGTGATAGTGTTGACCTATTTTTATTGATTTTGAGGGAAGTTCTCTCTACTACTTGGATTTGAAAGCCTGTTTCCTTTTCTAGATTAGGGAATTTCTTAGCTATAATTTGTTCAAATAAACCTTCTGCACCCTTTTCCTACTCTTCTTCTGGGATTCCTATAACTTGGATATTATTTCACTTTATGGAATTGCTGAGGTCCCTAAGTCTACTTTCATGATCTAGTGTTTTTATTTTCTTCTTTTCAGCTTATTTTCCATAATTTTATCTTCTGTATCACTCATTCACTCTTCTGATTCATTCATCCTCATTTATATGGTCTCCACCTGGGACTACATCTCAGTTATAGCATTTTTAATTTTGGTTTGATTCAATTTTAGTTCTTTTATCTCTTCAGTAAGGGGTTCTCTAGTGTCTTTTATGCTTTTCTTCAAGCCCAGCTAGTATTTTTATCATTGTTGTTTTGAATTCTAATTTAGACATTTTACTTACATCTTCATTGATTAAATCTCTGTCTGTCATATCTTCCTGTTCTTTCTTTTGGGATGAATTCTTCCATTTTGTCATTTTGGAAAGGAAAGGAAAGAAAGAAAATAAAAAATAGAAAATAAAAAGGAAAAAATAAAAAATGAGATAAAATACGTAGAAGCAGCTAGATCTTAGGTGTGCTTTGGTCTGCTTGTTACAAATAGCTTCTGCAAGTCATTTTTCTGGTTTGTAGGTGTGCAGCTTCATCTTCCAAGATTTCTGATCGATTTCCAAGGTTACATAGTTTTTATTTTACAAATTCTCCTTGCTGGGCATTTAGAGTGCCTCCGTGTTGCACTATTGGTTTATACCTGTTACTCCCTGCCTTACTGATTAATAGCATTTCCTTTTTATCTCAGAAGTGTCCCAGTTTGGCCAGCAAAGAATATGGCTACCTTAATCATTAAGATAAATGTTGGAAACATATAATTTAATTTTTGTGTATATCTGTTAATATACCCTTAACATAAACCTTTTAAAAATAGAATGTCTTTGGTAAATGGCTTAAGCTTTTAAAGGCATTTGATACATATCAACAAATCTCCCTTTAGAAATGTTAGAAGGAGCCTATAGCTTTAGCCAGGACTAATTAGCCTGCTAAATATATATGTATTCTAAATATGTACTTCTGTTGACTTAGCTCAAAGTCATTTTGATTCTTAGCTAGTAAGAAAATAAGCATAGATATTGTAGAGTGGGAGATGTTAGGGAGTGGAGGGCAAAGGGAGATAGTGTAAAGTATGTTGGAGGTAATGGGAGAGTGGCTCAGTTATAATCCTAGAGCTACTGGGTGGTAATGATGATGTCAGTCATCATTATCATAATAATAGCAGCTCTGTTTAAGGAGGGCTGAACACCTGTGATAAAATATTTACTTCTCAAAGCCACTTTGCAAATAAATGTTATGTTACTGAAGGGGGAATGGACATACAGAGATGTTGAATAGGCATATGTAACTAGTAAGCAGCAGAACTGGAATCTGTACCCAGTTTGTCCATTTACAACACCCAATTTCTTTCTGTTTGGCCATGCTTTCCTTCTTGGTTCTCTGATCTGCCTTTTCTTCTGGATTTCCCTTTTTTTTTTTTTTTTTTTTTACCATCAGACATTAAATATGGACAAGGAGAGAGGTTGATAAAGGGAGCCACCAAATCCTCTGTGCCAAAAAGTTGCTGCCCACAGTTTTCTCTAGGCAAACTCAAGAAACCCACTTCATTTTAAGGGCTACCTAAATTTCCTTATGGATTGGTGGCATAAAAAAGCTCTCTTGTTAATTCCTCAGTAGTGTTACAAAGATGCAAGATGATGGGGAATGCTGAGGTCAATGTTTGGCTGTCTTCATTAAATAGCTGAATTTCTTACCTGTGAAAGGACAAATTGAGATTCTCTGTTCCTTTGAGAATCAGTATATTAAAAAAATAATTGTAGTTCAGACATAACAGATGCCATTTAAATTAAAAAAGAAAAAAGGATATGCCCTTGACAATCACAAGCAAGCATTTGTTAGACTCACACTTAACAACAGGTTGAAGATTTTGAAGCAGAGCATCAATTAGGTGATAGAAGTGGGTTTATATGCAGAGTAATAGAACTTTGACTTATTTCATTGCATTTTGATAGAATATCTCCCATGGAAAATTATCCTCCATTTATAGTCATTATCAAGTTAAATATTGTGTTAAAAACGAGCCACTGAGTTATCATGTACAGAAAATGGTTGAAATGGGACTCTGAAATGGGTTTAGAGTTGAAGGGAAACTCTAAAATGAAAGTCAAGTTATCTTTGGATGCAGTTCCTAGCCAATGGCCTTCATGGTGGCTGCTCAAGCCAGGATAAGAATATGACACTCACAGCAATGTCCCAGCCACAGCTGCTTTCCCTGACCCTCCTTGTAACCTTGTTGGGAAATTATTCCTTGAATGAAAGCTATAAATACAGAATCTGGGCTAAGGGAAACTGTCTCATTTAAGCTTACCATATTGACACAGCAAAGGGAAGCTGATCATCTCTCTAGGCTGGACAGTGACTTGTGGATTCTTGGCTCAGTGTTGTTGATTTTCCGCATAAGATGGATCAACACTGATCTTGGCTACTGTCCCAAGTGGGGTCAGTGCTCAGCCCAGGTTCCTGCTCATATGCCTCTGTTTGCATCCTCACAATGAACTGATTAAGTCCAGACTTTAATATTTGACCTATGTCCTCTTCTCTCTCCCATTCTCATGAACTCACAGATATTTGGTTCACTGATCTTGTCCCAATATTCACAGGTCTTTACCCCTAAAGTGTCTCTGATTGGTATCCCTAAACTCCCCATTCACAAGATGTCTCTGGCATGTCTTTTCCTCCCCAAGATCCAAAATTATGGATCAGTTCTTTTTTTAAGAAGTTGCTGGGTTTTCTTGGGTGATAGACTGGGGTGGAAGCCTGAGAATGCACAAGTACACCGTGGCTGTTGGGAGCAGGCAGCTGGCTCCAGTGATGGTAAAGCTTAATTCCAGAATGGGACAGGATCTTTTATGCATGGCGTTCATGGATTTCTATGTTTTTTTTTTTTAATGTAATGATCAGTTTGCTAAGTTACCTACTAGATATAAACCAAGATCATCTCAGGTTTTATTCTTCTATTTTTGTTTGAGCTGTCAACTTTCTCCTAATATTCATGTACAAAATCCTTACAGCAGATTTGACAAACTATATTATGTATTATCACGTTAATCTATGTTAATATATGTTAATCTATTGCTGTGTGACAAACCCCCCTAAAACATAGGGCCTTAAACCAACCATGATTTGTGATTTCTCATGATTCTACAACTTGGGCAGGGCTTGGCTGGTGATGTCTCTGCCCCACCATGGTGCCACTTAGCTGCCATTAGCTAGCAGCTGGGCTAGGGTAGAGGCCCAAGAAGGTTTCATTCATGTGTCTGGTGCCTCAGGGCTCCTCCATATGTCTCCTTCATGTGGCTGGCTTGGCTTTCCTCATAGCATGGTGGCTTCTGTATTGCTAGGTTTCTTAGAGGATGGACAACTTCTAAGAACTTCTAAGTAGAAGTTGCCAGTCCTTCTTCAGGCTTATGCCTAGAACTGACACAGCATCATTTCTACCACAGTATGTTAGTCAAAGTAAAAGGCCAAGTCAGATTCAAGGGGAGGGAAAATAGACTCTGTGTCTGGATCAGAGAGGTCCTAAGGATGAGGAATTGTGGCCTTCTTTGGAGAAAACTATACTATGTATTGATTTCTTTGGAAGCACCAATATTTTGATACCCAACAGTTAATACCTTTTTGGTGCCAGTGAGCCAATATTTTCAAGGCTTTGGATATCTTTGCCCCAGATCCCCTATAAATAGTAAGTTACAAATCAGATGGAGTCAAATTATAGCAATGCCAATTTCTCCCTCTCTGCTTTATCTTGCTTTAACAGAATTGAGAGTCATCCACATGTCCTCTAAAAGAAATACCATGTAAATGCTTAATGACAATTACAGCTGACCTATAGAGTTATCTTATGTATAGCATTTAGTTCTGCAAGAATATACCTCGGTGTATGGCATTGTAGTGTAGCAAGTGAAAACAAAGATGCAGGAACCATTGCCTGAGTTTGAATGGGAACTTTATCATACATGAGCTGCATAACCTTGAATCAGTTTCTTAAGCTCTTTGTGACTCCATTTTTTCATAAAATAAAGGAAATAATAATACAAGCATATGTCATTGTTTATAGGGATTAAATGTGGTCAGAGCAGTAGTGGACATATGAGAGGATACAGGATGTGCCGGCCATTGTTATTGACCAAGAATGGCCCTTAGGGCCCGTGTGTGAGACAATTGGAACAGCCCCAGTACAAGGTCAGCTCTCATCCATCAGTAGAATCCCATGGTTTAGCCTGTGTCCCATACCTTTTGCTTCATCCAGCTCACTGGTGGGTACATGACACAAATGTCAGGGGTCTGGGCAGCCCTTTATATTGGTTTCACGTCCAACTAAGTATGGAGAGCTGCTGTAGTCATTCCACATGTACAAGTCCTTCTTGTGTTAGAAGAAGTCTATTTCTGGCACTCAGGCTGCGACCCACAGTTTGGTTATATGGCCAATGCCAGTTTTTTCGTACTACCCCAGAGCACAGTGCCAGGTAGTATATGGCTTTCAAAAAGATCTCTAACCCTCAGCCGCCACTGACATTGTTTGACTCCAACACCTGATTGCTCTTCAGTGTTCCCCCTCGTGGAGATCATAAAGACTCTACAATGCATCCAAATTGACCACTGAGAATTCTAGCTCTGCATTCTCTTCCAAGGCTTATGGCACAAGCCCAAGAAGGCCTTTCAGTGTCTGGAGAGCTGCTTCTTGGGGCAGGAATCACAACTTTCCTGGGTACTTTAGATAGAGGCTACTTAAAATTCTCAGATTAGAGATGGCTGGGAATATGCTGTCCTGGGAATCCCAATGATAAATCAGCTGCCCTCTTGTTAGTTGGTGGATCAGATGTAGGAGTTTCTCTTGACCTTGAAAGGAATGTCTCCACTCAGCCTCATACACTGAACCCCAAAGAACTGAGTTTCTAATGCAGGCTCTGGATTCTGTTCAGATTAATGACCCATCTTTAGTCCCTTAGGCCACTCTGTAAAGCTAAAAGTGTACTTTTTAGTGCGGTTTCACCTTCACTCATGATCACTGGTGTGTTGCACTAGCCACACTAGCTACAGGCTTGTGGCCAGCTCCAGAGGCCAATATTCAGTGAACATGCCTGTGGCCAATTGCATGATATTAACATGTCCCTGGGGCTGCATGGTAAGGAGAATTCTGTGTCTTCCTTATCTACCTGCTTAACTGCCCAGGAACCTTGAAAACAAATTCCCTGTTTAAAAGAAGTGAAAACTGCTGCCTAAACAACTGAGAAAGATTTCAGAAGGCATCGGTGAGCTGGCAAGGAGCAAAAACACGTGAAGGCCACAGACTGAATGGAAGCAGGTATTAGAGAGGTACTGTGGTCCCTTGTGGATATTTGCCAGATTAGACAAACTTGACCATTGGTTTGTATGGGCATGAGAGACCCCCCCCAAAAAAAAAGCCCCAAATTAGAAGTTCACTTGGTCTGTCCAAACTGGGAAGTCCAGTCAGAGACGGACTATCCTAGCATACATTAAGTCAGGATCTCAAACAGCTATAGCCTCAGAGTAAGGATGAATAAGCCCCAAGGGACAGTAGGAAGTCTTGTCTCAACTCCTGATTCTGAATGGAAGGGATGTATGCTCCTACAAGTGTTAGTACATCTGAATGTCCTCATGTAGGCTTGCAGCCCGGACTCACACTATATGGGGCATTTGAAAAACCTCAGGTGGAAAATTGAGTTTTAAGTTGAAGTCCATATTGATTGTACCACAGGCACTTGGCAGAAGGAAACACATCTTCTCTGGAGGAACTCGCCTGTAACCCAGGCCTCGAGGAATTCTCATAGATAACGTTCTGGGGAAAAAATGAGCTTATACTTTGAGAAGAAAATTATAAAACCACATATGGGAGTCAAAGAACTAAGAGTGAAAGCCTGAAAAACCAAGATGGCTGAAGCCTATCCAGAGTGGTTTCAGACATTGGTACTAGAAGGCACAAATTATAAAATAATAAGTTTAAGGTGAGAAACCAAGTGGCTTAGAAAATAAAAAAGGAAAATGAGATTTTAGGTAGTCATGCAGATTTGACAAGGAACCAAATAAAAACTTTCAAGGTGAAAATTATAATAGTCAAAATTTAATAATTCTGTTTAACAGATTTAATAACCAATTAGATGTAGCTGAAAAGAAGATTAGTCAGCTGAAATAAATTTAAAGAAATTTATTCATTAATGCAGTCCAGAGAGGCAAGGAGATGGGAACATGAGAATTAGCAGTCATGAAGGATAGAGTAGGAGTTGCAGAAGAATACTGAAAAGAGACTATTAAAAGAGATAATGTGATGATTTTTTCCAAACTGATGAAATTAAACATATTCAGGAAACTATGATGCCTAGATAGCTGTCCAGGGCAAATGTAATGTCAAAGACAAATGTAATTAAAGTAGCTCAGGAAAAAAAATGTACATAACTTTCTAAAAATCAATCCATTTCTAGGTCCTAGTTGCTTTCCACATTGGCCAGCAGGGAAACTGAATGATAAGTAGCAAATTACTCGCTTCTTCTGGACTTTCTTGTTTGTGTGGTTATAGTCTTAGATATACCAGAGGAATTTCTGGTGAACATTTTTGAGAGCTCCTCGGACTTCACTTTGGCTCATTACAATGACTTGCATGTCCTGGGTGAGGAAACAGTCCCATGTGTGTGAGGGTGGGAGGTAAGGTGGGGGGGACACACCTTTATTTGATCAATAGTCATTAAAGAAGAGTATTTTTACTAGGCAGATCAAATCTTTGTTCTAATCCTTTTCTTGTCTATGTGCACTACCATGCAACAAATTTTGCTATGTTAGGAGTGGCATATATTTTGTCAATTTTTAATACCTTATAAACCTAATCTGTCTCTGGAAGGTGAAAAGCTACATCAGAGGGTAGAAGAGGCTCAGACCCCAGTTTCTTTGGACACATACCCAGGGACTAGGAGCTTGTTAGCTCTGATGAGACCCCTGTGAGAGTCCGAGGGGAGCTGTGTGTCTCAGCAGGCAGTCCTGTGGGCACCTGCTTACAGCTGCCTGCTTGCCCATACTCTTTCCTCCTTTCCCTCCTGCCCCGTCAGCAAGCCACACTGTTTTGCTGAAGCCCAGCTCACTGAGGGTGCAGAGGCCTTCCCTTCAGTGGAGAAAAGCCAGAAGAACTCCTTCTCTCTAAGAAAGGAGGGGGAGAGAGAAATGGCAAGTTGGAGGTGCAGCACGCAGCCTCTTAATGCACATATACTTTGCTTTATGCTGGCATTGGAGACAGCCAGGAGATGGAAAAGGAAAGAAGGGCAGTTTTCAGGCCAAATCCTGCTTCTCCTCAGAAATCTCTAATCATAAGCTCTGGATTTAGACTAAGGGGATTTATGCAATATTTATCGTATATTTAATGGACTTCTGTTATATTCTGGGCAGTATTCTAGACAGTGGGGGGTGGGAATCATAGTGAAAAAATAGACAAAAATCCTGACCTCCTAGAGCTGAGAGCCTAGTGGGGGAGCCAGAGTACAAGCCAGTAGCTGCTGGTGGCTGGTAAAAGCTGTGGAGAGGAATAAAGCAGGGAAGAGAGAGGAGGGTCTGGGGAATGAAGCTGGCTCTTTTCAGGATGTTCAGGGAAGGCCCAGAGGCAAGGTGCTGGGAGCAGAGCCATGCAAGAGGGAGTGCTGATCCCAAGGTGGTGGGCAGGCTTGCCTCGCACTGGACGGAAGCCCACACAGCCTGTCCTCAGTACGAGACTGCCCTGACCATGGACCCCCAGCTCCAGGCAGGTGCTCCTGAGCTGGGGAGCTCCCAAACATCACCCCAGGGTGGAGGGAGTGGAGATGCGCTTGTGAAGGCAGACTGGCTGGGAAGGCTGGGGTGGGGTTAGGCCAACAACCAGGAAAACCAGGCCCTGGAGCTGAATCTATAACTGGGTGCCAGCTCAAGTGTGAACCACGGCAAAAGGAGCTGCTATAATTTGCGAACCTTGAACCAAGCTGAGCCCCAAATTAATCTTTTTTTTTTCCCACTGAGCTGAGCATTCAACCAAGGATTTTTCAAAACAGCAACACCTAGTAAGCCAGTCTGAACCAGAACCAAGCCTATTCATTTTCTAAAAGTATTGAACTGGAACAATATAGGAATATTAAAGTATCTTTCAAACTAACCCAGAATTGAATGGATCATTCACAAGTGCCCGGCCTGAGATGGAAAAAATCTCTTTTTAGAGAGACCATTCTGCGTGTATTAAATGTCTGGCTGAAGAGTCTGTCCTCTTCAGCACTGCCTTGTGACCTCTTTTAAATTGTAATCTTCAGCTTAATTCTTACATTTAACTTTTCATTTGCACAATTTGTTTGCCTGGTTTTTCTTTTTTTTTTTTTCCTTTGTTTTTTTTTTTTTTTAATTTTTATTTATTATTTATGATAGTCACACACACAGAGAGAGAGAGAGAGAGGCAGAGACACAGGCAGAGGGAGAAGCAGGCTCCATACACCGGGAGCCCGACGTGGGATTCGATCCTGGGTCTCCAGGATCGTGCCCTGGGCCAAAGGCAGGCGCCAAACCCCTGCGCCACCCAGGGATCCCTTGCCTGATTTTTCAACATGGTCTTGACAATAGGAGCCCCATCTTGTATTGCCCAGAGATCTTAGCACAATTCTGGCTAGGTGTAGGATAGGTGTATGAGTGTGTGTGTGGGTGGGTGGTGGGGAGGAGGGGCGGGCTAGGGGCATGAAGCCACTAAGAGTTTGACATTTGTTTTGCAAGCCAGAGGAAGCCAGTGGAAAGGTTTTAAGCAGGGGGTGGTGTACTCAGATTTGAGTTTCAGAAATCACAGTGTGGGGCAGAAATGTTGAGAAGGGGCAGGAATGGAGGCAGAGAGTCTGTTTAGGAAGTGATTGTAGTAATCTGAGTGAGGAGTGATAAAAATGCAGTGTGTGGTGCCCTGAAATCAGAAACTGGATTGGAATCCTGGCTTCTTTTATTTATTTTTTAAGATTTTATTTATTTATTAGAGAGAGAGAGAGAGAGAGAGAGAGAGAGAGAGAGAGAGAACAATTGGAGTGAGGGGCAGAGGGAGGCTTCATATTTCCTTGCCTTGTGACCTGGGGCAAATCATACCACTTTTGTGTGCATTAGTCCTCTCTCCTGTGAAGTTGGAGGCTAATCATCCTCCCTGCATCATGTGCATGTGATTTATATGACACAGTATGTGCAAAGTATGGAGAGCTTCAAAATAGTGCCTGACAACAGTGGGCACTTGGGTCATTTTCATTAGTGGCATAGGGAGAAAGTAATAAGTAGGAGACATATGTAGGTAGTAGAATCAATAAGATTGAATATGGGTAAGAGTGAGAAGGAGTTAAGGATGCATCAGGTTTCTGATTTAGACAGTTAAGTAGATAGTGGCCACATGAGTGTAGAGGGATTTGGGAAAGGAACCAGATTGGAAAGGCAACAGTTGAACGTGTTGAGTGGGAGGTGACTTAACCTGGTAGGTCTGAGTTTTAGCAGAGCAGTAGAGGCTATAACTGGATACAGACATGGGCTTTATTTGCAGAGCCCCTGGATATGTTGAATTCACCAGAAAGAAGATGCAGAGCGGGAAGACAACATTTGGGGCAGGTTGATATTTCAGAAGCAAATTTAAAAAGACAAGGCTATAAAATAGAGGTTAAGAAAGCAGCTGAAGAGGTAGGAGGAAAACCCAAGAACAAACAAGAATCGCAGAAGCCGGGGGAAGGAATTCCAAGTAGGGTGTGATCATTCAGAAATGAACACATTACCAGGGGTGATATGGCTTCACTGGCCTCCATAGTCTGGTTTTTCTGGGAGGGAGTAGATAGAGTTCAAGAGGCTGAGGAGCAGCTGGGAGGGAGGAGTGGAGAGAGCATGAGTAGGTGACTCTTTCAAGACTCTTGGTCATAAGAGGTGGGGCAAGACATAGGCCCTCACAGAGCTGCTTTCCCTGAATCAGGGTTTGGATTTCCTTGCCAAACCAGGCGACGTTACAGAAGTGGTCCGAATCTTTACCTGGCTGAGGCCTCTGCAACCCTCTGAGGGAGACCTACCCCTTTCCCAGTCTCTGTTGAACAAATACCGCAGGAACATGTTTATTGTCTCTTTTTTCAAGTAGAATCCAAGGTCCTCAAAGGCAGATATCTTTCCTGTCAGTTCTCTTCTGTTTCTCCCTCACTAATTAATGCCTAGCATTATGTTGGCATTAATTCCCGTTATTCACCCTATCACACAGGGCTCCCATTGTGGGATCCAGGACAGAAATTTCCCTCCGGCTTTTATTCCAGGCATGATTTTCCCTGAGCAGTGGGATTGTTTCCATCACATGAACACTGCCTCGTTTCATGTTTCCCTCTGATTATGCTCCTCTCTTTAAGGAACCGAGTCAAATTGTATCCCATTTTAGCAGATGATAGAACATTCAAGCACATGTTGTAGTATGAATCATTCAACACATCCCTAGCTTCAGCTTTATTTTTCCTCACTTTATTTTTCATCTCCCTGGTTTCCTCATTTCCTAATATTTAGTTTCTTACCCTGAATGTGTTTTTCCAGGTCTTCAAATACTTTCCAAAACAAAGTGAGTTTATACATCAATAATAGGAATGACAGGGCGGTAACCAGAAGAAGCTGTGAGGAATTCTTTTTGAGACTTAGGAGAAGTGAAGTACATAAGAGGCTGAGATCACAGGTAGTGAGAGGGGATGTGATCCACAGCTCTGTTGGGCTTCCAAGGGATCTCAGCCTTGTTGGAGACAAATCAGAGACAGTAGGAAGATAATAATAATATAACAAGGCCATACAAGAAGAGTATTTCTCCATAAATGGTTCAGGTGAGGAGACCTATGAGTATCAGAAAGGAGAGGCCATCTTATGTGATTGGCATGTTCTAGAAGGCTTCATGGAAGACTTGGGATAAGTCTTCAGCCTTGAAGAAGAAATGAGATCTAAAGAGTGCACATAAACCTTATGTTCATTGAGAATGGGAGTAGCCACCATGCCACATGGCTGGACATCTAGATCAACTCATGGCAGGAAGGAGGCACCAGGTGGCATTAGGACTGTGACCTGTAGGGATCAATTTGTGGACCTCGATTTGGAAGCCCTGGGTGGTGGTCTCTGCCAAGGTCCGAATAGGACAGGATCTGCTCTCTCTTTCCTGGGTTGCTTGACCTGCGTCTTCTGGCCAAGGTTTGTGGATAAGCGTGCCCATTCCTGCCCATTCCGATCTGCCTTCCTCGCTGACCACAATGTCCATAGGGAGGGCAGGCTGGACTGCAGTTCTACCGAAGGCTCAGAGAGCACACCTTCCTTGCCAACTCATCCATCAGCAATAAACGGAACTTCTTGACAGTTTTAAATTTCCTGCCAGGAGCAGCTGGTGAGTATTCCTCCAGAGAAGCAGTCTTGGAGAAGTTTTAGCAGCATCTAGCTAGAGAACGTATTTTCTCTCTCCTCCTCCTTCCATCTCTCCCCCCCCACTCCCCTTCCTACTGGTCTCCTTCCCTTCCCCTTCCCTCCCCTTGGCTGATTTACCTTTAAAGACCCTGCTCTTCTTGGGTCCCTAGTCCCTGGGAATTAATTTAGGGACAAGGGAAGGCTTTCTCTGCACAGCCAGCTGAGTTACTACTCATTACCATCTTTAAGATTCAAAAAGCAGCCCTCTTTTTAAAGGTTCTTTTAATGAGGCAGTCCAGCATCGGACTTCTAATTTTCGCCCCTGCCAGACAACAGCCGCTGGGAGGGCCTGGGAAACCAGTCTTGCTTCCAGACACTTGCAGCTTTTGGGGCCACGGGAGCAATATAATTATTCCCCATTAGTGCTCTATGAAAGTGCAGATGGTGTGCAGAGGCCGGATGCTGTTTGGCTTGCCTTTTTCCCTCACTGAAACATTTTGGTTTATGCCCCTTCATTTCAGAAAATAAGGGTAAGGCCTGGCTCAGCATGTTTACCAGTCTCTCCTGCTGGACAGGTTAACAGCAGAGTGCAGTGCTGTAAATGTCCTATATGGAACCTCTAATTACTTATTTACCCAGGCACATGAAGATACGTGTTCTCCTCCAGCAGGAAAATGTGTGAATCAGAACTCCCTCTGCTGCTGCAGGAAGCACAGTCCAAAAACCTCCGTCACCTGAAACCAAAGGCAGAAGCCCGAAAAATAACCCGGTGATGATTTTATCAGCGATCGGCAACAGGACCGTTAAAACAGGAATGTGGATGTCCTGTAGGGTGGAGGTTTCAGGGCTCCTCCACCAAGCTCAGCCGGCCCCGCTCCCCACAACCAAACCGTTTTTTGCTTTCTCTCCACTTGTCCCTGGCTCCGCGTCTGTTTGAGATTAGAAGTATTTCTGACATGCTGTGCAAATATATGCAAATTCGATGTGAGTTCTTGTCAACTCCACTTTGCCCAGTGTGGCTGGGCTGCTTTTGCGGCGCTGGGCGGCTGGCCTCCCGGAATCCCAGCAATATGGCCTGCCCGGCCCGTGCCAGGAGCTATTAGCAGCCTTGATGAATGGGATGAAGGAGCTCAGAGAGCCCCACTGTCCCTGTGAGTAATAAATACCGGGGCGCTTAGGGTGCGGAGTAGCGCGAGGTACTGTCAGAGGCAGGAGGGAAAGAGCTGGCTTTCGCGGATTTTTAAAATATCTGTTTGGTTTCTGAGTCTTACTCTCATTTTTATGCAACCTTGGTGGAAATTTGCTATTCTGACAAGAACAATTATTTGATGACATCCTTATTCCTGGGTCTTTTTTCAGAGCTGGTCTTCCGAGGCTGCTGAGGTTGTCCAGAGGCAGGCATCCTGATGCACATGAGGCTGGATGCAGAGACCGTGTAGAGATACACACTCTAATGTCTATCCTCACAGGGCCTACCCCTCATTTGCATCTGAATTCCAAATAGCCAACATGTGGCACTTAAAATGGACATCCTCGAGCAATTGGAAATCTCTCTCCATTTTCTTGGGATCGTCATGGGTCATCCCCCTTTTCTATCTCTGGGGTCTCTCCCTCCTTTTTCAGTTACCTTAGTTGTCTGTTCTTTGTAGGCTGAATATGAGAGGAAGAATGGGTTCTGGTTAGGTTGGGGAGGCCAGAGGAAAAGGGGCAGGTGGAGAAGTCTCTGTACTCAACGTGACTACCACTACCTTCAAACTTAGCTCTTCATAAACTAGCCCTGCTAGAGAGCAGAGGATCCTTTGTGCAATCTGTGATCTTACCGTTCTTGCCCATGCATCCCTGTGCAAACGGTAAAAAAAAAAAAAAATGTTGGACTCCTCTAGGACTTTTATGTAATTGTCATAACTAATTAAGAGTCATAATTATTTCCCACTTTGGAACAAAGCTCTTTCTCACACTCTACTTAGTATGCCAGGTCTGGAGTGTGTATGAATAAATTCCTTTTGCTCCTCCCCCTGAAGCTGTCCAAGGAAGAAACAGCTCAAACACACCTTAACCCCCCGCATTTGGAGTGTGTGCCCTAATGACTTACTAATGGTTCTTGAGAAATGGATAATCCCTGCAAATGTCTGAAAAGAGAAGTGAGTGGTTTGAAGGGCTCAGCAGAATCCCAGGAATATGTTACGATAAAGGTTTCTTTCAACCATGTCCTAGAAATGCATAGCTGTTAGCTGTAAAAGGATCTGTATTCTGGGTCCCTGAAATAGGCTCCAGCCTGGCATTATCATTAAAGCAGCATCATGGGCAGCCCAGGTGGCCCAGCGGTTTAGCACCTGCCTTCAGCCCAGGGTGTGGTCCTGGAGACCCGGGTCGAGTCCCATGTTGGGTTCCCTGCACGGAGCCTGCTTCTCCCTCTGCCTGTGTATCTGCTTCTCCTCTCTCTCTCTCTCTCTCTCTCTCTCTCTCTCTCTCTCTCTCTGTGTCTCTCACGAATAAATAAATCATTTTTTTAAAGCAGCAGCATTTAGGCTCACATGTCAATTATAAGTGACCATTGTGTCCAATTTTTGTGTGTGTGTCCAATTTTTAACATTAAACATTAAATTGGTGCATGAGTTTTTTTTTTTTAAGATTTTATTTATTTATTTATGAGAGACACAGAGAGAGAGGCAGAGACACAGGCAGAGGGAGAAGCAGGCTCCATGCAGGGAACCTGATGTGGGACTTGATTCCAGGACTCCAGGATCATGCCCTGAGCTGAAAGCAGACACTTTCCACTGAGCCACCCAGGCGTCCCTGGTGCATGAATCTTTAGCTACGAAGAGCCTAAAACCATCATTTGTGTTTTTTTGCACAACATCTAAATATTATTTTCATGTGTCTATTGATTGGCAACAAAACATCTCTCAATGGAACTTTGGTTTTCCATTAATTGAAAGAGCAAAAGCCACTTCTAACTGGTGTCAGTTGGTTCTAGTTTGGGCCCTGGTTCCAGAAACCTTGAATGGTGACTATCTTTTTTTTTTTTTTTGGATACCCGAATACTCCTTGGACTTGAAGCCCTCAAGAGAGACCATTTATCTCTATCAGCTTCAAAATGCTCTTCTGGCAGGTGCCGCCTATTCACAATTAGAAGGGCCTGCTTCTCCTAACAGGCCCTCACACAGAGTTTCCTTTCCCTCAGATGACAGTAGGACTTTCATCTTTTTCAGTTTCAGCTGTGAGGATGGCATTGTGTGTGGCATATTTTCCCTATGTTTCCACGTAAACAAGAATTAAAGCCATCGCTTAAAAGAATTAATGAACATTGGGTGACTCCCTGTCACACCCATAAGATTCTAGCACAATTAAAAAAATACATAACCTAGCTGTTGAACTCATTTGTTGAACTGTTTAGGAGAGTGTTTTCTTGATGTGAAAAACAATTGCAGTGCCTCAGATTCCCCAAAGTGAACTTTTTGTAAACTGCTTAGCCTGGGATTTGTCGTGACATCACCTCAGCGTAGCTCTCCAAGTGTGCTGAAATATTGTCCAGTTGTTTCTCTGTTACACGCTACTAAATAGGTATATAAAAAGGACATCATTTTATTTATATGTAGATATGAGATATAAATAGGATAATTGTATGCAGTGCTCGGCCAAATGTGAAAAGGGGTGCGGCAGCCCAGAATATTCTATATTGAGTAGGACCTTAAAAGGGACTAGGAAGTCTTTAGCAACTGGGAGTCTGAAGATAAGGAAAGATCAGGGCAAAATTTCTTGTCATGCAGCTTGGCAGCCTGTAGGTCTCAGTAACAATAGGTAACATTTATGAGCGCTTACAGATATCAGGACTGCTCTGAGCATTTTACATGTGTTTTCTCCCTTAAGTGATTTAGATGTAGGCACTGAGAATTGAAAAGGATAAGAACTTGCCCCAATGAATGGCACAGCTAGAAAGTCCTAGGGTCGAGGTTTGAACCCCAGGAGTCTGCGGTACAATTCTAACACTGTCTATCTGGAGTTAGGTCAGATTTCACAGGTTAAGGACATAGTCCCAACAAGCCTGCTCTCACGGCAGACACACCTTGGGGACTCCCGGGTCACTCACATCTCTGACTAATTAGCTACAAATTCTGGTATCCTCTGACTCCCTCAGGTTGGATAATTCACTAGAATAACTCCTAGAACTCAGGAGAGCTCTATACTGTGATGATGGTTTTATGATGAAGGGTACAAATCAGAAACAGACAAAAGAAATGCCTGTCGGGTAAGGTCTGGGAGGGTAGGAAACACAAACCTTCCACTACTCAGAATGTGTCACCCTCTTGCAGAAGTCTCCACTGAGCCTAGAGTCCAGAGTTTTTATTGGGGTTTCCTTATGCAAGATAATTGGTTGAACCATAGGATACATGATTTAATTCAATCTCTGCCCCACGCTCCTACTTCTTCCCAGTACAGAGGTTAGGTCACATCACTTGGCTCTAAGTCCCAACCCTCTAATCACCTGGTTGGTCCTTGGCACAACCAGCTCCCATCCTGAAGCTGTCGAGGGGCCCTCCCAAGAGCCACTTCATTATCATCAACTCAGGTGTGGTCTGAGGGACCCACCTTGACTAACAAAGACACTCCTGTTACTCAGGGGAATTCCAATGGATTAGAGGCTCTCTCCCAGGGGCCAGAGACAAAGGCCAGCCAAATTCTTTATTATACAACATAGTCTAAGTGCAGAGGCACATCACTCACTATAGGAGGTCTCAGCTCCTTTCGCTCCCTGGGTCCTGCATCAAACCTCTGCAATGTGCCTCCCAGGTGAACATTGACTTTTCTGTTTCTGAGGTCTTGCCTGAGCCCTGGCCACTGGGTAAGTAGAGGGCTGCCTTCTGAGGATCAGAGGCTGAATGTTCAGGGCCCTGTCAAGTTTTCTTTTTCTTTTAAAGGTTTACTTATTTGAGAGAGAGAATGCGTGCAAGTGGGGGGAGAAGGGGCAGAGGGAAAGAATCTTAAGCAGACTGTGTGCTGACTCTGGGCTTGATCTCACCACCCTGAGGTTGCCACCTGAACCAAAACCAAGAATCCGACTCTTAACTGGCTACACCACCCAGGCGTCCCTGGGTCCTATCAAGTTTTCTAATGAGAAGGTGTAGATTTCCCCTGCAAAGACAGGAAGCCACCCATTTGGATAACAAACATTGCCATACATTTAGATGCAACAAGCTGCAAGAGTTTTTCCCAGAGACCAAATGCACCACCTTGCTAGGTGCAAAAAAAACCATATTTATGTGCCACAGAGGGCAGTGCTGGCCTATACCTGCTATCAGCAGCTGGGAGCCCAGAGACGCCCCTGTTCCATCCTTTTGCAGACAGAAGTGTTGGCGAAGGAAAATGGAATCACAGACCGCCCGAGGAGAGAAATGCCTTTTCACACTTTATGTTCCTCTGCCCACCAGTCCAGGTGGCCTCAGACCATGGGACCCAGCTTCTCGGGTACAGGGCTCAGAGGGGTGCTTGGATCAGCTGTTAAGTCCCACAGGCCTCTCAACTTCCCAGGAGAGTGAAGGCAGATAGGGAGGGAGGGCTTCCTAGAAATCCAGAGGGACTGGACAGTGCAGGGAAGAGACCAGAATCAGAAACTGCTGGGGAGTGTGAGAAGATGGGAAACCAGAATCTTCCCTGATGACTCTAGCTTCTCCCCAGTATGATTTATCCCCTCTCACCTCCAGGCTTCTCCCTGACAGCCCAGAGGCAGGACAACTCTTGCTGTGCTGTGATGGGACTAGGGGATGAGCAGCTTAATACGTGGTGTTGTCTGGATATGCAGGGGGGAAAAAAGAAAAAATAAGAAAAAGTCGGAAACCTTTCTGATTGTTAAAATAATATATGAACACTAGAGAGAAAGTGGAAAGATGTGCAGAACAGAAAAAAAAAATCCCTAATTCCCGCCTATTCTCAAAGAGAGCCACTTGATAAATTTGGTATTTTCCTATCTAAAACCAATACTGACCTAACCCCAAACACCACACACACACACACACACACACACACACACGTACACAAGGCTCATATGTATCCACACACATGTGAACATGCACACACGTACATGCTCGCATACACCCACATATGTGCGTACACATGCATGTGTACATGCATTTATACTTGCACACACCCTGCCATATGTGTTCATTCTTGTGTGCACACACACACACACACACACTTATCTCCTCCTATCTGATTACTCATTTTCTGAACTTGGGAACCAATTACATGTAGAAATGGATACATGCTTCTAATCATATTTGAAAAATTTTCATTACTTTATATTGCAACTATGTTTGCATTCTTCATAATTCTTTGAAAACAAAGTTTTGGATAGCTGTGGCCTTGAGTGAATCTCTTCACTGCTCTGACTCCCTGGTTTTTCACCTGCAAATAGGCACAGGGATTCCCACCTCACAGACCAAATGATAAGAGGTCTTAACGAGATGGAAGGTGAGGAGGTGCTGGCGCTGTGCAGGTTGTACCGCAGGTGACACCCCACCACTAGTTCTCTCTCTGATTCTGTCTGCATTGGCTTTGACATTTTATCTCAGCCTCAGTTTGGCTTAACTGTCTGAAGACACCTGGCCAGGTCCTGAAGCATCTGAATGGAAAATGTCACACACAGCTCAGAGGGGAGAGGCTCTCAGGAGGCTGTTGGCCCTGGGTGCAAGAAGGGTCACCTAAGATGGGTAGGAGGGAAATATTTCCCAAACCAGTAACTAATTTTTAGAAATCTGTGCATCCCCCATGAGAGACTTCATGGCACCAATGATGTGGATCAAACGAATGGACTCACAGTCAAATCAGTTGGTCATGACATTTGTACACACAGTCCTAGTACGTGTGTTCAAGTGACCTTGACAGCTTACTTGAATTTTGACTCCTCAAAAATTAGCCACAATGGTGACTTAAATTGCTCTATAAAATTAAATTCTTTTTGTTCTTGGTTTTATTCTGTTTGCTACCACAAGAGATCTAGTAAGATAAGGCACACTGATGTTGAAATATGTGAAATGAATGACGAACATAAACATGATGATAATTCTTCAAATGTGCCTCAAGATGGTCCTTATCTGATGGCACCTTGCATTCATAGGAACACCATGCAGACCCGATGCATAAGGTAGCTCTCCACCTCCAAAAGCCATTGTTAAAAGGAGAGAGTAGAGTGATGATTATATCCAATTTGGCTTTTGATTTATCCAGAATAAAGAATACCTTTACCCCAAATATATTATTTGCAGGTACGGTTAAAAAGAAACCCTAAAAATGAGCATTCTTTATCTCATTATCTAAAAGGAAAACACAAGAATTATAAAAATTAATGAGTTTACCTATAAAGTGCACATTGCAAGAATTCCCTGTGTCACATCGTGAAGCAGGGTTTGGTTCAAATGTGGCGATGAATTTTAATATATATTCAGTCCCCAAATCAACCTTGATATATTATAACACTTTGGAATTTATTGTCAACAAATCACGTTTTTCTTACATAATTAATCCAGAGTAAATTAAACGTTGTGCATCACTTGGTAAGTGCAAATATGTACAAATTTGACTACATATTATGAATATGATTAAATGTGATTAAAAGTAAAATTTATATCTGAATACAGATACTGTATTGATCTGAATGAGATATTTTAAACTTAAAATCTGTTCATACATAGAACCACACTGCTACGTATTTGTCATAAAACACACAGACCCATGCTGTACCGTTTGCCATTTTTTTCTTCACCTTCAACTCTCAGCCCTCAGCCCCAAATCCAATTCCCTGTCCTTGCCAGGTATAAGGAGCTTGTCCTGTATTAGCCTGGGCTCTGTCCTCTCCTGAAGGAATTAAGCTGTACTTTGGCTCTTTGTCAGTCTAGGGCTAAGTGTGTAAGTCAGGAGTAATTATTCTTCCTCATTCTTGCCTCTACAATTTCTGCACGTATCAATTTTGCAGGAGCTGCTGAGTTGTAAGTCAATCCAAAGCATATAGATCCTAGTATACGTGCTATACACTATTTACTGGGAGAATAGGCCTAGGCTAACTGGGACTAGCATAGCACACTACCCCAGCCTAGCAGTGGGGAAGATGGAAGGTTCTGGAAGAGTTACTCATGCAGTGACAAGGACACCCAAAGGATGACCCCCTTCCGTCTTGGCATTCTCTCATGACCTCTTAATAGCTCTGGTATTCTCCATATGGATATATTCCTGTCGTCCTTGGTGGTTTTGATTTGTCTTTGTGAAACTGAGGTAGTTTCACAGAGGTTGGGGACTCCAGCTTAGGCTTCAGGTTGGAATTTCTGTTCTGTCAACTGTGTGACCTTAGGCAAGTAGCCTACCTCTCTGAGCCTTTGTGATCTCATCTGTATTCTAGGGTTAATGATAGTTTTTACCTAACAGGGTTATTATGAAGATAATGAGTACCACTCAGAGTAATTATAAAGAGCACCATTGTATACTTGTCTACCCTGCATTTAATTCTTTGCTTTCTCTAATATCTACAGATAACACATCTGTACGCTGTAACACATCCACATCTGTATGTATGATGCATGCATGTGTTTCTTCTTTTCTATCCCTCTGTGTGCCTAGGATACTTAGACTTACCAGTTAATATCTTCTTACAAAAACTTGACTATTTATAGCCTAGTGCTGACCAGAAGTGTTACTGATGACATAAACAGTCGATTGACATGTTTTTTTGTATTGTTTATGTATTGTGTCCTGTATTCTTACAATAAAGTAAACTAGAGAAAAGACAATGCTAATAAAATGATAAAGAAGAAAAAATACATTTACAAGACTGTGCTATATTTACTGGAAAACATCTGCGTATTAAGTGGTCCCGCCCAGTTCAAACCTGTGTTGTTCAAGGTCAACTGTAATAGCTGCAATTGTGGTGGTAATTATCTCTCTTCAAGATCATTCCCTCACTTCTTGGCGGCAGGTACCAGCTCTGGTTACTCTGATAATGACCTGCTGTGTGACTTCCACAAGCCACCAGTAGAAGGTGAGATTCTGCGGATGTCTCTACCTCGCCCCCAGGCCCCTTCCAGCTTGCTGTCCCTCATTCTCTGTCGGCTGGCCACAGAGACTGCCACTGCCAGGGGGCAGTGTGTAAGCAGATGGGAGCTGCTGAGCAGCTGACACTTAGCAGAACTCTTATTTATTTATTGATGAGCCATCTCTCCAACTAGAATGTAGCCTCCCAAGGGCTAGGACTGTCACTGCTGAATCCTCAGCAGCTAAAACAGGGCCTGGCACATAGTGTACACTCAGGAAAAGTTTGTCGAATATTGAGCGAGTGTTGACTCCCTCCTGCTGGTCCTCCCTGGGCACCTGTCTCATGTGTACCTTTGTTTACACTTTCTGGGGCCAGGCCAGCCCACAGAGGCTCACTCCCGTGCCCTTTCTTGCTCGCCAGGCTTTCGAGGGGAGTGAAATTCTCAGTGTTGTTGCCACCAGCTATCCTTTGTAGGCCTCCTTAGAGAGATGTGAGTTGAGGTGATGCCTCCAAGGAGGGTGGCACATTTCCTGGCTAACTCAGCTTCTCAGCAGATGGCTCATTTCTGGGGACTGAGTAATGGGCTCTGCTTAGACTTTGGTAGCAGGAGGATACCTGGAATGGCCCAGAGTTTAAGGTAGTACCTCAGGCTGCTGGTCAGCCTCAGGAGGAGGACTTGGCTATCTAATATGGGGCAGGAAGCTACCTAAGAATGACAGAGTCTTTTGGGGGAGTAGGAGGCACAGATGACCGATATTTCCTATCCGAATATTCTTCGACCACAAGCACAGGACATAGAAGGTCAATGCTGGGGGCTTGTCCACAGACAAGTAGGTCAGAAGTTTTCCAATTTTTTTAGCTGACCACCATTCTGATAACCTTCAAGCAGAGTATTCTCCTATCAGTATCTACAAGGACCTCCTAGAAAAAATCTAGTGTGGGTTGTGGGTGATTTGCCCTCTGTCTCCACATATAACTCTACCCTCCTTTCTTCACTGAGTGGTAATGGGCCAATGTGACATAACCTTCACCATCTACTGGGGCGTCTTAGTGCAGCACCTGGCACAGGTGAACACACAGTGGATGTTTATGAGCGAATGAGTGAATGACAAAAACTGAAGGGAGAGAGGGAAGAAAGGAAAATTATTTCATATGGATGGTGTCAGTGCTAGTTTAGAAGGCCTTAAATTTTTATGATAGCAAAAAACTAAAAGGAACCCGAGTGCCCATCACGGGGGCCTGGTTAATTGCATAATGCCACATGATGCAGCAGTTTAAAAAAAATGCAGTTTCTCTGACACTGAGAAATTTCCAGATGCTAAATGTAAAAAAGCAAATCACTTTGTGTGTGTGTGTGTGTGTGTGTGCACCCGTGTGTACTAAACTACTTTTATGAAAAAAAGAAATGGTAGGTGGGACAGAAAAATAAGACCTATGTATTTACATGTCTCATATAAGCAAAAGAGACTCCGAAAGACTACAGAAGGCCCACTAAAAATAGTTACTCCTTTATAGGATGTGGGGAGCCTAGTGGGGGGAGAATAGGAGATAGGAAAGGAAACTTTTCATCATGTATGTGTTTTGTGCCTTTTATAATGTTTGCACTTGGAAAATGTATTACTTCTTCAAAAAATACCTTTAAGTTCCTCAAGTCAGGAGCCCATTCTAGTTGAATTTTCTTTATCTGGTGCCCAGCATAGCAGGTGGCTGGAGCTCTCCCTTGATCATGACAAAATTGATTTCCTTCTCATTCTAGCCAAGTCTACCTCATCTGAATTGTTTCCCTTCACTTAGAAGAGAAGAAAGAACAAATGGCCTGGCTTGAAGGAATTGCTTAGTTTCCGATACATCTTTTCACTTCTCAGTGGGGGTGAACTATGTTGCTGATCTTCAAACTCGTGGGAGGTTTTTAGCCTCCAGAAACACTCAGTTTTACAAGTAAATGTCTTTAACTATTGGGGGGAAAATGGTAAAATTCAGACGTGGATACCACTTGCCACACTTTCTGCAAAGATGCCAAATCAGAAACCAGCCTCCGTTTCGATATGTTCTCTGTCTCTCTTTCCTTCACGTTTCAATCTTTCTTTGAACAGCTAGGTGTTCAACATCTTTTACTGGAGCGACTTTAGAGAAACAAAGTCAGATCCATGTGTGGGTGTGTGGAAACCATTGATATGTCCATAGGAGCTTTCTCGTTTTGCTATGTTTTTAGGAGGAGGGTTTTAAATTATTGCGCTATACACGTATTGGCATAATAAGTGGCTTATACTCTTTAGTGACAATTGGTAATTTCCTGAGTCATTATAATCAGGCTTTAACATATTAACTCAGAGAACACTTGATCAATGTCCTTATTGAAAAAATATGTTACGACCTAGCACATTTCCATCTATTACAGTGTTCTTGGTCAATAATCATAATTTTTATTGTAATTATTGAAAGCTAGTTTCCCCTCTTGTGCAGAAGATTGTGAATGCAGAAGCACACAATTGTGTGGGATCAAGGTGTCATCCATAATAGCACATTCAGCTGAATTTATGTCCCTCTCCAATTAGGGGACAATCAAGCTCAAATTAATTTAGCTCTCAGCTACTAAAGAGCAACAGCAAAATCAGCTCACTATAAAAATTGTTATTGAATTTTATTTCCTTCAACTTGACGCACCTCAGTGCATGGGGAGATAATACTGGCTTGAGGTCTGGGGGTGAGGGACCTTGGGATTGCATTACCTGCTCTGTCTGTGGGCTTCATGACAGCTCTGTTCCCTGGTGGACCAACATCTAATGAATTGTTAGAGGTCCACAGAGATGGGCTGCTTTTGTCAACTCCTCCTTCACGGACGCTTTTGGAGTGAATTCTGTTGTCTAGACTGTTGTCCGGCGTCACTTGAATTCAGGCCACATCTGTAACTTAAAACTTAAATGGTAGCCTATTTAAAAGAGTTTAGAAAAACAGGTGAAATTAGTGTTGGTGTGCTTATTTAATTCAGTGAATCCAAAATATTATGTTAACGTGTAAAAAACTATAAAAATATTCATTTGTACCAGGTCTTCAATGTTCGATGTGTTCTTCACCTTCGCAGTATTTCTCAGTAGCCTGGCCTGAGTTCAAGTCCTGTGTGGCTGGTGGCTGCCTTGCTGGATGGGGCAAGTGTGACTAAATTTCTTCAGTTGTAACAAGGTCATTAGGGTTTGCTGGGTGGGGGTAGACGGGCATGCTTTTGGTGCTCAATGGCAATAAAACACACACAAAACATACAAGCAGGAGAAGATACCACATTTTCATTTTTACTGTTAGTCTCAGAAGTCGTTGGCAGATTTACAATCTCTATGAATTGGCTTACAGCCCCTGTCACCATCTACCTTCTACACTAATAAAGGCAGAATGGATCCTCATAAACATCCTGTTTCCTCATTATCAGAGCTTGGCTTCACCAATTGTTGTCTCATAAAAAAGAAGGTCTAAAAAATATTATTATTATTTGTTGCCCTGAAAAATGCACCTTTTATTTTTGAAGCCTGACTAGTGCTTCTGCTTTGATAACAAACAGAACATGAAGCATATTGGCAGATATATGTTTGGGGAATAAGGAGCTGCGGAGTATTTTATCTCTCTGGCCATGTTCCTGAAGAAACCACGGACTTAAATCTAGGAGAGTATTTTAATTGTTTAATATTATAAAACTTTAATAGGCATTCTGAGGCATAATGCATGGACATCGTTTGTCACTGAACTTGATTCCTGCAAACCCGGAGATGTGAGATGTGAGCCTGGAGCTCTGGCATTTTTGGCACATGGAGAGCCTCACGCTCTGATGAAATGGCCCAGGTGGGAGAGAAGCCACTTGGACGGCTGACCCAGTGGACGTTTATAACCTCCAATGAGGCTGCTGCTTGCCAGCGCAGGAAGCCCTCTGATGCCTCCCTGACAGGCTTCCACGCGGCACAGCCTTGCCACTGCTGTTCCTACCCTCTTTCCTCTCAAGTGAGTAGGTGTGCCAGATTCCTGACTGGTCTCCCTGTTTCCAGCCATGTCCTCCTCAAATTCATCCTCCAGAGAGATCTGTTTATAGTGCAAATGCCGTGGTGGGGCTCTTGGTTTTGGCTCAGGCATGATCTCAGCGTTGTGAGATCGAGCCCCACATTGGGCCCTGTGCTTTGTGCAGAGTCTGCTTGAGTTTCTCTCTCCCTCTCCCTCTGCTCCTCGCCCTCCATGCTTGCTCGCTTGCTCTCAAGTAAATAAATACATAAATAAATAAATATTTAAAGTGCAATGGGGAGCCCATCCCCCACTGTGAAGCATACTTTAATGGCTCCCCATTGCCCTTGGGTCAAGACTATGGTTTCTTGACAGTGGCTCATAGGCTGCCCTATGTTCTGGTGCCTGCTAACCTCTCTTTCTGTCTCTACCTCCCTGCTTGCCTCCCTCTAACAGTTAAGTTATGGCCCTCAATTCTGCAGCTCCATGTCGCTATAACTGGATGCTTCTCCCTTTGCCCCCCTCAGGCTTCTTCCTTGCTGAGAACTTTAGTCTACCTCCTTCATGAGACTCTAGGCTCCACCTCCTTCAGGAAGCCATATCTAGGGCTTCCCCACTCCACTCCAGGGAGGTTACATGTCTGTGCCATATTCAAGGCTGTAATACTCTTAGCAGATTATACGTGCGTATATCATAATGCCTGTTTGTGCATTGTCTGTCATCTGAATAAGACCTCACCTTGCTAGTTTTTGGAGTCCCTTGTGCCAGGTTCAGTGCCTGATACAGGTGCTCTGTGGGGGTCTGCTGGTGGGTTGAGCCAGTTTTGCAAGGCACAGGTTTCTGGGCCTTTCTTCTCTATTGGCAGTTGAGGCGCGACATCTCAGTCAGTTCCTGGGGAGGGCCAGCCGTTCCCCTTCAAGGCCAAGCCTTCCAAAGCCTGCTTTACCTGGAGGCCTGGCCACATACAATGCATGGCGGTGCAAATGGATTGCTTTGGCTCAGTTTGATGAGGTCTCAGAACTTCACCAAGAAGGTAGAGTTTGGGCATGGACAGGAAGGGGGCGGGTGATATAAAGAGGTGATCCTTGAGAAGTCGGGAGTATCATCTCAATCTTAATGGCAATGGGAACATTTTTAGCAAGTAGGGGAGGGTCAGGCTTGCTGTAAGGAGCAAGGGGGAGGGTCAGCTTCTTAGAGCCCACTTTCCACTGCACATGTGTGTTTCTGTCAGTCTCTAATGGGGGGGATGAGGGGGATGAGGCCAGAGGTAGGAACTTAGGTCAGTTAACAACTGCATTATGTTATGAGTATAAGAAAACCAAAAGACCAGTGCCTTAAATAAGATTGGGGGTTACATTTCTCTCATGTGACATGAAGCCTGGCCATTCAGGGCAGGTACAGGGACCATAGTGTTATCAGTGTCTGTTGTCCTCTGCTGTTCTGAGCACAAGGGGCTTTGTTCTCAAGGTCACAGGTTGCCTTCCCCTTTCAAGCTGGAACAAAGTGAGAAGTGGGTGGGGGGGATTAAATTCAAAGGTCAAAGAGAAAAGCTGCCAAGTCTCTTTTCTGGATGGCCATCCAGTGATGTCCGGTGGCACCTCATTATCTGGCTTATGTCACATGGACACTATTCCATGGACACTACTAGCTGTAAAGGAACCTAGGACGTGTTGCCCCCCACCCCAAAACTGGGGTTCTATTAATCAAGAAGGAATGAATTAATATTGGTGGGCAATCTGCCTTATCCCTAATTTTCTAACATCTTCCCATGAGGTCATTTTATCTTCTCTATAACATTTGGAATTATCTTGCTGATTTATTTGCCTGTCTGTTGGCTGTGCCCACCCACTAGAACATATGCTCCGTGAGGAAAAAGGCCTTGTCACGCTTGTTGAGTCCTGCCCATTTCACCTCTCATACCATGGAGGGGGGCCTCCTGTATTTCCGTGCCTCCAGATCCAGAATAAAAATCCCTAACTGGATTCCCTAGTGGGTTATTTGGAAGAAGACCCCATCTCCCAAAGGGTCAGGGTCTTTCTGACATTTTTCACATGATTGATTTTACCAGGCTAGTTACCTCATCTCCATCTCTGGGACCTCTGGCTCTCTCTCTCTCTCTCTCTCTGTTGTTACTGAACGAATTAGCCAGAGTGACATACTGGATACTGATTAGCAATGTGTATAGCAGGTTTTTTTTTTTAAACTGGCAGAATTCCACTGTTTTGCTCTTTAATTCTTAATTTACATTTTAAACGCACTATGTCTTCATTCATGTGAGAGTCTCCTCTTCTGAGTATGTCCTTAGTGGGACAAAGCATCCTTCCCCCTCAAGTAGTTATGAACATTGATGAGTTACTCAAATTATTCAGTCATTTTATGATTGGAGCTGAGAATATTTATGGCCATTTCTCCCCTGTGAGGTAACAGTCAGTTATGTAAGTGGGCTTAAAATGTAGAGTGGCATTTTGATACTCCTAGAACCTTTCTTGGGGCCCTGCATGCTGGAGGTTTTAGAGCCCTTGTTCTATTGGAGATAATCTTTAGGCTTTTGGTTGGCTGTGCCCCGTGATGGTCAACACATATGTCCTACCTCAGAAGTCCTCACTGTGCCCATGTCCTCCTCCTGGCTCCCATGTTTTCCTCTGCTTCTACAAACATAGTTCTTACTTTATTTATTTTTTTAAGATTTTATTTATTCATGAGAGAGAGAGAGAGAGAGAGAGAGGCAGAGGGAGAAGCAGGCTCCATGCAGGGAGCCCGACGTGGGACTCGATCCCGGGTCTTCAGGATCAGGCCCTGGACTGAAGGCTGAACCAAACCACTGAGCCACTTGGGCTGCCCTAGTTTTTCCTTTATAATGAGATCACTCATTTATTTGTCCAGTGGAGGTTTTAGGCAGGGAGGGTCTATATCCTATCCATCTCTGTCTCCCTGGAACCCCCCTAAAGGTTGGTAGGAATCAATAAATGAGCATGAAGAACTGAATGATAATAAAAGCCTACATCCAAATGCATTCTGTATGACAAGTACTGTTCTTAGTTGCTTTAAATATATTAATACGTTTTATCTTTATAATCACCCTATCAAGCAGTTACTGTTGCCTTGATTTAATGGATGAGGGAGCTAAATCAGAGGGAGCCACTGAATAGCCTTCCTAAGATTACACGACTGATAAAGAGAGGGGCAGGATTGAGCCCCAGCCATGTGACACTAGAGCCCACCTGCTTCCACCCTGCACCACGACTGACTTCTGGTGTTAGTGGAAGCCACCACTCACGTACATGGCATTAGGGCTGGGAAGCAGTGCTTTCCTCTGATTCGGGGGCCTCTAAGTGGGGATACTGATACCCAAGGGGACAACTTGACTCCAACAGCTATCTGAAAATAGAAATTAGTAAAGATCCAGGAAGTTGAATTGATATGGACCTTCCCTAATGCCCGAAGGACTGCCTACTAGATGAGACTCCTCATACTCCCCCTAGGCCTATGCCTGTGGCTACCAGCAGCCCTGGTAAAAGGAGGATCACCTCCATATGGGACAGAGCACTCTGAAGAACCTGTAATAGGACTAATGGATAGAGGACTGGCCTAGGGTGTATATGGCTCTGCTGCCACCTACACATGTGACAAGTCACTCTGAGTCACTCCATAAAACACAGGTGCTCATTAGCTGCTGGGAGGCAGCATGACAGAGGGCTGCTGCTAGGAATTTCACAGACCAGAAATTTTTTTTAAAAAGAGAAGGGCCTAAAAAATTTAAAAATAAATAAATAAATAAAAAGAGAAGGGCCTGAAATTAGGTCTTTACATATTTATTTTGCCAAGTAGCTTTTAGAAAGGGAAAAAGACAAAGATCTCTTACCACCATCATTTGATTAAAGCATTTTAACTCCCCCAAAATATGAGTGGGATTATCTTAGAGAAAAAGGCACAATTCATTAAACTGAGTTCAGGTGGTTAATGTAATGAAAAACTCACACTGTTTTTGTTTTATTCAATTCAACCCGGACCTGTGAAAATTCTACAGCCATTGTTGAGGGCCAGCTTCTCGGAACAAGCGATGGAAGAAAAAAGAGGAGCCCTGCTGCCCACTACTTGTGTGACCTCAGGCAATTTATGTAGCACATCTGATTTGCAATTTTCTCCTCTATGAGTTGGGGACTGCTTTCCAGGGGCTCCGTGAAGCTTGAATGAAGTGCGAGTTGAAGATCCATTACGTGGGAGGAGTTCAGACCATGCTTAGCGTTTTTAGAGCAGTGATTCTCAAATCGTGGTCCCGAGCAGGAAGTATGAGTATCACCTGGGAGCTTCCTCAAAATGCATATTATCAGGCTCCACCCCAGGCCTGTTGTGTCAGAAACTGTAGAGGTACAGCCCAGTGGTTTGTATTTCAAGCAGTCCTCCTGGTGATTCTGATCCACGCTCAAGTGGGAGAGCCAACACTATAGAGGACACTGTCATCTTTGTAATGGTGGCAGCTGCTGTGGTGGTATTTGGGCTCTGGCAAATCTCCCAGAGCACCTGTGAGGAGGAACACTGAGACTGTGCTGGTATTCCTGATAATTATCCACCTCAAGTTGCACTTTCTTCACCCATCCATCCCACCTGAAATGAGGCTTTACCTGGACATGTTAGTCGTGGATTACTCACCTGCCTGGCTCTGTTAGATTCCTCATGAATGAGCTCAGAACACCAGTGGCCACCTTCTAGTCTGGCAGTGGCTCTGCAGAGTGGGGGTCCCACCTCCCATCCAGCTGTCTCTGACTTCCATATGCCAGGAGTTAAGGCAGGCTACACCCTGCACTTTGTCGTTTATCATTTCTGCTGGATGAAGCTTGAAGGTAGGTGTTGTGGCTTGTGTTCCAATCTACACTCTGCTCAAATCTGGTGCTATAGGACGCTCTCAGAATCTTTGTCCCAATGGACAGCTTTGGTCATGCTTCTAATCAAAATGGTCCCTTCACAAGGTACCTGCAGAATAAATCCAAAGAATTTTGGGGGCACTTGGCACTTGGTTTCTCTCTGAACCACATGAACTTAGCTGGGGTGGCTCAAACACATATTTCTATCATATTCTGTTTGTCAAAGTGCTCTGAGAGCCTGACCAGGTTCAAGGGGGAGGAAAATAGACCCCATCTTCTGATGGGCACAGCAGGATTGCATGGCAGGGGCACATGGGATGGGGGATATATTACTGTTTTTTGAAAATATAGTCAGCAAAGGGGGTTTCCAGGCAGATCAGATGCCCATGTGGATCAATCTGTAATTCTAGTCTGAAGAATTATGATGGAAACAACTTGTGGTGCAGAGAAGCCAAAACAATATTGTTCTTCACATATGTATGGTTAGAAAAGAAGGTAGTCAGTGTTAGGAGGATCAAGAAATTCCCTGTGCCGCCCTCTGGCCTACATCGTATTCCCTCCCCACCCCCACTTCTCCTGCCCCAATCCTCAAGGTGTTGAAAACACTCTAACACATGCAGAATATAAAAATTAGAATATAAAAGTTACCACTACACAATATAAAAGTTAGAATTTAGTAATAAGGTCTGCTAAAGCTGATAGCAAGGGCTCCCCAGGGAGTTAGTTGTGAGAACAGGAAGGCGGCTTGAGTCCCAAAGCCCTGGACGATTAAGGATGAGAGGAGACAGTCCCGGCAGAGGGAGGTGGTCAGGAAGGAGGAGACCCAGCTGTCCCCATCTCACAGGAGCACCAAGGAGGTACTGCTAGGTCTGGTGCCTGCCAATTCCTCAGCTTCCCCTCTTCTCGGCACAGTATTATCACCTGACTTCTTTAGAGGAGCCCCCCATGTGCAATGTGAACCTCAGGATTGCAGATGTCTGTGAGCTGGAGGCTAGAGCATCATGTTTCAGAAATTTGGCTAGATTGACAGGCAGGAGAGAAACTCACCAAGGAGCACTTTGATTTCAGCGTGTTAAAACAATCCTCATCTGGCCACCTGGGCTTGTGTGTGTGGGGGATGGACTGTAATTTTATCTCAGCTGCTGCCCATCACTGCAAGTGTGCTATTAAAGGCAATCTTGCTGCCACTGCTGTGAAATGCCAGCTGAGAGCTGCCAGTTTCCTGGCTGACCAGTGACTGGGGCTCCCATATCCTTTCACTCGAGAGTGTGGTGTGAAATTGAAATTGAGTTGGGACTGGATTCTTTCCTCCAGATGAGCCTCCTTTGAAAGGAAAAGAATTACTTTAAAACCAGGGGATCAGTCTGACTGATGACACTCCCACACTGGCAGGCAACTCCCAGACCTCCCTGTGGATTATCTGCATGGTGGCATATCTGGGGTGAAAATCCTGCCCTGGCTGCCCTGCCATTCAGCTTCTCCTGTCCACACATACAACGCCCCCCGCCCCCAGCTCGACACTCCCACATTTGCCTCTGTGAAATGGGGTCAGGTAGTTTGGATAACGGACCTGTTAAAATCATATCCCGAATTTTGGGGTCTACAGAAGCACATTTTCAATATTTTGTGGGTTTCTATTATCCATGCCACTAACTCCTTCATCACTGACAAGATTCTCATCGATGAAAAGCTAAGGAAAATAATGTGGTGGGCTGGCTCTGTGGATTGAAAACCCATGGGGCAGGGAAAAGAGCAGGAGTATGGGAAATCCTAGAAGGAAAATAGGCAGGGATGGGCCAGGTGATTTGGGGTGGAGTGTGGACAGAGGACTTAAATTTTTTAGCTCATTAATTGTTACACCATTTATGAAGGAGGTAGAGGCAGTTGGACACATTTATTTTTCCAATCTGGTCATTGGTGTTCTCAACAACAAAACAGAGATAATAGGAATATCTTTCATATAGGGTAGATTGGAAGATTCAGTGAGATAATATATGCAAAGTGCTAAGAATAGTGCCTGGAAACAAAGGAAATAACAAAGGTTCTTTGTCACTGCTACTATTACTATTTGATAGGAGAATAACTGAAGGTACAAAGAAATGAATGAGAAAAGGAGCATGGTAGGACAGAAAGTCTGTGTGTTAGATGCACACAGGCAACCTTGGGTCTGTTGGGGAGGAAAAATTTTCCTCTGTAATTCAAGCTTCTCCTCGCTGAATTGACATGAGACAGATTAACAGGAAAAAATTAAATTTAATTATGCATATATGGGGAATCTACATAAATATGAGATAGCAAAGATAGGCGAAATGAGGTATATATGTCATCCTAAACTAAGGAGAAGGAGGTGGGGGTCTGGGCTTCAAAGGGAAGGATGACAATTCACAAGGAGATGAAAAAGAGTAAATGTTTGGTAAGTAATTAATTTCTGGACCATATAGAAACTGTAGGACACAGAGAAGAATTTTAATGAACAGACTTTGCTAAATTCCTCCCTATCATCCCTAGTTGATATTATAATGTAGTTTTCTATGATGATAGCGCCTTTCCTGGAGCTGGCACTCTATTTAAATTTTTCTAGGCAGTTAAAGAGAAAGTCAGAGGTTCTTCCTGAGTCTTTTGGGCCTTGATTGTTTTTAGCATGAAATACTCTGCATGCCA
Source organism: Nyctereutes procyonoides (assembly GCF_905146905.1). Lineage (NCBI taxonomy): Eukaryota > Metazoa > Chordata > Mammalia > Carnivora > Canidae > Nyctereutes > Nyctereutes procyonoides. Next base: position 3,352,804 of record NW_026575030.1, on the reverse strand, counting down.
AAGTGGCATATCATGGGGCAACTTGTTCTGGTCCTAATCCCAAATCATGTGACTCTGGCAAATTCTTTAACCTCTTTGAGACTCAGTTTCCTCCTCCTGCAAGAGAAGATTGGAGTCGCTGGTTCCTAAGCCCCTCCAGTAGAAATATTATGAACCTTCTATGAAGAATTCAAGGTCAAGTAGAATTTCCCATTATATACCTGGAGGAGGGAGGAAGAAATGAGGGTGGGATGGGCATGGGATTCCAGAAGCATCTGCACTACTTCTGGAGTTCTGCATGGTCTGAGATGATATGGCCCTGTGCAGGGGTGGACAGAGCTGGCTGTGTTTTGCAGTGTGTGTTGGGAGGGGTGGGCAGGACGGCTGTCTGGGAAACATCTTCGAGTAACAGCTTTCACCACAGACTCTGTGTAGTTGTTCTGAGATGCTTTTGAAATTACCTTGATTCATTGGGTCAGCTCGTCTCCCCCTTGTTGAGCACCGAATGCTTTTGTGGAGTCCAGTCCTTCCTCTGACATGCTGAAGGAATGAGCCGATGCATTTATTCCTCGAGCAGGTTGTACTTTTGAGACCCTGGGGCTACACTAAGAGCTACACTTTTGGGGCAAAAGGTAATGGAAATGCTGGGTCTCTGGAGTCCAAGGAGAAGGAGACTGGAATTGGAATTCTCCAGTCAGAGTTCACCGATGCTCAGCAGTAGCTTGGACAGGGCCCATGGCGGGGAAGCAGAGGAAGCTTCCTCAATGGAGAAGCCTACGCTTTCCAAGCCCAGCTGTCTTGTCACCCAGATAGGAAAACTGAACTCCAAGTGTGGAGAAGATGCATAAATCTGCATGATCTGAGGATTATGTGTGTGTAAGGCTTTTGGGCACAGAAACAACAAAGTTTGATATTTGTCAATATAAAGAGTCATGAATTATATTCAAATGTAGAAGAGGGTCTGGTATCTCCTCTTCTGCAACCCTGTCCTGCTCTCTCTGTCCCATGTCATCCTTTTTTCTCCATTAAAGCCTCAAACACGAAGCTCTCAGGTGGCCTCATCTAATAGAGAAATATGGGGCTGTGGGTAGACAGCGTCCCTCAACATCTATTCTTCCTCCTTCTCTTATTAATAGGATCCCCTTTGTTTGAGTTGGTGATAGATCATGTAGGTAGAGTGCATTTCCCAGCCTCCCGGGCTCGATGAGGCCGGTGACTGAGTCTTAGCCAGGGGCACGTGGGCAGATGTGATGTGTGTAGCGAAGGGCCCCATCCTCAAAAGGAAGTTGCTTGCCTTCCTCCGTACAGTTCTACCCTCCCATGGCTGGAAGCCCAGCAGGGTATTGGAGGTCCAGTTTCCACCGTGTGCATCAAATGGCATTGTAGGGATGGCAAATCTGGGTGGCCACATGGAACAGAGCGCTTTAACCCCTGGGTCACCTGATTTCTTGGACATTTTCATGAGACTAATAGAAAACTTCTGTTTTAAATCCCTGTTATTTGGTCTTGGGTTAGGTCTTAGCAGTCAAATAAATATCATTAATCCAGGGATGCTGTGGGGTAGGGGTGGGTAGAAGAAGAATTTGTGCTGGGTGTTGAGACAGTGAGAGTATTTAAAACATAGCCCAGTCTGAAGTCTTGGCTCTAGCCCCTGCTCTGCCAGCCTAAGAAGCCTGGGTGGTGGTCATTTCACCTCTCGTCTGTGACTTGGTAGGGCCTGACCTCCAGGATTAATGTCCTCTGACCTTCTAACTTTGGATCCTTCAAGATAATTCCATGTCAGTCACTTCTAAGTGATAGTCTCTCACTTCTTCTCCCAGAGAGGTAGGGGAGTCATCCAGGCGGTGCATGCCAGGCAGCTGCTTTACAGCCTCTTTGTGACCTCATTTGTGACCTGGCATGTGATGTGACTGAAGAGTCCCCATCCATAAACTCCCCGTGGGCCTTGAAAACACACTTTTAGAGCTTATTCCTGGATTGAGTCATCCCAGGCTTCATAAGGCCCTCATTCAAAAAGAAGTCCTTGGGGCGTTGGGGTGACTCAGACACTCAGTTAAGTGTCTGCCTTCTGCTCAGGTCATGATCTCAGGGTCTTGGGATTGAGCCCTGTGTCTGGGTCCCTGCTCAGCGGAGGGTCTGCTTTTCACTCTCCCTCGGCTCCTCCCTGCCCTTCTCCAACTCTCTCTCTCCTCTCCTCTCTCAAAATAAACAAATAAATAAATAAATCTTTAAAAAAATAAATAAATCTTTGATTCACTGCTATCATCATTCACTGGACATGTATTCATGCTGAACATGGATCTATCTGGTCGTACTCTAGATACCAGAGACCCAGCATTGCATAAAGCCCAGACTGCCCTAAAGCTGCCTCTGTCCATGGAGTATGTGTGTATGCACGTGTGTCTGTGAGTGTGCAGATAGCACCCAGCTATGACAGTTCTCCACCTTCAGTGTGTTTCTGAGTCAAGCGGAGGCCTGGCTAGATGCAGGTTCAGATCAGCAGGCCGGGGGTGAGGCCAGAATCCTGGTTTCTAACAAACTCCCAGGGGAGGCTGATGAGCAGGCCCAGGACCACAGTCTGCAGCAAGGCTGCGATAACTACGGTTGCCCATGCAGAGGGCTCACACAGGGCAGAGGGAGGGAGTTTTCCGGGCCAGCGGCTGGAGGATTGGGGCAGGTGTCTCCTGGGAAGTTTCACATTCACCCAGGCCTTCCCTGGATGAACAGGCCGTTAACAAATCGGATTGGTAGGAAGAATAGTTTTTCAGCCCTCTTACAACCCCCCCCCCCCAATCTGCATTAATGAGACCTAGCCAAGAGTCATTTCTGGTTGGGAGGTGGCTCATGGAGAAAAATGGAAGACATTTAGAACAATGGTTCTGAAACCAGAGTATGCATTGAAATCTCTGGACGGCTCGTGCAACCTGTTTGGCTGGGCCCCACCTCAGAGTTTCTAATTCAGTGGGCCTGGGCCAGGGCCCAGGAAATTGCACTTGTGACAAGTCCCAATGAAATTTTGAGAACCACTGCCTTATAGTAAAAGCCCCCTCAGCCCATTCCCACTAGCAGGATTAGCATGCTGTGGTGGGGTCCATTACTAGGTGTATCAGGGGGTGGGCAGAGAAACTCAAAGAGATGAGTGTGTCGGGAGGGATTGCGGCAGGGGTTTTGCTAAGACTTGTCCCAGTACAGTTGGGGTGGACAAGATGCTGAGGGCAGGCTGCTGAGTTGTGAACTGTGTTAGAGCAGTGGTGCTATCCACCCTGGAATTCCTACCTCTCACCACAGAGGACGCATGATCATCCCAACCAAAATTACTCTTCCTCCTTCCCTCTGCTCTTTCTGAAACACCTACCTTCCAGAGGCCTAGCTATAAAAATGGGGACCCAGTCCAGTCACCAGGCCTCAGTGGACATTGGCGTGGTGGGGATTTGTTGGCAGGTTGAGGGGTTCTAGAGCTTGGCAGAGACTCCATCTTTAGAGGCATTTGAGATGCAGCAGCCTCAGCAGGAAGGAAGAGGCATCATGTACAAATCTCAAAGGAAGGGATGGGAGGGAGTGACAGGCTGACATTTTGGCTATTACTGGATCTTCAGAGAAGGAAAACCATTAGTGCTTGAATTAGTGTTAACTCATGGAATATTCTCATAAAGTGGTCCTTGGAGCAGCAGGACGATGTGTTTCATTCTTCTGCCTCTGGCCAGCCATGCTGATGGAGGGTCACAGGGGTTACTGTAGGAGGAATCCCACTAATTCCACTATAAGGGATGTTTGCCCATTAGCTCTGATGGGATTGTCTCCTAACAGAGTCCTTTGAGGAGGGTGGGGCTACTTCAGGTGGGGGATGGAAGGAAAGGGAATTGCAAAAAGACTGGAATGTTTGCCAAGGGCATTTCTTTGCGCCCCGGACAGAATGGGTTCCATACATCCAGCAGGGGGCAGCAATGCACACATGTTAATTCCGGTCATGTGAATCCCAGCTTGGAACTCATCAATTACACAGCAAAGCAGTGAGCCTGGCGGAGGCCTCTTCCAGAACATCTCCAAGACTGGCAAAGCTGGGCCTGTCACACCCAGCCTTTCCCCCACAAGCAAACCTTCAGGTTTTCTCAGTATGCCGGGAAGTCAATGAATGTTTAGGTCTGCTGGGTTTTAATTCTGGAAATTTTCTTTTAATCTGTTGGCTGCTTTGTGTAATTTAGAGTTTCTGCAGCCTGACTGAAAATTATAAGTAAACGAGGATTAAGGAGTCGGCTTTATTAATATGATAGTTCAGTTAATACACGTTTAAAAATTGTCATGCCACCCCTCTCCTTCCCCTGGGTTGAAATTTTATTAGGGCCATAATTGATATGACACCCACACTCCAAAGTGGGCAACTTATTTGTTGATATTCATTTTAAAGTTGAGGAAATGTGACTAACAAAATGCCAGAGAGAGAAGAACAGTTGGTTTTCCCGGATTTAGGGATAGAAAAGACCTATTCGTTTGTCCATTCCTAAGATTAGGATATGTGGCCCATAATGTATTTTCTAAGCAATTTGTCAAGTTTGCTTGTAAATGACTTTAATGATAGATGGCTTTGCCTGCTTTGCTGTGCTGGAAAATTCTGCAGCCCAGCACACTTTTCCTTTGGGAAGCTTCTCACACCTTGCATAATATTTCTCCCCACCATCCTCTGCCATTATCCCCCCCTCCCCAAGGTTAATTTAATCCTGTTGTTCTTAAATGAAACACCCTAAATCATCCTCCTCCCCTTCCCTGTCTTCCTCCTCACTGTTTAAACCCTTCAAGGATGTAATAGTCTGGAAAATATTTCAATCATCATGTCTCCTTTTTAGCCGGCCAATTCCATTTGGTGTGTTCTCAGCAGCTTGTGGTGAAGTGCAATTTTTCACAGCATTGTTTTTAGTTTAAATAACATGCAGTGCACAATTGCTAAAGGTCTTCTGGAACATTCCACTTGGGGTCTTGCCATTAAATAATATTTTGATGGAAAACTAAACCCAACTTTCCATAGGAGGAAATGCTGTTGGCTCCCAGCACTAATTGGCTATAAATTTAGCTAAAGGTCCATCTGCCTTCAGAGTTAGACCATCTTCTCCCAGCTCAGAGGGTGCCCTGTATTAGACGTTTAATGGATAGACTTAGTGAATAAATATGTATTTGTAAGTGCATCATTTAGAAAACAGTCAAGTGAAAGGAATTTAACTCTGCTAAGCCAGCAAATGTAATTTTTCTCATTTCTTACACTATCTTGCCATATGTCAGCTCAATTTACCAGCTCCCTGACCTTGCATATATTATTCAACCTTGCTGAGTCTCAGTTTCCTCAATTGCAAGATAAGGAAAGCGAGATCCGCCCCATAGGTCTGTTGTGAGGATCAAATAGAGGTGTACAGTGTTCAGCAGAACATATAGTAAGTCTGCGAGACACAGCAGTGCCTTTTTGCTCTTTTTATTACAATTGTCACTACTGCTCCTACCATCATGTGGTCTAAATCCCATGCTCGGAAGAGATTTTTATCCAAGTCCCCACCTGCCTATATATACATTTTAATTTCTCAACAACACACATTAAAAAAAAAGATTTATTTATTTATTAGAGAGAGGAGAGAGAGAGAGAGAGAGAGAGAGAGCCTGCACAGGGGGAGGTGTTGAAGGAAGAGAGATCCTTAAACAGACTCCTTGCTGAGTGGGGAGCTAGATGGGAGGGTGGAGGGGGAGGGGCTCAATCCCAGGATGCTGAGATCATGACCTGAGCCAAAATCAGGAGTCAGCCCCTTAACTCACTGAGCCACCCAGGGGCCCCAACAAAGCAAACCTTCTCTAACCCCTCAGACTAGGTCAGGCCCCCCTGTGAGTCACTGTCATATGTATAGCTCCTATTCTTCTCTCCTAAATAGTCATGGCAAGTGTACCTTCGTGGTCCAAGCAAGGCTAGGAGCTCTTACAGGCAGGGATGAAAGGGCTTTTCCTCTCAGTGGAGCCTTGGTGACCTCACACGGAACTGCATACTCAGAGGGCCGCAGTGTCTACCCGTGAGACTACCGAAGAGTGAAATCTTTGCTTCTGGGAAAGGTCTTACTCATATTTGGTGCCCACTGCATGTCATACCCGGAGCCTGTACCTGGTGGGCGTCAGTGGGGTTGCCCTGCTGACTAAGGTTGTATGTTTACCAAGCTGTGCCCTTCCATATACTTCATACATGGAAGTAGGTTTCCCCTTAAGTGTCTGTTTTACTATTTAACATGACTGAAAGGCAGCAAGACCAAATCCCCACATTATCTCACTTTGTGGACAATTTCCTTAATTAAGGGCTTTGGAATGATGTTGTAAGGTACTAGCCCTAAGAATCTCATGAAACAAATGGCCCAGAACATGACTTCTTTTTAGTTAACTTATGTGGATGTCAAGAGATCAGCATGTCTTCTTGTGATGTTCACAAACAACCTGTTTAACAATCCATGTTGCATTTTTAAGGAGGACTTAGGTCAGGATGAACTGGCTACACATTCTGGAATTAGCTTTTCTTTCTTTGTGGAACTGGGGCATTTGCTCAACTACTGTCTCCAGGCTTCTCCAGGAGCCCATGGGAATTACTAACAGATTCTCTGAAATTTTTCTTGAATATTTCTCCCCACTTCAAATGTAATTTTGCTAATCTGGCACCAATCACATTGCCATAACTTGACAATTCCTTACTATCTCGCTGCTTGATGAGGATTTGGGTTGTTTTCTAGGACTTTGGCTCTACTCTATCCAGTTTTCAGATTCTTCTCAGTGTTAGGGAACATAATAGCCTGGTTGGAATTATAACTCTTTGTTTTGTGTTGCCTATTAATTTTGCTTTCAGCAATCACTGGGTCTGTCCCTTTGTTCTTCTTTCTCCAATTATTTTAAGATTTTCTGTCACTGTTTTTACTTCTCATAAGCCTCAATAACTTTTGGGCTTTTATCTGGATATGATTCTTATAAGACCTTGACATATTATAAAAATTTGTCTCTCTCCATCTTTTGCCCCTGACTTTTAAACACCCAAGCTGAACCGAGAGGACCCCGCATAGCTTCCTTGCTTCCTTTATAGGTTGTCCCTCTCCCGCCTTTTCTTTCTTCCAGACTTAAGAGGGGTAGTATGGTCAGAATTACATTTTAGAAGCAGGAAATTCTAATTACCACACAGTCGCAGCTGGAGCAACTTATCTATATGGTCCTCCTATCCTCCAAGAGCAGTTGTTAAGAGGATGATGATTGTATGGCATACATGGTATGAATTTTCTCTCCAGGGAGGCTGGTATGGGAAACAGGAGAACAAATGGGGATGGTCCTGTTTCCCTGGAAGGAGAAATAAAGAAGGCAGTGTTCAGGAACAGTCAGGCAGGGGAGGCATAGCTACAGCAGGTGCCATAGGAAGTTTGCTTTCCAAACACTTGTGACCCCTGGCCTTTCTGCACAGACTCAGATGGCAGTTGGGGTTTGTGCTGGGCTACCACACCAGCAGTGACCAATCACTGTCCCCAGGGAGGAGAGTCAGTGACATCACTCAGTCTTCGGTTCACCAGAGTCTCACCTGGGCCCGTTACCCAGTAATTCTGTCAGAAATGTGTGGATTTGAATTATTTTACTGTCTTCCTGGGTGAGGTTCTGGTGTCTCCAGACTTCATTAAGATACTTCTCAAAAAAAAAAAAAAAAAGATACTTTTCAAATCCCGGATACTCCTCTTTCTTTTCTTCTTTTCTCCATTCTTGGTTGTGTATATTCTATTTTTTTCTTCCCAAAAGGCCAGATGCTTCTCTGGGCTTATAGCCAGAATTTGGATCACCCAGAGTGTACAGTCTAAGAACCCTCATCCTGTTTCCCAATCTCAGACTCTTCTGTACATTTCCAGGTACTAATGACTTCCCAAACCAAGACTTGTAGTTTCAGCTGAGAGAGTTCCTTAATTACTGAATCAGGAATCACTTCTATGTGTGCATATTATTTTAAAGATTTATTTATTTACTTGAGAGAGAGAGAGTACATGAGCAGAGGGATGGGCAGAGAGAGAGAGAGAGCGAGTCTTAAGCAGACTCCACTCTAAGCATGGAGCCTGATGCAGGGCTCAATCTCACAACCCTGAGATTGTGACCTGAGCCAAAACTAAGAGTCAGATGCTTAACTGACTACGCCACTCAGGCACCCCTGTGTGTACATATTTTTATATTATTTCTTCTGCTTTGAAGCTAAAATCTGTAAGTAAAGAGGCAAGGCAGCAATAAATATGGAAGGAATGATCGAATTGGGAAAAATCCCCATTTTGTAGTTTCTGGTGAAATCATTGATTCAGGCAATTGTCAACTAATGGTAGATGAAACCATTAGTTAAAGAGGGTGGGGTACTTCACATGAGGAGGAGTCTAGCTGTCATCTTTTAAGCCCACTCATTTATGGTAGCATCACTGAGAAAAGAACTGCAGGTCAACTGCCTCTTGAAACACAAACCAGTCAGCCCTAGGAAGTACTCTTGGCAAAATAAAGCTGAGCCTAGATTTAATCAAACTGCATAGCTGAATTCCATTTAATGGAGAGAGAGGGAACAGAGGAACAAATAAAATGATACTACAGAGGCAAGTTGACAAATTTGGAATGTAAGTAATTCTACAGATGTCACTGTAGCAAAGGCATAAGACTTCAGAGTGTAACAACTACATGTAACCCAGTGTAACATGGGTCCTTGCCACGATCCTGATTTGAGCAAGTCACTTGTGAACTAGACAGTTGTGGACATTTGGAATTATTGCTAATTTTGTTTGACATATTTGTTTTATTTTTACTTTTTTAAATTTATTTAAGTATTCTCGACACTGAATGTAGGGCTCAAACTCCCAACCCTGAGATCAAGAGTCGAGTGCTTCTCCAACTGAGTCAGTCAGGTGCCCCTCGACATATTTGTTTTAAATTAAGGTGATGGGGATGCCTGGGTGGCTTAGCAGTTGAGGTCTGCCTTTGGCCCAGGGCATGATCCCGGGATCTAGGATCAAGTCCCACATCATGCTCCCTGCCGGGAGCCTGCTTCTCCCTTGACCTGTGTCTCTGCTTCTCTCTGTGTCTCTCAAGAGTAAATAAATAAAATCTTTTAAAAATAAAGAAATAGATCAAGGCGATGAGTATAATGGAAGTTTATTGTTTATATTAGTCTATTTTTCAGTATGTTTGAAAATGTTTATAATAAAATATGCCTTTTGTAGATTAAAAAATGAAGTGAGCTGGACAGTTGACTTCCTAAGAGAGAGTGTCTAATATAAAATGACCACAGAGAGTAATCCTGCCTGATTTATATCCAATCTGTTTTTAATTAATTAGGATTCTGGTTTCTGAGTTTAAAAGGATGGGGAAGTAGACATTATTATTAGTAGGGTGGTTGGATTTTTATAATAATGTGTTTATTTTACATAGCCTTGGTTTTATGATAGAACCTGGAGATTACATAACTGCTTTCTTAGTAGCAACCTGGGCATCCAGGTTCAGCCAGCCTTTCCTTTGAGCTGGACTACTGCAAACCATCCAGCAGTGATGGATAATAGGTATTCCTTGTAAAGTCTTCCAGAAAGGGGAGTATGTTATCTGCCCAGAAACCCAAAAATAACAGTACTCGCTGTCAAGGAAGTCTTCCTGAGATACCAGATGCTTCGAGGAACCCTTTGTCTTATCCTGTCAACAATGAAGAGGGGAAAGAGCCTCTCTGCAATAACCCTTCACATCCAGAAAGACTGATACTAACCACAGGGATCTTGGGTTCTCTTCCTTCTCTTCCTTTTTTCTCCCTCTTCTCTGGGGTTTATTCTTTAGCCTTTTTAGCCATCAGGAAGGTTCTTCTCTGTGGCCCTGTGCTTTCCTTGTCCCTTCAGAGCTGTGGGGGCTGTCAGCATTGAGAACAAAGTACCAGTTCCCCGGTAGGCTCCCACCAGCCCCACACGTTCTGGACACCCTCTTGGACTTGCCCTTTCCTGTCCACAGATCCTTAGAGACCTCCTAGGAAGTCCCAAACACTCAGCCTCCACTCTGTTCATTTAGAGTGTGTCCATATAGTACAAAGCCTCGGTTGTTTGGGTCCTATACTTCCAGAATCCAGAGGATTGTGAAACAATCCAACACTAGGCCTCCTCAAAGAGGACTTAGGAGGAGAGCCAAGGTGGGTCCCAGACATAGGGTCAGGTGGCCTGGTGGAAGCAGGGCTAGCTGGTTGGGTAGTGGTGTCTATAGAGTGCTAGCTTTCCCCACACAAGCTGAGGAAGTGAGAGCCAGTGGGGAAGTGGAGAGAACACAGAGAAGACAGGTGGTGGGTGAGGCTGGAGTGTGGAGCTGAAACGTTAACAGCTGTCCCTCTGTGAGCACACTGGAATATGCCATCCTGCTCTATTCAAGCTCTCCAAATAATGGTCTTCCATTAGGGGGAGGAGGGCTGCCCTGATCTTCTCCCCAATTCAGTTAAGGAGCCCTCTCTGGACTTATGATGCCCTATCCATACTTCTGTGCTGCCCTCACAACCTATAATATCTGTGTCTTCCACTTGACCATGGGCTCCTGAGGTCAGGAGGTGCCTGCCCCTTTGATCTCCGATAGCCCAGCACTGAAATATGCCCAGCCTGATGCCTGCATCTCTGTACAGTGACTTTGACAGGCTTTGTGCAGGTGTGCGAGACAAAAAGAAGACATCAGGGTATCCTTCTGAAAGCCCACCAGATGTCTAGTTCAGAATTCACCACACAGCACAAAACAAGTTAAATCACGGAATAATAAAACACTGTAGCCTGGACAATAATGAATATGCAAGCAGCATAACATAGTGAGCACTGAGAGCATTCTATTGTAGATAGTTTAATCTTACTTTAGTGAAAGCAAGGATAAAAGCACAAAATGACTGTGCTAATTTGAAAAAGAGAAAATGGATAACTAGCTAACATGGGCAGGGTGAATATAGGGAAATGTTGGATCAGTCCATACATGAGGTTTAGCAATTCTGGAAGATGGCAGACCTAAGTCTTTGAATACTGAGGAACAGCACTGAATCTAAGAGGTACCTTCCATCTGGAAACCATGTTTGGACTCTGCATTGCATCTGTAGTTTGCATGGTATGAAGCCATCGCTACCTTTGTCCCAATGTACTTTGAAAAGCTAGGTCATATTTATCACCAAATGCAAGTGGGCTTGTCCTTTCAAACCTACACAAGATATTAGAATGTCAACCCTAGAAGCTGGAAAGCTGCCAGCAAATTAGGAGGCCACAGAAGAATTTTGTGAGCTTTTATTTGTTCTTAGTTCACCAAGAAATTACATAGAATGTCAAACCTGAAGGGGACCCCAGGGCTACCCAGTTAACTCCTTCATTGTAGAGATGAGAAATGAGGCCCATAGAAGAATAGTGACTTGCCTAGGAGAACAATGTTAGTAGTAGCTAGAACTTGAATTTATGATTCCTGATGCATGTATCAGGGATTGTTGCATTATGCGGAGTTGTACTTCCATCCAGAACATTTTTATAATGCTGATTAAACTGGGTTATTTGGTGAATTTTACCAACACATCCTAGATATCACTAAGGTTAGGTTTGCAAAGGTGACTTGTAGCAGTTTCTACTGTAGCAGTTTCCCTGGCTTAAGTGGAGAAAGAGGACTGACTGCATTTTCTGTTGTAGTAAGCTCGGGGGTAATATATTGCCATCGGTGTTATTTAAGAAAGCTTTTGTCTTCATGAAACAGATAACCTGACCATAATTGCTCGAATGGGTTCATTTCTGTGATATGACAAGAAGTCTAGATGAAGGAGGCTTTGGCTTTTGTTCAGCAGCTTGATGATGTCAGGACTGATGCCTGATTCTCTTGACCTTTCCCTCATGGTCACAAGATGACTGCTGCAGGTCCAGCCATCGTGTCTATATTTGATGCAGGAAGAAAGAGGAAGGGGTGGAGTCAGGTATATCTTTCTTGCTACTAGGAGAGAAAACACTTTCTCCTAAATGCCCAAGAAGTCTTCTGTTAGGATCTCATCGCCAGTATTGGGTCATGATGCAAAGAGTTTGGGAAAATGGGAAACAGGATGGCCCTGATTGGCTTACACCAGTCATGATCCATTCCCTGAGGCTGGACACATAACCGAGGCTTTCTAATGGTGGGAAATAAGAGGAAATAGCTATGGGTATCCCATATCACTGTAAAACTATCAAGGCCCCTCATATGTGTATGATATGATGCTTTCAGACTACAAGTGTGGTGTAAAGATGGACAGTGGGGGCAGCCCCGGTGGCACAGCGGTTTAGCGTCGCCTGCAGCCCGGGGCGTGATCCTAGAGACCCTGGATCGAGTCCCACATCAGGCTCTCTGTATGATGCCTGCTTCTTCCTCTGCCTGTGTCTCTGCCTCTCTCTCTTTCTGTCTCTATGAATAAATACAAAATCTAAAAAAAAAAAAAAAGATGGACAGTGGGATTTTTTTTTAAGTATCCGATTTTGTAATCTTTCATGCCTTTAGTGGTAGATTATTTCAGTAACAAAGGCTTATCCAAGGATAACAAAGCAATTCCATTGCCAGACATTTATAGTGCTTAACCAAACAATAAATGATAGGAACACTTTTTGTCTTTACTGTAGTTCCACTTTAAGCCTGGGTTAAAGGAGAAATTTTGTAAAAAGTTCATTAAGGGCAAAAACAGGACAGGTCTTTAAGTCTCATAATATAAAAGATCTGATTTTTAAATGTTGCTAGAGTCTGTTAGGTGAAATAACAGTAGCATATCAATGACACTTGAAAATTTTCAGAACTCATTCAACAGGTATTTGAGTGCAGCTGTGTGCTGGGTTCTCTTTAGGCACCTAGAGAGTTGCATCAGTGAACAAAAGAGAAAAAAAACTGGGCAGATGAATGGATAAAGAAATTATGGTATTTGTGTGTGTGTGTGTGTGTGTGTGTGTGTGTGTATATATGTATATATATAATGGAATAAATGGAATACTGTTCAGCCTTTTAAAAGAGAGACATTCTTAAATATCTGTGTATCATGGAGCATAGATGAACCTTGAGGATATTATGCTAAATGAAACAAGGCAGTCACGGACCAATACCCTGATTCTTTTTTTTTTTTAAAGATTTTATTTTTTTATTCATGAGAGACACACACACACACAGAGAGAGAGAGAGAGAGAGAGACAGAGGCAGAGGGAGAAGCAGGCTGCATGCAGGGAACGTGATGTGGGACTCGATCCCGGGTCTCCAGGATCACGCCCTGGGCCGAAGGCAGGCACTAAACCACTGAGCCATCCAGGGATCCCCCCAATACCCTGATTTTAATTATATAAGACATCTAAAACAGTCATATTCATTGAATCTAAGAGTGGAGTGGTGATTTTCAGGGGCTGGGGGTAAGGAGAGATGGGGAGGTACTAATCAATGGGCACAAAGTTTCGGTGAAGCACGGTAAGTAAATTCTAGAGATCGGCTGTGCAGCATCATACCCCTAGTCAGCAATAAGAGGGAGATCTCATGGTAAGTGTTCCTCTCACAATGAAATAAAGTTGTAAAGGAAAAGAAAAATTCAGCCCTATGGAGTTTACATGGGGGGTGCAGATCTTGGGGGAGTACCTTAGTTAGGGTTCTCCATAGAAACAGAACCAGCAGTGTAGACACATGCACATGCACGAATGCACACACACAAACACACACACACTATTTTAAAGAACTGGCTCACACAGTTGTGGGGTTTTCCAAGTCTGGCATCTGCAGGGTAGCCTGGCAAGCTGGAGACGTGGCAGGCCCAAGTTCCTGTCGTAGCTCTAGACCAAAGGCCATCTCGAGGCAGAATTCACTCTCAGACAGAAGGACTTCAGGCTGTTTGTTCTTAAAGCCCTCAACATGTTGCCTGAGGCCCACCCACGCTGCAGAGAGGCGTCTGCTCTACTCAGGGTTCCCAAATTTAAGTGTCAAGCTCATTTAAAACATACCTACACAGCGATGTGGAGGCTGGTGTTTGGTGAACATCTGAGTACTATGGCCTATCCAGGTTAACACATAAAACTAACCCTGAGACAGAACCAGACAATAAGCCTAATACATAAGCAAAGTTTGTAATACTTTAGAAAACATTAAGTGCTATCAGGAACAGAGCAAGTTACAGTTTAAAACAAGGGAGTCATTCACTTTTCCAGAGAAGACATCCAGATGGCCAGCAGACATATGAAAAGATGTTCAATGTCACTCATCATCAGGGAAATGCAAACCAAAACCATGATGAGATACCACCTTACCCCCGTCAGAATGGCTAAAATTAACAACACAAGAAACGACAGGTATTAGTGAGGATGTGGAGAAAGGGGAACCCTCTTGCATAGTTGGTGGGAATGCAAACTGGTGCAGCCACTGTGGGAAACAGTTTGGAGCTTCCTCAAAAAGTCAAAAACAGAACTACCCTATGACCCAACAGTTACACCATTAGGTATCTACCCAAAGGATACAAAAATACAGATTGGAAGGGGTACATGCACTCCAATATTTACAGCAGCATTATCAATAATAGCCATACTGTGGAGAGAGCCCAAATGTCCTTTGACTGATAAATGGATTATACCATATAATCTCATATGTGCAGTTTAAAAAATATTTTATTTGCTTATTCATGGAAGACACACAGAGAGAGGCAGAGACACAGGCAGAGGGACAAGCAGGCTCCCTGCGGGGATTCCAGGACCCTGGGATCATGACCTGACCCAAAGGTTCAATCACTGAGCCACCCAGGTGCCCCTCAATATGTGCAATTTAAGAATGAAAACAGATAAACATATGGGAAGGGGGGAAGGAAAGAAAGGAGAGAAGGAAACAAGCCATAAATGACTTTTTAAAAAAGATTTTTTAAATCTATCCATTCCTGAGAGACACACAGAGAGAGGGCACAGAGACACAGGCAAAGGGAGAAGTAGGCTCCATGCAGGGAGCCCGACATGGGACTTGATTCCCAGACTCCAGGATCACGCCCTGGGCTGAAGGTGGCGCTAAACTGCTGAGCCACCTGGGCTGCCCCATAAATGACTCTTAATGACAGAGAACAAATTGAAGGGTGATAGAGGTGGTGGGTGGGGGATGGGCTAGATAAGTGATGGGCATTAAGGAGGCCACTTGTGATGAGCCCTGGGTGTCGTATGTAAGTGACAAATCATTGAATTTCAGTTCAGAAATCAATATTGCACTAAATGTTAACTGGCAAAATTTAAATTAAAAAAAAAACAAAATAAGGGAGTCATTGATAAAGAAGATGTGACATATATATATAATATATATATGATTCCTATATATTATATATAACTAAATATTACTTAGCCATAAAAAGAATGAACTCTTGCCATTTGCAATGACATGAATGAAGCTAGAGAGTATTATGCTAAGTGGGATAAGTCAATCAGAGACAAATACCATATGATTTCACTCATATGTGGAACTTAAGAAAAAACAGATGAACATAAGGGAAAGGGGTAAAAATGAGAGGGAGGTAAGCCATATAACAGACTCTTAACTGTAAAGAATAAACTGAGGGCTGATGGGGGATGTAGGTGAAGGATAGGGAAAATAGGTAATGGGTTAAGGAGCGCACCTGTTGTAATAAACACTGGGTGTTGTATGTAAGCGATGAATCACTAAATTTTACTCCTGAAACTAATATTACACTGTATGTTAACTAACTATAACTTAAATAAAAACTTGAAACATTGCCCTTAGGAAGAATGCTTGAATGTATGTAGAAAGATTTTTAAAAAGTCTTTAAGGAGTATTTACTGCAAGTCACATGCTGTGCAAAAGAGAGAGAAGCGGGGAGAAACACAGTCCCTGTCCTCAGGATGCTTCACCACCCTTGAGATGAACAAGTGAGAAGACCCTCATGGTGCTGTATGGTGGGTGTGACTCTGAGGAACACAGAGCACACAGGGGTGTGGAAACAGGCACAAGTGTCCTCTCTGCCTTCATTATCCCTCTAGGGTAGGTCCAGTGTGAGGTCCAGAGAGCTGGACTGATTTGGCTCAGGTTCATACACCTGGAAGCTGAACCCAGACCATCTGGCTTTTCTTCCTGCATCACTTTCCAGTAAAGAAGACCCAGCAGGTGTTGGCATAAAGTCTCTCTGAAACCCCCAGGGAGGGCGGGTCCTTTACTCTGCATGGAGGAAGATAATCCTAAGCACAGAGGAGAGTAAGCAGCAGGTGATGGCAGGAGCCTGGGGTCCTTGGGGCTGGCATTACACTGGGTACAGAGGACACTGGGGAACTGCTCACTGCCACAGGGAAGAGCAGAACATTCTGGATGTGAGGAAACAACCAGAGATGAGGCTGCTTCTGCTCTGCTTCCCTCATTCACACTGTTCTCAGCCCTTGGGAGAAAGCCTAATGATAGAACATCTCTAGGTGGACACAGGAGAAACCAGTAGCAGTGGTGCTCTCCAGGGAAGAGAACTGGTGGCTACTGGGGACCCCAACTTTGATATCTTTCGGATTTTGTACCATGAACATATATTAACTTCAAGTATTTCATTACACAAGGCAACCCCAAAGACTTTTCTGAAGGCAGTGAGTGCTCCTTGAAGGCCACGTGCTAGATTACAAATGGTTTGCGTTTTGAGACAGACTGTTCACAGCTCTGCCACTTACTAGCTGACTGACCTTGCTTCTTTGCTCTACGTTGCTGCTTTCTCAGCAGGAAAATGGGACAGTGTAAGGACAGTGAGTCTGTGTGAGGAATGAACGAGAAGGTTTATGAAGGTTTATGAAGACTCTGCAAACCGGGATTTGGTCTTGTCCATTAGGCTCCTCAGTGTGCTGAGGGCAGCCACTGTCATGCAGCCCTGGGCCCCCAGCCACCTGCACTGACAGCCGAGATGACATCTGTGTGCCTGTATAACTAGTTTTCACAACACACACCTTACTTCATCAACAGTACTGACTTCTTATCCCGTCTGCTTAAAGAGCTCAGGGAGGGTATAGTATATTTAGAAAGGGGACAGATTAAAGTGCTGTTCAGGGGTTGCCAAGGGGCTGGTAAATTTGACTTAGCAGCATGGCTTATCTTGCAAAGAATTTGCAGGATCATTTTTTCCTCCTAGACTTGTGATCTCTTAATAAATAATACTTCAAAAATGTTTACTTTTAGTGCATATGTATCTTATCACCCATATAAGCAGGAAACTTCTTTTTGGGAAAGACCAGGTTTCATGAAACTTTGTACCATTCAAACCCCTCACATATAGCTGCCTTCAAGCACTGTTAGTACAGTGCGCATTATCTGCTGCTGGTTATCTAGTGCTGTGTAGCAAATTGCCCCAGACTTAGTGTCTTAATTCCCACAGTTTCTATGGATTAGGAATTCAGGGGGGACTTGGTTTGGTAGTTCTAGGCCACAGTCCCTCAGGAGATTGCAGTCCTATGGCAGCTGGGGCTATGGCAGCTGAAGGCTTGGCTGGGGCTGGAGGACCCACTTCCAAAGGGGCTAACTCACATGGCTGGCAAGCTGGTGCTGGCTAATGGTGTCTCAGTTCTACTCTCATGGGTTTCTCCAGAAGTCTACTTGACTATTCTCATAGCATGCTGGCTGGGTCCCTTCAGAGACAAGTGGCCCAAGAGACCAAGAGGGAAGCTATACACCTTTTGTGACCTAGCATCAGAAATCATACATCAGCATTTCTGACCACTCTCTTGGTCACACAGACCACTGCTGATGCAGTATGAGAAGAGAGGTGAATACCAGCAGGCACCTGGAGGCTCTCTCAAAGGCTGACTAAACACAGATGTTATAGCACATCACAGTGCTTAGAAAGTATGTGATAATTTCTTTCTTTTTTTTTTAGAGAGATTTTATTTACTTATTCACGAGAGACACGGGGGTGGGGTGGGGAGGTGGCGTGCAGAGACACAGGCAGAGGGAGAAGCAGGCTCCATGCAGGGAGCCTGACGCAGGACTCGATCCTGTGTCTCCAGGATCACGCCCCGGGCTGAAGGCAGACGCAAAACCGCTGAGCCACTGAGGCATCCTGATAATTTCTGAACTATGTAGAATGAGTGTGTACAGTGTGCATACGATATATAAATGGTAGAAGCCAAAAGTTTGTTTTACTTTTTCAGGACAGATACTGCAGTCCACTGTCTCAAACTTGAGTGTGCATTGCAGCCACTTGGAGGGCTTATGAAAGGACAAATGGCTGGGTTCCACTCATGGAGTAGACTGCTTCAAAGCAAACACCTCCTTGGTCTTGGAACTAAATGACAAACAGTTAAATTCATTATGCATATTATTTTAAATTTGAGCTTTGCTGAATGATATGGAGGTAATATACAAATCAGAGAAAGGAGAGTATATGGACAGCTTTAAGCAATGGTGTGCTAGCAATTCTCCGAAAAGAAAAGAGAAAAGTGAAAAGAGGAGGAAGGAGGAAAGAGGAAAAGAAAAGAAAAGGAAAGAAAGAAAAGGAAAGGAAAGGAAAGAAAAGAAAAGAAAAGAAAAGAAAAGAAAAGAAAAGAAAATAGAGCTTTGATTTGTAACTGTTGCCGATTTCCACAGTGTAAATGCTCCCACCATGGCCAATTATCACCAGATTCCTAAATGTTTCACAGCTGACCCTCCCTTGCTTGTACACACCAGCTGCAATACACCACTAGCTCTGAGCAAATTCTTTCCTTGTCGTGTGTGATTCTGAAAAGCAGTGGCCCAGGTGAGGGCTGGGCATGGCCAGGTGATCCTAATAGCAAGCCCTCTGCCTGCTGAGGCTGTTAAGCACCAAGCTTGGATTGCTTTCTACCCAGAATGAGACTTTCTGAGGCAGCTCAAGTGACAGGATATAACTGTGCAGACAACTCTACGTGGCATAGGCAAATGCAAAGTGGGACTTCTCAAATTCTCCCCAACACTTTCCACCCCTACCTGGTACAGTCCATTTTAATGACAGCTCCAGCCTTTCTGTTCTAATCAGGCTTAACGGTTTGGCGACTCCTCTTCAAAGCCCTCTCTAGCTTTTCTTCTCCTTGAAAACTCCCTTCTGGCAAGGCTCAGGGTGGGTGACAGGAGCTACTTTAGTGAATTCATATTTTGAGCTGCCAGGAGGCCCATTAGGGGTATAATGTTGGAAGGCCTATAGAAATTGTGTAGAAATTTCACTTGGCAATTCACCTTGTAGGTGAACACCATGAGCTATTCTGTAGATTTGAAGTGACTATTTAACTTGTAAGCTTCTTGAGGGTACAAGGTTTTGTGTGTGTGTTCCCCACAACGGCCATCATGGGGTCTTGGGAAAAATAAACCCTTATAAACATTTAATGAGTTCTAGGTTGGAATTCTCATTACTGAAAACATTGTCATCCCAACAGAGAGCTTTCGTTGACTTAATACCAAAGAGTGAGTAATTTGGGAATTTCAATTACCATGAAAAATAAGTGGAGCAAGATTCTTTGGTAGGAAGTCCTTACATGGTATCCCATAATACTTCTTTTTTTGTCATGTAAAACACATAGTCTTAGAAAATAGGACTCAATGACAATTTAGTGCAATAAAAAAACAAAAACAGAAACAGAAACATAGCTTTCAAAGTAAGCAGAACATGACCCCTTTGGGAACTCATCCTTAATAGCCTTAGGAGCTCTCCTACTCTGGGTAATTTTCTTAGTCTTTCTGAGCCTAGTTACCTGGTCTCTAGAATGAGACTGGTAATAACCACTTTGTACGTCTTTTGTGAAGATGGAATGAAATAATCTGTGAAAAGTTCTGGAATGGAGTCTTGGGAGCAGAACTCATGGTAAGCTCCCTACCCCACATCATTAGTTGAAGGAAGCCCACATACATGTTCCAGATACAGCCAGGGCACCTTGACTGAGTCCCCTGACAAATTCTCACTTTTTGATGGTACATGCTTGGTTTTGCTGTGAATTTCTAAGGTGTGTGGGGTTTTTTGTTTTTTGTTTGTTTTTGTTTTTGTTTTGATTTCTAAGGCAACATCAGTGACACAGAGATAAAGGTCCTTTTCCACACAGAGACTGGCAGGTCTAATGAGCTGGGGGTAGGGAATGGGGAGGACGGAAGCATCTTGAGTATTAGCATCTCTGGAAATGTTTAGGGGGAGGAGAGAAGCTATTTCTTCAGGGCCCAACCTGATTAATAAGATGATGGGTTTGAGATTCTGTGGGATGGATTTCTCTCCTTTCTACTTCGTGAGGCTTCTAGGTTTCCAGGTTATTTTAATGATATGGTAGGTATCAAGCAGGAGTGATCAGCCACAAATCCCAGGTCTAGAAAGCATATCTCTGAAAGATAAGGGCAGATCACTCCACAGGGTACTTAACAGATTGCCCCACAATTAATATATGTTTCTTGGTCCAATTTAGCTGTGAATGGTAAAGTAGGGAAATAGCTCCTCTCCGCTTGGTTGGAAACACACTGAGCACCAACTATGTGTCAAGCCCCAGAGGGATAGTAAAAAGGGAAAGGGACTTTATTTCCATACCAGGACCTTACAGGGTAGATTAAAAGGCTATATATGTTTGTTATTTAGTTGATCTTTCTTCCTATATTAGAAAATGGGTTTCCTACTCAGAAACAAGCAGAGGGGTTTTCTTTCACTCTTAGAAAAGTAAGTAATGGTCAACTTCTGATGTTTTGAAATACTGCATTTCTTTACAGATACTAAAGAAGTTTGGGACCTGAGTCCTGACCTTCACGGGGCATGCAAAGAAATCTGAAAGAGTGAGATAAATGGCCTTTTGAATTTTTACAGAAAACGACAAACCCAATGCTTTCCCAAGTTTTGGGGCAATATCAGGCAAATGCACGGTGAGGAGTTTGAGGCTTCATCTACAGCTTTGTTTGCTTATTATCTTTTTTTAATAGGCATGACTTTCTATGTGCACAGAATGGTCGCAGTGTATGGGTTAGGACACAGGAGTGGGAATCAGGGGTCTGGGTTTCATTCCAAGAATACGTGAGCACCTTACAGAGCACTGGCAACCAGTTGGGTGCTCAGGATAAATGAAAGCAACATGGCAGCTCCCAGATGAGGTCTATGGAAACACATTTGAGGTAGCAAATAGTTCTTCTCAGTAGGGTCTTAGGAGGAATCAGAGAGAAGGTAAGATAGAGTCTTAAAGGAGGAGTAGAATTGGCTAGAATGAGTGGGAGACCAGCGTTCCAGGCAGAGTGAACAGTGGCATACACATTTCATGACATTGAGAAGGCAACAGGAACTATAGACGGGAGAGTCTAGACCAGTGGTTCCCAAGTGTAATGTACATTCCTAGGGCTCTTGTTACGTGAAGTCTGAGGTGATACCTGAGACAGTGCCAGTTCTAACAAGTTCCTGGCTGATGCCCCCCCATACATAGTATAGGGTGGTGGTAGAGTGTGGGGTGTAGGAGTAAACATGGGGCTGGATAGAGGAAGGAGTGAATGGCAAGAGCAAGGGCCTGCCACCTTGGGCTGACTGCTCCCCCCTGGCATGTTTCAGCTGTCCCCACCATCATACTGGTGATAGTATTTATATCATACCCAATCTCCCATGGGCTCTAGTGAGGCCCTCAGTCAATACCCTCTTTCACTCCCAAGAGCAGTGACACTAGATTTTTAGCATTTTCCTGAAATTTTCTGTCCACCCCCTACCACCATGGCCTCATCAAATACTCTGCCTCCTAATTCATAGACAGAAAGAGAGATTATGAGATAGAGTTTTCTTAAGGTGCCAAAGTCCCTACCCAGAGCCCACCTGTGTTTTTCCTTTTTTCTTTGTCCTTTTTACACCTGTCCTTCCCTCTGCCTAAGGCTGAGCCCTCTGCTGCGCCCTGGAAGGGGTCCTCTCTTTCCTTTCTTTCCTTTGGCTTCTTGTGGTCCTCCATTCACCCATCACTCTCCTTTTTCATGTGTGTCCCATCTTTCCCTTCCTTTCTTCTGCTACAGATGTGTTCAGGGCTCTCCTTTCTTGTACCTGCCCCCCCCCCCCCCCCGAGAAAACAGCCTTGATCCTCATCCTCCCCTAGATATGCTCTGACCTCTCACCCTCCTCCCATAGCTTGATTTCTTCAGAGCAAGTCAACACTTGCTGATTCTCTGCTTCTCCTCATCTGGTCTCTGCAAACTACCACGATCTGACTTCTGCCTTCCCCACTCCAATGAACTGACTTGTCTGAAGTCAACTGTGCCTCTCCAATCACCCAGCCAAGGAATTTCAGTTCTGGCCCTATTTGTTTTTTAATTTTCAGTGTTGATCACTGGTGCCTTGTCTCCCATGCCTCGCTAGATGCCCTCTCTCTCTTTTTTCTAAAATTTAAGTGAAAAACAAAAGAGTTCACCCATTTCTGTCACCTCCGACTCCCTACTACCTCTGACAACCACCAATCTGAATCTGTTCTCTGTCTCTATGAGCTTGGTTTTTTTCCCTTAGATTCCACAAATAAGAGAGATAGTATGATGTTTGTCTTTCTCTGACTTATTTCACTAAGCATAATGTCCTCAAGGTTCACCCATGTTGTTGCAAATGGCAAGATCTCATTCTTTTCATGATACTCCATGGTATATACATATCATATTTCTTCATTCATTCATCCATCAATGGACACTTAGGTTGTTTCCATGTCTTGGCTATTGTCAATAATGCTGCAGTAAAAATAATGTGTATATATCTTTTCAAATTAGTGTTTCTGTTTTCTTCCAATAAATACCCAGAAGTGCAATTGTTGGATCATGAGGTGCTTCAGGTTTAATTTTTATGAGAAACTGCACACTGTTTGCCACAGTGGCTGTACCAATTTACATTCCCATTGATGGTGCACACGGTTTCCTTTTCCCCTATATTCTCACTAACACTTGTTATTTCTTGTCTTTTTACTAATAGCCATTCTGACAGGTGCGGCTTTGATTTGCATTTCCCTGATGATCGGTGATGTCGAGCACCCTGTCATACACCTGTTGGCCATCTCCATGTTTTCTTTGGAAAAATATCTGCTCAGGTCCTCTGACCCTTTTTAAATTGTATTGTGACCTTGTTTTAGTTTTTGTTTTGGTATTGAATTTTATGAGTTCTTTATATATTTTGGATATTATTCCCTTATCAGATATGTGGTTGAAAATATTTTCTCCCATTCAGTAGGTTGCCTTTCCATTTTGCTGATGGCTTCCTTTGTTGTGCAGAAGCTTTTTAGTTAGTCTCACTTTTTCCTTTCTGCTTTTGCTTTTGATGTCAGAGTGAAAAAAATCAATGTTAGGACCTATGTCAAGAAGCTTACCACCTATGTTTTTTTTTTTTTTTTTTTTAGGAGTCTAATGGCTTTAGGTCTTTTTTTTTTTTTTAAAAAAAAAAAGCAGAATTATTCCTTTTGTTACAAAACTTAGTGATTTAATTACTTCTGTACTTTTCCTTATAAGAATAAGATATAAAAAAAAGTCACTACTGATGTTCAAAACCAGAAACCAGATAATCAGACCAAAAAAAATCACATTTATTTCAATAGTTAGAAGTACAAATACAGCAAGTCAGTTCACAATGTTTCAAGATACAGTTTTAAGTATAATGAAAACTTGATATACAAAAATGAAAGGGTAAATAGCAGAAATAAAGCTCAATTTTTAAAAAAAAAATTCAAGTAACCCAAAAACCTTTAGACTAAAATATCCGATTTATGACAATTCGGAAACGCTTTAATTTATAGATACCAGTAGCACATTGCCATCTGAAAGTGCTTCTCAAAGAAGGAGAATCACCCCAAACCAGTCAGCTCAGGACCAGAGTGGAAGTTCTTGGGGCAGGCTATTCCGGATTTGGCTGCCTCACTCTCACTGTCGATCCATACGGTTCGACCCATGATACTTGGATGTTTAGGCAAATTCTAGAAAATGTTTAAAGTTCAATATGAGGCCAACACCCTGCTAAGAGATACTGAAATGGCCACTATATATTTACAAGATTTTAAAGACCCATCTTAGCTTCAGGCCTCTGGTGTTACGGGGGAAAGACAGACTGATACTTTTTCCATTACTTAGAACCTTTCTGTAAGGTTAGCAACACGGCCTTTACAACCTCCTCGTGAAAATCATACTTCGTTATAGATTTACTTATTTCTACACATACAGAACTTTTATGTAAAGTAGAAAAAGTTCCCGCTAGGAAGATAATTAAAGGTTGTTAATGTTCTTTGTATCACTTAGCAGCCAAGACACAGGTTTATTTCTGCTCCGCAGAAGCAAGGTTAGCTGTTCGCTTCAATTCAGGGAGGTGTGTGCTTTCAGGATGGTGGAGAGGAGATATGTATTGCATCTTTTTCTCAATCTTCTTCATCTTTTCATTATAGGCAGTAAATTGAGAGTCTGTTCCGAAAATTCTATCCCACCATGTAAATGTGGAAGCATAGTTTCCGATGAAGTTCATGTGGTGGAAATCATGATGCCGAGAACCAGCATAGAAAGGGATCAGACTTAAAGGGTTCAGGGGAATGTCATAGCCACTATGGACATCAATAGTTTCTATCAAATGAATGGTCACCCATGCCCAAAGGAGAATGACATGATCACATAAAAGCATGATTCCGATGAAAAATCCAGTTCCAAGAATCAGAGTTTCCAAAGGATGTGCATATTCAGCTTCCATTCCAAATGGAGCCTGAAACTCATGATGAACTTTACGAATATATTTATATATTCTTTTGTGATGCAAGAGCCTAAGCAGGAAATAGTGCCAGGTGTCCTCAGTCACCGCACAGCCAAAGCATCTTGCCAAAAGCATATACCATCTTGGCATTCTTTCCCAATCATGAGGTATATTAAAATACTCTGTAAAATAATAAGTTCCACAGATCAAAGGAAGCTGGATACAAAAGTGATTAAAGAGAAGTACTTTAAAACATTTCCATTGGTTTTCCCAGGTTTCTGGTTTATCCTGTTGAATTTTGTACTTTTTCATGAAAGGTATAAATTGAAACAAAAATCCAGGTAAACAGAATAAGAAATAAAGAACTTGGTGAACTATCAAGGATCCCCATGTTGCAATCTGGAACCTTGTATAATTATTCAACATATAGTTCCAAGCATTTTTAAATGGTTCCTGTAGAGGGTTCTCAGGTAAAAGTGAATCTACATACTCCACAGCCAAGGATGCTGAACTAAAGATGCTGATACTTTCATTTGTTGCCATTTTTCAAATCTCTGCAGAAAGCCTTAGAATTCTGGCCAAGCGGCGGGAACGCCGGCTTTAGGTCTTATGTTCGAGCCTGTAATACATTTTGAATTTATTTTTGTGTATAGCGTAAGATAAATGATCCAGTTTTCCCAGTATCATTTATTGAAGGGACTATCCTTCTTGCTTCCTTTGTATACTCTTGCCACTTTTGTCATAAATTAATTGACCTTACATGCATGGATTTATTCCCGGGCTCTGTTCCATCGAGCTATATGACAGTTTTTATGTCAATACTATCCTGTTTTGATTATGATAGTTTTGTTGTATAGTTTGAAATCAGGGAGTATAATGCCTCCAACTTCTTTTTAAGATTGCTTTGGCTAATTTTGGGGTCTTTTAAGGTTCCATACACATTTTAGGATTATTCTATTCCTGTGAAAAATGCCACTAGAATTTTGATAGGGAGTGCACTGGATCTGTAGGTTGCTTTAGGCAATATGGACATTCTAACAATATTAATTCTTCTAATCCACCGACATGGAATATCTTTCCATGATATTTCTTTGTGTCTTCAATTCTTTCATTAATGTCTTGTAGTTTTCAGTACATAAACCTTTTACCTCCTGCTTGGTTAAATATACTGTTTTTGTTTGTTTGTTGTTGTTTTTAAAATGCAAGATCCTGATTTCTTTTCAGCCCTTCTCAGCCTCATTTCCTGGTTCCTCTTTCTGTGTTCAGTCTTTACTAACATGTCCCAGATTTCTAGTCTCAGCTTTCTTCATTTCCAACCCTAAACATTCTCCCTTAGGCACCTCACTTACGCTTGACACTCTGCTGTTCACAGGAATCTAGTCCTCAGATCCTTAAATCTTTGTGAGTTGGTCATATATGTGTATGTGCCTCTCATTTTTTAAAAAACTGAATCTCCCCTTCTCTCCTAAATTTGGTTTTCCTTCTCAGTCTCACTCTAAGTAAATTGTACCCCTGCTTTCCCTTTATCATGAACCCCAAACTTGGGAGTTGTACTTGACTCCTCCCCTTGCCTCACCTGCCAGCAGTAATGGTCCTGTTTTGTGCTCCCTTTGACTGCTATCTCGTTGAACAAGATAGCTTTACTCCATTAGTTAGATTATTTCTTTCACCTCTACATGACCTTTCTGCAAATACCCATGGCTTCCGACCCCAGCCACACAGAATCACTTGGAGAACTTTTAACAATCCTTATGCCCAAGTCACACCCCAAACCCATTACATTCGAATTTTCAGAGGCGAGGCCCAGATTATTCCAATGTATAGCCAAGGTTAAGGCCTTGGCTTTTGTCTCTTCTCCCTCAAATCCATCCTCCACACTGACATTGAGGTGTTTTTCTTAAAACTCAAATTGGGTTTTGTTCAGTTCCCTGTTCAAAAAATCCTTCAATGACTTTGTTGCCTTTGGAAAAATTATTTAGTGTGTTATACAAGTCTTTTTTGGCTTGTTATATGAGACCTTTCATGATCAGCCCTACTTCGTGTGGGTCTATCAAAGGCACCTTACCCTGGCCATTGTGATCCACCCCCACAGGCTTTCTCAAAGCTCTGTGCATGGGCACAGACTCAGTCCTCTGTCTGGAATGCCTGGCCAACTCTCTCTGTGCTTCAATATCCTGTTTAGGTGTTGTCACTTACAAAAAGCCTCTGAGACGCCCCTAGATTAGTTTGAATGTTTCTTCTCTGGGTTTTCTAGCAGCTAGGCTTCTGCTGCAGATCCTTTTCTCTTTCCCTGCCATTAGCACAGCCACTTGATGGTAGGGACTATCTCCTGTTTACACAGTAAGCACTCAGTATGCGTACAGTGAATTTATCCATCCATCTCTTCCCACATCTCTAATAATAAGCTCATGTAGCAAGAGAAAAACAGAGTTGAAAGCTCAATGAGTTGTTATAGCAATGACTTAAATCCAAAGCATAGGCTGTTAGGACATTTCTCCTTCTTCTTCTTCTTCTTCTTTTTTTTTAAGGTTTTGTTTATTTATTCATGAGAGACACAGAGAGAAAGGCAGAGACTTAGGCAGAGGGAGAAGCAGGCTCCCCATGGGGAGCCTAATGTGGGACTTGATCCCGGGACCCCCGGGATCACAACCTGAGCCAAAGGCAGACGCTCGACCACTGAGCCCAGGTGTTCCCTATTAGGATATTTCTCATCCTTATACAAGTGTGAACCTAACACAGGAGAAAACAGTTCCCCTTAAAGCAGCAGCGTTATCCACAGAGGCCTAGCAGAGCTGTTTCCTGGCACAGAAAAGGTGGTCCTGTCCTCTGACAGCACTGTTATCAAATAGGTCCCATTACATCAAGAGTAAGTTTGCTCTGATTTCAGCGGTGAGGTTAAGAGCTCATTTTATATAGGAATGCAAACACCGATGCAACAAAATTTCACTAGTTCAGGCACAGTTTGAAAACAGACCAACTGTGTGTGTGGGGTGATGATATTTACAAATGGATTCTTAATTGTACTGAAGATCTATCAGCCCGGGTACCCTTTCAAACTGATGCTTCTCTTGAGCGTTTGAAATTAGCATCCGGCTTACAGAAGTGTGGGGCATGTGAAATTGCTCAGGTTCACATGCTTCACAAAAGAGATCCTGCTGGACAGTGCCTCCTCCACTTTGTGAAAATGGGTATGAGAATCACCTGGAGAGCTAATAAACTGGGCAGGGGCCCGGGCTTACCAAGAATGGACAGGGTCTGGACCTTCTTCCCAAGTTCCCTGGCAAATTCTGATCCTTGCCAAGGTTTTGGTGAGGGTGACCACCATTTGGCTATGGTCAGCTGCCACCCTCCAGCCCAGTGCTTTTTAACACAGGTTGCATATTAATATCCTACCTGGGGGACTTTCAAAAAAATCCCAATATGCAGGTCTTACCCCAGGCCAATTAGACAAAAATTTCTGAGAGTGGGACATTGATAGTTTTAAAAGCTCCCGGAGGATCCTAATGGGTCACCTGGAGGTTTGAGGATCATACCTCTAGCTTACTGGTCCTCAGACTTGGCTGAGCATTAGAATCACCTCAGGGGTTTCAACAGATATGTCAATACCTGGGTAGGCAGGGTATACAATAGTATCAAGAGATACTATTGTAATTGCTGTGGGATGCAACCACCCACATCAGGATTTGTAAAAGTTCTCTGGCAATTCTAATGTACAACAAAGTGTCAGAATTATGACTACAGCTCATCCTCCCACAGTTCCTAGCAGAGCCCATTTACCTTGATAAAAAGAATCCATTGTCATGAGAAGATGAGAAACCCAACCTGTTGGGAACATATTTATCCTCCTGGCTTACCTAAAGTGACTGAGGGGGGAGTTCCCTCCAGAAAAATAGTTATGGAAAGGGAGCAGAGTAAGTTTATAGATTAAATTCATTAATACAAGGAGCCCAGCTGCCTGTACCACCAACTGAGCACCCCTGAGTTCCCCAGCTGCCTGAGTGACCTCAGTTGCCTTGGCAGGTAACCATGCCTTCCTGAAAACATGCAGAGTGGCTTTCCAAATAATAAACGGATACTAATGGACTCAATTATTGTACATTTCTGAATTTACAATAATAATTTACAATGCATTCTAAATGCATTGCTAATGGCATTTTCCTCCCTTCTTTCATCATGTGTTTAAGACACTTCTCCTTATACTTCCCTATTAACAGATGTCAGACTTGAGTTAGTGCCCTGTCTTGGGTAGGTAGGTAGCTGTCTCCACCACCTTGAAAAAAGGCATCATGTGTCACCCAGAAAGGGTCTAAGTGGTGCTACTCTCCATCTTATCTTAGAAACTTAACACTACAGGGATATATTCACCTAACAATTACAGTGAGTCACTGGTGAGGATTCTCATATAAAACTTTTTTGGGGGACATCTGGGTGGCTCAGCAGTTGAGCCTCTGCCTTCTGCTCAGGGCATGATCCCAGACTCCTGGGATCGAGTCCCATGTCAGGCTCCCTGCATGGAACCTGCTTCTCCCTCTGCCCATGTCTCTGCCTCTCTCTCTCTCTTTCTCTCTCTCTCTGGTTGTCATGAATGAATAAATAAAATCTTTTAAAAAAACCTCTTTTTTAAAAAAAAATTAAGGTACTCATTGGTTTACTTGGATGTTGAATATATAGGATAGTGGTTTTCAACTTTGGCTACACCCTGGAATTATCTGGGGAGCTTTAAAAACTATTGATCCTTATGACTGCCCCTTACAGATTCCAACTGAATGAGGTGGTGATGGGCTAGGGCAATGGGAATTTTTTTAAGGCTTCCAAGGTGATTCCAGTGTTTAGCAAAGGGTGATTACACTGATATTTATCAGTAAGAGACTGAGAAAAGAGAGGCAGAAAGACCCATAGAGCATCTCTCCTGAGGACTCTCTGAATCAACAGAGGCATTTGTCCTATTTAGAATCTTTATGAGCACAGGTGGTTGGGTGAGTTTTCTAGGAGACTGGAAGCAAGATTAGGCCACAGAAAATAATCTCAACCTGGAGTCTTTCTTTTCAATGGCCTTTCATTCTTCTGGGAGTGTTCACCTAGGGCTGCTGTCCCATGGCTCCTGCTGGCTCCCCCCTTCCCCATGGCCCATCAACCTTTGTGCAGTGTTACCTGAGAGCCACGGATGCAGGAGAAAAATTTGGTATCCTACTGAGGATAAGCCAGGGAAGAGGGAAGTGTGAAGTGTGAGATCCTAAAGTAGCTCAGGATAAATGCTGGGGCCCCACACCTGGTGTTGCCCTCCCAGGTAGACACTCCCTGGTCATAGTTATGATTTTTCCTTCCATCAGCTTTTCCTCCAATCCCTTTTCCTTTCCATGAATGCTTTCCTGTCCTGTATACAATATCTTCTGAGTCCCAATGATGGAACTGGCTGTGATGGCCATTGTTGATGACCTACCCAGCTCCCATATCCATCCACCTCTTTCTTGCCCACAGAATCCATAATTGTCTCTAGCCTCTGGGCCAGCAGCAGGTGGTGAAACTTGCTATTAGTTCAAACAGGAGTTTCCTATATTGGTTGCATATTAAGAACACCTGAGGAGTTCTTGAAGCGATGCTGATACTTGGGCCCCACTCCCAGAAACTCTGATTTAATTGGTTGCTGGTAGATATTCAAAGCTCTCAGGTGGTTAAAATAGGCAGCCAGGAGTGGTCTGGGATAGTCATGGCACTTCAATTCCCCATACTAATGGTTGTTTCAGGATTGGGCAATGATGCCATTTTGACCAAAGGAACACGAGAACATAGAGGCAGGGTTGGGAAGATTTCGAAAAAGATTTTGTCGGCATTAAGAAAGGATAGTCCTTCTTCCTCCTGCATGGTTTTAGGAATTGTTGGGGAGAAGGAGATGCTTGGAGCCACTGCTGCTGTCCTCTGACTGTGAGTATCCCTGCCAGACGGCATAGACTTTCAATATGAGTGTTGTAGAGTAGAGTGTTAGGAAGAACCGAGGAAACTGTGAAGGCCCTGTCTTCCAGGCTTCTTGCTTGGCAGGGCTGGGTGTCTTCCAAGCCTGGGTCAGAAGCGGGTCGTGATCCCAGGTTCAGAATTTCCAGAGAGGCATTTGTGAGCATGCCCTGTTAGACATGCACAGCACCCCTGCTGAATGTAAAGCTCCTCCAACTCTGATGAAGCTGCCCACCCACCGCAAAGGGGCCTCCAGGAACAATGGTTTTGCTGGGCAGACTTTCTGGGGAAGGGAATTCTGCTGCCGAGAGCTTTGTGCCATGATTGAAGGCAGTTGGAAGTCTTGATAGAGTCTGGCTGATTTGGGCTTGAATCCTGGTTACTGATTGTGTGAATTGAGTCAGTGAAACTCTGTGTCTTGGTTTTACCATCTGTACGAGGGGTTAACCTCTATTCCCAAGGGTTGTTGCTGTAGTTCCTTTAATAGATTGAACACAGTGTCTGGAATTCTCTAAGTCTTTACTGTTGGTGGCAGTGTTGGCTAGTTTTGACCTATTGACTCTGTACTGCAATGAGCAAGAGGTAAAATCATTGAAAAGAAAGAACAGAACTGGTTATCATTCCTAGACCTGACTACTGCTTTAACAGTTTGGAAAGACTGAACAAG
Organism: Nyctereutes procyonoides; assembly: GCF_905146905.1. Taxonomy (NCBI): domain Eukaryota; kingdom Metazoa; phylum Chordata; class Mammalia; order Carnivora; family Canidae; genus Nyctereutes; species Nyctereutes procyonoides. The sequence goes on along the minus strand of NW_026575030.1, from coordinate 3,321,587 downwards.
TTTTTCCTGTAGTCCTCTCTGCCTGAAATCTGTCAACATAATTTGAGCATGATTTGCCAAGTCAACACAGATGCCGGGTCAGGTGTAAGTGAGCTCTGTTTCCAACTCAACTGCTGATGGGCTTGACTGACACACGGAGCCCATGACCGCCTGCTGCTGGTTAGGCAAAGACAGCGGCTGAGCTTGGGGTCACGCTTTTCCTGAGGCTGCACCCCACTGGGAACAGGAGCTGTGATGGAGAGAGAAGGCTGGGGAGCCTGTCAGGGTTGGGTCCTCCAGGTTTGGAAGTGGAGCCCTAGAATTGGGTGTCTCCCAGTTTCAGAGTGGAGGCCACACTGGGGCAACCACTTTCTCTCAGGGTTGACTCTCAACCCCCACCCCTCACCCCTCTCGAAGCAGGGCTGTGGTGTGGGTATCAGATCATTGTCTCCAGCTGGTTCTAAGGGCTTCACTGAGATTTCCCAGAAGCCTCACTGTCCTTGCCCCCTCCCCACCCAGACTTTTCCTTCTTTCTCCATGTCTCTGGTCCATGTCTGTGTTTTCCCTTCCCTGAGTTTCTCCCCAGTTCAGCTTGACTCTGGGATATCCTCTTTTCCATCTTTCTGTAGGCTCGGACCATCTTACTCCATGTCCCTTCTATCATTTTTGCCCCTCTTAGCTTTCTGTCTTTTCCAGGAAGCTTATTTCTGGTACTTTCATGAGCATCTTCTTGGGAATCTAAAATGTCCTTTACTCCCTGCCAGCCCCCCCCCCCACACCCTTTATCTTCTCTATTTGGGCTTCATTTCCCTGATCTCAGCTCCTGTGTGGTTTCTCCCTAGTTACATCTTCCCCTCCTCCATCACTATCTTGTTTGTTTGTTTTCATCATTGTTGTTTTATTTTTAAATTCCAGTGTCTCTGACTTTGGTCTACATTTAGTTCCAGTATTTTCCCCTTCCATCTTTCTGGGAATCTTACTGTATCACTTTATCAACCATCCTTTTTTCTCTAAAACTTTCCATTTCTTTCTCATGCTTTTTCATCCATTTTTAAATATGTTCAGGTTTCTCCTATCTTAAAAAAAAAAACATGCACCCCACACTTGTGTTCCCATACCCACTGGAGCTGGGTGTCCCCTTTCCTCATGGCATTCATCCAGACTCCTTATATCCCCTTCCACTTCTCTCCACACACAGGAGTGTGGCATCTCCTCTCACTACTTCTGATATTGCCTCTGCAAGGACACAGGGATTGCCTTGGGTTTAAATCCAGAATTTTCCAGAGGCAGTGCAGCCTAGGGGAATAGGTATGACTCTGGACCACCAGCCAATTTAGAATCCTGGGCCACCACTTAATCCAGGTTTGACCTCTGCTAAATTCCTTAATTCTTTCAGTGGGTTTGAACCTTCTTGAAGGGCTGGAATATTGTCTTCCCAGAGTCTAATAGTAATCATGGTGAATATCTATTCCAGGCCCCCTGACAGGTCTTTGACTCTGTGGATACTGTGTGCTTTGTCAGTGGAAGCTTAAACATTTTTGCTGAATGAATGAATTTTGCCCAAATAGTCTTAATTGGATACTTCATATTCCTACTTCCACGTTCACCCCTTCCCTTCACCAGGTCCCTGGCATATTTTCTGATCAAGATATTATTAAACAGAGACTGTCTTCCTCATGGCCAAGTTTGAGCTGTCTTCTGACCCACCATCTTGTGTGGATAATTTGAATCTATGCTATGAAGGGAGCAGAGAGGTGCCTTTGGAGTGTCAGCTCATAGGATAGGCCACATCTTGATTTGGTATTTAATTTCAGGATAGCTAAAATCACTCAACACTGAAAATTTGATAATTCTGGTGTGATCAGTTAAAAAGTGTTCTAAATTCTAGAACCCAAGCCCTCTCTGTAACTTGTGAACATAGAAAACTAGGTTGAAAAAATCTATCTCAGGGTCCTCGAATGAAGATCTTTGTGTGAGAAGGAAAACTACTCTGTAAAGATAAGCATGTAGATAGAATGGGCAATTAAAATCAAACAGTTGGGCGTTTTAATGGAAATTTCATTATCTTTGTCCTTGGGAGTGATTATAAACCCTGGCTGAGAAATTGGGAGTGGGGTCTTAATCAGTGGGTGGGAGGGATTGCTGAGGCCCACTTAATGTAGCACCCTGCGGGGCTGGTTTTGGGTAGCACCTAAGCAGTGGGAGCAGAAGCCAGATCTTCCCACAACTTTCAGCCTTTTTTTGAGAGGATTAAACTAACTCCATAAAAAGCAGAGCATTTGATGTGAGACAGTGTAACTAAGAGCTAAATCATGGCAAAGGTGCTAAATGCTAGCAGAAACTGGATAAGAAGATCCATTAGTCCTGGAATAGCCTACAAATTCCTAGTGGGGATGAAGGATTCGAGCTGAGTCTTGAGGAATGGGTTAGGCTTCTATGACTCAGGACTAGACAAGCCAAAAATACAGGTTGAGGGGTGGTGGGCAGGTATCTTAGAGTCATAAACAATGAATGTATGGTGGGGCTCTCCCTGTGAAGTGATGGGATGGGCTGTACATCCTTGGCCAGAACTCTGTCCACAAATCCCTGTGGGGTGCTGATGTGGGCTTCTTCAGCCTGTCCAGCTGCCCTGGGTTATCTTCCTCTCCTGACCTGCCTTCCATGGTGGCAGCTATGGGCTACTTTGGTGACCTCAGGTTTTCCAAGCCAACCAAGCTCATTCTGATCCTTTTGCCCCTCTTCAAGCTTCCCCAACTTATGCTGGCCACCCATTTCAGTATCTCTCTTTTAACCTCCTGGTGATAATAAATCCCTTCTCCATAGGACTCTAGGACAGGCCTCTGAGGGGCTGGAAGTGCCATGGAGGGTCTTCACTAGCTGCTTGATGTGCTCTTCCTTTTCTTCTTACCCCTAGCTTTATGATCCAGATCCACCATTATGTATGGTATTTGTAGGTTACTTGTTTTCCCTGAGAGGTTTTATTAGTCAGAACTTTTGGGGTTAAAAGATGAAAAACTCATTATAAGCCAGATTTTGAAAAGGAGTGGATTTGCTGAATCTTGAAGCCAAAAATTATAGGCATTTATGTATGGCTGAATGCGGCAATTCCGGATAGACATCCTGTCCTAAACCGTTGTCTTCCCCAGAGTCCTAGGGAAGAAATCATTGAATTGATTGTGATTTGTCTGCCTTGGATCATCAATCCAACCCTAAATCTTTTTGGTCAAGGAAATGAGATCCCACCATTCACCAGGACTGGGTCACAGGCCCAGTGGAGGTAGACTCAGTATGAGGTATTTCCCTAAATGGAAGATGTGGGTTGTTACCAGAAGAAAGAATAGTTGTTAGGCCCAAAGTGGTGTCCAGTAGAGAAGTAAAGCGGTGGCCCTCTCTCCTGATGGCCAGCAGCTGTTATGTCTAGTTATGGCTCCTCTATTGCCCATATGTAGGGCTATTGCATCAACTCTTACCCTCCAGAAATGTTCAGAGGCAGACCTGAGGTTTCTAGATTGGAAGTCCAATCTGGATAAAGCACACAGATAGATGATGTTAGAAAATGTGAAAAAGATTATTTTCAAAGATTTTGGAAGATCCTTAAAAGCTTTCATTTCCTCCTCTTTCCTTCCTTCCTTTTTTTCCCCTCCTTTGTGGCAGTAGTTGACCAGGGAAGCTGTCATGATCACCCAGTTCACTGGTTGTTTCTCATTTTGTTGAGCGACATCTTGAATTCCCAAATAAGAAATGCAATCAGGAAGGTTTCAGAGTGATGTGGAGAGAGCAGAAAGGGGAGCGGGTCAGGCATTTTTCAAGCAGAACATTTGTTCAAGGACAGAGTGCCAACCTTCCAGCAAGGCTGGCAGATGGGGACCCCAGCAGGCAGAGTGACAGAAAGGTAATCAGAACCACTTGCCACTTTCCATTGAGGCAGACATGGGAACCAAGGTGGGAGCAATGTGTGAATGATAGATTGGTTTTTGCTCTTCCTTTGAACTTCAAGATCCATCCCCCTCGGTCCCTCCCACCTTATGGATTGATTGACAAGCTCAATGGGCTCAGAGAGGATTCCATATCCAAGAATCTGAGCTGTGTTAAGAAGATTCTCTGAAACTAATTGAATGTGAATGTCAGCTACCACTGATACAGGGAAGAGGGGAAGAAAAGAAATACCTTTAGCAAGGGAGCTTTCAGGGGCTGAGAGAAAAAACAAATGGTAAGAGAAGCCTCTTGTACCTCAATGCCACATCTTTGGAGCCCCAGCAAAAGTCAATTAAATACTGGGTTTTAATCATTTTAAGTATATATTGCTTTTCTGCAATCAAGAAATTGAACGCTAGAGAGCCATAAAATTTTAATTGGCATAATTTTATATGTTCGGTTTTACATGCTGATGTTTTTATTCTATCATGAACATTGTAAAACAATGCCATTTTTCAAAGTCATCACAAATGGCTCTGTAGTAACCTAGAATAAGATGTGCTATACTGCATGTAAACATTTCTCTCTCTTTGGTCATTTTGAGTATTTCCCATGTCTGATGACAAGTTGTCCCAGTTTATGTTCTTACAGCAGTGTAGAGCTGTGTTGATTTTTTTTTGTGCCAGCATTATTATTTTAAAAATCTCTTAATCTGTTGCCAATTTGATAGACAAAATGACTTCTTTTTCGACAGGTATCTTTGATTAAATCAGGATATTATTTTGCAAGTTTATTAATCATTTGTATTCTGACATCTGAAAGTCCTCTTTATGCCTTGGCACATTTTTCATGATGTTAACAAGATAGTTATATTAATATCTATTGAACATATTTATATATGAAGGATCTTACACTCTTATAAAATTTATTACTAACATTTTGTTCTTTATATATATATTTTAAAGATTTTACTTATTTATTCATGAGACAGAGAGACCGAGACAGAGAGACAGAGACAGAGACACAGGCAGAGGGAGAAGCAGGCTCCATGCAGGGAGCCTGATGTGGGACTCGATGCCAGGATTTCAGGATCATGCCCTGAGCTAAAGGCAGATGCTCAACCACTGAGCCACCCAGGTGTCCCTTGTTCTTTATATTTAAAACTTGTGTAAATGATATAACTTGTATTTTTCTGATGCTTAGTAATTATTTTTTGAAGACTAGTATATTGACATGGTGCTAATACTGATCAGGTATTCAGTGAAGTGTCTCCTCTCTAGTCTTGTCTTCTTATCACTTAGCTCCCACCCACATGTAGGGCTATTGCACCAACTCTTACCCTCCTTCAGAAATGCTCAGAGGCAGGCCTGAGGTTTCTAGATTGGAAGTCCAATCTGGATAAAGCACACAGATAGATGATGTTGGAAAATGTGAAAAAGATTATTTTCAAAGATTTTGGAAGATCCTTAAAAGCTTTCATTTCTTCCTTTTTTTTTTCCTCCTTTGTGGCAGTAGTTGACCTCAGCAGGGCAACTGAAATCACTTGTTACCAATCTCATGTGTATGTAGACTTCTGCATGTTACACACAAATCTCTATATTCCTTTTTGCTTTTATACAAATGATAATGTAGTATTTGTACTGTGCTACTGTTTTATTTCCCTTAGTTTTGGAGTTCATTTTTTGTCATTACATGAAGCGTTTCCTTGTTCCTTGTATGGCAACCTTGTATTCCATTGAGTGACTTAGGGTAGTTTTTTGACTTATAAAAAATTTTAAGGATTTTATGGCCCTATCTAAATCTTTTTATTTATAAATGTATCTGTTAATTTTATGCTTAAAATTTCTGTTCCAGTATGCAATCCTTTAAACACTTGCCTGTGTTTTCTTCCTGTGTGGTTTTAGATTACATTGTTAAAGTTAAATACAGAGATGTACATGCAGTTGTAAAAGATAATACAGAGAGATTCTTTGTACCCTTTACCTAATTTCATTGGTAACATCTTGTAAAACTATAATAAAATACCACAACTAGGATATTGATATAGCTAAGGCAAAGCCTTTCTGTCATCTTAAGAATTCCCCATGCTGCTGTTGTATAGCCATGCCCACTTCCACCCCACTCTTGTCCTTAATGTCTGGCAACCATAATATTTACCTTATGGAGTTGGCTTTTTCATTCAACATAATTCTCTGGGGATTCATCCAGGTTGTTGTGCACATCAGTAGCAAGTTCCTTTTTATTCCTGAACAGTATTTCATGGTATGGATATACCATGTTTGGTTAACTATTTATTCATTGAAAGACATCAGAGCTGTTGACAATTTTTGGTTGTCTGAATAAAGCTGCTATAAACCTTTACATATAGGTTTCTGTGTGGACATAGGTTTTTATTTCTCTGAGGTAAAAACCCAAGAGTACAATGAAAATGTTGTATGGGGGATCCCTGGGTGGCGCAGTGGTTTGGCGCCTGCCTTTGGCCCAGGGCGCGATCCTGGAGACCCGGGATCGAATCCCACATCGGGCTCCCGGTGCATGGAGCCTGCTTCTCCCTCTGCCTGTGTCTCTGCCTCCCTCTCTCTCTCTCTCTCTCTCTCTCTCTCTGTGACTATCATAAATAAATAAAAAAAATTTTTAAAAATTAAAAAAAAAAAGAAAATGTTGTATTGTAGTTGCAGATCTACCTTTTGAAAACCGTCAAATTGTTTTCCAGAGTGGTTCTACTCTTTTACATTCTAACCAGCAATGCATGACGATTGTTTCCCTTATCCTCTTTGGCATCTGGTATTGTCCCTGTATTTTATTTTAGATGTACTGATAGTTATGCATTGATATCTCAATATGACTTTAATTTGCATTTCTCCACTGGCCGATGAGATTGGACCTATTTTCATGTGCTGATTTGCCATCTATATCTCCTCTTCATTTATTTCAGACATTTTTTTCTAATTGGATTGTTCTTTTATTGCTGAGTTTTAGGACCTCTTTATATATCTACATACTAGTCCTTTGGATATGTGGTTTGAAAATAATTTCAGTCTGTTGCTTGCTAAATCTTAATTTTTTTCCTAAAAACTACATAGTTTTACATTTAAGTCTATGATCCAATTTTATTTTTTTTAAAGTAGGCTCCATACCCAATATGAGGTTTGAATACTGAACCCTGAAATTAAGAGTGTCATGCTCCACTGACTAAGCCAGCCAGGTGCCTCCTATGATCCAATTTCATATAAAGCGTAAGGTTTAGGGCAGTATTTTTGTTTTTCTTTTGGCCTATTATGCCCAACTACTCCAGCAATATTTGTTGAAAAGGCTGTCTTCTCCATTTAATTGTTTTCGTATCTTTGCAAAAATCAGTCAGGTATATTTGAATGGGTCTATTTTTTCCCCTCAGTTTTGTTCCATTGATCTATGTGACTAATATCTCTTCCAGTACTACACAGTATTGATTATTATAGCTCTCTAAGTTTTAAAATCGGTAGATGTATTCTAGTTCCTTTGCCTCTCCATATAAATGTTAGAATAATCCTGTCCGTATCAACAAACACATTTGTGGAGATTCTGGAAAGAATTGCATTAAATCTGTCATTTGAAAAAAATCTGTCAGTTGGAGGAGAATTGACATCTGTACTATGTTGAGTCTTCCAATCCACGAACACAGTATGTCTCTTAAATCTTTGATTTCTTTCATCTGCACATTATGTAATTTGCGGCATACAAGTCTTACACATGGTTTGTACATTTATAGCTAAGCAGTTTCTTCCAGTGATTTTTTTTTAAGTGGCATTGTCTTAAATTTTGGGCTTTGTTATTAGTGTGTAGAAGTGTAATTGATGGTCATGTGTTACTCTTGTATCCTGTGAACTTGCTGAATTCACTTGTTAGCTGTAGATATTTTTTTTGTGGGGGGGGGGAGGTTAGATACCTTAAGAGTCTCTGTATAAGCAATCTTGTCATCCTCAGATTGGGACATTTTTTTCTTTTTAAAAATTTTTTCAGGTTTTATTTTAATCTGTATGATTCTGATCTCTTAGACTTGCATTATTGCCCTAGCTAGAACTTCCAGCACTATGTTGAGTAATAGTGGTGAGAGCAGACATCCTTGCCTTTTTTCCCTTTTCTTTTCACTGTAATGTTAGCTGTAAGTTTTTTGTAGATTGTGTTTATCAAGTTAAGAAAAATCCCCTTTTCTATTTTTCTAAGAGTTTTTTAAAATCATGAATGGATATTGGATTTTATGAAATGCTTTATCTCCATCAAATGATATAATGTGCATTTTCTTTAGTCTGTTGATGTAGTGGATTACATTGACTTTTTTTTCTCTCTCAAATAATGAATAAGCCTTGCATCTCTGGAATAAATCTTATTGGTCATAGTGTATACCTTTACAAAATATATTCCTGAATTCTATTTGCTAATACTTTGTTAATGATCATTACACCTATATACGTAACTGATATTGGTCTTTAGTTTGTTGTTGTTCTTTGATTTTGGTTTCAGGATACTAGCCTGACAAAATGAACTAGGAAATGTTCCTTCCTCTTCTCTATGAAAGAGATTGTGTAGAATTGTTGTTAATTCTTTAAACATTTGGTAGAATTCTTCAATGAAACCATCTGCACTTGTAGATTTCTTTTGTGGTGGTTTTTTTTTAATAAAAAAATTAATTTCTTTAATAGTCCCAGGTTTATGCCAATAATCTTATTTTGTGTGAGTTGCGGTAAGGTTTTGTGAGGAATTGGTCTGTTTCATCTAAGTTGTTAAATGCATGTAAAAGTTGTTTATAGTATTCTCTTAATATTTCTTTATAGTAATATCTCCTGTTTCATTCCTTATGTTGGCAATTTGTATCTTTTTTTCCCCTTAACTCTTTGTAGAGGTTCTTAAATATTCTGATATTTTCAGAGAGCTAGCCCTTTATTTAATTTATTTTCTCTACTGCGTTTCTGTTTTCAGTTTCACCTATTTCTGTTTTTTATTTCCTTCCTGCTGCTTGCTTTGGGTTTATTTTGCTCTTTTTTTGGATCCTTGAGGTAGAAGCTTAGATGATTAATTTGAGGCTTTTCCTCTTATCTAACGTGTGTTGTTGGTGCTATAAAATCATCTCTCAGCACTATTTTAGCTGTGTCTCACAAATACAGATATGTGGCATTTTCATTCAGTTCAAATCAATGACTTTTTTTTTTTTAATTACTCCTGAGACTTCCTTTTGGTCCATGGATTTTTAGAAATATGTTGTTTAGTGCCCAAGTGTATAGAAATTTTTTTGTTACCTTTCTGTTACTGATTTCTAGTTTGATTTCATTATAGCCAAACAAACTCTGTAGAATTTCAGTTCTTTTAAATTTGCCAACATTTGGGTTTTTGTCTTTTTTTGGGGGGGGGAGGGGGCTGGAATATGGATTATTTTTAGTATAGATTTTGTAGGAACGTAAAAGAGGGGATTTTGCTGTAGTTGGGTAGAGTAATCTATAAATTTTGATGCAGTTTTGTTAATAGGGATGGTGGTGCTAAATTCTGTTTTCATGAAGATTTTCTCTTTAACTCTTTTGTTGAGGGAGGATTTAAGAATTTGTAGATTTCTCCTTCCAGTTCTATCCTTTGCTTCACATGTTTTGCTCTTAGCTCCTGTTCTGTTGGCAGACATTTTAATTAGGAGGTAGTCTAGTGGATTGAGTTGTCATTGTTGGATTTCTGAGCAAAGATTTTTTTTTTTTTTTTTAGAATCTGTTGAGAAAGTATGTAATTTGTCTTCTAAAATAATGTCTTCTCCAGCATGAAGTACATTGTATTTCTTAATTGTTCTTAAATGTTAACATTCAGCTTGAAGAGGGGAATGAAATGGCTGAGGTCTCTGTGACAAGACCGAAGGGTTATGTGATACTGGGATAATTGGTTGTAAAATACCTAAAGTTTCTGTCTGCTACTGAAATGTTTTCTTCATTCCTCTTAGGTTAACTTTTTTTCCTAAACTATCTATTGCTGTTCATTCAGAGCTTTGGGAAATTGTGTTACAAAAGGCTGTGTTAGCAAAATGATTAGAAATAGGGAGGCAAAGATTCTTGAGTCTTGGTTCCACAGGTAAAGTCTCTAATAGTTTCTTCCTTGGTGAAATGGGAATGGAAACCTTTCAGGATTGCTTTAAGAATCTAGTGAGGGGCACCTTGGTAGCTGAGTCAGTTAAGCATCTGCCTTTGGCTAAGGTCATGATCTTAGGGTCCTGGGATTGAGCCCCTTGAAAGATTCCCTACTCAGCAGGAAGGCTGCTTCTCCCTCTCCTTCTGCCCCTCCCCCTTGCTCACACTCACTCTCTTTAATAAATAAAATCTTTAAAAACAATCCAGTGAGTAACCTAGTGCCAGCATGTAATGTTTGTTTGTGTTGCCTCAGTTAGAAAAGAGGACTGCATTAATGAGTTTGCAATTGGCTTTACTTCCAGTCCTGAAAAATTTGCCTATGACAGGACCAGCTTCCTTTCACTTGACACAGAGGCCTTCTGCCTATCAGGGGGGATGCTTGAGCCAGAAGGTACAGATGGCTGGGAAGTAGTCTGTCCATTTCACCAATCCATGTTTCTCATCATGGGTCAAAACCAGCGTCTTTAGAAAGTAAAGGTATGTTCCCTTGTATGCTTGATCAATAATTGGCTATGATACAGAGAATCCATCTGCATGTATCACTAGCTGTATCCTTCATCCTAGAGAAGTTCAGCCATGTCCGAAGCCAGGTATTAGAACCAAATACAGTGTGGGCTATCCAAATCCTGCTCTGTAATTATTCCTTCTGATGAGACATTAACAACTGACTTAGTCCAAACTAACTGACTTAGTCCAAAGATGAAAAAAAAAATTCTGTGTTTGGCTTAGAGGAACAAAACGTGTGACAGTGGTCGGGAAAACCTTTGAGGCTGAGCAGGTTTTGTGAAGATGGAGTATCTTAGTTTTGCAGCAACTTTCTCTCTGTGGGTTTCATTTTGTTAAATCATTTTGATTTAACAGGAGACCAGAGCAAGAGCAGCCAGTTGGCAGGAAACCTTCAAATACTCCTTTAGGTATTTGTTTCTGTCTGACACAATACTCAGTTGGAGGTCTTCACAGGGTTATTGGAAAGTAGTGACTTTTTTTTCCCCATTTTTTTTTTTTTAAGGGGAAGAATGATCTTGGTTAAATCTAGAGGAACACCTTATAGGTCAAGGGGTTGCAGAAGCCATGTGATGGCTTTGGAAGGCCTTACAGATATTTTAAAATATTACCTGGGGACAAAACATGTCCTTTGGCTAGTGACCTCATTATCTTTTCTCCTGCTCCTTCCTCCGCATCTTTCTATTGCTCTCTATATCCAAGATCAAGAAACTAGAGTCAGATGTTTGGGGCAGACACTGACCCCACAACTCCCAGGACTTGACTCCAAATATTCATGGGAAAATGCAGCTTAGACCAGGAGGGAGCAAAGCCCTGAGGTATATGGGCAAAATAGATTGTCTCTAAAACTAATGGGAAGAAGTAAAAATATTTCAAGAAATCAAACTGGTTTTCAGTCACCCTCTTTAGGGAAGGAATTATCACCATTGAGAGGGTTTTATTAAGTGACTAATGAACTATGATGCTCCCAGGGCCCATTTTCCTGTAGGAGTGGTTCCCTTCTGCTGTCTCCTCCCCCCACCCCTCCTCCTTCCCCCTTTCAACTAGTTACCCAAATATGTGTGTGAACCCCAGTTTTACTGAGTTCTTAACTGACTGTGGTATTTACTGTCAGTGTTTCAAAAAACAGAAGGATTCAAACTACCTAGGGCAGAAGGCCCAGTGGCTAGGAGACAACTACTGATTGGCTTGGCCTTCTGCTGCTGGTGTCACCTGGCAGCCATCTGAGCAGATGATTAAGTGACAGGTGTGCAGGGGACAAGGGCCAGCCAGCTGTCCTCACGCCCTGTTGCACCCCATGGCAAGTGGCCATGACTGGGTGTGAGTCAGCGCTACAGGTTATGAGTGAACCTGCCTCCCTGCAGCTGCCTGGGAGGGCCATGTACTGCTTGGAGGAGGGGATGTGCAGGGAAGAGGCTGTGCTTTAGTTCCCGAATAAAACCAAATCCGCGACAGAGTGACAGAGACTTCATTTTTAAATATTCTAGTGAGCTCTGATATTTCAATTCATGATTCTGTGAGGAAGAAGTTGTACAATATAATTCTTAAGTGATTTACAACTTGCCTTTCAGGAAGGCTTTATTTCAATTCTGCACAAAGCCCAGTCTCAGAGCTGCTCTTGGGGGCTAGATGCATGTTTGCTGGCTCTGTTCTCCAGTTAGGGAAGAACTGCATAGACCATGGGGCTGGTCAAGTCCTGCCCTTAGATCCTCACAGAGCCAGGGGAGTTATCTGTGGTGGTAGTAAGGTCCAGTTGGCTGAGCATCTCTGAGGCCTGGGGTCCAGTTGGCAGGAGGGAGTGACAGGGCTGGCAGGCAGTGCCTCCAGGCCTCTACCTAGCTGTGCCAGCTTCTTCTACCTCTCTGGGACCTCACTACTCAAAGCAGTGCTTTCCCAGCTGGGGGTGGTCACCCCTTAGTGAGTTGGGAAACGGATTTAGTGGTTTACAACAAGCATTGGAAAAAGCTGAACAGAGGATCCGCATTATTCACAAGTAGCACTTAAGGTTTCCTGACTGTATTCCAGGCATGCCCTGTGTGTGTTTACTGGGTCACGATATAAAATGTATCTCTTACTTGGGTTAAAAAGTTCCAAAGCTCCAGGACTTCTTCCTAGCAATGACGTCTTTCTACCTGAGATTTCTCTCCCCTAGCATACACACATACCCCTTTTAATTAATTTGTTTATTCATGAGAGACACACAGAGAGAAGCAGAGACACAGCAGAGGGAGAAGCAGGCTCATGCAGGGAGCCTGATGTGGGACTCGATCCCAGGACTCCAGGATCACGCCTGAGTCAAAGGCAGATGCTCAACCATGGAGCCACCTAGGCATCCCTACACATACCCCTCTTAAAGAGGTATCGCCAGCCCCCCCCCCCCGAAGTCACCAGTCCCCCTTTCATCTGCCTTAAAAGGAAGACTATTCTAAGAACCTGTCAATGAAGGATAATGTCCTCCAGTGCCCTGTGAAGTCATACGAACTGAACTTCAAGGGAATGAAAGGTTCTACAAATCACCCCAAAACGTAGTGCCTAGGGGTGCCTGGGTGGCTCAGTCCATTAAGCCTCTGATTCTTGATTTCAGCTCAGGCCCTGATCTCAGTGTTGGGCTTTGTGCTCAGTGGAGAGTTGGCTTGGGATTCTCTCTATCCCTCTCCCCTTCCCCATTGCTCACGCTTGCTCCTGCGCAATCTCTCTCCTCTCTGTCTCCCACCAAGAACAGTACCATGGATGGGGGAAGGTTGGGTGTGGGATTCTTGGCTCCACTCTCAGGAAGCCAGGTCAGCTTTTTGGGGATGGGGAGGCCTGGCCCAGTGTCCAGCTCTTTCGGAAGGAAGATAGAGTTTCATTTCAAAAGCGAAGCTAAAAACAAACACATAAATCTTAAAAACAAACACAAAACGTATTGCCTAATTAGTATGGGCCCATTTTATTCTGATGAATTGCCATGTGTTGAGAATCAGGACCAGGCACAGCAGGGATGACTTTGCTCCTTTTTGTCACAGGCCTTAGGTAGGAAATCTTCCTGGCTGGAAGTGATCTGACCCCTGGGGCCTCCAATCACCTGGAGCTATCTTCACTCACACATGGAGCAGCTGTGCTCCTGGTCTGGGAAGCGTCAGCTGAGGCTGTTAGCCAGAGCCCTCCCCTGGGCTGTGTGTGTACTCCAGGCTTCCTGGGGCTCCTTACAGACCAGTCTGGGGGCTCTGGGCAGGTATTCCAGGAAAAGCAGGTGGAAATTCCATGGCTCATTTTGACCTAACCTCAGAAGTTCTGTTGGATTCAAATAGTTATGAGCAGGTCATGGCAGGAAGAGACCTACATCACACATTTTCAGGAAGGGAGTAACAAAGAATTCGTGAGAAGTTTTAAAATTGCCACAGGTAGATGAAGTTTTCTTTTGGGGAAGGGGAAAGATTTTTAGTGGCTTTTAAAAGAAAAGCTATACTTGAACATGGAGAGACCATGCCCATCAAGCCAAGGCCAGAGGGCACATGACCTCTGTGCAGAGGGAAAGGCTAATAACGGAGGCCTTGGAACCAGAGAGCTGCGATCAGACAATTTATTTTTTAAATGTTAGTTGGAAGGCATCCCCCAAAGGTCTGAGCATTACTCACTAAGGCAAACAGACTGTCAGAAAGCATTCAGCTAATTAATAGACAAACGAGTGAAGAACAACCACTGCTGCAGGCCACCCCACATTTGAGCAACTTAATATTCCGTAAGAGCAGGAAGATATGGAAGTGAGAGGCGGCGTAGATGCTACTTGGATGCTTAGGGTTTTACTTCATTGCCTGAAAAGCCAAGAGCGGTACCATGGATGGGGGAGGGTTGGGTCTGGGATTCTTGGCTCCACTCTCCGGAAGCCAGGTCAACTTTTTGGGGATGGGGAGGCCTGGCCCAGTGTCCAGCTCTTTCAGAAAGAAGATAGTTTTCATTTCAAAAGCGAAGCTAAAAGGATTGGAAGATCTACCCACTTGTATAGGCTTCTAAGAAAGAACACCCTGTTTTGAAAAGCAGATGAGCTCGATGCAAAGGAGGCTTTCAGAGGCAATTTGGTAGGAAATGGGCTACCTATTACAGGATTACCAAAAGGTGCTTGCTCTCCCAAACTTGAATAATCCTCTTAATCTACCGGCATTCATTTGGATAATCTGTGAAATCATGTTTAGGGACTTGGAACAACTGGAGAGAGAATTCCTGGGCAACTGCTTTCAACAGATCTCACAAGCCTCGGCAACAACCTGGATGGGAGGGGATGCTGGTGACCTGGCCAGGTTATTCTGTTCCTCCCATCATTCCATTCAGGGTGGGGTAGGGCCAGAAAGGCCATTCATAGACCACCTGAGCGGGGTCAACACAAAAGTACACCAATATTTTGGCACTGCTTTCATATCTCGGCACTCTCTAGTATACTAGGAAGGGCTATGTAAATGATAATAAACCTTCCACCCGTGAGAGATGTTGCACGGACTTGGGATAATGCTCCTCTCCATCACTTTCCCCAAGTACTTCTGTACTCTCTTGGGGCCCTCAGAAGTCACATTCCCAGGGCACCTGGGTGACTCGGTGGTTGAGCTCCTGCCTTTGGCTCAGGGGGTGATTCCGGGGACCTTGGATAGAGTCCTGCATCAGACTCTCTGAGGAGCCTGCTTCTCCCTTTGCCTAGGTTTTAAAAAAAATTAAAAATCACATTGACCCTGGGCTGGCCAGGTTTACCGGGATCCTGGTTTCCAAAGCCTTCCCCTCGGCCCTACTTCTCCTCCAGGAACAGCAGGGATTTCTTTCCCTCCAGGCTTCAGGGTGGTTGAGGGGAGTTGCCCTTGCACACATTTCCAAACTTGCCCCGAGGAGGCTGTCTCTGTGTGGGATCCACGGTGTGTGTCTTGAGGACCCAGCCATGGCAGCGTCATGCAGCCCCCCCACCCCTTGCTGCACTGCTGCTGCCCCGGACCCAGCGCAGGGTGGGTCTCCGGGCCCTGGGGGTGCTGGTGCTGTTCTTGGGGCTCCAGGAGGCCAGGCCAGCAGGAGGCTTTCCAATTAGCGACCTCCTGCCACTCCTGATGTGGAAGGCACTGTGGGCCCGGCTGCCACCGACGCCCCACGAGGGAGGCAGGGGCTCTGCGGGCCACGCTGGTTGCTTTGATGTCCAGGAGGGAGAAAGGGGGTGCAGGAGGGAGGAACCAAGCCCCAGCGCTAGGGCTCCCACGCAGGTTTTGGAGTGCCGGTCTCAGAGCTGCAAATTCCGGGGTGAAACTTCATTAACCTGTGGTTAGTGCGCTCGGATCCCCGACCGAGCCCGGCAGGAAGCTGGAGCTGCCGCTGCGGGGCCTGCCGCTGCGGGGCCAATGGCTTGGGCTCCAGCTAATGCAAGTGTTAATCACGCTGGTGTGCGGCATTCCATAGTCCTCAAAGAAAGACAGTGAAATATTTGTGCTGTCTTGGCCGATACTTAAAAAAAAAAAAAAGGGAAGCAACAACAGCAAAATAGAGCTGTCTACTTGCAACATTTATAGTCCATGTTGATGGAGGAGAGCAGCGGGTTGGACAAGAGCAGCATCCCAAGGGTACCAAGCCTACACACAGACCCGGCGCCCTGCATTATTCAGAGCCCCACTGCAGAACCTTCTAGTGTGGAGAAAGAGTCAGGCATCTGGGTTAGCAAGAGCATGCTGGCTTACAGAAAAGTTGCTTCTGTCCTGTGATCTCTTCCTTAGGAGGAGTGTGATGTACCATCTGTTGGTGGCACCCCTGAGGATTCACCCAGTTGAGGTGCCCTTCAGGGTTTCCCTGGAAATCCTATGTGGCATCAAACAATTAAGCAGCTTCGACTACTGCCTTTATTTTGGATAGAGATCAGTCAGGTTGTTTCCATAGCAAAGCTGCTGGAATTGGCCTCACAAGCAACACATTCCATATCTACACCACAGGATGATGGCCTTAGAAGCTTATAATTAGAAATATTCTAGGGGCATTACTGCATGGAGCACAGAATCCTGGGTCTTGGAATTAATACGGTACTGGCTGAAATTGTAGATCTGCGTTCACTGTGTGGGATTCTTGATTTGCTTCCTCGACCGGGCTTCAAGTGGCTTTCAAGCAAGATTTCTGGTTTCTTCAGGAAACAGGTTTAGTTTGGTTCTGTACTTTCAAGTTACTGCTACAAGGGGACAGGAAATCTCTCGGACATAATGAACTGGCTGCAGTGGAGAGTGGAATGTTAAAATTGGGGAATCTCTCCAATTGTGTTAAGAGCACGTTTGTACAGTGAACCCGGTTTTCATGTTGGCAGCATTAAGAGATGGAGATCTGTTCCCACGGTGAAAAAGATTTCTCAAGCCCTCCAGTGCAGACTACATTTAAAAGTTGTGGTTCAAGAGGGATGATGGTGATCTGCTAAAGTGATTCTAATCCGGGTTGGTCACTGTGGCATGTCATCAGAGCTCTTCCTGCTGAACGTGAAAGCTGTGAAGTGTTGCAATGAAGTTGTGCTGTTTTTTTTTTTTTTCCTCTTTTCTTTCTTATCTTTTTTACTTTTCTTTCTGTTTCCAAACAGACAAAAGCATGGATAGCAAGATCATATAGCACATGAAATCTGGGCTCTCTGGATGTTTCTTTAGTTACTTTTAGCTACCTCTCTGCATACTAAGCCAAGAACCAGGATACTATTATAATAAAGCTCCCATTGCTGGGGCCAGAGTTAGGGTAAGGTTCTTCATACGAGTATACATTTTTTGTGTGTCATTTGGCCTTGTGCCATGGTAAAGTACTTGAAAAAAAATTAGAACGTGTTTGCTTTCTGGTTTAGGTTGGTCTTGAACAAATGTTAAAATAAGTTAGCTTCTCCTGGCGGTATGCTTTCCTGTGACGGAAAATAGAGGGCAGTTGATGATGAACATAAAGAGCTGTGACAAAAGTAATGAAAAGCAGCTTTCTTAAGTCTCATGCATTTCATGCTAGTGGTGCCAAGGTCTCTTACCCAGGGCTTTAGCTGTGTGCAGCTCATGAAGCATGGGGTCTCTGCATCTGTGGGAAGGCTACAGAGTTAGCCTAGGTGAGTGGGTCTGGTGGCTGAGAAGACAGGAGGTAGGGGAGGAGAGGAGAGGCCGTGGTGACTTGAGGGGATAATGGTGGAGTTCATTAGGGCACAGGGTGGCTAGCAGTCTTAGGACCCAGGCCAGTTCCCGGAGGCCCGTGATGCTATCTGCATCCCTGTTATAAGAGAATCTCACCCAGGCCTTCTTCCCCAGAAAGCACTATAAACTCTGTGTCCTCAGGTGAGAGGGAAGGGTGGCTAACGGCAGACTTTCTCTATTCCTAAGATTTCTGATGCCAAACATGTGGGTTTTCCACACCAAGCAATTCTCCAATTCTCTACGGACATCAACTGGGTGACCTACAATTTAATTCAGTGCTGACACTAACCAGAGTTAGTACCAACCCCTCATGTTCAAGGGTCAGTTCCAAAAGACCAACTATAGATGCCAGATGGTCTTCCAAAAGACCATCCCATCTATAGATGCCAGGCACGAGTAATGAGTTTCTACATTACCCACACTTCTGACTCGGCTACAAATCGGGGGTTCCCATGACCCCCTCCTCAGGTTTGATAATTTGCTCTAACAGTTCACAGAACTCTGGGCAATGTTTGATTTGCATTTACCAGTTTATTATAAAGGATATTCTAAAAGATACAAATGGACATCTGGATGAAGTGGTCATAGGGCAACGTGTAGAAGAGTCCAGAGCAAATGAGCTTCTGTCCCTGTGGAGTGAGGGTATGTCATTCTCCTGGCAGGTAGATGTGTTTACCAACCCAGAAGCTGTCTGATCCTCATTGCTGAAGGTTTTTACGGAGGTTCTATTATATAGGCATTTTTGGTCAAATCCTTGGCCATTGATGATTAACTGAATTGCCTGAATTGCCTCCTAACCCTCCCAGATGTTGGAGGTGAGGAGGGGCCTGAAAGTTGCAACCCTCTGGTCACTTAGTTGGTAACTAGGCCCATCCTCCAAGAGCATAAACTCAGGTATGGCTGAAAGCTTATTGTGAAGAACAAAAACACTCCTCTCACCCTTGTCACTCAGAAAATTCTAAGGGTTTTAGAAGCTCTGTGCCAGGAATTATAGGACAAAAATCTGTATTTCTTATTATATCACATTATCTTAGTGGTTAAGGGTCTTATTTTGGTTATCATCGCCGTAAGACAAACTACCTCAAAATTTAGTGACTTAAACCAACAACCAGTTTATTGTGCTAATGGTTTCTGTGAGTGACGACAGGGCATAGGCAGAGTGTCTGGGAGCTCAGCTGGGAAAATGTAGAGGCTGGGGGCTAACTAGGTGGTTGGGGGCTGGAATTATCTGGAGGCTGCTACACTCCCTTGTGTGAGACCGGTTCACTGGAACCAGTGAGATGACTTGTTACTTGGCTTTGTCACAGCACTGTGGTCTCTAGGGACTCATACTAACTCCTCTTATATTGAGGTGCAGGGCTTCAAGCTCCAATGTGCCAGTGAACAAAGCAGAAACTCCATGTTTTGTGTGTGGCCCTGGAGGTCACACAGTGTCAGAACCACCATCTACCATGGGTAGAAGTAGTCCCAGTGTGCACCCCTGGAGAATAGGCTTGGATTTCACCTCTTGATGGGGACACCTTGCAGAAGAGCATTTGGGATGGGAGATACTGTTGCCGTGACCTTTGGAAAATACAGTCAGCCACAGGTAGGAAGGTGGAAGAACCAAGCAGGAGAGACCCAAGGGCAAATATGTTATGCTCTTTCTCCCACCACATCTTAGAATCCCTCTAACTTTAAGATCTTTTTGTTCAGTGCTGGAACAATTGATTGGTCACGTTGATCAATTTTTTAAAAAATTTATTAGACTGGTCATTATGGGTTGTGTAAGCCAAAGAAAAATGGACTGACAGAGAGCTTTTCCCCTTTTCAGCGACTCTGTTGTATTAGGTAGGCCCAAGTAGGGAATCGTGGGCCTGGCGTGCAACAAGAGCTGAGATGCCTTTCTGGCAAGTGTTCTCCCCCCCCCCCCTGCCCCCGGCCCCCCCCCCCCGCCCTCTGCCTCCTTGGTTACTAATGGGTTACCTGGCAACCAGGTTTCCACCACATCAGGTACAGAGCCAAGTGGCTCAGCCTTCCTCTTCCAGCTCTCAAATCTCCCATGGATCACTGGGGACAAGATACATAATAAGATTTTAATTGTCACATAGTGTCTGATCTTTTTTTTTTCCTGTGTGCATATCTTCTAGGCAGATATGTAATTTCAATTAATTCTGCTTATCTGATAAAATTTTCATATCCTTTAAGATAATTTTATTTGAACTAATAGGCACTATGCTCCCCTTTGAGTTCCAGCCTGGATGTCTTATCCAGGGCAGAGATCTCCTGTGTACTCTATCATATCCAAGAGCATTCGGACTGTGCATGCAGAAGTAGCCATGAGAAGTGGCCTCTGTTCCTGGACAGAGCTAGTTTGTGAGGCTGCTGCTGCTCCTCCCCTCTCCCCCTTCTCCCTTGAAGAGCATAACTAAAAACTGTATTGGCTTTACTGTTTTTCAAATAAAGACATCATTATTTCCCAAATAATAGGTACGCTGTTGCAGGAAGTGTCAGACTTAGAAGATTAAAATTACTTGAAGGAGTTCTTCCTTTCTTCTCTGCTTCTGTAAGAAAAGGGGCAGCTCTATCTCAGTGGTGGGTTTGGGCCTTTGTTTTATTAAGAAAAGAGAGAAGGTGGGGAAGCCTTGTAATTTAATATGTGGTGTAAAGGGCTGATGTCATTTTTCCATATTCCCTTTGTTTGTGACACTTTCTTGTGAAAATTCATGTGAAGCAGAAATATGCCTTTGTAAAAATCAAACTATTCTCATTTTTTTTTCATACGGTAGAGCTAACTTAGCTGTTCGCTTACGCCTTGATGTGGTACTGAGTTCAAGTGAAAATTTGAAGTTGTGAAGGAATAGAAGGTCAAATACAGAATGCAGAAAAGTAATGCTTTAAGAGAGCACACATGGACTGATTTTTGGTTTTCATTGCTGGTATTTCCTAGCTAGCAAGTTTACTGCTTATCAGATCAGAAAGAGAAATCTAAGGAACATGAATGAAAAGGAAAGGTTTAGAAAGAGGAGAAAACAGAATTAGTGAAGTTGAGGATACATCTACCTACGTAGACCCAGACTCACTCCCACACATGTAACAGGGATGATTGATGGTCAGGCCCTCAGAGGGCCAGCCCAGACCATCAAGTCCAGACTGTCACTGGTTAGTGGTGTGACCTTAGACAAGCACTGAGAACCTGTTCATACATGGGCAGAATGAGGAGTAGAGCAGGACCTGTGGGACATATGGCATATGATGTCTAGCAATCTTGGGTTCAAAACCTTGGCACTGGATGTTGCGTTAACACTGCAAGGGCAGGGACTGAGTTAGGAGCTCTCCAGAAGTCCAGAGATTGTTGCAAAGTGAAACCTGTTTCACAATATCACCCAAGACCATGCATTGTCACTCACCCTTACCATCAGTGGGGTGAGAGTGGTTTCACCTCGCAGGAATGGACTCCCACCAATCAGCTGGAGAGACTGGTGTAAAAAAACAAATAAACCCCCCCAAATGCCAGTTTGATCATTTATAATGAAAATGTAGAATAAAAAACACATCTATTTAGATGCCAATGTTTAAGTTTACAGATCGACACGCTCATGATGGATAAGCATGCTGCAGGGAAAGCTAAATTGTATTTGCCCATTCACCTGTTGAAGGACATGTTGGTTGTTTCTAGTTTGGGGCAATTATGAATAAGACTGCTATAAACATTCACATACAAGCTTTTGTGTGAATATAACTTTTTAGCTCATGGGTAAATAGGCATGGGGACTGCTGGGTGGTATGATAGGTATATGCCAATGTGTGATTGGTTTACAGCCAAGCTGTCACTCTTTCAAAGTGGCTGCATGGTTTTTGCCTTCTCACTCAACAGAGAGTGAGAACCTAAGTTCTAGTGATACAGCTACTTGCTGAACAGAGATTCATTGTGCAATACATATTTGTCAAAGTTTCACTAAATGCTAATTGGTATTCTAGAGTTGGAAAGTAAAATAGACAAATTCCTGTCATTATAGTATACAGTCTAATGAGGAGGTGATAAAATTCAAAAATACTACGGATATTAGGTAAATGGCCTGCCAAAAGGTGATTAGTACTAAAGAGAAAACCAAAACATGGCATTTGCTTTCAAATAGGGTGATCAGAAAGGGTCCATTGAGAAAGTGACATTTGAACAAAGAGTCAAAAGAGGTGAGAGGGTGAGCGAACCCTATGGGTATCTAGGGAAAGAGCATTCCAGGCAGAGAGCATGATGCTACAAAAGAATGAGAGCACACTTGGGATGTTCAGTGGCTAGTGTGGTTGAGCAGAGTCCGGGAAGAGGGGTTGTAGGAAATGAGGTAGAGAAAAGTAGTGGAGAGGGGACCAGATGCTGGAGAAACATGGTAGAGACTTGGTATTTTTCCTGGGGTTGGATGTTGAGCCATTCGAAGGTATGAGCTGAGGAGTGACCTGACCTCATTGAGGTTTTAACAGGCTCACTCTGGTTGCTGCGTTGAGAATAGCTAAGATGGATGGACAAGAGTAGAAGCAAGGAAGATGATTTGAAAAGCTAATATGGTAATCCAAGTGGGAGACATGTGGTTTAGGCCAGCATGGAACCCGTGGAGATGTGGCGAGTGATCAGATTCTGGAGATACTTTGAAATTGGAACTAATGGGATTTCTTGGCAGCTAGGATGGAGATGTAAGAGAAATAGAGGTATCAGAGTACCTGGAGTTGGGCCAAATTTCATAGATTCAGGGCACAGTCCTCCACACAACTGTTCTTGCTTCAGATACCAGATGAAAATTCAGGGGTTCCCAGGGATCGTCTTACTCTTATCCATCTGGCTGGAAATTTGTGGGTTCCCATGAGCACTCTTAGGCCTGATAATTCAGTGACAGGATTCCTAGAACCAACCGGAAGCTACATACTTAAGATTATAGTTTTATAATAGCAAAAGGATACAAATTAGAATTTAAAATAATTACATAGGGTGAAGAACGTGTGGGTTCTAAATGTAGAGCATTCACTGTAGGGATGCATTGCCCTCTGAACACTCCTATCCTATATGACATTACTTTGAGCACTGCTGGTCAGGGAAGTTTACCTGAGCTCAGTGTCCAGAGTGTTTATTGGGGTTTTATTACATGGGCTGGGTTGATAGAATCATTGCCCTTAGGCTCCACTCCTGGCTTCCCCTCCCTCCTCCTGGAGCTCAGGCTGATCTCACATGACCCGAAGTCCTAATGTTCTAATCACATACTTGGTCTTTCTGGTGTGACAAGCCCCATCCTGAGTTAATCACAAAGATACTCCTGTTGCTTCAGAAATTCAAAGGGTTAAGTCCCAGGAGTTGAGGATTTCTTATTACCCACAAGACAACTTCTAAGATTTTTAACCTGAAGGAGGAGGAGGATGGGATTGCCTTTAACTGAGGTGATTGGAGAATGAGAATCACAGGAAGCATATGGGATCTACAGGAGAGCCATTCTTGAGACTTTGAATCCTACAGTCCTGTGGCACTGGAGATGGACATTCTTTATCTGGCTCTCTGGGCAGTTCATTTCTGTTCTCCAACCATGACCCTTGGCATAGAAAGTCCTCCCTCCCATCTTGTGTCTCTGACATTTCATCCAGGTCACTTTGATTAGAGGTTGTCTGAGGGTTCCAAAACTGCCCAGCCAAATCTTTAGGGGTAATCTCTGGGTTTTCTGACAGGAAAGGCAGATTACAACCAGCATGGGAGACTCATGCTGGTTTAGGCATCAGGGAATGACGTGCTGCCGTTTACTGATATCACTGGCAAATACTTCATACTCCCCCTGTGCTGGGCAGTGAGGGGCAGTGGATCGGGTGACTTTGGCTTGTCACTTCAGTCCACTAGAGCTATTTGACAGGACTTGTAAAACAGAAACATTGAATTTGGTGAACTCCCAGGTCTCTTTTAGCTAAAATGATCTTTCATGTTGCTACTGATGGTATGTATAAGTGTGCCTGCACTTATGTGTCCTGCCTCCTAAAAAGATGGTCACATTTTTTTTTATATGGATGTTAAGAGTTTCTAGAGCAGAGCAGACCTGACTTTGCTTGGTCCCATCTAGCATTTCTCTCCTATATCTCCGGGCATAGAAATCAGCACACAGTAAATGCTCACTAAATATTTGGTGGTGGTGAATTGAAACTTAAATTTCACCCATGCCTCCCATCCAAGTCAGACCAAACACTTTGGGATCTGGATTCAAAATATTTTACACACACACACACATACACGTGCACATACAGACATGCACACATAGATGCATACACACACAAAGGGAGGGGAGTGGAAGGCAGAGAAGGAGGGAAACTTTTAAATGCAGGATAGAAAGGCAAGAGTCAGTGTCTGGCTGGGCTTTATCCCAAATTCACCCAGCTAGCTCTCTTAGGGAGTGAATGACTTTCACCACTCTGTGCTCTGATCTCCTCATCTGTGAAATGAATCTAATGACAGGACTTTCCTTATAGGTTTGATTTCAAGGATTCAACAAATTACCCTCTGTGAAGTACTCAGAATGCCGGGAATAGTGCATGGCCCACAGTGAAGGCAGTAGAAGTGGTGGTCCTAGTGGTGGCTCTGTGGTGAGCTTTCTTTTTGGTCCATTCAGGGTCAGGATTGGCCAGATGGGCAGGAACACCTGTAGCATAGAGCATATGTAGTTAGTGCCCTAAACTCAGGTTCCTAAGGGCCTAATTTTTTTTTTCCAAGGGAGAGAGGAGTTCCCTCTCTGTTTCTCCAGAGCTGCTGCCTGTAGGACCCCATCTGGGTTGCCAGGGGACTGTAGGTGAAGGTGTGTAGATGTGGACAAACAGCAATCCTGCCCATAACTGCTCAAAGAGCATCTCCTGCTAATTGTGGGTTCAAGTCATTGGACAAAAACAATGGTTCCTTTCATTTTTAGGAAATAATTCTTCATGTGTGAGGAGAGTGTACAACCAGGCTAGTATCAGAAGCATTTACCCCTCATTATGGCCCAGTTAGCACAATGTTCAATTTTTTTGTTGTGATCAAAGCAAATTTCTGCTCCTACTGAGACCCTGAGCCATAAGAAGCAGCACAGCAGCCTCGGTTTTACTGCTGAGGTATAAACCACTAAAACAGGTTTCTAATGAAAATGCTAAGGAAACTTTAATTATAACTGTGCTCTTGGGCTCCATTGGCAGCCTCTTCTTTTTGATTGTTTTCAGAAAAGGAAAAAAAATGGAGCTGCTGTTCAGAGTTCATTTTCAGGAGACTCGGTGAACTTGGGGCTTTGCAGAGCCGCTGAATGGCCCACCCCCCCCAAAGAAGCAATTCCTGCTGGGTCCTGGGAGCTCTGCTTCCCTCTCAGTGGGCTTGTTCCCAACACAGTGCAAGGAAGAACATCTATGGATGTTAGAAACTTAACTGCATGAGGGAAGGAAAAAGACTAGGTTGTGCTTAATGAAAACCCTGGGGTTGTGGCCCCTACTGAGATTTTATTCAAATGGGTCACAAAGTACTGTTGACCAGGCTTTGGGGGGACAGGCTATAGGTGTTGGCTCAACTTTCTTCATTCCTGCTATGAAAATTCACTTTCTTTCCCTCTTCCCTTTGTTGCCTTTGTCTCCTTACTCTTTATCTTTGCCCTCTACCTATCCCCGGCCCCCAGCCCCCCTTTCCTCTGGCAAGACCCCTGGCTCAGTGGGCCTGGCACACAGTAAGCTCTCAGGTACCGTACCTTAGTGTGCCTTCTGGATCTGTTCTTGGCCTATTTGTTTTCTCTTTCTCCCACCTTCCCCAACCATCTGCACCATTTATATTAGTCTGCCCCCCCTCTTGCCATGTCCTCTTCTTCTTCCTGTCCTGGGTATCTCTTCTTTCTCTTTTCCCCTTCCTTTCATTTAATTCCAGTCTGAATATCTTTTCCCCTCCCTCCCTACATCTCTACTTTTCTCTTTTGGCCTCTCTTGTGGTCTTGACCTCTGTGTTTTCAGTGTCCCTTTTGCCTTACTGGTTCTTAATCTTGGCTTGGAACATTATAATCACCAGAAAAGCTTTAAAAGAAAAATCCTAATGACCAGGCTGAACCCTAGACCAATTAAATCAGGGTTAATGGGAGTGAAAGTCAGGCATCAGTATACTTTAAAAGCTCCCCAGTTGATTCCCATGCACAGCCTGGGCTGAGAAGGATTGCTGAGTTTTTGGTTGGAACGTGGTTGTTGTATAAAACCAACTTTTTGTTGCTGGGGCTTACTAAGGTGGTTTCCATGCGGTTAGTTTACTTGGTATGCTTCAGTCTTGTATTTGGTGTAACGCATTTCCTCTGCTGCTAGTTTACAGTTCAGGGGCCTGTGGTCTTTGCCCTTCTTTCAAGGTTATAAAGAACTTGGGTCAGAAATGAAAGACAAGACTAGGTTTTGGTCAGTATGGGAGGAGCTTGGGTCAGAAATGAAAGACAAGACTAGGCTTTGGTCAGTATGGGAGGAGCATAGGAGCTCAGGATGGGGCTTGAACTGTATATTCTTGGCCTTATCTAATGCTGACCTAAGTGTGGAGAAACAGTAAGGGCATAACTATGGACTGGAGCCTTGTTTTAGTCACTTGAGTGGAAGGTTGGCATGGGTTAGGGTCAGACTGCATCAAAGGGGATAAATGCCCTTCTGGAATGTCAGCTGCCTTGTTGGAAGGCAGGTATGCAGAGAGCATGTCCTTACTGGCAGTCTCTTCAAACGACAGAGAGTAAAGGCATTTGTTTCACTTAGATGATACCCCAGAAGAAAACCAAGCATATGTTTAGTGATCTCAAATCACTAGCACTGTGTCAGGCAGAGAAGGAAACAACGGATCCAGAAAATCTCTTGAAAACACTGGTGGGTTGATGCTATAGGGCTTTTACCAGGCTGAATGTGTGGACCTTGCTAAGCACTCTATAGGGATAGGCGTTTGGTATGTAGTTTTCCTCACTGGATGTATGTTCACTGACCATTTATATAAACCAGTTGAAAAGTATCTGGTGGTTATAGGGGGACTAAAGTCAAAAGGTAATAGAAAAATTGTCATGGAACTTTCTTTACCAAGCTATAGGGATGGAAAACAGGGATTCAAATACACTGGACCCAGTAGGCAGATAGGTTCTCCAACTCAGAGTCCAGAGAAGGGCACAGTGAGTAGCTCTGGCTCCTTTGACTTTGTTGCTCCATGGTGAGGGTGCTGAACCAGCACAGCCCAGCTGAGCTCAGCTAATGCACCAGTAAGTTAGTTCCTGAGACTGAGTAGCAGGAAGTTGGGGCAGCAGACCATGCAGGACAGGCTTTCCTACTATAAGCAGGCCTGCTATCTGGCTCAAGGCAGGAGGATGAATCAGTGGCAGCACCTTGTGGGACTGAGAATTCAATTTCCTTGTTGAATTTGACCTTAACTTTAGTGAATATCTAGGGGATACTGGTTTATGGATATAGATTTTTTTTTGAGGCTTACATTACTTGAGGCATTTATTTACATGTATTCATTCAATTAGTTCTGCTTGAGGGTGACATGGCAAACCTTAATGGTTCTTGACCCCAGCTAAACTGGAGAATTATCAAGTTGTTTTTTTTTTTTTTTTAAAGATGATGCCCAGGATCCATCCCTGAAGTTTGATTTGGTTTGTTGGGGAGATGTTTGATTTCAAAGTAATTGGCAGTGGTTGTTGCCAAAGATCCCTAATTCTAATGTGAATCAGGGGAGGACACTGATAAGGTGGAAAACACACCCAGGAGCCAGGATGATGGGATTCCAGGGTTCTGGAGTTCAGGTTTGCAGCTCATAGATGTGGAACTATTGAAACATCAAGCTACTCCTCTGTAAAGTGAGGCGTGGGTTAGGTAGAAGATTTCACTGGACATCAGAATTTAAGGGGGAGCCTGGAAATGATGTAGAAGCTCTAGGAAGGCTCAAGTCACCTTTTCTAGGGGATGGGGAGGGGCAGGTGGGTTCCATGGATGATTTTGGGCCAGTGGAAAGGCAGGCTCGGAAGTTCCCATAGGCCAGAAAGTCTAGGACCCTGTTATCTCAAAGTGACATCTTGCTTGTGTGGGGACTCAGACATCTAGCAAGGTCCTGGTCCTCAAAGCACTAGAATGTGCTTGGCACAGGTTGGGTAAATGGAGAAAATGAGAGGATGGAAAGAGCAAGGGATAGGCAGCTAGAAAATGCTGTGAGTATATAATGAAACATCATTAAATTTGGTTAATAAAGGAGGCAGGAAATCTGAGTGGTGACATCCACACTATTTACACACCTGTGGGAGGTGGTTTACTGGAGGACAAGGACTTTCCTATTTCCACTGAGAGCTCTTAAGGATCTAGATTGTAATAGGAGCAGAGGAAGAGGTTCCCACTGAGAAGGATATGACTGTCTTCAGAAGATTGTTTTTAACAGGCTTCCAAAGGAGCTCATGGGCTCCCCCCACCCCATAGAACCTTAGAAATAAAACTTTTTTAAAAAGTGGAGGAAAAAGTTCTGTTTTTCCTCTGTGTGCCAAGATGTTTCTACTGACCCATTATCAGAAGAACATGGTGAAGCATTTGTTTTGACATTTATTTATTTGTTTGAGGACAAGGGATGGCTAGGTTGTTTTTCCATTCTCTTCTCTCCCTTGGTCTGCTTTTGCAACAATTTTTGTGGCGCAGTGGACAAAGCCTAGAGGTCCTGTCTGTGGCTGGGAAGAGAACTTTTCTCTGTAGGGATGAAAGCTCCATTTCTGGACTGCTTGGGTTCTAGCCACAGTATCACAGACCAAACTGTGGGGTTGTTGGCAAATCACTCCACCCTGTGGAGGTCTCAATGTCCACATCTGGAGAAAATGAGGCAGCTCTTTCAGGTGGTCCCTGAGGTCCCTTCTAGCTGTGATGTGTGCTCAGAAATAAATGAGCTTATTACTTCTAGGGAATGAAACCTGGACATGTGCTCTACAATGGGATTAAACATGGTAGCAAGGTGTTGTATAGTAGGGGCACTGGAGAGTTGCCCATCCTCTAAATTTCTAGTGGGTTCAGGATTGTAGGGCCATCACGTAGGACTGTGCAGGTTGGGCCCTATGAGGGGGTCCAGTCAGGAGGATGGAGTTAGGTTGGAATTTGGTTCCAAATGCCCTTGCCAAACTGGGCATGATCTGGTGGCAGTCTCCCGAAGGAAGTGACCTTCAAGCTTACTCTTTTTTTTTATTTTTTAGATTATATTTATTTGAGAGAGAGAGAGAAAGAGCATGAGTGGGGGAAGTAGCAGAGGGAGAAGGAGAAGCAGACTCCCCATCCAGTAGGGAGCCCAACAGGGGAACTCAATCCCACGACTCTGGGATCATGACCTGAGCTGAAGGCAGATGCTTAACCTAGGCACCCAGGTGCACCGAAGTTTACTTTTAATAATACCATGGGTCTCTCTCTGCATGAAGTATGGATAAAAGAATCCTCCTTAATCCTGGGCATGTCTGTTCAGGAATGCTGTCTGTCTACGTTGGGCATTATGTTTCACTGCTGAGTCTTCCCAAATAGTGGCCATTTACACCTGTCTACACTTTAGAGACTCCTGCTCTCTTGACTAAGCAGAGGACCTATCAAAAGATAATTACGAAGAGTATGCGTGCGCGCAAGTGTGTGTGTGAAGTGGGTTATTGAAATCCACTAAAGTTGGGAGCTATTCGTCAAAAGCTGGAAATGGTGACATTCTTTTCAACAAACTCTTTTTATGCCTACAGCCTTCCAAGCAGTGAAGGCCACTGAGGACCAGGAAGACACTGGTATTTAGGTCTGCTGTAGAAACAATGCATTATAATGATGGAAGAGCGTTGGATGTGGGAAAAGAGAGAGACCTGGAGAGATGGGTGCACACTTGTGAGTGTGCACATGTGTGTATTTGTGGTGAGTAGTGTAGGTTTGAATGAATTTCAAAATACAGCTTAGGATTTGCCACCTTCCAAAGCCTCTTTCCTAACCAAGACATACCGAGTTTGTATCCTTCCTCTACCTGCTGTGTGAACTTGATAGCCTGTGTGACCTTGCTTTTATCCTGGGTCTCAGGCTATTCCTTGTATGTGTGAAACAACATATCACATGCGAGAACAATTAGGTCAAAGCACTGTCCTCTAGCTGTGAGTTCTATATATTCCTTGACCAGGCAACTGACCTCAATATTTGGTACACTCATTCCTTCTCTCTCTTTCCATGGCAGGCAGCTCATATCTGGGCATATGATAGACCAGTAGCCCTTTCCAGAATGATTTTGAATTTAAAAAAAAAAGAAGGAAGAGTCATTTCAGCTTTGGTAACTCTAAGAACTGCCTATCAGATGTTATAGTTATTGAGGGCATTCATTATCACCACAAAAACCTTTGAGTTTTGAGCTATAAAGACATAAAGGCACTGGCTTTGGCATCCCAAGAAGCTGAGCCAACAGTCCTGGGGAGAGAACACAACCTATACACAGAAGAATCCAATTAAGCCCAGCATACAGCTCCGAGCTCGGTGCTGCAGACATAAAGATGAATGTAAGTCATCTCTTGAGATCTGCAGTTTGATGGCAGATACAGACTTTTAAAGAACTAACAATAAAGCGGGAGGGTAAGTGCCTCTTATGTATAAGGTTATGTATAAACTTTTGTGAACACATGAGAAGGGACCAAGGCTGTTTGGCTCTTAAGGAAGGCCTCTCAGAATAGGGCCTTATGAATTGGACTTCACAGGATGACTAGAAGTTTGCTAGGCAGAAAAGCAGCAGTAGAGAATTTCAGGCAAAGAGAATTAAAAGAAGACAGGACCTGTAGAAATGAATGGTGTTTGTTTTAAAGCCTATGATGTGGGTACTGTTGGACTCATTTTACTTTTGGAGAAATTGAGGTAGAGGTACAGTACAATGACTGTTAGGAAAGAAACGTTCAGAGGGTCACATAATTAGTAAAGGGTGGAGCTGGGATCTGATTCCAGTCAGCCTGAAACCAGGCCTTGTGCCCTTTACCACTCTGCCAGTAGTTTGTGAATATTCTAGAAATTGTGAGGGCTCTTGATGGGTAGGGTTAGAAAGACATGACTTCGGGGAAGAAGGAGGCATCAGAAAAGGGGTAAATGAAGAGGAGGTAGGTAGGGGTGGAGTAGGAGGACATGGGGCGTCGGGGAGGAACCTCCCAGGCAGGGAGGAATGTTGTGATCAAAGACAGAAGTGAGGGAATGAATATGTTCCAGGGACACTGGTGGGGCCCATTGGTCTGGTCAGTGGCTCAGTTGTTCTTGGCACAGACCAAGTGAACATGTCACTGGAAGTCCCTGAAGCATTTTTACTCTCAAGAAAGTTCCAGGAAACTCTGTGTTTCTCTCTGGTTCTTTGCTTTATTCTGGCCTAAGAAGAGGTGGTCACACAAAGGAAGACCAAGGCTTGCCGGAAACCACAGGCCTGTCTTCCCCTGTGTTCTGTGTGGTTTCAAAATATGTCTCCTACTTCTTCCTGGGTGAGGACTGTTGCTATTTGGCGGTGGCATTTTGTGAATCCAGCAGCGTCTTGCTCCCCATTATGAATCTCTGAGGAGTGCTCTGCCTGTTGAGAAGGTTCCAGCTGCCCACATTTAAATAAGAGAGACGTTAGGGCAGGGTAGCAGAGACCAAAGGGAGAATGCTCCCCAAGTGAAACTGAACTTTCGTAGAGTTAAATTGAGATGCTGAGTTGCATTTTTTTTAATAAATTAATTTTTTATTGTTGTTCAATTTACCAACATACAGAATAACACCCAGTGCTCATCCCGTCAAGTGTCCCCCTCAGTGCCCGTCACCCATTCACCTCCACCCCCCCGCCCTCCTCCCCTTCCACCACCCCTAGTTCGTTTCCCAGAGTTAGGAGTCTCTCATGTTCTGTCTCCCTTTCTGATATTTCTCACACATTTCTTCTCCCTTCCCTTATATTCCCTTTCACTATTATTTATATTCCCCAAATGAATGAGAACATACACTGTTTGTCCTTCTCCGATTAATACCCTCCAGTTCCATCCACGTTGAAGCAAATGGTGGGTATTTGTCGTTTCTAATGGCTGAGTAATATTCCATTGTATACATAAACCACATCTTCTTTATCCATTCATCTTTCGATGGACACCGAGGCTCCTTCCACAGTTTGGCTATTGTGGACATGGCTGCTAGAAACATCGGGGTGCAGGTGTCCCGGCGTTTCATTGCATCTGAATCTTCGGGGTAAATCCCTAACAGTGCAATTGCTGGGTCGTAGGGCAGGTCTATTTTTAATTCTTTGAGGAACCTCCACACAGTTTTCCAGAGTGGCTGCACCAGTTCACATTCCCACCAACAGTGTAAGAGGGTTCCCTTTTCTCCGCATCCTCTCCAACATTTGTGGTTTCCTGCCTTGTTAATTTTCCCCATTCTCACTGGTGTGAGGTGGTATCTCATTGTGGTTTTGATTTGTATTTCCCTGATGGCAAGTGATGCAGAGCATTTTCTCATGTGCGTGTTGGCCATGTCTATGTCTTCCTCTGTGAGATTTCTCTTCATGTCTTTTGCCCATTTCATGATTGGATTGTTTGTTTCTTCGGTGTTGAATTTAAGAAGTTCTTTATAGATCTTGGAAACTAGCCCTTTATCGGATAGGTCATTTGCAAATATCTTCTCCCATTCTGTAGGTTGTCTTTTAGTTTTGTTGACTATATCCTTTGCTGTGCAAAAGCTTCTTATCTTGATGAATGCCCAATAGTTCATTTTTGCTTTTGTTTCTTTTGCCTTCGTGGATGTATCTTGCAAGAAGTTACTGTGGCCAAGTTCAAAAAAGGTGTTGCCTGTGTTCTCCTCTAGGATTTTGATGGAATCTTGTCTCACATTTAGCTCTTTCATCCATTTTGAGTTTATCTTTGTGTATGGTGCAAGCAAGAGAGTGGTCTAGTTTCATTCTTCTGCATGTGGATGTCCAATTTTCCCAGCACCATTTATTGAAGAGGCTGTCTTTCTTCCAGTGGATCGTCTTTCCTCCTTTATCGAATATCAGTTGACCATAAAGTTCAGGGTCCACTTCTGGGTTCTCTGTTCTGTTCCATTGATCTATATGTCTGTTTTTGTGCCAGTACCACACTGTCTTGATGACCACAGCTTTGTAGTACAACCTGAAATCTGGCATTGTGATGCCCCCAGATATGGTTTTCTTTTTTAAAATTCCCCTGGCTGTTCGGGGTCTTTTCTGATTCCACACAAATCTTAAAATAATTTGTTCTAAGTCTCTGAAGAAAGTCCATGGTACTTTGATAGGGATTGCATTATACGTGTAAATTGCCCTGGGTAACATTGACATTTTCACAATATTAATTCTGCCAATCCATGAACATGGAATATTTTTCCATCTTTGTGTCTTCCTCAATTTCTTTCAGAAGTGTTCTATAGTTTTTAGGGTATAGATCCTTCACCTCTTTGGTTAGGTTTATTCCTAGGTATCTTATGCTTTTGGGTGCAATTGTAAATGGGATTGACTCCTTAATTTCTCTTTCTTCAGTCTCATTGTTAGTGTCTAGAAATGCCACTGACTTCTGGGCATTGATTTTGTATCCTGCCACGCTACCAAATTGCTGTATGGGTTCTAGCAATCTTGGGGTGGAGGCTTTTGGGTTTTCTATGTAGAGTATCATGTCATCGGCGAAGAGGGAGAGTTTGACTTCTTCTTTGCCAATTTGAATGCCTTTAATGTCTTTTTGTTGTCTGATTGCTGAGGCTAGGACTTCCAATACTATGTTGAATAGCAGTGGTGAGAGTGGACATCCCTGTCTTGTTCCTGATCTTAGGGGAAAGGCTCCCAGTGCTTCCCCATTGAGAATGATATTTGCTGTGGGCTTTTCGTAGATGGCTTTTAAGATGCTGAGGAAAGTTCCCTCTATCCCTACACTCTGAAGAGTTTTGATCAGGAATGGATGCTGTATTTTGTCAAATGCTTTTTCTGCATCTAATGAGAGGATCATATGGTGCTTGGTTTTTCTCTTGCTGATATGATGAATCACACTGATTGTTTTATGAGTGTTGAACCAGCCTTGTGTCCCGGGGATAAATCCTATTTGGTCATGGTGAATAATTGTCTTAATGTGTTGTTGGATCCTATTGGCTAGTATCTTGTTGAGAATTTTTGCATCCATGTTCATCAGGGATATTGGTCTGTAATTCTCCTTTTTGGTGGGGTCTTTGTCTGGTTTTGGAATTAAGGTGATGCTGGCCTCATAGAATGAGTTTGGAAGTACTCCATCTCTTTCTATCTTTCCAAACAGCTTTAGTAGAATAGGTATGATTTCTTCTTTAAACGTTTGATAGAATTCCCCTGGGAAGCCATCTGGCCCTGGACTCTTGTGTCTTGGGAGGTTTTTGATGACTTCTTCAATTTCCTCCCTGGTTATTGGCCTGTTCAGGTTTTCTATTTCTTCCTGCTCCAGTTTTGGTAGTTTGTGGCTTTCCAGGAATGCGTCCATTTCTTCTAGATTGCCTAATTTATTGGCGTAGAGCTGTTCATAATGTTTTTAAAATCGTTTGTATTTCCTTGGTGTTGGTAGTGATCTCTCCTTTCTCATTCATGATTTTATTAATTTGAGTCTTCTCTCTCTTCTTTTTAATAAGGTTGGCTAATGGTTTATCTATCTTATTAATTCTTTCAAAGAACCAACTCCTGGTTCTGTTGATCTGTTCCACAGTTCTTCTGGTCTCGATTTCATTGAGTTCTGCTCGAATTTTAATTAACTCTCTTCTTCTGCTGGGTGTAGGGTCCATCTGCTGTTTTTTCTCTAGCTCCTTTATGTGTAAGGTTAGCTTTTGTATTTGAGTTCTTTCCAGTTTTTGAATGGATGCTTGTATTGCGATGTATTTCCCCCTCAGGACTGCTTTTGCTGCATCCCAAAGATTTTGAATGATTGTATCTTCATTCTCATTAGTTTCCATGAATCTTTTTAATTCTTCCTTAATTTCCTGGTTGACCCTTTCATCTTTTAGCAGGATGGTCCTTAACCTCCACGTGTTTGAGGTCCTTCCAAACTTCTTGTTGTAATTTAGTTCTAATTTCAAGGTGTTATGGTCTGAGAATATGCAGGGGACGATCCCAATCTTTTGGTATCGGTTCAGACCCGATTTGTGACCCAGTATGTGGTCTATTCTGGAGAAAGTTCCATGTGCACTTGAGAAGAATGTGTATTCAGTTGAGTTTGGATGTAAAGTTCTGTAGATATCTGTGAAATCCATCTGGTCCAGTGTATCATTTAAAGCTCTCGTTTCTTTGGAGATGTTGTACTTAAAAGACCTATCTAGTATAGAAAGAGCTAGATTGAAGTCACCAAGTATAAGTGTATTATTATCTAAGTATTTCTTCACTTTGGTTAATAATTGGTTTAAGTATTTGGCAGCTCCCACATTCGGGGCATATATATTGAGGATTGTTAAGTCCTCTTGCTGGATAGATCCTTTAAGTATGATATAGTGTCCCTCTTCGTCTCTCACTACAGTTTTCGGGGTAAATTTTAGTTTATCTGATATAAGGATGGCTACCCCTGCTTTCTTTTGAGAACCATTTGAATGGTAAATGGTTCTCCAACCTTTTATTTTCAGGTTGTAGGTGTCCTTCTGCCTAAAATGAGTCTCTTGTAGACAGCAAATAGATGGGTCCTGCTTTTTTATCCAGTCTGAAACCCTGCGCCTTTTGATGGGGTCATTGAGCCCGTTCACGTTCAGAGTTACTATTGACAGATATGAGTTTAGTGTCATCATGATATCAATTTAGTCCTTGTTTTTGTGGATTGTTCCACTGGACTTCTTCTTAAAGGGGAATTTTAAGAGTCCCCCTTAAAATTTCTTGCAGAGCTGGTTTGGAGGTCACATATTCTTTCAGTTCCTGCCTGTCTTGGAAGCTCTTTATCTCTCCTTCCATTTTGAATGAGAGCCTTGCTGGATAAAGTATTCTTGGTTGCATGTTCTTCTCATTTAGGACCCTGAATATATCCTGCCAGCCCTTTCTGGCCTGCCAGGTCTCTGTGGAGAGGTCTGCTGTTACCCTAATATTCCTCCCCATGAAAGTCAGGGATTTCTTGTCTCTTGCTGCTTTAAGGATCTTCTCCTTATCTTTGGAATTTGCAAGCTTCAATATTAAATGTAGAGGTGTTGAACGGTTTTTATTGATTTTAGGAGGGGATCTCTCTATTTCCTGGATCTGAATGCCTGTTTCCCTTCCCAATTGGGAAAGTTTTCAGCTAGGATTTGTTCAAATACATATTCTGGCCCTGTGTCCCTTTCGGCGCCCTCGGGAACCCCAATTAAACGTAGGTTTTTCTTCCTTAGGCTGTCGTTTATTTCCCTTAATCTGTCTTCATGGTCTTTTAATTGTCTCTTTTTTCCTCAGTTTCCCTCTTTGCCATCAACTTGTCTTCTATGTCACTCACTCGTTCTTCCACCTCGTTAACCCTCGTCGTTAGGACTTCTAGTTTGGATTGCATCTCATTCAATTGATTTTTAATTTCTGCCTGATTGGATCTAAATTCTGCAGTCATGAAGTCTCGTGAGGCCTTAATGCTTTTTTCTAGAGCCACCAGTAGCTGTATAATGGTGCTTCTGAATTGGCTTTCTGACATTGAAGTGTAATCCAGATTTTGTAACTCTGTGGGAGAGAGGGCTGTTTCTGATTCTTTCTTTTGAAGTGAGGTTTTCCTTCTAGTCATTTTGCTCAGTGCAGAGTGGCCAAAAACAAGTTGTATTGGAACACGGGGGAGTATCACTGGTCCGTCCAGCTGGTCTTCTGGGGGAGGGGCCTGCTGTGCTGATTTTCAGGTGTTAGCACTTGGGGGAGCTGCTCTGCCCCTGCCTGCTGCAGGGCTCAGCGGGGGTTGTTTACCCCGTCAGGCCCCAGGAGGAACAGCCGCAGTGGCTATGGCAACTCTGGAAGCCTGGATTCAGCCTCCGCAGGAACTACGGGGCTCGGGGCTCTCGGTTCTCCGTCTGCAGGGCCTGGAGGCTCCGGGGCGGGGCCGCTGATGTGCTCAGCTCGGGGCAGGAGCGTCCTCGCTGTCCTGGGCCCTCCCGGCCTCTGCCTGTCCCGGGGGAGGCCGGATCCTGGGCTGTGTCCCGGCGCCCTGTGCTCCGGGGCCTGCGCTGTTGGATTCGCGCTCCCGCCCCGCAGCCCCCTCCGCGGAGCCGCCGCCCGAGCCCCTCCGAGCTGCTCCGGCGCCCGCCGTGCGCGCTGCAGCCCTTAGGGAGCTCGGCGCACTCTCCCGGGGCGCAGGTGTCTGTTAGTGTCCCCGGGAGCCCGAGGGCATCCCCGCCCTCCTGGGTCCTGCTCCACCTCCCTGCGGGCCCCTTTCCCCCCGGGAAGGTTGGTGCAGCTCCTGCTCCTCCGGGACGGGGCTCTCCTGTCCTGGGGACACTCGCCCCGGCCTCAGCCCGGCTCCTCGCGGGGCCCCTCCCCCTCGGAGGCCTTTTGTTCCTTTATTTCTTTTTCCCCGTCTTCCTACCTTGATAGAAGCGCGGACTCTTCTCACTGTAGCGTTCCAGCTGGTCTCTCTTTACATCTCAGGCCGTATTTGTAGATTTTCAGGATGGTTTGAAGGTTATCTAGGTAATTTGGTGGGGACAGGCGATTTGGGGACCCTGCTCTTCCGCCCTCTTGCCCCTCCTCCCTGAGTTGCGTTTTTACAGGCACATTCATGGGCCTGGCTGTCACTTTCATTCAGTGGACTTGTCATCTGAGCTCTGGCAGTCTGGCCCTGCGATGGCTTCCCCTGCCCCGGAATGCAAAGCCTCGCCCCTGAGGACCTCGGAGCCTTGGTGCCTTGGGGATTACATAAGGAGGGACAAACCCAAAGGAGGGTCTCACTTGCGACTGCAGCTACCCCTGCCAGCTCCTTCTCCCCCGACCTGGCCAAGGAACTGCAGAATCAAAATTATAACCTGACACAGGAGAATAAGCATTCTGGTTGCACAGACAAGGGGTGAATAGCTATGTGGACCTCGGTGAATTATTGAACCCCTCCATGACTTTGTTTCCTCCCTTAAAAAATGAACTTGAAAATAGTTTCAATTTTACACTCACAGAGACCGCTAAAACCTGTACTAAAACCTGGGAAGTGCTTAGTTCAGTGCCCAGCCAGAAGTAAGTCTTTTATAAAGGTAGCTTAAGGCACGTATGCTAAGTGAGTCCTGTGCATGGGTAGGTAGGAAGGCACTTGTACTTCATGATATCGGCCTGGCACCATTTCTGAAATTTCATCTTTTGCAATACATTCCTCATCCTGAGGCATCGCCTTTTTGAGTCCTCTTTGTAACGTCCCATCTGCTTGGGAGGGAGCCATGGATCATGTCCAATAAGGAGGAAGTGGGGAGTACAATAAGGAGGGACATGAGTTCGGTGAGTTGGGGGAGGTCCTCACAGATGTGAAAGTGAGACAAACTTTATAATTCCGTAGAGACAAAGGCCTGAGTAGTAGCATCACAATCACAGAACATAAAGACTCCTAACTCTGGGAAATAAACTAGGGGTGGTGGAAGGGGAGGAGGGCGGGGGGTGGGGGTGAATGGGTGACGGGCACTGAGGGGGACACTTGACGGGATGAGCACTGGGTGTTATTCTGTATGTTGGTAAATTGAACACCAATAAAAATTAATTTATAAAAATAAAAAAAAAGTAGCATCACAATCCTGTTAGGGCAGGAAATTGAGAACAAAAGCTGCTGGGGGCTCCTCTTTTGATGTGCAAGGTTTTCTGTAGGAAAAGGTATTGAGGGTTTGAACTGAAGGTACAGTTCTAGGCCTCACAGGAGATTCATGGGATGAGTGTAGGGGTGGTCTGAGGAGTGGGTGTGGGGCAAGGTGGCAGCAAGACTTTCTATCTGTCCTTGTTAGTGGTAAGTGCTTCTTTCTCTTCTAAGGGTGGCTGTTAATGGTGATGGTAACTTGAACAATGTCAAGGCCAAAAAGGCAGCTGGCAGGGTTTGAGATCCTGGGACTGCTTCCAGAATCATGGCCAAGAAAATCCAAGGCCTGGATCCTCTAGACTCTTGCATTGTGACCTTGGGCAAGTGACTTCTGCTCCCTCGGCTTTTATTCTCTAACAAAGGAGCCAGATGAAGGGCCTCACACTGGTAACCAGGACAGCAGAATGAACATGTGTGCCTCTCTAGGAGCTTGGTGCTTCCTGCCTCATTCAGCCTCAGGTGGAAGCTCACTCTGTTGTCCCGGCATCTGGCCTCAGAAGGCACATGAATTTGCGACCCCAGACTGGCCTGACCAGATAATCTCTGAGGTCCCTCAGTGCTCTGCTCTGCCAGTAGTCTATACCTAGCTACAAGCACCCTCTGCTCTTAATTTCTGGCTTCTTAATCTGGCCTCCTCAGAGCCATATGGCTCATGGGGCAGAGTTTCAGTGGTTCATGAACCTGGATAGAATAGAAAAATCTCATATCTTTAATTTCATCAATTTCTAATGGAGATGTAGCACTTATATTCCCTCACTCATGGTCCAGGCAACACACCGTATCATAGTAGCAGTACCTGCCACTCTGTCACCAATAGAAATCACAGGTATTTCCTGTTCATGTTCCTGTTCCATGCCCTTGTAGAGCCCCTCCCTCAAAAATAAGGGCTAGGCTGGTCACAGGCTTTCACCAACTGTGAATGTAACAGAAATAATGCCTCGTCAGTCTTGTACTTAGCCTTAAGAGAGTCTGGCAGTTTCCACATCTGTGCTTTAGGGGAGCCTTGAGAAACCATATAAAATATCTGGCTATCCTGCAGAAGAGACCACACAGAGAGATTGTGTGGAGAGAGGGAGGCCCTGGGACTATGTGGAAATAGAGAGCATCCTACCATTCCAGGGCCCTAGCTGAGCTCCGCCTTCCAGCCACTCTCCCAAGATGCAAGATGTGAGAGATAGCTATCTGGAATATTTTTGCCTATTCCAGCTCCCAGATGAGTGTAGCCCTAATCTCTGTCATGTGAATCAGAAGAACCATCCAGCCACGCCCAGTCCGTTCACAGAATTGTAGGATGCGTTAAAACGGTTTTCATTGTAAGTCACCAAGTTTTGGGATGGTTATTGCAGCAAAAGGCAATTGCAATAGGGCTTTTACTTTTTAGTTTTACTGAATAGAACTTAAATTGAGTCCCAAAGTGTCTGTAATCCATTTGATCTCCCACATTCCCCTGCAACCATCTGGTTTTTTTTTTCTCAGTATTTATAGGTCTGATATGCTTTTTGTTTGGTTTGTGTTTTGGTTTACACATATAAGTGAAATGGTATTTGTCTTTCTCTGACTTACTTCACTTAGCATCATACCCTCTAGGTCCCTCCATATTGTAAATGGCAAAAGGTTTTTTTTTTTTTTTTTTTTTAGTGCCGAGTAATATTTCATAGGTTGTGTGTGCCCATGCATGTGCACCCATGTGGGAACACCCCCCTCCGCCCCCTCACTTCATCTTCATCCATCTATCTGTGGACATTTGAGTTGCTTCCATAGCTTGGTTTTTGTAAATAATGCCACAGTAAACATAAAGGTACACATATCTTTTCAAATTACTGTTTTCTTTTTTGGGGAGGAATTCTAGCAGTGGAATTTTTGAATCCTAGGGCAGTTCTATTTTTAATTTTTGAGGACCCTCCATATTGTTTTCCACAGTGGCTGCATCAGTTTACATTCCCATCAACAGTGCATGAGGGTTCAAGGTTCCTTTTTCTGCGTATCCTCACCAACTCTTGCTATTTCTTTTTTATTTTTTATTTTAGCCAGGTGAAAGGAGATATCTCATTGTGGTTTTGACTTGCGTTTCTCTGAGGATGAGTGATGTTGAGCAACTTTTCATGTTGGCCATTTGTATGTCTTCTTTGAAAGATTGTCTACTCAGGTCCAGTAAAAGTGCTTTTTGGATGAGATTTACATTTAAAATAGGGGATTTTGAGTGAAGTGGATTGCCTCCCCAGTGTGAGTGGGCCTCATCCAACCAGTTGAAGGCTGGAATGTAACATAAGGTTTACCTTCCCCGAGCAAGAGGGAAATTAGGCAGCAGAGGATCTTCAGACTTCATCTTCAAAATCCACTCTTCCTGCTGTTATAGTAGATTAGATTGCCTTTGGACGTGAACTGCAGCTCTTCCCTGAGTCTCTGACCTGCTGTTCTCCCCCTTCAGATTTTGGATTTACCAATACGCCTTAAGCCCTTGAGCCAGTGGCTTGAAATGAATTTCTATCTATAAACAAACACATCCTATTGGTTCTGTGACTCTGGATAACTGAGTAATACAGTGAAGGGGGTATTCCTAACAGAAGAACTATGAGCAAATTTACAAATCAAGGCCATGCATGTTCAGAATTCAATAAATTCTCTTTGTAGTGGAGGATTTGTGTTGGCCAATAGAGAATTTGTGTGGTGTTAGATCTAGGGATCTCAGGTGGTAGATGTTTGAATGTTTTCTATTGGTAGAGGAAGCAATGGAAGGTTGGAACAGTTGAAATTTAATAAAAAGTATTTAGTGGATGCCAAATATCTATTCCTAGAATCCAGACTATCTCCTATCTATCCTCTCTGGTCAGCCAAAGTAATCTTGTTGAGCCACAAAGTCACTCCTGGGATCTTGGGACCCCAACTTTCCTCTGGAATCCCAGACTGTCCTTTTGGGGGTGAATTAAGGGGTGAGACCCAAGAATCGAGGATGCTGCCACTCCCGTTACAAGGCAGTGATTTGCCACCATCAGGGACAAACAGCTCAGTGGGACCTTGCTCTGATGGGCTTGTATAATTTTCTCTACCAAGTCCTTATCTGCGAAAGCTATTGAAAGGCTGGGGGCTATGTGGCTGAGAGCCTCCATGATCATGAAAAGGAAGCAGAGAGTATATGCATGCAAAAGTGATTTGGGTCTTATTTTGTATCTCGAGTATTAGCTCGCTCTGGGCTGTAGATTTCAGTAGGTGACAATAATTACAAAATTTGCAAGATGTTAGTTGTATTGTTTTGTTTAGAAATTCTCGCTTGTCCTTTTCCTGTCCTTTGCTGTTTGTGTCCATTCATCCATCCTTCATACATTCATCCTATGTTGTCTGAACCCCTGTGTGAAATTTATTGGGTTGACCAGAAAGTCAGTCTCTTGCTCAGCCCTGAAGGAGTAAGAGACACAGAGTTAGATGGAGAGGAGGAGTAAGCAGGGTGGCTTTAGGCTTTGCGGGAAAATATCTGTGATTCTATTTCTAATGGCCTCAGGGGCCAGACTGAGTAGAATTTGCCCTTTTAAAATGATGCTTGTCTATAATTTAGGGAACCTTGAGGGAGGTTCTCTCCTGCAGTCTGAAGTTATCCTTGAGGTCTGACATCAGCAAGAGGCAAGTTTTATCTGGGGAAACAAGCCGCTCATCCGAAGGAGATAACAACAGCTGTGAGAAAAAAAATCCCCCAATGCTGGTCCTGTTGACTTATGTTTCAAAGGAGAACAATTTCAACATGGAGTTGCACTTTCCCTCGAGCTGCTGATGGAATAAAATGGCTGTAGCTGCAGAAACTCTTTCAATATGGCATGTATTAAACCTTTCAGAGGTAGCGCTTTGATTTTTAATTTTACGCTCTTGGCAGGCAATCAGGGTCTTTAATAGTATGGAGGCCAGAGGGAGAATGTTTCAAAACAGTGAGGATCTTATCATAGTGTGCAATTAATGAATAATTATTAAAACCCAGAAATAGCTGGAAGAGGAGGCAAGAAGTGCAAAGCAATTCTCTGGTTTCAGGCCTATAATGAAATCTCCAGAGAGGAGAAATATGATATACAGTTCCATGCAATTAAATCTTCCCCTTTTCCCTCACTAGAAGATCAGCAAGCTAAAGAGAAAAATAATGCCCATCACCTAAAAAGAAGTAAAAGGCATTTGCTGACAATGATGCAGTCCTGAGTTTTATTTTCAGCGCGTGATTACACTTAAACTGATAAGAACAAGGACAACAGTGAACCACCTCCCTGAAATCAATTTCTGGAAGTGACAGCCGAGCTGGGGCACGTTGGGGGCCCCAGTTAGAAGGGTTAAACTGTTGCACAGATTTACTGCGTGAGCCACGCATGTCCTGGCTGTCACAAAGGGAGCCCCTGTGCTTGTCTTCTGAACACCGGTCCCCTGGCTGCTATTCTTTCCAGGCCCAATTTTGTCAGCCCCTTGCTGTAAGGATCTCTTCTCTGTAGGTCTCAGTCCTGCTGCTACCTTTTTGAGGCAGCTCTAGAAGACCCTGTCATCTGTCAAAAGGCTGTTTATGGTTCACACGCCAGCCTGCCCTCTGAGCTGTCCGTCTCCTGCTGCCAGTCAAGCACACCGGCCACCACTAAGCAGGTACAAATGACCACCACTCCTCAGAACCCCTCAACCCCCCAAGCCTGCCCTGTATGCAGGCAGCGGGACCAGAGGCAGCATATCTATTCATTTTGGAGCCACTCGGCCGCCCAGGGATCCCCTGCTGGGGTGTGGGGGCATCTAGGGGGTACAGCTTGCCTTTCTGCAACCATTGGCTCCCCCAGCTGCGAGGCTAGGAATCGAGGGGCACCTGAGATGACATTTGCCCGGCGTGGGGTAGCTCATTACTGAGAGCCGTGGTGCAGACCTGGCTCTTCCTGATTGCTCTCTCAGCGGTGTTCCAGGGACCCTTCAGCATCAAGGGGCCCATAGGTGGAGACACAAATAAGCAATGGTACAGGATGCTCTTGTTGAGGGAGCTGAGAGAGGATTTTTTTTCCAGTGTGCCACCTGGTACATTAGATGTGCCATACGGATTGGGTTTTTTCCCCTCATTGTTAGCTGCATCCTTCCCCAACTTTAGTCAGGCCATGCACTTTCTCTTGATAGCTACTAAACAACGCTCTTCCCTGAGCTGTGTGCCAAGCACTGTGCTATGGGCTTCATGGGTGTTAGCTTTAAGAACAATGGAGAAGAGCTTAGAAGGGTGAAGTCACTTGTATAAAGTTAGGGACCAAGGGATGCGTTTAACTTCTAAATCAGTGTTCCTTTTTAAAGATTTTATTTATTTATCCTTCAGAGAGACAGAGAGGCAGAGACACAGGCAGAGGGAGAAGCGGGCTCCCTGCAGGGAGCTGAACGTGGGACTCGATCCCGGGACTCCAGGATCACGCCCTGGGCCGAAGGCAGCGCTAAACCGCTGAGCCACCCAGGCTGCCCTAAATCAGTGTTTTGTTTTTGTTTTTTGTATATATTTTTAAATTGGAGTTCGATTGGCCAACCTATAGTATAACACTCAGTGCTCATCCCATCAAGTGCCCCCCTCAGTGCCTGTCACCCAATCTCCCCATCCCTCTGCCCACCTCCCCTTCCACTACCCCTAGT
Source organism: Nyctereutes procyonoides (assembly GCF_905146905.1). Lineage (NCBI taxonomy): Eukaryota > Metazoa > Chordata > Mammalia > Carnivora > Canidae > Nyctereutes > Nyctereutes procyonoides. The sequence continues at coordinate 3,277,619 of NW_026575030.1, read as the reverse complement.
TGGTTTCCCAGAGTTAGGAGTCAGTGTTCTTAACCACTTTTCTAGACAGCTTGTCAGGCCTTCTCAGCCTGCCCCTTGCAGCCTTCCTCCAGCAGGGGACACTTCTGGGGCAGTGAATGTGAGCCGGCTCTGGGCTCCCAGGGATTTTTACTTGTCCTCATTCCTGGTCAGAATCTCTGCAGCCCCTTCCTAGCTGGGGCCCTGTTGCTACTCTGCTAATGTACCCTCTATCCTCACTCTGCCAAGGGCACCCTCAAAACAACTCTGCTGGGTCCTATTTCCTTGTTCAACAGCTCCATCCCTTCCCCCATTCCTCTCTCATCTCTACCTGGTCCCTGCTTGTTCATTCTTCAAGACTAATTTCAAGCATCTCTTGCCTAGAAAGCCTTTCCTTGTTTTGCAAAGACCATCTAGGTGAATCTCCTGTGGCTCTGAATACATTCACAGTAACCATCTGGTTACCTGCCTCCCTTATTGACTGAACTGTTGCTTGAATGTGAGTGCTTCACCGTTTTGGTCACAGACCCTCTGTCAGGTCCGGAGACTCTAAATGCTGGTGTGTTCCTTGTGGTTTGTTCTGTTCTTTTGTTCAGTGCTAACAGTCCAGAATGCCCTTGGCTTTCATACCAAAACTCTCAAATCACCCAAATGTTCTAGGCATTGTCATCATGCAGGAACATTCCGTATCAATTAAGAAAACATTAACTGCTGTAACAAACAACTCCAAAATGTATCATGGCTTGATGGAAGTTTATTTCTCCCTCATGTAAAACCCAAAGTGGTTGTTTCTGACTGTTAGCAGGCTCCCCAAGTGATGCTCCTTCTTGCTTGGGATCTGTCATAGTCAACGCATGGCTCCCAGAATCGGTGAGCTCTTAGAACGGAATCAGGACAACAGAAGGGGAAAGACTGGAGTAGTAAGTGTGGGAACCTTCCAGGGCCAGGCCTATGTTTTTTGGGGAGGGGGGTGACGCCACAGGTAATGACCTCTGCTTTCATTTCATTGGCTAGGTCACATGGCTCTGCCCAACTTCTAGGGACTCTGAGAAATGTTGCTCCCTAAGGGCCGGCTAGCAGTCTCTGCTATACTATTTACTTCACTGTAGTATGGTCTGCAAGATTCTGAAGCACCCAACTTCCTGTGTTCGAAGTCAGGGCAAAGTGTCTCTTCTTAATTCCTTATGGAAGAACACGGTGCAGGAAAATCTGTCACTTCCAGCTTGCTCCGCTGGTGGCTACATCCTGTGATTTTTCTTTTTCTTTTTTTTTTTTTTTTTAAGATTTTATTTATTTATTCATGAGAGACACAGAGAGATAGGCAGAGACATAGGCAGAGGGAGAAGCAGGCTCCATGCAGGGAGCCCGATGTGGGACTCAACCCTGTATCTTGGGGATCACGCCCTGAGCCAAAGGCAGATGCTCAACCTCTTAGCCACCCAGGTGTCCCTCCTGTGATTTTTCTTTTCTGGCAAACTAAAGAGCTGAAGAAGGACTGGCTTCTAGATTTATTAGGCCTCTTTTACTTGGCTGTCAAAGATTTCCCACTATGCCAGGTGGTGAAGACGGATGGCCAAGTTGGCAAGTTGAGAGTAACTCAAGTAAAGCACTCTTTCCCCTTTGCTGTCTTCTAGAAGCAGTCTATCACTTGATTTAGTTTTTATTTCGAGTAACAGAGCAAGTGCAAGTTTAGGTGAGAAATTAGTAAGTCTCAGAACACTGGGGAGACACAAAGTCATTTACATGTCTCAGCTTGGGTCAGTTAAGCCTCCATCCATATCTTTTGGTTGCGAGGACCAATTTTCTTCTGGGAAATTGCTCTGAAGTTTCCTGAAGACCTATTATACTGATTTGCAAAACAGGAACTCCTAAGACAGGGCTCAAAGCACTCATCCTCTTAGAAGCTTGATCTGACAATGTCACTATATCCTCAGAATACCCTGACTCCCTATGTCCTCAGCATGCAGGACCCAAATTATATAGTATCAAGTATTGAATTTGATTTGATTTGTTTTAAAGTGATTTCCTTCCGTGGGCATATGTATGTAGTAAACATCTTCCATTATCCTTCCTCAGGGTCAATTAGTGAAGTGTTTAATTCGAAGCATTAGCTTTTATCATGCTGAATCAATTGAATGCCCTTATGACCAACACTGGGCTTTTTGTCTACAGGCATGCTTACCTTGCAGAATTATCAGCCTAAAAGCAAGCAAATATGTGAATTCAGTGTGCTTTTTCTTTTACCCAGAAATTCATCCTGTACATGGTTGCTCTAGTGTTTTTTACATCCATCCACTGTTGCAGTGTCCTGCATTGACCTCCCTAAATCACTGTGGTAAAATACAGGAGCTCAGGCCAGATAATTTTTTTTTTTTTTTTTGCTTTAAGACACCAGACTCAAACATCCTTTTCACGTTCTTCAGCTTTCTTTCCTTACTAGAAATGAAATAATTTTCTCTCCATCTCAGACTTCTCCTGGACCCATGCATCTCTTTCCTCCCTTATTCTATTCTTGTTCCTTGTCTCCCAATGAGTCTTGGCTGGTTTGCTCCTGGCTGACACAAGAGGTACATTTTTAATTTTCTGACTCTGGTTTTAATCAGATCCTGTTTCATTCAGTTTATGCAAATAAGTCTTTGCTTACACCAGAGCTTGAGGTACTTTTCTACTTCCTTCTAAAAACATCTTTCACACTCAGATCAGCAGTTGTTCTGGAATTGATTTTTGTGTATGATTTTAGATTAGGCACAAGATTTATCTTTGCTATTTGAAGTTGTAAAAGATGAAGCCTCATGTATTAAGTCCATTCTTTATCTACTCGGAAATGTTACTTTGTCATGAATCAGGTGACCATAGATATGTAAGTATATTTCTGGATCTTTTCTGTTCAGTGTGTCAGTTTCTTTATTCATATACTAATATAAAACAGTTTTAAATATTAACACTTTATAATAGGTCACAATATCTGGTAGTATAAGTCCTTTATCTTTGTTTCTCATCTTCAAGATTGCCTTGGTTATTCTTAGCTCTTTGCATTTCTGTATATATTTTAGAATCACCTTGTAAATATCTACAAAATACCTGCTGGGTTTTGATTGATCTCAAATCGGTTTGGAAGGAAATTATATCTTTAAAACATTGAGTGTCCTAATCCATGAACATGGTGTACACCTTTTATTTAGGCCTTCTTTAATTTCTTCCATTAATATTTTTAAGTTTTCAGTATAAAGGTCTTGGCAAACTTCTTTTTTTAAGATTTTATTTATTCATGAGAGAGAGAGAGAGAGAAAGAGAGAGAGAGAGAGAGAGAGGCGCACAGAGACACAGGCAGAGGGAGAAGCAGGCTCCACACAGGGAGCCCAACGTGGGACTTGATCCCGGGTCTCCAGGATCAGGCTCTTGGCCAAAGGCAGTGCCAAATTGCTGAGCCACTCGGGCTGCCCCTCTTGCCAACATTAAAAAAAAATTATTTCTAATTGTCTAATTTTTAAAAATGCTATTGTGCCATTTTAAGATTGACTATCCAGGGATTTTATAAAATTCACTTACTAATCTGAATAATTTCTCTGTAGAAGCTTTTGGATTTTCTGTATATGGTCATGTAGTCTGTGAATAATGAGAGTTTTATTTCTTCCTCTTCAGTAATTTTTTTAAAATTTCTTGTCCTGTTGCACTGGAGCCTGCTCCAGTTTTGTCATGCTCCAAATAGACACTTAGGCAAGAGTAACAAACATGTCTGTAAAACTTTAAGTTCTCTGTTGTAGAAGATTAGCTAAGTGCTGTTCCATCTACCCAGAAAACCCTCCCTATTTTGATTTTGCTTAGGTAAAACTCAAGTGCCCTTCAGGTCTCAGCTCAAACTCTTCCTTCTATGGGAAGACTTCATTGATCCTTCTGGGTGTAGGGAGTGGGAAATTGGCCATTATCTGAGGTGATAGAGCACAGCTCTTAGGAGACTAGGCTGAAATTGCTTGTTTATGTGTCTCCTCTGCTAAACTGTAAGCTCTTCAAGAGCAGAGACTACACTGTTTACTGCTATATCACCATCACTTAGCACACTGTGTAGCATATCATAAGCACTGCATATATGTTAGCTTGTCATCATCCTTATCCCTATCCTAATCCTTGTCTTCCTCCTCCTCTGGATACTAGAGCATGATCCTCATCAGTATCAGGGTCTATGGAAGTTGTTATCTATCCCACTTTTCCACCAGACCATGATGTCCTCAAGGGAAAAAATCTCTTATGCTTGTATCTCCAGTATTTCACACAGTGTCTGCCTCTTTTTAGACACTTAACAGAGGTGTGAGAAAGTGAATGAGTAAATGAATGAATTGGTGGCAGAGTGGCCCTTGTTATATGAAACTGAGGGCCATACAGAATGACTTGGGTAGCAATTTATGTTACTTATACTGCAGAATTACAAGCCTAAAGCAAGAGCTAATTAGTTCAGCATGAAGTTTCCTTTGCCCAGAAGCCCCTCTTGATGTCAATTCTCTTCACATTTCTCTCCACCCATCTAGAATTGCAGTGTTCTGGGTGGCTTTCTTAAAACATCATCTTAAATAACAGGAGCTCCAGAACACTCAGACTAGATATTTGTCATGCTCTAAGAATCAGTGCTTTATCTTAATTTTTAAAAACCTTTGGCATTCTTTCTTCCTCAGAATTAAAGTTTGCTTTCATTCTTGGGACCTTTCCCTGGACCCATGCATCTATTTCTTCCTGGTTCTCCCTGTATGCCCCTCTCTTCACTTCAGCTTTGTTGATTTGCCTTTTATAAATTTAAGAGGTGAATTCTTAAGTTCTCAGACCCTGTGGATTTAATCACATCTGTAGGGACCTGAAAAGAACACGGGAAAAAACTATTTTTCATGATCTGTCATCAGGAACTGTGATAACTCAACCACAAGCTTACAACCCAGAGACCTCCGCTGCACACATTTGAAAGCCAGAATGAAGCTCTGCAGGGTCCTTCTCCAGAATACTTCATCTCCAACAGGGCAGGTGACTTTGCTTCCTTCAGTCTCACCTGGAGGCCTGCCCCTTCTTTGGTGTTACTTTCAACTTGCATGCCTTTCTAGACGACATCATTGCACATTGCCTTCTCATCTAAAACCTCTGTTCTACCCCACTGAGATAAGCCAGGTAGCAGGAGAGCTCCTGACAGCAGCCTGTACTTTGTTGGAGAGAGTGAGGCCCGGGATGTGTTAATACCAGCTGACTAGAGAATTGGAGAGAAGGGGGTAGGGCCAATTAAGGGGAGATTGGGAACTTTTGTAGACACAAACTCTTGCTCCAGGCTTGCTAAACCACTAATTATAATTGCGCTCATCCACCTCTCCTCTCACCACTAAAGAAGCATGTCTATCCAGGCAGGGCCAGGGGTTGCTTGCTTTTCCCTGAAGCAATCTCACTGTTTAACTCAAGTCCTGCTTCTTAGAAGTTCATTTAGAAGTCCTGTTTTGACCTGGATCAGGACTAGGGTAAGACAAGCTTACCCTAGAGAGAAAAGTTTAAGGAGACACACTCCCAGGTGCTGACTCTGCACTTGAACTGCTCTGAGAGGGAGGACCCCCTTAAATTTCTTGCCTTAGACACCTTTTTGTCTCTCCCAGTTTCTAGCCCTGGTTTTGACCCAAATGTTTTAAGCAGGTGATCCTTCCATACAGATTAAGTAATCATGGTAAGGTTGACGGGAATGTAGAAAACCTTTACTGTGATCTTTCTACTGAGCTCTGGAAGGTTTTGTGAGTCCTTACCTGCCCTGCCTCCCCTTGTAGAAGAGAGCTATTTGTTGAGGGTTTAGTAATATGTTGGATTCTTGGCAACGTCTTCTCTTGATGATTATTTATTGTTCTCCCAACAACCCTGTGAGGCTGGTGGTGTTACCCCGTTTTGTGGATGAGAAAAATGAGATAGAAGAGGTTGTTTGCCTAACTAGCAAGAAAAGTAGTCAGAATTTGGCCCCAATTTGTTGGACACCTTAGTATTCATGCCTAAGATGGCATCTGCAACCACACAAGATAAAAAGCCCTTGTGCTTTTCATTGGCAGGGATTTGTATGTAGGGAGAGGCAAGGGGCCCAAGAAAGGAGTGTAGAATGGAGATTCCAGAGGTAATGCAAAGGGAAGAGGAGAGAAGCCCCACTCTGCAGTCTGAATTGTTCACAACAGGCTTTAAGCGTGGGCCATAGCGGGTGATGATGGGCCACGCTGAGCCTACATGGATTCTTTGGCAAGAGGGTGACCTTCTCTCTGCTCAGCCCATCTGTCTGTACCTCCCCTTTCTCTGGCAGCAGCCCTACCCTCTTTAGGGCTTGCTCACCTTGGATATTTTTAGCTCAAGCCTAGACCAAAGAATGAGCAGTCCCCTTGGCTTTGCTCAATGAAATGACACCTGACATTCTCTTAGTGCCTTGCTCATGTCCTCCCTTGCTGAACACCTTTTTCTTACTTTTCAACCAAGCAAAATCCTATTTCTGCCTCAAGGCCCTTTGTGAGCATCACCTCTCTTAGAAATTTTCTTCAGCTTTTCACTTACCCCCTTACCTTCTACAGAATGAAATGGTTCTCTCTTGCCATGGTCGTCTTCTGGTTTTGGGAGCCTCTCCTACTGTAGAGTTCTTCATCTCTGAAAACAAGTCTGCTTCTGATCCATCATGAGCTACTTGCAGGCAGAGAGAGGGATTGCTTTAGTGCTGCTCTGCAGTGTTCTGCTGATACCATGCATCAACTTTGGGCTGCTTTTACCACCTTCCCAGAGAATGTTCTGTTTGTCTTAATAAAGTGGTTTTAAAGAATCAAAGCACAATGAAGACTACAAAGTGGAAACTGAAACTCCCTTTTCCTCTTCCAATTCTATTGCTCAGTGGCATCCACTATGGTGCCTGATACTCCTTCTTCCAGAGGTTTCCATATGCAAACACAAGTGCACAGATGCACATCTACCCATAGACACATTTCTCTGATGTTTTTTCCAATAGCACAAACCATGCATATGTTTTGTGGATTTGTTTTTTTCTATTTAATAGTGTAATGTGGTCATGGTCCATTTCCACGCATACAGAATTGGTTCAACAGCTCTGTGTAGAAGTACCATAATTATTAAGTATCCCTTGTTGCTGGATATTTGTGTTATAATATTATCTGGCAGTGAGTGTCCTTGTACTAAAATACATGTTTGAGTATTTTTATGGCTTTGAATCTTAGAGATGGAGTTCTTGGGGAATCTAGTGTGTGCTTTTGGATTTTGGAGGATACTACAAAGTTGCCTCCAAAAGGGCTATGCAGATTTTCTCTTCAAACAATGAATGAGAATGCGCTCTCCCTACATCCATACCTGAAGCTAACAATGTATATTACCCATCTTTACAACCTTTGTGAAAGGTGAAAATGAGGTTTAATTGCTGCTTTGATTTACATTTCTTTAATATATTGGTAAAGTTAATTATTCTTCAATGTTTATTACTATTGGCATTGCTTATTAACAGCCTTTGTCTGTTTTTCTTTTGGACTATTCATCTGTCCCTATTGATTTCTTTTTTAAAAAAAAATTATTTTTTCATGAGAGACAGAGAGAGAGGCAGAGACATAGGCAGAGGGAGAAGCAGGCTCCTCATGGGGAGCCCAACACAGGACTTGATCCCTGGACAGGGATCATGCCTGGAGCCAAAGGCAGACACTCAACCACTGAGCTACCCAGGCATCCCTGACCCTATTGATTTCTAAGAGCTCTTTTTATATTGGAGAGATTAGGCATTTGTTTGCCATATGTATAGGAAATATTTTCCCCAGTTTATCTTTTAATTTGTTCTCTGGGTTATTACTATTAACATTTTTAATGAAAGTCTTTTTATACTTAAATGCTTCCTAAAGAGTCAGATTTTTTCTTTGCTGTAAAATAAGAGTTTAAGCTTTGAACTTGGATCAGAGTTCAAACACAGGCCACACAGCTTTCTTGCTGGACTTGCACAAATCTTTTAACCTCTCTGAGCCTCAGGGTCCTCCTCTGATACATAGGAATAGTGCTGGAAATAAATCGGGTGTAATGTAGCCAAAGACCAAAATGAATGGAACTGGTGGAGAACCACCTCTAAACTTAGGAAGTAGGTTCTCTCTGGCCCAGTGCAGCTCACCTTCTCTCTACTCCCCTGTTGTGGTCCTTCCCTAAAACTCTGCTCCTTGGTCTAGGGGGTTGCTTCACCCCCTACTGATGTGCCCTTCCTTTTCTCGCCCTAAGAAAACCTGGGTGAGAAGATTCTGGCTTTCTCTCCCCCCCCCCCCCCCCGAGTAATAGTGAATGAATGCCTTCTTTTTCCACTTTCCCTACATTAAATATCTGTTCCTCCAGCCAGGCCTTCTGGCCACCTGGCAAAGGTCACCCCAGCATTCTCCCTGACATCACTGGAACTTAGTGAACCTCATCATTTCAGCCTCATATCAATTTGCTAGATTTTCATTTAGTTTTTGAGTTGTTCATCCCCTCTTTCATTGAGACTAGTAATTTCGGGGGCTGTATTGTAATTTCGAGATGTTGCTTTAGAAGCACTACAAAACATTAAAGTACATTTAGCCTTGAATTGTCACTTAAGATTATTGCAGGAAATGAGGGCTTTCTGGATCATAAATGTGACAATAGATGGAGAGCACAGCTTCTATTATGACTAAATGGGGACAAAGAGAGTAAAGAAGTGCTAAGTACATAGCAACTGCTTGTGTGGGTGCCAAGGAACCCGGGGGAATCAAGGCTGCTGGACGATGGGGGCTGGCCTGGGCTGGGGCGCCTGGGAGGGGAGCAGACCATCCCTGAGCAAGGGGCACACAGAGCCCCTTCCCTACCTGAGAAGCATACTGAATGGGTTGTGGAGGATTGGGGACACAGACTGGGCTTTCTTTTCATCTCCCACTCCACTCCCATCCTCCTCTACCTTTGTGTTGAGCACCGTGTGCCAAGACTCAGAATGCCTTCAATGGCCAGTTTCACTTAATGTCAGGCTGTTTGCCCATGGCCTCTAAGGTCCCCATGGAACTAAAGGCCTTTAGAAGGTGGGAAGGAGGCCTGGGGCACTAGCAGCCTCTAAAACCTACTATGTGGGGGCTTTAGGGCACCCTGCCCTTGTGTTTGTCTTTGGTTTGGGGCAGACACCTGCCACGAACCTGTGGTGTTGCAGCCAGTCACACATCCCAGCTGAAGCACCCCCTGCAGGTGGCAGCCATGACCTCGAAGGCCTGGCCTGGCGTGTGGGCTCCCAGCACTGCAGACAGCATCTATATCTTCTGTCCTCTGAGGTGCTGGCTGCTGGGACCCACCACAGGCTCTTCCAGGGTGCTGGGTTCCTAAAGTGGGTCCTGCTGCCCAGTACACTTTCTTCTGGACTTGAGGTCAACGTGGCCTGGCATGGGGTTACAGCCAGGCCCACACAGACCATCTTGTGTGCAAGGCTCAACGTCTCCTTGCAGTGGGGTTGGGACACCTATGTCCTCAGAGGCCAGCCGGCAATGTGAACGGCAACTCAGGTCCTGAGCAGGATGGCCAAGGAAGCCAGTGGCAGATCTGACAGGTGTTACTAGTATCCGTGTAGCAGACTTCTTACACTCTTGGCTGGAGTACAGTAGAGCAGGTGTCCAGGCCATGGCACTGACACAGGGTCCCAGCAGGAAGGGAGAACTAACTTCCTACCCCTCAGCACCCAGAGGCTCAACTCCTGTAGCAAGCAACAGTAGCCCTGTTTTATAGATGAGGCATAAAGAGGTCAAGGAAGCAGGCTAGACAATGCACACAGGTCAGAGAGAGGAGAGCTCCTTGGGGGTCCCAGAAATCAGTCACTTTAGGAGTCCTGGGTACTCAGTCACCTCTGTGCTGAGTTGTCCTGCTGCAGACTCTACCAGCCTTCAGTCCCCCCCACCCCTTGCCCAAGCGAGACCACTAGCTCCTGAGAACCCACGTGTCTCTTGTGTCTTTCCTCATGGGCAGGGAGGGAAGGGGCAACCCTGTCCCCACTAGGACTTCCTTGCCATCACACCATTCCCTTGGCATTCTTGCCCTCTGATCCTTCTCCTCGCTGTTCACAAGCTGCCTTTCTTCCTCCCTAACCTATATATGGGCACAGTCCATGGCTTTGGGTGGGGCAAGGGAGGGCAAGCAGTGCCTGGTACTGATGTGTCTTGGATGGATGCATGATGGAAGCATGCCCTGTCATCTCAGCCCTTATTTGGCTTTGATGGAGCTTTGCCCTTGTCATCTGCTGACTGCGTCCTACTGTCTACTTGAGTTCACATGTCCTTTTAGGGCAGGGACAAGTTCTGCTCATCCTACACTCTACCCTTTAAGTACAGCTGTTAGCTTGGAGAGGATATCCAGGGGCCTGGGGCTCTGCTCTCCTGAATCAAGTGTAACCTTGTTTCGGGTCCTTAGATATGCTTGGGTACTTGGTGCCCAGGGTCCAGTTGCCCAGCTGGACATTTCTCAACAAAGTTTCCCAGATGCAGAGTGTAAGTAGCCTGCTGTCCTGTGCAGAACCCATCCCCTCCAACAGTTTCCCCTCTGGCATAGGAGACCCCCTGTTCCCCATACACTTGGTCCTAAGATGCCAGCTTAGGGCCTCAGGTAAGTAAGCCCTTTGCATGGGTGGCTTTCCCAGGATGACTCCTGATCCCCTGCACCAGGGCTTCTCAACACCATATAGTCTATGACATAGTCACAAAAGGGACATCCTGGGGAAGGGAGAGGGCTTCTAACAACCCACTCAAGCATCTCCTCACACAGTCCTCACATCCCTTTCTCCACTGCACTTTCCTGGGACTATGGAGCTTAGAGGCCATGCTGTCCCCAGGCTCTTTGCAAACGGCCCCACAGCACCTATGCCTTGCTACCTGGGGGAGCCATGTATGCAGCTCAGAGCCCCCTTTTCCCCCCAGGACAGGATCAGTTATTCTACATCGGAAAGGGAAGGTCTAGAAGGGGGATTCCTGCTTCTGCAGCTAGTCTTCCTACCCACCCTCCAGTGTCTCTTGGAGTCAAGTTTGCATTATTTGTTTGTGCCCAGATACTTGCCATCACCTCATCTTTTCCTCTTCATTTCTCTGTTGCTGGTGGGTTCTATTTAACTCATCAAACCACAGTCTTTGCATTTTTGATATATCCAGCCTCCAGAGAAATCTGGAAAAGCCTACTATGCATCTGTTCTGCTTTAGTGGTTTTCCTTTGGCCATAGCTGTTATCTGGCCTCTGCTCCAGCCCTGAGAGCTCTTTGCCCAGCTGCCACTGGAAGATTTCCAAGTTCCTGCCTCCTGTCCAGAGATGGCCAGCTGAAAGCTGGTCCCTGAGCTCAGGTGAATTCCCTTAGCTCATTACCAAAGTGTCTCTCAAAGAGCACATTAACACGGAAAGAAGAGTGTCATTGGCTTGCCGCCGCAGATGTCTGTGACTTAGAGCTTACAGCTCCCAGTGCTGGTGTCTAGAGCTGCCAATGCCCAAGGACTGAGCAGGATGGGTGGAGTGGGTCAACAGCACATTCTGATTTGGGATAAATACTGCTTCATTTTCAATGGATTCATCCAAAGCAGGCTATTTTGTCATCATTATTGCCAGATCTTTGTGGGACAAGCAGTGCCTGAGGGATCTCTCACCACCTGTAGTCCTGGGCACAAAACTCATCTATACAAATAATTGCCAAGTTGCCATTTTGAGGTGCAGAGCAGGGATCAGGACAGTTGGGGTGTAGTAGATTCAGTGAGTATGGTGGAGGCAGGATTAAACCCTGGCCCTAGTCTGTTTAGCTGGTGTTTTTGGACAAGTCTATGATGTCTACCAAGTGGATTGAATGATGCCCAACTTCCCCGGTTATTGTGATGATTGAATTTATAAAGCTCCTTAGCTGGGCCTTGGATAATTCAATTCATCATGGCTTTTTAGTTTCCTCATCCTAAATAAGAAGGCTGCTTGAATGTTTCCAGCCGCTTCTGTGGGTGCTGGTGTTAGAGAAGCCCCATTGAAGAGTTCAGGTTGGAGGTGAAAGGGCCGCCCTATCCATTTCTGTTCATGCTCACTGACCCCCTAATCGCTGGTGGGGGAGAGGGGAGGACTCCTGGCTGGGGAGTTTTCAGAGAGGCTTGTCCAGCCACCCAAATATCAACAGGTGCCCATTGGGCAGATGAGGAACCCTCCAAAGAGAGTTTCAGAGATGTGCCTGCAGCCACACAGGTGGAAGAACCCAGAACCCTAGACTCTAGATTTCAGGTACCTCCAGGAAATCCTGAAGGGGAACTGAGGGAAGAGCAAAGAGGGGATGGTGGGAGAAGGAGAGTGGGGGGAACATGGGGATAAAAAGCTTATGCGGGTGCAGGTTTAAAAGGTAAGGGCAAAATTAAAGCTTCTGAAGGAAGCTAAACCATTGCTTCCCCACCTCCTGTTCAGCCTACCCTCCAAAGACAGGATGGCAAATGATTCAGTGCATAAGCTCTGGTTTGGGAATCAGAGTATGGAAGCAAATTTCACTCTAGCTCTACCACTAACTAGCTCTGTGACTTTGGGCAAGCTTCCTAACTTCTCTGGACCTTTCTTTGCTCATTTCCTCATTCATTCTCATCCAGAAAGCTGGATTAGAGCACCTGTTGTCTCTTCTAGCTGTAAAAATTTCTGTGACCATTCAAGCAAAAACCCTGGAACTCTACTGTAACTGCTCTTAGACGGGAAGCCAGCAAAATTACCTTAGAAGTGGCTTGCCAAGGCCCTGGAATGATGGAAAAGCCAAGAGCAGCCTGCATCTGATGCTGGGGTAGAGGAGCAATCTCCTACCGCTAATCCCCACCACTTCTCTTCCACCCATGCAGCCCAAGCCTTTTTTAGCTCTCACAGAAGGGCTTCTATCTCAGTAACCTATGTATAAGAGGAGGCCACAAATAACCAGAGTGACTGTGCCAGTCAGCTAAGGTGGCCATAACAAAATACCACAGACTGGGGTGGCTTAAGCAACAGAAATTTCCTTTCCTTAAAGATACTCTAGAGGCTAGAAATCTAAGATCAAGAGATCACCAGGTTTGGTTTCTCCTAAGCCTCTCTCTTTGGCTTGTGGATGGCCACCATCTCACCGTGTCCTCATATGGTTTTCCATCCGTGTTGTCGGTGTCCTGTAAGGATACCTGGTCATAGCTGGATTGTGCCCCCCATAGTTGGGGGCACTGTAATGATCTCATTTTAACTTAACTACCTCTTTAAAGACTTTGTCTCCAAGTGCAGTCCCATTCTGAGGTACTAGGGGTACATAACCATTATCCTGACTTATAATACCATATGTTAGCTTTTCCTATTTTTGTACTTTGTACACACAAAATCACATATCATGTAACCTTTTGTGTCTAAATTTTTCACTAAACATTGTGAGTTCATCCGTATTGTACGGTGTGTTTGTATTCTGATCCTCAAGGCTGTCTGTAGTGTGAATATTCCACAGTTTCTACTTCTATCGTTGGGCTGTGAAGTAATTTCCAGTTTGGGGCTATCATAGACAAATTCCTATGAACATTCTTGTACGTGTCTTCAGCTGTTGGCATATCCTGCATTTCTGTTGCTGTATACCTAGGAGTGGAGTTACTGAGTCCTAGGGAATGCATACAAGCAGCCTTAGGAGAGACTGTCAAATAGCTTTCCGTGGTGGTTCCAAGTTTCAGTATCACCAGCAGCATTTGAGTGTGATGGTTGTGCCATAGCCTTGCCTATACACATTTTTTTTAAATTTCTGTATATATATTTTTTAAATTAATAAGCTAAACTTTATTAAAATTAAAAACTTCTGCTCTGTGAAAAACAATAGGAAGAGAAGTAGAAGACAAACCACAGAGCAGGAGAAAATATTTGCAAAAGACACATCTGATAATTTCAGCCATTCTGTTGAATATGTGGTGATATCACATTGTCATTTTAATTGGCATTTCTCTGATGATTCATAATGTAGAACACTTTTGCATTTGTTTAGTGGCCATGTGGATGGTTATTTTTGTGAAGTGCCTATTCAAGTCTTTTGCCCTTTTTCTTTTCCTACGGAATCATCTGCTTTTTTTCTTATTTTATAGTAATGCTTTATACATTCTCTCTGAATCGCCTTCTGATTTGAGGACAATTTTGAGAGTAAAAGCAGGGAGCCAATGATAATTAAGGTACAACAAGTATTTTAAGTCAGGATCACCTGAGGCAAATTGGGTAAACTCTAATTTGATCAACCCGTAGTGTATTTGAGTTTTAAAAAGATTTTAAAAGGCAAATAGGAAGGCACCAAGGGTTTCATGAAAGAAAAAAAAAAAGAAATTCATGTTTGTAGTACATGGTTTTTCAGGGCTCTCCATTCCCTCTTTTCCTGCTGAAGACGTTCACCTTCAGAGTCCAGTATTAGAATGAATTTTATTCCCATGTGGTGCTGATTCAGCACTCTGCTTTCTCTCTGCCCACAATCTGCTTTAGGGTCATTAAACTTGTGACATTTTATGATCCTCTTAGTCCAACCTCTGACTTTTTATTAATGAAGAAACAAATCTTGAGTGATTAAATGACATTCCCAAGGTCACACAGCTGGTTAGTTACAGAGCTGGAACTAGAACATAAGGTTGCAGTGCTTTCTTCAAGAGCATTTTTATAAGTCTCAATATTTAAATCAACCCATAAATACCTTTGTGTGCAAGGTTAAAGGAATTGATATCTGTTGAAATATTAGGGAGTGGAGGGAGGGCACAGACCTGGAAGTCAGAGGCTCAGCCATTGATGGTGCCAGGTTTACCGTTCACTCTGTTTTCTCGTTGATTAAATAGGGTTCTACTGGAATGTCCTCTGATATACCTTCCAACTTTAAATTCTACATCCAAAAATATCTTGCATAAGGGAGGACAAGGGATATTCAACAGAAAGTTTTTGCAACAGGAAACAAGTAAATGAGTATAGATTTCCTTTGAAAGGAACGGATTGGGTTGCTTCAGTCAATAAGGAGAAAACAGAGAAATTAGGCTTCAAGTAGATAGAGTCCCAGTGGTATGAGAGGTGGAGAGCAGCCACAGCTGTCTCTCTTTTATCCCAAATAGGCAAAAGAAAATGTTTGTTTATAGGAGGGAAGGGTTCGGATTATACCTGAGAGACTGAGTGATATTACCTTAGGAGGTTGAAAAATCTCCTCTGTAGTTCACTAAAGACATTTATATAATTGGGATTGTTAGGGTTGGAAATAAAAGAAAACCATATTAAAGTGGCTTAAGCAAAATCTGTGTGTGTGTATATAATTTTGATTGGCTTATGTAATCGAAAAGTCCATGGATAGATCCTTACTTCAGGCCTGGCAGAAACCGGAGTCAAGTAATGTCAGAGACCCATGCCTCTCTCTCTTGCTGTGTCTTCATTTTGCTTTCCTGGGCATTGGCATCCATTTCAGGTAAGGATCTCCCATATTAGGGCAGTGATGCCACTTGCTTCCAGGCTTACGTTGTTCTGGCTTAGCAACTCTAGCAGAATATTTCTTTTCTAGTGGTTCCAGCAAATGTCCTATGGCAGGCTCTGGCCTGATCTGGGTCCCCTTGCCCATCACTGAATCAGCTACTGTAACTCTGATTGTCCACTCTTTCATTATCTCTCTACCTTTGGCGGTTGGAGAGTGGAGTCCGCTCCCAACCTGAACTTCAGGGATGGAGTCCGGGACAGTTGTTCCCCAAACGACTATCAAGGTTCTCTCACTGGAAAGAGGGAAGATTAATTCCAAGCAGACACAAAAACTGATGTACTTTACCATCTGTGATACTGTGACTTATAAGAAATATATGTGAACTTTGGAATTTATAGAGTGAGGAGAGCAATCAAGGTATCTTTTGTCATGTTTATGAGGGGACTTCTGGAAAGCACCTCTGGATGGGGGCTGGTTGCCAGCGGAACCAACTTTGTCATTAGAAGGGTGGGACTGAAAGTTTTCAACTCTGGGAAGGGGGAGGAGCTGCTGCAGATTGAATCAATCAACAATGATCAATAATTTTTTTTTTTTTTAAATTTTTTTTTTTTTTAATTTATTTACGATAGTCACACAGAGAGAGAGAGAGGCAGAGACACAGGCAGAGGGAGAAGCAGGCTCCATGCACCGGGAGCCCGACGTGGGATTCGATCCCGGGTCCCCAGGATCGCGCCCTGGGCCAAAGGCAGGCGCCAAACCGCTGCGCCACCCAGGGATCCCAATGATCAATAATTTAATCAATCATTGTAATGAAGCCTGCATAAAACCCCAAAAGGATGGGGTTCACAGAGCCTCCTGGTGGATGAACACATGGAAATGGGGGAGAGTGGTGCCCCAGAGAGACCATGGAGGCTCCGCATCCTTTACCCTACCTCACCCCCTGCATCCCTTCCATCAGGCTGTTGCTCAGTTACATCTTTTTTTATAACCAACTGGTAATCTAGTTAAGTGAAATGCTTCTCTGAGTTTGGTTAGTTGCTCTAGAAAATTAATGGAACCCAAGGTGGAGGTCATTGGAACCTGAAACCTATAGCCAGTTGATCAGAAACACAGGTGACAACTGGACTTGTGATTGGCACCTTGAAGTGGGGCCAGGGGCAGTCCTATAGGACCTAGCCCTTCACCCATGGGATCAGGTGCTATCTTCAGGTAGACAGTGTCAGAATTGAGTTGAATGGTTGGGCACCTGCTTTCAAGTTGTGCAATCCAAGTGCAGCAGGATGCCATGCTCCAGGCATGATGGTGACAAAGGTATTAATTTGTCTTTCCCCTCAAATTCACGATTCTAGGAAACACAGAAGAAGGGAAACAATGTTTATTGAGGAACAATATTCCAAATACTGACATAGAACCTCATTTTATATCTCTCTAAGATTTTTTTTTTTCAATTAAAGACAATGACATGCAAGAAGGTTGAGCTGCTACTTCTGCGGGGTCACATTACTCAGCAGCGAAGGAGCCCAGTTCTCAGCCAGGGGTTCTAATCCTAAAACCCCCCTCCCTGCACAGTGCTGCCTTCTAAACTGGGGCTTCGGTGCCTAGAGATGTGAAGGTCCTAAATGTTAGAGTGGAAAGACAGAGCCTTGGCTGTAGGAAAGGATAAAGGGGTCTGGCCTAGGTCCTTTCCCGCCAGCTGGCCAGTCCAATGACCTGGGAAGAGCCTGTCACTTGTTCTGGACCTCCTTGTTTGTATCTATATAGTATGGGGCAGGAGGACTGATGGACAAATCTATAAGGTGCTGCAAAGCCAAGTATGACCAGTCTATGATAGAGTTGAAGCGGAGGGCCTAGCTGTGCTGGCTCTGGCCTTGGCACAGACCTATCCTAAGGAGGCTTTGGAGTTACGCGTTGGGCTTCTGACCAGGTTCATTCCCAGCATGTGCCATGACATGCCAATGCCCCACACCCATGAGTCTTACCCTGGTGCTTTCCCCCACCCCCTACTCCCACCACCTTAGATGCATCTTGCAGTGTGTACTCTCCCCACCACACACATCTGGACCTTGCTTCTGCCAGTGGACACTCCCAAGTAGAGCCTTGCCCTGGGAAGCACATACTTATTCTCAGAGGAGTTCCAGAGTTGATGCCAGAGGCCTCTGTCATCCCCTGGATTCCAGCCTGCCTTTCCTGGGTTGAGCTGGTTGCCTGAGGGCTTGTTTGGTCTCCTGCATCTTTCTTCATCCTCTCCCAGACTCCGCTCAGAATGCGCATAGTGTTGCCCCTTAAAACCTGAGAGACCCGCACATTCTAAGGTGGCCTCGAGCAGGGCACTGGCAAGAGAGAACAGAGTCTTGTTCCTTTACCCACCCAGGACCACAAGCTGGTCTTCCTGGAGAAGAATAGGGCTGTCTCACCGCCTTTCTGCCCTGTCTCTCCAGGTTCTAGACTTATCTGAAGCCAGGCTATTCTAAGTGTATGTTCTAGGGTTGGGAAAGGTAGCATCTGATTTTTCTCTTAAAACTCCAAAATCATTTTTCAAAGTATTAAGCTAAGTGTGTGTGTGTGTGTGTGTGTGTGTGTGTGTGTATAAAGTCAGTGCACCAGGGTTCCAGTTAAATTAGAAATTCAGGGTAGGACCTTGGCACATATTTTAATGGGATTCAGTTCTTCCCTACTTTCAGTAAACTTGTGATGAGGGCCTACTAGGCTATGCTAGGCATGAATTGATGGCTGGGATACATGTGGCCTTTGCTCTCCTGATCATCGCAGTAGGCCAGGTATGGAAACTTATCATTAAAATAGTGTGGTTGCACTTTCAAGGAAGCAGGGACAAGGTCAAGAGAGGTTCTTTTTCTTTGAATGAATAGGGAGCCCTTCCCAAAGGAAAAAATATTTGGGCAGGTAGGAGTTTCCTGGAATTCATCTTAGGCAAAATTCTGGTATGTCTTGGAAATTTGAAAAAGCATGGAACTCAGCAGGGGAATGTTTGTAAAAAGCCTCAGGGGACAGGCAGTAGGAGAGTGGGGGAAAAACTGGAATGCTAAGTGATGCTAAGAAGCTTACATATGGTAGCACAGGCCACACATCAACAGGGTGTTTTGTTAAAATTGCAGATTCTGATCAGCAGGTCTGTACTGGGGCCTAAGATTCTGCATTCTTAGCAAACCTTCAGGGGATGCCATGGACCACAATCTGGGAAGGATGAAAGCATTTGGGTATCACTGAAGACTTTACATAAAGGGATGATTATAATCCTTTGAATGTGTATACCTGGAAATACTACAAAGTATAAGAATCCTGTCTAGTTCAGACAATATCCCTGTGAAATGTGATTCATTGACCTGTAGGTTTTAGAGGAGACTCCTGGAGTACAGAGGAGTTAAGTAATTAGAGCCTTACAGGTGGAAAGGGCCTCAGAAATCTAAGACAAACCATCATTTTACAGGCAAGGAAACTCCTTTGTCATTTCTGAGGTGGTTCTGGGTCAAACTTTCAAGCCCCACTTCTGTAATTTGACTGTGTTGCTCAATTAACATAGGTCCCTCCTTCCAGACAAAGGTTGGATGCAGATCTTTAGTCCATCCTGGGAAAGGTCCCATGCTTGCCTCCCTCTTTTGGTTAAGCTGTTGGAAAGGGTGTGGGACTAGATCTCTGGAAAAGAGGGTTGCAAACATGGGCACATAATGCTGGAAGGATGTACTTGAAGTTGTGAGCATCTTTGATTGCACAAGATCCCAGGTTTTAGGCTTTGTCTCCAACTCATTTTCTTTGTAACCTGAACCAAATTGATTCAGGGTAATGCTTGTCACCCTTTTCATCAGTTAAAAATAGGGATGACAGCCTCCCATCAATCCACCTCACTACATGGTTAGGAGCAGGAACTGGTAGGTCTTTCCGCATGTATTGGGTACCGACTGTGTACCAGATGCCATGCCACACACTGCACACCAAGAACAGGACAGACCCAGCTCTAACCCTAGGGAGCTCACATGGCTGAGAAGACAGACGTGAAGTGCACACGTTCCAAGTTAACTACATCCAATTGTAGAGTGCGGCCAAGAAGTATGGGGTAATGGGTGCTTATAACAGGGGTCCAAATGTGAAATATCAGCTTCTAGGAAGAAGCAGTCTTTCAGCTGATGACTAAAAGATAATGTAAATTAGGAAGATGAGAGGAAGGGAAGCAGGCTTGCTAAGAACTCTGAGGCAGGAAGGGATTGTCTGGCTCTAGGAAATGAGAGAGTGTTAGGTGTTCCAAACAGACACAGAAAACAGAAAGTGTTAGGTGTTCCAAGCAGAAGGTTGTATGAGGAGAGTGCGAAGGAATAAGCTAAGTCAGATCCTGTAGGGCTTGCTAGAGACTGGGGATTTATTCTCAGGCCAAATATAAGCAATTGGGAGGTTTTAAGCAAGGGGATGACATAACCTTTTAATTTAACAAGATGATCCTGGAGAGTGTCTTGGGCAGGAGTGGTTTTGAACAAGACCAGTTAGGGAGCTAGTCCAGGCATGAGAAAATGGCAGCCCCTATTAGGGGTCTCACAAAGGGATGACGAGAAGGGGACAGGCTGTGGAGGTATGTGAAAGGCTGAGGAATTTGAGTATGGGAAGGAGGAGGCTGAAGTAGAACGGGGTGGGGTGACTTGCGTGTTTTCAGTTGGAAAAACTCAGCGAGTGATACTAGAGTTGATTGAGGCTGGGGGCAGTGGAGGGAGGGCAGGTCTGGATGGCTGGCTGGTCAGTAAGTCAGTTTGGACATGTCCCATCATAGATGCAGATGAGCTCTCCAGGCCATGATGTTGAGTAGGCATTTGGCTGTAGGGATCTGGCTCTGGATGTCTCCTGAGGCTGGCAACACTAGCTTGGGATTGAATATCCTTAGAGAGGGTATCTCAGAGCAGAGGCATGGAGGAGGCACCCAGGGAGAGGGGGTGAGAAGGTGGTGGTAAAGACCTGGGGACAGTGCCTGGAGGTGCTCTGCCATTTGGTGGTCAGATGAAGGAGACAGGTGAGATAACAGATAAGGACCAGCTTCAACACGGAAGCAGGATGCTGTGATTGTTGGGCTGCACTGGATTTAGCGTGTAGAAGAATGCTGCGCATCTTTGACAGTTATTGCTACACTCGGATAGAAGAACTCACGCTTCGTGCTCCCAAACCTGCAAGGCTATTTCCTTGGAGTTTTTTTAGCCCTATGAAAAGAAAAAAAAAAAAAATTCTACCAGAGGGATTTATTCTTATCCTGTCATGTAACAGTAATTTCATTTTCAAATCATTAACAGGAAGGCATCCTTATCTGATCATTCCTGATACAAAACCCTATCTTGGAAGCCCGATACCATCTCCTCAACTTCCCCGAGAGCTTTACTGATTTCAGCTGAGAACCCTCAGCTCTAAATAAAACACGGTATGAGCCTGGCTCCTTCCTGAACTTCTTTTGGTATCTCTCCCATCAGCTGAATCCTTTTTTTTTTTTTTCCCTCCTGTCCTGGCATTTTGCTTTAGATTGTTCCTAGAATTTCACTGCTAACTTACATGATATGAGCAGATAATGGGAAACTGAACTTATTTTCTAATTTACTTTGAAACCAAATTTTAGATAATATTTATGAGGAGGGAAAGAGCCAGCCTATGATGGGTGAGAGTAGCCTTTACCTCTGAATGTAAATGACTTTTTATAGGAAAGTATCCTTCTCCAGAACTCTTAGTGTGCATGGGAGTGGGGGTGGGATAGATGTGCTTGCTTTCCATAACATAAATGCAATCAAAAGCAGACCTTCTCTAGTCTAGCCTCCCAGACTCCTATTCAAAGCTAGTTTGTTTCTTTGAATTCCACCAAGCTTTTCTCTACCTAACAGGAAACTTCATTGTGTTCACCTTAAATGTAAAAAGGCCTTTTCAAGATGACTCATGCTTTACCAGAGAGAGATGTGCTTGGGGAGGTGTTTATTTTCTGACAGCTAAGATTCTGAGACACCCATAGAAACAAATATATTTCAGAACTTGTGGCCATTTGAATTGAAATGCTTTAACTTGAATTTGGGACTCAGAAAGCATTTGATCTGTCACCCCCCCACCCCACCCTCCATGGGGCTCCACAGCTGAGTGGCAGGGTGGGCAGTAGAGTCAAGAGCACCAACTCTAGATCAGACTGCCTGGGTCTAACCTCTGGCCTGTCCTGGCCAGCTGTGTGTTTGGCCAGGAGATGTGACCCATCCTCGCTTCAACTTTCTTATCTGTATGATAGCAACAAAGTCGAGTCATGGCCACCTTGTGGGGCTTGCTGTAATGTTTAAATAATCAAGTGTAAGTTAAAATTTTTTTTTAATTTTTTCAAGTGTAAGTTAAGTGTTAAGAAGGGTGTCTTGAAATATACATGCATTAGGTTAATTTTAGCGAGTATTACCTCCACCCTGGAGCAGCCGATGGGATTAGGTAATCAGTAGTAGTTGCTGCCATTCGTGCCCCACTGCTGTGCTCCTTTCGGGCGTGTATGTCCTTGAGATTTTCTTACAGTCACTCCATGAGGCAGATACTATTTTCACCATTTAAACCCAGATCAGTCTGACAACAAATCCCAGCGCTCACCCCCTCCACTGTATGGGAGCTCAGCCTGGGGGTTACATGGCTATGGGGCACTGGGTGTGGGTTGGGATGTGAGCTGGAGGGTGGAGTACAGTATGGAGGACAAAAAGCAAAGATTCTTAGCTTAAGTGACCAGATGATCAGACAGTCATGGAGCCTCCCTGCCCCTTGTCATTCTTCCTGGAGAGGAATTGTGTGGGGACAGTGAGCCAGGGAGGGGCTCGGGGCTCCTGTCTTCCTATGATTTGGAATTTGTCCTCCTTGCAATCCTGCTGTCCATCAGTTGTTTCTTTTATTATGGCCTCTATTCCTTGCCTCTCTTCTTGAAACCCCAGCTTACCCCTATGTGTGTATTCGGGGGAGAGATAAAGCTTTCAAGGCTTTAGAGCAGAGTGGCAAAAGCTCTAAACCCAGGTAGGGGAAAGAGCTTTGACCTGGAAGTGAGGAGATTTAAGTCCTGGTCCTCTCTTTGCTACTGTTGAGCAAGATAACCCTGCTAAAGTCATGGAATTGTTCTGGGCTTTGTTTGTGAGTTTAGGATTAGAAGGTGTCTGATATTCAGTGGTTCTAGTCAACCTTCCCCTGGATCTCTGAGCTTGGGGAGCTATGTAGGTGGCAGTGAGGATGTAATGGAGATGGTGATGATGGTGGAAATGGTGGCAGAGAAGGGTGAAGGTGTGGAGGTGATGGTAATGATGATAGAAGAGATGGTGGTGGCAGATGGGGTGGTGGGGTGGAGGGGCTGATGAGGGTACTAATGGTCATAACTATGAAGAGCCCTTGGCTGGCAGCAGGCACTGTATTGAGCACTTTATTTCCATGTTTCATCATCTCAGCAGCTCTTGCTGGGTCCATTTTGTAGATAAGAAGCTCGACAGAATAAAGCTGAGCATCCCTTAGTGGGTGGAGTTACCAAAACATTTGTGATGGGCACAGAGCAGGGAGGGGCATAATCTGGCCTCCCTTGTTTTCTCACCACATCCTCTGCCTCTAAGGCCAAGTTGTGCCCAGATGGAAATTGAAGGTTATAATTGCAGGATTGCATTTTTCCTGGGGACATAGAAATAGTCTTCCACCACCTTTCCCAAATGCTCTTCTAGGTGCTTTCTCTTCATCTCTGAGTTACCACTTTGGCTGCTGACCTCAAACCTTAAGCTTTGAGTTTTGGCCTGCAGCCTCTCTAACAAAGACTGTGGCATCTTCATGGAGGCCATGATTTATCACATGATTTGGGGACAAATGAACATCCTCCAACTTGTCTCTCTGGTGAATGTGGCTCTTCTATATCCTGTCTTACCTGCTGACCCTCACTGTACTCTGCTTATATCCATCAGGCCATCTTGGAGAGAAACCGGATAACATATTTTTAGTGCAGATAAGCTAAAGATTGGCGAGTAGCAAAGAGCTTGGGACACTAAAACTGCAGACCTCTGAAGGCACTTGTCAGAATCAAGACTTCTCAGTCCCTGTCTAGACCTCTTTCTTGGGCTCAGGGGTTCTTGTCTTGCTTGAATGAAAAGGTGATTCTTTCTTGCAATTCCCACTGTCTCCTTCCCTTCTCCTCAGGATGGGGGGTGAAAATCATGCAGCCTCTAGGCTCCATGTCAGAAGGGTTAGTGTGGACCCTCTGGACAGGGCAGCTAGCTTCATATTGATTCTATATACATTAGATGAATTCAAATGCATTTAATATACATTAGATGAATTAGATGATTCTATATACATTAGATGAATTCAATACATTAGATGAATTAGATGAATTCAAGTTTTAAATGCCCTCTTGCTCAGCCCTTACCTGGAACCACCAGCACTCTCCCTACCTCCCACAAATCTTTACAGTGGGGAGGGTTTTCTGTTCTGTGCCAAGGATACAGTGGTGAATATAAAACATCTTGCTTCCATGGAGTTTGTGGTCTAGTTGATGCTGCAGTGTTATGATGACAGGGACAGGAGTAAAAGGTGGCGGTAAACTTGTAGCAGAAAACTTGATTTAGCTTTGTGAAGCTAGGAAGGCTTCCTGGAGGCATTGACAGCAGACACTTGTAGATTAAGAGCTGGACAATGCATGGGAAGTCAGGGGGAGGAGGAGAGAGGAAGGGACAGAAGAGAAGGAAGAGCAGAGGAAGAGAAAGATGTGGTCTGGATCTAAGCATGTGCAGGGTCTTGGAGTCTGGGGAGGACAGGGGGCCTGCTCACCCCACCTGGGCCTAGCCTGCCTCAGTCATACTCAGCACCAGTTTCCCCAGAGACTCTATCTTGTAGCACTGAGGAGGTGCAAGGAGTGATCTTGGAAAGAGAGAGGCAGGACCAGGTGATCTGCAGGCACATTTGCTTGTCTACACGCTCCCAGAATGCCCATGTTGCCTCTGCTGAGCACTTGGCTGAGTACGGCATTACCTAAGGTTTGTGTGGTTTCACTGGGTTCTGAGAGGAGCTTATGGCCAGTGCAGACACCACCAGACTGGGAGGCCCTGTGTTTGGACTTGTGGGCTGTGTAAATTTTGGGGTCCTCATCCTAAATCTCTGGGGATTCTCCTGGTTTACCAGTAGACTCAGATCTCTGTTTTTCTTTCAGTGCTAGTGTTTAAAGCTTTGATTCTCTACCAGTTGCAGGAAACTAAATTCCATTAAAAACTGCAGGCTTTCAGCCATAAAAACTGATGAGTGTTTGAGTGTTTGTAAATGGCATGGCTGGCTGGGGGGCTGGGATGAGTTGATCCACCGGAGGGGGGCCTGGCCATCCCACAGTCTGCAGCTTCCCCTGGCAGACTTAGAGAGCATCATGGCCCTCATTATCACCACCCACTCCGCTGGGTGTTCCCAGGGAAGAAGCATTTCTTGCTGAGGAACAGCTTTGGGCTTTTATAGCCACACCACACACGGGGACCTAACTATCAGTGGATTCCGAATAGACTATTTGCATAGAAAGCCACACAGCTGCATACAGTTGAGATCACAAAGAAAAATATTTATTCAGTGGATTCCAGTTGATCATTTAGCATGCATTCATAAAGGAACAGAGACACTAAACCATAATGCAGACCCTATATGCTGCTCACTTTGAGTACATGTGGCTGTCCTACAGCTCCCAGACAGGAGGGCTTGTTTTAGAATTATATATTTGCAATTGTAGCGATTTATAGCTTGTGTTCTTGTCCTGGAGCTTGTAGAGCAGAATGAGATGGATGTAATGCCTAGCAAATTGCAGGCCATTTTGGAATCTGGGTCTCTGGCCTCAACATGGTGGATGGAGCCACACTGGGGACAGAGACCTTTCCTAGGCTCCCTCAAATAGCTGGGGCAAAGATAGGACATCCAACTATCTGTCTCCATGGACAGAAGCGGCCATGTGTGGCCTTTACATCATTTTAAAGTTGTGGCCTGTGCCCTGCTCTGAAAACAAACTCCAACTGCTCTTCTGTCTTCCCCTAACACATTTCTCAACAGAAAAGAGGGAAAGAAGGCAGATGGGTTCAAACAAAATTCACTAAGCCCACGGGCCACTGGGAAAGTGACCGCAAGGTATCCAGGCATGCCCTGGCAGGGTCAGAGAACACGGGAGGTAGAGCAGGATCTCAGAGGGTGTATGTCCAGTGCTCAGCCAACACCCAGGCCCCTCACATCCTGTCTGCATTCCTTCCAAAACCTTTCAGCTTTCCTTTGGATAACGTAGCAGTGTGTGGCAACCACCCTTCCAGGAAGCCACCTGTTAGCTGTTAGGAACTTGCCTGCTGCTGCTGTAGTCACTTTCTCAAAGGCATCAAGGAAAGCCATGGAGAGGGAAAGGAGGAGTGTGTGGGCAGCATATGCAAGGGCTCTATAGGGCCTGTTTATGGTGACCTTGGCAAGAGATGGAGGGGAGAAGAGAGAAGGCAAAGGCAATACTCAGGAATGAGGGAGGGGTTCTCAGTTCCTGTCAACTCAGTCTGCAGACACTCGGGAAAATGGGAAGCTTCAAATGTGACCAACGTGGCAGTGATAGGGCCACAAATACCCAGTGATCCAGGCTCTCCTCAACATGTGCTTGTCTTAGACTAGTTCTCAAATTTGAGTAAGCATCAGAGGTTTCGATGCTGCTGTTCCAGGAACCCTGCTTTGAGAACCACTGTCTCAGTGATCAGAGACTAAACCAAGGTTGGCTTGTTGGATGTGGTAAAGTCAGAGAGATCAGTGTCTCAACTGGCTGGCAGAGGCAGATTGGCAAACACAAAGGTATAAATCGAGAAAGTGCTAAAACCTTTTATTGGATGTATTTGTCTTTTCCTGGCTTTTCATTCAACTAACCATATGCTTTCCACTGACAATTGCTATTTAAATGTCACTTGACAAGCAGCTGTTCTTTATCCTACTATATGCTGGTTAATTTATTGTCCACAAAACCTGATGGAGTGTTCTCTAATGGGCCTCATTTCCCACTGTCTCCACCCACCTCTTCATTCTGGTTCTGGCCCCAGCTGTACTGAGGCTGGCAGTGGTTTCCTCAATCCCCTGCTCGTGCTCTGTCTTTGCCTGGGTGGCCTTTTCCAGGCAACTCTCACTACTCTTTAATTTTCTGAGTGTTCATGGCCCTTTGCAAACTACCCGGCTGTAGCTGCCTCATCCTCCTCAGCTTTTTATTGTTAGTGCCTAGGACAGGGTGTGTCAATGGCTTCAGCCAATCAGGGAGGTGGTTGTTGAGTGAGTCAAGTCCAGAGGACTGAAATTGAGGGCGAGAGGCGCGGAAGGGGAGATATCTAATGCCTCCTCACTGTGGTCAGGTTAGAGAGACCTTGACTCTGCTGGCAGAAAGAGGATAGAAAAGCTATTTTAAGCACAGAAAACCGAAATGATTCTCCATAACCCCCTCTGTGCTCCCGGGGCTTCAATGATTCAGTACAATGGGACTCCCAAGGCCAGGTGGAAAAGCAAATCTTTGGGATTCCTTTAAATTACAAATTACCTCTGCTGGGGAAAGTTGGAATATTCAAATCTTTTTGGCTTAATAAGAGACTAAGTGTTCTTTTCTAGCAAGTACCTAAGAAAGATGAACAGACTGATGGATAGATGGGTCCTTGCTGGCTTGGTCACCAGGTCATGACCTGGACTCCTATCTTGCTTTCCAAACATTGCTTCAGCTCCCCTTGGCTACATCTCACCTTTCTTTGGAGGGAAAGTATGTGGCTCTGGGCTTTGTCATTGTGCCTGTGTTTGGGGAGCCCGGTTCTAAAACTGAATCCAGAGAATGACTTCAGCTGGGATTTGAGACTGACCTGCCTCACACTGCATTCCATGCTGTGGATAGACCAATTTGAGCCTAAAACTGGGGCAAAGAAAACTCCATTGGACTGGAATGATAGGCTTGTTTGCCAATTCAGGGTGGAATTCCATATTCAGAGCAGTAAGGCAAGATCTCCCTGCCCTTGGAGATCTTGGGGGAATGACTTAGCCTCAGTTTCAGCATTTGGAAGACAAAAGGGTTCTATGCCTGGTCTCCAATCTGCTGTCCCAATCTCGGAGGATGCTAAGATGAATTCTGGGGAGCACACGAAGAGCTACCTTCACTTGAAAGGCTAGAGGGGAGAAGAGAGAGCCCAGAGTTAGATGAACAAATATGGCCATGTCTCAGGTGGCATAGCTTCACCTCTTCCACAGATTACACCAGGCAGGCTGATTCAAATGCTGTTGAAATGTCAGGCTTTAGGATGAGATGTTGTTGGACATCGGTATTAGTTGTTTTTTAAACAACATTACACTGCCAAGAATAAATCTGTGTCCTCGTCTAATGGTGCCTGTCATTTTAGTGTAGTGATCAAGGAGGAAAAATGGAAGTACTTTATGTGGAAGAACAGATAAGCTATGAAGGTGTTTCTTAACCCAGAGTGCAAGGCTGTCTGGAATATAATACAGCTCTATCAATAATGCAGTTAAAATAGTTTACCTTCTTAACACTACTGGGTTCAGTTCCCTGATCTTCATTCAAGTTCACCGTAAAGTTATTTAACTGTGGGCTACACATTATACCATACAGACCAAAGCATTATAGATTTTTCCAAATGTAAGTCCAAGCTGATTGCAGTGAAACATAAATTTTCAAGTCTTTAATATACTCTATTAAGGCACGAATAAGATTTTAAAGCTTTGTCTCACCTAGAGTAGCTAGGACTTGAGCTGAACTAGTTGCAAACAGCTCAATAAAAAGTTTACCATGGGACATGGTAGTTACTCTCAATGTCATCTAAAATAATGCACTTCCACCCCCACCCCCCAAATGTGAAAGTCAGCAATCACCTGTCATCGTAAAATGACAAATTTCAAAAGGAGGCTGGTTCGGTTACCAGAGGCTTCCCATCAGAGGCTGACCACGGATGCACACTTCACATGTGCCAGGGGTGGGTGCCGGTAGGCCTAATGCTCCATTTTCCTAGAACAAAATTATCTTTCAAAGTGCAGGAGGAAAGACACCAGCCATTTTTCCCAAACTCTAGTTGCTATGGGAGAAGTATATTCCAACAACCCTGCAGGGTATTTAGTACAATCTGTTATTCCAAAAGGACTAGGCAGGATTTAGAAAGAGAAGTGCAAAATTTCATTTTGTGCTCTGAGAACGATTTAGACTATAGATAAGTGGCAGTCCCCTCATACAGAGGCTTTTGATGAAAAGACTGGCTAAACCCACTCTACCCTAGGCTAAGAATTCCTACTCAGATATGGGATCGGGATCGAGTCGGCTGCATCAGAATCTTAGGAAGAACAACACAGGTGGGATGAGGGAGCCCTTGGTTTGACAGGGATCATACACTGAGTATATGGCTGGGAAGGGGGGACATTAAGGAGTCGTCTTGTGGGGACAGGTGCTTTAACTTGTACTATCGATGCAGCCATGTGTGGCTGGTCCTAGTTGAAATGTATTGTAAGAATAAAAACCACACTGGGTCTTCAAAGTATGGGGGGGGGGATGTTAAAGCTCTCAATTTTAGTTTGCATGTTGACATTGCACGTGAAATAATATTTGGGGGAGCTGCACATAAGGTGTCAAGCTGAATGTTCTTGTTTTTCTGCTTTTTGAATGTGACTATTCAAAATATTAAGTTTAAACCCACCTAGGTAGCTTATACTTCTAGCGGTCAGGGCTGCTTTATATCCATTTCCTGTCTTTTCAAATAGAAGAACATGAGAAGCAATAATGGGTCTCTCAGGAAAGATAGTAAGTGTATAAAGGATGTTGGAGTCTTGGCAAGCACATGTCCCAGTTGCAGGATGTGGGCAACTGACCTGAGCCTCAACTTCCTCCTCTGTAAAATGAAGATAGTCACAGCACTGGGTCTCACCATGGTATTGTCAGAAGTGACAAATGCACAGGGAAAAAAAAGCACGGAGGGCTTAGCACAGAGCCTGACATAGGGAAAACTTGGAACTTTACATCATTCTTGGTTATATGTAAAGACTTTTCTGATGCCTAATATTTTTAAAAATGATTCTATCTTTTTGAAAGAAAGCATGAGCAGGGGGAGGGGGAGAGGGAGAGAGAAGCAGGGAGCTGACCCAGGCTCATCCCGGGTTCCTGAGATCATGACCTGAGCCAGAGGCGGGTGCTTAACCGACTGAGCCACCCAGGCGCCCCTCTGATGCCCAGTTTTTCATCCCTGCGTATTTCTAACTCTGCTCTTGTTCTCCGGGTCTGTATTTGCGATCCTGCCTTGCTACCGTACACCCACAAAGCTGAGATTCCCCCTTTCCTTATCATTGGAGAATCTTGGATCCAGTCTCTATTTTCAGCAACTTGTTCAGAATAAGGCTCCCCCAGCTTACTGACCTCAGCTCACTTGGATTGCAGAAAAATTTTCTCCTGGCTAAGACTGCAAAGTCAGGCCACAACTCTTCAACTGCTCCCATCCCTTGCCTCATACCTGACATACTCGGTCTTGCTTTTTACTAAACTTATTTTGATGGGAAGGTCAGTCAAGGACAAACAGATACCAGCAAAGGGGGTGAAGGTAACAAGAAGGGTCATGCAGACAGGAGCTCAGTAGAACAGGGCCAAAGCCAGGATGGAAGCACAAGGACTTCGTAACTCGCCCCACAACCCCAGCCCTTTATCTCCCTGCCTTTTCCCCCATGGGCTTGAAAAGCTGTGCTAGGTTCAACCCGAGTCAGTACAAGTGGGTTCTTGTCACCTTGCTAGACTCTTGCCTCCTGAAGCTTCCCACAGAGCAGGTAGCACACATCTGAAACCCCGCACTCGATTTCCATATCCTGGGAACTAAGTCTTCAGATGAAGGTGGTTGTGCTCGTGTGAAAGGTAGTGGCAGAGAACGGAAGCCTCAGTGGAGACTCGTAGCTTCCCTATGCAGAAGCTTCCTAGGCTTTTCAGTTAACGAGACGAACCTTTCAGTCAGGACCATCTCTGATAAAACATGAGGAGGAATCACTTACCAGTTACTTTGAACAGCACACATGGCTGGAAGCATCCGTGCTTCTCAAAGTGGGGGGAGAAAGGCTCCCAATTTCCTATGCAAGTATTTTTTTTTTTTTTAAACACAGGAAAATGTTGATTTTTGTTTCCACTCAGCAGCTGTCACTGGAGGTGATTCAGACTATACTCTTTACTTAAGGGGACTTTTTTTTTTTTTTTTGGCCTTTTCATCAGATCGATGTTACTCTGCTCATTTTATTTTTAGATTTACTGAGTGTTCTCAGGGAAGCGACTCAAAGGAAAGAAATAAGCAAATTGGTTTGAGTTTTAAGCTTGGGCTGAGGTTTGGCAAGAAATGATCAGGGGAGGGGAGTTTCCAGGCCACCATTGCTGACAGCTGGGATTTGTGGAGGATTTGTTGAGGGAGCTGGGTCATTTATTTCAGTGCAGAGAATATACCTAAGGCTACTCAGACACCCAGGTAAGGCTTGCTCAGGTGAGTGTGTGTGGGAGGGCCGACCCTGGATGTGCAAATGTGGCTGGTTTCCTGGAGCATCTATTAATGAGGTATGTACCATGGATCAGAGGCAGAAAGAGATTATTGCCAACCACTGCTTCCCTGTGGTTTCCTAGAAAATACAAACTTTTGAAATGTGAACAAATCTTCTTACTATGATAATCAAATTTAGGAGCAGGAGGAAGCATTTCTAAAAATTCAAAACACAGCTTTTAAGATCTCAGCTCTCCACACAGGAACTTAAATTCTGGTGTCTTGGCTCAGGGTGAAGAGAGCGGACGATCTGTTGATTCCTGCATAGATTCCTGATCTTCCTCTTTTGGGACGTGGTGACTTGGTTCCTTTTTTTTTTTTTTTTCTTTTTTTTTTTTTTTGGGGTTGCTGTAGATAAATTCTTTTCTCTGTCAGAGGTCATAGAAACAGATGAGCATGTAAGTTGACATGCAAGTATGTGGGCATGCAGACATGTCCATTCATTCAGGCAACTCTTGACCTGCATATGGGTCACTAAGTGGTGGTCTTCCAGGGCCTAATCCTTTTGGAGGCTGCTGTAACTCTGTGCTGCAAAGGCATGCTACTGGCTGAACTTGAAATTTGCTATTTTCCATTATTTGAGGATAATTGTCTCCCCCACCCCCCCATGAGGGTGGACAAGATGATATAACTTAAAAAAAAAATCTGAAAATGGACAGAAGTCCTGTTGGAGATAGAAGCATTAGAATGACAGGTGTGCACACCGAACAACATTCTCAGTGCCGGGCTTTTCCTGATTTTGTGTCACTTGAAATGGAAAGCGCAACCAGTGTCCCTGGCTACGCTGCTTCCTTAGCAGGGACACCGTTTCTGCTCATCCTGAAAATAGCGCTGGGTGTTCATGTGGACGTGGTCTAAAGATACAGGTATCGTCCCACCTGACCTTCCATAGAGTCTAGGTCGATTTCCTGAAAAAAAAGGCAGAACTGGGTGGCTGGCCTGCCTAGTAAGCTTCCTGGATACCCAGCAAGGAAAACATGTTTTAAAGTAAGAGCTATCAGAAAGGGAGACAGAACACGAGAGACTCCTAACCCTGGGAAAGGAACAAGGGGTGGTGGAAGGGGAGGAGGGTTGGGGTGACTGGGTGATGGGCACTGAGGGGGGCACGTGATGGGATGAGCACTGGGAGTTATTCTATATGTTGGCAAATTGAACACCAATAAACTTAAAAAAATATATAAAAGGCAAAAAAAAGTAAGAGCTACCAACAGGTATAACTGTCTAAAGCCTTCGCCGGTCCTTAACCGGGTGCCCCCGCCCTTGACCCCAGGCCCCTCTGCCGCGCCCGCCCCGCCCCGCCCCGCCGGGCCTCATCCGCGTCCCCGCCCCCTCTCGCCCCGCAGGGCTGATCGTGGTGACCTTGGCCGTCTGCTGGCTGCCCAACCAGGTGCGGAGGATCATGGCAGCGGCGCAGCCCAAGCACGACTGGACGAGGCCCTACTTCCGCGCCTACATGCTGCTGCTCCCCGTCTCCGACACCTTCTTCTACCTGAGCTCCGTCGTCAACCCGCTGCTGTACAACGTGTCCTCGCAGCAGTTCCGCACCGCGTTCGGCCAGGTGCTGCGCTGCCGCCTGGCGCTGCCGCCCGCCCGGCACCGCGGGCACCTGCGCGGCCCCGACCCCGCGCCCTCGGGGCGCCGCCCCCTCCTCGCCGCCGCGCCCCCGCCCGGTTCCCCTGCGGCGACCCCCCAGGTGCGCTTGGCTACTTTCCAGAGCGAGCCCGAGCCCAAGCCCCACAACGGGTTGCAGGAGCAAGAGGTGTGAATGTCCAGGATGCGACAGGCCTGGAGGCCTACGTGGCACCCCCCACCCCCACCCCAGCGACGTTAGCCTGCCACGGGGGTGACAACACACTGTGCCTGGGAGGGGCAGGAGTGGAAGGCAGGGGTCTTGGAAGCAACTGGATGCCCCTCTCAGTGCCTTCTAAGGGCTGATGACCTGGACTCTGGGGGCAGAGTTGGGGGTCCAGGCTCTTGCTCACCCCTTCCTTTAAGTACACACTGAAAATTCAGACCGAATTTATTCAGGGCTTACAAAAATGTTTCACACGGAGCTCTTTCACTGGCAAAGGAACTGAAGAGGGTGATTCTACTCCCCTCCCACCCCAGAATCAAAGGACACCCAGGAGAAGCGGGGGGGAGCGAGGGCCCCAAGCACGATGCAGGAGGCGCGAGGGTCTCCTTCACCTTCAGCAGTGAGCCCAGAGGAGGGCTAACTGGAGGAGCAGGATGGTGGTGGGGAGCCCCGGCCGAAGAGCCAAGGCCGAACTGCTCCGTTTCTTGGGCCGGGGCCCGTTGCAAAGAGGGGTGTTGCAGCAGCTGATGCACACTGAGTTCAGTTTCCCAGGGGAGCAGAAGGATTGGTACCCGGCGGAGGCGATGAGGCAGGCTGCTGATGATGCACACGACTTGCGGTACATGATCCCTGCAACACAAACCCAAGGACCTGGGTTAGCTGCTGTTTCTTAAATGACAGCTCATCTTTACTCCTCCCACAGCCCAGGAAGTTACTTTGGGTGGTTTCATTGAGCGCTCACCCCTCCCCCACCAAACTATGTAAGTAAGAGGACTTCTTCATCCTACAACTCCCTTCCTTGTTGTTCCAAAAAGCTATTTCAGCTATCAGTATCCGCAAAGAGCTATTAAAATCAAAGTGCACTTAAAATTCACACAGAACTTTTTATTTACTTTTTCTTTAAATTGCTGCTGTGGCTGTCTCATGCCAGGGAGAGTGATACTATACTTTATGATGGCTCTCACCTATGTGTTTGTTAAACCCTAAAGTTATCTGAAGAACTAATACATAGAAGAACATGATCCCTATTGAAGGAGTCCTGATTTTTCTGAGGTTTCAAGGTCCACCACATTTTAGGGAGGGGGTGACCTAGTGTTGACAGTGTACCCAGGAGAGCCTTTTTCCAGGAAACAAGCTTTGCCCTCAGAATATATGGCCATCTGCCTATTTAGCATCATAGCCACCCTTTAATAACCTAGGAGCACATATGACATGTCCGAATTACAGCACTGTCATCGAATAATCAGCTCTTAAAGCTGGAACTTTCCTAAAATAATAGCTAACTTCATTTTCATGCTTTCCTGTATGCCAGGCACTTTACAGAGGGCTATAGAATACAAGTTCATTTACCACCTGCAGTGACCCTACAGGGGAGGTCCCCATTTCAGAGATGGGGCACAGTAAGGGCAAGAGAAGTTGAGGAATTTGCCTGAGGGCACACTACTGGCCTAGAGAGGAGCTGGGATTTGAACGTAGCATTCTGGCTCAATTCTGTCAAGACCTTATGACAGTATATGTGCCAAAGCAGCCAGTCATAAACTACAAAAACGTGGGGTTTTTTGAGAAGGGGGAGATAAACAATATGTCTACAATAGCCAGACCTGGAAGTAAATGGCTTTAGCTTGTGTGCTGCCCTGCACAGCTGAGAGCTCAAACGTATTCCGCTAGTAGCCAGGGCTCCTTGCTTTCTGACTCCCTGCAGAGATGTTTTGTAGGCATTGCTTTGGCTCGCACCCCCTCCTCATCAATTGTGGTTTTTAGTTATGGAGAAATTGAGCAACCTAAAACTTCCAAGTGGAAGGTAAAGAAATAGTTTAAAACATACAATTTTAAGTCATTTTTGTGCTATAGCTGCACATTTGAAAGGATGAAGTTCCTAGTGTTTTAACACTGTAGACAGTAGCTGCTCTGGTAAGATGTATTGGGAAAGATAAAGTCCTTGGAGAAAGAATGTGTGCATATATATGTATGTAAGAGGCACTGATTTGTTAAAAAAAAAAAAAACCTGCTGCTGGGCATTGCCCATTAATAGTTTCCTGTATTCTCTACATTTTCTATCCATTGCCATTTAAGGAAATTTTACTGCCATTTGCTAGTTCAACTTCAATAAACTTTATTAAGTGAATTTTTACAGTGAAAAATTAAGTATTTTTTATTTTAAGAAAAACTCAATGAGAGAAGATAAAAATGTCTCTTAACTAGTTCCACCTCAGAGGTTAGCACTCTTCAGTGTCTGGATGGCCTCCTTCCAGTCCTGTTTCTATACATTTACATATGTCTCCATGGAAAAATTGTGTGTGTACACAGCTTTGTTAATGGTATCACGTCCTATATGCGGTTTTACAGTTTGCATTTTTAAGCCTAACTCTGTAGGGCTAAGGGATGATGATGAGATAGGTTAGATAAGTAATACACAAAAGGAGCCCTGATTTTTGTGACTGCTGCCCACAAGACATTGGTGGCAGCACCTATTCTGGTGGCCAGTGGAACTTATGCTCCCACAGGACTATATATATGTCCATTCTTTAAAGTTGGTGCCTCCAGGTCTAACTTCCAGTTAGCCTGGATCAAAGCACTGAGAGCCTCCCCTTGGGGACACTGACCTGTCTTGGCACATCCTCAACTTCTGGAAACTATTAAAATGAAAATAGGCTGCTTGAGAAACACAAAGAGGAATGATGTAAAGAAAACAGAGGAGAAAGACTGACATAAAGCTTCAGAAAGAACCTTACAGAAACATGTAATTTACCTCACAGAGTTAAAAGTAATGGTCCTAAAGATGCTCACCAAACTTGGAGAAGAATGGATAAACATGGTGGGAACTTCAACAAAGAGACAGAAAATATAAGTATCAGGTAAAAGTCACAGAGCTGAAGAATACAGTAACTAAACAGAAAATAATACCAGAAGAGCTCAACAGCAGGGCAGAGAAAACTTACTCCATCAGAGCAGCAAGAAGAAAAGTATAGGTAGATGAAGGGACCTGAGAGACCACATCAAGTAGCTAACAGTCTTTTTTAAGAGACCCCGGAGGACAAGATGAGGACAAAAATATAGGCTGAACATTTCCTGAACCTGGGGAAGGAAAGAACCATCCAGGAAGCCCATAGAGTTCCAAATAAAGTGATCCCAAAGAGACACACACCAAGACACATAATTAAAATGTCAGTGTTAAATGCAGGAAGAGACTCAAAACCAGCAAGAGAAAAACAACTTGTTACGTACAAGGAAACCCCCATTACACTATCAGCAGACTCTTCAGAAACTTTGCAGGCCTGAAGAGGCATGATACAGTTCAAGTGCTAAAAAGGGGGAAAAATTTCCAACCAAGAACACATGGCAAAATTATCCCTTAGAAATGAGGGAGAGTTTCCTAGGCAAGCAAAAGCCAAATGAGTTAATCATCACAAAACTTGCCTTATAAGAAATGTTAAAGGGTCTTCTTTAGGCTGAAAAGAAAGGGAGTGAAATAGTGGCAAAACAGGGATGCCTGGGTGGTTCAGTGGTTGAGCGTCTACCCTTAACTCAGAGTGTGATCCTGGGATCAAGTCTCGCATTGGGCTCCCTCCAAGGAAACTGCTTCTCCCTCTTCCTATGTCTGTCTCTCTCATGAATAAATAAATTTTTTTTAAGAAATAGTGGCAAAACATAAAAAAGCTATATATCTCACTGATAAAGACAACAATATAGCAAAGGTAGTGGATTAATTATAATGCTAGTGTGAAGGTTAAGGGTTACGCAAGAGGTAAAATGTAACATGTAAAACATAAAATGGAGGGGTGGGGAGTACAAATGTAGAGCTTATGAATGCCTTCAAGCTTATCAACTTACAAAAGACTGCTGTAGATATAAGTTGTTATATGTGAGCCTTAAGATAACATAGCAAAAACCACAAGTAGATACACAAGAGAAAGGAATCTAAGCATACACTAACCAAAGTCATCAGATGACAAAGGAAGAGAGCCAAAGAAGGAACAGAGAAACTACTAAACAGCCAGAAAACAACAAAATAGCAGTAAGTATATATCTCTAAATAATTTAAATATAAATGCAAAATTCCCCAATCAAAAGATATTGTTGTTGAATCCAGCCACTCTACAAAACAAGACCCATCCATCTATACACTGCCTATAAGAAACTAATTACAGATATTCCCTGTAAGTGGAAACCAGAAGAAAGCTGAGAGAGCTATACTAGGACAAAATAGGCTTTAAAACAAAGACTGTAGGGCATTACATAAAGGGGTCTATCCAGCAAAAGGAGAAAACATTTGTAAATATTTATGCACCAGCACAGAAGCACCTAAATAAAACAGCAGTGCAATCCTACTCTGGGACTTTAGTATCACATTTACATTAATAGAACATACACACAGATAATCAACATGGGGGGATTCCCTGGGTGGCTCTGTGGTTTGGCGCCTGCTTTCCGGCCCAGGGCATGGTCCTGGAGTCCCAGGATTGAGTCCTGCATTAGGCTCCCTGTGTGGAGCCTGCTTCTCCCTCTGCCTGTGTCTCTGCTTCTCTCTCTCTTTCTGTGTGTCTCCAATGAATAAACAAAACCTTAAAAAAAAAGTCAACAAGGAAACCTAGTCTTAACACTCAAAGAGATGGAATGTTCTCTATATGTTAAGTCCATCAAACTGCAACAGGACAGATGGAGAAGATGGTACAGTAGGAGGATCCTGAGCGCCCCTCATTCCACAGCCATTCCAAGGCAATAACTATATCTATGCAAATAACTGAAAATTGGCAGACCAGATATTCCACAACTCCTCAAAGAGAAAAGGCTACAGGGATAAGGGTGAGAGAGAGAGATGCAGTTGAGAAGCAAACCCCTGGAGCACATACTCACAAGTGGAAGAGAAATCACAAGCACAGAGGAGTGAGGGGATTAGACCCCACATTGGGTAACCCAAGCCCTAAGGACTTGCACTAAGAAGATGTCTGGCTTTGAAAATCAACAAGGATAAATTCTGGGAGAGCCAGAGGGCAGCAGCAGAGAAAATCCTCACCCTTAAAGAGACAGCATGCTAAATAAATTGGCCTGAGACCCAGCATAGAAATAGTAATTTGCAAAGCACCTGGGGTATACATAAAGGAGATTTATTTACTAATCTTAAAACTTGTGCTGGAGGGGCAGGGATCTTTAAGAGAGTTCTCTAGGAACAAATACTGGTGGCCACCATTTTTCTTGTCCTCCCCCAGCCTAGACAGCCATCACTTGCTGGAGCCAGTTATAACATTCTCCATCTAATTTGCTAGTATCAAAATGACTCCTGCTCTGAAAAGGGGAAGAGATAAGCCTACATAGTGTGTCTGGAGTTCTTGCATCCAGGAGTCTTAGCTAGATGCATAGGAAGCAAGCCCTGGCATTTGGTATAGGCGAGACAGAGGCTGATTGCAGACAGCTAGGCTGACTGCTGGCCCCCATCTGCCAGGAAGCTCACAGTGGCTGTAGCTGGGTTTCTCAACAGCACATGAGGCAAACCCTTGCCCCGTGAGCAACACAGCAGCTCAAGTGGCTTACTGTAGCCAGCTGGACTGAGGCCAACTCCATCCCCACCATACCCAGAGAAAATGTGACTCAGCCACAACAGGAAGGCCTGCTGTTGTACAAGGTAGGATTACACTTGGCCTGGACCTCTTCTACACAAGACTACTGCTTTCAAGACCAAGGGATGCAGTTGACCTACCTAATAGAAACAAACACAGAGAGCTAGAGAAGAGTCTGAAGAATATGTTGTAAATGAAAGAATAAGACAAAATAAAAATAAAAAAGTGAAACCGAGATAATATGCTTGAGAGAATGGTTAAACTCAGAAAGAACTTCAAGAAGTGGAAGATATAAAATGAGTCAGAGCCAAAGAATACAACACCTGAAATGAAAAATACACTAGAGAGAATCAACCGCAGTTCGGAGGATGCAAAAGAATGTATCAGCGAACTGGAGACAGAGTAATGCAAATCACCAAGCTAAATAGCAAGAAGAGAAAAGGAATGGAAAATGAGAATAGGTTAAGGAAACTCTGCAACATTATGAAGTATAATAAAAGTTGAGTTATAGGGATTCCAGGAGAAGAGAGAAGGGGGCAGAAAACATATTTGAAGAAATAATAGCTGAAAACTTGCCTGATCTGGGGAAGAAAACAAACATCCAGATCTAGGAGGCACAGAGGGCCCTAAGATGATGAACCAAAGGCACACCAAGATACGTAGTAATTAAAATGGGAAAAAGTGGTGACAAAAAGAGAATCTTAAAAGCAGCAAAAGAAAAGTTATATGCAAAGGAAACCCCACAAAGCTATCAGCTGATTTTTCAGCAGAAACATTGCCAGACGTAAGGGAATTTCATGATGTATTCAAAGTGCTGAAAGGAAAAAACAAACAACAAACTTAGAACAAACAATACTCTATCCAGCAAAGCTATCATTCAGAGTAAAAGGAGAAATAGTTTCCCAAACAGAAAACCAAAGTTTGGTTTTGACCACTAAACTGGCCTAGCAAAAAATTTTTAAAAGGAATCTTTTAAATGTATACAAAGGGCAATAACTAGAAGAAAATTATGAAAGGAAAAAATTAATTAAATAAAAGCAAACATACAGTAGAGGTACTAGATTAATAACTTATAAAGCCAGTATGGAGATTAAACCAAAAGAGTAAAATCAGTTATATATACAAAAATTAGTCAAAGGACACACAAGATTTAAAAATGTAAAATATAACATCATATGTGTAAAATGCCAAAGGGGAATAGAAATGTAGTGCTTTTACAATGTGTTTGAACTGAGTGAACATCAACAATATAAACTGCTGTGTATGTAGGATGTTATATATGAACCCAATGGTAACTACAAACCAAAAACCTGTAAAAGATATACTTGGCTTTATTTTTGTGTAACACTAAAGAAAACCATTAAACCATAAGAGAAGAGAACAGCAAAGAAGAAACAGAATATAACTACAAAAGCAATCAGAAAACAAAATGGCAATAAATACATACCTATAAATAATTACTTTAAATGTAAATGGACTAAATGCTATGATCGAAAGAAGGGTGATCAAATAGATTTAAAAAAAAACAAGCCCCATCCATATACTGCTTACAGGAGACTAGCTTTAGACCTAAAGACACATACAAACTGAGAGTGAAGGGATGAAAAAAGATATTCCATGCAAATGAAAGTGGGGTGGAGGAAAGCCAGAGTAGCAATATTTATATCAGACAAAATAGATCTTTTTTTTTTTTTAGATTTTACTTATTCATGAGAGACACACAGAGAGAGGCAGAGACATTGGGAGAGGGAATAGCAGTCTCTCTATTGGGAGCCTGATGCAGGACTCAATTCCAGGACCCTGGGGTCATGACCTGAGAGCCAAAGGCAGACACTAACCACCGAGCCACTCAGGTGCCCCAGACAAAATAGGTTTTAAAACTAAAGTAAGAGAAAAAGAAGGGCGTTATATAATAAAGGGTTAACTGAACAAGAAGATAAAACCATTGTAAATACGAATCCATCATAAGAGCACCTAAATACATAAAGCAAATATTACAGACATCAAGGGAGAAATTGACAGTAATATTAGAGTAGGGAATTTTAACACCCCACTCAAACTGATGGATCATCTAGACAAAATCAAGGAAATGGTGGCTTTCAATGACACACCAGGGCAGATGGACCTAACTAGTTTACAAAAAACATTCCATTCCCAAACAGCAGAATACACATTCTTTTCAAGTGCACATAGAACATTCTCCAAAATAGATCATATATTAGGCCACCTTAATCTTTGAAAAGATAAACCAAGTTGATGAACTTTTAGTCAGACTCAGCGCTGAAATAAAATCAGAAACAATAAGTGAGAAAACAAAAATACAAAGAATTAGAATACTATGAAAAATTATATGCAACCTAAGATAATTTTATTTTAATAAATTAATAAAATAAAAATAATTCTGTTTAATTTTAACGAATTATTAATTATAAAATAAAATAAAATAATTTTGTTTAATTTTAACAACCTAGATAAATTCCTAGAAAAATATAATCTTCCAAATCTGAACCAAGAATAGAAAATTTGAAGAGACAAGATATTGGTAACAAAATTAAATTAGTAATCAAAAACCTCCAAATAAACAAAAATCCAGAACCAGATGGCTTCACAGGTGAATTCTACCAAACATTTAAAAGAGTATCTATTCTTAAACTATTCCAAAAAATAGAAGAGGAAAAAAAGCCTTACAAATTCATTTTGAGCCAGCATTGCCACATGAGTTGAAACCAGACAAAAACACTGCCAACAAACAAACAAAACAACAACAAAAACAAGACAACTACAAGGCCAATATTCCTGAGGAACATAGATAAACAAAACATTAGCAAAGCAAACTCAACAATATATTAAATGATTAATCATAATCAAGTGGGATTTACTCCAGGGATGCAAGGTGGTTCAACATTCACAAATCAATATGATACATTAACAAAAGGAAAGATAAAAACCATATGACCATCTCAATAGAGATCAGAAAAGCATTTGACAAAAGATAACAATGTTCATGGTTTAAAAAACTCTCAACAAATTGAGTTTAGAGGGAACATACCTCAATATAATAAAAGCCATATATGAAAACCCCACAGCTGACATCATACTCAGTAGTGAAATACTGAAAACTTTTCTTCTAAGATCAGGAATATAACAAGGATGTCCTCTCTCACCACTTTTATTAAACCTAATAATGGAGGTCCTAGAGGCAGCAATCAGGAAAGAAAGAAAAGGGATCTGAATTGGTAAGAGGTAAAACTGTAGCTATTTGCAGAACACATGACACTTCATATAGAAACCTTAATATTCTACCAAAGAGCTATCAGAATAAATGAATTCTGTAAAACTGCAGGGTTCAGAGTTAATATACAGAAATCTGTTGCATTTCTATAGACTAATAACAAAGTAGCAGAGAAACTAAGAAAACAGTCTCATTTACAACCACACAAAAATATAAAATTCCTAGGAATAAATTTAATGAAGGAGGTGAAAGGCTTATACTCTGAAAACTATAAAGCATTGATGAATACAAACAAATGGAAAAATATTCCATGATCATGAATTGCAAGAATTTTTTTAAATGTCCATACCACCCAAAGCAATCTACAGATTCAAAGCTGTCCCCATAAAAATACCAATAGCATTTTTCATAGAATTAGAACAAATAATCCTAACATTTGTATGAAACCACAAACACCCTTGAACAGCCAAAGCAATATTCAGAAAGAAGAACAAAACTGGTGGTATCACAATCCCATATTTCAAGATATACTACCAAGTTACAGTAATCAAAATGGTATGTACTGGCACAAAAATAGATGTATTTATCAAAAGAATAGGATAGTGAGCCCAGATATAAACCCACACTTATAAGGTCAATTAATCCATGATAAAGGAGGTGAGAACATTCAATGGGGAAATGACAATCTTTTCAATAAATGGTTTTGGGAAAACTGGACCACTTTCTTGTATACACAAAAATAAACTCAAAATGTATTAAAGACCTAAATATGAGACCTGAAACCATAAAACTCCTCAAAGAAAATATAGTCAGTAATTTCTTGGACATTAGTCTTAGCAATATACATATCATTATGTCTCCTCAGGCAAAGAAAACAAAAGCAAAAATAAACTATTAGAACTATACCAAAATAAAAAGGTTTTGCATAGCAAAGAAAAACACCAATAAAACAAAAGTTAGCCCATTGAATATTTATAAATTGAAGATATTTACATGTAATATATCTGATAAGGGGTTAATATATAAAGTACTTACACAACTCAACACCAAAACAAAAAAATAATTCAATTAAAATAGGCATAGGACCTGAATAGACATTGTTTCAAAGAAGACATAGAGATAGTCAACAGACACATGATAAGACACTCAGTATCACTCATCATCAGGGAAATGCAAATCAAAACCATGGGGAGATATGACCTTACACAAGAGTGGCTAGTATCAAAAACACAAGGAATAATAAATTTTGGCAGAGACGTTAAAGATACCTTTATATACTATCAGTAGGAATGTAATTTGGTATAACTATTGTTATATTTTGAGTTTCCTCAAAAAGTTAAAAACAGAAATACCATATGATCCAGTAATTCAACTATTCAGTTTTTACTCAAATAAAACAAAATACTAAGTTAAAGGCTATACGCACCCTTATGTTTATTGCAGCATAAGCTAAAGTGTGGAAGCAACCTAAGTATCCATTGATTGATGAATGGATAAAGAATATGTGCTATACATGTACAATGGAATATTAGCCATAAAAAAAGAGTGAAATCTTGTCATTTTGACAATACAGATGGACCTAGAAGGTATTGTGCTAAGTGAAATATACTAAATTATCTCACTTATATTGTGAAATCTACAAAACAAAACAGCAGTGCCTGGGTGGCTTAGTCAGTTAAGTGACAGCTCAGGTCATATCTCAGGGCCGTGAGATTAAGCCCTGCATTGGGCTCTATGTTGGTTGGGTGAGGAGCCTGCTTAAGATTCTCTCTCCCCTTCTCCTTCTGCTCCTCCCCACTTCCCACACACTCGCTCTCTAAAGAATGAAATGAAACCAAACAGATGCTTAAATACAGAGAATAGACTTGTGACTACTAGAGGAGCAGTGGGTGGAAAATAGGTGAAACAAATGAAGAGGGTTAAGAGTTACAAACCTCCAGTTATAAAATAAGCCACAGAAATGAAAAAGTACAGCACAGATAATAACATCACAAATATTGTAATAATGTGGGGTGGGA
Source organism: Nyctereutes procyonoides (assembly GCF_905146905.1). NCBI lineage: Eukaryota > Metazoa > Chordata > Mammalia > Carnivora > Canidae > Nyctereutes > Nyctereutes procyonoides. The sequence continues at coordinate 3,234,077 of NW_026575030.1, read as the reverse complement.
AAAGCAACAAAATATTTTTTTTTCTCAAATGTACATGGAACATTCTTCAGGATAGATCTTATGTTTGGACATGAAACAAGTCAACAAATTTGAGAAGAGTGAAAATATTTCAAGCATCTTTTCAGACCACAGAGGTATGAAAGTAGAGATCATTTAGAAGAAGAAAACAGAAAATTCACAAATATGTAGAGTTTAAACAATGACCTACTGAACCACCAGTGAGTCAACAAAGAAATCAAGGCAAATCAAAAAATACCTTAAGACAACTGTTAATGGAAATACATCATAACACAACTTATGGAATGCAGCTAAAGCAATTCTTTTTTTTTTTTTAAGATTGTATTTATTTATTCATGAGAGACACAGAGAGACAGAGACACAGGCAGAGGGAGAAGCAGGCTCCATGCAAGGAGCCTGATGCAGGACTCGATCCCAGGACTCCCAGATCACCTCCTGGGCCAAAGGCAGGTACTAAACCGCTGAGCCACCCAAAGAACCCCAGCTAAAGCAATTCTAAGAAGGAAATTCGTCATGATAAATGCCTACCTCAAGAAATATAAGAAGCCTCAAACAACCTAACTTTACAGCTCAAGGAACAAGAAAAAGAGTTCAAAGTTAGCAAAACAAAGGAAATAAGAGATTAAAGCAGAAATAAATGAAATAGAGGACAGAAAAACAACAGTAAGGGATAACCAAAGTAGGAATCAGTTCTTTGAAAAGATAAAATTGGCAAACCTGTAGCTAGATAGACCAAGAAAAATGAGAAGACTCAAATAAATAAAATGAGAAATGAAAGAGGAGACATGATACACAGAAGCATAAAGGATCATAAGAGACTACTATGAATAATTACAGGCAAAAAAAGAGCCAAGAATATATAACTGGGAAACAGCAGTCTCTTCAATAAATGGTGTTGGGAAAACTGGATCAATGTCTAATACCAAAAACAAACATTAACTCAAAATGGATTAAATACTTGAATATAACACCTGAAATCATAAAATTCCTAGAAGAAAACATGAGAGGTAAGCAACTTGACACTGGTTTTCATGATGATTTTTTGTATTTAACACAACAAAGGCTACAAAAGCAAAAATAAGTAAGTGTAAGTACATCAAATTGAATAGTTTATGCACAAGGAAACCATCAGCAAAATGAAAAGACAACTTACTGAAATAGGGAAATAAATTATGTAAATCATGTATCTGATAAGGGATTACTATCCAAAATGTATACAGAACTCATATAACTCAACAGCAAAAAAAAAAAAAAAAAAAAAATACACAAAGGCTCAACATGGACATTTTTCCAAAGACATATAAGTAGATGGCCAACAGGTACATGTAAAGATGTTCAAAATCACTGATCATCAGGGAAATGCAAATCAAATCATAATGAAATATCACCTCATACCTATTAGGTCGGTTATTACTAATAAGAAATAACAAGTATTTATGAAAATTTGGGGAAAGGTAACCCTTGTGCACTGTTGGCAGGAATGTAAACAGAAGCAACCATTATAGAAAACACTATGGAGTTTCCTCAAAAAATTAAAAAACAGAAGTACCATATGATTCAGTAATTCTACTTCCAGGTTTTTTTTCTGAAGAAAACAAAAACACTATTTTGAATAGATATATGCATCCCTATGTTAATTATAGGGTTATGTACAATAACTAAGATATGGAAACAACCTAAATGTCCATCAACAAATGAATGGATATAGAAAATGCGACCTATATACAATGGAATATTATTTAGCCATAAAAAAGAACAAAGTCTTGCCATTTGTAACAACATGGATGGACCTTTAGGGCATTATGCTAAGTGAAAGAAGTCAGACAGGGAAAGATAAACACCATATGATCTTACTTATATGTGGAATCTGAAAACAAAAACAAAAGTAAACCAAAATCATAGATACAGGGAACAGATTAGTGGTTGCCAGAATAATGCATAGCATGGTGACTAGTTAATAATACTGTATTGCCTATTTGATAGCCGCTAAAAGAGTGCATTTTAAAAGTTCTCATCACAAGAAGAGAAATTCTATAACTATGTATGTGATACATGTTAACTAAATTTATTATTGTGGTGATCATTTCACAATATACAAAAATAGAATATGTTGTCCATCTGAAATGAAGAGTTATACATAAATCATACCTTAATAAAAATAAAAAAACTTTAAAAATAATTTTAATTTTAAAAAAACCTTGAAAAAATTAATGCCTGAAGTTACAAAGAGATGTGCCAACAAAGCCACAATCTGCACTTTTGCTGATACCCTCACATCTTTAGTCAGAAACACTTTATCTTTGTAAGGGAATTGTGTGTGTAGTGGGGTGTGTGTGCAGATCTGTGGCCACGTGGAAGCCCTTAAGAAAGTGGTTCATGAATGGACAACACAAAAAAGACGCTATGAATGAAAAAGTTGTGAGCTCCACCCCTCACAAAGGGTATTCATTGTACTAAGAGAGGGGGAAAAAGGGTCTGGTGCTAGAGAGATGTGTCAATTGATTGGCTAGCTACTCCAGGCAAGAGCACCATGAGGAGGTCTAGGAGTAATGAGACTGCCAGAATGATCCCTGCATGAGCCATGAGGTTTAGGATAGCTGCCATGCTCATAGACCACTGCGAGCTTCCCATGAGGGAGTCTAAGTTCTAGAGACTAGAGCTAGAGATACTGTGGATGAGATCAGAGGTGATTAAAAAGATTTCTAACCAGATGCAAGGACATTTGGGCCTAACAGACATCAAAAGTAAGTGATGAGTAATTATCTGGTGTTGGGGTATTAAGGCCCTGGTTTGCAGATATTCAAAAACAAAGAAAAAATGCTCTAATATTCAAATATTAGCAGAGGTAGAGGAAAAATGTAGGTATTGTACTAGTGGGAATGGGCAAAGTAATATTTAAAAAGACTTTGAGTAAACAGAAAGCCATTTTACTCATGTTTGAAATCAAAATGGTAGAAATATCTGGGTAAAACTGCCTTTGAGAACCCGGTGATAGGGCTGAGGGTTGAGGGTTGAGGCCAGGATAGAAACTTGATGGTTCATAATCTGCAAAAAAGTGAAAACAAACCTCAGAACCTCAGCTGGAGAAAGAAGGGGATTCCAGTTCCATTTTAGGCTCTACAGCAGGAAGGATGGGGATGGAGAGGAGGGCAAGGGACAAACCGGAAGTGGTGGGGAATACTGAGAATTTCCCTACAAGGAGCATGTGACTGAACCCCACACAGGCAGCTATAGGCTTTAAGAACTGGTTAAGAAAACCACAGGAGAAATCTTGAAGAAACAAGGGGTTGACATACATAGAATAAGAGGCTGTAAAGGAAATAGGTAGGTTGCTAAGTGTGGAGGGTCAGATCACAGCTTAGAACTGTTTAGCTGTTCCATCACTCATAGTTTATCTAATCCCAAGTGGATCTATGATTTGAATGTTGAAAAAAATCATAAAAGTACTAAAAAACACTGTGGGGCCTGGGAGACTTATCATTTAAGAATAACGAAGGCTATGGGTGCCTGGGTGGCTCAGTTGGCTAAATGGCTACCTTTAGCTCAGGTCATGATCCTGAGGCCCTGGAATCAAGCCCCACATTCAGCTCCCTGCTCAGTGGAGAGCCTGCTTCTCCCTCTCTACCTGTCCCTCCCCCTCACTCATGCTATCTCTGTCTCTACAAATAAATAAATTAATTTAAAAAAAAAAAAGAGTGAAGGCTCTTCTATGATGCACATTCAGAAGCCATTAAAGAGAAGACTACTAAATTAGATCACACAAAATTTTTTAAAAATTCAGATTTAGAACAAACCATCCTAAAATTTGTAGGGAACCACAAAACATCCCCTAATAGCCAAAGCAACCTTGAAAAAGAAAAGCAAAGCTGGAGGCATCTCAATTCCAAACTTCAAGGTGTATTACAAAGCTGTAGTAATCAAAATAGTATGGTACTGATACAAATAAATCAATGGAACACAGTAGAAAACTCAGAAATCAACCCATTACTATATGGTCAATTAATCTCTGATAAACCAGGAAGGAACATCCAATGGGAAAAAGAGAGTCTCTCCAACAAATGGTGTTGGGGAAACTGGACAGCAGCATGCAAAAGAATGAAACTGGACCAGTTTCTTACACTATTCATAAAATTGAATTCAAAACAGATGAAAGGCCTAAATGTGAGAGCTGAAACCATAAAAATCCTAGAGGAGAACACAGGTAGTTACCTCTTTGACATTTGCCATAAGAACTTTCTATTTATAGCTCTGGAGCCAAGGGAAACAAAAGCAAAAATAAACTCTTGGAACTTCATCAAAATCAAAAGCTTTTGCACAGTGGGTACCCGGGTGGCTCAGTTGATTAAGTGTCTGGCTTCAGGTCAGCTCATGAAAACAGGGTCCTGGGATTGAGCTCCATGTTGGGCTCTCTGCTCAGTGGGGAGGTTGCCTCTCGCTCTCTCACTACCTTTCCCCTGCTTGTGCTGTCAAATAAATAAAATCTTAAAAAAGAAAAAAATCAGAAATATGAATTGGAACTTTCTTACAGCTTAGCTCATGTTCTCTCTCTCTCTCAAATAAATAAATAAAATCTTAAAAAAAAAAAAACAACAAGCTTTTGCACAGGAAATAATCACCAAAACTAAAAGGCAACCTAATGAATGGGAGGAGATATTTGCAAATGACATATCAAATAAAGGATTAATATTTAAAATATGTAAAGAACTTCTAAAACTCAATACCCAAAAAGCAAATAATCCAATTAAAAGGTGGGTAGAAGACATGAATAGATATTTTTCCAAAGAAGACATCCAGATACACATGTAAAGATGCTCATCATCACTGATCATCAAGGAAATACAAATCAAAATTACAATGAAATATCACGTCCCACCTGTCAGAATGGCAAAACCTAGCAATACAAGAAAGAACAGGTGCTGGCAAGGATGTAGAGAAAGGAGAATCTTTTTACACTACCCAGGAGGATGTAAACTGATGCAGCCATTATGGAAAACAGTATGGAGGTTCCTCAAAAAGTTAAAAATAGAACTATCCTCTGATCCAGCAACTGTACTATCACGTATTTACCCAAAGGGTACAAAAATGCTGATTCAAAGGGATACATGGACCCTGATGTTTACAACAGCATGATCAATAACCAAATTGTGCAAACAGCCAGTGTCCATCGACTGATGAATGGATAAAGAAGATGGTATATGTATACACAATAGAATATCACTCAGCCATAAAAAAGAATGAAATCTTGCCATTTGTAATGACGTGGATGGAGCTAGAGAATATTATGCTAATCAAAATAAGTCAATCAGATAAAGACAGATACCATATGATTTCACACATGTGGAATTTAAGAAACAAAACAAATGAGCAAAGGGGATAAAAAAAGAAGGAGGCAAACCAAAAAACCGACTTAACTATAGGGAACACACTGATGGTTCCCAAGGTGGTTGGGGGATGGGTCAAATAGGTGATTGGGTACACTAAGGTACACTTGTGATGAGTACCGGGTGTTGTATGGAAGAGCTAAATTACTATATTGTACACCTAAAATTAATATTACACTGTATGTTAACTAACTGGAATTTAAATAAAAACTTAAAAAAATTAAAAATACAAAAAAAGGAAATTATTAGAAAAAAAAAAAGAAAATAGCATCAGTGAGCAAGCCCCTGACATAAGATAATCTGAAATCCATGACAGCAACGATAGCAAGTTTCTGTCATCAATAAATGTATAACAAAGGTATGGGAAGATAAACAGTAGCAGCAGAGGTAAACTAAAGGAAAATTTGTTCTTATGGGTACATTTAACATTATATCATTTTACAAAGAGCATGATTCAAAGTGATAATACTTCACATTCTAGGAAAAGTTCATAAGACACTACTTCTGTCTCTTAAAATATACAGTTATATAAGTTGTTATAGAAGTTATTCTATAAGTAGAATGCTTGATCCAAAAGAGTGCTATCAATACAGAAGAGCAAAAATAAAACTTCTGCTTTAAAAAAAAATCTGTCTAGTAAAATCACTAAGTAAAAAAGACAAATTAAATATTGAAGAAAATAATTGTAACTCAAATCAGAAAGAACGAATTTCTTTAATATGTAAAAAAGATCCTAGAAATCAGTAAGGAATAAATAATAACCCATTAGAACAATGCAAAAAGCAAATCAACAGTTTCTAGAAAAGGAAATAAAATGAGCTTTGAAACAATGAAAAGAGATTCACTCTCATTCAACAAAAAGAATTACAAATGAAAGCTGCACTGAGATCACATTATTATTAATCACTTGTGCAAGGATCAAAGTTAATCAGCAGAGTATTTGTTAGTCTTGAGAAACAGTCCCATTCCCCCATTGTCAGTTAAGAGGATAAATAGGTATAAATTCCATGAAGGTGGGACACCTGGGTGGCTCAGTGGTTGAGCTCAGGGCATGATCCTGGAGCCACACTGGAAGCCTGCTTCTCCCTCTGCCTATGTCTCTGCCTCTCATGAATGAATGAATAAAATATTTTTAAAATTCTGGGGGATCAATGGGTAGCTCAGCAGTTTAGCACCTGCCTTGGGCCCAGGGTGTGATCCTGGAGTCCTGGGATCGAGTCCCAAGTTGGGCTCCCTGCATGGAGCCTGCTTCTCCCTCTGCCTGTGTCTCTGCCTCTCTCTCTCTCTCTCTCTCTCTCATGAATAAATAAAATCTTTTAAAAAAATAATTCCATGAAGCTGATACTGCAGTATCTATTAATATTATTAAATTTGATCCAGCAATTCCACTTTCATGAATTTAAGTTACATACATATTCACATACATGCGAAATGACTATATACAAGGTTATTAATCTCAGAGTGGTTTGCAGTAGCAAAATAATGGACAATCACACTATCCATCACCAGGGAATTTTCATCCACACAATGAAATACTATGTAGCTGTAAACAAAGGAGGAATAAGTTTCAAGATATTTTGTTAAAAAATGAAACAAAAAACATGGTAAAAAGAGGAAATGTTAAAAGTTCTTATCATAAGAAAAAATCCTAACTGTGTGGTGATGGGTGTTAACCGGACTTACTGTGGTAATCATTTTGCAATATATACAAATATCAAGTCAGGTTGTACACCAGACACTAATGAAATGTTAATGTCAATTATATCTCAATAATAAAAAACGTAATCCTCAACAGAATATTAGCAAACCAAATTCAATACATTAAAGGCATCATATGCCATGACCAAGTGGGATTTGCTCCAGAGATGCAAGGATGGTTCAACATCCACAAATCAGTCAATGTGATACGTCACGGGAACAAAATGGAGGATAAAAATCATATGATCGTCTTAAAAGATGCAGAAAAAATATTTTGACAAAATTCAATATCTATTTATGATAACAACTCTCCAACAAAGTGGGTATAGAGGGAACATACTTCAACATAACAAAGGTCATATACAACAAGCTCACAGCTCACATCATACTCAGTGAATGGTGAAAAGCTGAAAAGTTCTCCCCTAAAATCAGGGAAAGACAAAGTTGCCTACTCTCATCATTTTTATTTAATACAGTATTAAATAGCTTCTTGGCCTTTTGGCTAAGATCAAGTGTAACACAGCATTGAAAACCCTAGCCAGAATAATTAGGCAAGAAAAATAAAAGGCAACTAAATTGGGGAAAAAAAAAACTTGTCACTATTTGTAGATGACATATTACATATAGCAAACTCTAAAGATCATACCAAAAATCTGTTAGGACTAACAAATGAGTTCAGAAATGCTACAGTATACAAAATCAATATATATAAATTTGTGGCATTTCTGTACACTAATAATGAACCAACAGAAAGAGAGATTAAGAAATCAATCCCATTTACAAACACATCAAAATGAATAAAATAGCTAGGAACAAATTTAACAAAAAAGGTAGAAGATCTGTACACTGAAAACTTTAAGACATTGAAAGGCGGCCACCTGGGTGGCTCAGTTGCTTAAGTGTCTGCCTTTGGTTCAAGTCCTAATTCCAGGGTCCTGGGATTGAGCCCCACATTGGGCTTCCTGCTCAGTAGGGAGTCTGCTTCTCCCTCTAAGACTCCCCATGCCTGTGTGTGCACTCCCTAACTTTCTCTCTCTCTCTCAAATAAGTAATCTTTTTTTTTGGTAAAAAAAAAAAAAAAAAAAAGACACTGGAAGAAATTGAAGAAACAAATGAATAGAAAGATATTTCATGCTCATAGATGAGAAAAATACAGTTGATGCCCATACTACCTAAAGCAAGCTACAGATTCAATGTGATCCCTATCAAAATTCCCATGGCATTGATCACAGCAATGGAACAAACAACCCTAAAATGTACGGAATCACAAGAGTATCTGAAAAAGCCGAGGCAATCTTGAGAAGGAACAAAGCTGGAGACAAAAGACTTCCAAATTCACATTATATTACAAAGTTATAAGAATCAAAACTGTATGATATTGGTATAAAAACAGATATATAGTTCAACAGAACAAAGTAAATAGCCCAGAAATAAACTATATATATATATATATATATATATATATAATCAATTTATGACAGAGGAGCCAAAAATTACAATAGGGAAAGGACAGTGTCTTCAGTAAATAGTATTGGGAAAACTGGACCACTATTTTACATCACCCAGAAATATTAACTCAAATGTATTAAAGACTTGAATGTAATACTTGAAACCACAAAATTCCTAGAGGAAAACACAGGCAGTCAGCTCCTTGACATCAATCTTGGTAATGATTTTTTGTAGATCTGACTCCCAAAGCAAATACAGCAAACGCAAACACACACAAATGGGACTACATCGAACTAGAAATTTCTGCACAGCAAAGGAAACCATCAGCAAAATGAAAAGGCAACATAAAGAATGAGAGAAAATATTTACAAATCTATATCTGATAAGGGATTAATATCTAAAATATATAAAGAACTCATACAATTTGATGGCAAAAAAAAAAAAAAACCCACCAAAGCAATTCTATTAAAAAAAAAGCAGATGATCTGAACAGGTAGTCTTCCAAAGAAGATATACAGATGGCTAGCATGTACATGAAAAGAGGTCCAACACCACTGATGATCAAGAAAATGCAAATCAAAACCACAATGAGGTATCTCCTTGTATCTGTTAGGGTGGTTATTGCTAAAAAGACAAGAGGTAACAATTTTTGGTGAGGATGTGGAGAAAAGGGAACCCTTGAGCACTGTGGGTGGCAATACAAACTGGCGTAGCCCCTGTGGAAAACCATATGGAGCTGTTTTCCAGAACACTGTATAATCTAGCAATTCCACTTCTGAGTATTTGTACAAAGAAAAATAAAGCATTAATTTGAAAAGATATATGCATCTCCATGTTTACTGCAGCATTATTTACAACAGCCAAGACATGAAAACCATCTAAGTGTCTCCTGATGGATGAATAAGGAAGATGTGGTACACACACTGGAATACCGTTCCCCCATAAAAAGAATGAAATCTTGCCATTTGTAATAACAGAGATGACCTTGAGGCAATTATGCTAAATGAAATAAGTCAGAAAAAGACAAATACCATACCGTCTCACTTATATGTGGAATTTTAAAACAACCACTAACAGAGCTCATAGATCAGAGAACAGACTGGTGGTTGTCAGAGGCCGGGCATGCGGGTGAGTGGAATGAGTGAAGGGAGTCAAAAGCTACAAACTTCCAGTTATAAACGCAGTCCTGGGGCTGTAATGTACAGCGTGGGGACTGTAATAATACTGTACTGCATATTTGAAAGTTGCTAAGGGAGTAGATCTTAACATTCCTCATCACAAGGAAAACACTGTAACAGTATGATGATGGATGCTAACTACGTGGTGTGATGATCATTTCGCAATACATACAAATATCAAGAAAGAAAACATAGTATAGACAATTTTTCCCTTTTTTTAAAAAGGACTATTTAACAAATGAGTCCTTACATGGTTCTTACTATGTTCCAGATAGAATTTTAAGAGCTTTACAGATATTAAGTCATTTAATCTTTGTTATAAATCCTAGCAGTAATCCTCATTTTGCAGCTGGGAAAACTGAGGTAGGAGAGATTAAGTAATCTGCTTAGGGGCCATGCAGGGTGTTATAAGGTAGAGCTGGGATCTGAACTCACCTGCTATTAAGCACTGTGCAACACTGCTTACCAGGAGTGGCAAAAATTACACACACACACACACACACACACACATATATATAACATATATATATATATCTTGCGTACATACTTATGAAATATTTCCAGGAGAGTACATAAGAAAGAGACGATATTGGTTGTCTCTGGGGAGGGGTCCTATGTGGCCCCTTTTATCATTTGAAATCAGAACAATGTAAATGAAGTACATTTTTTTGTAAACCTTCTATAATAAACAATGTTGGGACGCCTGGGTGGCTCAGTGGCTAAGCGGATGCCTTCAGCTCAGGGCGTGATCCCGGGGTCCAGGTTCCAATCCTGCATCGGGCTCCCTGCGAGGAGTCTGCTTCTCCCTCTGCCTATGTCTCTGCCTCTCTCTGTGTCTCTCATGAATAAATGAATAAAATCTTTAAATAAAGTAAAATAAAATAAGATCATTATTCTCTTCTCTTCTTGGAATCTGGCACAAATCCCTTCCTGGCTGTGTCCACCAGAGGGCTCCTGAGAATAAATACACCCTCAAGAAAACAGTCCTGAAGATTTGGCCCCAAGCCTAAATCTCAGGGTCACTGGACAGGGGTACAAGTGTCTGTCCTTCTTTTCATTTTACCTTGAACCCAGTCCTCAGGAGCTTGCTTCAGGACCCAAGAGAGGAGGAGGCTGCAAGGGAACTCGAAAGTGCCCTCTCGTGGCTGTTGGCAGAGTATAAATTGGCCTAACAGCAACGTGGAAGGATCTAGACTACTTTGAAATCTAGAAATCCAAGGGTTCCACTTCTCAGTGTTTGAAACAAAATATACTTTCCTTTTCACAGGAAAAGGGTGTGTTTGTACTATGGGGTATTAAGCAGCATTTGAAAGGCATGTTCAGTGTTTGCCCTTTGAAACAAAATATACTTTCACAAAATATACTTTCCTTTTCACAGGAAAAGGGTGTGTTTGTACTACGGGGTGTTAAGCAGCAGTTGAAAGGCATGTGCAGAGCTCTCTCCGTATCTAGCTCAATACACTGAATCACTCCATATACCGTTGGGGTTCTCAGGAAGAAGAATGAATTTCCAAGTTTTATAGACTATTTATGTAAGGGAATAAAAACCCACAAAGCAAGACAATATGTGCTCTTGCAGTGCGTGTGTAGGTGTGTGTGTATGAAACTGAGTGGGTGAGTTTATCTCAGACAGAGAGGTCCAGAAGCCCCCCCGCCCCCCCCGAACAGAGGCTGCCCCTTTGGGAATGAGCCACAGTCAGGAAGCACTGTGATTTATTCATGATGTTTGAATGTTGTACAGTGGGAAGACTTCTGTGGGTTGGATCTTCAGGACAAATTAATAGAAATGAAAAGTACGAACCGAGTAAGCCACTTCACGGACCTGAGACTTGAAGCCGGCAGCAGCACAGAGCACCAGAGTGGAAGACCAGGGTCCACACCACCACAGCCAGAGGACAGGCAGGTGTGGCTAAGGGGGCCACGGCTCTGCCTGGGCTTCAGCAGCACTGTGGGCCGGGGGTGGGTTTCCTTTACTCTTGCGGCCACCCTACAGCTCTCAGCAGCCACCCCCTGCTGGAGAGGCAGTGTTTAAGAGCAGCAATGAGCCATCTTCTGGAGACTTCCCCAAATAGCTGAGGGATGCCCCCTCCTTATACTACTTTTCTTTTAATCACTTCCAATACCTCATGTAGTTTTACTATGATATCTTCAATTGCTCTGGCAATTAGAGCAGCACCTGACACATAAAGGCCTGAAAAATACCGAATGAATGAGGGTGGGAAGGGAGAGCACAGAAGGAGAATGGATCATCTAAAGGGGCCCATGACAGTGGGTCCTTTTCTGACTGGTAGCAACCAAAATTTTATTCCTAGGCTGCTGGGGCCTGGGTAGCAGAGGTTACAGGAGGCTCAAACAAAGCTGCAGGTGTCGGTTCAAGCAAGCAGGGCTGTGAAAGGCAATGCCTTGCTAGTGGGGATTCAGACCCAGGGCTGGCAGGCTCGGCAGGTGATGAAGTGCTGTCCATCACACGAGACGAGGCCAGGCCAATCCCTGATTGGGCCAGCCCCCAGCCATTCCATCCTGCAGAGCCACTACCTGTCCCGTGGGAGGCTGCGTCATTTCTCAGGGTTCTCAGCGGTGGACCAGAAGTGTACTTCTATCCCGCTATCACCAAATTAATCAAGACACCCAGCATTTAAAACTTTAATCCTCTTTAAGTCTTTAGAGGGAGGATGGCGTCCTGTGTGTGTGTGTGGGGGGGGGGTGGCTCTTGGATTTAGATGGGTGGCTATGCTGGCTTTTTAAAAAGACCACAAATTGTCCTCCTGGAGGAAGTCATTCATATTACTCTGTCTTATTTAGGATGTGAATGATAGGCATGCAGAGGAATAAAGGAAAGGTAAAGTAAAATACTGAGGTTACTTCCAAGGGAATTCATTTCACCTATTCCCTAGGACGGGTGAAATTAGTCTTTGAAGGCAATTATGCTGTGAGAGTTATGCTGAAGACATAAAACAGGAAAACAAGGAAAAAGGAATTAGATCACCTGTGACCTACACACTGGAATTCAACATATAGCAGGATTGAAATGCATCCAAAGAGATGGTACAAAAACATTTCAGTACCACCACGTGTCCTCCCTATTTTACAGACACTAGGAACTTTTTTTCCAAGTTAAGGCCACTTGAAAAAAGCACCTGGCACAAAGTATATGTACGTGCTATATAAGTGTTTGCTGTTGCTATTATTTTTACTGTTACTATCTGTCCACGGGGCATTTTCGCATACCCTGAATTCACAGGAATAGCTAATTAACTGAATTTATGCACACCATGGTTCATCACTCAGAGGGGACAGTGACATTAGTCCTCACTGATTTGCTTCGACATTTAAAATGACTGGCTTTTCCCATTCCGTCTCCATTCCTCTGGGCCTACATATGGGCCGCATTCTAGCTAACGTGCTCACTTTGCATTCAGAGGAATAAAAACCAAAGGCAGACCAGGAACAACTGGGACAGGAGGGACAGAGCAAGCAAGAAAGAAGTGTTCGAAGTTGGTGTGGATGCTGGATGGCCCCTGTCGTCTTCTTTGCAGCAGGCACTCCATCAGGCATCGGGCTTGCTTTAAAGGGTTGAATTATTGATTACACCAGGGGAAGAAGAAAGATGGTGTTTTTTCTTGGAGCCCAGCTCTTTCTGCCTGCCCCTAACACAGCTGGGTCACCACAGACTAAGCAGGCCAAATAAAAGGCACCTAGAACAACTTGGCTTGACGTCAGCCCAGGAGTGGTCTGGGCTTCGGGATTCACCATCCCTGAGAGTTACAACATGACTTCAAGTCTGGCATTCTGACCCAGAAGCCTCTAGGCTGACCTGGAGGGTGGCCCACGGGTATAAAATCTTTTAATGTACTGAATTGCTGGTGTGGTGCTACCCACCTTCAGCCCAGACATTCCACCGAGGTTCTTTCCTGCACGCTTCATTAAGGGGCCTGTTGTTAACATGCACCCACTGCCCGGAGGGGGACACTTCTAGACCTTCCGTAGGTGAAAACTGCTCAAGCAGTGGTTCTCAGGCATCAGTGTAGAGGATTCTGACAACAGGTGGTCTAAACTTCCAAAATGCCACCTTGGGCAGGGAGAGGGCACATGTAGGCTCTGGATGCACAATACAGTTTATCGAGGGAGAAGGCTTTCACTACAGGCAGATTTCATTCAGCATTACAACCTGGCTCCTGCCGTGCCCTGCACAGCCACGGCTGTGACACCCCTGATGATCCACAGCCATGGAGAGGGAGAGAAGACCCAGTTTCCTCTTCACTGCTTTCCACACTTTTCCTTGACCACATTTGCTCCATTTCTACCTCACTGTCATGACTGATCTGTCCTATCAGCCTCATTAGAGGACAGGTTCCCCTATGTACCTGTCCAAAAACTTCAACTACTGATAGTGGGAATATTCACAATCAACCATTAGCTCATGTGTGAAAAGACCAGCTCAGACCAAAGACACCCATGGAGGCGATCAGGCCAGTGCTGAGTTGAGCACTGCCCAGTAGGCTGGTTTCCTCCCTTTGACCCTATCATATTCCACTGGGGTGGCTTTTTCCATTCAAAACCTACAGTTTATGTGGTAAGTTTGTAGGCAGGAGTTGGCACACTTCTGTGACAGGCTAGATAGTAAACAATTTGGTCTTTGAGGGCAAATAGTCTCCACTGCAACTACTTGATTCGGATATTTTATCATGGAGGCTGCCAAAGATAATACGTGACATATGAGCGTGGCAGCGTTTCTATAAAATTTCCATTATAGAAATAGGCCAGATTAGTCCACTGAGGCTGTCACAGTAAAATACCCCAGAATGCATGGCTTGAACACCACACAATTTCTCACACTTTTGGAGACTAAAAGGCTAAGATCAAGGTGCTGGCAAATTAAGTTTCTGGTAAGACCACTTTCTTGGCTTATAGGCAACTGTGTCCTAAGGGAGCCCTTCCTGTATACAGAGGACTCTGGTATCTCCCTCTCTCCCATAAGGAAGCCAATCCCATTGGAAGCCTTACCCTCAGACTCATCCTACCCTCAGTATTCGCAAAGGCTCCACCTCCAATGGAGTTCATAACATCGGTATTGGGCCAGATTTGCTCACCTCTGTTCTAGTCTATCAAAATCCAATCATCTTTGCATAACCTAACTTTCCCATCCAGTCTTTCCAGTTATACGAGAGATGCTCCTTTGGAACGTTAGTTTTTTGAAAAATGTCAGAGAGGATGTCTCTGGGTTCCAGTGTGCCAAGGCTACTCTACCAAAGATCTTTGCTGGTTTTAGACTATTTGTAGAATCTTATATCCATATTTTTCAATTTTTAAAAATTGAACGGTCTCTGTAGAAAGTACATTCTTCATAGCACATATAAGCCCTGCAGTGGGAGCGGCCAGCAGGAGCTCCATCCTAACACAAGACAAGCAGAGCTTGAAGGCAAAAAAGAGGAATAAAGGGCAGAGTGAGAGCTACTACAATAACGCTCTTTCCAGTATGGCAGGATGCAGGTTGACTGAGTAAAATTAACATTTAGGTGTCTTACGGTTGTGTTATATTTAAAGCCAAAACCCTGCAGGAAAAGCAGAGCAGACCTTGCTCCTGAGGTGGTCTATTTGTGCAACTATCTCTAGGAGTCAGCTCTCTCTGACTTGCTGTGTCACAAGTTCCTGGTTTTTTTCCTCAGCGTCTGTGATATAACCAGAAACCACCTCATCTGTGTAAGAAGCCTAGTTAGTTTTAGCAGGTCTTGTTTTGTGTGATGTCCTGAGTCTAACTATGGTAGATCCAGAGTATTACTGGGGCTCGACTGTTCCCTTTATTTTCTGCTTTGAAGAAGCAACAGTGCCTCTTACGGCACCATATAAATACTGATGCGGTAACTTGTTTCCCCTCTGAGCTTAATTATGTTTTTCTAGATGTACTTTCAGAAATTTAATGATTCTCTAAGTCTTCTTTAAAACATCATAGTTGGAAAGAAAAAAAATAACGATTTTGTTTCTTTCCACAAACACCATTTTTTAAAAAATTTATTTATTCGAGAGAGAGAGAGAGAGAGAGAGAGAGAGAGAGAGAGAGAGAGAGAGGCAGGCAGAGACACAGGCAGAGGGAGAAGCAGGTTCCATGCAGGAAGCCTGATGTAGGACTTGATCTGGGGGCTCCAGGATCACGCCCTGGGCCGAAGGTAGGCACTAAACTGCTGAGCCACCCAGGGATCCCCCCAAACACCATTTTCAAATGAATTTATATTGCCAAAGAGACAATTTGGGAGTTAAAGTGGCAACACTACTTATTAAGAAGGCATCCAGTAGTATGAGGGACTTCTGTTCAGGGTTTTTGGGGTTGTCGTTTTTTTACACATTATTTCTTGACCTATCTGAAATGATCTCTTAGGCTCAAAAATGAGTGGGAACTCATAGCTGCTGGCAAACCCAATGGGAAATTGTATTTGGTTTCTTTTTTTATTTTTTAAATTTTATTTATCCCCCCACTCCCCGCAGTGGGAAGTTGTATTTGATCATAAAACAAGGAAAGGAAGTTTCAGTAATGAACTAAAATTGTTAGTCATTTTACCAATGGAAATCACCTGAGAAGAATTACTCACAGTGTTAGATGTAAAGAAATACTAGCCTTGGTGGAGATCAGAAATCAGATCACTGATTTCCTCCATTAAGTTCTGGCTCTTGAAAAAGTCTTGATCTTCTCATTTACAGACTGGGTGGAGGGCAAGCTGAAGTAGATAATATCCATCTTTCATTTTGCTTCTGAATAATTCTTCACACAGTTGAAAAAACATAAACCCTGGAGTCCAACAGACTTAGACTAGAATTATCACTGAGATCATGCACTAAACTTCTTGAAGCCTGTTCATACTTTTGAAGAGGGAGAAAGGTATACCCATCCAACAGACTAAAATGTGAAGATTAAGAGGACAATGCCTGCAAAGCACCCAGGACTGTGCCAGCCCACGATGTATGCCTAAGAAACATCAACTTTCTTGACGTGAGGTGTTTTGTTTTTAATTTAAAAAACACAACTGCCAGGGAGAAGTGATACACAGGGCCAAGGGAGGGAAAATCTAAGATGAGCTTGGAGTGTCTTATCTTGTGATGCCAAATAGAGGCAAGTGTTCCAAAATAGGATGGGGCATGTTGAAACGACAGAGGTCAGCCTCCCAAGGGACAGCCAGAACAATCTGAGCAATAAAATAAAGAACAACAGTACTGTATTAGAACCCATAGAAGGAAGGGACTATCCATCAACCGATGGATACAGATACAGATAAGTAAATGAGGAAATAAATATTTGGAGAAGGGACAGCTCTACCTTACAGAAGGATTCCAAGTAATAAATGCAGAAGAAATGAGAGAACTAGAAATTAAGCAATAATTGCTGAGGTAGAGATACACCAACAGGTACTGAAATTATTGAGCAAATTTTGAGGAGAAATAGGATGTACGTATATATATAGATATACATGTATATGTAATTTGTATACATACATACAAATGTGTGTATGTATGGTTTCAAAGAATTTTCTTCGAGTAATCTATTCATTACAAAGGGAAAAACAGTCACTATACTGTGGAGAAGCCCAGCAGACACCATCTTAATCAAGTGATCAAAGTTAACATCACTCGTAATAAGACAAGCTGACATCACACATACCTCTTGATAGAATTCACTGAAAAGTAATAGCACGTCACTTCTGAATATTCCTATAACCACCATCTGACTATGAGAACACATCAGACCAACTCAAATTGAGGGACAGGGTACAAAAAACTGAACAGTCCTCCTCAAAAGTGTCAACATCACGAAACACAAAGAATGAGGAATTGGAGATGAGCAGAGACAAAGGAGGCATGACAATGAAATGCAGTGTGTGATTCCAGATAGGATCCTGGAACAGAAAAAGGAAAAACCGATAAACTATAAATACGAACCATTGTTAGTTAGGAGGTTTTTTTAAGAGTATTGTACCGGTATTAGTTTCCTAGTTTTTGGTCATTGTACTACAGTTATACAAGTTATTAACATTAGTGGAAGGTGGGTGAAGGGTAAACAGGAAAGTCTGTACCATTTTGCAGCTTTTCTGTTAAGTCTCAAATTATTTTGAAATAAAAAGTTTTTATAAAAGACGTTAGTATGAGTGAGGGACAAGTCTGTATCATTTTTCTATGAACTACCCCAACACGCACTTCAGCGAAACACCTGGCCACTGCGCATGCTGATGGCCAATATGTGACAGAGGCAGCTCGAAACATCTGTGCTATTTAACTACTTCACTCTTGCCTCAAAGACTCTGGAGAATCCTTAAATGACCATTTTTTCAGGGGGGTGGGCTGGAAGATTCCTAGGGGAATCTTTGGCAATCTGTTTCTTTCCTTAGGAAAAGAACTCAATGTAACTCCTGGCTTCTCTTGACCTCTATTCTGTCGTCCTCAAGGGAGTGACACATCTGATGCATAAATTTGGGAAGAATAAAGCAGACACACATTGCTCATCTGCTTTCTCGTCCTTCTTGGGAGTGAATGGGTTAGAGCAAATAGGTTTTCTGCTCTGCTCCTAAGGACGAGAATCTTCCCCTCTTTGGCTTTTACAGACTGGATTAGACCAGCTCATTTGGAAGCTCACTTGACCCTCACCCCAAAGAAATTCCCTTCAACTCTTTCTCAGTTACTATGGTATAGTTTTGCCCTCACCTGCCCTGGTTCTTTATTTCTCAGCTTGCTCAAGGCCTGGGTAAGAAGAGAGGCTGTTAACCATCAGGCACTTTCTAGATGCCACCAGGTTCCACCTTTCCCAGTCTACTCGGAGTCCTGGAACTTATTTCTATGGCCATGACTCTCTGGAGTCGGGAAGCATTTTCCAATCAATCTCTATCCCAAGTAGCCTCTGGACTTTGAACATGATAAACAATAACCATTTAACATTGTTTTTGCTGGATGAATTGAGCCCTACTGGCACAAAAAGAGGATTTAGAGCACCATACACCAGTCCACCTCCAAGCACACACAGATATACAAGTGAATTTGGGGCATCCCAAAGAGTATATGGGACTTACACTTCTTTTATGACCTACTGGCTCTAAATAGGTTTTTATTTTTCATTTTTTAAAAAGATTTTCTTTATTTATTAGAGAGAGAAAGAGTAAGGAAGACAGAGCATGGATGAGTGAGGGGCAGACGGAGAGGGAGAAGCAGACTCCCGGCTGAGCAGGGAGCCCAATGTGGGGCTGGATCCTGGGACCCCAGGATCATGACCTGAGCCGAAGGCAGACGTTTAACCGACTGAGCCACCAAGGTGCCCTCTAAATATATTTATAAAATAACTTATTTTCCTAGTTTTCTCACTTTAGCCTCTGCCCCAACAGCAATTCAACAGAGGCATAAAGCACTGTTCCCTCCTCTTTACAGACCATTGTGCATTTATCTTTTCCAACAGTTTCCTTTGCATCTGCTCTCATTGCTCGCACAAAGATAGAAGTTTCTAAACAGGGCCTTTAATAGTCCATTACTTTCACCCCACGTTGTACAATTCAGTTTTAAAGTCAACTTCTATGGAAAAGTGCTACTTGTATGAATGCCCGTCTGGGAGTGAGACTAATCTTCCTCTACTCGAAAAATAACCAACACTTGCTGCACCAGAGTTATGATTACATCACAATAAATATTCTATGCAGAACTAGGAACAGCTCCTCAAAAGAAAAATGCTTGGAAACGGGTAATTGGAATGAACTATATGCATTTTCACTGAGCTTTGAAAGAAACTGTGAGAAAAAAGATCTTCGATCTGTTCCCAAGTATATATTTTTTTCACTTAAAGAACACCATGTGAGGAATTTTGACAGTGTCTGCATTCTAATGGGAACATCTCAGGAAGAAGAGGCTTATCTATATTTTTGCCTCGTTATGGCCATGATGGGCGCCGTTTATCAGGCATAAAAAGAAAGGAGAAAACCCAGAAGGTAGTTCTTTTCTGGACAATTATGTGTTCTGGCTCTTAAGTACTTTCCCTTTGCCATGGATGTGAATATTTTAAAAGCCAAAGAAACCCCTCCACTTGAGCTACAGATGGCCACAGGAACCAAACAAGAATGCTAACAATCCATTCCAAAAGGCCAACAAAACAAAACACCCCCAAAAATAAAAACATGGTGAGTGCCAAGTTCTACACTGCACATCCAAACTGACGCCATGTCCATCTAAATGGTGCCAGTAGGACTGGAAATTGACAGTAATGTGAAGGAGCAGCAGTGACCCTGAGGGTAAAAACCAACATGTCTGTTGAAACCATCACCACCACCACTACGACCCCCACAAAACAGACATGAAACAAGATGCTGCAAGAACATTCTTTTTCCTTCTAACAGGGATGTGTTAACTTCATTATTCAGAATCCTTTGATTACTCTTTTCAAAAGTTTTTTTGTTGAGTTTAATTTTCAAGGCTGTTAACCACTGATGCCAACTTAATTATAGCAAGCAAGCAACCAACTCATAATGTATGATGCCAATTGTTAGTTTTACTTTAGCTTCACATTAGATTTGGACTTCTCTGCTCATTTGTAACTTTCTGAGCCAGGAAGGTTTCTGCACAGTCACTTGTTTTTTCTCAGGTGGTATCTCTGTGCCCCCATTTGCCATGGGGGATTGAGGAAATAGATATTTATGACTTATTATCTCAGTATTAACAGTGCTCTTCAATAATTTATGAAACTGTGCTCTTGCATTTTTAACCTGGAAGTCCTTCTGCTTATTGTTCTGAAAGGGTAAGATTAACCTGAATCATCACTTTCTTGCACAAAAATTCCCCAAATGAAGGAAAAATAGAGTCACTGGTGGCATAATGGCTCCAGATGAGATAAGCCAAGAACATCTAACTCTTTAACCCAAACCCTTGTACCTGTTGCCAGAACATGGCATTCTCTTGTGTAGAAGATATCCTTGCCCTAGAATGGAGTTACACTCTTATATCTCAGCATTCAGTGAACCCAAATTCTGGAACGTCACAGAAATCTTGAATTAAGCTTCAGGACATCACTCACTAGTGTTATGTATTCCCTTCCTTTTCCAAGACGTGACAGTGATTTAGGATGAAGGTCCTTTGAAAATGCATTTCGGTGTTCACTTTAGGCAAGAGAGGAGGTGATGTTCAGGAGAGAGAATCATTCCTGTTCTTTATCCCAGGCCTCCCAGAGGCATTGTGCTCGAATTTCTAATTTTGTGCATGGATTTCTCAAAAGCTGATTTGGCAGCCACTATACATGGCCACCCAAAAGCCACTGCCATCTTCCTTACAGCAAGTCATGGCCATGAGACAACATTCTGACCAACGGAAAATAAGCAGAATTCTCTTGGGGACCTTTGGGAGAGCTTTCTTTTTCTTAGTCAAAGGAAAAACTGAAGATAAAAACTCCTGATGCTATACTTTCCCTTTAGCTTGGACACAGCAGCCATCTTATGACCAAGAGGCAACAAGCCTTGGAAAGCCAACATGCTTTGGAAGTGAGAAGGCAAATGGAGAGAAGCTGGTTTTTGACGGCATCACAGAGCTGTAAGGACCACGCCAGGTCCACCTACGACTGGACTGCCTTGATGGCTTCAGTCCCTGCTTGTTATCTGACGCCAAAAACAGGGATTCAGTAGGTGAGGTCTGGAGTGTAGGCAAGAGTACATGGGAATCTATCAGCAGCAATAGCTGGTTATTCTCTTCTGAAGCTCAGCCCCATAGACTAAGAAGGGGGAAAGCACAGTGCTTATTGAGGCCTAGGAGTTGTGCAGCCAGAGCTTGAGAATTGTACTTAGGTTCCTGGACAACGATATTAATGATATTCAATAATGGGGCAAGAATACAATTAGTTGGCTCTTAGAGCTCTGTGAAACAGTATAAGTGGGAGGCAGAGAGCAAAATCATGGGCTATTTCCCATGACTCTGCTTCCCTTCATGGTTTAGCTTTCCCAAATTAACTAGTTTAGAAGTATGCCCTCCACCCCCACAACCCCCCTCCCCAGGCCGCGCTTAAAAGTCTGGATGGCTCTTCTCTTGTGGAGCATCTCCATTTGTATTTCCAACTTGCATCTCCTGTGTGAGAGAGGCCTGGGGGTGGGGGGCAAAGGTCTGCTGGGGGAGTACAAGTATGTGTCTGTGTGCAGGGACGCGAGGTGGGGGTACTTTCTCTCTTAGGAGGTTCACCTGGAAGTGAACTGCAGTGCCACAGAGTTCCAAGTAACAGAAACCTCCGGCTGACCAGACTGGCTAGGCAGTGACCCGTCCCCAGCTGGCTTGACTACCACGCGGCTGGATGCTGTAGAGCGAGGTGTGTGTGTGTGTGTGTGTGTGTGTGTGAGCGCATGCGCGCACACGCGTGCGCTTTCAGAAAATACTCCTATGCAGATCTCAGCTAGATTGGCCCTGAAAGTGAGCTGATAAACTAGAAAAACTGAGGTGTGTGACACTTCAGATTGTTCCTTAAATGACAACTGTGACTAATAGGCATCAGTCAGCTTATTCTAGTTTTTCTGAGAAGCAAATAATATACTAAACTTACCTTTGCTCTATTTTTCCTCCTATGCTAGGGATTTAAGCTCCCTCATTTCTGGTCTAATATTTTTAAAATGCCAATCAACCTATCTGGTTTTGCTTGGAACTTGATTTCTTCAAGTACACTCATTCAGCAAATATTTGTTGGGTGTCTACATACCAGGGAGTGAGTCTAAGTGTGTGAGTGTGTAGGGGGGAGAGAGAGAGGGAGAATGAATGAATATGAGACAGAGACAGACAGACAGGAGGAGGAGGAGGAAGGTGGGGGAAGTAAGCCACAGGGATGAGCACTGTATCCAGAAATGAAAGCCATGAATGCGCTCCAGTGCATAAAGCTGTAGTTTAGTTGGATTAGGGCAACATATTCTAAAACACTGAACGGTTCCGGCGCCAGGCACACTGCTTGGCTGGAGAATGCTGAACAAAGATAAAATTGTCAGAACACCCTGCTGTCAAGTCCAGCCTTCACCTGCACCAGGAAGGTCAAGTCTGAAATGCTTCTCCCCAGGCACAGGTAAGCAGGGGCCCTGGCTGGCCTTTCTACACCCAGCCTGTTTTTACAGGGGGTTGCTTTAGTCTCTCTAGACCTTATCCCACTCTTACATAAACCGTCTGCATCTGCCTTGCCTTAGTCTTCTTTTGCTTCCAACAGCAAGTGGCAGGCTGCGTAGAAAGTTGTTTGACCTTTCAAAGAAAGTTAGCTCAGGCTTCACTCTCCAGGTGCGGCTCCGCCCACCTGCTGCCTTGCCCGCTGAAGGCCAGGAAACTCTCCAAAGACTCTGGGTTGGCTTTGAAGCCCAGATCTCTTTGCACTCCCAGCTTGGATGTCTTCACTGGGTGGAAAACTAGTCAACCTGCCCAGCCTCTCGTTATTTCTGAACAGATTCTCTGAAGTTAACGGGAGACCCAAGTGGTTTGCTAGATTTTGCATGAGCAATAAAACAGTGCATAAAACCCACGGCCCGGCGTCAGTTAATACACCTGCTTCCGCAGATGCTCTTTGAAGAAGCCTCAGCGGAGGGCACTGTAAACTGCTCTGCACATTCGCATGCGTGCTGAGCAGAGCACGCACGGGCGACAGCGGGCCCAGCGCGACGCGCCTGGCGCCACCCGCCTCTGGCACTGTCTCTAGTCGTTTCTCCGCTCCCGCCAACAAGTCCAAGAAATAGAAAAACATAAAAAGCTATTGTCCATGTCCAGTGAGAAATGAAATGCACTGGACCAAGTATCACAACTTCCTTAAAATAATACAACACTTCATCACTTTTGCATCTGGATCCCTCTCATGGCTTGCAAAGTCATAAAGCTCGAAATCAACGTCATGAACCATCACTGCTTTTTTCTATTTAAAATGCATTCCTTTAAAAAAGCAATTTATTAGAAGCTCTCTATGGTTTCACCTTATCTAAAGCACTTAATTCAGTTCATCTCCTGCTTTGTTTTGTACTGTTGGAAGCAATCAGAAGATTGGAAGCAAAGTATTAATAAGAGAACATGCCCTGCAGCTCTGGCCTGTGCAAACAGCTCCTGAATTACAATGTAGCCAAACCCCAAAGTTTAGCACCGATAGAAAGAATTGATGGCATATCCCATCATTCTTTTCTTTATATGCAGGCTGATTCAACCCAGGTTGAGTGGAAGCTCCTAAATTATAGGCAAGGCCTTTTGTAGAATGCCCAGGGGAGGAAACATACTGTTCTTCTACCGGCAACTCTCTTTACCCCAAAATACTATCACTCCTACCACAATGAAAACTGTAGGTAAGCAAGAATCTAGCTTAGTTGTTAAGGAGGGAATAACAGAGGAAAAAAAAAAAAAAAGACTTCTCACTTTTAAAGGAGTACATAATTCTGCCTACATAAAAGCTGTGATCAGTGATTTGATCAGAGAGAAAAGATTTGCACATGTTCCCTGAGTATTGGTTGTGGGTGACCTAATCACACCAGAATCTCATCTCCTTAATCAAAATCCCTCCCTGCAATAAGTCTCAACCGGCTCTACCCTCAAGCTTTCTCAAGGGAAGAAAGAGAAATGGACTGCTCAGGAGGTTTCAGGCTTCAGGAAAGAAGACGCCTTTCTTCTCATCTGTACAATTATAAATTAAGATCTCTTCTGGCCAACACGGTGCACGGCCCCTGGGAACCCTGGCCTATCAGTGAGGTCAGGTGTTGGGACAGGCAGCTGGGATCCCAGTAAGACAGACAGGAATTAAGGAATAGCCCATGCAGATGCCTGAGGATTCTTGTGGTTGACACCTACCAATTCAAGATCCTCTCCTGGAGAAGCACATTAATTCTTTAAAGATGGCAGCGGATGGAAAGCCCAGTGCTTGGCCCATGGATGCTTGATGAGTGGGAACTCCTTTGCCCTGCAGCTCACTGGAATGACTTGCTTTTGGCAAAGGCTCAGTAAGTCGGCTCATCCATCTGTGAAGTTCACAAGCATGCCCCATCCCACCCACCCCGTCTCATCTCCTCCAGGAATTTAGGCACTTTCCAAACCTGAGCCTTCCTAACAGTCCCCTGTATAAGTAGGAGGAAAGACATCTCCAAATGAGATGTGAAATGGATGAATTAAAAAAATATCACCCTAAACCAAAGAAAGCCAGTCACAAAAGGCCACATATTCCATAGTTTCATTTATGTGAAACGTCCAGAATAGGCAAATCCACAGAGACAGAAAATAGACTAGTGGTTCCCAGATTAGTGACTGCTAACAGGTACAGGGTTTTTTTTTTGGGAGGGGGGTGATGAAAATGTTCTGGAATTAAATATCTGGAAGTAGATTATACTTACAACTCTGAATATACTAAAGACCACTGAATTATATACTTCAAAAGGGTGAGTTTTGTAGAACCTAGATTATATCTCAAAAATTGTTATTAAAGAATGCAAAAAAAATGGCATTTTAATGATAGAAGAAATCCTAGGGAAGGGAAAGGACCTGAATTTCAATCCCACTGTGTAGTCTTTAGCAAATTGCTCAACCTCTCTGCATCTCAGATTTACCAACTCTCAAGTTAAGATATTATCTCACTGTGAGCCTTTTAAGCTAATTATGAGGGTCCTGTTGTAAGGAATTCAAGGTTACATTCAAGGACTCTCAGTCTGAGAACGGAGGAGATAGTGTGCAAAGTAACAAGATAGTGTGCAAAGTAACGTAGGCTAAGATATCTGGGCCGTCTTCAGAGGCAGGTACAGATAGCAGATGAAGCAACTCCTGGGGAGCATTCCGGCAGCTTTCTCCTTTTAGGATTGATTCCAAAAGGTGGTTATGCTGACAGCATTTCTCACTGTCTCACGTTGCACAAGAAAACTGGTGGCCTGTCTCTACATCATACAGGGGAGGAAACTCAGCCTGTAGGACATTAAAAAATCTCTTTAAAGTTACCAAGCACAGGGAGCCAGGTACGTGGGCATTGTCTTTTCCAATGGGGCTAAGTGCCCTTCCCACTCAAGTACTAAAAACAGGGGCTGGGGTATTGAATCCTTCTGCAGAGCGTGCTAATAAACCTTTTCCAGATTTGGGCGTTAGAATTTAAGTCATTCAATCATTCCAATTTTTTTTGAAAGATTTTATTTATTCATTCATGAGACACACAGAGAGGCAGAAACATAGGCAGAGGGAGCCTGATGTGGGACTCAGTCCCAGGATCTGGGATGATGACCTGAGCCAAAGGCAGATGCTCAACCACTGAGCCACCCAGGGGCCTTCATTCATTCTAGAGGTTTGAAAGTAAAAAGGGAAGGATTAAGGGTGGGAGGGAGGGACTCAGGAGGGAGAAGGAGACAGGGCAGAGGCAGGCAAGAAGAAAGCAGGGAAGGAGAGAGAGAGAGGGAGAAAGGGAGGAAGCAGGCTGCAGAGTCAGATCTTTTTGTTTCAGGAATATATCAAGGAAGCAGATTTCCTTCCAAAGTTCAAAGGAAACGGTATGTTTTGTTTTCATACTCCGTTCCATTTTTCACTTGGGAAAAAACCTCAGCTTTGAAGCCTCTCTGTTTAAACTCATTAGGAAAACCATCAATGATGGAAGCTTTTGTGAAATTGTAGTGGGAGGAATTAGTGCTACGGGAGAGCTGGATCAATCTTCAAACATTTCATCTATGGAGATGGGAGGTCTGCGCTAGCTGCTTGTTCAGCTGGGAAGTTAACATAAACAAATGCTTCACTTACCGGAGAGTCCAAGGGACTAATGACACTTGGTATTTACTCTCCGAATACTTCCTCAGCAGCCCCCTGTGCCTGCCACCTGAAAAGGATGGATGCTTCTTGAGGACTAACTGAACAAACCAACTGGCAAAATGACTTGCCTGGAAGAGAGAGGTGTTCTTTTAGTGTTCTGCTGGAAGAGACGTAGTGCTATTGACTTCACTGCACAGAATCTTTCCCTGTGTAATTCATAGTTTGATCAAGTTTGACATGGAAACCTTTATAGCAGGACTGTGTTAACATTTGAGGATATCTTTCTTGGCATCTGAGTCTTTTTTTTTTTTTTTTTTAATTTTGCAACCCATTCAAGTCTCCTTAGCAAGGGATCCCTGGGTGGCACAGCGGTTTGGTGCCTGCCTTTGGCCCAGGGCGCGATCCTGGAGACCCGGGATCGAGTCCCACGTCGGGCTCCCGGTGCATGGAGCCTGCTTCTCCCTCTGCCTGGGTCTCTGCCTCTCTCTCTCTCATTCTACGTGACTATCATAAATAAATAAAAATTTAAAAAAAATTTAAAAAAAGTCTCCTTAGCAAAATTAAAATAGGGTGATTTGGTTTTGACTTCGGTTCTTCACTTCATTCTTAGAGCACAGTGCATAGCATGTGGAATTGATCCAAAATGAATTTGAGAGTGAGAAAGTAAGGACTGCAGGTGGGATGCAGGAGATGACAGGAGAGAAGAAAGGTAGACAGCGGCAGACAGGGAACAGTGGAAGATTATCAGATACTATTGGTGCTCTTAACAAAATTGTTCTAGAAAAAATGTTAGAAAATGTCTTTGTGCATACAATATAAGGTAGATTAATTTATGATCTGAATGTCTGCAAAGGAATAGGACTTAATAGTTTTCTTTTTCTGACACTAATTATATAGATGTACACGCAAACGTATATAGGTAAGAACATAAAAAGACAGCACATACATGGACATGCCATCTGGGTGCACGTACATGCCTGCGTGTGCCTTAAATAAATGAATCCATGTATAAAGGAACTATGATATAATACTAATTAACAGAACTGACTCTTCTTCCTCTCGAGTGTACTCCAAGTACAAACTAGAGCCTATTATTTTAAATTGTGGGGAAATTAAGCAGTGCATAGATACAAGAAAAGATAGTAGAAACGAGAAGCTAACCATAACCGAACAGTAGATGACTGATTATTCTGGGGACATCAGGTCCTCATTTGCTTTCCCTTATTTAGCTCGTGAGAAAATAGGGCATAAAATTAACCTATCCGAGGCATGGAACCATCCCTGCCCAACTGAATGGGCAACTAATCCAAAAGGAAAACAACCATTACTTATACAACCATAATGTAGATGCAACATGGCATATAAATCAGTAACTCTTGTATTGCAAAACAGACAAATAGATTAATGCATGTTGCAAAGGATGGGTGAAGAGATCGATTAGGTTACTGATTCAGACCATGAACTTTCTCTCAATATACTGCATTTAACTTTTAAATAAGGTTTAGGAGAACCTGTAACATTTTGCTCACTGACAGAGCTATATTTTACTTAGGGCAGAAATTGGCTAGTCTATAAAAATTAAATTATGCCCCTTTCACTGTATCTAGTCAAGAGGAAAAACTCTAATTACAAGATTGCACTGTCAAACAAATGCAAATTCACATGCTTTATATCCTGGTTTAAAAATTCATATGGGGGGAGCTTCAATTCTGAAACGAGAATCAATATTTGAAATATTTTTCAGAGTGCAGTGATAAGCCAGGGCAAAAGAAATGTCATTATCAAGGGTGCTGGTAAGTAGATGCTAACTCATTAAGAGCAGAACTTGAGAGCACAAGTCATTTGTTATGCAAACATTTAAATATCAATTAGTAAGGACAATGAAAGAAAGCTTTCCTTCCCCCACAGTCCAGTGCCTTATTACTCTAGAAATGACCAAGGGGAAAAAGAGCAGTGGAAAAAAAAATCTCCGCACCTAATAGGAATGTCACTCTGGGGAATAGGTAAAGGTTAATTTTAAATGTACTTCCCAATTGAAAATTAAATGTACCTGCCTCAAAATTCATAAGAGCTGAGTTTGCAGGCTTAATCCAGAAAGGACTAACTAAAGGCCTGAGTATATTGCATCACTGGTATTTTTTTGGAAAGAGAATGCTTCTCATCACTGCTTAATGTCAAATATGCTTGGTTCATTACAATCTCTTATTCTGTTAAAAACTGTGCTTTTCCTAGACCTATGAAAACGGCCAGTCCACAGAACACTAGGCTTTAAAAATCCTACTGGTTGGTTCTCATCTTCATTTAAGATCCATTTCGTGGCCTGTCCAGTCAACCAGTTCACTAAGCCTGTCAGGTGAATATGGTGGACATGAAGACCATCTAAATCTTTAGCACTCGGCCTAAATTATCCTTCCGGGCAAACCTCAGTGGCATGTTTTACTATAGAAGGTGCTGCTTCAGGAAAGCAGGGGCCTCTTGGTAACAGTCGACCAGTGGACATGGACCAGATCTGTAACTTTTCTGGCCCCTCGATTCTTCCTCTAGAATACAAAAAAGTTGGTCCAGACTCAGGGCACCCCAGAGTCACTTGGGGAGACCCACAGCTGGGTATTTCACAGACTTAGTGAACTGGCTTCTTCAAGGGTGAGGGGAGGCATGTGGATTTCAACAAAACTTCCAGGACAATTCTGATGTGCACCCTTAATTCTGTGTCACTGGGACCTTTTAGTTCTAATGCACTAAGATTCTCAGAATAAGAGGTTATTGGTCCAATGAAAATAATTCTGACTTCGGTTCCTAAGGGTATGACGTAACAGGTGTGACTTTCTTTCCCCAAAGTGGAAAAGCTAACCCTGCAAACACTGGTGGGTCGGGGCCTAAGGAAACAAAGGCTGCAAAAGAAGACTACCAGATTTCCTGAGATGCTCCACACGAAGCACCCAGAAAAGTACGGGCTGTGTAGGGCACGCACGCTCTTCGGACTGTGATGACTGTACTACCTGTGGTCACTTCACAGTCAAATCTGAGTTTGGCTCTCCATCCCTGCTAGCTCGAGAAGGGTTGAGAGCCACTTAAATTGATTGGTCTGACAACTACTTGGAGATGAAAATGGAAGTGCCTTGGAAGGATCACACTCCCAAACACTGTTCTTTTGATGCAGGAACATGCATTTGGCTGACTTCTACTGAATTCAGGCTTAAAATCTGTGTCCCTCCCCTTATAACAGGTTTTTCCGTTGAGTCCGTCAACTGTTTGTTTTTCAGACTTCACAACTGGTGTTGCTTTATTATTTCACTCTCTGGTCCAGGACACATGCCTGAGGGAACTGAGTTTGGAGAGAAGGAGCCCACCTCAATCTAACTAATAGCAACTTCAGGCCTGGCACTTAGAGACTATGCTAAAGGGTTCCCATAGATAACATTGGCATTATGATGCCGGCTTTGCCTTTCTTACAGCATTGTTTGGAGCAGAGAATAGAGCAAGAGGAAAAACAGCACTTTGAAAATGGAATGTGTGATATTTATCTTACATACACTTCTAGGAAGAAGTAGCTCTCTGAAAAAGGACACCTCATCTGGCTGTAGTTTGGTTCATATCTTTCTTGTCTCAAACATATCCCAGCTTATAAAACACAATACCTAGATAAGCAGTGGCCTAGAGGATCCCAAGAAAGTTCCTAATGTGTCCACAGTTTATCCCCCCCACCCATTTTTTTTTTCTGGCTCTAAACTACCACCTGGAAGAAAGCTGCAAATATTTGGAAGAAAACAAAAACAAAACACTACAGTATTCAGAGGGATTCCAACTAAAATCAAAGCAGTTCCTCTAGTAGGAGGGCAGAGTTTTGCTCAGGTAAAATGCTCAGGAAGGCAACACAAGGAGATTAGAAACCATTATCAAAATCATAGATATCAATCTTAGCTACAAAATCGTCACTAAATTTTGTTTTGCTTTTGTGATAGCCCCAATCCCAGGACAAATGACAAAACAACAGTTGCGGTTTTTCTTGGGACACGTTATTCTTGTGAGCAGTTATGTCTCAGGCTTCCCCAAAGAGCGATTTGGGTGGAAGGAAACCATACCTAATGACCTATAAAGACCAGCTTTTAAAACTGTGCATGTGGGTGGCCCTGGTGGCGCAGCGGCTTGGCGCCGCCTGCAGCCTGAGGTGTGATCCTGGAGACTGGGGATCAAGTCCCATGTCGAGCTCCCTGCATGGAGCCTGCTTCTCCCTCTGCCTGTGTCTCTGCCTCTTTCTGTGTCTCTCATGAATAAATAAATAAAATCTTAAAAAAAAAATAAAATAAAAAAAATAAAATAAAACTGTGCATGTAAAACATCATGGCACAGTGATGAGCTAGCTACCTGATCCTCCAATATCCCTGTGGTTGGCAACAGGGCATTTCCAGGCCCTTCTCTGAGAAGAAACTACTTTTCCAAGGTGCTGCCTTTAAAACTGGAGCCCTGGCATTCATTTGCTAGTGGATTAAGAGAATCCCTTCCCAGATTTAATCCCTTCAACCAAAAGCTCTGTGGGCCCCTACAGTTCAGCAGACTAAAGGGGAGCAGAATTTTGGCTCAATCCACACCATTCACCACAAGATGCTATTTCCCATACGTTTATTATCCTGAAAATGGCAAGGTCTCTGTTGATGGATTTGACCTTGGAATGGAAGCTGGAGTTCCACCCATTTCCCCAAAGGTGTACTTGTGGGAGGACTCTGATTTCTGGTGAGACCATGGGGAGGTGGACCTGGGGAGTTACAGGAAGTGGACAGTAAGACGACTGGGGTCAGAGGGAGTAAGTGAGGTTTCCCCTCACTAGACCCGCTTCCGCTCTGCATAAAGCCCAGCACCTCTCATCACCTAAGCTTGTGGGGCTGGAAACTACATTCCTCTGAACAATCTTGGCAATTTGTGCCTGAAATTTGATGCAGTAGCTCTAAAATTAAATAAAGATCCTGTAGCGTTCTTCTAAGAAATATGGCGTGGCTCTGTGACAAAACACATTTTTCAAGATCTGACCTCTGGGAACTTCAACTAGCTTCATATTTCAGGCTGACACTGCTCACAGGCTACTGTCTAGTAGCCCAAGCGGAGCTGGTTATCCATATATTTTCCAGTCTCCTGATCAGCTTTTTAGCAGAGGGAGGTGAGGGGAGTAAATAAAAAGAGGAGAGCCACTAATTTAAATGCACTTCCCCTCCCGAGTCCCTTGGGGAGAAGCCCTGGTAATTAACTCTAATGAGATTAAAGTAACTCGAACTCTTCATTTTGCCAGCACTGTAAAAGTGAATCTGCGATAAGCGGCGTGTATGCATTAAATCACAGTCAGTCCCCTCCCCGGCAAGGAGGTGCCCTCCCTCCCCAAGTCCTACCGCGGGCCCGCGCGGGCCTCGGAGGGCGCTACCGGGGTCTCACCCGCGCTCTGCTCCATCACTTCTTTCTGGCACATGTCTTGAACGTTGACCGTGCAATTCACGATGAACTCGGGGGAGGAGCAGTCGTTGTTCAGCTGGAATTCTTCACACTGGTAACACTGGATTTGCAGCGCAGAGCCTGCGGGGACAGACGCAGTCGGGCTCAGACGCAGCCCCCACGGAGACCCCTCGGGAATCGGCGACCCTCCCGGGCCCCAGCCCGCCACGCACGGATCCCGACCCCCGGGGGGCTTGGCTCGCGCCCCGGGGCCTCCAACTACGGCGGCGGCGGCGGCTGCAAACGACGGGGGCGGCGCGGCCGCCGAGGGTCCCGCAGCAGCCCGACACCCCGACACCCCGGGGGCCGTCCCCCACCACACCCGGCTTGGCTCCCCCCCCCCCACGCAAGTTGAAAGGGCCGGAGCACAAGGCGAGAGTGAAGTGGCTCCAGAGACTTGCTTCCGCCCCAACCTACAGCGAAGGATTTGCCTAATTGTTAATTGGCTACAAATCACTTAATTGCTATTTTGGCGCCGCTCACGACTGCGTTCGCAGACGCCTCCTCGGTTCTGAGGCTCGTCGCCAGCGTCCCCGTGCCGCGGCTCCGAGCACCCTCCGCGAGCGCCCCGGAGCCCCGAGCCCCCGAGCCCGCGCCGGCCGCCAGGAGCTGCTGCGCCTCGAGCCCCCGACCCTTCGCGGGACGGTCCCCGCAGCGGCAGGGGGGTCCCAGCCCCGGCCAGGGGCGACTGCGCGCAGCCCGAGCCGCGACGCCACAACCATTTGGTCCTGGCTCTCGGGGCAACCGCTTGGCGGGGGTCCGCGGTCGGGGTCCGAGAGCCGCTCGCGTAACGGAGGAGTGAGCGGTTCGGCCCCGCTCATCGCCCCAGCCCGGTCCCCCTGCTCGGGTCTGGACCGAACTACCCCCGCCGGCGGACAGACCGCCGCGGAGCCCGCGCCTCCTCGCGCCCGCACGCCGCCGCGCGCCCTGGGCGCAGCACCCCCGCCCCGCCCCGCCCCGGCGCGCCCCGGACCCCGCTGCGCAGCCCGTCGCTCACCTGGCCGCGGCGTCCGGTACCCCGGCGGGGTCGGGGCTTCGCCGCCCCCCGCCTCCGCGACGCCGCACCCCGCTCAGACCCCCCGGTCCCCGGCCCCGCTGCCTCTCCCGACCACGCAGCCGAGCCTCCGCAGCTCGGGTCCCGCACAGCGCCGCCCCCGCCGCTCCGCCTGCAGCGCGGGACGTGGACGCTTCGCCTTCCAGCGCCTCGGGGCGCCCCGCCGGGCAACCCCCGCGCAGCACGGCCCCGGAGGTGGGTGCCCGGGCGGCGAAGGGCGGGCGGGGTGCGCGCGCCTGGCGGGGCCCCGGCCCCGGCGTCCTCCTACCTTGGAGCAAGAACAATCCGCAAAAAGTTGCTGCGATGCCGAGGACCCACATCCTCCCGGAGCCGCGGAGCCGGGGAGCCGGAGGAGGGCGGGCGCATCAGAGGCGGCGAGCGCGGCGGAGGCTGCCCGGGCCGCAGCGGCTGTGGCTGCCGAGGCTGCTGGGGCCCGCGCTCCCGTCGCCGAGGCCACCGCCGCCGCCAAGAGGAGCCGCAGGTGCCGCCGGCGGCGCCAGCATCGCCCGCGCCCGGGCTCCCGGCTGCGGGGCGCTCTCTTCCCGCCGGCGCTCCCGGAGTTGGCGGCTGACACTGGAGGAACTACTGGCGAGCCGGAGCACCCAAAAAAGTCTCGCCTCTTCTCCCCACCTCCCACTCCAGGCACCACGTGACGGCTGCCGAGTTGGGGCGGGGGTGGCGGGCGCGGAAGGCTGGGACCGTCTTTTCGCGTCCCCACCCCCTCCCATCGCCCTGGTCTCCCGCCCCCGCACGTCCCCGGGACCGGGACGCCGCGGGGAGACGGAGGGCGTCGTTTCCCGGGGCCCGAGGGTGCAGGCGGGGCGGGGGGGGGGGGCGCAGCAGGTGCGGCGGGGCCGGCCGGGCGCAGACCGCTGGGCGCGGGGGTGGGGAGGCTGCGCGCTCGGCCGCGCCCCGCTGCCGGGGTCCCCGGGC
Source organism: Nyctereutes procyonoides (assembly GCF_905146905.1). Classification (NCBI taxonomy): domain Eukaryota; kingdom Metazoa; phylum Chordata; class Mammalia; order Carnivora; family Canidae; genus Nyctereutes; species Nyctereutes procyonoides. The sequence continues at coordinate 3,200,181 of NW_026575030.1, read as the reverse complement.
TGCCACCGGCCGGGGACGGCGCGGGCGGGCAGCGGGGCCGGGGCCGAGGGCCGCCGGCTGGAGGGCCGCGCTCCTGTGCGCCTGGCAAACTGCACACCTGCCGGCGCCCTGGGGTGGCCCGCGCAGCTGCGCCTCTTTCCCCCCGGCCCCGGGAGGCCCCGGGTTCAGTCCAGGCTTGGCCGCAGCGGGGGGTGGTGCCGAGGCCCCTGCCCGACGGGCGCCGTCACCCCCGGGCAGCCCTGCTCCAGCTGCCGGCGCGCGCGGCAAGAGGGCGCAGCGACCCCGCGACGGTCGCCCGGCCTCGGACAGGGCGGCCCCCGGGGACAAGTGTCTCGAGTTCCCCCCCGAAGGCAAATCGGGGTGAAGAAGGGGATCGCTCTCCTCGGTCCCTTTGCTCCGAAAGGCCGGGCATCTTCATCCTGCTGTCACCGAAGTCCCGCGTTATTGGTACCAACGCCGGGTCCTCTCCGCTGCGCGCCTTCCCAGCCCGGGACTCCGGCTTAGGCTGCCCCGGTCCCCTCCCCATGCCCCCTCCCCGCAGGCAAGCGACCCACCTTGAGTCCTCCGGGGATGCGCAGGTGCGAAGTTCGCCTTCCCACCTGCCGAGCCTGGCAGCAGGTGGAGCGGGAGCCTCGGCGCCGCCGCCCCCCGCCCCGCTCGGCGCCCGCCCTCTCGCCGCCCCTCCCCCAGTCCCGGTGCAAATAGCTTCCCGAGCTCTGCCCCCCTTCACCCTCCCACGCCTGGGTCACCCCCTGGAGGAAGCTCTCCCTGGCCAGGGCGCTGATTGTTTATTTCCCTATCCTGCCGGCAGAGCGGGTCTGGAAATGGGCTTAAATGACTTTCTTGTAATTCCTCTGCAGAGATCCTTCCCCATCTGCCTCAGGCTCCTTCTGTCCCTTTGGCCCCCTCTTTCTTTCATTTTTAGTTGGTTAACCCCTCGGGGAGACTGAATGCTTTGACCATTACCCGCTTGCCTGCAGACTCTGATCTTACAATTGGCTGAATTACTATCTCTGGAGCAAAGCGGCCGGTTTATTTATTCCTTCCTGGAATTGATTGTTGTAGCACGTGTGAGATTCAAAGAACTGGGCCAAAGGGTTCTTGAACAACTTCTTTTAGGATTTCAGAGGGTGCGCCGGTGATAGGACTTTTATTCAGAAATGAAACAAAAGAATTTTCAGAAGTCTGAAAGACAGTGAGACTTTACATAATTTTCATTTAACAAAATTCAATATAACAAATTGCACAAATTAACCAAATAACACTGATTATACAATGCTCTTTGAACAAACGAGTGTGTACTGAAGTAACCATATAGATCCTAAAAATATGTCTATTGGGCCTAGTTTACAAGCTCCTGTACAAAAGCAATTATAAATAGTTCACATCTAGAAAAAATACAAATAACCTTTAAAATAGAATTTATCCTCACATATAAACAGACTTTGTAGAAAAAAGAAGGATCTTAAAAAGTAAGAATTTTTTTTGTAGCACCAACCATTCATTTTATTTTTGAAAAAGTGAACATTACAGATAGGAATTTGCTTTCATTTCTAGATTGCCCACATTGTAATAGAAAAAGTAGGAAGATAAAAATCAACAAATACTGTTCAGAATCCTAGGCAAGCACTAAGTAGAAGAGGATGTAAGGAAATGTTTGGAGGGAAAATCTGCTTTTGAAAATAGAATTAGGTCACTTCCGATCCACTTCTCTTCCCGTCAATGTCACACTTTGAGTACCTGTTACATTTTTCAGTGGAAGCAGAATTATACTTACTACTAGAACCTGAATCTCTCTGGCAACTATTTCGAAATTGCACTGGAATTAAAGTTTGTATCACATTGAGATTGTGGGTTGGGGATGACCATGAGCCCTCTGGTTTTTGGCAGGCCCTGTCTCAGCTTTACAGAGTGTACCCACGAACAATTTGAGTACTACGAAAGTGAAGTCAACAAACACCCCTAGCTGGAATTTTTTAAAAATATATTATCAACTTCTAACACTTAGTACGTCATTTCAAGAGCATGGCACGGATTCAACTTATTGCTGTCTTTTTTTTTCTTTTTGCTACAAATATAATTTCTCTTCCAAAAATTTACAACTTCTGTACAAGTATTCAAAAAAGTGCAAAATTAAGACTTCTGTATTGTGGGTGTGTTTACAGTTCATCCTCATGACACACAACAAATGGAGACTATCTTTATTGCCCTGTCAGAGAAGGAAGCTCCAGTGGGTTGTTTCTTGTGAATCTGACAATGGAGTCTCTGGTGTTGCCAGGGTTTATTGTTTGTTGCTGTCTCTATGCCCCCCCCAACACTCCCTCCCCATCCCTCTGTTGCTTAAGTGCTCCATTTTCAGCTCACTAAGAAAAAAAAAAAAAAGGTCCTTTATACATCATTTGAACCCTGACTTGCACAGGAAGAGAAGCTATCATATAAAGAATCACTCAGTGATTCCAAATTGTCTACCCCAGGCCTGTCTGAACTACTCAAAGATGCCTCTTCATTTTTTTCTTTTTCTTCCTTTTGTCCTTCGACCTTGTTCAGAGAGTTCTCTCTCTCTAGCAAAATCATAGTTTTGCTGTTATATTTATTGAATGACTCCAGGGAAATTTTGGATAATCTATTCTCAGGATCTTCTTTTGTTTCCTCAACTTGTTTCAATTTCTGCAATAAAAAGACAAAAATATTAGAGACATATTTCTTTGGAAAATCAAGTTATTCTATCCAATATTCAATTATTGTCTGCGTAATGTGCAGTTTAAAGGGATAGAGAGAACCTACAAGTCTTTAACAATCGTCTAGTATAATTAAAGGTAATAATAAAGCCAATTTTAGGGATAAATCAAGACTTTATTCATTTTACTGAGATAAATAGGTCTCGATTTGCAAACCAGTAAAGTGCCACTTAATTTCATTTTAAATGGATCTACTTGAAATTTGTTCAGGTAAAATGCCTTATATATCTTCATCAAAGTTTCAAACTTCTCTCTTTTCTTACTAAGTATTACTAGTTGTCTTATTTCTAAATATAGATAAGGATTGAATTTCAGCCAGTAGTTGGGGTTGTACAGGGAGAAGAAGGCATATAATCCTTAAATTGCCATGAAATTTCAATACCCTTTAGACTTGTCAGAAGCATTGTCATCCTTCTTTTTTGTCCCTTTACGAGTCTTAAGATATTTGAAAGCGATCTCCAGGTCTGTGGGTCTAGATTCCAGAAAGCCCAAGGGCTTAAAAAACCATAATAACACTTCTGCCCATTAGTAACCTCTCCCCTCCAGGAGGCTCCAGTAATACCAATTAGGGGTTGTCTCTAGGACTTTATAAAACACTGCAGTCATATTCAATTATTCAATTATTGTAGGTAAACTCTGTAAACCAATGCATTTTCCAACTTCTGTTCTCTTTCGGGCAAAAATTCTATCCAAACACTGGGAAGAAGTAGGGACAGGGGCTTAGAGGTAATGATAGCTTCCGTTTAATAAGCATCCACCATGTAAAACTCACTGAATACATATTCTTTGGGAGCATTTTCACAGAGGACTTGCAAGTTACACATCCTCATTTTAAAGAAGAAATCAAGGCTCAGAGTGACAGAGTTATTTGGCCAAGGTCACTCAGCAAGTGACAGAGAACAGGATTTGAATTCCAAGCTGCTGGCTGCCTTCCATGCTCTTGTTCCTACTAAACCATGCTCTTATATAATAAAAGACAAGATGTCCTATTTTTTTTTTCATTTTGCCACCCAAATATTCCACTTAAATAATTTACCAAACCGTCTCTATTACTATTGCCCCGGGCTCTGACAAATGCATTTCTGTTCCCCAACCCACCCCGTACATTGTTACGCTGGATGCACAAAGGTACAATGAAGAAACTGTGTTTTGATCCAGGGAACAACACACACAGCCCAAGCCTATGATTCTCATATGCTAAATATTTAATAGGGAAAAGAAAAAGAGATGGCACTGGATGGCTTTGGCGTCCCAAGAGCAGACTGAGAGACAGTTTCTCTTTCCGTTATGGAAATGGCATAATTCTGTAAGAATAGTTGAAAATCATCCTTGAAGTGGTGCTTATGTCATTACACTGTTGATATCAAGGAGAACTACTATTCACAGAGTTAATTTTCAACCTCAGATGGCTGCCTTGAAACCAGAGGCAAGAACAGATTTCTAGGTGCTTCCAGGAAAGTGGCTCCATAATTAGGAATAACACCATGCAAAAGCCCCTTTTCATGCATGCCATGCCAAGTTTTAGACATTTCTTAAAAAAAGATTTAATTGAGAGAGAGAGAACAAGGGGCAGGGAAAGATAATCTTTTTTTTTAAAAGATTTTATTTATTTTTTCATGATACACACACACACACACACACACACAGGCAGAGACACAGGCAGAGGGAGAAGCAGGCTCCATGCAGGGAGCCCAATGTGGGACTCAATCCCGGGACTCCAGGATCATGCCCTGAGCCAAAGGCAGGCGACAAACCACCGAGCCACCCAGGGATCCCCAAGAAAGAGAATCTTAAGCAGACCTTGCCCTGAGTGCAGAACCCAACTTGGGGCTTGAACTCAGCACCCTGAGATCACAACCTGAGCTGAAACCAAGTGGGTCACTTAACTGTACCACCCAGGTGCTCCTAGGCGTTTTAAATAAAGATTTATATGGTACAGTACAAAAAATAAATGGAGAGCAGGAAATGCTTTGGTGTACCCAATGTTGATAAATAAAGGATGTTTATTGCAATTTTCTCCTTACCTGAATATCTTCTCCCATTTTCTTTATTCAAGAACCATGAGCATTTCCCTTGCCTATTTCTGGTCACAAATGGATCTTAAATTAATTCAATAGACACTCACTAGAGAAGCTAGCATGACACAGATGGAAGGTGTTGGTGTTGAGGATATACAGCAGAATAAAAGTGTGTCAGGTGTTGGGGATGGGGGTTGAGGCCCTGGAGTCAAACACACCTGAGTTTGAATCATAGCTTTACCCTTTTATTGGCTGGGTGAGTGCCCTTGAGCTCCCTTCTTCAGGTGTAAGATGGTCATAAGATATACCTCTATTTCACGGTTGTTGCAAGCAGTAGAAATAAAACACATTGAGACCCAGAGTAGTAGGTGCTCAATAAATGGTACAAAGAATAAATTACAGCGAGGCAGGATTCTTACTCTAGACAGTGTTGTTGAAAGTGTTCTCCAGGCCAGCAGCATCAGCATTTGGGGGAAATTGTTAGGAATGCAAATTCTTAAGCCCCACCCAGACTTACTACATCAGAAATGCTCAGGCCTAGCAAATGTTTTTTAACAAGCTTCCCAGGTGATTCTGATACCTGCTAAAATTTGACAATCACCTAGTCGGGAAGAACCTGTAGTCTGGGAGGGAAGATAGATGATAATTCAGTGTATTGAGGTAGAAATGAGGAAGGAGTTATTTACCATGAAAACACCCACTGTGTCAGACATAAATAGTTTGCACCATGTTTTCCCAATGTTTCATGCTTGTCAGTTTGTTTCTTCAGTCGATTATAACAGAGGCCTATGGAGGTGATGAAAAGGAAGGAATGGCCCAATAAGAAAAATCACATGGCCTTCTCAGCCTTGCTTTTTATTTTTACAGTTTTTAATGAAAGGTGGGTACAGAGATAGTTCTTGACTATAAGAAAAACATTGACCCATATGGCCATCTGGCATTTGGCCTCAGTGTTGGGGAGTGGTAAGAACTATGATCAGCTCAAGGGCATGTGCCTGTTCTAGAGGCAGGAGCAACTTACTCCCGTCACACAGAAACGTGGGTCCAGAGCTCTTGATTTTAAAGAGGAGGTCATCAATCTAGAACAATATTTGCTTATGTTTCAGATCCTCTGATGTTTAACTTATTTGCTTATATTAAGAAACAAAACAAAACAAAACAAAACAACAGTGATGCCTGGGTGGCTCAGCCATTTAGCTTCTGCCTTCTGCCCAGGATGTGAACCCAGGTCCTGGGATCAAGTCCCACACTGGGCTCCCTGCATGGAGCCTGCTTCTCCCTCTGCCTGTGTCTCTGCCCCGCTCCCCTCTGTGTCTCTCATGAATAAATAAATAAAATCTTTAAAACAAAACAACAGCCCAAGCCCCGCTGTATAAGTCAAATCGCAGTATTTGCGTTGTTTGAATATCTGAGGTAGAAATTATGTTTTATATGTCTATGTCCTGCCTGACTGCCTCATCCTCCTTCCCCTACCAGCTTTCTCCCTAAAGGCCTCACCTCTTGCTCAGTCATCAGTAGATTCTCAGTGGAGACTTACTTGATGGGTCAACCCTCTCTGGCATCAGTGGAGCCTCACCTGTTTGCTTGGGTTTCTCCAGGGGTCCTGCCCATTAAGAATAAAAGCACCAAAGCAGCTTACTTCCTTGCCTCCAGTTAGAAGCATACCAAGCTGGCCTCAACATTATCTGGTCAGATCTCAGGTATTCTGCAAAAATGTTGAAGTCCTATAACATTTACACTTAAAATACAAGGAGGGCTTGAGGTCACACAGTACTGTGCTAATGATGTATCTGTCAGGTGGTAACAAAACAGGGCACATTAGTTTGCAGCCACTGTATGCGAAGGTGCTTTGCAAACTAATCATGGTAATAACAGTTAGCATTTAATTGAGAGCCTGTTCCGTGCAGACACTCTGCTAAGCACGATGCACGGATTATCTGTTTTCATCCTCGCATCAATTCTGTGTGGCGGGTGTCATTAGTATGTCCATTTGGAGCCAGTGGAGGCTTGAGGAAGTTAAGTCAGTTGTTGAAGGTCATGCAGTTGTTGAAGGTACATGGTGCAGTCTGGATTTGGACCCCGGGGAAGTTTGCCTGCAGAGATAAGGCTCTGGGAAAAAAGCTTTGCAGTGAGCAGCCACTGTTAAATCTTTAAGAGGAGCATCTGAAGTAAGGGTTACAGGACAGCAATGATAGTCATGATGACAAGCCCTGTAGAGATTAGGATTTGACAAGGATTGTGTAGTTCCCTCGGACATCCTCATTTCCTTCATATACTGTGCCTCATCAGAATTCTGATAAAATTAATATACTACATTTGTCACCTATAGGTGGCAATAGTTGTACAGTTCACTTTTCCGTGGGGCTTTCTGTTGCACTTGGGGACCAGATAGGGCTAAACAGGGCAGGCGAAGATATGTTTTCATGTTTAAAATATGTGACTTTGCCATATTCTTAAAATCTTTTCCTGCCTTTAGTGTAACCACGGTGTTATGAGTGATAATTCGAGCAAGTAGACAGTGGCATTGTTTGCAGAAATCCCTTGGAATGAATTATATCTTAACTAATTTAATTCCTTGTAGTCAAACGTTAATCAGAGCAATCTACTATGCGACTGGCTGTGTGTGAGTAACTGTGTGGTCTTGGTTCTCAGAGAGAGTTCCATTAGAGGAGGGGGCTCCTGGAATGATTCTGATGGGGGGGTGGATAGGATGAGAGGATACAGGAAGTTGTAGGGGGCATTCCATGGAGTTCCCACTAAATACGCCCCTGTTGCTTCCTCATCCCGTTCTGTGTCCACTTTAGGTCCAGTGGCGGCTCGAATAATCTCTCTCTTGCCCTTTTGGATTCTGTAAAGGACAGAATCACTGCAAAGACAGAAATAGCCATCAAGAGGTACCTATCTTCAGGGGTTTAGGAACCCCAACCAGACTCGACTAAGTGTTGCTCCATACCTGGATTATAAATCATAAATAGCTTTTATTTTCAGAGAGCTTTCCCATCCAAGATTTCACTTCACTCTTACATCAGTCTGGAAGGTGAGGGAGGCTGGTGTTGGCTGTACTCTCTATGAAGTATTTATGGAATTTGACTTTCACACAAATTCAAATTCAGGGGGAAATCAGACCTAGAAACTCAGTTTCCTGATTTTTCAACACAGAAATGCATCCCATTTTTTTCCCACACAGTCAATAATGATCATGGAGTAGAGTCTGCCTAGACAAATATCCTAAACATGAGGAAAGATAATACTGGAGGTGATGTGGGCCCCTGCCATAAGGGAAAAGGTGGGGAGAATTATATAAGGTGATAGAGAAAAACTGAAGTGATAAACCAGAAAAAAAATTATATACATGCTTGCTGATATCAGCTTCAAAGAGATACATGTTGTACATGTATATAGCCAGACACTCCTGCCCAGAGGGGAGAAATAAGTAGGAAATCATGAAATAGTGTAATGGATTAGTGTTTAATGATGAAAACTACTCTTTCATTATTTCAAACAAGTTCCCATCTGTTGATCATATCTTGAAAATATTGGTATGTCTACTGTAAGATGTCAGAAAGAGATTCAGATCATCTTAGGAAATTCCAATGCAGCATCATTCCTCAGCTGGGCATTAATACAAAGAGAACTGGCATCTTTTAGCACAAATTAATATAACCAGTACCTTTATCAACATAGTCTTGTTTCTCTCTATTGCTATAGAGATGCACTGCCAATCAGTTCAGGAAGACATGTGGTAGGAAAATAGCTACGTTTATGAGGTGTTTTTGCTATGTGTCATGTACTGGGTTGAATGCTTTGAACGAATTATCTCCTTTAATTCTTATTATCCCCATTGTTTATATAAATAGGAAAATACTCTGTATTTTCTGTAAATACTAGCCACACACACCTGGCTAATAAATTAGGGAGTCAAGATTTAGGCAGAAGTAGTCTGACTACAGAATTTGGGATCTTAATCACTATGCACTAGACCAGATGTTTGGAAACCAGGGTTTAGTTCTCTGGGATTGTGTTAATTAGCTGTGCGACCCCTCTATACCTTAGTGTCTTTACACTAAAGTTTTTAGTATCTTCTTGCTCTATAAAGCTCTGTGGCTATAAAATATTCTTAATTGGGTGTCTTCTGTGCATCTATTATTGGCACAATAAATAGCTCTCTTCCCCACTTTAGTTCTGAATAAACTGAAGACTAAGATAAAAAGGAAAAGCTGGTGGGAGAATAAAAAACCGGCTTTATTAGTGAGAAAGCTTACATTGGAGAATGAGGTTTCCTGCTGCAAAGATGTGAGTTTCCTAGTACTCGTCCTAGAAATAGGCCTGGGAATTGGCAACCCTGGGCTGGGGGCAAGTGTCTTCCCATAGAGCCTGTAGCATAAAGGAACAAGACAAAATGTGTGCTTCTCACAGCCATCCTGACTCCAGAAAGAGGGTGGGAAGAGCAGGAAGTGAGTTTAACATTCCCTGTTCTCCTCTTAGACTTGCTAATTATTATTTATTTTATTTTTTTTACACTTGCTAATTAAATAAGCCACCCCTCCTTCTGACCAGGAGAAGTATATGGGGGGTGGTGGGCAGAGGCCAGGAGTGTTACCCTAGGAAGATCCTCCCACCTGAAAAGAAGCACCTGAAATTGGAAAGAAGTGTCCCCACCACGCCCCCTACTACCACCACCCAAACTTTTTCATTATGTATGATGATGCAGATTTTAACTAAATAGTCAAAAACGTAGTAAGGCCATGAAGATGCAAGAAGTAACCCTGGCGGGGGGGGGGGGGGGGGGGGCGGGGAATCAAGCTTATGGATGCTTTGCCACTTAGTTTTCATTAAAAATAATTTTTAAAAAGATGCAAGAAACCTCAGACCGCAGTGAGTGGGGGTGGGGCAGAGTAACTTCTTCATGGGCAAAGAGGAGAGAGGTGATTTAGTAGATGTGAAAGACACGAGCTGCCAGGTGGGCACAGATAAATCTAATAGAGGAGACAGTCTGGCTAATCCTGGATGTTGGGTTCAAGTAAGATATGATTTCTCTCATCTGTTTCCTGGTGAGCCAATTTTGGGCACTGGGAGGACGGATTCATAGCAGAATTTTGTGTTATGCTCTTATTGCAGGAATGGGGAAGAGGTATTTTAATCCAGGGTTTCTTAGTCCAAGGTCTGTGCACATTGCAAAGTCTACGTTAAGTGATATTTGCTGGGGGAAGGCCAATCTCAAGAGAAAAGATGCAGCTAAAGTCATTTCTCTTTCCTCAGAGGCACTAATCTCTTCTTTAATGCCACCTCTTACTGTATTCCTGGCAGAGTTACTTTCTGAGTGAGACATAAAAATAGATAGAATGACCTTTGGTGAACACTAGAGACCCTCCAGACTTTTCTCGAGAGTTGTGGTGTTAACCCGGTTAACCGGGTCAAATTCCAACCTGGATAATTACTTTCTCCCCGTGCCCAGTTCCTTTTATTACCTCAACTGGACACATTACTCTTCACTTGCCCTTCTGAAAAATTAATGTGACGGATCAGTAATAGAGAACCACTCTCTCCATCCAATCGCTGGTAGGGAGATGCAATTCAGCACTTGGGGGCACTCTGTTTCCTTATGGGTCCTGAAGATTCTTCAGTATCTCCAGGGCAAACTGGTTTTATTAGGTGAAAGAGTAATTTTCAGCTGAGATGTGTTTTTCTGACTATATTATTAACTATACTGCTGTCCTCTACCAGGATCAATGACTTTTAGTGACCTGTGCTGGAACCCCTGAACCCAGAGGGGAAATATGCGAGCTTACTTTTTGGAAAAAAAAAACAAAAAAGTCAAGCAGAGAGAAGATCAGTAAGGAAGGAAACAGGGCGGGTAGAAAATTTTGCACCTTGTAGAAAGGAAAAGAACTAACTCAGAGATAAACAATGGCCCCACGGACATTTAAAAACTAGATCCAAAGGGCAATAGGAGGGGGATGCCATTTTATCACAGAGATGGGAAATGCTCCCATATGGGGAAAATGGGGAGAAGGTGTGGGACCAGGTCTGTCAGCCAGAAGAGAAAAAAAAAAAAAAAACACAGAAAATCACAAGTGTAGCTCATGGCAGATTAAGGTATTTGAGAAGAGGAAAGGCATGTAAATATAAGTTTGGGTAAAACTGTTATATGAACATGCAAAAAAGGACGTGTTTGTGAGTTCTGCAAACTAACATCAGTGCCATCACTTGAAATGCCCATTTGAAAACATATTTTTTGATTTTTGTTGTCTAGGTTGTGGATGAGTCTACAGATCTAATTGAAAATGTAGGTTGTTCACCTACAGATGCGTAATGCGTCAGATGTGATCAATAGTGTTCAATTTCTCCAAAAGCAAAATCTGTACTGTTTTAAAGTGACCTAGAATCAGGAAACAAGCCAGCTCATTGATACCAGTGTGTGTAATTAGCTTAACTAAATGGAACATACTTATCTGTGTTCCTAGATTCCTTTTTCTTCTTCCAGCACAATAATATTAACTAAAATTTTTATTCAGGAATGAGAATGGAGCAGGATCTGGCCTGGGAACTTCTAAATCTGCTTATTTTAGTGTCAGGGTTAATGATTCTGGCTCATAAGAGTGGAGGCATCAAGCCTTTCTGCCTTTAATTTATAGGTATTCTTATGAATAAAAATAAGTATATATCGTACTAACTTAAAAGATTGATCAGGGATCCCTGGGTGGCGCAGCGGTTTGGCGCTTGCCTTTGGCCCAGGGCGCGATCCTGGAGACCCGGGATCGAGTCCCACGTCGGGCTCCTGGTGCATGGAGCCTGCTTCACCCTCTGCCTGTGTCTCTGCCTCTCTCTCTCTCTCACTGTGTGCCTATCATAAATAAATAAAAATTAAAAAAAAAAAAGATTGATCAGACATTTTTCTTTGACTAATCCTTCCATCATCGTTTCATGTCGTAAATCTGATACCTAACTGTCTAGCAAGCTGGCCCATGTCTGGCATAGATGTCAGTGTGTGTCAGCATGAAGATGCCATGAACTTTGTCCGAGGAAAATACAGCATGCAGGGACCACTGTGTATCCCAGTGCTGTTTTCACTTTGGAGTGACAGATTTGGGACTACTCTTGTAGGAACAAAATACACTTATGTGGAGGATCAGATGACTATGAAAAGGTTATACTATTTCTTTCCCCCCATGGAAGTTCTCCTTCCAAAGAAAGATTCCCCAATAACATTATAATGCTGGTCATCATAAAAGTATATCTGGAAGCGCTAAGCTTTTATTCTGAGTTGTGCTGTGAGTGCCAAAGCCAGGAAGCAATATTTCATATTATTCATTAATCTATAAATAGGCAACCTGAAATTACTTCTAAAGGAATTTGGTAGACCATTTAAGGGTCACACTACACTATGGCATTCAATCTATTGGATACTTTACAATAGCCATCGAGCCTAATGGGACTGCAAGGTAATAAGGTTCATCCAGCAACACACAGATGTTTGTGGATGTTAGAATGTTCACTCTCTTCATATTTATACTTCATTTTCTAATGCAATTCATGTTTTGGTTTTAGGGCTGGTCAGCCTTCGCTTTGGATATAGTTATTCCCCAGGATATGTGACATAGTGACTCCTAGGGCCAGGGCACATCAGAATCAGCACCTATATATTGATCCTTGTTCTAAAGAGAGGATTCCTTGGTGGGAATTGTTCTAAAGACTTAGGAACATTGAGCTTTGGGTTCCGTGTTGTAGTTTAGTTTGTTGCAACAACTGTAAGATGTTCTTATTTCTCATTACCCAATAAGCATGGGTTGGGCGTGGGGGTCTAGGATGGAAGGATGTGCTAGTTGGGAGAATGCTAGCAGGAGTCTGCTTTCATTCTGGATTCCATCCCTTGCTTTGCCACAGTATGACAGTGACATTCATTATTTCAACTCTGTACCCAGATCTTAATATTAAAATAGAGATTATGCAGCTCTTGCCACAGCATTTATTTATTTATATATTCAACAGATATTTATTTAGCATCTACTTTATTCTAGATAGTATTCTAGAGACCAGGGACAGAGCAATATAGGAGATAAAACTACTGCTCACATGGAATGTACATTTAAAAAATTCCTTAATATGATATCAATATAGAACAGAGCTTCAGATATTTTAGGAGATGGATCCCTGAGAAATGAGTTGGAATAGTCTATCCAGGCTGCTCTCTGGTTCTTAATAATGGCACTTAGAACACGAATTATCTTGTCAATCTCAGAGCTGTGGGTATGCCCCTTTTGCCCCAATTCTGTTTTTGAATTAATGCCCTCAACTTGCTTAGCTTCTTTTGGTCTCCTTCTCTTCTTTATCTGTTACAGCATTTGGGCCAATGTTTTTCACAGGTTAACTAATTACCGTTTCCATTCACCTTTCTCAACCTCTCTGTGGCTAGTCATCTCCTAAATTCAACATGCTTAAATGAGAATTTCTTCTCTTTCCTCTAATTCCATGTTTTTGCCAATAATAAGTTTTAGAACTTAATCCTTTTTTTTTTTTGTTATTCAGAGCTTGTTCTGTTTCTATAATAATTCATCCACAGGATCTTTTTTTTTTTTTTTATTTCCACAGGATCTTTTTCTCTGTGAATTCCTGTCCATTTGACTCTGAACTTACATCTACTCTATTATACAGGCTGTTTTCATATCAATATCCCACTTCTCAATTGGATTACACACTTCTTGAGGCCATGGACTAGATTTTATTCCGCTTTCTTTCTCAGATTCTGACACTACGTCTTGTATCTCTTGGAGTTGATATTCATTGCATATCAGTAAAGGTAGTCCCTATTAGATCTGCCTTTGCTACATCAGTTCCTCTGGAGCTCATAGACTTGACTGAGTTTTCTGTAATATCTGCTTTTCTGTGATGAAGAGACATGTAAAAAAAGATTATTTCAGACTTTCACTTGACTAATGATAGCACAGTACGCATATTAGTGGTAGCATGGCCTCTAGGATTCCAGGTTAGCATCAAGAACCAGGGCTACCCTTGGATTAATGGATGTGTGACTATTGTCTACTTTGGCAAAAGCTATTTCCTATCTGTGTCAAGAGCAGAGATAGGTACACTTATATACTATGGCCATCCTGGTCTGACAGCTGTGCTTTGAGTTGTCCCCTTTCTTCTCTACCCCCCAGGTGGGCGTGGCCAGCAATTGAGTGAAGCAGCAGCTGCCATCACTTCCTGGAAATCCAGGAGCAATAGCCAAGACAATAAAGCTTCCCAGGGGGTGAAATGTTATTAAAAAAGATCAGGTCTGTGATGGATGGCACAGATATTGGCTCTGTCCTTAAGTGCTTCCTTTAGCCAGCGAGTACTACCTCACCTGATCTGAGCAAAGTGCTCAAATTCAGATTTTTATCTCTAAGACAGGGGTAGAGGGGAGCCTGGTGATGTGAGTGACAGTGTAAACATGACAATGATGACATTCTTAGGGGCAGCAACAAGACTGTTCAGGTGATAAACCCACCAATATTACTGGCTATATCAAATCATGAAGTTAAACTGTAGGGAGATTAAATTACAGCTGCCTTAGTACAAAATTCTAGTGCTGGACAGCATGCAATGCTTTTTGTTCTCTCTCTGCCACCTATAATATATTCAGTTGGCAAACTGACTCCTGCATTATAAAAGGTATGCTCTTCATAAACCACATACGCTGGCTCAATGCTACTTTATGAGGTTTAATTCAGCTATCCACTACAATAAAAATAAACTTTATTTTTGTCTCACATGCACAGAACAATTTAATTTTTAAATTAATGTCAAAACGAAAGGCGCCTTGCTCCGGGTGAAGCATGTTTGCCCCACACAGCTGCGTAAACACAACTCGATCGCTATGAGAATTAAATGTGGATCAACAAAATCAATAGTTAATTGTATAACTCAGGGTCTTTCATTTCAGATCTAATCTGGAAAGAAGGTCCAGGGGATGTTTGCTTTTGATTTTCTTAAGATATTATTTAAAACCTTGCAGTCAGGCGGAAGAAGAGTTCACTAGGTCTTCACATCATTTCCCTAACTTGTTGGGCTTGTGAGCCGTCAATATCATATGGATGGTTCGGCCTTTCCAGTCTTTACCTTCAAGCTCGGTGTCTTTATCAGCCAAGCTGACTCGATCGGGCTCTCTGGTTGGCACTAATGTAAACAAACTTTATTGCAGCAAATAACCCAACTTAATAGGTGTCTCGGCTCCAGACATGGCTGTTTTAGTTGTATTATGTCCCACCTTTTGGTCTATTTTGCCATACTATCTACAGTGATTAGTCAGCCACCTTCAGCCCCACCTGTGTCAGTAAAATATATTATCCTGTGAAGATGCACAATTTTTTTTTTTGTGACATGGCAAGAAGATGTGAGTTGGACCTGTATGGGCAAATATGCTATCTGTTCCAACAATCGGAAACGGACCAAAGAGAGGGGGTGCTGCTGGAATAGAACCTATAAAAAGTCATCCAATCTCATTAGCCCAAATGGATGAGAAGGAAAGGAGGGCAGGCAGGCTTCCTTTGCAAAGGGAATAGTACAATAACATCCAGAAGACCATGGGGGTAACAGATGGACCGCCTTGACCCTTGTTATATTACTGCAGAGCTAAAAATGTACTGTTTGAACTTCGTTTCCCTTTAAAGTGTAACCTTTCATTTAGTAAGTTAAGCCTTGCTCTCTCTTACATATTGTTAGAAGCCTTCATCCATTTTGGGGAGTGAAAGCAGAATAATTCTTGAAATAATGAATCATTTTTCTTTTTCCAGCTTGTCTAGAAATCCCATGATTATTTTGCTGTTGCAGACAATGACCTTCTCAAAGGAGGCCTATCAAACGTTCAAGATAAATAATGAGAGGGTCTCTCTTTCCTGCCTCAAGGAAGAAATTGCATGGAGGGAAGATGTTTGTGAAAGCCTCAGTATGCCCATTCCAGGAAGGGCAGCAGCGTGCTGCGAGTGAAAAGGAGCAGTGCATCCGTTTCCATGTGACCAGCGGCCCCATTCAGCAGTCATCCCGGGGCAGCATCCTTGAGGGATCTTGGGGAAGACACCTAAGCTCTTTACCCAGTAATGCTGGAATCAAAAGTTTCGCTGGTGACAGAGCACATTTTAAGCCTCTTGACTTGTGAGCAAGTTAACCAAAGAGAGGAAGCTCTGGTTAATGCTCCTTCCAATGATAGAAAAACATGGTTCAGATGTAGTAGGTCCAGGAACTAAGACTGACCATAATGAATCCCCCCCCTTCTCCCACACCCCCATCTTCCCATCTAGCACCAGATACTCAAAGGGTAAAAGGAGCCTTTCTTTTGTTCACCCCATGGAAACAAGGTCTTACAAACTAGGTAGAGAGCTGCAGTTGAAATAGCAACCTGCCTATGATTCAAGTGCTTTGGGGATGCACAGGAGTACAGACCAGCTTCTCAGGGCAAGCGTTGCGTTATCTGTCCACCCTTTCATGGCTCTTGTACTAAAGTCTCTGTGGACAGCTGAAGACACTGAGCTTAACTTTGGAAGTAGGTACAAGACCTTCCCATATATGCCCTTCAGTCTCCTTCTTATCTTTGTAGAAATTCCTCCCTTTCCCCATAGGTGGCTGAGGGATGGCCAGGCTTGAGACTAGGGGAGGAAAATCCATTGCCACAGGGGGGGGAACCTGACATACGCACAAATGCACAGATGGTAGTGGGGACCGTGGAGAACTGCAGAGCCCCCGCCCCAGTTAGTGGGGAAGCTACTGCTTATTTAACAAACATCTGTGTAGCACTTGTGCTTGCCCTAAAGATGGGACAGGAGGCAAATATCATTGGTTACACTATTTATTACATGAGAAAAAAGAGGCAGAGGAGCTACGTTTCTTGCCCAAGGTGGATGTGAGATGCTAAGCAGAGCAGGATTCGCATCCAGGAGGCCAGCTGGAACTCTCCAGCTCTCAAACACTAGTCCTCCTGCCCCAGTGCTGGCTGACTTTTACAAACCCTGGGGGGAATGTGGGCTTGGTGTTGCCGGAACTTCTGATTTCTCAAGAGCAATGGAAATCTGGAATTCACATACAAAATCTCCTAATATTTATTTAAAACAAATGTGTGGGTCAAACAAAACCTGTTTGTAATTAATTTGTGGTTCTCCCGTATTACAACCTATCAGCATGAAGCTATTGGCAGGATGGTTAATGATGAGACTTGCCACCCATCCTGGGGCAAGTGCATTTTAAACAGACACTAAACATCCTCATAATACTTCAATGCCCCTTGCCCTTCCTTTCACGAACAAACAAAACAAAAATTTCAAAAGCCCATCTTCAAGCATTAAGAATAGCAAATGAGAACTTTCTGAAACCTTTAAACTCACGCCTAACACATGAACCACTGCCTGGTCTGTCACCACATAAACAGCAGGTAAATGGAAGATGCTTCTATTCTAAATATTAATGGATTTTCTACTTTTCTTTGGCCAGAATTGGTGGAGAAGGCCATGTCTCTTGCCTTTTGACCCATCATCAGCAAACCACACACTTAAGATATTTTTTAAGAGAGGGAAGTGCAAGTTATCAAAGTTGGTTTTAATGAAACGGGGCCTTCCTTTAATAGGAGCTTCTGAACTTATTCACACATAGGGTAAGGAACAATCAAAGGGGCACCTGGGTGATGCAGTCGGGTAAGTCAACTCTTAGTGTCAGCTGAGGTCGTGATTTCAGGGTGGTGAGATTGAACCCCATGTTGGGCTCTGTGCCCTGTGTCGGGCTCCACACTCGGAGTCTGCTTGGGATTTTCTCTCTCCCTCTGCCATACCCTCAAATAAATAAATAAATCTTTTTTTTTTAATTTTTTATTTATTTATGATAGTCACAGAGAGAGAGGCAGAGACACAGGCAGAGGGAGAAGCAGGCTCCATGCACCGGAAGCCCGACATGGGATTCGATCCCGGGTCTCCAGGATCGAGCCCTGGGCCAAGGGCAGGCACCAAACCGCTGCGCCACCCAGGGATCCCTAAATAAATAAATCGTAAAAAGGGATCCCTAAATAAATAAATCTTAAAAAGGATCCTAAATAAAAAAGAAAAAAGAAAAAAAACAACAACCATAGTTTCACAAGGAAGATCCTGTGAATTTCGACAGGCTTGCATTGCTTTTGTCACTGCCTGGCACACCACTTCCTTCCATTGTTTTTTTTTTATTTCCTTCCTTCCTTCCTTTCCTTCCTTCCTTCCTTCCTTTCTTTATTTTCTTCCTTTCTTCTTTCTTTCTTTCTTTCTTTCTTTCTTTCTTTCTTTCTTTCTTTCTTTCTTTCTTTCTATGTATAGGATTGAGCTCCATTATCTAAGAATATGGCAGGTCCAGTCATTTGTTTTTTCTGTGGCAAAATGAAAAGCCAGTGATGAAACAGAAAGACATTTCAAAGATGTAGGGTTCCCTATGGAAAGGGGAAGGAGAGAAAAAAGTTCTCTATTCCCAGGCAAGCTCAGGAATCAATGTGCTCAACCAGGCAGTATCCAGTGGCAATGCAGGGGCAAGGGTAAAAAAGCAATCTCAAAAGTAATCAGGATACAAATGATCCAGGGCTTTAAAGATAAAATTGAAACCGCTCAGCAACACCTTGAAAACAAGCCAGTAAGCATGCAGATAAGTATCAAGCACATTATTTAGCTAGCCAGCTGAGGATGGCAACTGGCTGAATTCTGAGCCAGGCAGTTAGTACCTCTGTGTTCTGGCTCGCATATCTTCCTCTCTCCAGAATGTCCTCCTCGCCTTTCATGCTAGCCAATACCCACTCATCTCTGGAGACATGGACAGAGGAAAATATCCTATGAATTTTTTTTCTGACTGGAGTCTTGCCCACTGCCCCTTTTGCTCTCCTTTCATTCTTTGTGCAGACTATGATCATGGCATCGTTAAGCTTTGGTTGCGCACAGTGGTGGCCATGGCTCAGTCTCCTGTAGAGGCGATGACCCTTTTTATGGTTTCATCCCTTGTACCCAGAACACACCTGGACATAGGAGATCCAGAAATGTTAGTGGACTAAAGGGAGAATGCTAATTATATTTATTTACTGGGCATCTTCTTTTCTATAACATTTCCTTATCTTTTACCTAATGCCTTTTATTGCCTTTGAACATGATTGAGTCCCAGGTTATATAAGATGCTGTACTACTGTCTGTTAGGGAGCATTCATTTATTTCCTGAGGGCTAAGGGATGGTCTAATTCTAATCACCCAGAAGGCACTTAGGTTTCCTTTATTCAGAAAGTGGAGACAATAACTTCCCCAGTAAACAGGAAAATAGATTTTGTTTTTTTGAAAAAATGTAATTAACACACAGTTTTCTAGGATCATTTCTATTGCCACAAACCAAGCTCCTTGAAATAATCAGCAGCACTAAGGACCTCAAGGTTATAGATGAAAACCCATTAAATAAGTGAGGATTGTATCATCTAGCAATGGGAGGACTGAAGATGGCAGGGATGCTTTTTAAATATCCAAGTAGTTTAATGTGGCAGAAAAGAAAATCCTCGATGTGCACAAGATGAGGGAATTGCCTCAGAATGAACTTTTGAGAATACTGAGAAGAATTGCAAGGATACTGGGTGTGCTGAAAGAATACAAGAGATTTTGGAGAGTCCTGGAGTGGCCGCGTCCCATTGATACAGGACAAAGTGACACCTTGGGGTCACCTCGGAAGGTGCTTGGCCTGGGCTGTATCCCTAGGCCCACAGAGGACAAACACGATGGTGGAAGCAGACCACTATAACAGGGAGCAACTTTTTCCCACTTCAGAACTAGCATCGGCTCCAGTAGTGTGGGTGGGGAATAATTCTCTCTTCCTCAACTCTGTGAAAACCCAGTTTCAGTGAGTTAAATGTGAGTGGGCTGGTGTTTCTCTTTGCTGGATTCAGTGCATACGGTTTCTCTGTCATGTGTATCTACAATTCTCTCAATTGACTGTAAAAAATCCTTTTCTTTCAATTAGTGTTAAAGAAGTCACACGGGCTAACTGTCCCTTAAATATTTCCATTGGGTGATATCGAAGGATTACTGAAAGGGTATTCCCAAGGCTATTCGCATCGGAAAACAGCTAGGAAAGAGAGATTTAAGTCCAGGCCTGTTCTGCATGGATACCTACATACACACATATGAACACACGCACACACGTACCCTTCTGACGCTTTCAGGGGATGGCTACAGAAATGTCATTTGAAGCAAGGAGGGGGAAAAAGAATCTCCCCTCATAAACATGTTTAAAGGCATTTTGGTCTCTTGGTCAGAGCCAATAAAGATCTGGTGTGAGCCAGCTCGAAAATAGGAATGTGGTGAAGGATGTTCCACTTTATGTGGTCTGAATGTGATTAGTGATTAGCACGGGTAGCCTCAGTCAGCTGGGAATAGCAATCAGGGTTTCTTTCCTGCAACCCTGAAAGGCTGCAAACACAACTGGCTTCCATCCCATACGATGATGGGATACTAACTGAAAACCCAATTAATCTGTGAATGAATTATGGCCTAAGAAATACACTGTTTTATAATCAATTTTAAGTGAGTCCCTAACAGAAAAGAGGAAGAAAAAGCTGTAAAATTATGAGGTTGGTACATTCTGTTCACTATGACTGATGATTTTGAGGGAGATAATTTTACAATCCATCAAAGTTTTGTCATTTCAAAAATCATGCCTCCCAATGTATGCTGTAAATTAATTTTAAAATTTACATATTCATTAAAAATCATATTGAAAACAGCAGGAAGTGAGCCCCGTTTGAATAATAAAATAACTTGTTATTCCACTGGAGATAAAAAAAAAACAAAAAAAAATTAAAAGATTTTTATTTGGTGGTAATAATAACAAAAATTGCTATCTGAATTAGTTAAACCAAGAATTCATATTTACTGGAGGCATCAATATAGTATTACAGATGATCCCCCAAATTCTCATTTTGGGTGGATAAAGAAGGTCTTACAACACATGAAAGTCCTGGGAAGAAAAACAAGAAGAAGACCAGGGCTCTTAGCCTGCTGGGTGTGCATGTCTGAAGCAGGCTACAATCACCCAGGGCGGGGGCAGTGGTCTGTTAGTCTGTTTGGCTGAATTTCCCATAAAAAATGGAAGGCTTGCCTGAGGTATAGAACATTCCAGATGTCTGCATTAGCCTCGACTGCCAAGGGGCTGGTCACCAGCGGGGGTTGACTCCAGAACACGAGGGACATAATTGGAAGGACACAGAATTGCAATTAGAGAGTGAAGCCATGCTACATCTGAGTGACCACAACCATTTGCTCTAGATTAACCTCATAATAGACCATCAACTCAAAGATCTGGCCCCATGATATGAACAGCCTGGATTCATCTACAGAACCATGAAAGGGTCAAAGGGAGCAGAGGAGGTGTGGGGCACCATGTCGACTTGCTAGTAGAATGCATAATCCACCGGGCAGAGCAGACACAGGGGATGTTCTCTTCAAATTCCAGAGAGAGGAGAGGGAATGAGAATACCTACTTCCCATTAATTTTGTTTTTTTCTTGGCTTTTTTCTTCCATAGGGGATTCATGATTGGCTGCTATCATCATGTTTGAGAAAATAAGCGGTCCCTTTATGAAGTACTATAGGTAAGGTGCTTGGCTCCCTCTTCCTCTGCTCCTCAGAGTTCAGTGAATCAGCCACCTGAGTGGCTCAGTCAGTTAAGTGGCTGACTCTTGGTTTTGGCTCAGGTCATGATCTCAGGGTTGTGAGTTCGAGTCCTGCATGGGGCTTCAGCTCACCGTGTTGTCTGCTTGAGATTGTTTGCCCTGCCCTCTTCCTTCCCCTCTGTGGCTCCCCTTGCTTGCACATGCTCTCTCTCTCTCTCTCAAAGAAATAAATAAAATCTTAAAAAAAAAAAAAAAGAGAGAGAGAGAGACACTTAACTGAGCCACGCAGGAGTCCCAGTATATGGAAACCTTAAGTTATCTTGGACTCCCCTCTTTCTCTCATACCCGACATCCACCAGTTTTCTGATAAATTGCTTGTTTGTTCTCAGATGTATTCCTCTCCTTTTCCTTGCTTTACTCTGTAGCCCAGGGAACTACATTTTTCAGGCTTCCTCTTTCTCTGGCTTCTGGAGAGATTTGGCCAATGGTCAGCAGTGGCAGAAGACTGGATGGGGGGTGGTTAGAAAACAAAACATTTCTCCCCTTCTCTGTGACCTGTGGTGTTCCTGGCAGCAGCTGCTTCTCTAAGGCTCTATCTCATCTCAGGTCAGCCCCTCCCACCCATTTCCTATCTAATTGGCCCAGTTTACTGGGCTTTAATGACACCTTTTGCTAGTGTCTCTCCATCCCTAGGGAATGATTGTCACTTCCCTGCTTCTACTAATCTCTGGATTGCCTGACTTGTCCCCTGTAGAGCTCATTTATTCCATTATCTAAGTAAGTGATTCCTTGTATTAAGTTTGCCCATAGAAAGACTTAGCATCTAATTCTGTTTGCTCTGCTTTAAAAACATATCCTAAATCCAATCACTCTTTACCATTTGTTTTCTGCTACCTTGCAAGGGCAGGATACCATCATCTCCTGCCTAGATGACCACAGGGGTTTCCTAAATGTTCAGCACACTTGCACTCTCATCTCTTGGTAGCCAAGTCTCCATACAGGAGCCACGGCATCTCTTAACAGCCATTCATCAGATCAGATCTCTCCCCTGTTCAAATCCTCCAATGGCTTCTCTTTGCCAAGTCTGAAACCTGACATTACTGCCACATCTACAGGGTCTTATGTGGTTGGCTCCGGTATTCTTGTCCACCCTAATTTCCTTCCTCTCCTTCTCTCTGCTCCAGCCACATCAAGCCTGGGGGACACATCTGGGAACGTATCAAGCCTGTTCCTACTTCGGGCCTTTGCTCTTACTGTAATGTCTGCTCGTATGCTTCTCCTTCAAAGAGTCACATTTCAATATTTCATTTCATTCAACCCTCTTCAAATGTCCCCTCTTCAGACAGACTTATCCAATCACTCTCTCTGAAGCAGAACCCTCCTTATTTCCCATCTAGTCATCCTGCTGGATTTTTAAATAATGTAAATCATTACCTGACATTATATTATATTTTGCTTGTTTATCATCTACTTTCTCTATAAAACATAAAATCTATACAGGCAGGGACTTTGCCTTTTGTATTTTTAATTTGCTTTATTCTTTTTTAAAATTTTTAAATTTATTTTATTTTTTAATTTGCTTTATTCTTAATGCCTAGAACATTACCTATTAAATAGTATGAACTTTATAAATATTCTTGAATCAGTGAATATAAATGATAAGCCTATATCAGATTGTGAAAAGCAAGTAACACAAAGGAATAATTAGTTGTATTATTTAGAACATGAATAAACATATAAACACTTTTCTAATTAAATCATATACATAGAAACTCATTGCAAACCAGGGCATTGCTTGGTAGTTATGACACAAGCCAAGTCAGTGAGTAGACTATAGCCAGGGGCAAAGTTCTCAGATTTTATTCTTTACCATGTTCACAACCCAGTATTTGTCCTTGTTGGGAACCTTTCCTTGGGATGTATGTTTAGTGCACTTGCAGAAGATGTAGAAATGCTTTGAAACTCCCATGTGTGAAAGGGAACTAGAGTCCTTTGGTTTGCTTGTTTCAATTATGTAAAATAGAAAAAGATATCTGAGATGTCTAGAATTATTGTCCTAGCAACAACTTCTTCTGGCCAGGAATTACAGCTAGGAATGACCTCTTGTATAAGGGATATGATATTGACAAATCCTGAGAACTTGGTAGATCAAAGCTGATTTCTTCCTACTGAGGTCACAAGTCTTAGTAATTACTCTATCCTATCGTCTTCTGCTTTGGGGCTTTGAGTATTCTCATGAGTTGATGTGTCCCCTAAAAAGACAGGCTAGCCTCTGATACCTATGAATGTGACTTTGTTTGGAAATATGGCCTTTTCAGATATACATTAAGAGGAGTCATGCTGGAATAAGGTGGATCCTCAACTCAGGATGACTAGTATCCTTATAAAAAGAGGAGGAGAGATACAGAGGCAGAAATACTCAGAGGGAAGAAGATGTAAAGAAATACAAGGAGACGCACACACAGATGGAAATGTCATGTGAAGATAGAGACACACACGGAGGGAAGGCAACCGTTGATGACAGAGACAAAGATGAGTGTTCTGCACTTGCAAGAGAAGAAATCCTAAAGACTGTTGGCAAACACCAGAAGCTAGGAGAGCACAGAGGGCCCTGCTGACATCCTGATTTCAGACTTCCGGCCTCCAGAACTGGGAAAGAATGCATTTCTGTTGTTTTAAACCCCCAGTTTGTGGTGCTTCATTACACTGCAGCAGCCCTAGGAGACTAATATAGATACTCTCTAGAATACCTCTTATCATTAACATTATGCCATTTTAAGGCATTAAAATTCCATTCCAGGTTTTATAAATACATAGTTATTAGGTTTGAGTTTTTCTTTTTTTTTTTAAACTGATGAGAAGAAGGAAAGCAAGATTTTTTTGGTCATTTTTTAAATTGGACTTAAAAATGTGATGCTGAGGATTAAAAAATAAGCTTTACCTGTGCCATGTGAAATTGTTAAATTATGATTGCATTAATTTTGTAAAATATTAAAAAATACTTCATTTGAAAAGGAAAATAATCAGAAAGGAAGTTATATTTAGAGTATCAGGAAAAGATGGAATGCAACATTTGTGGGAAGCTTCTTTTGATGCTAAGCTGTGTTAATGTGTTAGCTACCCTGCTTCCCTTTTGGCTCACTCCATGAGTGATAGAAAATTGTAATCGACATTTCCTTGCAAATGTGTACTTGGCTCAAAACTCCTAGAGCTCTAAGGTTCTTTTTCTTTAAAAATAAATTTAAATTCAATTCTCTCTTAAAATCTGAAAATGCTGGAATTAGGTACAAAGTTCTACTCCTACCTGGAATTTCTCCCCACAGGATGCTGGGGGAATATATCTGGTAGGCTGTGAATACAAAGAGCTTAACTTTCTCTACTCACTTGGGGACAATAAGCAAATGGGGAAGTTACAGAATAAGTTAAACCAATGCCAACCGGAGGGCCATCTGGCATAATGATCAGAGTATGACCAACTCATTTAAAAGGGTTTTTTTTTTTTAATCAAGTAAAATATGTCTCTTCTTGGAACAGAAAAGGCCATTTGCTATTTTCTTGGTAAAGAGCAAAAGGCATTAGAATGAACATTATTTCTGCCCTGGAAGGTATGTTGAGAGATACCTGGTACAGTGATGGGAAGAACAATCTAGAAGGATGCAAATGTCAGAGCCTACCATGTCTTTAAGAGAGGAGTGACCTTTTGATCCCGAAGCTTCCTTTTTATTTTTTGCTTGATTCCTGGCCATAGCTCTCCCCTTGTGCCTCATAATCCCTAAATAAGTGATAGGTGATGACAAATTTTTAATGGAATCACCTCTATCAAGAGGAAATGTGTCAATCTTAATTCTATTGGTTTCATATCATGACCTTTGGTGCATAAGTGGGAATGAATCCAAAGAAAAGGAAGCCATAGAGATTTGGGGTCTTGCGATATAAAACTGTGCCTGTATTTGAAACAGGATATAAGGATACTTTTTGCCATTCCTATTACCTTTACTCATGTACCTTTACATTTCCCTCATTTGACTCTTAACTTTTACACACCATACAGTTTACAGCTTTACATCCTTCCTAATGACCTATTATTTTTCATTGCTTTTAACTCTAAAAGCCTTTAAAATCATCTCATTTCAGAGATGTATACCCTTCTTCCTAGTTTTGTTAAGTTTCTTTCTCTACTGAATATTAAATGTGTTTTCACATGCCATTTACACTAGCAGTTAACTTTCATGTATTTGGTTTCACCCCACCAAAGCTAATAAATCACAGTTTTGTTTGTTAGTTTGTTACACTAAACACTCAGAGAAGTCAGTCTGCAACAAATGTGATAGTGCATGTACTTATTTTAAAGTTGCAAATATTTATTTACATGGACATAGTATAACAAATAAAATGCACTACATTTGTATGTAAAAATGAGGCCATCATGACCCCATAGAAGGAAAGATTTCATGGCTTCTATTTTTTAGTAGTGAGTATAGATTTCTGTTGGCCAATCCATTACATAGAGTCTAGTTCTCCTTATGATCAGGAGATCTAGACACTTACAAAAGTTTTACTAGCATTGGGATGTTCCAACTTTTGAGAGCAGTTAATGCTATTATTTTTATTAAAGGCTAATTGGCCCTTATAGAGATAGTGATTATACTAACACCTATTAAATACTTCCTGCATTCAAGGTACTGTGATCAAGGCTGCATATACACCACCTCTTTTAAATTTCCACAATTTATTGGAGATAGATTCTCTTGTGCCCATTACAGAGATGAGAAAACTGAGGTTCAGCAAAGTTAAGGAGTTTTTGTAAGGACAGAAAGGGCTGTCTGTCTGATTCCAGAGCTCATATCTTTTCATTGGGATAATTAGCAGAAAGTTTAATCATCTATATTCACTGGCCATAAATGTGGACAGATTTTAGAATTCTCAGAATTGAAGGAGAGGAAATAAAAACTAAGGAAGAATTCTCCTAGATTGACAGTTGGCAACTCCTTAAATGATCACGTTAACAGTCTACAAAGCAGGACACACTAGAGTAATTAAAAGAGGGCAACATAAGTAGAAATCAGGATGGTGGATGGTCTCATGGCCCTGTGCTTCTAGTAATGGTCCCTTGAAGAGCAGTAACCCTGGAGGAACTATCCTTGGGTAGCTTGTAAGGATGTGCTCCAAGGTGTATCAGGTCCGTATAGATCAAGAACCATGATTAGAGCCACTTAAGTTTATATTGTACTTTGGATATTTTGTGCATTTAAATTGCAGAGTTGTAAAACTGCAAACTATCCAAACTATCCAAATCCAAACTATGCCATTCTTTATTATTAAAAATATTGAACCCCCTAAGAGGATGTCATATTACATCATTTTCTTATTTTAAAACTTGTAGGTTGCTCGAGAAATGAGAACCACACAGGAGACACTAACAAAAGTAGAAAGAAAAATGGCATCATTGTTTTCTCTTGAGCCTTTGTGATCTTTCTAGAGGCTTCCACAGGTCAGCTTAAGGTACCATCTTTTTTCCCCCAATATCCTGAAGAAAGCTTAGTGTATATATGATGACATTTTTCACTTTAATATAGTTGATCTACTTTCCAGATTGTAGAAAGCTGAGAAATGACTTTTCATTTAAATATAAGTTGAAACCCTTTGGGAAAGTAAAAGAATTCAAGAAATATGGAGAAATGGCTGTTTCCAAGCCAACAGGAGAAAGGGAGAGTCTTTTTGGTTTTCTAATTAGTTGTTAGGGAAAACGTTTTTCTTCCCATCAAACTTTCGCTTTTCCTTCTTTAAAATAGATTAATCATAGCTGTGTAGGTTGGTTTTCTGCCTGCTTGTTAAAATGTGGAAAATATGAACAGTGGCTTCAAACTTTCATGAGTAAATTGTCATTTTGTGCCTTTTATTAGCCTATATTTCAAACCTCACATTGTGGGAGCTCACTCCTTACTTCTGAGCCTTTCACTGGTAAGAATATGCTAATGGGTTATGCAGACCATGTCTTTATGAACTGACAGCACAATTCCAGAGGACAAAACAGCCTCCAACCATAATTCAGTAGCGTGGAAGTGTTTTGCCACCAATTTGATGGGTTTTTGTAGCTCACATATTTTAGGACCTAGTACTGCACAGACACCTGTGTATCTTCCTGCTTTAAAAAGACTAAACTAGTTCTGCTTTTTAAAAATTTATTTATCTTTTAAAAATTATATTTATCTTTTTAAAAATCTGAAAAACACCACTGTAAAATTATACAACCTGTTTTAGTCTTCAAAATAAGTCTTTAGAGCACAAAAGGCAGCCATATTTGGTAGAACTGGGTATGAATTGGCTATGTGACTTTGGACACGTCAATGTACTTTTCTAAGACTCAGCATTATTATATTTAGGATGAGAAATAATACAGAGTAGCCAGGAAGCAGTATTTCTCAAGCTGTGATCCCCAGACCAGCAGTATCAGCACCTGGGGACTAGTTAGATATGCAAATTCTAGGGCCCTATTCCAGACCCACAGAATCAGAAACAAGTGGGAATGTATTGTGTGTTAGTTAATCTGTGTATTTACAAACTTCCATGGGATTCTGATACTCACTCAAATTTGAGAACCACTGCCATAAATATTAGCCATTATACCTATGATATGTACATATATATGTATATATATGTAGAGAGAGAGAGAGAAACAGAGAAAGAAAGAAACAGAGGGAGAATAAACCTATGTAATTCAATGTTTTTTTTCAGATGAGAAAACTTAAGGGCCAGAGAAGATAGCCTTTAGCTAATATCTCATAGTTTATCAGTTGCAAAACCAAACTGTTCCATCAGTTGTTGTTTAATGGACCCCTTTCCTTTTTCTGAGCTATATAATTCAGGAATAGGAGGTGCTATGATCCTATTTATAAAGTGTTGGACGATCACTTAGCAAGTCTCTAAAGTTATGCCAGACACTCTGCAAGGTGTTGGGCAAAAGGATTAAGAGGCTGTTTCAGCTCTTGAGGAGCTGATACAGGAAATAAAACACAAATAGTGTTGCTGTCTTTAGGAAAAAAAAGCCACTTATTTCTACGGCTTATTTCCTACATAATTTGACTATTCAAAGCATTTTTCTTTGATCCCAAAGATAAAAATGGCAAGTTTAGAAGACAACACTGGGTTTCCCAAGGGCAACTAGAGGGAACCTGGAATCTAACCTAAATTTCCACTTTGAAAGTTAAAGGAACGAAGAATATACGATGACAAATGACATGGGGATTATTGTATTGTGCTCTGGTGTGGTTCACAATGGCTACATCTGTCAGACTTTTTGACAAATGGCCTCAAATGCTCTACAATTAAGTGAACCACATAGAATTTAACAGTTGTAGGGAATAAAAGAATGTATCCTTCCATTTTGGGGAATAAATTTACTCCCATTCACATGAGGATGGGTAATCATTAACAGTGTTTCTGTGCCATAGTAGAAACTAAAATACAAGTAGGCATTGGATGGAGCGGAGGTAATATGCATCCTCCAAGGACCTCCCAGCCAGTGTCAATTTGGCAGTTTTTGATGGGCAATGAGGAATGACAGCTCCTCCCTGGTGCTACTCGTGGATGCTAAGGACCCAGAAATTAAAGGGAACTCCAGTTTCTTCTCCCTTACTCCCAAGCTATGGGAAGACTCTTTCGGTGATTAGTTGGCCTTGGGGAAAGAGGTGGAAGAAGCAAGACTAACAAGCTGTAAATAGGTCAGTCTTGAGGGGCAAGGGAGCTCCAGGTATACAATTAGCTTCCCCTGAGAGTTTGGACTACAACTAGTTCCCAAGCCTCACACAGTGTAGGGGAATGGCAGTCTGTTCACATGACTTACAGGACACTTATCAATTTTGTAGTTCTTGGCATTTTCTGTGTTTCATCATTTTATCTCTGCCAACCAACTATCACCACCAACCCCACTGTCTCCTCCATGCCTTTAAGTTTCCTTATGGAAATTGTCTTTAGCTTTGATTCCCAAGCATCTCCCTTACTTTTTTTCAGGATCACCGTAAGTCTAGGAACTTCAGAGTAGGAATCTCTAAGTTACAGAGTGATTTCTAGGATTTACAATCAGTCTGTTACCATTTGAAGATAAAGAAAATTTATTATTAGATTTCCCATAGAGTTATGAAAATTTTTCAAATAATTAACATCCTCAGTTGCATATATCCAAGCAAACACAGTTCTTTTCAAGATAGCCATTTTGGACATTTAA
The DNA here is from genome assembly GCF_905146905.1 of Nyctereutes procyonoides. Taxonomy (NCBI): domain Eukaryota; kingdom Metazoa; phylum Chordata; class Mammalia; order Carnivora; family Canidae; genus Nyctereutes; species Nyctereutes procyonoides. The sequence continues at coordinate 3,170,581 of NW_026575030.1, read as the reverse complement.
AATTTATTCTAATCATTCATTTTGGATTTTTTTCTTCTGAGGTTCTTTTCAGAGTATGTTTAATCAGATGCCTTACTTCATAGTCATGTTTTGGTTTTGACCAAAATGATATTATTGCCTGCGTTTACCAGATTTGCATCTGAATGATGATATACTGATTCCAAAAGTCAAATTCACCTCTAGTGGATGAAGATATGCTCTCCTGAAGGGAATAGGGACATCATATTAATCAATGGGCTGGATTTTCCTTCTTAGTCAATTGAAATGGATAGACATGAATTGATTGAGTCACTAATTCATTCATGGACTCTGTGGACACTGTGATAGGTTTTAAGAATACTAAGCTAAATAAAATATGAAGGAATAAGCTATATGGTCCTTTCCAGTTATACATTTCAACATTTATATATTTTTTAAAAATTCATAGTCTTTTAATCTTTAACACTATTTTGAACAAATTCAGCATTACTTACATAAATGTGTATTTCCTGGCACTCATTTGGATGCCTGAGTTCTGATTTGTTAGTTAAATATACAGTGATTATCATTTGAAGTAATTCCTCATTCATATGTGATCACAACTGTGACAAAGTCAATTAACTGTCATCCAACATCTAATATGCTATTTTTCCTTTTAATATTTGACCCTTCTGAGGTTTAACTGAGTATCTTTTTCTCCCACCCATAGACCACATTTTATAAGTACCTTTGTATCTAGGTGTAGCCATATGACTAAGTTTTGACTAATGGGACCTGAGTGAAGTGATATGTGTTTCTTCTAGGACATACCCATAAAATAGAGAGCTTTGTCTTCTATTTCCTCCTTCTCCCTTCCTGGAAAGTGGAATATGGATGAGATGCTGGTGAGTCAGCTTTGGCTGTAAGGATGAGGATAACTATTCCTACCTCGGGACTGTAATTGAGTGAGATTTTTATCTTAATTTTATCAAGATTTTTATCTTGATTGACTGTGTTTTGGGGTCTAACCTAAGGCTAGTCTATATTTCGAATGATGCGTCAAGTACACCCATTTCAAGTCAACTGTCTTTTCCCTCTTTGAACACTCAGAGGAAAACAAATTAAATCCTTTCATTCATCTCTACTCTGTGCTGGGTCATCCAGATATAGCATATGTCTGCTTTTTCAAGAACTTTCCCACCATGAATGAGAAAACTATCCTTCCTTTGGTTTCTACATCTCTTTCAGGAGCTCTGACCTCTCCTAGCAGAACCACTCCTCCACTTATCTCTGTACCAGCTTTGTCAGGAGAGGCTTATTGCAAAATGTCCTTCAGATAAGAACACACCACCTTCAAATTCTACATCATCTCTGGTAGAATTGCTTCTGGAAAGACCACTCCATCCTCTTGGCTACATTCTAATATCCATAGTCTTGGGATATTAGATTTTCTTTGGGATCTCATGATTAATCTCATTGAACCTCATATATGTGTTTTTATCAGTAACCATAAGAAACTTGAGGCTTTAGGGTCATTCATAATTTCCTAGACTATCATCTTTATTTGTGTCTATATAACTCCCTTTTTGGATCCACTTCCCACCTCTCCTATGCCCCTATGCTCTTGAAACTCAAGGTCAATTAATGGAAAAATGTCCTATGTCATCTCAACTTTTTTTTCTGAATATTCACTTAACCTTCTAGTTCTAACAGAAATCTGACCTCTGGGGAAATGGCTTCCCATGGCCCTCTCAAATGGCGGCTACTTTCTTCCCTCTACCCTCTATATCACTGGACGTGGAGGTGGGGTAGGTATCTTCCTCTCCTTCCTTGTTGCTCCAGGATTGATTTTCATGTTATCTGCCTGCCATCCACTTCTCATCTTTGTTATAATCATCTGTAGATTTCCTTATCATTTCTTCTAATTCACTGAAGGCTTTACTTGTGTACAGTACAACTCTGCTCACAAATCTTGATAATTTCAGTGTCCATGCAGATGATCCTTTAAATAACCTGGTGTCCTCTCTTTTTTTCTTTCTTTTTTTTTGTGTGTATTTTTTTATTGGAGTTTGATTTGCCAACATATAGTATAATACCCAGTGCTCATCCCATCAAGTGCTCCCCTCAGTACCTGTCATCCAGTCACCCCATCCCCCTGCCCACCTCCCCTTCCACTACCTCTTTTTCATTTTCCAGAGTTAGGAGTCTCTCATGTTCTGTCTCCCTCTCTGATATCTCCCACTCATTTTCTCTCCTTTAATCCCTTTCACTATTTTTTATATTCCCCAAATAAATGAGACCATATAATGTTTGTCCTTCTCCGATTGACTTACTTCACTCAGCATAATACCCTCCAGTTCCATCCACGTTGAAGCAAATGGTGGGTATTCGTTGTTTCTAATGCCTGAGTAATATTCCATTGTATATATAGACCACATCTTCTTTATCCATTCATCTTTTGATGGGGTGTCCTCTCTTTTCTACAGATCTTGTCCTCTACCCACTTCCACCATCATGAACTAAACCACCCCAGAGCCCCAATTTCAAATTTTCTGTCTCCCAGTTTCCTTGTTTACCAGTTTACTTCCTCTAATACTTCAACTCAATAATTGTTTGACTGGAATCTAACATCCATTGATTCTACTAATGTTTTTATAGTTCCTCATATCTTTCGTGTCCACATCTCATTCTTATTCAGCTTAGTCTCCAAGGGTCATCACTGTAATCATTTCCCTTCAAACACTCTCAACTCTATTGCTCCTTTCTTTGTTGTGCCACCTAACAAAACCCCAACTTTTAAGTTCAACCTTCTGCCTATTTCATTACTGCTGCTGAATAAGCAAGTAGCTAAACAGAAAACCCTGTTCATTGGTCTTATTTAATTCACAATTACTAGCTTCAAGTTGACGATCCTGCTAAATTTCTCATGTCCCCGCTTCTAGACTATTTCACACTTTCTCCTCTATCTTCAAAATTTCAGCACCTCCTTAACAATAATCTTGGCTGATGACCTTGTTCCTGAGAAAACAGAAGCAACTAGAAGATAATTTTTACAAGTTCCCATCCATATCTCATAGCATCTGACCATAAATTCTCCTACCCTTAAGTCACCATGGATAAGAATAACATGCCTATGTAAGAACAACCCCTCCACTTGCACATATCTCCTGTAGCATCAATTTTTCTCCCACTTTCCGGGATTATTTCTATCAGCATGGAATGTGTGGCAATTTCTCCTAGCTTAAAGAATTTCCTCTTCAGTGCCCCATTTATCTATGCCTAGTTATTGAAAAGGCTTTAAAAAGATTTATATATACCACTGTCTCCAATTCCTCTCATCCCACTCTTTCTTGAGTCCTCCCTAATCAGATCACCAGCCTATTATTCTACTGCTACTTCTGTTAAGATCTTCAGTGTCCTCCAGATCATTCCAAAGGTTAATTTTTAGTTCTCACATAACTTGACCCTATCAGTATTATTTAATCTCTTTTCCACCTTCAGAACTCTTTTATAATCATAATCTCCATTGAAAATCTAGTCAGGTTTAATGTAAGTTGCTATACAAAGTCCCAGTGGTATCAAATTTTGAATTAGAAGGTATTCACTTCTACATGGAAAATATTGGAAGGAAATGAAATAAATAATGAAGAAGAAGGAAGACCCAAAAGCTTGTCTTTAAAATTGATGTTGCCCACATTCTAGCACAGAGGTCTGAAAGCTAGAAAAAAAAATTTAGAAATCATATAGTCCAATGGTCCTGTTTTACAATGAGGAGGTCGCTGAAGCCCAGAGAAGAGTAATGATTTCTCCATTGCTACAGAATGGCAGTCGGGACTAGCACCTAGGTCTTCTGCCTTGAAATGCTTATTCCAGTATTCAGTTTACACTGCTTTACCTGTCTATACATACATACATATATATGTGTATGTGTGCGTGTGTTTTAAATACTCTAGAAGCATATATATGGAGATATATATATATAACTATATATGCACAAATATATAAATATAATATATATGTATACACAGATAGAAATATAGCATATTAAACATATGTACACATATATATAACATCTATGTATATATATATATATACATATTCATATTATTTTCTCCTAAATGAAAGAATTGTTGGGGAGAGGTCATGTTGGGGACAGGTCCCTCTGTCTGCTGCTCTCCTCTGATATAGTCAGGTGTCCTTACTTGGCTTCCCTGGGATCAAGCCCATCTCTCATGAAGATAGGACTGATACTGAAGCAAAGGGCCATAGAAGGCCCTTGATTTAGCAGACCACTGGCTGAATATAAAATTCACTGCCCTTCACCACCTTCTCTATTCTGCTGATGAAAAAGAGGCTGGATCTGGGGATTAGGGAGACAGCTTTGGTGTTGGCTAACTCACTGGGTGACCTCACATCTTATTAGAACACACGAGATGCTGTATTAGGTAAAGCCTTAATTCTTCCTTTCTACCTTCCTGTGCGCTGAGGTGCCTATAACCTCTGCTCCTAGTTTCTGTTCCCTCTTCATGACTCCCTACCACCTCATCTCTGAGCTTCTTGCCTACCTTAAACGTATGCTATCTGCTTGTCTGTCTTGGTCATCTGAGCTGACCATTCTAGGTGGAATTAATGGACCATATTATCTGGGTTTGTTTTTTTTTTTTTTTTTTTTTTTGTCAACACCCTTCCTATCTAATTAGATTCTTGTTTCAGGCTACACTTAGACAGCTACCTCCTAGGATCTGACATGAAATGAAAGAATGAATAAGCAATGCAGAAAACTGGTCTTGTGAGGCAAGAGAGACAGCACACAAAAGCACTGGAGAAAAAGGAAAGACGAGAGGAGGAAAGATGAAAAGAACAGCATTATGATGCTGAGGCATAACACTCTATATTAGTGATTCTGTCCTAGAAGAATAGAAGAAGCCCATTGTGATATGTGACTTCTGACTAATAAGAGTGTGGCATTTGATACTGATTAAAAGTCCCTCTCATATCTAAGAAGGTAGCAGAGAACAGAAATTGGAGGCAGATAATTTTTGTGTGTGTGCAACTCATACAAAATGGAGCATTTGAAAACCTAAAATTCTAGAAGTCTCAGATCATGCTACTCTTTAATGGGCACTTTTCTTATAATCATTTTAATATGAAACAGAGAGTTAAATAATCTTGGTTCTCAGAGTCTCAGAATTGGATTAATCACAATCTAATATTCAAGACACATTATCAGTAGACTAAGCATGGTCCTTTTTATTAATGATATTTATTTATCATAATATAATGAATGACTGGGGAATTATTGCCCAATCCAAGGACTAGAATACTTTTAAATTGCTTACATCTACCTACCTGTTCTTCCCACATCCCATCCCCTGCCTTCCCTACAGAAGTAACCATCATGATCAATCCTATTACCATTTCTTGCTTCTTTTTCTTTTTTTAGTTTTATCACATACATAGGTATGCTAAACATATGCTGTTTAATTTGCTTGCTACTGAAATTTATAAAGAGGGTATCAGGGATCCCTGGGTGGCGCAGCGGTTTGGCGCCTGCCTTTGGCTCAGGGCGCGATCCTGGAGACCCAGGATCGAATCCCATATCGGGCTCCCGGTGCATGGAGCCTGCTTCTCCCTCTGCCTGTGTCTCTGTCTCTCTCTCTCTCTGTGTGTGTATGAATATCATAAATAAATAAATAAATTTAAAAAAAAATAAAAAAATAAAACCGTGTTTAAAAAAAAATAAAGAGGGTATCATACTACATTTGTTTCTGTGAGACTTGCTTTATTAATTAGTTATGTTACTATGATAATTCCATAGAATTGCTTTTAGCTGTGGTTCTTTTCTTTGTACTGTTGGATAATATTTTACTGAGTGAATATATCACAACTTAATTTTCCATTAACCTGTCAATGAACATTCTGGAAGTTTCCAGATGTTTTTACACTTACACACTGCTGTGGATAGTTTAGTATAACCTTCCTGATGGCCGTGTGATAGATGATCTCAAAGGCATGTTTCCAGGAGTGAAGTCAGTGGGTAAAGGAGCATAAAAAACAATCATCCTTAAGAGACAATGCCAAATTCTTTTTCAAGGTGATTCTGACATTTACATCGAAATGTGTCTAGTCACCTTGCAAAACTTTCCTGTTATTTCTAATAGTTTTTCTGTAAATTCTTTAGGGTTTTCTATAGACATTCATTCCATAATATCTAAACTAAAAGAGAGAAACAGTGGTATAAAAGAGAAAAGAAAATGTTAAAAAAAAAAAAAAGAAAAAAATCCTCCCCAAACCAAAAACATTTGATCACAAAAAAGAAGAGAAAAAAATCCCACAGAAACATAAAATATAAGTAAAAGCTATGTGTTCTTGTGAAATAATTAGAAGAATAAAGGATATAACCAAATATGAAAGAAAGAGATGATAAAAAATAAGAGTAGAAATCAATAAAATAGGAATTAAAAGTTGTAGGTTTAGCAAAGTTAAAATTAGTTCTTGATAAGACTTACAAGATTGACAAACCACTGGCACGTTTGATTTGAACAAGGAGAAAGGTTAAATAATTAATATTAGTAATAAAAGGGGATATAACTATATATATAGTAAGAATTAAATAGGTAATAAGCAAAATCAATCAACTGGCATATGCCAATAAGCATGGAAACTTAGACCAAAGGTCCATAGTCCTATAAAAATTTATATTATTTATCAGAACTGACAGAAGATGAAACAGAAAGCCTGAAAAGTTTTATACTATTAATGAAATTGAGCCATCATTAATAAACTTTCCACAAAGACTATATCAGGTCCAGATATAAGTAGGTTTTCTCACACTTACTAAAAGATTAGGTCATTCTAACAACTTCTTAAAAACAAACAAACAGGAAAAGAGGGAATATTCCCTGCTCGTTTTATGAAACCAGTATTATTTTAGTAGTAAAGTACAAAAAAGTACAAGATAAAGCATAAAAAAATAACATCACTGAGTCATTTTAACCCATTTAGTAAAATTAATTAATAATATATAAAATAAGTATATTAATGGGTTAATACATAAATATAGATGGTAGAAATATTTGGCAAAATATCAGCTATCTAAATTTATCAATATACAAAATATATTATATTATAGCTAGATTAGGTTTATCCTAAGGATGTAAGGCTGGATTAATTATTAAAATATATAAATATCTTTTACTTCATTAAGAGATTAAAGGTAAAAACCATATGATCATCCAAATAGATGCATATATAGTTTATGATTTAAAAAAATCAACATGAATGCATGATTAAATAAAAAAATCATTCTTAGTTAACTAGATTAAAAGAAAATGTCTCTAACCTAATAAAATGAATCTACCAAAAAATAAAAACAACAATAAAAAGTTACAATGAACATCATCATCCTAAATGGTGAAACACTGGAATTAATTCCTTTAAAAACCAGGAATAAGACAAGAATGCCTATAATTATCACTTCAATTCAACACTGATTAGAGATTCTTTCTTCTAGAAGCATGCATGCTTTTCAGCGATTCTCCTATCAACCTCCCCTTTAAATTCTAGAAACCTCCCCTTAAGTTCTAGAAACAGATGTTTTTAGACTCAAGGTAGAGTGTTTGGAAAAGATAGAACAGTCATCCCGCCTCCAAATCATTATCAAGTTTCCTTTCAAGAATAATTTTCAGCAGCATGGCACATTTTAGCAGTCAATTTAAAGAATGGGAAAAAAGGGAAAAGTATAATTTAACAAAGTTAGTTGTAAATCCAGGAGTATTATCCAGGCTAAATATCATCTCACTCTGGGACCAAGGAATTAAACTCATTTTGCTTTTTCTTCTTCAACAAACGCAGAGCTTAAAATGCTGTTTTAGCCATAATTTCGTTCATCTTATGATCCGACTGGCATTATACTGAATAACATTTGTAATTTAGCTGTATTATGTATGTGAACTTTGCACTCCAAGAAGAACTAAAGAGACATTTTATGTCACTGAAATGATAATTTTTTTAAGCTTTATTTTTTTTCCTTTTGAGAAAGGTACCAGAAAATCTGTTCATTTATGCTTTGAGTTTTTAGTGAAGAGAATGACTTATTTCAGGATGAATGCATTTCATTCATTTGACAAATGAATCAAATGTGTGTGCTAGGCACTATTCTAGGCACTGGTTATGTAACAGTGAACAAAACAAAATATTCAGTCCTTGTGTTGCTTGAATGTCCAGAAACACGAGTGCTGTTCAGTAATAAAGGGATGAATCCAGGAGGTTCTAGAATAAGGACCCCTTGTCCCACTATGTGCTTTCCTTCTCTCTCTGAAAACCTTCCATTATTACATTTTAGGAACAAGGAAAGTATCTAGTTGATCACCTTCCAGTTTTCTCTCACTGCTCCACACCAGAGCTACACCTCACTGAGTCTTCCTTAGTAAATTAATTTATAATAATAACAATAGCCTCTATTGAAAGGACACCTTTCCAAAAGGTATGCTGCATATACTGTCTCATTAAAATCCTGCAATTAGGTATTATTATTATTATTATTATTATTATTGATGAAAAACTGAGGCTCAGAGAAACTCAGTGATACCATCAATGAATAGTAATTTAAATTTTTTTGACTCTAAAGAATTCATGAACATTTTCTACTATATCCTGTTGATCTATGCATTTCTTCATTCATGCATTCATTCATCCTTTCATTCACTATCTCAGCAAATGCTAAATTATATATCAAAGAGAATTTTGGATTTTATGTTGTTTTCCTGAATGTGGAGTGTGGTCTTTATCCACAATCCATTCCCCCACCTATGTAATACTGTACAACCCAAATGATAGATTCTTCTCTCCTCTTCCCTCACCAGTGTATGGTATAGAAAAACTCAGTTAAAAAAGAGTTTTAGGGACGTCTGGGTGGCTCAGCAGTTGGGCGCCTGCCTTTGGCTCAGGTCATGATCCTGGGATCTGGGATCGAGTCCTGCATTGGGCTCCCTGTGAGAAGCCTGTTTCTCCCTCTACCTATGTCTCTGCCTCTCTCTCTCTCTCAGTCTGTGTCTCTCGTGAATAATAAATACAACTTTAAAAAAAAGAGTTTTAACAATTTGAGTTTTTTTCCAATAGAATAGTGAAATGATGCATACCCAGATTATCTACCAATGGGGGAATCCAAGCAGAGGCTAAATAAGGAGAGGATGGGGAAGGTTCATTCATTCATTTGTTCATTCATTCACTCATTCATCAAATAAATATCCATTAAATGCCAGGAATTATGAGCCTATGGCACAAAATAAAACTCTCTGCCCTAATGGAATTTACATTCCAGTGAGAGAGAAGATAGACAAGAGAACTTAGAAATTCTCTTCCAACACAAAATCTCTAGGTTACTAGAAATGAGGAGAAGAAGCAGAAAGAGAGAGTGGCAAGTTTTTTGTCTGTTGGTTTTCAGCAAAGGCTATAGGACGGAGTCAAATTTAAGGTCAGATTCTGGGAAGAGCAACTGCAAATGCAAGCCTGTTCATCATCTGTGTTCTGTGCTGGTCCTCTGCTCACCTTTCAAACTCACTGGCACACATAGATCACAACCACTGCCAGTTGGCACCACCTTTATATTATAAATTACTCTCATAAAACCATATGTCCTTCTGTTCTGCTAACTGCTGAGGGGGAAGGCTGGCAGTCACTGCAAGTAACTGCCCTCTTCATTCCCTTTATTCCCCAATTCATTCACTTGTCCATAGGAGAAATTCTCTTCTCCTTTATGCCCACTCAAATTTGAGTCTTCAAGGCTCACCCTAGAAGACATCTTGATACTTTATTCCTTTCTTTGGTTACCTGTTGGCACTCAATTTCAAACACCTAGACCATTTAGTTACCCAGCCCTTCAATAAGCATTCAGTAAACTCTTGCCATGTGCTAGAGATTCAATATAAAAGGTCATAATTCCTGCCATTAAGAAACAAGTAGGGGAAACAGATAATAGCAATTTGATGGTCATGGGAGACTAGAGTACCATGTAATCACAGAGGAGGAATATAAGCCTATAGGCCTACATCTAGAGTTCTGACTTTGAAATGATCTACTCCACTTGCAATGGGAACATAAGTCTTCATTTGACATGGGAAAATAAGACCCTATGATAGATCATGATGTAAGGTCATACAGGAGGAGTTATGGGGACAGGCAGTCATGGGTAGAGGTAGGAGTCTTGGTACCATCCTTTTGGGAACTTAGTTCAATGAAGCTGGTTTTGTTAGTGGATTTTTTTTCAAAGTAAAGTGTAATTTTCACACAAGATCTTATAAGTTTCAGGTGTACAACATACTGATTCAATATTTTTATGCATTGCTAAATGATGCTCATGATACGTGTTGTTGCACCCCCATGACTTATTTTACAACTGGAAGTTTGTATCTTTTAATTCCGTTCACCTATCTCACTTACCTTCCAACTCCTAATCATTCTGGTAACTGACAGTTTGTTTCCTGTATCTGAGACTGTTGTGTGTGTGTGTGTGTGGTTGGTTGGTTGATTTGTTTTTTTTTAGATTCCATATATAGATGAAATCATATGGTATTTGTCTTTCTCTAACTTATTTCACTTTGCATGATACCCTCTAGGTCCATCCATGTTGTCACAAATGGAAAGATCTCATTCTTTTTTTTTTTTTTAAATACTTCTTTTTTTAAATTTTTTTTAATTTTTATTTATTTATGATAGTCACAGAGAGAGAGAGAGGCAGAGACACAGGCAGAGGGAGAAGCAGGCTCCATGCACCGGAAGCCCGATGTGGGATTCGATCCCGGGTCTCCAGGACCGCGCCCTGGGCCAAAGGCAGGCACCAAACCGCTGCGCCACCCAGGGATCCCGATCTCATTCTTTTTTATGCCTGAGTCATATTCCACTGTATATTAATACCACATCTTTCTTATCCATGCATCAATCAATGGACATTGGGTTATTTCCATATGTTAGCTATTGAATGGTGCTATGAACATAAGGACATGTATATGTCAAGTTTCTAAGTTCTCTCTACAAGTAGACTCAAAGCTCCCTGTGGGAAGGACCATGTCTCATGCTTCTTCTCTATTCCTTACAGCACTTAACTTAGTGATAATTCATGGTAAGTTTCTAACAAGTACCGACTCTACCCATAATCATAGACAAAGGAGATATTTCACTGCCTTATTGGCCTAAGGTTCTTCTCTTGCACATTTAACTTCCTTCTCTTGCATACATTCAGACTGGCAATATAAGTACTTCAAAGATTAGTCAGTAATAAACAGTGTGCTCTACGAATCACCCAGAAGGCTCTTGAAAACAAACATTCCTTTTTCTGCAATGGGTCCTATATGATCCTTTCTCATTAATTTGGCCTGATGGTGAAATGACCAACATAGCAAACTCTAGAATATGGGGATGATAGGCTTAGGCTGGCTAGTTAAATCACTGTAGTGGAAGTAATGGGATCTCTTTGTTTAATCCAGTTACCAAATTGTCTCCCTCACAGATGGTCATAAAAGAAACTGATCAATTTTTTCTTTGCTAAATTATTCCTTTAAAATAAGACTGACTTAGAACAACTGAATAATCAAACTAAGAAGTTAGATCCATATGTGAGGACAAAATCCCAAATTGTACGGGTTCAAGAGGAAATATGAGGATTATTTTTTCCCCATAACTTTGCAGTCAGAAAGGATTTGTCACAAAACAAAAGATTTATGAGTTTGACCATATGAAAGTAAAATCTTCTACATTCAGAGGACATTGCATGTAATGTCACAAGCAAATGAAAAACAGAAAATTTAGTTTATATCATAAACAAAGGAATAATACCCCTAAACTTTAAAAAGCACTTAGAAATTGAGATGAAAAAAGGCTAACAACTCAACAGAAAACTGAGCAAAGGTCACAAGCAGATGATTTACAAAGATAGAAATACAAATGACATTTTAATAGATTTAAACAAAAGCTTTCGACCTCATTCTTAATGAGATACATCAAATTCAGACCACACTGGAAAATCATTTCTCGTATGTAAGACTGACAGGACACAAAAGCTTGACCTTGAATTTACAGGTGAGGCTTTGGGGGACCAGGCACATCAATCACTGCAGGTGGATGTGAAAACAGCACAACTCCCCTGAGGATACAATCACTTTTGACTCAACAGTCCTATTTGGGAATCTACTCCATAGAGGGTTAAACTAATTATGGCACAGCCACACAAGATAGCTGTGCAGAAGAACATAGAAGATTTTTATGTACTGACATGGAATGGTCTCCAGGATATATTGTTAGATGGAAGAAAACAAAATCAAACAGGATGCTGAACAGTATAGTCCACTTCCTTCTGAATATGAAATATTTACCTGCATTTGTTTGGTGTGCACAAAGACTAAGGGGAATAAACAAGAAACCAATAAAAAATGGTTACTTTGAATGGGGCTAGAGGCACAGAGATTGGGCAGGGACTTTTGTGATCAAAACAATAAGACCAAATTTTGAAAAATGTACCTGAGGGAAACTGCAAGAACTTCTCCAAATAGCAGAGACTTGATGTGAAGCATGAAGCTTGACGACCAAGAGACTGCGGCATTTGTGCACAGTGATAGAACATTGGGAAGGGTAGGAGGGTGGGATCAGAAGATACCTAGCTCAACAGAGTCTGAAAGAGGGAAGGGAGATGCTTGCTCCGGATCAGTAAGTAAGTTATGGTCCAAGAAGACACCTGCTTGCTTTGAGTAGCTGGGTCTTTTCACACCTCTCAGAGATTTCATGGCCACGTGGTACAGTGAATAATGTCAGCACAACATTGGGCCTTCCCTAAACATACTGATCCTATAGATTTTCCTTCTATTAAATCCGAAGCTCTAGAAGGTACCTGATTATTTTTGGGAGAAGGAACATCCTAGGATGAAAAGGGTCAAAATGACAGGATAGCACAGGATAGGCCAAACAAATCAAGATAAAGGAAAGATTTTTTTTTTAAAAAGTGACAAGGACAGGGGCAGCCCGGGTGGCTTAGTGGTTTAGCACCACCTTCGGCCCAGGGTGTGATCCTGGAGACCCGGGATCGAGTCCCACGTTGGGCTCCCTGCATGGAGCCTGCTTCTCCCTCTGCCTGTGTCTCTGCCTCTCTCTCTCTCTTACGAGAAAATAAAATCTAAAAAAAGGAAAAAAAAAGTGACAAGGACAAGAGTGGAAGAAAATAGTCTTTAAGATGCTTTTGGGAGCTCATAAATAGGGAAGCTGGAAGCCAACCACCAGACTTCTCTGCCTGCACAAAATGGAGAGCGAGCTTGGCCAATACTATGGTAAGGATGCTGTCTCCTTTTCTAATTAAATTCCTTAAAGAGTGGGCTGATTTATTCATTTATAATAAAATTCCTGGTCTAATTAAAAATGGGACTTTCTCCCACCTGATCTAGCCTCACCATATTTCTGAGTCCCATGTAATTGAATCTGAAAACAATGATGCTGAGTGATAGCTTGGGATATTGCTACTTATTGTGGAAATAAATAATAAGGAAGGAGAATGCTGCTTGGCTGGTTTCAGGGAAGTTTAAATCACCTCTTTTTCACTTCGACTGAATTTTAACAACAGATAAAGATAATACGATATTTCCCTTAATGAAACTGTATAATGTTGGCTAATTTATGAGAGAGGTTTACCTTTCTGAGGCTTTAGCTTCCCATTATTTTGGCCTGAGGTTTGCAAGGTTCTGATATCCTCAACCTTACATTCCAGGAATTGCTCTTTCTTTCAACCCATTTAACATAATATTGCTCCTATTTATTTTGCACTCTGTAGACAGCTTGTGATATCTAATATCACATCTGAACTACTCTGGGAGAGACAGGCAAGGTAGCATCATGTGGCATGTGGAATCAAGGCTCAGAAAGGTCAGCACTATTCATCCAAGATCACAACGTCTATTTGCAGAGCCTGACCTAGAACCCGGGTGTCCTGACTCCTGATTGTGGGCATGTCCAATACTGCCAGCCAAACGACCATAGCTTTTGGTTTTTAGGTTCCAAGAGGTCCATAGAGCAGCCAGTTGTGTGATTCACTACATGATGGTTGACATTTTTTTCTTGGCAAAACTCCTGATTGCTGTTTAGGGAGGAACCCTGTTCGTTTTTGTTTTTCCTGAGCTCATCTGCTTCGTTGTATGATATGTATATGTTTCTAGGTTTTTGGCTGGTTGAGGAGGGGTAGTTGGGATGGGAGAATCTGAGAAATGATTCCTTTATTTATCCTTTAAGTTTGAGAACAGAGCACTCTAAATAATTAAAATATATCCATTTCCTTTCCCTCCTACTTCAAAGGTTTGCACGCTGCATTCTTGTTTTGCGCACTATAATAATTACTTCTAGAAGGAGCTACTTCTGAACACTAAGACCCTTCTTTTTCTTTCTTACCCCTTTTATTCAACAGGGCTTCTTCTATTGACCCCAGCATTTTTAATCTGGAGATTTATGTTAATCTTCTGAGTCTTAACCATTCAGAGGGAAGAGTTCTGGCAAAAGGCCCTTTCCAAATGTCACTATGCACTTTTTAGCCAAAAAAGAAACTCTAAGGTCCCCAAGGAAACCCAGACACCTGTTGACTATGTTTTTTCTTTATTTTTCATCTAATTGCAATTTACCTAATTCACTAGCACAGTGTGAGGATTAACTGTCCTCCGGTTACTTTCAAGTCTGTAAAGGATTTCCGCCTCCTCAGGGCACATGTTCTCCAAGAGAGACAGAAATGAAATACTAATAAGAGATTTAATGTGTAGCAGCCTCAAATAATCTGTGCTCTGTGTTACCATTTTCAGCAGTCGGTGTCTCCCTAACACGCTCTGACAAAGGCGCTGGGAACAGGATCAACAGCCAAGTGTGAAAGTCCCAGACGGAAGCATGAACTTCCTTTTCAAAGCCCCTTGGAGGAAGGGCATCTTAACCACCCAATTAGGTGCTGGGCCGGGCCTGGGGTTCCTGCTGGGCAGGCAGGGGGATTTGGCAGCTGTCATATCTTGGCACAAATATTTGACAGCTTGTCCCTCTCAATGAACATTTCTGATGCCTAAAGAGTAATCTTCTCTTGGCTTCTCAGTATTGTTGACATTTTGTGCGGGATAATGCTTTGTTTTGGGGGGCTGCCCTGTGCACCACGGGCTCCACATCCCATATAAGAGACCACCCACCTCTGAGTATGAAAACTCCAAATGTCTCCAGAGATTGCCAAATGTCTCCTGGTTCACAACCATCCTGTTCGAGAGCCGGTGGCCCACAAAATCCTGTGTGAACACTCAAGGTATTATTTGGATTATGGGCAACCTCTATGAAAAAGTCATCCTTAGACACACTCATGGGGCTGTCTCAGAGGACTAGTAAGCAGTCCTCCTTTCTCCCCACCTGCATGAGGCTGAGAGGGCACACAGTTTCCCAAATGACACGTCCTCCAATTCACTGCTTAAATATTTAGTTTTGGATCCTTTGCCCAGCTTTCTTTCTTTGCCCAGGCAGCCAAAGATGGCTAATTTGCACAGCATTAGGTATTATTTGCTCCCCCTGCATATGCCATGACAACCAGGGATTTGTTTTTTACTTTGAAATCCTACTTTGCTGGCTCGGGTTTAAATGTTTCAGGCTACCCCACATTCAAACTTGAGAGGGTAGCGCTGGGGGTGCCATGGTAATGATGGGGGGAGAATGTCCATCAAAGAGTGACAAACTCTGGGGGGCATCTCTTCCTTCCAAAATGTCTCATTAGGGTCCCAGACTTCGCCTCCCTCCCCTCTATATCCCGCAGTCCAATTTAATTGAGCGACGGCCTCGCCACGGCACACTGCTCTTTCGACAGGAGGGTAAACTCATTCTGTCCATCATGACATTTGCTTTCTTAAGGGCCTCACAATATGCAGCTTAAATAATTAAATGCAGGTCACATCGCAGCCTCCCTTTTCAAGCCTGTCTGGAGACACGGTGGGGTTTTTTTTCTGATGCTTACCTTATGACCACGTGTCTTTCAGAAGCCAGTGGGCTTTTTGTTTGTTTTGTTTAATTATTGTGCGTGACACTTCTCCCCACTGAAACCCCCAAATCTCAGCATAGTGCAAATCCTATCCGAATAGCTTAAAGGGCTGTGGGTTTTCTCATGGTGGAGACAAAGAGAAACTTGAGACCCTGGTTACCATGAAGGGTCTCAGCAGCCTGCTTGTCATGGTCAGTACTTTTCATTTGTCACCCGAGACAGTTTATTGCTTGGAGATGAATCCCCTGTGTTTTATTGCCTATGTCCATTTACCTTGAGTTGAGATGAGCTTGTCAAAAATAAAGCAAATCTTTAAAATGACCTAATAAGAGTGAAGTTTCAGGAAGGACCAAGGATAACTCTTACCTGGAGTGTCCATTTTAAACAGATTTCTCTGGGGGAACTTGGGAGTGATTATAATGAGTTTGGATTTCGTTTAACCTAATGCTGATTTTGCACATTACAGAGATTTGTCATCTTTAAGTCATATGCCAGATGAATGCTTTAAAATAGATGCAACTTTGTGTGAATTTTCTATAAAATAGCAAAATCTGATTGCTCTATTAATAGCCAAAGTCCTTGGCCTTGGGAAGGCCGGGTGGCAGTGTTTTAAAAATTCATCATCTCTGCATAATTAGTTGTGAATCTCTAAATATTCAAGCTGAGGAATTAACCAGGAGCTAGAGCTGTTACCCTTCAGGGTCCCTTTTAATATTGTTCCACAGTCATCATTTCCTTGTGTTTTTCTAATTACTGCAAAACCAATTGTTTTTAACTCAATGGCCCTCCCTCTTTGTAATTTGTTGAATGTAATCACCTTCAAAGGAAGAAAATGTACTTCTGGTTCAGGAAATTGGGGCTTGATTAGGTGAGCATTACCAGGTGGTTGTGGGACCCTGGTTCTGAAGTTATAATTATTTGACCCAATCATTACATTTTGAGGTATGGGGCTCAAGGAAGGAGGGGGTGCTCTTGAAAGTGAGCTCCAAAGTGTGATCTAGAGACCCCAGTGGGCTTTACTTTGGAGGAAAAGAAGATTTAGGAAAACTAAAAAGAAGTATCAATTCTGCTTCCTTCCTCTGTGAAGCCCACAGTATGGCCTTGGGCAATAGAACACAACTGTGTAGGGTACCTGATTATCTCCTCGCTCAGATGGAGCCTCCAGTGTAGGTCTGATTGGAAGCACCCAGGTAGCAGGACTATGTCTCTAACCTGGCCTCAACCCCTGGTGTCCAATGCTGGTGTGGACACTGAGCAAGTGCTGAATAAAGCAAAATGAACTAGTTTAAGGTCAATTCTCTTCTTTGCTTTCATTCTTTTGCCAATTTCACTTATCTACTAACCAGTTTAACTTGGAAATTTTCAAAGAAATATGGCAAGAACAAAGGTTCTTAATCTTCATTTTTCTCTTTCAGAACTCAAGGGTATGACGTATTTTCATCAATGAGAATGACTCTCTGTGATGGTAATTCCTCAACTGAGGCAGATTATGAAAATTAGGCCAGAGTACATGGAGCCATCGAAAAAAAACCCACAAAAACAAAAGATTCTTATGTGCCTCCACAGCACCCATGAAGAAACATCACTGAAGGGTAAACTTAAAGTCTACATCCTTGAGAAAAATGGGAAAATGGATTCATTGCTTTCTCTAGCACAGCCCTCAGCAGTAGGTGGCCACTCCGGGTCTTTCTTCTTCTGGACAAGGAAAGGTCCAAACATTCCCACCTCTTTCCTGCAGGCGGGGCTTTGGAGAAGGCATGAGCAAGGGATAGAGGTGGAAGGGGAAGGGGAGAGAGAGTAGGCCAGGGACACAATATTTGTTATGCTCAGTTTGGCAAATCAGAGTGGGCAGCTCTGTGGATCCAAAGCCACAAAATTGCTTCTGAAACCTCACCCACTGGGCCACCTACCCAGCTCCTAAATCCTGCTCCTGCCACTCTGTGCTAACAACCTAGACTTTTCAAACATATTTCAAAGTTAGGCTAAAGAAACTAATCTTGAAAGAAAAGACATGTATTTACTTGAGTGTTTTATGAGCCTGTAGGCAGGGTTTTGGATAGTAGGGTTTTTTGGCTATTCAGTGTGATTCAAAGAAGCAAGTGGGCAGGAGGAAGCAGGGAATGTGGGGTCATAGGAGACTGTTTGAAAGGAAGCCCACCCATTCCCCACCCAGGCATGCTGTGATTAGCAGGGCAAGTAGCTAATTACTGAGCAGTGGCCTGGGGGAGGGGGTGGTGAGGAGGGCACAGGGTGAGAGGCAAAGGCTCCTGACTGTGCATTTCCTACAAGCCATGGAGAAACAGATTGCCACTGTCAAGTGCCCTTCTCTACCTGCAGGAAATTTCAAGGACCCAGGAAGAGAGGGTGTGTTGAGAAAGAACAACTATCTTGGAGAACATCCAATAAGGCTTCCAGGTCTGCCAGCAATTCCATTCTGCAGGTTGGGGACCTCTATTATAAAATCATGTTCCCTAAAGAAGCAAGGAGGGTGGGGTCACTTTCACAGGTGCAGGAGATGAAAGCCAGGCCAAATGGTGACTGGCAGGGAAGAAAATCTCAGCCACACACACAGCACATGTACTCCTTTTCATCTTTTTCTCTGAATCATTTCTATTTCTTTTCAGATCAATTTTACAAGCATTTCAAAAGTTAATGCTGCTGAGTCCACCCTACCTGCCCCTTTCTAGGGTTTGTTGGAAGCCAGCATGCGCCCACAGCCACGCCAGCTGTCTGCACACCTTCTTTCTTCCTGGCAGCACTGTCATCAGCCGCCGGCTCGGTCAGGATGTGCAGATGACTGAGCTCTGGCAAGAAGTTTACTATTAAAAGCAGAGGGCAGGTGCCTGGCTAGAGAAAAAGCAGCTTCTTGCTGGCAGTGCTGCTTCCAGAGTTACTCTATCTAGCCCTCAGCCTCTTATCCAAAGAAGCACCCTTCGCTCAGAAGCTATGGCAATAGAATGCAAGGAGCCTTTTCTCTCACACAGGGATTAGGTCTGGTTAGAGGGAACAGGATGGACACAGTAAGTATACTGAGAAAAGAGCTCAGGCTGAGACCCACTTCCATTTGCAAAAAGATCAAAAAGAAAAGTTAAAGGAGCAGGTTCACTGTTCACCAGGATCCCTAGCCAGCCCCTAATGTTTATTCCTGATTGCTTTGCATGACACAGTTAAACAAAGCAATGTTGAAATGTGAAGCCTAAAGTACGTTCTTTCATGCTCCCACTTGTTCATTGGCAGAGTTTAGCTTGTTTCCTTTTCCAAGATGTTTTTTTTAATAAATTAATTTTTATTGGTGTTCAATTTACCAACATATAGAATAACACCCAGTGCTCATTCCGTCAAGTGTCCCCCTCAGTGCCCGTCACCCATTCACCCCCACCCCCCGCCCTCCTCCCCTTCCACCACCCCTAGTTCGTTTCCCAGAGTTAGGAGTCTTTATGTTCTGTCTCCCTTTCTGATATTTCTCACACATTTCTTCTCCCTTCCCTTATATTCCCTTTCACTATTATTCATATTCCCCAAATGAATGAGAACATACACTGTCCTTCTCCGATTGACTTACTTCACTCAGCATAATACCCTCCAGTTCCATCCACGTTGAAGCAAATGGTGGGTATTTGTCATTTCTAATGGCTGAGTAATATTCCATTGTATACATAGACCACAGCTTCTTTATCCATTCATCTTTCGATGGACACCGAGGCTCCTTCCACACTTTGGCTATTGTGGACATTGCTGCTAGAAACATCGGGGTGCAGGTGTCCCGGCGTTTCATTGCATCTGTATCTTTGGGGTAAATCCCCAGAAGTGCAATTGCTGGGTCGTAGGGCAGGTCTATGTTTAACTCTTTGAGGAACCTCCACACAGTTTTCCAGAGTGGCTGCACCAGTTCACATTCCCACCAACAGTGCAAGAGGGTTCCCTTTTCTCCGCATCCTCTCCAACATTTGTGGTTTCCTGCCTTGTTAATTTTCCCCATTCTCACTGGTGTGAGGTGGTATCTCATTGTAGTTTTGATTTGTATTTCCCTGATGGCAAGTGATGCAGAGCATTTTCTCATGTGCGTGTTGGCCATGTCTATGTCTTCCTCTGTGAGATTTCTCTTCATGTCTTTTGCCCATTTCTTGATTGGATTGTTTGTTTCTTTGGTGTTGAGTTTAATAAGTTCTTTATAGATTTTGGAAACTAGCCCTTTATCTGATATGTTATTTGCAAATATCTTCTCCCATTCTGTAGGTTGTCTTTGAGCTTTGTTGACTGTATCCTTTGCTGTGCAAAAGCTTCTTATCCAAGATGTTTTCAAACTGCCTCTGGATGATCCCTCCTCCCCACTCCCATTGCCTACCCTCCACCCACCCCTGGAAACCCACTGCCAGAGGGAGAGACTGGACCACTGAATATGAAGACAGTATCCTTCTTTTTATTAACAAGCCACATATGGAATCATGGAACTCCCCCTCCATTCCTGACTTCTTTCTCCACCTGTCTCTCCTCCTCCCGTCCTGCTTGCTCCTGCTCCGTCCTTTGCTGGTTCTTTCTTTTCTCCCTGACCCCTTGGGAGGATGGAGTCCTCTCTCTATCAATACTCCCTCCCCTCCTGACCTCATGTGGACCCTCTACGTGCTGACACTCAAATTTACATCTCCAGACGTCCACGGTCCACTGCCTACTCAGTACCTCCACCGGCTCCATGGGCAGCTCACACTGAGCATGTCCGAGATGCACCCCCCCCCCCAGCTCCAACCTCAGCCTTCTCCATTTCAGTCAGCAGAATGCTGTCCCTTCTGGGACCTGAACCTTGGAGCTACCCTAGACTCTAGTTCCCTTACCCTCATCCTCTAATCTATCCATCAATTGTGCTGTCTTTTTACTTAGAACAAGGGGTGGTGGAAAGGGAGGTGGGCGGGGGGTGGGGGTGACTGGGTGATGGGCACTGAGGGGGGCACTTGATGGGATGAGCACTGGGTGTTATGCTATATGTTGGCAAATTGAACTCCAATAAAAAAAAAAAAAAGAACTGGAATCCGACCATTCTTACTCCCTGTGTTATATATGCCATATGCAGCTATGGATATTTAAATGGAACTTAGTTAAGATAAAAAAAATAATAATCAAATAGAGGAAAAAAGGGAATAGACCTCTTAAGAAAACAGTAATGAAAATTAAATTTAAAAGTTTTGTTCCAGGCAGCCCTGGTGGTGTAGCGGTTTAGCGCCGCCTGCAGCCCAGGGTGTGATCCTGGGGACCGGGATCGAGTCCCGCGTCAGGCTTCCTGCATGGAGCCTGCTTCTCCCTCTGCCTGTGTCTCTGCTTCTCTCTCTCTCTCTCTCTGAATAAATAAATAAATTTAAAAAAATCTTAAAAAAATAAAAGTTTTGTTCCTTGCTGGTACTGGCGACCTTTGAAGTGCTTATGGGCCACATGTGGCTAGTGGCTCTGGTACCGGACAGCGCAGATACAAAGCATTTCCTTCCCTGCAGAGAGCGTTACAGGCCTGTGCTGCTCACTCCTTTCCCCAAGACCACCCTGTTTCAGCCACTAACATCTCTTGCCCGGGTGACTGCAATAGCCTCTGGGCTGATCTTGCTCCTATGGTCTTCACGACACGATAGCCAGAGAGATCCTTTGGGAACATCTTAGGTTATGCCTCTTCTCTGCTCAAAGTCATCCTAAGACTCCCATGCATGTCTATCAGAGGAGAAGCAAAGTCCGCGGAATGGCAAGCGAGCCCTTATGAGCTCTAGCTCCTTTTACTTGTCTGGCCTCATCTGCCCTCCCCCTTCCAAACTGCTCTGGCCACAACCACACTGGCCTCCTGCTGCTCCCACCTCCAGGCTTCTACACTGTCTCTTCCCTCTGCTGAGCATGCCCTTCCCCCCTTCCCCCCCAGATATCCTCCTGGTTCACTCCCTCTATTCTTTCCAATCTCAAACACCACCTTCTCAGGCTTGTTTAGACTGCTTTTTAAAATGTTAACCACCCCCCCACACCCACAGTCCTGGCCTCCTGTACCCTACCTGCTTCACCTTGTCTTTTCCACAGCACTCATCTCTTTCAACAAATGATAGACATTTACTAGTTAATCATAGCTGTTGTTTCCTCTCCAGCAGGGAATTTTGTCTAGTTACTCACTGCTGGAAAGCTGGGCCAGAGGGTGCTCTCAATAAATATGTGTTCAATAAATAAATGGGGTTTTAGAGCTGGAAGGAGCCCTGGAAATCATTCTTGGATGGAGCAGCTGAAGGTCAATAAGGTGAAATTAGTTGCTGTGGACCCACACTAAGTTCAAGGGAAGAGGTGGACAAGGAGCTAGCTTGGTCTTAGGCATCCTTTTAGGGCAGTCCCGTGATGATCACCTCCCCTTCTCCTTTCTTTGCCACCACCAGAAAGGTGCTGACAAACCACAGAGAGCCAAAGGGAACAACCACCTAACTACGGTGCCAGTGGTGTTTGTCACTTTCTTCCTGGTAAGCCAATGTATGATTTCACCATGGGTCCTGCTTCTCTGATGACTTGTAGGAAGCAGGCAACAAGGTGGAAGCTCAGGCTATTCTCACCCCCATATGTCACAGTGCTAAGACTCTTGGAAAACTGGAAACACACAAGGTTGCTAGGTTTTCCCTAAAACAATATATCAGTCTTGTTTTTAAAAAAGAAAGCCATGTTTTCATCATGTAATTGCTAAATTAGTATTTGAAAAAAAGTCAATTTGTATGAACAAATTGATTCTCCATTGCATCAATGAAATATACCTGACAATCCAGAGTAGATTAGAAGGAAAGTAGACCCCAGGTCCCACTTTGTATTAAGGGTTCATCTTTCCTCCTATCGCTGGAAGGAAATGCTGTCTGAATACACATATTTTAAATGCCTCGAGATGATGGTCTTTCTACTGCCAATTCTGATTCAAAAGAAAATACAGTGAGTTTGAACTTCATAAACGACCTGTTCATAATGGCCTGGCTCACAGGTACAGAGCTACACAGCACGATATTAGCAAAAAGCCTGGAAGACTCCATCCATGGCTCACTGGACAATTTAACTTGCCAGAGGATGTAATTAAGAACAAAGTTATCTTTCTAGTCATTCCTTCATTACCAAGATAACTCAATTGGAGGCTTTTCGGGAGATGCCAGATTTGGAAATAAAATCCTCACAGACTGCACTGAAATGTCATGAAGATTATACCAGAAAACAAATTGATGTGCATAGACAATCTTCTGTACATACCAGAAAATTAGATCTCAGGAGAGATGTGGGGCTAAGATGTGAAGTCGAGGGTGGGGGTGGAGGCAGAGTACAGTGAAAGGCAAAATCAGCGGCTTCCCGGAGAGAGGGGAGCCCCAGATGTCCAGGTTCTCCCGTAAGTTACCTTGGGTGGCGCTCTTCATTGCTTTCACTAACTTGCCCCTTCCAGCTCCAAAACCATTATTTCCATAGTCCAGGTCACTGTCACTATCACTGCCACCACTGGCAGAGTACGCACACATTCTGGGAACCTTGTCCTAAATGAGCAATACGAGACTGTTAAGATTATTCATGCAAGTTAAAAATGGGGCGGAACAACCCATGAGGAGGGGACGTGGGTTCACAGTTGGCTGTCATTCCACGCACAGAACTCCCTTCTGCTGCCCCCCCACCCCTACCACCACCAAGAGCAACTCTGCTTCCCTGTCGATCTGTTTCAGGCGGAGCTGGCGCAGTCTACTCAATTACCGGAGCTGTAGAAACAGGGCTGTGATGATGAAGCCATTGACCACTCTGCCATTGTCCCAGGCACAGGGAAGTCCTCACGGTTACCGGCTCTGCATTTTGCACACTTCTTTATGGGGTCTTCTTTTTCTCAATTGCCTATTATGAGCTGCTGTTCCAAGCCTAATGGCTTATTTGTTTAACTGATCTCATCATTGGCTTTCAAGTATCAGAGGGTATGGAAAAAAATCAACCTTGAGAACAGAAGAATAAATGCTTGCCTAATGTATAATTTTCTTCTATCCCTGGAAAGTACGGGAGCCTTTAGGAAAGTATGCAGTTTCTAACCCTGTATGATCCTTGAATCGACTGAGAGTTCATGGGGGGAGGGACTCGGTCTCCCCTCTTGCTCACAGGCACACCCAGGCTGACCCTCGAGGTGTCACTGATGTGGTGAAAAGGCCCTGTCAAGAACTGCTGAGGTGGTTGGTTGATGCTGTATAAAGTTTCCCCTTTGTGCACAGAATCAGAATACTACATGTAGGACTGCAATTCTGTGTATAGAATTATAAAAGAATGTCCTTTTGGTTTGCAGGCTGCCCTGTTAGAGCCTACTATTCCCCACCCATCCTGGACAGTTCAGGTACAGATGTATAGGGGATGGGTCTCTAAAGTTTGTTTGGGAGGGTGTCATTCAGTTGGAAATGATAAAAACAGATTTTAGGGTGTAAAGTTCTTCACCTGGAGTCATAAGTTCAAGCAGCTACTCATTCCTTTATTTCTTTATTCATTGACTCATTCATTCACTCGTTCAACAAATGCTTATTGAGCACCTATTCCGTGCTAAGAGGAGTGCTAGGCTCTGAGGGTACAGAGTTCGGTATGAGGGGTACTGGTAGTCCAGCAAGGATGGTGTCCATGAACTATGACTAGTCTCCTGGCTGTGGTGCTAGAGGAGCCCCATGTCTAGAGTTCCAGCAGGGTCCCTGTAACACTTTCTGAGGTAGGATGAGATGAATTTTTTCATCACTCTGTTCAACAAACACTAATGGAACCAGGCACTGTTCTAGCACTGGGTGCTAGAAATATAAGCTAACTCTTTCTTCCAGCTTTCCCTCCCTGACAGTCAGCAAAGCAGGGTTCTAAGTTCTGAGCCACAGAACTTACTTAGCTCTGACTCTCAAATCAGAGCAAGCTTTCCAGTGGGCAGAGCTGGGGCAGGATGATGAGTGAGAGAACCCTCGAGAGGGCTCTCTGTTGCTGGTGTATGTAGGGTGAAGAGTGTCCTGCCATCACATGTAGGGGGGCAGCTCTCACCTGGCCAGCATCAGTTGTTGTTGTTATTATTTTTACTTTCCTGGATTTGCCTGAACCCCTTTGCCACTGGTTTGGGAACAACTGCTTTGGAGGAGTCTTAACATTTTTATGTTTACACTGAGGCATGATGGAGTACACTGGTTTACTCTTTTGCCTCTTAGGCTCCTGCCTTATAGAGGCTGCCATTCTGAGTGTCAGACATGGAATTCAGAGGGCTGAGTTCTAGTCCCGACTCCTGAGTATGAACCCTGAATATGGTCCAGCATCTCTCTGGAGTTGTGTTCTCTACTGTAAATTGAGGCTGTGGGCTCAGAGAATCTCATTCCCTACTAATCCATGACCCCATTCTGAGGTGGTAAAGGCTAAAAGAAGGTTTGGCCCCACTGGTTGTGGGGAACCCCAGGTGTGGGCTAATCCAGGTATTTTCTCATCACAGCTGGTAGAAACTCTAGTACAAAGAGCAATGGGGCCAGTTGAACATGGCTCAGGTAACTTGTTGGAAGAGGTAAATAGGAGGAAACACAGGAGGGCATACTAACTAGGCCCCGAGGGATGATAGAAATGTCCCTGAGCCATGAGCAACTTCTTGGGTCCAATAACATGTCAGGAGGCCTATGTGTGCCATCTCAGGGTAGATGAAGATCTCACAGCAAAAACAGTAGGGGCTGAAGAGACGCAGGTCTCATTGACACCAGCAAGTCATTTGACTACTCGGGGGTATAATTATACCTTCTGTACCTGTCTCGGAGGCACAAGGCAAAGGTTAAAGGAAGAATAAGATAATGGAAAAGTATCACTAAATCATTCTCAATGTACTCTTATGGCTTGGGAAAGTGAGTGCCTGTTCTGTAACATCTAATCTGGGAGACCATCCATGCCTCAAAAATCATGCCTCAAAAATCTGGGAGACCATCCATGCCTCAAAAAAAGTCTCGGAAACATTTCAATTCCCCCCAAAAACCCAAGGCGTTATTTAATTATGCAGGAAAAAGGGTGAGCCTTGGGCCTTATTCACTGAGCCAACGACAAATTTTATTCAAAAATTGGATCTGTTGTAAAAGTGTTTAAGGAAGTCATTTTTCACCATCAGGAGCAACAGGTGGAGGGTACCCTCCTCCTGTCAGCCTCCCCCTTACCTGGGTCTCAGCTGTGGGGTCTTCACTGCCCCACTCTGGAAGCTGCTCACTTGTGATTGTGTTTTCGGCATATTCAAATGACGAGCAGGTCTGAGGCCTTGGCTCTGCTTCATTCTGCTTTTGGGAATTGATTTTTCCTAAATGAGAAAATGTACATGAAATCACAATCTGCTTTCTTCAAGTCTTTACAAGTTAAGGGAGGGAAGTGAGAGAGACATTCAGAAATAATAAAAAAGATCCAAACACAGTTAAAGCTGAATTTCCCAACATCCTGTCCCCTGCAAGTCTGTGCCACCCAAAACATCTGCATTGCACTGCTATGTGTATCTCTAGAAGGTGTCCATCTCAGAGAGCTGAAGGCAAACTTTTCCACAAAATATTGAGAAACTTTTCATGTTAGGAAGGGGTTAATGAGCAAATCCTTTGGGAAACACTGATTACTCCTCGAATAGTGTTAATCATCAGACAACAAACAGGTTTCCTTTTGGGAGCACTTCTCAGAGCCTTCATTGTGCTATTGAAAATTGTCATAACGTCCAAAGAAAGGGTTTGATTTAGAGCCCTAAATAATATGCCCTATTCTGAAGACAGTACTGTAACTTCAGAGAGAAAAGTCTTTTCCAGAACTTTTTTTCAGGGTTCATATTTAGAGTATAAGTATATTATGAGAATGTTAGGTTGTCTGATTTCAAAAGCAGACCTTTGTCCCACGCTTCTTTTGAACTTGTGATATTAAAGTAAAAAATCTTAAAAAAAAGAAGAAGAAGAAGAAGAAGAAAAAAGCCCTTCCCAAACATATTTGGGCAGGGAACCCTTATTTTCCTAGAATACGCATTAAGGTCATTCCCAATGCACTCAGAATGTATTTTCGGCAACTGCGCTCTTAAAGATTTTGCAGGGCAGTACTCCCAAGCTTTTATGTGTATATGCATCAGTTGAGCTTTTGTTAAATTGCAGCGTCTGAATCAGGAGGTCTAGACTGTGGGTCTGAGATTCTGCATTTCCGGAAAGCTCCTGGGCGATCTTGATGATACTAGCCCATGGATCACACTTTGAGAAGCAAGGGTGTAATTAGCAGGGAATGATTAAAGTTCCCCCATTATCCTTAATAGTAGATTAACCTGCAGAGTGAATTCCTTCCTCATGCCAGAAAGGAGAATCGCTGTTATTACCCTCCATCCTCAGTGATTACCAACAGGACATGCTGTGAGAGCCTCTCAATAGCATTTTGCTTGTGAGCAGAAGCAAAGTCACTATATTTTTATCAGCACTGTGAGACTTGTCCAGTTACTTTTTTTTTTTGATTATGGGAATAAGTGAAAAAACAATGGAAATACATGCATTAAATAGGAAATGACTCCTCTTAAGTGGGAATAACCTCACTTTCCTTTTGCTCCAGCTTGTCCTCCCATTCCCTGATTTTTCAAGTGAGTCACTGATGGCCACAGAGAAAAGAGCAGTCTTGGAAAGGCGGCCCTGCCTCAGGACCACAGTGACGTTATCATTTGGTAGACAGGAAGCTGCAGGGTGGGTGACACAAAAATACCTTGTAATTCTGGTGACCTCATTCTCTACCATATACTACTTTCTTACAACTCTTCATGACAATTTAATTAAGACACAAACCTCCAAAAACCAACGCAGTGAATATTAGCAGCATGATCAGAACAATCTCCTTCCAATACCCTTCTTATGAAGCAATTCAAGGCTTGTGGTTTCTATTCAATTTGTTATAATGACAGTGTTTAATCATGAAGTCTACGCGGCAGCCCGTCGCTGAATTGAGGTCACACATATGACTATTCAAGCATGGAGCACATAATCTATAACTAAGATTTCGCCCCTGAATCTCTGGAGGCTGTGTCATTAATTAACAATGCATTTATTTAAAAAATAATATGCATTACAGCCTTTTAAAATGTAGCCTTGGCTTGGAATGAGAAGTTTGTGATGAAACATTCATGGCAGTTTGCATTGTTGTATGAAGAACTCAGCTGTGGGAATAGCTCAATCACATATATTCAAAGATATTTAATTAAAAGTCTTCTTTTCTAATTTCTCAAAAGCCAATCGTATAATTTCTACTTGTGGCTGGCTCCTTTCTAAGTCATGAAATCATAAAAGAAAGTCTTTAGAGTTCTTGTTCATATGCTTATGCATGTCGTTAGTGCAACATAAGCCACGCAAGTTAAAAATTATTTAGTGTCATCTCACACTGCAATAAATATTTTAAATCTTGAAGGAACAATGAAAAAACTTTGACCTTTAGCCTGGTCCTATCTTTAATCATGGAAGCTTGTTTCAATTACTGTGACGAAGGGTGGTGCATCTCACTGAGGAGGCTCATTCCACTCTATTGCAGTTAATGCACAATCCACTGCTGATATATCAAACTAAGTTTTTTATAGTTCAACATATAAATATATTTGAGCAGGATAGGAATATGTCAGAAGACATACATTTCTGGTTAGAGGGCAAACAACATTTCAGCTAAATTTATGTCTCAGGCCTAAACTGGTCTATATTCAGAGTTAGGCTTTAAAAAGATAAAATCCTATGTGTGTGTTGTGTGGCTTTTTTCTTTATCAATTTATATGTCCATGTACCTGTGCTTACGTGCTTGTTTCTTTTATGCATGTGTTTACCCCCTACTGTGATACTAAGAATAGATGATGTTTAGTATTTGTCTTTTTACTTTTGTTTGAGGACATATAGGGATTTTCATGTATCCACATTCCCATTGGGTGGAGGTCACTGACTGACCTCCTGGTGGAAACCTTTTCTGCTGCCTGTTTTCCATTTTTGTCAGCAAGTGCATTGTTTTGATGTGGAAACAGTCTAATTTGGAAGGTCACAGGTGTTTTACCTGAGGAGGCTGGTTTGGGGAGCCTACTTTCCAGAGGCCGCATCCCCCTGGCGGTCATGATGGGGTCAGATGTGGAATGAACAATGGTGTTATCTGCAGAGGCGTGGCTGTCTGCAGAGGAAGGCACTTCTCGTTCAAGGGTCTGAGCCCTGATGGAAGAAGCTGCACAAAGTGCTGGCTGGAGAGACAGGATGGGCTCAGTGTCCTCTGGGGAGTCTGGGTGGCAGATGTATCGCCCTGTGGAGCGATTTCCGGAGTCTGGGAGTGGGAAGGTTCCAATCCCACTGTCCAGTGTCCTCATCAGGCAGTTGGATTCTAGAGAGAATAACAAAGTGAGGATTAGACAGGGCTCACATAAAAGGATAAAAGGATAATGAGCATTTTTATCCAATCTGGAGGAAGGGGGTATCTAGAAGCAAGAAATACTATTAATGGGATAGTACATTTCCAGTGAGTGGCACCAAACAGACATTTAATTGAACACGGAAATATCCCCTTCACATAATATGAGGTAAGACAGCTAGCCATTACTAGCATTAAGAGTCACATGTACATATATCCTGGATGGTTCTCTAGAACTGTCACACAAAAAGAACGGCCATTAGAGGCCAAAAGTTATTTTTAGTCACCTTTATTTCGATTGGGAATCATATGACTTCAACCAATTAGGTGAAATTTATTAACCGAAATATGATGAGTAATGAGCACACATAACGCTTTGAAGTGATGTCCTAACAAAGGTAATTGTGCATCTCTTACATGAATTATTATCCACTTGACAGTTAACTAAGTCTCTGGCCTCTCAATTTAACTGTGAGGGCAAGTAATTCATATGCTATAAGGGTCATCCCAAAAGATACCTTACCCATGGTATTATCACTTTATCATGTGGGCTTCATTTGACCCAACTGCCATTTAAAGTCAATTAATTGAGAGCCACCATCTGTCTTTCACTCTCACTTCATGCAGTGACACAACCCATTAATACTTGTTGGATTTCTTGTCACTCTCAGAGATCTCACTATTCCCTAAAACAAATCGAGTTGATTTCACCACACATTGTAATATATTCCACTGTGTCTCACTCATCTTTAAGAGATTTTGTGGGCAGCCTGGGTGGCTCAGTGGTTTAGTGCCGCCTTCAGCCTAGGGCCTGATCCTGGAGATCCAGGATCAAGACCCTTGTCGGGCTCCCTGCGCGGAGCCTGCTTCTCCCTCTGCCTGTGTCTGCCTCTCTCTCTCTCTCTCTCTCTCTCTGTGTGTGTGTCGCTCATTAATAAATAAATAAAATCTTTTTTAAAGATTTATTTTATTAAAAATTTTGTGTACAGACAAAAATACAGTATCAGAAAAAATTATTACTGCAATGGCAGTATGGTTTATTCAAGCCAATGAGACAACTTCCAAGATCTGCTTGTCACTCCAAAAGCTTCCTGTTTATGGGATAGTCTTAGAAGAAAACATCCTTAGTAAAGTTTGTGTCAGCAGCTTGTAGTTCTAACACTCAGCAAGACTTAGTACCGTGTCAGGCATGGTGGCGAATATAACAGAATATGACATAATCTTCATATCTCAAGGCTCAACAGCTAACATTTCAGTAGTGTTTTATGGAACAATGGCTTATAAAGTGCAAACTGCCAATAACTATTGTATGACCCCTGACACAGGATTCTTAACCTCTGGAGCTCTCAGTTTCCTTATGGGATTGCTGTGAGGATAAAAATGTTTGCCATCCAATCTCTAGAATTTAGAACAATATCAAGCATTCGGTGGGAGAGAGCTGAAAGTTAAATAACAAATAGTGACATATGCAAAATGTTCAGTCTATTTATCAGATTTTAGAGATACTTGGGAGGTGGATAGTTTATCCATAAGTGCCTCTCTTACACAATCTCATTTGATGCTGAGCAATTTATGTCAGAATTCCTGAAACTGTCCCTTCCCTATTCTCTTCCTCAAAAGCTCTATGCCACCAATGAGTAGTAGAATTCTGGGAATTTCCTAACAGTAAGGTTAAAACAAAGGTGTAGGGCTATGGACAGTCTTCGCTCTTATAGATTTGGTGCTGGTTTTGGAAGCACTAGGGAGACAGTCCTTATCGAAAAAGAAGCTTCTGTCTTCAATGGGATATTTAGTGGGAAGATGCAGATACCCTCTACCATTTAGCAGCCATGAGATCTTAGAAAGTGGTCAGGAACTGCCTGGGCCCTGATTCATATGGCTATGGCCTGGGGTGGGGCTTTTCTTTTTCAGGATTACAAGGGCTAAATTTTAGCCCCATTCATTTCAAGGTCTCCACCTGGCCAGCTTTACTCTCAACCAGCTTCAAAGATTGTTCATTACCTTCTCCATTCATCTTCTTCTCAATTAAGGGGACCTGATTATTTACAGAGGGGCCTTTTTGAGAAATGAGCAGCTGTTTGCATGGGGAGGCATTGCCAGAAGAGTTTAAAAAGAAAGAACCCTGGCATTGGCATTCAGATTTCAAGGTCTTTTCTTCATTTTAGCCAAGAAATACAAAACCCCTCAGAGTTAGCATGTCCACATGTTGTACTAAGGAGCAATTCTAAGAGTAGAAATTATTTCAGTCTCACACAGGAACAAATGGATCTTCATCAGAACTGACCCAGTGTTTGGGAACAGGAAGCAGACTCATTGGCTTTAACAGCTGAGGTGTGTTAGTCCTCACAGGCCCCAGGCTCCCTCCTGTGATTATTTCCTCCCAGCACCTGCAGGATTGCTTAGCCCTGAACTAAAGAGTGCTTGGCAGGATGAAACATGGGGAGTTCTTTTCCTTTTGTGCACTTGAACCATCAAGTTTGGCTGATCATTGTAGCCACTTAGTACTTCACTTCTTTCTTTGCCTCCTGTCTTCAGCTTTTCAATCTTACAAGGTTAGGAACTATCATCACCATCTACAAATGAGGAATCCTAGTTCAAAAGGGTTAAGTAACTCACCCAAGGCCATGAGCTATAAAGAGCTTGGATTTGAATCCAGTCAAGTATAACTACAAAGATCATGCTTTTAGCCATCAAGCTATCCTCATCCTTCCCAAAAGTACAGACAAATCCGGAAGCAGAGTCTACTCAGTTACTAGCCATTGAGGCAGCCTTGTGAACAGAAAGCTCCCAGAATGCCTCCCCACCTCCCCACCCCTGCTCCTAGGTAAAGGCATTCAGCTTGTCCCCTGGAATTGAAGCAGGTACCTGAATTCTAGCTGGCTCTCTTGCTCCCCATCCTGAGGTCTGAGTCTACCTTGATGTTTCCTGTATCTAATGGTTGTTGCCCACACTCAGGATGCCCACACATCCTGATCTGCATGGGTTCTGAGGACCATGACTGCGCAGTAACTCTTCCCCTCTGCCTTCTTCAATTGCATCCATAGACTTCCAGGCTCAGGTTTTTAAGGCATTAATCTCGATTCTCTGGATTAGGTGATAGGCATTGCCTCCAAGGGCAGTTTTCTGGCTTTGTCTGAGAACTCTCTCCCCTCCAAGTATTTGATGGCTCAGAGAGCATTGAATCCAGTCCTCTCAAATGGAGACTCAAAAAGCAAAATGAGATCCTTGACTGCCATTACCGTGATTTTTCTAGGGAAAGCTCCAGCCGCCAAGGCCCGTGTGCTGGCCTGGACTATAACAGAAGGCTGGAAATAGGGTGAGGAGAGGTCATAGGAAAATTGGTGAAGACAGGCTAAGTATGGTACCCTTCTGAAAATACCAACATTTTCTGGTTTCTGTCCCCTTAAATGATTTTCCTTTCCCTTATTTCCTTTTATAATATTGTCATACCAGAATCTAAAGAGGACTTTTGGTATTCCTGAGTTCTCAGATTCTCTGAGAACCATGTGCTCTGACACTAAACTCATAAACCACCTGCTATTAAAGCCATTTTTTTATTTCTAAAAATTACAGATGCCAAATGTAGTGAATTTGAAGAACTCATTTGTAAGTACCTATGAAATGAGGTGTAGACAGTCAGGGACTCAGGCACCATATGCCAAGTTTCACCCTCAAGCAAATTTCTCCAGAATGCATAAACCTTTGGAAATGGAGTTTATATTGAAAATGCTGACACCTTCTTTATGCAGTTTCTTTAAGGTGCTGTAAGTTTCTCACAGTTCATAAAAATACTGTAACCTGAGAAAGTGTTAGATATTGTACTTCTGAAGCCAGGTTTTTTTTTTTTTCTCAGAGAATTAGAAGAACTCACAAAGTAATTAAATGGCTGTGATAGGAACAAAGTTCAAAGTGGCAAGCTGACCTTGCATCTCGAATGAGTTGACACTCTTGATCTCGACAAGTATAAGTTCACATTTGTGGCTGTGAGAACAGCTGCCAACAGGGCCTTGCTAATGAGTTCAAGGATTGGGTCTCCAGATGACCAGCAGGTTTCATTCTTCCAAGGTTACCAATCATGCCTCTGACCCTGGTCAGCCCTTCCACCTACTTCTCATTGTCCCATTTGCCTACTCTCTCTCTCTCTCTCTTTCACTCTCTCAAGGTTAAGTTCTCTTGCTTATTGGCACCAACAAGCTCCAGGAGTTTCATGGATGACTCACAGTGGTGCTTCCCAGTCCTTTTAATGTCATCGCACACACAGAAAATATGAAGCTCTCTGAGGAAAACCCTGGCTACTTGAGAGCCGAGGGTTCAACATCTCAGCACCCCTGGGATCCGTTCAGGGCATCAGCAGCAGACTGGGAGGGAATCTCTTATGTACAGGTTGGACTCAGGTTCTTTTACTCACACCTCAAATGCATCACCTTGTGGATCTCTGGCAGGCAAGGGGATGGATACATTTTTGGTCTCTTATCAGCTGATACACACATTTCTAGGCCCTCCTTTCTTGGGTAAAAAGCGCAGAGTGCTTAGATTAGGAGTATTTTCTGGCATTGAAGCTTCAGTAACTTCAGAGGGAAGTTATTGTGCCTAAGAGGGAGACAAACATCCCAGGAGTGGGTGAGCAGCCAAAAAGGATGAGGTTCTGCATGAGATGATGGCAGAAAAGAAGTTCTGCAGAAACATTTCCACTGGGGATTTGCCAACTCAAGGTACATGATATAAAAATCCCCACTCAGTGCACCAAGAAGCTTTAGCACTTACGCTCCTGGTACCTGGGGTAGGTGGTTTTTCAGTTTCCTCATCTGAAAATTAGGTCATACAGCCTTCATGATGGGGGTGCTTTTAGGACTAGAAACACAGATAGCATCTAATAAATATAGCATGATGTCTGGAATAGGTACACAGTTATCATTCAGAAACTAGCACAATTCTCTAAACAAGTGTTAGTAGGCTGTAAGCATTCTGAGGCCAGACTGGATTTTATTTATGTCCGTGGTATTCTCATGTAAGTCCATTCCTGATTCTATATTGTCCATTTTCAAGAATATGGTGATTATATGCTGACAGAGCTGATACCAATTACAGACTGATCAAGTATCTGATATATTTTCTATCACCAGGTTCAGCACAGGGCCTGACATACAGTCAGTTCTCACTGAGTGTAATGAAAAGAGCAGGTGGAGAAAAAACAACTCTAATCTTTAGAAAATGCTTCTTGAAATTAAATTGAATACGAAGCTTTCTTTTTGAAACCCCAATATGCTGCCTTTTGTTCTGACTCTAGCAACCAAAGAAAAGAGCTGTCTTCCTTCTTCTCTAGGGCCATTTTTCACATACAGTCAGACTTCATTAATTCAGATAGCCAGAGGAATAAGATCATTCAGAATTATTGAATATTTTAAAGACCAATTTCTTAATACTTCCAAGCCCTTA
This sequence comes from Nyctereutes procyonoides, assembly GCF_905146905.1. NCBI lineage: Eukaryota > Metazoa > Chordata > Mammalia > Carnivora > Canidae > Nyctereutes > Nyctereutes procyonoides. The sequence goes on along the minus strand of NW_026575030.1, from coordinate 3,135,813 downwards.
GAGTAAGGGTCTATGACCAAGATGAAGGACAGCTCCTAGAATGGTGTTTTGGTGTCTTTCTCAGTCTCCCACCCCCTCCCTCCAAAGCATCACTGGCCAGAAATTCTCAGGTCTAGAAGAAGCCAGAGTGGCACCATTGCCTTGGCCCTCATCCTCAGGGATTCTGGATGCCACACTGAGTGTTGGCATCCTCACTTAACACTAGTGTCCACTGTAGCATAAGAACTAAGCTAGGACAGAGTCAAGTTCCTGGGGATCATTTGTTGTGAGTAGATGAGATTATTCAGTAATGTCTTACATGGATTTATGCAAAACAGTGAGTTTCTTTCTTTTAAAACAATTTGTTCCCTCAAGTGGATTATTCCAAATTTGTTTTATATTATTTCTTTACACAGTACTGTTTATCCTTAAAAATAGCTGCAAAGGGAAAAGTATATTTCCAGCATTGTGTCAGCTGATACAAACTTCCCAGTTGGTGGAATCTGACTGAGGAATGATCTTGAGTGTTTGGAAAATGCCACTAAATCCCCCCCCTGCCCAGCCTTCTCTTCTACAGATTAAAGTGTCTCAAACTTTTTCTCACAGATCCTATCGCACAAATCCATGATAGCCTGAATTTGTAAACCCAAACTCCTGGTAGTAGTAATGTATTTGTTCAAAGAGATCATTGGATAGGATAGGTTTGAGGAAATCTGACTTGAGTTCTAAGTTACCCTGAATATTCAGAAGAAGGAAGTGAAAAGAGAATAGTAGACATCGGAGCTGGAAAGACAAGGTTTGAAGACCCATGTGGCTATCTGCTAGCTATGTGACAACAGGGTTTGAAAACTATTCAGAGTGTGTACAATGACAGCTCATTTGTAATAAGCCTGGCACAAAGTTTCTGACAATGCAGGGGCTTAACATGTTGCCACAAGTGGTTGATAGGGAAAGGTAGGGGCCCCTACCATACACTGTCATGGAACTCAAAGTAAACTGAACTTCCACCTGCATGGTTAGTATTCTATGGCAGCACCTGGTCTATTTTCCTAAACAACTACCATGTGGTGATTTCCTAAGCAATCACCTTTTGGTAACCATTTCTTTGGGGGTTAGCTGATTGTAATCATCAATGAGCAATAGTGAGTACAGGGCAAAGTACTTGGAATTGGTGACAAGCTGTCTCGTGCATAGAAAAGTTGGAGTCCATTCTCTCAAGAAACCCATTTTGGAGTTGGCACCGTGTAAAGCTTTTTAAAAAGCCTAAATGAATGATATTTACCTATGTTCCCTTGCTCGCAGACTTATTACATTCTTGGGCAACATTTGCAAATTAGTAAGCCATGATTTTCAGTTAGCAAAGGTAGAGCACATCTATCCTATAAAGCTGTACTTGGTCTTGAGCAATGATTTGCCCTCTCTTACAGGTTCAAACAAACTACTTTAGTAACCATGGGTATTTTTTTTTCCTCTTCAACAATAATAAATTCCAGGAAAAGAGAAAATTTAAAAGTCCAAGTGATTTTTTGCTTTGAGCATTTCTATCACATCTACAAGTTTTAGCCAAAAATGCAACGAGGACCCAATACAACTCACCAGCCAGAAAGGGTATTTATATAGGTGCTAATATCCATGCCATAGTACCAATTGGCATGCTTTCTTCTAATGCAAGTGGTCATGTAAAGAAGTCTTTGTATGGCTTCTCTCCAGGTTGCTAAACATCTCTTAGCTACGTGTGGTATTGGCACCAGAAACTTAAACCACAGATGGGAGAACAGATCTCTTTATTTGCACATCCTTCTCTTCATCTGTATGGCTGAAACAAACTAAAAAAAATAAGCCTGTTGCCAAAGCCACATCAATTACATGTAGGTTATTCATTCTAAGTTTACTCCGTGGTTTTTTCAAAGTAGTCAAAAACGACTATATTGGCTATTTATTCACAACTACTGGGTAACTTTGGCTGTGGCATTAAGATGACCTTCTGGAAGAGTAAATTCAATTTGATGGCTTTGGAATGCATGAGAGTACTCAGCAGTTGAATTCCAAGTGGATTTAAGCTTTCTGAGACTTGAAAAGTATATAGAAGAATGTAAATTTGTTTTCCAGTCCCTTGTGCTCTCTTTGATATCAAGGAAGACCTGGATGTTGGGGGTCTGGTGCACTGCTACACAGAGAATGAATATGAGAAAGAAATAGGGAATTAACATGACAAAAAATTAAAGGGAAAAACCAGACCATTAAATTCCTTTGTAAAGATGAAGGACGAGTTATTTAAACCAATACAAAAGATGTGCCACCTTAGGCTGGGTTGGTAGCCAGTGAACAAATATTCTGTGTCTGATAGCAGTGTCACATAAAATATTGTGGTGGGATGTGATTTAAGGATATAAACTGGAAAAGGTGAGATTTGCGTGTCATATGCCCATGTAGACCATGAATTCATAGAAATACTTCTTGAATTTATTTACATATCCAGCTGGTAAAACTCCTGAGGGGGGAAAAATTCTTTAAGTTTGCTGTAAGATATGTTCCTTCCTGTCAATAATATTAAAACAACCTCTTCTAAGGTTCTGAGGGTGGCTCTTGGTCTAGAATTTTGGGATTTGTTATACAACTTTCTGAATCCTTCTTTTACAAATGTTAATAATTATCTCTATTCTCTTAACCCTCCAGACTGAACTATCTTGAGATCGTCACATAACTCCTTAATGTCACACTGTGCTACTATGCTTGTCATGTAAAACAATGCACAGACTTGTATGCAATATTTACTGTAATACAGAAGAGTAGTCTAATGTGACCTGTATGGTTTAACAGCAAACACTTGTTCAAATTTTTCAGCTGATCTAGGAACTGACTTGGATCCCAGACTCCTACATCCTATTTTGCAAGTTGACACTTTAGGTCAAAGTCCTTGATGATGAGCATACACACAGATCCCTCCCAACTCCCCATAAAGTAATGAGTACCCCTTAACTATTTTCCTCTCCATATGTCAAGTCTCGTCCTCTTTGCTTTGATATTTTTCTAACTTAAAAAACAAGACAAAACACAACATTGTACTCTCATTAGCTAAACTTTCTAGAGTACAATAAAAATGAAGAATCACAATGGTTCCAGCCCTGATCTGTGATCACCACTTTTTAAAAAAGATTTTATTTATTTATTCGTGAGTGACACAGAGAGGCAGAGACCTAGGCAGAAGGAGAAGCAGGCCCCTCAAGGGGAGCCTGATTCACGACTTGATCCCAGAACCCTGAGACCACACCCTGAGCCAAAGGTATATCTCAACCACTGAGCCACCCAGGCGTCTCTGTGATCACCATTTTTTTATCTGAAGAAATCCTCTTGTTTCCTGCTATCTTTGCTCATTCTCTATCCATGGCAAAAATAGTCTATCCTCAACATCTTTTCCTCCCAATCTAATTATAATTTAGCTATTTGTTTGTATCTTCTTCTAAGATACTTTGGGTTGGTGCTTATGAAAGGCATGTTAAAGATCTACACAAATGGTGTTGACTGATTCTCCTCAGTTCGCAGATTTAAAACATTTTCAGATTACATTCCCAAATTACTAAGTCATGATTTCCCCTTAGAGAAAGTGCAGCATATCTGTCCCAAAATGTTATCCTTGTATCTGCTCAATGATCTACCTTCTCTCATGCATCCGCTCCATCTCTATCTGTTCTGCCAAAAGGAAGTGATAAGTTAAACAATTACCTCGTGAACCTGATAGACATACATGACTATTACAAGTAATTTTGTCTCTCTAAATCTCTTTTACTCTATATCAGGTTTTCTGAATTGTATGGACTACTGCCTCTCCTCTCCATTTCACCTGCCTGGATAACATCTGCTTTGATAAAGCAACTGAGGAAAGGGAGGAAAGAAAATAAATTGGGGGTAAGGTGCTGCAGGAAGAGATTCAAAACAGCTTGATTTGGCGAGAAGTGTATAAAAATAGAGAAGCATGGGGAGACTCATATTTATCAACTTAGCAACAGATAAAAATTTAGTAGGGATGTTTACAATATATCCTACATATTATTACCCTAACTTTTTTATATTAAATTTTTACATGCTCTAAAGTTAAAAATTAGTTTGTTCATATTACTGCAGTTATAGATATTTAATGAAAGCCTCCAGAAAGATAAACATTTAAAGTTCGTAAGTGTTTTTCTCCATTTGTCTCTATATTTAATCATTCTCAATGATTTTTTAAATAATATGCAGAAGGAAAGCCCAAGTTGTCATACCCCTGAACTTTTTTTTTCTTTAATATTCACCTTAACATGACTTACTTGCTGGGTTCAGGATTTTAATTATTATAAGGTAATCTATTTTAAGTGAATATTAAGGATCATTTATTTTTCTTTTATGTGACTGCAGCTGAAATGTGGGTAAAGAGGCTAAAGTTGAAGTGAGCCTGTCTTTCTATTTCAGCTTCCATTCTCCACTCACCAATATTCCGTGGTTGTCTTTACAGGAAGGTAATAAAGAAGTAATGAAATCCAACAGACCAGTGGATATGGATATAGGTAAAAATACAGAGAGATTTTTGCTTCTGACCATTAAGGATTAATTGCAACAGGAATACACATACGCTGTTAAACACTGTTTTCAGATATTGGACAGTAGGCAGCATAGGACTTAACCTCAGAATCACGGGAAACAAATGAGGTAAGCCGTACAATCTCCCCAGCCACCTTTCTGATAGCAGTTTCCAGACTGAAACACAGAAAGTGGGAACATGGAGTTTGTGGATCCTGATGAATTAAAGAGATAAATATAGGTGTGTGTGTTTGTGGGGTGGGGCAAGTATCAAGGTTGCTAGAATTTGCAAGGCTGTATATTGGAAAGAAAAAATAACAGAGGTGTGCCTATAGGTTTTGGTTTTATACTAATCTAAACATGCATAAGGTAAAACTCATGATGTCAGAGAAACAAGTGCTATGAGACACTAAGGTAAATTTCTTGAGCTCATATAGGCTGAAAATAGTTTTTTTCTACCATTCAGAGAGGCTAGGCCCTCCAATATGGACTATAAGGTAGAGTTCTAAGAAGAGTCAAACCTTAGTAAGAAGGCTAAATTGCACCTAGAATAAAGCCTTCTCTGGACTTGTCAAAACAAAACTTAAGAGTAAGCCTTGAAAAACAGAACTAATCTGCAAATACTTTAAAAGCACCCCAGAACAAAGTCCAAAAATTTGTATAGGAATACTGAAATCCAGGACTCAATAACATAAAATTTATAATCTCTGACATCCAGTCAAAAAGCACTAGGCATACAAACAAAACAAAACAAAACAAAACAGGAAAATATGATCCATTTTCAGGAGAAAAATCAGACAATAGAAACAAAAGTAGTGATGATACAATAAAATTATTACAAAGAACCTTAAAAACCATAGACATTGTAAATGTGAACATAATTGATAACTTGAACATAATTAAGAGATATTAGAATAATACCTAAATGAAAATTGTAGACAGGAAAAAAACCTATTTAAATGGAAAAAATAGGGATCCCTGGGTGGCGCAGCGGTTTGGCGCCTGCCTTTGGCCCAGGGCGTGATCCTGGAGACCCGGGATCAAATCCCACATCAGGCTCCTGGTGCATGGAGCCTGCTTCTCCCTCTGCCTGTGTCTCTGCCTCTCTCTCTCTGTATGACTATCGCAAATAAAAAAAAAAAAATTAAAAAAAAAATAAATGGAAAAAATACACTATATATGATTAATAACAGATTAGCTATCAGATAATAGATATTAGATAACAGATCTGCAGAGATATCAGATATGGTAGGAAAAAATAGTGAATTTGAAGGCATAAGGATATAAATGATCCAAAACAAAGTATATAGAGAAAAAAGACTTAAAGGAATAAATAGAGCATCATTGACCTTGGAGTCAATAAGAAGTAGTTTAAATGTGTGTAATTGGCTCTCCAGAATGAAAAAAGAAGAGAAGAAAAATTTTGACAGAAAAACCAAAAATGTACCATATTTTGATAAAAACTGTAACTCCAAATCTAAGACAATCAATGAATTCCAACCAGAACCAATATGGAGAAAAACCACTAAGGCACATGATAGTTAAATTGCTGAGCATCAACGATAAAGACAAATCTTAAAAGCAACTGAGAATAAAGACGCTCTACAGAAGAACAATGATAAAACTGACAGCAGACTTCATGTGAGGCATTACACAATGCAGAAGATAATAGATAAACATCTTTAAAGTGCTGAATGGAAAAAAATCCCCCAAACATATTAATCTTATAAAATTAATTTCAACTAATCAACTTTTCAATTATTTTAAAAATCAAGGAAAAAAGAAATAATTTTAAAACAAACAAGAGCTGAGTGGTTCCTGGGTGGCTCAGTAGGTAAACTGGCTGACTTTTGATTTCAGCTCAGGTCATGATCTCAGGGTCCTGGAACTGACCTCTGCATCAGGCTCTGCATTCAGTGGCAAGTCTGCTTAAGGAGTCTGTGTCTCCCTTTCTCTCCTTCTGCCCCTCCCTCTTCTCAGGCTCTCTCTCACAAATAAATAAATCTTAAAAAACAAAAGCAAAAACAAAAACAAAACAAAACAAAAAAAAAAAACAAGAGCTGAGAGAACTCATTGCCAAAAGCATTTTAGTATAAAAAATATTAAATGTATTTCCACAGGCAGATAGAAAATGGATATCAGGTAGAAATTTGGGAGTAAAGAGCACCAAAAATGATAAATACATGTTATATTACAAAATATATTTCTATTTTTAATCTTTTTTTAAAGATAAGTAACTAAAGCAAATACAAGAGCATATTGCAAGGTTTCTAACACATGTAGACATAAAATATACTAATGGCATAAAGGTTGGTAGAGGTTATATAAAAGTAATCTGTGACACATTAAGATAGTGCTAAAGACGTAATTAGACTACATTTAAACATTAGATCAATCACTAAGGGGTACAGCTAATAATCTGCAAGTAGAGATAAAGGGGAATCATAAAAAAATATTCAAGAGAAGGCAGAAAAAAAGACAAAAATATGAAGTACAGAGGGGACAAGTAGAAAGTTACATATTAAGATGGTAGATGTAAGCCAAACATTTAGATAATTACATTAAATGTAAATGGCTTAAACATGCCAATTACTAGGCTGAGTTTGTCAGATACGAATGCAAAAATATAGCAAAACCTAATTATATGCTGTCTATGAGAAATCCACTTTAAATATGTTTATGGATCAGAAGATTCAATACTATTTAATTCTCTACAAATTGATTTATAGATTCCTGGCAATCTTAATCAAAACACTACCAATCTGCCTTACAGATATGGACAACCTGATTCTACAAGTATTTTGGAAGCACAAACATTTTTTAAAAAGTGAAACAATGTCAGGACTGATGCTACCTAAATTGTATTTGGCTATATACTAATCAAGAGAATTGGATGAGGATTTGCATATAGATTAGTGGAACAGAGCAGACATTCCAGAAATAGACTCACATATATATTGTCACTTTTCAAAGATGACAAGGTAATTTAATGGGGAAATATAATGTTAGGACAAAAGCTACTAGAAACACTGAATAGTCCTATGGAGAGTAATGAACCTCATCCCTTTCTTCAGACTGTATACAAAAACTAATGCACAGACTAAAACATAAAAGGCACAATAGTAAAAATTCTAGAAGAAAACAGAGATTATCTCCATGACCTTTCATTAGGCAATAGTTTCTTAAATAGAGCACAAAAGCAAAAACCATAAAAGAAAAAAAAGATACATTAGATTATCAAAATAAAATAAAAACTTCCTCTTCAAAGACACTACAAAGAAAATTAAAAGGCAAACAACAGTAAAAAGTATACCTAATAAGGGGTTTGGATCCAGAATAAAAATAACTCCCATAACTTGATAATAACAGAACAAGCAATTCAGTACAAAATTGAGCAAAATTTTGAATGTCTATGTCATCAAAGAAGATATATAGATATCCAATAAAACTAGGAAAGGATGTTCAACATCATTAGTCATTGGGGGATGCAAATTAAAATCACAGTGAGATATCACTGCACTCCCATAAAAATTGCTAAAACTAAAAAGACCAATAATAATAAATGTTGATGAGAATGTGGAGCAAGAAGGACTCATATATTGTTGATAGGATCACAGAATGGTAAAACTACTTTGGAAAATAGTTTGGTAGTCCATCTAAAGACTCAGACACACAAATGTTAAGAGCAGCTTTGTGCATGATAGCTCAAATGAATTTCATACAATGAAATGCCAACCGGTAATGAAAAAGCAGAAACAAACACATAACTGTGAATACATACAATGTGGATGTTTCTCAAAAGCATTTACACTCATTAAGAGAGCCAAACCCTAAATACTATATGATTTTTCCATTTACATTAAATTTTAGAAAAGGCAAGCCTATAGTGATAGAAACAAATCAGTAGTTGTCTGGGACTATTGATACTGAGAGTGAATTTCATGTAGAGGAACATAAGAGAACATTTTAGGGTGATGAAAATGTTCTATATCTTTTTTTAAAAAAATTATTTACTTATTTATATAAATAAGTAAGTAAGTAATCTCTACATTCAACATGGGGCTCAAACTCATGATCTCAAGATCCCAAGGGTCACATGGTCTTCTGACTGAGCCAGCAGGGTACCCAGAAAATGTTCTATGTCTTGATTGCGGTAGTGGTTATACAACAGTATATGTTAATCAAAACTCATGGAACTGTATACTTAGAAATCCAAAAATTCAATCCTGATTGAACATGGCTGAACAGAAGAACTGGGATTTCCCCAGGTATAACCTCAAATTCTCCTTAGAGGAATCTGAACATGATGCTGGGAAGGAAGGGGCTTCAGGAGTCCCCAAGGAGCACAACTGGGGCTATTCCTTAATTCCAGATTGAGCAGCACACAAGAGGCTCTGTTTACTCATTCATCCTTTCAAATATCCTGACTAGTAGCTACTAATATCCCCATTTGATAGAGGAGGAAAGCAAAGCTCTGAGGAGACAGTCCCTTAACAGTGACAGTCTGACTCCAAGGCTCAGTATCACTCTGTTCATAAACCTGCCTCCCAGTGTGGGTGGAGATCCCCAGTATCAGAGAGCCTGCCAGGGACTCTATAGGCCAGTACTTCTCTAGCTTGGGGAGTGGTGCACAGACCCCTGGATTCTCTGGCTGTGTGCCTGGTTCTCCTTTGCAAAGAGGGTCTTAGATAAGAAGTCACTAAATGATGACTGGACATGCCCCATGGAAATGCTTTTGTCCTTTATCATACCTCATATTTCTGTAGCATAACAACATTTGCTGTTTGCTTACCACAGGGTAAACGCTTTCCTTGCATCAGACCATGATAAAATATGCAGTTGACACATTTTAGATACAAGGAAACAGAGATTTAAAAAGGGAAATAAAGTTGCCCATGTTCATACAGCTACAAGTAGGAGAGCCAGGATTTGGAGCAAGGCCTATACAAACCACAAAGCTTGCAGATCTGACTGCTACATGATTCTAGTATTGTTTTCTGACCTCAGTTTGCCAAGCACTCTGAATCAATAAGGATACTTTGGGTGGAAAGTGACATTTTAAACAGTAAGGATGCATTAGCTCAGAGCCCAGAAGTAGAGCAAGCCTCAAGGCTGCCTTAATCCAGGGCCTCTGTCTTCGTTTCCTTGCAGTTGTCTTGGTTCTGCCCATCCTGTCTGTCAGCTTTGGCTTCATGTCAGTAGGATCTGGCTCTAGCAGCTCCCTACCCATCAGCCGTACACTCCCAAATCTAGAGGAGAAAGAGAAGCTAGATCTTTGTATGATTTCTTTCTACATCTCCAACCACTCTGTCCCCTTAAAATTAGCCAAATGAGGTCCCAATCTTATTCATGGACCAATCCAGGTCACTTGGGGATGGCCATTCATTGACTGGCCCAGGGCATAGCTTCCCCAGGCCAATTGCTTTCAGAGAAAATTACCATAAGTGTCCTAATAACATCATACCCTTGATGCAGAAATGGCTATTCGGAGGCCAACCACAATGTCTGCTACATTCTTTCTTAGTCATTATTTCAACTGAATCTTGGAGCAACACTCAGTGGTAATCTCTACACTTGAGGAAACAAACAGGCAACATGTATCTTTCAGGTAACAAGTACAAATGCAGCAGCCAGGATTCAAAGTCGTCTTCTCATTCCAAGTTGACATTTCTTTCTACTACTTGGACAACTACTGTGACCATACCCCATTTTCTCTCTTCAGACCAAATTCTAAGAAGTTACTAAGAAGATACTCATCTTCAATCCTCGATCTTCTGGTATTTATCATCATTTTTTTTTCTAATTCAATAATCACCACATTATGGACTCCAGTAAGCCATTTATAACCGAGTAGGGAGGCTTTTTTTCCCCAGGACTTCCTTTTCAATGAGGCTTTGTAGGTACCATTTAAAATAAATACATAGTCTGATAACCTTAAAATCTATTTAGTTTCTTCTCTTCCCTCTTCAATCTCACTTTCTAAATAAACTCATTTTCAAAAAGATTTTTCCTTTTCAACTTCTTTTTCCACATCTACCATCAACACATACTCGCAGGCCTCTGGCTCTTACTAGCTGTATTCATTCTCCATAATAGACCCAAAGAGAAGGTTCTGGCCTTTGGGCTTTTATGCAAAATTGTCATAAAGGTAGTATCTGTTTCATTAAAAAAGAAGAATAAGAGAAATAAGAAGGGAAAAAAAAAACCTCAAATATCTAGTGAGCTACATAGGGCATTGTTTCAATTAGAATTCCAATCAAAGTGGGGAAAGAGAACTGGATGGTGGATGAGTGGCTACTAAAAGGTATCCCTTGTACCTCGGACCCATCTTACATCTAAGATGTGCTGCCATGAACTTGATGTCTTTTGATTTTCCCGACAATCATGTGCTGAGTTGGGGAAGGCATCAGCCAATATGCCCAATTTACAGACACAGAAAACCAGGCAACAATCAGTTTAATTAATAAGGGACAAAATTGTTACCAAAACTTAGGTATACTGCTTCTAGGTTCAGTGCTGCTTACACTAAAATATTTGGATTCCTGAAAAATGAGGGAAATGGTATGAAAGATATGAAGGCTCAGGAATTAGTTTAGCACCCCTGACTCTGGATTTTAAAGTTTGAATCATACATATTTTTGGACTTTCTTTGGTGTTCAGAAAAAGTAAACAAGACTTGACAGAAAATCTGATGAGAAGCTGCAATCATTTTGACCCAAGGCCAATATATAAAAATTCAAAAGATGTTATCAAGAATATATGTTGGTACCATCTATGGCAACTGTCATAGCATGGCCTTCCACCAGACATATATTATCATTGCATGTTGAATTATATTGAATGTGCTATTGATTCTTTAGACAGAGGGTCTCTCCACAAGACCAGAGGAAAGAGATGAGAAAGGCATCAAGGAAGACTCTCGTTTTTCTAAAGGTGAGGAATTGGGAGTAATGGGGGAAGGCCTTTAAAATAAGGACCCAAGTTAGAGCATGGGGAAAAGATCATAATGGGGAAGGGACCATGGTGAGGAGGAGGAGATGAAGAAGCTGAATGGAATCATGATGTTGTAGGTCATACTGAAACATCAAGCTAAGGTTGGAAATTTTGTTTGTAAATAGAATCACTGGAGGAGCAGAAAGAAAAGTTACAACATACAGTGTTATTGAAGGTGGGGTTTAGGGGGAAGCAAAAGACAGCTAGAAGAACTTCAGGATATAGAAGCTGGAAATGTCTCTGGCAAGCTCGAGCAAGTCAAACACTTAGTGATCCCCAGGCCCTCCCTCTCCCCAGCAGATTGGGAAAGGGTCAAGGATGATGCAGAAAAAGGAGAATAAGGCAGAGATTGAGTGGATTTTTCTGTGGGATCCTGAGGACTGGTAGAGTAGAACATGCTAGAGCATCAAAGGTTTTCGATAGCTAAATCTTTTTAAGTGTGCAGGGGAAGGAGAAGCTTTACTCTGAATGACATGGCTCAGCCCATGTATTTCTGAAGAATCCCTCTCAGCTTCTATTCTATATGCCTGCAGAACATCACCCTACAAGTGGAATTTATTATCCCTGTAAATACAGACTCACTAATGGGGTATGGCTTATTATGAAGCAAGGCACGAGCCCCACAGCCTGTGTCTTATCCTACTCCAAGACCTCCATCATCCCAGGACACTTCACTCAACTTGGCAGGGTTCACACATTTGATGCAAAATCTGACTGGATTCAAGGATCTTTGTGCAATTAAGGAAGCAGGAGCAGGTGTATGGATGTGACTCTAAGGTGCCGCTTTCTCATTAAGAGGTTGGTGAACAGTAGGAATTTTTCCCTCTATGCACAACAGATTGCTCTTCTGTCTGGCAGTTTCATTACAACACTCTATACAAGTCATATCTATAAATGAAGACCTAACACACACTCAGCACAGCCCCTCACTCAATACAGAATCCCAGGCATACTGGCTTGAGGAGAAGAAGGCCATTTAACCCTGTTCCTTGGCAGCCCAGTCTTCTTTTAGAGCAGAGTAACATGCCAGTTGTGCAGTGTGCTAATTGTCATTCGTGACTCTGGCCAGTCAGTACAATTATTTACATGGGCAGCAGCTCCCACTGATTCCAGCAGGAGCATCTCATGAACACCTGAAATCATCATTTTTGTCCTTAGAGGAGCTTTGCTCTAAAACACAAATTCTCTCTAATAGGGATCCATTACTGTGTAATGAATAAACATACCATGCACATGCATGCATATTCCCAGGGGCCTTGGGCCATTTGCTCATGCACAGGCCTCTTGAATCTTTGTTTCCCTGGGGGGAGGGGAGCTTATCTGCAGAGGGCACATGCCTCTATGAGGAAGTTCACATCTTACATCTGAATGAGTCTGGATTCCAGGTTCAATTGAAGCAAAATGTCTAGCTTTATTTGCTCATGTGAAAGTGGACTGCTAATCTGAAGGGCTCTCGGTAACAGGGGGTCATTAGGGCCACCTGCTCCACTATTTTACATAAATGGTGATGATGTAGGCTGTCTGATATTTGACACCTGGCATCTGCACTCTCCCCAGCCCCTACCCAGCTTATAGGATACGTTCACCAGTTCACTTTTCCTTGGCCTGGGTGAAGCAAATTGAAATCTGTAGTCATCTACAGATGACAGCTGTTCAGCTTCCTCTAAGTAGCTGATATTCTAATCATTCTGTTAAAACCTAATTACATGTAATTGTATTAGGTTTCTACAAAGAAACAGAACCAGTTTGTGTGTGTGTGTGTGTGTGTGTGTGTGTATGTGCGTGTGTGTGATTTATAAGGAATTGGCTCATGCAATTACGGAGACTCAAGTCCCAAGGTCTGCAGGGAGGGTAGGCAAGCTGGAGACTAGAACGGTTTAATTCTAGTCTAAGTCCTAAGGCCAGAGAACCGGAAGAGCTGTCAGTGTGATTCCAGGGCAAAGACCAGCAGGCTTGAGACCCAGGAAGAGTTACCATTTCAGTCATTTCTAGTCTGAAGGCAGGGAAAAAAAAAAAAAAAGCAAAACTGACATCCTAGCTCCAAGGCAGTCAGGCAAGAAGAAGAATTCTCTCTTACTTTGAGCAGGGCCAGTCTTTTTTTCTGTTTGGGCCTTAGCTGATGGGTGAGGCCCACCACATTTAGAAGGGCAATCTGCTTTACTCAGCCTGCCAATTTAAATGTTAATCTTATCCAAAAACATCCTCAGAGAAACATCCAGAATATGTTTGATCAAGTCTCTGGGCACTCTGTGGCCCAGGGAAGTTGACATACAAAATTAACCACCACGGTTATTAAGGAGCTGTTATTTGTAGCACATGGTAACAATTAAAAAGTCAAAATGTGTGTGTGTGGCGTTTTCTAATTAAAACATAATTTTTATACTCCCTCCAAATAAACAGTTGGAAGATGCTCTACTTAAGATGAGCTTAATGGAAACTATCCTGCTGATACCCCCTCCCCCACCCTAAGGCTTTGAGAGACATTGCTGTTACTTTGGAAAGAAATCATTGTTTTAAAACTGCTTTCCCAACATTTTTCTAATATAGACTTCTCAAGCCTTACAGAAATAGAGAATAATTCGAAGTCCTCTTCCCAGATGAGGTAAATGAGACACATGGGGGGGAAGAAATAACCTGTCTAGAATCATAATATTTGGAAAACGGATGTGCCTGATTTTAAGAACTCAGGATTGCGAATCCTCCCATTCCCTTTTAAAAAGAGTATAGTGGAACTTTCATACGTAGATGATGATGAATATCTTGATTATTAAAGAACTGACTAAAAAGCAGGTGGCAAGCAAAGGGTTTAGGGGATATCACTTTTAAAGAGCGAGGTCTGCAGGAGGTGCCCCTTCGACAAGGTAGCTCACTTCTCAAGACACATGGTGCTGGCTTGGGGCCAGGAGATCCCCTGGTATCTGCACAGCAAGCTGCCAGTTGCTGGCGCATCCACCTTCTAGAGGCTTACTACTGGAGCGTGCCACTGCTGAACTTCTGATTGCCAGTAACTGCATCTCTTTGCCTGAAGGCAATAACCCCAGAATCAGCCCTTGACTCGTCAGTGATGGGAGGTGGTGATGAAGACCCAGCTCCCTTACTCTTCAGGTGGGGAACCTCTGAGACTTGGATGCTATGCCCTAGGATTCTTCTGAGGTTAAGCTTCTGTCACCCACAGTGGTAGCCAGGTAACCAGCATGTGTGTGTGACCTGTCCCCTGCCGTCTCTATCTTGAAATGCTTAATAGCTTTTGGATAAGGGGCCCTGTGCCTTGCAGGGCTATGGGAATTTTGTGGCCAATCCTGGGGGTAGCTGGCATGAGAATCTGCTCTTCATTGGCTGGTCTACTTCCTCTATCTGACTTTTCCTTCTTCCTGACAATTGACTTGTCCTTAAATCCTTTTCACAGGGTCTCCTTCTGCGAGACCTAAAACTGAGCAGTTGTAAATGTCAATGGAATCATGAAAAACACCTTTAATTAACAAAAGCCATCTTACTAGTTTTTAAAAATAAAACAATAATGCACATGGGATTAAAACTTACTAAAAATAGTGTAGTGATTATATAAGCGGTCACTACCGCCCCATATTGTAACACCCAGGGAGGTTTTATAAGGAAGTAATACCCATCTAAGCTTCCCGACTTCCCTGCATCGCAGACCAAGTGCCCAGGTGAATCCAGCATGCAAATAACTCCCTGAAGAAGTAGGGCAATAACTAGGGCTGGCATTTAAACAGCGGCTCTCCATGCCATCTGTTTTAAAGAAATTATTTGTCTTTGCCAGCATGTCAGGAAGAATAAGTTCACATAATTCAGGAACTACTAAGGCATATAAATTCTTGATTATTTACAATGACACGATTATCTATAGCCATCAAGTTTCTTTTGGTAACGTCCAGCATAATCACAAAAGGGTCAGGGAAATTGACCTATGAGGAACAGATTAGAGGATTCAATCTTCAACTAAACTGTAAGAAAGAGATGTAAATAAGGATTCTGATTCCAAATCAGATCAGCTGAGCTCACCAAATCCAGAGCCATGAAGTCTAGGCTTGTCCAGCACAATGTTTGGAATGGAGTCAGTGCCGAATAAATAATTAGTAACTGATTGAACTGGGTTTATGGCTGTGCCTTGAGGCTTGAGAACCAGAAAATGAAACTGCCTTATTTCTACCAGTGAAGAAACTCTAGGTAGCCATTTCTTACACCCTGGAGTTTATTAAATGGGTACCAGTGCACGAGGACCCGGGGAGAAGAAGAGCCTCGGGTGGGACACTGAACATGACTGGTGGTTGTAGGTTAGGTCTGTTGGTATATGTGGGGGATGCAAGACTTGAGAACTGGCTGGAGAAACAGAAAGCCATCTTAGGCCTTTCCGTGTGTGACATGTACATTGGGAACTTCTGCAACCAAATCCAATCATCCTGAAGTCATGTTAGTTTTCAGGATGAATCTCGTCACCATCTTGAAGTGAATTATAATCTCATTGTGACTCACTTTCCTCATCATTCAGAAAGATGATATCCAGATTATTTGTTTTGCAACAATGGACAGATATCCTGACTACTCCTCTCATCTTTCTCCTGGTACACAAACTCTAAGGGCAGTTTGATGGTTAAAAGCAGCAGTTCCCAGAAAGGCTAGGCTTTGTAGGTTGCTTACTGGATAAATAATCAGGACAAAGGGGGTTGGAGGTTACATAAATCCATTTTGAAAACATTTTAAAATTCAAGTGTTTGTCCTGGCCTGTTTCTGAACAGATGTATCTTTCTGATTAAGTTGTATAAAAACATTTTTTGGTGAAAATTCTTTTGTACCTCTCACATACAACCAGTCCAGACAAAAAAACTCTCAGTAAGAATTTATGGATGAAAAAAGGGTAAAGTTTTGATTACTAACTAGAACACATTGATTTTGTACCATTGGGAGAAAACAAAGCCCCGGTTCTTGGGGGAAGCATGAGAGTGAGGTAGGAAGGGAATTAATTATCTTTTTTTTTTTTTTTTTTCAGAACTGTTCCTGGAAGCTTTCCCTTTTTCCTGAATGAAAACTCCCCATGCTACCTTTCCAAGCTGCTGTGAGGACCTTGGATGCAAACTGGCTCCTGAGCCTATGATCACACCTGACAGTATCGATCACAAGACAGTGAAGATGGTCCAGCTCCTGTATTTTCCACACAGGACACTCCAAATGTTATCTACACTCATGTCATTGATGATAGCAACTGATGCCATGGACAAGCAGAGCTGTTTGGAGCTGAATGCAATATCCCAAGGACTACCCTGAGTTATTTCTGACTAGACTGAGAATCATAGGGTTAGAAGCTCCATGGTGGGTGGCCATACTGGGGGTCCCATTAACCCATACATCTGATTAATGTTTGTCCTGCCTGGCATACCTTAATGATTATAAGTCTTGATGTCCAAAGTACCATAGACTGCCCATGGGAATGTCCTTCTTGTGTCCATAGGAATGACACTATCAATAACTACCATGATACTATCTCAGCCTTGGGTGGAGGCATTTAGGTCAGCTTCAACCTAATTGAGAACCTCTCAATTATTGAAATCAACAGGTTAGTCTCACACTGCTGTATGGAGTCCTACTGATAATAATTTTCCTGTAAAGATATGTTGGACATGAGCCAAGGTCACAGATTGTGAAGAAAAGATATCATAGCAGGTCTGAAAAGGCTTACCTTTAGCAAGGCTTGATTGCAATGACTGGTCCTTCACTAGCACCTGGGAACTTGGATTTCAAGAGGGTTCTCATCACCCTAACTGATATAAGTGGCTCACTGTGCCTAAATTGTTCATATAAACAATGTGGTTTATGCTGAACATGTGCTTTCCTTGGGGGGGATATGGGATTTTAATATGTGCTAGACAAAGCGGTACCTGTGTGTCCAGCCCCCAATGAAACCCTGGGCTCTGTGTCTCTAATGAGCTTCTCAGGTACATAACACTTTACATATGCTGTCATAACTACTTGCTGGGGGAATCTAGGATGTCCTGTGTGACTTCATTGGAAGAAGACCCCTGGAAGCCTGTATCTCATTATCTCCTGATACTGCCCCATGTGACATTTCTCCTTGATGATTTTGGTTTATATCTTTCACTGTAATAAATCATAGCTGCAAGTACAACTTTAAGAAAGAGAGAAAAAAAAGAAAGGGAGGAAGTAGATATTTAGAGCTACCTATATTTTACACATACCGATCTTCCTAATAACTACACTAACAATGAAGACCAACAATTGAGTTCTTGCTAGCTCCTGGCATAGCTGTCGAAAACTCATCTGCAAAAAAACCTCATTTAATGCTCATAACAACTTCAAGGTAAATCTTTCTGTTATCTCCATTTGGCAGATGAGGGAATGGTGGTTTAGAGAGAATCAGGAGTTTGCTTAAGATTACAGCATCTGTCAAATGGGAAAGAAGGATGTGGAACATAGGCCTATGTGACTGCAAACCCCTGGCTAGAACTAGAAGACTATTAGGAGGATCTATGGCAGCACTGTAAAAAAAAACCCACAAAACTTAGGTAAGTGCATGGTGGTGATGCTATTGTTACAGATGATGACTAAGTCTGGCCCAGAAATTGTTTAATATGCTTTGTAAATTTCTAGTTTCGTCAAAGCCCACGATGGAAATTTCATCTTTCCACAGATTCACGAGAAGTGGGAACTTGACATGGACAGGCATCTTGAAATTCAGGGATACCCCTACTGCCTCAAAGAGTATTGGAACTTGGGCCAGAAATAACAACAAAAACCATAAAACATCAGAGAATATCTAAAATAAGTCCTTTGAGCAGCCTGGGTGGCTCAGTGGTTTAGCGCCGCCTTCAGCCCAGAGCGTGATCCTGGAGACCCAGGATCGAGTCCCACGTCGGGCTCCCTGCATGGAGCCTGCTTCTCCCTCTGCCTGTGTCTCTGCCTCTCTCTCTCTCTCTCTCTCTCTCTCTCTCTCTCTGTGTGTGTCTCATGAGTAAATAAATAAAATCTTAAAAAAAAATAAAAAGAAAAGAAAAGAAGTCCTTCATCTGATGATTGAGGAAACAGAGAGATACAGCATTTTGCCCATCCCAGACTGGGCTTTAGACCTAGATTCCATTAATTCCTCAGCACACTGCCTCCTCCTTGCTACTTTTCTCTCTTTAAAATCGGATTCAATTGTCATCCAGCATATGAAAAGTGCTTTTATTTTTTATTTTTTTTAAAATATGAGGTACATAGGAAAGAGACCTGTCTTGAAGCTAAATTATACATAAGCACTTTTGACATCAGGGAAACATTCCAAAGACTGGGTCAGTGGTGAGGAGAAATAATACCCTTGGAAATGCAATCCACTCATGCAGAAGCAGGACAGGCGATGCTCACTCCAAATGTGTTCTTATACACATAGGATTCCTTCCAAATGGGCTCGGAAGGCAGAACACAGGGCTGAGTTTCAAATGGGCGGAAAGTCGCCTTAAAGCATATTTTCCCTCCATTTGGGAGTTGACACAATCGAGTTACAGACAGAGACTGTTTATCAAGGTGGCATGAAAGTCTCTCTTCAAATTCCTCCTGCTTTTATAATCAAACAATAACATCTCCAGAGTATAAGTTTTAGCTACAGAAGAAACATATTGGAAATTGATTCAATGCTGCTGGCTTGGCTGTGACAATGTTTCATAACCTGGTAACCTCTCAGTTTGTTCTTCCTCCTTCCTGAAAAGCTTTTAGCTGCGCCTGGGTGGCAAACCGAAGATAAAGCAAACATCAGCCTTTTATCTGATCATGTGCAAAGTGAGTGGAGAGGCACCGGGCCACTGATAAGATGATTGCTAAATGACTCTTCTCAAATTCTATCAATGGGCCGATGGAAGAAATTAACACTAACGTTGATAAGTGATCTTCTCGGGCACTATCGTTTTCACAAATGAGGCCTTCCCTTTAGAACAGTTAAACCCTACTTGCAGGAATATGACTCATTAAAAAGTGCCCCGATCCGCTCCATGTTGTACCAGATTCACTGGGATGCCTTCCTTTCTCTACACCCTGTCTCTTCTCTAGGACGCCTCTTGAGTATGGATTCATTCAAGTCCAGAGCACCCTGTTCCCAAGATCACATTTCCTCCTTTCTTCCTTAGTTGCATATTTCATCACACAGCTCAATTTTCATCTCCACAGTTTGCCATAGCCCTCACCTGATCGGTCATTCTGGCTGGCGCCCTACGCCTACTTTGCGCTAAGTTTTGCTCCAATGTGCCAGACTTAATGAACGTATCACTGGGATTCCCGGTGGATTGAGTGTGCGGGTCACCTTAATTGAGGCAGTTTTTCATTAGGTATATAGGATGGAGTTCTTACAGGAGGGACAGGGCCTTCCAAGCTTCTGAAAAGCTATAAGCTCCTCTTTGGAAGGCTTTTTCTTTCTTCCTTCCTCCTGTCCTTCCTTCCTTCCTTCCTTCCTTCCTTCCTTCCTTCCTTCCTTCCTTTCCTTTTCTCTCCCTCTCCTCCCTCCCTCCCTCCCTCCCTTTCCTCCTCCCTCTTTTCTTTCCATCTCTTTCTCCCTCTCTCCCTCCTATCCTTCCTTCCTCCTCTCCTCTCCTCAGTCATTAGTTTTTCATTACTTCTCAGTCATTAGTTTTTCATTCCTTTCATGCATAAGAACTTTCTTTCTTTCTTAGGATTTTATTTATTTATTTATTTATTTATTCATTCATTCATTCATTCATTCATTCATTCATTCATTCATTTGAGAGATACTGAGAGAGAGAGCAGAAGCAGTGGGAAGAGGGAGAGAGGTAGGCTCCCTGCTGAGTGGAGAGCCCAACATGGAACTTGATCCCAGGACCCCAGGACCATGACCTGAACCGAAGGCAGATACTTAATCTACAGAGCCACCCAGGTGCCCAAACTGTTGGCTTTAACAGCACTTAAGGCACAGACACTTCAGTTGATTCATAATGTGTGGTCAAATCAGAATTCTCTTGGTAACATGGAGGAGAAGGGGATAAAAATTCAAGAGTTGCCCACAATGTCTCTTTCTAACTTACTCCTCTGTCACCTGATGTGCTTCAGAATTAATGATGAGTAACTTTATACAGGTGGTCAGGGCTGTCTTCCTTTCTTCCCTCTCCTTCTCTTGGCCAGTCTCTTTTCTGGATATGCTAATGGGCCACCAACCAAATGGCAGGTAGGAATGGGGCGGGATGAGGGATGTCTGACATAGATCAGAAGGATAAATGGAGGTCTCATTCAGCCCACAGATACACTTGCTAAAACATATTTGTGTTTCATTTTGGATGGTACATTAACTTTTACCTTTTTTTAAAATTGTGAAACATACTATAAATATAGGAATATATACAACAAATAGATTCATTTAAATAATCACCATGAAAGAACACCCATAACCCACCTTAACAACAGTGTTTTTAAGCCACTCTTGTGATCCTCTTTGGTTATATCCTTCCCCTGCTATTACCTCACCATAGGGCAACCACATTGCTGAATTTCATGTTACTCACCAACTTTCTTTCTTCTTTCTTTCTTTCTTTCTTTCTTTCTTTCTTTCTTTCTTTCTTTCTTTCTTTCTTTCTTCTATTTTAAAGATTTTATTTATTTATTCATGAGAGATACAGAGAGAGAGAGAGGCAGAGACACAGGCAGAGGGAGAAGCAGGCTCCATGCAAGGAACCCAATGTGGAACTTGATCCCGGGTCTCCAGGATCACACCCTGGGCCAAAGGCAGGTGCTAAACCGCTGAGCCACCTAGGTGTCCCTACTCGCCAACTTTCAATTTTATTTTTGTTTTCATACTAAAAAAATTATGACATTTTGACTATATTTATGCATAGGCACATCTACAGAGTTGTATTGGTTTATGATGTAAACATTTATTATTGTGGATGTTAGACAAAAAAATTTAAAAGACGCGGCCCTTCAAAAACTATTGGCAAGTGTATCAGGGAATATATGCCACAGTGACCCTAGCGACATTGTCATAATAGCAAAAAATGGAAACCAATCCAAGTGCTTATCAACAGTAAAGAGGATAAATTTTGATATATTTAAGCTGTGGAATACTATACAGCAGTGAAAATTAATGAATAGCAGCTGCATGTACCATCATAGGTTCATAGCAGAAATAATGTTGATTAAAAATGCCAAACGCAATAGAATTCTTACAGTGTGGTTGATTCTATTTGTATAATGTGCAAACCGAACAACAGCATGGTAAGACGATAGAAATAAAAATGAATACTAAAAGACAACATATATGTGTGTGTGTATATATATATATATATGTACACACACTTATGTACATACATACCATAATTTCTTTATCCGTTCATCTGTTGGTAGGCACTTAGGAAATTTCCATATCTTGGCTATTGGGAAGAATGTAGCAATGAACATGGACGTGCAGGTATCCCTGAGATTTTAATCCTAAATAGAGGTATCCTACAATCCGGCATTCCCACCTCTGGGTATATATCCAAAGGAAATAAAAGCACAAGGCTAATGGGTAGATTTCCTTTTATTTATCCTGCTTATAATTTGGTTTCCTGAAACTGAGGATTGGTAACTTTCCTTAATTCTGCAAATCTTAGTCATTCATTCTTTTAATATTATGATTACCCTGCTCATTCCATTCCCTTTTTCAGGAGCTACAATTAGATACCTGTGGATTTTATCACCTCTTACTTATTTTACCCTCTCTTTCATTTTTTCCGCCCCCCTGATTCTCTGTGACACATTATCTGTAATTGTTCAACTCTTGTCTTTTATCTGAATAATGCTCTAATCAGTGGTCATCAATACTAACAGGCTTTAATTTTTTGAAGTTCTATTGTATTCTTTTTTGATCTTGGAGTGTTCATTTGTTTGTTCCTTTGTTAACATTCATGTCCACTTGTGTTTACTTTAAATATGTTAAATATTTTTATTTTATATTCTCCATTGGATAATTCCCAATTTTGCAGTCTTTTCAGGACTTCTATAGCTTGCCTTTTTTTTTTTTTTTGGCCACTTGCTAATGAAGTCATTGCTCCCTCTTTTTAATGATTTTCTATTGTGAGTTAATCTTCCTTGGAACTTTATCCGTGTGTAAAGTTCAGTGTGGTTGCATCAAGGAAGGATCTAAGTTGGGTTCTATCTTATTCCTGCAAGCACTATCAGCTTGAGTCTGCTTTTTGTAAACCTTTTCATTATGATAGATTTCAAATATTCTCAAGCAGTAGGATTGCCTAGCTCAAAAAATATTAATATTCTGACATTCATGTTTTAACTATTCCCTCTTCCAGTTTCCTTTCTAGAGTATTTAAAAGCACAACTCAGAACATTTAAAAAAATTCAAGCTTGGGGATTCTAGGGGACACAGAGACTGAATTAGTGCCTAAGGATTAGTGACTAGTGAGCTAGATGTAGAATCTTTGGAAGAGACTTTTTTTCTTTTCCTTCTCTCTTTTCTCCCCTTTCTTCAGCTAGAATTAAGACTGAATTGTGGCTGAGTTAGGAGCTTATGCTTGCAACCTTCCTCCAGGTTTGCTGCCACTGCTCTTTGGGTCCAGCTCGATGCTGGTGGGAAAGGGATGTTTTTCATCTAACATTTCATTCTGCTTAGGCCCTAGACTTGCATTATGTCAGCAGTTTAGATCCTTCACACCAGGTTCCAGGGAGAGTGATAACTGTTCCAGGTCATCCAGGTCAGAGGGACTTTCCGTACTAATACCAAGAAAGTCCAGGCAAACTAGGACAGCTGGTCATGCCAGTCCTAGGTCATCAGAGACTGGTACATACTCCATGGGCAAATGCTGGTTACAGCACTCTGCACCCTCCACCACACCGTGGATTCAAGCTCTGTTGCTGTCCACGCATCTGACACATTCCTTGTAGGCAGCTAGCCATGCATTTGAGAAAAATATGTATACTTTTATATTATATTCTATACTTTTAGATGTGAAATTCTGGGACAGGACTTTGAAATTCTAATTTGAAATATTGCCAGATAAAAGAGAGTCTCTGAAGATTTGCTTTTTACAATTGAGCCCACATTTTAAAATGTATCGCATGTCACACAAAAATCTATATTTTTTGGCTTCTGGTGAAAAATGGAAAGACTTGGTTACATAGAGCCAGCCAGCCTTTTACAATGACAACTGGAATTGACAAGTAGCTGCTCCCCTGGGGTAAGTCATATTCTCTCCATTCCTCAAAACTCCTATCACTCATGTAATATATGCTTGTGTATGTCATGTCTGGGCTGTCTCACCCTTCCACTCAGGGGCTTATTTGAGTTTGCAACCTCTGACCAAGTAATCTACTAAACGGATTCTTGAACTGTGGTTCCTGTAAGGTGACCAAAAAAGTCCGTGGCCACCATTTAGCATTCCTGGGAGTTTATTTACTTCACAGCTATGGAGTAAGCTGGGTTTGGATGCTGGTTCCACTCCATACCAGTCATGCTGCTGAGCAAAGTATGTAACCTTTCAGGACACCCATTTCCCTTACCTGCAAAGGATGTGAGGGTACAACAAGGCATCACAAATAAAACACTTTGGCCAGCATATAGAAAGCATTTAAAAAATAGTAGATATTAATGTAATATATATAATCATCTTACTTCTTTCAGAATTTTCTCTCATATTGGGGAACTTTCTGGGGCTGAGGCACTCTGTTTTTTGACTTTGTTTTGATCCCGACCTACTCCTTACTATGACATAAGGTTACACACACATTCTTATGTTTACTTTAAGTAAATTAACCACCTTCTAAGATATCAAGGGAATGTACAAAAAGAAGTCACTGTTCAGCTATTTCAGATACTACAACTTTGTACGATACTGCAATAGGCCTTCCAGAAATGCAAGGGAAAAAAGGCAAAAGTTATTGATTGTGTCTACCACTGCCTATTCAGTGGGCCTTGTCTCCTTCTAGTACCTCGGTTAATTCATGCCACCCCCTAGGGCTTCCTGTCTGCCTCTGCCCCTAGCAGCTGAGCTTTCCCATCTGGGCAGCCCCAGTGGCCCAGTGGTTTAGCCCCTCCATTGGCCTGGGGTGTGATCCTGGGGACCAAGGATCGAGTCCTACCTCGGGCTCCCTGCATGGAGCCTGCTTCTCCCTCTGCCTTTGTCTCCACCTCTCTCTCTCTCTCTCTGTCTCTCTCTCTCTCTCTCATGAATATATAAATAAAATCTTTAAAAAAAAAATAAATGAAGAACACCACCCTTACCTTTCCTAAATGTCAAGCCACTCCTTCTGCTTTTCAGTTCTCTGGAAGGAGAATGTACCAGCTTCATGACTCATCTCTTTAGGGTCTTGCTGGTACCAAGCTGAGAAATGCTCTGCTACTAACAGTCAGTGATACTCAATGTGTGTCCTTTTCAGAGACCAGATGCAGTACAGCAAGTAGTTTGAGCACCTTTATCCAAAGGAGTTACCGAGAGGTAGGGAATTTAGATACATTGTAATAGGCTACTAGGAGAGATCTTTTGGGGCAGAGAGCCCTTTGGCAACCCTAAGTATTCCTGGATGTTCCCCTTTGGCAACCCTAAGTATTCCTGGATGTCCACCGTTTCAGGTAAATACATGATTTTATTCATCACAGCACACCACATAGGAGGAAACAATATTGTGCATGTGACTATAGTGTATTTGGTTGGTCCAAGGTTAAAGGAGAGAAAATAAAAATGTGTTCTGATTTGAAAAGCTGGAACGTGAGCATCATAGAGATTGGCTGCTTTTTATCATCTTAGCCTTTCTTTGAAAATCTCCACAGCCTGTGTATTGTTTTGCAGGCTAGGGTTCAAACATCTAAGCCTGGCTTTCATGGTCTCCACAAAAACTATCTGT
Organism: Nyctereutes procyonoides; assembly: GCF_905146905.1. Taxonomy (NCBI): domain Eukaryota; kingdom Metazoa; phylum Chordata; class Mammalia; order Carnivora; family Canidae; genus Nyctereutes; species Nyctereutes procyonoides. The sequence continues at coordinate 3,110,445 of NW_026575030.1, read as the reverse complement.
ACCTATTTCCTCAAAAATTACTCTCTACTCCATTCAAGCTGGTCTTCCACTGACTCCTTTCCCCTGCAGTATGCCACATTTCTATCTGTGGGTCTTTGTTTACGCTCTTGCTCTTGAGTGGAAAGAGATCTCCCTGTCTCCTTTGCTGATGAAATCCTAACACTTAGGATAGTGGTTCCCAAACTTTACTGCCCATTAGAATCACCTGGAGATCTTTAAAAAGATACTAGTGTGTGGCTCCTCTCCTTAGAGCTTATGATTTGTAATGGGGTGTGACCTGAGCATCAGCGTATTTTAAGGCTTCCCAGGGGATTCTGATGTGTATTAAAGTTTGGGAACTATTGGTATAAATGGAAAATTCTTTTTTTTAATTTTTATTTATTTATGATAGGCACACAGTGAGAGAGAGAGAGAGGCAGAGACACAGACAGAGGGAGAAGCAGGCTCCATGCACCGGGAGCCTGACGTGGGATTCGATACCGGGTCTCCAGGATCGCGCCCTGGGCCAAAGGCAGGCGCCAAACCACTGCGCCACCCAGGGATCCCGGAAAATTCTTTTAACTTCAATATTTTATTCTCTCATGCTTGTCTTTTTCTTACAAATAAAAAGTGACATTCCCGGCTTTACCAAAGCTGGACTCCACACCTAATCCGTACACTCATATGTATTCAGACTGTGTCTCTGTCTTATCTGTAATCACCTTGTATCAGAATTATCTGTTTGCTTTTCTGTCTCCCTACTAGACTGCAGTTCACAGAGTACTGTGTCATTCATCCCATATCTTCAACATCTAACACAGGTCGTGACTTGTAGAAGATGCTCAATATAGGCTTGTTGACCTAAATAGAACTCAGCTCCCTGGTGCAAAGTATAGAAGCAAATATTTTATGGGAGAAAAAGAAGCCCTACTTTCAACTTTCTAAGTCTACCTTTCTCTATTTCTAGTAAAAACAAACAAACAAAAAAAACAAACCAAAACAGAGGAAGGGGGTCAGAGACTAGGCTTTAGTACGCTCATAAACAGAAATCTCCACCAAAGACTTATCTAGTGACTATCTCTGGTAATTAGAGGAAAGCGTGTATAAGAAGCAAGTTGATTGATGACAAAACCAGAGAACCAGCCACAAAGGAACAAACAAATAAGGAGGATGATATGGATGGCATGTAATGTTTCAAGCACAGGGCTTAGTACACAATGGATATTCAACAGGTCAAAGTTAATGTCACTATTTCCAGTCCTTGTGTCAGAAGAAACCACATGGTCCTATTTCCATGGATCTACACTCATGACTTGGAATTTATATTTCAAGCTGCAAGATGCAAAGCAGTCATTGGCAGTTACTAATGGCAGTACTCCGTGCAGTCATATGGAAGTTTCCTTTTCCAGGCTGTTACTATATAGTATCTCTTAGATGTCATTTTGTATGTTTGGATATCATCATCCTGGGAAGCATTAATGTGAAATCTGAATTATGTAGACTACTCTATTCTATTCTTTATCCATAGGCATCATCACATAAGTAGATTTCAGTTCAGTGCCAGTCTGTTAGTAGTCAACAGAACATTATTCATTAAAGTTGTTATTGAAAAAAAAATAAAGTTGTTATTGAGAATGTTTGTACTTCACACTCACATTTTGTATTCATCAATAGTTCACTCTTTCTACAGTTAAGACTAAGCATGTCAGTATACTATTCAAAATACGGCATTTGACTTAAATAGCCTTCTATTCAAAAAGCTGTAGGAGTCTGATCAAGTTTCTGGGGTATGCTTTAATTTTATTTTTAGTATGAATGTTATTCCATATACATTAAATTTCTAAATTTCTCCAAATTTTCTCAGTGGGGGAAGTTGGTAATATTCTTGAAATAAGATAATTATTGAGAACCTTAACTGATTGGGAGCTAGAGTAGTGGAAGCCCTGGTACCCTCCTGGTTTTCATTTTAGAGAAAGGAAAGTTCTGGATGCATTATATTCCACAGCTCTATTTGAATCTCTATATACTTCGTGGTGACCAAGTATATATTACTTATAAATATGGTGGTGGCAAACTAATCCAAGTTCAGTACACTTTCTCAAAAAGTTCTCAAGGTAAACTGTGCTAATAGGAAGTGGTCATTCAGGTGATGCAAAATGAAAACGAGGCATCAATCTTTAGGATTAATTCTATCTTTGCCAAAAACGATTCTAATTTATTTTCTGCAGTTTTCTTAAATGATGGTGAAAATTTGTGTGTTTGTACCAAGGAGGTAGCCTTGGTAAGTGGTGAACTGTTGGCTAACATTTTACGTGTCCTCTAAAAGCCATTCTTCCCTTCTTCCAGAGAACCTCATGGTGGTTTTGTTTTTGTTTTTGTTTTTTTCTGGACATATGGCTGCCTGCCTGGCCTGTTTCCTATGCTATATACTAAGTACTACTGGCCAATGGCCAGATAGGTCTACTACTAGGAAGTGTTCATGAAGGGATGAACCATATCCTTCCTTATTACTTCTTCCTGCTGGTTACAAAGTGGATTGGTTTTCAAAAGCCATCTTGAACAATTAAGTGACCTTGGGAATGAAAAACATGAACCAGAGGGAAATGACAGGAAGAGCCTGGTACTATCTGATCACCCTGGATCACCTTCCTCTGGACTGTCCTCAGGACAGCCAGAAATTTCAGTTCTTACTTAAGCCACATACTTTGGGGTTTCATTCACTTCCATTTGAACCTAACCCTATTGGCACTAATAACTATGGAAATCCAGTCTTGGATTTAAAATAATTGTGGTCTGGATAATTCAAACTCTATAGTCTATATATGGGTAATAATTATTGACCATACTGTATTAGGTCATTAATATTAATACAATAAATAGTTTCCAGAGCTCCTTCCATTCAGATGAACTAAACATCCACGTCCTGATTCTTACTCTCCATATAACTGAGGTTCTTGATTCAAGAGTCTGTGAGACCTTCTCTTTCTGTCCTAAGAACCACAGTTAGAGAAATTTTGACATTAGGCTAGGCCTTCTCTCCATTGTTGGGTGAAGAAGCTGCTGCATTCAATGACTTTCATTTGAATCTGATATATAGATTTTGTGACAATAGTACCTATGTGGCATGTGACTCTTTTATCCCTCCTGCCTTTATCAAACTCCAGACTGGACACAATGCTATGTGGATTCAATGTTTTATGGTTGGGTGAGAAAAAGTTAGGAGAACAAGGTCTATGTATTACATCGATGTGAAATGGTGATTGTACTTGGCTATGTGATTCTCCTCTATTTGGCGCAACACAGCTTTGTCCCACTTCTTAGCTTTCAGGCAGGCTACCTCTCAAAAGCTGGGTTATATGACAAAATAACTTCTCTCTGGCACTGCTTCTCATGCTATTTATTGTCTGAAGGCAGGTTGATTCTGTCCTTTCTTCTTCCCCCTATAATGATGTTAGTGATGTTAGTGATGTTAGTGCCTGATACTTGAATAAAAGTTTCAAGAGTTCCTCTTAACTAGAGGTAAAACTTTTCTTGAGTTTTTGTTACAATGCAAATTTGTGACCTAAAAAAAATACCTGTTTAATCTACTGCTCCACCAATGTGAATTAGTTTACCAGATTAGCTGGCTAAAGTGTAGGAGAGAACAGGGAATAAGGAAATAAAATGCCTTGGGAAAATGGATAAACTGGTATATGATCTGATAAGAAAGCCAAAGGGGGGTCCTTATTGAGCACCTGTTATCCTCATGCATTATATATTAGCTGCTCACCTAGCCCATTTTGGGGAAGAATGGAAAAAGGAGGACAACATAAAGATCCCCCTTAGAAGTAATTTTTTAGATGCATCAGGGAGTACCAACACAACTACCTAGAACTACCCAAAAGAAAGCTAGATTCAGGGCTAGACCAGGCCCTTCGTCATGCTCTCCCCTGATGATAGGAACAGAAGGATTTCTTTAAAAGACACTAAGGGACACTTCAGTGGCTCAGTGGTTGAGCCTTTGGCTCAGGGTGTGATCCTGGACTCCCAGGATAGAGTCCCACACCGGGATCCCCACAGGGAGCCTGCTTCTCCTCTGCCTATGTCTCTGCCTCTCTCTCTGTGTCTTTCATTAATAAATAAATAAAATCTTTAAAAAAACAAAAAACTAAATAAAAGAGACTAAGAAGACACCCAGCCAACAGGGGGAGAGTAAAGAGATTTCGTATCGTTCTGGGACACTGAGATATTTGCCCATTGGGCTATTGGACAGATTGTTCTTCACAATTCTTTAAAATTTGAAGGAAATAACATGTATCCTTTGCTTCACTAGAGTTTACCATGAACCTTGACTTCTTGGATATCATTCAATTCTGCTTGTATTCTTTCTCCAACTCCTCAAAAGACATTTTCTTGTCTTATAGGAATTTCTGGATCCTCTGCCTCCGCTTAGATGATTATTTTTGCTGCTACCACTGGCTGGTGTTTTTAATATGAAACAGTATTATTTGAATTCCCACTGATCATTTAATCCTATTAGATAATTAATATGATACATAGGGTGAACCTATTACAGTTAAATAGCAAGAAAGAACAATTAGAAATATGGGAATTGTGATCATTTGTGTTAACATTTCCATTAGGCTAGACTAGTCATTTTCTTGTTGCTTATTAACATGGAAGTCTAATATTTATTAGGGTGATTTTAAAGAAAAAAATCCAGTTGTATTATTTTACTTAATTCACGAATCTTGAAATTCAATACAGAGCACGCTTCGTTAACAATATCTTGTCTTGTAATTAACTCATAACATTTTGATTAACCAATATGATTATCCTTAACCATAGAAATGCAGACATTCAGGTTCACAAATTTTCTGATTATTCTTCTTTGTCAAAGACATTAGCTGGTACTTGGTTAGAAGGATAACATATTTAGATTTGCTCAGTTGCCATGAGTGAAAATATTCTATGGTTATATAATATTGTGAGGCTATGTGACAACACTCAGTTTAGATGAAATGAAGAATATTGGTTTATCAGGGTGCTAAAAATACATTCTCAGTCATTCTTCTGCAATAAAGAGAAATAACTACTTGATCTGTTGTGTCTTATTCAGTCTTGAAATGGATGAAGCTTTTAGAAGGTTGGTGGTGGCAATTTTATTGACTGGTTAATCCAGGGATAGTCCCAACTCCCTTCTCTCTGCTACCTCATACAATAAATAGAATCAACATACTGACTTCCCCAGTATACTATGCAGCTAGGACTGGTTTTATGATCTGGTTTTCATGTAAGATGGAGTCTATGGGGTGGATTCTGAAGGAGCTTTTACTCTATCTTTATATTTTATGCCTTGAAGGTAAATGGAATACTTAGAGTGGCAGAAAGCAATCTAAAACCAGAGGCAACAGATATGAGGACAAAAAGCCAGGGCTTTTGATGACATCATTGAGCTACTAGCCTTCTTTCATGTTTACCTTCCTCCAGATTTTTAATTGTGTAAGGTGATCAAATGACTATTACTTATGTATAATGGCTAATCAATTTTGTTGTTGTTGTTATACTTATAGCCAATAGCAGTTTATCATACAGTTCTCTCCTAGTGTGAGGAGATAAATCTACACTATGTGCAGACCAACTCAGCCCTCTGTCAGAAACATGGTCCAAAATTACTTCCATGAGAGAAATCTAAACCAGCACATGCATCAGAATGTTGTATGTGATGGAAATGCTCATAGAGACAACACTGGGTATGTGGCTGCTGAGTACTTGAAATGTGGCTAGTCCAATGGAGGAACTGAATTCTAAATTTACCTAGTTTTATTTTTATTTATTTATTTATTTTACCTAGTTTTAATTACTTTAAATTGAACCTGAAATAGCCACCCATGGCTAGCCATCATGTTGAACAATGCAAATCTAAGAAACTGCAAGTCTATTAAAGCATAGTTAGATTACTGTAATTCTTTCAAAAAAAAATCAGCCTCTAACTTTCTATATGTTACTTTATAGGCCCAAGAACCCCTCATTATGGTAAAATGATGATTCAGCAGGGCTTTACATAGTGTCATGTTTGAAGGATGTTAAACATATTTAACTTGCATATTAGCTAGCTACACAGAACTGATACCAATTTAAGCATTTTACATTGACAACTATAATAAAGGATGTCTTTTTGGAATAATAATCTTTTTCAGACTGCACTCATTCAGCTGTTTGGTAAGATTTTTGTATCCTCAATTACAAATGAAAAGAATAATAATGGTGTGCCAGTCTCATTAAGCTGTGGGGGTACAATAACTCTCTGAGATAAACTGTAAATTAGAGTGTACAGAAGACTTCTGGGTATGTGAGAAAACCAGGCACAGAGTGTACCAACACGGCCCTAAAAGTGGTGAGATGCTTATAGCTGGCAGTTGGAGGTAAAAGAGCAGTGGATACTCACCATACCAGAAACCAGATATCTGGAGGACTATCATGCCCTAGGATGTGATATTGGCTATTAACTACTAGACCCAAATGCGATGGGTAGAGATTATTCTATCATGCCTTGGTATCCTGTGTAACACTAAATAACCATCATCCTTACATGCACAGCTATTCTTAGAGCCTGGGCAAAAACTAATTCAGCAATCATCCACGGTGGCCCAAAACAGTTAAAGTTATCACCTCTTCCATCACCTGACAAGGAGCACAGTCACAGACAACTACTCCATCACCAGCTCCCTCCTGCCTGCTGAAAACAGGTCAGCAGAAGGTCAGTGAGTCTTTTTGTGTGTTTTGGTTAGCTAGGCCAATTAAGCTAGGCCAATGCATAATTTTAAGAAAGAGTTGACAAATCAAACTTATTTCAGAGACAGGACTACCTATAATCAGGGTTCTCACAGAAATGATGAAGAAAGTGAGTTTTGAAGTTCAGGCAAAGACATGTGCACCTAAATCTATTTGGTTCTCTGTGTAAAACACATTTTATTAAAAAATATTCAATTTAAGAAAGCTACCATCCCACATTCCTAACCAGAGGTAGTTGTGTAAATGCTTCTTGAGACAATTACAGAAACTTGATGGACTCAAAGTTGATTGCTTTTTATTTACACTCAGTATTATTCTCATTTCATAGTGACAATTACTCATTTCTCATCAGTTTGCAGTGTGTTCCTTTGAAAATATCTATATTTTCTTTATAGGTCCGGTTTTGAACTATTTATTTTATGGTAGCTTCCAATATCTGAGAAGATAAAGGCAATCGTGCTTGAGAAGTTAAGACCCAGTACTAGAGATGCCTGGGTGGCTCAGTTGGTTAAGCATCTGAGTCTTGGTTTCAGCTCAGATCATAATCTTAGGGTCATGAGATTGAGCCCCTCCTTGGGCTCTGTGCTCAGCATGGAGTCTGCCTGAGATTCTCTTCTCCTTTTGCCCATCTTGCCCTCTCTCTCAATTAAATAGATAGATGGATGGATGGATGGATAGATAGATAAAATCTTTTTTAAAACAAGAAGTTAAGGCCCAGTCCTCCTAGACGCTAGGCATGAGACATGATCTATAGGAACACACTGTGTCTGAAAGAAGGTCATATTCAGAATGTATCACCCATAAAGATGTACCAAGACATGAATGTTTACCTATGATGTGGCTCTGAAATGTGGAATTAGCAATTGTATCTTCATCCTCTTGCAGGTTTTCACTTGCTTCTTTTATCTGCAGCAACAAGAAAATACTATAAGTTCTTATTTATTATATTAAATAGATTCTCCACAATCCTCAGAATGATGGTTCATTCTTATTTATTATATTAAATAGATTCTCCACAATCCTCAGAATGATGGTTCATTCTGTAACAAATGGGTATGCGTGAGTGAGCATGTGCATACATATACGTAGATAGGTAAATATAGATATATAGATTGAGGTTTTCTTCATTCTACTTTCCCCTACTCTATTACTTGGCTTTATCATAAGTTTTAATTACAAGAGCAAGAGCATATTTTTAGAAATATAACCCCAGATATCAAAATGAAGATTTACAGGATACATAATTCTTCATAAGATTTTAAAGATATAGCTTTGGCTTTTAATACTTAATAAAGTCAGTAACAGAGCTGTTAGGAAAAATTAAAGTCAAAGGAGATATAATTCCTCCAGAGACAGTGACTTCTACCACAAGTTATTTTAATAAGAAGAGAGAAAATATACTTAGATCTCCTGACCCTTTCCTGGAATGTAACTCTCTAAGAAAATGATTCTTTTTTTGTTCTTGCCATGATGAAACATAAGGTGACTATGATGTATGCTTATGAAACTAGAGCAGTGACACATTTTTATTGAGTTTTTAGGTCAAAAACATTCCCCTTATATTTCAGTTGAACTATCCAGATGCTGAATGGGGTAGCATTCAGTGGAACTCTAGAGAGACCTGAATAAGTCACAGTATTTTACAAATGAGAATTCTGAGATCCAGCAAGTTTCCTTAAACATATTGTAAGTGGAAATGCTGCGATTAAGACTTATGTCTCTTCCTTTTCAATCTAGGGGCAGCAGTAGCAACAATATTACCAGTATGAACCATAATTCAAAAGCAACCTTGAAATACTATGGAGTAATACGTGCTGTTTAAGCTCTTCAGGCCTGTGATCTCAAAATCCTGAGAACATCGGTAGGTGGTATTGTTAGCCTCCTCCTCCTGAAGACAGACAAGTAATTGCCAAAGTAGTGGAGTCGGGATTCTCAACTTAGCAAAATTGATTCCAGATTTGTGTTCATTTGGGGGAACTTTGTTTTTCTCAAATTTCCATTTGACTGTGCCAGTAGACTTGGCCTCAATTTCAAGATAGCTTGTGGTCCTTGGGAGAATGACCCTAAAAAGCTCTTTTAAAATACATCCTCATCGGTCACCTGGGCAGCCAATGATAATGATGTGAACTGTGCACTGAATGCAATGGGGTTCTGCTTAGGCACATACATTAGAGGCTGTCAGTGGATTTGCTCAAGGGCTTGAGCTGAATGCCAAGAAACTCTTATTTCATACTCTCAATATAGAAAGTCATACGGTTGCACACTGTCCTTGAGCTAGATTTAGCTTTTGACTTTTTACCTAATTTTCATATTTAATGGAATAAGACCAATTATTTATATTTTATAACTGTGGTTCCAATATCAGAATGTAATTGGTGCTTATTCTGTACGTGCTGATAGCCAGAAGGTGGCAGACTCAAGAGATTATGCAGATGGCTACCTGAACCTCTCACAAGGAGAGATCAAGGATTGAATATCCAGAGGCCATGTTCATCACTTTTCTCCCCCATCAGCTCTCTGCTCTGCAGACACTTCACTCTTTGTTAGCACATCCAGGGGAAAGGAGTTAGGGAATGGGGTGAGGGGTGTGAGGAGAAGACTTCATCAACAGTCTGGATACTTCACTAGTAGACATTTATGGAGAGCAGAGAAGAAAAGCACCGTGAGCATCAGCGAGGCTAACATGTTACTTATTTGCCTTCCAAGATTTGCCTAGCTCAGTGATCTGTTTGTGACAAGGCTATCAAAAGACCCACTGACAAAGGGATCCTCTAACACTTGAATTTCCATTAACAACCCAATGTGAACCTTCCATCCTCATTAATGGAGAAATCAAGGAAATCTCATGATATTTTCAGCTCATACCAACTCTTAGGAAAACATGTTTAATGTTCTCCCTTACTGGTAACATGAAATAAGATTTCCTTCAGGCATTTCTCAGTTGATCTATTTTAAACTTGAAGGGATGCCCTGCTAACCTGCTGGAACGTGGGGTAATCATCCTATCAGCCTGTGAGATACTAAACTAAAGAATCCAATAATGAGAATAAGATTCTCATCTTAAAGATAAAGGAAAAAAGGCTCATTCAGGGTTAGTGATCCCTTCAAGGTCACAAAGGATTTCAGTTTTAGAGTGGGCACTCCTGGTCCCTATTCATTGCAATAATTAAATTTTTCAGAGTGCACCATATTGTTACCATCATCCTTTCCAGACCTTCCCAAGAACTGCTATTTTCTGTTAGCGTCTGGCAGTTAGATATGTAGGCAGTATTCCATGTATACATAAACTATATATATATATATATATATATATATATATATATACACACACACACACACACGTATATATAGATATATTCTTTTTAAAGATTTTATTTATACATGAGATTTTATTTATACATGAGAGACACACAGAGAGAGGCAGCGGCATAGGCAGAGGGAGAAGCAGGCTCCCTGCAAGGAGCCTGATGTGGGACTCAATCCCAGGACCCTAGGATCACAGACTGAGCCAAAGGCAGATGCTCAACCACTGAGCCACCCAGGTGTCCCCATATATTTTTATTTAAGAACAGCAAAAATTTTCATAGATTCTGTGTGTGTGTGTGTGTGTGTGTGTGTGTGTGTGTGTGTTTAACAACCTTGCTTCCCATCTCTTCTGGTTCCCTAACCCATCTGTGGAACTTAACTATTATCTTTCTCCAAGTATCATATTTAGGAAAGAAAAAAAAAAAAGCCATCCTATAGTCCTACCTGCTAGCTCCTTGTCAGAACTTTTCTAGGGCTTTATGTGCTTATCAGCAAGTGCTAAATATGGCCTCTGGGGACTTATCAAAGGCATTTATCAGGGAAAATGCCCTTAGTTCTTTCAGCTTTCCTGGGCTGATGACCCATGAGGAGCAGATGACCCATGAGAGGAAAACCTGAAGAAGATGGGTGAAGAATCAGCAAAGGAATGGAAAATGGGGGAGTGTCTTAGAATGTCATAATTGTTGGCTCTAATTATCTATACAAATAGATGTCAATGCAAAATGGTAATGTAAAAAATCCATTTGCGTATGGAAATGAGGGACATAATTTATTTTGGCAGCAGATTCCCCTTGCTAATTACATTTTTCATAGGCTGAACTTAAAATTAATTTTCACTCTTGATCATGCCATGGCTGGATGTTGGTGAGAGGTTGTGGAACTTTTCCTAGGGGTAAGGGACTGCCAACTCAAGATTAAGAATTTGCCAAATATAGGGACAATTGGGATGATCTTCATGTAATGAAGCACTACAAAGATGGGAGTGTTCACAAAACCAAGAAATTTGGCTCAGAAAAGAATGGTGGTTAGAGATGTAGAATTTTCTCAGCCATTGTTTGTTCTACCAGGAACAGATAAAAATTAATGTCAGTGGGATCCCTGGGTGGCGCAGCAGTTTGGCGCCTGCCTTTGGCCCAGGGCGCGATCCTGGAGACCCGGGATCGAATCCCACATCGGGCTCCCGGTGCATGGAGCCTGCTTCTCCCTCTGCCTGTGTCTCTGCCTCTCTCTCTCTCTCTCTCTGTGTGACTATCATAAATAATAAAAAAAAAATTAATGTCAGTAATATCCTATTTGCTGAGAAGTATCAGGTAACTCAGGCAATAACTATGGCTTATTTTTGGTTTAAGTTTGTTGTCAGTATTTTGGGTGCCTTCTAATCATGCATCTCCCACTCTTGTCCATCTTTTGGGCTCTGCAGTTGTAGTGAATAACTATACCAAATAATAATCTCTAGCAGGAAAACATTAAATGTCACTGTGCCCATTATATTCTACTAACCCCTACCATTAGAAAGGGCAGGGAGGAAGGAGCTTACAAAGGCTCCTGGAGAGAAATAGAGAAAATAATAATTATATATACATATATATATATAATAGCAGTGAATTATATATATATATATATATATATATATATATATGGTGAATTATACATATATATGTATTATATTTATGTAATTTCAGAGTTTTGGGGACACCCTTCATTTGGAATTCTGCTTATATTTCTTCCCTGACTCACCCTAACATAAATTGCTTCCCAAGAAGACAACATTTTGCTGTCAAAGTTTATTGCAAATGAAAAGAATGTAATGAACCTAAGTGAGACAGAAAGTGATCTTTGGAAGGAAAACTCCAGAAGGCATTACCTTCAGAAAAGTTAGTCATTTAGAAAAATTTGCAGGAGGAGGGAAAAATATGCACATTTCTTATTAGCATCAAAATAGCATTTAGAACAGAACTATTCAATTAAGGATGCTGAAATTATAACATTTTGCAGAACTTAATAAGATGATAACAATTTGTGTAATTACTGTACCATTTTATCCTATTTCATCACCACAGTATCATTTTAATGGGATAGTATTTGATGCTTTTTTTACTAGCATATGTGATTTTTTTTTTCAGACTATGGGACACTGGGTGAAAAGATACTTGTAATTTAAATTAAAATACCCATATTGAAATGGCCATCACTTTCCAGTGCACGATGAAGGTATATAATGCTATTAATTTCGTTAAACAATTTTTATTTTGTCCAGTGATAGTTAAATAGGAGCCTGGAGCTGCCTTCCTTTGAGACTTTTCATTTCACAAAATTATCTGAATCCACGGGAAGGAAGGACTTCTAGCATACTGCTACGGAGCACATTTCTTTCTTGCTTATTTACTTAATACAGATGCAGTCTTTCCTGGGGATGCCTTTGCCCCCTCTTATAACGATTTTATATAATTTAAGTAAAAGTACAAAGTAACACGGCCCTTGTCTAAATTACACAAAAATTAGAGCTAAGTGGTCTGTAAATGATGGCCTAAATGGGGACATAAGCCTCTAATTAAGGCTCTGAAAAGAGAAAAAGATTTCATTCAGCAAAGAATTAACAGGACTTTTATGCATATTTTAAAATGTATCTAGCAGTCCTGAAAATGGACATGGATATGCAGTTACTAGCAGACTAAGTGGAAATCTGCTACATACATTGTTGTATGTATGGAAATAATCTTTGTAGAAATAATCTTTGTATTATAATCACCACAGATTAAAATAATTAAAATCCCTGAGAACCCTCATAATGAAATATAGTCTTGGTTTGTAAAGGGGAAGAGATAGTGATATAAGACTCTGATCAGTGACTTTACTCAAAAACACATACGATATGTAATGCATTATGTGCAGCTATTGTTTTTATCCCAAGTGACTACAATGAGAAGAATTCTTTGCAACACAGTTTAAAATAGGCAGATAGCAAATTTGCCTTGAGCCCTAGTAGGAGAAAGTTCCTCAAACTCTGAATTTTAAGAGGTTCATGGGTATTCCCATCAATGTGCTATGGTATTAGAATATATCCTATTTTGCATCTAATTTCCTTCCTGGGTAGGCTGAGAACATATAATAAATAGGTTTTCACTGCTAGTCTTATACTAGTCCCAAAGGAGACTATGGCAATGTCCTCTCTGAAATTAGTAATTTTAGTACACTCCACATTGATGATTATGGAGATGAAACAAAAACCACTGCATTTTACATTAAAAAAAAAAGACTGGCTGGTCAACTATCCAGGTTAATATTATTCCTCTGTATGGAAAAGCTTCCCAGCATGACTAATTTTCTCTTGTAGCTAACTAGAAAAAAATTAGCATATCCCAAATGATCATGTATTTGGGGGTGGTTAGGAATCTTTGTACTTCACATACAATAATAAGAGTGTTTCTTGCAGATATTCTGGAGGAAACAAAGGACACTTATTAGTACACTGTGAAAAAGACTGAAGACTATAGACGAAAAGCCCAGAAATTACTTTAGCATTGGGAAGTAACAAGAAAGTAAAAATGAAATTATAAAAGCCAAACAGAGGGTCTTTTTGTTTTTTTGGTACTTCTGTACAGCGAAGATATACCCTAAGCTGTCAGAACCATATTAAATGGGGCATAGTTAAATTGAGTGCCTCCGATAAGGGGCTCTGCTAGGCTATCAAAGTTTTAGATCAGTTGGATTGAATTTCTGGCATATTGCACATTTCCACACGTTCATTCTCTCTCTTTCCTTTCAGTGACACTACAAGGGCAGCCTTAGATATGCTTATAATTTGTGATTTTTGTAATGCAGGGGACATTTGTGTTTTCAAAGAAGGGAGGATATACCATGGAAGCCCAGAAAAAAAAAAAAAAGAAAGAAAAAAAAAGTTTTACAAAGAACATAGTTCACATATGATTTCCAAGAGTTTGATAAAAAAAAAAAAAAGCTTTATAGCTCTTCAGAGACTAGAGGTCTTTGAAAGAAAAAGGTGCATTTGTCGTCACATTAAAGTATGCCTCGGAAATTCTAAGGAACCCTAAACATCAATAAGTAATTAAACTAATAATTAATAGCTAATAATGCCAATCATGATTACTCCTAAAATCACCTCTAAACTATTCCAAAAAAAGTAAAATTATTTTATCTTTCAGATTTTCCCAAGAAAATGGTAGCATGTATCATATCTTACAATCTGTCTTGTTGCACTACAAAAATGGATACAGTAATTCTGTAAAAGGGATTTTTTTAAGTGCTTCAAAACTTATATAAAGGAATAATGAACATCACCAAATCAATTATGCAAGAACAGAAAGAATGCAAAGATACTCAGTGCAATTTAAGGTAATTTTAAAACAAAAATATTATTTGAACCTAGCATGTCCCAGGGAAAAAGAAAAATGCCCTTTCACCCAGCTTTTGAAGGAAATTACACCCTGAGTTCTGGACCTCACAATTAAGAGACTGAATAACTGGGAGTCAAGTTGCAAAGTAGATTTCTCAGTCTTAACACCTGTCTAGGTGGGAAGAACTAGTACACAGAACTTGCAGAAAAAAGGAGCGGTGCTTAACGTGAATCATCCAAGTGGCCATCATTCTCTCCTTTAGCACTTTTAGTTTTCAGAATCATTTCCATTCCTTTTTGTGTTGCTGGGAATGAAGGAAGAGATCCCCAAAACCAATTCCCTGCACCGGAGTATAGTTTGAAGATGACACCTGACACGGGGAGTGTCCTCTTGCCTGCACTCTGGTTCCACCGTCCTCGCCGGAGCTAACGCAGCAGCGCTACTGGCGGGGCTGCCCATTTGCAGTCTCGCTGCCACCTGCCCGTGAGAAGCTGTCACCAGCTTTCTCTCCTTTCCCCGGAACTTTCCTTCCCCTCCCCCGCCCCCAATATAATCTCTCGCTCCTACATTTCCATCAGCAGAGATAGAAAGAAGGCAAGCAGGTTCGCTGGAGAACCGGGATGGGTGGAGCACTTACCAGGGAGCCTTTCGGTATTTCCCCATCCGCTTTGGTTTTGATGTTTTTCTTGTGGTTTCCTTGCGTGCTCGCAGAGCTGCCGGTGAGACAGGAGCCCTGGGAGCTGCCCTTTAACACGCTCCTGCAGGAAACATTATTTGATCCACTTTCTGTCTGTTGAGCTGCTTTCTTATCAACTCTGCAGGTAGAAAGTGATTCCTCTGATAAATTACATTGCTCTTCTTCAATCACTACTTTTCCCAATCCTTTAATGTTTAAAGTAACCTCTTTGTATCGCTTTGTCTTTAAACCTTTGAGTGATAAATGTTTGTCAGGGGCCTTGATCACATCTTCATCTGACATTCCAGGAGTGTGGCAGTTTAGATTTGACAATGATTGATTGATTGTTTGATCTATTTATTTATTTATTTATTTATTTATTTATTTATTTATTTATTTATTTATCTATCTATCTATCTATCTATTTATCTATTTATTTATTTATTTATTTGCTGCTTGTGAGGTGGGGGAAGGATGGAGCCAAATAAAAGCCACTGAAGAGTGATTGCTAAATACATGTCTGGCTTAAGATCAGCGGGAAATGTAATTACCTCTGGAAAGTTTCTAAGTATACGTTTGCTTGGTACAATCAATGAAGTCGGCATACCTTAAAATGTATGTGTAATTTTCTTCCATTTCATGCCATGTGGGTACATTCATGGTTCCCGTGTAGGTTGAATTTCTATCAACCTTGATAAAACTTACTATTCTTTAATTTCAAAGACCATTGGTTTGGTTAACAAAGTAACATGGACTAAATCATCATTTTATTGCTAACTTTTATTTCATTGTTTAAATTCTGGCTAATGTAGAAAAGACTGCTACTCTGTATTTCTGTTTGTATGAAAACATGCTTGACTGGCACTTAATGTGCAGGAAGTCAACAGCTCTCCTTGTTCTGGGTGGGGGGGACCCCTTGCTATCGCCCCCCCCCAACACATTACCTGTTCAAAAGTTCTGTCATAAACGTATCTTTTGTTGAACACGCAACAGGGCTGGGTCGATTTCTTGGTTCCAACTTCATTTGGTCGTACATGTCCTGTGGTGCTTTCAGATTATTTTTGTTTTGTAAACTATTGTCTGGACCCTCTGCCAACTTGGCGTTCCTGGTAAGCTCATTTTCTATTTTACACTGTGGCTCAGGCTTCTTTTTCTCTTTCTTTTTCTCCGATTTTAGTTGTTTGTTTCCAAACCCCAAACCTTTTGCATCTTTTTTTTCCACCTTGGTTTTAGACACATCCATTTTCCTGCTACTGAGAGCTGGAAGCCTACTCCTCCGAAAACCAAACCAGCTGGCAAAGGATGGCCCAGGCTTTGGCTTTGCTTCCACAGAGGGGGGCTTTGTTTGCACTTGGCCCCTTTCCACATTTTCCTGAATGCACAACATGACCTTTTCTTCAATTGTGGGTGAGACGAGGGCTTCGGCGCTCACAGTGCCAGTTCTGGTTGTAGACGTATCTGGACACCTTCCAGAAGTTTCTAGCTTGGAGGTCCTGCTCGTTTCAAAATTGTTCGGATGCTGTGTCCTCCCTGTATCCTGCAGGGCTCCTGGGCAGTCTGTTGGGGTGGGTGGGCATCTGTAGGGGTCGCTGCTGGGCTCCTCAGGGACAGCCACACTGGTGTACCTGCCCTGGCCGTAGCCCTGCTCAGCTTCCGTCCCGCAGGGGGCCAGGAGCTCTTCGGGCTTTGGAGGGACCCTCAAAGGCAACCTGCTTGGGCTCCCGTGCTGGCTGCCTGAGCTGCCTGCACTCCCTAGGGAGCCTTGTCTGGGGGAGGGATGCCCCGGAGGCCTCCCAGCGCCCAGGACACTGTCAGACGTGGACATCGGGGCACAGGGGGTCTTGTTGGGCGAGCCCTCGGTGGAGGAACTCTGCCGGGTGAGAGAATTGCCTCTCTCGGCCGTGTTGGTGATGATCTGAGTTCGAACCTTGCCTGGCCCTTCCAGGGGAGGCGTTGGGGGCTTGTCTCCTGAGTGAGCGCTGAAACTCTGGCTGCGGGCTTTGGCTCCATTCATGCCCAGGGCTGGCTTCAGGTGGGGCTTATTGGAGGAAAGGGATCTTTTCACAGACCTGTTTTCGACCCCATCTTTTCCATCAGCCCCAGGGATGCTGTGTTCCAAGGACTCTGGCATGGCCATTTCCAGGGGTAGCCCTTCAGCCAAACCGTCTTGTGACTGAAAACTCAGTGGAGTCCCATTTCTTTCATCCGCCGTGGTCTCTGGGCTCACTGGATTCCCCGAGTCCTGGGGCTTGGACCTGCTCACGGCCACAGAGCTTTTAGATGCTTCATTCAGACTGTCTTTTTCATGTTTCCCTGGCACCGTGGAACTTTTCCTGAGCAACTGGGGAGACTTCATGAGAACTTTGAGCCCAACCGGGAGGCGGGTTTTCAGCCCTTTCTCATGAGTAATTTGACAACCATGTGGACTGTTATGGCTTTTGGTGGGTGGCGGTGATGAGTGACTATTAACCTGAGATGATGGTGACTCATTCACCTCTAACAAGGAAGGCTTGGGTGATGTGGGGACACAGTCATTCAGTTGTCCTTTTCTTCCTGGAGACACACTTTTGGAGGATAGTATTTCCAGGGGCTCATGGGTGGAAGGACAGTTCTTGGGAGTCCGTAACCCAGTGTCTGTTTGTGTGGTCCCAAGTGTTTGGTGAGGTGGGGTTTTGGGTTTTTGGTCTCTCTTTGGAGAGACCTTTGGGGGCCCTGGAGCCATCATGGCAAATGAACTGGAGGGGGGATGAGCAGAACATCTGGTTTGAGTCACTGTTTCTGTGGAGGGCAGAGGGTGAGTGAAAATAGGCTTTCTGAAGGCCACAGAAGATTTCTTCCCCAGCACTTCCCCAGCCATGACAGGATTAGAAGAAATAATGGGAGCAGAGGATCCTTTCAGAGGGGGGGATTTGAGGATGGTTCTTGCTGTTTCACTGGGGACTCTGGTTTCGGGCTTGGCCGATGAGGGTGGTGTCAAGTAGTCATAACTGGGCCGGATGAGAAGGGAGCCTGCCCTGTCTGGAGGGGGCGGGGGGGATGGTGACTTCACCCCAGCCTCCAGCACAGAGTCACGGTGTTTATCCCTCATCGGGGATCCTGTATCGTCGCTAGGCTCAATGAGGGGCCTTGGCAGTAACTGCAATGGAGGAATCTGACCCTTGGAGCACGGGGCCCAGTCCTTTCTGCTGGATAGTTTGGGACCATGAGGCAGTTGGCTGGGGTGTTTTGGAATGTGTGGATCTGGCCGCAAATCAAAAAGGGGTGCTGGGCTCTCAGTCTTCTTAAACCGTGAAAGTTTCCCAGGAGCTAAAGCTGGTGATTTTTCAAGAGACACTGGGTCAGATGAGGGGATTCTCGAGGTGGCCTCAGGCTCCATGATTTTTAATTTCTGAGGTGAAGACTTGCCCCTGGCAGGGATTTTTGTCAGACTTTGCTTTTGATAGATACCCATGGACACTGAAGACCTAGAGTTACTCTGGCATGACAAATTGAGTGTTGATTTGGCCGGTCTTTGTTGCTGAGTACTTTGTGTGACTGTCCTGGGGCTGAAAGAGCCACTGGGTACCACAGCAACCTTATCTACATCATCTTTTGGAATGTTTTTCTCCATCTCCTCTTCAGGTCTCTTTAAGAAAGTGTAGTCTCCTGCAGCAGCTGCTGTCGGTAGATGACCAATTCCCTGAGGTAAAAGTTCAGTGTGTTCTGCCTTGGGTCCAGTAGGGGCCTGATTGATGGAAATTTCATTTCTGGTAACAGTGACAATGCCAGTTTGGTGAGAGCTGAATTCAATGGGCTCTCCATCTTCCGCATCAAATATGACAGTAATGCATTCTTCTGAAGAAGTCCTTTTTACAACCCTTTGCTGCTTAATGAAGCTAAATGTCTTTGGCCTACTCTCTAGGGGGATGGGTACTTGTTTTTCCTCCTCATCAGGAGACCCAAGTTGAGATTTTCCAAATCCCATGATGTCCAGGTTCTCCATGGACTTGTCAGTGTCAGCGGTCAGTGACAAGTCTGAAGGGCTTTTCTCGTCACTGCTACCTATGTGCAATTCATCGAGGGCTTCGTTGTCATCGGTGTCTGAAAACTGGAGACTGAGAGCCACACGGCCCAGGCCACGTGGCTCCCTCTCTCTCTGTACCTGAGGTGGCTGCACACTTGGGTATAGCTTCCTCTCCAAGGGGCAGTTGCTGGCACAACTAGTCAGCTTTTTAGGCCTTTCCCTGGGGTAAACTGAGGACATGCCTTCTGAGAAGTGTTTTCTATTCAGCTCCCAGCCAAACAGGCTGTCAGAAACACTGTGGGTTAATTTACGACTGTGCAGCCTGCAGCTCTGGCTTGGAGCTGCCTGGAGCAATGCTAAGGAGGAAGAGTCCTCATCAGCATCATCATGGGAATCTGTGTCATAAACAAATGCCTCATGGGGCTCCTTGCAGGGGCTCCTCATGTCAGCTGGTTTGCAGGGGGGGTATTCCTTGAGGCTGTTACTCTTAATTCCTGGAGAATATATTCCTTCATTGGAGTTCATGCAATCTTTATAACCCCATTTGGTTATCACTGATGGAGGTTCAAGTAACACTCTTCGCTTCTGTAGCTTTCTTAGTCCTTCCAAAATGTGACTTTCCTTGATACGAGTTGGAGGTAGTTCATCTGTAGGACTAGCAAAGCCACTTGGGAGCGAAGAGTCAATACTTAGCCTTTTATCCCAGTTTTGTGATGATTTCTAGGAAAGAAAAATAGGTATCAGAAATCACTGATCCATGTGGATCACAACTGTATAAAGGAAAAGTCCCTCATTAGACTTGATTCTAGTGGTTAAGTATTCATCTATAAGTGCAGACATTAATTAATGCAAATTAATCATTGACTATGCAGTGAATCTCTGCTTTTCCAGCTTCTAAGCTAAGTAGCCAAGGATATAATGAAGTAGTAGGTAATGACCTTGCCCTCTAGGAGCATGCAGGCCAGCAGGGAAGAGGAGATTGGGTACAGATAACCAGAAGTCAAGGAAGCAAGTGAGAAATACCAATGTGGTAGGAACTGCAGAAATTCAGAGGAGAGAGATCAAATCTTTGCTAGGAAAAGCTGTGAAAGTCATAAAAGGAGGCTTTTGCTTTGTTTTTTCATTTATTTTCTTTATTTATTTTGAAAATTTTACTTATTTGACAGAGAGAGAGCAAGCAAGAGAGACTGAATAAGCAGGGGAAGTGGCAGGCAGAGGGAGAAGGAGATGCAGGCTCCCCACTGAGCAGAGAGCCCCACACAGGGCTGGATCCCAGGATCCTGGGATCATGACCCGTGCTGAACACAGATGCTGAACTGATTGAACCACCTAGGCACCCCAGTTTTGTTTTGTTTTTTAAACCTACCTAGCCCTTGAATGAAGGATGAGTTTGCCTTAGTTTAAAAATGGGGGCAGCAGGGCACCTGGGTGTCTCAGTGACTGAGCATCTGCCTTTGGCTTGGGTTGTGATCCCAGCCTGGGATTGAGGCCCACATTAGGCCCCCCACAGGGAGCCTGCTTCTGCCTCTGCCTATGACTGCCTCTCTGTGTGTCTCTCATGAATAAATAAATAAATAAAATCTTATAAAAAAATAAAAATAAATAAAAATGGGGGAAGTGATTTCCGGATAGATTACCGGGATGGTAAAGACCTGAATTGTGAAGATAGATTCAAGGTACACTTAGGAAATAACCAGAAGACTATATGGCCTCACTGTATAGCATTTACAACAGGTAGAGAGGGTAAATGGAAAAGCAAGTTGGTCCCTAACTCTATGGTCCTTCCATTCTAAGATTTGACAGTTCTATAACTTCAGGATAGAGAGGAAACATCTATGAAACATATACATCTAGCAGTGGGGCATTGACTGTTAGAACCCTATAGTAAATGATTCACCTACTAAGAAAGGTCAACTTCCTGTCCCTCATACTATCCTAAATACTAGTGCTAGTTTTGGCCAAGAAATGACCATAAAAGGCATTATTTTCCACACATTCATATATTTCACAGTATTGCTAACAAGAAGTGGAAGGGCAGGAGAGAACTTGCATTTCCTAAGCATCTGCTGTGTAGCAGCCACTTGAACAGGGCTTTGATTTAATATTCAGAGCAACACCATGAGGGAGACATTATCAACCTTATTTTACTAGGGAGGCAACCGAGAGGCAGCATGGTTAGTCTGCTGGAAATCACAGTTGAGGAACAGCTGGAACAAAGGTTTCCACTCTGCTTTCCCAGGCTCTTCCTATGACTCAGTTCCAAAGTAGTGTTGTGGAGATAGGCACCCAGGCAGGCTGCCCCTAGAGCCTGCATACCTACTGACATTGCGATGTTACTAGAGCCAAGCTGAACCTCCATTCTCTCCTCTGTGTGAGTCAATGTCAGAATAGAGATCATAGGTTATCCTTACGCCCCTCTCTTGAATGGGACCTGCAGAGTTTAATCACAAACCAAGACTCAGGGAAATTGGTGGGATTTGGGCACTGACCTCAGTCTTTTTTTTTTTTTTTTTTTTAAGGCTCTATGATTTAATCCTCTCTAGTCCTTGAATGAAGGATGAGTTTAAATAGGGGGGAAATGATTTTCAGGTAGAAGAAGTGGGATGGAAAAGACCTGGATTGTGAAGATAGGTTCAAGGTACTCTTAGGAAATAACCAGAAGACTATATAGCCTCACTGTATAGCATTTACAAGAAGTAAAGAGGGTAAATGTTGTGTGAATCTGGTGGTTTCAGATGTCAGATGTGTGCTCTGTGCCCATCTTGGCTAAGAGTGAAACTCCCATTGGCCTCTCTGTACCAGCTGCCCCCCCCCCCCATAACTGAACACAGACTGTGGGCTTGTACGTAGAGGGAGAAAAAGTCTCAGAAACTTACATTGGAACCTTGGCATTTTAGTAAGCTGTGAATATTTGCTTGTACCTAAGACATTTCCATTAAAATTACCCTTGCTATCAACAACAGCATATGGTGTTTATTTGTTTTTTTTTAATCTGTTAGATGTTAATTGTTTTTAAGTCAAATTATGTATTTTCTATAGAAAATTCACCAAGGTCAGAAGTTGCTGTGCATAAATGCTATTTGGTGATGTTTCCCCTTTCTTCTCCTTTGCTTCTTTGCCGTTAAAAACTTCTTTGGCAATCAGGAGAAATCCTGTTAGTTACTTTGGGTATTATAGACCAACCAGTGAGCAGGCTGCCACTGCTTGGATTTCTAAGAATTTCCATGATTCTGAGAGTCACGTTCACAATAAGAAGAGAAGTCAGGCAAAAGTACCCTATAAGAGCTCGAAAAAGGCAGATTTGTTCAATCCCTGGAAGATGTGCTCAGCCCACCTCCTGCTGCCTCTTCACAGCCTGCCCCCTGTGGTTTGATTCATCCCAGGGCCAGTAGCTGCAAACCTCCCAGGGCCCCGGGCACTCTATGCTGTGAGATTAGTCACATTCCTCAATCAGTTTTCCACAGGATGTTATGGTATTTAATAACTTGAGAAGAGTTTGGAACAATCTGTAAAATTGAAAAAAAAAAAGGGAATGAATCCCCTTAAGAGAGAGGGAGGCAGAAACTGGCATTCCCACAGGCAGCTTCATGCATTGCTTGGAAAAGAGCTGTTCTTGGGATGCCTGAACATCCCAAGCAGCTCAGCAGTTGAGCATCTGCCTTCGGCTCAGGGCGTGATCCTGGAGTCCCGGAACCGAGTCCCACATCAGGCTCTTGGCATGGAGCCTGCTTCTCCTCCCTCTGCCTATGTCTCTGCCTCTCTCTCTGTGTCTCTCATGAATATATAAATAAAATCTTAAAAAAAAAGAAAAAATAAAAGAGCTGTTCTGGGCTGAAGGGTGCTGCTGCTAAAACAGGGGCCTTGGTTTGATGCCCACAGTTCTTTTTTTATTTCTTGATTGGACAATAGTTCTACAGAATATTTTAAAGAACATTCTTGTTCTTAATATAATAAATCCATCCCAATAATTGGAATAATATTTGAAGCTTGGCTGATTCAACAAAGCCACTATATCAGCAAGGTAAAGAGTGAAAGTTCCGGAATCAAATAGCCAGCTCTGCCACTAGCTATGAGAACTTTGGCTCGCCACTTAGTTTCTCAGCATCTCAATCTCCTCACATCTCAATCTCCTCACCTGTATAATGGAGAAATAGGAGAACCTACTTAAAAAGGCTCTTATGAGCACTGAATGAGCTAATACTTGTGAAATACTACCAACGCTGCGTGGCATGTGGTAAGAAATCGTGACTTAGATCCAGATTTCTCCAAGTAGGATTTCTCCAGATCCTTCTCCAAGGAAGCCTAATGCATCTCATGCTGGCTTCCTTTCTGTATCCATACAGAACAACATTTAAAAAAATACTTGTGAATTATAAAAGAGCCATTGGGCACATATTTATTATCCTGTAAGTTAATATTGTGGTCAGATTCAAATTCATATTCTATGAGTTTATTATGTAAGTTAATACTAAATGAGTACTTGGTAAATGGTAAGTGCTGTAGAAGTTCCTGAAATAATGTAAATTTAAATGTCTCTGTGGGAGTGGGTCTAGTTTGCTGCATCCTTGAGAACTGGGACTTCTCCCTGGGAGATGTGATAGGCATGCTGGTACTGCAATCCATTCTGGGACAGGACCTTAGGAAATCCCCAGATCACAGCTGCCCGAGTATATATGAAGCACATAAGAATTTAATTTCTCTGTTTTCAGGGAAGAGGTTTCCCTACAAGATCAAGGGTTATTAAAATTGGAAGAATTTCAGGGGGGAAAAAAAGAGGGTCAAGTCAAGGCAAAGAAAGAAAAGATAAAGGCTCTGAGAAGGAGAGGGAGGGAGAGCGGGAGTGAAGAGAGCAGAGCAAGGGATTTGGAGCTGGTGACAACCACAAAGACAGGGAACGTCCCTGACCATCTTCCCAGTCTGTTAAGAACCAGGCCCCAGAAGTCATTATTCAGAACTTCGAACATCTGCTTAGAAGGAACAACTCTGATAATATACATACTTTGTATTAAGAGCCTGAGTCCAAGGGAATAAGCTCTAAATTTAAGTTTGAAATCTTTCCCAAGTTCTTGTTCAGAGTCTGACAAAGCTACTCCCTCACTACTATTTTCTGGTGGTTATAGAGTCTTTCCAGGTTCTTTGCTTCCAATCATAAATGGAGTTTACACAAATGATAGAAAAAATGACCTCCAAATCTTCTGATATGGGGTTTCCATTCTTGTGGACTCTGCTTTTCTTTAACATCGGGAAACTGCAAAGATAGCTATTCTAAGCACTCAGCTTACTCCAGTGTGCAAAGATGCTTGTTCAGACAGTGAAGGAATCTTCAATTGTGGGGCCCCCTTTGCAGATGGGAGCTGGGTAACAGCAGGAGTTAGTTAACAACCCAGGAAAAGAGCTCCTGGCATCTGAGTAGGAGCATACCTACCTCCATGGAAGCCACGGTCCCTGTCACCTACCATGGTATTGTCTCTCTCGGCCATGCCACCCTCCAATTTATAGTCCATTAGTGTTTTATGAGGCTATAAAACTGAGTAAAGGAGGTCAATATAATACATGCTATGCTTGAGTAGTAAATTCTGACAAAGCTAATGATACTTTCAAAAGTTTGGGTCATTTATTCTGAGATGATGCACCACCCTCCCTATTGTCCATGGGGGAAAAAACATTCTCTTTGAGTTCTCAAGGGATGCCCAGTCTGGGATGGTTTGGCAAGTAGCCTTGCTCACTCTCTTTTGCAGTGGACATTAACAAGTCTCTCTGAGCATCACAGTGATAGAGAGTGTCCACAAAACTAATTGGAAATGTCTGAGTTCGTCTGAAGCATGGTCAGTTCCATTAGGTCAGGGCCACCTTGTTACAAATCCTACGAACTTTGTGGGTTCTAGCAAAGCACAGATGGAAAATATCTTCCTCCCCCAAACTCCCTCTCATATCATCCTAGTCATTTGGGTCAAATCATCCCTCCACTCCTCACTTGCTGTGTGAGCCAGCTTCCTCTCCCATATAATAGAGAAAACGAGATCCCTGTGTCTAGCTTTGAGGAGTAAGTGAGCAGATACTCAGCAAATGGTCATTCCCTTCTTAGCCCTCCCTTCCACCTTCCACCTTCCCACCAGAAGAGGATTCTTTTCCGGCTCACTCTGATGCTAAAGTGCCATTTAAAAGGAGGCCTTACCCGTTTCCTGAGGTTCTTTCCATCATGCCACGTGTAGGAGGAGCCACTGGAGTACTCGCTGCAGGTGCTCGAAAGAGACAGCTCACTGCTGCTGCAGCTGTTTCGAGGACAGAGATGACCAGGAATGACAACCCCCAAACCAGGGCATTTCAAAGCAGGGGCTCCTGATTTTGCAGTCAGCTGGCATTCCTAAAAAAAAAAGCAGAGCAGCTCTGAGTGATGCCTTTGCTTAGGGGACATCAGATACCAATTCAACATCATCATGAGTTAGAAGGGAAGGTAGCCTAATGGTTAGACGCACAGCTTTGGGGTCAGACAGGCCAGGGGTTCCAATATGGACTCTGCCTCTTACTAACACAGTAGGAGGAAATATTTAATCCCTATATTTTTAAAAAAGGGAACAATGACAATACTGTCCACCTTATGGGGCTAGTGTATCAAGACACAACTGATGGTACTAAAGAATGAAGACAGAGTAGCATCTTTGGCTGTAGGGTTCAAGAGCATGAGAACTAGACTGGATGTCTAGTGACCTGAATCTCACATCGCTACTGGCATGAGATATTGAGTAAAGAATGCATTTAACTTCCATGGACCTTGAGGTCTTCCTTTGTAGGGTGGGGCAGCATTCCAGATCACTCTCAGGGTCCCCTATGGCTCTGACAGCATCATTTCAAGTCAGGTATCAAATGCCCAGGAAGCCCTGTCCAGTGGAACACCAAAATGTGGAATCACAAGGTTCTGTTGTAAAGGTTATAGAACTTTTCATATCAGTTGGCTGTCCAAATGATAAACGCTGTCACATTGACTAGATCTGGATTCTACGCAAAAGATCCAGGAGGTTAGAAGTCTAGGGGTCTGCAGAGGCACAGGAAACAAAGTCATAAACATCTCAGCACATCTTGACAGCCACCTTCTCAGCCCCTAATGTAACAGATGAAGCTCCAAGAGCTGGACAAGCTAAATTAATTTAGCATCCTGATCATGAGAATAAAGTCCCTCCTTATAGTCTCATTCCTCTTCCCTATCTATATAAAGCTTATCTTAGAAACTCTTTGATGGGGAACCATCTGTCTTTGTGTCGTTTGCAGAAGGGCAAAGCCTCTTACTTATGCAATTTATTGACACTTTATGGGCACCTTTAGTACCTGAGTACTTATTACTGTTCTCCAAATGCAATTCCAAATACCCACTTGAAGAAGGAAAGACATGCTGTTCTGGGAGTACCTGGGGGACATGCTAGCCCCCCACATAAGTACAGAGGGTCTGTTTAATTTCCACTCTAATCAATATCCATAAATGCCTCATAAGGTTAGATTTTTTGATATCAGGCATCTGCCTGCTATCAATACCTCATTTTTGCTGCAAAACAACCCCTTTAAGTGATCTAAAAATGCCAAGAAATTTTACTACTCTATTCCCCACCCCCCAGCAATTTGGCTCTAAATATCAGTGAAAGAAGAAACTTGTCTTAAAATTCAGCACTCAGCAATATCTATTGATTTATGACCTTGCTTCTTGCTGCATGTAACTTGGTTAAGGGGAGTTTGTATTTGTACCATAAGAGATATGGACAACTAGTGGTGCTGCTGCACAGGAGCACCTGTCACTGACACTTGAGCCACGGCACATAGTTGGAAAAAAGTTTCAGAAGTGACACACCACGCTCCACTTCTACGTATGAGCTTTCCACTTTCGCCATCCCCAAATCTCTCGCCAATTTTGTTGTTTGATTAAAGCGCGGTGGCAGTTTTATTCAGGACTGCCTCTGCTCTGGGAGATAAGTCTGTTCTCCAGAAAGAGACTGTGACTATGTCCTGCAAGGCCTTCCAGATTGAAACTTTTCCAATAGCCCTTTTCACACTCTATGCAGCTTTTGGTTAAAGTCTGGACTCTACCTTTTTCCGAAGCACTGAAGCTTATGTGATTTCCCTCTCTCTTTCCCACCTGTTCCTTCCTATGACACCTATCAAAACAATATCTATTTTTGCAACTCAACTCAATTCCCAGGACTCTTTTTACAGATAAGCATCCAGGCCTGGTTGTTGCCCATGTGTATACCTCCTGTATGGATGTTGGATTTATATGACAGTAAATTTGATCTCAGAGCTAGCAATGGAAGGAACTGCTGTTTCTGCCATGAGAGTGAACTTCAGATGCCCATATGTGGTAGATGATACTTCTGGCAGTTGGGAAAGGCACATCAGTGTCATCAAGTAGAGGCAGGTGGGGTTGGGGGTGATAAGCAGAGAAGTGCAGGCTTCCCAGCCAAGCCAGGCTTCTCATACCTCAGTGTGCACATGCATCATCTGGGATCTTGTGGAATGCAGATTCCGATGCAGTAATTCTGAGGCGGAATCTGAGTTGTAGTAGTTTTGGGGCATTCCTCAGTGCTCCGATGCTGTTGGTCCAGAACTCCGAGTAGAAAGCCCCCAGGGGAAGCTATGAGAGAGGTCTACCTCCTATGTGGGTTACTTAGTAACAAGTTGTGTCACCTCACAGCCTGATCTGGACTGTGTGGAACAGGATGAAGGGAATGCTCTAAGCCTACCCAGATGGTCCAGAGCACCGGGGAGAGGGTGTGTGCGTGTGTGTGTGTGTGTGTGAGTGTGGTGTGTGTGTGTGTTGGGGCAATTACAGAATAATTCATTACAAAGAAGCAGGCCAGGACTCCTTACTGGGACATTCTCTCATATTTCTCCCACCTTAGAAGAACAGTGTTTGAATTAAAAAGGGATCCAGAATCTCTGACACCATGGCTGTAATGTGAACTCCTTTTTCCTGCAGTTTCCTTCATCAGCACATGATTATCAAGCGGGATTATCTTCTCCAATGAATAACTAACTGTTCTGTGGTTGAGTGCTTGAACTCTAAAGCCATTTATTAGGCTGAAATCCTGGCTCTCCTACTTGCTAATTCCTTGACCTTGGGAAAGTTACTTAACCCCTCCATGCCTCAGTTTCTTTCTTTATAAAAGGAGATGAGGAAAGCACCCACCACATAAGATCACTGTGAAATCTGAACAGCTCCTGGCATATAGTGATGTTTAGTAACATTTAGGTGTTGCTACTATTATTAATTTTTTTATATACACATCTTTTTTTAAAGATTTTATTTATTTATTCATGAGAGACAGAGAGAGAGAGAGAGAGAGAGAGAGAGAGAGAGAGAGATACAGGCAGAGGCAGAAGCAGACCCCATGCAGGGAGCCTGATGTGGGACTTGATCCCAGGACTCCAGGATCACGCCCTGGACTGAAGGCAGGCGCTAAACCGCTGAGCCACCCAGGGATTCCCCTTTATACACATCTTGACTCTCAAATGAAATCACAAGTTTACAGTCTCCCTAAGAGACCCCGCATTGTACTTCTTTCTATACAAGTGTCTGGCACCTTGCACACCAGAACTGGGCTGAGCAACAGCCAAAAGTGTTGGTGCACTTTGTTTCTGGGAATTACCGATGTGAGCTTCTAGAGAGACATGCTAGCAGATACCACTCTGTTATCATTCCTCATCTCTGCCATGGTGTTCTGTGGCTGTGGCATAGTCCCAAGTTCGAAGAAGAATGGAAGACAGCCGAACAGCAGAGGTCTTGTTATTGCCCCAGTGTTGTTAGTGGGCACTGTGGTATCTGCATTTTATGGATTATGCCATGTAATCTTCACCACAATTTTCAGAAACAGGAAATATCATTATGCTCATTTTTCAGATGGGGAAACTGAGGCATGAGGCATTAAGATCTTGCCTCATAGAACAGATCTTGTACTGTTGCCAGTACAATATTCCGATGTCAGACCCAGGTCCTAGCCACTATGGTATATATAGCACCAAGTAAGGCC
The DNA here is from genome assembly GCF_905146905.1 of Nyctereutes procyonoides. Taxonomy (NCBI): domain Eukaryota; kingdom Metazoa; phylum Chordata; class Mammalia; order Carnivora; family Canidae; genus Nyctereutes; species Nyctereutes procyonoides. Next base: position 3,081,339 of record NW_026575030.1, on the reverse strand, counting down.
CTTGACAATAAGCAGAACTCCTGAATGTATCCTGGCCCAACTAGAAAGAGCTCTAATTAATAACAGATAGTGATTATTATTAAAATTACTCTTTTATATATAGTGGTTTCCGTTGTAATATCATCTTAATTGTGTGGCCCTCAGTGGCAGAGTATACTGTTTGCGACATTCAAAATGTATTTTTCTCATTGTGTATTTTATATTACTACCTTGAGTGACACGTGGGCTTTAAAATCCTTACTTACTGTGATAAACACAATAAAAACTCACAGTTTCAGTTACAAAAAGGAGAGAGATGGGAGCCCTGGGTGGCTCAGCAGTTGAGCGTCTGCCTTCGGCTCAGGGCGTGATCCCAGTCCAGGGATCCAGTCCCGCATCAGGCTCCTTGCGAGAAGCCTGCTTCTCCCTCTGTCTATGTGTCTGCCTCTCTCTTGTGTGTCTCTCATGAATAAGTAAATAAATAAAATCCTTAAAAAAAAAAAAAAGGAGAGAGACAGAGAGAATGATGGCAGGAGTTTCTTGGATGAAAACTGCACACTTAAAAAAATTTCTGACCTTAAGGCCTTATGATAGATTGGATGTCATTAAGGTCTTCATGAATGTTTAAAGTGACAGCGTTCCACTGAAATTTAATTCCAATCAAAATTGAGAATATTTACCTTTGATACAGAATATCCTATCTACACTGATAAAATTATATAGTAAAATCAAAAGCCAATTATCCACAAATGTTCATCTGTCATTGTTTTAAGCCTAACGTTTTTCATTACATATTTATTTGGCTCTTGTATTTCCCAACTTACTCTCCTTATGTCAATGAGAGTTAAAAGCCACACTGGTTAAAGTTTTGCCAAATAAGCACAATGCTAACCCTAGCTAAAGAAAAAAAACTGTACATCCCATGAATTTTTAAAAGTTCATACATAATATATCATAAAAGTAGGATGAATAATATAGGACATGGGCTTTAATAAAAAGCTCCTTGACCATTTCTCAGAGACTTTGAGATGTAATCAATACCCAAAAAGGTATCTTGGGGACAAAGCCAAGATTTATGATATTTTTGCTGGGAGTGACACTTTCCGCTTACTCTATCAGCTGGGGGACATGATACTGAGTTTCAGAGAACACAAGAAAGGGAGGTATTTTTATCTGCCTGACAATGCTTCAAGGATACGCTTTATGGTTCACTTGTGACATCATATTTGATGGAAGGAAAATAACCTAAACAAGCCATCTGATGGCAAAAGGGAAACTCACATGCATCTCAACATCAGTTCGTGACTGCGTCAGACTTCGGCTTCTTTCCACATCTGAAAGCAAATCTCCAGATGAAAGATCTAAGATGCGTGAGTGAAGTTTCTAGGTAAAAACAAGCAGAAACATTGCATAGCAATGACTTAATTGTTTGTTTCAAAATCCTGCCTTGGACAGCTAAATCTCAAAGGAGTTGACATTTCTAGATTAGATAATATATATCCTAACTCAAAAAAGTTTATTCTAGTTTATCAGCAATATATATATTATATATATATATTATATATATGTATATTATATGTATATATATATAGGCTTTAGTTTGCATATATATATGCAAACTAAAGCTTATAAATAATAATCACACTCTCACAATCTGTCAGTCTGTGCTGGAAAATAAGCAATAGGAAAAAAATAAGTAGTAGGTGGAAAATAAATAGCAGGAAAAATGTGGATCATCCGATACACTTATTGGCTAGTATGAAAATTAACTTCTGATATTCACATTAGGAAACAATCACCATATTAACCTTATTACATTGAGCAGTGGTTAAAATCTGAGCAAATAATTATAAAAGTGACCTTATTTCTAAACAGCATTGATCTTGTGAAATCTTCCCTTGGACACATTTTAACTCAAAGTCATTAATGTCATCTGTTAGGAACAATTAATGTGAATAGAAAATAATTGCATCTGGGATCTGGGGACTTGGAGGATTTTGTGCATTAATATTCACATGCTATTTGATTATATACTCAATTCTTTATTTCAGCTTTGCTTGGGAGGCCTGCTAAACCAGGGTTATTTCACTATATTAATCTTTATACTAATTACTAAGACTTTTCTGTGGACATTAAATTTGATCTGTTTAATTGCAAATACAATAAAACTCTTGATTTATGTCTAATGTTTCTGCTAGGCCGATGACATTTTAAAATGGTACTTGTAGCCTGGTTTGTCTTGGTTACAACTTTTGTGACTTCAGACACTAAAAAATCGAATTGGGTAAGTAAATAATGTGGCTAAGCGTGCTTCCCTCACCTATGCAAAGTTTTTCTATTCCTTTTCCTCCCTGGAAAGGCCTTGCTGCATACTGATGCTGATCCAGGAAATGCTTCAGATTCTGTGCCACTAATTAATGTTAAGATCATCTTTGAGTACGGGGGGGGGGGGGTGCTCATGGGTTGTTCTGTCCTCTTGGATGTTCCATGTTGTTGGCAGAGACCTTAAATTCCACCAAGATGAGGCACATTCGCTACGTTCTCCATTGGACTCCCCTCAGACTTGTGTGAGAGCCCTATGTACTTGGTTAGCAGCTGGCCACTCAACAAACACGCCTCCAGCAGCTGATGGAGGAAGGATGCTGAGCGCTAGGACTGTGCTGCATCCCCCTGCAGGAGCAAAGGCAATTTTTTTTTTTTTCCTGCCAGGGCTCATCCTCCTCTTTCCCAATGAAGCTCTAAATCACTGTTTGCTTTAGATCAATACTTGAGCTTCTCTCAATCTATGTTTGTTGAGCTACTTACACCCAAAACGGTCTAAATCCTAACCTGGTTGCCTGTTATTTGGGAAATTCTCATTTCTCCAACAGAGCTAAGACATCAATAGGTAACAAGAGCCAGGGTGTTGTTTCTGCATGATTTTTATAATCTTTACCTCAAGCTCCCTCTAGAAACTGAGTCTCCTGGGGGCAACAGTCATTTAATCCCTGGGACCTGTCACGGTGTGTCATACTCAGTGAGTAGCAAGTACCCTACTGATACTTGTTGTAGCCTATAAAGAAAAAGATATTTTTCCCACCCACACGTAGGTTTTAAAGCTTGAGAGCATGCCAAAAGAATGATAATGTTCTGAGACCTATACACTTATCAATATGCCAACAGTCCAAGAAGTTATAGGAAATGACATTCAAGAAGAGAAATGATGATTTTGAGTGGTATGTCATGTGATTTTAGGGAAGAGTCCTTCTAGATTAGACATCTGATGTAATTTGGTTCAAGGCTGCTCTTCACTCCTTATCAAATATATGATGTCATCCTTTGCTTTCTGCATGAATATAGGTATGTACAAACGCATCCTCCTAAATGATGTTATGTTTTAGTAGTTTATATCCAAATGCTCAGTTCTCCTGAGCTGAAGTCAGTAACGTTGTGTGGGAAAGGGGACAGGTCAGATCCTGGACAAGGGGCCAGATGACCTGGGTTCCAGCTCCACCTAAGGTACAAGTTTTACCAGATCTTGGGAATGTAACTGAATCCCTCTGTCTCAGATTCCTCGCTGGTTACAGAGGGATGGGAGTGACTACTTAACCTACCCCACCGGTGGGGACAGGTGTCACCATCATCAGAAACAATAATAGATAAGGTAATATGCTGAAATTCACAGAGCCTTACCTCAATTACTTGTCAAAACTCAGAGTTGGTGGCAGGTAATTTTTTGAATGCTAAAGTATGCATGAGTCCTCTGTTGTTACAGTTTCCACACAGGTAAGGCAAATACAAATTAACTTGGAAAACAAAATCTATTTCTGTGTTAAGGCTATAGGCAAGAAAATGGTAGGTAAATATCACCCTTTCGTGCAACTTGCCTTAAATAACCATGAAAGCTCACGAGCCCAGAGACGTTCCACCTCTTTTTGTTGGTGTTATTACACCTCTCATAATAAGAATGTTTATGAAAGGCTTATATCTTCACACTTATATGTGTGTATATTATATTATAATAAATATATTCTCACAGACACACACATATAGGGTGTGCAAGAGAATAAGCACATCGCTTTTCTACAATGTTATTGCACTGTAATGTTATCTGCGCTTAATTAAGGGCTCGCTGCAACGTACGTAGAATGTATACATGGGGAATTCAATTAAAGCTGTCGTCAGCAAGAGTATGTGACAGGAGAATATGGTGACCTCTTGAAAGAGGTCTATGTGCTTGGAGTGAACAGTCTCAGTACATATTCATCTAGAGTTCATGTTCACAGCTAGTGTCCATCTGGATAACATCCCTCACCTGAAATAATTCAAACTTAGAATTTTCACCTAAAAAACTAGAGGGATCTTGGATTGAGACATGATGTCTTTAAAATGTTTTAGACATAAGAGGTAGCCAGATTATTCAGTACAGGTTTGAAATTGACCTCACTTCGCCTCTTAGATTATCCCCACACCTGAGATTCCACTTGGTCTTAGAAATAGAGACTCCTGGCCTCACACATTTCCTAACCAGAGGTCAGTGAGATCTTTTTGATCAAATGCTCCCTTTGATGGTAACACTCTATCCTGTTCCTGCCAGACTGGTTCCATTGTCTCAGGAATGAGTCCCTCTTATTTCTGAGCTGATGCTTTTGCCTATCTTTCCTGACATACCTTCCCTGCTCCTGTCCACCCACCTCAGACCTGCTCATCATTCAGGACTGCACTGAAGCCCTACCCGTAGGACTGTCTGTCATCTCTAGGCCATACCGGCTTCCACATGTAGCCAGATGATATCGCTGGACCATTTTGGTCCTGTGCCTGAGGAGCACGATTGCTGAATTGCTCCTGTGTGTAGAGTCTATTTTCCTAACAGGATGATTGGCTCTGTGAGAGCAGGGCAAGCCCTGTATTTCTGCTTTGTCCCTGTGGCGGGGCCTGGCCAAGTGTCACAGAACGGATACCGGCTTCTCTCTGGGCACACAGCTAGACTGCATTTGCCAGCCTCCTTTGCAGCTGGTGTGGTTGTGTGACATGGTCAGTTCTAGCCAATGGGGTGTGAGAAAAGTGATGTCTCTCCTGGCCCAGGAATATCTTTGGCATGTGGGGTGATATGCTCTTTCCCCTTTCAGTGGCTTGATGCAGTCAACTGAGCATAGCAACCTTGCAAGCCATGTGTTAAAGATGGAGCCACCGGGCAGAGGGAGTTTGGTTTCCTGAATTGCCAACCAAAAGGGTGCCACCTGGGGATCAGAGATAAGTTTTCTGGACTTTCCATGAGGAAGAAATCAATGAACACTGGCTTGGAGCCATTATTCATGGGGGTGGGGGGGTGTTATCATGATTAATATTAGCCTGGCTGAGATAGCCCTTTTCTGAGAGCACACAGGGTGGCCACTCCATCCATCAGTCAACACACACAGACTCACACATGCACATACACACTATATATACATTCACACACGTATTCACATGTGTATATATGTTTATGTCAGCAGATCAAGATGACTTCTCACACTGAGGACGTTCAGCTTCACAGGGAAAAAATGGACTTTCTGTCTTTCTTCAGGGACAGGGGTAAGGGATCTGTGGGATGTGCTAAAGTGTGTTGCAATCCATAGTCAGAACACACCCTTGTGCCAGTATAAAATACCAAGCTAGGCTCTGCGGGCCCGGCGATGCTAGTGCCAGAACCATACTGGGTCAGGATTCTATGGTGGGTTCCCTTGCCTTGGGTCTGCCCCCAGTACATTCTTTGCACAGCTCTGAATCTGTAATTCAGGGTGGAGGAAGAGCCTCCTTTGACAGACTCTGCCCAGGACTGGCTGTTGTATATCTGGTGGGATGAAGGTGGAATGGCCTCTTCAGAGTAGCAGATACTGATTTGGCAGCTCTCCAGTTAATGATGGCAGCAGGGCCTGGATCCAGTGGTGAACTAGGGCACTGAGAACTGGGCTGAAGGGCCAGTTGCCCATTTCCCGCTTCTCTCCTCACTCAAGGAGCTGCGGTTCTTCAGGTGCTCAGGTAAGGCTCCTCCCATTTAATAGAATTTCCCCTCTGTGGTTTTGCTCAGTATGGAAATGAGGTCTTAACTTTAAGGCCCTGACTGCTGAGGCCAGGAATACACTGAATCCTTATTTAGTGGCACAAGTTGAGGGTAAAAAGCAAATCTATATCTGAGAAATTTGGGCAGCCTGGGAAACCAGGCTGGAAAAATCACGTAAGATAGGGTGACGAGCAGCGTTTGCATCAACTGATGTCCTTCCTAACGTTTGAAAAGGAACATGTGGGTTTTTTCATGCCAAGATTTCAGAAGTCATTAGCTCGGTATAAGATGTAAAGAGGAAAGAACGTTGCTCCTTTCTCTTTAGTCAGATTTGGTGAGAGAATTAATCTAAGACCATAATCATGCATGTGATTATTCTCCCATCTAACTAGTAAAGTCCAAATATCTGTAAAAAAGAGAAGTTACGGGAGTGAATGTGGCGTATACCTGATTAAAGGGATCTACCAACATGAGTGATGTAGGTTCAGCAGCAGAGGTAGACACGAATTAGTGTTTTTAAATCTGATTTGCCTTAATCCCCTTGATTTACTTAACCTTGGTGGATACTACAGTATGCACATCCTGAATCCTACCTGGGGCCTGGTGGATATTCTCCAGACTTGTTTTTTTTCTCCTTGTGAAAAAGGTCTCCCAGTTAAAGGGGATGGCTTCTATGCCCACAATTCTTGCATTCCTGTGTTATTTATAAAGTGGGAAGGTCTGCTATTGCCACATAAATTACTGCTAAATGTTTAGTGACCACATTTCTGTTCACAATATGCTCCACTCATTTGGAGGCATTTTCTACCCTCAAAAGTTCATAGTAGGATATTTGGAAGAAGGATGGAGGAATTTCTCAACATCTGCCCAGTCACCACTGGTATCTTTAACTCTTCAGAATCCTCAGCCCAGGAGACAGGATATCAGGGCATCCTATTCACCTCCCCTTTCCCTGCTCCTTTGCTTGAGGACTGCTGCTTCCACTGTCTTGGCTGGCTGCCCATTTGGACATGGCCTTATTTTTAAGGGTTCACCCTCACTTGCAAATCTGGTGACCTGGATCCCAAGTTGATTTCTTGAAGGAACGACTCATCGCTTCTTCAGCCTCATCTTTGTTTACAGATGGCCCTGTCTCCACTTTGAAGAGCTGATCTCAACTCACAGCTTCCAGGAAGCTTCCTAGAGCCCCACTCCCACTCCTTCAACTCAGCCCCAGGCTGGCCCTGGGCCATCTGTTTCATCTTCTTTAATCCCATCACAAGGAAGGCAAGTCTGGAGTGCACTGTTATGAAATCCTCTGAGGATCTTTTGATACTGCCAACTTCAGACGATTTCCTGTGAGTTCACCACCTTTCTGGATATCCTCTGTTACAGGGCAGAAAACACAGGTGGTGAATTTGGTATATTTAAGAGATATGTTCTAAATATGGCTCTGAATTAGATGTAATCAGGTGAATATGCTTTGTTCCTTCTGTTGGATAACAAAGAGGTTTTTCTAGGCATTGAAGGCTCCGGAATGAGGTTCAAGGAAATCTCTTCAACAATGCGGAGCCTAATTAAGATAATTTTTCTTTGAAAGCTTTATTTACCAGATAATTATCCAAAATACTCCAAGGTTTTACCTTAGACACATAATAGACCTACATTTTTGCCATATTCAGGAAATGTGATCTTTGAAAAAGATTTTATTTATTTGAGAGAGAGAGAAAAAGAGAGAGTGTGTGAGCAGAGGGAGAGAATCTCAAGCAGACTGTGACCCGGGGCTCCATCTTATGACCCTGAGATCATATGAGCCAAAACCAAGAGTCAGAGGCTCAACTACCTGAGCCATCCAAGTGCCCCTGGAAATGTGATTCCTTCCTTCCTTCCTTCCTTCCTTCCTTCCTTCCTTCCTTCCTTCCTTCCTTCCTTCCTTCTTTCCTCCCTCCCTCCCTCCCTCCCTCCCTCCCTCCCTCCCTTCCTTCCTTCGATTTAAGGTATTTATTTGAGAGAGAGTGAGCAAGCAAGAGCAGGGAGAGGGGCACAGAGGGAGGGAGAGGGACAAGCAGATTTCCCACTGAGTGCAAGGCCTTTACAGGGGGCCCAGTCTCACCACTCTGAGATCATGACCTGAGCTGAAACCAAGAGACAGCTGCTCAACTAACTGAGCCACTCAGGTGCCCCCAGGAAATGTGATTTTTCATCAGCCCTCCCAAATATCATCAGGAGAGTAGACCCCTGGTTCACATTTCACAGGTCTCATTCTGTTCCATTAAGAATTTATTATAAAACTAAAAATTACATAACTGCACATTACATAACTGAGTATTAAATGATCATTTCTTAGATTTACAAAAATTTGAGCCGGGGACAAAATCTTTTCAGATAAAAGCTGATGTTTAATTCATTATGCCATTATTTCCATTTTGGGATACAAAGATAAAACATAATATCTGCATTCAGCCATCCTGCTGATACGACACAGAGTATGCCTTTCGAATGTTCTCCTGGAAGCTCTTTAAAAAATATGTTCATCAAGATTCGATCTCACTTCAGAATCTGAAGTTTTTATAGCTATTTTTTTAAACCATATACAACAGTTCTTGCTGCAATTACTATTTTTCCTGACAACTTTGAGGCTTGCCTTGCATATAATCTTTAGGTGCCCCAAGTGCCTCCTGTGTCACTCTGGATGGTGCCTCTGCAAATGACATGGTTCTACATCCTCTCTTCTACTTCTCTGGGATCCAAGGTTATAAAATGCTTTTGAAACAATTATTCCACAGCTATATTCAAAACCTTCTTCAAGGGTCCCTGCTACCATGACAACCTGATTAGCTGGTGGCTGCCTGAGAAAATATTTGGTTTGGTGACTAGGAAGTTCACTGGGGGACCTCTGTAGCTTAAACTGATGACTGGACTATCTCAGGTCTGTCCTGTCTTCTGAAATTCCATTAACAGTACCCTGAGGACCCACAAGGTGAGAACCAGCAGGAAGATGGATGGGGATGAAAGCAGCAGACCTTGCCCCTGGGAGCCTCCACTCTAATTAGTGCAACAAGAAGCATTAATGAAGCATCTACTGTGTACAGAGTCCTGACTATGAACTATGAACAGACTCTAGGAAGCTCATTAGTGGAGCCTACTAAATATCAATGAGGAGCCCAAACACACAGATGAGACAAAAAACAAGAATTTAAAGGCAGGATATGCGAAAGGGATCATGGAAGAGTAAGGTGATATGGAGGCAGAAGTGGGGGTGGGTGGGGACCAGCCTGATAAATATGAGTAAGATAACGTTCTGTGGAATAAATGTTCACGCAAGAGGGGCTTAGCTCTCACCCTCAAGCTTCCAAATCTCTTGGTCTCTTTACCCAAAACAAAAAAGAATCAGAACCTAAAACAGCAAAGTGGCAGGATGCTGGGAAGCAGGATATAGGGTTAGGGATTCTGCAGCAGGTCACCTGTGGGCAGGTGGAGAGCCCTGAATAATCCTAAAACTCCCTGAAGCTTCCCTTTTGTCTTCTCCCTTGACTCTGATCTGAGAGAGGAAGTGATTCAGCACAGCCTGAGGCTATTCTGGGATCTAAGAGATACAGAAGCACCGTGAAACTTCCATTTTTATCACTAATTACTTTAACAGGTACTTTAATAAGTGCTTTCCAATTGCCCCTGCTGTTTTGTAAGATTATCTACACTGCATTTTACATTTTTAATCAAGCTGTATTTTTGAAAAGCCTCCTAGATTGCTGAAGCTTTGGCTTTTTACATGTGGGGGGACAAATTTTCCCTCTGATTTCATAGAACTAAAGAAATGAAGGGGCAGAAAATGTGGCCTGCTATTTTTATCAGACTTATTGGAAATAATGGTGTTGGTCACTGGAGTCCAACACACCACTGCTTAAGAGGAAATGTGTTACCTCCTGCCCTGTGGGGATGGAGGCACCATGTGAAGTCCCGGATCTTATCCCACGGGTCCTCACATTAAGTGTGGAAGAAGCTACTATCTTAACTTTTAGGGATGAAGAGCTCCAGGTAACCAAATCTAAGAAAGAGATCTCCAGTCACAAAGTGATATTCCAGGGAGAGGTTGAGCCAGGCTTCTTTCTCAGGTCTGTGTCCTTGTAAGTCTAAACTTATACCACATTCTGCTTGTTTCTCCCCTGAAGGAAGGGAATTGGTCTCTTTTGCCAGATGAGCTATTTATTTCTGCCTCAGTGTTCAACCCATAATCTGGGTTACTCCCATCAGTAGCTATGGACATTTATTAGGCTGTACGGCACCAAGTATGTGCTTCACATATATTATTCTTTTAAATGCCGATCATCATCTGCAGCAAGGACATTGAGAGGCCCATTTTAAAGATGAAGAGACTGAGGTACACATGCCAAGAATCTTGTCTATGGTCATAAATAATGTCCCAGGCAGGGTAAGTACAGAGTTTATTCTCTTAATCTCTTTTTTCATTCTCTTAATTTCTATAATTAAAACTGGTTTATGATAGTTTGTCATAAAACATTTACAAAAATAGGAGTGTCTAGGTGGCTCAGTGGGTTAAGTGTCTGACTCTTGTTTTCAGCTCAGATCATGATCTCAGGGTCCTGGGATCGAGCCCCCGCATTGGGCTCTGTGCTCAGCAGGGACTCTACTTGAGACTTTTCGCTCTCCCTTTCCACTGCCTCTCCCTGCTCATGCTCCCAATATCTCTCTCCAAAATAAAAATAAATGAATCTTGTAAAAAAATCTACAAAAATAACAATAGAAATTAGGCAACAAGATAAGCCACATAAGACTAAAAAAAGGAAGTAGAGTCTTCACTTACTATCTCAAACATAATTCATTCATTTATTAAAAAGCATACTTTATTATTTCACTATTATTATTATTGGTGATATTACTGGTATTGGTGCTGCTGTTATTTCCTACTTGGAGCTCTGCATTCTTTCTGGGAAAACACAATTTTGTATATGAATTTGGATCTAACTGAAAATAAAACACAGGAGGAAAACAGCAAACATTTATAGACCACACGCCAGGTGCTGTGCTAAGTGCTTCTATTATTTTTTTTCTTATTTAATTCTTATAATCACCTAATGAGGTAGAAGCTATTATAACTTTGATTTTTCAAATGAGAAAACTGAAGCTCAAGAGTAGAAGAACTGTTCAGGAGTTTGCACCTGGACCCAGACTTCAAGCCTGTCCTCATATGGCACCTTATTCTCTGTCCCCGTGATGTCTTCTCCAGGGCACAGTGAGGAGCTAACACAGTTCCTGCCACCAAGGCACTTGTAGGAAGATCAGCCACTGGGCACCTTGAATGTCATGTGCCACATGAACCTCAGCAGAGGACTTGGGGGAGGCTTTCCTGAGAAACAATGGCTAAGTCGAGATTTTACAAGCAAGAAATGATGACTCAGGTGAAGGAGCCAAGAAAGAAAAAAAAGAAAAGAGCCTTCCAGAGATGAAAGAGAGTGGACATCTTTCTGCAAATAGTTGAGCAAGACCACAGAGAACTCAGGAGGGGAATGATGAGAGAGATGTTTCAGCGAGAGAGGAACCTGGGGCAGGCCAAGCAGTAAGTAGTCAGTATGGAGCAGGGCTGGGACTTGAAGTCATCACTCTCTCCAGAGCACATGCTTTCTCCTTCATCCCTTTGCCCACCCCCACATTTTTAGGAATGCTGAACTTGGCTGTGGGCCTTCATTACTCTTATCCTTGTGAACAAGCAAGGGGAGGTCTGCAAGAAGGGACTAGGAGGGTCCCTGGGAGGAAATGCGGATGCAGTGGAGACACACACAGCTTCTGTGCCTTTGAGGTGTGCTTCTTCCTTGCAGGGGGGGCAGGGGGTTCCATCCAGGATCTTCACTGAACCACTGCGCGCTAACGCTGAGCAAATTGCTGCTGGCACCCCAGACGTCTCTAATCGCTAATCCCAAAGACACAGAGTGACTCCCTTGAGGAACCAAATGGATTCATATGTTTTTCAGGCTGCTGGCAAGAAATCATACCTGGGCCCTGCTCTCTTCTTGCAACTACAACGAGCAGACATCGAAATCAAAGAACTAGTGCTTAATGCTGGAAAACCATCTCCAAGGAAGGGAAAAATGTCTTGTCAGTGTCTTGGAGAACAATAACAACAAAAATCATGGAGAATTATTTATAAGATGGATGCTCCCTTATATTATTAAAAGAAAGCTGAGAACAAATGAAAGTCAGAGTTTGGGAGATGAGAGACCTGCTGGGGCCGTGAACAGGCTGCAGGATTCACCCTTATGGTACTTTCCCGCTTGGGGGCTGCTGGGGGACCTGGATCGGACGATCAGACGCCCAGGAAAATGACTTTTGAGCTCTGTCCTCATCCACCTTTTACAGACCAGTGTTCTGGTTCTAATAGGATGAGTTCCTGGAGTCACATTCATGTTGTACTCGTGGAGATGGCTTACACTACGTAAAGTGAGCACGGCTGCGTGGTCCAGGAGGGCGCAGAGTCCCGCTGCCCCTGAGAGTTCATACGAAGTGCTATGTTATCAAGGCTCCAGACTTACTACTTCAGTTTGCTTTATAGGCATTCTTGCCATAGATCCACATCACAGTTTCCCTATGGCTCTATCCCCACAGCCATTTTTAAAATCTACTGTAACTTTACCCCATGGTAAGAAATGCCTCACGGTATTATAAACAAGCAGTTGAAAATTGTTATTTATGTGGCTTCCTAATAGCAATTTGAAATATAGGGCATAAAATGACTAGCTTACAATATTGTTCAATATTAACAGTGGGAAAGGTAATATGTAAAACAGACATTAAAGGATTAGCTATAAAATACATTTCACTAAGCTAAATCATTTCTTGGCAAATGGCAGTTTTCAGCTATTACGTAGGATTTATCAAGTCAAGTGGATTTATTTTTATTTTTCTATTAGTTTGCTAAATATATTCTATATTTAAATTTCAATCTTGTGGGTTTTTTTTCCCAGGCATATTAGGAGAGGCTATTCAAGACAGAACGTGAAATAGGAGTGATGCCAGACTTTCAAGTCAAAATTACTCCGTGGTTTCTCCAGCAAATCCTCTAGCTAAAGTCGACTAAAGACTTAACTGTAACATCCAAGAGAAAAGTACATGGATATGATACTGTGAACATTTGTATGACAGATTATGGAGTTACACTATCAGAGAATTCAGGAAAAAGGCAGAGTTTCCACAAGACATAAAACAGTGTTTCCACCGTTTTTTTGTTTTGTTTTTTTGTTTTGCTTCAGACAACACTTTGTTCTAATTAAGCATATTTGGTAAATGCTACGAATTTGTGAACCAGGCACCGAGAAAGAAGGTAGGAAGAGAAATACCTAATCTCCCAGGGTGGAAATTGTAAAGTATTAAATGGATATTTGATGCATAAATACAAATAACATAATCTCTCTATTTTCTTCTGAGACAGTCACTGGTTACCATAATCCTAAAATTATCCCATCTTCTCAAATCCCTATAGATTTATTAATTTTCATAAACTGCTTTGATGGAAACTTTCTTAAAGATGCAAAGTAATCTTCCTTGAGCTTTCCTTTTTATTTTAGATCATGAACACAGCATTTTCAGTCTCAGAGAATACCAAAAGTGAGTTCTTACTTTTCAAAGTAATTGGTTATGGGATCTATAAATAACCATTACAAAGAAATGAGCATTATGGAGAAAGAAAAACCTGCTCTTACACTCATTTGAGAAATTATGAGAATCCAGGTTCCCAAGAAGTAATTATTATTGTAAAATTAAGGATCTGCTTTGAACACTTGTTAATAATCAGCTGGTTTTATAGACACTTTTTCCCCCCTGGGACTGTGAGTTGCAGACTAAATATTTCTCCTCAAATGTCCCATGTTAATAATCCTAAGGGCTTCAAAACATTTATTACATATAAATCTTTGCGCTTTTTTGTTCAAGTTGTTTTATGTGGGATGGTAAATTTCTTTTCATAAATACTTTTGTATTGATTGTAAACTAATGGAATAAGATGCCAACTTGAGTATATAAAAATATAGTCAGAGTGTAAAGTATGAGTCACTTATTCAGAAAGCCAATGGTTGACTCCCAGAAGATGTCTAGTGTGTCATCAAGCTAGCCTAGGGTGAGACTGGATCCACAGGCTGTGGCCATATCCATCGCGTAACCAAACACCTCAATCAGTTGGACTCCAATGAACCCAAAACCTTGATCGGCTGACTTACTTATTATTACTATTATTACTACTATTATTATTATTATTATTAGCCAATGTATTTAAAACATGATTAGTAACTAGAAAACTAGGTTTTAAACATTCAGGATAAATCCTGGGTTTGGGTTTACAAATTAGCTCCCCTCCCCTTTTTTCACATTCATAACCAGGCTAGCACATGGCCCAGGTGATACACTACTTGGGTTCAGATCCTGGTCTTGTGTGATTTAAGGCAACTTACTATACCTTTTGAGTCTTACCTTCCTTTATGGATAATAATAACAATATTAACTCATAAAGGCTTATTCGAAGATTTTATATTCAATGGAAGGAACTCCGGAATTACAAGGCTGTGGTAAGAATTCAATTCACCTCACCGGTGCACCTGGGTGGCTCAGTGGTTAAGCATCTGCCTTTGGCTCAGGTCATGATCCTAGGGATCAAGTCCCACATTGGGCTCCCTGCATGGAGCCTGCTTCTCCCTCTGCCTGTGTCTCTGCCTCTCTCTCTCTCTCTCTCGTGTGTCTCATGAATAAAGAAATAAAATCTTTTTTAAAAAAAGAAAGATACTAAGAATTTCAAAGTGGTGACAGAATAGCATTACATCAAACACAGGGCCCTTCCAAGTCCCTGTGTGACTGGACAGATTGGCACCCTGGAATCGCTATTACCTTATCTGATTATCATTAGACTTGGAAAGACACTCCCAAATCAAGCAAAGGTCTTGTTCCTTTCCTTTGTTAAGCTTGCTGAGTAAGAGTAGACTTTTGAATTTCAACATAATTTTCAATAACAAAATAGCATGATTCCCCTCCACACTCCCTGTCTACCTTCAATCAGTGACAGTGACAAACATATGCCTGACACTAGAAACCAAAAAGAGGTCCTGAAACAGCTTCCTGCTATGAGAATCACCTCCAATGAAAAGCCATCCTTTTGGTAGCATGTAAATGATACAGTTTGCAACACAAGACCCCAAACTTCAGGAAGTGTCTATAAGCAGGTATCCAGTTGAGGGAAAGATTGGTAAATATTTCCCAGAAAGTCAGCTTTGTCAATTCTGAGTTAGATGCTTTATAATCAGAATGTTAGGAGTGGCTTGTTCTAAGTTCCTCTTTCCATTTATTTTCTTTCCTGTCCCCACAGGACAGTTGCCCATACCCTGTGGGAGGAATCCCTTGCTGAGGCCTCAAGATGGCTCCAGGTGGAAGTGAGCAGAGCTGTGTCTTATCACGTTCTCATTTCTTTCTTTCTTTTTTTTTTTTTTAAAGATTTATTTATTTATTTATGATAGACATAGAGAGAGAGAGAGAGAAAGAGGCAGTGACACAGGAGGAGGGAGAAATAGGCTCCATGACAGAAGCCCGATGTGGGACTCGATCCTGGGACTCCAGGATCGCACCTTGGGCCAAAGGCAGGCGCTAAACCGCTGAGCCACCCAGGGATCCCCCACCTTCTCATTTCTATGCCCATCCACCTGACATTCCTGCCCCACTATTTAGCAGCTCCCTCTGCCTTAATACTTCTTGATTTTCTTGATGCTGAAATCACTTAGACTTGTTCTGTTGCTACTCATGGTCCCTAACATGGCACAGAATTGAGGACTAGTTCTTAGTAAAAACCCTGGGCAGACAATCAATGAAGTTATATAAAATGGCAAATGATGACTTTAGAATTCTACTCATATAACCTTTCCTGATTAATCTCTGAGAACAGACAGTTTCCTTTGCCACTGAGCTGCCTAGAAAAAAAAAAGATTACGGCCTCCTGAAGATACAAGTTAATAAGAGCACTAAGTTTCTCCCTTCTCCTTTCTAAACTGCAATGTCTAACTATAATTGCTAACCACAAGAACAGCTGTTATTATATTATACCATGTGGTATTGTAACACATATCTTACAATATGAAAATCCTTTAGCAATCTCTAATTAATCTTAGTTGTGGACCAAGACAGACTGTCATGCGCCACCAGAATGCCATGTAGCTTGCTGCTTGTTGGTCAGTGGAGTGATCGTGAGGCTCTTAAATTCCTTTTCACATTTACTTCTTGAATCTGTCACTAGACCCCAGAATCATCTGAAAGAATTAAGCAGTTCTCAATACGATCTCATTATTGACAGTTAAGTTGATCGATGTTGGCTCTTACAGAATTGGAATCTGCAGATCAATTTCCTTATTAGATTCTTTCTCACTGCTGCCATAATCATTTTATCACCCAGGCTGCTGCTATCAAATGCTGCTTTATCACTATGTAATGGGACAAGCCAAACCAGTTCCTCTAGTCCAAGAAACTGAAAATTCTCCTGGTTTTAAATTTTATTTTCCTCAGATTTTAAGAAATTCCCAGATAATTATATTCACATAGAGGTTTATGTGAAAGCACTCTTTTTAAAAAATATGTTCCATGGAGGAACCAGTGTTAAACCTGAAGGTAAATGTACGCACTACTTCTTAAAACCATTTCTCCTTTCCTCTTAGAGATTTTCTGACGTCACATAAAACAGGTCCCATCCACATGGTGACTTTTGCCAGCTAAGTAGAGCAAGTGATAATGTCAGTGTCTCTGGTAGGGTTCCCAAACCTGGTCAGGCAGTTTTGTATAAGGGAGAGAAACAAACCCTCCAAGGTGCTTCTAGCCATACAGTCATCATTTGTAAAACAGTCAAGAAAAAAAACAGAGTGGTTGTCATCAGAGGATGTATCCCTACTCTAGAGAGACCAACTTAGGGTGCATGTTTCGCTAAAATAATGGCCAGGAGTGAAATCAAATACAAAGCACAGTAATCTAAATATTTTCTAAATTCTAATATTCAACTCTCATGGAAGGAATAAATAATTGTCCTTGTATCTACACAGACTTGCAATTCCTAGGAAATACACAGACTCTCAGAGTTTCTTAATATGAGAGCTCAGAGGTCCATGGGCAGAATTCAGAGCATTTGTGAACTGGGAAGAAGAAAATGCATCTTCAGTTTAATCAAACTTGAACTAAAACTTAACATTTCCTTCAGTTACAAATGTAGGCATCAAACCACAGTGGTATAAATTGTTGATTTTGTCACCAACAGAAATCACAGACATCTTCCTCTCACATCACAGTTGTGGGAAATATCTCTAAATATTGTATATTGAAATCATTATGTAAAAACTAAGTTAGAACTGCCATTTGAGCTTGTTATTTCATGCTTTAGGAATGAAGCACATCATATTTTTTTTCAATATTTTAGTAATGGCATTTCAATGTAATTGGTTTCTTTTTTATAATCCCATGTCTTTACATACTTAAAAGCATTATTCCAAGAAGGGGACCATAGGCTTCTCTGGTCTAAAAAAGAAAAAGTGGGCCATGGCTGAAACATGGTTATGAAGTCTAATTACATCACTACTCCCCAATCCTCCAGCTCACATTGAGTGTGATGGGGAGACCTTCTGTCATGGCTCTGACTTTCCACACGTGTGAACAAGAACAGGTAATTTCAGCCATCCTGAGTCCTGCTGGTTACCTCCAGCACATGGAGGCATGGGCTCTGGTTGGGCAAGGACCGTACATTAATTTGAATCTCCACTAAAATAAATGAGCTTCCTTTTCATTGCCAAGCTGAATTCTACAGCTATGATTGTTATGTATTGTTGCAATCTAGGCCTTAATGGCATTTTAGCCCTGTGGTGGGTTCACAGAAAAACTATTTTCAAACTTCAAAAGGCCATTAAAACATGTGCAGATGTCTGGAAAATTAATACTATTATCTAACTCTCACCCTTTGCCTGTAGGAGGCAAAGAAGAGACAAAGCTCAATAAAGATATTAGAGATCAATACATGGTCATAAAGCAAAGTGCTATCCTTCCGGGGAGCACGGGTGGTGACGAGTAAGGAATCTGACAGTGCTTTTGAAGACACTTTCTCATTAGATTTTTTGTCAAAGTCGTTCACTTAATCTGTTAAAAATTTAAAGAGAGAACAGGGATGGCATGGGAGGTAGAAGGGAGAAAGAGAGAAAGATAATTTTCTGCTACCCTACTTCAATTTTGATGTTTAAGGTCCAGAGTTCTCAAGAGTAGAGGCGTTCTTTCATTCACATGACAGAGCCTGAATTTGTCAAGGTTAATGTTGAACAAGTTACAGTTTCTGTTCTAAAGTGTTTCAAATTTTGAGAGATTTCAGCCACATTCTGTAAATTCTCAGAATAGGGAGGTATTCTCATAGTTAATTCCAAGGCTTTTCTAAAGTTTTTAGAACCACAACATATTTTCTTCCTTTTTTTCATTTTATTTCTAATAGATTTTATTCTTCGAGTGTCCCAGGCACCCCAAAACCCATGAAAACAAGACTTAATTTTATTACCAAATGGAAGCTTTATATTTTTTTATTAAAGGGCTTCTTTTAGAGAGTTCCTCTTTTAAAAAGAGGAGAGAGAAAGAAAAATGTTTTAGAAGACATTTTAACAGTATTTTGTTTTTTGTTTTTTTTAGACGGATGGAGCTGACCATGGGAAAAACACTGGAAATTCTTAAAGCATCATATCAAGTCCTCTCTCCAAATAGCCCTTCATTAGAAAACCTGAAAACATTCACAGATTTTGGGGAAAGTGTACTTTTAAATTCAAGAATAAGCAAGACTGTGTCAGCCGAGATTGCAGCTAGCTGTAAGAAACACACACAAAAAAATGATTCTCGGGGGATTAAATTATACAGGGACTTATTCTCTCACACAGCAACAAGTTCAGAGGTAGGTAGTCATTGAGATTTTGGGTGTTATTTGTTAGTGCATTATAACCTAGCTTATACTGACTGATAAAATAAGGTTGCATGAAATGTCACCAAAAGGATTGAGTGCCAAATGTAGTCTGAAACAGTGTCATGTATTAGGAAGCTCTCAACTATATTTTAATAATACTGGGGTGATTGTTGGTAACACACCCTTCCGAATGGGATGTTTTCCTCTTAAGGTTCAATAGGATTGCTTTCAACTGCAAAAAGCAAAAACAGCAATAACAACAGAAACACAAAAAGCTTGCCTTACAATGTCATAAACTTCTAGGGATTTACATTTCTCACACAGGAAGATATCCAGAGGTAGGCACTCCAGAGCCATTGTAGTAGTTCATTCATGTCATCAATAAATCAAACTCTTCTCATCTTTCTCTTCTGTGCCACCACCTTTTATATGGGGGCTCACACTAAGACAGCTGCTATATATCCTGGCACTACCTCCATCTTCCAGATAGGAAGAAGGAGCAAGCATAACTGGAGAACACCATAGCTGTGTTTGAATCCTTTCAACAGGAAAAGAAAAGCTTGAGATAAATCCCCACAGCAGATTTCCATGTAGGTCTTACCGGATAGAACCAGGTCAACCTGGACTCTCCTAGTAGAAAGGGAAGCTGAGAAACAACATACTTAGCTTTCTAGAATCTGAGTAGAGGAAAGGAGGAAGACAGGTTTCCACTGAGTGTGGTGGCCATGAGTGCCACTTACTAAATGTGCCCAATTCTCTTTCCTTCAGGGGACAACCCTACTTGTGTTTCTTGATTCCTTTGTGGTTGAGTGGGGCCATATGCCTAGTTCAGCAAGTGAATTGTGGGTAGAATGCTCAAGACAAAAAACATTTTTAATAGTGATATGAGATCACCCAGATGTGAGATCTCTCTTCTCAGCCTGGTGACTGGCAATGCTTGAGATGATGGCTGCTCTATCAGTCATGTCTCCTGAGCGCCTAAGATGTGCAAGTGGCTCCCTTGCTGATCTACAAGAGTAAAGTAAGAAGTGCATCTTTGGGTTTGAAGTCACAGAGATTTTGCAGTTATTTGTTACCACAGCATAACCTAGCCTATCCTGACTGATTCACTGAGTCAACTTGGAATGTCAGCTGGAAGGAACAAATGTGAGAAGCAATCAGTCTCAGGTAGGACAATATATTAGAGATCTCAGAAACAATATTGATTTCAGTGGGGTGATATCCTGAATCCAACTTTCTCGACTTCAAGTGTAGTGGCCTTTAATTCATGATGCTATAGCCGTCCTTGTACTGCCCACAGGACACAGACAAATTATCCCTCTCTCCTGTGTCTCTACATAGGTAAGTGGCTAATGAAACATAGCGTGTTCAAGGTAAGCCACCAAATATAATATGAACTTCTAGGATGACCACCCACAAAAATTTAATGCATGATAATGAGGGATGGAATAGTTTATGACAAGTCTAGTTAATGATATAGTTCACATGTCTGTGTTGCTGAGCCTGTCCATAAAAGAAAGAAAAAAAAAAAAACCTGAGGGGAGGGGGAGCTGACTAAGAGTTAAAGCATTAATGGCCTCTTCAGTTACATTAAGGATCTGACTTTATCTCTAAATATAGTATTTCACACCCTCAGCAAAGTCAATGGAAATTCATTCAATAGTGACAGGGCTTTTCCAGAAGGATCTCAAAACTACCAGTATCAAGCCACTGAAACAGAGGCAAATCATACAGGAGAGGAAAGGGAACATTAGCAGACTTTAGTACAAAGGATGTGGATTGCTTGACTAGCTGTTTTCAAGTTTCACTGTTGCTCATGTTTCATTTTAACTACTAGCCCTGGTTTATCATGGGATGGGAGAAGCAAGCCAAATGGATTTATGCCAGCAAAATGGTTAGTTCAACAGATGGCAACACAGAATCTTTCACAACACACTCATGTGCTAAAAGTCACTTAACATAACTTTAGATTCATCTGGCTGGAAACACATACAGAGTGGGATGTGCAGCAGCAAGGAGGGTACTAAGTGGGTACAAGCGTCCCTGCTGATTCAGTCCCTTCTAGACAGTCATGCTCCAGTGTCCACTTGCAGAGGCCAAAGGCCAGTTTGCAAACAGCAATGGAAGAACGGAGAATCATTGTTGTGTCATGCTATACTTCTGTGGGGCTTTCAACTGCTCATTGTAAAGAAGGTATGTGATAGTTCATCTCTCTTCATAAAATCCAAGTATGGATTGCTTTACCTTCCCTGAGTATGTACATGCCTCATTTTTTGTGGCTGTCACCTTCAAGTGTCAGTTTTTAAAATAAAAATAAATATTACATCTTTAGGGGCATTAATAATAATGGTTATAGCTCTATAGTTCCTTCTAAATATTCCAACGGATTCCCACTCTTCCATAAAAAACATAAACCCTCTAAATCTTTGAATCATTTAATTTTATGTATTCTTTTTGGTATTTCATTTGGGAGTTATGAGGTGTGAAATATGCACCATGATGAGAACACAATTAACCAACACACCTGTTGTTTATGCATATTGTATTGAGGAAGGGCCAGCTGGAGCTATTATTTTAATCCACAGTATGATGTTGACCAGGGGGCTATCAGAGGTGACCTGATGACACTGAATCATTCTTTCATTTGTATTACATGCCTTGCACTTTGCCCTGGTGTTGGAATGATACTTGCTTCTCAGGTCAAACTCATGTTTTTAAGCCACAATAACAATTAGTTAGATTTTCAGATTTGCTAGAAAGATTAAAGTTCAGATTTACCACCGAAGGAGTAGTAAGTGACAGAATTGTAAGAGTAGTAGAAGAACTGTCATTTATTATGCCCAGGTAAAGCAGACAGTTTTCAGGTAGAAAAGGAGAGGAGGGGATCCCCAGGTGGCTCAGTGGTTTAGCATCTGCCTTCAGCCCAGGGCGTGATCCTGGAGACCCAGGATCAAGTCCCACGTCGGGGTTCCCTGCATGGAGCCTGCTTCTCCCTCTGCCTGTGTCTCTGCCTTTCTCTCTGTGTCTCTCATGAATAAATAAATAAAATCTTAAAAAAAAAAAAAAGCTGATTGCCTTAAAAAAAAAAAAAAAGAGGGATCCCTGGGTGGCGCAGCGGTTTGGCGCCTGCCTTTGGCCCAGGGCGCGATCCTGGAGACCCGGGATCGAATCCCAGGTCGGGCTCCCGGTGCATGGAGCCTGCTTCTCCCTCTGCCTGTATCTCTGCCCCTCTCTCTTCTCTCTCTCTCTCTCTCTCTGTGACTATCATAAATAAAAAAATAAAAAAAAAGAAAAGGAGAGGAAAATAGGCCATTGTAGATTTGTTCGTAATACAGGAGGAGAAATGTCTGTTGCTACCCTTCCATTAACAAACTATTGGTAGTAGAAGGAAGTAATGCATGTTTTTAAAAATCTTAATCCCTGCTTAAAAATTTGATTCAGGGCACATGAAACCAATAACAAAATATATGTAATGCCATAGCTTTGGTCAGTTCTCTGGCATGCTAAATGTTGGTATTTGGAGGTGGAGGGCTCTTTTGTTTAAGACAATGGTTTTCAACCTATGAGACCTAGTATCCCTTGTAAACAAATGTTGTTTAATTCCCCAGTTAGTGTCTACCAATGATCCCCATGGTTATTATAACTTACTATAGAAACAAAGAATTAACACTGCAGGCCTGACTGCTGTTTCTTCAAAGGTCTGCTTATAAGGTTGGCCTTGGGCTGGAATCTGGATTATAGAGGGTTCCCGCCACCCTAATGGTCATAGTGGCTCGCTGTGCCTAAACTGTGTGTACAAATAATGTGGTTCGTGCTGAATACCTGCTCTCCTCTGGGAGTCTAGAATTTGGGTGTATGGTAGGCAGAGGGTGCTCCCTAATGAAAAACCTGAGAACTGATGCTCTGATGAGCTTCTCCAATCAACAGCATTTCATTCATGCTGTCACAATCCACTAATGGGGGAATTAGATGTACCCTGTGTGACTCAAATGGGAGAGTTCCCTTGAGAGCCTGTGGCAGGTCTCCCCAGACTTCACCCTATGCATCTTTTCCTATTGCTGAGTTTGTTTTGTATCCGTTGCTGTGATAGACCTTAGCTGTGAATACAATTACATGCTGAATCCTGTGAGTCCGCTTAGGAACTCATTAAATTTGGAGGGAGTCCTTGGGGATGCCTGAAACATATACATATATCAATTTCAAAAGATACATATAAGAGCTTGTATGAAGGGAAATACATATGTGATTTATAATAGAATATGCTCTTCAATATGCAAATACTCAGGCATTACTCCCCTACAGGGCGTAACGAAGTGGTCAGATGGTTGCACAGTGGAATCACCACATATGTGACACCATAAATATAGACTCTTACAGGTTTTTTTTTTGTGCTGGTGACTCAAATATAATGAGCGCCCCTGTAAGCAATGATGTGCTTTCCTGACACAGTAAATAATTCTTGGTAAAATTATAAACAAAACAGAGCTCAATTCTTCCCTTAAAAAATTCTCCCCAAATTCAGCTTATATTAAAACTATGCCAAAAATAGTTCGAGTTTCTGTTTAAAATGGTGTTAGATGCTCTGCTCAGATAATCGTGAGCACATAGGAAGGTCAGGTGGAATGTATCATAGGGACTGGGTGTGGCATCTCTGCCTCCAGTCTCGGGATTGTCCACGTGCTGCCCAAACATGTGTCAACCAACAATATGCTCCAACACCTTCTTCACAAGGCGCAGTGCCACTCCAATCAGAACCACTGGCCCTGGGGATCCCTGGGTGGCGCAGCGGTTTGGTGCCTGCCTTTGGCCCAGGGCGCGATCCTGGAGACCCGGGATCGAATCCCACGTCGGGCTCCTGGTGCATGGAGCCTGCTTCTCTCTCTCTGCCTGTGTCTCTGCCTCTCTCTCTCTCTCTATCATAAATAAATAAAAAATAAAATAAAAGAAAAAAAAGAAAAAAAAAAAAAAGAACCACTGGTCCTGGAGAACACATTAATGGCCCTGTAGGGCCCAGAAGCAGGGCTTGTGGAAAATCAGGAATCAGGCAGATGGAGATGGTTAAGGGACAAAGGAACCAAGGAACACCAAGGAACAAAAATAAAGTACGAGTTTCCCTAGTAGCTGAGAGCAGACTTGAGTTCAATTTTGTAGTGGGTGCTGTGCAAGGTGGAAGAGGACAAGGCAAAAGCAGAAGCCAGGAGGAGAGAATGCTTCTATTTAGGGGCAAAAGGTAACTCCAATTATCCCAGAGGTGATGATACAGAAGAGACTGCTTTTCATGCTTGAGCAGAAGGTCACATAGTGAGTGTGGCATATATCAAGTGTGTCTGTCATTCAGTTGGGGACAGAGTGTGGAGGTATAGCCATAAAAATAGTTACAATTGCAGCAAGTCGTCACCAGCTAGACCCCAAGACCTCTCCTTTACTGTCTACCTGTTTGTACTCACTAACCTTTGTCTTCCATTTTTTTCCAAGCTCTTCTTTCTGGCTTTTCTCTTAATTCAGTTAAATGAAACTCTAAACTACTCCTCAGATGATGGTAACTGTCCTGACCTCTCCCCATCTCCCCACCATCCCCCGCCCCGGCCCAGACCACCCAGTCTGAGCCAAAGCCCTGACTCAGGCCTGCACAGATGTACCTTGGAGTGAGGCCTGGAACGACTGGCAATCACCTTTATCTCATCATAATACTAACATCTCCGCCCAAGGAGGCTCTTCAGCCTCATTTACATAACATACAATGTGTTTGTAGGCATGATTCCATAAGGCGCATGCATGGCCTGCTTCTACAGCCAATGACAAGGCTACCCTATTTGAATATTCATCCTAACCCTAAACCAAAGGTACCCATTCATCCTCTCTCAGGGAATCATGGCTTTGGAAGCTACTCCCCATGGTCTCCTTATTTGCTCCAAATAGAGCTTTCTTTGTGCAACAACTTATCTGGTGTAGTTTCTGTGACTCACTAAGGAGTGAACTCACATTGATTAGGTCACAAAATGATTGCACAGCTACTGTGTGTCAGGCCTGGTCCAGGTCCTTATATGTTATTTCAATCCTCACAACTTCCCTATGAGGTAGCTATGGTGATTAGTCCCATTTTACAGATGAAGAAAGGGAGGCAGAGAAAGGTAAAATGATTGGCTCAAGGTAAAAACCTAGACGGTCTGGCTCCAGAGTACACGCTCTTAATTTCTGTGCCATGAAGAAAGAATGAGAAGTGGTTATAATCACACTAACAAGCTGATAGGATTTTCTGAGTCTGTGTTGATTCATAACCTTAAAGTCTGTTTACTAATTCTTATTTTTAAATAAAAGGTCTCTAAAAATAGATGGGTTTAAGTGTATTTCAGTTGAGTTTCTGAGATTTGATGGAGTTGCCACTTGGGTTTCAGAAAGCCCTTACAAGGGTTGACCATGCACCTGCTTTTAGTTCACAAAGGGAACACTAAGATACAATAGTTACAACACTGGCTTTTTGGGATACCTGGGTGGCTCAGTCCATTAAGCATCTGCCTTCAGCTCAGGTCATGATCCTAGGGTCCTGGATCGAGCCCCACACCGGCTCCCTGCTTCTCCCTCTTCCTCTCTTGTGCGCTCTCTCTTTTTAAAGATAAATAATTAAAAAAAAACACTGGCTTTGAAGTCAGACTGAAGTTCAAATCCAAGCTGAAGCATCTGCCAGCTATGAGATCTTATTTATCACCTGTAAAACAGGAATATATTTCCTTATGGTATTCTATGGTAATAAATGGAGATAGCACAGGGAAAACACTTTAATTTGGTGTGTGAAGCACAGGGAGGGCTCAGGAAACAGTTGTTCTCACCATGATTCACCTCTTGGTGCCCAGCCATGTACTCGGTTCAGTCCCAGAAGGCAACCACCTCTCGGCTCACCCTTCTGACAGCCTTCCTTCCGCCGGTGAGTGTGCTGGCTCAGCACAGGAGAAGATTGAGAAGCAGGTGTCTCCTGCTGCCATTCTCCTATCCAAACTTCCCTGGGACACCTGCCTTAATGCCCAGCCCACCCAGTGCCTTTTGAGAGCCCCACTCTGAGGCCTGAGCAGGCCCGCTCGGGACTGTGCTCTGCGTGACTGATCTGTTTTCACAATAGTCTAGTGTCAGCTCAGCTGTCAGCTAAGAGACTTTGTGTCTTACCCAGAAAGTGGGGATGGGAGGCCAAGGTGATCAGAGAAGACGACTTATGAATATTCCTCCGTATTTACTGAAACAATAGCAGAGTCAGTTCACCAAATAAAGAAAGAGTTAGCCAGCCTTTACTCATGTCATAGTAATAATGGGTATGCTGCAATTAGTTTCCACTTAACAAAGTACACAGTATGGCCTTTGCAGGGAAAGAAGGTTTGGATTCTAGGCTTGCTAACTAGATGTCTTTGGGCAAGTTTGAAGTTCATTTCATTATATGCACAGTAAAGGCAAGAATACCTACCTTATATAACGTATGGGGGATAATCAATGAGATAATTTATAAAAAGCATCATATTTGTCCCACAGGAGGTACTCCATAAGTGGTAGCTATTAGTATTATGTACAACGGGGATCTGCAAACCTATGGGCTACACCCTGCTTTTAGAAATACAATTTTAAAGGAACACAGCCATATTTATTTATGTAGGTACTATCTCTGGCTGCTTTGGCCTATAAGGCAGAGTGAGTAGGTGAGCCAGATACCCTATAGCCTTCAAAAACTAAAATAGTTTACTATCTGGGCCTTTGTAGAAAAGAATGTTTTCGGATTCCTGATCTAGTGGAGAAGTTTCTCGAACTGCAATGTGCCTAAGAATCACCTGCAGGGCTGGATAAAACCCACGTTGCTGGGCCCTGTCCCTAACTTTCTGGTTTAGGTCTGCAGTGAACCTGAGAATTTGCATTTCTAGCTTGTTGCCAGAAAAGGCTGATGTTGCTGGTCCCAGGGACCTCACAGGAAGAACAAATGGTCTAGAAAACTTTACAAATCTATCTTTCTTTTCTTTCTTTCTTTCTTTCTTTCTTTCTTTCTTTCTTTCTTTTTTCTTTCTTCTTCTTTCTTTCTTTCTTTCTTTCTTTCTTTCTTCTTCTTTCTTTTCTTTTCTTTCTTTTTTCTTTTGTTTTCTTTTCCTTTAAGATTTACTTATTTATTTAATGAGCAGAGAGAGACGGAGAGAGAATTCCAAGCAAACACTGCACTAAGTATGGAGCCCAACACGGGGCTTCATCCCACCACCCTGGGATCATCATGACCCAAGCCAAAAACCAAGAGCTGGCAGCTTAATGGAGACCGAGCCACCCAAGTGCCCCTCCTTTCTGCAGTATCAGTAGGATACATGTATCATAGGTTTGCACTGTGGCTGTTGATAAAGATATAAGAGGCATTTATTTTCTCCATCTAGTCCTCCAGCCAGATTTCCTGATTTCAGAACTAGTGACGTTGACTTTTCATCCACTGGTCCCTACTACAGCCCAAAGACACAACAGATATAACCCAAGCTTTCTGCTTCTCTTACGCCAACTAGAGTCGGTTCCTTTCTCACAATGGAAGCAGAAGCAGAAGGTCTGGTTTTCCTTTCCTTCGGCTTCCTTTATCCCACTACCAAGGCTTTACTGAAATATCCATTCTCACGTTACCCTTTTGAACTCCTTTCCAAGTTTTCAGAATTATACTCAGGGACACGCACAGAAATAAAACAAATAACAGAAAGTTTTTGCAAGTAGGGTCCCAGGTTTTTCCATTCAGGGTTCTGCATGGCTGCTTTTTGAAGGGATGAATAGAGGAGGACGGAAGACAATTGGCTTATTGGTGCTTTGGATAATTATGCTAAGGAGCTAAGGACAGATAATACCTTGCTGTGTTGCCCCCTACTGTGCTACCAAGAATTTAGGAGAATAAATAGTATTTTAATCCAAGGAACAAAGGACCAAGGTACAACGTGGGCTCTGTGGCCAACAGCAGAAAAGATATTTTGGGGATATGAGTCACTCCCCAAATAATACCACAGAGATAATAGCACAGATGAGCTTATTCTATCCATGTACTGAGTACCTGAATATCCTTAATGTTGCTTCCAACAGAAGCAAAAATAATACAAAGCAACTTTTCTCTCACTGAGGCCGACAAAGGTACATGTTCATCATATGCTCAATGACATCCTGAAGGTGTTCAGCATTTAGAAGAACAAAATACACCAATTATCAAAGTACAGCAGATCAGTGGCTCTTAATGAACTTTTAATTTAAAAATTATATATGGAGATCCCTGGGTGGCGCATCGGTTTGGCGCCTGCCTTTGGCCCAGGGCGCGATCCTGGAGACCCGGGATCGAATCCCACATCGGGCTCCCGGTGCATGGAGCCTGCTTCTCCCTCTGCCTGTGTCTCTGCCTCTCTCTCTCTCTCTCTCTCTTTTTCTCTGACTATCATAAATAAATAAAAATAAAAAAAAAAGATTAAAAAAATAAAAAAAATAAAAATTATATATGACTATATTCTTATAATAAAACTTCAAATAATGTAGACATATATGGAGTAAAAGGGAAAGTCTTCTTTACAACTTCCCCCTCTCCGTATCCCCTCGGTTCTATTCTTTTTCCCAGAAGTAACCATTTTTTATATTTGGTGTGCATCCTTCCAGAACATTTCCAATGCATGCAATTTATAAACACATACTGCATTCATTATGCTTTTGTTTTGTTTTATGTAATTTTGATGTTTTGATATCATGGAGCCTTGCTGACCCTGGAGAGACTATTTCTCCCAGGGTCAGCCAATCTCCCAGCTGTAATGAACACTTGCCTGGGTTGTCTTTCCTATGAAAACTAACCAATCCAAAGCCTATATTCCTCAGTGGCCTCCTTTACTGGGCTCTTCACACGCTATCACACTGTTACACTACCCATGCCTGAATCACCCAAGGGCTAGTTATTCAAATCAGCCAATCCTAAATCAGTTTACCGGCCTCACCAATTTCTTCCAGCACAAACCACAATAAAGGCTTTTGCCTCCGTTTTCCCCTCACTCCTTCTGCCTCTTGATCAGTCCTGGTGCTTCCCAGGGCAGCACCTGCACAGCATGGCAAACACCTTTCTCTTGGAAAGTAACAAGGTATCTTTTCAATGGTGATGATCTCCTCATGTGTTGACATCAGCATACTCGAGTAATAATAACACTTGCATTTTAAAATGCATACACACATTAAAAAAATAAACTGAAGACCGTACTATGCATATTGTTTTCCAACTTATCATATATATTTTTTTTATGAAATAGAATATGTTGGAACTTTTTCCTATCAGTAGATGTAGGTAAACCTTACTTATTTTTCTCATTGTAGCATTCTATCACATGGAAGAATGATCCGTCATTTGATCTTTTCCCCAGTAAAGGCTACTTTGGTTGTTTCCAAGTCATTGTTCTCCTGAACAATGCTGCAATAAAGAATTCAACAAATCTATATGTGCATGTGTGCAAGTGTTTCTACAGGAGAGATACCAAGAATAGGTATTTCTGGACCAAGAACATACACACTTACATGTTGGTTTTGTTACCAACAGCCTTCCATACAAATGCAGTAAAGTACCAGTTCAAACTCAGCTCTATTCGTTTATCACGTACTAAATACTGAATGCCAGTTTTTAAAATTTTTGTCAATGTTTCTGATTGCTGTTTTATTTCCATTTAAGTGATTACTAATGCACTTGATCATTTATTGGATATTTAGAAATATTTTCCTATGAAAATTTTTTTTCACAAGAAACTTTGCTTTGAAACTTTCTTTCTTCCAAGGTTTTGATAATTTTGCTATTATTTATCCTTATTAATTTGCAGGGGCTCTTTATGTAATGGTATTAATGTAGGGTTTTCATTTTTTCTTTTTGTCTTTCTTGGTTTTTTTTTTTTGTCTCAACTTTATGTTGTCTTTTGTAATAGGACTTTTGTTTGTTTGTTTGGTTCCTTTGATTTTCCATTTAAATACACTATTTCCTTTTTTGGCACCCAGGTTTGTGTCTTGCTTAGAAATACCTTATTATCAAAAATTTATAAAACCATTCTACTATAATTTTACTTTTAATACTTTAAAAATTTTAAATACTTTAATCCATTCCAAATTTATTTTCACTTGTGAGTTGGAGCTATAAACTATTTTTTTTTTTTTAGTTTTAGAAATACATTGATGGATGTCTTTTTTTCTATTGATTTAAAATATCTCTCCCATAAACAGTACTCCTATTTAAACATTATTTCTAGAAATATAATTTTGTTTCTTTCATTTGTTTTTCCACTTTTGAGCCAATACCATTCTGCTTTAGTTGTAGGTTTTTATTATTATTATTTTTTAAGATTTTAGTTATTTATTCATGAGAGAGAGGCAGAGGAAGAACTAGGCTCCCTGCGGGGAGCCTGATGTGGACCCATCCCAGGACTTTGGGATCATGACCCAAGCCAAGGGCAGATGCTCAACCACTGAGCCACCCAGGTGCCCTGTAGTTGTAGCTTTTTAAATTTATTTTGAAATTTGGTAGGCAAGTCCTCCTTCATACTTTCCTTTTCCAAAATTTCCTTCTAGTTCTTGCCAAAGTGCATAAAGTAGCTTAATAGGATCTGATGTAATTCCCATCAATTTGGGGAATTAATATTGTTACCTTTATACTGTTGAGTCATCCCATCTATGGACACTGCATTCTACCAAAATATATATCTCGTACTGTCCATACTTTACAGTTTGTCTCAAATATGATTTATAGAGCTCTCAAATGGACTTATTTCTAGGCATTTTATGCTTGTGTTTGTTAATATTAATACAGTTCCTGCAATAATTTTCAAATTAGTAATTTGTATGTAGAGATGGTATAGATTGTTTTATACTTTTATATTACACTTTAGAGACTTTTCTCCCTGTAATGTTTTTATGATAATTCCTTGGACTTCATGGATAATGTATTCAGAAATAATAACAACTGTGTGTCTTTCTTTCTAATACATATGCCACACATATTTCTTCACTTTTTTTATTGGATGGACAAGTAAAAATTAAATAGCAATAGATAAAAAATGTATTTGTATTTTTAATGATTTTAATTTAAATGTTTCAACTTTTGATATTGAAAATAACACTTGCTGTAGGATTCTAATAGAGAACTATTATCAAATATCTTCCAACTCGCTAAGACTTTTTTTCCCCCCTCTCTTTAGGTAATGAGTATAATTTCTGGCAGCCATTGAGATGATCATATGAATTTTTTACTTTTTTTAATTAGATGATTATATTAATGTAATCATTAAAGTTAGACCTTCTTTGTACTACTGGAATAAGCTTTGCTTGGTAATGATTTATTGTAACTTTTAATTCATCATTGGATTTTTCAAACAATATGTTGATCTTTAAAAGATCGTTTTGCAGAGGGAGTAAGGAGAGCTCCTCATGCATCAAAATTAGAAGATGTTCTTTAATACTGAGTATAACCAAAATATGCTCTCCTACCATTTTTCACCTTTTCCCAGAAGTGCTTTGTGATCTACAGAAGAGGGTAGGTTTTTCATTTACAAGTGTTTAAATTTGAAAGAAAAAAAATCGTACATTTGGAAAGAGGTCAGATATATATTTGAAAATACGGAGACCTACAGAATTTGATATGTACAACAAGGGAAAATGACACAAAAGTCTGTAAGGGTTTCATGGTGATTATTTGAGGGTGCAAAAATCAAACTGCTTTGTTTGGTTTTGCCCCTCATTCATTTTGTAACTTTTGAAACATGCGACATAAAGTTCTGTTGATTAAGGGGAAGGGGGCTGATTTACTCTTCATTCTTCCCTCTCCATGGATATAGAAATGCACATATTTTACCTATGTATTCATGATGCTATAAAAATGCCTTTCCAAAAATGTAATTGTTGCCATTACGGTAAGTGCCACTTGAAAGTGGACATAGGGATAAGCAGAGAAAAAAAACCTTGCTGGTAATAACAGCAAACCAGAACCGAAAGCCAGATAAAGACATAATATTCCAAGTCCTGCTGGTCCACATGGTTCAAATCTCCCTGTGGGGGACCCCTGGGTGGTTCAGTGGTTCAGCATCTGCCTTTGGCCCAGGGCGTGATCCTGCAGTTCCGGGATGGAGTCCCACATAGGGCTCCCTGCATGGAGCCTGCTTCTCCCTCTACCTGTGTCTCTGCTTTTCTCTCTCTGAGTCTCTCATGAATAAATAAATAAAATCTTAACAACAACAAACCTCCCTGTGGACTTCAGTCCACCAAACACAGATAGAAGGCTGCACCCCTTTTACCCCCCAGACCACAAAGCCGAGAATATGGGGGTGGGGTAGGTGAGGAGGGGTGGCGGGTGTGAGTGGGGGGGGAGGGGTGTGGTCCTCAGAGTGGTCCTTGTGGTTGGCAGTGATCATAGGAACAGCTTCACGGGCAAGGATTGACTTGGAATAAAAGGCAAGGCTTTCTTTGCCTTTTATTTGTTATTTGTCAATGTTTAAAAGGATGTTATATATTGATGTTTAAAAGTGTTTGGGTTTTTGTCCATGTGTGCTTCATGAGTTAGAGACTTCGACTCTGTGTTCATGTGGGCTCTTCTTGACCAGTGTCCGTATCGGTTTACCCCAGCCATTTAGAATGAGTCGGGAAACTTTCCAGCTGAAATGGTTTAAGTAACAACAAAAATCATCTGTGTCAAAAAGATAGGGTATTAAGTACAACCTTGTGGGATTGTCTGTTGCTTTGTTTAGGGAAAGATCTTTGCCCTCCCAGCTACTTTCTGGGTTACCGGGTGGCTAAAATTTCCTACCTTCTCTCGAGATGATTTCCTTCTTTTATCTTCTTTAGAATATTATGCATTCAATTTTACTGGTATAAAGCTCTCCTTATCTGTAGTTCACACCATTTTCTAATTCCTAATGCCATTTATTTGCATTTTTACTCTTTTTTTCCTACATCAAGCTTGCTCAAATTTCTCTCTTTGTTGGGGAGGTCGATGTTGATTTTTTTTTTTTCACTTCCCTGACTTTCCTGGATTGATTAATTTTTCTTTGTTCTGATTTTCACTCAAATAGTTATTAGACTTATCAGAGCCTTATTCTCATTGTTTTCATTTTAATCAGTTACTGCCAGTTAATTTCATGTCAATTAACTATATTTTATCCATATAAAATGCATAAAAGTTTAAAAGTCAAAATTACTAAATGGCTTATAATTATAGCAAAAAATTAAAAATCTCTAATCTCATCCTTCTCCACTCCTTAGGTGTATATTCTACTACCAGTTTTCCCTGTTATTTGGCTTCAGTTTTCAGAATAATCATCATAGTTATGCCTTATAAAGTGCTTACTGCATTTCAGATACTATTCTAGAAATACACAGTAAGGAGAACCATCAACAAAATGAAAAGCCAGCCTACTGAATTAGAGAACTTATTTGCAAATCATGTACCTGAGAAGGGATCAACATCCAAAATATATAGAGAATTCATACATCAATAAGAAATAAATAATCTGATTAAATAATGGGCAGAGAGATGAAATAGACATTTTTCCAAAGACATACAGATGGCCAACAGACACACTCATCCCTAATGATGAGTGCTCAACATCACTCATCATTAGGGAAATGCATCATATTTCCATAATGAAATATCATCTCACACTTGCTAGTGTGGCTAGTATCAAAAAGACAAGAAATAAGAAGTGCTAGTAAGAAAATAGAGAAAAGGGAATCCTTGTTGGAGGAAGTGTAAATTGATGCAGTCACCATGGGAAACAGTATGGGGGTTCCTCAAAAATTTAAAAATGGAGCTACTATACGATCCAGGAATTCCACTTTGGGGTACCTATTCAAATGAAATAAGATTGTCTTGAATAGACATGTATACCTCCATGTTCACTGCAGCATTATTCACAGTAGCCAACATGTGGAAACAATGTAAACTGTCCATTGATGGATGAATGGATAAGGAAAATACACACCCACACCCCCACCACACATACTGGAATATTACTCAGCCATAAAAAAGAAGGAAATCCCACCATTTGCAACAACTTGCATGGACCTTGAGGATATTCTACTAAATGAACTAAGTTAGAGAAGGACAAGTACTGAATGATCTCACTCATGTATGGAATCTAAAAAAAAAATCAAAGCAAACAAACTCTTAGAAACAAAGAACGGATTGGTAGTTGCCAAACGTGAGGAGCGGAGGGTGGGAGAAATGGGTAGGGATCAAAAAGTATAAACTTCCAGTTATGAGAGAAATACATTTTTAAAAAAATAATAAAAATAAACATATGTTAAGTCATTTGCCTCTTACGATCCTGTATTACTGATAGGAAAACTGTGGTTCAGAGTCGATTAGAAGCTTCCTTAAGTTGCAGAACTGGGATTCAAATTAAGGCAATGCATATTACAAAGTACCACCTCTCAAAAATGTTTTGGTAGCATGTATTATGGTTATTTCTTTATTTAACACAACTTTAGACATCCTCTGTTAACTTCATGTTATAGTAAATAAAGACTAAGCTCTCCGGTTCCATACCCTCACCTCCTGTCTCCCCTTCTTATCCTTCTAACACAGTAAATTGCAACTGCTATTTAAATCCATAACCACTGTATTCTCAGGATCATTGACTGCACAGTTAACCAAACGGTGCACTATTTGTAACACACTGTTTCATAATACTATTTCAAGACGATGATTCTTTCATAAAAAATACCTTATTTTCTTAAAAGCAATTTTAAAAATCCTCTTTTGTTCTGAAAACCTGTATTTTTTTTCCTGTGAATCTCCAAATGGCCCATCGATAATCTTTAATATTCTCTAATATAAAGCTTCCTTTTTCTTAAAGTTCCTTCTTTTTTTTCCCCCTAGATCCCTCTCCTGTGGACTCTGTCTGGGGGAATTAGTCACAAAGCCTGATGCACAATATTTTTGTTATGATGTTATTTTTATTTTGTTTATTTATTTGTGGGACTGCCCTTCACCATCATCCAGAGTCTTCTCTCCGTGGCTTACCTGTGTCACATCTGACACTTTCCCACCTACTGTCCTGTGGTAGCTCTAAGCAACAGGACACCTGTTCTTTTTCGTGTGAGTCCCTGTCAGCTGGGGAGTGTCTTTACCCCCATGCTTGATTAGTGTTTGGTTGGTCACAGCAGGTTGAACGTATTGCATCATTAGGTCAGCCATGGTGCTATGGAGAAGAAATCTGATGCCATTTCCTATTTTGTGACCTGTAATTGCCCCCTTATCCTTTGGTGATGCCTGCCTTTAAGGACTTCTTTTCTCCCTGAGCGTTCCAAAATGTCATGATACATTTGATGTGTATCATGGGTGTATTGATGGGTGTTTCTTTAATCACAGGGCCAAGTACTCATTGGCCCTTTCAATCTGGATGCTTGTGCCTTTCCTTGCTTGGGGATTACCTTACTCATTCCATAACCGTCCTCTTTATTTTCTCTGTGGTCTCTTTCTGGTATTCATGTATTTTTTTTTAAGATTTTATTTATTCATTCATGAGAGACGCAGAGAAAGAGGCAGAGACATAGGCAGAGGGAGAAGCAGGTTCCCTGCGGGAAGCCCGATGCAGGACTCGATCCCAGGACCCACAGATCACGACTTGAACCAAAGGCAGATGCTCAACCACTGAGCCGCCCAGGTGCCCCTGGTATTCCTATGTTCTTACTCCTGCCTTGTTCCTTTAATTTCCTTATTTGGGGACTCTAATATTTCATCTCTTTTCTTGACTTTCTAGAAGATAACCAATATTTAACTTTCCAACCCTTACACTGAATCTTTTGTTTTGGTTACCATAATTTAATGTCTAAGAAGTCTTAACTTCCTTTATTTATTCTCTTTTCATTCTAGAATTATACACACGGTAAGGATAGACTTAGTACTGATAGATTTCCTTACTGATAGATTTAGTATTGGTTTTATTTTCACTTTTCCTCTCCTCACTGAATTATTTCTGTTACTTGTGGATCCCGTTGTCCCACTAATTGTTTCAGTATCTTTTGTTTTTGAATTTACCCTGAAATGGTTGGTCATCCTTGACTGTCCATGAAGATATGAAAATGTATTTTTAAAAGCTGATGAGAAGCCCGTGTGCCTGGGCAAGGCTTGTCCCTGGCTGGGCTCAATGAGGAGGATGAGCTGACCTTCCCATTGTGGACAACCCCAAATGTCAGGAATTGGAAGCATTGAGTTACTTCTGAGATGAATCCTCCACCCTGCCTCCTGGGCTAGGAGCAGGGTGGTGTACCTCTGCCGTGTTGGTGTTCTGGCAGCTGGACAGAGGGAGAGCCCGTGAACATGGGGATTGGCTATAGTGCAACAGGCAGCCTGTCACTTGAATAGGGCTGAAAAGAATTTCAGCCCTATTACCCACTCTAGTCTTTGGCTATACTGGTATCTTGGAGTCTAGAACCCTTCCTGCCCAATTTCTTCACAGGATCAACTCTGTACTGCTTTGTGCATGCATGTGAGTGATGACAAGGGAAGTGAATCTAGAAATGTAGCTACTCTAGCCACAGACACAACCCTTTTCTCTCTGGTACCTGGGGGTCCCTCCAAATGGTAGCAAGCAAAAGGTTTTGCAGGGAGAATTCCTTTCCTTTGCTATTTGCCCTGGGGCAACACTTAGGCTGTAGCTTCCTCTATTTCATTCATTCAGCTCATATTCCTTGACTTGCTTTACTTTTCTAAAAACTTATAGAAGTCTTTCATCTACTTTGGTTTCCTCTCCAGCACTGATTTTCTCTTGTGGGCTAATACCTTATTTCTATGGCAGAGTCCTGGGGCTAGGCTTCTAGGCTGAAAAAGTATGTGTTTTTAATTTTAAAACATAGTGCTGGCTGGCTTTCCAAAAGTGTAACACTGCATCTACATGAGAGTATTCTCTCCACAGTATTCTTTACAGTAAATAAGTATTATTTTTTCCTTGGTCATTGCTATAATTGGGATAAAATATATCTCATTGCTACCTAAATTTTGATTACCATGAATTCTAATGAATTTCAGTATCTTTTGAAATATTTGGTAACCATTTGGGTTTGCACTTCTATCAACTGCTTTCCCATGTATTCACTCAATTATCTATAAGTTCCCTGTTTGACAATTTGTAAGAGCTCTTTGTATATTACAGATATTTATCCTTTGTGACTCAAGTATTTTTCCCTGAATCTATTGTTTGTCTATTGCCTGTATTAATGGTATTCTTTAACTATACAAAGTTTTTATTATTAATAGAATCAAATATGTTCACTTTTCTTTTATAGCCTCTGGCTTTTCTTCATTTGATTACACACATGGTATCCCATATTATTTTGTAATATCCATCATTTCCTTTACATTTGCATCTTTAATCTATCTAGACTTTATTTATATGGTACATGATAACAAATTATACCTATTTTCTGTACATCTATTTTTTCCAGATAGCTAGTAGTATAAGCATCATTTTTCAAACAATACACCTGTTTTCTACAGAATTAAAAAGTTGACTTTATTATATATTTTCATATATGCTAAGATTTATTTCTGAATCTTGTATTCTATTCCCCTGGTCTATTTGTCTAGTCCTATGCTAAGACCATATTGATTTTTAAATACAGTACCTTTAGTGTATGTTCTGATATCTGGTGAAACAGGTTCTCCTGTCTTTTCTTCTTTTTCATGCTTTCCTTAAATTTTTTCTTCTTAGGCATCTATTCTTCCAAAACGATGTTTAAAAAACTTAGTCTAATTCTGATATTTTGGTGTGTCACTTTTATCATGGGGTTCAGTACATTCCTTTTAAAATGTATTCCAAAATGCATTAGTCTTACCCCTGACTGCAAGAGGGATGCATTTTCTATTTCCACTCCTCTTGCTCTCTCAAAAGAAATGATTTTTTTAAAGTCACTTTAAAAAAAAAAGTCACTTTATTACTTTTTAAATTTTCTAATACTAAAAACATTTAAAGATTTTCAATTTCCATTTTCTCTATGTCCCATATACAATGTCTACTTTAGTCACTCCTCATAGATTTTGGTCTGAAGTATATTTCTCTGCACAGCTTCAGAGTTTGTTACACCAGATTTGCGATCCTCTTTGATCCAAGGATTGTCTAGGAGTATATTTTGTAATTCCAATTAACAATATGTTTGATAACATTTTATAATTTATTTTTATTTTATTAGCTTACTATCAGAGAATATGCCTGTAACCCACACTTTTCATTTCATTAAGGTTTTCTCTGTGTCTAAGGCATAATTGATTCTTCCAAGTGTTCTGTAGGCATATGAAAATAATGGATATGCCTTACTGAAACGATGCAGGGTTTTATATATAGCTATTATATCAAAATTATTGATTATATTGTTTCTTTATAGACTACCTACCTATTATTTGTCTATCAAAGTGCTCATTTCTAAAAGAATCCATGTCTTTGTGTTCTGAAGTCTTTCTCTAATAGTAGATAGTATATTTTTTACTACATTTTTCTGGCATTTAGGGTTCTGCTTTGTATAGTAGCTGCTGTGGTATTTGGTGCATGCAATTTTATGACTAAATTTTTATTCATGGCTTATAATTTTTTATTATTTAATGTCTCTCTTTGTCTGTTTCAGGCTTTTAATCTTAAGTTTCATTTTATTTGTTCTAATTCCTCCATCCTATTTTATGTTTGCATTATTCAGGTATCTTCACTCATTCATTCATTCATTCATTCATTCTGCCCCCCATCATTTTTTTTTTTTTTTTAATAAACAGCTTACCATTGGATGTTATTATCTAACACAATCTGGCAATCTCAGGGCCTTGGACCACTATCTTATCTTTTTATTCTTCTATCTTGCTTTAGATCTCTTACATTACATTGTTTTCTCTCTCTTCAAATTGATATTTTAAGTTGCTATTAGTTTCATTTTTCCCCCTTGCTAACTTAAAAGTTCTTTCTTTTACCCAGAATAATATACATATTTCCCTCACGTTTTGGAAAAAAAAAACAACAAAAACATGATACCAGCATTTTTCCCCACAGAGACACAATGTTTCTGTCTTTGCCCTTCCCTACCCTCTTAATTTAAGACCTTAAGAACATTTCCACTTCCTCTATGCCGCTCTTTCTCACCTTTGTTTTTCCCTTCCCTCATTACTCCCCACCGCAAGGTTTTACTAAAGACAGCTTAGCATTTTAAGATCGAGATTAATAGAATCTCCCTTGCAATATGCCATTTGTTTCAAGAGTCTGTATGAAATACATTAGACATTCTCAGAAGTCTACTGCTATAAATGGATGTGTGTGCTTGCCTGTGTGTCTATAGTATGTCTACATATTATTCTCAATATTTATAACATTTTCCTAGCATTGATATTATCTTAATTCACTTTTATTTTAAATAATACTTTTCAACTATGTAAGTAAGATACGAACATACTTTCACTGTAAGGAATTCAAACTACAAGAGTCATGTGTCCATCCCTCATCTTATTCCCCTCTGTAAAGGCAGCCACTGCTATCAGTGTATCACATATTTTTCGAGACTATTTTCCATATATATATGTACAATTTTGCCTGTGTATTTAATATAAATGGTATCATATTATCTGTATAACTTTGCAACTTCATTTGTTCACTTAATATATTTTAGAGATACTTCTAGGTGAGTAAATATAGATGAACTTAATTTGTTGCATAATATCCTAGAGCATGGGTAGAGCATAGTGGTTTTTTTTTTTTTTAAGGTTTTATTTATTTGAGAGACAGTGCAAGTGAGAGAGAGAGACAGAGAGAGAACAAGTGGGGAGAGAGGAGGAGGGAGAAGCAGACTCCCCACTGAACAGGGAGCCCAACATGAGGCTTGACCCCAGGACCCTGGGATCATGATCTGAGCCAAAGATAGATACTTAACTGAGCCACCCAGGCACTCCTGTAGCATAGTTTTTTTTTTTTTTTTTTTTTTTAAGGTTCACCCAGGACTGTTGGGGTTGGGGGGGGGCTCAGGGTCTCATTTCTTTTCTTTTTTTTTTTTTAATTTTTTTATTTATGATAGTCACACAGAGAGAGAGAGAGAGAGAGAGAGAGGCAGAGACACAGGCAGAGGGAGAAGCAGGCTCCATGCACCGGGAGCCCGACGTGGGATTCGATCCCGGGTCTCCAGGATCGCGCCCCGGGCCAAAGGCGCGCCAAACCGCTGCACCACCCAGGGATCCCTGTAGCATAGTTTTTAATGGGCATTTAGGTCGTCTCTACTGACTAGCTATTGAAAATGATATACAGCCTTTTACATGTCACCCTCTGAATGAGGGCTTCTGTAAATATTGGATATGTGGAATTGTTAAGTCAAAGAGTAGTGTTTTACCATTGAATTGCCACCCAAGAATTGCTGTACTCAACTTGCAATGCATGAAGTTTAGATTTTCAACAACAGTGCATGATTCTCTCCAGCATTTTCTTACCCTTTCTACATGCATTATAAAATGGCTATCACATCGATTTAGTGAAATAATACTGTTCTCAATGTAGCAAATGATGCACTCTTACAAATATCTTTTATACGTATGTTTGGAAACACCAGGATGCATGTACTATGGAAGAGCTATCACATCCATTTCCTGAAATAACACTGTTTTGCATGTAGCAAACTCTTTGACAGCACTTAATATGATTGCAACTTTTTTTTACGCTACTATGTTTGGGGAAAAGGGATGCTGTATTTCAATTTCTGCTTAGTAGTGAGGTGAGCATCTTTTCACGGGGGTTTCTCAGCTATGCGTGCTTCCTCTTCTGCCAACTGCCTACTTTCACTCTGTCTTTCTTCTCCACTTTTTCCTAACTCATAATAAATTCATAACTCTGATAAGTTATTTATATATAGATTTTAATCCTTTATTGTTATATATGTTAATATATTCCTCCCAGTCTGTTACTTATCTTTACATATGTTTATGGTATATTAGGTCAACAAAATGTTAAAATTTTGAATAATCAAATTTAATAATTATTTCCTTTATTATGTCTTCATTTTACACCTTGTTTGAGAAAGCATCTACTACTACACTAAGATTTTAAAAATATTCTTCTGTATTTTCTTCAGTATTTATGTTTTTTGCACATTTATGATATTAATCCATGTAAAATTTATAGTTCTTTATAGTAAGATGGGCTTTAATTATATTATTTTTTCAAATGGATTGCTAAATGTCCTCCAATCATTTATGCATAGTTCATTATTTCCCATTGCCACCATTATTATAAAACAAATTCCCATGTAAAAATAGGCTTGGGGCACCTGACTCTTGATTTGCGCTTGGATCATGATCTTGTGGTCCTGGGATCAGCTCGGTGTTGGGCTTCTCAAGCACAGAGTCTGCTTGGGATTCTCTTTCTCCCTCTGCCCCTCCCTGGCTCATTATAACTAACTAACGAACTAACCAACTAACTAGCTAGCTAACTTTTTAAAAAATAAGCTTGTTCTCAAACTTCTCTTACATCAATCAATTTATCTCTTCTTGGTTCAAACTCACACCATTCTAATTATTACAGTTTTTATTGTGTATTTTAAAGTGTCATAAGATAATTTTCCCACACTACACTCCATGTAGTTCTTTATTTTTGAAGCTATCTTGGTTATTTGAGAACATTTTTACCCTCTCAGGTATATTTTATAATCAGCTTGACATGTCCCATAACAAATTCTGTTGGATTTTGATTGAAAGAGGATTTAATTCAGATTGGCTCTAGGAGAATTAACATTTTTATAATATTGACTTTTCTCATCTCATAGATACACAATATTTCCATTTATTCATTTATTCCCTCTTTTTCTAATTAAAATTTGGTTTCATTCACTTAGATCTTACATATATCTTATTAGCCTTATTAGGTAGTCCAGATTTTTTATTTATATTAAGAATGGAATCTTTTCTGAATTCCATTTTCCACTTGGTTGTTCCTGAAATATAAGGAACATTGAATTTTGTGTATGTGTGTGTGTGTTTTTTAAGATTTTATTTATTCATGAGAGAGAGATAGAGAGAGAGAAAGAGAGAGAGAGAGGCAGAGGGAGAAGCAGGCTCCATGCAGGGAGCCCGATGAGGGACTTGATCCCAGGACTCCAGGACCACGTCCTGGGCCAAAGGCAGGCACCAGACTGCTGAGCCACCCAGGGATCCCTGAATTTTGTGTGTTCTAATGTCAGTCGACTTTGGTGAACTCAATAACTTCCAAATTTTCAATAATTCCTTAAAAATTTGTTTCTTCTGATGAAAACCATATTTTCCAGTTCTAGGCCTTTAATTTTATTTTATTTTTATTTTTTAATTAATTAATTAATTAATTAATTAATTATTTTTTGGCCTTTAATTTTATATAATAAATTTAGCGTTAAGTTTCAGAATTGGGATTCAAACCTAAATGTATGGAGTATAACTTCCCTTTATATTATTTTAAGCTGACAAAGCATTCCTTGAGTTTTACACCCCCATTCCACTCCTCCCTCCAACCCCCCTTCCCCAAGTTTAACAGGAAGGATTCCTGGTTCCTCACAAAATCCCTCTTTTTACCTACTGAGACTCAAATAATTTAAATGACTTGTCTAAGGTCATGCAAAGTACTGCAGAACTAGCTTAGCTTCTGGAATGGTTATTACCATTTCTAATATAACAAGAATAATAGTGACTTGACTGTGCCTCTTTTATAAATTGTATATGCTTTATACACAGCTTTATCCGTTTTAGTATTCCATGATAATCGTGTAGCATTTTATGAATATGTATGAAATGGGCAAATTTCCATGTCATACAAATACTGCTGGCTTTCAACTATACTTCTAATTTCAATAATTTAATTAACCTTTAACTTAATTTTAATAATTTAATTTATTAATACTTTTCAAAAGTAGGAAATGGGTCATACTTACATTGTAACACTATGTATGTATATTCAAAGCGGTTGAAGACAATTATCAAAATGCTTGGGAATGAGAGCCAATGAAAAGTCATTAAACCCCTAAAGTGCACTGAGCATTGAGAGGCAAGGAAGTATAAAAAATGGGGCAAAAATATAATTAAATAGCTATAATCAGCAGTTTAATACATTGTACTATGTACTTCACATATGCTACCTCACTTAACTCCAAAACGTACACATACAACAACCAAGAGATAAATATTGTTTATAAATATTGTTACCATGCTTTTTCCTTTCTCAGAGGAAATACTGGAATTTTAGAGGTGAACTTATTTGTCCAAAGTCATGATATTAGGGAGTAGCAAAGACTGAAGTAGAACCTGGGTGTATTTAACCCCAAAGCCCTTATTCTAACTTTTCTATTTATTAATCTATTCTCCTTATGATCCAGCTAATGATACACATATCCTGCCATTTGGCAACACTGCATAAGTCCCAGGGATGTTTTAAAATACTGAGAAATAAAGGCATCTACTACCAAAAAGCTAGTCTTGTAACTTACTGAATGTTTTCCATGAGTGCCTCTGAGAGAGTTCTCATGACATAACTCATCACAAATTAAAAACTCAAAAGTCATTGTAGAATTGATACAAGCAACTGCGTGGATGACTATCAAACACACGCTAAGCAAAATAAGTCAGACTCAAGAGAGTATATGTTATATTATTCCATTTATATTAAAGTCTTGAAAAGGCAAAAATGAGTCCATAGTAAC
Organism: Nyctereutes procyonoides; assembly: GCF_905146905.1. Classification (NCBI taxonomy): domain Eukaryota; kingdom Metazoa; phylum Chordata; class Mammalia; order Carnivora; family Canidae; genus Nyctereutes; species Nyctereutes procyonoides. The sequence goes on along the minus strand of NW_026575030.1, from coordinate 3,037,750 downwards.
AGCAAGTATATCACTGGTTGCCTGGGTCTGGGGTTTGTGGAGGATCGACTGGTAAAGGGAAGAAGGGACTCTCTTGTGAGTATATGATAGATAATGCAAATATTCTCCATAAATAGGCCACAGCCATTGGCATATAATGGCTTTAATGGTTCCTCTTAATTAGGATAAAGACTAAGACATATTAGGAAGTTGGTTTTGAGGAGTCAGAAATTAATAGTACGTCAGTGTTTGCTAATCTGGTCAGAGAGGAGGAGCAAAACTCGGCTACTAAAATAAACAGTCTAGAAGCTTCATGAGCAATCAATTTTGACCATCCAGCCAAACACAAACAGCACACATGAACATCACAAATGTTCTGTATTGATATGAAATTCATGCAGTGAGTTATTTTTTTTTCCTTTTCGCAATGGACATACAATTGCAATGAGAAGATAATTTTGCACCAGAGGCGTCAGCTTACAGATTATCTCTTTCATTTCAGTTTTTGTTTTTATGGCAAATTCTGCTGCAGCATTCATGGTAATGGCATTTTGCACTCATAGTATTATAAGATTTTTACGTTAATTCAAGGATCTTAATGCTTTCCTTGAACAATGTCAAACAATATAACAGTGAAATATGAGAAAGGCTTATTGGAAAACATCTGTGTGCATCTCATAACAAAAAATGTACAACACATTCTATTTTGAAATTCTGATTTTCATCACATTAAAATTGTCTTGAAATATATCTATTATGCAATATGATTCCTATGACATAATCCTTTATCCATTATCCCCTTTCATTTAATATTTAGCTATTTAAGAGGGGAAAACCATAAAAGAAAAATATGAAAACAATTCTCTCTTTTAAGGGGATTTGTACTCTGAATTTATAAAGGTGAATATTCAGGGCTCTAGTATACTTGGCAAAGATTTCAAAACAGATATGAAAGAAAGAAAGAAAAATATAAAATTGAAAGTGTTCCATACAAGGGGAATGAATAAAAGGTAAAAGGATAGTTACAGTGCACATTATCATCATGGATTAAATCTTAATTTAGGATTCATTTCTTAATTAAGGAAGTTAATAGACGGGCTTCAGAGGGTCCCTGGACACCTTGAGGTTATCAGCAATTTCTTTGCTGTATGTAGGGAGAAAACCTACTGCCTTCTTAGATTCTCCGATTCCAGGATGCAGCCATACGCCTTCCTTCTTCTGCTTCAAAACTCATCACCAGATTAGATAGATAGCTGAATTCTGGGTATACACAACTTATCCACTTCTAACAGTATCTCCTATATGCATACAGAATACAGAATATGTGTATTAATGTTCACTTTGAGTCACTGAGCTAAAAGTCTACAAGTATCTACTTAGAGCTAAATATCTCAGAGAATCTCCAGAAATACAAATTCCCAGAAAGTCTAAAAACAACCCAAAAAGTCAATAGTGGAGAGAAACTAATATAATACAGTATATTTTGGGTCTAATACTTCATTCTCTCAGACCAGTTTCTTAAAAATATTCATGCTGAGCAAATGGATCACTTTTTACACCTTCTCTGCTCCCCTGCTACCCTGATGCAGGTTACTAACCTCACAGGGAGAAAAAAGAAAGAAGTCGGCATTTGTTCAGCTTCAACTCTGTGACAGGCAATGTGCTAGGCATTTTAGGCGCCTTTCTATGCTTTATTTGTTCGAATGCACAGTTAAGGTTCTAGGAATTTTAGTAATCTGTCCAAGGTCACCCAGGCAAACTGTGGTGGAGTGGGGACATGAATCCAAGCCAGCTTGCATCTCAGCATATTTCTGCCTGCCATCCACACAGTGTCTCTGCTCCCACCCTCTCCCAAACCTCTTTCGTCCTCTCCACGTGCTTCTTAGGACACTGAGGATTTCAGCCATCCCACTCCATCTACACCATTTCCCAAAGCTGCCCATAACGCTGCAAGCACATTTCTCAGGACAAGCTCTCCCTCTTCCTTAATTTAGGTAAATTTCAAATATATAACACCGCCTGCATGGTGGGAAAGGCACAATGCTGGAAATCAGGATGCCTGGCTTCTCGTCTCATCTAAATGGACTATGTGACCTTGTACCAGGCACAAATCAATCTAACTATCAGATAGCGAGGCAGGTAGATTACACGATCTCGAAAGTTGAGATGTAATATTCTGACTCTATTATTTCTTGGCATAAACATGTTTCTAGAGAAAGTCATTTGATCATGTTACTAGGTTATTAGATTCATTGTCCTTATTCAGGGAAATATAAATTATGCCCACAATGGTGTTGTCTATAATTCAGATTATTAGGCCACTGCCCAAATGTATTTAACTTGATTTGTATAAAGTGTAGCACATTGTTAACTCCAAACAGACCCTTAAATGCTTTTTAACTGGCCAATTTGCTGAAATCTCCTGCAGTAACCTTCGCAAGTGCAGGCCCAGGGAAAGTGAGGAAGGTACAGATGGAGATGAGGGTAGGGTGTTTCAGACAGGAAGCTTTGGAGCTGAAGGACTCTGGTTAAGAAGCGGCAGAAGCCTTTAGGAGTTTCATTCTCTTGTTTGAAAAAAAGCAGCAATAATCCAGGTTTATAGGAAGGATTCAGGGGGATGACTTCCATCTGCTAATAAGGTATAAAGTGACCTCAAAGCAGAAAAATTGAGGATTATTTTAGTTCTTGACTTTAAGACACCAGGCTGAGATTAATGGATAGAAATTGACCCAGCCAAGGGATATAAGCTGCTTAAAAGGCAGAAAGGGCTGCTACAACTGGGTTGTATAAAGATGGCTTTATAAATAGGAGACACAGTGATACTTCCCCCTGGTTTTCAACCTCACAAAGGTGGCCTACCGCCTCACTCATCCAAAGATTTCCGTCAGAGTTTTGGAAAATTTGACTGGGGCCTGTGTTTGCGTATGCATGTGACAACGGTGGTGGGTGGGGCAGGAGGTGTCCTTTTGTCCTTGAAGCCAGTCTCAACTGTTCTGGGGCAGCTGAGGACACAAGCTGCACATAGATTATCAGGAGAGGGAGCACCTTGCCCTGGAAATATTCATCTCCGTTTCTCTGACCGGTTTGGAAACTATGGTGAGCCTAGTTCTAACGCCCTTCTGAGCAATGGCAGCAGTGCCGGGTCCAGGTACAACTGAAGGCCAATCTCATTTTTTTTCTAGGATCTGACGACTCCAAGCTACACTGAACGTCAGACCTGCCTGACGTTTTCTCCTCATGGAGGTGCAGCCTGGTTTGCGTAGCTTTGCTGAGAGATCCTTGATGCTTCTGTTTGCCTTTTTGGTGCATATCCCATCCTCCCCTTCCTTCCCTGACTCATGCAGCCAATACTTCAATGATACTCTTTTTGTGCTGAAGCCTGATATGTTAAAAACTTGTCTGGAGTCTTCTGGATAGTTACGGCAAACTGAGACTCACTGCCTGGTTCCAGAGAGTGGCTCTCGGTTATATCAGGGTAGGTTTCCGACAAGTACACCCTCGTGGCAAGAGAAGTGATAGAACAAAGCCAAATTGCTTTTCACTCCTGGAAACACTGGTCTTTTATGTCAGAGTTTGGGTTACTTAATCTTTTTGTGCCAGGAATAAGATTTCCCTGGTGTGACATCCACTGATAGCTATGGACATTCTACGGCTTTGAGTGCCAAGAAATTAATGCTCCAATCTGCATAATCAAATCCCCAGGTAAACATTACCATTCCTTTCTCAGTACTTTCTGTCCCTTGCATTTCCAAATCCTTACATCTATCCAAAATTCATAAAAATGTAATATTTAATAACAATTTTTACTGGGGGAGCTTTTAAGGTTACTGTGATAAACATTTACTGCATGAAATTCACTAAATCCAGAAACATCAGGTTTTCTTATGCATTTGAGATATGAAAAAATATATACAGCCTGAATGTTGCACGCTATAAGGTACAGTTCTCGAACTTACATTTCAATCACTTAGTCTATTTCAATATAATGTTGATTTATGTTCAGGTTTTGAACCTCTGTTTAATGTTAAAATCCTTAAAAACAAACCTGAGATATAGACGGCTTTTCATTTTTCATCAGTTTTCTTAATTCAGCTTCATAAGATTCCTCCTCTGATAGAAAGCTAGAAAAAATCCTTGTTGAAGGTCATAGTCAGAAAATGCAATTAGCATGATGCTCCTCACAGGTGTTTGTCCTCAGAGCTCAGTGGGTTAATCTGATATTGTTGGAGGGGACTGGAAAGACCAGATGACACTAAGGCAGGTCAAGATGATTTTATGATTTTAGAGTTCTGGCTATAGCCAGGATATAGGGCTAATATAAATGTAAATTCCAATATTAAGTTTAGTCATGAGTTTAGTCTACAAATTGCTCTTTGGAACCTTGTTATCATAACAAACTCCTATCTATCCTTCAAAGCTCAGTTTAGTGGTCACCACCTCCTGAGGCCTCCCTCACACTCCAGATAATGTTAATCATTCTTTCTTCTGCTGGTAAATATTTCTGTTTTATTTACTACTCTACTGTATAGGTGTTTATTCATATTACTTGTCTCCTTATTAAATGATAACCTCTGTGTCCTCAATGAATTTTTGTTGAGATAATGAATACAGCAATATATTCCAGCTGCCCTATGAATAGGATTGTGAAGTCTGGTACCAGGTGTTCTAAGCATGTCTATCATATTTTAGGATAAATCCACCATCTTCACAGCCAAGAAAGAAAAGCAGGTAATTTGCAGACCAAATATGGTCCACAGATGTTTTATTGGGCTTCCTTGGTGTTATAAAATAGTTGAATCGGGTGCCAGTATTTAAAAATCAAAGGGTTGCCCACAAAAGTTTACATTTCCAGGTTCTCAAAATACCTAAAGCTATGGCAACCCCAATCAGCATTTCCATGTGGTCACAATTGGCTGGAACTAGCAGCAGAGTACACAACCTCCTTAGCATATTCCTTCACCTGGCTCAGCCCAGTACGGCATTTCAATTGGCCATGTTGGTCTCATGGCTTGAGATTTTTTCACTGTCCCCGGTAGGAGGATGCAGAAACAGCCGTGGGCTCTTGAAAGCAATATTTGGGACACATCTAGTTTTAGGAGGATACAACGAACAGGAAGCCAGGTGCCTTCCATTAAGTAACTTAAAATTTGGGTAGGGGGTCAGGATAGGAGAGAGAAAAACTCATGCCTCTGAAAAACATTAGTTCCTCAGCCAAAGGCATATTTATGCAACACAATTCTCTACAGCTACAGGGAACAAACAATTCTGAGATGGAACCCGGAGTTCTCATTGGCAACAGGAAGAGATAAAGCAAAAGCAAAACAAACAACAAAAATAAAACTAGAGTTCATTTAAAAAGAGAGATTGGGGCACCTGGGTGGCTCAGTAGTTGAAACACGTTACTCTTGATTTCAGCTCAGGTTGTGATCTCAGGGTGGTGAGATCGAGCCGTGTGCATCACACTCTGTACTGGGCATGGAGCCTGCTTGGGATTCTCTTTCTCCCTCTCCTTCTGCACCTCACCTCTTAAAAAAAAAGATTAATTTTTGCAGTTGTTCCAACTTATCTAAACATAATATTGCAGTCTTTCTTCTTTTATGTGCACAGTGTCCTAAGGACGGTGGCCACTCCCTTCTTTTTTTTCCTCTATTATGGTCACCTCATTTATGAAGCCATCTCCTAACACCCTTGGTGGCAAGCCTCTCCTGCATCCCAGAGATTTACTCAATCCTTAACTCACCCCACATTTACTGAGGCTCACTTTTTTTAAAAAAAATATTTATTTATTCATTGGAGACACAGAAAAAGGCAGAGACACAGGCAGAGGGAGAAGCCAGCTCCATGCAGGAGCCGGATGTGGGACTTGATCCTGGGACTGGGGGCTCATGCCCTGAGTCAAAGGCAGGTGCTCAACCACTGAGCCACCCAGGAGTCCCAACTGAGGCTCACATTTGCTTAAGTCATGTTTTGAGAAAATTCAAAGGTCCCTAAGGCAAGGCCCTGGTCCCTATGAAGATAAAAGTTAATGCAAGCAAGTAAAGACTAGGAGTCGTGTCCTGAATTTCTCCTAACAGACCACTTGTACCCCTGATAAAAATGTAATGCTGATGGGAAGCACATCACAACACAGCATGCAGCCATGAAGCATGCACTAGGAAGTCTGGGTCTTGCATTTAAAAAAAAAGGAAATGAAAATATTCCTCAACTAACTGGGATGAAGAGCATCCCATATGAGAAAAAGAGTACATATGAGAAAAAAGCACATATGAGAAAAGAGCACATATGAGAAAAAAATTAGCGTACTTATAAAGTGACATACCAATGAGCAAGGTGTGTGTAGGAAATTGAGAGTGGGGGGGGGCAGGCAGAGTGATTTTATTCCCAGAGCACTTCCAAAGCATATGGCCATAAAACAGGATGGGAAGGAGGAGACGGACTTCTTCATGCCTTCCAATCCTTGCACAGGCTGTTTCTGCTGGCTTGTGTTTATATTCTCCTTTGTCCACCTCACAAACGTGTATTCTTTTTTTCTAGACTCACATGGAGGCATGAGTTCTTCTGCTAGGCCTTCCCCAGGTCCCTGAGCCACCACAGCTGGCCCCCGTCCCTGCTGCCCTACCCCTATAGCATCTCATGTGCCTCTCACCACATCACCATATTCTCCATGGTACTTATGGACCATAAGAGGTTGAGGAAACACATTTCAGCACTGAATCCCCAGCACTAACATATTTTTGGTGCTTCAGATTTATTAAATGAAAGAAAAGGAATGGCAGGGGTAGATGGGCGGGGTGGGAGGAGTAGCATTTTGGACAGGAGAATGACATACAAAATGGAACAGTTGAAGGAAAACCTATGTCATGCTCCGTGGAGTGAAAGTATTTCTGCTTGACTAGAGTAAAGAATTTGTGTCAGACAAAAAAAAGAAAGAAAAATGAAGCCGTTGAGGGTGAAGCGAGTCTATAGAGGGCCTTGGGTGAATTTTGAAGAGAGGGGAATCACATCTTGCTGTAACCCTGAAGATTCTTGCTCATATTCTCTGCTGCTCTTACTTGATCCCAAACCAACCTTGTGTGGGGCATCTAATAATTGAAAACCTTGCCCTGCAGAAGCTGTGTGATCTTACAAAGTGTCCTTTACCTCTCAGAAAGGGCACTTTCCATACTTTTGACAAGTGAATACCCTTTGCAGGGCTTACGGCATGAGAGAGAATCCCTGCTGCACATTCCTTCTATGTTTTCACGTATGACGATGCACACAATGAAGCCACCTGATCTTGCAGGATAAGAGATCACCACTGGTGGTCCTCTGCCATTTGGACCCTGGTGTCACTCACCATCCCTCCAACATCACTGGACTGTTCCTCCTGTCACTCTGTGGGTCTTTCTAAATTAGATATCAGGTCTGTAGGGCAGAGCCAGAGGCCACCTCTATGCCGGGCACATAAACATTGTAAGGGAAGAGCTGATCAGTTTTGGAAACTCACGAGGCAAATTTATAACTTAGCAGTGTGGGGAAGCCAAGTCGCTATTCTAAGTATGTATGGACTTTTGTTTTTGTTTTTCCCTGACTCCTTTTTAGCTTGTGGCTCAAGAGAGGTACTGATCCATCTGAATGAAAACTATCTCCAGAACTGAAGAACCACTGTCCCATTCTTTACCCAGTCCTTCATCCACTCACCTATTCATCCCCTATTGCTCTCTGTGTTATTCCAAATTCTTCCCTTTTTAGCCCACCTCTCCCTCCAATTGTGTATATTTAGAAAGGGTCCTAAAGGCAGATGTGTATACTTTTTTTTTAAGATTTAATTTATTTATTCATGACACACACACACACACACACACACACACACTCACACAGGCAGAGACACAGGGAGAGAGAGAAGCAGGCTCCATGCAGGTAGCTCGATGCGGGACTCGATCCCAGGACTCCAGGACCACACCCTGGGCTGAAGGCAGGCATTTAACTACTGAGCTATCCAGAGATCCCAGATGTGTATACTTTTTAAAAAACAAATACTGACATTTAAAAACATTTAACATAGTTGATGTATTCTAATTCTCAAAATGACCAAAATCCTGGAGAAGATACCTTCATGCTGGTTATTAACTGATTATTCAGGTCTTGCTAGTTCTACATGGCTGTGTTCACTATGCAATCACAACTTCTAAGGTAGCAAGGAGTGTAAATGCCTAAAACACACACACACACACACACACACACACACAACAAAACAAAATTCTGCTTCTCAGAAATAAAAAAAAAAAAGGATTAAAGGAGCACCTGGGTGACTCAGTGGGTTAAGGTTTTGCCTTTAGCTCATGTCATGATCCTGGAGTCCTGGGATCAAGCCCTACATCAGGCTCCCTGCTCCACGGAGAGTGTGCTTCTCCCTCTCCCTCTGCCCTCCCCCTACCTCAATCTCTCTCTCTCTCTGTCAAATAAATAAATAAAATATTTTGAAAAAAGGATGAAAATTATAAATTGAGTACCAAACAATAGGGAAATTGATAGAGAAACACACCTCAGTAGAGAGAAAAAGACATAGTCTCCAAACTAAGATTACAATCTGACTGCAGTTATAAATGTCCCCCTCGGTAGTGATGCCATCAAGATGGTGACAGAGGTTGTTATCGACTTCAGTCTACCTCACAAGAAGACCAGCTATCCATAGATAGAACACCACTATGAAAATCCCCAAACACAGGGGTGAGGTTGAAGGACCTCTCTGACTATGGAGACCAAGAAGGACCACATGAGAAGGGTAAGAGGAACAAATACACTCTGACTGCCACCTGTCCACAAGGCTGCCAGACCACTTCCCCAAGAGGACTCTTGGGGTCTACGGTTTCTCCACTAGGAAAAAAAAGTCTGAGGTGGACATCTAGGCTTCCCAGAATTGTAGGTCACTTCCTGGGAGGTTCACTCTAGTCTCATCCCATGGGGATGGCAGAGGAATCTGTGGAGCTTGAATACTGGAGATCATATCAGGACAGAAAAGAAGAGCAGAGCTTACAGCAACCAGTGCTTGGATCTGGGCAGGCCAAGTTCCTCCCTGCAATGGTGCCTGAGATCCCAGTTAGTGGCTTTGCCTATCTGCAGAGACAAGCTAGTGACCCCATCAGGCCAGGGTACTAAGTATGTAGTTCTGTCTGATTTGGGTCCCCAAACAATGAGTTGTTCTAGCCTCTGGGCTTGTTCTGCTACCCCACACAGGCGGGCAAGCAAATTTGTAGCCCCAATTACCACTGTTGCTTCCAGCTCCACCTGACCAGGAACCCTAACCAGGGCACCTGGGAAGCTGCGTAGCCCATCCTACAACCCCACTTATAATGGCATTCAAGCAGAGAGGTCAGCCAGCAGCTCTTACCATCTGCAGAGCCCAGCTGGTGGCCTCATCTGGCCAGGGAACTTGGTGTACAGTTATGCCTGATTTGGGTCCTTGGTCAGTGAATTATGCCAGTTTTGAAACCCATTCTGCTGCACCAGCCAGACAAAGAAGTGGGTTCACGGCCCCACCTACTGCTGACTATAGTCGTTTCACCAACAGGAAGTATAACCAGAGCACCAGGGGGCTGCATGGCTCACAGTAGAGCCTTGCTTTATAGTGGCACTCAGAGGACCCAGCCAGCAGCTCTACCCAGCAGCTCTGCTGATCCTGTCTGACCAGGGGGCTCAGTGGACAGTCCTGGTCCTGATTCTGGTCCACAACCAACAAGGTACAACAATTTTTCCAGGCAGGGAAGCAAATTCACCGGTTTGCTCAACTGCTGCATATAGCATCCACTCCCCCACCAGCCATTAGGAAGCCTGACCAGCAAATATGGGCAACCATGGAGCCCATCCTACAGCTGAATTTTGGAAGGGACCCAAGCCAGCAGTACCATCCAAGTATTCCCAGCCAAAGGCACTCCCAACCTAGGATCTAGAACAGGATCAAATGAAGACTCCAATATCAAGTTCTACTTTTCCTATTCTGACCAGTTGACCTATTCTGAAACCTGAGATAAGCTGACTAGTGAAGAACTGTCTCTGCCAAAGCAAACCTGTACAGTCTGGAAGACGAGACCATTTACTCAAATGCACAGATACTAATGAAAGAAATCAAAGACCATAAATAATCAGGTAAATATGACACTACAGAAAGAAACTACTATAGCTTTAATAACTATCCCTGAAGAAATAGAGATCTATAAACTGTTTGACAAATAATTCAGAATTATCCTCCTAAAGTTTAATAAACTACAAGAAGACACAGGTAACTACACAAAATCAGGAATACAATACATAAATAAAATGAGAAGCTCAACAAAGAAGAAGAAACCATCCAAAAAAAAAAAAAGCAGAAATCATAAAGCTGAAGAATACAATAACTGAAGAATTAAATAGAGAGTTTCAACAATAGACTCAACCAAGTAGAAGAAAGAATCAGTAAACTGGAAGATAGATTATTTGAAATTATACAATCATTGGAATAAAAAGAAAAAAAAGAAAGAAAGAAAAAGAGATGAAAGCCTATAGCACTTATGGGGCATAGTCAAGAAGAAAAACAATATATGCACTATGAGAATCCCAGAGAAGATAAAGAGAAAAAAATAGAAAATATACTTAAGTACAAATGGTTGAAAACTTTCCAAATCTGGGGAGATAAATGGATAACCGAATTTATGAAGCCTCAAAAATCCTGAATAGGTTGAACATGAAAAGGGCTACACTGAGACACAATAATTAACTTTTCAGGTCAAAGGCAAACAGATAATTTTGAAAATAACAAGAGAAAAGTGACATGTCACATGCCTAGGAGCTTCCATAAAACTAGGGCTGAATTTCTCAATAGAAACTTTACAAGTTAGTATAAAATGGCATGATATATTAAATATATTGAAAGAAAGAAAAAAAAAACTAAACCCAAAATACTATACCCAGTAGAGCCATCCTTCAAAAATGAAGGAGATGAAAACTTTCATTCACTTCCTCAAAAGTTGAGGGAGTTCATCACTACTAAACCTGTCTTACAAGAAATACTAAAAGGTGTTCTTTATGTGGAAATAAAGTTATACTAATTAACACTGTAAAAAATATAACTATATATGTAAAACTCGCTGGTAATGATAAATATATAGTCAAAGACATATTTTAATATTGTAGTGATGGTGCATAGTTCAGTTACAACTCTGGTTTTAAATGAAAAGAAAATGCATTGAAAACAATCATAAGTACAATAACTTGGTTTTGAATATACAATGTAAAATTATATAAATATAATATCAATAACTTAAAATGTGAGGGGGAGAAGAGAAAGTGCAAAGCTATTGTTTGCTAACTAGGTTGTTATCAGCTTACAATAGGAAATTATAAACATAAAACTATTTCATATAGGCCTCAGGATAACCTCCAAGGAAAATTGTCTAGCAGTTATACAAAAGATTATGGTAAGGAGTAAATTATACTGCTACAGGAAGTTAATAAATCATAAAAGATGATATTAAGATAAGAAGCAAGGAACAAAGTATCTACAAAATTAGAAAACAACAAAATGGTAATAATAAGTCCCTAGCTATCAATAATTTTTTTAAAATTTTTATTTATTTATGATAGTCACACAGAGAGAGAGAGAGAGAGAGAGAGAGAGAGAGAGAGGCAGAGACACAGGCAGAGGGAGAAGCAGGCTCCATGCACCGGGAGCCTGACGTGGGATTCGATTCCGGGTCTCCAGGATCGCGCCCTGGGCCAAAGGCAGCAGCCAAACTGCTGCGCCACCCAGGGATCCCGCTATCAATAATTAAACATAAATAGATTAATTTAAAAAAATATTATTTATTTGATACAGAGATAGTTGCACAGGCAGAAGGGAGGCGCAGAGGGAGAGGAAGAAGCAGACTCCTCACTGAGCAGGAAGCCTGATGTGGGGATTGATCCCAGGACCCCAGGATCATGCCTTGAGCCAAATGCAGACACTTAACCAACTGAGCCACCCAGGTACCCTGGATAAATGGATTTTTTAAAAAAGATCCAGTGATATGCTGCCTACAAGAGACTTACTTTGGCTTTAAAGACACAAAATGACTAAGAGTAAAAGGTTAGAAAAAGGTATTTCAAATATAATAACCAAGAAAAAAAAAGCAGGAGTAGCTATATTTATATAAGACAAAGTAGACTTTAAGCTAAAAATGGTCAAAACAGACAAATAAGGTCATTATATAATTATAAAGGGGTCAATTCAGGATGCCTGGGTGGCTCAATGGTTGAGTGTCTGCTTTTGGCTCAGGGAGTGGTTCCAGGTTGAGTCCTGCATTGGCTCTCTACATCCTGCTTCTCCCTCTGCCTACGTCTCTGCCTCTCTCTCTTTGTGTATCTCTCATGAATAAATAAATAAAATATTTCAAAAAAGGGGGGTCAATCCATCAATAATATATAATAATTATAAATATTATACACCCAACATCGAAATACTGAAATATATAAAGAATATATGAACAGAACTGAAGGCAAAGAGATAGCAGGACAATAATAGAGAACATCTATACTCCATTCTCAACAATGGATAGATCATACATATAAAGAATCAATAAAGAAACAGCAGATTTGTACACCACTAGAGACCAAATGGACCTAACAGACAAATAAGGAACATTCAATCCAACAATATAGCAGGATACACATTCTTCTTAAGCACACAGGGAACATTTCCTAGGATAGATCATATATGAGGCAACAAAACAAGTCTTAGCAAATTTAAGAATATTGAAATCATCTAAGTATTTTTTCTGATCACATTATTATGAAACTATAAACCAGTAATAGGAAGAAAACTAGAAAACTCATAAATACATGAAAATTAAACAATACACCCCTGAATAACCAATGGATCAAAGAAGAACTCAAAAGATAAATAAAAAAAGGTATCTTGAGACAAACACAAATGAAAACACAACATATCAAACCTTATAGGGCACAGCTAAAGCAGTTCCAAGAGGGAACTTTAAAGTGATGAACACATGTATCAAGGAAAAACAATCTAAAATTAATAACCTAACTTTAAACCTCAAGGGACTAGAAAAAAAGGACAAACTGAGCCCAAAGTTAGCAGAAGGGAGAAGATAATTAAGATTAGAGTAAAAATAATTGAAATAGAGAACAGAAAAATAATACAGAAGATTAACATAACTAAAATGGTTCTTTGAAAAGATAAACAAAATTGATAGACATTGAATTGTACTCACCAAGAAAAAAATAGATATAGGACCCAAATAAAAAAAAATTATAAATGAAAGAGGAGACATTACAAATGATAACACAGAAATACTAAGAGATTACTATGAATAATTATATGCCAATTATTATGAATGATTATATGCCAATAAATTGGACAACCTAGGAAAAAATGTTGAGAGATATGTAACCTACTACAAGTGAACCATAAATAGAAAATCTGAAAAGACCAACAATGAATAAAGAGATTGACTCAGTAATCCAAAGCCTCCCAAGAAAGAAAAGCCTAGGACCAGAGGTTTTGCTGATAATTTTTACTGAACTCTTAAAGAAGAGTTAATGCCAATTCTTCCTAAACTCTTCCAAAAAATTGGAGAGTACGGAACACTCCCCAAATCATTTTACAAAGCTAGCATTACCAAGATATCAAAGATAGATAAGGACACTACCAGAAAAGAAAACTATGGGCAATATCCCTGATGAATGTTGGTGCAAAGATTGTCGACAAAATACTTGCAAACTAAATTCAACAGCACATAAAATAGATTATATACCATGACCAGCTGGGATTGATCCCTGAAATGCAAGAATGGTTCAACATATAAGAATCAATAAAAGTAATACATCACATTAATAAAAGATAAAATCATATGATCACCTCAGTAGGGACAGAGAAAGCACTTGACAAAATTCAGTGTTCATTCATGATAAAAACTCTCAGCAAACTGGGTGTAGAAGGAATATACCTCAACATAATAAAGGCACCATGTGACACGCGGATAGCTAACATGATACTCAGTGACAAATGGTTTTTCCTCTAAGATTAGGAGCAAGACAAGTGCCCACTCTCACCACTCCTATTCAACAGAGCACTGGAAGTATGACCACAGCATTCAGGCAAGAAAGAGAAATAAAAACTGTCAGAATAAAAACAAACAAACAAACAAACAAACAAACAAAAAAAACCCAAAGTGAAACTGTCTCTATTTGCAGATGACTTGATTTTAAATAGAGAAAATCCTAAAATCTCCACCAAAAAGCTATTAGACTTAGTCAACAAATCCAGAAAATTTCCAGGATACAAAATCAACATAAAAAATCAGTAGCATTTCTATACACTAACAATGAATTTTCTGAAAAGAAGTAAATAAAACAATCCCATTACAGTAGCAATGAAGTCAATAAAATACTTAGGAATGGATCTAACCATGGAAGTGACAGATTTCTACACTGAAAACTACTGAACACTGATATAAGAAATTGAAGAAAACACAAATAAATGGAAAGGTATCTTCTGTTTTGGGGCTGGAGAAGCTAATTTTGTTAAAATATTCACATTACCAGAGCATATACAGATTCAATAAGAGATCTATCAAGATTTCAATGGCCATTTTTTTTTACATAAATAGGAAAAAAAAACCTAAGATTAGTTTAAAACCACAAAAGATCTCAGATAGATAAAATAATCCTGAGCTAAAAGAAGAAAGCTGAAGGCATCACACTTTCAGATTTCAATTATATTTACAAAGCAATAGTAATCAATATAAAATGATATTGGCATAAAAGCAGACACAGTGACTAGTGAAACAAAAAAATGAGACCACCCCTTCTAAAAAAACCCCATGTATATATGGTCAACTAATATTTGCCAAAGAAGCTAAGAACACTCAATGGAGACAATACAGTCTTCAATAAATGGTGCTGAGAAAATTGGATATTCACATGCAAAAGAATGAAACAAAAAACACTATTTTGTATCATGCACAAAATTAACTGAAATGGACTAAGGCTTAAATATAAGACTTGAAACCATTAAACTCCCTAGGAGCAAACACTGGGAAAAATTCCTTGAAATTCATCTGGGCAATGATTTGTTGGATACAAAACCTAAAGCACCAGCAACAAAATAAAAAAGAAACAAATGAGACTACATCAGCCTAAAATGATTCTTCACAGCAAAACAAATGATCATCAAAAAGAAAAGATAACTAATGGAATGGGAGAAAACATTTGCAAACCATGCTTCTGATGAGGGGTTAGTACCTAAAATATAGAGGAAACTCATACAACTCAATAGTAAAAAAAAAAAAAAAAAAAAAAAAAATCAACTCCATTTAAAAACAGGCAAAGGACCTGAACAGATAAACAGAGTAAAAACATCTTTAGACATTTTTCTAAAGAAGATATTTAAATAGCCACCAGGTACATGGAAAGGTGCTTGATATTACTCATCACTAGCAAAATGTAAATCAAAACCACAAGATATCATCTTACACCTGTTAGAATATTATCAAAAAGACAAAAAATAACAAATGCTGGTAAGAATGCACTGTTGGAGGGAGTGTCAATTGTGACAGCCTCTATGGAAATAGCATGGATATTCCTTAAAACGTCAAACATAAAACAACCATATGATTCAGCCACTTCTGGGCATATATCCAAAGGAAACAAAATTATTATCTCAAGGAGATATCTACACACTTATGTTCATTTCACTATTAATTATAATAGCTCAGAGATGAAAGCAATATAAGTATTCATTAATAAATGAGTGAATAAAGAAAATGTAATACATGCACACACATACACACAGATGCACACAATCCATTGGCACATGAATGGACAAAAAGTGTGATATACATATACATGTATATATGTATATATGTATACATATATAATATTATTCAGCCACAAATAAGAAACTCTTGATATTTGTGACAACGTGGAGGGACGTTGAGAACGTTATGCTAAGACAGAAAAAGATAAATACCATATGATCTTATATCTAATCAAACAGAGCTCATAGAAACAGAAAAGAGACTGGTGGTTGCCAGAAATTGAGAATGGGAGGGTGAGGGAAACTGGTAAAGGTGGTCAAAACTTGCAATTATAAATAAATTCTGGATATATCATGTACAGCATGCTGACCAGAGGTGACAATATTGTATATTTGAAAGCTGCTAAGTAAGTAGATCTTAAATGATCTTATCACAAGAAAAAAAATTGCACATCTGTGAGGTGTTGGCTGTTAACTAAACTTATTATGATGATCATTTCATAATATTTACATATATCAAATCATTGTCTTATACACCTTAAGCCTATACAATGTTATGTCAATTATATCTTAATAACTCTGGAAGAAAAAAATAATAAAGGCAATAAGATACAAAAAACAAAGGAAAACCCTGTCCCACTAAAAACTATGTAAAAAAGGTATGTAAATAAATGTTGAATCATCGTAATATACAACAAATACATATAATGAACAGTGATAACATCGGCGGGAGGTGAAACGTAACATTTAGCATAGTTCTTGCCCTCACAGAGATTACAAGTTAGGTGAAATGAAACATGAAATCCGTAGCTCCTATGGGTTGTACATGACCTCTACCATCCCTGCCATGAGAGACTAGGATTCCAGAATTCCATACAGGACCATGATCTGCTTAATTATGTGGGATGGGTCATTGATACTATAGGAGCTTCAGCAAGGGAAACTTCCAGGAGCACTGCCAAGACCCTGGAAGGCCCCTGGAAGGTGGCAGCACTGGGTTAAGTCTCAGAGAATGGGATGCATGGCTTGTGGATAGGTGGGGAGAGGTGAGTGTATCGTGTGGCATCCTGCCAAATCAGACTCATGAATAAATAGATTTACACTCTGAAAATATTTAGGGGAGAAAAAATAAATCGAAGTACAGTAGAATTTTAAAATCCTCTCATCTCATATGAAATAATACCATAAAACAAAACACAAAAACAAAACAAAGAGCACGCCAGGAAATAACAGCAAATGTTTACACCTTGGTTCTAAGCTGTCAGATTCTCTACTGTTTGTGTGAATAATCTACCCTATAACATTCTTTTCTTTCTAACCTGGCCTAAGGATATGGGTACTATGACCCTTTGAAATATCAGATGAGAAGGAGAAGAAAAAACTGTTAGGCAAATATATATATATATATATATATATATATATATATATATATGAATAATATTTTATCAGAATAATGATAACACAGGTGTCCAAAACAAGACAAAAGCAGAACATACAGTAGAGGGAAAAATCATGGATGCTACAAATCAAGAAGCTTTCAGAAATGTGTAAACATAGTAGTCTCCTTGTTGCATTTCACTGCAGAAGCCCTCTGATCCGACTTGATCACAAGTGGCCCAGTTAATCAAAATGTCAGAATACAGAATGAGAAAAATGTTCCTCATGCTCATTTTTGTTCCATGCAGAGGGAGCACAGAAGAGAGGTGGAAGGGAGGGACTGGAGCCGGATCATGGGATTAGATTCCTACTTTCAATAACCAGCTGGGGGACTTGTGTCTGAGTATCCCCATTTGTAAAAATGGGTGCAAGGATACTGCCTTTCTTATAGGATTGTAATGGAGATTAAGTCGGTGAGCACTGTAAGGGCTGTAGAGCAGTATCTGACACATGGTAAACACGATGCATTTGTTAAATAACATTGTTGGTAGGGCCAAGGCCACTTTTTTGCCTAGGGATCCTATTATTAGAGTCTAGGCTTTTTTTTAGTGGGGGAGAGGGAGGCTTCGAACACATGGCTTATACATTGTTTATGTATATGTCTTTGTTTTGGGTTTTCTTAACAGTGTAACTAGAACTTAGTCACTTGGGAAACAATTTGTATGCAGAATGCCTCTTCATTTAATACAATTCTCCAACTCCCACAATTTTTTTAGTTAGGCACCTATATTTCATTTGATCTTAAACATTTCTTTAGTGACTTGCCTTTATAGATGCTTTATAGATGCTTTATAGCACTCAACTTTATTTTATATAAACAATTCTTTTGGTACACATTTTATCGGTTTACATAGCAGTTTAAAAATTAATCACCGTAAGTACTACTTGCATAAACATACTGAGTTACAAAAATGGCTCATTTATAGTGAGCATTCAACTCAACTGGTAACAGAAGTAAGCATAGTTAATGGAGAACTCTACTGGCTGCCAATGTTTGATGAATTGAGTGTGGTTTAGTATGATTTCTAAGAAGAAATGGTGAGCATTGGTTAATCTGGCCAGTAGATTCAAATAAGGTTAATTGGAGATTCAAGTTCCATTAAGAATATTACTTTGGAATTTTATTTGCCGTACTAGCTTCTCAATTCTTCAGAATTTAGCTCAAATTATCGATTTTAATACAGAGAGGGCTTTGTTATTATGATTTGTTACCACCTCTAGTCCCCAAGATACCATTCTGGAAACTGGAATTACCACAGAACATTATTACCATTCTTAAGATTTTAATTTAAATCTTATTCTTAAGATTTAATTTCCTCAGCATGGATCTGTTTCCCTTTATGGTTTCCCAGAATTTGTCAACTAATCCATAAAATTATCCCTTTTTGTTTCTCCCTTACAATAATAATAACGAAAAAAAAAGCTAAAAAATATCTGTGAAACTTTACTGTTTTTAAGGGACAAAGACTGGTTCCTGGTCCTAATAAATTATTTCCTTTTCTACTTTTTACAATCTATCTCCTAAAATCACAGTGGGTTCAACAATCTTCTTACTATATTTCTCTCCAAGTGGGCACTTAAGATTGTAGATAATCATTAGGCCGTATTCAGCAGATGATGCCTAATGCAGGTTTCTAAGACTGCAGAAAACTACTTAGAAATCCACTGTACTGAATCTCCAATCTATGGGCAGATGCTGTAAGGCCAGTAATATTTGGGACCAGATGCACTGGTGGAGTTGCTGTACCCAAAAGCCACCACTCTCAACGAGGCTGGGCTGGACCAGCGTGACTGAGTAGCTCTAAAACATCCACATAAGATATAAAACATCCACATAAGGAAAAGCTCAGAAGAAGGAGGTCATAAACTTCCCCTAGGTTTGTACAAAATAACTACCAACTTGCAGAATAAATTTGTATCATGTATTCATTATTCCATTCAACAAATAATTATAGAGCTTCCAAAGGTGCAAAGCAAGCACAGGCTGCTTTTACTTTAGCCAGTGCTCCGCAGTATGTATTTGTGCCACCAGGAAATAAAAAATCATGAGTCACATAATTAACAGACCCCCTGAAAAGCCAGCAACTCCATCTATCTGTGATTGTGAGCTATGGATGTTAGAGGGCAGGCATCCCATTTTCTACCATTCTTTACATTACTATTTACAGCCCATCTTTTAGAAGTGTTATTTAAATTAGGATGGCTCCTGGAAATAAAGACTATTTGGGGAGGAATATAAAGTATGTTGGCTGAAAATACCCAGTGAATAAACACTGAGTTCCATTGTTAGCATACACACCATTCCCTGCCATTTGGATATAGATTTCAGAAATTTGTGACAGCCAATGAAAAAGTTTAAATATCTATGGCACATGTGTTTATTATGGAAATAAGCCATCATGATTCATAAACGGGGACTATAGATCCTTAAATATTGTTCCAGAAAAGCCTGAAGTTAAACCAAGCAAAATGGAAAAATTCATGAACATGAAACAGCTGTTAAAAGTAATTATAATATTGGATCTTGATATGAGAGAGCAAAAGAAATACAACATTTTACAGATGCAAGATTCTCTCTGACAAACATTTGGTATGGTTGGGGCCAGGAAAGAGAATCGAGATAGACTAATTTTTTTCTGCATAAGTTTTGAGTCACAAATTATGAATTATGCTTTAACAGATAAAGGAGAGAGGAAATTAATTTAGGAGATGGGATCTATTGTACAATTTGGAGACTTGCTTTATTTTAATTTGGGGGGAAATTATACTTCGATGTTTGGCTTTATCGAACACCTTTCTTTCAGTGAAATGAACAGCAATTTCTCATTATTTCCCTGAGGATTCAAGGAAAGATGTTTATGCCAAAGTTCAGAAGGTAAGTTGGAAACACTGTCCCAGCCATCTGGAAAAATGTTGTCCAGCAGAACTTCCTATGGTGATGGAAATGTTCTCTACATACACCATGTAATATGGTAGCTGCTGTCCATATGAGGCTTTTCAATACTTCAAATGTGGCTAGTTTGACACAGGAACTTAATTTTCATTTAATTTTCAATTTCAATGGTATCACGTGGCTAGTGATTACAGGGCTGGGCAGTACAGTCTAGACAATTCGCTGTCTTTTCACTTTCAGCCAATTGCTCAGGCAGCTGGGGATTATTTTTTGTACAATATCCCTGTGAAATCTTACCCTTTGCTAGCTTAGCCTCAGAAGGGCTCTATGTAAGGCTCATGGGAGCTTGTTTGAGCAAATATACACATTAATAGGATTTAGAAAACCCAGGAAACAGCAAAGATCAGCCTTCCAGGCCCCTTTTCCAATTCCTATGTCTCCCTGAAGTCAGGTGTGTTCTCTGGTGCTTTGTCAGGGACAGCTTTAAAATGATTCAAATTGTTTGACCTTCCATGACTTTGCATGCTATGAAGGAAAGCAAAGACGAATTTCAGTGAGAGCGTTTAGACAACAAGAACCTGAAAAATACTGAAGCAGAATATGGGAAGAACTGTGTGTGAGGAGGCACTCTACATGGAGAGAGCTATGAAAGAAAAACAAGCCCCAGCAGAATTTTTGATTACAGAGAGAAGGAAGTAAAGAAATGTGTTTTGGTATTACATAAAACTCTTCCTGTCTTATCATGGAATGCAAGATTACTAATATGATCCCCCAAAGTAATCAATTATTTCCAGGTTCCATTCCACAGTTTCACTTAGTTTACTAGAGGACACTTTCTGATGGCCCCTTTTACCTGTTTATTATTTGTTGATGTATTTCTTTATCTAAATGTAGCTTTAAAAAATCAGAAATTTAAGAGATGTTCAATTTTAATGACATCCCTTGAGAAGGGAAAGAATCAGGGTTCTGATGCATGATGCTTTGCCTATGGAGATACTGGAAAATTTTGAACTGAAGTAACTTCTGGTCAATAGCATTTCAGTAGCAACGATTGTTTTCCATATAAGCACCTACCTGGAGGAGCAGATCAGAAGTTGGTCTGATTCGCTGTTGGAACAGGATGCTTAATGTTCGATTCTGTTGTTCCAAATCAAACACTCTTGTTTTCAACTTTACACACTCCTCCCTTAGATCCTACAACAAATACAGAGAAAGAAAAAAAATCTATTACTGAAAGACAGCTTTGCATATTATAACCATATTTTATCTGATATTCCAGACACATTGGTATAAAAATAGTATTTTTATCCTTCAAAGCCCCAGGGAATAAATCACACACAATGTTTTCTTCCATAGCCCATTGTCTGATGGAATTATTATGTGCAGGGAGGACCAATTTAAAAAAAAAAAGTACCTTGAAATCAGAAGTGCATTAATCTAGTATGCTATTTTTGAAGATGGTAAATGTTAGCGATATAAAGTCAATTTGAGTTTCCACCTATATATTTTGCCTTTTCACTGTCTTCATAAAAGCAATCATAAAGCACAAACCACAAGGACAATAATGTTTTTGCAGTGAATAGAGATTTGATGAACTAAAGAAACTATCACTTTTGATAGAGCCTTTCGCTGTCATTTGTAGAAACAAGTTGAAATTTTCAGTGCTGGGGCTAATAGAGCCAGTGATGCATTTAGAGGGAGAGAAGCAACTCTGAAGTGAAGGCTTTAAAAGGCCACTTGAAACCTGTCCACATTCTGAACTGGTGAATTTCCATGTATTTGGGGTGGTTCAGCCTGGTGCTAGGGAAGAAATTGAGTAGACATCCCTGGGCATCCTTCTGCAGCACCTGTTTTGAATAGCTCGAGGACCACAGAGACCTTTCCCTCCAGCTTTCAGAAGGGAAGCTATAACACAGGAGCTTTAGGATTCTCTGGAATCTGCCAATGAACTGCCTTCCAAACTAACCTGTGATAAAGAGGTTTATCTTTTAAGAGGTTAAGGCTTGTAGTACTTAAATGTCTACAAGAACTCTCTTTGATGGGGTTCAAGAAAGACCAAGGAGAATAATGTTCTAATTCAAAGTTCTTCAAAAGCTGACCCTTTTCTGCATGTCAAAGTTGGTCTTTCCCTACTTCCAAAATTTTTTGAAAAGGCTCTGATCTTGCCATATAAAGAAGAATGGTCTGCTTGTTGTTCTCCAAAGCTCTGTGCATCCCTGCCATCCTCTTCCCTCCCTTGCCATAATGTTCCCTTCTCACTCCCGTCTTCTGTCCAGTCCAACTTTGGCATTTTAATTGATGTCCATTTCAAAATATGTCTGTCTCCTCTCTGGTACTTTATCTGGAGTCCCCCAAAGACCATTCATTTTTCCAAACTCCAGTAAGCCCTTGACACCTTTTATAGGACAAACAGCACAGACTACCTTATACTGATTTTATCTTTCATGCCTAGTCTTAGCTTGTCAATTAGATGGCATGTTCCTCAAAGGCAAGCACAAGAAGACACCCCAATAAACAACAGCAGAAGCAGATCATTCTTCACTCTTTTATTCCATCACCTGGCAAAGTATCACGTGTAGTGGGAACTTAATAAAGTGGGTGATTATTTTGTTAAACAGAATGATGAGGACAAATTCTGCTCTCTGTGTGATTGAGGCTCTAAGTTTCTCAGAACTCCTAGTTTATGGATCTATATATTTTGATGTGGGGCAGATCCAGGGATTACTTGAGACTCTGCAAGCAAGACAGAGCACCAGGCAATAGCTCTGATCCCCAGGCACTTGTAAACAAAGTCACAGAGGTGAGTGGGCCTGTCCATAACCTTGTGTCCACCTAAGTGTGAAGCTAGACAGATCCAGCTTCTGAGCTTTACCAGAGCCTCATTATATCCAGATTATATATTCATTTATTCTACTTACAGAGGGCAAGGAAATAGGCCATGGTGTGGCTCACTGTATAGCTTATACTCTCTTCACTTTTTTAGTCAAAGGGGTAGAATTTATGCATAGGATGTTTCCAAATGATTGCTACCTACAAATGCAGAGCAGAGAAATGTCATGTTCAGAATGAAGCACCTGAGTCCAAGATCTAGGAGGGCAGCAGCCTCCAAAAGCAGAGGCAGGAATGTGTGTATGAGCATGAGCACATATGCCATTTGGCAAAGGTCCCTCTGGGGGTCCAGGTACTGCTCACATTAAAAGGCTAAACTTGTTCCCTTTATTTAGAATTCAACCTCTGTCTGTGTCTCATTTACTCTACTTTTTGTTCTTAGCATGCATATAATTCTCTCTGCCCCCAAACACTAATTGTTTTTAGTACTGCTAATTAAGTAATTAATAAAACTTGACTGTGAAGTAAATAAATATTAATAGTACCTATTGGGTGGGAAAACATAATCATTCTCATTTACAGGTGAAGAAATGGAAGCAGAAGCATATAAGTGTGGATTTACAAGGAGAAAAGAGACCTGGAAGGAACAGGATTGAGGATCTTTTGCAGCAAAACTGAAATAACTTGAAAGAGTTCTTCAGAAGGGTAAAAGAGAGAGAGAGAGGGAGAGAGAGAAGAATAAAAGAAAAAAAATCAATATACTTTATAGAGATTTTTTGTACAGGTGCCCAAATTCCAATGCCCATTACTGTTACTTAAGATGGTAAAAGTTCATTTAGCAGGAACACAATTTATTGACCTTGAGAACTGTTCATCACTCTTGGCTCATCTAGATTAGCACATGGCAGAGGAGGAAATGGAAGGCTTTAGGGGTGTGACTCTGGTCTTAAAATCATTAACGAACAGAATTGATCTGGTCCGAGAATCTGTAGACATAAAATAATTATTGCCTGTGTTGTTGTGATATTCTTGTTCTCTTTACTCAAGCTGTGGTTGGTAAGTGATGCCAGACAGTTATAATCTCAATAAACTGTATTCAAAACCATGCATGCGTGCCCATGGGCACATACATAAGCACAACCAGACTGGGCAGATGGAAAGAAAGAGAGAGAGAAAAAAACAGCAATTTCTCTGACCACTGCAGTGAGACCTAGGCAGAGGGTGACAGTCAGCTGTCTGGATCCTCTGTACTTACAAAAGGAACCTGCTGACATACAGTAGCATATGACACATGGGGTCTCACTACAAGCATGGTTATTGTGACCCTGACCGTGATGGAGGTGAGACCTAGACTATCTTTCCCAAGTAAGGTGTCAGAAACAAATGAGCTTTCTGCTTAGATGCCATGATTGCCTCACCGAGGAGGCTGGGCCATCTGTTCTTTCTCACATTCTTCTTTTTTCCTAATATGTCCCAGGCCCCAAGAGGAAGATCCCACTGAAAACATAGGGTTGTGTCTTCTGCAATAAAAGAGACCTGATGTGTAATTTCATCAGGAGGGAAATAATGCCAACAGTTTGACTACATATAAGAAAGTGCAGAGGACTTTGGGTTCAAAAAAATAGCCAGAACTGTTTTCCTTGCAATCTGCATGTCATTATCAACTGGAAACAGAATATGGGATTAAAGCTGAATGTGAGGGCAGCCTGGTGGCTCCGAGGTTTAGCGCTGCCTTTGGCCTGGGGCGTGATCCTGGAGTCCCGGGATTGAGTCCCGCATCAGGCTCCCTGCGTGGAGCCTGCTTCTCCCTCTGCCTGTGTCTCTGCCTCTCTCTCTCTCTCTCTCTCTGTGTCTCTCCTGAATAAATAAATAAGATCTTTTAAAAAATAATAATTAAAGCTGAATGTGAGGGCAAATATACTGAGCAATGTGATAAACTGTTCTAAAAGACCCTGTATATCTTGATCTCAAACTATAGCTTCCCTGGAGTATCCATGCAAATAATCCTGGCAAGTTTCACCTGCACTCAGGGCTAAAGAAGATTCTGGATCTACTGCTATGTAGTACCTACAAGTACAGCTGCTTTAATGCATTTAGAACTAAAACTTTACCTGCTGAAGTCAGTTTAATAAAGCGTTAATTGCATAGAAGTAAGACATATAGTGACATCACTGGAATATTGATGAAAACTATTTAAATCTGATTTTATCACGTAAAAATGATATCATACTGGTAAAATTATTTCAGATGCAATGTGCATCATGGGACTACACCAGATTGGGAGTTAGGGGGTCTGGACTCCAGTCCTCATTACCCACATGACCTGAGAATGTAACATATTCTGGTTTTGCCTCAGTTCCTTTATCTGTGAACTGGGCTACTGGACAAAATAGGACTTTAGGAGAATGTGTGTCTCAGCTGCTTCATGAGATGGCTTTTAAATGGCCACTTCATTCCTTCCCTGAAGCTAAATGGCCACCATACCCACCAGTTTCTCCTTGTAACATTCCTTCAGTGGCTTTCACGGATACATCCCTTTCTTTGTCAAGGATGCAGACTTGTGTAAAAAGAAAAGCCAACTCTCAGACTAACCAAAGTCCTCAATGTCAAATATCTAAGAGGCAAGGCAGGTAACATAAACATGTACCTGAATCAGACCAGCCCCAACGAACAGGATGTGGTTAGTCCTGTGGCAAAGTGAAAACCGCAAACCTTCATCCCAAATGCATTCAGATTAAAACATTTCTCATCTGGGTGATAGCTAAACAGTTCATGTAATCATAGTAAATTAAGGCCACAACCAAGGCGAATTGACAATCTCGGGATTAAATGCTCTCTAAGGTCTCTGGCAATTGTAAAATTCTGGAGTCTAAAATAAGATGGATTCTGAGAAAGCTTGACTCCAGATTTAGAAAGTCAGTTTTGACTGCACACATGTCAGATCCTGAATATCTCTTTTGCTGACCAGGACTGGCAATGTTTCCAGAAGTTTTAAGAAATCCATTGGCTCCCTTGCCCTTTTGTTCTATTTCCTGCAGTCATATCTAATGATTGGATTTCAATCCATCTGTGGATTTCTGTAGCCCCATTTCTGCCTGCTGAACTACAGTAGGGGAAAAACAGTAAGTGATCCAATGGGACTGTTGATGTTGAACGTTGCAAAGGGAAGATTTGGAGTGTCACAACCCTAGTTTGAACATATAGGCTTTGCCCCTTCTTGCAATCAGAACTATGGGAACACTATGTTCTTAGTTCTATCTTATAGGGTTGCAGTGAGAACAAAATGGCTTAGAGGATTTAAAGTGCTGGACATGAGGTCTGACTCCTTTTAAGTGCACAGCAAGTATAAACAGACCCTCTTCAGGGAACTGGATCCTATATACACCATTGCCAGCTGAATGGACACAGGTGGCTCAACTGCCCCTCCATTAGGGAAATATGTAGATGTTTGGAGTTCTTTCAGATACAAGCTCCAAAACTGTGCCCTGCTTCTATCTGGTGGCTGCAGTGCTGGATTCTCTCATATGGAGCCTTATTCCATGTTGGTAAAGAAAAAACACCATATAAATATTCAGTTATCTTAAAGATCATGGAGACAAAGCTCAAGTTGATATGTTGAAAAATGACTCAAGAAAAAAGATTTTCTTCCAAGTTTGATGATAGTGGCAAAACACAAAAAACAAACAAAAAATAACAGTAAAGAACTCAGGACAGTTACGTTTTCAGTGAGTGTAATTGACCTAATGAAGATAAAATATATTTCAGACAAAAATATGAGCTTGCCCTGAATTATTGATTTTCCTTGCACTTGTAGCCTCGCACCTATGATTTGGAATCATAAATGGAAGTGAGCTGGGTTTAATGTTGTCACTTTAGCTTTATTGATCTAAAGGAGGGACAATCTGCTGTCTTAAGGGAATCCACAGGTTTCTGAAACAGATTGAATTACTTGACTAGGACAGTATACGTACATTTAACAGAAACTGATAAGTTCAGGGAAATAAATTTTTTTTTATCAGTATTGAGAAAAAGAAGTACACTGTGTTATTTCAAGATGCTTATCTGGGCCAGTTGATGATATGCCAGGAAAATGCTTTTTTGGTTGCTCATGGCAGGTTTGCTTTGTGTCATAACAAACGATATATTCTAAAACTGCATGGTTATGACTGTAATTTCACCTCAAAAAAATCTTTTTGTGACTTGGATAAATCACTCAAGATTTCTGCTTTCACTCTGTGCCAGCTACATCCCTCTTTAGAATTAGTTTTCTCATCTGCATTTGGAGTACATTTTATTTCCTGTATTGTGCTCTTAATTAAAAAGAAATTTGAGTCTCTTTGTGTCAATTTTACAGTCTCTATAAAAACTGGGAGGTACACGTTTCTGCAAAACATGATTCTTTTGGAATCTTTGAAAATCCTGGCATCTCTTCCTGCCTCAGAGTGTCCCTGAGGTATGCTATCTCACACAGTAGCATGTCTTTCTGTGTCTTACTGCTTAACTGTACCAAGGTAGATTTATCTGTTTACTAGTTATTACTTGGATTTGTGTAGCTATTTTTTGTGGCTGACCTGAAGGGTCTCATTTTCCTTTATATTGTACCATACAGCTTCCTTGTCTCTTTCCTGAGGCACCATTAAAAAAAGACAGGCATGAGAAGTTTTCGACAGTTACACACCGAGCTACAACAGTGCTTCCTTCATTCCTTAAGTTTATAATTAAATGAGCACAGTTTCTAACAGGAGGAAAGCAAATGAGAAATTAAAGCCTTTGAAAAAGAAAAAAAAAACATTTCAAATACGCTGTGACAGAAATTATGAGATGCCCTTCAATATGTTTCTCCCCTTCTCCTACAATACTATGAAAATCCATTTTCAGCTGGGCACCTACCCAGAATAAACACTTCACTGTCAGCTTCTCTAGGTGTGGCTGTGCGGTTAAGGTCTGCTCAAGGAGATGTAAATGGGGAGGTAAGAAAGCTCTTGGAAGTCTCTCTTAAAAGGCACCTTGTGTGTGCCCTTTATCTTCTTTGTTTTCTTCAGCTTTTCCTCATTCCTGATGGCTGGAATGTGGATGTGATGACTGGCGCTAGAGCAGTCATTTTAACCATGAGGTGACCTTGGAAATGGAGGCTACATCCCATAGAATAACAATATAGAAACCAGAGACACTCAAAACCACAAGACTTTATGGAGCAGAGTAACCATAGCAACCCTATACTGCCTACCTCTAGATTTTGTTATGAGGAAGAAATAGTATTTTAGCTTATTTAAGTCACTAGTAGTTTGGATCTCTGTTACTCACAATGGAATCTAATTCAAATGAATAGGTATAGTCAGATCTCTCTATTTATGCAATATTAATATAAAACCTGAACCAGTTAATATCATTTGAAACAGCATGATTTAACAACAGCAGTTGAGAAGAAAGTCTAGCAAAAATAATATCACAATGCCTCTATAGTATAAATTAACAATAATATTTATCTCCAATGAGAAGTGGTCAATCCCTAATAAAATTATTTTTAAATAAAAAATCAAAATGTCAAAATTATTTTGCTATCATTAGCCATGTACTCCAGAATATGCCACACGATCTAAGACTTTCTTTTATAGAAAAGGTCTCCACCTCTCAGAGAGGTAATTCAGAACAAACAAAATCTGAAAGAACTAGAATTCAGCCTCTGAGAAACATTATAGAAAGAGATAAGAAAATTTCAATAAAATGTTCCAAAATAGCCAAATTTGGACAATAACTTGCATCAGCCCACTCTGGCCCAAAAACATAATCTTCTATTGTCTGAAGAGAGAATAGAGACATGGCAAAGGAGAAGGCATACAAAGCTCATGCTCAAAAATTAGTTATTTTTATTCCTCAACTTCACTGAAGAATAATTAAATAACTGTATATATTTAAAGGGTAAAATATGATGATTTGATATATCTTACGGGGTGGAATGATTACCAAGATCTAGATAATTAACACATCCACACCTCACATAGTTGTTTCTTTGTTTGTTTGGTGGTGAACTCGACTGTCAGCAACTTTCAAGTATGTGATATTGCCATTTGCTTTTTATTTGCCACAAACCAATTTCTATAGGAATTGCTCCGTGTGCTTCCCATCTTAGGATGACCACTGCAGTTCTGGGAGGTGGGAACTTTACAGAAGAGGGACCAAGACCCAGAGAAATTAAATAACTTCTTAACCTCCAAGAATTTTAGGTTTCTGTTAAATGCTGTCCATCAAAGGCTATTCATTTTACAGGAATTGAAAGAATCCACCAACTTAAATAATATCTGCATTTACTAAATAAATGAGTCCATGGAAATCTTTCACCTTCTGCTACTTTACCAAGATGAAAAGTATTCAAGTGTTCAAACCATCCTGAATTTTAGGATTCTGTTGGTCACTGAAGTTACTTTGTATGCCCGTCTAAAACACACACAATTTTAACTTAAGTGAATAAACAGAAAAGTATTGCATCTATCAATCACAATTTCCTGGCTTGACAATATGAGTTCCAACCTATTCACATAAGTACCTTGAAGATAATAAGCCAGAAAGTGACCTACCTTTTGAGTGAGCAGAGCTTGAACAACTTGGTTGGCTACCTTTAAAAAATAAAGAAAAGAGGTGTCGTTTAGAATAACGAGACTTTATACGCATGGACTGTAATTTACCAATACGTTTCCCTCAGCTTATTCTACTTAATTAGCTCCTCATTTGCCTCTTTTCTTTCTGTTTAGAGGACCTGATTCTTTTCATAATAAGCCTATCCTTCTAGGTAATATTTTGCTTTTTTCCAAAGGTGACCTTGTTGCTAATTAAGATGGTTAGGTTGGAAAGATCATTCATATCTTGACTTCTACATTTCCATATTTGGAAAAATAATATCATTTCATATGTAAAGTACTCCAAGATGGCTAAAAAATGATACAGTGTAAAACATGATCCTAATTATCTGTACACACAGTTTCTACACTTTGCTGATTTACAGTGTCCTTTGCCTCTCCTTCCCCTTCTTTAGCTGTGTGACTATTTCACTACTTAAAATGACTTGGGATAGAGATAGGTTTGAATGGTGGAGAACCAGAGCAGCCCATTGTTTTCTGTGTGCTCTGTTTACATCCTCCATGGTTGCATTTACTCCATCCTCTTGTCACTGCTACCTGCAACAGAATCTGGTAGTGTTTACTCTAACATCTATTTCTCCTTTCTCCTAAGTAATAAACTCCGATTTTTTTTTGGGGGGGGGTAACATTCAAATACAGTTCCCAGCCTTCCTTGTAGATAAGTGTCACTTTGTGACAAACTCCTGGCCAATGAGTTATAAATAGACTTTTTTTCTTGGTCTCATAGGGAGTCTCTAAAGAAGAACCTTGCTCTTTCTCCTCCTTTTCCTGTCTGGGATAAGAAAGTGATGGCTGGAACCTCAGCAGCCCCCTTAACAATGAAATTAATACATTAAGTATTTTTGGGCAGAAAAATGGGATGAGCTCGGTTCTGATGATGTAGGGAGTTGCACTGTCTATCTCTGAACTTCTATGTGAGAGAGGGAAAAAAAAATCTACTGTTATTTTGAGTTTCTTTCAATACACAACCAAATAGAATTCCTACTAATAGATGAACATAATTCTAATTTTCTTCAGGTATCAGACAGCTTCAGGCAGTAGGAGAAGCTAGGCCCCTCTCAGACTAATGAGGTGAATCTTGATTAATCTAAACCAAACTTGGCAACTCCATTCCCTTTCAGAGAATAGGTTAGCAGTGGGTGTGTGGCACCATTCCAGCTAAGAGCCACATATAAAACCAGTAACTTGTCCCTGGTATTTGCAAAGATCTGACATTTTCTCCAGATAACCACTTCATCACTTCTCTATATATTTGTGCTAAGATTTCTTTTTCAGCTGCAGATACCAAAAACACTGTGGAGGAAGCCACTTACTTAATTTCACTATAACCATGAAGCTATGTACCCATATGGCTACTCTTGATAAAATTAAGGTGGGCAGATGAATTATGTAGTATTTTTCAGCCAGTACATGAACTGTGTACATTTAAGTGATCATTGAAACTTAGAGCATTAAAGACCAAGTCAGAATATTTTAAAGTCCTAGATATCAGGTACTTCGGTTCATTCATTTCTTCCTTCATTTTTTTAAATATAAATCTGTATTTATAAAGCTAGATGACTGGGATATGCTTCTTGGTTTCAGAGAGAATGTAACTTGTAGGAAGTAGGCAAGAACACAATTATAACACAGTGTGATAAGCATGTAATCATCTTGGTAATTCTCATATTCAACCAAAGGCTGAGGGACATGCTTTCATCTTTTTCTCTTGATAACCAATTTACTTTTGGTGATACTAAACTATGTGTGCTTGTTTCCCTGTTTAGTATAGTGGAACAGATTAGGGTAAGAATGTTTTCATGGAGCTTAATTGTTTTTTGACTCAATATTGACAAAGTAGCACATCCTTAATGACAGTTGGCTACCAGTAAGTCTCAACAGAAAATTAAAACACAGGCTGCCATCAACTGTGGATAGGAGGCATTCATAGCACAAGCGATACATGATTAAAATCAAATTACCTATAACTGATTAGTTGAACTGTAGGCACAAAAGGTTTTTTTTTTCTTTTTTCTATCAGAATCCTTTCCAAATCTACATTGTTGACATTAAGCAAATGAGAGGGACCTTTCATTGAAAGTAACTATAGTTTTGAAGAAAAAGCATTACTTATTTTTTTAAGTCCAGCCCAAGTTAAAGAAAACTACCTAAGGACACTTGTAGACCAAAATAAACCACATTTCCCTTAACTGGTGCCTTTTCATTTTCCTTTATCACTTGATTTATACATGGCCATAACAGTGATAAATGTTATTCAATCATACAAATTGACCAATAGTGTCATCTTAAAAATCTTTCAGTTTTTAAACGTTCATTCCAATTCATAAGTTACTGAAGATTTAAAGTCAAAGGATAGGTCATCTATTTTATTCTTGGCAAATTAAAAACAAAAAACATACAACAGAAGAGTTCAACTATTCATGCAGCTTGAATCAAGAACAACGTACCAAAATTAATTCACACCATAAATAATTTAATTCTTTCAGATCTCAAACTTTGGATTTGATTTACATTCTCATAAAACTGCCTAATATCAATATTTTCTTTTCTTCCTCCAAACTGGTCCCTCACTTAAACCGGGCTGTGGAACAGTGGTCACATAAAATAGCTCTCTACATGATTTAACAGGAGACATAAACGAATATCCTAACTGTAACAGCCCGCAGGAGGAAATACGTTCTTTCTTTGCAATCCGAGTGTGTTGCCTTATGGGCTTATAGGCTCCATCTCTGACACAGTTCCTTCTGGCATGCATTTTGGACAATTGTTCTACCTAATAATTGAACAAAGATACATGAATGCATTATTTCTTTACCTACTGACGTGGGGTTATATTACCCAGAAGGACTCACAGATCCTCTGCAGAAGAGCAGTCCAGTTTGTACAAATGCTTTCCTGGGTCCTGTCTATAAAGACAGTTTCCTGGGTTTCATTACTACTTTTACTGGCTAACTTTCCCTGAAGCATCAATAGAACAGCTGTTTGGAGATTGTGCCTGCAACCTCTAATAGGTTCACAAGATGACCCCTGGAATGGGCCCCTGCCCTCATCATAGAATTGTGCTCTGAGCACTTGGGTTGCAAATAATCACACACCCGCAGGCCCAGCTAATGAGAACAAATAACTTGCAGTGTCACCTGACAGCTTTCCTCTCCAAAGAAAGGAAAAATAGCAGCTGGGCTGGGCCAGGGGGACTTGAGACAAGCAGAGCAAAGCTGACAGTCCTTAAGCCTCTGGCTTGTTTTACAACCTGCCTCAGGCTCTCTGTGGAGACCTCCCTGCTTTACCTCTGGTGGGGCAGGGCTGCAGAGGAGCCGGAGGTGCCAAGGAGAGGGCCCCGGGACCTCTCCCCCTCTCAGTAAGGATTCTCTCCAACAAGCCAGTTCCTCTGCTACCTGGCTCTTCTTCTACCCACACAAGTCTTTGTTCTTCTCCATCAGTCTTGTAGGGGTCGTGTCCACTCCTCCAGCCCCACTGAACTCTCCAGGAAGCAGGTGCACAGGAGGAGGAGGGCGTTGTCTGTTCTTCTTTTCAAAATAGTCCCTGAGGCTGAATGAGAAGCCACACTCGGGACTTATTCCAAGAGGGAGCCAATTTTCACCAAATCCAGAGGACAGTGAGGGCGGGATGGAGGCTGGCAGAGTGAGGAACTCAAAAGTCACCAAGCTCTGACAGGCCTCCTCCTGCCTCGTGCTTTTGCCTTTTGTCCTTGCAAAGGATATCCTTTTATCATGCAAAGCAACTGCCACATCAGCAAGCTCATTTAAAAACCTAATTGAAGGAGGACAAGTTTTGGAAAATGTGCCTTGGAGAAGTTTTAGATGCTTCTGAGTTTGGTTTATCATACTGAGGCAGCTGGGGACAAGTGGGAGGAGCATGGGGGCAGAATCAAAAGAAGGACTTGGGTTCAAATCAGTACTGTATAATGTGTTGATTATACACTGATGTGTATGAGGATGAGGGACTAGCGTGACTCGACTCATCTGTGAAGTAGTGGACCTGGCCACCTCTGAACTTGTGAAAAACGCAGGAGAGGATAGATATAACATTGGGCAGTACCTGATACAAAGCAGTCCTCCGTAAAAGTTAAGTCTGAATCTGAGCACTTGAACTTCAAACAATAAAATGCATTTTTAGGTAAGTAAGAAAAGATGGTTTTAGAATAAGAGATTTTATTTGTATAAGAATGAAATGTGTGTGTGCCTAATATGCATGTTTAAATAAAAATCACTAAGAACCTATATTATTTTTTGCTCTGCAAAATACTGGGAGTGGGAGAAATTCATCTAAATATGTATGTGGGATCACAGGGAAAATTAATTGGGAAATTAATTTGGGGATGATAATCTCCATTTATTCATTTAGTCATATGACAAATACACATTAAGTGCACAGTGGGCCACAGATTGTGCTGGATCTTAGAGAAATATGGTGAATAGAGCCAAGGTGCTGCCTCATGGTGGCTAGCGTTTAGAGCAGACACAGGAAGTCCATCCTCGGTTGATTTCATGGTCCATTCCTGAAATGGGCATTTGAAGCATGTGAGAGCCACAAGCAGGATCATTATCTCCCATCTCCATCGATCAAGAGGTTGTTTTTCAAGATTACTTAGGGCCCAGGAGGGGGACATGCATTGAGTATGTTTGGTGATTCCACAATCCAATCTTGGTCTATAGCATATGAACCAGAGAGGAAGGTCAGAACTGTTCTTAACCATTTACCTTTGCTCTTATTTGGCTTTGGTTTAAAAAATATTTTGGTGCTTTTTTTCTTTTCTTTTCTTTTTATTTTTTTTATTTTTTTAAATTTTATTTATTTATTTTTTTTTAATTTTTTTTTCTTTTCTTTTTTTGAACTACCTCCATTTCCTGCCTTCATGCTCTGAAATAAAGAGCACAGAGAAGTCAGAGAAGAACTCAAATCTGGCATTCTCATGGACTATAAGGAACTCTGGCTCTACTCTGATGATTTGAAGGGGAGGGTAGGTTCTCCAAATGCTGCATGCAAAAACTTTGCCGGGCAAGTCTGATAAATTGCCAGTTTCCTTACCCTTCACTCTGCTTGCGAATAGCTGAATAAGGTCTGGTAATTGGCATTTTAATTTTTTTCTGTGTCAAATTTATTTTATTTTTTCTTTTCCAAGTATTTATATATTTATAAAGATTTTATTTATTTATGTGAAACACAGAGAGACAGAGACATAGGCAGAGGGAGAAGCAGGCTCCCCGTAGGGAGCCTGATGCGGGACTCGATCCCAGGACCCCGGGATCATGACCTGAGCAGAAAGCAGATGCTCAACCATTGAACCACCCAGGCATCCCTCCAAAGTTTTTCTTTAAATTCTAGTTATCATACAGTGTAATACTAGTTTCAAGTGTAGAATTTAGTGATTCATCACTTACATACAACACCTGGTGCTCATCACAAATGCCCTCCTTAATACTTATCACCCATTTAACAACCCCCACCACCGACCACCTCCCCTCCAGTAACCCTCGGTGTGTTCTCTATATTGTTTGTTTTCTGGTTTGCCTCCCTTTTTCCCCCTATGTTCATGTGTTTTGTTTCTTAAATTGCACATATGCTTGAAATCACATAGTATCTGTCTTTCTCTGACTTATTTTCCTTAGCATAATACACTCCAACTCCATCCAACTCATTGCAAACCACAAGATTTCACTCTTTTTGTTGCTGAGTAATATTCATTGTATATCATACCACATCTTCTGTATCCATTCATCAGTTGATTGACATTTGGGCTCTTCCCATAATTTGGTTATTATTGATAATGCTGCTATAAACAAATGTGTCCCCTTTTTTTTTAAGATTGATTGATTCATAAGAGACAGAGAGAGAGGCAGAGACACAGACAGAGGGAGAAGCAGGCTCTCTGCAGAGAGCCAGATATGGGACTCGATCCTGGAACTCCGGAATCATGCCCTGAGCTGAAGGCAGATGCTCAACTACTGAGCCATCCAGGTGTCCCACATGTGCCCCTTTGTATCAGTATTTTTGTATCCTCTGGATAAATACCTAGTAGTACAATTGCTGGGTCACAGGGTAGTTCTATTTTTAACTTTTTGTGGAACCTCCAAAGGGTTTTCCAGAGTGGCTGCACCAGTCTGCATTCCCACTGATAGTGTAAGAGGGTTCCCCTTTCTCTACATCCTTGTCAACATCTGCTGTTTCCTGTATTGTTAATTTTAGCCATTTTGACAGATGTGAGGTGATACCTCATTGTAGTTTCGATTTGTATTTCCCTGATGATGAGTGATGTTGAGCATCTTTTAACGTGTCTATTGGCCATCTGGATGTCTTCTTTTAAAAAATATCTATTCATGTCATCTGCCCATTTTTAACTGGATTATATGGTTTTTTTTTGGGGGGGGTTTGGTGTTGAGTTGTATAAGTTCTTTATATATGATGCCTACTAACCCTTTATCAGATATGTCATTTGCAAATATCTTCTTCCATTTTGAAGATTGTCTTTTAGTTTTGTTGATTGGTTCCTTTACTGTGCAGAAGCTTTTTATCTTGATGACGTCATAATAGTTTATTTTTATTTTTGTTTCCCTTGCCTTGGGAGATGTATCTACTAAGAAGTTGCTACAGCCAATGTCAGAGAGGTTACTGCCTGTGTTCTCTGGGATTCTGATGGCTTCCTGTCTCACATTTAGGTTTTTCATCCATTCTACATTTATTTATGTGTATGATTAATAAAGTGGTCCAGTTTCATTCTTTTTACATGTTGCTGTCCAGTTTTCCCAACACCATTTGTTGAAGAGACTGTTATTTTCCCATTAGATATTCTTTTCTACTTTGTCAAAGATTAGTTGACCATATAGTTGTGGGTCTATTTCTGGGTTTTCTATTCTGTTCCATTGATCTATATGTCTATTTTTGTACCAGTACCATACTGTCTGGATGACTACAGTTTTGTAATATAGCTTGAAGTCCAGAATTGTGCTGACTCCAGCTTTGGTTTTTTTTTTTCAAGATTGCTTTGACTATTTGTAGTCTTTTGTGGTTCAAGAATCTGTACTTTTAGCAATGACTGCACATCTTTCTGATGCAGAAAGGGCCCAGAAACACACTTTGAAAAATGCTGGGACAGCATTTACTTTCTGTTTGCTCAGACACTGTTGAGGAATTGGAAATAACTCAAAATTTACATACCAGTCTATTGCTCTTCTATCATCTCATCCAAGTTTGATGAGATTTTATCCTCTTATGGACACTTTCTGAAAATGTTCTTTTTTTAATTTTTATTTATTTATGATAGTCACACACAGAGAGAGAGAGAGGCAGAGACATAGGGAGAGGGAGAAGCAGGCTCCATGCACCGGGAGCCCGGCGTGGGATTCGATCCCGGATCTCCAGGATCGCGCCCTGGGCCAAAGGCAGGCGCCAAACCGCTGCGCCACCCAGGGATCCCTGAAAATGTTCTTTAAAGCACAGCATTCAGAGGACCTAAGTGCAATGGTTCTTTTTTTTTTTTTTTAAAGATTTTAAATTTATTTATTCATGAGAGATGAAGAGAGGGAAGCAGAGACACAGGCAGAGGGAGAAGCAGGCTCCATGCACCGGGAGCCTGATGTGCGATACAATCCCGGGTCTCCAGGATCGTGCCCTGGGCCAAAGGCAGGCGCCAAACCGCTGCACCACCCAGGGATCCCAAGTGTAATGGTTCTTGATCTTGGCTGAATATTATAACTCCCTGAAATCTTTAAAATTTCTAACACCCAGGCTCCACATTAGACCAGAACTGGATCAGAATCTCTGAGGTGCAGCCCAGCCAACAGTATTCTTAAGCTTGCCCAGGTAAATCCGATGTTCAGGTAAGGGTGAGTACTACTTGGACTTTACCTGCTACAGCTCCTGTGGCTGAAGATGTCCTTTCAGTTCTGACTGCCGGCAAACCCACTGCCTCTCCCTTTAGTGATTGGGTTGTATGTTCCCAAAGACCCCAGTGCAGCTCATTTCCTATGTGAGTTTCCCTCATTTCATTCTAATCATTCTACTGTGATTAATCATCTCTCTCATTTCTTCTGCCAGGTGAGGAGCACCATGACTTCCCAGGCCGGTGACTCTGACCTGACACACAACAAATATTGTAGGATACAAATGAATCCACCTAAATGTAAGGCAATAGTTTGAGGAGATGTTATTTTACTTATTTTTTTATGTGTGTCATTATACTTCTCTCCATGGGAATTAGTTGGTCCTAAAGGAACTCTGGCCAACATATTAATGAGAATAAACAGCAATTCACTGCTTGCCAGCAAACTGTGTGTCAAACAGCTGAAGGAAGAAACTAGACACAAACATGGAAACCTCCATCCCCCTCAAGAAATCAAGACTGGTCCTTGGTGTTGTCTTTGTATTGTAATGCAAGATGAGGAGCTACATGGAGGGGATGTGAAGTAGTGAAGGGTGTGTGTGTGTGTGTGCGCACATTTGTGAGCATGTGTGTGCCAGCAAGCCTGCGTGTCTGTGGATGTTTCCTCCTGAATAAACACACCCCTGTTTTATAGGACACACAGAGGGTATTCTTACTCTCAAGTGTTTTACCCAAATTCTCAACATGTTCTTCATTTCCCAGAAAATAACAATCAGTGTAAAAGGGATAGAAGAACATTTCAATTTTAGATTATATCCACTTGTGTATGTTTTATGAAACCCACTAGCAAGGAAATAACTTACATGAGGCCTTACCTTGTTAGTTTGTCTAATTAGTCTAAAAAGCCTTGGAAAGAATTTCCAGTTGGCATTATTACTACACTCAACTACCCCTTTGAGAGTGTTCTCTTACAATGCATAGAAATGGATTGTCTATCCTCATGCAATTAGTTACAAAACAACTGGCATATGTAATCAGGGGCCAGTATCATGAATGCAAAACATTTGTACAGCTCAAAGGTGGTTCTGAGTTGCAAATCACCTCTTTGGCAACAGTTAATTTTTGCAATTAAGAAGAGAGGGACTCTGCCTTTAAAAAATCTGTCTTCAATAGAAGCTCCATATGAAATAATTCTCTGGATGAAAAATTATGTTTGACCCCACACATTCTGATGAAACCTTCAGAATGCAGGCATAGGTAGCAAATGGAAAACAAGACTATGAGTTTCCATAAAGAAATGCTGTGAGCTTTATGACTGATAGGGAGGGATGACCGTGGGAGAATTTTGACAAATAAGTTCTTGTGGTAAGATTCACATAAATTTAACTTCTGAATACAGATTCAATCTCATCAGAAATTCTGTACAGGAGGTTAAAGTGAAAATTTGCTGATCAATACATATGACCTAAGGGCAATATTTGTGCCTTTCAATATCCTTGGATCTATTTGGTTTTTCTTGCCCCAAACTTTGATTGGACCAGGAGCCTGAGGGACAGCATGGAGAAGTACTAAACTGGCCTCACCAGACTGAGTCATCATTCCCCTTTATGTCAACTTACTCCAGCTATTCTTTAACTCTGGGCATTGCAAAGATTATTTCAAGTCTGTTTAGGTCCTGACAGGGCAGTGCACTGCAAATACCATTTTGCTTGAGTAACTGATATATATGGCTAGAAATATTAAACCATTAAGTAACCTTCTGGAAACATGTTGAAAATTCTTCTATTAAACATATGTAACTGTAAGGCAAAGTAGTCCATGTTCTGAGGACAGTGGCTCTCAAACTGTAGGGTGTGTCATCATCACCTGAAGAGCCTGCAAACACACAGATTGCCAGGCTCATTCCCAGAGTCCCTTCTTTGGGATGTATGGGGCAGGGCCTCAGATTGTGCATTTCTAACAACTTCCAGGTGAGGCTACCGCTGCTGGTTCAGGGGTCACATTTTCAGAATCCCTAATGTAAGAAAATACTGGACACAACTGCAACTCTGAGGAGAGAGACCACTCCCAGTTTCGAGGGAGGAGAGAGGTATGTGGTAGCAGTGGTGATGCCATAAGTGGGATCTGAACCTGTGTTCTTCATAGCATAATCCATCACCTTCTAGGGCAGTGTGGGAGAGGGGAAGAAGGATCAAGAGGAGTTTTTTTGGAGAAGCCTTACCTAATTGTTAGTGAGGAGGAAATGACTTTAGACCTACATGCTAGTTTTCACTGGTAAGGTAATGGAGCATGATTTAATGTTGTTGTGCTTATTTTCTGAAAACCTGCGTCAGCTATTTCAAACAACTCCTAAGACGACAAGATAGGTATGTGCAAGTTTTAGGGTATCAGGCAGATGACTAAAAAACTCATCTCATTAAAGTAGTAACTCCAATCACCAAGAAAATCCCAGATGAGAGCTTGTCAGTGAGGTGAGTGACCAATCCTGCCCGGGTGTTACCACAGAGACGGATGGTAGGATTCCTGACAGAGTGTGAAGGGAATGGCTGAGGATAATGAGGGCCCTGCACACACCTCAATTTTCCCCTTGCCTCCCAAGGACTTAGAAACGCCCACCATCTTTGCCTTCATCTCTTCATTATCATTAAATAATATTTCTCAAGTTTATTCACGTGGGTGGCTCTGTCTTCTCCCATTCTGCTCAAATTATCTTCCTCACTTTTTTTTTCTCTTCTTGGCTTGGTTCTCAATCTATTGATGCCCCCCCCCCCCCGGCTGCCAACTGCGAATATCGCCCCCACCCACTCTATCAAGGATTTGCTTTTTCAGAAACAGCATCCAATTGGAGATGCAGTGGGCTTTGATCGGCTTTTCTCATTCACAGGCTGGGGATCACACTTACTGGACAGAAGGAATCTATCATACAGTGAAGCATTCCCCAAACTGTGCCCCAAGAATGTTAAATGATAACCAAAAGGGACTTACAGATGCCTGTATAATAAAATAGGGAGAGAAGGAAGAGGGAGAGGGTGGGAGAGAAAGACTGGCCTTCCTTCTCAATGTCCACAGTCATGTGTACAACCTTCCTCTGGAGGACAGAATGCTAATGCTCTACAGAGGCCGTAACAGAAATCTATTAAGATCTAACCAAGGGATCCCTAAATAGTCCGGCCTTTTGTGAAGAACCTTTCTAGTCAGCTTACCTCGTCAAGACATCGCTCATACTGTTCCCTTTGATTTTCATTTTCCAAAGCCAAAGCTGAATTCTCTGCCTGCAGTGAGATACAAAAATAATACAAATAAATCAATGAAATGTTGTGTTAGGTGACAACTCATTCAGTACAGTTACTAAATATATCTCCTCAGGATCCAAGACAATCTTTTAGGAGAATCTTTGACAAGTTTGCTCTAAGTACTATTATAAATATCTCAGGGATGACTTGTGTCTTATCAGCTTGTTCACAAAAGTACATTACCATTTAAAGAAATGCGAAACTTGATATTCTGAACAGGGAGCAAATCAAATCATGGCCTGATGTGAGAGTGTTCTGTAAAAGGATTACCATGTTTATTTCATTCTACGAAAATGTAAATGTACGAAATGCCTTAATCCACTTCATTAAGACCTGTCACAGTTTCACAACCTGATATTTGTTTAGGCCACAGAAAAGAATCTCAGGTAAACCTACGAAAGCATCAATCCAAAGACAAACCACACACGTCGTTTTCCTTATTAATCGATGGCTATTAAGCATAAGAATATAATGAGAAATTCAACAATTGAGGTATACTTGAGTCCTTCCCCCTCCCTTTTAAAAACTACTGCTTTCCTGAACCTCAGAACCACGAGGCTAGCTGAATCTTAAACAGGTTACTAGAGGAGACTCAGTTGAATATGGTTATCTGGCTGCTAGTGGAACAAGAAGGGGAAAAAGACATAGGTATACGCATACTAGGTTTTTAGAAGGAACATAAAATGGTGACATGGGGACTGCCTTCTGCAACTGGTGACCTATGTCCCCTTCTGCTACTACTGGCCTAGTCTGAATCCTGAGCTATGCAAGTGAACCCTTCCCAAAGCTGCAACAAAGAGCATGCACCCTCCACCCCCACCCCCCACCCCCAGGCAAACTCAGCTCTACCTACCCTTTCACTACAACCCTTCTTGACATTTGAAAGTGTGGAGGACACCTTGGTGGCTCAGCAGTTGAGCTTCTCTGCCTTTGGCTCAGGGGGTGACTGGATCTAGTCCCACATCAGGCTTCCTGCCTGGAGCCTGCTTCTCTTCCCTCTTCGTATGTCCCTGTGTCTCTCATGAATAAATAAGATCTTTTAAAAAAAAAAAGTGCAGAGGATACAGAGTTCTAAATCAGTAGAGGATACAGAGCTCTAAATAATTTATATCTAAAAAGATCTAAATCTTTATTCAAAAGAATGGTGTGATTTTTAGGTGGTACAAAGATCAACATTTTATCTTAAATTTTCTTCCCATCAGATTTTTCTTTAAAAAAAAAAAAACCCTTTCTATTTGGAAATAATGTCAACTTGCAGATGATCTAAAAGAAAAGTATAAGGAACTCCCACATACCCTTTCCTCAGATTCACCAACTGTTAGCATTTTGCCACATTTGAGAGATTAGATCATTCCCTTTTTCTTTCATTGTTTTTCCCTGCAACTTGCAAGTGAGTCACAGACATGATGCTCTTTACCCCTAAATACTTCTGTATATATTTCCTAAAGACAAAAACATTTTTTTCACACAACCACAGTACAGTTGTCGAGTTCAGGAAATATTAATTGATACAATACACAATCTGATCTTCAGTATCTATTCCAATGCGTCCATTGTTCCAGCAATGTCATAACAGCAATTTTTCCAGTCTTGAAACTTATCCAGGGTCAGGCATCTATTGCATCTATTTGTCATTCATATAGGATGCTTTAATCTGGAATAGTCTTTTGTTTTTCATAATATTAGTTTCTTCTTCTTTTTTCCTTCCTTCCTTCCTTCCTTCCTTCTTTCCTTTCCTTTCCTTTCCTTTCCTTTCCTTTCCTTTCCTTTCCTTTCCTTTCCTTTCCTTTCCTTTCCTTTCCTTTCCTTTCCCTTTCCTTTCCCTTTCCCTTTCCCTTTCCCTTTCCCTTTCCCTTTCTTTCCTTCCTTTTCCCTCCCTTCTTCCCGCTCTTCTTCCCTCCCTTCTTCCCTCCCTCTCTTCCTTTCTTCCTTTCTTTTTCTTTCTTGGAAGAGTAAAGGCCAATTATTTTGTGGGATGTCCCTTAATTTGGGCGTGTTTCAAGTTTCCTCCTGTACACTTGGCAGGAATAGCATATGAATGATGCTGGGTCCTTCTCAGTGCATCATACCAGAACTGGTCATGTCCATGTCACCATTACTGGACATGTTAGCTTTGATCACTTGCTTAAGGTGGGATCTGCCAAATCTCCCCACTCCTAGAGTTACTTTCCTTATGTAGTTAATATATTGTTCAGAAATGTCTTTAGACTATGAAAATATTTCTCATCAAATTTTCATCAATTTATTTTAGCAACCATTGATGAATCTTGCCCGAATCAATGATTCCTATGGTTGTACATAGTGATTTCTCACCCCATT
The DNA here is from genome assembly GCF_905146905.1 of Nyctereutes procyonoides. Lineage (NCBI taxonomy): Eukaryota > Metazoa > Chordata > Mammalia > Carnivora > Canidae > Nyctereutes > Nyctereutes procyonoides. The sequence continues at coordinate 2,994,756 of NW_026575030.1, read as the reverse complement.
ATCCCACCTACGTTTATGAGTTTACATTCTATCATAAGAATATGCTTTTCCTATTTATTATTTCCTAGTCTGAATACATGGATTCTTTTATTATTGAAAGGGTTCTAAGTCATTACTGCATTTATTTACTTTGATGCTCAAGTTGTCCCAGCTTTGGGAAAGTGAACCTCTCTAACCTGTGGCCTTTTGACATGTTTTCATCATTTTGAAAAGGCTTTCTTTTTAGGCACAGGGAAACATTCCAAGCCCACTTTGCTTTTTCTTTGCACTATTTCTGAAATCAACCATTTCTCCATGGAATCCTACTTGCTTTTCATTGGGGAATGATACTTGGAAACTAAGATCTGGCTATTAATGTATGCCAATTGCTACTGAGAGGCCATTTCTTCTAGTCCCTTTCAGTGAAAGGGTCTCTCTCTCCTCACCATACCTACACACACACACACACACACACACACACACACACACACACACACACTCCAACCACTACAGATTTCTGCTTTGCCTTCCCCTTTTCATATCTGTGTCTTCCTTTTCTACAGTGAGAACACAGGCAGCCATACATTTCCTCCTTTATTCAATCCCACAGTGCAAACAAGATTATGATGGCATGGAATATAGTATAAGAATTCACAAATTGCTTTTTCTTTTAGAATGTGGGGTGTATAGTAATGATACTATGTTCAAATGTTCAAAAGTTACTAGTTTGATAACTGTCTCCCTTTCCTGGGGTGATGCTATCAATTCCTTTGTGCAGTTCAGTTAATTTGTTTCTGACAGTAGTCAGATTCAGTTTCTCCTCCTGTTGTGCATTTCACCCCAATTTCTGAATATAGAGAACAGTAATAAGATCCCTAAAGTCAAAACTCTACTAAAAGGTACACTCAGTGAGGTATCACCTCCTCACTACCTCTTCTGCTTCATTCCCCTCCACCTTTTGCAGGTTCTTTAATAGTTTTTATTCCTTTTTATGTCTTACTTAATTGTTACTATCTGGTTAAAATCATGTCCCTTGGCTCCCTCAATTACATATGCCACAATCAACTTTCCCCTCAGTCCTTCTTCCTACCAATCCTCTTGTCACATTCTTTTCCGCTTTATCAGTGTGTTTTACTGTTCACCCTTTCTCTACCACACGATGATTGGAGGAGATTGGCCTTACATTTCTCCTTTATTTCTTTAGCATCTTCAAATTTTCCCTCTTCCTCTTCTCTTCTGAACCAGATCTTCAAATGGCACCTCTTTTCTCCTTGCTTCCTTCTCCCCAGAAGCCTTGCTTCTCTGGACAGTCACCTCAGGTCCCCTACATTTTCAAGCCCTGCCCTATAGCCAGCCCTGGGCACTTCTGGTCTCCATCTGTGGTCAGAACTAGGAGAACTTTCCCCACGCAACCTGCTGCCTCTCTCTCCTGGGACACACAGGCTTGCAGCCACAGTTTTGTGAGTATCTGGTGTTTATTTTCTACTTAACAGTGATTTGAAGTTCTCATGTTCCTTTTTTTCTGGTAATACAGAAAGTATGGTAATATGTGCTCCTATTTGTGCCTCTGGTGACTGATGTGTACAAAGCTCCAGATTGAGGCCAGTTTGTTGTTTTGATCAATAATGAAACTCAAGTGAAGTGATCAAATGAAAATGGGGCACGAAAGTTGAGGGAAATTGCTAAGAGAAGCCTTTGTGGATGTGCTCGTCACTGTTAGATCATCTTGACCTATTCCTGGTTTGGGTCCTATGAGTCCAACCCCTGTTTCTCCTTCAGGTCTCAGCTCTAATACTTGCTTTTGACTCCTTTCCTCTGGACCTGATCTCTGTTGTAGCAGTCATTCTAGCTAGCACTCCTGTCTCTCAGGTGGGACCCTGCCATGTTCTTTCCATTCTTGTCATGGGCAGACATCTACCCCATAGCCCAGTGATTCTAGCCTCATGCTGACCATCTGTTTGGACTTATTCAATATTGGTTAAACCTAGACTATTTCGTCTTTTCAATCCCATCTCCCACCCACCGATACTCAATGGAAAGCTATTTCCTTATTGCTTGTTACTGTTTCCTTGAGGGACTGCAGTGGCCTATCACACTGAACGTGTGTCATACCTGCAACTGGTATAACCTCCCAGGTCCTCCCTCAGCCCAGGTGGGAGCACTGGCTCCAGATTCTATCCCCATCATTCCAGTCTACCCAACAACACCCAGTTGTGAAACCTTTAGCGAGTCATTTAACCTTGCTGGGTTCACAGATCTTTAGGTAATAAATGAAGGGAAGAGCCTAGCCAATCTACAAAGTGACTCCCAGTTCAAATATTTGGATCCTATGAATCACGGGGGGACTGATGGAATTCCAATTCTATAAAGTCACTGCTTTCTTTAGAGAAATTGAGCTTGCATGGGGTCTGCTGGTTTCAGGAAGGCAGTGGCACAAAGGATAATGGGAAGAGATAAAGGAGAGAATGACAGTGCCAGTTTATGCTGTTTTCACTTTAAATGTCTTGGAAAAAACGTGTAAGGAAATAAAGCTGAAAATGGGAATTTATATGGGATGTCTCTATCTCACTCCTACCCACAATATCATGTTGCAATAACACTACAATCGATCCATTCAGATAATTACCATCATTATACCACTTACATTACTTGCCTCACATTCACTGCTCTGACAATCTATTACAGGCAAGCAAATTAAACACCTAAAGGGTGCTGGGGTAGACACAGTCGTCACACTTATGGTTAATGTGTTCAGTTACAGAGACCAATTTAATCGATGTAATCCTACATATCCCAGGGGACAAGAGCGATATTAACAATTATGCCAGTGAAGTTAAAATAATCTTGAACTCGTGATCTTCTTTAATCCATTTGCATTTATTAGAAAATCAGGATTTACCTGCTACCAACATGAGGCAACAGAGGAAAAAACAAAAGGGAAGAATAGAAAAACAAACCTTAATTAAATGTGATTTAAAGAAACAGTGAATCATTTCATGGCAGGAATGAAAAAGGACAAGGGAGGGAGGAAAAGAGAAAAAGCAAGTGTTACTACTGAGAATTACAGGAATGACGACACAGGTCTTTCGTACTTCAAGAAATTACGTTATTAAATCAGTATCCCCAGAGGATGTAATTAGAGCATGCATGATAAATATAACAGTGGGTCTCTGTGTTCAGCTTTGTCTTCTACAACAACCAAAAGCTTTTGCTAGACTGAGTCCCTAGAGCTCAGTGTGGTTTCCTTGTGATTCCCGGTTCCGAGGATTTAAATATGTGCCTGATTTCATCTCTATAGTGTTCTCACACGTCTTTATAAAACAAACCGCTTCATAGAGTAAACCCATATTATTTTGGTTCACTGTGGAGGATGGGTCTAAATGAACGTATACTTAAAAGGAACTATGTTTTTCAGAGGTCTTGCTCTGTGAACAAATGCGGGCTAGAGCTCACCAATGACCAAAAGGACTGATGCTTCTAGATTGCTGTTGCACGGTAATTCACTAAATGCTAATTAGATTTAAAATCTCTCTATACCATGAATTTGCTTAATACATCTTTCATGGTTGAATGTCTGTGTTCCCCCAGAAATTCATAGGATGAAATCCTAATGTCTGATATGATAGTATTGGGGGGGTGGGGGGCTTTGGAAGTAATTGGAACATGAATGCTGAATCCTCAAACATCAACTCAGATTTACATAAAAGAGGCTCCACAGAGCTTGCTGGCTCCCTTCCACCATGTGAGGATGTAGTGAGAAAGTGCTGGCTAGGAACCAGGAAGAGGGCCCTCATCAGATCTTGACCATGCCAAAGGCTTGATCTTGGACTTCCAGGTCTGCAGAACTATGAGAAATAAATTTCTGTTGTTTCTAAGCCACTTGGTCCATTGTATCCTGTTATAGTAGCATGAATGGACTAACATAACATCCTTTTCCATGAACCAAAGTCAGAACAGTTCTACACAAAAGGGTTCCCTCTGTACTAAGTAACGACTCCCCTGCAGGCTTTCCACCTCCTATACTCTGTTCCTACTCCTCTGTTCAACAACCATCTACCTGTGTTTGCTGTCACATCAGTCCAGGCTCCTGGGTCTCTCATGAAGGCCCACCTCTTGTTCCTAAGGCTGTACCTCCAGTTCTTTTTTTTTTTTCAATTTAATTTTTTTTAAGATTTTATTTATTTATTTTAGAGAGAGAGGGATAGTGATAGTGGGAGAAAGCATGAGTAGGGGGTGGAGGGGGAAAAGGAGAAGCAGATACCTCACTGAGTAGGGAGCCCAATGCAGGACTTGATCCTAGGACCCTGGGATCATGATGTGAGCCAAAGGCAGTTGTTTAACCAACTGAGCCACCCTGCTCACTTCTGCTGAGCTTGGTTCTGTACCTCTGGTTCTGCTGCAGGAGCCCAGAATATGTTCCACTTCCCTACAGACCCTTCTAAATGCCACTCATTTTTTTCCAGTCTCAGAAATCTGAACATAAAAAATAAAATGGGGCATATATTACATTTTAAGAAATAATTTCAGATGTACAAGAAGATTTGGAAACCATTATAAAGAATATCTCTCATTTTTCCTCCCAATTCCTCAAAGTTTATCTTTTTACCACACTTACTAGAGCATTTGTTTTATTCCTATTTATAATCAGAGATGATTTAAAAAAATGTTTTTGAAAGAAAGGTGCAGACATGATTCCTTTTGACCTCGTAATATACAAAATAATGTTCTTACATAACCACTGTATAGTTATCAAATTCAAGAATTAACTTTGATATAATACCTAATCCACTCTACAGACCTTATTCAAATTTCATCAATTATCCCTCTAATGTCCTATTGCACTCAGGACCAACTCCAGGTTTCCAGAGCTGCATTTGGTTATCATTTCTCTTTAGTCTTGCTGTAACACGGAAGAGTTCTTTTGTCTTTCGTGACTTTGACATTTTTCAAGAATACAGGCTAGCTATTTTGTAGAATGTCCTTCAATCTGAGTTTGTTTGATGTTTCCTCATGGTTACATTAAAGTATTTCTGGCAAGAATATTACAGCAATGATATTGTGTCCTTCTCAGTACATCATGAGGAAGAGGCATGTGATAGAGATTTATCTCATTACAAGTGTGTCGACTTTGATCACTTCGTTAGTTTGGTGTCTGCCAGATTCACCACTAAAAAAGTAATTTCCCTTTATAATCACAACTATCTAATGGAAAGTTATTTTGAAAATATGTAACTATCCAAAGTCTTTGAGATTATGCAAATATCTAAATACCCACATTTTGTTCATTTATTTTAGCATCCATTAATCATTTTTTGCCTAAAACAATTATTACAATGATAGTGATTTTTAAATTCCACTATTCCTCCTATGTTCATTAGTTTGAACTTGACCATAAGGCAGGGTCATACATGTCAACAATCAATGATAATGTCTTTAAATGGGATTATTACTTTTATGGATATTATTATTCTTCTCCAGCTAAACTATAAGCTCTCCAAGATAGGGATCAAGCCTTCAATGTCTCTTTTCAAAATAGGAAAGTTTATTTTAATGCATTTTTACTAGACTTTTGGGTGAAAATTAAAACTCATTTTCATATTTATATGTACTTAATATCAATTGCACAAAATCTATGTCAGGCACTTTTTACCTACGTCCTCTCAGTGGTGGTCATACACATACATATAGATACATCCTGAAGTACCTTTTTGATAATATCTTTAGACAGGTAGGAAATTAAATGAATAATTTTTACTCTTTGCATATGTCAATTTATTATTCTTCTGTCTATAGTTTCTACACAAACAAACAAAAAACAGTATACATCATCTGACACATTTTCACAACAGGCAGAATGTTTAAAGTTCCTACTTCTCTATAGTATGAGAGTATGAGGAATTGAGTTTTTGCTCCTTACTTATGAGTGTTAATTTCACTCATCACTAGTATTGTCATAGTGGTAGATTAAAGATGGTTGTAAATGCTTTATGATATATCTCCTTGACTGAACTGGCCTTACTGACTTGTATGAATAATAGAATGTGGCCAACATGCCATTTTGAGGACTTCCAAGGTTATACCATGATTCTTTTGGCTTCTACCTTGGTCTCTCAGAACATTAGCTCTTGGTGTCTTGAGGTACCATGTAAGAAAGCCGGTATCTCGAAATAGTATCAAGCCCAAGCCATATGGAGGGATTCTGGAGAATGAGCTGCCTCGTGTAGGGATAGAGCCCAGACATGGAAATAAAGAAGCCATCCTGGAAATGGATCTTCTAAATCTAGCTGACAGCACATGGATTAGAGATAAATCCAGTGTGTCCTTTTCAAATTTATGATGCACAAAATTGTGAGAAGAATAAAACAGTCATTTTAGGCCTCAAAGGTCACACAGCAAGATAAGCTGATTGGACATATTTAGGGGTGAGCTAGAACATCATTTCTTCCCTGCATGCATCCTGTTACTGATCTCTCACTGTTCTCCAAGAAGCTTTCTATGGAGGATATAAAGATATATAAAACATAAGAGCTACCTCAAAGAAGAAAGCTTAGTAGAGGAAACAAACTAATTTCTCACATTAAAAGCTATCATTCAATAAGATTAGAGAAAAAAACATGACTAATTTTATATGAGATAGGAAAGATATTTCTTGAAGAGGTCACTTGACCTTTGACTAAGCCTACTCAAACCTACAGGAAAAGTCCTCATTGGAATGAATAAAGATAATGTTGTAATTTTGAACAAAATACCAGGAAAATGACATCTGGCTTGTATTAGCAATCAGAAATAAATTATCTCACCACGTAAGAACCCTGAGTGTAGACACTGTCAAGTTATTATGGAAATGAATAATGTCAGGTGCCAGGAAACATCCACTGCAGAGAAAATCTTAGGTTCAAGAATGATAAATGAGAACAAACTAATGGTGTGCAAATGAAAGTGGTAGAAATTGAGCAGAGGTAGAATGGTCTGGAGGAAAGAAGATGGAAAAAGGAGGGGAAAAGGAAGAGAAGAGAAAAAATCCTATCCACAGTAGTTAAAAAGGATGCATCCCTGTGGCTACCACTGCTGCATGCCTGGCCTTTTTCAAAATGACATCTTCCCAGCTTGTAGAAAACCCCTCAGTTCAGCAAAGGTAGAAAAATCAGAAAAAGGGCAAGAAATCATGGTTTGGCCTCACAGGTGGGAAAGTGTACTCCTTTATGACTGCCACCCTGAATCAGAGTCCTGTGGCACTAGTTAAATAACTTCCTGGCTGACTACAGTGACATCCTAGAGGCTTTGGTCTGTGGGCCAAGGAACTTCACATCCAGCCTTCCAAGCACAACACAGACAGGCCCCAAATATCCCTAATTACACTGTCATCTATTCTATTTTGAAAGCTGTCTAAAAACACTAGAAGTATAAAGCACCATGGGAGGGGCTACGTATGCCATCAAGCATGCCATCCAAGTATGCACATTTTAATTTAGCAGAGTGGTAGAGAGCCTCAGTACAAAAGACACCGAGAACTCGACCTGGGTATAGAATCTTCTTTCCTTTTTTACCATCAGGTGAAACTGATGGGGTCTGCATCATTCAACTGACCATGTCTGGTCACTGTAGTGGATATGCAAGGGATAGGTGGCTAAGGGGTGTTTCCCAGTGACTTTATTTAAGAGTTAGAGTCTCTATACCCAGCCAGGGTCTAGGGCTCCTATGCAGCTCAGAAGCAAATTCTGTCATCCTAAAAAATTTCAGGAAATAGTTATAAGCTGTGCCCATCCACCACAGGAACAACATGGACACTTGTGTGCCCATACATGCAGACACATCATCAAAATGTCCTTGCTTTCCCGGTATGCCCACTGAGTCCAGACCCAGAACAAGGCAGTGGGCACCTAAGTTGAAAAAAAAAATGGCATCCCTGTTTCAAGTAGTTCAGGATTCCCTGCAAGGGGAACATACTATGCAGACCTGTTCACAGGTTCATTTTTGAAGAATTAAATAAACATTTTATGGTAAAATATCTGCATCCTTTCAGAATTTGAGTACTGAAGTGGGGCTCTAGGCCAGTGGCTTGCAAACTTGAGTATGCATCAGAATGACTTGATATGCTCATTAGATCAGATTGCTGGGCACCATCAGTTTGGACACAGGACATCTAGAGAAGGACCTGTGAATTTGCATCTCTAACAAGTTCCCAGGTGGTGCTGATGCTGCTGGTCTGGGAATCCTATTTTGAGAACCAGTGTCTCATATGAATTGGTTTCGGAATGAAGGCAGTTGTTACCCTCTGCTACCCCCTCGTTAATTGTCAGCTTTGAACTGTTCAGGAGTTCCTGAGTGCTTTTCTGGAATTGGAGGTGGCCTCCAAGCTTGTCATCTCCACTGGAAGCCTTCACAAGCCTTCTCTTGAGGTGGAACAGGTGCCTGCTCTCTGCTTCCACGACGTACCGTCTGAGTACTTGTAGTGTAGCACTTACCATAGAGATTCTCACTCCATATAGATGAAAATATGCAATTTTGTGCATTGCTTTCTCTTATTCAGTTTATGAATCCACTTCTCTCATACCTCAGTGATTCTCACTGCGGGGAACAGCCACTGAGAGCATATGACAGTGTGTGTGTGTGTGTGTGTGTGTGTGTGTAGAATAGGAAAAAATATTTATGATTTAGAAAAAAATATTACTTGATATTGTATTATATCTGAAAAATAATAAAAGGCAATGCTTTCACAACAGAAACAGACAAAAAACTTGATAATTTTCTTGCCTACAGGGGATATATAGGAAAGAAATCCATGTGTGGAGTCAGTAGGTGGTAGGGTGGTAAGAAGGGTATATCATCCTAGGAGGAAAATAGGAGATTCTAATGGGAGGCCAGAGTGTGCTTTTTAAATTTCCTTTTTATTTTTTTACAGTGGAAAGAAGCCTGGCCTTTGAAGTCAGGTAAGTGTTTATTTGGATCTTGGTGCTGCCTCTCCCCTGCTTTGACCTCAGGCAAGTCACTCAGGCTCTGAATCTGTCTTCTCCTTGGTAAACAAGAGGGTAATAAATACCCATCACTCTTTTGATGTTGAATGGCATGATGAATGTAAAACACATCTAATACAGAACCTGGCACATTATAGGATTCAATCAATGTTCGTTTCCTTATGTCCTTTGTAGAACAACTCCCATCCAAACCTAGGCAGCTCACAGGCTTAGCAGGGGGAGAGGTGTCAGACAGGGCGTGTCCTGTGGACAGGGGATTTCAGTCAAGAGAAGTGTAAGCTGGGCCCTCACACCTGGGTTTTTTTTTTTTTTGAGAGAGAGAGAGAGAACAAGTGTGGGGAGGGGCAGAGGGAAAGAATCTCAAGCAGATTTGCCCCCTAGCAAATCTGACATGGGTGTCGATCCACAACCCTGAGATCATGATCTGAGCAGAAATCAGGACTCAGATGCTCAACTGACTGAGCCACCCAGGTGCCCTACACTTGGGTGTTTTAAATAGCCTCACATATAAGCCAGCTTCTGGCACTGGCACTTTCATCAGTGGCCTCCCCTTCTCCTTTCCCTCACTTCTCTCTTATCTCCTTACTTCCACTTGCTAGCACCCATTTATCTAATACCCTCCCCTACAGAAAACCCTGCTCTCAGAGAGATACTCCCAACTTCCTTCACATTAAGATTCAAAGCTGATAAGTAAAGCACTAAGAGGATTTGCATTTTAAGAGAGGATTAGGGAGTGAATCTTTAATTGTAGCATTGTAGGAATTAGAAAGTGGGCAGGTTTGCAGGGGTGTAGAGTGGTCTGGAATAGGGCGTCACATTCCACCTTGAAATCATATTGCAAGCGATCACCTATTGGGCTTTCCTGTAAGGCCTGAAAAGAATTAACATGATAATCTCCATCATGTCTTAGGGTCATTGAAAGGAACAATGTGCTACTCAGAGTTCTTCTCAAACTGTACACAAAACAGTCCTCTATCTGACTTCGGATGCCACTGAGCCAGGTGCCTATTTTCATGTTTCACAGCACCCTGTCACCCCTTGGTTAGGGCACCTACCACATGCAGCACAGGGTGGTTGACATCCCCCCATCCCACACATCCTTGCTCAGTGAAAGCAAGCAGTGTTGTTTCCCATACCCAGCACTGCCCAGGACACAGAAGAGCACCCAGATCATTTGTAATTCTGACCCTTACAATTCTTATTTCCCAAGGATGTACACTGCAGCTAGGATTGTAAGAAGAAATATTAATTGGTTAGGAGGATAAACACTTCTGTTTTATGCATCCAAGATCCTGTTTATTGATTCTACTCAAACTTACTTTCAAACCCTTGTCATTTGCAAAGGCCACCGGAATGACATGTGGGCAAATCGCCACAGTTGCTGACTTTATCCTCACCCTTATACCCAATACTATAAACAATAACAGGAAAGTCCAACTAAACCCATTAGACTGACATGGAGTAACCAAGCCATGCTGAGCCAGATGCAGGGTAGCCAGTAGCTCAGGGAGCTGAGAGAAGAGCTGCACATAAACACTTGGGAAGGGACCACATTCTCACCTTAGCAAAACAAGCTCCTCTTTGGAGCTAGTGCTGGCAATTGTTTAATGATCCCTTCTCTGGTAGAGAAGAGCCTTGCTTTGTAGTCTTCTGCAATTTCCATGGTGTAAATACTGCCACTGTAGTTGATTCTGAGCCCTCAAGTACAGAGTTGGGAGAAGATGCACAGTAGCACACCATATAGTATCTTCACTGTACAGGGTATAGAGACCGGATAATAGTAAAATGTCACTTGTGTTTGTTGCAGCACTCTTTACAATAGTCAAATTATGGAAGCAGCCTAGGTGTCCATCAATATATGAATGGGTAAATAATATATGGAATATGCACACAAAGAAATATTATTTAGCCTTAAAAATGAATGAAATCTTGTCATTTGTGATGTGGATAGACCTAGAGGGTATAATGCTAAGTGAAATAAATCAGAGAAAAACAAATATCATATGATTTCACTCATATGTAGAGTCTAGCATAATAAAATGAACAAACAAAAGCAAAAACGAATCCATACATGCAGAGAACAAACTGGTGATTGACAGAGGGGCTGGGGTGGCAGGTACAGGTTTCTAGGTATGGGATGAATAAGTCACAGGGATGAAAGGTACAGCACAGGGAATATAGTCAATGGTACTGTAATACTATTATATGGTGACAGATGGCAGCTACACCTGTGGTGAGCATAATACACAGAGTTGTCGAATCATCATGTTGTACATCTGAAACTAATGTAAAACAAATAGTAAAATGTTGTAAAGTAATCAGGAAGTGATGAGTTTTGAGTGTGTTTTACCTTGACCTGTAAATGTCAGAATTCAATTAATAATAATTGCTGTGTTTACTGACAGACTCACAAAATTCTTGAAAAAAATAAGTGGATCTCAAAAGCTAGTATGAGCTTGCTTCTGCACACCATTGTTCCCATCTACCACAGAGCTTGAGAATAACTCTCAAATGGTATAAACATGCCATTTATATCTGCTAAGAGAAAGGGTTAACGGATTGTGCTCTGCTGTGACTTCACTCAGGAACCTACTTGACTCAGTGGTGACCATCAGGCCTCAGCTCGATGCCACTCCCAGCTCTGCTCTCTTCCTAAGGTCTGTTTATACAATTTAGTTTCAGAAACTCAAGGATAAAGTGTCATACAGCTATTAGTACACATATCTCCTTCATTTAATGAGATTCCTTCCTTCATCTCTGCACTTGCTAAGGTAGTCTTTCCTGACCACCCCTCCCCTGCAACTCCTTCCTACCCACCACTTTCTTTTGTATGTGGCCCCATCCTGACCACATACATACCAGCTAGAATAGGAAAACTCATGCATGCAGCCTGCAAAAGACTGTGTTTGAGAGTTAGACTTGCATAGATTCAGGGAAGTGAAGATTTCTATGTCAGACAAGTATGTGTTTTTAAAGAGTGGTACAAACATTTCATTATTCCAAACATTTAATAGCACTGTCAAATTATTCCTATTAAAATTGAAAATCTGAGCAATTCAACAAATTACATATTTGAGCTCAAGATGTAACAAGCATTTTCCAATCATGACAGAGCCAACAATTCAGGAACTCTAAGATTTTTAGCAAAAGCAACCTTTAAACAGATTTACCCCCTAGATGTGCTTCAAAGATAGCAAATCTATGACTTGAAAGCAACTCCTTCAAACTGACTCGTCTGCCTCTTAGTAGATGAGGATGAACACCTGGTATCTTAGACATTTCTCAGACTATATTTATTTATGTTTTGTTCTTCAAAATACTTAAGCAGTAAGTATTCCTCTTCCTCTACCAAGAAGTACCTGATTCAGGTTGAGGAACTGACTGGGAATTCCTTCAGGAATAGGACTCTTTGACCTCTGAGCTACACAGAAACTGAAAGACAAATGGAAAGAAAACAAACACAGAAGCCTGTGTTCCAGGAATCATTTTACCCAATAGTGGGAGTTACTTAAAGTCGCAAGCTAAGGGATGCCTGGGTGGCTCAGCAGTTAAGTGTCAGGACATGATCCTGGAGTCCCAGACTGAGTTCCCACATGGGGCTCCCGGCATGGGGCCTGCTTCTCCTTCTGCCTATGTTTCTGCCTCTGTGTGTGTGTGTGTGTGGCTCATGAATAAATAAGTAAAATCTTTTTTAAAATTCAAATTAAAACTACAAAGACATACCATCTCTTTTTTTAATAATAAATTTATTTTTTATTGGTGTTCAATTTGCCAACATACAGAATAACACCCAGTGCTCATCCCGTCAAGTGCCCCCATGCACACCTCAAATTGGCACAAATGGAAAAATCTCATATGGCAAGTGTTGGTGAACATGTGGAACAACAGGAACTCTCAGATACCACTGGTAGGACTGTAAATTACTACACCCATTTTAGAACAGTTTGTCTTAACCTACTGAAGGAGAAGATATACCTTTCAGACCCAGCAATGCCGTGACTAGGTACATTAACTATAGATGCCTGTGAATACATATACCAGGCTGGCCATACACATGCATTCATAGCAGCTTTATTTTTTTTTTAAGATTTTATTTGATTATTCATGAGAGACACATAGAGAGAGGCAGAGACACAGGCAGAGGGAGAAGCAGGCTCCCTGCGGGGAACCTGATGCCGTACTCGATCCCAGGACCCCGGGATCATGCTCTGAGTTGAAGGCAGACGTTCAACCACTGAGCCACTCAAGTGCACCACAGCAGCTTTATTATCATGTCCCACAGAGAAAAAAAAATCAAATAAAAATTAACAGGACAATGGATAATTCTGGTAAAATTATATGAGAGAATACTACATAGAATAAAAAACTGAGTATAGCTACATGTATAACTGTATATATATATATATATATATATATATATATATATATACAGTTGACCCTTGAACAACATGAGTTTGAACTGCATGAGTCCACTCACATACAGGGCTTTTTGTTTTGTTTTATTTTTTTGGTAAATGTACATTTTCTCTTATGATTTCTTTAACATTTTCTTTGCTTTTTTTAACATTTTTTTAACATTTTCTTTTCTTTTTTTAATGATTTCTTTAACATTTTCTTTTCTCTAGGTTACTTTATTGTAAGAACATAGTAAGTAATACATAGAACATATGAAATATATTTTGACTGGTTATGTTATTAATAAAGCTTCTAGTTAACATTATGCTACGAGTAGCTAAGTGGGGATCTAAAAGTTATACGTAGAATTTCAACTGTGCAGGGGGTTGGTGCCTCTAACCCCTCTGTTGATCAAGGATCAACTACATATCTATATCTATCTTATCTATCTATAGCTGTATACATGTATACTATATGTATATATATATATATATATATATACACACATATATACACAAACACATACAATCTTCCAACATGATTTCATACACAGAGTTTAAAATCAGAAAAGTTAAATTACATTGTTTAGAAGTATTTATAAAAAATAAAACTTTTTTTTTTTCAAAAAGCAAGGGAATGATCATTATGGAAATCAGGTTAATTATTACCTCCAGTAGGGAGAAATGAAAGTGTGATAAGAGAGTAGCCCACAAGGGGTCCTGGATAATTGGCAATACTTCATTTGTTGACCTAGTGGCTGTTCCTCAATTTCTTTGTTTTATCATTCTTAACTGTCAATATATATTTCATGCTCCTTTCCGTAACCACATTTCACACGCACATGCACACAACAAACCCTCAAATAAGTAATAGAGCTCTAGGCAGGACTTGAGGGCAAAGGAGTTCAGAAGGGCCTCAGTGGGCTTGGGGAGCCTGGTTCCACATGACAGGTCAGTGGATGGACAGCAGGTGACACTAATTAGGGATGAGGACACAGAGGTGGTAGGAGCCAGATGTCAGGGTGAAGGGACGTGAACAAATGCATATTTTCATAACTAACCCCAGCACCAGTGACTGAAGGGACTGCAGGAGGAGATAGGGAAATGAGAAAACATGTGACGGCAGCATCCCTAACAAGGATGACCTGCCTGATGTCAAGGAGGGGGGAGAAAGACGCTCAGTTGAGAGACAATTCAAAACAGATTCACCAGCTCCCAACCACAAGCTAGATGAGGAGAGCTAAGGGAAGGTGCCATGAAGGCTTTTAATCTCAGATCTTTGAGAGGGTGATAAAGTCTTTAGCAGAAATGGGGAACAAAGTAAGATATATAGTATTGTGAGTGCTTTTTAGGAAAAAGATATGTATTATTATGCTACATAATGATTTCTTCCCCTTTCTATGGAGAAGACAAAATTGCAACAAAGGTATAAGCCTTGTTTAAGCAAGATTTGCCAGCAGTCACCTTGATCCCTCTCACCTTTCTTCCATTGTTTACATGTTTTTGTGAAATTCTTTCCTTTGGCCATGCCAGTGTCTCACATTAACTGTACCTACTGTTTTTAGGGAAGAATAGTGTCCCTTTGCTTAAGAATCCACAAGGAAAAGATAGTAAGCTTTAGGAAGACTGTGGTTCAGTTTAATTACTAAGCCTAACATTTGGCTTTTCCACTCACAACAACTGCCCTTCCAGTTGGTGGAGCAGTTGGACAGTAGACAATCCATGGAAACCGCCCTTCAGCCTGCTTCCTACTTTCATCTGTTTTCCCACAGGACTGGGCAACAGCTGTTCTCAAACACTCAAAACTGCCTGCCTTCTTGCAAGGATAGAATGCAACAGGTAATGTTGTGTCTAAGGATAATTTAGTCTGGGTGTGGCCATTAGCTGCAGCTTACATGGACATGTGAAACTCCTTGACTTATTTCCATCAATTTGTGCTCAGAAATTTCCACTAGGGTTACAAAAAAATAATATCTCAATAATATCTCATTGTGAGAGTATAGTTACCCTTGAATTTGTGGCAGTTTACAAAACAATCAGTTTTGAAGAAATAATGAGTTCAGTTTTGTATATTTAAGATGTGAAAGTAACATCTAGAAAAGGTCTATCCAGGAGTTGGAAGCATGGGCTTCCATGCTTGATTTAAGACAAAGCCAGGGCTGGAGTCATTGCTGTAGCTGGGATGAGAAGAGGAAGGGAGCTATACAAAATGATGATGACAGTGGCAAAACAGTTAACACCCACTGATGATTACCAGGTGCCAGGCGCAGTGCCCGGCACTTAATATACATTATCTTCATGTGGAGAGTCTGTTGTTATCTCCATTTAACAGACAAGCAATCTGAGGCTCAAAGAGATTTAGTGACTGTCCTCAGGTTGCACAGACCTGACTGAATCACAAGTATTCTAAACCACTACAGGAAATCTCTCCCCATCCTGAACTCCCAAATGTTATGCTAAAGTCAATACCCTTGTAGAAGCCACATTCCCTGTTTCCAAGTCCAAGAGCTAAAAGGGGGTGGGATGATTTTCTGCTTCTCTTTAGAGAATTGGCAAGCAGTAGGATTTGCTTTGAAAACGGAGGGGAAAGAAGAGAGCTAACACATTTATATACTACCCTAACTCCTCTCATTCTTAGCTTTTAAAATTTCCTGGGTTGCTTTGTGTGGATGAGTGGGTGGGAGTTGGCAGATATTTTTAAGCACTTGGGACCCTGGGGTGATAAGGGATGAGAGGAACTGAAATGTAATTCCTTCCTGAGGGCTAGGATAAAAGAAGAGTAAACACCTCAGCTTACAGCCCAGCTCAGGTACAATAATAGACATGTAGGCTAGAAATCTGGCAGCCAACAATTTTATTAAAAGATTTTTTTCTGTTTGAATTACACATCACTTTACCAAGATAATATTGAATCTCCGTGCACACTGTGTACCTACCCAGTGATGCTACTAAGGAAATATTTTATATCTAGATGATGTCTCATAGAGATATTTTATTTATTTTTTATTTTTTAAATTAATCTTTTTAAGTTTTTATTTTTTTAAAGATTTTATTTATTTATTCATGAGAGACAGAGAGAGAGAGAGAGAGAGAGAGAGAGAGAGGCAGAGACACAGGCAGAGGGAGAAGTAGGCTCCATGCAGGGAGCCTGATGTGGGACTCGACCCCAGGGCTCCAGGATCATGCCCTGGGCTGAAGGCGGCGCTAAACCGCTGGGGCACCGGGGCTGTCCTCATAGAGATATTTTAAATATAAGCATAGTGTGCCATCAAGCAATCCAGTGTTTTAGTTGTAGTTTGGTGGTCTTAAAAACATTTTCCAGGAGCTTAATGTGTCAGAGACAATGGCCAGGAACCTGTGTTTCAAATTCTGGCATTTACTAACTGTGGCATTGATCAAGTTGCTTTACCTCTCTTGACTTTATTTTATCCCTCTCATAAACATGCTGGACCAGATCATCCCCAAAGCCTTTTCTGGCTATAAAATCCCAGATTTCTTTGAAATCATATATGTTAATTATCCAAATATAAATAATCATAAAATCAAAGATCCTTAAAAGATGAAGAAGAGGACCATAATTCTACTTCTGTCATGGTTTAAACAATCTCTTTTACAAAGTTCTGAAATGTGTGGCCCTCATTTGTTCCCTTCTTCGAGTCCCTGCAGAGATCAGCCAACTTCTGCCAGAACTCACACGGCTTAGCTGGCCTCCTTTCTCTAAACCAGACTTTGATGCAATCTGTTGATCAGAGAGAAGGGTAACCAAACCAGAATGAAGTCTCATTAAGACAAACATAGATGAAATGTAGGGCTGTGTACAGCAAAGCTTATTTCCATGTCTCAACAGATGGTGAGGAAAACAATGTCTTGTTGATCTGGTTAGAGCAAATTATATATGAAGAACTCTTCTATATAATGAGAGAGTACGTGTGCATTGTGTGTGTGTGTGTGTGTGTGTGTGTACACAGCATATGCCAGCACTGTGAGAATAGGAACACTCAAGTGCCCCAAAACTAAGGTCTAGGAAGAGTTTTGTAAAGTCCTATTTCATTTTGAAGGAAATCAGCAGTGATATATGAAGGGCTTGTAACAGGGTCCCAGAATTGTCTAGAAAGGAACGGTTACAAGCACTGTTCCAAATGTTAACACCTGTTACATTCATGCTACTTCCTCTTGCTGTCATGTCGGTGAATTGCAGGAGTACTTTCTTTGTAACTTGTGTAACATTTTCTTTTTTTCCAGGTCTAAAAGATCAGGCTTGTAAGACAATCAAAATAATGCTTGTGATCCCAAACACTATTGATTTTGGCCTTGGAGCAAACCACAAAGAACAAAAAGATGAAAACTGAAAAACCTAAAAAAAGAAAAGAAAAACAAAACCCACAAACCCAAAAAATACCCCCCCATACTTATACACAAAATAGGGTGCCTCGATCTTAGCACAACTGACATTTTGGACTAGGTGATTTTTTGTTTTGGAAGTGCTGTCCTCTGTATTGTAGGATGTTTAGTAGCATCCCTGGCCTCTACCCAGTATATACCAGATGCCCTTGCCTGTTTTTTTTTTTTTTTTAACATTTTATTTATTTATTCATGAGAGATACAGAGGGAGAGAGAGAGAGGCAGAGACACAGGCAGAGGGAGAAGCAGGCTCCACGCAGGGAGCCCGATGCAGGACTTGATCCCGGGACTCCAGGATCATGTCCTGGGCCGAAGGCAGGCGCTAAACCGCTGAGCCACCCAGGCGTCCCTCCCTTGCCGGGTTTTGACACCAAAGTTCACACGTGGCCAAATGTCCTCTGTGGGGGTGGGAATGCACATATATATTCATACATATGAATTACATTAAGCCTCTACTGGCATAGGACTTTCATTTTCATGAATATATCTTTTAGAACTGAAGGAACTGGGGTATCAACTCTAATTGTGTAATTTTATAGATAAAGGAAACTGTAGCCCAGAGGTATAAAATAATGATTGTCTACCCAGCTGTCATAATTCATCTCCTGGTATTAGACACCAGAATTCCAGAGCTGAAAGAGATCCCAACTTTATCAAATCCAGTCTCCATTTTATAGACAAAAATGAAGCCTCTCCTTTCTCTTTTTCTGTCCTTCTACCCATTACACTGATCATTTGGATGACTTGTTCTGATAGTTTGAGTATTAAATAAATCTTAATTTTAACCTTAAAGGCGGCAGGATTTCTGGCCAGTTTATTTGAGGAGACACCTTCACAGAGTGGGTTCCCTTTGATCAAGTAAGTGAGGACAGGTTGAGACAGCTCCAGGCACAGGTCTCACACCTGCTGAGTTCTACTAAGGTCCCATGGCAGCCAGAGCACAATTATCTAGTCAATTGCTCTGGAGGGAACATCATCTCAAAAACATGACCAAGTTCACACCATCGTAATTAATCAGACAACTGCTCTAGTGTGATGGCAGTTAACACTTCACAGGCTTGGAACTGTCTTTTTAGCTCCAGAAAACACTGTTCACATTAAGGATGAGTTGTATTTACATAACCCAAGTCCCACATTTGGATGCTAATTAGCAAAATAATACCCACAATGCAATCCCACTTAAATGTTTCACCTCTGGGTGGAAACGCATTAAGTAAACAACATGTGACATGAAATAGGATTGTCTCAGTATAATATATTTACAATAGAAAAAATACTTAAAGTCCCTTATAAAAAACCAGCCTCTTTGTATTTCTTTAAGCTGTCCTAAAATTGCTGTCTTTGAAAACGTAGCTTTGGGATACTATCAAGACAGGGCTATATAAAGAACTACATTAAAAGAGCAAAGAGCAGAGTTGTTCTGTGCATTAATTAATTGCATATAAGTATATGTCAGGGGCTTGAAAGGGGCTGGTTGCAATTTGCAAATGCTAGTACAGGGTTTCAGCCATAATGATGTTAGATCATCTTCTTATGTTTGAGAGCAGAAATAAGACTTATTCATATTTCTAGGTGACATGTATTTTGCTTTTTAAAACCAAAGGTGCTCATTTTCTATTAGCATTTGAGCTGTTAGTTCCACAGCACTTGAGGATTCCTGAATTTCTGTGCATGTTGATTTTTCACTTACCAACATTCACATACAATAGCTATTATTATTGTGCACCACAATGATAATAAAACTGATTTTAAAGCATCAAGGTAAAAAACCCACACCTGTATTAGTCTGAAATGAGGTATTCTAAAATCTGAGGAAGTCAATTATTATTCAAAGAACAATCATGACATGGTTAAGAAATGAGCAATTCAAGAGAAAGGAAGGTGTGAAGGAGGCATTTATCAGACACTGAGGGAAAAGTCAACGGGGGTTGATAGGTGAGATGTCCAGTTAGAACTCAACTAGCAAATCTCTGCTAGGTATCACTGATAAAGGTCAAGGGGAACAGAGTTATGACAGTGAACTTTAAAAATACTGACAGGAAACAAGAATACTGGTTTCCATGTGCGTTGCCTTGCTACTCACATAAAACCATTAGTCCCTTCACAGAAAGGTTTATTGATTTACACAGACACTCATTTGTCACATCCTGTAAAGTACATTAAAAGCTGCCCAAGTATTTCAAATGTACTCAGCAAATATGCCTTCTCGCCTGTGTGCAGTCTGGGCCCCTGGCTGTGAGATATTTTCAATGAGAAGAGTTTGATTCAGGAAAAAGCAGCAACTCAACAACCATGTGTAGTCAGTCTTAAGACCTTCTCCTCCTGCTGAGAAGTTGCTCTCATGATTGGGGGATTCTATTTTTTTAAAAAAGATTTTATTTATTTAATCATGAGAGACAGAGAGAGGCAGAGACATAGGCAGAGGGAGAAGCAGGTTCTGTGTGGGCAGCCAGATGCAGGACTCCATCCAAGGACCTCGAGATCACCGCCTGAGTGGAAGGCAGACCTCAATCAACTGCTGAGCCACCCAGGCATCCCATGTTGGGGGATTCTTTATGTGTGGATTGCAATGCATTCAATGCAGAGTGGATTCACCAAGGAGGGACAAGGTGTAGTCTTCATCTTGCTCATCC
Source organism: Nyctereutes procyonoides (assembly GCF_905146905.1). Taxonomy (NCBI): domain Eukaryota; kingdom Metazoa; phylum Chordata; class Mammalia; order Carnivora; family Canidae; genus Nyctereutes; species Nyctereutes procyonoides. Next base: position 2,974,374 of record NW_026575030.1, on the reverse strand, counting down.
CCATAAAATTCCCTGACTTCCGTTAGTTTGTCATTTCCACCTGCAAGTGCCTGTCAGGTGACAGGCCCTGTATTATGTATGGGAGGCAGTATGGAGTAATGCATGCAAGTGGCTCTGATATCGCCTGTGTGGGTGTGAATTATTGCTCTACAACTTATTAGCACTCATCCTATCCAAGTCACCCATCCTCCTTACCACTTAGCTTCCTCAGCCATAAAATGAGAGTATAAAGAACACCTGGATTGCAGGTTGTTGTGAAGTTGAAACGAGGTAATGCATAGAAAGCACTGAAGAAGATGCCCAATTCACAGTAATGCTACATTGTAGAGCTGTAGCCACTTGCCACTTGTGGCTGTTTATTTTTAAATTCAATTAAATAAATTAAAAAATTCAGTTTCTCAGTCACATTAGTTATATTTCAAATGCTGTTTGGCTAAATGGCTACCATATCAGAGAGTATAGCTGGAGAACATTCTTAACACCAGAGTAAGTTCTGGATAGACTAGCTGGAGGTTGATATATTTTTTAATGTTATTAACTAACATTTTATAGACATTATTATTTAGTCTGAGGCCCAGGCCCAGGCCTGATAGTCACCAAAAATAATTTAATATGTTGACTTGAGACATATATGTTAACAAACTTCAACTCCTTATACTTTTATTAAACCTTTTCTTCCAAATCATGTTTCCATTCTTCCATCTTTCCAACATGTGAAATCATGTTTCACAATATACTTGTGAGATAAATTTGTTACACATTTATCATTTTAATCTCACGAGAGGGAAACAGATATGGGTACAGTATATACATACTGGGAGCGATGTCTATCCTTTGGAGAGTTTTAGGAATAAGAAACAGATAAGGAGATAAATTCTGATCTGGAGTAAGTTCTCAGTCTCAGTTTTCCTGATTCAAAATTACTAAGACTTTTTCAGAAAAAAGGGAAATACACAAAACAGTATGAAGAAAACAAAAATTATTCAAAATTACACAACCCATACACAACCACCATTGATATGGTGTCACTTTGTAGAGGTATAAATATATATATTGTATGACAGTTTCTTTATTGAATGATAATTTTTCTCACTTAAAACAGAGTGAACATTCTCCCACACCATTAAAAATTATTTGGTAGCATAGTTACTTGAATGCACAAGAGTTTATTACAGGATATACTACAGATTATTTAAAAATGTCTCACTTTGGCTCTTAAAAATAATGCTTCAAAGATTGTCCTTAAACATAAATCTCATTTTAATGATAAATTATGTTCTTGGAATGGAGCGTGGATATAAAATTGATGGGTGAAAGCCCTAGAATGTTTTCAGAGATTCCTGATATACCTTGCCATTTGGCCTTCTGGAAAAGCTTTATCGATTTTCACTTCCCCAGGAGAGTATGTGAGTACCACTGCTCCTTTTCCAATCCCGATTAGTACCTCTAAATATGTTGCCAATTTTGTAGGCAAAACATCCTTTTTGATTATTTCACATTTTATTTCTTTGACAACACAAGAGGCTAAATTTTTTCCTATGTTTATTAGCTAATGATACTCTCTCTTCTGTGAATTGTCCCTTTGTATTCTTTGCCCAAATTCCTATCACAATGTTTCCATTATGAATTTGTATTAAATCTTCATGTATTTGAGGACAGCAAAAATTATTTTACTTCTGATATTTTCTTTTCCTGTTTTTTAAATTCTTTTTGTTATATATTTATGCTCCTAACTTTTAAATGTTTATAAAGTCAAATAAATCTTTTTCCTTTGTGATTTTCTTCATTGATTTTATAATTAGAGAGTCTATTCCCACCCAAGAGCAATTAAATAGTCACTTCTATTTTCTTCAAGTTTAATAATGTTTCCATTACCTTTTTTGGTACATTTACCTCTTTAATTCATATGAGATTCACATCATGCTGTCAGGTAAACATCTTATTTTCTTTCCAAATAATGATAGAATTGTTCCAGAACATTTGCAGATTCAGCCTTTGTTTCCTTGTTGATATGTGATGTCTTTTTTATATGTACTAAACATGGTAAGGTTTATTTTTAAAATTTTTTTAAAGATTTTATTTATTTATTCATGAGAGACAGAGAGAGAGGTAGAGACATAGTAGAGGGAGAACCAGGCTTTCTGTAAGGAGCCGGATGTGGGACTAGACCCCAGGACCCCAGGATCACATCCTGAGCTGAAGGCAGATACTCAATTGCTGAGCCATCCAGGCGTCCCGGTAAGATTTATTGCCATATGACTTATACTGTTTTATTGATTTACCTGATCTAGAACCATAACTATACTGTTTTAATTACTGTAAGTTCATACTATTTTAATATCTAATATAGAAAACCATCATTTGTTATTCCTCTTGCTCTCAAACATTTGTTTTTTTCTATATGATCTGGGAAATCATTTTATTAAGTTTTCCTCATTCCCCTCCTATGATTCAATTGGTTTTAATTCAATTGGTTGAATTTAAAATTTAATTCAACCTTTAAATTACTTTGGAAAGAATTACCAGCTTTGTAATATTTGGTCTTCACATCCAGAAACATGGTATATCTCTTTATTAAATTCTTGACTTTCCTCAATAAGTTGTGTATTTTCTTTAAATGAGTTCTACACTTTTAATATTTTATGACCTTCACTACCATTATACACTGAATTTTCCCCAATTATTTTTTTAAATATGTATATATTTATTTTATGGAGGAGAGAGAGAGAGAGAGAGAGAGAGAGAGAGCAAGGGAGCATGGAGGGAATGCAGAGGAAGAGGGAGAGAGAGTCTCAAGCAGACTCTGCAGTAGTAAGCGTGAAGCCAATGAGGGAATTTGATCTCACAACCTTGAGATCACAATCTGAGCTAAAAACAAGAGTCAGATGCTCAACTGACTATGCCCCTCCAATTATTTTTTTCAACCATTATTCCTCATTGACAGAACACTGATTTTTCTAACGTTTATATCTGACCTCTTTCTTGCACTTTTATTTTTTTAAAGATTTATTTATCTTTAGAGAGAAGGAGGATGCACAATCACTAGTGGAGGAAAATGCAGAGGAAGAGAGAGGGGAAGCAGACTTCCCACTGAGTGAGGAGCCCACTGCCGGGCTCTATCTCAAGATCTTGAGATCCTCACCTGAGCTCAAACTAAGAGTCAGATGCTTAACCAGCTGAGTCACTCAGATGCCCCTGCACTAATTTATTAATTCTTGGGTTTCTTCCACTTGATTTTCTCAAGTTTGGAGTGTAGATAATGCCACTTAAAAATAATAATAATGTTTTTTCCTCTTTTTAATAGCAGTGATTTTATCTCTGAATCACATATTAAGGAATGTGGCAGGACTTCCAAAATGACATTTACTAAGTATGCTAATCATTTGCACTGTAGTCCTGACTATACTTTATATTTATGGTATATTTTCCTAATGAGAGTGATATTGGCTAACAGATAAAACTATTCTTTATCTTGGTATGGAATTTTACTTTTAGTTCTAATTTTCTGAGTTTTAAATAGTTATTGGTTTGGAATTGACTGAAACACTTTGGTCTGTAGTTTTCTCTAAGGTGGAGTTTGGTTTTCTTTGTCAGGTCTGGGTATTTCTATTCTCCTTTTATTTCTGGAATAGCTATGAGAACAACAGAATTACCTAATACTTGACATTTTACAAGAATCTGCCCATAGACTATTTGACTAGAGGGACTGAATTCCAATTTAAGTAGATGAGGGACAAATTAGCTGTTAATAAAACTGCCAACAAAATTGTAGAAGCAGATGAACATTTTCCAGATGAGTGATTATGCTGAAAGCAAGAAGTGTTCCTGGACTTGTCATCACCCTGCAGAACCAATGTGGACCCAGAACCCCCACTCCAAAATTTGGTTTGGAAGTTGAAACTAATGATACTGCACACATACCAAAAAGGTATGAAAAGATTTATTACTCACATAATGAGGCTTTCTGGGGAGCTGAGGGAAGGCTTCCAAGTAGCTCTGAACATGGCGTGGGAAGCTAGTGCCCGCAAAGTCTAAACTTTCTGACTAAGATAAAGGAGGGAACACTTGCCCCCCAGGATGTGGGGCATAAGGGAAAGAAAGAGTGGTGGGATTTGAAAGCTGTCAGCAAACATCCATAGTGGAGTCCAACTCTTTATTATAGTAGAGGCTGAGGGAGGAGCACAGGAATACCGATTCAATGGTAGAGAGGAAAGGCATGAAAACTGGTGGCATATGACCTTAAGAGTTTGGGAGGCAGGAAAATACCAATCCTTCTCCACATATTCAAAATTGCATGATGGATAAGGGATTTGGGATAAAAAAGAATTTTTTTATCTTGACTGGTATAAATTGAATGGCTTACTATTTTGAAGAAAATTTACTGAATTTATACTATGTACTAGAATTGTGACTTTTGTACTATAATCAAAGTATTTGTTACTGAGTTTCAAAAAATATTATATTTTATATATTTTAAAGGTTTTTATGTATTTATTTGTCTGAGAGAAAGAGAGAGAGAGAGAAAGGAAAAGCTCATGAGCGAGGAAAGGGGCAGAGGAGGAGGGAGTGGGAGAGGATCTCAAGCAGACTCTGCACTGAGTGGGGGCCCTGATGCAGGGCTCAATCTCAACACCCTGAGATCATGTCCTGAGCTGAAACCAAGAGTTAGACATTTAACTCTAACTGTGGCACCCAGGAACTGCCCCTAAAATATTTTAAGCATGCAGGAGTAGAAACACAGGATTTAACTTCTTTTTAGCATTATGTCTCCCAGTTTGGTAAACAGAATTACCTGCAAAATACAAATAGACAAGCTTTTCACAGTCATAGGTAACTAAAGCAACACTGTACAATATATTCTTATTAATAATATTAACATCTAGCCTTATTGAAAATTTACTATGTGCCAAACAAAGTGCTTTACACTGCATGCATCATCTCATTTAATCTCTAGAGCAATCTTATGTGTTGGTACTATTATGGCTCCCTACTCCACTCACTTTACAGAGGAGGAAAGTGATGTTCAATGAGACTAAGTAATTTACTTCAGGCCAGAGAATCGATAAATGAGGGGCTAAGTTATCAGCCTAAATCCCTTTGATTTCAAAGCACCACTTGCTTCTAACCATTGAGCTGCACTGAATACTTTGTCAATGAACCTACATCATTACAGTGATGTGGTTCATAGAGTGGCTGTCTGAGGTCATCTGAATCCCAGCTTCCACTTAATAGCACTGTCAGAAAGTTTAAAAAATTTTGTAAGTTTCAGTTTTTCCCATCCATAAAAACTGAGGTCTAATAGTACATACTTCAGGGTTCCTAAAAGGATTGAATGATATACAGTTTTCAAAGGATTCAGTATATTTTCTAGTACACATACATTATGTGCTTAACTAGGTTAACTCTTTTTACTAATAAGGTCATAGGTATGGACAATTGATTTTTACCTAAGAATGGTGACAGAGTCTTTATAATAATATGCAAAGAAGTACAAATACCTAGGAACTGAAAAACCTTTGTGCTTACACTAAACTTTAACCAATTATTACAAAGCTAAAGTTAGGCATTCTGAGCTTGGATATACACTTTTCCAACTTAACCTGCCTCTTCCTTAAAAGGCAAACCATCTTAAGTACATACCCGGCTTTAACTTGGGTATTTCAGAGATTTGGATCACCAGAGTAAATAAAGCCTTCAGTTCTACTTCTTGCCAAGAATTTAGAGAAGACTCTTCAATTTAGCTGAAAGGTATATAAACTCCTACATAAAGATGCCTAATTTACTCATAGAAACTCATGTTCACACTCTCTTCTTTGTACCAGGAAAAAGATCCTTGCCATTCCACATGCCTGAAGCTATCACTGGCATTAAGTAAGGGGCAGAATGACTACCCCACAGTAAGCCTCTCATCACTGGAAAACACACTTTAGAAGCATCTAGATAAGTATCCCATCTAATGTAACCATTCTTTACAAAGCTTCACACTCAAAAGATGTATTTTTTGGTCAATGATTTTATATATAAAAACTTGTTAGCCCCAATAAGCAGCTCATCCTATACCTCTAATAGTTATAAATTTTTCTTTAGATTACATTTTCATCCCTAAAACCTTTACCAATTAACTCCTTTTTGCTTTAAGAAATATATTTATCTATATATGATTCTAAAGAAAGTTTTAAAAATATTAACAGATTTAAATGTTATCTTCTTGATTTTTCTTTTCCCAAATTAAGTAGCTGTGCCTGCCTGAGTTCTCTCCATCTTTTCCTAAAATATGGATTTTAGATTCCATCTTGTTTTCTTTTATTTTAAATACATACTCTGGTTTGTTAATTTCTCCCTTGAAATGAGACTATCCAGAACCAAATCCTTTATGATGTGGTCTGAATGAGACAGTTTGGCAAGGCTAATCACAGTTATCTGGAAAAGACATTATCCTTTTATTGAGCATCCTCTGTCTGACTTGGCTTTTAGCATACTCTTGATTCAGATTCACGCTGAATTTATTTTCAACTACTCTCCTAAGTTTTCCTTTTAATGCTAATTGCTTTTAAGCCTCAGGATTTAACAAATTAATTTTTAACCTAAAAATGTAGGAATTAACATTTATTACAGTTAAATTCTACTTGATCACAGCCTACTGTTCTAAGATACTATGATTTCATAGGATATTTAGAATTCTAATTTTTTAAAAAGATTTTATTTGTTTATGAGAGACAGAAAGAAAGATGCAGAGACATAGGCAGAGGGAGAAGCAGGCTTCCTGCTTCTGTAGCCTGCTGCAGGACTAGATCCCGGACTTCTGAGATCATACCTACGTTAAAAACTTCACTTCTAATCCTCATGTCATCGATAAGATACGATGAGTAATGTAGTTCCAAAGATGGACCTTTGTGGCATAATTTGGGGAAGATCTCTCCAATCAATTAGTCATTATTTGGCTAGATCTGCGTACAATGGGGCAGCTGATTACACATCTATCCAATTGAACTATCAGCCAACACATTTTTTCCCATCGTTTCTGAATACAATCATGAGTCAAAAAATAGATGCTCTGTTGAAATCCTGATGCAACTGAGTTACAGCACTCTCATTATTAATAGTTTTTTAAAAAGTCTATTTAAAAAAGAAAATATCTTATTTTTAGTGAGCTCATATTGTCTCTTAGTGATTATATCTTTCTTTGTCATTTGTTCCTTTCTAAAAATTTTCCAGGCACTAGTCTCAAGCCCCTGTGCTATGGTTTTCAGAATTTCTTTTTTTCCTTTATGGAAGTAAGGACAGTATTTTGCCATTTCTGGTCCTTTCACTTATCTCCAATATGTCATTTCCTCAGAGATTATCAACAGTGGTTCTAGAATTGTGTCCAGTACTTGGAATGTAATTTACACAGGCTGGAGGATGAGGAGTCATCTAGAGTAGCTAACTGCCTCACCAATCCTGGGAATCGATTCTCCCCTTGGGATAATGACCCCATCCTTCCCAATGAGAGGAACACTTTATAGAGGCAAAAGACATAAAATAGGAGGGACTATCTTTGCCATTTACTGTTCCTACTCCTGCAAATGCTGCTGTTTTCATGATGTTACCAAAACGTCCAAGTGGTTGAAGAAACATACATGTGTTTTTCTTCTCAGAAGGATAGTCTGCTAAAGGATAGCAAACTTTTAAAAAGGCCTCACCCAATGTGCTAGGCTTTTTAAAAATGCTTTCCATAAAGTTTCACATTTCATATTTACAATAAACCTATGATATAAGTACTATTATTATACCCATTTTATTGATGGGAAACCTTACACCTGGAGTAGCTAAGGAACTTGCCCTAGATACAGCTGGTAAGATACAGAGTTGATGATCAAACTGAGGTGTTCCTGATATCAGTGACCATAATTATTAGCCACTATGCTACACTGAAATTCGTTTTTAAAATATAAATTTGGTTGACATTCTTAACTTTTGGGAGATTTTGGTCCGTTGATGTTTATATTCAACAATGCTATTCTTTTAAATTTGTTTCTCTCATATTTTTTAGCGGTCCTTCCTTCTAGTGAATATGCATATCCTTTAAAAATTTGAACTTATCCATGAACTCCCTGTGTGATCATGTTATTATGTTTAAATATCTCACTGTGACCTTCCCTCTTAACCTACTGTAGTCCAAGAGGCTTATTATGACTGTGTCTGCACATGTATAAATGCTGCCACTGTCTTTAAAGACCTCCCATATGCATCATCATGCTGCCCTTTGCTGGGGTAAATGGACTCCGTTATATGAGAAGACCCCTGCTTCCCATCTTAAAGTGATAATGGAAAAGTGTCTCTACAGCACAAAAAATAGAAAGATTTATTATTTCCTAGGAACCCATTACATGTGTCTGTTTTACTTGTTATGGCTTCTGTAAGCTCTGGGGCTGCTGATGAATGGCCCTCCCAGGCCCTTCAGCCCCTTGAGAGCTGATAGTCACTGCTGCTGGCTATGCTGGCTGGTGGCTGGAGGCATGACCTGGATAAGCTAGTGAGTCAGGGCTGTTAGCATAAACTACCAAAGTGTGCCAAAGAAGGTAATTGGTGAAAATGGCTAGATGAGGAAAGAATTTATGTCGTTACCTATACAGCAGAGGCCTCACTTTCAAATCCTTCTGTCCAAAGTCAGATGCTGGTCTGAAATGACTATGTGTTAGTGACAAAAACTGGCAGGCCTGGGGATCTCTCAAAGGTCCACATAGGGACTGCTCTGCCTGCAGTCAGCCATGTTCTCCCTCTGTGTATGATGTCCTTTAGGAAAGGTCACCAAATTTGAGCTCAAGATGTAACAGGTGTTTTCCAATCAAGACAGAGCCAAAAATTCAGGTACTCTAAAACTCTTAGCAAAAAAACAATCTTTAAACATAATTTAGCTCCAGGTGTGCTTTTAGAGATACCAAATCTGTGACTTCCAAGCATACAGGAAATTTTGAGCTGATCCCAGGCCTGGCACAAAACCCCATTTCAGTCAACTACAAATAGGAGAGTAAGACAATGCATTCAGCCAGAGGACCCTCAGGCTTTAGATGGAACACTCAGAATTTTTCAGAATAGCTAGGGCCCACATTCCATTTTTTATAAACTTCAATATCCTTTGTGGGCTGTATTCTCTTTCAGAGTGTCCACGAATTCACTGTTACATTTTCAGTGACATTTTTTGATATTTTATTTCTCAACTCTAGGTAGGGTATACATATTTAACTATTGCTCTGATTCCTATTGCTTCTGGATACTGATTTGCTTCCTTAAGTTTTCTTTCACTTCCCAATCAGGAATCAGATCCCTCTAGATGCTCAGAATTAAGTGCACAGTAGCTGACGTCCTCTTCTGCCTCTGATTTCAGAGAGGGACGCTACTTCCAGGACAAGTGAAGAATTTATCAGATGTACGGCTTTCAATAGCCTGAAACTTTCAGCAGGCACTCAGCTAGCGGAAATCCCACATCACTACTTCTATTGATGGTTTCTTTCAAATCAGATGAGATTAATCGCCCTCCACCTGCATACTCTGGTTTATCTCTCATCCCTCCTGATATGTGCTGTGCAGCTACATGCTACTCATTTCTGAACATAACTTCACAAATCTCTAGTTTGCTTTCAAACTTAACTTTTATCCCTAAGGGTTATTAGAAAGAACTCAGTTTTAACAGCCTATTAATTGAATATGCTGCCCTTAAATAAACTATTGTGGTTTCTTCCCTAGACCTAACTCTTGGAGCTGGACTATGACCTGGATATGACAGTGGAATCATAAATGGACAGAGTGCTCATTTAGTGATGACCCACTATGTGTCAGTTGCCTACATAACATAATCCACACAGAAATGTGATATGGCAATCATGCAGACCTAGCTCACAAATTTGTAAAAAAAAAAAATCATATTTAACTAATGATGTAATATAAATACAGTTGTGACTATATTCAGGCCATACAGTAGCTCAGAGAATAGACTCTAGAGCCAGATGCCTGAAATCTGATACTACTTATTAGCTGTGTGATTTAGGCAAGACATTGAACCCCTCTGTGTCTCAGTGCCCTTATGTGTAAACTGGATGCAGTAAGAGCAGCTACTCTAGTTTTGTGAAAAGCTAAAATGAGTGAAAAGTGCACAGAACATATTGGCTACATAGTTAGCTCTCAATAAATGTTAACTATTATTTTAATTTTAATTATTATTTATAAACCAGTAGATTTTCCCACAAGTCTGATTCTAAACATTATGGATGTAAATGGTCATTTTGGGGGTATATATAAGCTTACTGAGGCTCTCAACTCAGTCTTGGGGCTTTGTGTTCCACTAAAATGCCTCAGATAATACCTTGTACACTGTGAGCCTATAATAAACATTTATTGAATGAACATTTAAATAAACAGGCCTTCAATTTTTAATATATCCATGTTTGGAAATATTCACAAGGAACAGGACTAGAAATGACTGCATGGAGAAAATTCTCGTCATAATTTTCCATCCTCTTTATCCTCTATTAGCATACTTATCTTCTTCCTCAATCTACAAGTAAATTTGAAAAAATAATGGAATTCAGATTTCTTTATGAAAATGAATCCGTTTCTTTGTTTAGGCCAATGGGCCTAGCTGGTAATATTTCCCAAGACGTCTTTTTAAGATTCTTAAAGTAAACATATAGTTAAAACTCAAACCAGTTTAATACACCTTGAAAAATAAGCATAAGAGCCTTAATTGCTTTTTTCTTGACGAACATCAATTCCTACACATAAAAATGCAGCACCGAATAACAGCAGTAAGCCACGTTCCTTTCAAATAGCACATCTGTGTGAATACTAGCTGTCTATTATGTTTCTTAAAATCTAGGAGGCTGAATCATATTTGTGAAAAGAAACTTTTTAATAAAATTTAAAAAGCCTAATTCTCGCGCAGGGAAGAAAAGGTCTAGAAATGTCTTTTATTTAATTAATACAAAACCTTCCCACATGCTTCAAAACAGTAACTATTTTATGTTAATATAACTCATTATAATTGTATTATAGAACATTCTAGAAAAAATAATGGAATGTAAAATATAAGAAAGAGGGAAGAGGACTTTTGGGGAATTATAATCAATATCCTTTTTTTCAGATAGAAGTTTACAAGTCCTGACACAGTTCTGTTTTCCTTTTGACTAGCTCACACAAATATTCCCATGGAAAAATACTTTATTTCAAATACAACCTTATAGCACCACCCATCACATTCTTCTTAAAGTAGATTTCAGAAGTCTAGCTCTCTTTTATTTTTCTTTTTATAAAACTAAAATGAAGTCATAACAGTGCTCTTATGCCCATCAGTGACTATTATCATACGGGATCCTAACATTTTATGTCAGAAACACTCACTGAAAGTTCAAGTAAGCTCCCCTCCGTTGGTTTTTAGGTGAGCTACAGAATGCCCTGCTCTGGTGGTCAGGACTGAGTTCTAGAGTTGATTTCACTTACTGGCAGATGTAAACCTGCCTACATCTCTTCTTTATTCCTGAATATCTATAAATTGAAGGGAATAGAATCAGAAGCAACTGCCAGTTAAAAAACAATCTTTTTGGGGCAGCCTGGGTGGCTCAGCAGTTTTAGCACTGCCTTCAGCCCAGGGCGTGATCCTGGAGACCCAGCATCCAGTCCCATGTCAGGCTCCCTGCATGGAGCCTGCTTCTCCCTCTGCCTGTGTCTCTGCCTCTCTTTCTCTCTCTCTGTCTCTCATGAATAAATTTAAAAAAAAATCTTTCTCATCAATAAAGACATACACACCAACTTCATTAAAGAGTTTTTGGAACCCAAATGCTCGGGGGTTATGGGCAGCAAGGCCATATTTTTCACAGAGAACACAAGGTGATCTTGTTGAACAGTCTGGTTGAGGAACCCACTGATCCAGGGATCACTGAAGTTATTTGGAGATTTAAGAGCTGTGCATTTTGTCATCCATAAATTTTATTTCAATAACAAAGTGATAGCTTTATGATTCTGATGGTCACTGAGAAGTGAATGTTGTTGGAGACCACTGGGTAAAAACATCTATCCCAGGAAAAAGTGTACATCTCTGGGTACATATGCTCTGTGACTTCACCACTGGAGCAATACTGCTGTGTTACGACACCCCAGAAAAAATCATCAGTTCCTACCCCAAGTGTCCTCAGTGGCAATTTCAGATGCTGCCAGAACTTAACCAGGCATTAAGTTAGGCTGTGGTAAGTGCATCTATAGCATATATATATATATATATATTTTTTATTTCAGCAATGATGCTTCTAAGAATTTATCTAAGGACAGAATTTAAATGACAATTACAGTTGTAATTACAGACAATTACCTACAGAATCAGGTAGAAGGGTGCTTGCTGCTGCAATGTCCATGTGATGAGCCTAGGTTAGGATGGGTCATCTGATGCATCTGTCAGACTTAAGGCCAGGGAAGCCCTGGTGTGCCTTTGCCTGAGTTCACATTCTTGGGAAAGTTAGTCTGAAAGGTGAGACGTGGAATATCGCACAGTGTGTATCATAAGGGAAAAGGAGAGGAGGGCATGGTGTGTGTTTCCTAGTCTGAGCAGCTGTGATTCCTATAGAGAAAGGGGAAGGAGGCTGAGCTGGATGGGGCTGTCTTTCAACAGGATTTGGGAATAACTGCTATGGTCACTGGAATGCCACTTTGCAGTCCACGTGGGAAAGGGGTGTTCCTGCCATATTTTTTTCTAGGAGACCCAGTGAGTCCAAAGCAATAGGAGCAAATTATATGAAATAAGACACAGCAGAACCCTCAAGATGAGTAGTTGTAGAAGACTGGGAGACAGAATGTAGTCTACTCAGGGAGGCATCGGGGCCCCCAAAGGGGGGTTCCTGGCGCAGAGGTCACAGAGAGGAGCCTTCCCTTAACTGCCTTCAATCCAGGCCTGCACATGTTGGAGGGTCAAACGAGGATTTGAAGACATGTTTTCATGTATGTATATATGAGCCTTCTGGGGATTTCTGAAATAACTGGGGAACAGTTTCTTGTGGACAAGAGTGAACTGAGCTTTATCAGCTGGACGTGGGACAAGATGCAAAAGAGCCAGCAGCATTTGAGTTCTTAATGTGACATAAAATGAACTCACAGACAGATGAGTTAAGGAGACTGGGAAGTTAGATTAATAATATGGAAAATTTGCAAACAAAATTTCCAACAACAGTGGGTTCAAGTTGAGTGAATTATCACAAAACCATACAATAAAAGGCAGGATTAGGACTCGAAGAATATATAGGTACGTTTTCTCCGTATTTCACAGCCACATTATATGCATTCTCACTCTTACCCCAAGAGCATCCTGAAACCCCACTGAGCAGAGGCAAAGCTCAGATAACTTGATTGCTAAATTGAAGACAGATGTGTTCATTTCTGCAGAGCCTGCCCTCTTTTCCTTATCAGCAACCAAAGATGAGATATTTTGCTGCTGAAGGAAAAGTGGGGCCATCAGGAGGACCTGGCATGTTTTGTCTGGGGTTAGGAGTGTCGCTCTGCACAGAGTGACCATAAACTTTATGATCAAGCACAGTCACTACTGAGACTGGAAGTAAAAGCAATAACTGGATGGGTAACTGGGGCATACAGTACCCTATTTTTGCATGGGGACCCCTGCCACTCTTACAAATGGAAAATGGATCACTACACAACCATTTAAGCAAAACCCATAAAACCCACACCAGGATGTGGAAAGGCTCCACTGTGACATTATAAAAAGTCATAATACAAAATAGTACATGTATTTGCTCCCATTAAAGTAGGAATATGCAGAGAAAAGAAGAACTGGAAGCCCATATGCAGATAATAATAATTACTTCTGGGTAATTATATAAAAGGATATTTAAATTCTATAGTTTTCAATTTATGGATTAATGGATATTGATTACTTGTACAACTAAGTTTTATGTAAAAATATGAAAGAATATAAATTAACTAAGGACCAAAAGGACAGTTTATATGTGGCACTAGCTGCTTCATTCTGAAATAAAAATTCTAGGCAACATTTGGAACCATCACTATTGTTTTTCAGGGGGCTCAAGTTACAGTTTTCTCGAGGGTACAATCTGTATCTTATTTCATCTTTTACTTCTTTAGAGGGATTGGGGTAACACCAGTTTACAGTGAGGTTATAGGTTAGGAGGTCTCTATTCTGGGATAATAATCAGATTGAAATATTACATTTTATTTTATTAAAGATTTCATTTATTTAGAGGAGGGAGGGAGGGAGAGAGACAGAGAGAGAGAGAGAGAGAGATTGGGAGCACACATTCAGGGGAAGCAGCCAGCAGAAGGAAAAGCAGGCTCCCCACTAAGCAAGGAGCCCTGATGCAGGGCTTGATCCCAGGACCCTAGGATCATGACCTGAGCTGAAGGCAGACGCTTAACCCAACCCAGCCACCTAGGCACCCCTGAAATATTAGATTTTAGGTCTTGATTCTCTAATGCGAGATTGACATAATGGTGAGACTTGAATCCTCAATAGTGGTGCCTTTTAGTTTATAGAATGACTTCCATGTACTTCTCTATATTGTAGAAGGCAGTATTCTAAACCTTCTACATGCTTTATTTAATCCTTACAATAATTCTATGAGATTAGGAACTCTTATCATGCCTATTTTATAGATGCGAAAGCTGAGGTAGAAATATGAGGAGTGATTCGTCCAAAGTACCTAAAACGCATAATCTCTCCTCCATCTACAGTGGCCTTTCTGAGACAACTCAGTTGCTCTTAAAGTCCAGCAGAAAAAAAAAAAGACTTTCAGTAGTTTTCAAGGCTTTGTTAAGATTTTAAGTAAACAGCTGTTTTTTTTCCTCTTAATTTTAAGGGAAACTCACTTATAAGATAAATATATTTGGTTGCTTATTATAAATAACTTATGTTATAGGTACACTTTGTTGTTATACTGAAAGGACATTGAGGTGAGAGTTCTCAGATTCAGGCAGTGGGGTCCTTTAACTTCTAGAAAGGATGACTTGGCTTGTCCTTTAATCTACTAGGGTAGTGTGTTCTACTGCAAAAACCTGATGATGCTCTAGTAAAGACCTTTCTTCTGCTGTAAAAGTTATAATTCTATGAATATTTTTATTTGCTGACCAATGTGAGGAACAAGTATAAACTAACATCAATGAACATTCTTTGACTTGACTGGCTTCAGACCAGGGAGAAACAGACCTGCCGGAGCACTTGTGTCTACTTGCAGAGGTAGGACTTCTCTCTCCAGCCCCAATGAGTTCTTTACTGAGGCCATCTGAAACACCAGCCTATAACTCTTGACTCCTTTCAACATGTCTCTGGTGCTGCAAACTGTCATACATCCCTCCAATCACTCCATCACTTTCTCTGACGCCCATTTACATCATTTCATAAATTTACCTTCTCTGGGGATCCTTCTACTCCTCTGGAGAAGGACCAATTTAAATCATCCTTAAATCATCACCTTAAACACTAGCTACCATTGGCTGCAAGGGGAGCCAAGAAGTGTGTTATATCAAGTCTTAAAATGCTGTCCATGCCTTTTTAATTTTAACATAAAATCAGAGCTAGCTATTTTATCATGAAGGATTTAATAAGTTTACCTTTTAGACTAATGGACTATAATGGGATCCTTAAATTTTGCATGTAAAAACCCCTGGGATGGGAAAGTTTCAATTTCTCCTTAATAACTCATCACTATAAATCAGATTCTTTTAATATACTACACATCAATGTCGCAACGAGCTCAGAAGGAACTTGTACCATTTTCCTTCTGATGTTTCAGTCACAAGGAAAGGCTAGTTTATTTCTAAAAGGTAGTATTCAAAGCAATTTCATTTTATTTCCCTCCACAGAAGATATTTGATATTTAAGCACTCTCATAAAAGATCTACCCTTAGATATTTCAGAATGACCTGTTTCATTGGTTTCTGACTTACCAGGGGATTTTTTTTCTAAATAGGTTTTAAGTCTATCATGGTGCATTCAGTGTAGATTTTATAATACATATTGTTTTTTTCATAGCCAGTAGTTAAATATTAATACTAGAACACATTTATTGGATCATTTTCCCTCCAATTAAAATGTAGCACTAATAATGATAATGGTGATGATATTATGACATCAATATTAATAATGGCAAAGCTATTATAAAATAACAACTCTGATTTATTTTTGGTCCTTTTCCAAAGCTGTGTATTTATCTAGATTTCTAAAATAATAAAGAAAAGGATGACAAAATACGAGTTGATTCAAAGGTCTGTATAATGTAAATAACAATACTTTCTAAAGATTCCAAGTTTAGAAGAAGCCATGAAAAGAAACTGTTTCCTGAATATTCCACAGTTAGTCACAGTCTTGGGCTGAAAGTTCCCCCATAGTGAATGGTCTACACAGTGCCAAATATCAGGATGTAAACTCAAAGATGTTTTTAAAAATTCGTGTTTTCAAACATCTGATTTCAAACAAAAGAAAGATATCCTCATTCATTCAGAGAGTTGGCACCATGATAAGTCATGAATGGTGTGGATTAGCTTCCTCTTTAGTGATTAAAGGATCTATTGGTTCATTTCATGGGCCTGCAACCTCAAGTCAAAGGGGGGAATAGAAACTGTCAAGTTTTCTTTATTTCAACTTAGTCAATGTGACGATTCATATGGCAAAGTGGATTTGCAGTGACAAGAGAGGAAAGGGATTTACATGCATGGTTGGACTGTTGATATAGCCCTCTTGGTCTAGGGGGGTGGAGAAGGGAGGAAAAACTACACTTAGAGGCAGAATACACCAGGAGGATGTTTACTTCAGCTACAAATTCATCAATTACCATGTTTCTGAGAATCCCAAGATTATAACATGCCATGCAATCAGAGGATATGGAGGTGCACAGCCTCTGGTAAAGTATGTTTCTGTCTATCCTGTCTCAAGTGTGGGCTCTGCACAGTGGTACACAGAGTCCACCAGAAACTGGGCATCTGGAGAGAGGGTGGGTGTTAAACCGCGGCTGGTGGGGAATCGTTCACTGAACATACTTCACAGAAATTGGCTAAATGCTATCAAACCATGAAATTAATGTAAACACCAATCACAGGATTAAGCATAGAACATTTGATGCAAAATCAACAAGAAGATGATGGTGTAGCTTCTGAAAAGAGGTATACTCAACTATAAAGAATCAGATCAGAGAAAGATAGGGAGAGAATGAGAGCAGAAGGAAGGAGAGAGGAAAAAACAATAGAGAAGAGAAAGGAAAGGAATAAAGGGAGAGAAGAGAAAAAAATATTTGGCAGATATGTTGTATACCTCCTTCAGTAACATGCATCAGCTCTAGGGAAGTTTAGGGTTCATGCAAAATACAGAAATTTGTCTCAAAGTCACTGAAAGAAGCTGAGTCTAAATTGTCTCCCATGTAGCTCCCACATGGGCATGGGAAGCACCTGCAAAGCTAGGAGGAGAGGCCAAGCCTAGCTTAGGTCTCTCTACCTTAGGTATCAATGGGAGGAAAGTGCCCCCGTGGTCTGGGTGTCACTGCTGGTGGCAGTGCACATTGCTAGAACCATTTAGAATCTAAATAGCAAGTATATTATTCTTTGGGCATTGTCTATATATCTAGCTATGTCCAAGTGAGTGAACTTCCAGGTCCCACCATGACCGTCAGCTTCTCCTTATCATAATAGGCTTTATACTGACATTTCTTTTCTTTTTTTTTAAAGATTTTATTTATTTATTCATGAGGGAATAGAGAAAGGCAGAGACATAGGCAGAGGGACAAGAGTCTCCCTGTGGGGAGCCAGATGTGAGACTCGATCTTAGGACCCTGGGATCACAACCTGAGCTGAAGGCAGACTGCTTCAACCACTGAGTCACCCAAGGACTCCTGACTTTTCTTTTGTAATTAAAATGCTAATGCTAAGTTTTGAGGAAGTCTCATGTGGTATTCTGATGCCAGTTCTGATGTCAGATAGTTCTTAAACCAATTTCACCATTTACTTAGCTCTATTACCTGGGAGAGGTTACCTGGACTCTGAGGCCATTTTTCCTAAGTAGGAATAACAACATGCACCTCTGTGGAGCTAACTACCTTGCCTTTTTTGCTCTCACACACTACAAACATTAATTATTCTCCTTAATTATGCATTGAGCACTATCAATAATAACCTATAATAATTATAAATATTTATGCATCCAACATAGGAGCACCCAAATACATAAAACAATTAATAATGCATAAAAAGTTAGATATATAGAAAAGGGGTCTTCTTTTGTTTACAGATCATCTCAAAAATTGGGGGAGAAGAGCAAGGAGAAAGGTCAAGATCAGGAATTAAGAAAGTCAATAAAAAATCAATGTGAAAATACATGCTAATCATGTATCTCGTAAGGAATTAATATTCAGAATATATAAAGATCACCTATGACTTAACAATGAACACCAAATAGCCAGATTAAAAAATGGACACACACAAAAAAAATGGACAAAGAATTTGAATAGGTATTTCTCCAAGAATGATACAGAAATGACTAACGAGCATATGAAAAACTGCTTAACGTCACTAATCATTATGGAAATGCAAATCAAAACACAGTGAGATATCACTTCATATTCAATAAAATGGCTATCATTAAAAACAAAACAAGGGGGTGCCGGGGTGGCTCAGTTGGTTAAGCATCTGCCTTTGGCTTAGGTCATGATCCTTGATCCATGGGATCAAGCTCTGTGTTGGGCATCTGCTCAGTGGGGAGTCTGCTTGAGATTCTCTCTCTCACTCTGCCCCTCCCCTCACTCATGCTTACCTGCTCTGTCTCAAATAAATAAATAAAATCTTTAAAAAAATGAAAACAACACATTTGCAAGAATGTGGAAAGATGGATAGAGAAATAACCCTGATTCTAATGACACTGCCTAAGTTTGTGAATATAACCACGCAGGGAGTTCCTTCTGGTCAAATACATTGTCCTAATGGCTCAAGCCAGCTTGCAGTGGATTTTCTGCCATTTACAACTGAGAGAGTTCTCATTATTAACACACTTAAGTAGGACGGGCATGTTCTAGGGAGAGGGAATCATATACACAACAGCACAGAGGCCAAGAAACCAAGGCCCATTCTGTGTACACAGTTCTGTGACAAGAGTGAGTAGGTGTGAGGAGTGTTCTGGAGAAGAAGCTGGGAAGTGTGTAAGAGCTAGCATTTTCTAATCCAGCGTTGCTCTGCCAGTGCCAGTGTAATAAAATTCAAATGTGATCTCAGAACTCCTCTCCCTTGCTTAAAATACTTTAATGACATCCCAAAGGTTTTAGGATGAAGTTCAAACCCATTAGCTTGGCACCCAAGGCTCCTGATGACCTGCCTGCTTCTTCTCTCTTAAGTTCCATTTCCCACATCTCTCCCACGGGTACCCTGTGCTCCAGAGAAGTGGAACTACTTATCGTTTTCCAAACATACATGCTGTTTCATGCCTTCGTGGCTTCATTTTACACACATTACATCATTGATTGCTCACCAGAGCCCCACGAAGTGGGCATTATCGTCCTCACTTTACAGGTTAGAGGGGAATAAAAGAGTAAGGGATTTGAGGAATATCAGAAGTCACTGTCATTAGAAAACAGAGCTGGGATTTGAACATGTCTGACACCAAAGTTCTCGTTCTTTCTTTGCTCTCATCACTCAACCTAGTTCTGACTTCTGCCCATGGAACTATGTATTTCACAGCCTGGTCTTTTAATGGAATAAATAAAATTTCAGGATTTCTGGAGTGGGGCCTGGAGAGATGTTTACTAGTCAATTAAAGCTACATTGCTACTAAAATCAACGCTTGTATTTTCTTCATGTAGCTCGGAAATACCTCTGAGCATCTCCTTTCTGCCAGGTAGTGAGCAAAGTGAAGGGTCTATTAGAGTGAACAAAGCTGGTCAAAGCCCTTGTCTTCACAATGCTTACGATAATTTATTCCCTCAACCTGACTCACTGAGAAGGCTTCCTGGTTACCTGGGAGAATGAGTAACTCCTTTTTGCTTTCACATACATATGGAACTCCATCATTTTTTCTGCTAAGGAAATATCAGCTGCATTATTTTCGACCAGTGCTCTTGAGTTATATCAGAGATTTATTGATCAGCTAAATTGGATAAGGTGAGAATAGACTGGGAATAAATCAATGAAGGAAATAGTGTGCTGTGTCTTATATAGCTGGGATCAATCGTGTTACAGCTCACTCAGTTAGGCTCCAGATTGCAAAACAGCCTGCTTGGAAGGGGTCATGAACAGGGCAAATCGCTGATTTAACGACATACGAAATTTTCATTGCTTTATTTATACTCGATTTCTCACTAAAGTGAACAACGTTTCTTAATAGTACTAATTTCGCAGGATCACAAACTAGGACTGTTTTCTTTTAATTGGGACAAAACTGATCATCACTCAATACACTCTTTGTGGAGAATGAAATATGTAAGAATTAAGGAAAAAAAAAGAACAAAAACTATAAATTGCACACCCAGAACCCAGTGTGTGTGTTGGGGGTTGGGGGAGAGAAACAATTTTGTTTAACTCAAATTTTAAAAGTACTGTTAGAAAATCAAATAATTATATTGTAAATACTGTTTGATAGAAAAAGCTCATTGAATCATGGTAGAACAAGCTAATGGAATTGTGCTAACAAAAATTGTAAAGTAAGGAGAAGACAAGATTGTTGAGAAATGAAAAAATTCAAAGGGAAATTTCTAGTATCAAAAGGCACTTTTTGTGAACATAAACGTGTATCCTTCCTTCCCCAACAAGAGCTAGATGGGGTCTGAGAGATGAAAAGCTGGACGCTGGCCCAGCAGGCCTGAGTGAGAAGTGATTAAGGCATCATGGGAGGGAAACTGAGCAGCTGGTCCCATAAAGGGTGGGTGAATGCCACTCGCTGTCCTGTGGTGTCTGCAGAAGTAAGTGCACAGAGAAGCTTCTTTGGGCAGGCAACCCTCACACCACTCTGCTTCTCCTTATGGGTTGGGGCTTTTTCTGACTGAAAATGTCATGCTGGGCAGGAGACATTCCATGAGCAAAAAAATAAAACAAAACAAAACAAAATTATTGTTCCACTTAGGAAAAAAGACAATTTTCTTTTTAAAACTACAGTGGCCATTAAAAATGGGCTCATTTTTTCTTGTGTTGTACCTTTGGCCCAAAAATACTTTCAGAATTTCAAGAAGACTATACTGTAGATGGAAGCTTTATTGCAATTAGCCAACCAGAAGTGAGAATAACTTAAAAGGATTAAATTTTGAAAATTTTGAAAAGGTCCTCAATCTCCAAATTAAGAAAATATAGAATGTTCTTGAGAGATCTCTCCTTTTGTGCGTGTGCATTGATCATGTTTATTCAGTGAGTCACACTTTAAATGCAGTATGTCAAATCCTAAAATATTAATTCTTTAAAAATTACATGAAATTTCCTCTTATCAACACAGACCAATAAGATACAAACAGGCATAATTGGTGGAATCCAACCCCTAACAGCTAGTGCAAGTTAATCCTCTGGTGTGGATTAGATTATAAAAAGTATAAATGACAACTAATCTCAAAGCCTTACATATACATTAGGGATTGTATTTGACTAATCTTAGTGATTACTTGAGTGTTAACCAGAGTAACTTAAGAGGCAGGAAACCCCACACCAAATCACGTTAAATTATACAGGAACTGGAGGGGTCTACCCTAAACTGAAGGATTAACCTGAAAAAAAAAAAAAACCTATAAAATATTTTCACTACTGGTTGAAGAATGTGAGATAGGTCAGGACATATTTTTTTAAGCTATGGGAGGAAATGAGATTTAATATGAACAAGACAAAGGTAGGACGACTCCTTCAGTTTAGAATTATATGCTTTGCATCTCCTCATAGATACTCGCTGTGTCTTAGACATACTAGTTGTTTGCTGCTTTTGGCAGGTGATTAATTCTAGTCTAAAGATCATCTGTTACAGTGAAGAAACTGACTTTGCCCGTAGTGACATAGCCAAGGAAAGGAAAAAGTTATGAAATGGAGATTTCCTGACTATCAGGTATTATGCTCTTTGCATGAGAGTAACTACTATGTTTTAAATCAAGAACTGGGTTCTATCATTAGGATGTAAGCTACGGAGATTCACCAAGATAAGTTCATTTAGTATATTCCCCTTGCTGTTTCCCATGGAGAAGAGGCAAAGAGGCTAAGTCGTGCATGATGATTTACAATTTCCAGCATTCACATATGAAATATATTTGCCTCTTCAAGTAGAAGCAGATTTTTATCCTTCTCTTAGACTTCTTCATATGTATCCATAGTGCTTAGAATGTCTTTTTGTTTTGTTGTGTTTTGTTTTGTTTAAAATAGGCTGCACACCCAGTGTGGAGCCCTGAATATGGGTTTTAAATGCAGTAGGAAACAGCATGGGGTACTGGTTAAGAGATCAGGCTTCCTGGGGATCCAATTTCAGTTTCATCATTTAGGAACCAATTGATCTTGAGTAAGTTAGTTAAATAAGTTAAGTAAGTTACTCGTTATGCCTCAGTATCTCCATCTGTAAAATACTATCTACTCAGTAGTAGTAGTTGTGAGGATTGTGTGAGCTATTCAATAAGCTTTGAGAACAATGCCTGGTACATGGAAACCATTATGTAAGTGTGGCATTTAAAAAATGTCTTTGCTGAATGACCAAATATTTCCTTGCACCTCTACCAATTAACATTATTCAGCAATTGATGAGGTCTCCCTAACGAAGACATGGTTTGAGAATTTGTTAAACTTAGAACAACTCTCTTATTATTTGAGATAAGCCAGAAGATAAATAATCACTATGACACACATACCGATCTTGTACAATGTTTCGTAATTATTTATTACTTGCTGAAAAACTTGAGTGGGCAAAGGGAGGAACAAGGCAGTCATGTTAACATCTAAACCTCATTAAAGTTTCATCTTCTTTTAAAGTCCAGGAAGACAAATGAGTTACCATTTTTTTTTCCCCTCTAAGGCTTATACAGATATTTGAACATAACTGCTGAAGTAAATTAAAAGGGATTTCCTAAGTGGCCAAATGCCACATGGTGGGGGTGGGGTGAGAGCAGGGTGCAGGAGAACTGATAGAGCCAAATTATCAGTGCTGGGTATGAATTTCAATATCTGAGATGAAGATAAACTATTGACTAAAATAGTTTTTATTTTAAAAACTATGTCACATGCTGATTTTTGATAGGAACATTGAAAAATAAAAGTGATTATTAATTTATTAAAAAGGGCAAATATGTAGATGACAAAGCAGATTGGGGGGAATTATCCTCTTAAAAATATACCAATAATTACCTGGCATGGAAGGTATAGTAAATGACAAAAAATGACCACAACTTTTTTTTTTCTTACCTCTTTATGCTTATCCTTTGCAATGTGACTTTGCCACCCTTCCCATCAAAATACGAGATCTACTTCCAACCCCTTGAATCTAGGCTGGTCTTGTGACCTTCTTTAACTAATAAAATGTAGAAGTAAGGTCAAGGGAGTTCCAAGTCTTGGACTCGACAGGCCTTGTAACTTCTGTTCTCATTTCCTTCTGCCACCATAGGAAGAAGCCTGGTCTTGTCCACTGAAGGATGAAAAGGTCACATGGGGGAGACATGATTCATACTTGCCTGAAGTCTTCCAGATCCAATAGCTGACAACTAACAAAAACCACCAGATATGTGACTGAGGCCATCTTAGACAGCTGCCAGAAGCCTGGCCACATCAGTGATCCTTATCAAGAACAGCATTAAAACCACCCAAGCCAAATTGCTAGACCACAGAATTATGAGCAAATCAAATCACTGCTGTTTTAAGTCATTAAAAGTTTGGAGTTTGTTACACTGCAATAGATAAGTGATGTAGATGGTTTTCAAAGCTCTTAAAATGAGGTTGAAATTAAGAAACTGTAGACATTCAAAATGAGTCAAAAAAAGGAAAGACACAAAACAGTTCTGTTGTTTCTATTTATGACTGATACAAAATATTTTCAAAGATAACAATTAAAATGGAGAATTCCTGGCTCTCCATGCAGAAGTGACTGGTTTTGCTTGATTTGTGTTACCTGAGCTAATAAAAAAGGTAAAAAATAAAATGATACATAGTTCATATTTCAAAATTTAAAAAACATTTTAGGAACACATTTTAAGAAAATAAAATACACTGGATTTTTTTAGGCTTATGAGAATTGTTTTAAGTATTTTATTGAGGGAAAGTATTTACTAAAAAGTGAACCCACATGTCCTCCTTTATTCAGCTGAGCACAGTTCTCTAGTGACTGGGAGCAAGAATATGGGGAGATCTGTGGAACTTCGCTCTGTGGTCCTCAACCAACAATCCCTTCAGTACAGGGGTAAAACAGGCTCAATGTGTATCTCATTTCCTCTTGACTGCCCAAATCTTTGTCCTCTCTTATGCCATACTTCTTTTTCCTACTGTTGGTCCCTATGATGGCTTTGTGATGTGTCAACCTGGGTAGGCTGAATTTCATTTCCCAGAATCCCCTTCCTTGTCCATTTCAGAGCCACAAGGGAGATTCTTGGGTGATCTGGAGGGTGGAAATGAAGCTGCAGCCATTCTGTAGCTCTCACATGGTGCTGCTGATTAGCTAATTTAGCTGGTAGGCATGAAGCAGCAGCTGAATCAGCAACTGCCCTAAATTTCTCTGGATCCTTCTTTACATTTTCTGACTCCTGAGCCAGGTATGTGTGTTTAGGCTCTTTGACAAAGGGCTCTTGCAGGATACCCTTGAAACCAAGGTCAAAAGCAAGGATACAAGTTTTAGTTCACAGTTATGGAGTTCCAGCTCATAGCTGTAAGCACCAGCCTACTTCTGACTTTCCCTTTCGAACTGTCTGCCCCGTGGACTTCAAGCTCCAGCATCAGATGCAAAGACAATATCCTTATGGAGAGAACTTAATCAGCTCCTACAACTGCAAGCCAAGTCCCTGTAACAAATTCACTGATTTTGCTTCTCTGGTTGAATCTTGACTGGCATGGTCATTGTTTTGACCATAATGACACTGATAAAGTTATCTCCTGTAACCTAGTTGGTAGATCCTCCACATCTATGGAGAAAAACCAAAGAGCTCCCAAGAGATAAATGGCTTAGGAATTTCAAAGAGACAGATAATGAAGCTGATGATCAAGAGTTAATACATATATAGCACATAGTATGTGTAGGTTTCCAATACTAAAAATTTATTTTATTTTACCAATAAGCCTATGAGATACCTACTAATATTTCCTCATCCTCTGTGATTGAGGTTCAGAGAGATTAAGTAACTTGCTAGTAAGTGGAGAAGTCAAGAATTAGGCTCAGGCATTCTGATTCCATGATCTATGTACTATTATGTACTATTCCATGGCTTCAAAACAACCCACATCTAACGATTTTCATTCACTGGTTACCCCATCTTTTTTAAACATTTCATATGGGAAGCTAGCTTATGATAGTTTAACAGGAAGCCTCAGTCCTATTCCTCATATCTGATTTTGCCTCAAACTAGCTCTGTGAGTCTTGGACAGGTCATGCTAACTTTCTTATTCATAAAATGATTTCAATGTTATTTTCCAGTTATAAAAAAGTTCACAATTCTATAATGTTCTGAAAATGAGGTTATAAGGTCTTTGAAGGAAAGCTGCTATATACAACAATTGGGTCATAAAACCTGCATGTATGGATTTGATTTCCTTGTATTTGCTTCCTGCCACTTCTCACATCAAAAATTTCTCTGTAGCTCCCTATGTCATTATAATAATGGTTTTTATCCTCTTCATGTATGAGGACACCGTTAATCTCTGTATCTTCACACATACACACACACATACACACACACACACACACCTGTGCATGTGTGCACAGATTGTGAATATCCATATAAGAAATGTACTTTTACTATAAATTAAAGAAATATATGATAAAAGGCCATGCTACATTTGGTAATGCTTTTAAGAGAAGTCAATTTTATTAATCATAAGAATATCTAAAGGCATTTGAAAAGCATGCTAACTCTATAAAATACTGTACGGGGTTATTGATCTATGGAAGTCTTGCAGTTACATTTTCATTTCTTCCTGGGTTCCTGGAGCACACACTAGGCAAATTTTGGTGAGCTCCTCACTGTTATTCATCCATTTTAATTTTATTCAACTTATGTTACAAATGTAATTTGTCACAAAATATATGTTAAAAGTCAAAAGAAGGACAGTTTTTAATGTTACAGCTTTATCCTCTTTAGACTTACTGCCTATTTTTTCTTGTTTGTTTTGTTGTTTGCAAATCTGTAGCTTTTTGGTATTATAAAAGTTTCTGATCAGGAATGTCATGTCACATCTTCACCATCTTTTAGCAAAAGATTTTCCAAGAGTTAAAAAACCAGGAGGTAGGCATCAAGTTAGAGATAGGGAAATATTACAAGGTATAAAAGCAATTCAGAAAAATTGGATAATCAGTCCAACCAGAGTAAGAGATGACTACTTTTAGAGGCCACAGACCAAATCAATGACCTTCAGAATTTGGTCATACCTGCACTGAGCCAATAGCTATAAAGTAAAATGGTACTACTGGCATTCACCAAAAGGATTAAGGTGACACTGCACTTGGAAATGTAATAATAGCTAAACAAAGGTGAACACATAGGAACAACAGCTGTGCTAGTTATTTTTCTTGTGTCTGAGCTTATGCCAGCAAGGGGTTTACTTTACTAAGAGGAGTAGAGGTCACCATATGCATGCATTATGACACTCCCAAGAATATCCTAGAGCCCATTACTTATAGTACAGTTGGAAAAAAAAAAAAAAAAGGTCCTGTATCCCATCCCAGGGAAGTTAGCATAATTCACTCTTAGTCTCCTTCTAGGGGCAACCTTGAGGGGGTATTAAAAAGGATGAAGAGAGAAATTAAGAGGTAATGCCCATCATTCAACACTACTACTTCAGACAATTATTTCCCAATGATCCTCTAATTCTACCCTTCAACCACAAGCTGCATCACTCTCACTTGTACATTTTGTCACACTTCCCTTATTATACATGGTGTTACACTGTACTACAAATGTACTATATATCCCTCTCTTCTCTGTTAGACTGTAACTGAGAGTGGGAATTATATCTTAGCCATTGATCTGTTCTTAGTACCTAGCACGGAGCCTAACATATGGCAAGTGCCAAGTAAATGAGGAATGGAATTAAATGAATTCTCTGTTAGTTTACTCTAGAGACCCAAATTTAAGATAGGAATCCATGTGGAAATTTTTTCAAGTAGGTGTGCTAGTTTCTGTGGAATTGATGATAACTGCCTTTAATTGTACATAAAAAAGGTAATATTTATTCTTCTGAAACATCACAAAAGGCAATGGCAAAAAGCCTTCAATATGGCCATGATCCAAATTAAAATTCTTCAACCCAAAAGAAATAACTTTGATCTGATCAAAATGTATGAGTTGCTTTTTTTGTCACCATAATTTAAAGACAGATAAATGGTATTTAGGATTTACATATACATGTGGAGTCCAACCTCATTATGATGATTGTACCTAGAAGCCAGGGAGTTCTGAATCTTAAATGCATTTTTGGAAAAAAAAAGTATATTTTCAGAGGAGGAAAAAAAAGCTACAACAATAGCTTTAATTTAACTGGAGACATTTATTGCACAATCCCAAAAGAGCTTGATAAATTGTTGAGAGCATCAGCAGACTGTCTATTCATCTGGCATATTAGCATGAAAGGGGGCTTTTTGCCCAGTGGAGCCTGGCCTCTTCTCTACAGGATCTTGCTTTTGAGATTTCTGAAATTGCTATTTCAAATACAGTACACTGAGATTCACTCTAATCTTAACTATGGAATTAGAAAAGTCATTATAACTTTAGTTATAACTTGTTGGTAATATTTGGCCAAGTCATGAATCTCACCCTTGAGACCAACATCTACATTATAACATAAAATAGACACATGTACAGCCAGTTATTTATTTTCTTTGGTGATGGCATGTAATAATTATGTAAAGGCATGAATAACTGATATGGCAATTCTCACTCTATGCAGAAGATGCTCTTTGAAAAGCTAAACAGTGACCACAAACAAAAAATTTACTTTGAAAATCAAAGTTTAAAAGTACCTTTAAATTAGTTAGAGACCTACTAAGTGCCAGACAGGGTAACTGTTCCCAAGACTCACAAACAAGAGATCAATTGGGATATGTGATGCAATATGGAATCTCAACATCCCTCTGTGATCTAGTGGGGAGAACTATGTGGCCATCTACCTGACTTGCATTCCATCTCTCCCATGAGAATACAGTGTATGAAAAACATAGGACTGGTCAGTATGGATCCCACTGTTTTAGGTCTACTTCCCCTAGTTTATCATATTAGGGTTGTCACAGTGATTAGCTAATACATTCCAGGAATGAACCAACCAGTAACTGGCTTTTCTTTGGCTTTTCTTTCTCTCTGACTTTTCTTCTTTTCAAGGGATTACTTCAGGAAACACTACATAATCAATTTTACGTCCAAGAAGGGAAGGCTTCTGTAGATGGTTCTGTATTTTTCAGAGACTCCTATGAGACACAGCTTGGGTAATATATTAAGAGGATATGAAGTTTGGATTTGATACCACCATTTATCTGCCTTGAGGGAAGCCATCTTAGAATGACGTGAACATATGGATAGGTCAAAGGCAATAAAAATTACACAGAAAGATGTAGCCTGAACCCTCACCATATTGTAGCAGAAGCCCAACCTATCTCTGGACTCCTTTAAAATGCACAACTCCTTTAAAATACACAATGGAGTTTCCTATTACTTGCAGCTGACTGCATCCTAATTATTACAACACTAATAGGAACTGTGCTATCAAAGCTGATTTCTGAAGGAGGAATATGATTCTGACAAGTGAATAATAGGAATGGGAGGCCAAAGAGCTCTTTCCAGGGCCAGACACGTGCAGGAATAAAAGAATACAGGTATAAAAACCTGCAGTGTGATCAGGTTCAAGTGCAGCATATGAGGGGACAGGTGGTAAGTGAAGGTGAAGGGCAGGTGACCCTTCTGGAAGTCTAACTCTGGTGACAGATGGCAGCTGGACCAGAAGAGGGAAAGGCAAATAGAGGTGGTTATCACAGTAATCTGAGTGAGAGATAATGAAGACCCAGGGCTGCACACTGGCAGTGAATATGGAGGAGAGAGGAAGAGTTCAAAGGGTATGTTAGTAACAGAATACATATGATTTGGAGTCACACTGCATGAGAGGAAGAGGGAAAAAAAAAATGGACTGTGATGTTTCAATCTTGAGACATTTGGTAAAGGCTAATGCCTTCCCATTAATCAGGAATAAGAATTCAGGCAGAAGCGTCACTTAAACCACATTAAATCATTTTAGGAATATGTCCTATATGATTTTTTCTTAAAGATAGTTACAGAAACAATCTAAAGCCAAAATAACAGGAAGTTAGATGAATTATGGCACACTTGCTGAATGAGTAAAATATTATGCAGTGAGTTATTAACATTTTCCTGTGAGTGGTTCACTTGATTGCTAATATTTCCATGCCAAACACATCCCCTAATAAAGTTTCGTCTGTCTATAGGGCTGCAGCAAGGTGGTGGGTTACACGTTCATTTCAACACCATCTCTTTCTCTACCACTAATAGATCCCTAGGCACCCAATGGTTGATAACCTTTATAAAAGAGAATGTCAAGAAAAATGCTTTAGACTTGGGGAAAAAAATAACTAAAAGAAGCACTGTTCTCGTGTGAGGCCAGTTTTGAAAATTAAGAAACATACACACAGGAAAAATAAAATATGCACTACTGTGTTTATAATTATTACCTTGGAGTGGTAGGACATAAAGTATTTTTTCTTTGACTTCCTTATAGTTCCTCTTTTTCCCCTAAAATGCACATGTATCAATTGCATACTTTTAAGGGGACATTGCCTATGTTGAGTTCCTCACAGGCAAATAATGAGATAAGGATTTGTGTGGAAGTGATTTATTTGGGATTGTTCGCAGGAGAAACCAGTAGGTGGACAGGGGATGGAGGATAATCAAGGAAGGAGGCCAAGCAAGGGTGTAATATCGGGTGTGATCCAACTGAGGATGACTTGCGATCAACCCCTCAAGGTCAAAGGAGCTAGAGCTATTATTACCCTTCTGCCTGTTTCTCATTGGTTAAGCGCTACCCCTGTAGAGATATAAATGATTCTCCTTGCAGGAAGGAAAACTTGAGGGCAGTCCACCCACCAAGAGAGACAGGTGTTGGCTGTTAGGAACACATAGGAAAACAGCAACGAGTTCTGAGGGAATGTACACGGCACACTGACTGCATCTGCTAGACATATTCATAATATGAAGTCTCTACTGTTTTATTTAACAAATATGAAAACCTTGATTTCATGACTATGTTCATGCATATTAAAACTGTTTACTTTTGGTAAATATATTATTGGCTCTAGACTTCTAGAAAGGGAGATTTGAAAAACCTTACATTCTAAAATGAGTATGTTAGAAATCAGAACCACTGGATATAAAACTTGATGACATCTGGGGACACCAAATGTTGACTGTTGCTTGTTGTTACTGAGCCAAGATGGCTGAATTTTGGGGAAAGGAATTTCCTTTCCTGACAGCAACATGCCAGATTGTTAAGAAACTTTGCAAAACTCAATGGTGGTCTGAATTATTCAACTGGTGTAAAACATCCTAGAGTGGAATGTAAACTATTTGGTTTCCATTGAAGATCTGGGACTACCATCAATTATGAATCCCTGAAGTAAATATTTCTTAGGGAGAAAGAGAAAATTCCAGATTGGAGAGCATTAGCCAACCAAGTTGACCCCAACACAAACTCCAATGCTGTTTCATATTTGCTAATAAGAAGGGGAGGTTCATGGGCACATTAAATGTTGGTAAGACCCTGGGCTCTTGTTATGTTTCAACATGGACTGGACCAGCCTATTCCATCTTCTGAGCTTTGAAGTTCTCTTTCCAATAAAAGTTCAATATATTGAACATTTTAAAAGATACCTCCTACTCCAATCCTAAAAAGCCCAATTGTAAGTCTAAGTGGGTGGCTGCCATGGTGGTATACTGTAAGGTATTCTGAGAAAGCCCTGTTTGTCTCCAAATAGCTTCCCTCCACCGATCTCTCAGCCATGGAAAATCAACCAAGACAGGCCATTTTAGGAATCAAGAACAACAGTGGAGAGCAAAAATGCATGGAGGTACTCAGGGATTCTAAACCACAGCAGATGAAATTTTATGGATAGACATGAGCAGTTCTGGAACCCCATGAATTTGAGAAATATCACATGTATACACATGAGCGTATTTTTAGGAAACAGAATCTAGGGATTTTGTTTTGTTTTGTTTTGTTTTTAAGGTAAGGAGTTAAAAATGAGAGGAGACTTGTATTCTCTATGCTTGAATGGCTACTAACTGGCCAGGTGTCCCATACTGAAACTTTTTGTCTCTCAGTTTAAGGATTCATACATTTCTGAGGACCCAACTTCCCTACATGGTTAGTTTCAGAGCTTCCGCATGGTGGTGGTTGTGCGTGTGTGTATGTATGTACTTGTGTGTAGAGAAAAATGGCCCTCCCTCAAAGATTGCTGAGGAAAATGTCCAAATACTTCTTTTGTACCTGCTCCTTGTGGGTCACTCCTATCACTAGGGGTATAGTAACAAAATATAGCATTACTGGAGAAAGGTAGAGGGAGTGGCGAAAGAGACTTTGGGGAGAGGGAGGGAAAGTAGGAAGGAAGGAAGGTAGAAGGAAAAGGGGGAGGGAAAGAGAGAGAAATGGCTTTCACTGATGATGAAGGTGTTATTTATGGGACAGAGGTGAACAGAGATGATGGAAAGTGGTTGTAGGATTGATCCCTTGCCCTCACTCCCTCTCATTCCTCCAAGTATTGCTGCAGCATTCACATTTTTAAAAGTTCATTTTTAAGAGGTTTTTTAATTAAACTATGGTGGGAGGCAGGAGGACTGCATACATGTGTATATTCTCTTTAATTTTTCCATTTTAAGATATCAAATCATCCGTGTCCTCTGACAAGTGATAAAATATAATAAAGAAATTTTACAAGCCTCTTCATTTGTTTAATAGTGATGATGTGGAAAAATGACCTTTTAAAAACCCTTAAACATTTAACTTTTGATCCTAAGTCTTCTCCCCACAGCTTACTTTATTAAAACTAAACACATCTTGACATTATAAATTTGGAAAGACAAGAGGGCAATCCACTATAATTAGAAGTCTGGGCTAGGCATTCTATGGGATAGATCAGTACAACTATTATAATGCAGTTTATTGAAAATTTTATTGAGTCTCATTTGTGTACAAGTAATAGAACTGCCACTCACAAATTAGGCTTGAATAAGGAAAAGTCAAAATTGCAACAACTTCAGCAATCTCTGTGGCCTGAGATCAGCCTTCTTTCATTCACAGATGTGTCTTTCATTAATGAAGAGGAAGATAATACCATAGGAAGAGGGGTCAGGGTAAACCTTCCCAACTCTTTTGTGGACTCTAGATGCTTGACTATGTCTTGCCCTTTACTGATCATCAGCATTAAAGGGACTCTGCTTACACAAGGGCTTCTAAGGGCCCATTTTACCTACTAAGCACCCAAGGTGTTAGGTGTAAATCCTTAGATTTACTTATGGGAAGAGACTAAACTGGGATTGATAATAGACTGTCCCAAAGACAGAACCAATGCTCTGGTCAAGAACTAGGACTCAGGAAACACTGGACCGCAGATGCAGTCAACAAATATGGCCTGTACTGCTGCACTCTAGACCTTCATGAGGTATTTATGCTTTAAGTATATCAAATAGAAAGACATGCATGAATTTGTGGCCTGTAAATGCCAATTAAACATAATCTTCCAGGAACAGACAATGATATAGAAACTAAGTAACTGTAAGCTAAATAACCTACAAACAAGTAACACAATGATATATCATTGACAGTATATTATGTAACCATTAAAATGACAGCTATGAAATAACTTATTATAGATTACTATGATGAGAAATTTTATTTTATTTTTTGAGATATTATATTTTAAAAAGCAATTAGTAAATATATATTATTTTCAAAGATTTGGGTCTGTAATTATTCCACATAATTATAATTAAGAAAATCATAAAGGAACAAAAATACAGTAAGAAAACAAGATGTCAACACTGTACTATGGTGAAAGTGAAAATTATGAGCAATTTTTAATTCTTCTTTTGAATTTATTTTATAATTACCTTATAAACTATAGTATACTTATAATTAAATTACTTTTATACTAATAAATACATTAATAATGAAAATAAACATTACTTCATTATTTGCATTTTATGAATCAAATTTTTTTTTATGAATCAAAATTTTTGAATATTTTCTCCTACTCTAACCTGATTCTTCAACTGCTACATGCGGGTGAGAGCAAAAATACTAAAAAAACAAACTGTCAGATCTGAAAATGAAAGACAGTGAGTGAAAGCTGGTCAAGTTCACATAGTCAGTGGGCCACCACAGTTGTTCAGGAGCAAAACACATCCTTAGAAACAAGGCTGTAGGGGCAGCTAGGTGGCTTTGACTGTTAATAATCTGACTCTTGATTTCTACTCAGGTCATGATTTCAGGGTTGTGAGACTGAGCTCCCTGTTTGGCTCTATACTCAGTGCTGAGTCGGCTTGCTCCTCTCCCTCCCCCTCTGCCCCAACTTTTCTGACCCTTCCAGCCACCGCCCCCATCCTTACTCTCTTTCTCTGTAAATAACTATCTTTAAAAAAAGACCAAGGTTGCTAATACTCCATTTAGCACTCCTTCCCCCTAAATCACATGGCTATTTTTGGCATGAAAATAAGCACATCTATTAGAAAATATACTTAAGGGGAAAAAATTCCTTTCTGTTGTTGCTTTTCAGTATAGCATTTCTGCTGTTTTTACCTGCCCAGCAACTACTGTACCATTCTCTAGCATCTCACCTCGATTTTCTTTTGGTAGATCACTCTTTTCTCATTCGTGGTCCACACAGGTTTGGGTAGAGCTCACTCTACCTCACCGGTTCATAGTTATGCTACAGCCGAATTCAATGGGCCAGCAATTGGCACCATCTAATGGACTCCAAGTTTATGTAGTATGAGCAAGTCTTGAGACTTTAGTTGGAATGATATTATATCCAGTGGAGTTGCTAGGCATGTAGCACAGAAATCTGGTGCAACCAATGATTCGTTTTACTACCTTTTGAAAGATCCTGTCTGAGAATGGAATAACCCAAAGAGCAGCATACCTGAAAATACAGTGAAACATTTTCTGGTGACATTGTCTGAAATCTGGATCCAGCAATGCTTGAGACTTGACTGGTATCACTGGACTTTTCTTTTACATGAGTCAACAAATTCTGTTATCTCCTTAAGCTAATTCAAATTTTGTTGTTGTTGTTGTTACTTGCAACCAAAAGACCCCTGGACTCATTTCTCTGTCATTATCCATCAAAGTGCACACAAATATACTTTCTCATTAAACAGATGATTATTAATTAAAGAAACTATTGTAGTTATATATCAGGTTGTCAAAACTGTAATCATTCACCACTGTTGTGATCCTTCATACTTCCTCTTTTGGTCTAATGTATTTGAGTATTATAAAATTCTAAATGAGAAAATACTGAATTAAACAGTTATAACTATTTGATTTATCTCAAATGTGTGTGTTATAGTCCCTTACTAATTTTTCAGGGCAACAAAGTGCTTTAGATATGTTCACCCACATTGGACAGTTTAATTATCTGTGGTGCATTAAAAGAGGTTTTAATCAACAAGTCTTAACTGACAAACAGAAATGAAGGTGCTTAATTACCCATCCTTATTCATTAACATTAAACTTGAAAACATTTTTATTAGTAGTGATTAGGTATAATAATTTAGGTCAATGATTTTCAAACTTTAGCTTGCATCAGAATCACCTGGATGACTTTTGAAAAAAATCCTAGCCATACTTGTCAGCATTTCTGATTCAGTGAGTTTAAGGTAGAGCCTGGGACTTTGCATTTCTAAGAGGGTCCTAGATCATGCGGATGCTGCTGGTCCAAAACCACAGCTTTAGAATCACTTGTTTAGATTCGTTTTTTAAAACTTTGCATTTTGGTGTAATGGCCTATATTTATTTGGTAACTTTGATTAAACACATGAGCCCACATTTTCTGAGATGCAGGTATATTTAGATCTGAAAATTCTGGACATCACAAAAATGATGTGCTTTAAAGGTGGATGGGGAATAACACACTTTAAAGTAATCTGGGCAAAAGCTTGATTAAAATAATTCATTATGGAAGCCAATCAACCTTAATTTCCAATAGATGACATGATCAGCCAGGCATTCTGCTATATCAAGCAAAAGTCAGACTTAAATGTTGCCCAGCTGCATTTATTAGCAAAGTTCACCAGGTCAAAGTAATCAACTATACCACAAATTCCTAGGTGACTTTTTACCCCTGTTTAACAGAACTAAGTGGTTTCTATATGCCAATAGGGCCAGTAACTCTTAGCAGGACCAAATCAATAGTTTGGCAAAACCTGCTTCATCTTCATCAAATCATTAAAATGAGAATATAAGTAAAAAAAATCTGATGATCCCCAGATAAAATACCTTATTATTTTGTAATAATTTAATGATACCCATCAATTTAATTCAAGTAAAAGGGTTTTGGACTTTATTTTTTTTTTAAGATTTTATTTATTCGTGGGAGACACACACACACACACACACACACACACACACACACACACACACACACAGAGGCAGAGACACAGGCAGAAGGAGAAAGCAGGCTCCATGCAAGAAGCCAGATGTGGGATTCAATCCCGGGTCTCCAGGATCACGCCTGGGCTGAAGGCGACGCTAAACCACTGAGCCACCGAAGCTTCCCAGTTTTGGACTTTAAAGTAGGAAAAGGTCTGAATTGAGTTTTACCAATGCCAAAGCCCAAAATTACACTGCTTTCTCTAGACTTGTCTAAGTGGGATTTGTCTACTGATAAACCATCACATTTCCCCCTATCTTCCCATTGAAGGCTTAACTACCGATGAAGTAAGGATTTTTCACGGCTTAACAACTAAGATTAGATTATAATGGAAATTTCATTGTTAGGTTTACATGCAAAATATCTTCTCTGATCGGCTATCAACAGGAATGTAGTCCATTCTAACCTCACCCAAAATAAAATATACACTTGAAAGGTAAAAATGCACCATTAGCTTTAAAGCCAGTAAATCACAATTGGCAATAAGGATGTTTATTTCTGTATGGTAAGGAGGTGTGATAACATGGATACACAGAACTGGAGGAAATCTTAGACCATCTGCTCAACCCCTTCCTTATACAAATGAAGGAAACAAACCTGTAAAATAACAATTTGTTGTCATGGGAGTTCAGTTAGCTATGAAAACTATATTGACAGTCATACAGTTTCTTATTTTAGCAATGCAAAGAGTTGCCTTTTTCAACACATCTGCAGATGACACAGAGAAGGGTGGAGGACACAGACCTTGGGTGAAAGACTTGGGATCCAGAAAGACCCCAAGAGCCTGAAGCAATGGATTACACTGGAATACATCCAACCAGGTAAAATTTAAGTCAACACAGTGCCTTACACTCTTGTAAAAAAAAAAAAAAACAGCCATGCAAGAAGAAGGAAAAGAAAAGACACAGTATCAGCACATGGCTGCAGAGAGGATTCAGGGGTTACAGACTTTGAGTAAGTAGCCTCAGCCTAAGTCAAGAGTGTGAGCACACACTCGGTGTGCTTTCCCAGTTGTATAGCACGTGCAGAGGGGATAGAGGGAGACAATTTTGCTCTGTCCTTTACTGCTCAGGTGGGACCTGGAGCTACGTTCAAATTCACATTCAATAGGCATATGGGAAAATGAGATCAATCAGGGAGAAGCATCAAGATGGGGAAGGGCCTGGAACCGTGTCACATAAAGCAATAGCAGAAGAACCTGTGGGTACTTAGCCTACAGGAAAAAAATCTTGGAGGGTATGTGATGAGAGTTGTCCCTCAATAAGACAACTTGTCAAAGAAGAGGAATGAAACTGTCCTGCGTGGCCTCAGGAGACAGAAACAGCATTGTCTTGCAGAACTTCTGAAAGACAGACTTCAGAGAAGTAATTCTAAAAAATGAAAGCCATTCAGAGATGGATGATAGCTAAATAAAATTTGAGCTAACATTTTATCGAATCCCTATTTTGTGCCAACTTCTGTGCTAAGGAGTTTTTGTTACATCATTTCATCTTCCTAACAACACTGTATTAGGTACATTATTATTCTCAATTTAAACATGGAGAAAATACAGCATAGAAAGTTTGAATAACTAACTGATCCAAGAATGTGTGTCTGGCTAGCATGGTACCCTAGATTCAAATTCAGGCTCTCTGTTAAGCCAGGTGCTCAGCCCCTAGAGCACACAGCTTTGGGCTGCTTTGAAAAATATTACTTTTTCTGCCACTGGGGGTACCCCAACGTAGGCAGACAGGAAGCTAAACAAAACCTTTACGTTCTCTGCCAGTGAGGAGAACCTGAGGATTTGTGCTTTGTCAAAACAAGGGAGCCATATTTTGAGAATGTCTAGCTACACTACTGTAAGGAAACACATAGCAAGTTTTTGCATAAACAAGAGGAAATGACTTTATGGACATGGTAAAAATGCCCTGGGGAAATGACTTTATGGACATGGTAAAAAAGCACCACTGTCAGTTGAGGAGCTAGTGCTCTCCCGGGACAAAGAGGACATAGTTGAGGGTGGAGTCAGGGCTTCAGAGAAGAGGAACAGAACATTTGCCTAAGTATCTGAGGAAAGTAGCCAAACCAAGATGAATGAAGGACTGGGACTGAGGGAAGACTTTGCCCAGGTGAGTTCAAAGATTAGTGAGGATGCTCTGACTCCAAAGGCAGAGCCATGGGATAAGCAGTATGAATACGTGGATAGGACCTGGGCTGTGAGTCACACAACAGGAATAGGACCTCAAGGTCGTCTGTACGTAGGATGGGCCATGAGTTGGCCAGTTGTCCTGCACATTTGGTAGGGAGAGGCTGTGCTATCGGCTCTCAGAGAACAAGAACAGGGAATTGTGGATAATGCCCTTCCTACACCTACATCCCTGAGGAAATTAGGGCCCTGGGAAAGGGGGTGACAGGTCTTGCCCAGTCCCACCTACAGCATGAAATACTGGCATATGATTTATCGCATTGTGGAGGCAGGGGAAGGAGGGGGAGGGGATGGTGATCAGACACTGTCAGGGGTTTCTCGAACTCCTTTACTTACAAAGAAGACAGGAGGTCTGAACAAGTGACAGAGAGGATGTGGCAATCAATGGTAGCAATAAAATTGCCTAAGGAGTAGAAAAGAGGATCTGTAAGCACTTGGGGACTGATGAAAATACTATCTCATCATCTGGATGCCTGACTAGCTATTAGAAGAGCAGAGAACCCAGAATTAATATACTTAAAAGGTCACTTTTCCCACAAGTTGGGTGAAAAAACTGCCCCATTTTACCTAAAGGAATAACCCTTAAGATTCTGCTATTCAGTTTTAAAAGGAAAAAAAAAAAAAGCAGCACCTCTTTTGCCTCTTATAGTGCCATGCCTTATGCTTGCATTTGAAAATACTTTTTCATTTAATCCATTTATATTGTATTTTTACCCCAACTTATAAACAAAGTAACTTTCACTCTGAGTGTTGATAAACTTCCCCAAAGTTAATGATGGGAGCAGGAATTGAACCCAGGGCTGAAGTCTTCAGACTCTGACTTCTTTTCTACTATGTTGCCTCAACATCAGGGAAATTTCAAAGTCCAGCCAAGTCCAGAACCAAAGAGGATATTTGGCTCTATTTACTTCTTTGGCTAATAGGTAAAGGCAAGTTCCACTTGGTGTTGTCAGAAAATTCAGACTCATGTGACAGTTATCCCAAGACATTTGCATTTTAGTATTAGACTCTTGGAGTGAGGTTAAGGAGCTAAAACTAGAGTAAATGAGTGATATAGAGAGTAACACATGCTGTCAGTTGGAGGGGAAGGCAAGGGAGGCTGGCCATGAGATCACCTCTCAGCCTGCTCCATAATCAATTTCTAAGTCTACTTCTGCAAAAGTAGTTGGAGGTGAGGTACTCAGCCAGATATTCTTTAAGAAACAGGCTGTGCTCTGGCAGAGCCAAGGTAGGTGACCTTTTAGGACATCCAGAGGAAAAGAGGCAACTGATACCATATCCAGAACTGTCTTCAGAGTGAACACCCGGATTTAATTCAGTGGTAATGAGTAATGATGATATTTTGCTGGTCTTTGGAATTTATAATGACCCTACGGGAAACAGCTGCCCTCAAATGCCATCTATCTGTCAGTGGGTGCTAAAAACTCACCGCCTCCTACCTCCCCAAACCATCTCTAATTTCTGTGTTGAGAGCCAAAAGATAAGTAAAAACTTGAAAAAGTGAGCTAGTAGCTTCACTTCATAAATGTTTTATCACCTTCAGAAGTTCATATATGAGGCCAAATTATCTCAGGATTTGTTTTTGAAAAGTCAAAGTGATAAGGCATTGAGCAAAGTGGATGAAGTCAATGAACAAGCGTTTCCTACACATACAATAAAGACTCCATTCTCTCGAGGGCATGTTACTTCTATCCAGAGGGCCAGAGTTGGTTTAAAAGGTTACTTGTTTGTCATATGTTTAATGTGGATTCAAATATAGGGGACAATCCTTAAACTATGCTGAGACACAGAAATTAAATGGGAAAACTAGAAGGATTACACATTTTCTTGTTAACGTTAGGATTTTTTTTTTTAAACCTCTTAGCTTGGGCGTTAAAAAAAATAAAATAAAAAGAGGGCAGCCTGGGTGGCTCAGTGGTTTAGCGTTGCCTTCAGGCCAGGGCCTGATCCTGGAGACCCAGGATCGAGTCCCACGTCGGGCTCCCTGCATGGAGCCTGCTTCTCCCTCTGTCTGTGTCTCTTGGCCTCTCCTCTCTCTCTCTCTCTCATGAATAAATAAATAAAATCTTAAAAAATAAAAAAAAAAATAAAGAGATGACCTGTGGATTAGTTAACTCTGCCTAAAAGTCATTAAATGGTTTGCACAGAAGTGCTGATTTAAAAATAAGATATGCTAGTGTATGTATTGATAGTAGAATAAACAAAAACTAGAAATGATGCAAAATAGGTGAGTCTACCCTGGGATTTGTCATTTCTTGGTTTATCGGTGTTAATTATTATGTGTAATTTCAAAATAAAATGACTCCTTCAGTAGATAAAGCACAATTCCCCACAGCCCATGAATGGAAAACAGACTAGTTCCATGACTATTGTCTGACCATCACTTCAGCAGGGTCCCTCTCTGGCTCAATGTCTCTATATTCCGGTATTGAGCCCACGGTCCTGGAGATTTAGGCAAACACCACAATTCAAGCCCATGGGTGCTATTCAACAGGAACTCAGGCTGAAATTATAACTCTGTCTTTAGCCTCTAGGATCCCACATGCTAGGGAGTGCTGACAGGACACTTGTGTTCTTTTGGAACTTAAGTCCCAGATGAAGGAAATGTGAATTCACAAAACCACATTTTGGAGGATAAATATACTGCACTCCATCACCAGTTGCGGCTGTCACCTGCTCTAGGTTGCTCTGTGAGAACTGCTTATTATTCCTTAGGAAGGGTTAATGTAATACTTTCTGCTATGAAATTAGCTCCAGGGCTGAGATATACCAACTTGCTACCTAAACTGAAATCGCCCTGACCTGAGATGCATGGGGGCTTTTGAAGCTTTCCCCTACTTCCTTGGCATCTTACATGTGCCTCCAGAATGAATGCCCAAGGGATACAGGGAAGGCAGGGGAATGGGGCAGGTGACTGCTGGCTGACTAAGATAATGGTAGACCGCAGTGATGGCTTTATTGCTTTTATCACCAAAACAGATCCTACTTCATTTACTACTTCCTTTGAACCTTTTCTCTGTACTTTTCCTGATGCAGTGATGCAAATGAGCCTTCCAAAGGAAAGTGTGCTTCTTTATGAATGGCTGGTATGGGGGACAAGTTTGGCTATATGCAGGTTTGTGGCTCATTGCAATGTGATTCATCTCAGCTGGTTATGTGCAGAGAGCAGCTGGCAGCAGGTACCCAAATAGCTGTGGAGAGAAGTTAAAAGGGGCTGCTGCCTGCTGAGAGAGTAGAAGAATTGCTTTAAGGACTCCCTGAAGCACAGCCTCCAGCAGCAGAGGGGCATGGGGGAGGGGGGGCAGAGAAAACAGCAGCAGCTGACAGCCTCACTGACAAGCAGTTGGAGAAAACATAAATTGGCCATTCAGAGTGAAGGTTTGGGGACCGAATGGGAATCTAGGAGGTGGAGTGACAAATGGTGACAAGCTATTTGGACACCCTCAAAGGAGAGGGTGAGTGAATAGAGACCCATCCTCCAGGCCCTCCGTGCAAAGTCCAAGATGAAAGACAGCGCAGAGGCAAATCTTGGCCAGCTGGAACCCAAAGCCCTCGTTCTAGAAATGACTACAGACTTGGGTACAACATTCTGCTGCCCCCTCCCTCCTCCCTGCAGCTCCATTTTGGCAAGTGGAAAGTAATCCTGAGCACAAATTAATCACATTTAGAGTCTAAAATATCAGATTAATATAAGGTGACAAGCGGATTCATTCTGACCAACTCATTATGTGGAAGGAGAGGCAAACACAAAGGAAAAGGACTATGCCACAGTGAATGTTTGGTATCCCAACTCAGAAGCAATGAGGATCCAGATAAATCAGCAAAAAAAAAATGTGGTGGGGGAAAAGGATAGAGACCCCAGTGATGAGAAGTGAAAAAGCTGGTGAGTAAATATGAGGATTAGTAGTGGGAAAAAAAAAGTCTATATGTTTGGAAACAGACGGGCACATGGTTCATAAGTCACATGACCCACTAAGGTAATGTCCAGATACCCCTGCAATCTGATGGGGCATTGTAGTTGTGTGCGATACACATGCATCTGAAGTGTGCGTGTGTGTGTCTGTGGTGTCTGTCTATATGTCTGTCTGAGAGTAAGTGAAGGAAGATATAAGACTGACAGGACAGAAAGAAGAACAAAGAATTCTTTTCGAGCTCTTTGAAAACTGGCATTTTGTAACAGGTGGATATACGATAAAAAATTAATTTTTTAAAAAAGACCAGACTTTGGGATCCCTGGGTGGCTCAGTGGTTGAGCATCTGCCTTTGGCTCAGGGCGTGACCCTGCAGTCCCAGGATAGAGTCCCACATCCGGCTCCCTGCGTGGAGCCTGCTTCTCCCTCTGCCTACGTCTCTCTCTCTCTCTCATAAATAAATAAATAAATAAATAAACAAACAACAAACAAATAAATAAATAAATAAATAAATAATAAAATATTTAAAAAAAAGACCAAACTTTAATCTGTTCACTATACAGTTACTTCTAGTATGTACCTTACTAAAAATATTTTTTAATTCCTTTTTTGGAATTGCAGGTCTAAGTTTAAGACTCATATATGACTATCAGGTAAGTATTTTAAAAAACATTTTTCCTCAAAAATGTATTACTGATGAATTTACCAAATTTACATCTGGCTGGCAACAAGAAATTGCAATGCTATATAATTGTTGCATTATCATTATTATAGTCAGCATATATTTAATAAAACTTATAATTACTTAATGACAAGTATAATTTAGATGATTCTTTCTGATGATCCATGAAACCTTCACATTTTTGTGACAAGGCCCTTGGGATCAGTTTTGGGGCACTGAGAATTGGGCAGGGGCACTGAGAATTGGGCAAGGCCACAAATGGGGTCTGCACTCAAAAATTTACATTCAACTCAAAAAATACTCAGACACTGCATTTGGGGGAAACAATCTGTTTGTCTTCTTATTTGTCTCTCTCTCATAAAATTAGACTGCAGGCAGATTTTTTGGTTATTTGGATTTCTGAGGAACCTATTTTATCATTATAGATTTAGAAACATCTGTACTTCATATGCCTTTTGCCCATAGTTGCCTCTCCTTGTAAGCTGGAATTACATACAGAGTTACTTCCCCCCAGTCACTACACTGTATAGGAAGCAATCTCATCTAAACGAATTCATGATCATCTTGGTATTTTATGAGATTACAAAAACCAATTTGACTTTAATCCTAGGCACACAGAAAGCAAAAAACAATAATGACGACACAAGAAAGGGTGTTTTCATGTTTCTATGAAAGCTCCCATGGCTGTGACCTCAAATGAGACACAGTGAAGGAAAAGCCTCTGTCCTGAGAAAGAAGATCCAAAATTTCCAGACTGATCATGTTCCTTGTAATTTTAAAGATTTTATTTATTTGAGAGAGAGAGAGAGAGAGAGAGAAAGCTAGGGAAGGGGCAGAGGGAGGGAGAGAGAGAGAATCTTAAGTAGGTTCCAAGCCCACTGGGGAGCATGATACAGGACTCAGGCTCACCACCCTAAGCTCATGACCTGAGCCAAATTCAGGAGTCAGATGCTTAACCAACTGAGTCACCCAGGTGTCCCCCCTGCAATTTTAAAAGTATTTCTTCTTTTTCCTTTGCTATGTTGAGACACTGTCCTCACCAGACAGTAGGCATGTTCTTCAAACCCACACCTTCTTTAAAAGCACAGCAGAAACTTGCTTTCTAGAGGAGTCCCACTCCACTGTTTTAGGTGAATACTTACGAACACTGCAGTCTGAAAGAGTGGTTGCACTTACTCTCCATGTGCTATAACTAATGAGCTCCAATTAAGAAACCAGAAATGCTACTGAGCATGTGGAGGATGTTTACATTTTCAAAGTTACATTAACAAATAAAAGCAAAGGCGTGTTTTAGATAATTCAGAAACTGGAGTGATTATCCAAACTAATACTGTAGAGACCCTTGCACCCATGGAAGCTTGCATTTATAATCTCTCCTCCCACGTTCAAATCTGAAAATCCCCAATTCATTGTAGCACTTGGTCACACTGCTTTGGTAAAAAATAAAACTGTATATTTCTCACTTCCAAAGTAGCAAGGCTCTGGGTTTGGGGTTGATTTGAATGCTAATGAAACAGATCACCCTCAGAAGGCAGCCATGAGAAATCAGACTAAGTGGATTCCTTACAACACTTCATAGTGTTAGAGTGAACATATTCCTGACTCAGCTGCTAAAGGTAATAATACCTATCTACATAACAAGGGCACTCTTCTGGACCCCATCCTGGAGCTACTTTTTTCCCCCAAGGCTATGTAACATTTTCTCCTGGTAAACCATCAGAGTTTATAGAATGCTGTGGTTCTGAAACTGAGCCTGCTCATCAATCATACTGCTTTTTGAATCACAGCTTCTAATTTTCATTCATGACACTCAGGTATGTTACCTAGAAGCATCACATCTAGGACAGCTCAGACACCCACTGTGGAAAAAGAACCAAGATTTGGTGTTTTGTTTCCCAATTATACTCATGACATACTAAGCTTGATCATACTTTGTAGAGTAAGGATTAAAATGCTAATTAGCTGTAACTAAGCAAACTGAGGCCTTTTGATTAATCAAGCCAGCCAGCTTTCAGTTTCTGACATCAAAATTTATACTCCCCGTGAAAAAAAAACAAGGCCACGGCTACATAACATTAAACCAACACGCAATTAACAACACTTTGTTCTAATTATCTGTGGGCACAATTAATGTTGGCTCTATGGTTCATTTTTCTTCTTTGATGGCTCTTAGAATATTTATGGAGATTAGTCCTTGATGCATTGGCCTTTTCTAAGATCTGGGGTTTCCTTACAAGCTCCCACACAAATCTGAGTAGGGCAAAGTAATACATTTATGCAGATTAATTCCTGACATATTGGCTTTTTGCTGCCATCTGAGGTGTTTCCAACAAGCTATCACCCAAATCTGGCCCCATGATGCTCTGCAGTGACAGGTGCCCTAATACT
This sequence comes from Nyctereutes procyonoides, assembly GCF_905146905.1. Classification (NCBI taxonomy): domain Eukaryota; kingdom Metazoa; phylum Chordata; class Mammalia; order Carnivora; family Canidae; genus Nyctereutes; species Nyctereutes procyonoides. The sequence continues at coordinate 2,929,393 of NW_026575030.1, read as the reverse complement.
TGAGCTCACGACCTCCTACTGAGGACGCTTTCTTTCCCCTCAGCAGTTGGTCATAACCGATAAAAGGTTATGTCTTGATTGAACAAGCTTCCAGGAGCTAGAAGGCCAAAAGGGCTGCTGTAAAACAGCGCTGTAGATGCTAACAAAACCCAGGGTAAGAGGGATCCTCAGCTGCCTATTACCGGGGAGAGTAAATTGCAGGCAGGTTCAGTTCTTTCACATCAATAGTAAAGAGACAGGCTGAAAGACAAGGAACGCTGATCAAAGGCTTTTGGTGATTGGTACAACTTCAATTTATGGCATGCACGTATTTCTACACTCTGAAGGCAGTGGGGGCCTAAGTTTTCAGGTCATAAATATTCTCCTCATGGCTCAGAACTGTTTGCACTGCCCCTTCGTGTGTTTATTTGGCTATGTTATTTTATGCTGTGAAGATCGGCTGAAGCACCATGAGAAGCTGCGGCTCCAGGGTACCTTGGGAGCTCGAGGGGCTGTTAGCTACAAACATCTGTAGACAGATGTTTACATCTCTGTAAATTAAAAAAAAAAAAAAGAAGAAGTAGAAGAAACAATATTAGCTTTAATATATATGTGTTGGGTAGATAGGTAGCTCCATGCACTTGCATTCATAGGACGGGCCAAGGCTTTGAGTCTAATTTCTGGCCATAAGTCCCCCAGGCTTCAGGCAGGCCAACTTGCTGGTGGCTCCTTGAGACTTATTCAGGCTTTTGTGCTTTTACCCAGGCAATTCCCTCTGTCTCTCCTCTTAACTTTTGCCTAAAAAATCTGCATGAAGCCTCAAAGACTTGGTTCAAATGGCACCTTATCTCTATGCCTTCTCTAAAAAGAATCTGGTCAGGCACGTCTACCTCAGTGCTTCATGGACTCTTGTACACAATTTTTAACATTCCTTGAAATTGTCATATGCATTACTTTCATTTTTTCAACTAGTATTTTTATATTTTTGTCTGCCTTCCAACAATATGTCTCTAGGACAGAGAAAATGTTCCATGGATCTTTTCTAAGTCCAGAATCCAGTAGCAGCCCAGGCCTAGAGATGCCAAAGAAGGGAGAGAGGAAAGAGTGAGAAGGAGAAAAAAGAAGCAAGAAGGAAGGGGAAGAAGGAGCAGGAAGGCAGGAGGAAGAGATGAAGGAGGAGGAGAAGGAGAAGTTAAAAGAAGAAAGAAGATACCATACAAGAAAAGGGTAAGACTGTATCTAAGTAACAACCTACCTTCTTGAGTGATATGAAAGCATTTCTGACATTTAAATAATCCAAACACTAGAACTTTGCCAAAGCACAGAATTCGTGGGATTGTCAGTTGAGATGCTCTACCCTCCAACAGCCAGAATGTGAACATATGCCAATGACATCCCTCTCCAGAGTCTAGGAGTTCTCATAGACCTCCTAGAAAGAGAAACAGTCCTTTCACTGGTGTTGCTGATTCAATGGGACACTAACCTGGAAGCTTCTGGCTGTCATTTTTCCCAACGCGTAAAGAGAGTCTGCGTAAGAATGAAACCCACTTAGAGGAGAGCAGAGCTGAGAGATAGCAACAGCTCCCTTACATGGTCTGAACCTCTGTATTCACTTGTGCCTCCATCCATAGTTACACCTCCATCTCTAGTTCCATGAACTTGCTTTTGCTTACATCAACCTAAATAGAGCCTCTGTAACTTGCAATTAAAAGAACAACAGGATTGCCTGCATTTTAAACTCTTCCTAAAGATTCAGGTCTCTGAAACTGTTTCAGCAGCCTGTGGACCCTCCTCTCATTTTATCCTCATTTTATTGAGAAACAAGGATGGTGCCTTAAAGGATGGGTTGGGTGCTTTTCCCTACATGTGCTATCCCCATCAGAGTCCCTTCTGGAGTTCTTCATTTTAGAGAGTCACTTATTCTTAATTAGATATGAAGAAATCTGTCTACTTGCATAACTTTTAAAAAATGGTCATGTTTTAATATTCTATTAAAAATATATATATTATGTACCAAGATTCTCATCACAACATTATAATAACGAAAATGTGTCAACAAACTAAGGATCCAACAGAAAGAGATTAAATAAATGGTACTCCACATTCATTTGATAAAATTCTGCAAAGCTGTTAAATAATATTTTAAGAACTGAGTAAGATGAAAAAACAGTATTGATATATTACACGAAGGAGCAAGCTACTAAACTGTATAAAGTGATATTTCATAATTTTCTAATTTGATTAAGTACAACAGAAAACAAAATGGAAATACACATGCCAAAATGTCAATAGCAGATATTTCTGGGGGGTACAATTACAATTTCTCTATTGTCTTATATTTTTCTAACTTCCTATGATGTGGCTGCTACTTTTATAATCAGAAAATTGCTAGTATAAAGTCATATACTGACATACGATTTTTTTTAACCTCAAGTCCCTTTGTCAAAGAGGAGTTTTTGTCTCTAATCCTAGCTTAGTGATTGTTGCTAGGTGACCTAGAGTTGGATACAAATTAATCAGGAGAAAGATATACACCAGATGCTTTAAGACAGGGATGTCTGAGTTACCTGTCAGCAGACTGTCATAGAATTCAAAGATGAGAAGGAAACAGTTAAAGATTTCTATTGAAACTACCACCAGCATGTGTCTTTATAACTTTTACAATGTCTTTTTATGTCATTTTAGGATAGGAGAGGATACAAGTGAGAGGAAGGAGAAGGTAAGAACTTAAAGTCAATTGGGAATGCTAAGAAATTAGACCTTCTCTCATCAGCAAAGAGACAAAGCAAGGTGGTAGAAGAAGCTGCTATGATTACAAGCTCTCCTCAGGCTCCAAGGCTCCCTGGCACTGAGCACGTGAGGGTGGGCCTTCTGCATCCAAGGTTGAAGATTCAGGTAACATTCTATCCAAGACTGTGCTTGGTACTAAACTGGAAATAAGGTGTTTGAAGAGCTTTTAATATCACTCGAAGACTCTATCAATGGTTCTGAGTCCTGGCTGTGCATCTGAACCCCCCACAGGGCTTTATGACAACACACGTTGATTCTTCTATCTATCTATCTATCTATCTATCTATCTATCTATCTATCATCTATCTATCTATCTATCTATCATCTATTTATATTTTATTTATTTATTCATGAGAAACACACAGAGAGAGAGGCAGAGACACAGGCAAAGGGAGAATTAGGCTCCATGGAGGGAGCCTGATGTGGGACTCGATCCCAGGACTCCAGGATCATGCCCTGGCCAAAGACAGACGTTTAACTGCTGAGCCACCCAGGCATCCCGATTCTCCATTTTAGACTTCAAGAGTTGGAGTTTCCTGGGTTGTCCACCAGGCATCTGAACTTTTCAGAAGCTCTGTTTCTGCATGAGTTTCACCCCCTGTAGATTGCACTCCAACATTTCTATTTCTCCCTCCTGCATCATGGCTTTTGTCCTTTCCACTGGATCATTCCCATCGGTACACCAGTGCACCCTAAATAGTGCCCTGTTTTTTTCTTGCTACTGTTTTTAAGAGCTTTTCTTGTACTGTGTCTCTCCTTCAGGCATTATTGTCTCCATGTCAGCTCTACTTCACAGGAAAAGTCCTCCAAAGAGCCATCTGTATACATTGTCTCCACCTCCTTGCCGTCCTTCCTGCTCCAATCAGAAACTATTGTCGTCAGGCTTTTAGCTCTCCCCATCTCATGCCAGAGCCAGTGATGGATTCTGTGCTTTATCTTTCTTATTCTGTTGGTGGTACTGACAAGGCTGCCCTTGAAATGCTTTCATCTTTAGACCTCTCTGACACTTCACCTTTCTGATTTTCTTTCTACCTCACTAACGACTCTTTCAAAGGCTTGTTGGATGGCTCTCCTTTATCTGCCAGACCTCTAATGGAGGGGCACTGCAAGGGTCTGTCCTTTGCCCTCTTTAGGTCTACATTCCACTTATGTCTCATGTGGCTTTATTAAGTCCCACAACGTAGAATGCCATCTATATGCTGATGGCTCTCAAATCCATATTTCTAGCCCTGACCTTGGCCTTGGAAATCCAACTACCTACCAAACATCATCACTTGAATGTTTAGTAGGAATCTTGACTTCACATGGACAAAACAAACTGATGATTATATATTCCATTCCTCAAGTTGCGTCTGCTCTGAGCCTGGCCTTCCTCAGAAATCTGCTATAACTCCATACTCATTTGCTAAGGCCAAAAACCTAAAAGTCACTCTTGACTTCTCACTTTCTCTTATGTTCCACATCCAATCCTTCAGTAATTCCAATAGGTTCTACTTCTCAACACATAATTACTTGACCAAATTTCTTATCAGCAGAGCATAATCGAACCATGGTGGAGTCTAAATTCTGACTTTCACACTTACTGACTATATAACTTTGGGCAACTTATCCAACTTTTGGGGGCTCACATTCCTCATCTGTAAAATGGAGATAATCATATCCACCTCCCCTCACATTAGTTATTATAAAGATTAAAATAGTATGTATATGTATAGATTGGAACGGTGCTTGAACATACTAAGCTCTATGTCAGAACTTCCACCACCATCATCATCATTATTCCCCTCTAGTCTACTAGTCTAATGGTATTATTATATGCTATTATTTCCTATTAGTCCTAGGTGCCTGTTCTAGACCTACTAGCCTAGACCTAGCCTACTAACAACTTCCGTCTAGAATCTAAAACAATTTCCTACCTGGACTTGCTGTCCTGCTTTTATACCACCAATCAGCAAGAGTTGTCTTTCTGAAGCACAAGTTGGACCATGTTACTTCCCTGCTTAACAATTTCCAATGGCTTTCCTTTAAATTTACAATTATATTCAAAGTCCTTGCTGTGACCGTAGCCTATAAGGCTTTAAAGGGTCTGGTCCTTGTGTACCCCTCTTAATTTTCTTCCTCCCATTTTTTAACCTTATATTTGTGTTTCAGGGTAAATTTCTTTCTTCTATTCCTTTAACTTGCCAACCTTTCCACTATATATCTAGGCTTCCCCACATGTAGTTTCTCCTTGTGCTTCATCCAGGTTTTCATAGAGCTGTCTCGTGTTATTTATTTATATATTTTTAAAATATTTTATTCATTTATTTGAGAGAGAGAGAGAGAGAGAGAGAGAGAGAAAGGGAGAGAGAGCCGGGAAGAGGAGCTCTTGGGAGGAGGGGCAGAGGAAGAACCGAGTTCTCCCTCTGAGTAAGGAGTCAGACATGGGGGGCCCCAGGTACCCCTCCTTTGTGTTATTTATACTGTACCTACATAGCCTGGTAATCAGCTGCCATTGTAGGTAAACACCTCTCTTGTTCCTATCTGATCTCCGATGACTATATCACCTGTTTTTTTCTTATTCAGAGGCATTCATTTGTCTATTTGTTTGTTTGCTCACTTATTTATTATTTAAGTGTGTAGTTCACTGGGGTTTTGGACCATGAAATTGATCTACTCCTAGCATTTGGCCCATAGAAGGTATTCAGTAACTATCTATTGACTATGAACTCAACATAAAATTGTGATGTGCAGACAGCTTTGAGAATTACTATTTTTAACTACTTCATTTTAAAATGGAATTACTGATTAACAAAAATGCTTATGCTTAGCACTTTAATTGTCATACTTTCATGGAAAGGTATAACTAAGTAGAAAACACTGTTATTACTTTAGCACATTTAATTGCCATGTTTTTCTGCGCAAAATAATCTTTTATATAAGAAGCCAAGTTCCTCTGACCTTGAGGCTATAGCTAAGGCATCAGCATTTACCTGGAGGCTCAGAACTCCCAGGTTGTCTCAGTACTGGTCTCCCCCTTAGCTAGAATTTGGGAATCAGAGATGCTGTGGGAGTTGATAATGAGCAAAGGGTGTGTCCAGCTTGATTTCTAGTCAGCTGTGAAGCTGGTCAATGAATGATTAGAAAGGGCAAGTGGGAATGTGCAGAGAGATGCCTGAGACAAGCAAATCACGTATTTTAAGGAACATGCCCATAAGCAAATCTGGTGCTTAAGGCCAAAACCCAGGGCAGACATGAGGGAAAAGAGAAGACATAAGGTCAAGTCAATGCATTGTGGAGGTCATGTCTAGGAGATTCCCTTGACTCAGTGATCAGGGATGAGATGAGAGAACGGGGTGGTCCTTTGATAGACATGGCCTTTGAAAGGGTGGTGCTGTTGAAAATAGTGAGCTTGATACTAAGTTGAGTAAGCAGTTTCTTAAACACATGTCTTGAAAACCAAAATTTTTAGAAAACATAGGAAACACTACACCTGGCACTTAAAAGCTACAGAAAATGTACAAGTGGCATCTATATCAACCGTGTGGCCCTAATGGCACAGATATAAAATATAGCAAATGGTTCCCCCACCAGACATCAGGACCCTAAACAAATCTTATCACTTAGGCCCAGGGTAAATAGTTACTGGGTGGTGAGGGTAATGGCTGACCTTCCTGAACAACTGAAAGTTACTGAAACCAAGGTACCGTGCAGAGAAAAAACAATTGCTAGGACAAAAGAGAGAGGAAGGTGGGGAGAGAGAATATCAATCATTATTTTGATTACTGGCCCTGGAGCTCTTTTTGGAAGGTAAATGTTTTATTTAGCAAAATACCTTGATGAGCTCTGTGAATGGCATGGAATGAGACCATGAGTGGAGTTCAGGGACAGAGCACAGAGCCCTGCATAACCAGTGATGGGGCCTTAGCGGAGGGAGAAGAAGCACATGGGAAAGAGCTGCCATATTCTCTGTCAGGCTGGGAAAGGAGTTGCAGAAAGGGGCAAGGGAGAAATGCCCTGCAGCTGAAGAACTTAGAAGAAACAGCTAACTAAAGATCAGGTTCAAATAGTAGTAAGAATTGTGGGTAAGGAGAAAGTTAACTTAGTATTGAAAAAAGAACTTTAGGAAACAAGCAATGACAATGACCAGAAGAAATTAATTTAGAAAGTAAAATGTTTTTGTGAATTAAAATTGTGAGGATTAATGGCACTTAGATATATCATCTATTACATGCAACTAATGCTGGACACAAGAGGTGTTGCCTGAAGTATAAAGATCTCTGTGAAAGGAAAAAAAAAAATACTGCTTCTCTTTTACTCCGTGAGGGTTTAGAAAATATTAGCTGCCAAAAATATTTTTAAAATACCTCTTAGCTTGATTAAATAAAATGTTCTTCACAAAGTTGTCTCAGTGACAATTAGATGAACTAAGAGCAATTGTTACTGTAATTAGGAATAAAACTAACAATTTAAGTACATGGTTCTAGGGAAATAAGAAATTGTACTACCAAACATTTCTAAATTAAATCTAGGTAATTCGAACTCTAGATGAAGTTATGACTTTCTCAAAGCTCTCAGATTTTAGCCTCAGTCTCCTTTAAGAAGGCTTCTCCACCTTGCTCAGTAACTTTCTTAAAATGACACAAATGTGAGAATTTTTGAGGGGACAGGGAAGATTCCTGGATGTTTGCCCCAGTGGGCACTGCCAGAGGTTCCTTAAGTTAACTTCTCTTCAGCCCCATGTTTTTTTTTTTTTTTTTTTTAGTCCCATGTTTGGTATCGCTTGCTCAACCTGTCCACCCTGAGTCACTCTAGTGTGTAGTAGCTCAGTTTTTCCATTCATAGTTCTTATATTAATTACTAAATCCAGGTAAATAGAAAAAAATGATATAACAGAAGTCAAGAGCCTTGGAGTAAGGGCATGGTGGAGACCATGTGCCAGGCATCACTGTACTAATATTAACCCATTTCATCCACGTCAATGCCCTATAAGGTAGGTTCCTATTATGATGTCCATTTTTGCAGTTGAGTAGATAGAGGCACAGAGCCTGTTTTGTGAAGCCTGTTTTGTTTGGGATTCAAACAAAACCTTGGGAGTCTGGTTCCAAAATCCATAGTCTTAACTTCTTTGCTTTCCCTTTGCTGAGGAAATGAGTATAAAAAGGGCGTGCTCACTATAGACAGCACAGTGGACTGGAGGCAGAACTGCAGTAACCAAGCACAGAAAACAAGACTTCTCTGGGTCTTGTTTTTACACATTAAGTTTTCAGGTCTCTGTTGACTCTATTGTTGAATTTTATTTTTAGATGTTAGCTGAAAGTCCCTTGCACCTAGTTGAGATGAGATGGACTCACTGTAGTCTGGCTTAAAAGTAACTATGTCCCTATTCTAGATGTTAAGCCAACCTTAAAAAAAGTCATCTCCACTGAGTCTTTCAGCATGTGAGATGTCAATCAAGATCTAAAAACTGGAATTTTCTTTGAGGACTGCTATGAACTGGAATACTACTCAGCCATCAAAAAATGAAATCTTGCCATTTGCGACCATGTAGGTAGAACCAGAGGATACCCTGCTAAGTGAAATAAGTCAATCGGAGAAAGACAATTATATGATCTCACTCATCTGTGGGATTTAAGAAACAAAACAGGATCATAGAAGATAGGAAAAAATAAAACAAGAGAAAATCAGAGAGGGAGATAAACCATAAGAGACTCTGAATCACAGGATACAAACTGAGGGTTTCTGGAAGGGAGAAGGGGTCGGGGGATGGGGTAACTGAGTGATAGGCATTAAGGAAGGCACGAGATGGAATAAACACTGGGTGTTATATAAGACTGATGAGTCATTGAACCCTACCTTTGAAACCAATAATACATTATATGTTAATTAATTTAAATAAAGTATTTTTAAAAACTTAAAAAAATAAAATAAAAAATTCAGGAATTAGCACGTGCAGTGGATGTCAAAGGCCACTAAGTAAAAGACCAGTGGTTCCAGATTATTCTGGAGACTGTGGTGGCTCCTCCTTAAAGTACCCTTAGCTCAGCCTCACCTCTACTTGTTTTATGTTTTACATGTTGAACTTCTGCACAGGTTTGTTTTTGGGTTTGTTTTTTTGTTTTTTTGTTTTTTTTTGGAAATGCTTTGAATACTTAAGAATTTGATTTTTTTGCAGTCATCTTTATAGAGTATTGGTTTTTCAATTATTCTTCATTCAATTATTCATTATATCAGGTATTGGAAAAACAAAGTGAAATACCACAGAGCACTTCCCTCACAAAGCATGTAATTTTAGGAGTACTGATCCATTTTGAGGGCCAAACTGAATTTAAAATGAATTATTGTCCTAGGTACACTTGTTAAGGCATTGCAATCAGAATCACTAGGTCAAGACTCTCAATGCTACAAATTTTAACTTTTTGCTCACCAATGACAAATGAATCATAATGGGAGATACTAGAATCCTATTTGTCTGGTGAACTGAGAAAGGAAAACTTACACTCCCTAAAACCAATGTCTATCAAAGAAGCAGAGCACTGTCATTTTTCTTTAAATATGTAAAATCGTTTCATTTCTTACCTCTAGAGCTTTCAGTCTTTCCAACAGGAATTTGGTGTTTTCTTTCCCCTCGTCTGCACTACTGCTTTCACTCCTTGAATCCTCATCCACCACCATGTGAAGACCTTCCAAAGTTTCCTTGTGTTTTCTCTCTTCCTCTGACAGCTTTTCCTGAAGCAAGAAAGAATTATTGTTTTCAATAATCTCCACTGAAAAATAAGCAAGAGTCTAAGCCTAAAAAGTTTGGAACCTCTCTATTGCTTTTGCATTCTTTTGGGGGCTGAGGTAGAGAAGATTTTGCTAACGAAATTCTCAGTGGTGCTATATTAGTAAAACACAATAGATAAATTAATGAATCCTGGCAGGACAAAGCCACTGGGTCAATACCTCTGAATGCAAAAGTCCTCTGCCCTGTTGGAGAAGTTGACCCAGCCAACAAAATCTTAGGTGAAACTGTGGGTAATCCATTTTGATCTGCATCATGGAATTCAGCTATATGCTAACTGGGAAAAAAACAAATCAACCTTGATACCTTGATTTGTGAAGAGCTTAGCTCCTCAAAAGAGGATCGTTAAAGTCACTGGACATGCAACTATTTAATTATTCTAAAGGAAAATAAAATATCATGAAATATTGAAATGAGAGTGATTTCAGAATTCTAAGCTGAAACCAATTAGTTCCTTTGGCTTGATGACACAGCTCTTAAGGACCCTTTAATTCCTTTTCTAACACTCCAGGATTTGTAGTATAGCTTTGAGGCAGACATAAAATGCCGTTATCTTGTCTTTCCTCCCTGTTGGAAGCTCCTCACTCAACCTTATCTCTGGCAGCTTTTGGAAGTTGAGAAGTGTTAATTTGAGCCTTATGATTGCCTCTTGTTTTCAAGGTAAAAAGAAATGTCAAGAGAATATCATATGATAAAAAATCTCATCCATTCTGTACATATATTAAGACCCTTGTACTACAGAACCAGGTGACATCATTCCATCACACTATTGAATTCTAACCCAGACACTGCAGAAGTCACCGTCTTAATACAGCTAATTGTCGACCATGTGGGCTAAACTGGATTATCAATGATGAGAGATTTCTTTTTATTTAGCACTAAACTAAGATCATTTGCAAATAGGAAGCACAAAAACTAGGCTTCTTCATCTCTAGGCCCTATAAAATCTACTTAGAGGGGGAAAAGTCAGGTTTTCAAACTGCGTTCAGAAAAATGCTTTGAAGTTCCAAAAATGTTTAACTTATTTTTAAAAATAAATTATAAAGTATGTAAAAATAGTTCTTAATCTGTATGCATATATGTATAAATATATATCAATAGATAGATACATACATACACACACCTGGAGACCACATAGTAACTCGACCCATGTTAATGTGTTTTATGTAGATTCCAAGCTATAATTTCTCCTGTCATGCTTCTATAGAAATGCACAATTGGTTAGGAAGGTGATAGTTCTTTATGAAATCAGGCCTCACTATGTCTAACCACATATAACGTGCAGGTATGTTCACTTCTATAGCACATATGGCTTCAGCTCAGGTCATGCAAGTTTAAGGTAGACATCCTCAGGTCAGGACAAACATCCATGTCATTAAAGTATTTTTATGACTTTGATTCTTTAAGTTCTGGTCACTTGTCACTCGTAGACTTTCATTTCTATGATAAGGAACATGAAGCATGTAGAGTTACTCAACTTGGAAGTGAAGAGGTCCTTTTATTTCTTTAAGATTTGAGATTGTAATTAAACACTTAACTGGGATTGTAAAGCAAGTTGTTTTTTTTTTTTAAATATCATCTACATCTATGTCTCTGTATGAATTATGGTTTTTCACTGCTCTTTCAGGCAATTCTACTTGTATTTTCTCTTCCTTCTTCCCATTCTTCTAGTAATTAGGGCTCTATAGCTAATTAAAACAAACAAGAGCTACTGTTGTGGTAAATGAGAAGCCAAAAGACTTTGGAGTATGACAATTGGGTTCCATATCTACCATTTACCAGCTTAGGAAATCTCTTGGGCAAACTACTAAATTTCAATAACTCTTTGTCTTCTAAATACTTTGGTGAGGTTAATGCCAACAAATATAGCATACACATATATACAGTCAATTCTCATTATTTCTGGTAATTCTATTCTATAAAGTTGTTATGAACACTGAATTAGTAAATACTAATCCTAGGGGAAATACAGGGTTAGGTTCCTGTAGGCAACATTTCCATAACTAATCAATACACAATCTTGTTTTATGAGTGTTTCTATTTAAAGGCACATTATTTAATATATACTATTAATTCATTAACATTGAACTAACAGCCTATAGTCCTATAACGCATACCTGCACAGAGTTATCTAACATCTGTTTTCTCCATAAGGCACATCATAGTCTTCTTGCCCTTAGGAACACTAGACAGCATTTTAGCAATATACTTGGAGGCCATTTTAAACACTTAAATCACTAATAAAAAGCATAAAATATGAAAGATGTGGCACTAAATAGAATGCCAAAGGACACTCGTTTATTGTAGAAGGTCAAAAACAAGAAGAGTGGTGCCTTGTTTGATCTCAGCTGGGAACCTGCATATCAGGTCACTCAAAGTTTTCACCGCTCTGTGAATGTCTGATTTATCATCAAAGCACAATTTGATTGTAAACAAATTTTAGGCAGTAGGTGAATTCAAAAATATAAAATCTAGAAACATTATGAGGATTGACTGTACAAACGTACACACCAGCACACACACAGTTAAAGTGTCTAGGCACAGTGCCTAAATAATATATAAAACAACTGGAAACAATTCAAGATGATATAGATTATATGTGAGTGTTTAGATTGCATAACATGCATGGTTGACTTTACATAGTTTGAGGAATGGACAATCAATGAGGGATGTGGGATGTGATTTCATGGAAATGTAACATGACTTACACTTTGATACAGTGATACAACTTTAATAGTTAAAGAGACAAACAGTGGGATTTTTAGTTGAAGAGAAAACTGAAACAAAGGCTTTCAGTGAGGAATAGGTTTTGTCCTTATTGGTTAATGAGAAAACCAGTTTGATGATAATACACACACACACACACACACACACACACACACACATTGAGAGAGTAGCTGAGTACAAGATTGTAAAGTAAAAGAGAAAGGATTCTGGGGAATGAGAAAAATTCAGACATGATTCATACATTGATTTGTCCATCCTACGGCTGTTTATTGAGTGTGGACTACTGGCCACTTGCTGTGCTGTCCTGGGTACTGGAGATATGGCCAACAAGACAAAGTTCCTATCCTCCATGAATTTTATATTCTAATGATGGGAAACATGCTGAACTCCGAGTCAAATCAGGAAGTTATGTAATTGTAAACTAGTGGTAAATGCTATAAAGAAAATAAAGTAGCATGATATGATGGTCAATGATGTGTCTAACGAAAAAGTTAGATATGGTGACATCAGTGTAAGGTGCATCAGTTTAAGAGGACGTGGCCATTGGAGCAGAGATGAGGAGGAAGCTTTCAAGCAATGGCCTGGGATAAAACCATTACAAACAAGTGAGAGCAAAGCCAGTGCTTAGAGGCAGGGCTAAGCCTTCCTTGCTGGCCAGCTATGAGGGAGTCCCTGTCAGGGAGCACAGTCACTGTAAGAGCAAGAATAGCAGGAAATGTGACCAGAGAGAGAGAGAGAGAGAGCTAGAACTTTTCATGTCTTGCAGGGCATGAAAAGGCATTTGGATCTTATTCCAACTGCAGTAGAGAGTAATTGGAGGCTAATCAGGGAAGTGACAGGTTCTGGTTTACATTTTAGAAGCATCATCCTGACTGCCACAATGGAGAATGGGCTGTGGAGGGAAGGAGCTAGGAGCCCAGTGGGGATGCCTTTATAACGAAAAGAAATAAAGATTAGGAATACTGTGAAGTTTTTGGACAAAGGCTTACTTAAACAGTTCTCATATGGGATGGAAGGTTAGAAGCCGTGGCTTCAAAGCTCAGCTTTTACACTGTTGCACCTTGCTGGGCCAATCATTCAACCTTTTTCATTCTCAGTTTCCCCACAGATGTAAAATTAAGTGGTTGGACTAACTGCCCCTTCCATGGCTGAAGTTCTAAAAATTCAATTACTCAAGACACAATTTTTAGGAAAGATGTCATCAATATGTTCAATGGTGATAGAGATGGCAAGAGAACAGAAAAAGAGCCTCTACATTTTGTAATAAGAAGGTTATTAGAGGGGACTGGAGAGCTAAAGCATGATGATGATACCCCACATTGTCAGTAGTTAAGCAAAAAGTGAAAAAAAAGAGAAAATAGAGGCAATTTTCTTAGAGGCTTATTTGAAAGTCTGGCAGGAAGAGAAGGTGACAAAATGAAATGTAGCCAAAGGGCATTACAGAGATAAGTGGAAACCTTTCTCAAGATCTAGAAAACTGAGTTGTTTGAGAAGAGGTGCAGCACAGGTGAGAATGTTGAAGAGGAGACCTCCAAAGCAGAGGGGGCTGAGGCTGAAGGGCGCTGATGAAAAAGTCAGGTTTTTCAAATGCGGTCACCTGAAAAATATCACTTTACAGCTTAATCCTCGAGTTAGTATTTCTAAATCACCCCTTATTGTCTAGCTTAAGTTGTGGGTTTTTTTTTTTTGTAATTACTTATTTGATATTATTGTTAACACACATAGATAGTAAATATTACATAGATATAAAATACTGTAATAGCTTTAAAACATATTAATACAAATACAAACCTATTGAATCCAATTTAAGACTTCTTTTAGGTATTTTGTCTTTGGAAGTATAGTCAAAGTACAGTGCTGCAAAGTCATAATAATTTTTCTCAAAGTGGTTATACCAGTAACTTTATACAGAGTTAGGTTTATTTCCTTATTTTTTGCTTTAGACAGGTTTTCTCTTTAAACACTGTTTTTTCAAAAAAATTTTAAAGATTTTCTTTATTTATTCATGAGAGACACACAGAGAGACAGAGACATAGGCAGAGGGAGAAGCAGGGAACCTGATGCAGGACTGAATCCCAGGACCCTGAGTGGGATCAACCACAGGGATCCCACCCTGAGTGGGATCAACCACTGAGCAACCCAGGTGTCCCTGTTTTTTCAGATTTTTATTTAAATTTTAGATGTTAACATATAGCATAAAGCTGGTTTTAGGAATAGAATTTAGTGATTCATCACTTATGTATAACACTCAGTTCTAGCTTAAGTTGTTAAAGGACAAGGATTTGTCTACAAGCAGTTCATTTCAGAAACACCAGGAGGGAAATGACCAGGGAAGAGTTGGAAGCCATTAAAGCCTGACATTAAGCAGCTAAAGCTAAATCCATGGGACATTCAGGAAAATGGGGCCAAACATAGGCTCAGAATCATCCCATCCTCAGGGGTAAGAGACTTGGCATATTTATGCACCAAGCCCATAAAAATCAATAGTTGAAGCTACTTCCTGGGATATCAGTTTCCTGGCATTCCCAGCTTGCCATAGGTAATAGGGCTATGTCTACTTCTCACATAAAAGTGCCCTCTGGGAATATGAATAATAGTGAAGGGGAATATAAGGGAAGGGAGAAGAAATGTGTGGGAGATATCAGAAAGGGACACAGAACATAAAGACTTCTAACTCTGGGAAATGAACTAGGGGTGGTGGAAGGGGAGGAGGGCGGGGGGTGGGGGTGAATGGGTGACGGGCACGGAGGGGGACACTTGACGGGATGAGCACTGGGTGTTATTCTGTATGTTGGTAAATTGTACACCAATAAAAATTAATTTATAAAAAAAAAAAGTGCCCTCTGGGAACCCTCTTACACTGTTGGTGGGAATGTGAACTGGTGCAGCCACTCTGGAAAACTGTGTGGAGGTTCCTCAAAGAGTTAAAAATAGACCTGCCCTACGACCCAGCAATTGCACTGCTGGGGATTTACCCCAAAGATTCAGATGCAATGAAACGCCAGGACACCTGCACCCCGATGTTTCTAGCAGCAATGTCCACAATAGCCAAACTGTGGAAGGAGCCTCGATGTCCAACGACAGATGAATGGATAAAGAAGATGTGGTTTATGTATACAATGGAATATTACTCAGCCATTAGAAACGACAAATACCCACCATTTGCTTCAATGTGGATGGAACTGGAGGGTATTATGCTGAGTGAAGTAAGTCAATCGGAGAAGGACAAACAGTGTATGTTCTCATTCATTTGGGGAATATGAATAATAGTGAAAGGGAATATAAGGGAAGGGAAAAGAAATGTGTGGGAAATATCAGAAAGGGAGACAGAACATGAGAGACTCCTAACTCTGGAAAACGAACTAGGGGTGGTGGAGGGGGAGGAGGGCGGGGGGTGGGGGTGAATGGGTGACGGGCACTGAGGGGGACACTTGACGGGATGAGCACTGGGTGTTATTCTGTATGTTGGTAATTGAACACCAATAAAAATTTATTTAAAAAAAAGTGCCCTCTGGCACAGACACTGATAGCTGGAAGTCACACAAGCACTCTAGATGTTCTGGGGTATGGGCAGAGA
Organism: Nyctereutes procyonoides; assembly: GCF_905146905.1. NCBI lineage: Eukaryota > Metazoa > Chordata > Mammalia > Carnivora > Canidae > Nyctereutes > Nyctereutes procyonoides. The sequence continues at coordinate 2,913,557 of NW_026575030.1, read as the reverse complement.
ACTACCATCGTCTATTACAGGCAGAGAGGAGGCTTGTGACAGTTCTTATGTGACACTGCCCAGGAAAGAAAGCCACATCTGTATGCTGCTCAGACCAGTCGCTGTCCTAAAAGCATACTTTGCTGTGTTCTACATTGCAAAATGCCCTGAAACCAGAAGGTAGAGCAATCTGTCCTGTCCTTTTCTTCACTCTTGCTTCCTTAATCACTTACCAGTGAGAGTGTTAGAGTATAATGTAATAAGGAGAAAGAGGGAGGTAGAAAGGACATATACTAAGTAAGTAGGTGAGCAAGAGAAAAATAAGCAAAGAGAAAGTGGTAAAAGAGAGAAAAATCTAAAAGAACTGGAAATATGGCTATATCCCATTGACAGATGACTATTGTCCATTTCAGAAAGAATAGCTGTTGGATTTATATTCACAAAGGCATGAAAATATTTTTGTGAAAAATCAAGTACATGTATTTTATCCACATGTAAACAACTCATTTCAATCAGAGATTTTATTTTAGTTCTTTTGCTAAATAATCATCTGTGATGCACATGGTAAAAGAGAGAGAATAAGAGAACAGAAACATGTGGTTTTAAATAAAGAAAGGTTATATCCTCCTCTTGAACTTCCACAAGAGAAACAAGAAAAATAAGCCAAGTCTATGCCCAAAGATGCCAAGCTGTGAGCAGAATAAGTTGATTCCAGAGGTGACCTGTTTTCATGTTTTAGTTCTTTATGGACTTTAATCAGCAGTGAATTCTATAAAAGTGAGGCCACCACACAAACGACTCTCACTCCCCACATATTTCATATATGGTTGGGACCATAAGCTTGTTTGCCTCAACAAATACCAGCCAGGACACAGGAAGCTAAAGATTTAGGAGCTCAGTTAGTATGCAAGGGTTTAAATCAAACTTTGCCTTGTCAGTACATAAACCAATCCTTAGAGCTATAAGTTTCTCTAAGTGGTTACCACGGTAATGATTCACCTTTGGGGGAGCCCTCATCTTTTGTTCTCAGCTAGTCAGCATCATCAGGCCTATGTAAAATAATATCAATCAACCCAAAGCTCTGGGTTGCATCAGTTCATCTCAGACTGATGAGAGTCCAAGGAGTAGAGAGCACACAGTATAGCTCTTCACTGATGGCCAGTGACTTCACTCAAAGACATTGTGGAAGAAAAATGATCATAATGCCCTCCCCCAACAGTATCTTGTTCATCTTTTGGTCACTAGCGTCCTCCCCCAACCTAGCACACAGGGGCAATCAAGGAGGGTTTCATGTGGTCACCTTACTTTATAACTAATTAATTAATCCATCCATCCAATAAACATTTACTGAGCAGCTCTTATGTGCCAGGCACTGTAGAAGATGTCTGGGGAACAAAGGTGAAAAAAAAACAAAAGTGGCTCCTGCTCTCATGGAGCTTAGAGTTTTGTGGAAGGACATAGTTAATCAAAATGCCACAAGCCAGCATAAAATAACACTGCTATATGTGTTGTGCAGGTAAGTCTTCGGCTGCTTCAAGAATCAATAATAGGAGATGAAAAAGAAAGGCCAGGAAAGCATGGGAGTTAAACAAGAAATGACCATGAGGCGAGATGTAGAGAGGACAATTTAAGAAGTCTGAAAAGAGGTCTGTGTAGCTGGGGAGAGTAATGAAGCAGGATGGGCTGACAGGGCCAGGACACAAGTCAAGAAATTTTACCTGTACCCTAAGGGCACTGGGAAGCCATTGACTGTTTTCAAGTGCGCACATGCATATGTGTGTGTGGAAGAGGTGACAGGGTAGATTTGTGTTCTAGAACACCTCTGTGGTACTCTGCGGAGGATGGATTGGGGGGAGGTTAACACAGATGTGGGGAAAATAAGATACTACGGCAATAATCTAAGTAGGAGTTGACTGAACAATGATTAAAATGACAATCCCACAACATGAGACCTTATAGTTTGCAAATCATCTTGTAATTTTGATTCTTTTGTATGCAGTGCCCCAACAATGACAAATAACTAATACTTCCTGAGGTCAATGTTGTTCATATAGTGGTCCAACAGCAATTGGCATCAGAGTAGCAGAGGCAAGGAAGAAGTGTTGCTTGCTTAAAATGCAGATACTTTGTCCAACTCAGGCCCTAGTCAATCACAATACCTAGTGGTGGATCCAGGAATCTTTAATTTTAGAGAACATCTCAGGTAATTCTAATCCATGCTTAAGTCTAAGGGCCTCTAGACAAAGATGCTTTGGAATAAAACATAAATGATTTACTTCAGATAAGCTTTTGAGGTTGCATACTTAATTCTTATAATTGATATGTACAATGGACAGATAATTAATCATCCAAACCAATTCCCACTGGAGACTAAAGGGGGAGGGTGGCTATTCATAGTAGGTGATAGTAGGTATAAACCAGGCCAACTGGGACATATTCACCCATAACTTGCTAAATACTACTTCAGTAATAGATGTCAGATATTAACCTATAATAGAAACCACTCTGTCTCAGTGTAAAGAGATGTCCTTGGGAAATTTCTTTCTGAGTTCTGAAATGCCAGTGACTACCACGTTATGATTGTTCCTTCTCACGGATGGTATTAATAGTTTATAGCTACTTTTCATGGCTTCCACAGCAAGGGACACTAACTTTCCAAGATATAAGTTCTATATGTGCAGTATGAAAGGGAAACAACTCTCCTGCTGGGAAAGCTTTTCTAATTTAAAAATAATGTGTGCGGGATCCCTGGGTGGCGCAGCGGTTTGGCGCCTGCCTTTGGCCCAGGGCACGATCCTGGAGTCCGAGGATCGAATCCCACGTCAGGCTCCCAGTGCATGGAGCCTGCTTCTCCCTCTGCCTATGTCTCTGCCTCTCTCTCTTTCTCTCTCTGTGACTATCATAAATAAATAAAAAAATTTAAAAAAAAAAGTATTACTTTGAAAAAAAAAATAATGTGTGCTTGCTTCTTGTTTGTATTAAAAAGAAATGAGGAGGGAGGGGCAAGATGGCGGAAGAGCAGGGTCCCCAAATCACCTGTCCCCACCAAATTACCTAGATAACCTTCAAACCATCCTGAAAATTTACGAATTCGGCCTGAGATGTAAAGAGAGACCAGCTGGAACGCTACAGTGAGAAGAGTTCGCGCTTCTATCAAGGTAGGAAGACGGGGAAAAAGAAATAAAGGAACAAAAGGCCTCCGAGGGGGAGGGGCCCCGCGAGGAGCCGGGCTGAGGCCGGGGCGAGTGTCCCCAGGACAGGAGAGCCCCGTCCCGGAGGAGCAGGAGCTGCACCAACCTTCCCGGGCGGGCGGAAAGGGGCTCGCAGGGAGTTGGAGCAGGACCCAGGAGGGCGGGGATGCCCTCGGGCTCCCGGGGACACTAACAGACACCTGCGCCCCGGGGAGTGCTCCGAGCTCCCTAAGGGCTGCAGCGCGCACGGCGGGGACCGACCGGAGCAGCTCGGAGGGGCTCGGGCGGCGGCTCCGCGGAGGGGGCTGCGGGGCGGGAGCGCGAATCCAACAGCGCAGGCCCCGGAGCACAGGGCGCCGGGACACAGCCCAGGATCCGGCCTCCCCCGGGACAGGCAGAGGCCGGGAGGGCCCAGGACAGCGAGGACGCTCCTGCCCCGAGCTGAGCAGATCAGCGGCCCCGCCCCGGAGCCTCCAGGCCCTGCAGACTGAGAACCGAGAGCCCCGAGCCCCGTAGTTCCTGCAGAGGCTGAATCCAGGCTTCCAGAGTTGCCATAGCAACTGCGGCTGTTCCTCCTGGGGCCCCACGGGGTAAACAACCCCCGCTGAGCCCTGCAGCAGGCAGGGGCAGAGCAGCTCCCCCAAGTGCTAACACCTGAGAATCAGCACAGCAGGCCCCTCCCCCAGAAGACCAGCTGGACGGACCAGTGATACTCCCCCGTGTTCCAATACAACTTGTTTTTGGCCACTCTGCACTGAGCAAAATGACTAGAAGGAAAACCTCACTTCAAAAGAAAGAATCAGAAACAGCCCTCTCTCCCACAGAGTTACAAAATCTGGATTACACTTCAATGTCAGAAAGCCAATCCAGAAGCACTATTCTACAGCTACTGGTGGCTCTAGAAAAAAGCATTAAGGACTCACGAGACTTCATGACTGCAGAATTTAGATCCAATCAGGCAGAAATTAAAAATCAATTGAATGAGATGCAATCCAAACTAGAAGTCCTAACGACGAGGGTTAACGAGGTGGAAGAACGAGTGAGTGACATAGAAGACAAGTTAATGGCAAAGAGGGAAACTGAGGAAAAAAGAGATTAAACAATTAAAGAACCATGAAGACAGATTAAGGCAAATAAATGACACTCTAAGGAAGAAAAACCTACGTTTAATTGGGGTTCCCGAGGGCGCCGAAAGGGACAGAGGGCCAGAATATGTATTTGAACAAATCCTAGCTGAAAACTTTCCCAATCTGGGAAGGGAAACAGGCATTCAGATCCAGGAAATAGAGAGATCCCCCCCTAAAATCAATAAAAACCGTTCAACACCTCGACATCTAATAGTGAAGCTTGCAAATTCCAAAGATAAAGAGAAGATCCTTAAAGCAGCAAGAGACAAGAAGTCCCTGACTTTCATGGGGAGGAATATTAGGGTAACAGCAGACCTCTCCACAGAGACCTGGCAGGCCAGAAAGGGCTGGCAGGATATATTCAGGGTCCTAAATGAGAAGAACATGCAACCAAGAATACTTTATCCAGCAAGGCTCTCATTCAAAATGGAAGGAGAGATAAAGAGCTTCCAAGACAGGCAGGAACTGAAAGAATATGTGACCTCCAAACCAGCTCTGCAAGAAATTTTAAGGGGGACTCTTAAAACTCCCCTTTAAGAAGAAGTTCAAGTAACTCTGAACGTGAATGGGCTTAATGACCCCATCAAAAGGCGCAGAGTTTCAGACTGGATAAAAAAACAGGACCCATCTATTTGCTGTCTACAAGAGACTCATTTTAGACAGAAGGACACCTACAACCTGAAAATAAAAGGTTGGAGAACCATTTACCATTCAAATCGTTCTCAAAATATACCCTAAAAACTACAGAACACTTCTGAAAGAAATTGAGGAAGACACAAAGAGATGGAAAAATATTCCATGCTCATGGATTGGCAGAATTAATATTGTGAAAATGTCAATGTTACCCAGGGCAATTTACACGTATAATGCAATCCCTATCAAAATACCATGGACTTTCTTCAGAGACTTAGAACAAATTATTTTAAGATTTGTGTGGAATCAGAAAAGACCCCAAACAGCCAGGGGAATTTTAAAAAAAGAAAACCATATCTGGGGGCATCACAATGCCAGATTTCAGGTTGTACTACAAAGCTGTGTTCATCAAGACAGTGTGGTACTGGCACAAAAACAGACACATAGATCAATGGAGCAGAACAGAGAACCCAGAAGTGGACCCTGAACTTTATGCTCAACTAATATACGATAAAGGAGGAAAGACGATCCACTAGAAGAAAGACAGTCTCTTCAATAAATGGTGCTGGGAAAATTGGACATCCACATGCAGAAGAATGAAACTGGACCACTCTCTTGCACCATACACAAAGATAAACTCAAAATAGATGAAAGATCTAAATGTGAGACAAGATTCCATCAAAATCCCAGAGAAGAACTCAGGCAACACCCTTTTTGAACTTGGCCATAGTAACCGGAGAAGGACAAACAGTGTATGTTCTCATTCATTTGGGGAATATGAATAATAGCGAAAGGGAATATAAGGGAAGGGAGAAGAAATGTGTGAGAAATATCAGAAAGGGAGACAGAACATAAAGACTTCTAACTCTGGGAAATGAACTAGGGGTGGTGGAGGGGGAGGAGGGTGGGGGGTGGGGGTGAATGGGTGACGGGCACTGAGGGGTACACTTGACGGGATGAGCACTGGGTGTTATTCTGTATGTTGGTAAATTGAACACCAATAAAAATTAATTTATTAAAAAAAAAAAAGAAATGAGGAGAAATCTGTCCATTAGTGTCCTACGTGAAGTAGAAAAGTGGCAGCTGGTTTTCGCAAGTTTAAAGTCTCTTTTCTCTTTTTTAAGATTTTTAAAATTTATTTCAGATAGAGAGAGAGAGAGAGAGAGAGAACGAGTCAGCAGAGGGGCAGAAGCAGAGAGAGAGATAGAATCTCAAGCAGACTCCCTGCTGAGTGTGAAGCCTGATGTTGTAGGGCTCCATCCCAGGACCCTGAGATCATGATGTGAGCGGAAATCAAGAGTTGGCTGCTTAACCAACTGAGCCACGCAGTTGCCCCCATTTTCTATATTAAGAAACGTGATACAATTAGTTTAAACATTCTTGCCTCCTCCCTACCTTCAATCCCACAGGGTGTGTGGTTGCCTGGTTGTGGTGCAAAGGCTTGACCTCAACATGGTGGCCCTGCTGTCTTCCACCCCATCTCTAGGAAAGCGACACTAGGTCAACTCAAGACCTTAATAATGATTGAAGCAGAGGGAAAAGGCAGTGTTTGTCATGTTCAGACATGTGTTGGTATTTTATTTGATAGGAAAAAGGAGAGTCAACCTCAACCATTTCTTGAGAGCCATTAAGTTCCAGCCTACTGTGATTTATTCTGATCCAGGGTGGGAACACAGGCCATTTTTACCAAATTTCATAACTAGTCGAAATAAGAAATCTACATTCCAGTCCTAGCTCTGCTGCTAACCAGCTGTGCGATTTTAGTCAAGTCACATAATTTCTCTGTCCCTCGATTTCTTCATCTGTGAATAAAATGTACAGAAATAGACTAATCCAAAGGTGTCTTCTAGCTTTAAATTTCTATGATTTGGATCATCTGTAAAAACTGAGCTTGGAAGGATAAATATTTAAAACAGTGATGAAGTTGAGAGACTTTAATACAGAATACCATTTACATTAGATCCAGGAGATACCCTGCCTCATAAAATCTTTGTGCTTCTTTTCCAGCATGCATCTCTCTCTCTCTCTCTCTCTCTCTCTCTCTCTCTTCTCTTTTTTCCCTTGAAAAAAAACCTTTCCTCTTCTTGCCGTGTACTACTCTTGGGCCCTAAGACAGAAGTCACCTAATGAAACCTTTACATTTAGCACATTCCATTCCCTACCTATAAGAAACAGGAAAGGCCTGGAGAGCAGTAGCAACAGAGTTTAGGGAAAAATGCTTCTAACACTCACAGGAAATCATGCCCAACCAACAGTAGTGGGAGGAACAGTTTCAAGTATCTTCTGGTCCCAAGGCTTTAGGAAAATTTTTTAAAAATCACTCATCTCTGATAAAAATCACTTATTATTTTTAACTCTGTTGATCAACACAAAACGAACATGCAGACTACACTGTATGGATGTTATTGACAGTTTTATTGTGTTCTAGTACATTCTCTCATTTTCTGATAGGGACTACCCTTATGTCTTAGCCCTGCTCAAAACACCCCCCCCACACACACACAGAGGCCCAAAAAAGCAAAAAGTAAAAGAAAAGAGGGAAAGAAAAAAAGAAAGGAAAGAAAGAAAGAAAGAAAGAAAGAAAGAAAGAAAGAAAGAAAGAAAAGGAAAAGAAAGAAAAGAAAGAAAAGAAAAGAAAAGAAAAGAAAAGAAAAGAAAAGAAAAGAAACCAACCTCAGGTACATGTAAATTTCTAACTTGAAGATGGCAAAATGAAACCACGGAGAATATGAAGAGACATCAAACTATCCAACTTTGAAAAGCTAGACAGTTGCAGAAGTTGGATTAGAATTATTTCATTTTGAATATCCAACCATGCATTAAATTCACTTATTAATTAATAGTGAAAACACAAAAAGCTATAATTTAGGACTGATCACATAAAGGCAGAGACTTGGATGATGTTAGCCTGAAACATCAAGTTCCTTCCAGAATATAAAAGACATAATAAATACATCTAGTATCAGCAAAACACCTCAGAGTTAAACCAAACAACCTTATAATACCATTTTACATGCTCAGAACAATGGGGATATTGGGCAAATAGTCTAGACCCTTTATATAGACAAGAAAACAGGTTCAGATAGGTTATTAACAGTAAGCAGGAGAGCCAGATTTAAATACCCTTCTGATTTCAAATGTCATGCTCTTTCCACAGACTCATGTTATTTCTTTTAGACTTTCTCATGCCCCTATAGATTTATCCTTAATAGTAATTTTATCTGAGAATCAGCGATCTTTACCTAACTGTGAACCAGAGTGCTGATGGCATCTCTTCCAAGGCTCCCAGGCCATTCTTCCAGGGAGTGGGTGATTTTATCAGAGATGTCAGGTCTGGCCTCAGATGACTATCAGCAGAATGGTTTAACAAACCACCAGCACTTTCATAGTTAATGATGATTAAATTGGTTCAAAACCTAAACACACACTGGAATACAAGCTAAATGGAAATGTAGAGGCCAGTCGTCTGGCTGACAGCCACCCCAGTGCACGCTGGTAGCTTCAGCTTCTGTGATTTATTTACTCATTTGTTTTCTGGTGGTGGGGAAGGTGCACCGAATATATTGTCACTTTAGATAGTACTTCAGCAAACACCATAACAACATTCCCAGGGATTGCTAGCAGCTTTTGTTCAGTACCAGCATACTAAATTTTAAAGGGGGAAAAATAGCGTCATATAAATCACAGGATTTTAAAAGAACATCCCAATTTGTTCACAGTTTAACATTACTACTGTCAGGAAAAACATATAAAACTCTTCTTTTTCATCCCTGGATTTGACTTACAAAGTGAAGTAAGCATACAGTAAAATCCTCAAGATTAAATGTGTATGATGGATAAGAGAACAAAGTGTTTTCTTTATGTCTCTGATATGAACCCACGACCACTGGCATATCAATTCATATCTACTCCACATTATTCTCCACTCAAAACACTCTTCAATATTGCCAACTATCTTCCATATTGAACAGTTCTGTGAAGTTACATTAATAAATTTTCAGATGATGCTTTTATTGTCTGTTTCATCTATCAACCACCTTTATTTCCTTTAAAAAAAGTTAAATTTTAAAGCTACTTTACATAAAGGAAAACTCCACTGTGGAACAGAATGGTGTAAAAAACAGCCATAATTTTCATTAAAGGTATGCTCCAGATGGCTGGACATCTAAGAAGATTAGCAACAGAAATTACATGCTCAGAGTCCCTGGATGGTTGTCTGAGTGTAACTTATGCATAAAGAAACCAGCAACAGTCAGTGTCCTGTGGATGAGAAATTTCAGTGGCTGATGGTTGCACTTAAATGCTTGGAGGTCATTAACAATAACTCATAAGTTAATGTCAAAGTTTGCACTCAATCTTTCTCTTCCTCCTTTGCCCCTGCTTGCCCTTGCTTTTTCTTAAACATTAATTAATATATTTCAGAGGGAGAGAGAGAGAGACAGCAAGTTCATGTATGTGGGAGCCAGGGGGAAGGAAAGAGAATCTCAAGCAGACTCCCGGCTGAGCAAGCAGCCTGACTTGGGGCTGGATTCCCGAATCCTGAGATCATGGCCTAAGCAAATCAAGAGTCAGATGTTTAACAGCTACCCAGGTGCCCTTGCCTATTTTTAAGAGAATTTACAGGACAGGGGATCCAGAGAGCCTCCAGAGGGCAGCTGAGCTCATGAACTGAGCAATGGCCATCCCCAAAGGAACCATTCAGTCATTAACTAGCTAGTGGTATGAGGGGTGCTATATTACTGTTATCTTTATATATGTCTACAACAACCACATGTCTGAGATTTCTGGACATTTTAATTTTAAGTAAATTCAAGCAATTTAAAATTTACTCTCTCATCATCCCTATAAATATACATTGTCATATAACTAATATGTCCACATTTTTGTTTCAGAAAATATGGTCAATACTATAGATATTTTTTGACTATTGCTGGCAGAAACTTATGTATCTTCTGTGTTTGTTAAATTCCAGTGACTTGGGAGGCAATTGCCTCTGCAAGGAAGGAATTCTCTAAGTGTTCAAATGAAATTGTAAAAAGGTAATAATAATAATAATAATAATAATAATAATAATAATAATAACAGCAACAAGAACAATAAATAGCTCATATGGAGAAGACAATGTGTCATTCTAAGGTTGGTAAATAGACACTGCAAGTAGTTTGCCAGCTTCCAGTTATAATTCAAGACCATCAGGGGCAGGAACAACATTTTACATATTATACCCCATCACAGAAGGCACTCAGTGAATGTCCAATGTTGTCGAATATGATGAGATTCGCTGAGGATGGTATCACCTCGTTTTACCCCTAATGACACTGTGCATAATATTAATACTGAACTACTTAAATATCTTAAGTACTTTCAACAGAAAATTATTTTTTAAAAAAGTATTGTGCTATCAGAAGCATAAAGCAATGGAATGATAGAATATTTGCATAGACGATAAAAGCATCATTAAATTGATTTCCACTCCTAGAAAATGAGATTTTGCATGCTTAGCCTTTAACTGACATGCCCACCACATGCATCTCACAGAAGAACACATCAATGTTTAAGCCATGAAGTTATCTATCCTAAAATGTCCTGGGAATTTCTGGAGACTCACAGACCCACTCCTAATCAAGGTACTCTATTCTTCCCACCTACTTCCTTCCTGGGGTTACCTAAAAGAAAAGCTCTAATGAGGTGCATTAGTTATACTTCTGAAAGTCAAAGATGGATTATATAGTTAATTCTCCCGGGGATTCATGTCAGATCAGAGAAAATCCTCACCTATTTGCACCTAAATGGGACTTAAGGATAAAGCAAGAATATCACATTTTTTCTAGTGCAATTTACATAATACCTGCTCCCTCCAGACAGGCAAAACTCAGTGCATAGAGTAGGATCTGACTGAAGATTACTGAAGATATTTTCCCAGAAACATTGTCCTGGTGTGCTTTTTGACATTAAAACTATTATTTTTATCCCTAACCCCTGAACACAGCAGGAAGCTCTCACTTGAGGTGCTTCTTTGTCATCGAGTGGGATGTACATTCTGACAAGCCATTCTGAGCCACAGTCAGAGCGGTGAAGCAAAGAGCTGTCTGGTGAAGACACCTGTAACCCTGCCAGATGATTCCTCTTGGTAAGTGAGGAAAGGAAATTCAGATACATTAGCAAGAAATAAGCATGATCCTAAAAGGTAATCAGAAAAGTCACTATGTATATGCATCAAAAACGTGTGTAGTCACTCCTTGTGCAAAATCATGTGCAATTGAAGAATAATGAAGTGGGCAAGTCATGGCTCCTGAGACAAACACCTTTGGTACAGGTCTTCCACCTTATTCCAACAAATAGTCCATCTTCTAGATCTCATCTACAGTCATCTAAGTGCTAAGTAACCTTCTGTTGCCTCAGGGAGGGAGAAAATAGAAAACTAGCTAAGGAACTGGTTTCCTCTTCCAGGTCTGCTATTCATGGGCAATGTGGCCTTGTTAAAGCCCCTTGGTTATCTATCACATACAAAGTACAGTGGCTCAATATGGGAGATAACTTCCTTCCTTTGGAGCGCCAAAGACTTGCTAACTATCCAGTTCATCTCTACACCATGACTGACCTTCACATGTCACACAAATCTTCCCTTAGAAAATCATGGATAGCAGGGGCACCTGGGTGGCTCAGTTGCTTAAGCCTTTGACTCTTGGTTTTGGTTCAGGTCATGATCTTAGGGTCACTGGATTGAGCCCTAAACTGGGCTCCACACTCAGCAGGGAGTCTGCTTGAGATTCTCTCTCTCCCTCTGCCCCTCCCCTCTCTCTCAAATAAATAAATAAATCTTTAAAAAAAAAAAAAGAAAAGAAAATCATGGATAGCAGACTGGCCACCTTGTACACAGCTACATAACAATGAGCAGTTGATAAACACGTCTAAGGCTCTCAACTACCCTAATAATGAGATAATCCAACCCTTTCCCCAGCCATTGTCTCCAAGATACCAGATGACCACTTTGTAGATTCTCCCCATCACCACAGACACTGGGCCTCAACCATTCTGGCCTTAACTCTGGCTACAAGGTAAGGATGCTACCCAGTTTTCATGGTCTGACAGCCCATGAAATGCAGTTGGCTTTGTGCACCCAGAACTAGCCCACTAGTTAAAGTGGTTCAAAGAATGGTTCAGGCCACTCTAGAAACTCAGCTCCAAAGGAAAGGTTTTGAACTTGTTGGTCTGAGAGGGGTTCCAGGAGTTCCTTGTGAGGCCTGTTCTGGGGCCTGGCTGTTCACAGCTTGTCTAACAAGTTTATGCTGTCTTTCTGGAGCCTGCTCTTCATTATATTAAGGGCAAAGTAATGCTCTAAAACTTGCCAATTATTTGAATTTTATGAAAGGAACATAGGCCTCAAATTCAGTTAACAGGCAACACTATTTGGCAGGAACTTAGAATCTTGTCCTGTTTTCTTTGTGTGGTTCCCTCCTGTTTATGGCTTTCCATTTCCAGTGCGGGCCTTCCGACCAGCAAGGCTTTCCTGGACACTTCTGTTTCCTCAGACATCTGCACCAGTGCTCACTCCACTTAGGCCTGTGGGCTCTGAGCTGGATGCACCCTATGCTCTAGTCATTTTCCTGAGTGGCTCACAGACCCGGCCATCTCAACACCATCCCATTCTCCCAACAGTCTTGGCCTGCCTTCCGCCTCCCCAATGCCTCCTCAGCAATGAGCTCACTATCCTGACTGAAGAGGACTGAGAATAAGGTCCCTAGGGCATTGAGAGGTTAGGTAAATCCCCAAACATTACAGCTTGCATGGCTCAGTTGGGATCTGGGTCCAGGCTGTTGGTCTCTAAAGGTTTTAAACTTACTCATAATTCCCTGCTGCCTCTCACCAGGGTAACCATAACCCTCTGCCACATTTTACTGGTGTTCCCATAATCCTCTGCTACTTTTCACTGGAATTCCCATAATCTTCTGCTGCTTTTCACTGGAGTACCCATAATCCTTTGCTGTCTCTTATCACAGCATCTACAGAAGCAAAGAACCTTTCCATTTATCTGAATTTTAGTGTCTTTTGAGGAGCAGCTCAACTCCCACATTTTGCAGAAGGTCAGCATGACTCCTAAACAAAAGGCATCAGGCTGGCTATTCTGGGGCAAATGCTGGTGGTAGGTCACTGAAAACAAGACTCTGGCTGCAGGACGCTTTAGCATGATACAGGCAAGGAAAAAAAAAAGTATACAGCTGAATCTAATGCCTTGTTGTATTGTGGTTCTCAACCCAAGCTGTGTATTAGAATTGACCTGTGGAGATTTTAAACTTTTCGTGCCCAGGGCACACACCAGATCATTTAAATCAGAATCCTTGGGGTGGAACCAGGACATCAGTAATTTTCAAAACCCACCAGATGACTCCAAGGCACAGCCAAATGCAAGAACCACTGATATAGAATGTAATTAATGCTACTCCTGCAAGACTATGAGACTTGGAATCAAGAGGCCGGATCCACTGCCAACACTGTATGACCCTTAGAAAGTCAAGTGCCTCCATGAAACTTAGTTGCTATAAAGTGAACATGAACTTATTGTCTTTCCTATTTTGAGAGGTTAATGTGAGGATCAAATGAGATGAGGTTGTAAAAGTGTAAACTGTAAAATATATTAATTATTATTGTGGCAATTTTCACTACTGTTCCTTCAATGGTGATGTCCAAACATTTAGGGAAAAAAAAGTAATAAGAATTCATGGAGAAGAAAAAAATACAATAATAGTAGGGCTATTACCAAGAGACATACAACCTAATTCAGATCCTAAGAATTCATTTACAAGTTATTTTGTAAATGAAATAAAAACACTATTTTTTATTGTGTTTTTATTTTATTTTATTTTTTTGTGTGTGTTTTAAATCCATTTCTCCCCACTAATGCCAAGCTTACTCTAGTCTGAATTAAGAGAAATGGATTTAAAATGCTAATTTATTAATGCAGAAACAAAATTTGTTGGGGGGGGAGTGGTAAACAGACCAAATAGAACATACTTGGAAAAATATTTTTTAATCTGTTTACAGAACCATGGAATCATCCTAAGTGATGATTTATCTTTCACTCATCATTTAAACAGATAAGAGAAGAACATAAGCCATTGGAAGACCCCAATTCAATGCATTTGCTCTAAAAGTTTCTTTCAACCTCTCAGTTTGCCACTTGGTGCTTTCCACGGAGAACGTGAAGTAAATGGGGCTGGGATAGCCAGTCCAGTCCTTTAGTAGTTCATTATGATAGTACCAGCCTGAGGTCTGGGTCTAGAAATTAGGAGGGCGGGAGGACCAAGAGAATGGTACTTTGTCTCTCCTTTGTATGCATATGACATGTGGCAAACCAGAGAAATAATGGCTGTAATTTGTAAATTGCATTTGTTGGTTTTCTCTTCACTTCCGTATCCCTATGCCACTTCCTAATACCTTTATTCCCTGGCACCCCCATCAAGAAGTCGTCTCACCCAGACTTAAACTCCTTTATTTATAAAGGAGGATTATAAACTCCTAAATTACCATAGAAAAAGGATTTTCCAAAACACATTTCCTAAATTCCAGTGTTCTGAGATAAACTGATAGAACAAAGTCCACAGATTTAAACCACTCACACTAACATGTGAATGATCTTCCCTTGGGCATTTTACCTCCTGAATTCTTTATATTTTTACATGGAATGGTGCTTTAACAGATATAATTTCAGAGAACTGTATCTGAGAGAAAAAATATGTTGGTAGATAGGGTCTGGGGATGACAGAGGGTGCAGTGGGAGAAGATACTACCACAAAGGCCAAGTCCTGTTTGGGAACCTGACCTGGGTTTGGTGCTCTTGAAATATACATTTTTCAGAGTTTTATAATATTCCCCAGTTCTAAACCTTTAGGCTCTCAACAGCTTCCGTGGTGTTAGCCAATAAGATAGACTAGAGTTGGGCAGGGTAAGAGGTGAATCTGTCTGTGTGAAGAGAAAGATGAGTAGACAGATAGGGCTAGATGTGTCATAATAATACTCTCTACTGTTTGTTGAATACCTAACATGTGCTGTGCGTGTTACCATGTGTTATCTCCAATTATTAGATAAAATCATGTCTGGGGAAGCACGTTAAAAATAGAAGCCTTTCTAGTTAGCCTTGTTATGCCCATTATGGAGAAGAGAAAAGGGAGACTCAAGGTGATTAAGTTGCCCAAGATGACAAAACTGAGTGAGAAAAATGAGATATGCTCCCAGGTCTATCTGAACCTGAAACTTCTTCTTTACTTTAATTCCCCTTCACACATTGTCTAACCACAATCCTTTAAATTTTTTTTTTATTTATTTGAGAGAAGAGAGAGAGAGAGAAAGAGGGAGCATGCAAGCAGTGGGGAGGGAAAGAGGACAAGGGGAGAGGGAATCTCAAGCAGACTCTGCACTAAGCCTGAAGCCTGACAAGGGGCTCAGTCTCATGACCCTGAGATTATGACCTGAGCCAAAACCAAGAGGTTGGCACTCAACTGACTGAACCACCCAGGTGCTCCTAACCATTATTTTTTTATTTGCATTGTCCCTAGAAGGTAAGAGGCTGCTGAGAGTTCACAGCATCCTTTTTCATGATCTACAACTTTCCTTTCCTCAGACTGTTTCTTCCCATTGTCAATCTGAATGAGCTTTTACACAGGAAAAAGAAGAAATATAGAATGCTGTTTGCATCTATATTAGAATAAACACCTGATAGACTGACATGGGATGGAGGGGACAATGCATGTTCAATGAACTTCTCCACTATCTTCATCCTTTCAGAGCCTGCAGACTTACAAAGCCTGGTGGGCAAATCCTCCCTCTTTGGGTACCAACACAGCTGGCTCAGGCCTTCAGCATCCTCAGATTCAATAACCTTCCCTTCTAGGCAACAGCAAAGCATGAGTGGGAGAGAAAGCAATCACTGAATTTTCATTGACCTTTGACATTCCTCTCTGCATATGAATCTTCTTCCTCTCCTCCTCAGAGAGTTGGGCTGCCTAGCAAAGACATCCAGGATCATGGAGTTGATTCATTCCCAATCCTTTATGACATTAGAATCATCTGGGGACATTTTTAAACATACCAAGGCTCAGGCTCTTCTGCTGAAAGAGGTTCTAGGTCGAGACCCAGGCAAGTTGAGACCTAGAACACAACTCAACTCTATGTCATTCGGTTAAGTCCTGGGAAAGTCCCATTCTGGCAGATGGCCAGTTTTCTCAAGCCCAGAAACTGCTGTCCAGGGCACAGAGACAAGCTCCTGAGCCTGTAAGAGCTGTGCTTCTGCCTCCTCAGATCTGCTGGTCAGGCCAATTAACATCTGAATTCTGCTACAACTTGATGCAGAAGGCAGCCTCCTAGCTCCTCTCACCCCACACACGGTGACTCCTCTTCATTGCCATGCAGTGCTTGGTGTGCAGGTGAAATCAATAAGAACAATATAGCTGAAAGGTTACTGTACAGGAGCTCTCAGTAATGAAAGTGTTGTTTGTTTTTTTCTTTCCTAGAATGTGCTTTCCACTTCTTTCTTAACTATTTCCTAATTCCAAAATTGTACATTTCTCCCGACAGATTATTTTATCTCCATTTTACAGAGCATTGATAAGCCAGTCCAAAAGCAAAATTATATTTTGTTGCTTCACGTGAGTTAAGAAAATAGAATCAAAGATCAAGAATAGATACCACCGTGATTTTGCTCTGTTCAAATTCATTTGTTTCCTAAGACGAAGAAATAACTGATGTACCTGGTTAATGAGCTGAAGTACCCAAAGTATTTGCATGAGCCACAGACTTACTAAAGGGCAACAGTTTTTGGTTTCCACCTACAGAACCTCCTGACCTAAGACATTTACTGGGTATTCCAAAGTAAAGTCTGGCCCTCTATGAGATGAGATGAGATGAGGATAGTGACTCTCAAGTTCATTGGCAATAACCAGCTCACTTAGGAAGATAAGGTGCTTCACAAGGGCACCATCTTATTCATAGGTTACATTTGTTTTAACAGAAGGACCATATTCTGCTTTGACTTGGTAAGGGTTCTGTTCAGGGTCAAAACATCTAACAGGAAAATATTCATGTCTGAGCACAGTATTTAGACAGAAATTGAGATAAGAAAGTAGTGTCAGAGTCCCTTAAGCCAGGGAATTTAAATTCCCAAGAAGAATGGAGGTAGCTGTTTAAACTCTTAGTGATATTACTTAAAACTACTCCTCCATTCCTTTCAAAGTATTTAATATGACTCTGACATTTCAGAGGTGAATGCTCTCCTCAGTCAGATGCCCCCATATGAGATTGTTTTGAAAACTTCTGGAATTCAGGAAAGTCTTCTACAGAGTGCAGAATCATAATTTCATTTAGAGAATAGTTTCAAAGAGAAAAGGAATATTTTATGAAATATTTTGGCTGTCCTGAATCACATCACACACCTTGGTTTTGAGAAATCCTACCTCCTTTATCTAAACTTACTATCTGAATAGAAGATATTGCTTAAAACAAAACAAAAAAGAACAAAAAAAAAAAAAAGGAAGAAAACCATTTCCTCGAGGATCAGTTTTAGCTATTTAAGACTTAACACACAATAAAAATACTCCCTCTATTACCATTACTCACTTCAGCAGCTATTCAAAGTTCACAGCAATTCAAAGAAAAGGCCACATTTCTTAAAGCAGAATCAAAGGCACTTGAGATTTCCTGAGATTATAGGCCACAAATATACATAAAAGAGCTCAATAAAAATATTTCATATCCCATTGTGTATTATAATTTTATAAATACCTATCCAAAGACATAGCCACTCTATCAACAGACACTCAATAGAATTTTAAATCCTTTTTTTTTCAACTGGTATGCACCCACAGAATGTACTCACTTTTGATCTGTTTTTTCATTTGTTTACCACATTTTATTTAGGTTAAAAAAGAACAACAACAAAAAAACCCCACACTTTTCTGAATAACCTGAATGAATTACAGACACGAGTTCCAAGAATTCAGTCCTCCTGGCTAATTAACTGCCAGGGCACTTATGAGATAAATATGGCGCATGTATGAAAGAATTAGCATAGATGTAGTATAGATGGGTAGGCATGCAATGAACTGAGAATGGGGCTTCGAATCTTAATTCCCTTTTTTTCTTTGCAAAGCAAGAGAACAGGGATGGTGGAATGGATGGATATTAAAGCACCTCACAGGTTCCCAACATACTTACAGACCGAAGGAGTCAAAATGATTCAACAAAGTTGAAATGAAAAACAGAGATCATCCAAAGAAGGGGCCCAGATAGCTCAATCTGTGATGATTCCCTCAGGTAATTCTGCTGCTCAGCCAGAAAATAGAGCCAGGAATCTTGTAGCTTTGGAAAATCACACATATTTCAATTTTGCCTTGTATTTACATATATTCATGAAAATAATGGTTTTATGTTAAAAGTTGGATAAGTTCAGACTTCAAAACACTAAGAATGTTGGTATCAAAAAAGAGCTTTCTTAGGTAGCTTTTGTGATTGAATTCTTTAATTTTTCAACCTTAACTTGTCTTTCTAGTGCACTGAAATTTTTGAATTTATGTAATGCTTAAGAAATTACAGAGAAAAGAGGTGAAGTTTAAAATTTCCCACCCCTGATAAGAATCAGAATTTGTGAAATAAATAATATCTCTGCAGGGCAGGCCTTGAGCTTCAGTGAGGAAAGTCCCAGCCTATGTCAGGTGCTTACCGTGTGCATAAAAGGATCTGGATATATTTTTGATGATTGACAGATTTTAGGATAATTAGAAAGGATCCCTTACCCCCAGCATCACCTGCTTCATCCTATCTGAGAATACTTTGAAGGAACTACTTAAGGAAAAAGTCAATTTGATTTCCAATTAAATCACTTCAAATGGAAATGATTTGGGTAACATACTGTATTGCTTTAAACACAGGCTGCAGCATCAATGACTGAACATAAGCCATCATTGGAAATAATGGAGCTGGGTTCAGAAAACACACAGCTCAGGGCTCTCCAAAGAGGTGGGACAGAGCAAAGGGATGAGGAGCAAAGGGGAGCCTGGGACACTAGTGTAATGTGCTCTCTGCTGGGACAATGACTCAGGCACTTCTCCATGACCTCTCTACACTCCACTGTTATGGTGATCTATTCACTCTGTTTTAAAGGGTAGGAAGGAGCTCAAACAACCCAATGAGGGTTTGTATAACTTTGGACAGGCTTTTCAAACCTCTCTGTGCCTCAGTTTCATCTTCTGTAAAATAAGGAAAATGATAGCATCTATTTCAAAGGGTTCTTGTGAAAATTGAGTTCCCTTTTAAAATGATAGGATATGACTAGTACATAGTAGGTGCTCAGCAAGTGGTTGCCAGTTGTGGATCATACGTAAAGGCACCCTGTGTGGTACTCTGTGTAGACCAGGCCACACAGGATAGCAAAGAAATGTTAAAATCTCACACTTCTAAGAAGAAGAAGAACCCCTAGAAATCATCTTTCTGTTCTGAGGGTTGTCTTTAGTCTAGCACATTTTTTATTTAGTCCACGTATAATAAAATAAGCCACTATTGTCAGACTAAAAAAAACCCCATAAAATCCTAAATTTTGATCTTCTTTTGAAACATAAGGCTGTCCATCCACACTCGTGTGTTCTTCTGGGTGGGACTGCTTCCCTTAGACAAAGCAGAAACTCTCCAGTTTGCCACAGTCCCCACCACTCCCTCATGCCCTTTGGCATTAAATCACGTGTGAGTTGCAACTGCATAGTTCTCCAAAGCCAGACTTTCATTTGTTACTAAAACAAATCCTAAAAACTTTCTCTGTATTAATTTCCTTATCAAAAGTGGAAAAAGTGGCATGTAAACCCTTAGAGGACACTTGATTTTTCTCATAGCTGGCCCACTCTGGCTATTTACACTGTTTGGCCACTGTAGGCACTGTGTATGCAATCTCTTACTTAGTCCAACACCTCTTCTTCTACAAATATGAAAGACAAGGACCCCAGAGGGGTTAGGTGACCAGCTGAGGTCACAATCCATGTTAGGAGCAGGACCTGTACTCATGTGTAGGTATTTCCCCATCATCATTGTTTCTGCTTTTCCATCCACTGTTTTCTTTCTAAATGGATTAGCTAATATGGGTTCAACCCATGTTCCATATGACAAAGCAGAGATGAGAGGAAGCCCATCAGCTGCAATAAGGAAGCACACTAGGCCACTATAGACACGAGACACTTATAAACTGGGTGACCCACTGGGAGTGGTAGGATTATCTTTTCTTAGGATGCCTGTCTTAAATACTCTTTTGAAGATTTTATTTTTAAGTAATTTCTATAGCCAACATGGGGCATGAACTCACAACCCGGAGATAAAGAGTCACGTGCTCTACAGACTGAGCCAGCCATGTGCTCTCACCTGTTTTGTTTTGTTTTTTTAATTTTTAATTTTTTTGTCTTAGATACTTTGATGGCCAAGGTTGAGGGAATAATGCTCTTGTCAAGCAATTGCTCCATTTCATTTATGCCTAATCACCGCCTTTCACATCTAATATGTAAGATGACACATAAGAAACCCCCATTTGGGAGAGAATGAGCAGGAGAAGCAGAAGAGAAACTGCAGATATTTCTACTTATTCAGGTTGCTTCACAGACAATCCCAGAGGTCTCCCTTTCCCCTCAGTGAAATCACACTGTCCTAGGTGTCAGGTTCAGTCCTTCCCTATGTGCACACAAAGATGTTATTTCTCTTCCTCATGTGCTTTTCCTGCAGGAGAAATGACAGGCGTGAACATTACATGGATTATTAATTTACGTCCATTTACTCTTACTCATTTTTTTTCTGCTTTTTGAGGCAGTGACTCTGTGAGCTGAGAATTTTAGTCTGTGCTCATTTCCTACCCCACCATCAAAGTATCCCACAGATAACTGCTCAATTTTCTTCTCCATATCTCATTTAGGAAAGCCTATGATTTATCTCCAGTTTTACCACTGGGCATTTGCCAGAATTGAAACAGCCTTCTTTGAGACTCACTCTTAGGAATGAGGATGATAATATCTATTTTAGAGACTGTTGATATGAACAAACGAGATCCATTTTGTGCACTTCATAAACTGTAAAGCACCAAGCATATGTGTTCTAATGATTGGATGTTATGTTAAGATCCTAGAGATAGAAGATTTTCTGAGAAAGGCTGCAGGACTCATGAAAAAGCTCATGACTCCTGGGTCCATTATAAGAGACAACAGAGACAAAAAAAAAAAGCAAAATGGATTATTAAACATAACTCCTGGTCAAGAGGCACAGACTCCAGGAAGAGCAATGTGGTAGGTCTGGTGGCATCTTCCTTTGTGTTCCCAGAACCCATCCATGCCAACTGCTATTTTGGCCCTTACCACATTAGTGCATATTTGATTATTTGCCTTCCCTCTCCTCTTCCACTCCTTAGCATCTTATAAATTGAGCTTTCCAGGAAAAGGCTGCTGTGAGGCAAGCATTTCTGTAACTCCAGCACTTAGCTTGGTGTCTACTAGGAACTGCCAGCCAGCTTGGTTAATGCTCCTTGACTGTGACAGACATACAATGCCTGTCTCCCCGCCCCCCCCCCCCCCCGAGATATCCACATCCCAACCCTGAAAACCTGTGAATATGGAACCTTACATGGCAAGGAGACTTTGCATGTGATTCAATGGAGGATCATGAGATGGGGAGATTATCCTGGATGGGCCCCATGGAATCACTGGATCCTTGTAAGAGGGAGGAAGGAAGGAGGGCCAAACTCAGAAAAGTAACACATGACAACATAACCAGAGTCTAGAGTGACATAATTTGAAGATGGGAGTTAAAAATCACAAGCCAGGGACTGCTAGAATCTGGAAAAGCTAAGGAAATCTCAGGCAAGAATGTTTCCCTGCCAGCACCATAACTATGGACTTCTGACCTCTAGAATTATAAGAGAATAAGTCTGTGTGGGTTTAAGCCACTAAGTTTGTTATAGCAGCAACAGGACATGAAAGCACTTAGTTAAAAAGTAAATGAATAACTGTCATTTGAATGAATGAGGAAATGAACAAATAACAAGAGTTCTAGATAAAAAGGGGAAAGACCTAGGTTCAGGTTCCAACAGCCAGCTGGGTCACCTGGGTCCCCTCGTTTAGTCTCTGCAGAATTCCTCAGGGTGATGAGCTGAGGGCATGCAGTCAGATCAATTAGGGCACAAGGACCTTGGAGGCTACTTCAGGCTGTGCATCTTCGGGCAAGTGCTCACCCTCTCTGAGCCTACGTCCACCTCTGTAAGATGGGGACAGTGACACTGCTGTGGTAGAACATAAAAATGTTACTAATGTTATTTCATGCACAGACCTTGAAATCATGAAAATCCTTCAAATTAAAAAAAAGTCAAGGATTGCACAGTGGTAAAGCTGGTAAACTGTGAACCCCTGAATGGAGTGTGGTGAGTCTGCTTCAGCTGATGAACAGAAACACCCACTGTCCTTTGAGAGAATCCATGTGAATTATGCAAGCTATAAACAATACAAATAACAAATTATGAGAGGTCTTCAGGAACACACCCCTAGAACAAAATATGACCAGCCTTTAATGCATGCAAAGTAATTAGCTTGGGCTTGGAACACAGGAAGCTATTACTCTGCTATTATTATATTAACTCAGTGATAAAAGCCTCAGAATAAACACTTCCACGATGGAAGTGTTGGGAAATGAAACAAACTCTAGCTTTCCCATGGGCCTAAGCTTTCCCTGGGCCTCTGGCTCCTGTTAGAGAAATCTCACAGTTGGAAAATCTGAGTCAGGTGTGCTAATAACACCTTATATTATGAAGCAATAAATTCCCAGCTCTTACCTGAAACAAAGAATCTGGCTTGAGGGAGGTGTTAACTATGTGCTCCACCAGCATCACCACATGCATTTTGCAAACTCTCCTTTGCTCCTTTCAATCATAGTTAGACTAGGATTTGTGAGAGGACAGGGACCTTCCTGAGTCTCAATGCCACCCAGCAACACTCATCTTTCTCTTCTCTTCATTCTCATTCCTTGAACTCCCAGAGAACAAGGTTGTGCCTGGTATATACTAGAAGCTCAATAAACATCTGTTGAATGTCTAAGTGATTTTATGGATCATACAACCCGAGTCTCTCTCCCATTTTCCAGCCAATGAGCCATAGGCCAATTAGAGCAATGACTGAAAAATCCCTTCCATGTAAGCATTAATTCAAGTTAATAACTGTCTCCCCCCCAGAGAGGAGAGCTGATTTCTCAAATCCAATAGAAGGGGTTATAGGAGGAAATAGTTTTTAAAATGTGTTTTAAAACTATATCTGTTTTTCTAAGTAGCTTCCGATTTCACAAAATGAAATCTGATGGTAAGGGTCAACACCGCAGGCTTGACTAATAAGTGGAGGAGAGATTAGAAAGGAGAAATCAAAAGAAAAAAAGAATCTAGATCAAATAGAATGATCCTCAGGAGTTCAAGAAAAGTATAAGAGCAATAATGAAAGATTTAGTTATAACTGAAGCTTGATGTTACCCATGAGGAGGAACAGATGACTTAAATTTTTGATTCACAGGACTTTTTTAGGCTGGACAGAGCCACTTCATGCAGAACCACTTAGTGGGACTTTGGGGACACCTGGGTGGCTCAGTTGGTTAAGTGTTTGACTCTTGGTTTCAGCTCATGTCCAACAGGGGTCAAGAGATTGAGCCCCACATTGGGCTCCAGGATCATCATGGAGTCTGCTTGAAATTCTCTCTGCCCTTCTCCCTCTGCCACTTTTCTTTCTCTTTCTCTCACTCTCTCAAATAAATACGTCTTTAAAAAAAAAAAAACAGTGTGACTTTTATTACCGGATTCCTCCCAATCTTCATAACAAGTTGGGTTGTAGGCCTCTGAATCCATAAATTCAGGGAAAATCATATGACATGATCTTTACCAGCAGGGTTTCTATGCTTGCCTCCCCAGACACTTACTTTTTAGCCAGCAAAAATCTAGGGCTCCTCAGGGATTACCACAAATTTGTACCCATTTCCTTGTCTTCTTTAGCTTTTTAATTCTCTTATACAAAGTTGTGCAAAGGATATCAGGTCTGTATTGTCATTTGAAGTCTTTTATTTCAGTAAAAGTCTTCACTGTATCTATGTCAACTGCCTGTGTTCCTTCTGTTGTATTTCCCTTCCCCATTCTGCCAGAGGCTGCTTGTCTGTGTGGCCAACTTGGGTCATGCTCAGGTTGGATGCCCTGCTTGCCACCCTGGGTGATTTATTTTTTTTTCCTGGGTGATTTAAAGAACCATAGAATGAGGACTATTAGAAGACAAAGACTGGTTACTTCATTTACTACTGGTTTTGGACCTCTTTAGACTCCACATTGCCCAAGGTTCAAGGTCACTCCATGAGCACAGTATGCAAGCATGACCTCATCCAGCTCTTCCATATACCCTCCTCAGTCTCACCATTGAGATTTTTTCTCAACAGATTATTTACTTACCTTGAGCTTCTTATTCTCCATGAGTCTGCCATACAAATTCAATCACTGTATCTTGTCTAGGCACGTCTCTGCTTACAATGTCCTTTCTCCTATTCCCTATCCCTCAGGCCTCCAGTGCCATCCCTTTAAAATATGCCAAGTGTCATAAGGTATGACACTCCTCAGAAAGGATGAGTCCCTCCCCTCTGTGTTCCCAGAGAATGCTGTAGATAACTCTCTTACCACCCTGACCACAGAATACTATGATACTTTTATACATCTTTCTGTTTCACTATAAACTTACTTTTTCTACCTTCCTACGACCAAATCTACAATGTTTTTACAGTCAGAGTTCAAGAAATGAAGGAGATAAGTAAACATGTATGTGATTCCTTCAGCAGAGGTGACTGTATGGCTCTTAGTACTAGGGTCTGGACCATACTTGTTTGTTTATCTCTGGATTAGGGAAGACAGAGCTAGAAAAATACAAGAAAAACAAGCCAACTGGAGCCCAGCCAAGAGGAAGAAACATGGCGTACCTGGTAGACCATTATATTTACAGTTTCTTCTTTTTTCTGCTCTGAAGGCCCTTGACTCTGCAGTAGATTTCGTACTGTTTCTTCCATCCTGAGAAACAAACAGACAAAATATATAAAGAATTTCTTTAAAGGAGGTTCGATTAACATGGGTCTATTTTAGTTAGTAGAAATATTTCTTCAGTGTATTTTATAAGCTGATACCTGGAAATCTAAAATTTATTTTACTTCTCTGTCCTTCATCCCCTACATTAGGAATCCATCACAAAGTCCCTTAAAATCATTCTTCAGAATTCTTCAGAATGTCTCTGAGTTTTCTCTCTTTCTCTTTACTATTCAGGTCCCTATCCTTGGCCTCTTGCATCTGTACTCACACAAACATCTCTCAATATCCCTTTTCACTTTCAATCACTCCCGTTTAATTTGACACAATGTCACCACATTAATCTTCCTGAAATACCACTTTGATTTTTTTAAATCAATTTTCAAAATTGACAAATATTACATGAATGCATTTTCGCTGCTAACACACTGTTGTCTTTCCATGGTGGTCTTTCCATGTCAGCACACAAAGATCTACTTTATTCTTTTAAGTTACTACCTGGTATTTCATGACATGAATGCACCATAAATTATTTAATCATTCCTCTACTAATGGAACTTATATCACTTCAAGATTTTTACTCTTTCAAACTCTTTCAAATAATAAACATCTTTACATATTCATGCTAGTAAACATTAATTATTATTTCTATGGGTTATATTGTAATGTATATTGTATATTATAATCCTATTTTGTCTTACATACCTATTTCCAATGCCCATTCTCCCAAAACAAACACACTCATTTCCATTTCCAGACATTGTCTCATGTTATTACTACTTCTTGAAATGTCAAACCCCTGCAATCTTCTCATTTGCAACCATCTTTCAAAATCTACTTCAAGTTTCAGTATCTAAGAGACATCTTCATTGCCCCCCCCCCATTTCTTTGATTTTTATAGCCTTATGCTTTACATCATTCATTCTGTCACTTAAAAAATCTCCCCTTTAATGTTGATACACACACATACACACACACACACAGTCTTCTGAAGTAAATTACAATATTTTGTATAGAACCATGTCATAGATTTCTTATGTGTCTCCCTCAATTATAGATGAAGTGGGTACTCAGTAGATGCCATTATATGAATCCTTTGTTAATTCATTTTAAAAAGTATTAAGTAGTTACTCTTCCAGGCATTACCCATATATATTCTGTGTTTGAATGACCTTGTCCTTGGAGCCCATCCATGAGGATACATGGACCACACTCTTAGAGCAGGACATCTGAACTAGAGGCCCTGAACACAGTAAGTGTCCTTTCATCCGAAACCTGAGTTGGCTGTTTCTTCTAGTCCCATACTGAAGCATGTATTTTACTAGTTTAAAAGACTTGAGGGAAAGCAGGCTGATATAGCTTCTTACTTTGACTAAGAGGTCTGGCATAGCAAATTAAGGGCTCCAGGAGGCCAATGAATTCCATGAAGTGGTAAGACCATTACAGTAACTGAAGGAATATAGTTCAAAATGCCAACCCTTCTAATATGGCATAAAACTACTAAGCAGCAGAGCAAGGAAACTGCAGATGATTTGAGCCAGTCCACATCTGGACTATAATTGGAGAAACTCTGCCTTCATGGGGGATGGCACCAAGACTTCGCTCAGGATTTCAGAAAACAGAGAACACCATCATGAGTGCTCAAAGAATGCGTTGTGACATTTATGTGAGCTACCTTCTTTGTACATCCAGCCAGGAGAGTAAAATCTGTTTCCTGTATTTTCACAAGCCTTATGTTATTAATGATAACAACAAAATTAAATAGAACTTTCAAGTTATCAAACAACTCACATCTATTAATCATTATAATGTAGTTGTAAAAGATCATTACATCTATGTGGTAGTTAAGAAAGCAGAGTCACAGAAATACTAAAGGCTTACTCACAGGATCATGGTTAGTTGGGTAGGTTAGGACTAAACCATTTCTCCTGACTGTAAAAGAACAGTCTTTTCCCACTAGGCCTTATTTACATCCAGGAAATGATTTTATTATTTTTTAAAAGATTTATCTATTTATTAGACAGAGAGGATGAGAGAGAGAGAGCACAAGTGGGAAAGACAGAGGGAGAGGGAGAAAATCTGAAGCAGACTCTATACTGAGTGTGGAGCCCAATGTGGGGCTCGATCTAATGACCCCAAGATCATGATCCCAGCCAAAACCAAGAATCAGACATTTAAGTGACTGCACCATCCAGGTGCCCCAGGAAATTATTTTAATTAAGAAGAGTCAGAACTCCTAAAGAAGAGTTACCTTGGTGAATATCTATGGGATGCTGAGCCCAAAAAGGCAAAACACCATATTTGACTTGGGGAAAGCTTAAGGTCTGGTAGAAAAGACAAACTAAATTCATATTTAAAAAAAAAGATGTGGAGAAGGCACAGATTCTGAAATATTAAATGATCAGAGCCAATTTCTAATATTTGTCTTCACTATATGAAAAAACAAAGATAATCTCTTCAATGGTAGTGGATTTTTCCATGCTGTTTTTTGAATCTACCATAAACAAAAAAGTAACGATAATGGTGATGAATTGCCCAAGATCAGTCAGTTTGTGCATGACAGATCAGAGATTGGCCTCTGGTTTTCTACATATTCATCAACTCTCTTCCCATTTTAGCACAGGAGTTACAGGTCTTTCTTATTTTAACACACTTTTCATTCGCTTATAAACATTTGGCTTAAATGTATCCCAAATGTTAGGCTCAGTTAAAATAAAATCTTTTCTTTTTTTCATAAGTTAAAATATAATTCTGTCAGTGCACATCTTACTGAATTATCTCTTCTGTATAATTAAAAGTTCTGTGCATAAGTTGCTAGATCAAAAAGAAAAACATCTACTCACCTTCCCCCATTCTTCTTGGCTTTATATAAAAAAAAAAAAAGAAGAAGAAAAAAGAGGTGGGCAGGAAGTTGTTAGATTCTCAAGCAGCCAAGACCCACAGTAATATTGTGAACATGTTTTCTGGCACTGCTTCATAATTAATTAAAACCAATTACATTTATAAGCTGCAGCTTGGAACAGAGTTGCAAGGACCCATCCCAACCTTTGGTGAAAAATTAAGTTGTCTCATTTTTCCATAACCTTTATGAATCTGGTCACAGAGAAAATATTTTGAACTTGATGAGAAGATACTATTATCTATTCCCTGATAACATCTTCTTTTTTTAAAAAAATTCTCATTTAGCAAACATCTCCATTTATTATCTTGAAAATCAAAGACTGTGAAGCATTATCCATTGTCATTTGATGCCCAATGACATTTTGCTTCATTTTATTATTTTGATAGCTAATGTGTGAAGGTTTGCATTACCAGTCTTCACAAAGAACAGTTTTACAATTTGTTTTCCAAACGTGGCTAAAAATAATTCCTTTTATTTCCTGATTCCTTTTTCTAGGCTAGCTCTAGGCAGAGATTTTCTTTTTTCCTTTTCTTTTAGTTTTCTTTCATTTTTTAAGGGTTTAACACCACCCTTAATCAATGTCTTCCAGTTCATTCATTCTTTCTTATTTGTTTGTTTGTTTGTCTGACCTGTGACTAAGTCCTTCCTTCCCCTAAATACAGGTCAAGTGTCTGTCAACTAAAAATACATAGGCCAAAATTATACTTGGAGAGGTGTTCATATGCATATTAAGTGAGCTATTTTAAAAAAAGTTAAGCTCTACACAAGTCAGAGAAAAGAAATTAAATTCATAGATGTCAACAGTGTATTTAAGATAGCACAAGTATAAATATAAGAGCTTTTGCCTTATGACATTCTAAAAACTGATCAGAACATTAGACTTTTTGTGACTCCTATGATGACACTCAGTTTAGCATAACTTCATTTTTGACAGAAATAGAACAAAGTAAATGCAAAACAAGAAGCCACTCTCCCCTACTCAAACAGATAATTGATGGGGCTCTTTCAACTGAAAGCTGAACTGAGTCATATTTCAAGAAATATTTTAATAGGTTCTTGCTGATTAATCATGTAATACATTAGTAATAAAATTACTCAATATTCCCTCATTGTCTTTTCTGTGAGAGGTTGCAAGACCAACACTCATTCATTTCCACCTTATTAATGACCTCTGAGTTTCTTGAGGTCAATGACTTCTGCCCTGTTTATCTCTAGCACCTGAGCATAGCTACTATTATTGGGTGGGTGGTCCATAAATTCTGAGTGAATGAATCGAATAATTTCTTTAGTCATCCATCCCTGACTCCTTTTC
Source organism: Nyctereutes procyonoides (assembly GCF_905146905.1). Lineage (NCBI taxonomy): Eukaryota > Metazoa > Chordata > Mammalia > Carnivora > Canidae > Nyctereutes > Nyctereutes procyonoides. The sequence continues at coordinate 2,884,318 of NW_026575030.1, read as the reverse complement.
ACTTCCTCACAGACTTATATGTAAATCTAAGTTGCCAGAGAAAGACAGTGACAAATGAGAGATGCCAGCAAGACTGGAGGGTAAGTCTTAAGTTGTGACATGTGGGGGTAACATGCCAGGTTTCTGGCTATTAGCAAAACAAACCATCTCCCAGAAATAACTCCTTGCTCTTTTTGTCACCTTGAATATGCAGTCCACAGCCAATACACTTCATTTGTAGCTAATTAGCTTAGAGGGCTGAAACAGTACCCTAATGAGGCCAGGGTTCTAGATTCAGTCTAGCCTGGACACCCTCAACACCTTCGAACTTCTGGCTGACAACTCTGAGCAGCTTACCGCTCTCGTGCTGGGGCAGATAGGATAGAATTATCTTAATGAACAACATATTTTGCATGACCTCCCATATCATTTGCTTTCAATTCCTTTCTCCCATTCTACTCTCATTGCTTTCCTCAACGGCACATCCTACATCCCCATTTTAATTGCAGTGCAAAGCTTTCTTCAAGCTTAGGAGTGGAGAAGAGCCTACTAATTTTCAAATCTAACAGGAAACTGTTCATGCAGAAACTTTGCTGGTTTAGTACAGAGTTCCACCCAGCTGAACCAACTTGTTTCCTCAGAAAATGAGAGTTTCCTCACTTAGAAGCTAGCACATCTAAGCATGTAAGCAGGGACAATCCCCAGGTCGGCTGTGACTTTGATGTTCTTAACCTGATCTCTGCTCATCCCCGCTGCAATGGTTAGGAACAGTAAATCTACAGCAAAGATAACTGAAAACTGCCCTGAAACAGAAACTCACTCTCAATAAATGTCGGAGGGATGGAATCTCTTATTTCTTTCCTAGATGATATATATTTTTAATTCAGCACAAATTTTGCAAGAATAATACTGTTGCCCAGAAACCAAGGTGCTCTAATTCACTCATGGGGATGCAACACCATTCATAAACAGATCAAAAGGTGCTAGTCCAATTTGAATTACTACATCATATTCACTTCAGGGCCATGTGTATGTGAGCAGAAAGCGCCATAAATTTTCTCATAGGCAGGCTGGTGCTGATCCCTCATGGGGAGCTCGCTGAATGGGGAAAGGCAGATGTGGAGAAGGCAGGGAAATGGATAGATGCGTTCAGGGGAGAAGTCCCATTCTCTGTGTGGAGTTGAAGGGAATTGCTTGAATGTTAACAAGCAAATCCAAGTGTTTTTTCTCGACAGTGGTAGAACATGGAGTTGCATTTTTGGATTCATTTGACTATTACAGAGTTCACACTCATCAAGAAAGAAAAAGAAAGAAGGAGAGTCCTATATGTGTGAGTACCAAGAAAAAATGTAGTTCAATAGCTTCCACTGTTCTGGTTAACCCTTCAAAGGCAGAGTTTGCACTAGCTCCTAAGAATCCCTAAGAAGTCTATAAAATGGGTTAATTCTCTTAGAGGAATAGAGGTTTTAATTAATGCAATAATTATTAATTATTACAATGATCATGTTTTATTATTACAAAATAGTTAGCAGTTCATATAACCACTCATGTCCAGTCTTATGAACTCCTCTACTTAACTTCTAAATCTATCTCTGTAATGTGTCCTAATAGAATTCTTCAGAATAATGAATTTTCACAAATAAACCCAGATTTAGTTCTTTAAAAATTTTCTTGAGTAGCCCAAAGCATGAATGTTCTTTGAGTCTGAAACAGCTCAGAAAAGACTTTGAATTGCCAAGATAAGTACTTTTAATATAAATGTATTATTTGGGGGATAGACCTTTATAGCTCAGTATTCAAATATTAGGGGAACTCTGAGGATAGCAGACAGTTCAATTTATTATTGGCCCTCAATATTTATTCCTTTAGGTCACTGTTGGTAGGAATAACAAAAAATATTTTAATATAATATGAGAATAGTCACTGAATAATTTTAATCAGAGGCTCTTCTGTTCTAGAAAACTAATGTAACAACTTGGAGCATCCTTTTCCAATTTCTTAAAATAAGAATTTTACAATTTTACCTTAGTCAAACAATAATAAAATGTGGACCAGACAACCAAGATTTCTTTCTTAATATTCACTGGGCTCTTGAAAGTTTAAATACAGCAATATAGTGATGTTACATACTCAAAATGAGGTTTGCTAGGTTTCAGACAACACATAACATTTCTCCACAGTTGTAACTGTCTCCTCATCAGATAGTTATAATCCCAAAGAATACATCAAATAGATGATACTCTATTCTCTCATACTTCTGAACATGTTTAGGATTTGACTAGGAGAAAATTACTAATTGAATGAAATGATTAGACTTGATTCTCATTGGAAAACTCATCTTGAATTTGATTCTCATTTTTCACACCTTAGTGAGTTTTCTTTTTTTGGATCTTGACAAGTGTTAAGTCATTAAAGCTTAGAGAGGTCGAGCCAGTAATCACACTAAATCTGAATAATGTAGAAGGCAGAATGGTAAGTAACTGGTGGTAATCTGTCACTGTGTGTGTGTGTGTGTGTGTGTGTGTGTGTGTGTGTGTGTGTGTAGGGCAAAGGCAGGAAAATCCAATTGGCCATATTTGGGGTCAAACTATAGTGTTACATTTTCTGGACAAAAAAGGTACAATTATGGTAAAGAAGTGCATCATGAATCCACAAAACTGGCTTCTTGTAGCCTTATGAATGCTAATAGGCCATTCTTCACTGGGCCTGCTCTTTAAATCGCATACGTCTTGTGATGTTTGATCCACAATGTTTCAGAGTGGCTTCTCTTAAATAAGCAGCCATTACAAAACCACAGCACAGCCAGAGAAGTGGTATTATCAAATCCTCTCCCCACCTCAACTCCTCTGGCACAATACAGTAAGTATATCTCAGTCCCAGGTACTGTCTAAAATAGCATAGGTAGGTCTGGGGGGGAGATATTCTTACCAGCACATAGCTTAGGAAAAAGTCAAATTTTCTGATCCTTAGCTCCCTTGTCTGCAAAATGGGTATTGCATACCAGTTCTCTTTACCTTAGAGAGGTGTTATGAAGATTCAATAAGACAAAATGTTAAATGTTATATACATTGTCACTTTTCAAAATTGTGGTTTTAAAGATAGTTCTTTTAGAAATCAAGACTGTTTGAATTAAAGATCTTTAGGAAGTGATATGAGAAGTGCAATGGAACAGCTTCCTTGGAAGTATCAGCTAAACAAGTTAAGACTTTACAGAGGTACCCACTCTCTTCATCTATTTTCAAAAAGTGTACAGAGATAAAGCACCTCTCCCCAGTGTTTCAGACAACAGCTTGTTGGGAACATTACCTACTGTGTTAGTCATTATACAGTAGGTTATGCTCAAGTACTAACCCCAACAGCTTGCTGACTTAAAAAAAATAACTAAATTTCTTATTGACACAAGGTCTGAATACCTCAGCAGTGAACTATCCTCCATGCGTAGAGTGGTTCTATGTCCTGTTTCCAGGCAGTCCAGTTTATACCTAGTGTGATGGAATAATTATTAATAACATCTTTTTTACTCCAATAGTATCCTAGTTAGATGTTAAATATTGTAATCTCTCTGTCAGTGGAATAACTCAAGTATTCAGGCTTCCCTACCTTTTCATCATGAAGCCTTCATCAGAGCTAGGGAAAGAGAAACTAAAGAATGTTGTAGGGATTTTTACTGCCTCATTCCAGAACTGTCACTTCAATGTGAACTTCACTTCAATGTGAAGGCTATTGGGCAGAACTAGTTACATGGACCAACTAACTGCTAGGATTGATGGTAAATTTAGTTTTCTGAGAACCCAGCAGTGAGAAGAGAACCAGTTACTGGTGCTAACATAATGACTTCCACACTTGGATTGTCAGAATTGAAGACATATATGGAACCACCTCTCAAAGACTGCCCACCTTGCCTGTGTGATTATACAAAACTGTCTCTAGATGACTTAGTGCCCAAACTCAAGAAAGACAAGAAGCATTTTGTTGGTCTTTTCTTGTTGGGTACCACTTCTCTCTCTGCTGGGCAACTGAGCTGTCACTGCTGAAACTCTTCTCACTTCTCAGCTCGATATTGTCATCTTTCTTTCATTCGTGCCAAATTGATTGTCAGCCTATGCAATTAATTAGTCTTTCTGAGCATTCTGAATTATCCACAAATGTGTTCCTTCTGATGAAGGAATCTTCAAACAAACACCTTCAAAGTCTGCTTTGCTTTGAAGAACACACTATCAAGCTTCAGCATGACAGTACATAGTCATGTTTTTGATGCAGCTTATTTTATAGTAAATCTCTACCAACCAGGAAAAAACAGTCTGCATGTCTACAAAATGTTTATAACCTTCCAACTTTTATTGGCAAGAAAATGGAAGAAATGGTTTCTTAGTGGTGTTAGCGGAGGCAGACATCTAATGTTTCACTACTCTTCACCCAATAGTCCTTGGTTAAAATATCATCACAACTCAAAGTATGGCAATAACAGGCATGTTTGATTCTTAGAAACTCTAAGCTGTAGAGACTTGTCAAGATTTAGCAGGTAAAAAGTGAAAACTGGGTAAAAGAAGTCAATTTAAAATCTGCTTCTATGTTAGATTAAAAACAAACAAACAAAAAAGGAAGCATCAGAGTAATATGACTTCCATATAACTTCCCAGAGTAACATGACACTGGGATGTCACAAAAATGCATCTGTCAATCATCATAATAATCTGGAATTTGGATAGAGATATTTCTGCCAATTACTGTAAGAACAAGGAGATTTGCTCATTCCCTTCCATCACTATCCAAACATCCTTCAGGCTCCAGCCTAAGTCTCACTTCCTTCTTTCCCAATGACTTCCTTACTCCACTGAAAAGTATTTTCCCTGGGATATTCTGCAAAAATCACCAAGTGTTCTCATTAAAAGTTCAGATTCCCAGGTCCACCTGAGACCCTGTAAATCAGAATCTCTGGGACTGAAGGCCAGGAATCTGTATCTTTTACAAGCATATTCTAGCCCATTAACATACGCGAATCTATGTCTTACCCTTGTGTCCTCCCAAAACACCCTACATTATCTGGCACTATTAAACATCATAAAAACAATTTCATGCCCAGGTTTCATAGTTTATAATGATTTTGTTAGCTTGTTAGGGGTTCCAGTGTGTATTGCATGTCTTTTTCTTTTTTCTTTTTATTTTATTTTTATTTTTTAAAGATTGATTGATTGATTGATTGATTGATTTTAGAGAGAGGGCATGCTTGAGTGTATATGCAAGTAGGGGGGAGAGATAATGGGGGAAGGGAGAGAATCTCAAGCAGAATCCTCACTGAGCTTGGAGCTCAACACAAGGCTCAATCTCAGGACCCTGAGATCATGACCTGAGCCGAAAACAAGAGTCAGACACTTAACTGACTGAGCCACCCAGGCACCCTCATCTTTTTTCTATTACCCAAATGATGCAGTGGAGTATCAATTTATCCTTGGTGAGTGGAACTTTCCTAAGTTGTGGGATTACTTCATTTGGGGTATATACAATGTTGAAAAATAGAGGGAAAAGCATATTTAGATGAAACTCATTTTAATTCCAATGGCAGAAAACTTAAAGATAATACCTTCTGTGATATGAATAATTATTCACTCATTTATTCATTCACTCATTTATCTCCTCATTCATTTATCTATTCCCTTATTTGATAATCATGCTTACGATGTGCTTTGTGCGCTAACTAGCAATTCGAGTAAAGTAAAGCTGCCAAGTGTGGGATACAAGCAGACCACCAATTACTCTACAATGTAATCAGTGCCAGAAGAAAATGTCTTGAATGTAAAGAGATATAAGAGGCTAAGAAATATTCTCTGGAGGTGCTGATGCAGGCTAAACTTTGAGAAATGAGTAGAATTTGGCTTGATGGAGAAGGGACTTTCAAACACAACTACTGATTTTGTTTGTAATTTTTACATAGTTTATAGTGAGTTTTCTTAATAAGAAGTATACTTTTTAGTTTGTATACTAGGGGCAGCTAGGTGGCTGAGTCAGTTAAGCATCTGCCTTAGGTTCAGGTCATGATCCCATGATCCTGGGGTCCTGGGATCAAGCCCTGCATTGGGCTCCCTGCTCAGAAGGGAGTCTGCTTCTCCCTCCCCCTCTGCCTGCTGCTCTGCCTGCCTATGCTCACTCTATCAAACAAATAAATACAATATTTTTTAAAGTGTGTGTGCATACTAGTCTATATATCTACTGAAAGTAAAAGTGCTCCATTTAGTTTTATATATATGTTGGCATTTTAATCAAATGCAAATCATTTTAAATCATTGTTAGCCAAATCAGTTAAGGCTCTTCCAACTGAATTACATACATTTAAAGTTACCTTCATTGATTCATAGAAGTTTATTAGCTACATTTCAAACAATGTCAACCAAGACCTCTAGGTAATTCTTCCTCAGTGGGTACCTATTCATATTTTGAGCACTTGTCTCATTGTATTCTCTATACATATGTATTTTCTCCCAACAATTTGGAATATTTAGGTTTCCTCCAGTTTTCACAGTATGTCCTTCTTGGCCTGGGGAGTCTATGAGAAGACAAAGAATAGCCATATCAGAATATCTGTTGCTAAGGGAAAAAAGCTGCTCTGATAAAACTAATACCAATAACTGCAAAATCCCCCAGCCACGACGTTAATATTAAATAAAAGCCGATTGTCTTTCAAGTATTTCTTATCATAGATTACAAGTTTTATACAGCACTTTTATTGCACATTTCTGCCCAATGAAATAGATGTTGAAAAATACAGTGACTTTAGGCCAAAATAGTGTCCATTTATCCTTGAACTGTCAATGTTACAAAATGAAAGCAAGGTTACTTGGGGGGGAAAGGGCAGAGAACCTATATATTGAAACTAAGTTCAAAAAATAAATTTTCTTTGATAAGTAAAAGCATCAAAGAAAGAACATATTTCAGATTTAGTATAAAAAACACAGAAACTAAGCAAAGATAAAGACTCAAAATCTGCCAAGTGATATGAGTTTTGAAATGTAGCTGATGAGCAACAATACTGTTCACCCTTGAACAACACAGGGTCTAGGGGCACTGAACACCCCCCAGCAGAGATGAAAATCCACATATAACTTTTGATTGTACATAACTTAAGTACTAATAGCTGACTGTTGACTGAAAGTCTTACAAATAACAAACCAGCCAATTAACACATATTTTATATAGTATCATATACTGTATTCTTACAATAAAGTAAGCTAGAAAAATAATGTTATTCAGAAAATCACAAGGAAGAGAAAATACTTTTATAGTACTCTACTGTATCAAAAAAAAATCCATGTGCAAGCAGACCCATGCAGGTCAAACCCCTGTTGTTCAAGGGTCATCTGTGCACTATGCTGATTTACTACTAGAAAATACCATCACACAACGCATAGAAATATACATTAACTGTTTTTTATCTTAAAGTTGTGCTACCTTAAGATGTTCAGATCTATGGTCAAAGTCCTTTTCCCTCCATACGAACACAAGAAACTGTGCAGACCTCGGCTTCCCATCCATCCATGTGGTTTTATTGTCATATTGGGAAAGACTATAAACCCACACTAAACAAATGTCAAAAACCAAGTAATGAGCAGCACATTCAACTTTCTTCCAATCATCCTTGCCTCCCCCAGACAAAGAAGAGGAGCACACTTAATTGTGAAATGCAGAGTCTTCTCCTGGATTGGGGAGGAGAGAGAAAGGGCCCCTTCTGCAATACCTGGCTAGAATGTGGGTCCCCTAGGACTTAATTATCTCTCTCTTGTTAGGCTGTAATAGGGGCTCTAAAATGATATCGCAGTTTTTCTACAGCCAAGAAATTGATTAGTAAAGTTGTGTAAATCAAATGTCAATCTTCTTTTTATGTATGAATGTGGCCCACAACCACAGTCTGCAACAGAAAGGTATCATTATCATGCAACAGTTAATAAGTGTAGCTATTTGAGGCAGGAAGCACCTTACATATGAGGAAATTTGCATCCACACTGACTGGTAGTGTCTTTGGTGGTGCTTTATTTCCAGATTTTCTACACAGATAGATTGGATGATTACCATTCTATGAAAAACATTGTTGTCGTCCTTGCTTTGAAATACCATACTCTCTGGGGGAATTCAATATGTTCATGATCATCTGAGAGGCAATGCCAATTAGAAAATTTACAGATGTAGGGGACCCTGAGTCCTGTCTGCCATGGCTACTAGTGGAACTCTGGATTCCATTCTCCCTCTCATATCCTGGACCTTTGCTTCCAATTTGCCCTATTAGTAGGTATTATGTGTCTCTTTCCCAAGAGTTCCTATTTTCATCAAACAAATTAACATAAACTTTATCCAAATGGAAACTTCTTTTGTCCCCACTCTCCTTTTGAAATTTATCCATCATTTTTTCTCTTTACCCTTTGCCACTTGTAGTTTATCTATTCTGTTTTCACATTTTCCCCCACCTAATCAATTTCAACAACGGTCTTTTATCTGACTTTTGTCCTGACCACTATGCTCAGGGAGGTTTTTTTTATCATCAGTAGACCTGAAATCATCACATTTAATACTCTTTTCAGACTCTTTTGGGCTGAGCAATTTGCCTGCAATGGCCATCTCTTCCTTCTCAAAACTTCGTTCTCTGTTACCATCCTGATTATGTTGTTTAGGTGCCCTTCCTTCCTATCTGAACACTTCTCTGCTTCCTACTGACATCTCCCTCTTCCATCACCAAGGATGGACACTCCTCATGGCTAGGATCTCAGTCTTTTGTTCTCCCTCTCTTGCCTGTCTCTCTCTGTGTTCCATCTTTCTCTCTAATCTCATCTCTACCTTTTCCATATCTAAATCTCCAAGCCTACATGTGGCTTTTCTTAGCCTACCAGACTTGCACAACCCAATGCCCCACCAGATACTAATGCATATTTGCCAGTCACCACATCTTCTATAGACTCTCTGCCCTGTCCTGCCTTCTATTCTGGGCCCTGGGCAACCTTGCCAGCCTTTCTCATGTCTTCCCTGTTGGCTCACCAGCAGGAAGCCTGGGAACTGCATCTTCCCAGACTGGGTTGCCAGCTTTCAGGTTTTGTGAATGAGGTGCACTCAAAATATTTTGGAAGCTGAAAGGAAGCATCTGTTTTTCCTCCCCTGCCAACAGTGGCATAGATCATGTGGGCTTGCCAGAGTTGGCTAGACTCTGCACTCCCTGTCCTGTCTCAGAGCTACACAGCTGCTTCACCACCCGCATCAGTTCACATGGTTTCTCCAATTTGGCATCATCAGCAACCTCCTAATTCTGACCCACAAGCGTAGTTTGACCTTGACAGCTAGTAGAGACACCCTGACTTTTGCTCCTTGAAGCTTCTGTTTTGCAGGCATGTGCTTCTGTGGATTAAATCCCTCTGCACTGCAAGTAGACTGACAGACTTATTTTCTGATTGATACTCATATCATCAACCCCAGTCCCTTGGGATGAAAGGTCTGCAGCCTATTTTCAACTGCTCCCTCCTTCCTACTACTTCTCAAGTACTGCCAATTCCTTCTTTTCAATGCCCTTCTCTTTCCTTGATCAATGTCCCTGTGTAGAACAAGCTTCATTTCCTGTTCTTAAATTTCTCTGAAAATCTTCTAACTAGTTCTATCTATGCAGTTCACCTAGTGAATCTTCTTTTAAGAATCATTCATACTATTTCAATAATTTAGTTAAAAACCTTGCATGGACTCACCCTTGCTGCTTACAGGACAATGAGTGAACCATGCAGTGAGGCATTTGAAGTACCTCCTTCTTCTTATGGCCTTATTTCCCACTTTTCCTCTTCATATACCATAATGTCAGATTAAAGGTGCAGCCTTTCATGGCTATATGGAATTAATTCTTGCAATATGCCCCTTGCTTTCTAGCCTCCAGACCTACTTCTTATTATATTCCCTTCCACAATGTGACTCCCATTTACCCACCAGTAGAGTTTTTCAAATATTTTAAGAATCAGCTCAAACACCACTAAAATCTACATATCCAAATGGATTCCCGGGGCACCTGGGTGGCTCAATCATTGAGCATCTGCCTTTGGCTCGGGTCGTGATCCCAGGTCCAGGGATTGAGTCCCATATCAGGCTCCCTATAGGGAGCCTGCTTCTTTCTCTGCCTGTGTCTCTCTCTCTCTGTGTCTCTCATGAATAAATACATAAATAAAATCTTTAAAAAATGGATTCCTGAAATACTCTGAACCTAACCTATTCAGCTTATCAGACTCTTCCAATTTTTACATCTCAACAGGTATGCTGTCTCTGTGGCACATTAGAGGTGCGACATAACTTTTATCTGAACTATATTCTCCAGAATAGACTTAAATCTCTGGTTTGGCAAATTGTGAAAACCAAGAAAACAAGGGACTGAGTTACTGACCATGTTTGCAATCTAGGCTAGAAATTAAGATCTGGGTGTGAAGGTCTTACTGCAATTGAAGTGTTACCTATTCAATATTTAATACTATAGTCCAGTGAATGTCCCAAATCTCTTTGCCAAACTACAGTTTAATCGTGACTATTGCTTAAAATTAGTGAATCATGAGATCACAAACTTTTCTCATGTATAATTTTTCCATTTCAAGACTTTCTGATTTATAGGCCAGATTCTAAATGTGTTAAAGCATATATATTAAGTTGAACAGTACGAAACTGCTGAAACTTAACCATTTTTGAGCTATAAAATGAGTTTTATATGGTTCAATCTAATAAATACTTTAAAAGGGTTTTGTCTCATAGTTACTTTTCATAACATTGTTTGTTTTATGTAATAAGGCATAATAAATGAATGCTCTTAGAAACAGATACATCGCACTGGAAAGGGTTTTAATAATAACAACAATAGCAGCAAATACTTATTATGCACTTACTGTATGCCATCCATCATGGTAAGAGATAAATTATCTCTTTCTCTCTACCTTTGTTTTCTTATAATAACTCAGCCTTAATCACCATTTGATGAAAAAAAAAACTGTTGCTTGAAGTGCCTGAGTAACTTGGTCAAGGTCACATAGTTACTAAGCAGTGAAAGAACATGAAATAAGGAAGACCTATTTTGGAGTAGCTACTTTTGACCATATCTAAAAAAAAGAAAAAAGAAACTATTTTTTTTTCTCCTGGGTTTTTTTGTTTGTTTGTGTCCTTGGCCCCTTCTCATAATAGTAGGAAGAAGAGTGAAGAGAAATAAAACTCAAGGAATAACTCAAATGTCACCTCCTTCTCAAACAATTCCTTGTCCACTGGAGCTTTGAACTGTTTATCATATTTCTCTATACTCTTCTACCTGTTTTTCCCTTTATGTTGGGCTTAGCATATATTGCTTCCTCTCATACATCTGTATACTTATTTAAATTTCCCAATTAAATTGTAAGGCTCCAGTAGGAGAATGAGCATATCTAATATACTTCATTTCCCAGAGCAAGGGATAGTCACTTTTATTTCTATCCAAACACAATCCATCCATCCATCCATCTATCCATCCATCCATCCATCCATCCATCCATCCATCCAGTAATTATCGGGTGTTAACACTGCTGAGTGCAAAGAACACTAAGATAAAAGACCAGCCTCGACTCAAAAAGGAAGTTAGAACTATTTCATGGGGACATGAACAAGGGTGTCAACACAATCAATGGCATAAAGAGAGAGAGAGAGAGAGAGAGAGAGAGAGAGAGGGCACAGAATGCAGATTGGTGAGCCACCCAGCAGTGGGTAAGGAAGGCACTTTACAGAGAGAAATTTTAAGGAACTGATACTGTTTGGGGTAAGCCTATAGAGGTAAAGGAGGATTAGTCAATGGAAAAATTTAAGCAAGGCATGCCTAGAAAGAGGGAACAGTGTGTAAAAGGCACAAAAGAGCTTGCATATTTGTGTCCCTGTATGTGTTTGGTTTGGTTCAGAGAGAGGAACAAACAAATGAAATAGGGAAGAAAGTTGAGAGAAAGAAAGGAAAAAGGAAGAGAATAAAATTTGCTCTTGTATTTACAAAAATGCACATGAAAGTGAAAGCAGAAGAAAGAAAGAAAGAAAGAAAGAAAGAAAGAAAGAAAGAAAGAAAGAAAGAGAAAGCAGTGGTCCCATACTAACCAATAAAACCAGATAAATTCAGAGCAACTGTCTAGGGGCCAGACTGATGTCAATTACCTCAAGGCCTGGCCTATACACAAGAGATCCTGGTATGTAGGAGATTAAAGAGTCACTATGATATGAACTCTGATGATTTAGAATGGATTTGGGAAAGTTGGAAATATAGTCACATGGATACAAAAAGCTGATGAAAACAAAGATGGTCCTATTTCTACCTGCTTTGGTAATAGAAGCTCTTTAGCTGAACAGATGGTACATTTCACCAAAATCTGATGGAAACAAATCTTCACAGGCCTTCTGTATTAAGAAATAATTTAGCAGCCTTCCCCAGAGGTTTGGCATGTTCTTTGTCTAAATAAAATATAATGCAAAGAAAAGTGGTCTTTTGGAATTCTTAATTAAATAGTCTCAATGCTATAGAACAAAATGTGGTATGACTGCTGTCCAAAATGAATCATAATAAAACAAGAGGAGGTTTTCCAAGTCTGGACATGTTGCTATCAACATTCTGTATAAGGAAGGATTTTATTACATTTCTTAGAACTATGCATCTGAAAGGTTCAGGAAAAGGATAGTTGACTCTGGACAACAGAACAGAACTAATGACCACATCCAAGGTGATCGATCAGCTTCATAGGGAAGGCATATGCTTGCCTAACGAGGAAAATGTATTTTGACGGGAAACTAGGAGACACAGTAATGCAATATTTATGGATTGCAACTCAAATGAAAACACCTTTTAATATGTAATCGAATGACATAACAAATTTATAATACCTTTTCCATTTCATAAATTTGCATTGAATAATGACAAAGGGCAAGGAAACTATCCCATTGTTAACTGATTGATATGCAGCATGAAATGTGTTCAATATTTATATTCTTTCCACACCAATCTTCCATTTTTATTTATATGATCATTTCCTGACAAACATAATATGAAAAATGTCTGCAGAATTTTTATTAACAAAGTGCTAAGACAATACTGTCATGCCTATATAAAACCATCTGCTAATGTCTGATGTCAAAACCTATTTATATTATTTTTTTCCCTTCCCATGTTTTCTGAAGGCAATCATTTCCCATTAAATTAATCCTCACCACCTTCAAGGCACCTGAGCATTCTTTTGGTATTTCACATTCTTTGGGAAACCCCTGGGTATTCAGATTCATTATGGAAATTCCTAAAACCAAAGCAGGGTCAGGGTTTGGAAGTGTAATATACCTTTCTTTCCTAATGTAGAACCAGAGGGCTATGCACAAATATAGTATTTCATTTTGCAATTAAGTTCAGGTGAATTATTCAAACTTCAAAATGTGAAATATGCTATGATTACCATTATTCAAACCACAGTAATTCTCTCTCTCTCTCTCTCTCTTTTTTTTTTTTTTTGGAATGGAAACATAGCTGAAGGTGCTCGATTAGTAATGAACAGAGAAAGGCATAGCATTCTTGCCTGAAGATTCTAAAGAAAAATTTTTTCTAACAGCTTAAATCTTCCTCATTTTACTAGATTGTAGAATCATTCCACTGACAAATTCATGCTTTGGGACTTTTTTGTGCAAGTTTCTCCCCTCCTCCATGCCCTCTTCTCCACATATGGAAGCAGTAACACGGAGAAAAGCTCCACGGGTTGCAGTAGACACTCCAGAACATAGTTTTATCATCAAAATCATACCTTCCAATGGGTACTACTTATCACCTACCACTTAATTTTTGGGAGTCATCCAAGATGGTAAAAGAAAAAAAGCAAATCAAAGTTCTTAATGGAAGGCAAGAAAGGGCAGGGTACAGAGTCTTTTCAAACCTTCCTGAGTCCTGTGACTCAAGTCCAAACTCTCTAGAATGCTCTCTTTGACCTCACATATCATACTGATTTTTTCAACCTAGCAACTCAAGTATTTGTTGTCCATACACTATTCTATCACTCATGTCTTATCTTCTAGTGTCCCCTACAAGTGTCCTGGGTGTGTATCCTGCTGATATCTTAGCTCAGATAGAATTGGTCATCTACCTCTTTATTCTACCCATATTACCTGGGAGAGCACAGGGTCCCCCACTCAAACAGAAGCTACCAATCAGATTGTCTTAGGAAGACACATATAAGAAGCCTGAGGTCTTATGGGCACACTGCCCTGCTTTTGTTTTATTTTATAATCAAGCCTCATCAGACTATCTGCATATTGGCTATTAAAGTGTTATCTTCCTCAAGAGACAACACATTATTTGCATGAAGATCATAATGAAGAGGCAGAAGTGAAAACTGGCACTATTATCTCGGTTCCAGAAAGCCAGATTCTACTAGATTTATTACCTCAGCATCTCGGTGTCCTCACCTCCCAGGACAGAACAGGGACTTAACGCATCTCATAGGAGGTGTGAAGATGACCCAAGCTTAAACCATTTAAAGCACTTAGAACTGCACAAGTACTCTAGTTGTGCATCTTATCATTTGCTCTGCGGTCTAGGACAATTAGCAAAAGCCCTCGAGAGACAGGCTCCTAAGGCTCTTTTCTAGTTTTCTTTTTTTGTGGGTATTTGGAGACAGGAAGAATGCAAATCTTTAGCTACAGCAACTGAAGGGAAATTTTATCTTAAAAAGAAACCGGCTCATTGTTGGTATTATACAAAGCCACAGAAGAGTCCTACAAAGTGTGAGGAGTAGAGAGTACCTAAAAGGCTTCCAACCCTTTAGCCTGGGTGATTTTCAAATGTTACCCATGAAAGGTTAATTTATAAGCTTAAGTTATTGCCTACTAACATGCAAAGTCTCTTGGAAGGGAAACATATTAATGAAGGAAATGGGCCTAGCCATAGGAATGAAGATAAACCTGAGGTGTGATTTTACTTTTTCTACTTTTCTACTATGCTGTATGATAGTAGAAATTTGCTTAACTTCCTTTTTAGCAAGTATAAAACAGGGATATCTTATTGGGTTGTAATTTAGAGTGGAAATCATATAAGGAACCACATATTAGAGTGCCTGGTATACAGAAGGGGCACTCACTATGTTGCAGTTCCCATTTATTGTCATTATTTCAACTCACTGTGAGTAGTTTACCAGATTATTCTGAAGCAAACATTAACTGACAGTGAAAGGTAGAATATGTCACCATAATATATATCTGTAGGGACTCAAGATACGCCACTCCAAAATATACCACTGTGGTACACTGATTATTTTGAGCTGTAGGCACTTGAAAATGGCAAATTCAAGAATAGATTTTCTCTGAACTCCTACTATCTACCTAAAAGACCTTCTAGAAGCAACTCAACTGTTATCAGTTCCCCCATATGGGAGTCTCATCAGCCCCAGAAGACTGACTCAGCATGGGCGGGGGGGGGGGGGCGGGGGGTGGAAGGGTGGGGGGGGGTGGAGGGACTGGAAGTCCACGCCATGCCCAGACCAACTTTGTCACACTATCTTACTTCCCTTCTATTCTTCTAAGCACCCTTTCACCTTTCCTAAAAATCATTTAGACTTCCTTAAGACTGCTACGTCCCGGGATCCCTGGGTGGCGCAGTGGTTTGGCGCCTGCTTTTGGCCCAGGGCATGATCCTGGAGACCCGGGATCGAATCCCACGTCAGGCTCCCGGTGCATGGAGCCTGCTTCTCCCTCTGCCTGTGTCTCTGCCTCTCTCTCTCTCTGTGTGACTATCATAAATAATAAATAAAAAATTTAAAAAAAAGACTGCTACGTCCCTTCTGCCCTTTCCCTAGTAAGATGATATTCAATCCTGAATGTTAAAGCCACCTCTTTGAGTTACTAATTTTCGCTGGGTATCTCCCATATAGACACGAGGTATATGTATTAATAAACTTCCATTCATTTTTCTCTTTTCAGTCTGTCTTTTATTACTAGAACTTTATTACAGAAAAGTAGAAGGAAAGTTGTTTTTTCTCCCATAAAATAGGATAATTTGATAGAGGAGACAGATAAGGAAAGGGGAGGGCACTGGCCAGAGGTGTGAGAGAATCATAGCAGCAAGGGGCCAGTGCAAGCAGAAGACTCTACAGTTGAAGCAAATTTTCCCCGCTCTGAATGCCAGGGCCTGACCTGTATGTGACTTTGTCTCTACCTTCACACTGTTTTACACCTTAATTAAGGTTTCTTAATTAAGTTCTGGAAAGGAGTCCTTTGAAAATTCAGCCCTTGACTCTGACTTTTGTTTGACCTTGCATCTCTAGAAAAGAGTATTGAAGCCACAAGACTGAGCAGGAGGCCCCTAGGTCATCCCCACAGTGTAACAGGAACACTAGACTCAACTCCAGGGTGTACTGAGTGTATCTAATCATACTCAAGAAGTTGGGAAAGCTGCCCAGACTAACAACAACCAAAAGAATGAAGTTTATCATTTGAAAACAGCTAATTGTAGATAAAATCACAATGGAATAAGGATAAAAATGTAATTATCTCTGAAATGTGTGATAATTACTATAACAAACAAATCCTCCACTTATATCTCCAGGTTTACTCTTTCTTAGTGGAGTTGAAAACATCTGCCTGAGTCAGACTCTGTTCACTGCTAAAGGAGCTGTGCTAGGTGTTGGCTGCCTGCTTTCTTGTCCTGGCTCCGTCACTGACTAGTCATATAGATTTGAGTGAGTGAGTGATGAGTTTCTGTGTTTCTGTTTCCTCACAGGTAAAATTTGCCTGTCATGAAACAGCTGCCCAATAAATGTTATATCCTGGCTAATTACAGCTGAAGTTAATGTATTTGGCATTTAGCACAGGCCAAGACATTGGGAGAGTCAACAAAGACTCTGAGTGAGCCCATCTTTGTTCAACTGAAGGTAGGAAGGTTGCTATGACACACAGCATAAAGAACATTAAATGATAAGCTATAGTTTGGCCTTGATCCTATAGCTAGATGAGAAACAATCAGTGTTTTAGAGAAGAAAACTACTTAACCAAAGAGGCGTTTGTGGGAGCTGAATATTATGGTGGTTAGCTAGAAAGTAAGAACCACTTGGTCCAGATAGGGGGTGAACTGGGTAGAGATTACCATAGGAAACAGGAGAAGAAAAACAAAGAAATGTGTAGAAAAGACACTTCGGGAGTCAGAAGACTCAGAAATTACTACATAAATGGATAAAAATGAAGGAAAGCCAGAAAATATTGCATGGGGTTGGGAGGGATCCCACAGAAGAATTTTAAGAAGGAAAAAAAACAAAAAAACAAAGAATTTTAAGAAGGGAAAGCTAGTTGGAGTTTGTTTTTTAATTTTTATTTTATTCTATTAAAAGCTTTCTGCCCTTTAAAAACTGAAATCTCAGGAGGGTAGAGCTTGTTCCAAATAAATACAATGTAGTGAGCTGCAGGCAATAATGCACAAAGCACAGGCCAGGCAGAAGGTGGGCTATATGAATAATTCTGTTTCAAGGGGTCAGGGACATCATCACCTCAAAAGGTAAAATCTGAGTGGGGTTGTGAAAGGTGGAGAGGCATCCACCAAACAGAGAAGGAAGGGAGGTTGTTATTTCAAGGAGAGAGAGCAACATGAACAAGGATGCAAGGGTGAAAAATGGAAGAATCATGATGTCAAAAATCCATGCTGATTTACCCGGATGGGCAATGTCAATGGGTTGCCTACTCTTGGTAATGGGGTATATGCAAAAAAAACCTCCCTATCTACCTACGAGCATACACTAGATCTTCATCCAACACACTGCATTAATGAGGTCCTGGTGAAATAAACAGTTCAGACCAGCTTTCTGTTACTTGTGAAGGAAAACAGATCAGCTAGCCATGACAGGAGCAAATACTTTTGATGCATTACGCATTTTAACATTTCAGAAAGCAATGTCCTTAAAGGAGAAATAGGTTCCAGGATGCAGAGATTTTACTGAAAAGAAGCATTGATATATCTGATGCCTAGAAATCTGAGTTCCCTAGCAGGGAGTGAATCTGGAGAACAGCAGAAGGATATTGGATATACTGGGTCTAGAGGCAAGGAAAGCTCAGTGATGAACAAAAAGATCTTAGAAGGGGAAGAGGTAAGGAAGAAAGGTATTATTTTGCCTACTTCAGATTTTTCCTAAACACCCTAGAATGTTTATAATTAAAGCCTTGATGAAAAATTTGTCTAAATTTAATTTAGAATTAAAGCCTTGATGAAAAATTAAAGCCTTGAAAAAAATTTGTGAATATTTCTATTCACAAATATATATGTGTATATATATGCACATATATGTGTGTATGTATATATTTCTGAGCACATGTGTGTATGTATATGCATATGCATGCATGCACATGATACTCATCCATGGATTTTATTTGCTGTTATGCAAATTTTAGTCCTTGAGTAAAATATAGGGCAATGGTATGGATACTTCTGAGATGATCCCCAATGATCCCTGACTCCTGTTATTTATATATGAGTATGATGTCTATTTCCCTTGAAGATTGGCTGGACTTAGTGACTTGCTTCTAACCAACAACATACAGCCAACTTAATGAGATGTCACTTTTGTGTTTGTTACCAAAGTTTGTGATTTCCACTTTACCGGCAAACTCTTTGTATTGCCTTTTCTGCTTATATGCTTTGATGAAGCAAAATGCCATGTTGGAAAGGCCCATGTGGCAAGGAACTGACAGCTGCAATGGCCAAGCTGCAGCAAAAAAGTGAATCCTATCAATACCAAGTGCTTTTGGAAGACACTCTGTCCCCAGTGGACCCTGGAAGTGATGACAGCCCCAGCAAATGCCTTCAATATAGCCTCTGAGAGATCCTGCACCAAAGGATGCAGCTAAGCCATGCTCAGATTCCAGACTCACAGAAACTGTGAATGTGTATGAGGTTTTAAGGTATAGTTTTGAAGTAATTTGTTTCAGGGCAATAGATGACTAGCAGAAAGGCCAAGTGTTAAAATATATCCTTTTTATTCGTATAAGGAAAACTTTAGTTTTCTTCATATTGACTCTGGCCAGAGAAAGTCTCAGACATATGATATTTTTCTCTCATATATTTTTATAAATATTCTATTGTAATTTATTTACATTTATTCATCCTACTCCCATATATGTGTATCCTTTAATTATAAGGTTTGGTTGCAAACCTACATCTTTTTTATATTCAGCAAGGAACTTCTTTCCAACGCAGATCTTATACTGAGAACTAGGTCTGTTTAATATATTCAATGTGCATCCTTTATATTTGAGACATGTATAGATGTATTAATTGCTTCTCACTGACATGACTGTAAACTATATGAGAGCATGAAGGATATCTAATCACAGAGTGTAAAGATCTATGACCCAAACAGAATTGCTTGTACTTCATAGCTCTTCAATGCATATTTAGAATTAATTTTGCAGATATAGTACAAGTACTTCATAGCTCTTCCATGCATATTTGGGACTAATTTTGCAAATATAGTACAAGCTCTTTCATAGAAAGTTAAAAGGACTCTGGAAAGTAACTCACACACAAAAAAAGAGAAATTAGTGAATGTCTTCATTTACTACACAAATTTGAAATAAATAAGTCATATAAAAACATATTTTCCCTTTATATATGTTTCAGTAGAATATAAGCTAAGGACGATAACCACTGGACCTGCATAAGGTATCAAAATAAAATAATTCAAAGGGAAATTATACATCATAGGGTTATCTAAATATATAGTTCTCATTATGTAATAAAGTAATAAATAGACCTTAATAAGCAAATATAAACTTCAGCATTTTATTTAATTCTGAAAATTTAGAGTTAACTTATCTTTTGCTAAGGATAAGCAAAACATTTTTTAAAGATGTTGAAAAACTCATTTACTTGTATTTAGCACAGCAAATGTGGAAGAAAGTTACATACTTATTTTAAACAATTATAATTTCTCAATATTGAAAACAACAGCTGTGGAAGAAAGTAATTAACATGATTTACTATATAATCATTCTATCATTATATGCTATTTAGAAATACAGTAGCAAAAATGAGTGGCTTTCTTGCTTATGCTCATAAAAAACCTGTTTTCTCAATCTTCTTATGTATCAACTATACTTTAAAAACAATTTTATTCATTTATGAGAAAAAAATATGATATATTTCCTTGGATTTTGGAACCCATTCCCCATTGCCAGGTATAGCTGTTTAGTATGTGTGCCTAGCTGCACATATCATGTGACAAATAGATCCAGTGTACATCTTCCTGGAGTGATAATGTATTTGACTACATGCCACAGAAAAGATGATGATGGGTCTGAAAAGATAACCAAGTCTTCTACTTGCCTATTTCTGACTATGCTTTTAGGTGTTTTGCAAAGAATGATAATACCAGGTGAATTAGTCCAATTACCACCCTAGAGAAAGGGACAAAGAAAATGAATTCTCTCCTTTCACTTTACCATCCTTATTACCATCCAATTTTCTCCAACTTATTCCTCCTACTGCCATTTGTGGTTGAAGTATGATGCAGCAAGATGATTTAAAAACAGGCAAATATCCAAAGCATTTTCTACATTGGGTAAAATGTTTCTCAGTGCCTGTATCTACAAAAATAACTGAATGCTGGCTATCTATAGCATAAGGCTATTAATTAGCCAGCATATCATCTATTTGATGTTTATTTACCATTGTTTTTCTTTCAAAGCTAATTATAATTTTTGAGAGAGCAAAGACTTATACTCCGTATGTTTCCAGAACCAGAAAACTAAGAGCACATCATTCAATGAAACATGACTATATGTTAGAATGAATATGTGTGTAGGTGTCGAAAAAGGTATTACTTTAAATTTCTGAGTGGTTCAGTGCCTGAGAGGCATGATATACTGTCAGTAAACTGCTGGGTGCTGTACATAGAAGTGAGTTTTAAAGGAGAATCTGACAACTTGTTAATTGTGGCATGAACACTCCACTAAATGTTAGCAAGGGGGAGGCCTTAAAAAGGTAAGACCAAGAGGAGTCAGTGCAGAACTTCCCGAATAATTACAGTTCAGTATTAAGGTAATGGAAGATCTCCTAGCAGCATCCATTAGGAATATTTCCATTGGAGCTACAATAGACCCAAGTTCATTCTTAAACCCCAGGGATGATGGTCACTGGGGTCTGTTCTTATCATGGTCATCTAAAACCACAGCCAACTAGATCTGTTCTAATTTTTGCTAAAGAACACAATGAGGAGTCATCGCAGACTCACCTTCCAGAAACTTCCCTTGCCTTGAGAAAAACAGGAAGCAATACAGAAAAAGATAAGTATGACAGAGTTCAAAAATTCAGAAAACTGTCTTTCAACCTGAAGGATATCTTACAGTTATCCTGAAAAAACAAAAACAAAAACAAAACAAAAAAAATGACAACTTCTTCAAAGAAGAAGAAATAGATGAAGCTTTCTATAAAGGCATTTAAACTTGCCTTATTAGAATCTATTTTTAGGCCCAGACATTTTAAATCAGAGGGTTTGTCTGGGAGGCTGTCCTGGCTTTGAGGCCAGTGCAGCAGCAGTTTCCCAGGGAACTATCCTTGGTGCTGACTTCACATCCTCTGCCAACACCAAAGTCTTGCCTATTTTGCTGCTAATCTCTCCACAAAGTTTTCATCACTCCAGTCCAGGTTGCTCATTTGAGATACCCTGGCCACTTGACAAACAATTTAGCCAAACAGGGGTCTATTCAGACCTTTAAGCATCAATCCTGTCTCTTCTGCCCTCCCCTACTCCTGCCTAACTCAGGTAGCTACCATGGGAGTTCACTCAACTGTGGCACATCAGGTAGTTGTGAACCATGCTGTTTAATGAGGGTAAGAGACACAATGCCTTGGGACTAAGTGTACCTGGGGGAGCAAGCCATTCAGCAACATTTAGCAAGCTCTCCTCTCAAATGATAATGGTGACTCCCTAGGTCTACTTCTCCTTTGAGATAGTAACCACGAAAATGACTTGTGACATCAAAACTATACCAAGCATTGAGATGTGATGTTTCTACTCAGATCAGTTCACACACTGCACCTAGCATGTAATACCCACAAATCACATCACAAACACCCTTGAGTTTCTATTTCACTCAGTGCAACTCCTAGTTTAAAAGATTAGAGTATAAGGCACTAAACACAACAATTTACTGGCACTTACTCTGGATCCTTTTGTAAGTGCTTTTGCATATGTTAACCCATACGATTTTCAAGATAATCTCTATGAGTAGCTACTATCATTATCACTCACTTAGGTACCCCTCTTAACTTAGATGAAGCAAATGAGATGGACAAGTTAAGTGACTATCTCAAGGTCATACAGATTGTAAGTGGTATAGTGGAATATGCACTGAGGCCATTTGACTTTTATATCCAGTGTTCAAACTGCTTCATGTCCCTGCTAGTGATATAGGGAGCTTATACAGGGAATTCTTGTCTTAAAAGGAGGGCTGGGCTAAAATGCTTTGAATCCTTCCAGTTTGAAATTTTTGTTATTGTAAGAAGAGTTTTGTTTTTGTTTTTTCTTAAACAATCTTTTCCAAAAATGTATATTATATGCTAACATACAATTAACACATAATTATAACTTGTTTAAAAGTACTCATTTATTTTTGCCCAATTCAAAATTTTCAGTTCTACATTTGATTATGAAATACTATATGCATAGTATACACTGAGCCTGTACTTGTATGTGAAATTTATTGATCTTATGATAAAATTCCTAGAGGGAATTATTTAACATATCTCACAATATATTTTCTCATGGACCCAGGAAATTCAATAATATAAATAATTTTTCTATTTATTTTATAAATAAATATTTCTATTCCTATAAGAACAAAACCAAAATATTCCAAATAAGTTAATTTTTTTCCAGATAACTATTAACTACCTATTCAGCCAAGCAAACTAAAAAAAAAAAAAATTCAGTAACTCTTTTCCTAAAATTGACCTCATACTTTAAAGTTTCACTGGTATCATCTGAACCTAATTTTTCTAGGAATATTTAGAACAGTCATTATAACTATCAGTTGATGAGTATATATAATTTTCCTGTCCTTTTTCTAATTTATTGGGTTGACACTGTTAATACCAAACTTGCCTCTAACAGTTATTTACAATCCTTACTAGATTATTATGAACTTAGAAACTTTACAATCAAGCTGATTAATAATATATATATATAATTAATATAGAAGTAAACTAATTATGAGTGAGAAGTGGAGTTCTCTCCAACAACAACAAAAAAAAGTGAATGCAATTTAGTATACAGATTCTGAGCCATTTGTTTCACTACCTCAAAACCTCTTGATTCTTTTTTTATATTCTCAGCTATATCCAGGAAGTTGAACTCATGTCATCGGTGAATTTCATACACATTTAATAGAACATCAACAGCTATAGCATTAACTATAGTAATGACACTGATGAGTATTTTATATCAGCTCCTGTGCTAAGTATGTCACATGTGTTATGACATTTTCATTTGTCACAACTTCTGGAAGTAGGCATTATTGTCCATATTTGAATACTATCATATAAAAGGTTTCAGAGATAAAGTAACTTGCCCCAGGTAATTAGAACATGGTAGAGTAAGAATTCAAATTGAGGTCTGTATGATTCAGAGTAATACTAATCATTACCTTAATTATGTGAGGGGAAAGGGGGAGATTTATCCAGGAAAGGAAAAGTTATCACTGAATAGAAACCTAACTGTGGATCTAATCTAGCTTTTATAGGCTGCCTTCGTTATATCCAGCTATAACAAAACACCATAGGGTGACTTATAGACAACAAATATTTATTTCTTAGAGTACTGGAGGCTGGAAAGTTCAAGATAGAGGTTCCAATGGATTTAGAATCTACTGAGGACTGGCTTTTTGATTCACAGATGGCCATCTTTCCACTGTGTACTACATAGTGGATGGGGGCAAGAAGCTCTAGGGCCTTCCTATGATAGCATCAATCCCATTGACAAGGGCTCCCAAAGGCCCCACCTCCAAACACCATCACAATGGAGATGAGGTTTCAACACTAAATTTGGGGATAACACAAACATTCACTCCACAGAAAGACCTTTCAAAAATGGTCCATATCTATAAGTAGAAATGTTACCCTGTGTAGTATGAGCTGACATTACGAAGGCTGAATCAGTCAATATTTACTGAGTAGCTACTATGTGGATTTCAATAATAAATAGCTTCCCAGGGTCCTGAAACTCGAGTGATATTTGCCCCAGCAAAGGGTACAAGCTAACAACTGCCCCCATGGAATATTAGGCTGCTCAAGGAGAAGCAAAAGAAAAACTGGGGCACCGTATGTACAGCCAGAAAATGCTCACTAGCCGTCCATTCCCGTTTGTTTTCCTGCTTCAAATAAGCCATAATCGACTTTGGAAACCCATTGGACAAAAAGAAATAATAACAAGGATTTTTCTGGTTATATAGCTAACCCTGTTAGAAAACAAAATATCCCTGAGGGCCTGGTGAGATTGGCTGCCCAAATCAAGAAAATCCTCTTAGTTATGTACGCAGCTGTCAATGCAAACAGGTACTTGCATACACTGTTAGCCAAATCCCCCTCCTGCACAGAAACAGTGTTTCAGAAATGTGTTCTCTGATATACACATGCAGAAACGTGTTCTATGGTACATTTAAAATTTCAGTGAAGAAAATAAAAACTTTAATTGCTGACCAATTTTTTTTTTATCAAATCACAGAATTGATTCTGAGATGGGAATGACCTTGGTCAATAATGGAGCACTGGAGGTAGGGGTTATTCTTAGGATGATGGATAAGCACCTAGACACCAGATTTCCCAACCAGGGTCTCACACTCACTCAGTGCCTTCAGGGACCAGCAGGCCAAAGTAGGTTGAGAGGATGGCCAGGCAAGCAATCCAGTCCCACATCTATCTGATCTGGCCTGCTATGCAGAGTTCATCCTGTGTCAAGAGATCATCCAATCCTCTAGAGAAGACAGAAATCTAGATTTTACAATTATCTTCATATTTTAAAATCAGAGAGAGGATCTTTGGGCTGCTTGAGGCACCGTCCCCACTTGGCAGCCAGCATCATCTCTGACCCAGAGGAAAGGCAGGTAACTCAAGATAACTACAGGATATTCTGACTGGCCATTTGGATGAAGCTTGGTTAACATGCAGACATTCTGATAAGATTTAAAAATTAAGCTATTAAAACATTAGTTATTTTTAAAAATTTTAAAGAGTGTTTGTTAATTTATTTGACAGAGAGAGAGAGAGAGAGAGAGAGAGAGAACACAAGCAAGGGGAGTGGCAGGCAGAGAGAGAAGGAGAAGCAGGCTTCCTGTGAGGGCTTGATCCCAGGATCCCAAGATCATGACCTGAGCCGAAGGCAGCTGCTTAACTGACTGAGCCTCCCAGCCTTCCCAGCCTTAGTTATTTTTTTTTATTATAAAATCATAAGTGCAGCAGAAACTCAGGCATAAGGTAAACTTTGGGAATAGAAGAGGATTCAAGAGTATTAGCCCACATACCTTTTGATAAAACACACACACACATACATACACATCTTCCTGTAAAAGACCCCAAACTGTGCTCTTACATTTTTATATGGCCATTTGGATGTTACTGGATCACAACAGAAGCTTCCTAATATCCCTTTCAATAAAGCTACCAAATCCAGCACCCCCTGGGAGTGGACGACATGTCTCCAGCATCAGTGCCAGGGCCAAGTCCAGTTCAGTGGAGGGCACTTTCCAGAAAATGGTAGAAGGTGTTAGTCGATGTCTTGACCAATGGGAATGTGGACAAATCAGCTAATCTTAGTTTCCTGTGGACATTTATGACCATAAGCTAAATAGCTTAAAACAACAGAAATTTAAATGCTCACAGTTGTGGAGACCAGAAGTCTAAACCCAAAGTGTCAGCAAAGAATGTTTCCCTGGCTCTGGGAAGAATCTGTTCTTCATTTCCTCCAATTTTCAGTGGCCATCAGCATTCCCTGGCTGTGACCACAGCTCTCTCTGCTATGTCTTCACATTGCCTTCTGTGTCTTTCTTTCTTTGCATTTCTCTTACAAGATACCCATGATTGCAGTTAGGGCCCACACCAATAGTGAGAATAAGCTCCTTCTTTCAAATCTATAACTTAATCACATAATTTGCCATATAAAGTAATATTCACTCTTTTGCCTTATAAGGTGTGAGTTAATAGAAAATACATATCGGTGTCTGATCCCAGTTCCTGGCACAGAGCTCCTAAAACCCTGGTAAATTTCTAAGAAAAACAAAAACAAAAACAAAAACCATCATTTGTTCTACCGCGGCAACTATAAATGAGCTCCTGGATTGAGGTTGGTCACCAGAAAGACTAAACCATTATTAGAAGCTTAGAATGTTCAGCCCCACATTCCATTTTCCAAAGAGGGGAGAGAGGCCAGAAATGGAGTTAATATCAATCATGCCTACATGAAGAATCTTCTATAAAATCCCAGGAGTAAGGAGTTAGCTTCAAGATGAGAAAATCCATTCACATACCAGGGGGTGATGCACCCTGACTCCATGGGGATAGCAATTTCTGCACTTAGGATCCACACAGACCTTGTCTTATGTCTCTTCACCTGGCTGTTCATCTGTATTTCTTATCATATCCTTTAATAAACTTGCAAACGTTGTTTCACTGAGTTCTGTAAGCCACTCGAGCAAATAAATCAAACCTGAGAAAGAGGTCATGGGAACCTCTGATTATAGCCAAATTGGACAGAAGTTGTGGGTAACCTGGAGACCTTCCTCTTGTAAATGTGACCTCAAGTAGGGTAGCAGCTATCTTATGGGACTAAGCCGTAAACCTGTAGGAATTGATGCTATATCCAGGTAGACAGTGTTGAGCTGAGTTAGATTACAGGACATCCAGCTGGTATTAAAGAGACTTGCTTGGTGAGGGGAAATCTCCACACATATGGTAGTAACAAGAGTTAGAAGTAAAGTGTTCTGTTTGAATGGTAAAGGAGGCATACAGGGAAGAAACACACAGTAGGGAAGAACTGAGTTATTTCCTACACAGAAAGGAAAAGACAGAGGGTTTTTTTTATTATTCTTTATATATAAGATGATACTTAAAGGTTCTGGGGATAGGGCATAAGGATGTCTTTTAGGGAGCCACCACTCAATCCACTATGTGGATAATGGGGCAAGTGGCAGAGATTGAGAAAGATCTCCAGAAACCTAGAGCACATCATAGGATCTCAATTCTGGGAGACCTGAGGGGTCTTACAGGATTTCAATAAATTGAATTCAAGTGGAGGACTCCATGGGGATGTCAACTTCTGCACTTGGGATCCACATAGACTTTGTCCTATGTCTCTTCATTGTTCCCTGGTATAAGGGAACCCACATGACAAGATCTGGGGGAGAAGATGTGGGCAGCTGCCAGTTTAAGAGTTCTGTCCACAGCCTATTTCTATATGCATGGGCCAAAGGGGTTCCAGAATAATGGGTAAGACTTGGTCTGACCATGGGATTTTAGGCATCTCAGCGAAGGTTCCAGATCAGCTGACCTGCCAGGTGGCAGATGGACAATTGCCCGTAAAACCAATACTGCTGAGAAGCACATTCAATGATGTTTTATAAACCTCAGGAATTCCCCTTTGTAGAGAGTATTTTGGAGGCCAAAATTCTACAGAGCAGTCAAGGTAAGTTCTTCTATCTTACTTTAGGTATTCAATTTTTAAAAGTAAAGGGATATTTTAAGTCATTTTCAAGTAATCACTAATACATCCACATGGCTCTATTTTTCTTTTAATATGAGAACTGCTGATCTTGAACTTAAGAAAACAGTCCAACTGCCTTAAGATTATTCATAACTAAATTCTATTACAATTCTGAATATGACATTGTATGACAAAGGTAGGCCTGACCTAGGAGTTCAGATATCATGAGATTAGGAAGACATCACCCCATCACCTGTATATAAACACACTAAACTTTCGAGCAGCTCCCCAGGGCCAGGTCTGGACCTTGGAGTGCTGAGCCCAGAGCCAGGCAAGTTACCAGAGAGGCTGCTAAGGACATGTCCCCTGGTATCAGGCAGCCAGCAGTGAACTCTAAACACTAGCACTGTAAGCTACAAAGTTTGCAGGACCAGGAGGAAGTTCAGTGTGCACGCTCTTCAGAGAGAATGCTCAGGATAAAAAAAAAAAAAAAAAAAAAAAAGCCTGTTCCATGGACAGCTTTGTTTTGATTTTCTACAATTTTTCAACCATTTAATGATTTCTAGACAAGTTACTAAACTTTTAATGAATAAAAATTTAGAAAAAAGAAATGTCAGTAAAAATCTAAGTGGAAATAACAGGAGAAACCACTCCATCTGTGAAACTGTGTCTTAAGGAATTTAAGGAAAGAAATATAATTCTACTTTTCTGAACAATTTATATAATCTGAGACCATGGTATTAAACCTTGGCAGATATAAATTGGGATGGAACGTTGTTAACTATAGACACTAAGGTTACAGCTCCAGAGTTTCTGATTCTGCTTCAATGAGTTATTCTCCTATAGGCGGTCCAGGAACCACACTTGAAAAATACTTCCCTAAGATAAATGGGCGTTAAAAAATTAGCAAGAATTATTTGAGAAAAATCTATTTGTAACAGGAGAATAATTCATATTAATGTAGCATAAATTGAAGCTGTTGATCAAATACATCAGCTCAGGGATTTTAAACAAAATATTTGTAATTTATTTTATAAACATATTCTTCATTTGGAGGATTTTGATCTGGTCTTATTCTTTTCTTTCTTTCTTTTTTAAGATTTTATTTATTCATTCATGCGAGACAGAGACATAGGCAGAGGGAGAAGCAGGTTCCCTGCAGGAAGCCCGATGCGGGACTTGATCCCATGACCCCGCGATCACGATCTGAACTGAAGCCAGATGCTCAACCTCTGAGCCACCCAGGCACCCAAGGTCTTATTCCTTTCAAACACTGATTTTATTTTTTTTAAGATTTTATTTATTTATTCATGAGAGAGACAGAGAGAGAGAGGCAGAGACACAGGCAGAGGGAGAAGCAGGCTCCATGCAGGGAGCCAGGTGTGGGACTCGATCCCAGGACCCCAGGATCACACCCTGAGCTGAAGGCAGATCTTAACTGCTGAGCCATTCAGGTGTCCCTCAAACACTGATTTTAAATCCTATATCCCTTTACTCAGGGGGAGTATCATCTTAAACATTTACAAAGGAAAATATCTAAATTTTTTTATTCCTTCAAAAGCACATCTAGCCTATCTTAATTAATAGAACTGATAATTAACAAAAGTGTGCTATAATACTCTTCAACTTTCAACTTTTGTCTGGTAAAAATCTAGTAATTTTACCAGAGGCACAACCTATACACTTATCCTAATCCTATTCCAATTGGTTCCTATGTCTTTATACTCCTCTAATATTTCTCACATCCTGCACTATGATACACTTATTTGTGAATGTTGTCTACCCCAGCAGACTACATCTTTTGGAATTAGGATCACAAAACTCTCCATCCTTGTGTATGGCTACAGAATACTTCAGTTTTTTTTTTTTAATCCTGAACAAGACTGGTATAAATATAAGTTTATTGAATTGTTAAATGGAAAGTTTGTATGTTCCTGCTAATACCAGCATAATTATAGACTCCATTTTGTGTGCATATATGAGTATTTTTTTTAAAAAAATCTACGTAAGTCTGTTAATTTGGTTCGAGAAAGAAATTGTTTTCTAAAGTAGGAAAAATAGGGACACCTGGGTGGCTCAGTGGTTGAGTGCCTGCCTTTGGCTCAGGGCGTGATCCTTAGAGTCCCAGGATTGAGTCCCACGTCGGGCTCCCTGCATGGAGCTTGCTTATGTCTCTGCCTATCTATCTGTGTCTCTCATGAATAAATAAATAAAATCTTTAAAAAAATAAAGGAGGAAAAATAAAAATGAATATAGGATACTGCCAACTGTGGAAAGAATAATGAAGGTTTATGTGCAAGGGAATATCATCTCAAGCATCTAGATGTGATCAGATAGCATGAGTTCCTTTCCAAAAGAGAATTGACTTGGATCCATTTGAAATGGGAGGGTTGTGAAAATATGGGCTGGACTACCTTCAAATTCATACTACATAGGCAATGTTACTGGATACATGCATTTTCTCTATTTCTCCAGGCCACGCACATTTAATTAAAGGATACTGAGTTTTCTTCTAGATAATTTCTGGGCTATTCATTCAAATTTGGAGTTGATAAGAGGCTTGGAATGGCCTGAGTACAATGACAAATGTTAACTTATGCAAGAGCAACATCCTAAGAATAGTGATGATTTTGTAAAATACGCAAAAGGAGGTTTGCACATTTCAGATTCTTCAGTGGGGTACAAATTCACATTCAGTACATGACAACTGTGAGATTTGGAAAAAGAGATGCTCTTTATCTCTCTCTGAATTGATCTGGAAGTAAAGTTGAAGAAAGAAAAGCAAACTGCATAAAGAATGCTAAGGGCTCAGCAAGACATCTCTTACACATACTTGATCTAGGACTGGAGAAAACCAAGCCTTCCTGCTATAATAATTCACAGAACAAGAAATCACAAAGCCCATCACTAATCAGAATGACTGTCCATTCTGATAAAAACAAGGACTGGCAATGGCTAATTTAGATACAATGCTGAGGATAGTGTTAATAGCAAGAATTTTGCAAGTAGTTTTCATTTAATGCATGAACTTTTAGCATTATTTGCATCAGGATTTCCCCCCCATCACCTACAATTTAGGCAGATAATTTAGATAATGTGTTTATGCACTATACATATATAAATAGATTTGCGTTTACAGCATTGAAGTGGTCATTAGTCTGAAGTCCATAAATAGAAGTTATCTTTCTTAACTGAGTTGATGTTTAACTCAGTTTCATTTGAAAAAGATTGCCTTGATTCATCTGCTAAATTAACTCCTATAAAATTCCATGAGACAAAATATGCACCTCAGGAAAGGACCTGAAATTGATCAAATATCTGACCAATTCACTCAAGCACTAAACATATACAAATTCCTAGTTCTGTATTGATTAAAACTGCAAACACTGACTCTTCTAAATAGAACAGTCTTAGGCTCACAAAGTAAGAGAGAAATAAATAACACCCTAATACATATTAATTATAAAGTAAAAGAAGAAATTAGCTTTTTAAGAGAAAGGTTTTTTCCTAACAAAATTTCTCATTTAACATTATTCACATTTTAGTTTAAATTCTATGAATGGTAAACATACCAAAGGATATCAAATATTCCACAGGATTGCTTCTATTTCTATGATATGCTTGACAATTTCATAAAAAAAAATCATCTGATAATTAAGTGTGGTCAATTTTTAGAATTTGATTTAGGTTTTTTACATTTTTATTTTATTTTAAAATCCACTAACAGGGAATCCTTGGTGGCTTAGCAGTTGAGCATCTGCCTTCGGCTCAGGGCATGATCTCAGGATTCGGGATTGAGTCCCACAATGGCTCCTTGCAGAAAGCCTGTTTCTCCCTCTACCTATGTCTCTGCCTCTCTCTCTCTCTCTCTTTCTGCCTCTCATGAATAAACAAAATTTTTTAAAAATCAATTAACATATACTGTATTATCAGTTTCAGAGGTAGAATTTAGTGATTCATCACCTACATATAACAGTGCACTTTATATCAAGTGCCCTTTGATGCCCATTACCCATCACCCAGTTACCCCATCCCCCACCACTTCCCTTCCAGCACCCATCAGTTCAATTCTTAGAGTTAAACGTCTCTTATAGTTTCCCTCCCTCTCTGATTTTGACTTAGTTTATTACAAAAAACAACCATGCAATGTAAATTTATGGAAAGGTGTCTTTCGCTGATTTTCAAGTTGCTATATGAATTCAATAGCCCTAACACAATGAAATGGTAAAGTATAGAAAGACCTAGCCCAGTGTTTGGCAGAGTGAGCATTTAGTAATTTATTGGTGCAATACTAAGTGGCTACTAGCATATAAGGGAAAGTAAGTGGTAGGAGGTGACACAGGCAGGCGGTATATTTCTTTCTTCATGTTAATTGATTTAAGGTGTTCTTCTAAAAGAAAGATGAGTAGACAATAAAATAATTACTACCTGAAACAAAACAATTATTTAGTAAAGAATAAAGTTAATACAATCATTCTTTTAAAATATAGCTGATAGGCCACTGCTTATGACAAGCTTACATTTCTTTTAAGATTGCTTTTCTATTAGCATACTAAAATTTTGATTTATAATAGGAATAGTGCAACTACTCCGCAAACTATTCTAGATGTGTGTGCATGAGAAAGAACACATATGTATGCTTTTTCTTATTTCTCATAATTAAGGATTAATGTTAATGAATTTTCCAGCAATTACAAACTAAAAGCTTAAAGTTTAACAAAAAAAAATTAAAATGTCTGAAAGAATGCCCTAAGTGTTGCACAAGAATTAACATTGTTTAACCAGAAAGATTGTTAAGCAGCTACCTAGAATCTCTTATATGGTTCCCAGCTCTGAGGACATATGTAGAAAATGCTTGTCCCTTGCTTCTCTTATCCATATTTGAGGGCAAAGACAGTAACTCATATTTTATTCTCCTATGCACCTCTTTGCATTCATCCCAGTGCAATGCTAAGGACATAGCTTGGAATTCTATGACCATTTTTTTTTGATTGACTGGAAAACAGATTAATTCAATGATACCTATAATAGTATGCATGAAACAATACATGAAAATGTAATTCCTGTCCAAATGAAATTTTAAAACTCCTTAGTGACTCAACAGCTATAGAAAAGAGAGCTCAGAAACAGACTCACATATATACGAAAACTTGGTATTTGACAGAAGTGTTATTGTAGACCAAAGGTAAAAAGATAGGCTGCTGAATAAATGGTACCAGAAAATTATCCATAATTAGATATTTATCTAATAAATAAGGATCAGTATTTAGAGATAGGATAATATCGTTATAAATCTGGGGTAGGAAATATTCCTTGAACAGTACCCCATAAGTACAAATAATGAAAGGAAAGTCTGACAAAATATAACTGCATTAAAATAAATATTCTGTTCAACAGAACACATAAATAAAACTTTGAGAATGTAGGCCATGGAATAGAAGAAAATATTTGCAATGTATATAGTCAGAAAAAGATTGGTAATCCATACACCAATGAGAAGACGACAAACAACCCAATGAAAATTTCAGCAAAGAACATGAACACGGACTTCAAAGAAGAGAACTATTATATAAATGACTCATAAAGGTATAAAAAGATGCCCAGTTCCATTAATAACCACAATGAATATTATTTCACAAATGTAAGATTCAAAAATAAGTCTGGCAGGATGTGGACCTTTAGGAATTTTAAACATTCCTATTGGGGTGTAAACTGATGTAACCATTTTGGACAGAAATTTAGCCAGATCTAGTAAATTCAAGAATAAGTATGCCAAATAACACAGTAATTTCACTCCTACCTATTTATATGCCCCAAAGAAGCTTTTCCCATGTACTCAGGAGACATGACCAAAAAATTCATCACAGCACTTTTTGAAAGAGCCACAAAGAAAATATTAATAATGGAGGCTCATCCATATAATGGAATACTATACAGCAGAGAAACCAAGCGTACTAGGAATATGGACGGACCTCATGAAATGTTGAATTAAAAAAAGAGAAAGTGGTAGAAGAGATACAATATGTCACAACTGTTGTAATGTTTTATAAATAGAAAATTCATAAGAACAGATACTACACTTGATGTTAGTCATTTATTTCAGGTATTTATTTAGGCCACTTATTTATCCCTTGAATTATCTATCTCATTATGGATTAATGGGTATTTACTTTATTCTATGAATTATAATGAAATGTTATCATTTATTTTAGTGCTCAAATTAGTTCCATTTTTCCATTAGGAGCTCCTTCAAGTTGGCTCCTGTGTGGCCTAACAGCTTCTAAGCTTCCTTACTTCCTGGCACCACAAGACATTTCAGACTCATTTTGTATTTTCTCAGCCTCAGATCTGGCATCAATCATTTCGAAAAGGACTACTGATTCCTTCAACTGCAAAATGGTATTTAGAACCCAAGATGTGGTCCATAGATTTACTCATTGCTTGTAAAGTGTCCTTGTTTCTAGGCCCTTTCAGCAGGCAGAGCTAGGAAATGGATGTGTGAATAACACATGCATATACACACATTTACACTTATTTCTATACCTATCTATAAAAAGCTTGCTGACATTTTTTATTTGGGGTAGTGTTGAATTTATAAATAAATTTATGGAGAAATTTATTTATTCAGTTAGTTAATTTATCTGACACAGAGAGAATGAGAGAGTATAAGCAGAGGGAGGGGCAGAGGGAGAAGCTGGCTGCCCTGCTGAGCAAGAAGCCTGACATAGGTCTTGATCTTAGGACCCTGGGATGGTGACCTGAGCTGAAAGCAGATGCTTAACCAACTGAGCCATCCAGGTACCCCTAAATGTTGTTGTTTTAATAACAGATTAATTTATTTCCATTTTTTCAACTCTATTTTTGTGGATTTATTAGGTGTTTTAATGATTATCTTCATGTAGAGAAAAATAAGTGGAAAATAATAGTATATATGAACTTGGGACCCATAAATACTACTAAAAGTAAAAAGGTATAAATGGCATTAATAGAGAATGAATTTAATATTAACTCTGAGATTGGAATAAGGAGAATCAGATCAAAACATAATACATGACCATGACTCCATTTGTAATATTCTATTTTTTAAGATTTATTTTAAAGAGAGAAGAAGGAAAGAGGGAGCAAGAGGAAGGACAGAAGGAGAATCTCCAGCAGACTCCCCACTGAGCTCAGAGCTCTATGCATGGCTGGACCCATATCCTACCACCCTGAGATCATGACCAAAACCAAAATCAAGTCAAATTTTCAATCAATTGAACCACCCAGGCACTGCCCTTACCCTAGAGGGGAGAGAGAAATATTCTATCTTTTAATCTGAGTAGTGAGAAATGTTTTTATTATTCTTTATACAAATCTGAACTATTATGTTTTTTTAAATATCTAAATGAAAAAATCTAATATATTTTCTTAAGTAATTTTTCCTATGATTTAAATTCTTTTAAGAAGTTTTATATTCCTACAACAAATAATGCTTCAAAGTAGAGACTGTCCAATAAAGCTCTAAATTACACTAGAGAAACTACTTAGCCTCTTAAGAGATTGTTGAAAAACTAATAAAGGGCGAGTGGTATACTATTGCAAATTATTTACTTGATTTCAGAAAAAGGAAGGATTTCTGAAAATGGAATATCAGTGTGATTTTTCTACAGGAGGGAAATAACACGAAGGGGGGTGTATTTTGGTCTTTTTGCTGGAGTTGATGTTACAGGCTTCCCTGTACCTGCCTACCCTGTGGTTGGCTCCATCTCCACAATCCAAGTTAATTAATATGTCGGCTTATCAAAATAACTCATGCCCAAAAAAAAAAAATTCTCATTGATTTGCCCTTTGTCCCCTCTTTGGCAACAGAGACCCATTTAAAGTGCAATAGTCTGCGTTTGTCCTCAGTAAATTCAATTATATTGTTTCTGGCTACTTCAGCTAGCCATGATGATTGTAAATTATACCCTACCCTCATCTTCCAGGCTAATTTTCATGCCTGCAATGTGAACTTGATGGGTATGCTTTGTTTATTCCTCTCCAAAATTCTTTAGAAGGACGAAATTGTAAACACTGCTGTTTTAGCAACTTTTCAAAAACCTCTTTATAGACAGAGTCTCAGCAGCCCTCTGCACCTCACTCCCAAGAAATCTAGTTCCTGCTCATGCCTGAACCTCTGCTTTCTCACAAACTTTCAATATTCACTAAAGCTGCCAAGATTGGGGATGATCCTGAAATACTTCCCTATGAAGTAAATCCAATCTGTAGAAGTTTGTAAAAGACAGTAAAGAATATGCTGAATTATGAACTCCCAAAGTATTTCTCCAATGGATAACTGAGAAACCTTAAGAAATATCTGCCATCATTTTTCAAAATAATTATTTTGACTTTAAACATGTAAGAACTCATCTGCCCCCACCCTCCTTCAATTGCCTGGATGATAATGATGTAATTGCAGTTATAATTACACAGGACTTCAATTCAATTTAATTTTAATTATTTAAAATTTGTAAACACTCCAGGAAAACCTCATTAAGCTGGCTGAACCAGCTTGCTTGCAAGGGGGACCAAGGAGTCATCATTTACAATTATTCACATTACAACATCCATTCACTCACACTAACCATTCTGATTAACCAGTAATCATACTCACTTGGGGTGAACAGCACTGGCGAAGCTTGTTATTGCTTTTAAAAAATGATTTGTAAAGCTGGGTATATAAATGAATCCCCACATTCAAAAACAGCCAGAAGAACTTTGCCTGCATGCACATTGGAAAGTAAATAGATCCTCACAAAATATGAGTATTTAAAAATATTTATTGTTAAACTGATGTCTTGGAATCCCTACCGATTCAGATTTGTCTTTTTTACTTTCAGGTTATGTGATTTGCTACCTGCCTCTGTTAGACTGAATCTCTGTGATGGGAGGCTCACAGTCAATCAAGGGCCTGAGAACCTAAGGCCTGGCATGGGCTGCGTTAGAATCAAAGTGCCCTGTGGTGTGAGGGGGAAAGAGTACTTGATTACATGTATGGAAACCCAGTTCAGATGGAAGCTGGGATTCATCTTCTAGCCTCTCTGAGTCTCTCCTTAAAATGATCCAAACACAAGGAGCTACCTCAGGACTTTGTGTAGGATTAAATGTGCCTGGCACATAGAAGGTGTGTTATATGTGTAGTCACCTTCAGTGACTTAGTTCACAGTTACTAACATTCTGGTGATTAATGTGTGAATATATCTTAACTAGAAGAACTCAACTTTTCAGAAGCCTTCATTTAGTTACTTAATTATGAGATTTATAATAATTAGTGAATAAAGACTATGTTGTGTTATACAAATGCCACACATGGGTAATTTTCAGGATTAATAAAATGTCTTCTAACACTAATTTTCTAGACAATAGGAGGATTCCTGAATGAACATGTTTATCAGGCAAATTAAAATCCCACCTGATGATATAACACTCACATTGTCACATTTACCCAGACCCATTCTCATCTATTATTAAAATTTTGGCACTTGTTGCAGAGACTTGGCTAGAAACAGAAAAATAACAATAACTGTTCTTACTGCTCACTTTCACAAACAGCTTTTAAATTTCTAAAATAATTTTAATATCCATTGTTTGCGCTTGTCTCTACAACAATAAGCATATTTTGAACATGAGCAGGTTTTATACCAGGGCACCAAACAATCAGTGGTCGTTTTGGTTGTAAGTGGTAGAAAGATTGGGTTATAACTGGTTTTACTTCCCTTTGGAACAAACTGGCATATTGTACACTGGCCAGAATGTTCTCTTCCTCACTGGAAATTCCCATTCTTCTGAGCTCCATCAGCAAGGCTTACACTTGTTGCTCCAAGACTCTGGCATGCTTTGGTCAGGTTACTTAAATCCCTGGTCATTTTTCAATCTTTGACTCAAAGTAACCTCACCAAGGAGCACTCAACAGCTATCATACCTAATGCCCTGGACTAATGCTAATGAAAACAGATATAGATATAAAATTGGTCACCAAAGGTTCCAAAATGGAGACAAAAGTAATATAGTAGTCCCCATTTATCGGCAATTACATTTTCCATGTTTTAGTTGCAGTGAGCTGTGGGCTATAGTGCAGAATCATACGGTCCTTCTTCTGACATATTGTCAGAAGGTCAGTAGTAGCTTAATGCTGTGTCACAATGCCCTCATCATTCACCTCATTTCCATACCTAGGCATTTTATCATCTCATGTCATGTCAAGAAGGGTGAGTGCAATACAATAAGGTATTTTGAGAGACAGAGAGAGAGACCACATTCACATAACTTTTATTACAACATATTGTTCTATTTTATTATTGTTGTTAACCTCTTACTATGTCTCATTTATAAATTGAGCTTTATCATAAGAATATATAGAAAAAACACCATGTATAGGGTTTAGTACTCTCCATGATTTAAAACATTCACTGGGGATCTTGGAACATATCCCCTGTGGATAAGAGGAGATGGGTGTATCCATAAATAGGTAACTATCAATTTAATCCAATGGGCTAAGATCCAAGAAGAAACAACAAATAATATGTTCCACTGCGTTGAGATGAGATGGTCATTGCCTGTTCTGCTGGCCTTCCCTATCTCTGAACATCCACTGCTCTTACTGGTAATTCACAATTTAGCACTGCTAGGTTTCTCAGCTTTTTCCATGTGCTTTACAGCTCTTCAGTTGGAGTATAAGGCACTTGAGGGGAGGGGTTGGGTATCATTTTTCTTTTAGATGCCACAGCTTTTTCCATAGTCTATGTTACAAAATTATGGCTCAATAGAGATGAATTACTTAATTGTGTATAGAAGATTCAGTAAGCAGGAAGGAGAAGAAGACTTATGTATGAGAAAGAAGCTTTTTTTCCTTAAAAAAAAAAAAAAGAAAAGTTAGGAATAGCAATGGTGTGCTGCTGAGGGAAAAAGAAGAATGATTTTATATGGGGGAGTTTATTTAGGAAGGAAAGAAATGTGCAACGTTTGTACCATTTGAAATCTTCATTCTGCTGGCTAATAGAAAGTAATCTCTCCTATTTGTAAAATGAAAACCATGTAAAGATGATAACACACTTTGCACTAAATCTATTTGGAGAAGGAACAACAAAATTTTCCTCCATTCACTCAATTCATCCTGGAATATAATACACAAAATTGTAATTCAGAGCACATTATCTATGCTGCCATTTATTTTCTGAAACATTAGTCCAGGAATATTATTCTACATTTTTATATTAAAATATGTCCCATAAGATTCATGCATTTATTCTCAGGGGAACTGGTCTGCATAAGTTTTATAAAAATGTTGACTAACTATCTGAGTGATGAACTGAACCAAAGATCATTTATATTCTTCATTTATCACCAGACTTTGGTAGTTGAAAATATTTGTTAACCATTCCTTGCCTCAATTTTATCAACAAAAAGAAAGAGGGATAAAAGTGGTTGCTTTGAAATATATATGCGACTACACACATTTGTGAAATTCTCTGAGATTCTCTGATGGTAACACTATTGGAATCATTAAAATTTAGTGAACCCTGGGAATTTGAATCCTTTAATACTCTAAAGGTAATGTAATCAGATTAATGGATTTTTTTCTTAGTTAATCTTGTCAAGAGTCTAGTTGTTCAAGATCAGATGTTTTCTACTTCTCTACTGAAAATAAAACTGACTTGAGGCTTTAGGTAGAGAAATAAAAGCCAGCTTCCTAATTATTCCCTCTGTGTGGTCCTCTGAGACTATAGCTGATCTGGGGTTAAACTTATTCTTAGGTAATTAAACTCCTTTTTTGTTTTTAATTAAGCAGCCCTAATGACCTTTCTTTATGGACAGCTGGCTTCACTATAATCAGAATAAGTTTCTCATATTTAACGTGGTGTAGGTGAGTGATGGCCAAAAACGTCTTAAGAAATTACATATACTTTTACCATATGTAACTCTCAGTTGAAGAGTAGCGAGGAAGGGGACAGGGAAGTGGGCTGGAGCAGTTCCAAGACTGAATGGGTTAAACCGAACAGGTGCACGCTCGGCAAGTCCTGGGGACCTGGGAGGGATGGTCTGCCAGCACTCAGCATGCCAAACCAGGTCTGCAGCGCATACCCTGAGCACTGCAAAGCATTAAAAGAGACCAGATGTATGGATTAAAGCCCATGACAAAACTGCCAATCCATTATTTTATAATGTGCAGTGAATATCTAAAGGAATCAAGTCCTCTGCTCCCCCTGAGGTAATTTAATTGTGTTTTAAAATATTCAAATGTACCTTCTCTAAGTTACCATCAAATTTTTTTTTTTGAAAATGAGGTCTAGAAAATGGTAGGCTTTCAACATGTATTTATGGAATAGTACATGGATGAATAGAAGTGAATAAATGAATAAATGAAAAAGCTAAAAGGCCATTTATGCCCTTATTCTATATCCTCATTTTGTAGATGAGAAAGGTGAGGTCTATAAAGATTAAATGAAATAGCCAAGCTGCAAAATCTATTTTTTAAATAAACCTTTACTGAAGACCTACTGAGTAACAAAAAACCAGTTATAAAGATGAACAAAGCTGCCATTATCCAGATGAACATATCCCCTTAAAACATTGGAATCAACCCATTTGTCATTGGTTGCCAGCAGCTGTGCAAGTTAAGTTTCTAGGTTCACAAGTCAGAGGCTGAAAACCTTGTTTTTACTTTTCATCAATGACAAAATAAAAGGATCATCAAACCAAGTCAGATTCTTATTTCTCTGATCCCATGCAGTAGCCAAATTAGAATTTCAGACTAATCCTATACCAGAAACCCCCTCCCTCCATCTGGAGCCAGGCCATAGCTACCAGAGTATTCTTACTCTAAAGATGATGGTGGGCAATGACTATGAAAACAAAGGGTTGATTTTCCACCTTTCTAGAAAGGGTATTAAGGTAGACACGGGAGTGGACAAGAGGAGTGAAAAATAGAGGGTTTACTGTTCAGAAGTATTTACATTTTACTTGAAGAAAAAAGAATCTGTTTTCTTCCTTAAATTGATGAACAAGCAATGTAAAACTTTCCATACAATTACATCAAGGTAAGCCTCTTCTGAAGAGTGGAAGAGAAAAGTTGCAAGAAGGCAGTGATTAAACAGAATGCCAGAGAGAAATACAATCAAAATCAAAAGAATACTACTGTTTTGACATGCTAGCTGGGGTTGGCAGTAAACAGGGAGGAACAAAACTGTGGAAGAGAAAAGGAGGGAAAAAGCACATTCATGAGATAATTTTTATTTCCTATTCACCTGAGCTATAATTTTCAGTGATAAACCAATCACCTGTGGTCCCACCTTCCTTTTGTTAGCTGGTAGACCATTCTTCATGGCTTTGTCTCTGCTCCAGTCCTAAGAGAGTTTTTATTCTAGAGTGGCTAGATCTAATGATTTATTCCTAACCAGGCTGTAATTTTCAGGACCAAAATGACACCTGTCCAGAAAGCAAGCTGGTGTCTACTTGAGGAATTTGACTGCTGGCTAGAAGTTTGCCATCCATAGTCTAGTGATCTAAGATCCTCAGAAAAATCAGACACTTGAGTGGCAAATACTAACTCATATTCTAAGAATGCATTTGTTACCAATTTGCCAACTAGTCCAATCACAGCTGTTCTTTCAGCTTCTTGATTTTATGATAAAATTTTCCTTCCTGAAATATAGCTTAGCTATGGAAATAAAATTTTAATTATATGAATTTGCAAGGTGACCTTTAAAAAATCAAAGGTTAACTTTCTTTACTCTCTAAATCCTACTGTGCCATGCACAGCCATGCAAATCAGCACTAGTCTAATCTGTTTCCCTTATGATTGCTATTCTCTCTGGCAGATTTCCATTTTATTTTTTTCAAGTCTAAGTTGCTTACAGGGAGGGTAAGATTTCAAAGCAAGCTCCAATTCCTGGTGTCTTCCTGTAACTTTGGTTTTAGTTACTAAGGAAACACTTCTTTGCTGT
This sequence comes from Nyctereutes procyonoides, assembly GCF_905146905.1. Classification (NCBI taxonomy): domain Eukaryota; kingdom Metazoa; phylum Chordata; class Mammalia; order Carnivora; family Canidae; genus Nyctereutes; species Nyctereutes procyonoides. The sequence goes on along the minus strand of NW_026575030.1, from coordinate 2,842,680 downwards.
GCTACACTATAAATCCTTTAATTCCTCTTTCTTCTAATTCTTAAGTAATCCATTTAAACTGCAAAAGCAAATACTATGAGAGCGTTCCATAAAACACATAGCGTGCAACTCTGTATGTGAGGAAACACATCTATTTTAATTTCAAAATTTCATATTAATTGCCACTAGATATTCAAATTCCAGTAGTCCATGCAGGGTAGCTAGATGAATAAAGGCAGTGTATGACAGATAAAGTTAGCACATGTATCATAAACTGTAGTGTTTATCAGAATAAAGGAAGATGGCAAAGTCAAGTTAGAGGCTGGCATAAAATTTAAGGCTAAAACTATCCAGGCTTGCAAGAAAATACAGGCAGCATTTAATTATATACTAAATCTAAAATGTTTCATTTCAAAATGTTTACTAAGTGACTCAATTATTCCTTTCTCAAATACTGACTGAGATAATATCTTGTTCAATAAAGGGATGGTATGTTACATCCCCATTTCGCCCAGGAAGGGCGAAAACATATTCAGAAATAACCACAGCACAAAACAAAATATGCCAAGAGCTAAAGAAAAGCACAATGTGCTATGACAGATGGATAAGAGAAGAGTTTATTGCTGACTGAGGTGTTGGGAGAAGCCCTAACATAAAGAGAGACATTCGTGCTGGGCCCTGTTACCAGTGGACCATGGCAAAGGTGGTGGCTATGAGAACATGTATTGCAAGCAATAGTGCCAGCACTGGGTGTACTACCTAGTGTTGACATAATGTCAAGTTGGCCAACTGTCCTAGAGGAGGTGGATATATTGAAGTCACAACCAGGCCAAGGAATTTGAGTTTCATACTTAAATACCATGATGATGGATAGAATTTCAGGTGTTTTTAGTAAGACTGGAGACACAAAAGTTCAGAGAGGAAATTCAAAACTAGAAAATATTCTTCTTGAGGTTGGATGACACACTCTCACTCTTATCAAATCTAACTTGGAATTTTTTCAGCAATTAGATCTCTAGGTTACCACCATGATTCATCATTCACCAAAATCATGAATCATGCACTGACATTTACTACCTGTCAGCAGGTAAGCATTTTCATTTCGTCACACCAAAATAAAAATCTAATAAAAAGCATGTATAAAATATCTCAATTAAAATCTTATATGGATACATTTTTTTTTTTTTGTATGAGGGCTCGGAATCAAAAGTCATTTTGAAAATAAAGCTTTTACTGGAGTCAACCATTATAATTCAGAGAATTAAGTAAGAGACAGGAGGAGTAGGGTTATCAGAAGGGCCAAGTTAGGGGAAGGCAGTGCTCACTTAAGACTCCAGAGTTGATAAAATCAGGGAGTATACTGATCCAAGGGTAACCAGGGAATTATAATCCAATCAGCCAAAAAGGGAAACGTGAATGAGTCATCCAAACAAAAGAGTGAAAAACAACTATCAAAGGTGATTTAAAAAAGAGTGAAGAACAGAAGGTTACAAATAACAGCAAACAGCCTAAAGCAGTTCGTTTTTACCTTAAGGTATGGAATGCAGTAGGCCAGCCATATTGAAAAGGCCAGAGGAGGCTATGCTGCCAATATTTAATATCTAAATATTAAAGAATAAAGATGCCATTTTATATGAATTCTAACAAAAATAATGTCAAAATAAAACAAAACATAGTGGCTATAGTAGTCAACTTAAGCTTTGAAATGCACATGCTGAAGATAAAATGATAATGCTAGGTGTCATTTATTCTATTATTTAATCTATCTACCAATTGTTCTCTCTCTGAATCTCACAATAGCCAGATGCAGAGTTACAGGAAAACATGACTTCTAGCAATGGTACTTTTTTTTTTTTTTTTTTTTTTTTCCCAGTGCAGGATTCAAAAGTACAACTGGGTTTTTTTGGAAATTTCCAACTGACCAGGCTGGTCTTGAGGTTCACCACCTCCTTACAAGGGAGCGGTTCATTTCACCATAACATTTAATTATAGAACAGTAAATACTTTCTTCTTAAAATTACTTCGCAACATCTTAAGTTATTAAGATACTACTATGCAATAGGCAATAATAGGTAGATGATAGACTAATGATAGAGAGATAGACAGGGAGGTAAGTAGGCAGATAGGTAGGTAGATAGGTTCCATTCCCTCTGCCCATCCTTCAATCTGTCCTTTTCCTGGTTTTCCTATTTTCCCCAGTTAATCAGATCCTTCTTAAATTTCCAACATTAACCTATATTCAAAATTTCATGACTGAATCTTCTATCTCTTATCTGTACCATTTTCTCTATCATCATCATGTGGGTTGATTGATTGATTGACTGACTGACTGATTGATTATTTAGCTTTTCTATGACTATCCAGAACCCCTCTATCCCTCAGTGGCCAGCTCATTTCTGGCCTCTTCATAGAAACTTCCTGAAAGACAGTATTTCTTCCCTGATTTCCTATACTCACCCTCACTATAACAATTTTAATCTATCATATATTAGTTTCAAATTGTTCTACTATGTAATTCTACATTTTTCTATAGCTTCCCATTATAGCCAGAATGGTATCTAATATCATACCTACTAATAGATAAATTCTAAGATTTCTTTAAAAAATAATAAAGGCAAGGTAAAGATTTGTTTCTCTTAGATGCTAAACCTTAAAGTGTCTATCTATATCACTTTCATTTTCAGTGAAGATTTCCTACAATTGCATGTTAAATGCTAAACATCTTTAGGTGTGGGAATTGTGCCTAATTAAATATGACCAGGGTAAAAACATCTTTTATTCTTTAAGTCAACAACCACTTCTCAAATACATACTTCTGAGGAGAAGCAGAAAATCTTTCCCTTAGATTTTCTTACAAAGATGAGTGTGCACATTTGACAAAAGCATAACTTTTTGTGAAGAAAGATCTACTTTCAGGCAATTTTGTTTGAAAATCTTTACCAACTGCACTTAGGAATCTGTGGCTCTGAACCTGAACAGTATCAGGGATAATTATTTTACGTTGCTCAAATGGGCAGCTCTTTGAGTATAAAACAATGAGGAAGAAGGGGAAAGTCCTCTCACCAAGATCAGCTAAAATAATCTAGTGACTATCATGACAAATGACATGTACTGTAGCCAGAGAACCCGACCCTTCCAATACATGGTGAGGTGCAAAATCATTAACTCCAAATAAATGCACTTAAAAAAGTACATTCATTTTTCAATGGGACTAAGAAAACCAACCCAAGAACAAAACTTCAAACTACTTAAAATAAGGAATTACACTTAATACCATAAATTTTAAGAATCAAAATTATAATAGGATTGTAGTATCTTTTCATATGTAATGACAAATTGTTTTCTTCTGTAACTAAAAACACAAATAGTAGCAGGTGGTAGATATGTTCTAGGAAAGAAAAATGCCAAACTTTCATGGAAGGCCCTTTTTGGGAAGAGTTGATTTCAAAAGGAAAAGTGCTATTCTGAAAAATCCCTAGAGAATATACCAATCATGACAGGTTGTTGTAGAGCAAAAACCCGAGTTTATTCAAAATTCCAGATATCACCAAATATAAATACCACTAAAGGAAAAGTTTTCAGTGTCACTATATTTTATAGCTGTGTGTTCCTTTATACATTTTCATGGACTAGATTTATTGAAATATAAGAGACTGTCTTCCTTCCCTCTTCCTAGCTGTCCCTGAAATCTACTTTGCTGCCAGCTATAATCCTTCTCCATTTTTATTTAAAAGCCATCAAGAGTTTAAAGTAGTAAAATTGAATGGAGACTTCAAACATGAACCAATTTTCCTTTCTTATGACCTATTGAAGATAAACGTGCACGCAGTAGTAAGGAATATAAGCTTTGCCCAAGACATACACTAAAATAACGAGACATTACTCTTCTTTCTGGAGAGAACTGAAGATTTATTAGAAGACAGCACATTGGACAGTCTTTCAAATATCTTATAATTTCTTTTGTGACATTCTCTCTGTCAGTGATTTCATCATCCAGGCTTCTTTTCATTCTCCTTCCTGGATTTGGAGACCACTCATAATCCTGATGACTAATGCATCCTTGGAAAACTATGGGGATTGCCTGCACTCTTGCCTATGAAACTGCAATTAAATAAAAGAACTATGTCTGTAACAGCCATGGAGATGGAAAAAAGCAAAACTAGGTTCGGTATTCCTGAATGACAAAATTCTCAAGAAAACTTTAAAAAAAATTTACTTTATTAAAAGACTGTCAAGAAATTGGATTTTATCTTGGAGTAGATTCAAATTCAACCACTGTATCTGAGTACTATGCCAGGCACTGTACTTGAGGCATGTGTATGTATTAGCATTATATCCTCAAACCTTCTTGAGAGAAATTTAATCTGCATTCATAGTTAAGAACCTGACACTCAAGAGAAATGAGCCATGCTGCCCAAGTCACAGAACCAGATAAAGAGCATAGATAGGACACAGACGCAGGTTTTAAGTACAAAGGAAGGACAGAATTAGAGAAACACATTCCTGGAACTTCCAAATCTTGAATTTGTTGGAGAAAATGGAAATGAAGGAAGAGAAAAGGAGAGATGACTTTTCAGAGCAAGAAAGAAATCGAGCTCATAACTGATCAAAGTCTTTCTCTTATAGGACTGAAACTTTATTATTAGTACCTGGTGACTTCCGGGCCACTAGAGCTGTTCCATTTTAAGCAAACACCACCTATAACTGTTCCATCTTAAGCCCCTCACCACCTAAACACCTTTCTGTGTCCTCCAACTATTAGGTGTCATATGCATTGATTCCTTGATAAGTTCACATAAAAATATATACCCTAACAAATGCCTATTACACAAAATATCATTCAAATTTTCCCATCTTTCTTGTTTTCTAAAATTCTTCTGGTATTAAAGATAAAATGTAAAAATGCTAGAGATAAAACAAGCCAAGTGTTATAAATAAACCCTAGGTGTTATGTTTTTGCAAAGAATTATAATAGCAAGGGCGAAACCTTTAAAAATAAATTTAATGTTCACTTCCACCTCTACGGTGAAGACAAAAGGACCAATTATTTACACTTGTGTCATTTTGAGCTCTGGTTAAAGAGGAAATAGAGACCAAAGAAAAAGTTAACATATCACTTTAGGAGACTAGGGCCTGTATCTTCTGTTAAATGAGAGATGAGGCAATGTTTTCTAGCAACATTAGCTGGATCAGTTAAGTGTATTGTGCAGATTTGCCGTAGAGATAGTAAACAGAATTTTCAGAAGAAGAGGACAATGACTATTACTAAAGTGCCAAAGAGAAAAGTATAAAAGCACAACTTGAGATATAAAGCCTAAGCTTCATCTTGAGGAAATAAACCCTTCTATGTCCTTAAAATGAGCTACTCGATAATTGTGAAAAACAAAGCAGATCTTTCAGGTAGAAATTCATCAATCATTCTGCTTCTTTTTGCAGAAGTACTGAAGTATGTGATCTACTAGATGGCTTGAGATAACTTTAAGAGCAGGGCTATAGATTTTAAAATATATTTAAAAGATAGTTCACATGTAATTTTATTTCTGGTAAAATTAATGTTCTACAAAGTTGGATTAACTAAAATGTCCTGTGAAATAATTTTCTCGGTGAATCAATCTTTATAGTTCAATTGCTTACAAGGTTTACATAGACACCCTATAAAACCAAAAAAGATTCAGTAAAAAGCACCCATAAATTGACTCACCTAGGAGAAAAAAAATAACAAGACTAGCTTACTTGTATATTTATATCTAAATAACAGAGGAAGGATTTGAGTATGTTAGACACGTTGTAATTGGTCCAATCTCTCCTTGGGTACTCTCCTCTTCCCACTTCAAAGTAGGAAACATTAGGGACACCTGTGTGGCTCAGCAGTTGAGCGTCTGCCTTTGGCTCAGGGAGTGATCCCAGAGTCCTGGGATCAAGTCCCATATCATGCTCTCTGCATGGAGCCTGCTTTTCCTCCCTTCCTATGTCTCTGCTTCTCTCTGTGTGTCTTTCGTGAATAAATAAATAAAATCCTAAAAAAAAAAAAAAAGTAGGAAACATTAGAACAAGCAGACAAAACCAGCTCCTGTAAAAGGCACTAGCTGTACATACTATTTTAGACAAGCAAAGCAAGGTTAATGCAATCCCCCCAAGAGAGACATCAGAGTGACTCTGGATTAATTAATCACAGCAGGAAGAAGCTGAGTTACCAGAGATGTTGCTAAATTGCCCCTATAGAATGGACCAAGAGGTGCTCACTTCCTTAGGAATGAAATAGAGATATGATTCCAAATGTCAAATTTTGGATTTATAATCGATAATCCTATTGTCAGATCATTTACAACAAATGTGTTTATTCAGCTGGCATTGACAGGAAACTCAATTTATTATCTGTGAGCATATAAGTGTGTGTGTGTGTGTGTGTGTGTGTATATACTGCCAACATGCATTTATATGTGCAGAATCCATCTGCAGTTTCTCTTTTTTTCTGGTAGGAAGAGTTCATATAGCTTACCAAAGAGCCTGACCAGATCATAAATCAAAGGGAAGCAATTTCTGATAACTGAATATGAGTTTCCTTTAAAGCTTTTATGTGACGAGAGTCTGGGAGCTCTGTGACTAGCATAAAAGAAAACCCATCACACCCCTCCCCCTACACACATCAATTGCTGGCCTCTTTGTTCCAGAATGTACAACCATAATCTGTAGGCTCTTTTCAGCACTTTAATTCACATTTGCCCTTATAGCCAGGAAGGCCTATACAGCGTAAGTTTCTCTCTGTTCACTGTTCTCCTCACATCTAACATAAGCTGAGCAAAGTGACTTTCTACCAACTTTTGACTCCTGCCCAAGATTTGTTTCCAATTTGTTTAAAAGAAAAACTAAAATTACCAAATTTATGTTTTGTGAGGGGAAACTGCTGACATTTGAGAATCAGGAAAGAGCCTTTAAGATCTGCTTTGTGGCAAACTATAGAAAGTAGGAAAATAAGAAATACCAACCAATCTGTTCCTCCTTCAGGAGTGCCCATGGTCACTGCCAACAATGAGAACTTTCTAGGTGCCAGGTACCACCAAAGCAAACTTGGCCTCAGGGACCCATGAAATAAGATTCCTATTGCTTTTCTCACCTAGCAGAGATGCTGAGGAAAGGCAGGAGAAGATGCTGACATCAACTGATGCTGCCCTACCTTATGCAGTCTGCGTCAGAGCCTGGATTTTCATCGCTAACTATAAAACTATAAATGAAACGCCATCCGTGAACTGAACTGGATATAAACAAATTTGCAATGCTTTATCAAGTTGCTTTCAAAGCTCCCTCACCCCTCCCCAAACAATAGTGATTACAACTGGAAGATAAAGCTTTAAGTACACTGATATTTTAAGTGCCATGTTTTGTTTCATTACAGCTTTGCCTATGAGAAGAAATCTCTCTAAAAGGGTCTTCTAACAATATAAAAATCACATATGTGCCAGAAAGAATGCTGAACAGAAAACCAAATTTGCTTCTAAGTAGATAATGCCACTTTTCCATGATTATACAACTGAAAGAACAGATTAAGAAAAACTGTTAACAGAGTTTTTCTTTTACTGCAGCAAAACCATTTCAAAGAAAAGATACACCCAGGGAACTATTACAAATGTTGTAAAAGCCTAAGAAAGCTTGGTAAATAAGGAAGTTTTAAATTACTACTCACATAAAAACAAATGTTACTGTCCATCACTTCTCTGGGTAGGATACGCTTTGCATAAGGGATACTTAGATGCTAGAAGGAAGAGCGCCAACAATTATCATCCAAACTCCGTACTGTTTACAAAAGAGTTAGTCTGCCTTCTAATCTGTCTCTCTGAGCAGAACCATTTAATAACCACATCCATTGGTTTTTCTTTTATTTCAAATTCTGCCAGAACTTAGAAGTTCACTGAAGTAAATGGACTGGTGCATCTGAGGATATGATGGTACAAACAGCCTCCTCAGCATGTGACTAAAATCAGGGTGCTCCAAGGGGCTTTGCAGGCAATATTTTTACTGAGCAGCAGCAGCCAAACTGGATTAAAATGATCAGGACCATGAACAGTCATTTAGCTTCATCCTCTTGCTGGAAGTGTTCATTGACCAACAATTATTAGAAGAATATTCTCTCATCTCCAGCTACCAGAGTAAGCAAAAAGGAAATATCTCATAAATCTAGATTAAAACAGCTATACTTAGGAATTTTTAAAAAGCCCAAATGGTAAAATACATACATACATATATACAGCTGTGAAAAACCCGTATCTTTTTCTTCTTCAATTGAAATTGTTCTCTAAGTTAGTTTACCGTATGGAGGTATATAAAAATGTAATCCAGAGGGACGATAGTACAGTTGAAAGGTTACAGACAGGGCGTCAAGACACCTAAGCACACAAGGTGGCCTCATGACCTCAACCAAGCCACTGGGAGGTCAGGCTTCTTAAAATTGTAGGAGAGTCTTATTTGGTGTCTCATTTACTCAGGTGGTAATAGGAGATAACATAGGAGATAACGAATGCTTGATGGAAAATTGTTTATACCAATATAATACTCAATTCATGTAGATATTATTGATTCTTTTTCCATTCACGTTAATGTGAATGGCTAGCTCTATTCACCTTAAAGTCAAATGTTTGAATAAGAAAATGTTTGAAAGTATGTGTGTGTCTATGTGTGTACACTTACTTGGGTAAGTATGTATTTTTCTAATATGCTTCATTAAGATAATTAGAACTGAAGGAAGCATAACTGATAACTAGAAAATTTAGTACAAATAAAGCAAGATAAATCTGGAGCTTTAGTACATCAATACGGTGAAAGACAAATTAAAGTCTTAATTACCAAATTGTAGAAGCTACTTAAAAATTATGATTCACGTTAAAAGAACTCACAATTGAAACAGCCCTGTCATCATATTTCTTTTTGTTTTCAATAAGTGTTCCTCTTTCTTATCATACAGAAAACTGTCTTCTTTTTTTACCCTTTAAATGCTTCTTACAATGCCACAATTAACTTCAAATCCATCACAAAAAGTATAAACTAAGTTCTCTGGATGAATCAGAATATAAGCCAAATATTGCCAATGCAGCTCACTAAAGAGAATCCACCAAAGCAGAAAAATTTGTTTCCAAGTCATCCTCTGTCTTGTGAATGTGTCCAGATATATTCTTGGTTCACCCCACTCCCTATTGCCCACTCACACATTGACTTACACACATACACACCCACACACTCAAGCACACTCAGAGATGGAAAACACTGCAGACGTTGACTTTTGTGTGCTGTGTGATCATTATGCTGAATGAGAACAAATTCATTTCATGTGCAATGTCATCCACTCCTTCACATGCAAAATCCTATTTTATATTTATTCTCATCTCACCTCAGTAATATTAGAATAAATAATCCATAATAATTTTTGCAATGGAAGATAGGGAGGGAAAAGGAAATATTAAAATCAGAGCTAGACTCTATCATGAAAGACATGGTATTGGTCATTCTATTGGAATCTAGATTTTTTCCAAGCGATTACCTCAATATAAGTGAAACAGCAGCAAGTTGTACTTTTAAACCATTTTTGACTTAGCAGTTACTCCAACCAATTTTTTTTCCTGAGGCCTGAGGGAACAGAACGCCCAAATTTGAGCAAAATGGAGGGAATCAAATGCCATTTTTGCAGATAATATTCAATATGGTCTTCAGAGTGTGACATCATCATTTTGTTACAAGAGTTAGAAACTCCCCACGTATATTCTGGGATTTTGTGACCTCTCGTGTAAACTCTGGTTCTACATGTTTAATAGCTTATAAGACATTCTAACTAAGGCATGTTAATGTCACCTAAACTTATTATATTTAAAACAGGAGGCAATGTTTCTCAGTCTGCCTTCAAGAAAATAGGTAGCTAAAATTAGGATTATTTAGGCATGAGGTTTGCTGGAGTCTACCTTTTAAGAAAAGAACAAAGGGAATCCATATTCATGTAAAAATGAGAGAGAACATAACTAATTAGGTTTTAGAGCTGACCTTAGCAGGGGGAATCAGCAATAGTGTGTGCAAAGTAGCTGACAACTGGTTCCACAAGACGCTGACGTTTGATGGGATCCAGTATGGTGGATGGGAGGTCTAAGCACCAGCAGGTACTCAAATTCACATGAGAGGTAACATATCCATTCAAAGAAGAATGCCTCTCAACAACCAGAAGCGTAAGAACAAGTTTTAGCCTGCGGAGAGGCTGAGTCAGCTCAGTCAGGTTGCCAGGGTCTTAGTAGGCCAGGCTGCATTAGAGGACATCATTTTGGGCTCTGTTCATAGATGAGCTGTTGAAGATTACTGCCCCAGAAAACAGATGCTGAGACAAAGATTAACACAGGAAATTAGTGCTCAAAAATAGGACTGACTAAAAGTCACTCTAAAGCTAGAAGAATCCCACAGAATTCCACCAATTAGGGTTATGCCCCTCACTGGATGTGAGCTGGCCCTGAGAAGAATCATGAACTTGGGCAGGATGTCATTCTTTACCTGATGGAGATTCTCAGAAAGGGGTGGCAGCAGAGACCTATCTTCCATCCACACCCCCAGTCGCTGCAGGAAGACAAGGAAGTGCTCATGGGAAAGGGTCTGGGTAGTGCATCTCAGCAGCCACTACAGGTGCTCAGCTGGCAACTGAGGTTGAAGCCTACTGAGAAAGGTGGGGCTTAAGGTTATCTGAATCTTTGTGGGCACACCAATGCTGAGGGGCCCACGCAGATACACAAAGTCTATCACTTTGGTACCAGCAATCAAAGCTACACAGGCCCTCCCTGTTTCCCTTTAGAGATGTCAGAAATTGTCTTGTTAATATATAAATCCTCTTAGTCTTTGATCAATTATTTTATATTATCTGCATTGTTCTAGTCATGGTAATAGTGTTAAGATGACCATGGCCTGAATATACTGTTGGAAGTTTGAAGAAAGTGTGGTGAATGACAATGAGCAATACTGTCCTAATCAAATTCAGGGTTCCAGGCAAATGTAGTAAAGGGCTCTTCCTAGACATTGGCCCATAGATTGGCTCCCTCATCAATGTTGGGATGATTAGAGCAGTAACTCCAACTCTAAGTCTGAAAGACCAACAAAAAAATTAAGAAAAGGTAAAACCACTCCTTGAGGTATTCTCTGACCTCATGCAAGTCACTGGTGTCTGGTGAGAACAGAAATATTGGGCCACACAGAAGGGTCTGCACTATGACACTATCTGCTTGCTCATTGGTGACTATCTATTACCCAAGGTGTTTGAAACAAGCTTGGGTGCAGCGAAAGATTGCAGAATACAAATAACCAGGAAAGACTATTTTCTTAAGTTTCAGCTAACAGATTTGTAACTAAGCAGAAGACATAGCATGATTGAACCTTAAGCCAGGTAGCGATGAATGCAAATATGAATTAAATTCCAAATTTGAAATCAGGAATTCTATGGTTGTGGATTATAGCTTTCTTTTCCTTACTAGGTCAGATAATAAACATAAACTTGTGGCATAAAACTGTGCCCCAAGAAGTAAGCAATATAGATCTTGGGGGCCAACATTACATGGTGAGGCAGTCATGATTCATAGAGAGGCTGAAAATTAAATGCCTTGAGATCTTTCTATATAGATCCGTTCCAGCCTAAGTAGAAAATAACTTACAGATGTAAAGCACTGGGAAATAAAATTCTGTTACTCTATTTTATTTTAGTACCTTTTAGCCCCTTTCCTAAACTGTTTCCTTCTTTGGGGGTATTTTGGACTCCTTTCTGATCCCAAATCTACTCTGTCTATTCCCCAGCTGCCTAGAGATTACTCTGAAAAAGATAACTTTCTGATGTGGATACCATCCCATGCTCCAGACTTTTCCCTCTCATTTCCAACTAAAATATTTTATTTCATTTCCCCAAGGACATCCTTCCTATTAGGCAATTGATGAAGTCATAAAAATTAAGGCAGTAATAGCTGTTACTTAATGGGTTACTCATCCCAGATATAGACAGACACTGAAGTTTTATTCATCAGCCTTTTAAGTCCTATTACTGCACAAAAAAGTGTGGGAAAACAATGTTACAGTAAAGCCTGCAGTTTCCTTCCAGCCCCATAAGATGGAGGGTTGCTGAGGTTGGGTGAAATAGGAATTGTTTACAAGGTAGTTCCTGGAAAGTGACTGCATGAATGAGGGCAGAAAAAAGTACACATAACTTATAGGCAATAATAGATTAACAATTTAGAGTAACAGTAGGAGCCAAAGTCCAGCACCTTACAGTTAGGTCACTCAGTAAATATTTACAAATTTCATTGATTCATTAAACAAATATATGCTACATTTGAAATCTAGCATTTGCTATTCAATAGGTACCTTTATTTATGTATTCCAAAGTGATTATTTATGGCTGAAATTTCAACAGTGAAGGGAGGTATGTGGGAAAGCATATCTGGACAGAGAAACCCTTGCAATGCAATTAATACCACATTACATACATGGTAATTAGAAATAGAGATGAACCAACCTGGCAAATTCTGAGACTGATATTTACATACAGAGTTTGTCAAGGGGGAAGAAAAAAGGGACATTTCAGTATGAGTTTATGATTTCTTTTTATAAAAGCTGGTATGAGAACACTGTCTCCCTACCTAATGAAAAATACAATTAGAAGATTCAAGGCTATAAGAAGAAATATCATGAAAAGATAATTAGTGGAAACTAAGGACAGAATAAATTAAAGCAGGATGATATAGCCAATGAAATATGCCTTGCTCATTAAGTGAGAAGATCCTTCTTATCCCAACTCTGGATCAAGTTTTAGGTAGTTCTGGTTACTGGGAGGGAATCTTAGTACCCACTCCCCAAAAGAGACAACTAACTACGCATCAGAATAGGGCAAGGAAATTCTTCCTACATCATCATCCTAAGGACTAACTGTTGGTTGCCATTTCCTACAGAGGGCCAGCCTTTCGCCCAAATGCATGGAGTCAGAAATTATCACCACCTTGCCCCCATTCCTGATTCCATAGGATATCTGGATACCTTAAGGAATGAATGGTTCTTTTTCAAGTCACTACTACTTGAAGTCTTAGCATAATAAGCCAAAGAAAAAATTTATGCAATAACCATTAAATTCACATACATGCAGGCAGTAGGGTAAAGTTAGAGAGGGGTGTGTGCATGTGCATGCACAACCACTTGTATATGGAGAGGAAGTATTTCATAAAAGATGTACTTGATACATATTTTTTCAAAAAGCTTGCTTTTATAGAAATTATGTGAGTATCCAATCCCAAGAATACTTATTAATCTTAATGATTTAGTGATTTAAATGAAAAGTCATCCTAGCTAATTATAATTCTAAGAGAATTGGTTTCACATCCATTAATTTATTTGGGGCAAACTAATGAAATACAACTTGAAGCATAAGAAAGACAAAGATGACACTGAAGAAGCAAAGGAACATAATTATTTACTTCCAGGAAGCTTTAACTATAGACCATTAATTTAGGCAGGGAGCAACAGAAGAGTTCAAATGTATGCATTGCAGAAAAAGAAGGTATTGTCATAGTAAAACAGACATAGGAACTCCTATATTTATTGCAACATTATATATAATAGCCAAAGTATAAAAGCAACCTCAATGTCCATTGATAAATCAATGGATAAAAAATAGAAAATATACATAGCATACACACACACAAACACACACACACACATACACACTGGAATATTACTTTCATAAAAAAAGAATGAAATCTTGCCATCTGTGACAACATGGATAGACCTAGAGGGTATCATGCTAAGTGACATAAATCAGACCAAGAAAGAAAAATATCATGTGATTTTCCTTGTATGTGGAATCTAACAAAATGAAACAAATGAAAAAAAACAGAAAACCAAAAACCAGAAAGAGACTCATAAATATAGAGAAAAAACTGGTGGTTACCCGAGGAGAGGGGTATGGGAGATGGGGAAAAATAGGTAAAAGATGTTAAGAAGTATAAACTTCCAGTTACAAAATAAGTAACTCACAGAAATGAAAAGTACAGCATAACAAACATAGACAATAATACTGTATGTCAACTACACTTCAGTTATATATATTAGCAAGAGGACCAATAATTGAATTACAGTGGCTCCATATACCAGGATTGGTGGAATGCCTACAGAAGAAGCTACCACTCTTTATATTACCCTTGTCAGTCAAATTCTACTTAATAGAAGTCAGAGAACATTCATGAGGCTGGGCAGTCCTCAGATTTGCTGAGAAGCTCTGAGTACGGAACCATAGGAGGCCTTTATTCTTTCTCAGTCTCGGTATTCTTAGGCAGAAAATAAAATCCAACCTTCTTGCTAGTGATCTTAAATATATACTAGTTGCCTTCTGAAATCCAGCAAAAAATATTAATATATTGCAGGATACCATATGCTTTGAATGGGAGAGAAAGGAAGAGAATTAACATTTCCTGAGAGTCTCTTATATGAAGATGAACAGCACAATGGATAAAAGCAGAGGCTCAGAGTCAGACTGTTTCAGATCTCACCTCTGCCACTCATGAGTTCATTCATAGAGTGTTCTATGTATCAAATGAAGTAATACAATTGCAGGGCATGGTAAGTGCTCACTACAGGTTAGCTATTGTTTTGTTACTCTGTGCTGGGCCCTTTCTTACATGTTCATGTTCTCTCTTGCTTTAAGTATTTGCTGTGCTTTTATGTTTACCCAGACTCTTCTAATTCTCCTCATCTTTCTCCCCTCTGCCTTCCTTTATTATTTTCTCTCATTTCATCATATCTAGGGAGCACTGCTTGACCTCTCTAGACTGGCATAGGAGCCCCCATACTCCCACCTCACCATGAACTCCACCATGTATGTAAACTGTAAAGAACTCGAAAGCACCATCTATTCCTAGGGTTCAGCCCAATGCCAGGCATTGACAAAGACTCCACATTTCCTTGACTACTATGTTCCTCCACTGAATCCTCATGATAGCCCTACAAAATAGAAACACTCCTATTTCCATTTTATAGTTGAAATATATGAGGAACAAAAGACTGAAAGGTTTGAAGTAAAGATTGAAAGAACACATTACTAGTAAAAGCAGAATCCAGGATTTGAACAAAAATCTATTTGAATCCACAGCTCGTGTTTTTTCCTGAGTCAACCCTCCGTATGAATATGACATTACAGATTTAATGAGAGACTCATTTACAAAAGTGAATCTGTGTCTAGAATGACAAGCGAACCAAACAAGTTTGGTATAAATTATCAGCCTGGTTTCACTAAGGAAGATGTGCCAGCTAAATATCATCTTTAGAATAGTCTTCTCAAAGTGTGGTTCCTAGATGGGGAGCACCAGCATCATGTGGAAACTTGCAAATTATTGTACACCACCCCAGAACCACTGAATCAGAAATTGTGGGATAGGCCCTACCAATGTGTATTTCACAAGTCCTCCGCATGATCTGCGTGCTCAAGTTTGAGGAACCACTTTCTTCCAGGTGTGTTCATTCATTGATAGGTACTCCTCTAGCTAATATGCACAACCAGTGTGGAAATGGGATGTTTGCTCAAGTCCATCCATGTGATATAGGTCTGTAACTGTTCCACTTAGTCACAAGCCAACAACATAGTCAAACTTTCAACTGAAGTCTTAAATTCAATGCAATATGTTGGGGATATCAATAAATTTTTTTTCTTGGAAAGATGATGTCATTAATTATTATTAACAAGCACTTTTAAAATAGAGTTTTATTTTTCAAGAATCCCAACATTCTACTCATTCCAGATCATTAGGTTCTGAATTATGGCACATTAAGTGTCATTTTTAGTTCACTGGTGAATATTTATTGAGCAACTGTGAGCCAGAACTGCTCTACAAAATGGAATATGATGCCAACTAAACAATATCCATGCCCACAAGCAGTTCATGGTTAAAAAAATTCTTATGGCAAGGCAGAATAGCAATCAATGGTATTTCAAATGCAAATTTTTGCTTGTGAAAAAATTAAATATGCTTAAAAAATTAAACTATCAAGTCATGTTCAAGAACCATTATGTCTACAGCATTTTAAGGATCATTATAAAACTTACAGAAGCCTCCAAATACTTACTTAAAAACCAAGTTAGGGCTTCCAATTCCAAGATGCAATAAATAAACTCTCTGTTCCACTGATCACAATGAAAAAAAAAGAAAAAGAAAACTGAACAGAATACATACAGTATTTACTTGAGAACTCTGAAAAGTTAAGAAAGAGCAGGCGGATGGGGAAGGGTCAGAACTCAAAGGATGACTCATAAAGCAATGAATTTCTTGTTTCTTTTATCCTTCTAGATTTTCTGGCCTAGACTTGAGGACAGAGCAAATCTTCAAACCGTACAGCAAATATGAGGAGAATAATATCCAAAAGAAACCATCACTTTTTGGCCAAAGGACAAAGGAGCAGGAAATGAATCAGCAAATATATATAAAAGTCCCTCCCCTTTCCTCTCCCTTCCTCCTCTCCCGCATCCTTTCCTCTCCTATTAGTTTCCTGACCACATACTAAGTAGAGCCCTGATAATGAAGATGTACTTCTATCAGGGGAGCAAGCATTCACATATTTAAAACTCTGAGAGCAAATCTCTGTGACTCCTCTGAAAAGAGAGTCTTTACCGTTGGAAGAGTATAAAGAGATGCCTCATTATTTTTTTCTTCCTATTTTGTAACAAAGGTTGACCCATTTATGGAAAACATGCAACAGTGAAGGTAGGTTAAAATCTAGCTTTGTGGTCAGAACCAGGGAAAGAGACACCCTGAGAGCTAGAAAGTATTGGGAAAATCTCAGAGATAAAGAAAGTAAAGAAAATGTATACCTATTATATCCAATATAAAGTCCTTGGCTCACTCCCAAAATACACATACTTGGAACTGGCCTGAAGCTGCATATCAAGCAAGATCTTGGATAACCAAACTAGAATGTAGACTACTGCCCAAGTCCTTCTTCCCAAGTCCAAGGTGGATGCCAGTTTGGTGTACATACTGGACAGGTCTGAAGAGTGCTACAAGGACTCTTAGGGCTGCTAGAACCAGTTTATTGGAGGAAAGATGAGACTCATGTTCTAAGTCTAGTCAGGTTTAGACTGCTTACTAAAACAGAAAGAACCAACGTTTATCAAAAGATTTAAACAGAACACAAACTCTTATAAGAATTAAAATGCCCAATATAATCCAAAATTATTCACCATACAAAAATGAGAAAAATTTAACTCTAAATGAGAAAAGTAAATAGGAAGCGTTCCTAAAATGATGCTTTTACAATTTCAGCCAAAGAATTTAAAGCATCTCCTATAACCGTGCTCCACAAAATAAGGACAGGCACTTTTTCTGTATACTATGTAGGTCTTTTTTTCTTTAAGGACAAGCACTCTTGAGATGAATGAAAAGCTAGAATTTTTGGTGAAGAAAAAAATTATATAATGACTCAAATAGAAATTTTAGAAATTAAAGATGCAATAAATTAAAATTCATTGTACATGCTTAATAGAATAGAGATGACAGAAGGAAACTGAGAACTTGAAGACAGATAAACAGAAAATATTTTAACTAAACAACAAAGAGAAACATTATATACACAGAGACCAAGAGAGCTGTATCTAAATGTCTAACATTCATGTCATTGAACTTCATTGTTTAATTATCAAGTCCTGGAAAAAGTGAAAAGAATGGAAGAGAAGCAAATATTTGAAGAAATAATGCCTGAAAATTTCCCAAATTTGAAAGAAGACATAAACTGGCAGGTTTAAGAAACTTATTGAATGACAAACACTAAAAAACCAAGAATAAAGAAAAAATCTTGAAAGTAGCCAGAAGAAAACAACACATTAAATATATGAATGATTCAACAATTTGAATAAAATGCAGATTTCTAATCAGTAATCAGAGGTCAGAAGATAGTGGAACTGTATTTTTAAAGTGCTGAAATAAAAGAACTGAAAGAAAATAATTCTTTGTCAAGCTAGAATTCTTTATCTAATAAAAAATATCCTTCAGGAATGAAGGTAAAATAAAGGCATTCTTAAACAAAGAACGATTAGGAATTCATTCATTGGCAACACAACTGTTCTAAAGTAGATTCTAAAATAAGTTTTTCAGGAGGAAGGGAGATGATGCCAGAAGATTTGGGATTTCAAAAAGGAAGAGAACCTGAAATGGTAAATACTTTGGTAAATATATTCTTTTCCTCCTTTTAAATTCTTGAAAATATGTAGGACTACTGAAAGAGAAAAAATAAAACATTGTCTATTGGGGTTTTCAATGAAGGTAATGTGATACATGTAATAACTACATAAAGGGGAATGCCAAAAGACCTATATGACTGATAATTTCTATGTTCTACTTAGAAAGGTAAAGTATTAAGTCTGGGTATATTATGAAAAATTAGGTATGCATATTATGATCCTTAGAGTTATCACTATATAATCTATCCAGGAATAAATTTGGAAAACAGCTGATATATTTTTAAAATTTCCAATTATCAAAAAATAAAGCAGAAGAAAAAGAGAGAAACAAAACAAAAAAGATAGGGAATACACAAAACTAATAATAAAATGGAAGACTTAAATCATTGGAAGAACTAAATACAAATCAATAATTTTATTAAAATAAACACAATAATAAAAAGCAAATTATCAGATTAGATAGGAAAACAATATCTAATTTTAAGTTGTTTACATGAACTCACTTTAAATATAATGATATAAAAAGCTAAAAGCAAAATGATGGAAAAGCATAAATCTGTGAACACTAAACAAAAGAAATCTAAGCAAAGTTTAATATCAGACAAGGTAGGTTTCTGACCACAGAAAATTACCAGAGATAAAGAGGAATATTACACAATAATATAAGTGTCAATTCACCAAGAAGACATAACAATTCTAGATGTGTATGTAACTAGTAACAGAGCTTTAAAATACATAAGGCAAAAAATGTTAGAAAAGCAAAAGAAATAAATTCACAGTTACAGTCAGAAACTGCAACACTTCTAATTGATAGAATTAGAAAACAGAAAATCACTAAGAGAAGATATGAACAGTACAATCAACCAACTGGACCTATTTGGCATTTCTAGATCACTCTAGCCAACAAAATAGAATATACATGTTTTCAAGTGCATATGGAATAGTCACCAAAATAACATATATCCTTTGTCATAAAACAATCCTTAACAACTTTAGAATACTTAAAATCATAAAAATGCTTTCTGTTAAGAAAATTAAATTTAAAATCAATAACAAAAATCTCTAAAAATGTTCAAATATTTGGAACATCAATAACATATTTCTAAGTAATCCATTGGCCAAAGAGGGTGTCTGTCTGAAGGGACATTAGAAAATACTTTATACTAAATAAAATGAAAATAAAAGATATCAAAATTTGTGGGATAGACCTATATAGGTTGCTAGAGAGAAATTTAGAGAGAAATTTATAGCATTAAGCACTTATATTTGAAAAGGAGTTCCTGAGTCAATTATCTAAGCTTCCATCATAAGAAAAAAAAATTGAACTTAAAGCAAGGTTAAAGAATGAAATAATACAGAACAGAAATCAATAAAATTGGAAAAAAAAAAGGAAAGCATAAGGAAAAACAAAGTAAGGTCAGTAAAATTGATCAATCTTCTTGGTCTTGATGTCCAAGAATAAAAAAGGAAAAAAGATACAATTGAACAATGTAAGGAACAAAAGAGTGAATAGCTGTACAGATCTCAAAGATATTAAAAAATTATAAAGGAATACTATAAACTATATACCAAAAAACTCACTTTTATGAAATAAGCCAATTCCTTGAATGACACAAACTATCAAAACTCACTCAAGGAGAAAGAGACAACCTAAATAGTCATTACTATTAAAGAAATTGAATTTGTCATTAAAAACCTTCCAAAAAAGAAAACTCTTGGCTGAAATGGCTGCACTGGTATATAATACCAAACACTTAAGGAAGGAACACTTATTTTTTATACAATCTCTGCCAGAAAATAGAAGAAGAGCAAACATCTTCCAACTCATTATATGAGGCAAGCATTAATGCTAGTACCCAAAACAGACAAAAACAGAAATTCACAAAACAGTGTTCCCTTGAACACAGATGTAAAATTTCCCAACAAAGTATTAACAAATATATTTCAGTAATATATGAAAAGGATAATACATCCCAATCAGTGGAGTTCATCACAGGAATATAAGACTGCTTTAACATCCAAAAATCTACCAAAGGGGGATCCCTGGGTGGCGCAGAAGTTTGGGGCCTGCCTTTGGCACAGGGCGCGATCCTGGAGACCCGGGATCGAATCCCACGTCGGGCTCCCGATGCATGGAGCCTGCTTCTCCCTCTGCCTGTGTCTCTGCCTCTCTGTCTCTGTGACTATCATAAATTAAAATAAAAATAAAAATAAAAAAAAGATGAAGATGAAGATCGAATCAAAGCATTTTGGGATCCCTGGGTGGCGCAGAGGTTTAGCGCCTGCCTTTGGCCCAGGGCGCGATCCTGGAGACCCGGGATCGAATCCCACGTCGGGCTCCCGGTGCATGGAGCCTGCTTCTCCCTCTGCCTGTGTCTCTGCCTCTCTCTCTCTCTTTGTGACTATCATAAATAAATAAAAATTAAAAAAAAAAACTACCAAAGTAATTCACAATGTTAACAGACTAAAGACATAAAAACATATGATCATCTCAAAAGATGCAAAAAAAGACATTTGAAAAAAATTCAGTATTCATCAATGATAAAATTTCTCTGTAAATTTTGAATAGAAAGGAAATTCTACAAAAAAAATCTATAGCTAACGTCACATTTAGTGGTGTAAAACCGAATACTTCCTCCTAAGATAGGGAATAAGGGAGATTGTTCTCAGAATTATCGTTAAACATCATATTGGAAATCTTTGCCAAAAAATTAGGCAAGAAGAATCAAAAGGTAACCAAATTAGCAAAATAGAAATAAAACTGTCCCAATTCAAACAACCTGATTATTTAGGCAGAAAATCCTAAAAGGTCTACCAAAAAATTCCTTAGAACTAATAAGTACAAAGTTGCAGATACAAGATCAATATACAAAAATCAGTTGTGTTTCTATATATTAGCAATAAGAAATTGGAAACTGGCATTTAAAGAACAGTATTATTTACAGTACTCCAAAAAATGAAATAGATATCAACAGGGTGATTCTAAAATTTATATGAAAAGGCAAAGAAATGAGAACGTTATTTTTTTTTTTGAAAATGATAAGTTCAGACAATTCAAGCTGTCTGATTTTAAGAGTTACTAAAATGCTATAGTAAACAAGACAATGTGGTACTGGCAATGGGATAGACACATAGATCAGTGAAAAGGTATAATCCGAAAAAAGACCAATACAAAAAAATGACTATAGAAGAATAGCATAAGGAAACATTTTGGGTTGAGAGAATTTTAATTTCCCAATTATTGTATTTAGACAATTTTGTGTAACTGTTAATACTAATAAAACTCCATATGAAAAAGTGGATTCCATGCACGTAATTTAAAAAGCTGACTTGGCATTTTGTGTCCTTAACCTCTATATACTCTACATACTGTATAATCCAAAGCATGAACTTTCTAAATGACATTTTTTTTATAATCACATGATGATCAATCCTACATAACATAAAAGAAAAAAGTTGACTGTAAATTCAAATTATTTCAATATTTCAATATTCTACCTACATGGTTATTGTTTTAATTAGGATGAGTGTTCAGTAACAGACTCAAGTTAACAGTATTTTACACAAATTACATGATTATTTTGCACTCATCTAAAAGAAGACTAGAGGTGGGCAGTCCAAAGCCACCAGAACTACTTGGATGGTAATGTCTTGAGTTTATACTACCTATTGATCTGCTCTGTCATTCTTAGAGTGCAACTGATTTCACCTTTGAGGTCAGTCATGGACATAGGATGACTTATCAGGTTCACCTAAAAGGAAGCAGGAAGAGCAAACCAAGTAGAGAAAGAAAAAGGGTAGCTGTCAGCTGAGTAAATCCTTGATTCCTGCATGTTCCATGAAGAAATTCCACCCTACATCTCACTGACTACCTCTTTCTGCAGAAGAGGCTGGGAAATGTAATTTTTAGAAGCTGCACTCATGGTCATCATCCATAATATAGAAGTCTTGTTAATAAGGAGAAGAAAGGAAAGAATATCTATTTGTAGACAAACAGGATTCAAACATCTAGTCACAAATGTAGTACTAGTGGTTTGAGGAATCTTATTTTACAAAAGCAGTTCAAGTCAGTGGAATTCAACAAGGAGAGAAAACGGAGGACAGTGAATTCCATTCACATATTTGTAAAGCTAGAACCATACTTGTAATGCTTGGGAAAGGCAGTATGATACAACATTTATTACCAACACAGTTGTTTGAACATATACTGACAGACACTCCATTCCTCAAAATTTTAGAATCATTCTATCTTACGGGGTTTGTAGGCTTGATATGTATGAGCTAAGTCCAACTGGAATTAGCCGTGGATGTTTATTCTTCTTGTTAGACCAGAAAAAGAGAAGCAGAAAGACATGTGTTTTAAGACTGATCTTTCCTTCTCCATGTGAGGATTTTGTTTGTTGACCCTGTTCCAGAAGCGTGGATGCATGTGGTGATGAAAGGTCATTTCACAACTTCACACATTCCAGATGGTAACTCTTGAGAAAGAATTCTTTCTGGTAAAAGCTAGAAAAAGAAACTTCTCACTACTTACTGCTGCTAGCATTTTGTTTCCTGCCAACACAAAAACAAGCCCTGATGATGGGACAAAATGTTTTCTCCAAGTGTAATTGTGTCCTTGGAAATGTAGTGGTGCAGAAAACATGAGGGGAGGGGATGCTGGAGGATAGACAGCTCCGTTGGAGGCTCAGCTTTGCCACTAACCAGCTATTAAAATTTGTGCATGATATTTCTTTTTAGCTTCTGTTCCTCTGGACAAGCTTTCGCACATTGAACAAAGATTCTCAATGTCTTTATCGGTAAAATGTAAAGCAGAATAAAGTGACTTGTCCAAGACTCACGAACAGAACATGAACCCACGTCTCTTGACTTTTGGACTGTGTACTCTTGCCAGCTGTATGATGCTTTTATGTCTGAGAGGCCCATAGTCTTCTCCCAATCTATTCTGCTGCTGTACAAAGAAAGACTGAAAAGTAAAATAAGAGAGCAATATGCTTGTCTCAGCTCTGTCACCAAGTAAGTATGCAATCTTAGGCTCAGTCTCCTCAGCTATAAAACAAGAAGGCTACTGGACTAGACAGCACTGACCCCCACATATATTTGACCCTGAACTTCATTAAATATTTTATTTTGCAGCAGAAGTGTCCTTGGATCACCTTTTGGAAAATGTGATCATTGCTTCTCAACTTTTCAAGTCGTGACACAGACATGAAAATGAAGATACGAGCACTCTACTTTGGCATAAATGGAAGAGAATGCTTAAAGCAGGGACGGGAATCCATCTGGGTGCCCCGACGGCCAAGAGACAATCAGTGCCTCAGTACATTCTAGCTGCCACACATTAATTGGAAAGCTGGAGCTTGAAGATCAGATTAGATTTTTAACTGCATTTTGCAGCACTCTGGAACCTACAGCTTTATGGTTCTTGTAAGAGCCAGCTTGGGGTAGGGCAACTCCTTGAGGATCTCTGTTGCTGGCCAGTGAGTTGGGATGAAGGTGGCAGTCCTTACAGCCGAGGACACTCAAAACCATATGAAAGGCAGACAGGAAAGTGCCTACCTCACCAAGAGAGAGGAAGTGAGATAAGCCTCTCATCTGCTCACCGTCCCATTCCTAACCCATCAACCCAATACCTAAACCAGACAACAGCAGAAAAGAATACTATAAAATAATATCCTTCTGGAACACAGATGTACAAATTTAGATTGCATTTTGATCACGGACTGCCTTTTTTTTTTTTTTTTTTTTTTTATAACTTCTCTTCCCTCTCTAAACACATTTGCTGTTCTCTTCAACCTGGTTTCACATGGTAAGGACCTCAGCCAATGAAAACACTATGGAACCTTCTGGTCTCTTGGCCCAAGAGAAAGTCCTATTCCGGCACAGTCAAAATTAGATAAACACTGGATGCCCAGAGACGACAGAAAAGAAACAGCAGGCTTTTCATATTTTATTTAAGATAAAAAGGAGATGGGAGACATGGAATAATAATCTGGAGTAACCAGGTTTTTAGTAACTAGAAGTTCAAATCACTAGATTACTACTTTTTTTCTTTCCCTGAACTGAGCAAACATTTAGAAGAAAAAAGACACACAACAAAAACTCACTGACATCAGGGATTTATTCAGCAAAGCAATTTCCAGAGGCTATCCTGGAATCATTTCACATTCAGTTCAATATTCTATATCTTCCACATCTATATCTTTTGTCCTATACAATGATAATTGATGGTCAGCATTACAGCCCTAAGGTCCTACAACGCACTGAATCATCAAAGGGAGATTCAATTATATTCATAAGACTGGATGTGCCACAGCAGCAAAGGGGACTGGTAGATTGAAAAGGGTTGAAACAACGGATTTTCTGGTTAACTCTTACTAAGTCAAAATGAAACGAAAAAGATTCAATTCTATGCAATATTCTGGTTGATGGAGAAAGATTTTAATATTTGAAGGTGCCTAAACATGAGCATTTACAATCTTACAGCCAACTCAGCAGCAATTTTACCAGAACAAGATTTTGTATTTTTGCCCAGAAGAAAATCAACTAAACCTTTTATGGGGGCCACGCTTTATTGTGACTTTGCATAATTAAAAATATATTTTAGGTTTCTTTTTGCTTTTACATAAATGATACATGGGCTATCTTAGAAATATAAAATATGGGCATCCCCGTTGGCCCAGTGGTTTGGCGCTGCCTTCAGCCCAGGGTATGATCCTGGAGACCCGGGATCGAGTCCCATGTCGGGCTCCCTGCATGGAGCCTGCTTCTCCCTCTGCCTGTGTCTCTGCCTCTCTCTCTCTCTGTCATGAATAAATAAATAAAATCTTAAAAAAAATAAATATAAAAGATATAGACTCAAAAAAAAAGATATAGCCTCAAAAGTATGGAAAAGACCTTTGAGAATTTTATCATCAAGAGAAAGTCATTGTTAATAATTTGTGGTAGATACTATTATCATGTTCTTTCATCTAGGCATATCCATACATTTTTAAGTTTTTTTAAAAAAATCTCTCTAAATCCATTTTAACCTATTCTTTTACTTAATATTACACTTGAGTAGCTTTCCATGTAACTAAAATTATTCAACAATATTATTTTTAATGGTTGTAAAATATTCTGTCATTTGGGTATAGCAGAGTTTATTGCTCCCCATAGTTGAATGCAAGATTTGTTGCTTATTCTTCATTGTGATAAACAATGTTGTAATTGACAGCCTATAATTCAATCTTTGTTCCCTTCTATAGTGACCCGACACCTGGCACAGCACTTGGCACACTATGGATCTTCAGTATACTTTCTAGAAGAGAATTGATAGATACAAGACTATGAATGTATTTATGACACGTCAAAGTGCTTTCAGAAATTTTGGAACAATTTATACTCCTGACAGCACTGTGTGAGGGTGCCAAGAATAAATACTACTTTTAAACAAATAACAAACACCAAAGTAATCACTTGATTATCATATTCTGAGTAACCTTCAAAACATTACTGGGGATGTTTTGGAAACATGTCAGGGAAACTCTGACATGATATTTTCTCCTTGGAATGGTAAATATGATGTGTGTCCCATACTATTTAGACCGTCCTAAGTTAGTCACTCTAAGGTTAATGGCGTACTCCATAAGAGAGCCTTTCCTATGTTTTAAATCAGGTTCTGGAAAAAATCTCACCTGCTGCCTGCTTTGTAAATAAAATTTTATTGGACCACACACACTTGCTTACCTGTTGTCTACAGCTGCTTTTGTGCTACACTGGCAGAGCAGAGTCGTTACATCAGAGACCATCTGGTCTGAAAAGCCTAAAAATACTATCCAACCCTTTACAGAAAATGTTTGTCAACCCCTTCTTTAAAGCTCTTAATGAGCTTTTGATATTTTATTTTTTGCATTTTTAAGTAAAACTAGTGGTATACCCATAAAAAATAAGTTTACAAGCATTTATTGAAAACTGTGAGGCATGTTAACTACTCTTAAAGAACTGAGAACTGTGGAGACAAAGCAAATAGACATGTAAGAATTAGAGTCAAAAAGGGCATTGCAGCATCGGAAGAGAGTCCTGGAATGAAGGAGATAAGTACAGAAGCATTTCAAAAGAGGAAAAGAAAAGATGGGTTTGGAAAATTAGCCAATTTCATTGACAGACAGAACTTGAATTAGGCCATGCATTAAAAGAGCTTGGGATGTCAAAGAAGAAGAGACAGACTGTTCTAGAATCAGGAGCATCAGCAGAAGCAGAGAGGATGGGGCTCCATGCATAATGCAGGTGACCAGAGCACTGAAGAAGATGCCATGCAATAGGGTGTAAAAATACAGTGTATTGGTATATTTCAAAAGCCTTCATTTTGTATTTAAAGGAACCTCAGGATACATCTTTTACTTAAGCAAAGAATCCTTTTATCAAGCAATTGTTTATTGTACAATCCCCTTCTACACCTCATAATATCGAACTTTGATCTTTCCTTCCAATTCTAATAGATAGGTTTTTTTTTCCTCCAGAAATGTAAATACCAATGCAAAAACTAAAGTGAAATATCAGAATGACTAGGAAAAATAGGGCCCGAAGACAATACACAAAAACACAAAAGAAAACCCACAAACTGGTTTCCATCTCTTAATATTTGCCAAACCCCTCTATGTAACAATGTTTTTTTCTGAATCTGCCAAAAATACAATATGCTTATTTTCTAATTCCCTTCATCCAAGTTAACACAAATGCCACTGTAAAATTAATGTCTTTATTTTTGTTGTTTATAAATTTTAAGACTCAAAATGCTTTTTAAAACTTGCAAAGAAAGATGCATTTATAATGTGATCATTATTATTCAAGAAATCTTCACGGCAAACCACACTCTTCTTAATGCTATTGGCAAGCAGAGATGAATAATGACATGAAATATATTCTCTTTCTCAACATCTTGTATGTGAAGGCACAGGGGTAAGGGGATGACCTTTTAGGGAAAATGTGGTGTGTGGGAGAAACTTTTTAGAGAGAAGATTTCACAGTAGTTCTGGGTGAAGGAAAGGTTAGTGAATAAATGTATCAAAAATGCCACTACAAAATTTTTGATCCCAATATAAAATGTGTTATTCCCAGCACACATCAAAGACTGTATCACCACTCTAGTCCATTTTCCTTCTGTTAACATACACCTGACCTATGTGATGTGTTACACACTCAAGTAGGTTTGACTCAAAGAAGCAATATGCTCAAGACTAAAGGCTTTTTATGAAAAGAGTTAAGAAGTCAGAGTGTACTGAGTGTGCCAAAGAGGGACACCTCTGGTGCTTTTTCACCAGAAGAACATTCACTGATAAGGCTGATGCGATGGAGAAGAGATGCCCAGTTCACTCTATCTATCTCTTCCTGGACTAGGACCTCCTCCATATCCCAGGCTGGTACTGGAGTGTCCATCCTTCTTACTCCCTTCTTCAATGTCCAAGTTCAGTCAGGACCCTCACTCCTTTGAGAAACAGTGGACTAAGAGTGGGGGGCTCTTCTTTTTTGGACACCTAGGTAAGCAGACCCACTACCCCCTCAGGCAAGACCTATCCGTGGTGTCAGGTTATGGAAGTTGAAACATTTTGAGTTAATGACTCCTGTGAGCCCCAATGGCTTACTGTTTAATTGTGTAATTACAGACAGTTAAAAATGCATGATATGTAGTGGAGAGAAAATAG
Organism: Nyctereutes procyonoides; assembly: GCF_905146905.1. NCBI lineage: Eukaryota > Metazoa > Chordata > Mammalia > Carnivora > Canidae > Nyctereutes > Nyctereutes procyonoides. The sequence goes on along the minus strand of NW_026575030.1, from coordinate 2,814,804 downwards.
TTGGTGCTTCGGGAGCCATTATGGATTACAGCTTATGAAAATTTAAAGCAATGCAATATTTCTATGGGCTTGGCTGTACTGAGTTCCCGTGCAAACCCTGCTCTGTGGCCATTGTTCCTCCCCAGAAGTCAAGAAAGGCAGATGAGGAGCAGGATCAGATACCACAGAGACCACCTATTTGGGGAGACAGAACATCTTGAGTGCTCTGTTTCACAATACCCTCTAAGTTTCTGTGCCTCAGTGATCCTAATTGCAAATAACGTTAAGAAAAATCAGTCAACATTTTAATAACTATCTGAGAGTTGCTCAGATTCTTCTATGAGAGGATTACAGGGACTTCCTTTTATGATCATCTGCATATTCAGACCAAAAAAATTAAAAAGTCCACACTGGATTAGGCAGCATTCTCCAGAGAAAAAGAACCAATAGAATATACATAAGAGGATATTGACTATAGGGATTGACTCCCATGGTTACAGAGGCCAAAAAGACCCATCACTTGTTATATGCAAGCTGGAAAATAGGAGAGCCAGTGGTGTAATTCATTCTGAATCCAAAGACCTGAGGGTGGGTGGAAGGCAGAGAAGAGCTGCTAGTGTAAGTCTGGGAGAGCCAAAGGTTTGAGAAACATAAGTTCTTATGTTTAAGGGCAGAAAAAACATGGGGGTTCCAGGTCAATAAGAGAGTAAGAATTCAACCTTCCTCTGCTTTTTTGTTCTATTGGGACCTCAGTGGATTTTGTTCTAATGGGCCTTCAAAGTGATGCCCATTCATGTTGGTGAGGGTAGATGGATATTCTTTACTAAATCTACTCATTCAAATGCTAAACTCTACCCAAACTCCCTCACAGACACACACAGGAATAACTGCTTACCAGATATCTGGGTGTCCACCAGCCAATCAAATTGACACATAAAATTAACCATCTCACACATGCCAAGCTAAAAGTACCTTAGATATCTTTGAGGATAAAGCATTGGATCAGCAACTATTTATAGGCTACCTGCCTATCTTAAAGGTTAGGCCTACTGAGGGTCTTACTAAGCACAGATCCATCCAGCCTATAGGCAGCAATGGAACTAGTCAGCAGGGGCATGCTGAGGATTGAGGAGGAAATTACAAAATCCACAGAAAATGGTTATGTTATCACCAAAACTAAACATTTGGTAAATACCTGATGCTGAGGTAGAATTGTATTCAATGAGGGTTCCTGTACTTGAGTCCTGCAGGAACTAGCACTGGCCCTAAAGTGTTTGTAACCCTGAGTCAAGAGCAATGCATTGGAATGGATCACAGTACCCTACCAAATAGGATTATGGGGGGCAGAGGGGGTGTGGGTTCTGTTGACCAAGGAATAGACTGATTTCTGCATGCAAATAGTGATCCAGAGTGAGAAAGCCACTCTTGCTTTTCTTCCATCCTTCCTCCCTTCTCCCCTTCCTCTATTAGTCCATTTGTTTGTTTATTCTTTCCCTCATCCACTGAGTCACCAAAATAAGGAGATCTCAGTATGTGTCAGAATTCCTGCTAAGTGCTAGCTAGGAACATAGTGCTCATCTTTGATCTTAGTTCTTAAGGATTCAAGTCAACTGACAAAGAAAGGAAAAATAACTTCTTTCTGACTACCTGAAATATATGAAAGAACAATTCTAAGAACTTCAGAGGATTTTGTGCAACTGCCTGTAGGAGTCAGAGACAACCCCTAAAAGGACATGACATTTGAGGTCATGTTTGAAGGATGAACAGGAGTGTCTGAGCACAGAAACTGGAAAAGGCCTCCCTGGCAGAGGGAGCGGCATTCAACAAAGCACAAAACCTTGAAGGATAAAGTGCATGAGGAAACTAGCATGCCAGTCAGGTTGGGTAAGTTGAGTAATAAAAAAGAAGTGAGGGAGAGGAAAATGAGAAGCAGGCACATGGCTAGGAATGGCTTTGAATATCATATTAAAGATAACTAGATGTATCTGGAATGCATGGAAGACACTGTCACACCATTTAGTGTAATGACATCATAGAAATACAAATGGTATGTGTGAGACACCTGGGTGGCTCAGCGGTTAAGCATCTGCCTTTGGCTCAGGGTGTGATCCTGGAGTCCCAGGATTGAGTCCCGCATCGAGCCCCCTGCATGGAGCCAGCTTCTACCTCTGCCTATGTTTCTGCCTCTGTCTCTCTATGTCTCTCATGAATGAATAAATAAAATCTTTATAAAAACAAAAACAAATGGTGTATACAGAAAACATGTACCAGGCAGAGACAAAATATCGCATATATTTAGAATCAGACAGATCTGTTTTCAAGTCTGTACTGTATTTACTAACTATATCCCCAGAGCAAGGTGTTGAAACCCCCAGCTCTTGATTTCCAAATCTGTAAAACACAGATAATACACACTTTATGGGGTTGATTTCAAGAATGAAGGGGAGGCCATGAGAAAATGCTTAGCGAAGTGTCTTCACTAAGCTCTGAATTTCCTTCTTGCCTTACCAGCCTGAAACACATCTAAATGGTGTTTGCCTCTGAGCTTTGATTCCAGAAGTTTGATCTCACTCTGCCCTTCAAGTAAAATAAATACATAAATGAATAAAGTTTTCCGTTCTTGAAAGTCACCTCTTTCAAGAGGCCTACAACCACCATCCATGACCTCAACATCATTAAACATCAGCATATAATGACCCACACACTCAGATGATGCCCTTAGGCACTTCTCTAAATGTTCCCCTTAACAAATTTCAAAGCATTTTTCACATAGACATACCTCATCTCCTTCGTAGGTGGAGGGATGACTTTGAATATTCATAATAAATTTAAATATAAATCTTGACAGGAGCTGACAATTATTTTTTCTTGTGGAAAGCCAGATATTAAATATTTTAGGCTTTGTGGGTCACATAGGTTTCTGTGGCATGTTCTTCTTCTTTTTATAAACACCTCTTTAAAAATGTGAAAACTACATTCTTAGCTAGTTAACCATACAAAAACAGGTGAGGGAGGGGAATGGTGGGGCAGATTTAGGCTGTGGGCTATGATCTGGGTAACCCTCAATTAGTACAATGACGTAGCAGTGTCTGATAGCAGTCACAATACTTGCTTCAGAAGAGTGCTGAAAAATAGCACCACTCTAAGCTCAAAAAGTGCATAAATCTCACTTAATAAGCACCGGGCACCTACTATTTTCAGCAAACTTAGAGATGATGCAGCATTTAACAGAGACTTGTAAAGCAGCAACACTCTAGGTTGCCTTTGCAGAGAGAAAAACTTTACATCAGTATGACTACAAGTTTTTAGCACAATGAATTAGATTTGGAAATACACACTAACAAACACACAAAAAACGACAACAAAAGAAAACACATGAGATTGTTAACAGTGGTGACAGATTTGATTTAGGGGAGGTTAATTTTTTTTCATACTGTGAGAATTTGGGGTGGTTTCAAAGTAAAGCCACATATTCCTTCTTGTCTAGCCTTGGAGTCAACAAAGTAGTAATTCAGGTAAAGGCAAAATCAAATAATAGCTTTGTTGTTAAAGGCACGTGTTTCAGGTGGTTGGGTACGGAGGTTCACTAATTACTTCACTATTGATTTAGATCCACTGTGCCATCCCTGGCAGTCCTCTGCTATGGGGCAGGGCCTCAAATGCACAGCAGAAGGAAGACTAGCATATACCACAAATGAGAGCCAGAAGCAGATTTCACCCCCTTCCCATAGAGTAAGTAAGAAAGGATAACGGAAGCCAGTAATAGTACTCTCTTGGTAATAAATGTCCCCAGTATATACTTGATGCATTTTACACAGATAAGAGCCAACCCAGCAAGCATACTAACACCCTAGAGATTGAATAATTAACACCTGCTACCAGAACCTTCTTCTCTCAGTTTCTAGTTAGAGGATTGTCTAACTAGAGAATTCCATATGCACAGTCTGAAATGAAGATATAGTTCATGCTTTATTTACACTTAGCACAGGATCAAGCCTGTTGCTAATTCCTATACCACCTTCTTCTCTACCTCTACAAAAGCAATGTCAGTGCTCTTCGACTCCTGGGGACATTAACTCAATATAATCTGTGTATCAGGTCCACCTCACAGTTTTGCACAAGCCTTACTGCATTTCTATGGGCTCTAGCATTTAATCTTTGTTCTCCCACATCCCAGCCTTGCTTGATTTGAGAAGTGATATTTCACAGCTCTGGCTCAAGGTCTTTATCTGCAAGTTTTAGGAGCTGAACTAGAAGGTCTATTGAAATCCCCTTTGATTATTCTTTGTCATTTACCAAGACACACTATATGTCTATGCTGCCCATTTACTGACTATACCATTGTTAACAAGAGAAACTCTTGGATCTTGAGATGCTTTCATTCTCATGGGGGAAATGCTATTTTTATTATTATTATTATTATTATTATTATTATTATTATTATTATATTAATTATTTGATGCCAAGATCTAGTCCATTTTCCTTTTGAAGTCAAGTGAAATACACATTAAAATAATTTTATATCCATTATTTACATTTTTCTTTTATTTTCTTAAAAAGACACAGGGAGAGAGAATTTGTTTCAAAATGATTGAAGAGTATGGTAAACAACTTTTTATGTGTGTGTTAGCTTGGGCAATGATAACTAAAAGGGACTGAATATGTGGTGGGGTCAGGAAACACTAGCTGAAGGAAAAAGCTTTGAAATAATGCTAGAGGTGAATGTCTCATGTTTCCATCATCCTCTGTAATACAGGAATTTAGTTACCAGACAACAATGTTATCATGTTGATACCTCTTGGATATATTTTTAAAAATCTAGAAAGTTACTTTTCAAGAGTCAGGAGTACAAGAGGTGGAACCAAGGAGAATTCTTGGCCACACAATTTGTTAAAAACTTTATCTAGAGATCTATTAATCTCTGAGTTTAATTAAAAGTCTGAGTGAACAAAGTGCTATTTTATCTGATGCTCAGTTCCATTTGGTTTTCCTTCTGGTACCAAGAGAGGCTACTCAAACTTTTCTTAGCTACTGACTTTCATTTACTCTTGTAAATGAGTTTAGACCTAATGTGTGACCCCCCTGGGGTCAGATTCTATAACTAAACTAAGTCACTAGTGAAATTTGTGAATACAGTGACAAAGTAATCCAAAGACCACAAAGAACAGTCTAAAAAATTGCTGTTTCTCTTTTTCGATCAATCCTCACGATTAAAGGCAGAATTTATTGATAAAGACAGAGAAGTAATCCTCTGATAGAGTTGGTGTATCAGTGTTCTCCATACTCATTCAATTAATAGACTTCACTGTATGCAAACACTGATAAGTGGATGAAATGTGTTGCTTCTTAATGATCTAATCTGTATTCTAACAGGATGTAGGCTCTGCTACACAAACATTTTGCTTGGTTATTTCCCCAAACATTTATGCCTTGGAGTACGCAAGCCATTTATTTTGAACAGTGGGGTTTGATGCACATCTCTGCTGTTAATAGCTCTGCAAACATTTTACAATGAAAATATCACACAACTGGAACTAATCTCATTATTTTCCATATTAATAATTCTTACAGCAACAGAAGATCATTAAAACCCAGAATGGTAATACACAGATGTTTAATGTAGATGTTCAAGAGCTCCTAGCCAAGTCATTCCTTCTGTCAACAAATATTTATTGAGCAACTACTCTGTTATAGGCACTGTGGTGTTTGCACATATTTTTAATAAAACAGACAAGGTTCTTTTCCTCATGGAGCTGCCATTCCAGTGGGGGAGAGAGACCACTTAGTTTAAAGAACAAGCCAATACATATTCACAAATTCTCATAAATATTACAAGATCTATATTCTTCTTCGCCATAACTTCCCTTAAACACACCTGTTCTGCATTCCCATCTCACTATCAAAAGCCCAGTTTGACTCAGTGTGTGTCAAAGTTCTGCTGCTTCTTTTTCTTCCCTAATTCAAAAGTTAACCATAGATTCTTTTTTTCCCTTGATCTGATGTGAAAATATTAAGTCCTTGGTTCCAAGAATTCCACATGAACAGCCTGTAATGAAGATAATTATAGTTCATGCTTTAGAGTTAGCACAGGACCTGAACAAAGCCTATAGCTAATTCCTACACCACCTTTCCTGTAGCTTTATAAAAGCAATGTCACCTCTCTTTGACTCATGGGTACATTAATTCAATACAATCTGCCTATCAGGCCCACCTCATTTACAGCTTTGCAGAAACCTTATGGCATTTCTATGAATGCCAGCATTTAGTCCTCATTCTCCTACTTGCCAGCCTTGCCTCATTTATCCCTCAAACATGGAGTAGATTTTCTCTTTCTGTCAAGACAGCTCACTTCTCTTCTTTTTATATAAAGCTCGAAATCTCTGTCCCCTTCTAAGCTTGTGTGGACAGGCTCTCCTGCCCTCTCTTAACTTCAACCCTACCCGACTCACCATGATACCCTCTCCTCTTACCAACCAGAGCGAGAAGGCTGCTTCTGCCTTTTGCTTAACACATGTGTGTTCTCACATTTTCAACTATGTCATGTTATTTATGGTAATGATTTTCAACCCTATCAGATGCAATGTTCCATTTTATAACAAATGTTATGTAATACTCCCTTTACTAGCCTGAAATGAAATTAACAGATAATATAACTTACCTACAACATTATTTCAAGAAAAAAATCAATATGATGCCCTAACTGTATTACAAAGGAAAAATAAAAAGGAAGTCATTCATAATAAAATAATATGTATTGAGAAAGACTATCCTTGAATACACAATGAATTAAACAGAAACGTGCACCTACATATAATTATAATGAATAATTTTAAATTTAAAAGAAGTAAAACAATGTTTTAAGCCCCAAACAAAAAGTACAGGAATATGAAAGAACAAAGGTAGAAGTTGACATTAAAATAAAAAGTAAGATTTGGGTAAATAATAACAGATCAGGCTTGTTCGTATATGATAAGAAATAGACAAAAGCAGCCATAATTAGAACATGCTGAGACAAATTACAAACTGTCAAATGAGAGAAATGAGGAAAAAGCCAATAGTGCATTTATGCTATTCTCATAAATGACCTGAGCCTTATTTACAAGTGAGTTGTCTACATATTCTCTTGAGTTATGATATGCAACAAGGTCATTGATAATTATCATAGAAAATATCTATTATCCTAAAACTCCACCACCTGCTAAGGTGTTTTTTTTCCATCTTAGCACTTAAAACACTTTGGGTGAGACACTCTCCAACAGGCCTGGGAAATAAAGGATGAATGAGAAAGTGGAAGAGGAATTCAAGAAGCTGAAAGTTGATTGTGTGATCTCTTAGGACAGAATCAGATATGATAGGAAAAAATACAGGAAAAACAAAATAAATAAATAATTTTTAAGAATTTTTGTACTATAGGTTTCATAACATGGGCCTCCAAAAATTATCTACAAGCTCACATACACATATACATACACTAATATATGTATGTACGTTTATATAACTTATTATATACATAAATGTATACATATATTACCGCAGACATATGGAATATTTTTTAAAGCAAGCTTTAATAATAAAAGCCAACAAGGTCTATTGATCTTTACTTGTCTCAGAAATTTAATAATGTTTGATTTAAGTGTTTTAATCAGCCTCTCATATCTTCTGTTATATATTTTTGTAAGGGGCAACTAGAAATGTAGACAGGATGTTGAAAATAGGAGTGTGTTTTTGTTAACTCGATGGTACAAATGATGGTCTCATTAGTGACACAGCTTACCAAAATGGTGGGAAAGAACTCTTGTTGAGCTCTATAAAATAGAGTACCCACAACGTGAAAAATAGATGCATTCTTCAAAAAAATCAGCATATGTTAAAACTATGCAAAACCTATTTTGTCTGTATACATAAAATGTAGTTAGGGTTCCAGGCACTTATATCTATGTGAATGTCCATCAGGACCCGGGGGCAATTCTTTCTTTGGGAATCTTACTGCATATTGAAAGACATCTAGCTTTCCCGGTTCTGAGACAGTAAAAGCCAATAATGCATCTATAAGAAGGAAGATAAAAGGCCCTGGGACACCTGGGTGGCTCAGTGGTTGAGCATCTGCCTTCGGCTCAGGTCGTGATCCCCAGGGTCTTAGGACTGAGTTCTGCATTGGGGTCCCTGTAGGGAGCCAGCTTCTCCCTCTGTCTATATCTGTCTCTTTCTTTGTGCCTTTCAATGAACAAATATCTTTAAAAAAAAAAAAGACCCTACAATTTCAAAGAATCAATTAATGAGCAGTATTTTCTGAAATCAGACATCACTTTGCAGAAACCTTTTCAGAATAGTCAAAATGTCATAGTATTCCGTCTTCCAGTTTGGTCCTACGGCTTGAATATTCCAACCTGTCTTCAAACATGCCAGCTATCTGCCATCTCAGGTGTATGAGGGCGAAGAATTACATGGAGAAGAGGAAGAGGCAATGTGACCATGGAGGCAGAGATTGGAGTGATGTGGTCTCAAGCCAAAGACTGCTGGTAGGCACCAGAAGCTAGAAGAGGCAAAGAACAGATTGTCCCCTATGAACAGAAGGGAGTAAAGCCATGGGGATACCTTGATTTTGGATTTCTGGCTTACAAAACTGTGAGAGAATAAATCTTTGTTGTTCTAAGCCACCAAGTCTATAGTAATTCATTATGGCAAAAAAGGAAACTAATGTATCCCGTAAGTCAGTCCCTGCTCAGGCAAGATAAAGGTCAATACCATGTTTTGATTATGTGTTTGTTTTCCACTAAGACTTTCATATCCTCTAAATAGTGCTGGACACTGGGAGGAAATGACAGGATCCAATATGTCTGCTCTCTCTCTCTTAGAATATCCTACTCAGCCTCTCCCAGGCGATGGATCTCAAGCTTTGCTTCCTCACTACTCCATTACATAAGCTGGAATAGAATAGCTTTTGCCATTCTGCAGTGAGTTTCCATTATATAAGCTGAGATAGAATTTTCTTCCATTCAGCAGAGCCCTCACCTCATTTTAAAGCTAAACATTCATTCCTGTGATTCTTCAGCAAATACTGGTTTCCCTAAAAGAAAGCAAGCTCCTAGAGAGAAAACCTCACCATTGTTTTCTCTACAACCTGCCCTGGCAGCCAGAATTATTAAAACACATATGTAAATATTTAATGAGCAAATATTTACATATAACCATTTACAGATGTTTTGGTAAAAAAAAAAAAATGACAACTGCCATTCAGCATCGCAGGAGCAGCAGCAATACATGTCTTTCCAGAATAAAGCAATGTTTTAATGAGTAGATTCTTCTCCACACTGGATTTAAAATATCTATTTCAAAAAAATAAATAAATAAAATAAAATAAAATAAAATAAAATATCTATTTCAGTGGTCTCATCACCCCAACCTCTGATTTAGTATTTTGACATGACCAGTTCTTGGCCAGTTGAAAAGGTTGGATTGTTACCCCACCACCACCACCACCACCACCTCCTCCACTCCTGCCAAGTTCATGCCTAAACCAGAATGTGACTTTATTTGGAAATAGGATCTTTGCAGATGCAGTTCAAATTAAAATGAGGTCACACTGGATTAGGGTGGGTCTGAAATACAACGACTGGTGCCCTGAGGGAGATCTGTACATGTGGAGGCACAGAAGTGACACACAAAGAGAAGGTGGCCATATGAAGACACAGACATATTAAAGCAATTTGGCTACAAACCAAGGAATGCCAAGGACTGCTGGCAACCACCAGGATCTAAAAAACAAACAAACAAACAAACATAAGGAGGAATCCTTTCCTAGAGCCTTCAGAGGGAATGTGACCTTGCTGACACCTTGATTTCAGGCTTCTAGGCTCCAAAACTGTAGGAGAATAAATTCATGTTGTTTTAAGCCACCCTGCCTGTGGTACTCTGTTATGGTAGTGTTAAGAAACCAATAGACAGTAAACCACTGGTATATTTTATAGTTTTGCTCATGCTTCTTATAATGAGTCACCTCACCCTAGTAACACCATTTCTATCAACCAATTCTAGCCACGGGGTAATGAGACAGCAAACAGACAATAATGTGAATTTAAGGGCTTCACTCCAGACAAAGACTGCAAACTAGTGTGATCTCAGCAAGATGGCACCTGCACAGAGGGGCTCAGGTGCCAGGTGGGCTTCTTGGCTTTACCGTCTTTACTGCCTCTTTCTAGTTACAAGACCTTGGTTGATTTATTTAAGAGGTCTGTACCTTAATTTTCTCAAGTTCAAAATGGAAATAAGAACAATTCCTGCCTCACTGAGTTTGTACTGCATGTAAATGTTTAGCATAGTTCCCAGGGCATGGTAACTGTTCCATAAATACTAGCTACTACCACTGCTGGGTTTACTGAAGGCTAAAAATGAAGCATCACTTCATTTGATCAAAGAAACAAATGCAAAAAAGCACCTAACCATGTGGTTGGTGGCTGTAATAAAGTCCTGACAAACTAAGTACTTTATTCTGCGTAAGGAAGACCTTCTTTTCTTTGAAGTCAAACTCAGGAATTTGACTCCATGAGTTACCTTTAAATGAAAAATCATTCCATTTTGGACTAGCAGCACCTGTACATTTATGGTTGCCTGAACTTGCGTAGCTGACAATTTAGGAAGCTTGATACCCAAAAATGATTTCTGAATGATGTTCAAGGTCAGTAAAACATTGTTACTTACTGCGGAGACAGGGAAACAAACCCTTCTCTCTGTAAGGTTTTTTTATAATTAAACATGATGGCATCTAATGATGTGTTCAACTTCTTCTCACTAATGCAAAGACTATTTCTAATGGAAAATCAAGGTTTGCTTTCCTCCTTTTAAATGGTAAAGGAAAGAAGGTGTACATATCTCTGAAGTGGTTTCTGGTACACCTAGTCAGGGTACGCAAAATACATAATAATTACTGTTAAGGTTTTCAAAGAATAAAGCTATGGTTCCTGCTCATTTACCATTTGACAGTGGGGACAGGATAAAAGCATGTGAAAGGTGCCACGTTATGAATTCATTTTTCTAAAACACAGACTAGGCAAAGAATAATGTTCCCAATATGGAACAACCAGTAGGGGTAGGAGAGTACTGCCCAATGAGAAAGAAAAGACATTGACCTGAGCACTGGAGCAGTCTTGGGGGCCATGCTGTAACAGGTGGGAGCTATTCACCTGCTGGGTTGCAGGAGGTCTGAGCATCTCAGGGAGGGGCATATTGTTCCTCGTTTTAGAGAATGGAAAGATACTCCAGCTGGTTGCAGGACACTCAGGGGGTTTCAGAAAGTGACTACTGGCCAACCAATGCAGAAATATTTTAATATTATAACAACTACATGTCTATCAAGGCACCAGCTGATAAATATCGATAAATATCGGCCCTAGATAGGCTGTGATGAATTGGATTGTCACTGTGATAACAGCTGAATCCTGGGGCAATCATATAATAGAAGAGAGTCACCAAGAGATGTAACAGGGTACCACTGTTGCATTGATGAAAGCACACTTAGTTCTACATAGAGTCAGGGAGGTAAAGTGTCTGAATCCTCAAATTCTATTTTAACACATTATTTTGCTTTATAATTTTATTAAGGCAGAAACAAAATTTCCTTGTTAAAGAATTAAAGCATTCCTATTAAAGCCTAATGCCATCTACCTTCCAAATGTTGGTCTATCCTCAGAGCTAATTACTGTTATTAATTTGTTAACATCATTTCAGATAACTTTCTATGTGTATTCACATGCATTTGATATTGTCTTGGGTGTTAACTATGTGTTTACATATGTGGTAAGCACAATTCTAAGATGATTCCTTCAAATTATCTGTCTATTCCCCAGAACTGTGAATTTGATGAGATATCACACCCTGATTATGTTGTTATGTGGCAAAAGGAATTTTGCAAATATAATTAAGGTTGCTAATGAATTGACTTTGAGTTAATCAAAAGAAAGATTATTTAAGTGGGCCAAATCTAATCACACATGCCCTTCAAAAGCACAGTTTGTCTAGGTAGTACTGGAAGGGAAGTTAGAGATTCAAACCATGAAAAGAATTTGATGCACCATGGCTGGATTTGAAAATAAAGGTGATCACATGCCAAGGAATGCTGGAGGCCTCTAGAAGCTCAGAGTGGTCCCACAGACAGTCAGCAAGGAAATGGGACTTCAGTCCTACAACCCCAAGGAAGTGAATTCTGTCAACAACCTGAATGAGCTTAGAAGCAGATTATTCGCTAGAGCCTCCAGGCAATAACCTAGCAGTCTGGCTTATACCTTGCTTTCAGCCTTGTGAGGCCCTAAGCAGAGAACCCACTGAATCTACTCAGACTTCTGACTTATAGAAGTGTGAGATAATAAATGAGTGTTATCTCAGTTACTAAGTTTGTGGTAATTTGATACAAAATAATAGAAAACTGATACCACATATCCTGCAGTTTGTTTTTATTGAAAAATTTGTCTTATGAATATAAGCAGAATTAGTTCATTCTTTTTTACCTGTTCCATAGTATGTGTGGCAATTTTTTTTTCAAAGATGATTAGCAAGAATTCTTGCCATCACTGTACAAACTTGCCATTTTCTTTTATTTCCCTTCTCTTTAAATCTGGGCTGGCCTTTTGATGTGCTCTCACTAATAAAACCTGGTGAAAATGATGTTCTAGGTCTTCTGAGTTCAGATCTCGAGAGACCTTAAAAGCTTCTGTTTTTGCCCTTTGGGTATCCATATAGCATGTACAAAAGCTCAAAGTAAACTACAGAAGATAGATCACACTTGTAGGGGTTGGGTAGTACAGAAAGGAGGAAGGAGAAGAAAGGCCAGGAGGATGAGAGATAGGGACCTAGATAGCTGCAACCAAGCTCAGGGTAATCTCAGGAGTCTCTAGGTGGAGCAGAAGAACCACTAGGGTGAGTATAGCTAGCCCCCAAAATTGTGAGAATACTAAATCACTGCTGTTCAAGCCTCTGGGACAGGTTGCTTTGCTATAACGGATAACATTATAATAGATATATCATGAATAAATTATGAACATTATATTTTCCTTATCCATTCTCCTACTGTTTAACATTTTTGTGTTTTCTAATTATTAAATGGAACAGGAAACTGACATTTCGGTAAGTCGAAGTTGGTCAAATATGAACAATTTCTTAAGGTTCAACCGTACAAACACAGCTTCCACATATATCCCCTCACATAGCTCTGTGCACATGGCAGGGGGTGTCACTCTAGGGTAAATACTAAGCAGAACTGTTTAGTCATAGGATAGGCACATTCTAAATGTTGATAGATGTTGCAAAGCTGTCCACTAGAATAACTACCAATGTATGTGCCTACTATCAATGTATAATGTTATCCTATGTCCCTTGATCTAGATATTCCTAGAATTCCTTTATAAGAAAAATAGGGCTCAAGATGCAGCCAAATTAACATGAGCAAATATAAAACTAAAGTAGTTCTGGCAAATCTGATATAAAATCCCTGATAATCCAGAAGGCATTTTGAGTTGAGTTTTAAATATCCTACTATAGGTGACTATTTGAGAATAGAGATAGCTTCTCATTTGTACAAGAGTTAAACTAATGTAAGTCGTGTTTATGTTCTATGGCTAGACCTTAGCCCAGTAGTGGGCATAAAACTAGAGTTGAGCCAAATCGGGAGAGAGCACCAGCTTAGGTGGTCACACAGTTTCAATGAGACTAGAAGATGATGCATTAGAGTTTCACCGATAACTGTGCTATCCTTCCAGGTGCCAGTATCATGATGGTTGGGAGGGTGAACAGTTAAATGATATTTAGAACATGTTTAGTAAGATGTGGCTTACCAAATCTTTGTCTACAGCAGAGGCACAGACTCTTTTTAATACAGTATTTATGTGTGGAAGGTGTACTTGTCCCCAAGATCAGTTCTGCTCTTCTTCTGTAATAACACAAATTTAACTGGGTATCTGGTCACACTTCCCATCTCTCTTACTTGATGATCTGACCCTTTACAATGAACAGGATTCAATCTAAGAAGGAGGGAAAATGAGAATTCACAGGACATTCAGTAAGTGGTTACAACAGTACAGAAACTGCCTTTTAAGACAGAAGAGGCCAAAGACACAAAGGATTGAATAAAAGCCGACTCCTAGTTCACAGCGTGGTCACACACATCTCACCCCACAGAGGCAGGGAAGAATCATGAACCCACCTTCCCCAAACTGACTGGTGAACCATTTTGTATTCTAAACATTAAAAATACATGTTGAAGCACATGGCAACTAGCATAATTTATCAGGAGGCTTGTCAGGGCTAGGATTGTTGGAGATTCCTACAGGATCAGTAGCCCAAGTGTTTTCTAAATTGGGGTGAACCCTGGTACCCAGGATGCTGGCTGATGCTCTCTCATTCCAGTGAAAAAAGCTCTATCCTGGCAAGTCACCTGCAAAGTCAGTGGCCTTTTGGCAATCTACTATACCCTTTCCAAAGTTGCATGTTTGGAAAACAAAACAATTGCTTTCCACAAAACAAATATGCAGGAAAAAAAATCCAAGAGAAGTGCTCAAGTAAATTAGAACTATTCCAAAAATGGAATGGGAACGCCTTCTGAAAAAACAAAATAAACACCTCAAGTAAAAAAATTTCCCTGTTAATGTGTTTTTAATCAAATACATCAATCTAAAGTTTCTACAACATCTGCAAACCTGAATATGATTGTATAATGTGACCAAAATGCAATAAAATAATTGCATTAGGGTTTTGGCATCACTTTATAATAAGTGGACAGTAATTGTTGCTAAATTACAGCTGAATCTCTGCAGAATTAGATATTACATCCATATTAGGATCGAATGACTCTATCATGATTAATGATACTGCAGTGAATACCAAGAGAATTAAAATGATTAGCCACTTATTCTAAAGTGTTGACATTTTTCCATGATTTTAGAGTTGTTTCAAAAGAACCCTGAAATTAGACTTACTGCTAATGGTTACTGAGATAAATCCAGAGGCAAATATTCCTTAAAAGGTCAACTTTATTAATGGGTAAATATTAAAATTTTAAAAAGTCACTTAGCTGAACTATCCACCTTAAATAACTAATAGCAGATGATGTGTTTAACACTCTAGTTATATTTGAACAATACAGACATGTAATTAAAGATACTTGGCTATAATTAAAATCTTCATAATCTTTTTCAAAATAATTTCTGCAATTCATGCTACATATTTGTAGTGAGCTAAAAAAAAGATAAATGTATTACCAGAGGAGTTTGTGTCATTTCATTATCAGATCTTTTTTGCAACTTTTTAAGAAGAAATTATAAAAAAGTAAAAGCTTATTTGGTATTTAATTGTTTATGGAAGATGTTTAGGTTAAAAATTACTTGCAAACACTTCTCAGAAGGAAACTTGGTAGCAATTCATTAGACCCATACTTGGAAGTGTCTTAGTAAAGTAATTGTGCACCTGAAAATGGACCTTAAACAGACATTTACAGAAAGTGGTTTGTATTTTTTCCTACTGTTTTCGTATTACTGAATATTAGTTCCTAAGATAAGTATCATATTGTACAAGATATTGTGATTCTTAGAACTAGCTATTCTTGGCCCCAAGAGTAATTTTGTAAATGACTGAAAAACGCAAATGCTATTAAAGAGACTAAACATATGGCAATAACAACTTTGAACTGGTACAAAAACAGCCACGAGCTGAAATTCTGAATTTGTCGCTAATGTACCCAGTGATCTCTCTGGAATTTGTTTTGTGCACACACGGGTTCAGGATTTTTTTTCTGACTTGGATTCCCAGTACAAAATGATATAAGGGTGATATGTGAAATAAAACTGAGAAAACAGGTAGAACTCTTCAGAATAAAGCTAATTTATCACCTCCTGGTTTTATCACTGTAGAAACCCAGCCTCCAACTTCTCAGCAACTCACATATAAAATGGAGAGAAATTTGAACACATGATGTTGGGACCACTGCTACTAACTAGTTATTGGTCTCTACTAAATTTGCCCCACACCAACTGCAATGTCTCAATACCAACCGTGTCTCAAATATCTTAGTTTTTATATTCCCAACCATGTCTAGCAAAGTATTAGGTAGACAGTAATAATCTCATAAATCCCTTTTCACCTGATTGGGCTTACAGAATTCTCCTGGTCTTCATCCTACATTCCCCTAATGGATGATCTCATCCCTTCTTCTTAATCGTCACATTTCCTTGCTACCGTCAGCCCTTTGTTACCCCCAATCCCTAGAGTAGGAGTTGATCAATTAAGGTCTGCAAGCCAAGTTTACACTACTACCTCCTTTTGTAAATCAGGTTGTACTGGAATAAAGCTTTTCTTTCACCCTTTATCAATGACCACTTTTGTGCCACAAAGACAAAGGAGCTGTGGCAATAACCATAGAGCCCACAAAGCCTTAAGCTTTTGAACTCTGGCTCTGTACAGGACAAATTTGCATTAGAACGTGGAACCTCAACATTTTCATACTGAGCAACACCTCCCTGCTTCTTATATGAACGCACCTGGAAATGTCTAAGATGGGGGCTAATGGAAGGATGTTGGAATTCCTCCTGATAAACTACAGCCATCTGTCACTAACATCTTCCAATAATCCCCTGGGGGAAAAAAAAAAACATTACAAATAAAGTAGCTATACTTCTGCTTCTAGGCATAAATTCCCAAAGGGGGAATCAGTGGAAAGAGTGACCCATGGCCAACCACTCGATCTACCAGGTAGTATGGATCCCCATTCTAATGATAACTATTGATTATCAATAATATGATAATTATGTATTACTTACTCCATTTTACTGAGCTCTTCTGTTACTCTATCTACACCAGGTACTTCACATACAGTATGTCATTTTGTCCTCTCAATAGCCATATGTAGTTGGTCCATTTTATAAATAACAAAACTATAGTTCACAGTTAAAGGAGCATGTCAAAGCATAAAGAACCAGTAAAAAAAGCAAAACTAGAATTGAGCACAGCCAGTGGGACTCCAGAGTCTAGGCATGACAGTGTACTGCCACTGAGGTAACATATTTCTGCTTCCCAAATATTCCGCAACTGTGGCACTTGAATTGAAAAAGTAAATGTCAGATAGCAGCAACAGGAGAAGACATTCTTATTGCTTAGAGCAAACTTCCTAAACTTCCCAATCTCGTTTATTTTAAACTCCATATAAATTATATCCTCAAGTATCATTTCTCTTATGATCAAATTAGGAATAATACTTTCTATTTAAGCAGTTCAGAGAATCTTTTTTTTTTAATTTTTATTTATTTACGATAGTCACAGAGAGAGAGAGAGAGAGAGAGAGGCAGAGACACAGGCAGAGGGAGAAGCAGGCTCCATGCCGGGAGCCCGACGTGGGATTCGATCCCGGGTCTCCAGGATCGCGCCCTGGGCCAAAGGCAGGCGCTAAACCGCTGCGCCACCCAGGGATCCCTATTTAAGCAGTTCAAATGAACTCTTTTCTGTGACTTGGAGAAATAAAGTTTTATCTCAAAATGCTTCTTTATGATAATTGTCCCTGTACAGATGTGAGATTGAAGTTACCATTTTCTTACATTTTTTTGTATTCTAATATTTTTGGTCATATGGATACCATAAATAAATGGTGATTAAAAAAAAACATTTTCTTTTCAATTCAAAGAAAAAAGAATCTTAAAAGCGAAGTCTGAAGCATATGGAAAGGCAAGCTCCTGATATCAAAGGTTGTTTTTGGATATAAATGGAAGAATGCTCCAATGGGGTCTCAGGTCTCACTGAGAGGCTTATGTTGGGCTCGATCGGGAAGCTGGGTAGGGAAGCAATGATGTCCCTTGGATGCTGGATTGCAGAATGCAGTGAAAGATACAACCAGCTGAAGCTGAATCTATCACATGGCATTCAAATCAGTCACTAACATCCTCAAGGGTATCAGCTATTGGAGCATATGCTGGTTCTGAAAACTAGGCAGAAAAGGGAGTTTCTGGAAAAAAAATATATTTTAGAAGAAAAAGTAATTTTGTAAAATCTTACCAAAGAATGCAATGATCGTAACAGAAAGCATGGGGTCATTAGGAGTGAATCATGCCAAATGATATTTTGTCTCCTTTTTTTGTTCCCCTTCCTTTTTTATCAGTAGATTATTTAGTTCTGGGAAAGGACATAGGTCAGTCAGTGTACAGATGAAAGGAAAAAAAAAAAGGAAGGAGCTCTTTTGTTAATGAATTCCCTACAAATATTTTGTTGCTCTTTGTCTAAGAAACCTCATTAAGTTTTTTCTTCGGGATCTTGATCTTAAAGCCCAACTTCAAAATGTGTTTTGCTTTATTTAGTATGTCTCATGTCACCACTCTATTCACACCCTCTACTGCCTCCACAAGCATGCCTGTGGCTCTGGCATTGCTACTTGGATCAGTTTTAATTGATAGCTCAGACAACCATGTCAACACACACACACACACACACACACACACACACATATGCAAACACTCTGGTCTTGTGAGTCCTTACCACTAATAATCATAAGAGTCTGATGGGATACAAATTTGGGACTGAGCTCCCGGAGAACTGGATTCAATTCCTAATGTTGCAATGAACTCAATAGGTCAACTCTGGAAATGGCACCTTTCCTCAATCTCCCCATTTGAAAAATGCTACGTTGGGATCAGGGACATTCCTTTCAGCTCTGAGTATGTTGTATCATCTGTGAGTCATGCATGCCACTTCCTATTTCTGTAGTGCTAAAAGCTCATTTCTCTTCATTTTCCCCAGTGAGAATGATTGCTAGCTCTCCCGTTAGCAATCTCATTACATATTTTTACATATTTGCTGCTTATTATGTTTTCCTTCCATTGCTTTTCCACATGAATGAACAGCATACGTTATCTTCAGCTTCAAAAGGTTCACCTTCATTTTTCAGTATTTTCTTTTATGGTGACTTCTTGAATTCTATTTCCTAAAACCCATAAAGGGTGTGGTTAAAAGCAAAGCCTCTGGATTTAGTCTACCTGTATTTGAAGCCACATCCCAGAGGTGCAAGTTTGGACAGGTCACTACTTCACATGATGAAGTTTAAGTATTCTTATTTACAAAATGGGTATTTTAATAGTATCAAAGTCTTAATTGGGATAGTTGTAAGACAGAAAACACCTTCAGCATGCACTGGGTGTTAGGCACATAACTGACACTATTTAAATCACTATCTGGGGTATTGCTATTCTTGTTTCTGATACTTCCTCATCTCTACAATGCACCAGAAAACTGGTGCTTCTAACAAAATTTACCCAAATGAACATTAAATGAGGCTAAAGAGAAACAAGGCCATCCACTTAGGGAAACATGGTACTTTCTTTTTAATAATTAACTACATTATAGAGGTGAATTCTATTTCTTTTTTTTTTAAGATTTATTTTTGTATTTATTTGAGAGCTTGAGTGAGCAAGTGGGGATAGGAGCAGAGGAAGAGGAGAGAATCTCAAGCAGATCCCCTACTGAGCGTGAAGCCTGACATCAGGCCTTGAGGTTACAATCCTGAGATCAGGACCTGACCTGAAATCAAGAGTCGGACGCTTAACTGACGGAGCCACCTAGGCGCCTCTGAGTGAATTCTGTTTCTGATAGTGCCCTATGCCCTTGTTTCAAGTGACCAAGCCCATGACCTCAGGAACAATCTTTCAGTGTTTCTGGCTAAGGGGTGACCCTCCCAAGTGGGCAGAGGGCTCCTGCTTTCCCGACCTGAAACAAAATCATTTTTTTAAAGATTTTATTTAATTATTCATGAGAAACACACACACACACACACAGAGGCAGAGACATAGGCAGAGCAGAAGCAGGCGCCATGCAGGGAGCTCGATGTGGGACTCGATCCCAGGACCCCAGGATCACGCACTGGGCAGAAGGCAGGCACTAAACCACTCAGCCGCCCAGGTGTCCCTGAAAAAAAATCATTTAAAGAACAGAGGAAACTACAAATCTTTTTAAAAAAAAAAGTAAAAAGTGTGATTCCTTCTTAATGACAGAGAAATTAGCTATCTCCAATGCCACTTCTGGTTGGATACTGAACACAGTGCCAATGAGATGTGGCTACATCCACCGGCTTCTACTTGCTTCTTCTACCTGCTAAAATTTAATTTTTGCCACATGTCTAATTGCATACCATTGGCTATGTCCTCCATCACTTGTTAGGATACTAGAGGTATTACTGGTAAGACTGGTAGTTCGTTGTTTGATAAAATAGCTCATAACCTCAAAATATGAGGTTGGTCACTTCCTTCTAAGCAACCACAATTGCTAAGCCAGTCAGAGATGTAGGTTTCAGAATCTTGAATGTGCAAAACTATAGAAAACTAACACTAATGTCAGGGGTTTATATGATGAGAGTGGCCATGCTTTCTCTTAGATCTAATTGCTGCTTTTTTTCTTCCTTGATTCTCTTCAGGATATGAGCCCATAATCCTTTATATTCTGTTTTAATCTGCACTTTCCTGTGGACTTTTATACACTTATCTTCTTACACAACAAGAAACTTACCCTTTTTCTTCCACGTGCAGCTTTCCCAAATACTCAAAGATCATTTTACTCACCCTGGCCCTCCTTAGGCTGCTTCCTTTGGGCTCTTAAATGAATTTCATCAAACCTCAATGATTTCAACGCATTTAATTACTGAAGTGTGCCTTAACCTGCTTGCTTCAGATGAGAACTTATCCAGTTGCTCATTAACTGCTACTGTATTAGCATGCTCTGACTATTAACCTCTGTAGTGAAGGATGAAGAGAAGAGCTGGCAATGATCTCTCAGCTCTCCTGCCAAGTGCATGTCCCCCACCCCAACCCCTCTAATAAGTGGCAGGCCTCCTCCTCTGGAAGAAACTTCTGTCTTTTGAACACATGCAACTACCTTGTTTCATTTCATTTTCTAAATAAATAAAAATAAAAAAATAAAAAGAACATTGTCTTATGTTTTCTGCACCATACCTTTAATCCTTCATATTTTTATAGACATCTTTAAACTCTTCCTACACATCGCACCTAGAATTTTTATTTCTGATTGAAAATTGTACAGGTACAGATATATCCTCATAGGACTTGGCCTTTATTTTTAACCTTCAAATGGGGAACACAGATGCTTAAAATCATTTCAACCTAGATTTGCTAAGGGACAGTACTTTTTTATTTACTGGGTGGTTCAGAAGGACAATGCATACATGGACATAATTACTGTGTGTTCTAGGTTTAGAAGCTTTGGGAGATTCTAATTGTTCTCATCTCTAAGAGGATAAAATAAAAATTTTCATACAGTTTTATCCAACTCACTTTATCACTCTACTTGGGAGCATTCGTCTACCTACTTTTTGAAACTCTTTAGGTTGCTTCATTCCTCTGCAGCTCAAAATTGGGCTGTGTCTGCTTTAGCCATTTTATTTGCATGAGCAGTTCTTCAAACGACCAAAACATAGTCAATTCACCAGCATTTCACCATGCCAACCAGTGGTACCACCACCAAACTCTAACAGAGCATGCTGGGTTCCATGATTAAAACCCAGTGAATCCCAACTACTGTTCAGTACATGCCTACACAGGCCCAGGAGCAAACAGACATGGGGTCCCAAGGGAGGATCTCTACACCTGTTTTATTTTAATAATGTTTTTGTTATTGCTATGTTTAAATTTCCCACTTAACACTTAGCTTAAAAGTGTTTTTTGTGTTTTTTCCCGTTCCTCTCTCAACATGTTTATATTAAGCTTTCACAAGCATGGAAATAAAACATAAATCCTGATCATTCAAGCCAAAATACAACCATATGTGCTCTTCTCACCTACCCACTATCCTTGTATTTTATTCCTTCTTTCCCTTGGCAGATGTCTTCCGTTAAAAAAAAAAAAAAAAAAAAAAAAGAAGCTGACTGTATTCGAAAGGGAAAGCAAAGCGTGGGCTATACTAGGCAACAACGGTTAGGAGCTATCAAGAAAGAGGGGCCACTCTACCGCATATTTGCAAAGGCATAAGGACCTGCTCAGTGGTGATTATCTGAGGCATACCTATTAGGCATCTGCCCAGGTGCTATTTTTACCCACTCTCCAGAGGGAAGATAAATGCTTTGTTCCCATTCATGCAGATGCCAAATAAAGGTCACCCTCTTTCAGAAAACATATGAAGAGTGATATTTGTGTTCAGTCATTTTTAGGTAATGACTTTCTTCTTTTTCTTAAATGCTGTTGGGAAGTGGTGAGGCAAAACTTGTGTGACTGCAAAAATAGCACTTTTTAAAAAATATGGTTAGGCCAGACTATTGAAAGAGAGACTAGAATTGTGAAAACAGCTGCTTTGGAAGTTTCAAAAATTTTATTGACTCATAAAACGTTGCAATGAGAAAGAATCCAAGAATTTATGGTAGAAACGAGGAAACTGAGGCCCTAGGAAATTAAGGGAATTGCTCAAGGTCATTTAGTATCTTATTCATAGGGCTGAAGCCAGAGTAAAAATCAGTCTGGTAGGTTTTCTAGTACATGCTATTGTCTCACTCTTTTAAAATGCCAATCTTTTTGTTAACTTGGTCTTATATGGGAGCAATTTTAGCCTTCTCCACTGCTGCCTGAGTCCAAAACAATGTAGTGTGAAAAGGTCATTTTTAAATTACCAAAGCTTCCAAAAACATTGGGTCAGAAGGGATCAGCTAAACACTCTTGCTGCTTCCAGGTAAAGTCACAGCAAACTCTCTCCACTCTGCAAAATCCCAAAGGGTAGGAGGGCCCACAGCCAGTCCCCATAGCCTCTGTGTTATTGCCTAACTTTACAGGCTACAGGCGAGAAGGGCATTGTTGGGCTCCCTCTGGTTTGGTGGGTCACAGCTATGTCTGCAAGTCAAATCAGAAACTCCACACTCATGCATTCTGCTTTGCCTGAAAGCTGTATTACTGCAATGTTGTAGGATATAGTACTAATTTCATTTTAGAAATTTAAATTCTTCCTCAAAAGAGGCAGAGTAGCTCACTCTTTAAAGGAGCTTTGCAATGAATGAAACTACGCAAAATGTCAATAGCATGCATTAATTTGACATTAGTCAATCCATATGTTCATTTGCTGAATTTTCATGTGGAGAGTTTTGTATAATAGCGGCCCATCTTCATGGAGTAGAGAAAATGTCCTTAACAAACCTCCCACACTGCCCAACAGTCCTGGAAATCTGTCCATAATGAGCCACCTCCAGTCAGACATTTAGGGAGTACCCACTATGAGGTGTGTCCTATGCTATTTCTGCAGATAGAGCTATAGATAGAATTCTCACCCCTGGGAAGCTCAAATCCAATAGGAAAATAGACCTTTAAGAAATAAGTCAGGTTTCATCGAAATGGTTTTATTGGGACTCATTTCATCATCGTATTCCTGCCCATCTATAAGGCACATTCCTCTTAGGTAGGAAATAACCTGTAAGCATCACTTAGGTTACCTCCTAACTCGAGGTAACAATAAGACTTAGCCACTCCTATCATTTAAAGAAATGAGCTTCAGGACACCTGGGTGGCTCAGTGGTTGAACATCTGCCTTCAACTCAGGGCATAATCCTGGAGTCCTGGGAAGGAGTCCCACACTGGGCTCCCTGCAGGGAGCCTGCTTCTCCCTCTGACTATGTTTCTACCTATGTCCCTGTCTCCCTGTGGGTCTCCAAGAAAAATAAATAAAATCTATTAAAAAAATAAAGAAATGAGCTTCTTTCCAATAGTCTAATAGGTAACTATCTTTTCTATTGGATATAGTTATCTTACTTCAGGCCTAAATCCCTCATGCTGTAATTCATGTTCTCTTTCCTTCTTTTATTGACTCTTCAAGGAAGATGAGCATTTAATAGTTCCACTAATTTAATATGAAGACCATGTTAGTTTCCTGTTTTCTGGGATTCATAAGTTGAAGACCATGTTAGTTTCCTGTTTTCTGGGATTCATAAGTCTGATTTAAAAGTAACTAAGTAGTGTGCATAATTCTCCACTGTGTATGTCCTAATCACAGAAGTCTGAAAATTGTACATAGCAGACACTCAGAAATATCTGCCAAGATAATGAGCATTTTAGTCAGGTTTTGACCAGAACAGAGGATGCCAAAAGAGTGTGTGTGCTTTCAACTCAACATTCCAGGACAGCATCTCTCTTTTCAACAATAGTATTAACAATACTAACAATAGTATTCCAGGGAATCCCTTGAGGGACTAAGAACCATGTACTGACAGATATATTTCTTTACCTCTTCTTCATGACCTAGGATCAAACAAGTTCACCAGCACACTAGAAGTTTTCTTTTTTTTTTTTTTTACACTAGAAGTTTTCAACTTGAATGAATGAATGAATGAATGAAAAAAGGAGTTTCCATTCTCACTAAATGGCCCTTCTTACATAAAATTTTCTTTAATATTTGAGAGAAATTGCCATGGCCTATAATTTCTTCTTTATCAAGTCTACCTATGTTCATTCTTTTTTGCCTTCCTCCATGTCTTTGTTAAGACCCAACCATTCACTCTTGCATGGACTTTACAAAAGAAGCAATTCCACCAAACTCTTCTTGAGAATGAATAAAAAATCCTCGATCATGTATGATAAGGCTTCAAATTATACAAACATTAATTTAAATAAAGTCATCTCCCTGAGTGCCTCAGGATAAAAGTGCTTTATAGAATTCAGATATTTTCTTGGTTGTAATGTATCTAAAAGCTATACAGTTAGATCTTTAAACTCAGATGAGGTGATGTGTGCTACAGAATTTATAGAAACAAAATTCTACAAAGCAATGTGGTAATAATATGTGCTACTGAAAACCAAGATATTGTAAATTATCTTCAGTACTAAATCAAGGAATCAGTGACTCTCAACCATTAAATCAGTAATGCTTTCTATACAGACCTGTATCTCCTGTGTGCTTGCAAATGTAAACTATTAGTTACCTCCCAAGGATATGGAAAGTAAAATACTAGAAAGTGTTAAGTTCATAATGTTGCTCTATTTTTAAAATTTCATTTATACTTTTTGTGAAGGTTTTCAAAATTTGTTTCACTTAAGGATACCTATTTGTTACAAAAAAAAAAAAAAAAGAAACCCAGCTATAGTAATTTTGAGTTTGGTATTTTTAAAGGTCTTTTTCAAATGAAGGATTCTTTCAATTTCAATTAATTAAGGATATAAAAATATTTATCAAGAATATATTTCATTAGGCATTTTCAATGGAATCAAGTCTTTTTTTAAAAAAAATTAGAAAACCAAGTATTAAAACATTTTCATGCAAGTATGTTAAGGAAAATCTTAGAATGAAGCTAAGAAAAAATAATAGCAACATAAATTCAATTATTGTGCCAAGTAGCCACAGAAACATGGTCATTCAAGTAAATAAATTATTCTGATTTTGCTCCTCGCTGACACAAATTACTCATTTCCTTGGACTTGATACAAGAAGGCTTCAGAGGAAAAGAAGAAATGCAATCAAAGAGCCAAAAAAAAAAAAAAAAAAAAAAAAAGCACATTACTCATCGTCTGCCAGCCTTGCAGTAACTGAGGTTTACTATCATCCCTCATCCCCCACAGCATTGCAGGAGATGTACATGAGCCAGACTCTTACATGCTTAAATGATCTCATTCATGGTCTAGATTTCCTTTTGTGGACTCCTGTGACAGTTTTGAATGGTGCCATTGTGACTTGCAACCAATTGCAAAGTGCTTTTAGTTATTTGTTGCTAATTAAGTATTGAAGTTTGCAAATGACATACTTAAAAAGCTAATTCAGGTTCATTTCCAAAATAAGCAAGGGTGATAAAGTACTAACAACTAATAAATCCTGGGCATCCACCAACCAGAAAGAACTCTGCTGCTGTCCAGGTACTGGGGGTGGGGGGGGAGCGCATGTACTAGAAAGGGAATGTATTAGTGCAGACAGCACTGAGAAGGAGGCTTGAGAAACCTAAACTTCCATCAACCAGGAGAGAAGTATCATAGCATTTTAATAACCTAGTACATCTAGCTATTAGGGTGAAATAAAGGGAATATCACTTTGGATAAGCATATTAGCCTCACCCGCATATTTCCTATTGTGTTTTCTTAAAGAGGAAAGGAAGTGGGATGGAATGCTGGAAGTTACACATAACCCATAGCTTTTCTCATCTGTCCAAGAAGTATGTCACATATAAAGTACAAGGGCAGGGTTACAATTCTGCCCTTCTGGTCTCACACACTGACTTAGTGCTGCTAGGGCTGCCATAACAATAAAGCCACAGACTGGGTAACTAAACAACAACCTACATATTGGGTAACTATCTCAGAGTTCTGGAGGCTAGAAGGGTTATCAGGGTTGGTTTCTGGTGAGGACTGTCTTCCTGGCTTGTAAACAGCCACCTTCTCACTGTGTGTTCATATCATCTTTCTTCTGTGTGCACATGGAAAGAGAATGAGCCCTGATGCAGCTTCTTCCTCTTGTAAAATCACAATCCTGTCAGATTAAGACACCCCCTATGACCTTATTTAACTTTATTTATCTCCCCTAAAGGCCCTATGGCTTTACAGTCACATTGGAAAATAGGGCTTTAACATATGAATTTGGGGGGATACAATTAAGTCTGTAACACACACCCAGTGAGAAAAAGAGAGAGAGGTCTGCCCCTACATATTCTCTACTCTGACCAAAGTAAATGAAAGTGAATTCAGAAGTATTGGTGGAAACAAACAGCCTCTAAAAGCAGGCTTCCACTGTAGAGTTTCCTGTCCAGGTCCTTGTCCTGATTCAGATCTCACTGAGGCCTGGGATACCTTGCTTAAAACCATACCTAATCACTGCCCCTGTGTATCCAATTTATTAATCAGAAAATACTCATTGAATAGCAATTGTATTCCTAGACCAAGGGTATATACAAGAAGTATAAGATTCACATGGTTTAGGGGGAGATGAATGTATGTATGAATCAACCAGTGGATAAGATCAGCTCATTTCTATTTAATCAGTGAACCAGAATCTTCATGACAGCCATGTGGAATTTGCAAGGTAGAACAACACCTTACAAATACTGCTATCATGACCACTCTCTCATGTCTCTATCATGGCCTTTATGGAAACAAGGATGTTTTCTATCACAAAAGCATAACTCAAAGCAGACTGGGCCCTAGTACCTTTGGTGCAGGGAGGAATGATGTAAATGAAGTTGTTCCTTCTTCATTGTAACTAGTTCCTATTGCACTCAAGAGCCTTATTCATCATGTATTGCTATGAACATTTGGGCAACAGGATGTTTAGATAAAAAAATACAAAATAGTGACCACAGAGTAAAAAATAAATTATTGGAAAATCACATGATGTTTTAATTCTAGGAAAAGAGGGACACAGCAGAGTATTAGAACCTCCCAAAAATAGAAACCAAGATTACAAATGAATTAAGGGAGTATTTGAAAGGACACTGAAACAGAATTCTGGTTGGGATACAGAAGTACAAATTCTCCATACAAAAAATAAAATAAAATAAAGGAAGACCAAGGGTAATACGACATATAGAAAGAGTCTAAAACTTTGGAAGGACAATACAGTACTTACTTGTATTATGGCCTTAGCTCTCTGAGCCTCAGTTTACTTGTCTGTAAATAGGCATGATGCTATTTATTTCACTGGTTAACTTAAGGATTAAGTAAATACACCTATATATAGGCACATATACTCAAAGAATATCTGTTACAGTGCCTGATAATACACAGTAAAAAACATTCAGTATCTGCTGAAGGAATAGATGAATAGTATGATTAGTAGCCTTACTTTTGAGGCAAATTTTCAGTTGTAACCACCAGCAACAATAATGGGACTGCCATTTTCAGTAAGACATAAAACTATTAGAACCCCTTCCAAGCCTTTGTGCAGACAGATGAGTAGCAGCCATTTAGTTTAATATGAAATTATTGTTAGAACTACCCTATAATTTGCCTCCTACAAATGTCCAGATGCCGCTACATTGGGCCCAAGGTCACCATGGTGGAGCTGACTGTCTCATAGCAGATTGTTTTGTTTCTATTAGAACTGACCCAAAGCCAGATGTTTGCATGGAGTCTACTGCCGGCCTTACACTTTCACCAATTTTTAGTATGAAACTTGTCCCCAAATGATAGGCCAGAGGGCAATCAAAGCAGTTATCCTTGCTGAATTCTGTTTCCAGCTGTTCCACAAGATTATACTTCCTTCTTCGGGGAAAGTTTTCTGCCAACTTATCAGAACAGTGTCTTTCTGGCTAAGCACCATAGCATTTGTGTTGTAGACTTCAGGCAGTAGGCCAGTGCCCTTGCCTTGGATGCTGTTCAAATAAGAATCATCTCTTCTTTGAAGGATGGTTTGAAAATTGTTTTTTTTTTCTCCTTGAATATGTTTTGAGCTGGTGTTAATTCTACAAAGTGGACAGACAGCTAAAGCCTTTGAAGTTGCTAAATATACTTTGAGAGCAAAACATAATTTTTATAGGATGACTAAGGTTCAGTTTGTATTTCACTTAAGCTGCTGTCAATATTTGCAAAGCCAAATGTAAAAAGCAATAAAATATATCAAACCATGTGAGCAAAACTGAAGGTCTTGTAGTAGGGAGTTGTAGAATTTTTAAAATATTTTTCTGCCATAGAATCTTTTTTGTATATTTTTTATTGGAGTTCAATTTGCCAACATATAATACCCAGTGCTCATCCCATCAAGTGCCCCCCTCAGTATCCATCAGCCAGTCACCCCATCCCCTGGAGTTGTAGAATTTAACATAATAGAGTCCTATCCTAGACATGAGATGCAAAACTCTGGGCCTTGAGTTCTAGAAGGCTCCACTCTGATGCTGCTATAGCCCCTGTTTTCTACCAGGTTAGGATTCCTTAGAGTCAAGAGGATATGCCCATACAAAGTCTGTGTCTCCCCTCTGTTTCATCATGCTCTGGGTACTAATGAACCAGGGAATTTCCTTCTGAATGTCCCTGAGCCGCTTTCAGGACCATTAGAGGCCTCTGTGTGCACCTGTATCCCAAGAAATGGCAGCAGGCAAGGAGTGAGGACAGGGAAGAAAGCTAAAAGCTGGAGTGTACACAGGGTGCACTAAATCACCTGGTGGTATGGGAAGATGGGTGCTTGGGGTGGGGAGAGAAAGAGAAATGACCAAAGGATTAGGCTACAGGCTGGGAATTAGAAACTGGCTGTCTGGTACCACCATGAGTCAGGACAAAACACCAAAGTATCAGAGAATTTCAAAATTTGATCTTCCAGGACCTGATAAAGGTATATTCATCAAGTAAGGAAGTAGAAAATATTTCATTTGGCAGTTTGCTAGCTTGCTTTAAAACTTTCACATAAAAAAATAAAATAAAATAAAACTTTTGCATATTTGGAATATGGAATGTGGCCACCACTTGTACACTTGTCCTAGGTCCTATTTTTGTGAAAGGTCTATTGAAATTAGCTTTAAAAATTACAGGCATGTTACTGAGAGAATAATTGGATTAAGTTCTGTTAATTTCTTTAGCAAAACTAAGATTACAGCTAATAATCCACAATAAGAAATAATATGTTTTTGAGGTTCTTTTTATAAAGATTCTATTTATTTATTTGAGAGAGAGAGAGAGAGAGAGAGAGAGAGCAGTAGGCAGAGGAGCAGAAGGGAAGGGACAAGCAGACTCTGTGTTGAGCAAGGAGCTCAATGCAAGGCTCAATCTCACAACCCCAGGATCATGATCTGGACTGAAATGAAGAGTCAAACAATTAACTGAGCCACCCAGCACCCTTCTTTTTGTTTTTAATGAAAAATTAAAAACTTTTACAAAAGTAGAAGTTAGAGTATAGGAGACTTTCATATGCCCAGTATACAGGTTAATTATAACTAAACCAAGGTCAATGAGGCTTCATCCTTTCTCCTGATCCTCCCTCACAATTATTGAAAGCAAAGCACATGCTTATGTTACTCCAGTTTTTATATTTAAAATGTGAAGTATTCTTTTAAAAATGCACCCATATACCTCTACACCTAAAAACATAAACTATATCAAATGTTCAGAAAGTATACAAATCTTTCAACCAATCTCAGATTTTCCAATATTTCCTTTGTTTTCATTTTACTATTTCTTTAAATCATGATCCAGATAAGATCCCTGTGATGTCTCTTAATCTATGCTTTCCTCACATCTTTTTTTTTTTTTTTTTTTTTTGCAGTTTATTTATTGACAGGAAAAAAAAAGGCTGTTTTTCCTGCAAAATTTCCCATAGTTTGGATTTTGCCCAACCTATTCTCATGATGTCTTCCAAAACTGGTCATTAGATCTACAGGTTGATTAGATTCAAGGTCAATTTTTGGCAGATGTTTTCATAGATTGTGTTGGGTATCTCTACCAGACACATAATAGAAACTATCTGAGATGTTAGCAGCCAATGATGATTGCTGCCTAGATCCATTATTTCATGCAGAGTTGCAAAATAAATTCTAATCATATCATTATTTTTTTTTATTAGCGGAAATATCCTATTTAAAGAAACTTCCCCCTTCCCCCCAACTCAAAAGTGATTTAGTTACGGTTCTTAGAAGAGAGACAGCATAAATGCTTAATCCTTTTCTGTTATTTATCAGTTTTGAAAATAATGAATGAGTTGGTTCCTTAGAATCCTCCAACAGTTGTGTTGGGGTTGTTTTATACCATGATTGTGAAAGCATTTCAACATAGCTGATCCATTTCAATACACTGCAGTCATTATTGATGCACAAATGGAGACAATTTTGACTGATGGAAGCCTTTTCAAATTGGATCATGGGTCCTTTTAACAATTGTCTCTGGATAACAACATCAACACTATATACAAAATATGGTTATGAAAAATAATTTTTTTGTTTTTTTTCCATATAACGAATTTATTTTTTTCCATTTTTATTTTTATTTGACAAATAACATCGTATTAGTTTTAGGTATACAACATACTGTGTTTTTTTGTTTTTGGTTGTGTGTGTGTGTTTGTGTGTTTGTCATTAATACATGTTGTTATGATGTATAAACTTCTATGTCTGGAAGTCACTTAGAATGATTTTGTGTATGTGTGTGTGGTTTTGTTGCCAACTAAATTTGCAGTTAGATGTATTTGTTTTGTTGTGCTTTCATTTTTTAGGAAATTTTAAATTAGATGTTCTATTATAATTATATTAAATATTCATATATTTCTAAAGTAAAATTCTTAAAGTTTATTCAGAGTAATCTAGCTTCTATTCTTGTTCCATTTTCTGTTCTCTCTGACTCTCTGTAGCTAACTATTTTTAATGTTTTACTCCGTCCTTCTAAATACATCTCTTTCCATGTATTTTACAGATGCATATCCACACATGTACACAAATCCCACTCACTTCCTTGGATAAATTATAGCATAAT
This sequence comes from Nyctereutes procyonoides, assembly GCF_905146905.1. Taxonomy (NCBI): domain Eukaryota; kingdom Metazoa; phylum Chordata; class Mammalia; order Carnivora; family Canidae; genus Nyctereutes; species Nyctereutes procyonoides. Next base: position 2,783,458 of record NW_026575030.1, on the reverse strand, counting down.
GAACACCTACTTTTCTCTACCTCATACATTTTTCTCTTCCTTCTAACTTGATAATTACATTTATATGAAAATAGGAGAAAATATTGATTGAATATTGAAAATGAAGAGGAAATCTAGATGAGTATTTTGGAGAAGTGATACAGTGGAAAGGATGGTGAACTCCATAAATCATCGTATTTTCATCCACCATTCATATCAAATTTAACTAAAGATCAGTTTTTCAAATTGTTAAAGGTTCAAGGAATTAAATCAAGCAATTCTGGGAAAGGACACACTGATATATGAATTTAATTATTATAAAGTTTTATAAGTTTTATAAGTTTCAGTGAATGGACTTGAAACATTATGCCTAAAACAACATTTTGTGTCTTATACTAAATGACAGAGAAGCTTGTTAGTCATTTAGAACATATCCCAAGCAATAAATAAACACACAAAAGATTCTCAACGACCTTGGAAAAAAATTTCAGAAAGTAGTATATATTCAAAACACTGACTGTATTTACTTACTTTCTACAAACACAAAGACTGAAGTCAATACTGACTCTGAGAATTCTAACATTTATTAATTTTTGTAGTATACAATAGGAAGAGAATATATGTCAAGGGACAAACAAAACTGAATTGAATCCTGGTTCAGCTGTTCAGTGGCTGTGTGACCTTTTGCAAATCATTTAAGTTCATAGGGCTTTATTTCTCTTATCTATAAAATATGGATGCTAATACTTCCTCATGGAATTGTAAGCGATGAGATTATATGTTTTAAGCACCCCAAAAGCCCCCAAGGGTACAAGGTCAATACCCAGTAAACATTAGCTCATTTTCTCTTTTGTGGATAACAAACAGATTAATGGCTAACAGCCAGGCTACCGAAGTTCAAATCACAGCTATTATATATTCAAGCTGTATGGCAATGGGCAAATTATTTAACCCACAAAGGCCTCAGTTTTGTCATCTGTAAAAGAGAGATAATAGAATCATCTTCCATGGAGGGTGGCTTTAAGAATTAAATTCCATGTAATATTATACTTTCTCTGTGAGAAAGGGACATTTTTCCATTTTGTTTCACTGCTATATCCCCAGTACCAATAATAGTACCTAATACCTGGTAAGTTCTTTTTATTTATTTATTTTAAAGATTTTATTTATTTACTTATGAGAGACCCACAGAGAGAGGCAGAGACATAGGGAGAGGGAGAAGCAGGCTCCCAAGAGGGAGCTTGATATGGGACTGGATCCCACGACCCCAGAATCATGACCTGAGCCAAAGGCAGATGCTCAACCACTGAGCCACCCAGATGCCCCAGGTAAGTTCTCTTTAAATGTTAATAAAAGAATAAATGAGTTCAGCATATCTATCTTATGTATCTTATGTTTAAAGGGTCTTCATAGAAATTTCAAGTGGGCGGCTTTGTTGCATTTCACATCTAACAGTTCTCTCCTTGTGCATTTAGACTTTGTCCTTCTCCTCCCCAGATTTTATTAAATGATGGATGTTCTCACTGTCATTGCAACCCCCAAGGTCCTGGCCTTTCCTGAACTGGGCTTTACATGCATTGAGGCGGTAACTACAGCCTTACTACTCTACTACTCAATTCTTCACTCAAGAGAGGCTGCTTAGAAAGTCTGGGTCTTCAGAAACTTGAAGCCACTCAAATCTATTACAAAGACCTGTAGGGTATTTCCTGATAACATAGTGTGTGCTTTGGTGATTGTTTCTGAAAAGGCAATAGACTTGTAAGCGTTATGTGTGTCGTGCATATTGGAAGTATACTAAATATATTACTACTTCACCGGGGACTCTCTTGACAATAATGTGAATTGCTGAGGGAATAGAAATCAATTCTTGGAGTGTTTTCTGACATCAAAGGTGACCGCTGGGCTTCAGGAAAAAGGTTCAAAGTAAGATTGACTTGTGTGATTGAGATATTCAGAAGATCAACCTGCAAAGGTAGGCCTGCCATTCTCTCACTACCCAAGATGCAAGGGGATGATGAAGGCCTAAATTTAAACAGCTAGAGTGCAGATAAGGGCCTTAACGTGACTGAGCGTCAGCCATACACAACTGTTAGCAGCTTCTGAAACCCATCACGAATACTCACACCTTTAGACCGATCTTTGTGCTCTATTCTCTTAACCTAAAATGCCCTTCCTTCAGTTCTGTATTAAATCCTCCTCACCTACACATGCTTCAGTAGTCATCTCAAATAAATCCCTTTCTGGCTCGCAGAGTTTTTCTTAGGTCATTTTTTTTTCTTCCTTTCTTGCAGCAAAGATTTGATTTCTTCTAACAGTTTTTTTTTTTTTTTTTTTTTTTTTTTTCCCCAAGTGCAACCCTTTCTTTACCATAAGCTCCTTAGGGACGGGGGAATGACTTACTTATTTTGTGTCCCTCCACCTTACTGTCAAACTAATTTTGCCATTTTTTAAAAATTGTCATACTTTGGTCTTAGTGTTTCCTAAAAACTTACTCATTATGCAACAATGCTATGTGAGTGGAAAATTTTAAAACTGAATAAAAATAAAACGATTTATGAATCTGAAAATTATTTAGGTAAATAGGATATATAAGAATAGCCAAAAGTTATCCACAGCAGAGGTTCAATAAGTGGTACCTTGGGGCAGCAACATGGCCACTTGGAAATATTTACTATTTCAACATTTACTGAGTACCTACTATATATCAGGCAAGAGCAATAAAAAGTTTAACGTCTACTGGGGGAATATATCATATTGAGGTCCAAAACCACCAGCAAGAAAAACATATACTATGTATTTATAGTCTGAATAATAATTAAGGGAGGAAAGTGGAATGTTTTTAAAAACATCAGCAAGAATGTGAATCTGGAACTGGGTTTTATTAGCTAAATACATACTGTCCGAGTCTATAGCAAAGGGAAAATCTGGGTCATCTCAGCTAAATTCAATGACTACACGGTTCAAGTAATAAATATAATTGTATTTCTGTAGTAGTCTAGATGTCTGGAAGTACCAATTTAATCACGAGTCCAGCTGGTTTGATAATACAGTGCAAAAATATACTAAGAAAGTAGAGACCATAAAAGAGGCATGGCGCTAAAGAGAGACAACTACTGAAACTTCCTTTTGAATTCTGAAATGGGAAAACAGAGGCCACCAATTTCTCCTTTAAATGTGGTATAATTTCACTTATCACTTTGGCCCAAATTTCTTGAGTGCAATCTCAGTCAAGTGATGATCAGTTTTAAGAAACACTGTCGATGTCAGAATGTCTATGTTATGATCAAGGCTGAAATCTGATCAAATACAATTGCTTCTAATATCATTTGAATTTTCACTTTTTATCACTGATCATAAACTACAAAACGAATTCATGAGAGAACAGACAGGATTTGACCAGACACCAGAAGTCCTGGGGTCTAGATTGGGATCCACCAGTCCATGTGACCATGAACAAGTGGCTTTGTTTTTTTGTAAGGTTCAATAGTGATATTTATTAAAATTATGATATCATAATATATTTTGCTTGCCATGCCAAAGGTTAGAGTGAAAACTGAATGACATAATGTAAGGAACAGTTTTGGAAACATCATAAAATAAGTAGGGAACCCTGGGTGGCTCAGTGGTTTAGCACCTGTCTTTGTACTAGAGCGTGATACTGGAGACATGAGAATGAGTCCCACATCGGGCTCCCTGCATGGAGCCTGCTTCTCTCACTGCCTGTGTCTCTGTCTCTGTCTCTCTGAATAAATAAATAAAATCTTTTAAAAATAAATAAAAGAAGTATAAAACATCATTTCTGTGACCATGATGTTAATAATAATAAAAATGCTTATTATGAAATATAACAACTTGAAATGTTATAGAGACTAAACATGGCCAAAGAAACTCATCTTTGAGTTCCGTGAAAATATATCCTGTCAATTGCAGCTAACTCCAAATGACAGGTGAAAACCTTTGGTCAGCAGAAATGTGCAAAGAATTCTAAAATACAATTTAATGAAAATCACAACACGTTTCTTTTGTCAGGAGCCCATAGCTTGGGCACAGCTAATTCCCTGCTTTATTCTTGGTAACATTCCTAAAAGCTCAAGGCTGTTCGTTAACAGCAGATGTAGACATTTATAAATAAGAATCATCTTAACTGAATACTTTTTCACAATTACACAAAGGATCCTAAAGAACAGGTCCAAATATTTACGACTAGCATTCAGAGAACACACTCTGTGGGGATACCATTCATTAAAGGCACTGCCTAAGGACCAAAAAGGTAATCAGAAAATTATCCTCACTCCTCAGACTTCTGCATTGCATTTGTCCCATATGCTACCATAGAAGCATTCAAAGAAATGTTATCTCAGGGTCATAAAACACTCTCTGAAAGTAAACTTTACCCTATGGGAAGTAAACTTTTAATGCACCAAATTCCATTTAGCGCCCTGCAGACAGGAATTCTGCAAAGAATATTCTGAAAAAGGCAACTCATCTTTTATAGGTGAGTGCTCTATCATAGAAGCCCAGGAATGGGAAATTGGGTCTTCATCCTCCCAGGCCATCATGGTTTATAACTCTAAGAATGATGACTATTATCAAAATTTTAAAAGATTCACAGGAACGGCCATTCTACAACCTCTCTTGGAAGCAAATTTCTATCATAAACACACTATCTTTAAAATTCTTCCATGTTTAACCTAAGTCTTTCATAGTACACCGTTGGCTGCACCTTTCTGCTCCAGTGAAGATATTCATTCATTCATTCATTCATTCATTCATTCTTCAAGCAGCAAATACTTATTTGATATATACTATGGCAAACGTTACTGTTTGTCATGCAAGAAATGTATGGGGGTGTCAGAAAAGTTTTCCACCCTTTAGGCAACAATAACCTTGATCTCTTTATTTAGATTATTGTTAAGAACAATGTTTGGAAACAGATGCCAATTTGCAGAAAATGTGGAGAACAGAAAAACATATTAAACTGTCCCAAGAATAGCAAACGAAAATTTTAAACTAAGAAACTGTAGTCCAAATGCTCTAGGTTCTTCAATAGGTATTTGAAAGAAAAGCAAGTGCTAGAAGGTAATCTATTTTTCAAAAAAAAAAAAAAAAAACAACTAAAATATATAATCAGTTTTATAACAAACAGCCAAGGCTAAACTTCAGTGTCTGGAGATGCACAACAAGTGGTAACATTATTAAAAACACAAAGAGGTTATTGCTATAAAGGCAGGATATTATTGGGGGAAGTGAAGGTTGAGATTGGGAAGAGGCCCCCAGGGTCATTCTGGGTGCCTTGCAGAATTCTTTCTTGACTTGATATTGGTTACAAGAGTGTTCGTTCCCTTAGAAAAATAATTCATTAAGGGTGCCTGGGTGGCTCAGTAGGTTAAGTGTCTGCCTTTAGTTCAGATCATGATCTCAGGTCCTGGGATCAAGTCCCACATGGGGCTCCCTGCTCAATGAGGAGTCTGCTTCTCCCTCTACCCCCTCTACTGCCCTGCTTATGATTTCTCTCTTTCACGTGCTCTCTCATAAATTAATTAATTAATTTGGGGAAAAAAGAGTAATTCATTAAGCTAGTTATTTTTGTGTGTGGTTTTCTATATCTATGTTTTGTTTTTCAAGAAGCATATGCTTACATGGAATAACTCCTACACATCGATAGTGAGAATGCCAAATTGCACAGCAAATTTCAAAGTAGAAAAAGTTTGGCAGTTTCTTATAAAGTTGAATGTACACTTTCTACAAAACTCTCTAATCTCATTCCTCGTTATCTGCCCAAGAGAAATGAAAACACTGAAACTAGAGCATGAAAGTTCCAAGTTTATAGCAACTTTATACTCACCCCTAACTGGAAGAAACCCACAAATAGCTGAATGGATAAACAAATAGATGCTTTTATACAATGGGATATTACTGACCAATAAAAGGGAACGAACTATTGCCACATGTAACAGCAAGGATGTATGTCAAAAGACACATTGAGTGAAAGAAACCAGACACAGAAAGTGAACTACTTTCTAATTTCAATTATATGATTTTCTGGAAAAAGGAAAACTACAGGGAGAAAAATCAAATCAGCCATTGCCAGGGGCTTAGGATATGGAGTCTTAACGGAGAACAAAAGGAAATAAGGGAACTTTCCAGGCACAGGAAAATATCCTATATTTTGATTTGGTTACATGATGGTATATGCTTGTCAAAACTGATTAAACTGTACACCTAAAAAAATAGATTTTCTGCAGATCTGACCAAAAGAGTGTTTATTATTGAGAGTAAGAATGAATTTAGTTTCCAATTTTAAAATAAAATGGATTCTATATCCTGTATGTAATTTTTTTTTAAAGAAAAAAAAAAGTATTGGGGTGGGGATAGGAACACAGTAAGAGTATAATGAGTAATTTAAAAAAATATTTAGAAGAGAAACTAAATCACTGTTTTTGTTTTGTTGGTTTTTTTCTGTTGTTGTTTTACTGATGGCTGTTTCTTCAGAGAGATTGTTTAAAACTGAAAACAATTTCGGATGTCATAAAGCTCTCTCTGTTCAGGCTTTTTCCCAAACCAGTTCAAATAAATCCTAAAGCAGACAACATCAGAGCCAAGAGCAATAATGATTATGTCCACTGCAGAGGATCGTAGCTTCCTTTTGCCAGTCAAGTTCCTTGGTATTCAATTTCAGCTGTCCTCTACAGAAATACCTCATCTGGGCTTGGCAGTTTTCTAATCTCAACTTCTCCAGAGTCAGGTAACCAAAATAGACATGGCAAGAGCCCAACCTCACAGAGCTTCATCGTGATCACGGTGAAGTGTGGAGAGTAAGATAGTTCCCTCCACGTCCCTAACACAAAAGCCTGGTTGTTAGAACTTCAAGAAGGCATGGTTACAACAATATAACTATAGTTTCACTTAAGTAATGTGCTTCAGTTGAAATACACTGCCTTTTAAAAACCATAAGAACTATAAAACTATAAGCAATCCAACTTCTAGTTAGAAGTGGAGCTAGAATCAGGTCCTAAGAAGCTCCATTTAATAGGATGGTGCTCTTTGAAATAAATTTGGAACTACACTCTGTGTTAATACTGTTTTTTTCTACCAGGGACAAATAATGGCAATATAACTTCTATGTTTTTCTATTCAAAAACATATAACTCTGTTAAGAATTTATGGAAATTTTGACAATGTCATCATGTCTTATGCAGAAACAGAAATACAAAGGAATTAAGGAATGTTTAGCATTTAAGTTAGCAGTTGCTCAGGGAGCTGAAAATGGCTTTTTTTTTCCCTCTCTCTCTCTCTCCTCTTATAGTTGGTTTTAGCTTCCCTCTGCTTTGCTCAAGCAAGAGCTTATACACTACATCACTAAGATATAAACTTCTGACATCAAAACATGATCCATATTATGTGAACCAGGCATTTTAAAAGATGCTATTTAAAACCTTTTTTTCCCATCTGTGTGATTTGAAGAAAATTTATCATTTAAGCAATGTTGCTTTTCCATTTTAAACTTCTAGTAGATTTTCTCAAAGGAGATGAGAGGCCTCCATTTTTACAAAAAGTCTCAGCTAAAATTATTGGTGATAGTGTGGAAATAGCAACTCCAAATCAATAGAAAATTATCCTCTATATTCATTAGGAGGAACAAGGCACTCAGGAGAGCCAGCCCCTGTGATAGGTTAAAGTTGACGAAGGTCTGAGATAGAAACAAATGTAGAAGAGAAGCACAAGAGCTCTGTGCTGTTGATTGTCCAAAGGTCAATAGACAGCTTTTCTCATCTAGTTATGTTTTATTCCTTCTAAAGATGTAGAGAAAATGTTCTTTTAATGTACCTGACAGACACAGAGGCAGAAGGGAATACGTGGGTAGAACATTTAAGGGCATATTATCCTCTTCAACACACACTTCTATGCCAGGTGCCTACAGCTTCCAAATGGGCAGCAGAAAATGAACTCTAGGCTTCCATAAAGTCTCTGAGAGCTGATAATGTGAACAGCAACCAGTGAACGAGTTAAGCAGTAAAACCATCTCCATTTATGTCTCCTTGAAGTTCAGAATGCAACCAAATGCACTTAAGCTTAGCAATCAACTGTGATAGGAGAAATCCCCGTTACAGTAAGCAAAGAAATAGCTCCGAGGCAGCAGATAACTGTGTAGGGAGAGAAGGTCAAAATGGGTGCAGAGAAATTCTGGAGGTAGAGGGGGAAAAGCCTAGTCTTCATTTGGGTGATTTTTAACTATTCTTGTCTATTATGGGTGACAAAGCTTAATCGTTCCCTCTACTTAAATTTACACTGCATGGTATAAATACACACACAAACATATGTGCATGCACATGTGTACAAACACACACACAGGGAACATTTCAAGGCTGCAGAGAAACACTAATTGATTCCTGATGATGCTTTGGGTGTGATATGGTTCACTATCAGTAGATCGTTTATAAAATACATCTTCCTGGTGGTGAGACTACCAGGTTGATTCTGATTTACTTTTATTCTTTTTTATTATATTTTATTTATTTATTCATGAAAGACACAGAGAGAGGGGCAGAGCGAGAAGCAGGCTCCCCACGGGGAGCTTGATGCAAAACTCAATCCTGGGACCCCAGGATCATACCATGAGCCAAAGGCAGATGCTCAACCATGGAGCCACCCACACATCCTGATGCAGGTTGATTCTAATTTAAAGCTTCAAACATACTGTAGCACAGAGCTGTCATGTGATAAACATGTGTATTGCTAGTAGCATATAGCTAATTTGTGCTAATTTCATCTGGCTTAATTCATGCCTTTGCATGACAACATACCATTAAAAATATGAAGTCTGTCCTGAATTTGAACAAAATGTCGCTTTACTTACAGCTAAGCTATAAATATAGTTTTTTTCATATATGTACATTATTAGTCTTCTCTTTCTAGAGTCTCCACGTTTTGAGGACACATACTGTATTCTATCTTCCTGTACACACAGTAAAATGTTTGATTGTCTGATAAGAGCAGCAGCTTTCAGCAATAACCTACACATTGACTGGACTGTTTCAAAAGGAATCAACTCAAATACAGGTGCAAATCCTGCTTGGTTTGCGTTAAATCATTAGTCTGTATTGCTTATTTCTTCACAATCTGGTTCTTCCTAATCATTGTTATTCTACGTCAACAGAGCTCCCCCGGTTGGAAATCATGTTCCTGATGTGCTCGTCTAGGTGAATCTAACTGATGCACAAACACCTCATTCACTCAAGGTAATGACACTGGGGGTTCCAACAATAATCTTTACATAGATGGGAAGGTACGATGTGAGCTGCACTCACATCATTAACCTTGGCTGGCTGACATGCACAGTTCAAATGAACAGTTACAGAATTACAGAAGCGTGCAACACAAAGTTAATCCCACATAAAATATGCCCAGCTACGTATACCACTCAGATGACAGGTTAAACAATCACTATGACATCTGGAAAGCATCTTCAATTTGTTTCACCAAATATCAAGACAAAGAAGCCCTAATGATACCACTACCTGCCTCTCAGTACCAGCCTATTGAAATGTTCCTTCATGTATGGGGAAGATTTCATTTGGAAGTATCTTTTCTTCTCTATATATTTATATGAAAGGTTGTAAATGGTCTGAATCAAGCTTGTTATGGCTGCCTGAATTACTCTCAGTGCAGGTAATTTCTGATTTATGAGCTTAGAGCTCATTATGTAATCTCTGGTCACATCTTTATCTCTCTTTTTTCTTTTATTGCCCAAATTTTGGACTGCTGCTGATCATTACACCCTAATCAGAGGTCAAGAGGGAAGAGGGGATTATAAATGAAGGTTTGGTGGTGACATAAAAGAGAACTACTCTTTCAAATGTTTTTGTAGATTTTTATCACCTAAGTGATCCCATTACTCATTACCACAGATAATCACAATGTTCAGGTTTGGCTGGTGCCTTTAAGCCACCAGGCGTATCACCTCACTGAAACTGCATAAAATCAAGCTTTGGACTAAGCCATGCAGCACTGATTCTGACACCTGAACTCTACTTTGCATGTACATCTAATTGTCCTTGCTTCTAACTTCGTTATCTACTTTCCCCTCCAATGCCTCACCTCAACCCAGAATCTCCTTCACTACCAGTTAGATGCCCCTGTGGCAACAACACCATCAACTATACTGGGCAAATACTTCTGGGCAGCTCTGCCTCAGCATCTCATGCCTCTTCACTCCAGGTTAATAAAACAGATATCAGAAAGATGCAGCACGTGCCTATCTAGAGATTCCCGTGAACTTGCTGTAGGGTGCCTGACTTGACAACCATGAGCACTAGAGTTCTATTTACTCATTATCATTTAGACATGAAACCAGCATTCTTCTTTCATGTACTGTGACATTCAGAAATCCCTTAACTTTGTAGACATGAGTGACATTGCATAAGTAGCAATACTTCTATGAATTTTTCCTAATCTGCACCATTTTGGACAATTGTCTATTATATCCTCCAATGCTATCTCTGAAGGGGCCGATGGATGTGTTCTAACATGAGTCTGTTACCAGAGACAATGTTTCACTCCCTGAGGAGTAGTAGCCTTTGTCTAGGAGATAACAATTACATATGATCTAGTCTGCCAGAACTCTTAGAGCTAAATCAAATGCTCACTCTCAGAAAACATGGCAAGCCATGTAAGTACTATTACTTGTCATACCACCCTTCTTGGGGCTCTTATTTCCTATTTTTATGTTATTAGTCCTATTGTGAAGTTACTTTTTATTGTAAGCCACTTCACATCCTTTGAAAAGATGGGATTCTGGCACTAGTTTTCAAAATTAAACTCATCCTATAAGCAATACTCAAAGGAAGTTTACATCTCAAAGAGTCATATACAAAATGAACTCGACTCGTAAAAAAGGAAAAAAAATATGAATATAAAGGTTTTAAATTCAACACAATTATTTGGATTATGGAAATTATTTAGGTGAGCAATTAATTAGCAATTACCATGTCCAAGGGTAATATGCTATATACATGTCCTATAATATGGAGAATTTTACAAAGACTTAAATTATAGTAACAGGATTGTTTAAATAAACATTACCAGAAGCATCTTACAAACCAAAGTTTAAAATGTAAAAGGCCATCAAACATGGTGTAGTGGGCCTACTTAAATTATTGTGTAATTATCTTTTTAAAAAAGTTTTTATTTAAATTCCAATTAGTTACCATATAGTATGATATGAGTTTCAGGTGGACAATACAGTGATTCCACACTTCCATACATGACCCTGTGCTCATCACAAGTGTACATCTTAATCCCCATCATCTATTTCACCCACCCCCTCACCCACCTTCCTTCTGGTAACCATCAGTTTGTTCTCTATAGTTAAGGGTCTGTTTCTTGGTTTGCCCTTTGTTCATTTGTTTTCTTTTTTCTTTAAATTTTACTTAGTTAACAAACAGTGTAACATTCGCCTCTGGAGTAGAATTCAGTGATTCATCACTTAAATACAACACCTAGTGCTCATCACAAAAAAGTGCTCTCCTTAATCCCCATCACCCATCTAGCCTACCTCCCCACCCACCTCCTTCCCTTAACCCTCAGTTTGTTCTGTATCATTAAGAGTCTCTTACGGTTTATTTCCTTCTTTCCCTTTGTGTAATTACCTGTGATATATGCTTTTCCTTACTCCTTTGCTGATTTACATTAGTTGTCTTGCTATAACTGGACTCGAACTCCTTAGTTCCAATGAAGATTTACATAGAGAAACTGATTACAGCAGGAGGAAATGCAGTATGTAAAAACCAACCACTATTTGTTCTACATATAATTATCTTCTCTTTCAGTCTAGGATGTAGCCCTGGCTCTTGTGCAACTCAGATCCATATGGGTATCATCTGATTTATAGCAGATGACCTGGCATCATATAAAAATAATTTACTGTGCCATGTGTCTCACGCCCTGTAAATCAATAGCTTGAATACAGAGACATCTCAATTAGATAGTGCGAGGTAGGGCCGTCTACCTCCTCCTTTCCTGTATCATTAAAATGGCAAACATTACAAAGCAGTGCTTATTTTAGAGCTGCTTCAAAAGTTGGAGGGGGGATATCTATTATTTCCAGTTGGGAGACAAAAAGTGAGAGTTGCCATCAAACCAAATGAAAAATTAAGCAGAATGTTCCTTTCAAATTCAAGTTAGGTCTTTTTAAAGGAAAGAAATGAATGATTTGATTTTTTTAAACTATCGGTAAATGTTTCCTTTAAGTATGAGTAAAAGCTTACTGAATGATTGGATTCACATTCTCTATCTTCCTTAAAATAGAATTATGATGACTGGAAAAATTTCATCCTCCTGGCTGGCATTTCACAGGATATTCCTATAGGTCACACAGCTACCACATCTTACTGGAAAATCCCTTGGAAAGCCATCAAGGAAGAAAAGACAACCAGATCCAATAAAGCCAAGACTATGTGAGGTGCAAATAGCAAGTTTCAACAAATTGGCCCAAATGCCATATGATGGCATGGACAGAGGACAAGGTCTAAGGCGTTGGCAAATTAGCTCCTCAATTCAACAAAAGCATTCACAAAGGAAATTCAACCACACGGGCTCTTGGTGCAGGAAGAGATACCCCTCCCAGAACAAGAGGTTCAGTTCAGAACAATACCTGGAGAACTGCTGCTGGAGGCCACGCATCTGAATTCTGTTGCGCTCAGACTCCAGTGTCACCTCCTGCAACCGCTTCTCACTCTGAAGACGTAAGTGTCTCTCCTCTTCCAATTCATGCATCAGCTTCTCATGCTATAAAAGGCACAAAAAGGATGACTTTTAAGGAGGTGTTTCTTAATTACTATAAGAAAAAATAATTAGTAATAGCTGTCAGTTACTAAGTGCTAACTTGGACTTTATATATAAATTAACTTCATCCTCATTACAACCCCATGAAGTAGGTCCTATTATTAACCTCCTATTATAGACAAGAAAACGAAGGATCAGAGGCATCTGAGTAATTTGTCATAAAAACCAAAAGGTAACAATTTTCAATCCTGGCTGATGTGTCTCTAGTACTCGAATAATTTTCACTAAACCAGGTGGCTTCTTGTGCAGATATGAATATCTATGACCCAATAATACTATCAAATGTATTACAATTTGAGAAATGATGAGTAAGATCATTAGTCCCTGGTTCAGAATTATTTCATCTCTTCAATCTCTAGTATATATTTTTAAAGGGACATAAGTGATTTGTGTACAAAGACCCATAATTTCAGCTTAATTAGACTGTGGACCAGATAAGAATAAGGTTAAATAATTTGTTTTTATTTGTCCAGTTAGGTTTTTACAGATATAAATAGGCTAAACCACCAACTTTCTTTATTATCCCAGAAAACTAGCTCATTCATAAACGGGAATCAGTGTTTCAAAGAAGGACTGGATGACCCAGAATAGATGGTTCCACAAAAACTCACTTCCAGAACCAGTCAAGAGCATGCAAACTCAAATCCCCCTGATATTAACTCACTCATGCCAATGTCTTTTTGGTTTTGTTTTAGTTTTGTTGCTCTACTGCTTTTCTTTTTAAGCATGTCATGCTATTATGGTTATGGTTGCTACTAATGTGAGCACTTTGCATGCAGAATAGATATTCTGCAATAAAAACCAAAGAACAACTCAGTGCCTGACTAAGAATGGCTCACATTCTTACAGGGAAAGAAGGGAAGCAAAGGCTGCAGGCTGCATGATGCCTCTAAACCATGCATTATACAGAATAAAATGCTATCTACTGCATAGGGTGTATTCACCAGAAGTGATAGGAAAGGTGGATTTTCTCCACCTCTAACTCATGGGGGAAAGTTCTCCTGAGGTTCAGGAAGGAAACAATAAACCATAATTTGGAAATAAACCAAGATCTTCTAATATATATATTTACACACACACATATGTGTGTGTGTATACATATATATACACACACACTCCTGCCTGTACACCTTTGACCATGCTCTTCCTCCTACTTAACATGCTCTATGAAGTCTATTTAAAGCCTAGGGACAGGACACCTGGGTGGCTCAGTGGTTGAGCACCTGCCCTTGGATCAGGTCATGATCCTGGGGTCCTGGGATCAAGTCCCACAACGGGCTCCCTGCAGGGAGCCTGCTTCTCCCTCTGCTTATGTCTGTCTCTCATGAATAAGTAAATAAAATCTTAAAAAAAAAAAAACTAGGGACACTGCCAGGCTTGGCTTTGAGCAACCTCTTAGAACTTCCCCATATCACTTCATTGTTTTCTCCCTTCCTTGATTTCCACAGCTGCTAGGCACTTTGCCACCCTGTATGCTCTTACTTACTTTCTTCTATTATTATTTTCATGTGCATTTATTGTGTTTTTCCACCTACATAAACATCTGTTTGAGATTAGGACTAAGTCTAACATTATTATATATATTTTTTGTTATTTAGCATACTGGAAATATATTTGCTTACTGATTCTGGAGCTGGCCTTTAGCTAAGTCAAGCCAAACTCTGTAGTAGTTTATTTTTAACCCCCATAAAATCAGTTACTTCTATCAGATTCAGAAAAAGTAAAATCAAAATCAAATCTTTATTCTGTAATGTCCAGCAGCTTTGGAAAAGAAGAAAAACATGATTTTGTAGGGAAAAACATACTAACCAAAATCAAATTTTTTGTAGAAATAGAGTGGCAAAATTTTTATTACATATATTTTATATTATTATTAATTTCATTTTAAATTATCTGTTTCATTATTTATAGTTTATTACATATATTTTACCACAATAAGAAGATAAAAATAAAATTTCTGTTATTACACATAATCAACACTCCTCTCTATATAAACTCATTGGACTAGAAGGAACATCATAAGTCATCTTTATTATAGAATTTGGAAGACTGTGCTTTGATTCCCAAAACAAGTAAAACAAATGGTACATGTTAAATAGTTAAAAAGCACATCCTATGAAAAAGGTGACATTTTGCATCCTTTTTTCTTTCACAAGTGAAGAATGTCACATAGATTTGCTCACTGTCATACTGAAGAATCCTCAAAATCTAATAAAGGAGCATATTTTCCATATGAATAAACTTTTCTGTTCAATTTTTTAATGCTTTCCAAATACAAATAAAATGATACCCTCACAATCATAGAAAGTTCTAGGGAATTCAAAGAGTAATGAGGCAAAAGTTGTTTACTAAAATATATTCCCTTTAAATTTTGTCTATTTCAATTAAACCATCAAAGCTTTACAATAAGCCATATTTACTTTCCAAACAAAATGGAAATAATTTTCTTTTACTCAGATTATAAAACATGGATAAAAGTAACAAAAGAAGGTATCAATGGATTGGCCAGATTTTTTTTATTATTATTTTATTGGTAATAGCTGTATCCGGGATATAAACTGATTTGTCCCCCAAGTAATTTTTATTTTCTCCCACAGGTTTGCTCTCTATCTTTTATAGCATGGAGAGTGAAAGGGATTGAGAAATGCAGAACAGTTGAGTGTTATTTATAAGATGCTGCTCAGTACTAAGGAGTAGTAAGTAAAAAACAATGTGAAATCTGGGTTGCAGATCTGATGAGGTCAAACTTCTATGACATCTCTCTTTCCATTGAATCCCTGACTGGGCTGGCTTTAAGAAGCCCTCTTTAAAAAATTATGAGTGTTTTTCTAAACTCATTGGGGACCACAGTTGTATTTCTCCCAGTGTCTTTAAGCAAGTTCACCTCTTCCCCTTCTTCTCATTGGCTTCTCCTACCAGTGTACCCAAACTGCTTCAACAGGAATACAAACACTGGCTTCTGGGCTTAGTCCACATGATGTGAGGCACGTCTTTATAGGACACTTCACTGCACTACAGCACCCCTTCCTTTTAGAGTCATGGGCTTTACTTTCATTCAAAAGGTAAGTGTATACAGTTTTCTCAACAAAAGCTGACTCTGTGTGGGTGAATTTTCAACCCTGTGTTCTTCCACAATTGATGTCTCTAGCTCTGAAATAAGTTCTATGAGAAAAGTCTAGAGTTAGAGACCAATTCACAATTTAGAGAATGTTTCCACCTTCATTACTTCATCTAGCCCTCAGGATAGCTTGGCAAAGCCGGTTGTTACCGACCTCATTTAAAGATAAATGAAATAGTATAAAGACAGGGAAGATGCTAGCTCAGGGTTCCACTGTTAGAAATGACAGCTCTGGGGATCCCTGGGTGGCACAGCGGTTTGGCGCCTGCCTTTGGCCCAGGGCGCGATCCTGGAGACCCGGGATCGAATCCCACGTCGGGCTCCTGGTGCATGGAGCCTGCTTCTCCCTCTGCCTCTCTCTCTCTGTGTGACTATCATAAATAAATAAAAATTAAAAAAAAAGAAATGACAGCTCTGGGAGCAGAACCAAGTTTTTCTAACCCCAAGTCCCACCCCCAAACCCTACCTTGTTTTTTTCTTGTTAGGCTAGTCAGTTCTCCTGTGTGTGTGTGTGTGTGTGTGTGTGTGTACATGCCACACCTTCTTCCATCCATCCTGGAAATGTAGATTGTTTCTGTATCTTGGCTATTGTAAGTAATGCCACAATAAACAGGAGTGCACACATATTTTTCATTCATTCATTATTCATTCATCCATTCATTTACTGATTTAGTATAATTTTTATTGGAGTTCGATTTGCCAACATATAACACCCAGTGCTCATCCCGTCAAGTGCCCCCTTCAGTGCCCATCAACCAGTAACCCCATCTACCCACCCACCTCCCCTTCCATTACCAGAGTTAGGAGTCTCTCATGTTTGTCACCCTCTCTGATATCTCCTACTCATTTTCTCTCCTTTCCCCTAGAATCCCTTTCAATATTTCTTATATTCCCCATATGAGTGAAATCATATGATTATCTTTCTCCGATTGACTTACTTCACTCAGCATAATACCCTCCAGTTCTATCCACATCGAAGCAAATGGTGGGTATTTGTCATTTCTAATGGCTGAGTAATATTCCACTGTATACATAGACCACATCTTCTTTATCCATTCATCTGTCGATGGACACTGAGGCTCCTTCCACACTTTGGCTATTGTGGACATTGCTGCTATAGACATCGGGGTGCAGGTGTCCTGCTGTTTCACTGCATCTGTATCTTTGGGGTAAATCCCCAGCAGTGCAATTGCTGGGTCGTAGGGCAATCTATTTTTGACTCTTTGAGGAACCTCCATATAGTTTTCCAGAGTAGCTGCACCAGTTCACATTCCCACCAACAGTGCAAACAGTTCCCCTTTCTCCGCATCCTATACAACATTTGTTGTTTCCTGTCTTGTTAATTTTCACCATTCTCACTGGTCTGAGGTGGTATCTCATTGTGGTTTTGATTTGTATTTCCCTGATGGCAAGGGATGCAGAGCACTTTCTCATGTGCTTGTTGGCCATGTCTATGTCTTCTCTGGTGAAATTTCTGTTTGTGTCTTTTGCCCATTTCATGATTGGATGGTTTGTTTCTTTGCTATGGAGTTTAATACGCTTTTTAAATATGTTGAATACAAGCCCTTTCTCTGATAGGTCATTTGCAAATATCTTCTCCCATTCTGTAGGTTGTCTTTTAGTTTGCTGACATTTTCCTTTGCTGTGCAGAAGCATTTTATCTTGATAAAGTCCCAATAGTCCATTTTTGCTTTTGTTTCCCTTGCCTTCATAGATGTATCTTGCAAGAAGTTGCTGTGGCCAAGTTCAAAAAAGGGTGCTACCTGTGTTCTCTAGGATTTTGATGGAATTTTGTCTCACATTTAGATCTTTCATCAATTTTGAGTTTATCTTTGTGGAAGGTGTAAGAGAATGATCGAGTTTCATTCTTCTGCATGTGGCTGGCTGTCCAATTTTCCCAGCATCATTTGTTGAAAAGACTGTCCTTTTTCCAGTGGATAGTGTTTTCTGCTTTGTCAAATATTAATTAACCATAGAGTTAAGGGCCCATTTCTGGATTCTCTATTCTGTTCCATTGATCTATGTGTCTGTTTTTGTGCCAGTATCATACTATCTTGATGATCACAGCTTTGTAGTACAGCTTGAAATCCAGCATTCTGATGTCCCCAGCTCTGGTTTTCTTTTTCAATATCCCCCTGGTTATTCGGGGTCTTTTCTGATGCCACACAAATCTTAAGATTATTTGTTCGAACTCTATGAAGAAAGTCCATGGTATTTTGATAGGGATTGCATTAACTGTGTAAATTGCCCTGGGGAGCATTGACATTTTCACAATATTAATTCTTCCAATCCATGAGCACGGAATATTTTTCCATCTCTTTGTGTCTCCTCAATTTCTTTCAGAAGGGTTCTGTAGTTTTTAGGGTATAGATCCTTTACCTCATTGGTTAGGTTTATTCCTGTGTATCTTATGCTTTTGAGTGCAATTGTAAATGGGATTGATTCCTTAATTTCTCTTTCTTCAGTCTCAGTGTAGAGAAATGCCAATGATTTCTAGGCATTGATTTTGTATCCTGCCACATGTCGAATTGCTGTATGAATTCTAGAAATATTGGGGTGGAGTCTTTTGGGGTTTTTACGTACAGTATCATATCATCTGCAAAGAGGGGGAGTTTGACTTCTTCTTTGGCAATTTGAATGCCTTTTATTTCTTTCTGTTGCCTGGTTGCTGAGGCTAGGACTCCTAGGACTATGTTGAATAGCAGTGGTGAGAGTGGACATCCCTGTCGTGTTCCTGATCTTAGGGGAAAGGCTCCTAGTGTTTCCCCATTGAGAATGATATTTGCTGTGGGATTTTCATAGATGGCTTTTAAGATGCTGAGGAATGTTCCCTCTATCCCAACACTCTGAAGAGTTTTGATCAGGAATGGATGTTGTATTTTGTTAAATGCTTTCTCTGCACCTATTGAGAGGATCATATGGTTCTTGTTTTTTCCCTTGTTGACATGATCTATCACGTTGATTGTTTTACGAGTGCTGAACCAGCCGTGCATCCTGGGGATAAATCCCACTTGGTCATGGTGAATAATCTTCTTAATGTACTGTTGGATCCTACTGGTTAGTATCTTGTTGAGAATTTTTGCATCCGTGTTCATCAGGGATATTGGTCTGTAATTCTCCTTTTTGGTGGGGTCTTTGTCTGGTTTTGGAATCAAGGTGATGCTGGCCTCATAAAACAAGCTTGGAAGTATTCTGTCCCTTTCTATCTTTCAAAACAGCTTTAGCAGAATAGGTATTGATTCTTTTTTAAACGTTTGATAGAATTCCCCTGGGAAGCCATCTGGCCCTGGACTTTTGTGTCTTGGGAGGTTTTTGATGACTGCTTCAATTTCCTCCCTGTTCATGTTTTCTGTTTCTTCCTGTTCCAGTTTTGGTAGTTTGTGGTTTTCCAGAAATGTATCCATTTCTTCTAGATTGCCTAATTTTTGGCGTATAGCTGCTCATGATATTTTTTTAAAATTGTTTGTATTTCCTTGCTATTAGTTGTGATCTCTCCTTTTTCATTTGTGATTTTATTAATTAGAGTCTTTTTGTTTGTTTTTAATAAGGCTGGCTAATGGTTTATCTATCGTATTAATTCTTTCAAAGAACCAACTCCTAGTTTTGTTGAACTGTTCTACAGTTCTTCTGGTCTCTATTTCATTGAGTTCTGCTCAAATCTTTATTAACTCTCTTCTTCTGCATGGTGTAGGTTTTATTTGCTGTTCTTTCTCCAGTTCCTTTAGGTGTGAGGTTAGCTTGTGTATTTGAGGGGGTTTTTTTTTCAATTTTTTTGAGGGATGCTTGTATTGCGATGTATTTCCCTCTTAGAACTGTTTTTGCTGTATCCCAAAGATTTTGAATGGTTGTATCTTCATTTTCATTAGTGTCCATGAATCTTTTTAATTCTTCTCTAATTTCCTGGTTGACCCATTCATCCTTTAACAGGATGCTCTTTAACTTCCACATATTTGAGTTTCTTCCAAATTTCTTCTTGTGATTGAGTTCAAGTTTCAAAGCATTACGGTCTGAAAATATGCAGGAGACCATCCCAATCTTTTGGTATTGGTTGAGGCCTGATTTGAGACCCAGTATGTGGTCTAATCTGGAAAAAGTTCCATGTGCACCTGTGTATTCGTTTGCATTTGTATGGAAAGTTCTGTATATATCTGTGAAATCCTGGTCCAGTGTATCATTTAAAGCTCTTGTTTCTTTGGAGATGTTATGGTTAGAAGATCTGTCATTTTCAGAAAGCGCTGTGTTGAATTCTCCCAGTGTTAGTGTATTATCTAAATATGTCTTAACTTTGGTTATTAATTGATTAATATATTTGGTAGTTCCCACATTAGGGGCATAAATATTCATGATTGTTAGGTCCTCTTGTTGGATAGATCCTTTAAGTATCATATAGTATCCGTCTTCATCTCTTAATACAGTCTTTGGGATAAACTTTAATTTATCTGATATGTGGATTGTTACCCCAGTTTTATTTTGAGGACCAAATGAATGGTAAATGGTTCTCCAACCTTTCATTTTCAGGCTGTAGGTATCCTTAGGTCTAACATGAGTCTCTTGTAGACAGCCAATAGATGAGTCTTGCTTTTTTATCCAGTCTGAAACCCTGTGTCTTTTGATGGGCTCATTTAGCCCATTCATGTTCAGAGTTACTATTGAAAGATATGAATTTAGTGTCACCATAATACCTATTCAGTCCCTGTTTTTGTGGATTATTTCTTTGGGCTTCCTCTTTCTTTTACAGGGTCCCCCTTACTATTTCTTGGAAAGCTGGTTTGGTCATCACATATTCTTTCAGTTTCTGCCTATCTTGGAAGCTCTTTATCTCTCCTTCTATTCTGTATGAGAGCCTTGCTGGATAAAGTATTCTTGGCTGCATGTTTTTCTCATTTAATACCCTGAATATATCCTGCCAGCCTTTTCTGGCCTGCCAAGTCTCTGTGGAAGGTCTGATGTTAATCTAATATTTCTCCCCATATAAGTTAGGGATCTCTTGTCTCTTGCTGCTTGAAGGATTTTCTCTTTATCTTTGGAATTTGTCAGTTTTACTATTAAATGTCACGGTGTTGAATGGTTTTTATTGATTTTGTGGGGACCTCTCTATCTCCTGGATCTGAATGCCTGTTTCCATCCCCAAATTAGGGAAGATCTTAGCTATGATTTGTTCAAATATGCTTTCTGGCCCTTTGTCTGTCTCGGTGGTCTCTGGAACCCCAATAATATGCAGATTTTTCATTCTGAAGCTATCATTTAGTTCCCTTTCTCATGGTCCTTTAATTATTTTTCTCTCTTAGCCTCAGCTTCCTTCCCTGCCATCAACTTGTCTTCTATGTCACTCACCCATTCTTCTACCTCATTAACTCTCGTCGTTAGGACCTCCTGTTTGGATTGTATCTCATTTAATTGATTTTTAATTTTGGCCTGATTAGATCTAAATTCTGCAGTCATGAAGTCTCTTGATTCCTTTATGCTTTTTTCTAGAGCCACCAGTAGCTTTATAATTGTGCTTCTGAATTGGCTTTCTGACATCGAATTGTAATCCAAATTCTGTAACCCTGTGGCAGAGAGTACTGTTTCTGATTCTTTGTTTTGTGGTGAATTCTTCTTTCTAGTCATTTTGCTCAGTGCAGAGTGGCTGTATGAGCGGGCTGAGTCAAGAATATCAACCATGACCTAAATAAATTTCACCCTAGATGATTCTTGTTAGAAGCAAAAACCCTTTTCTCTGTAGCATGCCAGCTGTTCTCTCTTTAAATCTCAGGTCAAATTCGTAGTTTTTCAGGATGGTTTGAGAGTAATCTAAGTAAGTTGGTGGGGCCAGGTGAGTTGAGGACCCCTACTGCTCTGCCATCTTCTCAGCTCCCCCACACACATATTTTTTGAATTAATGTTTTCATTTACTTCAGATAAATACCCATAAGTTAGATTGCTGGATCATATGATACTTCTACTTTTCATTTTTCTAGGAACTTCCATACAGTTTTTCATAATGGTTGCACCAATTCACATCCCACCAAACGTGCACAAGTGTTCTCTTCTCTCAATATGTTATTTCTTCATGTTGTTGTTATTTATAGCAGCCATTCTAACAGGTCTGAGGCAATAAACTCTTTGTGGTTTTGATTTCCATTTCCATGATGATTGTTCATATTGAACATTTTTCATGCATCACTTGGCAACCTGAATATCTCCTTTGGAAAAATGTCTATTCAGAGCCTCTGCCAATTTTTAAATCAGATTGATTGGTTGTTTGTTTTTGGCTATCATATTGTAGATCTGTATAAATTTTTAATATTAACCCCTAATTGGATAGATGATTTGTAAATACATTCTCATATTCAATAGGTGGCCTTTTAATTTTGTTGATGATTTCCTTTGATATGCAGAAGCTGATTTCTGTTTGATCTCACTTGTTTACTTTTGTTTTTAGAGTCAGATCCAAAAAATCACCAAGACCAATGTCAAGTATCTTACTGCCCAGTTTTCCTTACAGGGATTTTAGGATTTCAGGTCTTACATTCAAGTTTTTAATCCATTTTTAGTTAATTATTTTGTTCATGGTGTAAGAGAATGGTCTAGCTTCATTCCTTTGCATGTGGCTGTACAATGTTCCCAACACCATTTATTGAAGAGACTCTCCTTATGTATTGTGTATTCTTGCCTCCTTCATCATAAGTTGACTATATAATCACTGGTTTATTTCTGGACTTTATTCTGTTCCACTGATTTCTGTATTTGTTTTTTATGCCAATAAAATAATATTTTTATTATGATAGTTTTGTAACAGAGTTTGAAATCAGGGAGCATAATGCCTCCATCTTCATTCTTCTGTCTCAAGATTGCTTTGGCTAGTGGAGATCTTTTATGATTCCATACAAATTTTAGGATTTTTTTTTTATTCCTATGAAAATGTCAATGGAATTTTGCTAGGGACTGCACTGAATCTGTATATTGCTTTGGATAGTATGGACATTTTAACAGTATTAATTCTTCCAATCCATAAACATGGAATATATTTCCATTTATTTGTGTCTTCTTCAATTTCTGTCATTAATGTCTGGAAGTTTTTGATATACAGGTCTTCTACCTCCTTGGTTAAATTTATCCCTAAGTATTTTATTATTTTTGATGCAAGATCATGAATAATTTTTGACCCTTCTCATCCTCATTTCCTAGTTCATGTTCCTGTGTTGTCCTCACAAGTTAACATTTCCCAGCATCCTGATCCCAGTTTTATTCTCTTCTAACCCTAAGCATCGCCTCATTGGGAACATCACCCAGACTTGGAACTTGAGCCCTGAGATCACTTCAATAGGCCTCTAGGAGTGTGGCAGACCAGGAAACTGCCCCTTAGACCAAAGCTCCTGGACATACAAATATACCTTCTCACAAAGTAAGGCCGTGTTTTCAGCCGGCTATCTGTATACTGCCCTGGGAATGGCAGTGTGTCAAGAACTATTTTTTCAATTGTTTCCCATGGTATTCAGGATTACAAGCCACTTTTGCTCATGGAAGTATGTGCCCAATGGGTCCCCTGGTGGCAGCCACAAAAACTGGGGTATCAAATGTCAACAAACAAAGGCACTGTAAGATGTAAAAGCTACCTTTTGGGTGTTAAGGCCACTGGAGCCTGGTAGAGGGAGGACAAGAAGATGGCATCTGCCAGGGCCCCCATCCCTGGAGAGAATGTCAAAAGGCACCTGCCCCTCCAATAGATGCTTTAAGATTAGCAAATGAATCTTCTTGACATATACTCTGAATGCTTTACAAGCTGCTACTTCTGAGCTGAGCCCTGGGGTGAGTGAGTCTGTGCTTAAGCCTTTTAAGAGCTGTTTCCCTGTTCACTACGGCCCTTTGGGGTTCATAGATATAAGCCTTGGGAGTCTTCAAAGCAGATTGTTTTGGGGGTGCATCTGTCAAGTATTGGTCTTAATAGTTAGAGTCCTTGATGTAAGCCACAAACCCTTCACTCCTCAAGGACAAACTCTGGATTTTTGAGTTCCCTCCAGACTGTGAGTTGCTGAGTTAGGGGTGGGTTTATGGTGAGATCAGATCTCAGCCTCAACAACCCTCCTGAATGTAGTCTTTTTTTCATCTGATGTCAAATAGATATTCAGTGAGTATTCAGAGAGAAGTTTTTCTTTTTTTTTTTTTTTTTGAGAGAAGTTTTTCTTATGTAGTTGTAGATTTAGTGTGTCTGTTGGAGGAAGTGAGTTTAGGATCATCCTACCTCACTATATAGACCGCCTCCTAACACTTTTTTTAAAAGTATAAATTTGTTTTAAGGCAATGGTTCTAGTTGGGACCAATTTGAGCATGACCCAAATCTCTATTTGTTTATGCCTGATTTCATTCATGAGAAACATGAAGTGAACAAGGAAAACTGCACCCTGTGGAACCTAGTGTAGAAATACACAAATCACACACATTAAAGATGGATTGGCCAGTGCTCTGTTACTATGCCTGTTAAGAGCCACCCCACCCACATCTGGTGGCATACTTGCCCTCTGGTTTCAGGCAGCCTTCTTTCTGCCACTTGGCAGTAACTCACAAGTCATAGCCCTTCCAGTGACCCCTTCTACAAGTCAGCTGCCTGCCTTTTTCAAGGTGAAATCCTATGTTTATTGCACTATTTATGTATTTCTTAACCATTTAACACAAGTAAAACTTAGCTGTCATTTTTATTAGGTTCCTAGGTTGTTGTTATTTTTAATGTGTCACTGACCAAGTTGTTGAGTCTTGTGCCTCTACTTCTATGTTTCCCACAAGCCTTGTGCAATGATTTCTAGGAATACAGAGGTTGCATTATAGTGGAGCTGACTGTACATCACAGTGGAAAAAAAGAAATCTGAATTGAGAATAAAGCTCCCAAGTCCTTTCCCTATTTGGCCACAAGCAAAGAGTTGGGCCTTTGACAAAGAATCAAACACACACACACAAAAAAGAAAGATATTACGTCCAAGTTGTTTTTCTACCAAATGATCTGTTCTGTATCTCAGAGCCTTAGCATATACCTTAAGCTTCCTCAAACTTAATTACTATTCTCTGATTAAACCTCTGGGGAAAGAAACTCCACAATTTCCCTGGATAATCCATTTCATTTTCTTAAACTTCTCTCCTAATAATTTTCTAAGACTTGCTTAAATTGTTTCAAGTATCAAAAAGCCACTTTGGGGCAGCCTGGGTGGCTTAGCAATTTTAGCACCACCTTCAGCCCAGGGTGTGATCCTGGAGACCTGGGATGGAGTCCCAGGTCCAGCTCCCTGCATGGAGCCTGCTTCTCCCTCTGCCTGTGTCTCTGCCTCTCTCTCTCTCTGTCTCTCATGAATAAATAATTTTAAAAAAAAGCCACTTTTATCTGCATATTCCCAGGAAATGGAGCAAAATCTATATATTCTGATAAATATAAAATAGAGCTTAGAAAAAGAGCCATGTACATACCCATATGGATTTATTCATTCTACTCAGACCACAAATGTTTACTGAGCAGCTGCCATGTGCCAGATACTGGACCAGATCAAGAGACCAGCAAGGAGTCAAATAGACATGGTTCCTGACAGTAGCCAACTTATACACAGTGAAGAGGGCAGGTACTAAATGAATTACCACACAGATAAATATACCAGTATAAACTGATGATTAGGGTTTGCTGAAAGATAATAGCAAGATGAACTAGTTTTGTCTTATTGTTTAAGGGAAGGCTTCTCTGAGGAATTAACATTTAAAATGAGACCTCTATGATGACTGGGAGTCACCAGGTGATAAGAAGGGACCAGAAATCTAAGTGGAGGGATTAGCATAGGGGAAGGTCTTGAGTCACAGAGGAAAAAGGATGAGCAACCCAGTGTGCCTGGAGCCTGGTGAACAGGGGATGGGAATGGCCTATGATACAGATAGAAAGAGGAAAGCAAGGCCATGGGGGAGCATAAAGGTCATATTAAGGATGTACAATTGCATCCTGAGTAAAAGAGTAAATTGTTATGAAGGTTTAATCAAGTGAGTGATAGGATCTGGTAAATATTTTACAAAGATTATTGACCACAGTGTGGAGAAAGAAATGAATTAAGAGTCTAAATAACAGAATGGGAAAATATTTAAATAGATTATGGTGAATGCTGCCAACTTCTGGTTTAGATTACATTTGCTAGTCAAGTGGTTTTGGACAAGCCACTTAAAATTTAACTGTTTTAATCTAGTTTCCTCTGTATATCAGAGAGAGTAAACTGCTTAAGCCAATTTTATAGGATCACTGAGAAGAATGAGCAAAATAATGTATGATAAAGCACTACAAAAACTTGAAAGTCCCAAATAAAAATATAATATGGCTAACTGGAATTATATAAACTTATATCATCTAATGTAGTTTAGTTACTTTTGATAAATTTTACAAAACATTAAGTTTTTAATAATTGCTACATATTGAATAAACATTGTAGTTACAAATTTCTTTTCAAAAGCTCAAAAATGTGTGTTTGAGTAGATCTGAGTAGATCAAACTTTAATATATTTTAATGTAAGAACTGAAAGATTAATTACAGATATCATCTAGAATGCTAACACTGTGTTAGACATCCATAAAAAGCATTATTTTTTAATTAATTTATTTTTATTTTTTTAAAGATTTTGTTTATTCATGAGAGACAGAGAGAGAGAGAGAGAGAGAGAGAGAGAGAGAGAGAAGAGAGAGAGAGAGAGAGAGAGGGAAAAGCAGAGGGAAAAGCAGGCTCCATGCAGGGAGCTGGACGTGGGTCTCAATCCCAGGGCTCCAGGATCACACCCCAGGCTGAAGGTGGCGCTAAACCGCTGAGCCACCCGGGCTGCCCAAATAAACATTATTTTTTTAATCCCACCACCTTGTCTGATTTTAAACAGATGGCCTGATCTATAGAGTGCCAAAATGTCAGGGGTTAATATTAAGATATTAACAGTGGTTTTCAAATACAGAAAGTCAATAAATCCTTCTATTCTAGGTCTGATTATACTTGGTGATTCTATTTAATCTATCTAATTAATCTATCTAATCTAATTCATTAATATACTACTGGCAAAGTAAGTTACAGAAAATTCAGAGAATTTGGAAAGAGAAAAGAATTTTGTTTAGTGCTGTGAAAGTTCTAATGCAATCACACATGATCATGTGTCAGGTGAAACATCTGCTCTAATAAGAAAAGTGCCTCCCACATACACTCCAAGCACTCTGTGTGAGTCCCCCTTAGTGACATGGGGCATATTCTACATTGAGTTGATATTAAAGAGATATACAATAATATACAGAAAGGTATCCACTGCATGTGTCCATTTTAAAAGATTTCTCCAAAAGATTTCTCCAAAATGTGTCCAAGTTATAATACTTTTATTAAATATTTTAGAATCAAAGAACTATGGGAAAAATACAAATAATCTCAGATAACAAAAAGATCTAAAAGTCACAGATGAAGAGAGGCCACTAGAGAAGATCACAGGGACTTAATGATACTCCTAGGTATTGATGAAAAAATACTGAACTCATTCAAGAAATGTGGAATATGGCAAACAAGCCATATTGGAGGTTTTAAATTGGACTATTAGAAAAGATAAGTACATTTGATTTAGTGATGAAAACATAAAGCGTGGTATTGGGTCTCAATAATCAATTCAAGCAGAACTTCAAGATCTGCTTACATTGGCTTATTCATTGGTATCCAGACAGTCACAGATATTACCACGTGTCCACCAATCAACATCTAATGTATATTGAAAGATTTTAAG
This sequence comes from Nyctereutes procyonoides, assembly GCF_905146905.1. Lineage (NCBI taxonomy): Eukaryota > Metazoa > Chordata > Mammalia > Carnivora > Canidae > Nyctereutes > Nyctereutes procyonoides. The sequence continues at coordinate 2,755,776 of NW_026575030.1, read as the reverse complement.
ATTATATATACAGAAACCCAGAATAACCATTCTAATTCTCTTTCTACCTACTGAGAATCTAAAATTCTCAAGTGATTTTTTTCTTCAAAAGTCCACAAACCAAACACACAACAGCATAAAATTAAACTGTTAATATGTTATCATGAAAATTAGTTTTTAATGGAAAAACTCTATATTAACCAATTGATGTCAAACCAATGTAAAATGGCATCTAAATTAAGCTATAGTTATTACATCTAATTGCAGCCCATTTTTGCTTTTTACACAGATCGCAATATATTTTCCCCATAAGGCTCCCTGAATTCAATATCCCCATTAGTTATGAAAGATTCAGTTATTCCAGAAGCGGAAAAACAGATAAGGAACCTAAGAATTGATTTTTTTTTAAAGCCCACACTGTTGGCTGTAACAGAAGAATCAGAATCTGATTTTGAGATGCTAGGATAGAAGCAGCCCAATATACATCCACAGTGCTGATAACATCACCCAAGAGAGAGACAAAGCTTTTATTCTAACAAAAAAAAAAAAAAAGAGAGAGAGAGAGAGAGAGAGAGAGAGAGAGAGCTCGGTTTCAAAAAAAAAATGTGAGAGGAGGGAAAAAATAGTAAGAGAAATAAAAGAGAGGGAGGGGGGAGAAGGGAGAGAAATTTCAAGGGTAAAGAAGACAGATAGGCACTTAGGAGGATCTTAAAAATGTCCTCAATGCTACACGGGAGCTCTAAAAGTAAAGTGCCACAGGTGAATCACTGCATGAGATTAAATTTCCTTAGGCAAAAATTATGTATATGTTTATTACCTAGCAAAAGGATACAGATGTGAACTTTATGGGAGGAGTATTTTCAGGGTGGATTGTGTAGAAAAGCATGATGCAATGAAGGCTTGACAAGTCAAGATCAATATGGATTAAAAAGGTATGTTGGAAAAATTGCAAGAAATTATGGTATCCTATATACAAAGAGAGGAAATGAAGTTGTCTTTTGCTTATAGTCAATAATCTTTATTATTTATCAACTAGAGCTACAAGTGCAGAATAAAACAGTAATACTGCATTCACAATACATAGTAATGCAGTAATGATTTTATTATCATACAGCTGAAAAAACTGGAAAAGTTATACGTTGATTCATTTCTCATGTTTTTCATCACTTTAAGTGTCTTGATTTTCACCATCATGATTCCTGTGATGGACTAAGCACAAGGCTGATAGTCTGGGTTATCTTTTTGGTTCTTCTGTTAACTAGCTATGCAACTTTGGGAAGTACAATTGTCTTCTTTGGACTTCCTTTTAAAATTCTATGGTCCCTTTTAACTTTCACATTTTATATACCCATGAAATTAGCCATAACTGGAGTTTAGGATACCTTACCCCAAAACATGGCACTCTGCCATATTGAATACCTTAAGCTGAAGGAATGTGAGAAAATGTCAGAAGCAGAAATGTCACTCTGACCTCTCCCTTCCCTGAAACAGGTCATTAAATCCTCATGTGAAAGGTGGCCGTCCTATACATAAGAGGAAGGAAGGCATTCTTATCACCAGAGATGGAGAATTGGGGACCAAGAAATCTATATGAACAAACCTTAGAAAACTAATCCTTATCTTCCTAATTACTTCTTCACACTTACTACCCTGATCCTAACCCCAACCCCTCCATCTTGTCAATTCTGTACAAATTGATTAATTCTTGGTCTAAAAGATGTAAAAAGCCACCTGCTGTGGTCACTTCTCTTGGTCTTCATTCTCTTGTGAGGGCCTCCTTGTACCCATGTATGTGTAAAAATTATCTTAAAAAGTATGCTTTTCTCTTATAATCTGTCTCATATCAGTTTAATTCTTTGGCCCAGCCAGAGACCCAAAAATGGTAGAAGAGAATTTTTTTCTCCCCCATTACAGCAAAAAAATGTAATTACTGGTGGTACTACGACAAGTAGAAGGAGATGAGACATGTCTAAGCTGGGCAGGGCACGCATACGTTGGAAATTAACTATAGTATGGATTTCACTTGATTATGATGAAGGTGACTAACATCCCTGGATGGAGAATTAAGTGGGTAAAGCTGTAGATTTAAAAGGCTAAGGGCATGGTTTCTTTGGCTAGTGTAAAACAGGCAAGACAATGTTAAAAAGATAACATCGGGCCTCACAGGTTTGGGAAGAGAGGTGGTAAAATGCAGACCCCCGAGGCACTAGGTTTAATTTGATTCCCAAACAACTGCTGGTCTCAGTAGATCTTGAGAAGAATGAGAGAATCTAAATGATGTTCAAGCAAGATAATTCTTCCTCAGGGTGGTCTCCTGAAGTGAATGACTACCGTACCAGGGACAAGCAGAAATTGCTCCTTTTTTATTACTGTCATTCATTAGCAATGGTTCCTTGAGTTGCAAAGAGCCTTTCCATAGGGTTTTCTGGCTCACTGACTTTCTGACTTCAACAAGCTTCTCAGAAAGCCATTTTCTCCCCAGCCTGTGAGTATCTGATCATTATGGGGGCTGACCAAGGAGAGCAAGGCATGGAGTAATAAACCAAATGAGTAGTAAGCTTGTTATCCATGGTCAACTGCCTAATTCAAACACATTCTTTCCCTTACCCCAATCATTTCCTTGAGTTTGTTTCGTCAAAAGGTTTAATCCTCAACTTTACTTAGAAAACAGCTTTGTTTACCCTACCACTGGGTCCTTTTATAAGAAGTCAATGGCTCCTTCTTTTCCCCTGGTCACAAATCTTTCTCTGATGTCATGTTAATTGATCACAATTAACAGTAGCTATTAATTATTCTATCCCTTTAGGAATTCTCAGAAGTCAGTTTTATTTAGTGCTATCCTTCTTGATTGAAATCCCAAGTGTTCTTTTCTGTTGTGTGGATACTGTATATTTCACATATGGAAAGGAGAGGATTTCAGTTCTTTGAGGATTTTTACTTCCAGTTCTCTGCCTGAAACCAGTCTTTGGTCTTTAGAATGGCCCTAGATTTATTTCTTCCCTAAGTCACCCCACCCTCTTCCTTTCAATCTACCCTGCAAAGTCTAGTAGAAAAATGATCTTTCTAGTATATGTCATTTCCATTTCAAAATCCAAATCACTGTATTTCTTGTCTTACTCCTTATTATGGAAGAGTCCAAGATCTTTTATTCTCTCTTCCACACTCCAATCTTGAACTTCAGCTATATTTATTATAAAGGTTGACACTTGCTCCGCCTTCTCCACCCTGTTGTCTCTTCACTGCCCACCTAGTTAATCCCATACACAAGTGCTCCTAACATTCAACTTAGCTTTTTTTATCTTTTCAATTTATATGATCCCATATCTCTTAAGCATTTCATATGTAATCATTATCACCCATCTCTTCAAAAAGCATGCTATACTTTAAGCAGGCATTGGCCATAGAATATTAGCATATCAGTGAGCATTCTGGAAGTGTTCAATATATTCTTGTAGTAAGTTAAACTGAATTCTCTTGACCTCACGCTACTCCTTTTCCTTACCTGGCAGCCAGCTCTAGGTTTGCAAAATTTCCATCAGTGACAACTTTCAGTCTTTGATGACTCTGAAGATTACATTATGAGGTTTTCTTTGGTTTAGAAGTCCCATGTTCGTCTTTTTCTTTTCCTTACACTGCCTATATTTTACCCTCTTCCAACAGCCCAGAGAATGTAATCCCAAACTTCATATTTAAATCCCTTATCTGCTTAGTCACTTTCTCCTTAGCTAGTAAGTCAAATTTTTTTCATACAGGATTTGCAGTGACTTTCTTTAAAAGCATTTATAATTCCATTATTTTAGGATAGTACATTTTACTGTTCTTTTTGTTCATCCGACTAGATTTTTACAGAATTGTAGGAGGAAAAAACCTATTCAGATGAAGAATCCTTTTTTCCCCCCTCTATGACTGGAATCCTTATATTCCTGTCTTTCTTCACTGAATAGGTGTAATTATGTGTATGGGAAATTAAAGTATTTGCTATGATAATTATTCATTCTTCTAAAATAGGAGAATAATTATAATGTCAACAACGGCCTGTTCAAGGTACTACTGGAGCTTTCATTTCAAATCTGCCAAGAAAGGCTTACGGAACGTCCCCTCAGTAATTAATATTAATTTCTCACAGATAGTTATTATTCACTTGGAAAACACACTAGAATACCTTTCTACTTCTCATTTCACTGTGGAGATGTCTTTTTTTTTTTTAATGATACACAATCTCAGATATCCTGAGAATATTTGGATAGATTTTTATATAGCCAGCTTCCATTATTTTATGACATTACATTATATTAGAAATCTGAAATTTTATAACAACATGATTTTTAGCAGTCTGCCTTATCCTTGTTAGCAAATGGAAACTTTCACATTCTATCATTCCATTAAAAGGTCAACTATAATATTTAAAAGATCAATGTGGAACTAATCATAAGTTTTGGTTCACTGCTTTAGTATTTTCATTTCACACAGTTACCAAAGGTAGAGGAAATTGAAAATACTACATATTGAATAATTAAGAGTCTGTGTTATTTTGGGAGGTAAGGTTAAAAGAAATATAACTTTTATGGGGAAATCATTAAAGGCTTACAAATGAGTTGAGTACAGTTAATCTATAGAAAAGGAAACTGTATATTCTTAAAAGACAATATTAGTGCCTCTTTTAACACTGACCCCTTGGTTAATCACATAATGGAGGGGAAGTTTACAGTAGATAATCTCAGTTTCTAAGTGATAGGATATGGTTGTAAGAAGAAGTAACCAGAAAACATGGCCCGATATGATACAAATAATAGTCACGAAAAATAGGCCAGTGTAGATTATAGTTACCACTAACAGAATGTCGGTGACATGGCTGGGTATTCAAAAAACTCACAGTAGAAATCACGATTATAGGTCTTTTGTGTGCAGTTCAAGTAAGCAATAGCGATGTGTTCTCAGGTGCTCTTTTTGTAATCTTCCAGCTCCTCTCCAGCTTCCACCCCTGGCTGGACGTTCAGCCCTCTGTCACTTGTAAGCAGTCTCACTTGGACAGCTTATTCAGACTTGAATGAGCAAAACTAAGCTGCCCAGCTAGGGTTCCAGGTGGATACGTTAGTATCTTTCCCTTTCTGTAGATCTTAAAAATTAAGGGAAATGGAAGTCTTTAGACTTGGAAAGGCACTTAGCTTATTAAGTCCAACTGAGGTCCTAAAGGTACTAACCACAGAATAACCCAGTCTACCTTTTGTCTTTGTCACTATACACAGAAGAATGAACCTCCTTTGTGAACCTTCCCTTCCCAGGTAGTTGAGAGAAGAGCAAACTTTCAGGAGCTTGTTGGAATTTTCCATCTGGACCAGTAGGAATTATAGGCAAAATTTGTATTTACATTTATAAATTACTTCCCTTTGCAATATAAGCCTTTATATATAGGTTCAATATTAAACCCTTACATGGACATGGAAAAGCAACCAGCAAGGTTATAAAACATTGTAATCATTATTATATTAGTAATTATTAGTATATTTAAAAGCCCTCCTAGAAAAATTTGTCGTCTCCTTTGGGAAGTAGCATAACTAAAAGCTAAGTTTTCTTGTGAGGTCTTGAATGCTATGAAATGTAGTTCCTTCATTTTTACTGGTATAAGATATTAGCACATTGCTCTACAAGTATATGTTTTTATAAAAACTAGGACTACCAGAATTTTGGAACAAAGAAACAGATTTGAGCAGCCCTGGTGGCCCAGCGGTTTAGCGCCGCCTTCAGCCCAAGGTGTGATCCTGGGGACCCAGGATCAAGTCCCATGTCAGGATCCCTGCATGGAGCCTGCTTCTCCCTCTGCCTGTGTCTCTGCCTCTCTCTCTCTGCGTCTCTCATGAATAAATAAATAAATAAAATCTTTAAAAAAAAAAACAGATTCAATATGTACAAAGCAAATCGTTCCAAGTAGAGAGATTTAATAGCCCTTAATTACCATGGTCAAGAAAAACACATTATACATTATACAAACATGTCATCCATCACATCCAAATACCTACAACAGCAGCTATCACCTCTTAGACCAGGAAGAATTATACAGAGTCCACAAATTACAAAGGGTTCAGTATTACTTATTACTTATAAGCAATTATTGAATACATAAAAGTACTGCTATAACAGAGCTATGGCTTTATTATTTTACTTTTTAGGTGAAAAGGATTCAACTATTCAACATTGTAGCCACTGTCATTTAATTCAAACCATGCTAGTGGTAGCATCCCCACTGATTTGAAAACAAGGAAATATGTATACACATTTAAAGAGCACCTGCCTAGTTCCAGAGAAAGTAGAAAAGAAATTCTAGGGGAAAAAAGGCAAGTGAATAAAAAGAAAAAAAAAAAAAAGGGAGTATTTCTAGGATCACAAATAAGAATGATATTGATGATGAATCCTGATTGGCTTTTCTAAGCACATAATATCCCCTGGATTTTCGTAACATTAGATAGGAGGCATTATTTCCAAAGCAATTTTTTTAAGATTATTTCCTGTGGCCTTAGGTTCACAAACAGTAAAGCCAGGGTTTGAGTTTAGGCAATCAGATTCCAGGATCACAGAGCTTGACCATCTCTCCTCAAAAGTATAAAGGCATTTCTTTCCTGGTCTAGTAAACTTTCACCTCAACCAGTGCATCAACTATTGTTAAGGGGTTTTTTTGCTGTTGTGGTTGTTTTGTTTTGTTTTGTTTTCCCTTTCCAGAGCCCGTTAGAGATTGTGAGATATAAGAAAGAATTAAGAGATGGTCTTAAAAAGAGAAAGATTGTTTTTGCCAGTAAGAATATTATAATGTGGTAGGACCAAGATGATCCATATCAAATGATTAGCTGGCAAAACATGACTATGTCGAGCAAGAGTTGGCAAAATTTTTCTGTAAGGGACCAGATGGTAAATATTTCAGGCTTTGTGGGCCATATAGCCTCAGTTGCAACTACTCAGCTCTCCCCTTGTAGATAGACAACACATTAATAGATGGATATGGATATATTTCAGTAAAACTATTTATAAAAACAGGGGCAGCTCAGACATAATTTTTGGACCTTTATAATCAAGATTATCAATTGATATCTCATGAAAAAAAATCAATTCTAATCTTTCATTTCCCAGGAGGTGATATTTCTTTTATTCAAAATTCATAAAGTCCCTGGGATGGCTGGGTAGTTCAGAGGTTGAGTGTCTGCCTTTGACTCGGGGCGTGATCCTGGGGTCCTGGGATAGAGTCCTGCATTGGGCTCCCTGTGAGGAGCCTGCTTCTCCCTCTATGTCTCTGCCTCTCTCTGTGTGTCTCTCATGTATAAATAAATAAAATATTTTTAAAAAATTAAAATAAAAAAAATCATAAAGTCCTCAAAAGCCTTCAGGTCAGGGAACTGTCTTATTGTTGAGAAACAAACACAATTTGATATACCTTCCCCCAAATTTAACACAAATGTAGCTGCTGTTGACAATCAAAAAAATTAAGTTTGGATTTTCCAGAAAGGATGACATTTTAGCAGTCCTGGAAATCATGTAATATTTGTGTTTGTCTATGTGTTATATATAGAATTACATTTTACCATTTGGTCTAAGCCATTAGCCACTGTCTTTTCTTATTCTCCATTAGGAATAGATACTCCTACGCCCTTTGAGAGAGAATAGTCTACAACCATTTCCTGCCAGTGCTGTTTAGTGTAAACAATTATTCAAGTTACTTTAATTCAACAATTTACAAAGGACCTACTTCATGTCCAACTAGAATCAACATTGGATAATTCTGAGTATTAATAATAACATGTATAGATAAATTAGTCGTATAGGTAAACATCTTATTTTTCTTTATTTCAAGAGCCTAAGAGATTTGATGTTGACAGGAGCTGACATCTTTAAATGTTTTCCTACATTCTCAGATGCTGAAATATTTCAGGTCTAACCATTCATTAAAATCAAACAACTTGGTGTACACTAAGACCCGTTAGCATGTAAATGACAGGTTGTAGCAGAAAAATTATTTCTCCATCTCTCTAACAAAAGTTTTATATTTACTATGTGATAAATTAATTACTCTCCTGCATAGCCACTCAGTCTTCTCAACATCTGAGTTGGCTTAGGAGACAAAGAGTTAAGTTTGCCATCTAGAATTTGCATAGCCCTTGGGTTGTGCCTCTTTTACTAATCATTTAACTCTCCAGATTGGGTGCTTAGTTAATATTTTAAAGACTTTGAAACTTCAAACATCCTTTTGTCTGTTACTCATTGATTGCTGTTCAGCTAAAAGTTTTTCAATCTGGGAGTAATAGTTTCTTACAAAAATAAACCCAGGCCTTGATAAACAACTCTGCAGCATGTTGCAGCTTTCCTGAGAGAGGACAGCAGGAAAAACTACTACCTCCAAGAATTAAAGAAAAAAAAAAAAAAAGGATCATACTGATTCCAGTGCTTATGCAGTTTTTATAAGTCTCCTAGAGCTGAATTATTCCATTGCAATAAAACTTTATTAAATTAGACAGCCATTAGATGGTGAGCTTTCCGAGAATAACAATATGTCTTTGTCCTTTATTACTGTTTCAAATCATTGCAACCATACTGCTTATGTTCATTTTTACATCTTCTCTAGTAACAAAGTTATTAAAGAGCAGTTGCTCGATAAAATGGGGGATATGAGATGTGAACAATGATGGTTCTGTGTTTTGTGACACAACTGTCCCAGGACAGTTTTTTTTTTTTAAAAAAGGGCTCTACTATCCTTTTAAAACACTAGTTGTTGTACTTTTAGAACCAAACTTTTATTTTATACACTCTAAGCTCTGAGTTCCTGGCTTTTATGAATACCTGACTTCTAATTACACATTTACCACATGTTCTCTTAATATAAGTTGCAGTGGGAATACTCCATAGATGAGAAGTATGGCATCCAGTGGCACATATACATGTAGTCTATGCAACTTTCCCTCCAATATGAAATTCCTAAAGCATAGAGCACTATTTCCCATCAATAAGTACTTAGTGGTCTGGGTAAAAGCTAAAGTAAATCGGGAAGAATGACACCAAACACTTCCAAATACAATAAGCAGGAAAACAAATCCTTCCAATGCATACACCTTAAATAAGTTATGGCATTTCCTTGCCTTCATGTTTATTAGACAAAAAAAAAAAAAAAATTCAAGGAACAATGATTTTAAATCATTTGAACCTTGTGTGTGTCTCTCTGTGACAAACAGCAACAAAGGCATTTACAATTTTTATTAGCAGCAGTTGATAATTCCTGCCAACAGAGATGGTTTTGCAACGCAGTAAAGCAATTCAATGAGCCAACCCCAAGGTTTTTCAAAAGATTCTATTTCTTGTTCCAACATAGCACCTCCATGCCTTAGCTCAAAATTGCCACCAAGTGGACGGACAAACACTGTTCTGGTTTTACAGCAAATGGCTGCTTCCCACTTGAAAAGAACTGAACTAACTACAACCACTAGCGTTTATTAAATACCTGATATGCACCAGGTATTCTAGATGCTGCAGATAAAATAGTTCTGATTATAAGTAAGAAGTCCTAAGCCCCATTATGGTGGCAATGTTCTCTAGGCTTCAATACATGCATGTATTTATCTTTTTATAATCTATAAGGGGAACCTATTAATGCCATTGTAACTGAGAACAAGAGCAAAACTCAGTCTGGGGAAAGCTTTCTTATTGCCCATAGCTGTTTAGTCATAGTAACGAGAATATTCTGAACACCTAAAATTGGAGTCATTTCTAAAACCAGATAGGAGCACCTGAATGACTCAGTAGGTTAAGCATCTGCCTTCAGCTCAGTTCATGATCTCAGAGGCCTGAAATTGAGCCAGGCATGGGGCTCTCTGCTCAGCAGAGAGTCTGCTTCTCTCTCTCCCTCTACCCCTACTCCTGCTCACGAGCTCCCTCTTTCTCTGTCTCAAGTAAACAAAATCTTTAAAAAAAAAATAAACAAATAAAAACCACTGATAGTATTCAAGAGACCAATAACTTGGAACTTATGTGGACCTCCTTTTACAGTCCTTCATGGAGACGCTGTTTGAGACATGTGAGTGGTGATATATGACTCACTGTAGTACTGTAACCCAGGGTAGTAGGTACACAGATGAGAAACATCTGCATTCCTTGCTACTAAGCTGTCTCTCATTCCAACAGTAGACCTTGACCTTTTAAACTGTACAGCTTAGCATATATGAAACCGCAACGGAAGAGAATCTATAAACATATTTGATAAAACAATTTATTTAATGAAATATCAAATTCATTCAAATGTGTAATCCTAAATCCTATTTAGGCTAATTCTCAGCTTCTAGCATTATTTATTTTGCACTATAAAATGCCTCTTCTCTCTTGGAAGCATGGCACCAAAGGGAGGAACTGTAACTTTTAATACGCACAGTTAGAACTAGAAATTTTTATCTGAAAACCATAAAGCTTTTAAAAATGAATTTGCAAATGTAATTGAGCTTCTAATAGCTGCTACTGATAGTAATTAAAGAAATCTCATTTCCCTAAATTAAACATAATGAAATGTTTTTCAAGATCAAATAAAACTAGAAAATGCCATCAGGGTGATAGAATTTGCCTCTAAAAATGGTATTCTGGAGTTTGCAGAGAAGCTTCAGTTGCTAGCAAAAGCCAAAGGCTTATAGGGTTATGGGTAATGTGGAAATCATTTTCACTGTTTTATACCAACTTTTATTGACTGATAACCAATCTGAAAAGCAGTATATTGCAGGGCTTCACATTGCAATGATTATGCAAATGTAACAGATACCCTTTAAAGCTCTTCTGTTAGGGCTTTTAAGAAGTTTCTTATTTAATTAAATGTCAGCTTATCCTCAGTTCAACGTGTGCATTTCATACTCTTAATGTTTAATGTTTACGTTTACATTATGTTTGCCTTTTCTTAAAGTAAAAATGGCATCTGGGGGCCACAGTGACTGTTTTATCCTGGCCTCTAGTTAACAGGCAGGGAGTGCTTCAATAGCTCAGAAGTGATCATTGCCTGACTCCTCCTTCCTTCATCATCAGAATAAGACAAGATTCTCACCCTGAATATATTTAAAATCTAATCAGTGATATTCCTTTAAAGTAAGACTTATTTTAGTTCATTTTACTTTGTGCATCTGTTGTTTAAAGTATAAATTAACTGTCCCATGTTAAATGAGGGATAAGCATTTAGTAACATTCTATTGATATGGTCACTCATTCACAGGTTTCATTTGTGAAAATTTCGTTAAGTCTATGAATATGCACATTTTTTTGTACTTTACACTTCAATAAAAAGTTTTAAAAAATAAGAAAAAATCTAGGTGATTTAAATACAACACCAAGAGCATGATCCATGAGGGAAGAAACTGATAAACTGTATTTCATTAAAATCCTTAAAAAAAAGAAAAGAAAATTAAAATCCTCTTCTCTATACAAGGCACATGTAAGAGAATGAAAAGACAAGTCAAACTGGGAGAACATTTTTGCAAAACACATATGTGATAAGGGACTGGTATCCAAAATATTCAAAGAACTCTTAAGACTTAACAATATGTAAACAATCCAATTAAAATGATCTGTACAACAACAAAAAAGATCTGAAAAGACATCTCACCAAAGAAGTTATACAGATGGAAAAAAAAAAGCTATGAAAGCATGTTCAGCATCATATGTCATTAGGAAACTAGAAATGAAAGGAGCAATGAGATAAATGACTAAAATCCAAAACAATGACAAAATGTTGGTGAGGATGTGGAATAGGACTCATCATTCATTGCTGATGAAAATGCAAAATGGCATAGCCAGTTTGGAAGATTGTGTTACAATACTAACACAAGTATTAGGCTAAACACAGGCTTCCTAAATAATCCAGCAAATGCAATAACTAAAAAAATAAAAAATAATAATAATTTAGCAATTGCAGTTCTGGGTATTTATCCAAATGAATTGAAAACTTACATCAAAAAAAAAAAGAAAGAAAGAAAACTTACATCCACACAAACCTGCACACAAATGTTTATAGTAGTTTTATCCATAATTGCAAAAACATGGAAGCAACCAAAATATCCTTCCATAGAGGAATGGATAAACAGACTGTGGTATATCCATACACTAGAATATTATTTGGTGGTAAAAAGAAATGAATTCTCAAATCATGAAAAGGCATAGGAGAGTATTAAATGCTTATTACTAAGGAAAAAAACAAAACAAAATGCTGAAAATGCTGCAAACTATATGGTTCTAATTATATGACATTATGGAAAAGAAACACCTAAAAACAAGATCAGTGGTTGCCAGGGGTTCAGGAGCCGGAGGATGAATAAACAGGTGTCACAAAGGGAACTTTTAAGGCAGTGAAACTACTCTGTATGATTCTGCAATGGCGGATATGTGATATTATGCATTGTTGAAACCCACGGAATTGAACCTGAATATAAACTATGGACTTCAGTCAATGATAATACAGTGATATTGGTTCATCAGTTGTAACCATTGTATACCACACTAATGCTAAATGTTTATCACAGGGGCACTGGGGAGTTGGATGGGTAATATGGGAACTCTCTGTACTTTTTGGTCAACTTCTCTGTACAACTGCTCTATTTAAAAAGTCAAAAATCAAACTGGCTTGATAGCTTCAAACTATCAAATATACTTTACTCAAATATAGTCAGGTTAATCCAGGGCTCATAGACCCTGAATGTCTCCCTTCAGGATAATGTTCAGACTCCTAAGCATATAATGCAGACCCATTAGCAATCCAGTCCACTCAATCCAGCCCCATTTCAAACCACTTCCTCTGGTGCAACCATGCTCCTGGCATACCTCTCCATTGTTGTTCTTCTTCCTGATGCTAAAATACCTCCCCTCACAGCAAATCTCTATCCTTTTGTCTGTTTAGTCAACTCCTACTCATTTTCTGAGGCACATCTTAAATAGTTCCCCTTCCTTGAAGTTTCCCTTACTGCTCTTGAGCAAAATGAGTACCTCCTTCTTCTTCTGTCTTCTAATCATATATTGTTCTATTATATTGTGACTGTTCACATTTCAGCCTTATTTGGTAGGGTATGAACAAACCTAAGGGTAAGCACCATGTCTGAATTACCTTTTCACTCTCTGGTGGAAAGTAATTGTTAAGATTTTACTGAACAATCCATCAATAAATGACATAGAGAAGGTTTTTTTGTTGTTTTTTTTTTTTTAAGAGAAGTTTTTTTACATTATTATTATTAGTAGTAGTATTGCAACCCATGTGAGATAAGCGTGTATCATAAATGTTAATGCAGTAAGTTATCTCTATGAGGGTCTGCAATAATATGAACTAGGTATCTGCCACTCTGATGCTATAATTTCCCATCACAATGACACTTAAAGGTCACAGTGGCATTGCTTGTTCATTAGACACACTCTTGCAAGATTTTGAAAAGTGTTAGGCCACACTCCAATTCATGGTTCAATTTTTTGATGAGCACCACAAGGGTAGAGAGCCAATGTGTGATGGATTAGAGAGAGATGCATATGCTTTATATGCCAGACATGTACAAGTCAGAGATAGTGTTCTGTTTGGAAAATTAAGGATTATGACTTAACAGTCTTGACCAGGTGACAATTCGGTTCAGCAGTGTGAGTTCAAGATTAATGTGATTATAGAAGAAAAATGACAAGTCATTCCTATCACTTCAACATTAATATTAGGCTAAGAATCTATATCTGAGCTACTTTTCTTCCTTCTTAAAGTCTGTGCTTTGGCAATTCCAACCACTAAAATCTGAGCCATTACCTCTATATGAGGGACTCCCTAATCTGTATGCTCTTTACTGCAGGGGCAGGATACCTTCCACTTGCCTTCCCTGACTCACTCTCTACTTTGTGCCACACTGATCCCTACTCTGGAAGGCTGCCCCAATTAGCCTTCATTGAGGAGTTTTGTGCTCTCTGGATTCCTGATAGGTCTGGCCCAAAAGCAGCTGCAGTAGGAAATCAGAGGGGGATGTATTTACTTACTTAACAGCTCTCAATGTTGTGTATTAGAGTAAAACAAAATCAAAAAGAGGAGGACTTATTAACATGTACATTGTTTTGACCACTCCTGGCACTTCTGATTCAATAGTGCTTGGGTGAAGCCTGATAATTTACATTTCTAACAAGGTCCCAGATGATGGTGATGCTGCTGCTGCTAGTCAGAGCACCACTTTGAGAACCATTCACACATCTTCCTCCCTGAAAGACAATTCTGAGCTACTAGTATCCTTTCATCAAAAGTCACTGCTTCTCTCAAAGTGACTCATTCTACAGGATTGTGATGATTAATTTTATGTGTCAACTGGCAAGGCCATAGTACTCAAGATCTTTGATCAAACATTATTCTAGATGTTACTGTGAAGGTATTGTTTAGGTGAGATTAGCATTTAAATCAGCGAAATTTGAGTAAAGCAGATGACCTTATATAATGGGGGTCTGTAGACTTGAACTGCAATTGTCCTCTTGGTCGAGCCTGATGTACTAGCCCACAGATTTTGGACTTGATAAATTTCCACAATCATATGAGTCAATTTCTTAAAATAAATTTCATAGATAGATAGATAGATAGATAGATTGATAGAAAGAAGAGAAGAAAGAAGAAGAAAGAAAGAAGAAGAAGAAAGAAGAAGGAGAATACGCACACACACATCCTGTTAGCATTGGCCCTCTGGAGAACCTTGACTAGTATAAAGACTTAGTCCCTCCAGGGAACATGTTTCCAACACTTCTCTTCAGATAGGGGGATATCATTTGACTGCTTTAAAGTCTTTCGTGTCTGCACTGTCTCTTATAGTGTTCCTATTTCCACACTTTTGTAAACAGTCCTAACGTAATAAACTCTTCTTGAATTATCCTATTTCAAATGTGTCATCTATTTCCTGTAGGTATCCCAGCTGATACAATGCATCTTAAGTTCAACGAGTGGAAAAGTCAAGTTGCCTTCTTTCTTTCTGAGCCTGCTGTTCCTGCTGTGCTCCCTCTTGTGATTAATAGCTTCCTCCCAGGCACCCAGACTTGTAAGCTCAGCATCAGTTTTTGACTTTTTGTAATTGTTGGTTCAACTTTCTAGGTTCTCTACAATTCTAGAAGCTCCTTAGAACAGAGCATGTCTTTTTTTGTCTTAGTATCTCCAGAGCCTAACACAGCCTACCAGAGCATGAACCAGCCCCAAATGATGTGCTAAAGAAATTTTTAAAAAAGAAAAAATATAGATTACATATGCTTTCATATGCATTGTTTCCAAGTCCCAATAAGCAAAGGTATTCCAAAGAGCATGATTCACTACTAACATGTTGGGTGTTGGTTCTTCTTCGACAGTAATATTTCAGTCTACCTCTTCTCCATTCCTATTTCCAGAACTCTGCTTCATGATTCTAGTATTTGTGACTTAGATAATAGTATTAGCCTTCTAATCTGTTTCCTTTCCTCCAATCTCCTGTTCTTTTAATCCAGCTGCATCTTTAGTTTCTGACCATGACTTTCTCTGTATTTCATGACATTCTACAACCCAACTAAGATAATCCACATTTCTTAGTTTTTGTATGTGAGACTCTTCACACACCAAGCCAGCTTCTCAAATCTATCTTATCACTTCTTTGTATGGAATCTCTCTCTACTCCAAGTGCCATTCACCTATACCTTAAACATATTCTGAATATCTCTATGTCGTACTAATACCTTTGCTTGAAACCATTTGCTACTCATTTTCATATACATGTATCAGAATCAACCTCTTGTCCTATTTCTATAACTGTACCAACCTACTATGATTTCTCATTGCCTCAAATACTTTCAAGAGTTATTGCCTACACCTCACATCTGTAATCTATGTGTGTGTATATATATAGATCTATAGATAATTTCTCAAAATAGACAGTAAGTAACCAAATGGCCTACCAAATGGTGTTCTACTTTTTGTACCCACCCAGCCTCAACCATAGCACAACAACGTTCAACACATCTGTCAATGTGTATATCCATGGCCTGTGAAAAAGTATGCCTCTAAAGAACAGTTAGAAGCATACTTTTTCTTTAGAAAAAAGAAACAAATCAAAGCTTTGCTCCTACTTCAGGGCACTAATAATACATAAATAAAGGGTTCCCATCTGCATGGGACTTATAGATTTCAAAAGGGGAAGGAGACTCTATATTTAGCTAATTTTATTGAATATTTGTTGATAAAATAGCACGCCATTCTGTGCTTTGATTCATGGCTTCTGCATTTTTATTTGGGAGATTCTTTTTATGTTTTTGTTTACTTTTGTGTTTTGTTTCTGTCTCTGGTAGTCTTTTTTTGTGTGTTTGTTAATTCTTAAGATGTACTCCCAGATAATTTAACTCTGAAGATTCAAATGTGGCCCTGGAATTTCCATATTAATGAGCACCTTATGTATTTAAAATGCTAATGTTTTTGTTTGTTTTTGGATTTGGCTCTCACTTTGAAAAACACTGAAATAGTATATAAAAGAAGAAAAGAAGATTTCATGTTATTGATGGACAATTATAAATGACACTATTAAATATGTCATATTAATGGAAATGCTTATTTATTCAATTTTGATATTTTTATTTAAAAAATTCATATAACCCAATAAATTAAGGTATTTTCCAACCAAGAAAATGATTCTTCATTTGCCTCACTAATCACCCCATATAATTGAAGGTATACTAGTTAATGTTTTATTTCATAAAGCACTGAGGGGATAATAGTATAGATGTTCTATGGTATAAAACACTCTATGCAATTCAACTAAAGGGTGAGTGTGCTTCTAAATGAAAAAGGGTATGGGTAGCCAGAGAGAGAAGTATTGCTCATACATACAAAGCTAAGCAGAAATCAGACAATTGTCCTTTAGGAAATTCAAAATATTCCATCTCTCCTTTCTGTTTGCTCTTGGTTAGGGAGGTTTTCATTGAAACCTATTTGAGGCAAGTGAAGAGTATATTTGCTATCATTGTGTTCTTTGATCTCAGTATATTGGATGCAGTTGTAGAGACAGGTAATGTGGGCAAATAGGAAGAAAACAAACTGCTGCCTACAGATAATTCTTTTTCTGGGCTGTTAAGGGAAATCCAAGATGATTACAAATTTTCCTCCATTTATTTTTAAGACATGAATAGCAAAACACACTTCAATCTTAAGAATGGAGGTTTCACCTTTTGAACTCACTTTGAATTATGAGTTAGGAAAATTCATTGTGCCATATTCATTTGCTCATTCAAAAATATCACAGAGATTTTATACCAGACACATAAATAAGGTACCACCTACTCTGACAGTAGCACCCAGGTGTCTTATTCACACCCCAGAAGAATGGAGTCTCCATTGCCATGACAACCCAAGAGTTACACAACCTATTACCTCATTTCTACATTAGCTCTATCACTTGCTATCCTATACACTTCAGTTCTTTGGTCTCAATCCATTTTATATTCAAGCAACAAAACTACCTTCCCAAATGTAATTTAGATCACTAGCTACTAGTTAACACAAAATGGTGTCTCGGGGATTATCAATTTTTCAATTACTCAGTTGACAACAAAAGTTACTGAGAACCTGAGAAGTGAGAGAGATTCCAAGTAAAAGAAGGATTCAGTGCACCTCTGGCAGCTCTGAGATATTAAGAGCCCATATACTCAGACTGGAAGGAAGCCTTTGGGAATGAAGAATGGCACATGCTTAAGGCAAAATGAAGTCCTCAGTCCTACAACTATAGGGAACCCGATTCTGCCAACAACCCCAATGGATAAGGAAGTGGTTTCTTCCCAGAGCCCAACTGACTAACAACTTGATGTGACTTGTGAGATCAAGAGCAGAGAAATTAGTTAAACCAATCCAGATTACTGATCTACAGAACCCATAGAAAATATATGATGCATGTGTTGCTTTAAGATGCTAAGTTTATATAATTTGTTTTGGAGGCAGTAGAAAACTAATACAAAGACCCTATAAATAATCTACATGAAGATAGTACTACTTTATAAAACAACATATTCAATAATTAAGTAGAAGATACAAAGTCTAGTGAGAACCACTGGCATAATCCCACAAGTTTTGAAAGGATTCAGATTCAGAAGTGAGAAAAGTTAATGAGGCATGTAGAAATCACAGAAGAGTTTCCGGGAATTTGAATCAATTGAATAAAAAAAAGTACTAGATAGGGGTACCTGGGTGGCTCAGTCAGTTAAGTGGCCAATTTGATTTCAGCTCAGGTCAAGATCTCCGAGTCCTGGGATCAAGCCCCGCATTGAGGTCAGAGGTGAGCTGGCTTGAGGATTCTCTCTCTCCAATTGCCCCTTTTCTCCCTTATGTGTTCTCTCTCTCTCTCTCTCTCTCTCTCTCTCTGTCTCTCTCAAATAAATAAACCTTTAAAAAAGTACTAGATAAAGAAGCAGCAAGTATTTCAAAGAAGTAAAACAATAAGTTAGGAGCAGAAACGAGCAAGTTGGGATGACTTACTAATGAGAAGGCCAAATCTTATTGTTTAGCATGAGGAGTAAGGCTTATGAATTAAATAGCAGCTTGATAATTGTTCTTAAGGGTTGCCCTAGATCAAAACTGGAAGGAGGAGCAAAGGGAAGGAAGGCACATGATGGGGGTACCTAAGCCCCTTTTTCCCATCCCTTCTTCATCCAGAGTATTTCCACATTGATAGATTTTACATATTGTATTTCTGAGTAAGACTGCACTTGAACAAAGATTCCACGTCAATATCAGTTTACCAGGGCTGCTGTAACAAAGGACCACAAAATAGGTGACTTAGAACAAAAGAAATTTATCCTCCTAAGTTCTGGAGGCCAGAAGTCCAAAATCAAGGTGTCAGTAGAGCCCTGTCCCTCTGAAAAATACCAGGCAAGGATCTGTGACAGGCTTCCTTCCCAACTTATGGATGTGTGACTGCAATCTTCACATGGCCTTCTCCCTGTTTGCATGTCTAGGGCCAAGTTTTCTTTTTGTATAAGGACCCCAGTCATTGGACTCAGGGTTGACCCTGCTGCATTAGGGCTTCATCTTAACTAATTATATCTTCAATGGCTATTTTCAACAAGGTCACGTTTTGAGTTATTAGGTGTTGGGACTTCAGCATATGAATCTGGGGGAGGACACAGTTCACCCATTACCATAGTTAAAACAAAGTCTGAGAACTACATGTATCAAAGAACAACTTTGACCAGCATTGAGAGCCCTTCAGCCAATAACTTTCCTCCCAATGTGTCCAAGCCACACAATTTACTCATTATTCTTTCTACCCACTACGTCTTTCTACTCTTAGGCCTTCCCATACCCAGTTCTAAGGTTTAGTCCCAGAGTTTTCTCTTTTAGGAAAAATTCATATGACAACCTATTTCTAGGTAGGCTATTCTGCTTTACATATAATATTAGCAACAAACTGTCTTATGTTTGTTGGTAAACTGCTTAGGAACCACTGCACTGACATTGTCTGTGAGACTGGAGACCCATGACTCATCTGAATGGTCTTGTACCTAAAGCCCCATTCTATGCACTCACTAAAATTAGCCCACCTCAAAATATA
Source organism: Nyctereutes procyonoides (assembly GCF_905146905.1). Taxonomy (NCBI): domain Eukaryota; kingdom Metazoa; phylum Chordata; class Mammalia; order Carnivora; family Canidae; genus Nyctereutes; species Nyctereutes procyonoides. The sequence goes on along the minus strand of NW_026575030.1, from coordinate 2,736,247 downwards.
TTCATATAAGACATACCTAAAAACAGTAAATTCAAAGCTAAATTTAAACTTTGTTCCATAGAAATACACCTCTAGCCCAATTTTTAAGTCAAGCACACAGGTCCCCTGTCAGTGTGTCAACCACTGGGACTGGAAAGTACTACATAGTACACATATAACTCTACTGCTGATGCTTTGAGATTTGAGCTTACAACCAAAGCTGGAAAAGTACCACGTAGTGTCCCAGTGCCACCATTATGTGTCAGCACACAACTGAGAAGAGTGCAGTGGTGTTCACCCTAGCAGCCAGCATATGTCTCAGGTAAAAATTAATTCTTGAGATTCATATTTTGAAAAGTTATCATACCTCCGAAGACTCAGGCTTGTCTGAGGAAGTTTTTACTTTATATTTTTTATGCCATCAGGTAATGAGATACATGGAGCCTTGGCACTCTGCACAGTCATCTTCAGCTATAAGCACTAAGGATCTACAGCCAAGATAAAGAGTACAGATTTTTCTTAATTTACTGAAAGTTTCATGAAATACAGGTTCAGACTCAAGAACCTTCACAGGATTCTTTCCCTCCTGAAGGGACAATATGCATCAGATTTGCACTTGCTCTTTCTCATTCTTATTTTGGCCCTATTGTACAGTTTGTAGAACCTGTAATTACATATTTACCACTTTCAAAAGCCTATGTTTTTTTCCCATTCATACCACTAACCTCCTCAGAAAAGAATGTTCTGTATAAGTAGGGAAAAGACTAATAAAATCATTTTTAAGTTTTTATATAATTTCTATCACAAAGAGTGGTGTTTGCAGAGACGTATTTTTTGTTGTGAGAAGTCATTTAATTGCTGCATTTAAAATTCACATAAACACTGTGCTGAAGATTAAAGATTTACATGGAAAAAAGACATTTTTGAATTTAAAAAGTACCATACCCATATTTACAAGAGTTATAGCATCTTAAGTTGAAGAGGGATTGCTCTATGGAAAGTAGAAGTATAAATACAATACTTTAAGCCACAGCATCTTATTTCTTTTTGGAAAAGGAAGTGCAACATTTATTTATTCCTGTAAATATAGTGTTACTATGAGAGGAAAAAAATCAAAGTGATCTATAGAAGCCCTAAATTCTTTTTTGAATATCCTTGGGACAGTGACTCTGCTCAACCTTCACACTGGATACCACATTTTTACTCTTAAGGAAACACTGAATTGACTTCCTTGATGCAATACTTTTTTTTTTTTAATTTAGGAAATATTCCACTCAAGTCTTTATGTCTTCATAATATATAGTCTTTTAAGAAGACAAGCCAGGAAATTGAGAGCTTTCCAAGCCACTTGCGACTCCTTCTTAAATTACTTTCTGCAGTTAAAATAACTGTGTTTGTAAACCAAGTGCTTTTCAAGAGTAAGATCCCCCAAACAGCCATATGTTATTGTTTTCCATGGAAGAAAATGCATTATTGTGAAGGTTTGGTGACATAAAGGTGGCACTAGAGAACTAGGGTGATGCTTTCAGTTCCATAAAAGGCGAAGTATAAAAGAGAACAGCCCAAGGAATCTGGGATATGATGTTACCTCTCTACAGAGACGAAACATATTCTAAAATGCTCTACCTTTAGGTGTTTAAAAAAGATGGAAAAGAAAGTTGCAAGGAACTTAAAAGTGAAAAAGAAAACACCACCAACAGCAGTTTGGAAACCTCAGGGGGAATTAGAGGACCATCACTCCCGGTGACAAAAGCCCAGCATCCTGGCTGCTTGGCGTCTGCCTCTGAGATTGGCCCTGAAGGCCCCATTTACACTGGCGCTCTCACATCACAGTTGTTTCTCGTGCTTTAACTTGATTGCCTCCATTAGTAGAGGCACAAGGGCACTGAACAGCTCAAAACTCTGTCTGATGCCACTGAAATCCAAGCCTTCCTAACTCCCTAGGCTACAACAACAGGCAATAAAAAAGGCCCGTGGGAACTGGAGACAAATATTTAACTTGCCAAAAGTTCTCAGACATCCTAGAAACGCTTATAATTATACTTCCTTGCCACTGGAAGTTGTTGGTCAACACTAAGTCAAACCAGCTTTATATTTTTGCTGGAGGAAAACCTCAGAATAAAAATCATTAGGCACCGAACTTTAAAAGGCACAGCTTCTGCCCAAGGAATGTTATAATCCAGAGATGCTGAGCTGATATTTACCTATGGGCTCTTGAAAAGGTATAATGAGGAGTGGAGTTTAATTTTGCTGCTGCTATTTGCTTAAAGTTTCCATTTTCCTATTGACTTCTCATTTCAAAGGAAATTTCATTTTTAGTTTTCAGGTACCTTAACACCTTAAGTTTTAGTTTCTCTGTCAAGCAGTAATTGCATTTGATGAATTCCAATTCAAAGAATCCTGTTATTTAGAGGCAGCCTTGTAAACTGGGTAAGAACCTATTCCCACATACTTTGAATAATTTATCTGTTTGTAAGTCTGGATTCTCAAAACTTAGGTATCTTAAATATGGGCATAACTCAACTGAACAAAACAAGTGTCAACTGAACACCTACTTTAAGCATAGTAATGCCTAAGAAAACAGACAATATAAAGCAAGTTAGGCAGAGCAAACAATGAAAGAGCAATTGCAAGCCCACGGGCAAGAACTCAATTTCAAATGCTTCAATGAGTACAGATCCATTCTACGGGAATGCAAAGCACGGAACAGCTCCCCATGGAGGCAGGTAAATATTTTTTTCATGACAGATAAATTAATCCCTTTCAACAATATGTGGTGGCTCATCTACGAGAACAACTATGGTTCCAAATGGTGTAAAAAGTTTGAAACTGCTGCTGTGTTTCCAGTTTCAAAATAGCTCCTATCCACCAAAGGAGGGAGGAAAGGGGAAGGTAAGAAGGTGAGCTCTGGAGGAAAAGCTGAGTATGAAATCAGGTTCTGCCTCTTTCCAGCTGAGAATTGGTGAGGTTTTTTTTACCCCAGGTACCTATTTGCACCCTTTTTCTCGTCTTTGCTGAATTCGATAAAATAATAAAGCACTAAACAAAACTAACTCGTAACTGTCTATTCTTCCGATTTATATCTTATAACAGAAATGTATAAACCACAGGCTAGAGATTTTGGTGACTGGGCAAGACTGCTCCTCATCTTGTCTATTACCATTCCTACTGCAAATCAAGTGCCCATTCTTGGCAGTTCTCCAATGTGGCTCACAGACTTCCACCCTATTTAAATGGCATTCAGGTACAGCTTGCCCAGATGCCTAAGCCCCTGCCCCGTGGTCTCCTTGGAATCCATTCTTCTAAGGATCTGCATATGAGATGGTATATCAGGGAAGCCCTGAAAATTGGAAATGAAATAACTTGTTTTAGAAGATAGTTGTGGGTGCTCGCTTCAGCAGCACATATACCAGAAGACAGTTGCGGGAAAACACCTTAACGTAAAACAATAAGCTGTGTTTGGATGCCTGAAGAGAATCCTTCTCTGAGGCATAACCTGTATGTATCAACATGCCTAGATTTGTGGTGTTAACAGTATGAAGAGAGATGTAATGTTGTGGTAACTCATGCAATGCTGGTGGGACTGCCAACTGCACAACCCTCTTGGAAAGCAATTTGTCTTGTGTGGTAATGTTTGAGACACTCATGGCCTATGATCCAGTGATTCTACAGACAAGACGTTCAAGAAACTCATCCAAGGGTCACAATTGGTATTGCTTGTAGAAGAAGCCCAAATTCCCTTCAATAGTAGAAGAGGTAAGTTGTGGTATATTCATGCGGTATAAAACTACAGGGTGGTGCAAATGAATAGACTGTAGCTGCATGCCTTGTGAGAAAGAGAGAACTAAAATGACTCTCTTAGGAGAAGGGAACTGCAGTAAAGAGAGCTGGGGAAATATGGTAAGCAGGTAGTCCAGGGCTGACCACAGAGAGACACTGGGTTCTGGGGGATCTAAGCTTTGGGCCATGAAACAAAGATGTCCTCTGATGTCACCAAGATCCAAGGATCACGCCTTCAAGATCACTTGCCATCCCTGACCCCAATTCCATTCTCCCCAGTCACTCTCTGATTATTAATCAGCTCTTAGGTGCATCAGTGCTGATGAGGCTGAACCTTGGCAGGTAAAAGTCTTTTGTTTTCATGAAAGGAAGATTTTTCATTACAAAAATTACTAAACCGAGCTCTATTTAGTCGTAATCTTTTCAGTTCATTTTATGACAAAAATTTCTATTACCCTCGGTTAATTCCATCAGCATTATCAGTTAACAAATGTTCTAGTGCGTACTTTATGCTGGGTGTGGTGTTTGGTGCTGTACGAATAGTGGGGACGAAAGAGATGTTGCCTCTGTTCTCCAGGGATGTCAGGCCAACTGTGGTATATGCTCTGGAACTATCAAATGAGGTACTGTGGTAGAAGTAATGGGGCGAGGTACATCAGGATAGGTCCATCTGAGAAGGCAACCTCTACATCGAGAGGAGAAGATGGAAAAGAGTCAGGTGTGCGAAGAACTGAGAAAGGACCATTCCAGGGAGAAGGAATTCTGCAACTCAAGGGGAAAGAAAAACACAACATAATTTTAATGTAATATGCACTTTAATGTAGTGTAGTCATTTTGCCTGGCTCATACTTTATGGAGATGTTAATTATATTAACATAGAATTGGGTATCTTGTTTATTATATTATGACTATTTTTTCATGTTGCCATAAAATGTTCATAAAAAGTATCATGTTCCAGAGATATTCTACAGATTGGCTATATGACCTTGTATTTAATCACTGCCTTGGTTTTCAGGTGTTTGGATCACTTAAAATGTTTTACCCTCTGATTAGTCTTCAAATGAAGAAGGTCTTTCTTTACATGATTATCCCTACATCTTTTGTTTTATTGTCCTAGGCCAGTTTCCCTTATTATGCATTTAAACACAACACCCACACTAGGATAATGGAGCATGCTTCATTCTTGATTCATCTTAATCACTTTTATTAAACTTAAAATTCTTAAGTTTAGAGAGTAGCTCACATTATCTAGACCACAAAATGTCCTTCATTTTGGCACAGTCTTCAAATCTCTTCAAAATTCATCACAACTATAAACTGAGGAACTGAACTATAGCTACCATAAAGACTTTAAAATTTGAAATCTGGTTTTAGGAGACTGACATTTCCCCAGCTTGTGATTTAACATGTTTTTACTTTTTGTGGTGTCTCATAGTCAACCTTACATACTTCCTCTTTGAGATTGTTCATGATCACCAGGCCATACCATAATATGACAAATTTACCTGGGACCATCTCTAAATTAAGCACCACTAGAATTATGATAAAATACAAAATTTCAGCTCAAAGGTTTTATTGTGGGTCTAGCACCTTTTAGGTCTTGAGGTTAACAGGTAGTGGCCTGTGAAGCACCCTTCCTCTGACCCCAAACTCTGGCTTCTCTCAGAAATCCACTTACATGAAAGCAACAGAGCTGTCATGTGATAAAATTCAAGTCCTTTGTGTTGACAAATTTTAAGTGACAATATTTAGTATTGGGATGACAAATGTTAACCTGAAGAAACCATCACCTAACTTGCTTGGCCCATTGATCTGAATATCAGAGAGGTTGACGGCAGCACAATGATTTAGCTATCATTGAATGATTACACATAAGTCATTGGAATAAATACTATCTTTGCCATCATTAAGGACGTCCCCAGTGTGAATCATTTCTAAACTACTTCATGGTGAATGATGCAACAATAATCAAAGCTCACATTTGCAGAGTCGCTTAGAGCTCACAAATCATATTCATATATTTGACACTACCACCCTGAAGGGTAGGTAGGACAAAAAAGTTGTTTTATTTTTTTGAATAGATGAGAAAATTATTCTTTTAGAGGTTAAGAGATCTTCTTGAAATAGTATATAATGAAGTGAGGCAATGAACTCTGGTCTCCTGATTCCAAATCAACTGCTCTGTACCCCAATACCCAAGATGAAAGCACAGTTAAAAGGGATGAACTTCTAGTTCCAGCCTTAGCATGAATTAACTAGTCATATCACTTCATTCAAGTCAAGTAAATTTGGGGCCCACCTTTTTTATTTGTAAAATGAAAATATTGATCACATAACCTCTAAAGGTTGAAAATTCCATTTTAAAATTCCTTTTTATTATGAATTATTGAATGTAATTAAAGTAAACAACAATGACAACAAAACAATTCACCCATTTCTCTTACCCCAACCCCCCACTTCTGGCAACCATCACTCTGTTCTATATCTTTTAGCTTGCTTTTTCTTTTTTTAAAATATTTTATTTCACATACAAGTGAAGTCATATGGTATTTGTCTTTCTCTGACTTATTTCACTTAGCCTGATGCCCTTGAGGTCCATGCATGTTGTTCCAAATGGTGAGATCTCACTCTTTTGTACGTCTGAATAATACCCCATTGTACATATACACCACAGATTTTTACCCATTCATTTATCAAAGCACACTTAGGTCATTTCCATAAATGAGCTATTTTTTGTATTGTTTTTCTTTGTTTTTATGATTATTTATTTATTCAATAGAGAGAGGAAGAGAGGGAGAGTGAGCACAAGCAGAGGGGAGCAGCAGAGGGAGAGGGAAAAGCAGGCTCCCTGCTCAGCAGGGAGCCAGATGGAGGCCTCAATCCTAGGACCTGAGCCAAAGGCAGAGGCTTAACTGACTGAGCCACCCAGGTACCCCCATAACTTTACTATTGTAAATAATGTATAACGAACATGGAGGAGCAGATCTTTCTGAGTTAGTGATTTTCTTTGAATAAAAGGCCAATCACTTCCTCAGTCTTTTGGCTAAGATCAAGTGTGTGAATAAATGCCCAGCAGTGGAATGGTAGTTCTATTTTTAACTTTCTGAGAAATAGCCATACTGTCTTCTATAGTAGCTATGCCAATTTACATTCCTGCAAATAGTGCATAAGTGCTCCCTTTCCTCTCTGTCCTTGCCAACAGTCGTCTTGCTGATAACAGGTAGGAGGTGATATCTTACTGTGGTTTTGATTTGCATTCCCCTGATGATTAGTGATATACTCAGAATCTTTTCAAGTACCTGTTGCCCACTGTATGTCTTCTTTGGAAAACTGTCTATTCAGATCTTCTTCCACTTTTAATTGGATTATTTTTGGTGTTGAGTTGTATAAGGTTTTTATATATTTCGGCTATTAACCCCCTTGTTACATGTATCATTTTCAATATTTTCTCCTGTTCTGTTGGATGCCTTTCCATTTTGTTGATAGCTTCCTTTGCTGTGCAGAAGCTTTGTAGTTTGATGTAGTCCCAAGTTGTTTATTTTTTATTTTGCTGCCCTAGCTTTTTGGTGTCAAATCCAAAAAATCATCATTAAGACCTATGTGTCAAGAAGCTTAACCTCTATTTTTTCTTCTAGGAGTTTCATGGCTTCAGGTTTTACATTTAAGTTCTTAATCCACTTCAAGTTGATTTTGTGTGTGGTGTAAGGTAGTGGTCCAGTTTTATTCTTTTGCATATGGCTGCCCAATTATCCCAACACCAGTTATTGGAGAGACCATCCTTTCCACAATATATATACCCTTTGCTCCTCTGTCATGAATTTATTGACCAAGTATGCATGGGTTTATTTCTAGGCTCTCTTCATTGACTTATGTATCTGTTTTTATATGTATACCATACTTTAAAATATATATATATATATATATTTTTTTTTTTTCATGAGAAACAGAGAGAGAGAGAGGCAGAGGCACAGGCAGAGGTAGAAGCAGGCTCCTGGCATGGGACTCAATCCCACGACTCCAGGATCACAACCTGAACCAAAGGCAGATGCTCAACCACTGAGCCACCCAAGCATCCCTATGAATAACATAGTTTTGAAATTACTATAGCTTTGTAATATAGTTTGAATTCGGGGAGGACAATGCCTCCAGCTTTGTTTTTCTTTTCCAAGATTGCTTTGGTTATTCAGAATCTTTTGTGGTTCCATACAAATCCTAGAATCATTTATTGCATTACTTAAAACATGCCATTCGAATTTCGATAGTGATTGCACTGAACCTATATATTGCTTTAGGTAGCATGGGAATTTTAACCATTTTAACTCTTCCATTCCATGAGCGTGGAGTATCTTTCATTTTTATCTTCAGTTTATTTCACTAATGTCTTATATTTGTCAATACAGGTCTTTCACCTCCTTGGTTAAATTTACTCCTAGGATTTTTTTTTTTTTAGACAATTCTAAATGAGATTTTTTTTCTGAATTTCTTTCTGATAGTTCATTATTAGTGCATAAAAACATAACAGATTTTTGTATATTGATTTTGCACCCTGCAACTTTACTGAATTCATTTATTTGTGATAACAGTTTTTTGACAGAGTATTCTGGGTTTATATATATATATATATACATATATATATATATATATATATATGGTGTCATTTGTAAATAATGCCGATTTTACTTCTTTCCAATTTGGATACCTTTTATTTCTTTTTCTTACTTAATTGCTCTGGTTAGGTTCTAGTTAGGTTCAGTGCTCTAGTTAGGTTCAGTACTTTCCAATTTGGATACCTTTTATTTCTTTTTCTTACTTAATTGCTCTAGTTAGGTTCAGTACTATTTAATAATAGTGGTGTAAGTGGGGATCCTTGTCTTATTCCTAGTCTTAGAAGAAAAGTTGTCAGCTCTTCAGCAGTGAGTATGGCATTAGCTGTGTTAGCAATGTTAGCTCCTTCTCAAATATGACCTTTACTATGTTGAGGTAGATTTCCTTTATTAAGTGCTTTGTTGAGAATCTTTAGCTCAGTAATGGATCTCATCTATGCATGGTGAACTTTGTCAAATGCTCTTCTGAAGCTATTGAGATAATATAATCTTTATCTTTCATTTTGTTAATGTGGTGTATTTCACTGACTAATTTGCTGTGGTCAAACTATCCTTGTATCCCTGGAATAAATCCTACTTGATCATGGCATATGAGCTTTTTTAATGAATTGTTGAATTTGGTTTGTTAATATTCTGTGGAGTATTTTTGTATTTATGTTCATCAGGAATATTGGCCTGTAATTTTCTCTTGTGGCATTTTTGTCTAGTTTTGGTATTAGGGTAATGCTGGTCTCCTAAAAATGAGTTTGGAAGTACTCTCTCCTCTTCTATTTTTTTTAGAAAAGTTTAAGAAAGATTAGTATTAATTATTCTGTGAGTGTTTAGCAGAATTCACCAGTGAAGCCATCTGATTCTGATCTTTGTTCTTTGTGAGGGAGAGGGAGAGAGAGAGAGAGCAAGCGTGTGGATGGAGGGCGGAAGGACAGAGACAATTTTAAGCAGGCTCCACACCCAGCACAGAGCCTGACATAAGGCTTAATCTCACAATCCTGAGATCACAACCTGAGCCAAAATCAGGAGTCAATGCTTAACTGACTGAGCTACTCAGGTGCCTCTGAGCTTCTGTTCTAGGAGAGGTTTTTGTTGACTGGTTTAATCTTTGTATTGTATATCAATCTGTTCAGATTTTCTATTTCATCATGAAACAGTCTTGGCAGGTTGTATGTTTCTAGGAATTTATCTCTTTCTTCTAGGTTGGCCAATTTGTTGGCATATAATTATTCATACTGGTCTCTTACAATCCTTTGTATTTCTGTGATATCAGTTGTAACTTCTCATTGATTTCTGATTTTATTTGAATCCTCTCTCTTTTCTTGGTCAGTCTAAAGTTGTGTCCATTTTCTCTTTTTAAAGAGCCAGCTCTTAGTTTTATTGAACTTTTCTCTATTTATTTAGTCTCTGTTTCATTTCTTTTTGCTCCAGTTTTTGATATTTCCCTCCTTCTACTAACTGGGCTTCATTGTTTCTAGTTCCTTGAAGGATAAAATGAGGCTGTTTATTTGTCTTTTCTTGTCTCTTAAGGTAGGAATTTGTATTTATACATATAAACAGTTTATATCTACTCTGTGCTCCTTTTGCCTAATAGTTACAATTATATTTCTACTTACTATGCTGTCTTTAATCTTCATGCTAGACTTACAAATGCTTAATCCACGAACTTCATTATAGATTTAAGGCTTCAGTAAGATTTACTCTTTCATATGTGTTCTTATTAGTAATAAGTACACTCTCTTTCCAGCATAAAAAAGTCCCTTTCAAATTTTTTGGATAGCCAGTCTAGTATTGATGAATTCCTTTAACTTTTGCTTCTCTAGAAATCTCTTCATCTCTCCTTCAATTCTGAATACCTTGCCATGTAGAGTATTATTGGCTAGAAGTTTCAGTTTTGTTTTTTCTTTTAGAAGTTTTGTTTTTGTTTCTGCTGAAAATTTTGCTGATAATCTTATTGGGAGGGAAAAGAATTCCCTTGTACATGTTCTCATGCTACTTTTAAGATTCCTTGTCTTTAACCCTTGACATTTTAATTATATTGTGTCCTAATGTGTGTCTCTTTGGGCTCGTCTTATTTGGAATTCTCTGGGCTTCCTGAACCTGGATATCTGTTTCCTTTCCAAGTTTGGAAAGTTTTCAGCTCTCATTTCTCCCTTCTCCCTCTCTTCTTCCTCTGGGAGGCCTATCATGGGAATGTTAGTCAGTTTAGTATTGTCCTCTAAGTCTCTTATGGTACCTACGTTGTTTCATTCTTTTTACTTTGTCATTCTGATTAGAATAATTCCACTGCTCTGTCTTTAAGTTAAGTGATTCTTTAATTTTCTTTGTCTAGTCTGTTGTTGAACCCCTCTTGTTTACTTTTCAATTCAGTCATTGTGTTCTTAATTTACATGACTTGTTAATATTTCCTTATATTTCCCATCTCTTTTTACTTAACTTCTCATTGTGATCATGCATTCTTCTTCCAGTTTGGTGAGCATCTTTATGGTGATTACTTTGAATTCTTTATCAAGTAAACTATCTCCCTTTCATTTAGGTTCCTTCCCCCACCCCCACCCCTCACTCAAGGTTTTATAGTCCTTTAGTTTGGAATGGATCTTCTATTTTTTCATTTTGTTTGACCATCTGTGTTGATTTCTATAAAGTCGATAAAACAATCACCTCTCCTAGTCTTGAAACAGTAGCATTGTGTAGAAGATACATTTTGTTATTCAACCCAGCCCCAGCTCTTAAGTGTCTCTCAAATCCTTGTGCTTGTCCAGCAGCCTATTATATTTTTGATAGGTCCCAGTAGCTGAGGTTGTGCCAAGATCAGTTGGCATCCTGAAAGGGAGGATCTCAGCACCTACATTTAGGCTGCCTAGACACCAGGCCCTCAGACATCAGCTTTTAAAAGTATGCAAATATACACAGTCCTGTGGGACCACAAGTATCAATCCTGCTGGCCACCAGAGTCAGAAAATCCGGAGGTGTCCTCTGGGTGGCAGTGGTAAAAATTGGGGCTTTACACAAGTGTATAAGCTCCTTCCTCAGAGATACCAGCAAGCTGGAGGAAGGCAGAGAGAGAATGCTAAGATAACACCCACATCCTACATTCCTTGAAAGCAACTACACTCTGCACCAAATGTGTGCTCAACATGATGCTTTCCCCTCAGGGCAAAATTCCAGGACAAGTAAAGAGTGCTCCTTCACAGAAAGACAAAGGGGTATGCCTCAGTCTATTTGTGCAGTGCCCTGGGTAGTAGCCTTACAAGGACTGTCTGTCTGACTGCCACAGTCCTATGGGACCCAGTAGCGCAAGCTCCTTCCCCAGCCAGAAGAGCCACATGATTAAGGAGTATCTCTGGCAGCAGCTACAATAATCTAAATACCGGATATAAAAACAAGGCCACCAGGCACATGTAAAGCTCATCCCAACACACTCAAGCAGAGGGTGAACACGAAAATAGTGCCCACCTTCCCACCTCTCTGGAAAAAACATTATAGTCATCCTCTAGATGCATGTTTAATTAGGAATATCCCCTCAGGCTGCAGCCATGATGATCAGCTAATAGACCTCCTTCACAAAAAGAGGAAGCTCCTGTGTCCTTTGCCTCTGCTGTGCCTTGGGGGTGGTAGTTGTTAAAAACTCTTTCTCTATTGCTTACAGTCATATGGGACCCAAGAATACAACCCCCATGGGTGCCAACACCAGGTGAAGTAGCTGTGTCATTCAGCAACAGCCACAAAAGTCAGAGTGTCAGACAGGGATATAAGCACCTTTCTGGGTGAATCCAACTATTACAGTGCCATGAGGGCAGGATCAAATGCTCCCTTGGCCACCAGACTCAGGCTATCAAGAGTGACACACAAAATGGCACCAAATGTGTGTAAAAGCTCCCACCTGGGAGATACTGGCACTCTGCAGCATAGCAAGGGGAAAGCATGAAGATGGCACCTGCCAATCGCCATATCTAGAAAATGCTCCAGAAGGCTCCTAGATGTGTGTGTGTGTGTGTGTGTGTGTGTGTGTGTTAAATGAGATGCCAGCTCCTTAAGCTGCTGCTTTAATACAAGTGGATGAGCCTTCTTCGCTTAAAATTTGATATGATTGGCTGCTTCTGAGCTGAGCCCCGGGGTGTTTTAATCTGTGGGCATGAGCCTTTAAGAATTGTTTCTCAGATTGCTACTGTCTTGTGGGTCTCTGGACAGAAGTCCCGCTGGCTTTCAAAGTTAGATGTCTTAGGAGCTTGTTTCCAAGATGCATATTTTATGTTTGGGGGACAGATATGAGGTTTGAATCATCCTCTATTCAGTGAGATGATCTAGATTTTGAGTTACCTCCCAGTTGTGAATCACCATTTGGGGGTGAAGTTTATGGTGAGATTGTGCCCCAGAACTTTCCTACCAACTTTGATGTAGTCTTCTTCTTGTTCACCTAATGTGTAGATATCATGCAGTCAACTTTTAGTTTTTTTTAAAGGAAAATTGTTCCATATGTATCTGTAGTTTGAATATGTCCAAGGGAGGAGGTGAATCTTCCTAAGTTGCCATCTTATCAAAATTGAATTTTCTATTAAATAATTTATTTATATGAGAATAAAGTATCTACCCACTATACATTCCTGCTCCCCATATCTTATCCAGTTACACTTTATACTTCTGCCCATGACAAGTATTTAGATATAATCTGATTTAATAAATCAACCTCAATGCCATAAAATAATAATGATAATAGTGATAAGAGGGTATTAATAGCTATTTTTAATTGTGTGCTTACTATTTGGAAGGCGATATTTTAATTGCTTTATATGACAACTCATTTATTCATCATAATCACCCTAGAACTAAGTAAAGTTACTATTCCCATTCTACAATTGGAAGACTCAAACCAGAATTGGTGAAGTTCTGTATTCAAGGTCACAAAGCAAGACTCCAACCAGCTCTTCTCTAATGGATTAATTCTTGTATTTTCTTGACAGGGATGTCTGTAATGTTTATAGGGTCCCTTCCATTATAGGGACTCCCTAAACCAAAGGCATTATTTGGTCAATGGCTCACTGAAAGAGATCTATTGCAGTATGAAGTCATCAGAATGGGTTCTACCAATGAATGGCTCCTTTTCTCTACTTTACCTGCTGGACTTTCTTGAGAGCTCATTTCCTCTTTTGAGTCAGTAGAGAGTCAATTAATTCAATCTGCTATAAAGTCTTCCATTCCTAGGGGGACCATTTAGACTACAAACTATAACAAACAAACAAACAAACAAACCTTCTATTCTTCAACTCCAGGAAGAAAAAAAAATCAAAATATACACAATTTTATTATCTATGTTCAGTATTAACTAAGAACAAATTTCTTGCATTTTTGTAAGGTCACAATCGTTGGTCATGTTAGTGATTAATCTTTCTGAGCAAAGAGGCTGAGATTACCCCTCAAATAAAAATAGGATTCCACAATGTGTGGTCTACAAGTTTACCCAGCCCCAGTACTTCCTCTTTGCACATGGACAGTGACTTCATCTTCTAAAAAGCCCAGCAAATGGGAAGAATTCCCTTTTTTTTCTTGAAGCCCTCACACTAAGGGCTATGTGAGTCACTCTTCTCTCCATTGTTCATAAATTTCCTCGTAGAACTATAGAACACAACCCTGGGACCCAGCATCTCAGCCTAGTAAGTGTGACTACACAGGAAAAATCTAGCATCATTTGTCAGTAGCAGTAGATTCATATAAGAAACATCCTAAATATGGGACAAAGAGCTAACAGCTCTTAGCAATCTTGTCCAACTACCCTGACCTTGAAATGCCTAAGTTCACTGTAGTAAACCTGAGAGCAACATATCAAGTGCTCTGACTGCTGTTGTGTCTCTAGAATTCCACCACCACCCTAATCCTGGAGCCTCCAATGAGACATGCTACAGTAAATCTCACTCCCACTAATCAAGATAGAAATCTTTTCTTTCCCAATTAGGTCCAATTGCACAGATGAAGCAGCACATCTGTTTGCCTTTCAAGAAGGCTCACCCAGGGGATTGTGGAGCCTTACTGACATAACAACTAGACGGTTTGTCATCTATCTCTTCCTCTTACAGAGCATTTCTGCCATCTTTTATCATCAGTGATACACAGCTTCCTTTTTGTGACAATATTAACCCAAGACTGCTGCTGTAAGCATCCAGACTCTGCTCGCCGCCTGCAGGGACTTCTGATGAGAGTTTATCAGGACTGCTGAGTCTGGAGCTTTTACATTAAAGTGGCTCCCACTCACAGTTTTGTGTGTGTGTGTGTGGCGAACCCACACCTGCACACACATCAGGCCGGCTCTCCAAGAGCGCTACCAAGAGCAGTGGAAATCTATCTGTTTCCAGTTAGAAAGTAGGATCACTTCTGTGCAGTTGAAAAACTAATCTGATATGAAATGAACCTGGAAGAGGTTAGATGTAAAGGCAAATGTCCAGAGGTGGCTGCCATAGTAAGGTATTAAAGGAGTTGCCAGCATAAGGTATCACTGTGTAACTCGGAGTTGTTTGTAAAGCCATAAAAAAACCAATAGATGCAAAAGATGCACTATATTCCCAAACCACAGTAAAAGGAATCTGCAATAACCAGATACTGACTTTTGGAACATGTTTTCCCTCGGATGACTTCTTTCTAAATAATTTTAGTATGGGCATGATATTATACTCTACATAAATCATAGAGGTTCATGAAAAAGCAATTCTCTTTAAAATGGCTAGGAAGACAGGCATTTCCAAGGGGGAAAATATGGAAGATATGTATAATTTCATTGCTTTGGGGGATTTCTTGTAAAAATGGAAGGCATAGAGTTGGGAACTTGGACATTGGGGTCAGACAGAGGTCAGAAGCTGCTCTGCAATTTCCTAGCTGTGGGACCTGTACTCTGAACTAGTGCAATGGGGTATTAAGGATAGCAGCCCCTTCGATGGCTTATTGTAAAAAGCTTGTGTAGAGCCAGTGAAAAATAAGTGTTTCACAAATATTAGCCGTTGTCATCATTATCCATAGTGTATTGTGGTTGGTATTATTGTAGGTCTCAAAGGACTCTGCAGTGACCATAACAAGAAAGTCTGTCTGGTAGCTTCTGGCATCACCCCTACCTTTATGACTTTCTCATTCAATGCTGTGTTCGTATTATTATAATGGGTGGGGAAAATTGAGAAGGAATTACTCTAATGAGTATTCTATCCATGTCCTGGCAACAATGGGAACATGGACAGCCTATGTTGCTGACAAGAATCCATTCAGGGCAATGGTACAGGGGTGAATAATCTGAAGCCATCTGTATTCTTTTCTTTTTTTCTAAACTTCCTTTCCATACATCCTGTCTCTGTGGAGGTCCCACTTTGCTCTTGCTTATGCTTTGGCACTAAGACAACTTCTCAACCTAGGAATAGTTCTCTTAAAAACAACCATCTCCTTAGCACTGCCATGTTCATTCCAGCACTATTCACAATAGTCAAGAAGTGTAAACAACCAGTGATTAACATCCATCTACTGATAAACAGACAAAGAAAACGTATATGTATACAATGTAATATTACTTAGACTTAGAAAGAATTATAACATGAATGAACTTTGAGGACATTATGGTAAGTGAAGTAAGCCAGTTGCAGAAAGACAAATACTGTGTGATTCCACTTAGATGAGTGGAAATCATCTGTGTCAGTTCAAATTTTGTTAATAAGGTACATCTCATGTTAAGTGTTTTTAGCAAAACAACACACACATACATACATACTCTCTCTCTCTCTTTCTCTCTCTCTCTCTCAATTATATCCTGGTTTGGTTTTGTCAGACTACAAACTTCCTAAGTCTAACAAACTAATCTAGTATACATTGTCAAATGGGTCCTGAAAGATTAAATTATTGCCACGCTAGAAATGATAATTTTGAGACTCTGATGCCAACTGGGATAATCCAGGTAATTTTTTGCACTGGAGTTTGAGACATTTGACCAGGTAGGCAGAGAGGAAATAAAGGGGGGATTCCAAGGTAGGATGCTTAAGTCATAATACATAAGCTACAACCTAATTTTTATACTGTGACATCAATCCCATAAAAGAAGAAACAACTGTTTTTTTTGTGGAATCATAAGGAAAATTAGGCTATTACATGCTTAAAGATCTAGCCTTCTAAATCCAACAGAGATGTAATCCCAACTGAGTAGAAATGTGGGCTTTGGAGAATATAGCATATGTGTTGTTTTGTTTTGTTTTTGTATGATTTTACTGATGTTTTAATAGAGAAAACCATTAAGACCTATCTATTCATTACAGAGCTGAAAACATCTTCATGTCATCAGCCTTTGGTGCTGTTATGAGGCAGTCTCCCTCCCACTCCAAAGGCCACATCTGGTTCCATCATGCTCAGAGTACCATGCCACATGCATCCCACCTGGAACTTGCTGAGAAAACAAAGAATTCAACTTGGATTTTAAATGAATGTGGCTCCCTCTTCTGGTAGAAAGCAAGAATCAATAAAATCTTCTGAAAAGGAGAGCTGGGGATTAACTTCCCTCTCCCAGCTCCAGAAATATTTGTCAACACAATATCCTTAACAAGATGACAGACCCTCCAGGTTTCTTGTATTCTGATACTAATGCTAATGTGACGAGGAGTTCCATAAGTGAAAGTCAGTAATAAGAGAAGGAAAAAATGAAATCTGTCTTCAGAATAGAGAGAAAAATGAGACACTAGCAAAAGAATTCTCCAAGGGCTATGTTTAAAGACAGCATTTAAGGTCAAAATAACTGTTTTCTTTAAATAATAAGAAATTGCCTTTTGTTCCCTTGGTCTCTTAGAAAGAGGCTATTCCTATAATGTTTCACATGGATGGAGGGTTTGAAAGACAAACTACATACTGCTTTGAAAAAATACTATTAACAGAGATCTTCTCTGTTAATAAATATATTTATTCATTACCTATATATTTATGCATGGTATATCTATGTTAAATATGTCTGTAAATATGTTGCTATGCCAAATGCCCATTTGACATCTTGATTTTTTTATCAGGTCAAACCTACAACACAAAAATTATTGCCCATCACGTATCTACAACTAAGTCTTATGAATAGACACTTTGAGAAAGGCATTTTGTATATAAGAAATAAAAGCTTGAGCCCTAACTATATAATTCTTTATATCATTAAGGTAAAAATGTAGACAGCAATAAGAATGGTACCATATACTATGCTTTTATGAATTTCAACAGGAACACAAAAATCTGTGTTGGTGATACACAGATATGCCACTTCCTAAATAAATCCTAAATGGCTGAGCACTACAGGGGCCTAAGAAATGGTTAAATACAAAACAAAACAAAACAAAATCCCAGCACTTCAAATAAGAGAGCCCATTTAGAACCCCCCCCCC
This sequence comes from Nyctereutes procyonoides, assembly GCF_905146905.1. Lineage (NCBI taxonomy): Eukaryota > Metazoa > Chordata > Mammalia > Carnivora > Canidae > Nyctereutes > Nyctereutes procyonoides. The sequence goes on along the minus strand of NW_026575030.1, from coordinate 2,718,519 downwards.
TCCCATTTGCCTCTTAACACTTCATTGATTGCTAGATTATATTCACTCCTGACTGATCCCAATGTTTCTGGATCACAAATCCTGCCACTTGCTAGAGGCTATAGCCCAGATTTATCATGTCTTTATGAAAGAGTTTCAGGCCTGGAAGCAATGCACTGTGCTCCCATGCAGAAGGTTCAAGTTCAGGAGGGCAGAGGCCTGTATTCTCTTGCCAGGGCAAACCAGAGAAAACCCAGGTGCTATTTTGTTTGGCTTCTGAGGATACCTCCCTCACAACCTCAGTGAAGATTAGGTAAACTCTTCAGAGGTGGGGATGACAGGAGTTTGGGAGTGGCATATTACCAAAGACAGCTTGGGTACATGCCATGTTTTCTGTTCTTTTCTATAAAGAGGTGTATTGCAACTCTGGGGGGAGCTGGAAGAAAGGAAATGAATATGGAAACATCAAGCATCATTCATATCCACATATAACAGGCTTATCAGAAATTTGGAAACCAGGAAAAAAGGATAAAGAGAATGGAAAGAAGACAGGAAAATATGCATTACATCTTTTTCAGTGATAAAAACAGATGTAATTAACAGTCTAACAGCATTAACTAAATTAAAAAGCTTATTTGGATTTCATCAATTTTTCTACTATTACCCTTTCTCTTTTCCAGGATCCCAGGCTGGATTTATTATCATGTCTCCTTAGTTCCTTCCAGTTTATAGGAGTTGCTCAGTCTTTCCTTGACTTGATAAACTTGATAATCATAAGGAATACTGAACAATTATTTTGTAGATATACCTCAATCTGAATTTCTCTGGTGCTTTCTCATTATTGGAAAAGTTTATATATTTGAGGGCAAATATACTACACAAACACCTATGTAACCACATACAATGTGTTCTTCCCAGGAAAGCATATCAAGCAGTTAATAATGCCAGTAGACTTAACACTGGTGATGTTGAATTATTCATATTCATCACTTCATTAAGGTGTTACCTGCCAGGATTCTCTACTGTAAAGTTGCAACCTTCTTTTTATGTTTGATACCTATCTTGGATGAGATTATTTGAAACTATGCAAATTTTCCCCAAACTTCTGCCCACTAATTTTTCACATCCATCAGTATGGACTCATAGAAATTAATTTTATTCTATAGATTAGATCCTGTGTTCTTTTTGAAAATCTCCATCTATTTGGGGGCATTTCCTTATTTTCTGACACAACAAAATATTTCAAGTTCATCTTGTATTTTCCTGCTCCTGCTCTGGAATCAATCACTTCTTTAGAGTCTCAGCTCATTTTGCTGGAGGTTAAGTATTTTAAAACCAAGATCTGGGTTCAAGTTATACTCCCTGAGACTGGAATGTTTCAAGCCCTTTCAATTGGCAGAGCAAGGAAATACATGTATTTATAATAACCTATGCATACATATATGTCTATATTTCTATATATATAATCGCTCTATACACACACACGTGTGTGTGAATTAAGTGTGTATATGTTAAAAATACACACACACACACACACACACACACACACACACGTGCCCGTGTAACCATGATTTTTCCCTAATACCTCTAATCCAAAATACCACAGGGCTCATTTTAGCATTATACTTTTCTTTTTTGATAACTTTTTTCTCTAAGAATAGAAACCCAGTGTGCCTGGGTTGGCTCAGTTAGTTAAGTGTCTTGCCTTTGGCTCAGGTCATGATCACAGAATCTGGGGATTGAGCCCCACATTGGACTCCCTGTTTGGTGGGAAGTATGCCTCTCCCTTTTCTTCTGTGTGCAGCTCCCCCTGCTTGTTCTCACCCTCTCTCTTTCTGTCAAACAAATAAATAACATCTTTTTAAAATAGAATAAAAACCCAATTTTAATTATCTACAAATATCTACCATATAATTGTTTAATTCTAGTATATATAGTTGTTTTGGAATTTCCAGCCCATACCCTGTGAGAAATATCTTAAATACTAAATGTTAGCATTTATATATGATTTTATCTTTAACCTTAGAGTATTCAATCAAAATACTGTTTTTCACCAATAGTTAGGTTGGTTCTTCACTTATCTATTTATTTCACTTTATCTGTTAGTTATTTAAAATGCAGTTATTGTGTTACTGTATGTATTCCATTTTGGGTCCCTCACACATCCTGATTGGTTTTAATCATTTGCTTATTTGGTAGGTATGTAGAGAGTATGGGAACCATTCTTATGGCTCTAGAAGTCAGAGTTCTACAAAGATTCAGAGTGAGAGTGTATCACTCTCTTCTCATACCTCCTAACTTGCTCCGATTCCACACTTTTCTCACCCCTTTCCAACTAATACCTATAGGTAACCAATCATTTTAGTCTCTGGATTATTCTTCCTGTATTTCTTTTACACCAATGAGCAGATACATGTGTATTTCCTCATGTGCCCTCCATTCTTACATGAAGGGTACCATACTATAGATACTCTCCTGTGCTCTAATTTTTGATTCAACAATATACTCTGGAAATCACACATCAGTTCACAGGGATCTTCCTTGTTTGCTTTTTTTTCCACATTTACATAGTATACCATTACATGTTACACTACAGTTTATTCAAACAATCTCCTATGTATGGGCATTTAGGTTGTTTCGGTATTTTGCAACTAAAAGAATGCTGAAATGAACAACCTTGCAACCTTGTTCGGGTGTGCTTTAATGTTGTTGCAGATGTGTCATAAGGATAGATTCCTAGAAGTAGGATTGCTAGGTCTAAAGGTAAGTGCATATGTAATTTTGTTAGATAGTACCAAATTTCCCTTCAGAAGGGCTGCCTGCAGCAATTTGCATTCCCACCAGCAAGGTATGATAGTGTTTTTCCTCGCTGCCTTACTTACAGAATGTATTATAATATTATCTAGTCTTTACCATTCTGATAGGTGAGAAATGATAACTCAGTGTTTATTTTGTATTTCTCTAATTATGACTGAGCTTGAACATATTTTTCACTTGCCTGAGTCATTTTATATCATTTTATAACTTATATATGCATGTTTCCTTTCCATTTTTTTTCTATTGGATTCTTGAAACGCTGACCCTCAATTTAAGGATTTTTAATATACCAAATATGTCAGCGCTTTGTTGTGATATACATTGGAATATTTTGCTCTAGCTTTTCATCTTTCAGCTTTGTTTATAGTGTTTTTGGTCATGCAAAAATGTTTAATTTTTATGTGAAGTGTATCAGCCTTTTATTGCATCTGGAGTTTGAATCATAGTTAGAAAGCCTTTCCCTAAACCAAAGCTAAAGAGAAATTCATCTGTTTTCTTCAAGTATTTATAGTTTCATCTGTCACATTTGCATCCCTAATCCATTTACAGTTCATTATTGTTCACAATTTAAGTACACAGAATTTCTTTTGGTGGCAATTTAAAACTTCATATCCATTTATTCTCACAGCATTCTGAGAATTGCCTTGATTTTCCTCCTTTGACCTAGACCAAAGCTAACTCCAGCAGTAAGTAACTTGGGAGTCACTATCTGGATATGACTTTCAGACTGAAGCTTTATGCAATCCAGATTTTCCTCCTTCCTTTATCCTGTCTCTTCTGCTCTGTCTGCCTCTGTCTGTCTGTCCCTCTCTCACCTCACAGATGGGAAGCTAGAACTGAAATGATAAACCTAATTGGGTTAGGGGCAACAATGGAATGATTTCCTGACAGCCCATTCTTTATTGGAGGGTACACTCTAAGCTCTGTATACCAGCCCTCATTGTGAAGTACGAATGCCAGTGACCATGGTAAATCCATTAAAAGAACTTGCTGCCCATTATTAGCACCATCTGAGTCTGTTAAAAATCTTAACTAGGAGTTTAATTTCTCTACAGAGGGCTTTAAATTAATTAGGGGTTTACATGCTAACAAAGAGCCTGATGCATCCATAAATCAATCCGGTGTAGGAGGACTACACAGGGAGGACGTCTATTCAATGGAGACCTCAAATCCAGCATCCCTGTTGGGCTCCCAACAAAAGGGTGCAGGTGTGGAATAGGCCACTGTGACAAGGAAGTCCCAATAATTATTTTGCATCACTTAAACCACAGCAGGTAATATGGCAAATCAAAGTCCCAGGCGCTCAGCAAGTGAAAGCCACGTTACCATGAAAAGCCACATCATATCACTTTAACCTCTATAAATGAATTGGCATAACACTGTGATTTATTTTATACCAAGTCCAAGAATTAAAAGGACATTGATCAAAATGATCTCCTTTTCTCCCCTCTCCCCCACCCCTCTCCTTTTGTTAGGAATAGAAAGTAACAGATGGAACCACTTTTTTTTCTTTTTTTTTTTTTTTTAATGCAGTGAAGATCACTTTAAGAACCTTTGAAATTGCTAGTTCCTTTTTACTAAATACACCTGCTTTAAGGTTTGTACTCACAATCTGTTATTTGGACAGAATATTACTCTTAATACTTTAGTTAATCACTAAATTTGTATTTTTGAAACAAACTTAAAAATTCCTAACAATGTCTCCCAATCTTAAATATTTCCCAAGTAATAGCAGTTTTGTTTCTTTTGTATCATTTCATTAGGAAGCACCTGATGAATGAAAGTAATGACTGATTCACTTTTAAATAATTTTGCATTTCATTTGTCACGATAATATCTACATTTACATGAAAATCATGAGTATATGTATATAAGAAACAATCATTTTTCAACTATAGATCCATTTTTTGGGGGGTATAGATCCATTTTTAAATGATTTTGTATTCCATTTGTCACAAAAAACATCTACCAGTAATACGAAAACCATGAGTATATGTGTATTTTTAAAAAAGGATTGCTTTTTTAAAGTCCATAAAAAAAAACTTGTTTACATGTGGATTTACAATAGTAAATTGTAACTATCTGCAATAGTTCTCTTTGCCAGTCATTTCTTTGTAATCTCTTCATCCCTGCTGTTCACTCTTCACTCTCCCCAACCACAGGGGTCCAAAGCCCACATGGTAGAAGCAAATACATTTAACTCTATGGAAGTAACATTCTATAATTGTTCTTTGGGATGAGAACTTTATTATATCAAACTCCCCCCCCCAAGATGTTAAGAAATCAGTATTTTTAGAATATGAAATAAAAAATTCTCAGTATAAATATAACATCTCAAAAGTTATTGTGGATGTAAGCTAAATAATCCAGATTGTAGTTTATCTGAAGTTTGGAAAGCATGGAGTGAACACTAAGAAATTTGGTGACATGGGATTTTTCCCCCTATACATATGATACAGAAAATGTGTGTTTTTCATCCATTCATGATCACAGCATTTGGTTAGACTACCAATGATGCAGGCCCTGCAGAATTCACTGCCATGGTGCAAAATAAAAAAAATTAAATTAAATTTAAAAAAAGGAGGAAGAAAAAATGAGAACACTGTGTACCAAAGAACAGGTATTTAATCACATTCCCTGTTCTGCCTCACCCATACCCACCCCCGTGTAAAGAGAAATGGAGCTACAGGAAGTAGGAATCCAGAATGTACTGTTCATGACTTGCCTCAGCCTCACTTCACCCTCTTCCACCACACTGATGTTCTCAGAATGCAACAATGCACTGTGCCAGCCAAATTTTAGAAACAAAAGAAACAAACCTCTTGCTTTGATTCCACACTTCCCTTCAGCTATCATTTTTGGCTAAAGCAAGTTTCTGTAAGTTTGTAAAAGAGTGATCTATATTTGAGGTCTCAGCTTCTATTCTAGACATTTTCTAGTCTAGATTCCCACATTTGTGAGGCTATGATGAAGCACCACAACACAAGCCACAGAGGTAGTGTCAGAGGAGGCCTGATGGAGAGACAGCACTTTATATCAACACTCAGTGGTATGGAGGTCAAACACACCCTTGGTGTCAGTGGAGGTCATGTGGGACAATAACAAAGCACTCTCCATTTGGTGGCATATTGGTAAAGGCCTATTAGAGTTTGGAACTCCCATCCCTGCCCAGTAGTAATGAGAAGGGCCCTCTTGGGAACCAATGGAGTCTGCTAGGGAACCCAGACTTCTTCCCTAACCTGACGAGAATGAGGAAGAACTTCCCCCTGGTCAGTGTCAATGGAAGCCAGGAAAAGCAAAATGTTTAAATAGGTCTAGAATACCCAGATTTCACTAATTAAAAAAAGGTCCAGATTTCACTAATAAAAAAAAAATTCACTTCTCATATCAAAACACAAAGATCTCAAACAGGTCAAAGAAAAGGTAATCAACTTTTGATTACTCTAAGATGCTAACTCTAAGAAGACAGAAATGTTAAAATTATCTGACAAAGATATTAAATTGGCCATGATAACAAAGAAATTAAAGATATAAATGAGTACCAAATGGAAATTTTAGTACTGAAAAACTCTAGAGACAAAAACATCAGTGAATGTGTTCAACAGCAAAATGGAATACAGAGGAAAGCACTAGTGAGCATGAAGGTAGAGTGATAAGAAATACTCATTCTGATCAATGGAGAGAAAGACTGAAAAAAAATATTGAACAGAGTTTTAAGCATGTGTAGGACTCTAACAAAGGGTTTACCTTTCATGTCCTCAGAATTCTGGAAAGAGGAATAAGAGGGTAGGGATGAAAAAGCACTCAAAGAAAAAAAATGGGTGAAATTTTCTCATTTTTGACAAAAAGTATAAATATGCAGATTTAAGAAACTGGGTAAATCCCAAATAGATAAACCCAAAAAACTTCCACACCAAGACACATCACAATCAGGCTTCTGAAAATAAAGTCTAGGGATAACTCTTGAAGCCATGAAAAAGAAATGATACCATACTTATAAGGTAAAACTGAATTTCAGCAGATTTCTCATCAGAAACCATGGAGACCAGAAGATAGAAGCACATTTTTCAAGTGCTTAAAGAAAAGAACTGTCAAGCCAGAAGCCTCTAGCCAGTTAAAACATCCCTTGGAATGAAGCAGAAATTAAGGTATTATCAGATGAAGAAAAACTGAAGATAATCTATTGCAGTAGACCTAGCCTAAAAAATATCTAAAGAAAGTTCTTTAAAAAGAAATGATTTTTTTTAGGGATCCCTGGGTGGCGCAGCGGTTTAGCGCTTGCCTTTGGCTCAGGGCGCGATCCTGGAGACCCGGGATGGAATCCCACGTCGGGCTCCCGGTGCATGGAGCCTGCTTCTGTCTCTGCCTATGTCTCTGCCTCTCTCTCTCTCTCTCTCTCTCTCTCTCTCTCTGTGACTATCATAAATTAAAAAAAAAAAAGAAATGATTTTTTTAAATGAATCTCAGAGCATCAGGAAAAAGCACGTGATAAACAAAAATATGAATAAATATAGTAGACTTTCCTTCCCTTAGCGAATTTACTAAATTATGTTTGAAAGTTGAAACAAAAATTAAAACTCTTTGTTATTTGGTTCTAAATATATACAGAAGAAATATTTAAAATATTTGTCTTTAAATGGAGGAGAATAAAGGAACATAAGAGGTAAAATTTCTGTACTTAAACTGGTAAAATAATGATACCAGCAGATTGGTAAGTACATATAATGTAATACTTACATAAACCACTAGAAAAGCTGTACCAAGACATAATTTAAAACATTATAAATAGATCAAAATATAATTCTAAGAAGTTTAAGTAACCTAAAGAAAGGCAGGAAAAATAAAATATAGAAAGGAAAACAAAACAAACAGAAAACAAAAAAAAAAAAAAATCAAGGGCAGACTTAAATCTTAATGTACCAAAAAATTTCCTTTGGAAGTAAGTGGTCTTAATGGACCATTTTAATATACAGAGATTTGTAGAGTAGATTTAAAAACATGACTAAACCATACACCATCTACATTTTAAAAATTATATATAATGGGGCACCTGGGTGGCTCAGTTGGTTAAGAATCTGACTCTTGGTTTTGGCTCAGGTCATGATTTTGGGGTCAAGGGATCAAGCTCATATCAGGCTTTCTGTTCAGCCTGGAGTCTGAGATTTTTTCGCCTTCTCCCTCTGCTCCTCCCACTGATCACATGCTCTCTCTCTCTCTCTCTTGCAAATAAATAAATAAAATATGTAATATATGTATATATGTGTATATATAAAATAATATATAATAATGTAATGACATAGTTAAATGGAAAATAATGGGAAAAGATATATCATGCAAACATTAATCAAATGATAACCAGAATAACTATATTAACTTCATATAAAGTAGACTTCAAAGTACAATAAATGAGAGGATACAAGAGAGGTATATCATGTAATTATAAAAGGGGCAATTCATCACGAAGGCATTTTAGTCCTAAGTGTCCATGAACCAAAGAAGAGAGCAAGAAAATGTGTGAAACAAAAACTGATACAACAGAAAGGGTAAATATACAAATTCACAATTATAGTTGAAGATTAATACTTTTCTTTTCTCAGCAACTGATAAACCAACTATACAGAGAATCAGCAAGGATAGAGAAGGACTCAACACTATCTATCAACATGATCTAATCACCACAATGTATACAAATACTTTCTAATTTCCATGGAAAATTTTCCAAGAAAGATCACATTCTGACCTGTAACATAAACTTCAGCTGGTGCTGGAAAAATTAGACATCCATGGTCAAAAGACAAACCAACACAAAACAAAAAAAAAAAAAAACCCTTCATCTTATATCTCACTTCTAATTCAAAAGTATCTCAAAGTGGACCACAGACATAAATGTAGTATATAAAAGTAGCAAAACTTTTAGAAAACAGAAGCTGGTGAAGACCTAAAGGTAAGCAAATAGTTCTCAGACTTGCTACAAAACACAATCCATTAAAAGAAAAACTGAAAAACGACTTCATCCAAATTAAAAACTTTTCTTCTATGAAATATTCATGTTAAGAAGATATAAAGAAAAGCCACAGACTGGGAAAGAATATTTGCAGACAACATATCCAACAAAGGACTGCAATATACCAGCAGTTCTTAGTAAAATATGCAAAGGACTGTCCACAGTTCAACAGTAAAAATATTCAACAACTGAATTAGAAAATGCGCAATAAAACATGAAGAGAAATTTCTAAGATTATATATAGAAAGCAAGTAAGCACATGGAAGACATTCAACATCATTAACCATTAGAGAAACGAAAATAGAAACCCCAAAAAAATATCACCACATACATTTCAGAATGGCTAAAATAAAAAATAATGACAACAACAAGTATGTGTAGAAACTGGATTACCTACACAATGCTGGTGGGAATGTCAAGTAGTAAAGCCACTCGAAAAACAATATGACAGTTTAGTAAAATAACTAATCAAGAACCCAGCATATTTCAATTCCTAGTATTTAACCCAGAGAAATGAAAAATGTTCACACAAAAATCTGTATTGAATGTTTACACCAGCTTTACTCATAATAGCCCAAAACTGGAAACAATCCAGACATCCTTCAAAAGGTGAATGATTAAAGAAATTGTGATACATCCAAACTGTGGAATACTATTTAGCATTAAAAAGGAACAAACTGTTATTATATACAATTACCTGGATGAATCTTCAAAGAACTATTTGGAGTGTTAAAGGCCAATTCCAAAAGGTTACATAACATATGATTCCTTGTTTAAAATATTATTTTTTAAAGATTTTATTTATTTATGAGAGACAGAGAAAGAGAGAGAGAGAGAGAGAGAGAGAGAGAGAGAGAGAGAGAGAGGCAGAGACACAGGCAGAGGGAGAAATAGGCTCCTGCAAGGAGCCTGATGTGGGACTCGATCCTGGATCCCAGGATCATGCCCTGAGGCAGAGGCAGATGCTCAACCGCTGAGCCACCCAGGCGTCCCCCTTATTTAAAATATTACTGAAATGACAACACTATGAAAATGGAGAACAGATTAGCAGTTGCTGTTAAGGAGTGGATGGAGGCAAGAGAGAAATGGATAATAGGAAGGATCTACATGGTGATAAATATGTTTTATATCTTTATCAATATCAATTAATATTGTGATTTTACTCTATTTTGCAAGATATTGCTAATGGGAGAAACTAGATAAAGGTTACACTGAGATCTCTATGCATTATTTCTTACAACTTCATATGAATGTGTACTTTTCTCTCAACATAAAATTTAATTAAAAAAACAGCTGGAGAAACTATTAATTTTTATATGAAGACACTTTCACTTCTTTTCAAACACATTAAAAATCAGTGTGTTTTACTGATTAGCAATTAGGCCTATTAAACTTGTAAAGGAAAGTAAATAAGTAAAATCTAACCAGTCACCTGTAGTCTCTGAGCCACATGGTATTTCATTTTATCTTTTGATTATAAATAGTAAATATCTTATCCAAACGATATCTAAAAAGAAAATTTCCATAAAATACCAATATATTTAGTAGACAGTTAAGCATACTTAAGATTTCCTACTTACAAAGTGGATTGGTGGTCAAGTTACAATTGATAAGTGTAACCTGACACTAAATTCACCACTTCTAAATTTAGTACATATTTATACAATTATATACACCTATATACATAATGTTCTTATTAGTATGCACTGAGGTTAAAAATAATGACTATTTTTCTAAGGCTTTTTTTTTAAACTAGAGCTAGAAGAGGCATTAGTTTTCTCTGAGAAGGGTTCACAAGTAGTTATTCTGTACCTGAAATTAACCAGTCAGTCATTTAGGGCTATGGGCCTCAGTTTACACATCAACCAACAAAGTGCTTCCTCAGCAAATATAATATTGTAATTTTATTAGAATAAAAATTTTATCCAATAATTGAGCAAATATCTTCTTCCTTTGCAAAGTCATTGAAATGTATCTTATTCCACATTATTTAGTATCATTTTGTCTTCCTATTTGAACCACTAACAACCACTACTAGCAGAAGCAGCCACATAAAAATTTTCCTTAATAGTCAAAGAGGTATTTTCGGGATCCCTGGGTGGCGCAGCGGTTTGGCGCCTGCCTTTGGCCCAGGGCGCGATCCTGGAGACCCGGGATCGAGTCCCACGTCGGGCTCCCGGTGCATGGAGCCTGCTTCTCCCTCTTCCTGTGTCTCTGACTCTCTCTCTCTCTGTGACTATCATAAAAAAAAAAAAAAAAAAAAAAGTTCAAAGAGGTATTTTCCTTGTTTGGTTCACAAAAGAATGGTGAAAGTGATGGTGAGGATTAACCAATGTGGATATCCAAGATAAATATCCTTGAAAGGGGAACTTCATCACAGCATCTTGGGGTACCATGAAAATCAGAAACTTTGAAATTGAATTTTTTGAAAAAATAACTATTATTATTATTCATATTTATTATTCCGATGCTTAACCAACTGAGCCCTTCAGGTGCCCCTTGAAATTTAATTTTGACGATAATTGGAAAGATTTTTTTTGACAAATTTTCCAAAGCAATTCAATACAGAAAGGATGTCTGTCTAACAAATGGAGCTAAAAATTAATGAAGTAAATCAAACTTAAAATACAGAAAGTCTCAAGATAACTTTGTTCCCACCATAAAAATGAAACAAGTCTGATGGAGTCAAGATCATAATTTTTTTTTAAAGATTGTATTTATTTATTTATTTATTTATTTATTTATTTATTTATTTATTTATGAGAGAAAGAGAGAGAGAGAGAGAGAGAGAGGCAGAGACACAGGCAGAGGGAGAAGTAGACTCCATGCAAGGAGTCCAATGTGGGACTTGATCCTGGACCCCAGATTATACCCTGAGCCAAAGGCAGATGTTCAACTGCTGAACCACCCAGGCATCCCAGGATTATAAATTTTAAAAGCTTGGGGTGCCTGAATGGCTCGGTCAGTTAAGCATCCAACCCTTGATTTTGGCTCAGGTCATGTCTCAGGGTCATGAAATCAAGTCCTGCATCTGCTTGGGATTCTCTCTCTCCCTCAACCCCCCCCCTTATGTGTGTTCTCTCTCTCTCTCAAATAATAAATTTTTTAAAAAATCATAAATAAGTAAATTTTAAAAGCTCATTAGAGAACTAAAGATATTAAGAAATAGGAGTAAACTGAAACCCCTCCAAGGAATGAAGGGTACTATGGTGGTTTTCACCTTGAGTAGGACAATAGATGGAAGAGAAATATATCTTTGATGGGAGAGAAACCAGAAAAATGTTTATAAATGTTTAAAGTGTTTATTTAGAATTCCTAGGAGTCACAGCTACAAAAAAAAGTCTGCACCATCTTCCAACTTTTGTCAGCCCGTCACTGAATCTTCACCTAGCACTATTGGTCAGAAAAAGAGAGTAGAGAGAGAATCTCCCAAAAGTGTGTAAGTATCAAGGACCACTCAAGCCCAGGGAAGGGCACAGAAACCCCCAACATATTCTTGGTCTTCAGTAAGTACTCAGCATGGACTGCTAGCTGCTGAAGAAAAATCATAGAATTCTAAGAGAGAACTATCCCCAGGGACATATGTATTGAGATTCCTAAAACTGTGAATAAACATGAGAACTGAGGGACACAGGCACTCCAGATCACCATGGAATATGCTGCTCCAAGCCCCTAATGCTGGGGGCAGGACAGCAGGGTAGAGAGTAACACTTAAGGCACAGAAAAGATGAGAGTGAGACTAGGAAGCAAAGAGTACTCCCCAGTGACTTGAAATGCTATCAAAGAGGAACATTTGATATCAACCCAATTTCCAAATATTGTCAGCTGGGATAAGGCAAAGAAAATCTCCAGGGCCTCTACAATGCTCGGTTTCCAAGCCCCACTGAAGTAAAGTTACTAATCCTGGCCTAAAAAATAACTTAGGGTTTCCATTTCCAGGGAGGAGAGCAAGCATACTCAAGCCCATTGCTTTTATCAAATGTAAATATAAATCCTAGACAGATGCATAGAACTGCTTGCTATCTGAGGACTCTGGAAAGTGAATGACAGCAGGCATACTGGAGAAGAATAGAATTAGAAGTTCTATCTGACCAGTAGTGATTTTACAACTTTTCCTCTCTGATATTAACTGGCCTGGAATCAGAGATGGCCCAAAACTCAAAAGTACACACCAGGTATGAACTAAGTTCCAAGAGCAGCTCTCTTTTTAGCTGCAGGGGCAGGAGAGGGAGTCCATAGGATTAGATAGAGTGGGGATATCTAATATTTAGGTGTTTTCTACTTTCCTTTGTCTCCTTCCTCAGCCCCAGGCAATTCTGCACTGATGGTGCAGCAGACAGATGGCACTCAGATAACAGAATTGATATCAAAACTATGAGGAAGAGGGAGTCTTCTTTTTTCCCAGAAGAGCTTCAACAGGCAACATTGAAAGGCAAATTCCTGCAGCTTTTTTTCTGTCTTTTGACTGCTTAGCTCCAAATACAGATGCAATTATGGAAAGTGTGTATAACAAAAGGAAAACTGAAGCCTCAACTTCCTGGATGAGGGATCAGAAAAGAGAAACCAAGCAGGTAAAAAAAATGTCAATGAAATCACATAGAGAAAGATCAAATCAGCAATCCCATAAAGTTGTATACATACTCCTATGCTTACCTCTGAGATGTGCATTTTAGTAATATAATTAATAATAGATGTAAGATGAGACTGATCTTTGGGCAGTACATACATGGAACAAAACCAAACAGGACCATGAACACTATGAAAAGTGAACTGACATTAGAATCACAAACCACAAAAGGCAGGTCAGAACCTGAGGCTTGACCCTAAGCTGGTAAATGATCAGCTAAAAGAAATAAAAACATCAACATTCTCCTTCATATTCAAGTTACACCAAGACTATCATGATAGAATATTCACAATGTCCAGGACACAGTCCAAGATTACTCAACATATGAAAAACTGGGAAAATTTCAACTCATGAGAAAAAAACAAACAAACACCAATCCCTAGATGATACAGATGTTGGAATATTTTTAAGATTTTAAAAAGAAAACGTATCATTTTTAAAAGAAGAGCAAACTATTGACATAAGTGGGGAAGTAGAATATCTTACCAAAGAAATAGAAGATGCAAAGAATGAAGAAAGTGTTAAAATTGAAAAATAGAAAAAAATAGGAAAATATAGAAAGCTGAGAAATAGAAAAATCAAAATAAAATATTCACTGGATCGACTCAGTAGCAGAATGGAGACAACCAAGAAACAATCTATGAATGTAAAGATACATCAATAGAAATTGTCCACTCTGTTTAAGAAAGAAAAAAAAATGAACGGAAACTCAGAGACTTGTGGGACAATACCAAAAGTTCTGGCATTGATATAATCACAATCTCAGAAGGACAGAAAAAATGGGGTAGGAGAAAAAAATGGTCACATATATAAACTTACTAATTCATAAGCCTCGATAAACCCCAAATATGGTGATTTCAAAGAAATCTAAGCTTCAATATATTATAATCACATTGTGTGAAACTAAAGACAAAACAAAGCAGATATACAAACAAAACAACCAGAGACTAAAATTGAGGAAAAACAAATCTAATTACTACAGATTTCTGATCATAAATCATGGAAGCCAGAAGGAAGTAGAACACCACGTTTAAAGTTCTGAAAGAATTGCCAACATTTAAAAAAGAAAAATTTTAACAAGTTTCATTTCACTGACACCAAAACCCAGAAAATAGAGTTCAATTTAATAATAAAATGTTCCAAAGCTCTACAATTATATTTGTAAAATACTGCTGAGAGGCAGGTAGTAAGGAAATGTAAATAAAGGATTTATATCATGTTCAAGAATTGAAAGATTCAATATTTTTATCACTTCTGCCCACATTTATCTAATGATTCACTAGTATATATATTCTACTAGTATAAACAACATTACAGGATGTTTTGAGAAAATTGATAAGTTTTTTCTAATATCAGCATGGAAATTAAAGGGACTTAAAATCGTGAAAATGTCCGGGAGAAGAACAAAGTTGAAGGACTTACACTACTTTATTTTAGAGCTTATAATAAATTCACAATAATTTAACAAGGCAGCAATTGCAAAGGATAGGAAAAATAGATATAAGGAACAGAAGTAATAACCCAGATATAGAACTCTGCATATAGAAGCAATGGCTTCCAAAACTAGCACAAAAGTGACTCAATAATAGAAGCAAGGTCATTTCAAAAAATGACAGAAAAGTATGTTGATATCTGTATTTTAAAAAATTAATCCCAAGCCTTACTTCACATCACAGACAAAAATTAAGTCCCAGTGAATCAAAGATCTAAACATAAACCGAAACTATAAAATTTCTAGGAAAAAAAAATGGTATTTCAGTCAACATAGGGTATGGAAAGAGTATTTCACTACAGAAAGCATTAACCATGAAAGAAGAAGAAACAAACAATAAATAGAATATCATCTATGCTAAAATACTTCTGCTCATCAGAAGACACCATCATTGCATATAAACAGGCAAACTAAAGAATGGGAGAAACTCTCCAACACCTCTTTGGACAACAGACCTGTATTTAAAATACATAACAAACTCCTGCAACTCAGTAAGAAAACTTGTCACTTCCCTCAAGTAAGGACAATTTACCAGACATATAAAGAGATAATAGGTGGGTGAAAAGTGCTCAGCATTTTTCATCAACAAGGAAATGCAAATTAAGTCACAATATGATACCACCACATACATATCTTGACAATATCTAAAGTTAAGATAACAATGTCAAATACTAGCCAGGTTGTCAGTCAACCAAAATTCTCATATACTGCTGATGGAAATGTAAAATGGAACAACTCTTTTAGAAAACAAAATGACCATTTCTTATAATCTAAACATACAGTTAATGTAAGATCCAGCAATCCCACTCCTATGTATTCATCCAAAAGAAATAAAAACATATACCCATAATAATGATTTACACATGAACGTTCATAGTAGCTTCATTCATAATGGCCCAAAACTAGAAACTACCCAAAAGTTTATCTAAAGGAGAATAGACAGTGTGTGTATTTACACAAAAAAAATACTACTCAGCAATATAGCAATATATACAATGACATGAATGAAAGTCAAAAGCATTGTGCTCTGTGAAAAAATTAGACACAAAGTGTGTACTCTAGATTTCATTCATGCAAAGTCAAAAAGTAAACAAGACTAATCTATCCAATTCAATTCACTCCCTATTGAAATCTCAGCTGGCTTTTTTCTTTTCTTTTATTTTATTTTTACCCCCTAGAAAATAACAAGCTTATCCTAAAATTCCTAGGAAATTCAACAGATCTACAGCAGTCAAAATAATCTTGAGAAAGAATGGGAAAACCCTAAGAGACTCAACTCTAGGAAAAAAACTGAGAATTGCTGGAGGGGAGCTGGGTGGATGGAAGGGGTAACTGGGTGATGGGCATTAAGGATGGCATTTGATGTAATGAGCACTGGGTATCATATGCAACTGATGAATCACTAAATTCTACCCCTGAAACTACCCCTGAAATTAATACTATACTATATGATAACTAAATTGAATTTAAATAAAGAATTAAAAAAATGAAATGGTAGTATGCACACTCCCAATTTTAAAACTTACTACACAGTGGTACTCCAGTAATCAGGCTGTATTCTACTGGCATAAGGATAGACATACAGATTAAAAGGCCAGAAACAAAACTTTACATTCATATCACCTGATTTTAAACAGTGGCATCAAGACAATTCAGGAAGGGTGAGAGTGGGGGGAAAGAACAGTCTTTTCAATACATGGTGCTAAGACAACTGGATAGCCAGATATGAAAGAATGGAGTTGGACCCCTTCTTCAAATAATACTTAAAAAATAACTCAAAATGGGCCAGAGAGCTAAAAGTAAGCTAAAACTACAAAATTATTAGAAGAAAATCTTTGTGACCTTGGTTAAGCAAAGCCTTCTTAGATATAAGACCAAAAGTGACAAAAGAAAAAATGGATAAATTAGTCCTTCAAAATCAAAAAGTTTTGTGTTTTAAAGGAAACTGCCAAGAAAGTAAAAAAAAAAAAAAAAAAAAAAGGAAACCTACAGAATGGGACAGAGCATTTGCAAAATTATGTATGAGATAATGGGCTGATATGACCACAAAAAGATCGTATACGAATTTCATACCTGCCTTATTTATAATAGACCAAACTGGAAAAAGACAAAAACAAGTATCTGTCAAAAGGAAACTTAGATAATCAAATTGTAATATAGTCATATAATTAAATACTATTTGGCTACTAAGAAACAAACAAAACCTATTGGGACACACAATACATGGATGAATCTCAAATGTTGAAGGAAATAAAACACAAAAAATACTGTGTAACATCCATATAAAATTTAAGAATAGGCAAAAATAATGTGTAAATATATCAAGTATACCAAAGGGGTGTATAACTAAAAAAGATTAAGAGGGAACTTTTATGGTAATAAAAATATTCTCTCAACCTGGGTGTTGGTATTACAAGTGAGTACATCGGTCTAAACTCATCAAATTGGACATATGTACATTTCAATGTATACAAATTTCACTTCAGTTTTTGAAAGCATAAGAAGAGAAGGTGCCTTACTTCATGGTGTCCTATATCTCTCTGTACCCCTTTCAAACACAAAATACAGAAGCGAAGAAGGCCATTTTAGCCTCATGAGGGATTATGAGACTCTTCATACTTAATCTTCTGAAATTCCTGCCTTGTTTGAAAAATGGAACAAATCCTAGTTTCCAAGTTTCCTGGGGGATATTCTATCTCCAGTATATGATTTGGAATAAAAGGAAAGTGTACATTTAACCTGAATCTTACCATGGGCCAGGCCTGACATCACCAAGTGTGGGTAGTAAGAATATTGATTTTTTTTTTCTATGAGACAGAGAACAAGTGGCAGGGAAGGGGGAGAGGGAGAGGGAGAGAGAGAATCTTAAGCAGGCTCCATACCCAGCATGGAGTTGGACATGGAGCTCATATCACGACCCTGAGATCATGACCTAACCCAAAATCAAGAGTTGGTGCTTAACCAAATGAGACACCCAGGAGCTCTCAACTATATTTATTCCTATATGCCTTAAAAAAAAAAAAAAAAAAAACTATTTTAAGTACTATCTTTTAAAACTACACTGTAAGAGTTGATAACTGATGTGTTGGATTTCTACTGGATTCTGTATTTTCATTTTATATCTAATAATTTTAAAGTGTAAGAGGACTTTAGTTTTTCTATTTAGACAATCATTATTCACAAATAGACAAAGTTTGATTTTTTACACAATCCTTTATTTATCTTAAAGTACAATAAAAAGAAAGAGTAACAGGAGGCATCCTGGTCTGGCTATAGATTTTAAAAGGAATACTTCTAACTTGTCAGCATTAAGTACAATGTTTACTGAAGATTTTCAGTGGACTTCTTTTATCAATTTAAAGAAATTCCCTTTATTCTTAGCTGAATACATTTTTCAAAATATATTATAAACCGGGATTGAATTTTTTATCAAATGTTTTATTCTATATCTAGTGAAGTCTTATTTTCTCTATTTAATCTATTAGCATTGTCAACTATATTAATCACTTTTCTAATATCAAGCAATAATTGCTTTCTAGAATAAATACCACTTTAAAAAACAAGCGTCATAAAGGTGAGTTGGCATCTAGCACTTGTATCTTGGTTTTAAATACCCTTATCCATTAAAAGGAAACAGGCTCCCTGGGTGGTGCAGCGGTTTGGCGCCTGCCTTTGGCCCAGGGCGCGATCCTGGAGACCCAGGATCGAATCCCACATCGGGCTCCCGGTGCATGGAGCCTGCTTCTCCCTTTGCCTATGTCTCTGCCTCTCTCTCTCTCTCTCTCTCTCTCTCTCTGTGTGTGTGTGTAACTATCATAAATAAAAATAAAAAAAAAAAAAGGAAACAGGCTCCTTAGGTAAATGGCTGATTCTAACACTGGTAGGAAATATACAAGATGAGACCAAAGCATCTTGCAATGGCAGATATTAAGAAAGTGCTAAAAAGAAAGGAAGGATCAGAAAAAGGAAGGGGGAGTAAAGAGGGAGGGAGGGAGGGAGGGAGGGAGGGAGAAGTTATCCCATATTCATAAATGGAAAGAATTAATATTGTTAGAATGTCAATATTTCCAAAAGCCCTTTATAGTTCAATGCAATCCCTATAAAGATTCCAGGGGCATTTTTTCACAGTAGAAAAAACAATCCTAAAATTTATATGGAACCAAAAAAACCCCAAACAGCCAAAGCAAGCCTGAAAATGAAGGACAAAATGGGAGGCATCAGCTATATTATAAGGCTGTAGTAATTAAAACAGTATAATACTGGCATACAAACAGACACATAGAGCAATGAAACATAACTGAACAGAAATATATCTAAGCATATAGGGTCAACTAATTTTACAAAGGATCCAAAAAAACTCAGTGGAAAAAAAGACAGTTTCTTCAATAATGGTTCTAGTAAATCAGATATTCACATGCAGAAGAATGAAACTAGACCCCTGCCTTTCCTATTTACAAAAATCAACATTAAATGGAATAAAGACTTAAATATAGGACCTGAAACCATAATACTCTCCAAAGAACGTATTTGGCTCTTGGCAATTTCTTCATATGACATCTAAAGAAGAAACAACAAAATGAAAAATAAACAAGTGAGACTATAATAAGCTAAAAAGTTTCTTTTTTTAAATATTTTATTTATTTATTCATGAGAGACACACAGAGAGAGAGAGGCAGGCAGAGAGAGAAGCAGGCTCCATGCAGGGAGCCTGACGTGGGACTCGATCCTGGGTCTCCAGGATCACACCCTGGGCTGAAGGCGGCGCTAAACCGCGGAGCCACCCGGGCTGCCCTAAAAAGTTTCTTCATAGCAAAAGAAACAACCAATAAAATGATAAAAGTAACATATGTAAGATTAAAAATATTTGCAAACCATATATCTGATAAGGGTTAATATCCAAAATATGCAGGCAACTCATGTAACTCGAGAGCAAAAAAAAATTTTAAATGGGCAAAGGTCCTGAGAAGACATTTTGCCAAAGTAGTAATATAGTCAACAGGTACATGAAAAGATGCTCAACATAACGAACGAATCATTAGGGAAATGCAAATGAAAACAGTGAGATGCCTGTAGAATGGCTGGGGCATCCAAAAGACAAAAGACAACAATGCTGGTGAGGATGCAGAGAGGAAAGGGAACACTAATGTACTCTTGGTGGGAATATAAACTGGTATGGCCACTGTGAAAAATAGCAGGGAGTTTCCTCAAAAAATTAAAAGTACAACTATCATACGACCCAGCAATTCCACTTCTGGCAATATATACAAAGGAAATGAAATCACTATGTTAAAGAGATATGTGTACTTCCATGTTCATAGCAGTATTCCTAGCAATAGCAAAGACATAGAAACAATCTAAGTGTTCATTAATGGATGAATATATGAATACTATTAATTCAAAAACAATGAGAAAATCTTGGCACTTATGGCAATATGGATGGATCTTGAAAGCATTACACTAATTAAAGCTATGTCAAACAAAGAATGACAAATACTATATGATCTCACTTATATGTGGAATTGAAATTTTATTTTATTTTTTTTTATTTTATTTATGATAGTCACAGAGAGAGAGAGAGAGAGAGAGAGAGAGGCAGAGACACAGGCAGAGGGAGAAGCAGGCTCCATGCACCGGGAGCCCGATGTGGGATTCGATCCTGGGTCTCCAGGATCGCGGCCCGGGCCAAAGGCAAGCGCCAAACCGCTGCACCACCCAGGGATCCCTGGAATTGAAATTTTAAAAAAACTCAAAGAATAAAAGATCAGATTTGTGATTATGGTGATGAGGGTAAAATTGGATGAAAGTGGTCAAAAGATACAAACTTCCAGTTATAAGATAATAAGTACTGGATAAAATGTATAACATGATAACTGTAGTTACCACTGCTGTATAATATATACAAATTGTTAAGAGAGTAGATCCTTAAGAGTCCTTCTAATGACAAAGAAAAAAATTATAATAATATCTGTAATGGATATTACCTGAACTTACTGTGGTCATCATTTCACAGTACATGTAAGTCAAATCATTATGCTGTATATTTCAAACTTATACAATGCTATATGTCAATTATATCTCAATAAAACTGAAGGGGAAAAAAAGAGAAGGGAATAACAAACCAACAAAAACAATGATGGTAGTGCATCAATACACACAGGAGCCAACGTAAGTAGTTCCTAATGGCTTGAACTCAAACAATTTTAGCAATAAAGTAGTTTATATTGGTTGATAGCCCAAGGTATAAAGTAAACACCCATGCATCATAATATAGGTGAATGATTGAAAATAATGGGGGAAAAGAGACAAACATCCCACACAGAAAAATCCAAAATAATTTATGTATATACTCCACCCTCAAGGAGGTGGAATAAACCTGCAATCCAGAAGTATGAGCTACGCATTGTGACTTCCTTCCAGAAAGTACAATACAGAAGGGGATGGGTGGAGAGAAACTTCATGCTGGAAACCCAGCAAACATTACCTCAGGCAGGTCATCAGTATACCTCAACAGTCATAGGTTATACTGATAATTATTACTGATTATTATCTTTGCATTTTTTGGAAACAGTTAACTCTTCTAAAATGGAAAGCTTATTTTTAAACAATGAGCTGGGATGTTTCTCTCATTTTCTTTTTTCAGCACCAATGTGTATAAAACAGTAACTCCTTCACTAAAGATTTAGTTAAACTCTGTAAAATCATCGAAGCCTGGTAGCTTTTTAGGGGCATGATTTTTTAAAAACTTTTAACACAATTTTTGTCTTAACATTTATAAAAGTAAGAAGTATAATAAACCCTCAACTCCTAGAGTTACCAAATATGGCCAATTTTGTTTCCTCTAAATCACCAACATCCCGCTTCAAGTATTATTTTGAAGTAAACCTAGACATCACAAAAAGCTAGATAAACCTAGGCATTTAACCAGTAAATATTCCTACATATATCTTTAAACAGTAAGGACTCTTTTTAAAATGCACAACCATAATAACAAGAATACATCTAAATATTAATAATATCATTTACCCAGTGTTCATATGGTCCAATAGTCTTACCATTTTTAATTGTAAATAGATAAGTTAGTATTGCTGACAATTTTATGCTATTTCTTCATTTTGTACTTCATTGGTTTCTGTTTCATTATTTCTTCTTTATTTAGGTTTATTTTATTGTTCTTTATTACTATTTGATTGGATGATTAATCAATTTTTTTTTCAAATTTAGCCCTTTTTTTAATATTTTTATTTATTTATTCATGAGAGACACACAGAGAGAGAGGCAGAGACACAGGCAGAGGGAGAAGCAGGCCCCAGACAGGGAGCCCGATGCGGGACTCGATCCTGAGACTCCAGGATTGTGCCCTGGGCCAAAGGCAGGCACCAAATCGCTGAGCCACCCAGGGATCCCTGATTAATCAATTTTAAACCTATTCTTTGACTAGTTCATGCATTTAATTTAAAGCTATACTTTTCACCCTAAGTATTAATTTGATTATACCTCAGAAGTAGTATTTTCATTGCCACTGAGTTTAAATATTGTTAGGTTCCCTTTTAATTTGTTAAAAAAGGAATTACTTAAAATATATTTTAATTTTCAGAGTTATTCAAAAATTTTTGTCTGTTATTGATTTCTGATGCTACTGACAGAAAACGGATCATGAAAAGTAGAACACTGATGTATTTGTATAACAAATATTTGTTCCTTTCATTACATTTCATGAAAGCAAGGACCTCATTATATTCTGTGAGAGATATGTTGAAAAAAATGATCAAAATAATATACAGAGCCTATTTCCAAAATTTAACATATATACAGAAATATTTCCTGATGTTTAACACCTACCATTCTAAACTCTTAATAAGTTAAAAGCCAAGTAGATAGGACATTCTAAGTTGGCTTTTGTGGGAAAAAAAAATGTTCTGGTTCTTTTTCCAGATACATAATGTGGCTATGTTTCAGCCGGTGAATGATATGAATGATGTCCCAGATGTTTCTCTTCTGTGGATGATACTTAAACCTCAACTGCAATGGCTGCTTCTAACATCAACATATTAACACAATGACAAAAGTCCAAGCTTTTCATACTGCTAAAAACAGTTTTTCAAAAAGCAGTTGTACTTCAATATATTAATAGTGATCAGAAAGAGAGATTTAAAAAAATTAGTTGCACCAAAAAATAATATTCTTAGGAATAAATCTAACTAAGTAGATAAAAGATTTATATGCTGAAAACTAAGATATTCACAAAAGAAACTGAAGGTGACACAAATAAATGAAAAGAGATTCTGTGCTCATTGACTGAAAGAATATTGTTCAAATTTCCATATTACCCAAGCAACCCACAGATTCAATGCAGTCCCTACTAAAATTCCAATGGCATTTTTCACAGAAATAAGAAAGACAATCTTAAGATTTGTATTGAATTACAAATGACCTTGAAAGCAACCTTGAAAAAAAAAAAAGAAAGCAATCTTGAGAAAGAAGAATTGTATTACAAAGCCATAGTAATCAAAACAGTATGACATTAGCATAGATCAATGAAATAGAAGACAGTCCAGAAATAAATGCATGCATATTTGGTCAATTTATTTACAACAGAGGAATCAAAAATAAACAATGGGGAAAAGATAGTCTCTTCAATAATTTCTTTTTTTTTTAAATTTTTTTATTTATTTATGATAGTCACAGAGAGAGAGAGAGAGAGGCAGAGACACAGGCAGAGGCAGAAGCAGGCTCCATGCACCGGGAGCCCGACGTGGGATTCGATCCCGAGTCTCCAGGATCGCGCCCTGGGCCAAAGGCAGGCGCCAAACCGCTGCGCCACCCAGGGATCCCTCTTCAATAATTTCTGCTGGAGAAACTGGACAGTCACATGCAAAAGAATGAAACTAGACCACTATTATAGACCACATATAAAAATTAACTTCAAATGGCTTAAAGACATGAATGAAATACCTGAAATCATACAAATGCCCGAATTAAAAATAGGGAGTATGCTCTATAACATTAGTCTTGGCAGTGATTTTTTAAATAGGATACCAAATAGCAAAAGCAACAAAGGCAAAAATAAACCAATAAGACTATATCAAACCTAAAAGCCTGTGCACAACAAAGGAAACCACCTATAAAATGAAGAGGCAACCTACAAAATAGGAGAAAATATTTACAAATTATTTATCTGACAAAGGGTTAATATTAAAAATATATGAAGAACTCAAACAATTCAATAACAAAAAACAATCGCATCAAAAAACGGGCAGAGGAGCTGAATAGAGATTTTTTTAAGAGAAGACATACAGGTAGTTAAGAGGCACAGGAAAAGGTGTTCAACACCATTTTCATCCGGGAAGTACATATCAAAACCATAATGAGATATCACCTCACAATGATGCAACAATATTAAAATGACTATTATACACAACATGTAAAAGTTGTCAATGATGTGGAAAAAAGGAAACCCTTGCGCACTGTTGGTGTGAATGTAAATTGGTATAGCCAATGTGGAAAACAGTACAGCAGTTCTGCAAAAAATTAAAAACGGAAGTACCATATGATCCAGCAATTTCACTTCTGGGTATTTATTCAAAGGAAATAAAATCACTATCCTAAAGAGATATTTGTACTCCCATGTTCACTGCAGGATTATTTACAACCGCCAAGATATGCAAACAACCTAAGTGTCCATCAACAGATGAAGGGATGAAGAAAATATTATATATATATATATTTATAATTTATTATATATATATATTATTCAGCCATAAAAGAAGGAAATCTTGCCATTTGCAACAACATGGAGGGACCCTGAGAGCATTACACTAAATGAAATAAGTCAGACAGAGAAAGACAAATACTGCATGACCTTACTTATTTGCAAAATCTTAAAAGAAAAAACAAAAATAAAGCAATGAAATCATAGATAGAGGCAACAGATTAGTAGGTGCCAGAGGTGGGGGTGGGAAAAAAGGATTAAAATGGTCAAAGGTACAAATTTCCACTTGTAAAATAAATAAAGCCTTAGAATATGAATATATATATATGATATATATATCATGGCAACTATAAATAAAATAAATAAAATAAAGCCTTAGAATATATATATTGATATATATATATATAATATATATATATCATATATATATATATTATGGTAACTATAGTTTATAATGCTTTATTTTTATATTTCCAAGTTGTTAAGGAGAGTAAATCTTAAAAGTTATCATCAAAAGAAAAAAAATCTTGAACTATGTATAGTGACGAATGTTAACTAGACTTATTATGGTAACCATTTCACTATATATACACCCATATTATGTCTTCTGGATCATAAACTAATATAATGTCATATGTTAATTGTATCTTAATTTTTAAAAAAGTAAAAACAAACAATTTACCTTGGTCCCATCCAAACCCCCTTCTTTGTCTACTACCAGTTAGAAAACCAGATGTATGATCCATTGGGCTATTGTGAAGAACAAACTTCTATCAAAACCAAATCCTGGGGGATCCCTGGGTGACTCAGCAGTTTGGCACCTGCCTTCAGCTCAGGGAGTGATCCTGGAGTCCCAGGATCGAGTTCCACATCAGGCTCCCTGCATGGAGCCTGCTTCTCCCTCTGCCTGTGTCTCTGCCTCTCTCTCTCTCTGTGTCTCTCATGAATACAATAAAATATTAAAAAAAAAAAAAAAAAAAAGAGTCCTGACCCTAACAAACGAGTAGTAAGAATTGGTATTCTTTGAGACAATGGTGCCATGCCCCTTTACGCTTGGGTTTCCAAACTCTGAATTCCCCCTCTTGGAAGTCTTCTTCTCCTTTTTCTTCTTCTTCTTTTTTTTTTTTTTTTAATTTTAAATGTTTTATTTTTTATTTTTTTATTTTTTCTTGGAAGTCTTCTGTCTGGCAGAGTCCAGACTATACAGTTGTCTATATAGCTGTTCAGCAATGTCAAGAAGGGCATACTACGCAAAACCATGACAGTTCACCCAGGCAATGTCACATGGACTGTGTGCTGTGTTCCTGTCTTCACATGTGTCTCTGAAGTCAACAGGAATGATCTCTTCTTGTTGAAATAATAGGTATTGAACCCTGTGCTACAGAGGTGAAGTTTCTATAGGTGTTTTTTCCCTAAGTATGTATTGGGGAACCCAGTGAACTCCAGTGTCACCACCATAGCTGGCTGTCCACACTGTGGCATTCAAAGAGCAAGATGTGGTGATGCTTCTGCTGCCATAAATTTGCCTTGTCCTCCAAGAAGGCCACACAGGGTCCAAGGATTCTGATCTCCCCATTATTCATGTCATTTTGAAATGGTCTCACTATAATATTTTGTTTTGTTGTAAAAACATATAAAAATGCTCTCTACTCTTTTTAAAATCTAAACACATATTTTAACTCATAAATTCTTGTTGCTATTCATAGATAAAATGGTCTTTGCAAATGGGAAGAAAAAAAGTACAATCAGAAGGAATCCGGTCTACAAAATATTAATTACACTATCAATTTCTAGTAATTAAAACAATTTAGAATCATGTAAGAATCAATGATGGTTAATACAAAAGTATAAGCAGTCCAATAATGCATGTAGATTAACACGAGTATTTGGAATACAATAAAGATGATAGTAAAGGTTAGACTATTTAATGAATGATTTGGGGAAAACATTCCTTTTGATCCCTGCCTCACACCAATTCTTTATTTATTTATTTATTTATTTAAATTCAATTTGCCAACATACAGTATAACACTCAGTGCTCATCCCACCAAGTGCCCTCCTTAATGCCCATCACCCAGTCACTGTATCACCCTACTCTCTTACCCTTCTGCAACCCTTTATTTATTTCCCAGAGTTAAGAGTCTCTCATCATTAGTCTTCCTAATTTTTTCTCACTCAGTTCTCCTCCTTTCCCTTATAATCCCTTTCACTATTTCTTATATTCCATGTCTGAATGAAGCCATATGATGACTGTCTTTCTCCAATTGACTTATTTCACTCAGCATAATACCCTCCAGTTCCAACTACATCAAAGCAAGCGGAAGGTATTCATCCTTTATGATGGCTGAGTAATATTCCAGTGTGTGTGTGTGTGTTTGTGTATATGTATGTGTGTGTGTGTATATATATATATATATATATATATACACACACACACATCTTTATCCATTCATCTGTTGAAGGATATCATTGCTCCTTCCACAGTTTGGCTATTGTGGACATTGCTGCTATGAACATTGGGATGCAAGTGTCCCTTCACTACATCTGTATCTTTGGGGTAAATACCCAGTAGTGCCTTACACCAATTTAATTCCATCTAGATGATGCCAAGATTTACAGAAAAAAAAAAAAAAACACTATGTACTTTCTGAAAGATAATGATAATGAATATCTTTATACTCTTGGAGTAGAGTGGTCTTTTTACATATATCCAAATTTAAGATGACATTAAAGTCTTAAGGATAGAAGAAGTTTCATCTTTGGTATGTAAACTGAACCAGCGCTAGGGAGTACAAGTAGAAACAGAATCTCCCAGAATGGGATGCCTAGGTGGCTCAGCGGTTGAGCGTCTACCTTTGGCTCAGGGCGTGATCCCGAGGTCCTGGGATCAAGTCCCACATCACTCTCTGAAGGGAGCCTGCTTCTCCCTCTGCCTATGTCTCGGCTTCTTTCTGTCTCCCATGAATAAATAAATAAGTAAAATCTTAAAAAAAAAAATCTCCTAGAATGAAGAGAAACATGATCGTGTAGCAGTTTGCGAAAAATAATGATAAGTGTAAAAACAATAGTGAGTTAGTTCATGAAAGAGTTAAGACCAAAGGAAACAAATATGAAATGTCTAATTGCTGAAAGAATCTTTCCCAAATAAGTAAGTTCTCTTAACAGAACAAAAGAGCAGGCAGGCAAAACTGATAAAAGCTAGTAATGTGCCCAAGCCCACATAGCTAACTACTGGCAGAGAGGGACTTTGAATCCAGATTTGCCTCACTCCCAAGCTCATGGTCTTTTTAGTCCCACATTTGTATGAACTAGCCATTAAAAAGCAATCTCTCAGGCAGCCCGGGTGGCTCAGTGGTTTAGCGCTACCTTCAGTCCAGGGTGTGATCCTGGAGACCCGGGATCGAGTCCCACATCGGGCTCCCTGCATGGAGCCTGCTTCTCCCTCTCCTTATGTCTCTGCCTCTCTCTCTCTCTCTCTCTCTCTCTCTCTCTCTCTCTTTGTGTCCCTCATGAATAAATAAATAGAATATTTTAAAAAAAGCAATCTCTCTACATGTAATGTGGTACTCTGGATTGAATCCTCAGATCAGAAAATAGAAATTATTGGAAAAACTGGTGAAATTCTAATAAAATCCAAAGTTTGGTTAATACAACACACCAAAAGTAATCTTAGTTGTAATAAGTATGCCGTAATTATAGAAGATATTAACATTAGAAAACCGGATCAGAGGGTTGCAGGTCTGAAACTTCTTTTAAGGCTAAAATTATCCTAAAATAAAAAGTGTATTAAAAAATAAAATAAACCCCTTAAAAACGGTTCCTTGAGTACTATCTTAAAACCTATAAGTAGAGATTTATTGCATGAAGTCCAATTTTTAAAAGGGCATGCTTTTCATTAAAAGCTTTGATTATAACAGGTTCATTGATGATTTTAAAAATCAATACCTGCCTCAATTCTATAGTTTTTTTTTAAATACGTATTTAACTTTCCATACCATGTTTCCTTTCATGTGGATAAAAATAAAGAATACTGTAAATAGTAGCCTTTAAAATATTGTGATGTGGTTGTAACAAACTGCTTTCTGCTTCTGCTACAGACATGACAAAAGTTTTGGGCTTGTAACAGCAAGAATTAAATTTAGAGGATGAATAGAACTGCCTGACTTTAAGAGCTGTCAGATACTAAAAGAATCAGGACTTCAGAAATAAATGAATCCTAGGAGCCGAAAAGCTGAAGTATGTAATTAAGTAGAAAACTCAGAGGTAAGGAAAGAGGAGAAAAATGTTGAGAAAGAGGGAGAAGAAACAAAATAAAGGATGTTAATAAAAATCAGGGCTTATGGTGTCTCTAAGGAATTGAGATGTGATAAATAATGGGACAGGGGAAACAGTGATATGAATAGTAGTAAATCACGTCACTGCTTCATGCAAAGCCTTTCAATGGCTCCTATCACTCACAGCATGAGCCAGAGATCCCTGGACCTTGATGACTTTTCACTTCCTGACTTTATCTTCCAGTATTCAGCCTCTCCGCACTGGCTACCCTCCAGCCAGCTTGTCTCCAGGCTTTTCTTCAGGTACTCCAGGTCTTTTGCTCCTGCAGATCTCCCAACCTAGAATGATCCTCCTCCAAGATATCACCAGGGTTTGCCCCCTTGCCTCCTTCAAGTTTTGCTCAAACACTAACTTTTCAGTGACTTACTTCTGTGAAATTCTATTTAAAATAGTAATGCCCTAAAAATCCCAATCTCTCCTACCCTGATCTTATTTTCTCCTAGCTGTTTCCACCATCTCTCACTCTAAATACATTCAATGTCTGTTTCCACAGTCACTAAGATGTAAGCTCTCATATTTTTGCCTTTTTTTTTTTTTTTTTTTTTTTTTTTTTACTGATATTTCCCCAGAGCTTAGGACAGTGCCGGGCACATAGTAGGTGATCAATAAATACTTGTTAAATCAACCAACACATAAGTGTGTTTTTCATTTCCATAATCAAAATAAGAATAATAAAAACATTTCCAAAGTAATGAAAGTAATCTTTTTGCATCCTTGTATTTTTGGGATATTCCTGATGTTGTTGAACAATTGTGCTACAATATTTCAAAAGGGGTTTTTATCTTATGAAAGACTAGTGAGTTATATGCCTGGGATTATTTCAGCTGAAATACATTCATTGGCAGTCAGAAAGATACATTCTTTAGAGACCTGTTCTTATGAGCTTAAATAGCATTTAGATATTACTAGGAAAAACTCCCCCTCATAAAAACTTTACATGAACAAATATTCAGTGGTGTGATCCACTAAATTAATGGAATCATAAAATTCCAACCTCCTCATTTTGAAGATGAAAAAAAATGAGATCTAGAAAAGTTGTCATTTCTTCACATTCATTTAGGACACAGCTGACAACGTGTACAACAGGAGCTAGACCCAAACAAAAGACTAAAGCACTGCAGAATGGCCTAGCCCATACACATATCCCACGCCATCAAAGTCCAGATCAGGCATTTTCAGTTCACTATTTGACTAAAGGTTCATTTTCTCCAATGTATTTCCATTTCATTGCTCAAAGATGCTTGTGAACAGTTGTTTCCTATTGTTTGAACACTTAAGATTCTCTTTGCATTAAGATCACCAGAATTGCAAACAGTGTGATCACCTAAGTATTTTAGCATGCTCAAAGGCCACTGCACCATTCTGGAACACACTAAATATTCAGCCTCTTGCTCCAGACCTTTACCTTCCCTGAGAGAAGTGCGAGGCCAGCATATTTTACCAATTTCTTATTCTTTTCAGTAGATGGATTGTCAATTAACCCTCATGAAATCAAACAGAAGCAGCCTGCAAGGTCTGAAAATGTGTCACTTCTCTTTTTTAAAAAAAGATAATTCTTGTGCTGAAAAACTGAACATGTGCCATTGTTTTGTCATATGTGAGGAAAAAAAAATCTGGCGTTCTATTTTTTGCTTAGAGGTAGCAGAAGCAGTTAATCCACACATGTACACACACTCCCTGGGGCCCCAGACAGTCATCTCTGATGTCAGAGCAGCACACAGGCAGATACTTTCACAAAGAGAGTCTATAAATGAAGTTGCTATGGACCAAAACACCCATATTGATTTTTAGTACAATTCAAAACACAAGAAAACATCAGTTTTCTGAGCAGCACACGCTGGGAAGGACAGGGAGAAATACACTGCAACAGTGCAGAGAAAGAAAAGGATAGAAGACAATTACATTAGCAAACATCTTAGTGTTCTTTTGGGTTGTTTGTTTCTAAGTTCAAAGAACTGAGAGGCTTGAGCTATGTTGAAAGGTTCTTAGCTGAAAACCTAAGATTGCTCATTTACTGACACTGTGTTCACAGTTGGAAGCCCGGGTCTTCAGGAAATAAAGCCACATAACCCTTTGAATGCTTGAACATCCCCTTCAAAACCCAAAGAGTTATTTCTATTTCTCAATTAATACTGCCCTTCCCACCTAGCCTCCCATCTGCAAATGGCAGAGTTGTCCAAATGGCATTATAAATACATTATTTACCAACACATCATTAAGTTTGCTGCAAGCAAGTATTTTCCCTCCAAGGCAGAGATCTTTGGAAGGGAGGTTCAGGATCAGGAGAAACCAGCCAGCACTTACCATGGCCCCCTCACTTCTTCTTTGGGCAACTTCTCGCTGCAGTCGGGCCACAGCCAATTTCTCCCTGGAGAAACAAGAGCACATGGTTAGTTGCCTATTCTTCTCAGGGTAGAGGTACACTGGCATGGCTTTGAAACATTCTTTTGAGGTCTCTAGAGGAACTCCTTCCTTGGTTTAGCTCACTTCCTCCACTAAACTTTCTATAAATATTTAAAGTCATTCGTGCATTGTTTTCATTGAGTGTCATGAAAGAGATTTTTTTTTTTTTTGCTTTGGATTTTATAAAAGCCAAATAAACACTGAATGCTAAGTAAAAGCTTCCCTTTATGTTTATTAACATAAATAATTTGGAAACAAATTTTCTGCAGCTAAAATACTGTCCTTTCTGTATCAACTTGGCTTGCATATGATTATTTTTATTTCTTTTGTTGCTTTGTACTGATCGTGAATTTTAAAAGGCAAACAAATCTGTATCATGCTTGAAATAATAATAGAAAATCACTTACAGACTTTGCTACATTCAAGGTACCATGCTGAGTATTTTATCTGATCTTATATGAGGCTAACAGCAACCTTATAACAGGTTTCATTATCCCCATTTATAGATTTGGAAACTGAGGCTCAGACAGGCTAAGTAGCATACCAAGCTCCCAGCTGGTACATATTAACTGCATTAGGATCAAACTTGAGGTTTTATTTCACAAATCCTAAATAAAAATTTTGTTTATCATTTTTCAGAGCTGAGAAAATATCTAAAATCTAAAAATGTTTATTTTAGCACTCTTTATTTTACAATGGGGTCCATTTCATGTCTTTTATAATTGTAATTCTGATTTCATATAGAAAAAAATTAATATTCATCCAAATGTTAAGAAGATTTTGTAAAGTGATGAAATACTACATTTTGGATAGTTTGTCAATGATTCTTAAGAAAAAGTTTACTGGGATGCCTGGATGGCTCAGTGGTTGAACGTCTGTCTGCCTTTGGCTCAGGTACTGATCCCGAGACCCGGAATCGAGTCCCATATAGGGCTCCTTGCGGGGAGCTTGCTTCTCCCTCTGCTTGTGTCTCTGCCATTCTCTCTCTCTCTCTCTCTCTCTCTTTCTCTTTCTCTCTGTCTCCCGTGAATGAATGAATGAGTAAATAAATAAATGTCTTTAAGGAAAAAAAGTTTACAGATGAAGTAGGGGTAAGTGAACCCTTCCAGTAATCTTCTAATCTTAGTTTTAACAAGGAGTTCCCCCAAAAGCTTTCTACTGCTATCAAATTGTGAAACCATTTGTGTTATATTTCATCCCTCAGCCTTTCCTCTACATGGGACAGGACCAGCAATTCAGCTATTTGCAAACAGCAAGGGACAGCCTGGATTCACAGCTGAGTGAGATTTCTCTAGGCCTAACTGCTTGGGCTTTTGAAATGCCTTTGACTGCCAAGAAGGCATGTGCTTCAGGTTAGTTACAGTTAAGTAATTTTTTTTTTTTTTTTTTTTAGTAGAAATAGTTCTCTTTGAATTCGTGCCTAAAGAGACAGACTAGAAGGAATAAAACTAGAACCAGGAGATCCCCGAGGGGAACAAATTTTGGGAGCCTGGGGCAGCACCCATGCATAGACCCTGTGGGAGAAGGCAACAAATTCAAGAGAAAGAAGCCAGGAAGAGATGAAATCATGCACCTATTTGTGAGGTGAGAAAGGCAGAAATCTCTGTGTTCTCTGACTCAAGCCCTAATGAGCAGATGAAAGAAGCAAAGAATTGAAAGAGAAAAATATGACCAACTTCTGGTTTAAGATGAAAAATAAAAACATGGTAAATATGTAGACAAAAGAAACCAGAGAACTTACCCTATATACTTTATGATGGAGCAGTTCCACCCGGGGGTGGTATATACCCAACAGAAATGCATATATATGCTCAGTAAAAGACATGTACTAGAATGTTCATAGATGCACTGCTTGTTATCACTTTAAACTAAAAAATGTGCACCCCATTAGCAACAGAATGGATAAACTTCTACATCATTATACACTGAGATACCAGAAAGGACTGAGAAGGAGTCTAAGCACAACAACATATGGGCCATGGCAAGCATATGAAAGAAGCAAACACAGAAGAATATATAGTTTATGATTCCATTTATATAAAGTGCAAAGACAGGCAAAACTCCCATGTAGCTCAATAAGGCAAGACAAATAAAAGACGTGAATATCAAAAAAGAGAAGGTAAAACTGTCTCTGTTCACAGATGGCAATTTTCTAAATAGAAAATAATAAGGAACTTACAAAACCACTATACAGCTAATATCTGAATTTAGCAGTCACAGATATAAGCCAATACACAAAAACCAATTGTGTTTTTACATACTAGCAGCAAACAATTGGAAAGTTTAAAAAAATTCATTTATAATTGTGTCAAAATATAAATATGAAACGTAAAAAAAAGATTTGTCAGACTACTACAACGAAAACTAAAACAAATGATTAGAACAATTAAAGGAGACTACACACAACACACTCTTTCTCTCTCTCTGCAGATTCAGGTCTCTTGAAAGGGTCTCAGGAACACTCAGCATCCTAGGACTACACATGAAGAACTTAAACTATAAGATACAGAACTAAAATGGAAGGATGGTCTGGAAAATTTCCTGGAATCATTATTCCTGATTGCTGAATCTTCAGCACAAGACTGAATGAATATATTTGCTAACAGCATAACTATTTTTTACAAAAGCGGTTTAGCGTAAAGAAGACATTCCTAGAAACAGAGCAAAGTCTATCTTAGCACAATCATCCTACTAAATGATGAAAGAGTCCTCATACAGCTTAAAGGTTAGGAACATGACTATTTTTTCCTTAAAATAATCAGCCTTTATAACACTCTTAGGAGTTACCACACGGTATAGGTTCCAGTGAAATCTTATAAAATTCAATTTGAAAGAAAATTTTAATAGTTTTAGCCATTACATAGTTTTTAAGAAGGAAAATATTAGGAATTCATGAATTTTATACTCTGCCCACACATTATATTTTTAGGCATTTAATAAATAGTGAGTGGACCAATGTGAAAGGCTCATCTTCAAAGTGGCAGCATGTTAGCCATTTGATTTGGTGCAACAGAGCAAATTATGTGGCAACGGGAAACATCAGCTTAAGTCTGACCTACCACCATGTAAGAGATGTGCCCAACTTCAAACAGCCATGTGGAAATGTGTGACACAAACATGGGGAATCTCAGTGCAGTCTGGGTCATGATAAAGACAATCCCCAACTGGAGCCCTGCAACCTAGACCTCCTTATTGTAAGTTGTAAAACTGCTTAAGTCTAGTTACTTGGGAGCTACCCTGATTCAAAGTAGTTAGGTACTGAATGAGTAGAATTTGAGTAAAGGGCAAATACAGCTGTCTCTAAAACCATGCTCTGTAATTGGTTTAAGTCATTTATTCAGGAAATGCAATACACATAATGTCATGGAGCAGATATCTCTAAGGCGTATAAGTAACAGCCAGTGGTTTTCTATAGCATAGGTCCTGCCTATGCTATAGACCATACCATCAGTATGCTTAGACCAGTACCATCTAAGTCCCACTAAGCAAAGCATCCCAATTTTGACCTATTTTATATTGTAAATTTCTGAATCCTATTTCCTTTGAAAGAGAATTTCAAGGCCAAAAGAACAAACAAAAAAGAATACTTTCTTGAGGTTTGGTACTTTCTAGCTCCCAAATCTTTCATATCATTGGTATTCCATGAGTTTGCAGGATTTTTGCTTTTAGTAGGAATTATATTTTATTTTTGTATGAATGAGTTGTCATTCTTTACAAAATTAAGGAAGTGAAAGAGTTGTTGGATGGGAAAAGCATCTATGATGAAATTCTCAGCATTTCTAGATATTCCCATTTCTGGGCTCAAATCATCAACTTGGTCAAAGTATTAAAAATAAATGGGTCTGCCTTTTTAATGGCCATCTCATTTGTCCTTGGGTTCAGCAGTTCCTTGGCAAACCATATCTTCAAACCCCCAAGGTCCCAATATATGTGTGAAACCAAATGGGACCAGCATCTTTTTCATGCAAATACAGGGTTCTTAAAAACAGCTTTGTTCAAAAAATAAAGAAAGAATCCTTGACTTGCATGCTACCCAAGGCAAATTAAACACAGTCACATACACACACACTCTCGCTCCTATTTGAGGACCTTAGCTCATCTGCTGGAAACAGACAACTGTGCTTTTGCAATGCATTACTGTTTTGTTTTGTGTTTGTAGCAAAGCCAGTAGCTCATTATGAAGCGGGCATTGACTTTATGATTGCAAAACAAATGCCCAGGGATATCTTATTGAGAGCTGTGGATCCTTATTTACAGAATAGGGATAAAGGAAGGATATAAAGAATACACACACAATGAAACAAAAGAGACCACAAACACTTCTCTTTCAGTTAAATGCAAAAAGAATTCTTCCCTCCAAGAGGGATGAAACAGAACTACTTTTCCTATTCAATTTTTTTACCCAAAAGGTGAATGAGTCCTAGGTTTCTGAAGTCTGTCAGCATAGTCCCAGATAATTTCAACTAAAGATAATAAACAGCGACAACAAAAATATTTATGTGAACTGTGGATCCTCACAATGCCACTGACACAAATGCAGTTTAAGCCCATGGGAAGATTGTCCTCAATGAAGACAACAGGATGTTGGCATTTATAAAGTCCAGAAAAGACCTGCAAGGTTTGCATGGTCAGAAAAACAATCAGCAGCTTGAAGAGGATGAATATATTCGGTCTGTGATGCGTGGAGACCACAAACTTAAGGGCACTGCAGAGCCATCTGTTGCATGAGTGTCAAAGACAGGGCTGTCTGGAGACAAATCAATGTTCTATTGCAACTCTAAGGCAGCCCAGCACATACCCTGAATGGGTGAGAATGAAACCAGTGAGCAGCTCCGCTCTCCACCAGGCAGATGGGACCCCCCCACACCCACGATGCCCTGGAGGAAGAGCAACACCAGCACACAGTGTAAGTGTGAAGAATTATGTCTACTCATTGTGAGTCTCCTTGCCCCAAACCACTCTATACAAATAGTGCTTTAGGCACACCAAGGAAGCCGCCAGTATAGTAGGTACTCTGTGTTTTGATGAAACTGCCAAGTCATTTGTGTCATCTCTACTTGACTTTCCTAGAAAAATAAAGAATAACCAGAAATAAAACAAATATAACAAAAATAGCTACAAAAATAAAGGAAAGGCCTGCTCATATATGTATTTAAAAAAAATCTTGGGCATCTTATAAACCCAAAGATACTGCGATATTGATGAATCCTATAGTACCCCCAAAATACCCTAACTTCATATTAGTTTTGGTTCTTAGGTTAAGTTATTACATTCCAAAGAATTTCAAATTCTTAAATATATAGTTACGTATGATATAATATATACATCAATCTCTTCCAATTTATTCAGAATATTTTGCCAAATGACCATGTAATCCAATGATGATGAAAATTCTAACTCATTCAGCAGTGTGAATTCACTCTCTGCTTGGCACTGTTCTAGACCCCAGGAAATATGGATAGACTCTCCTACTTTTAGAGAGCTCAGGATCTGACAGAGAGCACACCTAAGCAAATCAGTGTCCTAAGGTGGAATAAGCACAACAGAAGAGTACTGCATTCAAAACTGGATTTTAACATTGAAGTTAGGTGATAATATTATCAGAAGATTGAAATTGAACTCCTTTAAATGGGAAGGTACATTCTATTTCTAAGATAAAATCGTTTTTTCAAGTTCATACTTTTCAGCAACAAGTCACATAGGGAAAACAGGGTTTTCCTCATAAATATTTTAACTATGAAGAATCTGTCATATGTTTGACTGTTACTCCCTAAATTCTTCAAGTCTTTTTAATGCAATAGTATTATACTTTACTGCACATTTGGGTCATAGTTTTATCCAGGTCACCTCTTTCAGAGACAATGTGACTGACTTATTTTGCCTCTTCTGTTTCAATACATTGTATCATCATATCTCTATTTTTAAAAGATAATAGTTAATATAAATAACGTTTAGTGAGTAATTAGTATGTCAAGCACTACCCTAAATACTTTACATGAAATATTTCAACCTCAAACAATGCCATGACATGCTCATTATCATCTCTGTGATACACAGCAATGATTCTCAAAATTTTTGGATTTGGAACCTCTTTACACTTTTGAAAACAATCACTGAGGGCTCCAAAGAGCTCTTGTTTCTGTGGGTTCTCTCTATCAACATTTACCATATTCCAAATTGAACCAAGATTTCAAAAATACATATTAATATATTTGAAATAATAGTAACTCCATCACAGGTTAGTGTAAGCAACATATAATTATGAAGATAACTATAGATTCCAGAACAAAAATTAAGAAGAAGAGTGGCACTGTTTTATACTTTTGCAAATGTCTTTAATATCTGGCTAACAAAAATTATGTGGGTTTTCCTTTCTCCTTCTACATTCAGAATTTTGCAATGTCACATGTTGCGTAGCTTCTGGCAAACCAGTATATGCCATGACCAAGAATTTTGCAATGTCACATGTTGCATAGCTTCTGGCAAACCAGTATATGCCCATGACCAAGGAGAGTGAAAAACATAACATAGTCTTCCTATAAAATTAGTTTTGACTTATAGATTCCCTAAAAATATCATAGGGCCCTTGGAGTCCTGTGGTCCAGAGCTGGAACACTGTTGATGTACTTTCTGAGGGGAATAAGGCTCAAACGGGCTGAAAAACATGCCCAAAAAGCCATTGCTCTTAAATTTAAATATCATCATGCATGCTTCCCAAATGTGCAAAATAGCAGTGAATACATATTTAGTTAAAATCTCAGTTGTTAGAACTTGTACTTCTGTATCTATCAGCACCTGTTACCATCACCTCTACTGCTAAGAAAGTAGCCACAAATAATGAATGAAATTATTGAGAATGAAATTTCTAAGCATTTTAATGCCAATCAATGCGAAAACCACTGGTAGAATTTTTCTGGGATACACTGAATTCCAAGTACCTCCATTTCTGGCATAGTAGAACAAAAATACTAAACAAACTCCCAAT
The DNA here is from genome assembly GCF_905146905.1 of Nyctereutes procyonoides. NCBI lineage: Eukaryota > Metazoa > Chordata > Mammalia > Carnivora > Canidae > Nyctereutes > Nyctereutes procyonoides. Next base: position 2,680,168 of record NW_026575030.1, on the reverse strand, counting down.
ATAAACCTGTGCTCAGGCATAGATTTTGTTTCAATTAATACCCCTCCACACAGCCTGAGCATTTTTCCCTACAAGGATATCACCAAATGGCTACAAGGAATTAGATAGATGACTACTGTCATTTGTACCTTGGGGCAGAGAGTCACACTTAAAATCTTGGGGAAAGGTTTCAATTAATCACAGCCTTCCCCATTTCTGAGTGGGCCCTAAGAATAAGAGCATGGTGGTGACCTAGTGTGTCTATAAGGAGAGCAGGTCATCTACCCCAGGAGGCCTAGGACCATTCTCTGCATACAGAGGCATCCTGGGGAGTCACCCGCCACAGAAGCATGACAATGCCGGGTGCCAGGTGCACTTGTGGAGTGGGCAGATGGAGAAAGCAGTGGCAGCAGTCCCTTCATAACAGCTAAATTAATTAGCCTTTCCAAAGCAGATCATTTAATTACTCATCCACTCAGATACTCAGGGTGAGAAAAAATTTGAGAAACTTTTAGACATAGAGCCCAGACGAAACAAACTTCTTCATGCATCCTTTCTAATATACATAATGTCTATGTTGGCTCCAAAACTCTAAAACACAAAAATTTACCCCCTTATTACTTACTTTAAGGAAACTTCTTTCCATCCACAATGCATACGAGTCAGTAAGTTAAGAGTACATTTTAAATTGGTGATCTTCATGTGATTTTGTTCCGGAATAACTAAAAGGGAGCAAGACTCAACATGGCCAACATGCACACCCCACTGACTGGCAGAGAGTAGGAGTTTAATAATGTTGTGCTGGGATGATTAAGGAATTCCCTTTCCCTCCTCCAACACATAATAAACAAAAAGACATTTTAAATAAGTTGGTATATTGAAATACAGAGATCATTAGTAAAAACAAACCCTAACTTTAGCTATCTGCTTTTCTGAAGGTCTGTCCTACCCACCCCCACCCCATGGTTCTCCTTATAGAGCTTTCTGGACCTTCTGCAATTTTTTTTCTAAACTTCTAGGACCTTAAATGTCGCTCACATAAGTGTTCCCCAAATTTTTCTACCCTGAATGCTCTTCTAGTGGCAAAAATGATGTCTCAAATTGCATCTGTATTTTCATTTCCTGATTCAGAGATTCATCCATAGAGTCCCTCCTGCTGCCTATAACAATTGCCTGCTATCTGTTTCTCTCCCCTAATCAGCTCTAATACCCAGAGGACTGGGACTTTATGGTCTTCCTAGTCCATGGCACACACACATACCCTCAATGAATGAAGGATCATGTTTCAGAGCAAAGATGGCCTCACGACTTAAGGCAAGATCACAGGCTGCCTCCACCCATATTAAGTATCAGAGGTTAGTCCCATGTCCAGAGCTTAACAAATGCGCCAGTAAAACCACTCTCTTCAGTCCCTACTATTGGTGTCACACACGAAGCACTTGGTAGATGTTAGATGTACCAACTAATATTGTTAGTAAATGAATATACCAATGAACGAATGAACTTGTCTTTCTGGGTTTTCTCCTTTTTATTTTTACTTGGAACTGTCAGGTCTCATTAGAATAATATATGCTTTCATCACAACATTGTTGATACACACAGGTTCTACTGACTTATTTCATGCAATACTAAGTAAAAGCAACCTCATTATCTTCTTCTCTTCTCTATTCCAAAGTTCCCCTACATAACGTGTTTCTGAAATACATATTAGAGCAAAACCCACCCCCCCCAAGTTTAAATATGAATATCTAGTCTTAACTTTTGCAGTAACTTATTTTTTGATCAAAAAGTCAGTTCATGGGCTTGAAAACAGAAGTCCTTGAGATATAGTTTTTATGCATCATTGAAAAGCCACTCGATTTCCTAAACCTAATTTTCACTTCTGAAAAAACCTAGATCTTAGAATGAGGATTCCTTATATTTCCATGTTTTTTAAGAAACTTGGAATTCCCCATATTTTCATGCACTGCCCCCATTTTTCTTACCTTAATATTAAAATTCCACTCTTCTAGGTCAGTATTATGTCTGGCAAATAAGAAAAACTTGGGAAAATAAAAGAATTGTATTAATAAAGTTTGATTTTCTTCCATCAATTTTGGTAACACTCAAAAATGATGGGCTATATGTAGTTTACTATAGAAAGGGAATTCTTAGGGAAAACAAAACATATGCTAACCATCTCTTAGGGAACCTTCCATACCTGTCAGTGTGTACAATAGCCCTTATGTGACAATTAATTTCATTTCCATGGCTTTCAATTATCAATGGCCCTGAAATTATATTCTGTCTCTGTTTTTCATGAAGGTCCCAAGACAGTATCTGTGACTAGATTTAAGCCATCTATCAAGACTCAGAAGAATAAGGCTTGTAGGTTCCTAAGAGAAGAGGTTGAAAGGGATAATACAGGAAGCACTGGTGGACTATGATACAGTCAAGTTTACACTTAAAACTTCCTTCCCTCATTTATGGAATGAGTTACACAGACAAGACAAATTCTGCTCAACAAAAGCATGGCTTTTAAGATAGACTGACAATGCCATCAATTCATTACCCAAATATTATGCCATCTGCTATGTTGGAGGCACTCTGTCAGGCTCTATGGAAGAAACAATGATGAGGAGGCTGAATTGCTGTAGTCAAAGAGCATCTGTGTCTACATCCAGTGGTATAGGTTGAACTGTCCCCCAAAACTTCTATATAGAAGTCCTAACTCCCAGTATGCAGAACATGACCTTATTTGGAAGTGGTCAAGTTATCATAGGTCATTAGAGTGGGTCCTAATCCAGTATGACTGGAGTCCTTAAAGGGACAGATTTGAAGATAGACACACAGGAAGAACACTATAAGTTCTATCAATGCACAGATTAGGATGCAACTATCAATGCATAGATTAGGATGATGTGTCTACAAGCCAACGGATGCCAAAGACACACAGGAAGAACACTATAAGTTCTATCAATGCACAGATTAGGATGCAACTATCAATGCACAGATTAGGATGATGTGTCTACAAGCCAACAGGTGCCAAAGACTGCCAGCAAGCTACCAGAAGCTAGGAGAGAGGCCTGGAACAGATTCTCCCTCACAGCCCTGAGAAGGAAGCAACCCTGTCAACACCTTGATCATAGACTTCTAGGCTTTAGAACTGTGAGATGGTAAATTTCTGTTGTTTAACCCATCCACTGTGTGGTATTTTGCTGAGGCAGCCTTAGCAAAAAATAAAAGCTATCAACTATATATGTTTGAACACAGTACATCTCTACAAATACACAAATATACAAATAATCCGGTAAAATATAATGGTGCTCCAAGCAAAGTGTAATATATTTTCAGCAGAAGGATTGTTTACTTCTGATCAGAAAATAATGGAAGTCTTTATAGAGGAAGTGGTAGTCACATTTCACACAAGTGAAGAGCCATAAAAAGTCAGAAGCCAAACAGGAATTTATGACTATAGAGCTATAAACTATTGACTGCAAAGCTGTTTTTTTTTATATTTAAGACACTTCTTCTACATGTCATTTCTCAAGAGAGTTTATGACAACTATATGAAAGATTCAAATGGTACACCTCATATCTAAACTTCCACAGGTATACATTCTCTTAGCCAGAAAAGCATTTTTAGTACTTTCATCTTCATACTCTTTTTACTCACTCTGATGTCCAGTATAAGATAAGGTGCTATCTTGGTGCTCTATTACAAGAATAATGACTTGGATGGTTTTCTAGATTGGGGATAATTTGCAAATACACAAACTCACTCTCTGGCTGTCACCTCCATTACATGGATATACTCTAGTTACTTGCAGGTGACTGGGAATTAGGTAACATTTGGTCCTGGAACTGGTCTGTCTAGAGACAGAACCATAACCAGGCCCTCATTAGCTCAGGTCTCTACCCAACTGAACCATTATCAAGCCTTAAAAGAAGTATAAATTGTCTGATATTTAGAAATCATTCAACTTAATAACCTTCCCCCAAAGCATTCAGTATTTTCTGATGCTTTGATCATTTGCCAAATCATTTTTATGAGCCCATAATCTATCAGAACCAACCTCACCTACTTTCCTTTCAGACTTCTTCTCACTATTGAGCTTTATAACCTGATTGGATTCTTCTTTTCTAATCTTTTCACATAGACTGTATGTATTTTATTTCTCCTGCAAGTAACAGAAACAAACTCCAGCCAGAATAAGAAAGATGAGGCATTTTATTGAGACCATGATACTTTAGGAGCAACTGAACCACCAAACCCTATGAAGGGCAATAACCAAGGTACCTCCAGGGGTCTCTGCAATGAGAATTCATAGACCTTCTCATTAGATGTTCCCATTATGCCCTGGCCTAGCTCTGGGGACTCCTGGTTTCCATTTCCTATCACTTTCACAATTTAAACTCCCTGGAATAAGGTCCTGATTGGCATAGTTTGAATGAGGCACACACTCTGGCTTGGTGAGCTTTGGGTCTGGGGTTAGGGTCATATAGCACTATCTTAGGCATGCTCCTCCCTATTATAGACTGGCAACTGATCTCAGGGAAGTAAACAATTATTAGTGTATACCACATAGGTTAGTCATGTGCACTTCACATGTGTTGTCTTTTCTTTGGAAAATGCATCCTGTATAATCCTAATTAATTGTTACTTGAATCTATAGCAAAAATAAACAACCAGATATCTTATATTTTTAATTTAGTAATTTTTTACATTCATTCCAACTGGACTAAATCCATTTGAGGTTTTCTGTTAAAATACCTATCTGGAATTAAGCCTATATCTCTTTCTTCAGACTGTCTCGATATGTCCACTATCACTGTGGCTTAAAAATTTACATTGAGTTTACTTCTCATTTCTATCTTCTAGAATATACAACTAGCCTTTAGTCTATATATTGCTTTTTGATTGTCTTCCTGTCTCCATTGTCATCATGACTCAGTTTATATTGAGCACATTCATAGAAATGTTATCAACTATCAATCATGTACACATTCCCGCAATTCGTATAATATCAGAACCAGAGAGTATGCTCTGGAGACACAAACAAATCAGGAAACACCTTCCTGTTCTATTTCCTATGCTTCACACCATTACCAGCAAAACTGTTCAAATTACCAACAATATGATTTTAAAAGACCCAGGCACTTTTAAGGGATGTCATTTTAGAAAATCTAGAGAATAAAAGAGTAACTAACTCATATCTCCCCATATTCTTTGTAAATAGACAATCTAATTGTGGCCAAATACGTACAGTATTCAATCAGTATCTGAGCTGATCAGTAGCTAAAAATCAACAAAAAAATTGAAATATGGGAACCTTTAGAGGGAAAAGGAAGACAGAGAATAAGAAAACAAGTCTAATGTCTAAGAGATAAGAAATGAAAGGGAACCAATCTGTGAAATAATTTCAGATACGTTGCACCATGTAAGACTCTAATGGAGAAGAAGAACATCCTTAGATTCAAGATCATCTAGGATATTCTCAACAGAGATAAAAGTGTTTTAGAAAACAGGAAAGCAATCATTATACCAACAGCAATGATATTTTTGAAGAATAATAATAGCACAAGTACTGGGCAGAAAATTCTGTCAAATAGGTTATCTTAAACTTTCTGTTTATATGTAAATAAGCCTAAGGAAGCACTTATAATTATCATCTGTTTTAATGACACAGTAAGAGAAAAATAATTAAAACAAGGGAGGGGAAAGCAAGTGGTTAAGTGGTTCAAAGAAACAATAAGCCACTTTCTCAAGGAGGGCAGACACCCATTGTCCCTGAAGGCAGATGGGGGTTAACCTGGTGAGTAGTATTCTTTGAACCATTTTGATTACTTTTAAGATAGAGAGGAAGAAGAGTAATGAGGACAATAATACTTGCATAGTGATTATACTTCAAGCACTTTATAGTTCATTATTAACTCACTTAATCTTCACCCTCACCACAGGGTAGGCACTATTATTATCCCTGTTTCACACAAGAAGAAAATAAGGCACAGAGAGATTGGGTATCTTCCCCAAGATCTCAAAGCTAGTAAGTAATTATGTCAGGATTTGGACACACGCACTCTTGGTTCCAAACTCCCCATTCTTAACCTTAATCCTATGCTGTCCATGTGATTCTAGGTGGACTTAGACTTTTTACATTATATGCGGTGTTTAGAAATATGGTCACTAAAAATATCTTTACAAATTTCATAAGAAGCTCTCAAAATTTATTTTAATTCCCCTCAGCAGATAGGGAACTAAAGAGACAGAATAGAGTTGTGGCTAATAGAACAGACCCAGGCTACATAGGTTCTGAATCCCTGATCTTCCACTTACCCACTCAATGACCTAGCTGAAGTTACCTGGCCCTTCTGTTACAGCACATTATTATCTACAAGCATGCACCTGCCCCTTTTCTGTAGCAAGACCTGACTCCCCTACTCCACTGATATCAAGCTTAGCCTAGGACTCGCTTTGGCCAATGAAATGTGAGGGAGAAAACAGTTTAACTTCTGGGCAGGTACTGAGCAAGAGCCAGGACGAGGTGTGCCATGTTCTCTTCTCTCATTATGATCAGCAATGGCCTGGGTTCTGGGATGAGGTTGCCTTGGGGCAGAGCCACAGGTCCAGCCCAGACGTTTAGCAGAGTAAGAAATATGCAGTTATTATTATAACTCACTAGGATTCAAAGGTTGCTTGTTACTAAGGCATAACTGCCTCTCTTGACTCGTACACTCTCTGTGTCTCAATGTCCTAGCTGTTTCTAGGGTTGTTGCAGGAATTAAATGACTTATGAAACATGTAAAACAGTGGCTGCCACATAAGCACCATAAAAGTGTTAATCCTTACAGTTATTTATACCTATAAATGGCAGGAGACAAGTATTAGTGAGCCAGATACTCACCTGAAAAGAATACAAGCAGAGAAAAGACTGCCAAAGGAAACATCCCTAATAATAATCAAACCAGATGCTTTTCTGGTTCACAAATCCTTTCAACAAAGTTCTCACATCATACTGACTACCCTTTGGGCTTTATGCAAACTTCTTCTCTTCAATGCTCCCTCATCAACTCAGTAATCCCATTTATTTGCGGGCAATTTTGGGCTTAAAAATTGCTGACCCAGTCTCCAGACACTTTTTCTTCCACAAAATTCACATACATTGCCCATGAAGATATTCCGCCTCCATTTTCCTCAGCTGTCTTTCTGAAAACAGAGTTGAACACTAGTTTTCTCATCTCTGGAACACAACTTTAGTGAGATAATCACTGTTACCTCTGTTTCTAAGGGGTGAAGGATTATGTAACTTTGACAAGTTTCTCTGTTTCATGAGTTTGGATTGGCTTTCATTTGCTAATGTGCACATTTTTAAGGTAAAATTCTTACCAATTAATGTTCCACACAACTTGCTTTCAGGGGACACCCTCACTGACCACCCCAGATGTTGTAATAGGCAGATGCTGAGACCTCTTATACTCAAGAGGAACACAGTTTGAGTCTCCCTCTAATCCATTCTAGAAATGAGACTACTAAAGTGGGGGCCCAAAGAGATATTTTATTACATTAGCATCATTTTAAAGATGGGAAAAATGGAGACTCAAAGAGGTTGAACATGTCATTGAGAAAAATAAGTCAGTTGAAGAACAAAACCTAGATAGAACAGAATCATTACCTACAGGAGCCAAGCTAGTGCTATTTCCAGGACTGATTGTGTTCAAAAGAAAAACAATGGGAAACATGACTATATCTGGATACAATGAAAACATGTTAAATACCCAATCAACAAACTCATTCACTCCATGTGACTATTTTAACTAGGTCTTAATCTGATCTATTCACACAAAGCATCAAAGTTACTGAGAAAGACACAATAACAGAGTCTCATTTTACTAAGCTCATATGTAAATCAGGTTGGTAAGACAGAGTCAATATCATGGATAAACTAAACAGAGATATTAAAACAGAGACCAGGTTATTCATTACATCAAAATGCTTTATTTGGCAGTTACTTACTATATAAATAACTCACCAGCTGTTTTATCCGAAACACTAGTGATTAAAATGGCTATCCTATCCAACCAAAAAATCTGAAATAAGCATAACAAGATCTTCAGAAAGTAAATACTGAAGGCATCTGTAGCTGCTTTTGACTGTTATTGGAGGCAAATAAAACCCAAAGTTATTTCTAGCACTCATCACTTTAATGATTTCTAAATTTGCTTCTCTAAAAGAAATGTACTAGAGATTAATAAATTTTACATGAAAACAAATAGGATGTATAAATTGCTAAGAGGTTTGCTCCCTTCACTTTCATTCTAGCCATTTTTTTCCAAACCCAGAAGACATTCCCTAAAGGTTTGTGTGTTTTTTTGGCAAAACCATCTCTCATATAACTAACTAAATAAAGAAAAGATGTACTTTTTTAGTGGGTAATGATAAAGCTGGGATTTGTAGCTAAAAACATTCTTGATCACAAAAGCTTTTTTTCTCTTTTTCTTTTTCCACTTCACTCTCTGGCTAAGTTCTCATGTCTAAAAGACAAAAGAGAAAGCAAAACAAAGAAAAAAGGATTCTGTAGGCACATATATACAAGAAAGTTACAATAGTTGAAAGTCACAATAAAAACAGATTGTCATAGATGGGAATTCCATTAAAGCAGGGCAATATATCTGCTTTGGAGAAGGGCTCAATCCATTAAAAAAAAAAATACTGATAGACAAAGTCCAGAGCTGAAACACATTTGTAGGATCAAAGGCAAAATAACTAGCAATGTCCTAGTTAGCTCAAAAGAAGAGTAAACCAAGCAAGAGACTCTCTTGTGAAAGGCGAATGTCTTTAGTACAATACAATAAGACTGCTGTATGTGACACCTTGATAAATTAAAGAAACAGAAACACTGTCACAAAAAAGAAAAGGGAGAAAGGAAGGAAATTCAGAAACAGTGCTCACAAAAGATGGATAAGAAAGTTTTAAGAGAATGTGTGCATTGATTAAAAGGCAAGCAAGGAAAACAAGATAGCTGCTCTATCTAGCTAACCCCCCACTGCACATGCCTATTGTATTGTTTCCTTTGGCACTGACTACAAGAGAGCTTCATCCTATGTCTAATAATGCTATTATTTATAAAATAAAAGAAAAACATCCTGATAAGAATATACTTCAATAGGAAAAAACCTCCTATATAATCGGAGTGTACAGATGAGAAAGAAATGCTTTTTCAAAGTAATAACAATTACAAAGCAACCAGTGAACAAGATAAGCACTTGCAGAAGGAGGCAGACATAATCTATTCAATCAACCAGCTTTTCTGTTATGTGAATCCAAGAACGGATCACTGTTGCTCACTGGGAGAACCTGCAATGCTGTAAAAATCAGCACTGTCAGTATATGGTTGGGAGAGGAAAATGTTCAAGAAGAAACTTTAGAAAGAAACAGTGGAAAGGCTGGGAATACAACTCCTTGCAATTCTTCATTCAACATTATATTCACTGATCTATTCCATATAAGTCAATGTGGAAGACACAGGATTTTGAAACGCACACACATAACACAATAGCTCCTACCCTCCAAAAGCTATGACTTGAAATGACTGCTTTGGGTCCATGATCTTACCAATGCCTATTTCTTGCAAGTATAAACAAAATGTTCAACTGCGTATGTGAAGTTATTTTCATATTTCGGTCAACATCCTTGTATTAGTATTATTTTGCTGATATAGCACATTATATTGCAATAAAAATCAAAATAGAGTAAATATTTTTACAAATCCAATTTTATAAACAATCTGTTGAATGTGGATGTTTCCTATTTTATAATTTTACATATACAATATATACAAAGAACTATATTTAAGTATCAACAATTTTATATACCAAGTGCAATCTGATCAGTTATTTCAAAGACTATGTTGATAATCTGCTAGAAGTGGGAAAAAATATAAAAAAACACAATTAGCTAATACTTATTGAGCCATTCTTATGTGCACCTATTGTTCTATATGCCCCTAAATGTATTGTCTTCCTGAACCCTCACAAATCTCTCCTTTTTACAGATTAGTAATCAGACCTTCTAAATGAACAACTATACTTTAAACCACTGCACTACACATCTTCTAGTCACATACCTACAGAGCAGATTTCTGTGGTTCTTAATTAGTTGTTGGCTATGAATGAATTTTACTCTGCTTTTGAAACATAATCAAACCCAGAATGATTCCGGCAATGATTCTCCAAAAAGGTCCGTGGCAAGAAGGGCCACACAAGACTAGGACCTTTGAGCAGACCCACTCCCCAAGGTATGTAGCATTCATCATGAGGATTCAAAGTAGGAAGTTTACGCATCAGTTCAGAGAAGCACATTCTGACAGGCTATGGGTAAAAGTCCAGAATGTCATGAAAGGCAGGGTCCTATGAAGGGATTTCAGGGCTAGCAGTCAACTGAAGGTATAAGGTTCAAGGATAGAGCTCCAATTTCTGCAAAGTATGAAGGCAAACAGCTAAGACTCTTAGACAAATTAAAGAATGTGGAAGGATTTCAAGGCATTCACACAGAATGAGGCAAATCAGCAACAAGAATGATTTGAACACACACCTAGGTGCTAACTTTACTTCTAAAAAAAGAACATAGTCTTTAAATTAAAAGTATTAGTTCACTATTACTCTGTTCAAACTATGACGCTATTAGTCTTCTGGACTCTGATAGGTCTGTTTTGAAAAATGGCAGGTCTAGATTTCTAAAGCACTGATACTCCATGAAGAATGGACTAGCTTTAGGAACATTAATTCTGGTACTGACCATGGGGTATTCTTTAGCACACTGCTCATATTGCTGTTAGGAACAAAATCTAAGATAGCTTGTAGTTTTGTTGACTTATCTTCTCCTTTGACTCTCAGCTCTTGAGCTTAACTATGAGCTATGAGCTTAACTCTATGGATTCATTCTAATTTCAGAGAGAGAGAGAGAGGTAAGAGAAGGATTGAGATCAAATTTTACTTTTAAAATATCTAAAATTTTAAAGATTGGCTTTGCTTTTTAGAAGAATTGAATATATTAAGGGAAGAAATAAGAGACACAAACACATTTAGGTAAAGTATGCAATTCATTACTAAGTAAACAATTATGTGAATATAGACATATATCTAGAGAGATAGACCATGTCTTACTCACTTTCATGCTCAGGGCATATTAGGCCTCAGTGGATGCTTACTACACTGAAATTACTTAACATCTGAGTCCCAGAGTCTTTATCTTCAAACTTGGGTAATTATGTATTCATTCCTCATTATTTACACATTACACATCTGCAAATTTGCCTACTCAATAAAATTTATTTGCAACCCCAAAATCAATATTTGTAGCCTTTCACCATCATTTGCAGAAATGAACAGACTAACAAAAAATCTGAGTCACCAACCTGCACATTCCCAGGTGAGGTTGAGCAAGGTGACACTCTGCATCTTTTGTAACTATAAACAAGTGTCCTTTCCACTATTTATTGCCATATTTTTTGCATTTATTTTTTTTGTTGGTGATGTTGCTTTTATGAAATGGACCCCAAATGTAGTGATGAAATGCTATTTATTGTTCCTAAGCACAAATAGACTGCAATGTGTTTTACAGATAAAATACATGTGATGGATTAGCTTCATTCCAGTATAAGTTACAGGGCAGCTGACCTTGAGTTCAATGTTAATTAATCAACAATATATCTTTTATAAGGGTCTTTAAACAGAAACACATAAAGAACACATATGAAGTTATATACTGATTTATTGATAAAAATATTATGACCAGAGGCTCACAAGCACCTGTGAATTTCTCCTATGGGCAGTGCTTCGACATTTACTAATTCAGTGTTTGTGGCAACTTAAAAAGCATTACTATGAATGAGGAGATTAAATGATACTTGCTTCGATAGTTGTTTTTAGGTCTGGGAAAATGTAGGTTAATAATACAGTGAAGTGACCAGCACTCAAGGAATTTTACCTACTGAAAAGCAAAACCATCATCATCTTAGGTGTCTGCAAACAATACAATTGAAAATAGCAAATTCAGATTCACTATATTTCATTGAAGAGGATATACAAATGAAATTGTATTTTACTGTATCACTGAAGTCTATACGTTAGGAGTGGGAAATATGAAGATATTTATAAGTCAAAAGGCATCTGAGGTCTAGGTCAGGATAATGTCAGAAAATATGCTATCAAAAAAAAAAGAAAATATGCTATTAACTCTCTTAATTATAAAATCACAGTCTCTTATACATAAATTCTTCAAATAAATCCATTTAAAATGGCAAATTCAAACATAACCATATCAGTGACAAGTCTACTGCTTATACAAGTTCTAATTATGAAGTTGTTCTGATAGTAACAAACACAGGGTTTGAATATAAAGCACACATAAGAGCGGAAACTTGATACCAAGGAATATTCCTATTTGATGAAACTAGAAAATTTACTTCAGAAACATTAGTGTATCACTTAGTAAAGAAAAAAAAAGAATAAAATAAAATATTAAAAAGTTGAATCTTGATTAATTATGACAAATCATGATATTCTGAAACACTGGTAGGTATGTGTGTGTGTAAAAGTGTAACCAAGAGACTCTTTCTCACCAGCCCTGGTGGCTCAGTGGTTTAGCACCACCTTCAACCCAGGGCCTGATCCTAGAGACCAGGGATTGAGTCCCACGTCAGGCTCCCTGCATGGAGCCTGCTTCTCCCTCTGCCTGTCTCTGCTGCTCGCTCTCTCTGTGTCTCATGAATAAATAAATAAAATCTTTAAAAAAAAAAAAAGAGAGAGAGACTCTTTCTCAGTAGAGATAAGATCACTTTAATCCAGATTTCACTAATTCAGAATCAAGAGCCAGGCAGGTGTTTTAATAAAATTAAGCAGATAAAAGAGTGATAAAATTACACTAAATGAGACTAAACTTTTGCAAGTTGAGAAAAAAGTCAAGATTATGAAAGCATCTATTTACATATAACTTATTTATTCAATCAATATGCATTAGCTCCCCACAAATTTATTGAGTTCTGCTCTGGGTCAGCCATCAGAGACTCCCCGGAGAACACAGCACACACAGAACAGCTTTTCTGAGGCTCACAAGCAAGTAGGTGAGACAGACTTGTTAACAAATGCATTGCAAGGTGATAAATACAACTGAAGATATAAGTGCAAAGAAAGAAAAATGTCATTGGACTGAGGCTGGTACTTTGACAAGAACCTTTAGAAAGGTGCCACCTGTCCACATTAAAGTAAGGCTTTGGGGATGCCTGGGTGGCTCAGTGACTGAGCATCTGCCTTTTGGCTTAGCGCTTGAATCCGGAGTTCTAGGATTGAGTTCCACATTGAGCTCCCTGCAGGCAGTCTGCTTCCCAGTCTGCCTATGTCTGCCTCTCTCTCTCTCTGTCTCCCATGAATAAATAAATATAAATCTTTTAAAAAAGGATAAAGTAAAGCTTCTCCAGGGGCCACTAACAGCTCAGGTCTAGTGAATACCAGAAAATAACACCAGAAAAATAACACAACTACAATTCCATAGGGGTAGGAGACCTCAAAATCAGAACAGTTTGGACCTCTCTGATCTGACTCTTGGGTCAGTTTTGCTATCCAAACCACAGCTAAGTAACTGAGTTAGTAAGACACAGGATGAAGGTATCGGATCCTGCCCATGATGCTTCTGGTTCTCAGATACCAAGGAAGGAAATCACTCCCACCCTTGCCAATGAAAGCTTATCATGTACTCTCTGCGAGAAAGAATTCAATTTCTGTTATCTTGAAGTTAGTTGGCTTAGTCAAGAGATGGGAAGTTTACTTACTTTATTCTCCCTGTGAAAAATGACACTTTAACTGTATTAGCACCTATTTTATCCCTTTATCCCTCTATCTCTGTTTTTAATACAGTATGTATGTGATTTTTATATCCTTTCCCAGGCTTTGGGTCTGAACAGTCTATGTGCTTGAGGCTGCTGGAGAGAAATAGAATTGGTTGAAAGAACTCAGTCCCATTCAGTAGACTAGAGCACCACTGTATAAAAGACAAAAAGCTTGAAATATCTACCAAGTATCACTGAAGTTCCATTAATTAAAAATAAATACTATATGATGTAAGAGTTTGTCAAGAACACTTAACATCAATTGAAACATACAAGCGGCAAGCCAGGTCCCTGCACGCTCTCAAGAGTCAAGAACTGAGGAAGTCTTGCTATTGAGCATGAGGCACCTCTCCGTGCACCCTAACTCGGTGGTATTTAAAGTGACCTAAACTTAGTCTGTTCCTCATCAAGCCTCCTTTTGTTGGGCCCATCAGTAAGGGTTCCCACTCTGGGCACTAGGGAAATGCCAGTGGGAACCAGAAAAAAGGCACAGGCCTGGACATCTATAAGAATTCTGGATAGAAGGCACAGGGCAAAAGAATTTGAGCATGACATCAAAGAATGAGTGGAAGAAGGAGGCAAAAAAGTTCAGTGATATAAATGTAAATTGCATAAACTGCACTGATACAATTTTCAAAAAAATACTAATCATTCCCAAATAGATTCTAAGCTATTTATTTATATATTTTATATATTTATGACACTATTTTATGTATATATAACTTAATGTATTTTTGTATGTATGTATATATTATAATTATGTATACTTTTTACATATTTTATAGCACTTTATATATTTAGGTATCTATACATATATAACACCAATATTTATATTAATCTTTATGTACATATAACACTAATTTGTATACATGTAACACTAATACTAAACTGTGTATTATACAGACATATGTGTGTATATGTATGACTACTATTTCCCCAAACCCATTTCCTCTTCTTCTAGACACAGAAATAAACTACATTTCCCTGACTCCTTCGCAGTTACGATTCTAGTCAATGAACTCTGAGTGCAATGATTTGTGCTGCCCGTGAGTTTGACCCAAAGTAACCTTTTACAGTTGGTTCCAAGCAGTTTCCTTTCTTGACATACTGGGATGAAGGGGACCCTAGAGAAATCTTGGAAACCACAATTTAAACACATTACAGCTTCCATTAGCCTGGTTTCTTGAGCAGCTGCATGGAGGATAGTTTCCCCCACTAAATTTGAACATACACCTAGTTCTATTATATAAACAGAAAACAGATTTATTAACTAAGCCACTGTACCTAGAGAAGGTATTTGTTATCACAGCCAAGCCTGGCCTCTCTGTTCCATAGAATTGTGAGTCCCTCACTTTTTGGTAAACAGTGAGATACAAAATTATCACATCATCAATTCTAACATGTTTCCAGCACCTCTTTCCTATCTCTCCTCTATTCCTGTGCTAGTCTCTTTCTCTCTTTGCATGTGGATGTGGTCAAATGAGTCAACAGAGAGGACAACCTTTATTTGAGCAGACTTCTGTCAGTATCAATCTAAGGGGTGGATACACAAGCATACGAGTGGGATCTGTGAGAGAAACTGGCCATCCTAACTCATCCAAATGTAGGCAGATGACAGTGCCATTATTCTGAATCCAAAGCCAAACAACATAGCCCACAAAGAAACACAGATAAAATACTGAGGGTAACAAAGAGAAAAGAGACATTAAAAAACTAAGACCAAAATGATTTGCAGCATTCTATCAGAAGATTGTGATTGTGAGTGTACCCTTTCTCAACGCTGAGGAGAGGAATGTAGAAGCATGTCTGCAGGTCCCAGCATCCCATGGGAACATGGGAACATGATTTGAGCATGGGTCTCAAGGGGGTTGAATTCTATGCCTAATTTCAAAGAAAGCATTAGATTGGCTGGAAAAAATAGAACACAGGGCACAATCTGGAAATCACAGCTCTGAGAATATAGTTAAAAGAAATCTTGTCCTTCCATCTAGTTAGTATCTCTACCATCCAGTCCTTACACTTGTCCAACCTTTAAAAAAAAAAAAAAAAACAAAAAACACCTTCCAGAAAAGACTCCAAAATCCTTCTAGGCAGCCCAACTGAGCATTCTCAAAAGCAAAACTTATTTATTTATTTATTTATTTATTTATTTATTTATTTATTTATTTATTTATTATTTCCAAATAAATCAGCTCTGCGGTCACTTCTCATCTATCTCTTTCTTCCCTAGACAAGTTTCCATGAAGGCATGTTTGATGACCTGTAGCACATTCCAGGTGTCAGAGATTGAGCTCCACTTCCAGTTCTTCCCCCACCCAACTGTATGGTTCCAGATGAATCACAGCCTCTCTCACTTTTCTCCTGACAAAGCAAGAGGAATGGGTAAGATGATCTCTAAGTCCCCTTTCCTCTCTATCAGTCTATATATTAGCTTGTAATTCATCTTCTATTCCAGGCTAATAACCACCTCCAATTTCCTTATTAAGTCCTTATGTTAGACATAAAATCCATAATGTAAAAACTAGTTTTAAAATGTCATTTTATAGTCAATCGTGCTGGATTCCCATAAATATGATTTTTTTTCATACCTGACAATCAAATCAGCCAAATGCATTTAACAAAATCCATTTAATATATCATGTGCTGGCATCTTCTAAATATGTTGCCTTATTATGTTTACCAGAAAGATTTTTTAATGACCAGCTGTCTCAAAATTAATTAATGATATAGCTCACACTATAAAGTTACAAGCCAAATCCCATTATAACTAATGTATTTTCAGTGTAGCTCAGATTGCAAAGGATGGTGAAACTCCAGCTGATGGCCCATTTATTTACAACAGTACGTGAATCGACAAATTTACAGAAGCACGAAATAAACCATTCTATTCTTAATGCATATTTTGAATAATATACTCTATGAAATACTCTAAGATAGAATTCTAGAAAATTAAAGAAATCTATTGAAACTTCATTTCTTCCTATATACTCTTAACTTTTTCAATTATATAACCAGACTATAGGAAATCAGAGTATCTAATTGTATCTAGTTACCAATTTTTCCTATCTGCAAAAATTCTCAAGCCATAGAATTATTGTATAGCCCTTTAGCTGATTTCCTTCAAACACCACCATTTTTCTTTGTACCCTGCTCCTTTTCCAAAAATCCAAAATGTTTTTGAAGGAAATTAGAGTGAAGTAAATAAAACTGAAACATCGCTTTGCCAACTTTTTTTTTTTTAAGTCAAAATCAGGTGTAATTGAAAGAGAATGATTATACACCTTGCTGGCACTTGTTCCATTTTTTAGAACAAATGTTCACACTCACCTAGGGGATGTTTCCATCTGCTTCTCTCATTTTGGTTTCCATGCATTACCTTTAAATTATTATACATAGATAAATTACCAGTATCTTACTATTTAAAAATAAATAACCCTGGCTTTATTTTTTTCAAATCATACTCTACCAAAAATGAGATCCACTCTTCTCAAATCAGATTTTAACAACTAATCTTTAACAGAAAAAAAGAGGTCTTACTACCATTTGGGAAAATATACATTTTATCATCATCCACAAGTATTAATTCCAGAGCTGTGTATTCTATAGTCACAAATTTAGCCGTGCAGATAAAATATCTATTCTTTGGAGCCTAAAATCCATATTTAATGTGTAAGTATATTTTGAAAAGATAGAAACCAATAAAATAATAGGGCAAAAACATTAAATAGATATACAGGTAGATAGTACAGTACAATTGGACATCAAGTCATGCATTTGTGACTCAGGCTGCGACAAAAGCGATGTGGGAAAAAAAAAAAAAAAAAAAGACCACACCATGCCCTGGTAAAAAGCAAAAGCTTCAGTACAGCATCCATACACTTTGCCCTCCCCATGCCTCACCTCTGACGCCCCCAGAGTAACTGCATAACTGATTTATTTTTGATCCAGATGGTTGGCGTCCTGGTAGACAGACTTAAAATGCTGACTGTGTCTTGGGCATGCTTATTCAGTAAGTCTTGAAAGCCATTATTCACTAATTTCATGTGGAAATGAAATTTCAGCTTCCCATTGTGTACAAATAACTTGGCCACTTACACCACATACAAAAAGTGCTTTTTGCCAGGCAGGAGTGGACGGCTGGAATGCAAAAGCTTTCCTGTGTGCTTCCCTGGCTCAGGCCCAAGCTGGCATATGGTGGTCCCACCAACCACCTCCATATAGAATACTAGGTGAATGCTTTAAGCAAGCCCTGATAATGTGATTTACAAAGCCCACACTGGACGGCTGCTGTTTGCTTCTATTTTCATTCAGGTTAGAAGATTAATCTTATTTCAAATAAAGGCATTTGATAACATTTTGTGCCCTTGCATCCATCCTCCCAACATGACGAGCTACTAAAATTCTGGTGTATATAGAAATATTCATGAGTTTCTAAGCTTTATTATTTTATCAGTTTCTTATTCTAGAATGTAATTCTCAACATAGGCTTCACTTTCTATTTCAAGACTGGGACTAGAGAGCAAAGAAGGGGGTTTTCAGAGGTAAGTTAGAGGTTCGGTAAACTTGTGTGCTTTGCTTTGGTGTAACATTTCCATGCTGTGCTTACAAACAACTATTGTTTTTTTCGGGAATTTCATTCCAGAAATTGTTTGCTTTCAAATACCAAAGAACTCTCTTCCATTCCCTCTTTGGGGTTTTATTTCAGAATCAGCAATGCTACCCAGCAGTAATAAATAAAAATTCACATTTTGATACACATTAACATTTCACACTGTAGCTGGGGAGCTCAAAGTTATTTTACAAACACTGCCAAAATCACTGGTGATTTTTAGCCCTGAAATCTGACTTTCAGATCTTCCTAAGAAGATTTATTTCGGTCATGTTTGCAAAATACAATGTGTATTTATAAATTCAGGCATTTATCTAGGACTCAGCAATGGATGCAACAAGTCATATCCCTGGATTGGAGAGGTTCCCAGGGACATGAGCTATGCCCAACTATTGTGATCCTTTCTCTCCTCTTCTGAGGCGTATATGGCTTTTTCTCATCTCCTACTTTTATCTGCCCTACCATATAGCTCTCTCCCCCTCCATATCCACAGAAGGCTAAAGACCTTCCTTCTCTCAGATATCCCAGGAATGTGTTTTTGTCCATTGGACTTCCCTAGGCTTTCCTGGTATATAACTGAATTTCAGGATGAGATGAGTGATATAGATTATGAGGGTATTTAGGACAATAAAAGTAAACATGGTCAAGACAAAAGAGCTCAATCTCTATTCTGAGGTACTCATCTAATTTCTGAAAATAACCAATGCTGTCAGAATCAACTTGGAAAATACCATTTTCTTTTCCTTTTTTTTTTTAACAATAAAAACAGCTGAAGGTGCATTCAGAAAAATCCAACTCTTGACTTATTCCTGATATCACAACCTACTGAAAGAAAGGGAGATGGCCTATATAAAGAAAAAAGTAAACATGATTTAAAAACAAGGAACTGGGGATCCCTGGGTGGCTCAGTGGTTTAGCGCTGCCCTGGGGCCCCAGGTGTGATCCTGGAGTCCCGGGATCGAGTCCCACATCGGGCTCCCTGCATGGAGCCTGCTTCTCCCTCTGCCTGTATCTCTGCCTCTCTCTCTTTCTCTCTCTCTCTCTGTGTCTCTCATGAATAAATAAATAAAATCTTAAAACAAAACAAGGAACTGGCTCAAGCATGGAGGTGACATCTAGAGACAGAGAGCCATCGTTTCAGAATTCCTAGAAGGGGCTTCAAAGAGTAACTAGGTGGTAATGATGAGGAAGGTATTTGCCTTAAAGCTGTATTTACAGAGCCAACTCACACGTACAATTGGACTATAGGTTTACTAAGTGTGGCTGGAGCAGATGGACAATGCAGATGCTACTATTAACTCTTACAGTGCAAACATCGTTATAATAGTGGAAAGACCATAATTACTATATGCACTATCAGTCAGACCCTTCTAAGAAGTCAGCTTTTATGTATCAGCTTTATCCTATTTATTTATTTATTTATTTATTTATTTATTTATTTATTTTTATATCTATCAGCATTAAAAGAAATATAAATAATCTGGAAAAATTTTTGGAACACAATAATGGCACCCATAAATTCCACAACTCTAAAGCTGTGAGACATACAAACATTAAAGTAAAAATGAATGTCTATTCCTTCATCTCTAGTACCTTGCAGGTCATTACTGGGAAGATTTTTTTTTAATAGAAGGCGTATATGATACAGTACGTGGTACAAAAGATCAGTGCATCATTGGCACAAATATTACATGACTGTAAAGCTAGAGTAACATGATATTCTTCAGTGTATAGTTATGTCCCAAAATAAAATACAAAAGTATGTCATAATAATGTTTCATTTAGATTTTAAGCATATATTGTTTTGGGCTGACCTTTTCATAAAGAAAGTCAAAAGCAATCACTTTTAGGATCCTTCGAGAAATCATTCTTCGTTCCCATCTTTAAAAAAGGTCAGGAGCAATAAAGCCTGGATTCATCTATAATTTAAGAGCAGCCTCGTTTTTTAAATTATGAAAAAGAATCTCAATTGGTAGAAAGCTGCTCAACAAAGTGGTACCTGGAGAGAACCTTTCCCAAAAGTCTGTTTTGAACAGAAAGGCAGCTCCAGTCAAATCTGGGATATGTGACAGGGTTCTCACAACAAAGCAGGTCTGCTTCTAACAGACACTAGATTGAAGCATTACATAGCATTTCACAGAATGAAATGGAATAACTAGGCTCCTGAAAAATACTTGCCTTGGTAGTTACCACAAAGCAGTAAAGGTAGCAAGAGAAAAAATGCTGTGACAGCATTTTCTTTTGATTCAGCCCAGTAGCTATGGAAACTATCTTTTAAAGACCAACTGGTTGTTCTTTCCTGAAAACCATATGAAATAAAACTATGTCTTACCTTTATGGATTCCATGGTTGGAGGCTTCATTTTTCAACACATTCAACTTATGTGTTTAAGTCAACTTAAAGCTCGCTTTAGCTTTAGCTCAGGTATGTGCAAGCTGACGCTATCATATTTGATTGATACTGTGGATTTAAATTAGAAAACCCATGAAAGCGTTTCTATATAAAGCTGCAAGGAGTCATAATGCCCAAACAACGAGAAGTAAACATTTGTTAAATCTGCTGGATGTGATCCAAGAGCTACAATTTGCTTCTTTCTATTTCTCTGTCTCTCCTCTTCTCTGAGGTAAGAATGCATGCGAATTCCCATCACTTGCCATGTCATCGGCCCAAGTGTTTTCTTTTCTGTGTCTGTACATACACCACAGGTGATGAGTGGCCATTCAGGGCCAAGAGTTTCCTCCTAGTCAAGACTTTTCTTTTGTGCTTCCTTTAATAGGAAAATGGTAGACATGTTAAAAAATAAAGCAAGTCTATGGTCTCATTTTTTTTTGGCCTACATGAATTCTAACCATAATCTACTCAAAATGGAACTTTGTTCAGAAATCTCTTTCTAGACTTATTCACTTCAAGTTTTTGAGGTTTACCACTTTATATCCTTGATTCTATTTATATTTTCTTGTGAAACAGTTTGATAAAGATGGATATTCTTTGTGCTCATTTTCCTAACTCTAAATACCACCTTAATTCATCTTCATTGTGTCTTACTCTCCTCAATCAAGTCCCCTCAGAATCTATTTTTTCTGTTTACAATCTTCTCTCTTCAAAAACCAAAAACTCCAATTCTGGAACTTGCAAAATTGTAATTGAGTAACTATTACCTTGCAGCATGCATGACTTTTTCTGATAGAATTTGTCAATATCATCTTTCTCTTTAACCTCCGAACAAGCTTATAAATTGGATCACAGCCTATTTATAAAACTTTATTTTGCTCATGGTTAGCATGACACTTAACAAATTAAAGGATGTATATGATACCACAGACAATTCTAAAGAATGACAAAGCTATTATGAAGCTAGAAAATTGAGATTGTATGTTTGAAGCATCTGACTTTGGCTCAGAGGAGTCTCTGGATGGAGTCCACCTTTGGACTTCTCACTCAGTGGGTAGTCTGCTTTTCCTTCTCCCTCTCCCACTGCATCTCCCCTCATTTCTGCTTTCTCTTTCTCTCCCTCTCTCAAAGAAATAAATAAAATATTTAAAATATTTTTTTCATTCAACTACATTTATTGCAATGTTCTAGAAACCTTTTTTTTTTTAATTGTGGGTCACACTATATCAGTGAGGAGTAAAATCATTCTACTGCCATCATTTTGTTATAACCAATAGTCTGTAAAAATGAGATAGACTAGCAAACATCATAGCACTACACAAATCCTTACCAAGAATGTACATATTGCAACTGATCCTTCAGCCAGCTGCCAGGACCAGTAGATGAGACATGACGGAGGTAAAGGGAGCAATATTTGTAATGACTAACTCATCAAGCTTACCTGCATTTCATTTTGTGGCATAGCATTGTTTCATTAAGCTTTTGTGTGTATTTACGTGTAAATGGATACTGAGTTCAAACATAAAACATATTTCTTATTGTGGTTTGAAGTAAAAGAAGTTGGAAAAATACTCCTCTATAATTGTTCTCTAGAATGCATTTGAACAAGGAAACGCTTGAATGTGTGCCAAAGAACATATAAATGATGAAGAGATATGTAGTAAATGAGCAGTCACAGCATTGCGTCTAGCGTAAGTCTATCTTAAGAGCCTAGATTAAGATGACATTCAGACTCTCTCCAGTTTCTGTTTAAGCCTTAAGATTATTTACTATTCTTGGAATGTCCTGCTTCTTGGGAGTTCTTCAATTCAGCACTCCTTTCAACAATATCAAATGAGGCTGGAATTTAATCATGTCCTACATTCATTGCTTCCCACTTGCTCTAGATCACAAATGTTGAGACCTTGCAAATACAATCATTGACATCCCATGTATTATTTAACTGAATGTCAGTTCGTATTTTTAAACTGCATTCCATTTGGAAACACCTAATATACATGGCCCTGCCTATGATGGGTCAAATACTTTGCAATTTCGGGCAGGATTGTGAGTTGTCTTCCCTTAAACTATCTTGATAGTTGTCATGTTCTACAACATTTTCACTCTACAAATCTAGCTTCAGGGAGTCTAATGACTATTTGATGAGAGAGCCATTAATGATGTTGATATTAAAGACTCTGACAAATGTTAAAAATAATTTTTTACATAGAGCAAACTTATTCTACATTAATTTCCTACCCTCTCAAAATTCTGCAGCATCCAATTAAATTCACATAAAAATTTCCCAATCCTTCAAATTTTACAGCATTATATTAAAAACCCCCAAGCAGCCTCCACCCAAGCACCCATCCTCATCACTTTAAATTAAAAGGGAAACTCACTAGGAATCCAAGGTCTTATGCAGTAAAAGCATTCCAATCAGCTACACAAAGTGTTTATTGTGGGACAACATGTATGAATAGTTAAAGATCCACTTTAATATATGATTACATGTTTTCTTTATAGAAGCTTATACTGGGAGAAGAGAAGGCCTTCAATTAATTCTGAAACCTGGAGACCTGGAAGTAGGCAGTCATGGACTATCTCAAGTGCATATTCACTTCCTCTTCTGTACAGATCTATCTTTCCCCCATGTCCTATGGTTTCGTAATTATTTTCCCTTCACATTTTATTTTCTGCTGAGGTGGCTTAAAGTCATGTTTGTCTCCTGTGACTTGTTCCAGAATTACACTGAAATACTTTTAAAGATGTTGCTATTTTAGGAAAAAGGAACTGCAACTCTTTAAAGTCCTTTCATGCTATCTGCAGCTTCTCTGCCAGCCGTGAGTTGATTGCTTCCTAATTGGCCCATCACCTTACTGATGAAGTGTCCCAAGCAGTTTGGGAATTTATCCCCAAAAGCTGCACAGATATTCTAGATAAAGTTACTCTTACTGCCTTGTTAGAAAACACGCTCAGTGCGAAAAGGAAAGCAGTAATGAACTCGTCAGCAACTTGGGCAGTTGCTTTCATATCAGGCATGTACATGACCTCTTCTAATGTCATTAAGCCATTTTCAGAAAAGGGTGGAATTATAAGGTGTTACTGACCAAGAGGGTGAGTTGATCTGCATTGCTTTTCTTTGAGACTATCTATTCCTAAGTCTACATGCAATTGCACAGGGTCAGTACATGTCTTACTTCCCTCAAAGAGAATTTCTCTTTTGTCCTCTTCCTTAAACAAAACCACATAGGGCTCCACAAAACTAAAAGCAACTTGCTGTTTCTGGATGGACACAGGGGGCATGTGTCCTAACTCCACACTCCCCTCCCATGGCCTTCCTGTACAGTACGTGGGTCAGTGACACATGAGACAGTCTCAGAGGGGGAACTCTGGGACGCTGGAAAAAAGGCAGGAATGGAACCAAGAGCCCTGGTTTCTAGTCCAAATTCTGATACCAACTTGTCATGTGTGACTGGTCAACACATCTGAACATTTTATGCTTTTGTTTTCTATTTTATAAAACACAGAGGAAAGATTAGATAATGGATGCACAGCACTGTAGCTTTTAAATCCTGTTTTATCTTTAGTTGAATAGTTGACATGTTTGCAATGGTGTCCTTTACAAAGACTGACTCAGCACAGGCACATGTCAAACCCTACACTGTTCCTGTTTATTCATATACTATGTCAACAGACCCAACCCTAGGGTCCTTGGGAAAATCTATTTCTTACTTCCTAAATTCCAATTTATACCTTCCCAGTTACAAGAGAAATAATCCTCTCCTCTCTACTAAGTTTTAGATTTGAACTACTCTGGGATGTTTCTCAGTCTCTTACTTTCTTATTTTTTTTTTCCTTCCTTAGAGTCTGTCAAATTCATTGTCCTGGACTAGGGATGTTCCTTTAGTCACCCTCGGTTCCCCAGCCCACAATGTATATCACATCCCTGATGCCTTCCTACCCCATTTAGGCATCTGTGGTTAGCAAAATAATACACTCCTCCCCCTACCAAAAAAAAAATAAATAAATGTCTACATTCTAATCATCAAATCTATGGATTTGCTAACTTAAATGGAAAAAGAGACTTCGCAGGTGTGATTGAGTTATGTGTCTTGAGGCGGGTTATGTGTCTTGATTATGTGGTGGGCTCCATGTAGTTATAGGGGTCCTTTTTAAAATGGATGCTGAAGAGTCAGAGTCACAAAAGGAAATGTGACAATAGAACCAGACATCATTGTGATCCCATTGCTGGAAAGGAGTCACAATCCAAGGAATGTGAGTAGCCTTTAGAAGATGGAAAGGTAAGGACTAGATTTTCCGCCAGCACCTCCAAAAGGAACACAGCCCTGCCAATAACTTGATTTTGGGACTTCTGACCTCCAGAATTATAGGATAATATATTTGAATTGTTTTAAGCCATTCAGTTTCTCATAAGCTGCTATAGCAGCAATAGGAAAATACAGGACTAATTATTAAACTATCTTTGAATACCCCAAAGGGAAAGAAACCAAATTCCCCATCATATACTGTACCTCTATCAGTTCTAGTCATGGCTCTGCTACAGAAGTTAATATATCTAACACCTTTATATTCACAACTCTTGTGTAGAAAACATCAACACAGATATCCACATGGAATACACAGAAATGGTAAGGAACTTTATCACCAACCTGAAAATGTAACTGTCAGACAAAGGTCCCAAATGGACAGATAAAGTACTTAATGAGTTTGTTCCAGAGAGATATCTCCTTAAATGCTATGCCCAAGTCAACCCTAGTCCTGGCCCTTGTGATCCCTTCACCATTCCATATCTCTGAGAGCACACTAGTAGCAAATTTCTCTGAAGTGGGCAAGTAAGCTCTGGGCAACTGCAACCTGGCCAAGCAAGGGTGTTTCATGGATTTCTAGACGTAGTCATGTCCCATGGCACCTGGCCTAGGAGTCCTCAGTGGTTGAGTGTCTGCCTTCGGCCCAGGGTATGATCCTGGAGTCCCAGGATTGAGTCCCACATCGGGCTCCCTGCATGGAGCCTGCTTCTCCCTCTGCCTGTGTCTCTGCCTGTGTGTGTGTGTGTGTATGTGTGTATGTGTTTCATGAATGAATAAATCAAATCTTTAAAAAAAAAAAAACAAAAAAACAATAGCCAAACTGTGGAAGGAGCCTCGGTGTCCATCGAAAGATGAATGGATAAAGAAGATGTGGTTTATGTATACAATGGAATATTACTCAGCCATTAGAAACGACAAATACCCACCATTTGCTTCAACGTGGATGGAACTGGAGGGTATTATGCTGAGTGAAGTAAGTCAATCGGAGAAGGACAAACAGTGTATGTTCTCATTCATTTGGGGAATATAAATAATAGTGAAAGGGAATATAAGGGAAGGGAGAAGAAATGTGTGAGAAATATCAGAAAGGGAGACAGAACATAAAGACTCCTAACTCTGGGAAACGAACTAGGGGTGGTGGAGGGAGAGGAGGGCGGGGGGTGTGGGTGAATGGGTGACAGGCACTGAGGGGGGCACTTGACGGGATGAGCACTGGGTGTTATTCTGTATGTTGATAAATTGAACACCAATAAAAAATAAATTTATTTAAAAAAAAAAAACTATCCTCTTCAGTCAATGAGGCCACGTGGATGACTGAAGTTGAGTGGCATGCAGGCAGAGGTCCTGGTACAGACTTCAGGGATCACTGAAATCTGTGTCCAGTCTTGCTAAAAGAGGAACTTCATCTGCCCACCAGCAAGCCCTTGCTAAGCACTGACTCTGCATCCTATACCATGTTCCTTACTCTGTGGGAGCAACACTACCAGGAAATCTTTAGCCTGACATAACACTCTGCTAGATAGAGCCCATATTAAAAGAGCCTGCTGGCCTACACCTCTTACTTTAGCACCAGAACAGCCTAACCCATCATAAATATGTTCCTCCTTCTATTTGTCATGCCTTTTCTGGTTACCATTATGCCTCACCTTACAGCACATTTCTTAGAGCACTCCCCTGGCTAACATTGATGTACTCCGGCTGACACCATCTCTCTAGGTCACAAAAACTCTGTGTTAGGGCAGATAATGTCCCCCAACTCCAACAAAATGTCCCTAGCCTAGCCCCTAAAACCCATGAAAATCTTACATGGCAAAGGAACCTTGAAGATACAATTAAGTTATGGGTTTTGAGATGGGGAGATGATCCTGGGTTATGCTGGTGGCCCTC
This sequence comes from Nyctereutes procyonoides, assembly GCF_905146905.1. Taxonomy (NCBI): domain Eukaryota; kingdom Metazoa; phylum Chordata; class Mammalia; order Carnivora; family Canidae; genus Nyctereutes; species Nyctereutes procyonoides. The sequence continues at coordinate 2,653,130 of NW_026575030.1, read as the reverse complement.
ATTTTATCACAAGAGACCTTATAATAAGAAGAAGGCAAGAAGATCACTGTCATAGGAGGAGATACGAAAATAGAAGAGGAGGTCAAAATGCTTTAATTGCTGGAAGGAGACCAGGAGTCAAGGAATGCAGGCAGTTTCTGGAAGCTGGAAAAGACAAGGAAATAGATTTTCCTCAAGACTCTCCAGAAGGAACACAGTTCTTCCAACACCTTGATTTTAAAACTGTAAAATCCATTTCAGACTACTGACTTCCAGAACTATAAGACAATCCATTTGTGTTGCTGTAAGCTACTAAATTTGTGGTAATTTGTTATAGCAGCCATAGAAAACCAATATAACCCTCCAAGATTCCTCTGGGTACCACCATCTCTAGCCTGAACTGATCCTGGGACCTTTCTTCCTTTGCTCCTTCAATTAAATAACAACACAGACACAGTCTCTATGCTTATGAAGCTGACTATGTGACCTCAAATCAACTACAGTGGATGTTATGAGAGCTACAGAGAAGGCATGTGATGTCTGCTCTGGACCTAATGTTTGTGTCCCAAAATTTTCATATGTTGAAGCCCTAATGCCCCAAGTGAAGGTATCTGGTGGTGGGACCTTTGAGAAATAATGAAACATGAACGTGGAGCCCTCATGAATGGGATTAGCACCCTTATAAAAAGACAGGACAAGAAGGCAGCAGTCTGTAGACTAGGAAGATGTCCCTCACCAGGCACCAAATTGGTCATCAGCACCTTGATTTTGAACTTCTAACTTCTAGAACCGTGAGAAATAAATGTCTGTTGTCTGTGATAATCGTTATAGTGGCCCAAGCTGACAGGATAATGCATATGGTGGGGAGGTCTGAGAGGGCCCTGATCTAGTCTGTGGAGGCAGGAAGTTTTAAACTAAGACCTAAAGACAAGGGTTAGCTGGAGAAGGGAGACAGCCAGCCAGCAGTGTGCTTTCACAAGCAGAGGAAAGAGGGCAGGTGCAAAGGGAAGCCAAAGGAGAAGGCAGGGCCAATCAGGCCCAACTCTTCTCTTCACCCACAGCAAAGAGAGATTTGGGGTTTGGGTTTTTTTGTTTTGTTTTGTTTTGTTTGTTTGAATTTGTTTTACTTCAACCTAAAGAGAGAGGTTTTAATGAGAGGAATGACAGGATATCTGCAAACATCAGTTCCTAAGAGGACATCAGGGAATAGACTCCAGAACGCAAGGGAAAACACTGGCTTCAAGCCTTTGAGGTGTTGATGAAACGTGCAAATATTTCCTACAAGGGAGTATCTATTAATCCACAGCTATGTGATAAACCCTCCACAGAAACAACTCAGCCCCTCCTGAGCTGATCAGTGAGCAGTGCCTCAAGGAAGTAGGACAGACAGAGAATCATGCCATGGAGAATGGCGAAAGCGTGTCGCCAGGATGGGCCCTGGGAAGCCAAGCCCTGGCAGGACCTTAACCTGGGGTGGGCCAGATGGCGAGCAGCCTAGGCCCCAAATGAGTGGGGACAGGCAGAGCAGGACCACCCACCTCAGCCACTTCGACATTTCACCCCTGGCCCGAACCCTGCATGGCTGGGACTTCTCTCTAGCCTGGCACACACCACGGGAGTGGGCGTGATGTGATGCTTTCCTTGGCTGAGTTCATGGTCTCGTAGCCGAGATGAACCTGGGCACAAGCCACTCTTTAAGGGTGTTAAAACTGTGCCATGCACGCTTTCTGAAACTTCAAGGGGAAGCAGAGGATGAGGCCGTCTGCTCCTGAGGCAAGGTCTGCCCTCCTGGGTCTCTTGCTGCCTGCTAATTTCTCGGTGGAACAGAACCCACGCTGGGAACAAATTCGCTCAGATTTATTCCTATTAAACTTGAAAACAAATATCTGCTGCTAGTCCTAGACAGAGCAACAGAACAGAAAAGAGATAAATATATGTATTTTTACCCAGACCCTAAAACTACCATTAAGCTCCCAAAGAGGTCAGTCCTTTCCTCATTTGGTGACATGGCTCTGCCATCAGTAGTCATGGGGTTCCTAAGGAGGACAGCTACACTAAACACAACATCCAATACATCGCAGGTACCCCCCCATAAAAGCATGTAAAAGCACATAAGGCATCATATCCAACTACTAAAGCACAAGTTTGCTACCTAATAAGAATTTAGGTGTGCAGTTTAGAAAATGCAAATAAAATCAGTGCATCTAAAGAAACACGAACTCCTAACATTTACTTTTAGAAACTTTTTCCTTTTACTAGCAATGAAGATAAGACATGATACAAAAGCCCAATTTTTGCTCCATGAAAAATCCACTCCGTTTGGTTTTTTTGACTGGTTCTCTGAACTGGAGGTATTTAGATGCTCAAACTGTAAGAAAGTGTCTGCATGTTTGGCCTTGACCATAACCCAACAAAATTGTTATTTTAATTTCCTTAGGAAAAAAATATTTCACAGACCTTGTGTTCAAGAACTGGAATGGCATAATGTACAAAGCAAAGAAGTTAGCTGCAGTGGGTTAATAATGTCTCTCCAATACCTGAAGCATCATTATTCACAAGACGATGACAGTCTAATCCCCACATCTGTTGATTAAACAAACACGAGAACAGAAGCTGGGTTTTCAGGCTGGAGAGATGTTTATTAGTAATGAGGAGAGAGTTCCTGGCAGTAAAGGTTCCTGAAAAAAGTTATAAAATCATTTTTCCAAGGAAGGAGGAATGCCTTTCCAAAAAGGAGGCATAAATGCCTATGCTCCTGTCAGTTTTGATGGAACCATGCCTAGAAGCAATTGAAGAGAGGGAGACTCTGTAAGCTTCCACTCTCAGCTCATGGCTCTTTTTGTAGTCGTAGCCAAGCAGACAAAAGCATAACCTTTCAATAATGTCACAACTCAAAGACATCTCATCACTGGCTGATGCTAGGTCCTCTCTGCACCAACAGACACCATCAGATCAGACCATGAGAGGGCTGTGAGCAGAGCACTGCTACCATGTGAAGGTAACTTTTAAACTACAAGGACACATTTCTTCTACCCTGACATTGATTCAGACAAAGGAAGGTGTACCAACATTCTCTGGCATCCTTGACGGGGTGGACTTAGTCATCTCCTTGATGGACCAGAGGTTTCTGAGGCCAGAGTCAGGCTGTCCAGGAGCATCACTAAATGGAGACTGTGTCTCTTCCACATGCCAACCGAAAAGAGAGTCCAGAAGTCTTTTAAAGTCCTAGTGCATGATGCCTACAAATGTATTGGGACTGACTTGCTGCTGGTAGAACTCACTGCAGTGTCCAGAATAACCTTCAGAAGCAGCCATTTACAAAGGCAAACCACAATCCTTCCTAATAAGCAGGTAGCAGCCCTGGGCTGGATCTGCAGACTACAACTTTGTTGACAAAGGTAAAGACTTTGGGGATCCCTGGGTGGCGCAGCGGTTTGGCACCTACCTTTGGCCCAGGGCGCGATCCTGGAGACCCGGGATCGAATCCCACGTCGGGCTCCCGGTGCATGGAGCTTGCTTCTCCCTCTGCCTGTGTCTCTGCCCCTCTCTCTCTCTCTCTCTCTCTCTCTCTCTCTCTGTATGACTATCATAAATAAATAATAATAAAAGGTAAAGACTTTGCCAGCTGCATTCTGGACACAGGGTCCATTCACAATCCTCAGCCCTAACAGAATCACCGATTCTGTGTTTCAGGGTAAAGATGCCAACCTTTCTAAAGCTGCCTCTCTCTGAAGTGGGCAACCGTAATGTTATTCATGATGCAAAAATCAGTCAAGCCACCCCCAACTTTATCCACTCATTTGTGATGACACAAAGTACACTGATAAAACAACAACAACAACAAAGTACACAGATAATGCTTAATGCCTTTCACAATAGAATCTGTGTTCATCTCTGTTGCTGAGAAAGCAGATTCCTTAAGAAATACAAGAAGGAGGAAAAGAGAACAGATGTCTTGAACACCTACTATATGCCAGGCACTCCGCTGGACTTTCCATAATCTACTTCTTTTAACATTGGTGACAAACCTACAAAGTGGTTAAGGCAAGTATTATACTTCCTCTTTCCATGGAAGAGATAGTATATCCCACAAATTAAAACAAATGAACACTGTAGACTAGGGAAGTGAAAGCCTGTAGTTCACAAAGTAGAAAGCTGTGAAATTAGAAAACATAATGTGAGCTCATGTCCAATGTAGCACCCCAATCTTTTCAATACCGTCTGCTCATTAGAACCCCTTGCCACTCAAACCTCCTACCACAACTGTACCCTGCCCCCATTTCACTGCTCTGATCCCTCAAATGGAAGCAAGATGGGGAGGCAATTGTGCCTGTTGCAGAAGCCCAATAGGCTTGGAACTCTATTTCTGCCTTTTCAAGCTTTGTGCCATTGGGAAGGTCATCTAAGTTCACAGTCCCCATTTCTTTATTTATAAAATGGGGATATAGCACAAATCCATGTATACTACAGTGAGGAAAAAAGGGGGAAATACATGCAAAAGTGGCTTAAAAGTAAAAATTCAGATGTGATTTGGTACTATCACAAAATCTCTCCCAGACACATTCTATCATTTCCTCTACCACATGTACCTCACGGTGACAAGCTTGACTTGCACATGTTCTTTAGAAGAGCAAACAAACTATCTGCCTTCCATTAATTCCCAGAGAAATAAAGAGAGAGACAGAAATCTGCTCACGGTCAGGTTAGTGTTATCATATCCATGGTCCCACTGCAAAAGTCTGGGGAAGATATCACTAAAACTTTTAGATGATGAGGAGGACTCTGATAGTCTGTCTCTAAAGACAGCCCACCAATGACCCATACTTCTAGGTATTCATGTCCTCGTTTAATCCCCTGCCTCACTGAAAATAACTTGGTCTTGTGAATCATTATAACCCATAGAACATGGCATAAGTAACATCCTGCCACCTCCAGGACTTAGCCTTAAGGAAATCTAGAAGGTTCTGTTTTTGCCCTGAGTCACCATTTAAGAAGTCCCTCTAAAGAGACCAGATGGAAAAATCACATGGAATGAGACCAACTCAGCCACATCTGCAAGCCAGTGGAGCCTGGACTTCCAGCTATTCCCACCAAAGCCCCAGACATGTGTGTCAGCCATCTCGTTCCACCCCCCCCCCCAGGTGACTCTAGCTCCAGCCAACAACACGAGAAAAAACCCAGCTAAGCCAAATAAACTCACAGACCTATGAGACAGAATACAAATGGTAATTGTTTTAACTCTATCTTTGGGTATTATTTATTATAGAGTAATAGAGAATAGTAACAATGAGAAGGATGAGGAGAGCTATCACCATTTGAATCTTCACTATATTCCTCATCCTCCACATACATCACCTAAATTAATATTCACTACTATAGTTTGAGGAAGGCATGAGGACACCAATTTATACATGAGGTTGAGTGAGGTTAACTAAATTATCCAAGGCCAGGTAGAGATAGATTTGAAATCCAGTTGTCAGTACTGAAGTAATTTTCTTAATAACTGTGTTAAATTTCTTACAAAACATATCACATAATTACTAGTTTGTATTAAAGAGTCAGAGGATTGGGTTGAACAAAAATATTGTTAATTATCAGACACCTATTTTAAATAATATAAACAGAAGCCATGTGTTACAGTGAAAATAGCTTTAAAGAAAAGATTTTATTTATTTATTCATAAAAGACAGAGAGAGAGGCAGAGGCATAGGCAGAGGGAGAAGGCTCCCCATGGGGAACCTGATGCAGAACTTGATTCCAGGACCCCAGGATCACAACCTGAGCTGAAGGCAGATGCTCAACCACTAAGCCACCCAGGCATCCCCAATATAGCTTTCATCTAGGAGTCTGGAAACTTGAAATCAACTTCTGGCTTAATCATTAGCTGTGGGAAACTGAACAAGCAATTTGATTACCAAAAAAAAAAAAAGTTTCCTTTTATAAAAGATGAAAATAATAAAATGTCTTCTTAGATTCTTGTGGCTGTTGTGGGATCAAAATGAAATACAGAATATGAGGATCTTTTGCAAAAGAAAAAAAAAAGAAAAAAGTTTCCTACAAAACGTGAAGAATTGTTGCTGAATTAACCGGAGGCTTCACCACTACATAGTTACCCCAGAGGTTGTGTCGGTTTCAACTATCTGTATTTTCTTGCCTCCTTCCAGGCTAAATGTTCACATGAATACTGTTTTGTTTCAGAGCTTTGAGACACTTCACTTTAAAAAAAGGGGGGGGGGGGATAAACTGTGGATTTCCAATGAAGAATTCAAGCACCAACATGACTTTCTTTAGCCTGAAGCAGTCAATGTGCTCAATGACACTGGTATATCTATACAGCTTAAGTTGACTTCAGATAGGACATCAATGGGCAGAGATCCATCAAGCCAGAAGCCTACAGAAACACAATTCCAGGTTTTCAAGGCAATAAGAAGTGTATATAAACAATATAGCTAGAGAATCAAAAGGATTCAGGCAATTTCAGACAATTATTGTTGGAATTCCAACAATAAAAGAGAAATACATTCAGAAATATTCACCCTAATGACGACAACTACTCTGAATCATTTGCAAGTTTCCAAATACATGAACAGGGTTATAATATGGGTAGGAATGGAGAGAAGTAAATATAGGGAATAAATGAGTTATTAAACAATTAAATGCATTTATATTCATAAATATATAAGAAAACTGTGAAACTTATCATATTTAATTATCCCAATAAACGATTCTAGAGAAAAAGCAGTGAAGCTTCTCACTTTCTACTGCTGCATTATACTACTACCAATTTTGGAAACGAATGTTAAGAATATTTCTCAAAGACAAAAAATAATCACAGAAAAATAAAAATAATTATTTTGCGCACTCCTATGTGAACGGCCGAAAGCCAGAAGCATAACTCCTCTGCACAGATTAAATAGAATGTGAAGATTGTGAACAGAGCAAGAGGCTGGTCCTTGGAGACCAAACAGACAAATAGGACTCAACATTATGCAGTGAAATCTTTGCATCTCTAGGGATGAATAAACTCAAGAGAGCTGACAACAAAATCTGCGTGACTTCTGTACAGTGTCCACTGTCATTTATCATAAAGCTCCCCACCATGAGGAAAACCAACAAAAGTAGCTGTGAACCAGACAATGAATTCAATTCCCAAGAGCGGGGTGCAGTCTCTTCTCTGTATTTCAAACAGCCCTTGGTATACAAAAGCCACTTCCAATGCAGGGAGACGTAATGACTACATGGAGTCACTTCTGGCAGTATTTCCCTGGATATAAGGCTTAAAAAAGCAGGGAGATGCTTTAATCATATTTTGAGAAAATATTTGGACTATAAAGCATCCCTCTGACAAAAGGTGTATGCCCACAAAGATGCTACTGTCCCATCAGGTTAGAAAACGTTTGGAGTACCTCATTGCTATTGAGCATCAAGTAAAAGATACAGAAGTTCAGAAATCTGTAAGGACTTTGCTTACATGTGGCTCCTAATTGCAAAAGAATCCTGTTTGGAGCCATTCTTGATTCTCCCATTTTAGCAACTCTGCTTCTTCTGGCCATTCAAAAAAGAGTGAGGGTTCTCACACTCTAATAATCCATGAAATCTACTCCTTCCTTCCCATTCTCATGCCACCTCCCCCTAACCCAGGCTTCTGTCCTGCTAGACAGTCTCCTAATAGCCCTGTGCTCTCCCCTTAGATCCCACTATGCACCTTTTTCAGGGTCATTTTCCTAACATTTCATCCATAAAGCCTGTGACTCAAGATTATCAGTGGCCTCCAAAAGCACTTCCAAAGTAAGTTCTACAGATAGCTGCCCTCCCAAAATGCTCTATTACAAATGAATTCAGAGATTAAAAATATTTGGGGAAACATCTATAGATTATTAGTGCAGATTAGCATACTAGAGCCTCTGAGAACTGCCACAGGCAAGAAAACCATTTTAATTTTTTATTATTTATTTTATTTTATTTTATTTTATTTATTCATGAGAGACACACAGAGAGAGGCAGAGACATAGGCAGAGGGGAAAGCGGAGCTCCTCACAGGGAGCCGGATGCGGGACTAGATCCCCAGACCCGGGATCATGCCCTGATCCAAAGGCAAATGCTCAACCACTGAGCCACCCAGGCATCCTGAGAAAAAACATTTTAAGACTTTTTCTCAGCTTTTCCTACTTTCAACCATAGGGCTGTGTTTCAATTTACATACCTACATTCAGCAGAACTACTGTCCAAGGCAGATATGCTTTGAGAAATGTTAGCCCAGAGAATAAAGTTGACATCACTTAGCGTGCATGCACTGCTCCCACTTGTCTTCCAGGGCTGCTCCAAGTTCCTGCCTGAGAGTCTAAGTGCAAGCCGTCCAGTGACTAGCTCATTCTTTCTCCCTCTTTCCTCACGCCCAATTCCCACTGGGATCAGCTCCCATTCTCCTCCCCCCAGGAGGCCTATTCCAAAGGCACTGGCCCTCACTCATCACTTCCTCTTCCAACCTCCTGTTATGCTGATTTGCTTCTTTTGTTTTACCGGCTCCATACTGGTGTTTTTGGTACTTTATAGGGTATGTCATACTCCACCTAGATCACAAGCCCCTTGTGGGCATTTGTATCTTATAACTAATTTTATAACTGACTTATAACTACCTTCATTTTATGATGATTTGCTATGAATCCATAAAACCTGGGACAAGATCTTGTGCAGTGCAAGTGTTTAATAAATATCTTTTAGTGAAAATAAGGTGGATTTCTCCAAATGTGTCAGTATAGAAAGAGGAAGAAGGAGAGACCATGTCAAGACAGAATGAAACTCTCAGAGTAACTGACAATTAGCAGAGTGGGTAAGGGATGTCGACAAAGCAGCCTCAGGATTTTAAAGCCTCTACAAAATCATCACGAGTGCTGGAACCATTGACTAACGCCATGTATACCAAACCCTAAAAGGGACTGTCCAGTGGAAAAGAAGATATCTTCCCTAATCTGGTCTTAGGTAGACATGATGATTTTCAGGAGAAGAAAGCATCCCATCCCAAATCAGATACTTTTCTAATTCCCAGTAAATTCTTAAGTTTCCTTCCTTCTTTCTTTTCTTCCTGCCCTCTGTTCCACACATATTTATTGAACAACTACTAGGCATTGAGGACTGAGCAAAAAAGACAACTGGTTATATCTCAGGGAAAATCAGAACAAACTATGAGGTACAGAGGGACAAAGGCTTCTACCTTCTAAAAGTCTTAGTGAAATGAAGCACACTTTAAAAGGACGAGACACAGCCTGAGATACTATCTAAAAGCTGTCAGAAGCAGGAAGTGTGCAGAGCAATGTCATATCAAAGTTGCATGTTTGTTTTGCTTATTTATTTGTTTCTTTGGAAGACTAATAACTTTCTCTTGCTACATGTTCAGTATTAGAATAAGGAGCCCTGGTCATGGTCACTCTATGTTCAACATGTTGCCTGACACATACTAGGGCACTTAATAACTGTCTGCTGAGTCACTTAATGGACAAGACAATGAAGTCAGGTAGGAAATGAGCCCTTCTGACCATGCATACAAATACATTTGACTGAGATTTTTGGGTGCCATAATTCCTTTAAGTTGGAACATAGTGGATAGTGAGCTGCAAAGATTAATCTACACCTTCTTGAGTTAAACATGCATGTCTCCCTTAAAAATATCATTCTGAAAGCTTAAATTTATATGCATAACAAAATATTTAGATAGCCTATGTGATTCCCCTTTCACGTTACAGCAATTCAGGCAAATTTACGGTTCCTGAGATGAAAGCACCACTCTAGCAATCTGAGAAGATAGTCCATTTTATACAATATCAATAGGAAAAAAAAAAAATTGGAGAGTGACAGCTGAGTTTGGACATTTGTCACTGGGGAGAAGGTGTGGGAATGGTACTACAGTATTAGAATATTAACACATTTAGATAATAATTTAAAAAAACCCAAAACAAGAAGTGATTACAAGTGAAAACAAAAGAGGAACAATTTGGGAGAAGTCAAAATGATCTCTATCAGGTGAAATATGTGTTGTATGCTGTTTGTCGACGGTACCAGTAGGCTGACCTAATTGTTATTTTACAATGCCACATTTCCCATTTAGCACATACACACAAGTGAGTATAAAAGCTGGTGTAAATTAAATTAGAGAACGTTTTGGTAGCCTAAATCTCATGCCATTAAAAAAAAAAAAAACAATAAAAGTATTGATGATAATGTGGTCTTCAGATTAAGGAAGAATCTTCCAAGAGAAGTAAGATATTTCCCTGGAGGCCTTTGCAATGAAAATGAACAAAGAACTGAGAAAAAGAAGGGGATAAATTCCTTGCTGGCTGATTAACATAGCCCAGTCTTTTCTTTCTCTCATTTCTACAATGCTTTGAACAGAGTGTAAGAGGACCAAGAGACTGATGAACCCAAATAGGACCCTGGATAATGTAGTTATTAAATGAATCACATCCAACATTTCTAAACAATTCAAAGTACCAGCAAAAACCACCTGACGTAGGCTTATCTGGTAAGGATAAGTCTCCCCTTTGCAACCCGTAATATTTGGTTAATGACACCGCTCTGGCACTTAAGTTTCTTCTAATATTATCTCTATAATGGAGAAAACAACATCTGTGTCAAAGATAGCAAGACTGCTTCCTTTAATAAAGAATGTGTCTGATACTGATCATGGCTTAATAAGTGACAGGTATCTTTATTATGATGATGATTCTTATTATTATACTGTTGTTATTATTATTTATCATATCAACCCCTCTCCTCTTCGAACTTGAAAGTAGAGAGCCAGACTGTGGTTTTCATCTTTGCATCCCATGTAACCCAGCCTAGGACTGTTCCCAGGCACTCGATGATTTAATGTTAACTGAAATTTTTAGGCTTACCATATGGACTAAATTATTTGCACCTCAAAGAGAAAATAGATATCCTCGGTCATCATACTTATACAAGGCATACACTCTTTCTGAAAGTAGCTGCAATTGCTTTTAACTGTAACTTCCCTATAATGGTTGTTCTCTGTGGGGTTCTGGGAGATAGTTCAGAGAGGAGCTGAATGTGGAAAAGACAGTTCAACTAGGCCCCAACTGATATGAAAATAAGATTAAAAGAACATAGCAGATAGCATACGCTAACCTTTTGTGCATTAGGTACGGTCTAAGTCCTTGATACATGTTAGATTTTACTCTTAATAACTTACAAATGCATATAATTATATTCCAGTTTTATAGGTAAGGAAACGGAGGTCCATTAGAGAGATTATAATCTTGGCCCAGATCACATCCATAGTAATTAATACGAGAATGTGACCCCAGGTCTGTAAGACTCTCAAGTTTGAAGTCTTGACCACCTGCATTGAAACACACAGTTTTAGGAACACTGAGTTCACAATCCATTTAGAAGCCGCAGACTTACCTACAGCAGTAAGCGCTGTGACCCGTCTAGTTTCCCTCCTGTTTCTTCAACCCTCCCACCTGCCACAGTATCTGAGAATCTAGTTAAGGCAACTTCCTTAACGCACTTTGGGGCTTACGTTCATGTCAAATAATGTCAAACAGCTATGCTCTGAGAAGAGCAACAAATTTGCAGGGCTGTTTACTTAATTCATTACAACCTGTAGTCTAAGCAGAAGGGGGCATGTGCAAACAGAGCTTACTTAGGTGGAAAGGTATAATACCCAGGAAGCAATCCCAGGCAGAGGCAACAGCCCTCAGCAGCACTTCACTGCCTCAAGAAAGCCTCTCAGCCACCCACATTTTGTTGCCTTTAAACTACACCTTACAGGAACTCCGAAGGACAAAACTATCAGGTATTTGAAAGGAAGATGCCTATTGGCTAAGCAGGAAATGCACAGTTCTGCAGAAAGAAAGCTAGGAGGCTTGGAGCACAGAGCCCATTCTCTCTACAAGTGCTCCTCAGCAAATATTTATTGAATGAATGAATTGAGTAAATGAATGATGGGGCCTCAGCTTAGAGAGTCATGGGGAAGATGGGACAGCCCTGAACGAGGCAGACACTAACCATCATCACCACGGTGCCCACAGCTCTCTGCTCCTCTCATGTTGCTCACATTAAAATAGGAAAATCACAGGAGTGTGTCTGAGCTCGGAATCCACTACCTCCCTTTCGATTTCATTCATTTGAAAACCTCAGGGATCTTGAAGCTGATGAAGTCTCTCAGAGGAAGACCAACTAGGTCAATCTAACTTCCCAAACACGTGTGTATTTATTATGGGTTTTTTATTGACATACAAGTTGTAAGCGAAACTCTAACCTAAGAGGCTAAAATCTCTAAGAATGAAAATAATACGTGGCAACGCTAAACACAGAGTAATGGGCTTTCAAGAACAAATTCTCCGGCAAACAAACAAACAAACAAACCACACCACAAAAACCACACATAGCACTAAACAATAAAAAAGCTTCTCTGGGCATCTCCGTTCTTTCCCTGTAACAGATCTTGCCCTGTGATTACCTTCTCGGGTAATCTAGTTGTACCCACAGCCAGCCCCTGGCCATAATAAGTTCTCGATGACCTACTACCTTGCTGACGAAATTTTGAATAAAACATTTCAAAGTGATAAGCAAGAGTATTAGCATGGTGTCTGAAATGCCTACCAAATTTTACAACTAGCAGCAGGCATTCCAGAAATCGTTTTTGGAGAAAAGTCACGAATGATATTCACAGCTGAGAAGTGAGAAAAGCCTTCTCTCCGTGTTGAAGGAGATGAGAAAACGAGCCCATCTACATGAAAGCCTTCTGCACCTTCTCCCTATAAATGATAAAAAAAAAAAAAGCAAAACTGCCATTTACCCACCTGAAATACCATCCCCCACTCCATTTTCAAAATAATGAGTAAAAATGACCAAAACCTTAATTGTCTTCATATGGTTCGCTCAAGGCACACAAACTCGTTTTTTAGGCTCTAAGTACAGAAAATTGCTTCATTTCTAAAGTAAATATATACTAGAAACTTGCGGATATCTCAAGAATGCCTTGTAGCTAAAGAAAGTAACATCACTGCCTACTCATTTTGCTTAATTTGCTAGTCTCCCAGCAACTTTGTGCTTACACTTTCATCCCCTTTTAGATCCTAGGATAAGGCAACAGTCCAGAAGCCTGGAAAGTCACCACCTCCAGCAGCCAGTGGTTCACTGAGCCACCAGGGTCCCCGGATGGAGTTTCTTTCCAGGATGCTTTCCCGGGAATGTGCGTGTTCCATGCATTGCACTTAGCTTCCCTAAGCTACATTCCAATAACTAAGCTTCATAAGCTTCTTCTGAATTGTTTATTCTGTGTTTTAAAGCTCCATCAGCTGTTGTGATGATTTGCAAGATTCTTTTTCTTTTTGGTTAAGCAGGATTGGTGAGCATTACTGGGCCTTTAGGTGGAATCACTGCTATTTAAAATTCCTGCTGCCAGGATTAAAGGAGATAAAGCCTATGAAAGCCTTTTGTAAACTGTAAAGTCCTGTTCAAATGTAGTGTGCTGTTATAATATTAGCCATAATAGCAATAACCACAATCCAGTTGTAATGTGGGCTTTCAAATGCTAATAGGCATTTGGGTCTTGTCTTTGCTCCATTCCCAACCCAGAGCCTACCTTGGTGCCCAAAAAGGGGAAAGCCTCTCAAGAAAGTTTTGTTTGCATTAATAAATGAATGACTTTAAAACACCACACGCTTATCCAAATTCATGTCCATAGGCAAAAGGAAGCTAGGCATGAGAATTCAGGTAACGAAAATACTTTGCCAAAAATACTGCAGTGCTGAAAAGAAATAGTGCAGCAAAAGTTCTTCTAAGGATGAATTCTTTGATAATGAAACCTGGCCCTTTGCTGTCAGTATTGGGGAAGAGCGGCAGGGGTACAGATTGGACAGGTATTTCCATTAGTTGTAGAAATTTGTTTTAGTTCAGGGTGGCTGACAGAAGGAGGCTGCTGCCCTAGAAAAAGGCTAGGGTAATGAGTATGAGGGGCTTGAAATGAAAAACAAAACAAAACAAAACAAAAAACCCACAAAGGCCTCAAAGGTTATCCCAGCAATGGGCTTATTTTCGGGCTGTCTCTTTCAAGGGATAGAAATGACCAAACTCTCTGTGGCAAGGAAGGAAGAGGTGTGGAATGGGAGGAGAGAAGTAGGGGAAGAAGAGCTATGGATGTGAAATGGATTATTTTTAGGAAAATGCTTCTAAGAGCATTTACCCTAATAGTTGTGGTCATTAAAGGGTTGATCTATTTTAAGCACCTATGCGTAGGAAAGGGTGTGGGAAGAGGCGGAGGATGAAAGGAGAAGGGAAGATGGTAGTGCCCAGGAACGGGGGCCTCATTCATCCAACTCAACATAGGCCTTTAAAAGAAGAGGGGAAACTCTGGGGCAGCGCCGGTTACTCAAGAGAGCAAACGCTGGCACCTAATTTAACCCCAGAAGGTGGGGCGGGGTGGGGCCTGGACGAGGGCAGGAGGAAGGCGCGCTACCCGGGAGGTCCGCAGGGCTCCAGCCGGGCAGGGTCCCTGCGCCCGGGCCGCTAAGCTCCAGAAAATATCGCATTTCTGCCCATCAATCAGCATTAAGCTGCTTTCGGGGCTGCGCTTCAGGCGCGGGCAGTTGCCCGTAGCAACAGGGCACACGCTCGGGGCTCCCGGCGAGCGCGGGCCGCAGCGGCCAGGGGGGCGCCCGGGCTGGAGCCCCGAGCGGGGTGGACCCGGCCAGGGACCGACTGGCGAGGGGGCCGGGGGCCGCGCCGGGGAGCGAGCGGGCACCGGCCTCTACGGACGGGAAGTTCGGGGTTTCTGGTGGCTCAGCGCTGCCCCGGCCGAGTTCGACGGCCTCGCGTCCCCGCGCGGAGGTGCCTCGCTCCGCTGGCGCCTGAACCGGGGAGTCCCAGCCCCTCCCGCGGCAGAGGCGGCGCGGGGGCCGCGGGGGGCTCGGGGGGCTCGGGGGGCTCGGGGTTCTAAGCCCCCCCCCGGGCCCCGGGCCCCCCGCCCCCGCGCCCTTGAGGAGTCTCCGGGAACGCCAGGGGAACGCCAGGGGGAACGCCAGGGGGAACGCTGCGTGCACGTGCGAGTGTTTTCGTTCGCACTCCCCGCACAAAAGCGAGGCCCCACAGGTGGAGACGAGCTTGCTCGCGCGCGTGCTGGGGGGCTCGGACCCCGCGCGAGCCGCGACCGGGAGGCGGCACAGGCACCCGCCCCCCCGCCCCCGCTCCGGCCCCAGGGGGCAGGGGTCCGAGCGCCGCGTCCCGGGACTCGCCCCCTGCTGGGCTCCGCGAGGGCGGGAGGAGGACGGCGGGCAGGGGGCGGGGAGCGGGGGGGTGAGCGAGGAGACCTGGGGCAGGGACGGACGCCGGGGGGGGGGGGGGAGGGGCGTCTCCTTACCTGGCCTGCGCCGGAGCATGTTGCAGCGGGGCGGGCGGGGCGGGGGCGAGCGTCCCCCGGGCAGGGTCCCTCGCGGGGCGGCCCGGCGCCGGCCGCGGAGCCCGGAGTTGGCGAACTTGGCAGGTCCGGGGCGCGCACAGGCGGCGGCGGCGGCGGCCGGGACAGCGCGACCCCCGCGCCCCGGCGCTTTGTTGTGCGCCCCGCGCCCCCGCGCCCCCGCGCCCCCGCCCGCGGTCTCCGCCGCCGCCCGCAACCGGCCGTCTCCCCGGTTCCCGGAGGCGCCCGGCTCGCCGCCCACCTTGGTCCCGGCGGCGGAGGCGGAGGCGGAGGCGGAGGCGCTCCCGAGGCGGCCCGAGCGCCCGCGGGGCTGCGCACTGCGCTCCTCCCGCGCGCTCCGGCCCGCGCAACCCCGTCCCCCGCGCCCCCCGCGCAACCCCCGTCCCCCGCGCCCCCCGCCCCCCCCGCCCCCCCGTCCCCCGCGCCCTCCCCGCCCCTGCGCCCCCCGCGGCCCCCGCGCCCGCCCCGCCCCCGCGCCGCACCCCGTCGGAAGCCGCTTAGGCGCGGGCTGTCAGCGCCGGCCCATCTGCCGCGATCAGCATCAGTCTCAGCCCAACGGTTCTGACAAATCTCCGCCCGGAGCCCGAGCTGGGGAGGCCGGGGGGCGAGGGGCGGGGAGCGGAGGAGGGGGCGCCAGGGCCAGGGCTGCGGGAGACGGGCCTAGGGGCTGCCATTGTCCGTCCCAAACGAGGAACCGGAGAGGGAAATGGGGGTCCCAAGGGCGACGGAGTGTTTTCCTTTCCCGGTTCCCAGTAAGAAGAATCAATCCACCCTGACAGCCCCCCCCCCCCGCCCCACCCCAGACCGCCGGGCGCTGGGTCCCCGCGGAACGAATTCCTGCTAATGAACTAAACAAACAGGTCCTGTAATCTTACCATCAGGATGACCCGACACTGGCACAGACACCCAGACTGTCCTAATTGGCAGGTAGGAGCCGGAGCTCACAACCATTTGTCTGGAGCCAGAAGTTGATTCCCAAGTACATTTGGGATCAAGGCTCCTGGAAGGAGAACCCGCCCGCTGGGTCCCGCTGGCCTCCGGGAGATAAAAGGAGCAGTTGCTTCCGACGAGAAAATGCGGGACTCACTTTAGCCCCAGTCAGAGCTTCAAGAGGCTTCACAATTTTCCTATTTTCTCGATCACATGCTTTTTAAAGATAACCTATATTAACAGAAAATGGTGACTTTTAAAGGTGGCATTCTCTCCGAATTAAAACGGTTTCTTCTGCAGATCAAGTAAGGTGCTCTGTCCAATAATATACCTTGGACTGGTTTAAAAAGCCATTTCAGTATCACCACACACCATGCTAATGGTTACAGCCTTACAAGGATTAGGGCAAAAGTTTTAATAAATAAATAAATAAAACTAACAGTGGTCCTAGATATACAGAAACAAGCCTTCAAGAATCAAGAATCCAACCAATGAGATTAGGTCCGGCTTTGTGCATTCTTCTCAAGCGCTGGAAAATGTTCAGTTGCCCTGAATGACAGTTATTTGTTGGGGGAAATAATTCATTGGATAAACAAATCACCAGTTCAGAAGTTGAAGGGAAAAGTTTGAAGCCATTTATTCAGGTAAGTGTAGGAGCCAGGCAAAAATATGTTTACTGTGAAGATTGAACAGAGTTTGAAATTAGTGCTCAGACCGCTCTTTCGCATTATGCTGTAGTTGAGAAATGTGGGCAAGCCACAGTAAGCACCCATTTATCTAGGCAGAGACTGTATCGGCTACTTATTTTATATAGCCCAGTGGTGCTTACGATAGCACATGCAACCATGGGCATTTGGTGAATGCTGATGGTTTGAAATTTTGATTTACAGGTCAGGATCAAAATCCCATACATCACCGTGACTTGATAGGTTGAGCGAAAATGAGGTTCGAGTGTTACTTTTCCCAGTAAGTAAATAATCTAAGTCAAGGGCAACTACGGATCAGGTTTTTAAGGCATTCTTATCAATATTTAAAAGTCTAAGGTTCTTCATTGTCAATCTGTTTAATGTGTTTATTAATATGAAAACTTTTAATTCAAAGATTCATCAACATGGTGCCACAAAATAAGGATTGCAGAAGGGATCGTCTCCACCAGAATGAACTATCATGCTGGAGACTGATCTAAGGAACAGAGTCCAGGAAACTGGTGTTTACCAGGGAGAAAAGAGCTAAACTGAGAGTCAGACCCTGGGCTGCAGGCACCATCCTGTGTCCTGCTATGTTCTTTATTCAATAAGTTTCAGTTGCATCAGGGCCAAGTGATAGGCTTAATTGATGGTGCCACTTCCAATTCGTCAAGTCCTCGGCTTTTACTTCAAAACATATCTAGTTCTTTCAATTACTAAGTGTTCACAGTGTGTTAGCATGAGAATGTATGAGTGAAAAAAAAATTTTGTTGACCTTTTGGAACTTACATTCTGGAGGGGAAGAAAGATACTAGAAAAGAATACACAAGGAAATTATATTCTCTGTTATAATCAGTGCTATGGAGAAAAATAAAACAAGGAAGCTTGAGTGGTATTCAAGTTTAAACAGAGGGCTCAGTGAGGGTCTGACTGAGAATGTAAGTTTGGTTAAAGGAGATGAGGGATCAGGTAAGCCGTGCAGGTGTCTGAGACGAGATGCTGGTGCAGTGGCCCTTAGGATTGTGCCCAGTGAGGTCTAGAAACAGCAATGGGGTGGTAGGGATGGAAGAGTGAAGGCAGAGTGTTCATGGAAGTAGTCTGAAAGGACAGATCATTGGGTAGGACCTAGTGGGCCAATTTAAGGACTAGGACTAGTTTTTAACCTAGAGGATATGGAAGGCCAGGGACACAGAGGGTTTGGAGGAGAGAAGTTTCATGATCTGACTTTTGTTTAATGGACTAATCTGTCCACCCTATTATGGATTATAGGTGGGGAAGCAGGGAAGTCATGGAAAAAATCTATTATTAGGCTATTGTAAGAATCGGGTGAGAGATGATGACTTGGGCAGGACCACAGCAAGAAGTATAATGAGAATTGGTGGCAATTTGGGATTGTTGTAATTTGAGACCCGGTAATACCTGCTTGGCACAGGAGTTAGGAAAAAAAAAGAAGTGAAAAGGAACTCAAAGTCTTTGGCCTTAGCAACAAAAGCAATGGCGTTACTATTAATTGAAACAGGGAAGACTACGGGTAGAACAAATTTGGTGGAAGAATCAAGGCTTCAGTTTTAGATGCATTAGAATTGGGAAACCTATGAAATTAAACTTTCAATATAAATTATGCAAAGCTCTTAGAATAGTTCCTGGCTTTTGGTGATGGCCATATAAATGTTTGTGGTGGTAGACTTGGTGTTAGTGAAGTTTGTATTGCTGGCTGTTACTGTTATTTTTGTTTTTTACCAACCAAAAGGAATTATTGAATAGGCAGCTGAATAAAAATTCAAAGATTCTGTTCAGGGCACAAGTCGTGATTGGAGATGTGAATTTGGGAGCTGTATAAAATATAGATGGTTAAATTAAATCCATCACATCGGGTAGATCATTAAGGCTGTCAGGACAGTCAAAAAAGAGAAAACATTTGAGGACTGAATCATTAGTCATTCAAACTTTAAAAAGTCAAGAAGATAAAGAGCAACTAGCAAAAGAGACCACCCTGAGGGGGGCAGCTAATGAGGTAGAAGCCAAACCAGGAGAATGGGCTCACACACAAACCCAGTAAAGAAGATATTTCATTAAGGAGGGAGTCGTCTGTTAGTTACGGTCTCTGATATGATTGGTTCTGTAGAAAACCTAAAGAAAAACAAAGGAAAGCTATGAGAGAGTTTATCCAAGTTATCAGATAACTTAATTGTCTACCGTCTGTTTACAATACAACACCCAAGGTGTCCAGCACCAACATAATGATCAGGTGCATGAAAGATACTCAGTGTATGCTGAATTACGTAATGAATCCATGAAAGGATTTAATGCCTTATGCTGCAAAGTATTTCTCAAATTATGGCCATGGATGATTTAGGAAGGGTCTTTAGTTCTTTAAATCAAGAAATATTGATGTAGAACACGTTTTTAAGAGGAATAGACCTGGGAAACATTATGGGCTTCCTATTTATTAACCAATATCACTAGATAAAGACTTCTAGCCTACAAGTCTCATATGAAATACTTTCTCCAACCATGTTTGATAAAATTATTAACAAAGAAATAACTCATATATATACCTAAGTTAAAAAATACACTTCTATAAGTAGTCTTACAACTTACAGTAACAACCCACTTAAATGAGCAAAAGATTCAATATATTCTTTATCAAAAAAGATATAAAAGTGTCAAATAATTGTACCAAAGTTGCTCATCATCATTAGTCACTGGAGAAGAGCAAATTAAAATCACAAAGGAAAAGAGATATGTACTCCTATGTTTATTGCAGCCTTATTTACAACAGCCAAGATATGGAAGCAACCTAAATACATCATTCAAGGGTCAACTGTGTTTATAAAGGTAACAGCATGCATGATTCTATTCATGGCATTATGCAGACTGAAAGAATATCGTACTTTATGACTGGTGTTAATTTGATTCCATTTGATTCTAAAACATTCCAGAGACAAAAATCAGATCAGTTGTTACCTGGGGCTGGGAATGGAGATGGGATCAACTAGAAAGAGGCTTAAGGCAAGTATCTGGTATCTGGGAAATACTCTATATCATGTTTGAGGTAATAGTTACAAAACTGTTTGTCAAACTCATCAAATGAAACACTTAAAAATGGTGAATTTTATTTAATGTAAATTATACATACCTTAATAAAAAATTTTTAAAAGAATAAAGAATTTAATGTGCATGTGTGTGTGTGTTTTGTTCTGTTTATGTTGCTGTTTTGGTAAGGGAATTATAGTGCTTTCCCATTTGAGAAGAGGAAGCTGACCTCAGAAATATCACTCTGTAATCCCCAGTGAAATAACTGATCCAAATAATCATCAATAGATGCTGAAAGATGGCAGAAGAGAGGTGGGAAACTGAATATTCATATGTTAACAGATATCACTTATAATGGTTGCTAAGTACTAAGTTTTATTTTATGAGAGAGAGAGAGATCAGCTGACATGTTCATCCTTACATAATGCTATACGAGAAGGGTATAGCATCACCTACGAAGTTTTTATTGGAAAAACAAACATGTTTAACCTGAAACTAAGCAAGCCTTTTGACATCATTTCCAGCTTATAAGAAATACACAATCTAAAGAATTAGATAAATGGCACCACAAGAAAACAATGAGGCAAATACAGGATGAAGGATGCTATGTACATCTTCAAAAAGTCAATGTCTGTGAATGAAAGAAAATAGACTAAAATAGGTGAAACAAGATAGGACATAACATAACTAAGTGAAAGTCATGGGGTAGGGTCTTTCTCCAAAATAAACAACTATAAAAGATGTTTTGGGAACAACTAGACAGATGTAAGGCTGGTTTTAGAGAATTTTAATTAATTTTGCTAAGGGTAAACACAATATTGTGCTTATAAAAGAAGTGGTCTTTATTTTTAAAAGACACATGCTAAAGTACCTAGGATTGACATATCATGGTATCTGCCACTCACTTTGGAAAAAAATACACATGAAATGAAAATGTTAAAATGTTTTGATGCTAACTTATGGATAGATGAGTGTTTTACTCCCCTGGACTTTTCATTTTTCTATATATTTGAATCTTTTAAATAAAAGGTGAAAAACTACAAACTTCTAATAATTATAAAAAAGATCATAGTGACATGGATGGAACTGGAGGGTATTTTGCTGAGTGAAGTAAGTCAATCGGAGAAGGACAATCATATGGTTTCACTCATACGGGGAATATAAGAAATACTGAAAGGGATTATAGGGGAAAGGAGAGAAAATGAGTGGGAAATACCAGAGAGGGTGACAAAACATGAGAGACTCCTAACACTGGGAAATGAACAAGGGGTAGTGGAGGGGGAAGTGGGCAGGGGGATGGGGTGACTGGGTGATGGGCACTGAGGAGGACACTTGACAGGATGAGCACTGGGTGTTATATGTTGGAAAAATCGAACTTAAATAAAAACATATTAATAAAAATATATATTAATAAAAATTATAAGAGGACCAATAGATGGGTCAATAAATATAAAGAAACTTGAAAAAATAGAATTTGGTTTCTTAAAATTACTGTGTGTCAAAACTTCTACTATGGAAGGAGCTAAAGCGTTACATAGTGAGAAATTAAAAGTTTTAGTGCACATTCTAGAAATGAAAAAAATGGAAAATGAATTTGCAAAGCATCTAACCAAAAAGGATAGAAAAAGAATAACAATAAGTGTAATAGAGGAAATAATAAAGGCAAAATCAAAGTCTAATAAAACAGAACACAAAGCATTAGTATGGGATCAATATAAGAATATTTGCTTAGGCCAATGAAAACAAGAGGCAACGTAAGTCCATAAGCTTAGGAATAAAAAGGGCTACACAACTGAGAATACAGCAGAGATCTAAAATAATAGAAGTACTTCAGTATGAGTAACTTTATGGCAATAAATTTGAAAACACAGGTAAAATGGGCAATGTCCTAAACTAAAAGAGTGTTTAATAAACTCACTCAAGAATCAACAGAATCTTTGGGATGCCTGGGTGGCTCAGCACTTGAGCATCTGCCTTTGGCTCAGGGCGTGATCCCAGAGTCCTGGGATTGAGTCCCACATAGGGCTTCCTGTATGGAGTCTGCTTCTCCCTCTGCCTATGTCTCTGCCTCTCTCTCGCCCTGTGTTTCTCATGAATAAATAAATAAAATCTTTAAAAAAAATCAACAGAATCTTTAACAATTTCATAGATCACCTCCATAGTTAAAAAGAAAAATTGCTCATGTATAACCAATAGGCCCCAAATTTTTAAACCTCTTTACAAATAAAATTCACACTTTTGAAGTGCACAACTCATTTATTTATGGCACATGCGAGTTGTACATCCATCACTATCACTTATGTTTAGATGTTTGTCACTCCAAAAAGAAACCCATTGTACCTTTTAACTCCAAAAAGAAACCCACTCCTCATTCTCCACCCAGAGGTAACCAATACCCTAATTTCTATCTCCACCAAATTTGCCTATTCTGGACATTTTCTATAAATACATCATACAATATATGACCTTTTGTGTTTGGCTTCTTTCACTCAGCATAATGTTTTTAAGATTTGTCCATGTTGTAGCATTTATCTGCATTCCATTCCTTTTTATTGCCAAATAATATTTCTTCATAGGTATATACCACATTGTATTTATCCATTCATCAGTTAATGGGCTTTCCAATTGTTTCCACTCTGTGACTATTGTAAATAATGCTGCTAAAAACCTTCATGTGCCAACTTTTGTGTGGACATACGTTTTCATTTCTCCTGTGTATATATGGAGGAATAGAATTTCTGGGTCCTATGAAACTATGTTTATCATTTTGAGGAACTGCTAAACTGTGTTCCAAAGCGGCTATACCATTTAATTCCTATCAGTTATATATGAAGGTTCCAATTTCTCCACAATTTCTTCAGCATCATTATTTATTATTGATCATAGCCATCCTAGTAGTATCAAGTGGTATCCTTTTGTGATTTTGATTTGCATTTTCCTAATGGCTAATATTATTCTGTATCTTTTCATCTACTTGTTGATCATTCGTACATAATTTCTGGAGAAATGTCTTTCCAATTCCTAGGCCCATTTCTAAATTGGGTTATTTGTCTTTTTATTGTTAAATTGGAGCCCAGCTTTTTTAAATACAATTTTTACAGAACTTGAAAATAATATAAAAACTCTAATATCCCAGGGCACCCAGTGGCCCGGTGATTGAGAGTCTGCCTTTGGCTCAGGTCATGATCCCAAGGTCCTGGGATTAAGTCCCACATCGGGCTCCCTGCAGAGAGTCTGCTTCTCCCTCTGTCTAAGTCTCTGCCTCTCTCTCTGTGTTTTTCATGAATAAATAAATAAAGTCTTTAAAAAAAAATCTAATATCCCTATCTTACAGAAAGAGTTCTAAGAAGTAGAAAAAGCAGGGAGGAGGAGGAGAAAGAAAGAAGGGGGAGAAAAGAGAGAGGAGGAAAGACTTTCATGAGTTATCTAGAATGACCTTGATACTAAAAGTAAACACAAGTCATATAGGAAAAAAAAAAATTAACAGATTTCTCAAAAATCCCAAATAAAACAGAATCTATAAATATAAAAATAAAAGCCATGATAATGGTATTAATAATATAGTATGACAATAAGGTTTATCCTGTAATGCAAAGATGATTTGCCCTTAGAAAAATCTATTAATTTCCAAATATATATATTTATATATTTTTTAGATTAAAAAAAGAAATATTTCAATAGTTGCTGAAAATTTTAGTAATCTTCAACATTTACTCTTTAAAAAACCTTTCACAGACTAGGAGTAGAAGGGAACTCTTAAGTTGATAAAGAGTGTCTACCAAAAAATCTATGGAATACATGGTCCTAAAAAAAAAAAAAAAAGAAAGAAAAAAAAAGAATGCATGGTCCTAAATAGTGAAATTTAAGAACATATCCTTTAAGTTTTTGTTCTGGCAATAATGCCCCATCACCACTTCTGTTCAACATTTTCTAGGTCTTAGAACAGTGACATAAAGAAACAAAAGGTATAAGAATAGGAAAGTAATGAACAAAACTATCATTATTTATAGTCAATATTATCTCCATAGAAAATTGAAGAGAAACTAAAGACAAATCATCAGATATTTGAAGATAGTAGCATGTTTACTTGATAAAAGAATTAAAATAAGTAGTATCCTAAGAAAAGTGCTAAATTATTAAAAATGTAACATTTTTAGAAGATTTCATTTAAAATAGTAAAATGTAGAAGGTATGCAAGAATAAACCCAAAGAGGGACACCTGGGTGGCTCAGTGATTGAGCGTCTGTCTTTGGCTCAGGGCGTGATCCTGGGATCCAGAACTGAGTCCTGCATCGGGCTCCTTGAGGAAAGCCTGCTTTTCCCTTTTCCTGTGTTCTGCCTCTCTCTCTCTCCCCCCCTATGTCTCTCATGAATAAATAAATAAAATATTTAAAAAATAAACCCAAAGATGTGAAAAATCTTTATAGTGAATACTTTGTCAAAAGACATAAAAGAAGAGCTAAGCAATTAGGAAAATATATAGTGGCGGATGGAAAGACTCAATCTCCTGACTAAATCTTAAAATGTGAAACATTATTAATCAAAATCCCAGCAGCTTTATACACTGAACTTTACTGGCTGATCATGAAATTCTTATAAAAAAGAAGGCGAAAAAAACTAATCTTTAACAAGAGTGACTACACTAACATCTAAAAAAGGGGTCAGGCAATGTACTTTAGATGTAAACAAGAGTGAGCTATATACACCAATGAATACAAAGAGAGCCAAGAAACAGACCCACATATACCGGATTGAGATGCAAGACAAATGGCACCATTAGTTAGAGGGGAAAGGATTGACTATTGAAACAATGGCATCCAGTCTATTTTCTATCTGAATAAAAAAGACAAAATTAGAACTCTATCTCAGACAAAAGAATTAACAAAAGAATAAATTCAGATTAAAAACTAAATGTGGGCAGCCCAGGTGGCCCAGGAGTTTAGTGCAGCCTTCGGCCCAGGGTATGACCCTGGAGACCCAGGATCGAATCCCACGTTGGGCTCCCTGCATGGAGCCTGCTTCTCCCTCTGCCTGTGTCTCTGCCTCTCTTTCTGTGTCTCTCATGAATTAATTAAAAAAAAAAAAGAAAAAGAAAAAAAAAGGACAGGCAGATCAATGGGGCAGAATGGAGAGATCAGAAACAGACCGAAATAAATACAGTGAATTTTCTTTTCTTTTTCCTTTTTTTTTTCCCTTGGCAGAGAGAAAGCACAAGCAGGGGTAGTGGCAGGCAGACGGAGAGGGAGAAGCAGGCTCCCCGCTGAGCAGGGAGCCCAGTGCGGGGCTCCATCCCAGGACCCTGGGATTATAACCTGAGCCAAATACAAATGATTAACCCAGTGAGCCACTCAGATACCCCACAGTCAACTTACTTTTGGCAAGAGCAAAGGCAATACAATAGGGCAAAGATATGTCTTCAACAAATGGTACTACAGGACAACAGGACATTCACATACAACCAATCAATCAATCTAGAAATAGACTTTACACCTTTCACAAAAATTAACACAAAATGGATCACAGACTTAAATTTAAAGCATAAAACTATTCAACTCTTAGATGATAATGCAGGGGAAAACCTAAACGACCTTAGGTACACTGATACATTTTAGATACAACACCAAAGATATAATTCATCTAAGAAATAATTGATAAGGTGGATTTCATTAAAATTAAAAACTTCTCTCAGTGAAATATAATATGAAAAAGATGAGAATACAAGCCACAGATTGAGAGAAAATATTTGTGAAAGGTACATCTGATAGAAGACTTACCTAAAATATACAAAAACCCCTCAGAACTCAGCAATAAGAAAATATCTAATTAAAAACGGGCCAAAAACCTAAACAGATACTTCACCAGAGAAGATATACAGATGGCAAATAAGCATTTGAAAAGATGTTCTACATCATGTTATCAAGGGAATGCAAATTAAAACAATGAGATACCTTTATATGCCTGTTAACATGGTCAAAATCCAGTGACAACACCTCCTGGTGGTGAGGATGTGGAGCAACAGGAACTCTCAAGTTGGAACTCTCACAAAGTATTCTTACAAAAGCAAACATGCTTATACCATCTGATCTAGAAGTTCTGTTTCTTGGTATTTACCCAAAGGAGTTGAAAACTTATGTCCACATAAAAGCCTACACGTGGGTGTTCATAGCATCTTTATCCATAATTGCCAAAACTTGGAAGCAACCAAGATGTAGGTGAATGGATAAATAAATTATGGTACATCCAGACAATGGAATACTATACAGTACTAAAAAAAAAAAGAACCATCAAGCCACGAATAAACATAGTTACCTTAAGTGTATATTACCAAGTGGAAGAGGTCAATCTGAGAAGTCTATATACTATTTGACCAATCATATGACATTCTGAAAAAGCCAGAACTATAGATAACAACAAAAAAGAAACAAACAAACAAAAAAAAATCAGTGGTTCCTAGAAGCAAAGGTGAACAGGAAAGATGAATAAGCAAAGAGATGAACAGGAAGATTTTGATGGCAATGGAAATACCCTGCATGATATCATAATGATGGATATGCCGTTATACATTTATCTGAACCCACAGAATGAATACCACCAAGAGTGAACCTAATAAACTATCATGGCATGTCAATATAGGGTCATATATATATGGTATAAAAATATACCATTTATTGGTATAAAAATATACTATTCTAGGGAGTGCTGTTGATAATGGGGGAGGTTATACATGTGTGGGTACAGAGGAAATATAGGAAATCTCCTTACAGTCCTCTCAGTTTCATTGTAAACTTAAATCTGCTATTTAAAAACTAAAGTCTGAAAAAAAAAAACCCTCCTGAAGATGAGAAGCAAATCTATAAAACACTTGTAGGAATGCTTTGGAGAAGACTTTTATATTATTTCAGGATGCAAAGTAAAATGAAGAATTTCACTACATTGAATTATTGAATCTCTCTGGAGGTTGTGGGGAGAATTAACAATAAAGAAAAAGAAAAGTCAAGGCACAGTTTAGAGTAATCTTTTTTGAAACACATATATCCTAATAAGAATCACTATCCCAAATTTATAAAGAACTACCAATGAGTAGGAAACTTGTTTTAAAAAGGGAAAGTATATGAATAGGCAGTTCACAGAAGAATATAATAAATGTGTATATATATATATATATCAAAGTGCTAAATCTCATTACCAGGGAAATATAACTTAAAAAGGCAGTAAGATAGTACGTCATGCCTATCATAATAGCAAAAAAAAAAAAATCATTGTTTACATCATGTGTTGGTGAGGATGTGTGGAAAAACAACTCTTCCATATTGCAGATCAGAATAGCCTTGCCTTAGAGAGTGAAGTTCAAGTTACTCATGCTGTAAGACACAGAGCATAGAGCATATACCTATATACACAGCTTCCTATCTATATACTTGCTTGGGGAAAGTCTCACATACAGACATATGCACACTTGAAACATACAGGTACTCATTATATGTTAGGTCTCAAATTAAACATCAGTAGGTTCCTAAAGTAGAACTATAATAAAAAATGCACTGATAACCGTACAATAAAACCATAGACTATGACCAAAATTAAAACATGAAAAAAGCTCTCTCCCAACTGCCTTGTGACTTGGAAAACTAGTATTTTAAGCAACTCTCAAATGAGAGTACCCAAAATGAACTTTAAACTTTTCTTAAAAATAATGATAAAACAACTGGATGTGTTTAAAGTGGTGGTCACAGAAAAATTATTAGAACATTGAATAGTAAAATTTAAGGATATAAATAAAGTAAATTCTCCACTCAAAGGCCAAAAAAGGAAAATTAATCAAGGAAAGTACAGGAAGGAGACAAGGGAAAGAGCAAAATGTACTGAAGTAGAGAACAGCAAAGCAATAAACCTAGTTAAGAAATCAAAATCCAGCTTGTTTCTTTTAAATGGACCGCTACATAATTTGATCCAAAAACGTGAAAGGGGAAAGAAAGCACAAATATACAAGATAAGAAATGGCAATAGGAAATTACCACTGAAATAGGAAAAAAAAAATTAAGAGGCCACTTTCTAGACGTCATCTCTATGGAACTAAATTTGAAAATATAGATAAAATGGAGTAATTCATTGGAAAAGACATTCACCAAAACTGGTTCTATTTAGGATAGAGAACTTAATCAGATCAACTCTTCTAAAAGAATAAAGAAAACAATTAATATAGCATCCCAACCAAAAAACTGCAGGCCCCTATCATTTCACTTGAGAATTCTAATAAATCTTTAAGATTAGCCCATTCCAATGTTCCTTTTTGTTTTCCAGGACATGAAAAAGGAAGGAAAACATTCTAATTATTTTTGTAAAGCAAGTATATCATTAAAGTTACTATGGACTGAGTGTTTTTATTCACAACAAATTCATATGTGGAAAGCCTCCCTCTAGATACAATGGTATTAGGAGGTGGGGCCTTTGGGAGGTGGTCAGGATTAGATGAGGTCAGAAGGGTGAGCCCTCATTAATGGAATTAGTCCTCTCATAAGAGTCATGAGAAAGCTTGCTTCCTCCCTCAGCTCTCCACCATGTGAGGGTACCAGAAGGCTGAGGACATAAGAAATCATTGATCTGCAATCCAGAAGGGCACCCCTTCACCAGAACTCAAACACACTGGCATCCTGCTTGCAGACTTTCAGCCTCCAGAATTTTGTGGATTGCTGTTGTTGATAAACCACCAGGTTTATGCTATTTTGTTATAGCAGCCAGAACTAAGAAAACAATTTAACCTGATTAAAGACAGTTGAAAAGTATTATAGACCAATGTCACTATATATAGATGCAAACATGCTAAATAAATAGAAGACATTGCAATACTACAGTAAAATAAATATACTGTGACCAAAGGCCACTTACATTTTAAATAGTTAATAGTCAATAGTCAATATTAAATATAAGTATAATATACCACATTGCTAAATCTATTGAGAATAACTGCATGAGTCTCTGCACAGATATTTTAAAAGACAAAATTTAATACCCTCCCTGATAAAAACTCAGAAAGATAGGAATTGAAATATATTTTCTTAACATGATAACACATACACACGTGTGCACATGTGCACCCTTTGTCTGAACACCAGTATCTCACTTAGTAGAGAAATACTTAAGTCATTTCTAGTAAAATCATGAACAAGGCAAGGATGCCCACTCTCCCCACTACTATTCAACATGGTAGTGTAGTCAATGCAAGATAAATCAAATAGAAGCTAAGAATTAGAAAAGAACAAATAAAAACTATATTTTTAGATGACAGTAGTATGCCTAAAAAATGTGAATCAACAATAAAATTAATTCAACAATAAATCAGTAAAACTAATACACATAAATCAATCACCATCTTATATACTAATAGTAACCTATTAGAGGGGTATACTGATATAAAAAACTTCATTTGCAATACTAACAAAAAAGATAAAACATTTAGGGAAAATCATAAGAAGAAATGTATAAAATCTGTATAAGGAAAGCTTTAAAACTCCTCAAAATCACAAAAGTAGACTTGAAAATATAGAAGGTTGCCTTCCCTCTATGATACAATGACCCAATACTAAAAAATGTCACTTCTCTCAAGCGACTTTATAAAATTAACACAATTCCAATAAAAATACCAACAAGATTTTTTTTTTTTTTTTTTTTTTTTTGGAGCTGGACAAGTTCCTACTGAAGTTCTTATGAAAAAGTCTTGTAAGAATCACCACTAAGAAAAGCTATAATGGGAAAATTGTTTACCATGGATATAAACCTCCTGTAATAAAAACAGTGTGATGCTGGTGCATGGACAAACATGGCAAGAACAGATGACAACATCCAGGAACAACCCTGAGAACATGTAGAAATACATGATATAATAAAGATAGCATTTCAAATCACTAGGTAAACAATGGGCTTTTTAAATGAAGAACGTTGAGCAGTTGATTGGCCATTTGACCAAAACAAAAGCTGAATTCGCTCTTCAAATCACACAGAGCCTGAACTCTAAATAGATTCAGAATCTAAGCATAAAACAAGGCCAAACAAGTAACTATTCTACAACCTGAGTGAAAAAATGCTTACCTAACAGTGACTCAAACAGCAGATACAGTAAAAGATCAATAAATTTGACTACCTAAAAATTTTTAGATAGCATGTTATATTTGGAGGCTTTTTAATGGCTGCTATAACAAATTACTGTAAATGCAGTGGCTTAATACAATGCTGCTCCTACCTCATAGTTTTTGGGAGAATTCCAAGTGGTCTCACTGGTTTCAAATCAAGGTATAGGGAGGGCTGCTGCATTGCTTTCCAGAGGCTCTAGAGGAGAATCTGTTTCCTTGCCTGTTCTAGCCTCTTAGATGCTGTCCCCATTCCTTGGCTCACAGCCCTTTCCTCCATCTGCAAAGCCAGCAGTGTTGCAGCTGTATGATCCTTTTTCTCAACTGTATTTCCCTCTCACTATAGCAAAGAATGATTCTTAGTTTTGGAGGGCCCACCTGAATAATCCAGGAACACACTCTCCATCCGAGGGCACTTAATTTAATCATAACAGCAAAGCATCTTTTGCCATGTAAGGTAATATATTTACAGATTCTGGGAATTAGGACATGGACATCCTTAGGGGCCTTATTCTGCTGACCACACATAGCAACACACACACACACACACACAGAGAGAAACAAATAATCAAAAGACTACTTACATCCCAGGATAAAATATTTGTTATAAATCATAACCAAAAGCTTTAATCCCTATTATACAAAGAAGCTTTTAAGTAAGGGGAAAACTTAATTAAAAATTAGCAAAAGTCATGGATAGTTCACAAAATGATGTGACAGTGACCCCTGAGCCTATTGGGAAGGTGTTCAAGTGCACTCATAGAGAAACACAAAATAAACTACACTGAGATACAGTTTCTCATCTATCAGATTACAGAAAAAGTAGACAAATGTTCCTTCTGTTGGTGAGACTGTCCATGAACATAGATTCTCATATATTGCTGGTGAAAATTTGGTACAAATTTCCTGAAGGAAAATTTGTCAACATCCAATAAAACTTCATTTTCATTTACCATTTGAGTGAACATTCTCAAGTTTTGGAGTTTTCCCTGAAAGTCCACTATTAACAATATGAAAACGTAGAGGCACATTGGTTATTCACTGCTGCTTTGTTTGTAATTTTAAGTTGTTGCTGAAAAATTCTCTTACTCATCCTTGCTTCCATACGTTCCTTCTTAGCCTTATATTATGGTTTTGAGATTGGCTTATAAACCATTTTGTAATTCTTTATGGGAAATTTCTATACTATATAGTAGCACTGAATAAATTTTTGCTGACTTTTAAAATATTCGGATTGAACAATAATTTTTTTTATTAAAAAAGTTCTTTTTGAAATAAAGCTGTCATATAACTAACACTATGTGGTTTGTTAATTTTGGATTTATCCCAGATTACTATTATACTCATTTTTACTTACTTCTTACTGAGTTTCTGTTTTATCACAGCCAGTCTTAATCAGAGAAACTCAGTTTCTTCAATAATTAAACCTCTATGGCTAAAGCTGATTTGAGCCCAGCCACTCAAAGCAAGATTCCACTGGACTTCCCACACTCTTTCACTCACAACTGAGCAGACCCTTGTTCTACGATAGTATTATCATCATTAATAAAATGTATAAATGGAATGCACTTAAGTAGTGCCTGGTTATTCTCCTGGGGCTTGTTAACAATACAAATAAATACATACTCATGCTCTATCAATCATTACATTTTTAAAGTTAAAGATGAATGACCTTTAATTAATAAAGGCATTCATTCAGCTATCATTTATTAAGCAACTATTACATCAGATATTGTGCCAGGTTTTTAAAATTAAGTTCATGATCTGCAAGAAAAAAAAAGCACATGACTGATTTTTTTAAAAGATTTTTTTTATTTATTCATTTGAGAGAGAGACACACACAGGGAAAGAGACCAAGAACATGAGCAGGGGGAGGGGCAGAGGGAGAAGAGAAGCAGACTCCCCACTGAGCAGGGAGCTCAACATGGGGCTGCATCCCAGGACCCTGAGATCATGACCTGAGCCAAGACAGACACTCAACCAATTGAGCCACCCAAGTGCCCCATGACTTCAATCTTTAACAGCTTATTTTCTGTATTTTTTGTTTTTATTCAAATCCTGTCTATACACTATCTCTTGAAATCACTGTCTGTATAACATGTTTTAGTATGAACATATATGTGGATATACACACAGAGAGACACACACACATATATATATGTATGTGTTTATATATGTTATGTGTGTATATGTCCCTATAATCCCATATGTTACTTTTATCAGAATACCTCCCCTTACATTGGGGAACCTATTAGCAAAGTATTAATGTACATGTAAAGAAGGGAGGGAACTGGCCTCATGCACGTATGTGCTTATTTCAGTTTCCTTATACCCACCAACTCAGTGCTCAGAGCAGCATCTCCACGTCTGAAATGGCTATATAAGTGGGATGGTGGACTATATTTCAAACTTGCATGTAGGAAATTCATTATCTACTCCTGCACCCTAGCATGGAGATGGCTTCTGTGGTTTGCCAATAACCTATAGAATGCAATCCTGTGAAAATAATAAACATATTTTTGAAAGGAACTTTAACAGAAAGTTGATAATGTGGTATCTTTCTCACTAGATGCTAAAATAATTTTATGAGGATCTTATTAATCATCTTAATTTTTACTCAATGATTATGGGTTTAGATTTTTTAATGTTTCTCATTAAAGAATCATAAGGAGATATGATTACTGAAAGGAACCTAATGGCATTCCTGTTTGCTTTACAGGGGGAAATTGGGCTTGCATGATATTTAGGACCACACAAGGGACTCAGAGAGAGAACCAAAAGCTGGCTATTGAGATTTCCCCACCCACTTCCCAGCCTGATAGCCACTAGACTGGTGGAGCTCATGGAGTCCACGGGACTCAGAGGAGCAGCTCTAAGCATGACCTGGAAGGACATGGAAACACAAAATCAAATGTGTAATGACCTGTAATCCTTCTGTACTTATTCAGGAGTTGGTGTGGAAGGGGTTGCAAAACAACACAAGAAAGTTTTAAAATTCACTCTAGATAAGGAACTGGCACCCACAGGTGAAATCTTGCCTATTATCCTAAATACAATTTTATTGAAACACAGTCACATCCACTCACTTGGCGGCTGCTCTGTAGCTCCAGCTAGAGAGTTGGGTAGCTATGACAGGGACCATAATGATACAGCCAGTCAAGCTAAAAATATTTCCTTTCTGGCCCTTAAAAAAAACCCATTTACTGACCCCTGTCCTAGATATGTTGCCCCCTTACAAGCTAGTATAAACATTAATAAATATACCTGAAAAATACTGATGATTATAATTTTGAGTTGTATTTTGAAACAACTATGGTAATTAAGTACATGTTAAAAAATCTAAGGAGCCCTCAAGTT
Organism: Nyctereutes procyonoides; assembly: GCF_905146905.1. Taxonomy (NCBI): domain Eukaryota; kingdom Metazoa; phylum Chordata; class Mammalia; order Carnivora; family Canidae; genus Nyctereutes; species Nyctereutes procyonoides. The sequence goes on along the minus strand of NW_026575030.1, from coordinate 2,619,582 downwards.
TCTGGTATAAGTTGTTCTATACTGTATACATTCCTGTGCAATGTTGGTGACATGCCTTTTATAATAATAAGAATAAGAGTCATTTTAGCTAATTAACTTTTAAAAATTAAACTTAATTAACTTTTTTATAGCCAGTAATAACCACAGTTAAGATTACTCCCAGATAATTAAAATATAGTGTTTCTTTCTTTCTTTTCTTTCTTTCTTTCTTCTTTTTTTTTTTTTTTTTGATAGTCACACAGAGAGAGAGAAAGAAAGAGGCAGAGACATAGGCAGAGGGAGAAGCAGGCTCCACGCACTGGGAGCCCGACATGGGATTCGATCCCGGGTCTCCAGGATCACGCCCTGGGCCAAAGGCAGGCGCTAAACCACTGCACCACCCAGGGATCCCAAACATAGTGTTTCTAATGAATGATATACACTACAACTTTCTTTATAAAGATAATTATAGTTGCTTATACAGTCTCATTCTGTCCTTTGTGCATTCAAGATTATTTTATTTTCCCCAAAATATAAACATGGATTTTTTTCAATGTATTTATTTTTATGAATTAAGAACACATTTATTCAGAATTTTAAAATACCATGTAAAATTTTAAAATTGCATAACTACTATTTGGGCAATAATAATAAATTCGAAGAAATATTAAGAACAGGTCTCAGACTTTCTTATGAAAGTAGCAGAATTTTGAGACATTCTGTAAATATGTTGGGCATAAGATAAAGGGAAAAACTAAAGCTGAGACAGACACAGAGGGATTGAAATAAAGTAGAATCATAATAAATTATTAATTTTTAGGAAATATATTCTAGGCACTAGAGAGAATCTGTTCTGCCTTTATACTATTTTGGGCTATATATGAAGTCAGGATAGGCTAGGTTATACTATAGTAACAAACAATCCCCAGATATCCCTGACTTGAAATGAAAGCTTATTTCTTCTTCACACTACATGTTGGCAAGGGCCTTTATTCAGTCATTCTGTGATCCTAGCCTTATAATAAATCATCATGCTGAGCACTGATGGCTGCCCTGCCAGAACAAAAGAGAACATGGGAGGGTTGCACATCCATAATTAAATGCTTCAACTTGGAATGTTACTTTTGCTAGCAACTCATTGGTCAGAATGAATCACATGACCCCTCCAAAGCACAAGGGAACAGGAGTTGCAATTCTACAATGTGCCAATAAGTGAGAAAACTGGAAATATTTATTAACAACTCATTGAATGTTTAATAATTAAGGACTCAACCTTTGAACCAAACTAGCTACCATCTGTGCTTCACATTCCTCATCTGTAAAATGAGCATACTAAACCTCAGAATTGTGAAGACTGAGTTAAATACTTGTAGAGAGCTTTGAAGAGTATTGACATAAAGTCTTATTGGTTCTTTATTCCAAGATTTGTACTTGCCACACTGCTCTTCAAAGCCAAAACAGAGGAGAGCTGTCTTAGAAATGCTGAGTTGGGCCCAGAAGGGACACCTATGAAAAGTATTCTGGAGGGGAAAAAAAAAATCAAATGAAAGAAATCAAAATGCTAGGTCTTCCTTGGACAGACATTGATCCGGGAGGCAGGACATAAGCCATTAGTGGGGTAATGATTCAGTGTTGCAGGAGCTAGTGGGACAAGGGGACAAAGACACCAAAAATGTATAGTATGTCTTAAGAAACATGAAGTCCAGAAAATGAATATATGGTGTGAACATGTATGAACATGGTAAGTAGAAGATTCTGGATAGGGCTATTCTACTGTATACATACTTGAGGAATGCATTATATGAATGGAATTCCTTCTAATTTGTGATTTACAAGACTTCCATCAGGCTAAAAATGAGAGTAGAAGTAGAAGACTCTGACTAGGAAAGGCAAAGGTAATAATCCAAGAGGAAAAATGGGAATGAAGAGGAAATGAATCAAGAATCCATCTCCAGGAAATGTAGTCAGAATGCTCCTTTCCTATATAGAAATGCAGCAAGTGGCAGACTGATGGCAATGTTTCTCTCAGAACTCCCATTGTCTCGGCACTGGCAAATGTGATTGCTCTGCATCCATGATACATGACACTCTACCCCTGACAACCCATGATGACCAGGCCCATATGCATTCAAACAATCCTGGACCGTTAGGCACCAGGTGAAGAGATAAACAGACAGGGCTTCCTCTTTCAGTAGTTTACTGATTAATGAGGAAGCCAGAGATGTTATTAATCCACCTGTAACACAAATCAGAATGAAAGAAGTTCTGCACTGCATTCACATGTCAAATTCTGTGGGACTACAGAAGATGGAACAACCCATTTTCTTTTCTCTCCTTTTTAAAAGATTTTATTTATTTATTTATGAGAGGCACAGAGAGAGGCAGAGACATAGGCAGAGGGAGAATCAGGGTCCCCATAGGGAGCCCTAATGTGGGACTCAATCCCAGAACCCTGGGATCATACCCTGAGCTGAAGGCAGATGCTCAACCACTGAGCCACCCAGGCATCCCATGGAGCAGCCCATTTTCGGTACAGAATCAGGGAATGCTTCTTGGAGGAATGGCATTGTAACTGAAATTTTTAAAAACAAGAGGGATAAAATGTTGGACGTGTCATGAATACCAAAATAATGGAAAAAAATGAGCAACCATGAAAATACGGACCATTGAGACCATTTGGACTGGGTAGAAGAGAAATATGTTTCTCTTTCTTTCTTTCAAAGAAAAAGAAGCTTTGTCTTATTTTCTACCCACAAGTTCTGTGGCCCACTTTACCAGATCTCGTTCCTCAATTTGTCTAGCTATAAAATTTTCTGTTTTTCCTTCCCCCAAAATATTAAAATTTTTAAATGGCTATTTAATTTGAATTTTATTTCAGAAATCTTTCATTGTAAGCTCCATGTTTACCTATATAGTCACAAATACACAAGATCATAGAGCTGAGAAGAAATTTCAACTCAAATTCCTGCTGATCAAAGTCCAGAAACTAAATGACATACCTGTGGTTACAGAGTAGCAGACTCAAGACTAGAATTCCTATCATAATACTAAATGTATTTGTTGCTTTAAAAGATAAAAGAATCATGAAAACAAACATAATTCTGAGGATACTCTTATGGTTTTTCTGTGAGCATTCTGTATCCGAAGCAAAGTGATTTACATCTATAAGGTTATAAGCGATACTAATAGAGTGAAATGGAGTTCCTCATTTAGCCCAAACTGTCTAATAGAAGGGTCACCACTTGAAGCTTGTGTATGTTTAAGCCAAATAAAAGGATTTCCTATTCCACAAAGTAGGGATTAAATTTATGGAACTTTATTATCCAACAAGAGGTGGGAGAGGTTAGAAAAACAAATAGATTTTAAGTAGCTTGTATAAATTAATGACAGACCCATCATAGCTAATAAGAAAAAATGCCATGTTTGGGTCATGTTACGAATGTTTGAAGTTAATATCAAAGACACCCTGCTTGCCAACTCTGCCAAGGACAGAGATGGCATGGGGCCGTGATGCTCCTTGACAGTTTTGCTTCCATTTGTGAAAGCCTCCAAATGTTGCATTTCAGGTGCCATGAGAAACTGTCAGGTTTGTGAACATAAGATGGACATTCAAGAAACCAATCTTTGGCAATACGTTAAGCAAGCCAACTAACTACATCTGAAGTACCTCGTTTCCAAACAGAAGTATATAAGGTATTTTTACATTCCAGCTTTACATGAAGAATCAGGTCTTGGAAATCCCATGAGAAAGTTTTTCTAAGGATTTATCCACACTTTCTTCTCTGGTTTGCTTAAATGAAAAGCAGGAAACCTTCCAGACGTTTTGAACCTCTGACCTTTTTGTGGTTTTCCCATCAAGACATGCAAACATCCAAGCCACCATTCAAAAATCCCTTCTCACTGAGTTATAGCATGGACATATATTATCCCTATATCTAGAACACTTCCATTTCCAGCCCATTATGAGTTTAACTGCATGTTCCTGAGGAAAAAAGAAGATCTCATTGGCTTATAAAGGTAGAAGCTCAGTATCATATATACTTATCTGGTTTTCAAAATGATTTTTGCAAGCCACCCTAACCCTTCCCAAATATTTCCAGTTGACAAGTGAATCAGCTTTTGCCATTCACCCAACCTCAGCTCATGCCTTCTCTTTGATAATATCAGGATACCCACATCTGACAACAGTCTTGGCTAATTAATTTACTCCAATGTCTAGCAGCCATTTGACAGGAAAAATAATCTACACAGTATTTATTGCAAAATCTTCACCATTGTGACAAAGATGAATGCAAACTTCACACAATCATTTTTCAACTGTTATCCAAACTTGAAAATGGTTTTCAAATGTTAACTTTAAAATTATGAGGAGGGCGATAATGGTTCTACTTTAAAACTGCCTGGAAATGGGACTTCTCTGACAATGGCTTAGCACTGAGCCAGAAAAATAAACTCACATACTAATGTATTAAATGGGCCAGATATAAATCTGTCAGAGATTTGGGCAGGGTGGGGGGTGGGAGGGGAAGGGGTGCCACACAAAGAAGGGGCAGTGGAATTGAATTTCTTAAATAAATGATCTAAAACTTTTAACATAGTTTATCTTCAAAAAGCACTATCATCTTTTTTGAAATGTACATACCACTGTCATAATGTGGCTGAAACTAGAAAAATCTAAATACGGACCATGAGAAACATCTACAACACTCCACTTTAATCTCTGTCTTCAGCAAAAAATCTGGTGGTTCCATTCACTTTGATATACTCTCAATGAATACTTTCTCATGAGTTTTATTTCTTCTAGTATTATCCTCTCTGATAATCCTTAACCTTGGGATTTTAACTGTTAAATTAATAATTGTTCATTTCTGTGATGATCTGAAACTCACTCCCTTCTCCCTTCTGAAGGCCAGAGTAATTGGCCAATAAAAGTTCCACCAAGGTCAGGGATGACCTAATTTACATGTAATTATTAATTGTGCTCTGACCTCTTAACCATAAATAAAGCCCTGGCATTGAATAAAAGAAGATGTGAAACAGGACATGGTATTTTAAAAATCAGGGAATAAAAGAGCAGTGGAAGAAAAGAGAACGGATTTTCTAAATTTAAAACACTCTTTGCCTTTTCTTGAAATAATGATTTATATTCTTTGAGTCCACAAGAGAGTAATTGGATATGCATGATGCAATGCTGGAATTTTAGGTATTTTGCCTAAAGGTTATTAACAATTAGTACCACTGGGTGGTGGTGGTGGGGGGAAATCATAAAGTTAGAATAACAACCCTCTCTCAAAGGATGACTGAAACTAGACTTGTAATCTGGTCATAATAAAATATATTATGTTTAGAGCAGAGCCCCACATGTTAAGAAGGAAATTGACAAACTAGAATAAGTCCAGTAGTAGGTGGCCATGATTAATTGGAGTCTGAAAAGTAAGTCGTATGAGGAACCATGGAAGAATCTACATTGTTTTCTTTTGGAAAAGTGAACACTGTAAAATGTTCTTCAAATATGTAAAATTATCTTCAAATACGTAAAAGGGATGGTATACAGAAGAGGAAAGAGAGCTACTGATGGCAGCATTGAGGCTAGAGAGTAAAAGCCAGATGATGAGTCGTCCAGCTTGAAGGGGTGGCTGGCCTATTCCTGGCTAGTGTAGCAGAATCCACTCCACATCAGAAAGATGGTCCCTCAACACGCACTTTGACTCTCGTAGGGGTCAAAAGCTCACTATCTCAAGAGCACCCTCCTCCACATTAGAGGCTAGAAGCACCAGAACATTCCTTTGAGCTGCTAACTCTCAGGTTCTCACTTACACAACTGGGTTAGCTAGTTCTGTCCTCATGAATATGTCAGGATGTGGCTAATCCCTTCTCTACAAGACAACTCATTGGACTTTTCAAACAATCATAGGTCTAATCCTTTAGTTTTCTATTTGTCAAATAAACATCCCTAATTTCTTGCACCGTGGTTAATTTGTTTTGCATATCATACCATTTTAGCAACTGGCTTTCTGGACATTTGCTGCTTTGTAATGTCCTCAAATGACATCTGAAACAAATATTCTTGCTACAGTGAAGCAAGAATATCACACAGGGCTCATAATTGTTGTGTTCAAGAGGATCAGTTAGTATGTGTTAGCTGAATACTTAATATGTTCAATCTAAGCTAGCCACCATTTAATAAATAACAGAAGTGGAAAGCCAGGTTCTGACAACATTTGTACAGTTAAAATTAAGGTACATGGAATAATTCCAAAGTTTTTATAAGATGTAAATCATTATGTGTACATACGTGGTACAGTGTCAACTTAAGGGGGGATTAGACAAAAAATGGAGTCCAGGCACCCTGAGGAATCCACACGAGTTATAGATGAGAAAGACCTAGGCTGTACTTCGAAGAATGGGTACAACTTGTCTGAAATGGAGACATGAACAATGAGGGAGAGAGTATGTATAGGAATAATAAGTAATAAAGAAGGTCAGGGTTGGTAGAGACATGTGTGACTAGATTTTGAAATATTTAGATTTATACCATACCATTTCCAATAGTGCTTTCTTTCCTTCCATTCAACTTTTTGGGTATTTATCTGAAGAAAATGAAAACATTTATTTGAAAAGATATATTTATCCCTATGTTCACTAAAGCATTAGTTAAAATAACCAAGATACGGAAGCAATAAGAGTCTACGAATGGGTGAATGGGTATATAATATATATATTCAAATATATATTAGCTATGGAGTATTACTCAGTCGCAAAGAAGAATGAGCCCTTGCCATTTGTGACAACATGGATGAACATAAAGGGCATTATGCTAGGTGAAATAAGACAGAAAAAGACATATACCATATAATTTCACTTACTATAGAATCTAAAAACACAAAACAAATGAATACAATGAAAAAAACAAACAGATACATACATTCACTAATATAGAAAACAAACTGTGGTTGCCAGAATTGTGAGGGGTGGAGGGAACAGGTGAAATAGGTAGAAGGGAACAAGTAGTACAAACTTCCAATTATAAATTAAGTCATGGAATGCTATGTTCAGAATAGGGAATAGAGTCAATAATATTGTAATAACTTTGTATGGTGACAGGTGATAAGTTGACCTATATTGGTGATCACTTCATATTGTATAAAAGTATCAATCACTGGGCAGCCCGGGTGGCTCAGCGGTTTAGTGCCACCTTCAGTCCAGGGTGTGATCCTGGAGTCCTGGGATCGAGTCCCACGTTGGGCTCCTTGCATGGAGCCTGCTTCTCCCTCTGCCTGTGTCTCTGCCTCTCTCTCTCTCTCTCTCTAGATTAAATAAATATAATTTTTTAAAAAGTATCAATCACTATGGTATACACCTGAAACTAATATAAGGTTGCATGTCAATTATAACTCAATAAAAAACAGTAAGTAAACAAAGATGCTTGACTTTGCTAAAAAAAAATTCCAGGACTGTGATTTCCACAGGTTTCCAATCTGGAAATCTAATCCTTGGTGACATGTTACAAAGAACTAAGAGAGTAATGTTAGGACTCACTCTCATCAGGTGGCAAGTACAGATTTCAGGGGTGATTTTCTGGATACCCAATTTCCTTTATTTCAAGCATGAGAGTTCTAGGAAATCCAGTGGGAGAAGTATTTTTAGATAGATGCGACTTTTGGTGCATTTTAAATTATATCATCTTGGTAACAAATGCTCCCAAAGGCCAATGTCCTAAATTGTGTATCTGATCCAAAGAATTTCTCTTTAGAGTGGCCTTCTGTAACTGGCCCTATTTATATCTTCATTTCCAAAGCAAAGATACAGGAAAAATCAGTTAGACAATAAAAATGAATAAATCCAGGAAAATACACATTCTGGCTTTCAATTATCCAGTGAGTCTGTGAATCTCCAAGGAATACTGAAGAGATGTCATAAGAACAAATCAATTTCCCTTAATAGGGACCATAACCCAAGAGTTGCTTTTTAAAAAAAAAAAATTAATATTGTGTAATTGACTTTTTTTATACCATGCTGTGCTCATAGCCTCTGTGGAAATTTAAACATTATTCAACAGGACAATTTCCTGAAAAACCTTTTGAAAGTGGTCACAGACTCTGACCCTACTATGGTGCCCTGGGTCTGCCAGCATGCTGTTTTATTACCTTTGGAAGTTTCCATGCCAAAACACAGGCCAAGAATTAGAGCTTAAAGCAAACGAGTTCCATAAAAATCATTTTCTGCCTTCTTTCAAGAAGAGAAACGGTCACTTTTCACTCAGCAATCCTGTGTATCTATTGCTTCTCTCCCAACCTCATCTCCTAGCCCTTAAGGTAATTGGTAAGAATCATAGACTGTAAACTCTAAAGAAAGGATTGGTGAAATCACTTATTTTACCCCTTTCCATACCAATGGGAAACCCAGATGCCAAATGTCCAAATGACTGCCCCAGGACCACACAGCAAGTGGCAGCATCAAGACCTGAAGGGTAGACTACAAGCAATGAACCAGGGATGAAATTTTACAAACTTCATAACAGTACAGCAGTCAGCGAACAATCTGAACAGAGACCCTGATTACACTGCTGAGCCACCAAATGCCAGCCCCAACTAGAGTAGATATTAGTAATCTTTTAGAACATTTAGGCTCCCTTATTTGTAACTACAAATATCTAAATCACTTAGCTAATAAAATGGCCATTTCCTTTTAGTTATTGGTTGTACTCTTTTGTCACCCTACCTTATTTTCCCCCACTGTTTTCCGTGCCACTAATCTTTTTAAAATTCACCCTCAGGAAGCGTATGTCACTCTTATTTACACTGAATCTCACCCTGACTTCAAAGTGAATGTCTATCTTTTTTTGTATATATTTTTATTGGAGTTCGATTTGCCAACATATAGCATAACACCCAGTACTCATCCCGTCAAGTGCCCCCCTCAGTGCCCATCACCCAGTCACCCCAACCTCCCATCCACCTCCCCTTCCACTACCCCTTGTTCCTTTCGCAGAGTTAGGAGTCTCTCATGCTGTCTCCCTTTCTGATATTTCCCACTCATTTTCTCTCCTTTCCCCTATAATCCCTTTCACTATTTTTTATATTCCCCAAATGAATGAGACCATATAATGTTTGTCCTTCTCCGATTGACTTATTTCACTCAGCATAACACCCTCCAGTTCTATCCATGGTGAAGCACATGGTGGGTATTTGTCGTTTCTAATGGCTGAGTAATAATAGTCCATTGTATATGTAGACCACATCTTCTTTATCCATTCATCTTTTGATGGACACCAAAGCTGTTTCCACAGTTTGGCTATTGTGGGCATTGCTGCTATAAACATTGGGGTGCAGGTGTCTTGGTCTAAACTGAATGTCCATCTTAACAAAATTCTTACAACTCCCTCTGCAAAGACCCCATTTCTAGCCTTTAAGATCAAGCCCTGATTCTGTTTTTAGTTATTTTTTTTAATTTTTTATTTATTTATGATAGTCACATAGAGAGAGAGAGAGAGAGAGGCAGAGACACAGGCAGAGGGAGAAGCAGGCTCCATGCACCGGGAGCCCGATGTGGGATTTGATCCGGGTCTCCAGGATCACGCCCTGGGCCAAAGGCAGGCACCAAACCGCTGCGCCACCCAGGGATCCCACCTGATTCTGTTTTTAAAAGTAATTCCATGTGTCTAACATTTTTCTATAACTCATTTTACACAAAGTGGAAAAGAAATAAACACTTGTTATTTCAGATATTGACTTTTATCATAGATTTGTTTTAACCCATTATAGTCTCTTAATTCTTTTCTTTCAAAATTAGTCTTTCATTGCTTCTATTGGTCAAGTTACTTGCAGCTTAAGATGCAATTGGTAGATAAAGGGAGTAAAATTGGGGCAGAAGTAGCAATTTAAAGTTTTTCCAGTATATGCACCCATCATGCAGACATGATATGCCTTAAAGCTTCTTATCATATGATTGCATCTTGAAAGAAGCATAAAATAAATGTCTAGTGAAACAAGCCCCCTTCCCAGTATCTATCACTAACACATGCACATCTTTATTAAGCATCCCCATCTTTAACCTCCTAAGAATAATTGTCTTTAAATTGTGTGTCTCTTTTGCATTTGTATACCATAGAATAAGATGTCTTTTTACTAGACTTCTTGACTTTTTTTCTTGCCTGGATTTATAATTGGAGCCAAGCTCATCCCTAAAGAACACATAAGCCCTTGGTAATTTCTCTTCTTGAATCATCATTCATCCTTTCCATCACTAGAAAAGTGATTTGAATGTCTATAATGTACTAAGTCACTAAGTTACAGAGTTGACTAAAATATTTCCAATTGTCCCTTTGGTTTTGAGGTAAATGAAGTTTCATATTTGAAGTTTTAGCTCTTAAGCTAAGTGCTATGAAGAGACAGGAGGAATGAGACCTGGTTCTACAAGTCAGAGACCCTAGGAGTAGGACTGGCCCTCACAAGAAAATTAGACAATAAGCATATGTGAATGAGAACTACCTGAGTGGAACCAGTTAAGACAGAGCAACTGTCAAATGTCTAGAGTATTCTGCTTAAGTGTTGTCCTCCTTGGGGACGAATCAAAACCAGAGCATCCCTAGGGTCTAAGTAAGAGATCTCCCCTAGTAGGAAAATTGGGTTAATGGATTAATGCTGAGTTGACAGCTGCAGTGGTCTTTCTCTCTCAGGTAGATGGTTATTGCCACAGAAAATCTAGGATTATCTCCACAGAAAATATACATATGATACTTAATCAGTGAGCATTCAGTAAAGATCGAACATAAGAGCATCATCAGTCAGGTTCCCATGAAGCAATCTTCTGAGGGCTCCTGGGCCATGAAACCAGCCCTAGGTGGCCAACCTCCAACAACCCTGTACTTAGAAGTTCTCTCTGCCCTAAGATACCTAGACTATGCCTCTACCAACTATTTTACAATTTTAACTTATTCCTGATTCTTTGATTACAGGGTACATTTCCATCCTCAGCTCTTTGTTGGATTATTTATGAGGTCTAATTTGTAATTCAAAAGTATTCAATGTGCTACCATTAAAGCCTATGAGAGAAAAAAAAATATAGTTTGGATTTCTTCTTTTCAGAGAGACCCAGATAACTCTCCCCAGAGTTGGAGGGTGGAAGTAGGGTACTGGAACTTCCTGCTTGCTGCTAGGTATCTAAATATAGAAGGTCAAAGGGAATGACCAAATAAAAAAAGAAAAAGAAAAAAAAATACTTCCTTTAACTCCAGAGTTGCCCATATAGAAATACATAGAGTTATATGCTAATAATCAATTTCTTAAAAAAAATAAAACCCACAAGTATGCTCAAGCACTAACGAGTTGGTGATTTTTTTCCATTAAAACTAAAATTAAATAGAAAGCCAGAGTAAATTACCCATTTCATTCTTATTCCACAAAAAAAGACACTTCATCATTTCTACTGTGGGTGTAGTTGAGCCTCAACACATACATTTGTATTGAATGGGTCATTTACATTGTTGCCTGCTGGAGTTTTTCTTCTTTCAACTTAGTAGGGAATATTTGGGATCTTTATTACTCTAAATAAATCTACAAAATGTCTCTTGCTTGAGGCTCTTTATTTTAATTTCAGATGAATAAATCACATTTGGTTCCTGCCATCCTATTAAGATAAGCATGGACCTAAAAATAACAAATGTGTTTGAAGCCAAATGTTTTCAGATTAAGTAGGGGTAAATTTCTCTGGATGACCCCCAAATCAAATTGACAATATAATATTTGGGGAGATTTTGAGAGTGTTTTTTGAAGGACACAAACCTGTTTAAATGAGAGGTAGAGTTATTTTCAAATCATACATGGACCTACTTAGCATGATTCAACTCAAGCTTCCTATGGCAGCAAATCCATCTTTCAAGTGGGGATGCTTCCCCAGCTATCTTAGGGGCAATTTTATATCTTTGAAGTTTCATCTAATGTCTTCATCTATACCATGCTTTATTCTAGACCTGAATTTCTCATTATCTTATATGCACTTATACCTAAAAGTCTTAAAGCAGTTCAAATCACATCGATTCAGTAACTGATTCTTCCTTTGCCCTCATGTCTTCCGATCTGCTCCTCCTTGGGAGTGAGATCAAACACTGCCTGCTCCAGGAAGCCTCTGGATTTCTGAAGGACAGTCTCCTAAAACTTGTTTTACAGATTCCTCCACCTAGCTCCATCGAATAATCTTGATAAATATGTGTGAATTTTCTTTCAAACACAATTTGGAGTGAAGAGAAGGGGATGAGGCCCATAAGGTTTTCAATCCTCTATTTAAAATATTTATTAGGTTAGGACATAAACATACCTTCTGTGCTTGATTAACATAGTCCTTTAATTTAAAGGATGGACAAATTTGATTTAAAAAAAAACAAACAGGAGAAAATCATGTATATAAAGTTAATATAGTTTTACTGTGGCATTTTTTATGTCTCCTAGCCCTAGAAGACCTGAGTTCAAATACCAGGCAACTCCTTAAGTAGCTAAACATGTAGATCGCATACAGGGCACCTAAATAAACTGTTATGCTGATAAATCCTCAAGTACAAAGTCAAATATGAACCTCAATGATCTTCTAGTTCAGTTAACCCAGGTAAATTTCTGGACTTAGTTCTATTAGTTCCTTTTGCTACTGAAGAAAATTCAACTTAAAGACAAGAATGCTACTTCACCCAGGGCTTCAGAGCTACAAGAAGCCTAAATGCTTCCTTGCTCCTCTAAAGCAGCAGCAGCAGGCCATAGTAAGCATCCTTTGGGATACCGCTCAGCCCACCAGCCCCCTGAGTACTGTCCAGGGATGACCTAACTGTTGAAGCATGTGGCAATACCCAATTTCCAGAGCTCTGATTTATTCCCCCCTATGCTGAGCAGAGGGCATGACTTCCAGGCAATACTCTTATCTTGGCAGGGGTTTGAGACTGTCTGCATCTCTAAAACAACCCCTGGTGGGTAATTGAGAAGTGACATTGATGGGATTCCAGGGTGGCCCTTATGCTTACACTTGCCCTAGAATACAGCTATGATTTAGAAATCCATCCCAGGGGCTGAGAGGAGGGGGAGATAATGTAAAACGTGCTGGCCCTGGTCTCCTTTGACCTCAGCAGAGTGGGGCAGGGGTGCAGGGCTGGGAGACCATGTGCTCTTATTGAGTTGGCATAGCATGAGGTTTCCTTTCAGAGCTTTTATTGCTATTACAGAGCACTGAGCTCTCTCTGTTTGCTACACATTCTATCCCCCAGAGATAGCCTCTTTTTCTCTTGAAGGGACTTAGAAAACAAATCACAGTTCTTATTTTATTTGGTGTCCACCATTAAGAATTCATGCAGAGCAGTTTTACTTGTTGCCAATTAAGATCTCCCAGTGGAAGTCTATGATTACAGTAAAGGCAACCTGTTTAATACTCAGAATCTCCTTAGTCTACATAAATTAACCCCATGAGGGTAGAGATGTGCTAATTCTTAAGATGCCTAGATAATTTGATTCTAAAATCCAAAATACATAGAGGGTAAATCTCCAAGAGCTCTGGGCTTTACTTTTCTCAGGGCATATGTGCTTTTGCTTCTTAATTCTATTCTACAACTCTACAATTTCTAGATAAAGCATGAAGAAAGACTCTTCTTTTGCCAGGGACAGAGTAAGAGCATACAGCCTCTCAGTAAGCAATTTTAATATCACTCACATTTTATAGAAATTAAGATTAGAACCGAAATAAATTTTATGCAGTTGTGCCAACTATCTCCCCCTCCCCCAAAGTGTGTAAATATATTGAAATTAGGGAGAACATGAATGTGTATTTGGAAGATAGATCATTTCATTCCAGTATACACTCTTAGGTAAGTACCCTTTTAGGGGCACCTGGGTGGCTCAGTCGGTGTAGCGTCTGCCTTTGGTTCAGGTCATGATCCCAGGGTCCTGGGATTGATCCTGGGATCCAGCCCCATGTTGGGCTTCCTACTCAGCCAGGAGCCTGCTTGTCCTATTCCTCCCTGCTCATGCTCTCTGTAACTATCTCTTTCTCTTTTCCCAAATAAATAAAACCTTTTAAAAAAGGTAAGTAGCATTTTGAATCATGGAAATAAAATACTTTTTGTCCATTTGTTTGTCTTACCTCTTTCCTGAGACTAAGAATCATAGATAAACCAGAAAGCAAGAGTAAAAGTCTATTTTAAAGAACTCTGGAAGCACAAAAGATTGCAAATAGCCAAAGCAATCTTGAGACAGAAAAACCCGAAGGTAGCACAATCTAAAATTTCAAGATACACTAAAGAGTTGTAGTAATAAAAAAAATATGGTACTGGCACAAAAACGGACACATGGCCAATTAATCTATGACAAAGGAAACAAGGATATACAATCTCTTCAATAAATGATGTTGGAAAAACTGACCACATACATGCAAAAGAATGAAACTGGACCACCAGTTTCTTTCTTACACCATACAAAAAACAAACTCAAAATGGTTTAAGGACCTAAGTCTGAGACCAGAAGCCATAAAACTCTACTAAGAAAATACAGGCAGTAGTCTCTTGGACACTATCCTTAGCAACATTTTTATGGTTATGCCTTCTCATGGAAGGGGAACAAAAGGAAAAATAAATTCCTGGGATTATACCAAAGCTGTTGCACAGCCAAGGAAACCATTGACAAAACAAAAATTGACCTACTGAATAGAAGATATTTGCAAATGATATATCTGATAATGGGTTAATATCCAATATATTTTAAAAACTTATACAACACACACACACACAAAAAACACACAAGTAATTTGATTAAAAATGGGCAGAGAATCCAAATAGACTTTTTTTTCTAAAGAAAATATACAGATGGCCAATAGACACATGAGAAGATGCTCAACATCACTCATCATCAGGGAAATGTAAATGAAAACCACGGTGAGATATCACCTCACACCTGTCAGAATGGCTAAAATCAAAACAAAGTAACAAGTTTTGGTAAGAATGTGGAGAAAAGTGAACCCTTGTGAACTGTTTGTGAGAATGCAAATTGGTGCAAACACTGTGGAAAACATTATAGAGATTCCTCAAAAAATTAAAAATAGAAATACCATATGATCCAGTAATTCTACTACTAGGTGTTTACCCAAAGAAAACAAAAACATTAATTCAAAAAGATACATGTACTGCTATGTTTATTGCAGCCTTATTTATAACAGCCAAGATATGGAAGCACTCTAAGTGACCAGTGATAAATAACATGCGATTTTACACAGACACATACATACATACACACAAATACACTCTGAAATATTACTCAGTCACAAAAAATAATGAAATCTTGCCATTTGCACCAACATGGATGGACCTAGAGGGTATTATGCTAAATGAAAAGTCAAAGAAAAGCAAATACCATGTGATTTTACTTATGTATAGAATCTAAAAAATAGAACAAACAAAACAGAAATAGATGCCCACAGAGAACAAAATGGTGGTTGTCAGAGGGGATGGGAGATGGG
The DNA here is from genome assembly GCF_905146905.1 of Nyctereutes procyonoides. Taxonomy (NCBI): domain Eukaryota; kingdom Metazoa; phylum Chordata; class Mammalia; order Carnivora; family Canidae; genus Nyctereutes; species Nyctereutes procyonoides. The sequence goes on along the minus strand of NW_026575030.1, from coordinate 2,604,120 downwards.
TGAAAAAGGTTAAAGGGACCAAGAGGTACAAACTTCATTTATAAAATAAATAAGACAGGGAATGTAAAGTACAGCATGAGGATTATAGCTAACAACATTGTAATAATCCTGTAAGCTCACCAATGGTAACTATACTTATGGTGGTGAGCATTTTGTTATGTATAGATTTGTTGAATCACTATGTTATACACCTGAGACTAGTAACATTGTATGTCAACTATACTTCAAGTAATTTTGTTTTTTAAATTTGTATACATTAAAATTATAATTTTATTGCTGGAAAGGATAGGCCTTATGGACTTTTATATTAACCAGAGATCTATATATGGTTTTCAGTTAGGTATCTTACTCCCCTTGATGATGTAGGAAACCATCACTTTTCCCCTTGAGGAAGCAGAAGTTAAATGCTTTACTAGGGCCAGCATAGTTTGTAATCAATAGCGGTTCAGATTCTTGGAGTTTTGTATTGAGGCTTGGGCTACCCCAGGAACAATTTTCATTTTCCTACCCCTCAAGAAAATGGTGAAGAACTAGAAATTGCCCTTTTCCTATATCTCCATTCCCCTTTTACTAACAACCTGGACTTCTCACACTATTAGCTGATCTACAATTACAGTACCCATCCCAGTACCAGTGAAGTAAAGTAAGAGGGAAGAAATAGTTACAACAATGTTTCTGTATATTTCATTTTTGAACTGGATAGATTACTATTTCCCAAAATATGTTCCTTTTAACTTTAATCAGAATAGATGCTGCAAGAAAGATAGGATTTTTTTAAGGAGTCAAAATTCTATTTTATATCCTATATTTGAAATTCATAACATGCTAGCCACTTAAATGGCTCTGAGAAGTTCTAGAATTCAAACATTCTAAAACTTGATTTTACCTATTTTACCTAGTATACCTCAAATTTCACCACAGAGTTACTCATTTTAAACACACACACACACACACATACACACACACACAACAAAACAAAACACCTCTAACATCTACCAAGGATATTCATTTTTCTTAGAATGTGCTTGAGAAAATGCTCACAGATCATTTAGATCACTAGTCTTCAACATGGAGGAAAGAGGATTCTGAACTCTGGAGACATTTTTGATTGTCCCACAGAGGGCTTGGTACTGGCATGTGGTGGGTAGAGGCAAGGGATGATGCTAGACAACTTATAATACACAGGACAACCTTATTCCCAACCCTCAAGGAAAAGAATGGTCTGGCCCTAAATGTCAATAGTGCCTTGACTGAGAATCCTTAGCCTACATAGAGCTTCTTCAAATGGGATTCTGATCTGTGATCTGTAGTCTAGAAGCTGGCACTCTGTATTCACCAAATCTTCTCATTTAATTTTGGCTGCATGGAATTATTCTTTATGTACAGACTATTGATAACACTGTCTCTAATTCAAGCCATGAAACTCTGAGGTGAACACTTGGATATTGTCTGGTTGAGTTATTAGCAAGCTGCTAGGTATTTCTGCTATTTTACTGGTTTCTACTTATGTTCTTGGAAGCTTTCTACAATATATGTATTAAATACTATAAAATGATCCAGATGTATAATTAGAGAAAAATAAGGTTAAACATGTATTTGTACGTGTTATATAAACGTATTATTTTAACCACCATGTGTTTCAAATAATCTCAGTGTTCAGTAATTTTAAATATTGGCTTTACTGATAGATTCTTTTTACAGAAAAGGAAACTTATTCTAGAGAGGATACCCCGTGGCCAGTTTGGGGAGGCCAGGCCAAGAGTCCAAGTCTCCAAAACTTTCAGGCCTTTTTCTATTTCTATAGTATTAATGTTGCTTCCATTTTTCACACTTAATTTCACATGTGATATGAAGGAGTCATTAACACTATAAATATTCATGAATTCAATTGGTGTCTTCCAACTGTTTGTGTTTGTTCTAAACTCTTTTAATTTGAAGCTGAGAATGGATAAAGATTTCTGTCAATTGTTAGCAGAATTTTAAGCAGTTGTTTCCTTACCATCTCTCTTGTCAGTCAGTTATATTTCACCAAATCAGAAATGGTAGATGATTTAAAAGACACTAAGTGTAAAAGAGCCTTTTCTCCTATTCTTAAATTTCCACATTAAAACAAATAAACATACAGAAATTCAGCATCCCATTTCAACATTTACTACTAAACTAATTGTCATTGAGGATTTTTAGTTTTCTTCCTCAAACAGGGAGATGCAGAGCAAAGTAGGTCCACCCAGACTTGTACTCCAGTCTTATACTAGATTTTAGATTCTGACTCAATCTACACAGATGAATTCGTAAGAATTTTCTGTTGGTGTCAAAAAGTGGTTTTTTTTTGAGCTAAATGACTGCTCATTCTTAGACAGTTATATTTGAACTTCAGATTCTTTTGCAATTTGAAAACTAGAGACAGATTATATATCTATTTCGGTAGAATACTAAACAGGGCACCAAAATAACTAGTTATTTTGAGAGTATAATTAGGACAAGTATTTGTGTCACAGCAGATGTTTATACTATAAGACACAACTACAACCTATTAAAGAGTAGTAGCCATCTCCATGAAAATAAGGAAAGACTTATTTTTGTATCCGATCTTGTATCAAATCTTCAATTGGTCCCATTCTTTCATTATTAACCAAGTAGCAATAGTATACCATGTGTCTATAATGCTTTTGATCAATCGTTAAACATTGTGGCCATAAATTAATACTGAATAAAATTGTTGTTGGAACATCTAAGTATTCAGGATTTGTCTAAGTTATATGTAGGTTAAAATATAAATTGAAGGCCATCAGTTAAGATCAGCAGCAATGATAATAGCCCACTCCATGAAAACTGCAGCAGCTACAAATCAAAGGCATAATACAAATCAGAAAAAAGTTTATACTGACTTATGAGGACATTTGTTCAACTTCAGACAATCCAATTGTGCTTGAATACGTGACATGCTATTCCTGTGATCCTTTGCATCATAGATTGTACTTTAACTCAAGAAAGTATTTTAAAAATTTAATTATAACCAGAAAGAATTTCCCCGCGCTGCTCACTGTAACTGGCATATCCTTCACCCAAAAACAATTTGGCTAGAATTGCAGTTATGATATTGTCCCAGGCATCAGAAAGCCTACCACTTCAAGTCACTCAAGATCTGTTTATAAAATATAACCAAAGATAATTTCATGATTCAATAAATAGTATATAAATCTGCTATTATTGGTTTTCATTTTCTTTTCAATACTACCCATTTCCATCTTCTCCTTGGTAGTTTCTGACTATTCAAATATCATTACTGCCCTTTACTGTTATTCAAATGAAGTTTTTTTTTATTAGATCTTCTGCCACTATGTATAAGGCTTTGCTTCTTCAGCAGCAATAATTCTATTTCTGAAGGAAAATAGAAGTGATTGCACACAAAATTCTGAGCTCTTACTTTATGTTAGGTTAAGTCTATGCCTGAAAAATTGGATTTTCATTTAATCCAATCCAAAAAGATCAAAAGATTTTTATTAGCTTTTTTACCAAAGGAGGAATACATCCTTTTCCAGGCAGGTTTTTTTGGTTCAAAGACCCATGAAATCATAACTCCTCCCCAATGATGTATATAAGACACACTTAATGACCAAATTAAACTCTAGTTTCTTTCATCAGATGGTATTCATCATTTTTTTGTATATATTTTTCTTTTAAAAGATAGGGAAAACCAAATATCCTATATAAATGGTTGAAAGAAAATGTTACAATTCACTTAAATAATGTTTTATATCTTGGAGGAGATCTATGAGAAATATAATCTAAAAGATATGTAACTATAAATACATTGTTGTGGCTTTATTAATACAATACGTTGATTAGCAAAAGAAAACTTAATTGATACCACATATAGCTCTCAAAAACACATCTAACAGTTTCACATTGAGGTATATAAGATTAGTTCGTTATGTCTGCTAATAGCAAGTGGACTTAAAAATTATGTATCCTATCAGCAGTTTTTCCATGCACAGAAATGGAAGAACCATTGCTACAAACACAGTCCTATTCTTTGGCAGGGAAACTAATATAAAAGAGAACACATGAAATTATTAGGCATTTTGACCAAGAACTACCATCCCTGAGATAAGACAAATTCCAAGGTTATTAGGATTTGTTACAAGATGCATGAAGAAGGGGCAGCATTGCCTCGTACAAAGACTGATGGTGATACATTTGGATGAGATTGGGCAAGAAGGCTACAGAGTTAGCAAATATTTACCCGCCACCTCTGTGTATAAAGAGAGCACTCTCCTCCAGCTGCCAAGAGATAAGAAATAAAGGACTTCAGGGGCTTACTGACCCTTGGGAGAGAAAGCTAATTACATTAAACAATCCTGGTACAATGTGAGCCATCGTGTAATTAAATACTAGCAGGTTTATTCCAGATACCAAGAGCCATAGTAATTTAGAAAAAGAATGGCAGATTCCATAGGAGTACCTATGCAGAGCATGATCACATGGACCCTAAAGATCTAGAATATAACAACACAATCATTTTAATCAGCTTCGATTCCCATGAGGCACCAGTGAACAAGTAACTTGAGAATATGCCTTTTATGATATTAACCTCTTTTTCTGGTTTACCTGCACCAATGTTCTATACATTTCTTCACTGAGAATCAGAACCCACCATATAGAAAAACTAAACAGGAGAGGCCTACAGAACAGCATTCTTAAAATATTCTCCTTTAATATGAAGAGAAGCAGATATTTTAAGCAGCTAGACTCAACTTTTCAATAACAGAAAAAAGCTTGATCTTGAAACAGACAAGGATTAAAAAAATTTGGATTGTAGTTACGACAACATAAGTTTGTTCTGTGACCTTGGACAAATTTATTTCTTGACCTTAACAAAGTGTCATGATTTTCACCATCCTCCTGGCTCTGAGCAGGTCCTTGACTCAAGGACAACTTCTGGCACTGTTGCTTTACTTTCATTAAAGGGATACAATTCTCTAAGGAGTCTCTGGTGATTTCTGCTTCCAAAGGTGCTTTTGACACCATGTGTAAGAAGAGACAGTTTGCCATCTCCTTGCCTCCATGATCATCATGAAAACTGTCAGGGCTGCTCTAAGGTAAAGACATGGATTTCACTCACCTCCATAGACTTCTATGTTGTTCCTCGAGCTGAGTTAGAAGATGCTCAATGTATTTATTGGAGTCCATATATTCCTATACATGCAGACATACAAAGACAAATAAAGCCTCATTACAATAGGCACCAACATTCAGACTATATTTCTCTTTATAGGATTTTTTAAAAAAATATTTTATTTATTTATTCAGGAGAGACACAGAGAGAGAGGCAGAGACATAGGCAGAGGGAGAAGCAGGCTCCCTGCAGGGAGCCCAATGTGGGGCTCTATCTGAGGACCCCAGGATCATGACCTGAGCCAAAGGCAGATACTCAACTGCTGAGCCACCCAGGTGCCTAAGGGAAAGATGTTTGACAAGATAATCCCTGGTCCCTCTAGTTCTAGGAATTAATATATCTGTTACTTATATACAGAGTTCCCTGGAGATAAATATTTACTCCATATTATCAGATCATTCTATAAACAGAGAACTGGAGTTCCATAGAGTCAGCATAAAAACCCTCTTACTCACAGAGGAAAGGTAAATTTCATAGTCATCTACATTGTGGTCCATATATTCAACTATATAAAAATAAGCAAGCCAAGGACACTGGGTGGCTCAATCAGTCAAGCGGCCAACTCCAGATTTTAGCTCAGGTCATGGTCTCAGGGACCTGGGATCAAGCCCCATGTAGGGCACTTTGTTCAGCAGGGAGTCTGAACTTGAGGATTCTCTCCCTCCCTCTGCCCCTCCTCCTGCTCACACTTGCATGTACATGTGCTCTCTCTCTCTCTAAAAATAAATAAATAAATCTTAAAAAATAAGTAAGTCAATGTTGCTGCGGATTTTAGGAAAATAAGAATAAAGTAGACAATGCAGAACTTGATTATACCGGTCTTATAATAATTACCTCCTAGTAAAAATGCTACTTTTGAACTAGATAGAATGCTTTATTTATTCACTGGGCATATTGTTGACATGGATGAAACTTGTCCATTTTCCTTTATCTCCTTATATAAAAACATAGTCTAAATTGTTTTGGGGGTTTTGTGAGTTTAGTTTTTTTTGTTGTTTTTGGTTTTTTTTTTTTGTCTCTGAGAAAAAGAATCTGGCTTCTAAGAAGATATGAAAGCAAGGTATATTTTTAAATTCTCAATCAAATCATATTTTAAAGAATATTTCTGAAAAATAAGGAATTCCTTTGTAACACAGGTTTATAGATAGGCCATAGGTTGGGCAGCCCCAGTGGCCCAGTGGTTTAGTGCCGCCTTCAGGCTGGGGTGTGATCCTGGGGTCCTGGGATCAAGTCCTACATCAGGCTCCCTGCATGGAGCCTGCTTCTCCCTCTGTCTGTGTCTCTGCCTCTCTCTTTCTCTTTCTCTCTCTCTCTCTCTCTCTCTCTCTCTCTCTCTCTCTGTGTGTGTGTGTGTGTGTGTGTCTGTCAGGAATAAATAAAATCTTAAAAAGAAAGAAGTCCATAGGTTATAAAATATGATTTTTTTAAATTAGTGATTTCTGAGTATGAAGTTCATATGCAATCGTTTCAGTTGCTAACTATGGAACTAAATACAATGTGTAAAATTTGTGATGATTGGTTTCATCCTGAACCTGATATTTCTTCTACTTTCTATTTGAACATCTAGCCTACAGTCCTCTGTGTTTATAGTATATCTGCCTTAGATGAACTAGTGTACAATGGTTCCCATGGTAAGGTGCCCGTGAAAGTTACTGTTTTGTTTCTTATGGATTTGAGATAAACTAAGAACTTTGATTAATGCTGATTCTTTCTGATATAGATTTGTTTTGATTACGTGCTGTATATAATCTACTGCTCCTATAAGAATAAGTATTATAATGGGAGAGGGCGGAAACTACATCTGTAAGAATTGACCTGATACTATGGAAAAAGCCCTTTCCTAAGTTTCTGGAACTGGGTCTACCCACTTAGTCTTTTTACTTTTTACCATATTTCAGGTAGGCTAGACAGTGCACCATATCTTTACCTAGCTAAAACTGCTCTTCTCTGACAGTATAACTCCATTGCAGATCATGAGCTAAAGAATTTTTTCTTTTCAAATAATATTCTTTTTCATGTTAATTATTTAAAAGATACCATTGGGCATATCAAAACCAAAGAAGATATCTGTTAGTGCAGAAAGTTATAATAGTTTGTATTTATGGCATTAAGCATCCTGATCAAGATTTAAAGGTTTAGAACACTTGAAGTTATCAAAGACATTAATTTTCAAATACATTCATCAATATTTTTAAAATACAGTTTCCAATTAGAAACAAATACATAAATCTCAAAGTCATTCATCCATTCTTTAGTCAACTGTTTTTATCAAAATGTATTATACTCCAAATGCTATTCTAAGTTTGCTTCATAGAGTAATAACTGAGAGAGAAAAATTCCTTCTATCAAAGAGCTTATATTCTGTAGAGAAAAACATAACAAGTGAACACATTGACTTCTGACTACTGACTGATACGCTATGAAGGAAGCACACCAGTGATGAGAGAATTTAAATAGGGAAGGGGCACCTCCCTTATATAAAGTGGTTGGAAGGAGATTCCAAGCAAATGGTATTAATCTAACACCTGGAAGAAAAGAAGGAGGTAAGCATATTGAGAAAAGAGGGATGAGGGAAAGAAAACAGCATCTGCAAAGACTCCAATCTGTGGAGACCATTATCTGAGTGAATATTAGGACTGTGTTGTTGCTAAGGTGAAATGAAAAAGCCAAATCTTGTTCAGAAGACAGCAGTTACCACCTGGAAAATTCAATGCACGTAAAGGCTTCCTGACCTATTATTTTTATATTAACTAAAGCTTTCACAAAACGTCATTGTGTCAGGCATTGTGCTAAGTACTTTCACAATGTTTTCTCATTTAATCTCAATATCCCCATAAGGTAGATACTATTAGTATCCCCATCTTGAAAATGAGGTAACAGACTTTCCAGTGTCCTATAGCAAGGAAGTGGCAGAGCCAGGATTTGAATCCTGCCATAAATCTAGTCCAGAACCATCTGTGTATGCTCTTCCTAAACCCACCCTCTGACCTTCTCATCCCCAATGTCTTTGTCTATGCGATTCCCTTTGCCTAGAACACTTAACCGAAAAAAAAAAAAAAGTGGTAACAGTAATAATATTTACTATGCAAATTAAATAAAGTAGCTCCACCCATTTCCCATAAAACTAACTATAATGAAAACTATGAGCTCTTAACCAATGTAATAATGGGAAAGTAGGAATATGAATTTTCCTTCCTTTTGAGCTTTATTTTTTTCCATAGCACTGTCCCTTCTAACATCCAATATATTTTACTTGAGTGTTTTTGATATTGCCTATACCCCACTCATTTCTCCCCAACTTCTCCCCCAACACACACAGAGGCTAATGGAAATGAAATGAGAAAAAAATACAGTGCATACATGTACTTTCTGTTGAATGAATTAATTTTTACCCCAGATAAATTTTAACCTTATGCAGCATCCTCACACATTTATCATTTCTGTTCCCTAAATTGGGAGAAATTAGTTAACTAACAAGAAATCTCTATCATTTTATAAAAATAAAATAGGATTATTCTGCTTTTTATTTGTCTATTTGGATATGAACTCCAAGAAAACAATACATGGTGAAGGCAGTGGGGCTGCAGTGGTTTGCAGTAAGCTATAGTCATATCAAGTGCAATACTGTAGCTACTATACCCACAGCAAGAGCTTGGCCATAAAGCACATACTGGATGTTATTAAATAGGGTACCCATTATTCTAAAGTATCAAGGGTACAGATGGAAAGAAAGGACATGACAAGATCCCACCTCACTAAAGCATAGCTCCCCAAATTGCCTGAAAAATACTGGATATTTGAGCCAACTTAGACAAAATTTCTTTATAAATGTAGATAGCAAGGAAATAGAATATTCACTGTCTATTGGCTAACCCAGAACTGGATGGATCACTTCAGAATAAGTGCGTTGAAAACGGACAACATAAAACCCATGACAAAGTATGAAAGGACAAGAGATACAGAACATCACCCTTAGTCAGGAGACAGGGACTTTGAAAATGATTAAGAGAACTATGAAAGCATTATAGAAAAACCTTAACATGTTCAGTAGTATCCTGAAAAGTATGGACCCTATGAAATGTGCAGAAAACCTTAAGGGAAAAAAAAAGGTACTGAGATGAAAAGATAACCAATTTAGGGTTTATTTTTTAGATTTTATTTATTTTAGAGAGAGAGAGAGAGTGCGTGCACCCAAAAGAGAGTTGGGGGAGGGGCAGAGGGAGAGGGAGAGAAAGAATATAAGCAGACTCCTCACTGAGCACAGAACCCCATGTGGGGCTCAATTCCATGACCCTGAGATCATGACCTGAGCCAAAACCAAGAGTCAGATGCTTAATCATCTGAGCCTCCCAGGTGCTCTGATAGCTCAATTGATTTTTATAAAACAAGATAAGCTGAAGTAAAGAAAAAAAATTAAAAGGGAGCTGAGTGAGCTAAGAATTTCAAGGAAATACACATCGCAAAAGCAAAATTAAAACCTGTCGGTCCCCACTGTGATTTTTATGACAGAGTAACTCTTCCCACCATGGAAAGGCAATGGATTTTGGTGTATTGGCATGAAATTGGTCACACAGATGAAGTCTACTTCTCAAGTATCTCATCTAGAAACAATTATGGCCAGGACTTAAATACTCACTAACCCTTCTGCCCTTTCTTTAGTAGAATTAACTTAGTTCTGAAAATGCTACAACTAGAGAAAAACATACACACATAACCCAATTATCCTTGGTGTCAATATTCATCGAGCGCAACACAGCTTACCTGTGAAGACTGTCAGTTTCTCAAGCATTCCTTTGGCCACTCACCACAAAGACTTTGTTCAAATAACTAACTCAGTCAAGGTTCTATTCTACTCATTTTCCTTATGAAAAACCCATCTTAGATATGAAAGTAGAACTGACCTTGAAAGCACATACATTGTCCTGAGGACAGATATAATCTAAGTAAATTAAGTAAAAGATAAAGACGAGAAAAGAAACATAGTAAATATTGGGTCAGAAAACGTAGATTTGTCTAACAATTATGGCTCTGGAGTATTTCACAAGATTTGGGATGGAAATAATGATCAAAGAGATAATTTTTTAAAAGATTTTTAAAATTTATTCATGAAAGACACAGAGAGAGGCAGAGACATAGGTGGGGGGAGAAGCAGGCTCCCTCCAGGGAGCCTGACACAGAACTCAAACCCAGGATCCCAGGATGAGTCAAAGCCTCAACCACTGAGCCACCCAGGTGCTCCTGATCAAAGAGATAATTAAGGAAATATTTCAGAACAGAGAGGGGAAAAAAGGACTTGAACATGCACATCAAAAGGGCTCCCCACATCACATTCTAGGTAGAGTTTTTCTATAAACCATCCACACATCTGCTTGCATAAGAGTTAAGAAAAAATAGTGGATGTAGGGGGGGACCACAAGCATCTAAACCAACAAACAGGTTTCCTACCAAAGATTTAAGAAAGGCTGTTTCATAGCTTCCAGCCATCCCCAATATCTACTGAAATAAGGAACAAAGACCTTTGAGTTTGAATCCACAATCACCAATCAAGTAGTTGTTCTAGAACAAAGCAACAGAAAAATATTCACAGGTACTCATGAATTCAGGAAATAAAGTGTCTAATTTAATTGAAACATGTGTGTATATATATCTTGAACTTCCTTGAACTTATATATACACATATATACCAAATGCTGAAGAGATGAATATATAACAAATATGTAAATGTAGGCATGTGCGTGCATACGTGTACATATACACACATTCTTTACCTGAGTGATGCATAAAGAATTTATAATATAAAACAAAAATTCAAAGGAATTTAAATGGATTTTATGTCTATAAATATAAATATAAAAGTAAACAAAAGTCCCAGATGTAAGATGTAGAGTATACATTATATGTCTTTGTCATGGACAGATGGAGGGGAATGAGAAACAGGAGAGCCAGATCACACAAAAGTCTCTTTGTACATAGGAACAAAATTATTGCTCTACACTTAATAATCAGGAAAGTTTAAGTACAAGGGTATATTTTGTCTACATGTTTAACAGCTGAGGAAAGCAATTTGATAATAGGTCATGAAAATGAAAACATCAATGTAGCTTTGATCCAGAAACTCCATGTCTAGGAATCATCCTGAGTAAACAATCAAATTAAAACAAATGATGTTCAAATATTATTTATGATGACATGAAAAAACTGGATATATCTTAGCTTCCAAAAATGTGGGAATGATTAAGATAAAGCACTCTTTGTCCATTTGAGGAATTATGTAATTCCTTCAATTTGTAAAGAATATATAATAAAATGGAAAAGAGTATAATATTAGGTGAAAGACCTAGGACTTAAAACTGCATAATCCTTTTTTAATTACAATATTGAAAACATATACAAAAGATTAAAAGGGAAGAAAGCATAGTATATGATAGTATTATGGGTTAAATTTCTTCTGCATAATTCTCTTTCTAGTTTACTATATGCTCACTACACAAATTTAAAAAGTCATGATTTTTTTAGAAACATATAGCCCCAGAAAATAAAATCCACAAAAATTTTATTATAATTAAATTTTAGAAAGCAAGATCTAAAATATCACAATGCAACCATTTATGTTAATTAAAAAATAAACTAAGATGGTGTTTGAAACAATAGTGTCTCTTTTTTATTATTACTCACCCTTGTCAGTGTTCTGCTAAAAGCAATTCACCCAAGTTAGGATTAGAGAGGAACACCAAGTTACACCAAGACATATTTGTATAATGTGCTTAAAAGTTTTACAAAGGTACAGCACTAAAAAGACATCTGTTTCTTGGCTAAAACTTATGCAAATTAAAATCATTTTGGAGATGTATTTCAGGAAATTTGCCTTTCATTTCTTTAATGCACATGATTCAGGGCAATTAGTATGAAACATTTAAAGTGATTAGAGGTTTATAGATACACCTAGCATTGCATATCTGTGTGGCGTAAGCCCACTTAATGTGAATTGTCTGATCTAGGTCAATTCTGAGTAAGACCCATTATAAATGAATTCTAATGATGAGAGGATCTAATGTATCATTAGTTTAAAGTGGAGTATAAAATAAACAATACTAAAATCAAAGCTTGCAGGGATCCCAAATCCCTCCAAATAATCTTGATGTTATAATCAGTGTAATTTATGGCAGAGTTTGTAAAATTGTGTCAGCACTCTTGTCACCACTAATGTAGGATTCCCGGTTCACCTTTGGGCAAAATAGCATACACCAGCAGGCCAGCTGTTCAGATCAACACAACTAACATTAGATAGAGGGGTTTCCACAATTAGAAAAATGACTAACAACTATAATAAATGATGCTACCTTCAAAAATTATTTGTCATCTTAATAAAAAGGTACACCTGCACAGTGATTGTAAAAATTTCAAACATACCAAATTTGGGAATTACACAGCAATAGATAGATTCTATTCTAGCAATAGAATAGAAAAAATTCTCTCACATTTGACTGGCATCTGTGCTTACATAAATTCTTCCAATGATATATTTTTAAATGTTAAACACAAATCAATTCAGAAATATCAATTCTAGCAGATTGATCTCACTGCCATTATCTCTCCATTAGTCAACCTCTAATTCCTCCTTGTTCATGTATTAAACAATTCAACCTTTCTTCCACTTGTACTGCAAACTCTTTAGTGGAACTGCTTTATTAGAGCATCAGTGACCATCGCAGGTGGAATTGCAGGGCATTGTTCCTGATGATCAGTTCCTGTAGTGCTTGACATTTCAAATCATATTCTATCCTTCTCTGGTGTTCTCTGAAAGGGTTTCCTGTTTCCATCTACTGCTCTGAGATCCTTGTCTTTTTCTTGCCATCATGTATCAAGGGTATGGTTCTATCTCAAGGCTTCTTTCATTTTCTCCTGGAAAATTTAGTAGACTGCCAGGGCTTCCACAATCACCAAAAATCTAAAGTGTCCCAAAAAGTCATAACCAAAGTTTGCTATCAAATGGATGGGTACTTGATAGCATGTTGAATAGAAAACCCTACAGAGCACAAACATCTTAGTGCCCTGGTCATAAGATGTTTATGACCTCTGCCATGTATGAAAATTTCATTAGTATCCATTAACAGTAACAGAATATAGACAAACAGAAACCAGAACCATTGAAACGTCTTATTGCTTGCTCTTGGGTATCAATGTAATGCAATCAATGTAAATCAAATTATGAGTACAGCTTAGCAGAACAAGACATCTCAATTTGCTGGAGACTACAAAATTGTCCCCCATCATATATATTCCTTTATTTCTTTTAAATATAGCTCCTTCTCCTTCTCAGTTTCAGCTGAACACATGGCTTCTGAGCTAGAGATTTTATTTCCAACAAAGGTGATATGAGTATGTAATTGAATTCAAGCCAATAGGATGTAAGCAAAAATGGCGCATGTAATATCCAAAGGATCTCCAAGCTAAAGACAAAGTGCTTACCCATACACACTCATCCCCCAGTTGAGAATGCTAACAAACTTCAGCCCTGAGACAGAATAGGACATGTTGAGAATGGCAAAACTGATTGATCTTAAAGTAGTTGTCCACCCCCTCTAACCTTTTCCTTTGCCCCCCTTACCTAAAAAAGAATGAAGTTTCTATTTTATCTAAAACATTATTTTGGAGTCTCTATGTTACAACAGCTTGGCTTATACTGTAAGCCATAGCTTGGCTTATACTGTGTATAGTAACACAGTAAATATTAGTCAATTCTTTTGAAATTAACATGGCAAATATACAAAGTTAAGTATTAAGCAGCTGATGTAACATCGGTGTATTGATCGATGGACATAGGTTTGTAGTCACAGTTTTCTAAAGCACTTTGGTGTCCTCATTTGATCCGCCCAATAGCTTTGAGTCACGGTTACCATTTCAACATAGAAAACAAAGGCTCAGATTGTAGTTAAATGATTTGCTTGAGGTTCCACAATGACAGACTTAAACAATCGCTCAGTCTAGCACATTTTCCACTCTAACAGGCCAAGTTGAAGCAGAACACACCCTTTCCACTGGTGACTGCCCTCCAGGTAGACTCCATGTTGGGAAGATGAGAACTGGAGGCAGTGTAAGGGGAACAACTCTATTGTTCCCTACACTTAGGGAGATGTGGCTACATGCAATGCCATCAAACAAGGTCAGAAATAAACCTTCAGGTGCATGCTAATTGGATAATCTGCATTAAGTTTGGCTTTGCTTTTGCTTTGAATTGCCTGCCCAGGTTCAACAGGGCCAAGGGCAGAAATTAAATTATCATCTGATATTCAGCACTCTATTCTCATAAATGGAATGAATCCAAATACACATCTTTCAATTTTTATCAAACTTGATGAAGATTGTATTACTTATGTATTCTCTGAGGAAAAGACATAAGAGCTATACTTACTTGGTTTTAAGTGGAAAAAAAAGACATGATAATTGTATTTCTAAGCTGTCTATTCCATTTTATTATATATGGCATTTAATGGCAGTTTGAGAAATAAGATAAATTGTTTAGATGTAGGAATTCACTTTGGTGGTAAAAGTAACTCAATTCATTTTAGTACCCACCCCCAACCCCACTGAGGGTAAAGTGAAAAATAATTCTATCTCTCCTAAAGTTCTACAAATCAGGAACATATCAATTGTCAACCTGGCAGTAGATTGTGTACATACACAGACAAAAACAAATATACAAGTGAAATAGAGTACTCATTTTAACCTTATTGCTTTGATAGAGAGACACTGATAGAGCCTTAAGTAAGTGGAAAGCCTCAGTTAGGTCACGTGCTAGTTTAGGTAGAAGAGTTCTGCCACAGAAAGCTATAGGACGACCCAAAACCTGTTATAATGTCAAAACACAGAATTAACTAATGGATCAATCACATCAGTATATTGTACTTATTAAATGTTTCCTTCCACTCAAGTATTGGATCACAGAATGCCATTCCACTCTCTATACAGTGCAACAACCCCCCCTGAGTCTACTATCTGTGCCCTTCAAAATCTGAATAGTTATTTTCTAGTTCTATCCCCTACTACTCCTCCAAAGTTGCCCTGGAACACTGGAAAAGCCAGACTCCTTGATTTTCCTGAAAAGGTCAAGATACAAACTCTTTATAATGTCAACACTTAGTGCAGGACTTGCAAACACGTGCCAAAAAGTAAGTTGGCACCAATGTCACTCCAGTTAGAGCCTTAAGGCCTTTTAAGAAACTAGTGCACTTGAACTTGGTTGAAGCATCATCTGGGGGAGCCTAACACATTTATTTTCTCAGAGTCATTGGGTCTCATTTGTTCATCTGAACCACCTGGGCTGGTTAAACCAAATTGTTGGGCCAACCCCAAAGTTTTTGATTCAGTGTGTGTGGGAGGGGGCTGGAGAACTTGCATCTCTAACAAGCTCTCAGGTGATTCTGATGCTACTACTGGTCTGGAGACCACTCTTTGTGAATTATTGCCTTACTATCGCAGGGATTACTTTATTGTATAGCCCTATTACCATTCACTGTCCTTTTTAAAAATTAATGAGATCTGTGTAAATAATGCCAAATTCAATTATTCAACAAATATTTTTGAGTGTCAATTTATGTTTAGGCACTCTTCCATGTCAAGGAATCCAGCGTGAACAGTATAGACAAAAGTCTCCACCTACATGAACGTTACATTTCTGTGGAGAAAACAGACAAAATAATTAAATGAAGTTAACTTTTATGTAGCAAGATTAGAGAAGAGGGAAAAGAGGAGCTGAAGCAGAGGGTTCAGGCAAATGTAACCTGATGGAGGAGGAGACAACATTTGAGGAAAGCCTGTAAGGAAATGAGGAAACTAACCCAGATAGCTATCTTGGGAGACTCATCATAGGCTGAGAGAAGAACAAACACAAAGACTCTGAGGCAGAAGTGTGCTGGCAATTTCCAGGAACAACACAGACCTGGGATATGGTGAAGAGACAGATCTGTAAGGGTCTCACCGTCCTGATAAGAACTTTATCTTTTGCTCTTAGTGAAATAAGGAGCAACCTCAGGGGAATTTGATCTGAGGAATGAAACCATCTCACTGAAGTTTGACAATGATTGCCCCGCTACTGTTAAAGGCAAAATGGGAGTGTGTGTGCACAGCAGCAGGAGCAGAAGCCAGGAGACCAACTGGAGGCTACTGGCAGGACAATCCCTGGGACCAGAGACATCATACATAGGGAGAGTCATCAATTGTTGGATTAAAATGTATTTTTGAAGATCAAGGTGATAGAATTTACTGCTGGATTAAACATAAGAAGACGGAAAAAGGAAGTTATCAAAGGTAGTATTCTGTTTTTTTGCCTAAGCAATTGGATAATTAATGTTCCATTTACTGACAGGAGACTATGGAAGGAGCATGTTTGTGCAAGAGTGTTGAATAAATTTTTCTCCTTTGGGCAATTAGATTTGAGAAGTCTACCACATATGGGAGAAAAATATTGATGAGGACATTTGTCTTCAGACAAGAGGTCTGGGAGGCAGAAATTTGGGATTCCATAGTGTGGATGAGTAGTATTTGGAGCCAGGAGACTGAAGTGAGATTCCCTGATGAAAGAACAACACTAAGAGGAAAGGATCCAGAAACTGGAGTTTGGGAGGAGGAGAATAGGCCAAGAAATTAAGGAGAAGCCAGTGGGAGAGGAACAAGAGATTGGTATTTCAGAACAGTGTTTCTGGAAGAAGGGAGCGCCAGATACAATCAATGATCAAGTAAGGGAGGCCCTCAAAATAACCATGGTAGTTGCCAGTATGGAGGCCCCTCATGTCTTGACCAAAGCACTTTTAGTGGAGTAGGTTTTCCAATGTCCTCACTGGGGATGGAAAGAGAAAATTTGTGACAGGGGTAGGCTGAACCTACTTTCTATGAACAAAACTTTCTAGAAAATATGAGATGCTTATTAAAGTTCAGTGTTCTTGAGAGGCTACAGAGGCACTTGGGAAAGTGGCAGATGCCAGATCCTGGACCAGAGATACAGATACTCTGAATCTGGGAGTCAGATCGGGCCCAAAAATGTAATCTTAAGAAGACCTAGGGAAACAGATGTTGCCAGTTCTCTCTGAGGCACCTTTGGAGAATGGTCTCCCGAATGATGATCATTCTTAGGGGCTCACACAACAAAACCAATCCGTCATCAGCCAAACCTTCCCTGCAATACTCCAAACCGCCCCTGCAATACTCACAGCACCTATTCTACTGAAGTAAGTCAAGGCCTTAAGTTTGTTGACATTCCTATTATCATTAGGGAATAAGACTGAACATAAAGATGTTTCAGAAAAAAAAGAGCAGATGGTACCACTCACGTTAAAGCCAGGAACTCTTCTAGGAAAACTTGAGCTGCTTATCCAAGGAAGATGCCCTTTGCTACACAGGAGGGGTATAAAAATATATTTAAATATTTGCTTTCATATTCATCTTTAGTAAGAGGCTCCCCTCAGGAAATGGGGTATTTCCTACTGGGTGAAGGGATTATGCATTTATGCATTAACACTTAAACCTTGTTTGCATTTTATTTTCTGAGCCTGAAAGATTCAAGGATTTGAATATGTCGCCTGTTAAGCTGCATTTCTCACTTGTGGACTCATAAATCACATGGGAGGAAAGAACATTCTTCCTGGAGCAAGGTATTTCAAAGACTTTCCCTCCACTGCCTTTGGGTGGGAATAGGTGGTGCTCAGAAGTAGATGCCATTTATGTCTATTTTTCATTGTAAAAAATCAGAAAATGAAAGTAATGGAATGGATCTTAAATTTTCCTTTCACGTGGCTGCAGGCTACTGTTTTAATTATTTAAAACATCCAGACTTGTTTTGGGGAAGAGAAATACTAGTTCTGTCTTGTTGAATTTCCTAAAACAAAAAGGCATCAGAACTTATGAAATGCCACCAGCGCCCACCATGTTTCCTCCTACCCCTGAGTCTGTTCTTCATGTTAACATCAAATGATGTACTGTGGGAGACCACAGATATCCCCCTGCCACACATCACATGAAATAAAGGCTGGAGGCTCTGAAGAGATATATTGTCCTCTCTCAGCTACCTTCTCAGATGTAGTATTTTGCAAGGTATATGTATGCACGTGAATACACATAGAATAAAGCCATGTTGCCAATGCGAAATATGCAAGAGTAATAAATCTAAAAATTATGCAAAATCAGATTTTAATGTGATTGACAGAAGCTACAAAACCATAGTCAAAAATATTCTCAAGAGAAAACTGGTATGAAGAGCTGAACCAGAAAATCTTTAAGGTCAGACCCAACTTTGAAAGAGTAAGCAGGGTCTCTTGGGCAATAGACTATGTGATTGATTTGAACACAATATTCTGTGGCCATCTCCCCCTCCCCACACTAAGTACCAGGGACATTCTAACAGAGGATAACAAAGAACTGTCCTCTCCTGTCAGTTAATTTCATCCTGAAGAGGTAGAGCCAGTAGGCTGGGGTAGGACTTGGGTTCTGAGTGTGAGGGTCTAAGAACAAACCAAAGCCTGAACTCACTAGAGCCTCTGCAGCAGACATGGTAGGCGTGTTCAGTAGAATTGTCCTCTATTAGGGCTGCCAGCATGGAGGACCCCTAATGTAATGAGAATTCTAGGCCATTTCTTTAGCTGTGGCAACCCTAGTGCTGAAAAAAAAAAAAAAAAAAAAAAACACTTGGACTTGCCCAGCATCCTAAAGGAAGAGGCCAACTCTACAGAAACAAACTTAGCTCCTTGAGGACCAGTTAAGTGGTATTTCAATATGGTTTCCTAAGCCAACATCAATAGTAGCATAACGAGCATGGGGCAAAGCAGAACACATCTGGCTGCCATTGTTCCTTTTCATATCTTTAAATATGACCAGGAAAATGCCAAGTGGGAACTAACAGGAAGGAAGGGGAAGAATGAAGCCCCTCTTTTGGCAATGGGTCCTGTCTCCTGTAAATAAAGAGACTGCATCAGTTGGCAGATGACCACTTTCATGGGGCAGCACCTCTTTCTACTTGGCAGTCTTAGCTCTGCCAGGGCAGAAAGTGACATTGAACAGTGGGAAAACATGCTCCCCTCTGAGCATTTTCTCTTTCGACCTGAGAGAACCTGAGCCTACAGTTTTGTCAAGTATCTGAAATAACTTCCAGGAGAATCATGCTTATGGGATCAACTGCCAATTATACAGGAAGATTTCCACATTGTTTTGAAAGATGGAGAAAGGGAACTTATGAAGTGCAAGATACCCCAATAAGAAACTCAATAGCAAACTTTTCATTTTTCTCAGAGACTAGATTAAGTACTGTTTCCTGGTAACTTCCACTCTCAACTCTGTAGCTTATTTTATGTGAAAAAGAAAATTGAGATTATCTGCCACTGTGCCCCAAATATGGTATGAAATCATTACCACTCTTCTGATTAAAAAGTGTTTTTATTAGTGGTAACCCAAAGGGCTGATATAGCCTGAAGGAAATTGCACTGTTCTCTTGTTTGAAAGGTAATTAAAAAGCTGTTTTGCCCTGACAGTGGAAACTCTCTGATTCAGAAGAAAAGAAGTTTCTTCTCTCTTGAAGGGCAAGACAAATTAAGTATGTGTTAGAACGTGGTGACACAAGTCTGTATGCTCCCACTGGAAAATCTGGAGAGAAATATTGTAACACACAGCAACTTTTAATTTAGAGCAAGACAGAGTGCATGCCCAGAACCTCTATCTCTAGGCCAATTCATCTCTGCCAAGGCAGAAAGAAGAGAAGCAGGGTGGTATCCCATTGTGTTCCCTTGGCCAGCATCATTAGCATCACCTAAAAATATGTTAAAAGCATAAATTCTGGGGCCTTTCCCCAGACCCATGAATCGGAAACTCTTCAGGAAAGGTCCAGCAATATGATTTTGCCAAGTCCCCCGATGACACTGATCCCACCCAATCAAGAACTAATAAGCTATTTACCTGTCACCATTACATTCATTACCCACATATCACCCCCCCCAAAAATTAAGAGAAACTAATCACATAAGTCAATAATTCTTGAGTTGCCCTCAGCACTGCGTAACAATTCGAGGTTTCTTTCTAATATATCCTACTTTTGAGGGTAGGGGGCTGGGGAATCATTAAGTGACTTACTTCATTGCATCAGGTGAAAAATCAAAGTTTAATTAAAATAATGTAAAACCAGCTTCACTTCCGTGAAGCCCACATTTCTACCAATTATGTAGGTGCCATTTTAAAAACAGCAGGAGATCAGCACACGTGATAAAATGGTAGCAGATGCACCTGTGCTGTTATTTACTTTTTTTTTTCTTCAAGTGTTTCCTCCGAAAGTCTTAAATTGCTAAAACCATTAAATGCATGGACTGTACAACATTGGATCTCAAGAGTTAGAGAAGTGTTTTTTACTGGGACAATCATCCACGACAGGAACTCCATTTTTAAAAATCCATGTATAGGGTAGCAATGCAGACAGTTCACTTACCAGTGGATAATAATTTAACTATCCTAATCCTTATTTTTGATGAAAATCAGCCACACTTAGACAAGGCAGATGTGCTAAATCGATTTGGGAAGGCAATTTACTGTGATGAGGTTGTTACTGAGTCAAAAAGAACATCAGGAAATTTATGCAAATATTTTGGGGAATTTGTTCTGAGTATGCAAATGCCACATAATTAGTTATCACGCTTTTCATGCAAAATTAAATTTGCTATAATAACAAATCACACTTAAGAATAAGGCTAGTTAACATGAAAAGGCCCCTCATTCTTATGACTGAAAAGCTGCAAATTGAGGGGACATTGCAGGTGAGTCTACTTCCAGACTCTAGTATTGTTATTCATTGTAGTCAAACAAACCTACTCAACAAGAGGTGGGAGGATTTGGAGGCCTCTGTGGGCAGCACTTGGGTGCAGGCAGGAATCAGAGGAAGTAGAAGCGATGGAGCCTCTGATTTAGGATTAGGCTGCCTCAGCATCTTGAGCCAGATAGAATATCTTTTAGCCTTTTAGCCTGGAATTCTTTTTGAAAGACTCGGTGCTATGGTTTAGTTTATCAGAAAAAGTCAGATTTCTATTTTGGATGTGATCTCGAAAATCTCACTACTGCTCAATTCCTGCCTGCTCCAGGCTGACAGGCTGGAGAGAAGTTGGACTTTAGCATATTGGTTCTCCCTGACTCACTCAGCATCCCCTCTGCAAGGTGGGCTCTGGACCTCCTCTTGCTGCCAAAGCTCTGTGTCCACTCTCCTTGCTGAAAAATATAGGAACTGAGCTCTAAATGTGTCCTGGCCACTTAAGCTGTAGTTCATCCCTGCTTGTCCAGGGCTCAGAAGTTTCTTAGGATGTGAAACTTTCAGTGCTAACACTGGCGAGGTCTTCAGCAAATCGGGACAAGTTGGAGAGTCTTCCATAATCACATGTTCCTCTATTACTGCAGCTTCTTTGCCCATTTCTCACTACTGGGCTTCAGTTTTTCCAAAAACAATGTGAGAATGGGCTCAGCCCTGAAGTTCAGTGCTACTGACCAGCACTAACTCCAGGACACACTTTTGCTCATCCACCATCCACCGAAGAAGTGAAGGCTTCTTCCGGCACGTCCCGTCACTCACTGAGGTCTCGCTTCATCCCAGGTGGACTGCTCTGGAATGAAGGGGTCACCATCTTCCTGAGGTTCATTCTCAGAAGGCTCCTGCTCTATCTCCTCCAGATCAGAGCCCCAAAGACTGATCTGTTTGTATCACAGCCATGCCCCCACCTTGCATACCATGCTTTGATATCAATTTCTATCCTTCAACTAGATTAGACTCACTTATACTCTTGGTTTACATCTAGTCCACACTGGTTCATTATTGACGTTTGCATTTTACTACCTTAAATATATTTTGCTATCTCTTATAAAAGTGGTATACTTTTTGAACATTCAATGCTGTCTTTTCTCAGAGGCTCACAGAACACTGGGCGTAATGTTGTTTCAAATCAAGACTAGTCAAGTGCTTTGCCACATTAGTATAGAGTATATAATGACAAAAACAGATTTTACTATCATGCTTTTTTGGCAAAAAGAGGGACTTAAAGCTATACTGAAGCTAGTAGGCTACTCTAGTTTTGAAAGTGGCATTTATCCCTCAGAGAGAGAGATCAGACAACAATGGTAGAGATATTTGTAAAAACAGGGAAGTGAGTGATAACAACACAATGTCTGTCTGGCTGCCCACACATGGAGACATCTAGTTTCCTCTTAAAGCTGGCTGTTAAAAGTACCTGACTTCTTTGGTTTCAAGAGCTCAATTACTTACTAGTTTCCACATCCCAAGCTTAACAATGAGATATTCCATCGCCACCTGCAGTGTGTTTGACCCCTTCCCCCTCTATCCCTCTTAAACTAAAAAACCCCAAACAGAACAATAACCAGATCCAGTCTCGAGATTCTAAAACAATAGCTATTTCATTCACTCTATCTCAACAGTATTGCCTTCTCAACTTTAACTTTAACCATGCCTTGTCTTTGTTTGATATTCAACTTAACTAGCTGAATCTTAAAATACTGAATATTTATACATTTCCTTGATGTGAAAGTTGTTTTTGTAAAAATTACGTGCGTATATGATTTTAAAACATTTTATAGTGACTTTACCTCACAATAAATCATTTGTAAAATATTACCATTGGCCTCTGAGAATGGGACAAAGTACAGATGCAGGACAGTTAGGTACAGTAAATTATACAGATATATTTTATAACAAAAGGCTATCATTCTAACCATGATTGAGATCCAGAGGTAAGAACAAGGCTTATTTAAAACTGAACTTGTGGGAAAATAATTTATAAAAAAATCACATTTTATATAAAGTTCTATTTTCGTGCAGCCCGGGTGGCTCAGCGGTTTAGCGCCTGCCTTCGGCCCAGGGCATGATCCTGGAGTCCCGGGATCAAGTCCCACATCAGGCTCCCTGCATGGAGCCTGCCTCTCCCTCTCTCTCTCTCTCTCTCTGTCTCTCATGAATAAATAAATAAAATCTTTTAAAAAAAGCTTTATTTTCAACATGTCGTCAAGTTACATGATCTTCCACAACATACCAACAAGACAAATACTTCTATCTCCATTTTACTGGTGAGAAGCCTGAACCCATAAGGTTCCAATAATAATATCTGAGAGAGTAATTGAAAACAAAATGTTAATCATCAAAAATGAAAGTAAAAAAAAATTAACTTTCCACAAGATTTCTCTAGTCCATAGAGAATATTATTTAAAAAATTGCATTCTAGGGGTGCCTGGGTGGCTTAGTTGGTTGTGTCTGCCTTTGGTTCAAGTCATGATCCCAGGGTCCTGGGATCTAGTATAGGTTCCCTGTTTAGCGGGGAGTCTGCTCCTCCCTCTCCTACCCTTTCCCTGCTTCCTTGCTCATGGTCTCCCTCTCTCACTCTCTCTCAAATACATAAAATCTTAAAAAAAAAAAATTGCATTTCAGAATCTTTCCTGGGAAGAGAACCTAGAACATATAAAAACTGCATATATCCCATGAGTCCTCTGGGTCTCCCTTTCCTTATTTATAAAATAAGGAGGTCCAGGGGTGCCTGGGCAGCTCAGTCAGTTAAGGGTCCAACTATTGATTTCCACTCAAGACCTCAGGATCATGGAATCAAGCCCCAAGTTGCACTGCTCACTTTGTGGTGAGTCTGCTTGAGATTCTCTTCTCTCAACCTGTCTCTAAAATAAATAAACAAATCTTTTTTAAAAAATGAGGCGTTGGAGCCAGATCCAGGGTGAACAAACTTCAGGAAACATCAGAATCACCTGGAAGCTTCGTTATAACACAGATTGCCATCCAGCTCTCTCCAACCCCTCCAGAGTTTCTGATTCCATAGACCTGAAGCAAGACCTGAGAATCTGTATCTTGTATCACAAGTCTCCAGGTGATGGTGATGCTGCTGGTCTAGGCACACACTTTGAGAACCACTGGACTAGATCACCTCGAAGGCCTCTAAGATTTTGAGTGTGGAAAGAAAGATTCAACTCATATTCTCACATCTAAATCAGTTCAAATAAGTGTTTGTTTATCCATCCATCCATCCATACATCCTTCCATCCTTCCATCTATTTATTTAACAAATTGTTTTGAGCCTTTATTGTAGTGGGTTTTCAAATAGATCCTAGTTTGGGTAAAAGTGGAGAAAATGATTTAGTAAAGAAAATAATTTATAGCATTTATGGGTGTTTGATAGTTCTCTAACTTCATTCTGATGATAATGTAAAACCAGGAAAAATGAATTAAATCAAGAAAAGCATGTAAAAATGATTAAGATAGCATCTGCCATAAAAGATGAACTCAGCAAACACTAGCTGCAGGGATCATTGACACACAGACAATCCATGTATCATATCTGTTCCTTTTCTCACATTTTTGCTGGAGCTGCTAGCATCTCTCCTATTGCAGCGCTTGCAGGATTTCCTCCCTTTCCTTTACTGCAGAAGGTTAAGCAAGCAGAGACCAAGGTTAAGAAACCAAAGATCAAGACCATGCTGAGAAAGGGAGATGCTGGATTAAGAGCAGGGGAGGATAATCATATACAAACAATATAACTGCTTCCAAATGCAAGTTACCCAATTAAAAACACCCCCCCTGCATTATACATGGTGTGCTCGCCTTCATTAGGGCTGACTGTGCCTCAAGGCACACTTCCTGTCTGCCACCTTGCTCCTGGGCATGTAGTTGGGGTGGGGGGAGGGAGAGGCAGGCAGCAGGGGCAGGGAAATAAATGGGTGAAAGCAGTCTGTGGGATATCACAGAGAAATAAATTAAACCTAATCACAGTCCTGGGCCGAATCACATTTTTAAAGGGTTGAGGCTCTGTGGACATATGCTTAAATAGTAATAATAAAATAACATTCCTGATGCTTTTTAAAGTGAGACCTAAGCCCTTAGGTGCTCTTAGCTTCTTACTGCAAGAAGTGTTTCTCTCAACTAGAGCCTGGTACCAACAATTTGAAATTATGCCTAAAGAAACTCCCAGAAACTCCTCCGGGGATAGCTCAAAGTCACCTGCACTGTGTGAGATAGATGCTGAGCTCAAGAGAGAAATCTTAATTTCAGGTATATCTTCTAAAAACACCAGCCCTGGGGCACCTGGGTGGCTCAGTCAGTTGAGCATCAGACTCTTGCTTTTGGCTCAGGTCATGATCTCGGGGTGGTGGGATTGAGCCCCGCATGAGACCCTGCACACATCAGGAAGTCTGCTTGTCCTTCTCCCTCTGCTCCTCCCCAAGCTTGTGCTCCCTCTCTAATAAATAAAATCTTTCATAAAAAATTAAAAATAAAAACACCAGCCCTCATATACATCTTCTAACTTCTATTGGTTTCTAAGCTACAATCAGTTTGAAATTGCAACTTTAAGAATGCTGGACTGCATTAAATTTAACTCCCCTAGGGTAAACTAGGCCTACCATGCAAACAGATAAACCCCACCTCCCAGGATGGGTCAACGGAGTAAGAAATACCCTCCTGCGGGAGCACAGAAGGCTTGAGGGGCATTTCAATTTCTGTGAACATATTTGTGATGGTAAAACTGACTCACTGAGAAAAAAAAAATCCTTTAAAAATATTTACTTGGACTAGCACAAAAAATATTTTAATGGATTTTTAGGAAGTAGAAAAATCTGTTTCATGGCAGCTGAGTCAGATGGAACTACAGGAAGGCTTCTAGAAACTTTCAGCAGTGCTGGGCCTTCCTAGTGGTACAGCCTCTAGATGTACTTCTGAAGCTGAGTAAGACACAAAGAGAAATTCCCAGGATTTCTTCAAAGACTTCACAAAGAATGCCTTATTTTAGCCAAACAGAATGAATGTGTTACCGTGTCACACGTGAGCATCCACTGCAATCAAGTAAGAGAAAAAGAAAATGCATATTTCAAAGTACACACTGTAGGCCATGGATTTTCAGAATTCATGTATTTATTCACTCAACAAACTGTGCTGAGTCTGCTTTCTGTGGTACTGAGAGCAACTGAATATAATGGTGATAAAAATAGACAGGGTCCCCTTCATCACTGCCACACATAATCTTTACAACCACCCGGGATGGAAGAGGCACTGTTATCTTACTTTATAAATGAGGAACTCGAGCTTTAATGTGGCGAGCCACTTTTCCAACTATACACAGCATGTAAGGGAGCGCCAGAAATTACAAGCAGGACTTTGTGTCTCTGAAGTGTGTGCTGTAATCTCTGGGGAAGGATGGGTCCAAATACTATAGGAAAACTTAAAAAAAAAAAAGAAAGAAAAGAAAAAGAAAAAGAAAACTAGACTACTACGGTCTGCAAGGATCACATTTATACAATCCCCTGAACGCCTACGTAAGCCTAACGATAAGGTCCTCTTCTAACAGAAACTGGCTTTCCTTCTTAGCACAGGGCCTTTGAGATGACGTTTCCTGAGGGATTTTCATGTGCTATAACTCATTTCTATTATTTCAACCCTAGCCTTCCCTAAGCACTGGCATCTCTAGTTCCTATAGCAGCACTCTGCACTGGTTTAAGAGGCACTGCAATCCTCGAAGTTATTAGTGGGCGCATGCAGTAGAGACATTTGTGACTGCAGAGAGCATGAAGTCCCCTTCTCTGAGAGAACCACTCCTCCTCTACCCTGTGGCCGTCTATTTCTGCTCTCAGGGCAGAACCTGTGACCTGCATGAAAGGCAGTCAGCAATCACTTTGCCATGGAAGATGCTGATTTGGTCAAGGATGGGCCCTGGATCCAATCAGAGCCAATGCAGTTTTACTGGAACTAAAGTGTAAAGGGCGTCTTCCCTTTGCTGGTCTCGGAGTTACCAGCTTCAGCATTCGTTACAGTGATCATCACCCACATCCATCACATGTTGCCTTTTGCCTACCGATCCCCATTTCAACAGGCCTGAAATGCGCACATTTACCAGATTTCATCGACAGAAAAGCTCCTGATAGTGTGAGCTACCAAAGGTGAAATCATCCAATAAATGTCACCATGGACAGAATGGTGACGCTGCCTCTCAGCAGTTAGGATTATTAAATAAATGTAATGATGTAGCTCTCTTTTATACTCATGTGGGAGGGTGGGCTGCTTCTGAGACAAACGGCTCAGGTTTGTGGCAGAGGAACAGCAGCTACTTAACGATACCCCTGACTGAGGAACAACAAACCCTCCCCCGGCTGGTAAGATGGGAAAGGGCAAGAGTCCTGAAGCAACAGATAACAGTTCAGTTCTCCTTCCCTCAGAGAGATGTTTGAGCTTCTCATGTAAAATTCTTTATAGAAACCTTAAATTCTGGACATTACTGATATTAATATGAAGATGTTTCATTCCACACCCCCATATCCATGGACCTCTATCTCATATTAATGACCTGCCTATGACAGCTCTAATGTCACAGAGCAGGATTTAATGATGACTCATCCTTTCCTCCTGTTGCCTAAAGCCATGAGGATCCGTGCTGCTCCAGTGGGGTGCACAAACCTGAAGCACAAGCACCCTCCTGGGTGCTGGTTAGAAATGCAGAATTCCAGGTCCTGCTTCAGCCCTATGGGCTCAAAAGCTGATTGTAACAAACTCCCAGCTGCTGCCACTGGCCTGTGGGCCATATTCTGAGTAGCATGGGTTTGGACTTCAGTACTTCTTAATTCTACTTAGATCTGAAGTTTACCTGGAGAGCTTCTTAAAAATACCTGTCTCAAAAACAACACAACACAAAACAAAAAACAAAAACTATCTCTGGGCACAATCTCAAACCTTCTGGATTAGAATCTTCAGAAAAGAGACTTGGGTATTTACCAGGCAGCCAAGGTGACTGTTGGGGGCAGGTGAAAATGAGAGACACTGGGGATCAAATTTTGAGTGCCAGGCCATGCCTTCAGCCACCAATTCTTATCCTGCCTGAATCTGGCTTAGCAGATGGAAACCTACTACTGTTCCCACTTGGGCTGTTTCTTTTTCCCTTTCTTCCCTCCAGAAAGCTTGCTATCAAATGCTCCATATTCAGCATCTGCAAGTGTGTGTGTGTGTGTGTTTTACCTTTTCTTTACATTGCTATATCAGAAAGGACCTCAAAAACATAAAAAATCCCAATTCAATGCAAAGATATGAAACTATGCTAATAGTCATGGCTGAGTGGCATGGCTATTGAATGGCCTTAGTGTTCCCAAGACACAATGCAGATTCTTGGCCTTGATTATTCTGCAGGTTGTAGACCAAATATATTGCTTTGGCTAAATAAATTTTTTTGAGGACTCACAAACTGCAGCAACAATGTTAGCAATGAAAAAAAATGGATAGAAATAATATAACCCTCTCCCTCTAGGATCTAGGAAAACAGTGCTTGTTAAGGTGTTCTTTATTGTTTAAAAACTGACATATTTAATATAATTGCTATAATTCTTAAGACCTTTGAAAAAATTGAAAAATCCTGAAATACTTTCCTTCTTTAGCTTTGAATTCTTCATAAGACAATAGGATACTCATACCTGAAGGGTTTCTCTTGTGATGAGCCTAAAAGGGAACATGTGGACCAGGGCTTCTCACTGGGGGGATGTAGGGGAGGGTGACTTTAAACCCAATGAGACATTTTTGGTTAGGTTGTCATACCTGGGAAAGAAGGGAGGTGGTACTGGCAACAAGTGGGTAGAAGCCAGGGATGCTGCTAAGCATCCTACAATGTTCAGGACCATCCCCACAATGAAGAATTTTCTAGTCCAAGATATTAATGGTGCCAAGGCTGAAAAACTCTGATGCAGACCACATTATACACATCCTTACAGCTCAGTCAATAACCATCAATCTACTTTCCACCTATCTCCTCTGTTCAGCTCATGGTTACCTAACTTATAGGATCCAGATTTGAAACCATGTCCCTGTACCACCAAAGTTCTATTCTCTCCATTCCAACATGTTGTCTCTCATTACAGAGCAGACTATGGTAAACTTTTTCATGTTGATTTATAGGAGGTCCTTCAAGTTGGAAATCCTATACTCAGTCTCCAAATTCACTGAACATTGCTTTCATTATGCCAGTTTCGTGTGGAAAATAGCAAATGGAGACTTGGAGAATGGGACAAAGCACAAGATGCAGAAAGTTAGAGTAGATGGGTATCTTCTATCTATTTTGTCTTAAAGCAGCTGAGCTCTCATGAGAATCAAGATATTTAAAACTTAATATATTTTAAGAGGAAAAAAAAATCAAGATGCAAATGACAGAGGCAGATGTAGAAGTTGAAAGGGAGGGCAGCCCAGGTGGCTCAGTGGTTTAGTGCCACGTTTGGCCCAAGGCCTGATCCTGGAGACCTGGGGTCGAGCTCCACGTCAGGCTCCCTGCATGGAGCCTGCTTCTCCCTCTCCCTCTGCCTGTTTCTCTACTTCTCTGTCTCTCTGTTTCTCATGAATAAATAAATAAAATATTTTTTTAAAAAAGAAAGAAAATGATTAACACTTTTGGACTTCTCTTGCCACCAAATATATCTCCTAGAGTCTCCATGGCTTGGACAGTACTTGACATACTTTGACAGCCCAAGTGTTAAAAATTCAAGATCATTAAATAATGAACACATAATAGAAACATGGGGGGAAAAAATCAAACACTGTGAACTCAATTATTATATGTTGGTAACAAGGAGTGAAAGCAACTGACCCACCTACAAATGGAAATAAATAAATAAATAAATAAATAAATAAATAAATAAATATATATATATATATATATATTTTTTTTTATTCAAAATTTTATTCAAAAGGTAGACTAGATGCATGCCTCATGCTTTATTTAAAATGAACTTGCATTTAAACCTTGGATGAGCAGTGCTGAAATATCATTAAATGCTGGAAACTTTCATGGAAAGAAAAACTTACAGCAATCATAATATTAGATTTTTATTCCCCTAGGGTATCCATAATCATAGGACAAATGATTAAATATACCCTTTATGTGGAAATGCCCTGTAGTTACTATGAACCTCTTATTATAAAGAAAAAGTAAGACAATAAAAAGGAATTCATTTAAGGAAACATTTAGAGTTTCATTTAACTATTTCCTTTACCCACATACATCAGCCATTAAACCCTGTCTATTAAACCTTCAGTAAGTTTTCTACCAAATTATTGAAGAAGAAGAATTACTGAAGAAGTCTGAGAAGGGAACCAGTGGGCTGTTCTAAGATAGACACTACACTGAAAGAGCCATCAGGAATGTTTCAGCCTTCCTGTCTTGCCTCATCAGCTACTCCTGCTTTGCAGTATACAGGCCCATGATGGATAAGTAGCAAGCAGGGGGATGACAAAGTGGCCAGTGGGCAAGGAAGGAGGCGCTAGGGACAGCACCTAAAAAGAATAGGGAGTTCCAGGTATGACTCAAATACTTCACAGTATTAAACCTATCAATAGAGAAAAAAATAATAGAGATATAAGCAGAGGAATTCAAGGTAGAATTTACCTACCAATGACATCATCGGTTCTAATAAAAAGTAGCCAAGCCTTAAAAAAAGAGAGAGAGAAAAAGAGAATATCTGATAAAATCAGTGGTGGGAGATGGGCAAGACATTGGAGAGAAATGAGAGGGGAGAATGGGTTCAACAGTGGCTATAACATATACTCATTCAAACTGTGAAATTCACGTTAGATATGAGAGGGAGTATTTGCATGACGATACATCAAATGATTATTCTATTAATGAATTTATTCATCAGAGCTAATGCTGGGATAGATGATATGCATTTTATAACATCTGAATGCTCCAGAATTTGGGGTACACTAAAGAAGATAAAGGACTCAATTGTGGGCTGAATTGTACACCCTCCAACTTCACATGCTTAAGTCCTAACTCCCAGAGTCTCAGAATGACTATGCTTGAAGATATGCTCTTTGAAGAAGTGACTAATATTGAATAAGATCATTAGGGTGGGCTCTAATCCAACACGACTGGTGTCCTTATAAGAGGCAGTTAGGACACGGAGAGGCAAGGAAGAGAGACCACATGGATATCTCAGGAAAAGACAGTCATCTACAAGCCCAGGAGAGAAGCCTCACAATGAAATGGACCTTTCCAACACCTTGATCCTGGACATCCAGCCTCCAGAACTGTGAGAAAAGAGATGTCTGTTGTGTAAGGCCCCACTGTGGTACAGGGACCTTGTCATGGTGGTGCTAGCAAACGAATGCAGACCTTCACACATTGTACTCCCAATGGGCAGGAAAGAAGCGCTCACCCCTGCTCACAAAATCTGCTCACAAAAGCTTCACAAAATCTGCTTACAAAAGCTTCACAAAATCTGACTATATTGTCTTACAACATGAATTCTCATCTTCTGATATGTGGGTTTGGGATAAGTGTGAGGAATCTGTGTGGTTTACATATTCTCTGCCCTTGGGCCTTAACCTGTAGTGGAAGGAGCTCAGATGCTATTAAAATGAGAGAGAATGTAATACTGGGCATTATTTTCCAGAATTAGAAGGGAAAGGGGGCAAGAAAATAAGTGTTTTTGTTTCTTATTAAATATATCAATAATTAATTTTTTAAAAAAGGATATGTTGTATATTGCCTTGTAAAAGGACAGGTTTGTAGCATAAAACATCTATTAACAAAAAGAAAAAAAATAGTTTCTAAGTCCCTTAATTTTAACTTTATTTTAACTTAGTGCATCACAGTGTTCGTGGCAGCTAAAAAATATTGAACATACGCTCTGTGCAATGAATATATATCAACTTATTTAACTCACATGTAGATACATGCACAGACAATCTCTCTCTCTCTGTCTCTGTCTCTAACACACACACACACACACACACACACACACACACACACCCCAGTGCAGCATGCACTTACTATGACTATACTTATTTTACAGGTGAAGAAACTCTGGGTGAATATATGTGTGCAAGCGAATGTGAGCATGTGCAGTTTTACGTGAAATATAAGAGATATCCTAATTGTCCTTGACTGATACTGAATTTTTTACACCATAATTAATATTCTTGTGCTGTACAGATTAGCTTTTATCAGTTCTGGGTCTGAATATAAATATTTATACTCTTTCTCCTTTCCTTGCTGGCAGGGTAGAGTAGTTTAAGACACCTTTGTGGAGAGGGTATAAGATGAATAGCAAACACCTGACGAATTTCTTTAAAGTTTTACATTAATGATTAAACGGCATCATCTGATGACTTACTCAGCAGCTCGCAGACAATAAAATACAACTAAATCTGTCAATTAGCATTTTCATCTTCTCTCCTGACAGAGCTTAATGGCATCTGCAAAATGCAATTTCCAACCCCGAGCTCTTTGACATTTTCTATTTCCTCCTGCGTTTCTCTCCCGTCGCTCCTGTTATGACTGAAAACAGCAGTGTGTTATACTCCATGGTGGCAAATGCATCACCTGCGATGGAAAGGAAAGCAATTATTGTGTCCTGGCTAAATCTCAGGGATGACTTGGGTGCCACTTTTCCACTTAAGTGCAGGAACAGACAACCCAGAACCTGTTTTAAGGGGCTGAGCCTTAGTGACAGCAGCTGGGCTGCAGCTTGATGTCACCTGAGGGTGTGGAAAACTGCCAAACAAGAGTGCCCCTCCACCAGCTAGGAAGGAGCACGCCACATTCCCACATGCAAAGTGACAAACAATGGCTGGGAAGGTAACATATTGACTTCCCGTTCCTGCTCCCTTGGTCTGAAGACAGTGACCGGAGTGGAGGCTGGGCTATTGCTCAGATGATTCTCCAGCTGGATGGATGCTATTTATACAACTGTCAGGAATTACGTCTCCTTCTTCCCCAGGCAGCTATATTTAGCTCACGTATGTGTTACATATGCGTTGAATCCTGTCTAACTGCCATTCTACAGAGTCAAGAAAGGAGGTTCCAAGTGATGAAGAAGTGCGCCTTCAGGGAAAACTTCAAGCATCACCTTAGAGCTTTGCATCTAATGGGGACATCTTAATTATTTCTACGCTCAAGAGTCAAGTGCCCTGACAAAACATGTTCAGTGTAACACTTCCTCTTGAATTATTTTTTTAACGCATCTCTGCCTCTCTGTGCTAGAGAAATTACCTTATAAAGACTATCAAGCATCAAATGAAATGTTCCATTCTAAATAAATACTGCAAGCCCCTATTAACCAGAATCCAATGAGCTGATGCACCTAATTAACCAGATTCAGGTCTAATATCCCATTTTTAGGAGAAAGAATCAGTGTTCAAGAGGATATTCTCATTTCAGCCAAAGAAACAAATGTCATTGCTTTTCCTGGATCCAGTTAACTGAGTGTTCAAGTTTCCAGTGTCTTATACAGAAAAGGGATTTTTAGAATATTGACCCGGAGGCAATAATCATCCGGTCACCACAGAAAGACAGAATTGTTGGCAAGCCTATGCTTAAGACCTGAACATTTTAGAAATATTTTCCATGCAATTGAACATAAAAAAAAAATAAAGGATTTTGGCATTAATGATAAAGTAAATAGAATTTATATTCATGTATACACCCCTTGGTCTCTAGTATTCCACAGTAAAAATTTTAATTATTTCGTCTACTCTGCCATTTGTTTTACTTCTGGGGGAGGGATGTAACCTTTCTCTCACTTCACAGATGGATGACCCGAGGTGGGAGGTTAAATGACATGCTCAGAGTGAGACAGCCTGTCGATACCAAATGTAGGTTAGATGCATGAGCTGTGGGCTGAGCATCTCCTGAGTAAATCCATCACTACAGAGGTAGAGCACTTGACACCACTTCTCCAAAAGGTTCCCTTTTGAAGAAAATCCTGGTTTAAGAAAAAGAGTTTCTATTACCCAACAATGGGATTCCTTGCTAGTTCTTTTTTGGAATAATTAATTTTAAGTCTAAATTTTGCCACTGGTCCTCTGAACTGTCCCTTGATATTAGCTAGCAGAATGAATACAAAGCCTATGCAAATTAAATCTTCCCAGAATTGGCTCATAAAGTACAATTTCTATTGCTCTGACTAGCAGCTCCAGGAGTTTTACCGGGCATAGGTGGCTAATTCATTTCTGAGTTGTTCTAGACAAAAAAAAAAGGGGGGGGGATAATAATGTGTAGATATGGTTAATTCTTTTGTTTCTTTTTTAATATAAAAACCTGGCTCCTGGAATTTGAAGAGGTCATCGATGAGCACACAATATGCTGGAAAAGCACAGGCTATAGAGTTACTTGGTCTGAGTTTGAAGCCTGCTCAGCCCTTGATATGTCATCAATGCTCTCCCTTTCCTCTCACAACTAGGGAAAGCCTTGATGAACTCAACAAATAGCGTGTGGAAGTAAAGTCAAACAGAAATGCTTAATGACCATTCATTCCTACAACTACAATCCATATAAGTTGCACACTGTCACCTTTTCAACATCACTGAATTAGTAGATTTGGGAGTGGTGGCCACCTACCACCCTCCCATCTTCTGAGACTTACCATAATCATGTCTGGAAATGTCCTGAGAGTCAATCACACTGCACTGCTAAGCACCATGTGTCAAGACTGCCCTACCAGAAAAAACTTCTTCAGTCTTCTTTGCCTCTATTTTTATACTATTTGATGCTCACCTACATTGTGAGGGATGGCAGCAGGTACCTCTTTGGAACTGAAAGTGACAAAGACAGGGAAGGATCTTGCAGCCTCCCAAGGGAGCCATATGCATATATGAATCTAGTACAAGGCAGTGTGATAAGTTCTATGAAAGGGACCAAATTTACTATGAGAAGGAGAAGCAAAGGAGGAGGAAAGCCAGTTATCCTTTAGAGATGATTTATTTGCGTGATATGAGTATGGATACTGGAGTCACTTGGCTTCGGGTCAGGCCTAATTCTGTAATACTGGCTTTTTAACCTCAGGCAAATCCTTCAGCCACTTTGTATCTCAGTTTCCTTATCTGCAAAATGGGAATTATGCTAAAGATTCCTACTTCATACGGATTTTTAAGAGTATCACATGAATTTATTAATACTTGTAAAGCTGGCACTCTGTAAAGCTTAGCCTAACTCCTCCTAAGCAGTGAATTAGCACAGCAATGCTCACAGTAGTGGTGGTTGAAATTATCTATTTTGGAGGGCATGTCAAGGGACAGATGTCAGCTGAGGCACGTTACGTTCACAACTTATTTTATTGGCTCTTCCCAGCAAGTAGCTATCATTTCCCCATTTCATAAGTGATTGCTCACAAAAGTTGAATAACTTGTCTGTGGTCACAGAGGTGGTGAGGGGCAGAGTGGAGATCAACCTTATGACTGTCCAGCTCCTAAGTTCATGCTTCTTCTATCACTCTACACTGTCTGTTACTATTTCTCCACATTTGCACATAAAAGGAATTTCCTTCAATGGAGTGCATGGAGATTTGGCTTTGTTACCAAGCTGTTCCCCATTCATAACTGTCCCCTTCAAGAGGACTGTTGCACATCTTCCAGGAGAGATAGCAGTGCATGCTAATTAAAGTGTGGAGCACCAGATGCTTTGCTAGAAAGTAATTAGTAAATTCTTGAATTAGGGTGCCCCTTACACTGGTGCAGGGCAGAAAACAGCTTACTGATGTGAGATTTTTCATCTTGAGAAGAGGGATCAGCTCCTTTAAACCCTGGCTGAGCTGGGTCTCTGCTGCGAATCGAAGATGTATAGAAATTCAAGCACATGTTCATTTCCTTGTGATTGTTCACTACCTTCTTTAATAAAGGCAAACATTTGCTGAGTGCTAATTGCATGGCATGCATTGTGTTAAGTGTTTTACATTAGTTATCTTCCTTAACTTCTGTGCCGCCCAATGGTGTGAGCCTTACTGTTGTCCACATTTGGCAGGTGCCCAAAATGTAGACACAGAGGGGTAAGGTAACCTGTCTAGCTTGTTGTGTATCTGTGGAACATCTCGATGGAGCTGGGATGCAAAAGTGGAGATCTGCTCTCTGACCCAGAGGCACTGTGTTATAGTTGCTTCCCTTCTCACTCCTAATCAGAGCCAAAACTTTTTTTTTTTTTTTTTTACTTCAAACAAGCAAATTGCTATCTTTCACAAGAGAAATATAACCCAGATCTTAGTTCCTAGAGTTCTGGTAGTTCTTCCTATTTGACCACTAATTGGTGCTATAGTTGAGATGAATACACCTTTTCCCCTTCCCTAAGTTGAACAAACACATAGAAACAAAGAGTATGGATATTATCATTCATGTAGGGAGAGAGCTAAAAATCAGTCTAGTGTTTGGGGGCTGGGTATCACCAAAAGAAAAGCTCCTTAATCCTGTATGTATTTTACCTTTACTGTAAATCTCCTTCATTTTAAATCTGTCACTCGCTCTATAAAAATGCATAGAATAAGAAACCATAAAAAAGTCAAATAAAAACTTTAGCCTAATGATATATTGATCGTGCATACATATCTTTATTTTTACATATTCTGTGTTGTCATAAAAAAACCATTAAAAGCTGAGTTTAAATAATTATTCAATACTCACATTACTATTATAATCAATTGCCTATTATGAAAATTATTGCCATCTTTAAGAATTACTTTGCTAAGTGAAGTAATTAGAACTGATATTTTATTTTCTATTTCAGTTCCCCAAATTGATTTTTTATGCTAATCTTTGTATGAAAAGTGGGATATAAATTTCTTAAAGCAAAATGAATAGGCTAGTCAGACTTCACATTTGACACTTTAGATTGTATTTATGGGTTTTCAAGGCATTTTGCTCTTAAGAAGACATTGCTGAGTATTATATCTGTCAGCATTGAAGTAGGCAGAAATTTCTCCATTTTATGGTCTTAAATATCTGATATTCCAAGAATAAAGGAGTGGAGACTTTCTACCAATATAAAGAGTTGAAAAATCACACCTGTCTACTAAAATCGCCACAATTTCTTAGAGCTTCAAGAGAAAAGCAGGGAAGAGATAGATACTACTTATTGAATGACTTGGGTGTACCTGACATTAAATTCAATAAAACATATTTTTTGCAATTTCTTATAGTTATGTGGGCAGGCAATAATCATTCGCATTCATACAGATAAGGAAACAAGCGCAGCCAAGAAATGTAATTTGAGTTCTATCAAACAGCAAGTAAGTGGCTGCACTGGGAATCAAACCCCAGTCTGCTGATTCAATGGCTGTGCTTTGTTATTTTCCTTAACCCTGCACAGGCAAACAGTGTCAGTGAACATGTTTTAACGCAAGGATTGGACTTCATGACGATTTTGCCCTTTGACATGACTGTCTCCATAACATTTCAAATCGAAGAGAATGTCCACACCTGGCTTTTCACTATGGTGAATGGTACGGGGAAACACGTGAAATCCCGAGTTGAAAATGTGTTAGAGGCAAAGGCATGAATAATCATTTCAAATATAAATGGAGTTGGTGAGTTGAAGTAAAAGGGAGAAGCACTCAGTGCGACAAGAGGGTAGTCCTGATTCTAGATGAGCCCATATTAAGCTGGTATATTTGATTAAGTGCCCCCATCACACTGGCCTTGAAATATCTCATTTGCAGAATGAAGGGTTAGGTTTTTTTAGGTAATGACTTCTCTTTTGCTACTGAAATGACTGATATCGAGGCCACCTCTGAAAGTGACATGCAGGCGGCTTGTGTCAGGCAGCAGTGTCCCCAACTGTATCTCACTGCTTCAAAAACACAGCAGGAATTCATTAAATAACGTCACCATGATCTGTCCCCAGTATCCTAGGTGTCTATTAGAGACACATAAATGAGGTTATTATAGTAAATACTAGACAACTAAAAGTGTCAGATCCTTCGGAGGCTCTTGTCATAAATCAACAAACCCCTTGTGGCTATATTAGAAGTCGGGCCTCTCAGCAACTGTGTTTTCTGCTCCCCTCCCGGCTCTACTCCTCTGCTCCTTCATTTTATTATTATAAAGAATGCAACCTACAAATATATCAATGCAATGGACAATGTTTGTTTTCTACATGACATATTCAGTCCACACATAGCATACATGGGTTTTAAATTTAGCTCTGCCACTATTTAGCTGAACTACCTGAACTTCATCTGAACTTCTCTGGCCTTAGGGTCCTCTCTGGCTTGAGATTGCTCGTGTCCTGAGTGCTCCAAATTCAGGGCAAATTTAAGATGCAGGTTGATAAACTGGATCCATGCATTAATGCTCTGCTAATTGTCTTTGTTTCAGGACTGGGTTCAAACCAGACTGATGTAGAATTGCCCTCATTGTTTGGGGCTGAATTGTGTCCCACCAAAATCCAAACGAAGCTCCAGTATCTCAGAACAGAATTGTGTCTGAAGACAGGATCTTTTTTTAAACTTAATTAATTAATTTAGTTAGTCATGAGAAGCACAGAGAGAGAGAAAAAGAGGCAGAGGGAGAAGCAGGATCCACATGGGGAGCTCAACATGGGACTTGATCCTGGGTCTCCAGGATCACGCCCTGGGCTGAAAGGGGCCCTAAGCCACTAAGCCACTGGGGTTGCCCTGAAGACAGGACCTTTAAAGAGGTGATTAAATTAAAATGGGATTGGGACCCCTGGGTGGCTCAGCAGTTAAGTGTCTGCCTTCGGCTCAGGGTGTGATCCTGGAGTCCACATCAGGCTCCCTGCATGGATCCTGCTTCTCCCTCTGCCTGTGTCTCTGCCTCTCCCTGTGTCTCTAATGAATAAATAAATAAAATCTTTAAAAAAATAAAATAAATTAAAATGGGATTGGTAGAGTGCTCCCTAATCTCCTACAGCTGTAGACCCTATAAGAAGAGAAAATCAGGATACAGAGGCATCAGACACAGGCACACACAGAGAGACAACGGCGTGAACATGCAGTGAGAAGGTAGCCATCTGTGAGCCAAGGAGGAGGACTGCAGAAGGAAACAAATCTGCCGCCATCTTAATCTCAGACATCCAGCCTCCAGGACTGTGAGAAAATAAATTTCTACTGTTTAAGCCACTCAGTGTGTGGTATGTTATTATGACAGCCTTAGTAAACTAATGTCCTCATTATACCAATAATCAATCTCCTTGGAAAAGATGGAGCATTCTCATGATAATTTCATGCTATAGCAGAGAACACAGAAGCCTAGACAAATTTTCCCTCAAAGTTAGCAACTGATTCTTTAGACTATAAACAAATGCTACGATATGTGCTATACTCAGATGTTTAAACATGTTTTATTCCATCAAGTATACGTATTTGAACCAAATTTTTAAGAGGTCTGGATTTAAAAATTTGCAAGTAATAGTAAAGATTCTCAGAAAATTTAAAGGGCATGATTAAAGGAAAACCCGACTGAATGGTTGCTTGAGTTTTTTGTTTGTTTAAATCAAATCTCTCAATTTAATAACTTGGTTAAGAAAAAAATTAGTTTATCATCTCAGGCACTTGGTTTTTAGTGGACCAAAGTCTTGCACAAAGTGACCAAAGTCTTGTACAAAGTGACAGCAACATGCTATTGTCCAGGGATACCAATAAATGTTCAGAGATACTGTAAGGGTCCTGTAAAAACATACCAGTTACTGCGAATGATAATGAATTTCTGCTAGGAAAAAATGCACACACATGGTCTACCACTGCATTCCAGCTCATTAACAATAGAGTAAATCACAGAAAGCATGCACAGCCTAAGAAGGCCTTGACCCATATACTAGCAACCAGATAACGCACTCCTATCTTACAGTATAGCTCTCACCAGAAAGATGAACGCCTATTGCACTGTCCACTGATCAGTTATGTTCATTCTTACTGCATTCCAGCAGAGATAATGAGTATCAGGTTCTATTTGATATCTAAGAAAACTGAGGCACTGATAAGAGATTTGCTAAACCATTAGATCTATTAAGTGTTTGGTGGTGCTGTTGAGACTAGAACCCAAGAAACCCCTATTTTACTGTAGACATATATTCATTCTTCCTAAGAGAAGGTGCTATTGTTATGTGCAAAGAAAAAAATTGAAGCTGCTAATATAACGTAAATTCTTGGGAATTTAACTACCTATCTTGTTTCTCTCTCCTCCCTCAAGTCACTTCCACCATAGAGAAATGTTGAGCTGTATACATTTTTTAAAAGCAAATCTGCCAAAGGAAAGAATCTTCTAGAAATAATGAGAAGTTTATGGAACTTTTTCTCTTTTGATCTTTAAAAAGAACACAAGGTTAATTTGTGGGAGAAAAAAAAAAAAAAAGTTTTATGAACCAGGTCCCCTGGGCTGTGAATCCATGCCTCTGAGCTATTTTTAACAAAACATATAAACAGTGGGTTGCTTTGGTCTTTGAAGTCTTCAACTTTGGAATAAGGAAGAACGAAGAATTTCATGACTTTTGACATTTAAGACTCTTTATGTGTGTGAAGGGGGAGCTAATTGAACAAGCTAGGATCAGAGATGGAGGAACCATATTTTAACCAAGCATCGCTAATATGCTC
Source organism: Nyctereutes procyonoides (assembly GCF_905146905.1). NCBI lineage: Eukaryota > Metazoa > Chordata > Mammalia > Carnivora > Canidae > Nyctereutes > Nyctereutes procyonoides. The sequence goes on along the minus strand of NW_026575030.1, from coordinate 2,563,583 downwards.
AATGGCAGCCATTAATTTATTTCTGCTAAGACAGATAGGCTTCTGTTTGATAACAATAAGGGGAAATAATTAAGAAAATCTAGAGCCAGAGTGAAAAAGATAGAGTGTCTTTTGACAAGGTGATTCTTCAGTTTGTAATTAGACTCATAAAGTGCTATGTATGTTAATTTTGGGGAAGAACAGCTAGTTACTTAAAATACTAATCTTAAAAAAAAATACTAATCTTATTTACTTTCTAAACCACCTTTTACTGATAGTTGCTCTATTTTGCCCCATCTCATGATTAGGCCATATGTTTTATGGAAAACAAATCAGTTTTCAAAAGCATCATTGTATATACCAGCTATAGTTCTAGAAACATTGGCATCATCTTTGGTTTTAAAAGTTTAATTTTCAGGGGGCAGCAATTTGGCTCACTCAGTAGAAAATGTGGCTCTGAATCTCAGGGTTGTGAGTTCAAGCCCCATACGTTGGGGGTGGAGCTTATTTTAAAAAATAAAAAATATAAAATTACATTTAAAAGTTTGTTTTCAGAAGCAACTGTAATGATCACTGCAATCATCCGGTTATTTTAGTTTCCTGGGGTTAGAAAGCCAATCTCCACCCCTATGCCCTGCATATTTGGTCTTCACTGAACATCCCAAAATACATATTCCCTGGCAAGCAAATCATTATGTTTTTTAATTATGCCAGCTGACATGCACACAAAGGCTGGCTTTTCATGAAGCAAAGGGCAAGCACTTGAGAATTACATCAGATCATAGTACTAGCAAGTTATTCATAATTATCTGGAGTTGACAATTTTTTATAGCTTGGAGGTAAATGGCTTCTTGTTTAAATTGAGGGTAATAAACTCTAGTTATCATTTTAGGAATAAAAAACAGCCCTTGTTCTCTTTATCTTAAAGAATGTTTAAAGAACTTATTTCTCCTCGAAAGTCCTTTTCTCTGGCCAACCTAAGTTTTTTTTTTTTTTTAAAAAAAAAAACCTACAAAAATAACCCATGGTATTTTAAATATTGGTAATCTCAGTCTTCTTTTCTTCCTCCTCTCTCTATATTCCACAAATATTTTTTAAGACTCTATTATACATTAAGTAGGATCCAACATAATGCAATTGTTTTGATTTACAAAAATGGCTCTTAACAAAACGTGGGAAAAGCAGAGACAAGCAAGATATAATACCCATTCCCAAAGATCTTTACAATCTAGTTGACAAAGCTAAGAAAGAGGTAATGAATGACTCACAACAAGAAACCTTAGTAAATATAAGTTTAGTATATTTATGACATAAATGACATAAAATAGTGAAGGTAATAAGAGTTCAGAGAAGGTGGTAGTTCCCACTGGTATAGAAGACAAGAATTCTTTGCAGAAGGATGGGATTAAGCTGGATTATACAAGCATATTTTGAAAAAGAGAAGGCATTCTAGAATCTAAGAATTTCACTTCTTATGCTTGACTGAACTCCTATTTTCTTCTCTTTCTCAGCAGCCAGCTCATACCCTCAAGGGGCATCGCTGTTTCCAGACTTCCCAAAGAACATTACCAAATGAATTTATTTAGATACCATCCTATGTCACTGGCTTCATCCAAGCCATTCTAGGTGTGGTCACAGTTTTTCACAGGTCTTTCTTTACTTTTCTTTTTCTTCTTTTTTCTTTACCATTGTCAATTCCATGAATTGCCATCACTTCTGAATGAATTACAAAGACCATTGAATCAAATTCATCTTTGTCATCTCCTACCTACAACCACACTAATTTATCCCATAAGATAAATATTATAGTCTATACATGGCTATAAAAATGTCAAAATATAACAATGTAAGAAGTGACCAACTGGACCACCCTAGCGTCTATTTCTGACCTGTCACTCTGAAAGGAAGCAGCAGCTTACAATTTTTTCTCTGTGCCCATACACCTGATGGCTAAGGCTTACTCTCCTCACAGAGTGAACTCCTTCAGACAGTGTTTCTAAGTGGCAAGAAGATGGTCTCCCTTGCTTAGGAGGACTACAGCAGATGCTCCTGTGGGACCAGAAGTATGTAATCCAACAGATTCTCCCCATTCTTGGGGACCCACCATTGAAAATAATCACTTTACTGGATTTATGTTTTTTTTCTTAACATCAAACTCAAGGAGTGCCATGCTAACTTCCCTTGATAACCTGTTATTGATTTATCATATGAAAATTTATCTAAATGATTTGTGGGCAGCCTGGGTGGCTCAGCGGTTTAGCGCCACCTTCAGCCCGGGGTGTGATCCTGGAGACCCGGGATTGAGTCCCACATCTGGCTCCCTGCATGGAGCCTGCTTCTCCCTCTGCCTGTGTCTCTGCTTCTCTCTGTGTCTCTAATGAGTAAATAAATAAAATCTTAAAAAAAATAATTTGTAAAGTATCTCTATTTCACAATACTGGTGTTCAAATGTCCTGTAAAAACTTACCAGCTGTTTATTAGCACAGCACCCACCACACACAACCACCCTAGATGATCTCTTTACCTGTGTGCCTTTCCATTCACATTCTAAACTCCCTAAGGTCAAGAACCATTTTTATTTTTTTTTTTTTGTCTTTGCATTTCCAGCATCTGAGACAGGGCCTGGAATTTAGCATTATTTAGAAGCACATTAAGTTGCTAGTTTTGCCACTCAAACATGGCCATATATCAGCAACTTCATAAGCTTTAATTTAATCATTATAAGCAATAAATAATGAATGGAAGAATAAAACACAGGCCAACACATACTTAAGGGCGTCAGGGAAAGGAATTGAAGAGGAGAAGAAAACCTATATCTACTGAGATTCTGATGCAGAAGGTCTGGCCTGGGACCCAGGATCCTTCCTTATAGCTAGAATCACAGATAATCTTATGCAGAGGATGCATGGACCATTGTGTGATAAACACAGCTCTTGGGGACACAAAGGGAGTAGGAAGTGCTTCTGGTCAATTAGGAGGAGACAAGAAACAAGCCTGCCTCCCACCCCTTTCCATACTAATCATCCTCCTCCCACCCAGAACCAGCTGTGCAAGCCAGACTCAGAGAGCCCAGGACAGCTCTGATGACTGGCCTCATCCAGCCTGCTGCTACATATGCTTCTCTCAAAGATACTTTGTCTTTTAGAAAGCCACCAACAGCTTTGTGACTGTTGCACAATAATGCCTCCCCTGCATCCCTCTCCTAGTCTGCACTGTGCATGCACGGAGTGGGATCATATAGCTCCTGCATCCTTGATTTGTGCCTCTTTTAGGAAAAGATTTCTGTTAATGTGCTCAGAGACAAAAGCACCAAAGGTCACCGTGTTCTTTGTTCAGGTGGCCTGAAGGGCTGAGAACACTGGGGATGTTTGGACAGATTTCATCCTGTTGTGATTAATTAGTGCCCACACTTGACAGGCTAGGGAAGTTCACCACAGTGGTTCCCACAGGACATGTGCCGTGTCTTCACCACGGAAGAGTGAAAAGCAGGTGAGAAGATGATCTCCACAACTAAATGGGAGGAAATGACCCTGTAAAGAAGGCTGCAGGCTCACCAGATGTAAACTCCTTGATGCCATCTTCTGAGGAGTACTAAAGGTGAAGGTTTATTCAGTAGAACTCAGAGACACAAATCCTCTGTGGCCATGCATCGCAAATTCAGGTGTCATGAGTGACGGGCATGTTGTGCTAATGACTGTACTCCTTACAACTTCTGCGGTGCTCTGAGCCAGGCATTACTCATGAGGAATGACATATTAAACTCATCATGTTATGTCACCAGACATAGCATGCAGTGCCACGTAGTAGCAACATACTAGCCGTTATGTATATTTTTCTTGGGTTTTGGCTTCCCTGAACAATACTGAAAAAAAAAATGATGTATGTAACTTAGGCATGAAGGGAAGAAAAATGTTATTAGCAGAAAATGACAAATATGATATGCCTGCAAAAAAAATCACATGTTAAAATGAAAGAAAGAAAAAAAAGGACCTGGGTACTTATGTTTAGAGCAGAGAAATATTGCTCTAATATGCCAATTATGTAAGGAAAATACAAGGGAGAAGAAAGAAACTTGACCCTCTGAAAAATTTTATTTCTGAAAATTGTAACGAGACCACCAAAATCTGACATTCATTCATCCATTCACCCAACTGCACATCTGTCCATCCACCTACTCAATAAACATTGACTTAATGCCAACTATGTTCAGGTTCTATCATAGACAGTTAAAATGTGATCAGATGCAAAACTTATACTAAGTCTGTGTGCTCATAGAGCTTAAATTCTTTTGGGGGAGACAGACCAAAACACGTAAGTTTATAATCTAAATTCATGTAGTCAGAAGCAGTGGTATATGTCCAACAAGCTTTGGTGAGGGAGCACTTGATTTGTGGCATTTGTCGTAGTATAAATACTCCTACTTGGGACAATCTCAAACTACCAATGAGATGTCACAATCAATGTGGCAATGTGATGTGCACAATCAGGACTATAAAGCAGCAGTATAAAGCCCCCTCCAGCTCACACCTGGATATGACATGAAGAAACAAATTGTGTTAAGTGGCCAGCTATTTCAGGAAAGGGTGAATCTTTTAGGCAAGCGGTTGGAATAACTCTTGGGCTAATGACATTTGAGCAGTGACCTAAATGAAGAGGAAAGAAGCCATGAAATTATGAAGTAAAGAATTGGAGGAGTAGGGCAAAAATAGTAAGCACAGAGGCCCTGAGGCAGGAAATATATCTTGTATGTCTGAGGTACATACAGAAAGGCCACCGTGTGAGGAGAGGTAGACAGGGGCTAGATCATCTATGGCTGTGTCAGAATTGGGAGGAATTTGAACTCTTTATGTGAGAGGTAGGAATTCAATGAAGAGTTCTGAGCAGGCAGTGATATGACCTGATTTGCCTTTTAAAGAATCAGTCTGGCTGCTGAGAAACGAACACAGAAAGAGCACACTGCAGTAAAAGTGCCCCCTGCAAAGGTGAAGACGTGATGACCATAGAGGAAGGTACCTAGGTAAGAATGAAAGGGCTCAGAGTGGAGTGGTAGAGGTCAAAGTTGGACGAAACACTCAGGTTTGGAATTTAATTGATAGGTAAATCTACTGGAAGTCACTGACAGATCGGATAAGAGAGGAGGTGATAGGTCAAAAGTGACCTCGAGAATTTCTGAAACTTAGCTGCTAGGTGAATAACAGGCTTGGCTACCCTGTGGGGTCATTAGCTGAAATGAAGAACACTGGGACAAGAGCAGGTGTATGGGGAAAAATCACAAATTCAGTTTTGGTCATTTTAGGTGAGAGTTATTGACATACGAGTGGAGACGTCAAGTAGGCAGCAGGTTATACAAAAGTCAGGGGAGAGGTCAGGAATGGAGATACAAATTTGGAGGTCACCTACTCTAGATGATCTTAGTGATTGTGCCACTGAAGCATCACTTGAGAACCACTTTCTTAGAATGACAGGGACTTGGTCTTTAAGGAGCCTCCAGGGAGGAGGAATATGTTAAGGGGAGATGTGAGAAGCATAGACCAAAAATCTCTCCCCTGTTAACAATTCATGTTCCTGAAGTTACAGAAATTAAGGAATATTCCATTTCCAGAATGACCCTGTTAAAAACCATATTTAGGGGCACCTGGGTGGTGCAGTGGTTGAGCATCTGCCTTCAGCTCAGTCGTGATCCTGGGGTCCTGGTATCAAGTCCCACCACATCAGGCTCCCTCTGGGGAGCCTGCTCCTCCCTCTGCCTATATCTGCCTCTCTCTGTGTGTCTCTCATGAATAAATAGATAAAATCTTTTATAAAAATCCGTATTCAGACTTATTAACAAACTTAAAAGAGACTTCTTACCTATCAACTAGAGAACTGGATATTTTGATGTTCAGGAGGTGGAGCACTGGTTCTCAACCCTGGCTACACATTATCCTCACCACGGAGCTTTGAAAACTCTTAATACCTAGGTCCCACATCAAGTAACTCTAATTCAATTGTGGCATGGTGATAGATGGTATGGCTTTATTTTTAAAGAAGTTGAACAAGAGATAGGAAAGGCAGTGATAGAACCAAAGTCATCTGGATGGAGAAAAAAGGATGTGGTCTGAGAGTGGTGATGTGCAATGTGCACAGTCAGGGTCACCTGGTGATTCTGAAGGTGGTCCAGGATGTGGCATGGGAGTTGAGATGAAGTAAACCAAAAAGATCCCTGGGGATAAAGAAAGTGAAGTAACTGAAGGCAGGCAAGGTTTTGGAAACCCTGGAAAATCCCTGGGAACTTTGGAGTATGAGGCTTGCCTTCTTCAGGTTCTACATATAAGTGGAATCATCGAATGTTTGTCTGTGTTTGGCTTTTTCTTTTTTAAGGGAAGGAGAGAGAGAGGTGGAGGTGCAGAGGCAGATGGATAGAGAGAGAGAGAATCTCAAGCATGCTCCATGCCCAGCACAGAGCCAGACACAGGGCTCCATCTCACAACCCTGAGATCATGACCTGAGCTGAAATCACGAGTCAGACACTTAACTGACTGAGCCACCCAGGCACCCCTATGTCTGGCTTATTTCACTTAGCAAAACGTCTTCCAGTCCATCTACATTGTTGCAAATGGCAGGATTTCCTTGAAATTTGCTGAGAAAGTAGATCTCTAGTGTGTACACACACACGATTTGTATTTGCCAATTATGCCTCCATAAAGCAAAAAAAAAAAAAAAAAAAAATCCATTCAAAGTTTCAAACAAGTGCCTTTTGGAATATAACTACTTGATAAGCAGAAGCCCACTGTTACATAAAGTTTTGTTTGAAAAATACTGTTTAGAACTCATTCCAGTATCTAAATCCCCATCCATTTATTTTATTGACCTACCTAGTGTGACAAAACACAAAGGCTATATTTCAGGTTAGGGTGTGAGAGTAGTTCTCGGAAGCCTTGAAGAACAACATTACAGCCGTACTGTGCCAGTAGCAAGTCACTTCCCCACCTTCCCAAATGCCCACCACTGCACGGAGGACACTGCATGCTGTACTGCAAATTGTATTCTCTCAATCATGAGAAATACAGGCCCCAAGATTGCTAAAAGCAAAGATACTTCTTTCTCTTCCTGACTCCTGCCACCTTAGTATTCTTAAAAACAAACAAACAAACAAACAAACAAACAAAAACCAAAAAAAAAAAAAACATCGACAATCTCCTGATGATGGCTAATGAATGAAGTTCAATGTCTAACAAAGGCGCTTCATCTTATTAAGACTGTAACCTCCTGCCCAACCAAAAACGATTTACAAGAAATAAAAAGATGCATAACAAAGAGGAGCTAAATTTTAGAAAATCTCTGCAGATTCATAAGCAAATAAAAAATAAGTAAATACCAAAATATTTCTTGTGAGATGTTTTTCAGGTCTGGTGGCTTTCGCTTGTTCTGAGTAATATAAAATATGCTCTCCCCAAAATAACTCTCAAGCACATTTTTTTTTCCAAAAGCATTTTATTTTGAGCACATATCCTTTTCTACCTCTTATTGCTTAATCTAAAAATGTCCTCTCAACTCTCTCCTTTCGACTGCTTTCCCTCTATCCACACACACACACACACACACACACACAAAAAAAACACACCACAGGAAAAGGCATATTTTAATTACTTGTAGGTGGTAAATTCAAACCCTGTTATCACCATTCTGTGGCCTTTGGTTTAAGGAGAAGTCATCTTATTTCCTCAGAAAGAAGTGAAGAGACCATAGCGTGATGAATGATTTTGCTTTTCCTGGCACCATTCTGACTACCCTTGGAAGACCAAGAGGAAAAGGCATGTTGGAAGGGAAGCCCTAATTCCCCCCTGCGTGCTCTTCTTCTAGTTCTTCTCCTGGTGGAAAGCTCAGAGAACAGAAAGAGATCAGATGTTCAGAGTCAACTGCTGCCTTTGCATTTTAACTGTCTCTTGAATCAGTTCACTTCTTTCCAGTGCCACCATACTATTTTGCCTTCCACTTTTGCACGGTTTCCAGAACTAGCCTCCCCTCTTAATCTCACGTTTCCAACTGGACTAGCTCTTATCTTCTCAGCAACCAGAATAAGTTTAACTTTTTTCATTCTGAAAAAAAAAATGAAAACTTACAAGAAGTGCAAAATTAGAACACAGAGTTCCTTGTGCCCTTCATTTAGCTTTCCCAATGATAACATTTTATGTGACCATAAACACAACATCTAGAAAATGAATGCTGGTCAGTACCATTCTCTAAATTCGGGGTGATCCTTTAAAAATGCCAGCCTGGTCACGCCAACTCTCCACTCTTTCCTAAACCTATCACTGGCTTCCCACCAACTCTTACAAGGCTTAAAATTCTTAAACTGGCCCGTAAATTGTGTGATTATCATTCCAGTTTAGCCAGGACAGACCCAGTTCTCACATGTAGTGCCAACAAACTGTTCCATTTAGCATTTTATTGGGTTTTAAAAATTATTTATTTATTTATTCATGAGAGACACACAGAGAGATAGAGAAAGAGGCAGACACAGGCAGAGGGAGAAGCAGGCCCCATGCAGGGAGCCCGATGTGGGACTTGATCTCAGGACTCCAGGATCACGCCCTGGGCCAAAGGCAGGCTCTAAACCACTGAGCCACCCAGGGATCCCCTCCATTTAGCATTTTAGTATGCTGAAAAGTATGACAGTTTGGATGGTAAATTATGTGGTCAAGTCACTCAGTTCTGTGTCTGGTCAGCCTGTGGAGACCTCCAGCTTTTGTCTTGTGCCACTCCACTTCTGGCTCCTGAGCCTCTGTGACACAGATCTGTTTTAAATTCCTAGGATAGGAGGCAGGATGTGAAATGTTTCCTCCTGCCACAGGACCCTTGCCTGTTCCCATCTCCATCTGCCCGGATGGCTCCTACTTCTATCAGCTCAGCTAACTCACCACTCCATCTCCAGACCAGGTCACATTTCTCTATTAAAAGCCCTCACCATGCCCTGGACCTCTCCTCTGAATTATTTATCACAGTCATAATTTTACATTTGTTTCCACAAATAGAGTAAGCTGTAAGAAGGCAGGGAGTGTATCTGCACAATATCATATCCCCAGAACCAGCAGGAGCTTCCTGCATGGGAGGTGATTACCTTGTAGCTGAGGACTCAATGTATCAAAGCTCACTTCACAGCTTCCTGAGCAACACAAGCAAAGTGGTTAATGGCTTTAGGAAAAAAGCAAAAGCAAAAATCTCTTGCATTACCTTTGCAGGTTGCTGCTCATGTGGCTCATTTAGTCATTTAAAAACTCAGCTTTAGGGCAGCCTGGGTGGCTCAGCGGTTTAGCGCCGCCTTTAGCCCAGGGCCTGGTCCTGGAGACCTGGGATCGAGTCCCACGTCGGGCCCCCAGCATGGAGCCTGCTTCTCCCTCTTGCCTATGTCTCTGCCTCTCTCTCTCTCTCTCTGTGTGTGTCTCTCATGAATGAATGAATGAATGAATGAATAAATAAATAAATAAATAAATAAATAAATAAATAAATAAAAATAAAATGAAAATAAAAACTCAGCTTTGGAATGAGATAGACCCAGGTTTAAAACTTGGTGTTCATACGCTGAGGAACTTTATGCTAGCAATTTAACTTTGTTGAGCCTTAATTTTTTTCATATATAAATAGCAGTAGTTGTAATAATGATACAAAAGTCATCTACTCTACAATGACAATTATAATTATTATCATAATGTGATAATTATATAATTATAACAATTATTAGATATATAATTATTATTATTATAAATAATAATAGTCATCACTCTTTTTTGAAGGTTGAATGAAAAAATGCACAATGCTTAATAGTCAGGCATTATTAAGTGAACGTGAACTCTATTATAAAGTTGTTTTAAGTGTATCATTTCCCCTGTGTCAAGATGATTTCCTTGTTTCATAGAAGACATGCAGGGAGGACTTAATGATCCTCACCTGGCACTGCCTCCCCATCACCTGTTCCCCTTTGGTCTCCTCCGGCTCAGACATGCAGTGCTATCCTTGGTTATCCAAGCCCAGGCCAAACCTGCCATCTTCTTTGACTCTTCCCTTACCTCCACCACACACCAAATCCATCAAGAATGCTGGTCGCCTCCTCTTTGAAATACACGCAGAACCCTGCTGCTCCCCACTGCACCTGCCACCGCCCACCATCCCGACCTCCCCAGATGACTCCATCAGCCTCCAAACAGGTCTCCCTGCCTCTGCCCTTGCCCAGCAGAGCAGCCAGAGGGACACCATTAAATTCCAAGTCATGGCAGGTTATTTTCCTGGCTCAAACTCTTCAAGGCTTCCAGGGACCCCATGGAATAAAGTACGACATGCTTCATGAAACCTCTGCCCTCTCTTGTATTCCCTCTGGCTCATTCCTCCCTCTTTCAGATCTTTTCTCAAAGAGAGTCTTCCCCAAACACCCTACTTAAAGCCCACAAGCTCAACACTCTATCCACTCCCCACTTTTGTTTCTTCACAGCACTCATCACTTTCTATACTTTTTGCTTATTTATTTTCTGTATAATCTGTCTTTCCCACTACAATGGCAGGTCCATGATGGTAGGGATTTTTGTCTCCTCTGTCCCTGCTCTCTCCCTAGCATCTAACAATGTGCCTGACCTGTATTAGGTGCTCAGTGAATATATCTTGAATGAGTATACAGTTGAATAAATGAATGAATGAGGCACCACTGTTCCCAGGCAAGAGCTGTCTCAGACACAATTTGGCATAAATTACGAGGCACAGACTAAAACCGCAAATCTGCTTCAAGTGTGTTGGGCACGGCTCTAGGAAGAGGAGGAAGGTTAGGGTGCACCTAAGCACATGCTGATGCAAGGCTCAGGGATAGGCCAGCCTTAGCAGGGACTCTCATAGTACCTTGGTAGTAGTGGTGCCTGCCTTATCACTTTGGGGCTGCCGAGTGGCTGAGTGTAGGATGAGGGTGGGTGCTCTCCACCCATAAAAAGGGAAGCAAGTGTTCACATTCAGACCATGGTCTGATGTGGTGGGCCCACCAGGGATTTAGGTGGATTGCCCAAACTCCAGGAGATATCGGACACAGAGGACTCTGGCTAGAAATCCCAATGGCTTGGGGGCCAAAATGAGGCAGTTTTTTACTAGCCAAATTAATTTCCCTTTGTCAATATGTATGGGATTTCCAGAAGAACATGTGCTGAGAAACTGTCTCAAGATCCATTGTCCAGATGTTGGCAAAATACAAGCCAAAAAAAGAAATATTTAAAGTCGGCTGCCTGTCTTGTGACTCCACAGCTTTTTGCCAAACAAACAAGCTTGTCTTGCTAGAAGCTCCAGACTGAGCCAAGGCTCTGGGTGGACCGACCTTAAAAGAAATCTTGGGCTGTATTCAAACAAACTTGGACCAAGCAAAGGACACTGAATTCTCAATTAGAATGCAGCTATTCACAAACTCAAGGGAATTGAACTTTGCTATGAAAAATATCCAAGGGCTGTAGTACTGAGATCTTGAAAAATCAGCCTACAAATGTGAAGTGTGAATTATGTACTCCCATCAGCAAAAGGCAGGAAGCAGTTGCAAAAAGAACAAACTGGAATATTGCCTAATATTCTAAGAGAGAAGATACTCCCACAGTCTTTAAGGCTCAAAGGCAACCCACAGACATTCTAGTCCAGGTATCCCAAATCTCTCTTCCCCGGACTTGAGCACAGTCTCTCTGAAAGTTGCCAGACACATCCGGGCATTTGCGATGACTATTCTCACATCTCACTGAATTATCAATTCTTCCTTATGCTCAGTATGTAATACTTAACCTCGGGCCTTTTCATTACTTGTTAAAACTCCCTTCTCTACCCAAGTATTTGGGCCCCCTTGATATCATTATTACGCATCAGGCTGGGGTAAAAAACAAAATCTCCAGAAGTTCTGGCCTAGGGAATTCTCAGCAGTTGGTCTGATACATCAACTAATAGACAAGAAAGTTCTTTCTTTCTTTTTTTTTTTTTTTGACAACAAAGTTCCCTAGGAGATAACTGAATCATCACCTCACTTATTAATGCTAAAAGCAATATGATGGTGCAGGCCTTCTGATTTCTAACAGAATATCTCTACCAACATTAGAAGGGCAGACAAAATAAGTTAGCTTCTAGTTTTTCTAGTGTGTGTGCAAAACTGCATATAACAATATTGAGATATTATAGCTCTCCAGGTAACACATCCTAAAATCTTAGAAAACAATGCTTGGTCAAAAGAGTGCCCATGTATATAAGGCATATGATAAGACAACCTGAAGAGGCCACTTTAAGTGACCAGAAGTATTAACTACATATATTCTATTTGGCTTCTATAATAATGTCATTATCTTAGATGAAAAATAAAACCATTCTGGGTGGCTAACATGGTGTACAATAAAATATTTACAGTTCTTAATATTTGTACTTAAAACAATTGCTTGAGGCCTTCACACAGAATCAAAAGTAAACATTTAATAGCTCATTGACCTTTAATGTATATCACTCCTAAAACTGTGGATAAGTGAAAATAGATATTTTATTCAAATGAAATCATAATATTTTTGTAGCTTAAATTTTTTCTCTAGCTCAATTTGCTAATAGTGTGGTACTTTACTTTACATGAGTCATTATGAGCTATCTTAAACTGTAGTCATTGCCCTAAAGAAAATGTTTATGGCCTGACTGGGATAATTATATTCTCCTATTAAATATCACTCCTCCAGGGCTAGTTATTGTTGAGTACAAATGTGCCACTTTATATGCAAATAAAATGTACTGAGATGTGAATAAAAAGTTCTGCATATATCTACTCACAAATCATCTTATTATGATTCATATTAACAGATAGAACTTCTCAAGATGTGAGATGCTAATATCACATATAAGAGGCAATTCTTTCCTTGAATTTTTGCTTTCAACATGTTTAGATACAGCTGGAAATATTTGCTTTTCTCACAGCGATTGCAGATTGGGGTTTGCATCTGCGTTGTATCTTGAGTCAAAAGATTGTACAGTCCTGTGATTACTCATTACCAAAACTTGTTTTCTTTTTTCCTTCTGACCTTGACTTCTCTTCAATCCGTTTCTCACATACCCATACACCTGAAAAAAACTCAGGATACCTCAGAGTCCAGAGTTTCTAAGAAAGTTTCTTAAAACCATCTTAGCAAAGCAGAGAACTCCCACAAACATTACACAGAGTATAGTCATCTCATGGCCACATATTTGCATTTCCTCTTTTAAAAAAAAATCTATATTCTTTGAATTGGATCTTTGAGCAAAAATATCATGGTAAAAGCCATGAGCAATGTTTTTGTATCTCAAATCCCATCTCAGACTTGTGTCTTGTATTTTTATTAGGCACCTCTCATCGTGCTATGAAACAACTGTTTTTTAAAAAACTAGGTGATGCGTATTTTGTCCCTAACAGAGTTAACAATATAAGATGAATACTGACTATGTAAGGAAGGAACAAAATAAAACATTTCATCACCATTTCTACCACTTTCCCTGAAGCTTTGCTGTCCTTGCCTGGAACTGTCAAAGGAATATGGGAAGCCCAGTGGCATGAATGCCAAAGATGGAACTCTGATTTTTCTGGCCAATGTATTGAACTCCCAGAGTCAAAGGATCATTTAGCCAAAGGAAAAAAATGTAGGTGAGGACATTTCAGGGCTGTATCACCAGATCAAGACATTGAACATTTGGGAATTTAATTACTTATGTTGAAATGTGGGGAAAGCCCTGTTTCCCACAAACTAGAAAGTCTTTTATCCAGGAGTCAAAACTAAATATTTATACTTCTTGAGAAATACCTAAAATTTTATGATTGAATTTATAGTCTATTATACTTTCTAAATTAGGGCCTAGGGATAACAGGAGAAATCATACGGTCATTATTTACATTGGGAGCCTGGGTGGCTCAGTCGGTTAAGCATCTGCTTTCAGCTCAGGTAATGATTTCAGGGTCCCTGGATTGAGCCCCTCATCGGGCTTCTCCCTCTTCCTTTGCTCCTCCCACTGCTCATGCTCTCTGCCTCTCTCTCTCAAATAAATAAAATCTTATTTTAAAAAAAGTTAGTATTCGAAAAAAAAAAAGTTAGTATTCGCATTAAATTAAAAAAGGTAAGGAGGCCTTTATGCAAATTTCTAGAGAATCCAGAAATCTATGTTCTTTGTCCACATTTCTTCTCACATGATTCAAGGACAATTGGTAGACAGCTGGAAAATGCCAAGGAACTGAGTATCTTGATCAATCTGAAAAGCAAGACTTGCATAAATGGCATGATGGGATATATTTGCTAGATCGCAATTTCCACAAGGGCAAGGTTCCTTCTATTTTGCACATTACTGCTTTATTCTTGCTCAGAATAGTTCCTGTCACCTAGTAAGCCCTAAAAAATGTTTCACAGAGTGCTCACTTCGGCTGCACATATACTAAAATTAGAATGATACAGAGAAGATTAGCATGGCCCCTGCACAAGGATGGCATATAAATTTGTGAAAGTTCCATATTAAGAAAAAAAATGTTTGACAGAGAGATGAAAAAATGAGTACATGATTTCCCACTTCTAGATATTGAACTAGGTCTTGTCCATTCTTCCCAAATTGTAGTCACCTAAAACTTATTCCTAATAGTTGAACCATGTATACACACACACACACACACACACACACACACACACACACAGGTTTATGTGAAAATACTTTTTTTCTTATAGTATTTAAAATAAAATATATTCTTAAGTGTCCATAATCATTTAGATATTCTGCTCCAAAGCAGAGAAATGGACTAAATCTATCCTAAAAATGAAAATAGTTTCTGTAGTACAATATTAAATTGATTTAAGAAACATTTTAATGTTAATAGGACATGGCTAAAATCATCCTCAAAATAATTAATATAAGTAAAGATCTTCATGGTTAGAGAGGGCACAAATGGAGCAGCATGGAGCTTTTCGTTGCTCCTTGATATTTGAGACAATGGGGTTAGATCACTGGAAAAATTTGTGCTTCAGAAATGACCTCTTTATCAATCTTCCTGTTTGGAGTCTGTTCCCTGCCTCATTCCACTCTCTAGCATGGAGCTGGGCTTCTATCTAAAATGCAAATTGGGTCCTGTCACTAGCTTGCTCAAAACACATCAGTACTTCAGTAGCTCCTATCTTTTTAAGAGCAACTGTTTAACTGTTTTTGGTCATTTGCTTATCATAAAAGGCCTGACTTTAATAGTGTCCCTCCTATGGATCCAAGCCCATTTCCCTGCCCCTCCTGGCCTGAAGCTCTGATAACACCAAAGTGGTAGTTGTTACCTCACTGAACACACTGCATTAGTTCACACCTCTGGACCTTTGCTCATACCATTTCTGTCATGTGCTGTGCTATCCTCCCCTTTCTTCACCTTGTTGACACTTTCTTCCTTTAAGATGCATCAAGTCTTCTGTAAAGGACTGTTGGTTACATGCCCTTGGGTTATAGTCTAATATAAGCCCCAGCCTATCACAGTATCTGTTACTTACACTGAAATTAACCAACCACATGTTTGCTTCCAGCTCTACATTCTAAGTATTTCCATTATGCGAACCACGCCAAAGTCAACTTTTGGCTTCTAGCACCTGTTGTGAAGTCAGAGGCATAGTACCAGTGGAATTAATGTGTACTGCACCAAATTGAGTATGTGACATCATCTTGCTCTTCTGCACATCCACACTGCCTCGTCTTTCAATGTGCTGTTGTAGCCTGGGAGTTTCCAGAAATCATCATCCTTTTTTCTTATATGAATTGATTAATTAAGCTACTAATACATTTCATGTAGGGCAGCAGCATTTTATAAATGGGTGCTAACAAAAACTAAATTACTGACACTGATCTATTAGTAAATAACATTATATTGAGGACTCAGATGGGAAATATACCCAAGCATAAGTTAGCTATACATGAAAAAAAAAAAAGTTAGCTATACATGCTAACACTTTTTTTTTACATGCTAATACTTAAAAAAATCATTATTTAAATTGCAAAGAATGTTTGCATTGAACCATCTCAGTTACATTGTGTAGTAACTAAACTTGATATTATTTGCATGCCTGGAGTCTTCCACAGATTTTTTTCTTTAATTTAAGAGAGTAAGCAAGTTTTATAAATTCAAAAAATAATTATAAAATCATCTCTCCATGTCAATCTAGTATGACAACATATCGCCTAGAGAGATCTTCTTATGGTTGTGATAAACCCAGAAAAAAATATAATAGAAATGCTAGCATTCCTTTAACAATGGTGTTTCTAGCTGGCACCTCCTATTATCAATAAGTATTGTGGTCCCCAGCCTCCAATTTCCAGACAAGGCAGTGACTGAAACAGTATTCTCCAAAGCACAAAGCAGGCAATCTTTTTTGTCCTTCATGCATATTTCACATCTTAGAACTGCCCCCTTCAATCTTCCCGTGTGCCACCTACCCACACATCCATCCACTGTATATCACTAGTCTTTACAATTTCTTCTGAGTTTAGTTTTGTTACTATGCTGAAATCTCACGCATAATTATGGGGAGTTGCTATGGAGATTTTGTGTGATTTGTCATGAAGAAAATCTATTGTGTTTGAGATAATTCTCCATACTAATGACTCAGGTATCCATTTCCCCTCATATTTTCTTTGGGATTATAACCAACTGCATATATTTGAATATATAGAAGCAAAAGTCATTTTATAAATAACACAACCAGAAAAGTTATTGAGTTCACTAAGATGAAGCACTTTAGTACAGCCAGGCCAATTTCTCATGATTTAGGAACAACTTCCATTATGGTACTTTTCTGAATACCAGCTGATTCTTGCCTGCATCATTTTGGAAGAGATCCCACAGAAGCCCTTTTACAATTACATCTCTTGGAATTCTATCACTAATTGTATGATACATATTTTGGCTCTACCATCACTTAGAAAATGTAATTTTGGAAAACTATGAAACTATTTGTGTGAAATTAAGGACAAATATAGTAAACTTATTAAAAATCATTTATTTGTCCTTTTATGGTGAAGATATTTGGGAGGTGGGAGCTAAGGGTAAAACTAACTATTTGACATTAATCAAAAGCAATTCAGACTAATGACTGGAATCTGAACAATAGAAAGCAAATTTCACACCACCCCAAAGGTTATGATTTTATCTTTCTCATCCCACCTCCCACCACCAGCCCCAGACAGAAGAAGTCCTGAAATATCAGATCGATTATCATTAGACAACTCACATAAATCTCTCTTCTGGCTTCTAGATTGGCAAAGCTGATTTCAGGATATGATTGATCTTTGGAGAGGAACCTTCCTAAGTTAGCTATAGGTGGAAGAGAATTTTGATGAATCCAGCAGTTTGCCATCAGGAGGGTAGCATCTCAAGGATAAATAAAGAAGTTAGAGAAGTCAAATTTTGAATCAAAGGAAGACTAATTATAGAAACAATTCCTAGGCAACACTTTGTCTAAAAACATAACCAAGTTACTAATTTCCCAAACAACCAGTTCTGGAAAGGACAGGACACATGATCTTCACTCAGGGTAATTTGACACCATGGGTACCCAGACAGAAACCCAAATAGGAGCTTCTAGAAATAACAAGGAGGCAAGAGGGAGGGTGAATGGCTGGAGGGACCAAATGAGATGCTCTGGGACAGGTGAGATCAGATCCAATGCTTGTGTGGTCCATTTAAAGGTAGAACTGATAATCTTTTGTATAAATCAGGGCCGGTGAGTAACCTATAAATGAGGCAAAGAGGAGAAAGAACAGAAAAGAATGAGAGGAAGGTAGAGGAAAAGATAAACATCACGAGGGGCACCTGGGTGGCTCGGTCAGTTAAGCACCTGACTTTTGGCTTCAGTTCAAATCATGGTCTCAGGGTTGTGAGATCCAGCCCCCTGTCAGGCTTGGTGCTCAGCTGGGAGTCTGCTTGAGATATTCTCTCTCTCTCTCTCTCTCTCTCTCTAATAAATAAATAAACATACAAATCTTAAAAAAAAAAGCATGAAACTGCCTATTCCCAGAGTATGATAAATGAAGGATAAAAAGGAAGCCATGTAAGCAGCTGTGGCAAAGAGGAATTTAGGTGCCCTGAGAAAGGACTTCAGATCAGTCAAGCACCAGGTGAGCCTGTACAGCAAGGGGCTCTTTTCATTGCCCTGATGGTAATGCAGTGAAGACTCTTCTTCCCAGAGTCTGAGGACTGTCCACGTGGGATGCGCCACTTAGTATTTTTAAAGTACTAGAGCAGGTGACAGGTCAGACCGTGGGGGATTGTTCTCTGTGTCCCAATTAATCAGAAGAGAGAAGTGTTTCCAGAAACAGTAGACAATTGGGCATGGAGGAAAGCAGGAGAGAGCTTTTGTAAGATTGTGAACAGAAAATAAATCCAATCTCAAAAGGCTGCTGTGTGGAAGATCATGGCAAATCAAATTTAAGCTGGGAAAGAATTCAGCCTCAGAAACTGGAGCTAATAAATGCTTTGAGGGTCTTCATGGAAGATAAAAATTACCAGTTTAGAGGGAGGATTCAGAACCATCTTGCAAATGGCAGGCATGACAAAGCAACAGTCAACCCCAAGCAGCAGACAGGGGCCTGCTGTGGCCCTTCAGACTTCAGAGGAAAACGGGGTCCTGTCACTTGGCTAACCAGGGCAGTGGGCCTTTTCTGGGAGTGTGCATCTGAGGTGAGAGGGAGAGCCTCACCCACCGCACAACCAACACACATAGCCTGCTCTTAATTCAGGTAGAGCAATGAGAAAAGCAGAGACACTGGCAGTGAGACCTCTGGTGGCTTTAAAACTCAGCAAAGAACATGAAAGAATCTGAGAATGCAAGCAGTCATGTCCAGTTCAAGAATGTCTAGAAGAGGAAAGAGGATCATTTGGGGAGCAAATAGCTTAAAGTTTAGAAAAAGTCAAGAGGATTTGCTTGTCTCAGCCAAGAGGCCTTAAGCAAAGCAGCAAACAGAGATTCAGGATTTCCTCAATATCCAAAGTCCTCTTTTTAGGGACCCACAAAATTTTAATAAATACTTTTAAACATTTTATCTCATTTTAGTGGCATAAAAATGAACATTAAGGGTATTCTGAATGTATTAATAATTAACATCTTATCAAATATTGCCATGTGGTCCAGAATCTTCTTTGTACTTTTGTCGACAATGACCTTATTAAAAGCTAATATAAAAAGAACAGAGGTAGACCTAATGGGATAATCCTCCCGTAAATAAAAGCAAAAACAATGTATTTACATGTGAAACTAACAAACAGTATGTAGCTTGAAGGGTGGAAATTGGAAAGACAAGTCAGACGTCTTCCATCACGAGACTGTACAAGGCAGCCAAATGCAAAAGAACCCCGTCCTAATAGAAAAGACCACAGAAGCAAGGTACAGGTCCAGCAAATGTTTCAGCAAAATAGCACCATCTGCCATTCAACTCATGAATTTTATTTGGTTCTGTAATTAAAGGAGACTAATAAGCATCAGGATGTGTGGAAGGAAAGACCAATGATCAAGGAAGAAAGAAACAATAAAAACAGTGTCAAAAAGTCCAGGGCAAGCCATGGCTTACAAAACCTGGTGAAATCCACAAGGTATTAGGTTGCAACTCTGTTTAGAGTCAGATGAGAAAAAGGATGGAATGGACTTACTGCTTGATGCTAATACAGAAGCCAGGGAGAAAGTAGGATCGTTCAATTCTCGTATTGCTTCCCCCTTTGCTATCAAAGCAAATAATCTCCGAGTTGAAAAGAAGAGGAAAACTTGAAGCTCAAGATAAGTGAAGAGATCCCAAGGGAGATCAGCAAGCTCCTCTGCGTAAATCCAAGTCTCAACAGTAAATTAGGATAATAAATGGACTTCAGATGGGATGTGGAGGCACTGTTGGCGATCTTTGGGGAGTTATGACAAGTCAGAGAGGCTCATAGTAAGGGCAGGAAAATGTGTTTATTTTTTAAGAACATTTCAGAATTTTTTTTTCAAAGTCAAAGGAAAAAGGTACATATAGGAACTACAAATCAGGCTTTCTAGGCTGATTCCCCTTCAAAAAATAATTTCTAGAATGCAATGTTCTAAGAGTGTGTGAATGGGGCACCTGGGTGGCTCAGTTGGCTGAGCGTCTGACTCTTGGTTTGGGCTCAGGTCATGATGCTGGGGTGGTGGGATCAGAGCACCGAGTCTGGCTCCCATTCAATGAGGAGTCAGCTTGAAGATACTCTTCCTCTGCCTCTTCCCCCCACCCCCACTGGCATGTGCACACTCTCACCCCTCTCTAAAATAAATAAATGGATCTTTAAAAAAATAAAAGATAGTGTATAACAATTAGAAATAAAACCAATGGCCCCTCCGAGGTACAGGGGCTCCCTAAGAACAGCTCCCATTCATATCTTTTTGGAAAAAGGCAACAAGACTGAGAGGCAAAGCAAATCTGAATGTCTGCTGAGTGTTTAATAAAGTATTGCTTGATGACCAAGAAGCAGGACACAGAAAAGGGAACTAGATGATCGTCCCTGAGAAGTGAAGCCACAGATGCATATTGCAGCGTCCTCTGCCTCATACCTGTGCTGAGATCATGTGGCTGAACTTCACGAAGTGCCTGGGCTTGGTGTCAGAAACCTAAAGCTGAGTAACTGCTTCACCTCTGATGAGTGCAAGGGCCCACATATCCTGGGCACCACCCGTTTCTGCAAGTCAAGCTTTACTGGAACACAATGGCATGTATCTGTTTGCCTGTCGTCTGTGGCTGCTTTGGCGTGTCAGTAGCAGAGGACAAGAGCAGCAGCGAAGACCCTACAGCCCACAAAGCAAACAGATGTACCACGGAGCCCCTTACAGAGAAAGTTTGTCAACCCCCTCGTGAGCCACATAAGCCAGGATGGAGCATAACCTCTTGATGCTCATTTTCATCCCCACATTCGTAGAGTCATAGTAGCAAATGCTTCTAGGGCTATGTAAGGGAATAATGTATGCAAAAGCTCTTCTCGGACTGAAATGTGCTATCCACACAGAAGGCACATGTTTTTATGAGCTCTCTGCTTCTTCAAAGATTAATAGCAGGACTTTGCACATTAAAGACTTGCCAATCTCCAGTACATAGGAGATCCCCAAAATACTGGATGGGCTTTTAGGTGAATGAATGGATGGATGGATAGAAGAATGGCTGGCTGGCTGGATGAATGATACTAGTAATTACATCTTATTTGGCAGTGACTAGGTGCCAAGGAGCTGTTTGGAACACAATAGCTTGTTTTATCCTTGTAACAGACTTGGTGCATTATTTACATTTTACTGCTGAGTAGAGGAAAAGAAATTTGGACAGTCACAATATCAGAAGCAACAGCCAGTATGTATAAAGCACTTACAATGTCCCGGTCACTGTGCTAAGTGCTTGGTAAATATTACTTAACTGAATCCTCTCAGCCCCCCCATGAAGCAGGTATTAGCAGCAGCAGCAGCAGCAGCAGCAGCAGCAGCATCTGACACTTAGAGATGAGAAGACGGAGGCCCAACAAAGCTAAGTAATTTCTCAAAGTCACAACACCTGGCAGGCGGCAAAACTAAAGTTCAAACCCTTGTCTTCCTGACTCTTATGCTCCAACCATGATATGCTGGGGCAACCAATTTACACTAATAAGCCTAAATTCATTGAGAATAAACATCAGGTCTTATTAGAATGACTTAAAAATGAACCCACTTGAAGGCTCATTTCAAATGGAACCTAGAAGCAGCTCCTATGCAAATTGTTTTTGAAAACCTTTTTATTTTGAACTAACTGGACTTAGAGAAGAATGGCAAAAATAGTACAGAATTCCCATTATATTCCTCATCCAGCTTCCCCTGATATTAAGATACAGTATGAATACAGCACGGTGGGAAGAACCAAACAATTAATATGGGTTTAATACTAGTACCCAAAGAGCTCGCTCCAGTTTCACCAGTTTTTCCACCAATGCCCTTCTTCTGTGCCTGGACCCCATCTGGGATCTCACTCTGCACCTAGCTGTTACCTGTCCTCAGACTCTTCTAGTCACTAACAGTTCTTCAGTCCTTCTTTGTCTTTCATGTTTTTGACATTTTGGAAGAATATCGACTAGCCATTTCTTCAGATGTCTCTGAATTTGGGTTCTTCTGATTCTCTTTTTCCTCATGACCAGACTAAGGCTACCTGTTTCGGCAACACCCCCAGATAAAATGTTGTGTCCTCAGTGCATCATACCAGGGGACTCGTGTCAATACGTCTTATTATTTAACAGACTACCATCTCAGTAAGCTGAAATTCATGCAGCCTAGTTGTTAACACACACACACACATGCACGTGTGTGTGTGCGCATATAGATGCAAATCTCAGGATAGTTCCAACTATGTTAGGAAACTTTTGAAAGCCATGAGCAAAAAGAATTACTGTTAGTCCCTATCTTTCTCTCCGGTGGCTACATTATTGGAATAGGGCTGGATTTACAAAGACTATGAGCAACCCAAGTTGATTTTTTTCCACCTCACCATCTCCCTGCTGGCTGGGAAAGCATGTTGACTGGACTCTAATGTGTGTACCTACGCCTCAAAGCCAAGACCAGCTTGGGTCATGCTCCAAATATTCATTCAGTGTCCCGATCTCCTGTCCCACCCTTGTTGGATAATGGACCCAGGAAGAAGAATCTTCCAGAATCCCACCCTTATACTTAGCCAAATAATACAAATATATACTTTGATTCTATATTTAGATTGAAAGACCTGAGTCTGGGACGCCTGGGTGGCTCAGCGGTTGAGCGTCTGCCTTTGGCTCAGGTGGTGATCCTGGTCCTGGGACTGAGTCCCACATCAGGCTCCCTATTTCTCCCTCTGCCTATGTCTCTGCCTTCCTCTCTGCATCTTCATGAATAAATAAATAAAATCTTAAAAAAAAAAGAAAGATTTAAGTCCTCATAAGACAAGGGGAATTGATTTTCTCACATCTTCTTCAGCAGCACATAGTCAATTTCAAAATTGCAAATGAACACAAAAAGAGCTCACTGTGAAAATGCTGAAAATCTATCATTCCACTCACACAGGAATAATTATGGGGGCTTTTTATTTATTGATCTGATTTCTATAAGTTTCCTGCATTTCAACATTTTTTCTCTCATCTTCTTGTTAGATTTATATTGTCTGAAAACTACACCTTCATTCAATTTGAAAAGTGTACTTTCTACAATTCAGTCACAGTGAGTCAAAAAAGCCTTTAATAATTAAAGTAGCAAAGGGCACCCTGCTGGCTCTAAAATACTCAGGTAAGATGTAAGCCATCAATATTTTTATAGAAAAATGCCTTATTCAACAATATGTCCTTATTATTATTACTTTATAGTCACTTTCCTGATAGCATGCATTTAAAACACATAATTAAAAAAATACAGGGGGAAAAAGAGATTGGTTCTTCTTAACACCTGCTTTAATTTTTTTTTTTTATTTATGATAGTCACAGAGAGAGAGAGAGGCAGAGACACAGGCAGAGGGAGAAGCAGGCTCCACGCACCGGGAGCCCGACGTGGGACTCGATCCCGGGTCTCCAGGATCGCGCCCTGGGCCAAAGGCAGGCGCCAAACCGCTGCGCCACCCAGGGATCCCCAACACCTGCTTTAAAAAACCTGCAGAAGTAGGAAAATTAGGGGCACCTGGGTGGCTCAGTGATTGAGCGTCTGGCCTTTGGCTCAGGGTGTGATCCTGGAGTCTTGAGATCGAGTCCCATATCCGGCTCCCTGCAAGGAGCCTGCCTCCCTCTGCCTGTGTCTCTGCCTCTCTCTCTCTCTCTCTGTGTCTCTCATGAATAAATAAATAAAATCTTTAAAAAAATAAAGAAGTAGGAAAAGCAGTTTAGCACATAATTTATTTTGAAAATTTACCTTTTGCTCTTTAAAAAAAAAAAAAAAAAAGAGGGGGAATGCCTGGGTGGCTCAGCAGTTAAGCATCTGCCTTTGGCTAAGGGCATGATCCCGGGTCAGGGATTGAGTCCTGCACCGGGTTCCCTGTGGGGAGCCTGCTTCTCCCTCTATGTCTTTGCGTCTCTCTGTGTCTCTCATGAATAAATAAATCTTTTTAAAAAAGAAAGTTTACTTTTTGCAATTTTTGATGAACATTTTAAGTAACAATTACTGTTTTGAGACCCTTTCATTAGAAATTGCTTATCAAGAGTAAGAATAAGGAAGATAAAGTCAGAAATGTATTAGAGATTTTAAAAGTAATATTTATTATTTAAATCTTAACTATTTTAATTAAATACCAGCAACTAAATAAACACTTATTTTGATGAAACTTCCTTTTGCAGTGCTTATTAAATTAAAATGACACTTTAAAAACTATAATATTCCAGAAATTAAAAACAGTAAGGAAGCATGTGAAACAACTTACTGATTTAATAAGTCTCTGAAAATCACGACATGAAGGGACTTGAAGGGTCGCATGGTGTATAAATTGGTATGATCTTTTTGAGGACAATCCAACCCTATGTAGAAAAGCTTTCTTTTTCTTTCTTTCTTTCTTTTTTTAGAAAAGCTTTCAAGTACATACTTCTACTCCCAGGATTCATCATAAAGAAATGGTACGGCAAATATAAAATAATGTATGTGGATACATATTCACTATGGTTTTATTTGTACAAAAACATTGAAAATGACATAAGTAACCCAAATAGGGATTGGTTAATAAATTTTAAGTCATGTGGTCTTGAACTTTTATACGCCCAATCTTGAAATAACATGAACTTCCACAAAATTCCTTCTAATTCTCTTTGTATGCTAAATATGATCTCTTGTTCATCTGACCAGAAAAGAAACTAAGACCAAAATAATGGCAGAAATACCACAACAAGCCCCCTCCTGGCTGTGGAATGGTGGCACTCTGCCTGGCTAGTGAGCCAGGACAAGTGGCTGCTGCCTGGCCTCCTTGATATCTCAGGGCCTGAGCAACTGTCAACCTTTACTGAGGCTGTTTTCACCAGACCAGAGCAGAGGTGACCTTGGAGTGAGTGGAGGAGGGACCCAGAATACCGATCTCTGGGTTCCCCTCTAGGGAAAGGGGCTTGACTTTTATCTCAGCCAAGGAGTTGGTTTTCTAGGTAAGATTTTATCTGAAGATGTTTTCTGAAGCCCAAAAAGAAAATACAAGTTTGAAAACCGTTGCTATAATGCCCAATACTATGATGATGATGATGACTAGTGACTTTTTAAAAGCTTTTGATTCCTGTTAGTTAATATACAGTGTTACATTAGTAGTGATTCAACAATTCCATATATCACCAGTGGTCACCACAAGTGTCTTCTTAATCCCCATCACCTGTTTCACTCATCCCCACCACCCAATCCCCTCTGGTAACCATCAGTTTGTTCTCTATAGTTAAGAACGTTGAAAAAGAAAACCAAAGCAGGAGGCATCACAATGCATGGCCTCAAGCTATATTACAAAGCTGTGAACATCAAGACAACATGGTACTGCCTCAAAACCAGACACATAGATCAATGTAACAGATGAGAAAACCCAGAAATGGACCCTCAACTCTAAGATCAACCAATCTTTGACAAAGCAGGAAAGAATTTCCAATGGAATAAAAACAGTCTCTTCAATAAATGGTGCTGGGAAAATTGGACAGCCACATGCAGAAGAATGAAACTGGACCATTCTATTACACCTTACACAAAGATAAACTCAAAACAGATGAAAGACCTAAATGTGAGATAGGAATCCATTAAAATCCTAGAGAAAAACATAGGCAGCAACCTGTTTGACCTCAGCCACTGCAACTTCTCTCAAGACACGTCTCTAAAGGCAAGGGAAACAAAAACAAAATGACTACTGGGACTTCATCAAGATAAAAAGCTTCTACACAGCAAAGGAAACAATCAACAAAACAAAAAGACAACCTACAGAATGAGAGAAGATATTTGCAAATAACATATCAGATAAAGGGCTAGTATCCAAGATCTATAAAGAGCTTATCAAACTCAACACCCAAAAAACAAACAATCCAATCAAAAAATGGGCAGAAGACATGAAAAGACATTTCTCCAAAGAAGACCTACAAATAGCCAACAGACACATGAAAAAATTCTCCACATCACTTGTCATCAGAGAAATACACCATGTGAGCTACTACTTTACACAAGTGAGAATGGCTAAAATTAACGACTCAGGAATCAACAAATGTTGGAGAGGATGTGGAGAATTCCCACCTCTTGCACTGTTGGTGGGAATGCAAACTGGTACAGTCACTCTGGAAAACAGTGTGGAGGTTCCTCAAGAAGTTAAAACTAGAGCTACCCCACGACCCAGCAATTGCATTACTGAGTATTTACCTCAAAGATAAAGCTGTAGTGAAATGAAGGGGCACCTGTACCCCAATGCTCATAGCAGCAACGTCCACAATAGCCAAACTGTGGAAGGAGCCAAGATTTCCTTTGACAGATAAATGAATAAAGAAGATGTGGTCTATATATATATACAATGGAATATTACTCAGCCATCAGAAAGGATGAATACCTACTATTTACATTGACATGGATGGAACTGGAGGGTATTATGCTGAGTGAAATAAGTAAATCGGAGAATGACAATTATCATATGGTTTCATTCATATGTGGAATATAAGAAATAGTGAAAGGGTTATAAGGGAAGGAGGGGAAACTGAATGGGGAAAACTCAGAGAGAAAAAAAAACATGAGAGACTCTTAACTCTGGGAAACAAACTGAGGGTTGCTGAAGGGGAGGGGAATATGAGATGAAGTAATTGGGTGATGAGCAGTAAGGAGGGCATGTGATGTGATGAGCACTGGGTATTATATGCAACTGATGAATTATTGAAAACCACATCTAAAACTAATGATATATTCTATGTTGGCAAATTTAATTTAAATTAAAAAAGAAATATAAAAGAAGAGTCTATTGTTACTTTATTTTTTAATGAAGACTAACAAGAAAAACAAAGTGCTAATTTTAGTCATGGGATTGAAGATCTCATAAATTTAGAATAGGACTACAATCTCTTATTCAAAACCCTCTGTTCCAGATAAAGTTTGAACGTCAGAATATTTGATATTTATCAGGTAGTTAATAGAGAAATATATTCTTTATTATGTATCACTGCTAGGAAGGACTTGGGGCAGTAACTCACAGTCAAATACCTTCACATTTTTGAAGTGAAACATAAAATGTCTGTACCAAATGAATTATATAAAACCCATAAGTTGCCTAACACTAGTTTGTATCATGTTTTTCTGCCAACTGAACCAGGCCAAACCTTTAAAAAATAAAAAGTAAAGAAAACTTTTGACTTCTAGAGCCTGTTGGATGTTGGAATTCTGGCAAAGGGACTGTGTGGAGACAAAG
Source organism: Nyctereutes procyonoides (assembly GCF_905146905.1). Classification (NCBI taxonomy): domain Eukaryota; kingdom Metazoa; phylum Chordata; class Mammalia; order Carnivora; family Canidae; genus Nyctereutes; species Nyctereutes procyonoides. The sequence continues at coordinate 2,536,262 of NW_026575030.1, read as the reverse complement.
CTGGAATTTGTGAAGAGATGAAAGTGGAGGCTTCAGCTCAGTCAGATGCTGATTGAACTGAAGCCAGTAAACAAATGTTCAATTAGAAAGACAAAGAGTCACGTGGAAATTTCTGTACCAAAGGCAGAAATATCTCATCAAGATGACATACTTACATACTTCTTTCAGCACTCAGCAGGTACATCTACTCTGATGTTATTCTCTAAAATATGTTTTTAAAAAGGACTACATGTGGTTTAATATACAAACAATTTGGAAATAAGTTGGTAAAGTGAAAATATATACTTCACTTGTGAAGTGAAAAAGTGCACTTTTTTAAAAGTAAAGATTTATTTATTTATTTTAGAGAGTGAGAAAGAGAGAGCATGGGGGAGGGGGGTCCGAGAAAGAGAGAGAGAGAGAGAGAGAGAGAGAGAGAAAGAACTTCAAGCAGACTCTGCACTGAGCCCCATGCAGGGCCCCATCTCACGACCCTGAGATTGTGACCTTAGCCAAAACCAAGAGTCAGACATTTAACCAACTGTGCCACCCAGCACTCCTAAATATGTGCATTTTGGACTGTTAAGCAGGCAAAGCTGATAAGAAATAAGTATTTCCCCATTATTAGATAAACAGATGATTGATAGGTAGGAAGATAGATCTCTTACCCATGAGCGCACATGTATTAAAATAAATCTATGTGAAATGATAAATAACAAAATGTGAATAGGCTTTACCTTAGGGTAGTGCACACTCAGCTGATTTTTAATTTTTACTTTAAGGGTTTCTGTATTGTGTAACTTTTTTTTATTAAGAATGAACAGTTATTTTTATGGAAATAAATAGCTCTTTACCTTTGTTGAAAAATATAATTATTTGCAGTTTATATATAATTTAGATCCTCAGGGTTCAAGTAATTCACCTAGAGTCACAGTGTTAATTTGCAGCAAAATTGTTTTTAGACTCAAGTCCTTTAACTTCTAGCCCTGTGTACTCTCCATTTTTCCAGGTTACGTTTCAAAATGAGGTATGAGTTATGGTCCCTGTCTTAAAAAAGCTAATAACTGAGTAGTAGAGATGATAAATATAGATAGAAAGCAATGAACAAATAATACAAGATGCTATCTACTTAAGTAACTCCTGCAAGTCCTTTTGGAATCAGTGGGGGTGGGGGGCACATACAAATCTCAAATAAAAGAGGATGAAGTATAACAGTAGACCACACCTATCACAAATCTCAATGAATTCAGAGGAGAAGATTTAGAAGTACCAGAGAAAGCTTCATGGATAAAAGATGGATATGCTTTAAAAAGGTCAAGATCAGGGAGGTTATTCCCACAAGGACATATCCAAACTGCATGGACGATGATTGAAAGCAGAGCTAAGATGCATCTGTGCTGGGGAGGAGGAGGAACTGACTATACAGGTGGAGTGGGGCCAGATCATGTGAGGTTTCAGAAGCCATGCAAAGAGTGGGTTAGATCTGAAGCCATGGACAATGTTAGCAAGAAAACCGTGTGACAAAAGCCAAGCAACTGGTGTGAGTCATCCAGCAGTGTGTAGGATGGGTTGACAGGGGGAGATGACAGTGCAAGGGGTCAGGTACGGGGCTGTAGAAATGATAATGGGCCACGCAAACTGACAAAGGATCAGAATCAGGGCTGGAAGTCAAAGACTGAGCCACAAAGATGCTAAGGTTTTGAATGAATGCCTTTGAAAACAGTGATCCCCTGACAGAGACAGATGATTTTAGTTAGATTCACTATTTCCAAAGGGAGAACAAAGAATTTAAAAAGCATTACGTGGTCCTGTTCATTAATAGAATCCTGTGACCATTTAGCTTCGTAGATTTCAGTACTGAAGCCAATTGGCCAATCAACCTTTCAATATTCAACACAGTTTGATTCTGTCCTGAAAATTAAGCCATGCTTCTCTCATTATACCCAGCTATCACAAAGGCAGGGCTAGGCCCAAATTAAGGAACACAAGACAATACTGATTAAAGGAAAACAACAATTAAGAAAAAAACAAGCAAAAATCTTCGAAATATAAACACTAAATCAATAGCACTTTCGTTGCACAGTGGAACAGAATCTTATGCGGCTTGAATAGCATTTGAGTGTTTTCTTTTGGTTTGTAAAAGAGAAAGGATAGATGAGAAGTATAGAGAATGGACGAAAATGTAAGCAGTTGTGTCTTCCCTATGTATGCTTGGGATTTTATGTTTTGTTTGAAGTGTTTTTTAAGAAACGATTTATTATCTCCATCCAGTCTGCCCCAACAGGGACACCTCCACTGGGTCAGCGTGGCCAGTTTAGCTGGGATCCCACTGCCTCTGAACCTTTAAATAGACAGTGCTTTGAATTTCATCTCAGGGATCAGGTCACATCCAAATCCACTTAACATTTCACTGGTATGGTTTTTGATGTCATTGGAGACCTTGATGAAATTACAATCCTATTAGTCACGATGGGGGAAGACAGGAGACCTTAGGTGGCTAATGTTCCATTCATAACAAGAAAGAGACGTTTAGCATTTGTAAAGGGCATTGATTTCTGATAGTTCCCTGAAGAACAAGGCTCAAGTGAAGAAATATAACCAGAAAAGGCTAGGGAAAGAAAAGACAGAAAAGGCAAAGCTGCATTTATCCAAACAGTTTAACCCTGTATACTTTTTACAACTTCACTTGGATAAAAAGAATTGTGTATTCATGTAAATGTGAGTAAGAGGAAGGGCAGTGCAGGACAGGAAGGACACAGCGAGCTCCACAGAGATTCCATTACCGAGAAATCTGGGAAATTACACTGAGTCCTTGATTGATGCCAAGGAGGTGCCTCTAAATATAAAGGGTAAATGGAGGTTACATGGAAAGGACTTTTAATCTGGGTGATAAATTGCCAGATTCCATTATGCTTAATGAGTCTCATCAATGCATAGCTAGACTCAAGAAAATAATAAGACCCCTTTCAGACCCTAGTATAAACAAATTAGAAGAATTAATAATCAAAATCCTATTAATGTGTATGCAATTTCAGAAAGTTAATGAACTTAATTTAAAGAGTTTGGCTAATGTATTTTTAGCATTTTTAAAAAAAAATGCCAGGTCATCAAAATGGATTCATTCTTCACTTTCTTTTACGCAAGTATGTCCTGTGTAAGGCTTAAAGGATAACATTCCTTTTGGTTAACTCTTCTCCAGGGAGAGCCCTGCTTAGCAGTTCCGGGATATGACAAAGAGTGTCACAGGCCCCACGATGCTTAAGATGCTTATTGACCTGAAAGTAACAAATGAGATTCATTCAAGTGAATTTGCCCAGCCTCATAATATGCCTCCTAACCAAACAGGGATGACAGGAACACATTAGATTCTCAGTTACCAGTCTGGAAAACACAAATCTTTTGGTTCTCAATACACTCTCGGGAAGGAAACAAGCAGGATCTGAAAACAACTATGCGTACGTAGTTCAAAACAGCAGCGGTTGTCTCTCATCAGCTAAGACCCCTGGGCCTATACAAGAGAAAATCTGCTGTTTTTTTGCATCAACAAATATTTGTGCAATATATCATCAGTCATGCATTAGAAATCAGGCCCTCACTTCTAGCCATTAGGATTCTTTTAAGCCATCATTTAAGAAAGAATCTCAATACTCAAGCATATAATCAAAGCATGTGGGAGGTGAGAAAGAAGGTAGCCCCTGTTTTGTAGTTAAATCCCTAGGCGAAGAGACACAATCAGACATCTGTGCTCAGTTAGATTTCCATGAAAATGAATGCCATGTGCTCCTTAATGCAATGTGAAATAACATAACTCATGGTTTTCAAATGGTACCAAGGGGCATGGAGATTGTTGGCAATGATGTCCGCTTCAGAAGTTAGGAACAAACCTGTTAATAATATTACCAGATAATACGCATAGTGCCTGGCACACAGTCAGCACTCAATAAATATTTCTTCAAATTTGAATGGAAGAGTGACCTCTTTTATATGCAATCTGCTATATAAAGTTGTACATCCTCTATTTTATTATAAAAATAATAGATGTTCTCATGCACATCTGCTTCAAACTCTGAATCAATAAAGACTGAGAGCCAATCTCTCCTTCTCAAACATTTTCCCTCTCTGGGCTGCTAACTGTAAAAGAAAATGAACAGGATAGGGGGAACCTGGTTCTGCATCCCAACCTCTGAGTATTATGCTAGTGGGCTTCCTTCTCTTGTCACTTGTTGCTGCCCCTATCCTGTTCATTTTCTTTTACAGTTATTCACAGAGTATCAGGTTTCAAGGCCTCAAAAAATGTCTTTATGCAACCCAGTCCTTTAATAATACAAACACACCATTCCAATAGATTTTATAAGGGGTGAAGAGTGGAATTAATCTAAAGCCTCTTTCCTCAGTTTTTATGCAATATAGTTGGGTAAGAAATGAATGCATACATTCAAGGTTAATGATTTTAAGGTGAAATGAGTGAGCAGGACCAGAAAAACCATAATCAGAGAGGAAAGAGTGTTGTGTTGCTGCTGGCAAAGAAGCTAAGATTTGAGTTTGCCCTGAAGGGTAAGATTCATGTATGGACAATTCAGAAAGAAGAGAGTATCGAGGTCAACTACTACAAGCAAGGATGATGAGGATGGGAAAGTATGTGGCTGGTTTAGGGGCAGCGAGGAGACTGCTGTGTCTGCCACAAGGGTTTTATTATAGGAACAATTAGGGAGACAATGGGCAGGTGGATGAACCAACGATAAGGTCCTTCAAATGCTAGATTAAGGAATGAGATGTTATCTCATAGGAAAAAAAGGAACAATATGTGATTTTTAGCACAGAAGAGATTCAGTAAAAATGGGTTTCTGCCCCTATTTCCTTTGATTGGAGAACACTTCCACAATATCTCATCACAGCATGCTTTTCCAAAACCTCTATTTCTTTTCCCCATGTCCAGGGGCTCAGCCATCTCTGTTAGCAGCAAAAACATCCTTCTTGGATTCAAAGGCTGATGTCTTGGAAGTATCTTTGATGTTTGTATCTAACATCAATGCCAGGTGAAGAGTCGATGACCAAGATCACATTGGGGATGCTTTAAATAAGCATATATCCCTAGACCATATTCTAGACCAACTGAATCAGGACAGATTTGGGGACCCAGGTCACTCACTACCTGTATATGATGAATAAAATTTTTAATCTGGCTACTCCTTTTCTTTTCAATGACCCCATTTCCCTTTAAGCCCACTGCCATCGCCTTAACACAGAACTTTCTCATCCATGGCCAGTTACTACCACAGGCACCTCTGGGTTGCATCTTCCCCTCTATTATCAGCATCCTCTTTGTAGAACTCACTGGGGCTCTGGGAAGCCAACATAACTGCAGTTCATACCAGGGGTGCCAGATGTCTTAGTGGTGTGACTGACTTCCCCATTAGGGTGGGAAGGCAGTTGAAATAACCTTCTGAGGAGCTCAGAACAGGACCTGATGACTCACTCAATCTGGATATAGGCCACTCTAGTAGCCCTTGGTAATAATCCCTTGTCCTTTAGGCAAGCCACTCGCCAAACAACTCCTAAATGAAGATACCTCCTGAGATAGCCCTCTTTATGGTGGCTTTCCCAATCTAATTTTGAGAATGATGCAAATTACATAGTAAGCAGCAACCATGTTATGATTTCAAAAGTCTTCTCCTTGCTCATCCCAACCTACTACACCCCCATGAGCATCTAAAGTATCTTTAAACCATGACTGGTTTCAGCTCAATGACATTCAATTGACTTAAGATTCACTCTCTTTAAATATGTTACATTTCCCAGAACTCTTTTAAGAGGTATTATTTAAAATATATGGTTGACTCTGAATATATGAACAATGTGGGGCTTAGGGACACCAATTCTCTGGACAGTCAAAAATCTGTGTATAACTTTGACTTTCTAAAAATGTAACTCTTATAGCCTACTGTTGACCAGAAGGCTCACTGTTAATATAAACAATGGTTTAACATATATTTTATATGTCACATTTATTATATGCTGTATTTTACAGTAAGTAGAGAAAATAATATTAAGAAAATCATAAGGAAAAGAGGATACATTTATAGTACTATGCTATATAAAAAATAAGCTCACATATAAGTGGACCCATGCAGGTCAAACCAATGTTGTTCAGGGGTCAACTGGAAGTTAAAAGAAAAGTTTCTGGAATCAGATTCTCCTGGGTTCTAGTCCCAATTCTCTGCTTGCTTTGTGTGACTTTGGTTATGTTATATAAACATTCCAAATCTCAGTCTCCTCATGTATAAAATGGGAATGATAAAAATGTTACCTAGATTATAGGGCTGTTGAGATCATTTAATGTACATACTTGTCAAAAGGCCAAGTACATGGTAAATACTTCCTAAATTTAGATATTATTAGAATCCCATTGTGTTTTTATGCTTCTATATTACTATAAAAGGCATTTATCCAATCCTTACTCAGAGTGTTGAAGGAAAATGGCAGAGAGAAACTATAGGTGGAGGGTACCTAAGGTAGGATAAAGGGTTATTGTCAAATGTCAAATGATGTATAGAAAAGATGGCAGGAGGAGAGAGAGAATGGACGCCAGACCTGGTTCGTGTCAGAATTTGGGGCAGGAGTGGCCCTGCCTTGGGAAATGACTATGTGAGCCAGATTCACTTTCTAAGAAAAAACAAGATTTTATCTGAAAAAGATGAGTGTAGATAGGCTGAGAGGACACACAAGACAAAGTGAGGACCACTTTAGATTCTCAAAAGTCTCTTCCTGAAATTCACAGAAAAACTTTTCATTTCCTTAGGAGATAAATATATTGTTTTTAATTTTAGAAAAAAAATAGTTTATACGTTTATAAACTTATAAGTTTATACTACACAAAGCATAATAGTATATTTATCAATACCAATGCAAACAATTCTTTTATTGTTAAGGGATTAATTTATATTGGGGGAATAAGGATAGACTACAGGCATACACATATCACATATATATAGCCTTGAAAACACCAGCAGGAGGGGAGAGGCAAATAATATTTAGGTTCAAAAGCTCCATAGAAACCCACTGTATTTTATTGGTAGAAAAATAAATGAATAAGTTGCACATTATCAAATAGCCTCTCCCTTTCCAAACATAACATTCAGCCTCTAGAAAATAAAAGAAGTAAATAGCAAAATGTAGTAGTAAAAAGTATAGCACACTTTGTCTTTCCAGACAACAAAAACTCAAATTCACGAACAGAAATTTTCTTGTATTTCTACCGTATGTCTCTCTCTTTTCTTTCTCCCTATAATACCACTGACTCACACATAGTTTACTTCCCCTCACACTTCACTTACAGGTCTCAGTTCAGATTAGTAAATGTGATGCCACCATTGGAAGAAAAATGAAAGAGATTTGTTCATAGAGGAAAGTGCTCTGACCCTGGACCTGTCAAATTATTAGTTTAAACAAAATCACTACAACTCCATGGGCCTTAGTTTCCTATATGAAAGTGAGAATTCAAGTGAGATCCCTGAGGCAGGGCTAGGGCCCAGTAATTTCTGGATGAATAATCCATGTGGGCCTAAATGGCTGGCCTCTCCCACCTCATGAGGTCTGGCCTGTACCTGAGGCCTACAAAGCTCCCCCACAACCAACCCCCACCTCTCCTCATCAGTCACTAAACCCAAGGAGGTGATTTGGGTCTCATCAGCAGCAAGTGCAATTACAGCAGCTCAACAGTGTTGGCTGAATGCCCTCCTTTCTTTTGGAAACTTCAGGTTTCCCATTCCCACACCTCTCCATTACCATAAAGACTGAGCAACCTACATGAATCCTGATCATCGATATGGAATTTATCTGTGAAGCAGGGTTTTCTTCTTCTCCATCTGCATCCTATGAGGGGTCAGAGAGAAAATTCCCTGATGTTCATCACTGTTCATTGTCTTTCCCAAGAAAAGGAGATTTGTCTTCCTAGACTTTGACCTTAATATTGACTCTCTCTTCTCCTGTGTTATCCTCCTCCTCTTAGCAAATCCTTTCCCCAGATAGGACTGAGAGTTGCCTTAGTATATAACCTGTACCCAGGCTGATGAATTACCTGGCATATTCTATCCAGTTGGGCACCCTATTGTTAGGAAATACTAATGGGGTTTTGCCTTTGATTCTCAGAGGACGAGAATCCTCCAGGATGGTGGTTCCCTCTTCTCCTCAGATCTAGGTAGGATAAATCTGCTTTTCTTGGATCCAGCTACAGTGCCCCACCTGTTTAGGAAGAAATTTCTTTCTCAACAATACACTTTTGGTCCAGTTTTGCACCTTCATCTATAGTTGATCCTACTATTCTCTCACCAGCCCATCTTTTTTAGGCTCCTTCTAACCAGATAAATCCTCCTGATTAACTTCTCAACACTTTCAAGACTTTCTCAATTGATGAGCACATTCTAGTTGCCTTCCAATGGTTGAAAATGTCTTTTCTTCTTTCTTCTTTTACATCCCCTCTCCCACCACCACCACCCAAGTCCATCCTATCTCCAGCCAACCTCAGGTCACATAGATGGCAAACCAGTCACAAAATAAGCATGGAACCTACTTTTCTCTATGCTGTTGGTCTTTAGGGAGAGCAGAAGCATCTCCAAAGTACATTACAATAAGATCCACACAACTGGAGAAGTAATCAGCCTCAGGAAAACACTCATTAGACTTTTGTGCCTAAGGCCAGATTTACTGTCTTTCCTCTTCTCAGAAATACTCAGAAGACTTCTGGAATTTCATTAAGGATAGACCCCAAAGCCAAAGTGCACTCCAACAACTGGATTTCAAACTCTTCTGAATGGGACAACTCTAAGTTCATAAAGTCAGTCACTCTCCATCTCTCTGCCCTTCTTACATTATTGCCATAGCCCCATGGGAGGCAAAGAGAAGTAGTATTTCTGGCAGTGGGACAAATCCCTAGGAGAGACTTTACATGTTTTCAGGTGGAAAATTCTCCTTTTCCAAGTTCCACTATCATTTGAAGTGGTATATACTCATTCAAAAACGTACTGCTGGGGATCCCTGGGTGGTGCAGCGGTTTGGCGCCTGCTTTTGGCCCAGGGCACGATCCTGGAGACCCGGGATCGAATCCCACGTCGGGCTCCCGGTGCATGGAGCCTGCTTCTCCCTCTGCCTGTGTCTCTGCCTCTCTCTCTCTCTCTCTGTGACTATCATAAATAAATAAATAAATAATTTAAAAAAAAAGAATAAAAAAAAAAAAGTACCGCTCTCATGATCTTATGTTCTCTTTGTAATTTTAGAGCTTACCTACCCTATTTTCTCACATTCCAATATGGTATTAAATTGTTATTTTTCTAGGGCATTAGTAATATTGTAAAAAGACAAACGTAGGCCAGAGGTGGTCAGAATTATGAAATAAGCCAGATGAAATGAATCTAGCATATATTTAAATATCTGGGAAAATGGATAATAACCTGAAAGCCAATATTTTTCAGAGTGGGCATATAAATGAACACAGGAATTTAAAAAGGGAAATGAGTCTAATGCCTAAAATACCAGCACAAGTAGGAAAAAGTACGCTTTAGAAATGTGGCCATTAAGACAAAGTCAGGGACGCTGGCTCCCCAGGACCAAAGGCCTGGCTCAGCATTCAGGGAAGTGTGATGATCCCCACCAAAGGCCTGGCCAAAAATAAAAGAAAAAAGAAAAAAATGAAATCATGCACGGGTGCAATAAGAATGAGTAGAAGGCATCAGAGTTTCACTTTCAGTAAAGTCTGGCACACATTATCAATAAATACGTAACAAATATCTTATGAATCTATAAAGAGGTAGGTATCAGAAATGGTGAATTATCCCAATATATTACAAATGTTATCTCAAATTCAGTATACTCAAACCTACCAAAAATAAATGATTAATAAGGGGATAGTATTAGTAATCAGGAACAAATTCAATAAATGGTAATTGACGAGCGAAGCTCACTTAGCAAGCTCACCCCCAACTAAATCCATGTGTGATGGGGTATCACTACTTACTATGCACACAAACCAGGACTCTAGGCATCATCCTCAACTCTTCCTCTGCCTCCATTTGCTAGGGTACCATGCCACCAAATTCTCTTGGATCTACCTTTTAAATATTCTTGAACAAGATCCCCTTCTTTCCATCTTCATGGCCACTCATATAACTCTCCCCATTCAAGCCTCACTGAGACCCTTGCAAGCACTTCCTCTACCTGCTTCATATCCCCTCTTCCCCACTCTCCAAACTACAGCTATGGTGGTCTTTCGAAAACAGATTGGATCACCACAGTCTCCTGCTTCAAACCTTCCAGTGGTTGCCTGCGGTCCGCAGCAGCATTAGGTATCACTGGGGACACATGTCTGAAATAAAGACTACATTGTCACTGATATGTCCCATTCCCATAGAGAACCTGGATTCCTTTTTGGACAAGCACATACAACCCCACAGCTCTATAGAGAAGCCTGAAATCAATTCTGGGGACTGTTCATCTGGTGGCATGAGCAGAAATGCCTTAGATCTCATTCGTAGTGTTTAGTAGTTCCTGCATTAAAGGTACCAGAGAAATAAAAAAAATTAAAAAAAAATTCTACAGGTGAGTGCCTTGTCCTGCATCTCTGGGTCATCAAATCTGTTCCCATACATTGGACACTTTCACTCATCTATCACCATCCGCTGGAAACCAAGATATCTCTATTTTATCCCTTATTTTAGCTTAACACTACCAAAATAATATTCAAAATAAAAAATCTACCACAAAATCCAACATTACTATTCATTCCAAATTACTATTACTACTACTAATAATAGTAATCACTATTAATTACAAATATATAAATTATTTGGGATTAGTCAAACTTTCAAATTTTTAAGTGTGTCAGTGAAGTTTGAAAAGTACATAAGTTTAAATAAATACAGTAAAAATGTTACAAAACCTTATTAAATTCTTAGTGAAAGCTGCAGCAAAGCATTGCCAACAACTACACTATTTAAAGTTCACTAGGCAAGTAAGAAATAAATTATTCCCATTGCCATCCTTTATCTGGATCAAAAGCTGGGAGGAAAAGCAAGAGGAAAATACTCAACTAAAGTATTTCACATAAAGAGCCTTGAGATAGAGGTAGAACAAAGGAAGTTAGAAAATGGGTTTAAGGGGTGCCTTAATGGGCACGTGGGTGGCTCAGTGGTTGAGCATCTGCCTTTGGCTCAGGTTGTGATCCTGGGTGCTTGGGATTGAGTCCCACATCAAGCTCCCCGCAGGAAGCCTGCTTCTCCCTCTATGTCTCTGCCTCTCTCTTTGTGTCTCTAAATAAATAAAATCTTTTTAAAAAGTAAAAGGAGTGCCTTAAAATCTACCTGGCTAGGTATCCAGTGCACGCCCCTTAGTTACCCAGAAACAATTCACAGATCACCTACTATGTACAAAGCAGCATAAGGTTTAGAGTGAAGGCAGCATTCTGAGTGTTCTAAGAACACACATGATGTCAGAAGCCAGCCAATCTACAGGAAGATGGAAAGGGTAGTGAGAACTGGTTAGGACTAGCGAGGGAGCCTGCAAAGGTACAGCCCCAAAGCAGCCTCAGTACATGAGTCAAGTGAAAGTGACCCAGGCAGGGAGCAGGACATCGGCTATCACCAGGGGTCGCTTTCACAACTCACCCTGAATATCAGCAACTACAGGGAAAGCAAGCTTGGGCAAAACCAGGGTTTCTCAAGATGTGATATATACACCATCAGGGTTTTATGGGGCAACTGCAAATAGTTCACAGAATAACAGCTATGTATTTATTCCAGTGCATAGTAGAAAAATACATACATAAATAATGCTAACCTTTAATAATACTTTTACAATGAAGCTAACCTCATGATTTTATTAATATACTTGCTTATGGTTATGCTAAATTTTAAAAAGTTGATATAATGAAAAATTATAAGTGAAGTAAATGATAGTACAGGTCTAACTATCAACTAGTATAGTATAGAGAAATCATAAAGATTATACGCAAATGACTGAAGTTTGGAAAAATGTGAACTTAACCAGAGAGAGAAGGCATGTCAGTAAAACAGAAAAAAAAAAAAAAATCTAATACTAGCATTAAAATGATAGTCTTGGAGAGATTTTTTTTTTCCTGCTTTTTAGATAAACTACAGACACAAAACAATCTGAATTCTCATGTAAACTCTCAAATTTTCACAGAATTAGTTTGGGGAATCCAAATCTAAGTTCTTAGCTCCCATTTGACAATTTTTGCATCCAGTTGCACCAGAAAGGGTGGCTTCCCACCAAAGCATGTAGATCACAGCTTGGGGCTGGGGACAGGAGTGGCAGGTGTCATTTACCTGGCCGACCCTCCTCCGCATCCCAGCATAGGGAGTGGCCCAGAGCCCAGAAAGGGTATCAGAGGAAAGCAGTGTGTGCCACCTAGGAAATTAATTGAAAAGAACAAAACCTCCCCCAGCACTATCACCCCGATTCAGAACATCTTAATTGCAGAGAGCCTAAGCTCATTAAGGGCTGCTCAACCATTGTCAAAAGATTATCAAGTATTACATTTAAAACCTATATAGTCTTTACGCTTCCTGATAAAAGTTTGTGAGCGTATTTTTTTCAGAAGCCCAGGCTGAAATGATTGTGGAGTGGTGATTTGTTAAGGAGCTTACCCTACCAGTGCGGGTGTGAGTAATTTATTTCTAATTATTTCAATAAGCAAGCTATATAAGAAATCCGAATAACAAAGTAACTTATGCCACAGAAGAATAAATCCTGGTGCTCTCAATGTCCAGATAAGTAACCATGCTATTAAGAGCTGCCTTGTCAAAAACTGTAGTTTTGTATAATGATAGAGCTCTACTTACATAACATGCCATAGGTGTCTAATGCAAAATGGGGTTTGCATATAACCTGAATTGAATCTGCAGCATGAATTCATAGGCCACCTCTGCATTGGTCGAAAAACATTATTTCACACTCCATCGCCCTAACAAATAAATTCATAAAGCTTACCGCTATTCCTGTAAATCCCGATCTGCGTGGATCTCTCTCCATTCAAAACAGTAACAACTTCTTACTCTTGCCCTTGCATGTCCTTTGAAGCACTCCCAGAGAGAGAATTATTCTCTGGACTGCCCCACCCTGCATCTGACCTCCAGATGTATTTCACCAAACTGGATTCTGGCCAAAGCTGGGGAAGAGATCTCACGGCTAGTGATGGTCTCATCCTTTCATCTCAAATGAAGGAGGAAAGTTACTAGGGTTTTTTCATCCTCTTTAAAAACCCACAAAATACCAAGTCTCATCTTTCCACAATAAAATTGCAGTAAAGCAGTCCAGGCTCTTTATTTACTTGGATTGTCAGGCAGGGACTGTGGCCTTCTCATTTATTCACCTTTATAACCCTAGTGTCTGGAACAGGTAGAGAGGTGCTCAATACATGGCACAGAGCTGGTGCTGAATCAATATGTATAGAATAGATGGCCAAGCATTATTAATATTATATCCCAGATCTGAGAATATCAGGACACTTCAAAGGTCTGTAAAATGCATCAGGCTTGTATTTAGTAGGGATCTCATATGGGTCTCAGTGTAAGGGATTCTGTAAGATTTAAAGGAATAAAAGTTGGGATATATGGTCAGACCAAAGGAACCAGCTCAACACAACTAAAACACTTGCAAGCAAATACATAGTTTGTGCACTTATTTGGAAAGATGTTAAAAACATTATATGGTAAGTGTCAAGAAGCAAAGTACAGAAATATGAAACAGAAAGGAAAGAGGAAATCTTCACTTTTGCTTCCATTGAATCTCATCCTGGAGGACTTATAATCTAATTTCCACTTTGCTTTTCCCTCTAAAATCTTTATTTGTGTGTTTATGTTAACATATAGACAGACAAGATTTACATAAGCATAGGGAAAGTCTAAACTGTTCACACTGACTAATGATGTTATTGAGGGCTAGGGGTTGGGACCAGGAATTTTTTTTTTTTTGCTTTCTATTTTATGTATTTCTGCATTGTTGGAATTTCTAACAGTGAGAAAATATGATTTTTAAGCTAAACAAAACAACTAAAAATTTTTTTTAAAGCTATAATTAAGTAACTACATTTTGTGGTATATATTGAATGTTCTATGAGCTCAATAAAATGTCAATTGTCTGGAATGCAATTAACCAAAGACCTCAATCAATTAATATCTTTTCCTGCATTACACTCTTAGGAAAAAGAAGCAAATCATAATTTATATTGAGAATTTAGGGAGCATTATTTGTTTAAAAAAAAAGCAGTTTTTAGGGTATGGCTAACAAACACAGAGTTCTAATTTACCTACCTCCATCTTTGTGTGCAATTATTAGTGCTATTTAGACATTTGCTATTCTATGTATATTCTCAGACAAGCAGCTTGTCAGAATCTCTGGCCCCATCCAGACCTACTGAATCAGAATCTCTGGGGTAGACTCCAGGAATCTGAGTTTTAACAGGACCTCCAGCTCATAGGTATGCACATGAATATTGGCAAGCACTAGTACAGAAGACTAACTCTGAGCTCCTGTATGATTCTCAACCCACAAAGAAGGAGTTATTTCCATTAAATTGTCCTTTTAAAAATTTTGTTTACTTATGAGAGAGGGAGAGAGAGAGAGACAGAGAGAGAGAGAGGGACACCTGGGTGGCTCAGTGGTTGAGTGTCTGCCTTTGGCTCAGGGCATGATCCTGGAGTCCCAGGATTGAATCCCGCATTGGGCTCCCTGCATGGAGCCTGCTTCTCCCTCGGCCTGTGTCTCTGCCTCTCTGTGTGTGTGTTTCTCATGAATAAGTAAATAAAATCTTAAAAAAAAAAAAAGAAAGAAAGAAAGAGGGAGAACATGAGGCAGGGATGGAAGAGGCAGAGGGAGACTCCTCACTGAGCAGGGAGGCTGATGTGGGGCTCGATCCTAGGAACCTGGGATTATGACCTGACCTGAAGGCAGATGCTCAACTGACTGAGCCACCCAGGTGCCCCAGATTGTCCTTTTAAGAACAGAAAAGTAGGTATTTCATATTTTCTGCAGGAAGCACTAAACAATGTTCACCAGTAAACAAAATGAACTAGACACACAATCATTGCTCATCTATTATTTCACCAAATAGTTGGAAATTAGAACTTAACCCAATAAAAGATAGTGGAAAATTTCAGCTTCAGAACAGGTTGGGGAAAGTCTAATCCTGCAATTACTTCTTTTAACCACTAAACAATGCTTGGGCATTGTCGGGACAGATGCCAGATCTCAGAACTGGGACAAGGCATGGCGCTCAAGGTGCTACCATTCCCTATCCCATACCAATGACATTATCAATCAATTATGGCACTTTCTCCTCCCAGCCAAGATGCTACACAAGAATTCTCAACAGAGTACCACAGGTACCATGAATCAATGCTAGCATTTAAGAAGAAATATTTCTCTATCCCTATTTAAAAATTGCTAGAAATGATACTAACCTGACTAAGGAATGGTAACTAGTCTGTAGTTTAAGGCCCCCCTGGGGAAGCAAACCAGATATGAAACATTCCAAAATGGCCAAAGATTACCCTCTATATCTAGAGACATGTTTGTCTCCATTCTCTAAACTCTTTGATTAGTGGCGAGAGAGATTAGAAATTAGAATCAATGAGATTCTAGACTCAGGAGGACTCTTGTATGTAGACTATCCAGCTCAGCTGCTTCTCTCACACAGGAAGAAATACTGATCCAGAGAAATCACACTGGCCAAGTCACACAGCTAGTAATGGGAGAGCCCAACTGGGAATCCATTCTATCCAACCAGGATTTCTCCCACTGTATCTATTGGCTCCTAAAGCCACAACAGCCACTGGCAGGATAAAGTGGGTATGATACGCATACATACTTGGAGAGAGAGGGCCATATTACCCCCTAGTTCTAGGGATGAACCAAACTCATGTAATGGCGCTGGTACTTCTCAGGACAAGCCCATCCTCAGCCATCAGGTGGAGTGGGGATAAGCTGCAAAATGGGGACTTCCACCAGGGGGCACTGCACAGCTACTTCTGAAAGCCTGTAGGAAGGGGCATCAGGAAGGCATTATCATAGGTCAGTTTTGAGGCTGTACTTGCAGAACATCTGTCCTTCCGTCTCCCAAAGGTACTCAAACTCAAGACATCTAAGACAAAACTCATGGTTGGCACAGTGTACCCACGCCAGAGCAGCAACAACAAGCCTACTTCCCCTCTTCCTGTAGTTGTCTCTCAATGACGTCACCATTTATATGGTTAGGTTATGCCAGATGGAAAACTAGAGGTCATTCCTGGCTCCTCCCTCTCCCCAAACTAAATCCAATCAACACGACCATACATTTTATCCCTAGATACCTTAGGAATTCGTCACTTCTCTCTAACTCCCCATCATTATGATGCTCTTAAATACTGACATCTCTGGCCTAGACTTCCACAGCACCTCATTAGCTGATTTCATACTTGCTACGTTCTTCTTCTCAGTCTGTTCACCACACAGCAGCCAGAGTGGATTTTTCAAATCAGAATTCTGTGTCACTCTCCTTCACTTAAAACCATTCAATTCCTACCTAACAGGACCCTCAAAGTCTTTACAGGATCTGATCCCATCGGTCTCTCTTGCCTCACCCCTAAATTTTCCCCTAACTTTCTGCACTCCAACACACTGATCTCCCAATTCCTTGGCTCTTTGTTACTTCTTTTATCAGAGGGCCTTTATACATGCCACCTCCTCTTTAGTTTCTATTCCTCACACATCAGTTCCAGACCCACTTCCTCAAAGAAGCCTTTTAGATTCCCCAGGGTAGGTCAAAGCTCTACAATATTCTCACATGGGTAAGTTTTTGTTTCCTGGAGACGACTCGCATGAGTTTATAATTATACATTCATTAGGGTATTATGTGATAAATATCTGTCTCTTCACCCACCAATCTGTTCTCAGGTATCTTTAAACTTCCGTGAGAACAGGTCTGTATCCTCTTCTGCTCACTGTTTTATCCTCTGTGTCTAATCAACAACTGACACAGAGTAGACACCCAGCAAATATAAATTGATGGGCTGATTGAATGAATGAATGAATGAATGAATGAAGGTTTGGGATTTCAGCTTATGACACTGCCTATGAAGCGACCAGTATAACAATAATTTGTCACTTTCAGGCATGTATGAGAATCAGGTATTCTGAGATTTCCGAGGGAAAACAGCCCCTTAGCTGTATGAGTCATTCATAAAGCTCATCGTCATATTTCTTCTGCAAAATGACCTATTCTTGGGAAAGGTGTATATCATAAGATCCACGCCAAGTCATTTCTCTGGGTTCAGACATTACTGCCATGACATCATATGTCCTGTCATCTCAGACTGATTCTCCTGCCCAGGTATCAGCCTCGTAATTTGAGGCAGAGGTGCCAACTACATAGGCACCCAAATTAGTCTCAGGTATGGGATAATGATGAATCTGAGATCTGTCAGCACACGAACACATCAGAGGGCAGATTCTAATGCTCTAGTATTTATGAGAGACCATGGAAGGTCAATAGAGAACACAAGGTTCTCCTGCTCTGTACCATAGTCTGGAAGCAGTTTCTAACATCCAAAGCTAATAATTAACTATACTGAACAATCCACATATTTCTGAGGTATGCCACAGCCAAGTGGACCAAAGTGTTCCAAGAGTTGAAACAGAATGTATGGTTCTGTGCCTGCTCATACATTCACGTAGGTACATGTAGGCTCTCTCTCTCCCAGCCCCCTTACCCTCATGCTCTCTCCGCCAGAGAACCCTAACATTGAGCAATGAACTAAATGTGTTTCATACAAAATTACTTTCCTTTTCCCAAGTGAACATCTACTGACTTGTTCCTGCAACAACAGGATCTTGAAACTGAAATTAACTTTCAGAAAGCAGAGAGCCCACAGTACGGCTTCCAGGTCACTCAAGTGATGTCTTGATTAGAACAATCCCCTCGTCTGAAAATATACTTGAAGCATTTCAACCAAATCCTCAGCAAAGCAGCTTTCAACCTTTCTTCCTACATATACCCTTGCTAGTAATAGTAAATACATAAGATAGTAAAAATAGTAGTAAAAATATAAAAGAAATTAGGAGTCATGTGTGCAGTTCCTGGCAACCAGGCCCACTGCTGTCAATAGCTGTGTACACATACCTATATCTTATAGGAAAAGTCACCTTGGTACCCTGAAGGCCCTAAAAGGGGAAGACTGCTTCTAATGACTTCTACTTTACAACTGGACACTAGTTTAGTCCCTGGGAATATTCTGGATTCTAGTCAGTCATGACTAGCTCCTTGGCTTTCTGGTTTAATGTACCTATTCTATGCATAGCAAAGAAGACATAAAGCTACATCTACATGGCCTGATGCATCATGGGACACCTTGACGCCTCCTTTTATTCCAGATCCCCAGATCTATTAGTTTTCCTCAGTAGTCTTTGCCTTCCTTCTTATGTTCATTCTAATTTTAATTTTCCCTTTCTCTGAAACTATGACATTCCTTGTTTTTTTTTTTTTCTTGGTTCCTTTCCCATTCCCCCAACCCAGGACTTCTACATCTTCCTTTCTCTTCCCAACGATTTGTTATTTCCTCCAGAGTACTAGTTCTACATCCTGGCCACATGTTGGAGTCACTTGTAGATGCAAATGCACCTATGTGTAGGCACTATACCAGAATACTTAAGTCAGAGCTCTAGGGAATGTAGCTTGGACACTGATAATTTTTTAGGCCCTTCAGTGATTCCATTGCATACTCAGGGGTGAAAACCACTATCTTGAAATTTGTTTACTGAACTGTACCTTTTCACTTTCATTTATACATTTGGAATTTATCGATAATTTATTTTTATTTATTGAACATTTCTTATGCGCCATTTTGTTGGAACCTGCACTATATATTTTATGTTGATAGTTTGAATATTTCTATCCTCAGCCTCCTTGTTTTTCTTACTTGCACTCCCCACCAGAGAGCTCTCTGCCTCTGTCATGGTACCAACTACCTTCTACTTTCTGAGAGCCCCCCCCAGTCTAAATGATCAGTCCAGACATTCACCTTGATATTCAGACTAGGGTATCTAATTACCTATTGGACTTGTTGATTTGAGTGATCTGTGGACAAGTCAAATTCAACATGTCAAGAAAATGTTTGACTTCCCACTGAAATCACTCCTCCTTCTGTATCCTTTTAGTTGGTGGCCCCATCATCCATCCCGTCACCCAAGTTTCAAGCCTGAGAGTCTCACTCCCCCCCACCCTGCTCCTGCACTCCCACCTCTCATCTAAATTTGGTGTTATTATCTCCAAAACACTGTGTTCCATACACACTGTCATTGCCTACTGCCCTAATTCAGGCTACTGATAGGTCACCCTGCTGATATTTTGCTAGCTACAATCCCATCTTCAGCAGAATCACCAGAGTAAACTGTCAGAAGGGACCACTGACTCATGCCATTAGTTTTCCTTTGCTCAGAAGTAAAACATAAGGTCTTTAACCTGGCATACAATGCCTTCCAAGATCTGACTCTATGTAACTCTCCAGCCTCAACCAGCATGAATTACTAACCCATAATCAAGGCTACCAAAAACACAAAATGGCTTACAACTTCCCTTTATCAGCTAGGATCTTTCTCACTCCCACCCTCACAATTTTGTTCAGTCACCTCTGTATGGAAAACTCAGCACCACCTCCATACATACACTTTGGTTAATTATATTGCACTGATACTAAGGACACATCTTAATACACCATTAAAAAAAAAAGTTTAATAACCTGTCTTTGCTTTTGTCTTTCCCATTAGATGGTGAACTCCCTAAAGACGGTGACCACAACTTTATTGTCACTGTTTTTCTTGGTTTTTTTTTTTTCTTTTCTTTATGTTTTCAGCATTTGCACCATGGCTGGTATATTTCAAGTGTTCAATAGCTACTTAAGAAATGAATGAAAATTTCTTACCCTTAGGAAGCTTAAAATTAAAAAATATATATATATATATATATTTAGTTTTTATGTTCATTTATCAATGTCCAAACATTGTTTCTTTGCTCCCAAATTAAAAATGCACCCCAAAAGCCCCATTACACTCACATACAAACAAGACAATTTAAATCTAGTTCACTATACTTTTCCATGAATATAGAGGGATCATGCATAGTATTAAATCATAAGACTGATAGAAAATAACACTCAGGAAGTAACAGAACCTAAAACTTGACTTTGCTGTTTCTCATAATCTGAATGTTTTCCGGAAAAAGTTCTCAGCAGAGAGCAGAGTCCAGAGTCATCTCAGTACAGAAACCAAATCACACAATCAGACAAATCTTGAGGCTGGTCTGCCGAACTGAGAGCTATTGATTGACCTGGTCCCACATTCAAATCAACCAGCTCCTCTTGGAAACTAGACTTTAGGATGTTATACTAAAGATGTGAATGAGTAGAACAGAGCTTTCCAAAAGAGGAGTTATATACATTATGCTTAGTTTCCTAGAGATTTGAGCCATTGAGTAGTAAACTCAGGATGACCCTATCAAAATCCTATATTTACCAGCATTTTGAGAACTTGTTGCTTCCACTATTTCATTCTAAGTTGTTTGCAATTTGGTTGAGCACACAAAAGCTTTCAGTTATCAAAAATGTGCTTATATATGCACATTATTTCACATTTATCTGCACCTGCCTAGCACTTGTCACCAGAGACCCCAGGAATATTCAGGGAACCACTGAACTGTGAGCAATAGTTAATAAAAAATTCCTGCAGTTTTAATTACAAACAAAAACCAAGCATGTTGCAACTCCATAAAATGGATCTGGAATACCCAGGGAACTGCTGCTGTTTATAACTACACATAAATTATATTCATCTTTCACATCGAGTTAGTGCAGCATCACAGATTGACATATAAAGTCAGCAGGTTTCAATATTCAGAAAGAATTAGTCTACCACCTGTTTCAGGAATTCTCTATAATCTAGCCTCCAAACAAGTAGAAATTAATAGGTAACTTTACTTATCCTTCCCATCACAAAGATCTCTCTCTCTCTCTCTCTCTCTCTCTCTCTCTCTCTTTTAAGTGACCTTCCTATCTAGGAAGCTAAACCAGGGACTACTAAGAACTTTGGTGCTCTAATTTTTGAGAAGTAAAATTGCTATGCTTTGTCCAAAGATCATTAGGGGTAGGAAGAAATCAAGAAGCAAACCAAATACCAGAGCTTATCCTTCCTTTTGAGTCCTAACTACCAAGAAACATGGTGAAAGATAAATGAAATTATTAGGGCTCTTGGTCTCCATTTACTTATTCCTTCATTCACCACCTATTTGTGACCAGGCCTTGTACTGGGCACTTTGCACACAAAGACAGAAAGTGACCTGCCTCCTTTGCAAAAATGCTCTCTCTATAATAGGATGATTCACCTAAGCAATCACACAATTGGGTAAATGTGAGGATGGAGACATGCATCCTTCATTCACTCTTTCAATAAAAATATTTGGGCTTGACTTTTAGAAGTCAGACATTAGGGGTACCAGGGTGGCTCACTGGTTGAGTGCCTGGCCCTTTCAACTCAGGTCATGATTTCAGGGTCATGAGATTGAACCCTGTGAGTCTCCTTGAGATTCTCTTCCTCTTTTCGTCTTTCTCCCTGGCCCTCCCCCCACTTCCACATGCACACACACTCTCTCTGTAAAATAAATAAATCTTTAGGGAAAAAAAATCAGACACTATATTAGGCACTACTGAACTAAAGCCAGAACTTGCCTTTGAATTGTTTATAAAAGGTGTTCAGAAAACAGTAAATACACAATTACAAAATAGTGAGATTGGGCTAGGGTAGGCCAGGTGCATGATAATATCCACCAAGGTCCTCCAATTCAGATGTAGAGGTCAAGGAAACTGAGAAAATGGAGCACCCAAGACAAGACTTAAGAATGAATTTGTAGGGATCCCTGGGTGGCGCAGCGGTTTGGCGCCTGCCTTTGGCCCAGGCGCAATCCTGGAGGCCCGGGATCGAGTCCCACGTCGGGCTCCCGGTGCGTGGAGCCTGCTTCTCCCTCTGCCTGTGTCTCTGCCCCTCTCTCTCTCTCTGTGTGTGTGACTATCATAAATAAATAAAAATTAAAAAAAAAAGAATGAATTTGTATTTAGTCCAGTGAAGGAGATAGGTGTGGAGATGGGAACAGCTGGTCAAGGGACCTAGATGCTAGCAAGAACATATACTGTAATGATTTAAAGACTAACGTTGAGATTACAGCAGTTACCCCAAAGAGCTTTTATATGGCAAAAGGAGCAAGAGATATTAGAATCCTTCTGTGTAAACTTTGTAAGTGATGATTCAAACCTTGCAAGTGAATCTAATTAATAAGAAGTAAAGCTTCTAAAAAAAAAAAAAAAAGAAGTAAAGCTTCTTCACAGAAACCCCAGGTACCATTTTGGAGGAGGAACCTCAGAAGACATATAACAAAATTAGATCATATAAGGGGAAAGGCAACTCCATTCATCAAAGAAGTCACCAGGAAGTCATGAGAAGAAAGCAGACCAAAAACTATGAATCCTCAGCCTCAAAAGTGGGCCCAGGGAGATAGGATCAAAGCTTTAAATCATATATAAAAATGCCTAACGCAGGGTCTGGGGCAGAAATATTTAAAAGTAAGATTTATTTACCTGAACCAAATAATATAAGGCATCATCCCTACTCTTCCTTTGGAAATACTAAATGAGAAAAATGAACACTTAGCAGTATGGTGCTAGTATGTTACTATCAGCTATGAGAGAGCAGTTAATAATTTATATAACACATTAGTTCAGCTAGGAAAGATATTTCTTACTTCAGAAACAAACAGTTCAGACTAACATATTAAAGCTTTTTAAAGGGGTGAAGAGGGCACCCAGACTGAGGTATGAGGACCTTGCCTGACAGGGCCCGCAGCTCTGTCCTTCTGAGACAGAAAAACTGGAAGAATTATGTAACTAAGAATATCATCCATATACTTCTATTCATAGAAACACTCTCCAATACTATGAGGAAAACCCTTCTCCTCATATCTATAGTAGCTGGGGCTGCAGATTTCCTTGAAAACAAAAATATTCAAACCTTGTTTGGGTCACAACAGATAAAACCAAGTAAGCCTTTTGCATTGAATCATATTAGTTACCATTTGACCTTGTAGTTAACATGCAGGAGAAAGCCAGACCTTCTAATATATATATTTTTTTACAAATGGTTTAAATTTTTATTTATTTATTTATGATAGTCACAGAGAGAGAGAGAGAGAGAGAGGCAGAGACACAGGCAGAGGGAGAAGCAGGCTCCATGCACCAGGAGCCCGATGTGGGATTCGATCCAGGGTCTCCAGGATCGCGCCCTGGGCCAAAGGCAGGCGCCAAACCGCTGCGCCACCCAGGGATCCCCCTAGACCTTCTAATAATTATATAAATTGTGTGTATAAATATTTTAAGGATATTTGTAGAATTATCAGATTATCATGTGGTCATTTCTGTTAGTTTCCAGAAAAAGAATCCTGTTTTCATCCAAACATCTTTTGTTCTCCTTAAGACCCAAACTGCCACATACATAACAAAGATAAATTATCCCCCTACTCAGCACACCATTTTCCTAAGTCTGTCTGCCTCCCTCACATTTTCTTTCTCTTTCACCTTTCCCATTCATTGCCTATGAGTGTATCATGGAGGAATAACTGAATGGCCAAGACACACACACCCACAAATCCAACGGATATGGCCAGCAAAGTTGGCAAGCTGACTTGGAAGGTCATAAGAATCCAAGTTGGAGTTTGATCAAAGTACATAAAGTTCAGTGAACTTTGTCTACTCCAATAAAAGACAGAAACAAAATTAGTAACCAAAAAGCAACTACACCTAAATGAACAATAGGGTTTTAAGGGCTCCTTTCAATTTCACCGGGGCTTCCATTTATATGGCCTCAGCTCTCCAGCCAAACTGAGCTGAGCTAGTTTTTGCCGAATAGGAATTTCTAATCTCAGGCTAATGCTTTCCTTTTCCCAAACCTACACTGGGTTCCATATGCTTCTCACATCATACTCAGACACCCAATGTGGCTTCCGGGATATTTGTCCTTGGCTTCTAACTATCTGAGTTAAGAAACACAGTGTATTAGTTTGCTAGGGTGGCAGTAACAAAGTACCACAAACTAGTGGCTTAAAGAACAGAAATTTACTTTCTCAGAGTTCTGGAGGTCAGAAGTCTGAGACTAAGGTGTGGGCAGGGTTGGTTCCCTTTGAGGGCTGTGAGGGAGACTCTGTTCCAGGTCCTTCCCCCAGCTTCCAGTGGTTTGCTGACAGCTCTGGCATTCCTTGGCCTGTAGATGCATCACCCCATTTCTGGCTTTATCTTCACATGGTGTTCTCCCTGTGTGTATCTGTCCAAATTCCTCCTTTTTATAAGGACACCACTCATACTGTATTAGGGCCCATCCTAATGACCTCATTAAGAAAAGAAAGAAAGACTTATTTGTCTGAGAGAGAGGAGAGGCAGAGAGAGGGAAACAGTCTTAAACAGACTTTGTACGGAGTCTCGAGCCCTACATGGGGCTGGATCCCAGATCTGAGACCATGACCTGAGCTGAAATCAAGAGTTGGATGCTTAACTGACTGTGCCACCCAGGCACCCCTAATGATCTCCTTTAGAAAATATATTTATTTGAGAGAGAGAGAGAGAGAGAACATGCATGAGCACAAGCAGTGGGGAGGAGTAGAGGGAGAAGCAGACCTCCCTGCTGAGCAGGGAGCCCAACTCAGGGCCCAATCCCAGGACCCCAGGATCACAACCTGAGCTGAAGGCAGATGCTTAACTGGCTGAGCCAGGTTCCCCCCCAATGACTCCATTTTAAATTGACTACTTGTGTAAAGAACCTGTTTCCTCACATGGTCACATTCTAAAGCACTGGGAGTAAGATCTTCAATTTAATAATAGAAGTAAATAGAAATTCTTTTAAATAATATGAATTTTTAGAGGATCCAATTCAATCCATAACACACAGTAATATCTTTACCATTATTATTATTCAGCTGAGTCCATGGAGCAGCAATCACAATGAGAAAGACACAGGCTTGTGTCTGTCATATTCTCTGAGCTTCCCTACCATGTGAGAGAAAATCCTCATCGTGAATGATGTGAAGAATGATGTGAAGACAAAACAGGGAAAGCAACTTCTATAAAGAAGTAATGACAAACCTTGCACATTACAGATCACTGATAACCATTTACACCCAGCTAGAATAGCCTGTCAGGTCAGACTTCTCTTCTAATAAAATAATCATAATGCAACAAAATCAAACCTATTTCCTTCTTTTCTCATTATCAAAATGAAACCTCTTAAAAATAATTTTAAAAAAAATCTCTTAAATATCTTTGTTTACCTCTGAGATTCCAAATACCCTTTTCCCCCCATAGTAAATAAAGGTTTTTATTAATGGTTGCTGTTTACCTAAATCTATAGAAAGGAATAATTTATATTGCTTTCTTAATTGCTTTCTTAATTTAGCAATCTAAATTATTCCTTTCTGTTTGACTTTTTATATTTGAGTTTTTCTGATCATTTGATTGCAAATTATTGGAATGGGAGAACAGTGTATTCAATGATATCTGAAAATATGTTCCAAAGATAGCCTTTGTGTTGATTACCTTCTCTATGTCATTCAAGAGGAATTTAGTGACATTGTGAAGGATACCTCTGCTTCCCAGTCTGTTCTTCCTCACTAATTCTGAAGTCCACTGTCTCCTGGGGAACTATTGCTACCTCTGCTAGGTACAAGCTTGACGGGAGCAGTGGAAGGAACACCCCAAGGTAGAATCTCAAGTCCTTGAAGGGGAATAACAGAGACCAAGGCTGGAGGCAAGGATGGTGATGAATAAGCTACACATCAGAAACCAGAGAGCACAACATCCTGACCTCATGGCTTCTAAGCCCTTGGGGCTGACAGATCAAGAGCCACAGGTGCAGAACATGTGCTCTCCTCTTCACCTCTGCCTCAAAGTAACCCTTAAACTCATTATAATGCATTTGCACTGAGGGTACAGCACCTGTCCCACCCTCATGGAGAAAGGCTACCAAGACATGAAGGTTCAGGTACAAACCTTGTAGGATCAAAAACTATCCCTCCCAACCTGTGGGAGAAGTCCCCTAAATGGAGGCAGCCTCCATTAGAGGCCACCCCAGTGCACATCACAGCTCTTCCCAGCTTAGAGAGACTCAATAATATCCAATCCTAAAACCACCTTGGGCTGGTTCCTCCTCTTGGAACCCACCCACTATCCCATCTTGGGAGTATACTTTAGCTTTAATAAACTGGTTTGTGCTTGCTACATCCTTTTTTTTTTTTTTCTACATCCTTCTGACTCTATGTTGAGCATGGATCCCCATATAAATCTTCTTGTGGGGAATCCAAGGACTGAGACCTCCATTCACACAATGCAGATTCTCCCACCAGTAACACCTCTACCCTTATTATCAAAATCTGCTTACAGAAAAACCACTGATGCATCCTTGGGGATTTAAAAAAAAATTTTTTTTTGCATCCTTGGGGATTAAGTAATAAAGTCCTCTGGAGCTTCTGGGTAATATATCAGGCAGGTTGTAGACTATACAAGAATGCCCCAGTATAATCACTGAAAATCTTTACATTTATTACAATTCTCTAGCAGATAGTCCCAAAATCTTGTTGTCTTATATATGTGGACATTATAAACATTTTCTAATCTGTACAAGAAAGGATTCTTTTTAACATTTGCAAGACACAATGCATGGGCTGACTTTGACCTTGCTGCTGGTAATGCTTATATAACCTTTTCAAGAGATTCTTGGGCAAGGAGATGGAAGACAAAGGAAAAGAGCTCTGTGCAACCTCTAGCACCAGTCATGTGAGGAGCTGACTTGGAAAGAATCTTCTGCAAAGTCCTATATCAGGGTCAGCCTCTCCCTCAGTGTCAGCTCAGGGAGGAAAGTTTTTAGTCAGGAGGGGCTCCTGGGTAACTGGTGCCCACATCTACCAGCCCTTAATGTGGCTCATCAGCAAGGTGGAGGCACTGAAGTATGAATTTCTTTTTGGCAAATACTCCACTTTCTGGTTCCCAATGTGAACAGAGACCTGATCCCTGGGGAACTGACAACCATGTCCTCTTTACCTGCATCGCAGTTGAATTTTCTGGGAAACCACTGATATAAGGTAATATTTGGTAGAAATCTGGCCTACCGATAGTGATAAAGACCTTGACTTGGTGCCTTCTAATACATCAGAAGGAGAGTTTTTTATTGTCTCTGTACAATACAGCAATCTGACCAATAAGGCCAGTCAATGGAATCACTCTACACCATATTTTTTAAAAATTTAATGAGGGTAAGAAGTAGAAGAAAAAGTGTGTGTTCAAGCAAATGTATATTTTAGGAGAGGAGTGTAAGAAAAATTACAACAATAAATTTGCAGAAGTGGGGGGGGGGCAAAATCATCTGATACATCAACACTGATGCTCTGAGAGAAAAATGAATGGGATAATGGAGAACGAAGCCCAGTGGATGGAAGTTTGTGAAAAACAGAATGGAGAGAGGGAAGTAACTCAAGTTTAACAACCTCTGAAGCAGGAGAGGGGTGGGACACCACATGGCAGATAGGACTGAACACATTTTTTTGTTGGGGGAGGGGAACCGAACAAATTTTGGATACCTGACTCAAAATCTGTCAATGAGAAGCATCAAGAGGCACAGTGTGAGAATTTAGGTGAACATTTATAACACAGAGCCGGACTGGGAACTGGTATCGCAGCTAATGGTGTCAGAAGTCCCATCAACCAAGATTCAGCTGCAGAGACCACTTTTGAAAGTGTGATGAAGAAAAAGAAAATGTTGAGAAAGGAAGAGCCAAGCAGAGATAAAGAAGCAGGCACAGGCAGTCAGAGAAGTATCAACACAGAGACTACCTTCCAGTTCACTGAGGGCTTCCTGAATTCCAGGTTCAATTCCTGACAAGTGCACTTCCTTTCCGAGGTAGCCCCAGAGCCTGGCAACAAAATACCCTTGCTCTTTCGTTGAGCTAGCCTCAGTGAGTTCATGCTCCTTACAATCACAGCTTTGTCACAAGAACTTCAGGAATGCCAGGCATAGGAAGAGAAAATCTAAGAGGCAGTGAAAGGCTTGAGGCAGTTCAAGGGGAGATGTCCATGGGGTGATGGAAGGTATCAAGTCATGGTCTCTGTCATCAGAAAAGGTCCAGGGCTTTTAATTGCACTGATAAAGAATGACTCATTGGGCCTAAGATGAAAAGACCAGCTATCATTACTGAGCTGGGGGCGTAGGGAGTAGGAGCAGGGAGAGAAGAGCTCTCTTAAGATTCTGTACATCTTGACAGGCAAGAATTAAAATTAGGGAAGGCTACTTCATGATTTTTTTTCAGCATTTTATAGTGAGGTTTTCATTCCTCCCCACAATATTTCCACTGAAGAGAAATTCCCTTCAATAAGAATACTTTTTGCAGATTGTTAAAAGGGACAGTGTGAAAACTTCACTAATATTTAGAAATACATGTAGGAGAACTAACTTGATTCCTTCATCATATTTTCAAGTAACCGGTATGGGCTCCATTTCTGACCACATAGCACAGCACAGATAGACTTTTGTGTATCAAAATTAATGAAAAAAGCAGGGATTTAGCGATCTCAGTAGTTCTCCCAATTTAAATACACTTAAGTAACTGTGAAAACTGGTCAGTTTACACATAAAGTCATGCCAATTTAAAACAGAAAAGTTCCATTGATATTGACCACATTTTTGGCTCCTATTAAATTGCTACATAAATATATAAAGCAGGTCTGTAATACTATATGTCTGCAAAAACATATTTTTGGCAAATAAAAGTCTTTCCATTTTTAATCTCAGTCTTCCTTACTCAGTATTCTTAAATATTTTTAAATTACTTGTGGTTTTAAGTATCTTATCTGCTCTCCACTCCCCCACCCCACTGCCCTTTTTCCATCTTGAATTTATTCATCCTTTTCTTTTACAGAATCAATGCATAAATTAGTTTGTTTTAATGCAGATTGCAATTTCCAGTGTCTGCAAAATCCAGCCTCCGTTATTAGTGGAGCAACATCAGAAGTTCAAGGTTAATGAGCGATGATGCTAGTGGGTGGACTTGTGGTCCCCTAAAAGATACACCCATATCCAAACCCCTAGAATCTGTGAATGTGATCTTTGGAAAAATGGTCTTTGTGGACATAGTCAAGCCTCTCCACCTGTGGTCATCCTGTATTATCTGGTGGGCCCTAACTCTAATAGCAAATGTCTTTAAAAGGGATGCTAAGAGGACAGATACAGAAAGAAGAGAAGGGAGAAGGCCATATGAAGAAGGAGGCAGAGATGAAGGGATGCAACCACCAAAGAATGACCACCAGAAGCTGCACAGGCAAGGGAGGAGCCTTCCTGCAGCCTTCAGAGAGAGAACAGACCTACCTGATTTCGGGTGCCTAGCCTGCAGAATTGTGAGACAAAAATTTCTGTTGTGGTAAGCCAAGTTTATGGTAACTTGTTACAGCAGCCCTAGGAAACTAATACAATGACTAAATGGAATCTATTTTTTTCATTTGCTTTTCATTAAAGTTGCAAATCATACAAAATGCTGATTTTTTTGCCAATATAATCCTTAACATTAAAAACATGTATATTGGAACAAAATGTTAAAAAAATTAGAAGCCAAGGTGACATTTATTTGTGAGTGCTGTTTATTAAAAACAAAAAAAAAAATCACAAAATGGTTTTAAGTGGCAATGGTATTTAAATATTTATGTACTTTCCTATTTAATGTCAGCCACCACAACAATTGAATGAAATCTATAATCAATCCATAAGAAAAAATCACAATTCTAGTTTTAATATACCACAAGATACATTCTGCAAGGTAAGAGCAGAATGAAGCCAGTAGAAAGCACAATATATAACGAGATCCATTTTAAAATGGTATCTGAATTAAGACATAGTTCAATCTCAGACAATCTATTGAATTCCTACTATGTGCCAGGCATTGTGCTGGGCACAGAAAGGTCCTATCCATCTATCAAAGTGCATTGACTCTACTATAGGGATAGGTATATAAATAAATTGGTTAATTTCTAAATTAATTAAATTCAGAATACAAAGCCTGGGAGTTTTAGGAGATACCTTAATGTCAGTGCTTTATCCGTGATTCTGAGTCATTTTGTATTTTGAAACTAAAAATTAAGCTCAAAATACCTAGGTTGAAATTAATATGTATTGATAAAATCTGTGAAACATATTCTCAGATTAAAAAATCAGACGTCTTAAAATTGGGCAAATTTGGTATAATGCTGCATATATATTTAAAATATATATTTGAGGGCAGCCCTGGTGGCTCAGTGGTTTAGCGCCACCCTCAGCCCAGGGCATGATCCCGGAGACCCGGGATTGAGTCCCACATCGGGCGCCCTGCATGAAGTCTGCTTCTCCCTCTGCCTGTGTCTCTATGATTAAATAAATAAAATCTTTAAAAAAATAAAAATAAAATATATATTTGAAATTAGTTTTCAGTTGCTTGACCAATAACAATTCTATTACTTATTTTAGGGCTATGAACACATCCATTGGCAATACAATTAGCAGTTGTGGATAAAAAGCAGCTCTGTTGGAAATATAAATGTCCAGAGAAAACATCTGGTAATTGCCAGATGTTTTCTCTGGACATTTAAATATATTGAATATATATATATATTCTGCAGTTGTTGAAAATAATATCTATTAAAATGTTTTAATCACAGAAAATAATTATGAAATAAGGTCAGGTGATAGAATCAGGGTACCCAGCTACATTATGACTTCAACTACGTAAAAATATTCATAGTGATTATCTCTGGGAACTTATATCATGTGTGTTCCAGGTAGTACCCAGAATAATGCTGGATATGTTGTTACACAGTATTACATAACCAATTGTTGTTGAATGTCTACTTATCATTTCCACAATGATTTTGCATTTTTTTAAAAAAAATAGTTCTATCCTAATTTTAACTAATAGGACCATGCTCTCAAGGGAACCTAAAAAAAAATTGAATTCATAGATAAATATACCAAATCTATACCACAAATAAGATCAAAACACCAGAACTGTCCATGCTATCATGTTCATGAATGCATGATCTGTCACTATTAGACAATCCATTGTCTCTAAGTAAAATGCAAATGTCACCAGGGGGATCTCTGGTCTGGAAGGTGACAACCTTGGCCTGCTCCATTCTATGAAGTAGATTTCCAGCTTGGTTGGTTCTGGCACATCTAAAACTTTGTTGTATTGTGAATTAATATTGATGTCTGCTGACACAGCTGCCTAGTGGGAAGGTAGGCATTTAGTGTGGTTGTACATATGGGACACTTGGTAAGATAAACAAATGGTAAACCAAAGGAATTTGGGATGTGAGCTAAGTGCAAGTGTAGGGCAGAAAAAAGTTCCAGACTTTTTACTGGAGGAGATAGGCC
The DNA here is from genome assembly GCF_905146905.1 of Nyctereutes procyonoides. Lineage (NCBI taxonomy): Eukaryota > Metazoa > Chordata > Mammalia > Carnivora > Canidae > Nyctereutes > Nyctereutes procyonoides. The sequence goes on along the minus strand of NW_026575030.1, from coordinate 2,504,768 downwards.
AGAATGAGGAGAATTTAGAAGTGGAGACTAAGACAAGCAGAAAGGAGAACAGGAGTATTTTTTATTTGTAGGTTACAACTGAAATTGAGGAAGGGTACCAAGGGGTAAAGGCATTAGCCAGGCCAAGGGGCTTATATATTTATTTATTTATTTATTTGCTTACTTATTCATTCATTGATAGAGAGAGACAGCACAAGAAAGAGCAGGAGATGGAAAAGCAGGCCCTTGTTCTGCAGGGAGCCTGATGCAGGGCTCGATCCCAGAACCCTGGGATCATGACCTGAGCTTTGTGTCATTCAAATTAATAATCTGGAGCATTTAGACAGGATTCAATCCAGAGGGTGACTTTTGGTGGATGGATGGAGGAAAAGGCAGAAACCCTGGGTGTTCAGGAGGTCTCCAGTGTTAAAAAAGAGGGACTCAACTTGCAGTTTTGTTCAAGACTGGCACCACATGCATTCAAGCCTTCTGGTGATACTCAAGGCAGATCCAGTCAGGAAGGCGTCCTGAGAGTTAGGCCCAAAGTAACTGGTCATCCCAGAGGTTGGGAGGAGAAGAGAAGGGAGCTTAGGATGCTGGCTTTGACAACTGATGAGAAGATGATTTCCCTTCGGGCTGTAGAGATAGGGATGTTGCAAGATGAGAAAGAGCTGGAGGCCACTCAGAACAGTAAGTTCACAGCAATGTAGAATATAAGACACAACTCAGGGCACTTGGGTGGCCCAGTTGGTTACATGTCTGCCTTCGGCTCAGCTCATGATACCAGGGTTCTGGGATGGAGCCTCACATCAGGTTCCCTGCTCAACAGGGAGTCCACTTCTCCTTCTGTCCCTGCCCTTAGCTCATTCTCTCTCTCTCTCTCTGTGCCTCTCTCAAATAAATAAATAGAATCATTAAAAAACGACATAGCTCTTTGGTGGCAATGCACCCTTATTTACTCATCTGGGCACATTTTTCTAAGAATTTCTACTGAGCTGTGAGGAACAGAAAGATTATTTTAGTTGTGGAAGTAACTGACCAGAGTTACATGCTATGTGCCAATGCAGGAAGATCTCCAAGCCCAAGCTGACGTACCACTTATCTTTGAGTAGCTTTGAAAATAAAATCATACCACAAAACCATGCAGTGATGTGAGTTGTTGATTATGCTTCAGAGAGCTAAGAAAGTCCTAGATTTTAACTAATAAAGTGGGTCTACAAAAATTCATTTCTAAAACAAATAATGTAATGCTAAGTTCATTAGGATTGAGCCATTTGTTTTGTAAGGAAAATGAGTAATGGATAATTAAAATGCCATGCATCACTGATTATTAGTGACAATTGGTATTTTCACAGTATTCAAAAAATACAGAAATTGATTTAATTAAATTTACTTTAGCCAGTACCTCATAAGAATAAAGTAAACGGCCTGTGGCAGACAAGTATGACCACATGGCGTTGTGAGTTATTTCTTGGATATATTTCTTTAGTCACTAAAACTATTTTGTCTAGCTGCCACTGTTTTATTGAGTTTTTAAAAATCTGAATGTCTAGCATTTAACACAAGACTCTTGCTTCAAAATGACTATATTTCACATTCATATGAAATGTATTAGATTTTCAGGAAAGTCCATATATTGATGTAATTTGAAGAACTCTAGACTGATGTTAGCTGGGAATCGTGGGCATTACAAACTGTTTTTGTCAGTGTGGCCATTCCTACCACCCCCTTTGCCACATGCTGCCCTCACAAACATCCCCACTCTGGGCACTTTCCCTGTGCTCTCCCTCTTTTTTATTTATTTTTATTTTTATTTTTATTTTTAAATTTTTCCCATGTTCTTCCAAGGACTCTTCTACTTCACCTCCTCAAACTCCCTTCTGAATAAAATGGAGTGAAGAGAGCTAGTGTCATTTCAGTTTATCTTTATGTCACTTTTCAGAAGATTAAAAAAAAATGAAAGTGTTTAACCAATGTGTCCAGTCTCTGGGTTCCCATAGGGGTTGGGGTTGTGCAGCTGGTGTATATATGGGGCAGAAAGGGGAACTCCCCTTTCCCCCCCAACCCCACCACTGCCCAGCAGACCTGAACTGTAGACTGTCCCTCACCAGCCCTCTACCTGGGGCCTCCTTGCTCTGCACACCTGGGTGGCCTGAGGCCTGCTCGATCCACCTTTCCTTGAGGGTTCTGAACCGAATGAGATAAGAGACTGAAGTTGGTTTTGTCAGCATTTTGAGGGTGACTGGGAGAAAAATGGACATTTGGGTTCCCTGTCTTATTGAACTATTGAAATTGGGTCCCAGACTGACCAAGTTTCAGCAAAAGCACAATAACATGAAAAGCAATATTAGGAATTATAATTTTGCTGCAGTTTTCATTTTATAAACAGAATAATTACACCTATGTATGCTTGAATGATGTCAAGGGAGGTTTGTCAATTATTCTTTCTTGCAAATGACTAGCCTTTGCTCTTGACTTTTGTGATATTCATATATTCTTTCTTTTAACAAATGATGTTAAAAGAGGCATCTGGGTGGCTCTGTCACTTAAGCATTTGACTCTAGATTTTGGCTCAGGTTGTGATCTCAGGGTTGTGAGATGGAGCCCCACATTCGGTCCTGTGCTCAGCGGGGAGTCTGCTTGAGACTTTCTCTCCTCTCTCTGATCCTCCCTGCTCATACTCTCTCTCTCTCTCAAAATAAATAAATCTTTAAAAAAAATAAAATAAATGTTAATAGTAAATGGTCCTCTTGCCTTTCTCTCTCCAGCCATCATTTTTCCTCCTAGATTACAGAACTTTCAATTTGATCCTTTTCTGTCAATTCTCCAGCAGCATTTAAGGGCTCAGTTAGATCATGCAAATGAGGTCATTTGGGGAATCACCACCAGTGCTCAGGCTTCCCACTATAGTCAGAAGTAGATTCATCAAACTCTCTAGAGTGACCTACAAGGCCAAATATAAACTGACTGACCCCTGCCTATATTTCTTGCTTCATCTCTCACTAGTGCTTTCTTAAAAAAAAAAAAAAAAAAGAAGATTTATTTATTTGAGAAAGAAGACAGAGAGACAGCAGGAGAGAGAGGAAGAGAAAATCTGAAGCAGACTCCAGGCTGTATATAGAGCCTGACTTGGGACTTGATCCCACAATCGGGAGATCATGGCCTGAGCCCAAACCAAGAGTTGGATGCTATACAGACTGAGCTGCCCAGGTGCCCACCTACCAATCTTCTTGTTATACTTCAGCTATACTTACCTCTATGTTTCTTAGCCACATCAACTTCATTCCTACCTCAGGGCCTTTGCACTTGCTATTTCCTCTTTTTGGATCACAACTCCCCCAGATCTTTAAAGGCCTCTTTCTATAATATATTAGTATCTTACTTGTCATACAGGTCTTAAATGCCCCTCCATACAAACCATCAATTTCCCTTTGGTTCCCTCCTTCTCCAATCTTATCCCTCTGATTAATTTTCTCCCTAGTATCTGCCTCCATCAGGTGTTCTTGTACTTCTGCTGTCTCCCTTTTTAGAGGTATAGCCCTATGGGTGCCAGAGCTTGTCTCTCTTCTTTAACACTATCCCAATATCTACGACAGAAGATAACATAGTAGGTGCTCAATACATGTTTATTGAATTAGTTAATTAATGGCAATTGTTTTCAGAACTTGTCCTTCTTTGGTAAAATAGAAAAAAAAAAAAAACAGCCATCCTTTGATAGGACCCAAACTTTGGGGACTAATTTGCAAGTCTATAAAATCCCTAATTTGAAGATCCATTGCTTTTACAAAGCACCCTCTGCAAAACTCCAGCCTATTATCTTTTCTCCTCATGTTGGGATTTTATTTAATCCCACATGTCATTAATAAATCAACAGCAGCATCTCAAATTAGAAGCTGTGCTGAACTGTTGAGGGAAGAGGGGATTTTAAGCAGTTTTACCTTAGTATTGATACAATTTTCCTCCTCTCTCCCAGATGAATGAAGACAATTTCCCTTCACTTAGTTCAGTTGATTTGCACTAAAAGAGTGAATCATTCTGAGGAGTCCTGGGGAGTGGCTTTGGAGAAAGGCCACTTGTGAGAGAAGATAGGAAGTGGGTAGCAGGGGAATGGGTTGTGTGGGGAGCTGGAATCTAGCAGGAAAGCACTGGACTCCTGGATCAGAAGGGACAAGCTGTGACATAGAAGGAAAGAGAGGGAGCTAGGAGGGCTTCGCAGCAAACTCTCCCCATTTCACCCTTTTACTCAAAGCTGGGTCTGCCTCATGCCCTTTTAATATGGCACCAATTTGTTCAATATCAACAACAACAACAACAACAACAACAACAAAACCTTTTAATAAAGATGTAAGGAACAAAGGGACAGAGGGAGGGAGGAACAAAGGGACAGAGGGAGGGAGGAGGAGAGAGAGAAACTGAAAAACAGGAAAAAGAGTTCAATGAGAAAAGAAGTTTAATGATTAATTAGGTTAATAAAAGATCAAAGTTAAGAATCTATTTGTGGCAGGAATGGAGATAGAGCTTTGTGCTGAGTAAATTCAATGGCATGCAGAGGCCTGGACAGACACTGAAGACACTGGAGCATTTCCAGAGACACTGACCCAAGCCACAGCTTAGCTCCTTAACCCCTAAGCAAAGAAGCAAAGTCCATTTCAAGATCCACCTGGCCCTGCCTTCCAGGAGGATTTGCACTATTCTTATCAACCTCTTTTCTCTCCCACTGTGGGTAGGCGTCTCGTCAGTCTTCAGCACCATTTTTAAGATGAATCCAACCTTTCTGACAACTCTCTTGAGCTCCCCTGTCTCAGATCCAACATCAAGAACACTCAGGGTATCCCCCAACAGGGAAAATGGGGCAAAAATGGGACCCCCTAATTTCTGGGGTCCAAGTTCATGCTCGACTCTAGCCACGTCTGTTCTGCCAAGGAAGTGAATTCATAGGAGAGCATCTGGAAAGCGAGGAGTCTGAGTCCTATGATAAGGAATGCCTATCTGCCAGGTATTAAAGATGAAATAGGGCTCCAGGAATTTTGTCTTAACTTGCAAGGAAGGAGATGCTATTGTTAGTTGTGATCAGTGTGGATTTTCAAGTTTTCTTAGAAGCACGGGTGTTTGCTCTTAGGATAACTATGTTGTTTTCCTTTAGGGCTTGTCCGCACACCATGAAAACAAAGAAACAAGACTAATCCTGGTCTTCCTTATTGGCTTCCTCTAAAACCTTGAGTGGTTTGCAGTTCATCCAGGTCTGCCTAGTTTTCACTGAAGAAAAATCCATTTACCACAGCATTCAAAACAATTTAGCAAGCCTAGGGAGAAGATGGGCAAGGGGTAGTGCTGGGGGCTAGGACCAGGACTAGGGTTGGGTGAAAGGGAAGGGAGGCAACCAATCACATTTCCTGCATCCCTGTATACTGTAAGGCGACTCGGGCAGTCCACTTTACAAGCTGAGCCAGGGGCTTCTTTGGAAGAGTCCCATGCCATGAATGAGTGTCCCTCCAGCTTCTGAGTTAGCTGCTGTGAAGCATGCATTGCATTATGACTATCCTGAGAACAGATACCCTTTAAGTGCCATCCCGGACAGTGCAAAACACAGAACACCCTACAACTGAAAGTGCAGCAATTTCTTAAACTTCAAATTGCTTGACAATAAAACCAAAATTTGTTATTAGACGATGAATTAAAATATATACGTATACACACACAGACTGTACACATACACAAGGGAGCCTGATTTTATAGTGGTGTTTGGGAGGAGAAAGAATATAGGATATCAAGACTACCCAGTGTTAGGGTAGGTGGGACTAGTGTCACAATTCTTAGCCACCCTAATAGTGGAGGATGGAGGGGCTTGTGCAGAGCTAGGCCAAAGGGAACCCAAAGGCAGATCATACCAATCCACTTGGGGTCACAGACTTCATGAGCTAGCCCTACACTAGCTAGCTAGTGCCATTTTATAAGTGAAAAATCTGAGGGCCTGGAAAGCTTAAGTAGTTTGCCTAAAGGTGCACAGTCCATGGAGAAGCTAGGACGTGGGTCTGGCCCTCCAGAGTACTTTCCTGTCTTCTTCCTCTGCTGTGTGGGGGCAAAACATCTGATTGGAGATGTGACTACAAAGAAGAGAGTCATGGAACAGTTCTCCTCTCCCCTCCCCAAAGTGTGGAGTCTAGCTGGTGCTACCACAGAATAACAATGGCCTCCTATTCAGACTTGTACAATGGATTTGAGGATGGCACAAAGTATGTGATCTTCTTGTGTGTAGTCTGTATTTTTTCAACTCGGTCTGAATGCCGGTCCATGGTAAACCTATATGCTCTCTGAAGCAGAAATCATTTCTCCTCTCTGTGACTGAACACTCATCAAGGCCAAGACCTATGCATTCCATGTTTCTGATTCACCCCCATAATGCAAATGGATGGCAATTAAGGAACTGACTGGAATTGACATCCCTTTGGTGACTAAGGAGACAATGAAAGGCCTTATCACTTATCTTGGAGGGTGATAGACGGTACTATCTGTTAATAATTCTCTTTTTCCTCCCATGCCTACTGGGAGAAGTTTAAAGCACCTGCCACTGCCAGTCACTTTGGGATTTGCCATGGAATTGGCTTTGACCAATAAAATGTGGGCAGGGGTCACAGAGTACCATTTCTAAGCAGAGCCTTTCTGCCTGCCCCTCTTGTGTCTCTGCATCCCTCATGTGGACAACATGCCCCTGAAGCCCAGGTAGGGCTGTTACTGGGGTCTAGGCTCTGGGATAATAAGATAGGAGGAGCAGGCCCATCCCACAGGTTGGAGTCAAGTGTAGCCAAGCCTGGCAAGGACCCAGCAGAGCCATAGCAGACCCAAAGAGGCATGAGTGGCAAATAAATGTTGCTTGGTGTACCTACTACATTTTTTCTGGATTGTTACCACAGCAAAACTATTATACGGAATCTATCTTGAAAGTCAATTTGCCATAGAGCCAGATGCCCTGAACTGTCCTCAGTCAATTTGGTCACACAAAACATGGAGGGCCTTTTTGGTAGATAATGATATCTACCAAAGAAGTATGACCTTGCTACTGACTTGCAATGAAAGCAAACCTAGATCAGATATCCCTACACAGATGTAAATATTTATTCAGTAAACATGGATTAGCCAGCAGGCATGAAAATGGTCCTTGGAACCTGTTGGGCAAGTTCAAGGAAGCCCCAGATCTGGGTTCTGTTTATATTCCTCTCACCATCTGTCATGAAAGTTTTTCTAGAGGCAGACAACAACATCCCTGAGGCAGCATGCTTTTATCCTTTTAGTGGACATTAGGCAATTGTAACTCTTTGTAACAAGGCCTGGGCCAAACACTTATAAGAAATAAGATTCAGGGGTACCTGCGTGGCTCAGTGGCTGAGCGCCTGCCTTTGGCTCAGGTTGTGATCCTGGGATCAAGTCTCGCATGAGACTTGCTACAGGGAGCCTACTTCTCCCTCTGCCTATGTCTCTACCTCTCTTTGCGTGTCTCTCGTGAATGAATGAATGAATGAATGAATGAATAAATAAATAAAATCTTTGTTTTTTTTTAGAAACAAAAGAAAGAAAGATTCAAACACCATCCCAAAGAGCAAGCCCCGGCCTTACTAGTTTTCAACTCTGTTTATGCCTCAGTGGTGAAGCAAACAATCAACCACTCTCTCTCTCTCTTCCTCCTTCCCTCCCTCCTCCTCCTCCTTTGTTTTCTTCCATATATATATATATATATATATATATATACACACACACACACACAGATATGTATCACCAAATACACCTCATACATATGAGTAATACACATAATTAAACTTAACATTTGTCAAGCTAATGAGCAATTCACTAATTTCACAAATAAAAGCAAATTCTGACATTCACAAAACCTTAGGTATTAACAGATAGGTAGCTGGCTGAAATGCTTGTAGAAGATACTCCTGGGGTATTGACTGACCATCCCTGGAATTCAAATTCTCAGTTAGGAAATCTGATTGTCAGATTCAGTTGTAATTTAAACTAGTCAGTACATATACAAAATCACACTGGTCTAAAGTATTTTAAAGTAAATCTGGACATCATAACATGGAGATTACTCTCCCTGCTTCATCCCCCAAGGTACCTTATACTTCATGCCCAGGGTTAGGATCTTCCCTGCCTGTGCCACGTTGACTACAGAAACCAGCTCAGGGACTCATACCTCAAGCCAAGATTATAGCAAACAACATGAAATAAAGAGAAGAAATAGTAGGAGACAGCTTTGATGACCTAAGCCCAAATAGTAATGGTTCATGGCCCCAAATCAAGCAGAGGAAACATCAGGAAAGAAGTTGGATAGTATAGAACAGAATACACTGCCATGGTGCTACAGCTTCAGAGAGAATATTCCCTGTACTCCTCCTACTGGGCAGCCAACAGAGGTCCTGGAGTACCTTGCCACACTGTTATGTCCTGACACACTGTTACAAACACATCTATGTCACAATAACTACAAGTACTCAAGCACATTTCCTACCTCCTCAGTCTTAAAAGAAATCATTCATTCTCTGACACTGACTGAGTACCCTCCTAACCAGACAATGCATGCAACATCACAGATCCAAGTTCAGACAGTCACAGACCTTGTCATGGAGAAACTTACAGAATTGGGCAGGGATTTTTAATTTGGGGCCCATGACTACGATCCATGGCTGGTTTCAGTGGTCTCTGAATGCTCTGAAAAGCAAGGCCTTCTGTGTGTCTGTGTGTGTACTAATTTAGGAAAGTCAATTGTTCATTAAATTCTTAAAGGAACCCATGACTCAGGAAGGATGGAGAAATGTGTGTCCACGGGAAGATTGTAAGAGATGACTTTCTAATATGTGCTTACTCCAACTTTGCTCTAGAAGATCAACCTATATGGCTGACCACACAAAAACAGACATTTTATCAAAATGTTCCAAAAAACCCCTTAGATGTAATAACTGGAATAAGGTAAGAGCTTATTTAGGAAATGTCCTCATAACAGAACTAATGACTAATAAAAGTGGTACTAGAGATGCTATAATAAAGGCAACTCCATCTTCTCCATTATAAAAGTCAATCACAGACTCAGTGAAGTGAGGGCTCAAGGTTGCTTTGAAATGTGACTCTATCCACAGGGTAATATAATGACTCACAAGCCTCATTTTACTCTCCATTTGCCTCTTCATGTCAAGTATGAAGTTGAATAGGCAGGATTTATAGCCATGATTTGACAATCTACTGCACCATGTTGGCTCCATTGGCCTAGAATACACATTAAAGTTAAGATAATCAATGCACAGGTAACAGGGACATTTCCCTCTTGAACTGTTCAAGCCTGTTCAGCAAAGAGTATGGCTGATGCCTATAAAATTCATGGCCCAGGAAGTTATGTGATATCCATTGTGTGGTTTCCATAATCCCTGCTACATCCCCATATATCCCAGTTTGAGAAGCACAGATTTAACCTGTGTGAAGTTGAGTTTCCTCCATATATTAAATGGGAATACCTAAATCAAAAGGTTCTTGGAAAGATTAGGTGTCATCTATTGGCTAAATCATAGAACGTAATCAATCAGCCTGATACTTAGCCGGTGCTCAATAAGCATTAAGATCTATCTACCTGCACCCAAACTTCCATCCAGATGTGTGCAAAGCTGTGGTCCCCAATCTGATGTGTGGCAGTAGCCTTCCTGGGAACTTGTTAGAAATGCAAATTCTTAGGTCCACCCCAGACTGCAACTCCAGAGCTGGAGCCCAGTGAGACTATAGGACCAAGCCCTCCATACAATTATGACAGATGCTTAACTGAAGAACCACTGATGTGGAGAAGTAATGTCAATCATGGCTATCCATTAAAATCACCCGGGATGCTTTTTAATACTATTAATACTCACATCTACCCCAGACTAAATCAGAATCCTGGGCACTGATAGTTATTAAAAGATCCGCCAGGGGTTTAAGAGATGTGCTTTAAAACACTAAGGGAAGTCCTCTTCTCTTCCCTTCTGCAATCTGTGATGAGTACTGGAAAGCCCGTCAGTATAAAGTCCTCCCCTGTGGACAAAGAGCTTCCACACCTGGGAGACCTTGGACAAGTTTCCTGTACTTCTGTTAGTCTCAGTTTCTTCACCTACAAAATAGAGACAGTAATAATCCCTACTGCAAACCGCTGTTTTCAGATGTGAAAACTGAAGTCCAAAGCCTCTGACACTGGCCATATCTCTGACAACAGAGTTGAAAGAATGGGACTGAGCCTTCACCATGTCAGCTCTGCTGCGGAGTCTGGTATAGCAGTGAGGGGAGGAGAAATATCTGGGGTCATCTGGGGTCATGGAGAGGGCTTTGAATAATACTTTTGGGCTTAAGTACTGAAAGGCAGGGCTGCCAGGTAATGGCCGGAGAATGTGCCATCTGGAAAGATGATGGTAGCACTTATCAGACTCAGGAGGAGATATATGGGGCAAGGAGAAGGATCGTCAGAGGGAAAAAATGCCAATTCCATGTGCCCTGGGATGGATTTGCCACTCTTTTCCATGAGGGCCAGTACAGAGGCAGGCAGCACTGGCTAGGATCCATGGAGACTCCAACTTCAGAGTCAAACTGAGGGCAGGGCTTAGAGAGATGGCATAGAACAGAGCAGAGACAATGCCTCTGTGCACTCTGGTCTAATTGCCAGGAAGAGAGGTGGGACCCAAGACAAATTTAGCTCATTTCTCCTAAAATTGATTTCTTTTGCCTGGTAAGGGAGGCAAAATCCCAATGATCCATTAGTTCTACAGTGTGTGGGAGCCCAAAGAAAGTACAGTTGACTCTTGAACGACATGGGTTTCAACTGTGTGGGTCCACCTCTATGTGGATCTTTAAAAATACAGTACTTTATCAGTACAGTACTTTACAGTATTTTCTCTTCCTTATGATTTTCTTAACATTTTCTTTTCTCTAGCTTATTTTACTGTAAAAAATATAGTATATAATACCTATAACATACAAAATAAGTGTTAATTGACTGTTTATGTTCTCAGTAAGGCTTCTGGTCAACAGTAGGTTATTTGTAGTTAAGTTTTGGGGAGTCAAAAGTCATGCACAGATTTTTGATTTTGTGGGGGAGTTGGCGCCCCTGACCCCCACTTGTTCAAAGATCAACTGTGGTTACTCCAGGGAAATTTTACTTTGGGCTTATTGAATCTGTTACTTTGCTTCCTTTTTTCTTCCTCTGCTTCCTCTCCATGGTATACATGTACTTCAGAATCACCACTTATGCTAGATGAGAATGATTATTGTCACCTGAGAAGGAGCTTCAAACCAAGTTTCACTACTCCCACCTCCAACTACATATACAATAGTTGAGGATCAAACAATGGGAAGAAGCCAGCTTGTTCTGGACTGTGACCCACCCTAGGCCATAATGGTCTCCGTGTACTGTGGGGGCACTAGGCTGTGCCCCTCTTTTCTTCCCTGACACATGCTTCCTGATTCTGAATCCCACCTTCTGATCATGGCCCTGGTACTCAGAAGGCTCTGATCTCCCTTACTGTGCTTTCTTCTCTGGCAATGGCTCTTCCCATCTTTTGTCATGGTGACCAGCCATGGTCAGGAATGGCATGGGAACTATTTCAACGATTGGGTTGGAAAAGGTGCCAAGGTCGATGATAACACTCAAGAAACACTCAGGGCAGACTCCAACTTTTTCCTTCACTTATTACAAAATAGAAAAAAAATCTAAAAGCGTATTTTAAGACTCTGAGACTTTATTGGCATTAAAAAAATATATCAGAGGTCTTAAAGCCATTTACAGTAAAAACTGGCTTTTTATGACAGATTTTATAAAAACAAAACAACTCCATAGTTGTAATCCCCAAATCATGACTCACTTTATTTATTTATTTAAAGATTTTATTTATTTATTCATGGGAGACACACATAGAGAGAGAAGCAGAGACACAGGCAGAGGGAGAAGCAGGCTCCTTTCAGGGAACCTGACGTGAGACTCAATCCCAGGTCTCCAGGATCATGCTCCGGGCTGAAGGCTGCGCCAAACCACTGAGAGACCTGGGCTGCCCTCACTTTATTTAAATAAATAAGTGAGATTTAAAAATTCCAGCACAAACAAATTCTTTGGGTTCCTACCACCTTGAAGCACTTGTCTTTGGTGTGTGTTGTGGCTTGGCGGGGAGAAGAAGGAGGTGGGAGAGAATTCCAAGAAAGCAAGTATGAGATGCCTGTGAGTGCAGAGAGCCTGCAGGGATAGGACTGCCTGAAGGATACATACAAGCCAACCGAGTGTCGGTGCAAGCTGAGGCCACCAAGTGGAAATACACCATGGGCACAGAAGGTGCAAGTGTCAAAGACAACCCAAGTGGCAAACTTGAATAGGCAGGGGTAGAGTGGAATTCAGACTGGAAGACTAGAAAAGTACTCAAGCATGAAGAGCTAGGAGAGGTTCACCTTCTAGCAAAGTTTTAAACAGCTTTTCCAGGTACAGCAGTGAGGACCCAAAGGCATGAGCTGGTCTCCTAAATCCAGCAAGACTGTAATTCACAGAAGCTGCAAGCAGAAGTAGTAAGACAGGCCAACTCTGTCCTTCAAATGTGCTTCGATTGGTCTGCAAAGAGTTTAAAAAGAATGAGCCAACAAGGTTAATGTACTGTATCAAGGTCAATTTCCAGGTTGTGATACATGCTTCCGGAGCACCCGAGATGTTATAGTCCTAGGAAATAAGGGAAAGGTGTAGGGGATGTCTCTGTATTATTTTTCACACCTGCATACAAATCTATACTTCAAAACTAAAAGTTTTTTTTTGTAATGAGCTAACCTTTATAAATCAAATGTTATATAAAAATCTTATTTTCTGGCTGTTTGTGAAGAGTTGGATGATCTGGCAATCCTGGGCCTACACTGTGTTCCTGCAGTAACATGTTAGCCTATCAAAACAAGCAGAGAAAGCAGAGTAGCATCAGATTCACCAAGACGGGCATTAAAATCTCTGCTATGCCCCATTCTGCACCCAACACACTTCACTTACTTACATTACTTGTGTGGTCCCAATGGACACTAGATTTTTCCCTCTCTTCTATAAAGAGTGATGGAGTTGAGAGCTCAGTCGTTCAAAAGGTCATCCGAGTTTGTATAATTTGTCTGAAGTTTAGCACTGTATCATGAATGAAAATACAAGGACGCCTCACTATCCTGGTTCCCTTGGGGCTGCGCACATAATAGGTATCATTACAGTACACTTCTCTAGTTGCAGAACTACTTACGAAGGGTTCCAAGAAAAATCAATGCCGTACTAAATGTCATGCTGTTGCAATTTCTGTCATAACTCAGGAGCCATATAAAATATAGTGAGCTCTTAAAGCCACAAATGCTCTGAAATTATTTATGAAATAAGAATTAGGTAAGGTCTAATTTACCAAAATTGAGACTATCTGGACACATGGTTTAATTGGATCTCGTCATATATGCACACTGTGATTCAAAGACAGAGTGCCATTCCACATTGAGTCAGCCTTTTGGTTTTCTGAGGTTAAAACATTTTCCACATTAAAAACCTGTCCCCTTTGGTTTTCACATGGTAAATTGCTCAACTGGAATCATTTACCCCAAAGGCAAGGCAATGCTCCCATTATCACTAAGCAGCAAAGGGCAAAAGAGCCAGTGGGTAGAGAGAGGGAGGATAAATTGAGGTCATTTCTTGCTGCATCAAAGTAAAGCATGGAATTGATTCATATTTAGGTCCACCTTTGTGTTTATTAAAAGACTTTGTACAATCCTTATTCTGCTCAAATACAGAGTCCATGTCTCTACCATCATCCCCCTAACCAGGCACATCATGCTCAGATGCCGTAGTTTTTCCTGGCTAGGCCATTCTAATAATGACGCTGTCACAATTTTAGCTATAAAAATCAGATTTCCTCTGGAAGGAGTCTATTAGGGCTAGAATATTATGGCACACCAACTAGTAATGGGGACAAAGCTTGATATTTTTACATATCCTTTAACACACGAGTTAACTTATCAAGAGAGTCAAATTGCATTTAAAATTCAGGGGCAGATGTAGGTCCCAGCTAATGGTCCCTCGAGTGGCCTTGCTGTGTCAAGGATTCACTGATAGGTTTCTCTCATCCCTCTCTGCTGTTGAACTCTGACCCACAATATGCTCCCTTTATTCTTAGCTGTTTCCCAAATCAGTAAATACGCAGACCAAGCTGCTTCTGTCCACTATGCCCTCAGATTTATTCAGTTTGGTTACACAGGTTAATTCAACCCTGTAGTCCTCACCGATGCCACCCCGGTTCAGACGGGCAGAAGCGGGTTATTAATGTTGCCATTTGCACTGTGTCACCGCCAAAGAGGCTGTACATCTGGAATTCCCTGCAGAATGCCAGGAGTCTGTGACTTGGTCGTGGCCAGGGGCTGCTGATCTGACCATAGCTTGTGCATTTGGAAAATTAAATTATAAACGTGAGGTGCTCACTCTGCTAGATGGAAAGTATTGGTGATGACATGCAAACTCAGTCATTTTATGTGAAATATGGAATTGGTTTGCACCGTGTGGGGCATCTACTGAACCCTGCCATAAGGCATCTGGTGAGGCCATGAGTCCCCTCCAAGTTCTGTTGCGTGCGTGTGACAGCCAGCTGGCAAAGCAGCTGTAGCGCGCTTACTTTGGAGCCAGCTGACCATTACTCCCTCAGACAATACATTGAAAGGTCAAAGGGGTTTTGGCTCTTACTTTGAACAAGTGTGTTTGGTCACCAGGGGTTCCAGTGACCACAGGGCAGCAGAACATGCAAACAATTTGCAGCTTCCTTAATTAAGGGAAACTCTAATTCCCAAAATAGAGCGCCACCTCAGACATGGTATTTTTATTTCTTATTCGAATATTTTGTTGCATGCCACACGTCCTTCTCTGTATATACAGACTCTCCTTTGTTGAGGCTTTTGGGGGAGAAAAAAAAGCCCTATTTTTCTTTTTTCTATTTTTGAAGTTAGGCACTTATTCTGAATGGATATATCGTAATACATAGAGGTATAGATAGAAATCAAATATGGTTTTGATTCCCAGAGATGAGTTTATCTAAGCAAAAGTAAATCATTACTGTGAGCGGTAGTGGTACAGTATAAGCTACTTGGTTTGATTTTGAGAATAAGTGAGTTATACCCATAGTCATAGTGAATATAATATTTCTGTTTTTCATTTTGTGCCGGTCCTCTCTGCTACTAAGAGATCTCGGGTTTGTGTTTGGCCAAGGAAACCTCAGGTCTCCCCTATCTCTTCATGATGTGACAGGTTATTACGAATTAAACAAATAACTAGAGAACACCATCCTCTGTGCCAGGGGCCATGTGGAACTCTGGGTCCAGTGGGGAACAGGACAGATGAGGTCCCTTCTTGCACAGAATGAAATGAGCGGACATTTCATTCTGGTCTTCCTTTCCCAGCAAACACATCATGTTCTGCTTTCTAAATTCCAAACAAGGCACAGTAGAGACACCTTTTGGGTTTATCAGAAATCACCTATCAGACTAGAGAGAAAAGATGTGCTCTCAAACAACTTTTTCATACTTGAGAAAGTCTCAGGACTTCTGAGAGCTTGGCACCTTTCAAGGGAAAAGAGGCTGTTTTCTGTGCTGTGTTGATGAGAAGGATCATAGCAAATGGACACCATGGGCATCTTGACTGTCCCCAGACTATGTCTGAAGGATACGAGTTCCCTCTCTACTGTTAAATTGGATTTGCAGCTAAAAGGTCTAGCACCCAACCTGGTATTGAAAAGAATCGGTTCTGCCATTATCCAAAAAAGTTAGGTTGGTATCATACAGAAATTGCCACACTCTGCAGGATGTTTATGGGATTTTTTTTTCCTGTTTTTATCACTCAATATGATTTTGGCTCAGTCCAGGCCAGCCATCCTCCTCTTTGTATGAGAAACATATCAGGCCCTGAGATCAAAGGGGTTTATCCTGGAGACGAAAACTCTATTTCCAAAGCAACATGCAACTTCCCAAGTTTAAAAAAAAAAAAAAAAAAAGGCAGGTCTCCAAGTGCAGCATCTTTTTATTTTACAAAACCCCTTTCTCTGCCAAACATTTGGGTTTGCATGCATCTAAGGGTGGGGCAATGCTTAGAATTAGAGCAAGAAATACAAGTTTCAGTGAAAGGGTTGCCAGATACTCTGCTTTAAAAATGCTGCTTGAAATGAAAAACACTTTTCGTCTTATGCTTTAATGTGAATAATGACAATATCTTTCTCTCTACCCCAGAGAGGACATTCTAAAATAAAATTTTAAAAATGTATTGTTTTATTCATTTTATTTCTTTTAAGGACCACATTCTCTTCCACTTGACTCATCTGGTTTTTCCACGTATTGGCCCCCGACGGTTGGCAATTTGTTCACATCGGCCCCAGAGGAGCCAGAAGGGTCAGCTCTCCCAGCATTCTCATGATTTGTGACAACCCCAAATGGCAATTTTCCATTAACCCCCGATTACCTCTCTACTCCCCCATCTCCCTCTCGACCCCTGAAGGCACATACTTCCCTCTATCAGGTGAGCCTGTGGCACTCCTAAAGATGTCACAGCGTGGAATCAGCCTCTGACTCACTTTCTCGGGTTGATTTTGTGAGCTCAGAAGGTCAGTCTGCCATCCAGCTGGCAAAGTGCCTGCCCAGTGGCAGATGTCCTTCCAGCAGAGAGCTAACACCACTGCACCCAATATGGGAAACATGATAATCCGAGGGGTTGGGATGGGAGCCCCAGGCTTTGTGACCTCTCATTTGAGAGGCTTTCGTGCAGTTTTTACAAGATGGAGCTATTGTCCTCCATGCCTTCAATGGGAGGATTCAGAGGACCACAATGTAGATCAAAGGATAGCAGAAGAGGACCTGGGAGCAAAGGCTAAAGAGCCTCGGTATTATTTTGCTTGGAGAAGAGAAGACTGGAGACAGAATGGGTCGAACAGGCCAGCTTGGCAGAGCGTGATTACGTCGTCAGTGTGGCCAGCTGTTCGGCATTTTCAGTGAGAAGAAAAGGAGGAGGAGAAAATAAATGTAAATGGCAATGTGAGAAATTTGTTCAAAACTTGTAAAAAAAAATTCAAACAGTGAGGGCTGTTATTATAAATGCTAAACTTGGTGACAGGGGAAATATACTTTTTTTACTTTAAAACAAAGACTTTTCAGTCAAGAGTTTCAAAGGCAAAGTTGCCTCAATACAAAACAAAGAGCAGATGGGAAGAAATTTTGAGGCCCACTTCACTTAAATACAGGCAGCATACGATTTGGGCCTTCACAAACTGCTCCTTACAACTGACATTTTCTCAGAGGACAGTGTTAGAAGCTACTACATGGGACTTCTTAGCCCTTGCTTTATTTTTTTCTTATTTTTTAAAGATTTTATTTATTTATTCATGAGACACATAGAGAGAGGCAGAGACACAGGCAGAGGGAGAAGTAGACTCTACGCAGAGAACACGATGCAGAACTCGATCCTAGGACCCTAGGATCATGACTTGAGCCAAAGGCAGACGCTCAACCACTGAACCACCTGGGCGTCCCTTAGCCCTTGTTTTTTTTTTTTTTTTTAATTTATTTATGATAGTCACAGAATGAGAGAGAGAGGCAGAGACATAGGCAGAGGGAGAAGCAGGCTCCATGCACCGGGAGCCCGACGTGGGATTCGATCCCGGGTCTCCAGGATCGCGCCCTGGGCCAAAGGCAGGCGCTAAACCACTGCGCCACCCAGGGATCCCCCTTAGCCCTTGTTTTAATGGTTTATTTAGTGGAGGCAGGAATCATCTGTGCGGCCAAGGGACTGACAAGTATGTGGGGTGATGGACAGCCTGATTTCAGTTCTGCAACTCATCAACTTGGACTTTGAATGAACATTGCACCTCACTTTCCTCAACTGTCTAATGGGAACAACAGCTCCATCTGACCTCACAGGATTGCTTACAGGAGTGAATTATACAAGGCATGAAACGTTTACTGAACATAAGTATGTGGTAATTAGACTGTTCAGACCTCAGGGCTACTCCCAAAGAGAAGAATGTGTGGCTCTTCTAGTGCTGTTTTAAGTTACTCCCACTCCAGCCTCTGGGTGAGAAACATGAAGAATCAGAAGAGCAAACAGAGAACTCAAGAGCACAGCTCAAGCTGGTATAGCTGGTATCCAGGCTGTGATTTCATTCTTGCTTTCTCAGGTCTGCAGCCTAACATCACGGCAACACCAGGCCAAGGCAAACACACAGTGCTTTCCTTCCTGGGGCTGCGGTCTCTGCAACACTTGGACATTGTGACTGGAAGTATTTCACCACGACATCCTCAAATATCAAAACTAGAGAATTCCATTGCCCTTGGTACTTGTAATAGGTAGATTTTAAATGGATAAAAAATAAACAAAGTGTTTTTTTTTTTTTTCACCTGTGAGTTTGGGCTGAGAACATGATTTGGTCACAATGAAAGAAATAAAACTTGTCCACCTAGAATTCTATTTATGGATGAAATATCCTTCCAAAATGAAGCCCCCCCCCAAAAAAAAAGACCTTTTCAGGCAAAACCTGGGAGATCTTGTCACAAGCAGACTCATACTTTTAAGAGGAGTAAAGGAGACTCTTTAGGCACCCCCTGCCTTTTCAGGCTGTCTTCATGTGGAAGGCTGTGTTTCTGTCCATAAGGTGGTCTACATAATCTGTAGAGACAGAACTCTGAACTGGAACTGTCCTTATGCCAGCCAAGAATGTTAGAGGTGAAAAGACCAACTGAGCACATTTCATCAAATCCCCTTATTTTCCAAAAAGGTAACAGAGGGTCAGAGAAATGGGACAAACCAAGAATAATGCAATCAGTGGGGGGACAATTCTGCAATTAGTCCCCAAATGTTATGTTCACCAAGTAATATGAAAGCCCACCAGCTGATCCCCAGTGTGGTCAATGTGATTCATAGGCATGTTTCATTTGGAACAAAAAGAGGATTAAAAAATCAAAATTAATTGCCTTGAAAAAATTAGAAGACATTGTCAAGTAAGCACATGTACCTACATGAGCACAATCAACTGGAATTCCAATGTTTTCTGCCCCTTTAGAAGGATGCATGCTCTCTGGTTTGCCATAGTCACCTCCACACCCTAATGTCTCCACAATGGTGAGACCATGGGTGACTTCAAATGAATTATCATGCTCCCATCATTGCTCATCTCAGCCATGCATTTCAGTCATTTATCTCATTTCCCTGGGCCATTTGAATGTTTGGATTGCTATTTCTTTTTTCCTAAGCAGTAAAACTATTCATGATTTCTTTTTATAAACAAACAAACAAACAAACAAACAACCATGTCTACATGCATGCATGGCACACACTTGATCCTATAGTGATTATGTATATAGAATTCAAGACAATATAAGGTCACATAAGCTAGTATAGGGAGCTGATTTATTTGATCCACTTTTGCATAAGACATTAAACAATGCCAAAGACCCATTTGTCATAGCATAATATTCTGAAGGAGAGAGATGAGCATTTTACCATTTTCCCCAATTTCTACAGGGGAAAAGGTAGCCTACCCTCATTTTTTTTTTTTTTTTTAGAGAGAGAGAGAGAGGGAGGGAGGGTCAGAGGGAGAAGGAGTGAGAGAATGCCCAGGACAGAGCTTGATGTGGAGCTTGATCTCACAACCCTGAGATCATGACCTGGGCCAAAATCAACAAAATCTAGAGTTCACACTTCCCGACTAAGCCACCCAGGCACCCCATATCCCAGTATTTTCTATTGCTCTCATAATTTCTGAGGAAGATGGGGTAGAAGAGGCTAGTTTTACAACTATATTAAAAAGATAGATACATCAGGGGGTGCTTAGGTGGCTCAGTTGGTTAAATGTCCAACTCTTGGTTTTCACCCAGGTCATGATCTCATGATCATGGGATCAAGCCCTGTGTTGGGCTCTGAGCTCATCACGAAATCTGCTTGAGGTTTTTGCTCCTTCTCTCTCTGTTTCTCCCTCTCTGTTTCTCACCCCCCCCCATGCTTGTGCAATGCTCTCTAAAACAAATAAAATCTTTAAAAAAAGACACACTTGTCCACACAAAATCTTCTACATGAATTTCATAGTAATACTATTCATAAGGACCCCCAAATGATACAATTTTATTTATCCATCAAGTGAGAATGGATAAATAAACTGTATATCCACACAATGGAGTATTATTTGGCAACTAAGAAATTGAAGTACCAATACATGCTACTGAATGGATAAACCTTGAAAATATTATGGTGGGTGAAAGAAGGTAGTCACAAAAGATAACTTTGTATAATTCCACTTATATGAAGCTTCCAAAATAGGTAAAATCTAGAGATACAGGAAAGAGATGGGTGTTGCCTATGACTGGGGACACTGGGAGGAAATGAGGAATGACCACTAGTGGATATGAGGTGTCTTTTGGTGATGAGACAATGTTCCAAAATTGGTAGTGGTGATGGTTATGCAACTCTGTGAATATCCTAAAAACGATTGAATAGTACATTTTTTAATGAGTGGATATTGTGGTTTATGAATTATATTTCAGTAAAGCTGTTATTCAAAATGAGATAAAAGAAAATAAGCCTTTGGAACTTGGGAGAGGTGGGCAAATATTTTGGAGAGAATTGCTCGGGACCAAGCTGACTCTGGTATGGTTTTATATGTCTTATTTTATTCAAGTCTTGCAACAACCTGCCAGGAGGCTTCATTCTTCCCGTTTCACAGGTGATGAAATAGAGACTCACAGACATTAAGCTGCCTTAATCCATGAAGGTGAGATTTGAACCCCTGTTGGACACCAAGCATGTTCTCTTTCTCTAAAAGACAAGGAACCAAATAGAGCCCACTTGCCTTGGCTGTTTTTTATTGGTACATGTGACTATTTAATTATGAGCAGGACATCATCTTTTCTTTCTTAAAAACTACCCTGAGCCATGCCAATTGATTAAATAGTCTTTCTCAAATCAAATGGGGTGTTTTTCTTTTTCTCAAGGTGACCTGTATCCATTTCTAAAAGCAGTGCTAGACCTGCTTCAACCACTGCTCTGCCTTCTGTCTGTTGGCATTTCCCCACTCACCCGATATTCTCCTTGAACTCACCTCTGCTTGCTCCTTGATTTGATATGAGAGCTAAAAACATTGCCTCCTGTACGTCTCCCTCCCCGCCCTACCCCTGCATCTACAAAGTGGCATCCGGGTAGTACTGAACATGCTCATGACCTCCTAATCCTACTGCTGTGTATGCCTCTAATCGTTACATCAAGGAGCACTTACAAATGAATTCATATGGACAAAGTCCTCCACTGAGTATTCCAAACACATGCACCAGCATCCAACCCCAATCACTTTAAGAGGTTATATTAAAGCACAAATCATTTGGGAGTATGGTAAGGTGGAGTGAGAGGAGACAGATTGAAATAGAACTCATGTTCCTTGCCCTAAATGAGGATCAGCCCGAGCTCTACAAGAACGGGCAGCCAACAGAGAGCGTCTGGGATGCCAGCCATCTCCAAGCCACAGGCACGGAGTCTGCACTCACTCACATCACAACCTATTATCTTCCCAGCCAGGCTCCAAACCTTACCTCTGCTGAAGCAGAAGCCAAGTGCACCAGCGAGTGACCTTCCTGGGTCATCAGGATACTACAGCCAGTCGCTTTGGCTCCTTATGGCCTCAGCTCTCTGATCTGACAGCCACAGCCAAGCCTTCCTTTCCTCTTTCTGAACATTCCCAGTGTGCTTCCTCCTGCCTGTCAATATTTAACTACCCTGTCAAGTTACATTACATCACCTGCACTAAATCCTACCCCAGCGATAGCTAGGGGGTGTGCCTGCTGTATTCAATTCAACTCAACTATTCTTTATGGAGAGCCTTTCATTCATTCATTTCTCTCAACGCATATTGAGCACCTACTGCATTTGGTACCGGAGATACAAAAATGAAAGATCTGATCCCTAAAGTCTTGGAGAGACAGACAAGACAGTGTGGTATGTGTTATGATGCCGAAGCACAGAGCTCAGGAGGGTGTTCCATTACAGGCTGGCTGGTGAGAGATGCAGTGAGGGGGACCAGAGCATTCCCAGAGATGGCAACACTCAGGATGACATCTCTAACGGGCCAAGCTAGATCTGTGAAGACACAGGATAATGAATACCTGGCCTCGGTCCTCAAGGAGCTTAAACTCAACACAAGGAGATCTGTCATTCCACAGCCTAGTAGTTACATAGGTGCCACAGGAAGGTGCAGATTATCAAAGCAAATGGGATAGCTATTTCTCATTTTTTCCCATATTTTTTGATGAGTTGATCATCAACCATTTCTAAGAATAAACACTTAAACAAAGTTGTCTCAACAGGAAAAGCTGAGTCCAGCATGTAGATCCCTTAGTTTTACAAATAGGGGTGATTTCTCCAATCTCTGGAATAGTAGATAAACCTAGTGAGTAAAGGAGATTGCCCAGGACCCATTTTTAAGACCAGGAAAATAATTCAGGTAACAGAGTAACATTCTTCCCTGGTCAAAGGAATTAATCTGGGACAAAATGGCTTGGCCACAGGTAAACTACATACCCTTCTAATATCTCCATGACTTTTTCCAACACAAAATTTCCTGACATTTAATGATTGGCCGATTTTTTTTTTTTAACATAATATAGATAGACTTGAAGAGCCACTGAGAAATACTAACCTGTGGTCTTTAACACCATCTTAGATCAAAAGCCTGAAAAGTTACTCACTTTGGGATTTTTTTCAATGTTTGAGTTTACCATCAAAGCACAGCTCTCAAATATGCTCCACGTGGTCTCTTTTCTAGCTAATCTTACTGTAGCTTCATACTCCAGAGAACAAAGCTCCCCACATATGTGTGAACATTCAAAAGATTCCACCACTGGGGAGCCTAGGAGGCTGCTGTGGAAAGTGCCGGAATATTTGAATTGCAAAACACAACTCAGTGATCTCAATACATCTAATTTGGGATAAGTTCCAAGCTCAAGAGCATCTCTGCATGGAAGCAGTTCTATTAGTTTCTCAGGCAATTTTCCAGTTCCACATGTACACTTCTCCAAGAGTTTCGAAGGCGAACACTTACAGTCTGTTGCAGTATTTTACTACGAGGTATTTAGGGTTTTGACAAATACTAACTGACATTGCCACCATTCCAGTGAAAAGTGATGACCCGTATCTAATGCCTACTATTTGGTTGTGGCTGAAGACATTTTTTAGTCAGGGAGTGATTTTAAGCAGAACACTGTTCCAGACCCCTCTTTCACATTCTGGAAACATGGTTTAATTTCAGTCTTTAATAAATCTACATTGCATGTTGAATTGTGAGAAAATTGAACTGAAATTTTGCCACACTCAAGCTTGCTCTTTTTTAAACCAAGACTTTTTCAGAGCCTTTTTGCTTACTAACACATAGCACACTTGGCATTAGGAATATTATACATTATTAATGGAACAATTGTTACTGCTAATTGCCAAATGCCCAGGGATTTCTGGATCCAATTAGAATGGATTTGTGTCATTTATCTTAAAATCCCACTAGAAAGATGAGATATTGTATGATCTATATTTGTTTTTATGGGCATTTTTAGTAAATTTTAACAAACGTGAAGTAATTTTTTTCAAATAATATCAATAATATCATGGTAAGATAACTAACACTCCCAACCCAAATTCTAAATATTTCAAATGGGGAGCCAGAAAGAGAACAAGCAAAAAAAATAATTTATTTTTTGTATATAAGTATATTTAAAATATATAGGTGTATTTAAAATATATCCTGTTTATCTCTTATATATACAAGCTTTACAAAATAGAAGAAAGAGGATTTTGAGTGTTTGTATTTAATAAGTCTTCTTGTTGCAAAGTTCCAAAATAAAACTAATTGCCCCAAAATCGATTCAATAAATATTCCTCTGGTTTAGAAAGCAATGGTATTGTATACTCACCATGAGCATAGATAAAAAGCTTGAAGCCTCAGTCAATATTATATGACCCTGGACAAGGAACTCCAACCCCATGATAAAGGTCTAAGCCTGCTTCCCTCTTAGGAGGAATAATTAAGGAAAAGTGATTTGTTATTTAAGGTATACATCAACATTTATGTGTGTCAGGGAGTATTGTACCTTTTAAACAGTCACTTTGGGAGTATAGGACACATTCCAAGTCACAGAAGAGTCCTCCTCATGCTGCTATTAACTGTCACAGTTTGTCCAAGACTGGGGCACTTCCCAAGAAGCATTACTTGGAGTGCTAAAATCAGGAAAGTCATAGGCAGACCATGAGTTGGCCACCTTACTGCTATTATTCAGATCATGTTAGAACTTCCTCTGGGAAACTGACTTCATATTATAGGATACCTTGTTTTGCATCTTGTTTGAGCCAACAAATTGCGATTCTTTAGAATTTAGTTGACTTTTGAAATAAATATTTATAGCCAGGCCTAATAAATAACATAGATTTTCAAGTTGCTTGAAATTTTTTATGTAAAAATTGAACTGTGTCTATCACAGAGATTTTTTTTGAGGGGTTCAGGAGCTAAATCCATAAACAAACTTAGAAAAAAAAATCCAAAAGGATTTCATACCCTTGCTACGCAAATTGTGGTCCACAGGATTAGCAATATTGGCAGCACTAAAGTATGGTAAAAATGTACAAACCTGGCCCATTCTAGACCTCCTGAATCAGAATCCGCATTTGTATAAAATCCCTGGGTGGCTCTAAGGCACAAGACAGTTTGTGAAGAATTTGTTTAAGCCTAAAATAAAGAGAAGCAAACTTCCATAAAAACATTTGATGGAGTTATAAAAAAGAAAACATTCCTGCAACTCAAAGCATTTGACCAAGAAAATGAAAGGTGTTATTGTAATTTATGTTTTCTGGGTCTTGTGAATTTTAACTTCATAGTCCAGGAGGCCATAAAATGTAGCTAAACTCTAAATGAGGCCAATGATTCAGTGGTTTAACTACAAGGAAGCCTTCAGGATGCCAGGATCCAATTCAAAGGGTAGAGCCAGGGATCCCTGGGTGGCTCAGCAGTTTGGTGCCTGCCTTTGGGCCGGGCGCGATCCTGGAGTCCCCGGATCGAGTCCCGCGTCAGGCTCCCAGCATGGGGCCTGCTTCTCCCTCTGCCTGTGTCTCTGCCTCTCTCTCTATGTCAATCTTGAATTTAAAAAAAAAAAAAATCAAAGGGTAGAGCCAAGGTATAAGGGGACTCCCTGTGTACACAGGTCTTTCCTCACCATCCTCTGCCCCTAGCATCTCCCTTGAGAAGGGGATAAACACGAGATGACTCCTAGGTTGTAGGCTTACAACGGAAACATCAGTGGCCAAGAGAATGTATAAAGAGCAAGTTTCTGATATACAGGTTGAGACGTCTATTTTGGAATGGAAGGTTTGAGGGGGTCTAAAAATCACCTGGGTAGAGACGAGGTTGGTATTTAGACATACTGATCTAGGGCAAAGCAAGTCACAAAATAGTAAGCATATGACTCATCTTTGTAAAATAGTTTGGGGAACTGTCAGCAGAAGGACTATATCAGATAATAAGGGGATAAGGAATTCTATAAAAGAGAGCATTTCAGGCTTAGAGGGCAGTAGAAACTGATGTCCTGTGGCAAGAGGTAAAAGAGGAAAAAAATGAAAGCATAAAAAAATGAAAGAATAAAAGTTAAAGTGAAATCTAAAAAGAGAGTACAAAAACCATAGTGAATTGCAACAATGTAAACGTTAAAAAGATTTCTGTTTAGAAAGAGAAAATGAATATTATAATGTCCAATACATAAGATCCTGAAACCCAAATTCTAAATATTTCAAATGGGGAGCCAGAAAGAGAACAAGTAAAAAAAAAATAATTTATTTTTTGTATATAAGTAATTTGTACAAGATAAACAGAAAATGTAGTCTTTTTTTTTTCTTTTCTTTTTTTTTTTCTTTTGCCTACAGGGTGTAAATTTACAGAAGTGATCACATATGTAGCCACAAAGAATACACAGAAATTCCTAAGCAAATAAGGAAAAGTTCAAAACAAAACAAAACACAAAATTCTAGGTGCATCTAAATTAAAAAATAGCCTTCTAACTAATCCAAGAATCAAAAATGCAATAGAAGTACAAAATACACATTATATAATGTAAATACAACCATCAAGACTGGAATTCAGCTAAACTCAGACTAAAGCTATAGATTAAAATGTTTTTATGAAAAAAAAGAAAGACTGAAAATAAATGAATTAAATGTTTAACTTAAGGAGTTAAAGAACCTAAGAAAACAAAATAAACTTGAAGAAGCACAGAAAAAAAAAAAAAACCCAAAGTCAATTGGCTAGTAATTAATTTATACATTAATTTGACAAACATTCATTGAACAGTGACTAGAAGCTGTTTTTTTGTTGTGTTTTGCTACTCTTCTAGATTCAGGGATATGGCAGTGAATGCTGATAATTAATAGATGAACAAAAAATTAATTGTTAAATAATTTAGGTAGATATTTCACACTTGGTGAAAAGAAACATAACTCCCCACACTTTTTTTTTAAAGATTTATTTATTTATTTTTGAGGGGAGAGAGAGGGAGAGTGCGAGCATGGGAGCAGGGGGGAAGGGCACAGAGAAAGAGAGATAATCCTCAAACCCACTCTGTGCTGAGTGCAGAGCCCCATGTGGGGCTTGATCCCAGGACCCTGAACTGAGATCATGACCTGAGTGGAAATCAAAAGTTAACCACTTAACCTAACCCAATGAGCCACCAAGGCACACCTCCCTACACTTTTAATACAAAATAGATGGGGGAAAAGAATAATTTCATTGTCTGAGAAAACTGACAAACACTACCTCAGCCAGGAGATAAAAGTCAACATCATCTGTGATAGATCCTGTCATAAGTATGAAACCTTGATAGAAAGTGATGAAAATGGCTCTTTACCTCTGTGGTCTTCCTCCTCAAACTCATAACTCCCCATATAATCATGAAATCAAAACAAAACAACACCAGACGAGTTTCAATCAAAAGGCATCCTACAAATTACTTAATATTCCTAAAAACTGTTAAAATCATCACAATAAGTAAGACTAAGATTTAGTGGTAATTCAGAAGAGCCTAAAGAGACATAACAACGAATGTGAATACATTTTAGATGGAATCTCAGGACAGGAAAAGAACGTTAGATAAAAGTAAGGAAATCTGAATAAAGTATGATCTTAATTAATAACCATGTATCATTAATTGTGACCAATGTACCATACTAATGTAAGATGTAATCACAGAGGAAAGAGTAAATCACAGAGGAAATCACAGAGGTACAAAGTAACCCTATATTGTCTTCTCATTTTTTCTGTAAATTGATAATGGCTGTAACAATAAAATCTATTTGAAAATCTAAAAATAAGTGGGTAATTTCAGATAATGATACAAACCATAAATACAGAACATAAAATAGGGTAACGCAATAGGATGGCCTAGGATGGGAGCGTGGCCATGAAATATCATCAGCAACATTTCCCTGAGGCATCTGAGCTGAAACTTTCATAATGTATGGAGAACCAAATGAAAATTTCAGGGAACTTGATTCAAATAGAGGACAACATCAAAACAAAAAAGCAAGCAAAGGATAACTTAAATTGAAAGCTGATTATCTGAAAAGACAAATAAAATAAGCAACCATTTGGCATCCCGATTAAGATAAAAGCACACGACACAAAGACTAAGAAATAAAGTTTACTAAGTCAGCAAGTCTTAACATGAAAGTCTGATAAAACTGGCTTAACCAAAGAAACTCTAATTTCACTTATAAAATTAAAGAAACGTGTTTTAAATGGAATGTCAGCCAATTATACGCAGCCTTGTAATAAAGGAAACTATGAACAAGTATAGTTTTAGTTATATAAGAATGAATCAACATTTTAAAAAAATCTCAATTAAATTTATATTAACAAGTTAAAAGAAAAAATGTAATTATGTCATTAGGTGCTAAAAAAATCGTTTACTACTGTTTTGTAAGAACTCTTCTTAAATCTAGTAAAATAAACATCAGAGGAAGCTTCCAATGCAGGAGAAAGCATTTATCAGAATCCAATATAAAACACATTTATATTCAAGTCATAGGTAAGCATGTCCTCTATCACTATTTATTTTCAACACTGAGATGTAGCAAGAGATGTTGTAATACAACCAGCAGATGTAATAAGATGTGAAAATGAAATAAATGATACAAATATCGGAAAGAATACAGTATATAAAATTACTAATGGAATTATGTACATCTAGAACATCCAATATAACAAAATCCTTTTAAAACCAGACTGTATTAAGGCAACTGAAAATATGATAAATATAAAAACACAATAGTGCTTATTTATATTGTACATTAACAGGAAAGAAAAGTAAAATGAAAAATCTCAAAACTCTTCCTGTTTTTTGAGAGAGAGAGAGAGAGAGAATCTATTTCGCTGAAGTGTCCAAGGGCCAATGAGACATTGAAACATAGGAAACAAACTAATACTACATTTGATAGTCTCCGAATTTGAAGTAATAATTCCCCAGAGGACAAACATCCACAGAACTTGGCTTTTCCATCAAGGGGGTCAGTCCCACTCTCCATGTTTCCTATGTTTCAATGGGTCGTTTCATGTTGTCTCCAAATGTGTCACCTACTTCCAGCACAGAATTAATTACTGTATGTTGATGCAACATTTGAACCATCACACGCTCCCACTCCGGCCTTTTAGAGGCAGAAGAAGAGAGATCCATGTCCAAGGTACACTCAGAAGCCCTGAAGGCTGCCCCTTTGATGTGGCCTTTTTGTTTTACTGACTCATTCCTAGAGAAAGCGTGCTGAAATTGCTGAAAGATCAGTTGAGATCTCTGCGGTGTGAGCAATAAGCAATAACATGTTGCTTTACAACGCCTGCGTAAACACAGAAGCGCAGAGCAACAGGGTGACCTGCCTAGTCAGTGGTCTTTTTGGTACCATGTTCATAATCTGTGTATATGTGAGAGGATTATTTTATTTAATTTTAATTTAATTAAATTTAAATTTAATTCAATTTTTTAGCAATCATACTTAAACCTCAGTAGCAAATGCTTCTTCATGATATTGATATCAAATGTGTGGAGGTGATGCTAATAAGGATGGAAAGGGAGAGAAGCGCAATCTCCTTTATCATCAGAATAAGAAACAAGGAATCAGTGTTCCATGCAAATAAAGAGAAGAATCAAATCCACTTATGTGAAAAAAAAAATTAAGAAATCACAACCCAAGACCGGAAAGCATGATAGTGATTCGCAACTCTGTAAAATTGTCGCATTTATTTTTTTTATTTTTTTTTAAATATTTTTATTTATTTATTCATGAGAGACAGAGAGAGACAGACACACAGGCAGAGGGGAAAGCAGGCTCCATGCAGGGAGCCCAACATGGGACTGGATCCTGGGACTCCAGGATCATGCCCTGGGCTGAAGGCAGGCGCCAGACCGCTGAGCCACCCAGGGATCCCCCAAAATTGTCCCATTTAAAAGAAATAAATGTGTTCCCTTCTGAAATATACACATTCATCATATACTTTGATTCAATAAATATCCAAATCACAGAATCTGTCATTATGTCATTCCTTAGCCTTTGCTTCAATGTCTGCAAGTTAGGTTGAAAAGTGAATTTTCTTTAAGGGCCTAATGTTGTCCTTTGTCACAGCAAGAGCTCATTAAACTTTGAAGAGGGAACATGGCAGTTTGCAGTGGAACTGCAGGACTAATCTTACCGCATTATCTGTATCATGCAACAAACTTAGCATCATTATAGTTTCATGAGATACAATAAAAATTGCTCATTAATTATTTATATTCTGTTTCCAGTACATAGAAGAAAAAAAAATACATGCGAGAAGCAGAAATGTTGTTATCCTAAACATTTAGATAGGTCAAGACTCAGCTGAGCTTGAAAACATCAGACTGCAGAGCTCCTAATAGTATTGATGGCTTGAGTGCTTTGAGAGTGCCACACCTCCTTCCCTACATGCTGTCAAATGTTCCCATTACCTACTGTCATTCTTAAGCCCCAGAGAAACACAACATCAAGGTTATCCATCCTGTATGCTGAATGACTCAGCCCCACACCCAAGTCTGTCAAGTAACATGTTGAAGGCAAATCTTTTTTTTTAATATTTTCTTTATTTATTCATGAAGGAGAGAGAGAGAGAAAGAGAAAGGCAAAGACACAGGCAGAGAGAGAAGCAGGCTCCACGCAGGGACTCCCATGTGGGACTCAATCCAGGGTCTCCAGGATCACACCCTGGCCTGAAGGTGGCGCTAAACCGCTGAACCACCAGGGCTGCCCAAAGGCAAATCTTTAAACAATCAAACTGGCCTTCCTACCTAAATACCTGGCCAGGAAGGTGGCATATTATTTTCATTAACATTTAATTCCCCTACCAGACTCTAAATTTCATGGGCTCAGGAGCAGATGGTATTATTTTGCTCATCACTCTAGTTTCAGAATCTGGAACAGTGCCTGGCACACAGAAGACAGTTAATATTTATGTTGACTAGATCATAGAATAAGAGTCTTTCCACTTTATGCACCTATAAAATGGACATAATTCCTGTAAGCACTTTGGCATTGTTGGGCATTTAAGAGCCTTCTTACACTGTAGAATTTTAAACATTGTTGTGATGAATATCTTTCTTCACGTGATTTCTTCATATTTTGGGTTCCCAAAAGGAGAATTGGTGGGTCAAAAAATCAGAACATTTTCATGGTTCTTGATATACAGTGCCAAATTATTTATGAATGAATCATATCACAAGTAAAATTTGGAAGCACAAGTTTTACCACTTGCCCATGAAGACCAGCCATTAAAATCCTTTTTAAAATAGTAGATAAGGGGAAATGGGAATGCTATCTAATACTTTGCTGTAATTTGAAAGTAATTAATTTGGCAACTTGAGTATTTTTCTCTATTTATTCAAGTAATTGTATTTTCTCTTGTGTGCATTTACCAAGGAAGGATCAGGTCATGGCTGTCCTTCTGTGTGTGGGAGCCTTTCTCGGATACTTGAAGAAACTTTTGCACCATAACTTCTCTGCTAATTTCATTCCTCTTGCTTCAAGTACTCTTTCTCTAGAACATAACAGGATCCTTGAAAGCTGGAGTTTAAGGTGATACTTCTACTGCCCAGGGATCTCATTACTATATGGACTTATATGATAAGACCAGGAGTACTTCAGGGGTCATCTCTTGGGTCCCTCATGATGGTCATCTACATTATTTACATCAACATTATTTACGTGTGTGTTGATATATACTGTTAGAGGTTTTCACTCTGGAAAAATGGAGTTATTTTACAGAGTCAGGCCAGTTTTTTTGGCCAATAAGTACTAGCCTAAGTAAGTCTTGGTCAGGCACCAGCCTCCACAAAGAAATCCTATACCTATAAAAGTTTCAGCAGTAATACAATTGAAAGCTGTCACCAAATCCTGTTATCTATCTGGGTAGAAAAGTCCTCAACAAAACAGTGATAGCCCAGAAGGTAGAGAGCTGAATTATGGCCAACAAAAACCTTTGAGTGAATGGTAGATTCAAGATAATAGCTGAGTGATAAAATAAAACTTTCCCAGAAACCCAAGTCTAAATAAAATTGCTTTGTATGTGCTTTGGGGCTACTGTAACTTCTTTGTGTTCCTAGAGCTTGAGGACATTTGTATTTTTTTTTTTTTTTTTTGGTATAGTAGGCACATTTATGGATGTGTAGGCAATCAGGACAACTGGCAATGGGGCCTAAAGTGGAATCTGGTTTGTAAAGCCTAGCAAAGGTCGCTATTCTTTGTAATATGTAATATGTAAATATGTAAATATTTACATATGACTTCTAAAACAAAGCAATCTGTCATTGTTCTAGACACCCATTGCTTAAACACTTGTAATGAAAGATTCCAAGAATACCTATAAAACTATTTTAGATTTAAGAGGTCAAAATTTCTCAAAGATAACCCAAGGTATGTACGGTAAAACTAAATGTTTACCTCTTCCTTTGTTTCTAGTTGGCTGGACAATACTTGATAAGAAGAGAAAGAACACTTACCTTACAAGTGATCCTTTTCAGAAATCATTTATATACAGAGAGCTAAATGTCAGCCACAGATAAACTGTAACCACATACTACAAATAAGTTAATTTCAAGGGGGTGGGGGGTGAAAGGGTTCCTTTTTGTCCCCCCACCACCACCCCAGAGATCACAGTTGAACAGGGGGAAGGAAGCAAAGTATAGTGGTTAAGAGCATAGGTTGGAGACAGGCAGTCCCTGTATAGTCCTAGTTCTGCCTTTATTAACTGTATACTTTGGGATGTGCCATTTAACTCTATATTCCTCAGTTTCCTCATCTGCAAAATGTGTTTGATAATGACAATACCTACCTCACAGTGTTGCTGTGAAAAGTGGGCTAAATATATAAAAACCCTCCAAAGTATATGGCCCAGTATATAGAGCCATATATTTTCCAATATGAGATCACACATATCTTAAAAGTAGAGTTTATATAACTGTGTTCTCTAGTACTCAACATTACTGCAGCACATAGTAGCTGATCAATAAACAACTATTGAATGAACACTTGACTATAAAGGATTTCCTACAAGAATTTCTTTAAAAGACAGCATTTCATTCTACCATCAAAACACAACAATTCAATACAGGACTGACAGACTGTTTTCAGAAATAATTCCAGGGTGTAGAGTACGTGCACCTCTATGCATCAGCAGAATGAATAATGAGAGAGCAGTGGATAATATTAAATAAAAGATAAAAGTTTTAAGGCAAATCCAAATGACTTTGTATTAAAACAAGTACTATTTTTTTGGCATAGGTCTGGGCTGCCCTTCTACTCCTTACTGATAAAGCCATGACTATTACACCATCTGGGATAGGTCAAGACCAAGTGGAGATTCTTAGCTCATCCCTAATTATTCCTTTATTCAAGTGGGGGTTAGAGAGTGGGTGGGAAAGTTTTAGGGAAAGATTTTCAAATGACACAGATTCACTAATAAAATGCTCAGGAGCTGATTTAGGCCTATTTAATCTCCAAGACATCTGAAACAACACAACATCTGTAATGACTTCTTATCCTGGAAAATCCCAGAGCGTTTTGAATTTTTTTTTTAATCCATGTATTTAGCAGTCGCATCACTCATTACTGAAATGCAGTTCTTGTTTCTAGAGTAAAAGAGAGAAATGTTTTTAATAGGCACCGCAAGATAATGAGATGACTAGACACATAGCTCACATCACTGAAAGTGGAGACAGACTGGCTTTAACCAAGCTGGAAGAGGGCCAGCCTCTACAGCACTCACCACATTCTGGCTGTGGCATCACCAGCTTCCTCCTTGGACAGAAATGGGATAAGAGGCTTGGTAAATATATGAGTGAGGTGATGAGTGAATGATTAAATGAACAAATACAATAAAGTTAGAGATGGTACTTGCCTACAAAGAGTTTAGTAGAAAGTAGCAGGGTCTTCCCCACTCATCAAATCTGCCAAAGAATGGATTCCATTTTAAACATCAACCTGAGGCTAGTGGCTATCATATGGACAGTGAAGTCTAGATGAGTTCCTTGGACATCTTTTTTTGTCTCCTTCATGGTGTTTTCTTCTCTTACCTGCTACTTACACATTGGGGTTCTTCTTTGGCCACCTGCTTTGGGGACTATGCATCCTTTCTCTGGCTGTCCTTGAGGTAACTGATATTCTGCACCACTGAAACCTAACTTTTCAATCTTCCCATGTAAACAGCTATTCTTCATGAATTCATTACTTCAGTTGCAGGCACTACAACCCACCAGGCCCCCAAGCAGGGAACTCTTCTTGACAGCTCATCTCTCTTCTATCACTCCCAATGACATGATTATCGGTTCTTGGTATATTTATATTTACCTCCCAATTATTTTTCAAATCCACCCTCTGCACCCCAATTACCATTGTATACTCCAAAATTGCCATCTACTCTTTCCCTTTCTTAGTTTTAGCTGCACATTAGAATCATATGGGGAACTGAAAACATGACCAGTGCCTGGATCCACCCCCAAGAGATTGTGGTTTTATTTAGGATGAGCTGGGGCCCAGGCATTGGTATTTTTTAAAGCTCCTCACATCACTTTGCACAGTCAGACTTGAGAATAATTCATCTTGCTCATCTTTCTGGCTCTAGCTTTGTCCCCCACTATAGCCACACCTTGGAAAAGCACCAGGGTGCTCTTTTCTAGAATGTTCATCTAGAAAATGAACCCAAAATTTCATAACTTTCCCTAGCCTTCCTACTCATGTCCTGACATTCTCAAACTCACAAAAGCAGAGAGAGGGATGGTGGTGTCTAAGTACTGGCAGGGAGTTGGGGGGGAGAAGTAGGGACAGAAATTGGGGGATGTTGATATAATGTTTTAATTATGCAGGATGAATAATTTCTGGAGCTTTAATGCACACATGGTGACTATTAGGTAATAATAATGCCATGTATACTTGAACTTTACTAAAAGAGTAAATCTTAAATGTTCTTATTGAACACATATACACACATACGCACACACACAAATAACTACATGTGGTGGTATTTAAATTAGCATAATGGTGGTAATCATCCACAACATATTTGTATATCGAAACATCACACTGCATACCACAAATATATAAGATTGTTATTTGTCAATTATGCTTCAATATAACTGGAAAAAATAAAAGATCCGATTAAAAAAAAACAAAAACAAATCATCCCATATCTACTCCTTAAGAACATGATTTTAGAGATTAAACTTATATCTCTCTTAGCTTCAGAATATTTATTGTACTTTTCTATGTTCTCTGGGGATGCTGGAGAAGTTCCACATATCAACAGGTAGATGAGGATAAAAGTATAGATGATTCCTGGGGATGACTCCAACCCATGTCTGTTCTCACAAGAGCAGGTCTGCTTTTCGTGGCCAAAGATATGGACTCTGGGGTCAGATTATCTGCATTTGAAATGTACTCTTCCACTGGGAGGATGCATGGCTTCAGTGAGCTATGTAAACTCCCTAAGCCAATCTTATAATGGAAGATATTGATATTCCTACCTCATGCAGTCCTTTTGAGAATTATATAAGGAAGACTAAGCAAGGAGTTTACATGGTGTCTGTCACAGCAAAAGCCCAAATTACTTTGTCTTTTCCTTGTTGGACTTAACAATCATATTCAGTTGAGGAAGGGATTTGCCTGCATTTTAAAGTACTTTGTGAAAGCACTGTTCTAGAATGTTGTGACTGTAGAAGGTCCAACCTAGTTCTCTCTTGGGATCTCTGTAATTTGAGTTGCTAATGGATCCAGTGTTATTTCTTTACTCTGCAATTCAGAGACTGAGGTCCACGCCTTGCCTATTCACTAGAACCTGTCAGTGGAAAAGAAAACACCAACCTAGGACTCACATTTCGATGTGAGCCACAGGTGTTGGTGGGTGCCAGCTTCTGGCAGCATGGCATAAAAAGAAATGAATGCTCTTGCCAATGTTGAGAATATGACTGCAGTATGCCTATTACAAATATTTACCTTTTTAGCCAGAATACCAGGGGACACTAGGGTTTCTGTTTGAACAGTGCTCTGAGGCAGAACGCATTGAAACTACATGGAAAGCTTTGCATAAATAAACTCTTTTATGATTATACTTGTAACACATCATACCATCAGACTGCAAAAAAAAGCAAGGGGGGACAAAATAATCCCAGTTCTTTATATATAACTCTAGTTCCCCACACAGATTTGTAAATAACTTTGCATAAAGTATAATAGGCGATCTTTTATTCCTGGAAAAACGAGCCTATCGACTAGGGTTGAAAAAGCAGTATAATTTGGGATTACAGTCTAGGGGCTATGGTGAATGTCTTTGGAGTCAAATATAGGTCTAAGAAAAATAAGGCACTTCGAGCACCCAGAAATAATTAAAATAGGTGCTGTAAATTTTAACTCTGATAATACAGTAAAATCATCATTAATATATTATCCTCCAGGGATATGTGACATAATCCTACCAATCAAGTATTTAGGTTGTATTTTAATCTACCACATTTTGATTTTTGCTGCTGCTATTAATTTGTGATTTTTAGATCAACCGCAAAATACAGAGACTTAAAACCTGGTTTCAATAATTTCAATTTTCTCTGAGAAGTGAGCAGATCAACACTGAGCTATGGAAATGAGATTGAGGTGTCTGCATTTTCATGACCAGAAGGCATGATAACTTGTCCTAAAATTGTTTGATCTTGTTACCATTTGGGCTGAATACTCTGAGTCATGCCAGAGTACAGAATGCCTTTTATTCAAAAGCTTCCAAAAGAGAGATTGCATCAACAGAAATTCAGAGCAAACTGCTGAAAGGTTATATTAATCCCGATCCTGGGATATTACACTAAATATTTGACAGGAATCCAAATTTTCCTGTAGCCTTCTACTAAGAAGATAATCTTTCATAATTTTAACTGTGAAAGGGGAGGACTTGATCTTTTGAAATGGAAAAGGTGAGTCTAATTGAATTTCCTTCTTTGGTTTCTTATTAAAGATGGGTCCGGATTGAATCATATTCAATTAATGATTGTACTTGGGATACATTGTTCTTTTCAGAAGCTGAAAATAAGATTAACAAAGCCAGAAAAAGACGTAGGGGACAGTGGTGCCAATTCAACACTTAAAGGGCCAGGCATATGTAGAAGCAAAGACCTATTTCAATGCCATATGATTCCGGAGCAGGCCATTGTTCTTGACGAATTCAAGGACCGAGGGGAAAGCTGTGGGATACTGAGCATCACCTATGAGGAAAAATAAACTTACAAATAATAACCAAGACATACCATTCTGACCTTGCTTTTCCCATGACTATCCATCAAATATACTATGATCTTGTTGTTGTTGACTCAGTACACACCTGTCAGGAACTCACTGCAGCCTACCTACCCGGTTCCCAGCCACCACAGCTCAGGTTTAAGACTATCTCCCTCCATAAGCCTGTATCCAGCTCTGATAACCAGGAAAGCATGTTTTATGAACTAATAATTGTGATATGAGATTGGATTGGTAAATTGGCATAATTAGACCAAATACTGTAAAAGGAGGGCTGTCCAGGAACACAGTTTCTATAATTAAAATCTCTCTAAAAATCTCCCTTTTAGCGGCAGCCTGGGTTACTCAGTGGTTAGCACCACCTCCAGCCCAGGGCCTGATCCTGGAGTCCCTGGATCAAGTCCCACGTTGGGCTCCCTGCATGGAGCCTGCTTCTCCATCTGCCTGTGTCTCTGCCTCTCTCTGTCTCTCATGAGTAAATAAATAAAATCTTAAAAAAAAAAATCTCCCTTCTAAAAGCCTTTCTGTAGATATTTTTCTTCTATGTCTTAAACACTGGCATTTTATCACAACAGAACTTGCCATTTTTTGCTAATTTTCTCGTATCTCTATTTGTATTTTGCCTTCATAGTGATGATACAAGTGCTTCCAGAACAAACTGACCAGCTCTTCTATTCTTCAATGTCTAAGAGTACAAAACACATAATAGAGGTTTAATTAGCACTTCTCTAAATAAAGCTGGTTTGTAGGGGTGTGTGTGAGGGGAGGAGGTGGCACAAATTTGAAGACAGAATCTAGAATTTCTTTCCAGCTCTGATCTTTGACATCTGTGTGAGCCAGAGTGAGTCTGCATTTGTAGAACAGGCATAATAATACACAATATCATGAAAATATTATGTGACATTTGTGCAGTGCTGGGCATGTAGGAAGGGTTTAATCTATACACATTCCCTTGGTGGACAGAAACAATGAGCTGAAAAAGGTTTTAAAGAATGAGAGGGTTTCCTGCCTTGTTAATTTTCCCATTCTCACTGGTGTGAGGTGGTATCTCCTTGTGGTTTTGATTTGTATTTCCCTGATGGCCAGTGATGCAGAGCATTTTCTCATGTGCATGTTGGCCATGTCTATGTCTTCTTTGGTGAAATTTCTGTTCATGTCTTTTGCCCATTTCATGATTGGATTGTTTGTTTCTTTGCTGTTGAGTTTAATAAGTTCTTTATACATCTTGGAAACTAGCCCTTTATCTGATACGTCATTTGCAAATATCTTCTCCCATTCTATAGGTTGTCTTTTAGTTTTGTTGACTGTATCTTTTGCTGTGCAAAAGCTTCTCATCTTGATGAAGTCCCAATAGTTCATTTTTGCTTTTGTGTCTCTTGCCTTCATGGATGTATCTTGCAAGAAGTTACTGTGGCCAAGTTCAAAAAGAGCATTGCATGTGTTCTCCTCTAGGATTTTGATGGAATCTTCTCTCACATTTAGATCTTTCATCCATTTTGAGTTTATCTCTGTGTATAGTGTAAGAGAGTGGTCTAGTTTCATTTTTCTGCATGTGGATGTCCAACTTTCCCATCACCATTTATTGAAGAGACTGTCTTTTTTCCAGTGGATAGTCTGTCCTCCTTTGTTGAATATTAGTTGACCATAAAGTTGAGGGTCCACTTCTGGGTTCTCTATTCTGTTCCATTGATCTATGTGTCTTTGTGCCAGTACCACCCTGTCTTGATGAGCACGGCTTTGTAGTACAACCTGAAATCTGGCATTGTGATGCCCCCAGCTATGGTTTTCTTTTTTAATATTCCCCTGGCTATTCAGGGTTTTTTTCTGATTCCACACAAATCTTAAAATAATTTGTTCCAACTCTCTGAAGAAAGTCCATGGTATTTTAATAGGGATTGCATTAAACGTGTAAATTGCCCTGAGTAACATTGACATTTTCACAATATTAATTCTTCTAATCCATGAGCATGGAATATTTTTCCATCTCTTTGTGTCTTCCTCAATTAACAAGGCAGGAAACCACAAATGTTGGAGAGGATGTGGAGAAAGGGGAACCCTCCTGCACTGTTGGTGGGAATGTGAACTGGTGCAGCCACTCTGGAAAACTGTGTGGAGGTTCCTCAAAGAGTTAAAAATAGATCTGCTCTACGACTCAGCAATTGCACTGCTGGGGATTTACCCCAAAGATACAGATGCAGTGAAATGCCAGGACACCTGCACCCCGATGTTTCTAGCAGCAATGTCCACAATAGCCAAACTGTGGAAGGAGCCTCGGTGTCCATCGAAAGATGAATGGAGAAAGAAGATGTGGTCTATGTATACAATGGAATATTACTCAGCCATTAGAAACGACAAATACCCACCATTTGCTTTGACGTGGATGGAACTGGAGGGTATTATGCTGAGTGAAATAAGTCAATCGGAGAAGGACAAACATTATATGGTCTCATTCATTTGGGGAATATAAAAAGTAGTGAAAGGGAATAAAGGGGAAAGGAGGAAAAATGAGTGGAAAATATCAGAAAGGGAGACAGAACATGAGAGACTCCTAACTCTGGGAAATGATCTAGGGGTGGTGGAAGGGGAGGTGGGTGGGGGGTGGGGGTGACTGGGTGATGGGCACTGAGGGGGGCACTTGATGGGATGAGCACTGGGTTTTATTCTATATGTTGGCAAATTGAACACCAATAAAAAATAAATTTATAAAAAAAAAGAATGAGAGGGAATGGAGTATACTACTCATGAGCATGTACTCTAGAACCAGACTGCCTAAGTTCAAACCCAATTCTAAGCCTTTAGCCATGGGATTTAGGGCTAAATGCTGAACATCTCTGTGCCTCAGTTTTTTCACCTGTGAAATATGGATACTAATGATACCTACATCTGCAGACTGTGAAGGTTAAATGAATTAATGCTTTATATCCTTTAGGAGGGCCTGACATAGTCAGGTAACTTTAATATTAATAAGGATAAGCCCACTCAAGACACACAAATGAAAGAAAACATGTATATATATTCTTCTCTTTGAAGCCCCACATATAAGAGGAGGTAACATTCACTCTGAGACAGACTCCACTGCCTACATGCACATACAAACACAGGCACACATCAAGGTTACTGGAGTTTAACTTTTTTTTCCTTCTTCTCTTACAACTCACACATCTGCTACCTGTAATATCTAAGCCTAATGAATGTATAGTCTGCTATAACCAGGTAGGAAGTTGAATGTGAGAAGGAAAGCTGAAGTCAAACCTGATATTCAGTTTGAAAGGTTGTTTATTAGAATCTTAATCTTCTCAGGGCACATGGGTGGCTCAGTGGGTTAAGTGTCTGCCTTTGGCTCAGGTCATGATCTCAGAGTCCTAGGGTTGAACCCTGGCATTGGGCTCCCTGCTCAGCAGGGCCTCTGCTTCTTCCTCATCCTCTGACCTCTCCCTCTCCGTCTAGAGCTCTCTTTCAAATAAATGAAATCTTTTTTTAAAAAAAGAATATCAGTTGTCTCTAGAGATGGTCTGAATGGAGAGCTGTAAGTGGTTTGTCTAAGATAGATGCTCAAGGAGGAAAGGTCTGGACTCAGAACCTGGCACTGAACTGAACTTTCAAAGAAACTTCCAGTCAAGTTCATCAGTGTCTAAAATTTAAGGTCCTTGCAGCAGATGGGGTAGGCCAGCACATCATTTCATTACATAGCTAGCCAGAAGTCATCACATATCTGGGACACAAAACACTTGCCAAGAAAGACTAAACATTACAGGAGACTCATTTTAGACTAAAAGACGTATGCAGATTGAAAGTGAAGGAATGGAAAAGGATTTATCATGAAAATAGAAATGAAAAGACAGCCAGATAGCCATACTGCTATCAGACAAAATAGACTTTAAAACAAGAGAAAGAGGACACTGTATAATCATAAAGGGAACAATCCAGTAAGAAGAAATAACAATTGTAAATAGTTATTCATCCAATATGGGAGCACTCAAATACACAAATCAGCTAATAATAAACAGAAAATAATCAATAGTAATACAATAGCTGTAGGGGATTTTGCTATACCATTCATATCAACATAAGACATCTTAAGATGTACATCTTTTTTTAATTTTTAAAAAAATTTTTATATGTTTGACAAAGAGAGAGAGACTGAGAGAACACAAGCAGAGGGAGTGGGAGGCAGAGAGAGAGGGAGAAGTAGGCTTCCCACTGAGCGGGGAGCCTGATAAGGGACTGGATCCCAGGACTCCGGTATCATGACCTGAACCGAAAGCAGATCTTTAACCCACTGAGCCACTCAGGAGCCCCAAGATGTACATGTTAAGTACAATGTAAGTACATCCTCAGATCACTTAAATAGAAAATCAACAAGGAAACAGTGACTTTCCATGACACATCAGACCAGATAGATGTAACAGATATATTCAGAACATTCCACCTTAAAACAGCAGAATACACATTTTTTTTCAAGGACACATGGAACATTCTCCAGAATAGATCACATATTAGGCCACAAAATAAGTCTCAACAAATTCAAAAAGACTGAAGTCATACCATGCATCTTTTCTGACTACAAAGCTATGAAATTAGAAATCAACCACAAGAAAAAATCTGGAAAGAACACAAATATATGGATATTAAATAACATGCTATTAAATAATAAATGGGTTAACCAAGACATCAAAGAGGAAGTAAAATATATGGAGACAAATGAAAATGAAAACACAACAACTCAAAATATTTGGGATACAGCAAAAGCTGTTCTAAGAGGAAGTTTATAGGAATACAGGCCACCTCAATAAAAATCTCAAATAACGTAACCTCATACCTAAAGGAGCTAGAAAAAGAACAAACAAAACCCAAAACCAGAAGGAAGTAATAAAGATTAGCATAGAAATAAGTGAAATAGAAACTAGATTGAATGAATGAATGAATGAATGAATGAATGAATAAAAAAATAGATCGATGAAACCAGGAGCTGGTTCTTTGAAAAGTTTAACAAATTGATAAACCTTTAGCCAGACTCATTAAAAAAAAAAAAAGAGGAGGATGCAAAATGAGTAAAATCAGAAATGAAAGAGGAAAAATAATTACCAACACCACAGAAATACAAAGAATTATAAGAGAATATTATGAAAAATTATATGCCAACAAACTGGACAACTTATTTTTTTTCGAACTGGACAACTTAAAGGGAATGAATAAATTCCTAG
Organism: Nyctereutes procyonoides; assembly: GCF_905146905.1. Lineage (NCBI taxonomy): Eukaryota > Metazoa > Chordata > Mammalia > Carnivora > Canidae > Nyctereutes > Nyctereutes procyonoides. The sequence continues at coordinate 2,462,726 of NW_026575030.1, read as the reverse complement.
AAACATAAAACCTCCCAAAACTGAATCAGGAAGAAATAGAAAATTTGAAGGCTGATTATCAGCAATGAAATTGAAGCAGTAATCAAAAACTCCCAACAGACCAGATAGCTTCACAGGTGAAGTCAACCAAACATTTAAAGAAGAGTTAATACCTATTCTTCTCAAACTATTCCAAAAAATGAAGAGGAAGAGAAGGATACAAAATTCATTTCATGAAGCCAGTATTACCAATATAAAAACTAGATAAAGACACCAAAAACAGAAAAAGACACCAAAAACAGATGAAAAGAGAACTACAGTTCAATATCTCTGATGGACACACATGTAAATATTCTCAACAAGATATTAGCTAACCAAACCCCAAAATACATTTAAAAAACCATTCATGCGGCACCTGTGTGGCTCAGTAGGTTAAGCGTCCAACTCTTGATTTCAGCTCGGATCATGATCTCAGGATCCTGGGATCCAGCCTCAAGTTGGGCTCAACACTTAGTACAGAGTATGTTTCAAATTTTCTCTCTCCCTCTGCCCCTCCTCCCACTTGTGTTCACTTCCTCTCTCTCAAATAAACAAGCAAGTAAATATCCCTAATTTAAAAAAATAAAAATCATTCATCACAATCAAGTGCAATTTATTCCTGGGATGCAAGAGTGGTTCAATATTCAAAAATCAATAAACATGATGCATCACATCAACTAGAGAAAGGATAAAGAAAAACCATATGGCACTTGATGGGATGAGCACTGGGTGTTATACTATATGTTGGCAAATCGAACTCCAATAAAAAATATACAAAAAAATATGACCATTTCAAGAAAGAACAGAAAAGGCATCCAAATTAGTAAGGAAGAAATAACACTTTTACTATTTGCAGATGACATGATACTACATATAGAAAACCCTAAAGACTCCACCAAAAAATTATTAGAACTAATAAATGAATCCCATAATGTTACAGGATACAATATCAATGTACAGAAATCTATTGCCTCATATACATTAATAATAAAGCTGCAGAAAGAGAAGTTAAGAAAACAATCTCACTTATAATAACCCCAAAATAACAAAATACCTAGGAGTAAACTTAATCAAAGAGGTAAAAGACCTATACTTTGAAAACTATAAACAACGATGAAAGGAATTGAAGATGACACAAAGAAATGGAAAGAAATACCATCCTCATGGTTTGGAAGAACAAATCGTGTTAAAATGTCCATACTACTCAAAGCAATTAACATATTTAATGCAATCTCTATCAAAATACTAATAGCATTTTTTACAGAACCAAATTTTTTTTTTAATTTGTATGGAACCACAAAAGACCCTGAATAGCCAAAGCAATCTTGAAAAAGAAAAACAAAACGAGAGGCATTACAATTCCAGACTTAAAATTTTATCACAAAGCTTTTGTAATCAAAACAGTATGATACTGGAACAAAAATGACACATAGATGAATAGAAAAGAATAGAAAACCCAGAAATAAACCCACAATTATATGATTCGTCTTTGATAAAGAATGTAAGGAATTCAATGGGAAATACCATCTCCTCAATTAATGGTGTTGGGAAAAGTGGACGTGCAAAACACACAAAGGAATGAAACTAGACTACTTTCTTTTACCATACACAAAAATAAAATCAAAATACTGTATGTTAACTAACTAGAATTTAAATAAAAATATGGAAGAAAGAAAAAGAACTCAAAATGGATTAAGGTCCTAAATATAAGGCCTGAAACCATAAAAGGCCTAGAAGAGAGGAGAGGCAGTAATTTCTCTGACAATGGCCATAATAGCATCTTTCTTGACATGTCTCCTGAGGCAAGGGAAAAAAAAAAAAAACGATTAGGACTGATCAAAATAAAAGGCTTCTGCAGAAAGGCAACAGTCAATAAAACTGAAAAATAACTTATAAATAGGAGAAGATATTTGCAAATGACATATCCAATAAAGAGTTAGTATCCAACATATATAAAGAACTGATACAACTCAATACCCAAAAATCAATAATCCAATTAGTAATGGGCAGAAGACATAACATTTTTTAAAATGCATATGAAATTAATTTAACCAGCAAAGGATCAGGCAAAGTTTGTCCTCATAGTTGCACATTGGTGATTTTGCAATTTGCAAAATAATTTGGGGATTCCAAAGAAGATATAGAGTAAGTCCACCATCAAAATGAATAATGAACCAAGATAATAAACCACCTTTGTGACCCATTTTATACTGAAATTCTTAGAAGCAGACCTCATCTACTAATGACCATTCCACACAGTTTTCATGCTACTGGCTTCACTGACTCCCTTTCTCTGTCACTAGGCTTTTTAACTATAATTTCACAGGATATGCCAGTTACTTTAGGCATTTCCCATGACATCTCAGGGGAAATTAATACCATGTCTCAAATTTTTATGTATATATTTAAGAGTCTTCTCTGCATCAGTCTTGTTCTTTGAGTTTCCGTGTCATAAAAACTACCAAGTATCACTGTTTTCCTACTCCCAAATTTGATCAAATGCACTTCAAATCAGGAAAACACAGAGAACGGGGCCCACAGTGCTTTCAGAATAGAATGGAATGCAATAACAAGAAAGATCTACTGAAGAAACAGACGGAATGTGGTTTCATAGGAAAATCTAAACTGAGTTTGGAGATTACCAGATTACCAGAGAGCTCTCTGCAGGAACAGCAGGTAGATGCCAAATGAAACTTGAGTCCTTGTTAGAGGTGTCCACACAAAGGCGGCTCTTTGGTGTTCTATGAAGTCAGGTATTACCACACACCTGAGCTGTGTTCAGTGAAGGAGTCAGGTACATGAATCAAGGCAGGAAGGAAGAGAAGGAGGGAGAGGGGAAATGAAATAATAGAAGTTGCAATCATTGGATTGGGTTAGTGACTCCAGACAGAGCAATAGAAATAGGAAAAGATGGGGGGCCATCACAAGGAGAACCCTCCCTTGGGGATCCCTGGGTGGCTCAGCGGTTTAGTGCCCGCCTTTGGCCCTGGGTGTGATCCTGGAGTCCGGGGATTGAGTCCCGCATCGGGCTCCCTGCATGGAGCCTGGTTCTCCCTCTGCTTGTGTCTCTGCCTCTCTGTCTCTCATGAATAAATGAATCTTAAAAAAAAAAAAAAAAAAGGAGAACCCTTTCCTAGAAAGACTTCCTGCATTCATTTGTACCTATCAAAACCTTCCCCATCTTGCAGTCATTCCTGAGACCATTGTTCCGGTAACAACTGCAAAACAGCAAGACCTCCCCTTTGATACCTAATGTCCTTTATTTACATCAGTGTTTCTCAACTGGGAGTGATTTAGCCTGCAAGGGGATGTTGTAAATGTCTAGAGAATTTTTGGTTATTACAACTAGGAGGGTAGACTGGCATATAATGGATGGAAGACAGGAATGCTGCTAACATCTTATAAAGCACAGGCCAGTACCACAGCAAAGGGCATCAGTAGTGTTGTGGTTGAAGTCTCTGGTCTACATCACCGTCACCTGGCCCCAAACCCTCTTGGCCTTGAACACTAGCTTCATGTTCTGGGTATATATCTGGACTCTCAGTCCAGCTTATAAGTATCTTTGGGGCATGGAGCACCTTTGGTTCTTCATGCCATCACCCAGCATTCTACAGCAGGTAGAGTGTGTAACAAGTAGAGAAGGAAAAGTGCAAGATGTGTTCATTTTCCTGAGTCAGAGTTGAAGGATTTGCTTCTTGGCAGCACTGTTGCCAAACCTTGCTGGGCACAGAATGGCATAGCAGAGGCATCTTCCCCATCTGAACAATGGGCAAGGGGTGAGCTGCTTGGGTGACGGAGACAGTCCAAGAACTAACTCAGCTAAGAATGAAGAGGCAGGGGCTAGGCTGCAGCATCATATCCAATAGTCAGTGAAGGAAAACAACTGAAAAATGGGCATCTCAAAATTTAAATGATGTTTTTAGACACAATTTAGAGAAAAGGCCAAATGCTATAGAAACCAGGTAAAAATGGATTTGTATGCCTCACAGTGCTGTTGGGGCTCTGCTAGTCCTCTGCACAGAACTGGCTACAGATGCACCTGGGCTTTTTGAGGCTTTTGCTGAGCAGAAATAACATGAAAAGCCTCTCTCTCTCTTTCCTCTCTCTCTCTCCCTCTCCCTCCCTCACCACCACTTCTCTTCTTCTCCCCCCACCCTATCTCTTTCCTCACCCTCTCACTCTCTCCCTTTCTCTCTCCCCTTCTTCCCCTCTTTTCCTTTCTTCCTCTCCCTCTCCTCTGCCCTATCTTCTCTATATCCTTCCCTCCATTCTCATCAGTCCAGAAAAAGCACAATCACCTCTGCCATAGAGCTTCCAAAGGCCCATCCCGCTGCCACCAACCTCGAGTGTGGGTCTCCTACTGTACCATTTCATAACTGATGGTTCCAGAGCTGTTGCCCCACTGGGCTGTGGGTCATCTCCCTGGTGCTGAGATCACACATTATCCTTTAGTCCACTAGTACCTACTGGAGTCCTAGGCATATCCCACCTGCCTGATAGGCAGCAGTTTTGAATTGTTGAAAGGGAAGACTTGTGCCTCTATGACATGAACCCACACCTTGGGTAAAGGGCCAATTCCCAGCCAGCACAGCAGAGAAGCTGGGCAGCATCAGGTGAGGACATCTCAGATGCTGCTCAAATCACAAAGTCTGTAAGCTTGAAGGCATTCCCATCTGGGAAAGAGAAGTAGCCACAAAGTTCCCATTCTAGAATGCCCCTGCATTAACTGCATGTAAATTTCTGAGCATTCATTTCTAATAAAGATAAAAAGCATTTGTGGGACACCTGGATGGCTCAGCGGTTGAGTGTCTGCCTTCGGCTCAGGGTGTGATCCCAGGATCCGGGATCGAGTCCCACATTGGGCTCTAATTTAAAAAAAAAAAAAAAGGCATTTGAGGCTGCCCCTAGATGTTAGTTTTTTTCAAGCAACATGAATTGTACACTTCTAAACACACATTTGCCAAGACATAGCTTTTCTTTTTCTACCTGTCTGATGGCAAAAACAAAAACAAAATCTTGACCTAGTCACTCCAGAATTTTCTCAAGCCAATTTTCTCAGGGGTTCAGGTTTAAAGGACTATCACATTCAGCATTAAAATGCTCTCCCTCGTCTCTCCCTGCTTTGCTTGGCTGGAGTCACTATGGACTTCCTGCGGGAGAAGGTTCCTACAGGAGATGAGGGGACAGCGAATCCACTGCCTGGTTCTGCTTGTCTTCTGTTCAATGCTGGCCTTTGCTCTAGATGTGTCTCTTCTCATCCGAATTTTAGCAGAACAGCATTCCTCCAGTGATGGCTGCTGGACGATCTGCAGAATCCCACAACTCCACTCTGGTGGCATGGCAAAGGACTGAGGCTCGGCCCATCTCTGGCAGGTTTCCTCCTGCTTCATTCTGATGCTCTTCCATGGGATCTGCCCTTCTTCTGTGGGCCTTCTCTCTCCTCCAGCTCAATGCTGGACTCTGCGCACAGAAACTCTCTGAAACCTTTGAGCTGATGGCAGCCCCTGTGGCATGAATCATCCTGCTGCCATTTCCACTGTGCAGCTTACCCCAGAGCATGTACCCCGAGGTGGCTTCTGTCCCTGCTGGACCACACCCCTAGATGGTCACATATTCCTGTCTGATTCCCTAAAGCTTCAAACAGGCTTCCATCAGATGCTGCCCCAGCTTACACCTGAGTCACTTGCTTCCATTTCAAACCTGCTCTTTATTCTTCCTCCACAGAGCTGTTTTCTCTGCTGGAAGAGGGGGCTACAGAAAACAATGAGTATAGGGACCTGCTGAGTCTGTTTGCATTCTCCTGATGAACTTCTCTTTTATCTTGAGAGCTGACTTCTGAACCTACAAGTCAAGATGCTGGCAAACTTATTCACTCATATGTTTCAAACAATTTCAGAAAATTTCATACCCCTGCCTAGGGTAACTGGCTAACCAACTCCTAATTGCCTGTGAGGTTATTAATTAACGTAAAAGAAAAACTTGGCAAGTATAGAATTTTGTGACATTCCAATTCATTTTAAGTGTTTAAATATAGGTTTGCTTTTTTTTTTTAAGGGCAATGTTTTCTCTTTCTTTCTTTCTTTCTTTCTTTCTTTCTTTCTTTCTTTCATTAGTCTACTTCATTGTCCAAAATGTTCCCATTCTCATAACTGACCTGCTTGAGGTCTTTAAATAAAGCTAGTAGATATCCAGGATTCACTTTATTCCATTCTTCACATGGGGAAAGAGAAAAAAAGACAGGACAAAGGACTAATGCCCTTAAAGTGGTGGTAACACGATCTAGAGAAGTAAGTACAGCACTTCAGGACCCTGTAAGCACGATGGAAGTGCTAACATGCAGACATAAGGGGTCCAGAAACTTTGTCAAATTGGAAAGAACTTGGAAAGACAAAAACTAGAAGAGTTTTTTTTTTTTTTTTTTTTTTTGAGTTATACATCTCCGGGTATTGCTTGAAAATACCTTCTTTATCTACTAAGGGAAGTGGAGACCCACTTTCCTTCTCACTCTTTACTGTCAAGCAAGAGGATAAGAAACTTTGCCCTCCTTACCCCAGTGGGGTTTTAAAAGGATAAAGTGAGATAACAGATGTGAGACATCAAGCTAAAATCAGATTATTAGAAGTCTCTCTGTGAGCGCTATCTCCGAGGATTGACCAGGGTTCTGCATTTGGGTCATTGCCTTTCCACTGATTCAGGCAGAACAAGAGTCAGGATTCTCCCCTCACCAGCTGGCCAACACCTCTGAATCCAAGGCCATTGCTCCTTTGAATCCAACTGTTCTCTGAATGATCTTCCTCAGCAGACTTCTATGACCTTCACTCACCATGATTCCTCAGGGATTGTGCTCTCCATGTGAAGAACTGTCTTAACTAATTCTTCGCCTTTTAAGGTCTCAAGGGGCCAGAATAGATGCCATAGAAAATAAGAAGCAATCTCTTAGGTCATTTTATTACTTTTATATAAGGACACTAAATATTTCCTGTGACTGAGAGATTCATTTAGGACAGGAAATAATTTATTAAAAGGCCATTCTCCTTATTTAAGAAGTAAGGTGTAAAAGTATCAGGTAATTTAAATTTCCGGTGTTTCATTGCCTTGAAATGGCTCCCAAATCTAGCTTGGTCTCCATTATGGTGACAGATAGGATTTTGAAAAGAAGAAAGTCATAAGAATGTTTTACAAGTTGAATCTTATAGATTTATTTACAAATGTATAGGACATCAATTCTTAAAAGCCTATATTATGTAAAGTGTTGGAGAAATAAAGATATCAAGAATAAAATGCAAAGCAACTAGTCTTAAATGAAACTTAAAAAAAAGATTTTATTTATTTATTTGAGAGAGACAGAGACAGAGCATGAGCAGGGAGAAGGGGGCAGAGGGAGCAGGAGAAGTAGACCCCCACTGAGCAGGTATTCCTATGTGGGGCTAGATCCCAAGACACTGAGGTCATGACCTCAGTCAAAATCAAGAGTCAGACGCTTTACCTACTGAGCCAACCAGGCATCCCTAAATGAAACTTGTTTTTTACTGCTAGTTTTAAAACACTTTTCATATACATCTGACTTAATTCTCATAAAAACCTGTGATATGCTTATTGCTATTGCTAATAAATGAGAAAATGGAGGCTGATTTTGGTAGACCCTGAACTAAAATTCCAGTTCCTGTAACTTCAAACTCCAAATCCTTTTCACTACACAACTCTCAGGCTTTTGGTTTGTAGTAAATAAGCGTCCCTCAGAGGTGTAAATGCAAAGTGCTCTTTGGTTCTTCCAGCAAGCAATCACTTCTCACTAGAGCTCCCCAAGGTTTAATAGGGTGGGTTGTCATTCCAGTTGGTCCCAGAGGAAAGATAGGATCTTGACAGCCCTGAGAGAATGAGTAGGGGATAGTTCAGGGGAAGGGGTGTAGGTGAACAGAAGCACAGAGGTAAAAGGAAGCTAAGTAATTTTAGAGAATAGCAATTAGAGCAAATTGCTATAATATGGAGCCCCTGGAGAAAACAACAAAGGAGCGGTAAATGAAAAAAAGAGAGGGTGCACAGGACCTTTCAATCGGGTTGAAGGATTTAGATATCATTCAGTGTCCAGTGTGTGTGTATTTGTGGCAGGGTGGTGATGGTTTCAGATGAAGATGGTGTGATTCAGCTTTGTGTTTCAGGGAAATCAGCCTTGTGATAATGAAAGACAGACCTGCAAAGAGAGGAAACGGGGACTGAACAATTGCAGGAGACAAAGTAGGAAGCTCTCCTTTGAGCTCAAGGAAGAGTTTATATAGTGATTGTAGGAGAGGGGAAGAAAAAAGCAAAGAAAGAAGAAACATAATAATTAGAAAATCTAAAAGCCTTAATAATTTATAGAAGGTTGATAGTGAGAGAAGAATGGAAGTCCTGTGGTTCATGTTGGGCCCCTGGAAAACTGATTGATGTCCCAAACATATATGATCTTAAAGAAGAGAGTTCTTCAGAAGCCTGAAGTTTTCTAAGGATAAAAGAAAATAAAAATAGTAAAATAATAAAAAAAAAACAGCTAACATGCACTTGCACACTTACTGTGTACCAGGCATTTCTAAGTTCTTCACATGTAATAGCTCATTCAATTCCCACAATTGTTATGAGCTAAGTAGGATTATTACACCTATTTTCACAATGAAGACACTGAAGCAAAGAATGTTAAAACAACTTGCACCAAGATCACCCAGCTAATCAGTGTGGGAGGCAGGAGGGATGTGGACCCAGGCAACCTGGCTCTGGAATCTATGCCCTTGACCACTATGTTCTGCTACCTTTCTAAGATGACCCTGGTTCTAAACATGCTGGCTTTACAGTGCTCTGGAGATGAAGATGCCTAATAAGAAGGTCAAACTCAAGCTCAGAAGAGTAGTTGAAAACTGAAGGTGCACATCTGGAAGGCATATGTGTGATGTGAAGGTGAAAGCTGGATCTGTGGAGGGGATAAGGACAACCAGGGGAGGTGGGGGCAGGGAGAGGCAGCAAGAAGTGAAGGGGAAGGAGGAGTAGGGATGGGAGAGGAGACAGAGAACACAAGCTGGAAATGTATATACTGAATGAGTGAGAAAGAAGAGGAACCAAAAGCGTGCAGTCAATGAAGGAAGACTTTCAGATGAATTTCAAGCATAATATCAATTACATGAAATGGGGAAGACCAGTTAGGCAAGGAGCCAACCAACCAAAGGCTATCGGTAAAGCTGAGTGAGTGATTCTATATGGAGGGGATTGGGTGAAGTTCAAGGCTTCGTGGAGCCCACATGGATGACACACTTCCAGCTCCACCTATCATCCACTCACTGCCCTTCTCCCAACCAAACCATTGGGGGCACGAAATCAAATCACGTAGATCCAAGAGAGGGTCAATGTTTAAGAGGAAATTCCATTTGCAACTTTTACTGAGCAACAGAAAAATTCAGAGATAAATGGCAAGGTCCCTGAACTCACTCTTTTAGTAGTCTTCTTATGTAAATAATTAACCCAAAGTTAATCTTATTAACAACCTCTTCTCAAAGTCTGTTTCTTTGTTTTAAATAAGGAAAATTCAGTCTCAAGTCAGTGTCATCTTGCACCTCTACCTGTGGCCTTCACCTTGGTACCCTAAAGAGTAGCCAGTCTGTGTCCAGCCTGCTGAGACAGGGTTCCACATACAGTACTTCCAATGACCCTATCCACACATATTTGTCTTCCTCAGCTCTAAGCTCACTGCTGAGATTACTCACCAGACTAAAATAAACACACCTATTAAACATTATAAATAGATGTACATGAAGCAACAGACATAGTAACAGAATAAAACAAACGCCGGCTGGAAGATCAATTTCCTTAGCCCATCTACCTAAAATGTATACTTCTAATTTATTCTTCCCATACTATTTTATATTAACTTCTGAAATGAAAGCGAGTATCATTCTCCTGTTGAATTTATTCTCCTCCTTGTCATAAGAAGTTTGATATTTATTCTAGAGGGGAGAAAGGCATCATCTGTAAGCTTCCAGAAACTCTTTGCCACAAATCAAACCTTTTGAATCATCTCAACATGGGGAAGTCCAGGCATTATTTCGACTTGGGAGGAAGAACAAGCACAAATTTAGCTAATCCATTCTGTATGGAATCGTGTCAAGTAATCCAGTTGTTTATCCTGAGCAGTCAAGAGGAAAGACTTGTTACATCTAAAGCAAAAGTAGCACATGTAAGTGCTTGATTTGGTTTTCTTCAAGATTTGTTCAAAGGCTACATATTGAACTATGCCTAGAAGTGCATGTTTGGGCAGCTTTGCCCTAAAGCATTTCCCTTCCTTTAAAAAAGCCTAATGATAAGAGAGAAAAAAAAAAAAAACACCCCACATTTCTGTAGGTATTTTAGCCTTTTAGTCTATGTGCTTAATCTTTCTTTCTCCTTTCTATAAAATGACATAGGTGACGAGGTGCTATGTTTCCACAGACTTATGTAAGATGTACACATGAGCAAAGACAGAGGCCTTTTTGCCCCCACTGTGATGTACTTTGATACTTCTGTGCACTGGGTATATGACAAAGCTCCTGTCATACTGGATTATATACCTCCCTGCTAGGCTGAGAGTGCAAGACCCAAGGACGGGTTCTGACCCACTCTGCATTCCCCTTGCCTATCATGGAATAGCTACTCTTGTAAGTCTTTGGTTGATCAATGAATGAATAAATGAAAGAATGTTCCCTTAACTGCTGTTGGCTCTCATGCATATTAGAAACTGAATTTCTGCCTCGGGCTTTTGTTCCTTTTCTTCTTAGACTCTAGCTTGATGATTCAGTGCTCTTGTGCCGGAGGCAAAAGTGATTGAGAGGAATCTATTTTATACTCAGGATATTTAAAGGAATTTTATAACATATTACAAAAATGGGAAATTATCAAAAAGGGTGAATGCCATTTTAGAGATCACAGGGAATATATGTTCTCCTAAAGATAGAAATACTAAACCCAGATAGCTCTGAAATTTGAAATAGGTGGATTTTTTCCCTTCCAACCTTAAGAATTCTCTGAACAAGAAAATAGTAGTTTGTCCTAAGGCACAGTAGCTCCTTTTAATAATATGTCTCTCCAATTTTCAAAATGTTCCCTCTCCAAAATCTCTAAGCCAATCTGAAGTAGATTTCATGTCAAGGTTGAGATCAGAGATTGTATCATCTTGACCTTACCACCTTTTCTCTGCTACATGCCATATTGATTTGATCCATAAAGGGAGGTTAAAATATATAATGAACATCATTATGTCTCATCCAAATTGTACAGTTTTATAGTATTTTCTTTCACAAGAAGTTATAAAACTTGGAGGCATAAGGACCCTTAGAATCCAAATAGCACAATTTCCATCAACTTTCCAAACTGTTCTGACAACTTGGCTGTGTGCCCATGCCTTGAGCACTTCAAACTCACTGTCTTTCAGACAATCCATGGATCTCTGCAAAGAGGTCCTGTGACAAGGTATCAAAGATGTACTTTCCAGAAATATCCATTGATTTGTCAAAATTTAGCCTGTTGAGGTAATACAGGCTAAAGTTGAGTCTTTTCAAATAAACATTCACACAAATAACTTGAGGATTTAAAAGAAAGCTTATTTTTTCAGGCTGATTCTTCTTATTCTTTAGGCCAATACTGCAAGTTCCATCTATTCCTCAAGTAATGTCATCTTGAGTCATTTACTCTAATGGTCATTTTTTTTCATAATACATTCCAAAACATCCAACAAATTTCATTAGTATTTGGTAACCTCCACTGAATATAATTATTTTCAGTTTAACTTGAAAAGTCCAAAGTAGAGGAAGAAGATGACCTTCTTTATTCCATTAATAGACCCTCTGGTTTACATATTACTTTTTTAGGAGCCATTCACATTACCACTATTTAAATACATTTTGCTTCTAAGTCAAGAGCACTCTAATACTCTAATATACATTTGATTTTAGAGCCATGCCAAACTTTACATTTATTTCTATGAAATACCCTTTTCATTTTTTTCTTACCTTTTAACACCTTTCTTCAGCTGAAACTTGAAAAAAATCCAGCGAGATATATATAACTTCTCAATGGGATATATATAACTTCTATTATCTTTATTCACATCACTGACCAAAACTTGAACAGTCCCAGGGTCATGAAAAAAGTGTGTAGCATTCCACAAAAACCTTCTTCTGGTTGACATCAGTCTTCCTTTGGGGGCAATAATTCAACCAAGATCTAATCCACCACATAATATTAGCATCCAGACCACATTTCTCCACTTTTTCCACAAGGGAAAATGAGAAACTTTGTGAAAGGTTTCCACATGATAAAACTAAAAGAATGTTATGCCAAAAATACAAGACAGAGAAAAAATTTATTCTTGTATTACTCACCCTGTGTGTACTGGGTTAAATATTCACATCCACCCGGAACCTGGAATATGACCTTATTTGGAAATAGGGTCTTTGCACATGTAATCAAGTTAAGATGGCTCTTTGCAATGACTGGTACTCTTACAAGCAAACAGAGATTTGGACACAGATATAACACAGAAGGAAGACAACCATGTGAACATGAACGTAGAGAATGGAATTATGCTACTATAAGCCAAAAATTGCTGGCAACCACTAGAAGATAGAAGATGCAAAGAAGCAACCTTCCCTAGAGTCTGCAGAGGGAATGCAGCCAGGCTGACCTTGGATTTATACTCTAGCCTCCAGAACTCTTGAAAGAAAAATTTTTTTGTTTTTCTAAGCCACATAGTTTACAGTAATTTGTTACAGCAGCTCCAGGAAACTAATACATTATGTATCATCCAGAGAATGCTTTCTCCCCCCTACTTGCCCTAATCCTATAGGCACTTGCCTCAGTCTATTTCAAGTCCATATACAACTCTTCCTTTTCATAGTTCAGTCATTAAAATGAGGGCTACACAACTTGGCAGCTAATAATGCACTCATTGTAATGTTTTACAATTATTCCTTGAGTAGTACTCTTATATTTCAAATTAGATTATAATCTTAGTGAGAATAGGACTAATATTTTGTCTTTTTGTATAGCTTACAGCACCAAAACCACATTCTGCCCATTGTTGGTAAAACATGATACCGCATGTACACACACAACAACGGGCCATGAGAAAACTGGCCTAGAAAGCAAACAATTCACTTAAGATGAAGTTGTAATAGTTTCATCTGATAAACATCATTAGCAAGATACTATAGCACTTCTAAAAAATATGTTATAATATGTTAATAGGGAGAGAATGTTATATATTTTAAGAAATTTTCACCAAGGTAAATTTTAAAATTAATCTCTTCATTTATTGGAAATGAATATTCTCTATAGTATGTATTTTTTCTTCTTTCCTCTTTCTTGGTCTTTTGTCTGGTCCTACTCTTAGTTATTTCTTTAATGTAGGATATATGAATGCTCTATTCAAAAAGTGACCTGTAATATAAATATGCTTTCCATAGATCACTCAATATCAAGAGAGCTACCCCCTAGACAAGCAGGAAATCTTGTGATCTATAGGGCCTGCACAGGGATACTTAAGCGAGACCTAGAAGCCATCCTCTACTCCAGTGTTAAGTTTATGGATCTCAGTACCTCTTTTTCATCAGCAGCAGTCGTGAAATGCAAAACAAGTTCACTGAGAACCAGCTTTCATCTCACCCTTCTCCACATTTCACATTGCAAAGAAATTGAAGGCCCACATTTCAGTGAGCTGGGCCAGGACCTATTCATGTGCAGATATAGAAAGCTTATACCCCCAGCTTCAATGAGTACCCTTCCCCGTAATCAATTTCATCAGTGAAAGCCAAGTCATTTTCTGCTGAAAAGTGAGCTGTGATATCTTGTCTGTTTCCTAATGGATCTTTTCCCTGGAATGCCACACATGGCCATGGAACAATCATTCAAAAGTACAGCCTTTTATTTTCCTGCCAAGGTAACACATCCACCTCACTAAGGACACACTGATTTTTTTTTTTTTTTTTAGCTAAACCTTCTTTTTCCATAGCAAGGCAGAGAGGGTGACCATGTCAATATCTATAAACCAGATGACCTGCATCTCTAATGCTATCTGAAGCCAGGTAACCCCACAAATCTCAGAGACCCCAGCCTGAAAAGGAATTATGACTTTTGACTTTTTTTTAACAAATTTATTTTTTATTGGTGTTCAATTTGCTAACTTACCAGTGCTCATCCCGTCAAGTGCCCCCCTCAGTGCCTGTCACCCATTCACCCCCACCCCCCGCCCTCCTCCCCTTCCACCACCCCTAGTTCGTTTCCCAGAGTTAGGAGTCTTTATGTTCTGTCTCCCTTTCTGATATTTCCCACACACTTCTTCTCCCTTCCCTTATATTCCCTTTCACTACTTTTGACTTCTTATGGGCTGTTTCTCTATGGCTCTGCCACTTGGTACTTGACTAATAGGTGCTATTGAGGACAAGTCTTCTTAACTCAAAGGAGTGAGGAGAACTTCAAACATTTCCCTTCTGAAAGGGAAATGTATGTGGTCTTCCCTTGCACAATTTTACACTGAGTAAAGGGTAGGGGGGAGGTACATGCACACTGCAAAGAAAATAGGAGAAGAAACTTCATAGGAATGAAAGTATTCCATTTGTCATTCTTTAGGACAGGTGATCTAGCAAATGAGTCCTCTGAAATAGCTACCCAGTTCACTCCGCTACATTAGTATTTCAATTCTCTGAGATGGAGAAGAAAACAACCAAGTGGCCAAAAATAATAATGCTTGGCTCAAAAACTACACCATGCCAAACACAACCACCTCTCCTTGAGAAAACTGTTTCACATTTATGCAAGTTCAGGGCACACTGAAGGATATCCCTGTTCTCCAAGACAAGGGACCATTTGAAGAACCAAAGCATGAAATACAGCCTATCAGGAGAGCCTCAGTTCTGCAGGTGGTCTGTGTAAAGGGGAATATGGGATCAGAGGAAGCCCTGATTAAAAGGAATATGTGTCCAAGAAGGAAATCCACTGATGGAGAAAAATACATGGGCTATAAATTCAGACCTACTGCTGCCACTAATGGAATAAGGAAGCTCGCACTAAGAAAAGTCATTCACAGCCAGGCATCTAAGTGGCAGAGGTGAGGAGGAGGGCTGGGGGCTGGATGATGCTTTCCTTGCCTGGATACAGTTGGCTCTTATTAAACAATTTCTGAAATGTAAGAAGTGACATGACAGGAGGCTATTAGAAGGAGCAATGTGCAATCAATCTGTCAATTCATTTAGAGCAACATTGAAGCATCAGAAGTTAGACTGTGACACAGCAGAAAAAGTAACTGAGTGAGGCACAGTTTTACCCACTCTTACTGTGTCATCCCAGCGCCAAGCCCTGCCTTTACCAGCGAAGGGTGGCACCTTTCCTCTGTGTTGCCATCCCCTGGTACTAGAAGTTGCTACATTTCAACTGATCACAATTTAGTATAACATATATCTTCATATCACCACATACTGAGCTCCGTGAGGGATCCTCTCTCCTTCATGTTTTTCCTCCTGTCCCTACCATTGTGACAAAAAATAAATTCATTGTTGAGTCAGTGAATTTATACAAATAAAGCAGGAGGGATCAAATATCTGCAAGTGAATCATTCAGTAATGAATCAAAAACAACTTTAATTTCACAGAAACACAATGAACTTGAAGTGTTTTATCATTATTAGCACCTAACTTTAAAGGAAGAACAGCAGTCAGTAAAACAATATATGTTGATTCTCCCTAGCTATCATTAATTCAGCAAAATGAATGAATCATCTACCCATTTTAAGGTTTATAGAACTACAAGATAAAAAACACTGTAATCTTCCATCTCTTTAAAGCAACCAATAATTTTAAGCTGCAATAATCTTAGTAGATGAAAATCTCACCCGATTTAAAGGATTTGAGGAAACATTCTGTATATCATTGATCAAATAACTCTGCTTCAAATAAAATTTCCTAAGATATTAGAAATAGATGTTGACAAATCCTTATGAACAAAGATGTTCACTGCTTTTTATGATAGGGAAGAAAGGAAGGAAGAAAGGAGGAAAATTCAGTTGGAAATTGACAAAATATTCTTTCAATGGAACATAACTTAGCCAGTAAAATAATATTAATTCAAATGTTATAATTCCACTGGAAATCATGGATAAGATAGTACTCATGAAAACAGAAAATGAAAGATTAAATACCTGGTGTGATCTCTAATGAATGGATGGACAGATGGACAGGTGGATACTCACAAGGAAGGTAAGGAGGAAGAAGGGCCAAAGCATCAGGTGGGTTTTCTTTCTCTGAACATTTATAGATATATTTATAAGAAGCAAGCATTGTTTACATACTCAGAAACATATTAATGACAAATTGTGAAAAATAAAGTTGAAAATAAAAAGTGACACAGGAACCAGGTTTTGAGAACCATCTCCAATCACTTTCAAACCCTTTATTTACATGTTAGAATTTGTCATGTATTTCTAATTTACCTTATTATCTGAAAAACAGCAATCATTTCTGTTAATTAAATTGCTTTTTTGTTAGTCTACAGCTGCAAATCAGTGAAAAGGACAGTATATGTTCATTTTTAGTAATAAAACTAAGAAATTAAGCATCTATGAGCAGAAACTGAGAAATTAAGCTAATTATATTCAAATTTCTCTTTTAAGCTGAATTAAAAGAAAGACTTTGCCTTTGGGGGTAGGGTATGTACATTGAGTAATATAATTTTTTAAAAGATTTTATTTATTTATTCATGAGAGACAGAGAGTGAGAGAGCGAGAAGCAGAGACACAGGCAGAGGGAGAAGCAGGCTCCACCCAAGGAGCCTGACATGGGACTTGATCCCTGGGATCATGCCCTGGGATGAAGGTGGTGCTAAACCACTGAGCCACCTGGGCTGCCTGAGTAATATAATTTAAGTGGAATTAGCCACTCTGCATGTTGTGATTACTATATATAAAGATTTACTTCAAAATGAATATTTGGTATTGAATGACACTTCAACATACTACTGAAGATATTGATAAATATTATGTTTGTTGCCTGAATCAGGTCATCAGGAACAGGACTTCAGAAAATGGAGAAACACTTTAGAAACCTATTACAGTGCTCTAAACACCTGTGAGATGGGCCTATTGTTAATACTCTTATCGAACCATGTGATATTTATTAAACCTTCATTTGCATCAACATTCGACTACCAACATTGTAGACTGAAAAACATATTTGTAAATTCAAGCCTTTCTTTGCCCAAGAAGAGACTGTTCAGCATTTCAGATCTAAGCTTCTTTAGGAAATGAAGTGCTTTTGACATGGCTGAGATTTTTCAAAATAATCACACCTCTCATACCAGTGAAGCCAAGGTAAGTGTAAACATTTGTGCATTCTAAAGATGGTTCAAAGTTTCAAGACTGTCTGGATAAGCAGGTTATGTGGACCTACATCCTTTCAGAGATGTTTTTCTTTTCCCCAACTTTTGTTTAAGAGGTCCAAATATTTTACCTAGAATTACAAAAATTTATTTGCACAACCCAGCATATTCTATTCTGGTAACCAGTCAAAAATGAAAACAGTGGGATGTTACCTATCATATAGACAAAACATCTGGGAGAATGGTCACATATTTTTATCCAAAAAGCCTGAACCGACCGAACAAATATGCAGCATGACACTTACTTTTAGTGTATTGTTTTCAGCTTGGGTGGAAACATTTTTTGAACAGAGCAGATTCCTTCAGACTGTAAATGCAATTAAGTTTCCACTTGGATCTGACAGAAGGGCCAAACAGTAATTTCAAAAGAACCTTTCTTAGGGAGTTCAAAGCGAAAGGTGTAAATACATTTTCTCTGAGGAATATGACTAACGAGATATTTGCATCCACTGAACTGCATAGGATCAGGAGACTGACTACATGCAGGGCCATCCAAAGAAGTTCTAAGGCCATGAAAATGATCCCAGTCCCATCGACTGACTGCACTCTCAAGATGTGACAGTAGTTATTTGACAGCCAAGATGTTTTGCTGATCAAATTAATCCAACTCTACATCTCCGTCTTCAAAAACTATTTCATGATAATTTGTGTCAAACTTCGTTAAAATACTGGATGCAGCACAGCTTTCTGCTAGCCACAGAATTTTCATTGAGCCTGGATTTGTTTCAAGCAATACCAAAAGAGAAGGGTGTTCTTTAAAGAGATAGTCCAAAGAAAAACGATCTGCAAGTTTTCTTGGCATGCTTATGATATCTTAAAGCCCTGACAATTAAGACACTTCTTATAAAGCCTGAAGTGACACATGTGCACAACAACAGCAACAAAGTAAAATAAAATAAAATGACACGTGCCAATACAGTACACGTTGATTTGGCCCTTCTCTGGTTTCAAGGACAACTGTTCAAAATGCCTCTATGAATACTGAAATGATGCTTCTTTCCCTTCTAGGCTTTATTACAGCAAACGGGCTTTAGTCATTTTCCTGGGACAGATTTTCCAATGTTTTTATTATTATTCAACATCTCCATCCCATACTCTTTTAAAAGATTTTATTTATTTACTTATGAGAGACACAAAGAGAGAGGCAGAGACACAGGCAAAGGGAGAAGCAGGCTGCCCATGGGGAGCCTGATGTAGGACTCGATCCCAGAAGCCCAGGATCACAACTTGAGCCAAAGGCAGGCGCTCAACTGCTGAGCCACCCAGGTGCTGTTCCATCTCACACTCTCACCACTAAGACTTATATATCACATCCATTATTCAGGAAGTTCTACCTAATGGAATAATTATGTCTAGAATGCACTACACCATGATCTTTTTCAATTTGGTTCAAATTACAATCTGTTTCTTTTTTTCGTTCATGGATTTTTCTGCTTGGACAAATGATGATCAGAAGCAAAGATACCTTCATGTCCAAATGCTCTTTCCACCACTTCTACCACCTCCCACCTCAGGAGAAAGAAAATATGAAATGAGAACATAAAGGACCTTGCAAAGAACAAAAAAAGTCCTTGCACTTAGAAGAATCAAGTTATTTTCTTTCTTTATGGAAGATCAGAACATAAACCTCTTTTTTAATGTTTGAAGTCCTGACAATCGAAAGCTGCTAAGGTTCACATCACAAACATTACATTCTACATCAGCCATGGGTAGATGTAAATAAATTCACGGTAAGAATCACTCAAAGCAAAAGCATATCATAATTTACTTTCCCAATCACAGGAGCTGAGAAGCAGCTACAATTCACTAAATCAAACAATATCCAAAAGAAAAAAAACATTCGTACTCTGCATCTATTGAGTGGTGGTGTACTATATCTTGTCTGAGTCTCTGAACATTTGTTGTTTTATGAGCAATGAAATCATCACTTTGTGATTCTAAGTGAGGACCCACAACGAGCAAAAATAAAGGATGGGAACTGGGGCAGAGACGGGGACCTTCCTGTGAATTTTTCATTATTCCTTTTATGCTTCACCACCACCCTAATCCTGCAAGGGTAGCAATATACTCAACTGTAAAAGATCATTTCCTAGAATCATTTGAGGATAGGGTTAGCAATTGACTTATAAGCTAAAAGCATTGCCATTGTACAAGACTTCCAAGAAAACTCTGTAAAGATCTCTGAGTTAGTTGTCAGGTACCCTTTTGCCTCTTCTCTTCCTCTTCTTTCTGCCTAGACTCCCATCAGTCATAGTGTCAACTGAGGTGACAGTGATGTCACTTTGAGAATGGAAGCTCTACGAAAAGAATAGTGGAATAGAAGATAAAAGGAGTAATACTGGGATATTACTATGATAATATCTGGGAGTCCCCAACATCAGCAGGAGTGCCTCCTCCAGAACTCATGTTACATAAAAGTAAATCCTTACTTGGTCAAGTTATGATAGTTTAGATCTCTTACTTGCAGGTGTATTCATCAATTCCTAATTGATTTAATAGCTTTATTATAAATGAATTTGAGAAAGGCTGCTGACCCCAAATCAGTAATACATTTAGTCTTAGGTTGTTTTTCCATTACTGAGAATAGGTTGGATAAAGCAAACACAACTTCGATTTTAAACTGGCCCTTTTTTTAAAAAAATATAAGTATATATCTCCTAGATATTTTGAAGTAAAGTGGGGAAAAATGTACCAGCCAATATTGCTGTTAACCACACACTTAACTACATTTCTCTCTGAAGTTGTATAAATGTACTTGCTAAAGTAATTGGGACAATTGGATATACCATTAGTGTAATGAGATCTTTGTTTTACAATTCTCGCACTATCCAACCAGCTCCTTTCGCTAACTACTCCAAAGCCATGAGCTTGAATTTCAAGAAGCAACACAAGTACCAAAGAGGCACCAGGTAAGAGTGGGTGCTTAGGACAAGAATGCATCATATTTCATACAAAAAAGGGACTTGACTTCCCTAGAGAGTTTTATGATGAGAAGAGAGATCCCATTTGACAAAGTGGTTCCCATGTGGCCTGCCTGGAGCCCGGGGAAATCTAATTAAATAGTTTCTGATGGCCTCAGTTAGGATAAGATTTCAATGATCTTTATTAACTTCATTAATCATGTAATCATCTTTCCATTTTGTAACTGAATTTATACCATTTTAAGATAATGGGTTATAAGGTCTGTAGAGCCAAAGCTACTGTATGACCTCAAAGACACATTCCTTTCCTTGTTTGAGTATCAAATGCTGCCACTGAGAATTATTTTCTAATTGATCTAAAGGGAAAGATGTTCACAGAAACATTTATGCCTTGGCCAAGGCAGAATGGCAATATGGCCTTAATCTTCATATTTCAAAATAGGATGCTTCCTAAATAGTCTACAGCTGGCTCAAGGAAAGTATAAAATGATTAAGATGGAAAGATAAATTTTAAAGTAATTTTTTAGATACCTTGAAGGAACAAAATCTTATGGAAACTATTTCATTTAGGACAAACAATGATACACATCAAAAATAATATTCATGATTTGCTAAGTGGGAAGAGGTATAAGACAACACATTAAGTCCACTGAATAGCATCCGTGTAATTAGAAAAAAATGCAAAAATCCATTCATGAGGGTCCATTTTCTTCCCTTTCTGTTTATCTTTTTATCTTTTTAAAATTTTTTAATCTTTTTATTAATTTTTATTAAGAAAGTTAT
Organism: Nyctereutes procyonoides; assembly: GCF_905146905.1. Taxonomy (NCBI): domain Eukaryota; kingdom Metazoa; phylum Chordata; class Mammalia; order Carnivora; family Canidae; genus Nyctereutes; species Nyctereutes procyonoides. The sequence goes on along the minus strand of NW_026575030.1, from coordinate 2,441,583 downwards.
TTTTCCAATTTTTCCATGCTGTACCTAATAATTATAAAAAGAAAATGGTATTCCCTGAAATTTCTGACACTTTTGCTAAGACAAAATTAAACACGATTTTCTCTTTTCCTTTTTTTTTATAAATTTATTTTTTATTGGTGTTCAATTTGCCAACATATAGAATAACACCCAGTGCTCATCCCGTCAAGTGTCCACCTCAGTGCCCGTCACCCAGTCACCCCCAACCCCCGCCCACCTCCCCTACTTTTCCTTTGCTTAAATGAGTAAGTGTGCAAGTTCTTTGGAGTTGTGCATGTTCTGTTCTGTCCTCTCTAGTGCTCAGCTCATGAGAAGGACCACTAACAGAAGTCCTGGTCAATAACTGACATAGCACTTGACGTTTGGCTAAGGAAGGATTCTCTTAGCATTTTTCTTCACAAAGCTAGACTCCATGTACATTTATACATTTCTCCCATACTGAGATGTGAGCTGAAGCAAAGCCCAAGGATTCATGTACTAACAACCTGCCTCGTTGGCTGATGAGAGTACAAAATTTCTATAGGGTCCCTCTGGGTCTATCATAGGCAGAGCTCAGGGCCAGTTAGACCAGGCTGTCTGCTTATCAATAGCTTTAAACAGACCTCTGACTTTATCTTCAAATGTAATTATACCTATGGATGGTGAGTTACACAATGGATTGAGGGAATAGCACATCAATGATTTAATTTAATGACAGATGTTCAATGGAAACATTTGTAATACAGCATAGTGTTCTTGTTTGGCATTTCCAAATTCTTTAATATAACAATATCTTCAAAAAACTGAAATGGCCCAGACTCTGTTGATATGCTAAAGGCCTATAGAGGTATATAAATATGTCATAATGAATATCTAACATATATGGTCAGGAATGTGAAGCTTACATTTACATTAAGAAGCACTCCTAGGTGAAATGTTACTGAAATGTGCATAAATCTATACAGAGTGAAAGTATTTTTGCTTCAAATATCTAGTTCAGTATTATATCTGTTTCATCATTTAAAATGCTTATAAAGTACATAAAATATAAGACTTACATGGAAAAGGAAGAAAAAACTCACATGAGTTCATTTTTATCAATCAGGAGATAGAAAAAGTGGGCTATTTTTAGCTGATGTTTAGCTCTATGATTTTAAGTTGTATTCTGTCCCCATTGGATGGATGAATAAGAGTCTGATAACTACACTTTCCTCTTTTTACCCTTCCCAAACTAACAGGGAAATTAGCTCTCACACATTTATCATTTAATGTGGTTTCATTGCTGGTTATCCACTTTGATATTCAGCAAATGTTCTAAATTGCTCATTTACTGAGCTGATTCACATGTAGGGCTGAAATAGATCCATTAATGAATTATTATATTACTGTAGGTCTACTTAAAGTTACTTGATTTTAGGCTTAATGGCAGAAAAAAAACCTTAAGAGGATTGATAATATATTTTAATTTTATGCATTTTACCTATTTTAGCAACATATTCTCACACTGTTTTTGCTGTAAATATCTTATTACTACTAAGTATCAAAGGGAGGTCAGAAATATCCATCAATATACTTCATATTACAACTTCAATTGAAATTGTAATTTAATTTACACTTTTTAGAACAGAATAATGGTAGCTCATTTACTAAAATAACCTAATATGAGCAAATGCATTTGATTATAATAGCATGAAAGATATACCATTTAACCAGAATTGTCATACACAAACTATAAACTGTAATATAAAATAATTTTATTTTTTCCTTTAACCAACAGAAATAGCAACCAAATACACTAATAATAGCTAAAATTTAATCTTGAGAAAAGATTTACATTTAAAATCTCTCTTAGGGATCCCTGGGTGGCGCAGCGGTTTGGCGCCTGCCTTTGGCCCAGGGCGCGATCCTGGAGACCCAGGATCGAATCCCACATCAGGCTCCCGGTGCATGGAGCCTGCTTCTCCCTCTGCCTGTGTCTCTGCCTCTATCTCTCTCTCTGTGACTATCATAAGTAAATAAAAAAAAAGAAATTAAAAAAAAATAAAATACAACTATAAAAAAATCTCTCTTATAGATGTTTTTCTACTTAAAATATCCCCTTTACAAAATAGCTAATATTTAAAATCTAAATAAAATTTGAAACTTAATCCAAAATATAGAATTGAAAAAACTTAGGCTAAATTAGCACATTATTCATAATTTTAGAGAAAAAAAGCTACTCCTTTTGATATAGTAAAATAATACCTATGAAAACTACTTTTCCAACTTGGATTTTTTAAAAAGAGTATTTAGCAATGGAATAAAAGACACAGAATAGGTGTGTAATATAGTTAATGGTCTTGTAGCAGTGCTGCATGGTGACAGATGGTAGCTACACTTGTGGTAAGCATAACGTATAGAGAAGTTGAATCATTATGTTGTACACCTGAAACTAATATAACATTGTATGCCAATGATGCTAAAGGAGATTTAAAAATTAAAAATAAAAAAATTAAAAAATTGAAAGACAAAGCTTAAGGGACTCTTTTGATGGTCCAGAGAAAATCTAAAGGATGTTCTTTCTGGACCAGCATCACAAAGCACTAAATTTCACTGCAGCCAAATGGAAATGGGATGACGGCCAGTGAATGAAAAGTGGCAGGAGAAGGAATCTGGTCTTTGGCAATCTTCGTACTGTGCACATTTGGAGGAAGAACTTCTCATTGTGAACATTAGTTATCTTTGGAAGGTGAAAATATGGAAAATGTTTCTTATTTAACTCCATTTCCTTGTATTTTATAAAAGGTGTCTAAATTGAATGGAGATTTTTTTTTCCCCTAGATGTTCTATTTCATTCTTTGTCAAATATCCCTGGCCTTTTTCATAGTTCTTTGAGTTTTGCTTATATTTTCAAGCTTCTCTATTTCAAACAGATATTAGGAAGGGTAAAGCTAGAGCTTCAATATAATAATACAGAGACTTAAAGAACTAGGAGGTTTATAGTGGTCTCATCTGGTATTGCTGTGAATGGTCCAGGCCTCTCCATGTTCATTCAGAGACCTAGGTCCCACTCAAGCCATTGCATCTCCATCCCCTAGGACACTGTCTACAAACACCTGATTAAAGCCAGGTTGTTGCCCATTGGGGCTCCAGCCAAGAATGAAGTAAGAGGGCCAGTGACACACACCACTTCCACTCACATTCTATTTGTGGGAACCTACTTACATGGCCACACCTGACGTACAGTCAACTGAGAATGTAGTCAAGCAAGGCAGCCATATACCCTTCCTCTCTATTACCATGAAATAGGTGACAATCAATTATGGATAACTGGCCATCTTAGCCACAACATGAAATATAAAGATTTTATGTTATGTGCCTCTTGTATCTGGAAGTCTCTACAGGTCTGATTCTGGCACCTAATTCTGTTTTTTACTAATCACATCATATTTCCTGTATGTTTTGTGATTTTTGACTGTGAGTTCATGTTCAGTGGAACCTTATCTGTGGGAATGTTTTGAGGCCCATGTTGAAGTTACATTCTTCCAGGGAAGGAATACATTTGCTTTTGTCTACCAATCTTAAACAATTTTTAACTAAATCATTTATTTAAGTTCTGGTTAGTCCTTACAAACAAGTTTCCTGTCAATCTCTTCTGAGCAGTGGGACCTAATACTAGCCCTCACCACTCTAAGATTGCAGCTTTTTTGGGTAGCACCTTGAGTGGGCCCTGTGCTTTCCCGGCCGGTCACATCAGACCATGAAGCCATTAGAGTGCTAGCCAATGGATTGTCTGACACCCTCAAATGTAGTGGTGCCCACTTACTTCCCAAATTCTAATCATTAGTTAATTTTTGGCCTCTATCAATTCCTTGCTTTTGTGCCAGCTTTGCAATTCATTTAAAATTATGGGTCTTTCCTTGTTTGTTTTACATTTTAATCAGCATTTTAGTTTTCTTTTTTGGGAAGATTATTTGATGTTTCCAGTCTAAGGTACCATCAGAGATAGAAGTACCAAGTATCATTTTGCATGGCATCCATATATATATATATATACATATATATATATGCATATATATTATATATGTATATATATACACATATACACACATACATATCTATATTTTAATATATTCTATTTATATTTTATAAAAAAATATATTTTATATCTATATACATACATGATTTACAGATGATTTTAAGGGACATCATTGAAAGAACATGAGAGCTGGAATCACAAGACTAGAGTGTCCCTCCTTAATCTTATCTGTTGTATGATTTCTTTACACAAGAAGAGCAATAGCTATTTTAACAACCTCTGTGAGATATGATGATCAGACGATAAAGAGTTCTGCAAATTCTCAAACAATATTGCCAGTTGGAATTAGGACCAAGAACCTTACAAGCTTAAAAACATCCATATGTCAATAGGTACAGAAGTGTTCCAAAGCAATGATTTACCAAGTCTTTTTCTTGATATCTTCCACAGTCTCTGCCCCTGCTGAGCTGGCCCTCTAGTTATTGGTTTCACCTGTGAACAGTTCACTGCCACTGCTGACTTCATCGAATATCTTCTTTGTACTTCCATCTGCATTTTATGTGAACTCTGGAGCGATTAGTTGCTAATATCAACAGTGGTGCACAGTCTAGGAACATTTATTGCTCCCCTGCCTGGCTTAATGTTTCTGACTTGGTACCATAATATTATTAATAGTCACAGGGCACAATAAAAGAAAATTAAGTGTTTATTTTGTTTAGGATTTAGCCACTTTACCTACAGCCTTTTTCCATTACATTTGCACATAAATGAGCATACACTACATTTTTTAGATGCAAATCAGGTTCTAACTTTGCTAATCATATAGTTTCCTTTCTGGGCTGGTTTCAGTGTTACTCCTAATGCATGTATATTGTAGCAAATGAAGAAATGGCCATGTGGTTGATGTTTGCCCTTTTGTGATTCATTAATAGTTTTTTCTGCAGAGCAACGATATTTTAAAATCCAGTGGTACTCCACATATTCTTTTGCAATTCCAGGAGCATATCTGTTAAATTCCAGCCTGAAGTCAATTGTTCAATTGCAGATCATCTTCTAATAAATAGTTAGAAACAATTGCCTTGAAATATGGAATCAAAGACATGAGAACTACTTCAAGTAAAGTGCATTGGAACAAAGTTTCAGTATTGGGTCCTCACCTTTCAGCCTGAGAAATACCCCCAAAGACGTGAGACATTTAAGTGGGTGTCCAAGGTCAACAAAATGAGTTTATTCCACATTTTCTGCTTTCCCCACCACCTCTTACCTAGTGTTCTTCTAAATGAATTGTTTGTTCTGCTTTGAAAAGATAAATTAATATTTTACATGGCAAGAACTCTTTTATTCTTTGGTGGGATATTTTTAACTTGATTTATATGACGGTGTTTAAATGTTTAAAAGCTTTTGTAAGGCAAGTTCTCAATCGATTAAAGAATTTAGTTTCCCTTGAGGTTCCCACATCAGGTATTTTCTCAGAAGGCTTATTTCTAAAGATTTACAATCCAATCACTTCTTCCTGTTAACAGTATATTTCGGTGAGCATCCCGTTGGACCTCACACGGGGTTTTCGGCCCAGCACTGTCACGTGAAGTGACTGCAAACAGCACTCTGGAACCTGCATTTCCCAACACCCCATCACTGGGCTTTGGTCTGCTCACCTGGAAATCTGTATGAGATCTCTGGAATTTCTGGGAGTATCAATGCATAGGTTCAACAGGTTATTCTAAGCAAAGAGGCAAAAAAATAAAATTCTGAGAGAATCTGCGTAAGAGGTACTAAATTTAAATCCAAGATGACTGAAAAATAGGAATAAACTTTTGCATAATACTTTGCAGTTTTAAAGATGTTTTTCCTGAATATTCCTTTTCATCTTTACTACAAAGGCAGGCATTATGATGACAGAGAATTTATTGATGAAGAAAGAGAGTCACAGAGATGTGGGGGGATTCACTTTGGACATAGATTCAGGTCTACTGCATCCTTGACCAGACTGTTCCTTCTTCACTATACTGCATGGGTGGCCAGGGACACCTGGTGAAGTTGGCTCCACACTGAGGACTTCAAAGTACCTTCCATACCTCTCCCCTTGGTGTTTTCCAGTCATACTTCGTGCATCAAGCCTCACTCTTGCCTTACTGCCTGGGTCTTGGAATCCTGTATAGTTTTACCTACCAATCCAGTTGTAAAATCATATAATTCCCTTCTAGCCAATCATTTGTATTCATGTTGTTGATTTTATGCCTTCTATGCAATAGAAAGGTATTTTCACTGCAGTGATCTTCTCTCAATTTCAGTGCATCTTTCCCCCTTTCACCAAAGGACTGTAAGTACTATGATAGTCATAGTTATTAAAGTTCCTGAAAGCTTTGCATTCTCCCTAGCCAATGGTACTCTTCCTGAAAAGGATAAGATAGCAAAAAGCCCTTTGTGCAACACCCCATATCTATTTGACCAGCCTTATAACTTGCTACCTAACTCTCATCCCTAAAAAGAAGTGTGTTTCTCTATAGTTACCTCGTTATTTCAAATTTGCTCTGCCTTTGCAAGGAACCTAGTGTTAGCCATTAGCAGGTTCAAAAATCCTAGAGAGTGAAAAGCTGGGACAGGGGAAGCAACCAGGCAGGAGGAGACTCAAGCTGTGGTCATCCTGGGGTAAATATTCAGAAAGATGTCACTCTTGATGACCTTGATAGTGTTTTATCTGAACCACTAACATTTCAGTTGTACAAATAACGTGGCTCCCCTAACGTTTTTCCAACATAGTAAGATCTGGGTAGCGCCAAAGAACTCGCATTTCTAGCAAGTTCCCAGGGGACGCTGATGATGCAAGTCCGAGGACACACTTTGAAAACTGCTGCTCTGAGATAATATTTAAAGTTTCTTATTGTGCGTGTTTAAAAATCGGGGCTCAGTTTATTCTCCCAGCCTTACTTTATAGAATTTGTCCAGTGAAATTTACTTCCCTGCCATGCTAAAATTGCCAACCATGCTCAGTTCCTGGCTGCTTTTAGAACCGCCCCTCATTATATATGGCTGCCCTAGTAGCCCTTATAGCCAACATTTCTTCTTCTGTTTGCAAACACCTACTAGAAAATTACAAACTCAAACTCTATACCAAGTAGGTAATAAAAATGCATAAAACACAAGAAAGAACAACATGAGGAGAGTTCTTTTTATTTTATTTTAAAGATTTTATTTATATATTTGAGAGAAAGAGAGAGGGGGAGGGAGGGAAGGAGAGAGGGAGAGAAAGAGAGAGAGACAGAGACAGAGAGAGAGAAACACAAGCAGGGGGAGGGGCAGAGGGAGAAGGAAAAGGAGACACAGAGAGGCTCCCCACTGAGCAGAGAGCCAAACACAGTGATTAATCCCAGGACCCTGAGATCATGACCTGAGCCAGAGTAAGAGGACTGAACCACTCAGGTGCCCTGAAATTTCTTTTTAAAGGAATAGCCTATACCTAAATCCCATCAATTAACTTCCTGAGGCTAATAATGCCAAATCTTCAGATTTTTTTCAAAAGAAGCCATAATTCCAGATTTTAAGCCACATCTTCAGATTCTTGGATACTGACAGTGGATCAAAAATATTTAAAACCAGGAAATCACATGCTGACTGAATTCAGCCCAGGGCCCATAAATTTACAACATATAGTTACAACTTGGTCTTCTCAAAACTAAATCTAGCATCTGATCCTCTATTCAACTTTCCTGATGCACTCCCACAACAATACGCTCATTGTGCACACGTGTATGTACAGGCTTTGTTGTACTGTCCTGTCAGTTGGCTAAAACTTATATAAAAGTATTTTTTTCTTTTTTAAATTGAAGTGTAGCTGACATACAATGCTGCATTAGTATCAGGTGCACAACACAGTGATTTGACAACTCCATACCTGAAGCTATGCTCACTTCAAGTGCAGTCACCATACAATGTCATTACAATATTATCAGCTCTGTTCCCCATGCAGCACCTTTCATCCTGTAACTTCTCCATTCTAAAAGCTCATACTTCTTAGCCCCCTTCACCCCTTTTGCCTATCCCTTGAACAACTCACTCCCCTCAAAACTACCAGTTTGCTTTCTGTATTTATGATTCAGTTTCTGTGTTTTGTTTTTGTTAGACTGCACATACTGAAAGCATTTATTTCAATTAAACTATTGACCTAAGTGTTACCCCACTACAAAGTAAAAAGCTCAATGGCCAAAACTAGGTTTCATACTTCTCTTATTCTTATTTCCAAATGTAGTGCCCCTGACAAATATTTGTTGAAGGAAAGAAGGAAACTGAGTGAGTGAACAAATGAAGGCAAACTCTCCTTTTATGACGAGGCATAGAGGACTTTTTTTTTCACATATCATAACTGCCCTTTGTTTGGACTTCTTTAGTGACATGCTATATTTCCCACAATGAAATGCCCATATTTCAGCCATGCTTTCAACAGATGTACAGAAAATGTTGGTCCAAGTAATCTAATATAAACACTGGAAGTATTTGGATCAAGCAGCATTATCTTGGCCTGTCTTTCAAGAGGGAAATGATGGGTGTGATTCATGACAATGACTAAAGGCATCAGTATTCCCTTATCATAACGCCAGGTAATCTTTCACATGCATGCAATTAATCTCAGCATTTAGAAATGGGAAGATTTATGAATCAACTCAAGAGCCAGCTGTCTCTCACCTATTTGACCCAAAATAAAAAAATAAAAAACAAGAACAACAACAAAAAAACACAGTTCTGTACTGTGTCTGACAGAGAAGAAGTCCAGCCAGAAATTCTTCTCTGTCCTCCATTAATGCCTTTCTTTTACTCCTGGAGTTGTCCAGACTCATAGGCCTGTGTGTGATTTGAATGCTGTCAATAGAAAGCCAAAATTGAATTTAACTAGAGGGTTTCTTCAGCCCTAATAGTCTTTTCTTTTTTTTTTTCTAATAGTCTTTTCTAATAAGACAATGGTATTGTCAATGGTGCTCTTCGATTCAAACTTAGAGTGTAAATAAAACTCATTGAAGGTTGGAATTACGAATTCAGGAATCCGTTTCATCTTTTACTAAGCATTAAGGATAACTGTGATTTTCTTTAACTATAAAATATAACTTCATAATTTTCATAATTTGTAAGGCTTATTAACCAAGGTCCATCAATTCTAATCAGATTGACCTCACATTGGAGAGGCTCAGGCTGGTGTAATTAAAGCTGCTGATTCTGCTGACAGCATTCTTCAGTTTCCAGAGTCCTTATCAATGGTGGATCAGTCATCAAGTCGCATGTAGATAGCCCTACATGCTGCCTTCTGTGCTTTCACATTTTGGTGGAGTAGCTAATCTGCACACTTCTAATTTACTCCTCATGCATACTTCCGCTAGAGCCAATGATATTAATCAGTATAAAAGAAAAAAAGAAATTAATAGGAAAAATTATATTTTAAAATGTTTAAATGAAGTGATCCATCTTTAGTTGCCTTTTCCCATTCATATTGAATATGCTTCATGCTCTTATATAGCACATTGATTTTTATATTATGAATTAATATTTTCTTTAGGAAAATACATCCCATTTCTCGTATCCTCCAATATAAAATACCTAAATCAATAAGGTAGTTGCTGATCATGCTATTATAATTACCTCTTTTCCTTCTGAGCACTTTCCCATCATGAGCTAGATGTGAGATTGGAATTCATGCCATGGGGATCCCTGGGTGGCGCAGCGGTTTGGAATTCATGCCATGGTCCCCTATTTAAAGTCACGCAGGCTAACCACAACAGAGTCCACCCAGTTCTGCTCTGTACAACCTTTCCTTCCTTCACTTCTTCTTTGGCAGGTGACCTTCAATACTCTTCCCCAAAGCATACTTCTAATCATTATTTCTCTCTCTTGGAGAAAACTTAAGGTTGGTCTAACTAGCCTGGACAGTCATTAAACATTTTCCCAAAGCTGTTGAGCCATCTGACCTTAATTTTACTTTCTTAGTAGAGTAAAATGGAGAAGAAAGCATTGACCTTGATTCCAGGTATCCTGGCCTAGTGGCCTGACTAGCTGGCTACTCTTTATAGGTTCAAGGTGAATGGACTCTGACCATTGCTTTTAGCATGCAACTATAAAGTTGTAACTACTCCTTTTGATAAAATCTTGGCTGATTTATTTCAGCTTGGACATTCTTCTCTAGCAAGATCAAGCTGCTTTTGGTGTTCTATGACTTTTACACATCTTCCACTTATAACTGAGTTTTACATGACATTTACAGGGCAGTGTTTTCCATAAATACTCTCCGTTTTTCAGGTTCACAGGGATTCATAACATACCTTTCAGAGAGAGAGAAGACACAAACATCCCCAAACTGAACCAAATCCTCACAATCTGGCTTCAGACTCACTTTCCCTTTCAAGTCTATCACAAAGAACCTTCCAGCACCAATCTTGCCAGCAAGCACCCTGCACTTCATTCATACCAGTAGATTCTTTAGCATCACAACATATATTCCCAATACATATTTCTGACACGTTTCCTTGTATTTTTTTCCCAAAACCTTATTTGATAATTAACTCCTTCAGGACAATGACCTTTGCTTTCTTTAAAATTTCCTTCAACAGACATAAGCATGAGCTTAGATTTGGAGTCAGTAACTCCACCATTTGCTAGTACTGGTACCTTGAGCCTTTCTATCAATCTCTCAGAGGCTTGGATAATTTCTTATCATTAAATGGAGATAGTCATGCCACTTGCCTTGTCACCTCAACAAGCAGGACTGTGGGTAAAGATCATATAAATTAGAGCGTGCCAGAGTACTTTATAAATGGCTAAGGCCATGCAGATGCTATAAGAACTATGCTGAATAAATACTGTTGATACATAAACCAGGAAATATTTACAATAAGACACAAAGACTAGTGGTTTGCTACTATAAGTATATGAACATGAACATAAATATAAATGTGGTTTCACTATAGCCACCCAAAATGCATTTAAGTTGTTATCTCTTTTCTATCCTTGTGAAGAAGCTAGAGTCTTAAACACAAATGTGTAAGAATGAGGAGGCCCTAGAATGCATAAAGACAACTTGGCATAAGATTTTATAAGGTGTGCTGAGGGCTGCAGCAAACTAGAGAGTTCATGTCTTGTCCTAGTGGGGAGCTGGCACTGGGCTCAATTGTACCATGCAGAAAGGTGAACCAAAATTTCGAGAGTGGTAGAAATCCATATCTTTATAAATAAATTATATAGATTTTTAATTGTTGGTTTTTATTTATTTTTTTTTATAAATTAATTTTTATTGGTGTTCAATTTACCAACATACAGAATAACACCCAGTGCTCATCCCGTCAGGTGTCCCCCTCCGTGCCCGTCACCCATTCACCCCCACCCCCCGCCCTCCTCCCCTTCCACCACCCCTAGTTCATTTCCCAGAGTTAGAAGTCTTTATGTTCTGTGTCCCTTTCTGATATCTCCCACACATTTCTTCTCCCTTCCCTTATATTCCCCTTCACTATTGTTGGTTTTTAATTCAGTTCTTGAAATAAATTAGAGAGGGTGACAAAACATGAGAGACTCCTAACTCTGGGAAATAAACAAGGGGTAGTGAAAGGGAGGCGGGTGGGGGGATGGGGTGACAGAGTGACCAGCACTGAGAAGGGCACTTGACAGGAGGAGCACTGGGTGTTACACTATATGTTGGCATATCAAACTTCAATAAAATATCTATTTTTTTAAAAAAGAAATAAAAGTATAATGGTCAAAAGAAATACATATCCACTAATGGATACACCATATGGCTCATAACCCTGAGGGCAGGACCTGAGCCAAAATCAAGAGCCAAATGTTCAACCAACTGAGCCACCCAAGTGCCCCTATTCTCTACTATTCTAATAACTTCCTTATTTCACATATATCAGACAGTTTGACTTGTGTTTACCATCAAAGAACCCTAATTGGTTTATAGCTTTATTTCAAGTGGATCCATATTATACCATTGTATAAAAGAAGGAAGGTTCTGCACATATACAAATAGAGAAATCTTGCTGATGATCTGTGTGGTTATTGCTTTAGATGGCAAGAAACTCTGAAACATCAGACAGTATTATTAGATGGTTCTTAAACAGCTTACATTATAGGTGGGCTGTACAGTCATCTGCCAATGCCCACACCTTGATGATGAAGTGTTAAAATCCAGCATTTCCTTGATAGCTGCTGGGTCCTTTAAAACTGAGATGCCATATGATTTTATACCTTTTCTATTAGCTCACTCATCACCTCTCTGAAATCAGTACCTTTTATTGTTTCCCACCTAAGCCCCACTCCTGTGATAGAGTAATTCTTGAAGGAAAATACACATTGTTTTCTATTTTCCATTTCTTCAGGTGAGGAACTAGAGAGCAGATACAGGATTCAAACTCCTATCCCTTGCTTCCAAAGATACTGTTTGGACCCACCAAATCACACAGCTCTCCATTGCTACTTCAAATAAATGGGTTAGATTCCTACTAAGACCAAGAGTATCTATCATCCATTCATCTATCTATCTATCTATCTATCTATCTATCTATCTATCTATCTATTTATCTATCTATCATCTCCCTCCCTCCCTTCTTTCCTTCCTACCTTCTTGTATTATCTATTATTCTATTTAATTACTAAGTGGCTCCAAATATGGAAGTATAGCCCCAAAGAATGGCCATTTTTCAAAAATCTGCATCTGAAATTGCAAAGAGAAAGCCTACATTATTATAGTGCATCTGGTCCTTGTTAATTCTTAATCTGTTGTATCTTTAACTGTCATGATTTCTCCAGATGTGAGAGTTTATCTCATAAGTTAATGTTTTACATAAACTACACTACAGAATTGTTGAGACAAAGTTTAAACTCCTTGGCCCCCAGCACTCTCTCTATACAGGAGCCGTCTACGTCTACCTGACCAAATGCCAAGGAGATCATAAAAATCCACTGACTAAGAAACTTGCCAATAAGTCCAAGATTCCTCCCAGCTTCATGGAGTATATTTGTTTTACATTCTATTAGGTTTATAAAAGAAAAAAAAGGCTAAGAAAAATCCACTGTTTTGCTGAAGACTAATAACTCTTTGAGAATTTTGCTAGTATCCTACAAAGAAATAGGCCTTTTATCTCCTAAAATAGAATTCAGGACAACGGATTTGCTTTTGAACAATGAGTTCAAAAATAGAACTTGCCATTTGGAAAGTTTCTTGAGATTTTATAGAGCAGTGGTTACTAAATGTAGCCCATCATTAGACTCACCCAGGGGGCTTTAATAAAAGAGATGATTGCAGGGTCCCACCCTAAAACTACTGAAGCAGAATATCTGGCAGGTAGGACCAAGCTTCCCTGATGATTCTGACGTTTGGCCAGGTTTGCAAATCATGGCTAGCGTCTAGAGTCTGAACATTAAATATTGCCTTAGCAGTTAAAATTTTAGTGCCTGTGATTATAATTTTATTATATTAATTTCCTTTGGATTTATATTTTGGAAGAAAAGACTGGATGGGAAATCATTTGGCCATTATTTTGTTCAAATTCCCCACTTTGAAAAGGCCCTTCGGAAAGTGTTAAAGAGACTGAAATGGCACGTTTGCCAGCCAGTATCCTGATTCTTTATTGCTATAGTTCTGATTGTTCTTCTGTCAGAACTATACCTTGAAAAGCATGAAGATGGGAAGTTATTTCCACTCTGGCTGAATCATCAGGATTGAGTCAGAAAGCTGGAAAGGACCAGGAGAGACCATCTGGCTTAGTCTCTGTCTTGATGTGGTTGTGATTTGCTTCTAGGAATTTCAAGGCAGGGAGAGTTCACTGCTGGTGTTTCAATATCCTGATAGTGAGTAAATCCTTCCTTTGGGCCTCCTCATGCTGCTACCAAGCCAGCATGTCTTGATCCCTGGTGCAGGGTTTTTTCTATTCCTCCCCAATTTAATCCTTAGTTCCAAAGAGCTGCACTTAAAATAACAGGAAAGGATGGATGATAAGCCCAGTAGGAGCATGGTACCATAAAGCGAACCATAGACTGAGTCAAGAAATTTAGATGGGAGTCTGAATAGGGCCACTAAGGGAATGTGCAAATTAGGACAATCATTAATAATCTCATGTTTTAGTTTCTTCATCTGCAAAATGAAGAAATCAGACTGTTCCTGGCTTGAAGTTAGGTATGTCTATCATTCTTTTATTTCCTTTTGGATGTGTTCAATTGCCTTCAATAAGTTTCAGTGAGCTGTGTGTGGGGTATAAGTAGAGAAAAAGACAAACATGCTCCCTGACTACAAGAAACTTATGGTCATAAGGAAAACAAACAAATAAGGAGCAAACAATAAAAATGCAATTACATCAATATCATTTCTGTGGAGGAAAAGGAAGATGTTGAAGCAGCCTAAAGGAATCACTGAGGCTGGAATCTTCCTTCCTCTAGACAGCACACCTGGCCCTCTAAATCACTGAAGTGTGAAAAGGCAGATAGCTGGTGTGTTCTAAGAATTCTCCAAATGAACTGGTTTGCCCATTAGCATGGAACTGATAAATCTTATTAGATTTTGGCAGCTTCTAGATCACCATATTTATGAGGAAGTATCCATATTTGCTTGCAGGACTATATAAACAACTGAGAAAACCAACAGAGTCTCCAAACTTTAGAAGCTAAAGTGATGTGGCCCCAGCATCAGCATCATCACTTGGCTAGGAAAGGTCAGAGTCGTAAATTTTGGCCAATTAACTTTGCTTAGAAAGAGTGTCTCATGGCCACAAAATAAACTATTAACATTGGCTCTCCTCCCAATCATGAGCTGAATGTAAAGGAACCCAACAACATATGGATAGCTGAGTCAAGTTTATGACCAGTAACAGAAAACATCTTTTGTGGTATCCTCTTTGCTGAATATTGGGTGAGAGCTTAGCCTACTATCAATAAACTCCATTAATAGGTTACTACTTTATACTTGGGCGCCTTGTAACATAGCTTCCCAGGATGTTTTCAGGTCAGTTGGCAAAAGTGATATACCTGACAAATCTCTAAGGCAGATGGACCGATGCGTGATATCACCTGTGCATCTGAAAGAAGAAAACTATGGGTGGAAAGAATCACTTCCAAATCATGTATCTAATTGGAAAATATACACACATGTATATGTGTGTGATTGTGCATATGCATACATGTGCGTGCCCGTGCACAGACCACAAAACTGTTTGTTTGGTTATTTATTTTCACAAAACTGTTTATACCAAAGGACAACTATGCGGACACTGGTAGTCACAAAGTCACAAATAGAACAGAGTCCATGGAAAAGAATACATAGCTAGATTACATGGAAGAGAATTGAGTACAACTAGTCTCCTGTTGTCCTATAAAAGTCCATGCATTCTTTTTCAGAAGCTGAGCTGCCAGTGAATATACGGGAAATGCCAAAGTAGATAAATATCACATGCCTTGTTGGCATGTATGTATGTATGTATGTATGTATTTTAAAGATTTTATTTATTAATTTGAGGGAAAGAGTACAAGCCAGAGAGAAAGAGAGACAGAGGCAGAGGCAGGTTGAAGCTCAATCCCAGGACCCTGGGATCATGAACTGAGCCAAAGGCAGAAGCTTAACCAACTGAGCCACCCAGGTGCCCCACATTTCTTTTTAAAGAAAAGAGATTTTAGGTGAGACACCTCTGAAATCTTTCACTATTATTACTGCTGTCAGTAGAAGCATTACCATCATTTTTATTATTCTATCTATCTATCTATCTATCTATCTATCTATCATCTATCTATTTATTTATTTATTTATTTTTGAGTAGGTCCCACACCCAGTACAGAGCCCAACGTGGGGCTCTAACTCTCGACCCCAAGATCAAGACCTGAGCTGAGATTGAGAGCCGGATACTTAACTGACTGAGCCACCCACGCACCCCCATTATTCTTTTGAGATGGAAACTCAAACTCCAACAATGTGAAGTTCACCCTGTGACCACAGTGACAAACACTTATTCTGTCCCCAAGGTACCATTCTTAGCAATCCTTCATATGTTTACTTACTATTTGAAGTATTAAAGCTCTTCAACATACAGTCTGAAACAAAACTGGAGATTACAGATGGGTTGGCATTTGACACATGATACAGCTCTGGTTTGGTCAGCTGAATTGACCTCATTAGTTAACCAGAAATTTTGATTCTATGACAGACTGAGTAATGAGCTTTTTAAAAAAAGATTTTATTGATTTATTTGAGAGAGTGTGTGTGTGTAGGAGTTGGAGGGGCAGAGAGGAAGAAGTAACCCCTTGCTTAGCAGAGCCCAACATGGGGTTCAATATCAAAATCCCAAGATCATGACCTAAGCCTAAAGCAGAGGCCTAACCAAATGAGGCATCCAGGTTCCCCAGTAGTGAACTTTTAAAAATATATTTTCTTTGGAGCAATTATACAAAACATAAACGGTGTGATGTAGCTAAATAGGGTCAGGCATTACGAAAAGCTTCTTATTGTTTCTGTTCTGATAAAAACAATGAGTGATGTATTCCTGAGAATCATTGATAGACACCAGTTCATTCAACAGGTCATTGTGTTTCCTGTGATTCAGTCTTCCCACACTTCTGCATGAGGGCAGTCTTTGGCTGAGGCCCTCTTTGGAGGAGATGGGCCCTTGAAGAAACAATAACTACAGCTTTTCTGAACTGCACCCTGGAAAACAGTCAGCCACGCTGCAAGGGTAAAAGGCTGCACCCTGTTCTGCATCTTTGAAAGTGTGGCTTAAAAATAGCCCAGAGCACTTTCCTGTTTGGTGGACTCTGTAACAGCTGTTCATAGCCCAAATTTCTTTCATACTTCCCTCCTCACCACAAAGAAAATACAAAGTAGCACTGGCTATAGGAATGGACATTATTCAACTTTAATGTGCCTTCAACAATAGCACAGGAAGAGTCATAGACACAATGAAGGGGAAATGGGGAAAAGTTAGGAGGAGCAGAGAGAGTAGGGAAGAGATACTTTTAAACAATGAGAAATTTAAAGTAAGCAGGAAGTCAAGAAAGAAAGGACAGGATTTGAAAGGTTGCCTCTGAGGGGTGATACAGTGTTGTGAAAAGGGCATTGTGGTGGGAATTCTAAAAATCAATGCGTTTACCAGCTCTGCAGCTATTTAGCCATGCTTTCCTGGGCATGCCCCTAAATATCTCCAGGCCTCTTTCCTAAAATGGGCAGAGGGTGGATGAAATAGAGCTAGTCATCTTCTAAAAATCTCTTCTACTTCTGAAAATGGTACATGGTATGAATGTGGGCTAGTGGACAGCAGAGGAGTTGGAAGAAACCTGAATTTACCCTCAGAAGATTTAACTTCCAGTCCCCTACCAGAGGGCATTAAGGTGTCAAGATGAGGCAAACTGAAGCATACCCAGCTTCATGGCCACCTCTTTCCTTCATCCTAGGAGCACTGCTTAACAGTGAGAAATTGTTTCTTTCCCTCCATGCTACTGCAGCAGCACCCACGGAGCCACACGGTCCGATTCTCAGAGATCCACAAGCCAACATTCCCTCCCGTCTTCCATGGGGCCTTGAAGGTTCCTTTCCAAGGTTCACAAAGTCAAGATGGCAGGATGCACTACCTCTGACTGGAAAACGTATAAGTACTGAGTAGGTGGAGAACATGCAAAGCACAACAGGTACAGAGGACAGATACTGGAATCCATGACTTTTGCTAAATCAATATCTTTCTGACCTTCAATTGTCATTTTTTTCTTAATTTCTAAAACTGGAGACAGAAATGCTGTAATGAGTTTCAAATGCAGTTAGCAAAGTGCATGATGCAAAGTAAGCACTCGGTATACATCACCTGCTATTATTTCTTAACATGATTTTCATGGAGTGTTTTGCTTCCTTAGTTTCGAAAAATGTCCTTTGACCTTCTAAATCACCCTATCACCTTTGGTGAAAACAAAACAAAGAACCTTCTAGAATGGATGGTCACGTGGCAGTGTGTCATACGTTGACTCACGCTTTACCAAGCAGGCAAAAATCAGTCCATAAGTTCCTAATGTGAACCGCTTTGTAAGTGAATCTAAACACTTAAAAATGGAACTCCAATATTCTAGTTGGAGTTCCACAGGGCAAAAAAAGTCAAGGTTTTTACATCCAGTGTAGATATGCAGAGTGTTTCCCTTCTACTCACACCCCTCCCCACCTTATCAAGAGAAAAGACCCAACGTGTCTCCATTCTGGCAATCTCACAAGGTAGGGCATTTCCTCTGGTTCTGCTGTGGTTGAACTATGCTGAGAAATCAGCCAAAAATAAATGCCAACTATAGGCCTATGTGCTTATCTGAAGCTAAGACCCTAGCTTTAGTGTCAGCCTTTCTGAAGACATGAGGCTAGAACATCTGAAAACACCCCCGCAGGACAGATCGTCTTAACTGAGAGAAGAACACTCCAAGAAACTAGTTAATATTCACGGAGATAAAACTGAAAAATGAGTCACGCAGGGGATCTTTCTTGGCAGAACTGAGAACAATCATCCATCCAGAAGGATTCATGAGAGTTCCCATATGAAGGCAAGGCTTTGATAGAACTATATTTCCTAGTAATTTTTACTCAGACACATTGATATGGCCCTCTTGCAGCAAAATGGAATCACAGAATTATAAAGCAGGAAGAAACTATATACAATGCTTACTTGAAACCGTTTATTTGCCCATGTAATGAATTACTTGTCTATATTTTAAAGTAGATTCCCAATCACCTAAATATTGGGCCCAATAAAATCACATTCAACACGCAGCTTTGTTTTCTCTTCTTTCTTTCTTTCTTTCTTTCTTTCTTTCTTTCTTTCTTTCTTTCTTTCTTTCTTTCTTTCTTCTTTTGTATTTGTTTGTTTGTTGCTGCACACTAAGTAAATCTGTCTAAATGTCTAGGTTCCTGGACACTGGAGGCTTCAATTTGAAATGGATGTGGTGGCAACGATATGCTAAGAACCTGCCAAAGCAAGCAGAACACCCAGAAACCCAGAAATTCAATCTGATGGAAATTATGATAATCAACTCTTTAAAACTATGGTTTCAATTTCACATGGAAAACTAGCCAGGCTCCAAAGGAAGATTTCTGGGATGCTAGGTAAAGGTAGCTGTGGAGGAGGTTGGGAGAAAATAGGCTCAGGATGCTGACAAAATAGGAGCCAGGGGGTCTCGGAGATAGAATACCAATCCCACAAAAGGCCAAGAACCTCCCTTTGGCAATTCTGTCCTTTTTGATCTAACAATTTCCCTGATGTCCAGTTTAGGAGCACTCCTCACAAAGCTCCCTCTGCCCAGCATCACTGATGAAAACCCTGGAACTGGGTAAAACCCAGGCATCGCAGTTACCCTTACTCCCATTTCCTGATTGGAGGCTCTCTAGGACCTGCGTCACCAGCCAAGAGCGGGCCATGGAGAATAGGTCAAGTGATACTAGTGTCTCTAGAGCCCTGAGGAAGCACACATTCTCAGGTGATTCAAATGCTAGTCCTGAAAGCAACACAAGTCAATCCTGATTTTAAATTTTAGATTTCTCAGGCCCTCTCAGTGAGCCATTAAGATCTGCCCATGGCAATAATGGTGTATGTGGAACAGTGCAAGAAAATCACCAAGGATATAATTAAATCTGAGAGGGTCTCTAAGCAGATAGAGCCAGGTAAGAAAGAGGAAAAATGGCAATGTCCAAAGGCAAAAAATCCCATAAAAAATTCAAAACACTGTCTCTATGGCAGTGTTCTGCACTCTCAGCATAATGAAAACAAGGTCTAGAGCCAAGAGACTAGGGTTTGCTCAGAACAGAAGTCAAGTGAGGACACAGGGAGAGAGAGGCACCTTATGTATCATCATTTAGCATTAAGCAAGTATTTTTAATACCACTGGACATAACTGGTCAGACCTAGGCAAACAGAACTGACACAGCTGACTACAAGTTTTTTGGTGTCTCATTCCTAGAATATGTTCCTTTTCAGCCAAGTCTTGTGGACTCAAGCTCTAGCTGTTTGCTTTGTATTCACTGTGTTTATAATCTGTTTTAGGATTTCTGTTAAGAGCTATGAGTTTTCCTGAAGAAAAGGTCTAAAGTAGGCCTGCTTACTTCTCCAAAAGAACCAGAAGAAACTTCAAGGGAAATGCTAAACCAGGGAAAAGAATGAAATTTGATTTTGAGAGACAGAGAACATGAGAAATTCTCAAACTCATCTCACATTCACCTAAGATTTTTGTATCAACCTAATTCAATATTCATTCATACATTTATGAATTCATGCATTAATATTTTCAATAAATATTGGACTTCCAGAACATCAGGCCCTGTGAAGGCACCTGAGAAATGGTAATAAGGAGTTGCTCCTGTATAATTTGCCATGTGGCCTGGGAGATGGACAATATACACATAGGTAAGTGTATGCATGAATAACACAAGTAATAATAATGAGCAGGGGTCCCTGTAAAGTGAGGCAGGGAATTCTGACATGAAGTGGAAGATTAGCAAGCCTTAGCTCAGATGTGGGCATAGTTTGAAGGGCCTCAAGATGACCAAAACAGCTAAACCCAAATGGGCCCAGTTATCTTAGAAACAAGAGACAACGTAGCTACTTCTCCCTGTAGCTAGGGCCAGGTAGGTAAAGAGTTCAGCACATTGTTTGCCACATATGGGTTTGCAATGTCTTTATGTCTATTCATAAAGTCTTGCGAAAGTATCACGTTTCTTTGTAAATGTGCTTAAATCTTTTCCGTGCATTTTTGTTGCGCACAACGTAGAACTATTTTTTCCATTTCTTCTCTAGGTCACTTTCCCCTGGAAACTCCCATTTTCCTGAAGCTTTTAGGTAAGGTCTTCCCAGCTACTTCAGGCCAAGATGTTTGCTCCCTTCTCCGACCCAACTCATATTCTGATTCTGTTGCTCAGCTTGAGACTTGTTCCACCAGTGCCAGATGTAGATCTAGTTCTTTGCATGTAGGGCCATGTCATTTCTGGAGGGGCCCTTGGTAAAAATATGGGCTGTGGAGTTAAGGAAAGATGCGAATTTTAATTCCAGCCCGTCATTCACTTATTATAAACTAATATCCCAACCTCCAGTATAAGTGGGATGATAATGCAAGTACCTATCTTATTACATGGTTGTAAAGAGGGTACAGTATATAAAGAGTGCTCAGGAATGGATGTTGCTGTCCACAGATGTGTATGTTCTTGTGGAAAGTGGTCATGCCTTTGATCTTTAGTTATGTCCCAAGTACCTATGATACAGTATATCCTCCATCAATGGTCCTTAAATATAGCATATCATGCTCCCCAGAGCACTATATTTGGAATCATCAGGGATAGATTCCTTTACAGGCTCTATCACTTAGTAGTTATATGACCAAGAATAGTGGTTATTTAACTGTTTCAAGCCTCAATCTTCTCTTCTATTAAATAGGAATGATCATACCAATTGCACAAAGGTGTTAGACATAAACCCTGAGACAATATATGTAAAGAAGAAAGAATTTCCTTATCTAAACTTCTGGTTCTGTGGCTCTTAAGTCTTGCCGATTTAAAATAAAACCCCGTTATATGAATCCATAGTTCCTTTAAAAAGGAATTCATAGACTGAATGCCTCTTTCTGACAAGTCCTCCCTGGACTGGAAGACCAGGGTGTGGTCAGAACCATCTTGCTGTTGCCTAGAACAACAGTCATAGGAGAGAGCAAATGCTTAAGGTACGTGTGACTGCTCACATTTATCAGAATCCCATGTGTTTCTTTCCAAGGTTAAGGTAATTAACGGCCCCTGTACTGGCAAATCTAACAAACTACTTTGTATTTATTTTATCTTATACCTGAAGCAGTCATGTGATGTCATAAACATCTCAGCAAGTGGCAGTACAAAGTTGGGCATAGCTAGGGAAGGTCACCATGCCCTAGTAGACATGTCCAGCAACTTTCTGCAATTTTAAATGGTACTCTGATCTTGAAAGGAATTGTATTTTACTGATATGCTTCAATGTGTTGTAGATAGACGTAAAGAAGTCAAAGAATAAGGAAGGCATGAATCCCAATATAGGTCCATAGGGCAGAAAGAAACTAGCCTGAGCATGGGAAAAGACAAAAATAGCTAAAGCAGCAGCAATTACCATTAGCCAATGACCAAATATCTCCATACTATTCTTGTTCAAGACAGTCACATTATGCTCATCATGACTTTGGTAAGCTTATAAAATCCCATGACAGTATGAACATTACTGAAATATTTTGTAAGCCCAATCTGCAGGTGCCATGAGATCAAGGAATTTTCGCAATTTTTGTTTACTGATAGTGCCTGGCACATTGTAGGTGCTCAATAAATATTAACAACAACAAAAAAAGGAATGAATGAATGAGAATCTTGTTTGGGGGTTTCCTGCTGAATTCCTGGTGCATTTAACATTGCAGTTACACTGCAGCTTATGTTAATTATCATCCTTTGACACAGTTAAAACTTTCCACAAATTATTTTCTATAGTTGACTTTCCTATTTGCTTATGGTACAAAGCGTAATAAATCAAAATGGACAGTGACATCAAAATAAAGAAAAGTGGGTGGATTGAATAAATGATGTGACCAAGGACAGGCAGAAAGACAGTGACAAAAGCGAAGATCTAGAAGATCTAAGTTCAACCAGCTCCCCATGCTCTATCACCTGGAGACCTATCTGTTCACTTTTTGGGAAGCAAAGAGATAGAGGTCCGGTTGTTTTTCCTCACTCTAGAATTTACTTTATAAGGGAAGGATGGGTTTATGAGAATAAGTTGATAGTTCTGTGGCTTGTTCTACATGGGCATGCATTCTTTGGCTGGCCTTTCTGTTCAGAGACAACACCACAGAGCATAATGTATAACCTACCTCATTCAGCGTGGGAAGTAAGAGGCCCATATAGGGCCCCTTTCTTTTTACCATTAGAGAGACATGTTTGCCTCTGCAACGTGAGACTGATTCTTCATTGCATCTTAACTATCCATCTTTGACAGACCAAAAGCCAGACTTACCAACAAATGTGCTTATAGAGCTTAATTCTTAACTTGCCCCAAACCTGGCCCCTAGAGATGTTCCCTTACCCTCACTTCTTGTACACCAAAATTTCTTAACTTTGTCTCTCATAATAACTTTCTTCTTGGCATTTCCACTGCCATGGCCTTATGATGATTTTTTTTTCTTGGGTTTTCTTGAAACGAATAAAAATGTTTCCTAACCAGACTTTATGCCTCAAGTTATACACACCCCTTCAATCCCTTTTCCATATAATAAGGCCCTTCATGATCTGGCTCCTGTCACCCTCAGCAGCCTCACATTCAGCCTCTCCCCTGATAACTCCGCCCCTCAGCTCTGGTCACCCTTTTGCCATTTTCCGAGTGTCCTAGTTCTTTCTCCTTTATCGTTGTGCTTTTTCTTTTATAGTTTTTTTTGTCCAAAATGTCCTTCCCTCTGTTATCTGCCTGCCAATCTCCTCTCTGTTTTTAAACCTACCCAAAGTTTGAATCCAGACTAACGTGCCCATCCCAGCTTCCCTAAATCCATCAGGCCGACCTCCAACCACCCACTCTGCATTCCTGCAGCACCTTCTCTTTCTATGATAGCAACCACACATGAGGTTAAAAATTACTTGCTTACTTACTTCTCCCTAAAGTTAAAGACTGCATTTTATTTATAGGAACACACACACACACACACACACACACACCAAGGACAGTTCTCAACACACAACTAATGCTAACTAAATGGTTGCTGACTAAATTAATAAATAAATTTGTCATTGTCTCTCAGAGCTGCCCTTCCATTCTTCCAGTGAATAATTTAGTTGATTTCCCAGATGCCAGAAAGCAGCTGCTTGAGTACTAAAAACAACAACAACAACAAGAAACCCAGAAACAACTGTACTGCAATGCCACAGAGGACATTGAAGGGATAGAAAACACATCCTACCATACCCAGTCAAGGCTACTGGTCTGTGAGAAGGAAAGAACAAACATCCAATTACTATATTTGAAAGCAGAAATGGGAAATACAATCTTTGGCAGAGTTTTTCAATTGGATGCCTTGTCTTCCAGCCATTAAGGACTAGATATGTACAGACCAGAAACACACCAACTCTTAGAGTACAGTTGACAAGGGACTTGACCAAGAAATGTGTGCACAGATTTACACACTCAGAATGAGCCGATTACCAGCTGTCACCTGCCAAGAACAATTATGACTTAGACTCATCTGAAATTTGTCAAGTCCAGTGCCAGAGAAGCTCTGTCAATGATTCCAACTGCTATATTATTACAGCCTGCTTCTGAAGGTCTGGAGTAATCTGTGCATAGAAAGACTTCCCAACTACTGAATAATAGGGTGATGTAGAAAGATTCAATCCAGAGGCATGGCATGGATGGTGCTCAATTAGTTCCACCTAGGAATAAATCCACCAATTCATCTGGGTAGTATAAATAGTAGAATCACCAGCTAAACTTACATTTAAGATAAACAAACAGTAAAGCATTTCCTTGCTGGTTACTCTCAGGCAAAATTTTATGTCTGCCTCATGTAATGTCTTGATGTCTCAAGATCTAAACTAAATAAGCCACTTGCTTTGGCAGATCATTTGTTTATTCAGAAGTTCATTAAAACCAGGAGCGTATATAAAATCCAACAATACTGAAAGCTCCGAATGTTTTTTTTAACCAGTATTTCAGTCCAAATATATCTAACAAAACACTTTTGGAGAGAGGATATTAGCAAACAAGGCTAACTTTGTGATATTATTTGTAGACAAGCTGACATTACTCACCTAACAAAGCAGTGCTTGTCAAATCCCTGATTAATTACAGCAGAAGGAAGTCTTGTAGAAGTGGGAATCTTGCTCATCTGGGAAAGGGGTGATCTTATGCGTGATACATGGGGTCACTCTTGAACCCAAGGCTGGGGTATTTGCTAATTTCTGACTAAAGGTTTCTTATTTTATGAAAATTACATTTTCACATGCTTTGTGGTCAGCCATGGCCCAATGTCTTCTCCCAACCCCACCCCAAGCCCTCCAGCCCATGTTTACCTCTCTTTCCTTGACTACTTATATGACTTATATGTCTATTCATCTTGCTTTTGCATGTAACTCATATGTAATTAATATAGTAGATACATCTGATGAAATAGGACAGTGCTAACTCAGCATGTAGCAATGACCCAAAAAAATGCTTTCTGAGTTTTATGGCTCTTTTGACAAAGCTTATGGTTTTCAAGGTGTGGGTCCCCACCCATCAACATCAGCATCATCTGGGATCTTGTTAGAAATGCAAATTAATGGCCTATCCCAGACCTGTTGACTCATCCCCTCTGGGGCTGGGATCAGTCATCTGTGTTTTAATGAGCCTTCTACATGATATTGCTATAATCTTAAACTGGAGACTTACTGCATTCGGATTACAAATCTGCACGTATTTGGGAAAGTTTAGTTCATGAGAAGGGGAAAATATCAAAGTTCTTAAGATGAATTCAAATAAGTTAAAAAAACAAAAGAATTTCCAATTATCTTTTAAAGAACTACTTCTTACAGAAAGTAGTCACAGTAAGATTAGACATCTGAAAAACAAACAAATACCTAAGAAAATGTCCAATAAAGGAACACAGATGATATTTCTAATTATCAGGAGAATCCCTTAGCACTCAATGTCAGGACAGCCACAACCTCCTGAATTAATTCCGATTCTGAGCTGAATGAACATGCCAAGCTTATTCCCATGGAAACTGAGCACTCTACAGATTGCTAGGGTTATAGAACATATAACTGAGCTAAGGCAATTGCCAATTTCGGAAGATTAGCATAGAAAATTTGATGCCACACATTTATTTCCAAATATCAGATGTGCTTCATCTATATTCGAGGATAAAGGACTGTCGAAATTTGATTTAAGAGAAAAGAAAAAAGTCCTACTGCAACACAGCCTATCATCTTTGAGCTGTGACCAAAATGAGGCAGAAGCTCTGTTTTCTTAATACTGCCTTAATTACAAGGACACTGTTTTGAACGTTGGTTATTAAACGGGTTGCTATGGCTTCCTGCCCAAGAATCTGGCATGCAAGTTGCAGTCATGGGCAAGCTCTGAACAGTCTGAATAAGGTGCACACAAATAGAGTTTATCACCCTAAGCCCCCGCCACAGAGCAGCCATCAGGAAGATTACTGGGAGGTAACAGAGCGCTAACAGTTGCTCGCTCTCTCTTCACTTTCCTGGAAACTCCTCCTAAGCTTCTTACTAATCACCTGGTCACATAGAACGCTACACCTATATAGAAAGGGATTGCTTCAAACAGCAGCAGACCTGCCGTGGCCATTTCTGAGCACACAGAACCATGTGGAATTCTGTTTAGACTTCCACAAGATTTGTTTGTTCCTTGGGCAACTTTGGCGTTTCCAAATTTTATATATGACTGTGACCAACAGGGAAGAAGGCAAACAAGAAGTTCAAAGCAGAGCCAGCTTTGCTCAGATACAGGTTTTTGTCGCTGGTAAATAATAGGAAGTAACCACAGGGAATTTTATCTTTGTGTTCTCAGAGAGATACAAAGAACCTCAGGTAACACAAATACCAGAATGTTCAAACTGAGCAAATGCAGCCCGCAGAGCTATGTTTATGCTTAATATCTATTCAGGTATATAAGACCCCTTCCAGCTTGAAAATTCTCTACTTCTCTGATCTTGTAGCTTCTCATGGGAATGGAGAAATTTGAAATTTCATGCCAGGTTTTAGCAATTCAGGTTTTGTCAAGAACAAAAAAGAAGTCCATAAGCAACATATGCCACAAATTTGAGCTTGTTTTTGTAAACACTCAGCAATTTGAGAGCTATGCATTATATTCTGAAGCGCTAGTGGTAGTTTTCAGAGTTTCATATTTTAGAAGGGAAGGGAAGAGATGTTTGCAAAGACATCTGTAAGAGAAGAAAGAAGTAATTTTATCCTATGTCTTGTATTCAGCTATGCTGACCTAAAGGTCTGGAGAAGGTGAAGGAGTTTGTACTCTTTATTCAAAAGGTGATCGACTCCTATCCTAAAGCTTGACATGGTTATTTCATAAGCTTTGATAGTTCATTATCTTGGCTTCCACAGATAAAACTTCTATGGCTCCAAGAATGACCCGGTCCCCTCTGAAATGCCCAGGCCAGTGACCTCCTGATGCAAGGAACTTGCTGGCTGACAATATTACTTGAGCTTTAAAACAGGTTATTTCCTTCATGTGGGGAGAAGGATGCTCTGCAAGACTACCTTGGGAAGTTACGGTTAACATCCCAATTACAGGACTGAGGCTGCCAGATGTCACTGACATTATCCTTTCATTTGCAATTTTGGCAGATTGGCCAAAGTCACATAAGGACTTAGACCAAAGAACTATGATCTAGTTTTGGTTTGAAACCCAGTACCAAACTGGTGAAATGAACCAGCCTTTAGTTGGGAAGAAAAGTTTTCTATTATCTGGATGTGATATAGACATGTAACTCACAATGCTAATTTGCAAGTTTAACTATGATCACAAGAGAAGAAAATACTCAAGTCTTTTGTCTCAATCATCTCTGGGTTCTAAAAATGCATGAACTAGATAGAATCCCTTAAAGACATTTTCAGAAGGTTATGTGATAAAATCTATGCCAGGTGGACACACCTTCCCACTTCACCAGAGGCCATACCACAAAAACCAGCCCATGACTTGAGAATGAGGAAAAGTGACATAAAAGTCCAAGTGTTATTTTGCAGATTCCTTGATTTTCACAGGTAAAGAATGGATCCCAACTTGTTTCTGACCCAAAGCTATTTTTCAAAGAGTTTCTCTGATCACTCACAAGGATTTAGAAGAGCAAACACTATAAGCATTTATGAGTTTGGACCTAATTGCCCAGAAGTATATAATTATTCAATCTGAAATCTGCAGAGTCTAAGTCATCTTGCAGCAAAAACAGAATCTTATGAAAAGGACACACACTGCTTTTAAGAACTTGGATGTCTGATTTTAGCTTTGTAAAGCAATGCTAACCACAGATAAGTTATTTTTCTATTTATTTTTACTCAAGTATAATTAACATTCAAAGGTATATTAGTTTCAGGTGTATGGCATAATGATTCCAGGATTCTATACATTTCTCAGCGCTCATCAAGATAAGTGTATTCATAATCTCCATCACCCGTTTCACCCATTCTCCCCACCCACCTCCCTTCTGGCAACCACCTAAGTGAAATAAATCAGCCAGAGAAAGACAAATGCCACATGCTTTCACTCATATGTAGAATTTATGAAAAACAAATGAACAAAGAGAAAGAGACAAAAAAAAAACACAGAATCTTAAATACAGAGATAATTTATTTTTCAAAGCAGACAGAGGAAAAAATCTATTCGCTGTTAATTCAACTAGAATATAAATTTGGAAAGACTTAGGCTTCAGTCCTTTAAAAAATGTTCAGTCAGAAAGACACTTGTACTCTCGATCTTCCAAATCAGTGAGGTCTTACCATTTATTCAACCCCTCTGAAGTTCAGAAAAGTGTGACTTTTGGCAAGGCTTTTCCTTATAATTTACAACTCAAGCATGCTTATTGGATTGGAGACACTGCTCCATTGACAGTGGAGTGACAAGCCTTTCTGCAGCAGAATCTGGAAGGCAAAAGAGCGCTGAAGTACAACTTGAGTGGGAGCTCTGCAAACCAGATACAGCAATAATTTACCTCAAATATCAAAATGTCAAATGGAATGGCCACCTTTGAATGAGACAATAATGTCCTTGGCAAAACAGAATCCTTAAATTGATGTTAAGACTGACAGGGTGTCCAACGATAGATCAATGGACAAAGAACATTTGGTATAAATATACAATTGCATATCACTCAGCCATAAAAAAATCTTGCCATTTGCAACAACACGGATGGACTTAGGAGGTATCCTGTTAAGGGAAATAAGTCAGACAAAGACAAATACCATATGATTGCACCTGTACGTGGTATCTAAATAAGAATAAACAAAAAGTAGAAAAGGATCCATAAATACAGAGAACTAACTGATGGTGGCCAGAGGGAATGGAAGTAAGGAGATGGGCAAATGGTTGAAGGGGGAATGAGAGGTATAAGCTTCCAGTCATGAAATGAATAAGTCATGGGGATGAAAGGTACAGCATAAGGAATGTAGTCAATGGTTTGTAATCATGCTGTATGGTGACAGATGGTAGTACACTTGTGGAGAGTGTAGTGTAACAGATAGACTTGTCAAATCACTATGTTGTTTGCCTGAAACTAATGTAACATTGTGTGTCAACTATACTCAAATTAGAAAAAAAAATTAGAAAAAGGAAAGCTGACAGGGTGGCTTTGAACAAAGTGGGAAGACCAAACATTAAAGTAGGACTATACACTGACTTATAAAAGGTCTGTCTTGAAATATTTGAAGGGAACTTAAGTAGGTAACTCATTCATAGATCAAATAAATTATCCAATATTAAATTTCCCTCAGAATTGAATCTTTACAAGTAGGCTTCATATGATAGTGACATATTTGTGACATAAATTTCTTTCCCTATAAGATCTCTTTCTTCCCTGCTCACTGATGCCTACAATTCCATCATTAGAAATTTCCATCTTGATCACTTATTTAAATGCAATAGAGAGGAGAGACCGGTTATGCTTGCTCGGGCAGTAAGACCCATTTTTTGCTAGGAACAGATTGATAGCTAGAATTTTCTTTTTCCTTTCCTTGGTATCTCCCACCCTGCACTAGACACTTGATACCATAGAGTCGTGGAGCTCTAAGGAACTTGACAGGTCAGTGGAGCCCCAACCTGTGATCACAAAGACAATTAGGTAAAGCTGAAGCTCAGAAGAGGAAAGGAGAATTGTCCAAAGTGTCTCTGCCAGTTAGGGACAAAGCTGAGAACAGAGTGTGAAGCCCACAGCCACTCGGCAATTCACTTCCCAGGCATTCACTGAGCGCAGAAAATTGCACTATATGCTGGGAACATCCAATAAGGACTACAAATATCTTTTCCTACAGAACCTTGAGATCAAAATGAGTTGGCCAGACTCAAAAACCAATACAATGAATCTACCTACCTAAGTGTAATCATGGAAGGCAGTCCTTCATTAACTCATGTTGATTCAATCTAAGAAACTTAGTGACTAAGATATAAAAAATATTTACTTAGAAATTTTTACTTAAAAAAAAAAGTTTTCACCTGAAAAAGAAGTACTAGAAGTTAGATTCCACAGACAGGTTTTTACCTGAGATTCCAGCAAATATAATTTAACTTTACTAATGAATTGTTTTTCATTTATAGAACACTGAATAGAGAGCTCAAGCATTTTAGTTACATACTCAGAATTAAGGTTGTGTTTACTCATTTATTTAGTCTGTTTATTGGGTGTGTATACAAAGAATATGAACACAGAAATACTGATTTGATTACTCCTGATATTCAGATCTAACTCGTCACTATCAACAACAGCTAAGTTATTAACTTTTCTAATGGATCAATTTGTACATTGTCATGGATGATGGTGACTCTTATTCAAGTGTGAAACCTGAGTCCATTCAATTTTCCATAAATTCTCTCAGATAATTAGTTTCAAGAAATATCACCATGTTACACCTTATAATTTTCCAGGCTCCCTGGGAGTATCTGAACCATGTGACAAGAACACAAACCACAAAATGCAGTAAGGAAGTGGCATTAACATTCACTGTTTGACAAGCAGTCTTTGCTTCATGAGAGCATCAGGTCTCCCTCAATTTTTGTTCATCTCGGGTACTTGTCATAATTGAATGGCCACTGCTTTGGTGCCTGGCCTTGGGTTCCCCCCACATCTCACAACTCCATGATGGCTCTATTAGTCCCTTTGCACATAAAGGGATAACTTTTCTCAAATGTGCTGGATTGATTCTAGTTTGGGAAATAGCAGAAAATGCAATGCTTAGGTTGTGATCTACCATTTCAGTAGCTTTTGCTAAGCCTCAACCATACAGACATTATTGGCTACTGGCCCATCTCATTCTGGAATATCGCATAAATAAACGCCGGCTGCTTTCTAAGGACTGAGAGAACAATGAAGAAATTGGATCCACTTATTGCAGAGGAGCTGTGCTGTGTGTGTGTGTGTGTCTGTTGTGTGTTGCTTAATGATTTTTCTAGTCTCTCTTTTTCCTTTGGCCAAAGAGTTCTTGCCTGACTGTAAAGAGTTAGTTACTCCAGTCTCAAATTGACTCGGTTCTCTACCCTCATTCCTCTTTATGTCATATATGGAGGTTCTATTCTTTTTTTTTTTTTTTTAAAGATTTATTTACTTTTTTTTTTTGTTAATATGCCTTTATTTTTTTAATTTTTTTTATTTATTTATGATAGTCACACACACACACACAGAGAGAGAGGCAGAGACACAGGCAGAGGGAGAAGCAGGCTCCATGCACCAGGAGCCCGACGTGGGATTCGATCCCGGGTCTCCAGGATCGTGCCCTGGGCCAAAGGCAGGCGCCAAACCGCTGCGCCACCCAGGGATCCCGGAGGTTATATTCTTGATAGTCATTCAGGGCCAAAGCAGGGAAAGCCTCTGAATCCAGTTCCTCAAGTGTATACTTTAAGCTTCTGTAACTTCCATCTGTGCAGCAACCCGCAAGGGTTCTCACCAGCAGAGCTCTGAAGGAAGCATTGCAGAAATTCAGAGAAAAAAAAATACTGAGTTTTTAAGACAGCTATATATTTTAAGGATTTTAATAGGAGCACAGTGCCTTGCACATAAGGTGCTCAGTGAAAATTGGATAAGTGGAAAAATGGATGGTGAGCTTCCAGGTGTGTCTGGGAAAGGATGAAGCTCCCTACAGAGGTGGGAGGTGGGGCTTTGGACGGCCGAGGGGCCTTTTCCTTGTTTGGCATTGTGGCCAGCTCCGGGAAAGATCTTCCATCACATCCAGATGAGCGAGCCTGCTTCCTGGGCACCTGAGGGCAGACTGAGCACCTCTAGGTCTCAGGGGCATGTCATCTTTGGTTATTTAATTAAGAGTGTGTGTGGATTACTCACAGGACTCACCAGGATAAAGCTCTACTTGGTGGCTGTAGGGATACAGAAAGGGAACAAAGCCAGTGCTGCTAGCAATGACACTTTGTTTTCTCTCCAATAGAGTGACCATTATCGTTCTTTTTTTTTTCTTTCACCCAGTAATTCATGGACCCTCCCTCAGTGCTCCTCTCCGCTGCATGCTGGGGTTGGAACTGTGGACAAATCAAACCTCTGCCCCATTTCCTGGTTCTTACTTATCAAATTTCTCCTCGCTGCTGGGGTTTAAGTTTTGACTTTTTCACTTTCTTAAACTTTGTGTTGTTGCTCTTGAGGCACTTGATCCTTTACAAGTGCAGGACATAGAAGTTTAGGATAATGTAAAGGGTTTGAGGAAGGCACAGCACTAGTCAGTGGCAGAGCTGGGTCTTATTTTACAATGCTAAGTGCTGTGTGTCCTTTGTAAAGGAGCCCTGCAGCAACAGGCTTACCAACAGGAGGGCAGTCACCTTGAGCTGGATCCTCTCAGAGCAGAGGACTCTGAAAACCAAATATGTGACTTGAATGGCTGTGCCTTTACTAATAACCACTGTATTTGCTTTTCCAATTTTCTCCTGCGATCTGGTAACCACACAGGAAAAAGGACAAACTCTCTTCCTGCTCCTGTTAGGCTAAGACTCCTCTTAGTTAACTCATTTACAAACAAGGTTTTGTTGCTGTTATTTCCAGACAGTATTCCATTAATCAAGAAATACAAATTTGATCCTTACTCAAGTGTTACAAATAGTACAGAGAATAGAATAACCAAGAAACTGGCCTTTGGTCAGACCTGGTTCTGGTTCAGAAACTTGGTGCCAACTCCTGCTAACTTAGGTGATTTGGGACTAGTTGTTTAGTCTCTGGAGCCTCAGGTTCCATATCTCTAAAATGGGATTTATAGGGGCACCTGGGTGGCTCAGTGGTTGAGCGTTTGCCTTTGGCTCAGGGCATGATCCTGGGGTCCCAGGACTGAGTCCCACATTGAGCTCCCCGCAGGGAGCCTGCTTCTCCCTCTTCCTATTTCTCTGCCTCTTTCTGTATCTCTCACGAATAAATAAATAAAATCTTAAAACAAAATAAAATGGGACTTAGAATACACATATCACAGGTTGCTGGAAGAATTATTTGAATATTAACTTCATGAGAGAAGAAAGACAGTTGTCTTGTTCACCACAGAATTCCATGAAGAACCAAGGCAGAATATTTGAATAAAGGAATTCATCAATATGCATGATGGATCTGTGCAGTGCCCAGGACATCACCAATGGCCAATACTCTACACCTAAGTTCATTTGTCCTCTTTCTTCTTTCCCTTTCAACTCTTCAGAAGATTGGGCCCCGTGGTATGCATAAAAGTAAACATTTAGTGGATATAATTTGCAGCAAGGGAGGAACTTTTGTAGACTTGCATGCCAGAAGTCTTTCAGAGAAGAGTGGGAGTTGACTGAAGATATCTGAGTCACTCTGGATTAACTACAGGATACTAGCCGTTCTTTATTGTGCAGCAGTGTCCATCATCCCCAACAGAACTGTTAAGAGTTCAGAAGGAAGAAAGACATCACCAGGGAGGAGTCAAAGCCTGGGAGTCCTGGTTGTAACTTTCCTCTTTGTCCCTGGAGTGAAAACTCCCTCCATGCATGATGATAGGCTCTCCAGGCCCTTTGGGGCTCCTGGGGAAAGCACTTCAACCCAAAATATCATCTGTGATCTGTTTTCCATCACAGGGTAAAAAAGGTCTGATGTTGGACATTTAGCTCCATGGGAAACAAGTACCGCAAATTGAATTTTGAAAATTCAATTCAATTTAAAATGCATTACAGTCTATTTTAAAAAAAAATTTCTGGCGAGTCCTTTGTTATATGAGGAATCTCTCTGAAAAGAGGAAAAGTAACCCCTGATGCATCTTTTGTATACATCTGGATTCACATAAATAGAATTTTCTTAAAATGAGTGGTGAGGGCCTCAGGGCCTGCACTTCTTCAAGGTACTTCTTCAGGAAAGTTTTCCTCATTCTTTCACTACTCAGAATCCTGGTAGGACCTCTCAGCCCAGCACAGAGGAAGGTTTCCACACACAAGGAAGGCCAGACAGCTATTTGAGTAAAAAGCTCCAGAGAAACTACTTTGAGAAGAGCCACTGTAAAAATGGTCACCAGAGCTGTGACACGGACATGGCATCCAGAAAGTAGCCAGCCCCAACAGCACAGGGTCATTGATCTAAGCACAAAGATGCAGGCTCCTCACGACTCTGAAATGTACTCAAGGTGCACAGAGATGGGACAGGTGTCAGCAGCGTGAGCTTTGTGGTAGGACAGACCTTGGTGTTTACTAGTGTTTACTAGTCACCTTGGACAAGTGATCTTGGACAAGCTATTTCATTTCTAAGCCTCAGTTTCTTCATCTGTATAAAGGGATGTAATGGTATCTCCCTATAGTAGTAGTGAAAATGAAAGGAGCTGATACAAATAAAATATTAAGTCCAGCACCCAGGATATAATAAATATAATGTTAATTGCTATTATTATTAAAGATTTTATTTATTTATTTGAGAGAGAGAGAGAGAGAGAGAGAGAGAATGAGCAGAGGAGGGACAGAGGGAGTATCAGACTCCCTGCTGGCTGAGCAGGGAACCCAATGTGGGACTTGATCCTGGGACTCTGTGATCATGACCTAAACTGAAAGGCAGATGCTTTAACTGACTGAGCCACCCAGGCACCCCTGTTATTATTATTAATCAATAGCACCAATCCAGATGGGAATGAAAAACTATATGGAATAATTTAAGGTCATCCAGTTGTTAACAAACATCATCATCATTTCATGGGCCATACATGCAGTGAGGGGAAGGTATACTAGGCCCCTCCTCATCCCATCCCAGAATTCAGTATCCTGAGCCAATGGCTTGGGTCTTGCTGTCTTTCCCTCCTCAGAACACACTGGTTGTCTGCTTCATTTTCTCAAAGTCTTTTCTCAAGCGAATGACAACTGGATAAGCTTTATGTCAGTCCTTTCAAGTGACATAAATACAGCTTACGTTAGCACTTAAAAACTAATTTTAATTCTAGAATTTCAGTACCATTCAGTGCTCACATCTAAGGTACCAACATGCCCGAGCAGAGGATTAGGCCCTAATTAGAAGCAGGCTGTAAATATTATATGAGGACTGTGGTGTTTCTGCTCGGTTTAAGTTACACTGACTTCCAATCATGCATTTTATCTTTTGGCATGCATACATAGGTGCCCAATAAATGTTACCTTCGGTGATAATAAAACAAAAGCCTAACTTTCAAAAGTGAAATAACCAAAAGCCCATTGTCTACATTCTTGGCAGCGGCCAGAGAGCCAGTTTTCCCAAGTCAGCAGCCTCTGAGGAGGCTGGCCAGGGGCCAATTCCCAGGGTTGGCGCATTCCTGGGGCCTGGCAAGAGGCCACTGGGACCCTGTTTCCTCTTTCGTTCTCTTTATGTAGTGGAAAATCTTTCCTGCTTCGAACCCTCTGACTCTGTTTTCCCCATCGAAGTAAAGAGAAGAGTGTCACATGGGAAATGATCTCCAGCCCCTTCCCCAAATCGAGTCTCCCACTGCTCCAAGCTGGCACAGCTCAAAGCAATTGAAGGCAGAAGACAAACAAAAGAGGGCTCTGCAGCCCAGTCTCCAGCCTGATTCTATCAGGGGCACAGGGCCTGGGGCCGAGGACCCAGCAGGACCCTGCGCACAGGGAGTCATTGTACACTTGTTTAGAAGACTATGGGCACTCCTGGAAGCCTTTGGAATAAAACTGCCTGTTATAAATAGACATTGGCTGAGCTTCAAGGGTGAGAGCAGTAGGCCAAAAGTTCCAGAAAAATATAACGCTCCATATAAGAAGGTCTGGAGTACAGTTCATTAACAGGGACAACTGAGGCAGTTGGCCTAAGAAGAAAAGAATCCAAGGTTCAGTCAGATACAACCTGTAGTTAACAGCTGGTGAACATTTCTGACTAATACCACGGATATGCCATTCAGTTTTAAACATCATAGATGAATATACGCAAACCAAACATTTAGAAAAAATCTTTTCTGAATGTCTCTTTCCATCTGCAGACAAAGAAAGCTGCCATCTGGAGTCGCCACGTCAGCCGGCTCCACATATTTGCAGCGTGGAAGAGGAGGTGGCATGCCAAACACTACACTGTGTGCTCCGTTAGAATCCCTTCCCCTGATTCTCCTAACAGCCCATGTCCTTTCTACTACATTACATGGTGTCTCTTTCCTCTGCACCCTTTAGAATGAATGCTCTGGGGGTGCCTGGGTGGCTCAGTTGGTTAAGCATCTGACTCTTGATTTTAGCTCGGGTCATGATCTCTGGGTCATAAGATCAAGCCCTGCATCGGGCCTGGGCCAACATCGGTTGCCTCATCCCTCCATCTAAGGTGATACTTGCTTCCAAGTGGCTCTCTCCTTCTGGCCACATGGTTGTATATTATCCCCTTGCCCTGTAATCTTGTTGAATTCCCTATATCCTGCCCTGCCTTTGTAAGAGGCCTGTTATTAGGTTGTCCTCCATCACCTGGCTTGAGTGTGCCATCTGTTTCCTCCTAGGATCTCAACTGATGCAGTGAATAATGAAATAATATTGTTGATACAGTCTTTGTAGGCAAAACCATGACAAGTTTCTCAGGTCCTCCTAAGAGGATGAGAAATGCTAACCATATTAGACCTGGCTCTCATCTACCTTCACTTCCTCTTTGGTAGACCTCACCAAACAGGAAATAGGTCAGATAATCTGCCTCAGGGACCTAACAGCAGAGTTCCAAACTTGGCCCACGCGATCTGAATAGCTACCTACCGCCATCATCTAGCTAGAACTCCACACAGGGAGGTGGGAATGACAGCACTAGCCACATCCCAGTCATATCTGGGTGGTAACTTCAAAGACTTCACTCAGCCTTGTGCCTACTCACACTAGATTACTGGAAGCCCTCACAGCCTAACCATTCCCAGGGATGGCAGGCCTCTGACAATAGCTCCTCCCCCCACAAAAGACCAACAGTCCCTGAACCTACTTATCTGCTGGCTCTGACAGATGGACTCCAGAATTTATCAGACCAAATGATTTTATTTCCCTCAACACATCTATGTGCATGAGAGCAGTCAATGAGTTAATTATATTAGGAAACCTACCAAGCTGAAGACAATTGCTTATGAGTGAGGACCAGAAAGGTGCTGAAAGACAGAAGGCAAGCAAACCTCAGAGGCATCTTCGGAAATGGACAATTATGATCCATTAAGCCTAGTTAAGGAAGCGAAATTTATGAGGAGGAAACATCTGGAACTTCTGGAATGTAAAGGAACCGGGAGGAACCGTTGTTTGGGCTTGTAGAGAGCAGCCCAGACAAATAGGATTCCATGTTAGGAGAGAATTGCAAAATTAGTACATGAAAGGGACAGCATTGAGGCAGTGCATCTGGTGTTAAGTGAAGCATTTTAATACAATGGCTTCTGGATTTGCTCTTGAAATATTAATTGAAATGGGGATGAGTATGAGGGCTGTCACATGAGTAGAAAACTGGCAGAAAGATCATAAATACTGCCTAAGCTGAGCCAAGGCGATGGAACATGGCAATGCAACAGCAGTAATGAAAATGCTGCCTAATTCTCAGCCACAAACCCCGTGGAGGCTTCATAAATATTAATTGATAATAATGAACTATATAATACAGGGGGTAAATTAGTGTGAGGCAGGCTGCTGAAATACAGCATACACACACACACACACACACACACACACACACACGGTTAGTATAACATACACTGATAAGTGAGAAGAAAGGAGATCAAGATGATTTAGCTGTGCTATGCGTCATGCCCACACCAGCAAGTGTGGGTAAGAAGATGAGGAGGGGTGGCAAGAGGGGACATAAGGGAAGTTAAGAGGATAGTTCAGGATAACAACAGAGCTTTCTTAGAGTCTCAGCAACTCAAGTAGAAGCCAGGTGCCTTGGAGTCATACTCTATTCTCTTAAAACATGAAGGTTTTCTCAATAAATTTCTGCTTCAGGGACCTCAGGGACACCACAGATTAAATCTGGACCAATTTCATTGAGGGAGATATAAAAGCTCTTCCTCTTAGGAAAGCCCTCCCTGATCAATACAGTCAGAAAAGCAACCTCCTTTCTAAATCCCATCACTCCTATTGTTTGCACCACTGTATACCTCCTGGTATTACTATAATTTTTGTATATGACTAGACTTCATAATGCTTCATAAAATAGAAATCATGCTTTGCATTTCTGAGCATTCACATAGATCTTCACCCTTAGCACTGTGAAGTGCTTTGAACTTAGTAGGTGCTCAATTCCTGTGCTGGTCAATTAGGAACACTAGAGAGGAATGCAGGCACCTATCACAGAGAACACCCAGCTGCCTCCTGGCTTTGAAGGCCAGCTTCTAAGGAGATCGGTGAAAGCTCTATCTCTTGTTATAGACAAAGCACTAGAGAATCTGCCGCAGGAACAATCTTAGGCTGCCAGAGGAGGATACAGAAACCTCGGTTGCCGTGGAAACTTGTATGATCTGATGCTTCCCATTGTTGAGAGATGGTGAGACACCAGGAGAATGACAAGCAGATCCCTCAGCCCTAAGAAAACACAGAACATGCCAAGCAAATGTCTCCACTTATTTGTACTTATTTCTTAAGGTGCAGTATCATTTCATCATCTATCAATAACAGCATTTGTAAAGGACTTTCAAAATGTTGCCAGTTCCTATTTTGATTAAGTGATTTCTGAGACCCCAAGAGCACAGAGCTATGCTGGAGACAGGCAGACAGCACTAATTGCAGCAGGTGAGTGCAGATGATGGAGCCCACACCAGGGCTTCTGAGATCCTGCTTTGTGACCTGGGTGAGGTGAGCCATCTGTGTGCAGGGCCTGTGGGCCAGGCTTGCTAGACTACTGGCAGAGGAAGCTACCTAACCATTCTTGGGTCACGGATCCCTTTGAGAATATGATGAGAGCAGGTACTCGTGGCCGAGTGGTTAAGGCGATGGACTTGAGAATATGATGATAACTATGGACTCCCACCCCATAAAAAATGTGCACATATGTGCATACATATAAAATCTAATACAATATACTTTGGAGAATTCAACACCCCTGGGGCCTTCTCATAAATTTACCCTATTGAGCAACCCTGGAACACAAAAGGGTCCAGGTATCATGTTAAGAATCTCTAATGGAAACAAACTGAGGGTTGCAGGAGGGGATAGGGTGTGGGAGATGGGGTAACTAAGTGATGGGCATTAAGCAGGTCACGTGATGTGATGAGTAACGGGGTATTATATGCAACTGATGAATTATTGAACACTACATCTGAAACTAATGACGTGCTATAAGTTGGCCAATTGAATTTTTTTTATTTTTCATTTTTTAATTTTTTTTGGATTTAATTTTTTTAAAAAAGAATCTCTGATGTAAAGAAAAGTCTTTATGCATGCACTAGAATTATCCTTGGTAAAACTGAAAAGTTTGCCATCCCAAACTTCAGAACCAGTGCTCAATGCCTCCTCCAGGTAGTGCCCCCGTACTCCATACCCAGTATTTCTTGCTAATGTGTACTTAGTTCATGAACAAATGGCTACTCATTGGTAAGTTCACTTACTCGTTCACTCATTGCACTGAGTGTTTTCCATGTCAGATCTTAGGGAACCAATTGTGAGTATGACATGGCTCTTGCCCTCTAGGAGTTTACAATTCAGCTCAGTCAGGGCTGATGTTGCTTCCCAGAGGATACCATGCAATGTCTGAGGACAGTTTTTATTATCACAGCTGGGTGAGGACAGCTATTAGCATCCAGTAGACAGAAGCCAGGGATGCTGCTGAGCATCCAACAACATCCAGAACATCCCCATCCCGCGACAAAGAAATACAGCATCCAAAATGTCAGATAGATTGAGAAACCCTGATTTAAGGTGGACAAGCCCTAGACAAAGCATTAAATGTAGTGATGAAGACCAGAGATAAATATTATGGCAGCTCAGGAAAGGACATTTTAGTAAGAATTCTGGAGTATATGGTTATGGGGGCAGACTGCCCTAACTTTCAATGATGGACGGAAGGAAGAGGAAGGGATGAGGAGTCAATCAGCATGAGCCATCACCATAATGAAGGCAGATGTTCTGTTGTGCAATACCAGAGGAGAGGGCATCAGTCTCAAGTCGTGAGCAATCAAATGGCATGTGGAGGGGAGAACGTCCTCATAGGAAATGATGTTGGCTCTCTACCAACCCCCATCAGTGGGTGGCTCAGGCAAAAGCATGTGAAACCATTAGATAGGCTTATCACTCAAATTATAAATCCTGTTGCATCCTGGGGGACAGCTGGACTTTGGGTGCACCCTATCATTTACCATTCCTCCTACTCTACTCCCGCCCCAGTCAATATCCCCATCTTGTACACATATACACCACAGCGAGCCCCCATGTGGGTAAAAACACAAAATTATAGATATAGGGTATTATATATATTATGTATTATATAGATGTACTATTATAAACTTTAATCTCAGGGCACCTGAGTGGCTCAGTCACCTAAGCGTCTGCCTTGGCTAAGTCATGATCTCTGGGTCCTGGGATCAAGTCCTACATAAAGCTTCCGGCTAAACAAGGAGTCTGCCTCTTTCTCTCCCCCTCTGTCTCTCCCTACTGCTCATTCTCCCTCCCTCTCCCTCTCCCTCCCTCCCTCCCTCTCTCATAAATAAATAAATAAATAAATAAATAAATAAATAAATAAATAAATAAATAAAATCTTTTAAAAAATAAAAAAAGAACTTTAATCTCTGTGGAAGTTGGTTTCAAGACCTGATTAATCAGAAAAAGCACAAGACCAGAAATCAGACCTAGACCAAGTTCCAACACATGTTCTTTACTCCTCATATCCCTCTCTAGCTTATCCTCCAACACTTCAACAATTGTTTTACTGAAATCAGGCCTGGTCTCTGCCATCAGCAGGCACAAAGCTGGCACCTGTACACCTGTGCCACCTGTAACACCTGTACAGGAGTTATACACCTGTAAACCTCTAGCCCTATTGAAGCTGGGGCTGTTTAATATTGGAAAGCACCATGCCAGGAGCTCCCAGTCCCCAGAAGCAAGGTTCTCTGCTTCTGAGCCACTAACCGTAGAGTGACAGCATGATCTGGAGGCAGCCAGAAGGGGGTTGAAATCCCAGGTCTACCACACACCAGTTCTTTGGCCCTGAGGAAGTTCCTTAATTTGTTAAGCTTCAGATTTTTTTTGGTCGTAAAATAGGAATAATTAAAGTTCTTGTCTTAAAAGGTCATCATGAGTATTGAATGTCAATTTCTATCTAAAGGCAACCAGAGTGTCTGGCACGTAGCAAGTCTCAGGAAATTTCAGCTCTCATCACCAAGGGAAGGGAGCCATCCTGATCCACACTCAACGCATGGCTCTGCTCCCTGCACACGCTGAGCTGTCTGCTAAAGTGGCTTACATGTTAGACTTCACCAACATCCTTGTGCAGGCACCATGCTAATCTTCTCTGTATCATTCCAATTTTTAGTGTATGTGCTACTAAAGTAAGCACCAAGATCTTTTTTTTATTATTATTTTTAAGTAATCTCTACCCCCAAAGTGGGGCTCAAACTCACAACCCTGAGAGTCACATGCTCTACTGACTGAGCCAGCCAGACTCCCTGCTAGACGTTACCAGTCCCCACTGCCGACATAGTCTACGTCTGCTGCTTGGTTATATTCTATTTCTGGTCCCTTGTCCTGCCTTCCATTCAGACCATTTCAGCAGCAGCCTCCCTCCTGGCACTGTTCGTGGTGGGTTCTAATCTTTTCCTGCTCATCTGGGGCCCCTTTAAGACCCTTAGCAACCAGGTATTTGGGGCTGTACCTACCTGGCCAAGCCTCCCTGTCTTCTCCCAGCCCACCCACACAAAATCCACTCAGAGCCCCCAGGGGTCTGTGCGGCTGGAGGGAGCTGGGAAGGACATTCCTCCAGTGTGTTCTTGACCTGCTATGATGCGCTCAGCTAGGCTGCTGGGCAGATTCACTGTGTAAATATTCATTTAAACATCTGACACTTTTCTTGCTCTCCCACCCCTGCTGTCAAGGGGGAGCAGTCAAAGATTTGGCACAACACTTTGGACAGGTAGCTAACCCAGGCCAAAGCCAGTCTTCCCCCTACCTGTTGCTTTTTCCCAAAAATGGGCTTTAGCTGGATCCTCAAACAGCATCACAGCTTCCCACACCTGGTTCCAGTGCCTGGTCTCTGTTCTTCTCAGGACACCCGGTAAGGCAGCTGAGATAACAGCCCTATGGGGGTAGGGGATAAAGCAGCTGGGGAATAAAAACCTCCCTCTTCCTCACTGACATTTCTCTACTTGATATTCACTTGAGAAATCTCAAGCAATCTTGATATTAGAGCACAAAGGTCAGGCCTCCTGGTCTGAAGCACTGAGTAAACCATATCTCTTACATCAGAAGAAGGGGTCACGGGTAGCTGGGATTTAAGTAGCTGGAAACCTCTAGCAATCTGGTGGTTTGTGCTCTGTACGGCATTGCTATGGTGAGAGGTAGCCCAATTATAGCACCAAGCGAGTCAAGAAAGCTACAGGTATGCCTGAAGCACTACAAAAATGCAGATTTTTTGGTTAGTATTCACAATCCACTGGCTGCACTGAGCAACATCAACGATGCCCCTATTTAGCACTTGGAAAAAGTCTCAGTGAGTTTTGAGCTTTCTGAAATGTTTATCTGTGCTCAAATTCATGCATTTGGGTGTATACATCTTCGCTTGACATTCTAAACTTGCTCGTTTGCTTGCCTCAGCACATTACACATCCCAGGAAAAGTTGAACTAGGCCTCCAAGTTTCCCATTTCTCTACCACATGCAGATATCCTTTAGAATCCAGTTTGTTAGGGACACGTGGTTGAATGTCTGCCTTTGGCTCAGGTCATAATCCAGGGTCCTGGGATCGAGTCCCACATCAGACTCCCCACCAAGAGCCTGCTTCACCCTCTGCCTATGTCTCTGCCTCTCTCTCTGTGTCTCTCATGAATAAATAAAATCTTTTTCTTTTTTTAAAAAAAGAATCCAGTATGCTGCCTCTGTAAATAAAGTTTTATTGGAACATAAGCCACGCCCATTTATTCATGTATTGTCTGTGGCTGCTTTCCTGTTCCCAAGGCAGAGTTGAGTCATTATGACTGCTCAGGTGGGCTGTGAAGCCTAAAGATTCACTATTTGACTTTTCACAGAGTTTGATGAACCCTGCTTCTAAAATTCCTCCTGGTCACTAACCAGGGGTAAAATCACTGAAGATAAAGCGGCACAGATCTGTGAATTTGTCAGAGTTCTATCCCTGTGTATATAAATATAAATATACATGTAAATATAAGTATAAATATAGAAATATTTAATAATGGATGGAATCATGATTATAGAGGCTGAGACACCCCAAGATAAGCTGTCTGCAAGCTGGTAGCCCAGGAAACCCAGTGATGTAGTTCCAGTCCAAACCTGAAGTCGGGAGAACCAGGGAAGCCAAGAGTGTAACTAAGTCCCAGTCCAAGTCCATAGTGCTGAAAACAAAGAGAGCAGTACTGAGGACAGAAGAAATGTCTCAGCTCATGCAGAGAGTAGGTTTGCCCTTTATCTCCCTTTCTGTCCTATTCAGGTTTTCAGTTAATCAGATGCCTACCCACAGCAGTGAGGGCAAACCTTTCCAATGGATCTACTGGTACAAATGCTAATCTCTTCTGGAAACACCCTCACAGACACACCCAAAAGTAATGTTTTACCAGGTGTCTTGGCACCCTTGAGCCTAGTTAAGTTGACACATAAAATTAACCATCACAATTTGATATATGAAAGAAGTTTCCCTGGGAAAAAATAATTCAGCAATGAAGTGAGTTGTTACCAGAGGATATAGGACTGTATCCTTGGGTTGCCCCTTTCTTCTCCAAGTCCTCCCCATTACTTCAGCTGTAGTACATGTGCTACTGAAGCAAGCTCCTGAATTGCTTCAGAGCATGTTCTAACCACAGCTTCTCCACAATGCTCCTTAAACCCTCCCCTCTTGACTTGGTGCCTCACAGTCAATGCCACACCATTTGCCTCCTCTATGTTACATCATTTTTCCTGCTTATTAGGTCAGCTTCCACAAACAAACTATTGTCTTGTATCAGTCAGGGGGCTCTGTGGGAAAATGATGGCACATGCAAATCATCTAAATTGAGAAGATTCTGGTAAAGGGACCATACAAGAAAGTATGGATAGACCTAAAGCAAAGCAACATGAGGTAGGCTGACAACATCCAAGAGTCATTACTACCAAGAAGCCTGAAGGGACATGGAGAAAAGGAAGGTGCCAGAAAAGAGAAAACTATGTTTTGTGAGAAAGGGTTGCCCAACAAAAGATGTCACCTTAGGCAGAGTAGTCTAGTTACTATGATCCAGGACCAGGCAAGGAGATACCACTGTGGTGAAGACCACAAATGACTATACCCCAATTTTTTCAGTATCTAGACAATGAGTTTCTTTTTTTCTGTGGTTCCACCAGCCTACAAACTTGAAAGCTGTTGCAAGGGAGCTATAATTTCTACTCAACATTTCATGATTTGATTGTGTAAAATAAAAAGTATAACCTTATTCTTGCAGTACATTATCAGGAAAGCAATTACCTTGTCCTCTCCCTCTTCCTGACCTCTGGTCTCCTGCTAGGTCCCCCCCATTGGCCTAACCCAACTAGATGCTCAAAA
Source organism: Nyctereutes procyonoides (assembly GCF_905146905.1). NCBI lineage: Eukaryota > Metazoa > Chordata > Mammalia > Carnivora > Canidae > Nyctereutes > Nyctereutes procyonoides. Next base: position 2,396,769 of record NW_026575030.1, on the reverse strand, counting down.
TACATAGGATCCTCTTGACAAGACCTGCGTGGTATGTCCTCCAGGGATCCATAGCCAGGTAGAGAAGGATGGAGTGGATCTGGAGGGAAAAGTGGTGACTATCCAGTGTATCCCACAGCTACTAAAACATCTTAAATGTAAAGCAGGCTTTCAGTGATGCTTATTATTTGACTTAATGAATGCCTTTGGAAGGTCTAATTACTCTAGTAGTTTGGATACAACCATCGAGAGGCTGAAGGATGAACTGAGGGACTTGGTGTGGGGCCTGCTCTCATGAGTTTATCTAAACTGCACTGCTGTCAGAGCCGAGGATCTAGTGTGGCCAACGTTTTGTCTTCTTTCTGGTAGTGGAAAAAAGGAGCAGGGTACCACGAAAGAACTTGTCGCTCATAAAAGAAACTTACTCCCATCTGTGCCTCAAAGCAAAAAGTAATTTTTCCTCAAATTAAAAAGGGAATTTTTGCTCTTGAAATGTGAACTGGTAAAAAGATAATTCACTCCCCAGCCTTCTCATCAGCTAAATGCTGTCATAGCTACAAGTATCAAATAGCTATACGAGCAGCCTGGGAATGATTCTTGCAAATAAAAAAGCACAGTGTGAAATACTGACTTTTTTCTGATCAAATAGCATCCTGGGGTGGGTGGAACAGCTTTGGGTCAAGAAGAGGCCTCGATTTCTGGGGTGATTTTTATTGTTATCAGAGAGAAGACTGTACTTGCAGCAACGGTGCAGCAATCCGGCACACTCATACTGGTGAAGGCAAACTTGTAGTCACTTGTCTTTCTCTCAGGGTACTTACCCCCTACATTGAAACAGATTTTTCATTTCAGTTTCACTTACCTGTCACTTTCTTCTTTAAAAAGGTGATTTATCAAGTAAAAAAAATCAACATCAAAGAACACTTCAGCACTACCAGGGAGCAAGCGCGTGCGCGCGCGCACACACACACACACACACACACACACTCAAACCCTCCCGCGTCCTATCCTGAAAGCAAAATTGTGACTGAAGACCACAAATGACCATCCCCCAACGGGGAGCTTTTTTCAGTATCTGGACTGTGAGATTCTTTATTCTGTGGTTCCGCCAGCCTACAAATTTGAAAGCTGTTGCAAGGGAACTATAATTTCTACTCAACACTTCATGATTTGATTATGTAAAATAAAAAGTATAATGAAGTTAATAGTACCTTATTCTTGCAGTACATTATGAGGAATTTTTTTTTGTGCAAAATGTGAAAGTGGAAATTACCTCTGGGCCTTCTAATTCTCAAAAATGTGGGTCATAATGATTCTGTGGTGGAATTTCAAGACTTAAGATTTAGTATATTTCTCTTTCCTCTATTCAGTTTTCCAAAGGGACGTCTTCTCTTACTGGGATTTTATGTAGTAAAATGTAAAGAAGTGAAGTGAGGGGTAGGAGACCTGCACTGTACGCCAGTTGTGGGACCTCGAGAAAAACATTTAACCTCATTGAGTAATAACTTCTTCTGCAAGGTGAAGAAACTGGATAACCCACTCCCAACCTAGCATTCTATGATTTAAAAAAACAATATGAGGTGGAATAAGTGTACATGCCTTGAGAACCAAGTGTGGTATATAATGCCAGGTGTTTCTTTCCCATTATATTTTCTAATAACCCTTATCCAGAATCATCACCTTGTACTTCTCTCCTAGTTATTTGTGTGGTTTCAGCAGGGAGCCAATGAGAAGGGCAGTATCATAGGTTCAAGTCCTTTACAGGCCAGTCATCTTTGATCTCATCCCTGTCTACCTCTCTTCCTGATGGTCACAACAGAATTCACTCATGGGACTTCCAGTGGGTCTCACTCTTGAAGAACCTACTCAAAACAAGTACTCTTGCCGTCACTGCCTCGGCATCTCATATGAGGAAAGAACATAACACTAAAACAGAGGGCAAATTTATAGTCACATGGCCTAAACCATATAATGTTGAGTGGCATTTAAGGCCTCCCATATCCCAGGCCACCTACTCATAAGAAAGCACAGTCTTTTAGGATTTTCCCAATTATACACATGCAGACATAACACTTAATCTACCTGGAGAGGAAACAAGGAAGATATTTCACTAACATAAAAACTCTCCTAAGCATCATTTGGGGAGATTTAACAGGATTAAGTTTCTCAGATGGTGCCAAGCAACGGGTTCTTATTTTCACAGTGTTTTCCAATGCTGTAAGTCAGAAAATAGATCTGCAGGCCCCACAAGACTCAGGGTAGAGCCATGTGCCAATGGGAACTCAAACTTGGTTTTGGGCTTTCAGCTAGCTCTACTACTATGAGAGGCTTTGATTTATGCTCACAGTCAAGCCTATCCCTGAGCAAAATTTAAATGTGGATGATGGTTTCATTAAAGCTGTTTTCTCTTTCTCTGACTTTCAGGTATGCAATGTTCTCATAGTAATTCACTGCGTCTCCCTCCCCACCCTAAACCTGTCCTGCATCCCAGCACTCCATGCTCTGCATCCTATTGTTTACCAATTTCCTCAACAAAATTTTGCTCAGCTGCTTGACATTTGGGAAAGCTCCAAGACCTTTAATTAATGAGCGCTACTATGAATTATTGAAAGACAATAGCTTAGCATGCTTGCATATATAGCATCCTTGCATATTCTCTGGCACAAAAAGCAGAATTTAGGATGTTAGGGACTAATCAGCAAGGATATTTTTGTGTTGGGAGAATCTTTCTTGTGGGAAACCTGGGTGGCTCAGTCAGTTAGGTGTCTGACTCTTGATATCAGTTCTGGTCATGATCTCAAGGTTGTGGGGTCAAGCCCCACATTAGCTCTGTGCTCGGCTCAGAGTCTGCTTATCCTTCTCCCTCTGCTTCTCCCACCTGCTTTAGCTTTCTCCCTCACACACAAATTTTTTTAAAAGACTTTTTATTTATTATTCATGAGAGACACAGAGAAAGAGAGAGGCAGAGACGCAGGCAGTGGGAGAAGGCTCCATGCAGGGAGCCCGACATGGGACAGGATCCCAGGTCTCCAGGATCACACTCTGGGCTGAAGGCAGCACCAAACTGCTGAGCCACCCGGGCTGCCCACAATTTTTTTTTTTAAATGAGAACCTTTCCTGTGCTGCTCATATTATAATGAGCATCTCTGTCAACAGAGCCATCTCTGTCCTCTGTTAGGTATAGGACAGACCCTATTGGTAGGTTAATAGGTAAAGGTGTCTTCTTTGGCAAAGGAGAGGCTGAGAAATTATCTTTTTATCATATATTTCCCCAGAAACTATCCCCAGGGAATAGACATATAAATACACACACACACACACACACACACACACATTATTTGCATCACATTCTACCCAGAGATAGAAAGACCTAAGAGATGAGAAAAGGGCACATCCACTGGGAGGAGAATCTAAAATGCTATATATAGAAGTTCTCTGAAAGTAGGCTGGTCAGTGCAAAGTCCACACAGACACAGAAACTGAATCTAAGAATAAGAGAGGAACTAAACACAAAAGTTTAACGTAATCCTTTTCTCCATCCCTGGAAACACATCTAGGAACAGTTTTAAGCCTCAGCAATTATGGGGTAACCAGCTAGTCTATACACTGGCAGAGCTAGACCTATAGCAGCAGAGTGGGAAAAGTGCAACTGACAAATCCACTCAACATAAATTTGATTGGAAAAAAAACCCATAAATTTGATTGGATACCTACTCTGACCCAGACTCCAGGCTAAGTTCTGGAAGCATACAAATGAATAAAGCACATCTCTCCACAACATCTAAAAGAAGAAGCTGAGCTATATCTCTATTTCAGTAGATGAGCAAAAGAGAAAGGAGTGAGTCGCTTAATTTCTTGCTCAGTTCGCATGCATTAGGAAATACAAGAGGTAAGTATACATCTGAGCTCAGAGACAGCCAACCTTCCAAAATCAGTGACTTAGTCTCTTTCCTTGAAAGCAAACACAACCAGGTTGTTAAGAATGACGCTCATCAGTATGAGCACCCTTAGAAAGAAAGATACAAACTATTGAACCATGGTACATACCGAAGATCTCAGATACTCTTCACTCTTCAATATTTGAAGCTCTATTAAATTTTTATTCAACCTATCCCCCAAATTAAGATAAATGGGTGCTGGAACAACTATATATAGGCTTGGCATTTGGCATCAGCTTTACAGTAGTGTTTTTGTACAGGTTAAAGTCTACTTCGGCTGGAATTAACGTAATTATATATAATGTTGACAGATTATGACATTTGCCTATTAAGACACTATACAAACATTCCAATAATTTGCTGGCTTTTGACTTGGTAAAAAATAAATGAAACCAAGTCCCAGGGGATAGGGCTAATGGGGTAACTGGAATAGAAGTTTCAAAAGCACAGGGTTCAGGAAATAACAGTCAAAGAATAATGCATTTTCAGCCAAAACATATAGAGTGGTAAATGAATATTCAGTACTTACCACAAGACTGCTGTCTAGAGACAGCCTTTTTCCAAAGTCTCTTTTCTCAAGCTGTCTCTTTCCCTCCATGGGTGAAGTTATTTATTTTCCTTTGTGATTTATAAGAATTCCCCTTCTGTTTCCAGGATCACTGCAAAAAAGTGAGCACGTGTTTTACCATCCAAGTGAACAGTGTTTAGACCCTTGTTTTTAGCTTTCTAACCAGAAACAAGTGTTGAAGCCAAAATACCCAGACCCAAATCCTAAGTACAGAACTGGGCTCTCTCAACTCAAAAGACCTCTCCGTGTTACAAATGTCAGAGTCATCTTTACGAAGGCCCCTGTGTTTTTATAGGTCTTGCTAATGGAGTTGGGGAATGGGTTTGCAGGTTGAATCAGCAGACTGTGGAAAAAAGCAAACAGTCCATTTCATGCCACGCTTGCTCCACACTCATCCTCCCTCTAGCAGCCAGAATCATTCTGTTACTGAGCACATAGATGCTGTCTGCAAATTCCACGAGATCAAACTGACAAAACCAGGTTCCGTAACCAAGAGTTGCTGAGTCTAAGGCCGGAGGAGAGGAAACTGAAACTTGAACATTACTGCCAATATTTCATCATAAAATATTTAATTTAAACATACTTGGGGAACATTATAAGATACAGTCCCTCTAGGACAGGTGGATTCTGAATGAATGGCAGAGGACTTATATCCACTCACTGCATTTTACCGTATCAGATGTAGTTAATCCCTATATTCCACTGTGGTTGCTTGCTCTAGAACAATCAAGTGTCCTGGTTAGTAAGAATATTATGTGTTTTAAGCACTGGCTTCCAGTTTTCACCAAGATATAAATGGCCTGAAGTAAGAGAAATAGGCTTTGGTACAGCTTTCCTACCCATTCCCAAGTAACCTTGGACAATCCATTCAGCCTCTCTGAAACTCATCTTTCTAAACTGCGAAAACAGGTAACATTGGTGATCAAATGATAGATGTAAAATGATATAAAGGCAATAAGCTACAACTTACATGTAAGTTACAATTATGCACAGATTACATTAAAAACCAGATAAATACTAAAGTTAACATAATTTAATACATCTTTGATGGTTTAGAATGCACTTGGCAATACAGAAATTGCTCATAATCTACATAAAACATATAGCCATTATCCTGCTATTATAGAAAAGCTAAACTTAAGTAGGATAATATACCAATCAGCTTTTGATAAACTGAAAGAAAATATTTTCCATAGCCCTCTCAACTGTTCCAAATCTAATGAGGATATGATAGACCTGGCCTCACAGCTCACAGCATATGGCATCTTACTCCTTGTTTCCCCCACCAGGAGGAGGGCTGGCACAACTGTGCCCCAGATAGGGTTTGCCCAAAAGATGGTCTGGTAGTAAGAAACTGATGGACTCTCCACCTAGCCATAGGTTCTCTCCTCCATCCACTACCTCTCATTTTTAGGAAGACCAATTTCAATTCATTACTTGTCCACTCAGAAACTGCTAGGAAACTGCTAGGAGTCCATTCTGAATTCACGATACAAAACCAAAATTTTCAACATAGTGTTCAAGGTCTACTTCCTGCCAATTAGTTTCTTACAGTCCCTGAATATGTGAGGCACATTCCCGAAACCACACTTTAGATCAACCCCCTCACCCCGACTGGGTCTAATTATCCCCTCTCCAGTGCCTGGCGCAGGTCCCATCTCCTTCACAGGACCTTCCTGGTCACCTCACTGGGCAAAAACGTCTTTCTCTCCCACATTTCATAGGAATCCTTAGGGACTTACTTATTAACCACCACCATCACCTAGCACAGTTTAAATATAAGATTTCTTACTATATGCTGGTTGGTAAAGCATAGTAGTTAAAAAACTTTTGGCAGCATTTTCAGGAACAAAGTTAGTTGTGTGCTATTACTATCGGCAAACCTATTAGTCAAGTGAAATTTATTTTAAGGGCTTACCTTTCCTATTTTCAGCTGTTCCCATCCACTTTGCTGCCCTCTCCTCATCTCAGTATGAGATATATACATTATATGCATATTGTATGCACCCACTGGTAGCTCAGATATTCTCTGTAATGATGGATCCAGCTTGAGAGACTACTCAGGTCCTAAGATTTCTCCTTCTATCAAAAACGTACCCCCCTAAGTCATTTTCCTGTTGTCATTTTTCATATAGATATAGATATAGATATATATTTATATATATTTCTCACCCTCCTACATCATATTCCAAAGAGCCCTGGCATTTGGTAGATCACAACAGATAATCCTTTGGCAGGTAGCATGTATTTCTGAAGTGCCTAATGTATGAAGGACCCAGTCCTTAGGTGTTAGTGACACAGTCATATATGAGAGAGACTGAATTCCTGCCTTCATGGAACTTCATGGAAGATAGAGGAAACAAATAAGCGAACAACTCCGAACCATGAGAGGTACCTGCTTATGGAGGAAATAACCATCATGAGGTGGTATTGCAGTGTCAAGCATGTGGAAGGGGAGATCATTTTAGACAGAATGATAAAAAGAGAAGCCAGTCATATAAAATTTCAGGTAAAGAGTATTTTAGATAGAGACTAGTCTTTCTGATGGGAAAAATCCGGAAAGAGGTTTGTATGCCTCCAGAATAGGGAACCAGTTTTTTAAGTGTGAGTTGGGAAGATAATGGATGAGCAAGTTCTAGGTCATAAAGCGACAACTGCATCACACAAGGATCTTATAGGACAAGATAACTTGTTTGTTCTGAGCACAACATTTAATCTTAGGGTTTGATTACTCCTTGCTAGCTAGTAACATTAGATAAACCATTTACTCTATATAGGCTTCAATTGATTCATCCATAAAATGACATTAATAATAGGACTTTCCTCAGAGTGGGGTTGTTGGGATGATTAATGAGATGATCTATTTAAAGAGTTTTCCCAGTACCTGGCACATGAGTAGGTAAGCTTTAAATATCAGGCATATTGATCATCCCTTCTGGTAAATATAATTAAATTCTTTCATGAGTAACTCTAGTGGCTCGATTTATTGCTCCATATAGGCTGATGGGATTGTCATTTTGGGAAACAGGAATCCTTTTAAAAGTCCTGAAACAGCCCAGTCTGCTATGTGGAAGGCTGATTGAACGGTTTAGCCTGGTCAATTTCTTTTCATACTTTATAGTGTCAGTTATTTGGGCAGAGATTGACCTTCAAAACATTCAGCAACTGAAAGGGCACAGGAATTCGCCAATCAGAAGGACAGGATCAATGGCAACTAGTAGTACAGCGGTAGCAATGTGTCCTGACCAGTTACCATCCTAAATGTATGTACTACCACCATACCAAGAACTTGAAAATTCATGAATTATCCCATAAAACAATCATGGAAAGGATCAAAGTAAAGTCATCTGAAAGGATCAAAGCAAGCCCATGCATGAAACAAAGTGGCAACCAGGTTGTATCAATATGAAAAGGAGAGGAGTCCACAAAGGAAAAATCAGGAAGGCTATCACACTCCATCTCCAGCATTGTTGTGGAAAGACAGTGCCCACATTTACACATACCCAGAAAAGACTGCATGTCTAGAGGGGACGTGAGTATGTCAGATCCCAGATACTTTGGTATTACACTGGCCATTTGTATCATCCAACAAATCCCCTTGCTTAGAGACCACTGCCATAAAACAACCTTCCAATTTTATTTGATTCACAAGTAGTTTTGCTTATAGAAGAAGAATGTGCTGACCAGCAAATATAAGGAGGCAATCTTTTGAAAAGTTACATTTTTAATACACATTTGCAAGTCAGCATCTGACTCTTTATATTCATCATTTAGATATTTGCTTAGTATATCAGTCAGCTTGCAATATATAACAGAATATTACAGACTCAGTGGCTTAAGCAATAGAAATTTATTTTCTCACAGTTCTGGAAGCTGGAAGTTCAAGATCAAGGTGTTGGCAGTGTTGGTTTCTGGTGAGACATCTCTCCTTAGCATGCATCAGGTCACCTTCTGTGTCCCGACATGACTTTTTCCTTTGCATACATGCTTCTGGTGCCTCTTTCTTTTCTCTTGCTTATAAGGACATCAGTCCTATTGAATGAGGCCCGTACTCTTATGACTTCTTTTAACCTCAATTACCTCCTAAAAGGCCCAATCTCCAAATGTGGTCCCTTTGGGTGTTAGGACTTCAACATGAATTTCCAGGGGTTACATTTCAGTCCATACAATTTAATTTCAGTCAGATTTCAAAGTCTGATCATATCTAAGGGTACTAATAAATTTATGAGTCTAACACCTGACAGAAAACTCTGAGTGTCAGTGGCTACTCCCAGACCCTCTCTGCTGGTTAATTCACTGTTGGATTTCACCGCCCTCACTGCCACCCACCCATCCCTGCCTTCCCCTGCTATACACTTCTCTTTATTGGAGGTCTAGAGAGGTCTTTATTGAAGGTCTAGAGGTCTTGATGAGCAGCATCAACAGCAGGTGACTGCATGATCCAGTACCTTCTGTGATTCCTCCAACAAGCTCAGTATTTAAAAAGGCAGAAGCAGCTTTTCAGTCCTTCAGTCCCACCAACTTATGCCTTTTGCTCCTCCAGCATTTTCAAGTTTCATTAAAAGATTCCTTGCATCAACTCTCTTCCTGCTTGAAAGATTGAGAATAGTTTCTCTTTTCCAGGCTTGACAATAATTGAATCACACCCCATGGAGATACCATTGGACAGGCAGCCAGCCTTCCTTGGGGAATTCCTGGTCTCCTTTATGTAAGCCTTCTGAACAATAGCATGGAATTAAAAATCCCACCAGACACTAAGTTCCTGGAGAGCAGGGATGATATTTTAAGTTCAATGTTCTCCGACGTAGTATAATGCCTGATGCATAGCAACATGGCAGACACTCAATGAACATTTGTTGTTCGCATGAATAAAGGAATAAATGAATGTTTACAGCTGTCTTTGTGATCACATAAAGAGCAAGGTGGCAATATAACATTGCTACAGCAAAGAACTGCTATACACATTTATAACCCTGAAATTATTTTTATAGCCAAACACACAGACATACTCAAGCCTCAAAGAAAATATTTTATCATGATTTTAAAACTATTATCAACTTAAAAATTACTGCTTAGGACCTGCCTGAACTTATAAAGTACCATAACTGAGTCCTGTTCATGCCTTTTCTGTGGCTTCTAACAACGCTGGTTATAAAGAACACAGATCTGCTTCCAAGTGATGGGTTGGAAGCTTCTCCCTCCTTGCAAGGGAAGGAAAATGGTCAGATTTGAAGGAAGACAGGAAATTAAGCATCGTTTTTTTTTTTTGCCTGATGGACATTGATATCAGTCTCCCTTCTCCTCTCACATACATCTCTCTCTTACTGATGAAAATATCATTTTCTAGGTATCTGTAGAATCTGTGTTGACCTTAATAAACTCTCTTTTTCTCACAGATAGTAATGGCCTTTCAACGCTAGACAGGTCCTTTAATATTCCTAAAGACATCACCGATTTCTTTTTTCTGCCAGACTTTATTAACAGACTGTATAATTTTCAAGGGACTATAATCAAACACCATTAAATAAACCTCAAAGGCATATTTGCTCACAAGTACGTTGTCACTCACATGCAGACACACCTATTTCACACTCTCTCATACACTCACACATATTCTGAGAACTTTTCTCCATAGCAATTCTTCCCTCTCTGATTCCCCTACTTCCCACCTCTGTTTTGAAATTTTAATGGTAACCCTGGAAGAAATGGAGTAAAAAGGTAGAACCAAAGGCATTAAAAGATTTAGCTCTGAGCCCTCTTTGCCACGTAAACTTGAGTATGTTCCCTAACTTCTGTGAATTTACATTCGCCAATCTGTTCTCACCAGGTTCTTGTGAAGTTGCGATGAGACAATGTAAGATTCAGGATACTTTTTCAGTCAGCTTCGTTAAGCAACAAACTATGCAAAATAGGATTGTTTGCAGCCTCATATACAACCGGCAAGCTCACTGACACATCCCTTGCAGTATCCAGTATACTAGTTCCTAATGGTATAAATCCTACAAAGAATGATTTCAGAATTGAACGTGCCAAAGACCAAACAAAAGGGCAGCAAGTTTCTTGTCCCTGACAAGGCAGTTCATGGATCTCCACCCTGGTTGCAGACCTTGTAAAACACATCAATGCCCATATCCCATCTCAGATCACTGGAATCTCTAGGCACAGGGCCCCCAGGCACTAGAGTATGGTGACAGCAGCCTAGGGTTGTTAACCACTGGTTGAAGCAGTGGTCCTCAACTTTGCCATCTATTGGAGTCACCCAGGGGAATCACAGAGATCAAATCAGTCAGAATTCTTAGGGGCCGATGCAGTTTTCATTACTTTAAGCTCCCTGAATGACTCTGACATGCAGCACCAGTTTGAAAGGGTGAAGCACGTTTCTTGCTTTCTTTCCTTTCCTTGAGGGCCAAGGGACACACAGTTGCTGGCAGAAACAACTGCCTTTTTTTCAGTCACTGCAACTAATAATACTTAAGCTGAAAACACTGATCCCAAAGAAGAATATTAGATACGAACAATATGGATCGGCATCTCCCCAGTATGCCCATTCTGTCTAGCTCACCAATCATCTTGCTGAAAGTAGTCTTTTGCTACATGCAAAAATTAATATTGACTAAAGACAGAAATATATCTAGATTCTAAGTTAATGCATAAATAGAATCTTAGAAACTCAGAGTGAAGCCATCATTCAGAGGATGGGGAAAAGAACCTCCAAAACCAAGGACAAGAGTGGAAGAAATTCCTGACTCAAATGCTTCCAGACCCATTCATTCCTTTCTCTCCACTGTTCTCCAAGAGTATCCTGCTCTTATTTCTAAGTGCAAAGAGCAGGAGGGAAAAGAGGAAACTGAATCTGTAAGATTTGCTTATAGCTACCAAATAGAATGTTTGAAACTCCTGTCAGCTTTGTATTGAAATCTTTTCATCCAGATGTATTAGGTCCATGTAAAGGAAAGCAGTTGCCTTTTCTTATACTTTAAACACACACATACAGCAGTTTCCTCTTAGAAGGTATGTTGGCTCAACTTTTTGCTATTGATACATCCATTCATGAAGTACTTGCACATGTACATAACTGTGTGGGGTTGCACACGTGTGAATGTGTAGGAGTGTGTGAGTGCTGGTGTGTGTGCACGCACACTTGGAACAGAAAACCACTGTCTCCATTCTGGACAGGAGAATAAAAAAAAATGCCAAATGCTGTGACTTACAACCACAAAATGTCTATTTAAGTCCTAATAGCACCCTGAAACTGATTTAGAAGACTGCATGCTAACAGATTTCCCAAATGTGGCCAGTCCTTGCCAGATAAGTTAGTGGCTGGAAACACTCTCTGCAGGATGTGACAACAGCTTTTTTCTTTGAAGCGGAGGAAAATCTTGCATGATGATGAAAATTGATTTTAAAGAATGATTTCATGGCTCATGTTTATTAAACTTCTCACCCTAGAAGCTACTCAGTAGCTTACAGCTGATAGTTTAAATGCCAGAAAGAAACCCTAAGAATTACTGCCTCATGCTCCCTTTACATAAACGGCTACCTCCAACCCAGGAACTAGGGGATTCCAGCGCAGGCAGGGTCTGGAAATCTTTGCTGTTGTTCAGCATGCAGCTCAGCAAACTACAACAGTGAAAGAACAGATACTAATGTGAATTGAGCTCCTTAGGAACAAAGGACAGGGAAAGCTCTTCACACCTCCAAAACATCTACCATTCAATCATTTCCAACGCTTACAATTTAAATACTTTTTAAGGTGAGATATAATAAAAAAAAAAGTTCATAAAGTTCAGCCTTTCAAAATATACAACCCAGTGTCAATGCTTTCTATTACCCAAGATGTATTTATTTGCTACAGAAAGTCAGGTTATGATTCTCTCTCAGCAGGAACCCAAAGAAGCTTCCTCATGGCAGTTTGAGGCTCTTCCACCCTGACTCTGCTACATCCACATCATTTTGGGTACCAGCATCCTGGAGAGTCCTGAGTTCAAATTATCCTGCTGAAAAGTTCTGTGACCATAAGTGATCTTTATGAGCTTGAGCAATTTATTTAACATGGCTTGGTCCCAGTTTCTTCCTGGATAAAATGAAAATAGCAGCAGCAGCAATCATCTTAACAAGATGGCTCTGAGGCTTACGATGCTCATTTTCAAGTACTGAGTAGAGGTCAACTGAGTGTCTCAGGAGGTTGGGTGTCTGCCTTTGGCTGAGGTCCTGATCCCAGGGTCCTGGGATTGGGTCCTGCATTGGGCTCCTTGCTCAGCAAATAGTTTGCTTCTGCCTTCCCCCCTTCTCGCGCTCTCTTTCGTGTTCTCTCTTCCACAAATAAATAAATGAAATCTTTAAATAAAACCAAATCCTGAGTAGATACTCAATAACTGTTAGTTATAACTCAACAGAATTTCTTTCATTCAGAATTCAATAATAAGCAGCCTGGGTGGCTCAGCAGTTTAGCGCTGTCTTCAGCCCAGGGCGTGATTCTGGAGACCCACGATTGAGTCCCACGTCGGGCTCCCTGCATGGAGCCTGCTTCTTCCTCTACTGGTGTCTCTGCCTCTCTCTCTCTCATGAATAAATAAAATCTTTTTTAAAAAAAAGAATAATAATTTTTATTCAATATCTATTTTGGCCCCAGAGCTCATGAAGAGAAGAGAGAAGAGAGAAGAGAGAAGAGAGAAGAGAGAAGAGAGAGAAGAGAGAAGAGAGAAGAGAGAAGAGAGAAGAGAGAAGAGAGAGAAGAGAAGAGAAGAGAAGAGAAGAGAAGAGAAGAGAAGAGAAAGGAAAGAACACATCCTCAAATTTTGAGGGAAGGAAGATTCATATCATAAAAGGTTTTAAAAAAGTGAATGAATGAATGTTTTTGGCACAAAGAAGACTCATTTCTGTTTGGAATAATCCTGTAAAATTTGCCTTCATTGCCATTCAAGTATTTCCAGCTGATTTCCAGACAGAAACTATTGCTACATTTTTACAGTGTATGAACCAAAAGCTAAGAGATGGAATAGCAAGGCTTTGGACCAGGATAAGCATTTCAGCTCGGGCTGCTCTTCTCCAACCATCTGTTCTTTCCCTCCCCGTCCTTCTCAGTAAAGCTGTTCTCCCTGTTTTGTTCCCTCCTCTACCTCCTCTCCATTTATTGCTTAAAGAAATGCTTTCTAGTACATTACATGAAATGCCCGTATGTTGCCCATGAACTCCTAAGGGGAAAGTCACTGTAAAAATGAGACAGATAAATAAATAACTTTTAAAAATAAATAAAGTGTGCACATAACCCCAGAGGAATGGAAGAATATTTAGACAAGTGACTGGGGAAAAGAATTTTCACACTGTGTCATCTGCTAACGCTAATGAGTTAATTAAATTAGAAAAATTCCACAGCCAGAAGCAAAAACATCCAAATAACGTGGGCTGCTGGGGGAATTATAGACCATGCTACTAAATGCATTCTGTTCAAGTTTCCCCCCACCTTTGAGAAGGCTGTGGAGAGCTACACTTAAAAAACCATCCAATTTCAAGAGTGTTTTTTCCATCTGGGGCCAGTTGGGGAGAATCTGCTCTAAACTCTGCAAAGCCCGCTAAAAGACAACATGACTTGTTAAGAAAACTGTTTGTGAGAAACAATGTTTCGAGAAGATCCAGCACAAAGTTTAATTGTGATGTCCCCCTACATTGCTGAATTCATTATTTTCCATTAAAAGCGTTAGTACACAAGTGAAAAGCCAAGACGATTCAGGAAATAGATATAGTCAAATAAGTCAGATGACAGTACACTTTTGCTAAGGCTTTACATGGCAATTACAATTTTTCCAGCTACCTGGAAGCTTTCTTCTCTTGAAGAGTTTTTCTTCTCTTCTTTTATGGTAACCTCCTTCCACAACTCCTATGTCCCAAACAGTCCCGATGTGAAAAGAAATGTTCAAAGCCTAGTAAAGCAAGGTTGAAATAACCATTTATATGCTGAAACCAATGGAAAGAATTCATAATACACCATAAAATGTAGAATATGACATTAATAATGTCCTAAGTAATAACAGCTGTCAAAAGGAAACGTATGAAAAAGTCTCAAAGATGTTTATCTTTTTCTATTTAGTGTTTAATTAAATTGAGAATGCTATTCACTTGTGGAGAGGTGAGCTGAAATCTCTTTCAAAAGTAAAACAGTTGATAAGCACCAGTTTGCACTGATAACTAGAGATAGTGGGGGTAAGGGTGTGTGTGTGTGTGTACATTCTGTATATGCACTACACGTACACCCATGCAGATATATCTATGTATATATATATGGCCATACTTCCCTTCTTGTCCTCATGTCTCTCAGATTCTGAGTAGTGCTAATCAAAACTTCTAATTACTGAGGCTTTTTTTTCTTTTGATGAGTTGTTTCTTTTTATTTGGACTTTGAAGGCTCCAGAATAAGAGAAGTTCTATAGATAGTTGGATAATCAGTGCTTCTCAGATTCAAGAATAGGAATCCCTAGTAGATTCATTAAAATGCAGATTCTGAGTAAAGTCTGAGATTCTGCATGTCTAATAAGTGGATGCTTCTGGTCTATGAATTCCACTTTGATGCTAAAGGATCTGAAATTTAAAATGGAGAGCTTATCTGGCTCCACTTAAAGGTGAAATTCTATGAATTTTCTCATAGAACTATGATCTTCTAGCTAGATGTCATGGCTTTGTTCCAGACATAATCTGAGATACATCATGGACTACATAGGTCATGGACAATAATTTTTATGTTTATATCTACTCAGGACATTTGGAATCCCAGAACCTAAGGTTTAAATGGCTTCTTTTGGACCCCTCTCCCCCCATCCCACCCCCCAACAATACAGTCACGGTCTATAAAATAAACCTAACAAATTGTTGCCCTGTCTCTGCTTGCTTCTTCCAGTAACAGAAGCTCCCACTGCCTTTTTCAGAAACCTAGCTCACATTTGAGTGTCGTGAATAATTAGAAAGTTTTACTCTGTCTCCTGAATTTTCATCCACTTGGCCATAGCTCTGTTCCCTGGAGCAAATATAAGTTTTCTCTTACTCAAACACAAGATGCCCAGGTTCTTCAACACAATCTCTTATGAGAAAGTTTCCACAGCCCTTGGCTTCCTTGTCATCGTCTCTGAAGCTTCCTAGAACTTGATGAAATCTATAAGTTAATAACATCTTTCATTCAGATTCCTTTAAAAATTATAATATATACACTAATCTTCTTTGTAAGAGATATAAGCAGTAAAAACAAGCACATTATTTAATGTGAAAACTGTATGTTTTTACTCCTCTCCGCAGAGGTAATGACTTTTAATAGTTTTTCCACGAGTTTACCTGCAGAAATATATAAATATTGATTTTTTCTTTCTATATAAATGGGAGCAACATCTATTTCTCTGTGACGTTTTCACCTAATATATTCAATACAGAAGGGCCTAACTCATTTTTTTACAGTTCTATGTTGTTCTGTAGAATGAATAAACAATAAATTGTTTATTAACTTATGAATAGAAATTTAGACAGGCTCCATTGTTTTCTGATTCTAGACAGTGCTGCCATTAGAATTGTATATGCATCTTTTGTGCCTGAGTTTCTCTCTAAGGTTTAGATTTCTAAAGGTGGAACTGCGGTGTAAAAATTGTCTAATTTTGATAGAAATTGCCTATTAGCCTTTGACAAAATTTTAAGAATGCGTGCCATCACTAGAGGTGAGACTACTCATTTTCCACATAGTTGTCACTACTGAATAGAATCAATCTTAAAACAAATTCATTAGTGAAAGAAAAAAATCCCATTGCTTTAATTTACATTACATGATTATTGGTGAAGTTAGGCATCTTTATGTTTGCTGGTCATTTGAATTATTCTCTTCTGCGTAGCTTGCTTAGGTTATCTGCCCATTCTCTCACTCCTATTGCTTTTTATTGCCTTATAAGAAATATTACTATAATTTGAGTGTTAATTATTTATGAACAGGCATTGCAAATATGTTCTCCCAGTCTATCTCTTGGTTCTTCACTTTATTCATCATTGTATAGAATGTTGTAACTTATTTATAGTCAATTTCATCAACCTTTTCCTTTATGCCTTCTAAATTGACAAAGAATTCCATTACATGCTCTTAATATTTTTATAGTATATCTGAATACTGAATACTTTTATCCATGGTATAAAGTATTAGATTTAACTTAGTCTTTGAAAAGGATACTCAGTGGCACTTGGGTGCCTCAGTTTGTTAGATACCCAACTCTTGATTTCAGCTTAGTTCTCATGATCTCAGGGTCCTGAGATAGAGCCCCACAATACCTCTATGCTCAGCAGGGAGTCAGCTGGAGAGTCTGTCTCCCTCTCCCCTGCTCCTTGCTCATGTTCTCTCTCTCTAATAAATAAATAAATAAATAAATAAATAAATAAATAAATAAATAAATCTTTTAAAAAAGGATATTCATTAATTCTGTAATTAAATTTCATCCACTGTTTTGGAATGCTCCCTCACAATAACAAAGTTCAATATATGTATGGTTCTTCTCCTTGATTCTCTATTTAAAAAAATACTGATCCATTTGCCTAATCCTTGCACCATTATCACACTGTTTTAACTATGAAGGTACAGTGTATTTTGAAATTTTGTTGGTCCAGTTTCACTTGTTGTTGCTCTGTTTGGAAATTTTCTTGACTATCTGTATTCATTTTTGTCTTCTGGTTGAACTTTAGGATTATCTCATTGTGTTCTCTAAAAATTAATGTTCAGATTTTCATTGGATTGTATTTACTTATATAGATTATTAAAGAGAGAATTTAGATTATTACATTTAAGAGTAATCCTATTTAGCAATGCAAATGTGTGGTAGATTGCTTAATGGTCAAAAATTTCTTCCATCTCAGAATGCCCTTTCTCCCTTTGAAATGAGTCTTTGATGTTCCGTCAGTCTAGGGGTGGTGCCCATTCCAATTATTGACTATGAAAGGGCTTATGACTCTATTGACAAATACAAAAGCAAAAAAAAATGATGATTTCTGACATAAAATCTAAGAAAACTTGAAGCTTCTACCTTCTTACAACCCTGAGACTACTATGATAAGAAGAAGCCCAGTGTAGCCCACTGGAGAAGGAGAATTGAAGTCAACTGCAAGATAACCTAGGTGTGCCCACTTTGGATCCCCCAGCTCTAATCAAGTCTTCAGATGACCATAGCCACATGAATGATCTTAGGTGAGAACAACAGAAGAACACAGGGATTGTCAACTCATGGAATCATTAGAAAAAAAAAAAATAAGTTATGAGGTGCCTGGATGGCTCAGTCAGTTAAGCATCTTCCTTCAGCTCAGCTTATGATCCCAGGGTCCTGGGATCGAGTCCCACATTGAGCTTCCTGCTCAGTAGGGAATATGTCCCTCCTTCTCCCTCTGCTCTTCCCTTTCCTTATACCCCTCCCTGGCTTATGCTCTTCTCTTACACACACATTCTCTCTCTCAAATAAAATCTTTTTCAAAAAAAAAGAAAAAAAGAAGTCATTTTTGTGCTAAGTAGCCAAATATTGGACTCATTTGTCATGTGACAATAGATAATTTAAGCAGAATCTCTCCATTAATTTTTGTCATTGTTCAGGTCCTTCTGCAAAGTGTCATAAATTTCATTAAATAGGAATATCTCTTTTAAATCCACGGTATTTGTTTTTGTTGCTCTTGAAGTTAAATACTTTATATTTTCTAACGATATAGGGAGTATGGAAAAAAACACTGATTAATAAACTTTGGCATCATTTAAACTGCTTAGATATTATTCTGAACACTTTTGCTAGTTCTAAATGGGCTTATTTTACAGTGTTGGACTCTTCCTTTCCAATATTTACTATTCTTATTTCTTCCTCTGGTCATTTTGCATTGGCTAAGATAGGAAGTTAATAGTGGGAGCTCTTATTCCTTACTTCAATAGAATTAGTTATAATTTTTTCACCAGTGTGTGTTTTTAAGCCAGTACCATACTGTCTTGATTATTACAGCTTTGTAATATAGCTTGAAGTAAGAAATTGTGAGGCTACCAGGTTTGGTTTTCTTTTTCAACATTCTTCTGGCAATTCAGGGTCTTTTCTGGTTCCATATTATGAGCGATTATATGACAACAAATTAGGCAATCTGGAAGAAATGGATGCAGTATCAGAAACTCATAAACTACCAAACTACAACAGGAAGAAGTAGAAAACCTGCACAGACCCATAACCAGCAACAAAATAGAAGCAGTAATCAAAAATCTCCTGACAAACAAGAGTCCAGGGCCAGATAGCTTCCCAGGGTAATTCTACCAAGCATTTAAAGAAGAACTAATACAAATTCTTCTGAAGCTATTTCAAAAAATAGAAACGGAAGGGAAACTTAAAAATTTGTTCAATGAGGCCAGCATTATCTTTTTTTTTATTGGAGTTCAATTTGCCAACATATAGCATAACACCCAGTGCTCACCCTGTCAAGTGCCCCCCTTGGTGCTCATCACCCAGTCACCCCTTTCCCCCATACACCTCCCCTTTCACTACCCCTTGTTTGCTTCCCAGAGTTAGGAGTTTCTCATGTCTGTCACCCTCACTGATATTTCCCACTCATTTTCCCTCCTTTCCCCTTTATTCCCTTTCACTATTTCTTATATTCCCCAGTGGATGAGACCATATAATGTTTGTCCTTCTCTGATTGACTTACTTTACTCAGCATAACACCCTCCAAATCCATGTACGTTGAAACAAATACAAATAACCAATGGTGGGTATTTGTCGTTTCTAATGGCTGAGTAATATTCCATTGTATACATAGACCACATCTTCTTTATCCATTCATCTGTCGATGGACACTGAGGCTCCTTCCATAGTTTGGCTATTGTGGACATTGCTGCTATTAACATTGGGGTGCAGGTGTCTCAGTCTTTCACTGCATCTGTATCTTTGGGGTAAATCCCCAGCAGTGCAATTGCTAGGTCATAGGGCAGTTCTGTTTTTAACTCTTTGAGGAACCTCCACAGAGTTTTCCAGAGCAGCTGTACCAGTTCATGTTCCCACCAACAGTGCAAGAGGGTTTCCTTTTCCCCATCCTCTTCAACATTTTCTGTTTCCTGTCTTGTTAATTTTCACCATTCTCACTGGTCTGAGGTGGTATCTCATTGTGGTTTTGATTTGTTTTTCCCTGATGGCAAGGGATGCAGAGCACTTTCTCATGTGCTTGCTGGCCATGTGTCTGTCTTCTTTGGTGAAATTTCTGTTCATGTCTTTTGCCCATTTCATGATTGGATTGTTTCTTTGCTGTTGAGTTTAATAAGTTCTTTATACATCTTGGATACCAACCCTTTATCTGATAGGTCATTTGCAAATATCTTCTCCCATTCTGTAGGTTGTCTTTTCGTTTTGTTGACTGTTTCTTTTGCTGTGCAGAAGCTTTTTATCTTGATTAAGTCCCAACAGCTCATTTTTGCTTTTGTTTCCCTTGCCTTCATAGATGTATCTTGCAAGAAGTTGCTGTGGCCAAGTTAAAAAGGGTGTTGCCTGTGCCTGTGTTCTCTTCTAGGATTTTGATGGATTCGTGCCTGACATTTAGATCTTTCATCCATTTTATCTTTGTTGTAAGGTGTAAGAGAATGGTCCAGTTTCATTCTTCTACATGTGGCTGTCCAATTTTCCCAGCACCATTTATTGAAGAGACTGTTGTTTTTCCAGTGGATAATCTGTCCTGCTTTGTCGAATATTAGTTGACTATAGAGTTGAGGGCCCATTTCTGGATTCTCTATTCCATTCCATTGATCTATGTGTCTGCTTTTGTGCCAGTACCACACTGTCTTGATGATCACAGCTTTGTAGTACAACTTGAAATCCAGCATTGTGATGCCCCCAGCTCTGGTTTTCTTTTTCAATATTCCCCTGGCTATTCATAGTCTTTTCTGATTCCACACAAATCTTAAGATGATTTGTTCCAACTCTGTGAAGAAAGTCTATGGTATTTTGATAGGGATTGCATTGAGTGTGTAAATTGTCCTGGGTAGCATAGACATTTTCACAATACTAATTCTTCCAATCCATGAGCATGAACTATTTTTCCATTTCTTTGTGTCTTTCTCAATTTTTTTCAGAAGGGTTCTGTAGTTTTTCGGGTATAGATCCTTTACCTCTTTGGTTACGTTTATTCCTAGGTATCTTATGCTTTTGGGCAAAATTGTAAATGGGATTGATTCCTTAAATTTTCTTTCTTCAGTCTCATTGTTAGTGTATAGAAATGCCACTGATTTCTGGGCATTAATTTTGTATCCTGCCACACTGCCGAATTGCTGTAGGAGTTCTAGCAATCTTGGGTGGAGTCTTTTGGGTTTTCTTTCTTTCTTTTTTTTTTTTTTTTCTTTTGGGTTTTCTATGTACAGTATCATGTCATCTGCGAAGCGGGAGAGTGTGACTACTTCTTTGCCAATCTGAATGCCTTTTATTTCTTTATGTTATCTGATGAGGCCAGCATTATCTTGATCCCAAAACCAGACTAAGACCCTATCAAAAATAATTATAGACCAATATCCCTGATGAACATAGATGCCAAAAATTTCACCAAGATACCAGCCAATAGGCTCTAACAGTACATTAAAAGGATTATTCACCACGACCAAGTGAGATTTATTTCTGGGCTGCATGTGTGGTTCGAAATCTGCAAATCAACCAGTGTAATATGTCACATTAATAAAAGGAAGGACAAAAACCATACAATCCTCTCAATTGATGCAGAAAAAGCTTTTGACAAAATATAGCATCCTTTCTTGATTAAAACTCTTCACAGCGTAGGGATAGAGGGAAGATACCTCAATATCATAAAAGCCATATTAAAAAGGCCACAACACATATCATTCTCAATGGGGAAAAACTGAGAGTTTTTCTCTCAAGGTCAGGAACACGACAGGGATGCCCAGTCTCACCACTGTTGTTCAGCATAGCACTAGAAGTCCTAGCCTCAGCAATCAGACAACAAAAAGAAATAAAAGGCATTCAAACCAGCAAAGAAGAAGTCAGACTCTTCACAGATGGCATAATACTTCATGTGGAAAACCCAAAGACTCCACCTCAAAATTGCTAGAACTAATATAGGAATTCAGCAAAGTGGCAGGATATAGAATCAATGCACAGAAATGAGTTGCATTTCTATACACTAACAATGAGACAGATGAAAGAGAAATTAAGGAATCAATCCCATTTATAATTGTAACCAAAACCATAAGATACCTAGGAATAAACCTAACCAAAGAGGTAAAGGATCTTTACTCTAAAAACTACATAGCATTTATGAAAAAAATTGAGGAAGACACAAAGAAATGGAAAAATATTCCATGCTCATGGATTGGAAGAATAAATATTGTTAAAATGTCTATGACACCCAGAGCAATCTACACATTCAATGCAATCTCTATCAAAATACCATCTACATTTTTCATAGAGCTGTAACAAATAATCCTAAAATTTGTATGGATCCCTATTGTGTTCTGAAATGTTTTATTTTTATTTAATCTTTAAACATACCAAAAGTACATAAAGTAACATTCATGTACCCACCACCTATATTTACCAAAGTTAATCCTTTGCCATATTTACTTTTTTTCTTTTCTTAAGAAATAAGGCATTAATCACTTGCCATCAGGGAAATACAAATCAAAACCACAATGAGAACAGGTGAAATGAACAAGGCAGGAAACCACAAATGTTGGAGAGGATGTGGAGAAAGGGGAACCCTCTTGCACTGTTGGTGGGAATGTGAACTGGTGCAGCCACTCTGGAAAACTCTGTGGAGGTTCCTCAAAGAGTTAAAAATAGATCTGCCCTAGGACACAGCAATTGCACTGCTGGGGATTTACCCCAAAGATACAGATGCAATGAAATGCCTGGACACCTGCACCCCGATGTTTCTAGCAGCAATGTGCACAATAGCCAAACTGTGGAAGGAGCCTCGGTGTCCATCGACAGATGAATGGATAAAGAAGATGTGGTCTATGTATACAATGGAATATTACTCAGCCATTAGAAACGACAAATACCCACCATTTGCTTCGATGTGGATGGGGCCGGAGGGTATTATGCTGAGTGAAGTAAGTCAATTGGAGAAGGACAAACATTATATGGTCTCATTCATTTGGGGAATATAAATAATAGTGAAAGGGAATAGAAGGGAAGGGAGAAGAAATGGGTAGGAAATATCAGAAAGGGAGACAGAACATGAGAGACTCCTAACTCTGGGAAACGAACTAGGGGTGGTAGAAAGGGAGGTGGGCTGGGGGGTGGGGGTGATTGGGTGACAGGCACTGAGGGGGGCACTTGATGGGATGAGCACTGTTATTCTATATGTTGGCAAACTGAACACCAATAAAAATAAATTTATAAAATAAAAATAAAAAAATAAAAATAAAAAGGAGGAAGATGGATGGAATGAGAAGGTGAGCATTTAAGGTGATCGGGGCTTAGAGTAGTGAGACATATGTAGGTAAGGGCGCCTGTGCCTCTAACAAGGGTGCGAAGCCAGAATAAAACATTTTTCCTTCAAGAAAGATAAGAAAGAAAAGAAAGAAAGAATTATAGATACAGTTGTAGCTCCATTATCCATCACTGCGTAGTGAGAAAGCATTTCTGCTGTGAATGAATTATACTCTTACTACATATGCATGTATAAGAATGATAAAGAGTATTGTTTAATGTGCCTTTTTTTTTTTACAGTTTACATATATGTTACCATGCTTTCTCTACTTACTTTTTTGTTCTCTTAATATTACGGGATCAAGATTTATCTATGAAGATTAAAAAAGTCCTCATTATTTAAAATATTTTAATAATCCCATTAAATTGATTTGAAACAGTTACCCCATTCCCAAAAGATAGATATTTAGGTTGTTTTCAATATTTTGCCATTAACATTACAAATGATACTGCTATGAACATCCTTGCTCATACATTCTTCTGAACAAAGTCAGAGAAATTTCTGACTTTCTGCCATACAACGAACTCACTGGGTCAGAACTTATGCACATGTTCAATTTACCAGGCAGTATCAAAACACTCTCCAAAAATGGTTTTACTATAGTAGTTTATGCTTAGGTCAGCAACGATAAAATCTGTTTTCCCCTGGATTTTCTACCATATAATGCAGCAATCCCACTTCTGAATATATATCTGGATGAAATTAAATCAGTATCTCAAAGAGATACATGTACTCCCTTGTTTTCTTTGCAGCATTATTCAAAACAGCCAAGACACAGAAACAATCTAAGTATTCACTGACAAATGAATGGAAAAAAAAATATCACACACAAAATGGAATACTATTCAACCATTAAAAGAAGGAAATTCTGTCATTTGTGACATGGTTGGACCTTGATGGTATTACACTAAGTAAAAAAAAGTCAAAAGGAGGGATCCCTGGGTGGCGCAGTGGTTTGGCGCCTGCCTTTGGCCCAGGGCGCGATCCTGGAGACCCGGGATCGAATCCCATGTCGGGCTCCCAGTGCGTGGAGCCTGCTTCTCCCTCTGCCTGTGTCTCTGCCTCTCTCTCTCTCTCTCTCTCTCTCTCTCTCTCTCTCTCTCTGTGACTATCATTAATAAATAAAAAAAATTTAAAAAAATTAAAAAAAAGTCAAAAGGAGAAAGATAAATATTGCATGGGCCTACTTATATGTATATTCTAATAAAGCTGAACTCAGAAATACCAAGCTTAATGCAAGGAAATAGTGGCTTTGAGTGACACATTAGACCAGATAGACCTAACAGGTATATATAGGACATTCCTTCCTAAAACGGCATAATGGACATTCTTTGCAAGTATATGCAACATTAGTCAGGACAGATCACGTGTTAGGCCACAAAACAAGTTTCAATAAATTTAAGAAGACTGAAATCATATCAAGCATTTTCCAACCACAATGTTTCAAAATTAGAAATCGATTACAAGAAAAAGTCTAGAAAGAAAACAAATATCCACAGGCTAAAAATATGAATGAATGGATCAACCAATAAATCAAAGAGGATATCAAAAAATACATAGAAACAAAGGAAAATGAAAACAGAACAGTCCAAAACCTTTGGGATTCAGCAAAAGCAGTCTTAGGAGAGAAGTATATAGCAATACAGGCCTTCCTCAAGGAGCATGAAATATCTCAAAAACAACATAACATTATACCTAAAGAAGCTAGGAAAAAAAGAACAAATAGAACCCAAAACTAGTAGAAGGAAGGAAAAAATAAAGATTAGAGCAGAAAGAAATGAAAGAGATGAAGATGATGAAGAAGAAAATATCAGTGAAACCAAGATCTGGTTCTTTGGAAAGATAAACAAAATTGATAAAATTTTAGCCAGAACCATCAAGAAAAAGAGAGGACTCAAATAAATAAAATGAAAAACTAAAAGTAAAGGAGGAAACGATAACTAACACCCCAGAGATACAAATGATTATAAGAGAAAATCATGAAAAACTGTATACCAAATTGAATACCCTGGAAGAAATGGATAAATTCCTTAAACCATAGAATCTTCCAAAACTGAATCAGGAAGAAAACTTGAATCGACCAGTGAATAGTAACAAAGTTGAATTGATAATTTAAAAAGTTTCCAATAAACAAAAGTCCAGGACTGCACAGCTTAACAGTGATTTGAAACAAATACTGAAAGAAGACCTGATACTTACTCTTTTCAAACTATTCTAAAAAATAGAAGAGGAAGGAAAGCTTCCAGATTAATATTATGAGGCCAACGTTACCTTGTTATCAAAACCAAAGACACTATAAATAACAAAATCTACAGGTCAGTGTCTCTGATGAACAAAAATGCAAAAATCCTCAACAAAATATAAGCAAACAGAATTCAACAATACATTAAAAAAATCATTTACCACAATCAGCTAGGATTTATTGCCCAGATATGAGTGGTTCAGTACTCACAAATTAATCAGTGTGATACATTATATTAACAAGATAAAATATAAAGACCATATGATCATCTCAATACATGAGAAAAAAGCATTTGACAAAATACAACATCCATTCATAATAAAAACTCTCAACAAAGTGGTTTTAAAAGGAACATACTTCAACATAGTAAATGCCATATATGAAAAACCCATAGCTAGCACTGTACTCAATGGTGAAAAACTGAGAATGTTTCCTCTAAGATCTGGAACAAGACAAGGATGTCCACCCTCATCATTTTTATTCAACATGGTACTGGAAGTCCAAGCTGCGGTATTCAGGCAAGAAATAAAAAGCTGAACAAGAAACACAGAAGATAATGGTGGCTGCCAAAGGCAAGGGGTGGGGGAAATAGAGACATGTTGCTCAAAGGGTACAAACTTCCAGTTTTAAGACCAATAAGTTCTGAGGATCTAACGTGTGGCATGTAACTATAGCTAATAAAGATGTATACTTGAAAGTTGCTAGAGAGTGAATAGCAAATGTTCTTACCACACACACACACACACACACAAAATGGTAATTGTATGATGTGATGAAAGTGTTAACTAACCCTGTTATGGTACTTATTTTATAATATATGCAGGTACAAATCATCATACTACATCTTAAACTTAACACGATGCTGTAGGTCAAGTATATCTCAACAAAGCTGGAGATTAAAAGAAATGCTTGGTTTACTTTTCACAGTTGGATTGGGTAGCCTCCTGTGAGGCTGGATTGAAGGCAACATCTCTGACTAGATTATTATTTTCTTTAGACACTTATTTGAGATCCTTTGCATATGAAGGAACCAGAGCTGACAGGAAAACATTGGCCTGGGCACTAGTCTTTCTGAGGACTGACTTCTCCATTTTACTGTTTCTCAAACTTTTTCTTTTATTTTGTATCACCTCCCTCCAGCATCCTTTCATTTTCTTTCCTAATGACTTCTCCCCATGAAACTTTAATACCACAGATATACCGTATGTCTATTTTAGTACTGGAGCCCTTTGGAAGCCTTCAAACCATTGTGATTTCTAAGTTTTTCAGTCTCGAGAGGCAATGTTCATCTCTGTTGAGAATGTTTCATCTAAAGATTCTTCAAAACACTTTCAGGTTTCTCAATTTCCTTTTTTGAGAAATTCGACTTGACTCTTACATAATCAGCAAGACTTGTGACTCTTGAGACCAACGGAAGCTGGCCATAGTGACAGTGAATTCTGAATTATTTCACTACATGCACACATATTTGATGAGGTGCCTTGGGGGGGAGGGGAGGAAAAAATGAATAGGCAGACAGTGATGCAAACCCAAAGGGCCAGTAAGTCAAGAAGGTGATGGAAATGAGGGAAACTGGCCCCGGGGCAAACTGTATCTACCTGGAAGCTCTAGAAGCTCACATTCTGCCCAATACTGGCAGCTGGCACTCAACTGCATCCAAAACCACTGTGCAGGAATGACAGTTCATTTTACTAAAGCCCTCAATTTTTTTCAAAGATTTTATTTATTTATTTGAGAGAGAGCAGTGAGGGGCAGGGAGAGAGAGATAGAATCTGAAGCAGACTTCTCACTGAGCGTGGATCCCGATATGGGACTCGATCCCACAACCCCGAGATCATGACCTGAGCCGAAACCAAGAGCTGGACACTTAGCCGACTTGAGCCACCCAGCAGTCCCGGCCCATCAATTTTTAAGAGAGGCCAGAAATTCAGATATTTGTGTAAAATCTCTCAATTTATAAAGATTGCTCATATTTTAAAAATGTATTTCACAAGGTCCCAAAATCAATCTTTCAGAGGTATGTAGCTTATAAACTACAAATTTGCAGACTTTTACTACATGAGTCCTCATAAGCCTCCCACCTCTTCTAAAATATGATGATTTTTAAAATTTTGAATCAGTGTAAAACTGCAAGGAGATTCAGTCTTAAACATTAACACAAAAAAACTAAAAACAACAATGGGAGAGGGGATTTAATTTTCCATCACCTGCCTATGCAATGGAGAAAATCCAAACTTTACTTTCAAAGATAATTTATACTCCTTTTATGTGAAGTCAAAATGTGAAATCAATTATCATGAGTTACAGAGTAAGTTCAGAAAGCATAAAGGTTTTTTTCCTTTACTTCAAAATCAAAATAGTACTTGGGTTGCTAAATAATTTTTAGATATTCATGTACACCATTACAGCACAGAGATTAAAAAGCCTTTCCTTCAATTTTATATATTTCTTTAACTTAATATATTCTCTGAGGTATGTGAGTACACACTTCTGTAATTTTTGGGTTGTCTTTATGTTTTTCATTCATTGTTAGTTTCAGTATGTCTGTCTCATTCAGAAAAAAAGTTAAGATCACATTTGGATATTATGATGTTCCACTGATTGAATTACCTAAATTATGGCCATATTTACACCTCATGTTTTTATGTGTAAATGGTTTCTCTTGGAGTTTGGCAAGTTTTGTTACATTTCAGAAATTCAAATATAATATTTGTATATTTAATTCTGTTAATAACTATCTATGTTTCTTCAGACAAATTATTTCTCTATTCTTCAGTTCCCTCCTTTCACATATAAAGGGAAATGAACTCTGATATCGAAGGCCCATTTTGGGTCTAAAGTATTTTGGCCTAGAAAACTATTTATTTATTTTTTATTTTTATTTATTTATTTTTTTAGAAAACAATTTAAAAGGAATGAAATCTTTGATTTTAAATACCTCGCATTTCTTTATTTAAATCTTTTTTGAGATATAATTCACATACCATAATATTGACCCATTTAAAGAGTACTGTTCAGTGGATTTTAGTGAATTCAGAGTTGTACATCCATCACCAAAATCTAATTTCAGAATACCTTCAAAACACCAAAAACAGAAAAAAAACCACAAAACCCTTACATGGTAGTTGTCCTTCTTCCTCTTACCCCGCCCAACTCCCCACACCCACCACTGACCATCTAGCTACAAGGCAACCGCTAAATCTATATTCTGTCTCCATGGATTTGCTTATTCTGGTTATTTCATATAAATGGAACCATAACAAGTGGTATTTGTGACTTCTTTCACTTAAGATAATGTTTTTAAGAATTATCCATGTCTGGGATGCCTGGATGGCTCAGTGGTTGAGCATCTGCCTTTGGCTCAGGGCGTGGTCCCAGGTCTGGGGATCGAGTCCCATATCCAGCTCACTATGAGGAGCCTGCTTCTCCCTCTGCCTATGTTTCTCCCTCTCTCTCTCATGAATAAATAATCTTAAAAAAAAAGAATTATCCACATCTTAGCACTAATCAATACTTTATTTTTATGGTTGAAAAATATTCTATTATATGGATTACTATATTTTATTTATCCATTTTTTAGTTTTTGAACATATGGATTGTTTCTGAATTTTGCTATAAATATCCATGTACAATTTTTTATGGACATACATATGTTTTCATTTTTCTTGGGTATATACCCAGAAGTGGAATTACTGGGTCAAATTGAAACTCTTGGTTTAGCATTTTGAAAAACTACCAAACTGTTTCCCAAAGTGGCCACAACATTTTACATTCTCACCAACAATGAGTTCCAATTTCTCCACACTTTTGTCAGCATTTGTTTCTATCTAATTTTTTGTTTATCATAGCCACTCTAGTTGGTTATGAAGTACTATCTCGTTGTAGTTCTTATTCTTTCCCTAATGGCTGATAATGTTGAGTATCTTTTCATGTGCTCATTGGCCATTTGTAGATCTTCTTTGGAGAAACTTCTACTCAATCCCTGTCCATTTTTTAATTGGCTGATTTATCTTTTCATTGTCAGTTTGTAAGAATTTTTTTATTACAAATCCCTTGGTAGATGTACTATTTCCAATTATTTCCTCTCATTTCTTGGGTTAACTTTTCACTTTCATGATAATGTCCTTTGACACACAGCTACTTTTAATTTTATTAAAGTCCAAGCCATTAATTATTTTGTTATTAAAGTTTTTGGTGTCATTATCTAAAATAACCACTGCCTACTTAAAAGTAACGAGGACTTCCATGTACCATAAGAGTTTGTAATTTTAGCTCATATATTCATGGTCTATGGTTTATTTTGAGTTAATATATTTTTTAAAGTGTGGAATAGGGATCCAAATTCATTCTTTTACAAATGGATATCCAGTTTTCCTAGAACTATTTATTGAAAAGGCTATTCCCCCCGCCCCATGGAGTTTGTCTTGGCACCCTTCTCAAAACTCAATTGACCATAAGTATAGAGGCCTATTTCTACACTCTCAGTTTTATTCATTTGATGTCTATGTGTAGCCTTCTGTATACCACATGGTCTGGATCACTATAGCTTTGTCATAGGCTTTGAACTTGAGAGTGTAAGTCTTCTAAATTCAGTCTTCATTTCCAAAATGGTTTTGGCTGTTTTTCATATAAATATACCTTGTAGTTCCATGTGAATTTTAGCATCAGTTTATAAATTTCTGCAAAAAGTCAGCTGAAATTTTGATAGGGATTGCACTGAGTCTGCAAATCAATTTGGGGAGTATTACCATCCTAATGATGCTGTGTCCTCCAACTCATGAAAATGAGAACTTTGTTTATTTAGATCTTTTTAAAGTTTCTTTCAACAATGTTTTATAATGTTTTGGTATACAACTCCTACATTTCATTTGCTATATTTATTCCTAGGTGTTACATTATTTTGGTTGCTATTATAAGTGGGACTGCTTTCTTAATTGTAATTTTAAATTATTTATTGCATTGTATCTCTTTCAAATTTCAAGAGAAACAACTAGGTCATATTTCATTCATTCCAACATTTTTTGTTTTGCTTTAAATTATGTACTCATTTTTATTTTACTTCTAAGTAATATATTTCTATTTTCCAGTTTTGTTTTTAAATTTTATTTTTATGAAGTCATGACAAGATTCATAAGAGCTGTAGATGGTATGTTTGAAATGAAGGTAAGCTGGACACTGAGCCTAGTCAAATTAAATCACTTAGAATAAACTGCAATAGACTTCCATCATTTTTACTAGAACCCACTGAACACTTACTGAATGCACAACACTAGCATTGTCTCAGTAGCCCACATTTGCTAAAAATGCATTCATTGCCTTCTAACAAGAAAACTGCATTTAACTCCCATGACTTCAGAAAAACAGTTGTTAAGAGACCAAAACATAAATAAATACCCTCATCATTTCAAACTTGTTGTTTTGATTAAATATTTGCATTTCTCGATTAAAGGAAGCATTTCCTTTGACTGCCAAAAGAATTTTAAAAGGCACTATGAAGCTGATTTTCAATTTTACTATTCAAACCTTTCCAAAGCTGCCAGTATACGTTGCCTTTTAAATTTATGCTAATGTTGTTGAAGGTATGAAATGTAATTATACGAAATGTAAGAGGAATAAAATATATTCTGACTAGTAGGGCTTTTCTGAACAAATATAACATGTATTCAAATAGAAAGAATCACATGAGGTCAGTAGATCTTGAAAACTTTGAGGATCAAAGGAAGTTAAATACTCAACATCCTGGAAAAATACAAACATCTAACATATGTACATTTTTGTGCACAATTTTAAGGATTCATGGTTACTCTGCAGTCCAGCCATGGATACATGGACCTCAAATTAAGAACTACCCATTAAATAATGGTTAAAAAAGATATGTAACTGTCACAGATAAGTTCTCTGGACTATATAAACAAGATAAATGAACCAGAAACTGAGCTCAGAGAATGAAGAGGGTACTAAAGTCCTGGGTTTATGAAGATCGGGGTCTAGAGGCACATAAAAATGGGAAACATTTTGACACCTAATATGTATGAGGTGTTAAAATCTTTCTATAAATATTTGAAGACAAAGGCAACAAGCTTTTCATGAAAATATAGTCAAGAAAAAGAGTCCCTCAATCTTGAAGGAAGGTTGGTAAAAACTAATTGCAGCCTGAGGCTACAGTTTATACAGCATGCTGATCTCATAATCCAAAGATCAGACTTTAATCAAGTCATTGATAGTTTCATCTGAGATGTATCCAGTTTTATATTACAGGACAGAAACTTCAAGTCACTCATATAAAACCTGGTTAGGACTGGGTGTCTGGTAACCCTGCAGGAAGCATCCACAAATCCTCTAGATGGAAAAGAGTATGCAGAGAGAAGGGGGTGGGATATCCTCATTTGAGATAAAATGGAAACTTAAAGCACATGAGAATGAATACTAAGAAGAGAGTCAAAATAAAGAGAATTCAATGACAAAAGAAATGAAAAAAGCTAAAATTGACATTGAAGAAGACATACAAACATGGCAAACAGGTACATGAAAAAGTGCTGGAACTCACTATCATCATGGAAATACATATCAAAATTACAATGAGATGTCACCTCACATCTGTTAGAATGGATATTATCAAAGAGACAAAAGATAACGAGAACTAGCAAGGATGTGAAGGAAAAGGAACACTTGGTCACTGTTGGTGGGAGTATAAATTGGTGCAACCATTGTGGCAAACAGTACAGAGGTTCCTCAAAAAATTAAAAATAGAAAAACCAAAAATCCATCAATCTCACTTCTGAGTATATATCCAAAGAAAACAAAATCATTATATTGAAGAGATCTCTATACTTCCATGTTTATTGAAGTATTCACAATTGCCAAGATATGGAAACAACCTAAGTTGTTTACAACACACATACACACAACATAAAATCATCCGGCCTTAAAAATTAAGAAACCTCTGCATATGCAACAATATGGATGAACATGAAATAACCCAACTTAGAAAGAGGAATACTGCATTATCTCACTTATCTGTGGAATCTAAAAAAAAAGTTAAACTCATAAAAACAGAGAGTAGAATGGTGATATACAGGGACTGCAGAGTGGGGGAAATAGGAACACATTCAGTTATATTAAGTGGATAAGCTCTGACAATATAATAATGCATGGCATGGTGAGTTTAAGTTAATAATACTGTGTTGTATACTTTAAATTTGTTAAGAGAATTGATCTTAAGTGTTCCCAGAACAGACACACACGCACAAAGTTGTAACTATTTGAGGTGGTGTATATGTTAATTAGCTTGATTGTGGTATTAACTTCACTACATACACACACACACATATGCATAGATGTATACATTTTGTATATATGGTGCATATACATGTATGTAGCACTACTACATATATATGTAATACACTGTACACCTTAAATACATACCATTTTTATTTGTCAAATATATCTCAATAAGACTGGAAAAAAATATGAGTAAAAATCCAAACATTAAGTTGGAGAAGCATTCATAAAAAAAATGAGAATTTGTCATACAAGAATGCACATAAATACAAAGATGACGTATTATAAATCTAGAAAAGTAAAATCATGGTCTGATATAAAATGCCATACCCCAGATAAAATTTAGATGAGACAATGAAGGGAGAATTAATGAATTAAAAAATTATACTGAAGAATTCACCTAGAATGAAGCATAGAGAAATAACTAAAGACAAGAAATAACAATGGAAAGGTACTAAAATGCACCTAAGAATTTCCAAAAAGAGGAACATAGAGAGAATAACATAGAAGAAATACCCTAAGAAATAATGGTTAAAATATTTTCAAAAGTGAGAAACATGTGTTATGACTGAAAATCTACTATAAATAAAAATAAATGTATGTCACATGTATAATTTTAAAGTTATAGAGCATCCAGCAAAAAAGATAATCCTAAAAGTCACTAGAAATGTTTTAAAAGTGACATACACAGGAAAGCTGAGGAAGGTGAATGAGGGGTTGGGCGAAATAGATAAAGGGAATTAAGAGATACTAACTTCCAGTTATACAATAAATAAGCCACTTGGGGCACCTGGGTGGCTCAATCAGTTAAGCATCTAACTTTTTATTTCAGGTCAGGTCATGATCTCTGGGCCATGATCTTGGGGTTGTGAGATTGAGCCCTGTGTTGGGCTCCATGCTCAGCAGGAAGTCTGCTTAAGATTTTCTCTCTCTCCCTCTGCCCCCACAATCCATCATTAATAAATAAAGAAGTAAATAAGCCACAGAGATGAAAAGCACAGTTTAGAGAATATAATCAATAAGATTATAATAACATTGTTTGGTGGCAGATGGTGACCACACATAACATGGTGAGCACTGAGTGAGGTGTATAATTATTGAATCACATTGCACACCTGAAACAAATACTAATCATATTTCAATTTAAAACATACTTTTATTTAAATAAAATAAATAAAAAATAAATAATAAAATAAAATAAATAAATAGAAATGCAACATGATTCAATAACTCCACTGCTAAGTATTTACCCAAAGAAAAAAGATATATGCACCCCTATATTTATAGCAGTATTATTTACAGTAACCAAGATATGGATGCAACCCAAGTGTCCACTGACAGGTGAATGGATAAAGAAGATGTGGTATGGATCTACAATGGAATATTAGACATAAAAAGGAATGAGATCTTGCCTTAAGATTAATGGACCTAGCGGACATTATGCTAAGTGAAATAAATCAGAGAAAGACAACCATATGATTTCATTTATATGTGAAATCTAAAAAACAAAACAAATGAACACACACATAAACAAAAGAGCAGAAACAGATCCATAAACACAAAGGACAAACTTATCAATGGAGGAATGGGCAAAATGGGTGAAGTCAAGTGGGATGTACAGGCTCCCAGTAACAGAATGAGTAAGTCACATAAAAGGCACAGCTTAGGGATCCCTGGGTGGCGCAGCGGTTTGGCGCCTGCCTTTGGCCCAGGGCGCGATCCTGGAGACCCGGGATCGAGTCCCACATCAGGCTCCCGGTGCATGGAGCCTGCTTCTCCCTCTGCCTGTGTCTCTGCCTCTCTCTCTCTCTGTCTCTCATGAGTAAATAAAATAAAATCTTAAAAAAAAAAAAAAAAAAAAAGGCACAGCTTAGGGAATATAGCCCACGGTACTATTAGAGTGCATAGTGACAGACGGTGGCTTCACTTATGAGCACAGCATAACATACAAACTTGTCAAACACTATGCTGTACACCTGAAACTGGTGAAACATTGTGCGCCAACTACAATTTAAAAAAAAAAAAACCTACTAGTTAGCTAAACTGCCAGCAGATTTCCAGTCATCAAAAATAAATGTCTGGATACAAGAGAATAATGTCTTCAAAGTGTTAACAGCAAGATCCTTTGTACCTAGAATGCCAAAATGAGCTAAAATATAACCCAATAGTGAGAACAATCTAGAAACTCTTTAGATTTAGTAAAACAAAAATGTTTACATTTCCCACTCACTAAAAAACTACTGAAAAATGTACTGAAATAAAGTTCACAATTTTTTCTTGTAGTCTTTTTTACTTTGCTATATCTTTTAATTAAAAAGAAGATATAACAATATAGTAAATTTAACAATCAAGTTGTTTCTTTCAAAAGAATTTAACTGCAATAGGGAATTATGTAAATGAGAACAAAAGATGAGAGCAACATCCACAGAAAAAAATAATCTAAGTAATATATAGTAATTCAAAGATGGTTATAGTAAAAAATCTAAACTTAATTCAATGTAGGCTAATTATATCATGGTCCTTCAAATTCTTGATATCCTCATGAATCCTTGAGAAAAATCCTTGCCAAAATGTCTTAAAGAAATATTCCAGGCTATATGCATTATATGTACACTAGAGGTATAGAGAGCATCACAAGAATCTTTGCTTTTAGTATCTGGCTTACTATGCAGCATAAATAGCAGGTAGTTGATAATTTTCTGTTGAATTAATATTTGCAGAAAACCAGGAAAAGAGCAATAACCAAAGACGAGTGTCAACACTGTGCTGTAACTGTTGCTGACTAATTAATAAATAAAGGAGATTACTTTTAAAATTTACTGGGTATCTTACTAAATAGTTGGAAGGACTGGAAACTGCACTCAGGGATCAGCTGCCAGAAACAATCCCCAAAACCACACTGCAGAACTGGGGTGATGAGGAAGCTGCTGTACTGCCTCCAAAGCCCAGCTCCCCCTGCACTGCTGAAAGCTGTGCTCCTGCCATCATCCATTTAAGACCACCTCGAGGCCATCTGCTTCTGCGTGTATAATTGGCATAATAGAATTCTATAGCTATTTGGGTCTAGTGTTATAATATTGTAGAAGTTACAGTTTTAAGTTTCAACTTTCCTTATTTATAAAATGTAAATCACAACACTATTTGTACCATAGGTAGGATCACAATACCTCTTCCATCATAGGGTTGCTATAAGGATTTAGTAACTCATATGAAGTACGTAGCAAAGCACCAAGCACATTAGCTCTTAAAATCAGCCATATACAATTGCCTTTTTTCTAAGTCCATGGACTTCACATTCAGTATTATTATTCCAACCCAGTATTATCACTGCTAATTTCCAGAAATGAACTTTTCATCAACACCAAAACCTCTAGTCTGGATTGTGTTTCCAAGTCATCAGCCCTCTCCTGTCTTTATTTCCCCCTCATTCATCCCAAACCCCAGGATCGACCCCATATAGTCCTTCACAAAAACCTATTTTGAGGGGCACCTGGGTGGCTCAGTGGTTGAGCATCTGCCTTCGGCTCAGGACATGGTTATGGGGTCCTGGGATTGAGTCCTGCATTGGGCTCCCCGCAGGAAGCCTGCTTCTCCCTCTGCCTAGGTCTCTGCCTCGCTCTGTGTGTCTCTCATGAATAAATAAATAAAATCTTAAAAAAAAATGACTATTTTTTCTCTCTCTAAAAATAATATTTGTGAGGTTTTTTTTTTGGTTTTTTTTTGTGTTTTTTTGGGTTTTTTTTTTTTTTCCTTTTCAGTTGTACTACTGTTCTCCTGTTGAATATTTCATCCAGCTTTCTACTGGAGGAGGACTCATGAATAATTCGTAGGTGCTGACGTGTCTGTCCTTCCTATGACTGTTTGTCCTCAAAGGCAGACCACACCTGGCTCATCTTGTCACCCCAATCCCAGGGCTGAATGTATGAGACAAGCTTTATTTGTTTAAAATGAAATCAAACTCCTAAGTAATGAATGTCTTTGCAAATAACTTCTATCACTTCACACCTACTTAGAAATAGCTGGTGATTTGTATCTTAACAGCTTTGAATTGTATCTTAAATTAAACATTACTGTGTCTGAAAACTGTCTCAACCCAGAGAAAAGCTGGGATTCTGTTCCTCTTTTATTCTACCTTTGGTTACCTCGGGTTACTGGGAAAAATAAATCCTTTTCTCATGATCTCATGAAATTCAAAACATCCCCTTCTTATTAAAATATATATACAGAAAATAAATACACAATATATACATATATATGTTGGTCTTTTTAAAAAGTAACATATGAATATACTCTCAAAATAAAAAGTTAACATTATGTAGAAACTTATGTGGAAAACAGTGAAAGTTCCCTTTTCATGCTCTCCCAATTACATCCTTCCAACAGGAAAAAAAAAAAACTATTAACAATTTATCTTTCTAGAATTTTTTTAAGCATCATGTATGTACATATTAAATTATATATGGTTTTGAAACATAAATGGTAACCTATTCCACACATTTTTTGACAACTTGTGTTTTGTGTTTGTTCTTTTACTTAATAATATACCAAAGAGGTCTTTCCATGTGAGGGTATAAATAGCTCTTCTTCGTTTTTCTAATGGCTAGATGGCTCCATAGCACAAAGAGAGTGTTAATTTGTTTGACTCTTGCCCTATTGATAGCATTAGATTGCAAATAACTTATCATTATTGCAAATGATGTCCCAATGTGCATTCTTGAGCATACTTCTTCACATACATAGATAAACTATGTTCTAGGATAAATAGCTAAGGCCCCCTTTATTTTAGAATCCATCCAAATTTCTGTAAATTAAATCACTAACTTTCTTATTGTGCTCCAATGATTGCTCATAGTTTGGGTTCAGAAAGGCAGAGAATGATGCCCACGAGTTCCAAGAAATGTAATTATCAGCCTTCAGAATCAAATTCATATCTAGTTTAAAGTGTTCTCTGCCTAGAGAAAATTCACTTTCAACTCATCCTGTGTCATTAACCCAGAACTCTCATACTCCCATTTTTCAGTGCTCTGTGAATCACGCCTTCACTTGTAAGGGTAATTCTCAATAGTTCTGAAAGTCTGATTAAGGGTTCATCGGAAGGCAGAGCTGCTCTGGATCTCTGGACAACAGGCCTTATGCAAAATCTCAATTGAATCTCAGGAAGGTCACACCCAAAAGGAAGCAGAGAGACATGCAACCAAGTATTGAAGACAGCTGGTGTGGAGAATTGGAGGCTAAATTATTTTTCTCTTCATTCAATTTCCTTTATTATCTGTTACACAATATAAAACTTATTGCTTAAGCTAGTCTTGGCAAACTTTCTGCCTGTTCCCGTTTGAAGTCAATGTGGCAGGAGATGCAGAAATAGCTCAGTTGGGTTGCCTAATATGCATGGTGGTTCCCAGGATGGGGTTTCTTTATCAAGGAAACTGACCAACACATAGGTTTCTACTTCTTTCTGCCTGTGGTCAGCACAGATTTAATAAACTGAGGGCCAAGGCAGAAATTGAAGGTGCTGATGGAACCTATAAGATCGGTGTGGTCTCTGAAAATAATACATTTTTATTTCAACTGCTGAGCATCGTAGTATAGTATATGATGGGTTCCAATGGCTGCCTTCAAGGCAGCCTCCACAACCAATTAGCTCTGGCGGTCACCACAGTGAGCATCTCTACATGCTAGATGCTAACTCCAAGGATCTACATCCTATACTATTTCCATTAGCACTCACTAAGTATACATCTACTGCACCTAAGAAACAAAACTGAAACATTTGGAAGTCACAGAGGAAAATTTTATATCCTTACAAGACATAGGAAGGATGCGGGTCAGAATTCATTGGTCCACATACTTATCTTTGAAAAAATATATATATAAAGGCTTAAGAATAACCCAATGATATTGAAGAAAATAGCATAAAAAATCTCTTAATTAAGCAAAAGTACTTCTGATTATAGTAGAAAAGATTAAGGCCACTAGTTAAAATTACCCTGGAACTATTTTACTTGATAATAGTTTGATAAAGTGCCTTTTAAGTTTACTTAGTTTAACTTGGAAATCTGAGGATATATAAAATAACACTGCTGTTTTGTCTAACTGAAATGGCAGAAACAGAAGCCAGGAAACTCAAACACACATGCTCATATGCACACCCCTGCATGGGCCTGTGTTCTCTCTCTCTCTCTCTCTCTCTCTCTCTCTCACACACACACACACACACACACACACACACACACACACACACATAGAGCACATCTCACCATGCTCCTCTGGCTCAGTTCAGACCTTCTGATACAGTCAAATACAATGAAAACCAATGGCTGAAAAGTATCCCACTGAGGAGAATCTATGTAAAAAGAGATTTACAGAAAGGACAAGTAAAGAGAAACCGTCCAGGGACTTATCATTGCCCAAGAGATTATATATTTCTAAACCAGTTGTAAAATCCTAAAAGGAAAATTTAGATGAGTACAATTTATCAGATTTTCTACAATGCCTACCTCTGTAGAACTTCCCTAGGGCAATTTTCAACTCCGTAGGATAAATCTGCTACCCCACTCAATTATGTTTCATTTACCACATAGAGCTTGAACTGTAGAATTTTTTTTTATCTATAATATTTCAAGTGATATCAGGGATGTGTGCTTTGATATAAAGGCATGGTTGCCACTCTGAATGCAGCACATTCAATGGGGCTTTGAAAGGGAAAAGAGTAGTGCCAGGTCATTGAGGGGTCCATTCCCAGCCCTGTGTCTAGAATGTATCTGTCCACAGAACCAGGAAACTACA
The DNA here is from genome assembly GCF_905146905.1 of Nyctereutes procyonoides. Taxonomy (NCBI): domain Eukaryota; kingdom Metazoa; phylum Chordata; class Mammalia; order Carnivora; family Canidae; genus Nyctereutes; species Nyctereutes procyonoides. The sequence goes on along the minus strand of NW_026575030.1, from coordinate 2,357,516 downwards.
ACAACAACACAAAAACACCTCAGTGGAAAGCCATTTCAGGAAGATGAAACACTCTGAGAGGTACAGAGTCCTCTCATTTATTCAAAAACCTTATCTATGCATGGTGCTCTAATACAGGAGTCTAGGGGAAAAGGCAATTCTTTGTTTAATGCTTCAAAAGATGTAAGAAAGGAGTAAGGAAGGAGACAGAGAGAGGTAGAAAATAGAGGAAGGAACACCATTTGTACAAAGCAAGAACCTTTTCTTATCAGTCCAACCATCACCCTTGAGTTTTTTTTTTTTAAAGATTTTATTTATTTATTCATGAGAGAGACAGAGACAGAGACACAGGCAGAGGGAGAAGCAGGCTCCATGCAGGGAGCCTGATGCAGGACTCGATCCCGGAACTCCAGGATCATTCCCCGGGCCAAAGGCAGTGCTAAACCACTGAGCCACCCAGGGATCCCCATCCTTGAGTTTTCTGAATGCTGTCCCTATATACTCACAATGTACAGGCTATGATGAAGGCATGAGGAAAGTATAAGTCAGAGTACATGGTTTAGGACATTTTGCTGTTGCCAGGGAAACACGATTCCTGTACACTAAAGTATTAAGGAAGAGTACATTGGTTTTCTGCTTATTCATTTATTTATTTCTGGCTTCCTTTCCACTGAGGATTTGCAATTACCTACAAAAATATACGCACAAAAAATGATAAAATAAATAATTGGGGATGTAAAGCCAAAGGGAAAATACAAGCAGGAAAACAATAAAACGAGGGTTAAGATTAAATAAAGAAATAAAAAACATGCTGTCCAGGCTAGAAGTAATATATAAATTTGGCTTAAAGTTTTATAGTTTTATTTTTTTTTTAATTTTTATTTATTTATGATAGTCAGACACACACAGAGAGAGAGGCAGAGACATAGGCAGAGGGAGAAGCAGGCTCCATGCACTGGGAGCCCGATGTGGGATTCGATCCGGGGTCTCCAGGATCGCGCCCTGGGCCAAAGGCAGGCGCCAAACCGCTGCGCCACCCAGGGATCCCAAGTTTTATAGTTTTAAACACAGGCAGTAAATTACATGCCACACTATGTACAGGGTCCCAAGACTCTGTTGTATAAGAAGAGGGCAACCATTCCCATACCTAGCTGCCCAATGATATCACTAGGAAGGTTTTCAAAAATTTCATAATGAACCCAAATTCCTAGAGCAGGCAGAGAGAGGGAATTCTGGGAATCTCTGGTCTTAAAATCTCCCTAAAGTGATTAGGATGCTGTGAGCTGAGACTTGAAGCCATAGCTGTAGGGATTTAGAAATATGGGGGAGGGATCCTCCAAAAAAACAGATTGCAAGAATTATGGAGGATGGGATACCCAAGCTGAGCCTCTAATTTTGGATGGAGGTTAGATAGGTGAAGCTGAGGACAGAGGGCATTCAAGGCAGAGATAGATGCACAAGCCAAATCACAGAAGTAAGAGGGACCCTAATGCCATGGAGAAGACCACGGTCCCTAGTCACTGTGAAGTGGCTGTGAGGGGCCCTGGGACATATTTAATTTAATCCTTGACCCATTCAACTATAATCAAATCACAGAGAAATTAAAGAGATCATACACACAATAAATAAAAGATAAAGTTGAAATAGAGATGAGTGAAATGTATGTATTAGTTCTCTCTTGCTGTGTAACAAATTACTGTGAAATGAATGGCTTGAAATAATATACGTTTATTATGGCACAGCTTCCATGGGTCAGGAATCTAAGAACAAGCTTAGCTGGGACCTCTGCTCTGGTCTCATAAGGCTGAAGGTGTCAGCAGGTCTGATCTCTCATCTGAGACTTGGAGTCTTCTTCTGAGTTCATGTGGCCGTTGGCAGACCATCTTACCCCCTACATCTTCAGAACTCGTCATGACTTGCTTTTTCAAGATCAACAAGAGAATCTCTGAGACTTCAGTTCTCTGACCTTGAGCCTCTCTTGAAGGGATTTGCCAGTTTAGGTCAGGCCCACCCGAGAAAATCTCCCTTCTTATAACTCAGAGTCAACTGTTGGGATCCTAATTACATTTGCAAAAATCCCTCCACCTTTGCCATGTAATGTAACATAATCACTGGGGTGACATCCATCATATTCTCAGGCTCTGCCCACCCTCAAGAGGGAGGGGATTATGCTCCAGGTTCATGTGTAACAGGGAGGCTGGCATGTTGAGGTCCGTCATAGAGTTCTGTCTATGATAAAGTACAAAGATGAGACAAAGAAAACTGCAAATATGCAAGATCTAGGAGTCAACAGAGCATGTGTAAATATGTAAATTTGGCTCTGAGCTTCCCGGCAGCTGAAGTAAAAAGGAGACATGATCACATTTCCTAGTACTCTCTGATCAGTTTCCAGTACTGACTTACACATGATAAAAATATCATGTATATTCCTTTACATAGAAATCATGAAATAATACGGTGTGAAAGTAGAAAAAATAAGACATGGTTGAAATTTGATCCAAAATAATTCTTTGTCAAGTGGGAGATGTTTTTGCCACCACCTTGTCCCTATAACGTAGGGGAATCAGCAATGATAGGAACAGAGTTCATTGGGGTGCTTGGTCAATAGCAGGTACCATGGGCTGGTTACTGGGGTATCCATAACAGAGATTAATCATGAAGAGACATGTTGAGCTATTCCAGGGGAAATGAGAACACTGAAGTGCAAACAAACTCAAGTTAGAAATCAGATGAATCAAATGTGTGGAAGGGGCAGGAATCCAAGTTTAAGCACCATGTAGCAACCAATGGGTCCCACAGAAATGTTGCCTCATTCTTGTCACCCTCAGTAGGATTTATGTGGCCACTTCCCTATGGAACAGCTATTCCTCAGGACATCTTATAGGCATCATTTGATCTCTGACAGGGTTGGTTAAAGCCTCTACTTTGCTTTCTGGTGCTCATTATTTGTTCTAAGCATTCAGTAGAGTGAACTGTGTTCACCAATATGGTACTCACACTCTAAACTATGTGCAGAGGGAGTGATTGGCTGCCTCAGTCAGAAGAGCACATGATTCAGGTTGCAGGTTCGAGCCCCACATTAACTGTACAGATACATTTTAAAATACACCTGCCGTGGCATGCAAACTTCTTCACTTTCTTCCATCCATGAATATATTATCTCTTTTTATGACCGTACTCAATTCCACCACTTCCTGCTCAGGCCCACATAGCTGCCTCCCTTCCTCAAGTGGCCTCTTCCCTTATGCACGGCATCACCAAATCACTCCTATTTACTTGTGTCTTGTCTTCCACAGTCTGACTATTTGGTACACACCAACCCCTTCCTCTTTCAGTTTCCATAGGGCTTATTAGTTTAGATTTACAAAGCCTGTAGATGGAAGAGGCCTTGGAATCCTCCACCTCAGTCTTCCTCAATGATGACAGTCCCATCATTGTCTGAGCACTTCCAGGGACAAGGGATAATTCATAAGGTCCCAGATTCCTTCTATGGATTTTCAAATGATCAAAAAGTGCTACTTAATATTAGGTTACAATTACTTCTCTTTAATTTCTATCCTTAAGTAGTAGTGAAAGTAGTGTGTGTGTGTATTTGTTCACCAATGGGCATGCCCTAGAATATTCACAGCAGCACCCCTGGTAATGATCCCAAACTGGAAACTATCCAAATGCCCACCAACAGCAGAAAAGACATATTATGATATAAATATAGTCATGCAATATAATATTATACAGCAGTGAGCCTGAAATGTGATATGTAATGTGGATGAACTACACCATACAATTTGTTATGATGGAATATCATATGTAATATGTGATTCCATTCATATAAAGTTCAAGAACAGCCAAAATTCATCTATGCTACCAGAAGTCAGCATGGAGATTACCTTACAGATGTAACTGAAAAGGAACTTGAGGAAGGCTTCTGAGATGCTACTGTTTCTTGGTCTGACAGCTGGTAATACAGGTGTATTCAGATTGTAACCATTTGGCAAGCTGCATACTTAGGTGCATTTACTACATGTATATTATACCTTAAAGAAAGTTTAAAAATCCACTACCTCCTCCAAATGACCTGAATAAATAAAATTTCCTTAGCTATTAGAGATACGCGTTTTAGGATATTCAAGATCCTAGTCATCTACTTATAAAACCTCTGAATTTGGCAAAGATCTGCTCACTCCTTTGGCATTTAATCACACTGATTGGTTTGTAGTGTTCTTTAAATGTCCCATGTGAGACTACCTCCTCCTCCAACATGATGTGAACCCCATAAAGAGAGGTACTTTCTCTTTTGATTCCCTAGTAGCACATACATTCAGTGTCCATTGCATACTTAAAAAATACTCTTCCTCCCTCCCCATCCTTAGCAATTGCAGATAAAAGAGATGAAATTTACATGGGACCTATTTGATTAAACAATCCAAGTATTTTCTTCCCTTTTTTAAGTCTTAATACTAATTCATCCAGTGAAGCCAAATTCTATTTTTCTCTTTTCCTTCAAGTTGATCTAAGGACTGACCTTTGCCCTGATTTATGAGCCCTTTTCAGATGTTTCCATATGGAGAGGTGGAGATTGTTAGCAAGCTGACCCCTCCGCAGCACTGATTCAGTATTCCTTACGTCCGTTCCTTTTGTTTTCATCACCATAAATTGACCTAATGTCTGCACCCCTTTCATATAATATTCTTTTCTCAAGGAAGAAATACTAATATGGACAATGAGAAGATGAGAAAGAACAATTCTTATTCATGTGAGGTTAGTTAGTGGCATTGTCCTTCCTGATGGGCTAAATAGAAGGTAAGATAAATAAGTAAGAGCACACAAACCACATCTCTAATGGAAAGAAAGAATTCAGAATTCTACACCATGGCATGAAAATAATGCTTTCGACGTTGATAAGGCTCTGGCTGATAACTTATCTTTCCAGAGCAAATACTGTAAAAAATCTACAGAATTTCATATCATGAATGCTGTTTTTCTCTCTGCTCACACAGTCATTTGCACACTTGGCACCTGGCATGCACAAGGTTTGCTGAATTTTTCTCTTCCACTTTGCAGTTTTTCCCAGAGAATATTTATGGACATCAGTAACCTCCATGGACAAACGATAAAGAGAGAGGCCAGCTTCTTGACCATATTCATATTCACTATCACCAGCTGCCTTTGTAACCAATGATTCAGTTTATACAAGTACAGCCCACCCTGTCCCAGGTTTTCTACATAGAAATAGATAGGTAGATATAAATAGGAAAGTATGAAACTATGAATCTGGGAAAACTCTTCCCAAGCCCGTTGAAGAACTCTCTCTAAAAAATTGAAGACACATGTCTGCTCTTTATAAGGATCACACACAACAGAGAAGGAAAATCTAAGAAAGCCACTCATGCAGAAACTATTTAATCAAAGAGTAAAGACAATTATAACATCTGTTAATCTTCTGTGGAGGTTATAATTAAATGCTTTGGGGAAACACCCTTTCAAGGGTGATCCTTTAACATCTGTTGTGAGGACACACAGCATTGTGCAGTGACGAATCTCTTCAGCACTTTGGGAGAATGGGACTTCTGGGGATCACAAACACTGCAAGAACCCCCACGCACGCAGCCCAGACCTGTGCCCACTGTCCTGGGGGGAGGGGCTCTGCTCCTCAGTGCTTTGGGTAATTGTCTGTATGGTGAGTCAGAGTGCAGTCATTGTGTGTTAAGGAATAACGGGATCACAGGTCCAGATATGGGCTTGAGACTATCTGATCTCTGCCTTCACTTTGCAGGTGGGACCACATGATCCTACAGCTGGCTTATGGTGGTTTAAAGGCAGGGTTGTTCAATTCTCCTTCCAAGTTACATTCCACCCCACCATGCTGCTGCCTCTTTGGTTTTTCTCTTGGGCTTGGATTTTGGATGTGCTCTTTAACAGGATCAGCATTATAAAGAGGCCCTAGGGGTTTTGAAGTTTATGAAGAAGTGGGAAGACTGAAATGACTCCCTTCTTTATCTTCCAGTCTGCTAAGAAACACCCTCCATCTTCACTTCCCCTCGGCTCTCCTTTCTGGGGAGCATGAGAAGGAGAGAGAAATGAAGATGAAGGAGAATGGAAAGAAAAGAAAAGAAAGAAGGAAGAAGGAAGAAAGAAGAAGGAAAGAAAAGAAAAAAAAGAAAAGAAAAGAAAAAAGAGAAAAAGAAAAAGAAAATAAGAGAGATGGAGGGAGGGGTAAGATTGAGAGAAATAGAGATGGAGAAGTAAGATGAGGTAAGGATGACAGAGATGGGGAGGAGGTGGGAGCAGGAAGAGCTAGGGAAGTTGGTTCCCAGGAATGCAAAAAAAGTGTATCTAAGAAAGACCTCATCAAAACGAGCTAGACACTCCTTATATCCCCATCCTACTCCATAACCTTGTTCCACTATACTTCAAATAAGCAGTTTTACACGTACAAAAGACCACAGGATTTGGCACTTTTGCTAAACAAAACTCAGAGCTAATAAAGCTGGGGCATCACGTAAACAGATGCAATGTGTTGCGCAATGAAAAATATGTCCATATGGTGAGAACATAATAAATGCATTCATGGCCAGGAGGGGTTTGGGAGTGGACAGTCTTCTTGGTAGTTGTTTGGAGCTGCAAATACTGGTATGTGACAAAATGCTGGGCAGGTGAGGCTCTTGACATTTGGTGTTGGGATTACACAACAAGTCGCTATGACCTGGAGGCATAGTGTTGTCATCAGCCCTCCCATCTCCTTCTAGCAATCACCTACTTACAAGGGCCCATAATGTCATCAACAATGAGAAGCCAATAATGGTGATATTGGTCACTATGTACTGTGAGTCTATTTTTTTGCTGGCAGTCTAGGTACCTCATCTCATTTAATCCTCACAATGATCCTATAAGGCTGTAATAGAATCAAAATATCCAGGTCAAAGTCTTACTGGGCAATCTGGAACAAACTGACCTCTCAGTACGTTGGTTTTCTCATTTAGAAAATAGGAGTCAGAGAAATACTATCTCAGAGGGCTATCTCGAGGATTAGATGAGACAGCATTAGTAGAAAGTACGACAGGACCTGACATATTGAAAGTAGTTCATAAATATTAGGTGAATATATTATTGCTATTACTACATTTTATGGACAAGAAAACTGTGTTCAGTGAAGTTAAATAACACACCCCACATCAATAAAGATCAAAACAGAAACTGAAGTCCAGGAATACCCAAGGGTAAATGCCACATAGGCCTGAGCTGTGTCTATTTGTTTCTGTTACTCTGTTAACTGACTCCAAAGGTCCTGATCTTCCTAATATGTGATGCAGTCTTTCAGGAAAAAGGTATTCAGAGCATCTCCAGCCCAACCTGGGAAACATAAAAGGGTACATTACTCAGTTTAAGACATTATCTTCTTTCTAATCACTGTCCTCATCAATAAGAGAAGAGAAATCCTTGTCTCTTCTCTTCTTCATTTATTCTCATGACTTTAGAGTTCCCATTGATAAATGCCATGAATACTGAAATTTACATGACTAGAAATAAACAGGCACTCATTGAAAGTTAGGTTAAAAGGGGGCACCTGGGTGGCTCAGTAGGTTAAGTGTCTGCCTTTGGCTCAGGTCACAATCTCCGGATCCTGTGATGGGTCCTAGCATCAAGCTCCCCTGGTCAGTGGGGTATCTGCTTCTCTCTCTCCCTCCCCCTCTGCCCCTCTCTCCTGCTTGTTCTCCCACTCCCTCCCCCTCTCTCTCTTACTCTCTCAAATAAAAATCTTTTAAAAGTGATTAAAATTAAAAAAAAATTAAATTAGGTAAAAAAAATAAATAATGCCATGCCTTTGTGCCTTGAGTCTACAGGCATTTGAATGCCATGAGATTTGAATGTCCTAGATTGAGTATAAAAAGGAATGTGTTCATAAGTATAAAAATGGAGAGGCCAAAGCATTAAATCAAAATCAGAAAACATGTTTATATCCATCCACTCCCCCCAAATTTGCTGGGTACCTACCATTTGCCAGCCAGTGTTCTGGGTGCTAAGTTTACAATATTAAACAGGGTAGACAAGGCTTTGCCTTCATGGAACTTATAGCTTAGGGAGGTGGTGTTAATCAAATGTTGATCATACATTTAATTACACTAGTGACAAATGCTATGGACAACAAGTACCTGAGGCTATCAGAGTGTATAACAAGTAAGAAAAGACTTCCTGTGGGGCCATTTGGTGGAGCAGGAGTTGCCCCAACCTGGATCGTAGGGAGAAGAGAGCTTTCTGAGAAAGAAAGATTTCAGTTGGTGGGAGGAGCTGAAAACACCCAGGGAGTATGAAGGGAAGAGCCCTGCCCTAATCCACTGAATGACTTTAGAAAAGTCAGCTCATTTCCCTACAGCTATGCTTCCCTCCATGGAAAATAAAAGTGATAGGGAATGTAACGAGGCTCTCCCATTCTCACATATTCTCTTGATTCTCCTTCCCTGTGTATAAATCAAGGGCTTATCACAGAGTGAGAAAATTCTGGTCCATGTGCAGAAAACAGAAAACCCATTTTTGTTGAGAAATGGGGCTCACTCAAATGTAGGAAGCAAGTATAAATCATTCCTAGGATAAGAGAATCATCATTTGTTTCTCCCATATTCAACATCCGATACGAGATCCCGGAAGGCTCAGAGACCAGTGCTCCAACTCCAAAAGAAACGTCACGTATAGATTGTATGCCTTGGCATCCAGAGTCCTGGTATGATTGATGGGCTATTAATAATCTATCTGAATTCTACAATTTCCCCCTAAGAAAACAATTAAAATGAAATGTTAAGACTTCTTATTTCTCCAGATAGAAAGAATTACAATGCACTTGAAAAAAATCACTTTGGTAGTTTTACTGCTCTTGATCAGGTGTTCAAAAAAAATAAATAAATGCCTTCTTCAACAAGGTAACTGTTGCAACTGGTATGTGAAATGTTTTTTCAGTTTAATAAGGCCCTCTACTGGCAATCTCCAAAAACACAGTCTCTTTCAAACAGTTTAAAGTATTTTAACTACTCCCAATGATAGTATCACACATTACGGGTTACACAAATCTGGGCTGAAAGGATGAGTGAGAAGAAAATAGGAAAGGAAAGATGTAAAGGTCATTTCGAATGGACCATTCACTCACTACTCATAACTTACATGAGGTATCATTTGCTTTCTTCTGATGAAGCTATTCCAGATGTTAAGGGTACACAGAAACAAAGGATATTTATCACATTAAAATTACTGAATATTTGTGGAACCATAAAACCAAATTATGAATGTTATTTACCAACTACAATGAACCAGATCATTTCCATTTACTCAAGTGTGAGTAGTTGACTATAAGTAGAATTTTTAAAAAATGTTGGATGCAGACTCTTTCAATTCTTCTGATAAGGCACCACTGATAACTAAGTTCCCTTGCTTGATAACTGACCAAAAAAAAAAAAAAATTCGTATATGATGACCTCAGAACTTAACTATGTACATAAGAAGAATGTTTTAAAAGTAGGTTACCTTTGACTCATTTGTCAAAGGGCTGGTGGGACAAATGGAAAAATTTTAGATTCCAGAAAATTAAATACATAATTTAAATGAGGCAATTAAGAACTTTATAAAAAATATTTTTAACAGAAATGTTATAATAAATTATTTGACTCAACAATGAACATTAAAAATGAGCAGTTAATCTACCATTGTGATAGAATTCCACTGGAGAAGAGAGAAGATGTGGGAGATACAAAAAATATATACTGTCTATAGTAAGAGGATATAAATCAATTTTCTATTATAAATAGATGCAAAGCATTATTTAGAAACATTACATAAAAAACAGCTACTTTTAGTAGAAAAATTCTCTGAGGAACAGGAATGGAGAGGGGAAGAAGGCTGGGGGACTGCAAGATATATAGATCTTTATATACACATGCAATGTAAACATATACATAGCACTATATATGTACATATTTATATATGCTATATGCAATTACATATTTACATAAGTATTTTAGTATTATTTGGCTTTTTAAGATAGAATCATGTATTGCTTTGATTTTTTAAAAAAATACTTTTTAAAGATTTTATTCATTTATTTGACAGAGAGAGAGAGGGAGAGCATGAACAAGCAGGAGGAGTAGCAGAGGCAGAAGGAGAAGCAGGCTCCCCACTGAGCAAGGGGCCTGACGCAGGGTTTGACTCCAGGCTTGAGATCATGACCTGAGTCAAAGGCAGATGCTTAACTGACTGAGCCACCCAGATGCCCCGGATTTTTAAAACTTTTCTAATAACACATTACCACTGACAATGGAACCATTTGAGACATACCTTTTGGGCTGACCTGAATCAAGTTTAATTTGCCCAATGAAGCAAGTACCCTTCATAGAGCAGTTTGTCAGACATGCATCTTGACAGAAGAACATTCGTTCCCACATTTCAGAACTAATAGCTCTTCTTTCAACACCATGATATGTATCTGCCATATTATTGACTGAGTTTATATTCTACAATGTTGGGTTTGGGACTTTCCTCTTGAACTCAGTCCATTGGGTTCCTATAGTCTATCCAAATTCTATCAAGGGAATCACTAATCCAGAAAGTTTATTTCTAAGAAAGAGAGATCTGATTTCTTGCCCTGAAAATACCAAGATTAATTTATGTAACCATTGGGAAGTACCTTGTGTAATTGAGGCTTCCAAACCAACACGACACACTCCATTAGACAAGTATGTATTGGGGCATAGTAAATGTTGTGGGTAATGTTCTATGCATCTGAGAGATTTATTATTTCATCTGTAAGAAAACACAACTGGGAATCCTAAGTTCCAAAGGCATTAAACTTTGTAGAATTAGAGAGTTAGAGAAAAACAAGGCTATAAGAGACCTGATGTTTAACTGGTTCTAGTCTAGGAGTTGGCCAGTGTTCAACCATTCCGGCTATTTACATCCACAATCACAAAATACTACCACTTCAATTGGTAAACTTCTTAGGTACCAACCAATTGGCCAACCATCATTTCCATTTTTTTTTAACTTGAATCACCTGGATTACACTCTTGACCAAGCTGAATTCAGTTTACCAACACCCATATCAAGAACACAATCTTGGGCTAGCCTGCAAGAGGATTCATATCTGAGATTAAAAGAAAAACAAATGTCAAAGGACTGGGCTTGTGCTTTAGACATTTCCGAAAAACTAGAAAATGTGAATCACCAGTTCACCAGTTGACACCAGAAGTGTTCATCTGATTTGTTGATTTGTTGTGAATCTTCCAATACAATCAATCCAGAAGACAAGAAAAATCAAAGTTACCCCATTAGCAAAGCTCATGAGGAAAAAAAAAAACACTTTTCATATCCATAAAACAGTGCAATGAAAAGTTAACACTGTGGGCTTGGGGTTCAAATCCTGATCTTGTCTCTTACTGCCCATGAGACTTTCACCCATTACCTCATCTTTCTAAAACTCAGTACCCTTGCTTTGAAAATGTGTATAGTGGTCATAAAGAGACAGCATGTGCAAAGAGCTTAGAAATGTGCCTGGTATCCTGTAATGACTCAATAGTGATTAGGGGGAAGAAAACAGTTAAATCTTCTCTTACAGTTCCCATTAAGTAGGCATTCATACACTTGTATTCATTATTTATTAGAAACTCACTCTGTGCCAGGTGCTGAGCTATGCATGGGATTACAAATTGGCAAGGCCTTGGAGAATAAATTGGGTGGATGGAGAAGTTTTGCCCGGGGCAAAACCCCATAAAGGTGTAGGGGTGTGAAAGAACATACAAGCCCAGCATGTTCAGGTAACAGAAAGCAGTGTGGGTAGCTAAGCCAGTTATTTCCATGCAAATCATCTGAGGAACTTTTAACAATGTCTGGATCTGAACCCTACCTTGGAGATGCTGATTCATGAAGTCTGGAGTGGGACATGGGCATCTGCAAGGTAAATAATGACAATAGCTAATACTCATTAGTACTTAATATATGCCTGGCATTGTGCTGTTTTCACTATATTAATTTATTTAACCCACCCCCATGTCTTCATGAAGTAGTGACTCTTATTAGCCACATCTTAAAGATATGAAATTCAAATGGAAAAGTTCAGTGAATTAACCAAGATCGTAAAGCCAGAATGTGGTAGAAGCAGCATGTGAGCCTGGGCAGTCCAGTTCCAGATACCAAGTCCTCCATCACTATGCAGTGCTGCCCCTGGACCTTCAGTGGAAGGTTCAGATGAGAGGTCAGGCCAGGAAGCTCCAGGAGAAATATGGATGTACATGTGGAGGAATGGAGAAGAATGAGCCAGAGTAGTTTGGCAGATATCACTTCAGGAAGAGCCCTGTTTGCATGCTCGGGGTCTGGCCTTGAAGAATGTAAAGCCACTCAGCACAGTTACGTATTAATTTTGTCAACCAAGTGCAGAGGCCTGGGTGTTTGATGAAGGAAAAGGGATACTTAAGTTTAACATATTCATTTATTTATTATAAATTGAATGAGGGACACCTGAGTGGCTTAGTGGTTGAGCATTTGCCTTTGGCCCAGGGCATGATCCTGGAATCCTGGGATCGAGTCCCACATTGGGCTCCCTTCATGGAGCCTACTTCTCCCTCTGCCTAGGTCGGTTTCTCTCTCCCGCCCCCCCCCCCCCGTCTCATGAATAAATAAATAAAATCTTTAAAAAAAATAAAAATAAATTGAACAAGGACTCTGGTGCTATGATATAGGAAGTATTAAAACATAGACCTTGTTTTCAGTGGAAAGAGAGATTTATCTGGCAAAGGGCCCCAGATCTCACAGCAAAAGGTAACACAAGATATCATGAAAGACCAAAGAAGGAAATCATCACTACAACTCCAAGAGTTCATGGAAGGATCTGATAGGCAGGGGTATCAGAAGCAAGGGAGGCTCCAGAGAGAAAAGCAATGCAGGGTGTGAGTGAGATCAAACTGAATGTTGGGATGTGAGATCCAGGCCACAGTGAGAGAAGGAAGAGGGAGGAGGAATCAGTGAGAAAGTGAAGAGAACATTCTACCGGCAAGGGAGGCTCCAAAGAGGAGGAAGAAAAGCAAAATGTGGTCAATAAAAAATAATTTTAAAAAAGTCTAAGACTTGAAAGTAAAGCAGAAGCACAGAATGTCAGGGCTGGGACCCACCTGACATCTTGTGACCTGTACATGATGCCAAATGCCTTCATTACTTTCAACTGTGAGAATCACCCCCCTTCGCCTTTTGGCCATCAACCGCAAAATAATCACAGAGATCTCTTTGGCTCCCTAGCAAAAAGAATGAGGAACAGAGACATTTAAAAGCATACTCAGGGCCAAAGACAAAACAAGAGCATGGCCAGACCACTTTATCTACACCTTCACACAGCCCTGTTCCTATAATAAGACCCAGCAACCACACATGGGTCAAAAGTCTTCTATAATCTTTAGGAATCGAAATGTGGAAGGCAAGCCAGGATGAGTACAAGAAACTGAGTTTCTAGTTGTACTCTGCCACCATCTTTCCAGGTGACTCTGGGCAAATCATTTCCCTTCCTTGTGCCTCAGGTTTTCTTCTGCAAAAGGATGAGCTCTAGTAGTGTGACAGCTGTTTTAGTAGCAGATCCCTTATTTTAAATGAAAAGTCACCAAAAGCACCGACTTTCAAAACATGAGCCATACCCAAGCAGGGTGCGCTTTGATGGAAAAAAATCAGGGGCTGACAAACAAGCAGGTCGTCGCCCACCCTAGAAATCCACAGAAAAGGGTGGAATATTTAGGACCGTTCTGGCACTGGCTTCTCAGAATGCTCTGAAACCAGACAGAAAGTAGTGAAGGCTGTCCTGCTCTTCTGGGCTAGTGACAGAGCAGCTGAATTGAAAAAGCTGAGTCTCCAGGAGTGAGTCACAGAGTTCGCGTGCAGGAGCTAACAGGCTAAGAGCTACTTCTTGCCAATCCATGCAGCAGGGCTGTCAGTTCTAGATGGCAGGAATCAGCTGTGATTTGCCAGTGACTGCAAGGCGCTGAAGAGCAAACCCAGCAGCCCAAAGCACACAGCAGACAGCCAAACGCACACGTCCCTAAAGCAGAACTTCCAGGTGGCCCCGTGCTACTGTAATAAAGAGGGGGCCTACATCCAGGCTGGAGGCATGAGGAGCCCACTCTTCCTATTCCCCCAAGAATATCTGGGCAATTTTAAAGAGTCAGAGGGAAAGTCAGAGAGAAGTATGGATCTTGAATCCAAACCTGAGTGTCAAAATTTGACTTTTTCAGTAGTACATTAATTCAAGTTCCTCACTCAGAAGACAAGTCAGAACAGTGAACATTTCTCCAGAAACTCAGTGGGAAAATATCCAGATCGGAACAGTTTCAATTTCAAAACATTTTTCTATACTTTCAAATTCCCCAAGAATGAATGAGCCTGGGTGTGTATGTGTGTGTGTTTGGGGAAAGGGTGTAGGCAGGAGGGAACAAGAAAGACACTGTAAACAACATGAGCATATTAGAAATCTATGAACCACAGAAAGGATCAGAGACAAAACCCAAAAAATGTGTTCCCCCTTCCAGCACAGCAATTAAAAATTAGTCTATAGTTTTCTATTAAAATTCCTAGGTCAACCTAATAGTTTTTTGTATGGTTGGTTGCTTTTTATCTGAAAAAAAAAAAAAAATTCCAACCTCCCAGCAGAGGCAAAAGAGGACTAGAAATTCTGTGTTATCTACACTCCGTGCCTGTTCCCAGACGAGGAGTCCTCTGCACCTACCACCCGCAATTCAACGCACTATAATTACAAGGAACAGACGCATACTTGTTGTGGCAGCCCAGAGAGCCTGTAGAAACACCTAAACATCATCATCTCACTTTAAAAGGAAAACAAGCTGTATAAATAAGAAAAATTGTTACAAGAGTGTAAGGTAAAAAATTAAAATTAAAATTAAAATTAAAAAAGCCTTACTTGTAGTTAGGTCTTCAGTCAACACATATCACAGTCCTGGGGACAGACACAGGCAGGGCTCTCTCCAGCTAAAAATTTCCTCCCGAGTTTATCCTCTGTTTATTTTTGAAGCATTAAAAGGCTGTGCTAAGAGAACATGCTGGGTTTTCCTGAACATCCAAAGCAGCCGCAAAGTCCTGCAGCAAATTCGGAGCAAGTTTGCGGAGACTTGCTCCCTGGGCTTCAGCTCCGTGGTTGCTCCGAGCTTGTAAATACAAGCTCCGTGGACAAAGTCCCAAATGACATCACTGGCAGCTGCTTATTGTTGAGTCTTTATTAACTGACTGTCAAAAAGAAAGGAGGGGGTGGGGAGCAAGAGTATCTTTTCTGCAGCAAAATCAGCATCTCGGAGCGGATTCCAGTTATACATGCGTAAATAATCCCATTGATTCAAATTTTCAAGAACCTGGTTTTTCTCAGGTCAGAGCCTTTCTCCGGAAAAAAAAAGACACAGATCTGACGCTGCATAAACTGAAGACGTGGAGGGAAAAGTTTGCAATGCCAGCCCGGCCTCATGGAGCAGTTTACCCACCTGTTTCCAGTCTCCTTTAGAGTTTGAGGATTCTCAAATGTGAATATTAATTTTGTCTTCTGTGGCCTAACAACTTTCCTGTGATCTACATGCCTGCCTAATGTCTTTCCTAAGTGGATTGTCTTAGGGTGCAACTCTTTTGATTTTTTTTTTAAGATTTTTATTTATTTATTCATGAGAGACAGAGGGAGACAGAGGGAGAAGCAGGCTCTCTGTCGGGAGCCCTATGCAGGACTTGATCCCAAGACCCCAGAATCATGACCTGAGCCAAAGGGAGATGCTCAAACACTGAGCCACTCAGGCACCCCGTTGCGGGGGTGTGAGTGGCTCAAATTTTTCATCTTGGAGTAGAAGAAAGTGTTCTGTGAAACGCAGGCAAAATTTTGTGTATATGTGCAAATAGGTGGATTTTTAAAAAGATTTTATTTATTTACGCATGAGAGACACACACAGAGAGAGAGAGAGAGGGGCAGAGACACAGGAGGAGGGAGAAGCAAGCTCCATGCAGGGACCCTGACGTGGGACTCAAACCCAGGACTGCAGGATCAGGCCCTGGGCTGAAGACAGTGCTAAACCGGTGAGACACCTGGGCTGCCCTAGGTGGATTTTTTTCTAAGGAGAGTGCTGGAAGCTTTCTTTAGAGTCTCAAAAAAAAATTTTTTTTATTTTATTTTAATTCCAGTGTAGTTAACATACAGTGTTATATTAGTTTCAGCTGTACAACAAATTGCTTCAACACTTTCATATCTTACTCAGCGTTCATCAAGATAAGTGTACTCTTAATCCCCTTCACCTTATTTCACCAGATTCTCAACATTTTAATGAACTACTTGCACCATCCCAATCATGCCAAAAATAATAATAATAATCTTTGCCAAGTATCTATAATATTTTCAACACAGTACTATAGGCCTCAGCCCACTTCCAACCAGCAAGACAAAAATGGGCACTTTCCTGCCTGTTTTCCACTCTCTCCTGGAATCTCTCCTTCTGTCAACTGCTTCTAAAGGTTTTTTATAGTTCTCTCCCCACCGACCCCACCCCCACCTAGGGAAATCCACAAATCCTCCACCAAGTCTCTCTCATGAAGCTCAACGCTGTAGACTACTGTTCTCCTTCCTTCCTCTGAACTGCTATAATGATGCTGACTATTTATATTTATTTGCAGCTTTTTATATACTGACTTGTATTTTTAGCTTGTTTTGTAGCCATCTGTGTTCTGTCTCCCCAACCCAGTTTGACAGGTCTTTGAGGGCAACCATTGTGTTGTGTTATTTGTTTACACCAAATCGCCTGCCATAGTCAATCTTAAACAGAAATGGGGGGAGGGCACTAAGAATGGAGGCAGGAATAAGGTTGGCGGATTCCATGGAATGGGTGTATATTTAGATTAAACACTCTCCTGGCCCTTAGAAAACAACGACCTCACATCTCTCTGCTTGCCCACAGTGGATGCTCACTGCATATCCAAAAATTATTTTCTCAAAGAGCAGTGGTAGATTATTAGTTTGATAGGCCCCCAAATACTCCACTTTCATATAGGAATTATGTAAAGACAGTGCATATCTCTTATGGGTTTAAACCAACACAATATTTATGGAAAGCAAATTAGAAATACCTAGATTTTCTAGATACAAATCCTTAGAGCCAGCTATTCCACTTTTCCAGAGTGATCCCATCAATAAGTTCACAAAAGAGTTTAAGGATGTAAGCCCAGAAATGTTCTTTGCAGAATTATTTGTAAACCAATAAAGAAAGCAGAGATAACTTCAATATCCATCAGTATGAGAAAAGTTAAGTTATAGAAATTATGGTACATGCAGAGTACGGAAAACCTAGAAAGGGTGAAAAACCTGAGGTAACTGCATATACCGATATGGAAAGTAGTTGCTTGTTGAATGAATAAAGCAAATTGCAGTATAGATCATAGCATATGATGGAGGAATTACACAAATTATTAACAGTGGCTATCTTTGAGGAGTGAGAGAGGGGAACTTTCATTTCTGTATGCTTATGGGTGGTTTGATCTTTTTTTTTCAATGAGCATGTTCCACTTTGTTATTAAAAATAATAAAAGTACATGACTATATAATTTTCCAAATAAATCATGAGAAGAGACTAGCTATTTTTTTAGCAAATGTCTAGCATATAGTAGGTGCTCACTAAAGATAAATCGATTGAACATATCTTTTTGGAGTTTCTAGGAGGATACAGCAGTACAAGGGGATGGGATGGGATAAAGAAGATCCAGTACCAGACATTGGATTTTCATTCCTGATCAGATGATCAATCCCCCTTTCCATTACATTGGAGAAATGGTTTGAAAACCTCTTAGACTTTGTCCACCTTAAACAGTGATTAAAGTCAAGTGTTCAGAACATAAAGTGCTGACCTTTCTGTTGTGCAATTGCTGTTTGACAAATGGAATTTTCAGGTAAGACAAGTATGAACCGCTCTGGTTCTGTTTGCTGATTGCTAGCAAGCACAGGAGGAAAAGTCAGAAAGCTTGTAAGGGCACAGGTTTGCCCAGCTCCTTGTCATGGCTGGTCTAACATTAAGAAACTCTCCAGAGGAAGGTCAGAAAAGTCTAATCCATAAAGAGTCTTCAGAGCTCTGTTAAGGACTCCAGGCTTTGAAATTCAGGAGTCTGGGGTGATGGCACAATGCCCAGGTCTGTCTCCTCCCCACACGGTCTGTAAGACCTCTATAATGGAAACCCACAGGCGTAAGCCATGTATTAGACACGATATTTTTCTTTAGGGGGAAAAAGTCCAAAAGCAAGAACAACTGAAAATTTCCAACAAGGTAAGAGGTTTTTTCAAAGCACTATTTCCGTTCCTCTAGAGAAAACATTCTGGAGTCTTGTCTAACTTCCTAGTGAGAAGGTATCTTATGTCTGTAATAATTTCAAGGAAAGGAAAGCACAGCCCATATTTCCCACATGTTTTTATTTTGCTCTGATGTACACATTACAGGAAACTGAGGCCAGATTCTATTTAAATGCACATTAGGAGCCCCTTGGGTATGATAAGATCACACTTTCTTAAGGGAAAGTTAAAGGCAAATATTTAACTTGACTTACAACTTAGTATAAAATTAAATAAGGGTAAGATGTTGGGGGGGGGACTGTTTTTCCCACCCCTACCAGGTGATCATTAACGCTGCTGCCCAAATTACTTCACCTGTTAAGATGCTTAGCTCACCTCCCCTTTCAGCTTCATTCAGGCAATCCCCTCTCCCCTACGAGACCTGCCCTAACTCATGGAGGACTGCCAGGTGGTGTTATAACAGGCATACGAATGTCCATTTATCTGCTCCATTTTCAAAAGTCTTGTACTGTATTCTTCATGGTTGAGTGTTTTCTGGAAAATCCCCATAGTCTGAGATGGTAATCAGATCTGCAAGCTGTGAAACACAGCCAAGAGGTCCCTTAGAGGTGCCTGCTGGTGATGGTCGTGTATTATTGGGGGACCTACCAAGACTATCATCACAGGTACAGTTTTTGTATCTGCAGTATCTGATTTCCCCTCTCTCTGTCTCTTATCCCCAGAAGCAAATATAACTACTGCCATTTATTAAGCGTTTATGTGTACTATTTGCCTTATTAAATGCATAATCTAATTTGCCTTTAAAATAACCCAGTGAGTTATGTATTATTATCACTCCCCTTTTGCAACTAAGGAAACTGAGGCCCACAGAGATATGTTACTTATATAACTTTGACTACAGCCACACAAATAATAAGAAGTAGAACCACCGTTTCAACTCAGGTCTATCTGACCTTCCAGGGTCCTGGGGTGGCCTAGATCCCTCTGAGGGTTACAAATCCTAAAAAGAAGTTTCATAAACCAATATGAATAATGACAAATTGGAATTAGAAGCATGTAGCCATCATTAAAGCACTCCATTCTGGCGATTTCTGGGTGGCTTGGTGGTTTAGTGCCTGCCTTTGACCCAGGGTGTGATCCTGGAGACCCGGGATTGAGTCCCACATCGGGCTCCCTGCATGGAGCCTGCTTTTCCCTCTGCCTGTGTCTCTGCCCCACCCCCCATGTCTCTCATGAATAAATAAAATCTTTTAAAAAATAAATAAATAAAAAATAAAGCACTCAATTCTGATTCCTATATGTGATACATGACAATAGACACTCAATAGGCTTTCAGACTTCAATCTCAAAGTAGTGTGACTTCTGCTCCTTCCCATAACCCAGTCACTCTGCTTAGCTCTTAGAGGAGATATGGTGTAGGCCTCAAAGCAGGTGCAGGGATGCCTGGGTGGCTCAGTGGTTGAGCATCTGCCTTTGGCTCAGGGTGTCATCCCGGAGTCCCGGTATCAAGCCCCACATCAGGCTCCCCACAGGGAGCCTGCTTCTCCCTCTGCCTATGTCTCTGCCTCTGCCTCTCTCTCTGTGTGTCTCTCATGAATAAAGACTTGTACTTCTAACTCCATTTAAAAAAAAAAAAAAAGGCAAGTACAAAGACCAATGATAGGAATCATTCTCACAGGACTCAGGCCCAGAGCATCACTGGTGGAGTAAATTCTTCATGCTCTTGGAGACAGGCAAGATCCAATTGTGAAGAAAAAATATCGAAGAGCAGGCATTTAAGTGCGTTTCCTTCTTACTTTTGCACAGAGCCTTCAGTAACTCATAATCCTTTGCTCCAGTATCTGTTTTTTTCTTGCGGAGCTAATGGTTCTGCCAATGCGTGAAAGAGAACCTGTTGTCAGCCGGTCTACTCCGTAAAAGTTAATATGATCAAAAATAGGAAGCAGAAGAGAATTTAGAAGGAATAACATAGGAACAACTCTGTGTTCAAACCAGCCTGGTTTGTTAGAGTGAGTCTTTAGGGGCCCTGAGAATCCGCATGTCTGAGAAGTGGCCCAAACATTCTCATGCAGGTGGTCTTCAGACCATATCTTAAGAAACACTGATTATAACAAGAGAAATGAATATAAGACCTTCTTGTCTACAACCAGACATTGATAAGGACCCAGTAGCTTTGTCCAGTTTCCTCAGGAAAGAGCACCGTGACCAACAAGCAAATTCCGTTAACTGTTATCAACATGGATCACATCTGACACAAAGCTGGTACACAAAATGCAACTTGGAAGAGATAAAACAGGTGCCACACTAATGGTTCCAAACACATAGTCAGATAAAAACATTTTCAGCCTTTAATCGCTGCAGATGTTACAGTAGTCTCCGTACATAAATCAAATAAAAACAAGAGTAAACCATCAAGTGTGAAGTCCAACGAAGTTCAGATTACTCTCATAACAACTGCTTTGATGCATTTCATGATATATCAAGTTTCAAACTTCCAAATGCTTTTTTTCTCTTTGGGAGGAATGGGAGGGGGGTCGCTTGCTGGTACCCTCAACTCACATGTAGTTTACTGGGTTGTGGACATTATTGGGGCACCAGGGATCTCTGGAGTGGGGCTGATACAGCAAACATCTGTTGAGAAAGGAGGTGAAGGGGAAAGATGTAAAATTTGACCTACCATGAAAATCTGTCCTGGAAATGGGGTGCTATCCCCGCCATGCATTTGCTTTCCCACCCAGCTCAGGCTCCAGGTCCAGCCCTAGAGGAAGAGTGGGGGTTAATGTTCCTCAGGCATGAGAAGACTCTTGATGAAAGGCCCCATGTAAGGATAAAGTATCACCATGACGTTGGAGGATTTTATTTCAGCCTCCTCATTGTGTTGTTGACAGTGCATACTGTGAGTTTGACATTTTTAACTGCTTTGCTTGCCCCAAATAAAAAGGGCTGGGCAGGAGGAGGTGGGAAAGGGGGAGGGGGAGGGGAGCCATATTCTCCCCCTGACTCGGGTCTTGCACCAATCTGATGTACAGCATTCAAGTCCAGTTTGCACGCCGGGTCTAACAATGCTACCTCAGAGATTTATGCAAATTCATTAAACTACAAGATGCAAGTAGCATTCCTTTTAACCTGAGAATGGAGTCCTCCTGAAACCAGAGCCTGAAGGAGGCCTCAAGGGACACGGCTGTCCACTAACTGAGAAAGCCTGTGGGGATTGTCTAAATAAAAAGACCCGGAGTTCAGTTTTCACCAGATACAGAGAGGCCATTAAAATCAGTGATGGAAGTAAGGGAAGGAAGAGGGTGAGACAGGCTCTTACTCTCCGAGATGTGTGAAACCTGGATTATTATGCGATTGGTGCCTTTAATAAAGCCTGCCCTGGATGGCAGGACAGTGGCTCCTCAGGGTTCCTAAAACACTGAATGGTCCCCTCCCCCCTCCTCATACTAGCCCCGGACACCTGCCCTGGGATGCAAAGAGGAAAGGCTGCTAACAGGACAGGGGGCCCAAGGGAGGAAGCAGGACTGGGTCCCCAGACGCCAGACTCACGGGCTTTAGAACCTCTGCCTGCTTTTGCCCAAATGGCCAGGGAGCCCTGGGCCAACTCCAGAGCCACCCCCCCCCCACCCCCCCCCCACCCCCGCATTCTTCCTTTTATGCTGACAAATCTTCTTAAGCTAAAAAGACAAAAGCCGGGATGCTGGAGGGGAGACAGGGCAGGGGCCTGGTGAGGGATGGGCTGGAAGAGGGGTGTGCCTTTTCTTCTTTCTTCTCCTCACTTTTGGAAGCATGCACACACACACACACACACACACACACACACACAATATGAGTTCTTTTCTCTGATGGCCTGATATTTTAGGCTCCAGAAACCCCTTATTTTTGTGGCAACTATTCGTCACGGGTCCTTTAGAAGGCCTGCCCCCAACCAAACAGCCCTGGAAATGGAGGGTGAGACAGAGGGAGAGCTGCTCACTCAGATGTAAAGAACACCTGTGGAAATGTGGGCCGAGGCTCAAAAGGATGCTTTGCCCCAGATGAGCTTTTTCATTCCAGGGCAAGCCTTGCCCTCTTGCCCTAGACCAACAGAGAGAGAAAGTGGTCACCATGCAAGCAGGGATAATGCACGGTTAGAGCATCTCTTTGGAGAGGAAGCCGCTGTTGTTTCCTCACATTCCCAGGCAAAGCTCACTCTGGTGTCAAGACATGGTCCTTTGTCCTTTGTCCACAGAGTACTAGGAGTGTCCATAATTCCCCTGAGGAATGAGTGAGCCTGCAAGACCTAACTGTGCAGATAATAGAGCCCCTCAGCTCTATTGTCACTGTTGTCTTAAGCTTTATACCTTAAATAAATCCAGGGGAATTGTTTGAAGACAGATTAAAGCCTTTTTCAGCTGCAATAATCTATTGTTAAACCTAAAAATCTACTGGCGGGGAGATTATTTTAAATAATAGCCTTTCTAATAACAGAGAAAATACTCATTCTTTTTATTAGTCATCATTTATTGTTTTGACTGATCACAGTTCTGTGAGTCCTATCAGTCAAGTTCACAAGAGGCTACTGTTAGGCTAGAAACACTTATGATATGGCCCATATGTACCTTCTGAATAAATATAAAAACAATAAATCCCTTGTTTATATAGGAAGAGTAGTATAGTTACTATAATAAGGAACCTTTAGAATGTTAATCTAGCAATAGGATACTTTTGAAATAAAATCCTGGGTTGAATTTGGTTACATAAAATGGTTTTAGAGTGGTATCCATGAGGTCGGACAGCCCATCCTGCCAGCCGTCTCCTACTCCCACCTGCCAGAAAGACCGGAGGAGGGACACATACTTACAGGCACGGCTGGACAAACTGAACTAAACTACACTCTTCTTTCCCTGTCCACTCTACCTCTCCTTGACCCCTGCTCTCTGAGCTCTTTTAATCCAGACCTTCTGTGGCTATAGCTTAGCACTTAATTATACACAGCAAGGACTCATGCGTTCACATTTGCTTTTGGTAGGCCCCTCACGTCCAATCACGTTGCTGTCATCCTGATTCAGAGACCATATTCTTAAACTTCATAGTTAGCATGGTGCTAGGCATGAGGCCAACGAAGTAAGGGCAAGCAGGTAGATTTGATCCAACATGGAAATCCAGTTACAGACTTGAATGGATGCCAGGGAAGCAGGGAGGCAAGGCATCAGTGCCTCAGATGAGGAAACTTGGCTGTTTCTTTTCTTTTCCTCCTCTCTTTTCCCTCTTCAGCTACCCCTCTTCCAATCCACATGGCAGATGTGGCTTATCATACCTGCCTGCTCCTCCCAGATGCAATCAGTATCACTTAACAATGGTGAAAAACTTATGGGGAATCCAGAGAAAATAATGTATTTTTGTCGAACAAATGTCATGTGACCTTGAGGACTATACCAATACATGTCTTAAATCATTATCTTTTTAATTTATCATTGAATTTGCTAATTCATTCACTGAGTCGCTCACCAAACATTATATGGAACACTTCACAGTTTACACAACAAACCCTCATTAGATACCTCCTGTATTCCAGGCTCTGTGCATATTTTGGAATCCAAACAGCTACAAATGCTCATAGACTATTTTGCAGGTGTCTGCTGACTGGGAGGCATAATAGAAAAATACATAGAAAAATATTTTTACTCCTGTTTTGAGGAAAATAAACTGAAAGTGTAGGGACCATTAGTCTAAGGGTGAGAGGTGGTGAGAGATTTTATTATAGACATAGGAAAGTTAAGGTAACCTGACAATAATGTGCAGTGAATTGAGCATGATGCACCAACCTCTTGGATACAGAGAATTTAGTCATTAGTAGGGAGCCGAGCTCCTTAATGGTATTGTTGACTGAGTGTGAACTGTGTTTAACGTGAGGTCAGAAAGTCCAAAGGTCACCGTTAGTGAAACATATCAGCTCTTCAGGGCCTTTCTTATAACACATTCCATATTTGGACATAAAAAAAAGCAGTTCTTGCTCTCATTTCAATGTAGAGACAAGATTAATTTCCACCAAGACTTTTTGGCCTTGGAATTGTATTAAGCAAGCCTTAGAAAAGCACTCCCCAAAATATGGGGCCCACTCCCTGGCCCCCACACCAAACTTCCATACCAGCACTAAATTATGTCCAGTCCCCCGGAGAGATTCATTCACTCTGGGAGAGGGGAGTGCTGGGTATGTGGGATGTCAGTTTTGGGTGGAAGTGGGCTTCTTATTAACTTTGAAACACATACTACACTTCTAGTGAGAGGGAAGGAAGGGAGAAAGGGAGGAAAGGATATTCCAGAATCACTGAGGTGAGGGCACAAATAAAGAGAAGGCTCCCCGGATTGTTCAGCAATGCACATGGGTACAAAAGAGTCCTTGTCTGGACTGTAGATACTGACTTGGGGCCTGGCCTAACCAATATGGCACTGTAAATATTCAGGGGCATTATGGCATTTAGCTCTGGATTGTATCTTCAATGTATTGCCTGTTTTACCACTCTTTCCATTTTTTCCCTATCCTCAGCAGTTTGTTCTAAAAAAAATTCTCTTTTAATTCATTGTCCTCATGTTCCATTTCCTTTTGATCTATATTTATTAGCTGCCAAGTACATGCGAAGCACTGCAGGAATCATCAATAATGTCACTGCTAACTAGATGGAAAAATATCTGCTCATGGTTTCCCAACTCTCTACCCATTCACTGTTCATGGCTTCGATTTTTAGTCCATGAGGTGCCTTGGGACAAGGCTTTGTTCAACCCACACAGAACCCAAGTTTAGCAATGAAAGTCAAGCATCCTGGGAAACCCTTTGGTCTGGGCAAACAGAGAGGTTTGATTACCCTAAACTCATCCAACTTCTCTTGGTAATTTCCTGAAGTCTATATAAAAAAAAGTCAAAGCAGGAACACTGTGTTTCTATACAAATCATCTAACACTCCAAATTTGCTTCCATCAGCTCCTCCCATGTAAAGATTCTGCATGGCTTCCTCTCTTTCCTATTGAGTCCCACTTCCTACAGTAACATAAACCTCTGCTCTGGTTCTTGTGTTTCCATCTTCCTGGCCACACTTCCTGCCCTCAGCATCATCCTTTACCCTTGGGCAACCTCCTTTTCTTCCCCCACCCATCCCAGTAAAAGACATTTGTCCAAGTTGTGAAGTCTTTTCAAACAGATGCTGCGGTGTGTCCTCCTGAGATGGCCTTGTCTTTCAGTCCAGAACTCAACCTGTGGAGGATGCGGTCTTGTGCTGCCCAGATCCCTCCTCAAGCAGCAGGGGGTCACCAGCTGCCAACTCCTTCAAGATTTGCCTTACCTCAGGGCCTATCCTTCCCCAAGTGGCCCACATTCAGTTTCTGATCCATATAAGAATGTAAAGGCCAGGTAATTCTGAGTTGATTCAGAACATTTCATGGGCCATATGCATTTCACAGCTGTCTCTAGGGGTAGCTGAGGCTCGATGGCATCTGCATTACGGTTCACCCTCTCCATGTGTCCAGTCCACATTTTTTCCCTTCCCTTCTGCAGGTATCCTAATTGTCTACCTCTACCCCACAACCCATATCCTAACCCAATCAATATACAGGCTCTATCTCAGTTTCTGCTTCTAGAGAGCCCAACTTGTGTCACTGCCTCAAACCCTGAGAATCTTAAGTACAAAAGGGAAAAGTGTGCATGGTTTCTGCAGTCTTCAATGCAATCTGTTTTCTCAGACAACTAGAACACGGAATCAGGGTGAGAAACTATGGGATATGCTCTAATACAGAAGCAACCCAACAGATCATCTGAAAGAAATACACTTAAAGCAGAGCAGCAGCTTGAAAAATTAAAGAAAATACAAAAAGTCAAATTATACCAGCTGTTAAGTGTAATGCCCATAAACACTGACAGAGCACCGAGGATGTGCCAAATGCCTCTCACAGCACTTCAAATGTCTTCATTCAGTTAAGTTTACTTTATGTCCTTTCATTATCCCCATTTTACAGTGGGGAAACTGAGGCATACGCAGGTTGAATAACTTTCTCAAACTTACACAGCTAGTGAGTGGACAGAGCTAGGATTTTAACTCAAGGAGCTAAAAGTTCAAAAGCCTCCACCCAATGGTCGCTATGTATGATGTGAATACAGTGCATGTACTCTACGTGTTTATAAAGAGACTGAAGCAAGGGGGTCAGTGGGAAATCAGGCAATGAGGAACTTGAATACACACAGAACTCGGAGGGGCAGCTCAAATGGGACTTGCCAACAGCACATGACAGCAGAGACCTCAATTCTCTGGCCAGATTCTGGCCTACTCTTTATTCTCTATAGGGCAGGAGGCCAGCTCAGGGTTGACTAGCCCAGGTCCATGTGTGGAGACAGATAAGTGGGTATACCTGGCTAGAGTAAAGGATTTGAATGCAGAGATGCAGACAGCTCTTAACAGAAATAGGAAATAAAATTGTCTCAGTGGAAGGGAAACAGTGATAAGATGAATGCCCTCATCCCGCTCATGGCAATAAACACTGCCCTTCACCATCAATTGGCTATATCAATATTTTGATGACCTTACTTTTTCCCTAGATAAGAACATCCTCTATGTTAAACTGAGATATACCCAGGTCCAATTTCAAACCTCCACATTAACGTCCCCGTGGGTTTAACATATGTGCCTTTCTCTCTCTATTATGGTTCCACCATGAGAACACAATTCTTTTATTTTCCAGAAATATAGGATAAAGAACGCTGTAAGTATTTTTGGCTTCTGTACATGTCAACACACAAAAAAATAGAGATTAAATTGTTATCTTTTCCTGTTCTATCCAACTCTGGTGCTGCAGAGAAACCAGACAAACCAGTGAGCCCACTGCGAGCACATCAATCAAAAGTTCAGGTGCAAACCATGGATTCCTTCCCTGATACTCAGGAGGCCAAAGTTTCCTGGCTTCCCCTTGGACCTGTTTGCTCACTCACAAGTTACTGCTAAGCTGGGATAACCCCAGTCACTGCTGCTTTTTAGAGATGAATTTTTAAACCACATTCTACCTTCTACCTCTCTGTAGGAGAAAAAAGAAAAAGATGAAAATAAATTTTGAAAAAAATCCTACACTCCAAATTATTCATGCTCCAAGTCTTTGGACGAGCAGGATCTAAATACTTGTACCTCTGTTTCTCTGAGCTCTGTGTATTATTCAGATGGATGTGGAAAACTGAACCCCAGGCTAGATGTCTATAAGGGAAACAGCTATTTTCTCTTTTACCATGGAAACCCTGTGCACAGTGGGGTGCTAAGAAGAAATGAACAGCTTTAATAACTTGGGGGGATGTCTGCCTCTACCTTAGCCAGCATAATGGAGTTACAGTGCAGCATAAATCATAGAGTCTAAAGCAGGCTGTCTCTTGAAGGCTCAGGGAAGCCTCTTACTCACTTAGAACAAACCAGCATGGTTTATTTCCAGGACTGGGTAAGCATTTTCCCACAAGCTTTAATCACCTCTTGGTACCTTAGAATACCCAGTGTGCAGGTCCTCAGAGGTAAGGGAACATTGTGGATGGACTTCGGTTTTGCATGTGACGCTTGCATCCTGAATGCACATTCACACCATCAAAAATATTAGTCATTATTTTTTAAGATCATGTCTCAGGCATATGTGCAAGTATATGAATATATGACTCACCCAGAGTGTGTAATCAGTACAGTTTAAAGTCTCTCTCTCACACACACATACATCATACTCACCCACACCCCTCACACACACACATTTTAGACATATATAGATTTAAAATTATTTTAAACTCAATAACTATTTGCAATCAGTCATTAAAAAAGCTCAGCTGACATCCAGTTTCTTCCCTTTTCTTCCAACCCTCTTCCTCTTTCCCTTCCTCTTGCCCATCTTTCTCTTATGATTTAAAGTCAAGAACTCAATAATATCTCCATTAGTCCCAAACACTTACTCTTTTTCAGAACTCTGTTTCACATGGAATGACCTCATCCTAAGTTAATCCTCCATTGCTGCTAAAATAAATCTGTACTGAATGAGAACATTTGTTTTCCTCTCCCCAATATGAGTTTAAAAAATTTAAAAAGTAAACGCGGGAAGGAAATGTCTCCGAGGCATCTGGGCTCCTGGTGAATAGTATCAAAATGCTGCATGCTTGTAAGACATGGCTGGAGATGGTTATCTAATTGGATGTCTGCACCTCTTCCCCTCCTTGTCCACTTCCTGCTGTGCAGGATTCTTCCTCTGGAGAGTGAGCCCATTTAATTGGAACACACTGGCTAAGGCAAGCCCCTCTGTTCTGCTTGGTGGGATCTCATTGGCCTCCCCGAGGCCCAGGTGTTAGTTTGGGAATGCGTCCTCCCAGGGCAGGCATCTGGCCCTGGGTCCTTGGCAAACCAACTGTGACAGGTTCCTCCAACAGCTGCAGTGGCAGGCTGAGTTTCCAGGTGATTAAATAATCCGGCTTTCTGGCCTGCTCATGTGTCTGGATTGGAGCCATTCCCCTGGAATGGGGCTGAACCAAACATGGTTGTCTGTTCAGTGACCACAACTCAGTGGTTACAGGCTGAGTCTCCTCCGAAATTATGAAATATACCCTTATCTTTCTCAAGCCACTTAAACCCAGAGTTATCACAAGCATGCCCTTGGAAATATGAGCTCCTCCATTGCCTGAAATGGAGCTGAAAGTTCATTTTTCATTGTAAATAATTAAGTTTGATAGCTGTGCATTGAAAAGCAGGGGCTGATTCTAACACTGACTTGAAAATATTCTATTCTTGCAATATCAGGCATGTCCATGCAGCACACATTCGACTACATGTGTACTCCAGATGAAGATACAATCAAGAAAAGGTATACTCAATGTGTTTACATTTTCCAAAGACACAACACCATGTCCTGGAGAAATAATTAAAAGGCTGCTTTTTGGTGAAGCTTAATGCTTCTGATATGCAAATACCAGTGGCCTCCCATTGAATAAAAACACAAATCCACAGCAGGTGGTGGATTAATTTAAAGAGAGCTAAACTGCTGCAAGGGGACCAGTAATTTTTAATGTGTGGTCTCTGGACCACAGCATCAGTGTCACCTGGGAGCCTATGATAAATGCAAATTCTCAGGCCCACCCCCATCTACTGTTTCAGAAACTCTGGGTGCAACCCAGCAGTGGCTCAACAAGCTCTCCAGGTGATGTCAATGCAAGAAAAGTTTGAGAACTACTGCTCTAAGTGAAGCTGGGGCTTGATAGGATCTCACCAAGAGACTGTGAGGGTTGTTCTGGAGACTTAGGCATGCATACTCTCTGAATCACTAGATCATGATCTACTCCCACTTCAGCTAGCTGATTCATGCTGCTACAACTCTCTCCTAAAAAGTACTACTACGAGCTGTCTAATACCCTGCTCACACACAATTATACCCCCCAATACACATAGTGGTCATTAGCTGGTGATTTGCTGCAAGATGTGCAGCTCCACAGACATCGAGATGTATCAATTCACCATTAAGTCCTACACAAAATTCCTCCAAGGGAGAGACACAAATGTCCCCATTTTACAGATGGTGGAAATACAGGTTGCCAATGGTCTTTCAATTAAGACAAGATAAAAATAGTCCTGAGTTCATTCTTTGTTATAGTAAATGGCATATTTCTAGTCTTCGGTCCAGTCAATCTGGTACAAAATCAAAAATCCTAAAATACTTTTCTAAGCCTCGACCAAGTAAGAGATTGGGATACAAATATACTGTTATTTGTTCAAAATGTCTCCAGTCAGCTGATATAAAATTTTCATAGACAAAATCATCTTGCAGAACAGAATCTGGGATAATAACCACTATTGACAAGAGCATGTTGAAATAGACATCTTTATGCAATGTTAACAGGAGCTGTAAACTAGTACAACCTTTCTGGGAAACTATTTGGCATATCCTATGTCTTAGTAATTGGACTTCTTAGAATTGAGCAAAAGGAAATTGTCCACAGATGGCAAAAATGATTAATATGTAAGATATTGTTCTGTAATAATATTTTTAAAAATAAAGATAATTGTCTTTCTCTGCCTAACTTATTTTACTTAGCATAATACCCTCTAGGTCCATCTGTGTTATTGCAAATGGCAAAAATCTAATCCTTCTTATGGGTGAATAATATTCTATTATATATACATGTATATTTAATATATATATAAACCTTTCTAAAGAGTAAGATGGCATTCTTTAAAAAATTATGGGTTAACATGCAATACACCAACAACATATTTCCATATGGAAATATATGGAAATACAGAGATGTTCATTGAAAATGAATAAAAACCACTGATATATTATGAAAAATTACAGTGTTTTATTATAAAAACTAGGAAAAATAGCATCCCCATTTTATAAATAAGGGAACAAAAGGAATGTCATAAACACTAGTGATTTTGTCCAAAATTACCTAATAGAGATCAAGGTCATGTTTGTCTGAATCAAAGTCCATCCTTTGCATATTCTATTGTCCACTGCTCCTGGTAGAGTAAGTGGTTACACATCATGGTTAAGAGGGGAATGCAAGCCCGGTTTCTTACTCTTGTTTACTGTCTATTGCAAGAAATAAACAAAATATCATCTTGTCATAGGTCATAAACCACTTCTATTTAGATTTGTTCCAACCACTTTAAGAAGCAGTGATAATAAAAATTGCAATTATTGAATTATAGTATGTGTTAAGCATGTGCTAATCATTTTGCTTATTAATTCATTTAATAGTTTTTATGACAACTCTATGTATTACAAGCATGATTTATCTTATCTTACAAATTAGGAAACTGAGCCTCAGAAGGTTTAAGTTTCTGCCCCATACACACAGATAGAAAGCATCAAAGTAAGAATTCAAGCGATCTGCTGGACTACAAAATCTGTGCTCTTCATTTCTCCATTCTGAAATATTTCTAGAGAAAAAAGATTTTTTCAGCTTCTTCCATCTCTTACTCTGGCATCAAGTTCATGTGTTTTGGCATAAATAGTATCTTGGCATGGAGCTCATCATTAAACAAGAAAAAGTGAGAACAAGCACTGTTGGCCCTTATAAGAGTCTGGGATTAAGTATGAACAGATATTAGAGATAATAGGCAGATCTGGCATTTTCTCCTCAACATCTTTAGCATAGAGTTCGTTAAGAGCTGAGGGTTTCAATAGTAAAAGTTCATTCAGTTATAATTAACTCAGACCCTTAGTAGGACCCCATCGAATACTTAAATATTAATGACCAACTGAAGCCAAACATTCTCCTGTTATCTAAATGCCTGAGTCTCAGAACTGTCCAGCAGCTGCCAAAATAAGTGCCACATGACTGGCAGGCCAATAATACCCTCACTGAATCCTCAGTCGCTTCCTTTCCTTCTGTTTCCACTTCCTAGTCTGTTCCTAAACCTTGTGTACTTGACCTGGGCACTTAACTCCTTGCTCTCATTCACCCATAAGGCCTGATGCTTTATATAGGTGATTTACCATCATCTTGACTTCCTCCCTCAATAGCTACTCCCAATCGTTATTGGATCAAATGCCATTATGTCAACTTCAGGAAAATAGGCACCAGAATATTCCTCAAGGTCTGGTGCTCCCAATGGGTTCTCATCCAGCAAATGGCTCCCACTTAGATGTGAAGCACTGTGAGAAGAAACCTAGCCAGTATTTGCTTTCTCTTAATCCTCAGAGCAGTGGTATGGGCAGATGAAGGCTATATCATGGTAAGAGATCTAGTGTAAAGTCAGTTGACACTAATTTCCTTTTAAGACAGCAATATCAAACACACACACACACACACACACACACACACACACACACAGGTGCAATCTGCCTCCAAGAACTAGGCAGGTAATGCAAGTGAAGCCCAGAGTGGGGATACAGTAAGGAATGGTGAGGAGGGGAACTCTGATGAGCTGAGAAGTACATGGCTAGCCAAAACCATTCAAATCCATGGTTTCTTAAATACTTAGTGGGCCAAACAAAAGCCATCTGCAGAGCCAGTTCACAATCACTGAATGGGATAATCCATTTTAGCCTTGACTTAGCTATATACTTCTATCAAAACCTGAATTCAGGAACAAGCAGTGTGAACAGACTCATACCAGGCTACCATCAATGCCTGTGGAGTTCTCTTTGTTTCACTTCATGAAGCAATAGGCTGGCACCAACTTCGTTACATTATCAGCACATTTTTTAAGAACAGGTAGTGTGTAAGAACTAGAACTCAGGAGCCAGATTGCCTGGATCTGAATCCCAGGTCCCCCATTTACTAGCTAGGTAACCTTGCATAACTTACTTAATCACACTCAGATCTGCAGACAGTGGAGACTAATGGTACCATTATCTCATAGAGTTGTTGTAAATTACTTAGAACAATGGCTGGCACATAATAAAGGCTCAGTGTCAGATAGTAATCACTGTGTGACCAACTGAAATGCCTCAGTTCTGCTCCTGAGACGATGACCGAGTACAACATACGCAGTCATCTTTCAGTTTGGCAAGGAATATTGGAATGGAAAAATATAGAACTAATTATGTCTTCTTGGGAAAGACATTCCTGTGGATGACAGAAGAGCAGTTAAATTTTGTACACAGGGTCTCCACCTAAAAGGAAGGGTGGGAAAAGTCCTCAGGGTGGCAGAGGAGAGTTAAATAGGATTTGAAACTGGGTTGTCTCAGTATGAAATGTGGACAATATAGGGAAAGAGTTTGGCCCCATGCAACTTCCCTGAACCTTGAGAAGAATAAGGTGTTCCTTGCATCTCCCCACCCACATCTTCTGCTGATATCATCTTAATTTTAAAACACCTTGTTATAAGCTTGCAACCCATGCCTCTCTCCCATCAAAGCACCCTTGCTAGAAAATTGCCTTTTCCTCTCCAATTCTAACCAAAATGCCAAAATTTTACAAAGAAAGCAGTCTGACTTAGCGAATTCACAGGACAGAACAATTATTGAGCACCATGCCTGCATTTTAACCTTTACGCCCATCAAAATTTTCCAGTATCCCTCTATGGTATTTTTCAAACCACAGTGTTCAATTTATTGTTGATTAATGCAGTTTAAGGCATCCAGACCAGCATTTAATGAAATAAAGTATGTTAAAATGGAATTTAAAAGAATAGAAAATAGAGTGCATACCATGGAGTAAATATATCTATATCTTTGTTTATATATGTCAACAATGTCATAATGTGAAATGCATCTCTTAGCAAATGTCCATGACCAAAAGAGTTTAAGAAATACTGCTCTAATGGAAAATCCCATTGTCTACTGTTGCTTGGGTTCAGGCCCACAAGAACGCATGATTCCCTTCTCATTTCTCCCTGCCTCCCTTCCACTTTTCCTTCCTTTCTTCCTTTCTCCATTCCTCGGAAAGTTATTGAGAGCCTACCGACAGCCAGACACTGCTCCAGGTACTAGAGATACAGAAGAAAACAAAACTGATAAATTCCCTATTCTCAAGTTCACGTTCTGAAAGGAGGTTAGGCAATAAACATAAAAAATATGCATAATATGTATAGTAGGGTTAAGTATTATGGTGACTAACTAGAAGGAGCATAGATAGAGGTGATATGATTGATCAGAGGCTATCTCTCTAATATGACAGCATAGAAGCTAACTTGAGAGAAATGCAGAAACAAACCATGAAAATAGTTAGGGATAGATGTTCCAGACAAAAGGACCAGTGAAATGGAGTCCCTGAGTCCCTGATAATCTGCTTGGTGCTAGGAAGGAATGGCAAGAAGCTGGTAGGATTAGGGAGAGGGCACGGGGGAAAGTGAGGATAGGGAATGAGATTAGGTGGTGGGGGTAGAGACGAGACTTAGGTTGTAGACAAAGTAAGGACTCTGGCTTAGACTTGAAACAAGATGTGGGACCACTGGTGTTTTGAGAGCAGAGGGCTAACATTTCCTGCTTACATTTCTAAAGAAACACCAGGGCTTCTGGGGCAAAGATGCACTGCAGAGAAGTCAAGGAGAACACTGGGACACCAGATAGGACATTTTCTGTAATCCAGGGAATGATGTGATGCATGATAATGGCCAGAATAGTGGAGGTGCTAGGATGTGCTCAGATCTGAGACATACTTTAAATTTTGTTGACTGATTGATTGATTTGAGGGGCGGGGGGTGTGAGCAGTGGAGGAGGGGCAGAAGGAGAGAGAGAACCTTAAGCAGGCTCCACACTCAGTATGGCAGATGGAGGACTTGCTCATGACCCTGAGATCAGGACCTGAGCTGAATGAAGAGTTGGATGTTCAACCGATTGCAACCACCCAGGTACTCTCTGGAATATACTTTAATGTAAATCTGATGAAGTAAATAGAAGTGAAAGAAATTAAAGAGCCCTGAACAAATCCAGGAATTTTACCTGAGAAATCTGAAGGATAGAGTTACCTTTCCTGAGAGGGAGAAGCCTGCAGGAGAAGCAGGTTTCAAGAGGAAATCAGGAGTTGTCCTGAATATGTAAAGCTGGATGCCTATTAAGTATCTAATTGGAGATGTCCAGAAGGTCACTGGACATAATGAGCCTAGTATTCACAAGCAAGATCCAGGACAGAGATCTAGATTGGGGAGTTGTCAGTATATAACTAGTATTTAAAGCCGGGAGGCTGGATGAGATCACCAAGGAAGTGCACATAAATAAAGAAGAAAAGATATTCAGACAGTGAGGTAATGTTCAGGCACATTATACTCTTCATGCCCACCAGATGGCCAAAGCCCCTTTCTATGTATGTAGGAAGCTTTACAGAAATATCTGGACCGCTGCATCAGAAAGGCTACCATTCTTGCACTCAGTGGTCATTGACTGCCTACTGGTGCCTGGCAGATGCGTCACATTGAAAGAAGAGGCAAAACCATGATGCCTTGAGGAAAGAGAAGAGACTTGCTAATGTACACGAAACTCAAGCTGACTTTATTTCCACAGATAAAGAAGTTTCTCATTGCTGCCTGGACAATGCATGGCCAGGTCACTGTATATAAGGAAGAACACCGGTGGGCTGGGCTAAAGCCCATCCCAGTTCCTGCAGGCAGCACACTGCACATCCTTCTCCTGCTTCCCTCCTTGTGCATCATCCTGCCTCACCTCCCTGAACTCCAGAACGTTCCTGAAGGAGTGGTCACTGGCTGGACCTGGTGAACGTGCAGCTTTTTCACTTCTTTCTCCTGAGCATCCCTCTTTCACCTGTTTTAGCAAAAAGTTGTGGTTGATCAAGCTTGGGGAGGGTGGAAAGGCAATCCTAACAGCCACAGGGAACCACTAAACCTAATGTCAGGGCAATAACAACACAAAAGGAGAAGGAACTGGGGAATTCTCATTTTGTGAATTGTCATAGGTCTTTGAATACCATTGCCTAAGACATAGTGATTGCTCATGGTCACCCTTTCTGGAGGACAGATCAATCTTTTTGCCAAGCTCTTCAACTCACTGAAGCAGAAACTGTTCTAACAGTTTTTTTGACTGCCTCTCATGGTTCGGAGCATTTGTTCACAACATATATGGCACAGTGAAGGTGTGGGAAGTGTGTGTATGAGTGTGTATATACGTTGTGAGTTTGAGTGAGTAGCACATGTTGGTGTATGAGTGCAGGAGCGTGTATAAGTGTGTGAGGAGTATAGGTGTATATGTGATGGTGTGAGTGTGAGAGCCATGTGTGTTATGAGCATACATGGTGATGTGTGAGTGTATACGTGAGTATGTACATGTGTGCATGTGTCAGAGTGTGGGTAAGTGTGTGTGTGAGTATATGATGGTGTGAGTGTGAGAGCCATGCGTGTTACGAATGTGCATGGTGGTGTGTGAGTGTATATGTAAGCATGTGCGTGTTACAGAGTGTGAGTGACTGTGTGTGTGTTTATATGTCTCTCCCTCTGAATCTATGTCACTCCTGTGCTGCAGCCCAGACTGCAGAGAAGCTGTAATAAAGCCAAGACCCACTTGGCGGGAACTTCCTACCCCTCTTGGAAGATAAAGTAGGGACTGCACGTCAGGTGGGGCAATGAATCATTATTTAGATCCCAGTGATCAACATTAAACTAAGAGCCCAAATAAATAGAGGGAGCTAAGTTTGGGGCCTCATAAAGCATTTGGATTGCTGGATTTCCCTTCCTGATGAGGCGGTGTGTTTGCCAACTGAGGGTTCGTGAAGTCACGTGTCTCAGAGAACAGCTGCCCTATTCTGCTGCCAGGGGAGCTCTGCTGTCTCCTCCCCTTTCCAAATAATTCAAGCATCTCCCCCAGCATGGGAACACAGATCCACATGTTTCCAGGCAGGAGGGGTAGAGCAGAGTGGGGTGCAAGCAGTTGTCAGAGGCAGGAGGGAAAGTATGGTCTGAAAGTCCTGGCCCTCTACAACGCTTTGGAGAATATTTGGGCTGCAACTGTCACTGTTGGCACCAGGCTCCAATGCACTCAGATAGAGGGCTCCTGGGCTACATTTAAAAAAAAAAAAAAAAAAAAAAAAAAGAGGTGAGAACACCTGGACCCGGCTTTGGAATCTGCAGAGAACTTTTACATGTAATAGACCTTTTGTTCGTCTTATCCACATTGAAAAATGAACTGATTCTCAGAAAAAAATAGTGCAACAGAGCTGTCTCAGAAATGAGACTCATGCCCAGGTCTTTAATCTGTTTTGCTAATTTTTATCATAAAGGTAACACAGGCTTTTGATGAGGATTTTCTCCAAACTATACAGAAGAGTTTTTTTTTTTAATAATAAATTTATTTTTTATTGGTGTTCAATTTGCCAACACCCAGTGCTCATCCCGTCAAGAGTATAAAAGTTAAATAAATAAATAAATAAATAAATAAATAAATAAATAAATCCCTCTCTTCATTCACAGAACTTCAGAAACATCTTCAAGCATAATTATCTATTGCTACCTGTGTCTTCTATTTCCTTCCAAAAACGGTCAATCCTTTGCACACAAATACAAATTTATCCTTTCAAAAATATAAATAGTATTATTTTATGTACACATTCACGTGGTTCTAAAACATTTTACACTTGACAATATACCTCGTATAGTTTTCACATGCATATATACTATCTACACAGAATTCGCCTGAACACACGCATCCAATTTTATTTAACCAGTTTCTTGCTGATGAAGGTTTAAATGGTTTCAAGCCTAAGTCTCTCAGTTGCACTTAGCTGGCTTTCTTGCTAACAACAAACTATGGTGCACTAGTCAGATAATGAGAGCTCCAGGTCAGCCTCAAGCAAAATAAAAGTTATTTGCGTGTGTAAGTAGTTTTTTATTTATACAACACCTAATACCACATAAGGCTTAAGACCTTCACGCTTCTATCTCTCTTTTCTGAATCTTTCTCATTGCTATGCCCTTGAACTTTTCTCCATCCCCTATCAAACCCCAGAATTGCTAGCAGGGAACTAGAAAACAGTTTCTTGACTTCCTGTACGTCTTAGACTTTGCCTGCATACTCACAACACCAGGAACAATTCATTGGAATACCAATAACAACTGGATAGCACAAAGACCAAACTGCTCACTGAATTTTTCAGTTTCAATCATTGATCTGATGTCATGTAACACATAGAGAAATATGTAGATCAATATCTCTTTACTTTTTAAAAAGGCATCTTTGATTTTCTTTCTAATACACTTTGCCTGCCATGACCTTTTATAAAAGGGAAACATTTGTTTAATTGTTTGTTTGAAATGAGTATAAGATTCCTGTTTAGGTTTTGAGGAGAAGTGGTTTTTATTTTTCTATTTGTCTGCAATGCAACCATTTGGAGACTTTAAGTTACAGTTTTAGGAACATACCCAGCTGTGTCAGGAACTGAATGGGGATTCATTTAGCTTAAGCCTTGTTCTCTACCTCGGTCCAGGCCCCAAGAGGCAAAATATACAGTATCTTTGTAGCAGAAAGCAGCTGAGTCACTCCTGTTAGAATAATTTCCAATGACATCTGTGAACTGTGGGCAGTCGGGCCCTGGATTATCTTCCCTGAGGAGGATTGAATAGTTCACAGTGGTTATAAGATAAACAATCATTACTACCATAATTCTAAGTAGATTAACTCCCGACAAAGCTGAAGCAGAATCCACAAGGGAAGCCCAGAACTTCTTTTTAAAATTTATTTAAACGTTTCACGTTACTCCATGGATATGTGTATATAAATTACATCTGTGTGTATGGTATAATTTTCTTGGCCATCTTCAGAAAAGAGAAAGAAAGAAGGCACCCTGATCAGCTATGTAGTGTGGATGAAGGTTCCTGGACTTTGGAGTTTCCTGACAACATTTTCAAAAAGCAGTAGGATAAACCTCAGAACCAGAGGTATCTTCTATTTACTGCACTTATACACAAAAGAGTACTTTAATGCCCAACAAAAATTTAAATTTTAAAATGGATTCTTTATGATATTAAAAACCTTCTTATTTACAAAAACTTTCTGCTTTATTTTTATTCCTATCCTTTGGCCAGAGGATGAGGAAAACCAGGACATTAGTGGACTACCATTTGGGTGCTACAGTATGACAACTGGCCACCCATTAGCTCTTGGGTCTTGTTTTCTTGCTTCTTGTTCATTTACCATTCCCAGCTTCAATTTCCTCTTCTGTGAACTAGAGACAATGTGAGGACGAAATGACATACCACACATGCAGAACACAGCATGCGGTGGCCCCAGAGTAGCCTTCAGCATTGTCTCAGATGAACTCTTGAGGCACTTCCCTGGTGTATCTGCAAACAGTGTGTACGCACACCCCGGGCAGGTCCCCTCCCAGGAAACCAGCCAGGATACCAGACCCATGCAGAGCTTATGGAGAGATACAGTGATCCATACAAGCTCTACTTTCTCCCCCACCCCCCAATCTTCTCCAGTCTACAACTGGTAAACAAGTCCTCCCTCTGCAATGTCCCTCAGGGTTACAGAACAACCACTTTATGTGGGGCCAGATCTTCCTCAATGGGTGGATGAGGGCAATAGATTCAGGAGGGGTTGTTACTGTCGTTGTGTCTCCATCAGGCAGATGGCTGGATGGTTGGGTGCTGGTCCCATCTCCATCACAGGAAGAGACTACTCTAGATGTCTTGTTGGAAGGCTGGAGAGAGATGCCCAACTCAAATGAGAAAAGCCCCTCTCCCGTTCTCTCTCGCAGGTGCATATGCACACCTGGCTGCCTGGACCCTCTTGCCTCTCCTCTTGGGGCTCCCTGGCCTGCTGCTGTTGCAAGATGAACAAGCTCATCTGCCTAGTGAAACCGCGACTGCCTAGAGTCTGAAACTGTGATTTTTTTCCTTTTTGGATCTTCAGGGTCTAGAGTTGTGCCTCCACCAAGTAAGTACTCAATACATCTTGAGTGAGGTGAAATTGAATTGAAGAGCCATGTAAAAGGAAGGAGTTTCTAGTTCTCTGATTCCCCTGATATCACCAAACCATATTCCACTGCCCCTGTTTTCTCATCTATAAGACAGAGATCATTCTTCTCACCTTCCTTCTCTCCCAGGGTGTTGTAAAGACAGAACAAACTGGATCAATTCTAAAGAAACTAGGACAAAGCTCTTAAAAGGGGTAAAAAAACAACATAATTATTTTAAGACCTGAAAAGGACACTTCGCATCGCTTCATCTTTATGGATCACAATACTGCTGAGTCGCTGAGATTACTCATTACCTCATGCATACTTTCATTCATTCATTCTACAAACACACACTGAACGGAAATGTTGAGTGAGGTGACATCCTCCCCCTCAAGGAGCCAAGGGTCTTATGGCATAAACCAATGAGTAAGTAAATACCCACAAGGCAAAGGAATTTATGCTGTGACAGGCACCATCTCAGATGCCCCTGGGGCGGTGGGGACACCTAACACAACTTTCTATGCAACTTGGCAGAGAGATGACTCCTAGTGGAGAGAGCAGGAGGTGAACAGAAAAAGCTGAAAAGAAAGCCCCTCCCAGCTGAGGGTCAGTGAGGTCCAAAGCAAAAAGAGAAGTTGTTTGGTGCAAATTGATGCCCTGTGGCTGAAATGGCTTTTTTTTTTTTTTTTTTGCATTGTTTTGTTCTGTTTTATTAAATGTTTGTAGTGAGGCATGCAGTCTCCAGTTCATCCAGGGCCTCAACACTACTCTCGACCTCACCCTTACTTGCTGCTTGTCTGGTTGTTGCTGTTGTTGTTTTGGGTTTTTGTTTTGTTTTGTTTTAACATTGCCAGGCTGGGTTTTGATGGCATTTAAGCTGGCTAAGCCAGGGACCACGGAGGTGAGGCCAGAGGGGTAGGCAGGGGATGGATTGCAGAGGTCTTGGTGGGCTATGTTAAGAGGCCTGAACTCAACCCTGCCTTTAACATGTCACAGAAGGGTTTCGAGCACAGGGGCAACTTGGTGAGATTTCCTTTGCCAATCGGGGTCACCAGATCTTTTCTGTAAATGGCCGGATAGTAAGCATTCTAGGCTTTGTAAATCATACAGTCTCTGCTGCAACTACCCAGCTTTGTGACGCAGAGTGAGAGTAGCTACAGCCGGTGAGCAAACAGAGTAGCATCGCCCCGTTCCTGGAAGGCTTAGGTATAGACACTGAAATGCGAGTTGCATAGACTTTTCACATGAAACAAAATATTGTTCTCTTAATTGTTTCTAACTATTTAAAAATCCACAAAACGTTCTTAGCTTGTGAGTCACACAAAAGCATACGTGGGCAGATTTGGCTGGTACCTTAGTTTGCCAGGCCCAGTTTTAGAAAGGTTATTCTGGAAGCAGTGATGAGGATGGTGACATTGCAGGGCTAAAGGCAGGGGTGGCACTTAGGAGGCATTTGCAATGTGTGCGACATGATGGACAGGCTCCAGTAGAATGGAGAAGGGCGGACAAGCAGCTTGGAGAAACTGTGATATTGGGTGTGGGAGATACGATCAAGGGTGACCTTCAAGTTTCTAGCATATTCTAGCAGTTAATATTCATATTAACCAATAGAAACCAAGAGAAGGAGGTTCTGGGGCAGATGGAAACAGAAGCTTCTCCCTTAAATGTGGGGCCCTCTTTGGGGAGCGTATGGGACATGAAGGTAAAAATGGGTAAAGCCGTTCCACCAACTAGAACCATTATGAAAAATAAGCAAACACATGGCTTCTATCATCACAGACTTCAGTGATGGAGGGGCAGGAAGGAGGAACCTTGTCAATCCCTCTGCCGCAGAAACGAGGCCTTGCCTTAGACCCAAATCATCTGGGAGCAGAGAGTATGCTCCTTCCCTGCAGGAGATTTAACCTACAGCCTTCAGGCAAAACACAAGCTGGTTCTCTCTCCTTCTGCTGCAGGAGAAATAGAGGCCTGCAGGCAGGAACCCCTGTGGGTGGCCCCTGGGAAGCTCAGTTTGCTCATCTTCATGAAAATCACTGCTTGACAAATTTGCTCCCCTAAATGAGTTGCCAACAGCATACTTGGGAAAAATCACATGCAAGATCTTAGTGTCTGGTCTCTGTGATTATCTAAGGAGCTGACCACAGCTTCCACAACGGCAGAGGGTGGGAATTAGCTTAAAGCAATGAT
Organism: Nyctereutes procyonoides; assembly: GCF_905146905.1. NCBI lineage: Eukaryota > Metazoa > Chordata > Mammalia > Carnivora > Canidae > Nyctereutes > Nyctereutes procyonoides. The sequence continues at coordinate 2,315,697 of NW_026575030.1, read as the reverse complement.
TCTTAAAGTGTAGTACTCAGACTAACTGCACCAGCATCACCTGAAGACTTGAGAAAATGCAGATTCTTGGGCTTGAGCTTCTCCTCCACCCCCAAGACCTACTGAATCAGAGACTATGGGGGTGGGTTCAACCACTTGTGATTCAGTAAGTCTTCAAGGTGATTCTGACAGATGCTCAAGTTTGAGAACCACTAGCCTGAAAGCAGTGGCCTCTGCTGTCCCTGTCCTAATCTTTGACTCCCCTGCCTGCCCCACTTCCTGCTCTGGCTCATTGTGACAGCTGCTGTCAATGCCTCCAAGCAATGCGCTCATCTCCAGAGCTGCAGCAGAGCACTAGTGGGTAAGGAAGCCTTGGGTTAAAAAAAAAAAAAAAAAAAAAAAAAAGGAAGCCTTGGGTTCAGGGATATAAGATGGACACTCTACCCATTTGGATAAAGGGGGAAGGAAAGGGCCCTAAGTGGTGTTGTGGTTACGAATACAAACTCCAGAGTTAGACTTTGTGAGTGGGGATTTCTGTCTATCACCTGTAATGCAGGATAAGTTCAGAAAAATTATTGAACTGTGCCCACTTTCCTCACCTCTGTAACGGGGACAATAAGAGTCCCTGGCTCATCAGGTTGTTGTGAGGATCACATGAGTTAATATTTGCAAAACACATTTAAGAGTGCCCAGTGCCAAGTGGCACAGAGGTGCCCTTTACTATTACTTTTATGCCAGAGATACAGCATCTTCCACAGGCAACACAACTCATAATGTGTCACAGGTTCTTGGGGTGACCATGCTCTGAAGATCTCCTAGAGGGATGCCTGGGTGGCTCAGCTGTTGGGCATCTGCCTGGCTCAGGGTGTGATCCTGGGATCCAGGATCGAGTCCCATATCAGGCTCCTTGCATGGAGCCTGCTTCTCCTCCCTCTGCCTGTGTCTCTGCCTCTCCTTCTGTGTCTCTCATGAATAAGTAAATAAAAGTTTAAAAAAAAAAATGAAGGTCTCCTAGAAAACTTGATCTTCTGGCAAGTTTACATGTTTCTCCAAAGTCCTGGATGAAGCTCTGAATTGATGAAGCAGGCTGGCCAAACATCTCTGAGAACGTTCCTTTCCTTCTCTAATTCAGAGGGTTAAATGTGAAGCCGACCTCACAAGCCCTCCCCTAAGACTCATAAGCTGACCTTAGCCCCATAGCTGTCACGAGGCCAGCACTCCAATGGTGGACAGGAAGTGAGTCAAGCGCAAGAAACGTTCTCCTGGAACAAGGGCCCAGTTGCTTTAATTTGCACCTGGTGGTGACCTTTCTCCCAAATCGCCCCTGGTCCTCCCCAAGTGGGTAAGCCAGAGACCTCCCAGAGAGGTGGCCTGCACATCGTACCTGGTGTCTAGGATTCTGACTAGGATGTAAATGCAGGAAACGGGGATAGTATGTTAGTCTCCTAGGGCAACAGGAATTACAACAAATTGGATGGCTTAAAACAGAAATCTTCCTTTTCTCCCTTGGTTCTGGAGACCAGAAGTCCAAAACCAAGGTGGTGGCAGGGCCATGCTCCCTCTGAAAGCTCTAGGGAAGAATCCTTCCTTGCCTCTCCCTGGTGTCTGCTGGTTGCTGGCAATCCTTGGCAGTCTTGGCTTCTGTAACTGTCATTCCAAACTCTGCCTGGGTCAACTCATGGCCTTCTCCCTGTGTGTCAGCATGCGTCCACATCTCCCTCTCTATACAGACACTAGGCATTGGACTGAGGGCCACACTAATCCAGTAGGACCTCATCTCAACTTGATTACGTCTGCCAAGATCCAATTTCCACATAAGGCCATATCCACCATATCCAAGGTGACTCAGGGTAAGACCTCGACATACCCTGTTGGGGGACACGATTCATGCCACCACAGATGACAGGTGTTTCATCGAATGTGAGGACTTAGAGCTGTTGGATGTGGGGTGTGTGAGGGGTTGTGTGAGAACTGAGGTCCTGACCTGCCCACTTGGCACTGGGCACTCTTAAATGTGTTTTGCAAATATTAACTCATGTGATCCTCACAACAACCTGATGAGCCAGGTACTCTTATTGTCCCCACTACAGAGGTGAGGAAAGTGGGCAAAGGAATGTGAGGTCAGTTAGCACCACCTTCGAGGGAGAGATGGGGGAGGCTGAGGGGCTCTCTGCCAGGGATCTGCTTCACCCACCCAGAGAAGGCGAGAGCACAGAGGAGTGAAATGCCTGCATGGGATGTTTAGGTGGAGAATCTGGGACTTGAGCTTGGCAACAGGAGGGTGCCATCTGACTTTTGGAGTCCCTGCTAAATGCCAGGCACACTGGAGAATTGGATAATGCATACATTATCTTGCATATAAGACACAGTTCACTGACTTCAAGGCAGGCCTGGCCTTGATTGTGTTGACAGAAAAGGGGAAAAGGCAGAGAGGAGAAGGGCAGGCAGCGGTGGCTGTGGGAACCTGAGGCTCTGGGAAGCGTGCAAGGCCCCTATTGCCCTCCAAGCCTGGGACCCAGGGTGTGAGATACTGGGACTCAGGAGTGTCCCACATGCGTCTGCCGGGAAAGCCTGTCCAGTGCCCCCAAGGTCAAGAAATGAGAGATGGGGAGGGCGCAGGGGATTTCCCACTGCCTCTAGGGAAGAATCCAATCTGCTTCTCCAAGCCTAGCAACGGTTTTAAAGCCAATCAGTCACCCCCCCCCCCCCGTGGTGAGGTGAGGGGATGCCAAAAGACTTCTGAAGAAGTCAGAGCAGAAGCCGCCTTTGTGGGACTTCTGACTGGCTGGGGCTCAGCTCCAGGCCTGGGTCTCCCTCCAGCCTCAACAGTGGGCGGCGGCCCAGTGAGGAGGGAATCGTCGAGGGGCCTGAGCCATTGTAGGCCGTGCCGGCCCCATGGTTCTCAGGACAATCAGCTCATCGCAGAGGATAGCATTGAGCTGGTGCACAGGAGGCCAACCTGAAAACGAGTAAGCTTGTTTTTGCCGAAATTTAATAACAGATCTTGCAGAAACTCATTTCAGCTCAGGAATCAATTGTTCTATTACATATATCCAAGGGGGCCGAATCTGCAGAAGAAATGGGTTTGATTCCACGAGCATTTGCCTGATAAAAGACTTCTCTTCTGCTTTCTCAAGCCCACAGTTCAGTGGGAGAGGGAGGGAGGGGAGAAACAGGGCAAGAAGTGTGTGTGGGGGAGAGACAGAGAGAGACAGAGAGAGACAGAGGGGGAGAGAGAAAGGGTGGCCTCTGGGGACAGAGTGAAACACTTCATTCCTGGCGCACACTGTGGCAAGCACACAAAACCTTTTTTGTTCCGGGGCCAGACCCCAAACAATGGGCCATAGGGATGCCTTTGAGAAGGGCTCACGTGCCCACTGAAGCAGAGCTGACCACGTTAGGAGCAGGGAGCCCAGGAGTTGGCCATAAATTGGTGGAAAATGAAGCTCCATTATAAATCCCCTCCATGGGACGCATCGTTGGCACTAAGGTGTGGCATTTCCATTCTCGATTCGAGAAAAGGTCCCATTCCTGGGAGGCAGTGGGGAAAGGTCTTTCCTCCTGGTTCCTTCCTGAGAGATGGACTGCTGGCAGCAGCAGCAGCAGCAGCAGCCAGGCCGGGCTGGGTAGAGGCCTCGTGCGTCCTCCAGGCTGCGGCAGGAGGGGTGGAGGGGCAGAGAGGCCCCCGCTCTGAAGGGGTCCCTGGGGCAGGTGTGCTCACCTTGAGGCAGGTGTGCTCACCTGCGGGGCTCCCCGCCTGCCTGCAGGTTGGGCCCTGGGCCTGCAGCCCCGAGCTGAAAGCAGCTCCAGCTGCTTTCTCACAGGGCCTGCTTGTGCATCCTCTGGCACCCCCAGTTTTTACCGCTGTGCTCAAACTCAGTTCACACGGGGTTCCACCTCACGTGTCCCCAGGCCACCGCCTCTCCTGCAGTCACCCCAGCACCGCTGCCTGAGGCCGACGCGTGTCTGCCCGGTTCAGCCTGAGTGCAGAGCCGCTCGGGGCCACAGGCTGCTGAGCACACGGAGGGCGGGCGGGCGCGCTCACGTCCCTGCTCGGGAGCCCGGTGGGCTCGGGCCTCTTCAAATAAGAGGCGGCTCCCCTTGCCTGCCAGCCTCTCGACGGATGACCTGGGAAATGCATTTATTCAGCCACCATTGCCGGACTGGGGGACCAGCAAGACTCACCCACCCAGTCATTCATTCCACAAACGCCGCTGAGTTTCAACACAGTCCTCGGCTCGGTTCCAGGCACCTGGAATACAGGGCCGGACAAATGTGATTCTGTTCTTCGTCCCCTACCTTGAAGGCTTTTTTTTTGTAATTGGAATTCAATTTGCCAACATACAGAATAACACCCAGTGCTCATCCTGTCAAGTGCCCCCCCAAGTGCCCGTCACCCATTCACCTCCACCCCCCGCCCTCCTCCCCTTCCACCACCCCTAGTTCATTTCCCAGAGTTAGGTGTCTCTCATGTTCTGTCTCCCTTTCTGATATTTCCCATCCCTTTTCTCTCCTTTCCCCTTTATTCTCTTTCACTATTTCTTATATTCCCCGAATGAATGAGACCATACACTGTTTGTCCTTCTCCGACTGACTTACTTCATTCAGCATAATACCCTCCAGGTCCATCCACGTTGGTGGGTATTCATCCTTCCTAATGGCTGAGTAATATTCCATTGTATACATAGACCACATCTTCTTTATCCATTCATCTTTCGATGGGCACCGAGGCTCCTTCCACAGTTTGGCTATTGTGGACATCGCTGCTATAAACATCGGGGTGCAGGTGTCCTGCGTTTCACTGCATCTGAAGGCTTTTTTAAAATGCCAAGGTTCTGAGGCAGAGACACGCCTGGCATGCTCCGGAGCAGATAGCAGGCGAGCGTGGCCCGAGTAGAGTGCAAACAGTGGCCCGTGGGAAGCGAGGACCCTAGGCAGAGCTCAAGTCACAGACCCAGAAGACAAGGGTACAGTTGATTTTATTCTACCAAAAATGAGCAGGAGGGTGCAGTCACCTGAATAATGTTGTGAGGTATTTTTTTTTTTAAAGATTTTATATATTTATTTGAGAGAGAGAAAGACAAAGAGAGAGCACAAGCAGGGCAGGGGCAGAGAGAGAGGGGGAAGCAGACTCCCCGCTGAGCAGGGAGCCCTGAGGCAGTGCTGGATCCCAGGACCCCCGGATCATGACCTGAGCCGAAGGCAGATGCTCAACCCACTGGGCCACCAAGGTGCCCCCTGAATAATGTTTTTTAAATATCAATATATCTGCCCTATGGAGAACAGATAGCAAGGGAGCGAGAGTGGATGAGGGAGGCCAGTGAAGCGGCCACTGTAGAACTATCTATTCAGTGCAGACAATTGTAGGAAATGCCTTAAGAAAGCCGATGGGCAGGGGATCCCTGGGTGGCGCATCGGTTTGGCGCCTGCCTTTGGCCCAGGGCACGATCCTGGAGACCCGGGATCGAATCCCACGTCGGGCTCCCGGTGCATGGAGCCTGCTTCTCTCTCTGCCTGTGTCTCTGCCTCTCTCTCTCTCCCTCTCTCTCTCTCTCTCTCTCTGTGTGACTATCATAAATAAGTAAAAATTAAAAAAAAAGCCGATGGGAATGTTTGGAACTGGATTTCTAGGTGTGCTGATCACAGAGGAGGGGGCATTCAGGCTGAACCTTAAAGATTTTGGCACACAAAGAAGAGAGGGATTAAGATTCTATTCTGGGGATGCCTGGGTGGCTCAGGGGTTGAGCGTCTGCCTTTGGCCCAGGGCGTGATCCTAGAGTCCTGAGATTGAGTCCCATATCGGGCTCCCTGCATGGAGCCTGCTTCTCCCTCTGCCTATGTCTCTGCCTCTCTCTGTGTGTCTCTCCTGAATAAATAAATAAAATCTTAAAAAAAAAAAAAGATTCTGTTCTGGATGATGAACAGTGAGGTGATTTAGGAGATGGGGTCAGCCAAGAGTGCTGGAAAAGCCAAGGTTGTGAAGGCCAATGGGTGCCAGACAGTGAGGGCCTGAACCCAAGGCTGAGACACTTGTCCTGTGTTCTGCAGGTGAGAGAGCCACAGGGATCATTCAGGAGGAAGAACACAGCGATCTCTAGGAGCAGAGCTTAGAGCAGGGGTCAGCAGACGTTAACTGTGAAGGGCCAGTGAGTGACCAGTGTAGGTAGGCTCTGCAGGCCACAAGTTTTCTCTTGCAGCTGTTCAACTCTGCAGCCCTAGACAAATACATAAACAAATGAGCATGGCTGTGTTCCAGTCCAACCTTTCCCATAAATGTAGGCCACTTGGGGGGCTAATTCGAGTTTGCCGGTCCCTGGGTTAGAGGAAGGGAGAGAAGTTACCCAGCCACGGAGGGGATCTGGAGGGGTGGGTTAGACTAATGAGAGAGAGATGTGAGAGGCATCACGCAGATTGTCAGGAGAGGAGGCAGAGGAGAGGGGGTTTCATCACCCCCAAATTTCTAGAATCAGGCAGAAGGGCTTTATTCACCAGCTAAGATAGAGAGCAATAGGCAGGAGGAAGCATGGCTGCAGAAGTAGACAAGCTACCCTCCCCCGCATACACATACATGCAGAGGAGGACAGAGTGAAGGGGAGGTCGCATCTGTCTAGGCCGGACAGTCAAGAGATACAAACCAGGACGTCAGTTGAGAAGCAATGAACAGAGAGGCAGGAGATGACCTGTGGAATGATGCAGCCCCAGGGGAGCTCCCAGAAGTGTGTCTGTCCCCTCGAGGCACGCTGGAGGTACTGATGGCTTTAGGGATTTTATCCATTGCAGGGTTTCTCTTGCATCTAGTTCTGCTGCCCTAGCATTAGGTAGCACCTGTTTCCTGAGCGCCTACCAGCTATTTAAGGGGCCATGAAAGACCGTGGGGGGCAGTCTTCACTGTAACTCACAGGACAGGCAAGAGCCACCGAAGGGCCATGGGCTGTCCAGCTCACTATTGTGTCTGGAAGTGCTGCCCTGGAGGAAGGAGGTGCCTGGAGAGGCAGGGAGGGCAGTGAGACGTGTCCAAGTGGGGAGAGAAACAGGCAAATCAGCCAATAACAGCAACGGGCAAGCCTAGCCAAGCAGCAAGGACAGCCAGTTCTAGGCCGTTACATAATTAACATTAGAACTCATGGGAGAATTTTCATTTTTCCCTTTTGCCCCTAGTCCTACTGTACGTGCTCTTGCTAAGAGGCAGCAGAGCACAGCAGTGAGTTCGAGTGGCAAGCTCCCCAGATGATGCCGCTCCCCCTTCCAGGACTCGGTCCACTCCCTCTGCAAGCAGGCTCAGGATAGAGCCCACACATGACAGGGGTGTGGTCCTCTAACCCTCAGGATGCATGCAGGGCCCACACCACACCGGGCTTGGGGCAGGATGCCCTTTGCCAGAGCTCACCTCCGGGTGTCCCTTACTGCTTCCGCTGGGGCCCAGGCATGAGGGAGCAGAGCGGGGCTAGAGGTCTGCAGGGTCACCTGCTCAGCACTGAGGGCTGGCCCTTCTTCTTTCTCTCCCTCTGCACCTTAACGTGAGTGGAACAAAGGAGCATCTCACAGCCACCACGATGTACCTCCCTGGGCCCGTGCCTTTCTGGGACAGATATTTTCCTTCACAAGATTGAAACTCAACAGGTAGACAGCATTTTGCAGTTTTAATTAATACAGATTAATCTACCTCCCAGGGCTGTTTGCAGTATTAATCCCTAGCCGATGCCTTAAGCTCCTTAGCAGGCAGGCACTGTGTTCTCACCAAGTAAGCTGGATGGGATCCCGAAGCCCCGCTCCCCCCGCCGCTGCCCCCATCTCATGTACCGGCCTCCTCGCTCCCTGTAATTTGGTTGGTTGGGCCCTGTGAATTTGGGTTTATCCTCTGCCTGGTGCAATTATGTGTGAAAATCCTTGATCCTCGCCTCTGGCAAGGGGCGGTAAGGGAGATTTGTGTGGTCTGGGGACTGAGCTGGGGTTCAATCCTGCCGTGACTCCGGCAGTTGAGGCTGCGGTCTCTGACCTCCTCGGTGGGTTCCTGAGCCACTCATGGGAGGGGTGGGGTGAAGACTTGGTGGGGGGCACACAGAAGGGCAGAAGGAATAGAGCTGGAAAATACGGATGGATTTGATAATTTGGTGGAATAGCCTGAAACCAGAGTCCCTGAATTAGTCATAGGGCCTTGTTTAGAAATTGCAGTAAGAAATAACTCTGTTCATTGATTTGTGAAAGCTTGTTATGTATAGGGTAGGTATATCAATATAAATAATTTGCATTTGGGATTTTGCTTAGCTTAGTGCTTTGCTTTCGTTGATTTGATTTGTTCCTATGTGGGCGCCTTATTTCCTGAGAAAACCCAAAAGAACTAAGTGTTACAAATGCATTTCAGCTCGTTGGGCATATTTAAAATTTCATTCCTTGGTACTTTAGCACATGGCTTACAGAGCTGCAATGACCTGGGTAAATCAAGTATCAAAAGACAGCAGGAAATCTCCTCTGAGGCTCCATGACCTAAAGAACCATAATAATTTTTTTTTAAAAGGAATACACTCACTAAATTGAAGCAAACTATCTCTTTGCATATACCACAATTGCATCAGCAGATTAATGTAGGAAAAGAATGCTGATTTTTCACGAGTTAACCCATGGAAAAGGCCATAGTCCTCACCTTGGCCTTGTTGATATTGACAAACCTAATTTGAATCAGATTCTAATGTAGTTTGAAAAGTTTTTTTAAAACAAAATTTCCTAAAGATGGAAGATGCACCATCAAGCATCTGGTTATATGCTACACACACACACACACACACACACACACACACAATTATGAGGTGCAAATAAGTTTGGTAAATATCCCCTATTATAACATCTCTTGGAATTCACAATGAGGACGAGCCTATTAAACGTCTGAGAAGTCTGTAGATAAGTGACTTCCTTAATTTACTTAAGAAGCCTGTTTATCACACAGAATTTATGAACAACCCCCTGAAATAGTTTTTCATCAAAATACTTTTTATATTTAGTCATAAATTCCAGGAGAAAGCTTCATGCTCCCTTCTCAATATTGGTGATAAGTACATCCAGCAGATTCTCATCCCCCACCAAAAATACCTAGATCCCCACTGACATAGCTGGTGACTGTCCCTACAAAAAGCCTCTAAAACAATGTCTCTCAAACTCTAGTATGTACCAGAATCATCTGGAGAGCTAATAAAAGCACAGAGTCCAGGCTTGTCAAGTTAGGACAGGGCCTCTGAATTATTATCAAGTGGCCCCCGTGATGCCGATGATGCACAGCCAGCTTGACAAGGGCTGCTCCAGAGCCAGATGCAGGGATGGAGAGGGGGCTTGGGAGGGGTGAGGTTTGGGCCTAGCCCACAGGTTGTCAGAACACTGAACCCACAGGAGCTTGCTGAGCGCCAATCAACTACCCAGCTATAGCCCCAGTTATAGGCCACAACAGTTCTACTCTCTGGGGGCATTTTTGGAAGGTATACTATTTGTGTGGGTGTTTGTTTATTTTTTATTTATTTATTTATTTATTTATTTATTTATTTATTTATTTATTTATTTTTTGCTCTAGATATTGCCCAATGGTGGATTAATAGAGTAAAATGGAAGAAATTCAAAGTATAGCTCAGCTGGTCTCTAAAAGTCCTTTTTCCTAGACAGGCGCCACCACTGGTCTCAGACAATAGAAAGGTAGCTGCAAGAGATTGATAATGAAGATGAGGGCCTGAATCCAACACAAATGCCTTTTTCCTTTTTGCATCTCCAAAATAGAGGTTGAAATATACTAAAAATCTACAATCTTTTCAACAGCTTCTACAATTTATTAGGTCAGTAGCCACACTACATAGAAAACCCTCATTATTTCCAATTCTTATCATTTTAATCATTCTGACTTGAGGGAAAAAAATCTCAAAAAGCTGTGTGCAGGTAGCCTTTGCACAGAAATTGTCTGATCAAATCATTAATCACTCTGAGTCATGGAGATGAGCTCACCACCTCCCTTCCAAGCCTTTTGCCAGGCATGAGAGTCTCTCACTGCACCTGGGTGGGGCATTTCCACTTGGATGGGATGAAATTGCGTATCTTCCATCCATTGCACCAGCTCACCAAGCCTAACCAGTCACCCATGCCCACCTTGTGTTACAGTGAGTTGAGTCTGGAATCTCTCACTCAAGAATCAACTAGATGGGGACACCTGGGTGGCTCAGTCAATTAAGAGTCTGCCTTCAGGGCCCTGGGATCCCCAAGGTCCTGGGATCAAGCCCCCCATCAAGCTCTTTGCTCAGTGGGGAGTCTGCTTCTCCTTCTTCCTCTGCTCCTTCCTCTCTCTCTCTCTCTCTCTCTATCTCTCTCACTCTCTCTCTAAAAAAAAAGAAAAACAGAAAAGAATCAACTAGATGGGGGCAGCTGGGTGGCTCAGTCCATTAAACATCTGCTTTCAGTTCAGGTCATAATCCCAGGATCCTGGAATCGAGCCCCACATCGGGTTTCTTGCTCAGTGGGGAGTCGGCTGCTCCCTCTCCCTCTGCTCCTCCCTGCACGGGCACTTTCTGTCTCTCTCTCTCTCTTTTTCAAATAAGTGAATAAAATCTTAAAAAAAAAAAAAAAGATCAGCTAGATGGACATGTTTGCCCAAATCAAACAAGCCAAGACAACACCGGATTAAACCTGGGAGCTGGGGGGAGGGCTTGAAAGGGACTGAGGAAGAGACGCTCTTTGAAGAAGCCCTCTGTGAATACCACATATTGTACCTTATAAGGTTCATCTGAAGATGCCTAAGGGTATTTTTCATGCTTCCAAGGTAAATCTGACGGGGGCGGAGGGGGGAAGCACCCTTAATTTTAAAAGTTCAACCTTGGGTTTACTAAAGGAAATGGTGAAATCTCTAAGCACTTGCTTAGAAAGACCACGTATGGCAGACAAGTCTCATGCAAAGCCTGCTCTCAGGGCTCACGTTCCCATCCCACCCAAGTGGCCACATGGAAATCCTCTTGTGTATTTTCTGATGGGGTAAGTCTACGACTTATTTTAATGACTGTATCATAGTTATGGGCTTCTATTTTTAACATGATGGCTCAATGCTGACGAAACCCAGTGACACGTTGCTGGTATTAACTCACATTGTGTTAGAAAATCCCTGCTCCTAGATCTAGCTTCTGTGACTTCGGGAATGTTTTTCTCTTCATCTGTGGATCCAGGGAATACCTAATGTGAATCTGATTTTAACATTTTCTCTGCCTCCAAGATAAAATTATTTATTCTATGTGATGGCATTCTTAAAAGGTGGCTTGTATCCACAGGAAACAAAGCAACTGAAATAAAGCTGTACCTCTATAGTCCTTCTTACTGAAACTCCTCACTGGCCTTGCATTTCTCCTACACGTCTTTTCTAATCATCAAATAACTTTGTTCTCTAAAGTTATATTTGACCCATTTTTTTTTAAAGATTTCATTTATTTATTCATGAGAGACACACACACAGAAAGAGAGAGAGGCAGAGACACAGGCAGAGGGAGAAGCAGGCTCCATGCGGGGAGCCCAGTGTGGGACTCGATTCCGGGACCCCAGGATCACTCCCTGAGCCAAAGGCAGATGCTCAACCACTGAGCCACACAGTCCTCCCTGTTTGACCCATTTTCAAATATTCTTCATCTACCTCGTGGAAGATGAGTTTATAAGAGTGTCTAGAGTCAACATATTAACTATATACTCATTATTTAAGAAGGATACTGGACTAATCACCAAATTAATTAATGGCTAGTATACAGCCATTTTGTTAACAGATAAATTTTAGCTACAGAGATGTCCAAATGGCTGGTAACCAAAGAGAGGGGAATCACATCCATATCTGGTGAAATTAAAGGGCACAAGGGTCCAAAATGAATTTAGCAATTCATGGTAACAAATTTTATCTACACAAACAAAATAATAATAACAACAGCAACATTGCTCCTTTGACCAAAAGCTTTATGTCCGACAATCCTGATACTCCTTTAGTGTTAGTAATTTGCAATCAAAAGCCAATAGCTTGTAAGAAGACACGCCATAATAATGCAGAGATCCTGGAGATGCATAGACCCTTTCCTGCAAAGAAAAGGAAGGAGCCCGGACAGCACCAGAATTTGAATGAAGGGACTGGGCTTCTTGGAGTAGCTCTGCATTACTCAACATGCCACATTGGGCAAACATCACCACCTTTCCATCTGTGTTCCCCTCTAGGTAAAATGGAGACAGCACTCCAAACCTGACTGCCTCAAAGGTTTCAAAGGAGACTCCATAATAGAGGTCAATGTAGAGTATCACTGCCACCCTCATCTTTTCAATTTTTCCTAAAAATTGAAATGTCTTCCTATGGTATTCAAGATCCCTCACAGCATGTGCTTCTCCCACCTCTCTCTGTGTTCCCAGACCAGCCACACTGAATTTATTGGCACTTTTTAAATGTTTCATGTACTTTCATATCTGGGTCTTTGTACAAAGTGTCCAGTCAGCTCCTGAAAAAAATCCTGCTCCTCCTCAAAAACCAGTCCAAATGTAGCACTCCCTTAAAGATATTTCCCTATTATTCATGCATTCAATATTATGAAGTGCTTTTTACAGGCCAAGTATCAGAATTGTACGATTTTATTTTCCCCAAAATAGTACTTCATGTGTATTTCTAGCATAATGCTCATTTCAGCCTGCTTTGTGGAATTTTTATTACTCTACCACTAGATTGGAAGCTCTTTGAGGAAAGAAGTTATTCACTGCTCACTTCTCTACTCTATGTCAGTACACAGAAAGCACTTGACAGATGTTTTTTCACTAAATAAACTGCATTTTATTCATCTTGAAATTCTCACAGTTTTGTTATTAACGCAGCCACATGAGTTAAATGGCACTTCATAAGCTCATAATGGATGAAGGGCGATTTCTGCCACCTTTTTTTTTTTTTTTTAAGGAATGAATACAACTGACCCTTGAACAATGCAGGGATTGGGATGCTGAGCCCTCGCAGGTTGAAGTGGACCTGCACACTTAAATCCATGTTACTCAAGGGTCAACTACAGTTACAAGCCACACACATGAAGGCTTTGGGTCTTATTAACTACCAACTAGAAAAACCATGTCCTCATCTGATGCTTCCTTTTCCTTCTGCACCTCCTTTATTGTCTAGTGGCCAAGACTGGAGCAAAGTTAAGACTGTGACCTCCTCCTGATTTGCCTTCCCTGAAGACAACTAGGCCTCTAACGTCATGTGGGGAAAGCATCCATTGGCTAACTTGGACTTCTCTATCTTGCTGGCTCACCAGAACTGAGTTTGTAGAGACATAAACACGCATTGCAGGGGTGCCTGGGTGGCTTAGTTGGTTAAGTGTCTGACTTTTATTTCAGCTCAGGTCATGATCTCAGGGTCTTGAGATCAAGTCCTGTGTGAGGCTCTGTGCCCAGTGGGGAGTGGGCTTGATCTTTCTCTCCCTTTCCCTCTTCCCCTCCCTGCTGCTCACATGCAATCTCTGTCTCTCTAAAATAAATAAATATTTTTAAAAATAAAAATAAATAAAATAAACACATAATGGACATTAAAAGAGAGAGACTTTGAGGGGTAACCTGGGTGGTTCAGTCAGTGAGTAAGTGTCAGCCTTTGGCTTAGGTCATGATCTCAGGGTCCTGGGATCAAGCTCCATGTCAGGCTCCCTGCTCAGCGGGGAGTCTACTTGAGATTTTCCCTTTCCTTCTCCCTCTGCCACTTCCCCTACTTGTGCATGAGTGGATGCTCTCTCTCTCTCAAATGAATAAATAAATCTTTAAAAAACAAACATGCATCACAAACTTTAGAAACATTTTTTCAGAATGATAAAGCTTAAACATTTGGAGAGGGTGTGTCAAGAGTGATTCATAACAAACGGCAGTAATGAATAAGGCAATTGGTAGAAAAGAGGGTACCACCTACACAGAACAGTTCCTTAGGAATTTTAATTTCAATTCCTGGGTCAACTTTATTCTAGAATAATATGGTACTTTTTAACCTTCAGAAACCTACTTAATCCCAATAGGAAACAAATGATCCTATGAGAAGCTGGAATCCAATCCTACTTTCTTGGGTCTTTCTCCTCATTGTGAATAAGTAGCATTCATGTTGGAGCTGGAACTCATGCTACATTATCCTTTCCCTCTTCAATGTCATGGGACAGGGGGACACAATAGGGTGATCTCTGCAAAACTGGCCTTGTGGCTCTAAGAGGTGTATTTCTCATTCAATAGCGAATCCTGCAAGTACCCTATACTCCAGAGAATTGATGAAAGAGACAAAGGAGGTAATAAGCTGGGTTCAGATGAAGATGGATTGGAGATGTATTTGTATGGTGACAGTGTGTGCCTTAGGAATATACTAGAAGTGTGAGGAAGAAGGAGGCCAGAAGAGATCATTTCTCAGCTTTGCGTTAAAGGACCTTTGTTCCAGGAGCCCCTCACAGTCGCTGTCCAGGTGTCTCTGATTTCCATTGTGCCAGTGAACACATCAGTCAGCTCCCTCTTTCCCTCTCAGTGTGCCATGCTAAACACAGAAGGGGAACGGGTGCTGGAAAGTTCCAGGCAACCCAATATCCATAAGAAGGGTGAAGTTTTTTCCTCCAGGGAAAAATGAAGGCCCCCAAACAGTCTGGCATTATTCCACTGGTCCAAAGTTAATAGACACAAACACACACACACACACCCCAAAGATCTTACAAATAGATCAAAAGAAATTATAACAAAATGTTTATAGAATGCTATGTATTATTTTATCTTCCCTCTTTCTGTTTACTTATATTTTCTACAGGAAATAAAATCTCAATCAGAAAAAATATATATTACCTTTATCCCACTGACACAGGTTTCCATGAAAATACAATCTGTGTTGGTCAGAGGGGACTGTGGGGCTAACAAGGTGCATCAGTAATAAGGGAAAAACACAGAGTTTTTATTTTCAGGGCTTTCTAGGGCTTTTGTACTTTTTCTTTTGTGTTCTTAGAAATGTGGGAGTGACCTCCTGCCCAGAGAAATGACCTTGGATTTAAATTTGAAATACTAGCACAATCTGAATGCCTGCAAAGGGGCACCTCATTCAAGAACATGAGGTGAAATGTTGCTCTGTTCTTTGTTGACACCCATCAGATGCACGCATCAGATGACTTGGGAGACAGGGACTGTTGCATCATCTCTCAGCAATCCCTCCACTTTATGCCAACTGCAAAAACCATTTTCTGGTCCCCTTCCTCCTTCCTCAAAGTTGCAGCAGCCATAGCCTTTCAAGGTGGGGCCCAGAGTGCAACCCAGAGCAGGCAAGTGGTCATATGGGGAAAATGTACTCTTTCATTTTATTGCTTTCTTTTGCGATATTTGTTAGGATGGCAGGTGTCTGGGCCCCTCATTTCCCCTAGAGGTTCTTTATTTTCACTTGTTTGCTTGGCTCTCTGTCAGAAACAAAAGAAATTTCCCCCACTAAAAGGTTTCTTGTGTTATTTTTTTGTCTGTCCTTTATCTTCAATTACATAGCAAAACTTCTTATCCCTCATGAAGTAACATGATGTCTGAGATCTGCTTTAAAATATTCTACCAAAGATGAAAGGCTGGGTGAGAAGAGTGTGGCAGCTGACAGGCCCTCCTGGTGGGCTCCTACAGGCTATTAGGGATCCCCTCACTAATCTCTAAAAGAGAGCAGCTAAACACATCCTCTCTCCTAAAACTCCCTGTCAAATAATCCTTGTTTTCAAATCTCTCATATATTCTCTTTTATAGACTGGGCAGGATGATTGTGTTGACCTAATCTGTTCACTTCTAGCACATCCTATGCAGAAGTGTCTAGCAGCACCCTGTATAATACGGATGCCCTTACCACCACAGACTTCAGCTTTGGCACTTCGGCCAAAACTCTTAGACATCAAGAGAGTCATTTTGACATTCTACTATGGTCACATATGTGCATTATTAATTTTGGTTACAAGAAAAAAGTAAAATCTCTCTTTGTGGATAGCTCACTATTTAGTCTAATTGCCATTTGTAGGATATAATAGATTTCCCATACTCTTGAGAATTCCAACAACACCAATGCTGACCTTGGAATTCAAAGATAAGATGGACATTGAAACAAGAAAATGCCAAAAGCCTTCTAGAGAGATACTCTAAGCCTAATTATGAAAATAGGATGTTGGGGCGCCTGGGTGGCTCAGTGGTTGAGCATCTGCCTTGGGCTCGGGTCGTGATCCCAGGGTCCTGGGATCGAGTCCTGCATCGGGCTCCCCACAGGGAGCCTGCTTCTCCCTCTGCCTGTGTCTCTGCCTCTCTCTCTGTGTCTCTCATGGATAAATAAATAAAATCTTTGGAAAAAAGAAGAAAGAAAGAAAGAAAGAAAGAAAGAAAGAAAGAAAGAAAGAAAGGAAGGAAGGAAGAAAGAAAGAAAATAAGATGTTATTGTGGAAGAAAAAGAAAGGTAGATATTGACTAAAATACTTGGATTTAGTCTAACAACAAAAGACACAACTGAGTTATTCCCATGGCGGGGCGGGGGTGGGGGGGACCCTGAATCAAGTCAGAGTTTCTGGGTTGAAAAGATACATCTTTCTTTATCCCTACATGATCTTCAATCGTGAACACATTAAGAATTATTTTTTTTTTATGAGAACATTGAAAAGTGTGGCACTTCACTACATAATTAATCACTCTTTTCAGTCTCCCAAGTAATATATATTGAAGTGCTTTTTAAAGTGCAAAATGATGAACAAATATAAGACATCATGATCATTAAGTTGGCATTTTATTTTTTATGTTTTTAAGCTCTTTTTTATGATCAATATGAACATTCTCTCTGGGAAACTTCATTTCTCCTTGTCTCCATGTTAATGTGCTAGTGCTAAGAAATGTTAAGAAGAATGTAGGTGTAGGTTTTATGCTCCTACACTTGCTATAATAAAGTAGTGTGGCAAAGAGAGGAAAATGGACCACAAAGAACTATTTTGTCTCCCCGACCTCTAAGAAAGACCTAATGGATACAAAACCTTCTACAGTGCTGTCCTTGAGAGGGTTTTGCTGTTCCATCAGCCAGTCCATCAGAAACTTGGACTGAGCACCAGTAAGTAGCAGGCAGTGAGAAGAGCCACCTCAGAGTGGATGCTACAGAACAGAGTCCCATGAAGGGAACTTGCAGTGTTAAGAAAGCAAATAGCAAGAAGAAACAATTTATGAGGGCTAGCTATAGCATCCCCAGAGCTAAAGTCAACTTAAACTTAGATAACCAGACAAAGTCCTTTGCTTCCTCAGAATCCCTGAAAATAAATCACGGGATGGTAGATTCAAAGCCTCTGTCCCATGCAGACATTCCCCTGACAACATCTCCACCCTTTGATGGAATTACATCCCTGGAAGAAAGCATACAATGAGAATGGCCCAGTCCACTTTTCCAATACCCAATGAATGCAAAAGTACTTTGTAATGGGAAAGATTTATACCAAGGCCCACTGCTATAATTATTGAGAAAGATTTTCTTCATAAAGATGGTTTATCATCCATCCATACCAGTCCAGAACCAAAATGAATGTTGCAATAACAGTAGCTGAATGGTATTTATCTAGCTCCTCAAGGAATTTTAGTCTCTATTCGATTATTCAAAATAACACAGGAAGTTTCTCACATCAGCTTGAAAACAGAACAACCTAAGATATGAAACAAAGTTGGAGCCTTCTAGCACAATCCTTTGACTGTGGTGTGACACCAGCCACAGCTTTCCTCCCTGTCTGGCCTGAGACACCCATGCTATTTCTTGAAGTCCACCAAAGAATGTCTGTTCCCTGCTGGGGCCTCTCTGCATTCTCTTTCCTGTTCTAGGGGTGGTCCAGCAGTCCTTTCACGGAAGTGGAAAACAGGGCTTTATCCAATATTGAACAGCACATGATTACGCTTGAGCTATAATGCAGAAGTTGGCTGTGGGTGTGAACAGAAACTTGAAGCACTCCTTTTAGTTTGGTCTTCTTTCTCAGAGCTCTTTCATGAGTCCTTGGAGAGGGCATTCAAAGAATCTAAAGCAGCTCTCTGTTATGATCCATTGTCAACTAACCAAGTTCTGTCCCTTAGGAGGAGTATCTACCCAAGTGTTCCTCAGTCATTCCTACAAATACATCCCCAGTGGGGATGTGCCACAGAGCTCCAGGCCCTGAGTAAGATTACCACAGACCAGCCATGCTCCTCCCTTTACGTTTTTTTCAGGGCACCATTTCAGACACTAGAATTTGGGCAGCATAGTTGAAAAGATTAAAAGGCTTAAAACACAGTAAACAAGTTGGCAATAATTATGACACAATTGCTCCGTGATCTTTCTTGGCGAATATAAAAGCACTCACAGTTATCATACTATCCATTTGGTCCTCCTTCAACATTAGGACACTATTTGAGTAGAACCATTTCCTGTCCTAACAGCCCCTTTACAGACTCAAAAGTTTTCGCAACACATGTGATGATTTGGGATGCCGCATTATACATATCATACTCTTAATGGCACTTTTGATTAAATGCTCCAACTAAGAGATAACAGCTTTCAGAGTAAAGTTTTATATTTAAAAAAAAAAAAACACAGACTGATCAAAACTTAGCAATCCTAAAAACTGAAGGCAAAATGAAACAACGTAATTATGTTGAGGTTGGTCACATAATGTTTAGGGTAGAGAACATTCCTAGTGCAATATAACCCACGAGGACATACTTGCACGTGCAAGTGCACACACACACACACACACACACATCTGTAAATTAAACATTCTTTTTAGTATTCATCAGGGTGGGTTTATAGTTATTCTGAGATTACTGCATGTGTGCTGCAAAACAAACAAATTAGTAATTATGCTGGTACCACTGTAAAATGATTTTTAGCACTAGAAAAAGAAATACA
Source organism: Nyctereutes procyonoides (assembly GCF_905146905.1). NCBI lineage: Eukaryota > Metazoa > Chordata > Mammalia > Carnivora > Canidae > Nyctereutes > Nyctereutes procyonoides. Next base: position 2,296,835 of record NW_026575030.1, on the reverse strand, counting down.
GATGTAAGATCAACATTGTTAAGTTAAAATTCCACAGTCCTGTGGATCAGAAGACTCTATATAAGGACCAGAAGACTCTATTTAAGGGTGGCTCAGTCAGTTAAGCATATGCCTTTGGCTCAAATCATGATCCCAGGTTCTTACAATCCAGCCCCGCATCAACTGCTCTCCCTTCCCCCTGCTTGTGCTCTCCCTCTCCCTCTCCCTCTCCCTCTCTCTCACTCTCTCTCTCTCAAATAAATAAATAAATAATTTTCTTTTTAAAAAAGAACTTATTTAAATCCATGACATATTTTATCTTAAAGATAATGAACATATTTCTTAGCTCTGGATAATGAAAAAAAGCCTGAAACAATGACCAACCCACTAGCAATGAGCCCCCCCAAAATCAAATCAGGCTTTCCAAATACCAATTTTCACCAGATGGAACCAGTCTTCCTCAGATAAATAAATAACTTTCCTATGAGGCAAGAAAGATACACATAGAAACTGAAACACCCTGTCATGCAAGAGAACAATAAAGTCTCCAAAGACCACTAAGTCCAGGCCAAGAGGATTCAGTAGTCAACTTGAAGAGGCTACTACTGACCAACATGAGAAAAAATTAGATCATTAAGGATAATAACTGCAGTGGATTAAAACACATCAATGTGTTTGTATTTCTAAAAAAGAAAAAAAATGAACTGTCACCAGGGGAGGATGCTATAGAACTAACTCATCATTTTGAAAACTATTAAACACGATTAAAGAATCAAGGTTTTCCTTTACAAATTGTACTGCAAAGAGCCAACAGATAAGGGAAAGTTTCTTTTAATAGAATTATTCTACCAGTTAATAAAGTTGAAAGAATACAATTGGAATATTGGTCACTAGGTCCACAATGAATGAACAGGTCTACGCAACAATCATTCATCATTTTTGTCCTCTAAAGGAAATCAACCTGGTAATATGTGCATACTAAAAGAAATATATAATACTATTATCTAGGAAAAATGGAACCTGAGTCTAACCAGGCTTCTCGATAAAAATACCAAGTTAAATGAAATACAAGGTAGAGAAACATGTTAAACAACACACAGAATTTGAAGAACAAAATTTTAAATGTGAAAAAATTTATATGGCAACCTATTTTCTGCAACATATATATTGCAAAGAAAATAAATGAGGGGAAAACTTATCAAACTAAAGAGAATTAAGAGACATATGATCCAAACACAGTTTATTTACTTACCTGGATTCCTCTTCAAAGTGTAAAGAAATCATGACACAATTGTGAACATTTTGTATTAAATAATTAGTAATACTCTGGGTATGATAATGATAATATTGCTATGTTTTTAAAAGGGTCTTTATCTTTCAGAAACAGATGTTGAAATGATAGGATGCCTGAGATAATGATTTGGAAATAATGAGGAAGTCAGTAATAATATATCAAGTAAGATTAGGCATTAGTTGATTAATTTTTTGAAGCTAGGCACTAGACACATAGGGATTTACTGTACTACTGTCTTTAATTTTGAGTATCTTTAAAATTTTTCAGAGTAAGTTTTTGGGCATAGTGTATAAATTGTATTTATTTTAAAAAATATTTTATTTATTTATTTATTTGAGAGAGAGAGAACAAGCAGTGGAGAGGCAGAGGGAGAAGGAGAAGCAGACTCCCTGCTGAGTAGGGATCCCAGCATGAGACTCAATCCCAGGACCCTGGAATCATGACCTGAGTCAAAGGTAGACACTTAACCAACTGAGCCACTCAAGCACTCCTGGACATAGTGTTTAAATTTTAAGTGAAGTTGAAGAGAAGTAGCTATTCAGGACAAAATCAATTTATATAATATCACGTGCCAAAATTAATTTTAGATGAAAATAAGCAGTTTAATGTTTCAAAAGAATAACATACAAAAAATGAACACAATGTAGAAAAAGATTTTTATATTGGTAGTAATATATTTTTTCATTCAAAAACAAATCACAATGAAAGATCTATTGACTACATAAGAGTTTGAAATTCACATATCTTTAAAAACAAAAATCTGGAAAAATACCTATACAAACTATGACAAATTAATGGTGAATGTTCCTTCCAAAATGAATGCACAAATCAATGAGAAAAGCACAAGAACCTAAGGAAAATGGGTGTAAAAAGAAAATTCATTAAGCAGAGATTATAAATAACTAATAAACTAAAAATATTCTCCATGAGTAATATTTAAAAGGCAAATTAAAATCAAATTTACAATTCACACTTTTTACAGATTTATTTGTTTATTTTAGAGAGAGACCACAAGTGGGAGGGGGAGAGGGAAAGGGAGAGAGAATCTCAGGCAGACTCTACACTGAGTGCAGAGCCCAACACAGGGCTCGATCCCATGACCTCGACTGAGATCACGATCTGCGCTGAGAGCAAGAGTCAGATGCTCAACTGAATGCCCACTCAGGTGCCCCTATAATTCACATATTTTTAAATGTATCAAATTTAATACTAGCATGGATGTTTTTCTTTAGGCACTGTAATAGACTACTGTTGAAATACAAATCAGTACAAATATTCTATAGGGCACATTTGGTAATGTGTATTAATAAACATTAAAAACAAAAAGTTCCCACTTTCTGAGACAGTCATTCTACCTCTCAAATTCAAGGAAAGCAGCATGCAAATATGGCTGCAGCTGCCATCATTTTTCTCTGCAATCAAGCCCCTTCTCAAGGTGACTCTTCCTCTGCTCTCATCAGGGAGGGGGTGTCTATTTCTCCATCCTAAACTCTGGTTTTGGTCATGATCTTTGCTTTGACTAACTGGACTTGAGAAAGTGTGACAGGAGCAGAGACTTAAAAAACTAATTGTGCATGGGACTGGCCCTTTTCTGCTGCTGGGGACCCTTCTGCCACCATGACTGTGCCTGGGCTAAACTCCTGGAGGATGAAGAACCAATGCAGAGAGTCCCAATTATCCCAGCTGTCCCAGACATTGGACTTGGGCCATTCCATACCACCCAACTCCAGTAGAGCCAACACGGACCAGAAAAACAGATTTTCTGTCAACATACAAACTCATGAAAATTAATAAATATTTATTTTAAGACATTGGCTTGGAGAGTTTTCTTAATAAAAGTGAATGGCTGAAAGTAAACAGTTGTATATGTGCAAAGATATTCATTTACATTAATAAACTGGAAAAACCAAAGGCCCAATCTTATTGTTTCTTAACAATGGTTAATAATAATACAGATTTGAAGATTCTGAAATAATCAAAAATCATATTTTCAAAATATAATATTTTATCATTGATAAACCTTACCAATGACATAAAATTTTAATATTGGAAAATGTTCAGAGTATAAATTAAAGACCATGGAATCACATATAAAGTATGATTTTTTAATTATGCAAATGTGTGTGTATTGTATCACAGATGGAGATATGACCTGAAGGCTTATTTTAAAAACCACTGTTTTAAAATTTGCATGCAATCTCTCACTTTATCTTTAGGGAGCTTCTTCCTGGCTTCTGTGTGGTCCCTTGAAGTTATGTAACAGAAAGCAAGAGTGAATATGTAAATGTGTTGAAGCAATCTACATGGAAAAGATTTTGGAGACTGATTAATAAGTACAACACGGTTGCATTTAAAAATTGTATCTTGGGCAGGCTGGGTGGTTCAGCGGTTTAGCACTGCCTTCAGCCCAGGGTGTGATCCTGGAGACCTGGGATTGAGTCCCACGTCAGGCTCCCTGCATGGAGCCTGCTCCTCCCTCTCCCTCTGCCTGTGTCTCTGCCTCTCTCTCCCTGTCTCTGTGTCTCTCGTGAATAAATAAATAAAATCTTAAAAAAAAAAATTGTATCTCTGGGGTGCCTGGGTGGCTCAGTCAGTTTAGCATCCAGATCTTGATTTCAGTTCAGGTCATGATCTCAGGGTCATGGGATCAAGCCCCACATCAGGCTCCACACTCAGCATGGAGTCTGCTTGTCCCTCTCCCTCTGCTCCTCACCCATCTTATTCTCTCTCTCTCTCTCTCTCTCTCCCTCTCCAAAATAAAGAAATAAAATCTTTAAAAATTATATCTCTGAAGATTGATTCCTTTAGAGAATGTTTCCTCTCTAAACCTGGTTTTTAATTGGCTCGGCCATACACCCTCAAATTATTGCTTATTCTTTAAGAAATATGATGTTGTTCTGTGAGCAGTTTTTTGCAGAAGGTGTAGCTCTGCACCTTTTTAAAAATAGAGGTTTGATCTTATCTTCCAGGTTGGAAAAGACCCAGAAATCAAGGTCTGTGTTGGGCCCCATGCAGTAATAACCTGGACTTTGGGAAATTTTTTCTGAGACTACTTTGAGTAAATCATTTGTCCCATGGCCAGACAGACTGGCCCCCTATGGGTGGGGTTCAGGTCCTCTATTCTCTGAAGGGAATGGGACTTCCTATTTCAATCAGCTGGAAAAGATTAACACTGAGTCAGTCAAGGAAGCTGGCAAAGGCAATTCTTGGACTTCATTGGAGAGAGGGATTTCCATTTCCTTTGAAGGTAAGGTCAGTTCAACTTGATAAGTGGACACTTCTAGAAGCAGCTTCAATTTATTTTAAAAAACAAATTTCTCATTCCTATCCCCTAAACTTCAATAAATTCTTCTGAAAAACACAGCCTGTTCTTAACTGGAATTAATTAATTGGGAAATTATGGAATTTCTGTCGCAAGAACTGGAAGGCAAAACCAAGAGATAACCAGTGTCTTTTTGTGGAAGGTCTAGTAGTGATATCACTGGTGGTCACCAGGATAGGCCTGGGAAGGAATCATTAAATTGGTCACATCACATGGGCAGCCACCGACGCAGCGTAGATGTATGTAGTAGAGCTAGTGTGGGACAAGAGTCTGTTTCTGAGCATTAATGAGACCAAGCCTCTGAAAAAACTCTCAGAAGCTGCTGAGGTACACTTTCTGGCAACTTTGTTGGAACTCAACCCCACCTACCTGAACAGTAAAAATGAAGGTTAAAGAAAACTAACAAGGTGACCTTATTTTATAGCCTTGGGCAAACAAGGGCCATGTGGGCTAATACTTTATATGCAAATATGTAAATGTCTGTGCAGGGGGAAAAAAAGAAGAACTCTACAAGGACATGTGCCAAAATGTTAACTAACCAGGTCCATTCTTGCCATGGGATTATTAGAAAAGTTTCTTTTCTTTTGTATACTTTCCACATTCTTGGGAAGTTTCTACCAATATCAGAACAAAGATTACTTTTTAAAACTTCAAATGGATGTGTAGTTGTCTGAAAGGTTGGAGTTCTCCAGAACTTTTCTGACTTATCCTATCTACTTTAGAGATTGTCCATCTCCCCCTAGAAAGTCTGTATTTTGTGTTCACAGGAAAGACATCATTCTCTTTCTTACTTCTTTATCCTCATTTCAAATAATCTCTTCCACACTACCACCCTTAGGTTCTTCCAGAAAAACTTATATTTTCATAAAGGTTAAAGAAACACAACAGTAATCAGAGTAATCCAGTCCAAGCGCAAAAAAGTGAGGAAGGTATTTTGGTTTGTTTGGCCTTTTCCTGAAACTAGGAAATAGTTTCATTCACAGAGGCCCCTGGACATAATAGATTTTTTAAAACACCATCTTACATAAACCCAGAGTCTTTGACTTTGGAGGTTAGGACTGTGTGGGGGTTTGCTGGAGGAGAACTTTCTTCCCTAATAAGCCCTCATGCATAGGCTGCTTTGTAGCAGCAACTTCCATAGACTGACCACAGCCAGCCTGCATCTGCAGAGACTAGCAGCTTGGTCCAGAGCACCTTGCCTGTTCCTCCAGGGCACTGTGCAGAAGGAAATGATTGGTAAGTACCCAGATCCTAACAGAAACAAACTGAGCTCCTCCTTCACGTTTTCTGTCACAAAGCCAGTAGGTAAAGAGTAGTGAACTTGAGAAGGTAGCACCAGAAGTGGAGAGAAGGGCATAAATAGGGGGTATCATATTCTTGAAGCAAACCGCCAGCTTCATAACTTGACCAAGGAGAAAGTTATCAAGAACACACAGCACAGATGCTACTGCTTCCTCTTCCTGTGCAAATGGCAGCCTTCACCATCAATCAGGGGCCTTTCTCACCCAAATCAGGGCAGCCTCACCCGCTTTCTAAACACATTAATGCAGGCAGCCAGTGCCAGCTAATTGGGGTCATCCAATCAGGTTCAGCCATGGGCAGACAGTCTCCTTCACCTGTGGTGTACCATGAAGTAAGGTATCTCAGGAGAGTCAGAAACACCAGCAGGAAGTGCAAACTGCAGGATGGCGGGCAGCCTCTCCCATGTCAGGCTCAGGCAAGGAACAGAATGTTAAGGCAGCACACAATAGCCAAACTGTGGAAGGAGCCTCGGTGTCCATCGACAGATGAAGGGATAAAGAAGCTGTGGTTTATGTATACACTGGAATATTGCTCAGCCATTAGAAACAACAAATACCCACCATTTGCTTCGACGTGGATGGAACTGGAGGGTATTATGCTGAGTGAAGTAAGTCAATCGGAGAAGGACAAACATTATATGGTCTCATTCATTTGGGGAATATAAAAAATAGTGAAAGGGAATAAAGGGGAAAGGAGGAAAAATGAGTGGGAAATATCAGAGAGGGAGACAGAACATGAGAGACTCCTAACTCTGGGAAACGAACAAGGGGTGGTGGAAAGGGAGGTGGGCTGGGGGTGGGGGTGACTGGGTGACAGGCACTGAGGGGGGCACTTGATGGGATGAGCACTGGGTGTTACACTATATGTTGGCAAATCAAACTCATATATATGTAAAGGCAGCACACAGATAGAAAGGGTACTACTACCTCTCGTGGAGCACTTGTTTTTTTTTTTTTTTTTTTAAGATTTATTTATTTATTCATGAGAGACACAGAGTGAGAGAGGCAGAGACACAGGCAGAGGGAGAAGCAGGCTCCATGCAGGGAGCCCGATCACTACCTGAGCTGAAAGTAGTGCCCAGGCATCCCTCATGGAGCAGTTTACAAACAAACACCAGACAGTTTGCATCTAAGGAACCCAGTTAATCCACACTACAATCCTCAGAGATGAATAGCTTTGGCTTCATTTTATAGCTGAATAAGCTCAGGGTCAGTAAATTTATGTCATAGCTCAAAGGGCAGGATTGGGGGAGGGGGAAGATTTGAGCCCAAGTCAGACTGATTTGAAAACTCAGCCACTTTCAATGACACTAAATAGCAGCTATCCAATGATACATACACTAGGATTGATTGGGCTCATGAATAAATCCATCTCATCTCAAATCACACAATCTTGAAAAGACTCTCTAGGGCTCTAGGGCTCAGGCCAAAGAGAAGAGATCACAAGGCTGTTCCACACTGAGAGGTGCACTGCTTCATCTTGAGCAAAGAATAGAGTTTAATCCTTCAAATAGAGACTCTTATCTTCACATGGGTAGATTGAAGTTTTTACAGCCACTTCCATCCTACCTTTAACCACTGTGCAGCTCCTCTCCAGTCATTGTCTGCTAAACCTCTCTCTTACTCACCGAATTTTTCATATGTGAAGTAATGGAACGCAGAGCTATGGGCCGTGTGCTCTCCTTTTGGTTTCCATTTAAATTTACAGCTTGCCTGGATGAAAAGAGTCCTGGGGCGCTAACTAAGGTGGTGATTATACTGTCCATCAATTAGTTTGCATTTCGGCACAATGTTCACTGCCACCTTCCACTCCCTCATAACAAAGGGCTGTTTAACTCAACACATACACACGCATGCTTTCTCCCAGGCATTTTTACTGAGTTGCCGACTGTGTGTCACCCAGATGTGCCTGCCACAATACGTTAGTTGTATTGGAAAAATTACCAGAAACATACTTGTGTTAGGAAACTCCCACAGCTGAGACCAGTTTTTCACCACAGGCTGATTTTTTTCACCATTCTACTTTAGAATGAATTATCCGGTTGCCATGTTACATTCCTCTCCACACTTAAAATCTGCAAGCTAGGGGATCTTCATTTGATAGTTTCCCAGGGAAAAAAATACTTTTTTGGGAATCTTCATGTCTGTACGTAGAAACCCTTTGTGCACTTTTTAGATAATTATGATGATAAGGAACAACAAGCTGGAAGTGGTACACATGAAGGGTTGCCAGTTAAAATACAAAACGTCCAGTTACCTTTGAATTGCAGATAAAAACTGATTTTTTTCCTTTTAAAGGCATGCCCTATGTGATACTGGAACATATACTAAAAAATTGTTCATTTTTTATCTGCAATGCAAATTTATCTGGATGTTTCGTATTTTCATTTGCAAAGTCCGGCAATCCTATGCAGAAAGAAAAAAAGGAAAGAGGACAAGATTCACAGGTATTTACAAATAACTTCATGGCTGATGTAACAGTGAAATCTATTAGAACAAATGCTCTAAGTAGGCATAAGCTACCTACATCTACTGCAATTTATACATTGCAATAATTTCAAAGTAAAGAAAGAAAAAACAGAGATTTGGGGAAATTAATGAAAATGCTTCAGAGGCCATGAGGTTACAGGATGTTTCATGGGAGGACTTTTTCATGAGACTCTAGGATTTCCCAGTCTTAGGACCATCAGCCTGATGGAAGATCTCACATAAAAATAGGACTCCCCTGATAATATACGAGATTAAGGGAAATACTCTTCCAAATTGAAAATGAAGATTCATACTGCTTAGGAAGCTCTAGCAATTTTTCTCAATTGATCTTTTTTTTAAATACAACCAGGTTGGAATATTGTATGTCCTACTATGCCCTCATAACCACTGAAGGTAAGCAACTTAATTAAATAATAGATGAATTTGTTGAAAGCTACCGAATACATAGTACCGTGCTCAGAAAAATGAAGGTAATAAGGAAAGGGATAGTTTGTACTCCAAAAACTATGAGAGAGAGAAAGTTACAGAATAATTATGACTGACAACATGAAATGTATGTGTTACATGAAAAGCATGAATAAAGCGAGCAGCCAGTGGGACGTGGGAATGGGTTGAACCTTCACCAAGGCGAAATCCCAGCATAACTTTAAAGGAAGCATATGATTTCAATATGCAGGCATGAAAAGCAGATACTGTGGGGTTATGAACAAAGACAGAGTAAAATGTCATCATGGTCCAAGAAGGACAGAACAGGACAGTGTGTCGAATTTGGTGCCTGAGAAAGTTCAAGAAGGAGTGGCTAAGAATCCTATTTTAGAGAAATTATAATGCTCAAGATTATATATATTGACAATAAAAAGTTATCAAAGATTCTCAAGGGCAAGAATAGTCATAAGATCTGTTTTTTCAAAAGATAGTCATAGAAAACAATATAAAAGCTAGCCTGCAGAGTTCAGAGGTCAGAACACAAACTTAGGTGTATACTCAGTCTCTCCGACAGGCATGTTTACTTTAAAGAAAAAGCAACAGGAAAGAGAGCTATTAAAAAGAAGACGGACAATGGCAGGTCAGAGAGGTAGAAGTAGAAGAAGAAACTGGAGTCCCCGAAGTCAGTGAAAAAGAAAGGTTAAACAAGATATAAGAGCTTTCAAGTAGGCAACTCTCAAGAAGAGGCAGTTGGGTTTAGCAATAAAGCATCACTGGAAGAATTTTCAGAGAGCAATTTTAGATCAGTGGTAAGGGCAAAGGCCTGTTTAAAGAGTGAAGGGAAGAGTTTCTGCTTCCAGCAAGATAGCTGATAAAACATGGCAAGCCCTTTTAAATGCATATGTCACTTGAAAGAAGGGGAAAATCCTAAGAGCTAAAAAAAACTACACACCCAACCAACCAAACAAAACAAGGAGAAACAAAAACAAAAATAAAACAAAACAAAACATCCACACCCAGAGAGGAAAGCAAATGCTGAATCAGTCACTATGCTGATGGAATTTTCTGGTTCCCGAGACATACAAGAACTCGGTGAACGGGTCACAAAACCTCCACAAGGTGGGGAACTAGAACTTGAATGCCCACAAAAAAAAAAAAAAAAAAAAAAAAAAATCCAACACCTTTGAAAGACTGGATGTTCCATGAAATGGTGGATTAGGAAAAAAAAAAATCTCACCTACAAAAGGAAAACAATGTTGAAATTTATCTATCAACTTCAGGTCTTGTTAGGAAAATAAAACCTTCCCATCCCCTAGCCATAAGGAGCCAGGTAAAATGTAGGACAAATATTTCATGAGACATACTTAATAATTTTAAAAGTATTAATTATTTATCTGAAAATAAAGTTTAACTGGGTGCCCTGTATTTTTATTTCCTAAGTCTGTCAAATGAACCTTCCCACTCCTCCTCCACAACAAGGATTTTTAAATACAAGCCTATTCCATGTGAGCTTGGGGCTCAAATTTATATAAACATCAGGGTTTGTAAAACTATAAGCCAAAATACTAACTGAATATTGCCCTGATTTGGTAGCATCTCAGATCAAAGCAAAGGAATAAATGCCCTACCAGAGCTCTCAAGATTCCCACAGATAAAGATCGGTCAATATAAGCTCTCAATTCAAAAGTACATCTAAGGAAACAGGGCATCAAGGTAAGGACTTTGAAGAATAAAACTCATAAAAGTAGACTCCCCAGTGTTCCATGTATCAAAACTCAAAAGAGATAACAAAACACAAATAAGCAAATTTGAAAGAGAACCAACGTGGATTTATTAAAATATAATCACCGAACATATCTGAAATGTAATTATTGAAATAAAAAATCCCAAGTGTGGTTTTAAAAAGCAAATGGGACAGAATATAGAAGAAAGAATTAATGAACTGGAAAACAGATTCTAAAAAAGTTTCTAGAATGGAGCAAATAGAGGTAATGAGACGAAAAATATGAAAAAGAGTTTTCAGAGAAATAGAAAATAAAATGTGATTTAACATACATCTAATTGGAGTTCGAGGAGACAATATTTGAAAATATAATGACAGAAGAAGTCCTTGATAAAAATCACAAATCCTTAGATTAAGAAAGTACAAAAATTTAAGGGAAATTTTTTAAAACTTAAATATGTATATTTTTAATCCACACCTGGATATACCATAGCAATGCTACAGGTCACCAAAGACAAACGTGACCTTAAAAGCAGCCAGAAAGAAATTACTCTAAAAAAAGTGTATATATCCATATATCTCCATACATATTATTTACATGTATATACATATTTACATATATTTTTATTTATTATAAATATATAATTATATATTTGTTATATTTATCTATTTTATATAATATAATATATAATTTACATATATATGTATAAAACAATGACATCTACATGAAATTAAGATTGTAATGATAGCAGATTTCTCAGAAGCCATGGAAATCCCTTCAACTTCTAGTTTCCTACCTACCTAAACCTCTATTCAGGAGTGAAGTCAAAGAAAATGTATTTTCTGACAAATAATCAAGTTTACATAAACAATAAACTTTCACTAAAGGAATGACAACAGAAAGTCTGAAATGATTGGTAGCAAAGAAATTGATAAAGGCATTGGTAAATTTAATCAAGCATGGGCAGTAAAAAGCCATATGATAGTGTCAAATTAGTGAAGTACCAAAACAGGGTAGAACTAAGATATTGTACAACAATCAAAAGTTTTTAAGAGATTTTTTCATAAGGGAAGAGACAGTTATTACATTAAGCACACATATGGAATTTTAAGAGCAATGAATAAAAGGATAGAAACCCATACTAATTAAGAATAAAAAAGATCTTTGAAATTAGTCTTAATAACTAGAGATGCCATTACATCCAAAAGTTAAACTTCTGATAAACATTAAGACCATTAAAAAATATAATGCAATGGCCAGAGAATAGGAGAAGGATTTGCAACATAGAGGTCCACACGAGTAAACATCCAGAACATAAGATGCCTACAAGTCAGAAAGAAAAAGACACAATTCACACACACACACACACACACACAAACATGAAGCAAAATGATAAGAAAAAGCAATTAATGAAAGAGGAAACACAAATAACCAACAGATCTAAGACAACTGGCTCAATCTTAACCATAATCAAAATACTTCTCTGAGGTACCATCTCATACCACTTATAAATTAGCAAAAACTAATGAGTTTGGACAATATCAGTTATGAAAGAGGATGTTGAGCAATGGGAACTCTAATGTGTTACTGGTTGGAGTATAAGTTGGTTCAATAACTTGAAGAACAAATGGCAACCCTCAGTAAATCTGACAAGGCACAATCCCTACAATTCAGAAATTCTACTCCTAAGCCTATACCCTTAAAAATTCGTGCATATGATACAAGGAGACATGATCACGGCAACAGTATTTGAAACAAGAAAAAATTGCTTTGTGGTGACAAGTGATAATAAGGAATTTTCTGAACTGCTCAGTAAGGAACCTCTTATCAGTTGGAAGAGTCACACTTCCCATGGGCCCCCAAAACTCCAAGTGGTAAGTAGTTTATGTGCCCGACAACTGAAAACAGCTCATATTTGACCCTCAGACTGTTTGACACAAAAGCAGTCTGACCATTTCCAATCCTATGAGGGTCTTCTCCTGTTCAGCTCACCAAAAAGGAGAGCAACAAGTTGGGAACATCCTATTGGTAGATCCCTTCTTCAGGAAACCCATCCTCCAGTACCTCCAAATGTGCATGAGTTCAAGCATACCTCTGGAAAGGATGCTGGAAGACCACCTCTGCACTTTCCCACCAGCGAGTCCCTCTTTGCACCAAGTAATAATACTGATATCTGCCCTGACCCCTTGACGCAAAAGTTGCAAGCAAACTCAATGTGCATCAACAGAAGAGTTTATAAATATATTGTGGACTTTTGTACAAGGGAACACCCCCATCATGGATGAATTTCACCAAAATATGGAGGAGATACCAAGTGACAGGAGAACACAGTCAGTATAATGCCGCTTACACAGTTTAAAAAATATGGAAAACAACATGACATAGTGATTAGTCACACATACATACTTAGTACTATTATAAAGAATGATACGATAATGGCAATTACGTCAATCCAAATTCAGGACAGTAGTTGCATCATTGTGCATTGGGAAGAAGTGAAATGTGACTGGTGATGGGTGCCCGTGAGCATCAGTTTTGTTGGTAATGTTCTATTTGTTTAGCTGAGTGTCGCTACATGAGACGTTACTGTGTTCTTCTACATGCATTCTTGTCTTAAATATTTCATAATGTTTTAAATGAATAACTATGAGGTAAGGAAGCCGAGTGAGCACACATCATTCTCGCAAAGGAGGAAATGTGTAAGAGGTGAGGAACGTTTCTCTTAGGTTGGGGATGGAGGGCCCCTTAGAGGCCACTCAAAGGGAATTCACTAGAAACACAGGCATTCTCCAGAATGTTCTCAAGTCATTCCATAGCACTGAGATGCTTATCAATAAAATATCTTCACTGGCCTGGGGAGGTGAACCATATAATAGTTTTATTTTAATTAATCACACAAACTTCTGCACAACCAACAGTTATTTTGCCTTGTTTTTAAGAGGCACTAAACAACTCCCACACACAATATCCTCTCACTTGCACGTAAACCACTTCCTATATTACCTATGCAAATGTCAACATTTAGGCTGGAATTGCACTACTGTTGATTACACATGCCTCTGGTCTCGTATGGTAGCTCTGCCTCTAACCGTTTGCCAGTGCACAAATGAATTAATAAAATTAATGGAACTCCCTTAAGAATTAGTGTGTAAAGAATTGCCTTAAATGGCTCAAATTCATGTTGATGACAGCCAAAGCCCAACTTCCAACAAATAAGAACAACTGCAAGTCAAGCGTTGTGCGGGGCACTAGGGCTGTGAAGACAGTTAAATTGCTTCCTGAGAATCCATGCCAAGCTTGCATTGTAACTCTTATTACTTCTTACGGAAAGGACTCCCCCATTCTCCTATTTTTCTTTTTGAAAACAGATTTTGCTCAATTTCTCTCTTTATTCCTAGTCAGCAAAAAGGCAGAGGTATAGGTAGATAAAGGTGACAGCTAAATTATAGAATAAAATAGAAGCTCTCAGGAGTTCTCTGGTATTTGGGGATCTTTTGCAATCATATGCATCATATGGACATCAGAAACTTGTTTTGAGCTCCAAGAGCAGCAAATGTTAGCAATGAGGCATTTCCCTGCTTTCTCAAAGTAAAATGTTCCCCAGTTGTTTTCTTTCTAATGTCTTACTGAAGTCTCTTCCCCCCGCCTTCAAGCAATTACATTACTTTAGGAGAGAAAACATATAGTTCTAATTCTATTTTAAGAGATATCTTATTTTTACCTTTTTCAACCATCTAGTAGCTTCTTCCACAGTTGCATCTGGTTCTGCATTTTCTAGCCACCAAGGGTGAGGTTCCAGAAATTTGGCCTATAATCCTAGCCCATTCTGAGAGGCCAGCTAAGAGCTGGGAAGACTCTGGAAATAGGGTTTCTGGAGCAGGTCAGGGTCAAGCACCAAGTGCCCTGTCCATGGCCATCCCCTGCTCCTGTTTGGTTGTGCCTGGCACCAACACAGTGGGAGATGATGAAGGCAAGCACGTGGGCACAGCTTCCTGCCAGGGCAGGAGCCAGCCCCCAGGCCATGGCCCAAGAGTCTGCTCTGGGAGGCTGTGGTTTGTCCAGTTTAACCAGCTCAACCCGAGGGAACCCCGTGCCTCAGCACGTAGGGATGAGAGGAATTGGCAGGACTTCAACAAGCCAGATGTCTGCTTAGCAGAGGCACCTTGAGTTCTAACTCTTCCAGACCAGGCTTACCATCAATTGCCTCTACCATGTCAATGGAAAACCTATCATTGCAAGACGTCTTCCTCCATTCAAGATCAATATATCTATCCTGGCTAAACCCTCACCAGCAAATCAGCCCAAATCATATTTCACCACCTTCCCCAAGTGAACATACTGAAAGTCTTGTCTTCAGAAACAGGTAGTCCACCTGGTTTTTTTGCTGCAACAACTCACAGAAGAGCGTGAATCAGCCAGCCAGAGGGGAGGGGAAAGAAGGGTGGCTGATACACCCTTAAAAAAAAAGGGTGTGCTGGGTAGTTAAAATATTTATAACTAGAGCATGATCTTCATGGAGTGAAGCTAATAGGTTTCACAAGCAGGAGGAAGTATAAAAATTCAAAACTGGGATACCCGTGCCATTTCACATTGCCCCTGAAATACTGACAGAAAATAGGACTTTCAAAGCAACTTTTATAAAGTTGGGATAATGTAGTGAGAAATCTAACTGCTGAGGAACTGGATTCCTGCCTTCCAGCAGTGGTTGGTCCATTCATTTATGGCAATAAATAAATGTTATGAAAGTTCATGTAGAAACCATTATCTAAATAGCTAAATATGAAAGGCTTGCATTGTGGCCAGGCATGCGTTTCTGGCAGAGGAAGTACAAGTTTGTTCACAATGTCTTTTTTTAGACTACTTTGGAGAAGAATGTCATCATTGGAATACTGCAAACCATGGCAAGTTTCATCTTTTTTTTTTCTTTATGGAATGAGAAATGACATCAGTTTACATGTCATCTGAGAAGAGAGGAATTTATTTTGTTGAAAGGCATCCAAATCTCCCTGTCTTTGGGAAGCTTTGTTACTGAAACAAACGTTATCGTTGTTAATTGTTTGGCCATTTATGGTAGCTAAATAAAACTTTGTTTCATCAACAAGTCTGTACATTTATACATATTTTATTGGCCTAATAATTTTACCAATGTTATACACCCATGACAATGTTAAGGAAATGCCAACATTTAAAACCCCATTATTCTAAACTCAGTAGGAAAACATCAGAAGAAAAGGAAAACCTTTAACCCATATGTATAATACCTAAAATTATCTCAACCTACTCCACAACTCCTCCCAGGCCTGCAAAACTTCTCTTTCTCCAGTGTTTCCCATAATGATAAACAGATTCTAGTCATCTCCCAAGCCAGGATCCAAAGAACAATCCTTAGTTGCCCTATTCCTAGATCATTTATCCATCTGATATCTGGGCCGCAGCTTCTGTTTTAATCACTCTCAAAACTATCCCCACTGTCACGGCCTCTGTTCAGATCTCGACATCTTTCATCTGAATTAATCCAATAATCTCCCAACCAATATTCCCACTTTCAATCTTCCTGTCTACATTCCACTTTCCACCCAACTCCCTTTCTATTTAAAATCACTTTGAGACTCCCCAAGCCTTGTAGATAAAGTCCAAAAGCCTACCTTGTGGTACCCCATGTAGACTCTCATGACCTGGGACAGCTTTTCTCCCCCTAACCAGTTCGCCAAATTCTCCTATTCACATTCAATATGCTGACTACAGAAAAATAGTTGCAGTTCTTAAAAGCACCATGCCCTCTCTCACCGGTAAGCCTTTATATCTTTGCTTTCCTCTGCCTAGGAAACACCTCTTTCCAACTTTCCCACACCTGACTGAAATCTTTACCCACAGAGCTCCTCCTTGTCTCTTAGGATTTAACGCTGGCATCACTTGGACTTGAAAGCCTTCTTTGACATGCTTTTGCCCCTACACCTTGGTTAAGTGCCCTCTGTATGCTCTCTGGATACTAAGTACTTAACACATGTTTGTGAAATGAATCCATCACCCTAATAAGTATCTCCAGTCCCGTGAAACCTCTAATGTGACCATCATCATTTGCTTGCCACACCATGAACATGCTGTGTACATGCCCATCTCTACAACTTTGCCTGCACTATTCACCACCTTGGGATATTTTCCTTCTTCCTCAGGAAAAAATTTCTCTGAATATTTCAACCCTAGGCAACATTTCCAACCTCTGAATTCATGGCACATTTTGCATATGTTTCTCATTTAGCATTTATTTATACACAGTGCTAGTGACATCCGTTATAGTTTAACTTTTAAGTTATTTAACTTTTTTATGGACATACATCCAGTTCCCCTGTCAATTGTACTTTAAGCAAGTTAAAAATAGGAACAAAGATATTACTTTGTATTCCTTTTCTTCCTCCTTCAAATTCACATAGTTCAGCACAGTGTATATAACAGAAAATCAATACATATCATTTAACATTTGTTATATGATTAGGACAAAACTCATAAATGAAGAGAAGACTGCATTGTGTGATAAATATATGTTTCATTTTCAAAAGAATAAATTATTTCAAACGAGATCATAAACAAAAAGAGAAATTCATGACCATGAACATGATTTACTGTAGGCTGGCACATGGAGTCTGTGAAGCAGCAGCTGTAATGGAAACTCCAATTATCGTGCTGACAGTGTTGAATGCACTCAGCTGTAGGACGAGCCAGATGTCAATCAAAAGTGGGATAAAAACAAGATGTACACTCTCCAAACCAATTTGTGTGGATATTTAATCAAAGAACTCACAGTCCATATGGCAACAGTAAAAGCAAAAAAGAAAATTAAAGGAAACATAAAAAATAACAAAACACTAAAAGTCACAAGTAAATCAAACATATCGTTAACACAATAACTGTAAGTGGGTTAAACTCCCCTAATAACCATTTCACATTCATCATAAACAACATCCAATGATATGCCACCTAGAAAAGATATACACCAAACGAAGTGACTCTGAAAGACCTGATCATTCCCAGATATTTCTTTGTAGGATAGCAACTATACATCAACACCACATTATATGACATAAAGATTAAATGTTAAAAGATAGACAGGGATATACAAGGTGAATGTAAGCAAAAAGGAACAAGGGTCACAATATTAACATTAAAGAAGCAGTGTTAAAGGCAAGAAGCATTATGTCCAACAAAAAACTGTATTATCTATGTTTCTGTTAATGAACACAATCCATCAGAAACCTCATTAGAAATGATGACTATATGTATCTACCTTATATAATTGTTGCATTAAGTCAAAAAAATCACTTAATGTAATTCATTCCCAGCTCAATACCTGCTACATGGTACATGCTCAAACACTTATTTTTTCTTTAGTATTTGTAACAGTAGTATTAACAAGATCTGATAGCCATTGATATTCAGACTGTAGATCACATAACATCAAAGTACAAAAAGGAAAATATTGGAAATAAAAAGAGAAATTTATAGAATCATAATAACTGTGTAGGTTTTACCACACTTTTTTTCTTCTTGAAGCAATGATTGACCAAAGAAAAGTAATGAGATCTAAATAATAATGACTGATAATGTATGTGTGTGTGTGTGTGTGTAGTTAATGCATTTCTCTATATTCTACAAACTCCTGATCTACAAAACATATATACTTTCTTTTCATTGCTCATTGAACGTGTATCAAAATTGATCATTTTATTAAAAAAATAAAATTTGCAATTACCAAAGCAAAAACTAAGCATTGTTCTTTAACATCTGCAAGAAAACTGTAAGTAAATTATGAAAACTAGAAAACAAAACAAAACAGAAACTTGAGAAGTTGTAATTATTCTTCTAAATATGTCTCAGATCAAAGAGAATGTCAAAACCAAAATGATAAAATAATCAAATCATTAAAAATGATGACAATAGGAACATGACACAGAAAAGCTTGTGGGATGCAGTCAAAATTGTACTCAGAGGTAAACCAATATCTTTAAATGATTTCATTATTCAAAAAGGTAAGAATAAATAATAAATGACCAAATCTTTATATTCCAAAAAGGAAGAAATATAAATTTGGGAAAAGCATAGGAAGATTAATATGGTTTGAAGCAGAAAATAATTTTAAAAGCAGGAAGTGTCAACGGTTTGAAAATAAACTTAATATCATACTTCCGTAAGAATAAAAATAAACCTATGATAAGAATATGAAGAAAAAGAAAAATCACAATATTCAAGAATAAAAATTTAAGCAGATGAATATATATATGTATATATATGGGTAGATAGGTAGATAGATCTATATTTGTAAATAAAAACATAAATTAAAAAATCTCTCTCTATATAAGTATATATACTTATATTTGGAGAAGGAGAGATCTATATATCACAGAGTATACCTTATACCTGGCCTAATAATTTTGAAGATCTCAATAATCTAGAGGTAAATTTCTCTTGAAATTAGTCATTAAAATTAACTTAATGAAATAGGAAAACTGGACAAGTTAAAGAAGCAAGGGGAAATGTCCAATTTTTTTTTTTTTTTAGGAGCTTGATCCCACAACCCTAGGATCATGACCTGATCGGAAACCAAGATTTAGAAGCTCAACCAACTGAGCCACCTAGGTGCCCCAAACACTCTTTTCTTAAAAAGTTATTCCATTACTACACAAAACTAATTTCAAGGAAAAGATCATTTCCACGCAATAACAATATCACTATCATCATCACCATCTTTATCACCATATCTTAGAAACAAACACATTTATTTAATGTTTACACCAGCCAGGAGCTGTGATAGGGCTTTGCATATATAATCTCACTTAATCTCACAAAATCTCTGTACTGTAGGTGCTTGTGTTTACATTTTATAGGTAACAAAACTCACGCTTAGACAAGTTAAGTAACTTGCCCAAGGTTATAAAACCTGCAAGTGAGTAAGCCTGGGTTTGAACTGAGGTCTGTGCATGTCCCCAAAGCCCATGGGCTCAATGGCTGTACTTTACTGCTAGGTTTACATAAACAGTTTCTGGAATACAGAGAAAGATGAACCACCTCCAAATTCATTTTGGGAAACTTGTATAAACCTGATAGGAAAACTTGATGAAACTAGCAAATAATAACAAAGGAAAAAGACAATGATGGTGGTAAGGCTGATATTTATGAATTCTTCAAAGAGCCACAAATCAAGGCCTACAGCTTAGGAAAGGAAGAAAGAATCATAAACAGGAAGTGTTTGATACAATTTAATCTACTACAATACTAGATCAAGTAGGTCATCTAATAGATGTTTTAAAGACATTTGTGAAATTCAGCATCTATTCCTGGTTTTTGCTAATTCAAGGCAAATCAGAAATAGAATACTTCTATAATGTGGTAAAGAAGTGCTATTTAAAACTAATAATCAAATGTAATAAATAATAAAACATGATAATCATTCCTCTCTGCATCAGGGATAATACAAGAATACAACAGAATATTTCCAATCAATACAATGAGAATAGAAAAAGAAAGAGAGAGAGAGAGAAGAATATTGGGAGAATATTAACTTTTTCAGACTTTCATTTCTTTGCTTTAGAAAGTGAAGGAAAATAAGTCGATTAAGTTTGGGAATTTCACATTCTAGGTAGTAAGTGGTATAAGTGCTTTAAATGATTTTAACTGAAGTAGAGCATAATTCTTTTTTGGTTATTAAGTTTCCTTTTTTTTTTTTTAACCTCAAAACTTTTCACGAACTTCTATGTAATAATATTGCACTTTTACCATTTGCTGATTCGGAAAAAAGGGATTATGATTAACACTTATTATGAGTTTAGTAATATTTTAAAATATTTTTAAAAGCCATTATAATTCATTCATTCATTATACTATCTACATCTATCCATCTATCTATATGTGTGTGTATATATATATATATACACACCCACACACGTACAAATGTATACATATATATATCACATACTTCTATATAATTTTGAAAAATCATAGTACACATATGGCTGCTTGGGTTCATCTGAATTTACACACCCTTTGCAATAACTCGGCATCTCCCTCCCACTCACAAAAGTTCATGGCCCACAGGCAGGAACAGCTGCTGAAGATAGCCTCAGAAATCAGGAAAACAAGAAATCTGAGTGGGAGAGTATGGCCCGAAGGAGACAGACTCTTGATCTAACAAGTCTGCAAGACTACTCAGGCATGGCTTCGTGACTCACAATTTTACAAAAGCTGTGAAAGGCACCTGATAGGCACATGAAGTTCAGTTCCTATATTTATATAGTAGATTAGAAGGACTCCAATTCACCCATGTAATTTCTAATTAGGAAAGATCAGAGAGGGAAAACCAAGTTCTCAAATTTTAATAGAAAAAGATACATATACAGAACAAATGATCATCACAAGGCAAGAGAAGAAGGTGCAGAGGGCTTAGTGAGATATTTACTCTTCAGGAAAGAACACATAGTTCATAAACAAATATCTATTGCCTCCCAGACAGGGTCACATATGTACATGCATAAAGAATTACAAATAAAATAGTGAATAATGGCTATTAAACGGAAAGCAACAATTTACTGAAGGAGAATTCATCCATTAAAAGCTTTTCCATTCAAAATGGATTTTGGCCAGAAATTGGTTCTTCATTCCTCCCTGTAGTATGCATTCTTGGTAGCTACTTTCAGAACATTGCCAAACACCATTACACATTTGCTTTATATAGCTTTCAAGTTGCTCTGTAGTTTGCTTCTGGCCAAAAAACTTTACAAAAACTACTGGGGGAATAAGAAACATAGACAGGTCGCTTCCCAGGCCTGGAATCCATTGCCTGAGCAGTTTTTATCCAAATTTCTATCACTCCAGTACAGTTAAAATGGATAGTGATCTCAGCTAATTATTATATTACTGAGTTTAGCGGACTGTATAAGGGTGAACCAGAGACCCGCATTCAACTTGTACACTTTTCTCCAGGTAGACCTAGAAACAAGTCCACCTTCAACCATTACTAACTGGGAAAATTTTTATCTTGCCTTTCTGAATCTCAGACTCCTGATCAGTAATAGAGAAAGAACATGATCACGTGGAATTAACACAGTAGCAAGTTTAAAGTACCTGGTTCACATCAGGCATTGCCAGGGGAAGTTTCTGGACTTCTCTCTTGCTCTTTTATATACTATGTACCCAGTTTTAGGGATTCATCCATGGTCTGTCCTCTTGCTGCAATTTGTGTCTAACTCTGGTTTTACGGCTTTGAGATGAATTTCAATATTAGAGACTGCCTTGGGAAAGCATATTAGCAGCTCTTTCAAGACTCAAAACAACATAAACTTCCCTCCTATATTGTCTTCTTTACTATGCCAACAGTTGGAACTCGCGCCTTCAATTCAAAGCATATTAAGGAATGTATTGCCAAACTGCTCTACAATTGTTCTCAGACACATGCCTTATTTCAAATAAATGGTAAGAAAATACCATTCTTATTCTTAAAAATAAAAGGAATACTTTCTACTCCTTTGCTCCTGGACAATGAAGCTCCGTTTACTTCTCCGTACATAATGGCACTCAATAGATACTTGTTAACCCACTATGACTGTTATGAAACAAACCAGGATATTTTTCAAAAATAAACATGAGTCAATGTCATTTACCAAACACATTTTAAATGTCCTTTAAAGATAACACCATTACAATGAACCTTTAATTCATCACTAAATTCAGATGGTTAAATAGCGGGCAGTAATTTCTACAAACAATTTTTCTCTTAAAGCTGAAAAACATTATAAGACTTGATTCAAGTGAACTCAGCAACATCTAGGACCAGGTCCTGTGGACCACTTATCTGGTCCAGGGGTTATTCAAATGTCCAGGGTTGGGTACTGGGTTTAAACTAGCAAATGACACACTTATGCAAAGATCGGCTTTTGTGTTGCCTTTATCAACAGAGAAAAGCACAAATCATAAGATCATAGACTTGAGATTTGAAAGAAAATTAAGAAGATAGGGGGTCCAGCCCTTCACCTTCAGGGAAGTAAAGTACCATTTTACTGATCAAACAACTAAGACCCAGAGTGCTCTGATCATTTTTCCAAGGTGAATGTTGAAGAGGGGTTGGGGGGAGAGGGGGCAAAGTTCTGGTAGTGATGAGACCTACAGTTCTCTGATCTTCAAGGCTGGCATTCCTTTTGCTACATCATATATAAGTTTAATAAATTCCTCAAATCCTTAGATTCAGGATTATCAAGATGACTTAGGCAAGCAGTAGCACCTATCCCAGGCTTTCCTATGTCCTGGCTCAGGAGCAATGATTTTCTGCCTGTGCCACCAAAGTCTCCATGTCCTTCCTAAAAGGCTCTCCCTGAGCAGTTTCCATCTGTAGCGTCTGGTTCTGGGCTGACATGGCTCATGTCTTGTCTTTTCCTAATGTCCCACCGACAGGAGTTTTTTTGAAAACAGACTGTGTCATGTTCACAGAACCATTCTAGTGTCCATCACAATACCAGGCACATAGTAGGTACTCCTTAGTTTTCATGAATGATGGGTGCATCAGTGGGGCTGAGCTGCCATGAGGAGTAGTTTGATCTGTGAACTTGGTAAAAGAACCACCTGCCATAATCTGCATCTTCTTTACCATCGCAGAGTTTCCTAATTAGGCTCTTTCAATACCCTAGAAGTGCCACAGCCTTCAACTGGGGTCTTGGACAGACACATGCATCACATAGCAGAAGCATGAGGCTTGGCAATTCAACTGAGTTACCACTCCAATTCAATCAAAGCTGCCTTCAGCTGAGAACTTTAACTGTAGGCAGGCATAGATCATTATTCACTCATTCAGCCCTTTCTTTGGGCTCACCTCCCACATTTCTAAATGAGGATATTATTTACTCCCACAGCTAGTGAGATCATGGCAAGCTTATGAAGAAATATTCTCCCAAACACAGCACTATCCTCGATATCCTCCATGTGGTTTTATGCTACTATGAAATCATGAAATCATTCACTTTTCCTAGTCTGCAGCTTTCCACACAAATACCTAGTTTTAAGGTCCTAGTATAGTCAATGAAAGTAAGCACAATATAGGCGCTTTTTTCTAGAGATGAAATTATATTACATCAATATAAACTGCTGTGTCCACATTGAGAATTCATTTCTGACTTAGTTTTGCTTCTCTAATATGATCTTAAGAGTGCAAACACTAGCCTAGAACCAGGGGTCAAAGTGAACATCAGGAGAGAACAGAGCCTAATAGAGTTAGAAGTTGAACTTTCCACCCTACTGCTGATCACTCTCAACAACTTTTCCTTAGACGACACACTGAGATCAGCACTGGTCTGAGACAGATTTGGAAGCAAGTCTTAGCAGGGAGTCTCACCAATCCAGATTCTCATAGTCCCTACCTCACCCTCCCTTGCCCAAACCCAGCAAGGAACCTGATCCCAAAGGTCCGGGAAAGGGCCCTAAGTTTCATCCTTTAAGTAATGGGGAATACAACAGTGGCACTAACAGGGAAAACTGCAGCTGCCAAAATCAGAAGCAGCTGCTGAAATTTAGTAGCCAGAGAGATTGGCACCAGGAATTCAGAGATCCCATCTGTGAGACACCAGAGTGGAGGGAGGTCTGTAAGGTACTTAGGGAGGAAGAGCTTGGAGAGGATCAGCCTGTGCACAGGTCCAGAGGGCAGCTAGGACCACAGAGTACAGAGTTTAGCAAACAAAGTAATAATCCGAGCTTGAAAATCATAGCATTCACAGGGGGGCCTCAGCTGCTGAATCTTCCCCACTCTGAGAAGATAGATAGCTAGTTGTTAGATAGATATTTATTCTCATCAATTTTCAAAGGTTCTAATGTATCTCTCTCTCTTTTCAAATGCAACATACACCATAAAAGTAGAAAAACAGCATATTAAAAATCATGTATTTGGGTTGTAGAGTCAAACAGAACTGTGTTCAAATTCTGAGTCTTAACCACCTCTTAGTTAATTGACCTTGGACAAGTGATTCAACTTCACTAAGCCTCAATTGCCTCATCTGCAAAATAGCCATCTTTTGAGAAGGAAACCCATTCTATACATATTTTTTATTCAATCAGGGATAATGATTACTGCTCAAAAGGAAAATACCCATTGAGAACTTTCTTACAAATTAATGACTGCACTTATTTATCTTTTTTAAACTTGGCTTTTCTCTCCTCCTGTACCTCAGGAAAGCTGTTATTTCCAGAATACACAAAGCACCTGACACAGGATAGACACTAATGCACTAGCTATTACAGTTTGCTGTTAGCATAGTGCTTGGCACACAGTAGGTGCTCAATAAGTCCTAAAGGAATCCCACCATCAGGATTCAAACTAACAGAACTGAAAAGTGGGATGGAAGATTGTTGCTTGGGGTATGGGGTCTGGAAAGTAGCCATCAGGAGAGGAGAGACAAGTCCAATTGATCATGAGAAACAGTAAAGACAACTCCCTCCTCCACCACACTCTCTGCTACTCCAGAGTTCTATCTCCTTCCAGGCAGAGATGGCACTGAAAAGGCTCTTGTTGTCTTAATGAAGCAAGGCATTATCAGCAATTGAAGTCCAAACTGAAATAAAAAGATTCAAGTGTAGGACTGTCTCCATCAGACTGGACTCTAAATACAAAGAGGATTTTACTTACATTTTCACAACAGGAGATGTCTTTTATTTCTCCTTGGATTCAAATCTTCATACATAAGAGACATTTTCCCACCCAATTCTCTCATGACCACCCACCATCACAAAACAACTTTGTCTCCCTGTGACATCAGCACAACACACCTCATTGTGTACCCTGAATCGCTTCCCCTCCTCCCACTTCTCCATCCTGCTAAGTAAGTATGAATAAGCCTGGCCACTGAGCTACTGGTCAAGGGTATCTGTGCCGGGGATGGAGATACGCGTGGGCTACATGTTAGCCAGGCATTCACAAACAATGTTGATAGTTCAAACCACTGAATATATATTTATAATGCACGTGCATTACCCCTGAGTGAATCAATGATTCAATGATTACTGCTCAAAGGAAAATACTCTTTAGGCATGCAGCCTTTGGGAACTTCTTACAAATTAATGACTACACTTATTTATCTTTCGTAAACTTGGCCCTTCTCTCCTTCTGTCCCTCGGAAAGCTGTTCTTTACAAATACAAAAGGTGAACATCTACTTTCTCAGAAAAATCAAGAGACATTACAGCCAACAGTTCCAAGGATGAGAAAAACCACAGCAGTGCATGATATGACAACAAATTAATGCTTTTCATGGTGCCTAGCAACCTTCATCCTAAATGTATGTAATTAAAATAAGAACCTGCTGTTACTTTGCAGTGTGGTCAGAGATAGTTTTATTGAGAGCAGATCACACCAACTGAGTGCTCTGTAAACTGCAGAAAGTAGAGAAGGGGGCTGGGAGAGGCCAGAAGGAGAAGGTCCTAGAAGCGCTGAGTCAGAGCTCAGCTATTTGGGGGATTCCACTCTCCTCCCCACGGACTCGTAGAACAGAAAAGACAACCAGTTCTGACCCCTGACGATAAACAAGGGAAAGAACCCAGAACTCCACAGGATTTTGATGGATTAAAGAAGCCCTAAAAAGAAATACCTTAAAGAGTTGGAAAGTTCAGAATAAAGGCAATATTAATAGAAATGTGAGGGCAGGGCTAAAGCCATGATTTGGCTGACAGCCCTCCCGTAACAGAGCCCATCATCAACATTCCCCCTCAACCCTCTGCATTCAGCTGATGTTGAAGGAGGCAAACACTCCCTGTGCGTCCCCAGCTGCTAGAAGGGGGCAGGGTCTTTAGGATCATTTGGGACTGGAAGGAAAGTCAGGTTTAAGATTATAAATTGGCTGATGAGCATCCACATGTGAGTTATGAAGACTTGACTGTGGCCCCTGGGGTATCCCAGGAATCACTAGCAATTGGAAAACACACCCCATAAGCCTGTATTTAAAGTGCAAAGGGAGCTGGGAAGTAGTGGTGTGTGAAACACGGCTCCTGACCACAGGGAGATTATAATTGCATTAGAAAAACAAGTCGTGTGAAATAATGAAAGGAATAAGAAATAATGAAATAAAAAGATGAAGACAGCTTGGCTCTGTGGCTCATTGATAAGAAGAAAGCGATGAGAATAGCAGAGGAAAGAGTGGTTTCTCTGCTGTCCTGAGAGTGGGCATTTGCAGCATCCTCGGCCCTGTTATTCTGGAGGATTCCTCACTGTGTGTATGACACGGATGGGCTGGAGTGGACCTTGGCCCGCTGCCCACACGGCGTGGGCACACAACTCTAGCTCATCCAGCCAGAGGCTCCCACCTGTTTCCGGATGCAGGCATGTGGAGGCAAAGACTCAGGCACAATCAGGCACGCTCATGGTGTCTTCGGTAGTGTTCTGCAATGGCTCTGATGTCCTGGTCTTACTTCCTTTTGGCCAAGACAGTTTCTAGCAGCCTATTTCTGAGCTACTGGACTTGCCTCGGTTGCAGTTTGCAGGCTGGTTCTCCAATCTCCTGCTCCCTCTCTGAGCCTCTGACTGTGCAGCTCCTTAAACCGATTTATGTGGCTTTGACCAAAAATACTGACTTCTACAGCCATCCTACTTGTAGGAAATTCCCTTGTTTCTAGTGTACTATTATTAGCTTTTAAAAAATAAGAACTGTGCTTATTCATCTCTCCTAGCCCTGGAGCTCTTGGCACGGATAGCTCCTTAGGAAGAATAAGATTAATTGGAAAAAAAAAAAAAAAACCCTTAAAGGCATCAAATGAGCAATGAGTACTCTTTTGTGTGTGTTTGTTCTACTACTATATGGCACGTCATAGATGTTCATTTTGCTATTGTGGGAAGAACCCTGCCTTTGGAGTCAAATCAAATTTCACTTCTTCCCTGGAATCCCTCAGGGTGCTCAGACAAGTCACTTACCCTCCCTGAGCCTCCATTTCCTCATTTGCAAAGAGGGATTATAATTCTTAACTTCTCAGACTATTGTGAAAATTAAATCAGACATTAAATGAGATGATAGTCTTTTCAATGAATGGTACTGGAACAACAGAATATCTGCCTGTAAAAGAATAGAGTTGACCCTTACTTACCTCCCACCATTATATAAAGATGGCCTCCAAAGGGATCCCAGAGCTAAATGTGAGGGCCAAAACTGTAAAAATTCTTAGAAGGAACATGAAAGTATCTCTTCGTGGCCTTGGATTAAGCAATGGATTTTAGAGGTGATAAAGCACAAGCAATACAAGAAAGAAGCAGATAAATTGGACTTCAACAAAATTAAGAACTTTTGTGGGTCAGAGGACAGCAACAAAAAAAATGAAAAGATAAGTCACAGAATGGGAGAATATATTTGCAAATCACACATCTAATAAGAATATACTGGGGTGTCTGAGGAGAATGAGAGTGACTGGTAAGAGTAGATGGCTACAGTGGCTCTTGGCCCCCCACCAAGGGTAAGAGTAGAGGGTTCCTTTCTGAGGTGACAAAAATATTCTAAAACTATATAGTGTTGATGGTTGCACAATCTGTACACATACTAAAAACCATGGAACTATACACTTTAAATGGTATGTAGATG
Source organism: Nyctereutes procyonoides (assembly GCF_905146905.1). Classification (NCBI taxonomy): domain Eukaryota; kingdom Metazoa; phylum Chordata; class Mammalia; order Carnivora; family Canidae; genus Nyctereutes; species Nyctereutes procyonoides. The sequence goes on along the minus strand of NW_026575030.1, from coordinate 2,268,715 downwards.
ATATCTCAATAGTTAACGAAAAACTGAATGAGATGGTGCTAAAATGTCCACGTAAAACCATTGCCCACAAATACACACAGAGTGAGGGCTTAAAATATTCTAGATTGTGTTGCTTTTATTTATGATGATTGATTAGGCAGCAAGTGCTAGAGAGAGTGACTAATGGAAGATGCTTCAGGCTGAGTTAGTACAAGAATTCCTCCTATCCAAAGCCATTGGACTGAGACATTCTTTTATAAGGATCCTCCAGATGTCTCACAGGGGCTGTATGCTGTGTTCACGCGTGTTTCACCTGTGTTTGAACCTGTCACCGCTGCATGCAGTGCCCCCAGTGGGCCTGTCCTTATTGGCCTTTATCCCTTCAGTCAAAATGCATTTAAAATGCTGAGGAAGTGCTCATTCGCCTCTCTTATGAGTTGAATTCTTTCTTGTGGCCTCACCTTTCAGCACTTTTTTCTCACTGCTGACTTATGTGGAATGAATTTACCACAAAATTCAATTCTTGATATTCAGATTATTTGCATAAAGTCAAGGGTTTGTCTGCTTTTGGAGGGGGGGGGTTGTTGTTCATTTGCTATTCTTAAAAGCATAGCAAAAAGATTAGGAGAGTACACACCAGAATTATAACAACGAGCATCTTTGGGTAATGGGATTATTTATAACATGTTGTCCTCTTTCATATACTTTGTGGCATTTTCCAAAAATTCTATAAAAAATCATTATTTAAAAACACAGTACACAGTAAAACATTGCATATTTAAAATGTTAAAAATTAGGGGTATGTGGGTGGCTCAGTTGGTTAAGCATCTTCCTTCAGCTCATGTCATGATCTTAGAGTCCTGGGATGGAGTCCTACATCGGACTCCCTGCTCAGTGGAGAGTCTGCTTCTCCCTCTCCCCTCCCCCTTGCTTATGATATCTCTCTATCTCTCAAATAAGTAAAATCTTAAATAAATGTTAAAAATTAGCCCCAAGATGGTTTATGAAGAAAATTATTTCCAAAGTTAAAATGCCCCAAAGATGTATTAGAATGTCCTCTAGAATTAAGGTATATGTGTGTGAGAGACAGAGACAGACAGAGACAGAGAGACAAAGAGTCAGATTTATATACATTTTACCGCAGTGGCAATGGTTGCTGTGGAACTGGGGGGACACGTCCTTGCTAATTTCAGGTCTAGGCAGTAGGCTAATGTTTGTTCCAGTTTGTAGATTTAACATGATAATTTCCACCACTGTTCATACATCTTTTAACCTTTCCCTAGCACCCTTTCCTTGGATTCTTACAGGCAAAGGAAACCTGAGTGATTTGTATCACCAAGCCACCACCCCTACATTTACAGTCTCACAAAAAATTCTAGTCTAGACAATAATTAAAGTCAGAAATGTAGCTTAATTAAAGCACATCTTTCCCAAGCCCTGAGGGCCATTCCTCTGTGCTCACATTCAGCAGTCTACTATTTATGTAGGCTGTTCTGGGGGTTCACGTGGAGGTATCCTCTCAGGCACACCCTTGTCTTCCTACCTCTTAGAAGGAATGTGAGAAAGGACCAGGGTCAGAGAGGGCTGATTTACGTGGGTGTGAAGATGAAAGAGGGATGTTTTCCTAAATATGTAAAGGACAAATGTCAAGAATCACAGTGGCATAATTAGCACATCAAGAAAACAGAAACAGAATTTGATCAATCAGGAGCTTTGTAAACGCTCAAGACAGAGTATGTCCCAGAAATCACAAACCAGCAACTCCAGTTTTGATGGCCTTCAGATAGATTCTAGTTGACCTACAAATTATTATTTTAAAATTACAGCTAGCATTTCAAATGGGGAGATTTATGTAAAAATCAGATTTCCAGCTTTTTAAAAATAATTTGAAAAACACACACAGAGCCAGCTCTTTCTGGCAACAATTGCTGGTGCTGAGGAACAGCTACCTCCTCCCGACATTCAGCAGGACACACTCCCCAGTTCACCCACATCCTCATGAATCCCTGCCGCTCTGACACAATGAGATCCAGTGGCAGTCCTGTTTATTAGCATGCAATTGATTTTGTTTTTCTCACTCCTGGCAGGCTTCTATTTTTTTATATTCACCTGCGTAACCTTCACAGACATTTGGGTTTAAGACCCCACTCACCTCCCACTCACTCCTGAAACACTTCCCCTTGGCCTATGCCTTACCGAAGTCATTCCTTTGGCTAGAATTCCTCTTTCCTTTCAGCTCACTGGTGCCTTGTTAGAAAATGCATCCAGGTTCAATCTTGGAACTACCTTAAAGTCATCATAAGCTTTTGAGAGAAGAATAGAATGATAATATGTAGAAAAACAACTGCATTTGGAGGCAGTAAACTTGGATTCAAGTCCCAGAAATAAATGGATTGTTAGAAGCATGTGGGTTCAGATCCCAGGTCCTTGAATTTCTAGTTTGAGATCCTAAGCAATGTATTTAACCTCTCTGAAGCTCTTTCCTTATCTGGGAAATGTAAGTATTTACCCTGCCTGACTCACAGGGTTGTTGTGAAAACCAAAGACTATAATCTAAGAAGGTGAGAAGACTAAATCAACTTAAAATAATTTGAGGGTATGGGGGGGAAGGGATTAATTATTAAATTACTTTGGATGGTTTGGCAAAAAACACACCTTACCAAATTTTCCAAATGTGCTCTCTGAAAAAGCAAACAAGATAATATGATTCATCTAAGTCTGTGGGTCATTTACCAAATGTATAGAAGTGTTTTAAGAGTCTAGATGACTTTTCTCTATAACCCTCTGGGAGACCCAACTACCTACACTTCTTCCTGTCACAGTGTCTACACTGCCCACTGGTAAACAAGTGCCCATATACAAGCATTTTGTAATTGGTTCATGACATATATCTGGTATGTACAATATATACTCTACTGTGTGTATTTATAGGTGTACCTATGACATTCTGATCTGTGGGACCTAAAAAAGAGAGATTATGTAGAAATTGGTCACAAAACAAATAACTCTTTTAAATTGTTTAAATTTTTTCCCAATACGAAAATGATATTTATTATAAATACTTTGGCTGTGGCCATAATTCTTGTTGTATGTATGTGTCATAGATAAACACTGTTAACATTTGATGAATTTCTTCTCCAGTCTTTTCTCTATGTATTTTTTATTTAATTTACTATTTTTTCAAAAATCACTATTTTAACTGGCTATATAATATTTCATTTTATGAATGTATTATTTTATTTCTGGAATTACAATGGTGAATGGTGAAGGTGCATTTTACTGATTATGCTATTAATATATAAGAATTAAAGACAAATTCAGTAATACAAAAATATATAATAAGAAACAAGTTATCTCATGTTAGTGGTAGGACTTTTTTTTTTTTAAAGATTTTTATTTATTTATTCATGAGAGACACAGGCAGAGGGAGAAGCAGGCTCCATGCAGGGAGCCCAATGTGGGACTCGATCCCGGGACTCCAGGTTCACGACCTGGGCTGAAGGCAGGCACTTAACCACTGAACTACCCAGGCATCCCAGTGATAGGACTTTCAAACTTTTGTTTGTATGCAGATATATGAAGATGAAGATGTGCATTTTTAAAAATAAGTTCATGATACACATTTATTTTTAGCCTACATTTTCCACTTCCTGTATCATAGGATCATCCCTATCAACTAGATCTACATCAATTTTTCTTGTTTGCTTGTTTGTTTATTGGGAGAGAGAGTGTGTGTGTACACGCACAAGCTGGGGGAGGGGCAGAGTGAGAGAGAGAGAGGGGGGCAGAGAATCTCAAGCAGATTCCAAACCCACCATGGAGCCTGATGTGGGGCTTGAGCCCACCAACCCAAGATCATGACCTGAGCTGAAATCAAGAGTTGGCGGCTTAACAGACTCAGAGTCAGGCACCCAGGCACCCCTTGATCTACATTAGTTTTTAATGGCTATATAGTATTCCCTCATGTGGTTGTACTATCATGTATTTAACAATCACCTACTAATGGGTTTTGGATTATTCTGTTTTCACTAGCATGAGTGTAACTGGTAAATATCCTATACATGTTCTTTGTAGACTTGCTGATTATTTTTAAAATACAATCTTAGAAGTGCACTGCTGAATCAAAAGTATGCTCTCTCCCATTCAAATTTCTCCCCCTCCACATTTGTGCCAATTACACTCCAATGAAGAGTAAATGAGAATGCCTGATTTCCACCTCCTCATCAATGGAACAGTTTCATCCTTCCTAATAGTTAAAATAATATATCATTATTTTCATTTGTATCCTTTGATTCCTAATGAGAATGAACATCTGTTCAAATGCTTCTTAGCCATTTGCATTTCTTTTTGGTGAGCTGCATTTCATTTCCATTAACCATTTTCTATTGGGGGACATCATCTTTTTCTTGTTGATTTACAAGAGCTCTCTCTATTCCATGATGTATTTGATCACTCTTCTATTGATAGATAGTTGTTTTCCATATTTTATTACTATAAATATAGTAATGAATATTTTTATAAGTAGGTATTTGTCCACACCGCATATTATTTCTATTGAACAGATAAAATTAGAATAGATTAAAATACTCTAACACATGTTGCTAAAAGGCTTTCCATAAAAGTCATGCCAATTTTTACTCCCACCATCAAATTATGAGAAAACCTACCTCATAGCAACCCATTTCAAATCCAATCAGAGCATTACAATAGGATGAAGATCCAGACATAAAAGAGCATGACTTGTAAATCACAGAGGCAGGTGACAGTCCGTCCTGCTATAGGATTTCTAGAAGCCAGGAAAGAAGAGGAGGACCTGGACATTTTGGTAGAACTGAAACGGAGAGGCATATAATCTTTATTTCTTTTAGAATATGGCCTAAACCTATCGCCTTCACAGCTCACTGAAATTACATGATTGCTGCTTATTGATAATAAGAAACCTGATTAACACATTCAATTTCCAACCCTTCCATATTCCTCCAACTAAGTCCAATCACTTATTGTGCATATACATTCTCTTAGAAATGCTCTACATTTCTCTTAGAAATGCTCAAATGCCAACGAATCTAAAGAAACAACACAGCCTCTTCCTGGTGAGGAGGTGAGAGTAGGGACTCCTGAAGCCAGGCCTGGATGACAGGAGAGAGTAACAGTTCTGTGCTTTGCCAATCAAAGTACAGAAAAGTGTTTTAGACAGAAATTTAAGCCAGTGAAAACATGCATATTTTACTCATTTGGCAAGTAAACAAATGAAACACTTTGCAACACCAAACTCAAATTAATGCTCTTCCAATAACCAAAAACCAGCAGGTTCTCAGTTTGAAGTACTTTTCCCAGTGAACAAGTCACATCATCTGGCATAAATTACAGCACATGGGGGAATGGCAGCAGCAAGCAGGCTGGTAATATCTAATGCAGAGAGCTGATAAGAAATGTCTAATTAATAGTTCTGAAGTACTTTCTCAGTACTAAATCTAATAACAACATTAACTAGCATCATCGGCCAGTTAAAGCAATTAAGAATAAACAGCCTATTTTTCTTCTTTCAAACACAGGTTATCACACCAAAAGAATCCTAAGAAGCAAAATTTCACCAGTAATATATTTTTGTTGTATGCATATTTTTAAATATAGGCTATAATTTATATATAAATGAAAAATTCAGTTCTATGTCTTTTCCATTTTAATTTGGCTGATTTTATTTGTTCTTCCCACCTGTTACTGGTTATGGATCATATTATAATAACCATTTTCTTTTTTTGTAAGATTTTGTTTGTTTATTCATGAGAAACACACACAGAGAGGCAGAGACATAGGTAGAGGGAGAAGCCGGCTCCTTACTTGGAGCAGAACTCAATCCCAGGACCCCAGGATCACGACCTGAGCTGAAGGCAGACACTCAACCACTGAGCCATCCAGTTGCCCTATATTCACCATTTTCTAACCAAAAGCATCAAGCTCGCCATGAAGACTCTACTACATATCATGACAGTTTCTTGCAAATGGTGTTATCTTTGTCTTTTGTTTAAGTAGGAACATTTCAGAGTCTAATTATTAATGGTACTGCTCTGTTGTGTTTCATTCCATTTGGTTCTTAATCCCCCGTGGGACTCTGATGATTCCAGGGACTTCTAAATCATTTTACTAACTCAGACCCCTTTTCTATACTCCAAGCACGTGCTTCTCAATACTAATTGGTAATTTCCACCTAATATCCTACACATAGCTCAGCCACACATACCCAAAGTCCAGCTCTCAAAGTTCCTCTACTCCCAATTTCTCCACATCTTAGTTAATGATGTCACCAGCCTGAGTCAGTGAAGTTCTAAAGGTCAGCCACCTCTTTATCCTTTCTCACATCTCTTCCTCCTTCTACATCTATCTATCTCTGCTGACACAGTTTTAGCATGCCTGATCTATCTGCCAAACTATCTCCATACTATGATATTGGTTTGTGTCCACCTCAATTCTGGGGAGGGTGATCACCACTGCTTACTAACTGCTACCATCCCCAGGCTTTCCTCTACCTACACCTTGACAGGCCCACCAACAAGCTGTTTCAGAAATAATGATACTATCACATCATTGTTCTTCTTAAAGCCCTTGCTCATTTCCCATAGAACTGTTCCTGGATGAAGATGTATTTGTGACTGCAAGGGAATAAAACACATTTAAGACTGTGATTATTTGATTCACTATTTTAAAACATTTGACTTGTGGTATATGGACGTCTATTTGCACTCTTGTCTATTGCTCAGAAATGAGTAAGGTGAACCTAACTCAGAGGAGTCCAGTAACTCTGATTTTCCCCTTAGCATATTTTATAAATAACAGATTTATTGAGATATAAATCACATACAGTAAAATTATCTTTTTCAAATAAAGAGCACAATTCAATATTTCCTAGTATATCCATGGAGATGTGAAAACATCATCAATATCTAATTCCAGAATATCTTATTACCCTCCCCCAAAAAGCCAGGTTCCAGAATATTTTATTACCCTAAAAAGAAACGCCATGTTAATTACTAATCACTCCCCAATCTCTTTTTCCTAGCCCCTAACAACCACTAGTCTAATTTCTATATGTATTTGCCTATTTTGGACATTTCAGATAAAATGGAATCATATAATATGTGGTCTTTGGTGTCTATCTTCATTTGTGTAGCATGTTTTCAAGGTACATCCACATTTAGTATGTATCAGTATTTAATTCCTTTATAGGGCTTGATATTATTCCATTATATGGATATACCACATTTGTTTATCCATTTATCAGTTGGTAGACATTGGGTTTGTTCCACTTTTTGGTAATTATGCATAATGCTGCTAAGAACATTCATGTACACATTTTTGCATGAACATATGCTTACAATTCTCTTGGGTATATACTTATGAGAGGAATTGCTGGGTCAAACAGGAAATCAATTTTTAGCACTTTGAGAGATGACCAAATCTTTTCTAAAATGGCAGTACCATTTTACATTCCCTACCCACAATATATGAAAGTTCTAATTTCTCCACATCCTTGCCAACATTTATTATTGTTTATTTTTTTCTAATTACAGTCATCCTAGTAGGTATGAAGTGGTATCTTATTTGGTTTTGCTTTGTGCTTGCTCTAGTGACTAATGATGCTAAGCAAATTTTCACTAGTTGTTTATCTTCTTAGGAGAAATGACTTTGAATCTTTTTCCCTTTTTTAAAATGAGTTATTCTTCTTCTTGTGAGTGAGTAGCAGGAGTTCTTTATATATTCTGGTTGAGTAATACTCCATTGTTTGGAATACAAGTTTCTTCTCAGATATATGCTTTGCAGATTCATTCTCCCATTGTGTGGGTTGTCTTTTCACTTTTTTTGAAGATGTCCTTTGAAGTACAGAAGCTTTTAATTTTTATGAAGTCCCATTTAACTTTTTTTTTTTTGCTTTTGTCATTTGCTTTTGGTGTAATATCTGAGGAAACCGCCTAATCCAAGATCAAAAAGATTTACTCCTATGTTTTCAAGAGGTTTTTATAGTTTTAGCTCTTACATTTATCTAGGTCTGTGATTCATCTTGAGTTAATTTTTGTATAAGGTCTGAGTTCAGGGTCCAACTTCATTCTTTTACATGTGGATATCTATCTGTTCCAAAGCCCTTATGTTAAAAAGACTGTTCTTCATTTCCACTGAATTGCCTTAGCACACTTTTCAAAAATCAACTGGCCATAAATAGGAGGGTATATTTCTCAGTTCTATTCCATTGATATATAGATCTAGTCTTATGCTAGTGATAACACTCTTTTTTATTATGGTTGCTTTTAAAATCAGGAATTAGGGGGTACCTAGTTCTGAATGGCTCAGTCGGTTAAGCTTCTGACTCTTGATTTCTTTCTTTCTTTTTTTTTTTTTTTGACTCTTGATTTCAACTTAGGTCATGATCTCAGGATTGTGAGATGGAGCCGCATGTTGGGCTCCAAGCTCAGCATGGAGTCTTACTTGAGTTTCTTTCCCTCTGCCCCTCCCCCAGCTCACGCACTTGCCCTCTCTCTTGCTCTCTCTCAAATAAATAAATCCATAAATAAATAAATAAATAAATAAATAAATAAATAAATAATAATTAGAAGTTTCAACTTTGCTTTTCTTTTCAAAATTGTGTACTATCCTGGGTCACTTGCATTTTCATATAAATCCTAATATTAGCTTGTCAGTTTCTGAAAAAAAATCAACTTGAATTTTAATGATTGTGTTGAATCTGTAGATCAATTTCAGATAGTATTGCTATCTTAACAATATTAAGTCTTCCAATGTGCATGCATAGGGTATCTTTCTATTTATTTAGGTCCTTTATAATTTCATTCAACAGTAGTTTTCAGTGTACAAGGCTTGAACTTCTTTTTTTTTTAAGTTTCTTCCTAAATATTACATTCTTTCAGATGCACTTAAATTGCATTATTTTTCTTAATTTCAGTTTTGAACTATCCATTGCTGTTATATACACATACAATTGATTTCTGAATATTGATCTTGTATCCTATAACTGCTGAATTCATTTATTACCTCTTTTTTTTAGTGGATTCCTTAGGATCCTCTCTGTACAAAACCATGTCAACAAATAGAGATAGTTTTTCCTCTTCATCTCAAACTTGGCATCTTTTCTTTCTTTTTCTTGTCTAATTGGTCTGGCTAAAACTACCATACAATGTTGGAGAGAAGTGGGAAGAGCTGACATCTTATCTTTTTCCTGATTTTAGGGGGAAAGGTTTTTTACTGTCAAATGCAATGTTAGCTATAAGTTTTTTGTAAATGCTCTTTATCAGGTTGAGGGGATTCTCTTCTACTCCTAGTTTATATAAAGTTTTCATCATCAATTTTTTTATTCTATCAATGTGTTATTATATTACATTGATTATTTTTCATGTGCATAACTAGTCTTACATCCCTGGGATAAATCATCTCTTAGGCCAGTGTATAATCCTTTTTATATATTGATTTGTTTTACTAGTATTTTGTTGAAGACTATAGTATTTATATCCATAAGGCATGTTTGTCTGTAGTTTTTGTTTCTTGTTTCTTTCTCTGATTTTGGTATCAGAGTAACACTGGCCTCATACAATGAGCTGAGAAATGCTTCCTTCTTCCAAAACTCTCTTTTGGAAGAATTTGTGAAAGATTAGTGTTTTCTTTAAATATTTGAATGAATTCATCAAGTAGCTACCTTGCTTGGGCTTTTTCTTTGTGCAATGTTTGTTGATTACTAATTCAATATTTTTAATTCGTAAAAGTCTATTCATATTTTCTATTTGTTTTTTAGTCAATTTCAAGAATTTTGAATAAGAATTTTGTGTCTATGAATTTGTCTATTTCAACTACATTGTCTAATATAATATACTTGGTTTAATACCTACTTTATTTCAGTATTATACATAAGCTTTGCTTGATTGCTCTATTAACTACTTTGTCCTTTTTTTTATCATACACATTACAAATTCATCCACATAGTTTTATGATAAAAACTTACAGCTTTGTCTTGTAGGCATTTTTTAAATCAGGCAGAAGATAAAAAGAGTTACAAACAAAAACACATTTGCCTTGTCTTTTATATTTTACTAATGTTCTTTATTTCTTTATGTGGGTTCAAGTTAGTATCTAGTGTTTTTTCATTTTAGCCAGGTGCTCTTCCTTTAGTATTTCATGTAGGAAAATTCTGTTAGGGGTGAATTCTATCCGTTTTCTTCATCTGGTAAGTTCTTCATTCCTCCTTCATTTTTAAAGAATAGTCTTGCTGGGTATAAAATTCCTGGTTGATGATTTTTCTTTCAGTACTTTGAATATGTCATCCCATGGCTTTTGGACTTCTTGGTTTCTCCCATCCAAGTCCTAACCAGGCTCCACCCTGCTTAGCTTCTGAGATCAGACAAGATAGGGCACGTTCAACTTCATGGTCTGATGAGAAATTGACTATTAATATTAATGAGACAAATATATACACTTCTGTCTTGCTGCTTTCCAGATTTTTTTTTATTTTTGGCAATATGATTATGATGTATCTCAGTGGATTTCTTTGATTGAACCCAACTTGGAATCCATTGAGCTGTTTAGAGGTGTAGATTCATGTTTTACAACATGTGGGAAATTTTCAAGCATTATTTCTTTAAGTACTCTTTCTGTCCCTTCCTATCTCTCCTTTCCTTCTCATACTCCCATTATGTTGATACACTTTATAGGCGTACCACAAGTCTCTGAATTTCTACTTACTTTTTTCATTCTCTTTTTCTTTCTGTTCATACATTGAATAATCTCATTTGATATGTCTTTAAGTTTTCTCATTCTTTTGCCTACTCAAATTTGCTACTGAATTGCACTAGTGAATCTTTCATTTTAGTTATTGTACTTTTTCAGCTCCAAAATTTCTACTTGGTTTTCCCCATGATTTATCTTTATTAATATTCTTCTGTTTGCTGAAACATTCTTCTTATATTTTATTACTTAAGTCATGATTTCCTTTAGTTCTTTGAACATATTTATGGACAAACATCTTTGTCCAATGAGTCCAATGTCTGGGCTTCCTCAGATATAGTTTCTATTGACTACCTTCCCCACCCCCCCCACCCCCGTCTATGGAACTTTTTTTTTTTTTTTTGCTTTTCTTTTTGTCTCATAAACTTTTTGGAAGGTTGGACATTTAAAATAATATAACTCAGGGGTGCCTGGCTGGCTCAGTTGGTTAAGTGCCTTTGGTTGGGATCATGAATCCAGGGTCCTGGGATTGAGCCCCACATTGGGTTCCCTGTTTGATGGGCAGCCTGCTTCTCCCTCTCCACCACTGGTGTGCTCTCTCTCTCTCTCTCTCAAATACATAAAATGTTTTAAAAATAAATAAATAAAAGAATATAATACATCAAAACTGGAAATCATATCTCTCTCTGACCACTGTTTGTTGTTTCTGTTTGTTATTGTTGAAATTATTGTTGCTATTTGTTTAGGGACTTTTCTAATCCTATTCTGTAAGATCCATATTCTTTTTCATGCATGATAAGCTTAATGGTCAGCTAATAGATGGGCAGATTTTTTTCCTTTAAGATGCCTCAACAAAAAATCTCTTCCAGGCTTTGCTGAAGAGATTTCTGTGTATGGTGAGCCATATCTTCACTTTGCCAGCTATTTACAACTCTTTATAGCTTTCATCCCTTGTTTGTGCAGAGCCTGGAGATCAACCATAGGTGAGAGACTAGGGCCTTTGTAGGTCTTTCCCAAGAATAAGTACACCTCTACACATGTGCATGTCTTTTATATTCCCAGGGAGATATGTGAGTTTTTCAAAGCCCCTGATGGACATCACATTTTCCAATTGTTAATTTAAATTTTTTTATTTTCACCCTTTTTGCCCCAACTCTTATTCCTGCTTGAAGCAGCTGCAATGTTAAACAACTGCTTTGACTGTTTCTGACATGTGTCCCTGGAGAAAGGTTTTCTGCACTGAATGAGTTCTGAACCAGGTCAAATAATGACAAGACCTAGAAGTGGGAGTACCTAGAGAGCCAACAGACAGGTCAAATCATGACAACTCCCTAGGAATAAGTCTCTTTGTGGAGCTCCAAATAGATTTTGACCACTCCAGTGGCATCTAGGCTACTGTTTCTCAGAACTACCATGGATGGCAAAACTGCTCATTTTTAAGGCTCTGTCAAAGCTGGAAAGATGGGAATGGGAATGCGGCAAGTTAAATGACAGAGCTCATGTTCTTACTGAAAGTCAGGTATTTTTTTTTCTCCTGAATAAGTGCTCCTTGGATTGTTGCAAGCCTTTGTTTAATTTCCCAAGTTCTACAAATGTTGATTCAATCATTTTTGTTCATGTTCGCCTTGCTTTTATTAAGTAGCAGAATTTCAGAGGTATTTACTACACCATTCCAGAAATACTTCTCTTTCCCCTTAGCATTTTACAGCTACCAAAGTCAAGACTTTATGTGTTTTATCTCATCATATACATCGTTGTCAAGTAATCTTTGTTGAGTACTCCAACCCTGGTCAGAGCCTCTTTTTTCAGAGGTGTCTTTGAGTCCTTTAAAATTTTTAAGTGTAACCATAATTTTCAACTTGTTTTCTGCCATCAAAGGACAAGTACAACTGCTACCAAATGTTAATGTGTTTAATAGAGATAAAATAAAGTAGAATTTTAACCAAATAGAACACAAAAATTTGAAATTTTTAATCAAACATATAGTATGAGGCTGGAGGGTTGTGCCTTATAAATGATAGATCCTATCCTTTAGAACTTTTTGTCCTTAGAGCAATGTTTGATACCTTTAATCACTGTGGATCTAGACCTTTCCTACCCCTTTACATGCTCATTTATAGACACATAAATTCATTGTTGATAATCAGCAATGTTAGCAATGATGACCAAGGACCTGTACTGATGGCTAGATTTCTGATAATGCAATAGATTGAGCTGATGATTAAATAATTAACCTATTAATTAATAGATGCACTAGGATAGAAACAAAACTGGAAGGTCTTAGGTGAAGGAACAACAACCAGAAAAATGTTATAACTACATGCTATAGTAGTTATAACATGGGTTATAACTACATGTTAATAGTACAAACTTAGGTTTTAGAAAGTTGTGGAATTGAATCTGGCTCCACCATTCATCAGTCCTGTGACTTGAGGAAGTCACTTTACCACACAAAGCCTCTGATTCTTCTCTGTAAATGGATATAACACCCACTTTATCAGGCTATTTTGCAGATTGAGCGAGTCAATGAATTTATAGCACTTACTGTAGTATATGTAGCAAATGATAATACTAGGAAGCAACCAGAATATTCCCATCCCTAAACAGATTGGCTCACTGCAGCTATATGAGTATGTTTCCATTTTGAAAAACAAGGTATGGTTCAAAAGTGAGAGTACTGCCTGTGGGTAGTCTCCTGTCTCTCACCATAGAGACATGCCCCAAGCTGATTCATATCCATTAATCTCTCTCATGTATGCCCCATGCTACCCTCCTATAAACCACAGACTTCCAGGAAACATGCCATTCATTCACTCATGCCTCTATTCTCGTGGTCAACATTTATTGGGCATGTTACACATGCTGGGCACTAGTCTTGGCATTAGTATATGGTGATGAGCAAGCAGACAAGATTCCTGCCCTCATGGACAGTAACTTCAAATAGGAGATGGGGGTAGATTCTGGTGACTCCAATAGAGTAGTAGAAAAAACCTAAGGCGTTATTACTTGACTCTGATAGCTTAAGTTCTTCCACGATCCAGATTTCACCCAGGAGAACCTCCCCCCACACATCAGTGGGATTTCAAATTCTGAGTAAAGATCATGAGATAGACGCTTTGTTTCTACTATTCCTGTCAGAGGCTTATTATGCAGTCTCTTTAGCAGGGAGTATCCTGTCTCAGCTTCATATGATTCAAGAAACAGAGATTCTCACTTTGGTAGAAGAGATGATGGTGTGACCCTAGAGCTGGCAGGGGTGGCATCAGCTTCCCAATTCCAAACTTTGTACAGTGACAAACACACAGTGGCAAATTCTGTTGTGTCATTCTGAGCATTAGCTCTGAAGCTCTGTCTGCCCCCCAACTCCTACAAGATTGTATATGTCCCCTAAAACCAGTATGAAATCCCTTCCTGCTTAAACCAGCTGCAATGGATTACATTATCTGTTACTGACTTCAGAGCACTACAGGGAAATAAATCATAGAAAGATAAATAAATAAACAAGGCACACATTCCCTGTAAGAAGTGCTCTAAAAGAAGGGTGATGTAAGAAGAGGAAAGGTTTTTCCGAGGGAATGGCCCCAGTGTCTCCTCGACCAAGTTAACTGAAACAGAGACCTAAGGAAGGGAGGGGCTAAGAGAAGACAGGGAAAGAGATTTCCAGATCAAGCAAACATCAGGAGCAGAGGCCCAGAATCGGAAAAGAATTCCTTGTATTCCATCCTCAACAAAAACAGCAGTGTGACTGGAAGTTGAAAACAAATGGTACAAGATGAGACTAGAAACCTAAGCAGATTCTATAGCTGCTCAGAGTGTGACCAGCAGCAGATTGGGCCACAACTACTTGCTGAGGATCCATAATGAGATTAGCCCAAAATATAAGAGTAAATGTTAGAAAATTTGTACCAATTTGATATTGTCACAGCAGTCAAGCAACACTTCTATCACATTTAATAAAGCTATCAGTCAAGAACAGACTGGAAATTTAAACAAAAACAAAAAACTGGTCCTTCACCACAGAGAGTTTGAGAAGCATTGTTCTCCATGTCTTACCTCTCAAATTTACCTGTGAAGGGCCAGGTAGTATATGTCTGAGGCTTTGGTGGGCTGTAGGGACTCTATTGCAACTACCCACCCTTGCCGTGGTAGCACAAAAGTGGCCATAGGCAGTATGTAAATATAGAGGCATGGCTGTGTTGCAATAAAACTTTATTTATAAAAATACAGCATAGGCAGATTTTGGCCTGTCATGTGGTAGTTTATCAACCCTGTTCTAGGCCATAGTAAGGAGACTGTTGTACCCAATAAAGCCATAAATACAGCTGCTTAACCATTGTATGTTAATTATGCTTTGATTAAAAACAAACAAACAAACAAAAAAACCCTTCCTGCTTAATTGAGATCATCCCTCACTCTTGATCCTTTCCCATCATGCCAGCAAGTATTTGTAAAGTCTTTGCTTCCACGACTCTAAGTCAGAAACAAATCTTGGAGCTCCTCCTAGCTCCAAATCAGCATTCTCCTCATGGTGACCCTGGAAATGAAGTCTCTGTTTAAGGGCAGGGTCCCCTTTTGTCTATTACCTGCATCCTCAAGGAATGAAGATGACAAGTTTCACCCTGTGTTGTCCTGATGAGCCAACCTGTGGCCCCAAGGGGTCATAGCCTTACATTCTCCAGGACCTGGTCAAACCTAGGTCCACGTTGCTCTCTGAGTCATTAGGCCACCTCAGAGCCAATTTCCTGCAGCATACTACCCCATTTTTCTTCTGTACAAAGTTAGATTTCTAAGTCCCAATGTACTTCTGTGGCCACTGCCCATCTCTGGCTCTTTTGGTATGTCTGAAATGGTTGTGTTGGACAAGCAGCCCACCACATGTGTAGCCTTGTTTTCCTCTGGGCTCAGACACCGCCACAGGCAGGAAAGCTTTCTGCATTCACACATGTCTCCATTTACACAGCACCCACTTCATAAACACCACCCAACCCCCGTACAGTAGAAGGCGTTATTCTCTCTCCTACATGGAGCATAGACCGCTGTATGAGGAGGTGCACTCCTACCAGTAGGTCTCACACACAGAGCGGACGCAGTTCTCGCTGAAATCTCTTTTATTTAAGATTTCTTTCACTGACTCATGACAAACTTAACGGGTAAAAAAAAAAAAAAAACTCTGCTGTTGCAAGTTTCCTTAAAATATCCCTTCTGGGCCTACCACCGTTTATCTTGGCAGCAGGTAGCTTGGAGAGTTTTGGAAAGTCTCAGCTTGGCATAGCCTCAGAGCTACTGGCACATTAAAGATTAATAAAGCGCATTTAACTGAGCTCAGGACGCTGCAACGTGATCCTTCACCGTGAAATGTGCAAGATTCTTTGTTTGCAATGAACAAAACTGGAGCCAAAAAGGGCCTCCCGTGACGAGCTAAGATAGGAAACAATCAGATCAGGAACTTTATGTGTCCTTCCCTGTAAATTGATGGGTAGGAATCAACGCCCCTGCTCAGCCACACTCTCGTACTTAGTTCTCAGGAATTTAAGATGGGCATCCGAGGACGGTGCACACACCTGGGCATCGAGGGAGCTTGCAGAACCACCGAGAGTCCAAGGGCGGCCGCCTCCTTAAAAGTGCACGAGAAGGCTGCCTGCAGACAAAATTCCTAATCCAGCAGGTTCTCCAATCAAAGTCCAGATCAAGCAAAGCACTTGGAGAACGTTTTGGACACGGCTTTGGTAAAACGGAAGGCTTTGCGCCCGAGGGGAGGGGGTATTAACCTGGGGAAGAAGCAGACGCTCCTGGCCTGCAGAGGTGCGGGGCCGGCCGCGGAACGGACCCGGCGCCGTGTGGGATGGAAAATGAAAAACTAAAGCAGCCCGTGCACCCGAAGGGTCGGTGCGCGAGAGCACCCCCTCCGCTCTGCACCTCGGGACACCTGGACCCCCGTCATAAATGACTGGGATGGATCTGCGGGGGCAGACGCTGAAAAAACGTGTCCCTCGGGGTCGTGCAGGGCGGGGGGGGGAACCCACGTGCTGGCAACGCCGCGCGCCTGTTTGCGCAACTCGAGTCCAGGTGCGCGGGGACCCGGCGGCGACCCCCGCGCAGCGCAGCGCAGCCTGAGCCCGAGCCCCAGCCTGAGCGCGCGGGGCGCCCCGCCGCTCCGAGCTCCGCGCCCACGCCAGCACCCGGGGGGGGGGGGGGGAAGGAAGAGAACAAGAAAATTCTGTCCTTACCGAGGACGCATAGGAGGCAGGGGCGGTGAGTGTTTCACGTTAGCTCACCCGGGGCTTTTTCGCTTTCATTCGGTCAGGGCTCTAACCGCTTAGTGATGCGAGTCCCCGGGGTGCTCGGATCTTCCTTCAAGAGTTTTGATCCCTGGCCTCCCCAGCCCGGGTCTCACAAACACCGCTGTGTTCTGTCAATATTTGCATGCAGCACCACGTCGGGCAGCCGGCCAACCCCCGCAGTTTCAAGAGGCAAGGGGGGAAAACTGACACCCTAACAAACAGGCTTCCCTCTTTTGTGTCTTCCGAGGTGGCGCTCCAAGTGTCATCTTGGATTCCTACGGGAGCTAAAGCGACCCTCTCTCTCTTTTTTTTTTTTTTTTTTTTGGTGACTTTCTCCACTGCACACACCCCACCCCCCACCCCCCAAACGCCAGGCCGGGCTGCCCGAGCTGGGCTCCGCAAAGTTTGTGTTTTTGTCTCCCTGCCCCAAAGTTCTCCGCACCACCAACCGCCCGGCTTGCCTCTCCACCAGCTGCACTTTAAATGTATTTTAATTGGCTGGAATGTCGAAAGAATCCATTTGGCAGTCGTTTGCATG
The DNA here is from genome assembly GCF_905146905.1 of Nyctereutes procyonoides. Classification (NCBI taxonomy): domain Eukaryota; kingdom Metazoa; phylum Chordata; class Mammalia; order Carnivora; family Canidae; genus Nyctereutes; species Nyctereutes procyonoides. The sequence continues at coordinate 2,251,198 of NW_026575030.1, read as the reverse complement.
TGAAGCACGCCCAGGGCAGCTGAAAGAGGCCCCAGAAGCGGCCGATTACTTCATCAAAAGCTGCAGCTTGAATGCCATTGACTCCTACATAACTACAGTGAACTCGATTCTATAGGCAAGAAGGAGTAATTAATAATTTGCTGAGAAAATTCTTCATTCATCTAAGAGCCAAAAACGCAAAGGGGAAAAAAAAAAATCCCTGCAGACACAACAGTTCTTATGAAAGGCTTGATTTATAGCCTCCAGTTCTCCTCTTCACAAACATTGACTTTGTATAGCATTACAGGAGGGGGTATAATGTATAATTCGGTTTGCCTGAAAAGTTAATTTAACTAATTTTCCTTTTGAATGATCCCCTGAGATCCATCGTTCTAGTACCTCTTTATACATTAGCCATATGCTACAATAAATATTGTCAATACTTGTGGCATTTCCTCATTCCCTGTATTTCTCTTGGTTGGTCGCAATAATTAGTTTGTGGCCTCTGCTGGATCCAGTCACAGATAAATTCACTCTGAGTCAAAGTGGATAATCATCACTACGCAGAATTTACGAGACATATTCAAGTTTAAAACACTCAAAAACAAATGTCAGTTTAAACAGATTCTAATCGGTGTGGGGGGGCACATATACACACTCATATATATACATATATCCAAAAAATAATAAAATATATAAAATCACAAAGAAATGCAATAGCTTTTAAGTGGGGCTTTACCAATATTTTGCTGAGAAGCTTTTCCGATAGAATAAGTAAACTGGGTTTACAGATTTAGGAACCCTGGGAAGTGTATTTTGAAGAAACATCCTAGGTGACCCTGATCTCTACCCCCTCATTAAGAACCCCTGGTTCAGAGTCAGAATATCTAGGAGGATCTTGGCACTTTAAGGACATCTCTCACTGGAAAGTATGAGCCAGAGAACATTGTCAAATCTGTTCTAATGCCTTTTCCTCACTTCAGTAAAATTGTGGCTCTTAACAAGACAGTACAAGAGAAAGAATGGTGTACGCAAGTTGCTTGGGTGGATTTGTTGAATGGCTCAGAGACTTAAAAAACAGCACCCAAAGCAAATGGGCTTCATTTGCAGAAAGGCAAAGGAGCAGAAGATTGGGAGAAAGGGTGAGGGCCAGTTCCATGGACACACAACCTAGATGGTCACACAGAGCCCCCCCTCAGAAAGGAACTGCTCTTGAATTAATGCTGTGCTGGCGCCATCTTGAAACTCTTGAAACTCCTAACTGTTGAGCCAAGGGCCCAGCATTTTCACTTTGCATTGGATCCAGCAAATTATGCTGCTGGTCTTGACAGAAATAATATAAATCTACCCATTTTCAACACATGGTTGGGATTGGCAAGCGCTGGGAAGACCATACTGAGGGTATAGGTAAGGCGCTGCTTTTTGTCATGCCCAACATTCCACTTTAGATTTTGGAACCACTGAGAGGATTGAAGAGGGTGACTTAGGAAGAAGAATCTCTCCAGCAAACACAGAGGGTGAGAGTGATATGGCAGGTTCTGACTGGTTTGCCCTGAACTGATGGTTGGTTCACTGCTTGCTATATGACCACACTTCATCTTACTGTTTCAGAGAGAACTTTTTCTTTCTCCTACAGCCAGTCCGCACCTGTCATTCTATGAGCAGAAAGCTCCATGTATACCTGTAATCCACCTTTAAATTATTCTAGAGTCTTGATTCATGGTTTGACAAAATTAAACTCAGTATCAAAGGATCAAAGGCACTCTTTGCCCACTACTGGGAGGTCCAGTGGCTCACAAGTTACTGGAGTTCTATGGACTGGGGACCCATGGGTCGTCTTATGCTCCCAAAGGCATTCTCTGAGACCAACCCTAACGCCTGAATTTTCACCTGCCTTGGCCTTAAGAGAAACTATACAAAGAAACATTTTTTTTTTCTTCTAGAAAAGAAGTTGGTCTCAGAAGCCAAATACTTAATGTTGCTGGCATCCTGTATCTGTTAGCTGGACTCTTAACGTGCTCTGATACTGATATTTAGCAAATAAAATAGATTTGCATTCTAGAAATAGAATTTACAGCTTAGCTGCTCCAAACTATTATTTTTTAAAAAGGATAACCACAGCAAGAAATGATTAACGTCTTCCCATAAAGTCAATAAAACAAACCTGTCCAGGCTGCACACTTCCTTTTTGCTACTTATGTTCCCATGTTGGACTACCCAAGCGGTTCCCCCATTCTGACTTGCCCACTGACTATTAGATATTCTCCTGGCTCCTGTCTGCTTTCATGCCTCCAGATTTATTTCAATTGCCCAAGTCCCAACTCCTTGTCTTACCCCTGATAATCCACTTTCATGCACAGCACTGAGCGTGCTGCACCTATAAAGACATCTGATTTTACACAAGATACATGGCCTAGCCATGATAGAACAAGGCCACCTAGGAATTCTTGGATCTTCTGAGAAAAATTCTTTTCGGCCACTTAGAGAACTTTATTACATATTCTGGTGGAGGCAGGTTTGAAAGCTCACAGTGTCTAAGAAATGGCAAAGTGGTCCTGTTTTAACTCCCTGCCATAGCTTATCAGCTTATGCAGCAATAGAACAGAGATTCCTCAGAATATAGCTGGTCAATATGGGGGCATGTAGAGGCTCGTGATGAGTCATGTTCACAAAGCAAGAAATCATGCCCTGGGATGCAGAATAATCTATTAGAATGATCTGGTAGGTTCTAGAAGTCATAGAAATGTCAAGGATAAGAGCCAGGAAGGCAGAGGGAAAGATTCTGAGTATGAATGGGAAGGTCTTAGTACTACTGAGAAACAAACCAAATGCCTAATGTGCCACTTTCTCGCACTGACCCTGACAGGGCCCCAACTTCCTCATGTGTCCATGGGTAGCACTGAGACAGCTACCCACAGGTACACTGACTATACCTGCCATTCAAGATTAGAATATGCACGCTTGTCACACTCTTCAACCATGGAAACACTGAAGCCATGGAAGCAGGGACAGCACTCAAAACCCACATCACAAACCTAGGTCAGCCAGGCAGTAGGTCAGAATCCAAGAAGACAGATGAAGCAACAAAGTCCTAGTTTCTGGAAAACCAGAAGACTCACACAAGGCAGATAGCCAAATCACTGAAAAAAGCCAAATCCCAGGCTTCTTGGTTCTTCAGGAAATAAAGAAGCAAATTAAGGCAAACAGCAAGTGGATTAAGATACTGTTTTTTTAAAAGATGACCATAAAAGGTTTCTGCTTGGAGAAGTCGGAACCTTGTGTTAAGCATGGCCAGCCTGTGGCTTGGGGATGTTGTTCACCAGGAAGTAGAAAACCCAGGAGGAAAAGTCAACACAAAACATTTGATCTGTTAAATTCAGTCAGACTGGAATTAATGGAGCTCATGCTGAATGAAAGGTCCTTCTCAGGATCACAGGGCTGAGTGAGAAATCGACCTAGCATGGGGTTATACCGTACTATGTTAGGGCTGCCATAACAAAGTACCACAGACTGGGAGGCTCACACAACAGCATGTTATTTTCTCACAATTCTGGAGGCTAGAAGTCCAAGATCAAGGTGTCATCAGGGTTGATTTCTTCTGTTTTACAGATGGACATCTCCCTGTGTCTGTAAGTGGTCTTTCCTCTGTGTCCTAATCTCTTCTTCTTATAAGGATACAAGTGATATTAGATTAGGGTCTACCCTAAAGACCTCATTTTAACTTCTCTCTTTAAAGATTACGTACCTAAATACAGTCACATTCTGAGTTACTGGGGGTTAGGACTTCAATATATGAATTGGAGGCAGGAGGGTAAAATTCAACTATAACAGGTGCCTTGGAGGCCACTTCTCATTTACTCCAGAGCCACTTTACTACTGACAATTCACAGATGGGAAAATTTGAGCACAGAGAGATTAAGAAGTCTGTTGGAGGACACAGAGCAGGGCCAATATGTTTCTAGAGCTCTAGTTCTTGACCCAACACCTAGCTATCTTTCTGGAAGCCAAGTTTTTTAATATATTTGATTAACATAATTCCCAAAACACTTGGTACCCAGAACCTATAACTCATATCCCATGAGTTCCCAAAGCTTGGCCATCATAAGTCCAATTCATCGAGCATTTATTGAGCATCTATGAAATAGGCCAAACTTCTCTGCTGGCTGGTAATTTTTCCTAAGAGGTAACAACAGTAGTCATAGGGTAAGTGACTAAATTTTGGGGAAAGATGAGACCTAAGGACCTGGGGTTAATGCTTTAATGTCTACCATGGAGTGTCCTATGGTGAGGAAGGGAGGCTGACAGCTACAGGGGATCCCTGAGATTGATGTTCAGCTTTCAGAAGCCAGAAAAAACACATCTCAGCTCCTAGAAGTGACAATTACCCCCTAGAAGCTATAACTTAGAATCCCACAAGAAGCCCTGGGCAAACTGATGATCACATGTGAGGAACAAAGAGAAGGGAAAGAGGAGAGAAAAGAAGGCAGAAAAGAACGGAGGAAAATACGGTAGGAAACATGGGACTGGCACCTGTTATGTGGCGGGTATGATGCTGAGACTACTTACATTGCCTCTTTTAATCCTCACAAAATCCTAGGAAGGAAATTGCACTTATCTTTATTTTAAAGATCCATAAACCCAGACTTGGATGTGTTAAAACTTTCGCTCACATTGTCACAGAGAGAAATTGGCAGAGCCAAGATTTAAACCCAGTGTTATTGGGATCCCTGGGTGGTGCAGTGGTTTAGCGCCGGTCTTTGGCCCAGGGCGCGATCCTGGAGACCCGGGATCAAATCCCACGTCGGGCTCCCGGTGCATGGAGCCTGCTTCTCCCTCTGCCTGTGTCTCTGCCTCTCTCTCTCTCTCTCTCTCTCTGTGACTGTCATAAATAAAAAAAAATAAACCCAGTGTTATTTATGTTTTCCTTAAACCACTCTGCCTGTGAACTCTAAAGTGAGGCAACAAGAAGCAAGCAGGGAGCTCATGCTAACAGTCAATGGGACTGTGTGGGATGAGGCAGTGCCTCTCATGGGGAACAAGTCCAGTTACCTACAGAGGTCAAAGCCCCTGCGTGTGAAACCATGACATTGATTGCAGAAAAGATTGGCTGCTTGAGACAGTGCACAGTAGCGTGAACTGAAGTGAGAAAGGTCGGAGAGGCTGTGTGCTGATGGATAGGGCTAGCACAGGGCTAGTTCTCTGATAACCAGATAAAGGGGGCTTATTGATGGGGATCACTTACTTTATGCAAATGATTCTGCCCCATGTATTTATTCCTTTGTTGTATGGGGGTTTGCCTTGATAAAATATATCAGCTCCAACCACCAGGGAAAATAAATCTTGCTGGCCATTCAGAAACCAGACTCCAGATTCAGAGCTGGATGAGACAACCTTTTAGTGGAATCAGTGGTCTGATGAGCACCAGGGAATTTGGATGATGTTTATTCAGTGAACAGATAACAATTTATAGCCAGGAGAGAAACAGAGACGAAATCAGAGAGGAGAGAAAAACACCCTGACTTGTATTTGTATTCAATGAGTGCCATTTAAAGCACCAATATTTAAAGAGCTGTCAGAAAATGAGGGGTGAATCAATGACTCACCAATATTTTGGTGAGCCACAGATGGTGGACCGAATATGACAGCAGGTGCTGGAAACAAATGTATAACTCCAACTTCCGTTTTATCTTGACCATCGAAGAAGTCATCAAAATAGTGAATGAGAAATAAAATTAAAAAAGAGAAATAAAATAATTGCTATGGGGTTTAGAAATGCATTTTTGGTAAGTGAGTCTTCCTAACTTTTGTCACATGTAAAATCATGACATGATCTTATATCATTTAGGGTTTCATTCGCTGGCTACTTGAGAAGACAATTCAATGGCATGTTTGAGAGCCACCCATGCATAGTCCTTTCTATATAGCAGATCTTGTTCCAAGTGCCCCACAAAGAATAGCTTTCTGAAGGTAGGTGCTGTCATTACTCCCATTCTACAGGCGGAATAACTGAGGCTCAGTTAGTTGTCTTCACTCACAATGACATAAACACGAGACCTGTGATTCAAGCCAGGAAATCTGGTTCCTCACCACTGCCTATCCACCTCTCGTGGCAACACATGGTTCTGGGCTTTAGGAATTGAACACATGTGTACAGAGCCCAAGCTTCATCTGGCTTCACTTTAGTGGCCTGCCTGTTCTTCTACTACCTTCTCCAACAGACGGGGATGTCTTCTCACCTCCACATAGGTCTATACAGATGCCCAGTTAGACAGAGGTATCTTAAACTTGTTTTTTTTTTTTTTCTGCCCAGGAAGATGTTTTGCTAAAGCATTCTGTGCAAACTGAATTTTTTTGGTCAAGGCTCAGTACCTTCAAAAAAAAAAAAAATTGGTGTTTGTTACCTTGGAATTATAGATTTTCTCATGGACATTTTTCCTCTAGGGAACCTACCTTGACTATGCTCTATCGTGTTAATCCTCTCCAGGGACCAGAGCTTGGGTAGCGGTAGCAGAGGAGGAGGAAGAAAGAAGTGAGGGACTCTGTGCCTGAACTTGTCTTTCTTTTTAATTCTTGTCAAGAATTTATTTATTTATTCATGAGAGACACAGAGAGAGAGGCAGAGACATAGAGGAAGAAGCAGGCTCCCTGCAAGGAGCCCGATGCGGGACTAGATCCCAGAACCCATGATCACACCCTGAGCCAAGGGCAGATGCTCAAACCCTGAGCCACTCAGGCATCTCCAGGGGCCTGAACTTGTCTTAAGGCTTATTTTTAGGTTAACCAGCCACCCACCCCATCTCTGTGCTATATATTTCTTTCTTACAAAAAAAAAATAGAAACTCCTTCTATCCAAGTGGAGACAACAGGACTCAATGAAAAAGGTGTCTGTCCTCACAATCAGACCTACCTAGGGTCTGCCTCTGCTCTGCTTTTACTAACTTTGTCACTTTGGAAAGGTGGCATAACCTCCTAAGCCTTAGAGTCTCCATCTCTAAGGAGACGTTAATATGACTTTTTAAAAAGTACTTAGATCATACAATATGAAAATGTCTGCTTTCTTGGTGGTCCTTGGTTTATGTGAATTTCTCTTTTCTCTTTTCCTCCATTGTCACGTCTGGACTAAAGCTACTGAACATGAAGACAACAGGGGCATTCTTTCTCATAGACCTCTCCTCAAGTACTCTGGACTTGAAGACCTTTTAGCCATGCACTGAGCCTCCTACTGACATTATCTTACCTGCATAAGCAGAATCAGTTGCTAAGAAAAGCCTTATATGGTAAATACCTGTAATGGTAAATAACATCACCAAACTGTTCTGTAGGGCTTCTGAACTGAGAGTGACTGAATTCTAATTACATGTGGGAGAATCCAGAAAGCACATGAGCCCTCAAAGCAGTTTGCTCACTAGATTTACCCAGTGTAATGAATCTTTAAAATGACTTAATGATGCGAGTACATATCATTATTTGGTAGCTTTAATGATGGTTTCAAAGAGAAATGTTATCCAATTTTTTAAGCAGCAAATAATAATAATAATAATAATAATAATAATAATACTTCCCATAAGTATGGTTGCACTTGAAAAAGTTATCTTTCAAAGTCACCATATTTTAAGAACATTTTTCTTATCATGCCACTTGACCATTTTTCAATGTCTTCCTTCCATTCTACTTTTGTCCCCTCCATTAAATTATAGGAAAGGCTGGGGCATCGGGGGTGGTTCAGTAGGTTAAGCATCTGCCTTTGACTCAGGTCATGATCTTGAGGTCCTGGGATTGAGTCCTGCAACCAGCTTCCTGCTCAGTGGGGAGCCTTTTTGTCTCTCTTCCTCTGACCTCCACTCTTGCTCTCTCTCTCTCTCTCTTGCTCTCTATCCCAAATAAATAAAAATAAAATCTAAATTTTTTTAATCTTTAAAAAATTAAATTAAAATCTTTAAAAAAATTACAGAGAGGCATTTAGGAAAAGCAGACTGTAGAACATCATGACAACAAAGAACAAAAATTTTAATGTAAGTGCAGTAAAACTAGAACTAATTTTTGCCTACATACATATGATAAGTTTAGGAAATATCAGTTCCACATGCAACAAAGATACCTAGAATAGGTCAATAATGTAATTATCTATTTACTGTTTTAAATAAAAAAATGTCTTGAATCATAAACGGATAGAAGGTAAAATTTCTAACAGACATCAAGTAGAGATAGTTGGCAAGATGTATGGCAAAATTATGATATATGGGAACAACAACAAAAAAACTTTCTATAGAGAAAATCAGTAAATAACCAAAGGGAAGCTTAAGATCAAAATAGTGAGATGTTAGAGGATCCTCTTCTAGGTTTGAGTTCCTTTGAAAGATCATTAATCCAAATGAGTACTTGTAAGAAACTTTTTATTTGTTATTGAAAGAACACCTTGGTGATAAACAACGAGAAGATAAGAGAAAAAGACTTTTGTCCTGATCAGTATAGAGTTCCTAGTTCAGTTAACTTGTGTAAAAATTATACCCACTTAGGAAAAATGCAAGATTGAAATATTAAAGTACCTGTGCTCTGAATGCCAGATGAAGCAGTGTGAGTTCATTTTAAAGCTACAACTGTATAAGAGGGTTCCCTTTTCTCCGCATCCTCTCCAACATTTGTGGTTTCCTGCCTTGTTAATTTTCCCCATTCTCACTGGTGTGAGGTGGTATCTCATTGTGGTTTTGATTTGTATTTCCCTGATGGCAAGTGATGCAGAGCATTTTCTCATGTGCTTGTTGGCCATGTCTATGTCTTCCTCTGTGAGATTTCTCTTCATGTCTTTTGCCCATTTCATGATTGGATTGTTTGTTTCTTTGGTGTTGAGTTTAATAAGTTCTTTATAGATCTTGGATACTAGCCCTTTATCTGATACATTGTTGGTGGGAATGGGAACTGGTGCAGCCACTCTGGAAAACTATGTGGCGGTTCCTCAAAGAGTTAAACATAGACCTGCCCTACGACCCAGCAATTGCACTGCTGGGGATTTACCCCAGAGATGCAGATGCAAGGAAATGCCGGGACACCTGCACCCCGATGTTTCTAGCAGCCATGTCCACAATAGCCAAACTGTGGAAGGAGCCTTGGTGTCCATCGACAGATGAAGGGATAAAGAAGATGTGGTTTATGTATATAATGGAATATTACTCAGCCATTAGAAACGACAAATACCCACCATTTGCTTCAACGTGGATGGAACTGGAGGGTATTATGCTGAGTGAAGTAAGTCAATCGGAGAAGGACAAACATTATATGGTCTCATTCATTTGGGGAATATAAATAATAGTGAAAGGGAATAGAAGGGAAGGGAGAAGAAACGGGTAGGAAATATCAGAAAGGGAGACAGAACATGAAGACTCCTAACTCTGGGAAATGAACTAGGGGTGTGGAAGGGGAGGAGGGCGGGGGGTGGGGGTGAATGGGTGACGGGCACTGAGGGCGGCACTTGACGGGATGAGCACTGGGTGTTATTCTGTATGTTGGCAAATTGAACACCAATAAAAAATAAATTTATTATTAAAAAAAAAGCTACAACTGTAATCTCAGTTCCATGCCATGTTCCAAGTTTATATAATCCGTCCTCAGGCTATCTTTGGTTTTCTTGTTTTCTTTTCTTTTCTTATCCCAATCTATGCATTTGCTCATTTGTCCTCCAGTCCTGTTCTACATATTCTTACTGTAACATTTTGGGCATGTTCTTCAAACACGTACAACACACATCCCATACGTGTTCCCATATCTACCTGTGCCCCAGGTAATTCTCATTTCTTGACTGAATCTTCCAAAGCCCAAAGTTAAGTCCTATTGCCTCAGAGATGTTTCCATTCCCAGTCACGCCAGCCCACAGCAAAATAGGGACTGCTCTCTCTTTGTGGTAAGTGACAAATAGTTAAAGTACGCCTTATGCTGGGATTTTCTCATGAATACATTTCATCTGTCCATTTACAATTGGTTGTAAGCTCTTTGTGCCAGGAGTGTTGCGATGTAGCTCTTTGATCCCTGATTTCTGTTTCTTGCACCGAGAAGGTAGTCAACAACACTCTGCTGACCAGAGATTGGTACCCTTTCTGGTATCAGCAGGCAGCTTTAAAACTCTTCCAACAAGGGCAGCCCTGGTGGCCCAGTGGTTTAGCGCTGCCTTCAGCCCTGAGCATGATCTTGGAGACCTGGATGGAGTCCCACATCAGGCTCCCTGCATGGAGCCTGTTTCTCCCTCTGCCTGTGTCTCTGCCTCTCTCTCTCTCTCTCTCTCTCTCTCTCTCTCTCTGTGTGTGTGTGTGTGTCTCATGAATAAGTAAATAAAATCCTTCAAAAAAAAAGTATGCCCCCTTTAAAAAAAAAAAAAAACTCTTCCAACAAAAAGAAATAGAAAGTTCACTTAAGATGATTTGCCTGGGTTAGTCCAATGAGTCTATGCCAAGGAGGCAACCATGAAATATGCGACTGTGATAGGCATTCAAAGACCCAAAAGACGATTGGTTCATTCATGCTATGGAGCTGGCGGCCTGAAATCAGTATGCTGGGCTCCCCTGCTTGCTAACTGTGTGATGTTGGGCAAGTTCTGTGCCTTGGTTTCCTCATTTATAAAATGGTGATTATAACAGTTATAGCCAACAATTATAGAGTGTCCCTTAAGCATTTTGCAAAGAATTCATTAAAAAAAATTCATTTAATTCTCATAATGACACTCTAAGGTAAGTCCAACTAGTATTATTTATATTTTTGAGATTAGGAAACTGAGGCACAGAGAGGATAAATTTCTTGCCTACAGTCACAGAAACAAGAAGGGCCAGAGCCAGAATTTTAATCTAGGTAGGGTAACTGCAGACTCCATGTTCTTAACTGCTATGCTGAACTGCCTATCATGAAAAGTAATATATGCTATCAGTACAGTTTAACAAGGACAAAGAATCTATGTAAGTTACTGGGGACTGTAAGGGAAAGATACAGTTTGGCATTTTTCTAATATGACTACTTTATATATCCAAATATTACCACATAGGGCACATTAACTTCTTTGTCAAAGCAAGAATTAGGACTGTTGGAAGGATAAAATGAGATGGTCCTGTTAAGTAGTCAGCATAGAGCCTGGCGGCTGGCGTGAACTCATGGATGTGGAGCCACCACAATTATTACTAGAATGATGGTGGTTGTTGAGGAGGAGTTCAGATACCAATGATGTCACTGCTGGCTCCTCCTTGGCCTGTCACCTCTCTGCTTTACTCTGCCCAAATCTCTGGTTGGAATCAAGGACAAATGGATGGGTTGAAAAGTTATCCCTTAAGAAGGAAGGGGAGGAGCAAAGAGGCACCACCCATGGCTTGATGCACACCTCATCTTCACCTTGGTAGATCTAAGATCTAAACGTGTCCTCCACATGTAGACCAATTGGATTTTTTTTTCTCCTAAATGTCTTGTACTTTTCCAATTTCAACTATTTTTTCGGCCTGTACCCTCCAGTACAAACTCTCTCCCAAATCTACTGGTATTTGCCAATTCTTCTAAACACCTTGAAATTTTACCATTACTACAAAGCCTTCCCTTCTCCTGCTAAATGAATCAATGCATTCATCCAGCTATCCATTTTGTAAACAATAAGACCTATTGTACTGGGTGGCAGGCACTCTGCGAGGAACTGGGAGTGATAAAAACCAGAGAGCCTCTCAAGGGGGCAAGAAGATCAATGATTACGATGCTATGCATGTAACTTGAACAATATCACTCCTCTCTTTTGAATTTCATATCCTCTTCTTTGCATTCTTGTGACTCAGCATATTCTGTCTACCATTATTTATGCCCCTCTTTTGCACCCTGAGGTGTAAGGTACTGAGGTGTAAGCTGACTGAGACCAAGGTACATACCTATTGATCCATGGATCATTGGGAAGACCTCAAGTTCAAAGTCTCCCTAAATTGCATTGAACTCTGAATTCTGTTGTGCTGTAGGTTCCAACAATACTCCATTTATAAGAACAATTCTGGGGAGTTAATCATGAGCTGAAAAAAAAAAAAGGACATGTTCCTTCATTGCCTTCCAGGGTTCCTTAAAAGGCAACACCCAATCAACCCTTGGCCACACTCAGACACTGAGTGAGAAGCTGGGAGATTTAGAGCGTCAGCTGCTCAAAAGCCATTGTTGTGGCAACAGGCAATCCAGCAATGACATATGGTTCTTTATTACTGGGCCTAACAGCCCTGAGCAATTGTATCTGCCAAAGGGGGAATATTCACTTCAGAATTTTGGATGTAAATATTCAGTCCCTTGTGCTTTTCGTGTCATTGCTAATGGTATATAAAGAATGATCCAAGAGAAGTATAAATAATCATTTGGCTCTACAATGAAAATAGCAGTTCTGACTGTAACCAGCCAAAAATGAAATAGTGCAAACTTCAAACTCAAATCAGGAGGTTATCATCTGTATCTACCTCAGAAAGGAATTCTTATTGTCAGAGTACAGAGTGAATTTCTTAAAAAGAGGAAAGCACTAGCCCATTTTTGCAACCCTATCTCCGCTAACAAAATGAGCAGACCCCAAATTACAAGTGGATCATATTTTTAAAGGTCTTTTGTAAGTTGAATGAGTAGAACCCCATTTCCAACATGACCATATAACAGTGGTCCAGTTTCCATAAATAAATTTGCCATAAGGGACTTTAACATCTTTGAAAGTGTTTCAATGGGGAAGTGAGATTTCAGTTCCAATCACAAAACACAGGATGGGAGGATAATCTGCACAGATTGATTTGGCTGCTCAGAATAGATAAACAGGTGTTCCATTCTGTGGCAGATTGAAAAATGACCACACAGACCTCCCGTTCCTTTATACATGCTTCTTTGCAATGTGACTTAGCAGCTCCTCCTAAGGGAGAATGATGGTGTCAGTACTTCCTCCTTGGAATCAAGTGATGGAGTCTATATTTTAACCCCTTGAATGTGAGCTTAGCCACTGTGACTTCTTTCAGCCAATGGACAGTAGCAAATGTGATTCAAACAGAGTTTTGAAAAGTGCATGTGCACTGGGACTTGCCCTCTCTTGCTGTTCTTGGGAACCCGGATTGCCAAGTCTCACCCAAATGAAATCAAACGAACAAAGAGACTTGTGAGGGAGTCAGTCCTAGACCATTCAGTCACACCCAAGCCACTAGCTGATTCCCGAGATCAGCTGAGCATTCCAAGACCAGAAGTCATGGCCACCCAACCCACAGAATCTTGCGAGAAAGTGTTTGTTGTTGTAAAACACTGGGTTTTGGTGACATTTTATGTAGCAAGAGCAAATTGGCATACCTTAATCCCATGCTGTTTGCTTCATGTAAATCGCTCCCCAAATTCTATATTTTGGTAGTGAGAACTACCTGCCCAGAAATTGGTTAAACTATACTCAGAACTCACAGTGCTGGAGACATCTCTCTCTCTCTCTCTCTCTCTCTCTCTCTCTCTCTCTTGCACCCTCCTTCTCTCTCTTGCACAGTTACAGATAAAAGCCAGGGAGATAGAATGACAGTTGTCACAAGAGACCATCTTTCACTCTGACTTGAGCAACACCTGGTAGCGTTGATGGGGCTAGGGGCTCCAAGATGCAGAACGGGAGCAGAAGATGCCATAACAAAGATTCCCTGATTGTGCAGGAAATTTTGAAGTGGGAGATTTGTATGTTGGGGTGTGTCTTTCAAGCCAAATGATTCAAATCCATCCTAGCAGCCACCAAACTCCCTCTAGACCTATGAAGGAGGCTGAAGGTCCTGTAAAAGGGAGCCTAGAATAGATTCCATGCACTAAGAGGAGGTTGACATGAGTGTTGAATGAACCCCCTGCCATACCTGCCATTTAATTAAACCCTATAGCTAAGTCCCTCATTCCTGAGCATTTCGCTTTGACATCTGCTTTCCTGAATATGTAAATCTTCTAGTACCAAATGGATAGATTTGGCCGAGGATTGCCATATATGCAGCACAAATGCCACCTCTCCCCATCTCCACTAATGATGGCTATAGGGCCAAATCAATTCCTAATAGCCCTAGCCTCAGAAGCCCTCCTATCACACTGCTGCAAGAATCCACTTACCAATCGGTCAGAACTGAAACATAAGCTGACCTCTTTCTGCCATTTCTGCCATGACTCCATTCTGAGCCAGGTTGAACTCTGTTTTGTCCAGAATAATCTTGAACACTATGTCTATCAATCTTATTTTTATGTATTTTCCCATAACATGGACATCATCATGTTAGGTACTGCTTGCCTCCTTTCTTGGCTCTTTCTTTGCCCCAACACTTGTTTTCTTGATTCTGTTTTAACTATTTTTAATTTAGATCACCTTATTTTATATCATGTATCTTTAATGGTTGCCACACATCTGTATTAGAACAAAGTAATATGTAAATATACACACTATCTATGAAATTATATATCTCTCTCTCCTTTTCTTTTTTTTGACCTGAAAGCAAGAATTTCATTTGTGTATTGCTAGGTTCATTCTGTAGTCTTCCCAGTCCTTCTCTTACAACATCTTTCTGAATCCTGATTGTTTTCAGCCAACATATGACTTAGCTCTCTCAATGTTTGTTATCTGAAAATATAGCATATATGTCTTCCATGTTTGCATCCAGGTCCATATTAAAAATTGTCAAATGAGAGAACACTTTGGCACACTACTCAAGGTCTTCCTCCAAACAACTTCAAATCATTCGTCAGTTATGAATCTACTTAACATTATAGGATCCAGCCCACGTTTCTATAATGAAATCACAGGAATCTGTCAAATGCCTAAAGAATTGGAGAAGGGAACATTCCATTCGGGGGTTGGAGGGGGGGAATAAAATAAGAAAAAGAGCAGAGAAACAGATGATCTATTTCCATAATGGAAAATACTTTTTTCCATTAAAATATTAATATGAGGGGGGATTCCTAGGTGTCTCAGTGGTTGAGCACCTGCCTTTGGCTCAGGGCATGATACCAGTTTGGGGATGGAGTCCTACATCAGGCTCCCTGTGAGGAGCCTACCACCTCTCCCTCTTCCTATGTTTCTCCCTCTCTCCATGTACCTCATGAATAAATAAACAAAATCTTTAAAAAATATATTAATATGAGTCTACATAAAAAGTTTCACTTTCTATGAACAGCTCTACATTTGAGTGTTTTAAAAGTTTTATTTAACTTAATTAAGAAAATGGATATTCTTTCATCTCTGTTTCCATAGAACTTTCATTTGTGGGATTGACCAAATATTTCTCCTTCTATTCCTTCTATCTGCCTGCATGATATGGTTTTACACTCCTACCTTCTCTGACATTTGGCATGACCATGTGCCCTGCTTTGTTCCAAAGCAATGTAATCAAAAGCATCATATCATTTTTGAGTGAAGGCCTTTAAAAGCTGATTTACCTCTGTCATGGTGCCTGGGAAGTACCTGCTGAGATGTAGCTTCCATCAGCCTGGGTCCCTCAGCCACTACCAGGAGCACAGGTCCTCTGCTGAACTACACTGACCTTGTGTGTGAACGAAAAGACACTGGGTGTCATTTGCAATTGCAACATAGCCTATCCTACCCAAACTGGTATATAGTGTTTGCATGTGTATATGCGTGTTGAGTGTGTCTGTACTGGAGCGGGGAAATGAAGACGAATTGGGTGTTGGGGACACAGCAGTGAATAAGATAGACAAAACTCCCTAACTTTTATGGTGCCTCTAGGATATTACAGAAAGTCAATAACCCCCTGTCATTTCATGTGACTAAGAAATTTCATTATCAATTGTGTTCATGGTGAGTTTTATCTGAGGAAGCCACATGTTGGACAACTTCTTCTTCTTCTACCTCAGTTATACAGGAATGACTAAAAGGCACTCTGTTACCACCCTCTTTCTAGAGTCCGTCTATTCTGACACATGCCCTTAGTGCAAGGTGAAGGTGTCTCTCCATTCTTCCAGCAACATCTCAGGCTGCTGTCATTTGCTCCATCCTTTCTAAGCAGTGATGCCAATATAACCGGTGTGTGGACCAGTAAGAGGAAGGGCTTTGGCTCGAAAGTCCTAATACCTCCCTGCCTCCCAAGTCCTGAAAGCAGCTAGGGGTCGGAGTGGGGTGGAAGGAGGGTCAAGTCCACTGGTCAGTTGTGAGTCTTCAGATTTCATCCTTGGCATTTGTTTTCAGCAATGTACTGCAAGCACTTTGTTTCCTTTTATTTAAGTTGTACTCATCCTGGCCGCTCATCTGAATCACTATTTTTAAAAAGCTCACCTATGATGCTCTGTGCAGCCCATAGTGGAGAACCACTCAGCACAGGCACCTTTTCCAAGAATGAGAGAAAGGTAATATGCTGGGACACCTGGGTGGCTCAGTCAGTTAAGCATCTGCCTTTGGCTCAGGTCAAGATCCGAGGTCCTGTGATGGAGCCCTCCATCTGGCTCCCTGCCCAGCAGGGACCCTCCTTCTCCCTTTTCCTATGCCTGCTGCTTCCCCCTGCTTATGCTCTTGCACTCTCTCTCTCTTTCTCTCTCTGTCAAGTAAATAAATAAAATCTTAAAAAAAAAAAGAAGAAGGTAATGTGCTAAGGCCTCCCCAGAGAAAGTCAGCAAACCCCTGTTATGAAAAACAGAGTTGCCTTTCTCTTTTGATTGGGGTGGGGGCAGGGCTATTACTCGAGTGACATTGATCTTGAATAGTATTTACCTCTATTGTTCCAAAGGGTGGATTCAATTAAATTCTTAGCATTCAGAGGTGCCTGGGTGGCTCAGTGGATTAAATGTCCAACTCTTGATTTTGGCTCAGGTCATGATCTCAGGGGTCGTGAGATTGAACACAGTTGGGCTCTGTGCTCAGTGGGGAGTCTACTTCAGATTTTCTCTAGGTCCCTTCCACTGCTCACATGCCAGCATACGTGCACATGTATGCGTGTTTGTGCATACATACACCCACTCTTTCTCAAATAAATAAATAAATTTTAAAAAATCCTAGCATTCATTGCTTGTGGGAGGAGCTGCTGATATCTCCTTCTATACAACAAACCAATATTAGATGAAATCTAAAAAGCTATTATCTATAAACTCATGTACTTTACCAAATAGAATGTGGGCTTTGCTTATACTAAACTCTGATTCTGACTGTGATTAAGTTTTTTTTTTATCCTTTCCTCCTCATTGTCACATAATCTCCCATTTGTTCCCAACAGGTTTGTTCTGTGAGTTTACTGACATTTAAGCCCTGGGCTTTCCGAGTTTCAATATTCCCTTTATTTACATCTCCAAACCTTTAATTAGGTCATGAGAAGTCATAATCTATTTAACAAACAGCATTGGCCACCGCTTGAGAAAAAGATGACAACAACAAGTTTATCAAACAATAAGAGATTGTAAGAAATTATCCACAGAGATGAATAAGTAGTCTCAATCTCTACAGCAGTATCATACAAACTGCAGGTTGCCACATATTAGTGGGTAATGAAATAAATTTAGTCATTTCTGACCAACATTTCAAAGGACATAAAATAGAATATATCAGCATTTGTCAGGCATAGGGAAAGATACTGTTTTATGAAATTGCACTTCATATATCTGCCTGTGAATGTGTGCACATTTGCAAGTCTGAGTGTGGGCTGTGATATAAAGCATATTGAAAATCATTCATCCGAAGTGTATCAAATGATGTCAGACATTCTAAAAAGTGTTCAAATGGCAGTTTACCTTCCTGTTGACTACCTTCCTCCCCTCTATCTTTCTGCCTCCCAAACACTTCACCTTATCTCCATAAAAGGCATTAGTCCAAACACTAAAGTGAAACACGTTAAGGCTGAATCTACATGAGCCTTTAGATTTCCACCAATCCAGTACTAGAGTTGGCTCAGACAACCTTTTGCTTGTCCAGCTATGGGGTGTATTATAGGTAATTAAAGACAAGCGTAACTAACTCACAAAGTGCCAATGCAGAAGCAGAAAGCCCTACATGGAAAATACGACTTAAGCTTGTGAAAACAAATGTTTTAAAGGCAAAATAGTATTACATGCAGCTTGGGTAATTTCTTTTCTAATCACAGGCTTTTTTCATTGCCACCCAAAATTTTAACACTAATTAATTCAGCAGAGCAATACTGGGAATTTAACATCTATTTTCAATCACCACTTTCCTGGACCTTTTTGCTCTTACCCCTGGGGTGCTTGTCAAATAAAAGCAAAAAGTTTGAAGGAACAAAGCCAAAGTCAAAAGTGAAATGATAAAGCTTGGGAATGAATAGAGAAAGAGAAAAATGCATATAGGAGCAACCCTAAAAGGAATAGGAAAACAGAAGTTGTGGGAGAGAGAGACCCCACAGGGGAAGAACAAAACACACTCAGACCAGCTTCAAAGAATTCTTCATGGCTAGGCACAGTAGGAAAAGGTTAAAAAAACATGTGCTTCTTTCAGTAAAATCTCAAGTACAAAAGGACACTGAGCAGAACTAGGGTTTTGTATTTTCTTGCACCTGTTCTCTACAGGAGGACCTGATAGACCCTGGAAGTGGAATTCCTGGCAAACAATAATTTTACTTTGAAGGAAAAATTAATTATGAATATAGACATGACTATGATAACCACATATGCAGTTACAATACATAAAGGTAATCGGCAAGAGTGGTATTTACTAGATTATAGCTATATACCTTCCAAGTAATAAAATGGAATTGGAATCAAAATTTCCCTAGATATTCATCCAAGGTAGACACCCATCAAACCCCAGGTCTAAGGTATATTTTGTAAAGTTGGGCAAATGCAATGGTCATACAACAGCACTCATCTCTCTTTTTTATTAAAGATTTATATTTATTTATTTGTTTGTTTGTTTGTTTGTTTGTTTATGAGAGACAGCAGAGGAGAGGGAGTGAGAGAAATAAGCAGACCCAGCTCTGAGCATGTAGCCCAATGGGGGCTGGATCTGACAACCTCAAGATCATGACTGGATCCCAAATCAGGAATCAGGCACTTAACTGACTGAGCCATCCAGGCACCCCCAGAATTCACCTCTCAAAGAGGACTCCCAACTAATTTTTAACAGACCCCATGTTAGACTCATTACCAGTTTTTCTGGCAGAAAGATTAGAACCAAAATTCAAATACATATTTCTAATATTTCTAATATTTCTAATATTTCCATGTAATAACTTTTTAAAAATTATCAGTGAAATTAATCTAAACATGGACTTACATGCACTAAACTTTAGGCAAAATTCTCAATCCACAGATAATAATACTTAACCATTTAGGCAATACATTTGGCAGATGCAAAACCATTTATTACTTGATCTTAGTCTCTGCTCCATTGCTACCAAGGTCTCACATTCAATTCAGCTCAGTAATTTTTTTTTTACAGAGAACATCATTATAGTCATCTTTTGTGATAAGAGAATACCCCTGTACTTTTTAAAATCTCATAACTTAATATAATTTTTTATACTTAGAGAAAATTTTAAAAACTGTAATTTATGTGTTCTCTCTTTCTTTTTAGTTTTTGCTCAGTCAGCGGAAGTTTTACCGATTCAGTTTTATTGTCGTTTTTATTGTTGTTTCCTTCCAAAAACCTGCCTTTGAGTTTCATAAACTTTTCTCTATTATTCATCTGTTTTGAATCGTATTATTTCTGTTGTGCTTACTATTCCCTTCCTTCTGCTTGTTTTGTGTTACTTTCCTCCTTTCTCCTAATTTCTTAAAATAGAAGCTTAGATTATCAACTTGAGATCTTTCTTTTTTTCCTAATATAAGCATGTAATGCTATAATTTTTCCTCTAAGTATTGCTTTAGCTGCATCCCACAAAATTTTATAAGTAGTATTTTTTTATTTCAAAATATTTTTAAATTTCTATTGATATTTCCTCTTCAACATGTTTGTCATTTAGAAATATTTTAGAAATCTCCAGATATCTTTTTGTTATTGCTTATAGTTTAATTCTATAATGGCACCAAGGCACATTTTACATGGTTTCTAGTCTTTTAAATTTGTTAGGGTTTACTTTATTGTATTAGCACAATCTATATTGATGAGTTTTTATATAAACTTGAAAAGAACAAGTGGTTAATTGTTATTGGGTGGAATAGTCTATAAATATCAATTAGGTCATTTTATCTGATAGTGTTACTCAGGTTTTTTATATTCTTACTGATTTCCTATACTCTTCTCTATTAAATACCCAGAGTTTTGAAATAGTATTCTATATTTGTGATTTGTCTATTTCTCCTTTCATTTCTGTCAATTTTTGCTTCATGTATTTTGAAGCTCTGTGGCTAGGTGCATCCACATTTAGGATTATTATGTCTTCTTAGTCAACTCTTTTTATCATTTTGCAATATTCTTTATAATCTCTGATAATATCTCTTGTCTGAAGCCTGCTTTCTTTTGTTTAATATTTTAATTAATATTTTTAATATCGGTTTTTATGGTTGATCTTTGCATAGTGTATCTTTTCTATTTCATATAACCTATCAATGCCTGTGTACTTAAAATAGATTTTGATAGGTAACATAATTAGGTCTTTGTGCCTCATCCAATTTGACAATTTCTGTCTTTAAGCTAGTTTATTTAACCTAATCACATTTAACATGATTGTTGATATGACTAAGGTCTGCCACCTTGCTAGCTGTTTTCTGTTTGTCCCATATGTTCCTTATGTTGGAAGGCAATTCCCTGTAATGTTTCTACACATTTTGTAGCAGCTATTGTTTCAGATAATCTTTATAAGAACATTTGCATAAGAAAAAAAACTTGGAAGGACAGAGATAGTGGCTACTTGCAAGATAGACAGCAGATTTGTTTCCTGACCCAGAGACCTGAGTTTGGTTTGTTTGCTTTAGACTCCACATGTATGTGAAATCATTTAGTATTTGTCTATCTCTGTCTTATTCACTTATCATAATGTCTTCAAGCTCTAACTGTATTGTCATAAATGGCAGGGTTTCCTTCCTTTTCATGGCTTAATAGTATTCCAGAATATATATAATTTGCTTATATTTATTCCAATATATATAATTTTTATCTAGTATGTATATGTAAAATCACATTTTCTTTGTGATGGAAATTTAGATTGTTCTCATGTCTTGACTACTGTAAATAATGCTGCCTTGACCACGAGGATGAAAATATCATTATAACATATTGATTTTGTTTTCTTCAGACATATGCCTAGACGTGGAATTGATGAATCTTATGGCATTTCTATTTTTAATTTTTTGAGGAATAAATAATTGCAGATAACAGAGAAACTGTTTCTCTCTCCAGCTCCTTACTCTTTCCCTTCCAAGGAAAGAAGGACTAATTTTATTGGTGACCTTGGGAAATGGGTCCTTATGCATGTTTGTCTTAGATTTTCTTTGGTTCTCTCCCTTGGAACCTGTGAGCCTAAGGCCATGCTCCTTCTCCTCTCTGCTCTTTGCTCTTCCAGTTAGTGAACAAACTCACCAGAGTAGAGTGCTGTATCTTGGAGAAATGGAAAAAGAAAGGCTTTTATTGTTTAGTTTTATCAAAACCACAATCTCCAACTCTGCTTTACCAACAAAAAAAGTGAGCATTGACACCTATCTGATGTGTCTTTTTCTCATTTGGTTCACAATTATCATTCCCTAAACCCCAAGAGTAGTGCAGGGAGAAGAATTTGATGAGATGAAGTTAAATATGCGGGGAGGTGGAAAGGAAAGTCATGGAGGACCTAGGTTGAAAGCAATGTAGCTATGATAACTACTGCCTCTGAGGAATGAAGCTGGTACACCTACAAAGAGTTAATGTGAAGGAAGAAATGCCACGCTCATTACTGGTCCTGGTGAAGAAACTCACGGTGGAGCTTTCTTGTGAACTATTCACTCCCCACCAGAATATTCCCAGCTCCTTGTTTTCCTAAAGATAAAAACTTGGGCAGAACAAGAACTTTTTTTTTTACATCTTGTATTGTCTTAGCCCTTCCAAATGTAAGGTTTTGTGAACAAATAATCTTTTGAGAAAAGAAAATGTCCTCTTGATCAAATTCTATCAATCAGAATTGTGCTTGTCATGATAAAACACTCCCTCATGTAATGCAAATATCTGTAATATTTTCCAAAATAGGTCAGCTAAGGAGATAATTGGTTTGGCCCTATTGTATACGCCAAGCAAGTTATCAGACCAAAGCAATAACATTTCCATTTGTATGCAGGTCAGAAAAGAAAAAAGGCACCCCAGAGATGTCTACATTATTCTCTGAACAGAAAATACTGTATCAAGATATTTGTATTTTGGTCTGTAGTGCCAGTAGGTAGATTTTTTATTATCATTAGTATTTAGTAAATAGCATCCGGCTCAGAGACAAGCCTTCATTCAAATGCAATAATGCCTTTGTGATACAGGTGTTATCTGTTTCACATAAAAAGCTTTCTTAAATTATTGTAAGTAATGTGCTATTTGTAACAGATGTCAGCTCAAAGCAGAATTGTAAACACTTTGTGGCATGGGAGATAATACAGTGTTGATATTCTGGACTGTTCAAATCTGTGATACAAAGATGGGTAGCAAAAATATATGAATAGCTCAAAGAAAGAGTTGAAGTAAAATTATTTTTCCACTTTCTAGAAACTTTCACAATCTCATTCTCCGAGTATGGTGGGTCTGAAGCAATTCAATTCCCACACATTTGACCTTTAAAGTTTGGGAGTAATTTTTAAATGTATACAAGCACAATCACAAAGAAACCAGTAACATCAGTTGAATGTGTCTGGTAAAATTTCTAATAATTTTTTTAAAGACTTTATTTATTTACTTATTTGAGAGAAAGAGAGCACATTCACAAGGGGATGGGCAGAGGGGGAAAGACAGGGGAAAGCGGACTCCCCACTGAGCAAGGAGCCTGATGCAGGACTTGAATCTACAACCCACAAAATCTTGACCTGAGCCAAAATCAAGAGTCAGTGTTCAATTGACTGAGCCACCCAGGCGCCCCCAAATTTCCAAGTCTTAAGAAAAATTTTATGAAAGATTAATTCAAACTCCAACATATAAAAAGTTCAAAATCAAGCTGAGAAGACAATATGAGCAGCAACAGACATTTACATTAGGGCAGTTACAAAATTTTTAATTGACTATTAAACTACTGATCTTAATCAGATGTTCGGGTACATAGGTTTTAAAAGACTGTTGCTGTTCTTACTACACTGACTGAATTTGTACAGTCTAACAATGTTACCATGAAGGAAGGGGCAATTCCTTAATCTAGAATAAGAAGACACATTACTAATAAAGTATTTAAAATTTATAAGTAGAATGTACATGTCACTTAAGAAGGTTGTGTCTGTGCAATCTTGAGACTTAAGGAGTGATTTAACATGATTATTGTGTTAATTCACACACACACACATACACACAGACCACCACCATCCCAACAACAACTAAACAATACTGAATGATTAAACTTTGGGAAGTTGAGAATAAGGAAAATGTTGATTTATGCAGATTGATGATATAGATAGATCAAGTCCTGAGGAGAATTATTCAGAATCAGTTTTAATCTGGTTAAAGATTATTTTCCTTTTCCTCCTTCCAAGTGAGAGAAATTTTCCAGATGTAAGTAGAATAATTACACAAGTTTTAAAGCTGCCTTTCACCTTCCTTGATTCTTGTGGTGAGGAGCCATCCCTACCCCAAGACAAAGCAGAAATCTCAGCACTTGCCACTCCAGAAGAGAGAGCCATCCTGGTAGCCCATGGGGCCCTGAGATACTTTGGATCAGGAAAGACCAATAATTCCTTAGGTAGGTTCCAGTAGTAAAGGAGCAAAGACATATTCAAATTGCCCTAGAAAGAGAGAAATAAACAAAAGCCAGAAAGATCTTTCTGTAGGGTTGTATTAGTTTCCTATTGCTGCAGTAATGAACTACCACAAACTCAGTTTCTTAGAACAACACAAGTTTTTTATCCTGTAGGTTTGTAGGCTAGAAGTCCATCATGCTCCTTATAAGGCTAAAGTCAAGGTGTTAGAAGGGCTGTGTTCCTTTCTTAATGTCTAGAAAGGATTCAATTTCCTTGCCTTTCTCAGCTTCTAGAGGCCTTCCACATTCCTTGGTTCATGGTTCTTTTACATCTTTATAGCTGGCAATGCTGTATTTCCACAGTCACATCTTCTGTCTCTCTTTGGTCTCCTTCCCATTTTGAGGACCATGTGATTACAGGGTACCCATTCATTGAGAAAAATTCAAGATAATTACCCCACCACAAATTTTTTATGTAATTGCATCTGCAAAGTACATTTGCCACATAAGATGACATATTCATAGGTTCTGGGAATCAGGAAGTGGATATCTTTGGAAACTAGTATTCTGCTGACTGGCTAACTGGAATGCACTTTAGTCTTGGCTATTGTCAAGAATGATTGACTTTCATGGTGCCAACCGACCCATGCATGAGTGAGTAACCAGTCCTTTCAAATCATATCATGGAAAACCAACCACCCCTTAGAATTTATATATGCACTTAAATACAAACCACCATTCTCAAATACTTCCTTAGGTCTTTCTTGCCTAAAACTAATGTGAACAGCTTTCAATAGGGTTGTCTCTAGAGAACTATCTGAGGTCCAAAGAAGGAAAAGCTCATGACAAAATGACATTTGCTTGAAGGGCCTATTGATACCATTTGCAAATGAAACATGAGAAGAGAAATAATTGTCTCAGTGTCACCTCAAAACTGTGTTCTATGAGGGAATAGTCTTTTGAGATGCTACACACACATGCACACATGCACATACACACACACATGCACAGGCACACAGGATTCTGAAATCATTCAGGGAATTGCTGGATATTATTCACTTCATGAAAATTCTCAATGCACATTAACATTTTAAAGGTCTGAGAAAATCTACATTGAAGAAATATGTGTTTGTGGGTTTTTTTAAGATTTTATTTATTTATTCATGAGAGACACAGAGAGAGAGGCAGAGACACAGGCAGAGGGAGAAGCAGGCTCTCCACAGGGAGCCAGATGTGGGACTGTCCTGGGACCCCAGTATCACGCCCTGAGCCAAAGGCAGAGGCTCAACCACTGAGCCACCCAGGTGTCCCAAGAAATATGTCTTTGATTAATCTATGAGTACTTAAAAAATATAAGGATATTTCCAACTTTAATCTGACCTTTATTTTGGGTGTATGGTGCCCTCACTGATGGATACCCTCATGGTAGAGATTCCATCTGATTCCAGAACTTCTTTCTGCTGACCTTTAGAGGAGTCTGTAATAAGCTTGCGGACATCTATAAGAGTAGTCTCCAAATTTTTTCTGATCTGGTTGTCCACTCCCTCAGTAAGATTTTTCGAACGTCTTTACTTATTTATTAATTTATATTTACTTACTTATATGTATTATATATAGACATTCAAAAATCTTTACTTTTCCAAATTTCACATGTAAATTATACATATATATGACTATACTAATATATATATAATAAAAATTAAGTAGGCATTACTTTTTACATTTGATAATTACTGTTGTTTCTATTATCAATAGTTAACATCTCAAAGAAAAGTGCATTACGGTTGTCTTTACTGAATCTGGCTGCAAATTCATTCTATCAACTAGTTGTCTTCGTGATTTTCAAAGCGTTAGTTCATTACTTGTCAGGTCTTATAAGATTATGGATGCTTTTACTTCACAATGTCATTGAAGAAGTACTTAACCTAAAAGTGGAAGTATCGTCTCCATTTTCTAGTGACCTAATTAGGCTTGCTTTTATCACCTTGGATCTATGATGTGTTCATGTTGTTCATCTTATTTGATTGCTTTGAAGAACTCATTTCATATAATTTATTCATTTTGTGACGATCAATTTAGTTAAGAGAAGATAATAGGTAATTGTGGTTAAACCAGCACATGTAACATGGTAGGTGAAAACAGGTGAGGGCACTATTGACCAGCTCTCTACTATAGAACACCCTTGTTATCTCAGCACCTTGCCTGGCTCAGAAAGCAGAGGACCTATTGACATATAGCCCAAATCCATATATCTATATCTCAGATATTAGTAATGATTAATTCCTTTCTCCCACATTTTATAAAAAAAAAATAAATAGGAGTTCTAACATTTTGCTCCTGAACCCAACTGGTTTGTGTTGCTCACTGTCTAGGAGTTCTTTGCATATTCCATGACTACCTTTCATCCTAAAACTGCAGCTGTGAATTCAGGGAGGTCAGGGTTTAAACCCAAATCTGCTGTTCTAGCCCATTTTAGAATTTCAAGGGCAAAATGCTCAGTAGAGCTCCCATGAAGATAAATACTGGACTTTTGTTTGGGAAGATCAGTCTCAGGAAGTTGGGGGCAGGCCTGTCCTAAGAGGCACTGATCTTCCCTGGGAAGACTGCACTCCATTGCTGGACCATAGACTTAATGGTTAACCCAATGTGCTAGGACAGAAAAAAGGGTGAGTACTATAGAGAAGTATGTTCCCTTAGGCCTCAGGTCCCAAATGGAGAGATACTCATGAGGGTAAAATCCTTAGTTTCCCTTGAGGAGGCAGAGTGAATTGCTGGACAGGCAGATTAGAGCACAGAAGCTGAGAGCAACAGCTTAGCCCTTTCCTTTCTCTTGAGCACCTGCCTGGCCTGCAAATGAGACACATATTGAGGGGTGGGTAGTCTTTACCCCTACTTGAGGAGCCCCTATGCTGGGGCTGCCTTTGGATACGTGTGCACATTTGTCAATTCTGGAGTTCCATATTACATAGCCCTCTGTTGCCACATACCTAAGTCACATTCTCTCAGATATCTCAATCGCTATCTGACTAGCTCCCTTGTTTATTTCTAAGTGATTCCAAAGTGAATCAGGAAAATGCTCCACAGAAATATTGTGGGATCGTGGGCAAATTTACTTTAACACTATGTCTCTGTTTCTATGCCTGCAATATGATGCTCGTGATGCCTGCCTTTCAGGGATTGCCTGGCCCACACCTTAACCTTAACTGGCTATTTTTTATGTGCAGACACGTGCTAAGTCTCTTTCTTATATTTCTTCATATAATCTTCACAGTAGGTGCATAGGCAGGGATTATTATATCCCTATTTTAAAAGCAGGACACTGGTACTCAGAATGCGAATAAGAGCACATGGACCATGCCCTCATGAATTATTTTTTAACAGAGAAGCAGAGAAAGCATTCAGAACCTACACCTCAGTTTCCTTTCTAAAATAGCAAAGAAAATGGAGGTAATAGGGTTTAAATCAGGAACTTTATACCAACGTGATTGTTCAGCTACCAACTAATTATTCTTATTCCCCAGTGGTTCTTGGGGTCCAGAGTCCTGAAAGCCTTACTCCTGAACCCCAAAAATCCTTGTATCAGTGTGCTTCAAATTACAACTTATGGTCCATCAGTGAGTCATGAAATCAATTTGTGTTTCAAGGCCAACATTTTTCTGAAGGAAAGAAGAGAAGGGAAGGAGAGAGGAGGGTTGCTGAGGGGAGGAAAGGGAAGGAAACAACATGGAAATGGAAACAGAGTGTCTACCACATAAGGACCACATTATAGTGTTCAATGAAATGGTTGTTGTTGGGACATCTGGGTGATTCAGTGGTTGAGTTTCTGCCTTAAGCTCAGGGCATGATCCCAGGGTCCTAGGATCTAGGTCTGCATCAGGCTCCACACAGGGAGCCTGCTTCTTCCTCTGCTTATGTGTCTGCCTCTTTCTCTGTGTCTCTCATAAACAAATAAATAAAATCTTAAAAAAAAAAAAAAAGGAAGGAAGAAATGGTTGCCATTGTGTAAGTGTGTGTGCATACTAGGTTGCAATGCAGAGTATTTTCTATTGTGGTTCATGATCCCAAATATTTTAAATTCATAGTTTCATCTTATTTATCTTATAATAAGCTTGTTTTCATGGCATTAAGCTTGTTTCTAACCTTGCTTAAAGCCCCCATCTATTTTTCTAAGCTGCCTCTGGAAGAGAAAAGGGAAGAGTTATGTGTGCATAAGACAGTAGTGAGAGGGAATGTGGCAGACTGTGGAGACGGAAGTGGGAGAGGTGGAGGGGTCATTCATGACTTGCATGGACTTTGTTTTTAAGCATAAAGGAAAGCTTGCAGGGCTTTTGATTAGGGAAGTGATGTGATTCCATTTACATGAAAGGCAGTGAATGGGAGGGGGCAAGAATGGAAACAGGTGAGAAAGGTGGCATGTTCCAGAACTTTAGTAGTTGAAATGAAGAAGGAAAGTGGAAAAAAAGCAGTCAGGGTTGGCTCAGAGGAATAGAACAACTAGGAAAAATATATGATAAAGACAACACTAACACAGTGGGGCACAGTGTATGTGAGGCCATTGTTCCTGGGCTTGGTGCAAGAGCCTGAAGGCCACAAGGCCAGCAATTGGGAAGGGAAACAGCCCAGGTAGTGGAGGAAATAAGGACAAGCAGGAACCTGAGAGACAGAGCTGGAAGTCACCAGGAAAGACAGCAATCTGCTCTGTCTCTCCCTACCTCCTGACCTTCAATTTGGATGATACTAGGTTCCTGAGTGAGAGGCTAGACCTGTAATCAAGGTGCTCAGATGTACCTAGCCCATACTCTGAGAAACTAGAGTACAAGGTCTGCAGAAGCTGGAGGCTGGAGGCCTGGCCTTTTCCCAAACCGACAAGGTGACACAGCAGATAAGCAATCGCATAGGTGGACTATAACAGCCCTTGTGCTCTGCACCCACATGCTGAGTGTTAAATAATAATAATAAATAAAATAAAAACAACACCAAGTCTTGTGCAAAATTTTTTTGAGGCCTGTGATAATGGGAATTACACAGGAAGAGAATTCTGGAAAATGTGTTTTCAGCTTAAATTGACGCAAAATGAATACATCAGAGGGGCCTTTCCTAAAGCACAGAAGAGGGAAGCTTTAATTTTGTGCTTCCTGGGAAAAAGATGACTCCTCGGGGGAACATAGCTAAACAGCCTGCATAAACAGTGACCCCCAATATCAGCACTCAACACACTACAGTTTATGTCTTACACAGTCTACTGTAGATCTCAGCAATTCTGCAATACAGCTCTCTGCCACACGGTGATCAAGTGATCTGGACACACCTACCTTGTGGACCCAACATTCCAACCCAAGGCACCATGGTCACTGTAACAGAGAAAAACAATTCCCCTTCCATCCTTCAAACTAAAGCATTAATTGTACTTCTGTTCACAACACTTTGACCATCAGAGGACATTTTGGAATAACAGAAACAAATTATTAATTCAAGGTTTATCATCATCATCATCATCATCATTACTATTGTCCTGTGATAAGTGATAAGTATGGAAGATACTCTTACCACTTGTATTACTCTTATCAGATGATAAGAGAATATTTCCCCATCAATGTCACTGTATTAAGATGGCGTCTCCAAGGGTTCTGCTACACCCATTGCCACTGTTGTATGATTTCTGCATCGTACAATGCCAGCCCCAATTCATGTCCTACACTAGTCTGCTATACTGAAGATGCCTGACTATTGGGAACACTTTGAAGTATAAGGTTTTGAGAGCACCTGGCTGAATGTCAATTTCTTGCCAGGGAAAAGAAGAGTTTCACATTGAGATTTTTGCAATTTTAATATAAATCAAATTGGCCCTAATAGGTCTCAGGGTTTGTGCAGTGTTTTCAGATACCAATCCTGATGCTAAAAGTGGGTGTATGTGTGCGTGCGCACGCACACATGCATGTTTTCTGAAACCAACCAATTATCCAATTCTCCAACACCTACTGGGTTGTGGGTGTCCCTTTGTTCACTGCAATTCTGACATCTAGAATTAGCATGGATCCCTGCAAGTTAAGGACTCAGTCCCACAAGACGGCCCCAGTGCAGATACACCACAAATAAGGTGCCCATACTTCCACTTGGCCAACTACGAATTTGAGATTTCCCATGATGCCCCCTCCCTAAGATTTGATAATTTGCAATAAAAACTCACAGGACTTATTAGAGTGTTATATTTACAATTACAATTTATTATAAAGAATACAAATGAACACCCAGATTTTAAGAGGTGCGTAGGGTTAGGTCCAGAAAGGTTCCAAGTACAGGAGCCTCTGTTCCCCTTGGAGTCAGGATATATATTCCCTTAGCACATGGATCTGTTCACATACTTGGAAGTTTCCTGAACCCCAGTGACAAGAAGTTTTTATGAAGTTTCCTTTAGATGGGCATGATTGCTTAAATAATTGCTCACTGTTGATTGAACTCAATCTCCAGCCCCTCTCCCTGGAGTCCCAGGATAGAGCTAGAAGTTGCAACCTTATAAACATGACTTGGTATCTTTGGGGAATCCCTGTCATAAAACTATCTAGTCCCTGACTCCCATTTCTTCACCCCCAAACCCCCACCTCCCCTCATGTGTCATCTCATTAGCATATAAAGACATTCTTATCACTCAGGAGATTCTAAGAATTTTAGAACTCTGCCAGGAACTGAGGAGAAAGAACAAATATTTATTTATTTCTGTTGTTTTATAAGATCTAAAGATCATATAACAAGCGTAGAAGATTCCAGAGCCTGGATTATTGGCCATAGGACAGAGGGTAGTGGAAGAACACCACAGTATGGGTTCGTGGAGTACTCAAGGACCATGGAATCTGGCCAGCAAATACTAGAGAGGCAAAGGAAATGACTGATAGATGACTGCAAAGGGACATACTACCGAAGACCACCTAGAATAGAAAAGTTGGTATTCTAATCTCTTTTAAACAATAGCCAGCCAGGTGTTCTATAACACTCAGAACTGAGCACCGCAGAACTGAGAATCCCATGTATACAAATCCCCCCAGGTCCTCCAGGGAATAAAATATTCTAACCCAGGGTGCATTTCCTCAAAGGAAAGAAGTTTATTTTGGCCATTTTCGCTTTGGAGAATAAATAAGGAATATAATATAAGCATTTATTTAAACACTAATCTCTGGTATAGTGGATGTAATGAAAGTCGGGAGCGTGTATGTACATGTATAGGAATGGCAGAGAGAGAGGAGAGAGAGAGAAAGAGAGAGAGAAGAGAGAAGAGAGAAGAGAGAATGGGTTATCTGGAGCTGGAGAACTATAGAGAGCTTTGGCATTTTCTAATTGATGTTGTTTCCCTGGGAGCTAGAACACTCTGTAACTACTCAGGTGAGTGATAATGTACAATTAGCTTAAATCGAGTAACTAATTAGGTGCTTTCATTGTAAATGCTATACAGCCATGAAAGCACTGCAGGACAGGCAAGAAAAAAAAATTGGAGGGGAGGGGGAACCTGTCTCTAAGACTAAGAAGTGATAACACCTAAATGATAGAAACAAAAGTTTTTAAGAGCTAACACGAAGGAACTCAATAATACAAAGACTGCATATTATCTATTATTAAGTGGAAAGAAAAGTGTTTCTCAGTTTTAGTTAAACATTTCTCCTTTAAGAACCAAGTGTTTTAGGTGTTTTATTCCTTACCAGGACAAAGATGGACTTCACAAGTATGTGCAGGGGGTCATCTGATTTGAGGCACTTCAAGAAGTGTCTCTTTTCCAATATATCTCTCCTAACCATCACTTAAAATTCACTTGTTACCTTCTATCATTTCCAGGCCTATATTTAAAATGCAAACACCTCTGAGATAAGTGGGATACAGCCGCTTCTCAGGAGTCTCACACTGACCACTGACCAATGCCAAAGTAGTGATTGGACACCTTTAAGAGAAAGAGGAGCACCTCTTCAAACCTTCCATCATGCCTTGAGAAACTAATCTGCTGGAACAAATCTAAGTCCTAATTTCTCTGTTCTGTTTCTTCCTGCATCCAGGCTGAATCTGCCAAATGTTCTTCATCACTGGACTCTGCATGTTTAGTGCAATTCTGCTTCTCCCTTCATCCCTTGGCCCTGACTTTGAACCTGGTGAACTTTCCCAGTTCCCTCAGCATCTGCTCCCACTTTTTATCCCTGATTTGATTACATCATTGGCTCAATTTTCCTTTCCTTCTCACACTCATGGGAAGAAGGAAACACTGGTCACATATGACCACATGAAGGTTTTTAAATCTACACCAAGTAAATGAGGCTGGCTCAAGATATAAAAGAGGATCTGAAATGGCCATCTATTGTGCCTCACAGACCCACTGATGCACTTCCTTTATATTCATTTCTCCTCCAATGGGGGGCTTTCCCTTAACATAGAAATAATATTAGTAATATCAAATGGATTGCTTTTATGGGAAATTGGGTTGCTGAGGATGGAGCCACTACATTGTCCAATGCCAAGGGTGTCATCTCCATCACAATGCATGTGAATGGTGCCCATGTAGGTGTACAATGCACAACCTATGTGCTCATAAGCAGCAGCCATCCCCAAGGGAATAAGATATTAATTTTAGATGTAAATTGTATTAAGTTTTAAATCAAAAAACACAAATAAAACTTCTCCTCATGTCCTGTATAAAACTAAAAGGGCCTAGTGGCCCAGTTGGTTGAGCGTTAGACTCTTGATTTCAGCTCAGGTCATGATCTCAGGGTTATAGGATAAAGCCCCATGTCAGGCTCTACACTGAGTGCAGAGTCTGCTTGAGATTCTCTCTCTCCTGCCCCCTTGCATGCATATTCTCTCTTTCTCTAAAACAAACAAACAAACAAACAAATCTTTAACTAAAGGGCCTAGCATCAGTTTTAAGAGAGTACCCCTTGATAAACAACAAACCATTTAACTCCTGGGATTTAGCCTGGCTCTATCACTAAATCTTTGTGAGATCTCATTAACACTGCAGATTCCTTATGTTTGCTGATGGCAAGTATCTCGGAGCTTTTGATGATCTTTTAATTCCAGACCTATCATCCAGATGACCTCAGAAAGAGCAGATGGCTTGTTGACCTGAATCACAACATTTATTAACTATATCAGAACAAGCAGCCAAGATGCCAGTGCTCTGAAAGCCATTCCCACTAGATTCTGAGGTCTTTGAGGGGAGCATTCTCTTACTTTATTTTTGTTCCTCCAGGAAAAAGTGAAGTTGTTAAAGTTACTCTGTAAGTGAGAATAACATAAGAGAACATGCTAAAGCACTTGCAAACAACAAAGTGACAAGCACAGGTGGGTAAGATTACTATCTCAGGAACCACTGTCATGATTGGGCCCTAATAAGAACCCAACTCTTCCTAGATATGTAAGCATGAGCAAGCTACTTAAACCTTATGCTTCAGTTTCCTCTATGTAAAGGAGGGTAATAATGGAAGCTTGGAACAAAATAGTAGCACTAAGAACAGAGCCTTGTGAGTAGCCCGTTTATGATCAGTGTTAGTTACTGTCATCACTTTCCAAAGATTAAGGTGGTCTAGGTAAAATCTCAGAGCTAAATGTCTATTTATATAAGAAAGAGTGTGGTTACTACTGTATTGTCCCAGCTTGTAGGTGATTTGATTTACTGAAATGGACTTAAATCTCACTTCAACTCAAACGACTATTTCTTTGAGCATGTACCACTGAGCAAGCTCACCATTTAATAGGGGAGGCCAATAATCTATATGTGATAAATGCCTCAAGAGATCTAAGTATAAGAGCATGTGGCATAGAAAAGGGACTAGCCCTGAAATCAACACCTGTGATATTTATGATACATAGTATATACACATATATATATGTGCATGTGTGTGATACATAATTTATAGACATATGTGTATGTGTGTGTGTATATATATATATATAGACACATACACACACTGTATATATAGACACACACACACACACACACACACACATATAATGTATCATATATGGTGTGGCCCTACAAGCAGCAAAATTAAATGAACAAATCCACACTGGTACCTTTCCATTATTTTAGATGCAAAGATCAGTTGGGCTAGGGACCTCCTCTAACTATGCTTAGTTGCCTATTTCACATATATATTGGTTTTGTTTTTCTTATAACTTTTCTTTCCATGAGTAGCCCCAGGGTCGAAAAAACAATGACTTTATCTTTACTATGATTCTTTAGAATTTTACTAATTATTTAGTTCATAAAAACCATTCTGAGTCCTCCCTGAATGACCCTATTCTAATAAAAATCCTTTGAATGGAGAATTTCAGAAACTGTAACTTGGAATTATGGAAAACATTTTCTACAAACATATAGCATCTTAAATTGTGTCGTGCACCTCTTGCAGCTAACTAAATGTTAAATGCAAGAAGTGTGTTCTTAGAATTCACTCTTGTAAAACATTATAAGTACTAAGAGAAGATCCTTTGGGCAAGAAGCATTCAAGGAACACAGAGTCATGAGGGTGGAAAGTGGACAGTTAACAAAGTAGAATGGGCTAGGACTGCGAGAGAAGTACCAGCATTTGCACTCATGGAAGATGTGAGTGATTTTTAATTATAGAGTCAGAGAGAGCTTCAGGAAAATGGGATACTGGAGCCACTTTGCAGGGTGGAAAGGATTTTGACAAGTGCAAGAGGGAAGGGAAAGACATTGCTCGAATTGCTGGTAAAGGGAACCATGTGGGCAAAGTCCTGGAGAACAGGTAGAGGGAAAGCTGAGCAATTCCATCAGCTGGGCTGACTCACAGTGTGCAGAAGTGAAGCTGGAATTACAAAGTAATTGAAGCCCCAATATGGAGCAGCTAGGAACTATTCTTCAGGTCCTGGAAAGTGTTCCAGATGTTGAGAGTACCAAAGTGACATCAAGAGTCATATACCCTTATGGTTCTCAGGTGGAAGCTGCAATCAAGCAGACCTCAGCTTGAACCTCACTTCTTCCTCTGAATATTTAACTTCTCTAAGTCTTGATTTCTTCATCTGCAGAATAGGAAGAATAATGGCAACTAACTAATGGGATTTTATGAGCTGTAACTGTGATGAGACACATGAAAGACATTAGTCCAAGTGGCTCCTATGAAGTACTCAAGAGATGACAAGGATGACAATGACCACCATGATGGTCAAAGAGGACGAGGAGGAGGAGGGCAAAGAGAGAGAAGCTTGTCAACAATGACGATAATGTTTGAATCCACTTTTATGTCCCAACACCTGGTACATAAAGCCTGGCCTGCTGTTAGCACTCAAGTGTTTGTTGAATTACACTAAAGAGCAAATTTATCTCAGGGAACCTTAAGTACAATTATGATGTCTTTTCTCTAAGACCCCAGTAGATGCCTTAAACCTCAGATGTTCCTGAACCTTATAGGGACCAGGTTTTTCCTTGTACATACATACCTATGATAAAGTTTAATTTATAAATTAATCAAAGTAAGAGGTTAGCAGCAATAACTAATAATAAAAGAATAATTATAACACTATACTGTAATCAAAGCCATGTGAATGTGATCTGATCTCTCTCTTTCAAAATATCTCGTCCTGTGCTCACTCTTCTTCTTGTGAGATGATAAAAGGCCTATGTGAGGAGATGAAGCAAGAAGGATGACATAGACGCTGTGACATAGTGGTAGGCCGCTACTGACCTTCTGACAATAGGTCAGAAGGAAAATCATCTGCTTTCCAATCACGGTTAATTACAGGTAAATGAAACTGCAAAAAGCAAACCGTAGGTAAAGGCGGAGTACTGTATATTTGTTTGATATATTCACCAGGCTTGGGGGAATGAAGGGAAAAACACGTGTAGGTAGTGAGAAGCAGTCTGAAAAAGAAAAATGTAGACTGGATAATTTGAAGTGCTTATTAGAAAACTCTATGATGAGAATAATTACTAATTATGCTAACCAAATTTATTATCTTTATATCACAATTGGGAGAAAAATGTCAAGGTCAGTGAAAACCACAGGGCTGAAATGGAAAACCTGGCACCCTTGAGAGGTAATTGGGTGTTCTTACTGGCTTCCCTCTCATTAGATTTGATGTAATTGTTTTTAAAACGTCAAGACATAATGACAAGTATGTATTTCAATATAGCCCTGATGCAATAATCAAAAGGGCACTTAAAATTCACTGTACAATTACAGTCCCATTAAATCAAAGTTAACTGCCCATTTGAGTCACTAAATCTAATCTGTTACGTTGCAACACACATGCAGTGTGTCTGTGTCACAACTGAATCATAACCAGACTTTGTCAGTGACTCTGGGAAAAGTTCTGCAATAACATTTTAACAAGGGCCAAGTGATGCATACATGCCATAGCAATGTGCCCACAGAATCGCTGGGAGCCCAGTACTCAGATTGTCACATCAGGAGTGGGAAAGGGGTAGGACCACTCATGCAGCAACAGGCAGCCTGACACATGCCACTTACGCTCCTGCTTAGGACAAGGAGGAATTTGAAAGCATTGTCAGGTCTTTGCACTCAAAAATCTGACTTCAAGCCTACCCAATTTTGTCCGTGGGCAACTTCTGAAGGAATGGCCAAGATGATCCCGTCTGCATTCCTCCACCTACCACAATAAAACGACTTCAAAAGAGTCCAAAGTGGGACTGGCCTCAGGGCATTCAAAACTTTGTGCATAAGGGGTCTTAAGAGGAAATAGCTTTGAAAAGACAGCCATCAAGTGCTCTGGGGCAGGCAAGAGAAAGAAAAGATCCTGCAGGGAGGCAGCTGGCCCATCCAGCTGCAGAGGGAAGTGGCATGATGGATGGCTTCCATTGGGGACAATGGACGGCTGTGAGGGACAAGTCTTTGTTCCAGGGTTCCTGCACCCTCTCCTTTGACCTGCCCCACTGACCTGTGAGCTCGTGCACACTGCAGGGACGCCTGGCCCTCTCCAACTTAAGGCCTAGCACGATTGCTCATGCAGAGGGCCCACTGCCTGCTGCTCCCTGCCCCCCATTTCCATGTGGTCCGGCCAGATGGGGACAGGGTTGGAGGTGGGCTCTTGGACTACAGAGGCCAAGGCTTCCAATCTGCAAACTCATTTTAGGATTAGCACAAATCAATTGCACCGAAAGCTAAGAGCTGGGCGTTGGGAGTAGGCACTAGCTCTCCTCCAAAAGGGGGGAGTAAGTAATCATACCCAGGTGGTTCCTGAAGGCATAATTAATTTGTGTTCCCAGAGATGTTTTCCAATTCAAAGTAGAAAGCGGGCAGATCTGGGAATCTGGGGGAATTCAGCATATTCCTCCCACAATTGCATATTTCTGGTCAACTTTGTGGGCGTGAAGGGCAGGCCTGAGCTTGTGGTGTCACTGTATACCTCTCTCACTCTGGCCTCAGGATCCTTGTCCATAAAACATGTTAATGCTTCCTACCTTTCTCAATCATGAGTACCTCACTGGAACAAGATAATACCACAGAGAAAGAAAAATACCACATATCACTGCTACGTGGAATCTTGAAAAGTTGAGGAGTTCGTAGAAGCAGACAGTAGGATGGGGCTGGAGCAGGGGATGGGGAATATGTAGAGATGCCAGGCAAAAGTACAAGGCTGCGCTTACGTAGAATGAACGAGTTCTAGGGTTGTAATGTGTAGCATGATGCTTATAGTTAATAATCCTATGTTGTATCCTGGAAGTTTGCAAAGAATAAATTTCAGATGTTCTCACCACAAAAAAATTGAAAGGTAACTATGTATGGAGAAGGATATGTTAGTGAGCTGGACTATAATAAGCATTTTGTAATGTATATAGATATCAAAATATGTTGTACACTAAAAAGAATTTATTTATTTATTTATTTATTTTTAATTTTATGATAGTCACAAGAGAGAGAGAGAGGCAGAGACATAGGCAGAGGGAGAAGCAGGCTCCATGCACCGGGAGCCCGATGTGGGATTCGATCCCGGGTCTCCAGGATCGTGCCCTGGGCCAAAGGCAGGCGCCAAACCGCTGCACCACCCAGGGATCCCAAGCATTTATTTTTAATTTAATTCATTTTACATTTATAAATTTTTAAATTAAAAAAAAATCTTAAGTGAATGTAAGTGGAAAAAACATGATCAGAAACACAAGGAGGACTCATCCAATGACTTAAAATGCACAACATTTCAACAAATATTATAATCAGTTGTGAACACCAAGGTCTGGCAATAATAAGAGTAATAGCTCTAATTGCTATGCACCTACTTGATGGCATGCAACACGGGCACCACAGAAATCAGGCATCACTAAGCCTCATTACCAGGCTAGAGAGCAGTATTATTAATCTCATTTTACACACGAGGAGACGCGGACTCACAGGTGTTAAGTGACCTGCCCCAGGTCATGCAGCTAGTAAACAGGTGAGCTACATTTGAACTTGGTCTCTTGGCCTGAAAACCTATACTCCTCCCACTGTGCCACATTGTCTGTGTCAGACTCCAGAACCTTGAGGCTGCCCTGGAGCTCAGGTTCAAGTATACATGGAATATAAAGACCTTTCCACCCAGGGCACATGAACATGTCGTGTTGCCATTGGCAAGCTTCCATACTCACACGCTGACCTCTCCCCTGCAGCTCCATGCCTGTATCCCATGACTTTGGATCACTGCTTACAGGTGTCCCTTCTGTGCTCAAAATTACCATGTTTAAAAGCGCACACATCCTCTCTCCTCATCCTACCCACCCAACCAGAATCTCCCATGATTCACCCTCCTCCAATCACTCAGGTGGAAACTCCACACCATGCCTGCTCTTGTCTTGCCTTTTCCACCTCGGCTCTTGCAGCACACCGCCGCACCCCCCCACCCCCCACCCCCAGCAGTTAAAGCCTTTATTATATTCCAGCTATATAGTTACCATAATTCCCTGTCCTATTTATCCTAGAAATAGTCCAACATCACTTCCTCAAGTGCAGCTGGGACCCTGTCATTGCCTCGCTCAGAAAACAATCCCTCTGTTACCTCCACAGTGAACCCTTTAACTTTTTAACAAGCATTCAAGACTCTCCTTGATAGGACATCAACCTACATTCTGAGAGGACACCTTCAATTTTCCCCATCACGTACATTAATCTACTACCAGAACCAGTTAATCAAAATTCAATTGCGCAGGATTTGCTAGGGCGAAGACTATATACCAGACAGATATTCCATAGCTGAGCTGGTGGGGGTGTGGCGAGGGGCTGGCAGCTGTACTGCAGACACCTGGGATGGCTAATGGCCTGGAGCAAATAGGTCTTCCCAAAACAGTCACACCAGGCGTGGACCCATGTTCCATATCTGCTAAAACCAGAGGAGGTGCAGGTCTGGGGAAACGTGAACACCAGACAGGATACAAACCAGACAGGAAGGAACAAGACAGGAACACGGGACAGGAACTGCATTTCCAGGTGGGAGTTGAAGTGTGAAGAACCAGGTGAAAGAGCCCAGGTACTAGAAGAAGAACAACCTGGCACAGAGGAAGCAGCAGCAAGGCGGCAGGTGTAGAGCTGTCAGGGAACTTGCCCAGGCACCTTCAGTGTTTCTTAGCACGATGGTGTTCATAGGTTTGTATGGTTTTGGCTTTTAATTACTTAGGTTTAAGTTACGGTAGTGAATGACAGACATACTCATTCCCCTTTCCCCTTCAAGGTGGGGGACTTGTGAGTGGGGAGGCATGAGCTGAAATTGCAGTGGTGGGGTCCTTCCATGACACGTTGGAGTATAGTTTACCCCTGTTTTTTGCTTCTTCCATAGTGAAAAACTTGAGACATTTACTGGGTCCCTGAGAAATTTAGGACTGCAAAGCAAGTTTGATAGTCTGGGTGGCTGATTTTGAGCACTATTATGTTTCAGAGTTTCCTGGTAATTCTATACATACATATTTTATTTTGTCCTAGTGTTGGCATATTACATCTTGGTATGGGGAGGATAGAGAAGGCATATTATAAACTAGGCGAAGATCTGGGATTCTTTGTACCACTCCCTTCACCCCCCACACTATGACACTGATAAAACAGTTATTCTCATTTTGGAATTTGGGTTTCCGTCACTCAACAAATTCTTTTGTCACCTTCATAAACCTCAGAGCTATAGAGCCCCAAAGACATTGTTAAACACAAGGCCCTTGGCTGGAGGTATCAGAGCTGACTATTGTGTCTGATATTCTCGTGTCTGATTTCAGTAAAACAGGGTAAACTGATAGAGGCAAAACCACCTCCAACAGAAAGAAATGATGACTTTAGTCTTAATTCTGTCTGGACGTGATATAAGCCCTCCAACACTGCCACAAAGAAGGAGACAGCTTGCAAGTGCCTTTTTTTCCAGTACTGATGTAAATTAGAACATTTCCTAAGACAGGTCAGCCTGGAGTAATTTTCCAGTTGACTTGTCAAATAACCAAGGGACAAGCTCCCACATCTCAGGGTGACGCAGAAGAAAACCCCTTGTAATTTCTCTTGGGTTTTCACATTTGTTCGTTTATGGTGTGGAAAATTGTTTGGCTCATAGTATAAGCAGGCTGGTGGGAATCCATCCAAAGCTAGACCTGGCACATAGTGGGTGCTTAATAAATAGTTGTTGATTACCACTGTGAAAACCGAATGGTCCTTCTGGGCACTGGACACTCAAATACCCAGCAGATGCTTCCGAAATTTCAGCCACTCTGGCAGCGCCAGGAACCCCCCTATATGTAGATTCTCCTGCCAGATAACATATGAAATAAGGGTTTGGGTCCATTTTAAATAATTTTTAAGTGATTCAATTTATTTATTCAGGAGAGACAGAGAGAGAGAGGCAGAGACACAGGCAGAGGGAAAAGCAGGCTCCCTGTGAGGAACCTGATATGGGACTCGATCCCAGGACCCCAGGATCATGACATGAGCCAAAGGCAGATGCCCAACCACTGAGCCATCCAGGTACCCCCATTTTAAAGAATTTTGAAAGAACAAATGAAGCCTTTTATTTCATTCCCACAACATATATGTGTTGCTTAGTATTTATTCAGGCTTTGTGGCCTCCATGTTTAATCAGCTCTCCCACATTTGGAGAATGTGCTTCATTATGAGCCCTACCTCCTCAGGGTAGATACCAGACACACATACTTTTCCCAGGCTTGGACTTCAAAAATCAGATGCACTCACAAGTGATGTTCATGTGAAGTGAGGCTAAGAAGGTACAACCCAGCGTCAGGCTGGGGTCTGAGATATTTGTGCCCAGCAATGAAGGCAGTGGGGTCTTCACCGACTGGCCTCATGGGGGAGAGGGGGTCCGACATTGCTCCCAACTACAGAGTCTCCAAGTCTACTGTTGGCCCTGCTGTAGATTCTGTGGACACTAAACTAACCTATTTCATTTGTCCCCCTTCTGCTTAAACCACAGGGTTAGGATGCGCTCAGCTGAGAACAATGGCCACTATGCGTTCGTTGTGCTAAACCCAATAGGGTGGAGATACGAAGGCAAATAAGACATGAATGCAGCTCCCAAGATTCCACAGTCTAGAGACAGGTACAGACTTGAGCCCAGCAGTGTAAGACAGTATGTGTCACCCAGTGTGATCAGAGTTGTGGGGTGGGCTCCCAAGGACACCCAGGGTATGGCAGGGCAGAGAGAAGGGAGCAGACCCCTGTGTACCTCAGCAGTACATCCTGATGGTGCCATCCACACCCCCTCAGTACACACCTTTACAATGGGCTGGGTCCTACCCAGGGACTTGGGACAACAGACACTTGGATCCTATCACCTCGTGGGCTCACATCTATATACAACCACAGCCCGGGCGTGCTGAGACGCAGCCTCAGTCGTTGGACTCTTGTGTTCCTCCTTCTATCTTACTGTTCACTGTATCTGGATGTTGGACTCCCCTCCTGTCGTGGACAAGTGGTGGCCACAGGGACAGACACCTGCAGGGAGCTCTGGTCCCTCAGAGTAGCATGCAGCGTAAGTGGAATCGGCTGGCGCAGCCTGTTCTCAGCTTCAGGAGGAGCAGGAAG
The DNA here is from genome assembly GCF_905146905.1 of Nyctereutes procyonoides. Lineage (NCBI taxonomy): Eukaryota > Metazoa > Chordata > Mammalia > Carnivora > Canidae > Nyctereutes > Nyctereutes procyonoides. The sequence continues at coordinate 2,209,485 of NW_026575030.1, read as the reverse complement.
GGGGCTGTAGCAACAAGGGGCCTAAACAGTCTTTCGGGGGGTGGGGGCGGCTAGCACTCTTCCAACACTTCCAGACAGAACTGTACAGGAAAGAAGAGGAGGCAGAAGGAGGGCCACAGACTAGGGGCATGGTCACCAAACTTCATTCAATAGCCTTCACGATTCCTGCCTTATCTGTGTCCTAATAATTTTTCAATATTCAGTTTTTCTGTTACATTCATTTACTTTAAAAATATATTGAAAATTGGGGCACTTGAGTGGCTCAGTGGTTGAGTATCTGCCTTCAGCTCAGGGTGTGATCCTGAGGTCCCGGGATCGAGTCCCATATCAGGCTCCCCACAGGGAGCCTGCTTCTCCCTCTGCCTGTGTCTCTGCCTCTCTGATTGACCATCCTTGTTGCAATCATGTTTGATTCTGGTTGTTTATACAATAATATCAACAAGTTTATAGTCACAGGGTTGGGGGGGGCAGCACAGCAGGGAGCCAAAAGGTTGCCAAAAGTTGGCATCAACCCCAAAGCCCCAAGTGTAGGCAGAGCAGGAAATGCAGGTGTGAAGGGGCTGGGAGGAGGGACAGAAACCTACCTGTGTGCTCCCAGGACCAGGTAGGCCCGGAGCAAGCTCCTGTACCTACCTTTATCCTTCTGCCCCGGTTGGATCCCCATCTCGGCTGCCCACGGGTACCCTTTTGGGCCTCAGGGGAGACTCCCAGTGCAAAACTGCCCTGCCATCCAGAAGCTCGCTCTGTCCATGGACAGTGACCACTTTGCCTAAACTAGCAGCTGAAGTGCCCTGGACACGGTAGCCAGCAATCCTCAGCAGCAACAGCCTCCAAATTCGACGGGTTCCCGAGGGTGCCCTCTGGTAGAAGAGAGAGGGGCTTCCCAAAGTATGGCCCCTGCCAGGCCAGACACCAGGCTCCTGTAGGTCATACACGCATCGGAGGGGAAAATAACCCTACATCATGGTAGGAACGTGGGGCCCATCGTTTCCCTTCCCTTTCTCTTTCTGTCCCTTCTTATAGCAAAGGAGCAGTCTCAGTGAGGTGCTGGCCTGTCTTGAACACCTCACCTCACCTCCCTATTAACCTCCCTTCATAAACAAGGCCAACGGTCTCAAGGTCAGGATTTCCACTGGCAACAATAGCTAGCTAAAAAATAACAATAAGGTTCTGTTTTCATTGTACCGATGCAATCAATCTAAACAACTATGCCTTTTTTCCACTTAGGGTAATAATACTGATATTAATTGCCTTTTTAATTTTCCATTTTTTAAAAGATTTTATTTATTTATTCACAAGAGACACACAGAGAGAGAAGCAGAGACACAGGCAGAGGGAGAAGCAGGCTCCATGCAGGGAGCCTGATGCGGGACTCGATCCGGGGACCCCGGGGATCACGCCCTGAGCCGAAGGCAGATACGCAACCACCGAGCCACTCAAGTGCCCCAATTTTCAAAATATTTTTAAAGTAAATGAATGTAACATAGAAAAACTGAATATTAAAAAATTATTAGGACACAGATAAGGCAGGAACTGTGAAGGCTATTGAAAGACTAAAGTTTGGTGACCCTGCCAAACTAGTCTGTGGCCCTCCTTCCTCCTCTTCCTTCTCTATGCAGTTCTGTCCCTGGTCAGGGGAGTGTGGGGGTCACACCATGGGCAGCCAGCCAGAGCTGGGGTACTTGAAGTCATTGGTATTTGATTCTTTTCTCTTTTTTAAATTGTTTTCATCATTGTTTGTCTTTTACCCCATTTCCCCATTAGGGGGCGAGTTCCTTGAGGGCAAATACAATGTCACTGCTGTCTTTCCAACTTGCTTGCAGCTGCCAGTTGCAGTATTAGGCACTCAGTGGGCGTTCCATAAATGCTGCTGTCCGACATTCAACACTCAGGCAACACCATCATCCCCGCTCACACCAGACACTGGAAAAATAGGTCATCTGTTTGGCAAAGGCAACAGGATTCATCAGGACAAGATCTATGAATGGCGTAAATTACCAACAACAACAACAAAAAGAAACACATCAAGCTCAGCCTTTTGGAAAAATGACATCTCTGTTGTAAAGATGCCAGGATGTCTGAAAATGGCTAAAACCTGGGGATTTTCCAGAGATTAGTCATGTGGTTTAAATAATTAGAACTGAAGGCCCAGTAGGAGATTGCCCCCAGTGAAACACGAGCAGGTTCCAGGGTAAGTTTAGTCATGTGTAAAAAGGAGAAGCTCCACAGATTGACAGTCAGGAATTAAAAAGAAGGAAGAAATCAAGAAAGAACCTGCAGCCCAGAGAGAATGCATGCATTATGTGGGCTGGGCCTCAAGAAAGGGGTGCAGAAAACTCAGGCAATGTGGTGAATATATTTGCAACTTTATGGAAAGACCCCAGTCTACATCGAAAGCATTTGGGGTGTTTGTTTTAATAACATTCTAAGTGAAAGCCTTTTCTCAGGTAATAGAATTTCTTTCCATTTTTATGAAGTCAAAAATGAAAAATAAGCTAAAGCAAAAGAATCTAATTTCCTATAATAAGGTTTTGTCTTTAGTTACTTACAAATGCGAAATCATGGGGCCTTCGACACCAGAAGGCGTATGTTGGTCACGAAAATAAAATAAGAAAAATAAAAGAAAATATTAGAAACCCACTCATAAATATTGACCTTCCCTTTTCCCTCCCTCCAGCTCCTACCTCCAGCGTCACACGTGAGTGCCCACAAAAGCACACACACACTCACTCACACACCCTAGGAGAAGTAACAACACTGGCTTTCAGAGGCTACGCAAGACAGACTGTGAACTGACCTGTTCTCTAGATAGAACACATTTGTTCAATAAATTCATCACCTCTGGGTGGAAGTCCTTGGATTCCAATACTGCTGCCAAAAATGCCCATACTTAGAAGGGATCAGGAATACCTTGTGGTCCCAAGAAGCCCACGGGACACTGAGTTATGGAGGAGCCTTTGACGGGGTCATCAGAACTATACACCATGCCCTTTCTCAACAAGGTCAGACTACCCAGTGAAAGGCTATCATCTTATTGTAGGCTCTGGAGTCAATGACACAGCTTCTGCATATCTGTTCCATTTTGTCAGCAACCTAAGCCATGTATCCTGTAGTCCTTTAGTGTGTCTTCTGTCCAGAATATTATCAAAAACTGCTCATGAATCATCAGTTCCCCTCAGTTTTTCTTGTTCCTGAAATAGCAAAGGTCACACTTCCCATTTATACATATTTGAAATTGTCATCATGAGCTGTGAGCCATGTTCCTCTCATCTTTACATCTCTTTAGGACCTCTAGTCTGCCTATTTCTAGCACAAGAACTAATTTTGCACCTTCATCTTATGAAGCCACAGGCCTCCCTCCATATTGACTGCCACACACTAGAAATAAGTATCAGTTAGGTGAAGTTGGCCAGATCTGTGGCCCCACATAGCATCCTCCAGTCTTCCCTCATTGGCTTGGCTGGACAACCTTCTCCTCATTGGCCTCCACTTGACCTCCTTCCTCTAGAGGCTCTCCAGCTTCTACAATACCCAGGTTTTGGAAGTGGTTCATACAGATATGAGGGAAATGAATCCTTGACCCTCAGAAGCCTAGACTAAATTTTGTAACTTTTTTCTACTTTTCCCTCATTTGATCCTTTATCCTTTTCTCTACTTGGGGTCAATATTCACCCAGAACTACGTATTCAAATAAAAAGAACTGTTTAGGATGACTTTTTAGAAAACTCTTTGGAAACAATTGCCCCTATGAAGGAGCCACTGGAAAAACTGGATGGATAGGAATATCAATATTCTTGTGTATGTACATTGATGTGTATATTCATAGAGTGCCATGGAAATAGTGGTAGTTCCTAATCAGCCATGCTGAGACTGAATCGCAGCTCCACCAAGAACCTCAGGCACCATCATCGATCCTTCTTGGCTTCAATCACCTGATCCCCAAAAACCATGGAGATTATAGGAGCTATTTCAGTAATTTGGTATAAATATTAAATAAGTTCCCTTGCATCAAGTCTGTAAGCTCTCAATAAATGCTTGCAAGATGTTGGGAATATTATCATCATCATCATCATCATCATCATCAGTAGTAGTATCATCAGCAGCAAACACTGCTGTTGTTTGAAGTGAGAAGACCTGTTTCCCAAACTAGTTTTGTGAACAACTCATTTTCCTACAATAGATCTCTGAATGTTATTTCTTCTTCTGTAATAGAGCATGAGGGTTGAGGCTGTAGATTCTAATTCTAACTCCTCACCCTCCCCCATTTAGTAGTTGCACAATGTTGAGCAAGCTACTTAACAGCTGTGAGACTGAGCTTCTTCATCTATAAAATTCAAGTGATAATAACACCTACTCCAAAAGGCCATTATAATTATTAAATGAGTTAATGCATGTAAAATGCTTAAAAGTGCTTGGCACATAGTAAGTGCTCAAGAAATGTTCTCAAAATCTGTAATAGGATGTATTGACATCCACCGTTCAGGTTATGGAGAGGATTTGAGATAATGTATGAAAAGTGCCCATACCATGACACAGCCTGGTGTAAGTCGTTCTTAAGCCAGTGTGTATCTTAAGAGTTACCTGGGGATATTTTAATAAAATTAATGCCTCTGTCTTGTTCCAGACCAATTACATCAGAATCTCTACAAGTGAGGCCAGGGCGTTTTCGAAACCTCTTTGTATGATTTTAATGTGCAGACAAGGTGAAAAAATCACTTGTCTAACGAGAGAAGTTGCTAAAAGGTGGTCATTATTAGTCTCTATACACACACATGTATCCAAACCTACAAAAAAGGCAGAGTGGGGTGGGGGTGGAATATTGCCTGATTTATAGAAAGATTAAGCACTTAATAAAAACACTCTAAAATTATTCCGCCTTCACCCACATTCCACCCAACCAAGTATTCATTTACTAACCAGGAAGCAGCTGCCAGATAACAGTAAGAAGCTGACAAACAATAAAGAAAGCTTTAGCAGCCACAACCAAACTATAGAGGCACACAACTGCCTTTACATTTTCGGGGCTCAACGGCTGTTTGCTAAATTAAATTGACCCCATGATGTAAGCCAACGGGGGAAAGACTGATCAGTGAATGATGCTGTGCTCAAAGCAAGATACACAGATGCAAGCACATGTACACAGTCTCCCCCCTACATACCTCTCACTGACCCCTTTCACCTCACTGGGATTTTCCCTCCCCTGAACCCTTCTCAGCCAGCTTGACAGTACCACTCCTGCCACACAAATAACCAATATGAGGGAGTCATACTTTACCTTATACCCCTGAGCATTTATGCCGATTTTTCTTTAATATTATCTTTTTCTGCAATACACTATAAAAATTGATGCTCTTAGAAATGAAAACTTATGTCCGCACAAAACTATGCATACAAATGTTCATAGCAACCTATGAATAACAGCCAAAAAGTGGAAACAATTCCAAAGTCCATCAGTAGATGAATGGACAAAGAAAATGTGATAAATCCATACAATGGAATGCTGTTTGGTCAGAAAAATGAAACAGTGGTACATGCTACAATGTGAGTGAGTGTCAAAAACATTCTAAGGGAATGAAGTCACACGCAAAAGACCACATATTATGTGATGCTCTTTATGTGAAACATCTAGAGGAATGAAATTCATAGAGGTAAATAGTAGACTGGTAGTTGCCTAGGGCTGAGAAGGGCGGGGGTGGTGTTGGGTGTGAACAAGTGCCAGAGAGCAGTAATGGGGAGTAACTCCTGATGGAGTACAGGCTTTTTTTCAGGGATGATGAAAATGTTCTACAATTAGATGGTGGTGATGGTTACACAATGCTAAATATACTAAAAACCATCAAATTGTGCACTTTGTGGTATGTAAATTACATCTCAATAATCCTGATAAAAAAGCAATGTTCTTAAAAGATGACCCTGATCCACCCAAAATAAGAAAACGGCTTAAAATATTTCCTAAGCTTTAGCTAAGAAGGGGGAATAATATATAGTTTAGGAAAAATTATTTAATATTTTAGCCTTTTAAATTATGTGGACATTTTATTCATGTAAGTCAACTTCATTTTCCAGTAGCATGAGATGAATGAGGCTGGTGGATATGGTCTTTGCCGAGCAGGGGATCACCTGCAGCTTCGCCTACTCCCAAAGGAAGAAACTGGGAGGGGAGCATATCTTTAGTTTTTCCCAGGAAAGTTCTGCCTACTAGAGTTCTCCAGCTTCAGTGGAGCTGGTCTGGGAGTTAACTCTCACCTGTCTTGTGGGCAGAGGCAGATCCCAGGAGGTCTTGCATCCTGGTAGGTTACTCTAGGGTCACTGCTCTATAGTTGACCTGCCAGTTCTCATGCTATTTTTAAAATCTCTTAGGAAAGTCTATTATGTTACCCATCCAGGAATCACTTACTCCTTCTCCCCTACTTTCAAGAATCTGGATTTTGTTTAGGTTGCGAAATGCACAATCTCAAGGGATAGCTTGTGTTTTGCTCTTAAGTCAATTATCAATTATGGTCATCCATTTCTCTGTTAGTGAGTGGTCTAGATTTCCAAGTCTGGCTAATAAGGGGAAGTTTGCATGAGAATATATTAGAAATATGTATTAAATTAAAATTAAAATTAAATTTAAAAATTTTAATTAAAAATTAAAAATAAATAAATAAAAAAAAATCATAGGGATGTTTAAAGCTAGTCCAAACTCTTTGCTCTATTCATTGAGTATAATTGTGTATAGATACTTTGAGACTATGAGGGAGCCATTTCCTAAATGCAGAAGTTGGAAGATCAGAAGAATAAGAGCCTGGGTCCGTGATGAGATTACCCAGCTGTTGAATCAACTTTGGAATTGTCTACCTTCTAACTCCCTATTATATAAAATAATTAACTACTCTATTACTTAATCTATCATTACTTAAATGTGTATTACATGTAATCAAAAGGATATTAACTGGTACATCTGCCAACCTAAAGATTCATAGTTTCTTCTAGACAAAGGCTTTCTGACAGCATCAGACAGAATTAGGTTTGATAAGACATAAGTGTAGCTGAAACAAGTAGCAGAGAAAGAAGTTCAGAGGTAGGGACTAGAGATCTAGTATGACAGTTCCACAGTCATCAAGGACTCAGGTTTCTTCTATTATTATGCATTATCACTCCTAAACTGCCATTTTCAAGATCACCTCATGGTCTCAGGTGGCTGCTGGAGCTCCAGCCTCCACATTCACACTCTAGAACAAAAAGAAAGGGAAAGTATGGAAGGACAATAAGGAAGAATACTATATATCTGAATTTCCCATAAGGAAAACCCTTAAGTACCACACAATACCCTTTACAAGTCAGGACTAGGCCAGCTGATCACATTACATTGCAAAGAAGGCTGGGAAATGTTTTCTAGCTAGCTACATTATTATGAGGCACCATTTTAAGAAAGAAAGGTAAAATGGATATTGTGATAAGAAATCTCTGCTACATAGGGGATATGTCCTCAACCTCAGTATACTCTTCCATTAACTAAAGGTGACAAGATGCTTGATGCAAAGACTATCCAAAGGCATTCGGCTGCTGGATTGCACAGTCAGTGGATCAAATGTGTAATAAAATGCATGTGCGTTTTAAGATGACACATTGAAAACGGGTAATATGTTTTTAAATGAAATCCAAATGAAACTCTCGGGTAACATGAAACTCAGACTGAAAACTAGTGAAATGATGAATCACTGATAGTACCCCACTTGAGATGGGGAAACGATTCCAAAGAAGGAAATAGCACTGGGTACCATAGCCGTAACTAACCAAAGAATCAGTTTATGAATTTTAATTTCAAAAAAATTGGCTCAGTGAAAATAACTATATATTGACTTGTGTGCTAATAAAACTTATTCTTAAGAAAAACTTGGGATAAAATATCTTCTGCTATTTTTGGTTAATTAAATAGTATCCTGAGAATCAACAGTAAGTTACTTAAAGACACATCTTTTACTACCCCTTATCTGTGTAAACCACCATTTTCTCAAATCTGTGGTAATAGGGAGAAACATACTGGAATTGATAAAAGACTGCAACAGTATATTCAAATTTTATGGATATCAAAACAGTCCCATAGTTATCCCTGATGAACTATCCCTGATGAAATGTTATACATTTATGCTGATAAAATACTGAATTGTCTATTCAATATCATGGACTCTAAAACAAGATTTAATCTGAAAACAAAATTCTAGGGACAGCCCCGGTGGCCCAATGGTTTAGCGCCACCTTCAGCCCAGGTTGTGATCCTGGAGACCCAGGATTGAGTCCCAAGTCAGGCTCCCTGCATGGAGCCTGCTTCTCCCTCTGCCTGTGTCTCTGCTTCTCTCTGTGTCTCTCATGAATAAATAAATAAAATCTTTTAAAAAAAAAAAGAAAAAAAAAATTCTGTTGCTAAAAAGTATTTGAAAGCCATTGCAAAAATGATTTGAAAGCTACTGTCTTATTCTAAAAGTGAAAGTCAGTCCAAATGTGGTTTTAACTTCTCGAGTTCCAAACCAAAAACATTAAAAATAAGCATCACAAATCTTATAATTGGATGAAAACCTTATCCATGGCCATATCCTAATTTATGAGTGGATATGACTTTATAGCATATCTCAGACCATATGTTTGGATTGTAACATCCTCCCCCACAAATCACTAGCATTGCACAATTTCAGACTCAATCGATAACAGGGACATTCCCTTTAATTCCCCCCACACACAACCCAAGCAAGCAGATGCATGCCTCGAAATCCACCTCCTCACCATCATCTCCTCTCCATTCTGTCTACTAGGCTGGCCATGTCCTCTCCCAGACTTGCAAACACAGGCTCCTAGACACCGTCCTCTTCCTCACCTTCATGTTCCAAAACCGATTTCTTACTATCCTGTTGCTTGATGATGGATGGCTCAAAGTTCTCCTGCTGCCTGATAACCAAAATCCAGCGTTGTATCACAAGATTAACATTTTTCTTGCCTGCAGACATGGAATCTGTTTTCTCTTGGAGGTTTTCATTCCTTCCCTGTGAAACTGCCTCAAGGACTGCTGTAAGCCAGGAGACCCTCCCATCCCCTCCTCTCCAGCAGGTCCTCTTGATTTGTCTTACTTATCAAGTGTTCACATACGAAGTGCCTGGGTGGCTGAGGCAGTTAAGCATCTGACTCTGGGATTCGGCCCAGGTCACGACCTCAGGGTCCTGGAATTGAGCCCGGAGTCAGGTTCCACACTAAGTGGGGAGTCTGTTTGAGGATCCTCTCTCCCCCTCTGCTTCTGCTCCTCTCCCTGTGCTCTCTCTCTCTCTCTCACACACACACACACACACACACACACACACACACACTCTCTCTCTCTCTCTCTCAAATAAATAAATCTTTAAGTGTTTACATAAAATGTAAGAACAAAAGCTACACATTTATCTATAAGAACATTGGAAACAATAGCTTTTCTCAGGGATCCCTGGGTGGCGCAGCGGTTTAGCACCTGCCTTTGGCCCAGGGCGCGATCCTGGAGACCCGGGATCGAATCCCATGTCGGGCTCCCGGTGCATGGAGCCTGCTTCTCCCTCTGCCTGTGTCTCTGTCTCTCTCTTTGTGACTATCATAAATAAATTAATTAATTAATTTAAAAAAAATAGCTTTTCTCAGAAGTGGCTTGAGGAAGGACAATGCACTTGCTCTTCCTGAAACACTGAACGCATCCAGTGCTCACGCCAAATACCAGCTATGAGAAACATGTCCCTCTTTGTGTTCTAGAATGGGAGGGCCACCTATTTATCCTCTTCAGAATTTTGAAAGAATAAGTTGGCGTTCACGTCGTCCAAACCCAGTGGTTGCTTTCATGGATTTGAAATAATATTCCAATGTAGTCTTTAATCTTTCTAACTGAAGATTATTTTTTAAAAAATCAGTCCTCTGGGGAAAACCCTTCGATTGTTCCAGCTGTATCTCTCATGACTATCTTGGACTGCACAACATCAGTCTTAGAGACTAGCATCAGCAGCCAGGCATGGACCCAGCACACTATCCCTCCTGGTGCCTCTGGTGGCATCCTGGACCAGCAACACACTGTTCTGTTCTTCTTCCGACAGGTGACTTTTAGCAGGCCATGCTTTGCTTTAAAGACCTTCTTCGCCTCTTGGTTTCCTTAAGAAGCAGCCACGTAGTAGCCACTGAGTACATGAACCCTGGCATCATCAGACTACCTGAGATTAAAGCCCCACTTGGCCACTTACCTGATGTATGACCTTGAGCAATTGCTTAACTTTGCTAAACTCCACCTTTGCCAGCAGCAAAGTACAGATTAAAAATATCCCCTACCCCTTCATAGGGTGCTGTGAAAAGATAACACAGGAGAACAGCTCAGCCTGTGTCTGGCAATGTTTGGTCCACATTAGCTAATGCCACAAATGAAGCCAACATCTGTGCCTCCACTAAAACCAAAGCTACCCAGAGTCAGGGACCTGGAGGCTCCCAGTAGTACCTAATTAGCATGTGCTGAACAAATGAATGGAAGTCTCCTTCTCCCCAGGCGACCTTGAGTACAGGGAGCTAAGCCCAGATCCCCTTGGGGTCCAGGGAACACAGGCTGCTTTGGGAAGGAAGCAGATGCATTCTTAGCATAATGTAGCCTGGGTTACAGTTCTTAGGCATTAGTGTTAAAACTATGTGAATAGGGGGTCTGTGAAGGAGAGTCAGCTGGGAGGTTTGCTGCATTAGAAACTTTTTAGCTGAGAACAAGCTGCAGCCAGTGTGGAAGTTCTCTTTTTGCCCCTCCCTCCCCCAATGGTCAGTACTCAACTTCTTCCCTCCCAGCCCTTAACTGGGGAGACCCTGAAACTGTGCTTCATTATCCAGACCACATAGCAGCAGAAACTGCAGAGAAGTGCGTCGGCAATAAGTGGATAACCAAGGTTGGGAAATGTGTCAGATGCAAGAGAGAATGTGGAACTTCATGGTTTCTGAGGGAGGGTAGATGGACCCAGAAGTCTGGTGGGAGCCTCTGGCAAGGAAGAGAGGGTTAAATAGGAATTTGGTGAGGGGGTTGTGATAGCCATGGAGGTGCCACTAAGATCTTTTCGAGAAGAATTGCTGTCCAGCTTCGAAAAGAGCCATTAGCTGATGGCATCCAGCTGCTGGCATCTTCAGGCTTTGTCTCGGCTCTTTTGCAGATGCCGCATTTTTCGTAGGCATCTGCCAGCCAGTGATGGCAAAGGAATCTGACCATTTCTGCCCAGAGCAGGACCCCACTAGTGGGGATCTTTGCTCCAAAACTCTCAATGGCATCAACCGAGATGGGTCAGAGCAGCATCACGGCCTGAGGTCCCTTGGCACAATCTTGCTCTTCTTTTCCCTTTCACCTTTCACAGATACTATCTCTTCCCCTCCCTCTATCAAGATCCCTTGTGCTCCGAACTCTGTCTCAGCAACTGCTGTCTGGAGCACCCAAGTGACCAGGGAAGGAATAAGAATCATTAGAAAAAGACAGAAGATACCCCTGGAAGGCCCTCAAGAGGCCTAAGATGCATCTACACTGGCTAGGACCTGCTTCTCTGTTCCGGAGAAGGTGCTTAGGTGGTCAGATTAGGAGATTAGGGCCCAGTGCTCAACTGCATATACAATATGTTTTGAACATACTGTCTGAACTCTTGACCTCTTCTGGTGTGTTTGTGTTGGCCTCAGTGAACAGCCAGAGAAGAACTACCTACCACAGGGTCACTAGCAGGCATAGCAACAGTATGACCGAGAACTGTCGATTGTCAAGAGGATCTCCTTATTGAGATGATACGATGCCAATTCTATCAGCTCTGGCCATGCTCAACAATAGCTTGAGACATAATGGAGGGAAAGAAAAGGAGGTCTCGATGGAAAACATAGGTCAGTGTCTGACAAATGGTTGATGCTCAGAAATTACAGTTTTTTACCTTATCCATTAATTGACCTGATCCTATGTTTCCAAGTTCATCTCCTAAACTATGTTAAGGTTCTCTTGCATGTAACCGGGTTCCCGTGTAACAGCAACATAATATAAAAATTTATTTTCTCGCTGGAAAGGTGTCTGGAATTGGTATGGTAGCTCCATGTTAGCAGAGGTCCAGGCACCATACGCCTCTTTCCTCTGTAATCTTTAGCATATAGTTTCCAACCTGAAAATAACCTCATGGTCATAAGATGGCCCTGCAGCTCCGGGTATCATATCGACGTTCTAGGCAGCAGATAAGAGGAAAAGACAAGGACACAAAAGTGTATGTTTATGATTGCATTAGGCCCTGTCCTGGGAGTCCCAGTCCTAAAAGATTTACGCTTCTACCTCATTGACCATTTTTGCTACAAAAGATGCTGAGAAATGTAGTTTTCAGGATGGACTTATTACCTAATCTAATAAAATGGGAGGTTTCTTATGAAGGAAAACAGAAGGTAGTAATGTGGAGGCAACTAGCAGTCTGTACATCTTCTCTTTAAGCTGGTTTTCTCACAGTTCCTCATCCCAAACAGGTCATTCAGAACCAGGACTGCATAGACTCTGTGCCTCCTGTGCCATCTTACCTAACTGTCCAAATCAAATCCCTTATCCAAGGTCCCAGACATCCTCCTTTCTCCATGAAGCCTTTCCTAACCCCAACCCACCCCCACGACCTCACCTCTTATTGAGAAGTTACTCCGTTGGTTACTATTTTTTATTTATTGGTCCTACACCTCCATGAGGATATAATCGCCTATAGGACAGAAACAGCAGATTATCATCAGCTCTTAAATCAACAGCAAGTGCTAGGCACAATTTTAGGTGCTGCATGAACCATATACTAGACTAATTCAATTATGAAGCATTTCTAACTCATTTCTTATAAAGTTTGGATTATTTTCCCCTTACATGCACTCAAGTGACATTTTCTTTTTCTTCATGGAGTTGCATGAAGTCTTCCTATTGCTTATTCCCATTCATTTGGCATTTCTTCTCACTGAGGGACTCTGTGTAATACATAGCCTGGAGCTTACATCCAAGCAGATGTCCTAATCAGACATAGATTTCTAACTACCTTCAGGCAGGAGATGGGGAGGCTCTCATCTTGTGTTAAACACTACCAGCTGTCTACGCCATATCTCAACTTTTTTCCTCTGCTAACAGAACTCTGATTTAAGGTAGAGGGGGGGATGGAAGGCAATGATGTTTCTAGCTAAAACACACAAACAAACAACTACATTCTCACCCCTTGCAGCCATAGATGGCCATGTGACAGAGCATACACAATCATATGGATAGGTGGCCATGTGACACAGCTCTAGCCAACTGCATGGATAGATGGCCCTGTGACACAGTCCTAGCCAATAAGCTACAAATAGGAATTGTTACAGCCTCTGAGAAAGTACTCTTAAGTTATCTGGCACTCACACTTTTGCCTTCCACCCTTACCCTCCTCTCTGACAAGAACACAGACAAACGGTGGTGACGCAACCATCTTGAAATCATGAAATGAGCATCATGACAAAAACCACATGGTAAAAATGACTAAACAGAAAGAAGCAATTGACCCCTGCTGGCACAGAGATACAGCCTCAGACTGGCTACCTTTTGAGTTCACTCTATGTGGTGGAAAGAAACGCCCTCACAAAGTTTAGCAACTCTTACTCAGGTCCCTGTAAACTTTAGCAGAAAGCAATCCCTACAGGCAGGAGTTTCCCAGCTGCTAAATGTTCTACTTAAGCAGGAGGTCGCTTCTGGGCTTGGGCACTCTCAGGGCACAGTATTTTATATGCAAACTTCATGGAGCCCTGCTCCTTTAATTGGAATTTGTGGCTGTGTTGGGCACTGCACTGCTGCTGTCACATCGCCCTCAGACATTATAATTTCTATTCCCTTCAATTTGGCATAATGTACAATAAGTTTTCATTATTAATGGTGCCCAAAATGTCAACAACTTATGTGTTTTCATAAAATCTTCAAATAAATGCAGGGAGAACAGTAAACCATGCATCGTTCAGAAGGTAACAAAGGAAAAGCAGCTGAAAATGAGATGCCATCCCAATTACTTCCTATTTATCAAGACTCACAATCCTCACCTCGATGTGACGTACTTTTGAAATGGCTGTCTTTCATCACATGATGACTAATCCAATTCTGATATGTTCGGAATATAGCATAAATCTTTTGGCCTCACTAAATTATGAGAATTTTTTTTCTTAATCATTCTAAGTAGGTGCTGACATTAGCCCGTCAACTTTCAGAAAAATTCAACTCTTCCTTAATCTGCTTCCTGATGAGAACTAATGGGGTGAACAATCAGTGGTCCTCATTTGCCAGGATTCTGTGTTACTTGTAACGCAGAAATACACTGTTACAACCAGGAAGATCCCAAAGATGGGCTGGCCACCCTGCCATAGCAAGCCTCTCCACAAAAACAGAGAGGAAACCAAAAGGGTCACTGTTCCCCTTAACTACAATTCACAATTCACCCCTTGACCTTGTACTCAATGCCTGTGGTAGTCACTTAGTGGACTTTTAATAAGCCTGGGTGCCTTTGTTTTTTCACTCATGTTGCAGGCATTGGTATATGCATAGCCATGTGTGTGTGTACACACACATGCACATCTTAGAACAACAACAACAACAACAAAAAAAAAAACAGTTGGTTTCGTAGTCACCCTCTAGCCTCTGGGATGCCTGAGGATTTGACTCGTGGTCAACATTACCTCAGGGAATCATCAGGCTACCACCTATACTGTATCCAAGGTGAATGGGAAACCAGAAGAGGAAAGCACACCATTCTAAGCCCCTGTGCCTCATTATTGAAACTTTATTGGAAATGGAGGAACCAATATTGATGACATACAGCTGCAGCAGAGAAGGGGCATAAGTCACACATCCCTAAGGGTCTCTGAGTTTGGAGAACAGATTCTGAGAAGGAGACTCACGTGATGGAAGTTTCTGGGAAAGGGCTCCCAGGATCTGAACATACCTATGAGGGAGTGAAGGCAAGGGAATCAGATAGAGGGAGAAGTGAATTGCAATTTATTTGCAAAAGAGGCCTCAGCTGATCTCCTGGAAAATAAGGGATGGTTCTTTAGAGATATCCCATAATGGGGTAATCCCTGAAAGAGACTCAGCTATAAGTCATCAGTAGCTAACATCCCTCGAGTAGATGGCAGGGAGAAGTGCCTTGGCTCTGAAGTGGGGGATCTGAGCAGAGTGCCCCCAAATCCACCACAGAAAATATATTACTAGTTATTCATAAAGCTGAAGGAACCCCAAGGCTTATGGTTTTCTGTAGCTGAGATGGTCCCTACTCTCCTAGCCCTGTCTCTTGTGACCATACACAGTATTTTGTGTTGTTGCCTGTCCATTGTGCTTGTAATGACAACTGGTGCTTGTAAGTGTGAATATCAATCTGAACCCAAAGCCACTGCTGTTGGTCCACCAGCTAGAACATCAAAGGATTCCATTTGTACTCGTACTCCAGGCCCAGGGAGGTCAGGGCAGTCCTCAAGAGTAAAACATACCATCAGGAGGCTGGGGCAAGGCTCTCAGAAGAGGTTATAATGAGAAGTAATATGTGCAAAAATTTCTTAGGTAGCAGAAAACATTGGGCATAAGAGAGAACGTTACCAAATTTGACTCAGAACTTTGTTTCTCAAAACACATTACTAAGAGAGTGAAAAGGCAAGGTAAAGACCAGAAAGTGATATGTGCAATACAAGTGTCTGACAATGAAATCATATCCAAAATAGATAAAGAACTTCTATAAGTTAGGAAAAAAGACAGGTATCAAATATTGTTTTTGAATCACAGAACACTTGATCGGCACTTTACCAAAGAGCCGATCTAAATGATCAACAAGCATATGCAATGTTGCTCAACATTATTAAAACTAATAATGCACATGAAAACCTTGATGAGACACCACTCTGCACTTCCCAGAATGGCCAAAATTAGCCAGTCAGTTCCAAGTCCTGACAAGGACACGCTCTCATACACTGAACGGAGCACTCATATGCTGCTGCTGGAAGGTACGCTGTACAACCACTTTCAAAAACTATCTGGCAATACCTTCTAAAGCTAAATTTCCTGCCATTCTCTGGTGTAACAGTCCCACTCCTAGGCATATACGCATCACAATGTCCATAATAGTACAAGTCATAATAACCAAGAACTAGAACTAAATGTCTTTCAGCAGTGGGATGGATAAATAAATGCTAGTATGTCCACACAGTAGAATACTACAGAGCAAAAATGAGTGAATGCTGATATAAGCAAAAAACAGAGAGTGCTCTCATAGACACTACATTGAGCAGAAGAATTCTGACACAAACATGTACATGTTGAATGACTGCACCTATATGAAGTTCACAAACAGGTACAACTACTCTATAGTGATAGAGCTCAGAATAATTTTTTGGCCTCTGGGGAGGCGGTAAGATATTGACTGGCAGGAGCCCAACTGAGCCTTCTGAGGCCTGAAGAGGCTTTAAATCCTGATCTGGGTGGTTGTTTTTGTGAGTGTATACACATGGAAAATTTCATCAAGTTGCATACTTAAAATTTGGACCCTTTAATGTATGATGTTATAAATCAAAAAAAAAGGTGAAATACTTTTAATAATAAGGAGGAGGAAGAGAAAGAGGAGAGGAAGTGCAAAGAAGAAGAATAGGAGGAAAAGGGAGAAGGGAGGGAAGAAGAAAACCATGAGCTATGAGACCATTAGGCAGAGAGAACAGAAAGCATTGAGCTCCTGAAGCAAGAACAAGCTTGCCACAGATGGCAACAGGAAGACCAGGATGTCACGGACAAGGAAGGGAATGGTATCTAATGAAGCTGGGAAAGGAGACAGGGATGCTGAAGTTAGGACCTGATGGTTATGGAAGTCTGGACTTTAAGGGCAATGGGAAACAACTGGCTGATTTTAAAGCAGTGAGGAGTAGGCTAGCACATTATCTGATTTATGGTCTTCTTCTAGAATCACTTTGGCTGCTGGGGAAAAGGGAGGTTGTGTTATAAGGGACATGCAAGCACAGAGACCATTCACAAGGATATTGGAGTGAAAAGGCTGTGAGATGCAGACCTGATAGCAGCAATCAGATGTTCATCTTTCATTCACCGCTTCACTCTCTCACCCTTCACACCCTGCCCCACAGAGGGAGCCTTTAGGTAAGTTGCCTTGACCTCTGACTATTGGTTGTCTCCGCAGAGGAGAGGTCTGGAGGGGAATGAGAGCACTGTTTATTCCCTGGCTCCAGCCCTGATAGATTACCGAAGGTTGACTGAAGAGAACAGCTCCTGTCAGGCAGCTCCTTCCTCCAGCTACATAATCTATGTTCTGGAAACTGCTCCCTCTCTCATCCCTTCAGAGATGCCTACACTTTTCTTATAATCTCCCCCAGCTATCCCATTTGAGTGTGCCATTTGTCTCCTCCTGAGTATGAATTTCATGCAATATTAAAACAGAGACCATTGCTGGATACCTCAGAATGACCCAGAGGTCAAGACAAGGGTAATGTGGATCCCACATGCCCCTAATAAAGCAAGGAAGTATGTTTACACACTTCAAAGGCCTCTTATATTTCTCCTCAGTAGTACTTATCACAACTGAAGTTAGTTACTTGTGATTTTTATGCCCATCTTCCTTATTAGATGCTAAGCTCCATGGAGGTAGTCTATGGATATGGTCCATGAAGAGGTCTTATTGCCTGCTGTATGTCCAAGACAGAATAATACCTGACATAGAATTTAATAAGTAAATGTTGTTGAAGGATGAAACTGAAGGAGGAAGAATAAGAGGATGGAGGGAAGAGGGAGAATGCGGAATTGAAAATTGGGAGAAGAGGATGGGGACCCAGCTTCCCCAATTACCATTAGCTGTGTGCTCACATGCATCTAACTCCCCAAGGCTTCCATGTCCATATGTATATAAAATTAGGATATGAACTCCTTCCCTATCTAATATTTGTGAAGAGCAAATGAAGTACTACTTAATAAAAGTAAATGAAGGAGTAAATGAAGCACCCATCAAATACGAGATATTATTGTTATAATAAAAGCATCAGTACGATGGGGCAGGGCCTGGTTTTTATGCAGCACATCATCTGTTTCAGGGCATGAGAGATATTATGATTTTTACAGTTTTCATTTAAGAATGTTTCAGCTCAAGAGGCTGCAGTAGTTGGAATCTGGTAACGTGCATCTAGGTGTTAAGGAATTCAGACAAGCATGTACAAAACATGGCAAGATAACATGGGCCTTTTTCTCCCTGATTCCTGAAGCAGTAAAGTGAAGCGAGAGGCCAAGGGATGCAATCATTTCAGGCTTCAGGAACATAGCACACAGTCAGCGCTCCTCAGCTCCATCATGTCCACAACACCACTGCCAGAGGGCTATGTAACCAGGGCTGAGACTGGAAAGAGCTGAGAAGCAGTGAGTTAACAAAAACAGAGGACCACTCCAACAGTAGAGTTTACTCTCTTCTGGAAGACACTGAAACTAAGAGCATATCTTGACATTGCAGGTGACCATTCATTTCTAAATAGGAGCAAGTTCTCTCAATTTTATATTAGCTTTTAAATATGAATTGCACGTCTGTGTTAGTGAGGGTCTCCAAAGAAACAGAAAAAATTTGAATATATTTTATGTGTAGATAGACATGATATTTGCATGTGTGTATACATACACATACATAAATACATACAAACAATTACGGAAGCTGGCAACTCCAAAATCTGCAGGGTGGGCCAGCAGGCTGGAGACCAGAGAAGAGCCAAGTCACAGTGCTCTGTAGGCATGTCGCATGCCACTGCCCCTTTAATGACACTATCTGTTCTTGCTAGGATGTTCTTTCTTTTTCCACTTATCAAAATTCTGTTTATTCTTTGAGATACTCAAATGTAATTTTTTCAATGAAATTTTCCCTAATATCACATTCATTCATTCTCCTCATTCTTTTTTCCTAACCAGAATTAATTACTCCCACCTTTGGGCTCTAAAGCATTGTTCATAATCCCCTGTTGAGAGGTCTAAACATGGTCTTATCTGACTTACTTTATAATTTGTTAGGTAGATGTCCCTCTCCCCCCCTCCCCTTCTCTACAAAGTCATAAGCTCTTTGAGAATAGGAACTTGGATTTCCTCTCCCTTTCTTTTCATTCCAAGTAGATAACACAATGTCTAGTGTAGAATAAATACATTTATTTAGCATTATTCTGTGTGTTTATCTATCATACAATAGATACATTCATTTAGGACCAACTTTGAGCTAGGTACTATACTAATTATGCATGTAATATCTCCAAACCTTATAAAAAAACTGAGAGTTAGATATTATCCCAAAGCTACAGATAAAGAAACTGAGGCTCATAGAGGTTTAACTGATTTGCCTAAGACTACAGAGTAACTTAGGTTCCAGCCCAAATCTGTCTGAGTCCACTACAGGCCTCCAGAAATCAGATGCCTTATTCATGGCAAGCACAGTGCATCTGTAAAACAAAAGAGACTAAACTCACATGAAGGGCATTTGCTATTTATTACTTTATAGTCCTGGGGAATGAAAATAATCATTCTCCCTCCCTTACCAAAACAAGCACAAACACATGGATACAATTTTGCTTTACAAATTACTCTAAAAGCAAAAATACTGCATTTTCTCATTTTGTATTATTGAATAGGAAATGTTTTATGGGTTAATGAAGTTGAGGGATGAGAAGCTAGTAAATCTAGCCATAAAAGAAGACATTCTAGATCATAAAGCATATTTTATTCATCTTGTCAGTTGTAGTTTAATTTTAAGTATTTATGATATGACTTCATAGTAAATATGTCTAATTCATGGAAGCTAGGTAATATGAGATCCAACTTTGGAAATTTGCTCAAGCTTTTGCCATTAAACTACATGTAAATGGATTTTGTGCTAAGAATTATGGTTTTTATGTAGTAATGACATGAAAATTATCCATATTCCACTCTACTATAAAAGCACTACTTCCACAACTTGTACCATTACCATTACCAAAACTATACTTGATTTTGTGGGAGTAAATCAACTAACATATCCTCTATTATATATCATTTGGGCTGAATATGAAAAATGCCACAATGGGGAGTCATTATATTAAAAAAATGTTTACCATTTGAGCTTACTTTAAAAGATTCATGTGATATAGATTTTGTAACCTTAAAAATTACATCCTTATGTCAACAATGTTTTTACTTTTAAAAGTAGTAATTGATTCTTATAGAAAATCCTTTTTTTGATATTGCACATCTTCTTTATTTTGGGGACTAGGGAGAAAGCAATGGGATTTTAAGTGATTTAAATCTTAATAAAGACCACAGTTATGATTCCCTACCAGCTGTGAGGGGCCCTAGTCATTGGGTCCAATGGACTGTGACATATTTACAAAAGAAAGCAGAGAACGTAACCTTTGGCTTCCCTGAAAAATCCTCACATGAACAATTTGGCTGTAATTTAGGGAGACTCAGTAAAGAGTCGTCACGGGGGTTTCTGATCATGCTCATATTTATGAACAGTTGTTAGTCATACAAACCCACTGAGACGTTCCACATTACCCATAATTCATATCTTGGATACCAAAGAGGAGAGCCCCAGAGCATAGAAGAACTCTATTTTGAAAACACAGCAAAAATTAAAATAAGAGAACTTTTGAGATTGGATTTCTACCTTGTTGAGGAAAAGAAAGAAAAGAAAAGGAATATACAAACAAGGGTCCTGGTGCTCTCTGTTCACATCCTTTTACCTAAGAGATTTTCTGCATTAAATTACTTCGGGATTCCTAACCAAAGTCTCTCCATCAACACATTAGGAGAGCACCCAGAAGCTTTTCCTAGTATTTCATCACTAATTCACTCTATGGGCAAATTTCACATTTTAGTGCCAGGGATGAGAAAAGTGGGCAGTGTTTGCCAACAGAAGAGGGCCCTGTTGGAGACGCTATATTCAATTCTGCCCACTTGTGGAACTCTAATGTGACAGCACCTGGAGGGAACAGGCCAACAGTATACTGAGAACTGTATATGGGAACTGAGGTGGCCCATCCAATCAAGAAGCAGACCAATAACATTCTCAGTGGATAACTTCTCCAATTAAAAAAAAAAAAAAGTCCACTGTAGCATGTAGCTAGGCCAGAAGAACACTTTGAGCTAGGCTTCGCATTCTCTAGGGGCTTTCCAATTTAGACTTTGGAAGCCATCTTCAAAAGAGGCTTTCAGATAGTTAGAGAAATACACTGAGAAGACTGGAAAGTGAATAGGAGCATCACATCTTTAATATTTTGCTCCCTGGCTCAACTCACCAACAACATTAATGAGCAATGATTGATATGTTGCATGAATCTCATGATTATCTTTTATGTTTAAATATTTGTTTTTAGTTTTAAAACTGAAAAAACATACTGTTTTAATATCTTAATTTTTTAACATCAGAAACAAACAGGTGAAAGTTGGGAGATCAAGAAAGAGTAAGAATTGGAAAGAAAGGGAGAAAGGGAGCTACCCACATGTTCCTCTTCCATCCCTACCGTGGCATAGAATGTCCTTTTCCATATCAGTGCCCTAAACCCTACCCAGCCTTCACATGATTCCAGCTGTCTGAGATACAACTGAATTGTATTCATAGCACATCAGAACATTAGGAGTCTTTATTTTAGCATGCAGCTATTTGATCTTTCAATCTTGTCCAAGAGCCTTCGACTTCCATGTTAATTCCTTTCTTCTTTTTTTTAAAGATTTTATTTATTTATTTGACAGAGGAGAGAGAGAGAGAGAGAGAGAGAGAGAGAGAGAGAGAGAGAACAAGCACAAGCAGGGGGAGAGACAGAGGGAGAAGCAGAGGGCCTGCTGAGCAAAGAGCCTGATGCAGAGCTCCATTCCAGGACCCTGGGATCATGACCTGAGTCAGAGGCAAATACGTAACTGACTGAGCCACCCAAGCATCCTAGTTCATTCCTTCTTGCCCAAGCAAAGTCCTACTCATGCTTCAAGACTCAGGCCAGGCACCACCTCCTCCTCCTCCAAGAACTCTTCCAAGACCCACTTCCCTTTGCCCCTCATCCCATTCATTGTCTGCCCTTGTGCTCCTTCAGAATCCTTAGCACTCCTCTGTCTCTGCCCTTTCCACAGCAGAGAGATGATGCCTACGTGTCAGCCTCACCGGGCTGTGATCCACTCTGAGTCAGGGATTCTATCTTAGGCATCTTTTTGTCCCCAGCAGCTAGTATGGTGCATGGTACAGAGCTGGAACTCAATAAATGTTGAACTTCATGAACTACTTTGAATTATTCATTCCAATTTAAGTCTTATCTCCCTTGTCTGTCTCTCTGCTCCACAAGGGTGGGTATGATGTATATCTGATCACATGAATATCTCTAACATTTGGTGCATAATGGGACTTAATAAATATTTGTTGAATGAGTGAATCAATGTGTCCTGACCTTAGCCTCTCACTACAATTTCATGTTGCAGCAGAAATGAGAACATAATAATTCCATCTGTGAAAGTATTTTTCTTATTTACAACTGTGTTTTATTTCTAAATTCACTGTCAAGAGGATGCCACAGATCTCCTTTCTTTGGTTTTTGCCAGAAGAGAACATCTGCTGTGGCCTAGAAGGAAAATATACCTATGGTTAAGGGTGGGACAGAGACTTGAGAGATTTCCAGATGTTTTCCACAAACTCCTGCTGTTTAACTGTCCACGGAAAGTCATCAATGAGACATAACCCATGTAGAATAAAAGACTTTGCCAGTTTCATTCACATAATCTCTCAACAAACATTCACTGAGCGTCTTCTCTGGGCCAGGTGAGGCCATGTACCAGTTGCCAGGGAAACAATGATGGGTAATAGACAAACCCTCTTCCTCCAAGACTTCAGAGCCCAGTAGGAAATTAAGAGCAATTAAATTAACAACCCCACATCTGTATGAGCAGTGCTGTGTTAGCAGTAAACACAGGGTAGAATGAAGCAATGGTAAGAGTTAATTAATTGACTCTGGAAATTTGTCTTTACTTCCTGAACAGGCAGGGCCACATGTGCGACCATAGGTACGAAGGGCTGTGTGAGGCTGGCAATTACCTTGACTGGGAGGCTGATGGTGCTCAGATGACCTGGGGCAGAGTGAGACGATTACAGAGAATCATCTACGTGAGGATCTTGCTTTCCCATCCACTGAGTATAGACTAGAGACTCTAAATAACACTTTCTTGCACATTTGAATCATCTGGAAATCCTGCTAAAAATTCAGATTCTTTTTCAGTGGGATTAGGGAAAGACTTGAGATTCTGCATTTCTAGTAAGTTCCCCGTGATACTGATGCAGCTGGCCCATGGACCACACTTTAGTAGCAAGAATACTGGAGAAAGAGCACTAGCTTTCAAAGGCTAGTGGTCTGGATATCAAATCCCACCTGTAACGATTAACAATCTGCAAGGCTCTTGGTCAATTACTTTTGCTTCCTGATCCTCAGCTTGCTGCATTTGTAAAAAAAAATAATAATAATAAAGTCCACCTCATAAAATTGCTGTAAGGATTAAATGGAAGCATCTGAAATAGGTACTTAATAATTATTAGCTATTACTTGGAGGATTTTCACTCTTCCCTAAAATGTGTACGGAGATTATCAGAAAAAAAGTCCAAATCTCCCATGGCCAAATACAATTCTACTTATTTTTGATCACTATTCTCAGTTTCTCCCCACGTGGGCTCACTGTCTGTTTAGGATTTCTTTTTTATTCCCAACACCTCTCAATTTAATATCAGATGCTATTCATGAACTAGCTGGCTTGTTTATCTGGGTTATTAATGAAGCTGTTAAGTGAGCCTGGAGGGGAAGCCAGAGCCCCCTGCTCTCTGCCTCCCCATAAATCACCACCCTGAGCTGAGAGGGCTTCTGCCGCTTGTCAGGTCCTATCATCCCACACATCTCAATGAATTGGAATGAATTTCATGATTAAAGTTTCATGAGGCGCCACATCAAACATTCTCTAAACCTCAAGGTCTAACACTTCGACAGCACTTGCTTTTGTCTTCTCATCCTCTGGTTTTATCATGGAAAAAGCATGCAGGTGCACCTTGCAGGATAGGATTTTTTCCTTTAGACGCCCCCACAACAGATTCCTCATAAAGCTGTTATCTCCTCAGTGGTAAGCAGCTTGCTTTCAGCCTCAGCTCCCCACCTGACAGGTGACCAGCTGGCTCTGCACATAATATATGCCTTTTACCTTGGTAATAAATCTGGTGGCTGTACGTCTGACAGCCTGCCCGTGGCTCCAGTCACCTGCATATGCATGCTGCTGGACCCAGACAGGCATTTCTCCATCCTCCTCCCACACGTGCACAGTCAACAAGCTCCTCTGCATACAACCATGTGCTCCCAGGCCCACAAAAACAACTTTGCTATGTATGATTCTGACTGCTTCGGTTCACATATTACATAGCAGAGAAATAGGGCTATTTTCTTTTGAAAATCAAAATAAAGGGCTCCTTGCCTAGAATCTGCAAGGCTTTCCACCACTCAAGTGTATTTGCCTGTTAACATCATTGAATGACTATTTCTTGGGGCTCCCTGAACAATTCAGTATTAAGTGAGTTAACAGCCATGACCCCAAACTCTTGAGACACTAATGGAACCCTTCAGAAAAGATCAGAGAAATGTTAGAATCCACTCCGAGAATGTTCCACACCTTGGTATCTTTTTGGCTCACTTTTTAAAGGAAGCTCATTGTATTTCCCAGAAGGGAGAAATTAATATAAAGGTAGGTCACTGGGTTTGCAAGTTTGCTTTAGCCTTTCTGAAAAAGAGATACGTGGTATGCAGAAAAGAGGTGTGGTCTGCAGAACCGAGGCAAGAATGCAGTTTAAAAGCTTGCAGAGGAAATACTATTGACCAGCAGACTCATTCTTTCCCATTTGAGGGTCCAGGAATCTCAAGGCCAAAAATGCATCCTATCTTTTGTCCAAACTTTATTTTTTTTCCTATCCTTAAATCATAATGAGATACAAAATTGCACTTTTTCTATAATTTCACTATTTCAAATGGAAAGCATTTGGCTATGCCCCTTGCATTCTCACATGCATTCTCTCTCTCTCTCTCTCTCTCTCTCTCTCTCTCTCTCACACACACACACACACACACTGCTGCCATTTCACCATCTTCTATAACCACACTGCCCTGTATGGTAGACAATAGACACAAGTAGCTCTTTATTTAAAATTTGTGGTTAATTAAAATTAAATACAATTTAAAATTCAGTCCCTTGTGGCTAGTTGCTACTGCGTTTAACTGCACCTATAGAGAACATTTCCATCATTGCAGTTTTATTGCCTAGTGTTGACTGGTAAAATATATATCATATGACAAATATTCAGGAAATGTGTGTTAACTAATTGGGTAAATATACGAATGAACATGTACTATGGTTCTTCCAAATATATCTTATTTCCTTGTCTTTCACCAACTTCTCTAAAACTTGCTTATTTATTTAGGGATACATGAAGTTAAATTCCCTACCTCACACCATATACTTATAGAGCTATCCTATTTGGCATAACTTTCAATATTTTTTTAAAAAGCTACTAAAAGGGTATACCTGGGTGGCTCAGCAGTTGAGCATCTGCCTTTGGCTCAGGGCATGATCCTAGAGTACCCAGATCGAGTTCCACATCGGGCTTCCTGCATGGAGACTGCTTCTCCCTCTGCCTATGTCTCTGCCTCTCTCTGTATCTCTCATGAATGGATATATTTTAAAAATATTTAAAAAATTAAATAAAATAAAAAGCTACTAAAAGAAAATATCCAGTGAGAAAAAGATTGGCAGATTTGTCTATTATACATTTCAAATTTCGATGAGGTAAAAATCATTAAAAAATGAAAAAAATCAACAAACATGTAATTACTTTTAATATAGTGACTAGTAAGAGATTAAGATCCTAAATAAATAAAAATTTTTAAAATCAATTCAAAAAATGCTCCAATAAAAAATGGACAAAATATAAGAACAGCCTAATTCACAAATGACTACAAAGAGTCATTTCACTCATTATAAAAGCATAATCTTACTACTAATTAAAGAAATGCAACCAAAATAACAATAAGATATTTTCACCAACAAATCTGATAAAGATTAAAAAATACTCTCCTAGTCAGCACTGGCAGGATTGTGGGGAAATAGGTATATCCAATCTTGACATTCTGAAATTGTAAATTGGTATGACCTTCTGGGAGGGCACTTTGGCAGTTTCAAGCAAAATTTTAAATATGCATCTATCTTTATCAGCAATTCCATCTATAGAAATTTATCCTACAGCAGTAGTCAGACAAATGCATGAAGATGTATGTACCTAGTAGGTTATTAAAACATTGTTTATAAGAGCAAAAAATAGAGACATCTAAAAGTCTACTATCAGGTTACATGTATCCTTTGGAATATTGTATTATTTGTTTTTTAAAGAAGTTTTACATGACTAAAATAATATATTGCTAAGCCAAAGATACAAGATGCAAAATAATTTATATATCACCACTTCCATGTACATATATACACACAGAGATAGATCTAGGTAGCCCACTTAGTGAGGGTTTACCTTGTGCCTATCTCTGTTCTCACTGCTTTATATATTACCACGTGTCGTCTTCACAAAAACCTATGATATATGTACTGTTATTATTTTCATTTACAGATAAGGGCACTGAAGTATGGAGAAAATACCAGCACAAAAATCACTTAGCTAATAAATGGCAGAATCGGGATTTGAATCCAGGGAGGCTAGCCTCAGTCTTCCTACCGAACAATGCCAAGGAGTGTTGTGGAGGGAACTGGGGAAGATACAGATAGAGACAGAGACATAAAGAGATAAATTTCAAATTTTTAACCTCGGCTACATCCAGGAAGTATAATTAGGCTTAGAGGTAGTTGGATGAAGAGGAATATGGCAAGAGAGTTTTAAAAAAACAGCAACAACAAAAAATAGAGAAAATTTTCATACAACTTCATATTTAAATTTTATTATAAGCATTTCATACCTATAATAAAAAATTAATATCCAAAAAAACATGTTCTATCTGATTTTCTCTAAAGCATTTAGGAATATGACATTTTAAAAATGAAAAAAGGATCAATGTGATTCATGGAGAACTTGGAAATGTTGCATACATCTAGGAAGCTGGAGGGAAATCACCAATCTCCTGGCAAAGACTGAGACTGAGTGGAGTCCTCTGGTTTAGGGGACTTAATACAGTCAAGAAAAACCCAAAGCCCAAGGGTGACACTCCAGCAGCTGCCTGCACTGCAAGCTGAGCTCTGCCACACATGTGTCTCTATCCTTGGGTGTTGACTTGGCCAAACTTTAGTTAGCTTTAGTTTCCTCAGCTGCATAAAAGCAATAATGATTGGTCCTCCTCCATAGGCTTGTGGTGAATATCGAATAAGGTCTGAGGTAAGCGCCTCAGGAAAAGCGTGGTGCGCCATTGGACTCAATCATCATTGGCCACCATGGTCATCACTGACACAGTGAATTCTCATCGTCCCCTTCTCCTTACAATTTGGACACAAGAACGCAAGTTGACCAAGTCATCTGGAGCAGCCCAGAGACCAGAAGAACGAACTTGGCACACAGAATAGGGGGTGTGACTACAAATGAGAGACTACTGATGAAAAATATTAAAAGGCCTTTATGAACACCTCTTGAAGTGCTACAGGCATTTAAGTGCTGGAAGTCCAATCTGTGTCTATCAGCTCTCAGAATATGCGAACAGTTCTGTTCAGAAAGATGGGATCTACCATCACTCTCCTGTTTACTCAGCAAGGATGAAAAGTTCCCAATAACCTTATAAACTCTTCTCGCTTTCAAAGTTCTTGCTCTCAGTTCATAGCTCCTTCCTTTCACTCACAAGCAAGAATATGTATTTAGGAAATAGTAATGGCAAAATCCATTTAAAAAAATCTTTTTAAAGAACGAAAGAAAAATACCAGAAACTCCTTTTAAAGGCAAGGGCCCCCAAAAATGCCCATTCACAATTTAATTGCCATAATGAAATGATAGTTTTGAGAATGACTATGTCAACAAACTCCTTCTGCCCCATGGCCATCCTGCTCCACATTGCTTCCATGTGGCTACACATACATATTTGCACACGCACACACACACACACACACACACACACACAACTTGTCTCCCACATTTTCAAAGACTGCTTTGAAACACAAGGCACAGCCAGGTTAATAAAACATGCTTGAGGCTGTGTTCTGTGTGTTCATTAAACTATAAAGCGTCTTAAACCTACAATTAATTCTAGGTAAATTAAAGGCATGACACAGCCATGGTACTACTGCAAGAGCATTTGTGCTAATATCTTACATTTTTTACATTAAATCACCCTGCTGAAAGGTTTAACAGTCATTCACATTTATAACTGCTTTCCAGATTTTTTTTTTGCCTAACTCAGTTGTCAAAGCATTAACGAAGCTGGCTTTTGGGAAGAATTCCAATTCAGAGTTATTTTTCCATGAGGTACTTAAGACTCCACACAGCAGCTCGTGATTATGTTGGCAGTGGCTTTGCATAACTGTTGGTTTCCTGTAGTATAAATAAGTGAACAGCTAAGAATGCCAATGTTTTGCTTTGACCAAGAAAAAGCTCTCAATAAATGACAAGGAATTGTCCTCATTGGACTACTTAAGTTTTTGTGTGTTTTTTTTTTTTTAAGGGGGAAGTTAAAACCAAAGCAATAGAGATAAGTGATCATATAATACATTTGACCACTTTGAGATCATGCTTCAAGTTAAAAAAAACTGAATAGTTTAATTCCCAAAGACCTTTCTAGTTGACACTCTCAACTGGACAGAGGTCATGAGGGTCACTGATGAACTAATGCAGATAGTCCAGTTGTGGCTAAATGCAATGCAGAAAAATCAGAGCCTTTGCCCTTCTGAGATTTAGACTGAGAAGAAAGAAAAAAAAGCCTGGAAAGGACAGAGGATAGACCAGAAGGTCAACAAGGGAAGCTGCAGAGGAGAAAGCTTGGTAGGAAGGGAGTGTGCAAATGGAATTCTGAGGAGCAGCCTCTGAGAGGGAGAGGGGCTTTGTTTCACATCAGCTGCCATGGTCAAGAACAGTATAGAAACCGTGGGGTGAGATGTTAAAGATCTTGAAAGAGCTTGTACCTTTTGCTTCTCCACATCCTCCAAAATATCCAGCACTAAATGTTCCCCACCAGCATCTGTTCTCCTCACTCTTCCCTCACCCACAACAATCCAGCTATGTTGAGCAAAAGCCAAGTAAATGTCTTCCCAGAACACCCTGCTCTCATTACTGCCCTTCCGCCTTATCTCCTCCCCTGTGCTTTTTGGTCCCCTCAAGATCAGCCTTCCAGCCAGGATACCCCTTCTTTCCAGGACCAGCTGACTGCATGCCCTTGGTGTTATGAGCTGTGTCTCACATGGCTGCTTTTGTTTTGTTCTGTGGGTTTTATTTGTCTGTCTCCCCCTCTAGAAAATGAATTTCTCCAGGATTGGACCATGACTTAGATGATTTTTATTCATAGAGATCAGCCAAGTGCTGGCACATAGTGGACTCTTAAGAAATGTTTCTTGGAAGAACAAATTAATGAATGAAATTTCTGTTTTCCACAATTGGAACTACCCTTATTACATGTTACCGGATGATGAAATAGTAACAGGTACTGCATTAGGCAAACCCTTTTAGCTGATTATTTAAATATGTTTAAATTATTGAGATAATCTGGACTAGATAATAATACCTGTATATTATAATATATGAATAAATAATTAATATTATATGCAACCCAATGTTATAATATTAAGTTATATTATACATATTATACATATATAGTCATAGGTTGACATAAATATGTTTCATAATGAATGATACAGTCATAAGTCACGTTTATCTACCATTGAAAGAACTAGTTGAACAACCACTGTTCTTTTTGCCAAGACAGTCATTAAAATTTTTTTTATAATACCCATCAGTCAGTCATACACAAAAGTTGAGAGAGAACAATAAAATAAACCCCATGAACTTATTACGCAATAATGTTCAACTCAGAACCAGTCCTATTTCATCTCTATCCTCAGCTAACTCTCTGCCCTGTACTACTTTAAAGCAAATCCCAGACATATCATCTATAAATATTTCATTAAGTATCCCTAAAGGGTTCTTTTTAAAATACAATGTCAAATCACACCTAAAATCTTAATAATTTTTTTAATAATAAATTTATTTTTTATTGGTTTTCAATTTGCCAACATACAGAATAACACCCAGTGCTCATCCCGTCAAGTGCCCCCCTCAGTGTCCGTCACCCATTCACCCCACCCCCCGCCCTCCTCCCCTTCCACCACCCCTAGTTCGTTTCCCAGAGTTAGGAGTCTTCATGTTCTGTCTCCCTTTCTGATATTTCCTAATAATTCTTTAATATCAAATTTCTAATTGAAACATAGATATTAATCATTTATTTTAGTTTGTTTATGGACTCAGAATGCAGATGAGATCCATATATTATGGATAAATTTAACTTTTTTTCAATTCATAGGTTCCCCTCCTCATCTTCTTCTGTCTGACATTTATTTGTTGAAGAAACAAGCTCATTTATCTTGTAGAGCTTCCCAGTCTGGATTTTGCCATCTCCATTCAAGTGGTGTTGCCTGATGTGATCATCCATCCTCTGCATTTCCTATAAATTAGTACTTGCATCTAGAGGCTTGTTGAGATTCAAGTTTCACCCATTGGCAAGACTACTTCAAAGGTGGTGGTGTGTTCTTTAATCAGAAGGCACATCACATGAGGTTGCGTCTCTTTTTTTGATATTAGCAGCCATTTGTTCTCAATGTCAAGATCCACTCATTCACTAGTGATTCTGTCATGGTATTATTCCAATGCCATCATCCCTTCTTCTCTTATTAGCCGGATACTTCTTTAAAAATAATTTTCCCACTATTTACTATTTGGTTATTCAGTGGTACAGTTTGTATAGGAAAGACAGAATTAACATTTGATTCTTTCTCTTTAGTGTTCATTATAATGAGTTGGTTCCCTAACATCCATCAATGGTGAGCAATTAGAGTTTTACTCCCTCAATGTCATTCTGAATTTATGGATTTAATTATATTTGATGAATATCAATCCATTGAAGTTAATGTCCTTATTTGATCCTCAAATTGTTTCATCTTTGACCAGTGGATCCTGGTTAAAGTTGGCTCTTGAGTTCTTTTGCTATGATCCTAGTAGCCCATGACAGTTACATTAAGACAAATTAAAACAGCCACAGAATAAAGATAACTTTCATGCAAATAAGCACCTCTCTTCTCTCCCAGATGGCAACATATCTAACTAACAAAACGCCATGCTACCCACTGAACTGCACTTGGTTCAGAGATTTCCTTGAGAAATGCTACAGGAAAAAGACTAGAACCCAGGGGCTAGAGCCATGTCCTTTAACTTTGCAGACTGTCATCAAGCACTCAAGAAGTGCTAGGGTATTTTGTTAACTATGAGGCTTATATTACTGTTTTCTTGAGACTACATAGCGGCATTTGGGCAGATGATTAACTTGTAAGAGTATATAATTGCAACAGTCAATTTCACAATGATTCCTTCTGGAAGTCAAAATAAATATAATGTAGATAATGCCCAAGTTCCAAAGGTAAATGGAATTAGTTAAGATGATCCTATGATCTTGAGTTCTCTCTACCCCATCTAGCAGTGGGCCTTAATCTTATCCCTGGGGGAATGGCCCAGACATCAAGAGCTCAAAATTGAGAACCACAAAAGGACAAAGAAGCCACCAGGCCACCACTGCTAAGTGTGCAATATCCATTCCCGAAAATGTTTACAAAACCATGGAGAGAAAACTTGCTTTAGATTTCTTAGGGTAGGTTATAATTTACAATAATAGAGTGGGTAGACCAATTTAAAGGTTTCTTCCCACTAATATGGGACTTGTGTTGTCCGACCAGTTAAGCAGAAAGCACAAATACAGGCATACCTTGGAGATACTGCGTGTTCAGTTCCAGACTACCAGAACATATCAGCAATAAGGCTTTTTCACTTTCTTATCATTTGTGTGTTCACTAGAGTAGGAATTTTAATTTCCTTCAAGAATGTGTCCTTTGCATTCACAATTTGCCTAACTATTAGGCACAACAGGCCTAGCTTTTGGCTTATCTCAGCTTTCAACATGCCTTCCTCACTAAACTTAATCATTTCCAGCTTTTGATTAAAGTGAGAAACATGTTTCTCTTCCTTTCACTTGAGCACTTAGAGGCCATCTTAGGGTCATGAACTGGTCTAATATCAATATTGCTGTGTCAGGAATTAGGGACACCCAAGGAAAGGGAGTGAGACAAGGGACTGGCCAGTCAGATCACCCAGAGCATTTATCTATTAAATTCTCCATCTTATATGGGTGTGGTTCATGGTACCTCAAAACAATTACAATAGTAACATCAAAGACCCTAATCACAGGTCATCATAACAAATATAATAATAATGAAATAGTTTGAAATATTTCAAGAACTACCAAAACATGACACAGAGACACAGAACATAGGCTGTTGGAAAAAAGGTATCAATAGATTTGCTCAATGCTGGGTTGCCATAAACCATCAATTTGGAAAAAACAGAATACCTGCTGGCTCAATTAATTGAAGCACAATAAAATGAGGTGCACCTGTATATGTATATAATATATACACAATATACATATCATATATATATATATATGATCATTCTATTTCCTATCAGTCACTAAGCATCTTCATTGTCCCGCTTTCAACCTTTTCAAACCCCCTTCCTTCACCATTTTTTCCACCTTCAAGCATTCACTCATTCATTCATTCATGCAATAACTAGTGACTGAACAACTTCTATATGTCAGCAGCTGGAGATATACTGCGATGAACTAAACAAGCAAGATCTCTACTTTCAAGTTTCCTTTCTTGTTGGAAAAAATAGTTAAAATATAAGTAGATTACTCAACAAGATAGTTTAGATAGTGCCACATGCTTGAAAGAAAATGAAACAGAATGAAATGAGAGAGCCACTATAGTGCTACCTAAAATGGCTGATTATAGAGGGTTGCAGATAAACTAGAATAGGGATCAGTAACTTTTTCTGTAAATTTCCAGACAGTAAGTTTGCAGGCTATATAATTGCAACTACAAAAGTTCTTTGATCCAGCTATAGGGTTATTATCCTGATAAACTCATCCTAAGTTGAAAATATCACAATCCAAAAATGCATGTAATACACCTCCACTACTGACCATCATAGCTTAGCTTAGCCCTTCTTAAGTGTGCTCAGAACACTTACATTAGCCTACAGTTGGGCAAAAACATCTAACATAAAGCCTATTTTCTAATAGAATGTCGACTATCTCATGTAACTTGCTGAATGTTATACTGAAAGTGACAAGCGGTATGGCTGTATAGGGACAGAATGATTTTAAGTGTATAGATTATTTATCCTTGTAATTGCATGGCTGAGAGCTGCAGCTTGCTGCCACTGCCTAGCATTATGAGAGAACGTCATACACCATATCACTAGCCCAGGGAAAGATCAAGCTTCAAAGTTTGATGTAGGATTTCTACTGAATGGGTATTGCTTTTGTACCATCATAGAGTCAAAAAATTGTAAGTCAAACCATTGTAAGTCAGGGACAATTTGTACTCAGCTCTGCCATTGCAGCATGAAAGCAGCCTTAGACAATATGTAAATGAATGGGTATGGCTGTGCTCTAATAAAACATTATTTACAAACACAGGTGGATTTGGCCTGTGGACTGTAGTTGGCGAATTGCTGAACTAGAAACTATTTCATTGATGTCTTGATGGTCCTACTCAAGAGACCCAGCCATCTTTCCAGAATAACTTCCGTAGACACACTAAAGCCAACCTATTTTTATAACCGCCTTGCAGGGGATGTTGGAGGTCTTGAGCTACATGGACCTACTTGGCTCTTGTCTTACTACCCAAGTGTATAATAACTGAGGATTGTGGATAGTACCCTTAGGAAAAGAAAGAGGATAATTACATCTTGCCTTGAGCTCTTTATTGGAATGTTTGAAGTATGCTCCTTTAGGAAGCCTAAAGATGCCACCCAATGTGTGAGCTATTTAGCAATATCTTGTACAAAGCCTTTTGGAAATCCTAATAGTTTAAGTCTATTGCCTTACAACCCTCTGCTTTCCACATTATCGCCTTCATTCTTGTTCTCTCTCCTCTCTTCTTCCCCCACCACATTTGTCAAACAAGATTTACCCTATACAAAACCACAATGGCTAGTTTTTTGTCAGTTCATATTTCTCCAGATGTTTTGTGATCTCATTCCTTCTTAATGTCTCTCAGATCTTCCTACCTCTGAGGTTAGGCTGGATGGTCTATAATTTCTCATCCCCTGCCACTCTAAATGGGTCCCGGGCTAAGCAAAAGCCCCCTTCAGTGAGGTCAGCCAGAGAAAGTCACACATATCATAAACATGCCGTGAGCTATTCAGCAATAACATTCAGTGGAGTTTGCTTTAGTTCAGAGGCCAAGGGGATTTGGCAGAAAAAAAAATACACAAAAGCCTATTCTATTGGAGTAAGCTTGACAAAGTCAACTGCTAAAGAAAACTAGAGCCAGACTCTTGGCATCTAGAAAGGGAAGAAAAGATATTCTTCCCATCCATTTCTCTGAGGTCCCCAAAATAAGAAAACGATACTATATGTGGTTGCCTGTGCTTTCATTATGATTTCACTCTTCCATTATTAAACCACAGTGTCAAATCCAAGTTCGACAGTGACTTGACCCAGAATTATGGGTTGATTTGCTGGAAGCACAACCTGTCCCATCTTTGTGAATGGATCTGTCCCATACACACAAACTCTCATGAAAATGTGCAAAACCCAATGCTGAAGGAACTCTTAGGGGATGTGCCATCTGTTCATTTCTGCCCTCTGTTTCTCATTTTTATCTTCTTTCATCTAAGATATTAACCCAACCTGACAAGACCTAGGGACTTCTGAAATTGGTATCAAACCTCTTTGCTCTTCCAATCCTGGTTCTGATCTTCACCCTCTGACCCTACATGATGTGGTTGTGGGTAGTGGTCCTCTTGCTGTCCAATGTAACCCTGAAAGAGCTGGGCCAGCCAGGCCAGTGCCACCAGATCTCCACTGTAGAAACTGGAGGGGTAAGAAAATCTGTTACCAGAAGTTGATTTATAGGAGCATGAGGATGAGTGAAAATGTGAGACCATACATAAGTAAACCCAATTCTAGAAAGTCACATCAGGGCCAGAGCTGAGGGCTGGTGCAGTTTCAAAGAACATCAGTAAAATAGGGCTGGAAGTCTTCTAGGAGGTTGTCTAGGGCAGATAAAACCCAAAGACATTGGATATCATTACTAGGAAAACAAACCCAGGGACATGGTGGCAGCATGGTCAGAAAACTGACCTGAGTATAGACCAAGGCAAAGCTTCTGAAACAGGGTTCCTTCCATTAGTCTAATCTACAACCACATGGGGGTCCTTGAGTAAGCAGTACAGCAGGAGACAAACTGGGATGAGCAGAACATGATCTTCAACTGTCCTCAGCCTTCTAGCCAGATGATCAAAAATTCTCTTTCAGCTTCATGACAAGGCTTGAAGGAAAAAATTCCTCGTCTGTGCTTGGGTCAAAGCATTCAAGAGAAAGTAGCCCTGGTTTACTTCCCAGCCCTGCCCAAGACAAAGCTGGTACTAGCTGGGGGGGATGGGGGGAAGAAGAGTGGAGGCAGCTCCTTAACTGCTTCCAGTGCTACCCTAGGCCATCTCAATTTTCTTTTTAAGAAAGAAAGCATTTCTTTCCCAGTGTGGGAGGAATGTGGGGTGGAGAGTCTCTGTCAGGGGAGCGTGTGAAACAAATGACTTCACCCAGAGAGACAAAGAGTTGTCTTGAGTCATTATCATTCTGGTCCCATATATACCTCTTGGTGTCACAAGCTGGCTGGTTGGGGTTGAAAGGGTAGCCCAGAGTCATGAAAACTATGTTGACCAATTCACACTAAAATTGAGCCCACAAATGCTGACCCACAGCATTGAGCAACAATGACTAAAGGTGACTTCTTAAATGCAGCCCCCAACTCCCAAATCTAAAATACAATGACTTTGTCGATCTACTCTAAAGGAGGTGGGGGGGACCTAGGCACTCATAAAAATCAAACTGTTTATTGTCAGTAGCACATAGAGGAGAGAAGATTCCTAGAACAATGCTCAGCTGTGTAAATCAAAAGCATGATGTTCCCATCAGCAGTTAGGTTTTATCATTTAATGGAGATGAGCCACATTCAGTGTATTAACAGCACAGGACTGAGATATAACACATCATCCTGAAGCAGCATACAGCCAAATAGAAATGTTTTGGGACCCGTTGTGCCTCTTTTCAGGACAGTGTCCCTATGAGGATGACATGATCCCTTTCCTCGATGCTTTTCCAGTGCCTGAGCTACTTGCCTTCCCTCTGCTCCATTCTCAAATAAAGCCTTTGCCTCAGAATCTAGAAGGTGAAACTAATCTGGTCAAGAAATCCTCTGTGAGGCCAAAAAGACAGAGGCTTCCCATCTCATTCCTCTCAAAAGAAACATTTGCATTTTCACACAGCCCTTCTGTGACCTAACCCAGAAAATGCTAAATAGAAGAAGAGAGGTATTCACAGGGCTTTCTGAACATAACAATTAGAAGGAAATAAAACACTGGATTTAGAATTGGACAAACCTGGTTTCAGAGCATGTTATTCTATGTGCTTTTGAGCAAATGACTTTTCTTTAAAACCTGTTGCTCCTCTTTCCCCCACTATTCACTTTTTGTCTTCTTCACAAAAATAACATTTTGGTAAGCACCTTCTGTCTACTAGGTTCATGAGTAAATTGAGGAGAATAAAAACCACTTGACAGAATTGTTGTGGGAATTAAATTTCAGATTCTACATAAAGCATGTAGTCTAGTCCCATGCCTAGCATAGAGGAGGCATTGAGAAAACATATTTCCAGCAAGGGCAGCCCCAGGCAGCTGAACTGAGTACTCAAGCAGGTCAGAAAACAACCTCATTGTTCATAGGACCCCAGATGGCCCAGATCTCTTGATTCCAGCGCTGGAATATCCTAAGCACAAGTGGGTGTTCTCTACATCTGGGAGAGCATGAGGAAGCTAAATGGGTTGAACTTTTATAGGTTGGTCCAGAGAATGAGGTGCAGGTCATGTATGGGTGTTTGGGAAACCCTCCCTTTGTGTGGTAAACTTCAGGATAACCAAGGGCAGATATTAGGTATATAAACTAACTGGGGAAAAGAATGGCCAGAGGGCTAGGGTCTTGCCAACAGTTTGTGGAAGAACAGGAGTTAAAAAGCAGATCTCGGGACACGCAGGTTCTATGATATGATATCCAGCTGGCTTCTGCAATTCCTCAGGCAGAAAAGAAAAGAAAAGAAGAAAAGAAAAGAAAAAGAAAAAAAAGAAAAGAAAAAGAAAAGAAAAAAGAAAAGTGACCCTGTCTTCCAGTTCATTCATAGAGGAAAAAGAAAGGGTAGATTGGTATGGCACAAAGAACATAGACCTAAAAATTCAGCCTATGGAGTCCAAGCCCCAACTCTGGCCACCAGGCTGAGAGATTGAGTCCAAGAAATATCACCGGCCTCCACATCTGCCATCAGAAGCCACTGGGCAGCTGCTGAGAACTCTCTCCTAACTCCAGATATTACAAGCATGCAACTCTCTCCAAAATAGTAATAGAACACCCAGGGTACACTTGGCTAACAGACTCACTTCAAGTTCTTTTCCTCACTCTGTCCAAATAAAGGCAACCGCTCTCTGTCCATCTTTTGTCAATAGCATTTTTGTGCTATCGTCCCCAGGGTCACTGGTTGTTTGTTCTAGGAGTGTTTTGTGGGAAGCTTTTTTACTGCCATGCTGAGCCTCTGCAGTGAACTTAGAAGAGCCCCAATCACACAGAACATCTCAGAGAGTAAGAAAAGAAAAGCAAGAAGAAGAAAAAATTTAAACTGCAATATTAATATTAAGCTGGTCTATCCCGAACTGCATGGTGTCACAAGTAGGCAAATGGGGGATGGCTAGATGGCTCAGTGGTTGAACGCCTGCTTTGGGCCCAGAGCATGATTCTGGGGTCCTGGGATTTTGTCCCACGTCAGGCTCCCTGCATGGAGCCTGCCTCTCTCTTTGCCTGTGTCTCTGCGTCTCTGTCTCTCTCTCTCTCATGAATAAATAAATTAAAATCTTAAAAAAAAAAAAAAAGCAGGCAACTGGAATTGTGCCTTCTTTTGGCTCCAAAATCCCCTGTCACTAAAGCAGAAAAGAACAGGTGAAAAGCTCAACTCTTTGTTGGCTGAGACAAGAGAGTGAGTCTTTGGATTTAAATTCCTCTTTTTTTCCCCTTTAAATTCAACTCAACTAGTACACAGTGAGCAGCTCCTCCAAGATATGCTAGTCATTGCATTAGGAGACAAAGGTAGTGAAGTGTCATCCCTGCCTTCAAGGAGATTATGGTTTGATAAGACTGAAAGCAGATGAGAACAAGATTACAACCTAATACCCATAACATCAAGAAGAACATAAGTAATTCATTCAGTCATCTAAGCCTTCTTTCATTCCATAAACATGTATTGGACTGTCTGTTAAGTGTCAGGGCAAAATGCTTAGCACTGGGAATTGAAAGCATAAATAAGCCAAGATCCCAGCTTTCTAGGAATTCATAGTCCTGCTGAGGACACATATATATCTAGTGCTAAAAGACAAAGTCACAAGAATTCAGAGAGAGGAGAACTTTCATTATGAGTGATTAGACCAGCCCCGAAAACAGAGGTGACATTTAAGGGAGAACTTGTATATTTTCTGTCCCAGATTTGGAATCAGCCATGTCTCCAAAGACATCTAAAAAACAGAGGTCAGGAGGGTAAGCAGTCCAGGTGAGTTCAGAGCATGAACAACAGCACAGAGGCAGGAAAATAGGAGGCAGGCTCATGAAACAGCTAGCAGGTCAGTTGGGCCAGTATATGGCAAGGCACACAGGGGAGCAGCAAGGTCACAGCTGGGAACTCAAGTTGGACCAGGCTGGGAAACACATCTGGAATGCCCAGCTGAGGGACCTGATAGATCAGGAAGGCCAAAGAAATGGCTACATGAAAGCATGACATGACTAGTTCTAAGCTTCAGGAAGATCTGGTAGCAAAAATGCAGCAGTTGTGAAGATTATAGGAATCAGAACTGGTATGTCAAGTTTGCTAATCGCAATTGACATTCAAAGTAATGGAAAACCCTAGTACCCAAACTGTGGTCTTGACATATATTTCCCACTACAAGAAACCAGGAGTCCTTGGAGACATGGTTGCCTCCCAGTCTGAGGCAGGAGATATACAAGATGAGTCTAGAGTATCTTGTTAGGTCAGATAACAAAGAAGTTATCAAAGACTATTATTAGGTTGTGTAAAAAGAACTTGAAACCTACTTGAAGAAGCTACCACAGGCAAACATAGAGCTATTCAAGTACCACATCAGGATCATAACTGAAGGGAATCGAAACACATCATATATATTAAATCTACAATCTTGTATTTAAAAGACAAGCATTAATTGGTCACTGTTGGAAGATGCTGGAAAACCAAATGTTAAGTAAGGAAAAGGATCATGCACTTATCTTGCCTTTCCTACTTGAAATGTACCACTGGGAACCCACACATTCAATAAAAGGAAGTTTATCTTCTTACGTTGACAAATGCATAAGGAATGATAGAATTTATAATATGTGATATTATAATATATAATACATATTTAATATAATAAAATGGTGAATTTTGCCACTTCTTATGAAAGGAGGTTCTAAGCATCAATGATTGTTATAAGAGAGACAAGCAAATGTTATGTGCCTCTATGCCATTCCGAAGTACTCTTGCCAAAAAATAATCTATAAATCAAATCTGGCATTTATACCAATCAATTTATGGGAAATACAAGGCTCAGGGGAACACGCCTAAGGACATCACAGGATACAATTGGCAAGATTCGGACCATGGAGAAAACCTAAAAATACAAGACCTGGTCTCTCCAATAAATACATTGCCAGGGAAAGAAAAAGAGAGATGAATAGAGAACCTGTAGCTTAAAAGACACTTAAAAGTGCTATCAACCATTCACAAATGTGATCTTTAAATGGATCCAGGTAGAAACAAATTGTGAAAGATAAAACCATTTATGAGATTTAAGCATAATAATATTAAGAAAATATTCTTAATTTCTTTTTTTTTTTTAAAGATTTTATTTAATTATTCATGATAGTCACACAGAGAGAGA
Organism: Nyctereutes procyonoides; assembly: GCF_905146905.1. Classification (NCBI taxonomy): domain Eukaryota; kingdom Metazoa; phylum Chordata; class Mammalia; order Carnivora; family Canidae; genus Nyctereutes; species Nyctereutes procyonoides. The sequence goes on along the minus strand of NW_026575030.1, from coordinate 2,169,164 downwards.
CAGAGAGGCAGAGACACAGGCAGAGGGAGAAGCAGGCTCCATGCACCGGGAGCCCGACGTGGGATTCGATCCCGGGTCTCCAGGATCGCGCCCTGGGCCAAAGGCAGACGCCAAACCGCTGCGCCACCCAGGGATCCCCATATTCTTAATTTCTTGATTGAACTGTAAATAATATGTTGTGGTCATGTTTCTTAAAAATTTACTTTTGTGTGTGTTTTAAATGTTCCATAACAAAAGCTTAATAGTAAAATCAAACAAATAAAAAAGCAATGAATGATTGAATAATAAGGAGCAGAGGAAAGAGAGACAAAGGGCCAGAGACATATCTGTGTAGGCCTGCAGGGAAACCTAGCCCCTGGCAGAGTGCATGGCTGGGCAGTTGCTCAGGTCCTGACAGCTCTTGGCTGTTCCTCTTCTCTTGTGTTGGCTGAAATTCTCCTTTGTTTGGATTTTCCTACCTCTTTTTTGAATATCTTCTCACCTGTAACATTCTGGTCAAGCTTCATCTCTTTCTTGCAGGCTTTCAGAGTGCCACTCCTCCCCAGGTGTATCAGGCATGCCCTCAGTCTCCTCCTCTACCTTTGTGCATGCTTGCTGAAGTTTTCCACCACTACACCTACCTCTCCCTAGCCCAAGGACTGTGTCAAATGCATGCTTGCATTCTCCATGCCTAGTGAAACTCTTGTCCCACCACACACATTGAATTAGTTGGATGGACAGTGAACGGATGACTCTGCACTTCAGGGTGATCATGACAAGCGTGATGCCACTTACAGAAGAAAGGAGACATGAGAAGTTAGATTGAAAGATGGGTGACGCATTTTGCTTCTGACTTGTTAAGTCTAAAACTCAAAGGACTTGAACTCAGAAAGGAAAGTTGGGGCCAGAACTACAGTTTGGAAGCCCCCTCCACAGGGATGAGCAATGAAGCTATTGGAGAGGAGAGAAGCATTCCACAAGACAGCTATTGAGGACAGACTCAGGAATTAAGAGGATGTAACAAAGAAAAGCATGTTAAGAGAGAGAGAGAGAGAAGAAGAGAGTGATACAATTTTTAAAGAAGGAGGTAGGGTGTAGGACAGGATTCCAGATGGATCCTCGGAAGGACAGAGCCCTGTGAAAGTCTGAGCCAATCCTGAAGAGGAGGCTCCCAGTGCCCGACAAGGATGTGGCTCCAGCAAAGAGCAAGTGAAGGTGGGCAGAGGCTAGAGGTCAGACTTCAAGGTCGATGGAGGCAGAAGTGGTTGAAAAGGAAATGTAACAGTGGCTCCCTTTTCAGGAAGCCAGTTATAAAGAGACAGAAAGAAGAGGTAGCAGCTTAAGACATATTTTTTAACGCTGAAAGAAAGGTTATGATACAAAACACTCTTGGGAGAGACATGAGGGAAGGAACTTCTGACTTCCAACCTCTGAATGTCTATTCTTTGTTTTTATCCCGTGTGTGATGGAGATAGCAAAATGTTATTATTACTGGCTCTTAGAGCCATGGTTAAACTATACAAAAGCAGATATTTATACAGCAGTTACCATTGCTGGTTTGTTCTGTTTTACTGACATTGGCTCACTGAGCCCTTCCAGTCAGGCCTGATGGGCATGGCACTGGTATTGTCATCCCATCTTACCCAGTCAGGCCTGATGGGCATGGCACTGGTATTGTCATCCCATCTTATGGGGAAGAAATAAAGGCACCACAAGGCTAAGTGACCTGTGCAAGATCAGGTTGTGAAAAAGAAATCTGGACCTTCAACCTGATGATCTAGCTCCAGAGTCCATGTTCTTCACCACCATGCCCTGTGACCTACAATGTGAGGTAAGTATTATTAGAACCATCTTGCAGAGAACACTGGTTCAGTGAAGATGAGGAATGTGCCAACCGGTCAGAGGCAGAGCCAAGACTCAAAGCCACATCTTCCTGTGCCAAGTCCAGCATTCTTTCCATTACCTACTATTACCTCTTCTCGATAAAGAAGACAAGATGTTACCTATAAAAAGAGAGAGAGGATTCTAGGGGAACTGGGATCCTGGAGAGAATTTTTAAAAAGAAAGCTTTAAAAAAAAAAAAAAAAGCTTTAAAGAGCTTTTGTGTGTAATGTGATAATGAGTCAACAATAGGTACAATTTCAACACATATGCTATAACCAAAAAATAAATTCAACAGAAGAGTTATCAGTAAATATTTGCTGAATTAATGAATTAATAAATGAAACTAATAGGGACATCCCCTTTTCCTCCACCCATTGGCCTCCAAAACTATCACCCAAAATCAGCTATATCAAAATGACGGCTAGCATTTTTTGAAGCTTGTTATGTTCCTACCACTGTGCCAAACATGTTAAATGCATAATCTTATTTAATTTTCATGAGAATGCTATCAAGTACCATACTATTATTACTACATCCATTTTACAGAGATAGCACATATGCCTTGCCTAAGGAAGCACAACTAGTAAATTGGAGACCAAGATTTAGGCCCAACTTTGGCAGGCACAGAGTCTATGTTCTTAATTACTAGAGATGTCAGTCAGTGTTCACCCTGTCCACAAGGATTCTAGGAGTCTTGGCCTCAACCTTGGATATCGATGTCTCTGAGTCCCTGTTAAAACCACCTAATCCAAGTCCCTAACAATGGCTAATGGCTGGAAAGTGAGCATTTAAACCAAGTGTTGTCCTACTAGAGGCTCACTCTTGACCTATGATTTGATGTAAAAAGATAATCTGGAACAATCAAATTGACCTTATGGAAATTTAAAAATGGAGAGCCAAGTCACTAAGCAGTTAGAAGAAAAAATAAAGTTTTATGAGCACGAGTAGGGTTGGACCATAGTGGCTCTTGTAGGACCATGTGTAAGCCAACTGATGGAATGAGAGGAAGTCAATGGTGATGGAGGTGGATGGAACAGATACAGGGAAAGTAGCAGCAATGATATGAACAAATAGACCAAATAGCCCCTAAAGGAGTCAATTAAAAAGTAGATTTGGTACCTTTTGGTCTTCCTGTTCCTATTCTAGTGAGGTCTGGATATTGTGCGGTTCATTTCTACAGAAGCCAGACTTCAAGATGGCGCCCAGTGATCCCTACCTCCTGGTATTCATACCCTTACACAGCTGTCTCCCACAGGGTTGCCATGTATGATCATAAAACATGACAGAAATGATGGCATGTCACTTCTGGGATTAGATTATAAAAGACTGTTTGATTTTAAGGCTAGGATTAAGTTATAAGACTGTGGCTTCTATCTTGGCTTTCCTCTTTTGGATCACTCACTCTGGGGAAGAGTAGCTGCCATGTGATGAGGACACTCAGCCCATGGAGAGGTGTGCCTGGAAGAACAGATAGTTTCAGCCAATAGCCAGTGAGGTAAGACCTGTCGACAACCCCATGAGTCAGCTTGGAAGCAAATCCAACCTTAAGATGACTGCTGGACAGCAACTTTATAAGAGGCCTAGAGCCAGAACTATCCCGTTAGGCTGCTTTTGGATTTCTGACCCACAGAAACTCTGAAATATAAATGTTTGTTGTTTTAAACTACTAAGATTTAGGGTGATTTGAAATGTAGCAATAGATAGCTAATACACTTTCTTAGCTCTTAGGAGATCTCTGCTCTATTGAAATGGTTTGAATATGACTTTGTTTCTTTGGGCTGAAAGGAACCAAATATGAACCCAAGTCACTGCACTCAGTCCTTAGAGACAACTCTCCCTGGAGCTTTAGTAACTCACCTTGATTCCTGAGCCTATTTTCATTCCATCTGTTTTGCTCAAATAACTGCCTGGGTTAGGACTAATCTTGTTCTCTTCTTGTATCTGCATCCATGTGGTTCCAAGCCAGTTTGCCAACTTTGACCTACTGATAGGCTGCATACTTGGCTTCCAAGCTTCAGCTAACTGGCCATCTAGGTGCTCCATTGGCCTGGCCTTCTAGACTTTTGTGAGTCTCCCAGAACTGACTTCAAGTAGGTCTCCCCTTTCCACCATTGCCAATGACTCAGCCTTTATAGTCAGGAATGAGACAGGGATGTCTACTCTCACCACTGTTATTCAACATAGTACTGGAAGTCCTGGCCTCAGCAATCGGACAACAAAAAGACATAAAAGGCATCCAAATTGGCAAGGAAGAAGTCAAACTTTCACTATTTGTAAATAACATGATACTCTATGTAGAAAACCTGAAAGACTTCACCAAAAAAATATTGGAACTGATAAATGAATTCAGGCAAGTCACAGAATATAAAATCAATGTACAGAAATCCATCATGTTTCTATACACCAATAATGAAGCAGTAGAAAGAGAAATCAAGGAATCCATCCCATAGATGGATGCACCAAAAGCCATAAGATACCAAGCAATGTCCCATTCACCTTAAATGAATTTTCATCAACACCTGCAATATGGCAGGCATGGGAGACGTAGAGATGAAATAAGACATAGCCTTGGCCTCAAGGAGTCTTCAGTCTAGTTAGAGAAACTGGTGCATGAATAAATAATAATTTAATGTGATGTGAAGATCTCCATGGAAGTGGTGACATTTGAGTGGTTCAGAAAAGCTAATAAGGGATCCTCCAATTAAAGAGCAGGAAAAGGTGATTCCAGGCAAAGGGAATAGCAGAGAAAAGTTTTACATTACCAATGAAAATGGAAAAGTCTCCTTAGAGTTTGCACTGGCTACTTAGAAATGAGGCATTTCATATGCATACCATTTAATCAAGTAATTCTAAGAATTATACTTTACAGATATCTCAGAGCCTACTAGAAATTATTTTGTGGATAAATTCAAAATGTACATGAAGACATAGATACACAGATGTTATTACAACTAGTGTTTTCAATAGAGGGAAAAAAAGAACACAGCCTAAATGCTCATTATCAATGAAATGATAGAAATAGATTGTGTACCTTCCTACAATGAAATGCTAGGTGACTGTTAAAATAATGAGCCAACTCTATAGGTATAGCTGTAAAATACACAAAATGAAATGAAAAAAGTGCAGAGAAATATAAATAGTATACTACTGATTGTGTGTATGTGTGTGCTTACATTTCTGTTTATTCGTTAACTTATTTGACAAATATTTGTTGAGCTCTTCCCTGTGCCCAGCACTGTTCTAGAATCTGGGATTCAATAGTGAACATGACAAAATGTAGGACATCAAACTTATATTCTAATGCACTTCGTCTGCTATACTATCTCCGGGATGACAACAGAGAAACAGTCACAATCTTTGCCTGGGGACAGATACACTGCAGAGAGCTGAGCATCAGGAGTATGAGCTTCACTGATCCTTTGTGTATTTTTTGGTCCTATTTGAAGTTTTTACAATGCTCAAGAGTTATCTAGTCCTCCCACGTTTTTAATTAGAAAAAGACAATAATCATTTCATAGAATTAAACTACTTTCAGTAAGTCAGACTTAATGCTGCTCCAAAGCACATTCATTCTACATTCCCTACTCATTCAGTTCTTTCCATAAAGAAAAACTCAAGCCAAGAAATGCTCCTGGAAAAATCTTTCAGACTGATGGTTTCTGGTTTGAGTTTATCTCGATACCAGAAAAGGGTCAGCTGTAATCAAAATGTGTGATTTTTTTTAAAGAAGAAATTCCATCCTAAAGCCACAGAGAAAAATAAATTGATTTTTGTCATAGGCTCTGAGTTGGTTACTAACACACAGTAACCTCCTGTGAAAGAAATAACAGAGTTGGACATGATTAGTATCATCCTACAACATTGCCACAACATAACTTTGCAAATGATTCCCAGCAATGAGGGAGAAAGAATGTGCCAAGATTCCAGTAGCAACCCTAATAGCAGAGTTTGGGGCTGGTTCTGGAAGGGAGCACTTGCTGAAATATCAGACATCATGCTTTCATTCAGGTCCTATGGAAACACCCAATGCTCCCTCCTCCAGCTGAGTAGCCTGCTAACAATATATTACCCTCAGCTCAAACCAACATAATTCACTAATAACATTGCTGGTCGAGAACCATGTTTAGGCATGTATTTGGATTAGGCGTGATCTGTGATGACAAAGGTTTCAAACTAAGCACAAATAACAAGGATAGATTTATGCAGGCCAGGATGCTCACTGTGGTTATTTATCACAATTACATCACTTTGCTTTGCGGCGGGAAGAGGGAATATGAACCTTGTGAAATGAGCCTCTGGACCCCTCACACTGGATCCAGCCAGCACACAGAGAAGCACTGTTTGAGTGGCCCCCCCTGTCTTGTCAGGGCTTTCTTGACATCCTACATCATCCTGGCTGGTCCTGTCAGACATCTGTCTTTAAACAGAGGCTACCATTCAGACCTGGTCAGATGAGAGTCTTGTGATACCTATCATGTCTCTCCAGAGCAAAATGAGGTCACTAAGTACCTGGGAGTGTCACCTCTGGATTGGAGGCAACAACCTGACCTAAGATTCCAGAATTTGAGCCTCTATCTGCCAGACTACATTGAAACTCCCTCTGAGTTATACTGGCTTCAATGTCTCTTTTTGTTCTTTTCCACTGTGTTTTATGGGCAGTGGGTTCCCCTCCCTGCTGGATATGAGGTGTTGTGGCCTCCCTGGGCCAAAAAACCACTGTTGGCTTAGGAGGCTCATACTTGGCTTTCAGACAATCTTGGCAGACGCTGCCCACAATTTGGCTCAGGGCCTGCCCTGCAGACTTTGTAAAGCAACGCAGTCAACACAAGGAGACCGTAGAACGCAATGGCTCAACGTTGCAGGTTCAGTTCATCCAACTCAAAGGATAAGAAAAATATTACAGTCCATGTCAACTGTCTTACATCTACATGTAATGTACAATGATTCTAAAGGTCTGGGGCATTTCAGAATCTTTGACATCTTCCCCTGGATTTCACAGTGTCTAAAGCACCCACAAAAGCACCATCATTGTAAGGTGGACACAGCAGCATAAGAGAAGAGACAGGATTTGCCCTTGTCTGGGAGAGCCAATGTTTACAGCACAGCCAGGCACCAGCGCCGTGTCAGGCACTCTGAGACAATGCTTGTAGGCACATGACAGTGTACACTGCCTCGCCCCTCACCATAACCTGGGTGAATAGGCCATAGAAAATATCCCTGTTTCAGATGAAAAGCTAAGAATAAGAGAAGATTGATGTTTTACGCAGAAATGTACATCCCATTAGCCTTTGTGGATCAGGGTTTAAAAAGCCACTGACTGTGTTTCTGGTACACAGAGATCCTGCCCAGGAAACACACACTACTACATACACAAACCCATGCACCAGTTCCTCTACTTCCCCGAAGTCACTGATCAATCGCTACCTCCATTTTACCAAGAAAACCTTGGAAGGAAAAGGAGGGGAATTCAGAAAAAAAAAAAAAAGGAATACAAAATAACTAGTGGAACAGAAAGCTGGGGAAGCTAGGATGCTTTAATCCTGAAATTGGAGGGATGCCTGGGTGGCTCAGGGGTTGAGCATCTGCCTTTGCTTCAGGGTGTGATCCCAGGACCCTGCATCAAGTTCTCTCTCTATATATATAGAGAGAGAGAGAAAGAGAGAGAGCTTGCTTCTCCCTCTGCCTATGTCTTTGCCTCTCTCTCTCTCTCTCTCTCTCTCTCTCTCTTTCATGAATAAATAAATAAAATCTTTTTTTAAAAAATCCTGAAACAGGAATGTTTACAGTCATATAATAAGTAATTTTCAATTGAAGAGTCAAGACATATCTCAGGGTGATTGTGCAAAAGTCATGAGAGAAGCCAAGAGGCCCTTCCACCACAAATTTCTTCCTTTAAGAATTTGCCACATGCACCTAAAAATTCCATTCCTGGAGTCCATGCTTGACATTCCTTTGTATCACCTTATTAAATTTTATTGCCTTGTCACGGATTAAAATCCACCATTTACACATAAAAGCATGGTGGTGCAGAGAGCAAGGCCATGTGAGAATGCGAGGCTGGCTAGAAAGAGAAAGGCAGGCAGAGACTGTGGGTCTGGGGGCATTGAGAGCAAGCAGGTGGACAGTAGTGGCCGACAGGGTCCATGTCATTCGTGGCAGTGGCAGAGTGATGGTGATGTTATTGATAGGCACAGGAGCAAAGAATTTGGTCATGTGGGACTAGCATAAGCACCCTGGAGCGTGCCCAGTCAGCCCAAGTGGTGCAGAAGAGGAGTATACATGTGGAACATCTTGCTTTCATTTTTATGCATTCATTTTAATATATATTAGAAAGATTATACCAGCCAGTCATTTCATAGATATTAGTGCTTATAACAAAGCTAGGTTTCTAAAAAGTGATTTGATTTAAAATCACTTTGATGAGGGGTCTGCAGACATGGCAAAAATTATGAAGGGGATGTCAAAGTAACGGAAGTTTTGAAAACCCTGATCTAGACCCCCTGCCATGTTCTCAGCAAATGCTGAGCACCTCCTTGGCTCCAAGCACCAGGCCAGGTCTAGGAGTACCTGCCCTTGGGGAGTTCACAGGCCAAGGATTGTGAGGCAAGAGAAGCATTGCATAAGAATGTGCCGTGGCCACTGTAAATGCAAGGAGGCCAGGGCCCGCCCAGGGAAGCTGCCTGGGAAAAGGAACATGGAAATGGAGTCCAGGAGCATTTGTCAGCATTAGACAAGCATGGGAGGAGCGTGGAGTCGCAGGCAGAGCACATCTACATCAAGCCTCAGGCATCTGAAAGCAGCTATTGCTTTTAGCCTCCTCTACCTCCATGAAGAGTAGTTGCTGGTGATGGAAGGGAGGCAAGAAGGCAAAAGCAAGAATCGACCTCCTAACCAAGGGGACCAGATCCAGCACATACTGGAGGCCCACAGACGCTCTCTGTCAGCTGATTCTAGGTTCCCCCACTGCTCCAGTCCTCAAGTCTGGACTGTGAGTTTCCCTGGGTGCTTCTGGTACTGATCTCCAAGAGCCTTGACCCCACTTTTTGCCATTTGGGCTACTTCCATAGAATGACCAATTCTGATATTCTTAATACCACAAGCCCTGTGTCTGCACTGCTTGTATGTTTGATTATTCAGCCTTTTGTTCTTGACCTTGGACTGTACCACTAATCCAATACTCTCCCCACTGTGGCTCAGGAGTGAGGAACCAGGGGTACCTGGGTGGCTCAGTCAGCTAAGCATCTGACCAGCTTGGGTCATGATCTCAAGGTCCTGAGATCCAGCCCTGAATCAGGCTTCTCGCTTAATAGGGAGTCTGCTTCTCCCTCTGCCCCTACCCCCATTAGTTCTCTCTCTCTCTCTCTCTCTCTCTCTCTCTCTCTCTCTCTCTCTCTCCTCTCAAATAAATAAAATCTTAAAAAAAAAAAGAAGTGAGGGACCAGATCCTTTGTCTTAGTGCCTCCTAAACCCAGTGTGCATCTTATCTGAGGATAAAAGCCAGTGTGCATCTTATCTGAGGATATCTTGAAAAAATTAATGGTGTATTTTTCTTTTCCAAAACTACCATGCCTTATATTTCAGAAACAATGAAAAGTTCATAATTAAAAAGTAAAATTAGGGGATCCCAGGGTGGCTCAGCTGTTTGGCACCTGCCTTCAGCCCAGGACGTGATCCTGGGGACCTGGGATCGAGGCCCACGTCAGGCTCCCTGCATGGAGCCTGCTTCTCCCTCTGCCTGTGTCTCTGCTTCTCTCTCTCTCTCTGTGTCTCTCATGAATAAATAATAAAATCTTTAAAATAAAATAAAATTAAAGTAAAATAAAAAGTAAAATTAATTAGAACACTTAAAATCCACCAACAGCTACATTCACAAAAGAGCAGCCAAATATAAAGCAGCAGTCACCACAGCCATTGCCTCTGACGGCTCCACCAGCTAAGAGAGATAGGCCCCAGACAGGGCCCAGGAGGCCAATAAAGGACCATATGCAGCCTTAGGATGCTGTAGGAAACTCGCTGCAATTATGAGCTGATGCATTTGGGGCAATGATGTAACTCAATACCTTTAATGAGCACCCAAATACACTTTTAAAAACATTTTACAATCATGCCATTCTTACAACCAATTTTCTCTATTTCTCCAGCCCTAAAAAGAAGGGGAATGGGGCATCAAAGTAAATGTGTAATAATAAATATATTGAATAAGTTTGCATCTCTTCTGCTCTTTGGTAAAAAGAAAAGGGACTTTATACATCATAAGTGCTCAATAAATACATGTTTCATAACATCAAGGATCTAAAGGAAACAAAAATGCAACATTTGATCCAATGCTAAGAGGAGTGTTTTCTTATAGATGTTGTTAGGAGGCATCTATTTATTTATTTTTAAAGATTTATTTCTTTATTTTAGAGTGTGCAACTCCAGGGAGAGGCACACAGAGAGGGGTAGAAGCAGACTGCCCACTGAGCAGGGAGCCTGACACAGGGCTCAGCCCCATAACCTCAAGATCATGACCCTGAGCCAAAAACAAGAGTCAGATGCTCAACTGACTGAGCCACTCAGGCACCCTTGTTAGGAGACATTAAATGGAGATATTGTTCACACATATCACAGCCTTTTATGAATATGATACTCACCTTATTGTGCATCATCTTCACACCTCAAAGAGTTTGTTCTCGCATTTACCACTCCACAACCATGCAGTCAGCAACATTGGGTAATGTCATTGCCATTCACAGATGAACAAATGAAGGCCTAAAGGAGATGATGCACCACCGCCTCATAACTCACTGAAACAGACCTCCTGACTCTGATGGGTCCTCTCCCATACTTCATTTCATGTACTAATTGTGCCTCACACCTGGTTCTCCATCATGTGAAGATGCTTCATTCTGATTTCCCAAATGGGAATAACCTAGAGAGGAAAGAATTAAAAAAAAAAAAAAGAAGGGGAAGGAGAAGGAAGCAAGGAAAATAAAGAAAAGAAGGAGAAAGAAAAAAAGAAAAGAAAGAAAAAAAATCAAAATTACCTTGAAGCTCATCTCTAAAGAAAATCTATTTCTCAAAGATCCACTAAGCACTCACCCAATGGCTCGGTCTTGAGTGGATATGCCTGCATGCAAGGCATCATGCTTTTAAGAAGAAAGCATTAGATAAGAGGGCCGAGAACTGAAAACAAAAACCCTACTAAGATCTCCTTAGAGGTGAGGAGCACTCCCAGTTCTAGAGGTAAATTGGTATGCTCAAAGAAAGACAATTTTCACCCTAATGTTAGCATCTACTGTGGGGACTCCAGAAATCAACAGGACATCCTCTCTTGTATGTCATAACTTCATTGCTGAATCTTCAGAGCTTCCATGTTCATCCTCAATACACAAGTTCCCCCAAAACTACCATGCTCCTAGGCTTTGCCAGCCCATGGCTCTCTCCTCCATTTTACAAAACTTGAAGTCCATTCCTACTGTGAACCTTTCCATCATTAATACTGTGAACCTTGTCATCATTAAACCTGTTTCTCTTTAATCAGGTCAATATGCAGCCTACTAGCATTAGGTACACACTCTGCTTTGCCCCAAATTAATTGACATTTGCTTCTGTAGATCTTACCAAATTACTCCTGACATTTTATTTCTCTCCTTACACTGTAAATTCTCAAAAGCAGAAATCAGTGTGTCTGCTTTCTCGGTTCTCTGCTCCAAAATGTCTCATTCACATGGAGGCACCATTGATTCTTTTATTCTCTCTCCCTCGTCCTCTTTTCTCTCTTTCATCGTAGTCGTTTTCTCACCTAAACACAATTTTATCTAACCATCAAAATTACAATTTAATAAACAAGACCCACTTGTTCAATGAGACAAATGTAATCTAAAATAGCATTATTAGTTTAATTACACTTTCTATTTTATAAATTACTTTCACGTATATGATCTCCTCATTTGCAAATTCCAGGTGCTCTTTCTGATTGAAATTCCTGTATCCAAAAGGGAAATCAAGAAGGAAAGTATCTTTAATTGCTTAATTCATTTCAGCTCTTTAGGTATTAATCTAATCTGCACCATTATGTTGGTATCACTTAAGAGCCATTTTTAAAACTAAGTTCAAAGTTCCATTTACCCCAGTGGGGAGATTATATTTCAGGACTAAATGGGGGTGGGGGGTGAGTGAAGAAATGAATGTTGTTTCAAGAGAACTAATGTAAGAATTTCAACAATTTTTGCTTGCTGGCTAATTATCTTATTGAGAATTAAGAAAACACGAAAAAGGGTTTAAACTATTCCATCCACCAACTGTTTCTAAAAGCTCTTAACTTAATCCTGGGAGGTACCTTTTCACACTAAGTAATCCTGTTGAGAATCCTCTTTGTGTATTTTATGTGCTGCTTTCATTCTTCTAAACCTTTGATGAAGAATCTAAAACTGTGGGCACAGCTCTATCTAGTGGTGGGAATGGGTAGGTCAGGAGCTTTGAATCCCGCGGCTCCCAAAAGGCTTTTGAGATCAGTCCTGCCTGCAGCTCAGCCCAGAAGCTGCGGAAAACTGAACTGTTCCCTTGCTTTGAGATACACAATATTGTTAGGGCATCTAATGAGCAGCCAACTCTTTTTTTTTTCTTTAGAGGAGAGGGGATGGGCAGAGGCAAAGGGGAGAGAGAATCTCAAGCAGGCTCCTAGGGCAGGACAGAGCCTGTCATGGGGCTCCATCTCAGAACCCAGAGATCATGGCCTGAGCCAAAATCAAGAGTCAGGCACTTAATCAACTGAGCCACCCAGTTTCCCCGAGCAGTGAATTCGCAATAACAAGAGTCTCTCCTACCCATCTAACTCTAGTAAGACTTTCTCTTTAATTACGGAGGTAAATCCTAATGGTATAGGTAAGGAATTGCTCAGGAATAGGCAATTAAGAATGGAGGAAAGAGAAACCAGGCCCTCTCAATAAGGTATGGTTAGTTCATGAACAAAACACAATGTTGATCCTGCTCAGATCGTAGTCATCACGACTGATGATGATGATGGTGATGGTGATAGTAATAGGTAACATTTATCAAATGCTTCTCATGTGCCACATCCTAAGTACCTATAATAACTTTATTAAATTCACTCAGCAACCCTGTGAAACCCATTTCTCTGTTGGAAAAACTGAGGCAGAGAGTGGCTAAGTCAATTTACCAGGGTCAAACAGAGAGAGGCAGATGTGGGATCTGAACTAAGGCAATTCAAATCCAGAACGTGTTCCCTTAATAATGATGTTAAGAAAAGTACTAGTTTTCAATATGGATAAAAAGGATTACTTCCTGGAGTAGCATACCACCTTCAAAGTCAGAATAGAGAAGAGCAGCACTACAGATCTAAGAACCCACAGTGTAATTTTGCAGATTTTATCCTGTTTCACATTTGGCTATATATATTCAAGGACACTCCAGTTAAATCTACAATAACCTAACTGAGAATAAGTTATTAACACATACATACATCAGAGACATATTTTTAACAAAATAATCCTACACTTTCCATAAGTCCCTGTGTAATAAGAGACTTGTGTTCTGGTGTGGGTCCTGCCTCAGGTAAAATTCCTTTGCCTCGGCATCCTTATCTTCTACTGTCCTCCCGAACTGCTGACACCCTTTGGTGCTGGCTCTCCCAATTTGCCTATCACAGCCACTCTCCATATCTGCACCTTCTTCCTTGCCCTGGCAAGCTGATTACTGACTGATTACTGGACTGAACCAATGATTTCCTTGCTCCAATAGTGTTTGCCTAATGGGATCCATAGCAAGAGAGAAGGAAATAAAGGGCAGGCCATCCCTCTGTCCTTACTCACTGCAAGCAGATTCCTCCCTCCACCTACAGGGAGTAATAGCTCCAAGAGCCCTCACTGTCTCTGAGTTCTGGGGACTGCTCACTGCCTCACCCAGTCAACCTTTTCAGCTCCAAGGACTGCTCTTCCCTATGGTTTCCCTACACCCTGTTTATACCTTTGAAATAATCCCTTCATGAAACTCTCCTCAACTGGTGCCATTTTGTCATTCTAGGGGTCTGATGGACAGCATAGTCATTACGTCTCTTCTCATTGGACTCATGTACCCCTCCAGGCAAAACTGCTTTGTCTAAAATCCTACCCCCCATAAGCCATGTATTGCACTGTGTGAGTTTTCTGCACACCTCAGCCACAGCTGTCATCTGATAGAACATTCCATAACAGGCTGGCCATTTACCTACAATTGCAGCAGAGGAGCTCAGCCAATCAGATTCTTCTCTTAGGGATGGAGGCCTGAGAGAGACAACAGAGCAACATTTGTGGCAAACTTACACAAGTTACGAGGCAGACTTGTGGAAATATTCAGGATCGTGTGCAAAGAAATGTTATGAGGCACCTATGAGCAGAATGAGAGAAAATAGCAAATGCACAGGGAGGCATAGCCATGCTGAGAGAGATAGGGAATGTTCCCCAGGACTTCCTCGGTTCCTTAGTTATGGAGTTTCACCTCCATGAAGCCCAGCCGGCCCTGAACTTGAACTCCGTGAGATCATTATATCAGTACAAAAATATCCCTTTACTTGAACCAACCAGAGTGTCTACTATGTGCCAGGTGCTATACAAAGCACTGAAAACAGAAGTGAACAGAACAAACAAGGTCCCAGCCCTTAGCTTACATATGTGGCTTTGTTGGTGACAAATGTGAGATGTCAGGATTAAAGTGAAATCAAAGAGCGGTAGGGTCATCAGCGTCTCTACAAAATGTAGAGATGCTGTACAAAACATGGGTGCTAAAACTATTGAGTAAAGCTATGATAAGAAATAGGATATTAATGAGGTGTCAAGGTGTGTTCTTAAAAGTTACTTACTAAAAAGGGGAAAATAATCATTTTATAGCCAGAAAACCTGGATGTCACCACCTAATCCAATGATCCAAGTCACTGTCATATTGGCAAGATGTGGACACCAAGTGCCTCCTCATGTGTTGCCCCAGGAAAGTCACAGCATCACTTCCAGGGCAGCCCAGCCCAATATGCAAAACCTGTGTCTAATCATGAGGAAACATCAGAAACAAATTGAAAGTTATTCCATAAAACAAATTCTCTGTACTCCTCAAACTGTCAAGATCATCAAAGTCAAGGAAAGATGGAAGAAATGTTTAATGTTAAATGAGACCAAAGAAATGTGACAACAAAATGAAAAGGGTGATCCTGAATTGGATTCTGCAATGAGAAAAACTTTTTTTTTTTTTTTTTCTGTTTGCTCAACGGGCTCTTGGGTCTCTTACAGAAGAGGAAAATGAGATCTGGAAACTTACCTATAGACATGGGGTGAGAGCACGGATAACCTGATCCTCAAATTCCCCTCTATCATCCTGTCTCCAAATAGCTGCAAGTTTTATTTCTAGTTGTATTATTATTTCTCTATTATCATCAGCTCACCTGAAGATGATCTATTGCAATAAAATCTTAGTGATGACTCTCCCTCTGGTCTCAGGGCTTCTGATGCCCTCTGATTCTGTGCTGCTAAACATACCTATTAAATAATAACACATCACTGAGCTAAACCTAGTAAGTTGGATGAATTTCTCATTTCTGTTCAAATTCATTGTCTGATGATATTTCAGAAATAAAAACCCAGGCAGTCAATAGTTGCATTGTGGCAATATCAGTTCTGGCTGAAAGGTCTATATTTTTGAATTTAAACGTATTTCAAGGGGCAGTGAATGTTTTGAAAACTCTGGGAGACGTTCTAGGTAGCAAATGTCTATTTGGGAACTGAGTATAAAGCACTGATAGATAGCTTAGGGTGGTGTCCAGTAAAGATAAAGGAATAAAAGGAAAACCTTCAGCTCGCATTAGGCCTTATGGTGGGCTGCTAAAGCTTAATTGAGACACAGTGAGCCATACAAAAAGGTGTGTATTATATAATACAAGCTTAAATGAATAGGCATCACCAATGACTGAGAAAGAAATGAAAGTGCTTTTTGTAGTGACAGATTTACTGATTTTCGGAGCTTTTGATTTTTCTCCAAGATGAAAATATATGTTTGATCTCTGTTTTGCTTATTGGTTTTAAGGAGGTATCCATCACTTTAATTAACTATGAGCTTCTCTTCTTCCATTATGTATTCCTAACTTCTAATATTGGGATGTCCTCAACTGCTTGACATTTTATTTTACTCTGTGGTTTTTTAAAAATATTTTATTTATTTATTCATGAGAGACAAAGAGAGAGGCAGAGACATAGGTAAAGGGAGAAGCAGGCTCTCCATAGGGAGCCTGATGTGGAACTCCACCCCCAAGATCCTGGGATCACGACCTGAGCCAAAGGCAGTCAACCACTGAGCCACCCGGATGCCCCACTCTGGGTACTTTTTAAATTAATTGCTTTCAAGTTAATAAAAGTACTTTGCCACTTAATAAAGTACCAGATATGTATAGTAAAAACTTGGTCCCGTTGATCATTTTCATCTTTGACTTAAAGATAAGAATAAAAAATACATCCACTGAATGCAGGGGAATACTCAGTGCAGTGTGGGGTGCTCTTAAATACACAACACAAGACCCATCTGGTGAAATAAACTGTGGTTAGTAAGAAGTCACTTTAAATAGCACATGAAATGAAGATAAACTTTAAAAATGTGTTACCATATTGTCAAAATGAAACAAAGATAAATATTGAATAATAATATTAACAAATACTGGGTGCCATGGCATAATTCTTAACATTATATATATTTATATTTATATATAGCACCATATATATTAGCATATGCAAACTAATTAATATATATAAACTAATTTAATCCTCACAAAATCTCCAGAGGTAGATGCCACTATTATCCCAATTTTACAAATGGAAAAACTCAAGACACAGAGAGATTGAGTAATTTGGTCATGTTCTCATGGATCATGAGTGTCAGAGCTGGAATTTATACCTTAGCAGTCTGGTGCCAGAGTCCATGCTCCCGACCACATTTAATCAGGCGGCAAATATTTCATGACTATTTCACGGTACTGTGTTTTCACTGGAGTGTGCTGGTCAGTTTTTGCTGTAGTAACAGATAAGCTCCATTTCCTAGTGACTTACTACAATGAATGTTTTTATCTCTTGCCCACATTACATAAGGGCTGTAGGTTGACTATGACTCTGATCAGTTCTTCTGGGCTTAGCTTGGCTCCACCGTGCTGAACAACATGCATCTTTTCCATGCAGGACCAGAATGAAGGAGGAGCTCCTCTCTGGGACATAGAGCAGAAAGAAATTTAAGAGTAGTAGAGAAAAGTTCAGCAGAGTCCACAATTACTGCCTCTTCTTGAACGTAGCAAATATCCAGTCTGCTTACATCCCACTGGCCGAAGCAAGTCACATGCCCAAGCCCAAGGTCAATTAGGTGAGGTTGCCTACCTCTCCTATGGGTGGCATAGGCTAGTCACATAGTGGAAGTGAATGGTTGAAAACAATAATCCAATAGCTCAAGAGCTCTTCATCCTGCCCAGGTGATCTCATAAGTAAGAAGGCAAGAGTAGCATAAAAATAATTAAAGAAGGTTGGGAGATACAGACCATCCTTACTTTGCATAGTATCATGGTAAGTGAAATTCAAGCACACAGAACCAAGTCCTTGCTTTTCAATATTCTATAGTGACTGAGATTTGATCATGCAGTCCTGTGCAAAGCAAGGACTCCCTATAATTAATGATAATGATTGCTTAAAAATAAATGTTGAATTGTGAAATTCTCAGGACATTTAAAATGAAATCTAAACCATGCCTGCAAGGCCCTAAATCATCTGTCTTCTGCCCACCTTCAGACCTCATCTCTCTAGCCCTAGGACCTCTGTATATGCTATTCTCTGCCTAGTGTCCTCTCCCCCCAGGTCTTCATAAGGCTGGCTTTAGGCATTGAGGTCTCACCTGCAAGTTGTATCTTCAGAAAGACCTGCTCTGACCAGGCCACCTAAATTAGCCACCCTATCACTCTCAGGTCAGCTATCCTAATTAGTTTTCTATGTAAGCCTTATCACTGCTTGAGACCCTCTTACCAGTCATGTGCTTACATGTTAATTCTTTGTCTTTTTCATTGGAATATAGGCTCCAAAGAGCAAATAATTTCTCTAACTTACATCATTCTATTCTTATTCTTGTCTAGGTTATTAGCTGGCACATACTAGACATGAAATGAGTACTGTTGAGTGAATGAACAGGTGTGAACAAGGGCAAGATCATCTGAGGACTTGTAGCTATGGTTTGGATTTTATTACAAATGCACTGAGAAACGTGCACAATTTTCCAATTATAAACAACCATATATGGGTTCCCTGATTGTCCCTTGTGCTATCTTAACACAAATGTGTTATTTGGGACAGAGATCAGCATCCCAATCAATAATTCTCAATCTTGGTTACATTTTGTAATCATCTGGGGCAAGGGGGCAACCTAAAAAAAAAAAAAAATCCTGCTGCCTAGGTCCTAATCCCCAATAATTCTGATTTAATAGGGCTAGGCCGAGGCCCAACATAAGAGCTGTAATGATCCCTGATATTCAGCCAAAGTTAAAACCCATTAGTTTCTATGGTACTAAAGTATGGTAGAGATTCCAAGTATGTTCCTTGGCTCATTAAGTGTGGCTGATTTGAGTGTTTGGCTTCACTCTGACAATGTCTAACAACACATAGTAGGTGCTCAATCAATATTTGTTAGTTGTCCAGGAAATACTTGATAAATAAATAATTGAATGGTTTAGCTAAAATGGATAGGAAATTAGTGGAGGTAGGGGTCAGTGTAAGCAGAAGTCGTTAGATGAAGCTCCATCACAGGCAGTGGGCATGAAGTGAATGTGACGTCCACTTGCTGTTGTTATAAAATGTTCTAGAAACCTGGAACATCCAAGTTGGAATGGATTATGGAGACCATCCAATACAGAGGTTCATTATATTGTCTGGCCACAGATCCTTTAGATTTTAATGAAGGTGTTAGGCACTCTCTTCCCAAAAAGATACATTCACAGTTGTGTATCCAATTCAAGTGGGTTCAGCAAGCTCCTAGACAGTGGTTTCTCAAGCCAAAATTCTAAGGTCCATCTTAAAGTCTCCACTGATAGAAAATGAAACTGAGGCCCACAGAAGGTGAAGAACCTGCTAGAAGCACAAGTCAAGACAGGGACAGCAGCTGGACTGGAATCTATTTCTGGCTATGCTGAATGTGGTTGCCAATCTTGACTTCACACATGCTGAGGACAAAATTAAGAGAATGATAGTCATTTTGTTTCCTCCTCCTTTCACATTGACATTCCATAAAATTCCAATAGGTAATCTAACCCCACAGCTGTGCCACTTCATTAAAAAGTGGAAATTGAAATTCTAGAGCAACCCAGTCTTCCAAATCTACCATGTTTTCATGCCAGTTAAATCTTTGGGAATAGAGTGCTGGAAAATGACTCCATTTAAAGCAGAGTAACCTTGAAATAACCAGGCTGTGGCTGATTTCTAGAGTAGCCTCCTTAGCCAGTCCATGTCTATGAACACATACAGCTGAGGGGGGGCAAAGGCTGAATTCCATCATGCCAGATGTCAGGAGAGCAGTTGTTCTGATCAAATATGAGCTCGGAAAATAATAGGAACAAATGTAGTCAAAGGATCCATAGATTTTAGGAGTAAGAGAAGAAACTGGTATCTCCTTGTCCTGGCTGGGCTTATTTGAATTATATAGCAGAGCCCTACCACTTAAGGATGATAGCCTGAGCCTACCGAAGGCTTATTAAGCCTCATCTAAATAAAGTAAGATTCATTTCTGTCTTGGAAAAGACCATAGATGGAACACACTGTCAGTATCTCAAAGGATCCAGAAATGAATCATACAATACGATAGCCCCCCAACCCTACCTGCAGAGAATACATTCCAAGACCCCCAGGGGATGCCTGAAACTGTGGATACTATTGAAACTTTTATGCATTCTTTTCCATACATACATGCTTATGATAAAGTTTAATTTACAAATTAGGCACAGTAAGAGATTAGCAACAATAAACTAATAATAAAATAGAACAATTATAACAATATGCTGTAATAAAAGTTATATAAATGTGGTATCTCTCTTTCAAAATGTCTTATTGTACTGTGCTCACCTTTCGTTTTCTTCTTGTGATGATATGAGATGTTAAAATGCCTGTGTGATGAGATGAATGACACAGGCATCAGACTGCTATGACCTGATGACAGGTCAGAAGAAGAATCATCTGCTTCCAGACCATGGTTGACCCCACGTAACTGAAGAAAGCAGAACTTCTGGTAAGTGGGGACTACAGTACCTGGTTCTTCCTCTTCCTCCTCTCTTCTGCTGCTCTTTTTTTTTTTAATTTTTATTTATTTATGATAGTCACACACACAGAGAGAGAGGCAGAGACACAGGCAGAGGGAGAAGCAGGCTCCATGCACCGGGAGCCCGACGTGGGACTCAATCCCGGGTCTCCAGGATCGCGCCCTGGGCCAAAGGCAGGCCCCAAACCGCTGCGCCACCCAGGGATCCCCTTCTGCTGCTCTTCTTAGGGAGTCACATTTGTTACCAGCACCTGCTACAGAGGACAGGGTAAAGAACAAAATCCAAATTAATCACTTGATAGTTTGTGAGAACAATAGGAAGAGAACTAGTGCCTTTGTCTAAAATGGCCTTTGAGAATGTCACATGAACATGTCTTCTACTTACTATTATATGTTCCTAAATCACTGGGTACAGTATTAGGACTCAAAACACAAAATGAAATGGTCAGATTCATGGTCCACTCTGCCCAAGAAAGGATTCATGGACATAGTGAAGCAACGTGGTAGATGCACTATTTATAAATTTTCCTTCATTGCCTTCTGCGATGCTGTGGGCCAGTCATCTAAGATCTCTATTTACCATCTTCAAACCTTTTTTTTTTTTAGTTCAGTAAATTGTTTTCAACATGTGTACTTTTGAATAAGTAGTTCCACAGATTGGTTTCCCTATCTCATTTCCTTAATCACATGAAACTTGGGATTAGATTAATTAATAGTGTAGGATACTTAATCTACTAGTGGAACCCATTACATTAAGTACTTGTAGCCACTCCACAGGTAGACTATCTGTTTCAGCTTACAACTAAGAATACCCTTCATTTGAAATAGCTGAGCTCCGAAACATGGCACTTAGACAAAGTGTATAATTTGTCATGAGTTCTAAATATGAAAACTATCTCAATCAACATTTTGAGATATATAGATCAAATATTTCTATCTACTATGAGTATCCAAAGGTTATATCAATATTCAGAAAGGGCGGCAAGTGTGAGGGTCACATGGTAAATGTGAATTTACCCACACTTTATACCTGAGCATAAAAAACCTTATCCCATACCTTGGTAAATATATGGCATTTTATTAGAGAATATTAAATGGTAAGCCTTTACTGGTTGAGGCGCACAATCCTGTTATTTCTAAGCTTTTATTTGTTCACCTGCCATGGCCAGAGACAACTTGTTTCTAAAAACCTAAAGCATTATTGGCAAACCCCTGCTGTGTAGACAGTAGCAAAGGCTTTGGGGACAAAGCTTGGCACAATTTCTACCTGGCAAGCTTCCTAGGCACTACGCACTTGAGGCATGAGAAGGGGTCCATTCACCTAGACTAGAGGCAGAGGCCAGCCTCAGGATCTTACTCAGTACCTGCTTGCCCAGACCCCATACCAGCTCCTGTTCACCTTTCCAACGGCAGGATCATATCACCAACTACAACAAGATACACCCTGAGAAAAGAACTCAAAGAAAGCATATGATTAAGAGATTATATCTTAAAAGCTCTCATCACAAGAAAATAAAAAATGTGTAACTTTGTGGTTATGTATGTAGACTAGACATTGTGGTGATCATTTTGCAATATACAAATATCAAATCATTATACTGTATACCTGAAACAAGTATATATCAATTATATCTCAATTTTTAAAAATGCATTTGCCACTCACGGTTTCACATAAATTTCCTTTTTTCCTCCTCCTCCCCAGAGCTCTTCTCCTAGAGAGATAGCCTCATACACATCCCTGAGCATGCTCCTAGAAATGGATAGTCACCAACAGTGACATTCTACACACAGACTTGCAGTAGTGAATTGAAAATTAATAAAATTTGGTATTCCCATCTCCCCCACACCCAAACATAACTAGTAACTGGCTTTTAAACCAATATTCAGACATAAAACACTTGGAGTAACCTGGAACTTCCTGACAACTGTGTAAGTCATGATCCTTCCGGAAGGCACAGTAGGGAAAAAAAAAAAAAAAAAAAAAAAAAAACAAGGCAGCAAACTAGCCACAATCATAGATTTTTCAAATCCCTGCAAATTGATATCCAGCCTTCAGGCTGAGAAATACTGCAGAAAAGAAGCCATTCTTGTTATATTCTTTGCGTAAAGAGTCCAGTTCATCTGCAAGTGATAACAGGAAGCATTTCGGTCTAATTTTCTCAATCATTGCAAATAGTTCCAAGTCCCTCCTTTTATGAAAGAGTTTCTCCTTGATATTTGTCTGATGAGAATGTTAGCAATAGGCTAATTAATGTAGGAACCTCAAGGAGATCTCAAGGGGCAAAAATATCTGAAATGTCTGAGGCTCCTGCTGGCCGCCCTGCCTGGTAAGGAGCCGAGAGTCCTGTTAGTGACAAGCATCAGTAGACATTCCCCACTTTGAATCATTTTCATTCAGGCAGAGGGAGAGGACCTTTCTGAAGGGCAGACCACTGAGTCCCTGTAATTTAAAGGAGAGAGCCACATTATGCAGCCCTCTCATTTGAATTATGTAAGACTCAGAGATAAGCATTTCCTCTCTGTGATAAGAGCAGCCCCTATAATAGCCACGGAACTATTTTCATGAAAGAGTCTCATTTGCACGCTTAGCAGCTGCTAGGAAAGACATGAGCAGCCGGCCGAGGTCTAAAGTGAGCCTGACTCCCAAGCTTAAAGCAAAGACTTGGAGGCACAGCTACAGGGGAAGCCGGCCACTGATTAGACGCCAGCGTTAGTTATGCTGCTACTCTTCAGTGTCAGACCATTAGTTCCAGGATCCTGCTGAGACCCAAATGAAGCTAGAAAGGGAACATTCTTAAGAACGCAGTCTGAGAGAAAGAGTCACAAATGTCAGTTGTTTGGGGTGACAACTTTTTCCTACTTGAAAAACAGAGCAGCCAGTGGGAAGGAAATTATTTTGTAATGGTACCAGATATGGGTAGACTTCTGACTTGGAAGCAAAGCAGCTCTCTCATTTGTGCATCCAGCCATGACCTCAGCAGGATTTCTATGGATGTAGGGTTAGGGGATCCCTAGGGAGCCTGAGAGTATGGCAGGGAGGGGGAGCGGTACACCCAGCATCACTGCCCCATCATGACTGGGAGGTCAAATGATCAGATGTTCCCTTTTCTTCCTTTTTGCATTCTTCCCTCTTTGCAGGGATTTGAAAAATCTATAGGAAAAGGACAAAATAGATCTGCCAAATTAAAAAGAGCAAATGTGGGTATTCAAATCATGAGGAGACTTCTAAAATATAGGAAGGCACTCATTAGAGACTGGCCCACAGGAAATAAATCTGAAATGGACTGGGAGCAAAGGGAATCTGAGGGTGACTAGGAACGAAGTCCATGAACTGCAAGGACAGGAGAGATCTTGGCAATCACATGGGCAGCGAAGGCCAAAGGCCTTGTGATTCATGGGTTCATCAGACTACTCTTTACATACAAGATACAGGAGGATAATATGAGACAGCAACCAACAAAAAGGTGATTAAATAGAAATATCTAAAATCCCTAAGACACATCAACGAAAAAAGGTTTTGGATTACAAATTAAGTAGTTGTCTATTATTCTGAATGATCATTCAAAACCAATAGCTAAGCACTTCATGCTTTTACAAAGTGCCACAACATGCATTATCGTATTTGATGCTCAGAACAAAGATGTGTGTGAGAAGATAGGATGGTTATTTTTATGTGTCCACTTGACTGAACCACAGGGTTCCCAGATGTTTGGTCAGACATTATTCTGGATGTTTCTTTCCATTTCAGGTTATTTTTTTTAGATGCCACTGACATTTAAATGGATAGATTGACATTTAATAAGGAGATTACTCTCCCTAATGTGGGTGGGCCTCAGCCAATTAGTTGAAGGCCTGAAGAGAACAAAAAAGTTGATCATCCCCTGAATAACACAGAGTTCCTCTTGTCTGGCTGCTTTCAAACTGGGACATTGGCTTTTACATGTCTTTGGATTGAAACACTGGTTCTGCCTAGATCTTGAGCCTGCTAGCCTTTAGAATGGAACTATACTATCAGCTTTCCCGGATCTCCAGCTTGCCACCTTACTCTGCAGACCTTGAGACTTGCTAAATTCCATAATTATGCCAATTACTTATATTATACAACCAATATACATATATACAACCAAAGGGAGGTGTTATATGTATGTACTATATATATATATACTATAATAAATATAATATATTATACACTATAATATATATGATATATACAGTACATCCTGTTGGTTATCTTTCTCTGAAGAACCTTCATGGATATAATAGTATTACCACAACTTTACAAATACATAAACTGAGCTCTAAAGAGATTTAGTGACCACCATAAAGGCATTCAGTTCAAGAGTTAATGACAAGGAAGGCCTTGAACATGGGTCTTCTTACTTGAAGATACATTGACTTGTTCTTCCCACAGTGGGATTAGACTTTACTTTGTAGAACAGTTGTAGATTTACAGAAAAACTGAGCAAATAGTACAGAGTTCCCATAGACATTTTATACTCCGTTTTCCTTATTATTAATATTTGGTAAAACTAATGACCTAATAATGATGTATTATTATTAAATAAAGGTCATTTTTGATCCAATTTTTTTTTCAGATTTCTTTCGTTTTACCCAGTGTTTTTTTTTTTTTTTACTCCTGGATCCCAGCTAGGATTCCACATTACATTTAGCAGTCATATCTCCTTTTGGCTTTAGAGTTTCTCAGATTTTCCTTTTTTGTTTTTTTGGTTTTTTTGTTTGTTTGTTTGTTTGTTTGTTTTTTGATGACTGACAGTTTTGAAATAC
Organism: Nyctereutes procyonoides; assembly: GCF_905146905.1. Classification (NCBI taxonomy): domain Eukaryota; kingdom Metazoa; phylum Chordata; class Mammalia; order Carnivora; family Canidae; genus Nyctereutes; species Nyctereutes procyonoides. Next base: position 2,144,225 of record NW_026575030.1, on the reverse strand, counting down.
GATCAGAGATTTTGTAGGATGTCCCCTGTGGGAATCTATATGATATTTTCTCATGAATAGGACTGGGAGGTTATGGATTCGGGAGAGGAAGTAAAGTGCCATTTTCAATACATCACATCAAGGGTATATATTCTCAACATGATTTATGACTGTTGATGTTAACTCTCACCTGGCTGAGGTGCTTTGTGTCAGGTTTCTACATCGTAAAATTACTCTTTTTTTCTCTTTCCATACTGTACTCTGTAGAAGGAACTCATTTATGCATAGCCCACATTTAAGGAGTGGGGAATTATGCTCCTAGAGGCTGGAATAGCTACATAATTTACTTGAAATTCTGCATAGGAGAATGATTTCTTCCTCCAATTTATTAATGCATCCAATGTAATTTGGGCCCATGGATATATATAGACACAGATATATACATACTTTGGGTTATAATCCAGTATTGCTTTATTTTGTTACAAAAATTTTTCCAGCTTTGGCCATTAGGAACTTTTTCAGTTCACTTCTATGTCCCTTTGACATACCCTGCCAGTGAGTTATCTTTTCGTTTTGTTTTTTGTTTGTGTATTTCCTTACTTTCTGGAACAAGATGGTCCAGGTTCGTCTTATATATTTACTGTCCCAGTCCTAGAATCAGCCATTTCTCTCTCCAAGGAGTCCTGGCACTTCTTATTAGAGAATGATATTAGAAACCATGATCTGGAGGCACCTGGGTGGCTCAGTCAATTAAGTGTCTGCCTGATTCAGGTCAGATCATGATCTCAGGGTCCTGGGATTAAGCTCAGCATTTGGCTCTCTGCTCAGTGGGGAGCCTGCTTCTCCCTCTCCTCCTGTTCCCTTCCCCTGCCTCCCACTCATGCTCTCTCTCTTTCTCGTCCTCCCCTCAAATAAATACATAAAATCTGAAAAAAAAAATCAGAGAGAAACCAAGATCTTGGTACTAGGTTTGCTCATAGTTACTGTGATGTGTCATTACTTCTAGAACTTCTCAGTGGGCAGAGCAAAGAAATACATGTGTGCATACTACTATCTATATACTTTTCTATATGTAGCCACTGATATCTACATTAAGTCAAACATTATTTCTCACTGATGTCTTCAATTCTAGTCTACATGGATTATTCTTTTTTTTAATAATAATTTTTTTATTGGTGTTCAATTTGCCAACATACAGAGTAACACCCAGTGCTCATCCCGTCAAGTGCCCCCCTCAGTGCCCGCCACCCAGTCACCCCCACCCCCTGCCCTCCTCCACTTCCACCACCCCTAGTTCGTTTCCCAGAGTTAGGAGTCTTCCATGTTCTGTCTCCCTTTCTGATATTTCCTACCCATTTCTTCTCCCTTCCCCTCTATTCCCTTTCACTATTACTTATATTTACATGGATTATTCTTTTAAATTTTTAAATTGAGGCATAATGGACATTTAACATTATCATAATTTCATGTGTACAACATAATGATTAAATATTTGTGTACGTTGTGAACTGATCACAATAAATCTGGTAAACATCTATTACCATACATAGTTGTATTTTTTTTCTCCTGTGGTGAGAACTTTTAAGATCTACTCTCTTAGCAACTTTCAAACATACTATACAGTATTGTTAACTACAACCACCATGCTGTATGTCACATCCAAGGAGTTATTTGTTTTTTAATTCTTTCTTTATGTATTTATCTTAGGAATAAGGCAGAGAGAGAGAGGGGAGAGAGAATCTTAAGTGGGCTCCATGTCCGGCACAGAGCCCTACATGGGGCTGGATCTCATGACTCTGAGAGACCTAAGCCGAATTCAAGAGTCAGACACTCAACTGACTGAGCCACCCAGGCACATCATGGATTTATTTATTTTATAACTAGAAGTCCATACCTTTTGACCACCCCACATGGATCATTCTAAGTTCCTGCCCTTGCTCATCTGTAAATTTCCACTCTAACAGTGAGAAATCTTGATCCCACTAGCCACCATCCATTTACTTAATTGTTCAATTCCAGTATAGTTGTATAGCAGTATACAACTCCCCCTTGTGGAAAATAACTTTATCAACTACATTATATCTCTTCTTTGCAGTTCCTCTGTCTTTAATTGACAGATTTCCATTAATTTCCAGAGTCATTTAGGTCAATATCTTTTCCTTCATCCCTTTCATTGGACTGTTTTGTATATTTCTAATGCAATTATATTATTTTATTACTAGAATCCACTGATTTCCTAAACTAGTTTTTAATTGATGTGCATTAAGGTTCATTTTGTGCTATAAATTTTTATGGATTTTGACATATGCATAATGTTACATCCAAAATTCCAGAATCATACAGAATATTTCAGTTCCCCTAAAAATCCCCTATACTTCACCTCCCCCACTTCCCTTTGGCAATCATGAATCTTTTTACAATCTCTATCATTTTGCCTTTTCCCATGTTTCAAACAGTTGGAATCATACAGTTTGTAGTCTTTTCAGACTGGCGTCTTTCACTTATCAATATTCAATAAGATTTCCCCATATTTTTTTGTCACTTGATAGATCATTTCTTATCATGGAATTATATTGCATTTTAGAAATGTTCCACAGTATATTTCTCCATTCAACTGTTTCTTTTTTTTTTTTTTAAAGATTTCATTTATTTATTTGAGAAAGACAGAGATAGTGAGAAAAAGCATGTGCAGGGTGGAGGGGCAGAGGGAGAGGGAGAAGCAGGCACCGCACTGAGCAGGGAACCCAACTTGGGACTTGATCCTAGGACCCCAGGATCATGACCTGAGCTGAAGGCAGATACTTAACAACTGAGCCACCCAGGAACCCCTCTCCACTCAAATGCTGAAGGACCTCTTGGTTCCTTTCAGTTTTTGGATATTGTAAATAAAGATGCCATAAATATTTGCATGCAGTTTTCAACTCAATTGCATAAATACCTAGGAGCATGACTGCTAGATCATATAGTAAAACTATGTTTAGCTTTGTAAGAAGCTGCAAAACTATCTTCCAAAGTGAATGCACCATTTTACATCCCCACCAGCAATGAATAAGAGTTCTTGCTGTTTTACACCCTCATCAGCATTTGGTATTTTTGGTTTTCTGGATTTTAATAATTCTAACAGTTGTGTGGTGGCATCTCATTGTTTTAATCTGTACTTCCCTAATAAAAAATTATGTTGAGCAGTGGAATTCTTCATATACTTCAGATACAAGTCCATTCTCAGATAAATATTTTGTAAACATTTTCTCCCAGTTTGTGACTTGCCTCTTCCTTCTCTTAACAATGTCTCAGAACAAGGGTTGCCTTTTAACAAAAGCTAACATTTGTTTCTTTCATGTATCATGCTTTTGATATCATATGTAAAAAATTATTGCCAAGCCCAATGTCGCTCATATTTTCCTGTGAAAGGCATAAGGTCTATATGTCTAGATTTATTTATTTATTTATTGGGCACATGGTTGTCTAATTTTTCTAGCATCATTTCTCAAAAAAGTCCTTCCTTTCTCTGTTGAATTGCCTTTACTCCTTTATCAAACATCAGTTGACTATATTTGTATGGGTCTCCTCAGGGCTTTCTGTTCTTTTTCCATTGATCTATATGTCTAGTCTTCCTCTAATACTATGCTTTCTTGATTAATGTAGCTTTATAGTGAATCTTGAAGTCAAATAGTGTCAGTCTTCCAATTTTGATCATTAGTATTATGTCGGCTATTTGGGGTCTTTTACCTTTCCATATAAACTTAGAATCAGCTTGTCAATATTCACAAAATATCTTTCTGGGATTTTGACTGAAATTGTATTGAATCTGTAGATAAATTTGGGAAGAATCTGCATCTTAATAATGAATCTTCCAGTCCACAAGCACAGAATACTTATATCTTTGGGGGTTTTTATTGGAGTTTTGTTTTCTGCATATTTTGAACATATTTTGTCATGATTTATACCTATTTCCTTTTTTGACATGAATGCAAATTGCATTGTGTTTTTAATTTGAAATTCCAATTGTTCATTGCTGACATATTAGGAAAGCCAAATGACCTTTGTATGTTAACTGTATTTTCTCACTCTTGATGTAATTGTTTATTAGTTCCTGGAGATTTTGTTGACTCTTTGGGATTTCCTACATAGTCAATCATGTCAACCGTGAGCCGAGTGGTTTGATTTCCTTCTTCTCAATTTTTATACCTTTTATTTTTATTTCTTGCCTTAATTCACTAACTATGGCTTCCTGTATGATGCTGAATAGGAGTGGTGAGAAGGGACATTGTTTTCTTGTTCCCAATTTTAGGGAGAAATCATCCAGTTTCTCCCCATTAAATATGATGTTAGCTGAGATTTTAATCAAGTTGAGAAAGTTCCTCTGTACTCCTAGTTTGCTATGAGTTTTTACGATGAATACGTGGTGGATTTTGTGAAATACTTTTCTGCATCAATTGCTATGATATTTTTTTCTTTTTAGTCTGCTGATATAGATTACAATAATTGATATTCTGTTTCAAGTATTGAGCTAGTCTTGCACACCTAGAATAAATTTCACTTGGTTGCAGTGTATAACTTTTTGTACATTGCTGAATTTGAGATTCTGTAGCTTTTTAAGACACACCCAGGAAATTACTAGTTTCATTCTTTTTGGAATTAAAACTTTTCACTTTGGTATCATTTTTAAAGCTTTTTCTTTAGTGTAATATTCAATTTTCTGTTTTTCATTCTGTTAAGAACTTCTTGCTTCCCTAATTGCCTTGCCCCCATCTCCAGACTTAGAAACCACCGGTACAGAGGGGAGACTTAGTAAGAAGTTTGCTATTCTTTCCCATCACCTCCTTCCTTACTCATTAGCAAAGATTTTGGGCCACTCCTGTGTGGGCCTGGGCTTGAGGGAAAAGGAAGAAAGCACAGTCCCAGATGGTTCACACAGTAGTGATGAGCCTTGAGCCTTCTAGATGTATCACATTGCAAAAGTGCCAAATCTCTCAAAAGACATTCAGAGAACCAGTTCCATACTGGGGGCTTGGGGGCCTCCCACTTGCAGTGCCTCTGCCATGAGTGATGATTCTTCTGTCCATCCACTTCTGATGATTCCCTCAGCTCTCTATAGTTCTTCCTTTTATAGGGGATTACCTCACCTCCCCAGATGGTCCCCTTGAGTAGAAACCTTTATTTAAAAAAAAAATGGTGCCTGTATCCCTTTCCAAAAATCCACAATAGGCCCACAGGAAGCATATATGTACACATCCTTGCCCCATCAGACTGCAGGGTGTTTCCAAGGTCATCTTGACATTCACTCTATGGAATTCAACTGTAAGCTTTATGGGTATAAGTCAGACGCATGTTTCAATTCCAAGGGAGTAACAGCAATCTCTCTAATCCATTTTCTCAAATTTGGTGTAAGGGGAGGAATTCACCCCTGCCCCATCTCATCTTTTCCCCAGCCAAAATGCAGACAACATATGGGACATGCTGACTGCTTCTTTCCCCTGACATCCTAGCTCTCTTTGTGTAGCCTGGAGGCAAGTGATGGCCCCATGGAGGCATATTCTCTTTTCAATAACCTTAGTCATGGGGGTACCTCTATTCCCCAACCTGCTTCTCTCCAAACCTCGGAAGTAGGCGAAGAAAAAGGTGATGAGAAGTCAAAAAGAACACCACGGAATGGGATTAGATTTTCCCTGAAGGAAGTAAATATTCCTACCATCAGTCTTTCTAGAAAGAAGTCAACGGGGAAAAAATGAAACCCCCTGGAGTGAGACTGAGACTCAACAAAGGGAAAGCCTCTGCTCTCTGGTCCTTAGGGCTGTTGGGACCAGAGCTTTAAGGTACAGACACCATAGAACATGGTGTCAGGGGCAGCTGGAGCCTGACATGGGAGACAGGCTAGCAGCCAGGCCAAGGAAAGTGTGAAAGGTAGTGTCTGTTTATGGACCCTCTGAGAGTGCTCTCATAAGAGCTCCCAGTTATTACTGAGGTATGTGACCCTTCTAGGTTACCTAAACCTTTAACTTATTATTATTAAAAGTAGGCTGCCTTGGCTGTGCAGTGAAGAATCCAGAGAAAGTCCTGTCCCTTGCTTCGAAAATGGTGGTAACAAGGAAAGCAATAGCCTCTCCCTGCCCACTGCCCCCTCTCTGAAACAAGTTGGTGGTGATAGCGGAAGCCGAGCCGCACAATGAGGAGGCTAGAATGGAAAGCAAAAGCCAGCAGTGACCTATTCCAAAGGTCCCATGAGACAGCACCAGCAAGGAATTTGGTAATAGCCTGGGAAGGTACAGGCTGGAAGCCAGTCTCTGTCTGAATATGAGTAGAAACATAGCCTTGTTGATAAGCAAGGGTAGGGAGCCTCAGACTGATCAGTTATGGCACAAAGTGGTCAAGAACTTTAAGTCAGAGACCAAAACTATGTGGACTATGTTAGGCTTGTGATTTCCTCAGTGAAACTGCCATTGCCTTTTGCCCATCTTTTCTATGATGATTGGCAGTAAACTCAAAAAAAAAAAAGTTTCTGAGTCTGTCTTTGAGGCAGCAGTAAAAGGTAGAGGGAAAGTGAAGGAGACAGATATCTCTGCTAACCAGTTTTACAGGGAAAAGAATTCCAAAGCAAAGGAGAAGGGATGCCTTCACCACTGAAGAGAGGAAAGTGGCTATCTTCAGACAGAAAAGGAGCGTAGGAAGAAGGGGCTGGGCCTGAGAGAGTCCCTATCTTCTACAAAAAGAATTTGAAAATGGCACCTCCATTCTCCCACAGAAAATCTGTGTTTTGTGATCTAGCACTGCAGAATTCGTCACCCACTTCTGAAGCTCATTAGCTGTGTGTCTTTGGGCAATTTGTCTCAGAGCCTCAGTTTCCTTACCTTTAAAATGCAGCTAACGCCTACCATTGAATTATTATAGAAATTAACCGAGGTAAAACATATAAAACACTTTAAACAGAGCAAAAATTAGTGTGGTATTTTTAAAATCTTATTTTATTCAATATGCTCTGGAGATAAGACTTATTGCCACACATGAGTGGATGCTCTTAAAGGAGATCCTGAGTTCTCAAGGAAGAGTTCACCTTAAAAAGTTTGGCACTTGAAGTCTTCATCAGTTTTCCAGAAAAAACAAACAAGCAAAAAACACACCAAAATCTTTTAATTGAAAGGTTTGTTTAAATGACCACAAACTTGGGATGCCTTGGTGGCTCAGTGGTTGAGTGTCTGCCTTGGGCTCAGGACATGATCCTGGAGTCCTGGGATGAGTCCCGCATCAGGCTCCTCCAGGGGAGCCTGCTTCTCCCTCTGCCTGTGTCTATGTCTCTTGTGAAAATAAAATCTTTAAAAAATAAAAAAATAAATGACCACAAACTCTTTTATAGCATTCACATCAAGTGTTAGGGTAAGGGAACCTGAGTGGCTCAGTTAGTTGTCAGACTTCAGCTCAGTTCATGATCTCAGGGTCCTGGGATCAAGCCCCGCTCTGCATCAGAGTCCCAGCTGGTGCTTCTCCCTCTCTCTCTGCCTCTCCCACTGCTTGTGTGCTCTCTCAAATAAATTAATAAAATCTCTGAGAGAGTTAGGGTCTATGTCTCTCTATCCTTGTATCTTCGCAGGCTTATGATTGCTTCAACAAATGGAGTATGATACTCTCAGACTTCTCAGGCTGGATCGTTAAAGGCCATGCAACTTATACCTGCTTGTAAGGTGGAAGGTAGAAGGTGGCCATCATGCAAGAAATCCAACTTTCCTGAAACCAGCATTCTGGAGAAGTTACGTGTAGGTCTTCAATCAACAGCTGTGGCTGGAGGAACATTAAAGGCTCTTTGGGACATCCAGCCCAGGTAAGCCTTCAGATGACAGCAGCCCCAGCCACCCTCTGACTACGACCATATGAAAGATCCCCACTGAGAACTTCTAAGTCAGTAATACCTTAAATTTCTGATGTACAATTTGGTGAGCAAAATAAATGATGGCCAGTTTAGATAACTAATGCTTGAGGTAATGTTTAGACAGGAATAGCAACAAGAGCACTTGTATAGAATCCCCATCAGCCTATGATGGACAGACTTGATGTGACAGTCTCTCATCAGACCATAATGAAAATTCACCTACAAGATTAAGAACCCCATAAATACAGTGCTTCCGGAATCTTCCCATATTTCTCCAATGCCTAATTGGTCAATGGATTCAGAACTTTAAAAATAAAATAAACCGGTGGGCGGGAGGATGGGGTGGCTGGGTGATGGGCACTGAAGGGGGCACTTGATGGGATGAGCACTGGGTGTTATGCCATAGGTTGGCAAATTGAACTCCAATAAAAATATACAAAATAAAATAAACCTCCTTCTCATGCCCATTTCTGTCACCTGCTTGATCATTTTGATGCTGATGAATGATAATTCTGTGTTTCTTATGTTCCTCCATATGCGATGAGTGTCTCTCATCCTTCAAACCAGGACAGAGCACCTGTGTCCACTTGCAGGTGGAACTGTAGTCAGCAGGAGATGTGCAGACTGGCAGCCACAGCCCTCCCATCATCAGCAGGGCAGCTCCTCTGTCAGCATCTGTCTGCGTGGAAAATAGACCATTGTTAGTGGAATTTGTGAGCTACCAATTTGTCAATAGCAATGCCTTTGAAGGGAGGAGGGTGAAGGTAGAGAGAAGAAATACAAATCCTATTTTTTAATCCTCTGGGGTTTAATGTCTGTTTCACTGCTGTTAAGATTCTTGAGAGATAGAGCGTGCCTGAGAAAAATACTATGGCAAAAGGAGAACAGTACAAATTGGTTTCCATAGCAACTTCTCAGATAAGAGTAATGGCTGTACCCAGTCTGGAGGGAAAATTGGTAAGACTAAAATATGCTCAAAATAAACACTTTCATGACTTTATTTTTTCCTTAAGTATTTAATTTTATGTGACTTGCTTGATGCACATATTAGAACCCTGACCATGGGGGAATATTTCACCATGTTCCCCCATTTCTGGGGAACTCATAAAATGCAGAACTATACTCTGATGCATAATGATCTATTATACCCTGTTAAAACAACAATGCATAACATGTATAATATAAGCAAATTTCAGAGCCCCCAGCCCCAAGACCTAAAGTGATTTGCCGAAATCATTCTTGATTGAATATTTGAAAGTTTAGTTTGTGCTCTGTTTACTTACCTGGAAATGGGTTCATTGATGTCTTTCTATCTCACAGGTCTATTGTGAAGACTAATTGAGACAAAGTATATAAAAATTTTTGTGCAAATCTAAAATACAGAAGTAGTATTAACAATAGCAACAACATTAGTAGTAGTCAGAGTGGTAGCATTATTAATATTGGCAGAACTCAAACACAAGTCACAGAGTATACCACCAAACCTGTTTTTTTTTCCTACCATCCCCCATTATTGAAGTCAGATCCTCTCAACAAAAATTTAATGGTACATGGGGTGCCTGGGTGGTATAGTCAGTTAAGTGACCGACTCTCGGTCTTGGCTTAGGTCATGATATCAGAGTCATAAGATCGAGCCCCTCCTCAGACATAACACTCAGCATGCAATCTGCTTAAGACTCTCTCTCCGTCTGCTCCTGTGCTTCTCTCTCTCTCTCTCTCTCTCTCTCTCTCTCTCTTTATCTCTCCCAGTAAAATAAATGAATGTATCTTTTTAAAAAATTTAATGGCATAGAATCTATCCAACAAATGCCTGAGTCTCATCCCAGCCAGATCCAGTCAGGGCTTAGATAATGTGATAAAAGAAGAGTCAAAGTTTGGTGAGGTACTAACCACATCTCTTGCCATATATTGCTTCTCAGAGTTGGCCTATTGTTAGCAGTGCTTGTCTCTACTCAGAGGACATTTTAAACACCACAGCTAATATGACCCAAGGAATGCTAAATGGATTAGGGGAAAGGAGAGAAAAGGTGAATTCCAATGAGGAAGAACAAGAAGTTAGGAAAAAATACTTTCAGCCCACACTAAAGACCTAAACTTGATATTTAAAAATAATTTTAAAATACACAAATATGTATCATATATCATATTAACATATATATCATAAATATATATATTTTTTTAGGTTTTTGTACTAAAATCAATACAACACTGGACTTTAACATAATCACCACTGGGGGGGCTGTGATTTGAGGCTTAAACCTGTTAGGGCTGTTATTTTTCTAACTGACTTTAGAATTAGAAGTTAAGTTCTATTACTTTAAAGTTTCAAACTGTTAATGACCAAAACTGTGTTATCTCTCCTATTCCACATATCATTCACCAAATGTGGCTATGAACTACCTTCAGTTGTTGCCACAATTCACACTCACTCTCAAAAGGTAAGTCACCAACAGTGAAGATAAGTTAAAGCATATGCTCTGAATACAATTAATTCCTACGGGAGCTTGAAACTGCCCTGGGAAATAAAGATTTTATGGGAATAAATCCAAGATGATTACTTTAGACAAAATTCTGGATGTGAATACACCAGTATATTTGCTTTCCCTTTTAAATTGAGGTATAGTTGACATACTATGTTATATTAGTTTCAGGTGTACAATATAGTGATTCAACAGTTCTCTATAGTAGTGCTCACCATCATAAGCATAGTCACTATCGGTCATCATACGACGTTAATACAATATTATTGATCATATTTCCTGTGATGTGCTTTTTATCTCTGTGACTGTTTTATAGGTGGAGGTTCATACCTCTCAATCCCAAGATTAATTATGCTACTTTGTAGTTAGAACTTGACTCATTCATTTAGTCATCAATTTGTTCATTTAACAAATACTAATCTTCACCCCTAGTATATAGGTACTAGAACATGAAGCTGAATGTAGGACAGTCTTATCTATATACTGATGATTTCCATACTTGTATTTCCATCCCCAACCTCTTCTATATTTTAGCCCCATAGTTCTATCTGCCTTCTGTAACTTCCCCCTTCATGTTCCATAGATACTTCAGACTTTATGTATCAAATTTTATATCTGGCTACCATCAACGAGGAGACAGAAAAGCTTTTTGTTTGTTTGTTTGTTTATTTGCTTTTTCTAATTAATCGCTGGAGCACCAACCGGTTCTTACCTGTAGGAAGTCCAAACACTCCTTCCTAAAACATTACTATAATTCCTTGAGATCCTGGAGCCTTTTTCAAACCCAGCCTTTTTCACTCAATGTGACTTCCAATGCCAAACACGGAGATAGTTTTACATTTCCATTTGCCCACCACCATCTTGAATATGGACAGATTGAACTCTGGTCCCAAGATCAATGGTGATTTGCCTTGATGATGCTTTTGAGCACAGCCATGTTCTATACACAAAGGGATACTCTCAGCTTAGGTTACGGTTGCAGCTTGCTCTGCTGTATCCTCCCATGTTCAACAAGTTTTTGAAGTATGACACCACCCCAGCATGTGCTGCCAGTGTCTACTGGCCTCAGCCACACACACCAGTTCCCTCACATGCAAACCCTTAAGCAGCCCAGACTCCCCTTCTCCTGTGGTATTTCTCTCCACTGTGCTGGCACTGTGTCTTTTACCCCTCTTTTCTTTGTATTACAAGAGCATCTTAAGAGTGCTAGTTTGTCAGTACCCTGACCTACACATTTCATCACTGCCCTCATAGCTAAGGATGCTGAGTATCTGCTATGAAGCAGATACAGTTAGCCACAGTTAATCATAGTAATGAAAGGAATCAAATCACTATCATCAAGAAACCTGGCATTTGGAGGATATAACTGATAACTGAAACAAGAAATAAACAGGCTAGGTGCTTCAGAAAATAAGATGCTGTGAGAACCAGAGGAGGATGTCAACTAGGTCAGAATCTTCCAGAGGCCAGATGCTATATTGCTCTCCTTTTGGCTCAAACCCTTAGGCCTATGATCTTTGAACAAGACAGTTTTAGGAAAATGATCTGATACATTAGAGTCATTTTTCCAAACCAGCAAACTTATAGGGATTCCTTTAGCATACTGGAGGGGAAAGGCAGTGGCTATGACCTTGTTTTCCCCTTTCCTGAAGACTTCAATGTTCCTATCTTTAGTTCCTTTCTTTCCCCTGTGAAATAATTTAATCCTGTATGCACAAAAATGGCTTGTCAAAAATATAGCACGTGTAGGGCTGATAGCTCCTGTGAGGGATTACACCTGAGCAAAGGAGCTAACAGTTGTACACAGCGAGTGGGTTGAAATGTCTGTAGCCATAAGCTGTCTCCGAATCAGCAAATTCTGAAGTATCAGCTGTCAGGCAGTAGAATTCTGGTTAATTGGGTGAGCATAAACATCTGCAAAATGAATCTGATTCAAATAGACTCTAAAGTTGATACCATTTTAGAAAGGAAAGCATTAACTTCATTTATTTTGCTCTCCATATACTGAGGTCGCTCCTTCAGTCACATTCAGAATTTTAGAACACACATAGCTTACGCTTAATGCACATGCACAAATACCCATTGATCTCTCTCACACCACCTTCAGAGAGGCCAGAAGACCCTTCCCAAGGTTTTCAGGAGCATTGAGACTACAGCCTCCATCCACCCAAGCACAAGGAAAGAAGCTCTGTACAAAACTACCACGTCCCAGGCACCTGCTGTGGTTTGGGAGATGTTGCAGTGATAAGAAAGCTTAAAGAAAAGAGAAGATGGGTGGATGGAGGGGGAGTAAAATCAAACCTATGCCATAATCACACAAGGTGAGCAGCTAATTGTGGAATGTCACAAAAAGTGCATTTGACCAGAAACACTACCCAACAACTGGATTGCTGAAGAGCGCACATGCGGAAACCATTCCATTTGGATCAAGAAATGAAGACACTTGTCTACGAAACTTCCAGCACAAGGTAACATAACCCATTTGTACACACTCTTGCATTGTCTTTATTTGGAATTTCAAATTAGCCAGTCATCTAGCAGGACCTTGAAGAACCAATGAAACATGCAGGTAAGCTTTCACAACAGGTAAGAACTAGAACATGGACACAGAGGGAGGCAAGCCTAAGTAGGCCAGCTCTCATTTAGTCATTTATTCATGCCACAAACATTTATTGGCTTCTTACCATGTATAACACACTATGTATGGAAACATGAAGATGAACAAAGCCCCACCTTAGTGTGTGTTGGAACAGACACATGTGTGACTACAAAGGAGAGGAAGTGAATCAACTAACAACCTGTTGTATGACAATATGAAAAGTGCCCTAACATAGGAATATGCCAAGAGCAAAGGCATCAAAGATGAAGAAACAATTGATTCAGTTGTGAGAAGGGGAAATAGGCACAGGTCTGAGAATGTTATTAAGAGAAAAAGTGACTTAAGAGTTGACAAGATAAAAGCAGTGGACAAAGAGGACCAAACTCACTTCCCAATCAAAGGAAGGTCCTTTCATGTGAATACTCAGCACCCTTTCCACAAAAGAGAACATCCTTTTTTCTCAACAGATTTCCAGTCAGAAACATATTTGCTAGCCCCACCCACCTTCATGTTCACAACTCCACCTTTTAGCTGCAACAGATCAGAAAATCTCACTCTGACTGAGGATGGAGACAAGGCAGTGGCCAACAAAGCTGCACAGCCATCAGCTCAGGAGCAGGCCCGTGGCTGGAAAAGTCCGTGGGGTCCTATGCCCTGTGAACTCCATGCTGTTGGTGGCTTCCAGGTTCTGGGTCCCTCTCTTCACTCTTACCCCTAGGCTTCTACAGACTGCCCCCCAAATTTACTATTTACACAGACTTTGGACAGCTATGTAGTTATGCACTCTGAATTTGGTTACATAACTGTCTCCTGACTAACCTCCACCTAGAACCAAGCCCCCCCCCCTTCCAGCATCCCCATAATTCCCTCTGTTAGTTGCTAAGTACAGCTATGCTTGATAAAGATGGTTCTTTTAGGAGCATAGCAAGAGAGCTTTTATGCTGGATGCTTTCCATTGGTCCTTCCAGACTTACTCTCCACTCTGCACCAGACTCTGTGCCCTAGGGGCTGACCTGATAGACCACGTCAGTGGGCTCCTTTGTCTTCTGATTCCATTGGGTTTAATAAACTTGACAGGGAAGACAGGAGACCAGGGCCTTTCTTCAGGTTGTCTGAGTCCCTTGTCCAAAGATCACACTCCTGTCAAGCAAATGACTACAAATAGCTATCCTTTAGATTCTGGGAGTGGCTCCTATCTCCTGGTTCTTTTAGGTTTAAGGGTGGTACAGCTGTTGCTAGTTTCACACTTACCTTATTAATGTCCTTCAGCCCTGCCCACAATCCTACTTCATTTAAACTTTCCACACATCCCCCAGCCTGAAGTGCTGGGTGTCTCCTGCTGGGGACAGAGGTCTGACAGAGCTGTGTGTTCTATGGCAGAAACGGGGAAAGACCAACTCTCCCAGGATTCTTGGCCCAGGATTCAACAATTCCACAAATCCCTACTGAGAGCCTACTGAGGACCACACCAGAATGCGATGATGAACAAAACAGCAAAACATCTTGCATTCACGGGTTCTGCATCCAATGAAGGGAGACAGATGATAAAAGATATACAACAAGTGCTATAGAAAAGGGGACAAAGGCGAAGGAGAATGGAACAGAGAGGCCAGCAGTTCTATCTGATATAACATGGCCAAGGAAGGACTGGTTGTCTTTGTGAAGGGTGTGACTATCATGCTGCAGAGAAGAAAGAAAAAAAAATCCCAAATTCAAAATATGTGAAGAAATTCCCTGTGAGAAAAAATTTGGCTAACTGGTTGAAAGCAGCAAGCAAGGATTTAACATGTTATTATCTTTAGAGAGAACCAAAAGAATATCAAAATTGGCAACATTAAACATTTTAACAAAAAAACTTTAAGTACTTTAAGAACTTCATTTACCTGACTTTGTATTCCATCCAAAACAGCACTTTGTCCTGAAAAGGTATGAGGAAAACAGGAAATTTTATCCCCATTTAAAAAAAGGGGGGGGGGCATGAAAAAATTAAGAAATTGTTATTTCAACGGATAATTCAGAGCAAAATGGGTTTTTTCCTTTTTTTTTTTTTTCTTTTTCTGATAAACTCATTCCCTCCTCTCGATTTAAGGAGATAGAGTAGTTATGGGTTCATTGCTGCAAGGGTGGTAATGTGTCAGAAGGGAAGTATTTAGTGGATCTTACGGGATTTGGAATATAAACAAGATTTATAACTGGAGAAGCTTTTTTAAGGAGAACAGCCCCTCTCCTCGGAATGCCTCCACACTTGAAGCAAGTAGGATCCTGAGTGAAGAGGTCAGTGCGGTGAGGGGAACTGGATAGCTAGGCTCCTCTATGGAAACAAATAATATTCCACTGCACTTAATCATGCAGAAATAAAGACCCAGAATGGCCTATATTTCATTTTTCAAGAACAGCCAGAAAACCAAATCTTGACTTGAAACCCCCTGATTTTCAAATTCTAGCAACAAATGAAAAGGTTTATGTATAACACTGGGCCAGCCAAGCAGTACTTCTATAGAAGGGCCTTTGTTTTCTGGCCAGATTTAGCTTGTTGGCCATAAGTTTGCTACCTCCACTTCAGAAAGAGAGGAAATGCAAACAGCAACATGGAGATGTGAAAACCCTCCCTGGCCGCAATCCATCAGTGCAATCTGCTACAAACAAACTCTATGTGCAAGAGATGCGAGCCAGAAGAAAGCAGAACACTTACAGAAAAAGGAGATAAAGTGTAGGACCGTAGAAAGACTAATCTCTTGAACTATATGGCAGGCACAGGGGCTCAGAATATACTGAGAAAGCCAAAGCAATCCTCTCACCTAAAATCTGGAGGAGTGTGGGCCTCCCACTGCACAGCAGACCAGATTTAAGCCAATTTGATTTGGAATACAAAGACAGGGTGTTGGAAAGCAGAGGAGGGTCAGTAAAATATCCTCCAAACTGAGAAGGCAGCTTAAGACTGAAAAATGAAGCAAACCACTCCATACCATTTACACAGCTTTATTCAAGATAACTTACCGACAGTGGGGGAATAGGGCAGACAACGATCCAGCTGCCACGCAGCCATTCTGCATCTAGTTTGGACCATATCTCACAATGTCTACAGAGAGGCATGGTGGTGAAGTCAGAGAATAGTCAGTCACTGAAGTGGAGCCTTCTGGTGCCAGTTATCTCTCCTGGTTATGTAAAGTGAGACCTTTAATGCACTACATTAAGGAAGAAGAGAACAAGCCTTCCCGCATTCCATTTAAGGCATACATTAACCTTCATGGGACCTGGAACACATAGCCCCAAGGGAGATCATTGCATGATCTTCTGTGCACACACAGGATGGAGAGCCAGAGATGGAGTCAGTGCTGTCAGCACTCTTAAACAGAACTGGCAACTAAATTACCTAAAGATGAAGACATTGTTCTCAGAGGGATGATCTGTCTGGACTCATAGGGTTAAAAGGTGGCAGAGATAGGAGGTGAGCACTAGTCTAGCTTCCTGGGAATTGGATGCTCTTTCAGTAGCTAGGAATCCCATAGTTAGCAAACTCATCAACTAAGAAAGACAAAGATGATGAGGTGACAGAAGAGGAGGAGAAGGAAATAAAGGATGGGGAAGGAAAGACAGAGGGAGAAGAAAGGAAACAAATAAGGATAGGAAAAGAAGGGAAAGAAGAGATGAAAATAAATGAAAAACAGCAAGAAAAGGAAAAGGAAGAAAATCAATGAAAATGCAAGGGGGAAATGGAGAAGAAAGAAAAGTCGAAGAAAACAGAGAAAATGAGGGAAAGGAAATAAAAGAAGGAAGCAGGAAAGTTTAACAAGAAATGCAAGAATAAAAAGAAAGGAAAGAAAACTTGGGAAGAATGGCAAGAAAATGGAGGCAATAATAGGGAAGTGAGAATAGGAAGTGAGAAAGAGGAAAGTGGCAGGGGTAGGGGGAAGGAAGGGAGACAGGGAGGAAGAAAGGCTATTTTCAGATACACAGAAGAAAATTCAGTGATGACCACCATGTACGAACTCAACTCTGGATAGTTCTCCCCAGCTCACGGTTCCTCTCGGCCCAAGCCAAAGGGCAGGAGAACCGGACAGAACTCGGAGGAAGAGAGAACACAAGGAAGGACAGATGTCCTTGGCTTTCTGTGCCCGAGGACACTGTAAGGAATGGCCTTGTGCTGCCTGGGGCTGAAGGGAAATCCAACTAAGGAAGGATTTTTGTCATTTGAGCCAGGTTTAGCAACTCCATACAGTGAAATCTTTGTTATCCAAAGCATGAAAGAGTGAGGGAATTGACTGCATCCATTCATGTTTCTCCAGGTGGCCAAGGCTCTGGTTGCTTCCCCTCCCTCAAAGGGGGTGGGGGCGGGGGGCTGGGGGGCCGCGGTGTGTGCAGCTATGCTGGACAAGCTTTGACAGCTTTTACTCCCAAGCTGCGGTGGCTTCTAAAGAAAGTTTTAAGGTATTGCTCAGGATGTGAAAGATAAGTGCAGATCATTCCTGCCCTAGTATTGAGCACCCGGCCCACTTCTACCTCTAGGATTTACATGAGAAGAAACAGAAAACACAGACTAAAAACACTTTCTGCCCGGTACTAGGCTCTTAGCAGGTAAGGTACTAGTGGACTTGGATGGAATGTTACTCTCTCTTCTACTTTTAAGGTCCTGGTGTTATCAAAGGATTGTAGCTGTGGTTTCTAGTTGTCTTTGGAAGGTTCTGCTTGATGGCTTTCTGACTCTGGGAAATGAAAATACCATCTATATCAACTGGAGGTAGAGCAAACACACCCTCCTCTGTTTTCAAAAGAAATGAAAGGGGGTGCATGAAGACTCCCATTTCTTAAGTACATCAAGGAGAGTTTTAATGACTTGGTCCTTACAGATAAATGAGCATGTGGTATATCCCCCACAATACCTAAAACCTAGCACAGAATTTGCAGGGTACAGATGTCTGCTCAAAACTGAAGTGGTGTGGTGTACGGGAAAGAGCGCTGGACTGGGGTGTTTTCCCTCCAGTCGGACAATAACCAAAGGTGAATCATCAGGCAAGTTACCAAACAGCGTGTTGTAGATTAGTTCTACTAACTAAATCTAATTGGTTTAGGTTAGGGGGTCTCAAACTGGCAGGCCTGAAGCTGAATCTGACAAGCAGACATGGTATCTGTGGCCAGCACTATGTCCCCAGACTGTCCCTTCGTCTGCCTGGCCCATGAGTTGTGTGGGTGGCGTGTCCTGGGTTAGCCAGTCTGAAGTCCTTACCATGGCAATATGGCATCCATCCTCCCAAGTGAAAAACAGACTAGCATGGTGCCATGTTCCTTCCTACTTCGGTGACCTACTTGCCCAGGCTTCTTTGGGAGCTGCACTTCCTCTGCCCATCTCATAACTGTTGAGGTTTCTCAGGGTGCTTCTCATCCCAGTCTACACGACACAACCTGGGTGTTTGCTTCAACACCCAGTGCTTCCCTGGCTGAGCACCCAGGACTCTCCTGCCTACATTTCTACCTCTGGGCTGCTCCATTTTCCTCCTGCATGTCTCTGCTTAGATGCTTCAAATCACCACGATCTTAACAAGTTTGACGTGTAACCCACATCTTCTACCCCCTTCTCTACCGCACCACACCTAGCTGCTCTCAGGGACCTCTGCTCTTCCAGCCTCTGAAATTCACTGTCCTTCCATTTGCTTGGTATAACCTCTCCCACCTCTCTCTCTGCCTGGAGCCCACTTTCTCATCCTTCAGGTACCAGCTTACTTCCTCAGACAGACTCTCCCTGACCACAAGAGAGCTTCTCGGTGCTCTCATAGCACCTATCCCATCGGGGCAGTCCTAATCTACTCACCTATGTACTATCAACCCCTAAAGACAGGCTCAGTGCCTTGTTGACTGCTGCTTCTCCTGTATTTAGCACTGTACTTGTCCAGTAAATAAGAAAATCAAATTAAAGACAGATGGTGCTCCTCTCTCCCAAAAATGTGTAATCAACCTCTCAGGATCCTTTTATTCATTTCTTTCTCCTAAGCTTAGCTCATAAATCAATGACCTGCCATGATGCATTCTTTTCTAGTTACTATCCAGTGATGTAATTTGTGCATCGAAGCAAAAACTGTTGTCTGTGTGGATTCTCCTGCGTTTAAGTCACTGTCTCTGTGATAGCAGAATGTTCACTACAAGAGAAATGTTTGCCTAGGAGGGGAGTAAAAGTTTACCATTTAATTCACAAGTGAGTTGATTTGATGGAATGGAATTCCACAGGAAATTAGACCTCCCTTGCTAGGAAGGTCTTTCTGTGCCTGGTTAACATGCACAACATGTTTCTGGTGTTCCTGAGAGTTGGTCCATTTGTGCACATTTGTGGAGGGTGGACCTCTCTCTATCTCTCTCATCTCCAGCTTCTGACACCTCAACTCTCTTTGCCACTTCAAATGGCACTGGCGTGGGGATCGCGTTTTGTGTGCATGGTGACATATTTGCAATTCACCCGCATCCTTAACTTGACCTTGGCAACAGGACTAGATGGTTGAGGTGAAGATTAATGAGACAATTATTTTTACAAGGAATATAAACAGCCTGACTTGGCTGTGTTAACAGCAGCCATGACATTTGTTGCTCCTTTAGCGTCAAGAGTTTGCTCCTTGAATTCTGAGCAGTGGAAAGTCAATGCAAAGTGTTCTTTGAAGTAATCACTTATAATGGAGAAAAGTAAATTAAGATATGGCCTGATATCATTACAAGAAACACTATTAACATCAAAGTCTCTTAAAAAATAGAAGGATAGAGGGGAAAACCTTAAAATGAGTGCTAAGCACCCCTCCTTGCTAGCTCCAGTGCTCATACAAGCCATTTAAAGACTCAGAACCTCAGCTTCCATATCTGAAAAATGGAAATAATTACTCATGAAAAGGGAAGAAAAAATTAGTACTAATGTAAGAACCAGCTGCAACCACTTTTGCAAAATTAGTAATTCAAATCTGGGAAGACAGTACTTTTTTTAGGAAAATACCTTAATAAGATTCTTTGAGAATAAAAGCCAGGACCCTCCAGAGCATGGTCTGAAAAACAAACAGTTAAAATAATCAAAGTGAGAGAAAATTTAAGCTCAGAGCAAAGGGGCAGAGAGCCATTGGAAGCGAGAGAAAGGAAAGATGGAGTCTGTATAGGCAGCAAGAAGGCTCCTACAATATGGCAGCAGGTGAATATGAAATGCCCTGTGGTGAAAAGCGCTCAGTGGATTTGTGTGAACAAGAACATCTGAATGGAATTTGAAGTGGTTTTCTGCCTGTGGTGTAATTACCTTCCATTTTCCCCAAACTTGAATAAAGTCTGCAACACACCACAATCTGGAATAAGCAGTGAATTGTCAGGATGAAGAAAGGCTGCTGAAGGGATAGCAGGAAGGGAAGGCCTGGTGCTCTCACAGATCATGCAGCATCCTGAAGCAGACAGCAGCCATGTATGGTGATCAGGGGCTATGAACCTCCCTCACAACGACCCCAGAGGAAGCTCATCATCTCTCCATCTCCAGCCTCAAGCTTGCCTCCCCTGGAAATTCATGGAACCATTGGGTGGGCCTGCTGGCAACAGACAGAAGGGAGATCCGCGCCCTCTTATTTGGCTATTCCAGTTAGAAGGTGACCCCAAAAAGCTGGAGGACCCAGACGCTCTTGGGGTCATACCTGTCCTGAGCACCTCATAGAGATGCAGTGAGGACTATATGGGCATAATAGACATGAAAGTAGCTACACAGAAACAACGTTCATGAACTAAAACAGCCATTGCAAGGAAAATAATTGTTATAAGTAGTTTCAATAACTTACAAAGCAGAACACTAATATGGTAACAACTGACTATTAGATTTTGGTATGTGACCCATTTCTTCCAAGCAATTGCAAAGCAACAAGATTCATAGCTCACTGGGGTTCCTTAGAAAGGACGATAGTAAGTTCTTTCTTGCAGTTCTTCTAATATTCAGATAACCATACATGTAGATCCCAAGCATATTCTATTAATAAAATAATGGTATTGTGAGAACATGACATGAGAAATGCTATGGATGGATTTACAGAGAGGAAGTACTGTTTATGGCCACTGAGCCCAGAGATTATAATGAAGAAAAAAAAAAAACTGACAGAAACCTAGCAAGCAAAGCATCTGTCAAATCTGAGTTCCAAGACCAGCCTTAGCACAAACTAATTGTAACCTTGAACAAACCACTTAGCCTCTCTGGGCTTCTTGTCCTCAGCTGTAAAAGAGCAATAAATATATCTGCTCTATCCTACCTACCTCTCAGCACTGTTAAAGGGATAGGATGAGACACTGCATATGAAAACCCTTTAACAACTATGAAGCACTCTGAAAAAGAAGGCATTACTCGGAAGAGGTGGTTTTTATGAGTGCTTACTTCTTCATCTGTTTTCTAGGCGTTTTGGTGTTAGGTGAACTCTGCATTAGCCTGCTCATGCTGCATAAAATGTCTGATCTCTTTAAAAATACTCAGTGATAAATTATTCACCCGGTGTCCTCCAAGGGTTGGTTCTGCTTCCCTCCCTTGTGCTGGAGAACAGAAGGGCAGGGAACAGCCTGGAGGGAAAGTGATTCAGCTCAGGATCACCCTCTGATTGTTTTTATATGGGTAAGAACTGGAAGAGAATACAAAATACCAGAAAATAATAACTGCATGAGTTAGCATCATGAGATGGCAGGTCCCTGTTTTACATCCTCGGTGCTTCCTTTTTTATAGCTGTAATGTTCTTATGCAACAATAAAAACAAGGAAGAAAAAACTCTGATATGCACTTTGCAACATTTTGCAGTCACAGAGCATTTTCACATACAGCGATGGGATTCTGACTACTGTTCCGTGATATCAGGAGGGCACGGTCATTGACCCCATTTTACAGCTAATGAAACTGAGGCTTGGAGGGATAACACAGGTTGCAGAACCAATATATTCTTTCCTTTCTCAGGCTTTAACTCCCTGAAGAAAAGGAGACACTGCTTCAGGGAGGAACTAAAGGAGGTACAAACAAAGAGTTGTTCAGAGGACCATTCTAGAAAGAGGCAAGGTGAGGCTGTGACTCAAGATGAGACAAAAGCTCTGAAAACGTGGTGAAGATGGCCAGACACATGTAAGACAGTGTTCAGCTGGCCTGAGAAAAACTAGCAAGTCTTGTATTTTCATGAGTACAAACAGGGGAAGTAACCCTCTCCCTAGTCTCAATGCACGGGGATGTGGTAGGGATATTGGGAGCACTGAGCTTTCCCACCTATATGTCTGGGGCTCATAAAATATTTGTTGTAATTTGATGACTTGAAAATTGGTCAAGATATTATAGAAGAGAGAATTTTCCAAGAAGAGTTGCCTTGAGGCCATATCAGTAAGCAGGGCCGTCAGGGCGGCAGGTCTGAACAGAAGCCAAGCACCTCATATCCAGGTTCATTCTGAATCCAAGACTCGGTAAACAGAAAGCCTGAAACATCAGAGGAAAGACCGTGAGATAAGGTGGAGGTGCAAACTGGTAGGCCACAGACCAAACCCAACCCTTGGATATGCTCTCTGGAGTCCCCAGAGCTGTTATCACGGGTGCTGGTGTTATATTAATATGAATCAGTTGCTGACACTTTAATATTGTTGAATTTCACACAAAAATCTAGGTCTCCCACTTTTCTTGAAAATATAGGATGTTCTGGTTTCCTAAACCCAGGATGCCAGCAGGGAGGCAATCTGCTGGAACACTCTCTGCCCCCACCCCCCCACCCCCCCGGATATCTCCAGTCAAGGGCATTCATGTACCTTATCTAGATGGCCCTGTATGCAGTCGAAGTCAGGACCCTACTCCAGTGCTCAAGCAAAGATTTGGAGGGCAAGCCCAAATAGGCATGAGGTAGCTCCAAGAACCCAGGC
The DNA here is from genome assembly GCF_905146905.1 of Nyctereutes procyonoides. Lineage (NCBI taxonomy): Eukaryota > Metazoa > Chordata > Mammalia > Carnivora > Canidae > Nyctereutes > Nyctereutes procyonoides. Next base: position 2,121,439 of record NW_026575030.1, on the reverse strand, counting down.
AGTCAAGAAACTGACTCTGCCTTATGTTGTTCAGACTCTGTTTTCTTAATTACCACCTGCCTCAGACACCTAGACTTAAAGGTTGACTGTGTCCCCCTCTAAAGAGAATCAGGGGTCATGGCTGAGTACTGGTGCAGGAGCACAGTTGGAATGTTTACCAGGAGACCTCAAGCAGAATGGATGGGCTCTGGGTCAAAATCATCAGGGGCAAATAAATAGACAAGAAGCAGCTGCAAGGGCTCAGTCAGGGGAGGTATGGGGTAAATCCCTTCAACTTGGGTGATGCTCACCAGCACACCTTGTGAAGGCTCTACACCATATTCCTACAGGGGTACTCTCATCCATTAAGACCAAAAATGATTGTTTCTGAATCCAGTGCCAATGGACAAGGAGGGGGCCAGAAGGGTGAGGCTTCCATCAGGCTCAGCTCCAAGCCTGTCACACAGAATACCACAATCAAAGTTATTTAAGAACGGAATGATTGGATCAAGTCTGCATCTCAGAGATTGATGGTGATAGAAGCTCTAGGGAGGCCAACTTGGCCATAGCTCCAAAACCACCAGAAGATTGACTTTCACTACAACCCATCAGACCTCCTCGTTAGAGTTTATCTTACAGATATACATACAGAGGCACAAAATGACATGTATACAAGATTATATCATTTTGCTTATTCCGGAGAAAGATTGGAAAGAATCCAATGTTTCCCAAAAGAAGACTAGTTAAATGGTTTGTGGTACAGCCGAGGAATGGCATACTACACAGCCATTAAAAAATATGATACTAAAAAAAAAAAAATGTGATACTCTCCATGTACTAATGTGAAAAAATTTCCAAAAACTGAAATGCAAAAAGCAAAGTATAAAACAGTACATATAGTATATAACCTTTTCTACATAAAAGGTAAGGAAAGATAAAAATCTATATTTCTATTTGCTTTTCACACTTTACACACAAATCCTATAAAATAGGATGAAAGGTTACCTATATGGGGCAGTGTGGGAGGACGGGTGGATGGAGGTAGAGGCTGGGTGGGAGAAAGCCTTTTCACTGTCCCCATTATTGTTTTGCATTTTGAACCACATGGACATGTTACTATTTAAAACACAAATGTAGTGGTGCCTGAGTGGCACAGTCAGTTAAAGGTTTGACTCTTGGTTTCAGCTCAGGTCAGAATCTCAGGGTCCTAAGATCAAGCCCCATGTTGGGCTCCACACTCAGTGTGGAGTCTGTTTGAGATTCTCTCTCCCTCTGCCCCTCCCACCCATGTTTCAGTCTCTCTCTCTCTCTCTCTCTCTCTCTCTCTCTCTCTAATAAATAAATAAATAAATAAATCTTTAAAACACACACACACACACACACACACACATACACACACAAATGCATTTCTTTTCAAATGTCAAGTCAGGAGGTGGAGGCATCAGTGGGCCTGGGTGCCAAGAACAGCATGGGTAGAGCTGAGGGAGCACCGTTGCCTGGCAGTACAATGCGACAGTGTTCTTTTGAGGTCTACAAGGGCCACAGTGGTGGCCTGCTTTGATACATGGCACCAATTCCCTTGGAGGTAAATGAGGAAAGGTGAAGACCCAGAAGCAAATTTAACAAACTTCTTTAGGACATTCATGTTATTCAAGATTTGTTATATTACAATACAGAATATCACATTCTTATAGTTATTAAAAGGGAACTAATTATTTACATATACTGATAATCGTCAACATCCACACAAAAAACTCCATTGAATTTGAGGGAAGCAAAAGAGATGGTATTGAAGGTATCACGTGTTTGTGCACAAAACACAAATACACTGTGGCTACATGAAGATATTTTTAGGTAACTTCAAATATATTTCTCACCCTGTGACTCCTTGCTCCAGGAGCAACCTGGCCATGGTCTCGATGCTTTAGGGGGGAGTCCATTCCCTGTAGCACATAATCACAATAGATTTGGGGTTAATATGAAGCTTGAAATCCCAGCATTCTTCAGAAAAAAAGCAACATCTAGATTCAACCAGGACTGAAAGAACCAGAGGACAGAATTTCTTCAGTGGTTGTGGGAAGGAGGAGGGAGAGAGAGGAGAATGGAGAGGTCTTCCTTTTTTATACTTCTCTGGAAGGTACAGGCAGTTTAGAAACATCCAGATAGGTAAGGAGGACAGAGGAGGCAAGACATGGCAGCAAGTAGCAGCTCCCACAGGTGCAGAGCAAAAAACCCACAAGCGTCCAAAAGTCCTCTGGTATGGACTGAATTGTGTACCCTGCAAAATTCGTATGTTGAAGCCCTAACCTTTAATGCCACAGTATTTGGAGTTAGGACCTTGAAGGGAGTGATTAAGGTTAAATGAGGTTATAGGGAGGGGCTTTAATCCAATAAAACTGGGGTCCTTAAAAAAAGAGGAAGAGATTAGGAATGTGTATGCACAGAGAAGAGGTCCCGTGAGTACATGGTGGGAAGTTAGTCATCTGTAAATCAAAGAGAGAGGTCTCACCAGAAACCAACCCTACCAGCCCCTTAATCTTGGATTTCCAGCCTCCAGAACTATGAGGAAATAAATTTCTGTTTTAAAAGCCACTGGTCTGTGGAATTTTGTTAGGGCAGCCCAAGCTGACTAAGACACCTTCCACTTGCCCCTTGTGTCATTGTCAGGTGCGATGTCCCAGCTCTGGCATCAGGATTAGCTTTGTGTGTCCCCCTCGTGAGACATGTATGGGCCTCAGAGGGCCTAGTGGGGTGTGGTGGGGTGATCTTGGAGATGTTGCCAGCCCAGGTGGCCCAAAAGAAACCTGGAGCCCTTAAAGATGGGTTGGAACTTTGAAATCAGGTACAAAAGGTGGGAGCCAGTATCTACTGCATGAACATCAAGTCATCTGGACAACCTCATGTCAGCAGTCAATGGCAACAGTCCCACGCATGCCAGTCCTGCCTGGGGCCAGGGAGCTCCCGGAGCACGCCCTGTGGATGCAAGCATCCCGTCTCCTTGCACTGCCCTCAGGTCACCCATCCCAGACGCCTCCCTCCACTCACACAAGGGCTTTGTTGTTCAAGAGAAGGTGAAGGATAGAGGCAGGTACAGAAATAGGAAAGGCAGCATTTATCCCAGAGAAGCAAAATTACCTGGAGAGACTGTTCAAACTACTGACTCAGGCTGAGATTACCGGATGGGACTAAATTAAGTCTCTTCCGGGACTTCTCACCTCCCATAAGAAGGGGCCTCATCAAGGATATCATATAAGTAATGGGCAATAGAAGAAAAACATCTGCCTGCATATCTATGTGTGATAAGAGTAACCCACTACTCCACTAGGTATTTTTAGGAATACGTACATCTCTAAGTATGTGTACATGCATGTATTTTGTAAAAGACCATAAAGTGCTTTACAACAGAGCATTCCATTCAAAGGAAGGATTGATTGCAACCTAAATTTTAGAAAAGTTTTCTCCCTGATTTAGAATTGCCCAGGGAAGTCTCTGATAGCATATTCCATCTATGTCCAAAGCACTTACCATCTTGTCACATGCCCTGATAAAGTACAGCCCTTCCAGGGATACACTCACCCTTCCAACCAGGCAAAGCTGCTCTTCTCATTTCCTTGGACCATCTTCCCTCCCCTTCACAGGGGAAATCTCACTTCCTAGAGACCACACTGCCCATACACTGAAGACTGATGAGTGACATCACTTATCTTACCATTTAACTTTGCCACAAATGCTACTACTGTGGGATACAGTCACATGATGGCTGATGGTCCTCACTTACACGTTAAAAATAACAGAAAGGGGAAAACAGATTGGAAGGACAGCTTAGATGCCCGTGTTATTTATTTTTCATTTTGTTTTTTCCAAAAGCGACTGCATGCATTTTACAGCTGAGAAGCAATTCAAAATAAACCAGTAATGTCTTTTTAAAATAGGCTTTTTGTCAATATTAAGCAATAATCAATAAGTATTCATGGGGCCCTACACCTCATGGAAGAGGCGGACAACCCCAGAGCCCTAGGTACCTCACAGGACCTGGCTCTGACTCAGACATTAGGGGGACACCTGTGCTCACCACCAAGAGGTCAGTTCTCTGGGAGGCACAGTGGGAAACTCACCAGGTCCCAGGAACTGGAGAAGAGGTCCTAATGTGGGAACTGAAGGGGAGGGTCAAAGCCGGGAGATATTAATAGGAGAAACAGGACAATGGAGAAAGAAAATTAGGGGTTCCAAAAAAGTAAGTAGAAAGGAAGGTGAAACGGGGAGAGGCAAGGGTGCAGAGCAGATCCAGGTGGGTTCAGAATGAATTTTACAGCCTATGCTTGCAGCCTTTCTGCTTTGTTTTTGTCTAAGTTGGTTCTTCTCCCTGTGTTGGAATGGGACTTGCCAGTAGCCTGGTGGTGCCACACCCTTACAGTCAAGGGAGATACAGAGCATTGACCTACAGGGTGAAAACTAGCTATTCAGGGCAGCACACACAGGATTTGAGGAGAGTGGAACAGATGACAACTTGGGAGTACCAGAAGGGAGAAACACTTGCACCCGGGAGAACAGGGAAGGCTTTGTGACCCTGAGACTTTGGCGTGGCTGACCAAAAGAGAGCCAGTGGGCACACTGCAATGATGTCTATCATAACCCAGAGAGGACATGATACTCTTCCACATGACTTCAGCCGAGCTCCGAACACCTTGGTCCTCTGATAGCTTTCCCATAGAATGGTCTAAACCTGCTCTGTCCAATAAGGTAGCTAATGACTACCTGTCCTATTAAAATTAAAATTAATTAAAAGTAAATAAAATGCAAAACCCAGTGCCACATGTGGCTAGGTGCTACAGACAACACAGACAGTGGACATTTCCATCATCACAGAAAGTTCTATTAGACAGAACTGAGTCAAAAAACCATTAGGGAGTCAATGGCAATTCAGTAATATCAGCTTTGTTTCAGTGTAGATGGAAACTCTGGGCTGGGAAAACATAAAAGTAGTTTTAATCTAAAAAAGTCTTAAAGTTTAAATAACTTGATTTAAACTACTAAATAATCAAAATGAAGGATTATCCCAAGGAATTTCAAGTCCAGAACTCACGTGTTAACAAATTCAGGTGGTACTAACATTCCTACAAAGTAATACAAAGAAGTTCATTGATTTTCCTAGATTCTGTCTTACTCTGTGTATGGCAAATATGAAAACAAGTTATTCCCTAACTGGTTTACAGGAATCACAAAAATTGCAGCCACTCACCAGGGCAATTTTGAAAATATATGCTTTTTTTGTCTTCACCCACACAGTCACTTAGTGTAGAGAACACAGCTGTTCATTTGTAAATGCTTCATGGTGTTTGGGTGACCTCTGGGGTGCTCTGCGAACATCATGCCCATTAGCAATCCTAAATGTTTTGATAGATATCTGACTGGGCTCTTGCTTAAAGCAGGCAAGGCCATCCTATGGCCTCAAATAAAGACCTAGAATGTACCTGTCACATTTCACATTCCTAACCAGCCAAAAAGGTTTCAAAACTTCCACCTTGGAGCTGACAAAATATGTAATAGAGAAGAATAAATGATCACATCACGTTCAGAAAGCCACCCTCAGCTCATCAGCAGCATCGACACCAGCCCTTCAAAGAGCAGCCCCTGATCTCAGATCAAAGAAGAAAAAGTAGAGGAAAAAAAAAACCCAGACAAATCTTTCACTCCATTGTCTGCTGACTTCCTTTAAAAAAAATAATAATAATAACTTATCCAATGACATGGTGGCAATATATTATGTCCTCAGTCTCTTTACAGGGCTCTCCTTCAATCATTAGATCTCTGACTAGTGTGTATTTCTTCCATGAATGAAATAATTTATCTTTTTGAATATGATTCTTCCCCCTTGTCATGAAGATGCAAAATAGCGATCGATTCTGAACTCTGGGGTCTGGGTTATCTGGTTCTTTTTTTGTTGTAATTCTCCAGGAAAAAAAAAAAAAAGATAAGAAAAAGAAGTAAAAGATTGAAGACATTCACTTGGATTCTTCCAAAGGATAGTGGTTATGATTACTAGCTAGCTAACAATTATTGCTTACCATGTCCCTGGCAGTATGCTGAGCACTATTCACATGTATTATTTGATATTCACAACAACCCCATGAGGAGATGCCACTATTATCCACTTGTGGAGAAAGGGGAGCCTGAGCAGGAGGGGTGAGGCACCCCAAGACATACAAGTGACAGAGCTAAGGCTCAACCCCGGTCTGTTAGGTGTCATGCCCAGGCTCGTGTCCACCCAACTATACTGATCTCCTCCTCCATGAAGGTGGGAGATAATCTCTCCCCAGGAAAGAGGAAGGCGAAGAGAATAAAAATAATGGAAATGAAGCTGGTTGCTCCCAAGGGGGTGCCTTGAACATGTCTGAGAAGGAGGCTGGACAATTGAGATGGGCACCCTTTACATTTCAGGAGGTACGATGCCCTCTATAGCTCCTACAGGGTTCCTATAATTACATAATTTAGCAAATAGTTCACCTTTTGTTTAACCTTCTTTTCTATTTCTCTGTGGCATAAAGAAATCAAATGGGATTTTGTAATTTTTTTGAAGGCAAGAGGATGGGAGAGAAAGATGTTACATTCTCTGTTAGGATCCCATAAAAGAAGGGTGGGCCAGTGTCCAGCAGAAGGAAGAGCGGGCCTCTCAGAAGGGCCTCAGGGACAAGGGGAGGTATGCATACTCCTACTTCCCCAGGGTACCTCTCTGGGCAGAGTGAGTTTACAATACTACTAGTGTCTTATGGGTCAAATTAACTCTCGTTGATTAGTTAATCTCCTTACCTACCTTTTTGATGCCTGAAATGCCACTATTAAGGCTTTCTTTTTAGTTCAAGACTTTATTTCCTATTAGAAGGAAAATGTGACAGGTAGGATAATAAGATTTTAGACCAGGAATAGCAAACAGGCTATCTGGTAAGCAGTCTGTCCATAACTAGAAAGAATAAAACAATCCTTGGTACAGGTTTTGGCTCTGTGACTTAACCAATGTGATATCTGGGGTGGGTTATATAATCTTTGGGGGCATCAGTGTTCTCATCTGTAACTGGAGATGCGACCCACGTGCCATCATTTTACCATGAAAACTAATGACCTGACATATTGAAAATGCCTGGTCTTTCATTGGGCAGGAGAATAAACATGCATTAATTGCAGCCTACTATGGGCCACATTGTTTCACAGAAGTTCTCTAGTTTCCAAAACAATTTTCCATTTTAAGGAGGGGTGGAGGATTAGAGAAGTTAAATCATTTGCCCAGGTTTATATATAGAACCTAAATTCAAACCTGTATTTTTGACTTCTGGTGGAGGGCTCCTTCTGTATTAACATATAATCTCTCAAATATGAAAAAGTAAAGACAAAGGAGAGGTCTTATCTGATCTTATCAAACTAGGCCACATAGGCAGTCCTCTGCCCTACCTCCAAGGAATACAGATTCTATTGTAAAACACACACACACACACACACACACACACACACAAACCCACTAGGGTATCTTCCCTTTTGTTACACTACAGCCCTGTTGACCTCTTGAGTGTCTCAACATCCCATGGAATCTCTGTTCCATGCCAAGTGGGCAGTATCGATTATGTTATTACAGGATAACAAGCAGATCCATGAAGTAAACACCTGAACTAATTGGGCCTGGTTTGCTATAGATTCAAGTTTTCTGGCTGAGCAACTTGTGAATTGAATTAAACAAAAATATGTGACATTTGTGACTTCCTTGGGTCTTGGGGATTGTTATGGTTTTTTGAGAGCCTTCTCTGGGCATTTGGGATCATGAGCCAAAGAGCTGAAATGCCCAAGGCACACTGCAATGACCTTTTTAACTAATACAAGAAGAAAAAATAGAGGGCAGGGGACAAAGACGAAAAAGAGAAGGAGAAGGGAATTAATATTCATTCGATGCCAACCATGTGCTAGGCACTGCATAGGGCGCTTTATATCTTTACATTTTTTGGCACCATCTGAAGCCATTTTTATTAGACCCTTTTTACACAGTGCATAATTTGAAATACTGATATTTCTAATTTGGCCTTTAATCTTGTCAAATGAGGCTGGTTTTGCCAAATATGAAGGGAGCTCAGAATGATCTTTAGCTGGGATTCAGACAGGTCTGACACTCCAGCAGGGGAGGCCTGCCCGAGCGTTTCTGCAGTAAGACTGAGGAGCCTCCCGCAGAGAACTCATGCTCAGGGAGGTGAAGGAGAACAGGCATGTTTGTTGAGTAGCTAAGATCCATTCCTCACCTCTTTCTTATTAAGAGAACCTAAGTATTGGCAGGAATATCAATACGTGTAATTGGACATTTGTTTCCCTAGCCTTCCTTGAAGGTAAAAGTGATTACATTACTGAGTTCTGGCCAATAAGACATGAACAGAAATCTGCAAGGAAATTCTGGGAACTTCCACTTTCCAAATAAAAGGGGATAAATGAAAGTGGTACCTCATTCATCTGTCTTTATCCTGCCTGGAATATGGACACGATAGCTGGAGTGGCAGCAGTTACCTTATGACCATGAGCCAATAGTATAAAGTAAGAGGAGCAAAAGACTAGGCAGGGAATTTGCCTGATGTTATTACTCTGCTCATCTGCACCAACAACCATCTACCTCCAGTCTCCTTGTTGTATGACAAAATTACCTATCTGTTGATTTAATCACCTGCTGTTGGATTTTTTTCTGTTACTTAAGATCAAACATATTCATAACTGATAAACCCAGCAATAAGGCCTTCCTTGGATTGGGAAGGAGGTTCTCATACAACACAGGTCTATTGCTTCGATTTCTCTCCCTTTCCCTTTGCACACGGGACCATCATTGAAGTATTGAGGAAAGCAGAGCACTCATGTGCAAAATAAAAGTTAATAGAGCTCCTCCCCTGAAATTACTACAGCCCTCTAACAACCTAACTTCAAAGAGAGAGATGTGGTATGAGTTAGGGCTCTTCAGGTTCAAAGTGTTAGGAAAGGTACACAGATTGGTTTGAGCAAAATGAAGAACCAATTGCCTTGCATGATTGTCAACCTGGGTGATGGTCAGGCTTCAGGCACACTGGATCAAGAGGCTCAAATGACATCATCAGGCCTGGATCTGTCCCAATTTCCCTACTGTGCTTTAGTCTATGTTGCCATTTCTCTCAGAAAAGATCTCTTTTCACTGCAGCCCACTAGCCCCCATCTTACATTCTCAAAACTGCAAACGCAGCAGACAGGGAGCACCTCTTTCCTGGTCATGCCACAAAAAAGTTGATCTTCATTTGCCTGACTTGGGTCACATGCTACCCCCAGAACTTGTGCAAGAAGTAGAAGAATCAGGCCTACCCAAATTACATGGACTAATTATGGGTATAGGATGGTTTCCCAAGGAAAATATATTTCTAAAAGGTATAAGGAATTCTCTGCAGGCAAAAGCAATGCCATGACTGCTGAGATGCTCTTCCCAACCCTAATATTTAATACTAAAAAGCCTGGGTTCCAGGATATCTCATAATTCAGTTGTGGTGGAACAATAATACTCCCTGAATTAAAAAAAAAATCAGACAATTTCAAAAAAAAAAAAAAGAGAGAGAGAGAGAGAGACCTCAGACAGTAATGGTAGGTGAAATAAGCTTTTGAGGGGGCACATTTAAGGTATCACCTAGAGATATTACCCGAGTCTGGTGTCTTATATCAGTAAATAGAATTTGAACCGTGGCCTCTCTGGCTTGTATATTACCACAGCTGCTTTTGGTCTCAAAGGCTAGTAAGAACGATGAATTAGCCCATCATCTGACAACTACTGAGTGCTGCCACACACCGGGTAGTTGGTAGGTTAAGGAATTGTGGGCAAATCAAATACTAGAAGACGTGCCAGTCCTCACAGATTTTACAAATACATTCATTCAAGCACAGCTAATAATGCAAAGCAGAACATGCAGAGAACTGTGCAGGAAAAGAAATTTTAATGAAGGCTGAGCATGTCAAGGAAGAAACCACAAAAAAATGAGTATTTAGGATGTGAAAAGAGGTATTTCCTTGTTATGAAAAGAATATTCCTCTACAAATCAAGACTTTTCTCTTACTACTTCTACTTTCTCAGCATCTCTGAGCCAGGAGTACAAAGGCCATGTTTGACTTTCCAAAAGTTACCTGCTCCTCAGGATTGACCCAAGGGAGGGCAGGCGGAAATGACCCATAAGGACTCTGTGGAAGCTAGAGCTCACCACAGTGGGTGGGCTGAGATGATGCTTCCCAACAGGTACAGAGTCCCAGATGTCATGGGAGCACACACAGAGCTGGTCCGCAGGCGATCCCACTCTCATCTGATTGATCAAACAAACAGCAGCTGCGGGAGGGAGGTGGGCCCTACTCACAGGACGTGTGGGGTAAAGGGAGGGTACTTTGTTTTCTTAGGACACTTGAGTATGCTTCACTGCTGGGTAAAAAGTTCCATTTAAGAGGCAGACATGTGCACGCAAGAGGGATAATTGATTAGAACAGGATTTCTGAGGAGGCGGGAAGGTTTCCAGGGTGCAGAGGAGGTTTGGCTTCAGACTGAGGAGGGGATGTGTGAGTAACTCTCTTGGAAGAGGAAAGCAGCTCCAGCTGGCCCAGCCAGACTTGGTGGTCAGGAGCAGCAATTCCAAAGTCAAGCAGAAATTTCAAATTCAAGTAGAGCTAGGCTCAAATCCCAGGTCCCCGCTTCTAAGCTGGGTAAACTTGGGCTCCATTTCTTCACCCCCAAAAATAAGAATTTTATATTTCCGTCACAGTATGATCTTAAAGACTGTGTGAAATAACGTACACAAAAGGCTGGCCTAATAGGGAAGAGTCTAATGTGAATCCTAAGACACAGTAGCAATAAAAAATAAGGTAGATCTTTGCACGTAAGCCTGATAAAATCTGCAAGACATACTTCTGAGTTTTTAAAATAGGAAATTACAAAGTAAAATATATAGGGGCACCTGGGTGGCTCAGTGGTTGAGTGTCTGCCTTTGGCTCAGGGCATGATCCCGGGTCCTGGAATGAGCCCCGCATCAGACTCCCCACAGGGAGCCTGTTTCTCCCTCTGCCTGTCTCTGCCTCTCTGTGTCTCTCATGAATGAATAAATAAAATCTTTTTTTAAAAGTAAAATATATAGTAGCATAACATTTACATTTAAAAATCCATAAAATCAATCAACCAATAAATAAATAAATAAATATTTAAAAAATAAAAATCAATGTAACTGCAATGGATTGAAAATCATGATATATGGATAAATCTCTGAGCTCATTACTATAGAAGAAAAAGTGTAGTAAGAGAAGAAACTTTCAAGTATACTAAGAAACCAATTTATTATTTTGAAAATAAGTAAATAAAAAATAAAATATTTCTCTTTGAATTCCCTACACAAACTGTACTTCAGGGTAAGGGGATAGGGATAGGTTGGTAAGGGGAAGGTTCTTAGAATATTCCAGCTAATGAAGAAAAAGCAGAATTTGAATAGCACCACTTGGCAAGCCACAATAAATTAATGTATCTGACTATCGAGCATCAGTAGATGCCAATATCACAAAAAGAGAAACATACAGAAAGTAGGCACCTACTTACAGAACAATTCAACACCTCCCATAAAGGAGTTCTATAAAAAACTCAAGTCTGAGTCTAATCCCACCTCTAGAGGCAATGACCAATTTATAGGAAAGATAAAGACAGAGAAACATGATAAATAGCACCAAGGAAATGCCAGCATTCAAATCCAGACTGTGGAAAACTCTCAAGACAAAGCCCAATATCTCAAAAAACAAAACAAAACTTAATGGGAACAAAAAGCAAGGAAACCTAAAGCTTAAAAAGAATGTTCAAAGTCACCCAATATGTGTAACCCACATTTGGATCCTGACTAAACAAGCAAAGTGTTAAATAAAATAATGAACACTAGAGACATTTTGATGCAAACTAAGTATTTAAAATACTTAAGAAGTACTATTTAAAAAAAAAAAGAAGTACTATTAATTTTTTGGCACCTGTCTGGGGTTGGGGTCCCTGGAGCCAGGCCCTGAGACAAGAATCCACATTCCAGTGCTTCATTAAGGAGCTCCTCTCCCAGGAAATATTGGTAAGGGAGTGGAGGAAGGAAAATAGGGAAGCAGAAAATGGGGCAAGGGTACAGTTTGAGGCCAATTCCCAGCCTCAGCCTGACCCTTGATCCCAGAGGGAGCTCTGAAGGGCAAATTACATTAGTTTGGTCCACTATGAGGTAAGGGAGCTGGTGTTCATAGTCAGGTACCAGTCACTGGTCGTGAGAGAGGTGTAGGATAAAAAGTACTTCTGGCTCTTGGTCAATCTGGGATGGGGACATAGTCCACATCACCCCTTCTGGAGGGCACAGTCTTCAATGTGGAAAGGCCTTGGGACACCTGGGTGGCTCTACAGTTGGGCATATACCTTTGCCTCAGGGCATGATCCTGGGATCTGGGATCAAGTCCCACATCGGGCTCCCTGTGAGGAGCCTGCTTCTCCCTCTGCCTATGTCTCTGCCTCTCTGTGTGTGTCTTTCATGAATAAACAAATAAATATTAAAAAAATAATAATGTGGAAAGGCCACACAGGATTTCCCCAAAGCCTAGAGCCCTCTATGCAAATCAGACCCTGGAGCAGGCCAAGAGTGTCCTGGAGCTCCCGGAAGCATTTATGCCAATCTGCAGCTAAAAGTGGCATTTCCTTAAGCATCTTTATGGATATATCTCTAAAATGCATCACATCACAAAACTGAGGTCAATGAAGAAAGTATACCTAATAGAATTTGAACTTTTCTAGATGAGTTAAGGTGACCTAAAATATGTCCCATAGAATACAAGTTCCAAAGAATGCTGTAGGAGACAAGCAAACAGGGCTTTCTGACCAAGGTCCGGGGAAAAGAGAACCCACTCAAAGTTAAGCAGGTGCCTTTCCCGCAGGCCTTCCTAGAACTGTTAATATGCTAATGAGCAGTATGTGTCTCTCAAAGGTAAGGATTTCCCAAACCAATAACATACATCCTCAATTGTAAGATACACATTTTTCCCCATTTTAAAATCCCTGAAATCTGGTACATCTTACATGGATCTTATGAAATAGGGATGAGTGGCTACAAAGCTAAGTTTTTCATGTACAATCCAGCTTCTCATGCCCCAAGTCCAAGTCCATTGTCAATAAGCTCGGTGGGAACAGAATGGGAACTCAAAGGCCTACTACGTGCTCACTGAAGGTCTGCTATGCACCTGGCATGGAGCTCTGGTGTCAAAGTGGCCTCCACCAGGGAAGCCCAGGTTGCTCAGCAATTGAGCATCTGTCTTTGGCTCAGGGTGTGATCCCGGGGTGCCCAGATCGAGTCCTGCATTAGGCTCCCTGTGAGGAGCCTGCTTCTCCCTCTGCCTATGTCTCTGCCTCCCTCTCTGTCTCTTGTGAATAAATAAATAAAATCTTTTTTTTAAAAATAAAATCTTAAAAAAAAAAAAAAAACAAAGTGGCTTCCACTAGACACAGAGGAACTGATCTCTTTGTTGTACCATAAGGAATTTGGAGTTGTTTTTTTAAGATTTTTTAAAATTTATTTATTCACGAGAGACACACACAGAGAGAGAAGCAGAGACAAAAGCAGAGACAAATGCAGGGAGCCTGACGCAGGACTCAATCCCGAGTCTCCAGGATCATGCCCTGGGCGGAAGGCAGGTGCCAAACCACTGAGCCACCCAGGAATCCTCAAATTTGGAGTTTTATATAATTTACCAGTGCCGGACACTGGGGTGGACATCTGAACTCCCGGCTTAGTCTGACATACACCTATCTCGGTAGCAGGAACCAGCCTGCAGAGGCTCCACTAGAACAGCCCTCTCAGCCTTCACGGACTGGTTGGCCCCTGCTGACGGCCCATCCATGGGGTCCAGGGAGCCTCTCAGCAGTGTCCTCACAGCTGTGACTCAGTGCCAAGGTTCTTCGGTGTTCTTGACTTCTCTCACCTTCTCAACTGTCCCTTTTCCTTCCAGATACCTTCTGTCCTGCTTTACAATGCATTATTTTTCATCTGCTGCAGGCTGTCAGGTAACCAAACCTGCTAGAATGGAGTATAAACTCAAAATCGAAAAGTTCTTAATAAAGGTCTGAGGTCACGATGAGGGTTCTGGACTTGCTCAGGCTTCACAGTGTGGTCAGTGCATAGGGAGGGGCAGGGATCATGGAGCAGAGCCAGGAGAGCCAACCTTGCTTTCGGGCTGGCCCCTGAGAGGGTGCGTATTAGCCGTCACCCAAACGGGTGTCCTAATGTTAGTCTTAGGTCCAGTGGATCTCCTCTGTGAGGAGCTCCTACCCCAGAGGGTGGGCCTCAGCAGGAAGATAATCCAGACAATCGGGAATTCCTGAGGTCTTTCTGGGAGGGGCAGCAGGTTCCCAGTGATGAGGACCTCAGAGTCCACAGCCAGGTGGAGACTGAGGTGAGGGGCACCCCTGCCTCAGCCTGGAGGCAGGAATGGACTGGACTCTGCGGGATGTGCAGGGACTAAACAGGAGAGACAGAGGCCACGTGTGTGGTTTGGGCCAGCTCGGCTGCCACTTGGTGAGGATCACCCAAGATTCTGGGTCTCCTGCACCTGAAGGTGCTGGTCTCAAAGGCCTCAGGAGCCAGGCAAGTCCCCTGGAAGCCAGATGATGGACCCACTAGTGACAGAGGATGGCTGAGAGAATGAGAGCGACTCCCGCCACACACTCTCACAGCCTCCCAATTTGAATTTTTGAAACCCAGTCTGTCAGAGCACCACAGCCCCTATGGGGATCGGCACCACCAGAGAAACAGATTCCAGGTAGGAGAGGGCCCCAGGAGCACCCGAGGCAGGCTGGGGTGCCAACAAGTCTGACGGAGGCCTCAGCTGCACAGGAGATAGCCACAGACCTCCCCTGGATCTTCCTTGGCTCATGTCCTGCGTCTGGGTTCTGGGTCAAATGATTACATCATTTTAAATCCTCATCAATCCAGTGATGTCAAGACTCTTTATTGCATCCATTTGGAATTTGAGGAAACTGAGTCTTACAGGGACTAAATGATTTGCCCAGGATCCTGTAAACATGGTGTTAACTGCGGACCCCTGTTTCTCAGCTCTTCACATTAAATGCCGAGGTGGTAAAGGATAGGGATGTATTTTAAGTGAGGAGAGTAGTTTATTGCCCTTATTTGGTAAATACAAAAAATGCACTTATCAATTTGGCCATGATGAAAAATAATAACAATTTTAACTGTTGGGGAGAGTTTGGGGAAATAGCTGCTTGAAAACCTCTGGGGAAAGAGTAAATTGGTACACATTTTCTGGAGTGCAATTCAATGCAGAAGCCCTTAAAAAGTGACTATGCTTTAATTCTGTAATCTCATTTCTAGGCATTTTGCCTAAGAATATAATTGGACAATTATACAGACATATGTGCAAAGCTGTTTATTACAGAAGTTATTGCAATAGCAAAAATCTGGGAAAATGAACCAACAATAGGCAATTATTTAAACAATGGAAGGCGTGACAAAATACTTACGCATCCATGGGAAGTGCTGTTGTAAACCTATATGCTGACAAGGAATGACACACCTGATTTATTTAGGATGAAGTAAGCAGGTTACAAACCAAGAATAATTTTTTCATGAAAAAAGTCTGCAGAACAACCCACCCACAACATCAGTAAGGTTATATCTGATTAGTGAGATTTTAAATAACATTTTTTCTCTTCATTAGCTGTATTTTCCCCTATAAAATAAATAATATGAAATAATAATTGTGCAATTCTCCCAAAAATAAAATATACTTTCATTTTTAAGATTTATTTATTTATTTGATGATGGGGAGAAGCAGAGGGAGAGGAAGAAAGAGAAACTAAAGCAGATTCCACACTGAGTGTGGAGCCTGACGCAGGACTCTATCTCATGACCCTGAGATCATGGCCTGAGCCAAAACTGAATGCTTAACCGACTGTGCTACCCAGGTGCCCCAAAATAAAAAATATTTTTAAAAGGGATCCCTAGAGCATAGAAAGATGAAGTCAATGGAATGATCTTGAAGAGTAAACAGCAAGCCTTATGTCCTGAGTCCCATGGGAAATCCTATATGGCACAAGGGCTAATTGCCACCAAGACTCGTGCTGCCCTGGCAGTCAATGTGGATGAGAAAGTCATAAAAGAACATATCAACCCAAGAACCATAAAATTCTTGATATAAACCAATCATGAAAGCAAATCATGAAAGCAATCAAAGCAGAAATCAATTGAGAGGGAGCTTTTTTCTTTCCACCTGTATAAATTGATCCTAAAGTGGTAACTGCCCTTCCAGCAGAGAAGCCTGAACTTGGGAGGTCCAGCTGACAGGGAAGGGGATCATAAACATGGCAACCTGCATGACCTCAGATCAGAGAAGCAGCCCCCAGCACGGACAGACACTAGGCAACAGCCTCGGCTCTGGAGTGACTTAGATACCCGGATGGATATCCGTAAACTGCCAACAGCCCCACCCCATCTCCATGGGAGCCCCATGCTTTTGGCAGCAGAAAGCGCTCACTTCCTGGGATGCTAGGGGATTAGACTCCAAGAATGCCAAGATCCCCAGGGGCTTGCAGGGAAAGGGATCATTTCACTTCTTGCTAGTGAATTGTGATGGCCTTTTTGTAAAACTATCTGGAAACAGCCATCAAAATGAACTGCGTACATGTCCAGCAGTTTTACTCCTGGAATCCATCCCCCAGAAATAATAGCACCAGTTCAGGAAAATGCATCTCAATAGGTCTGGTACAATGTTGGCAGTGCATACTACAGCCAGGGTTCTGATTTCCAGATGTTGCTGGTACAGGGTTATCCAATAAGGTGACCAGAAACAAATTCCAAGGTGGGGAGGGCGGGGATGGAAATTCCAAGTTGAAAGTCAAGGAGATAGGAGGTGTCCCCACACAGGACAGGAAGCCCCATGAACTGTGGAGGCAAGGAGCATGGTCCAATCGCACTTCAGGAGTAGGAGGGATGGAGGTGTAAAATGTGCCTCAGATTTGTTTCAATTAGGTGGGGTGAGGCACAGAGACAGGGCATGTCTGTTGTGAAGGAAGGGGATTTTATAGTCATAGCTCCCTTGAAACAGAAGGCACAGCATGCCACACGGGGCCACAGGGCAGCACCAGAGTCTGTCGGGAGGCAGAGGGAGAGAGGAGAGAATGGGTGAGAGCCTTCCCTGTGTTTTTCACAGGGAGTAACTGTGAGGCAAAGGAAACAGCCTACGACTGGCCAGTCTGAATACTTACAGCAGGCTCTGGGCATAGAGGCTGTCCCTAGGTGGCAAGAACAGGGCTCTAGTGTGATTAGGGCAGGAGTGCAGTGGCCCTGGAGTATAAAAGTCTGACAGAGGAGATGGGGGGTGTGGTATGGGCTCTGGGTTGGTTGGTTTGCATATGACAAGTGCACTCCCAGGCAGGTCCTTTACTATCCCTGGGAGTGTCAGCAAGGTCCCAGATATCAAAACATCAGGGAAAAAAAAAAACAAAACGACCTGCTTAATTTTAATTTAGCTGGCCAGGCCCACAGTCCGGTGGTTCAGAAAGCCAGGGGAACCAACTAATCAAGCAGCAGAGACAGAATCATAGAGAAGCCCCCGTCCTACAGGGACCACTATGCAAGGAGAGAGAAAACCAGAAGGGATGGCTGGCTGGCTGCCGAAGTATCAAGTTGTGCATGAGAAACTCAGAGGCGCACAGAGGAGACTCCGACTGTTGGGAACTTGACTTCTAGAGTTGGGATTATGACATCATTTCAAGACCGAACATGCCCAGCAGAGGCCCAAGGTGACATTTCTCTCCAGGCAGTAACCTGGGAGAGACACTGGAGCCTGAAGCCCCCATTGGAATAAAGGAGGCGATAATAGAGAAATTCTTTCTTTTCTTTGCACCAAGCCTAAATTCCAAGGACTTGGGTGGTCTTGGAGTCTCAGGGGTAGGTCAGGAAATGGAGCATGTTCTGAACGGGAAGTCTGACTTCTAATGATGCATGTGCATATAAGAGAGAATGAGTCATCGCTTCCATCACCCGCACTCACCTGCACTCCCTCACCAACCTAGGTGGAGCATGGCTTCCGGTGGGTAGACCCACCTTACTCTCTCCAATTACTTAACAGTGACAGTTAATATTGAACTAATCTGAAAATTTAATAGAGAGAAGTTTGTCTTCCTTTCAGCCAAAAGCTGGATCCTACTTCAAAGCACTTGTAATATTTGCACAGAGGCAGATACCAGCCTCTCCTACATGACTGGCATTTGAGATGGTTGGGGGGCGGGGAATGGGAATAACCAATATCCTTATCTAATGGAATTCTCTTAACTGTAAGGGCTGTGCACCTGCATGCTGTCTCCATCTGACACCTAACCCAGCCAACCATACTGTCTCGCTCAGCACCTTGAGTCCCCACGGCACAGTCTGAGGCAACACTGGAGCCTCATGGCTACGGAAAATTCTTGATGTTCTTGGATTGTGCCTGAAAAAGTCCCAGCTTGAAATGCCCAACCCACTCTCATTTAGGGAGATATCTAATGACCCCAGGTGGTCTTTGGCTGCCTGGATTACTGTATCTGTGCTGAGACCTCACTGTTTTCTGGCCCTTTCCTGCCACCTCTCCTTCCAGGACACTCTGAGCCCACTAAAATTAATGACATGTAGAAAGAGGTAGCTCTTCTGATAATTTATACCCTGAAGTCTAAAATGCCACAGACATGTAGCCCCTGCTTGTTATTACCTGATGGAATGTGCTAGGGGCATCTGGGTGACTCAGTGGGTTAAGTGTTTAACTTTGGGTCAGGTCGTGATCTCAGGGTCCTGGGATCCAGCCTCTTCTCAGGCTCCTCACTTAGAGGGGAATCTGCTTGTGCCTCTCCCTCTCTCCCTGCCCCTCCCGTGGCTTATGCTCTCTGAAGAAAAGAAAGAAAAGAAGGAAAGAAAAAGAAAGAAAGAAAGAAAAAGAAAGAAAGAAAGAAAGAAAGAAAGAAAGAAAGAAAGAAAGAAAGAAAGAAAGAAAGAAGAAAGAAAGGTAGGTAGGTGCTAGTACCCACTAAGTAGCCCCTTTTCTCTCCTCAAATGGAACAACAGGACAGTTCCTGCTGATTAATAATAATATTACCCCCTCCCCACTCTGGGAGGCAGGGTCCAGTTCTGTGGTTCTCCCAAGCCTACCGGACTACTAGCCTATTGGAGTTCGCTTTAAAAACAGTCTCACCGTACTGCACTTCTCAGACTCTGAAGAACCTACAAATCTGCTGGGGATCTTATTAAAATACAGATATGGTGCCGTAGGTCTGGGGTGGCCTAACATGGTGCCTTGTCTCACAAGCTCCCTGGTGATGTCGATGCTGCTGGTGCATGAACCACACTTTGAGTAGCAAGGGCAGAGGAACTTGCAGCTCCAAGCTTCAGTGCACGTATGTAGCATGCACTTGCTAAGGCGGACATCAGCAACGTGAAAGGGGACCCCGCAACAACGGTCTGTTTGTGTACTTCCGAATTGGACTGCGTTAAAGATCTCTAAATTCTCCGGATGGCTTTAAGGTGCTATCATTTTGATGACATTTTATAACCACATCTTCTAAAAAACTTCTCGCACTCAAGCCAATTTCAGAAAGCATCTGAGAGAGGGAGACGCCTTTGGGCTACTGGGTAAATCCCCAGTGACTCAGGGCTGTAGGTGAATGACTGATTTCTGGATGTGGAAACTGAACCCAAAAAGGCTCCAGAAATAACAGCAGGTAGCTGACCTCACCCGGTGGCTCAGGGGAGCCCCCAGTCCAGGCTGACACTGGCCACCCTGTGCTGGGTGCAGCCGGCGGCTTTCAACTTAAGGCAGGGGAGCTAAGTTGAGGGCCAACCTGAATCTTTGCTCATAGCCATTTTAGAGGACAAATCTTATTGTAATTTGATCCTCAACCCCCCCAAAAAAACAATTTGTTTTAGAGTTGGGTGCTTTTTTTATTCTTTTTTTCTAGCTTTGCTTTAAGAAGAGAACCACTTGGGGGTGATAACCGTTCAGTGCCCCGTGGCTTTTGTAGGCCGCAGACATCCTAAACATTTAGGTAACGCAGGATGAGATCGCAGGGAGCTGTCACAGTGGGAGCCACGGCCTCACCGGATGAAGCTGTTCGTTTTGTTGTTTTTTCCAACTGTTCTGCAACCAGCCTTCCCATTTTCAGAAGGAAGTCTTGCCTGTGAACAGACTGCCCCCTTCCCCAGCACCTCTGCACCAGGGCTGTGACTCTCAGAGGGCCTTCGTCTGGAAACCACGCACTGGACCGTGAAGGGAGGGAGACAGGTGACGCGCAGGTGGCGGGACGTCTGCTGGGTCCTCCAGGGAGGCTCACCTGGGCCCCGGGAGGGGTCGCCACAACCCGGTTAGCGCTCTCCGCAGCCGATTCGAAGCTCTCTGGCACCATCGCCTGGAAACGTGCAAACACAGCAAGAGGAGGATGGCCCATGTGAGTCCCAGGGGACAAGAGACACCGCTTCAGGTCCTTTCCTGGCTGTTGCCTTCACAGAATATTGCCTGTGTTTCTGCCTCTCGTATTGGGCTTTATGTGCTAAATTTTCTTGAACCTGAGCGAGTGGACGAGTCTTTTCAAAAGAAACATGGTTTACTGGCACAAAACTGATGCGTTTGGGGAGATCGTTAATGCTCTTGAAGCTGTCTTTGTGGAGATGAAACAAATGATGAGAAATTGGTCCCTCTTATCAGAGTACTGGAATTAAGCCTATTTATCAAGTCATGTTCGTGCTCTGATTTTATATACTGGTACTTATCAATAAATGGGATACTTGGGAAAAAAAGAGAGACAGAGAGAGAGAGAGAGAGAGAGAGAGATTCCTATTTGCTCTAAAAAGTTTACCAGTACTTGGGACACCTGGGTGGCTCAGCGGTTGAGCAACTGCCTTTGGCCCAGGGCGGGATCCCCACATCGGGCTCCCTGCATGGAGCCTGCTTCTCCCTCTGCCTGTGTCTCTGCCTCTCTCTGTGTGTCTCTCATGAATAAATAAATTAAATCTTTTTTAAAGAAAAAAAAAAAAGGTTACCAGTACATTATGAGGTTTGCATAGTGTGGTGGGAAGAACACCGCATCTAGAGCTGGCTCGAACTCAGGCCAGCCACCGTAAGTGTTCCAGGACAAGTTGCCCACCTGTTAAGCCTTAGCGTCCTCAGTTGTACAAGGGCAATGACCAACAGCCTTGAAGGTTGTTATCTGAGTCAAATATGTTGAATATATAAACCTTCTGGGAAAAGTTAGTCTCAGAGATGGGATAAAATTGTACTTATATGACTCAGTCATGACTTTATTAAATTCTGTCTAAAATCTTGCTATCATGATGCTCGCACCACCTCAAAAATGATTAAGTTCTATCACTATACACGTGGTTCAATTTTTATGCGGTCTTAAAATTATCTCTTTACATGAAAAGGACTTTCCCTTTACCCATATTCTGACCCCGTTCTGATTTCCATATGGATAGATAATGACTTCAATGATCTCTAGAATGATTGATCTTATTTTGCATTTGTCTAGAAGATAGAAAGTAAAAAGCATGCCCTGGACACCTCCCCTGCTTTCATTCTTACCTGGCATCCTGTGGATGTAAATGTCTTACTCACCACTTGGAGGTCTTATGGTTCTAGAAAAAACCTTTAGTGGTCCTGGAGCCATCATCTCAGATGCTGAGTGAGCTGTCACTTTATAGGAATTTGAGCTGTCAGACGAAGTATGATTAAGGGTGGAAAGGGCATGAGAGGCCCAAAGATGCTGTTTCTAGCCTCTGCCACTACATGGCTGTATGACTTGGCCTCGGAGCCTTCCAATTGTTCCTTAATCCATACCATGTAGGCAGCAATGAGTCTGTCTATGCCTGCACCGGCCCTTCACTCTCTCAAAGAGTTACTGGAGTGACTATATTCGCTGGAAACAGTAAACCAAAGCTCGAGATGCATGTCCCTCTTAAAAATATATCAAATTTTCTCAGCTCCCTTTTGTGTTTATGGGTGAATATGTGACACAGCTCTGGCCAATGGAAAGCTAGGGGATGTTAACAAGTGAGAATACTGGGAAAGCTCCATTTAAGGGGAGATGTGATGAGCATTAAGGGCACATGATGAGATGAGCACTGGGTGTTATATGTTGGCAAACTGAATCGAAAATAAATAAATAAATAAATAAATAAATAAATAAATAAATAAATAAACAAACAAATAAATAAATGAGTTGACTCAGCTATCATGTTCCTTTCACCCCTTACTGATTCTCTTCTTCCTGCCACAAATGTAAATGAGATGGCTGGAGAATGGCAGCCATCTAGTGGTCATAAGACAAGTTTGCACTAAAGATGTTTGGAGCAGAAAGATTATAGAAACCTAGGTCTCTGATGACAGCATGGAGCTGCCCATCCAGTCCTGAAATGACTATATCCAGACTTCACACTATGTGAGAAAAACAAAAGCTTTAATTAGAATAAGACGTTATATTTTCAATAACTGATATTTGTAGCTGAATGTAAGCCTTAAGTGATACAGCATAGTTATTATTAAATAACCAACTGCCTAGTCAGTCACAAAAGAAGGAAAGATTTTTTTGCATTTTCATAATCGATATTATTGCAGGTACACAATAAGACTGTTCGGTGCTAGGCACATGGTATTTGTCTACCAATTCCAAATTGATACAGAGGAGCTCATGCCTTGTTTGGTTAACACCAAAATTTTACTTCCTGGTTGTAATTTTATCCTGGCAGTACCTAAATTTGAATCATTTTTTTAAATCATTTTTTAAAAGATCTATTAATTTATTTGAGAGAGACAGAGAGCATGCACAAGTGGGGGGAGGGGCAGAGGGAGACACTCTCCAGCAGATTCCCCACTGAGTGCAGAGCCTGATGCAGGGTTCCATCCCCTGACCCATGAGATCAGGACCTGAGCTGAACCCAAGAGTTGGATGCTCAACCAACTGAACTACCCAGGCACCCCATGTTGTTGGGTTTTTTAGGATTTCATTTTTAAGTAATCTCTACACCTAACATGGGTCTTGAACTTATGACCTTGAGATCAAAAGTTGGATGCTCCACCAACTGAGCCAGGAAGTCACCCACCTAAGTTTGAATCTTGATAATAGAGATAAAATATGTAAAAAAAGGCTTAGCACAATTCATGGTACATAACATTTAATGCTGTGAATGAATTCAGAAAACTAGAGACTTAACTAAATCTGTACAGTGAAGGGATGTTATATGACAATCCCAAAGAAAATGTGTTCCTGAAATACTAATTTATTATATATTACTAAGAATTATGGGTTTACTTGATTGTATAAACTATGGTAAAAATAATAAATACGTAAATAAAAAATGTTAGATATTATAAAATAGACACTAATAAAAGAGAATGATTTTTATTAGTTATATTCTTATGTGGGGAACTGCATAGTCCCAAAGTGGCAAAAGGAGCTACATGGGGAGAAAGCGTTGGGAGTCATTAGGTGATAAATAATCACGGACTCTGGTTAGACTTTGCAAAAGCATGGTCCTCAGCAAGAGTATGAGACTGTCCTTGGTGACTGTGCGCCCTAACGCACAGTTCTTTTTTCAAGAGTTAAACGGGCACATAGTTCCAATCAAGGTCACATTTATCCATAGTGAAGACAAGCCAAGGAGGTGGATGACAGGCTCATGGATCCTTGGAGCACTGGGGAATCTAAACACAGCTAGCTGGTCAACACAATCTCCCTTCCTGCCCCTTTTACTCTGTGTAGGTTCCTGCAGTGTTTGAATCTGTCAAACCAACCAGGTATGGCTCCAGATATTTTTGCTCATGGTTCTTTGTTTTGTTCTTGGAGGTAAAGAAGCTCTCTGATATCTTCTGTATGAAGAGCTGCTTATAAACTATGACACTTCAGAGCTGGGATGGTGGTTGACATTGCTAGATGTGGAGACTGACATAGCCAGTCTTTTAAGACCCAGTGGATCCTCTACCTGTGTTTCTTTCAGACGGGCTCAGCCCCTTAAATGACACATTTCTTTGCTCAGTAATTACATATCGAAATGATTTACTAAAACACCAAATAAATGGCAGAAAGAGAAGACTATAGAGGAATTAATAATCCTCTTTATGAATACACTCAGTTCAAGAAAGTCAAAGAAAAGGGCCCGTTACCATGGAAGGTTTGCATTACAATGCCATCTCTCCCTGCTAAAGTGTATCTCTGGAAGCAGGACAGGACAGGACGTATTTTGAATGAAAGTATACTGAGCATTCAGAACACTGGAGAAAATATGTAATGGTAAACTACAAGGGACTTATTTTTTTTAAATTATATTTACTTATTTATTTTTTTTGGGGGGGGGGTGCAGAACACAAGTTGGAGTATGGGCAGAGGGAGAAGGAGAGACTCTGAAGCAGTCTTCACACCAAGCACAGAGCCTGACACAGGGCTCCATCTCACAACCCTGAGGTCATGATTAGAGTCGAAATCAAGAGTCAGATCAACTGAGCCACCCAGGCACCCCTACAAAGGACTTTTTATACACACACATTTCCATCTTTTTTCTAGAGAAATAAGTCCAGAGACAAATAATGTAATAAATTATTACAACGTAGATCCCATTAAATGAAATATATATGTATTGGCTCTAAAAAACTTATTCACTCCTCTCCCTTCCTAAGAGATAAACACTATATTCCTCCTTTCAAAAACATTTCTTAAAGTTTTGCCTTGTGTCAGGTCCATTGTTAGAAATTAGAAATAAAAGATGAATAAAGATAAATGCTACCTTAAAGGGGAGTAGAATAGTACAGTGGTTGAGACTCTAGAGCCATATTTCCTAGTTGTCAAACCAGCTCTGCCATTTATGAGACCATTAACATGGGCAATTACACCTCTTTGTGACTCAATTTTCTCCTCCAAAAAATGGGCATAATAATAATACCTACCTCACGGTATTGTTATGAAGAGTGGAGGAGGAAAATGACATCATCAATATGGCAAAATAAAGTTTTCTATCTTCTTTCCCCCAAAGAACACTGATTTTGACAATTACCCATGGATAATATGGCCTTTGTAGGAGTCTGGGAGTCCACCAGAGGAGTCCCAACACACTGTTAGAACAAAAATAACTAAAGACTGGACAAACCAATGAGGGTAAGAGGAAAAATTTCACCTTCCCCTTGTCTTCCCTTCCCCCAGGCAGCACAGCTCAGTACTAAGAGAGAACATGATTCCTCCCACAGGGAAAACCAAGAGTATATAAATGAGCCCTCAGCTTCCCTGGATGTGTTATACATTGCCAGAGAGTTCCTTTTGTCTCTCATCTCACTGAGAACACTGGGTTGTGAGCTGCATGACTGGGGGACAGTGAGTGGCTGGGAGGACATCAGCCAGGGCTCAGAATAAAACATATCAAGTAGATGCAGACCCTACTAACCATATCAGCGATTCCTTGGGCGGTCATGCCTGTGGATCCCCCACCAGCTGGTCTGCAACCAGCCCCCTGAGATTTCACATTCTTCATCCACAAGCCCCCACCCTATTACAGTGTGCACCACCTTACCAATGGTGGTAAGAGTGAGCCTTTGCAGATGGCTAGTGAGCATGTGCAAAAAGCCAGCCCAACTCTGCAGGACTGAGAGAAATCACACAGACCTAAGAATACAGCATTTCCCTGAGGAAAGCAAGCAAAGGGAGGCTGTCAACACTCATCCTGGCTTTGCAGCCATACAGTCTTAAAGTACTCGGTAAGAATTACCCCCTCAAAAGAAACAAGAAATGTGAAGCAGGTAAAATCATAGAAAAGATCTGAGAAGGCCTCAGAATCCCTAACAAAGCTGAAGTATTTCTCTCCTGAAGCCACTCAGTAAAGACTGGAGAAGATAATTGCTTCTTCTAATACAAAAACAGCAATGTAAAACTCCAAGGAAAATTTAAAAATCAAGGAAACCAAAGGCACCATCAAAGGAATACAATAATTCTCTAGTATTGTCCCTAAAGAAGCGTAGTTTTCAGGCCTACTGGGGAATTCAAAATATCTTTTTTAAGGAAGCTCAAGGAGCTACAAGAAAACACAAAAAGAAAATTCAGTGAAATCAGGAAAACAGAACATGGACAAAATGAGAATTTTAATAGAGAGAAATCATTAAAAAAAAGAACCAAACAGAAATTCTGGAGCTCTAGGAGAACAGGCAGGATGGCGGAGGAGTAGGGCCTCAGCTCACCAGGCCCCACAGGGCCCCAGCTCACCAGCCCCACAACTTACCTGGATAACTTTCAAACCATCCTGAACACCTACAAATTCGACCTGAGATGTAAAGAGAGAACACCTGGAACGCTCCAGAGAAGGGTTTGCGCTTCTAATAAGGCAGGAAGGTGGAGAAAAAATAAACAACAATCCAGTGGGGGCGGGGAGAGCCTGGGGACAGGAAGGCCCAGCCCCGGGAAGCGGGAACTTTCCACCCCGCCCTCCTCTCCCCAGAGGGAAAGGCCTCCAGGGCGGCGGCAGGGGGTCGGGCAGGCCAGCAGGAGGGCGGGGGAGCCCCCAGGTCCCGGGGTCACGAGCAGAGGAGGGCGCCGGGGGAGAGCGCACCCCCACCGCTGCCCATCTCGGGGCAGGGCTGGAGCGCACCCTGGGGCCTCGGGGGGAAGCCGGGGGTCGGGCGGGGACCCCGGGAGGGGCGGGGCGCGGGGGACACGGGCCTGGGGGGCACCTGGCGGGGGTGGGGCATCCCCCAGGGGCGCACACCTGAGCGCAGCACCGCAGGCCCCGCCCCCGGGAGACCAGCTGGAAGGACAGGGGAAGGGCGAGCTCCGGACCCAGCAGGCTGGGAAGCTCCAGAACCTAAGGAAAATCGAGGGAATATAGTATATAGAACTAGAGGGTTCCCCCCCTTTTTAAATTTTTTTTTCCTTTTTCCGTTACAACTCTTTTTTATATCAGACTAAAAATTTGCTATTTTTTTCTCTTTCCCACATTAACTAAAATATTTTACCGCTTCATTTTTAAGATTCTTCCTTTTTGATTCATATTTCTGCAATTATAGGTGTTAGATATATTTTCCACTTCTAGATTCCCTTCAACATACTCAATTTAATTTTGGGAGATATACAAGATATGTTTCCTGTGTGTGTTTTGTTTTCTCTGCCTCATTTTTTTCTACAATGGGGGAAGTTAATACCTTGTAAACCATGACCAGCATGCACCCAGAACCAAGTGGAATACTGTGGTGGTTCATTCTGTGAGATTCCTCATTCCCATTCTGCCCCCCTCTTTTATCTCATCTGTGTTTTGGTGGTCAATGTTGGGGCCCTCTACAAGTATTTCTGGTTTATATAAATTTGGGACTTCTAACATACAGAACTTATAACTCAGAAACAAGAGGATCACCCTCTAGAACACCTCAGGTAGACTACATTCTCCCTCCACTACAACTTCATCACCACCACCATCTCCCAGTCTCCCCCCTTTTTTCCTTCTTTTTTTTTTTTTCTCTTCTTCTTTAGGATTCTTGCCCTTTTTTTACTACTTTGTTTTAAAATTTGTTTTTCACTTTAGTGGTCCTTTTATTTCATTCTGATCTTTGCTTTCAATTTCTGGTCTCTGACCTCGATAGAATCATCTAGGGTGAAATTTACTTACTTCATGGTTGATATTCTTGACGCTTCCTGCTCATACAGCCACTCTGGACTGAGCAAAATGACTAGAAAGAAGAACTCACCACAAAACAAAGAATCAGTACTCTCTGCCACAGAGATACAGAATTGGGATTATAATTCGATGTCAGAAATCCAATTCAGAAGCACAATTATAAAGATACTGGTGGCTCTGGATAAAAGCATAAAGGAATCAAGAGACTTTATGACTGCAGAATTTAGATCTAATCAGGATGAAATTAAAAGTAAATTAAATGAGATGCAATCCAAACGGGAGGTCCTAACAATGAGGGTTAATGAGGTAGAATAAAGAGTGAGTAACATAGAAGACAAGTTGATGGCAAGGAAGGAAGCTGAGGGAAAAAAGAGAAAAACAATTAAAAGACCATGAGGAAAGGTTAAGGGAAATAAATGACAGCCTCAGAAGGAAAAATCTCTGTATAATGGGGGTTCCAGTGGACGCCGAGAGGGACAGAGGGCCAGAAAGCATATTTGAACAAATCATAGCTGAGAACTTCCCTAATTTGGGGAGGGAAACGGGCATACAGATCCTGGATACAGAGAGATTGCCCCCGAAAATCAATAAAAACCATTCAACATCTTGATATTTAATACGGAAACTTGCAAATTCCAAAAATAAAGAGAAAATCCTTAAAGCAGCAAGAGTCCAGAGATCCCTGACTTATACGGGGAGAAATATTAGATTAACAGCAGACCTCTCCACAGAGACCTAGCAGGCTAGAAAGGGCTGGCAGGATGTGTTCAGGAAACTAAATGAGAAGAACATGCAGCCAAGAATACTTTATCCCACAAGGCTCTCA
This sequence comes from Nyctereutes procyonoides, assembly GCF_905146905.1. Lineage (NCBI taxonomy): Eukaryota > Metazoa > Chordata > Mammalia > Carnivora > Canidae > Nyctereutes > Nyctereutes procyonoides. The sequence continues at coordinate 2,092,948 of NW_026575030.1, read as the reverse complement.
TTCAGAAAAGAAGGAGAGATAAAGAACTTTCAAGATAGGCAGAAACTGAAAGAATATGTGACCACCAAACCAGCTCTGCAATAAACATTAAGGGGGACCCTGTAAAAGAAAGAGGAAGCCCAAAAAAATAATCCACAAAAACAGGGACTGAATAGGTATTATGATGACATTAAATTCATAGTTTCAATAGTAACTCTGAACGTGAATGGGCTAAATGATCCCATCAAAAGACACAGGGTTTCAGACTGGATAAAAAAGCAAGGCCCATCTATTTGCTGTCTACAAGAGACTCATTTGAGACCTAAGGACACCTCCAGCCTGAAAACAAAAGGGTGGAGAACCATTTACCATTCAAATGGTCCTCAAAAGAAAGCTGGGGTAGCAATCCTCAGATCAGATGAATTTTATCCCAAAGTCTGTAGTAAGAGATAAAGAGGGACACTCTATCATACTTAAAGGGTCTATCCAACAAGAGGACCTAACAATCATGAATATTTATGCCCCTAATGTGGGAGTTGCCAAGTATATCAATCAATTAATAACCAAAGTAAAGACATACTCAAATAATAATACCCTAATACTGGGAGACTTCAACACAGCACTTTCTGCAAATGAAATATCTTCTAAGCACAACATCTCCAAAGAAACCAGAGCTTTAAATGACACACTGAACCAGATGGATTTCACATTTACAGAACTTTACATCCAAATGCAACTTAATACACATTCTTCTCAAGTGCACATGGAACTTTCTCCAGAATAGACCACATACTGGGTCACAAATCAGGCCTCAACTGATACCAAAAGATTGGGATTGTCCCCTGCATATTTTCAGACCATAATGATTTGAACTTGAACTCACTCACAAGAAGAAATTTGGAAGAAACTCAAACACATGAAGGTTAAAGAGCATCCTGTTAAAAGATGAAAGGGTCAACCAGGAACTTAGAGAAGAATTTAAAATACTGATGGAAACTAATGTAAAGGAAGATACAATCATTCAAAATCTATGGGATTCAGCAAAAGCAGTCCTGGAAGGAAATACATCATAATACAAGCATCCCTCAAAAAATTGGACAAAACTCAAATACACAAGCTAACCTCACACCTTAAGGAACTGGAGACAGAACAGCAAATAAAACCTACACCAAGCAGAATAAGAGAGTTAATAAAGATTCAAGCAGAACTCAATGAAATGGAGACCAGAAAAACTTTAGAATAGATCAACAAAACCAGGAATTGGTTCTCTGAAAGAATTAATAAGAGATAAACCCCTAGCCAGACATCTTAAAAAGAAAAAAGACGAAAATGGAAACCAAAACAAAGCAGGCATAGAGATACTTACATTAGACAAAATAGACTTTAAATTAAAAAAATGTAAAAAGAGACAAAGAAGGGCAGCCAGGGGGGCTCAGCGGTTTAGCACCACCTTCAGCCCAGGGCATGATCCTGGAGTTCTGGGATGGAGTCCCAGGTCAGGCTCCCTGTATGGAGCCTGCTTCTCCCTCTGCCTGTGTCTCTGTGTCTCTCTCTCTGTGTCTCTCATGAATAAATAAATAAAATCTTTAAAAAAGAGAAAGACAAAGAAGATGATTATATAATGATAAAGGAGTCAACTTAGATATGATTGTAAGTATACATACACCCAATATCAGAGTGCCAAAATATATTGAGCAAATACTGAGAGATCTAAAGGAGAAAAAAGACAACAACATAATAATAACAAAAGATATCAATACCCCATGTTCAACAACGGTTAGATCACCCAGACAGAAAATCAATAAGGAAATACTATATTTGAAATATACTTTAGACTTGAAGAAAATGGACCCAACAGATATGTACAGAACATTCTATATAACAGCAGTAGACACATATTCTTCTCAAACATGCCCAAAACATTATCTGGGATAGATCCTATATTAAGTCACAGAATAAATCACAGCAAATTTAAGAAGATTGAAATCATACCAGGTGTCTTTTCTGACCACTTTTCTGACCATGGTATGAAACTAGAAATCAAGAATGCCCAAAACATTATCTGGGATAGATCCTATATTAGATCCTATATTAAGTCACAGAATAAATCACAGAAAATTTAAGAAGATTGAAATCATACCAGGTGTCTTTTCTGACCACTTTTCTGACCATGGTATGAAACTAGAAATCAAGAATAGAAGGAACACTAAAAAACTACAAATATGTGGAAATTAAACAATATCCTCCAGAACAACCAGTGAATCAAAGAAAAAAAATCAAAGAGAAATTTTAAAAATCTCCTGAAACTGGGGCTCCTGAATGGCTCAGTCAGTTGAGCATCCAGCTCTTGATTTCAGCTCAGGTCATGATCTGATGGTCCGGGATTGAGCCCTTCATTGAGCTCCATGCTAGGCAGATGGATATCTCTCCCTCTCCCTCTGTCCCTCCCTCAGCTTGCACACATTCTGTCTCTCTCTCTCTCTCTCTCTCTCTCTCTCTCTAAAATAAATAATTTTTTAAAAAAATCTTGAAACAGATGAAAATGAAAATATGAGATACAGTAAAAGTATTTCTAAGCAGGAAGTTTATAGTGATAAAGGCCTACATTAAGATAAAAGGAGTTCCAATAAATATAAGGGAAGGGAGAAGAAATGTGTGGGAAATATCAGAAAGGGAGACAGAACATAAAGACTCCTAACTCTGGGAAATGAACTGGGGGTGGTGGAAGGGGAGGAGGGCGGGGGGTGGGGGTGAATGGGTGATGGGCACTGAGGGGGACACTTGACGGAATGAGCACTGGGTGTTATTCTGTATGTTGGTAAATTGAACACCAATAAAAATTTATTAAAAAAATAACCAAATTTATATCCCAAAGTAGAAAAAGAAGAACAAGCTAAACCCAAAGGTAGCAGAATGTCCATACTTAAAGTCATCTACAGATTCAGTGCAATCCCTATAAAAATTCCAATGGTATCCACAGTTAATATCAGCCTAAATGGAGAGAAACTGAAAGCTTTTCCACTATAGTCAGGAATAGGACAAGGATACTCTCGTCATTTTAATTCAACACAGTACTGGAAACCCTAGCTACAGCAATCATGTGACAAAAAGAAATGAAAGGCATCCAGATCAGTAAGGAAGACATAAAACTTTCACTCTTTGCAGATAGCATGACACTATACATAGAAAACCTGAAAGAGGGATGCCTGGGTGGCTGAGCGGTTGAGTGTCGGTCTTTGGCTCAGGTCACGATACCACAGTCCCAGGGTCGAGTCCCACGTCGGGCTCCCTGAGTGGAGCCTGCTTCTCCCTCTGCCTGTGTGTCTCTGCCTTTCTCTCTGTGTTTCTCATGAATAAATACATAAAATCTTAAAAAAAAAAAGGAAAGAAATAAAAGAAAACCTGGAAGTCTTCACAAAAAAAACAAAAACCAGCTAGAAAAAAAAGAAAACCTGGAAGACTTCACAAAAAACAAAAACAAAAACCTGCTAGAACTAATAAACAAATTCAGTAAAGTTGCAGGATACAGAATCAAATGCAGGATCACGCGGGCCACTGGGGATGCGAGGGTGGAGGATGCACCCGGAGGAGCACCCGGGAAGCCTGGGGACCTCTCCCTCTGCAGAAGCTCGGCACGTTCTCCCCCAGCCTGACGGGGACCCACGTTCCCCTACCTGCCACCCTCGGGATGGAGAGAGGAGATTCAAGAGCATCATTACGATGAGGGTGACTGCAAGTCCGCACTCCAGGGCTGACAGGGCAGTGCACTTCCCCGCGCCCTCCTGCCCTGCGCGGTCCCTCATCTTGTGCAGCAGGTGGTGGCCACCGCTGGCTTGGACCGTGAGCATACAGGCGGTGATTTCAATGAAGAACCAGCCAAGCTCAGTCTTACTCCATTCCTCAAGCACCTAGTGCAGACGGAGAGGAAGCCGGTGAGAGAGAGCAGGGGCTGCTCAGAGGCTCCCTTCCCTGGCTCCCCGCCTTCCTCTGCGGTAGAGACACACGCACTCCATCTACTCTGCACAAGGCCCCCAGGCTCCAGGTGTGCTGCTCGCGAGCTGTTTTCTGCTCATCACCAGTCAGCTATATTTGACTTCAGGCTGGTTATGCCGGGTGATTGCCAGCACGTTCTTCCCGCAGAGCCCAGTGCCCCTCATGTCACAGGGTCGCCTCCTCAGAGGCCTTCACTGCTCCCCTGACCTCCTCCTTCTGTGTAGCAGTTACTGCCAACGAGTTCTATGTTTGCATAATCACTGTCGTGGCTTCCCAGCCCTGTGCAGACAGGGACTTTGGTTTTTTCGCTATCACATCCCCCAACATTTAGAACAGTCCTATGTATTTGTTGACTAGATACATTAAGTTTTAATTTAGTGACATTTGAACACACACACACGCAAAAGCACTGTTGCAATGAAAATAAAGTTAAAACTGTTTTGGAAAGAACAGTCAAGGCAAATCAGTGAAGCCACGTGGGGACTGTCAGGAGGAGGGGCGCTGGTCAGGCTGAGTCAGTGGAGGGTGCAGATCCTGATCTCCAGGTGGTGAGTTCAAGCCCTGCATGGGGTAAAGAGGTGACTAAAAAAAAATAATAAACTTTAAAATGAACAAACAAATAAGGGGGAAAGCCTGTAAAAATAATTCTGGAAAGATTCTGCTGCAGGCACCTCACAAGTAAGCATCCCTAAATGTGTTCCACATGAAGTCACTGGAAGCAGAAATTCTAGATGGTGAGAAAGAGGACTACAGTGTTGGCCAGCAGAGCCACACTTCAAGAAAAGGACTGGATGGGTGATGAATGTGCCTTCCTCTCTCTTCAGTTAAAATAAATGTTTACCTACTAACGAAGCTGACACATATCTAGAGAAGGGAGTCCTGGCGTTTACCTCGACATGTATTTTTAAAAGATCAAACTGATAGAGGGCAGACAGATATTTGATCAAGTATAGTAAAATGCCAGCAGGAAAATCTGGGTGGTGCACACACAAGTGTTCACTACCCAATTCTTTCCACTTTGCTGTATGTTTGGACATCTGGTTCATAATAAAATGTTGGGGGAAATGTCTGTTTCCCCTACTTTGACTTTTTTTGATTAACTGTCAAACAGCCGGTCCCAACCTGATCAGGGAAGCAAGTTTCCATTCCGCCTCCCATGGGGGGATGATGATGGGACCAGTAAAAGGCCATAGGCCTGACATGGGAATGGTCACTAAATGGTGAGAATGACTGCTGCCAAGATAACCTGGGGACTCAGCTCAGTGACCAGCTATCCTATCTTACCGTATCCCTTGACTCAGGCTGAGTCCAGCTTGCCACTAGCAGTGACCACAGGAAGGAGGTGGAGGAAGTCTTCATTGTGGCCACCAAATCCCTCTTGTCCTAGCAGGATCCCCGCTGCGGCTGGGGACAGGACCTGGGACGCACCTCTGCCATCTTGTTATGCTCCATGCCCAGCACATCTTCCATCAGGTGGTAAGCCTCACAGATGAGGTGCATATCCCCGTACTCTTCACACCATCTGTGCACCATCTTCACAAAGTGTCCTGCTCCTTCATTTCCCACCTGTTAGAGCAGTGGGTAATACCCCAGAAAAGCCCACATCAACTTCTTTGGGAAGCCTCCCTCTCCCTATAAAAAATGACAACTATGAAGCAAATATCTGCAGTATTTTTAAAATTAAGAATAGCTCCATAACAACTCCACACAAGCTCAGTGCAATCCAGGCCGCAGACTGACTCTGAATTCATTTCTCTCAAGGTTTTTCCAATCATCCCATTCACTGTGAGCGCCCACAGCTCCTCAGCCACCATCTCCCATCCTCCCTTGTTACTGAGGGCCCCGCACCCCCAGCCTGCCCACAAGTGAAAGGAGCCCTCATCCTCCTAAGGTCACCGCCCTCCTAGTCACTGGGGTTACAGTAAGTTGGCTAATTAAATCACTTGTACTTTTAAAAATGTATAAATGTGTTGTAGTTGTTTCTAAGGCTACCAATGGGTAAAATGACTGTAGATCCAGGTCTGGCCCTCAGCCGGGTAGGCCCAGAAATGTGTTCCTGCCAGGGTCTCACAGCGGCCAGGACACTGACTTATAATAACCCTGGCAAGATGTTTACAGTCAGAATACCAGTCTATGAATTTAGAGTAAGACACTTAACTACAGATCCTTAGTGGCTACAAGTGTTAGTCCCATTGTTCGTTCTGTCCTTGCAGATGAGCTGTGTGGGAAGCCAAATAGTCTGAAAACTGTCTAGTGGGCCAGGAGTCAGAGCAAAGAGGGTATTGTGGTCAAATATTCGGTGGCATCGGGTGCTGCAGTCAGGTGCACCCATCCCCACAACAGGCATCCCCCTGCGATGTTTGCTCGACCTGCGCAGTCTCTGCTCTGGCTGGCACCGCTGGGAGCCGTACTATGGATGTTTACATCACAGACCTCCACCCTCTGAGCTGCTACTGCTCGCCTGCCCCCTTAGGATTTTGACACCTTCTGCAGCTGCTCAGTAACATGGCTAATAACATCTTACTTCACTACATCCTTCCTGTAACTTCAAGAATGAACTAAGGCATGCCTGCTTTCAGTATCTCTACCAGCTTTTTCAATATCCTGAGACTGGAAAGTCAATCCCTGACTCTATCAGAACACTTCAGGGCCAGTACTGGTTTTTCTTCACAATTCTGTCCTAAGCATGTCTACAAAGAAGCAATAGTTGAGGTCCTGTTACTGTAGCAATCAGCTACCAAGGCCAGAAAGTACCCTTCCTAATCCTTCATACTAATGAGAAAATCCTCAACCCTCCAAATCTGGCCCAGTATCTCTCGGCCCTAAGCAGACTTTGCCCGAACTCAGTGATCACTGGTTAAGATGTACGGACCAGTGTGGGGGCCCCCACTGCCACCACCGGTCATGGCCAGGCCTCCCCTATTCCTCGTACACCTCAGGCCTCTTCCATCTCACCTCTTATCTCCCTCATACAAAATAAAACTAATAAAGGGGGTTAGGAGCTAAAGAGACCTCAGAGACCATCCAGCCCACCCCCCCATAGTTTATAGACAACACTGAAACCCACATACTGTTCTGAGTCGCTAATGTCGCACAGTGACTAGAGAGACAGAATTATAGGCCAGGTCCCCCAGCCTAGTGCTTTTCCCACACATGGCATGGACCAAGGCTGCGGTAGTAATAAAACTGATTTTAGCAGCAACACAAAATGCAGGAAGGGAGACATACAGGAGTAAGCCTAGGCCTCCCTCCCATTTCATGAAGGCGAAAGGCCATATATAATGTACTCTGTTCAAGGAAAGAATACCTGTGTCCCCGACTATGGGAGAGAGATTTTCTACATCCATGGCCAGTACATCTGATAGCATCAGCCATTCAATCTTCCTTCCATGCAGGCAGAGAAAGCCCACTTTTGATTTTGACATTCCCTTCATTTTCATGAAGTCAAACAGCTAAAACGAATCTCACTTCATCTCATCCTTGCTGTGCCTTCTTAAAGAATCCAACTTTAGATGAAATGAGGAGGCCTGTTTTTAATACCAGCCTCAAGGCTCTGAAATATTCAGTTAAGATGCAAGGACATGTAAAACAGTCATGCATCTTGGGCCTTAGCTGCACTAGCGACTTTAAGATTGAGATGCTTGTCACACAACTAACTGCTGCCACAAGGTGGTCTTGGCTCTGTGCACTGTGTCATGTCTGCACCCAAGTTACCACCTGGTTTGAAAGAGAAGCCAGAACTTGCCCAGTCACAGCAGGGATCCGCCGATCTGACCTTAGCAAGGCCTTGGAAGATTGTCTTGATGTGGAGACTGTGGGGTGGAACTATGTAGGTTAGCTGCTGAAAAGAAGGACTGAGATCTCAATTAAATATTCAAGGACCTCCTGCCACCCACGATTTTTTTCTCTGAACGGGAGGTGGAGGCACCCCCCTCAATGGAAAAAGTAATGAATATGCCAAGTCCATGAGGTAAGCCCGTGAAAGGCTGCACACTATCTGGTTAGAGAAGACAGATCAGCTGGAAGCATCAAAGCACCAGGAGAAATTTCTTCGCACTATCAAAAGGAGTTGTGTTTCATGGGAGTACATAACTGTGGAGGATTTCCTGGAGCAGCATTCATTATTACTCCAAGGAAAGGGTACTGTGCTTCATCCCACTGACCCCCAGGACAGGTTAGCTCATGACTTACTAATAAAGCCTTCTTTACAACAACAACAACAACAACAAACAAAAACCAAATGTACAGAAATCCATTTCAATAATGAAGCATCAGAAAGAGAATTTAAGGAATCAATCCCATTTGTAATTGCACCACAAACAATAAAATACCTAGGAATAAACCTAACCAAAGAGATGAAAGACCTGTACTCTGAAAACTGTAAAATACTGATGAAGAATTTCAAGATGACAAGATGAAATTCAAGAATTTCAAGATGACACGAAGAAATGAAAAGACATTCCATGCTCATAGACTAGAAGAACAAATATTATTATAATGTCTATACTACCCAAAACAATAAACACTTTAATGCAATCCCTATCAAGCTACCAACAGCATTTTTCAGAGTGAGAACAATCCCACAATTTGTATGGAACCACAAAAGACCTTGAAGACCAAACCAGTCTTGAAAAAGAAAAGCGACATCACAATTCTGGACTTCAAGTTATATTACAAAAGTATAGTAATCAGAACAGTATGGTACTGGCACAAAAATAGACACAGATCAATAGAAGAGAATAAAAACCCATAAATGAACCCACAACGATATGGTCAACTAATTTTCAACAAAGTAGAAAAGAATATCCAATGGGAAAAAAGAATGTCTCTTCAACAAATGGTTGAGAAAACTGGGCAGCGACATGCAGAACAATGGACCTGGACCACTTTCTTACACCATACACAAAAATAAAGTAAAAAATATTAAAGACTTAAATGTAAGATGTGAAACCATAAAAATCCTAGAAGACAACATAGGCAGTAAATTCTTTGACATCAGCCATAGTGACTTCCTTCCAGATAGTTCTCTTGAAGCAAGGGAAACAAAAGCAAAAATTAACTATTAGGACTTCCTCAGGGAAAACAAAGCTTCTGCACAGTGAAGGAAATAATAAACGGGACTAAAAAGCAGTTTATGAAAGGGGAGAGGATACTTGAAAATGACATATCTGATATAGTGTTACTATACATAATATATAAAGAACATACAGAACTCAACACCTAAAAAAAAATTATTCAATTAAAAAACAAGCAGAAGACATGAACAGATATTTCTCCAAAGAAGACATCCAGATGGCCAACAGACACATGAAAAGATGCTCAACATCAGTTATCATCAGGGAAATGCAAATGAAAACCACAATGAGATATCATTTCACACCTGTCAGAATCGCTAAAATGGGTAACACAAGAAATAACAGGTGTTGGCAAAGATGTGGAGAAAGGGGAACCCTCTTGTGCAGGTGGTGGGAATGTAAACAGCGCAGCCACTCTGAAAAACGGTATGGAGTTTCCTCAAAAAGGTTAAAAATAGAACTATGCTATGATCCAGTAATCATGCTATTAGGTATTACTCAAAGAATACAAGAATACTAACTCAAAGGGATACACACACCGATATTTATAGGAGCATTATCTACAATAGCCAAACTATGAAAAGAGCCTAACTGTCCATCAACTGATGAATGTACAAAGAAGATGTGGCATATATACACAGGGAATATTACTGTCATTAAAAAGAATGAAATCTTGCCATTTGCAACAAGATGGATGGAGATAGAGTAATGCTAAGCAAAATACATCAGTCAGAGAAAGACAAAAACCATATGATTTCACTCATATGTGGGATTTAAGAAACAAAACAAGTGAGCAGAGGAAAAAAGGGAGAGAGAAACAAACCAAGAAACAGACTTTTAATTATTTAAGAGAACAATATGATGGTTACCAGAGGGGAAGTAGGGGGCAGGGAATTGGATGGGGATTAGGGAGTGCACTTGTGATGAGCACCAAGTGATGTATGGAAGTGTTGAATCACTATATTGTGCACCCCAAACTAATAACTAATATTACACTGTATGTTAGCTAAGTGGAATTGTTTAAGATTTTATTTATTCATGAGAAACAGAGAGAGAGAGAGAGAGAGAGAGAGAGGCAGAGACATAGGCAGAGGGAGTAACAGGCTCCCTGTGGGGAGCCTGATGCAGGACTCGATTCCAGGACCCCAGGATCATGACCTGAGCCAAAGGCTGATGCTCAACCACTGAGCCACCCAGGTTTCAAATTAACTGGAACTTAAAACTTTAAAAGAATCCCAATGGCACTTTTCACAGAAATAGAAAAAGAATTTTAAAATGTATATGGAATCACAAAAGACCCCAAATAGCCAAATCAATCTTGAAAAAGAACAAAGCTTGAAGCATAATGCTTCTTCATTTCAAACCATAGTACAAAGCTGTAATAATCAAAACTGTATGATATAGGCATAAAGGCAGACACATAGTCTAACAGAACAGAATCAAGAGTCCAGAAATAAACCTTCCAGCATGTGGTCAATTAATATTTGACAAGGGAATCAGGAATATTCAGTGGAGAAAGAATGGTATTTTTAATAAATAGTGTTGAGAAAATTATTTCACATGCATAATAATTTAATTGGACTTCATTGTTACATTGCTCACAGAAATTGACTTGAAATGGAGTAAAGCTTGAATGTAAGACCTAAAAACTATAAAGCTCTTGGAAGAAAACATAGCGAAAAAGCTCCTTGACACAGATCTTGACAATGATTCTTTGGCTATGTCACCAAAAGTAGAAGCAACAAAAGCAAAAATAAACAAATGAGACTACATCAAATAAAAATCTTCTGCAAAGCAAAAGAAACAATACACAAAATGAAAGGGCAATCTATAGAACAGGAGAAAATATTTGCAAGCCATATATCCAATAGCGGATTAATATTCAAAATGGATATGGAACTCATGCAACTCAATAGCAATATATATATTATGATAAAAAATGACCAGAGGACCCAAACAGACATTTTTTTTCCAAAGAAAACATACAGATGGCCAGTCAGTACATGAACAGGTGCTCTACATCACTCATTGTCATGGAAATGCAAATCAAAACCACAATGAGCTTTGGTCTCACAACTGTTAAAATGGCAATTCTCAAAAAGAGAGAACAAATGCTAAGGAGGCTAGAGAAAGGGAACTCTTATACACTGCTGATGGAAATTGGTGCAGCCATTATGAAAAATTATGGTGGTTCCTCAAAAAAAAATCAAATAAATAAATAAATAAATAAATAAATAAAGAACTACCATCTGATCCCACAATTTATCACTTGTGGATATTTAACTGAAGTAAAAGAAGCAATAACTCAAAAGGCATCCCCATATTCATTGTAGCATTATTTACACAGCCAAGACATGGAGGTAACCTAAAAGTCTGACAATGGATAAATGAGTAAAGAGGACGAGGTAGATATTTGTAATGAAATGTTATTCCAACTTGAGAAAGAAGGAAACTGTGCCATATGCAACAATATGGATGGATCTTAAAGGAATGCTAAGTGAAGTAAGTCAGGCAGAGAAAGACAAATACTGAATGATCTCATTTATACATGGAATTTTTAAAAGCTGAACTCTGGGCAGCCCGGGTGGCTCAGCGGTTTAGCACCTGCCTTCAGCCCGGGGTGTGATCCTGGAGACCCGGGATCGAGTCCCAAGTCAGGCTCCCTACATGGAGCCTGCTTCTCCCTCTGCCTCTCTCTCTATCTCTCTGTGTCTCTCATGAATAAATAAATAAAATCTTTAAAAAAAAAAAAAAGCTGAACTCATAGAAAGAAGGGTGGCTGTCAAGGACTGGGGGTGGAGGAAATAGACAAATGTTGGTCAAAGGGTACAAACTTCTGGTTAGAAAATTAGTAAGTTCTAGGGATCTAATGTACTACAATGTGACTGTGGTTAACAATGCTGTATCATACCCATGAAAGTTGCTGAGAGAGAAAATCTTGAATGTGCTCACTACACATGCACACACACACACACATACACAGGTAATTATGTGAAGTGAAGGAATTGTTATCTAACCCTACCGTGGTATTGTTTTACAGTATATGTGTATCAAGTCACCTTGAACACCTAAAACTTACAAAATGTTGTACCTTGATTACCTTTCAATAAAGCTGGGGAAAAATAAGAAATAAAGATTAACTGAATTAATATTTGTTAAGCACTTAATTTTAAAATGTAGGGATGCCTGGGTGGCTGAGAGGTTGAACATCTGCCTTTGGCTGAGGTCATGATCCCAGGGTCCAGGGATCAAGCTGCACATCGGGCTCCCTGCTGAGAGCCTACTCCCCCTCTGCCTATGTCTCTGCCTCTCTCTGTATCTCTCCTGAATAAATAAAACCTTTTTCTAAAAAAAGAGTTAAAACCTACTGGGTTTTTTTTGTTTATATATATAATATATATAATATATATTAAACATATATTTTTTAACTGAAGTTTGATTTGCCGACATATAACACCCAGTGCTCATCCTGTCGAGTGCCCTTCTCAGTGCCCATCACCCAGGCACCCCATTCCCCCGCCCCCCCCATTGCACTACCCCTTGTTCAAATCCCAGAGTTAGGAGTCTCTCATGGTTTGTCTCCCTAACTTTTCCCACTCAGTTCCCCTCCTTTCCCTTGTAAGCCCTTTCACTATTTCTTATATTCCCCGTATGAGTGAAACCATATAATGTTTATCCTTCTCCAATTGACTTACTTCACTCAGCATAATACCCTCCAGCTCCATCCACATTGAAGCAAATGGTGGGTATTCATCCTTTCTGATGGATGAGTAATATTCCATTGTATACATAGACCACAGCTTTATCCATTCATCTGTCGATGGACACCGAGACTCCTTCCACAGTTTGGCTACTGTGGACATTGCTGCTATAAACATTGGGGTGCAGTTGTACTGCCATTTCACTGCATTTGTATCTTTTGGGTAAATACCCAGTAGTGCAGTTGCAGTGTCATGGGGTAGCTCTATTTTTAACTCTTTGAGGAACCTCCACACAGTTTTCCAGAGTGGCTGCACCAGTTCACATTCCCACCAACAGTGCAAGAGGGTTCCCCTTTCTCCACATCCTCTCCAACATTTGTGGTTTCCTGCCTTGTTAATTTTCCCCATTCTCACTGGTGTGAGGTGGTATCTCATTGTGGTTTTGATTTGTATTTCCCTGATGGCCAGTGATGCGGAGCATTTTCTCATGTGCTTGGTGGCCATGTGATGTCTTCTTTGGAGAAATATCTGTTCATTCTTTGGAATGGACATTCCAAATGGAAGGGTCCATGTCATGACTGGATTGTTTGTTTCTTGGGTGTTGAGTTTGATAAGTTCTTTATAGATCTTGGATACTAGCCCTTGATCTGATAGGTCATTTGCAAATATCTTCTCCCATTCCATACATTGTCTTTCAGTTTTGTTGACTGTTTCTCTTGCTGTGCAGAAGCTTTTTATCTTGATTAAGTCCTGAATGTTCATTTTTGCTTTTGTTTCTCTTGCCTTCATAGATGTATCTTGAAAGAAGCTGCTGTGGCCAAGTTCAAAAAGGATGTTGCCTGTGTTCTCCTCTAGGATTTTGATGGATTTGTGCCTGACATTTAGATCTTTCATCCATTTTGAGTTTATCTTTGTGTAAGGTGTAAGAGAATGGTCCAGTTTCATTCTTCTGCATGTGGCTGTCCCATTTTTCCCAGCACCATTTATTGAAGAGACTGTTCTTTTTCCAGTGGATAGTCTGTCCTGCTTTGTCGAATATTAGTTGACCATAGAGTTGAGGGTCCATTTCTGGGTTCTCTATTCTGTTCCATTGATCTATGTTTCTGTTTTTGTGCCAGTACCACACTGTCTTGAGGATCACAGCTTTGTAGTAAAACTTGAAATCCGGCACTGTGATGCCCCTGGATCTGGTTTTATTTTTCAATATTCCCCTGGCCATTTGGGGTCTTTTCTGATGCCACACAAATCTTAAGATGATTTGTTCCAACTCTCTGAAGAAAGTCCGTGGTATTTTGATAGGGATTACATTGGATCATGTAAATTGCCCAGGGTAACATTGACATTTTCACAATATTAATTCTTCCAATCCATGAGCATGGAATATTTTTCCATCTCTTTGTGTCTTCCTCAATTTCTTTCAGAAGGGTTCTGTAGTTTTTAGGGTATAGATCCTTTACCTCTTTGGTTAGGTTTATTCCTAGGTATCTTATGCTTTTGGGTGCAATTATAAATGGGATTGATTCTTTAATTTCTATTTCTTCAGTCTCATTGTTAGTGTATAGAAATGCCACTGATTTCTGGGCATTGATTTTGTATCCTGCCACACTGCCGAATTGCTGGATGAGTTCTTGCAATGTTGGGGTGGACTCTTGGGTTTTCTATGTACAGTATCATCTATGAAGAGGGAAAGTTTGACTTCTTCTTTGTCAATTTGAATGCCTTTTATTTCTTTCTGTTGTCTGATTGCTGAGGCTAGGAATCCTAGAACTAAGTTGAATAACAGTGGTGAGAGTGGACATCCCTGTTGTGTTCCTGATCTTAGGGGAAAGGCTCTCAATTTTTTCCCATTGAGAATGATATTTGCTGTGGGCTTTTCATAGGTGGCTTTTAAGATACTAAGGAATGTTCCCTCTATCCCTACACTCTGAAGAGTTTTGATCAGGAATGGATGCTGTATTTTGTCAAATGCATTCTCTCTATCTATTGAGAGTATCATATGGTTCTTGTTTTTTCTCTTGTTGATGTGATCTATCATGTTTACTGTTTTATGAGTGTCGAACCAACCTTGCATCCCAGGGATAAATCCCACTTGGTCATGGTGAATAATCTTTTTAATGTACTGCTGGATCCTTATGGCTAGTATCTTGTTGAGAATTTTTGCCTCTGTGTTCATCAGGGATATGTCTATAATTCTCCTTTTTGGTGGGTTTTTGTCTGGTTTTGGAATCAAGGTGATGCTGGCCTCATAAAACAAGTTTGGAAGTATTCCATCCCTTTCTATCTTTCAGAACAGATTTAGTAGAATAGGTATTATGTCTTCTTCAAACGTTTGATAGAATTCCCCTGGGAAGCCATCTGGCCCTGGAATTTTGTGTCTTAGGAGTTTTATGATGACTGCTTCAATTCTGTCACTGTTTATCGGCCAGTTCAGGTTTTCTATTTCTTCCTGTTCCAGTTTTGATAATTTGTGGTTTTCCAGAAATGTGTCCATTTCTTCTAGATTGCTTAATTTGTTGGCATATAGCTGCTCATGATACGTTTTTAAAATCGTTTGTATTTCCTTGGTATTGGTTGTGATCTCTCCTTTTCATTCATTATTTTATTAATTTGAGTCTTTTTTCTTTTTAATAAGTCTGGCTAGGGGTTTATCTCTCTTATTCTTTCAAAGAACCAACTCCTGGTTTCATTGATCTGTTCTAAAGTTCTTCTAGTCTCTAGTTCATTGAGTTCTGCTTGAATCTTTATTATCTCTCTTCTTCTCGGTGTAGGTTTTACTTGCTGTTCTTTCTTCAGTTCCTTTAGGTGCAAGGTTAGCTTGTGTATTTGAGTTTTTTCCAATATTTTGAGGGATGCTTGTATTGTGGTGTATTTCCCTCCTAGGACCTCTTTTGCTGTATCCCAAAGATTTTGAATGGTTGTATCTTCATTTTCATTAATTTCCATGAATCTTTTTAATTCTTCTCTAATTTTCTGGTTGACCATTCATCTTTTAGTAGGATGCTCTTTAACCTCCATGTGTTTGAGTTTCTTCCAAATTTCTTCTTGTGATTGAGTTCTAGTTTCAAAGCATTGTGGTCCGAAAATATGCAGGGGACAAACCCAATCTTTTGGTATAGGTTGAGACCTGATTTGTGACCCATTTTGTGGTCTATTCTGGAGAAAGTTCCATGTGCACTTGAGAAGAATGTATATTCAATTGCATTCAGATATAAAGTTCTGTAAATATCTGTGAAATCCATCTGGTCCAGTGTATTATTTAAGGCCCTTATTTCTATGATGAGTTGTGCTCAGAAGATCTGTCATTTGCAGAAAGTGCCATGTTGAAGTCTCCTACTATTAGTGTATTTTCTAAATATATCTTTTTGGTTATTAATTGATATACTTGGCAGGTCCCACATTAGGGGCATAAATATTCATGATTGTTAGGTTTCCTTGTTGGGTAGACCCTTTAATTATGATAGAGTGTCCCTCTTCATCTGTTACTATAGACTTTGGGATAAACTTTATCTGATATGAGGATTGCTACCCCAGCTTTCTTTTGAGGACCATTTGAATGGTAAATGGTTCTCCATCCTTTCATTTTCAGGCTGGAGGTGTCCTTAGGTCTCAAATGAGTCTTGTAGACAGCAAATAGATGGGTCTTGCTTTCTATCCAGTCCAAAACCCTGCAACTTTTGATGAGATCATTTAGCTCATTCATGTTCAGATTAACTATTGAAAGATATGAATTTAGTGTCATTGTAATACCTATTCGGTCCCTGTCTTTGTGGATTATTTCTTTGGGCTTCCTCTTTCTTTTACAGGGTCCCCCTTAATATTCTTGCAGAGCTCGTTTGGTGGTCACATATTCTTTCAGTTTCTGCCTATCTTGGAATCACTTTATCTCTCCTTTTCTGAATGAGAGCCTTGCATGATAAAGTATTCTTGGCTGCATGTTCTTCTCATTTAGTGCCCTGAATATATCCTGCCAGCCCTTTCTGGCCTGCCAGGTCTCTGTGGAGAGGTATGCTGTTAATCTGATATTTCTCCCCATAGAAGTTAAGGATCTCTTTTCTTGTGATGCTTTAAGGATTTTCTCTTTATCTTTGGAATTTGGATGCTTCACTATTAACTCTTGAGGTGTTGAACAGTTTTTATTGATTTTAGGGGGGGGGGGGACCTCTCTATCTCCTGGATCTGAATGCCTGTTTCCCTCCTCCAAATTAGAGAAGTTCTCAGCTATGATTTGTTCAAATATACTTTCTGGCCATCTCTTTCTGGTGTCTTCTGGAACCCCACTTATCCATAGATTCTTCCTTCTGAGGCTATCATTTATTTCCCTTAGCCTTTCTTCATGGTCTCTTAACTCTTTTTTTCTTTTTTCCTCAGCTTCCTTCCTTACCATCAACTTGTCTTTTCTGTCACTCACTCTTTCTTCCACCTCATTAACCCTGGCCATTAGGACATCCAGTTTGGATTGCACTACATTTATTTTTAATTTTGGCCTAATTAGATCTAAATCCTGCAGTAACAAAGTCTCTAGAGTCTTTTATGTTTTTTTTCCAGAGCCACCAGTAGCTTTATAATTGTGCTTCTGAATTGGCTTTCTGACATCAAATTGTAAACCATATTCTCTAACTCTGTGGCAGACAGTACTGTTTCTGATTCTTTGTTTTGTGGGGACTTCTTCTTTCTAGTCATTTTGCTCAGTCCAGAGTGGCTGTATGAGTGGGCTGAGTCAAGAGTATCAACCATGACCTAAGTAAATTTCACCCTAGATTATTCTGAGGTCAGAGACCAGAAAATGAAAATGAAGATCAGAACAAAATAAAAGGACCACTAAAGTGAAAAACATATTTTAAAACAAAGTAGTAAAAAATAAAAGGCCAAAAATCCCAAAGAAGAAAAAAAAATAAAGAGAAAAAAAGAGAAAAAAGGGGAAAACAGGGGCAGGGGACTGGGAGATGGTGGTTAAGAAGTTGTAGTGGAGGGAGAATGTAGTCTAACTGAGCGGTCCTACAGGGTGATCCTCTTGGTTCTGAGTGTATTAAATTCTGTATGTTAGAAGATGCTCAATCTGAAACTTATGTAAACCAGCAATACTTGTAGAAAGCCCCAACATTGACCACCAAAACATAAACAAGATAAAAGAGGGGGGCAGAATGGGAAGGAAGAGAGAATATAATCTCACAGAATGAACCACCACAGTATTCCACTTAGTTCTGGGTGTATGTTGGTCATGGTTTAGAAGGTATTAACTTCTGCCATTGTAGAACAAAATGAGGCAGAGAAAAGAAAAACACAAAACAAAAACCCATTATCCCATATATCTCCTAAAATTAAATTGAGTATGTTGAAGGGAATTCAGAAGTGAAAAATATATCTAGGACCTGTAATTGTAGATTTATGAAAGTCAAAAAGTAAGAAACTTAAAAATAAAGAGGTGCTAAAATATTGTAGTTAAGGCAGGAAAAGAGAAAAAATATTGGAAATTTTTAGTCTGATATAAAAAATGAGTTGTAATGGAAAAAGGAAAAAAATTTAAAAAGGGGGGGAACCCTCTAGTTCTATATACTATATTCCCTCGATTTTCCTTAGGTTCTGGAGCTTTCCGGTGCTGCTGGGTCCGGAGCTCTCCCTTCCCCTGTCCTTCCAGCTGGTCTCCCAGGGGCGGGGCCTGCGGTGCTGCGCTCAGGTGTGCGCCCCTGGGGGATGCCCCGCCCCCGCCAGGTGCCCCCCCAGGCCCGTGTCCCCCGCGCCCCGCACCTCCCGGGGTCCCCGCCCGACCCCCGGCTTCCCCTGAGGCCCCGGGGTGCGCTCCAGCCCTGCCCCGAGATGGGCCGCGGTGGGGGTGCGCTCTCCCCCGGCGCCCTCCTCTGCTCGTGACCCCGGGACCTGGGGGCTCCCCCGCCCTCCTGCCGGCCTGCCGGACCCCCTGCCGACGCCCTGGAGGCCTTTCCCTCTGGGGAGAGGAGGGCGGGGTGGAAAGTTCCCGCTTCCCGGGGGCTGGGCCTTCCTGTCCCAGAGGCCTTTGCTCCCCTACCTGATTCTTTATTTTTTTCCACTTTCCTACCTTGTTAAAAGTGGAAACTTTCTCTGTAGTGTTCCAGCTGTTCTCTCCTTAAATCTCAGGTCGAATTCGTAGGTGCTCAGGATGTTTTGGAAGTTACCCAGGTAAGTTGTGGGGCCCCTACTCCTCCTCCACCATCCTGCCCCACCCTCTGACCTATTGTTTTTAAGTAAGTCAAATAAAGGCACCTGTGGTTTAGGGGCAAAACCAGGCAATCTGAGCAATGTGAAAAGTGCTGTGATTGAGATGTGTTCTAGAAACCAAAAAGGAAGAGGCCAACCCTGATGGGAAGGTCAGGAAATACTTCTCAGAGAAGGCGTGGGGGAGAGTCCTGTAACTGCATCTTGCAGGATAAACAGAAGTCCTCCAGAGACCAAGGAGGAAGCAGAAACTCCGTAATATCCAGGCCTGAGTTTCCCTTCTCAATGTGTCTTGTGTCTTCACCCTCCCCTAGGTCCTTCCAGACCCAGGAAAGAGGAAAACCCCAAGGCATACCACTCGGGCTAGGCTGAAAAGGAGAGCTCAGGAGTTTCACTTTTATTTTTTTTTTAATTTTTATTTATTTATGATAGTCACACACAGAGAGAGAGAGGCAGAGACATAGGCAGAGGGAGAAGCAGGCTCCATGCACCGGGAGCCCGACGTGGGATTCGATGCCGGGTCTCCAGGATCGCGCCCTGGGCCAAAGGCAGGCGCCAAACCCCTGCGCCACCCAGGGATCCCAGGAGTTTCACTTTTAAAACCTCATCCCTGACTGGTCAGTCCTCAGATGATTGGTCAGCGGCCTCCTAAATGCCGTCAGGTTTCATACGTGACCAGGTGAGCAGGCCAGTTTCGACCAGAACTGGGCTGCACCGGTGAGCCCCGTGGAGCTGACAGAGCAGCTGTGTTCCCAAAGTCTGAAGGGCCCCGCTCTGCAGGGATGAAGAGCAGAGCTGCATCGGAGCGATGGAGGAAGGGCAGCCCTCGCTGAATCCCAGCCTTCCTTGGCTCCCCTTGAAGAGCTTCCTTCCAAAGAACCGAAGCCCAACCTGAAAGAACCAGGTCTGTTGTGTACAGGATGATAAGGACCAGAAACCTCTACTTTCACCTTAATCCTCCTACCTGTGTGTCTCCATGAAGAGAATTGTCCAGGCCAGGCAACAACAGGCGGATCTCACTTCCTGATCTGAAGCCTCACAGGTAAGAAGACTCCAGCTTTTCTCCTTTGTAGCAGAATTTTTGTAACAAGGACTGTGGCCAGACTCCATTCCATTCCCTATTGGGGCTCCCATCTTCTACCTACCATGTCTCCCATTTATGTCAACTGGCTTCTTTTGTAACAGTCCCTACGTCAATTAACTAATGTCCCAAAGCAGCAGAGATAGGGGGACAGATGATCAGTAAGTAAACACAAAAATAGAAAAGTCTATCATTAAAGGCTTGGCTGCTTCTCAGAGAAACTGGTTTCTAGAGCTCAGAGGCTGGCATCCAAGAGAGAGAATACCAGATTCACACGTTCACCCAGAATTTTGTAATTGTCTAGTTACAAGTTAGTACCTGCTAACTATTCCTAAGGAATGTTTGCCCTTGGGTGCTGCATATTTATAGGATTCCCAAGCCCCCGCAAGTGGAGGGAGTCCTTTTATAGCCAACCTTATTTATTGAGTTACCCAAATTCATGCAGCATGAATTCATTAACTATAACATTAGTAGCTTGGTTCTGGGTGGCCTTGGGATATATATGTATATATAATCTATATATATAATCTCTGAGGCAGAGTCCTTGAGAAAGAAGCACATGAAGTACCTCTCTCCCCTACCCTGTTCTGGAAATTGAAGAACAGCTCCATGCACAGCTGGTACCCATTCACTTCTATTCCCATTGGAATTTGTCTCCTCAGTATGTCTTGCCAACTATAAGCCCTAGTCTATGGTTCTCAGCTGCATCAGCATCAACTGGGTGGGACTTGATAGGAATGCAGATTTATGGGCTCCACCCTAGACCTATTGAATAAGAAACAAGGTAGTGCCCAGAAATCTGTATTTTAACAAGCCCACCGTTGATTCTGAGATGCATGCTCAAGTTTGAGAAATACTGATCTCGTGGTGAGACTGGTTTTCTATTTGCAGTAGTGATATAAAATTGTCATTGTTAAGACCTTTATTTAAGTTAAAGAGTCTAAGGAAAAATGCTAAATAAAAATACAGGTGGCATGCAGGCATAGCTTAGGTCTTGGCTGTCAAGGACCAAATCATGGGATGTCTGGCTTTGTGCACCGTCTATTTTTGTCACAACCACTTCTCTCTGCTGTTGTACTATGAAAACGGCCATAAACATAATGTAAGATGAATGAGCTTGACTGTGTTTTTAAATGAAACTTTATTTACAGAAATAAGCAGGAGGCCAGATCTGGTCCCAGGGAGGGAATCTGCCAACCTCTGAGAGGTTTATATAGTTTCATCAATCAGAATTTCTATTTCAGCTTATCTCGGATCCTGGGGTTTTTTTTGTTTGTTTTTTGGCGCTCTTATTCTTTGCGTATGTTCTGTAGAAATTCTATGTACCCACAATAAAAAAAGAGAAAGTATAACTATGAAGAAAAGTGCAAAGCATAGTCTTTCCAAAGGCTATAATAGCCCCATTTTACCCAAAGGAAACATGCAATAGCCCCATTTTACCCAAAGGAAACGGAGGCACAGGACATGATTGGGGCCTGCTATGCCGCACAGTCAACACTGTGTTCCTTGAGCACGAAAGGCTCCATTTCTATAAAACATGACAGAAACGGTGCCTACCAGAATCGTTTGATGGTAACCCAAGACCTGCAGTTGCATTCAACCACACTGCTCCTCCCAGTTGAACTTCCCCTAGGAAATCAATTTCACTTTCTGTGATCTAGATATCCAAATTATGCTACCTCTCTTATGGGGGGGTGGTTCACAACCAAGAAACAATAAAAATGGGCAAAGTAGTTAATTACTGGCTTATGTATTTCCCTGGATTTTATCAATCAATGATCCATCTGGAGATCCTATTCTGTTTAAAGAGAACAGCTGGTACTCCTTCTTCACCATTAGTAAAGTATGAACATTTTCAACAGGATAGGGACAGGTTTGATCTAGCCAGGATGGCATCTAGGTTCCATCTGAAGGCTTTTGGGGGAGGGGGTTGGGGGTGAGGCTTCAGGCCAAAAACATAATTATTAAGAAAACTCGAAACAAACGTGCCTCGGCTACTATACTAAATACAGGAGTGGAATGCTGGGTATGAACTCCTGATGCCGGGAAAAATGTGAAAAGATGTGTAGCATTTTCTCATTGCTTTTTTGAATTAGCATAAGCTAGGTTATCTCAGCAACAGCTTCCAAACTTCGGTAGCTTAATGCAGCAAAGGATTCTGGGTGAGGCAAGTGCTTCTTGAAGGCAGCTTTCCTTGTGTTATGGCTCAGGGGTCAGATGGTTTTAATCTTGCACGCAGCTCTGCCCCTAAATCTAGAGCCTCCTGCAGGATCGCATGCCCAGGCAAAGAGAGGTGAGTGGGCGACTACCACCTCTGCTCACAAGTCACCCAGAACTAGGCACGTGGCCCTGTCCAGGGCAGGGGGCCTGTCTTCCCTGGCTGGGAGGGGAGGAGAACTGGGTGTGCTACCATTACTGCTGGGACTCCACAGCACCAAAGGGAGGTCTGCTTACACGAATGCCAATCACACCTTAGAGGAGGGGTAAATAAGGAGTGGTGTTGTTGTTTGTTGTTTTAATTGAAGTACGGCACACAATGCAGCATATTGGACAATTGTGTAGATTACTCAGTGCTCACCAGGAGAAGTGTAGCCACCATCTGTTACCATACAATGTCATTATAATATTATTGACTGTATTCCCTATGCTGTACTTTTCATCTCCGTGGCTTACTTATTTTATAATTAGAAATTTGTATCTTTTAATCCCCTTTAGCTATTTCGTCCATCTCCCCACCAGTTTGTTCTCTGTATTATGAGTCTGGGGCTTCTTTTCAAGTTTTTATTTTAATTCCATCTATCATACAGCGCAATATCAGTTTCAGGTGCACAGTATAGTGACCCGACACTTCCATACCACACCCGGTGCTCACCACAAGTGCACTCCTTAATCCCCATCATCTATTTCACCCACCCCCCCAACCATGCTCCTCTGATAATCATCAGATTGTTCTCAATTAAGAATCTGTTTGTTTTGTCACTGTTTTTCTCCCCTCCTTTCTTGCTTTCTTAAATTCCACATATCCGTGAAATCCTATGGTATTTGTCTTTCTCTGACTTATTTCTCTCAGCCTTATACTCTCTACCTCCATCTGTGTCCTTGCAAATGGCACAATTTCATTCATTTTTATGACTAATATTTCATTACGTACAGTTTCTTTATCTGTTCACCAGTTGATGGACACTTGGATCTTGGTTTTTGTAAATAATGCTGCTATAAACATTGAGGTGCATATAGCCCTTTGAATTAGTTTTCTCTTATTCTTTAGGTAAATACCCAGAATTGCAGTTGCTGGATCATTGGTGGCTCTATTTTTAACTTTTTGAGGAAACTCCATACTGTTTTCTAGAGTGGCTGCGCTGTTTGCACTCCCACCAACAGTACAAGAGGGTTCCCCTTTGTCCACATCTTCACTAACGCCTTTTATTTTTCACATTGTCGATTTTAGCAGTTCTGACAGGTGTGAAGTGATATAGCTCATTGTGGTTTTCATTTGCATTTCCCTGATGATAACTGATGTTGAGCATCTTTTCATGTGTCTGATGGCCATCTGGATGTCTTCTTTGGAGAAACGTCTGTTCATGTCTTCTGCTCATTTTTTAATTGAGTCATTTGTTTTTAGGTGTTGAGTTCTATACCTTCTTTATATATTTTGGATAGTAACACTATATCAGATGTGTCATTTTCAAGTATCGTCTCCCCTTCCATAAACTGCCTTTTAGTCTTGTTTATTGTTTCCTTCACTGTGCAGAAGTTGTTGTTTGTTTGTTTTTTTTTTTTCCTGAGGAACTCCTAATGGTTAATTTTTGCTTTTGTTTCCTTTGCCTCAAGAGACCTATCTGGAAAGAAGTTGCTATGGCTGATGTTAAAGAAGTTACTGCCTATGTTGTCTTCTAGGATTTTTATGGTTTTACATCTCACATTTAACTCTTTAATATTTTTTTACTTTACTTTTGTTTATGGTGTAAGAAAGTGGTCCAGGTCCATTGTTATGCATGTCAGTGCCCAGTTTTCCTAACCATTTGTTGAGGAGACATTCTTTTTCCCATTGGATATTCTTTTCTAGATTATTTGACCATATATAGTTATGGGTTCATTTATGGGTTTTCTTGATCTGAGTGTCTATTTTTGTGACAGTACTATACTATTCTGATCACTACAGTTTTGTAATATAACTTGAAGTCCAGAATTGTGATGACTCCAGCTTTGCTTTTCTTTTTCAAGACTGCTTTGGCTCTTCAAGGTCTTTTGCGGTTCCATACAAATGGTAGGATTGTTCTAGCTCTGTGAAAAATGCTGTTGGTAGCTTGGTAGGGATTGCATTAAAGTGTAGATTGTGGGATGTCTGGGTGGCTCAGTGGTTGAGCGTCTGCCTTTGGCTCATGGCATGATCCCAGGTCCAGGGATCGAGTCCCGTATTGGGCTCCCTGTGAGGAGCCTGCCACTCCCTCCATCTCTGCCTCTCTCTGTGTGTCTCTCATGAATGAATAATTCTTTAAAAAAATAAAGTGTAGATTACTGTTTTGGGTAATATAGACGTTATAATATTTGTTCTTCTAGTCCATGAGCATGAAATGTCTTTTGTGTCATCTTCAAAGTCTTCATCAGTATTTTACAGTTTTCAGAGTACATGTCTTTCACCTCTTTGGTTAGGTTTATTCCTAAGTGTCTTATTGTTTTTGGTGCAATTACAAATGGGATTGATTCCTTAAATTCTCTTTCTGCTGCTTCCTTATCGGTGTATGGTAATGAAACAGATTTCTGTACATTTGATATTGTATCCTGTGACTCTACTGAATTTATCAGTTCTAGCAATTTTATTGGTGGAGTCGTTCAGGTTTCCTATGTATAGTGTCCTGTCATGTGCAAAGACTGAAAGTTTTGCTTCTTCCTTACTGATATGGATGCCTTTTATCTCTTTTTGTTTTCTGCTTGCCATGGCTAGGACTTCTGGCACTGTGTTATATAAAAGAGGTGAGAGTGGATATCCTTGTCTTGTTCTTTAGCTTAGGGAAAAGGTTCTCAGTTTTTCCCAATTAAGGATGATGTTAGGGCACCTGGGTGGCTCAATTGGTTAAGCGTCTGCTTTGGGGTCAGGTCATGATCCCAGGGTTTTGCAGTGGAGCCTCACATTGGGCTTTCTGCTCAACAGGGAGTCTGCTTCTCCCCTCTACACACCCCCAACCCTTGCTCATGTGCATGCACTCACCATGCTCTAGCTCTCTAATAAAAAAGAGTCTTTAAAAAATTATGATAGCTGTGGGCTTTTCATAGATGGCCTTTATTTTTTTAGATGGCCTTTATTATGTTGAGGTATGCTCCCTCTGAGCCTATTTTGTCGAAGGCTTTTTTTTTTTTATCATGAATGTCAAATGCTTTTTCTGCATCTATTGAAATGATCATATGGTTCTTATCCTTTCTTGTATTGATGTGATGTGTCACATTGATTTGCAGAATATTGAATCATCCTTGCAACCCAGGAATAAATCTCACTTGATCATGGTGAATAATTTTTAATCTATTTCTGAATTTGCTCTGCTACTATTGAGAATGTTTGCATCTTTGTTCATCAGGAATTTTGGCCTATTTTTTTACTGGTATCTTTTTCTGTTTTTTTTTTTTTTTGTTTTTTGTTTTTTGTTTTTTTTTTTTTTTTTTGTATCAAGGTAATGCTGACCTCATAGAACAAATTTGGAAGTTTTTCTTCCTTTTCTATTTACTTGAGTAGTTTAAGAATAGCTAGTTTAAATATTCACAGAATTTGCCTCTGAAGTCATCTGGTTCCAGACTTCTGACTCGTCTTTGCTAGTTATTGGTCTGTTCAAATTTACCATTTTCTCCTGTATCAGTTTTGGTAGTTTATATGCTTCTAAGAATTTATCCATTTCTTCTAGGTTGTCCAATTTGTTGGGATATTGTTTTTCATAATAGTCTCTCGTATTTCTTTAGTTTTGGCTCTTTTTCTCTTGTCTCATTTGTGATTTTATTTGGGTCTTTCTCTTTTAAATATGGCTAGAGGTTAATCAATTTTATTGACTTTTCCCCCAAAGAACCAGCTCCTGTCTTCAATGATCTGTTCTATTGTTTTATTTTTAGTTTATATATCATTTATTTCTGCTCTAATTTATTATTCCCTTCCTTCTCCTGGCATTAGGCTTCATTTGCTGTTCTTTTTCTAGCTTCTTTAGGTTCAAGGTTAGGTTCTTTATTTGATACTTTTCTTATTGAGGTAGGCCTGTATTGCTATAAACTTCTCTCTTAGAACAGCTTTTGCTGCATCCCAAAGGCTTTGGACTGTTGAGTTTCACTTTCATTTGTTTCCATGTACTTTTTTTCAAAAAAGATTTATTTATTCAGGGGGGGGGGGCAAAGACACAGGTAGAGGGAGAAGCAGGCTCCATGCAGGAAGCCTGAGGTGGGACTCGATCGCCCGTCTCCAGGATCACACTCTGGGCTGCAGGTGGCGCTAAACCACTGTTTCACCGGGGCTGCCTTCCACATATTTTTTTTCTTTGATTTCCTAGTTAACCCATTCATTGTTTAGTAGCTTGTTATTAATTTTCATGTATTTGTGCTCTTTCCAGATTTTTTTCATTGGTTGACTTGTAGTTTCATAGCATTGTAATCAGAAAATATACACTGTATGATTTCAAGCTTCTTAAATTTGTTAGGTTTCCTTTCTGTGCTAATATGTGTTCTGTTCTGGAGAATGTTCCTATGCACTTGAAAAGAATGTGTGTTCTGTTTTAGGATGGAATGTTCTGAATGTATCTGTTAAATCCATCTGGCCCAGTGTGTCATTAAAAGCCATCGTTTCCGGGGCACCTCGGTGGCTCACTTGGTTAAGTGTCTGCCTTCAGTTCAAGTCATGATCCTGGGGTCCTGGGATTAAGCCCTGATTCTTGTTCTCTGCTCATCAGAAAGTCTGCTTTTCCTTTGCCCTTCCCCCTCCCCACCCCCACTTGTGGTCTCTCCCTCCCAAATAAATAAATAACAGATTTTTTAAAAAGCCATTGTTTCCTTTTTAGGTGATTTTCTGTTTAGGTGATCTGTTTATTGATGTAAGTGTGTTGTTAAAGTTCCCTATTATATCAGCAATTAGTTTCTCTTGTTAACTGTTTAATGTATTGGGTATTATTATTTTCTAGTAAGTGAAATCATATGTTGTCATCTCAGTGTAATGCCCTCTATGTCCATCCATGTTGTCAAATGGAAAGATCTCATTCTTTTCTATGGCTGAATAATATCCCATTGTGCACACACACACACACACACACACCCCACATCTTCTTTATCCATTCTTCTATTGATGGACACTTGGGTTGCTTCTATAATGTGGCTGTTGTAAATAATGCAATAAACAGAGAGGTGCATATATTTTTCATTTTGTTTGGGTAAATACCCAGTAGTGGACTTACCAGATCGTATAGTATGTCTATTAACAAGGAGTGTTTTTTAGTAGCCCTGAGATACCCTGCATATATAATAAACATTGTCATTCCCAAACACCTATTAATCACTGGTCCCTGATGTCCTAGTTCACAGCACAGGCCTATTTGGGTTTTACTATGATTTCCTCTACTGTTTGTAGGGTTCAGATCAGCTGATAGATACAATCAGACAGGGTGTCTGTGTAAGAGGCCACCAGTGAATTAGAACCACTAAAACCAAACACAGAAGTGGAAGCAAAGACCAGTTTGTCATCTTGAGTCTTTCCACTTCCCTTGGCCCTCTCCCTTCAGACAGGACACATCTACCTTCTAGAGTCTCTTGCTTTATCCCACTTCAATATCTGAAATCAGGATCCCAATGTAACATTAGCAGGCATGTGGAATTGGTGGTTAACGGGTTCCTAGTGGGGAGACCTAGATCACAAGTACTCCTGGCTGGCCATGGCCACCACACCACATCACACTTAGAGTAGTGCTTGGTTTCAAGCCAGCAAGGCCAGGTATTGGGACTTTGGTCAGGGTTAACTCTTCACTCAAGGGCCCATAATGAGGATGAGGCCAGGGCTGCTGAAAAGGAGTATAATTAGCCCTGGGCCTTAGGCCAGGAGTGCTTCTAATATCTCAGGTGAAATTCATCTATAAGACTTTCCCCTGAAGTTGAGGAAGGCTGGCTCTTCCACTCCAAGAATTTTATTCTCTCCCCAAAAGACACAGGAACTTGGAAGGGCCTACTAAAGTTGTCATTTAACCCTTACATAGGCCTCTGCCTCCTGCCCCAGTTCTCTAGGACCAGCCTGGACCACCTCTTGACAACCATAAATTCTCATTGCCTTCTGGGAAACCATCACATGGCATAGTACAATTTGAGAAAGAGTAAAAGAACTGTCAGGTGTATTGACATGTAGAGTGATGGGCTATTTGCTTGGAGAAGAAGCTAGAAGGAGGTGAGGGGACAGGATCTTGAAAAGAGAGGCAAAGAGAAGAGGTATCCTGGTGTGGACACTAGAAGGCTACTTTTAGAGGGGTTCCACAAGAACAAAGTCATGCTCTAGGCCTCGTCCTAGGTGCCAAGAGGGAGCGGCAGGTGACAGGAAATACAAGAACCCCAACAGGAAAGCAGTTAGACAACAGAGCATTTCAATTTAGCCCACTGTTAATTGAGCATCTACTCTTGACCAGGCACTCTAAAAGCAAAGAAACAATACTGAGGAGTGGCAAGAATTTAGACCCTGCAACTGCCTGGCTTTACATTCCTACTTGAGGTGCTGTTCAGTCAGTGCTACCTGCTTTGTTAGCATCTGTTCTGAGTGGTCATAGCCTTGCCTCTGGTTTCCCAGGGCCTGGATCATCCTAGTTGTTAGATCTTTTGACCATCATCCATGATGTCACTTAATGCAGATAGAATTTAACAAATTATTAAAGTCAGTAAGCCTCTCCACCCCTCTCCTTCCTTATCTGTAAAGTAGGAACAGTATAATAATACCTCAAATGTTAGGAGGATTAAATGAGTTAACTCAAGGACTGTGCTTAGAACAGTGCCTGGTGCATAGTAAGTTCTCAGTAAACACTAGTTATGATAATTCTTTTTTCCCAAATCAGAAACAGTGCTTGAGTAAAGGCCAACTTCCCAGAGTTAAGGTGTCCAGATAGAGTGGCCTGAGTTGCTAAAAGCAGAAACTTGCTTCCTGTAATGACTTAATTCAAGGGCTCAACACCCACAGTCATGTCAGAGCAGCAGGTGGTAGCTGGACGGCCACATGGCGGGAATGATAATACCATTGCTTTCCTCTAGCCAAAACAGAGCCACTGCACATGCAGACAACCCTGCTCTCCTCCAGAACATGCAGATGCTCTGGTCCAAGTGCTGGAACAGGCGCTTGGAGCCCTTTCAAATGTGGAGAAATATTTAGATCCAATTGAAACCACTCCAGATTGTTGGCTCTTATTTTAGATAAACAGGATAAGCAAACTTGGCCTAAATGAGAACTGGTAATAAATACTCTATTTTCCTGTTTTTCTAATTCTTCAAAGTCAAATGCTCCAAGTCTAAAGGTCTCATGGGGAACAGCTGATGGATTTCTGAAGCTTATTTTTATTTGATTAATAACAAAAATTCTTTACATGAAATGGACCTTTCACATATGTGTGATGCTCACAATATTCCTGAGAAGAAAGTAGGACAGGTAACCTTACCTTCATACTGGACAGTTGGAAATTGAGGCCCTGTGACTGTAGATGGTTCGTCCTGAGGCTTATGGCCATTTCTGATGGGGAACAAAGGTTATGAAAACATCGCTCTAGACATGTATAGTCCTTTCACTGACCGGTTGGATCCCTTTTTCAAGTACATTACTCTCCAAAAAATCGACACAGCACAGATTTTCTTGAAGATACCCATGGGCACAGACCTCCACATATGTCAACAACAGCAAAATGTGGTTTAAGGTGGGAAGCAGAGTGACTTATCCCAGCAAAGACTGCAGACCCCTTATCATTCAACTACAACCACTACCTCCCTTCCACACTAGCCATTGAAAACTGGTTCTATACATGTCTTCTTACCTCTGGTCACAAAGGCGAGAGATAGGTATATATCTTCAGCCTCCTAAGATAGGTATTTGAGGAGGGGGCAGGATGAAAAAAAAAACTTTAATATTTAAAAGACCTATGTACATCTCTAAAGACACACAGTCAACTTCATATATTAACAGGACAATATGCAAACATTAAAAAAAGAAAGGAATGAAAGGCGTAATATGCAACTTTTCAAGCAGATGTGGGCAAAAATGTATCACAATCATGGAGAGCCACCCAGGTGCCCCTAAGACAACTATTTATCAAGAGGTACCGAATATGTATAGCTTTATATTGGTACTTCTCCACTGGAGGCAGGGAAGGACCCAGTAAGACCACACAGTGCCTCTCCATTAGTTCAATTAGGCATCCAATTGCAGCGTATGATGGCATGGGAACAAGGAGTATGGCCAACAACCATCAATTCTTCTTTCCAAATAAGTGTAACTCCTTCTTGGTCTTCTGATACCACACAAAGCCCTAATCCAGGCCCTCCTTCATCCCTTCCTCCTGTCTTAATCAGCCTCCAGTCCTTTTCTTTGGTTCCCTTGAATGGACTTTGGCCAGATTAATTTTCCTAAACCATACATGAGCAAACCATTTGGTGGCAGCCAAGCCTCTCTGCTGCAGGGAATCCTATGTGCACACTAGCTCTGCTACCCTTCAGCTGCACCAACCATTGCTCCCTAGCAGAATCTGCCACTGCAACCAGAACAACTTTGATGTGACTGCCCTGTCCACCTTAGTCTACCTAAAAATTCTTGCCCACCTAATCCTCACTTTTTCCAAGTTCCTTAAGCTCCACTTCTTGACTCCTCCGTGGCTCTTATTTGCCACCATGCTGAGGGAAAAAGGTATAAGAGAATAAAGCTAGGGCACACAGAGAAGTTGAGATGGGAAGTGTGTTTTTTGTACAAGAATCTTTCGATCCTTTCTGAAATTAGGCAAATTGATGAATTTTTTTTTCTGGTCATTTCATACATTTATTTTTTATTGCTGTTCAATTTGCCAACATATAGAATAACACCCAGTGCTCATCCCATCAAGTTCCAACCTCAGTGCCCGTCACCCAGTCACCCCACCCCCTGCCAACCTCCCCTTCCACCACCCCTAGTTCGTTTCCCAGAGTTAGGAGTCTTTCACATTCTGTCTCCCTTTCTGATATTTCCACTCATTTTTTCTCCTTTCCCCTTTATTCCCTTTCACTATTTTTTATATTCCCCAAGTGAATGAGACCACATAATGTTTGTCCTTCTCCGATTGACTTATTTCACTCAGCATAATACCCTCCAGGTCCATCCACGTCAAAGCAAATGGTGGGTATTTGTTGTTTCTAATGGCTGAGTAATATTCCATTGTATACATAGACCACATCTTTATTCATTCATCTTTCGATCAATTTTGATACAACTTTCCAACCACAATAGCTAAAATTTTCTTTAAAAAGTTTCAACAGAAGACAAAACTATTGTAGGCAAGAGTATTAAGCAAATGGATCTCTCATATACAAATAGGAGGGGAAATTGCTTGATAATTTTGAGAAAATAATAGCAAATACTGAAATTTAGCATACACTTGCTCCCTGAACCACCAGTTCTGACTAAGCCAGTGCTCATATGCACCAGGAGAGACACATTGGGATGTTCACAGCTGCACTAACAATAATAGCCAAATACTAGGAACCTTGCAAATGTCCATTGACTGCAGAAGGATTAAATAAATGAGTAAATGCAATGACTTAAAATACAGCCATGTAAATGAATGAAGTTAGCTCATACTACAACATCAATTAATCTCATAGAGATAATTGAATGAAAGAAGCCAATCCCACAAAAGAAATAGAGGAGAAGTTAGAACATGAAGGGGTTTCTGGTAATATTCTATTCATTGAACTGGAGGCTGGTTACGTGGACCTGTTTGTTCTGTGAAAATTGAAACTGCACTTCTGATAAAAACAATTTCTCTTATACATGTTACAAATAAATTATATTTAGGTGTGAGTGTGAGCGAGAGAGAAAAAAAAGGGAGGGAGAGGGGGAGAGACAAAGAGAAAGAGAGACCTAGAGCCAGACCTAGCCAGAGCACAGAGAGAAGGAAATGGTCCGGAGAGCAGGATACAACCCTTAATAACTTTTGAGCCAGGGACCTGTATTTTGTCCTTACCCTGAGCCCTGCTGATTTCATAGCCAATTCTGAGCACAGGTTTCTTGCCAGCTTCTAGTATCTAGTCAATCTGAGAACAGGTCATTGAATTGAATAGATTAAATCTCTAAAAAACACTTTTGGATACCTTTTTGAGGAAACCATAACTTCAACTGCCCTCACCATAAAGTCCCAGAGAAGTTTATGGAGGTCAAAGCCTGTAGTGGGTCAACAAGGAGTGGGGGAGGGGCTCAGTGGAGGTTAGCTGCTACTGTCTGAGTCCTGAGAAGGAACCTGAATGAACCGGGCAAACCACCCCATTGAACCAGATACTAGAAGGGAGAATTTCTTCCCCAATCTTCTGGTTACCACATTTCTGGCTTCTTTTCCTATTAAGGAGCAGAATTACAAATTTAAGAACAATTGGACATGCTTATCGTAGCTCCCCCTTCTCCCTGTAGGGAATAAGCTGCTCTTGGGGAGCAGGTGGTTTCTGGTACCTTTAGGGGAAGCATGTGAGGGAGGGGGCTGCCTTTTCAACTGCCACCAATTTCAGGGGAGGGATGAGTGTGCCTAATTCTGGGGAGGGGGGCACTGTCCTCCATTCTGGGGTGTTTTACGTGTATTAAAAGTTACAGTTGGGGGCACCTGGGTGGCTCAGTGGTTGCGTCTCTTGCCTTAGGCTCAGATGGTGACCCCGGGGTCCTGGGATCCAGTCCCTCCCTCATCAGGCTCCCAGAGGGAGCCTGCCTCTCCCTCTGCTTATGTCTCTGCCTCTTTGTGTCTCTCATGAATAAATAAATAAATCTTTTTTTTTTTTTTGAGTGACATTTGGCTGAGACCTTCCTCTCCTTTGTCTTATTTCTCAAATCATTCAGAACCTGGGCATGAAAAGGGGAGCTGACCAAATTTCTGATATTCTAGAAAATGATTATGCTTTGTCTTCTCTTTAAAAATGGCAGCAGAATTCTCGTGCAAGAGCAACTCACAAAGTTTCGTGACTGCATTCATAGGTTAAAAACCTGCCTCCAGGCTGGCCTCTGTGTGCTTGTATTCCAGGCAGGAAGCCCTGCATCTCAGATAAAATAACCTCTCCAAATACTAATGAGCTTGCTTCTGCTCTCTTCTCCTCCCACTGTTGGGTGCCTTTGCAGAGAGGAATCCAGCCTCTGGTCACCGGGCAGCCAGGCCACCAAGGTTACTGACTCTGCTTCAGTCCTGGGAGTCCAACCAGTTAGGCAGCTCACCGCCAAATCACTCTGCTAAATTAAATCCAATTCCCCACCCTGGGTTGAGCAACTGATTCCATAACCTGACCGTTGCCTCTATTTTCTGCCTGAATTTTGCTCAGAGTTAATCTCCACAAGGCCCAGGAGATTTTCTGGGGTTATTCCGCATGAAAAGAAGAACTCTGATTTTCAACTGAGAATAGATAAAATTCCCAGGGTACACCTCAAATAGCTGCTCTTTTTGACTGCTGTCTATCTGGTGGTGGTACTCAATTTCCATTAGCTCCAAGGAAACCTTTTCTTCTCATGTGATGGAAGCAATAAGAACTTTTTTCCTTCACCTGCTATCAACCTGCAGAGTTCCAAATATGAGCCCCGCATTTTGTCACTCGCCCATTTTTGGAGAACCTGTCCTTAGTGATTTACTCTATTCATGCGAACTTCAACCTGCATAATTTCATGCCACCTTGCATTCCTTCATATCTCCTTATTCATTCAACCATCTAGCACTTAGTGGAACATGCATTCCCTATATCTACTGTTCCTCTGTAAACTTTTCTTTATGTTCTTCAATGCTTTCTTCATAGGACTTCTCCCGAAAAGTCTTCCTTAATTCTGTCCTATTCTGATCAAAGCCCTCTGACCTGATTGATTTCTTTGTGCCTACTCAGTACTAGCTGCTTAGTCTGAAGCAGACGATTTCATCTGCTTAATACTGAACTCCCACTTCTAACCCCCAGCTATCCCCACATACATAGCTTAAGCTGTACTTCTGTCCAGTGATTTGCAAATGGGGAGAAGGATTGGCAGTGAATCAGTCTAAAGAGAGGGTCCTTAAAGGTCCTTTGTAGTTTATAAAAAGCATATCCAATATTTTACTGCATTTCAGATAATAGCTATTTGTATTGATTTTTGCAATACAAGCTATATGAAGTGTGGCTTGATAAAATATCTCTAATCTATGGGAATACAGAGAAAATCTAATAATTCTCAGTGGGGACTTGTCTCTGCAGGAAATGACCGGATCCTGAGCCAGGAGAAGGCAAGTTGTTTCTATCTTTCTGTCTATGCTAGAAGTACTAGGTCATCTCTGTCACCAGAACAAGATCCATGTTTCATACGTCTTTGTTCAGACTCTTTACATGGAATGCCCTTCCCTCCCCATGATGAAACTCCACTGTTGTTCTCAACAGTTGTTATGAACATCACTTCGTACTTTGACTTTCTTGATTCTACTAAGTGGAACTTCTGAATGCCCTGTAAGATGCTTCATCTATGACACGAATTGCGCAGTGGCAAATATCAACACATATTTATCCACCCACCCTCATGACAGAAGTTCCTTGAGGGCAGAAATAATCCACAACAAGTTTGCCTTTTACTCTAGAACCCTAGGATACAACAAAGATCACTTCCTTCTTCCTCTAAACCAACGTAAATTAGTTCTAAGCTTTACCATCTGACTGGAAATGCATTATATTTGTCTTTGGTGGGCTCCCTCCTCACGTCTTCCCTCCTCCACCACCACAAGAAAAATACAGCACTATTGGGTTTACATGGGACCAGGTAATGCTGATAAGGGCTTCTCCTTTGAGTAATGTAGTGTCATCTTTGGTGCTTACTTTCCAAGCGCATGTGAGCAAGTTGAAAGAAGTGGCCCCACCACCTCATGGTTATACTCAAAGTCTAGGCTAAAGCACTGTCAACAAGGCCTTCCCAACCTTTCCATCATGAAAAATCTTTGTCTCTTCTGAACCCCATCTCCTTCACCCCCAATTTGATATTGAATGCATTTCAGCATCTGCTTTGGCATCTTATCCCTCAGTGAGGCCCACCCCCCAGTCCTAAAAGGAAGAAATCCTCTTAATCAGATTTTTATCTCCTACCATTAGGAGATAGCTACATTAGGTAGCTAATGTAGTACCTTAAAGTACTGAATGAATGGTTGATCATCTTCTGTTCTCTTCAATACAAGACATACTTTCTGGGGCATACAACCTGTACCGTAGAACTCAGCCCAAACATGCCTCCTTCAGGGAAACAGTCCCCTGTCAGTCATTGTCACAGCACCCAGTAAATTTCTTACCTGTCATCACAGCTATATGTGTCATTATGTAGTCATGTTTGTCTGTGCCATTATCTGTGCCACTAGAGGCCACAAGCTCCATGGGAGCAAGGGTAACATATATTTTTGCTCATTCTCTGTATTCCCTAGCTAAAGGTCTGATATCTAGTACCAAGTAAATAATGACTTCAATAATAAAAATCTTGTTCTCCTATCATCAAGGTGCTTCTCTTCCAGCTGTGCTTTTGTTTTCTGATGTGTCTGAAGCCACAGGACAATAGTTCTCCTCTAAGGTAAGAGCAGAAGCTACAGGACCTCCCTTGGGAAGCAGAGAGCATCAAGATCGTCACCTAGCTGTACACCATATTTTATCACTCCACCTTGCCTTCATGCCCCCTGTCCTGTTAGAAAAAAATCTTACCCCTTTCAACTTTTTCTGCTTCTGAGAGAGATCCATGCAAACCTGAGCAGGAATGACAATTCTCTCAAATTTCCACATAAAAACCCAATAGGAACCATTAAGGTTATTCTCTAAATACTATCTCCTACCATTAGCATGTGTAGCAAGGGATTTTTACGTATTTGGTTGAAAACAGCAAAAATTCAACTAGTTAACGTTCTTGACACTTGAGAACTAACAGCTGTGTAATTCTAAGTAAGAATGACATTGATCACATTGTAGATTAGTCTAGGGGACTGTGAGGAACCTAGTTCTCAGTACTCATGGAAAAGATCTTTGTTATTTAAGGTTTAAATTAACTTCTTCTAGTACGGTCTAGATCTGTTCTTTTCCATACAGTAGCTATTAGTCACCTGTAGCTATTTAAATTTCAATTAAAAATTTCTCAGTCTGGGGATTTACCCCAAAGATACAGATGCAATGAAACGCCGGGATACCTGCACCCCGATGTTTCTAGCAGCAATGTCCGCAATAGCCAAACTGTGGAAGGAGCCTCGGTGTCCATCGAAAGATGAATGGATAAAGAAGATGTGGTTTATGTATACAATGGAATATTCCTCAGCCATTAGAAAGGACAAACACCCACCATTTGCTTCGACGTGGATGGAACTGGAGGGTATTATGCTGAGTGAAATAAGTCAATCGGAGAAGGACAAACATTATATGGTCTCATTCATTTGGGGAATATAAATAATAGTGAAAGGGAATAGAAGGGAAGGGAGAAGAAATGGGTAGGAAATATCAGAAAGGGAGACAGAACATGAAGACTCCTAACTCTGGGAAACGAACTAAGGGTGGGGGAAGGGGAGGAGGGCAGGGGGTGGGGGTGAATGGGTGATGGGCACTGAGGGGGGCACTTGACGGGATGAGCACTGGGTGTTATCCTGTATGTTGGCATTTGAACACCAATAAAAAATAAATTTATTAAAAAAAAACAAAAATAAAAATTCTCAGTCATTACCAAGCACTCAGCCACATGGGATTGGTGGCTGCAACACTGAACAGTACTATATCACATGTCAGTACAGAAAGTCCTAGGGAACAGCACCACTCAAGGTGTCTTGAGCACACACCAAGTTGGAAACTGGTTCTCTACTTTTAAATAGGAAATGGTCAATAAACGGTCACCTTTTTTACTATGTGCCAGATTCTGTTGTACCTATTTCACACATAGCATATCATTATATCTTCATAACTTGGGAGAAAAGTAGTATATTGCTATTCCTCTAAACTCATTTTCTAGTGCTGCAATTGCAAAACATTACAGACATGGTGGCTGTGTTTGATGGAAAATAGAAGACCAGTAAAATGAGTCAGATGAATAACTCTACTTACCCACTTCCCCTTTCTTCCTCTTTGACCATTTGACCAAAGATGTCATGATGAGATGGGTTATAACTCCCAACCCAGTTCTCCTGCACAGAGATAATAGCATGCAGCCAGCTCTCTATTAACCACAGAAACAAGAGCCATGAAAGCATAGGCAATTGGAGTTATAGATAAATCCTGAGCTTTTCTCTAGCAAGTGAGCTCATTTTCAGAGGCTTCAAAACCAATTCTAATGTAATAAACAGAGATAGAAATTTTATCAATGCAGCACACATACACACAGCTTGACTTGGGAGGATCCCATGGGAACCAGCCCAGATATCCATTCAGGCTTGACATGCTCCTGCTGAGTCTTTAGACTTTGTGTTCATAAACTCACCACTCTTTCAGGACCTTCGGGCTTAATGCAAATTAATTAAACTGCCATGCAGCTCATTTGACCATTATTGAGGTTTTAAAATAATTAAGAGTGAAAGCAACTGATTAAAGCCTTTCCAGGCTGCTGTAGCAGTTTATGAATTATATAAGTTCCATATTAACATGACTCCTTGGTGACTGCAGATTAGCTGGGGGGATATTCATTAAGATGAAATAAAAGGGCAACAGTAGCCATAACATCTTTTTGTTTAATATTCCCTGACAGCTTTCCAGGGAGCTCATTGTGAAGGCAAAAACATACTATATTTCTATAGCATTTTACAAATAGGATAATATCACTTGCTCCATTTGATCCTCCCACTAATTCTATGAACTTGGCAAAGCTGGCATTACTCTCTTTATTTTACTTGAAAAGAGACCAAAGCTCAAACAAGTTAAATGCTTCACATAGTAAAAGTGGGAATGTAGTCAAATATCCAGGGCTAACTCCCAATCCCGTGTTTCTCCAGTATGCCATGGTGCCTCTCTTTCTTAAGGATCATGATTCTCCAAAGACAGTCCCACCAGTCTGAAATTTCTAAAGAGAAAGTTTCATTACTTTGGCTTAAAGCAAGGATTCACATTTTAAAATGGAGCAGAAGGAATTTCAATGAGGGAAGAATAGAATATTTTTGTTTTCTCCTTCCACTCCATTACAACTACAGAGAGAAAAGATAGAGAAATAACACCATTTTTTTTAATTTTTTTTATTTATTTATGATAGAGAGGCAGAGACACAGGCAGAGGGAGAAGCAGGCTCCATGCACCGAGAGCCCGACGTGGGATTCGATCCCGGGTCTCCAGGATCGTGCCCTGGGCCAAAGGCAGGCGCTAAACCGCTGTGCCACCCAGGGATCCCGAAATAACACCATTTTAACTAAGGAAGCAAGGGCCTAAACATAATGAAGTGCACCTTGTAAATATTATAAGATCTGAGTCTAGTTGAGGGAATATGGCAAGAGTCAACCCCAGACAGTGGTGCTACATAAATCAGGGCTATAGGTACACTTAGGCGGAATAAAGAGGTTGTTGAATGAGCAGATACACAAAGGATACTTTTAGGATGTTGGAAACATTCTTTACCTCGTTAATGCATAAATAGGTGTGTTCACTTTGTAAACTTAGGATTGGTGTATTTTTCTAAGTATTAGATATACTTCCATAAAAAAATAAATTTCATTGCCATAAAAGTCATAGCCATTGATCATTACCTTAAAGCCAGTGATCTTCCCATTAAAAAAACCAGGGTCAAAGATAATCATAGAATAGGCAAAGGTCACTTCTATTAATTGAACACCTATTTAATTGACCTCTACAGAGTTCAGTTCTTCAGAAGGGCGAGGAGAGGGGAATCTGAAAGAGAAACCCTGCTGATAAAGTATTCCTATTTCTTAATCTTTTGATATAAATTCTTTAAGATGTAATTGACATGCCTGTAAGAGTAACTCTCTTAAAGTGTACAGTTCCACGTGTTTTGCACATATTCTTTCCCATTCAGTAGGTTGCCTTTTCATTTTATTGATGGTTTTTCTTGCTGTACAGAAGGTGGTCAAGTTTAATGTCCCACTTGTTTATTTTTGCTTTGGTGACAAATCTAAAAAAATCATCACCATGACACTTGTCAAGGAGCTTACCACCTATGTTTTCTCCCAGGAGTTTTGTGATTACTTTTAAGTCTTTAAATTATTTTGAGTTAATTTTTTTATGGTATAAAACAGTGGTCCCGATTCATTCTTTTGCATGTGTCTGTCCAGTTTTCCCATTTATTGAAGAAACTGTCTTTTCTCCATTGTATATTCTTAATTCCTTTGTAATTAATCATATATTCACGAGTTTATTTCTGGGTTCTCCATTCTATTACATTGTCTGTCTGTTTTTATCACAGTACCATACTGTTTTGATTACTATCACTTTGTAATTCAGCTTGAAATCAGAAGTATAGGGATCCCTGGGTGGCGCAGCGGTTTGGCGCCAGCCTTTGGCCCAGAGCGCGATCCTGGAGACCCGGGATCGAATCCCACGTTGGGCTCCCGGTGCATGGAGCCTGCTTCTCCCTCTGCCTGTGTCTCTGCCTCTCTCTCTCTCTGTATGACTATCATAAAAAAAAAAAAAAAGAAATCAGAAGTATAATGTCTCTGGGTTTAACTTTCTTGAGATTTCTTTGGCTACTTGGCATCGTTTGTGGTTCCATACAGATGGTAGGATTTTTGTTTTATCTGTGAAAAAAAATGCCATTTTTTATGATAGGGATTGCATTGAATCTGCAGATTGTTTTGGGCATTATGCACATGATAAAAATATTCTTTCAATCCATAAATATGGAATATTTTCCCATTTGTGTTTTCTTCAGTTTCTTTCAACAAGTTCTTATAGTTTTGGAAAACAGGTTCTTTACTTCCTTCATTAAGTGTATTCCCAGGTACCTTATTCATTTTGATGCATTGGAAATGGGATTGTTTTCTTAACCTCTCTCTCTGATAGTTTTTTTAGTATGTAGAAATGTAACTGATTTTTATATTGATCTTGTATCCTCTAGCTTTACTGATTTCTAGATCTAACAGTTTTTGGTAGTCTTTAGGGTTTCTAAATACAGAATCTTGTCATCTGCAAATAGTGAGAATTTTACCTCTTTCTTTCCAATTTGGACAACTTTTATTACTTTTTCTTGCCTAATTGATCTGGCTAGGATTTCTAACACAATGTTGATGAAAGTTACAAGAGTCAGCATCCTTCCTTATCTTATTTCTGACCTTAAAGAGGAAGCTTTCAGCTTTTTATCATTAAGTATGAGGTTAGCTATGGGCTTGTCATATATGGCCTTTAGTATGTTGAGATATATTCCCTCTATACCCACTTTGTTGATAGTTTTTATCATAAATGGATGTTGAATTTTGTCAAAGGCTTTTTTCATGTTTAGACAATAATAGGATTTTTATTCTTTATTTTGTTACCGTGGTGTACTATTACATTGATTTTTCTGATGTTGACCATGCTTGCAACCCTGGAAAAAAATTCCATTTGATCATAATATATGATCCCTTCAATAGATGGTTGAATTTGGTTTGCTAATATTTTGTTCAGGGTTTTTGTATCTGTGTGTGTCAGGAATGCTAACCTCTAATTTTCTTTTCTTGTGTCATCTTTGTCTGGTTTTGGCATCAGGATAATGCTGGTTTCCTAAAATGAGTTTGGAAGAGTCCTCCTCTTCTTTGTGTGTGTGTTTAAGGATTTTATTTATTCATGAGAGACACAGAGAGAGAGTCAGAGACACAGGCAGAGGGAGAAGCAGGCTCCATACAAGGAGCCTGACTTGGGACTCAATCCCAGGACTCCAGGATCACACCCTGGGCTGAAGGTGGCGCTAAACCGCTGAGCCACCCGGGCTGCCCATGTGTGTGGTTTTTTAAAAAGAGTTTGATAATGATTGGTATTAATACTTCTTTGAATGTAGGATAAAATTCACCAGTGAAATTCTCTGGTCCTGAACTTTTGTTTGGAGATTTTCGATTACTGATTCAATCTCTTTACTAGTAGTTGGCCTTTTCAGATTTCCTATTTCTTCATGATTTAGTCTTAGGAACTTATCTGTTTTTTCCAGGTTGTCCAATGTGTTGCTATATAATTGTTCATAGTTTCTTATGATCCTTTGTATTGCTGTAATTAATATCAGTTTACTGTCTCCTCTTTCATTTCTATTTTTATTTTTCAGTCTTCTCTTTTTTTGTAGGTTTAGCCAAAGATTTGTAAGTTGTATTTATCTTTTCAAAGAACAAGCTCATAGTTTCATTGATTTTTTTCCTATTTTTTTTTAGCCTCTACTTCATTTACTTCTGCTCTAATCTTTGTTATTTCCTTTCTTCTACTAACTTTGGGCTTCATTTATTCTTTTTTTTCCTTGCAGTATAAAATTAGATTGTTTATTTGAGATTTTACTTGTTTCTTGAGGTAGGCATTTGTCACTCTGACCTTCTTTCTTAGAACTGCTGTTGCTGCATTCCATAAGTTTGGGTATGTTCCATTTTCACTTATCTCAAGGTATTTTTAAATTTCTCTTTGGATTTCTCCTGTGACCCATTTCATGTTTAGTAGCATGTCATTTAAGCCCACTGGAATTTTCCAGTTTTCTCCATATAATTAATTTTGAGTTTCATACTACCAGGGTTGAAAAAGATGTTTAATATTATTTAAATCATTTAAAATTTATTAAGACTTGCTTTTTGGTCTAACATATGATCTCTTGAAAAATGGTCCATGTACACTTGAGAAGAATATGTAATCTGTTGCTTTTGGATTGAAGTGTTCTATAAATATCTATTAAGTCCATCTGTTCCAGTATGTCCTATAAGGCCAATGTTTTCTTATTGATTTTTGGTCTGGATGGTTTATCCATTGATAGTCATGAAGTATAAAGCCCCCTACAATTATTGTATTCCTGTTTACCTTTAGGTCCATTAATATTTGCTTTACATATTTAGGTGCTCCTATGTTGGGTGCATATATATTTACAAATGTTATCTCCTCTTGTTAGATTGACCCTTTTATTGTTATGGAATACCCTTCTTTGTCTATTATTACAGTCTTTGTTTTAAAGTTTATTTTGTCTCATGTAAGTATAGCTCTCCAACTTTCTTTTGCTTTCCATTTGCATGGGACATCTTTTTCAATCCTTTCACTTTCAACCTGTATGTATCCTCATATCTAAAGTGAATCTCTTGTCAGCAACATATAGATGGGTCTTGGGGGGTTTGTTTTGTTTTGTTTTTATCTACTCAGTCACTCTATGCCTTCTGATTGGAGAATTTAAGCCCAACTGGCTACCAGAACCAAATAAACAAGAGATATCCCCTGATTGTGGCACCATTCACAGAACTGGGGTGCCAGGCATAAAAACTTGGGCAGCAGACATGTGCTCTCCAGGAGACACCAGTGCTTTAGAGCATGTCAGAAAGTGAGTGCAAAGATAGTACTCACCCTCCCAGGTCCCTGGAGAGAATTCCAGTCAGCCTATAGGTGTCTGCCCCTTGTGGTGCAACTATGAAGATAAGCTAATAGGCCTCTTCCACAGAAAGACTGGGTACCTCATCTGTTGTTTCTTTGTGGTGCTCTGAGAGGTAGTAACTACGTAAGAGCTTTTTCTCCATTTGTTTTAGTGTTATGGGACCTACAAACATGAGCCACCACAACCAGGCTATCTAGAGGTGTTCCATGGGTGCCAGCTACAAAAATCAAGATGCCAGACACCTGTACAAACTCCTTTCTAGGAGATATTGGAGACCTGGAGTGAGGCCGAGGGAAATTGCAAACCCACTAGCCTCCATTGGCATTCAAAGCTAGATATTTTGGGGACTTAGCTCACTGGTGCAGGTCATTAAAGCTGGGGTGCCTGATG
Source organism: Nyctereutes procyonoides (assembly GCF_905146905.1). NCBI lineage: Eukaryota > Metazoa > Chordata > Mammalia > Carnivora > Canidae > Nyctereutes > Nyctereutes procyonoides. The sequence continues at coordinate 2,049,874 of NW_026575030.1, read as the reverse complement.
TGGGGTCTAAGCCATTTTATCTTCATGGAGAAGCTTCAGTTTGTGAGTTCTCTCCTGGTTGTGGATTGCCACACCAAGGCCTCTGGTTTATGGCAAGATTATGTCTCAGCTTCTTCTACCAACTTTGATGTGGGTTTTCTTTTATTCATCCAATGTGTAGGAGTTGCTCAGCTAGTGCTTGGATTTTTTCAGTGCAAATTGCTTCATATGCAGCAGTAGATTCAGTGTTTCCATGAGAGGAGGTAATTTCAGGACCCTCCTATCTTGAATTGGAAATAATTAGTTTTTTTATAATTGCTAGATTAGTTTGATAGTATTTTGTAAAGGATTTTTTTAGTCTATATTAATAAAGGATATTAACCTACAGTTTTTCTACATTGTCTACTTTTAGAATGACTTGAGAAAGTATTCCTTCCTCTTCTACTTTTTTGGAAGACTATATGAAAAATAGTCTTGGTGTTGGTTCTTGTTTAAATGATTGGTAGAGAGGAGCACCAGGCTGGTTCACTTGGAAGAGCATACGACTCTTAATCTTGAAGTTGTTAGAGCCCCACAATGGGTGTAAAGATTACTTACAAACACACACACACACACACATACATACATACATACATACATGCAGACATACATAACAAAAAAAGTAAAATACATAGGGGCACCTGGGTGGCTCAGTTGGTTAAGCCTCCAGCTCTTAATTTCTGCTCAGGTCATGATCTCAGGATTGTGAGATCAAGCCTTGCATCTGGCTTTACACTGGACATGGAATCTGCTTAAGATTCTCTCTCCCTCTGCCCTATCCCCACTCTCTCTAAACAAATTCAATAAATATCTATAAATGAATAAATGATTGGTAGAATTCAGTGAAGCCAATGGGTCCTGGGCTTTTCTTTGGGGGAATGTTTTGATTACTAATTCAATGTCACAATTTGTTATAGGTCTATTCAGGTGGTCTATTTATTCTTGAGTTCATGTTGGTAGTTGTTTTTCTTCTAGAAATTTGTCCATGTCTTCAGTTTTCTCATTTGTTGGCCTCCAGTTATCATGGCCATATAATTTTTATTTTTGTAAGATCAGTACTGAAGTCCTCCCCCCATCCCTGATTTTATTAATTTGAGCCTTCTTTTTTTTTCCTCAAGTGTATAGCTGAAAGTTTATCAATTTTGTTGGTCTTTTAAAGAGCCACTGGAATTTAAAAAAAAAAAAAAGGAACATTTATTTACTTACATTGTAAGAATTCTCCGTGTAGAGAGGCTCCCTGTAGGTTAATTCGGCAGCTGCAGTGTCATGGATGATCCAGGTCACTTGCATTTATCTGCTGTGAGATTCTCATGTTGTCTCCACTTTTGTTTGCCCTTCCTCATGCCTGCCAGCCCACAGGTATCTATGCAGATGTGATAATGTCCAGTAGAAGAGTATAAAAAAAATATTTTTAAGACTTTCCTGCAGACCCTTCCTAACATTTCATTATGAGAACTGAGTCACATGCTTATCCCTGTACAGTCTCTAACAAAGCAAATGGAACTAATAGGTAGTTAAATATAATGACTCTAATTCCTGACAGCTTTTCAGAATTTTTAAAAGATAAACTTCAACATCCTAAAAAGGAGGCTTGCTGTTTTTAAGAAACTGAAATCTCTTATGCTAGATGAAACACTTAGCTAAAATTCAGTAATTGGAATTCTTTTGCTTTGTTGTATGTAACAATATTTTTTTTATTTTAGTAATATGCATACTGTAACCCCAGGTTTCTTTTTTTTTTAACCCAGGTTTCTAAAAAAAAAAAAATCAAAAAGAACAAACTCATAAAGGGTAGCTATTCTTACTTAAACATAAATAACCCTAGGAACGATTATATTACATAAATGTAAACTGCCTCTAGTTATTTATGTCATTATCAGTCTCAATATCTTGGTCTTAATTAACCCAAATCAGCTTATCTGTCATACTGGAAAGCAAAAGAGAGAATGGTGTGGGAAGAAAGAAGAGTTCAGAAAATTTATAGAACTGAAAGGATGGCAGTGCTGGGGAGGCATGGGGGTTCCTGAGCAGCTCTCAGGTAGCAAGGAGCCATTCAGGGCAGGCACATGAGGGCTGGACAGGCAATTTTCCTGTATCTCTCCCTTCCAAATGCACAGAAAGCCTCCTGTGGAACATTCAAGATCTGAACCACAGTATCTATTTAATAATGACAATATGGCCTTGGGCCAGAAGTTGATGATACAAGGATGAATACGACTCAGTTCCTGCCCTCAAGCACTCACAGTCTAATGGGAAAGATGAACTCATAAAAAGCAATTTTGAGCACAACAATGGAGGTGCAATGGGATGAGCAGTTGCCCAGAGGGGATGGTGATTAATTCAGTTTCAAAAGGCAGAGATAACTCTATAGAGAAAACATAAAAATCACAGGATGCGTTTGAGTTCACCAAGCATACAGCAGAAGACAGGATTTTCCAGAAAATGAGAACAGAGATTTGAAGCAGCGTGACCTGCTTGGGCTACCCGAAGATAACTGATGCTGATGCTGTGTGGCTGTGGAGCGTAAGAAAGCCAGAGCAGGGAGATGGGGACCAGACCTCAGATCACCTCTCTTGCCTTCCTAGGGACAGTGAAGCTTATCCTGTGCATTGTGGGTGTTAGTGAAAGTTTTGAAATAAAGAAATGTCCCAGTTTGCATTTACAAAGAACATACTGGATCAGGTCAAATTGGAAGGCCACAAACCTATTAAAAGGGTGGTGCACATGGTCGATGTTGGAACTAGGAAAGTGACAGTAAGAAGAAACAAAATATTCACTGTGTATGAGGGTTGGTTGACAGCCATAAAATATGCCATAGGTCTCTGGTTTGTTCAACTAGGTAGGTATATGCTGGAAGTAGGTTCAGCCCAAAGTATGGTGAACTTGAGGTATCAGGGGACAACCCAGTGCGGACACACATTTAGCAACTGAGCATAGGTCTCTTCCCAAAATACAGATTTAGGAGGCTTGAGGTGGCATCTTCTGAAGCTACAGCGGGGAGGTCAGATTGCCTGGGGAGAGAAGACAAAGTTTGAAGGGAAACTAGAAGGGCCTCCACAATTCAGGAATTGAGGGAAGCAGTCTGCAAAGGAGAATGAATGGGGACAGAGGGAGAAAAAAAGCAGTGACTCTGTATCCAAAGGGTGAAAAAATTCTCAAAAAAAAAAAAAAAAAAAAGAGGACAAAGAGAAGGAAGGTGAGGAGGAGGAAGAGGCTCAGAAGGAGGAAGAAGCAGAGGAGGAGACACATCTATGGATCACTGGCAAAATGTGATCATTAGGTGTCCCAGAACTCTGCTGCTGGTTTTCCCTGCCTTTTCTCTGGGGGAAAGTGGGATGTGGTCAGATGAGACCCACGCATCGAGATTCTGCAGGAGGGAGCAGCAGAAGCCTGTGCTGCTTCTAGAGATCCTTCCTCCCCCACCTACCTCCTCTTGAGCAGGGGAGCTTTCTTGGTCAGCTCTGCAGAGAAAGTGCATTCTCAAATGGAGGTTTCCAGCAACTAAATATTAGGAACTTTTCAACCTACCTCATGATGGTCCTCGTCCTCCATCTAACTTTGTGAGATGAAAGCCTGGAGCCCTCCCAGAGGCAGAGGGGAAGCCCAAACAATTGCTTTCACTTTGATTTTGCTCACCTGCTGGCTCTGAGCTATGGAGAGAAGCTTCACGCAGCCTCTAGCCCAGCCAGCCTCTTAGTCTGAAGGTGGACAAGTCTCTCTAAAGACCCCCACACACAGCCTACAAACACACTGAAGACACCATCGCAGTCAATGCCTTGGGAAACTGGGGGAAAACATAGTTTTACTAAGAGCCAGCTCAGTGCCAGGCACCAGGTTAGAGCTGCATGCCTCATAGCTCATTACGTAGCCCCTGAGGCATGTGCTCTCAGGCCCCTTGAAGAAACTCAACCGGGCATCCTCCCATTTCAAGACCACTTCAGTATTAGTAAGTGGCGGAGACACTTTAATACTGGGTCTGCATGTCCCAAAGTCCAGGATTTTTCACCCTATAGTTTCTATTACGCATTTATCATAATGGCTCCTTATTCTTCAGATTCCAATATGCAGATGAACCTGAGGTAGCAAAGACATGTGTCCCTGCAATGTTGTCTGCAAACGGGTTTCGTAGCTCCGATCATATTTCAAGTATCTTAAGTTTTGGGACAAATCCTCTTTCTACATAAAACAACCCTTTCTTAGGGCAAAGAGCCATTCCCTAATTTATCTCGTTTCGTGTGTCAAGCTTCCTTAAAGTGGAGATCAGTTCTGCCCCTAAAGAAACTATATACCCTTTAAAAGCACCGAATCCAGAGTCTCACTTTGCTTTCAGGGAGAGGTCTTTGCAGATGTGTTTAAGAGGCAGAGCTGGGGGCAGCCTGGCTGGCTCAACGGTTTAGCACCACCTTCAGCCCAGGGCATGATCCTGGGGTCCCAGGATGGAGTCCCACATGGGGTTCCCTGCATGGAACCTGCTTCTCCCTCTGCCTGTGTCTCTCCCTCTGTGTGTGTGTGTCTCATGAATAAATAAATAAAATCTTTAAAGAAAAAAAAAAAAGGCAGAGCTGGGGAGCTGTCACAGCAGCCCCTGCATAGGACCCCCTGTTCTCAGGCAATTTCTCCTTACTGAGGAGCCAGCGAGACCCCAGGCCCTCCTCCTGAGCCCAACTTTGGTTTCTACACGTTCTCAGGAGTGCTGGGGAAGGTGTGCAGAGCCTGGTTCAGCACAGACCTGCCCCTTCTTTCTGGTTAGGTGAACCTCTCAAGCCGAGATAGGAAACTGAGATCCATCCCTGGGATGTGTCTGTAGAACTGACTCCTGTGCTCATACTTAACTTCTCAAGTTTGTAGGCAGGTGTCTCCTTCCCTCACTCCACCCCACTTCAGGAATTGAATAGGTAAATTTGATGGCGAGCATTGACAGCTGCTCCCAGGGCCTCCCTCTGTTTGCATCTGTCCTGAATTTATGAGGAAGCTTGTATAAATCCCATACCATAATGGGCTGAGCCTGGGCTTACCTGGACAGATGCTGTCCTCTTAGCTTGGACTTAACTCTACAGCAGGCTCATTTTTTATGCTGGTCATCTGTGTCATCCTGAGCACAGTCCCGTACTTCCCAGCCCCTTTAAAGTTAGACATGGACATGTGACTGTTTCAGTCAATAAAATGTAAGCAGGGGTGGCGTGTGTCATTTTCTAGGTGGAAACTTTAGGAGCAAGCTTTAGAAGCAGTGAGATAAAGCTGTTGCCAGCCTGGGTCCCTAAAAAATAGCAAACAGAGCTATTTGCCAACCTCTAGTGTTCATGAAGCCAAAAAAACAAAAAATAAAAAATAAAAGCCCATTGATGCCATGGAAGTCCCCAGAAAACTCAAGGAATGGGAGGCTGGTCAGGGGAGATTTCTTGGAAGAGGTGCTGGTGCTGGGCGGAAGTGGAGGCTGCATGAGAGTAATCACAAAGCAAAGAGACTGCCTATGTAGAGCAGGGAAAGAGGTGCTACAGGAAGAGGAAATAGCCTATACAGAGGCCCACAGGATCAGCAGCTGGGGGCGGGGGGGCACAAGCCATCAGCAGGGGCCACCCATCCTCAAAGTCCTGGCTTGCCTAAGAGCTCTTCCTTTCCTGGTAACGTTTGGTAGCACCCCAACTCCAACCAGAGGAAAGAGAGGGGGGGAAAGTAGAGTGGAAGAGAATGAGAGAAACCAAAAATTTAAGGAAAAAAGAACTGAGAGAGAACCCAAAAGAGCCCAAAAAATTCAGACCAGAGGAGACAATAAGAAACAAGATGAGGCAGTGGGGGAATAGTGACCCCAAGGACATCAAGTCTGCATCCCTGGAACTTGTAAATATGACCTCATTTGGAGAAAAAGTCTTTGCAGATGGGTTTAATTTCATGACTTTGAGTTGAAATTGCCCTGGAGTATCTGATAGCCCTACATGGCATCACAGGTGTCCTGACAGGAAAGAGGCAAGAGGATATCCTCACAGAGGAAAAAGCCACGTGGCCACAGTGGCAGAGAGTGGACTAATGTGACCACGAGCCAAGGGGCACTTGGTGCCAACAGAAGCTGGGAGAGGCTAGGAATGGATTCTTGCCTAGTAGCCAGTGGGAACCCAGCCCCTCAGTTCCTTGATTTCAGATGTGGTCTCTAGAACTGTGCTCATCTGCCCAGGTTGTAGTAATTTGTCCAGCAGGTATAGGAATCTAATATCTACAGTGGCAGGCAATGACTCCTTTACTTCTCTTCCATAGGCTCCTGCCTTAGCCTGCTCCCTCCTGTGTAGCCATCAAGCATTTCTTGCACTTTCCTTCTTCAGGTCTTTGCTTTTCCTTCCCTCCCCTCTGGCCAGACCCCACCCCAGTGCTCTCTTTCTCCTTTTCACCCTCTTCAAGCCACTCATTCTGCCTTCTCCTCCCCCAGCCCCTGTGGGTGACAGCAGTGCCATGCTGTTGGCCATGTTTCTCCACTCGGATTCCAGGCTCTCGGAGACAGTCTATAACCACCTCCAAGTACTTTGTTCGTTGCCAAACTCAATGCACAGAGTTGAGTGCATAAGAGGTAATTAATTAATATTTGCCAGTTGACAGGTAATATGGACTTCGTTATTTTTACTACAACCATTTATGAAGTGCCTGCTGAGTTCCAGGCACTAAGTAATGAGAATAATAGTAATGACTATTGTGGGGCACTGGGGTGGCTCAGTCAGTTAAGCTTTGGACTATTAATTTTGGTTCAGGTCATGATCTCAGGGTCATAAGATGGAGCAGACTCAGAGTCAGCTTGAGTTTCTCTCCTTCTGCCCCTCAATCCACCCCACCCCCCCCTCAAATCTTAAAAAAGTAACAATGACTGTGACCTACAGGCTGCTACTATGTGCCAGCTACTGTGATGTGCCCTGGAAATGCACTATGTTATTTAATCCCAGATTATTATCATCTCCCTGTTACCTACCGATGACTCAGCCAGATGGGGGTAATTGGTTCAATGTCACCCAGCAAGCAAGCCTCAGAGCCAGAGTTCAAGTCCAAACCGGACAGACCCTCAGAACTAAGCTCTAAGTAGAGTCTTTTGCTGGGGGCGCAAGAAAGCCAAACAGTTTTAGATGGCCATGTCCTTGGCTGCTGCCTTAGGTGCTGCTTCAAGTTCTCACACATTTGGAGTGTTCCTTAGAGTGTGAATCCGGGTTTAGAGCCAGACAGGAGTGTCTATTCCAGAACCTGACATCAGCCACTAGGTGGCACTATTAAAGTGTGTCTGAGACCCGAAAGCCAGCCAAGCCAGGGTGTTTGGGCTTTAAGGGGTTCCTAAAGGTGAGCTGTTCCCACAGACAGGAGAAGCCTGCCCAGAAGGAAATAAGCCAGGGGTCAAAGGAATGGATTGGAAAACATATTTCCTGAGGTGCTGAGTGCTGATAGAAAAAGATAGCAGCAAATCCACGGGCTTGTGTTTCTGTGAAAATCATAATCCTGAGAAATGCAAACTATTTAAGTACATCTGTTTACCAGAAGCACACAGATATCCCCATGGGGGCCCCAAAGAAAGGAGAATTATAGGCCCAATCACTGACAGCAAGGATGTCCAAACACCTTAAAAGTCCCTGTTGAAATGGCAGCTCTTAAATGATTCAACTGCCTCTTAGCCAAAACACATAGCAACAGCCATAAATACTCTGTAATTAACATCACACTCAGAGCAAAGGGAACTTGGAAAATATTTCATTTGGTATCTCCAAGGAGTTGTAGATACTCTTCCCCACGAATGAGGGCATTGTCAAATTATTTATCTACAGCCAGCTGTGCATTGTCTGAGTGAGAAAACACCTCGAGATTGCCGTGTGTTTAGCAGGAAGAATGACAGCCCCCTGGGCAGCACTGCCTCCCTGACCTCGGGGTCCTGCTGGAGGCCTGTGTGTGTGCAAGATGTCCTGGCCAGCACCCCTGCTCCTCGAGTGTGGCTCACAGACTGCATCCCCGCTGTGGAGTGTTTGCTACCATTGCACAAGGAGAGAAGAACGGGACATGAGTGTGAGCACTGGAAACGTGGATAGCAATCAGACCTTGCCCTGACTTCAGGGTTGTGATCAGTTCAACAGGGTTGAACCAGTTGAAGTACTGCAAACATGCTGCTGAGTCACTTGTGGCACGAGATTAGGAACCAGTTCGGTGCAGGAACCAGTCCTGTGCGGTACACCCACTCTCTGATCTGAAACAGAATGGAAGGGAATTTGAAAAGCCCCATCCCAAGGAAGATTTCTCCAGCTCTGCCACCCCAGGGCCCCAATCTTGAGAGACTAAGGTTGCTAACTGGGTGGTGATCCAGGGCCTGGCTCACCTGCCACTGGTAGTTACCAGCTGTGTGGCATTAGGTACATTACCTAACCGTGTGGGTCTTTAGTTTCCTGAAGTGGGGCTAACAATATATACCTTACGGAGTGTTGGGAGAACATGAAACAAGAAATGTGGTGAGATCGTGAATGCTCAGATGGTTTTCATACCTCTTTCTCAGTCTCTCTGTGTAAACAGTGCTCTTTGTTGGGAGAGTTTTCGAGAATGAACCCTTCTTGGTCCTCAAGAAAATAATGTTATCAGTACTGTCTTGGAGGTTCAATAGAACCAAAGCTCTAGATTTTTAAGATTCTATTAATTTATTCATGAGAGACACAGAGAGAGAGAGAGAGAGAGAGAGAGAGAGAGAGAGAGACAGGCAGAGGGAGAGGCCAGCTCCCTACAGGGAGCCTGATGGGGGACTCAATCCCAAGACCCGGGATCACGACCTGAGCCAAAGGCAGAGACTCAACCACTGAGCTACCCAGGTGCCCCTCTGGATTTAATCAGTCATCAAATTCTCTCATGAAGAGAGAATTACAGATTAACAAAAGAGAAAAGAGAAGGTCTGGGGGTGAGGAATGACATGAAAGGGAAAGGAAGACTTCTCTTGGACCCGAGAACAAAGAAAATCTTCAGACCTGACACAGAGGAAGTGAAGGATGAAGACGACTGGAGAACAGCTCAATGCTGATTTTCAAGGAAGGTTAGCAGCAAGGGCTCAGAAAAGTGGAAGGGGTACCCTGGGCCTCGAGCTCCCAAGACAGTCTGGCGGGGGGTGCTTAGAACCACAGGGGAGCCCAACGGCCCTCACTCGACTTAGGCCCTGCCAATACTCGTGTTCCCAGGGAGGCCTTGACTTTGTCCACATCCAAGACAACATCCAGTGACCACTTGGGCAGGTGAGGCCATTCCAGGACACATGAACTTGCTGCTTCCATGTTATCCTGCCATCCAATAAATAATTACTGAACACCAGCTAAGTGCCAGGCACTGTGTTCCTTCTGTCCTACAGCTCATGTGTGGTGGGAGGAAGAACTAAAATATGAAATAGATGACAGTTCTGCCATCATGGAACAGTGGCATATTGCCACATGCTTCTGCGTAGACACTGTGCCCATGAGTATTTCACTTTATACTCTGGGACAGGGCTTTCCCTGCTGAGGCCCACAGAGAGAATTCAGGGGAGTTCATGAACTTGGATGAGGAAAAAACATCTTTTTTTCACTACACTTAACTAGAATTAGAATTGGTTGACAAACATAGAAGTTCCTGTGACTTTGTAACCAGTAAAAGTCACAGATACTTGTATTTTATAGTACACTGTTGCAGGTGTTGTGAAATGTCATTTTTTGCTCATCACTGCTGCCAAAATCATGGCAGTTCTGAGACATGCCACCACACTTTAACACTTAACACAGTAATAAAGAAGCCCATGTATTATTATATGGCATGCATCTGATTTTCAGAGCTTTGATGACTGTATTCAATCCAACTGGTTTCCTCCATTTGTAAATACTATTTCTAAACATTACTCTGGGAAAGGGTGCCTGGGTTTGGCCAGCCCACCAAAGAGGTCCAAGGCACAGAAAAGATTAAGAACCTCTGCTCTAGGGCCTGTTCTTTCTTAATGTTCAAAGAGCCCTTATCAGGAATCCACCCTCCAGGTGGTGTTAGCACATGAACAACCCCAGTCAGGCATGTACACTCTACAGTTCTGAGGCCGCTCTCCCACTCTGGCTATTTCCATCAGTGCTAGAACATTTATAAATTAGCACTGGGGATAGTAAAAGCCATGTTTCCTTGGTCCAGTAGTGGTGTTCAGTATATGTAGAAAGAGAGTAAATATCGACAGGCACACTTGACCTTGTATGAAGAGGAATAGAAGAGTTTAGGGAACCCAGAGGCCTAAACCCTCTGGAATAGGGCACAAGGCCTGAGACTCTCATTTGATCCTGTGGTGTCCAAGAGGAATCTGTCTCTCTTGTCTGGAATATGATCTCATTGACTTCCAGCTGAAGCTCTGTGCAATGTGTTGGGAAAGTACTCGGGGAACTGAGGGCTGAGTTTCCCTCAACATCCAACAACGTCGTATGACGGCTTGTGCGCGCTTGCTCCAGTATTTGTGTGAGTGTTAGAATTTGTCCTGAGACCTGCTTGCCTTGTGCCAAACTACCCAGAAGCAAGGTGACGGGAAGGAGACCACCCATGTGAGAACCCACAGAGACTGTTTATTCAGAGCCTGCGGCAGCAAGGGGTCAGTCAGCCACCCCGCTTGCACTGGGCTGAGACTCAAAGGCAGGCAGAGGGGTGTGGGAAAGTGTCCTGTGGGGAAAGGCAAGGCCTCAGGTATGTCTGACTGCTGGTCATTGCTGCGAGGAAGCCGGAGGGAGGCTAACCAGAAGCAGAGGATCTCATGGGAGTGGTTGGAAGAGAATCTTAGGCATTCTCCAGTTGGTCCTGGGTGTGAAGTGAGAACACAAAAGGTGTGTGTGTGGGAGGGGGGTAATGTGCCTGAATGGTTCCATGGCTCAGTCGGTTAAGCACCTGCCTTGGGCTCAGGTCATGATCTCAGGGTCCTGGGATCGAGCCCCACATTGAGCTCCCTGCTCAGCGAGGAGTCTGCTTCTCCTCCCTCTGCCCCTCCTCCTCGCTTGTGATTTCTCTCTCACGTTCTCCCTCCCAAATGAATGGATAAAATCTTTAAAAAAGAGAAGTTGGTAGTCATTGACCAACTTCCAGGATTAGTCGCTACAGAGGGTGTGGGTCAGTGTTGTAGGTATTGTCATGTATGGCCTGGCCATCCTGTGCTGCGTATCCCATCTGTTAGGGCCTAGCAAGCTCAGCAGTAAGATGCGAGGGATGTTTGCCAAACCTGACCTCATGGCTCTGAGAGACCGTTCAGTTTAGGTCTGTTGACAGCAGGGACATATGCACAAGAGCATCTCCAGCCCAATAATGGTCTTGAATACCTTGTATGGTAATGTTGAGCCAACTCCTTATACTTTTACCTGGGGCAGCTGTAGTAAACACGTCTTATCCCCCTGAGCTGATGTTGTGATGTGGCTAATGATACCTAATCCATCAGTAACGTTCTGGACACAGTCCCTGACACTAAGCATTCAAGGAAATAGTTGATTTTTTTTTCTTCTTTTTTCTAAGGAGTTGGGATCTATGCCAGTACTGCTTAACCAGGAGTCCCCGGAGGAACATTTGACAGTGAGTGGAGACATTTTTGATTGTCACGATGGGGGTAAAAGATGCTATTAGCCTCTAGTGGGTAGAGGCCAGGGTTGTTGCCAAGCATCCTACAATACGCAGGACAGCTCCACAGCAAAGAATTATCCAACCCAAAGTCAATCATGCTGAGACTACCTATCCATGGAGAAAGATGGAGGAGGTGTGGGTAACAGAAGGGTGTTCTGCTGGCAAGGCAGCATAGTGATCAGGAGAGGGGACTCTGCATTGAGAGTGTGGCTGGGACTGTGCTCCTGCCACTTCCTGGCAGTTTCTTAACTTCTCTAGCAGGGGTGGCTCCCTGTTAGGATTGATTGTGAGCTAACCTAAGCCAGCTTCATCTCACATGTTTCTGAGGTTCCTTTAGGCAGATACCAGTAGGGCAGGGCTGGAGAGCTCTTTCTCTACTAGCTAGCTATTGGTTTAAAAAGGAAGGAAATTTCAAAATCCTGCCATGCATATAGACATTTATTAGCAAGCAAACCCAAAAGTCCTCACGGTGTCTGTCTGTAAGGCCCACGACATCCCAGCTTCCAGTCCCTTAATGGTCCAACCCACTCTGCCTAGGGGAGTCCCCCACGGGGGATGCACAGTGACCATGGAAGCAGAATTCCATTCATGGTATAACCGGCCTCAGGGACCAGAGTCTTCCTCCTCACTCATGGCTGGAGATCAGGGATGTAGTTCTGGGTTATTTCTAAAAACTCAGGCTGGAGGTATCTCTGCATCTTTATAAAATCTGACTCATGTGAGGGGGGAGAACATCTCTAAAATATTTTATCCAGCCCAAATATCTTGAAGATCTGCCTGCATTAGCTTAACTGCAATCTCTCTCTCTCACACACACACTCTCTCTCTCTCTCTCAAACACACACACACACACACACACACACACACAAATACATTGTCTGTTTTATTTTTTTTAAGATTTTATTTATGTATTAGAGACACAGGGAGCCTGATGTGGGACTCGATCCCAGGACCCTGGGATCACGACCGGAGCTAAAGGCAAATACTTAACCACTGAATCACCCGGGTGCCCCCAAATACATGTATTAATTTGAGTTTCAAAAGTATCACTTAATATTTCCTGAGTATAATTGGAATTTAATATTGAGTAAATATTAGATATTATTACCACTGCTGAGAAATAAATTAAAGGATACTAATAGAAGGTTAAAATGATATATTAAAGTGGATCTAATTAATTTAACTTGATAATTTATCCACAGCAAGCTGTAAAAACAACTAAAATACCAAGTTGCTGGAATCCCTGGGTGGCTCAGCGGTTTAGCGCCACCTTCGGCCCAGGGCGTGATCCTGGAGACCCGGGAACGAGTCCCACGTCAGGCTCCCTGCATGGAGCCTGCTTCTCCCTCTGCCTGTGTCTCTGCCTCTCTCTCTCTCTATGTCTCTCATGAATAAATAAATAAAATCTAAAACAAAACAAAACAAAAAAAGTTGCTGTTTCTCATTTATTTTTTTTTTTAATAATTTGACTCAGCTTCAATCTCAGTCTGTAGCGAGGACCCTCTCTTCCCAGAGGTAACAGAATCGAGAAGGCTTAGACAGTGTGTGAAAAGTGGTGTGGGTCCTCTAGTGTTCTGTGTGTCATGGGTGCTCCTGAGAGTATCGCTTGAACCTGCCAGGTCTTCTGCTTCCTGGCGAGGCTTGCGGTCTGTGAACCTGGCAGGGAGGGGAGGGCTGGGACCCTGATGCCAAGTGCCCAGCCTCTCTGGATAGCCAAGCAGTTTCTCCTTCCACCGACCTGACGCCTTCTTCTGGAGGCCTCTGCACAGCCGTATGAGGGGTGACACTACCAAGGGAGCCCTCAGAATTCTCCTTTCCATTCAGGGCACCACTCAGGACTCTGCATTTATAGATTCCCCCAAGGAATCCTCACTTCAGGTAATGCTGCCCTAAGGGAACGTATTCTGGATTCCTGTGTTCACTTGTTCAGTCAGTCATTCACCAGGTGTTTATTGGCCTCTGCTCTGTACCAGGGACCATTCTAGACACTGAAGAAGCAGTGATCAAAACAGTCCTTACCCTCACAGAGCTTGCATTTCTCTGCCGTAGGCAGATAATAAACTAGTAAAGAAATACGTGCGCCACAGAGTCAGGTGGTGATGGGGAAACGGCATGCAGGGTACGGGCAAGATGGTGATGGGGAAAAGGCATGCAGGGTAAGGGCAAGAAGGGGCAGGGGTGCTGCTTTCAGAAGGGTGATGGAGTTTCCTGGAAGGGATGTCCTCTGGGGCAAGCTCTGGAGGGAGTGAGAGCTTTCTGGGAAAAGGGTCCCGAGCAGAGACTAGGATTTGCCCGGGCTGAGGCTAGGGTGTGTTCATGTCTCTGAAGGATGGTGGGGAGGTCAATGTGGCTGGAGCAGAACAGGCAAGGCAAGACTGAGTTACGTAGTTAGGCAGGGTCAGCCAGGAGGCCAGCTGGGCCAGAGGAAGGACCTGGGTTTTTCTGGATGTTGAAGGATAAACCCCTTTGGATCTTGGCAATGACCACCACAGTGCATGCTGTTGGTGCCCTGCCTGGAGCCTCTGGGATTCCTTATTTGCTGCATGTTGGTCTCCCAGCTTCTATGTGTCTTCAGAGGACTCCCAAGTGCACTGGAGCCACCACTCCAGGGTAAACTGGAAATGCCAGAAGAGTCTGAAGAGCTCAAGGCCTGCCTGGGAGGCCACACAACCCTAGGCCGAGGCTCACTGGTACGATTGTACGCAAGTTGCCCTCCTCCCCTTCCCCAGCCTGCTGACTGGCCCTCCTCTCTGTTTTGTCACTTGCACCAAATCTTGGTTCAGGTTCTGCTTCTGGGAGAACCCATCCCATGACAACCCCCAGGAAGCTGACACCCTGTTGGCTCTCCATTGATCAGACCATGTTCCCTTGTCCCCCATGGAGAGCTTGGCTGGCGGCCTCCAGCCGTGGTTCTGTGTAATTCCCACTTGCCTCCTCCTCCAGCTTTGTGTTCTTGATCCTCCTGAGTCTGAGTATCTCCCTATCACTGGGAGTTCACAGCACGATTCTAGGGAGGCAGCAGAGGCTACTACAGACTTTCCCATCTGAGAGAGTTTCAGTCTTGGCTCTGGCACTTACTGGCTGTGTGGGCGAGCTGCCTGTGCCATCTGAGCTTCAGCTTCCTCATATGGGGACTGGTGATAATCGAGCCACCTGGCCAGGTGCTCGTGCCAGTTAAATGCCACGTGTGAAGTGGGTAGCTTCGTGGTAGCTGCTCAACAAATGCCAGAGCCTTCCTTTCCTATATTACTCTTAGATATTATAACTGTCCTCCCTTTCCTCAAGGAGCTGGAGGGAGGCTTTAAAAAATGATCACGTTAATAACAAGCGTGTGCTGTATACAAGCGTGTATTGTATATTTACTAATATTCCAGGAAGAGTGCTGAATGCCTTGTACCTGTGATCTCTCTGAGCTCTCTTATGTTGTCAGTGATTTACTTTAGAATAGACAATGTACTGGGATGCCTGGGTGGCTCAGCTGTTGAGCATCTGCCTTTGGCTCAGGGCGTGATCCTGGGGTCCTGGGATCAAGTCCCGCAACACGTTCCCCACAGGGAGCCTGCTTCTCCCTTTGCCTATGTCTCTGCCTCTGTCCCTGTGTCTCTCAAGGATAAATAAATCTTTAAGAAAAAACATATATTTGAATTAAAAGATGAAGTAAAACTATTTATGTCACCGGAATCAGATTTATTTTGATACAGAGAAAAATTGATGCAGATGTCTTTTGTTTCTAACTGAGCTACTTTTAATATTCTGGGAATGGAGATACCTTTTAAATGCAGATTCGTGGGCCCTGTCCCAGGTCCACTGAGTCAGAGCCTCTGGTGGCAGGGCCCTGGAATTTGCATTTTTACCACACAAAATTCTAGCACCATCTATGAAGTTTGAGAATCCTTATGGCGTCTGCCCTCTGGTGAGTGGGAATGTCAGGATAAGCGGAGGGGAGGGGTAAGAGCTAGGCCCCTGCCCCCCTCGTGCTCCAGAGCACTTGGCGAGGGATCCTGTTATTAAAAGCCCATCTCCCTTTCCCTTGGACATGAAAAAGGCAACTGCTCCCAGCCCCAAACACTGTATCTATCTCTAGAGGCCTGCTGAGGTGGCTAATTAAACCAAGTCGGGGGAGGCATTCTTGACTTCATAAGAAGGGTGGACAGAAAACAGAAGGAAAACAGAAGAATTGCCGAATAATAAAGGTTAACACTAAGAATGATGTCACTTAAGATATCTTTAGGACATGGTGGAAACAGTAAGGAAAATCTAAACTTCTTGGCAAGCGGGCAGTCTACGAGCTGGATCCAGAGAAAAATCTCTGGCTTAAGGGAAGGAGTACGTGGCTGTGGTGGAGATGCCTTGGTTTCACCCTGGCTCAACCACACCTTTGATCTGTCCCTCTGAGAGAGCCATCTGTCTGTGCCTTGGCTTCCTCATCTGTAAACGCACAGTCCTCTCTGCCTTTCCCCTTGACCTTGGGAGAGGTAGACTGGTGGAGTCCGCTGAGAAAAAATTCTCACCCTGGCCAATCGTGCCTGTGCTTCAAAGGATGAGCAGAAACAGGTGTGTCCCCAGGTGCCAGGCCCATGGTCTACTTGCTGTTGCTTGACCATGGCAGGTGCATGGCCACCAAGACTTTGAACTTTTGTCTTCTTTCTACTTGGACCAGTCTTTCTCCTCACCTCCTTCTCTGCCTGGAACATTCTTCTATCTCCACATGTTGCCTTCTCATCTTCCACATATCAGCATAACCATCACCTCTTCAGAGAGGCCTGCCCAGGCCTCCTCCTGCCCCACCCCCACCCCCGCACACTGTTACATCATTCTCTTGTCTCTTTCTCTTAGGACTGGCACTCTCTGAAATCATCTAGTTTGTCCCTTTGTTCACAGATTTATTGTCCCCATCTTGACTGGCATGTGAGTTCCTTGAAGGAAGGAGCCTTTTCCCACAAACACGTTCCCTGAAAGAGGCCCATACATATCCAGAGAATGAATGAACAAATTACTTGTTCCCCTCAGTCCACCTCCTCTTTGTTCCACTTTCAATTCTCCCTTTTGTCTATTGATTTTTTATCTCTGCCCTTCCCCCAGCCACCTCCCCTCCCTCTTTGGACTGTCACAATTGTCCTAGATGATGATGGAGGGGAAGGTTTTGGGGATTTCCATTCCTTCCAGGATATTGGTCTGATACCTAGTCTCAGAGGGAATAATTGAAGACAGTCACCATTTCTCTAGCTAACGCTGCTAACACAATGACTCTGGGTTGTATTTTGCACATGTTCTCTCCTTTTTTAAAAAAAAAATTTTTTTTAATTTATTTATGATAGTCACACAGAGAGAGAGAGAGAGTGAGTGAGAGGCAGAGACATAGGCAGAGGGAGAAGCAGGCTCCATGCAGGGAGCCCGACATGGGATTCGATCCCGGGTCTCCAGGATCATGCCCTGGGCCAAAGGCAGGCGCTAAACTGCTGCGCCACCCAGGGATCCCAATTTTGCACACGTTCTCTCCTCATCAAAGATGGCCTCCTGGCCACTCAGTCCAGGAAGGGAGGGAATGGGGAGGTGGAGGGAGGAAACTCTATCCTGTCTCATTGTCTGACAGGCATTAGGAGCGATATGTGGGAGCTCAAAGTGAAAAGCCCTCCAGGGGACTGAGAAAGGTGGAAAGTAAGATTGCCTTCAGACAAGTAAGCAGGAAACCCACCAACAAGGGATCAGGGTCGCAAGCTGGGGCCAATCCTCTAAAGGAAGAATCTCTCTCAGACAGATGTTGGTCAGTCCTCAAATTAGGTAAATGTTTATTTAGCCTCATTACTTGCCAAACACCTTGCTGAGAGATTTCCTGGCATTATCTCCTATAATCCTCCCAACAGCCTTTTCTTTGCTGCCATTGGCCTTATCATCAATGGGAACAGGAAGCGTGTCTTTTGTTTCTCATAATTCTTTTCCATAATATTTTGTCCAAGCATCACAGCACAGAACACAATAGTGGGAGGTACAATCACCATTGGTGGATTGATTCCTGTAGCCAGAGGGTTCCTCCCTTCTCAAATAATCTCCTCCCATGGCTTCTCTATCTACAACAGCAGTATTGCCCTTAACCATAGATTCTTCTGTTTCCCTCTGTGAGGAATACCTCTTTCACCTTTCTTTGACAAACATCATGTATTTTAAAGCATCATGGATTTAAAGCATGGTGAAAGTGGTCAAAAAGTGTAAAGCTCCAGGTACAAAATAAATAATTCTTAGAGATATAATAAACACTATGGTGGCTGTAATTAATAATACTATATTGTATTTTTGAAAATGGCTTAGAGAGGGATCCCTGGGTGGCGCAGCGGTTTGGCAACAGCCTTCCATAAATAGGGTCATCTTGGCCTGACTATACTATTACCTTTGCCATGTACCATAACCTGACAAATGGAGCGCTATCCCATCATATTCATAGGTCCTGCCCACGCTCAACGGAAGGGAATGTACACACCATCTGTATGTCTAAAATGTACTTTCTAGTAAAATGAGGATAGAAAGGTAAACAGATCGTAGTACAGCATAGGAGATGTCAGCACAAAAGTGCGTATGAGACCTTATGGGCAATTATGAGTAAAAAGTATCTAGAGAAGGAAGGGAGAAATTGGGGTTCAGAGAGGAAGTGAATTCTGAGCTGAGTTTTGATGGATAAAATTTGATCTCTATTGCAAGCTGAGCATATAAAACAAGGAAGAAACCAAATTCAGGTTTCTCAGTAAAAGACTAATGCTTTAATCTAGACCATACCTGAATTCCATAAATCCCAGAAATTAAATCTAGGCATAATTAATCACTTAATCAGCCAGTCATACCACCCTGACTTGCTTTGGCAATTTAAGGAAGCTTAGATAATGCATCTGGAGCCCATTTCTAAAGCTTGCTGAATCTTGAAATTCTTCTTATTTTAGGATTACAGGTGAATTTTCAGAATCTTTTCACTAAAAAAAAATTGCCACATAGTAACAGGCATATGAGAAGTTGCTGGGAGGAAAAATAGTCATAGTATTGTCTAGATAGTATAGTAGTTGAATTTGCCAATCAGCCAGTTGCCCTGGGCTTATTAGCTCCTTTTTAATCTTACACTGCAATATAGAACTGCAGGATGGCATGAAATGTGAAAAAGAAAAGGGAGGGAGGGTGGGGAGATTATTGAAGCAAGCACAGAATTGAAAGGGAGTGAGTAGGAAGTAGTGCATGAAGTCCCAGCTGGCCAGCAGTGATTGATCATGGCTCCACTAGCCAGTGGAGGGGACAAAGGGATCCTTTTTCCCTAGATGTTTCTTTAACCAATCCTGAAAACCTGAAGAATTCAAAGTTTGAGTGTTTTTTGTTTGTTTTTTGAGTTGTTTTTTTTTTTGTTTGTTTGTTTTTGTTTTTTGTAAATTTTAATCCAGGTAACTCATGAGCAAGTTTTTTTTTTTTTTTTTAAGATTGTATTTATTCATGAGTGACAACAAGAGAGAGAGGCAGAGACGTAGGCAGAGGGTAGAATCAGGCTCCCTGTGAGGAGCCCGATGTGGGACTTGATCCCAGGACCCCGGGATCACCACCTGAACTGATGGTAGATGCTCAACAACTGAGCCACCCAGGTGCCCCCATGAGCGAGTTTTTAAGATCAGGTTTACAGAGGGATATGTGATGAAAGGCAGTCATCTCCTTGTATGCTCCCTCCTCTCATCCCTGTTTTCAGTTGTTTGGAATACTTTCCGTACTACCTCCACGTACTGTGTTTAGATCTCTCTAGCTTTGTGTATTAATTTGAGGGGAAATCTCCTCTCTTTAGTAGATGAAGGTTTATCTCACCTGTAGCATCATACCAACCCCTGACTTCCATGAAGTTTTGCCACTATTTGCACTGCCTCTGTTGATTATTTTTATCACTTTATTATTATTTTTTATTTGAGAGCATGCACATGCAAGTTGGGTGGCAGGGAGGGGCAAGGAGAGAGGAAGAAGCAGACTCTCTGTTGAGTACGGACACCTCCCCCCAATGCAGGGCTCAATACCAGGACCCTGAAATCATGACCTGAGCCAAAGGCAGATGTTCAACTGACTGAGCCACTCAGGGGCCCCTTTTTATCACTTTAAATGAACCTTTATTTCTTGGTGCATTGTCCATTAATAGTAGTACCTCTTGACTTTCTCCTTTGTGTTGAAATGATTTTTTTAAAATTTTTATTTATTTATGATAGAGAGAGAGAGAGAGAGGCAGAGACACAGGCAGAGGGAGATGCAGCCTCCATGCACCGGGAGCCCGATGTGGGACTCGATCCCAGGTCTCCAGGATCACACCCTGGGCCAAAGGCAGGCGCTAAACCACTGCGCCACCCAGGGATCCCCTTGAAATGATTTTTTTTTATAACAAAGATGTTGGCGAGTGAAAATAGTTACACAGGATGTTAATAGATGGACCATAAAAGAGATGTTTCATGTATAAATATGTTTAAGAAATCCTGAGTAAATAAACAGAATACGTTTCTCTGTAATGGATCATCTCAGAAGCTTTGATGTACAAATACATGATGTGAAGCTTCAACAGGGCATGTAATATGTAGCATTTCTCAAACTTCTGATCATAGGACCCTTTTTTTTTTTTTTTTTTTTTACTATGGGACATCTATTAGTGTCTTAGGGAAATGTTTATCTAAAGGTGAAGGAGGCAAATGTATGGGAGGAGTATCAAAGTCTCCTTTTAGCAAAACAGGAATGACTCACTCACCCGCCAAGTACCTGCTACTTGCCAGTGTTACAGTAAGTGCTAACACATTGCACCCCATGAGCTCTGTCCTAATAGCACCTCCATTTTACAAAAAGAGGGACTGAGGAGTAGTAATGCTGAGTAGTTTGACCAGCAACCCACAACTAGTTAAGTGGTGGAATCAGGATTCAAACTGAGGCTCAGAAAGCCCTAACTATCCTATCTCCCTCATGGCCACCACACTGCCTGAGATGCAATAGTACTTCTAACAGAGCTTAGTCATTTTAACTAGAGTTCCGTAATCATTATGGTGGTTCTTACCTCTAGACAGCAGGTTATAATACACCAATAGGATTTACTTTCATTATTTCATTTGAGTCTTACCCAGCCTTGTCATATACGTGGAGCTTATGCATAGATAGAATTTGAAGGTGCTGGTCAACCCACCATAGCTAAGGACAAAATTAATCAGGAGTTTGCTTTATTACTGGCTGTATTCAAAAGAGTTGACTTTCCAGGTTTAGCAAATAAAAACATAGGACTCCCAGTTAACATTAGAATTTCAGATAAAGAATGAAAAACTCTTTAATTAATAATTCTTTAAGTAGGTCCCAGGCAATATTTGAGACATACTAAAACATTACCCATTGTTTATGTCATTTTTATCTGCCTTTTATCTTGCAAGTGAGAATAAAACTCAGAACAGAACCATAGGGGTAGGGGTAGGTAGGGAGGGTGAAAGGGAGGGACCAGAAAGCAGTGTGAATCTGTCCAGTGTCTGAACCACTGGTGTGTGCCAGTGGTGTAAGATGGACCCTGAGAGAATGAGTCTCCCAGCTGTCTGCATAGCCAAACAAACCTGGGGTGGCAGGAACACGGGGTCAGGCACCTCTAGCCATGGCAGTCTCTTCCAGGGCTCCCCAAAGAGTGACCCAAGTGTGGCAAAGTCCAGTGGTGGGCCAATGCTTCTCGCAGGTGGCATCCAGAATAGTTGCATCTGGACCTCTATGTCAACAGCCAGCTGCAAGGCCCTCAGCTGCCCATGATGAATAAGGGATTCATGGACCCACTAGAGTTCATATTCCAAATGCCTACAGAGGAGGGCACACAGCTCAAGTGCAACTTGTTGGGATAAAGGTATTCAGGGGGCTCCTGGAGGGTGCAGCTCTAGGCAAGGTAGCCTTAAATCTCTATTTCATATATAACAAATAAGTGTTGGTTTGTGGCTGATTGCTCGAACTAGCAACCCAGCTAGGTTCCTGGTGACTGCTTAGCCATGCATGTTCTGTAAATTGGAGCTTTGTTGTTATTTTCAAATATTTGATGTGCAAAAGATACTTTGCATTTGAACTCTATTTGCATTGTTATAAAATAAAATTTAACATACCATTTGTCAATAAAAGAAAAGGGAGCCTATTAAAATCTTTAAATATAACTTTAATTCTTGCAAACATTTGAGGGATCATAAAATAAAAAAAGGTTTCCAATTTTTTATCACCTCTGTGTGAAACTGTTTTCAATGGTGATGATGGGAATGTGAAGAGACACATTAAAAAGGCAATTAGGATTTGCTTGTAACCATTCTAACATAAAACTTGATAGAAAAAGCTATGTTGGCTTCCACTTCCACTTGGGGTATAGAAAGCCACAAGAAAACATTGCTCCCAACCTAACAATAAGAACGAGCCAGATAATCTACAAAATCGTAATTCTTTAAAGCTTATAAGAGCATTCAGGTCGTAAAGAAACCTACTGAACCCAAATACAAAAAGTGGTGATGACCTCCTAGGAGAGCTGCTTTTATGCTTGGCAGCACAGTGAATGGAAAGAGGAAACTGATAAGGAACCAGCAGCTAATCCCCAGGATCTAGGACACAGGGGTCTGCACCCACCCGCTGACTCTTTCCTTGGGCTTTCACCAAGAGCTCACAAAACAGCTTGGAGATGGGAAAAAAGAGAAAGCCCCTGAGGCACAGGTACGGGGAGCCTGCTGACCTCTGGGCAGAACTGAAGGGACCCCCTACCCCAGCACTCAGAGCATGACTGCTTATGAGGCAGCAGCTGTCTGCCCCCAGTGGGGAGCTAGAGAGCTGAGGAAGACGTGTTGTCTTTTCCCAGGTGCAGGTACACTTGACCTACCTGCATCTAAGGAGAACTGAGAAATTCCATTGATACCTATGGACTCACCTTACTAGGGTAGGTCCTTTTCCCTATTCAGAGAAGGCCTGGAGAGCTCGTGAAGATACCCCTGCTGAAGTCCTAGGGCAGAACAGGGACATTGAGGACAAGGCCAGGGGCCATGTGTAGTGGGGAGAGGGCGAAAGGGTAGAGACAGGCATGAGGCAAAGGCAAACAGGGCATGAGAAAATCAAAGACAAGAAGAACTGATAAAATAACCCCAAGCATTCACATCAGAAGTCTCACTAGAGAGAAGGTTCTGATTCCTCTATCAAAAAAGAATGTGGAGCCCTTGGCAAACTGAATCTAACTAAAGCAGCAAAACTTCAGACCAAGATCAACTACAGACAAGAGTGTCTCAAACCTTCTCAGCAGGATCCTGCCAGACAAGAAAGGTCTACTTTTTTCTAGATATGATTATTGTTTTCTTCAGACGCTACCATTTATATGTAAGTCATGATATCTAAATTCAAACCAAACTCAAAGACCCATGAAAAAGTAAGCAAAAATTACTCTTCCTCAAAGAGAAAACAATAAATAAAACCAGACCTGTAGAACAGAACTATTGTTGGAATTATCAGATAAGCACTTTAAAATAATAAATATATAAAATTATAGAATGAAAAAAGTGAACATGTTTGAACAGATGGACAGTATCAGAGCCAAATGGAAATGCTAGAAATGAAAAATAGATCACAGATAAAGAATCCTTTCAATGAGTTTATTAGCAGACTGGACACATTGGAGGAAGGAATCTGTGAAATTGAAGACAGTTTGTTTTTGAATTCTGTTTGCATTCAAGATATCTGATATATATATATATATACACACATATATATACCATATATATGGTATATATAATGTGTATAAATGTAAAAAATATAACATGTTCAGATAAACATAATTCAAGTCTCAGAAGAAATATTTGAATGGCCTAGCATTTTCTAAAATATATGGAAAACATTAACCGAAGATACAATAAACTCAGCATACCCAAAGAAGGATAAACACAAATACCAATAAAAGCACTTTAGACACATCATAATCAAGCTGCTGAGAAACAAACATAAAGAGAAAATCTTAAAAGCTGCCAGTGAAAATAAAGCATGTTACATAAAGGGAACAACAATAGAAATTACTGCTTCTCACTAGAAACAATGGAGCCCAGAAGACAGTGGAATGACATCTTTAAAGTGTTGAAGGGAAGAAAAAAATCAATCTAGAAATCTAGTTTTAGTGGAATTATTTTCCAAAAATAAAGGCAGTCAAAGATATTTTCAACAAGGCAAAAGTGAAGGAAATTGTCTCACACAGACCTCTACTATAAAGAATACTAAAATAAACTATTTAGGCTAAAAGGAAACCATGCCAGATAGAGATACAGTTCTTGAAGAAGAAATAAAGAACACAAGAAAGTGAAAACATGTTAGTAAATATAAAGGACATTAAACACACAAACACACACACACACACACACATTTGAAAGACTGTTGACCTTTTAAAGTAAAATAATAACCATACTATGTGGGGTTCTGGCATATATAGAAATAGAATATATGATAAGATCACAAAGGGCAAGAAAGTAGTAATTAAAGAGCATTATTTTAAGATTCTTATATTGTTTGTGCAATAGTAGAATAATTTATTGTAGATGAGACAAGTTAGAGATGAATATTATAATCTCTAGATCAACCACTAAAAATTGCATTAAAAGATATAAATGATAATAACTAACAGAAAATAAAAATACCTAAAAATACTTAATTCACACATACTCCTAAAAGGCAGAAAAAGAGGAACAAAAACCATAGAGCGGATGAACAGTATAAATTGAATATCACTACAGTAGATTAAAACCCACGTATATCAGTAATTACATGTGGAATAAAGAGCCAAATCAAAGGCAAGAATTGTCAAACTGGCTAAAAAAACAAAAAGTGTATATTGTTGACAAGAAACACACCTCAAATCTAAAGACTCAGAAAAGTTGAAAGTGGAAGAATGGAAAGTGGAAAAGATATAACACTCAAATAGTAACCATTAAAAATCTACCATTATGGGGGATGCCTGGGTGGCCCAGCGGTTGAGCGTCTGCCTTTCCTCTCAGGGCATGATCCCAGAGTCTGGAATCGAGTCCTGCATCAGGCTCCCTGCGAGGAGCCCGCTTCTCTCTCTGCTCTCTGTGTGTGTGTTTCTCATGAATAAATAAATAAAATATTTTTTTAAAAAATCTACCATTATGAGACACCTGAGTGGCTTAGTGCTTAGTGGTTAAGCGTCTGCCTATGGCTCAGGGCATGATCCTGGAGTTCTGGGGTTGATTCCCACATTGGGCTCCCTGCAGGGAGCCCACTTCTCCCTCTGCCTGTGTCTCTGCCTTCTCTCTGTGTCTCTCATGAATAAATCTTTTTTAAAAATCTACCATTATTATATTTTATAACCAAAGTAGACTTCAAGACAACAAGTATTACCAAAATGGAGAGGCATTTCTTAATGATGGAAGATCCAACATGACTCAACTAACAGTGAGGGAGCACTACATCCAGCAGCAGAAAAGGATTGTGTAATCTTCTCAAGTGCACATGAAAAATTAACCAAAGTAGACTATTTTCTGGGCCATGAAACAAGTCTCAATAAATTTCCAAAGTCAAAAGCATTCAGAGGATATTCTCTGGCTGCAATAGTATTAAATCAGAAATCAGTGCCAATAAAATATTCCAATAGGACTCTCTGCAGTGGTAGAAATGTTCTATATCTATCTTGCCAATGAGAGTCAATATCTGTGTGTGACTCTTGAGAACTTGAAATGTGGCTAAAGTGACTTAGCAACTGAATTTTTAATTTTAATTCATTTTTAATTAATTTAAATGTAAATAACCACATATGGCCAGTGACTGCTGTATTAGATTAGTACAAATCTAGAAAATCTCCAAATATATCACATACACAAAAGATTTCAAGTGAATCACAGATCCAAATTTAAAAGCTAAAACTCTAAAGTTTCTAGTATGAAACATAAGCGAATATTTTCATGTCCTTGGTATAAGTGGCCAAAATCATAGAGAAAACAGACAAAGCAGTAATCATAAAATACTGACAAATTGGACCTCGTTGCTAAAATCTTTAGCATGCAACAAAAATACCATTTAAAAAAGAAAAACAATAAGTCCCAGGTGGGGAGAAAATATTTATAAAACAACATCTGATGAATTATATCCTGAATATAAAGAACTCTTTAAAAAGACAACCTAAAAAAAAAACTGAGTGAGTTTTGAACACTTGAAAAAACACTTTACAAAAGAAGATTTATAAACGGCTGGTAACATATGAAAAAAAAAGTGCTTAACATAATTATTTATCAAGGAAAGTCAGACTAAAATGATAATTAGATATCATCACAAACCAACCAGAATGGCTGGAAGTAAAAGCTTTAACACTCCTAATCACTGAAATAGATGTGAAAGCAGCAGAACTCTCCTGCATTGTTAGTAGCCATGTATGATGATTGAATGATTTTGGAAAACTGAGAGTTTTGTGTAAAGCTAAACATGCATCTGCTGTATTACCTGGCCACTTTACACTAGCTGTCTATCCATGGAAAACAAAAATATATGTTCACAAAAACCCTTGTGCAAGAATGTTTATAGTAGCTTACTTAACCAAAAATTAAAAATAACCCAGGTATCTATCAACAGGAGACTGGGTAAATCAACTATGATTTATTTACACAATGGAATGTTACTTAGCGATTAAAAGTAACAAATTACCAATACATGCCACAGGCAGAATGAGTCTTGAAAATGTAATGCTTAATAAAAGGAGCAAGACACAGAAGAATATATGTTATATTATTCCATTTATATGAAGTTCTAGAATAGGCAAAACTTTCTACAGTAATAGCAGATCAAGTGGCTGCATCTAAGGTCCCAACATTCACTGAGAGCAGGTATGAAGGAACTTTCTAGAGTGATGATAATGTGCTAGTATATCTTGACTGGGGAAGATGTACACTTGTCAAAAATGATCCAGAGTATATGCTTAAAATCTGTATTTCATTGGACATAAATTATGCCTCAATAATCATTTCTAATAAATAATAAAGGCGTCTTTGAATATCAGGGTTAAGTTTCTCATTAAAAAATTTAAAATACCTTTATAAATGTAGTACACACTCAATATATAACACCTTCTATGGTATATGTATTCTTCCTCATAATATCTTAGGTGAATTTTTCCACCAAGCCTTATCTACATGCTCCAAAATACCTTGCTGTTTTTGGAGTGTGCTGAGCCAATGTTACGTTTTTCCATGTGTGCTACAATCTGAAAATGCTGGGAAGCTCTGCTCTACTTAGAGGGGGAAACAGAGAGGGGTGTGAGGCCACTGGGAGGAGGGACTTGTTTCAGAAGCAGGATGCACAAAAATGTGAAGGGGATATCTATGTCATGGGGTTCTTGTAAGAATTAAAATGAAATGGAGTCTGTGAAAATATAATGAGATCGTGCATTGAAGGTTCTTGGCCCAATCCCTGGTCCCATAGCAGATGCTCAATAAATATTTCCTCTCCCCTCTTGGGCACTATTATTTGGGGGTATGGATCTTGTCTCTCTATATGGAAATGTACAGGTTGTATTTGGAGAATTTTTTTTTCATACCTTTATTTTCCTATTATACAAGGTTGAAGTAGTCAAGGGATCCAGTTTGGTCTGCTCTTCAGAAATGAGCTAATTTATCAAAAAAGAATATTCTGAGTCTTCCCAGTTATGGCCCTTCAAGTAGATGCAAATAAGTCAGAATTCATTAATTAGTCTTTGTGCAATCATGTGGGTTGTGAAAAGGACAGTGTTCCTACAAAACTAAATACTTGGTCGAAATTAAGATGACAGTAGGGAGCTTTTCAGAAATATAAAGACTTTTCTAGACAATCGTCAAATACTTATTTAAAATATCAAAGTTAGACATTCATTTATTGACATGCCAAGTGTCAATAAATCTCCTTAAAATTCAAGGAGAATTTTAAAAAAGAAGTTTCTTCAAACAGTCCTTGTGACTTAATCTCTCAAATTAATTTAGGAAGAGTAAGTCACTGTTTGATGCAAATGTCTTTCAAGACAGTTTTAAGCCAGGGAAATGTAAATAGTTATTTTTTAAATGATACTATTGTTTTAGACTTGGGGTAATGATCAAAACAATTCCCTGGATGTTATTTCATGCTTTGAACAGGAGACATGGAAAGTTAGGTTTCTTTTTGGCTGTGACCTATTCTGTATTTCTCCAACATTTAACTTTTATTTTTTAACTTTGGAAGACATTTATGGGACACCCATATTATGCTATGTCACACATATTCCTGCTTTTGCTTTGCACAGCCCAATTGTCCCCTTTTACAGATGGTAGAGTCAGATGGTTGGTTTATTAACCTAGAGTCCAGGGCCAATAGAAAACAGAGCTGGGGTTTAAGTCTCATGCTGTCCCTATTTCCCAGTGGTTTCTAATACCCTGCCTGCCCCTCTGCACCCCCTCCCTCCACTCCGTAAACATATTTGTAGTCATATTGACACCATGATGTCAAGGACCCTCCACCTCGTTAGGAGCCCTGCCAGGCAGTGAGACCTCAGAGCAATGTGGCTGAGAGCAGAGGCACCCAGCAGGCACATGTTCCCATCAGGGCTCTGCTGGGTGGTCTTTCTGCCTTCCCCACAACAAAGTTTTGGTGATTGGCTTTTCCCCACTAAGTGCACCTAAGAGAACCTCTGGCCTAGGATCCCTGCCCCCCACCCTCCCTGCCAGGCACAGTACCACCACCTCCCCAGGCAGACACTAGGTTCAGACAACCATACATTTCCCCTCCTGTCAAGGACTGTGAGTGGGGAATGGGCCACTTGGGTGTAAGAACAAGCAGTACCTAACCACCTTGCATGATTCGAGTGGTACAAAAGGCACCCTTGAGAAAAGACATCACACGTAACCGTTTGTTACAAAGGCATGAAACTCTCACCATTGTATTCCCCTTTCCAGGGCCTTCTTGAACCATTTGTTTTAACTAGTTTATTTTTTTTTTTTGAGATTGATTGATTGATTGATTGATTGATTTGAAAGAGAGAGAAAGCACATTCAGGGGGAGAGGGAGAAGTGGACTCCAGGGAGCCTGATGTGGGCCTCCATCCCAGGACCCCGGGATCGTGACCTGAGCCGAAGGCAGATGTTCAGCCTTCTGAGCCACCCAGGCACCCCTGTTTTAACTAGTTTAAATGACTTTTAGCTAAGTCTCCTATCTCAGCTAATTCAGGAACTGGTGAATTCGGCAAAAATGACTCCTGAGGAAGGCAAAAGACCAACAGATTTTGCCTTTTTACCTTGAAGTTGACATTTGGGGCACCCATCCATTCTGCCCCAGGCAAAGCTCACCTTTTTCTTAACCTATAGCTTTTGGTTTTACAAAATGGAAAATGGGGTTTGGAAACAACATCTCACACTGAGCAGTGTTAGTGACATTAAGACTACTTATCTATGTTTCCAAGAGGTTAATATTTATCTGCAATTATCTGAGACTTAGTTATAGAACTCTCTGGACACACTTGACTTTTGAGTGACCACTTCTAGAATGTCAGGCACTTTACATTTCCCTTAATGATTACACTGTAACATAGATATCATTTTCCCATCTTCCCATTAAAGGAGCCAAGATCAGAGGTTAAATAATGATGAAAACAACAGAGAGCTAACACTTAGCAAGCCCTTAGTAGGGAACAAGTACTATGCAAAGTACCATGTAGACTTTACAAACAGGATTCATTCCTCTCATTTCCTCTTCACAACAACCCAGCAAGATTGCTACTATTATTATCCCATTTCACAGGTGGGAAATAGAGGTTGGAGAGGAGAGGTCACTTGTCCAAAATCACATAATTAGTGGCAAACCTGGAACTGGAACACAGGTCAAATTGATATCAAAGTCTACACTCAACAACTCCACTAGATAGGCTGCCTTTTCTAGAGTTGAGATTCCAACCCAAATATAATTTGGTTTATAAATGCCAATTTTCCTACCAAGAAACACCAACCACAGGAAGCCACTCACAGAGGTGGTTTGAAATTCATCTATATATATCTTTTATATGTAAAAGACATATAGGGGAAAATATTGCCCTTGTTTTTAAATCATAATCATATGATTGTTTTTAATCCTAATGTTGCTATTATCTAGCCTGTAATCCATTACATAAGTCCCTTGACCTCAATTTACCCATGGATAAGATAAAAAATGAAGGGTTAGAGGATTCTTTACTTACCTTCAAATGCTAATATTTGATAATTCTATGGATGTGTATGAAATTGTTTTATAATATAGATATTACTATAGAATATTTTATCACCACAATCACCTTTTTTTATCACGGAGTTGGAGAAGGGAAGAGTAAAATGATACCTCTTGACTGCTTTGTGTGTGCTATTTCATTTCTTCCTCACCATCCTCCTAAGGGACTGATATTTTAAGCCAAATATCACAGAATAATCTGAAGTTCAAAAATAATGACTTGCCTAAGTTTGGGCAGTTAAACAAGAGGAGATAGCTTTCAAATTTATATCATCCTGTCTTAACCTATATTCAGCCTTGAAAGTGACATCTGAAGAGAACTAAGCTCACCAGAGACTTCAGGAACCAAGGGGAATTTTGTACCTCTGGCCTAAACAGTAACCTCACCATGGCAGTGATTTTCAGGATTGTACCTTTCCATGGATCTCATCCCTGGGGACCAAGGGAACCAGTGGGGAAAAGAAAGAGAAATGATTTGAGGGCCTCCACCTACCACCGGGTAACTAAAATACAGACCACGTGCTCCAGCAGATGGGAGCACCCACACAAAAATGAGAACACAAATTTTCTTTGAAAGAATTTGCTATTCCACCCCAACAAAAGTAAGGACATTGTCATTTAGGGAAACAGAAATAATTCACAATTTATACTGTTTCAGTGGAGACTTATAATGGGGATACCATAACTTTTTTCACTTGCAATTTAATCTATGGACATGAGACACTATCAACTTTTTGAATAGTTTTTAGTTTTAAAATCAGTTAAGCTCACAGCAAAATTGACCAGAGGGTACAGAGAGTTCCAATGTACCACTTGCCCCTACACTTGCAGGATTTCCTCATGATCAGTATCTGCACCTGAATGATACCCTTGTTGCAATCAATGAACCTGATGGACACATCATCAGCCAAAGTCCACAGCTTACAATAAGGTTCACACTGGACATTCTGTGGGTTTAGGTAAATGTATCCACTATTATAATGTCATACAGGGGAGTTTCTCTGCCCTAAAAATCCCCTGTTCTCCACCATTTATTTCTCCCTACCCCCAACCCCTGGAAGCTACTGATCTGTTAACTGTCTCCATAGTTTTGCCTTTCCCAGAATATGCTGTAGTTGGAATCATGTAGTATGTTAGCATTGAGATTGGCTTCCTTCACTTAGTAACATACATTTCAGATTCCTTCATGTGTTTTTTATTGCTTGATAGTGAAGGGGAGGAAGAAATTTTTCTTTGTCCAAGGTTCTTTTAGCTGGAATAATAATTAAATTTATAGGAGACAGATCAACAGGAGAAAACAAAGTTTTGTTGCGTGTGCGCAGAGGCCCAATGATAAAATTAAGACCCCAAAGAAATGACTGAGGCAGACGGTTTTCATATATTTTAAACAAAGAGACAATAAATTTGTGGTGAATATACAAGATTAAAAAAAAAAACAACCAGGTGTTTAGGAGCTTTAACTAGTAAGGAATTCTAAGGGGACTTTGGCCTGAGCTAGTAGATTAGTAAAAAGAAAGTAATAACGAGATTTGTTTCCACAGCTTTCTTGCTTTAAGGTTCCTATCTCTGGTGATAAGGATATCTTTCTACTTCTAAGTATGGGGAGGGCACTTTTCATATTGGCGATGTATTTCCTACTTTCAGTGGGACAGAGAATAGTCGGAGTGTCCTTGCAGGGCTGTTTCCTGTGTAGCTTCAACTCAAAATAATCAGTATGCCATTGTGGTGTGTTTGGATGGCCTGCCCTTAGCCCCAATAATAGTTCATTTCCCTTTAGTGCTGGATAATATTCTCTTGATGTACCACCACTTATATGTTCACCTACTGAAGGATATCTTGGTTGCTTCCAAGTTTTAGCAACGATGAATAAACATCTGTGTGCAGGTTTTGATGTGGGCAGGTTTTCAACTCCTTTGGGTAAATACCCAGGAGCATGACTGCTAGAACTTATGGTTAGAGTATGTTTAGTTTTGCAAGAAACGGACAAAGTATCTTCCCAAGTGGCAGTCCCATTTTGCATTCCTAAGATTAGTGCATAACAGCTCCTGTTGTTCCAGTTCCTCACCAGCATTTGGTGTTGTCAGTGTTCTGAATTTGGCTATTCTAATAGGTGCCTAGTGGTATCTTATTATTGTTTTAATTTGCATTTCCCTAATGACATAGGATTTGGAGTATTTTTTCATATGCTTATTTGCCATCTGTATATCTTCTTTAATGGAGTGACTGTTTAGGGTCTCTTATCCATTTTTAATTGGCTTGCTCATTTTCCTATTGTTAAGTTTGAAGGATTCTTTGTATATTTTGGTAACACTCTTTTGTTAGATGTGTCTTTAGTGAATATTTTCCCTCATTCTGTGGCTTACCTTTTCATTCTCTTGACACTATAAACTTCTTAATTCTTAAAGCTTCTAAGGTTGTGGCCCTAGCTTAATACCCTCTCTACTATGTCTGAGGCTGGGAAACTGTAAGGAATATATCACTAACACTGATGCTTCCTACTCCCAAATACCAAAAGTGTTATCAAGAGAAATTACCCAAGGGGCACCTGGGTGGCTCAGTTGGTTAAGTGTCTGCCTTTGGCTCAGTCATGATCTCAGGGTCCTGGGATAGAGTCCTTTGCCAAGGTGCCTGCTCTGTGGCGAGTCTGCTTGTCCCTCTCCCTCTTACCCTCACCCTGATTATGCTCCCTCTTGCTCTGCTCTCTCTCTCTCTCTCTCTCTCTCTCAAATAAATAAAATCCTTTTTTAAAACATTCCCTGAAATTTAGATCCTATGGCAATATTACCAAGTGGTAATGAGCCACACAAATGACCATGGCCACCTTTTCTCAAATCTGTTTTTGAAAGAGCATTGGGAATATCACGAACAGACTGCTAACTCACAAAGCACAGAATACTGTTCTAAGAATTAGCATTGTATTATATCAGGGGCTGATTCTGAGCCTTTGCTCTGACAGAGACTGTTCCTAGAATTATAGGCTGGTAGGTGCTGAAGATCAAATGTGTTTGGCAAATAAGAATTCATTATTCTTTCATTCTAATATTTATCAGGGGGCCATTGTGTCTATGGCACAAATGAATTATAATGACATATATTTCTCAAGTTAATTATAATCTTGTAGGCATTATATGACATGTTTGTAGCTATAAGTAGGCTTTCAGGTGAAAGAGACAATAAATCTTGAGAATAACTATGGTTTATTGTTCATAAAATCCCAGATTAGGGAGACAGCTCATTTCATCTAATCTTTTCAAAAGCGTAGATAGGAATTCTGGTTTCAAATTAACTAGTTTTGTGGCCATAGGCAAGTTATTTTATATCCTTAGGACTTTGCCATCTCTTCTGTAAAGTGAATATACTAAACTCCTGGTTAGATACGGCTGATGGGACACACATGTTTGCTTCAACTCTCTCCTGAAACCCTTTTAAAATCACAGCAAAGAATTTTTTTAGCCAAAAGCAGCAAGAAAATGGGAGAGAAAAGAACCATGAGAAAAATGCCTGTCAGCAGAAAGAAGCTAACTTCTTTCAGGGACCAAGCCTGGAAACCAGCCAATTCACAACACAGAAAATCAGAGTGTTTTAGGAATTGAAAGGCAGATGTGGCATTCTGAAGGAGGGGGAGTAGAATGGGACAGAAAAGAAAAAAGAATTAGTTAAGTAACAGGTAAACCTCTGGGTTGCTGATCCAACCACATGGAGTCCCACTGTGACCCCTCCCTTTACAACAACAGAAGACTGAAGGAAAAACAGGATGTGGAGACTCCAGGAATAGCAGAAGTGGGACTGCTATATGAAAACTAAAGGATTGAGCGAAAGCCTACATTTTGGGTGATAAGGTCCCATGCCCCCCCGGTGTTGTGTCAAATAAACAGCCCCAGGAGTGCCCATATCTTAATCCTCAGAACCTGTGAATGTTTTACATTATGTGGCATGGGGAATTTAGAAACTAGGTGTAAGGGGCACCTGGGTGGCTCAGTGGTTGAGCATCTGCCTTTGGCTCAGGTCATGAGATCCCTAACTTATATGGGGAGAAATATTAGATTAACAGCAGACCTCTCCACAGAGACCTGGCAGGCCAGAAAAGGCTGACAGGATATATTCAGGGTCCTAAATGAGAAGAACATGCAGCCAAGAATACTTTATCATGCAAGGCTCTCATTCAGAATAGAAGGAGAGATAAAGAGCTTCCAGGATAGGCAGAAACTGAAAGAATATGTGACCACCAAACCAGCTCTGCAAGAAACATTAAGAGGGACCCTGTAAAAGAAAGAGGAAGCCCAAAGAAATAATCCACAAAAACAGGGACTGAATAGGTATTACGATGACACTAAATTCATATCTTTCAATAGTTACTCTGAATGTGAATGGGCTAAATGACCCCATCAAAAGATGCAGGGTTTCAGACTGGATAAAAAAGCAAGACCCATCTATTTCCTGTCTAAAAGAGACTCATTTTAGACCTAAGGATACCACCAGCCTGAAAATGAAAAGGTGGAGAACCATTTACCATTCAAATGGTCCTCAAAAGAAAGCTGGGGTAGCCCTCTTCATATCAGATAAATTAAAGTTTATCCCAAACACTGTAGTAAGAGATGAAGGGGGATACTATATCATACTTAAAGTGTCTATCCAACAAGACTACCTAACAATCATGAATATTTATGCCCCTAATATGGGAGTTGCCAAGTATATCAATTAATAACCAAAGAAAAGAGATACTTAGATAATAATACACTAATAGTAGGAGACTTCAACACAACACTTTCTGCAATTGACAGATTTTCTAAGCACAACATCACCAAAGAAATAAGGCCCTTAAATGATACACTGGACCAGATGGATTTCACAGATATTTACAGAACTTTACATCCAAATGCAACTGAATACACATTCTTCTCAAGTGCACATGGAACTTTCTCCAGAATAGACCACATACTGGGTCACAAATCAGATATCAACTGATACCAAAAGATTGGGTTTGTCCCCTGCATATTTTCAGGCCACAGTGCTTTGAAACTAGAACTCACTCACAAGAAGAAATTTGGAAGAAACTCAAACACATGGAGGTTAAAGAGCATCCTGCTAAAAGATGAATGGTCAACCAGAAAATTAGAGAAGAATTAAAAAGATTCATGGAAATTAATGAAAATGAAGATACAACCATTTAAAATCTTTGGGATACAGCAAAAGCAGTCCTAAGAGGGAAATACATCGCAATACAAGCATCCTTCAAAAAATTGGAAAAAACCCAAATACACAAGCTAACCTTACACCTAAAGGAATTGGAGAAAGAACAGCAAATAAAACCAACACCAAGCAAAGAAGAGAGTTAATAAAGATTCAAGCAGAACTCAATGAAATAGAGACCAGAAAAACTGTAGAACAGATCAACAAAACCAGGAGTTGGTTCTTTTAAAGAATTAATAAGACAGATAAACCATTAGCCATCCTTATTAAAAACAAAGAGAAAAGACTCAAATTAATAAAATAATGAATGAAAAGGAGAGATCACAACCAATACCAAGGAAATACAAATGATTTTAAAAACATATTATGAGCAGCTATATGCCAACAAATTAGGCAATCCAGAAAAAATGGACACATTTCTGGAAAACCACAAATTACCAAACCTGGAACAAGAAGAAATAGAAAACCTGAACAGGCCATTAACCAGAGAAGAAATTGAAGCAGGCATCAAAAACCTCCCAAGACACAAAAGTCCAGGGCCAGATGGCTTCCCAGGGGAATTCTATCAATGTTTATGAAGAAATAATACCTATTCTACTAAAGCTGTTCCAAAAGATAGAAAGGGATAGAATACTTCCAAACTCGTTCTATGAGGCCAGCATCACCTTAATTCCAAAACCAAAGACCCTACCAAAAAGGAGAATTATAGACCAATATCTCTGATGAACACAGATGCAAAAATTCTCAACAAGATACTAGTCAATAGGATCCAACAATACATTAAGAAGATTATTCACCATGACCAAGTGGGATTTATCCTTGGGATGCAAGGCTGGTTCAACACTCCTAAAGCAATCAACGTGATAGATCATATCAACAAGAGAAAAAACAAGAACCATATGATACTCTCAATAGATGCAGAGAAAGCATTTGACAAAATACAGCATCCATTCCTGATCAAAACTTTCAGAGTATAGGGATAGAGGGAGCATTCCTCAGCATCCTAAAAACCATCCTAAAAGCCCACAGCAAATATAATTCTCAATGAGGAAACACTAGGAGCCTTTCCCCTCAGATCAGGAACAAGACAGGGATGTCCGCTCTCACCACTGCTATTCAACATAGTACTAGAAGTAAGTCCTAGCCTCAGCAATCAGACAACAGAAAGAAATAAAAGGCATTCAAATTGGCAAAGAAGAAGTATAACTCTCCCTCGTCGCAGATGACATAATACTGTATATAGAAAACCCAAAAGACTCCACCCCAAGATTGCTAAAACTCATACAGCAATTCGGCAGTGTGTCAGGATACAATATCAATACCCAGAAATCAGTGGCATTTCTATACAATAACAATGAGACTAAAGAAATAGAAATTAAGGAATCAATCCCATTTACAATTGCATCCAAATGCGTAAGATATCTAGGAATAAACCTAACCAAAGAGGTAAAGGATCTATACCCTAAAAACTACAGAACCCTTCTGAAAGAAATTGAGGAAGACATAAAGAGATGGAAAAATATTCCATGCTCATGGATTGGAAGAATTAATATTGTGAAAATGTCAATGTTACCCTGGGCAATTTACACGATCAATGTAATCCCTATCAAAATACCACGGACTTTCTTCAGAGAGTTGGAACAAATCATCTTAAGATTTGTGTGGCATCAGAAAAGACCCCGAATACCCAGGGGAATATTGAAAAAGAAAACCAGAGCCTGGAGCATCACAATGCCAAATTTCAAGCTATACTACAAAGCTGTGATCCTCAAGACAGTGTGGTACTGGCACAAAAACAGACACATAGATCAATGGAACAGAACAGAGAACCCAGAAATGGACCCTCAACTCTATGGTCAACTAATATTCAACAAAGCCCAACAGACTATCCACTGGAAAAAGAACAGTCTCTTCAATAAACAATGCTGGAAAATTTGGACAGGCACAGCAGGAGAATGAAACTGGACCATTCTCTTACACCTTATACAAAGATAAACTCAAAATGGATGAAAGATCAAGACAAGAATCCATCAAAATCCTAGAGAAGAACACAGGCAACATCCTTTTTGAACTTGGCCACCACAACTTATTGCAAGATACATCTATGAAGGCAAGGGAAACAAAAGCAAAAATGAATTATTGGGACTTAAGAAGCTTCTGCACAGCAAAAGAAACAGTCAACAAATCTAAAAGAACCTATAGAATGGGAGAAGATATTTGCAAATGACATGTCAAATAAAGGGCTAGTATCCAAGATCTATAAAGAACTTATTAAACTCAACATCCAAGAAACAATCCAATCATGGAATGGGAAAAATACATGAACAGAAATTTCTCCAAAGAAGACATTCACATGGACAACAAACACATGAGAAAATGCTCCGCATCACTGGCCATCAGGGAAATACAAATCAAAACCACAATGAGATACCACCTCACACCAGTGAGAATGGTGAAAATTAACAAGTCAGGGAACAATAAATGTTGGAGAGGATGTGGAGAAAGGGGAACCCTCTTGCACTGTTGGTAGGAATGTGAACTGGTACAGCCACTCTGGAAAACTGTGTGGAAGTTCCTCAAAGAGTTAAAAATAGAGCTACCCTGTGATCCAGCAATTGCACTACTGGGGATTTACCCCAAAGATACAGATGCAGTGAAAGACCAAGACACCTGCACCCCAATGTTTATAGCAGCAGTGTCCACAATAGCCAAACTGTGGAAGGAGCTTCGGTGTCCATTGACAGATGAATGGATAAAGAAGCTGTGGTCTATGTATACGATGGAATGTTACTCAGCAATTAGAAACGGCAAATACCCACCATTTGCTTCAATGTGGATGGAACTGGAGGATATTATGCTGAGTGAAGTAAGTCAGTCGGAGAAGGACAAACATTATATGGTTTCATTCATTCAGGGAATATAAAAAATAGTGAAAGGGATTAAAGGGGAAAGGAGATAAAATGAGTGGGAAATATCAGAGAGGGACACAGAACATCTGGGAAACGAACAAGGGGTAGTGGAAGGGGAGGTGGGCGGGGGGTTGGGGTGACTGGGTGATGGGCACTGAGGATGGCACTTGACTGGATGAACACTAGGTGATATGCTATATGTTGGCAAATCAAACTCCAAAAAAATATATACAAAAAAAAAAGAGTACGGTTTAAACTATATCAAAGTGTTTCTTTGTTGACAACTCTAGAAACTCTAGAATCCACAGTAGAATTACTATTTATTTCTAGTACTATTATAAAAACAAGTTGCTATTGGGACTTGAAAGAAGGTATTCCAGAATGATAGACTCTAAATTCAGAAGCATGGTTATTTCGCACGGTCAGGGTTGGGGAGGGAAGGGGCATTCAGGAGACCCCACTGTATTGACTACATAGCTCTTTGCTTGCTATGTTTTTAATATTGTCTGAAACATTTTTAAGAGGCTAATTTCTCATTAATCTCTATTGTACACTTAAAAAATCTATTTAAGATGACTGTGAGCACATATCTCAGACACATATCACAGCCTATCTGTAATGACTTGCTTCACCTGTGTTGAGAAAACATCTTAAAATACCCTTGAAGGTCATTAGTTTCTGCTTAAGCTTATACTACATGGTCAGTTCATTTACTGCAACCAGTTGTAAAGGCACTAACCCAAATTTCAACTCTGAGAGCTTTCAGTACAAGAAATACGGTATATATGTACAAGATTCTATTCGTACTTTAACCCATATGAAGAAAAGTTGATTATTTTAATTATCACCAGTCTGTAGGGAGTTGGAAACAGACTTAATATTATGCTGTCTCTAAAGCATAATTAAAGGATTTTTTTTCCTTTAGCTGATATTATAAATACTAGCATTTGTCCTAAGTATTAGTTTTGAAAAGAAATTTTATAAATTGCAGTAACATCGCCTTCTGTATAGATATGAATGAGTGATTCAACCTAATTTCATTTTTACTTTGATTTCAAAACCTTCTTATATTTATTGCATTAAACAACGTAATTTTCTCCAAATGAGAACTAGTCCCTCTAACTCCATCTTTGTATCCCTCATAAGCACGTGTTCCTTTGTTAAGCCAATTCAACCACCTGGTGCTGAATATTTAATTTGAAGAGAGTCTCCAGCATCTGGCATAAACTGTCAGTTTCTCTGCATCTGGTTTAGCTGTGATCTTTGTATATTTATGTTTAGTCTTTTCCCTGACATTTTATAAAGAAAAGGAATGTGGGACAAACTAGGAAAGTAGGAGTAAAATTAAAGCAACAATGAGATGATACAGCAGAATTTTTATACTCTCTGGTAAAAAATACAAAAAATAAAAAGATGATTGTAGAAAGCTTTAAGTTTCAAAAAAATTACAGAGCTTATTGTGATAGGTTTTCCTTATTTTAAAAAGAATATGGTCAGTTGGACTAGTTGTCAAATGCGGGTTATCTTCTAAAAAGAATGATCCATTCATTTTGATGTTAAGCAAACTTTTAAGTGGTAGTTTTGGAATCTTTATGGAGCAGATAACATTAAAGATTTTGGGATGATGAGCAACAGCAAAATAGAAAGTGTAACTGCTTGTGTTTCTCACCTATGAAAGACAAGTAGTTGGTTTTCACAACCTGGGGACAGTAAGACAACAAAAGTCAGTTTTCCTACTATATAATAAATGAAAAGACATTATCCACTAGGTCCTGCAAATAATACAGGGGGCTTCTTGGGTAAATACAACTGAATTAATCATAATGGAAATAAATGTGCTTTAGCTTGTACTTATCTGAAAATCCAGCAGGTCACCATTTGCTGTAGACTTGAGTCAAATTGAGAATGATTTATTAACTTAAAATATGCCATGAAATGGCAAATTATAAATACTTAGGACAAAGATTGAAACTAACTATTATGTAATTCCACAAGTTATCTTTTGCATTTAAAAAATACTAAAATATTGCCCTTATGCACAATATTTGAAATTTTCATGGACGTGATGATACCTACTTCATATGATTTTTCTGAACATGAAGTGTAAATTTACATGAAGCACATGGCAACACAGTGCTTCACACTTAGAAAGCCTTCTAATAAATCATGGCTATGGCTATGAGTTGCTACCTGTTTGTCAAACTCCCAAATAAGGTGATATCCAAGTTCTGGCCCAACTTTCCCTTTGATGGAGACCTTGATTCTTCACTGGGTCATCCATTCCATTGTCAGATAATTCTAATGTTTAGAAAGACAATTTTAATACTGATCAAAATCTGTGTTCTAACTTTCTACTGTTGGTATCAGTTTTTGTTCATTGGAGCAGCATAGAGCATCTACTCTGTCTTCTACATGGCAACCCTTTAAACAATTGTACAGGGGATCCCTGGGTGGCGCAGCGGTTTGGCGCCTGCCTTTGGCCCAGGGCGCGATCCTGGAGACCCGGGATCGAGTCCCACGTCGGGCTCCCGGTGCATGGAGCCTGCTTCTCCCTCTGCCTGTGTCTCTGCTTCTCTCTCTCTCTCTCTCTCTCTCTCTCTCTCTGTGTGTGTGTGTGTATCATAAATAAAAATAAATAAATAAATAAACAATTGTACACTGCTACATCCTCTTTCTCTAAGTCTCTTTAGAAAGCTGAACCTGGGAATGACCATAGTAGTCCATACGAGAGCAGCCAGGACAGTTTAGATTAGGGTTACCTCAGGATTTAGTGTGTCATAATTATCCCACTCTTATTTCAGGCACTATAAATGGAGCTTAAGTTTGTGTATTATTACTTAGGACATTTTGCATTGCAGATGACAAACACATAATTAGCTTGAGTTAAAAGGGAAGTCATTGGGTTCCAGTAGGTTATTAGAATAGAATGATAAGGAGAGAGGAAGAATGCAGCTGAGCTACAGAAATAACTGAGTAAGGAACCTAAATTTAGATGGAGGTCTTTCTTTCCAACTCTCCTCTGTTCTGTTCTCCACAGACCAGATTCCTCTGCTGCCCTAGTGATGGAGACATTATGGCTACCCACAAATATAAAGCTTTATCTTTCTTTGGGAAGAAAACAGCTTACTGCTCTCTGACTCTACAATCATCATCTTTTAAAATTAGATGATCCTAACAATTATTAAATCAGAACTTTAAAAAGTTCCTATTTTAAAATCCTCGGAAATGGGTTCTCATTCTTGAATCAAATGTCCAATCCTGAACCCAGCAAATGTGGCCAGGGGACCAGGTTGTGTTTTGACTTAAGTGCTTCTGTTATAATCATTTGGATTAGGTAAAGGAACAATTTCTAGAAAGTAGAAATTTTTTGGAACAGAATAGACAGGCCTGAAGGTTTTTGCTAGAAAATACACTGTTCTGGTTTTCATTTTTTGATTGGCAATTAGTTAAACCCTTAGATCATTTATTTTTAAATTGCATTGTAGTCTGTTGTGTCCCATTCTGTACTTGCAACACTGGCTACCTGGCCCCATGACATCATTTATGCTTACTGAAATTCAGCACATCTTTACAACCTATTGGAATTTTGTGCAATAATTTCTCATCCAACATACATTATTAATGTATTCCAATTGTCTGTCTGAAGTCTGGCTTTGACATCTTCATGAGTAGGTGATAAGAGGGATAGAGTCATGGACAACATTGTTACAATCTACTAGAAACTTCTTTCAGGGTTGACCAAGATCCATTAATCAATACCTTTTGGGTGCAATCGTTCAACCAGCTTTGATGTCTTAGAAATGAGTCTTTCCAGAAGCACATAGATGTAAATGTCAGAAACATTGAGGTTAGAAGATTCATCATCTCCTCATCCCAAGAGTGGAAGCTATTTGAAGAGCAGTGTTCCTACAACACCAAAAAAGACAAATTCTTGAACATTGACTCAAAATACTGATTTACCCTCCAAGAGGAAGTGGTGCTTGAAATACCCTGTCATACTGTGCAGATCCTTATCTCAACAAATCATTTTTCTTACGAAAAGAGCTCAGAAAGCAGTTTCCAAGAAATGCCATTCCTGACAAGAAGGACAAAGGCTCGAAAGACCCAGATAGAAGGAGTTGGGGCAGTGCCTTCCGTGTGATGTCCAGGTGCTGGCCGCAGGGCAGATAGTAATCTAGACTATGTCTATTCTGTGTTCTGAAAAGCCGACAGCACTCAAATGCAAAGTCATGCTTGGAAACCTCTGATTAACCTGAATTTTTTCTCAGTAGACTTTGCTGATACCATCGTATTTTTTAGATACTTAGTTTTTAACTGGTATGTTAAATGATGTTATCATTGGCTGAATGAACTATGCAATCCATAAACAGTTACCTTCAACTCAGTTTTGATGCTAAATATTCAGTTTATTCTCTTATCCTTTCATTGATTCAACAAGTATTAACCAACCATTTAAAATGAGTTAAGCTCGGGTTCCCAGAGGGGAGGTGGATGGGGCAGGATGGGTGGAATAGATGATGGGGATTAAGGAATGCATTTGTGATGAGCACTGGGTGTTACACAGAAGTGTGGAATCACTATACTATCTACCTGACACTAATACTACACTGCATGTTAACTAACTGGAACTTAAAAATTTTTTAAAAAGAAAAAGAAAAAGAAAAAATGGGTCAAGCTCTGGGGAGAACTCAATTTATAAAACAGACATAGTTCCTGACTTCTTGGAACTTAAAAAATTAACTCTCTTTTAGCCAAACTAGTCTGCTCACTGACCACTGAAATTTCTAACACTATCCTGACCAATCTCCCACCTGGGAGTTATTTCTACTACAATGTCTCCTGTTGAAACCATCTTAAAGATGCCTCCCCCACGAGGCTCCCAAAATAACCTGCAGTGTTCCTTCTGCTGTCTGAGTTCCTGTAACCGAGTGTCCTTGTATGCTCATGGACAGCTCTCAGCTATATTTGATAGAAATGAGCTTGAATGGGACAGATCCATGTTTAGATTCTACCTCAGTGACTTACTAGATTGTGTATTCATAGATTGATATTTTTGAACCACATCTGTGAGGATAATGCCAATTTCACAGAAAAGCTGTGAGAAACAACTTGGTCCACGTGACCTGTCTTTAAATCCAAACATAGTTGTTGAACAGTGGTGTAGAGAAAAGAGAATAGTACCTGGAGCTAGAGCATGCGTGCCTCTACACTTTTTGGCTTGACTCTTTGGGAAATATCACCCAATATATGTGAGTCTCAGTTTCCTGAGAGGCAAAATTGGAATAAGAATCAACTCCTACTTCATAAGGTTGTCATGAAAAGGAATCAAGTGAGTATATAGAAAAGTCCTGCATGAGTTAGAAAGCACAGCACATGTGGCAGATTTTGTCTTGGTGACCATAAATGAAGGTTTCTTAACTGTAACTAGATTGTTGGGTCAATGTACCTCCCCTTTTCCTACAGTGCACAAGAGACAGCAATCCAGTTCATATTATATTTTATAAACTTTTAAATAAAATATATGTATGAAAAAAGTATACAAATCTTATT
Source organism: Nyctereutes procyonoides (assembly GCF_905146905.1). Classification (NCBI taxonomy): domain Eukaryota; kingdom Metazoa; phylum Chordata; class Mammalia; order Carnivora; family Canidae; genus Nyctereutes; species Nyctereutes procyonoides. Next base: position 2,006,402 of record NW_026575030.1, on the reverse strand, counting down.
ATAGTTTGATGATTCTTTTACAAAGTTTATAAGCAGCTCATAGACATTACCAACAACTTGGAAACCTCAACCTCATACTCCAGTCGCCCAAAGCTAGCCACCATTCTGATTTCCATAACCAAAGAACAGTCTTGCCTGTGTTTTTGTGCTTGATATAAATGGAATCATACAGTACAAACTCTTATGTGAGTTCACACTTATTTCATTCAGCATTAAGTCTGGAGATTCACTCTTCATTGCATGTTGCATTGTTTTCATTCCTCTGTGCTATTTATTATATGAATATACAACAACTTATCCATTCTACTGTTGATGAACACATTTTTTCCAGTTTGGAGCTATTTCAAATAATACAATGAACATTCTTGTATACTTTTGTATGTATTTCTATTGGTGAGTACCTGTGAGTGGAATGACTGGCTCATAGAATATGCATATGTTCAGCATTAGCGGAGACCGCAACACATTTTTCCCAAAGTAGCTGTACCGATTTACACTCAATTCACCATAGGTAAATGAGAGTTTAGTTGCTTCATTCCCTTGCTGAGATTTAGTATTGTCTTTCTTTGATTACTCCACTGAAAGTGTAATGGAAACTCATCATGATTTTAATTTGTATTCCCTGGTGATTGATGAGGCCAAACCTGTTTGCATAGGTTTATCAGCTATTTGGATATTCTCTTTGATGAAGTGACTTTTTAAGTCATTTGCCTATTTTTTATTGGATTAGCTATTTCTTCATGATTTTCCATTCTTTATATATTCTAGGTATGAGTCTTTTCATATGTGTTAATGGCATATTTAATATTGTTTGCTTGTGTCTTCATTCTAAGATTTTATTTACTTATTTTGAAAACAAAATACTTATTTTGTGAGAGAGAAAGAGAGAGAGAAAGAATGAGTGGGGAGGAAGGGCAGAAGAAGAAAATCTCAAGCATTTTCCCCCGAGCATGGAACCCAACACAGGGCTTGATCTCACAACCTATGAGATCATGACCTGAGCCAAAATCAAAAGTCAGCCACTCAACCAACTGAGCCACCTAGGCACCCCAAGAATTTCCTAATTATAATATAGTCCAAGTCAACATTTTGTGGTTGGTACATTTTAAATCCCATTTAGAAAACTTTATCTGAAATAATAAGGATATCTTCATTTTTTCCAAAGGCTTTTCTTTTGTTTAACTTGTGCATATGTAAATCTATGATCCTCCTGAAATTGATTTCTGTAAGGCAAGAATAAAGATTAGTTTTTCCCATCTGGATAGCCCAACACTATTTATTTTTGAAAAAGCATTCTTTCTATACTATGCAACAGTATCACTTTTAGCAAATATCGGGTAACTGAACAGAACTCTGTTCTATTCCACTGTTGTTGTTTTTATCTATCTTTATGCAAACCTCAATCTGTCTTAATTTTAATCACTTCATGGTTGTCTTGACATTGGATAGTCTAAGTCCTCCAACTTCTTTCTTTTCACTAATGAACTCCTTAACCATTTTTGACCTCTTAACATACTTGTATGAATTTTAGAATTGGCTTGTCAATTTCTACACAAAATCTGCTGAGATTAATTGGGATTGTATTGAGTGTAAAGATTAATTTAGAATTTATATCCTAGCAGTTTTAATTCTTATCCATGAAGAGGACAATGGAGGACTCTCAACTTAAGTGTTTTAAATTCATCTTGGCTCAGGGGTTTCTTTTTCCATTTTTAAAATTTTAACTTTATTTTTTAATTTTTTTGAGTATAGTTGACATAATGTTACATTAGTTACAGGTGTACAGAATAGGGATTTAACAACTCTTTATGTTATGCTGTGCTCACCACAGTGTAGCTACCATCTGTCCACATACAGTGCTATTGCAATACATTGACTATATTCCCTATGCTGTGCCTTTCATTCCTGTGACTTATTCTATAACTGGAAACCTGTACCTCCCACTCCTCTTCACCCATTTCGGCCTCCCCCCGACCCCTTCCCTCTGGCAACCATGAGTTTGTTCTCTGTTTTTATAGGTCTGATACTGTTTTTTTTTCTGTATTTTGTTTTTTAGAACTCACATATGAGTGAAATCATCTGGGATTTCTCTTTCTCAATCTGATTTATTTCTCTTAGCATGAGCCATCTTAGATTCATTCATGTTGTTATAAATAGCAAAAAACTTTAATTTTTAAAAAAATCTCATCCTTTTTTATGGCTGTTAAATATTTCTTTCTATGTGTGGTGTGGGTGTATGTATCACATTTTTCTTATACCTCATCTATTGATGAACACTTAGGTTACATATATATCTTGGTTTTATAAATAATGCTACAATAGGAGTGCATGTATCTTTTCGAATTAGTATTTTTATTTTCTTTAGATAAATACCCAGGAGTGGAATTACTGGATCATATGGTTTTTCTACCTTTAATTCTTTGAGGACCCTTCATACTGTTCTCCACAGTGGCTGCACCAGTTTGTATTTCCACCAACAGTGCAGGAGGGTTCTTTTTTCTCCACATCCTCGCCAACACTTGTTTCTTGTGTTTTTTATTTTAGCCACTCTGACTAGTATAAGGTAGTTTTTTGATTACCAGTTCAGTTCCATTGCTAGTAACAGTCTGTTCAGATTTTCTATTTCTTTCTGATTCAGTTTTGGAAGATTGCATGTTTCTTGGAATTTATCTGTTTCTTCTAGGTTTTCCAATTTGTTGGCATGTAATTTTTTGTAGTCTCATAATCCTTTGTATTTCTGTAGTGTCAGCTGTTAATTCTCTTTTGTCCTGATTTTATTTATTCAGGTCCTTTCTCTTTTTTCTTGTTGAGTCTGGCTAAGGATTTATCCATTTTATTTATCTTCTCAAAGATCCAGCTCTTGGTTTCATTAATATTTTCTGTTGATTTTAGTCTCTCTCATTTCTGTTATATCTTTATTTCCTTCATTATACCTTGTGCTTTGTTCTTTTTCTAGTTCCTTTAGGTATAGGTAACCTTGTTTATTTGAGTTTTTTCTTATTCTTGATCTAGGCCTATATCGCTAATATTTCCCTCTTAGAATTGCTTTCATTGTGTCCCAAAGACTTTGGACAAATGTGTTTCCATTTTCATTTGTCTCCATGTATTCTTTAATATCTTGATTTCTTCATTGATCCATTGGTTGTTCAGAAGCATGTTGTTTAACCTCCACATATTTGTTTTTTTTTTTTTCTTGTGGTTGATTTCTAGTTTCATATTGCTGGGGCCAGAAAAGTAACATGGTATGATTTCAGTCTTCTTAAATTCATTGAGACTTTTTCTGTGGTCTGGCATGTGATCTGTTCTGGAGAATGTTCTATGTACACTCGAGAAGAATGTGTATTCTGTTGTTTTTAGATGGACTGTTCTATGTATATCTGTTACATTCATCTGGTCTAATGTGTCATTCAAAGCAATATCCTTATTGATTTTTCTGCCTTAATGATTGACTTATTGATGTAAGTGGTGTGTTAAAGTCTCTTCCTACTATTGTGTAACTATCAATTTCTCTCTTTATGTCTGTTCATCATTGCTTTATGTATTTAAATCTCCAGTGTTGGTTGCAAGATATATACAATTATTATATCCTCTTGTTGGATTGATCCCTTTATCATTATGCAATGCCCTCCTTTGCCTTTTGTTACAGTCTTTGTTTTAAAGTCTATTTTATCTGATATATGTATTACCTTGGCTTTTTTTTTTTTAATCCATTCTGCCACCATGTTTTTTGATTGGAGTACTTAGGTCATTTGTATTTAAAGTAACTATTGACGTGTATATACTTATTGCTATTCTGTTATTTGTTGTCTGGTTGTAGTGTTTCTCTGTTCCTTTCTCTTGCTCTCCTTCTTTGTTATTGGTGAGTTTATGTAGTGTTATGTTTGGCTTTGTCTTTTTTATTGTTTTGCATATCTGTTATACATTTTGGGTTTGTGGTTACCATGAGGTTCATATATAACATCCTAAGTTTATAGCAGTCTATATCAGGTTGATGTCATTTAAGTTCAAACACGTTCTTAAAACGTTTTTTTTTTTTTACTGTCTTCTCCACATTTTTTTTGTAGGCTGTCATACTTTAAGTCCTTTTATTCATAATTTTCTTATGTCAGATTATGGCCATTACTTTTCCACTTAAATTCCTTTAACATTTCTCATAAGACAGTTTAGTAGTGATGAACTTCTTTAGCTTTTGTTTGGGAAACTCTTTATCTGTCCTTCAATTCTGAAAGATATTCTTGCCAAGTAGAATATCCTTGTTATAAATTTTTCCTTTCAGCACTTTGAATATATCATTTGGCAAAGTTTTTTGGTTTTTAGTATAGAAGTCTTGATCATCTATTATTTAATGCATTCCTAGATTTGAGAGGTTTTATGCTAATGTAAATTATATCTTTTTAATTTTAATTTCATTTATGATATTTGTATGGTAAGTAAAAATACAGTTGATTTCATATATTGAACTGATTCCAACAGCCTGGATAATTTACTTGTCAATTCTGCTAGTTTGTCTCTAGATTTTTAAGAATATTTTTTATGTATATAATCATGTCTATGTATAATGTTAGCTTTCTTTTTTCATTTTTCTTTTTTTTAAGATTTTATTCATTTATTCATGAGAGACAGAGACAGAGAGAGGCAGAGACACAGGCAGAGGGAGAAGCAGGCTCCATGCAGGGAGCCTGATGTGGGATTGGATCCTGGGCCTCCAGGATCATGCCCTAGGCGGAAGTCGGTGCTAAACCGCTGAGTGTGGGATCCCTGGGTGGCGCAGCGGTTTGGCGCCTGTCTTTGGCCCAGGGCGCGATCCTGGAGACCCGGGATCGAATCCCACGTCGGGCTCCCGGTGCATGGAGCCTGCTTTTCCCTCTGCCTGTGTCTCTGCCTCTCTTTCTCTCTCTCTCTCTCTCTCTCTCTCTCTGTGACTATCATAAGTAAATAAAAAAAAAAATTTAAAAAAAAAGTAAATAAAAAAACCGCTGAGTGTGTCTCTGTGTGTCTATCATAAATAAATAAATAAATAAATAAATAAATAAATAAATAAATAAATAAATTCTATAGTTATTAAGATAATCATTTTGTTTATCTCCACTTTATTAATAAAATATTGTTAGCTTTCCTGGAATAAACTTCATTTGGTTGTGATGCATTATCTATTTTATATGCCACTGAATTACATTTGCTAATATGTTTATACCCTATTTTTACATATATGTTCATGCTACATATTCGTCTGTACTTTTCCTTTTTGTAATTTTTGTAACTAATTTGGCTATCCAGCTTATGCTGGGACCATAGAAAAACTGGGAAGGATACCTTCTTTTTCTGATTTTTGGAAAAGCATGCCTAATATTGGACTTATTACTTCCTTTAATATTTACTAAAATTCACCAAAGAAACCATCTGGGCCAGGAGTATACTACATAGAGAGGTTTAAAATAAAACATTTAATTTTTTTTAGCAGATATATGTCATTCCCATTACTCTCTTATTGTATTAGTTTTAGAAAGTTATATTTTTCAATGAATTTACTCTTTTATATTTTATTTAAATTCAATTTTCCAGCATATAGTATAATACTCCTTGCCCATCCCATCATGTGCCCTCCTTAATGCCCATCACCCAGCTGCCCCATCCTTCACCCACCTCCCCTTCTGTGACCCTTTGTTTCCCAGAGTTAGGAGCCTCTCATGGTTTGTCTTCCTCTTTAATCTTTCCCCACTCAGTTTCCCTCCTTTCCTCAAGGAATTTATTTTATTTAAATTGTAATGAAGTTATTTATAATGTCTTCTTTTAAATGTGTATAGGAGCTATGTACTAATGTCTCTGTTCACTACTGATATTAGTTGTTTCTGTTTTTCTTAAATCAGTCTTGCCAGAGTTTTATAATTTGATCATCATTTTTAAGGAACAAACTTTTGTTTTTATTGATTTTATTTTCCTGCCTACTTTTTATTTTTATAAAAATAATTTTGACAATGTGTTGTTATTTTTTTCTTTCTTCTCTCTTTGGACTAATTTTATGTATATGATATTTTGAGTTTTTTTCAGTTTTAAAGATAGAAACTTTAATTAATGAGGTATAGAATTTTATTTTCCTTCTTATACAAAAATATTTAAGAATATTAATTTCCTCTAAGCGTCGTATGAATTCTTTCAGTTTCTGTTAATCTGAAGATATGCTTACCTCACCTTTATATTTGAAGGACTTTTTTAAGATTTTATTTATTTATTCATGAGAGACACAGAGAGAGAGAGAGGCAGACACACAGGCAGAGGGAGAAGCAGGCTCCATGCAGGGAGCCCGACGTGGGACTCGATCCTGGGACTCCAGGATCAGGCCCTGGGCTGAAGGTGTCGCTAAACCACTGAGCCACTCAGGCTGCCCTGAAGAACATTTTTTGTTAATTATAGAATTCTAGGTTGGCAGTTATTTCCTTGATCACTATTTAGCTGGTTTCCACATATATATGCCATATATTCACTATTATTTAGTTTAAAATATTTTCTAATTTATTTGATTTATGGGTTGCTTAGAATTCTAATGCTTTATTTCAAAGCACTTGGTACTTTTCTAGTTAGTTTTTGTTGTGTTTTTAGGAGCAGTTCCACTATGCTCAGACAGCATACTCTTAATGATTTCAATCCTATGAAATATATTTTAGGTTGCTTTATGATCTAGCATATGGTAAATTCTAGTAGTGTTGATGTGCATTTGAAAAGCACTATGTAGTCTGTCATTGTTGGATACAGTGTTCTATAGTAGATATTTAGTATACTCCCCAGTTTTTTTTGCTATTATAAGTAACTACATAACACATCTTTCTATATGTGTAACTTTTTGTTCTTGCTGACTTATTTTCTTAGAGTTTACTCAGGAGTGGTATTATTAGGTCATAGGGTTAGGAATATCTATATGGCTCTTTCTCTTTACACAATATTGCTTACTAAAAGTATCTAATTACATCATCAGTTATGATACACATATTAGGTGCTGTAATTGTTAATAATATGGATACTAAATTGTAACTCAAAGTTGATGGTAATTTTTATGTCTCTGATAACTAGACAAGATGAACTTTCCTAGGTGTTCATTTACTATTTCAATTTCCTCTCATTTAAATTGCTATGCATCTATCTAACGATCTACTGGGAACTTGATACTTTTAGAATAAATTTGAATGAGTAATTTTATAATATCAGCAGTTTGCCCTTGGCTTACATATTAGGTGTGAACGTTTTCCCAGTCTATTATCTTTTTAATTTTGGCTTTGCTGTTTTTCACCAATCATGTTCAATTTGTGTAGATTTGAATCTGTTCATTTGTTTGTGACTACTCGTATCATTTCCAAACTGTGACAACATTTGGTTCTTTCCCAGCTGCATATTTCTTTTTTTCTTCTCCTAAAGTTTTTGTTAATGTATGACACAGCAGCGCTGTCTAATAATAATATAATGCAAGTCACATATAGGATTGAAAACTTTCCATTAGCCATAGAAAGGGAAGCAAAATAGGTGCCATTAATTTTAATCATATATTTTGTTTAACCCAATATCCAAAATACAAGCAGATTTTGCTTTGCATGGTTCAGTATGTTCAGTTAAATATTAGTTCTCCAGTAATTCAAATTTAGTTACTATGGCATATTAACTATGAATAACTGCATAAACTACAAATTTTGCTTCTACACTTAAGTCCACAAATAACTACATAAACAATAAGTTTATAATGATGTAGTGTGTATCATTATCAGTGACCAGTCATATCATTTCTTTCAAAGTCTGTTGGTGGTCACTGTACATCTGTTACTCAGTTCATGCATAGATAGCAAGGTATGTAGTTGTGTTGATTTCTTGTTTCTCAGTGATAAACCCATGGGGCACTTTACAAAATGGATAATCTAAAGAGGCAGTTGGCTAACAAAGATGAAAGAGCAGCAAAGAAACAAACAAAAGTCATATTGTTGGAATGCAAGGTAGATGTGATAAGAAGACAGATGACTATGGGAAAGATGACACTTCTGCTGCTCAAGAGACTATAGATGTTCAACTGGAGAAACCTAGTGAAGGCAAACTTATCAACATAGTGAGGAACAGTTTGTGTTGAAAAGAGTGCAGATGTTCCAGAGGAGGTGACACCAGCAAAAAAAAAAAAAAAAAAAAAAAAAAAAAAAAAAAAAAAAAAAAAACCCACATTAAATAAAAAACTTTCAGAGATTTTTCACAATGTTGGGAAAGCAAAAAATAAGATAAATCCGTTGGGAGCTGATCTTAGAAAGGAATATGACAATTCACCAGGACCTAGAAAAGACACTTGCTCTAGACTATAACTTATGTGATCAGAAGGCAGCAAGCACTGTTCAAGCCACTCTTGATAAGTTTATTACAAACAAAGAAATCACTTTAATTCTCATGCTTCTCGTGTTTTTTAATTACTAGGTACCAAATAAGTTAATTTTACTACCATCTTCTTTTCTGCCAACATTTATAATGGTCAGTAACAATTTTTAATATTTGACAAAACTTTTTAAAGGTCACATAATAATCAAAGTTTCCCCATTGATTAGTACGGTCATCTGTATGGTTTCAGCTTGTGCAGTCCCTTTTATGGTTCTGCACAGCCATGCAGAAAACACAACCTGTATTATCATTTCAACAAGTAATCAACAAAGTTTGAGGTCTATTACATTCTTTTTTTTCACAGTAGGTAGGTCTTCGAATCACAATAGTTTTACACTTAGAGAACAGTTCAGTTCATAGTAGCTGTGTTCTAGGTGCTAAATAGCCACACAGGCTGATGCCTACAGTACTTGACAGCTCCGGTCTAGAGTATTCTTTCCTTTCAAACCAGAGTCAAAAAGTGTTGGTGTTGGTTGGAATACAAGTAACTGACAAGAAATTTGCTGTCCAAACAAATCAAAATCTAATAGGGGAAACAGTAAAGAGATATACTTTCTCCTTCAGTGGTAATGTACGTTAGTCCAGCTCCCTCTGGAAGAGAGGCTGAGAAAATAAGCATTGAATTGTTCTCATAAACTCGTTGGAATCAGCCTTGTTGGAATAACACGAGAAAAGAAGAAAGAACTAGTCTTCCAGGGAAAATATTGGCTCCTTAGTCCCCCATGTGAGCTGAAATAGCCTGGCTCATCTTAGCTCTGGAATTATCTGTAAGTGCATTGGGTTAACACATTATCTCTGAAATATCACATAGTCTGAGGGCCTCTAAATAGTGAGTAATCTCCTTGGAGTTTTGAAAATACTTCTACAAGTTAGTGAAGTCAGCAAATTATTTATTTGTTTTCCTCCTCAGTTTCACATTCTGGGAATTCCCAGCCGCTTAATAGTAATGGCAACAACACCTGCTTGGCTGTCAGGTTGCAGGCATCTTTCTTCCTAATATCCCCCAAATGATCACCTTGCCTATTGTCCTAATATCACTAGATTTTTCCTAGGTGACCAAGATTATAACTCCTATGCTACTTTCTTTCCCAGCTCCACCTGAGACAATTGGCCCGTAAATATTTGTACACAGTTAACATGTGAAGTTAGATTCAAAGTGCGTATGTGTGTGCACACACACTCAAGCTACTACACCTTCTAACACATTTCTTATTCATAAGGAAAAGAATGTAGCAAGGTGGTTTCAAGCACAATCTTTGAAGGCCAAACTGAGTCCAAATTTCAATGCTATCAGGGGCATGTGGGTGGCTCAGGCAGCTAAGCATCCAACTTGTGATCTCAGCTCAGGTCTTGATCTTAGGGTGGTGAGTTGAAGCCCTGCCTTGGGCTCCACCTTACTTAAAAAAAAAAAAAATCATGCTGCTACCACTTGCTAGCAATGTAATCTTGAACATATGTTACTTGATAGTTTTGTGCCTCAGGTTCCTCATTTATAAAATAGGAATAATAATACTTCCAACTTCATACAGCCAGTAAAGGAATTAAATGAGATCATGTGTGTAAAGTGCTTAGTTACTGTTTGTCACACTGAAAATGCTAAAGTAAGAACGATTCTTCAATATTGGTGTTGCTATTATTGCTATTATTTTACTATTACTCTGATTATCATTGTTACAAGTTTTGATTGAAAAGAACAAAACGGGGCACCTGGGTGGCTTAACAGTTCAGCGCCTGCCTCAAGGTCGTGATCCTGGGGTCCTGGGATCGAGTACCGCATCAGGCTTCCTGCATGGAGCCTGCTCCTCCCTCTGCCTGTGTCTCTGCCTCTCTCTGTGTGTCTCTTGTGAATAAATAAATAAAAATCTTTTTAAAAAGAGCAAAAAAAAACATAAAAGAAAAAGAGTCCAACTTCAAGGGTGGCACTGAGTAAAGATGTACTTGGGTGAAGGGCATCCAGGAAGAAAACCATATACCACCCCAGCTACCTGCACCACTCCTCTGACATCCCCTTCTCCAGTGTATCGTCCAGTAGTCCCACTTCAGGACCAATCCCTCTGGCTCTCTGGAAAGGCCTGTCCACACCTGCATGCATCTTCTCTCCTCTAGCTTCCTCTCTTTAGCACCTGCCTCCCTGCTCTTTTCAGTTTCATTTTACTTACTCTTTGACTCATTGATAACTTCACATGGTACAAAAGTTTAAATATACAAAAAAGTAACAATAATATACCTTTCTCCCACTTCTATCCTCGATATCCAGATCCCCAAAAGCAACAGCAGTAACTGGGGATATTCTATGCATACACACACATACACACACACACACACACAAACACACACCTATTTTCCTTTAGAAATCCCCGACAACTTTGTTTTTTCATTTAATAAAACAGAGTTTATATTGTACTGGTGCCTTAAAAATTGCCTGATTCACTGTAACAGCCGCATTACTTTCCATAAGTGGATAAACCATAATTTATTTATTTAATCTCCTTTAGATTGTTTCAACATTTTATTATCGTAAATAATGCTATAATAAGTAACTATGTTCATATAGTGTGTTTATCATTTCAGTATTTTATTATCATAAATTATAAGATTGTTTCAATATTTTAGTATCATACATAATGCTACAATAAGTTACAATGTACTTATATAATCTTACACATCTGTGAGATAAACTCCTAGTAATTTAATAATTGGATCAAAGGGTAGTTGCATTTTTAATTTTTGTAGATGTGGCCAAATTACTCTCCATGAAGGTTTTGCTAATATAGGATCCCACTAGTAATGTAAGAGAGTGTTTGTTTCCCCGCACACACTCAACCCACGTAGGTTGTGTTAAATTATATGACCTTTTCCTTAGGCAGAGCAATCTCAACCTATTCAATACTCCATCTCTCTGATCATATGTTATTATGAAAAAATAATGTTTTTATCTCTTCCACATTCTCCCACAGTGGACTCTTTGCAATGTACCTATGGTATCTAGGCTGTCTTCTGTCCATAGTCTCAGACAATTGATCCTTGTTTTCTTCCTCTGTGCTTGTGAAGATCTCCTCCATGATGCCTTTGGGACCAGCATGGTCTAGGTCAACCCAGTTGGTGCTGGGAAACCTTAAACTGGCCTGGGAGCAAATGGCTTGGGGTAGAGACTCCTGTCCCCCACCCTGAATCTGAAGCACCTGCTAAGGAGGTAGAGGATGGCCTTACCAAATATATTTCCCTGGTGTCTTAGCCAGATACCATTGACTAAATCATGGCATCTTTCTTTTTTTATTATTATTATTATGGCATCTTTCTAAATGGGAATATCAAATATCCCTGAAAAATGGGCGACTTCATGAATCAACATGGATGAACCTCATGGATATATGCCAAACATAAAAGCAAACCAGATAAAATACATGCCACATGATACTGTGTCTATTAAGTACTAAAATGAGCAAATGATGTAATGTTTACTGATATTTACATATATGGTAAAACTATGCAAATTGCAAGAGAATAATAAATACAAAATTCAGGATCATGGTATTCTGGGGGCAAGAGGAGCAGATAGGATGATCTGACCAGGTGTTTCACCCATGTCAGTGATAATCTTTGGCTTAATTTGTGGGTTCCTGGATGTCGTGTCCATTTTATTCCTCCTCTTAACTCCTATGCTACATAGATAGATAGATAGATAGATAGATAGATAGATAGATAGATAGATACTACATATATATATATATGGATATTTCATAATTTTTAATGGAAAGTTAAAGAAGCATAAATTAGAAAGGTGGTCATGACATTAAATACGGGAAAACAGATGACAAAATAATGTGTACATTATTATCCTGCCTCAAACAGGACATACACACACACATATACATTCTAGATGGATATTGACCACAGTGATAATAATGGGTATCTAGCTGTGAAATTATAATATTTTAAGACTTTTTATATTTTTTCTGGTACATATTTCCCAATTTTTCAGCAGTAAACATTTTTTCCCTTTTGCAATGAGAACAGATTTTAATGTACCAAGTGCCACTACCAAGTGTTTAATAATAGCTAACACTTACTGAGCTCACTCCATGCCAGGTTCTGTGTCAAGAGCATTACAAATACTTTCTTATTCAGTCCTCATGAAGAGTCAAGGTAATTGGCAATAATATCCCCATTCCACTTAGGAGAAAATAGAAGGGCTGACGGGTTAAGTAACTTGCTAACAGATACACAGATAGTCAGTGGCAGGGCCAGGACTCAACTCAGTCTGTCTTCCTGTCAAGCATGTGCTCCTGGCCAAACTGTCATGCAACGCTCACTGGCCCAGGGAAGCTGAAAGGAGCCATACAGTATCAACAATTTCACCTTAAAATTCAAGCTAATAAGCTAGCCTGTTATTTTTTCATGGATATTGGCAAAAGGCACAAGATGTATAGGTCAGAGACCAAAGCCTTTGGCAGTTGCAACCAGGAAAACATGAGCATTCTGTTGGTTTGTGTCTGTTTCTCATGCACCCCAAATCCCATGGTACAGGTGGGCCTAGATGAATGCCTGCATGCATGGTCATCATTGCCCCAAGAAAGGAGCTCTAAACCTGGGGGATCCACCACCTTGGCAGTAAGTGGAAGCAACCTGCTCTTTGAGACAGAGGTTATCTCATATCCCAAGTTGCTTGATGCCAACACAATCCTGAGAAATGTCTCAAGAAAAGATCATTCGGGGTCTTGAATTTGGGGCATACCAAGCAGGAAGGCATGAGGCCTATGGCAGATTGCCGTATTAACCTATTGTTAAGACTCTCTGAGCTGCAAATCACAGAAATCTGGCTTAAACTTGTTTAAGCAAAACAAAAAGATGGAGAAAAACCTATTGACTTAAAACTCCTCTTTTTTTTCTCTCTCTCACTTCCTTTCCTCTATGCTGTTTCCACTCACTGACAGGCACTTTCCTTGTTATCACTGGATGGCTACCTGTAACATCACCCCCAAACCAGAACACGCCTTGTTCCAGCCCTTCTAAGAGAAATCCTAGAATCAAGCCTCAGTGGCTATGTTTAATCTGCATTGGGTCCTATGTCCATTCTAAATCAATTAGGTGAAACACTGCCCTGAATGTCCATTCTTGGGTCCCTTGCCCTCTTCGAGAGCCAACAGTGGGATCAGTCCCACCCTAATCATCTGGACCAAGAGTGGGACTTTTCCCCACAGAAAATCAGAGTCCTGTTAACAGCAGACAAAGGAGTAGATACTCTGCAGACAAAATGCACAAATTGTCCAGGAATGGGCTATCTCTAATGAAACATCACATGTAAGAGACAGCTAATTGCATTCACAAGATGAAATAAAAGTACTCTGATAAAATTTGCAAGTCTCCACAGATCTCAGGGGTACTTCTGTAGGAATGGTTCCCAACTACTGGTACTCCCCAGGACTTCTGACATTTGAACCAATTATCAGAAGGTTGTAGCAGCTTGACTGCACCCAAATGCAGTGTGCATGGGGATTTGCCAATGCAGATGGGAGAAAAAAATAAAAAGAATGAAGAAACTATTCCAGGCTAATTGGTTTATAATTGATTCCAGAGCTCTGCTTCAGCCTGATGCATCTTCTCAACCCTCCTACAAGGAAAAACCAGGAATAGTGTTCCAATATGACCATACTCACGGGAAAAAAATCAATCTGAAGAAAAATTATCTAAGTACCCACGGTTGCTTTTGTTAGAACACAGTATTTTTGTTGTAAGCGGGGTATACCCTTATCATGGCTTAGCTATCCTCAGCTAGAAGTAACCAAATCAAAAAGATTGTACCACTCCCATTGCTAGGACTGAGTTGAGGTTCTCCAAGGAGTAATGACAGTTGTCCAATTGACAGTTGTCCAGTTTCTCCTTCATGGCTACTGCTGCCACCACAATCCCATTTTCAATAAAGTAGCACCTAAATTTGTTATAACTGGAATGACGGCAGATGAGAGCCACTCACTCAGAGTGTCCCACCTCACAGACAGTATAAAGACTAAGGATATTGGACATAGGTACAGCCCTTCCTATGAAGATGTCCTCAACAGTCTATTCAGTGGACTATAGAGCAGATAATGGGGCAGAAAATCTATAAATACATGATATTCACATGAGGATATGGTGGGCACCCCCAAAAACAGTTGTTAGTTGGAGCTAAATTCAATAGCAGAACAGCCCGGCTTTCTCATCTCTACCACCCAATGCTACTTCTCCAACTTCTGCCAACCCAACAAGTGAAAAATGCAAATATTGTCATTTGAGGAAATGAACTTTCATAATTAAAGAGAATGTGTTGGCTAGAGAAAACTCATCACAGACCTCAAAAGTAAGTCATTATTGCCTGCTCAGGATTCTGAGTCTCCCCTCCTTCCTTTCCCAGCTTCTGAAGCCTAACAAAATCCATGTCCTTATGCCCAGCTCTTTAATCTTTATTCTCAGGGATGCTGTTTCTTTTTTTTTTTTTTTTTTTTTTTTTTTTTTTAGGGATGCTGTTTCTAAAGAAATCTCATTCTAGGCCAAGAGTTACTGGAGGGCAAGGAGCATGTACTTCTTATCTATTGCTACATAACTAATAATCCCCAAGCTTAGCAGTTTAAAACCAAACATATTTATAATCTGTAGTTTCTGAGGGTCAGGAATCTAGGTGGCATAACTGGGTGTCTCTGGGGAAGAAACAGCTCACAGCTGCAATCAAGGTGTCAACCAGGTCTGAATCATCTAAAGATCCAACATGGGAAGAAGCCACGCTCTCCTCCATAGCTATTGGCCAGAGACATCAGTTCCTTTCCATATTGGACCTATTTATGGGGCAGCTTGTGACATGACAGCCGGCTTCCCTCAAAATAAGCCAGAAGAGTGAATGGAGAGAGTGCAAGATGGAAGTCACAGTCTTCTATAACCTGATATAGGAAGTGGTATCCCATCACTTCTAAAGTTGTTTTGTTTTGTTTTTAGTTCAAACTGAGTCACTAGGTCTAGTCCATACTCAAATGGAGAGGACATGGTCATAAGTACCACGATGTAGGGATCACTGAGGCCTTCTTAGAGGCTTATTACTACCTACCACACCTCAGTTATGTGGATATGCCCCACACCTCATAGAGAGCTAGGCAAATAGTTGGTTCAACAATATTTGCTACACCATAATTAGTCCAGTCCAAAAGACTCACGCCAAGTAGAGTAAGATATAAGGAATAGACAAAGAATGGTGTGGTGGTGAAGTACATATGAATTTTACTCTACAATTCAAGTGTGCAAGAATTATAATATTTTCTATACTAAATTAAACTTTATTTGAGTCCTCTTCCTGCCTGGATGGCAAAAATGTAGTCTCAGTCCATGGGACTCCACTTCCCATTTGTGCAGGGTAGTTTTTCAGCTCTAAGAGAGTATTTAGTGCCAACGCCATGGGGGAGGGGAGAGAGGCTACAATATCTCATGGTCCTTGAGTTACACGTGTTGGAGGAAATGTGCCTCACCCTATTTGCTCCTCAGTCACTTGTGCACATCCTGAGATTCTTGTCATGTGTCCCCTATGGTGCTACACTTCTCTATTCCACTTATGACCCATTGTGAAGTTTCTGAGCCAGAATAGGACACAAGATTCTCAATCAGGCTCTCTGTGGGCTATCTTGTTAGATATCTTGCTCACACATCCCTCATCTAAGCTCTGTGGACTCCCAGGACCATGGTCACAAAGTCTGTGGAACCCCTCTGCTCATCAGCCCCTTCTAATTCCCTGCAGCAAAATGGGCTCCTAGGTCCTGCCTTTGAATTAGGGTGTACAGCTGTCTTCTCAGACATGCTAACTTTTCTGCTCTCATTGCCACCCATCTCCTATTCCCTCTCAGCCCAACCCTCAGGCCAGAAGACACTGTTCTATGTGTTGTATAGGGCAACATAGGGAAGACTCTCTTCTGTGTTAACCCTGGGCATTTTCTCTCAGAGGCGGTTTCACTTCCTCTATCTTCACACTTTCCTATAATCCCCCTAACCTACCCAGGGCATTTTAGCCCTCCTTCCTTATAGGTCAGTGTTCAGAAACATAAAGTCAGTGACTGGCAGGCTACCTCACCTTTTCAAACACTTTCCTGAGGCAGCAATCAAGGAATGGTATCTGGTTTGCACAGGAAGACGAGAGAAGGGAAACGCAGGGAATTTTTTTATTGATGAGCCTTTTTATTTATTTGTAAGATTTTTATTTATTTATTCATGAGAGATGCAGAGAGAGAGTCAGAGACATAGGCAAAGGAGGAACAAGGCTCTCTGTGAAGAGCCCGATGCGGGACTTAACCCCAGGACCCCAGGATCATGACCTGAGCCAGAGGCAGATGGTCAATCACTGAGTGACTCAAGTGCCCCTGATGAGCCTTTTTAAAACATTGCTTTCCACAAAGACAAATAGTTTGCACCGTCCGGAGACCTAGAAAATGTTAGTTGACACTCTGAAAAAGAAAGGAGCAGACTCAGGAAGCCAAAGGGCACTCAGAGGTAAAAGCAATATTAGTTGCATGGACTGATGGGAAAACTGAGAAAGGAAATATGCTCATCTCTCTGGTAGATGACTTTTTCAGTCCTCTTTCTGCTGGCTCTCTTGGTCTCACTCCACATGGGCTTCTGACCCACTGCCTTTGACCACTCTTGCAATCAGAAAGAAGCTCCTGGAGACTGGCATCTCTTGAGCTTTTTAGTATTTGGACACACTCTACTTGTCCACATAGTGGAGGTACACAACCTCCAGTTGTCCACATAGACTCATGCCTCTCAGGAAGTAGATGGCCCTCTAGACCATCTGGGAATGGTCTGGGAATCTCATGAGGTGACAGGCACAGTATTATTAATAAAGAAATAGTATGCTAAAATTATTTTAAAACCCAGGACTTATATTACTAAACCACCTTATTGTCTTCAGGTTTCTCCTTAATTCTCACATCCAAAAGTTAGCTGTTACTAATTATATAATTGATCAACTGAGACCAGCAAGACAGGGATTCGAGACATGGACTCAGATATTCTTATGCTATAATCAGGGATTCTTGAATTAAATTATGGCAAATGAGTCTTTGCAAGTAAAAAAGAACAAAAAGTTGAACAAATTCTTTGGACTAGTATGAGCAATCAATGTACTTCATTGATGTACATTCATTTTCTGTACTTTGTTTCCAATATTAAGAAAAGTGGTAGCAGCAGGGAGATTAGAATGTTCTCCTGTGATTTCTGTTTGCTTGTTTTCTGTTTTTTTTTTAATTTTTTTATTTTTATTTTATGATAGTCACAGAGAGAGAGAGAGAGGCATAGACACAGGCAGAGGGAGGAGCAGGCTCCACGCACCGGGAGCCCGATATGGGATTCGATCCCGGGTCTCCAGGATCGCGCCCTGGGCCAAAGGCAGGCGCCAAACCGCTGTGTCACCCAGGGATCCCTTGTTTTCTGTTTTTATGAAAAAAGGTAACTGGAGGTATCAAAGAAAAAATTTTAAGGTATTTTTGTGGTTGATTTGTTCATCTGAGAATTACTGCCAATTAGCTCAATTGTTAGAGCATCTTGAGAGCAAATATTCAAAAGCCAGGTGGAGGCAATCAGCATGGTCTGCCCAAGACAGCAGGGGCAGCAGCTCAGTAAGGAATTTTCTTCTGCCATAAGTAAATCAATTCATCACCAGTATTGGGTTAATTGTGGGCTGGCATTGTTATTTAGTTCTCAGGGACCATTTCTGGTCAAGCCCCCTTCTTCTGTGGCTGAATCCCTTCTGAGGAATTCTGTGTAGAAAGATGGAACTGCTCATCAGAGGGACTTTCATGCTGACCAGGGGTTCTCCTAGTCGGAGCCAACAATGCTTTTGCAACTAGTCCAACAGCCCTAAACATACCATACATTGTCTGAAGACAGAGTATTAACATTTCTCCACATTAGGCTGATTTCTCAATTGTACATGGATGCTATTATGAATTGATAAAATAACATTTGGATAAAAACATTTTTGAGTTCATAATAGTTTTTTTCTTTGTGTACTATTGTAATAAAAAGCTACTATTACTAGAAAAGTACAATTTTTATCCTTTGAGGAGTCAACAGTAATATTTTGCATTAAAAAGAGATTTTGATGCTCTAAATTGTTGGAAATCATTGATACAAATTACCCAGATGATCCATGCTCACACATTCTGGAAGCAAAATGACTGAAACTGATCCTGGAATACTGCCCAAGATGATTTATGGATTAATATAATCCCTATCAAAAGCCTCACTGGCTACTTTTTCAGAAATTGACAGGGTTACCATAAAATTCACATGGAAATGTAAGAAACCCAAAATAGCCAAAACAGTCTTGAAAAAGAAGAACAAAGTTAAAGGGCTCACACTTCCCAATTACAAAATCCATTACAAAACTTCAGTAATCAAGACAATGTGGTACTGGCATAAGGATAGACATATGGATCAATGGAATAAAACTGAGAATTGATTAATAAACCCTAAAATTTACAGCTGACTGATTTTTCAGTGAGAGTGTAAAGACAGTTGAATGGAGGAAATAATAGTCTTTTCAACAAATAGTGTCACATGCAAAAGAATGAAAGTGGATCCCAACCTCACACTACATACAAAAATTAACTCAAAATGGATGATAGACCTCAATGTAAAAATTAAAACTATAACAAACACTCTTGGAAAAAAGAAAACATGATAGTAAGTCTTTGGATTAGGCAATGGTTTCTTTGATAGGGCACCAAAAGTGACAAGTGACAAAATAAAAAATAGATAAGTAGGACATCAACAAAATTAAAAGCTTTTTCTGCTTATAAAAATACCATCAAGAAGTGAAAAGACAACCCACAGCATGGGGGGACATATTTGCAAATCAGATAAGAGACTAGAATCTATGATATGTGAAGAATTCTTACAACTCAACAATAAAAAGTCAAATAAACCAATTTAAAAATGAGCAAAGTATTTTATAGACATTTCTCCAAAGAAAATGTACAACTGGCAGATAAACACATGAAAAGATCAACATCATTTATCATGAGGGAAATTCAAATGAAAACCACAATGAAATACCACTTATACCCACTGAGATGATTAGAATTCTAGAAGACAGGCAATAATAAGTTTTAGTAAGAATGTGGAAAAGCTTTGTAAAACCGTGCCAATTCCTCAAAAATGTTAAGCATATAGTTATTGTGTGAATTAACAAGTTCACACCTAAGTATATACTCAAGAGAACTGAAAACTTATCACACAAAACCTGTACACAACCCTTCATAGCAGCATTATCCATAGTAGCTCAAAAGTGGAAACAACCCAAATATTCATCATCTGATAAATAAAATATGCTATATCCACACAATGGAATATTATTTGGTGACAAAAGGTGAAGTATTGATACATGCTACAACCTGGATGAACCTTGAAAATGATACACTAAGTGAAAGAAACCAGTCACAAAAGGCCGCATATGGCATTATTCCATTTATAGGAAATGTCAAAAATAGGAAAACCCATAGAAATAGATAGTAGGTTAGTGGTTGCCAGGGGCTGGGAGCTGACTGCTAATGGAGATGTCTCCTGGGGTGATAAAAATATTCTGAAATATGATAATGTAATGATTGCACAATTCTGTAAATATACCACAAACCACTGAGTTGTGCGAGGTGGACAGTTTCTTATAAAAGGGCCAAATATTAAATATTGCAGGCCTTGTGGGTCATACAGTCTTTGTTATAACTACTCATCTCTGTCATTGCAGAGCAAAAGCAACCGTGGGCTGTGTGTAAATGAATGGGGTGATTGTGCTCTAAGAAAACTTTATTTGAAAAAAAAAAAACCAGCAATCATCAGCTCACAGATGTAGTTTGCCATTCCTTATTCTAGATGGTAAACTCTTTAAGGCAGGGGCCATGCTTTATTTTTCTCTAGGTCCACTGAGAGAATAGAAGGTACTTAATACATACTTACCTGAACTGAACAAGAATGCCCTTCCACTGTTTCCCTTCCATGAACAAAGGGGGTTGCTAGCATTTCTTATCCTGCTTGGCTTCTCGTAGCACATGGGGATGTAATAACCAGCTATTCTCTGGTTGGCTGTGAAAGAAGTACTGCAGCCTACAGATAACTGGCCCAAGATTGAAAAGAAAGGGATGGAAATAGGATAAAAGCAAATACTAACCATGTGATGAAGATTAAAATATGCAACCCATTTAACACTTGAGTAAAATGCACCTAGAGCATTTCTAGAGCAATAGCACTGGCCTAAATGTCTGCCTAGAGCCACAACTTAGTGTAGACCCATGCATCTCTAGCATGTCTATCACACTAAATTGAAATAGAGATTGTGGTTCTCTTCCAAGAAAGGACTTTGACCCATTGTTCTAAATCTAGCTAAGGCTCTGTTTCAGTCTTTACCTGGGAAGCCTACTTGCAACATTTATCCAACTTCTCCAAGGAGGAAGCAGGGTAAATGCATTACATTTGGCATCCTGACTTAATGGGGTTGCTTCAAATTGGGGAGGTCCCCAAACAATTTGCTCCAGCACAGGCTAAGAAGAGAGAGGGAGCAGTAAGTTGTGTTCCATTAAGGGCAGTAAGAGAAAATAAGGGCATATTTTCCCTCTGGGTTTTCCCAGTGATGAACGATGAGGATGCTGCATTGATCATCTCTGTTCCTCTGCATTCATAGGTCTCAGCACTCTCCAAATAACACAGCCCTGCCGTCCTCTCTTTGGGAAGACACCACTGAGTGAGCAATAAGAACAAGCTTTGGGCTATCTCCCTGTGTTGGGGATAGATGCAAGTCACCCTCACCCTCTGATCTATTTAGAACTAGTGACCTCAGTTCAGTGGCTTATTGTAGATATAGTCCAAGACAATTAAGAATAAATACTAATTTCTATGTTACTGTCTTACAGTTGTTTGATATTCAAGTAGAGAATACACTGAGGATAAATTAAAGAATGTATTAAGGAATCTTCTGTGTCACAGAACATGTCAGACAGAAATGGTATTATAAGCTGTGCTTCTGGTTTTGCACAGGGCTAATTTGCATGTTTGTTATGCTAGAAAAAACAATATGATATTTGGAAGGATACAAGTATTCAACATATTGATCTGTGTGTCTTTTATGTCTTTTCAAGTCTAAGCAGGTGTGTTAGGCACTGAGCTAGAAGGGATAAAAGACGTATCTGATGTCTCCTCAAAGCCCTGTGGGAACCAGGATAAATGAGTATTGCTGACTTGGTCACAAGTCGACAATTGGAACCAAAGGTCTGTCTTAGCTCAAGACAAGCACACATAACCCATAATAATTCTTCATGGCTGTGATGCTCTGAAATTACCAGCCTGGCCCCTTGCTACATCCTAATGGCAGGCATTTCAGAAACTGGTACTGAGGGTACCAGGTCAGGACAAGTTATGGACATAAGGTTGGAGCCTCCCCCATTGAAAATGTGAAGTGGTTTACAAGCATTTTTACTTATAGAATTTCTACCTCGCAATAAAAGTGCATGCCATTTTGTGAATTTTACCCCCATAAATTAAAAACAAAACAAAACACAAGACTGTCATTAGGGCAGTTGCAGATGCCAATTAACTGAACTGAACTGAGAAACTTGAACAGTATGTTATTAAATCACATAACGGGAAGACCAGAGGCAAGAAAGGGACTAAGAATGTACTGCAGTTTAGCTCCTTATCTCTGGAAGTCTTATTTTACCTAATCCTCATGTGTTGACTTCCTCCACAGGCTTGTAGCTAGATGATTTAAGCTGGCCAAGGCATCTGGACATTAACAGTGCTAAAAAGAAGAGGATTCTATTTTATAGCCCTTTTTTGGGATCAAGAAATTATAGATGCCCCCATGTAGGATCACCTTCGTGCTTCATAGGCCAATGGCTCAAGGGCTAATTCTGACCTGAGATGGGAACACATAAGTAGGAGGCCACCTGTTTCATTTATCCAATGCTGCATAACCAACTGTCCCCAAATTTAGTGGCTTAAAAGCACCAATTATTTTATTTACTCATAACGCTATGCATCAGGAATTTGGTTGGACACATTGAGAAGATTCATTTCTGTTCCATGATAACTGCTACTTCACTTGGGCCACTGACCAGGACTGTTCAATCGGGGCCGTATATCTGGGACCTAGAGTTTTGTTCTTGTCTGAGTTCCTTGGTTATCCTCCACGTTGAGAGCTCACATGGCCAACTTGAGCTTCCTCACAGCGTTGTGATCTCAGAGTTCAAAGAGCATAATTTCAATGAACCAATGCTTATCAGACCTCTAATGTATCACATTTGCCAATATCTCATTGGCCAAAGCAAGTTCCCTGGCTGAGCCCAGAGCCAATATGGGAGGGACAACAAGTGTGAATACTAGGAGACATGGCTTACCGGGCCGGGAATGTAACAGTTATCACATCAACAACCTGGTTCATCCTGAGTCCTGTCCAGCCCTGATCTTGTGCCCCAGTTCTGATTATTGTGCTTCTCCAGTGAACTGCCATCTTTAGCAGCTTTCTCTCTACCCACAACCTAAGTCACAGGTAATCTATACAAAGCAACTACACGTCTCTTCTCTTCAGCTCAGGAATTTATCCAGACTCTAGCTCTTTCACTCCTCTTTGAAGCTCTTCTCTCTCATCTGCTTATCCATCTTTCTATCTATAAATATTATTATATCCACTCTCCCTACCTAGTGTCTTTCAAATGATTAACTACTATATAGGACAACCTATTTGAGCCTGCGTTTTCAACCCATAGACTATCTCCTTATTTCTGTATACCAGAGATTACTGGAAGTGCCACCCGTCCCAGGGCTCTGCCTGGGATTCTAGGTCCAGCACCTTAGACTCTGCTTGGCTGAGGGAAGCATTCAGGTTTCTGCATTTCACCTCATGACCCTGAGCCCTTGACTTGGAACCCATTTAGGACCCCAGTTCTGCTAGGGCTGTCAGCTACCCCTATTCTCTCCACAGAAGACCAGCCCAGAGGTGGAGACTTCACAGTTGCCTGACATATTTCCATGGTACTAAGAGCTACCTATCTTTTAAGATGTCCGATATCCCCAGGGCCAGAGATCCCTTTAAACACTATCTGCCTGGAAGGACATCCCCGCTGCTTCATCATGTACGGGACACTCAAACCAGCTTAAATAAGAGATGGGGACTTATGAGCTGACATAATCAAATCATGGAAAGGTGGAACCAGCCTCAGAAATAATGGATGCCAGGACTGGAGCATAGTCAGAACCTGCTTCTAGTTCCACCTCTCACCATTGATGTCTCTAAAAGTTGGCTTCACCTTCACTCTCTTAACACAGCTTTCTCTAATGTCAGGAACCACGGCCATCAGCAGTCCTGGGATTTCTAGTAGATATGAATTTCAAACTCAAAATTCTTTAATTTTCTCTCAGAGCAGATGATTGTATGCCAAAGCTAGTGAGCAATAAAGGAAGGAGACAGGTTTATAGCTTCTTTTAAAGCATTTATTTTTGCTTCTCTTCTCATCCTGTTGTGACCTATGGGAAAAAAGGAGACTAGCTGCAGGTCAAGCCCACAGGTCCTCTGGGGTCTTCGGAGTCCTCACAGCATTCCTCATGGTGGTCTCGAGGGGGTCCAAGTCCCATGAAACTGCACCACCTTAGATAGCTCAGGAAAAGCTTTTACATACTGGTAGATACATAAATTCAAAGACCCTTAGCCAAGACCTCTGGAGTCAGATGAGTTTTAGAGCTTTTCTGATTTTAGAAACATAATATAGAATACACACCATGTATTATATATCACTCTCAGTGGGGTGTGAAGCCACACTCCATAATCAAACTCATTAACTGTTCTATGGTAAAACGTATGACTATTCACACTTTTAGTATAAATGATGTTCATATGGATTCTCTTGTTAGGTTAAGTCAGCCTTTGCTACTAAATGCATAATGTAATACCTTTTGGGTTTTAGAATCTGAGGATTTTGGAATAAGAGATAAGAGATTGTGGGATCTATACGGGATTGTGGAAAGTGATAACTAATGCCTGGACTATTCCCAGTGTTAAAGATCATCTCAGATGGGAGCTGGAGTCTGTGATTAATTAAGCTTGCGTCATGTGCTTACTCCTATGTTCCATGCCTCTACCCTACCAATGTCATACCTCCACTGTCAGGAATACCACAAAGCACCTGTTCCTCAATATTTCCTGCCTTGCTGCTACTATCTGCCTAAGAATCTACTTTCAAAAAATAAGTGACACTTGCAATGGATTGTCCATCTCTCAGCAGAAGATCACCCCATCTGACCCCTAGTTTTTCATTGCATGTCCGCATCTTGGATTTTTTTTCTCCACCCAGACTCATCCCCATAAAGTAGAAAATATCCCCTAATCAAACCCAATTTCCTGTTCCTTCAAACTCTTACAACATGTCTTCTGAACTTCATGGTCCATCATCTGCAAATCCTCAATTCTTAACCACTGAATGTTTCCTTCTTCTTACTCTGGTGAAGGCAGGCTCTTCCTGAGAACCCTCCCCTCAAACCCACAGCCCTCTCAGTCATAGATTTACCTTACCCCACCCACACCATTAAGACTGTGTGCAGAAAATGTCCTTACTCCCCATTTCCTTTATTCAGACCCTTATTCCTCCTGTATAAGACACACATGCTCATATACACACAGCTTCTTTGAAACTTATGCACCATACTATAGCATCTGTTGCTTCTCCTTATTGGAGTAACCTAAAAGTCTTTGGGTTACTCTTCTTCGCTTCCCTTTCTCTCCCTCTTACTACTCCTACAACACTTGATGATTTTGGTCTTCATAGAGAAGATACCTCCAGGACCTTTACCTCTCAGTTCCTCAGTCTTCTCATTTCATTTACATTGCCCACCCAACCTCTACTTATCCTCAGTTTATTCTCCTCATTGCCACTTCTGAACCCTTCCATAATCTGTGTTTCAAACATCCCATTCCCCAATCACAGTCTCTCAAGTTTCCTCCCGCTAGACTCCAATACCACTGATTCTTAGACCACATGGAGATCTCTAACCCTGCCCTTGTCTCACTGTCCAGTTGTACCCCCACCCCCTTCATTAGATCCCATGCTCCATTATTATAGACATTCCTTCACAGACATAATCCATTCATTTTCTCCTTTCCTCCTCTGTCATACTCACCTGACAGAAAACTCAGTCCTGGTTAAATCCAACTTTCTGCTTGCTCCATACCCACAGAGCTGAAAGTGGTCAGAGAAAAGCATACAATTAGGATGACTTGTCTCTCTAGTTAGTCACTCCAGTGAGCCTATAGTGCTGTGTGTCACTCCTACCACATTCCTTTAGTCAGCTCACTCCCCACTCAGTGATGAGTAATTCACACCTTCTTTTCTCAAGTTGCCTACCCTCTTCCCATTCCCACTCTAAGCTGAAGACCTTGCCTGTTATTTCATGGAGAAAATAGAAATAATCAAAAGAGAACTTTCATATGCCTCCATATGCTTTTCTCACCATCTCATACTCATACTTTTTTTTAATCCTCTGTGGTCTTTCATTTCAACTTTTCTTTGGGTGTTTAATTCACTCTCTTCCTTCTGAAGATCATTCCCATCTCACTTTTTCACTATCATGAATTCCAACCTAGCTACCTCAAATAGGTAACCTCAGCCCCCAAGACCACTTGACTTGTTTCTCAGTTTTCTAACTTCAAATTCCCAGTATGAAAACCTGATTGGCCCCAGCTTGAGTCAAGTGTTCACCTCCAGTTCAATTGGCTGTGGCCGAGGAAGAGAGGTTACATGGCACATGAAACTCTTATAAAAAGACCATACTCTGAAAAGATGGTGTAGGGAAATTGGAAATATAAGACAGGAAAGGACAGCCTGGGTGTCTCAGCAGTTTAGTGCTGCCTTCAGCCCAGGGCTTGATCCTGGAGACCAGGGATCAAGTCCCGCATCAGGCTCCCTGCATGGAGCCTGCTTCTCCCTCTGCCTGTGTCTCTGCTTCTCTCTCTCTCTCTCATGAATAAATAAATAAAATCTTTAAAAATATATATATATATATATATATATGAGACAGGGGAAAAAAAAGAAAAAGAAAATATAGGACAGCAAACAGCCAAAAACAAACAAACAAAACAGAAAACCCTTCCAAAACTCTGTCTTCCACTGGGAGAAAAAAACTATATGAATACACCAAGGCATCAAAAATTTAGAGAACAAGGCTTTATGGAAACTACTGAGGAAAAGGGGGGAGCATTAGACTGAAGAGGAATCTAAGGAAAACATGGGTGTAATGGCACAAATATTTCACTCTGTATCCCCTCAACTGTAAGAGGCCCAGAGCCCAGACCCCAGAACTGATACTGATATTTATAATATAGTGTGTAACCTGGTACCTAGCATCCCTATTTACTGGATTGAATAGAATCCCCTGGAAAATGATGGGGGTAAAAATGACCACATCGGGACCACTTCAATTCTCTTCACTTATTGACAGGTAAAATTCAGGTTTTCCTAGAGAGTCAGATTTTTCTTTAGCACTGAGTATTATAAGGAATTATGGAGAGAAATCTGTATTTGGGTGACATTTAGTCAAATAATGGACAATGGCTTCATCTAAGACTTTGCAAAAAATTTAGGCATACCCTTCAACTGTCTGTTTCTTATATTATCCTTCTCTAAAAGCCAAGGGCATAACGCTACATCATAACTCCAGAATGGCATTTCCATAGAAAGATGAGCTAATGTGGTAGAGTGGGCTGCTTTCTGACCAAAGGCAGGAAGAAAGCTGAGAAAATCTGGAGATGTGTCACTGAGCTATGGGTGGAGGACTGGGAGGCAAAGAAGTAAATCAGAATCACCTGGGAGATTTTTTTAAAATGTAAATCTTCCCTCCACCAAGATTCTAATATTACCTGGGTCCCTGAGAGTAGGTAGGGGTAAAGAAGAATCAGAAAGAATACTAGCACATATATTTTGGAAAATACAGCTCTCTTTTCCCTCCTGTCCCCCTCACTGTCTTGAATACCAACGACCTAGAAGGGTGCATTTGTATTTGAGATATCTCTCAAATATCAGTATACATTTTATGTGTGCACTCTATGTAGGTATTTATATGCCATCTCATTCCAGAAAGGATGGCAGATGGCTTACAAAGCTACAAAAAATACAAAAAGAAAAATGAGCATAAAAAATAGAAACAAAATACCAAGGAGAAAAAAAAGTTGGAAATTTAAATGTGAGTAGCCCTAAGTGCATTTTCACAAAGTTCAGTTGGCTTCAATTAAGAGAGGCTGAGCCTACTGAAAGGAGACACAGGGGCTGAATGCAAGCTTTGTGTTCAGGGAGCACATGAGCTTTAGGCACTGGAGAAATGGATTATCTATTACCTGACTTGACTTATCACAAAATGGAAGCAAACTCACCTGAAAGGGAGGTGGGCAGCAAGAGTCCCATTTTATGAAGGCAAGGGTGTTTCAGTGTCCCATGAGAAAGCCTGGACAGGATAAAAGTTATAACTTAAGGAGTTAGCAGGCAAGGTCAAGGATTCTTATTGTTACTTGGTCTTTCTATTACCTCTTCTAACCAGAGAGATGCCTCAGACCGAGGCCCCAAGAATCCAGCCTTTCATACTAGGATTCCATCTTGACCAATGGTTGAATGATAGATTAGATAGATATCTGCGTCTTCCTAATCCTGATTCTAGTTGATTAATTTTGCTTACTACATACAACAAATTTATACTTGGAACATGACCAGGCATTTATGTAAGATCTTATGATAGGACTTAAAACATTGGTATACATGTAGAATACTGGCACTGGAAAGGCACTTAGGTGAAGGAGGGTAGAACAATTAATTCCATCCCTGGATAACAATGACTATAGCTAATATTACTCAGGACTGGTTAAATGCTGAATGCACAAAATAAACCAATCGTGGATATGTCTTAATGCTCCAGGAAGAGTACCTTCTGGTTCCTCTATGATTGCAGGTCCTTCAAGAAGTTTTCATAAGGAATGGCATATAGGCATTAAAGATATAATTTGTTGATTACATAAAATTCAGGATACATAGAGAGCAACTGAGAGCAAAAGTGCTCTCAAAAGTCTTCATGCAAAAAGGATGAGAAGAAATTTTTCTCTCTTGGTTAGGTCTAATGAAAAGAATAGATACCAACTATTTATTAAGTGTCTACTATATGCCAAGCTCTTTACAATCTATCTTAATCCTTACAACTTCCATGAGGCAGCACCCCAATCAAAGAGGAAGAAGCTGGAATCTAAGCAACTTTTCCTACAAAAAGGAAGGAATAGGAATAGAATGCAAGTGACAATAGCATCCTTTCCCAATTCTGTCATCTATTCTCCTCAGTGTGGAAAGCTAACAATGCAAAAATAAACTAATTAAGGTGAAAATGGGCTGGCTTGCTAGTTATGAGGGATGCCTTACTAATCTCTTTATGATGCAGTAGAATGTATGTAATGATATAAATGGTGACCAGTAAGATCATTAAATTGTGTTGATTCTCTATCCTACTTTTCTCTTCCACTCCTACCCTAGTTCAGGTGGAAGAAATAGAAACTTGAGTCGGACTAAATTTACTGCTAAGGGCTCAAAACTTACTGGTAATGGTTAATTTTATGTGTCAACTGGACTGGGCCACAAAGTGCCCAGATATCTGATCAGACATTATTCTGAGTGTTTCTGTTGTTGGATGAGATTAACATTTAAGTCAGCAGACTGAGTAAATCAGACTGCCCTTCCTAATGCGAGTAGACCTCCTATAATCAGATGAAGGACTAAATGAATCAGAAAGGCTGACCTCAGTAGTGGAGAGTTCTCCTACCCAAGAGCCTTCAAACTAGGATATCAACTTTTTCTTGTCTTCATACTTGAAATGAAACCTCAATTCTTCCTGAGTATCAAGCCTGCACACCTTCGACCAGAATTAAACCATCACCCCGCCTTGGTCTCTAACTTGCCAATTTACCTTGCAGATCTTGAGACTGGCTAATCCCATAACTGCATGAGTCAGTTCCTTATAATAAATCTATTTATTTGTGTGTTTGTGTATACATCTGATTGGTTCTCTTAAGAACTCAAATACAGGGCTGCCTTGGTGGCTCAGTGGTTGAGCGTCTGCCTTCAGCTCAGGGCATGATCCTGGAGTCCCAGGATCAAGTTCCACATCGGGCTTCCTGCATGGAGCCTGCTTCTCCCTCTGCCTACGTCCCTGCCTCTCTCTGTGTGTCTCATGAATAAATAAATAAAATCTTTTTTAAAAACCTCAAATACAGGCTCACTGAGCAGAGAATCCATATTTGATGATTTAGCTCAAGGAGATGGGAATATGGGAATAGGTCTAATATTATGTTCAGTTAACCAAAACATGTATCCAGTGGTGGTCTATAGTAAAGATGAAGATGAAATGCCATCTGTACTGTACTGTACTGGTGTACTGTACAGGAAGGTCTTCAAAGACCTAAGGAGATTAGGATGCTAGCATGTACTGATCACATAAGACCTCTTCATCTATTCTGGAAGGGTCTAGAGGACATACCCTTCACTAAGGCTGTAATATATTCGTGAGGGGACCTCCCCAGCACCCTGGAAAGTGTTGGAGTTTGCTGTTCTCTGTAGGCCAGATATTAAAGTGTGACTTGTGATTCCTAAATACAGTAGGGATGATAGGATTGTATGGGGCCAAGTGACCGAAGAGTCAAACCAGTAATCAAAATAGTCTGGCTCACAGAGATCTTTGGCATTGGCTAATTGATCATGCTGTCCTTAGTACTAAAATAGTTAGGGAACTTAAAGTCTTACTTTATCTGTATAGGCAGAAAAGCTCTAAGTCTAGTGAACTGGAATCTGGCTTAAGTCCCCAAACTAGAGTGATCAATTCCCATACTTGAGCCAATTTTACCAACCCAGAGTCAGAGGTCCTTTAAAAAAAAGCCTGCTACACTGTCAAAAAATGTATGTTGTTTATCTACTTCTCTGCCTTCTCCAAAAGGACCTGTGGCTATTTACCAAGGTGATTGTGCACTAAGGAATGAGAAGTAATCAGACTCTCCAGGTATTGTGGGACACAGGGAATTGTCACTAATTCCTGAAAGCCTGAAGTATCATTGTGGTTCATCAGCCAGAGAAGGGGGTTATGAAAATCAAGTGTCTAATGGCTTTTTGGTTCCGATCCACCTCATAGTGGGCCCGGTGGGTCCCTGAAACCATCCTGTGATTATTTCCTCAGTTCTGGAGTACATAGTTGGAATAGACGTACTCAGCAGAATCCCCACATTGGTCCTTAATCTGTTGAGTGAGGACTATTATGGTAGGAAAGGCTAAGTGGGTGTCACTAGTACTCTGTACTTAGAAAAATAGTAAACCAAAAATAATACCACATGTCTGGAGAGATTGGAGATATTAGTGTCACCATGAAGAACTTGAGAGAGGGTGAGCACCACTACCACATCTTTGTACAGCTAGCCTGCAGTAGTGTGCCTATGAGGAAAACAGTTGGGCTGTGACTGTCTTAAACTTAATCTGGTGGTGACTTCTATTGTAGCTCCTCTTCTAAATGTGGTTCTGTTGTTGGAGGAAATCAACACATCTCCTGGGACCTGATATATACAACTATTGGTCAAATGCTCTTTTCTCTATAACTATTAATAAGATCATCATCAGAAGTAGTCTTTTTTTAAGATTTTATTTATTTATTCGTGACACACACACACACACACACACACACAGGCAGAGACACAGGCAGAGGGAGAAGCAGGCTCCATGTAGGAAGCCCTATGTGGGACTCAATCCCAGGACCCCAGGATCATGCCCTGGGCCAAAGGCAGATGCTCAACCACTGAGCCACCCAGGGATCCTAGAAGTAGTCTTCTTTCAGCTGACAAGGCCAGCAATTCACTTCCCTGTTCTACATCAAGGCTATAGAAACTCTCCAGTCCTTTCCTATAATCTAGTCCATAGGGACATGACCACCTGGACAAGATGTTGGGATGGCCTTTTGAAGACTCAGTTACAGCTCTAGGTAGGTGGCAAAATATTGAAGGAGTGGGACAGTCCCCTCTAGGATGTAGAATATGCTCTGAATCAGCACATGGTACTATTTATCCATAGCCAGGATTCATAGGTTTTGAAATCAAATGGAAGTAGCACCCCTTATTATGACCCCCCAGTGATCCACTAGTAAAATTTTGCTTTTTGTCTCCTTAACTTTAGATTCTGATGGGCTAGAGAGATTTTAGTTTTAAAGGGAGAAATGCTTCCACTAGCAGCATGACAATGACTCCATTGAACTGGACTGCCAATTGGCCATTTTGAGCTCCTTGTGAAAGTGAATCAACAGGCCAGAAAAAGGCAGGTGGGGAGAGTTACTTTACAGTTTGGGGTAATTGATCCTGCTTATCCAGGGAAAATTGGATTGCTACTACACAGGAAACAGCCAGGAGGAATATATCTGGATTACAGACATTCCTCTGAGCTACTTCTTAGTATTTCCATACTCTGAATTAAATTGAACCACCTAATTCAGGCAGGAGTACTAATGGCCCAGACCCTTTAGCAATGAAGTTTGGGTCACTCACAACTTGGCAGGAAAACTCAATAAGCTGAGGTGGTGTTGAAGGCAAAAATATGGAATGTAGTAGAAGGCAGTTATAAAAACCAGCGACAACTCTGTGACCAGTTGCATACAAGACTATAGTAGTTATGAATATTCCTTATTTAAGTATGAATTCTCATTTGCATATTAGCTGAATATTTTTCTTTCTGTGTTCCCCCTAACATCTTACATCAGCTGTATTAATAGATATTAACTTTCTATTTTAGTCCTTAAAGCAGAAGATATAAAAGGGGAGTATGAATCTCCTAGGGAAGAATGAACATTAACCAGAGCCAAAAAAAGAACTTAATAGTCTTCTTAAAGAGTATTTCTGTTTGCACACTAGATAGTTGTACTATGTTAGATGGGAGCATGACTTTGTTACTGTCTTTATTTGGAGATCAAGTATGGTTTCAGGAGCATGCATGAGTGCCAAGTGGTCAAGAAGAGGACTATAGTGACTTTGTAATGTAGCAACTTGATTAGGGTGAGCTACATTTGCTAGAATTCCATTTCCCGTATGTTTCTGGTTAGGGTGAGCCACAACAGCCATTCTTGTGGGAGATCGGAGTGCAGCGGGTGGTGGCGATGGAAGGGAAGCAGCAGGTGCTTTGTAGCTTACACATGTTCTCACTTATCTGCTGGCTCATCTCATTGGTGTGAGGGAGTAGTCAGGCCTGTAACTACTCTAACTTCTCCTAAATCCTACTTCAACTTATATGACTCCTGGGCCAGGTGTGTGTTTAACTCCCAGACGAAGAGCCTGAGCTTCTGCAGGATGCCCATACCACCAAGGCCAGAGGCAATAAGAACTAACATGGCTTTCAGTTCGTCCTCATGAGGTCCCACTCATGCTCTAGGGCTCCAGCTTGTCCCTGCTCACTTGTACTTTATAGTTACATAATTTTATATGTATATATAATGTTTAAAGTTATATGACTCTATGAAGAACAGGACGGTTCCCATTATTTATTGGTAATGTCATATATTTTTAATAAAAAATATATTACATATATTATCTATATATTATACACATACATATATATGTACACACATATACACACATATATACAAACATCTATCACATATATCATATATATATATGATATATATATATATCCCTAGTGATTTTGCTTCTTTGATTGAATCCTGACTGGTCTGATACCGGAGATGGGGGAGTTCTTGGCACCAGAGACCACAACTACCAGCCAGTGCCAGGTTCTTGACTTTTCCAGAGAAAGAATTCAAGGATGAGTCAGAGTAAGTATAGCAGAAGAAGCTTTATTGCAAATCAAAAGTACACAGTAGAGAGAGGAAGTGCGGGTGCACTCAGAGAGAGGATCTGAGTCGCCCTAAGTGAATGCGGGGCTCTGATTCTTAAAGGTGGTTATAATTTGGGCATGGAATATTCATGCAAGCTTCCGAGAATAGGAGGGGAATTCCAAGCACTCTGGATATCATTATATACGCTCTATGTTTGCTACTATGCACAGCGTGATTTTTCTGGCATAGACTCCAAATATACTCTAAATATACTATTGTCCCTCTAGAGCCTGCAGTGGAGGGGTCATTCTCAGTCACTTGCAAGCTAACTGGGTCTGTGTGCACCTGCATGCTGTGGGCTTGAGCAACAACAGGATTCTTGCAACCATGAGAAACCACAGGGGTATCACAAGGTTGCCTAATGGCCACAAACGCTGCCAGGTGTCAGACTTGGTTCCCAATTTTTTGTCCCTCCTGCATTTACCCAGCATTTCCCTATTTTACCCACTTCTGGTGCATAGGTCTAGCTCAAAGGATTGGAGACTCATGACCAGCAGGCACACATCCCATGAGACTTTGAAGAGTTCTGTTCTGGGCAACTGCCACCATAAAACCCCCAGCTCTGTGTTTGGGGAGAAGACTTCACACTTCATGGTTTCTTCTAGGCTGATCCTGTTTCCCCATTGAACTGTCTCAGGGAACGGTTTATGATAGGGATGATTCTAGAGCAAAAAATGCTAAGGAAATGAGAAATGACTGCCAATACCCTTGAACTATGTCCCAGGACTAGAATAATCATACATCAGCTGTGTTTTTCAAGGACCCAAGATTCCTTCCTTATCTCTGCCCATCTTGGGAGAATGTCATTCCTGCTCTTTCCCAGTGAAACATGAACCTCCTCCAGCCTTTCACTAAGAAGCACATATTCCTGTCGTGTGAAACTGCACATATTCCTGCTCTTGTCTGAGAGAGGTCTGTGAGTTCCCATTCCAAAAGCCTCTGTCCTGCCATCCACTGTCTCTAGTGCCTTCTCTGTAAACCCCACCCTTCCTCCGCTCCAGCAGTTGCCCTTACCCTCCCAAAGGCTCAATGACATCACCCTCTACCGTTAATCCTTCCACTCAGAGGTAAAGGAAAAAGTGGGGCTCCTCCCAAATCTGCACCCTCACTCCGGGTGTCAGAGAAGAATGATAGGAACCCCCTCTCTCTCTCCAGACATCTCTATCCCTTTGAATCCCTCACACTTCTCCTTCCTACAGGACAGTGCCACCCCTGAGTCATTGCCAGGGGGACCTGGGTCTCAGTGAGCCACCCTGCAGCCGGCACCCAAAGAAGCCTGAGAGACTGGCCAGAGGCAGAGGTGAAGTCAGAAGTCAAGGTGAGACCAAAGTCAAAAGACCTATTTGGAGGGTAAATCCTTAACACTGCCTTGCTTAGAACATAAGAGGCATTAAAAATACCCTTGCCTCCCGTAAACAGGAAAGCATATGTAAGATGTTCGTCTCGAGCACTCTTTATTTTATTTTATTTTTTTAAAGATTTTATGTATTTATTTGACAGAGAGAGCACAAGCAGGGGGAGCAGCAGGGAGAGGGAGGAGCAGGCTCCCTGTGGGGGAGTTAGAGTCCCATGTGGAGCTCAATCCCAGGATCCTGAGATCATGACCTGAGCTGAAGGCAAGTGCTTAACTGACTGAACCACCCAGGCGCCCCTCAAGCCCTCTTTAGAATTCTAAAAATGCCAAACAAGATGAGTGTTCAGTAATAGGATATTGAGCAGCTATGAAAAACCACATTTTCACTATTTTTAGTAAAAAGGAAGTGACCACAAAATGCTAGATCTTTTTTAAGAATAAATGGCAGAATGATATAAGGTCATTTGTTTATTTGCTTCAAATTTTAAATTACTGACTACGCCCCCCAACCCCCACCAAAAGTCTCAAGCCCTTAGCAGTGATATCCTTTGGGGAGTGCGTTTGGAAAGGAGAAAATTTCCCGTTATCTTCGATTCTGAATCCTTGGGTGTACTTAACAGCGATGATTATCATTGTAATGAAAAAGTAAGGATTAAAAATCATGTTTTTGAAGATTAGAAAATGTTTATGACATAATGTTAATTTTAAAAAGCTGCATGCAGAATATGTAAAGGCTAAAACCCCACAAAATATCACCTAAGAATGGGGATTGGGGAGAGGAAGATATTGGAAGGAAGGAAATAACTCAGCATGCAAATGCAGATCATTTCAGGCTATGAATATTAGAGGTGACTTATGTCCTCCAGGATACATTCTGTATTCTCAAAACTCCTAAATTGTGAATGAACTTTTAAATCAGAAAAGGCAGACATTATTTATTTTTGTAGTCCAGCTTATAGTAATCTAAAGTGAAGCACCAGGGCCAGGGCAGCTGTGTGGAGCTCACATTTCCTTTTTTTTCCTCCAAATCAAAATTCTTCAGGGACAGTTTTTCTCATGGATGCTGCAGTAGTTGTAGTCTTGTAGTGAAGGTTAAGGGAAAAGGCTTGGAACTCCAAGCAGCTCCATGGGCCACGGGGACTGTTGGCTGCATGGCCAACACTCCTGCTGCCATGGGGCAGCTACTGCCTCCACCTTACCAATTAGCTGGATGTTAATCAACCTTCCTTTTAGGCAGACCCCCCCCCCTTTTTTTAGTCCAATCCTCTAGCTCATTTCTGCTTTGAAGCATCATTCCCTTTGTTTTACCAATAATAAATATCAAGTGGACAGTATGTTTTTTTAAAAGATTTTATTTATTTATAAGAGACCCAGACACATAGGCAGAGGGAGAAGCAGGCTCCCTGCGGGGACCCCAGTGTGAGAATCAATCCCGGGACTCCAGGATTGTGCCCTGAGCGGAAGGCAGACTTTCAACCACTAAGCTACCCAGGCATCCGAGTGGACAATATTTAACTCCCTGCCAGAAAAGCTAATTCAACAGCAGAGCCAGAACCAGACATCCAGCCTGATTATTCCCCCATTTGTTCAAGCTCCTAGTGTGTACCAGCCGTCACTGACATTAAGGATGTAAGAATTACACTGGCATAATCCTTGTCCTTGGGGGGCTCAAAATAGGTGGGTTGGAGAAGGGGAAGGGAGCCAGGGGGGAGCAGGAAACAGTTTTAAAACTAAAAGGAATGCTAGTAGTGATGCTAATGAGCAAAGGAAAACCAGAGTCATTGCCATAGAAACAGAGAGAAGCCGGCAGATAGGGCAGTGGAGGAAAGCAGGGCTTCAGGTGGTCCATTTTCTGAGAGGTGTGGTTCCAGGACCAGGAGCAGCAGGATCTCTTGGGGCCTTATTAGAAACGCGTAAGCACTGGGCCCCACCCCAGTGGAAATCCTGTCCTCCTGGAAATCAGAAACTCTGGAGATGGGGCCCAGCCATCTGCATTTTCGTACACCTCCTCCTCCCCCGTCTCTCCAGTCCCTCAGCACCCCCCCCCCCAGGCTGTGATTGTAACACCTGCTGAAGCTTGAGGCCCACTGATCACCAGTTCAGTGAATGGCCAACTCTAAACAACTCAGGAAGGCAAACCCACAGCAGAAATCCTGGCACAGAGGAGTCCCCTGTGCCCCCTGGAAAGGCAGCCGTGATAGAGGTTCTCTCAAGATAAGCTCCCCAAAATGCCCTGCTCTGGTTGCAAATTGAAATCTCGGACCCTCTGTGATATGCTAGTGCCAAAGGTAAGTTAAATGCCTATTGGAACAAGCCCCAGTGAGTACTCTATCGCCTGTATTTGGGCCGTTCCCGGGAGTGCTGAGCTCAACAACGGCCAAAGTCCATGAATCTAGAGCATCATGTCAATTCCAACCTGCACAGGTGGTAGGATGTGATAAGTGCTTCATTAGAAATGTGGACACAATGCCACCGAGCTCACGGGAAGCATCCCTGCTGCCTGGAGATGGCTAAAGGAAGGCTTCACCGACAGACAGCAGCTAATACGGAGCTCCGATGACCAGCAAAATGTTACCAGGTGGAGAAAAGATCGGGATCAAAGGTTAGGGAGGTCCCAGAGGCCTCTGCGTAGAAGGATAAAAAGGTAGACCTGGGAAGAGCCCAGGGCCTGACCAAAGAGGATAGACTTGCTTCTGCATCAAGTGAAGACCTTGCAGGGTTTTGAAACAGAGAAGTGGTGTGCTGAAATACAGGAATAGATCATTTTGTGCGGTGGAAATGGGGTGTAGAGGGGCCAGTTAAACGAGATACTGGGTGATTTTTATTTTTAGTTCTTTGTCTTTTTTTCTAACCACAAATGTATTTCAACCACCACTTCCTTTGCAAGTAAGAAATGTGGCCTTGAAGAGAAGTGACCCAGGGCATGGCCACCCTGGAGACCCAGACTTAGGAGACAAGGAGAGCAGGGATCAGGGCCACAAGCAGAGCGTCAGCGCTGGCAAAGAGGTGTGTGTGTGGGGGGGGAGCCCTTCTGTCCTTTGAGATCAGAAAGAAGTAGATAAAAGTTCATGAAATGTAAATTTTTGGAGTCAAGATCATTTGTACCAGAGGCCTCTGTTTCCTCAGCAGTGAAAACAGCAATGTCATCGCCTGAGAATCCAGGCTCAGGCTGGAGATGGGAGCTGGGGGGGGGGGGAGGGGAGCTGCAGAGGTTCAGAGCAAGTAACTGCCAACACCCTCCCCAGCCCGCGTGTGTTGCGCATCAGGCACAGTCCTAAGTGTGTCACGGGTACATTGATGTGTTTAATCCTCTCAGCAATATCAGGAGGGGATGCTATTTTATCAGACCCATTTTACAGAAGAGAAAACTGAGGCCTGGAGAGGTACAGTCACACAGGTGGTGGGAGCCAAAGGCAGGCGTGGAAGCCAGACAGTCACCACCCAGGGTCAGGGTTCAGAGGAGGCATGCCCAGATGACTAAACCATCGCCAAATAGTGCTGAACCCTCAGCAGAGTTTAAAACCCATCTCTGCGGAGCACCTGGGTGACACAGCTGGTTAGGCATCTGACGCTTGATCTCGGCTCAGGTCATGTCCTTGGGGTGCTAAGATCAAGCCCCTTGGGGCTCCATGCTCAGAGCCAGGTCTGCTTGAGATGCTCTCTCCCCCTCTGTCCCTCCTCCTGCTTGTATGAGTGCGCTCTCTCTCTCTCTCTCTCTCTCTCTCTCTCAAATAAAGACAAAAATTCATAGAAAAATAAAAAGTACAAACCCCAACTCTGCACCATGGATTCCAGCTGAAGTCCTATTTGGCCCCCTGTCTCCCGGCAGAGAAGCCTAGAAGGGCTGCGGTTGCTGTCGGCAGGAAAGGCCTCCAGGGCCACCCTGCGCGTCGCCTGGGCCGCCGGTCCCGCGGGAGGCCGCCTGTGGGCCGCGGGCCTGGACTGGCACAGCAGGGAGCTGGGGGGCCACCTCCCAGCCCCCAGTCCTGGCCTCAGCCCAGCTGCCGCATTGGAAGTTCTTCAAGTATTTGGGGGAAGAGCAGCTGCCAACTAAGCTGAATCAAAGGATCTAAAAATAGTTAAAGAAAACAAAAAGACAGAATGTGAAAATCAGATTATTTGGGAAGCCAGGCCAAACTTAGGAAAGCTATAAGATGGGTGGGGAGCAAGAAACCAGAACGGCCACCCCCGTCCCCCGCGACCATCGCACCCCTGGTTGTCGTCCCTTCGCCTAGCTGTGCTCTGGCTGCTGCTCCTGGGCGGTGGAACCTCTCGGGCCACCTTCACTGTGCCCCAAAGCACTCAGGTCAGGTGAGCAAACTGCCTGACTTGTCCAGTCCTGTGCTCGCATCAAACCAAGTCCTCGGCGTGAGAGGGGTCCCTGCACATTCCCCACCATCAGTGGGATGGACCTGCCTTATTTGCAAGGGGAGTATATTGCAAGCCCTAAGCTCTCCCAAAAGTGCCCAGGCCCCTGGTCCTGACAGGCGACATTTTGAGGTGCCCCGAGGGGATCCAGCCGACGTTTGGGTCAGTTAGGATCCATGTGGTTGCCCCGTCAGAAACCCCTCCAACACAGTGACTTCACCCGGGTATATACTCACCCTGCATCGTCAGTGCGTCAGTCAGCGTGGAGTGCTGGGGTGACAGAGGTGGACATCCTCAGTGTCTGCCACCTGAGTCATAATAGAGGAAGGCTCAGTCCGCTCAGGGTGGCTTCTCAATCCCCACCTTTCCCAGGGGGAAGCCAACACATCTCCCAGCTATGATCTGTATGAGTCTCTCTAGCCTTCTGGAGGCCACCTGCACTCCTTGGCCCATGGCCCCTCTGCCCACCTTCAGAACACGTCACTACAACCTCTGCTTCATTGCCACATCTCTTACCCCCTCCTCAGACCCTCCTGCCTACCTCCTTGTGGGGACCCTTATGGTTACATTGGGCCCACCTGGACCATCCAACACAGTCTCCACATCTTAAGATCCTTAATGACATCCAAAAAGTCCCTTTCCCACATAAGTTAACATACTCATAGGTTCTGAGGATTAGGACATGGACATCCTTAGGAGGGCATTGTTCAGCCTACCACAGGGGCTCAGGAAGATTTCTTTAGCTATGTTCTCATGCTCTCACTCTAAGGAAACAAGCTGCCCTTCCTAAAGATTTATGTCAGATAATGCTGGAAATTTTCACATGTGTTCCTTAGCCCTTTTGGCTACCCCATGACAGTTTGGCGGTCCCATGGCAGACTAGTTGGGCTAGTGATGACCCTTTAATTTGGGTCACCACGGGGATCTCCTTGACGGTGTAAATTAGGGATTTCCCAGAGAAATAAAATCAGACACCCAGGGGTCTATATAGATATAGATATAGATATAGATATAGATATAGATATAGATATAGATATATAGAGATAGAGATATATAGAGAGATTTGTTATTAAAAATTGGATCACACAGTTATAGAATCCAAAATCTGCAGAGCCCAGTTTGGTCCAAAGGCCAAAAGCTGCTATACAACCAGGAAGAGCTGATGCCCCAGTTTGAAAGGTCCCAGGAAGGAGAATTATCTCTTATTCAGGGAGGGTCAGCCGCCTTTTCAATTCAGGCCTTCACCTGATTGGATGAAGCCCACCCACATTAGGAAAGTCAAATTGTCTTACTCACCCTGCCAGTTTCAATGTTAATCTCATCCAAAAACACCCAGAATGATGTTTGATCAAATATCTGGGTACTTCATGGCACAGGCAAGCTGACACTTAAAATTAACCATCACGCAGTGGCAGTGTCAGAGGTAGCAGCTGTCCTCTCAAGCCCCACTGAGCCTTGCTGGGATGGATGTAACCAAGCACCGATATCGACATACCACCTGGAAGAGAGAGCTGCTGCCGACAGCCTGAGATCCCACAAGGAAGACAGTATCATAACTAGTGCCATTGGCACCAACCCCTTTACTGGGGATCCCTCTTCCCAGCAGGGGCACACAACATGGCCCACCTCACTGCATCCCCTTCCTTGCCCTTTGAACCAAACTATACACTTGAACTTTCTCTTCCCTTGGCTCTTATGCCTCCAACCCCACCATCAGCTCTGCATGTGATCAGCAAGCCTGAACACAAAGATA
This sequence comes from Nyctereutes procyonoides, assembly GCF_905146905.1. Classification (NCBI taxonomy): domain Eukaryota; kingdom Metazoa; phylum Chordata; class Mammalia; order Carnivora; family Canidae; genus Nyctereutes; species Nyctereutes procyonoides. Next base: position 1,965,597 of record NW_026575030.1, on the reverse strand, counting down.
AACACAACCCACAATTACAGCCAGGCTGGGCAGCCTGCTGAAGATCTCCAAGTCTTCAGGAGGAAAGGAATTAGTTTCTGATGTCAGCAGTGACCTGAGTATGGGGGTGCAGGACAGAAAAGAAGTGGGAAGTTGGGGGGTATGGGATGCGGCTGGGGGCCTCAAGTTATACCAATAGGCACTGTCCTGTCTATGGGCTGAATGGTTTTCCTAAGCATTCCCATTTCCCAGCCACCCCCCACAGAACCTGTCCTTGGGCAGCCTTGCTGGTCCTGAGCTGCCCTGGAAACCGGAGCATGCTCAGCCAGGACTCCCCGCCTTCCCCACTCAGTAAAGAGCAAAGCAGCTGATCAAAAGAGCGGCTCTCCTCAGCCTGGCTTATCACTCAGCCCGGCTGATCTGGATAGATACAGATTTCCCAAGACCATAGGAAAAAGTGTAAATATTTCATGGAAACCTAATCTATTTGAGCGTGTGTGGAGGTTGGATAAGAAACCCCTGGGGGATGGGCAAGCAGGATCAGCACCGTGCAGGTGGCACGCTGCAAGCTGAGAGGGCCAGGGCCCCAGGAAGGAGGCCGACTTCTTGGGCCTGGCCTACGAAGGTAGGGGGCAGCAGAGCCTTTGAGCAGGCTTCAGGTTCAGGGAGCATGAGCTGCTCAGGGACCCTTAACAGGAACCTTTCAACGGGGTCAAGAAAGGGGCTGACTTTCAGCTCCACCCCAAACATACCTATACAGCTGGTTTCCCAAAGGTTGCCCATGAGTATTCTTGGCTCACAGCTACATAGGGTAGCAGCTAAGGGCACCGGTTTGGCATCAGATAGCCCTGGGTGTCTGGAATTCCTGCCTGGCCCTTCATAAGAAGAAGAAAACCAATTACTTCATCTCGCAGAGTTATGCTTATGTATCCATAAAGACCTGTCTCACGTGCGATTTAATAGCAGCGATTTAGCAGCTCCACAGTGTCATTAGGGACCTCGATTTCTCTTTTTTACCATGGCTTCCTAGCATGTGGCTTCCATTCTCAAGGTTACTGACAACCCAAGATATCCTTGGAGCTTCTAAATTGCAAGCTAGAAAGAGGAGGAAAGTCAAAATGGTTAAAAAAAAATTTTTTTAAGTAAAAAAATAAAAAGAGGTCTTTCCAGTTTACTTAGCTCCTTTTAAGCAGCCTGTCCTGCTCATCTGGCATGCATTTATGCTTCTCTTTCAAAGAGGGGAGCCTGGTTTCATGACCAAGCTATAAGGTACAAAGGCATCTGGGAAATATCTTTTTATGGGATTTGTTAAACTAGGTTTATTGCTCACCGCCCCCAAATAAAAATCAGGCTCCTGTTATGAAGGATGAAGGAGAAATGAATGTTTGGGAGGCAACAAACAGTTGCCACAAAAGCCTCCATCCTCCTGGGTCCCCTCCTTGGTCACCCCCATTACAGCCACCCTGCTCACTTCCCCTTCTCCTAGGGACCTGGGGGGAGGCTTCCAGACGGGGGGCGGGGGGGGGGGGGGGGGGGGGCCGCGGCTGAGGCACAAGATTTAAGGAGGCCCTTACTCCCGGGTTTGTGCCAGAGCTGACACTCTATTTGTGTGAACCTGGGAGTGAGATCCTCCTTAAATTTTGCCTTGCAGGCCTCACCCTTGTCCCAGTTCTGCTGTAGAGTTGCCAGTGGGAAAATCTCCTTCCTTGTTTCTTCCCACTGGTTACGCAGGGCAACTTCTTCCCATTACATCTGGTTTCCCACATGGACAAACCTTCTATGTGAATCTCAGAATTTCAACTAGTTTAGGGTTCTCCGAGATCCCAGCCCTCCTCAGACCCTCTAGAACACGTGGGCCTCACGCTCCTGGCCATGCACCCATGCCTCCCAGAGAACAGGTGAACATGGGCGGTTTGTCAGGCTGGTGGCCGCTTCACCAGGAGGGGCAAAGCCAATCAGCCCCGTGGCACAGGTTCTCGTTGCTTTGGATTTCAGATCTGCTGCAGAGGCTTGAGAGAAACAGGGGCTGCAGCTGGCCTTGTTCCCCCTACCTCCCACCTCTTCTTTGAGTTCTTCCAAGAACACACCAACCACGCTAACGCTAGCATTTCTGCACCAGCTGGCCTAAAACAAGTTTGGATATGTTGTGGCTTCCATACAGTGGGTTAATTTCCAGTCCAATTATAATAATGGTAATAATTGGGCACACTCAGGGAGCTGGCAATTACCACTATTTTTAACTTGCATCACTAAGGCAAATGGTTTTATGTACAGCTGGTTCCAAGAGGGCTGAGTTTTCTCCAGCTGGGAAAATCATGCACCAGAGTTACGGTCCATCCTTCTTTTCTCTGATGTTCTTCTTCCAGTATGGCATCACCCACGAGTCCCAGGCCCATGGGACGGTCAACCTGCTTCCTCCTTCCTGCCCTTCCTTTCCAGATGGTTCTATAAGCCAGCAGAGATCTGATTTCTCCTGTTACTACCAGTGGATACACAGTGACTCTTGAACTCCGAGCCCCACTCAGGAGCCCTATCTTTACCCCACCATTCCCAAAGAATGTGTGTTCCCAGTTTTATTTTGACAACGCTCTTTCTGAACCCTGGCGTGGGTCTCTTGGCTCCTGGTGTTTTCCTGACATCATCATGGGCCTGATCTCCTTTCTCACAACCTTTGCCAAGAGACAGGAGGTGTTGACAGAAAACCAGGAGGCCCACACCTACTGGGAATCAGGAGGAAGGGAACAGGGCAAAGGAGACACATTAGCTTTCATCTCTTGCCCCCATGGATGAGAGTGGGTCTAGAGAATTTCTCGTGAAGAGCGGGGAAGGATTCTGGGGGAGCAGGACCCTGCTTTGCACCGCCTCTTTCTGTGATGCTTGTGCTCTTCTCTCTCCTTCTATATCACAAACTCCTTAAAGGCAGAGATTGTGTATTTTGCTGTTGTCAGCCAACAGTTTCTGACACTGTCTGTGCCTAATATGTATCTTTAAATGAACAAATACCACTGGACGCTTCTATAGCCTGAATATGTTCAGACCTTACCAACCGAGGATTCAAAATAAGTCACATTAATATCATTCATGTATCGTATATGTCATATCAGAAGGAGCCTATAGACAGTTCTCCTCTGTGTGTTCCTCTTTGGGTTGTTATGAACAGGCAAAGGAAGGGTCAGAGGCAGCACTAGGGTGAGGAGAGAAAGGCACTCAACTTAGGTACAAAATTTAACACGGTACCAACAAACTCAGTGACCAAGATAAGTGACATTTTAATGCACTTGCATTAGTTTCCCAGGGATGCCATTGGAAAGTACCACAGATTGGATACCTCCAAACAACAGAAATTTATTCTGTCGCAGTCCTGGAAGCTAGAAGCCAGAAGTCAATGTGTCAGCAGGGCCATGCTTCCCCCAACAGCTCTAAAGATGAAACTTGCCTTGCCTCTTCCCAGCTCCTGCTGGTCGCAACAATCTTTAGCGCTCCGTTGGCTTGTCACTGCATCACTAGTCTCTGCCTCTGTCTTCACATGTGGCTCTTCCCTTTGTGACTCCGTGTATCACATGGTCCTCTTAGAAAGATTTAGAAACCGCCCTGCTCCAGTGTGACCTTATCTTAATTACATCCACAGACTCTGTTTCCAAATAAGGTCACATTCTAAGATTCAGAACTTGAGAGGGACACTATTCAATCCAAAAAAGCACTGTTTTTTAACCAAAATACATGCAAAAAAAAAAAAATAGAGGAAGAGCAAATTTTTAAATGCTAAATAAAGATAGGATCCATCCCTGCACCAGCATGACAACCTCATTCACCTCCCCTCAGGCCCAGCTCTGAAGAAAGAACCTCTGGAAAAAAACCTCAACAATGGTGTCTCAGAGCTAGAGAGACATGATAATCATGGATTTCTTCCACCAATTTGCCCTGCACATGTTCTCCTGAGGAATTGTTTTCAGTGTGGGGGATTTGACCTCTCAGGTGTCAAGGAGCACAGGCACGGTTACAAACACTTCCTTTCCCTCTGGTGCCAGCTGTCCATACTGACATGACTCCATTCTTAATGAAAGAAAGACATTTCAGAGAGAGGTGGGGCCCACATGCTCTGCCAGATGAGATCTAATTATTGCCCATGAGGGTCTGAGGGAATAAGCTCCAATGAGGACAAGAAAAACCCTCCCCAAGGCTCCAGTCCTGTAAGGAATCCTAGGAAAACAGACCTGTGTTTACATGGCAGACTTTCCAGAATATCCAGAGAAGCCTACCCACCCCTTTACAGAACACACAATTTCTCCTTGTCCGTTGGTTTCTCAGCAAGAAACGTAAGAAACAGCACTGTCTGCGTTGCAGTGATTCGAAAAGTAGGTCATAAATATCCTTGAATCAAATTACTAGGGCTAATGGCTGGCAGAGGACAGCAGAACATGGTTCCACATGGTTTATTTTTCTTCCCTTTCTGGAGTTATGAAGACAAAAACACTGAAAACTTTAAGTCCCTCTCCCTATGAAAAAAAAAAGGGCAGATAATTCAGTATTTTGAATACCTATGGATTTTTAGTATTTATAAAATTCCATGTGCTTTCTAAATGTAATTTCCATGAAATCAAACTTCTGAAGGTTTATACTGAATCATCTTTGTGTTTGAAATGAGCAAAGTCTCAGAGAGAGAGATACGTGACTCACCCAGTGTTTCCTGGGCTGTAAGTGTGGTGTGAGGATTTGAATTCAGTACCTAGGCATTCCTCCAAACACCAGAATCCTCTGTCTGGTTCCCAGACTACAAGCAAAGTAGTGATTGTGATAGATTCATGACCCTTCAGGTTGACTGTTCTTCTGGGAAAGTCAAAGGTTGAAAACAAAATTGTTCTACATCTAAGCCTTTGAAATGGGCATTCCATCACCCAAGTGATCCCTCTTCCAGGAATTTACTCCAGGGACACAATGAATAATATACTCAAACTTTATCTATAAGCTGTTTATAACAGGATTATGAATGATGGCAGAAAATGAGAGAAAAATGCCCCAAATAAGGGATGTTTAAATAAGTTAATATATAATTATGGTTAAAGTGTCCCAGGCTCTCCAACCTTGTGTAGTTAAGTTACCCTGTTATTTAAAACCCAAATAAAATAAGTGAACTTCTCATTCTTTATGAAACAGAGATTCCAGAATGTTTCTAATAATCCGTGGGAGTAGCTGGAGTGGTTGGAGGTAGTTGACACCGCCTGACTCATGCTGCCCCTGGTGTCTGTCTAATGTCTTTTGGCCATATTTTTACCCTCCTTCCACTTTACTCCAAACATGAAAACATCCCCCTTCATTTCTCAAGTCATCAATGGGATGTGCAACTGTGTGTGCAAGAGTCTTTCCTTGATTTTTATGAAAAGAAATACAAGACAGAAAAGTAAAACTGAAATGTCAAAGCCAGCTATCAGTATTCCTAAATCTGTCTTTTGTGCTTTAGCCCAATGAACTCCTTGCTGATCATCTCACCCCCCTTGGTCCTGGCCCACTTCCCCTGCTGGAGTTCATTCTTACTTGTATCCATGTCCTTCTCCCTTTCCTGAGTCCTAGGCTGCAACCCTTGACTCCACACTCCCAAAGGAAGCCAAAACCCTACAACCATCAGAACAACTCAAGGAGACCATTTTTTCACTATCATTTATCTCCTCCTTCATCTAAAGCTTTGGCTCCAGTGAAGGCATTAATTCTTGCCTTCATATAATCAAAAGGCTCATTAAAGTATTTACTTTATCCCAATTAAAACAAAATAATAATTTCTCCCTTAAATAAATTGTGCTACCTTGCCCTAGAGAAACCAAGACAAACTGCCAATATAGCTTTGAAAATAGCAACGTATTTTCCTCGCCACCACATATTTAATTGAATTCCTCAGAGCCATTAAAAGTCATATTGTAGAAAAGTATTTAATGACATGGAAACAGTGTTCATGGCATATGGATAAGTGACAAAAAGAAAAAAAGACCCATCACAAAGTACGTGCAGCAGAATCCAAATTCTGTGAACGCTGTGTATATATTTGATTATGAAAAGAGGGTAAGATTTGGAAACATATTGTTGTGTTTTTCTATTTTGCCTTCCTACATCCATCTGCCTCGGGACCAGGCATTATTACAGATGCCAAGAGAAGGAATTACTCTTTAGCTTTTGACATTCAAAAATAGGAATTTACACCTGAGATGAGCTTGAAGGCTGAGAACCAGAAAAAGAGGGTCATTCAACACATCGGTGGCTTTGCATAAGGGATTAGAGGGAAGAGAGATAGAGACAGAGTTGGGGAGACTTCAGGGAAGAGGAAGCCATGTCCCCTGAGCTGGGGGCACCACAGGCAGACAGAACCTTCCCCTAGTCTCCTCCCAGAACTCAGGACAGAGACCCTTGTGCAAGGCAAGTTCAAGTCACATGACCAATAAGGCAGAGAGACACAGCTGAGTCCAGCAAGCATCCTCTCAGGCCATGGACTCCAAGGTAGGACATGGACAGGTGACACATGAGGGAGCCAAGCCAGTCAAGAGTAAATAGAAGGTGTGGCAGAAATTCAGCAGTCTATAGTAACTGTGGGAGCTATGGAAAGACGTAGATAGCAGAGAGAGGCCCCTGGGCCCTGGACAATCTGAGAAAGAATAGGACACGTATCAGCGGTCACAGATGTCAGAGGCGAATGCCAGCAAAATGTCCAAGGATGAGACCAGGCCAGCTGTCTCTCAGCACTGAGGGAAACATCGACACAAGGCCAGGTGTCCCTTTGGCCCCGTGGACATGGACATGCAAAGCCCATATTCCCAGACACCTACTTGAGAGGAGCTGGATTAGCCTGAAGGGAAAGAATCTGAAAGAGCAATTGTCTCAAAACGACAAAGTTAAACCTTAATCAACTCTATAAAGTATTGGCTTGGACTAAGTTTAAACTCCAGTGAGCTAAACTGAGAATCTTTTCTAGCAATCTCATAGCACAGATGAAGAAGGGGTCAGAGTGGGGCAATGGTTCAGAGGGTCAGATTAGTCATAAAGCAGTAGTTCTCTGACTTTAGTATACACCAGAATCACCTGAGAGGCTGGTGAAATCAGACATCTCTGGGCCAACCCCTGAGTCTGTGACTCCCAGGAGGTCTCAGGTAGGGACTGAGAATTTATATTTCTAAGAAGTTCCCAAATCATGCTTATGCTGCTAGTCTGAGAATGACACCTTGAGAATCACTCTTCTGGAGAGTCAAGGAACTCCGGTGTCTCGGCACAGCTAGATGTAGTGATGTTGTGACTTGTGGGTCTACCTACCTGCCTACCTACTTACCGTCTATAACCAGTGCATATACCAAATGGCAGTGTGGTTATAACTAGGCTGTAGGATTATGGAGGATTTGTATATTCTGAAGTTAGAAAACTAACTTAATTAGAAAATTACTTGTATATTCTAAAGTTTTCTAATTACTTAAAAGAAGCATGTAGTACTTTTGAAATGCCCCCCCCCAAAAGATATCAAGAGTGTTACCCAAAAGAGAAAAAGAGTTGTTGATTGGGAACCATCTGTCACAATCCAAGAAAATAAGGCTGACAAAAGGGTCAGACTGTCACTGTTCCTTCCAGGCCTGGGCTGGTCCTTCCCTTACCTGAACCTTGTTCTGTGGGTGTTTGACAGCAAAGATCCGTCTCTTTTACAGACCAAGAAAATAGTCATGAAATAGGTGTGACTTAATTGGTAAAGCAAGTTCCACAGGCCCTTAAATATCTCCCTCACCTACCTGCTGTGGTAATAGAACTTGCTCAGTAGAATCATCCCTAAAAACCTTTTGAAGATGTGGAATGTCGCTGACTCAGTCTCTGTGTTACCTGGTAAGGATCATCGTTCACTTTGCAACCAGGAAGGCTGATATAACACAACACCTGGATTGGCCACAGGTTACCAGGAGACAACAGGAGTCTTAAGAGGTTAGGACAGGTGACAGATTGATTTTTCTGGCAGGTTTAGTACCAAAGGTTCAATGCACCCAGCCCAGCCTGAAGGAAACAGTGGACAGCTGTGGGCATCCAGGACTCAGCCTGTGGAAAGGGAACCTAGAGAGAGGGAATAAAGACTTGCACAAACAATGTTAAAACTGAGAAGTTCCTGCCTCTGTTGGGTTGCCTGGGATTCACTGCAGTCCCAAGCTGGACCCAGTGCCTCCGAATAGCTGACACACACACAGGGGTTTGGCAGGAGGCCTGCTGCAAAGGCCAAATGGCCAACGCAGGTGGAAGTAGTACATTTCACACACGATTAAATTTTAAAAGCAGTTGGAGTGTTTGTGCTTTGAAAGTCTTGGGACATCTTAGTTTCCAAAGGCAAAATTTTCTGGACAAGAAGTGCTGGAGACCCAAATCAGGCTCATAATGAAAACCACAGGATGCGTGGCGATTCTTTTCAGAAAGCAGAAACCAGGCTTGCCCCCTCCAAGCACCACTGGACCACTTTATTTTCAGTCTATTGCCTTTGTTTATAAAAATAGCTCAACTATAGGTTTCTTAAACTCTGCTTCGGGGTACCCCAAGCTTAGAGGCTGAGCAGACTGATGTATAAGTCTGAGCAGACCAAAGGGATCCATTTAATTAAGGAATTCGAATCTGTCTTGTAGGCTGTAACACTATGTTGATGTTATTCCCCTCTGAGCCCAGGAAACAAATCCTTCAGTGGGCAACATGAACAAGCTGTGCGGTGGTTCTTTTGAATTCTGCCCAAGAGCTGACAAACCAATGTCTCTGTCCACAAGGTGATGCATACATTGCACACAGGGGCACAGGTGGCCAGCTATCAGTACAGCATTTGTCCTTTCCCTTATTATGCCCCCTGCTTGTCGGTGAGCTCCATAGGACAGGGAGGAAATAAGTCTGAATCTTCACTGTAAGCATGAATGCCTAGCACTGAGCCTGGTGCATCGGAAATTAATGCTTGTTGAATGAATGTACTATGAACAAATACATAATAATTATAATGACTCTCATAGTGACAGCATTTACCATGTATCCAATAGTTGTTAAATGACTTGTATTTTGTAATTTCATGTAATCCTCCCAACAATCATAGAGACAAAAAATGAGTGGAGATAGGGGAGAATTAAATAGGAAAAGAAAAAGAGGGAAGAAGGATGAAAGGAAAGAAAAGAAACGTTGAGAGGAAGAAGGGTGAAGGGGAGAGGGAATGGAAGGAGAGACTAAGGAAAGCAGGATAAGGTAGAGGAGAGATGGGAAGGATGGGACAAGGAAGGAGGAAAGTGGAAAAAGGAAAGGAATAGAGAGAGAAGGAGGAAGGGATGGAGGCGGGGGAGAGACTTAGACAACAGCTGGCATCTACAAGAGGCTTTGCCCACAGGGAAGCCCTGGTCCAGTGCAAGGTGCTGGAGGTTTTCAGCAGGGCCAGCAGAGTGTACCATCCAGAGGGGCTGACTGCAGGAGCCTGGTGTGATGCCAAGGCAGCAGTCAGCATCAAGAATTTGACGAGAGTGACCTGCTGGACAGCAGGCACTGGCAAAAGGACTTGCCCTGCTGGTCAGATTTGAAAACCAAGCAGGCAGGCTTGGTACAAGTAAATCAGGGAGTAGTGAAGCCAGAGATGTTGGATTAGGAACAAGACTGTAATCTCAATGGTACAGACAGAGAGGCAGGAATCCAGTTCAGGACAGAAGCACAAGAGGAGACCACGGGGTGCCAGTCAGACTACTGAGGGAAGAGGTTTAATATACTATAGCAAACTGTTCACCTATTGGTTTATTTTTAAAGTAAGTAAACTTCCTTGTTTGGGGGTGGGGAGATGTGATCATTATAAAATAAAATTAATGCAAAATAGAACAAAGATCACATAGAACAAAGGTCAAAGAATAAAACTCATTAGATATCATTATCAAGGAGTAAACCTTGTTAGATGGATTTCATTTCAGATAACCCTCTAAGCACATGTACACAGAGAAACATAAGATAACTAGATGGATGGACTCATAGATGGACACTTGAACAGAAAGGTAGATACTAAATGTTATGTTAAAGTATTAAAGTTGATTTTACTTGATTTTACTTAATTTAATTTGAATTTTACTTAAATTTGCACCCCAAATTTATACTTTTTCATGATTTGAAAAACCTTACACTAAAAATGTGTTTGTAAATTATACCAGGCTGTGATATTGCCTTAAGGCATTGAGTAGAAGCAAATGCATTTCCTCTCTGAAGGACCTACCTTCATCCCAGGTCCCTGAGAATTTCTACAAATCAAGTTCTAAGAAAAAATGAGTAGCTTAGAATTTAATAACACAAAACAGAGAAAAACAGGGTGCTATGGTTGAGAGTAAGCCAAAATGAAAGAAGGCTGAAACAATATGAAATATTTCCAATATTAGATTTATCAGACATAGGGACACCTGGGTGGCTCAGTGGTTTAATGCCTGCCTTCGGCCCAGGGAATGATCCTAGAGTCCCAGGATTGAGTCCCACATCGGGATTCCTGCATGGAGCCTACTTCTCCCTCTGCCTGTGTCTCTGCCTCTCTCTGTGTGTCTCTCATGAATAAATACATAAATAAAGTCCTTAAAAAGATTTATCAGACATATAATTTGTAATTATGTTTAATATGTTTAAAGAAATAGAGGAACCCTTGAAAATCAGCAAGGAAGTAGAAATATAAAGTATACCCAAACAAGAAGAACCAGATAGAACCTCTAGAAATGAAAACAAAAAATCTAATATTTGAAATTAAAATCTCAATGGCCACAAAGCAGATTAGTCACAGCTGGAGAGAGACATAGTAAATTATAAAGGAAGCATAGACAAAGAGATGGAAATATATTTTTTTTAAAAACAAAACATGTTAGCATGAGGTTGGAGTATGAAGGTAAAACATATATATACTTAGAAATCCAGAAAGGAGAATGAAGCAGAAGCAATCTCTGAAGAAATGAGATCTAACACTTTCTAAAGGCTAAAAATGATAAGTTACTCTAGTCTGCATATTTTAAGAGAAGAAGGGATAAAGAGAAATTCAGCCTGAGATACATCATGATCAAACAGGAAAATATTCAAAACAAAAAACATCATAAAAATAGCCAGACAGAAAAGACAAATTCATTTCAAAGCAATCAAAATTAAGCTAAAATCTCTTCTCAACATAACGAAAATGTAGTGGGATGAGGTCCTTCAGTAATAGAGAAAAGCAACTATGTAGTATCTATAATGTGCCTAGAAATGTTCTAAAGGCTTCACTTGCATTAACCCATTTAATCTTCAAAATCACAATGAGGTAGACACTACTATTTTACTATTTTCTCATTTTGTACACAAGAAAACTGAAGCAAAATACTTAAATCATTTCTTCACATTCATACAGCTACTAAGAGTCAGAGTCAGAATTCAAATTAAGTTAGCCTTGTTTCTGAAACTATGCCACTGACCACTACATTTAAATTAATTTTCTAAGTTAAGAGAAATAACTGAATTTTTTACCTGTAAAAGTATCTTTCTATAATGAGGCCATAGGTAGCTTCTTCCTCTGGTAATGACAGGCTACATAATTCAATTAAAATTTTGAATCTGTAATTAAAACCTTTCCCACAAGGAAGACTCCAGGCCCAGATGGCTTCCCTAGAAAATTCTACCAGATTTTTAATAAAAAATAAAGCCAAACTTACACAAACTCTACCAAAGTAAAGAAAACAAGAGAACATTCCAAATTCATTTTTTGAAGCAAACATAATCCTGATACCCAAATCTAGCAAAAATATTACAAGAAAGCAAAATTATAAACCAGTTTTACTCATGAACATAGATGCAAACATCTTAATCTTAGTATTAGCAAACCAAATCCACTAGGACAGTTTGCAAAAAATCTGTTCAATTAAAAATGCATTTACTCATACATTGTATACATATACCACATCTTCTTTATCCATTCATCTTTCGATGGACACAATGGAATATTCCTCAGCCATTAGAAACGACAAATACCCACCATTTGCTTCGACATGGGTGGAACTGGAGGGTATTATGCTGAGTGAAGTAAGTCAATCGGAGAAGGACAAACATTATATGGTCTCATTCATTTGGGGAATATAAAAAATAGTGAAAGGGAATAAAGGGGAAAGGAGAAAAAATGAGTGGGAAATATCAGAAAGGGAGACAGAACATGAGAGACTCCTAACTCTGGGAAACGAACTAGGGGTGGTGGAAGGGGAGGTGGGCGGGGGGTGGGGGTGACTAGGTGACAGGCACTGACGTGGGCACTTGACGGGATAAGCACTGGGTGTTATTCTATATGTTGGCAAATTGAACACCAATAAAAAATAAATTTATAAAAAATAACAAATGTTCAATAAACATCAAAAGATAAAAAAACATGCATTTACTCTATGACCTGGCAATCACAATTCTGGGCATTTGTTCTATAGATTTAAGTATCCTCATATAAAATGACAGTGTTACTATAGTATTCATTGCATCATTGTTTGTATTAGTAAAATATTGGAGACAACCCAGGTTTTTAACAATACAGTCCTCATTAAATAAATAATTGTACATCCATATAGTGAAATGCTATACAGCTACATTGAAATAAATAACATTTTTATGTATTGATATGAAAAATTCTAAGATATACTGTTAAATTTTAAAAAAACAAAGTATAGAACATATATTTACAGATTGCTAGCTGTTGTAAAAGAAAGTAGAAAAGATAAAAATGTATATTCATACCTATTTGTGTATGATTACTAAGAAACACCAGAAGATTACAAAAATCATCTTTGTGGGAAAGTGTGTAAGGAGGTGGGTTGTAGTCAGTGATGGGAGAAAGAATTTTTGATTGAACTTCCCTTTTATATTTTTGAATCATGAACCTATAATTATAAAAATTAGATGAGAGGCACCTGGGTGGTAGAGTGAGTTAAGCATCTGACTCTTGGTTTCTGCTCAGGTCATGATCCCAGGGTCATGAGATAAAGTCCCCTGTTAGGCGTCACACTCAATGTGGGGAATCTGCTTAAGACTCTCTCTCCTTCTCCCTCTGCTCCTTAGCCCCCACTCTCTAAATTAATAGCTTGATAAATTTATTTATTTATTTATTTATTTATTTACTTACTTTTAAAAAATATCAAAGAATAATAAGGTCTTATGGGAGAAAGTAAAACAAGATTACAGTGAAAATATATGATAAAAGCATATAAGGAAAGAAGAGCATGACTGGAATTAACATCATTATTTGAGATATTGAGCAAACATATTGGTTAACTTTGGGATGTAGTAAGTTAAGCATTCATGTTTTGTTTTTGTTTTTAAGATTTTATTTATTCATGAGAGACACACAAAGAGAGGCAGAGACATAGGCAGAGGGAGAAGCAGGCTCCCTGCAGGGGAGGACCCCTCCCAGGACCCCGGGATCACAACCTGAGTCAAAGGCAGATGCTCAACCACTGAGCCACCTAGATGCCCCAGAATTCATGTTTTTTTATTCTTGTTCATAAGCTTTTACTGAAAGAATATAGTATTACTTGATTTCTGAATCCATAGAAGAAACAAAAATGGAATAAAAAATGCAATTTTTCCAAAAGAAGAAAGAAAAACTACAATGGAAAAGGCACAGTAAATACAGCACACAACATAAGAAAATGAATGAATATATAAATAGAATGAATGTTCATTAATCCCAGACTGTCATAATTTTTAAAATCCAATTATATGCTGTTTATAAGGGCATGTAAATAAAATGTGAGGATTCAGGAAGGTTGAACAAATAAAAATAATAGAATGGAAAAGCTGTGCCAGGTAAATATTAATCAAAATAAAACTAATGAAGTTATATTAATACCAGAAAATATCAATTTTAAGGCATAAAGCCTTTCTGGAAATAAAGTTTAACCTATAGAACTTTTGATATAAGATTGACTTACTTGATGTAATATGTATCTAATAACATAGCCTCAAAAAATATAAAGCAAAATTTGACAGACTTGCTAAAAGGTATAGATATATATTCATAGTCATAGTAGGAGATTTTAATATACCCATCAGTAATGTATGGCTTCAAGCTGACAAAAAATAAATGAAGATACAGAAGATTTGAACAACATAAACAATCTTGACCTAATATGTAACTCCGGACCCAGTGATTAGAGGGGACACATGAAGCACACATTAAGCATTTGTAAGAATTGACTTAATACTGGGCCATAAAACACATCTCAGTAAAGTCCAAGCAACAAGTGGCATCAGTGGCTTTCTTCTTACTATGCTATTAATATAAAAAGTTACTATTAAAATGCATAGTAATATCTAAAGAAAATTAATTCCAGTCTTACCTAAACTACCAAAAGGTTATAAAATAAGAATTATAGACTCCAACTCATGTGATGAGGTGAACATAACCTTGATTTGAAAGTAAAGCAAGACACCATGAGAAGCTAACATTACAGGGGCACCTGGATGACTCAATCGGTTTATCGGTTTATCATCTGATTCTTGATTTCAGCTCAGGTCATGACCTCAGGGTCATGATCTTAAGGGTTACGAGATCAAGCACCCCCTCAGGCTCTGCAATGAGTGTGGAGCCTGTTTAAGATTCTATCCCTCTCCCTCTGCCCCCTCCCAACCTCTAACGCACACTTTTCTCTGTCTTTAAAAAATGCATATATAAGATTACAGTCCACCCCCACTCATGAACATAAATCCAAAAGCTCTATACTAAACATTATACTCTAATAGAAGAGTAAGAAAGAGATAGAAATCGAAGTGGTGGAGATACTGAGGCCAGAATAGGGGATGGCGTAACGGCAGCAGCAGGCCAAGGAAGAAGGTGTCCATAGCTCCTGCTTGTTGCTAGAAGACTTCAGCTCTGTGTTTTGCAGAAGTTCTGGGTATCAGCCCCAAACCCAACTCTGATATGTGTGATTTGGGTCAGGGTGCAGAGAGGAGTCCTCACCTTTCTACTACAGGATCAACTTAGCGATAAAATCTTTGAGTCATACTATCTTTACCTAGGAACTTTGTAGGTATTATTTCACTGTTTCTTCACATTTTGTTCTACTAATTCTTTTTTTCCCATGGCCTCTCTGTCCACTTCTTGGTTGACTGGACTTTTTCATGAAGGAGTTGTTGACTTCTTTGTTTCCAGAATGGCTTGCATGTATTTATTCTGTTTCTTTAATATTTGTTAATTGCTAATGTAAGTTTTCGCATCATACCTTCTATCATACAATTATAGATACTGTTTCACCAAATTTTGCTGTACAAAGTCTAAGGGTAATCTGACCCTTGTTAAAAAGACTTCCTTATTCTTCATGGCAACCTAAAGAATGATTTTTTTCCTTTCCAATAACTTTTAAAAAATATACCTGAGTCTACCATCCAGGCTAATGTTTTTTCTACAACACACCTTGTCTTTTATATCCAACTCGGGCATTCCTTTCAGAGAAATCTTTCTTCTATTGAATCTCTTAATGATTGTTCTATTCCATTTGTTAGGTTATCTACTTCCTGTTTATCATCACCTGATTATTATTATTACCTTTCTGTCATAGCTGTTATCTTCTTCTTCTCTAATTCCTTTAGTCTCTTTCTAAATCATTTAAATTTATTGAAATTACCCCTAGCTTTTCCTGGATGTCAATGATTACACATCTAGCCACACTTATTATGTTCCTTCCTATTTCTAAGTTTAGTTATATTTCTATAGTGATACTGCTTTAGTCTTCGTTTTTTTCCTTAGCTTTGCAGCCTTTATTTCCAGCTCATTCAGATGGTCTATCATGTAATTTGTGAGCTCTTCTAAAAACTGAATTCAAATTCTTGTTAAATGGCATAGAATTTAAATGTATGCGGAGAATTCTCTTCTGTTCCTTAGGTTAATTTTCCCCAGAATGGAATCTTCAGCTCTCAACTGCATTCTGTGTTCCTTTCACTTACTGTTATTATTTATATTATTACTATTATTTTTGGTTGCTATAGTAGATTGATTTAGTGTCATGTGGTTCCTTTTGATCTTGCTTATGCTTAACAGGGACACTTTCTCCTCTGATGGAAGGTGGATGAATTCTCACGGACACTTGAAATGTGTTTCCAATCACTCCAAACTTTAATTGAAGAGCTGAGTATAAAACTCTGTCCACTTGAAGACAGAGGAATAAATCAGCTTGATCTGGGTGAAGTCTTGGTCAAAAAAATGTGTCTCTGACCTTTCTCATGTCAGATTCAGTTAAATGTGTTGTAAAAGTGTTCATTCCACTTAATAAAGTAGGCAACGTTACTCCTATGTGTCCGCTCTGGATTATACTCTTAATTCAGTGTGACTCTCTGGAGACTATGTGTCATATGAGACTGTCAATTCCAGTTGCTTACTTCCTCTTTGCACCAATGTCTCCCCAGCAGCTGCTCTTACTTCCCCAGATAAAGAAGATCCTAAGCTTCCTGTTCAACTCTTATTCTTTTTCCTTGCCAATTTGAGGATATTTGCAAAGCTTCTCAGGATTTTGTTGATTAATCTTCGTGCTTCATATCCTACTTCTGGGAGTTGGAAAGAGAGGCATTCAGCTTCTCAATCACTACTTTATGATGGTGTTGTGGGTTTTTTTTTTTTTTTGGTTGCTGCTAAGTTTTGTATTTGTATTTGGTTTTAGGTTTTTGCTGCTCTTATTTCTTTAGACATGGAAATAAATTATATGCTCCAACTTTATTCTACTATATTTATGTGTAAACTACCTCAATACATACTAACATGGAGAGGTAATATGTAATTGTTGAATTAAAAAGGTTATAAAATATTGTTTACAATTTTTTGTTACTAGAACACATATTTGATCAATATAGGGGTGCATGTATATCTATATTGGTGTCTCTAGATATAGATACACAGAAATAGACTATATATGTATCAATATATAGATATATATAACTATTATATATATTTATATTCTATAAAATTTTCAAGATATATACCAAAATGTCAATATTGGTATTCCCTAAATAAATAGTTTTCACTTTCTTCTTTATCCTTGTATACATTTCATAAACTTTCTATAATACACATATATTGCCTTTCTTTGTATTGCTTTGTTTTAAAAGACATACTATTATTTCCTTTTTTTTTCTTGATCTTATTTATAGCCTGCCTTTTTCCAAAATGTATTTTACATGGTTTTCAGCAGAAGTAATACACAATGAGGTTAATGAAATAGAAAATTGGGACCAAGGGAAAAAACAAAGAAAGCAAATAAGAAAAGGGGGAAGAGCAAAGGAGCAGCAAGGATGATTTGACTGTGTCGTGAAGTTGCTGCCCATGAATAGCTCAGCTCTGTTAGTAAGTCAGTGGGATCCAGTTAGGAAAAGGAAAGTCTTACAAGGGAATGAAACAGAGACTGAACTTACATCTGCCCTTAAGCTGGAGGTTATTTCCCATATATCCTAGCAGAAAGTACAATATGCAGGCACGCCTTCAATAAAGAAGCTGCTCTTTATACCTAGAAGCCGCCCAGCTGATGCCATCAAGAACCATATGTGAATGTGCTCACAAGGCAATTTAAAAAAATCAACATTTGGAATAATAAATAGGACATTAAAGCAGAAAAAACAAACTGACACAATTCAGAAATTGGCTAATTATTCTCCTCTGCAGGAACAACACCTTCACACGACTGTTTGTAATGTTTGAGGTACATTATTATCTAGGCTTGCAGTTTGGACAGGTAATCCCATTGTCCTTCCCAGGTACAATACCTAGACTGTTCTTTTGTTTGATGCTGCCTCATATTTGTTAAGCAAGGCATAGTCCATTTCATCACCTACCACCCACCCAGCCTCAATCCTGATGCCTCCCCACTGTCTACAAGATGAAATACAACTTCTACAAACTGATTTTTAAAGCTCTCAACAATCACACCCTGTCCATCTAAATTATTTCCATCTCAATTAGCAAAGACTTACTTATACTGGTAGATGGGGGTGTATAATTGCATAAGCTGCTCCCTAGAATCTGATTGCCTCACAGGAGAGATAGATATACAGATATCAATAATACAACATAATGGTGGAGCAATTTATTCCTCTCTGTAAGGTGAAGGAGCTGATAGACAAACTTGAAGTGGCTAGTAGTCATCTGAGTGGGGTCTTGGAATAAAAAGAGGAATTTTATACATGGGTAAGCTAAAAAAGTTGTTCCAAATAGGATGAGAAAAGAGTACAAAAGTGTGAATGTACATTTTGGGGAGGTAGGAGACAGAGAGCAATACAGAGATGGTAAAGTATAGCAGGGGTATTTCTGCAAAACTCCAGGACACTGATGACATCACATGCAACGAGAGGTCGTTTTTTATGAAATACCATGTGCATGGTGCCCCCATGAAGCTGTGGAGCATCAGTGGCCTCTACTCATCTAAGTGAGAATGATTAGGCATGTGATTAGAAAGACAGATTTAGACTAAGTTATGAGGACTTTGAATTCTAAGTAGTTTGTGCCATGTGGAAATTAAGACAGCTATTGGGAATTGTTAAGTCTTGGAGTAACTCAATCATATTTGAGTATTCAAAAAACTATTTTTTGAAAGATCACTCTTAAAGTAGTCAGAAAGATTTGTGTGTGTGTGTGTGTGTGTGTGTGTGTGTGTGTAGAAGAAGAGAGGTGAGGAGAGACAGAGACTAGAATTTAGTCAGGAGGTGATTTTAATAGTTCTGGACAGTGATCACAAAGGCCTTGAGTAGAGCAGTGGGAGGAGAATTAAAGAAATGGAATGTGTGAGGCTCCAGTAAAATCAGTAACTTTCTGATGTGGTAGTAAGAGAGGAGGAGTCAAGATGTCCAGATTTTGGGTAACTGGGAGGATAGAAATGGTATTCACCAAGTACAAGAAATTCCAGGTAGGAGCCCGTTTGTGAAAAAAGATTATGAGTTCCGTGTAAGATACGTAAATTTAAGAGGCTTACGGAACATCAGAATATCTAGAGATAGAGGTCTGGTATTCATTAGCAAAGTGCTGGCTCAAAATAGAGACTTGACTATTATCATGTCAGCAGTAGCTAAAAGTCAAGTAACTAGGTTTCCAGCTTTTGGTCTTGACGTAGACAATTACAGTGGATCATCACACTCACTGTTACTAGAAAAAAAGTGGATATGACTTCCAAAAAGTGCATTTTTAAATAATATTAGAGAGTTGCAGAAACAAAGAAGTCTAAAGGAATAAAGTGCCAGCAAAGGGTGAGACCTCTCTGAGTGAGAAAAGACTAGAGTGTCCTTCTGTGAGTCTTGATACAAATCTGTGGAGAATCCAGCATATGGTAGGTAGAGGGACTTTACAGGGTTAAGGAGAAACCAGTGAAGCTTAGGAAAACTCTGTGGCTGGCAAGAGAAATGCAATCTGTAAGAGCTTTAAATGCAGAACTAGTTCTCCATGTGCACCAATTCTTCCTGTGTCACTTTTGCTGGGTCTGCAGCCACAACAGTGAGGGAAGTTGGAGCTGGAATGGAGAACAGAGAGACATCTGCAGTCACATAGTACATATAGTCATATAGTACATATAGTACATACCAAGAGTCCTTCTAAGGGAAAGGGCTTATAACATACACAGATTGGGACCTTAATCTCTAGCTCTCACCATATGCAAAAATTAATGTAAGATAGACATGTGAAATGTGAAAGCTAAAATTATCCTTAAAAATTGACAAATTGGGGCAGCCCCGGTGGCTTAGCGGTTTAGCACCGCCTTCAGCTCAGGGCGTGATCTTGAAGACCCGGGATCGAGTCCCACGTTGGGCTCCCTGCATGGAGCCTGCTTCTCCCTCTGCCTGTGTTTCTGCCTCTCTGCCTCTCTCTCTCTCTCTCTCTCTGTCTCTAATAAATAAATAAAATGTTTTTTAAAAAATTGACAAATTGGACTTGGTCAAAATGAAAACCTTTTGTTCATGACAAAACACCATTAAAAAGTTAAAAAGTAAGCCACAGGCTGAGATATATATACATATATACATATATATATATATATTCTGTATACAAGATATATATATAGATAGATATAGATATAGATATATATAGTACCTAGAAATCAATAGGTAAAGCTACCCAATCAAAAAATAGGCAAAAAATTTGAGAAGGCATTTCACAAAGGAAGCTATCTGGATGACCAAAAAGCATGTGAAAATGGGCTTAAAATAATTAGCCATCAGGAAATGCAAAAGAAAACCACAGAGATACTACTATACAACCACCAGAATGAGTTAAAATAAAAAAGTGACAACTGCAAGCATTGGTGAGGATGTGGAGCAATTGGAATTCTCATAAATAGCTGGTATGGATGTGAAATGTAAGCCATTTTAGAAAACTAGCACTTTGTAAAAAAATGTAAGCATAAGCTTCCTCTATGGCCCAGCAATTCTACTCCAAGCTAATTACCCAAGATATATAAAACTATATATCCACAAAAAGGCTTATAAAAGGTTTTTCATAACAATTTTAGCCAAAAACTAAAAATATTGCCCATCAACAAGAAAATGGTTAAACAAATTGTGAGAAATTCATACAATGGAATACTAAATGACAATTTAAAAAGAGAATGAATACAACATGGAAGGATCTCAAAAAATTATGTTAAATGGAGGAAGTAAGACATAAAAGAATACCAACTCTGTGATTCCATTTATATGCAATCCAAGAATGTAGAAGAGTAATATATAATGATAGAAGGAAGAATAATATTTCCCTTGGTGTGGGGAGTGGGAGTAGGCATTGACTGGCAAGGGGCACAAGAAAACTTCTAGAGTGGGTGGAAATATTCTATATTCTAATTTTGTTGGATATGTGGGTATATGAATATGCAAAAAGGGCATCAAACTATACATTTATGATTCATGCATTTTCCTGCATATAAATTATACCTCTAGATGTAATTAATACCCTGGAAAGACAATAATTTCACCTATGCAATATTCTGGCAGAGAATGCACAGCCTCAATCTAATCACAAGGAAATATCAGATAAACACAAAATAAGAAAATTTCTATTTTTTAAAAAAAGGTAATGTCACAAAATACAAAGAAAGGTTGTGGAAAAGTTACATAACATGACAAGTAAATGTAATACCCGACCCTAGATAGAATCCTGAACTGGAAGGAAGAGTGCTATAAAAGACATTACTCAAACAACTGAGCAAACTAATCTGCAGGAGTAGATTAAAGTATATCTGTGTAAGTGTATGAACTTATGAATTGTACCACAGTGATATAAGGGAATATACTTATACTTAGAATATACACCCTCAAGAATTTAGAGATACAGGTTCATGAAATATATAACTTTCCTTCAAATGATACAAAGAGAGAGAACAAATAGATCTAGGTGGGTTTTCTT
This sequence comes from Nyctereutes procyonoides, assembly GCF_905146905.1. NCBI lineage: Eukaryota > Metazoa > Chordata > Mammalia > Carnivora > Canidae > Nyctereutes > Nyctereutes procyonoides. The sequence goes on along the minus strand of NW_026575030.1, from coordinate 1,944,266 downwards.
TTCATAGCATTGTCTTAATTTTTCAAATTCTTGTTAATGTGAAATTATTTCCAAATACAAAGATTTTTAAAACAAAACATTTTGAAAGATGCCCATAGAAAGAAAAGAGTAGATTATATTGGATATATGTTCAATGATCATCCCAAATTGTTAATAGTAGTTATTTCTGTAGGATGGGTTTTGTAAAGATAGGGGATAAATGTGAAATTTACTCTATTATTTGAAATTTTCTGGTTTTTTTTAAAGATTTTATTTATTTATTCATAAGAGATAGAGAGAGAGAGAGAGAGAGAGAGAGAGAGAGAGGCTGACAGAGAAGCAGGCTCCATGCAAGGAGTCTGATATGGGATTCAATCCCAGGTCTCCAGGATCAGGCCCTGGACTGAAGGCAGCACTAAACCACTGAGCCACCCGGGCTGCCCAAAATTTTGTTTTTAATATTATCGGGGAAAAGCTATTTCCACCCTCCAGGGAAAAGGTATTTTTTTTAAAGTGCAAAATGATCATTGAAATGTGACTTGACTCATTTTCTTTGGTAGCTCAGGCTTGGAGCAAAAGCTAAAACTTAAAACACCTAAACACCTAAGTCGTTTTCATCATTTAAAACTCAGCTCAGATTTCACCTCCTCTGCAAAGCCTTCAGTAAGGACTTTTTTAGTTACAAGTCACACATACCCAACCCAAACTAATAAATACCAGTGGTGAATATGTTGGCTGTTGAAATACAAGGAAGTCTTAGACAAACAATGCAAGTGAAGGAAGAAGTTACAGCTGGACTGTCTGAATTGGAACCGTGGGACAAAGGCCACCAGAATCCACTTCCTGAATCTCTCTTCATTTAGGCCCATTATTTCACTGCAGCCCATTTTTCTCCCAATGGCAAGAAATACACTGCTTACAGCTTCCTACAACTTTCCCTCTTAAAATATATACTCTCAGAAAAAAACAGAAACTCTCAGTTTTAGTTTGAAATATTTCAGAGAAGGAAGCAGATTGGTCAAGCTTGGTCAAGTTCCTTTCCCGAATCCGTCAACTCTGAAACCGGGGGTATGGATCAACTTGAATGATGTCCCAAGAGTAGACCAAGAGTTAAAATTATGTACAGACATGGAAACTCTTTCAGAAACCATAAAAGGAGATCATACAATATTTTTCCATAATTCTTAGTTTCCAACTCTCAGATATTCTACTTGGATTATGCTATTTGTGTGTTTATCATGATTCATCAGTAGGCTGTAAGTTTCATGGGGTAAGGACCATGTCTTCTTCTCCATTGATATTCTCTAAATTGATGGCACAATGTTTCCCATATAATAGATGAATTACAAGCTCCAAGAGGAACTCCAAGAGTTCATTGAAACTTAAAACTATGCCTGTAGCATGGCAGACAGTCAATAAATATTTGCTGAACAAAAGAATAATACATAATCTATATAAGATGGTTGTGTGGATGGATGGATAGATGGATGGAAATACAAGTTTTCTTCCAGTAAAAATAAATTTGCCCTCTGGGAAACCAAGGTATGCTTCCTGGGCCTGTATTGGTGGAGCTAACTGTGGCCATGAGACCAGCACAGTTAATTAACCCTTGGAATCATCAGGCTCCACTCTGAACTTCATTATCTGCAACCTGTGCCTTGCAGCCTTTGGACTGTGGGTGAACTGGAAACTCAATCAGTCTTCTAAAACTTTATTTCTGTGAAAGATCAAAATATATCTAAAAACCCAGCTTAGATACATTGACATATGTATGAATTCAATTAGTGAATTCTTGGATACCTACAGTGGCCAGACCCTGTTCAAAGTTTGGGGGCATGGTAGAGAACCAGACAGAAGTCGATACACTAGTGCTATGAAAGAACTAACCAGGTATGTTACTAGGCTGTCTAACTACTCCCCAGAGGAAGTGAAACTTTAAGCTCAGACTCAAAGGAATACATAGCTTAACAAATTGGAGAGTCTGGAGACAGGGAAATGTTTCAGGTAAGGGGTATGAAAGCCACAGCTCAGCATTTAAGAGAACTGAAAAACAAGTATGTGAATCAAAAATTATCTATAAGGATGACCATTATAGTATTATTTATGAGCCTGAAAAATAAAAACAGCAGGAGAATGATTCATTAAGCTGTGCTGGAGTGGCTCTTTAGGGCAGTGAAAGTGATGGGTTCATGCCATTATACATTTGTCCAAATCCATAGAAAGTATAAGAGTGAGTCCTAATATAAACTATGGACTTTGATTAGATGTGTCAATGTAGGCTCATCAGTTGTGACAAACATACCACTCTGGTGGGGGATTTTGATATTGGGGGAGGCTGTGCATGTGTTAGGTCAGAGGATATGGAGGAGTTTAACATTTATCTATTTATTTATTTTGGCAATCTCTACACCCAATGTGGGCCTCAAACTCACAACTCCGAGATCAAGAGTTGCATGTTCTTCTGACTGAGCCAACCAGGCACCCTGGTACCTTCCCCTAATTTTGCTGTGAACCTAACACTGCTCTAAAAAAAAGTCTTAAATTAAAAAGTCTTAAATTAAAAATCTTACATAAACCACACTGTCCATGCAATAGGATTCAACAAAGCATTAAAACAACACTATGGATGACAATGCTCAAGATATATTAAGTTTTTTTAAAAAGTACAAAGAGGGGTACCTGGTAGGTCAGTTGGTTAAACATCTGCCTTTGGCTCAGATCATGATCTCAGGATCTCGGTTGAGCTTCTCCCTCACCCTCTGACCCTCCCCATTTATGCTCATTCTCTCTCTCTCTCTCTCTCTCTCTCTCTCTCTCTCGGATAAATAAGTAAATAATCTTTTTAAAAAATAAATAAAAAATAAAAAAATACAAGGGTATACAATCAATATGACCAAAATTTTGCTCTGTCTCTATTTTATTGTGTGCACGCATCGCCTGTACCTGCCGATCACCCCACAGCTCTACCTGTAGTCATAGCTGAGTAGTGGAATATAAGTGACAGTTTTCTACTTTGTGCTTTTCAGTACTTTTCCAAAACATATTTTAATGAACCTGTACTCCTTTCAATGTGGAAAAGAATTTTGAAGAAGAATCAGGCTTGTCTTTTTTGCTGCCTCTCCCAGCGTGCTGTCCCCCCAAGAAGGGCATCGGGAACCCTAACACAGGCCTGGCCTACAGCTGAGCTGAGCAGGACTGAGTTGTGCTGCACAGCAGCAAATCTGCATGCCTTGGGTGTCTGTGGTGCCACATCCCACAGGAGGCCCCACATCAGGGTTATCTGGGGTTGAGCTGTTCCTGCTCCAGCCTCCCTGTGTGGGCCGTTCTGCTCCTTCATGAGGCTTGGTTTACCTTCATTACGCAAGTACTGCTGCTCTGAAAGTGCCTTGCACAATGAAAGGAGCTTTATGAAGGGGCTTGAAGGGGCAGGAGGAACGTGAGAGATGGAGCCAAGCTGCTCTTAGGGAGTCGTCTGGTAACAGGGCCTTACCCCTGTGGCCACAGCACCAGGATCGGGCAGGCCTACGTCTGTTTGCTGAGGGGTTAGGGGCTGCTGCTTCTCTGCCACCCATGGCCACATCCCCACCCAATGCAGGAGAAGCCCCCTTTGCCCCTAGACAATGGACTCCTTCTGAGGTGGGAAGATCTCACAGGTGAGGCAGGAATGGGGTGGGTAGACACATCCTAATGTGGATGCATGCATATCTTGGTTTCAAGCGTTTGCTCTCAGCCTTGTCCCACAGTTGGTATTACTTGGAAAGCTTTCCAGAATACTGATGCCTGAGGGCTACACCTAGAGGTCCTAGTTCAATCTGTCTGGGGTGTGACCGGAGCCTGGGGAGCTGGTGCCCTTTTGACCTCCCCTCCAAGCTTGGTTCCTGCATTGCATCTTCCCCCTTGAGCTGTTCCCTAGGCGAGAATGCCCTTCCCTCACCACTTACTGCCATGCTCTCTCCTTTCCATCTTTTAAGCCAGTTCTGAAGTCCCATTTCCCAGAGAAACCTCCAGTTCTGCTGTTAAGACCACGTAGTATTAAGGCAAGCCTCTTAACTCCTCAAGTTAAGTTGTCATTATAGCCCAATGCAGCCATAAATCATATGCAAGGAAATGAGCATGGCTGTGTTCCAATAAAACTTTATTAGCAAAAGCAGACAGCAAACCAGATGTGGCCCACAAATTGTAATTTGCCTGCCTCTACTTTATTTTCTTTTTACCCATTCAGTTACCTCGTTAACAATTTACACCTAGTGAGCAATTATTTATATTAAATTCTTATTGTTCAAATAACTGTTGTTATTTCTATCTCCCAACTGGACTCCACGTAATACCACTTCTCGGATATATATATATTTTTATTTATTTAAGTAGGGGAAAATTCTTTAAGTGTTCTCTTCAACACTACTGGATTGTTTGAATTTTTTCATAAGCATACTCTTTTTTGGAAAAATTAGACTTAAAAATGTGGTCTCCTATAACAAGTACTTAGTGCTGCCTTTTGTCTGCTTTAGCAGCAGAGGGAGATTATTTATGTTAAATATCTCATTTCATTTAAATTTTCCCTCTAAGGTTGAAATCGGCATATTCTCAGAAATATCATGGCCTATTCCCTTGTGACTTTTGGCTCGGATTCTGGCAAATTTTGTTTTAAATATATATTTTTAGGAGAAGAAGTTTAAAAAAAATAAGTACACTCAACCCCAGGATGGCTGCAAAAAACAAATTAGATACTAGATGGACAAAGAGCTTGCAGAAGTGAAAATGCTGTGCAGATATGAGGAGGTGGAAGAAATCACAAAACCCTTTCAGCCTTCCTAATAGCGGCTCTTAATGTACCTTAGGGAAATGTTTAATCTACTTATTTTGTGGTTTTTAAGTGCATTTCTTGTATAAGCGGATATTCATTATGTGTGCTTCCTAGTCACCTGCATTATGTGTGCACAAGAGGACCCAGAGGCCGCATCTCCACCCCCAGCAGGGCAGAGCCATGGGTCGCTGAGCACTTGGTAAATTCCCTGGGACTGAGAGCTGGTCAGAGATTGGGCTCCCATCCTGCTTTTTTGTCTTTGATGTCACGTGGAAGCAATGCATTCCAGCATCATCTTTGCTCGAGAGTACCTGGGGAAGGAGGGAATTGACATTACCCCCCTGGAGCAGAGCTCCTGCCTAGGATCTGTGCCCTTGGTTGAACAAAAGTACTGAAGTTAAGCGTTTCCTTCCATTCTGAGTATAGGCAACAGTGTTGGCAGTACCTGTGGCTTTATTCCTGCCCTAGCAGAAATCACAGTCATTTTTCTATCACGTTACAATTGTTGTATCTGGAAATATATCCTATGCTCACAGTTACTTCGAAATCCATGGTGGTTATCAGACCCACTGCTTTTTTGTGTAAAGTGTAAGTGATGACACACATATCTCAAATTTGTTTCCTTTTTTATTTTCATAATTAGATTTCAGTATAACTGGTTTCCTTTGTAATACTATATATTTCATTTTATGCGTTTAGAGAGACCAGTGGTCTTCACTAGACTGCCAAGCAGTACAGGGAACATAGAAGGTTAAGAACCCTCACTGTAGGAAGATATGTTCCCCAAAAATGTTTTGTTCCCATTTTCTTCTCAGTAGATGTCTTCGTCCTCATTGGGTATGCTCTTCAACTCCAGATTCTTATATGCACTCATCCCAACTTCAAATCCTTTACCCGACTCAACTTACGCAGAGCTTTTACCTCAGCAACCTTGTCAGGGTGCTTAACAAAATGAGGGTACCTCTAGCTAAAAAAAACTCACCTTCCTTTGAAGATAGTTGATAAATTATGGGGTTTGTTTCCCTTGAAGAAGACCTTGGGGTCTTAGCTACTACATCACAGGATGGTTAAACTACTCTGCTCAAGAGTGATTTTAATAAATTATTGAAGAAAATAAGATTTCAGACTCCAGGCTTTGAGAAAGTCTTTATTATTTACCCAAAAGCCTCATACAGGAACAAATGAAGGAAAAATACAGACAACACATTGTGTAACACCCAGTTCCTTAACTGATCTTTCTACACATACAATTTAAATTTATAAAAAGGAACAATGGGTTCTTTTACATACATTAAATTAAGAAGCAAAATGATCCTGCAACAAATTATGCCAACATGGCAATACAATATAATCTCTGCTGTACTTTTAAAACAGAGCCTGGGTTAGTCATTTCTAGACAGCCATTCATAAAGCATACTTATAACTAACTCTTAAAACAGGTCATCTTATTTGTTCAGAAGTAAAACTTAAGATTTTTATTTGTTTTCCAAGGTCTAAACCAGCAGTATGTGACGGACAGCTTTATGGTTGGGAGGCAAAGTGAAAGAATAGATCTCTTCTGCAGAATGTTGTGTGTCCACCTTACTATACCAAGATCATGGTGCTCTCTCTCAATGACACAGGGAAATGTCACATGTCAACTATCAAGTCAAGGAGTTGCAGGGTAGGGAGAGAACAGTTTTTCCTGACAAGCAGTAACAAGCTATAAAATAAGCAAAGATTGTTGAGAATCATATGGGCCGTATAAAAACCCAAATGGGGGCAGCCCAGGTGGCTCAGTGGTTTAGCACTGCCTTCACCCCAGGGCATGATCCTGGGGACCCAGGATGTTGGGCTCCCTGTATGGAGCCTGCTTCTCTCTCTGCCTGTGTCTCTGCCTCTCTCTCTCTCATGAATGAATAAGTAAAATCTTAAAAAAAAAAATTAGTGCTCGCTTCGACAGCACATATACTAAAATTGGAATGATAGAGAAGATGAGCATGGCCCCTGCACACAGATGACACGCAAATTCGTGAAGCATTCCATATTTTTTCTGCTGTTTGAGACAGAGGAAAAGAAAATGATTTGTGTAGGTTACTTAATGAATGGTAAGGACCATAATAAAGGTCTCTGATAATTTCAAAAATAAAAATAAAAATTATATTAAAAAATTTTTAATGGGCCTCTGAACCCATAATATGAGACCTGAGCTATGTGGCCTGAATCTCTGTACACTTCACTGGGACTTATAATTTTCACTACTGCTATAGTGGATGCTAGAAAACAACACCTCTTGATTTTTGTCCTCATACTTGAAGGATATTTCCACTGGGTACAGAATTCTAAGTTGACAGTTGTTTTCTTGAACCACACTGAGGATATGGTTTTCTGGCTTCCATGTTTGGTGATGGGAAGTCAGGGGTCAAGTTTAATAGCAACTCCTTTTGTGTTAAAAGAGAGATATTTTCTTTTGATCTATTTTTAAGATACTCTCTTTGCCATTAGTTTTCTAGAATAGTGAATTTCTTTCTTTTCTTTTCTTTGTAATCTTTCTTAGGGTTTCTGATACTCCTAAATCTGTGGATTCAGGCAATATTATTTTTTTAAGAGAGAGAGTGCATGCATATATGAGTGGGGAGAGGAGCAGAGAAAGAAAGAGAGGAGAGAAACCTAAGCAGACTTCCTGCCAAGTGTGGAGCCTGATGTGGGGCCCAATCTTACAACTCTGAGATCATGACTGAGCCAAAATCAAGAGTTGGACACTGAACCAACTGAGCCACCCAAGAGCCCCTGGGAAATACTCTAAAAAAATAAAAAAATAAAACTCACAACATTGCCTCTGTTCCATTGCCATCTCTTCTATTTCTGAAATTCCAATTGCATGTGTGTTAGACCTCATTCTATTCTCCTTGTCTCTTCATTGCTTTTTCATATTTCCCACCTGTCTCTCTGTGCTGCCATCCTTAATTTTCCTTTCACTTAGATTTTGGCCTGAAAATTGCATACACTGTTATCATCTCTTCAATGCTTTTGAGAAGATTGTAAAACTGTATTTTGTACAGCATTTCTAGTAGTTTTCATCAGAATGGTTAGTTTGTACCCTTAGTCCATCACAGTCCCAGAGGCTAATGTTTGTGTTTGGAATTTATGATTAAATCCATACTTACATGTTGGAAAATTTGTCCCATTAAATGGGTCTAGGTGATCTGTGGGGAACCCAAATTGTGTAAATATTTTTGACCATATGCATGTGTTTATTTCTTGACTCTGTTATATTTCATTGATCTGTGTGCCTTTTTTTTATGCCAGTACCGTACTGTTTTGATAACCAAAGGCACCTGGGTGGCTTAGTTGGTTAAGCATCTGTCTTCTGCTCAGGTCATGATCCTGGAGTCCTGGGATTAAACCCCACATTAGGCTCCCTGCTCAGTGAGAAGTATGCTTCTCCCATTCCCTCTGCCTCTTCTCTCCCCACCCCATCATGCCTTCAGTCTCTCTCTCTCTCTCTCAAATAAATAAATAAAATCTTTAAAAAAAAACTGTAGCTCTGTAGTAGAGTTTAAAATCAGGGAGTATGGTGCCTCCAGCTTTGTTCTTTCTTAAGGTTGCTTAGTCTATTTTGGATTTTTTATGGTTCCACACAAATATTAGGATTGTTTTTTGTATACCTTTGAAAAATGCTATTGAAATTTTGATAGCAATTGCATTGAATCTACAGATGGTTTGGGGTAGTGTGGATATTTAATGATAGTAATTCTTCCAATTGATGAACGTGAAATATCTTTCCAATTATTTGCATCTTCCTCAATTTATTTTATCAATGTCTTATAGCTTTCAGCAAACAGATCTCTCACCTCCTTGGTTAATTAATTCCTAAATGTTTCATTGTCTTGGATGCTATTGCAAACAAAATTGTTTTCTTTATTTTTCTGTTAAATATTTTGCTGTTAGTATATAGAAAATAGAAATGCAACTGATTTCTTTATGTTGATCTTCTAGCCTGCAACTTTACCAATTTCTTTTATTCTAACAGTTTGTGTGTGTGTATGTTTAAAATTATCACTCTATAAGATTATATCATCTGTAAGCATAAGTAGTTTTACTTCTTCCCCTTCAATTTGGATGTATCATATTTCTTCATGCCTACTTGGGATTAGGCTAGGACTTCTGGATTTGACTTTGGTGTTAGCTATGGGCTTGTCATATAAACCTTTATTATTTTGTATTACAGTCCTCTATACCCAATGTGTTGAAAATTTTTTATCATGAAGTGATTGCTGAATTTTGTCAAGTACTTTTCTGCATCTCCTGAGAGGATAATATTATTTTTATCCTTTATTCTATTAATGTGGGGTATCATATTTGTTGATTTGCGTATGTTAAGCTACCTTTATATCTCAAAGATAGATACCAGTTGGTCATGGTGTGATCCTTAAACTGGAGTCAAATGTAGTTTGCTAGGATTTGGTTCAAAATATTCGTGTCTATGTTCATCAGGGATATTGGTTTTCTTTAGTCTTTAATCTGGTTTTTGTAATCCAGGGTAATGCTGGCTTCATAAAATGAATTTGGGAGTGTTCTGTCCCTTTTAACTTTCTGGAAGAGTTTAAAAAGGATTACATTAATTCTTCTTTAAAATTTAGTAGAATTCACTGGTCCTAGGTTTTTCTTTGTTGAAAAAATGCTTGACTATTAATCCAAACTGCTTACTCATTGTTCATCTGTTTAGATTTTCTATCTTCCTGATTCAGTCTTGTTAGGTTGTATGTGTCTAGGAATTTTCTCATTTCTGGTAAGTTATCCAACCTCTGCTAGATGATTTTTTGTATTTTTGTGGTGTCAGTTGTAATATTTCTTCTTTCATTTACAATGTTGTTTTTTTTGAGTCTTCTCTTTTTTTTTTCTTGGCTAGTCCAGCTAAAGTTATGTCAGTTTTGTTTATCTTTTCTAAAAGTAACTTTTAGTTTCATTGATTTTTTTCTATTTTCTAATTTCTATTTCATTTATTTGTGCTATAATCTTTATTATTTACTCCCTCCTGCTAACTTTGGGTTTACTTTGCCCTTCTTCTTCCAGTTCCTTGAAGTATAAAATTATGTTATTTATTTTAAATTTTTCTTTTTTCTTAATTTAGTCATTTATCACTTAGATATTCCTATTAGAACTGCTTTTGGCTATATGCTGTAAGTTTTGGTATGCTGTATTTTTATTTTCCTTTGTCTGAGGATACTCTCAGATTTCCCTTTGATGTCTTCTTTGACCCACTGGTTATTTAGTAGTGTGTGGTTTAATTTCCATGTATTTTAGTTTTAGTTTTCCTCCTGCTACTAATTCCTAGTTTCATACCAATGTAGTTGGAAAAAAATATTGGATATTTCAATCTTCTTAAATTTGTTTAGGGTTTCTTTGTGGCCCAACATATGATCTATGCTGGCCAATATTTCATGTGTGCTTTAGAAGAATGTGTATTCTGGTACTATTGGATGGAATGTTCCATATGTCTGTTAGATTGGAGCTATAATATTGGATCTGTAATATTATTGGATCTATAATATTATTCAGGAACACTATTTCCTGAATGATTTTCTGTCTGAATCATCTATTCAATCTTGACAGTAGACCATCAAAGTTCCCAACTATTAATGTATTGCTGTTTATTTTTCCTTTCATTGTTTTTAATGTTTGCTTTAAATAGAAGCTCTAGTGTTAGGTGAATATATATTTACAATGATTATTATCTTCTTGATAAATTCACCCCTTTACCTCTACATAGTGGCCTTGTCTCGTGATCAATTATTTTTTTAAAGATTTTATTTATTTGTTTGAGAGAGAGCATGCAAATAAACAAGCTGGAGGAGGGGCAGAGGAAGAGGAAGAAGCAGACTCCCCACTGAGCAGGGAGCCCTATGTGGGACTCATTCCCAGGACCCCAAGATCATGACCTGAGTCAAAGGCAGACACTTAACCAACCGAGCCACCCAGGTGCCCCACTTGTGATAAATTTTGACTAAAAGTTTACTTAGTCTGATATAACTATTCCTGCTTTCTGGTTGGTTACCATTTTCATGGAAGACCTTTTACCCCATCTCTTCACTTTCAACTTATACATGTCATTAAAACAAGCATGAATCTCCTGTAGGCAGCATATTGTTGGATCTTTTTTTTTTTTTTAATCCTTAGCTATTCTCTGTAAAGACAGAGAATCAAAAGTGATTGGAGAATTTAGTTTATTTAACTTAAAGTAATTATTGATGGGTAAGAACATACGATTGTCATTTTGCTCATTGTTTTCTGATTATTTTTTAGTCTCTTTCGCTCTTACTATCTTCTTTTGTGATATATTTTCTACAGAGGTATGCTTTATTTTTCTTTATCTTTTTTTGATCTAGTATAGAATTATTCTTTGTGGTTACCATGAGACTTACATAAACATTTTATAGATGTAACAATATAACTGATAGCAACTTACCTTCAGTTGCATCCAAAAACACTATACTTTTACTGTTCCTCTTTTCAACATGTTATGCCATTATTGCTACACTTCACATCTTTTTATAGTGTGCATTCAATATCAAATTAATGTAGCTATAGTTATTGTTAATACTATTTTTTTAACTTTTGTACTAGAGATAAAGTGATTTACACACCACTGTTACAATATTAGAATGTTCTGAATTTGACTATATACTTACCTCTACCAGTGAATTTTTTACTTTTATAAGCTTTCATGTTGTTATTAGTGTCCTTGCATTTCTTTTCTTTTGTGTGTGTGTGTGTGTCCTTTCATTTCAACCTGAAATACTCCCTTTAGCATTTCTTATAAAGAAGGTCTCATGGTGATGAACTCCCTTAGCTTTGGCTTGTCTGGGAATGTCTATTTCTCCTTTATTTCTCAGGGTTGGTTTTCCTGGGTGCAGTATTCCTGGTTGGCACAGGTTTTTTACTTTCTTTCAGAACCTTGAATATATCATCCCACTCCCTCCTGGCCTGCAGAGTTTCACAGAGAAATCCACTGATAGCCTTATTGGGAGCAGGGATTCCCTTGTATATGAGGAGTTGTTTTTCTCTTGCTGCTTTCATAATTCTTGCTTGTCTTTGACGTTTAACATTATGATTATAATGGGTCTTATAGTAATCTTTGTGATGATCGTGTTTAGGGTCCTTTGAAATTCTTGTACTTGAATGTCCACACCTCTCCCAAGATTTGGGAAGTTTTCAGTTGCTGTTTCTTTAAACAAACCTTCTTCTCTTTTTTCTCTCTCTACGTCTTCTGGGACCCCCATGATATACATGTTTATTTGCTTAAAGTGTACCTATAATTTATGTAGGTCTTATTTACTTTTTTTTTCATTCTTTTTTCTTTACATTCCTCTAACTGGTTATTTTCAGATGAACAGTATTTGAGTTCACTGCTTCTTTCTTCTCTGTGATTATCTGTGGTTGAAGCTCTTTACTGAACTTTTCAGCTCTGTCATTTTATCCTTTAGCCCTAGGATTTCTGTTTGAGTCTTTTGTATGGCTTCTATTTTCTTTATTAAACTTCTCATTTTTATCATGCTTTGTTTCTCTGATTTTGTTTTGTTGTCCGTCTTTGTTCTCTTGGGTTTCATTCAGTTTTGTTAAGATAATTATTTTGAATTGTCAGGTAAACCATAGGTCTCTGCTTCTTTGGGGTCTGTTACTGAAGCTTTATTACTTTTACTTGGTGGTATTATATTTGATGATTCCTTGGGATCCATGTAGCCTTGCATTACTCTCTGTGCCTTTGAAGGAACAAAAATTTCTTCCAATCTTTATAGACTAGTTTCATCAGATAAAGACTTTCTCCTGTCTGTTCCCTGAACTGATAGTATCACCTCTGGAATCTTAGTTGTGCTGGGTTGGAGCTACTTATAATACTGTTGCTTGGTCTATGTTGGAATCCACAATTGGCCAGCTTGTTACCAGGGGCTCAACTGGGCATGGATCCTATCTAGTTCCTGGATGGATGGCACTGTTTCCAGTACTTTGTTCCATTGGTGGCTCTAGGACAAGAATTTCCATGGTAGGGCCCTCAGTCAACCTATTACTATGTCCATGGTGGGTATGGATCCCACCAGTTTCCTGGGAATGCTGCTGACTGTCACTGCATAGGTTCCTGGGTTAGCAAAATGGCCTTGGACTATGGGTATAAAGGGCTAGAACAAAGCTCTTGGGCTATTTCAGATTCCATGGCCATGATTCATGTCTGTAGACCTAATTCTGTTACAAAGGCAACAAAAATAAAAATAAACAAGTGGGACTACATCAAACTAAAAAGCTTCTGCACTGCAAAGGAAACCATTAATAAAGCGAAAGGCAACCTTCCAAATGGGAGAAAATCTTTGTAAATCATGTATCTCAAAGAGGTTAATATCTAAAATACACAAGGGATTCATACAATCAATAGCAAAAAAAAAATCTGATTTTTAAAAAGGCAAAAAATCTAAATAGATGTTTTTCCCAAATAAGACATATATATGGCCAATGAGTACATGAAAATATGTTCAATATCACTAATCATCAGGGGAATGCTAACCAAACCACAATGAGACATTCCTGCTGGAATGGCTAATATCAAGAAACTAAGAGATAACAAGTGTTGATGAGGATATGGAGAAAAGGGAACTCTTGTGCACTATTAATGGGAATACAAATTGGTACAGTCACTGTGGAGAACAGTATGGATGCTCCTCAAAAAATTAAAAATAGAACTACAATATGATTCAGCATTTACCCTCTGAGGTATTTATCTGAAAAAAATAAATATGATACATGCAGCCCCATGTTTATTGCAACATTATTTACATTAGCCACAATATGGAAGCAATCTAAGTGTCCATCAATGGGTGAATGGATGAAGAAAAATGTATGTGTGTTTGTGTGTGTGTGTGTGTGTGTGTATGCACACAATGAAATTTTATTCAGCCATAAAAAGGAAGAAAATCTTGCCATTTGTGGCAACATTTGGGTGGATCTTGAGGACATTATACTGAACAAGTCAAACACGGAAAGATAAATACCCTATGATCTCACTTATACGTGGAATCTAAGAAAAAAATACGAAGCTCATAAACACAGAGAACAGATTGATAGTCACTAGAGGCAGGGGGTGGAGTGTGGGAGAAATGGATGTATAACCATGTGGTGACAGATGTTAACTAGATTTATTGTGGTGATCTTTTTGCTATATTTATAAATATTGAATCATTATGTTGTACACCTGAAACTAATATAATGTTATATCTCAATTTTCCAAAAGAATAATAGGAAATATAACTGAGTTTAACCAGATAAAATACATTGTAAAATAAAAAATACTAGAAAAAAGTGACAGATATTACACTATAAAATTTTACTCAGAACAAGATAAAGAACTACATATAAAAAAACCAAACCAGTTGTTTAGTGGGAAATTTTCAAAACCTATCAAGGAAAACTTTAAAACATTCCTGAAGGGCACAAGAACAAAAGATTAGAAACAGGGAGGTTCCAACAGTAAGAGGACAGGCAAACACACTATGGCAAAGCCACACAACAGAGTTCTATACAGCCAAACAGAAAGGACTGTAGAGGCTCTCTAAGTACAAAAACAAAAGAAAACAAAAATCTACAAGTTGTATAGGAAGTGAAGAAAGCAAAGTATTTAACAGTGCCTTTATTATGCTACATTTTTATGAGACAAAGCAGAGAAATAAGAATGTTTATACTTGCTTATATTGCAAAAACAAACACTAGGATGATAAACAAAAAATTAATGTAAATAGTTACACTATCAGGAACAAACTAGTTGGAGTGGATGGAAAAAGGGTAAGAGTAAACATCTAGTGCATACTTTTTTATGTTGTTTTGATTTGATTGAACCATGAAACTATATTACCTATTCAAATAAAATAAAACTTATCCAAAATGTTCAAGTGGAAACAATTCTCTAGATGCATATATTTTTCAGATTCTACTAAAAGTTTTACTAGCACCAATTCACAAAAGGCGCCAATTTTTACAATTGTAGCTAACGTAACACAATTACAATGCATTTCAGCTGAAATCCCACAGTATGTTACATTTGCATAAAGCAATTACTCCTTTCTCTATGGAGAAAAACAACAAATCACATTTTTAATATTAAAGTAAAACATTAAATTTCCCATTCTCATTATGTAATTGTTTTTTTAACCACTTTTGGAAGTTTAAAGGGATATTATATAAACATCTCTCTATTAAAAAAAATTACAACAAGATTCTAAAAGTCACAAAAGTCCTTAAACCAACAAAAAAACACTTCCACATTGTTGCTGTATTTAGGACTAAGGCCCTTATTCCTAGGCTTCTGTTCTCTTAGTAACAAGTTAATTCATAAGTTCAAGTTTAATTCAAGCAGTTTAATTCATAAGTTCTAGTTTAAAAAAAATAAATTCCCACATTTTTCCTGTCCATGAAAGCACATATATTTTAAGATAATATTTAAACAGAGCACCTGGGTGGCTCAGTCAGTTAAGAGTCTGCCTTCTGCTCAGGTCTTGATCCCAGGGTCCTGGGATCCAGCCTCACATTGGGCGACCTGCTTAGCAGGGAATCTGTTTTTCCTTCTCCCTCTGCTCTCTCCCCTCAACTCATGCTCACTCTCTCACTAAATTAAATAAATAAAATCTTTAAAAAAGAAAATATTTGAATAGAAGCACTTATAAATTTATCAATGGCAGCTTCATATTTTCAATCAAGTATTTTTTAATTGTTTAGCTGGAAAGAATGTTCCCAGTTGTCAGTCATCCTTGAGACTTTGCCATCACGAAATACCATTTTTATTCAGTACTCAAAAAAAAAATCTGTGTTTATTTTGCTGAATGATTGGGGAATTTGCTATGATCCAATATGTTCTGTTAGTGATCAGTCATAGGAAATTGTGAGACCTAACAGTTATATGTGACTCTTGCAGAGCTTGCAGGGCCTATATGTGACCATACTGCTGGGTGTGCAGCATCTTGCCTGACATTGTTCCACCTGTATTTTTATCAAGAGGGCTCATCCAACCCATGGAATTGTTCCAAAATGGAATATTTATAGTATGGCCATGAAGAGAAGACTCACCACAACCAAGGAGGCCATACACACAGGCCCATCACTAACTTGTTTTCCAGTGCCTCTGCTGGGGTTAGGGAACTGATTACAAGACTCTTTACTGGGGGTATTGGGCACAGATGATGCAGATGAATGAGAGCTCAGAAATGTGAGGTGAGAAATGAGAGATGAGGAATGCGGCAAAAGGGCAGGAGGAAATGTCCTTCTAGTGGCCATAGCCAACAACTACGGGAAGCAAAGTAAAGACAGTTAATAATTCTATGGGAATATGGAAATTCCGCATTTTCCAGTCTGCCTCAAGTCCTGAAGTCATTTGACCTGCATCTCCAAAGGGTTCTCTGACTTCTTTACCAGCCTCACATAATCTTTACTCAGTGGATGCTACCAGGTAACCCCTTTACTCTCTAGAGTAGGGCTCAACAAACGCCTTTTCCAAAGAATCAGATAGTAAATATTTTGGGCTTTGTGGGTCCTACTGTCTCTGTTGCAACTTCTCAACTCTGCCAAAGACAGTACAAAAAGAATGAGCATGGCTATGGTCCAATGAAACCTTATGGACAATAAAATTTGAATTTCACATAGTTTTCACATTTAATGAAATAGCTCTCTTTTTTTTTTTTCTTTTAACCATTTAAAACGTAAAAGCCATTCTTAGTTTGCAGGCCATATAAAAACAGGTGGCAGGCCAGATTTGACCTGCAGTCCATAGTTTGCCAACTGCTATTAGCGGAAAAGAACTAGAATGTAAGTTGGACCCATCCTGGGCTATGCTCTTACAGTGTCATGTGGGCTGAGCTCTCTGACTGCAGAACCACATGTTAATTATGATAATTGGTAAGGCCTCAGACCATTTAAGGTCTTCATTGAAAAGTCTACCTAATTCTTGCTTAGTGTCATAATTTTTGCTCTCTGTCTTGCCCAAAGCAATTCAAGCGTATGGATTTTGTGGTTAGAATTTAATGTTTAAAGCTTTACATAAAAAATGGGAAACTTATCTCATAAAATTAGAAATTTAATCTTGGTTGATGTTGAGGAATGTGTTTTTAGAGCAATGTCTTGGCAAAGTAATAATGTCTGCTTTCCTCTAGGGCAATGGTTGTTAAAGTGTGGTCACCAGATCGACAGCATCAGCATCTGGAAATAGAAATGTAGATCCTTAGGCCCCACTTTAGACCTGGTAAAGGAGAAATTGAAGATGTGGCCCAGAAATTTGTATCTTAACAACCCCTCAAATAGTCCTCATATATACTAATGTTTGGAAACTACTCTTCTAGGGAAAACCTTTAGACCCTCCAGAAAATAAGCATATTATAGCTAAGACTTGAGGTTACCACTTTATAAGAGAAGGTTGATGTGTTTAATTTGCTGGTGAGTGTAAAGGCACCCAATTCCTGGTCAAGTCCAAGATAGTACTGGACCAACTTCCCTCCCTGCATTACAGGCAGAGAGCACACCTAGGACAAGGTGCTATACTTCACATGATAATTCAGGCACATGAGTGGTCTTGATTTGTTCTTTTCCTTCTCTTTCCCAGGTGTCCCCTCCAACTGATAATATTGACTAATAGAAGGGACATGGAGGTCTGGGATGACTGCATGTAAACAGGTTATAAACAGAGTAAAGGAGACAAACTGCTTTCTCACTGATAGACTTTTTCTAATCAGGGACCCTATTCTTCAAGTCATCTAGTTGCTTTAGGATTGGTAAGTGGCAAGAGGAAATAGATAGTCCTTAAGAAAAGCAGCTTTTGGGATCCCTGGGTGTCTCAGCGATTTAGTGCCTGCCTTCAGCTCAGGGCGTGATCCTGGAGTACCAGGATCAAATCCCGCATCAGGCTCCCTGCATGAAGTCTGCTTCTCCCTCTGCCTATGTATGCCCCCACCCCACCCCCGTGTGTGTGTGTGTGTGTGTGTGTGTGTGTGTGTCATGAATAAGTAAATAAAATCTTTAAAAAAACAAAAAAGAAAAGAAAAGCAGCTTTTGTGGCTACAACAGCCTAAGCAATTTCCTGATCAACCTCATCTGTGTAATTAATGTGAGATCATGGTAGAAGTCATGGTCATGGTAGAAGTGCCAAAAGGCACTGGGAATGAGAGGAAAAATAATGCATCGACCAGGTGAAACATGGTCTACCATGGTATGGTCTACCATGGCCATGGTAGAAGTGCCAAAAGGCATTGGGAATGAGAGGAAAAATAATACATCGACCAGGTGAAACAACAGAGACCTTAGTTGGGTTCCTGAGTTACGAATGATGGGATGAATAGAGCTGACATATGCATTAACGTGGTATAGGTTCTCAACAAAGCAGTAAACTCATCTGCTCATTTTGAACCCAGGTTTATAGTTGCCCACAAACAGATGGGACTTCTACAAGGGTCAAATCCAAGCTGGACAGTGCTTGTTGTCTTAGTCATTGTTAGTTTTTGATGGAAGTTTATCCAGATAGGAAGATTTGTCCATATATGTCATGTTCAAAGTGCAGAACATTGCTATTTTAATTTACAAGATAAGTCTCAATTCAATATATATACAAATCAAGGAGAAAGGAATGTTCCTTCATGAAAGGTTCAGGAATCGTTTGAAGTCATCTAGTGAGATGATGGCTGGCTGCTTTTCTTTGGTTTTTATAGCAATAATCACCTCACCAGAGAGTGGACAGCATAACCAAATGACAACATTGAATATGAAGCCCAGTTTTCTTACAGGATAAGAAAACTGTATTTCTGTCTGTGATGGGATGTAGGATTGGCAGGTGAAAGGAGAACTTTTCCTAGGCTTGGTTAAAGCAAGCTGGAAGGATGTCCTATGTCATGTTTTAATATAGGGCCAACATGTGGGAGTTATAGAAGTCTCCTAGGACATTGGTTTTTCCAAAGCCCTGATTTTTAAAATAGCAGCAATTTATTGGATGGGGTTTAAAGAGGAGTTACTTTTATAGTGTGAGGTTATGACCCATTGCTTTGTAAGCTTTCGACTTAGAGGAACTTGAAATTTAGCTTCCTCCCTTTCGTTAGGTTTTAAATCTTATTGTACCCATGGATAGCTGCTCAAATGAATTCAATACTCAGTCTTGGCTTCTCATGAAGGGCTACATTTTGGATTCTTTCAGAAACCTTAGGAAATTGTCCATAGACAGAACTTTGGAGAATGTCCCCCAAAGGGCCTTCAATATTCTCTATCATGACTAGGGGTGGTGAAGGGGGAGGCGGGCGGGGGGTGGGGGTGAATGGGTGACGGGCACTGAGGGGAACACTTGACGGGATGATCACTGGGTGTTATTCTGTATGTTGGTAAATTGAACACCAATAAAAATTAATTTATTAAAAAAAATTAAAAAAAAATTCTCTATCATGGAAAATTACCTATACAATTTCTATTTAAGCAACCCAAAGATACAAATATAGTGATCTGAAGTGGCACCTGCACCCCAATGTTTATAGCAACAATGTCCACAATAGCCAAACTATGAAAAGAGCCCAGATGAATGGATAAAGAAGATATTATATAGATATAGATATACAGATATCATACACCCAGTGGAATATTACTCAGCCAACAACAAAAAATGAAATCTTGCCATTTGCAATGATGTGGATAGAACTAGAGGATATTATGATAAGCAAAATAAGTCAATCATAAAAAGACAATTATCATATATCTCATATGTGGAATTTAAGAAACAAAACAGAGGATCATAGGGGAAGAGAAGAAAAAATAAAACAAGATGAAATCATAGAGGGAGACTAGGAAACCATTAGAGATTCTCAATCATAGGAAACAAACTGAAGGTCACTGGAAGGGAGAGGAGTGGAGGATGGGGTAACTGCATGATGGGCATTAAGGAGGGCACGTGATGTAATGAGCACTGGGTATTAGATAGGACTGATGAATCACCTCTACCTCTGAAACCAATAATACTTTATATGTTAATGAATTAAATTTAAAAATTTAATTTAAAAAATTTCTATTCAAACATAAGATTGAGATAGGCAGTTCCCATCCATAATGTTTGCCAGAGCCTGGGGAAAAAGTACAAATGGATATCCACACACCATTTCTATCAATATTCAAAAGTTATAAATCAAAGTAGTAAATTATTTAAATAAAAGACGTTCTGGGATCCCTGGGTGGCTCAGCAGTTTAGCACCTGCCTTTGGCCCAGGGCGCGATCCTGGAGATCCGGGATCGAATCCCACGTCGGGCTCCCAGTGCATGGAGCCTGCTTCTCCCTCTGCCTGTGTCTCTGCCTCTCTCTCTCTCTCTCACTGTGTGCCTATCATAAATAAATAAAAATTTTAAAAAAATAAAAGTCTGCTTTAAAAAAAAAAAGACGTTCTATAATCCTACTTAGAAAAAAAAGATACTCTCATAATGACCTAGAAGTGTGATTCAAGTTAAAATTCTCAGACTCCTCAAAATTCTTTATCAAACACGGAAATATGGAGAAAGTCAGGCTCAGGTCTGGCCTTCCTCTTCTCAGCCCTGCTCTGTTGCATAGTCCCAAGGACTGCTTCATACACAGAGCTACCCCAGGCATCTGGCTAAGCTCCCACCATATAACTGCAAAGAGCTCCCTTCTCCCCATGTACTTGTCGTGGGCCTAGGCAAGTGAATACCAATGACACAACCAAGAGCAAACAGAAGAGAGGACAGTGCAGGTTTTGGAAGCCGGCTTAGGACCATTTGCGAAAGGAATTCTGAGGTCCTGGGCACCCAGAGCATGATCTAAAAGATGGTGGTGGTAGAGGTGGTCTGGGCTCCTGGAAGACAATTAGGGTGACCAAACTGGTTTGTCTAGATCTGCCTTGCTTTTAGCTCCACAAGTCCCATTTCCTGGGAAATACTTCATCAGGATGCTAAAAGTCCCACTTTTTAGTCTTGTGACAGAAGATGAAAGGGAAAGTACAAAATCCATAGGACAGCCCTCGAAATAGAAGCTGAAAGTAACTTTGTTTTTGGTGTCAGATGAATATGGTGTAGATTATCTGTCTTCCATAATCACTGTTACTGGTCTTTCCCTTCCCCCAAAAGAGGAAAACTCTCCTAAAATGATTCTGACTTCTGTTTATACCTCACTAATTTCCGGATAATTATCTCTAATATAAAACTAGTGGGTATACTTTCCTTACATCATGTATTAATTCTTTTCTATTCCAGGCTAGCCTGTCACAGAGCTGAGGAATTCCAAAGCAATCTGAAAGTTCCAACTGGGGGACCAGGATGTGGCTGTTCGGCCTCAGGAAGAATCAACTCTCACCCTTGCTGAGGCTCAAAGTTCCTGCCAGGAGGGTTTTAAGCTTCTCCTCTGTAAGATCTGCTACATCCAAAGTGCTTTCAAGCTTTGCAGTGAGTCTTTCCAGTTCTTCTCTAAGTTTTGGGAACGTTGCAGCCATGGATGGCTATTCCTTTAGACTCAGCCCAGAAGACACAGAATCCTGAGGGACAGGATAACTGAAGGTTTTTTTTTTTTTTGTGTTTTTTTTTTTTTTTTTACAAAGGGGTTCTTAGTGTTTATCTATAGAATTTTCTTTTTCTTTTTTTTTTAAGATTTTTTTCATTTATTCATGAGAGACACAGAGAGCCACAGACACAGGCAGAAGCAGGCTCCATACAGAGAGCCGGATGTGGGACTCGATCCCAGGTCTCCAGGATCATACCCTGGGCTGAAGGCGGCACCAAACTGCTGAGCCACACGGGCTGCCCTAGAATTTTCAATATCGAAATAATATTCATTCAGTGACAGCCTCCATATCTGAGACATAGGAACCCAAGAAGGACTCTTAGTCATTTACTGTGAAAAATAGAACTTCCTAGTATTTCTGAATGATCTATCCCAGCTGTTAACTCAGAAAAGGAATGGATGAGCCCTGGCACTGCCCCAGCCAATTGCCCTGACCCAGGGAATCCCAAGAGGTCTGGACAAATCGGAAGCACAGTACTTGGCTGGGGTTGCCAGCAGTGTTGCCAAGCAAATTTGGATAAACTCGTAGCAAAAGAAGCCAATAATTCAAGAGATGAGGGCTTGGAAAAGAGAAAGGGAGAAATTTATTTCAGACCCTGGCAGCAGGGGAAGGTGCCAGTAACCCATCTCTCTGCCTGCAAGATGGACACTAGAGGTTTCATAGAGAGGTTTGGGGCAAGGGTGGGCAATGCGTGCAAGAGCGCAGGCCCAGAGCCTGTGGTCGTGAGTGGAGGTCGGTGTGCGTTCAGCTCACATTCGTAAGCAGGGAAGGGGACATTTAGGGTGTGGTGTTCTAGGCATTCCATTGCCCTCAGGGCCTTTCTGACTTGGCAGTGGAATGTTTTGGTCATTGCAAAACACCTTCATCAATGCCTCAAGAAAACACACTGAAAAATAAGAACAATGGGTTTTAATAAGAGCATGAGTTAAGCAATCTTGTCCATGCCTGGTTTTAACTATTGGGGTCTATAGTTAAGTAAGGGGGTTTGCCAACACTGGAGCAAAAAGCTCTGTATTTTTTATTCATTTTATCTAGGTAGTCTTCTGTAAGGGTCTTCTTCAGCTCTTAACAAGGTTCAGAGGCCAGGAAATAGTCCCAGGGCCATACTCTGGTGGGGCTGTGGGAATAAGCACTCAGAAGGCTTTTCCAAGGTACCTGAGAAGGCTTTTTTTTTTTTTTTTTTTTTTTTTTTTTTTTTTTGAGAGTTGAGTCAGGCTTTGCACACTTTCTAGGGTATTTGTGTGGGAAGCACTCAAAAATGTTGTATGTCACATAAGCCTCTCTTCCTGCTTCTGTCTTAACTCCATCTGCTCAAGATAAATATCCCACAGGTTTTCCCTGTGTTACGGCCCATCAAAAGGAAATTTAATAATTTCAAGTTTTCCCTTTCCATATTTTAACTAACTTTACAGACCAGGTAATCTAGTGGCTTAGCATGAAGCTAAGCCGTTAGCTTCATTAGCTGTTAGCTAATGGCTAAGCTGTTATGGGAATCTTTTTATTTATTTATTTTTATTTTTTTAATTAATTTATTTATGATAGTCACAGGGAGAGAGAGAGAAAGAGAGAGAGAGACAGAGAGAGAGAGGCAGAGACATAGGCAGAGGGAGAAGCAGGCTCCATGCAGGGAGCCCGACGTGGGATTCGATCCCGGGTCTCCAGGATCGCGCCCTGGGCCAAAGGCAGGCGCATACCGCTGCGCCACCCAGGGATCCCCTATGGGAATCTTTAAAATCCTTGGGCCTGGCAGTGCCTTATCTATGGTCAATTGATTTAGACCAGGGGTGAAAATTGGACACTCAAATGTTTTACAAAGTTATTGGGGAGGAAAACTTTTTCTTTACCTTTCAAGGTACTTTTGGCTGATCTAAGAATTAAATTCAGATGAGACAGATTAACAGGAGAAAATAGAATATACTTATTCTACAAGAATATGAGGCCCACAGGCAGGCTGACAATTGAGGCTTCTGTGCCATCCAGATAAGGAGAAGTGGGTAGGGAACTGGGACTTTAAAGATAAGGGAGACAAATCATAGGAAGATGCAAAAGAGTAAATGTTTAGTAAACAAATGTTCGCTGGGCCATCCAGAAACAATAGGACTTAGAGAGGAATTTTAACAAAGGCGCTTTGCAAAGTTGCTCCCTGCTTCCCTAGTTCATATTATAATGTAGTTCTCTAAGGTAATGGCTCCCTTCCTAGGGTGGGTCCTCTATCTAGATTCTTTCAGGCAATTAGGGGGAAGGTGAAAAATTCTTCATTTTGTTTGGTAAAAATAATCAGCCTAAAATAAGCCACAGGCCAAAGGAACACATTTTGTTTCCTTACAGATTCTTCCAGAAAAGAGATCTTAGGTAGAAATGGGCGACAAAGAATAGAAACCAGGACAGCCTCACTTCCTGACCAGAATTGAAATGACCAGCCTTCCAAAGGGAACCTGTGCGGGTCCAGAGCGGGACCCCAGGCGGTGAGGGGAAGTCAAGAGCAGAAACTCAGAGCCCAGCAGTGGGAGGCTACAACGCCTGCCCTTGGTCCCTGTGATGCTGTCCTTTTCACTGGCCTCCAGGGCCACCAGACTGCAGACCAGGCTGAGCGCGTCACATTGGTGGGGAGAAATTCCAGTGCCTCGTATTTTTTAGTAAATTCGGTCATTCACTAAAATCAGCAAGCAGGACAAAGGAGGAAGCACATTCTTTCCCAAAAGCAAGCACTTCATTTCCCTGGTCTTAGTACTGCTTTAGAGTGGGGGGGGGGGGGTCAGCAAGCCTTTTTTATAAAGGGCCAGAGGGTAAATATGTTTGGCTTTCAGGGCTATATGGTCTCCATCGTGGCTACTTGACTTTTCTCCTCCCTCTCCCTCTCCTTCCCCTCCCCCCCCCACCTTCCTCCTCCTTCTCTTCTTTCCAAGTTTCTTGCTTTGTGTGTCTTTTTCCCCCTTTACTCATTTGTTTTGTTTCTTAAATTCCACATATGAATGAAATCATATGGTATTTGCCTTTCTCTGACTGACTTATTTTGCTTAGCATAATGCTCTCTAGCTAGCTCCACACAAGGCATTACAAATGGCAAGATTGCATCCTTATTTCTGACTGAATAATATTCCTTTGTGTACATATACCACATTTTCTTTATCCACTCATCAATAATGGACACTTGGGCTACTTAGATATCTTAGCTAATGGAAATAAAGTTGCTATAAACACAGGAATGCATGTATCCCTTTGAATTAATGTTTTTTTGTATTCTCTGGGTAAATACCCAGTAGTGTGATTGATGAATCATAGGGTAGTTCTATTTTTAACTTTTTGAGGAACCTCCATACTGTTTCCCAGAGTGGTTGCTCCAGTTTGCACTTCCAGACTAATAGTTCATTTTTATGTTACATGAATTTCAACTCAATAAAAAAAAGAAGTTAAGGGACGCCTGGATGTCTCAGTGGTTGAGCGTCTGCCTTCAGCCCAGGGCCTGATCCTGGAGTCCTGGGATCAAGTCCTGCATCGGGCTCCCTGCATGGAGCCTGCTTCTCCCTCTGCCTAGGTCTCTGCCTCTCTCTCTCTCTCTCTCTCTCTCTCTCTCTCTCTCTCTCTGTGTCTCTCATGAATAAATAAGTAAAATCTTTAAAAAAAGAAAAAAAAGGGAAGTTAAGCCATTTTAGCTTATGTGCTATACAAAAACAGAGACTGGCCAGATTTTGCCTATGGACTCTTGTCAATTCCTGCCTTAAAGATACAAACATTATTTTAGATACCTTTATGTGGAACTAGATTAATATTTAATATATTATTTATTTAAGATCTACTAAATAAGTTATGTGTGATAATCAATATTTTTTAGAGATAAAGTAACCAAGGTAATGCATACATTCATTAATCTTGCCAAGATTAGGTCCCACAACCAATGACAATATCAGGATTTGAACCTTAGGTCTTCCTGCATAATTTTTATTTGTGAAAATTTTAAGAGTTTGCATATGTTGAGTATTCAACATGTGCCAGACACTGCTCTAAATGCATTAGACCAGTGCTTCTTAACAAGAGAGACACTTTTGCCCTCTGGGGGACATTTGGCAATGTCTGGAAACATTGTTGGTTGTCACAGTGTGGAGAAAGGATACTTACTTGCATGAAGCAGGTAGAGGCCAGGGGCACAAGTATCCTGCAATGTACAGAACAGCCCCTCACAGCAAGGAATCAACCAGCCCAAAATGTCAATCATGCTGAGGAGGAGAAACACTACCTTAGATGTATTATCTGAGTTAATTTTCAGAACAACCCTTAGAAGTAACTTGTTATTATTATTCCTCATTTAACAGATGAAGAAACTGAGGTTTGGGGGAGTTAAGTAACCTGCCCAATGTCACCCTGCCTGCAAACTGAATTTAAACCCTAGCAAACTGGCTTCCCCATGCTATACTTGAGAGTCACTATTGAAGTTTGTTAACTATGCATTAATTGGTGGGATTATTTTATTCTTCCCTTAGACTGAAAGGGGCATGGACCATATTCTTACCATTCTTGTCTTATTATTGTATCCCCAGCACCTAGCTCAGGGCCTGCTCCACGGTAGATACTCAGTGAATGAATGAATGAGTGAATGAACAAATATATACGTTATACACAGGTGACGTCAGAACCTCTACTTTTATCATCCCTGAAACTGTCCATTTCTCTTTCTTGATAGATAAGTAGGTACATAAAATGATAGAAAGAAAGAATGGTAGAAAGATGGATAGATAAAATGATGGATAGATGATAGATAAATGATAGATAGATAGATGATAGATAGATAGATAGATAGATAGATAGATAGATAGATATCCACCCACATAAGTAGATTCTTCACAGAACTGGAAATCATCCCCTTCCCCTCCAAAACTCTTTTCCCCTAGTTCTGGAGACAGCGTTTTTAAATCTTACTGCACACATTTCTTCTCCTTAAACATTGGGCTGAATAATTAAACGCAAACATTTGCTTAGTCCTTTTGAACTCACAGAGGACTTTCTATCTATATTATCTTGTCTTCACAAGAACGCGGCAGCAGGTGTTCCACTATGATTATACACCTCATCCCCATTTGGCACTCTGAGAGGGACAGTGACTTGCTGAAGGTCACACAGCCAGTACATGGTGGAGCTGGGGCTGACCACCATGTCTCCTTTTTCTCTTCACTTAGGCCTGCTGCTGCCTCCCATCAGCTAACTTTGCCTTGAGAATTCACAGTCTCCTTCTGCCCCTGGCTTGCCATATGCAGGATCCTCTGGGCTACAAAGCCATGGCAAGTGGTTATGCCCCCAAATGGCTCCAGGTGTTGTGTTTTCTGTGCATTATGCATGATGTCTCAGTTTCTTCTTCCCCCAGTCTTGCAGTTGGCGTGCCCTCTTCCGCAGCCTCCTCTGACATACACACACACACCCTGTACCAGCCAGGTTCTCTCTCCAGAGAAACAGAACCTGCAGGATGTGGATATAGGGAGAGGTTTATCGTGAGCAGCTGACTCATGTGATTGCAGAGGCAGAGAAGTCCCACATCTGCCTTCTGCAGGCTGGAGGCCCAGATGAGCCACTGGTGCCAGAGACTTGACAACCAGAGGGGCCAATGGCATAAACCGCAGTCCAGGGGCAGGACAAGTCGGATATCCCAGGATTAAGGGATAGCTGTCAGGCCAACTATCAGGAGGAAACAAGGGGCAAATCCTTCTTTCCTTGGCCTTTTGTTTTATTCACGCCCTCAAGGGATCAGGTGATGCCCCCCCCACACACACACACACTGAGGAGGTCTGTGGACATAACCGAGTACCGGATTTGAATGCTAATCTCCTCTGGAAACACCCACATGGACACACCTAGAAATGTTTAATCAGGGCCTCCCTTAGCCCAGTCAAGGTGACACATAAAACTAACCGTCACATACCCCAGGCTCTTCTAAATGGATGCTCCTAACCTGCTTCAAGTTAGCCAGCTATTTGGACAAATCAGAGTCATACCTGATAAAAATTAGCAGGTGTGAGGGAAGGCCTGAGAGGTGGTCTTTTGAGTAAGGCATGAGAGCTTTTGGGCCTAGTTTTCAGTTAGTTGTCATGTATTTGAGCGTGCAGAAAAAAAAGACCACAAACTCTGTAATCGGGACGCTGGGTCAGGAGCCCAACGCCACCACGGATGGGGCTTGGTACAGCTTCCAGGGCTGGCCACCAGGACACAGGCAGCTAAACAATGTGTAGCCTGGAGTTTCTACAAAGAGTAGAATTAGGCTCAGAGGTGGGAAATGTTCAGATCAGCTCTTGAGTCAAAGATTTATTGAGGAAATGCTCTCTGCAGCCTGGGGAAGCTGTGGGAGCAGAGCTCCAGCCTAGTTGTTTCTCAAAAAACAAACAAACAAACAAACAAACAAAACAAAGAAACCCGGGATTCCTGCTGTCTGCCACAAGACAGGTCTCCTATCCTGTCTAGATTTAAAGAGACTTCTCTACCCAAAAAAACTCCCTCCTTCCCCATCCATGTGATTCTGATGGAGGCAGAGGTCTCCCTTCAAAGAACTGACATAGAATCCATATGGCCCAGGGGTTTGGTTTGAATGACGGCGTTAGTGGCATACAGTTAGCATGAAGTTTTGGGATATAGGTGAGGTTTGGTGGGGTGAGGTCCGGAGCCAACGACCAAGAAAGAATTCTTGAAATGTCTTTGGTGCAAAATGGTGGTTTCATTAAAGCACAGGGACAGGACCCATGGGCAGGAAGAGCTGCTGCCCTGGGCCTGTGAGGGGAGGCTGATTATATACCTGGGAGTTGGGATGGGTTTGGGGATAGCATACTACTCTCTAAGGAGTTTTGGAAGCAAGGTTTCCAGGACCTTGAGGGGATAGGCAGTGTTGGGCAAAGGTCATTTACTGCCATCTAATAAAACCTGAGTCATGAGACCCTTCAGATGTATATCGGTGGGCCATATGTTTGGGGGATGATTGCCAACACATATCTTGGGGGGGGTGTAGAGATAAAGGAAATTTCTAAAGGAATTTTTATATGTTAAAGGAGACTCAAAGATGCTGGGGGTCGGGCTAAGACTGCCTTTTGCCCTTAGCAAAGTATTAACATCGATGCATCTTCTAGTTGCATCCCTAGAAGAACGTCCCTCTGCCTGTTTCAAGGCCTTGTCAGTGTGCCACCCCGGGCTTGTGCTTTGTCCCCAGCTGGCCCTCTGTGCCCCCATCATAACTACTGTACAGATTAGCTGAAAGTATGCACATGAAGGGCTCGGGACCATTCTTGAACATTCAATCAATGCCAATTATTATGATCACTGCATTTACTATTTTACTGCTTACTATTCGATAGAGAACAGTCGATTAAGTCCATTCCAATAACTCCACAGCTTTCGGGCAGCTTCTGTTTCCTTTCTTGCGGTGCTGTGTAAATAGGTGGAACATCTGGACAAGTGGCCCTTATAAATGATATGTGCATAATAAAATATAATGTAAGCAACACACTAGCATCGTACGTTTCCTACGTACTGGGCACTTTTTGAAGAAAGTTTCACATGGGTTAATTCACTTAATCCTCACATCACTAAGAGGCAGGTATAGTATTTCTACCCCCATTTTACAGATAAGAGAAGGAAGGCACAAAGTAACTCAGTTACTAAGTTGTGCTGTCAGCATCCCAGGTTCTATTTCCTCCGCTGACAGCAGCCTCCTTTTAACCCCACCCCTTTTCCCTCTTATCTACTCACAGCTGAAATCTCATTGAGATTTTCAGGTAGATTTCTGATAGCAACCTCCTTCCAAGTGGGATGAGGAGATCTTCCTGACTCAGTGAGTTCTCTCCTGTTGGGGAATCCTCCAGAACTTTCTGCCTTCCTCTGCCTTCTAACCCAAATCTGACTCTGCCTTGTAACATGGCAATTTGTGATTTTGTCTATATTCCATAGGAGGGTTTGTCAAAGCACAGGTGTGAAGCCAATTAACGTGTACTGACATGAGTTGTGGGATTGTGATTGGCATTTTCAAAAAAAAAAAAGAATAGAATAGAAATGAGTATAATAGAATAAAGGAAAATATCAAGAGTGTGTGTGTCCCATGTAGAGAGAGCAAGGATCATTTTGTGAGATTTTTGAACCAGTGTGTGTGTGTGTGTGTGTGTCCACATATGCTGTGTTGCAACATAAAAGATACTTCTTTTATGAAAGGAGTATTTTATACCCATCAAACAATAACAAAAAGTTATTATTTGATGGGTATAAAGTTTCGGCTTTGCAAGGTGAAGAGTTCTGGAGATCTGTTACACAACAACGTGAAGTACTACACTGGACACTTAAAAATGGGGAAGATTGCAAATTTTATATTATGTGTTTTTACCACAAGTAATCATAAGTTTTTTAAAGATTTTATGTATTTATTCATGAGAGAGAGAGAGAGAGGAAGAGACACAGGCAGAGGGAGAAGCGGCTCCCTGTGGGAAGCCTGATGCGGGACTCGATCCCCAAACCCTGGGGTCACAACCAGAGCCGAAGGCAGACGCCCAACCACTAAGCCACCCACGCGCCCCAATTAATTATGATTTTTTTAAAAATATATTTCTTGCTATATATCAAGGCCCCAAAAGTTTGAGAAGCGCTGTTCTACTAGACGAAATCATTTTAGGGCTTAGAATATGTGCAATTTATCTTTTATTCTAAGTAACACATACCTAGCATGGCACAGCTCGGAGCAAGCTCACGAAGTGGCCCGAGTTGAATACTTCACTCCTAATGAACGGGCGTGGATGGCCCATCATGTGTAACCCATGCTCTTTCCCTCCCCATAGTTACAGCTGCCACAACAGAGTGTCCTACAGCAAATGGTGGAGAAGGAAAATGGGGAGACTCAAGGTGGGATCCTCGAATGGAAGACAGTTCGCTGGTGCTCTCATTGTGTCCTCTGTGTTGCCTTATGGCAGGTAACTTCTTGCCTCTTTGGGGATCTCTTCTGTGCAGCCCTCAATATTTCAGGCTGTGTGCTGGGCAGGGTCAGCTGCTTTGTGCTTCTTAGGAGTTTGTGTTGTCCCTGCCAGGGAGAAGGCGTGGCTTCCCCAAGCTTGGGGAGCTTCCTGAGAACAGACGCCTTAAGTCCTCCCAGGACGGACCTCCAGCGACTGCCTTTCTGCCTGCAGAGCTGAGGATGGGCATAAAGGCTGTGCCTACAAAGTGCTTGGGGCTCTCAGGGAAAGTAGAACCACATGAAGCCAGAGAATGAATGTGCCTCCCCAGAGAGTAGCATTCTTTGTATTCCCAGTAGTGGATGAGGGGTCTCTCTGTGACCCCATTCCTTCACAAAGGCCCAGACAAGACTAAAAGGATTGGGGTGGGGTGGGTGGGAAGAGTGTTCTCACATCATCATGTATTGTACTAGATAATAATATAATCCATTGTGGGGTGGGGTCAGTGCATGAATGACTGTCCTATATAAGGAGACATTTTACTGTATTAATACAGATCGGAGAGATTGTGAGGTCTGAGAGAATTAGCGTATGTCTGAGGGGGTTCAGTCCATAATTACCCTCAGGACAACAGAAGGAACAATCTGTGTGAGTAAACCCCACTTTGACAAGAAGACCTCCAAAGCGACCTGCCTAAAGTGCCAAGGCCCACAGAGGGTCAGAGGGGGGTCCTGCTCTGCCTAATGCAAGGGATGGCTGTCTGGGGGTGTTGGGTAATCAGGCAAGACCAGCCCTTGGGGCAGGGCAGTGGGCCTTTCCTGAGGGGAGCCCCAGAAGGGACTTCTGGTCAGGGCTCCTGCACTGCACAACTCTAGGAGCGTTGTTTCCACTACACCCGAAGTAGATGGTGCCTCATGGAATTGAGTAGTGCATGTATGTAGCCTCTGATTGATCCTTCCTTCCTTCCCTCCTTCCTCCCTCCCCTCTTTTTCTTTCTTTCTTTCTTTCTTTCTTTCTTTCTTTCTTTCTTTCTTTCTTTCTTTTTTTCTCTTTTTTCTTTCTTTCTTTCCTTTTCTTTTTTCTTTCTTCCCTTCCTTCCTTCTTTGAAAAAGAAGAGAGGGAGAGAGAGAGAAACTAAGCAGACTGTGCACTGAGCTCAGAGCCCAGTGCGGGACTCAGTCTTAAGACCCTGAGATCATGACCTGAGTCGAAACCAAGAGTGGGGAGCCCAACCGTCTGAGCCAGCCAGGTGCCCCTGATTCTCTTTCCAAGGAAGCTGACCCCAGGGGAGGGAACAAGGCTAGGAGCTGGGGCGTGTTGCCTCTAGGAAGAGCTAATGGCTTTTCTCGAGGTTACCAGAGGTGATAATATAAAGTACAGTGTAAAAAACATTGCCATTTCTTTCCTTAGGTATCCCCATCACCCCTCAGGACAATCACACTCCCCCAGAAGGCCTCAGGAGGGGTAGCTGTGAGAAAGGAAGGGCTGGGGAGGCGCAGACAGCTTTTGCCCTGGGTTCAGGGAGTGGCACCAGGGGCAGGGACAGGAGTCCGGGGCTAGGGGCGTCTCTCAGGGGTGCACATTGGAAACAAGCTCCCCACCACCCGCCCCAAATATTCCAGAGAAAGAGCCCCTCCAAGGGAAAGGCAAACACTTGGGTTGCACATGCCCTTTGGGTCCAAGAGGAGTAAATTCACTCTTCTCAATTTTTCAGAATGCTGGAATATCCTGTCTGGCTTCCGATCTGGAGAATCTTTGACCTTTTTTAGTTTTTCCTTCTCTCTCTCTCTCTCTCTCTCTTTAAAAGATTTATTTATTTGAGTGAGAGAGAGAGCACACACTCCTGAGTGGGGGAGGGCCCGAGGAAGAGGAGAGGATCCTGGAGCAGACTCCATGCTGCCCCGACGGGGGCTCGATCCCACAACCCTGAGATCAAGACCTGAGCTGAAACCACAAGTCACAAGTCGGACTCTTAGTGGACTGAGGCCACCCAGGCGCCCCCCCCCCTTTTTTTCTCACAAAGAGACAGGCTTTTATTTTTTTTTAAGTGATAATCTTTTAAATCAGAAGAAAAACCATTTTTCCAGCTATTGTCTCTTGGAAGTCCATCTCTTGTTCACACTTCACTCCTTTACTCTTTCATTCATACATTCATAGAGGAAGACTCTCACAAACTTCCCTCTTGCTAGGCCTGCTAAGTGGGAGGCCCCCACCTGGCGGACCAGGTCCTGCCTCGGGAAGTGCTGACCATCCATCCAGTAGGAGCCAAATAAAAGCAACCACGTGGAAGGCAGCAGTGGCCAATGTCAGCCTCCCGTAAATGAGAACGGGTCTCCCTTGCAGGAATGCTGTCCCTGGAGGGAGGGAGCAGTGAAGCAGAATCCCAGTTCTAGGGTGCAACCGGGGGCTCTGTCAGTTAGACACCTGCCTTTGGCTTGGGTCATGATCTTGGGTCCTTGGCTCCCTGCTCAACACTGAGCCTGACTCACTGACTGCCCCTCCCCTGAACCCGTGCTCCTGCTTGCTCTCTCTCTCTCTCAAACAAATAAATAGAATCTTAAAAAAAAAAAAAATCTCAGCTCTGAAAGGAATCCTCATATGCCCACCTGCAGGCACGTGTCCCTGTCCCAGCCCGGGTCCCAGTACCGAAGGAGGCCCACCCCCAATCTCCGGAGGAAGTGACAGCTCAGCTGTCTTGAAATAAAATAGATGTTTCTCAGGTAAGGAAGGCAAGGGTGTGGCCCAGGCAAAAGGACGGCAGGTGTATACAGAGGGGCAGGGATGTGGGGAAATGTGAGCTTTAAGGAAACATCTAGATGCCAGTTGATGGGAGGGTACCCAGGTGGAAGACGAGTGGGAGTGATGAGCCCTGAGCCTGAGCAGGGAGGGCTAGGTGTCAGATCCAGGCGCGAAAAGCTAGAGAATCCCTTCAGCCCTAAAGTACTTCCTACGTATTTGCAGCAAATTTATTTTCCCCTATTTGGACAATATTAAGTGTTCAGCTGCCGGGGGAGGGGGGTGCAGGGAGAATTTTCAACAAGGCTAAAAGAAACCCATACCTTGACAATTCACTCTATCTGATGGGCACTAAATTAATTTCCATATTAACGCATTATGTGGCGATAAGACGCAGCAACACGAATTTCAAAAGACACGTAGGACTCTTATTAAATTTCCGAGGAATACAGCGTGTGCATTAGTGTGAAGCCCAGGAAACCTAATGCGAGAGAGATTTGCAGGGAGCAGCTGAACAGAGATGGATTACCCTGAGAAATAGGTTTGGCTCTGGAGCTGATGTTTTCTTTTCCTCTGTGAATGGAACAAGATAAGACACATTTCTTACAAAATGTAACCATTTCTGGCACACTTTCCTCCTGATTCCCCCCCCCCACCCCCCCAAGTGCTGCCAGGCACGGTGGCCCGCTCTCAGCAGGAACCAGAGAGTTCATTATCCAGCCCGGTGGGCCTCTCTAACCAGGGCCCCAGCGACCCTTGCAGACCAATTGTGCAAATCCAGGGGAAATGCCAACTCCTGACAGTCTCAGGTTCTGTGCTCTGTGCTCTGTCAATCCAGCTTTGGATGATGGATTGATGAATTTCCTACGTGGCCAAAGGCATCAAGGCACCAAAGCACCATGGCCACTGCACTTCATCCCAATGCCCTTTTAACTGGGCACCAAGGAGAAAAGATTGACTTGAAAAAAAAAATGCCCTGGACAGCCCCCACCCCCCCGAAGCCAGCAAGATGAAAGCACTGAGGGTAGAAGAGTCTTTAGAAAGTACCAGTACGGGCTCCAGGCCTCCCTGGCCAGGCTGGTGGCACCTTCAGGACAGTCGGTGGCCTGCCTGGTCCTCTCTACACTCCTGCAGAGAGTCTCTCACGTGCATAGCATGTGAACTAACTTGCCTGGAAAGAATGGATGGAGAGAAGGACAAGGATTTTGTCTGCTGTGACCTTGCCATGTGACCCAAGGCAAGTCATTGAACCCTTCCCCTTCATTTTCCTCATCTGTTCACTGAACAGGTTGAGCTTCATGACCTTTAATATCCCGTACATGTTAATATCCTATTATCCTCATTATCTTGTTTATTAACAGCAACCTGTGCCTTCATATGGCGGTGGACACTGTGATAAGCCTCCCAGATGACACTTCAACGAAACCCTTAATTTCCCAGCATTTGAGAGCGTTGTTGAGAAGAGCTGACACTGCAAACAGCTGCCTTGCCAGAGGCCCAGCCAGTCCTGGGACAGCTCATGCTGCTGGATGTGGGGTATAAAGGCCCAGCCCGTTCACCCCTAATGATACTACCATGAGAGTATAATGCTCTCCATGCGGTTGGCCAATGCTTTCACTGGGCCTCAGTTTCTCTTTCTGCCAATTGTTCTCCAGCCCCACTTCCACAGTGTGGCTCCTGCAACTCCTTCTTAACAAGCAGCCTACATGCTAACCCCCTTCTAAGGGTCAGCTTCCTAGGAAACCCCACCTACCATGCCATTTCCCATAGGCAACAATCTGAGCCTCTGACCTCAGTCCTACCCAGTCCTCCTCCTCATTTTACAAATGAGGAAATAAAGACTCAGAGGGTGGCTCACCATGTTCATTTCATTGGCAGAACCAGGGCCACATCTTTACTCTTGATCTTGTTCCTTTTCCATCACACCCCCCTGCCCTCCCCAACCCACCTCATCTTCCCTGCGCCGTGGGGAGAGATGTGTAGGCAGAGAGATGAATCAATTCATCCAGACATCCCCACAGCAAGGAAGAAAAATAAGCAAATGCATGAATTCATGAGTTATTCACTGCCTCTACTTTAAATAAATAAACCATCAGTTCTCATTTGGGGATTTTTTTTTTTTTTGAACCTCCTGTGAAGCCAGATCACGTAAAGATACAAGGAGCTGTGGATAGGAACCAGGAAATGAGGGTTAGTCTCAGCTCCTCGTGCTCACCTTGCAAACATGCTGCTGCTTGACATGAGGCTCTTTCAGATGCCAAGACTGATTGCTGGGAGGGTGAAGGGGCTGGCGCTAAGGGTGAGGGAGAGGGTTAATCACCCTGTAAAATAATAACTAGTGATGATGGTTATGTAAGATGTCATTGGGGGAAGCTGGGTGAAGGGTACACAGGAACTTGCTGTGTTATTTTTGCAATTTCTTATAGTTAAAATGATTTCCAAAGAAAAAGTTTTAAAATAATAATAACCAAAAAAATTATTTCATTTAGTCTAACAAGAAATGGTGACTTGAGGCAGGTGGAGCGGAAGGATGGGACGGTTAGCATATTCAGAGTACCTAGTTGCAAGGCTAGTATATTCTAAATGCCACTCAGTGAGATAGAGGGTGAAGAAGATTGTACCATCAGGCATGTATTTTTAAAAATACATCCTTCATGGGGCATCTGGTTGGCTTAGGCTTAGGCAGTGGAGCATGCAACTCTTAATCTTGGGGTTGTGAGTTTGAGCCCCACACTGGATGTACAGATTGCTTAAAAATAGAATCCTAATTTAAAAAAAAACGTAACAACATGTCCTTCAAGTCTGAAAAACCTAAGGACTGACATTCTTTAAGTCAAAAGCTTAAAAAATGCCTATGACTGCATATGCTTTCCTGCTTGGGTTGACTCTCTCCAGGTGAGTCTCCCTTGCAGCCAGGGCCACCCTCCGCTGGGTCTCACGGGCTACCTCATAATCCAGGTGAAAACCTGAGAGGTCCACAGCTTATGCAGGTCACCCAGAGAATGGCTGATTTAATATAAAAAAAAGCAACAATTCCAAGTTGTAAACAGACACCTGGCCAGTGGTTTGGACTGCATCACGTCCTGTTTCAAGAGCCCAGAGAGGGGGGAGCAGGAGCTACACACAGCGGGCACCCCTGGCCTGTGAAATAGCATGAGGACCTGTCCCCTCTGGCCCCAGGCTCTACCTGAGCACCACCAGCAGCACAGTCGGACAGGCCATCCAGGGCAGTCTCCTGGGACAGGCTCCTGAAAGCAGGAGCCATTCACAAATCACTCAAGAATTGAGCATTTTCAGTTTTGAAACCACACCGCCTTCCAGGGTACTGTCAGCTATAAATCAAATGTCACCTTAAGAAGAAAAAGAAACTAATCAACTGAGAGGAGACAGCTACCTCCTATCACAATGCCATGCAATAGAAGGTCTGTTTCTTTCCCAGTTCTAATTTTCTCCAGGGAAAGGGAATGTTTTTGCCATTACACGATGCACGTACTAACCAAAATTGCTGTTGATTCAAAATGCATGTTGCCTTAGTCGTGTTTAATGTGCAGGAAAATAACAATGACCTTTGATTTGTGTTTCAAAGTCCAAAGTCCCTCTTCCTTAGGACTTGAGGTTTTACCCAGGCACATTTGAAGGCATATATATTTTTAACCATTTTTTATTGAAGGATACCTTATATACAATCAAATGTACAAAACCAGTTAGTTTATATATATTAGATACCTGTTAATGACCATCCTGGCCAAGGTAGAGAACATTTCCAGCACCCCACAAGGTTCCTGGGGTGCACAGATATTTAAATAACATGCAAATATTATGTAAATCGAGGCCACCAGCCTCCCCCATGTGGGTGGCCAGCTCATCCCGGGCCTGGGATAAATACCTCCACCCACCAAGGTAGTCACCTGGGATGGAAGGAAAGATTTATCCTAAAGACAACATTGAGGGGGATGCCTGGGTGGCTCAATCAGTTGAGCCTCTGACTCTTGGTTTCAGCTCAGGTCATGATCTCAGGGTCATTCGCTCTCTCTCTCAAATAAATCAATCAATCTTTAAACAAACAAGCAAACAAAAACCCCAAAAAGAAAACAAAAGAAAGACATTCAGGCGCACTATTCCAGTACTCACTACCAACTGCCTTGTCAAAGTGGGCCCCTGCTCTTGAGAATATTTTCTTCACAAAGTAAAAGAAGCCTTAGGCAAGGGGAAAGAGGTTGAGTGAGAATGGTAATGAATGTGAGGTTTAAGGAAAAACCAAACTTGGGGGACCACAGAAAAGTAACGGTGAGATCTGAGAGGTTCAATGTGTAAATTATGGTTTTCCATAAGGAATATTAATGCTCATAAGTTTGTTTAATAGCTACTGAGTGGTAGAAACATTGGTCTTGGTGCTTTTATTTTTTTTAAATATTTATTTTGTTTTATTAGAGAGAGAGAGCACTCACGTGAGTAGGGGGTAGAGGCAGAGAGAGGAGAGCAAATCTCAAGCATACTCCCTGCTGAGTGCAGAGCACCCACAGGACTGGATCTCATGACACTGAGATCAGGACTGACCAGAGCTGAAACTAAGAGTCAGCCACTCAATAACTCCACCACCCAGGTGCCCCTTTCTCTTCTCAATTGTTGAATCAAGCACCAAGTATCAGCCTCCATTCCATTCTTTCCAGTGGGAGAAAGTCAAGATTGAATAGCACACAAATCTGCTGTCAAACCAGGATTTTGGATCTGACTTTACCAACCTTCCTCATTCTAGGACATGTTTTAAAATCCTTCATATTTAGAATCGTCTTGGAAGGTTTTCTCTCTAAGAGGCCAAAACTATGTACTCTTCAAATTAGAAACTTATCTCTATCTTCCAGAATTCAAATCCTACTTCAAAATAGGGATTCAGTAGCTTCCTCTACCTACCAAAAGCACAGCCTAATATTATTTTTTATTCAGGACCCAGTTAGCTTATGAACTGGGCCAAGCTATCTGGAGGACAATTTTATGTGAGACACTTGGCACTGTGGCCTGGAGGGAGGCCTTTTGTGGGATTCTTACCCCATGTGGGGACCCCTGACCCATGGAGAAAAGAAGACAGCATCATTTCTCGGAGGAGCCAATGCACTCTTGTAATCTATAAGCCTACTTAGCACCCCTTGCTGTCTAGTATAAGTGAGAATTTTGAGGAAATATCAAATCTCTATGAACTCAGAACTTTCTTTTTCTTTTCCTACAAATTGGGATTTGAATCATCTCATTTCCACAAGGGTGGAAGATTGTGTGTATGCAGAGCAGAGATCTCCGTGGAGCTCCAATAGAAGTCTGGCCCCTACTATGGAACGAGTGGGCTCTGGCCATGCCTTGGAATTTCTATTTACATTGAGCTGATGTAGAGAGAGGGATTTGTTTGCTGGCTTCAGGAAGGAGGAAGAGCTTTGTGCACAGATGTCTGGAGAGAGAAATCCCATCTTGGCCTGAAGGCTTCCTTCCCTCCTTGCCATTTATCCCTCCTTTCTTGCAATGTTTTTCTGATTACTGTATGCAAATATCACATTTTTAGTGTAAATATTTCAAACAACTTATAAAAATGTAATACTTTTAACATATAATTAAGTGTATCATACCATTCTAAGATAACCAATGCAAATATTTGCGTGACCCTTTTGCAAGCATCTCTTTATGTCTGCATACACACAACTATGTCATTGTATAAAAACTGGATCTAGAATAAATGATCATTTTTCCTGTGTGTACACCTTTCCCCACCTCTCCCTGTCCTTATCCATCTCAGCAGCCCACATCCATCTTCACTTTCCCCAAGTAACCTCTGTGTCTTAGAAAGCAGAGCCTTTGGCAAGGGTTTGCATGCAAGTAGTTTATTTGGGGAAGTGACCCAGAGAATAGGAATGAAGAAGTGGAAAGAGCATAAAGCAGGGTAGGAGAAAAAAGCCAGTGCAAGGGAGTTTTATTGAGCTAGTTACTCCATAAGCATCTGGGGCTCAATCTGCCCAGGACGCTCTAAGGAGGATATGAAATAGACCCCAGACTTGTCCATCCATGGGAAGGAAGGTAGAAGCATGTATTCCTTCACTAGCCTCTATCTCTTCCTGGTCAAGGATTGCCGCATGGATTATTAATGGTCTCTTCTAGATTGCACATGAGCAAGCAGATGCCAGACTGGTTTAGCAGTTATCTCATAGACTGGCTACAGAGAAGACCCTACACAGAAAGTGAGAAATAAGATGCAGCTGAAGGAAGATGCTGGAAGGTTATATCTGCACTGGTCACTGTAGTAATTGACATAGTTAAAGACTGGCTGGCAAAATGTAAGGCAGGAGACATGGGAGATGTCTAATATGATTTACTCTGTACACCATTCAGAGGCACTCATGCCCTGCCTGGAGTCCAGTCAGTCACAGGGTCCTTAATGTGGTAGCTAGTAGCAATTTCTACAAAAGGATTTGTACAGGATAGTTAGCGGACCAAGCTCCAGTCCTCCCAGCCACACTTGATCCCAATACCACTGTTGTTGAGCATCGTGCCTTCCCCCACGTCCATTTCAGACTTCCCTTCCCTCAACTTCAGCGAGAACTTGAATCTTCTTATGGATGAAGATGAAGGCCCAGAGTTGGGCCTTAGTTCCTTTACCTCTATTGGGTCCTGGTTGTTGGGATGGCCCATTTATACTTCCCCCTTAGATCGAAGCACATTTGGAAGCAGTGTCTCATGGCTTCCAAACGTGCTCCTTTTTGCAGCAATGCTAGTGTTCAGAGTCAATTATCCCCACCAATATAGTTCTTTATGATCCACTGGCTCAAGGAATCTAAAATGACTGGGCAAGGGGTGCCTGCGTGGCTCATTTGGTTGAGCATCTGACTCTTGGTTTTGGCTCAGGTTATGATCTCATGGGGCATGGATTGAGCTCTTAGCCTTGAAGCTAAGGGCTTCACACTTAGCAAGCAGTCTGCTTGAAGATTCTCTCCCTCTGCCCCTTCCCCCACTCACACAAGCACTCCCCCCCATAAATAAATAAATAAATAAATAAATAAATAAATAAATAAATCTATCTTTAAAAAAATAAAATGACTGGGCATTAGTTGTAACTTCAAGTTCAGCAGACCCCTCTGTTACAAGCATGCCTCCAAACCCCTTACCTTCCTCCTGGGAAACTTC
The DNA here is from genome assembly GCF_905146905.1 of Nyctereutes procyonoides. NCBI lineage: Eukaryota > Metazoa > Chordata > Mammalia > Carnivora > Canidae > Nyctereutes > Nyctereutes procyonoides. The sequence goes on along the minus strand of NW_026575030.1, from coordinate 1,904,142 downwards.
TAGTCCAAGGGAACATAAAGGTGGGAAGCATAAATTTCTTAAGTGGGTCACCGGGAGTAATGGTGAGAGTGGCTAATCTTTCTTTTATCCCTTGGTTCCAAGATCCAGGCATTCTAACTACTGGGGACACAGACCAGATCCTGGGCACTGGCTCAGCGCATATAACACACCCTGAAAGCTATACTCCAACCCTGCTGGGTGTTGCGCCCAATATGTCATCGTAAAGGAGTCATTGGTAAGTCTCTCATCTTTCTATTGAGCTGTCAGCTTCCAGATGATGTGCATTATGGTAGAATCAGAGACTCCTGTAGTCATGCATTCAATGGCATAGCTCCTTTACTATCAGATGGGCCCCTCACCCCCTGAGGCAATGTTATATATGCTCTATGCTAGTAAATCAGATCTTCGGTGACAGTGGCCAAATCAGCCTAGAAGAGAACAAGCCCATGCTGTTGGGCCAGGCATATAGCCTTGATCTTTTTAGTATGGAATTCAGGGGACTATAGAAGAAGCCCTGGGGGTGGGGGGCAAGGGGAGAGGCTGGCTCTTATTTACACAAGGTGGACATTCTCTGTGGTAGATGCTCTCTGGTGAGAATTAACATGAGACCCAGAAATCTGCCACACTATGCCCACTCCTATGGGCACAAACACTTCAACTCCCGACCTCGACTCATCTTCCAACCTTAATCCTTTCAGATTCTGACCACGCAGCCAAGGTACTTACCGCTGCCAGGAGTCTATGTGTCTCCATATCTCAGGCTATCCCTGTGTCCCAACAAATTGAGTAATCAATGTACTGCTTGTAGCTTTTCCAATGAAGAGGATTTCTTTTTTCACTGTCTGTCCCCCAGAATATGCCTGGGTGGGGCTACAGTTCAGAGGAGTCCATTTTAAGTTACTGCCAACATCTTGTGCTGATCCAGCTATGAACGGTGTTCGAGTTTTTTTCCTCCTGTGTCACACGAGGGTTCGTAAGAAACCCTCAGGAGGCTACAGGTGTAAATTGAGAGGAGACAATGGTACAACAAGCATAGGTGGCCTGGAAGTCAGGGCTACCACATGTAACTTATTGTGCCCTGTGACTCTTCATGTGCAATCCAAAATCTTCCTTTTTTTTTTTTTTTGTATCATAGATGGCTGCTCTATCTGTCCAATCTTATGATCCAGTGATGCTGTAATGTCCTACTTTTGATCAGCGGCTCCGGTCACAGGTGCTCGGTCTCTACTAGAGCCGAGTTGCACATAAGAGCTGCTTTTCAAATGGTGAATAAATCTCTGCTACAGAAGGCATGATCTTGCTCCAGAACCCTAGGGGTCTCTGGCTGTGATTTTCCTACTAGGGTTTTCCCAGGACCCACACAAATGTCCTTATCTACTATGGATGGTTCTAGCGCTATTGGATCTGCTGGGTCATATGACCCAAGTGATAACAGCTTGCCCCAAAGCCTGACCCTGCTTGCCGCAGAGTCTTCTCCAAATTGACAGGATTCTGAGTTACCCAATCAATGAGTCACAGCAGTATTCCCAAGTGTGTTAAGTGCAGCCTACAAAATTGAAAGAAGCACATCAAATGTACTATCTCCTACTTGATAGTAGGATGTACAAGAAAAAATAAGTTGTCCTTTACAACTTATTGGGAGTATCTTTGCATTCCTCAGAGCATTGAGCCTCAAACATTTCATAATGCACTAGATGCCAGGTGTTGCTATCAGTCCGCTTACTGCCAGCATCAGAATCATCACTGTCTGCCCAGTGAGTAAGCCAGCTCCACAATCCCATCCTGAGGTTCTACTTTCTAATGTCACATCTGGAACCTAGTTCTTAGCCTACATTTCCCTGTCCCAGAAAGCAGAGCCTGAGACCAGGGCTTACACACGGGGAATTTATTTTGGGAAATAATCCTAGGGAATAGGAATGGGGCCCCAGGAAGAGTGAAATAAGGAAGGAAGGAAAGCCAGTCTTTGATTTATTGAGCTTGCCCCAACTTGGGCAACTATGGCTGGATCCAGTTGTGAACATTGTGTTGGTTTCCTGTAGCTGCTGTTAAAAAACCCATCCCAAACTTGACTTAAAACAACAGATATGTATCCTTTCTAGAGCAGTAGGCTACAAATATGAAATTGAGGTGTTAGCAGGGCCATCCTCCCTCTGAAGTCTCTGGAGAAGGATTCTCCTTTTCCTCTTCCAGCCTCTGCTGTTGACATTCCTTGTCTTGTGGCTGCATCTCTCTCTGCTCTGTCTTTGCATTACCTTCTTTGTGTGTCTGTGTTTCCTCCTCTTCTATCTGTTTCAAATTTTCTTCTGCCTTGCTCTTAAAAAGACTCTTGTCATTGGGTTTAGAGTCTACTCAAATAATCCAGGATAATCTCATCTCAAGATCCTTATTTTTTATTGAATATATTTGACATATGGTATTGTGTAAATTTAAGGTGGATAGCATATTAGTCTGATACAGGTGTATATTATAATAGGATTGCCATTGTAGCAATAATTAGCACCCATATCACATTACATAGTTATCCTTTCTGTTTAGTGGAATAATTAAGTTCTAGTCTCTTAACAAGTTTGATGACTATGTTACCAAATTGTTGTCTATTTTCATTATACTATACATTAATTGACATACATCTGCAAAGACCCTTTTTTCAAATAATACTTATAGGTTCTAGAGATTTGACATGGACTCTTTGGGCAGGCCATTTTGGGGCCTGAGAAGTTGTATGGAATACACCTCAGAATTGCCCACCTGCAAGAAAGAAGAGGAGAGCATTAATCTACCAGAGCCTGAGCCCCACTGGTCAAGAGATGCCATATGGTGTCACCCACTTGGACCTTCCATGTTGTGTAGTCATGCATGATACTAGGTGGGATCTAGGAGGCATTGTGCACAGTGGACCCAGAAACCCTAAGTGAGAGCAAGCAGTGGAGCTGAAGGTAGTTACACCTGCATGAAGCTGGTGGCTACAGCAAAGTTTGGCACAAAAGGCAGACCGGAGCACAGATAACAAAAGAAAAAAGATAGACAAATGGGACTATATCACAGTTGGAAACTTCTGTGCATCAGAAAACATAATCAACAGAATGGAAAGGCAACCCACAAAATGAGAGAAAATATTTACAAATTACATATCTGTTAAGGAGCTTAATGTTCAGATTATAAAAAGAACTCTTACAACTTAACAATAACAACAGAAAGACAAACAACTGGATGAGAAAATGGGCAGAGGACTTGAATAAATAGACAGTTCTGCAAAGAAGATATCTAATAGCTAATCAGTACCTGAAAAGATACTCAGTGTCACTAATTATTAGGGAAGTGCAAATTAAAATCACAGTAAGATACCATTTCATACCCATTAAAATGGTTACTATCAAAAAAGAGAAAAGAAAGGAAAAAAATGTAGAAAATAACAAGATAATGTGAAGAAATTGGAAGCCTTACATAATGTAAGTGGGAACGTAAAATGGTACAATTGCTACGGATAACAGTGTAGTGCTTCCTCAAAAAATTAAAAATGCAATGACTGTACCATCTGACAATACTACCCTCTGGTTATGCATCCAAAAAAAATTGGAAACAAGTTCTCAAAGAGATACTCCCAGCTTCGCAGCAACATTATTCACTATAGCCAAAAGATGGAAGTAACCCAAATTGGGCAAATGGATAAACAAAGTATGGCATCTACCTATAATGGAATATTATTCAGCCTCAGAAAGGAAGAAATTCTGACACATGCTATGGTACGGATGAACCTTGAAGACATTATGCTAAGTGGACTAAGCCAGCCCCAGAAAGACAAATATTGCATGTTTCCACTTATATAAGGTCCAATTCGTAGACAGAATGTAGGATGGTGATTGCTAGGAGCTGGGGGGAGAGCACCAGGAAGTTATCATTTAATGGATATGGAGTTTCAGTTGGGCAGATGAATGAAGTTCTGCAGGTGGATGATGTTGATGGTTGCACATGGGGAATATACTTAATGCCACTCAACAGTGCATCTAAAAGTTGTTGAGGTGGCAAATTTTATGTTATGTGTAGTTTATCACAATTTTTAAAAAGCTTTAACAAGTATTTTTTTTAATTTCTATGTTTTTTAAAAAAATATTTTTTTAATTTATTTATCTATTCATGAGGTACACGGAGAGAGAGAGAGAAGCAGAGACACAGGCAGAGGAAGAAGGCTCCCCACAGGGAGCCTCATGTGGGACTCGGTCCCAGATTCCAGGATCACGCCTGGGCCGAAGGCAGGCACTCAACTGCTGAGCCCCCCAGGCGTCCCTAACAAGTGTTTTTTAAAAGGGGAACTGAAAAGATGTGAAGTGGGACACAAAAGGCATCTGACACCTTTATAACAACCTAAGTTATGTCCTTCCATTTTGTTTTTCATACTAAGAGAATCTTCTAAAGACCATATTAGGGGCAGCCCAGGTGGCTCAGCGGTTTAGCACCACCCTGATCCTGGAGACCTGGGATTGAGTCCCGTGTCAGGCTCCCTGCATGGAGCCTGCTTCTCCCTCTGCCTCTCTCTCTCTCTCTCTCTCTCTCTCTCTCTCTCTCTCTGTCTCTCATGAATAAATAAGTAAAATCTTAAAAAAAAAAAGACTATATTAAACAACTCCTTTACATATACACATATGCTAAAACATATGGGGGTTACACTGCTGTGCAAAAAGGGAATCAAATTTCATATACATTTCTACATCTTTTACTTACAGCTCAGATCCCTCCTAGTCATCTGAAAGATTTCTAATTCACTCTAAGGTCTGCATATTATTTCACGGTACAGATATATTGCAATTTACTCAGTCAATTTCTTCTCCTGATAGAAAATCAGTTTGTTTCCAGTTCTTCAATATTAAAACACATCTACAACACACATTCTTATGCACATTTCTGACAGCTTGGTGTTGAGCTCTATGGAGAGAGGGATTCAAGGCTGAAAGTCATAAGGACTTACTGGGACTGGATATGAGCACTGATACCTCAGGAACTCGATGATGAAGCACCAGAGCTCACCACAGACCACCCAAGTCTCATCTTTGGAGCACACAGGCAGCCCAGGGGTCCAAGAAATGGTGTGTCAGGAAGAGAGCATTCTTAGGGACACCAGCAGCAGGCAGGACATGAGCAGATGTGCCTCTGAGCACAAGTGAGGCACCCTTGGAGACTTCCAGAAACCACCAGGGGAGACTATGCCCAAGACTTGCATTTCCACAATTGCCCCACGATTATTTGTACCATCAGACTGTGGCAGCTGGGGGACATCTGGGTTAAACAGGGAACATTCCCATGTTCCTTTTCCAAGTAGCCATGATTCACATCTTTGCTTTGAAAAATTCAAGGGATTTTGGACACTTGAAATCATCACAGGGGTTCTACACTTTGCAGAGCAATCTAGAGATTTGCCTACGCAGCTCTATTTCTCCTCAATAGTAAGAGTAAAATAAATCTGGCAGGAGAGGATGCTGGGAATATAAATGGCAAGTGTCTGAATGATAAAAGATTCCATAAAGCATGTGGTATGAATAAGAGAAGGAGAATTTGGAGATGTTATCCATTTCCCTTCCCTTTTATTGGCTCTTAATTCTTCACTTTATGATCATCCTTCTAAATTTAAATTCTCCATGAAGGACTTGCACTGGAGGAACTATGTCTGGATGACCCTAACCAGGGACCCACTCCACCCAAGCATATCAGTCGCTTGGATTTATCCTTGAGCTCACAGGATACTTAAGTAGCCAGTAGAAGAATGGTTAAGTGTTCACTCTGGGAACACTGTGTTACTGCTAAGTCACTTACATAATAACTTCCATGGATCTGTGTGTTGTCTTCACCTGATTCTACTCTTCTGATGCATCCAGACATAATTTCAATATTCTAGATATGCTTAAAACTCAGAGAGTGGAGGAAAAAAAGACAAAGCAGAGCAAGAAAGGAAAAAATAATTAATTTCTGAAATGGTCACATAGTCTTGCCCCACCATCTGCTCTGCTGTCTTTGCTGCCTCCTCCTTGCAACTAGAAGCTTGCATCCTCTCCCTGGGGCTCTCTGATGCTTACAGGCTAATGTCCAGTCTCTCCTGCCAGGTTTTCAAGTCCAGTCCCAGCCTCAACCCCCAGCTTGATTTCTCACAGCCCTGTCCCCAAGTGCAGTTGCTTTGGCCAAGTCTCTCATTGTCTCCCATTGTCAGTATTTCCTCCAACTGGGTTTCATACTCTCTGCCCCCCCCCCTCTGATGTCATCTTCTCTCTGCCCGTCAAGGCTCTCAGTCTTCAGAATCCAGATGGAGCCCCACCCCCTCCAGGAATATTTCCAAGAATGTAAGCTCCCCACAGGGAGGGGCTTTTCCTTCACTGTTCCATCCTCACAGGGCCTGATATATAGTAGCTGCTAAATAAATATTTGCTAAATAAACAAAAAGCTAATGTTTTTCTGACTCAGTCCATTTTGCCACCCACCAACTATGAGAACATCTGTCCCTTTTACCACTTGCACTTAGATCCTTCGTAGGGCATTGCCTCTTCTGACCAAGCAGCTGTTGCATGTTTTGTCTTCTTGTCTTCCTTGTAGACAGAAGGATCCTGGAGGGTAAGAATCTCTTTCAATTCACCTTTCCTTTGAGCTGTCAATCACTACCGCATCATTTGGTTAATGCTGTCAACTGTGTACTTTACTTTTAAATTCTGCAGCATCAACAGTGTAATAAATATACACATTAATTTTCATCCTCTACCACCCCCAGGGACAGGGGTTAGTTTGAAATTTCTAATCAGGCATCCACACACCATGAGCCTTCAACCACTTTTATATCCAATCAACACTAGAGGGTTTCCTGAGAGCTTAGGGGATGCTAGAAAGTATTTTTCATCTCTGAAATGCATAGCGTTCGAGGTACGTGGATTGCCTACAAATATTGTTCAGGCATCTCTACCATTACTTAAACAGAGCACCAGCCTCTCTCTCCCTTGGAAAACTGCAACAGCTTCCTCCAAACTCCGTTTCTTGAACCCCACTCTCCTGTGTAGTCTTCAAGGAGACTATTCAACTCCAATTCAATCTTTGTCATGCAAAATAATACTCTTAAAACCCGAAGATGGCCATTGTTCACTCACTCTCTTAAAGCTTCCAGTGGCCTCTGTGTGATGCACAGAAGCTGAAGAATTCCAAGGCCACTGAGGACCGGTCCCCTGCCCATGTATGCACCCTCATCTGTCAACAGCTACACCCCGCTGCGCCTCCCCCCACAACACACACAGACATACAACCATTTTATTCCACGTACACTTGGACCACCTGTGCTGTTGGGTGAGCAGAGCTGGGGGACTCAGGCACGCACAATGTCCCACCATATCTGCATCTGCTGAATGAGAATTGGTGTTATGTCTACTAAGCCTCTCTAAGGCACCTCATCTACAAAGAAAAAATTTTCCCACTGCAGATGCTCCCGTGCAGTGATTTCAACGAATCCATTGAGGATTCTGTAATTTTCATTTCTCAAGGGTTGGAAAATAGGGTGACTAGGAAAAAAGAATGATTGAGCAGAGAGAAAAGCTAAGGATGAACTCTGTATCTTTGCTTGAATGTAAATTCTTTTCAGCCTTGGGACGTAGAACAGCATACCAGTCAGGAGAAGCTGTATGGTTCGAGGTCAGATCCTGGCTTCCTCCCACACTTCCTGTGAGGTCAGGAGCAAGTTATGTGATCTCTCAGCGACTCCATTTCTGGATCTGGTAAATAATGGCAATTAACAGCATCTCTTTCTCAGGATTTTCATGAGAATTGAAGAAATTAATACCTGTACTTGGTTAAATGGCCAGCACGTGGTGGAAAATCAATAGGGCATTAATTATTATACTTACCGAACTGGTAATCCAGAGATTATTTTTTGTTGCTTTGAAGGCTTTATCATGGACAGAGAGTGACGGAGTATGGTTGAGAGAGCACTGTCTTAGAGACCTAGTCCCAGTCTCCACTCTGCCCTTATCGGGTGACATTTGCTAAACCTCTTCCTAACTGTGGTACCTGATTTTCTCCATGAGAGTGCTGAATGAAGCAATGCTCTTCAAATTTTAGCAGTGGCACCCTCTTTCTAATGATACCTTTTAGGGGGCTGCCAATGTAGAAATCAGAATAATGCTGCTGCTAGCTCCCAGCTCTCCCTTGCCCAAACCCTCGGAGATACCTCCAGGCATCTCCAAAGTTCTGGCCACATGGCTAATACTCCATAAATATTAACTCTTATTATTGTGGTGGTTGTTGATGATGACGATGGAAGCGCTGCTATGCTCGGCATCCCGACTGGTCATTTATCTGTGAATGCATTCAACAAGTATTTTTTGGAGAGCTGGGTCGTCTGAAGCATGTCATCGTTCTAACACAAGGATGGTAAATTCTCTCCAGTTTTGGAGCTGCAAGTCATAATGAATCTAACCCAGTGATAGGCATCCTTGAGGCCAACAGCAGTCTCAGAAGCATTTCCACAGTCACTGTACGAATTGTTCTAAAGCAAAACCAGTCTCTGCCAACTAGTCATTTCCTTTGTTAAGAATAGCGTTGCAGGAGGTAACACTGAGTAAATACCCTGAGTTGTCAACCAAGGAAATTCCTAGATGACTCAATGTCCAAATAAGTCAACCTTGGGTATGTGGCCCCATCTCCCTGCTTGTATACATCAGGGAACTGAGAAGAAAAAAAGCAATGGCATCTTTGGGAAGGGGGTTCTTAAGAGGAAGTCGAAATTCCTTAATGGCTGTCATTAGTAGGGAGAGAGTTCTGGAGAGAATAAGTCTTTGGGGCCCAATTTCCAGGCATCCCTGCACATGTGGGGTTTCTCTTTTCACTCCAACCTTGTAGGATTGGATGGTAGTTTCCTCACAGATGCTACCCTTCACCAGGGCTTATCCTGTGTACTCCCCACAAAAGCTGTGTGTTTTCCACCTATTTCTACACTGGTCTGTGCCCTTCCCATCGCTTTCTCCAAAGAACTGGTTCATGCAGAGGCAGGTGGGCTGAGGGCATTGGCAGGCTGACCCCACAGAGAGAAGGCAGATTGGGTTCTCCAAAGTTCAGATTGAGGACACTGCTAGAGTGAATTATGTCCCCCTCACCCAAATTCGTATGTGGAAGCCCTACCCTCCATTGTGACTGTATTGGAAATAGGGCCTTGCGGAGGTAATGAGAGTCAGATGAGGTCCTGGGGGGGGGGCGGGGAGGTGGGCTCCAATCTGATATGGGTTAGGGCCCTTAGAAGAAGAGATACCAGAGTGTTTGCTCTCTTGCCGTCTCTGCACACACACTCAGAGCCAAGGCCAGGGGAGGGCAAGTGAGGACACAGAGAGCTGCCACCCACCTCATGAGAAGAGAGGTCTCATCAGAAGTCAAACCCTGCCAACAACCTCGATCTTGGACTTCCCAGCCTCCAGAACTGTGAGAAGATCAATTTTAAGCCACAGAGTCTGGTATTTTGTTATGGCAGCCCAAGCCGACTAAGACAGAGACATTTGTGTGGTTTAAGGGGATGTCTTGTATGAGGCTTTGGGCTGCTGAGCTGGCTGAGAAAACGTATCGGGGCGTTTTATCATTCCCTAGATGGAGACTTTATGCTGGCAATCAAAGCCGACTCCATTCCACTCTTTATAACTCTCTGGAAGCGTTCAGATCCTCTCTGGAAACGCGTTTGTTCCTTTGCCGTGTGGCAAATAGGACTGCAAAAGCCTCCATGAGACCAGGTCTTTGAAAACCTGGCTTAGAGGATAAATGAGTCTTGGGAATGGTCTGTGTGGCATTTTTCCTGAGAACCAACTCGGAGCCGGCCCCAGGCTCCTCCTTGCTGCAGGGTGAGTGCCAGGTGGATGGTGCTGGAAACTCACTTCCAGTCCAAAACAAACCACATTTTAAAATAAATAGCAATGCACACACATAGGCAGGCTGCTTTTAATAGTAATATATGCTCAGTGCAGAAAAATTGAAAAACCCATCTGAGCATGAAGACATTTTAAATTACCCATAATTCCACTGCCTAGATGCATTTCCTTCCAGTCTTAGGTGTACCTGCGGGTGTATATAATTTTCTTAGCAGAATTGGGATCGTACTATATATAGTAATATATCTTCCTTTGTCATTTAATGTTATGTTATCACAGGCATTTTATCAAGCTGTTAAGTCTTCTCAAAAATATTATTTTAGTGACATTTATAAATGTCATGTGGTTTTTAACTAAGTCTCTACGTTTACTAACATAAAAACACTAAAGGGTAAAGGGAAAGGGGATGATTGTAGGGGAATTTCCTCGTGTTCAGCACTCCTTAGTAATGAACGTCAGCTACAAGAATGGGCTACCAAGAGAAATTGTAGAATCTTCTTTCTCTAGAAGAATTTGAGAACAGAAAAGTCCCATGCCATTGGGGTGGCTTCAGCCCAATTTTTAAAAAATATCCAGGCCTACCAGGAATTTGAGATTGTACTATATCACTGCGTTTCTCACTTTTTTCTTCATCCTGTTGTCCAGACACGGCCTTGGGAGGATGCTGACCGGCAGGGGCATTGGTCTCCTTGCTGCAGGCTGCTACCCAAGATCCTAAGGGATTGTTGAGAAAAACTCTTCATCTGGTGAGCCAGAAAATGAGATCAATAGAGCCAAGGGTGAGTGCATGCGGGGGCAACACTGAGAGCTCAGGCTTTGCCCTTGATGCTGACTTTCTGCCTCAGTCTATTCCAGCCGCTATAACAAAACTGCCACAGGCTGGGTGGCATATAAATAATAGGTAGTTATATCTCACAGTTCTGGAAGCTGTTAAGTCCAAGATCAAGACGCCAGCAGATTTGGTGTCTGGTGAAGGCCCACTTCCCGGTTCATAGACGGCTGTCTCCCTGTGTGTCCTCACATGGTGGAAGAGGGCAGGGACCTCCGTGGGGCGTCTTCCAGGGGCATTAATCTCATTCATGAGGGCTCCACCCTTATAACCTAACCACCGCCCAAAGGCACCACCTCCTAACACCATCCCATTGGGGGTTAGGTTCTAACATATGTAGCATAGATCTGGGGTCACATCCAGTCTATAGCACTCTCTTTCTCATTTTTTTTTTATTATAATGAAAGCTTTTTCAGGCATACAAAAAAGTATAGCAAAATAAGGCAAGTAAGTTGTGGCCACCACTCAATTTCAGAAATAAAAAATATAAAATAAACCTCCCATGTTCCTTTTCTCTTGTCCTGCTCTTCCTCCCCACCTGACCCCTAAGTGGTGACCACTGGTCACCATCCTGAGTATCTTTCTTCATGCCTGTGAAGATTTCAGCATCTTTACTACATACTACGTTAGATAGTAGATTTTCTGCATGCTTTACTTTTTATATACTCACTGTCATACTTTGGGACTCTTTTGCAACTTTCTTTTTTTTCAGCATTTTTGTAAAAATTTGCATCTTAACACCTGTAGTATTCTATATTATGGATGTCTCAGTTATATTTACTTATTGTCAGGTTATGAACGTTTAGGATATTTTCATCATTATGATAGGGCAGCAATGAATGTTTTTGCACTGGTGTCCTGATGCTTCCAGTACTTTCCACTAAGCAGTGCAGCTTGAGATAGTAGTGACTCCACAAATATGTGTAGATTCTAGTAACATTCATATAGTCACTAACTGTGTGTTGTGCCATCCTAGAGAGGGTAGAGAGGGAACAGAGCAACAATGGAATGGATGAGCTGGACCCAGAACAATGTGGCAACTGGAAATCTATGTAAGAAAAACTGCTAAAAAGTGGAACAGGGAAAGAAGCTCCAGAAAAAACTATGTCCCCCACCCCACCCATGATCAATTCCTAAACTCCTCTCTTGGAGGAGCTCTGAGGTCTCTAGGAGATGTAGGGTCATGAGTCAGTATTAATTGCTTGGAAAGGGTTGAGTCTGACTCTTTTTCTTTTGACCATTAAACTTAAAAAGTCATGAATGTTCAAGTTCTTCTGAAACATTTGCTTAATTACCTGGATCTGAAATTTTTTGTTCCACTACGATCTCTGAATTTTTTCAGCATAGCTATTTTTTAAGAGAATGGATGCTCTAGAAGACTTCAACACTATCAAGTAACATTGATTCATCTGAAATTCTACCCCCACTCACCTTTCTGGTTTTTCATTTTATTTTGTTTTAATCCCAGTGTAATTAACATACAGTGTTTTATTAGCCTCAGGTGTTACAATACAGTGATTCAACACTTCCATACATCACCTGGTGCTCATCATGACAAGTGTACTCCTTAATCCCCATCACCTATTTCACCCACCCTCTTTTCTGTTTTTAAGATTGTCAGAGATTGTTAAACATTTATCATTTCAATTTGGTCTGCTTTAGCAAGTGCTAAGATTTTTGCCCTGAGTTTGGAGTTTTTAATGAAGCTGAAATTAAAACTGCTCTCCTGACCCCACTACAATGGCTCTTCCTTTATGTAATGGCCTTCATCCACATGAGAATCAAGCTTCTTAGTCAACCATCCGCCACGGAAAATGAAATTCTCTAGATCCCAATGAAACAATGTTTGTCTTTGGCCCTCTCTAACTAGAGGAGAGAAGGATTTAGACACAAAGAAAACAGTTAAAATCTGGGCTCTTTTCCTCCCCAGAATGTGCTTGCTCCAAAGTAGGTCAGACTGTGGTGCTATAAATCTTAACAATTCTCTTGAATTCTTTCACCGGTTGCACTTGGGGGCTTGGAGGAAGGGGAAGCTTGTCTAATTAATTAAAGAAAAAAATTGCAGAAGAGAAAGAAAGGTTCCTGAACTGTTGAAGATCTTCATCTCCACCCCCAATAAGTTCATCAAAATGAAATTTATTATCATAAGAATCACTGGTGCAGAGGCAGTTATACAATGGATGCTTCAGTAGCCTGCCATGGTTGACCGCAAACATTCAATCTCCCTTCTGGTGTCTGAGAAGGCTGACACAGCTCCGGAGAAGGGCCAAGACTGAGCTCCAAGAAGGAGAACCTGTCATGAACCCCACAGCTCTGAGCTTGACGTCCTTCCCCAGAAAGCCCAGAGATGGGCTTTGCAAATGAAGGATTCAGTAGAAGCTTGCCAGAAAGCACAGAATTTTTATTTTATTTTATTTGACAGAGAGAATGTGTGCACAAGCAGGCAAAGCAGCAGGCAGAGGGAGAGGGGGAAGCAGGCTCCCCGCCAAGCAGGGAGCCCAATGTGGGGCTTGATCTCAGGACTCTGGAATCATGACCTGAGCCGAAAGCAGAGGCTCAAACCAATGAGCCACACAGGCACCCATAGAAAGCACAGAATTCAATGGAATTGTGTGTGAGCGAGGTGAATGCACTAAACACTTTCACATTCTGTGTATGCATATTTTTCCTGAATCCAAATCCTTTCTTTCCACTGGCCTCTAACTTATACTCCTACCTTAACCATGGAGGGGTACAGTTATCAACCTTGCCAGAAAGTAAATAGTACATTTTCACCCCTTAATCAAAAGGTTGCCAGTTTAAAGGTTTTCTTTTTTAAAGGTTATGTATTTGTGTCTCTAAAAACTTTTAAATCTCTTTTCTAAATCATTACAGGCCAACAAAAACTGTAGGTTTTAAGGGATTTTAAAAAGACCTGTAGTTTATTCTCTTACCATGCCTGAGTCTGCATTATTCCAGAAAAATGACTCTTCATTAAGCTATCCTGGAAAAAAATCTTCCAGTGTTCCCCAATTAGCCAATCTAGGACAACACAATTATCATCAACAAATTCTTACTTCTGTGTATCTAAAATATAGAAAGGCTCTTTTTCAGTCCTCATTGAAAGGAAATATTATATTATTCTGTTTTACGTCTATAAAGTTACATTCTTAACTGTATCCATCAGCTGTTCCCCAAAATATGTTGCCTAATAAACAATCCCAAAACTCAGTGACATAAAAGAAGTATTTATATCTTGTTCAGGCATTGTGGGTTGTTAGATTGACCTTAACTAAGTTGGGATCAAGCTGTGGGTTGGGATAGGGCTACTCCATTTGTCTCTAATTCTCTTCAAATGGGTGGTTTCCAATGATCTCCTGATGGAGGAAAGCGGAAGCATGATAATGAGTCCATGCCTATCAATAGATTTAAAGTCTGTGCTCACTCTATGGGTGAACTGGGTTTCATTTGTTTGTTTTCTTTTGTTTTTCTGGTTTTGTGAGGGAGGGAGAGTTGGTATTTTAGTTTGAATATTTATTTTAAATTAAAAAATAAAATAAAGTCTATGCTTACTTTCCATCCCCAAATATTCCTTTGACCAAAGCAAATCACATGGCTAAACTCTATATCATGGAGTAAAAAAATAAACTCCCCTTCCCATGATAGGAACTATGTACTCACATGTTAAAGGCTGTGAATTGAAGAACAAATGGGAAAAATAATGTCATCTATTGCTCTAATCTTTTCTAGTTTTTTAAAGTTTTTATTTTAATCCACCAGTGCTCATCAAGCAAGTGCCCTCCTTAATCCCCCTCACCTATTTCACCACTCTCCCTACCCACCTCTGTTAACCATGTTTGCTCTCTATAGTTAAGAGTTTGTTTCTTGATTTCTCTTTCTATATTTTTTTCCTCCTCTGTTCATTTGTTTTGTTTCTTAAATTCCACATATAAGTGAAATCACAGGGTATTTGTCTTTCTCTGACTGACTTTTTTTAAAAAAGATTTTATTTATTTATTCATGAGAGACAGAGAGAGGCAGAGACACAGGCAGAGGGAGAAGCAGACTCCCTGCAGGGAGCCCAATGTGGGACTCAATTCCAGGACCCCGGGATCACATCCTGAACTGAAGGCAGATGCTCAACCACTGAGCCACCCAGGTGTCCCATCTGACTGACCTATTTCACTTAGCATTATATCTTCTAGATCATCCATATTGTTGCAAATGGCAAGATTTCATTTTTTATGGCTGAATTTTACACACACACACACACACACACACACACACACACACACCACATACACTATGTCTTCTTAATCCATTCATCAATTGATAGTCCGCTTCCATATCTTGACTATTGTAAATAATGCTACTATAAACAAACATAGGGGCACGTGTATCCCTTTGAATTAGTGTTTCTGTATTTGGGTAAATATCCAATAGTATGTTTGCTGGATCATAGGGTAGTTCTATTTTTAACTTTTTGAGGAACCTCTATACTGTTTTCCAGAGAGGCTCTACCAGTTTGCATTCCCACCAACAGTGCAAGAGGGTTCCTTTTTCTCCACATCCTTGCCAAAACTTGTTGTTTGTTTTGTTGTTGATTTTAACTATTCTGATGGGTGTGAGCTGATATCCCACTGTAGTTTTGATTTACATTTCCCTGGTTGATGAATGATGTTAAGCCTTTTTTCATGTGCCTATGGCCATCTGAAAGTCTTCTTTGAAGAAATCCCTGTTCATGTCTTCTGAGCATTTTTAAATTGGATTATTTGTTTTTGGGCGCTTGATCTTTTCTATTTTATGCTAAAGCACTAGCATATCACCCCTTGAGGAATCTTAGTAAGCCCACAGAATCTGATACTCTGGATTTGAATGTTGGCCTTTCCATTGATTGACTAGGAAAACTCCAGGAGATTATTCATTTTTTATAGGCCCAGTTGCTGAATCTGTAGAATGGGAGAGTAAATAACTTTATATGACTGTTGGAGTGACTAAATGAGTTAATATATGCATGAAGTTTAGCATAATGTGATGTCCATAGTAAAATGTGTTTAGTCATTAGTAGGAGCTCCCATAGGGTCATTCAATAGATATATATTGAGAATTTACGATGTGTGAGGCATTTTGCTATTGTGTGTGATGATGCAGAGATAAATGACACAGTCCCTGAAGGTGAAGAGTACTAAAACTATCCTTGAAACAGGTAGCTAGGTCACTAGGATGGAAGCGCATGGGAAGAGGCACCTGAAGCATCAGGAAGCGTCTCCTGGTAGACATCATGTGTGAATAGTCTTAGAAAATGAATGGGAGCTTGGCAGGTAGATGAGGAAGGAGATTCAAGGAGGGCCTCCCAGGCAGAGGAACAACCAAAAAGAATCTGGTATGCTCAGAGGACTGAATCATTCAGCGGGCATGCAAGAAGGAAGGAAAGAAACTGAAGAAGTATGGTTGGGATACGGGACAAGTTCAGTAATCAGAAGTTCGCTTTACTAAGAAGTTAGATTATATTCCAAAGTCCATTAGCCACACCATGGTGTTCCTACTGGAAGTATTCACTCAATGACATCTTTTCCAATTTACATTAATGCTGCACTGTCTCATTTAAACTCCTGTGACTTGATATGGAGAGAAGTTTGGAGTCTGCTGCAGGAGCGATCTTCAGTCATAGTTGGTGGGAGAGAGAAAGGATCCTGGCTGCCCCTTCAATTCCCTGAAATTCAGCAAGGGTTTAATGAAATGTCCTTCTGTACCCAGCACTGTCCTTGGCACTTGGGCCAAGAAGTTTGGGGAGGGATGAAAAAATGGAAACAGATATGAGCTCCACTTCTAGAAGTTCCAAACCTAAGGGTTGGGTTCTAGCTAAAGGAAACCCAAAGTATGTCCCATAGAATTGCTGCAGCTGTCGCATGTGCCCCATTCCCTCAGCCCCCAACATGTTCCACCCACTTTAGGGGTGATACTTCCTGTAGTATTAAGCAGGGATCCCCTCCACTGAGCAGGATGCATGAGAGAAATGCTTTTCTGGTTTCCATCCAATGCTGGCCCTTCCTCTCCTCTGCAGTCTCCACTATTTTCCAGAGGAAAGAAGATGGAGTCAGCAGGGGAAGGTTGAGGAAAAGAGGAGGCTTAGACACACGATATGTTGCCTTTACTTTGGAAAGATAAACAGCTTGTAAACCCAATTCTATTCCTCATGAGCATTGAAGATGGGGATTCTAAAAAGCTGATTCTAGGAATGAATTAGTAATGAGTTTCTGCTGAATTTTTTAAAGTTATAGCTGTCACACCATTCAGTGGTCATTACTCCTTTTTGATGAATCCACAAGATTTAGTTTTATAATTCCCAGAAAATTCTGAGCTTTAAGTGAAACTCTGTATTGTGTGCTAATGAATCCCTCAGGCCAAGATTGTTCTTTCTCACAATGGATATGCTGCTCCCCCTCCAGAGCACTCAGGTCCTTGGGACGCCTCATGCTGGGGCATCTTCCCCCAGGTTCCACCTCCCTAGATTCTTGTCAAACTTTAGGCCAAAGCACACTCTGCTTCTGCCACCTGAGTTCATGCCCTTCTTTCTGTCCATAACTGACTCCCACTCTTAGTGCATGGACCTCTAAGAAAATGTTCCTGACATTTCCTCTCATCAATACTGGGCACCATTTTATTTCATCTCCCCTCAAGACATTGGGAGCAAAAGGTCAGAGACTCCTTCTAGGTCTTCTAGACCCTTTCCTGCTGCCCCAGCTAAGACCAATGGGTGGGATACACCGTCTTTTATGGATGACATTGATGATGCTGACCGCCACCAGGAAGACTTTGGAAGCAGGACTAGCCTTGACCTGAGTCAAGGAGGATTCAATTTTCCGATTCTGTTCATTTTCTGCTATAGCTGTAACAACTTACCACACACTTGGTGGTTGAAAGGGTCAAATGGATTATTTTCCAGTTCTGGAGATCAGAAGCCTTAAATGGATCAAACTGAGCTAATATCAAAGGTTGGATTCTTTTCTGGAGGTTCTAGGAGAGAATCCTCCTTGTCTTTGCCAACTTCTAGAGGCACCGGCAGCCCTTGGCTGGTGGCCCCTTCCTCCATCCTCTGGGCCAGCAATGGCGGGTTGAGTCCTTCTCACTCTGCATCACCCTGATGCTGACTCTTCTGGATCCCTCTTTCACATTAAGGACCCTGTGATGTCCCCCAGATGATCCAGGATAATCTCCTTTTCTTCAGGTCAGCTGATTGACAAGCTGAGGTCCATCTGTTCCTTTTTTTTTTTTTTTCATCTGTTCCTTTAATCCCCCTTGCCATCTTCACAGTTTCCTAGGATTAGGAAAGGGATGTATTTAGGGGACCATGGATCTACCAACACCCTAATCAATGTGAAGAAGTGCCGGACAGACATTTCCCAAGCATGGTTAGTGGGACAGATACAGCCCAAAGCCGCCCAAGGGTGAAATGCTTCTAAATCAGAAGGGCAGAAGAAATACAGGAAAGCATTTCCTCCCGTCAACCTCTCTCATCCTCTCAGTATTTCAAGTTGCCAAAAAGGCGGGGGCCTTTCCCTTTGTTTGAAGCTGTTGCACTGACACGTTAATGATGGAGAACTTCTCGAGCCTTCAAAGAGTGGGGAGGAAAGATGAGACAGGAGCTGAAGCCTGCCTTTCTGCCATCTGCCAGAGGTTACTTAACCTTGTTCTGCAGAGGTTTTCCTCGAATATTCCAAGAGGATTAGGGCCATCTGCTTCCCTATCTGTAATTAGTCGCACACTTGTGCTTCTGCTGCTAGTGTGCTCTGTTATTATGTTTGGGGTTTTTAGTATGATGCGTGCCTCCCTTATCTGAACTAAGACTTGCTCAGACAATGGCACAGATTTTCCCTTTGATCCTAAGCCTCTGCCCTACCAGTGCCTGAGAGAGGGCACCGAGCTTTATGGATCCTCGAGTGGCTATGGCATTGGCTGGTTAAGGACTCTCTGGGGGATGTTTGGAGTCCTCAAGTGGCAGTGAGGCCACTAGAATGCTCTCCCCTCCTGGGAAGAGGCGTTGCCATAAACAGGAAATCATCTGCCGTCAGTTCTCAGTCTTGTGCAAGCTTTCTGACCCAGGACAGCATGCAAGGGCTGCTAGTCATCTAGAGAAGGAGAGACTAGGAGACTAGGAGGGGGAGAGGGGATGGTGAGCTGGGTGTGGTCATTCTCACACTTGGCCACAAAGGGAAAAATCCTGGGATGGGGGCCAAGCAGAGGAGTGGACAGGTTCCAACCTTAGGGGTAGGAACAATGAGGACATGGACTTTATAGTTGATGAGAGAGTGAACAGGTTAAAAAAAAAGAGCAGCAGGGCAGCCCTGGGTGGCTCAGCGGTTTAGTGCCACCTTCAGCCCGTGATGTGATCCTGGAGACCCGGGATCGAGTCCCAAGTCGGGCTCCCTGCGTGGAGCCTGCTTCTCCTTCTGCCTGGGTCTCTGCCTCTCTTTCTCTCTCTGTGTCTCTCATAAATAAATAAATAAAATCTTAAAAATAATAAAAAAAAAAAGAGCAGCAACCCCCTTTGCCAACTTTGGTGTCATGTGCTCTTGGCATGATTTTTTCCAACATAATACTAACAACTAGCATATCGACAAATTACCTGGTAGGAAAAAAAAATACTGAAAGAGCTTTGCTTTTAGAGAATGTGCTCAGAGAAAGTAACTGCTCCCCCAGCACCTGCCGCCGCCCCATCTCTACTTACAGCTCTACATCTCTAGTTCATACCCTCCTACTCACCCATCCACTCATGTGAGCATGCCTCCACCTGCCCGCATGACCACCCCTCACCACCTCCACCTGTCCACACCCACTAACCTACCGCACCACCTCCATCCAGCGTCCACCTGCCTGTGTGTCACTAACCCACACCACAACCCACTCATCCCATCTCCCACCTTTTTTTCCAAAAAGGAGACTCCCTCGGGAACATGGCAGGATAAGGGGTCTTCATTCCCAATTAAGGGGACCGGAGGCCTGGAGAGCAAGAGGGAAGTCAGAGCACATAGTCTGTGAGTCTCCCAGAGGGACATGCCCTTGCAGTGCCAGGAGTCACACAACCTGCAGGGACAGGTATCTTGTCTGAGTGTGCCTGCTGGGGAGAGCTGACATGGGATCTGCCCCTAGTCCCCATATCCTGTTGCCTTGCCATTTTTTGTTGTTGTTGTTGTTGGAAAAGCAAGGGGAGGTCACACTGAGTATTCAGAACTCAGCTGTATCATGAGACTTTAGCTAAAGCAGATTCTGGGTGTGATCATGGTGTCTATAGGTGTGATATTTTAATTTTTTGTATATAGTATATAGTCACATGCTATAAAATTTAAAAGGAACAAAAGGGTTTGCAGTGAAAAGCTTTCCCTCCACCCCTGACTCCAGGTACCTAATTATTTCACTGAAAACAACTAATGTAATTAATTTCTTACATATCCTACCAGAAAAATTAAATGCATACATAAGTGAATATATATAAATATTCCCTCCTTTTTAACCTTATTTTTTTAAAAAAAATTTTAATGGATTTTTTTAAAAAGTTGAAATGTACTTCACAAACAACATTATGTTAGTTTCAGGTGTACAACATAGTGATTCAACAATCCTATACATTACTCCATGTTCACCACAATAAGTGTAGTCACCGTCACCATAGAACATGATTACAATATTCCCTATGCTGCCCTTTTCATCTCTGTGACTTATTTTGTAAGTAGAAACTTAGAGTATTTTTAGGTCCAGAGTAAAACTGCGAGGTAGGTAGGTACAGAAATTTCCCATTTTCCCCCTGCCCCCACACGTGCAGAGCCTCCCCTGTTACCAGTGCCCCCTGCCAGGGTAGTACATTCGTTATAACTGATAAACCTACATTGACAACATTATCACTCAAAGCCCATAGTTTATTTTTTTTTGTTTTTTTTTTTTTTGTTTTTTTTTTCAAAGCCCATAGTTTAGATTAGGGTTCCCTCTTGGTGTTGTACATTCTGCGGGTTTTGACAAGTGGCTGTCCTGTATCCATCTTTATAGTATCAAACAGAATCGTTTCACTGAATCTAAATAAAATCCCCTGTGCTTCCCCTATTCTCCACTGACTCCCTGGGAACCACGGATTTTTTTTTTTTTTTTTTTTTTTTTTTTTACTGTCTCCATAGTTGGGCCTTTTCCAGAACATCATATAGTTGGAATCCTACAGTATGTAGCCTTTTTGGATTGGTGTCTTTCACTTGGTCATATGCATTTTAAGCTCTTCCATGTCTTTTTTGTGGCTTGATAGCTCATTTCTTTTTAGCACTGAGTATGCCATTGTCTGGATGGGCCACAGTCTTTTTATCCATTCACCTATTGAAGGACATCGTGGTTGCTTCGAAGCTTTGGCAATTATGAATAAAACTGCTATACACATCTATGTCCAGGGGCAGCCCGGGTGGCTCAGCGGTTTGGCGCTGCCCTCAGTCCAGGGTGTGATCCTGGAGATCTGGGATCGAGTCCCACATCGGGCTCCTGCAGGGAGCCTGCTTCTCCCTCTGCCTGTGTCTCTGCCTCTTTCTCTCTCTCATGAGTAAATAAATTAAAAAACCTTAAAAAAAAAAAAAAAGAAAAACCAAACATCTATGTCCAGGTTCTCGTGTGGACATAAATTTCCATCTCATTTGGGTAAATACCAAAGAATGTAGCTGTGCCATTGAATGGTCCTCCCTCCCTTTTTACCCAAACAACAGCTTTCCATGCACAGTGTTCTTCTTACTCTTTTCACTTATATTTTGGAGACCACTCCATATCAGTTCCAGTGAATTCTTAATGGCAGTTTAAAAAAAAAATACATGGCAAGGATCATGCATCTAAGCTTATGACAACCAGGACGCCTTTTCTTTTTCTTTGGTGGCTTTCTTATGAGACGTAATCAGGAAGATGAAACATCCTGTATGGTGCAAATAATCCGTCAATCTCCAACAGTTGGGGAGGGGATGACTTTCTGGAAGCACGGACATCATCACGGGGTATGCAGGATAGTAGCAGGATTTGAAAAGGATCTGGAGTCAGAAGCTGATTCAGACTCTGGCTCCCTCTCTTACTAGCAGTGTGGCTTCAGACAAGTCATTCATGAATCAGGACGCTCCGTTTCCCCATCTATATAATAAAGCCAATAAAAGTAGTTCTCTCAGGTTCTTGAAGAATCAAATGAGAGAGTGCTAAATGTCTCTATTCATTCTCTCAGCAGCATTTGCCAAATGCCTGCTGTACAACACACAGGGTTCCAGAAACTGGGATGCTGGATAGAAAGATGGCAAATTCCCCCATGCCAAAGGAGATTATGCTCTTCTGGTATGGAGAGATTGAAGAAATAAGCAAATAAAAAATCTTGAGGTGGGGATCCCTGGGTGGCGCAGCGGTTTGGCGCCTGCCTTTGGCCCAGGGCGCGATCCTGGAGGCCCGGGATCGAATCCCACGTCGGGCTCCCAGTGCATGGAGCCTGCTTCTCCCTCTGCCTGTGTCTCTGCCTCTCTCTCTCTCTCTCTATCATAAATAAATAAAAAAATTAAAAAAAAAAATCTTGAGGTGTGATGCTATGAAAGAAATGAGGATATGGGGACATGATAGTGGTTGGATGGGGACATTTTAGGCTTTTTCATGAGAAGGTAAGGAAACTGGCCTCCTCCAGAGCTCCCTACAGCTGGTGCTCCAACCATACAAGGGAGGAAGGGTGTCGAGTCTGTGAGTAAATTCTCTGTGCCCACTCAGTGCCAGGAGAATGCCAGCCTGGGTAAGGAGGGTTCACAGAGGGACAGGGTGTTCTCTCTTTTCTCAAACTGAAGCTTCTCTTTCTGGTAATTTCTCTGCCATGAGGCGTATCTGGGGCTGATGGCACCAAGCGGGGCAACAGAGGCTGTGTGCCGGTGTAAACTTACTCTTGACCGTGCACAGATCTGGAACAGGAGACCAGGGAGAGAGCCTGTCTAGCTATGCATCTTCCTCCCATGCTGCCTCTACAGCTGCACCAAGCTGCTTGTTTGTTTGGATTGTAGATTGCTTTTCCTGCTAACACTGAGAAGCAGTGCATTTTGTGTATATTTGTGCTTGTTAAATAGTGTGCATTTAAAAGGGGAGAAGCCAACTTTTATATAAATGTATACATGTATGTAGCAGTATTTCTGAGCTCCTGCTGTACTTTGAAAGTGCAGTGAGAGAAAACAGCTTCTCAGATTCACCCTCCATTTAAAAGAAAGACTGGAGCAGCCCCAGGGGAGACGAGAGAGGGCCCTTGTGGCTTAAACTGCAGTAAACTAATCCAAAAAGAGCTCGTTTGGACTCCTATCCCAAAATGCCCCCGAGGTTACTGAGAGGCTCCCAGCCTAAATCCAAGTTATTCCCTAGCAACCTTATAAATAGCAGTAGTAATAACCATCCTCTATTGGCCACATGCTAGATACAAAGTTCTCAGGCTAAGTATAGTCCATGAATGTCTAATTCTTATAATAAAACTGCAAGGATGGTACTTCTAAGGTGGGTCTTAAGAAATGGCAGGAAGGGGAGAAACCAACATGAGAATCTGTACCATTCTGCAAGGAAGGTTGATTGAAGTAATGAAATTTGACTAAAGACACAAGCTAGTCAGTAAGAGAGCCGGGATCCCAACAGAGAGGATCTGCTTCTGGATACATCTCCCTACCTGTAGCACTCCATTCAGACTCACGGATCCCCCCAACAAGGCACTGGAATTGTCAGATTGCTGATCTGCTGCTCAGGGACCCCACTAGACCACCAGGCAGAGCCAGTTTCCTACTGGGTGTTTGCATTCTGGCTACTGGTGGTGAGAAGTTCTGTGAACCTCTGAGTGCTGCTTGCAGCATGCAGGTAGACCTGGCACGATCTCTGTTGCTGCTCCCATGCAGAGTCTTGCCTCTGTACGCCTCCACTGACCAGCCTTAGCAAGTGGAAGGCCAGGAGAGAAATCTATTCTGGTCTTTTCTTTCTTAATCAAGACTTACCTAACCTATAAAGAAATTAGTGGTTGCCCAAGGCTGGGTGAGTAGGGGAATGGAGGGTGACCACTAATGGGTATGAGGTTCCGTATTGAGATGATGAAAGTGTTCTGGAATTAGACGGTGGTGATGGCTGTCCAGCTCTGTGATTGTACTAAACACCACTGGATCGGTCTGTTGTACGGCATGTCAAATATACCACAATAAAGCTATTGAGAAAAAAATTCCTGACCTGCCTCACCTTTCTGAGGCTATTGGGTGATTAGGTGTGGTGAGTTTTAAGGATGTCTACAAATCCTCAATACTCCTCCATTCAACAGATGGAGTTCAACTACCTTCCCCTTGAGTATGGGCTGAACCTAGTGACTTCATCCCACGGAATGACGTATGCCAGCAGTGAGAGTGTAACTTCCAGGACTGGGACGCTGAAGGCATCTTAGCTCCCTCATTCTCTGGGATCACTCACTCTTAAGGGAAGCCCACGGCCATGTTGTGAGGGTATTCAGCCCCCCAGAGAGGCACACATGGGAAGGAACTGAGGTTTCCTGCCAAGAACCACAAGAGTGAGCCATCTTGGAAGCACTCAAGGCGTCACATGCAGACCAGAAGGCCCCATGAGCTTCCTCACCACATCCTCATGAGAGGCTCTGAGCTAGAACTGCCAGCTGAGCTGCTCCCAAATTCCTGCCCCACAGAAACTGTGAGACAATACATATCTAGAGGCTTAAGGCACTAAGTGTTGGGGCGATCTAATATATAGGAAGAGATGACCTTAGAGACAGCAAACTACTTTTTAGAGAATCCATTCGATTATATTAGCTAACAATGTGGACAAACGCAGGGTGGGGTACTGCTCTATCCTTCCAAAATAACACCTTTCTATTTTAACAGAGGAACCCTGGAGACGCAGTGCCCCAATTCAGAAGCACCATGACAATGCTGAGCACTTCAGTCTTGGTGACAGGCCTGTTGGGAGGTTATTTTTGGTCCACGGCCGGGAGGTTTATGTGACTTCTAATCACTCCATGCAGCCAACTGCCTGTTCCTTGTAGGAGTGTCCCTACCCATTCCTCAGGCGGCCCAGAGAGACAATTCCTGACAGAGGCAACGTGCGCAGAGACTCAATAATGTCACTGCTGTCCAAGTGACAGGAAAATGCTCTTCTCTCTGCAGGCTCTCATTCCCCTTGCTTTTCATGGCACCAGCTCCTTTTACTTTATCTTGTCTCCCATGAATAAAGGTCAGTCATTCTCTCCTTTATCTCCTTCACTGAGGGGGTCTTTCTATGGCAGGTAAGTTAGGTCTTTGCTGCCTGCTGACTTTTTCTTTTTCTCATTTCTCCTGTCTCCTTTGACATTTGTGGCTGCTACAGTCCTTTGGAAATCCTAGAATTCCACTAACAATTACCCAAAGCTGTGGATTGGAGCATAAGAGCCCTAGCGTCCACAGCAATTACTTCAGAATTTTTTTCTGCTTGGCTGAAACAGAAAAGATGCGTGCCCACATGCACACAGTGCACCACCACCCAAACAACAAAAAAGGAGAGTGTAAGCCTCACCAGGGTAAGTCCCACCATTGACAGGCCTTCCTCCTCATACGGAGGCTAAGGGTTATCACGGTATGACAAAACCCAAAGCTATTCGTAAAGGATTAAAAATCACCTCTCAAGTACATAATATCTCCTTTACTATAATTTTTACTTCCCAGTGTTTCACTTCTCCATCGACTTTGCCTATGTTCAAGAATTTTCTGTCTTTCACTAACAACGTAAACAATTGCTCAGTCTTCCCAGTTACTAACTCCAGGTTTTGAGTTTTGTGATTTCTTGCTAAACTTCTTTAGAAACCATGAACTGTATTGTGGCCCGAGGACCCCCTTATGGGGTTTTAGGGGGCCTCAGAGCACTGTGGGGAACTCACAGGGGAACTCAGGATACTTACTTGTTTTGACGGAAACGCAGCAAGACTCAATGTTGAGGATGGTAGCTTGGGATAGTTCACAGCTTAACATTAGGCCCAACTATATTCTTTTTAATAACATCATGTCTTTGTAGAGCTGGGTTTTTGGTGGGCATGATAATAAAAAGGAAATATCACCCCAAATTTAGTGTGGAGCAGAAAATGAAATTGGCAATCCCCAATCTTATCCCAAGGTTTGAAAAATTATACAGTGTCCAACAGCTACATAAGTCCTATTCATAAAGAATTGTGATCTTTTTTGAATAGAGTAATAATATTGGGTTTTCCTTTAATTTATGTGTATTTTTTTCAAATGGCAATAACTGGGGCATAAACACCTATTAAGCTACTTGGATCCACCTACTTAATACATGGTATTTCTTTGGGCCTCAAGGCATTGGGGAAAAGTAACTGACATACTAAAAGAGCAGTGAACTGAGAAAGTTTGAGCATCTCTGTTGTGGTTTGTTGTGACCTAGCCTCACACCATCCCTTTCTAACACTCCCCTGCTCCCTGCATCCCATGCCTTACCAAAGAGCACTGGGTGCTGTTCCTTGCACTCACCATGCTTCCTTGCCTCTAGAACTTCATGCATGCTCTCCTCTCTGTTGGGAATGGCTCTCTCCTCTCTCTTCCCCTCACTGTGCACTCTCAGATTACTTGTATTTGCAATGATCACAGCACCTATCACATTGTATTGCACTGATGGCTCACACATTTGCTTTTCCACTAGGTGGTGAGCTTCTCGAGAGTGAAGAACAGGTCTTGCTCACCTTGGTATACCCAGCATTGGCTGACCAAAGAATAAGGGGTAAGTCTGTTCTGAGAACTTAGTTGAAAATTCTGCTGGTTAGATGTTGCCTCTTACTTTCTCCTCCACAGACATCCTATTATCCCCCACCTCCACTACATCATCTGTACTGCAAGTACAGAGACCAATCATGGATCAATTGGACTTCCTTCCCCTAGAAAGCACATCATTTAACATTTAACATATTAATGAGGTGACTCTCTGTCCCTCTGTCTCTTGGATGCTCAGTTGAATTACCTGTGAAGGTGAGTATAAAGATACTTTCCCTGCCCAAAGAGAGCGCAGAGACCAGTTTCCCTCTGAAGGTTTCCTCATGCCAAGAATCCAGGATTGTACGGTGATTTATGAACTTAGAGTTTCTAGGCCACTGAAACAGAATCTAGGCATAAGATAAATGGACCAATCAAGTGCAAAAAGAATTTGTTCTTAATTTGAGTGATGAAATTCATTAAATAAAGGAAGCCCCTTTTAATTGGTATGTCTGGATAATTGAGGACTCTGTTCTTTGTCCTTGACCTGAATCAGTAGGTATTTTGCATGGGTGTAGGGCAGGCCTGAATCTTCAGTGAGACCTTGCTGGGGTTCAGGTGAATTCCCAAGGCCAACTTTGAATCTGAATAATGAACTCTTCCCTATGTCTCTCATGAGACTTTGCTCTAAACCACACCATGGTCTCTGTCATTACTTTCTTTATATTTTGGATTGTTTACTCAAAAATTTCACTTTTTCTTCTGAACTCCTCTCTCCTAGACCTTCTATTTCTTTTTGTTTCAGCTTTTAAGCTCTGTCACACCTGGCTATTTGCCTAAACTTGTATACATATTTAAGCCTTATCCAAAAGATAGATCCTATTCCTTGGATCCTACATGATTCTTTAGCTCTCCCACCACCCCTTACACCTAAGCTTTAGAAAAGAGTGGTCTGAGTAACTGGGTTTCTAGGACTTAACCCAATCTCCATCTAGAATATACCCTTTTCAGGGCTGATGTACCCAATCCTGTCCATAGCATCTAACCTCTGACCTCAGCCTCATCTATCTCGCTCTTCTCTGATACTACTGGTTCTCAAACTTCCCAAGGAGAGCTTGTTCAAACAAAAACCTGAGAGTTTCTGACTTAGTAGACCTAATTTGGAGCTCTAGCACACTCATCTCTAATAAGTTCCCTGATGATGCCACAGTTGCTGGACTTTAGGCCACATGTTGAGAAATATTACTGGGAATGATTTTGTCTCCTCCCTGAACCCTGACCCTTTAACATTTGGCAATGTCTTGAGACATTTTTGGTTGTCACAACTTGGAGGAGGGGTGGTACTGGAATCTAGTAGGTAAAGACCAGGGATGATGCTAAACACCCTAAAATGTCTGGGATAGCCATGTACCTCCCCTCAATAAAGAATTATCTGGCCCAAACAATCAGTGATACCAAGGAACCCTTGAGAAACCCTCCTCTAGAGACTCTATCCTAGGCTTGCTGGTCTCCGATCATCCCCTCTCTGCTTACCCAGTTGGTTCCTATGTCCTTTGATTCCACTTCCTACGTATGTCTTATCTATCTCTAGCTTTTAATGCCACTATCCATCCTTATTTCAGACTTCATCACCTCCCATATGGATTACTTACTGCAGTAGCTTCTAAATTGGATTTTTTGACAATAAGGTCATCTCTCCCAAATTGACATGAACTCTGAGTATGTGGCATCCTTACTTAAAAGCTGTCAATGCCTTCCCTCCTCATCAGTGTCTCCATAAGAAGATATCAGAACCTTGGAACATGCTGACTCCTGCCAGACTCAGAAGTCTCCTCTGCCCCACTGTGACTTCCCCATACCCCATGCTTGTACCCTGCAAAGCTAAATATAATTGCCCAAAGATACTGACTCATCTGCAGACATATATTCTGTTCTTCTATCTAGAAAGATCTTTTCATAGTCTCTGCTTGGCTAATTCTTTTCCAACCTTAAAGACTCAGCTCAAATACCACCTCCTCCAAGGAACTTTTTCTGACCCTACTCACTGGCTGAGTTAGGTGTAATATCTGCACATCTATCCTGATATTTATCACACAGGAAGGGGCAAGATGGCACAGTATTCAACACTAAGGCTTTGAGCTGAATTGCCATGATTTGAATCCTAGTTCTGATGCTTACTGGCTATGTGACCTTGAATGGTCCACTTACCTGTGTTTCATTTTTTGTGTCGGTAAAAATGGGGTTGATGGGTACCTACCTCATCCGGCTGTTGTATTAAATGAGTTAATATACAGGCATATCTCATTTTATTGCAATTCACTTATTGTGCTTCACAGATATTATTAAAGTTTGCAACAATCCTGTGTCAAGCAAGTCTACTGGTACCATTTTTTCAACAGCATTTGTTCAGTTCATGTCCTTATGTCACATTTTAGTAATTCTCACAATCTTTCAAACATCTTTATTACATTTGTTATGGTGATCTGTGATCAGTGATCTTTGATGTTACTGTTGTAATTGTTTTGGGGCGTTGTGAACCACACCCATATGACAGTGAACTCGAGTGATAAATGTTGTGTTCAGACTACTCCATGAACCAGCTGTTCTCTCATCCATCTCCCTCTCCTTAGGACTCTCTATTCCATGAAACACAACAGTATTGAAATTAGGCCAATTTGTTACCCTATAATGGCCTCTAAGTCTTCAAGTGAAAGGAGGAGTCACATGTCTCTCATTTTAAATCAAAAGCTGGAAATGATTAAGCTTAGTAAGGGAGTCATGTCAAAAGCTGAGATAGGCCAAAAGTGAGACCTCTTTTGTCAAACAGTTGCCCAAGTTGTGAATGCAAAGGAAAAATTCTTGAAGGAAGTTAAAGGTGCTACTCCAGTGAACACATAAATGACGAGAACGCAAAAACAGCCTTATTGCCAATATGGAGAAAGTTTTGGTGGTTTGGATAGAAGGGCAAACTGGCCACAACATTTCCTTAAGTCAAAGCCCTAATCCAGGGGATCCCTGGGTGGCTCAGCAGTTTAGCACCTGCCTTCAGCCCAGGGCGTGATCTTAGAGTCCCAGGATCGAGTCCCATGTCAGACTCCCTGCAGGGAGCCTGCTTCTCCTGCTGCCTGTGTCTCTGCCTCTCTCTCTCTCTCATGAATAAATAAATAATTAAAAAAAAAAAAGCCTAATCCAGAACAAGGCCTTCGCTCTCTTCAATTCTCTGAAGGCTGAGAGAGGTGAAGAAGCTGCCGAAGAAGAGTTGGAAGCTAGCAGAGGTGGGTTCATGATGTTTAAGAAGCAGCCTCCAGGGCATCCCTGGTTTAAAGCTGCCTTCAGCCCAGAGCCTGATCCTGGAGACCCAGGATTGAGTCCCGCGTCCGGCTCCCTGCATGGAGCCTGCTTCTTCCTTTGCCTGTGTCTCTGCCTCTCTCTCTCTCTGTCTGTCTCTCATGAACAAATAAATTTAAAAATCTTAAAAAAAAAGCAGTCTCCATAATATCAAAATACAAGGTGAAGTAGGAAGCACTGATGCAGAAACTGCAGCAAGTTCTTCAGAAGATGTAGCCAAGAGCATTAATGAAGGTGGCTACGCTAAACAGCAGATTTTTAATGTAGATGAAGCAGCCTTCTATTGGAAGCAGATGCCATCTAGGACTTCATAGCTAGAGAGGAGAAGTCAATGGCTGGCTTCAAAGCTTCAAAGCACAGGCTGATTCTCTTCATAGGGGTGAATGCAGCTGGTGACTTCAAGTTGAAGCCTATGTTTATTTACCGTTCTGAAAATCCTAAGGTGCTTAAGAACTAGGCTAAATCTACTCTGTGTCCTATAAATGGAACAACAAAGTCTGGATGAAGCTCATCTGTTTGCTTCATGATTTATGAATATTTTAAGCCCAGTGTTGAGATCTGCTCAGAAAAAAAAAAAGATTCCTTTCAAAATATTACCAATCATTGACAATATACCTGGTCACCTGAGAGCTCTGATGGAGATGGACAATGAGATGAATATTGTTTTCATGCCTGCTAACACAACATCCATTCTGGAGCCCATGGGTCAAAGTGTCATTTGAAGTTTCAAGTCCTACTATTTAAGAAATGCATTTCATAATATAGTTATGCTATAACTACCATAGATAGCAACCCCTCAGATGGACCTGGGCAAAGAAAATTGAAAACCTGTGGACATGATTCACCATTCTAGATGCCATTAAGAATATTTGTGATTTAAAAAAAAAAAGAATATTTGTGATTCATGGGAAGAGGACAATATATCAGCATTCATAGGAGTTTAGAAGTTGATTCCAACCCTCCCGGATGACTTTGAGGAGTTCCAGACTTCAGTGGAAGAAGTAACTGCAGATGTGGTGAAAACAGCAAAAGAACTAGAATTACAAGTAGATCCTGAAGATGTGACAAATTTGCTGCAATCTCATGAGAAAATTTGAATGGATGAGTTCTTATGGATGAGCAAAGAAAGTGGTTTCTTGAGATGGAATCTACTCCTGGAGTAGATGCTGTAACAGTTGTTGAAATGACAACAAAGGATTGAGAATATTACAGAAACTTATTTGATAAAGCATCAGTTGGGTTTGAGAAAATTGGCTTCAATTTTGGAAGAAGTTCTACCGTGTATAAAATGCTGTTACAGAGAAATTGTCCACAAAACCAGGAGTCAATTCATGCAGAAAACTTCATTGCTATCTTATTTTAAGAAATGGCCACAGCCACCCCAACCTTCAGCATCCACCACCCTCATCAGGCAGCAGTCATAAACATCCAGTCAAGATTCTCCACCAGCAAAAAGATTACAACTCACTGAAAGCTCAGATGTTGTTAGCTTTTTTTTAGCAATGAAGTATTTTTTAACAAAGGTATATATACACTGGTTTTTTGGATAATATTACTGTACATTTAATAGACTATAGCATAGTGTACCCGCAGATTTTATATATACTGGGAAACCAAAAAATTCATTTGACTCACTTTACTGCAATATTCACTTTATTGTAGTGCTCTGGAACTGAATGGTAGTGATCACCATTATAATTCTTATTTACTTGTTTCTTTACCTCACTGGATGGTAAGCTCTATGGGGACATCGGCATGTCTTTGATTTGAGGCTTTGTACCTCAAGTAAGGATAATAGTGTCTCTCACTTTTCTCTGTCACCATAATGTTGTAAAGCCAGCAGAAGGTAATGAGTTTATGAAAAGTATAGAACAATCATCAGTGTAAAACATTTATTTTTCTAACCCACTTTTTAAAATGAATCTGCAACAAAGAGCTAGTCTCATCTATGATTATTTGCATACTGCTCTTCACAGAAAAGTTGAAGTAGATGGTAAGTGAGAAATAAACTTGCTGAAGCTGTGAAAAACTAGAACAGGAAAGGAATATCTTCATGTTACAAAATCATGCTGGTCAGTGATCAGCATTCTCCAAGGAGTGTATCAAACAGTAATTGTTCCAGGTGATACCAACAAATGTTTTTTTTTTTTACTTTTCAGTTTGGGGTGGGAGAGTGATCTATAGTCAAATACATTTGAGAAACACTAGGTTAAATAAATCGAAACAAGTTTCTTTGTGGGAGAACTTTTAGAGACTTTCCTAAGCTAATGGGCACTTCCAGGAATCTCCAGGAGGGACCTCGGATCCATTGAGGGGAGAGAATTTCCCAGAGTTTTCCAACTTTGGAACCCTTTTCCATCAAGTGTTCTGGGAAATAAATGTTTCACTGTATACACTTTCAAAACACACAACGGAAAACACTGACTTGGGTCATCTCTCTTATAGACATGGAAGGTAAATTACAAAGATATTAAATACTGCCCAAATTGACGTAGTTAACGTAAGAGTCTGAGTCCTTTCTGGACCAGGTTTTTTTCAAACAACCAAACTAACTATCTTCTAAATGCTCAGAAAATAGAGGCCTGAGGCTTCTGGTTTAGTTCCAAATTGAGTTTCAACATCAAATTCCAGAGGCTCAAGAAATTTCAATGCAAAGTTAGTGAAGAACATAAATGAAGTGGATCTCATCTCCTTTCCAGTAAGATTTTGAATATTTCTAACTTCTCTGAAGTTCGAAATCCAGCCTCTTTTAAGACCTCCTCTTTCAATGTCTGCATATAAGAGGAGCTCAAGTATTGCTCATTGAGCATTAAGTCTTCCATAATTTCTCCTAGCAGCAGAGGATCATCTCTCTCTCCCAAAACACATTTTCTGCACTCCTCAAATGGAAGTTTTCATAACATCCCATATAACTGCTTACACACATTCTCTTTCCAACACTAGATTACAAAATTCTAAAAGAGAAGGTCATTGTCTCATCCCTCCTTTGATAAATTGATATCAAAACTTGATTTCAGGCAAAGAGCTCCTATAATCCTTTAAACATTGCTGTGAATTAATGTTCTTCATTTCTCATCCCATATTATATAAATTAAGTTTATATTGCATGCAGATTAAGTTTATGTTGCAGTAACAAAGAGCCCTCAAATCTCAGTGATTTAACCCAATAAAGTTTCCTCATACATGTTACATATCTCACATGGATCAGCAGAGAACTCTGTTCCATATAATCATTCAAGATCCAGGCTCATGGAAGGCTTGACCAGTGGCCTCATCAGTCACTACAGCTGGGAAAAGTGCTGAAGTTCTCACACTCAGCATCTCCTGTCTCAGCCCAGAAGTGAAACAAGCTACTTCTTTCTGCTCAAAGCCCATTGGTTAAAACTAGTTAAATGCTCTTTCCCAACCATAGGGAAGAGGGGGGCAGAGAAGTCTCATCATTTAATGTGACCAAAAGAAAAGGAAAAACCAGATGTGGATAAACCCCAGAAGTCTCTACTGCACTGTGAGTCTGTAAAAATTAAGCTTTGTTCCTGATAGTAGAATGAAGGGCATTGTACCTGTAATAAATGCTTAAGGTAACGTTTGATTGATGAATGGATCGAAAATTAGAGGCATTTCAAAGAACAGGGAGTGGAGTGTTGCTTGGAATCCTAGATTCTAGATTGGAATCCCAAACCAACTTTGTTCCTGCTTTCTGACCTTGGGCAAGTTTGATCACCACTCTGAGCCTTAGATTTTTTAATCTGTAAAATAAGTGATTGAATGACATTACTTCTATGGTCCCTTCTTGCTCAAATATTCTAATATTCTATGGTGTAGTGGGGGGTATTCATCTCCAGTATTACCCTCTTTTTGTCTATGAAAAAGATCTTGTTAACAAAGGCCGAGCCATCCTTGGCAGAATTATCCCTTGAACACCAGTTGGCTTTTTGTCCTAAATAAATGGAGAAGCCACATAGGAAAGAACAGTGCAGAGAGAAAGGATCCAGAAATAGCCTTTCCTTTCAAGCCAGAGTCAAGCAGGAGCCTTGAGCAGACTGGAGACGTCCACTTTGCTTTGGGGAGATGCCAAAGCTGTCTCTTCAATCAAAGAGGATTTTAAGAGGAGCACAAAAATTCTTTAATGTTCTCTGAGCTGCTCTCTGGCCCTGGCCCAGGAAACACTGTTATTGTAACTGAGACGCCAGGACATTTGGCAGTGTTATATTCTTGTTTGGCCCAGTGCAGCTCTTTATTTATTAAAGCCTCAGGTCTCTTCAGGCCATGGTTCAGTGTATTAATTTATGTAGTTTGCCTCCCTTGAGAGAAGACCAATTTGAATACCCTCAGCTTCATTATGACCCAGTCTGTTGCTGAGGTATTAACCCTGAAGCTTTTTCTTTCCTCTCCTTTCTTATTATGCCTGTAAAAGGAATGTGGGGCCCACTCTAGGCAGAAGTCAAGATCCAACACCTCACCTCTCCCCTTTCAACTGCCCCTCTCTTGCTTCACTGTCCTGATATGAAATGGACTCTGTTTCACGGGACTCTGTTTAATTCAGTCAGTTGTAAGTTATCAAACCTGATATTTCTCAAGTGCTAAATATATGCAAGCCATACATTAGCATAATTTAAATAAGACCCAGTCCCTGCCTTCAAGAGCCTAGGAATGGACAGGCAGTCCCTGACAATAGTTCAACTTACAATTTTTTGACTTTAGGGTGGTGTGAAAGTGATAAGAATTCACTAAAAACTGTGCCTTGGATTTTTAGTTTTTACCTTATCCTGACTAGTGGTAGATGGTATACTTTCTTGTGATACCGCAGCTCACAGTCAGTCATGTGATCAGGAAGGCAAACAAGGGATACCCTTACAACCATTCTGTCCCATGCAACCATTCTGTTTTTCTCTTTCAATAGAGTATTCAATTAATTATATGAGATAGACAATACTTGGTTATAAAATAGCTTTCTGTTAGATGATTTTGCCCAACCGTAGGCTGATATAAGTGTTCTGAGCACATTTAAGGTAGGCTAAATGAAGCTATGATGTTTGGTAGGTGAGGTGTATTAAATGCGTTTGGGCTTCTGACATTTTTAATTTAGGGTGAGTTTATCAGGACATCAATCCCATTGTAAATCAAGAAATATTTGTAGTGGGGAGCCAAATGTGGAGACAAACTTCTCCAGGAGAGTGTGACAGGTGCAGTACTACAGGTCAGTACAAGAGGAGGGATGCGGAGGAGGGAGTGGGCAGGCCTGCCCAAGAGGCACAGGTGGGGCAGATTTCCAGAGAAGGGTATTTGACTTGGGTCCTGAAAGATAGGTAAGAGTTTACCAGATGATTATATGTCCCAGCCTAGGACAAAGTATGATGGGGTCAAACCACACTCTATGCTTGAGGAACTTCAAGTAATTTCAAGTGGCTCATGCACAAATTCACTCAAGCATGAGTGAGAAGTGCAGAGGTAAGAAAGGGGCCTGATCATGGTGGGTCTTGTTATTTGAAAATAATTTAGGCCATCGTCCTTCCCAAGAGTATTTGTAAAATGGGTTCCCAAAGACCCAAATGTCTCCTGAGGTCCTAAAATAAACTATGCCAAGCGGAGTCCCAATAGGAAATAGTACTCTCACATGTGTTGATTTATAAAGGGACTGTTGAGAGAAGCATGAGTATAGAACAGCCACAGAGAAAGTGCAGTGTCCAGGAGTCCAGTGGCAAAGGAGCTGTCATCACCTGAAGGGATGAGGGGAAGGTGTGGGTCTTGGAGCTTGGAAGGGGAGAGTTGTGTAGAAGAAAGACGTATAGGACACAACCAGAAGACAAACATCCCAACTACCATCTACTTTTTCCCTCTAGTCTCCTGTCCCTCACTGAACCAGAAGCCAGAGCCTACTGACATAGCTGGAATCTACTCTACAAGGTGTGAAAAACAAAATACACCAGGCAATTAAAGGGATGACATTATTCAGGCTAGTGCAATAGGGGAGGATGTTCATTAGTGAGCAGTGACTCAAATAATGGGAAGGGGGGGTCTGGGTTCTGCAGAGGCAAGTAAATAAGGGAATTGTAAAGAACAGTAGAGGTGGGTGTTGCCTATATCAAATGGGAAAGGATAATTCTTTGTCTTTAAGTCTATTTCCCTGAACACAAAAGCGTGGGAGAATTTCCTAACTGTTACTGTTTTTGGTTAGTGTAGGGCTCAGATGAAGTTCAACACTGTCGATTTCCCTATCATTCAAGATGAATGAGTACTATTCTTCTCCGAACATCTCAGAAACCTTCACAAGCCTCCTGAATGGGGCAAAGTGAAATCTAGGAAAGTAGTCTCTCTCAAGGACTGTTGTTGGCATTGTTCCTATAGAATCAGTTGAACCATCTGTTGTTGAGGAGTGGTGGCAAAACTCAGTTTTTTTTTTAAATCTTGGATATCAGGCATCTTGCATGAAAAAGATAAATATTGCTATTATTAGAATTGTATTAATTACTATTAAATAGTCAGGAGTTGAACCTTGAGGGTAACCTGTCTGGTGGAATCCAGGTCAGTGGAGGAAAATCTTTCAGTTATTCAACACCACCCATTGGGTTTCTTAAAGCTAGAATGCCAATGATCTGATGATGTGCATGGTATTGGTTACCTATTATATAAGGACATGCATGACCTGAGCATTTCACTGGAATTGCTTCCTTAGGGGCCCCGACTGAGCTTGTCCAGAAAGAAATCTGGCCCATGCGTGGTCTGCTGCAGGGATGAATCCTTCAAGGTTTATGTCACATCATTGGACTTTGACTTGTGGAGCTTCTTCAAAGGGCCAGAGCAAGGCAACTTAGAGTTCTAATAGACAGGAATTGGGGTGGCCAGGTTTTAGTTCTCCATGATATCAGCTCAGGTAGGAGGGAGAAAAACTGGAAAACTTAGTGTGGAGTATGGTAGCTAGATACAGAAGGAATCTGAAAGAATTGAAAATTTGGTATTACTGACAATGTGGGCAAAGCAACAGGATCCAGTCCAATTTGTAGGTAGATACAAGTGGTTTTTCCAAGGAATGGGGAAAGAAAAAAGTCAACTAAATTTCTGCTACAGATGACAAAGTTTGTGTATCAATAAGTTATCTGCACTTGACATAGAAGCACAAAATAGCTCAAAGGCAATGAACAGCAGGGCCAGAATGTGATAAATGTGGAAAAAGTGCTCTGGGAAATATATGGTTTTCCACTCTCTTTATAGTCACCCTCCTCTTAATCAAAAATAATTGCGGGATCCCTGGGTGGCACAGCGGTTTGGTGCCTGCCTTTGGCCCAGGGCGCGATCCTGGAGA
The DNA here is from genome assembly GCF_905146905.1 of Nyctereutes procyonoides. Lineage (NCBI taxonomy): Eukaryota > Metazoa > Chordata > Mammalia > Carnivora > Canidae > Nyctereutes > Nyctereutes procyonoides. Next base: position 1,867,083 of record NW_026575030.1, on the reverse strand, counting down.
CCCGGAATCGAATCCCATGTCGGGCTCCCGGTGCATGGAGCCTGCTTCTCCCTCTGCCTGTGTCTCTGCCTCTCTCTCTCTCTCTCTCTCTCTCTCTCTCTCTCTTTCTCTGTGTGTGACTATCATAAATCAATTTTTAAAAAATTTAAAAAAAATAATTGCAAAGGAAAATTATTCTTGATCCCTAAATAAGGATAGTCTCATCAGATTTGGCCAGATGATTTACATAAATGCAGCAAGAATGGTGATTTCCCATTATGTAGGTCTTCTTAAGTTTGCTTTTCTGGAAGTTTTTTTTTTTTTTAAAGCTTTTATTTTTATTTATTCATGAGAGACACAGTGAAAGGGAGGCAGAGACACAGGCAGAGAGAGAAGCAGGCTCCACGCAGGGAGCCGACGTGGGACTCGATCCCGGGACTCCAGGATCACGCCCTAGGCCGAAGGCAGGCGCTCAACCGCTGAGCCACCCAGGCATCCCATTCTGTAAGCTTTTAAAAAGAATCTCAGATTGGACTTTTAAAATCCTTGGAAGCTAGGACATCAAGCCAAAAACTTACCACAAATCTCACCTGCAATACCTATAAGTTTCAGTGAAATTCACTCTTCTTAGGGTTCCAAAAAAAATCCCAATTTTCCTGAGCTTCCCATATATATGACTTTTCTTACTTACCTGTCACACTAGAAACTCTAGTGTAAGGCAGATATAATGACAGTTTTTCCAAAAGGGCTTTGTAAACATGAGTTCCATAAAGTCAACCTTTGTTTCTTAAATGTGTTTGGTCATATCTGATTTAATGAGCATCGGACTCAAATATTTCATTCCAAGTAAGGCCATGGTTGCATAACTAATATTTCCAATTGTCTTGCTAGAATGGAAGACTGGTAATTATTGAACCTGTCCAAATCAGTACATTGCCATGAAAAGAGAACATTTAATAGTTCCTGAATTCTAGAGAAGTCAGGCAGGGAAAAAAAGATAAATGTGTTATTTCTGTTTATAAAAGCAAATTCTATTAAATTGTTATGAGTTATAGTCAGCTTAAAAGAAAAGACAACTTAGGGATTTCTTTATATCTGGAAAATAGGATGTTAAAATATGAACAATATTCCTAACACAAGCCACATTCATCTTTCATCATTCAGTCCTATATAATTAATTCTTTTTCCACTGCAACTTGGATTAGCAATCCCATGAACCCATCTGCTTTTTGACTAATGTCTTGGAAATTCTGACTCAGTCCTTTTTCTTTTCTTTTCTTTTCTTTTCTTTTCTTTTCTTTTCTTTTCTTAGATTTTATTTATCCATGAGAGGCACAGAGAGAGAGAGAGATGCAGAGACACAGGCAGAGGGAGAAGCAGGCTCCATGCAGGGAACCCGACGTGGGACTCGATCCCGGGTCTCCAGGATCAGGCGCTGGGCCAAAGGCGGCGCTAAACTGCTGAGCCACCTGGGCTGCCCTGACTCAGTCCTTTTGTCTCTCCGTTGTTTAAGTGAGGCTTTCTGAAGCCTGTGCCCAAAAGTACCAAGCAAAGTCCCTTTCACAGGGCTCTGAGACAGTCTCCTGTTAAAGAAAATCCTCAGGCATATACCTGAGTGGTACAGGCAAGACCACTCATGGAAGCATCAAAGCAAAACTTACCTGTAGGTGACAAAAGACCCCAAATGATTGTAGTTACTTTATTACTGATCATGTTCAAAAGTGAAAGATCTAGGGGCCTGTGGCTGGCTCAGTCAGTAAAGCATGCAACTCTTGATCTCAGAGTCCTGAGTTCAAACCCCACGTTGGGCATAAAGCATACTTAAAAAAAAAAAAAATTCAAAAGTGAAAGATCTGATGAAGGTTCATTACAAGAATAATGTAGCTAAAGAGCAAATTGGAGTGTTTCTATGTAGTGTGAAACAAAGTCAATCTAAGACAAGTTTTAGATAAAATATCCATAAATATAATGATTAGTCATATCTTCAAAGAATAGGAATAGAATACTGAAAATGGATTAACATAATCTTTACAGAGAAAAATATCTTCAAATATGACTTGTAGTAATCCTGAGATTATAATATACAATGACTACTAAGCACATAATCAGAATATACCAAGAATATATTGATAGTATCAAGTGAAGAGAGTAAGTCTGGAATAGGTCTTAAATATCTGCATATAAATAAAACTCCATAGGTTAGTAATGTGAATCCTCATTTGAAAACCACTGGCCCGGATGCTAGGTTCAAATTAAAGAAGTAAAATTGCTACCAAATTAACATTTAAGAAATAAATTATGACTAATAACACTATACTGTTTTTGTTTAATATTATGTAAAGCAGCTCCAGGACTTTCAGTAATAGAAGTATATGACAGACAGTGGGGGCACTGACAATTCTCTAGCAGCTTCCCATATAGCATATCATTTCTAAATATTTATAACATTTTACCCATATGGATTTAACCTAGGGAAGGTTAAGTATCTTTTCTGATCTAATAATGTTTTCCATGCAACTCATCAACAGTAACATCAAATAAATCTAATAATAAATAAATAAATAAATAAATATAAATCTAATTTTTCCCAGCACTTCTCTTTCTACAAGGGAAAAGGCCAAATCTCTTATGATTTCCTGGGGACCCTCTGGGAAATCTTAAAGATGAACAAGAGTAAAAGAAACCACTTAGGATTCAATTTAGGAAAGGCAAAATACCAAAAATTTTCAGGAGAATTTGAACACTGGTTAAGATAGGTTCATGGGTTACTGAGAATAATGCTTGGCTACCAGTGTAATCAAAGTGATAGCAACAAAATAAATAAAGTAAACAGAGGAGATACCGTGATGATAAGGGGCCTTAACTTAGCTCTTTCAAAAGTGAAAGACTTCATTCTCTTAAATAATCACAGACATGACAAAGTCAACATAAAACACAGGAAATTACTCTTATAATACACAGAATCTTTGTTATCTGGACAAATGACACAATAGGTATGAGTAAACCTTTGCAAACTCGTATCAGGAGCAGACTGATAATCTCAGATAATTTTGTCATTTCAATTGAGAAAAAAATTCTAGTTTTCTTAAGTAGAACTGATGCTAAAGCTTTAAAAAATAATCTTGCAAAAGGGCTCAGCTGGTTAAGCATCTGCCTTTGGCTCAGGTCATGATCTCAGGATCCTGGGATTGAGCCCTGTGTTGGGCTCTGTGCTCAGCAGGTAGTCTGTTTCTTCTTCCTCCTCTCTGTCTGTGATCTCTCTCATAAATAAATAAATAAATAAATAAATAAATAAATAAATAAATAAATAAAATCTTTGAAAAAAAGATCTTGCAGATTAATCATAAACTTTAGCCAGCTTTGATCATGGCAAGTAAAATTCCCTTTCTGCAAAACTTGCTATAAACTTTATTCCCATTCACGTTTGTCCTAAACTTTCCTATTTCTCATTCTTGAAGAACCATTTTCTTTTAGGACAAAACTGCTGTCTCTCCTCTCTCTTCCCCTCTCTCTCTTTTTTAATAAAAACACATCTCTTTAACACAATTTCTCAAAGTGACAAAAAATAAACAAATTTATTACAGCCTCTCTGTAACCTACAGGAACCCTAGGAATATTCAATTCATGTGTTTATTTCTCTCAAGCCAATCAAAATAGAGCTCTTTTTAAGAGATTTTATAATCTAATTTGGTAATACCATCTGAATATAGGAATATATTATAAAATCACAAGCACATATACATATGGATACAGTTAGACATTTTACAAATTCAATTTTAAAATTTCACATAAACACAGAAATACAAAATTCAATGGTTCATATCAAAGAGCTGTTCTCTTCTCATTGGGTATAAATCCTTAATTGATTGAAGCTGAAGACTTAAACTGACAAACAGAAAAGAGTAACAAGATGGATTATCTGTCATCTCTCACCCATCAGAGACAAGATTTCTATAAACCATTGATCCATTTGCAGAAATCACAAATGATCAGATTATAAAACTGTTGAAGCTGGCATCAGAACTCACCAACTTCAGGGGTCCCCTGCTTCCTGAAACAGGTTTTGCCCTTGTGTTTAGCCACTTCACTTTTTTTTCTTTTTTAGGATTTTATTTATTTATTTCTGAGAGACATGAAGAGAGAGGCAGAGACATAGGCAGAGGGAAAAGCAGGCTCCCCACGGGGAGCCCAATGTGGGACTCAATCCCTGGACCCCAATATCACTCCCTGAGCCAAAGGCAGATGCTCAACCACTGAGCCACCCAGGTGCCCCACTGCCACTTCACTTTTATGAAAAACCTACACTAGTAAAATACCAGCTTTTTTTTTTATTTTTATTTTTTATTTATTTACGATAGTCATACAGAGAGAGAGAGAGAGGCAGAGACACAGGCAGAGGGAGAAGCAGGCTCCATGCACCGGGAGCCTGACGTGGGATTCGATCCCGGGTCTCCAGGATCGCGCCCTGGGCCAAAGGCAGGCGCCAAACCGCTGCGCCACCCAGGGATCCCTAAAATACCAGCTTTTCCCACAAAAGTGGAAATTCTCTTCAGATTTCTTCCCATTAGTAAAAACAGGTACTAATGTTAAGTCTTTCATAAAAGCCAAATGGCGTAACTTAAACTTTTGGAAAGTGGCCTGTGTTCTTTGTTTTATGCCATTTCTGTTTACAAAAGTTTTCACAGGAACATTCTACTTTCAAATGGTGGGGGAAACCTGGACTCAAAAAGAATCAAACTCCTTACGGTACCATTAGTGGACAAAAGTCTGGAACACAGGATCGGGAGTCAGCTGTATCAATTGGCCCTGCAGTCACCAGTCAGGAATGGAGCACAGTGTGTCAACACAGGGGTATGGTTACTTGAGTGGAGTCAAAGAGAATGTGAAGGAGAAACCCAATCTAGGAGTCAAGGCACCTGTCAAAGAAAAAACACACTGGACGATGGAGGAGGTGAGTTTCTTCAGGCTGTTGCAATAAGGAGGAAAATCTAGTAATGAGGAATCCAGGGTGCCTGGGTGGCTCAGTTGGTTAAGTGTCTGCTTTTGGCTCAGGTCATGTCTCGGGATCCTGAAATGGAGCCCTTCATCAGGCTCCCTGCTCAGCGGGAGTCTGCTTCTGCCTCTGCCCCTCCCCCTGCTCCTGCTCTCTCTTGCTCTTACTCTCTCTGTCAAATAAATAAATCTTTTTTAAAAAATGAGGAATTCCAAAGAAAAGGAAGAAGATCTGAGTTTTATAGAACCAGGTAAGTAAGTGAATTGTGAGGAGCAGTGGAGGTGGGTATGATCTAAGTCATATTGGGAGGCGAGGGTTCTTTGCCAGCCAGTTGGCTGAAACTCAAAAGGGTGAGGGACTTCAGAAAACCAAAGGATGGGAGGATTTCTTAATCCTTGCTGTTTTCCTGGCAAATAGGGCTCAGGTACAGCTTCACCTTGTGAGGGCTTAACAAGCAAATACGTGTAAGCTGTGGCTCTGATTGTTACTTTAGCGGCTTTGACTTTGGCATCACATGGAAGTGATCACTGTGATCCACTGTAAGATGTATCATCATTTTTTTTTTTTTTACTGTGTATAAGTCAAACACTAATGTTTGAAGGTTGATTCATCTTTCAAAACAGAACTCAGAGTTGGGTGGGAAAGGTGAGTCTGGAGAGATAGCCAAGGACAGGGTGAGGAGGTGCTTTGGGAGAACTCAGGCTCCAGAATGAGGGGTGTGATGCTGTCTTGACTGAGAGCCTTGGGGCCAAACTCTCCGGATTTGGATGCAGATTTTACCTCTTACTGCCTCTGTGATCTTGAGTGAGTTACTTAGCCACAGTTTTCTTCCATTGTAAAATGATACTAATAGCATCTGCTTCCAAGGAATTTTGAGATTTAATACAAAAAAAGCACCCAGACTCGTGTCTGCAATGTAGAATTAGCTATGCCGACTACTAGAACTTTGCTTGCTGTTGTCTCCCTTTTCTACTTTTCTTGGCTAAGTGTTGTTCTCTGGGAGCACTATCACAAGACTGATGCACCTGTCTAGGAGTGACTCATTGGCCCAGTCGGGTTGGATTTAGGGGTATAAGGGTGGGTAAGGGCTCCACTTGATACTATATCTGCATAGCTTTTTAAGCAAGAGTGACTAGAGTCAACTGATCACATCAACTGGTGAGGTTTTGGAGGTTGGGGTGTGCGTCAAGTCCTTGCCGATGCCACCTTTTTTGTGAAACAAAGCTTGACTAAGGGTTTCTTTGCACTGTATGGTTCCAGGAAGGTTCCCTTTGCATCAGTATCTACCTGGTACCCCAATTGAAACTTGCACTACAGTCAAAGTGGGGAATTCAAGTGAAATGGGCAGGAAGAAGTGCCAAGAGCCTAAATATGTCTGAGGCTTGGAATGCACACAAAGTCATAAAGCAAAACGTTCAGTATGTTTATCAAAATATATAGTGTATTTCATGAAAATATGAAAATTCAAAGAAAAGCAGTATCTCAGCCTTCTCCTAAGGATGGACACACAAAAGGAGATTTTAAGATTCTTGTCTGATACAGAGATTGTTCCAAACTTCATTAGCAATGCCAACTTGATTTGCTTCTAGTTGTCAGCCCCCAAGGGAGCTGGTGAACTATTCCAGAGCATAAGGTTTCTCATATTGCTGTGCAAGTGGCTGCTGGCTACAGACAAGGACCACTAGCATGGTTCAAAGCCAGTTCTGTGTCCCATTTCACTCAAGAATGGCTCCACTGGGGTATGTTGCATGGATTGAGAGGAGGTCGGCAGGGACTACCACTATCTTTTGAAATCATGCAAGCAAAATACCCATTCCATTCTTTCCCTATTATGGACATAAATTGCAAATTGTAGCCGGAAACATTAGGGTGAAATACACACACACACACACACACACACACACACACACATACCCTGTCCCCCAGCTCCTGCAGCTGCATGGAGGACAAAGAGAAACACAGAAACTGAACGCCCACAGCAGAAATGTCCATAGAAAAATGCCCATTTCCAAATTAATTTGAGTAGCATCACCATTTGCTTTAGTGCCCTGTCAAGCCTTGCTTCCACAGGCAGAAATGTTTTACACAAATAGATTGTTAGTAGTGCAGGGAGTTGAAGTTTACTCAATCACTCTGAGAGCCACGGTTTCACAGCGTTTGACCATGACCCAGGGTAAGAAATACACTTTCTATTATGACCCAGTGCACACATCCATAACGGAAGCAAGATATCTGTGATATAAAAACTCCCACCATGGCTCATTACTAGCTATCAACCTGATGTCACTGAGCCACCAAACATGGAGTTGGGAAGAGATGCACACAAGCGGCTGGCAGCACACAATTGCTACCTATCTACAACAGCAACAACTTCAGTTGAGACAGCTGAACTAGTGTTGCAGAAAACACTTTGAAAAAAACCTTTCAAATTTGCAAAATTTGTAAAACAAAGAAAAGCATCCATGTGCAGTACCTGGAGGTGCTCTTTACAAAATTTTCTGGTCTTTGGAAGCCTTTTTCTGGAAGGCTGAAAGGCTCCCTGGTTATTTAAACCTCTGTTGAGGTTGTTCCAAAAAAGATGATCCCTCTATTGTAAATCACCGCCTTCTCCAATTTTTCTCTGGTCCCACTTTGCTTCGGCCCAGATATTTTCTTTGGAAGCAGTTTTAACAAAGTCCAAAAAAAAAAAAAAATAAGTTTGGTACACTATAAAATGAAGAGCGTGTATGTGTGTGTTAAAATTCACATGACTCTAGGTATTCTGAACAATTGGTAATGGCCATTGGTAGTTTTTCCTCAGGCCTTAAAATTATTGTGCAAATAAAAGAATTATATTGCCAGAATAAATAAAATTAAAAAAAAAAAAGGGATCCCTGGGTGGCGCAGCGGTTTGGTGCCTGCCTTTGGCCCAGGGCACGATCCTGGAGACCCGGGATCGAATCCCACGTCGGGCTCCCGGTGCATGGAGCCTGCTTCTCCCTCTGCCTGTGTCTCTGCCTCTCTCTCTCTCTGTATGACTATCGTAAATAAATAAATAAAATTAAAAAAAAAAAAGAATTATATTGCCAGGCAAAAACCACCCTAAAACTCAGTGGTATTCAAGAATAACTTCATTTCTTACATCTGAGGGTTAGCTATGGAGACTATCTGCTCTTACCTGGCTACTCTTTTGTTTGTAGAGAAGCTGGGTGCTTCACTCTAAGCTAGGTTTAGGGGGGCAGCTTTTCTCCACATGTCCCTCATCCATCTTGTGGTGTCACTGGACTAGACTGATAGAGACACTCCTTCGCATGGCAATGGCAATAGCTCAAAAGACAGGAGGAAATTTGAAACCCTTTGAAGGTGTCACTTTTGCCTCTTGTCTGTTATCCACATCAAGTCACAGGGGCAAGGCCAGAGTTCGAGTTCTACCCACAGAGAGAGGGTGCTGCAAAATGACATGACAAGGGGTATGGTTCCAAGGAGAGGAAAATAATTAGGGCCTGTGGTAAGCTGAATAATGCATGCCAAAGATGTCACATCCTAATCTCTGAAACCTGCAAATATTACACCATATGGTAAAAGGGACTTTTCAGATGTGATTAAAGTAAGGGTTTAAGATGGAGAGATGATCTTGGGTTTTTACATGGGTCCAGTATAACCAATGGGTCCTTCTAAGAGGGAAGCAGAAGATCAGAATTAGGAGAAGGATATGGGAAGCAGAAGGAGAAAAAGTGATGTGATGTGGGGCCATGTGCTGAGGACTGAGGACAGCCTCCAGAAGCAGGAAAAGGCAAGGAAACAGAATGTTCTCCAAAGCTTCCAGAAGGAAAGCTGCCCTGCCAACACCTTGATTTTAGACTTCTGCCCTCTAAACTGAAGGGAATAAATTTATATTATTTTAAGCCACTAAGTTTGTGATAATTTTTTTTATAGTGGCAATTGAACACAAGTGGGGATTTGGGTATCTGGATGTTAGGTGCTGCTGTAACAAATGCTTAAAAATGCAGATGTGGCTTTAGAATTGAGAGCATGATATTGAGTTTGGAAGTTTGAAAAAGCCTTGAACAAACTGTTAGTAGAATGTGGATGTTAAAAACTCTGACAGTGAGGGCTCAGGAGGAAATGAGGAACATGTTATGGGAAACAGGAAGAAAGGGGATTCTTGTCAGATAGTGGTGGAAAGGTTATCTAAATTGTGGCCTATATTTTTGTGGAAATGATTGGTTAGTGATGAACTTGGATATTCAACTAGGAGATTTCTAAGTGAAGTGTTGAAGGTGCAATCTGCCTGAATCTTACTGTTTGTAGTAAAATACAAGAAGAAAGAGATACATTGAGAAAAGAAATGTTAAGCAAATGGAACCAAGAATTAATGATTTTGGAAATTCTCAGCCTATCCAAGCCACATAAAAGACCCAAACTAGGAGATTTGTCATCAAGAAAGAAAGCCTGAAGAGGTAGCTGAGTGTATGCCTGGACAATCTTTTGCTAGTGCCTGGGAAGAAATAAAATGTCATAGTATTCTTTTATGCAGAGAGCTCTTTGAAGAGATTAAGCATGTGACCCATGGATTTCCTCAGCCATATCATCAGCCTCTCCAGGAAGAATCTATAGAGGAACATTTTATCTAGTGGAGGGAATCTCTATAACATATATAGGAGACCCACAAGATTCCTGATGATGTCATATAAAAAATGTTGCCACCTTTCACAAAAGTGGACAAAGAGGGGACAACGTTGAAAGAGACTGCTGGGCTACCCAAATTTCAAAGGCAGGAAACAGGTGGATAAAACTACTTTGGTAAAAACATGTTCTACTCTTCATGAAAAAGAAAGAATGACTCAGGATAAACCCTTGGCCTCAGGGATTTGAACCAAAAGCCACAGAGGTTTAATCCACAGACCTTGAAATAGTTTTCACAGGCACATTTCAAAATTGCTTGGCACAAGTGACTTCTTCTTTCCCTCTGTTTTATTACTTTTTGAGCGGGAATGTCTGTAACTGTTGTCCTGGGCCTGTCTTACATTATACTTAGGAGAGCTGATAAATTGTTTGCTGGCTTCACCAATCTATAGATGGAGAGGAATTTTGCCTGAGGATGGATCATACCCAGAGTCTCGCTCATTCTTTACATAGGTGAAGTAATTTGGGAGTTTTGAACTGATAATATTGAGAGATATTTTGAACTTAGATCTGATGCTGTGATAGACTGAGAATTTGGGAGACATTGGAAAAGAATGTATTTTGATGTGGGATGGATGTGAACCTTTGGGGGCAGGAAGATAGACTGTGGTAAGCTGAATAAGGATCCTCCAATATGTTCACTTCCTAATCTCTGAAACTTTTGGATGATTCTCTATATGGCAAAAGGATATTTGCACCTATGATTGTTAGGATCTTTAGATGAAGAAATCCTGTATTTTCTAGGTGGATACTAAATATAACCACAGGGTCCTTATAAGAAAGAAGCAAGAAGGTCAAAGCCAGGAGAAGGCAATAAGATAACATAAGCAAGGATTGGAGTGATGAAACAAGATGTCAAGGACTGCTGGAGCATCTGGAATCTAGAAGAATTAAGGGACAGATTCTCCCTCAGACCATCCAGAAGGAACCAACTCTGTTGGTTACTTGATTTTAGCTCCTCATTTTGGACTTCTGATCTCCTGAACTCCTATATTATTTTAAGCCACTACATTTGTGGTAATTTGTTACAGTAGCAATTGGAATATATAGGGCCAATATAAGACAATACAATCTTATATAGGAATAAGCCTACCTTCCCTGCTTTTATATACAATGCCATTTTAGGCATTAGAATTATTTTTAAAATGTATACAATTATTTTTAAGATACGTACTTTGTGAACATTTGACATTCTCAAATGTGACTTGACCTTATATTGAAACCAACTCATCTTCCAAGAGAAGGCATCTTACTGTAAAGATGAAAGTGAGTAATAGGAATCTGAAATACAGAAATGTATAAGCAGCTATAAACACAATTAAAAAGTTAAAGTAAAAAAAAATTATACATAATGGAACAAAAAATATTAGTGTAGGAGCACTGAGAGTCCCTGAAGGGAATTTTGTAGTTCATGTGCTCCCTCCTCCCTCTTCATTTTTGCTGGTTGGAAGCCAGGATGTCTACCTCATAAAGGTTAAAGCACTGGGAAAAGAGCAAGGAGAAAATAGAGAAAAAGAGCTGGTGGCCTATGGAGCAAGATGCCGTGGAGTACTCTATGCTGTGATTAAAATAGAATGAGAAAGGGAATTTTTTTTCTTAATAGATTGCTGTAAATGATATAAATGGATCCTTTTTTAAAGTTTTCAGGAAAGACAATAGCAATATATGCAATTTTTGGATTTCTTCTGGGTTTTGGAAGGAGGATACATAGTACGTATCTGTAATGTTACTTTGGATCCTTCCTCAAGGGTTACTTTATACTTGAGGAATACTTTAGTTTGTAAGTGTTAGAAAAAGGAACCAACAATATCTTAACAGGTAGGGTTTTGTTTCCCTTTTATAACAAGAAGCCTAGAGACAGATGGTTGTGGGCATGGTCCTTCAAGGACCCAGGCTCTTTTCATTTTAATGTACTGGTCATCTGAGTAGCTTTTACACTCCTGTTTATACCCTATGTTTGAATAATAGCCGTTGCAGTTCCCAGCATCATGACCTTATTCAAAGGCAAGAAGCACAAAGTGGCCAAGGTGAGAACCTATCTCCTCTTCATGTCTTTTGCCCATTTCATGATTGGATTGTTTGTTTCTTTGCTGTTGAGTTTAATAAGTTCTTTATAGATTTTGGAAACTAGCCCTTTATCTGATATGTTATTTGCAAATATCTTCTCCCATTCTGTAGGTTGTCTTTTGTTGATTGTTTCCTTCACTGTGCAGAAGCTTTTTATCTTGATGAAATCCCAATATTTCATTTTTACTCTTGTTTCCCTTGCCTTCATAGATGTATCTTGCAAGAAGTTGCTGTGGCCGAGTTCAAAAAGGTTGTTGCCTGTGTTCTCCTTCTAATATTTTGATAGATTCTTGTCTCACATTTAGATCTTTCAACCATTTTGAGTTTATCTTTGGGTATGGTGTAAGAGAATGGTCTAGTTTCATTCTTCTGCATGTGGCTGTCCAATTTTCCCAGCACCATTTATTGAAGAGACTGTCTTTCTTCCAGTGGATCGTCTTTCCTCCTTTATCGAATATTAGTTGACCATAAAGTTCAGGGTCCACTTCTGGGTTCTCTATTTTGTTCCATTGATCTATGTGTCTGTTTTTGTGCCAGTACCACACTGTCTTGATGACCACAGCTTTGTAGTATAGCTTGAAATCTGGCATTGTGATGCCCCCAGATATGGTTTTCTTTTTTAAAATTCCCCTGGCTATTCGGGGTCTTTTCTGATTCCACACAAATCTTAAAATAATTTGTTCTAACTCTCTGAAGAAAGTCCATGGTATTTTGATAGGGATTGCATTAAACGTGTAAATTGCCCTGGGTAACATTGACATTTTCACAATATTAATTCTGCCAATCCATGAACATGGAATATTTTTCCATCTCTTTGTGTCTTCCTCAATTTCTTTCAGAAGTGTTCTATAGTGTTTAGGGTATAGATTCTTTACCTCTTTGGTTAGGTTTATTCCTAGGTATCTTATGCTTTTGGGTGCAATTGTAAATGGGATTGACTCCTTAATTTCTCTTTCTTCAGTCTCATTGTTAGTGTATAGAAATGCCATTGATTTCTGGGCATTGATTTTGTATCCTGCCACGCTACCAAATTGCTGTATGAGTTCTAGCAATCTTGGGGTGGAGGCTTTTGGGTTTTCTATGTAGAGTATCATGTCATCGGCAAAGAGGGAGAGTTTGACTTCCTCTTTGCCAATTTGAATGCTTTTAATGTCTTTTTGTTGTCTGATTGCTGAGGCTAGGACTTCCAATACTATGCTGAATAGCAGTGGTGAGAGTGGACATCCCTGTCTTGTTCCTGATCTTAGGGGAAAGGCTCCCAGTGCTTCCCCATTGAGAATGATATTTGCTGTGGGCTTTTCGTAGATGGCTTTTTTTTTTTTAATTTATGATAGTCACAGAGAGAGAGAGAGAGAGAGAGGCAGAGACACAGGCAGAGGGAGAAGCAGGCTCCATGCACCGGGAGCCCGGAGCCCGACGTGGGATTTGATCCCGGGTCTCCAGGATCGCGCCCTGGGCCAAAGGCAGGCGCCAAACCACTGCGCCACCCAGGGATCCCCGTAGATGGCTTTTAAGATGTTGAGGAGACATGAAGAGAAATCTCACAGAGGAAGACATAGACATGGCCAACATGCATATGAGAAAATGCTCTGCATCACTTGCCATCAGGGAAATACAAATCAAAACCACAATGAGATACCACCTCACACCAGTGAGAATGGGGAAAATTAACAAGGCAGGAAACAACAAATGTTGGAGAGGATGCGGAGAAAAGGGAACCCTCTTACCCTGTTGGTGGGAATGTGAACTGGTGCAGCCACTCTGGAAAACTGTGTGGAGGTTCCTCAAAGAGTTAAAAAGAGACCTGCCCTACGACCCAGCAATTGCACTGTTAGGGATTTACCCCAAAGATTCAGATGCAATGAAACGCCGGGACACCTGCACCCCGATGTTTCTAGCAGCCATGTCCACAATAGCCAAACTGTGGAAGGAGCCTCGGTGTCCATCAAAAGATGAATGGATAAAGAAGATGTGGTTTATGTATACAATGGAATATTACTCAGCCATTAGAAACGACAAATACCCACCATTTGCTTCAACGTGGATGGAACTGGAGGGTATTATGCTGAGTGAAGTAAGTCAATCGGAGAAGGACAAACAGTGTATGTTCTCATTCATTTAGGGAATATGAATAATAGTGAAAGGGAATATAAGGGAAGGGAGAAGAAATGTGTGGGAAATATCAGAAAGGGAGACAGAACATAAAGACTCCTAACTCTGGGAAATGAACTAGGGGTGGTGGAAGGGGAGGAGGGCGGGGGGTGGGGGTGAATGGGTGACGGGCACGGAGGGGGACACTTGACGGGATGAGCACTGGGTGTTATTCTGTATGTTGGTAAATTGAACACCAATAAAAATTAATTTATTAAAAAAAAGAACCTATCTCCTCTTACATCTGTATTAAAAGGAAACAATCTTTTTCAGCATCCCTCAGCACACTTTTCCTTAGATCTTGGCCAGAGCTGGTTGCCCCCAAACCCAGTATTGTAGACAGGGAATGCAAGAATCTGGCTTTCCAGACTCTGAAGTGGCATGTAGCAAAGAAAATAGGACTAGGAATGGTTTTTGGATGTCTGTCCATTGGGGTTTTCTGCAAATGTCCAGTCTCTCTTTCATTCAAGGACTCCTGGTTGGCAGTCAGCAGATTTGGAAACTGAGTGATGGTTACAACTCTGAGTCATGAGGTCCAACTTCCAGAGAAAAGCCACAGGACTGCTCTTCAGAAATGCTGGCATTCCCCCTCACCAGTGGGCTTCTCAGTGCTCAGGCAAGTTTGTGTCTTCTGGGCTATCTTGGAGAACTTTGTATTGGAATGGATAATTAAGTCACATCTGATAAATCTTTTATATCACTTCTCTAAGTTCTCAGATCGCTTTCTTTACATTATATCAAGGTATTTCCAGCATCACCCCTTTGTAATAAGAAGAACTTGTGCATAGATCTTAAAAGCCCAGATTCTAGAACCAACCTAACTGATTTGAATCTCAGCTTTCCCACTTAGAAGCTGCATGTGGGAAATTGTTGAACTTTCAAATGCCTCAGTTTCTACTTTTATAAGTAGGGATGATAATACATATCTCAGGCTTATTCTTAGGATTAAGTAACTTGATATATAATAGTATTTTAAACAATGCTTGGCACCTGGTAAGAGCTACATGAGTGCCTGCTGCTACATTATTTATGCTGGTCCCCGTGAGTCTGGATTTTAGCACCAAGTGAGAAATGATTAATACTACCCAGAACTGCTCATGTGAACAGATGGAGTCTGGAATTTTGATAACTGCTTCCATATCAATAGATTCAGCTCAATCTAAAGCTGTGTTCTTCCTTCTTTAGTCTAGAATTCTTAGGATCTCTCACCACATGTAGTCCCCAGATTTTTGCTTTTGCAAGATAGCCAAATGTCAAACCTCTGTGTGATGGTTCAGTCTTTTTTGAGCTTTATCTTTTCCATTGGTTTCTTGAGGTGTGGAAGGAAACTACCTCATCATGGCCTCCATTTGGTAAGGGAAGCCAGAACAGAGCTTGAGGGCCATGGGGTACATTCAGTCATCTGGATTTTCTCATGTCTCTCCATCTAGTCCTCAGAGTCTTCCTTTGTTCTAATCAATGTCCTTGCTTTCAAGTAGGAGATTATTTAGGCTGTGCATTTAAGTGATTTTATAAGTCAGTGACCCACAAGATCAAATTTTGGTTTTAGTTTTTTATCTATCTTGACCTCTAGCTGCTAGAAAAAAAGAAATGTTGTTATTGTTGTTTTTTGTTTGTTTGTTTGTCTTAAAAATCATAGAAAAATCCCTGGTATATGTCCTTTGAGCTGAGAAGTTAGGAATTAGCGTCGAGAAGCTAGGAGTTACAGCTCATCGTTCTCTTTCTTTAAGCTGTCCAACTCCATAAAACAAGACAAGCAAAACCACCTTACTCCTGCGGTCCTTATATTCCTCAGCTGCTATTTGGTTTCCCCAAAATTGACTTCAGTGGGTACTTTGTTCTAGGTGAGCACAGTGTTAATTAAATTAAACTGCTTTGCTGCTCTATGCCATAAGCTGCCTGCATGAAAACTCTTTGAACCAATTGGATTTTCAACCCTCAGTCCCTACTCAAGCCAGATAGCCCATCCTTCCGTTTTCCTGATGGTTTGCATCTGTTGGTTCTAATGTCGGTGTTAGGCCACTTAACTATAAGCAACAGAAAGCTACTGTACTTGATTTAAGGAGAAAAGTAATTTATCTAAAGGAAATCTTAGAGTCAGGCTCAGAGGCACATGCATTTAGAAACAACTCCTCCAATCATGTCATAAACCTGGTAAGGTGAAGACACATGCCTCTATCACCATGTAGATATATTACCTTCTAGCATCAATATCACAGTCAGTCACTGGTACCACTGCCAGCAGTACCATCCTAAAAATTTGATCAACCACCTTTACTGTTGGAGGCTTTACCTTCCACTGGAATTACATTGCATAGTTCCCAAGCTGTTAAAGATAGTTCAGGTCCCCAGCAGGGAAAACTGTATGTATGTATGTGTGTGTGTGTGTGTGTGTGTGTGTATAAATATAAATATATATATAAAATAACTATACTATATATACTATATATATACACTATATATAACTATATATAATATATATAACTATATATACTATATATAACTATATACAATATAAAACTATATATATACTATATATAACTATATATAACTATATACATACTATATATAATATATATAACTATATATGTACTATATATATAGTATGTAATATATACATATTTTGTATTTTACAGAAACATGCTTCAAGACTGAATCACATGGTCCCAGCCTTATAAAGTGTACACACACAATTGTTACTTTGTTGCTTGTAATTTTCATACAATTTGAATAGGTTAAGAAATGTGGTTTGTATTTAAGTACCTTAACTTATTTTTAAATACCTTAATATCTTTAATTTAAATACCTTAAATATCTCTTTTAGTTTTTAGTGTACTTTTCAGAGTGATTTCTGCCCTGATCTTCATGTCTTCCTGGTTTCCTGCGGATGGGCAGCATAGTGTAATGGAAAGACTGTGGGCTCTGGAGGTGGGAAAACTGGATTCAATCCTGACTCTGGCCCTAACCTATAGTGCCTATTGATGGGCATATTACTTAACTTTTCCAAGACTTGGTGCCTTTTTCTGTAAAATGAGTATGGTAAATCTGTTCCATGGGTTGTTACGAGAATCAGTATAATTCACATAGAGCTTAGTAAGAGATGCTGAGAAACAATGGACTTGCTTGGGTGGACAGAGTTGTATTTTCTACATTTGTAATTGGGGGATTATCTGAAGTATGTTACATGGAACAAATATATGGGAAGAAGTAGACCAGACTTAGCAATACCAAAAGACACTGTTGCATTGTTGTGAAGTGATCCAAATATCTTCCCTTTTTTAACCTAACATCCCTTGTTCACAAGTAGTGGAAATGCTAAAAATCATCAAGTAAGCATGACCTTGACCATCCACAGCCAAGGTTTTCACTATTGAAGTCCTACAGTGTTATTTTCTTCTTCTCTAAGTTTGTAATGAATTCTCTCTTGAGAGGGCATGATGAAATATACAACTCCATCCTAGTAAACATCTTTATGTCTAAAAGCAATGTTCTTTAGTAATTATTAATGTAAATTATAATCCTAACTCTGTAAGAAAAACAACTGAGATAGTATTAATTTCCTTCAAAGGCATTTTAAGTATATTACTTATACAAATAACTAGAATATGTATAATATAAATATATTTGTATCACATAAATACACATAAGGTTTGTACGTATGAATGTATGTACACACTTTCTCTATATACACATACATTTTTAAACAAGATCCTGAAGTAATAACCATATGTAATGTTCTCTGTAGCAGTGGGTCTGCGATGTTTAAATGATCGATGTCTTTCAGAAATCTCTAGGCACCAGGTGGTACAGTTATTAACCACCCGCTGGAACTTGGCTTTGAAGCAAATCTATTAGGGTTAGGATCTGTACCATCCATAATCAAAGCACAGTAAGTCTTGGCCGCCAGATGTCACTATTCTTCTATTTCCCTCCCGGTGCCCTAAGAACCGTGAGACCTTATTTTCTGACAAGGGACTGAGGAAAATGCGTGCCTCCCAACATCCCTGGGTTTTCACCGAAAGGTCTTATTAAGAGGAATAATCCTGCCCATGCTGATTTCCTTGGGGCTCTCGAATATCACCTGGACAGTTTCTGACAGCTGAGGATCCAAGTGGCTGAAAATTTGGGGGCTCATCTGGTCAAAAAAATGTTAGAGCCATTTCCTTGAGCTTAAAGTTAAAGGTAGGACTGACTTCATGCGCCTTGAGCCAAGAACTAGCCCAATGTAGGAGAGGCCATGAGGTGTGTTCTACTAAGATCCTGGAGTCAGGAGACCTCCCTAACCCTTGGATGGCCCTGAGAGCTCACTTACAAAATGAGAAAGTTGAGCTAAGTCAATTCTAGGGTCTAAAAATTCCATGAGCCTCAGTTTTTAAGCACCTCTGTTGAGGAGCATGGGCTGCAGAGTGGGGTGATCTAAATTCAAGATAGAAGACTCCAGGGAGGAGAGTAAAATAGGGGTGGAGAAATCCCACAAGGAAGGGAAGGGGAAGTTGAGCATAATTCTCATACAGGAATCTGATATAGGACTGGTTACAGGGCCTAAAAGGTGTTAGGGTGAGGAACCTTGTCATCCTGACTCTTAGGTGATCTAGCAGGCCACTCCCCCTCCATTCCAGATCCTACTTAATGATCTGTAGTGCTCAGTGATGTGCCTGTACCACTGTCTCTCCCGGGCCTTGGTTGGATTTAACATGTCAATGTTTGTGGTACCTTCAGGGCATGGGATGCGTTTTATTTCACTTTGAATTTATAATAGTACAATGTTCAGCTAGCTCATTCAGGGTGTTCACAGAAGCCTGCGGTGGGAGGAAGAAAAAGGAAGAGAAATGGAATTCACTTATTGAGCGCCTACTATATGCCAAGAATACCTAAAGTACTTTACATGTGCTTTTTTTTTTTTTCATCTTCAGAAGAGGCTCCTGAGGCAGCATTATGCATAAGGCTCAAACGTAAAGAGGCTGAATTCATATGGTTAAGTGACTCATCCAAGGTCACGAAAATTAAGTGGCGGACTCACATGGCTATGTATCCATTCTCTGAAGAAGGAAACTGAAACTCTGCACTTATTAAAGATGCGCGCCTCTGTAAATGGGTGAAACCCCAGTCTTGCCTCACTGGGCCTCATGGCTAGAAAGACCCCCCCGTGCTTCGAGGCCCCTGGACTGCACCCCTCTGGAGGATGCTTCGTCGTATGAGCATTGGCACACGCCTCCCCCCCCCCCCCCCCGACCTAGCTGGAATATTATTTATGGCCGCGATTAACCTGCCTCCCTTGCTCCCGTCTCCCTCCGGGCTGCGGAATTGAAAGGTTGCTGGCAGCCCTCTCCGGCGGGGTTGAGACTTTGCAGACGGCCCCTGAAGCTGGGGCGTTCCGAATTGGCTGAGCGCTGCGCCTGGGAGGGCGGGGAGTTTGCCGAGCGTCCCCGGCCAGAATCCCTGCCTCCCAGAGCCGCGAGCCCAGAAGCGGGGAGAAGTTGGGGACGTCGGGCTGGGGGGCGTTGGAAGAAACTGCGGACGCGGACAGCCCCCCCCCCCCCGCCGCGCCGCCCACCGCGCGGCCAGGCTGAGCCCGAGGAGCGTCGCCGCCGCGTCCGGGCTGGGAGCGGGCGGACGTGCGCGGCCCCGCCAGGGCTGGGAGTTTGCAGACCGTCCCTGCCGCGGCCGGCTCGGCGGCGGCCCTGCGGCTCCCGCGGCTCCCGCGGCTCCCGCGGCGGCGGCGGCGGCGGCGGCCCCGGGGCGCGATCCAGCCCAGGTAGCCGCGCCGCAGGCTCGGGGCGCCCGAGCCCGTGCCCCGCCGCGTCCCGGGCCCCGCGGGGTCGGCGGCCGGCGGGCGCTCCTGCTGCGGCGGCCGCTGTGCAGCCAGGAGGTGAGAGCCGCGGGTCGGGGCGACCGCGTCGGGCTCGCCATCCCCGCGGGGAGATGCGCGCGGAGGGGACCGCGGGGGGCGGCGCGGGCGGGCGGGCGGGGGCGCCTGCACCGGGGGCGGCGCGGCGGGGGCTGCCGCCTGCGTGGGTGCCCGGGCTGCGGCCGCCCTGCGGGACCCCGGGGCGCCGCGGGGGGCGCGCCCTGACGCCCACCTGCCCGGGGCAGCCGTCCCCGGGGAGGACCGCAGGCCCCCGAGGCCCGGGGGGGGGGCTTGTGGGCTTTTCAGCGGAGCGTCCGGAGGAGGCTTGGGTGGCGCGGACGGGGGCCGAGCCGCGGGCGGAGAGGGGCGCTCGGGCGGCGGAGGAGCCCGGCGGGGTGGCGCTGCGGGCGGGCCGGGCTGGGGTCCCCGCGCCCCGGGCGCGCAGGGCGGGCTCGGCCGCGGGCCGGTGGGAGGGAGAGGACGGGAGGCTGGCCCCGGGCCCAGAAGAGGAGGGATGCGGCGGGCGACGCTCGGGGCTGCGGGCCAGGGAGGCTCGGGGCGGCCCCCCGCCCCCGGGCAGGGCCGTGGGCCCGCGATCGCGCCGGGGCCGCCCCCGGGGGCTGCCGGCCGGGGAGGCTGCGGGGAGCGGAGCCCACACCCGCGCGCTCTCCCCGAGAGCATGCTCAGTGCGGCCCGGGGAACTTCCTGCCGAGTCGCGAGCCGCCCGGCCCCCGCCCCCTGCGGGCCCCCCCCGACCCCCTCCCGGCCGCTCGCGGCCGCTCCGGGAGGGGAGTTGGGGCGGCGGGGCGCGGGGGTGACGGGGGGGCGGGGAGGCGCGGGGGGGCGCGGGGGCGGGGGGGCGCGGCGCCCGCCCTCTTGCCCCGCGTGCCCGTGGCGCCCACCGCCCCCGCGGCCGGGTCCGAGGCCGGGTGGGAGGCCTGGCGGGGCGGCGGGCGCGGGGCGCTGGGGGCGCGGGGGGCGGCGGGGGGCGTGCCGGGGACGTGCCGGGGACGCGGCGCACACCCGCTGGCGCACACAAAGCCGGGATTCGCAGCTCCCGCGCGGGCGCGGGCGGGGGCGGAGGGGCGCGCGCCGTCCGGCCGCGGCGGGGGCACCGGCGAGGAGTCGGGGGAACCGGGCGGGGCCGGCGCTTCCGCGGGCTGCGGGGTCGAGGCCCAGGCCCGGGGCCAGACAGGTCATCCAGACGCGTTAGCACCCGGCTCCGGCCCGGCCAGGGGAGGCTGGGTGCCGAGGGCGCTGCGAAGTTGCGCAGGGAAAGCCGAGGCTTGTGTGGGCTTCGGGTGGGAGGACAGCGGCGCACCTAGAGACGCGCACCCTCGGGTAGGAGCCCCAAGGATCTCGTCCTAAAGAGAGGCCAGTGGGGAGTTGGGGCCTCCCCCCACCTCCCCGTGTCCGTTGTCAGGCCCCGAGGGGCTTGGTTGGTTTTGACTCTGAGAGCATCCCCCCTCCACCCCCAGCCGCCGCCAGCTGTGTCCCCCGCACCTTGAGCCTTGACGCAGGGTCAGAACCACCTCGATTTTGATTCAAGAAATCAAAAGGCAGTTTTTCATGTCAGGCAAACCCATCACAGATCCGTCTTGATAAATGAATTTTCACCCCCCCCCCCCTACCGCCTCCCCACTTCTTCTTTCCTGCAGATCCTTTTTGTTGTTATGTTATTGTTCAGGGCTGAGATTAGCAGCCTTAACTTTGTTTGGCACTGTTAGGGTTAGGGCGCAGCGCCGTTTCCTAGAGGCCTTTCTAGTTTTCTTCAGTTAACCAACTTGCTGCCTGGGCAGCCAGAGTCCAGTGGAGGCGTCCTGAAAAAACAAAGTGACAGAGGGAAGGACCCCTTTTTACCCCTCTTAGGAGCTGGGAGGAAAGGAGAAGGGAGCTCCGGGGCCTACACCTGACTCTAGCAGAGCTGGGTGCCAGAACTTAAGGTCTAGGCTCCACCTTTGTTCCAGCTTGCCTGGGTTTGGATCACTTAGGGCGAGAGTCACTAGGCGAAGGGAGTCTGCAGTGTCCTGGTTTGGTTTGCGGCTTTGCGGGCTTTGCATCTACACAGGCAGCTGCCGCAGGGTGGTGTTAGGGCGGACTGGGGTGGCAGGAGGGCTGGGGGCCGCTGCCCGGATCTGCCAGTGGCATCTGTGCGCTCTAGCCCTGCTGCCAAGTAGCTCATGGGCTTTTTGATCTCAGCAGTGCCCATTTCAAGTGCTTTGTGTTTGAAGTGTGGATACAGTACATATACATGTTCACACATATGTATGTATATATACGTTTTTATAAAGAAGTATGTGCATATGTGATGTTCTTGGGTAGCATCTTGGAGCTGGAAAGGACCTCAGGAGATCATAGGAATTCGAATTTTCTCCCTTCCCATTCAGTTTTCTCAGTTTAAAAATAACTAAAGCAGCCTTCTGCCCAGCTGGCCTCCAAAGCGTGGAAATGCCAGAGTCTCCCTATGATTCTAGCCTGGGGGGTGGGGGAGGCCTTTGGCTCCTTCCCTGAGAAGTGTGGCTCCTCACAATCCTTTTAACACTACCTTTCCAAATGCTCCATGTGGCTTGGGATCTAAGTCATTGCAGGGTCACCCTCAGATTGATTTTGGCAGGAGACACACAGGGACCGGGGCACCCTGCAGAGATGTCCAGAAAACCGCATAGAGCAGTCATCATAAGACTTGCATTGGGAAGTTCCTGTCCTTTCTCACACAGTGGTCATCCAGACAGCCAGTTGCCCTGTTCCTCCCCAAGAGATATAAAAAGTAGCGGGGACTCATTTTATCCCTTCCTTCTTGTGTGTCTTGGCCTCTTGGCTCTAGAAAGGTGGGGTGGTGATGGTGGTGGCAGCGGGGATTTCTGTGTTGATATCGTTATAGTGAATCTCAGGAAAGCATATACTGTCAGGAGCTTTGGCCCCCGGGGGTTTGTTGTGGTGTATGCCAAAGTTTGAAAAAGGGTCCCTGTGGCAGATGAAGGGTTGACAGATAGCTTTGGCTGGCAGAAGATCTGTGTGTTCCAGAATCCAGGTATTTTTAAAAAAGAGAAGAAATAATTTTATATTTGGGGGGAGGATACCTTGTGGGGGAGGGTTGAAAGGTTTGGGTCACAAGTAAATTTGGTGCTTGTCAGCGCAAGTTTTACTAGTGTGCCTTTAAAGTTCCTAAGTGCTTTGAGGCATAGAGTCACTCTTAATAACCGGAAAATGGTTGTACTTTTTAATGTGTTGGAAATTGAGTCAAGATCGCCCCAACCCTTCTTAAAGTTTCTAATCTACGTCCTCTCCCATACTATATGGCATCTTGTTTCAACATCAAAAGTCTGAACACCATGTGACCTCTCTGCCAGCTGCGGGTGTGTTCATTGAGTGTTTGGCAGCCACCACGAGCCATACCCTGTGCCGGTGCTGAGGATAAAGATGTCCTTCTTCAAAATTACCTTTTGAACTTTTAATTTATCTGACCTTCTCTCTCAGTGTGTTGATGCAAGCTAATAGCTCTTGGAAGGTCGCCAAGGTGGGTCCCAGGAGCCTTGATACTCTAACCATGTCCTCTCAGCTGGAAGCGTGGGCACTTGAGCTCTGTTTGCCTACTTGGGCTATTTTATTTGTTTGTTTTTTCAGTGCTACAGTCAAATTCATGTTTCCCCGGCTTTGTCACATCTGGAAAGCTGGAAAGCTATGTGTGCATGAGAGGGGTTGGAAGGATCACTGGATCACTTCAAAATCCCAGCACTCTCTTATCTGAACACATAACCTTCTGGAAAGAGAACAGGAGCCTTCCTGTCAAGGCCTTTTGTACGGCCTGAGAAATCTAGACAGGCAGGGGGGATAAGCTGTCCTGGCTGGCTTTAGGGGAGTTCTCTCTGTGAACTGCACTACCCACCACTGCCATGTTTGTGTTGAGGCCTGCTGGACCTTGGCCCCGGTTGGGGTGGTTGTAGGGGATGGCTAAGAGTATTTCTCTACACTGTTGCCCATGAACTTAGGAGTGGGGTATATCCAGGTGCTTCACTACTTGTACGAGTTAGATACTGGTGTTTGCATTTGATTTATTTTAAAAAAAAAGCCAGCACTTCAAGGTTACCCCTAGACTAGAATAACAGCCTCTCTTTTGCATCCCTCTGTGATTTTTTGTGGCTGGCCCTGGAGGAAATGTGTGCCGCCCACCCACTCCTGTCTCAGCTGCACTCCTTAGTGTTGTAGTTCTGAGCACAGACAGCTTATAAGTCCTGTCACGCTGGTAAGATGCTTTTCATAAGTATCCTACACAGAACAGTCTTCCACTATAAAAATGTTGGATCTCTTTCACGGCTCCGTCCACCCATGGGAATGTGTTGTGTTGGCAATCGTGACAGATATTATGTGTCCTTATGGAGAATGTCAAGAACTGGGCAGGACAATGGAGATGGGATGGAAAGATTTACCTTCTATAATTGACATGATTGCAAATGCTTCCTTCCTATTTCCTTTTCCATTCCCTACCATGGTAAGGTGGACACTGGTCATTACCAGTTTGTATCTTGGGACTCTGAGGTGTTTGCGAGGTTGTGAAACTGTGTGGTCACCCAGAGCTAGCAAGTGGCAGGGCGAGGATGTGAACCCAGGTGGTCTAGGTCCAGAGTCCACACTAGCTGGGTTATGCTTAGTGGAGGCTAGCAGGCTCACCCCGAAGCAGCCAGCACTTTCTTTCCAACCAAAGCCAAGAGGCACCTTAGCCACTCAGGGGTTGATAAGTGGCTCAGGGAGATCCTTCCAGATTCCTTCTCTTTCTAGCCAAGGGCCTGGGCCTGGGGGTGCAGAGAGCGAGAAGGGCTTCCTTGAAGTCTCTTCAGCCAGTGGGCAGCAGTGACAGAGCCAGATTTTCAGGTCTGACCCTTGGTCCCAAAGGAACAATTGATAACAAATGATAACAGTTCTGTGTCTCCTTTGTCTAGAGACATGATTCAGGAAGCAAATGCGCTGGTCATTTGGCGTCTCTCCCTCCTCCTCCTCCTAGAACTTCCTCTGCCTGGGAGCTCGCATCCAACCTCCCCTTAGGATCTGGTGGGGATCCACTTCTTTTCTCCATCCCCAAACAGGAGAATCTGAACGACTACATTAATGCCTTTAAGTGACGTGTCCCCTTCCTCATGTCCTTAAATTTGCCATCTTAAGAATACAGTCTGGGTTGGATTTTCCATTTCACTCTTAAGTTTTCTCTCTTTCTCTTTGTGTCTTTCTGTTTCAGTAAGTGTGCATGTGTGGGTGGGTGCGTGTGTATGTGTGCGTGTGTGGGCTCCTGGCCTTGCTCAGCATCGATTTCCGCTCTACAGGAGCGTGGGGTCAGTAAGGGGTGACCTGGCGGAGGCCTCG
Source organism: Nyctereutes procyonoides (assembly GCF_905146905.1). Lineage (NCBI taxonomy): Eukaryota > Metazoa > Chordata > Mammalia > Carnivora > Canidae > Nyctereutes > Nyctereutes procyonoides. The sequence goes on along the minus strand of NW_026575030.1, from coordinate 1,842,025 downwards.
GGGCTATTTCTTCACAGTGCCAATAAAGGGCCAGTGAGGACATCCCCACAGTGACAATCCCCACATCAAGTCCCCACATCCCCAGTGTCCGTGGGATCCTGGAAAGATTGCAGAAGATACTTCTCTGACCACGGGGATCACCGTGCTCCGTGGGATCTTCCAGCTGGGTGTTACAGCAAGCACCATTTCCTTTTATTTTATGCCTTACCCACGACCAGGATGGCATCGGGCCTCCTAGGGCGCCTGCCTGTTCCTGATTCTGAACATTTCTGGTTAACAGATAGCCCCTCGCTGCTCACAGAGTTTAAAGTCTGGTCCTAGTGAGGGCCCACACCGAAGAGTTCAGTTCAGTTGGGAGGCAGTATGCGAATGAAGAACACATTAATTCAGCCCATGTGACCACGTTGGGCCTCAGTTCTTATGTTGAAAAGTAAGAGGGGATTGAATGAGCTCCAAAGTTCTGTTCAGTCCTAACGTTGTATAATCCTCTGCATATGGCGAAGGAGGTGTGGAATAAAGAAAGAAGATTCCCTTACTGAATAAAAAAAGATTGAGGAGAAGCTCAAGTTGTTTTTGCTTTTGCTGGTAGGCTCCCTTCGGCAGACAGTTGAAATGCTTACCTAAGAAGAACCAACCCTTTATTATCACGATTCTTTAGGGATGTTTATTCTTGTATATTTAGAAGTAAAAAGCCTTGGTCCTTCTCAGCCTAAAAATAACCCGCTTCCCCTTGTGAAGCTGTGTCTTCCTTTGGGGAATGGAGATCCTGAGAGCAGAAGATGACCAGGCCCCGGAGTAGTGTGGTGCCCTGGCCCGGTGCCCAGGGAATGTGGCTGCGGATTTACCCTGCCACAAACTGGGCCACGGTCTGTGTACACACCTTCGTGACCGCTTCCCTGCGAAACAACTTCGTCGAAAGAACAGGGAGTTTGATATCAATCTCCTTGCAGCTGCTTTTTTTTTTTTCTTCCTTAACCATCTGTTATTTTCAATTCCGATTTTTTTTTTTTTTTTTTTTTATTTACTAGCGCTCATGCCAATGAGTTTTCTAAATGACCGACTCTTTCTCTTACGCATCTTGTTTGGGAGAGCACTGTCTCTGCCTCATGCTAAGTATGATGTTCCTGCGTTCCTTCAGCACATTTCTTAGTATTTCTAATGTGCTTCTGTGGGATCTCCCTTGCCCCCATCTCCTGTAATTTTTCAGAGCCACCGGGGTTAGAGGCAGCACTAAGTGGGGATTTGGAGAGGGAGGGTCTCCAGAGGTGACATTATGTGGGTGATCATTCATCATCCATTATTTAGCACATACAGATCTAATTCTCTCGTGGCTGAATGTTAATCATTGTTCTTCTGTGGATTCACCATTCCTTATGCTTTTTCCCCCCTTCCTGTATTTGCTTTTCTGATGTCCAATAAACTTCAGAAAGGCCCAGTTTTTTCCTAGGTCAGTAAAAAAAAAAAAAAAAAAAACAAAACAAAACAAAAAAAAACCAATACATCTGACCCGAGGGACTTCTCAGAAAGGAGTGTAGAGCTCTAGAAAGCATGTGGAAGCTCCATCACCTGGCACAGAGCCTGTGCACATGGCCAGTCACACGATCAGCGGTACAGCAAGGGCATCATGGGTAAAGTCCCACCATGGCAGGCTGGCCCCTGCAGATAGCTGGCTGTCTTCACGCAGGCCAATTCAATGTTCTAGGATTCCGGTTCCTCATGTGTCAAATGAGGCATCTTTTAGCTTCTCCTACATCTGTGGGATTCTTCTAGTGTGCCTTCTTGGCTGAGTTCAGCCTGCTTATCTAACTCTGCTTTCTTTAATCTGCCCTTCATGTGCTTAAGTATTTTTCTAGTTGTGAGGGCCTGTTTGGTTGTGCTTGTTTATGGTTCTGTCATTTAAATTAATCAGTGGACTTTCTATAGATATCTTTTTCTCCCTTACTGAGAGCATGATTCATGGGCTTATGAACCCAACAAGTTGGGACTCTGTGTGAAATTGTGTGTGTGTGTGTGTGTGTGTGTGTGTGTGTGTGTGTGTGCGCACGCGCGTGCGCGCCCGTGTCTATATACCACTAGGCCATATTGCCTTGTTGTCATATTATCTACAAAAGGAAGTGGGAGTGAGCCAATTAGAGCTGCAGATCTGGTGTAGCCATCAGTTAAAAGAAGTCTCTAGAAAGTTTATGTGGAAAGATTTTGTTAATATGGCTTTTCTGTAGCACATGCTTGTCAGAGTTCTAGCTACAGACGTCTTTGAAGATCGTATGGATGGTAATTTTATTGCACTTTCCTAAGACTGCAATAAAGTGTTTTCCATGATGAATTGCTTATTCTATCATAATGCCTTTTCTCTAATTGCCCCTATCACCCAGAATCAGATGCAGCTTTCCATTTTGGATGCCATGCCTCGTAGTGTTCTCCGAGTTTTAGTTTCTTTCTCCCACTCCAATGGCTTCCAGAAAGACTTTCCTGTTTGCTTCTTCTCAGCCTTCAATATAAAGATTACAAGATTATATACTCCTGTTACTGCTGTGACATATAACCATAAATTTAGTGGCTTAAAGCAATACATATTTATTGTTTTATAATTCTGTGGGTCAGAGATCTAACACAGGCCACTCTGGCTAAGATCAAATGTCCACTCCTTCTGGAAGCTCTAGGGAAGAATCCGATTCCATGCCTTTTTCAGCTTCTAGAGACGGCCCACATTGGTAAGAGTGTGCCCCTTCTTCTACCGTCCAAACTGGTAATGCTGAGCTGACTTCTTGTCCCTCTGCCATCAACCTGGCCCCCTGACTGCAGCTGAGAAAGGTTCTCTGATATCAAGGATCTATGTGATCAGATTGGGCCCACCCGGATAATCCAGGATGATCTCCTCATCTCAAGGTCCTTAATGTAATCCTGTGTGTCCTGTAAGGTAATGTATTCACAGGTTCCAGGGGTTAGGACTTGAACATCTCTGGGGCCATTTTTCTTTGCTCAAAACTCTTTGGAAAGAAATGTTTTTTTACTCTTATGTAGAACTCTATCTTACTGTCATGGAGCTTTAGTGTCATATAGGACGTTGGCCTGGCCCTCATCGTTTTTGAATATATTAAAATGAACTGTTTTCAAAATGGTATTTAGGATTTGAGTCCTGCCGTGGTGGGACATTGAGCTGTGCACGTTTACGTGTTCGGCCTGATGCAGTCCTCAGCGGACCTCCTGCAGTGAGGGAACTGAGGTGCAGAGGGAACTTGCCCAGGGTCGTGAAGCCAGAAGTGCCAGAGACAGGATATAAGAGTGGATCTCACTGATGCCAAAGCCTGGTTTCTTTTTACTTTCTGCCTCAGATGTGATAATGGAAAAACAAAATGAGAAATGGTAATGGGGAAATGTAAAATAATGTCAAATCTCTCTGCTTCTGCCAAGGTGATGACAAACAGTAACTGTGGCCTGTAGTAAACTGATTGCACTAATGGCTGCAATTAATGGCCTCCCTGCAGCTACACTTTTTGCCTTATAACTTTGTAGTCTCCCTCTGTCACCTCCCCCACCGCTGGGATTGGCCCGTGTGACACTTTGGCTAGTGGGATATTAGCAAATTCCCGTAAACAGAGTTTAAGAGAGGCTGTGTGTTTCCAGTTGCCTTTTGCACAGCTGGGCTTGCTGTCTCAGATCCCTGCCACTGCCATGAGAATGCTCCCAGGCTAGCCTAATGGAGAGCTCTGAGAGACACATGGGGATGAGCCAAGTTGTGTCAGCCGAGGCCACCCTAGACCAGCCAGCCTCCTGCTGAACTCTTGGGTGTGTAAGTCTCCTGAGCATGTCTTGCCAAGATCAGTTAAGCCTGTCCTAGATCACCAGAACCACCCAGTGAACCTATGGAGTTGTAGAAACAATTGATGATTGTTGTTCTAAGCCACTGAGTCCTGGGGAGGTTTGTTACATGGCAACTACTAACTGTTACACACCTCATATCAGGTGTTTGAATAGCATAATAAGTATTTTTAGTGTCCTTTTGAAGATCATTTTGGACTGCTCATGTAACTAGTTAATATTCTCTTTAAAAATTTAATGCATTTTGAGGCACCTGGGGTAGCTCAGTCTGTTGAGTGCCTTCCTTCATATCAGGTCATGATCCCAGGATCCTGGGATGGAGCCCTGCATTGGGCTCCGCCTCCTTCTTTCTCTTGTGTGCTCTCTCAAGTAAATAAATAAAATCTTAAAAAAATAATTTAATGCATTTTAAAATATTCTTTTAAGGTTATACTGTAAGCTCAAGAATTTGCCCATTGTACCCTTTTTTCTTTCTTTTCTTTTTTTTTAATATGAATATTTTTTAAATTCTTATCAGTTTAAGTCCAAAGCAGACTTGCCTTTTCTCCTCAAACTATTTGTTAATTTCTAGCACCATGGCTTTGACCCCAAGGTACAGCAAGAAATACATATTAACTCTTTAACTCACATATAAATGTATATAATAGCAAGAGTTTCAAGACACAGGGTCTACCCCTCTACCTCTGATGCCCTCAGATGCTTTCCCTTCTGTTTCATTGACTTAAAAAATGCTGGTCAGGAGTCAGCACTACGGCCTGCTGCTTATTTCGTAAAGTTTTATTAGAACCAGCCACTCCGGGGCAGCCCGGGTGGCACAGCGGTTTAGCGCCACCTTCAGCCCAGGGCCTGATCCTGGACACCGGGATCGAGTCCCAGGTCGGGCTCTCTGCATGGAGCCTGCTTCTCCCTCTGCCTGTGTCTCTGCCTCTCTCTCTCTCTCTCTCTCTGTGTCTCTCATGAATAAATGAATAAATTAAAAAAAAAAAGAACCAGCCACTCCTGTTTGTTCATGGATTGTTTATGGCTGCTTTTAAGCTCCCATGGCAGAGTTGGATAGTTTAGGCCTGCAAAGGCTAAAGTGTTCACACCTGGCTTTTGAAGAAAAAGTTTTCTGACCGCTGCACCGAACTGATTCCATAACCTATCACTTAGTTGCGACCCTCCATTTGGATGACACTGTTCAAGTGACCTTTAGGTCTCTTGATAGTCTTCTGGAAATTACACTAAACAAAGCTGTCACATGTGAAAACTACCCCTTTCCCGTCACCTACTCAGACTCTCTGTTCTATTTACTTAGATTCAACAATTAACGTTTTTGCGATTTAACATCCTACCTGACTGACTTATATAGGACACTTTCCAAGCATTTCTAAAATGTTTCATTTTAAGTAATATTATCTACCCCCCCTTTCAAATTTAAATGAGGCTTTCTTGTGGAAACTAGCTGGAATTAAAATGGACACAGATTCCATTCAAGGACTAGTTATTTATTCATTAGATTGCAGCAGGGCCTTTTTTTGTGTTATAATGGAGTCCATTAGTGCAAGTGGTAGAGAAACAGAGGTAGCTTCTTTTCACCACACCTTACTGGCAGTTGGTCTTTATTACTGCATTTCTGAATTAGGGTGGTATTCGTTCCGAACATAAGAAACTTTAAACACATTAAATCATAGACTTTGGGAGGCTGGAAAGACTTTGGAAAACATTATTTTTTCATTCAGATCCCAGTTAGGCCCTTAAAGGCCAAATTTTTCTGACACCTAAATTTTCCAAGCCTGTCAAGGAAGGACGACGATGTTATTTATGTTGTTTGGCTAATGAGATTGATGGAAAGGAGCTGAGGCAGAAAAGGCTTCAGAATGACCTGGATATATCTTTCTAGAATCTGTAATACCAGGTAAAGAATGGTCACTGACTCATTTGTTTATTGGAAGTGAGAAAGAAATCAAAATAAATGAGCTTCAGCTATAGCCTAGAGAGTAGGTAAAATCTGAGAAATGACCCCTAAATAAGGTAGCTTCTTTGATGCTAGAATAGATTCTTCTGGGTATTTTTTAAGGTTTTATTTATCTGAGAGAAAGAGAGAGAGAGAGAGAGAGAAGGAGAGAGAGAGAAAGCGTAGAAGTAGAGGGAGCAGCAGAGGGAGAGGGAGAAGCAGGCTTCCCACTGAGCAGGGAGCCCAATGCAGGGCTGATCCAGGACCCTAGATCCTGACCTGTGCTGAAGGCAGATGCTTAATGGACGGAGCCGCCCAGGCGCCCCCTGAGTATTTTTGATCTTAGCTGCCTCCCCTTAGTTCAGGCAGGTGGTTGGACTGTTCTGAGTGCTAGCAATAGAAACCTGATGGAGCTTGCTTCAGTAAAAGTGGAGAATTCACATTAGGGCCCCAGGAGCCGGAGCCCGGAGCCTCCAGCAGGATGGGCTCTCAAGGCTCTGGGAACTCCAGGAACCGCCTTTCCTTCCTCTCTGAGTCCTCTGCTGGGTTGGTTAATTCTACTACCCATGTCTTGTGCCCCCCCCTTTTTTTTCCCAAGGGCAGGACCCTGGATAACTCTAGCTACTGGGGAAGTCTCCCAGGAAGACTAATCTTTCTTGTAACACCAATTCCAGTTTCCTGGGAAGTATCTCCTCAGTGGCCCAGCTTGACCTGACCCAGAGGTGGGCATAGCTAGGAATTGCATTTTGGATTTTGGCTAGCTCCAGGGAGTTTTATGGGTTTTTTTTTTTTTTTTTTTTTTAGAAATCTGTGGGGAAGTTTTGGTTGTTAATGATTGAGACCAGGGATGCTACCCATCTGTGGCGGGTAGAATAGTTTTGTTTTTTAAGACTTTATTTATTAGAGAGAGAGAGCGAGAGCACTATGCAGGAGCATGAGCAGGGGATGGGGCAGGTGGAAAGGGAGAAGCAGACGCTCTGCTGAGCAGGGAGCCCAACTTGGGGCTTCATTCCAGGACCCTGGGATCATGATCTGAGCCACTGAGGCACCCCTAGAACAGCCTTATCCTCTGAAATGTATCCCATGCCCCACTTGGAGGTAATCACAGACAACAAAACCTGTTTACCGCCTTAACCTAGAGGCCCTGCCTTACATGTACAAAGAACATTTTTTATGTTTTAGGTAAGCATTGACTTTCTCAGCTGACGAAGAAAGATTGTGCTTTGTTTCATCGGGAAATACACCAAGAGATGTTTGCCATTTTGGAAGATCACACCACCCCTGGCATCACCACGTCACCAGGTTCAGTCCTCATTTGTAGCCGACCCATTTTCTGATGTTTACACCAGAACACAAGCAACTAATAACCCCATTATGCCTCCTAGATTGGTCTCACCCAACTATTTGCATATTGAAATACCTGTTAGGTTTAGGATTATTTTCCTTTTATTCTCATTTATATTATTCTTAGGGCAACAAGTAGATATGTTTGAAATTGTGTTTAGGGGGGTTATCTAAGAAGTTGATTTGAGGCAATAGAAGGGTATTAGAAGTTTGCTATATATAAGCTGGGAGCTTCAGGGCTGATAGAGGTTAGAACACTGCATTAGGAGAAGTGATTTTGTAAAGTTATTTTTTCTTCTAGCCTAATGATCCAACTGAATTAAATACTCTTAACACTGACCATTTAGAAAATAAGAAAACTGTCTCATGCATTTTGTGCAGCCGACTGTGAAAAAAGGAATAGACATGTTGGCCCCATCCAGCTCCTCCCTGTGGATGGTGGACTCTCCATGGTGCATACTGCCCACCCTCCCCTATATGTGGTTTCTGGCTCCTGCCGATCCAGGGCTCGGTTGTGGGCCTTCTCATCATTCTCTCCCGTGGAAGAGCCATAGGAGTAGAGAATGAAATCAGATTATCACATGAGTTTCATATAAACTACTGCAGACCGCACTGTCAGGCTTCAAGCTCAAGCTGTGAGCTTGCACGGGAAATTCTACACCTTGATTTTCACTAACCTTAGTGTTGAGCAATTCTTATCTTTTGAATGTTGGCCAAAAATCACATTAATATTAGTATTGTCTGTGACTATTTCACCAGTAGAAATCCAATATTTTCATATCACATTATAGATGTCTGACAGATATCTTGAAATATCAATACTTTAAAATGGTGGTGATGATTACACCTGCTGCTAGATAGTGTTATTTCACACATTAATAAACAAGCATATGTGTAGTTATATCACAATTTAAAAGATAATTTGGTAACTGTGCCTAAATATAACTAACTTCCTCCATAATCCTATGTATTTCATTTTATGTATTTGAAAAATTCACAGGAAGGGGTCTGTGGTCCTTCCCAGTCTGCCGAGGGGTTGGCGGTACAGAAATCACAGCATTGAGTGCTGCACACCCCATCTCTCCCCTATCTCTTCTGTTTGTTGAGAGTTAACCTCTTTGTAACCCAGCCTTTCCCCAAAACTGCCAGATCCGGGTGTGGAAGGGGTGTGGGTTTATCCCCAATTGGCTTATTTTCTTCTCAGACCGGAACTGGTCAAAGAATTGAGCTTGATTCACCCTCGGCTCATTCTTTTATCAGACATGAGGAGGCAAGTTTGTCAGAATATTCCTCCGGCAAGGCTGTATTGATCAGTACAAGGTACATGATGCATTTAAAGCCAAAACATACTGATTATCTGAATCCTAAACAGAAGTGTGATTTCTGGTTCAGTTTTTCAAGTGGAGAAAAACCACGGACATTCCATTCCGCAAGACTATTCCCTATATACATACCAACTTCTGTTTTCCTCTTTGTATGCTTCAGAGTTGCATAATCACAACCAACTCTAAAAAATACCCCATTGCTTGAGAAATATGTTGCACAAATGGCTACCAGGGGTGTTCTGCTACCATCTGGCTTGTGGGGGAAGGGCATTTCCTAGAAGTTAGCGTTTGGGTGGAGGTAGACAGCTCTGTAGGTGTCTGGTTGCCACCTTGCCACCCAATGAGTCCAGCCTGAAGGGTGCTGTGCTGCAGCTATGACTGGATTCCTGGGAAGGGCCTCAACTTTTTTTCTCTTTCTGGAAACTTCTCCTAATAGGAAATGACTTTGCCACAGAAGAGCCCACACTGCGCTGTTCCTTGCTGTCCTCCAGACACGGAGTCATTGTGCTGCCATGTGCATCTTTTTCCTCTCACAGCTTCTAAATCTATATTTAGAGCATGAAAATGCTGAACATTTCTTCTCTAATTTTTTAGAAGTTGAGCACAGGGAGGGTTCTTCACTCATTCAACATTAGTATCTTGGACAGCCATATTAAATAATAATGGGAATATTTTTTATGCTTTGTTTCAAAAAATATGCTGAAGATTAGAATTGTGTAGTTTCAAATTTTTAACCCTTATTTTTACATGGGTTATTGATCAAATTTCTCATTGAGTAAAAGCCACCCCCCCCCCCCCCCGGTCAGGAAGTAGGAGCAGCCCCATTATGTGGTATTGTTACAGCTTATGTCAGACTAAAGAGGACATACATGTATTTAATAAGCTTATTACTGAAATGACAGCATCTCTGTCTTTGTAAAATGGAACAGCAAGATTCTGTTGATCGTGAGTTACCTATTGTCCTTAGAGATTTATGTGCCAGATTGTGGGTACCACTTGGCCTACTTTTTTTTTTTTTTAAGTTTTAAGTATGTTTTTTTCTATGTATAGCCTGTTTATTATGATTTTATCTTAATTCCAATGTAATTAACATGCAGCATTCTATTAGTTTCAGGTGTACAGTATAGTGATCGAACAATTCTGTCCATTATTCAGTGCTCGCACTAGAAGTTTACTCTTTAATCCCCATCACCTGTTTTCACTCAGCCCTCACCCACCTCCCCTCTGGTAACCATGAGTGTGTTCTCTAGAGTTAAGAGTCTGTTTTTTGGGCAGCCCGGGTGGCCCAGTGGTTTAGCGTCTGCCTTCAGCTCGGGGCCTGATGCTGGAGACTCAGGATCGAGTCCCACATCAGGCTCCCTGCATGGAGTCTGTGTCTCTCATGAATAAATAAATAAAATTTTTTTAAAAAGTCTGTTTTTTTGGTTCATCTCTTTTTTTTTCCTCGTTTGTTTCTTAAATTCCACATATAAATGATATCATGTGGTATTTGTCTCTGACTGACTTTCTTCACTTTGCATTGTACCTTCCATCACTTGGCCTGATTTTCAAAGTGAGATACCTCACATCCTTTTAGCAAGGAAGTGTCCTATCATTGGATCCATAAGGCCGTGTGTATTTTGGGGAAAAAACTTGAGAAAGCAAGAAATTCACCAACTTCATTGGCTGAGGGTTGGTGAATTTGCTCAGTTTGGAGACTCTTCCCTCTCCTCCATTTTGAGCCACCTTTCTTGGTCTTTTTTTTTTTTTTTTAAGATTTTATTTATTTATTCATGAGACACACACACACACACAGAGAGAGAGAGAGAGAGAGAGAGAGGCAGAGACACAGGCAGAGGGGATGCAGGCTCCTCGCAGGGAGGAGACCCCAGACCCTGGGATCACGCCCTGGGCCGAAGACCAGATGCTCAACCGCTGAGCCATCCAGGCGTCCCTTGGTCTGTTTTTCATAGAGGTTTGGTGTGGAATGAATTTTGATCTTAATCCTACCTTTGTGGAGGGAGTAAACAACATGCAGAAAATCTGGAGGATAAGCATTTAAATATCCGTGAGTGATTCATCTCCTGGTTGGGTGGACAACAGAGTTAATTGTGCAGCTGCTAGAAACAGATCCCGTTCCCATTTTAGAGACCTTATCACGATGGAAAGTGGAAAATACAAGTGCTGTCCTCCAACTGACAATTGAAAGGTGAGGACCTCACCTGCAGAGTAATGCTTTTTTCCCCAAAAGTGGACCTCTTGGGCATGTAGCTGGTGTTCAGGGGAATACAGGGCACTTCTGGGAACCAAGCCTGGGGCCCATTGTCTAATTTCATGCTGATGACAGCCCTGTAAATTAGATTCCCTTGTTTTCATTGAACACATATGAAACTGAGATTTGGCAAAGTTAACTTTTTTATCTGCGGTGACTCACATAATCATAAGGTGCCCATATAATTTTATCACCCAAACTTGAACACTTGAGAGTAAAAGGGGATGCTGGTAATGATTATGCTATGATAATAGGCATCGATGGTACGTATGGTTCCCTTGCTAATAGGGTGCAGTTTGGGGGTGTAATTCAGGTCCCTGGTTCCAAAGCCTGCCTGTTCTCCATCAGATGTATTAGATCACGCTATCTCATCCACAGATGAATTGGTAAGGCACACGCTGAGTAACCTTCTGAAGCTGAGTTCTGTCGTAGATATGGAGCCAAGGAGAAATGCCTCTGAGGCTAGGTAAAAGTTCCCTTTGGCAAGAGAAATGTCTAGTAGGGATGTTCTTTCATATAAAGATGTAGAAAGGGTTTTTTTGGGGAAGGCAGATGGCTTTTCTCTTCCTAAAAAGTGGTTTTCCATTTTTCTTTTAAAAGAATGGGCCTGCTTTAGCATTTACAAGAAAGATAAAGTGAGACTCATAAAATCTCATATCCAGGGCAAACATCTTCATAGCCAGTAGCTGGTATGATACAGAGTGATATAGTAGATTCTTCTATAGTAAGGTGTGTAGATGAAATTTACTACTCCTGTTTTTAGCACTCTATCCGCAACTCTTATTATCAAGGCAGATTTGTGTGGTGTATTCATTACTGTGAGATGTTAAAATGAAATCCCAGCACCTGAATAGATACCACTGGCAGCATTGGACACTCTGGCTTGTTGAGGAGCCTCTGTGCCTCCGTGAGCCTCAGACACACACGTGTGAACACACTCAGCAGAGGTGCAGACATGAAGATAAATGAAGCTCAAGGTACTTATAACTGATATTACAGCCCAACCATGAAAAGTAATAAAGAACATCACATAGCTCTCCAGGATTTATTTGTTCCCGGTGTCATGTTCTCTTGCTGCCTTCTAGGCCCGTTGAGGTGTGAAAGCAAAAGTTTCCTAACAGAGCAGTTCTGTGAACGCCACAGCCTCTAAAAAAGTCCTGCTGGATTGCCATTCATCATCAAGTCAGCAGTGCCAAAGACTGATGTGCCACTCAAAGGCACTGCTGGAAACATAGAGCACGCAGGCGGATGGGTGAGAGTTACATGTTTGGTTGGACATTTGGAATTGGACTTTCAATTGCAAGCTGTTACGTGGCCTGCCTTCTACACCTACGTGCCTGGGGGCTCTGCCTTCTGGACCTTGGGACACCCCAAAAAGACAGTCTCCAAGTGAGAAAAATGAAACTTTCTGGTGACAAAGCCTTCCACCATCAGGAATAACCAGTGGGACCAGGAGAGAGACCTGCTCCTGTGATTTGTCTAAGCTGCTCCCTAAAGAATGCAACCATGTCCGGATAGTCTTTTGAATATCCAGACCATAAGCACCATAGGCCATAAGACAGAAGAAGAAAACAGGGGAAATGTGAGAAGGGGCAGCAGGGGGGTAAATGCAGTGGCCTAGGTAGCAAGCAGCAGCCTGTCTGCTGTGGAAAAGGGCAGACCGTAGAAGATGCAGAACAGCTGTGCTGACTCGGGTAACAAGGGTCTTCTTGGAATGGGGCAGGAAACATCAGCTGGGAAGTCAATGGTCTGGGGGCTCATGCTTTCCCTGCCACTAACCAGCTTCGTGAGCCCTCGCCTTTCCTGCAAAAGTGGGTGACTTGGGTCAGATGCGCTCCAGTGTGACATTTGGCTCTATAAGTCTTTGATGCTCAGCCACTGAAGTATCTTTGTCGGGCTCAGTAAACGTTTACTGAGAACTTCTCTCTCAGGCATAGGTATACAGAGGTGAATGCAGCACCTGACCCTTTGTCTAGGATGGGACCTGTCATAAACACTCCCACTGGTCCAATAGTAATAGGAACAACTGAGTCTTACAAGTGTTTATTATGTGCCAGGGAGCTGTGGGTGCTTCCCATTGACTTGTATCTATTAGCTCTTTTGATCCTCCCAACAACCTTGTGAAGTAGGTATGACTGTCCTAGGTTTAGAGACTAAGAAACGAAGGTACAGAGAGGTGAAGTAATTTGTCCCAGGTTGTAAAGCTAATGAGTATTTGAACCGAGGGAGCCTGGCTCTAGAGCCCACACTGTGCTGCACCTGTGCACGTGCACGCACGTGTGTGTATGTGTGTGTGTGTGTAGGGGGGGCTGCTGTACCTTCTTGTTGTCTCCCTTGCTGGACCGTCAGCTACTTGGAAGTAGCAACCATGTTCACTTTGTTAACTTGTATTCCTAATGCCTGGCCCAGTGCAGGCTCTGGGGCATTTTTGTTAAATGGGTGGGTGGGGGATCCCTGGGTGGCGCAGCGGTTTGGCGCCTGCCTTTGGCCCAGGGCGCGATCCTCGAGACCCGGGATCGAATCCCACGTCGGGCTCCCGGTGCATGGAGCCTGCTTCTCCCTCTGCCTGTGTCTCTGCCTCTCACTCTCTCTCTCTGTGTGACTATCATAAATAAATAAAAATTTATAAAAAAAAAATGGGTGGGTGGGTGGGTGGACGGACACATGAGCTAAAGAGGGTCTTCAGGGAGTCTAAAGAAGACGATCCACAAGCATCTAATAGTTGTCACTGTCAGGCAGGAAGGGTCTTAGTCTAATCTGGGGCATCAGGGAACATTTCCTTCTGGGCAATAATACGTGAGCTGAGCCTTGAAAGATTTGCAGAATTTGGGAGAATCTGGTGGGAAAGGCATGTGAAGTGGAGAGGTTAGGTGGGAGAACTCTAGCATTGCCTCAGAGGTCAACTATTTCCGGAGCACAGAGGGCAAGGCAGGGACTGTTGGAGATGGGGCCAGGTCAGGAAATCTGTCCTGGAAGGCTATGGGGCTGAGAACTGTGGAGAGCTCCTATGAAGGTTTGAGCAAAGGTGTGACATGGGCAACATTTTTTTTTTTTTTCCAGGAGATGGTGAGTTTTACTGTCTTGTATGGATAGAGGTTTGATTTGCTCTCGAATGTTCCAGGGTGGAGTGACTAGGAGAAAGCACAGGATGCAGAGGTCTATTCGGTGTAATCTCCCTCGTTCTCATCTTCACCATCAATGGAGAGAGCAGCATACTTGCTTGCAGAACTGAACTTGGAAGCTGGATTTTCTTCAGGTTTCTTTGGCTCAGGTGCAGATCGGGAGTTTTGATCCTTTTTGCCGTCTTTCCTATCCGGCTCCTTCCAGTGGTCTTTGTTCCCTCCATCTCCTGGACCACGGCTGGAGTTCCCACTGAGGCCTTTTGGGACACTCACCCCATCTACTTTGGATTTCAGATGGGGTGTTCTGGCTGCTGTGTGAAGGGTGGCAGGAACAGGGATGAAATTGGGGCAGGGGAGGATCTACGACAGTGGTCCCAGTAAGAGATCATGGGAACTTGAAGTGGAGGTGGGGGGAAGGGAGGCCAGACCGCAGGAGGAGGGCATGTGGGGAGGGTGACCCTTCACTTTGGACATGTTGCATGCAAGGCATCCTCGGGCTGCGGCTGGACTGTTCAGGTACTTCCACAGTAGTGCAAAACTGGCCTGAGTCCGGGAGGCTGAAGACGGCGGTCAGTGTGGGTTTGGGCATTGCCCACGCCAGGTGGTGGTTAAAGCCAAGAGCATGGGTCATATCCCCTGGAAACACTGGTTACCGGGGGAGAGCTGAGCCCTGGAAGCTGAGCCCAAAGGAAACCCTGTGGGAATATCTAGAGAGGCTTGGTCCTGCTGGAGCAGAACATGAGTTTTAGGACGTGGATGATCCTCACTGTAGTGATAACATTTTTTTTTTTTTTTTTGAGCCTTCCCCGTGTGTCTGACACAGGTACGAGCACTTTGGGCACTTTTACTTATTCTTCATAAAAGCCTGTGACTTAAGTGTTCCTCTGACTCCCTGAGGAAAAGCAGGCTCAGGGAGGTTAACTCATGGTTACCCAAGGCCACACCGCACTCTGTGGCCAGAGAACCCTGGTGAGGATGAGGCCTCCTCAAGAGTTTTTAATGTGTTTGTCAATGTGAGAAATCTCCAAAGGCCTTTGCAGATTCCATCAAAAGAATCCAGAGGCTGAGGAGAGAGAGGGAATAGGAGCTGCCTTGGGGGCTGGAGGAGGCAGGGTCAAGGTGGATGTTTGTTTTGGGTTTTAAAGAATGAGAGAAAGAGCCTGCTGGGAAGGGTATTTTGAAGATAAAGGTAGGGGCTGGCCTGGGGTCCCAGGACCTGTAGCTCAGGTGACTGATCTTTACCCTCAGATGGAGAGAAGAGGTCTGGGGGGTGGGGGGAAGGGGAGGGAAGGAGTAAGTGGAGGGGGAGGCAGTGGCCAGAGGGAAGAAGCCAGGAAGAGCAGAGGTGCTGTCAGAATCTGAGGGGAGTAGGATTCCATGGACAGGAAAGGCCCAGGAGGGGTAAATGCCCCCAGACAGAAGGCAGGTTAGTAGCTTTCGGGAGCCAGGACAGGGGGAACTAGGGAGTAATAACTTAATGGGCTCAGGGTTTCTCTTTGAGATGATAATGTTTTGGAACCTGACAGAGGTGGAGGTTGCACAACGTCATGAAAGTACTAAATGCCACTGAATTCTATATCCTTAGGGATAAATTCAATGATATATGATTTTCAGCTCAATAAAAAAAAAAAAAAAAGGAAAGGCAAGAGGTAGGAAGGAAGTGCAGCGGGTCACATCCGATGACCAAGATTTTCTGGCCCCTGCCTGCACCCTGTTCTGTACATAACGGCTCTACTTTCATTGACTCCTAGCAGTGGACCTCGTTTTGTTTATTAGAATGTGCTAGAATGCAAGCGCTGCTGTGAGATTCATTCAGCCCTGCCTCTAGTACCGGAAGGGCACCCAGTGGAATGAAGGTGAAGGCCACTGGGCTCCAGGTGGCCGTGATGTTTGCAAGCCCAGGGCAGTGATTTCCAAAATCCGGTACTCAGGATAAACCTTGTAGTATGGGAAGAAAATGTGAGCACTCTAATTTATATATTTTTTCATTACAATTAACGACTGAGGGGATCCCTGGGTGGCTCAGCAGTTTAGCGCCTGCCTTTGGCCCAGGGCGCGATCCTGGAGTCCCGGGATCGAGTCCCACGTCGGGCTCCCGGCATGGAGCCCGCTTCTCCCTCCTCCTGTGTCTCTGCCTCTCTCTCTCTCTTTCTCTGTCTATCATAAATAAATCAATCTTAAAAAAATAAATAAATAAAATTAACGACAGATGTTTTAGTAACAGATACATGTTGATTATTTTAAAATAAGGTAACATATCTTAGGGGCACATGCTCACATTTTACTAATGGAATGTATGACCAAAGTATTTATGAAGCATATTGCGAAGACTACTGGTTTGGGAAGTTGGGCAGGTCCTTGGATGGCCATGTTTGGGGGTGAAGTCATATGAAAGACCAGGTTACATGACTTGCTGAAACAGAAGCCCTGTCTTCTGTGTCTCTGTCACCATTTCCTGATTGACCAACTAAGAGTGCCTACCAGAAAGGGCCTAAGGTCTCCCTGGCTTTTTGCGAACCCATTATGTGTTATAGACCACCTTTCTTAAGTGACCACAAGCTATTTGCTCAGTATTCGTTGTAGATCTTGAATACTCACCAACTTCAATAGTTTCTAGAAATCATTTCCACCTTTGGATCCTGCTTTTATTTATTTATTTTTTTGGTTTTGAAAATTGGGCCTTTTTTTCCCCTTTGGACTTCCTGGATATTCACTGATGTTCCCCGCTTCTGACTTCCTGGATATTCACTGATGTTCCCCGCTTTCCCCAAGAGATTATGGCTTAGGAACGTTTTCTTTTTCGGGGTGCAGGGGGAGAGGTGGGAACCTGAGACACCATTTTCCTTAACCTTGAAGTTTTTTAAAATTTATTTTTATTTATTTTTTAACCTTGAAGTTTGAGCTGAAATTAACTCACACGATCTGAGGAGTTGAGGGGAGGCAGGGCAGGGAGGAAGAGTCTGGTCTTGAACCAAGGTGATCTGGCTGCCAATTCTGACTCTGTTGTTCTGAGCTGTGCACTTCTGAGCAAGTTGCTTAACCTCTCTAACATCTGTTTCATTTTAGAATTGGAGAAGTGATTATCAATCTGTTAGGTTTGGGGAAAAATTAAAGGAGTTAAGGATAGATGTGGAAGTCCCTTAACTTGCTGGGACTCAATAAATGCCAGTTCTTTCTCCTCCTTGACCCCCATCCCCATCCCCACCTCCAGTTTTCTCCTATGCTTGCCTCACATAGATTTCCACCCTGATGACAGATAAGGAAAAACAAAAGGGTATCTTGCTGAGACTTCCTCTTGGGCTGGCTTAAAGGTGCCCATGATGTTGGAGAGCCAGTGTTTTGCTCCTGAGCTCTGGTGTGTTCCTTGCCCCAGCCCTTATTCGGTTTCAAGGAGAGCTTGGGGCATCATCCTGAGCTCTGTTATGGTGCTTGGCTAATGTTGAAACAACTTATTAATTATGAACCTGCCCCACCTCATGAAATGCCTTCACAAGGAACTGATTTCATAGGGGGCAGAAAACAAAATAATGCTAGCCCCCTACCCCCAACCCCATTTCAGATATTAAAGGAAATGAGTTCGGAGAACATTTTGAATCAAAATGTTTGCATAGCATCATTTCAAATGCCCTCTTGAAGGTTTGGAAGAGGACCTTTCTCTTTGAAGACAGTGGGGGTGTTGGTGGCCTGGAGACCCTCCCCAGCCTGTTTGGGACATGATGTAGCCAGGCCCTGGGAGTGCTGGGTGCCTGCCCTCACAGCTGGGTCTCTCTCACCTCTGGGTGCTGGCCAGCCACATGCCTGCATGCTGGTCCTGACTGTGCTTTTATTTGGAGTATTGTTAATACTTTATGAATGGAAGAAGAATAGAAGTTTAAAAATCATTCTGGAGTCCTTAGAAATGTGGTTGTGAAGAAAAATAGGCCTGTGAGCTGCTTTAGCTCAGGCTCTTGCTAGAATAAGTGGGTGTGATGGTCCCTCCCCACACCAGGAAAATAGTTTATTGTTTAGTTAAAAATAACTACCTTTTCAACACAGATGTTAATGTATTTGGCCCCCCCCCCCAGAGTGATAACATTAGGCTCTGTTTTGAAATTCGTAGTCACTTTATTTTTGTATTAGTAAGATGAGATAAGAGTACAGCATGCTTGTGAGCATCAGAACTAAGTCCAGAAGAGAGCCTAGCACTGTACCTGAAGTATAATGGTCATTCAATACACAGTTAATGGTATTTTAAATTCAGGTTAAAGAAAAAAAGCATTCTGGTTCTATGCAGACAGCATAGCAACGTATGAAAAGGAACCAATTGATTAAACACTTAGAAAGTTTCAAGAAACCTCCTTTTAAATCCCAAGATATTGGCATTCATGTGATGGATGCTTGAGGAAGATAAAACAGTTAGATCTTTTTAGTAGAAGAAACAGAGATCCTTTCACAGGAAGAGGTACTTGAAAAATATTGCTGTAATTAAAATATATAGTGTAGTCAGTTTTTAGGAAATGTACAATTTTCATGGCTTGAATGAGACCAACAGAGTTGCAGAAAAAAAAAAAAAAGGAACAGCCTTTAACAGCCTTTTTTCTTCTTTCCCCCTTTTTTTTTTTTTTAAGATTTTATTTATTTATTCATGAGAGACACAGAGAGAGAGGCAGAGACACAGGCAGAGGGAGGAGCAGGCTCCATGCAGGGAGCCCGATGTGGGACTCCATCAGGATCCCGGGATCACTCCCTGAGCCAAAGGCAGATTCTCAACCACTGAGCCACCCAGGCATCCCTTTTTCTTCTTTTCTGTTTTGAGATCTTTTACCTGATAGTAGAACTGATGTTGGGATGAAGGGGTCCTGGAACTCTGTGTTCTAACAGCTACTCCCCTCCTCCCTCTATTCCTTGGAATCTGTGAGCTTGAGCATGAAACACATTCCATCTCTAGGCACAATGAAGCTAACTGGAATTCAGCGTATTCTTCACTTGTGAACATAGGCAAAAACACCAAAGTTGTATTAGAAGTGCCCCGACCTCGTCACCAGTAAGTCTACATCACATTTCAGTGGTTGCTGATATCCTCAAATAGTATTTACACTCATCACTACTTCGAAATGGTGATGGATAATGGAGCTACTTTTAGATCTTGCTGCTTGGCGTCTTGATAAAGAGCACCCATTCTTGTATCACAGTTAAAAAAAAATACTGTGGGGGCACCTGGATGGCTCAGTCCATTAAAGTGTAAGACTCTTGGTTTTGGCTTGGGTTGTAGTCTCATGGGTGGTGGGATGGAGCCCAATAGGAGGCTCCATGCTTGGCAGCAGGGAGTCGGCTGGAAAGATTCTCTCCTTCTGTCCCTCCTCCCCCAATAAATAAATAAATCTTTAAAAAATATTGTGGTAACTAAATCTAAATATAATTTGTTTACTTGGGAATTCCTTGAATTTTATTTTATGCATTTGAAAACGTTATTTGGAGGAGATGTCCAGAGGCTACACCTGTGTGCCAGTGGGGTCCATGGCATACAAAAAGTTAAGACCCTCCTCTTCTCTTGGGCTTTAAATTTTATCCTAACAGACTGGGACTGAGGGAGTGGCTCTCTGCAGCCCTGCCTGCCCATTAGAATCGCCTGTTGATTCCCAGTGCCCGGACCATAGCCCAGACCAATTAAATTTGAACTTCTGGAGATGGGACCTTAATGATTGGTTGAGGTTGAGAACCATTGGTCTGTATGTTCAGATAAACCACCCTACTTCCCTCTTGCCTTCCTTTCTCATTCTTTAAGTAAGAAATTGAGTTTCATGCTTGTGGTAGAAAATTCGAACAGTATAGAAGAACGGAGCTCTCCTACCTTTCTAGAGAGAACTGTTGCTAACAATTTTTGTGCGTAAACAGTCATTATAGATCCATACATCCACAAGTACATCCTCAGTGGATTGTATGTGCGTGTTCCACCCTACGAACCTACTTTATACTTTTTTTTTTTCCACTCATATCATAGAAAGCTATCATTACAATTTCTGAGCTAAGTTGGTCCTTGAGATTAAAATTCTCTTTCTTGGGTGTTTTTGATTTGCCAGAAACTAGGGAGCCTGATCCCTGTAGGCCCAGCTCAGAAGTCATTTGGAGACCGTGAATCTTCATATCCTTCTTTTAAGAGCTAGTGCAGTGGAGAGGAAAGAACAGCATTGGGGTCAGGCCCATCTGGGGTGCAGGACTCAGGGCATATTGCTTATCCGTGTCAACTTCTTTGAATCTGTGTGCTTATCTGTCACTTGGAGACAAAGAATGCCTACTCACAAGGCTCTTGTGAAATGTGTCCAAGGTCGGTGGCTATTATTGTCCTCTTTGCAGATTATATTCCCCAAAGGAGTTTGAAATGTTCCTTGGGCTCCTTAGAGTTCTTTTTCCTATTAGCATGCAGGTAGCAAAAAGCACAGAGTAAGTGAAAAAAAAAAAAAAAAGAAAAGAAAAGAAAAGAAAAGAAAAATCCCTGTGTAGCTACTACAGATGGAGTAAAGGCCGTACACCCATATCTCAGGATTGCTATCCGCTGGCTGGATTAGGGCCATGGGTTCAAGGCCACACTGATGATGAATTAGTCTTATCAGCTCTTAGCCTGGTATATGTACCAGGTTAACAAACTCTTAGAAAGGCCCCCACAGGCTTATTGACCCACATCTTTGCATTTCATCTTACTTGCAGAAGCAATTATGTTTAGAATGAGAGCCAGTGTCAGAGCTCCTGGCAGGAAACAGAATTCACCCTAGATGGTTGGAAGGAAGACTGATGGAAGGGAGTCACGGAGGTGCTGGCCAAGCACCGTGAGGCTCCTAGAGACTAACAGCAGTGGTTATGATGAGCCCTAGTATCATCACTAAGGCTGAGGAGGCAAAAGGAGGATGTAGCGTTGCTGAAGCCCAGTAAGATCTAGAGTTGGAAAGGGGCTACCTAGGGATGCCTGGGTTGCTCAGTGGTTAAGAATCTGCCTTTGGCTCAGGGTGTGATCCTGGGGTCCTGGGATCACGTCCTCATTGGGCTCCCCGCAGGGAGCCTGCTTCTCCCTCTGCCTATGTCTGCCTCTCTCTGTGTGTCTCTCATGAAGAAATAAATAAAATCTTAAAAAAGAATAAAAGGAAAGTGCCCAGCAAGAGTTGTTATCAAGAGGAATGGTGCCCAAAGATACAGCATCCAAGGAGAGAGGGAGCTGGGAATATAGACCTCAGGGTCTCCAATTCCCCTCCTGGGCCTCTGGTGAGCTGACCCAGTGGGAAAGCCAGCAGGCGGTGGAGCCTAGGTGATGAAGTCTACAGCTGTCAGGACACAGAACAGGGCTGAGAGTCGGTGGGGGCGGGACAAACAGTAACCGGTACCCAGCACAGAGGCTGTTAGATATCAGAACTGTGTAGAGTGCCTTCTAGAGAAGTGAGCACTTAGATGGTGCCTTGGTAAAATTTCCTTCTCTTTGCTTCCTAGGAGTTGGATGGCAGCTTGTTTGCTCCTTTCTTAAAAGAGCCCCAACATGGCCATTGAGGCAGAGAGAGAAGGAGGAAGAACTTCACCTTCTAGAAAGCAAACCCTTGAGTCAAAGGTTTCTATCATATTTTTCTGAGCTCTGGCTCTCTCGTTGTCCATGCAGAGAAGCTGTCTATGTAAACTGTCCCCAAGTGCGTGACTGCCACGGGACAGGCAATGCCCCAAACATGTGAAGGTCCAGTTGAGGAACTGTTAATTGGGAAATTCCCTCTCTTGTTCCTTTTTTTTTTTTTTTTTAAGATTTTATTTATTTATTGGTGGGAGACGCAGAAAGAGAGGCAGAGACATAGGCAGAGGGAGAAGCAGGCTCCCTATGGGGAGCCTGATGTGGGACTTGATCCCTGGACCCAGGATCATGCCCTGAGCAAGGCAGATGCTCAACTACTGAGCCACCCAGATGCTCCTCTCTTGGTCCTCCTGATGCCCATGCTTGGAGATTTCTACTAGTCTGTTAGCTGGGATCACGCTGGCACTGGAGTAACCTCATCTCTGCTCTACAGGTTGCAGCTCAGAGGCTGGGCTGCTTCCATAATTTGAGCCTTCCAATATATTTAAAAAGAGAAAATGCATATTCAGATGAGAAACAGCATGGGGAATCTTAAATGTTTACATGTGAGAACTGAACTTTTTTTAACACAGAAACATAATACAACCTAATCACGCTTCTCACAAGATAATTATAGGGGTTACAGAAATATGGAGACAGCACCCTATAGGCGGTGTGTAATGAGGTATCAGTTCAGAGTTATACGACAAAATGCCTTCTGTTTCAACCCCATGCTTGTATCGCTGTGAGGCTCCATGACTTCAAAGCTTCACAAGTCTGGATCTGAGACTGCTGTGAGTTGGGCTCTTGCCAGATCTGCACCCCACCTCTCCGTATTCTGCGGCCTTTGATTCTTGTCTCTGTGCCTTCTCTGACCTGGGTTTGGAAAGAGTCTAGGTTAGAGTGGGTCTGCACTTTGCATAATTATCAGGCTACTAGAGCATGAGGACATGAACCTTGCAGGAACCTTCCTTCTGTATGCAGATGTTGACTTTTTTAGGTCATTGCTAGTCCACAGAGACTTCAGTGAAGGAAAAGAAACAAAGTAAAAGTAAAATCAATGTCTTTTTTACTTTTAAAATAATGAACTGCCTGTTGAAAGATTTGGGGCCAGAGACTTGGCTGATGAATACGGTGAACTGTGTTTTATCTCTTAAGTTTCAGAGTTTGTGATTGAGACTCTCATTTTCTTTATTATTTTATTTTATTTTTTTCTTGAGACTCTCAGTTTTAAAAGTATGCATCGTTTTCTGACTTCAGCTGTTGATCAGCGGTGCATTAATCAGATTGGGCAGGGATTTGGAGCCTCAGTTGTGTAAAGAGGACTGAAAGAGCTTGTTCAAAAGGCAGATCGCAGGCCAGTCCTCCGCCCCGGTCCCAAGGCACAGAGTCGCGTGCCAGCCAGCCACCCCAGGTGATTCAGGAAGCAGCTCAGCAAACACTGCGACATGGGTGACCCCCTTCAGGCTTTTTTTAAAGATGCTGTTGCTGGACCAGATTTTTGGCCTTTTTTCTTTCTCCCCCCCAATCCGATTTGTAAAATTACTCTGCACCGTCTTCCAGACTACACCGTCTTGTTTGGTTCCACAGTGACCCCCTGAACTTCACATAGGCCGTCGTCGTCGGCAGGACAGATGCACAGGGACTGATTTCCCTGGAGAGGGATCCTGCCGTTGTCCCATGGTGGGAGATGCTGTCTTGTTTCAAAACAGAGAAATAAAACCCTCCATTGAACTCAGTGGTCTCCCTGAAGAGGTCGGAAAAGTAATCCGGTGGCGGGTGTTTGTTTCAAGCCTGTGTTGTTATTAATCCTGTTACAAATGATAATGCTTTCCATTTACAGGCTTGCTGTCTCCGAGGACTTTTATGTATTGCATACTAGACCCTGCTGGGTGATTAAGCCACTCACTCGGCATCTTACAGGCCACTCGAGGACTGTTTGCCTATAGCCGACTTCTGCACTTGCGGGTGTGCTGAGTGGGGCGTTCACTCGTGCTTATGGCTCCTTGGGAAGGGAGTGTCCTCAGGGCCTAATGCGGTGGGGTTGAGGCCCAGAGAGATGGGGTTCTCCTTCGGATCCTGTCCCTTTGTCTTTCCTACATCATCAGAAGCTTCTTGGGTGGGAAGGGGACAGGGGCAGGGCTGTAGCTATCTTTTTAAGGCATGTTATCCTTAATATGGGACTCTTCAGCGCTCCCATCTGCAAACCACGTTCACCCCATTTGTAAAAATAAATCAGGCTCTCAGCCTTGGAGTAGAAGTTTGGGGTCTGCTGCAGGTGGGGGTGCCTCCCAGCAGCCAGGTTTGGCTAGACCCAAACTCCAGGCCAAGGCCGCCAGGGCCTGCTGCCCCAGGCAAGGCCCTCTTCGTGGCCACCCCCTCCCTGTCCACAGTAAGGCAGCAAGGAGGGGCGAGGTGGCCAGTGAGGGAGAGCCTGGCTCTGCCCCTCAGGCCCTAGCCCTTACCAGCTATGTGACCTGGGCAAGCCACTTCCCTGGTCTGAGATGCCATGAACCGGACTGGGATCGAGCCAGGAGCACAGAATGTTCTCAATAAAATGGCACTTACCCCCAGGAAAAAAAAAAAAAAGAGGGAAAAAATAACAGGAGCCCTTTAAAACACAAGAGATGGTAAATCCGATTCTTTTGTAAATAAGAGAAAACCACAGCATTTTTCACTCACCCCTATGTTACAGTTTCAACCTAGAAGACAGAGACCTGGTGGCTGTTAAGGGAGTGAGTGGAAGGAAGAAGCCTATGGGACAGAGGGATGTTGGGGGATGGATGGGAAGGTAGGGGAGAGCTTCAGAGGGGCGGTGTGCCTGCTTCTGTAGCCTCTTAAGACAGAGCTGGTCAAAGCTATGAAATGTATGTGGCCCTTTTGGAACTAAATTGAGTGAGGCTTTGACCTAAGGAACTGGTGCTTTCACTGCCTGCCTTTGCCCCTCATCCTCTCCCGAGGGAGGCCCACCTGCCTCCACCCTTGGCCTGTCCACACTGTGTCCAGACATGCTGGTCAGAGGGCAAAGGCAAGGCTCAGGCAGGAAAGTGGAAGCCCAGTAGTACCTACTTTGACCTGTCACGGGAGACAGGAAGCCCACCTGCTCCACTGGTTGGTCGGGGTGTACCCACTGCCGACATAGATCTCTGTCAGTGGCTTTGATTCTCAAGCTCTGCAAGATGACCCCTCGTCTTTTTTTTTTTTTTTTTTTAAGATTTTATTTATTCATGAGAGACACACAGAGAGGCAGAGACATAGAGGAGAAGCAGGCTCCCTGTGGGGAGTCTGATGAGGGACTCAATCCCAGGACCCCGGGATCGCGCCCAAAGGTAGATGCTCAACCACTGAGTCACCCAGGCACCCCTGTAAGGGGACCCTTTCCTTTGAAGTCAGGTAACACTAATCACAACCCTTAGACTCTTAATCTAACCCAGGAAAACCGCCGAGTACCAGAGCTCTCCGAGACCTGTATCATCTTACCAAATCACGGGTGGGACTTTTCTGGAAATGCCAGCCGCCCTGACAAATGTGCTGTCGTCCTCTCCCTAATGAGCTGCGAGGCAATCAAGGCAGTTAAATGAAACCCTGCTTGCTCAAGTGCTCGTGAGAAGGCCTCTTTTTACATCTGAGTTTGATTCTGATCAGCGTTTATGAGGGTCCCGTGTGAGGCCATCTTGACCATTGGCGGCCTTTCCCAGTGGATCACAACATCCATTCTAAACAAGGAACAGACTTTTTCCTCAAAATGCTAAAGTTTAGGAATAACAGTGGCTCGGATTGAAGCGGCCAAGTGTGATTATTTCTGTCACAATGACAGCCCTGTGTTTCGGGTCAGCCCCACAGGACAGGCAGCCCTCTTTTCAGCCCTTATTCTAATTCTGTGATGGGAGATGCAGGGGTGGGTCAGGACGTACTGATTTTGTTCGGGACTTTTAGAACTTGTTGTGCAGCCCCTAAGAGAGAGCCTGTTCTTTCTCTGCTGCCGGACATTTCTCTTGCTTCTACGGCTCTTTTACCACCACCCTGGCCCAGGTCGCTGCCATTTCCTGCCTAGATGACACAGTCCCTCTCCTCCCCTCCCCTGCCCTATTCTATCCCTGGACACAGCATGCACAGAGAGCTTTTGGAAATGCAAACCAGATCATAGGCCATCATTCTACTGCTTCAGTCTCCTGCTGAGAGGCAGCCTGTTGAGGTGGTTGAGAGCTTGAGTGCCGAGGATGGTTCAGCTCTGTTATAATTTTTTACTAGCTGGGTGACACAGGGCAACTTAATTCTGTCCTCATCTGTAAAATGGAGACGATGATAATAATGGAACCTATGTATGAGTGGTTGTAAGAATTACGTTTTTATGTGGAGCATTTAGACTAGTGCTGACTATTAGTAATTATATTTGTTGTCAATAGTCTGCCTAAAATTCAGGGGCGTCCTTATAAGCTTAGACTCCAACTCATACTCTTGACCATGCCTATGAGGTACAGCATGGATCCAAGGTAAGACGAGTCTCTAGTCCGGTTACTCCTGCCTCCTACTGTGTTTTTTACCCATGCTGGCTTTTGTTAGTATGTCTAAAGCACCAAGCTCTCTTTTACCCCAGGGCTTTTATACAAGTTTGTCCTCTACCAGGAATGTTTCCTTCCTTCCCTCTTTGACCAATCCCCTGCTCCTCCTTCCTAGGCCAGCCCTAATTGTTCCTTCCTCAGGAAGACCTCCCTTGGATGACTGAGGTGAAAGTAGGTCCCCTTCATTCCCTGAGTGTCCCTCCTCCTCCTTCTTTTCTTTCCTAGTGTCTGCCACAGTTTGAATTGAATTCTCTATTCATTTCTCTATTCATTTCTGTGTAGATTTGCTTGATCTTTGAGCTCTCCAATGCTTGCAGCTCCATGAAACCAAGGACGGGCCCAGAGCACGTTGCACAAGCCTGGCTTGTGGCCTGCACTGTGCTCCCTAACTTGTGATGAATGAGTACTACTCCCCAGCTGGACTTGTGAGCTTCTTCCCTGGACCCTCTGTTGTTGCATGACATGGTGTTTATTTGCAGAGACCTTTCCAAATACATTTCTAGGTCCTAGGCCACGGATCCGGGGAGATACAGCTTAGTGGTTCTCAAACTGTAGCATGTATCAGTAACACGTGGGAGGGCTTGTTAAGGCACTGATTGCTGGGCCCACCCCTAGAGTTGCTGATTCTGTAGACTTGGGGTGGGGCCCTCACATTTGCATTCCTGACAGGTTCCCAGGTGATGCCGGGGCTGCTGGCCCAGGGGCCAGACCCTGAGAACCACTAATAGAGTAACTGTGTCCAGAGGCCTGCTAGACCATGGACTGCCAAACAGGAAATACAGGCTAGGTGAAAAGTGAGCAGGTGGCTTGTTACAGGTGATCCAGGTGAGTTGGTCCTGGTTCTGCCCTACTTACTGAGTATAGTTCTGTGTGAAGTTAACCTCGGAGTGGGAAAAGCTTTTCTTCTTGCTTCTCTTGTAGCTTAGGTGGTACCGTCTAGCGGCTATACAGGTTTGAGGTATTAGGATCCCCGGGGAGAAGAATGTTTTAAAGGAGCTCATTGTAATCATGCTGGTAAGGGCCCAAAGCTAGGACCCCGGTGGCTCGATTGAAGCTAGACTTAGCATGGTTACTGATGCTAACTCCTGCTGCTGCTCGTTCCTCCA
Source organism: Nyctereutes procyonoides (assembly GCF_905146905.1). Taxonomy (NCBI): domain Eukaryota; kingdom Metazoa; phylum Chordata; class Mammalia; order Carnivora; family Canidae; genus Nyctereutes; species Nyctereutes procyonoides. The sequence continues at coordinate 1,814,999 of NW_026575030.1, read as the reverse complement.
GAAATGCTCATCGTGAAGGACACTTGAGTGAGCCCTCTTGGGTTCCTTTTCATTGCCTGAGAGTGACAAGAAAGCTCTTAGTTTGCAGTGGTCCTAGAGTAGGTAGGCCCTTTCTAGAAGCACAGTCTCCTTCCTTGTCATCACATCCACGACCATGTGTTTTCGGGTTCCAGGGGCTTTTCGTAGGCTCCAGCAGCTCCTTACTGAGATGGGGAGATGGTGTTGCCGGAGCCAGGCCTTTGGAGTCAGATACATCCAGGTTTGATCTTGCTCCTGCTTTAGGTAACTAGTTTCTCACTTTTTTCCAGTCCTATAAACCAGGGGGTGATGATTTGCAGGGCAGCTCACGGTGCAGGGGTAAAGCAGAGGAATCAAATTGAAAAGTCTTGCCATTGCTTCGCTATTGTGACCCTGAACAAGTGATTGAATCTTATATCGCATCAACATCACCCTTTATCCTTTCAGGGATACAGTGGTGCTTGTCTCGTAGGGTTTTTGGGAAGATAAAAATACTTGTGAAAGCTGGTGGAATCCAAATACAATCTGTCATTTAGCCAATGGTAATGTACAATTATTGAATTCTTGGTTTTGAGAAATGCATCGTGGTTGTGTAAGATGTTCACATTGGAGAAATCTGGGTGAACAATATACGGGGAATCTGTACCATCTTTGCAACTTCTCAGCAGATCCAGAATTATTCCAAAAGGAAAAGTGTATGTTAAAAAGTGTTTGCAAAGCATGTAGCCAAGGGCTTGGGATTTAGTAAGACCTCAGTAAATGGTGGCCATTATCATGACTGCTAATACAGTTACTACGACTGATAACCTTGAAGGGTCATTTTAACTAATGTGTGTTGCTGGCTGACCGTTTTACAAATGGGATGTTAGTTTCCTGTTGCTGCTGTAACCAATTGCTAATGGGTGGCTTTAAACGACACAAATTTGTTAACTTATGGTTCCGGAGATCTGAGGTCCAAAATAGGTCTCATAGGGCTAAAATCATGCATGTTTTCTGGAGGCTCTGCGGGAGACTTTTTCCTTGCTTTTTTCAGCTTCTAGAGGCAGCCTAGTGTTCTGTGGCTCCATAGCTCCACCTTCAAAGCCAGTAATCAAATCCCTTTGACTTCTGCCTCCATCATTACATCTGCTTTTCTGAACCTCCTGCCTCCCTTTTATAAGGAACCTTGTGGTTACATGGGGGCCCATTTGGATAATCCAGGATAATCTTCCCATTTTACAATCCTTAATTTTATCACACCAGCGAAATCGCTTTTACGTTGTCAGTTAACAGGTTCATAGATGCCAAAGGTGTCTCTGGGGTGCCATTCTACCCACTGCAAGGGGTACCTGTTCTTTTGTTTCCTTGGGTGGAGTTTATGCCCATGGGCAGAGAAAGAAGCTTTGTTATCCAGCCGTTTGAAGTCTGTGTGGGTGAGTGTCAAAGGTGCAGGCTGCTGCTTAATGTCTAGTAGATGTGTGTGATGTACAGCTGAGCATGTTACTGAGAGAGCATGTGGTAATGGTCTCTGATTCTTCTGTTGTGGGCTTGATTCTTTGGGGGCACAAAAATGGTGACGCCCAGATAGGTCTTAGCAAATCATGCTAATGTATGTGCTGTTGGGTCTGAAAGCTGATTGCACCAAACCCCCTTAAAAGCACAGATTGTGGTTCATTGATGAGCCTGGACATCATATTGCCTTAGTTCTTTGTTCAAGGCCTTATTCCTACCTCTTCTCTTTTACCTACCCGTCTGTCTGTCTGGTTATCTAGCATGGTAGCCACTAGCCGGGTGTGGCTGTTGAGCACTTGAGATGCAGCTCATCTCAATTGAGATATGCTGGAAATGTAAAATACACATTGATTTTTTTTTAAAGATTTTATTTATTCATGAGACACACACACACACACAGAGAGAGAGAGAGAGAGAGGCAGAGACATAGGCAGGGGGAGAAGCAGGCTCCATGCACCGGGAGCCCGACGTGGGATTCGATCCCGGGATCAGGCCCTGAGCCAAAGGCAGATGCTCAGCCACTGAGCTAGCTGCCCAGGTGTCCTACACATTGAATTTTATCACATGAATGTGTGCTATTAGGAAAGCAAATATACACACCAGAGTTTGGAGACTTAGTATGAAGAAAGGTATGTGAACCCTTTCATTAATGATATTTAAGATCAGTGACATGTTTTACAATAATACTTTGTATATATTGGGTTAAATAAAATACAGTATTAAAATTAATGTTACCTGTTCCTTGTTACTTTGTAATGTGGCTTCCAGAACCTATAAACTGATACAGGTAGCTCCCATTATATTTCCTTTGGACAGTGCTGGTCTAAATCCTACTCATAATCTGTGTGTGTGTGTGTGTGTGTGTGAGGGGTCCCCGTTATTTCTGCCAGTGTCACATAGAAGGCTTCCTTCCCCAGAACTTCTGGAGGCTCCCTCTTTATCCTGGCTCACGAATTTAGGAAGTTAATCACTACTTGCAGCTCCTCTTACTCTTTTCACCCCAGAAGATTCTGTTTGTTTTTTTTTTTGAGGGGTGGGGGTGGGGGGGCGGTGGTGTTGTGTTTTAAAAGCTCCTGGGGCAGGTGGGAATCGAACATCCTTCCCTCACCTCTGCTTGAAAATTGCCTCCCTGGAGAAACGCAGTGGCGAGGTGGTCGCTAACCGGCCCGGGGTCATCTGGGGAGTGACAGAGCTCCGTGCGGCTGGCTTTTGGCAGGAATGAGGATGCGTTTGCACCCCCCCAAATCACCCCCCTATGCCTGACTGGCATGGAGGTGCAGCCTGGGCTACATGTATGCCTCAGTTTCCCCTCGGGCCGAGTGCTGCCCGCTCGCTGCCGCTGGGAGAGCCGCGGGTGAGGAGGGCAGCGGCTGTGCTCCCGTCCCAAGGAGCCTTGTCGTTCTTCCTTTAGCGGAAGGACAGTCTCGGTCGGGGTGGCCGGTCCCGAGGTGATGGGTGAGGGCTCTGTGGTTAGGCGGTTGGGCTTCATGGCCTGCCTGTGCCACCTGTCAGCTGTGAGACGGGTGGCTGCGGTGACGTGGGGGTCCCTTCCCCTTCCTGCCTGCCCCAGAGATTGCCGGGGAGCCCGGCCGCTTCAGGGGTGCCGGCTGCTGCTCTGCTGCCCTCCCCGTGGCCCCCCGTCCCCCGTGTCCCCCTCGCGTCACCCGTGTGACCCCCCGGCAACCGTGTCTCCCCGTCCCCCGTGTCCCCCTAGTGTCACCTGTGTCCCCCACCGGCACCTGTGTCCCCCATCACCCATACCCCCATCACCCGTGCCCTTCCCACACCCCTGTCCCCCCATCACCTGTGTCCCCTGTCACCTGTGCCCATCACCCATGCCCTCCTGCACCCCTGTCCCCCGTCACCTGTGCCCCATCACCTGTGCCCCTTCCGCACCCCTGTCCCCATCACCTGTTTCCCCCCCCCCGTCACCTGTGCCCCCCATGACCCGTGCCTCCCATGTACCTGTGCCCCTCCCGCACCCCTGTCCCCCCCCCATCACCCGTGTCCTCCCATACTTCTGGTCAGTGCCAGGCCCAGCAGTCAGGAGGGCCCCGCCAACTTAATGGTTTGAGCGAGGATGGGGAGGAGGGTGGCCAGGAGGGTGGCCAGGAGGCCCGCTGCTGCGGCAAGGGGAGGCCGGGGCAGGGGAGGAAGCCGCGGCAGAGAGCTGCCTGTGCTGTTGACGCTCGCTCGCCGGTTGGGAGCCTACCCCCGGGCTCTGTCACCCTGGGTTCTGACGGGCCTCCCCCGGCCTGGCCTGTCCGAGGAGAAGCCTGCCCCTGTACCAGCTAAGGGGGCAAGAGAAGGACCCGGACGCTCCAGCAAGCCCAGTGTGCTGAGGAGCCTGCTGGGCCCTGCCCGCCCCCCCTTGGGAGGAACAGGAAGGAAGTGAAGTCATTTTCCAGCTCAGTGGTCAGGCCGTGGCCAAGACACATATTTCTGGTGGGAACCTGGTTACCTGGTAACTCCTGTGACTTCTGAGGCTGGCCTTGTGCCCTTCCTCTGCCCTCCAGCAGTCGCTGGCCAAGGTCCGCCCCCGTCCCGCCTCATGGGCCCCAGGACCTGCGGGGAGGAGTGGAAGCCAAGAACCACAGGTCCAAGCAAGGGGGAGAGTGGGAGCACCAGGCCTCTCTCTGCTCTGACCTCCCCTCTGAGTTTGCAAACACTTGCAAATGGATCTGAAGGGTAGACTTTAGTTTTCTTTCCAGGAAGGGTATGCTTCTGGCTGGGGACTGCCTTTAGTAGGGTTGTAACATTTTATCCAGTTGTTTGAATATTCATTTAGTATCTGTGGATTTTTTTTCTCTCTGCACTTTGGCCTCTTTTTTGTTAGAGCGATTTCAGTCACAGACTCATTTTTAAAAAAGTAACCAATAGTACCAGTGTGTTTTCCTCCTAGGACTGGGCTTGCTAGTGTCATGTGCAAATATGAGCAGCTATGAATATGTAGAGATTGGCAAAGCTATAAAAACGAGGATGTACATATCTGCCTTGAGGAAATGAATCTCCTTGCAGCTCTCAGTGTGATTTTTTTTTTTTTTTTTTTAATGCATTCCCTGTGTGAGGACTCTGGATGATGACCCAGGAGGTGGGGGTTGTCCCCTGAAAGGCCCTGGTTTATGAGCTTAAAGAATGTGACCGGAAGGAGATGAGAGATGTGAGCAAGGAGCACGAGGGTGTTTTTTCCAGTTTTGTTTGAATTGAAATCATACTTAGTAAATGCCACTAATTGAGCTGCTCACTATGTACTGGGAACTTTAGATGTAGTCCCTCATTTCATCCTGAGGCTGACCTTTCAAGGTTGATCATTTATTCCATTTTATAGCTAAAGGTAACTGAAGCTCAGCAGTTGAATAATTTCCCCAAGTCTTACAGCTAGCACCTGAATAGAGTTGGGATTTGAACACAGGTGACTTTTATCCTCCTAACCATGTTGTTTCTACTATGCTACATGTCCCCTTAAGGAGACTTATTAATAGTAGGAGAAGGAGGGGCCAAGTAATATTTATTGACCATCTGCTGGGTGCTAGGTGCTAAGCTAAGTGCTTTTCCTTTGTGTCTTGAATTCTCGGTGCCCCTGGGGTCAGGTGCAAATATTAACCTGGGTTTCTCAGAAGGCCAGAGGGAGGCCTAGAGGTGTTAAGTGCCTGACCTGGAACGTGGTGGAGCTGGAGGCAAGAGACAGGCAGCGGGAGTCCAGACCTGGGCTCCTTCTGCAGTGTGGAGCCTCTGTGGGCTCATGGTGAGCAAACTGTGTATTGAAGGAGTCTTAGAGGCCTGAGCCTCCAGTCACAGTAATAGGCTTACAAGCATGGATTGGAACTTTTTTTTTTTTTTTTGAGATATATTATTTATTTTGGCGGGGAGGGGGGTGGGGAGGGAGAGGGAGAGAGTCTTAAGCAGACTCCATGCTCCGTGCAGAGCCCAATCGCAACCTGAGCCAAAACTGAGAGTCACTTAACCAACTGGGTCACCCGGGCACCCCTGGATTGGAACTCTTTTCTGCAGATGATCAAATATTTGAGAAGCGTCAGTTTTGTGTGAGATCCCGAGTCTGAAGTATTCCTCAGAGATATGGAAAACTCTGCCATGCCCTGCTCTCGAGGGGTTGACATTCTGGTTTTGAGTGTTAACCACACAAAGAGGGGAGCCAGCACTTCAGGCCTGGGAGAGTTTCCCAGAGCAGATGTTTGTGTTCAGGAAGGGTGAGTGCATGGATGTGTTGGGGGCAGGGAAAACTTAAAGGTGGCAGGGAGAAAAGAGCCCCGTTGGCTTAAGCCAAGCAGTCCTTCCTAATTTAGGAGGGCCTCAGAGTCCAGGGTTTGGTCTTCGAGATGGTGGCCTAAGCCACCTTGTGGAAGCGGAATAGCTGGTGTAGGGGGGTGTTTCTGAGGTTCATCTGGAAGGTTATCAAGAATGGACTGGAGCTGGGGCAGGAGCATGAGGCTGGAGAAAGTTCCACCAGATTACAAAGCTATTGTGAGCCACTGGGCAGGAAGGGGTGAACATTGGTAGTTTCGTTAGGGTTAATACTTCAGCGGGCTATGGTCCTTGAGCGAAGGTGAGTAAGGCCCGGAAGACAGACAGGAGTGGGCTGTACTGATGTGAGTGAGGCGGGAGCTCGGAGGAGAGCGCAACATTTATCCAGGATTAGATGACTTTCAGAGGCTCTAAGAGAGGAACGTGTTAGTTTATCTCCTCTTCCCTCCACAGGGATAAGTTGATTTGCATTTTTATTGGAAAACTCTCCTACCTTGATTTCTTGTCCTGGTCTGCAGAGTTCCCATTCATTACTTCTCATTGTGGTGAGAGAGGCCCATGTCCACCCTGTATACCATCCTGAGCCTGGGACTGTCAAGGGGAATTATCTGAAGGGGTTGGCAGTGGAGGTGGCATTTAGACTTGAGTCCATCACTTTATAACTCCTGTTGGCAGCCATGAAGACTGACTTGTCTTGGGCCTAATGCCCAGACAGCAGGGAGAGTGGAGAAAGAAAGCAATGAAGAATGAGAAAGGGAAGAAATACTATGTGCTGGGCACTTGTAGGTTGCAACAATCGAAGGTCAGATCAGTGACCTTGATGTTTATCACCTTGTACTCCAAGCTGTTCCAGTCTAATAGTAACCAAAAATATATTTTAGGATCTTTGCCTACATTGGAGCTATCCCCAGAGTTTCTCAAGTTTTTAATTCCTGAAAATCTCTGAGGTGACTCCTTTCAGATCAGGTGTCACCTAGGGGACAGAGGCTCTCTCTTCTAACTTGCTGTCAGGCTGTCATTGTCACCAAAGTCTTGTCTCATTGCAGCTTATCCAGCTTTTAGTGAAGCAGTTGGGTGAGTATGATTTAAGAAGTGATTACTTTGCACTGATTTCTTTAATAATTAGAAACAAGAGACCAAATCTGGGGACTGTGCCTTGCCAAGGCAGAACAACAGAGATTAACTTCTCAAGGAGAGAGTGATTCAGTGAGGCCACGCTTCAAGCTTCAAGGATGCCACTGCATGGGTGGCCATGCGTATGTGTCTGCATTTGCTGCTGAGCCTGTCCTGGCCTACAGTTGCATAGGGTTCCTGAATGGAAGGGCTGATGATGATCCTTTCTTCTAATTTCTGTCTGCCTCCTTTCTGTTTTCCGAGGTCAGGCCATTTGCTTTATTGATAAGTTTACCGAATGACTTAGCTTATTGAGGAATGTTATCCCTTAAAGGATGCGATCTAAAGACACATAGGTAGGGCCATGGATAGTCTGATGGCACCCTTAATGAGTTCTGTGGGGAAGAGGCTCTGTCCTCCTGTGCAATTGTGGTAGGATATTAGATGAAAGGATGCTGTCCTGATTTATCTCAGCACCAGCACCACCCAGCAGTACTCTGCTATGATGGAAGTGTTCTGTGTCTGTACCATCCAATAGGATAGCCACTAGCCATATGTGGATATTGGGCCCTCAAAATGTGGTTAATGTGTCTGAGGAACTGAATTTTTAATTTTATTTGGCCGTAATTGATTTAAATTGAGCCATGTGTAGTAAATTGCTCCCGTATTGGACAGCAGTGCTTGAGACAGTGGCCAGAGATGACAGATTGCTGCATTAGGACTTGGATATAGGTCTCAGTTGGACAGGCTTGTTGGTGAGGGGAGGGTTGAGACACAGTGTACTCTAGTGGACATTCGACGGCCTAACAGCATGGAATCGTGACACCGTATTGAAGTACTGGGACGCGAACAAGACTTGGGTCAGTTGGAGCTGGAGTAGGCTGAGAAGTTTCTTAAAGGCAAATGGCATGTCTGTAGCTTTTGGGTCTTCTGGAAGAAGGTCTAGGCAGCCATAAATGTTCTATTTACTCTTGCTTCAGGGAAGTAGAGCAGTATGGAAGACTCCAGGACTTGGGAGCTCAGCAGATCTATGTGAAGATGGGGGCCATTTCTGCAAGCTAGGTAGCTTTCTGAGCCTCAAGTTTTTCACTTGCAAACTGTGCATAATTGTACCTCAAAGAGCCATTGTTATGTTAGGTAACTTACACAAAGTGCCTAGTGTCTTGGTACCCAGCAGGTTCTCAATTAATGTAGGCATTATTAGCGGCAATATTTATGTGCATCTGGAAGCTGCTTGTCAAACTTGAATTTATGCTTCTTGGTACCCTCCGCAGAAGGAAATCTGTCTGTTCAATACGTATTGAGCTAGGAGTCCTGTGATGGTTGCAGAGAGTCTAGAAAAGACAAGGATGTGAAGAGGCTAAGTAATACACAGAAGGACCCTTGGAAAATGGAGAATTGTAGTGTGGTAAATCAATTTACCTCTTCAGTCAGTGGTAAGGGCACAAGTTGATGGGGGCATACTGCCGTATTCAGAACTCCAGCTTTTATTCTCCTCCCCTCCTGGAAGAGTCTTCACACTGGAGTTTACAGCTTCAATACTCTGCTTTTCTGGGCATTTATTTGCATGGCACCTTGGACACCTCCTGGAGACGATTCCATTATCATTTCCTTATCTGCGTTCTCTGTTTACTTGAACATGAGGTTGATTTAGTATCTTACAAGAATTGAACATTGTCTTCCAGACATCATTAATCTCACCTTTCTTATCCAGCATAAGTGTGAAATTAATCAAAAAGGAAAGGGAAATTAATAATACGCTGGTGTTCACAATTCATCAGGACACCTCACAGCAAGTATGAAACTTCTCCAAATTAATACACACATTAACAAATTAAAGGTATGGAGAAGGGTTACTTTTTAGGAAATGCTCCTTAATGCTTCCTGCTTTGATAATTAGTTAGATAATGGGTGGTGTCTGGTGATAAGACCATTGAGTATTGTGAGGTTACCTTAGGACCATAGAATGTATTAAATCAACCCCCCCCATTTCATTTAGGTAAATAAGATACAGCCAGCTGGCTAATGCATACTTGTTTCTTGTCAATTGGAAAAGGTGTGCCCAGACACTTGCAGTTTTGATCTCTATTTACAATAAGCTAAATTTGATTCTGGGTTCTGTGTTTCCTTGTTACGACATGTGGTATGATCAGTTTCAAAGGGTACGTTATTGTGAACACATTATGGAAAAGAATGGAGTGTTATAATTATAATGCTCTATTACAGCTTTTGCTGAGGTTGATAAAGGACAAGCTTTTGTTACTGAATTGTTCCTGTAATTACAACAGAAATAACAGGCAGCAGTCACCTTCCATTAGGGGTGGGAAAGAAGGATTCTTACTATTTAAGCAATCACATAAGGTGCTGCATGAATCATCATCAGCCTCGTCATGAGGAATTAAAAATAAAAGGAACAGCTGACATCATCCTATAGCAGGTTTTATGGATCTGAGAAATGCCAGATAGTTTAAGGAAAAGAGCTGTCTGTAGTGATGCCCCAGCACACGTGTTAGTAGCCTGTTGGCAGTGGTTCTCAAACTTGCGCGAGCATCTGAATCTCCTGGGCCCCAGCCTAGAGTTTGTGATTCAGGAGGGGTGTGGTGAGGTCTGAGATTTTGCATTCCCAGCTTCACAGATGATGTTGATACTGCTAGTTTAAGACGGCATGTTGAGAACCATTAGGCTTAGGGACAGAAACAGGTGTAACTTGGGGAATGTTCAAGAATCTGAATTCTAAATTAATTCCCCAGTACCTATTAAAAGTCTTTTTTTTTTAATTATTTTATTTTATTTTTATTTTTATTTTTTTTATAAATTAATTTTTATTGGTGTTCAATTTACCAACATACAGAATAACACCCAGTGCTCATCCCGTCAAGTGTCCCCCTCAGTGCCCGTCACCCATTCACCCCCACCCCCCACCCACCTCTCCCTCCACCACCCCTAGTTCATTTCCCAGAGTTAGAAGTCTTTATGTTCTGTCTCCCTTTCTGATATTTCTCACACATTTCTTCTCCCTTCCCTTATATTCCCTTTCACTATTATTCATATTCCCCAAATGAATGAGAACATACACTGTTTGTCCTTCTCCGGTTACTGTGGCCAAGTTCAAAAAGGGTGTTGCCTGAGTTCTCCTCTGGGATTTTGATGGAATCTTGTCTCACATTTAGATCTTTCATCTATTTTGAGTTTATCTTGTGTATGGTGCAAGAGAGTGGTCCAGTTTCATTCTTCTGCATGTGGATGTCCAATTTTCCCAGCACCATTTATTGAAGAGACTGTCTTTCTTCCAGTGGATCGTCTTTCCTCCTTTATCGTATATTAGTTGACCATAAAGTTCAGAGTCCACTTCTGGGTTCTCTATTCTGTTCCATTGATCTATGTGTCTGTTTTTGTGCCAGTACCACACTGTCTTGATGACCACAGCTTTGTAGTACAACCTGAAATCTGGCATTGTGATGCCCCCAGATATGGTTTTCTTTTTTAAAATTCCCCTGGCTGTTTGGGGTCTTTTCTGATTCCACACAAATCTTAAAATAATTTGTTCTAAGTCTCTGAAGAAAGTCCATGGTATTTTGATAGGGATTGCATTATACGTGTAAATTGCCCTGGGTAACATTGACATTTTCACAATATTAATTCTGCCAATCCATGAGCATGGAATATTTTTCCATCTCTTTGTGTCTTCCTCAATTTCTTTCAGAAGTGTTCTATAGTTTTGAGGGTATATTTTGAGAACCATTTGAATGGTAAATGGTTCTCCAACCTTTTATTTTCAGGTTGTAGGTGTCCTTCTGTCTAAAATGAGTCTCTTGTAGACAGCAAATAGATGGGTCCTGCTTTTTTATCCAGCCTGAAACCCTGCGCCTTTTGATGGGGTCATTAAGCCCATTCACATTCAGAGTTACTATTGACAGATATGAGTTTAGTGTCATCATGATATCTATTTAGTCCTTGTTTTTGTGGATTGTTCCACTGAACTTCTTCTTAAAGGGGAATTTTAAGAGTCCCCCTTAAAATTTCTTGCAGAGCTGGTTTGGAGGTCACATATTCTTTCAGTTCCTGCCTGTCTTGGAAGCTCTTTATCTCTCCTTCCATTTTGAATGAGAGCCTTGCTGGATAAAGTATTCTTGGTTGCATGTTCTTCTCATTTAGGACCCTGAATATATCCTGCCAGTCCTTTCTGGCCTGCCACGTCTCTGTGGAGAGGTCTGCTGTTACCCTAATATTCCTCCCCATGAAAGTCAGGGACTTCTTGTCTCTTGCTGCTTTAAGGATCTTCTCTTTATCTTTGGAATTTGCAAGCTTCACTATTAAATGTCGAGGTGTTGAACGGTTTTTATTGATTTTAGGGGGGGATCTCTCTATTTCCTGGATCTGAATGCCTGTTTCCCTTCCCAGATTGGGAAAGTTTTCAGCTAGGATTTTTTCAAATACATATTCTGGCCCTCTGTCCCTTTCGGCACCCTCGGGAACCCCAATTAAGCGTAGGTTTTTCTTCCTTAGACTGTCATTTATTTCCCTTAATCTGTCTTCATGGTCCCTTAATTGATTGTCTCTTTTTTCCTCAGTTTCCCTCTTTGCCATTAACTTGTCTTCTATGTCACTCACTCGTTCTTCCACCTCGTTAACCCTCGTCGTTAGGACTTCTAGTTTGGATTGCATCTCATTCAATTGATTTTTAATTTCTGCCTGATTGGATCTAAATTCTGCAGTCATGAAGTCTCGTGAGTCCTTAATGCTTTTTTCTAGAGCCACCAGTAGCTGTAGAATAGTGCTTCTGAACTGGCTTTCTGACATTGAATTGTAATCCAGATTTTGTAACTCTGTGGGAGAGAGGGCTGTTTCTGATTCTTTCTTTTGAGGTGAGGTTTTCCTTCTAGTCATTTTGCTCAGTGCAGAGTGGCCAAAAACAAGTTGTATTGGAACACGGGGGAGTATCACTGGTCCGTCCAGCTGGTCTTCTGGGGGAGGGGCCTGTTGCGCTGATTTTCAGGTGTTAGCACTTGGGGGAGCTGCTCTGCCCCTGCCTGCTGCAGGGCTCAGCGGGGGTTGTTTACCCGGTGGGGCCCCAGGAGGAACAGCCGCAGTTGCTATGGCAACTCTGGAAGCCTGGATTTAGGCTCCGCAGGAACTACGGGGCTCGGGGCTCTCGGTTCTCCGTCCGCAGGGCCTGGAGGCTCCGGGGCGGGGCCGCTGATCTGCTCAGCTCGGGGCAGGAGCGTCCTCGCTGTCCTGGGCCCTCCCGGCCTCTGCCTGTCCCGGGGGAGGCGGGATCCTGGGCTGTGTCCCGGCGCCCTGTGCTCTGGGGCCTGCGCTGTGGGATTCGCGCTCCCGCCCCGCAGCCCCCTCCCTGGAGCCGCCGCCCGAGCCCCTCCAAGCTGCTCCGGTCGGTCCCACCATGGGCGCTGTAGCCCTTAGGGAGCTCGGAGCACTCCCCCGGGGCGCAGGTGTCTGTTAGTGTCCCAGGGAGCCCGAGGGCATCCCCGCCCTCCTGGGTCCTGCTCCAACTCCCTGCGAGCCCCTTTCCGCCCGCCCGGGAAGGTTGGTGCAGCTCCTGCTCCTCCGGGACGGGGCTCTCCTGTCCTGGGGACACTCGCCCCGGCCTCAGCCCGGCTCCTCGCGGGGCCCCTCCCCCTCGGAGGCCTTTTGTTCCTTTATTTCTTTTTCCCCGTCTTCCTACCTTGATAGAAGCGCGGACTCTTCTCACTGTAGCATTCCAGCTGGTCTCTCTTTACATCTCAGGCCAAATTCGTAAGTTTTCAGGATGGTTTGAAGGTTATCTAGGTAACTTGGTGGGGACAGGTGATTTGGGGACCCTGCTCTTCTGCCATCTTGCCCCTCCCCCCTATTAAAACAGTCTTGATGAAAATACAAATTATTCTTTGAGGTGGTGTGCAAGCTTCGTCCAGGGCACCTGCTCTTTGTGACATGGTGAGTGAACAGGAACAACAGGTGCAAACCTCGCTAAGCGGTCGGTCTCCTGGCTCTCCTAGCCCACTCTCCTCCTGTCTTGGTAAAATTTTGGGTTAACTTTGATGGATACCAATGTCTCTAGGATTCAAGTTAGTGATTAATTCTCAAGTTGCAAGGTATAAATTATTTTTTCTTATCAGTCAAACACATTACTTGGATGCCGTCTGTAGGAGGGCATTCCTTTCAAGTAAGGGCATTCCAAGTCCTGAGCCACTGAATCATTGTCATTGTCACACCTGTCTGGCAAAATAGCTGTTAGCAAAATGAAAAGATGATGTACCAAGTGCTACCAGTGGTTGTGGTTCTAGGCTTCTGACTGGTTCTAGAACTGGCTTTTATTATCCTATTGATTTATTACCTTGTTCTAGCAATGGCAACCGTAGCAGTGAGAATCACTAATGTTTGTGGAGGACTCTGAGGTGGCAGCTGTGCATCTGGCTGTGCTGTATTAGTTCATATGAATCCCACCGCCATTCTCTGAACGAGGCACCGTGATCGCCTCTGTTTCAGGCACAAGAAGATGGAGGTTGGGAGAGCCACTTGGTTGTCCTCACACAGCTTGTGAGAGTCGGACTTCTGAGTCCAGGCAGCATGAGCAATGTGGGGCAGATTTAGATTTGGCTCTATTTTGGGAAACTTTCAATGGCAGTGTGATGAGAGGCCTCGCTGAAATGGAAAGATGCTAGAAAGTTTTAAAGTATGCTGCAACCAAACGTGTTTAAGGTTGTATAATTCTTTTTTTTTTTAAGATTTTATTTATTTTAGAGAGAAAGCAAGCACAAGCAGAATAGGAGGGGCAGAGGGAAGAGGGAGAAGCAGGCTTCCCGCTGAGCAGGGGCCCGATGTGGGGCTCGATCCCAAGACCCTGGGATCATGACCTGAGCCAAAGGTAGATGCTTAACTGACTGAGCCACTCAGGTGCCCTGGTTGTACATTCTGACATATATTCTGATGTCAAGAATCAGTCTAGATCTTTGTAACTGGGCAAAATTTTACTGTGTGGTGATTTTAGGTGCTCTGCCCCACATAAGATGAAAGCCATTTGAGGGCAGTATTGTAATTATGGATTTTGGTGTGTTTTTTTTCCTATGTGACTATCTGATATTTGATAACAAAGATCAAATTACCTAAAGCTTATAAACATGTCCATGATGTGTTTCTTGCATGTACCAGTAGGTGGTCTTATCATTTGCAGTTATTTCTGTAGGCATGATGGTACTTTGAGCAGAGCCATATGCTCTCTACCACCTATTTTCTCACAGGAGTAGGTAGGTATGCAGGACAGCTTTGGTGGTGTCCACGAGCCACCTTTGCCTATTAGGCTCTGGAAGAGGAGAGAGGGAAAGACTGCTTAGAGCTACGTCCCTGGTTGTTTTGGCATTAAGATTCAGATTCTCTATTTAGAAAGACATGGTCCATAGGGAATGAGAGGGTGAGAAACTTGAGTGTAAATTTGAGAAGGGGATCAATCTGACAGCTTCTGGTGCAGAAGGGCATGAGAAGTGAGGAGCTGTGGGGCCCTTACGTCTGAAACTTGCCACCATCATCCTCTGTATTGGATCCAGAGGAGGTACTGTGGAGGTGGTCCTTGAAGAAACTCCAATGCAGACTCCTCATAGAATGCCAGCCTAGAGTGCAGAGCTGGTGGTAGGGTATATTGTGTGTGGGCCATTTATAGCATCTTTTCTCCAAAATAACAAAAGGGATAAAATGTTGCTTGAGAATGGGATTCCAGCTTCTCCTAGCTACTTTTTCACTGAATGTCCCTGTGATCGCTGCCTCATTCTTTATAGATTGAATTGAATTCCCATGATGCTTTACAAATGCTTTCATAGTTTAGGTGTAATTAAGAAAGGAAAGAAAGCATAAGCCCAAGAAGAGCATGAGGGAGCCTATTTAATCCCCAGAAAATAAACTTTGGGGTGAAATCTTGGTGAAAGCTGTGGAGTGGTGTTGCTTTGAAAATGAAGAAGGAAAAAGGAGTTCCTTCAGTGTTTTCTTGATCTAGAGACCTGGCTAGAAATGGCTATAAATTTTCATTAATGTTATATATCTGGCTCCTCAGAAAATGATATTTAAGATGAGTTGAACATTAAAGCTTTGCTGAGGATAGACACGAATGGCCTTTTGGTTTCATGGTGATCATGAATTTTGCTAATGATAGAGCCAAGGGTAATGCAGTAGTTTTTACATGACTCAGGGAGTAGCTTGTCTGATGCTTAAGGGGAAATCAAGCTTGAGTCCTTATTTAATGGGAGTATTATTGAAGAAAAAAATTGAGATTTGAAAGCATAGAGGGAGGTAAAGTTAAACTTTTTTGGGTGTAGGGGTGGGGAGGAGGGCATGTCATAAACATTTTTTCTTGAATCTTACAGCCTTACCACTTGATCCCAGCACTGCTTCGGAAAATCGCAATGTAATATACTGGTTATGATGTTGATGAAAACATACAGTGAAGAGTAAAAGCACTGAAAGCAAGCCTGTGTCCTTTAGGGCTGAGGCACCTGGGTATTCATTTTGTTAGCCTACACCAGTATATGTGAATGAAGGTGTTTCGATATTGACCAAAATGCTTAGGATTGTTTTCTTAAAATATATCTTGATGACTGTACTTGCTGGAATTAGCAGCTTTTTCTGGGTCATGATAATTGCATTTTCAGAAACCATTCCTTCACCTCAGAGCTATGTCCAGAGGCTGGTATAAAGAGGGGGCTGTATGGTCACTGCCCTTGACGGCGTTCTTTCTCACCTTCCATTCTTCTCGAGTCAACATCTGTGAGGCAAGACTGTTGGTTGGAGTTGGTGGGTTTGATATGACCCCAGGTGGAGTCTGCTCTCCCTGGTTGCCCTAGGGCACGGCTCTCTGGTATTGCTCAAATTGTTGACGTGGTCACAATGTTCACACTGCGAAGTTGTATGCAGTAGACCATATAAAGAAGGGATTGGCTTGTTTTGATTTAAAAAAAAAAATAACACAACTCAGACATTTTTTAGCAGAAAATGTCTTCTTTTAGGTCCTTCAGTGCTAAGAGCAGTTGGCTAGCCTTAGAGTACTTATGGGCAGTTGACTCAGAGATGGGTCTATGCAGCATGGTTTTTATTTTTTCCTCCCTCCTTCTTCCCCACCCTCCTCTCCTCCCTCCCTAGTGAACTCTCTTTCAGTTTTATAATTCTCTGCTGATAAATTCCAGCAATATCAGAAAAAAGATGAATATATCTATTAAAGGACATGTTCCCTCCTTTTCTTTTATAAAGGAGTATTATAAAAGGAAAATACTACCTTTATCAGAAGCATATAGTAAATCTGTTGCTAAAATGGTTTTCACGCTTTTTTAAAAGATAGTTTTATTTTATTCTTCAAGGTGAAGTTGCCACAAGTAATTCATTGCATTTGAATGAACAGGCTTGTAATTCAGTTGGGTTTATCTCCTATTGCAAACTCCTTAGTTTTTTTGATAGAACTTTTGGTTTTTAAAATTGTGTGTGTACATATACTTGGAACTGTGTGTGTATCTTAATGTAGTCTAGTCCGGAAAGCATTAGAATTGGTAAAACCTTGGGTTTAATGCCTCCTGAGACTTGGAACAAAGAACAGTTTTGTGCAGAAGCTCCATCTTTGCCAAATGTAGCCTTAACTCCTGCTAAACTAATAATGGATGGATTTGGATCTTAACACATGAGATAATACAATTTTTTTTGAAGGTAAATGCCTTTGGTTTTAGGCATTTCTTTTTGGGAGACTATATTGAAAGGCAGGTGGATTCCAAAATGGGAAAAGCAAAGTCCTTAGAAGATCTTTGGGGATTCCTGGGTGGCGCAGTGGTTTAGCGCCGGTCTTTGGCCCAGGGCGCGATCCTGGAGACCCGGGATCGAATCCCACGTCAGGCTCCCGGTGCATGGAGCCTGCTTCTCCCTCTGCCTGTGTCTCTGCCGTTCTCTCTCTCTCTGTGACTGTCATAAATTAAAAAAAAAAAAAATTAAAAAAAAAAAAAGAAGATCTTTGTCAGGCTGTTTGCAATAGATCAAGTTGTTAAAGAGGAGAAACTTAAAAACATCTTTGTCCTTGTGATTTCAGGTGTGATTACTGTTCTGAAGTGGACATTGGAGGAGGACCAGGTAAGCACTGCAGTAAGCAGATATCTACATGACTTTGCGTAGACCCAGGATATTTGCCGTGGGGAGGGAGAAGATCAAGTAGTTGAGTCAAATGTTGCCATTTGGAACTGTCAAAATACAGACCCCTAGTCCCAAAGGACTGAGAGATGGCTCTAGCAGTGCCACCCCAATCCTAAGGGTGTCGACGTCTCCATCTATCTGGGTAAGGCCTGGTGGAGTTAATCTTTTGGGATAATTGGGCAAGGATATTTTATCTGTCTAGCATTAGTAAAGTGACTGGAGCAGAAGGCCATTGATCACTTTATTCAGTCATGATCCAACATGACTTTAGTTGAACATGGCCAGTTACCCTTATATAGAATGGCCGATTCCTTCAGAGCAGTCCAACTCAGACCTGACATAGAGGATCATGAGGTGAATATAAGTAAAACTGATGAATTGGAGAGTATGATTGCTAAAGATGGCACAATCTCTGAACTGTGTCTGTATCAAGGAACCAAGTATTGCTCAAGAATACTTTCCTAAGTCCTCATTTATGAACATATTTTATGGCAGAAGAAATTTGCTAAGCACTTCCTTGTTTGAACAGTCTGAATAGTGTGTAGTGCTTAAAATCGCCTCCCAGGCCACCCTTGAGAGTTAACTTGGTAAATGAGATGTTAACTTGGGAGCAGAGTATCTGGATTTCACAGCCTGATAGGATTTGGGTGTCAAGGATATAGGGCTAACAGAATGAAACATTAAACATTCCTAATTCCTGTTTCATTTATGTATGTGGGTCTTTGAACAAACTTTGTCTCTAACATCACAGACAAAAAAAAAAAAACAAAACAAAACAAAAAAAAAAACACCCACCCCAGCAACTCATAAGCAGGTGAATGTCTGATGTGAGTAAAAAGCCTTAATGTTAGAGCTAGAAAATCATGTGACCATGTGACTTTTATCAGCAGCTTCTCTCTAGCTGTCACCTTGAGAGTTTGTCCTGCTGGGAGAAACCAGAGAAACAAGACGTGTCTCCTTCAGAACCTCAAAGGGATTTTGAATTTCTGAGGATGTGGGATTTTGTCTAAGATGGAGCAAGTGTATTTAATCCACCTCTTCCCCTACCCCACCACATACACACATCCCTTAATTGGAATGGGACTTCATTTCAAGGACTGTACAACCGAACAGTGTATCTTCAGGAGTCTGTTTTGGCAATTAGTTCACTGTTGACAGATAGGGCAAGTTCATGCACTGCCTGCTAAGATTTGCCAGGCATGGCAGCTGGGGGCAGCAGGCTGATGTCGTGGAGACCTGGAGCTGGGTCTGCAGTCGCTAAGACCCAGCTGCTGTAGCTTATGCTGTGGGAAGGATGAGTATCTTTTTGCCTTTCCTGTGCTGAGATTTTCTTTTTAATATCCATGTCTGCCCCCACCTCCTGCTCTCAGCTCTGCACTGTGTGGGGTTGACAGCCTTCATGGAGCGGGCAGACGTGTTGGCACCATGTGGCACTCCTGGGCTGTGTCTATCTGCCACCAAATATGTTGTCACCTTCCCTCTTGAGCATGCCATATCTAGCTGTCTTTGGAGGGGCCTCTTGGCTCCTTTGGGAATAACTATTGAAAGAGCAGCTGTCTGTCAGC
The DNA here is from genome assembly GCF_905146905.1 of Nyctereutes procyonoides. Classification (NCBI taxonomy): domain Eukaryota; kingdom Metazoa; phylum Chordata; class Mammalia; order Carnivora; family Canidae; genus Nyctereutes; species Nyctereutes procyonoides. The sequence goes on along the minus strand of NW_026575030.1, from coordinate 1,796,397 downwards.
CTCCTCCAGAGCCTCGAATTGGGCTATTGTCAACCTGTTGTTGGAGGAGTTCCCAACACAGCAGACTTGGCTGTCATTGACATTTATAACTTGAAAGCCATACCACAAATGAGTTTGCATTTCTTAAAATCCTTTAAATAGCCCTTAGAATGTGAAGCATGTGGCCTTCATACCCTTGGGCACCCCTCAGGAGTGTGGAAATAGTTGGGTGTTCCCGGAGGAGGGGAAGTGGGTTACCATTCTCCCCACAGCATCTCCTTTCTGATTTAGGTAGGAATAGGTTGTCCTGGCTTTGTGCTTATTAAGTTTATGTATAATCATATGAGTCCATTTAGGTCAGGATTATTGGCTTCTGAGAACAAAGAACTCTTTAACTCTGATTACCACAGAGCCTGTGATAAGAGAGGAAAATTGATGTCAGAAAAGGTTTTTCAAAGGGGTTGGTAGATCTCATACCTGTTTTCTTTTTTTTTTAACGCCCTAATTTTTCAAAGAACCAGCTTCTAACTTTCATTTCTTGAGACATGACCAGAAGAGAAAGATGCGGTGTTTGTGGTAAAAATAAAACCAGAGCCACACCAGTGGATCTTGTGAACACATATTGCCAAAGAAATTGGGGAAAGTGCAGAATGGAATCAGAATGGTTTTTACTTACTGAGGGAGTAGTTAGACTTTAAAACCTTGAGGGCTGGGACTGGCCATCCCGTTCTTCATACCACCAGTGGCTAGCACAGAACCTGGCCCGTGGCGGCCTGGGGAGCCGAATGAATGAGTCAGAAGAAGGAAAGGTTTTAGGTAGAAAACGTCTGTCTGTCTTTTTTTAATCCTGGTAGTACAGACATTGAAATATGTTAATCATCAAATCCAGATTATGGGATTTAAAGTTAATGATGTTTTCCTGTTGGTGTCAAGGATGAGTAATCTTGGAAGAGGCGGGGGCTTCCATGGCAGGCCTAGATGCGATTAAGATGACACCCCTTCACTGCTTGGGCTCAGATGTCTTTCCGTGGTTCCCAGGACGTTTGTCATGTCTCAGGAAATGTCAGTGCCTGATGCTGGCTGCATGCTGGGCAGCTCAGTCTTCTGCCATGGTTTGCTAGCTCACCTGGAGCGGGGTAGCTGTGGGCTCTTGAGCCACCTGGATGGGGGCCGCAGGCTTTGGGAAGAAAGTTAGCTGAGGGATGGGTGTCCCCTTCCTGGCTCTTTGCCTGCGGTGCACATTGGCATCTCCTTTTTTCTCAGACACCAGCAGGTGCCCTGGAGCCGGTAAGACTGCGTGCGGGATAGCCACTGTCCAGTACCGATAGGCGGGCATGATGGATTAAACCCTGCTTCCCTGCCAGCCCAAGGGAACGGGAAGGTGGGGACATGGAGGTAGAGGGCAGAGCTATGGGCAGCCATGTGTCTCGTCACCAAGCCACACATGGAGGAGTGGAGCAGTTGTCTTCACAAGGCCTTCCCGGCTTTGACTGGACCTAACCAGCATCCTTGGTTCATGGCAAGAGGTTTCAAAACAACAGCATGTATCTTTTCTCTGATTTTACTTGAAAAAAGTAAAATGTTGAAATATTTCAAGTATTCAGAGAAGTGCAGAGACTTGGCTAAAACACTGGCTCGTGTGTCCTCCCACCTCCCCTTCCTTCCTCCATATCTTTCGGGTTCCTTTCTGATGCTGCCAGTGACATGTGTCTTACTAACTGTGAAAGGTGCTTGTGCTGCTTTATGTTGAAATGACCAGACTTCTGTCCTTGGAAATTTTCAAAATGTGGTCTGCCAGGAATCTAGGCCTACACAGAACCCCATCCTACCCACTCTCTGAGGATGGTTGGTGCTACCTGGATCTACCCTCACCTATAGTTCCTTTTGTTCATTCTCTTGTTCTGTGCTTGCTGTCCATCTGCTTTTCTCTCCTTTCAGTTTCAAGGAGCTGTGTGTGTGTTTAAATCCCTCTCTGCAGCTGGTTCAGGACTCTGTAAATGGGCAATTCAGTTGGTCCTGCTTGGCCCAGCTAATACTGTCTCTCCATCCCATGCCCTTCCCACGAAGAGGTCTGCTCACTTAATCATACCTGGTGCCATGTGCAGATGACTCACTCTGTTCAGAACCTCTCCTTTCTCTCCAAGCCAATATGCACCTTCTCTGTGTATGTCAACCTCCCTGGAGGAGAGAGGCGAAGGCCATTTGATTTTGTGTCTCAGGCTTACAGTGATGGATAGACAGCATGTGTCCAACCAGCCTGAGGCTCTCTCTCAGGTTAGTTAACACGGGAAGGCCCACTGACTGACAGGTTTCTAGTCATTTATTCTCTTACTGTGGCCATTTTCTGGGTCCAGAGTTCTACGGTATTTTAGCCATGTTGATGGATGACTGACCACGTAACTCTCCGTTTCACTCTGAGCCTCACGATGGCTTACAGGAATCTATGTGGGCAGCTCACGCCTCAGAAAGGCTGATGATGAGCTACCACCCTGAAAGGGTAGGGCTGAGAGACTTGCTGGGTCGAGAGGCTGGAGGAGAACCCAGGTGAAGGAAGGATTGGGGATGGTGGGGCAGGAAACATTGGGAATTTGGCTGAAGAGTTTGGAGATTTGGGGTGATTGGGGGAACAGAATGGTCTTTAAAACTTACAAACTGGGACGGGATACCTGGGTGGCTCAGCGGTTGAGCGTCTGCCTTCGGCTTAGGGCGTGATCTTGGGGTTCCAGGATCGAGTCCCACATCAGGCTGACTCTACGGAGCCTGCTTCTCCCTCTGCCTATGTCTCTGCCTCTCTCTCTGTGTCTCTCATGAATAAATAAACCTTTAAAACTTAACATCATGGATTGGTACACTACAAATAAGTGACTAGGAAGGGAAATAAAAAGACCAAGGAGGTCCAGAATGTAAGCCTGCAGTTTTAATAGTGGATCGATTCAAAGACGGAGAATTCTCCTGTCACATCACCATAAGAGTTTCCAAAATGTTTACCTTCCATTTCGGTACTTAATCTCCATAGGTGAAGCACTTTGTGGACCGGCTCTGCTCTGTGGACTGCCCTCCCCCTCCACTTGGAGTAGTACTTATTTAGGAGATGTGGGTCTCTGCTAGCCCTCCCCCCCCTTTAAGATTGATTGCTTGGGAGAGGGAGACTCTCCAGCCGACTCCCCACTGAGCACAGGGCTTGATCCCACCCACCTGAGATCATGACCTGAGCCAACACCAAGAGTTGGAAGCCCAACCCACAGAGCCACCGAGGTGGCCCCAGCTCCATGTCTGTTATGCTATGAGACCCACCCTGACCTCTCTGCATCTTGTTTTTTTATGCTATAAAGTAGAAGTCGGTTTGCACAACACTGTTCTCCCTGATAGGAAATGAGGGGCCAGAAACAGATGCTTATTCTTGAGTGTTCCACCCAAATGGATTTCCTTTTAGAGATCTTTCTAGAAGGGACATGCTGGGGATCATTTCATTTACCTTCTTGGCTGCCTGAAATGTGTGACCAGCTCATTCAAAAGGCATGTGTCCTGCATTAGTGCCCTTCTGTAACAAGTGGATCTCTCTGCATGTGTGTGTGTGTCTGTGTGTACAGTCAGGTTGCACCAAGTGGAAGTTTTTTCTAATTCATAGTTTTAGGCTGGTGGCAATAGTGTGGGGTAATGACCCCTTTTGTGAAGTGATTTACTGATGAAGACAAGCAAGGTCCTGACTCTGAAGACAGGCCCTCCACGATTTAGCCCACAGTGGTGTCTGTGTGGCCTATGGGATGGTGGGTGGGTGGGTGGGGGGCAGGTGCAGGAGCCAACTTGGGAGGATGTTTCAGCCAGGCAGACCTGGCAATTGATAATCCCTTGCCATTTATATTCGATTGTCTCAGATTCAGTCACCTGGCCACACCTCACCAGAAAATGTAGTCTGGCTGCGTGTCCCGGAAAGGAGAATGTGGATTCAGGGAGTTGTGAGCATTGTCCATAGCCTCCCTGACTCCCAGTTTTCTGATTCACTTACCAAAGTCGTGTTCACTATTGTATTCTTTTATCCACATGAACTCTTTTATTCCTCTTTAATGCCTGCTTGTGACAATGGTCAGGCATTACGTTTTTATGCACCGGGGTGAGAAACAATGGAAAGAAAAGAGAATGGAAGGTCCCTCAATTCACGGACGGTGATTACACAGGCTGCTGTCAGCAGCCAGGAATGGCCAGTGCTGACTACAAAGGAATATTGGCTATATGCCATAAGCTGCATTTGGATTTTTTTTTAATCTAGGTATTTATGAGTTGAGAGTAATGCTTAGTCTTTAAAAAGTAAATAGCACTTAAGCAGAAGAAAACCATTGGTGTAGGGACAGCTAGTAGCTCCTGTTGAAAGGTGGCCGAGGTAATGTAATTTAATAAAAAGCTGAAGGAGCTCTAATATTTTCATAAGTATGCTGGTTTTTTTTTTCCTGCGGCAGTGAATTAAAAAAACACACAATATCCCCCCGAACACCTTTATTTGCTTTCAATACAGGGAAGCCAGTGAGTCAGAATAAGAGAGAAGTGGGACTGTGGGAGGGACAGTGAGTGTGCATAGGGGAGAGTCTTTGGAGAGTTGCAGAGTGTAACATCCTTCCGGAGCCTGTGTGTGCTAGAGTGACGGGACAACTGGACTAGGCCTTTTGCAGAGAACCTACTATAGAAAAGTGAACATATAAAGGGTGGAGGAGATGAGATACCAACAAGAATATGTGGCCACTCAGATCTCCAGCCAAGGGAAGATATCCCCCCACCACCACCCCTCGGCTGCAGCAGGATGGATGTTTGTTGGGGTGGGGATGGGATCACAGAGTGAACGTGGGGCCCTCTGGAAAGAGCTGCATCTGTGAAGGAGATGCTGCTGGCCTCCTCCCCGTGTCCACCTTCCCAGCTTCTGCTGACACCTCCCGTAGGCCAACCCTATATGGAAACCAGATGGCAAGGGAGTTTGGGAGATGTGGTTTCCTACGATATGTTGCATAAGGGGCAGGGGCATGCGGAGAATGCATTTGAGAGCAGAAGGGTAGATGGCTGGCACAGGGAGTGTAACCTCTTGGTGGAAAGGCAGGAGAATAAATAAATGAGAGATCACTTTAGGAAAGAAATAATTGAGTGGGTTTCCTTTCTCCATGCTATATTCTCTCTGTGTTTCTCTATTACCACCTGTGTTCCTTTTCATCATTTTGTTAAGTGCTTTTTACCCCACGTGGTATTTTCTGGACCTCTTTGACTCTGCAGTAACAGCTAACATCTATTGAGAGTCCACTGTGTGCCAAGATGGCAGAGTTCTCAGCGCTTTATCTGTCTTAATTCTTTGAATTACCAAAGCAGCTTGGTGAGGCAGGTACAGTCAGTGCTCATTGTTTGAGAATTCAGTTTTTGAATATTTGCCTACTTGCTAAAATGTATTTGTAATGACCACATCAGTAGTTGCAGTGCTTTCGTGGCCATTGACAGACAACACACAGCGCAGGGAAATTTGAGTGGCCGGATGCTCAGTTCCCAGCCAACATCAAATGAGGCGACACTCTGTCTCCTCGTTTTAAGTCTCCTCCTGTAAATAAGTGTTCTCTTTGTGGTCTAATTAGCACCCCCTTTTTGGGCCTTTTTGAACTTGTCTTTGGTGATTTTATGGTTTAAAATGGTTCCTAAGGGGATCCCTGGGTGGCGCAGCGGTTTGGCGCTTGCCTTTGGCCCAGGGCGCGATCCTGGAGACCCGGGATCGAATCCCACGTCGGGCTCCCGGTGCATGGAGCCTGCTTCTCCCTCTGCCTTTGTCTCTGCCTCTCTCTATCTCTCTGTGACTATCATAAATAAATAAAAATTAAAAAAAAAGACTTTATAAAATGGTTCCTAAGGCAGCCCTGGTGGCTCAGTGGTTTGGCGCCACCTGCAGCCTGGGGTGTGATCCTGGAGACCCGGGATCAAGTCCCGCATCGGGCTCCCTGCATGGAGCCTGCTTCTCCCTCTGCCTGTGTCTCTGCCTCTCAGTCTCTCTCTCTGAATAAATAAATAAATCTTAAAAATAAAATAAAATAAAATGGTTCCTGAGCAGAGCATTTAAAGTGCTGTTTGGTGTGCTGAGGTACAAGAAGGCAGTGATGGACCTGACGGAGGATATGCATGTGTTAGGGAAGTGTCTTCAGGCATGACTTACACTACTACTGGCTGTCAGTTCGATGTTCATGAGCCAGCAGTATATATATTAAATAAGGTGTCTTAAAACAGAAACACATAAAACACGATTATGAATTGATCAGTTGACGGAAGGGTTGTGACCAGAGGCTCACCAGAGGTTCCCCTGGGAACATTAGGTCAACATTCCTGAATTCCTTGTTCCCTGTGACTTTATAGAACATAACAATGGCAAAGAATGCCCATCTGCTGTACCGCTGTTATCCCCAGTTTGTAGAAGACCAAGGCAAGTAGAAGTGAAGAAAGTTGCCCATTGTCACCTGGTCGGATCAGAACCCAGGCAGTCTGGCACCCTGCCCGTCACTCTTAAACTCTGTGCTCTACTGGCTTTTTTATATGGCTGCTCCCACCCTTTTGGACCTGCTGTTGATGCTGGCGAAATCAACCCAAACGCTATTTTCAATGATTAAACCCCTGTCGATAAAGCCAAGGATTTTCTCGGGTTGGGAATCCTGATATGTAGAACCTCACAATAAAGGTAATAACATTTGACATGTGTGTAAAAACTTGGGCATATTTCATGTGAGTTCTCAGAAGCACTGTGAAGTGCACATCACCTCTCCGTTTCATAAGTAAAAACTGGTGTGTGTGGTGGGTGGTGATTTGAGCAGAGCCCCAGGGTGAGAGAGTGATAGAACAGAGACTCAAACCCAAGCTTCCTGGCATCAGATCCCTCACTCTTTTTGCAGTATTGAGCAGGCCTCTCAGTGAGGCCCTGGGGATTGGGATACTTGCCTTGCCACTGATGCTCTGCTTTGCTCCTTTCATTCTGCTTTGTTCTGGAGAAACCACAGAAATGGAGAATTGGGTATAAAATGGGTGATTTCAAGGAAGGACCAGAAATAATTTCTTGAAAATAACTGTTTATTTCCATGTATATAGAAAGTCTTTCCTGGCCAGAATGACCTTTCTGGAAAGATGTTAATTTTTTTTTTCTGTTCATTAGGGAAATATTTGAAGATAAGTAAAAAATAAAGGAAAAATAATTCAAGAAGGGTGTTGGTATGCTCTGGCCTAAACACGGTCATGCCTTGTCTCTTTAGTTATCTTTGTGTACTGAAATTTGTGTTTGAAAAGAAATGGGTGTACTTGTTAGGAGTTAAAGGGATATATATATATATATATATATATATATATTTAAAAAAAGGTGCCCTTTCCCTGGGGCCAGCTGTGCCTGATTTCTTGTGTACTTTCCCAGAGGTGTTCCAACCTCTACCCCAGTGATTCTCAGCTGGTGGTGATGCAGGGACATTGGCACATCCTGGCGGGGAAGCTGGGGAAGTGTTGCTGGCCCCGTGGTGAGCAGAGTCCTGGGGTGCTGATAAATGCCATACTGTGCACAGGACAGCCCCACAGCATAGTATTCAGCCCAAATAGTCAGTAGTGCCAAGGTGCAAAAGCCCTTCCCCACCCTCAGTGGGCACTGCATGGGCCGTCTCCATGTGCGATATACAAAAGCTTTCGTGTTTGAACTTCGATGTTCATTTTGTGTCTTCCGAAGGCTTTTGTTTGCCTGGTTCTTACGCTGGCCATGCTGCAGCTGCTGCTCGCAGGTGGGGCAGTGGGCATGACCCTCCCCAGGTGTGGCTCCAGGAGCTTGTCAGCGCCAGAGACTTAAAAGCAGGGAGGCTGACTTCAGCCGATCTGGTCTCCTTTTTTTTTTGTTTTGTTTTGTTCTAAACAAAGCCCATGATAAAATACTTCCTGGGAAGAACTCCTGTTTGTCTAAGTTCTAAATAGTTGCTGCTGTTAATAATGCTGTGTAAATATGTTAATATTTATACTTATCTATACACACTTGAGATTAAAGCACACTTCTGCCTACCGCTTAATAAACATCGTATACTACATGAAAATTAATTTTGAGAATTTCCTATCTACCATTGACCCTGACGCATGTGGACTGAGCTACCCATGTTGCTTGGAGAGTAAGTTCCTAACAGTTCAGAATGGATGGAGCTTGCTCCAAGTTCACCTCAGGCCCCCAACCCTTGTGGTACAGCCTATTTCTGTGTTTCTGCAGAGCTTGACAATAAATGACACCGCAGTTTAGGACAAAAAATATGGAACTTGAGTTTCTTCAGTTCTCTCACTTGTGTGACCATTTGGAGTTTTTATGTGTGATTAAAATGTAAAACCGTGAAAGATTGAGAACTAGATTGAATATTGGTTGCTAAGTGTGTATTTTACTTCATGGAAGAAGTATTTTACTGAATTTTAGAAGTCACTTTAAAAATTGACATTTAGGGGTAACTGGGTGGCTCAGTGGTTTGGCTCAGGTTGTGATCCCAAGGTCCTGGGATTGAGTCTCCCGATGGAGCCTGCTTCTCCCTCTGCCTATGTCTTTGCCTCTCTTTGTGTGTCAAATAAATAAATAGATAGATAGATAGATAGATAGATAGTAGACATTTTTAAAAATGTGGATGGGGCATCTGGGTGGCTCAATCTGTTAAGTGTCTGACTCTTGATTTTGGATCAGGTCATGGTTTAGGGTTGTGACAGCCTGCTTAAGATTTTCCATCTCCCTCTACCCCTTCTCTCTGCTGCACTGGCACATGCGCGCTCTCTCTCTCTCTTAAAGAAAATCCCCCCAGATTGTTTAAAAACTAACAAGTGACTCAAGAATATGGTGATGATTGATTATTGCATGCACATTGTTGGAAATCAGTTTCCTCATATGGAAGAGGGACTGTGTTAGGTAGTGATCCACCCTGATCGTCCCCTGTGCTAGATATACCACTCTTAGGATGGTTGAGATCTTTATGAAAAATGAATGAAAGGGAATGAAAGTGGGCGCAGGAAAGCCCATAGTTGTTTCTGTTGATCTGGTTTCTGTCCCTGCAGAATCAGTGCTCTTTGAAATGCCACAGTGGATTGAAATTCTGACCCAGTAGGGTCTTTGAGAAAGTAGACAAATCTTGCCCTTTCCCCCCTTGGATGTCTTAAAACTTGTTTGATTTATACATAATGAACAGTGTACACATTGTTGGTGTACCGCTTGATGAATGACCACAGCTACACATTGTTGTGTTGAGGTCCCCAGATAAGTATCAAACGTAAACAATAACTGGAACCCCCCCCCCCGCGTCTCATTCTAGTTGAGATTTCCATTCACCCCCATCCCAAGCATCACCACTGGCCTGACTTCTAACCACACAGATCAGTTGCACTGTTTTTGGATGTTACATAAATGGAATTCATTATACAGTACATAAAGCGAAGACTAATTTTAACCCATCTCTCTTGATTTTGATGGTGACTGGAGACATTTGAAATACTCCAAAATGTGGCATTTAAACATCTTGGCGACTTTCAGTGGTAGATTAACAATTTCCAGTCTAGTTCATGTGTGGTTTCACTTGGAAGAGCAGTGGCCTTCGGGGTAGTAACATTTAATATACTTGCTTCTGTGATGAAGAACACAACCAACTTACTTATGTCACTTGCTGGGCTTCAGAATTTTATGTGGAAGGCAGATAATTGTACGGACATTAAATTGGAATTTGTGTGTTGGAGAACTTTTCTCCAGTTCATTTGAAGCTTAGGGTAGCTTATAGGCCTATAGTGTGGTCAATAAGTTGGATACAGTGTATAGAAGCTTATAATTGGATTTAGATTGGGAACCATAACATGGTTAGCAATGCAATTTTATTGTATCAATGTATTCATGCTACCATCTTCTGAGTAGTAAGTGTGTCTTGTTTATAGAGACAGAATGGGGATAGAGTGTTTAATAGTTCAAGTTTGGGCCACAGGGGTCTGAAATTGCCCTTCACGTAATGGGAGAAATTCAGTACTCAGTCTGAAGGCCCTTAGGATGTTGAGTTGTTAAATTAACATGAAAGTATTATTTAGAAAAAATAGCCTTCTCCGCAGCCATCATCCACAGTGAGAATATGTATTCTCAGTCGTTTCTGGATCTGTCAGAGCCTGGCTCATTCACCATGAGCTGTGGCGGCCAATTCGGGAGGTTGGTGTGGCTCCCACTGAGGTGTTATGTGGCAGCAGGCCACATAAGACGTGAAAAGTGTTTGCCACGCAGCTTCTCTTAGTCCCAGCAGAGATGAAAACGAACAGTTCTAGCAAAATTGCTAAGTCAGGGATGTTTGTCTCCGGGAAGCTGCCTTTTGCTCACTTAATTTTTTGGTCTATAAAAAAACCATTGCCTTCTTCCTTCCTTAGTGGTTTCTAGCCATCTTCTCAAATTAAAATGGGGAAGAATCTTATTTGCCTTATTCCTTGAAGCTTCTCTATATCCATTTGCTAGCCGTTTGTTTTTGTTTTTGTTTTTGTTTTGCATTTTCAAGCCCCTGATGCAGGAGAGTCAGTACTTGCAAATAAAAAACAGTTCAGGAGATTGGATCTGAGATGGGAATTAGATCATGTCACTCCTGGGCTTTGGGCTGTACAAAGTCATTCTTCAGCTATGGGGGAGCCCTAGGGCCTGCTGTGGCATTCAAGATCCCTGGTCACCTCGTCTTGCTGCCCAAGGCTGGACTTGGCAGGCCCCTGATTCCCCTCGCGTCCCAGGCAGCCAGGGGAATGTGACTGTTCGCTGATGCCTCTGCTCCTCTCCCTGTCGGGGATGACTTGCTCTGCCATCCTCATTTTCTCTTTCAAGGTTCTTACTGGGGCTTTCTTTTATCAAAGAAGCCTTCCTTGATCCTCTTGGATAGGACGAGAGGCCTGCCTTCTGTGTTCTTGTGTTACCCCGTGTATATCCCATACTCTTTTGTATGCATCTGTATGCTGATGTGTGTGCCCAGCATTCAAAACAGTAGCCTGCACATAGCAGGTGCTCCACAGATTCCTTGTTGAACTAATGTGTGGATTTCACTTTTATGTTCTAATGATGTATCAACGTGTCTGTCTCCCCACGAGACTCTGAGAGCAGGAATTGTACCTATTAATCGTCATATGCTCCATGCCTGACAGAGGTACTCAAAAATGTTTGAGTGGAAGGCCGGCCAGGCTGGCCTGTGGGGAGAGCATTGTGGAGGCAAGGGAGAGTTTTCCTTGTATTATAGTCATTTGTATTAAGTCGTGAGTGTGTGGGCAGAGCTTCATTCCTGTGGCTTTGTGATCAGATGCATGGGAATCCCAGAATGCTGTGGGGGAAGAACGATGCTCTAATACTTCCTCCCCACCCTCTCTCCACTCCCTTGTTTTCCAAGTGGGAATGCCTCTGTGTATGGGCAGGTGTTGATGGAAGTGTTCATCTCCCAGAGAAAATGCCCGGCAGTGGTGATGTTGATTCACTTGCTGATGTCCAACTTGCCAATGCAGGAAAATACCAGTAAAAAAAAGAAAAACTATACAAAGGGGGGGGGGAAGGGCTTTGTATGTGGCGTGTCTTATTTCATTTTTATAGTAATTTTGGTATTTGGCCCCAGATCATTTCAGAGGTATTTTTTCATTCCCAGAAAAAGCCATTAAGTGATGAAGTAGAGTTTTCCTTTCTTTGAGTCTTGTTTTCCCTGATCTGCTCAGATCTTTGGCCATCACTTACTTGCCAGTGAGTGCCAGTGGGTGTTGAAATGAATACCTAGGGAACAAACCAATTCTGCAGGGAAATGGAGAGGTGGGATTTTAGTATTTTCTGCATTCTTCTGAGATTCAGAGGCCTCTGCCCACATGTGCCTTGTCCTGTCAATTGGATTGTTCCTGGTTCAGAAGAAGGGATTCCATATTGCAGGGTTTTCTCTGTTGTCCCAAGAGCTCAAAATGGAAAGGGCTGTGCTGCCTTCACAAGTTTGAGGACCCCTGGATTAAGAACAAATGTCAAAAGGATATTTTCTTTCCAGGGCCTGAGGTTGGAAGGCTTTGTAAGTCACCACGAGCCTGCCCTCTGCATTACTACCATTGTCCAGGGAAAAGTTGGCAGCTTTGAAAGTATTGAAGGCAGCTTTGGGGTGAGATTTCAGACGATGGTGAGGTCCTTTTCTCCCTCCCTCCCCCCCTTCCCCAATCTGTGATGAGACCCCCAATTTCCACTCAGACCTGCATTCTGAGGGGGGCCGAGTACACCCTTAGCCAGAGCAGAACACCTTTCAGTTACTATTCCTCACGCTAAGGTGTAGGGATAGACACATTTTTTTCTCCAACATGGTTTTAAAATACAAAGCATTGAGATTTAGAGGTGGTGGCTAAAAGATGGCCAGTCTTGTCTGTCTCCCCTACTAGACTTCAGGAAGCTCCTTGACCTTGGGTCTTTTGGGTCTCATTGTGTTCCCAGGGCTGAGCCCATAGTCACCACATCAGAGGAACTCAGTGAGCAGTGGCTGAATCTGTGCATGAAAGGTGGCCACTTGGAGACATTTTCTACCTACTTGGAAATTCTATCGACCTGTTTACTCACAGAAAGGATTTGAATTGGTAACTATTTACTTCACAGTATGGGTGAATTTCACTACCTAGAAGCTCTTTGGGGTCTTTTTGTATAAATGTTGGGTTGTCAAATAGTTTTATAGGGTTTCTCTGTCCTCTTAGTATCAGAATCACAGGGTAAATTGGAATAGCTGGTTCTGTACAAGGGAAGATGTTGCCTTCTGAGCTTTACAGCCAACAAGCACTGATCCAAAAATGGGCTGTCTCTGCACAGGTGGTGTGGACAGCTTGGATGCACAGGATTGTGGATCATGGGTTGGACGGCTCCATCAGAGTCATTCATTTCTTCATTTGACATATATTTGTTGAACTCTTCCTTTTGTACCTGGCTCCATTCTAGGCACCAAGGGATACAGAGGTGAACAAAGAGAGGAAGTAGAGAAATCCTAGGTCAGGTGGAGATTGGGAGAGGAAGAATCACACGGGCAAGGGGTAGAGAACATGTGTTGGGTGCTACTTTAGATGTGATGGCCTTGGAGGCTGCTTCAGGGAGTGATGTTTGTGCAGACACCCTCATGACAACAGAGTCAAGGCAGTGTCCAGGGCAAAGAGAACTCCAGGAGGAGGACATGGCACATATGGGTGCATGAGATTGGAACAAATTGGACCTATCATGAAAGCATGTGGGTAGGGTAAAGGGAACAGGTGCGAAGTTGAAAAGCAAGTAGTGCTGGAACGTGCAGAGCCTTGCTGGCCAGGGTACAGAGTGTGGGTTTTATTCTGTGATGTATGTGTTCAGAGTTTTGAGCCTGGGTTTGGGGGCGGGTAGCCTGATATTGTTTGTATTTGTAAAGGTCATTTACCTTGTGTGGAGAACTGGGATAAGGGTGCGAGCAGAGAGGTCAGGTAGAAATGACCTGTGTTGGTGGCATGGACTCGGGAGCGGAGGGAGATGGTGACAAGGGGTTGGGTACCTCAGGTCAGGAGGATCTGGCTCCTCTCTGTCTTCATCTCCTGCTACCTTTCCCAGGCCTGATTTTGCCCCAGCCATACATGTCACCTGGTACTTGCCCCACATCTACACTCACTCTGTTTTTTTTTTTTTAACGTCACTTATCATTACTTGGAACTAGATGCATGTATGCATGTGCACATAAGTGCTCACACTTACTCATTGCTTCTTTATTTCTGCCGTTGGTGTGTAAGTGCCATGCTGGCCGGCAGGTACTTTTTGTCATCGTTATTGTGGAGTCCTAGGGCCTGAGTACTGCCCAGCATGTAGTAGATCCTCAAAATATTTACCAAAGGAGTGCTTCAGGTGGAAGGTCACCAGATATTGACCTTACTATATCATTTCTATTGGAAAAGTTGCCATCACGCCTGCCCGAGGTTCTAATTGCGATGCTGAAGACGCCAAGAACATCAAACTGTAATTGCAATTTAATGAAAATGAAGAAGTATGCTTAAGAATGTAAGTAATAAAAAAAAGAAGAGGGGAGAAGGGGGTCTCTGTTGATCATGGAGAGGTTCTGTCCATGGTGGGGGAAATAATGGAAAGGAACAACTCTGAACCTATTACTCATCTATTGCAGTGAAATTTGTCAGTGTCGTTTAAATCTAGTACCCTCTAGCTGTTTGTTTTTGATAGAAAAGACTTTTGGGGAAATAATTCATCTTCCCCAGTGCAACCTGTATCCTAAGTTTTCCTGAGCTACAGTTGAAACTGGATAATTCTCCCACCAGAGTGCACATGTTTTACCCCATGGAAATCAGAGTATGCCCATTCTAAGGATGGAGAATGGGAGCAAATGGTGATAGAGAAGAGCATTTAACCGGGGCCCCTCAGAGGGCTGGCCAGCTTTCATGACTTTTCTGCTAGGCATGTGACTCAGGGGCAGCTTCTAGAGGCAAAGGAACTTGTTTTCAATGCTGGCGCCTCTACCATGTGACTTTGGGCACGGTCCTTAAACTTTGTATACCTCAGCACCCTCATCTGTAAAATGAGAGTGACAACAGTATGCACCCCTTGAATCTCCTCTGAGGAGTGAGTGAGTTAATACACGTAGAAGGTCTTAGAACCATGTCTGGAATAGCAATTACTCAGAATATTTCAGTTATTATTAAATGGGGGAAACTTTATAGTCATTGATAGTTGGCATAAATTTTAGCAGATAAAAGTGATGTCATTTGAACCTGGGTATTGAATCCATGTACAGCACTTGAGTCAGCTGGAAACGTGTGTGCGTGCAGGGTTGGGGTGGATTCTGACACCAAATGGTGTACTGCAGTAAAATCTAATGCTAACCACCTGGAGTTAGTGCAGATCCCATAAATTAAAAGGTGCAGTCCCCAGCCAAACTGCCTCTACTTCAGATGCCAGCTGCAAGTGGGGTCCCCAGACCACTAACACTTTTATTTTTAAGATTTTATTTATTTACTTGAGAGAGAAAGAACACAAGCGGTGGGGGGTGGTCACAGAAGGAGAGGGAGAAGCAGACTTCCTGCTGAGCCTGACAAGGGACTTGATCCCAGGACCCTGGGATTACGACCTGAGCCAAAGGCAGATGCTTAACAGAGTGAGCCACCCAGTGCCCTAATACTTCTAACCAACTGACTTCTAATCTAGGTGTTCCATGACTCCCTCATGTTTGATAATTCACTAGAATGACTCACAGAATATAGAATTATTTAATCTATCTATCTACATAAATCGGGACCATCCAAATGAAGAGAGGTGAGGTCTGAGAGGATTCTAGATGCTGAGCTTCCATGCCCTCTCCTTTTGGGATTCGGGCATGGCACCTTCCTGGCACGTGAACATATTTACCGATCAGGAGACTTCATTGAGTTTGATGTCCAGAGTTTTTGTTAAGCTTTTCATTTCATAGGCATGACTGAGTCCATCCACATTGCCAATAATTTAATGAGTCTGAGCCCCCTCCACTCCCCAAGATTGGGCAGCTTCAAAGCCCCAGTGTTCTGATCACATAGTTGGTTTTTCTGGTGATCTGTTTCCAGTCCGAGTCTTCTCATCTCTTATCATAAATTCAGGTGTGATCCAAGGGGCTTGTCAAGAACAAAGACACTTCAGTTATTCAGGAAATTCCAAGGATTTAGTGTCCCTTTTAGGAACCAGGGACAAAGGCCAATCACATTCTTTATTGTACAATAGGGGATTCTGTTTGAGATAGCAAGACCTAAGATGGTAGCCTGGGAAGGGAGCCCACCTCTTGGCTTGGCAGTTACTGCTCTAATCCAGGGTCAGTTGGGCTGATGAGGAGACACTAGTAACATATATTAGCTTTGATAGTTCTAGCTTTCTTTTCCTTAGAACAATTTTATTTAGTCTCAGGGGAATGAAGCAGTCCTTTGGGATTTAATAGTGCCCTCCTGTTAAATAAGTCCCAAAGACAGCTTTTCTGAATTTGAGTCTTAAAAAAAAAAATAAAGCTTTGAAACTATTCTGTGGTGCTGTGTGAATTCAGTGAGCTGCTAACTGGCCCTAAGTTATCTTTTTGAATCCCAGAAGTGTCCTTCTCAGTAAGTTCACCCCAAATCTGGGTGGACACGGGGTGCCGGCTTTTGGATGGGCAGTCTTTCTGCATCTGATGTTCTTAACACCTGAGCTCTGTGGATCTACAGGCTTGTGCTAAGACCTTTTCCTGTGGTTTCTTTGTTCTCAGTAGCCATTTGTGAATGCTCACCTGATTTTCCCATTTGTTCTTGGATTCCTGTAGCAAATGCGGTTTTATAGTCTATTTGATTCTGTTTTTTCTTTGGTATTCCAGACTGCTCACTTAGGTGAGCACAATATAAGTTGGTCCCTGCAATTAAAGACTGTTTCCAGAGGGTTTTTCATCTTTTATTAAAGCATTTGTACCATGCCCCCTAACTTCTGTTGGGTAGCATTTCCCAGAAGGGTCTATGAGGATCTGATTAGGGCCCAAGTGACAGAAGCACCCTAAATAGATAGAAAGTTTATAGGAGGCCCTTTGCCTTGCAAATATTTTCTTTTGTTTTTATTGTGGTGAAATACATATAATGCTAATGCTATCATTTTAACCATTTTCAAGTGTGCAATTCAGTGGCATTAAGTATATTCACACATAGCTGTGCAGCCCTCACCACCATCCATCTCTTGAACTTTTGCATCTTTTCAGCTGACACTCTATACTCTATAGAGTATACTCTCATTCCTCCCACCCATCGGACCCTGGCAACCGCTGGTCCTTTTCTGGTCTACAACTTTGCCTGTTCTAGGTATTTAACATAGATGGAAGCATATTCCATTTGCTTTGCAAAATGCAATTGCAAACTGCATTCCAAAAGCATTGTCCTTTTGTGTTTGGCTTCTTTCACTGAGCATAAAGTCTTCAGGGTTCATCCATGTTGGAGAACACGTCAGACTTCTCTTCCTTTCAAGGCTGGATGATGTTCCGTTGCATGTATATAGCACTTTTGTTTATCCACTCCTCTGACCATGGGCACTTGGGTTTCTGTCATCTTTTGGTTATCGTGGATAAGGCTTCTGGGAATACGGGTGTCCAAGTATCTGTCCCAGTCCTTTCAGTTCTTTGGGATATGGACCTACAAGTGGAATTCCCAGATCCCAAATCATTTTTTACACCAGAAAACAAATAAGCCCATTCTCTTTCATGTGATTAGTATAAACAGGCAAATAGTTATATGCCAAAATAATAAATCTGGGTCACTTTTTGATGAGTGAGCCAGTGAAAAGTTAAAAAGTCTACTTTCAGATTGGATTTGCTGGATCAGAAGACTGTTTCTATCACTTATGGGACAACCCCACAAATGGTGATGTTGAACGTATGGATAAAGATTAGGGAGTGATTGGCAGGATACATTTTCAGGGACCCCTCTATCACGTCTTAATCTTGTCCCTTCCTCTCATTCTTTCTGCTAGTTCTCTGTGTAATTGTATGGAGTTATGATTCAGAGTCTAGACTCTGCCACCATTGACTATCTGGCTGCAGGTGGACATATCACTTCAACCTCCTGTCCCTCATTTTTTCCATTCATATGTGAAGTTAATACACTTCAAACATGTAAAATAACAGTATGTGGCACATAGTAAGTGCCTGGTAAATGTTGTGGTTTTAATTAGCAGTAGTCTTTTACACCTATTTAGTTGGCAAATTGCTTAATTACGACCTATCTGATGGGCAAAAAAACTGTCAAATTTAAAGGACAATAAGATGCAGATAGTAGAAGCTTTGATAAGAGCCTATGGCACATGGGCATTCTTACACCCTCTTGGGGAGATGGTATAACTTTTCTAGAAGACGACGTGGGAATATTACTACATCAAAAGCTAGAAATCCTCTTATTGGACTAGGCAATTGCTTTACTCTGAGGAACCACCTGAAATGGGAAAGAAGGAGTGAAAGTTTATTGTTAATTTTTAACATAGAAAAATAAATGCCTAATGCTACAGGATTATTTAAAGTAAGACATGTATATGCAGTGGGGTACTATTTAGCTTTTAAATTGTGGTTGAAAAATATTTATTATCATGGCAAAGAGTTTAAAATGTGTTAAGGCATAAAAGCAGGCCTTAAGAAAGCAAGCATAATAATGTGAGGCATACATATGTATATATACACGCACTGCACGTGGTGTGTGTGTGAGTGAGAGAGAGAGAGAGAGAGAGAGAGAGAAGTGGGGAGGGGAGAAAGCAAGAAATATACCAGAATCTTACTAGTGATATCTGCAGGTGGTGGGATGATAAATGGTTTTTTAAATTTCTTTGTGATTTTCTGGCTCTTTGGCACTGAGCATATTTTTGGCATTGAGTAAATGTTGCTTTTCCATTAGAGAAAAAAAGGCAGCAACTCATTTGGGAAAAAGAAGATTCTGGTTGGTTATGTTGAG
The DNA here is from genome assembly GCF_905146905.1 of Nyctereutes procyonoides. Lineage (NCBI taxonomy): Eukaryota > Metazoa > Chordata > Mammalia > Carnivora > Canidae > Nyctereutes > Nyctereutes procyonoides. Next base: position 1,777,989 of record NW_026575030.1, on the reverse strand, counting down.
GTTCAAAGAAAGCAAGCCCCAGAGGGAGAACTCTGCCAAGGGGGCCTTCCAGGGGTTCCTGGCACCCAGTGATTGTCTGGCCTTGTGCCCAGACTCTACTACACTTGCCCCCTCCCGCCCCTCTGCCCAGCCAGACTCCCGAGTCCAGGCTTCAGTGTGGGCATTCTGTCCCCCTCACCAAGTCTTCTGGCATCAGTGACCGCCTCCCCACCGCCCTGCTCTGGAGCAGTCCTTTGGGTCACCAGCACTGCCTTGGAGAGCCCATCCCCTACCCTAACCTGCCCACCCTACCTACACCCCAGCATTAGGTGGATACTGTGGGGAAGTGCCGGGTGTCAGGACGTAGCCGAGGAATGGGGCAGTTCCTGGGGGCATTGAACCCAAGTATTATGCTTTGTAGCTGTATTTGCACTGTTCTGTTCCCCTGTGTTTGGATCAGCATATATATAACATGCCTATCTAACAACAACAACACCACTTTGGGCATGTAAGGGAGCAGTCTCTCCTCCCTTACATGCCTGAAGTCCTAGTGGTTTCTGAAGGAGTCACCAGTGGGGATGCTGGGGTTTGCTGGGATTCCTGAATGTTGGGAGGATGTTGTTTAATCAAGCACGATGAAAGCTGGCTTTTGCGGGATTCCGTTTTTGGATCTCATTTTCCAGTCTCGTTAAGCCTTCCTGGCATGCCTGATGCCAACATTGATGTCCTTGTAGTTTTGTGCATAAAAGGGGAAAAAAATAAACTTGCTTGCTGCTCAGAAGTGATCCTGAGCAATAGATCTTCCGCTGGACACGGCTGCCAGATGGTGTTGCACCTCCTACTGGTTTAATGAATAGGCATTTGCTGCAAACCTTGAATTGCTCTTGAGTCCTTCTGTGTACCTTCAGTGAGAAACTCTGCCAGGGGCAATTTGCATTTGTTTCCTTTTTTTCCTCCCCCTTTTGATTTTAGGACGGAGAAAGAGGTGACATTGTCTCTCCGGAATAATTTCCTGTGAGTTGAATTAGTTTTGTTGCTAGTGTTGTATAGATATGTCTACCTAAGTAAACATATGTTGTGCCAACTTCTGGGTAAAGTAAATTTCTTCTCCGAGCTGTCTGCAATGGAAGCTTGAAAACACAGTTCTACTTCTGCCTTAGGAGGAACAGGATGCATTAGGTATGCATGAAGGGGCCAGAAAGAGTGGTGCCCAGGGCTGTAATATCACCTCTGTTAGGATGCTCCGCCTGCTTTCTGGGTCACTCATTCTCAGTAACACCTGGGGCAGTGACAAGGAGCCAAGGGGTAGAAGATGACCTCTTGAGTCTAGCTGGGTAGGTCATTGGTTCGCAGCTCGAATGAAGAGGAGGTGGCTGGGTGTTGTGCAGTAATAATAAATGTTTGAATCAATCTGATCTTTTGCTCGTAAGCTGTGAAATAACAATAGGGGGATATATAGAATCAGGGCGTTTTGGTCCTGCCAACATGAGTTTGTTTCCTGATCCCCAGAGGTGTAGACTGCTCAGGCTACATGTGGAGAGGAAATACGGTTCTGTCCCATTCATTTAAGCAGGTTCTGAAATCTTGCCTCTTTAACCAGTCCTTTCTAGGGTCTTCTGCAATATTTCTACACTGGTTAAGTCCCTGTGAAATACCTTCTGTGTCTGTCTCCTTATTATCAATTGGTATTTTGTAGTTCACAGGGGCCAGGCTGCCGTAGGAAGTCAAGAAAGAGCTGCAGTTGGGGACTGTTGTACGATATCCAGGAGTCTTTTCCCCATGGCCCAAGTGGGTTGCTCAGGATCTTAAGGTCCAGCAGTATTTTATTAGTGGCTGTGGCTTTGAAGGTCACACGTTTGTTTTATTTTCATGGTCTTTAATCTCAGACGTCCCCAGAACACAAGTTGCCATTGGCATTGTGCTTAATGGAGTCTGTCAACCTCTAGGACTCTCAGTGGTTTGGATTCTTTCAGGTTCCCGAACCAGTGGTTCATTTCTCACCTACTGAAGAGGGTCACTTTACCCTGAGTTAGCAGGTAATTTTACTACAGTCGATTCCTTGTTAGTTTTCAACACATTTAATACCATCAGCATTTTTGACCTTAGAAACAAAATTGTGAGTATGAATTTCCTTTCTTTGAAGAATGATTTATCATTTCAAAAGTTCTGAAATAGTCTTTTGATTTCAGCCTGGGCATTGTGCATAACAGTTGTTACTTTTTCATTCATTTAAGTTAGAGTATAATTTTCTAGAAGCTACCCTAGAAATGAGAGGGAAGAAGGATCCAAACATTTTAATCATGGAGTCAGAAATGGCCCATCACACCCTGTTTTTATCTCCAATATGGGATGTGGCTTGTGGTTTTGTAATTTATGTATGTAGTCTCCATTTCCCCTCATGTACTAGGAGCTCCTTGTGGAAGGCATTCACTTCAGTCTCATTCATTCTGAGATTTTTAGTACCTGCTGCATTAAGTGAATCTCATTATAAGGTTTGCCCTTTTATTTTTATTATTACTCCTTTGTTGTTGTTATTTTAAGTAGGTTCCACTTCCAGTGTGGAGCCCAACACGGGGCTTAAACTCACCACATTGAGATCAAGACCTGAGCTGAGATCAAGAGTTGGCAGCTTAACTGACTGAGCCACCCAGTGCCCCAAGTTTACCGTTTTAAATGTCTCTAACCTGTTTTCTATTTATGGCTGGGATGTGTATGTACACACATGTGTGTTGGGAAGACCTCTCCCAGAGTTGGTTTTATTTGTGAAGATGATTTTAGGGGGGTGCCTATTAATCTCTGCTGTGCTGGAAAAGATGGCCGGATTAGGTCTGTGAGCACCGCCAGGGGTCCAGGCTTTGCTATGTTTATCAGTGGCTTGTGTTCTCCAGCAAGTCACTTAATATGTCTGGGCATCCAAAACAAGTGGTCTCGAGGGTCCCTCTGCCTTTAACATGCAATGATTTGCGGCACCTGGGTGGCTCAGTGGTTCAGTGTCTGCCTTTGGCTGAGGGTGTGATCCTGGGGACCTGGGATCGAGGCCCTCGTCAGACTCCCCGCAGGGAGCCTGCTTCTCCCTCTGCCTATGTCTCTGCCTCTCTCTCTCTCTGTCTTTCATGAATAAATAAATAAAATCTTTAAAAACAAAACAAAATCTACGATTTTAAGAGTAAGAAAGGGGTAGCTGAGTGGCTTAGTGGGTTAAGTGTCTGCCTTCAGCTCAGGTCCTGGGATGGAACCCCACATTGGGCTCCCTCAACCTGGTATTTTTTAATAGTTGAGTTTTCTCATTGTCCATATTGTTCTGTAACCTTTGTTGGACATTTGTTTAGTCCCCATGCCAAGCTGTATGCAAATAGCAGAAGTAGAAATTTCCTTTGAACATAGACTTGGTCCAGATTTGCCTTGTCCTTGGGAATTAGGACCCATGACCTAAGCTTGATGTTTGAAAGGGTATTTTTCCTTATCTTTGAAAAGAGATTTTAGGTTGTTGCTCAGGTACTAGCATGGCATGTATGTATCAATTTTTTTTTTCTGATTTTAGGATCAAAAAATTTACACAGGATCTAAGAAAGCTTCTTGAACATTGTTTAATGTATATGTGTTTTCTTTTTGATTCAATATAGATTTATTTTCAAAGCAAAATGATCACTTAAAAAATGATAGCTCGGACTTTGCTGTCTGCTAATTGTTTTTCTATTAGGTGCAAAATTGCTTTTCCATTAAGTGCAGCTTAATAAATGATAGTTGATGCTCATGGATCTTTAGCTCCACATTTAGCCTTTAAAGACTGTGTCTCCTGTCTTAACAGACTAAGGTGTAATAGTTTGTGGGGGATGCTTGTAGTTATTGGATTTACAAGAAGATTTCCTTAAGTGATAGGCTCTGCCTTTGAATTTTCAAAATTACTCTCAAGATAACACTATTAATTCAACAGTTTGAGTCATTAGTTCACTGCACATTGATTGTGTTCTTGCTGCGCCGGGTACTGATATGCATGCGGTGGTGGGGGTTGGGGGGTTGGTCAGGGATACAGAGAGTGGTTCTTGCCATCAAGAATCTAGCAGACTCAAGGGTTAAAAGGAAAATACACCACTATATACCTCAGTCTAATTTTTAAAAGTCCTCTAAGCCCTTAGGATTTGGGACATTTCTACATTTGAACGTGGCTGTGATGTTGAGGAATTTTCTAGGTCAGGTAGGGCCTTCTAGGCAGAGGGAACAGTATTAGCATTGGCAAAGCCATGCTAGTCTTGTTCCAGAAATTGTGAATAATTTACATGGTAATTATTGGTAGAAAATTCACTTCAGAAGGTAGATAGAGGCATTGGTTGGCCAAGAGAGGAAAGCTTGTATTTTTAGGTGGGTCTAACACTTAAAATCCGAGGTTTGGGGATAAAGAGAGATCTTTGGATCTCCGGGTATAACTTGCTATCCTTTGGAGTCAAGGACAATAGTGTCTGCCATCTTGTGATGTAGAGGAAGAAGGAGGTAAGTATGGAGGGATTGCTTCTTGGTATCAGTAATTTTTTACCATATTCCCTGTAGGAAAGAAAACCTTTGTATAGGACTCAGGTGCCACTGCTCTAACAGAAAACCGACAGCAGGGACTTAAGATAGAGTTACGTTAAACTTGCCTGGGATGGCACTTGTTCTACTGTAGTCTCTGGCCCCAGCTCCTTCCATCAGGTTGCTCTCCTGTCTCTGGTACTTCTCCCGTTTGTGTGGCCCAAGATCAGGGAGGAAAACGAGTGAGTCGAAGGGCCAGGGGAGAGGATGGCCCTTCTGCTTCTACCCCACTGGGCACAGTTCGATCACCTTGCCACTCACCGCAGGAGATGCTTTTGCTCCGCTCCCTTTTTGATTCTTTGGAAGACAGGGACGATTGGAGGGAAGAGTAGCAGTCTAACGCAGCCCTTTTTGGACCTCATCATCTGTAGCTGAAATTGTCGATAACTAGAAAGAAAAGTTTCCTTAATCCCTGCGTAACCAAGAAATGTCGCCAGAGCCTACTTTCTTAGAGTTCTTTGTATTAAAGAGTGAAACTGATTTGATCATCTCTGCCTCTTTGGACTCACTGAACCTGTTAGCTGTCCTCAAGCCGCCCTTCGTGAGCTTTACCATCACGGCCCAGGCAAATGCACTGCGGGACATGCTCTCAAGGTCGCTCTGGCTCTGAAGATTTCCAGCATTCTGACCCAGCGTTCTGCCGAACTGCCAAGCAACTGGCGGCGGTGTCCAGGAAGTTTGCTGGAGGCTGCCTTTTGCTCTTGAGTCCAGCTGGATAAGAGACATGGCTGTCTTGGGCCATCTGGACTCCCTCCAAGGTGACTGAGGTCTCTTGGGCATTTCGGTACGAAGCAGCTCTACCCACCCTTGGCACACTTCTCACAGCAGCTGCTCACAAACCCGTCTTGTGATCAGATCACCTGGAGGAAGGGCAGGTTATATTTGTGGGTTCCTGTGATCTACCGTTGTAGGCCAAGCAAAGCAGGTTCTCAGGGGTATGCCTCTTCCACGTGGGTTTGGTGGTGGGCCAGGTTTGGGAACCACTGCTTTGTAACTTTTCTCATACTACTTATAACTCTTGGTAACTGCATCATATTTCACCTTCCATTGAAGAGTTTATGTTACAGCTTAACTTGTGTTCGGCACTGGGCTGTTTCTGACACTCAGTAAGTATGAAAGAGACCAAAGTTGATTTTCTGAATGAATGGTATTTGTGTCTAGCTCTGCAGTTGCCTTGAAATGTATTCTCATGGCATATTAAGTTGTCTTAAAACATTTTGGTTAACAGAAGGTAGAAATTAGCACACCAGGAAATGTTGCATGTGTATCATTTCAGAGAAATTAACTACTTTTCATATCTTCCAAAATTGGTGATAGATTTGAAAGTAAACATTAAATTCCACTCTGGAGTTTTTCTGTTAAGCCAGTGTTTCATGGGGAAATCTTTGCCACAGAATTTGACTAAGTCCTTAGAGTACCAAATTCCCCTCCTTTCTGAACTGCGCGTCTTTGCCTCCCTTCCTCCACTGCTCCTGGGAGGGCAGTATGTTTTCTCGGTTCCCCAGAGGACTGGGAAGCTGGTGTATTCCAGAAGCCAGTGTCCTAGGGTGGGGCCGGAGTCTTGGCAAAGTGGTAAAAGGCAAAGTGGTAAAAGAGGTGGGACCAGCTGTGGACTGAAAGTCACTTTCTTGTTTGGACCACCTGTGGATTGCCGGGCTCTTCTGTGGAAGCTGGTTTTTCAGGGCTGGGTGTGGGGTGCTGGCTGCAGCTGTATTTTGTTTGCTTGTTCTGTTTTCTTTTTCTAAAACCGGTAGCCAGAACCTCAGACTTCCATTCACTCTGTGGGGATGGACTGTTAAATCTTTCTTTAGAAAAACATAGTGGAAAAAAAAAAAAAGAAAAACATAGTGGTTCTTACCCTTTTCTGCATGCTGGTCCATCAACTCTTTGATGTCCACATTCTCTGATTTTCTGTGACTGTTTCATCATTTCAGTCTTCATTCTGTGGTTTTGTTCCTCTAGTCATTCTGGATTTTCTTTTTAGGGTTGGCCTAGAATCCTTTGCCCCTTCTGTTCCTCCTTTATTGTTGGAACTTCAACTTTGGGGAAGGTTACCCAAAAATCCCTTGTTTGGGAAATGTTTCTGTACAGTGATTAGGACCCATTGTTGCTCATGAGTCCTGTTAGTGCTTGAGGGGAGCAGGTATTAATCGGGTACCAACTGGGTCCCTGCATGTAGAAGTGGCGCAGATGGCAGGATTAAAAATGGTCCTTGCCAACAAAGAACTTCAGGGGTCTGACGAAAAGTACACCTCATACACAGACTGTTAAAGCCACTGATTGACCAGAAGTATGTTTTGGAATGTTTGAGGATTTATTTTCTGTCTCAGGTCAATGGCTTTGAAATTAAGAATTGATTACATAGTCCTATATGGATACCAATGTCTTTTGTTTGGACAGTGATGACAGTTTTAGCTGACTGTACTGCTCCATGATAAGGCTGAGGAAGTCACAACTTTGGGGAAATATTCCAGAAATATATGGTTGACTGATCTTGGTAAGGACATTACTAATAGTCACGCTTGAAGGGTTTCAAGAGATTTTGTGACAAAGGGATATAGCCTTTGGCCTGAATGCTTCGACCAGGGCTGTTGGGAGGTCCCCTGAAATCATCTTCCTTTGTGAGTTCTTCTGGAAATTTCTGTGGTATCTGTAGTGATGCTGCCTTGGCAAGGGTGCACCTGTTCTGTTCCCGGACCATGGTGGTTGTTGCCAGTTAGTGGATGCCTCTGGTCACTCTTTTTTTCTTTCTCTATTTAGATACTCTGTCCTTCACCCTTTAAAAGTACATTGGTACGGTCAAGTGTCCTTCAGTGTCACCTCTGTTATTAGCCCTCCTCCATTTATTCATTCACTTCAGGAACAGTTGAGCACTTAATGTGCAGTAGGTCCTGTTCTCATCACCAAGGATGCAGTGATGAAGAAAACAGATGAGTTCTCTGTTCTCATGGAGCTTATCTTCTGGCTGGCAACCTAAACAGGGGAATTTCAGAAGTTAACTGCCTGTGAAGGAGAAGGAAAGGTCAAGAGAAATAGGCATTTCCTAAAATGGTCAGGGAAAACCCAATCTCCAGCATTGGAACCGTGAGTTGAAGAGGAGTCTGCGTGGAAGGGCCTTGGCAGGCAGAGGGGAAAGCATGCGTGAAGATCCAGTGAGGTGCGTGTGCAATGGCCCTTTCTATGTGGGGAGGAGACAAGGATGGAGTGATGTTGGCAAGATCGTGGAGGCCAGCTCTGCATAGTCTGCATGTGGCCACAGTAAGGAGTTTGGAATTTCCTTTAGGTGCAACAATAAGTCATTGTAATCATGAAGCAGCCCTAGGAAGGCCTTGTAAATGGCCTCATGTTTTCCGTCGCTGCCAATATCCTGGGTTAGCTGCTTTGTATGTGGACATTGGAGATCCAAGGGCAAGTTAAAAATGTTATTTCCTTCCTAGAAGTGACAAGACTTGCCATCTTCACTGCCTTAATACATTCGTCCCACACAGTGGAGGCCTTTGCTGCAGCAGAAGCTATCCTGTGTGATTGTCTTGACTAGCAGAGGTGCTGTGGGAGGAAACTTGGGGACACTCTGACTGCCCATCTGCCCCAGCTTGCAATGAACTGGTGCTCCTTCTTAACTCTTACTGGTATAGTGACAGTAAGGGAAGCACACCTAGAGCTGATCATCGTCACCTGTACTTCCAGTACCGTGGCTGTCTTCCTGTATCCTCTCCTTTCCTCCTTCCCCAACTGAGGCTCTGTCTCATTTGTATCTCCTCCTCTACCATTCCTGTAAATTCTTCTCAGGGCTTGTAAAGACTTAAAGGTCATGTGCCATGTAGCATAATAAAATGTGCGTCCATGGACTTTAAGTTAGGACATGGCCTGAGTTTCCTATAAGCTACTTTGGATTCTGAACACAAATTAAAAAATGGATGCATATCGGGATACCTGGGTGGCTCAGTGGTTGAGCAGCTGCCTTCAGCCCAGGGTGTGATCTGGGCCCTGGGATCGAGTCCCATATTGGGCTCCCTGTAGGGACCCTGTTTCTACCTCTGCCTGCATCTCTACCTGTCTCTCTGTATCTCACGAATAAATAAAATCTTAGAAAAAAATGGATGTATACTTCAATTTCGGGGAGCTTCCATGTTGTATTTATTTGTACATCTAGGGGCCCGTTAGATCCCATAGATGTAGGTTGACCAGTGAGCCGATAGGTACAATAAAGTGTTATGTGGTAATATAAAGGCGGGCTCGGTGGGAGCACCATGATATGTCCTTGGGGAGCACTCAAGAAGGGGTTGTCTGCTGGCTTTGAACTGGTGGACTTGGGGGGTGGGATGTCAGAATCTTCTCTTAGGCTTTGGGCATAATAAGCCAATTGTTTTTGACCTGTCCTTTCTATTGAGAAGCTTCTTTGCTTCCATATTTTTCTCTATCAGGGAACATCTGACTAGGGATGGTGGGGAGGGTTGGAGAAGAAAGAGATTGCAGTCAGATGCCCCTTCGAACGCCCCGGAGGCCCCTCAGAAAAGAAGCCACCATCTTCTGCTGCACCCACTCAACCTATGACAGCTCCAGTCAGGGTAGAACAATTTTTATGATTTGTCTTCGGCTCCTTTTCTCCTTTTGCCTTCAGGGTGACCTGTGCTTGTCAGATCCCCGAGGCGTGTGTTATTGTCGAGTGAGGTAACAGTTGCACAATGCTAATGAGAAAACCGAATGGTTGTTTGAAGTGGCCTTGGTGGCCGCTGGGTGCCAGCATCTTTATCGGCCTGACACATTGTTTGGGAGCCCCCATTCCCCATGCCAAGTGCCTGCTGCCCTTTTTTTTTTTAAGTTGTTATTAATAAGAGTACAGTCACTACCCATCCCTCCAGAAGCTGCTGATTAACACTCAGGCTTAAACTGCTCCAGGCTAATATGTAGTTTGTTCTTTGTAATACAAGCTGCTGGCAATGGGTATGGTTGTTAAATTATTTCCCTCTCTATGATTATTAATAGTTGATTGATACTAATGAATACATGCAAACAGTTTGATAGCATTATTATTATTATCATTACTGAATACCCTTGTAACCACCTAACTCCGGACCTTGGACTTGCCAGTGACTTGCATCTGTATGTTCCACTTCTCTTCAATCCTCTACCTCCTGCCCCAGCAAGCAGTAGCCAGAATTTGAAGTTGATTGTGCTCTTGCTCTGCTTCTCCAGCCCTGTGGCTGGCCCAGGGCTCAGTATCTGCACAGGAGTGCTGCTCTAGGTACCCACTGCTGGCTGCCAGCTTGTCGGGCCCAGCTCGCTTTTTCTTTCCTTTCTTTGAGGGTGGTAGGTGGGGACTGTCTTGGGATTTCCCCTACTTGTGAGATTAAGCAACAGCATCTCAGAGATGACATTTGAGTCAAGACCTCCTAAAATCATTCTCAGTCCTGTAAGGCCCATCCCTGCCCCCTTTTTAAAGATTTTATTTATTTATTTGAGAGAGTGATACAGAGCAGGAATGGGGGGAGGGGCAGAGGGAGAGGGAGAAGAAGCAGGTTCCCCACTCAGCAGGGAGCCCACTAGGGACTTGATCCCAGGACCCTTGATCATGACCTGAGCTGAAGGCAGATACCTAATGACTGAGCCACTCGGGTGCCCTGTTGTTTCCTTTTATAACAATTTGTCTTGTAATGCTCTCTTTGACGTCCTGAATGCAGGCGGTAGATAATAGAACCTACTAGCACACACAAGTAAAAACAAAATTAGTGCCATTTCCTAACTAATATAAAAAAAAGAAATGAAAGTAATGCATAATCAAATAGGTAGTTCATTATCTAAATGCTTGGGCCTGACTATACTAAGAAGACAAAATGAAGTAGTCAATTCGATCCCTAGACCTACTGATAAAATCACCTATAAATATAACAACTCCAGACACAGGGTTGATTTGGTGACTCATTCCAAAAGTAGTCATCAGTGATTCAATTTTTTTTAATGGTTCATAACTTGTGGTAAAGTTTAGAACAAAATATAGTGTATTTTTGTTTCATCGTACATGATAGTTGCATTCTGGGAAAATTTAGATTATGTTAAAACTGCAAAAAGTAGTTTGTCCCCATACCTTCTTATCTATTGGGTCCTGGTCACAATAGACCAGAAGCCCTGGCTGTCTTCCTCATTTATAATGCAGATTCCTGGGCTCTGCCCCTGTTTTTTCAGCAGGTATGGGGTGGAGCTCTGGAATCTACATTTTTGGGGAGCATCCCAGGTCATCCCCATGCAATTAGTGGGTCCAGGGACAAGCTTTGACTATTTGAGATTGTCCATCTTTATTCACCTTGAGTGCTCTGTGAGGGAAGTTCAAGGGAAAGGGGCCAGCTGGGGCTTGTTCATCTTAATATTTGTTAAGAACAGTTAGTCTTCCAAGTAAGCTATGGATCAGATTCGGGAGGCATGATCAGAATTTTGGTTAGTCTGTGAGATATGTTTCTCGCTCCATGATTCTTGCATTAAGAAAAGCATTTCCAAGAAGCTGTGGTGATGGAGGCATTAAAAAACCTAGAGTATCCAGGGTTCCTGGGAGGCATGCAAGTATGAGGAGGCCAGATGGCATCCTGGAAAAGAGTGTGTACAGATCTGGACTCTGTTGTGCAGCACTTTGGAACTTGTGGTCTTGGTCTTTGCTCCACCTCTTCACAGGGAGTGAGGGGACCTCTTTGACTCTCCAGGACCCAAGGGACTTTGGGCATATGGGACTCCCTTCCATTTAAAATACAAAGAAATCGAAAAATACTGCATGTTGGAAATTACATTGTATAATTGCATCCAAGGTGAATTATATTCTTCTGATTTTAAAGGAATAAGAGCATTTTTGTGGCCCCCAAAAAGTTTTGTGGGCCTTAGGTACTGTGTGTATGCTGAGCCCTGTGGATGAGTTGACCTTGTGCCTTTCTGAACATGGATTTCTTCACCTGAAGAAATGAGGTAGTAGTCACTTTGCAGGTATGTTGTAGGCATTAGATACGGTATGAGCAAGACCCTCTAGCCTATTTACTACCTGGCCCAAATTGGAGCTGTTGTATATGGGCCAAGAGGAAACATTCTGTGTAAGAGTGAGCCTTTGTACAGGCACTTATAAAAGGATCAAGCTTGTCCTTGTGGTTTATTTTTCTTAATTAATCATGTTTACATGGAGATCCTTTTCCCTCCTAATCTTCCTTTTCATTCACGCCAGCACTCATTTCACATATCTTCGTGATTCCCACCATCTGTTGAGTTTGACACCCCTCCCACCTCTTTGGGAGGATCATGCGGTCACGTATGCATCTTTTAAGGGAGAGTGAATGGAGATACATTTGGTCTTACTACTGGTGGGAGGATTTTTTTTCATCCCGGTACTAGAAATTCTACTTTCCGCCTGACGGCTCTTGTTCTAAACCGTGTCTCTTCCTTCCCAGGCTGCTGACGTCAGCTCTCTGGAAGGTGACTTGAGAGACTCGAAAGAAAACTTGGGTGTTGGCAAGTGGCGTGGTACCCGGGGCTTACATGAGAACCTTGGTGAGCCAGAACCCGACGAAGGAACGGAAGTAACATAAAATGGAACACTAGGGACCTAGCTAGCTGGTAGAACAGGGCACACAGAGGGTGGGGAAGCCAGGAGGAGGGAGTGAGGATGAAGTGCAGGATCCCAGGACGGAGGGCTTGGTGCCTTCCTTTTGGAGCCCAGGAAATCCTTATTCCTCAAAAACAAAGATACTGACTAAAACAGTACCTTTTACGATAATCTGATACTGCTCTTGGGTTGTAAGTCCACTCAGCAGCTCATGAACAGGTATCTCCTGAGCTCTAGATAGGTGCCAGGCCCTGGGGACACTGGCACAGCAAGGTCTGCCCTCAACGAACGTGTATGGTACTGGAAGAGAAATGCACGCTGCATCAGCAAACCAAGACCACTTCTGGTATTCCTACATGTTTGGAGAGTGTCAGAGTAGGTAGGGCAAAATAAAAGCATGTGCCCGCGGGGTTGCTCTCACTAGGCAAAGGTGAGACACGTTTGAGGGGGGGCTTCAAGGAGGGAAGGGGATGGTCATGGATGGATATAAAGGGAGGGCAGCAAGTTCAAAGGGCCTGGATCCAGGAGCATATTCCAGGAGATGACCGGTGGCAGCTGTGTGTGCCTGCTAGTACAGAGGGGGAGAGAGGAAGGAGAGGTTGAGCGCTGGTCACTGGCTAGATCTCATAGATCATGGTCCAGTGTGGAGTTTGAGTGCAGCTGGAAGCCCCTGGATAGTGCACACTTGGGAACATTATCTGATCTCTCCTTGGGAAAGATGACCAAGTGTCCTGCACAGGCTGGTGGGTGGGGAGAGTGAGCACAGCCAGGACCTTGTTGCTGTGATCTGGGTGGAAGGTGAGGTTAGTGGGTTTGGGATTGACATGGCAGGGATGGTGGAAAACAGATTTAGGATAAATCTTTGAGGCGGAGCTGATGGAGTTATGGATGGGTTAGATATGAAAGGTGGGATGGAATGGAGAGAATGTACAGGTGAAGACTAGGGTTTTAGCGCTGGGTACCAGTTACCGAGCTGATGTGTGCAGCTGTATGAGATGAGCAGCTCTGCTTTGGGCCAGCTACGTTGCGGGTGTGCCTCCACATTCCAGTGGAGCTGATGAGCAAGCACTTGGATACTTGGATCTGGTGCTCACCCACATTGAGGGGTCCGGGCTGGATATACGAATTTGATATCCTGGGACAGAGAGCACATACTAAAGGAGAGGAAGAGATCAGAGGTCTGAGGACAGAGCCTAGGGGGATCCTGACATGACAAATTCTTGGAGAGCAGTCAGCCAGGGAATTTACTGCAGTGCCTGGAGGGCAGATGAGTAAAAAGGATCAGTTCTATAAATAGAAATACCTATAGATGACAGAAAACCAGCAGTATAACATCATTAATAGGTGCTTAAAACTATGATGTTCTGGCCCTGGAATGCTAGGAAAGCTACCTGAAGAGGCTCTTCCTAATTGAGGAATACAGTCCTGTAGAGTGTTACATTGTCTTATATTTGTGGTAGGGCTTATTGGCTTTCTGAGCAAAGCCCTTTGACATTTATGGATGGAGTGTATTCATTATTATTAAGAGGAATTCCCTGGAACGAGTATCAGTTCTTTTTTTCCCTAAGCTCTACTCTCTGAATTACCATACAGTTTATTTAAGGAGCTTGTGATTGGTGAGAGGAAAGAGGGAAGGGTGATTTCTGAAGCTTCTAATGACCACTTCCTGCCAAATCTTGGCATTCTTTTACATCTCATGGGGAAGAGGAGTGTCATCTGGAGAGACAAAGGACCCCCAGGAAGCTGAAGTGAATAGTAGGCATGGGCTAGCTCCTTCTACTCAGGCAGGCCCTCTCTTGATCTGTAGCATGTTTGGGAGGAAGGAGGTGTATTAGTCTCCTATTGCTGCCGTAACAAATTACCACGCTTAGTGGCTTAAAACCACATAAATCGATGTTCTGGTTGTGGAGGTCACAGATCTGAAATGAGTCTGTAGCGGGCTGAATGACGCCTTCCAAAGATGTCAAGCTCTAACTCCTAGACCCTGTAAGTATTAACTGGATGGAAAGATACTTTGCAGAGGAGCAAGTGAAGCCTCTTGAGATGAAATGAGTATCCTGGACTGTAAGGATGGACCCTCGATGGCATCACAGGTATCCTTACAACAGAGCAGCAGAGAGAGGAGGGCTGCAAAGAGACAGCACAGGGGGAGTGTGGCCACGGAGGCGGAGGGAAATTGCAGTGATGGAGTCAGGAGCCAGGGAATGCTAGCAGCCATCAGGAGCTGGGAGGGCAGGGACGCATTGCCCCCACAGGCCTCTGGTGAGAGGTGGGGCCCTCCTGACACTTTGCTTCAACCCACTAATGGTGATTTAGGACCTCTGAACTCTAGAACTGAGAGAGAAACATTTCTGTTACATTAAGCCACTAGGTGTATGGCAATTTATTAATAGCAGCAATGGGAAACTAAAGAGTCTCATGTGTTCTTTTTTGGAGGCCCTAGGGGAGAAAGTTATCTTGACTTTTCAAGCTTCTGGGGGCTCCTCCATTCCTTATCTCATGACCCCTTTTTATCTTCAAATCCAGTCTGTCTTGACACTTATTGATTGCTTGATCCTAAAACCTGGGATTGAACAGTTGACACTTTTGAGACATTGACTCTTGTGCGTCCTTCCTCCACATGTAAGGGCCCTTATGATTACAGGGGACCTCCCTGGATAATCCAGTATAATCTTCTTAAGATCATCGATTAGCAGGCTTAATTCCATATGCATCTCTAATTCTTCTTTGCCACGGGAGGCAATACATTCACAGGTTCTGGGGTCAGGACAGGGGAATTTGAGGGGGGGAGCATTATTTGGCCTACCCAGGGGGTAGTTACTCAATGGTTGTATGTAAGGTGAAGAAATAGATCTTCCTGGGCGACCTGACTCACTCATCTGAGGTTACATGGCATGTGTATCCTCCTCCTCCAAATACAGTAGCCCGCCAGACTTTGACATTTTGGCTTCCAGATTAGGCTTTCTGAAGGCACATGACAAAAACCCCATGATGATACTAACAGGTTAAAAAAAAAAAAAGTTGCCTTCCAGAGACACTGATCATTTGCTTCTGCTAGGCTCCAAAGTGATTTTGAGAGCCTAGCAATGAATGACCTTGGAAGGCCTTGGCCTTGTACAGTTGTCACTGAGCTCAGACACCAGGCAGCAATGAAATATATCATTTGTGCTTTGCTGTCTACTATCCCTTGCTGCCACCAAGCAGCTCTCCAGGGGTCACTGCCTGTAGGCTTGACGAAATGACTTGCCACAGCTCAGGGAAGTTGTAAGGAGAGGGGCCAGCTTTTTTTTTTTTTTTTTACTCTATTGCCTTGTTGCATTGTAGTCAAAACTCAATAAAGGTTCATGAATCTTAGCTGGACTGTGGCCATACCTTGTTTGAAGGTGAAAAGACCTTGTGTTCTATTTCTAAAAGATTTCGTCTTTGTCACATTGCCTCCTAACCCTATCAGTTTTGTTGCTGTCATTCTAGAAAGGCCTGCCTGGGGAAGATAAGTGAGGGATGGCCAGGAACACAGCAAGTCAGCACTTAGAAGCAGTGCTTTCTGAATCTTGGTTGATTTATTTATTTTTTTTTTTGAAGTGGACCATTATTTTCCAAACTCCAGCCAGTTTTTACCATGTTTGTGTTACCACCTGTTACTTAAAATACTTGTCTTCAAATTTATTTTAAGTCATTTATTTTTAAATTTTCTCTCCTTCTCATTGAAAACCTGTATAAACTTAGGGATTTGGTGTACTTGTGCATGTTAAAATAAATACTTGGGGATCCCTGGGTGGCACAGCGGTTTAGCGCCTGCCTTTGGCTCAGGGCGCAATCCTGAAGACCCGGGATCGAATCCCACGTCAGGCTCCCGGTGCATGGAGCCTGCTTCTCCCTCTGCCTGTGTCTCTGCCTCTTCTCTCTCTCTCTCTGTGTGACTATTGTAAATAAATAAAAAATAAAAAAAATAAAAAATAAAAAAAATAAATACTTAACTATTAGAATTGAGTGTGTATTTATGTGTACCATAGTGTCAATGTACCATACCTGGAAAAAACTGTATTAGACCATGGTGACTTTCTCAGGAGCCCAGAGTCCAAGGAAATTAGTCTTTGAGGATCAAGTCATCAGTCAGACTTCTGTTCGCTTCAGCAGCAAAGAGGGTGGCTGGCTAGCCAGTTAAGAACTTTTCAAGTAGGGTACCTGTGAAGCAGGGAGTGTATATACCTTAATTCCCAGCAAGCAAAGGGTGCAGCTTCTTATGCTAGTATTTATAATATAAATAATGTGTATGTGTATGTACAGGAAAACCTTCATCTTTACCTCCTTTGGGGATAAAGTGAAGGAAGAACTTACATTACTTTTATATGAAATGTTTAAGGAAATAGGATCAAAATAGAGCCTTTGCTGGAGCCATGGTAAGCCATGAAACTCAATATCCAAGGGATGTAAAATTTTAATAAACATAACTCTGTTTTTATTTGTTTTTTCTTGGTTGGGCTTTAAAAATATTTTTATATGTTCTTTGTCTTAATAAAATAAAACATGTTCTTTGTTTTAATAAAACTTTATCTAACTCTCAGCCTCTGGTGAAAAGAAAAGAACTAAATAACAAAGAGTATCAGTAAGGAAGGACCCCGTTGTTGGAATCAATGTCACTTTTTCCAGGTGTCTTGAGAGCAGGGTTGCCTGGTGGTCACTGTTCCCTCAGCATGGAGGAAGCTACATCCATGGAAAGACCATGCTGCATCCTACTACCCTGTGTCACCAGAATTTACCTGTCTTCCTCTTTTTATTGCTTTGAGGTCCAGGGGTGGGAGGCATTGTGTATGGCTTCTTTGTATATCATCATAAAACACTTTAAAATGATCAACTTGATTCCTTAGCCTCATCTTGCCTAGCTTTGAGAGAACATAAAATCAGATTTCTCTGGAATTTGGGAGCATCTCCAACTTCCTCAAAAATTAAGGACTTTTTTTACCTAGGAAATTATGAACAAGACTTTGGATTTCCCATGTTAGCAGTCTGTTTCCCTCTTCCCCATCGTCTTTTCCAGAAATACTTCTTTATGATTCTATTGTAATCTATCAAACTACTATGTTTTAGGGAGCAGGAAGATGTCAGTAAGACCTTGAGATGTGTGTGTTGAGCGGTGGTGGTAAATGAACCTGCTGGAGTGCTGAGCTCCACGTGGCATAAATGCTGATTTGCTAAAGCTGATGCTTGTGTAAAATATTTGACTCCTCTTCTTCTTGACATTGAGATACTGTTTTACTCTTTGGAAGAGCTCTATCTGGACAAGCCTTTTGAATATTTGCATTTTATTTCCAGAGAGTCTTTGCTGCTGACTTGGTTAAAGGCATGACATTACATACCCCATCACTTCATTTTCCTGGAGGAGAGAAAGGGAGCCAAGTGAGAGGCTGGCAGCAAATTGGACTACTGGGCTGAAATCGCAGTGCGACAGATAGGTGGTTCAGAGATTGAAGTGCTATTTTGTCTAATCAGATATTAGCCGGCTTTACAAAGGTTAAACACATCCAGGTAGTGAGACTTGGGAGTCTCTCCTTTTAAATCTTGCTTTCTGTGATGAGGAGGGTCATTGTCAGATGCTCTCAGGTCCCAATTGGGCCTTAAACCCCACCCTGGCCAACCTCACCTGTGATTCTATGATCCAGAGCTGCATCATGAAAACCAAGATGGAGCAATGGATGAGAACCTTAGAGTCTGTAAGAATTAAAGCTGGGAGCAAACCTGAGCCAATATTTCTACTTTAAAAAAGCAAACCAACAATAACAAATGAGGGGGATACTCAAAGGGTGAAAGAATTTGCCCCAGGTTACACCACCAGCTGGTGCCTAACCTGACTAGGTACTTTTTCCAGAGAAGACAGCACCAGGAACCTTAGAGTCACCTAACAGCCGATCCACATTTTGATAGTCATTGAAGCAAAGTCACTTAACTAAGAAACTAGTGCCCCTGATTTTATTTTTAACTTTTTATTGATATCTAATGTACATGCAGAGAGGGACACCTGGCAGCTGTGTCGCTGGATCAAATTCTGCAGAGGGCACACACTCACCTCACCATGCACGTAGTCCGCACTTCCAAAGCTCTCTCATGCTCCTCTCTGGTCCCTACCCATCCAACCCAGCAGCCGCCGACCTGACCTTTAGCAGCACACATTACTTGGTCTGTGTTAGTGTTCTGTCTAAAAATGAACTCCTGCAGTGTGTCCTATTTCATGTTTCACTTCTGCTCTGTGTTGGTGAGATCCATCCATACTATTGTGTATAGTTGCAGTGGCCATTCTTTCTCCTTGTAGAGTATTCCACCGTGTGAATATGCACGTTTATTGATTCATATATTGACTTTTGATCCATTCTATCATAAGTGGGCATTTGGATGATTTCCATTTGGGGACAGTGCTTCTGAAAGCACTAGCATATTTCTCTCGGTGAGTGTAGGTCCACATTATAGTTGAGGATAGGCTTAATGGTGGAACGTCTGGGTCACCATGGGTATGCATGTTCAGCTTTATGAGCTACTGGCAGTTTCCCTCAAAGGTTGTACCAGCTTGGACCTTGGCCAGCCATGTTTGAGCGCCTTCCTCCCTTATATCCTCAGTGTACTTAGCATTTCCTGTCCTTTTCACCTTGGCCATGCTGGTGGGTCTGCATTGTTGTGATACTGGGATTTGGGATTTTTAAACTGACCCTTTACATTGGGTTCTGAAAGACTTGGTTGTGGGCTTTTGTTTTATGCTTACCGTGGCCTTTGTAATCTTCACTGTTTTCAGACCGTGACCTTACAAAGGCATTATTATTTTAAGTTGCAAAGGAGGCTGATGCATTCTAACAGACTTCATGATCTTTCAGCTGTTCTGCAAGAGAGGCTTGTGGAGTTGGTGTCTTCGATGAAATAACGTGCTGCTCTCACCATATGTTTGGTCTGTTGCAGTGAAGATCAGAAATCAGGAACCAGGGTAGCAGTCAATGAGTTTAATTTAGTCTGGTTGAATTTGTTAGCATTGAACCTGGACACTTAAGATTCCTGCATAGGAGAGTCAGCAGGTGGAATGTGCTTAAGTCAGAAGCTTGTGCACGTTGAGTTCCTGAGACTGGAACTCGATTTGCAGCTCTTGAGTAGGAAGACTGTTGCAGTCCCACATACATCCAGGATAGAGCAATTGCAAAGACAGAAAATGAAGATGAAGTGACTCAGAACCACTTGACACATGAAAACACTACTACAGTGTTACTTCTTTGTCCAGTTTTTTTTTTGTTGTTGTTGTTGAGGCAGTTCCATGATCTAAAGAATTTACTTTGAAGATGCTGGACAAAAATTGAAACTGGGCTGGGAAGCAGTGCCAGTGCGTGAAGCATGCTGGAGAGACCCGGCTCCCCTTATGTAAGTGGGTAATGTGAGTCATTTTCCGGCTATTTTCCTGAGAGTTTCACACCCAGCCTAGGAAGGTGATTCATGAAGACAGACTTGGCATTGTTTTTATGCTGCTCTAGCTGTTTCTGCTCTTCACCGAGGCACTGGCTCAGGTGTTCTGTGAAGGAGGGTGGTAGGGTGGGGGGCAAGGTGTCTGGAGATGTGATCCCTGAGCATGGTGGCCCTTGAGTTGATGGCTGGCTGAGTAGATTGGAACTCTGGGCTGCATAAGACAGGCTCTTGCTTTAGCACAGGGATGCTTTTGCCAGAAAATATAGCCACTGTGGACTTGGCAGAAGGTTGCCTTCAGTAGGATGATGGGATGATGCTGTTTCCTAGGACCCCTCTGACTTGTTTTCTCATTACCTACTCTGTGGATTGTGTTAGGAGGTTGTTAGCCCTTCTAGGAAGAGAAAAGTCCCTGGAGGTCGGTAGGGTCCTCAGAGGCCCTGTGTCAACTATGCCCAGCATGGTATTGGGTAAAAGTTGAATGAATGTCTGTGTTTTTGGGATATGGCTTTCAGGACCTCGTTATTGCTGTTACTACAAATGTGACGTTATATTAGGTGGAAGGGGATGAGTGTGCCTGAAGGGGGTGTGTGTGCTCGTGTGTGCACTGTAGTGTAGCAAGTGTGTTTTTGTAGCCAAAAGGAAGGTAAGGTGGGATGCCTGGGTGGCTCAGCGGTTGCTCAGGTCATGAACCTGGGGTCCTGGGATCGAGTCCCACAACAGGCTCTCTGCAGGGAGCCTGCTTCTCCCTCTGCCTATGTCTCTACCTCTCTGTGTGTCTCTTATGAATAAATAAATACGATCTTAACAACAACAACAAAAAAAGACAAAAGGAAGGAAAGGAACATTTTTTGAGCACTGGTAGTTGCCCAGGACTGGGCCAAGTCTTTGGATTTTAATATTCTCTCATTCAGTCTTAATACTCCATTTAATACTCCATTTTCTGTATGTGAAACTGAGGCTTGCCAGGCTTCCTCATTTGCTAGACTTAGAGGTTTCTGGGAGAGCGGTGGGAAATCGGTGTGCCTAGTGGAAAACTGAGCTGACAGTTGCCCTCCAAAGGAAATTTGTCACGAAAGACACCGCTTTGGCCACCAATGCAGCAGGTACCCTCAGCAAGGACGTTTATTAAAGTGTTTTATTTCCAATATTTGGTTGAGTTCAGGGGCTTCTGCGTTATCATAGCTACAACCTGCCTTAGTTGAGAAAAATCGCTATGATTTTTTCATTTTTGAAGATAAGCCCTGGGCTTCCTGACCTGTTAGGGATTTCTGACTTCTCTAGTCAGCAAAGAATAAAGTTGGGTTCTTATCTAACCTCTTAGAGAGAGAAGAGGTCCACCAGAGTTAATTTACTGAGTGCAGAAGACCTCAAACATGTGGATCACAAAACTAGGCATTTTGTTGACTGAAGGGGGGAAACATGGAGGATTAAAGGGAAAAAAATGACTCAAAACATGGAAAAATGTGTTTAAACCTTCCCTGTTCCCTAAAGGATTTCACCACCAGATACTGTTGAGCAGGAGCTGGTTCGTAGGCAGGCTGTGTGCGTACAGAGAGGATGGACAGCATAGGCCATCAATACACACTTACTGCTGGCTCCCAGGAAGGGTAATGGGAAGCAGGTTCCTTTTTTTTTTTTTTTAAGATTTTATTTATTTATTCACGAGACACACAGAGAGAGGCAGAGACATTGCAAAAGCAAGCTCTATGTGGAGAGCCCAATGAGGGACTCAATTATTCCAGGACCCTGGGATCCCACCCTGAGCCGAGGGCAGACCCTGAACCACCAAAGGGTCTCAAGGGAAGCAGGTTCTTGATCATCCTTTTCCACTTCCTTTCCTCAAGAAAGCTTATCAAAATGAGCAGTGGTAGTGTTATTGATGAGGGCAATGATGAATACACACCAACTTCAAGTAAATCCCATGTACGATTCAGAAATAGTTTGTTCACAGAACAGGAGACTCACTGCCCTTCCTTACAGAGATGTCACTACCTATAAATTAGACCATTCATTCATCATCATTTAGCTATTGCCACATGACACAAGCCACCCCAGCACTTAGTGGCTTGAAACAGGAAGCCTTTTATTGGTGTTCCTGGTTGTACAGTTGAGTGGTTCTTCTGGTTGCAGCTGGATTCACCCATATGACTAGATATCAGTCTTCTGGGCTTTGAGCTGGGCTTTCTCACATATCTGAGGGGTTGGCTGGCTGAGTCTGGTCTTGGATGGTGTCCACTGGGACAGATGGAGTGCCTTCCACATGTGGTCTGCCCTCTTGCAAGATGAGCCCAAGTCATTTTTGTGGTTTTTAAGGGGTGAGCAGAACTATGCAATGATGCCTTGGTTCAGAACTGATATACCTTGACTTGTGCTGCATTTTATCAGTCAAAGCAAGGTGCAAGACCAGGACAGATGCAGAGGGTAAGGCTAGCAATTCTTCTTGATGGGCGCTATTGCAGACTCTCATTGCAGGGTGCATGGGTCCCATAATTGAGGGCCAAGGAGTCCCATAATTGAGGCCATCAGTGCAATCAGTTTGCCACATTCATCCTTTCATTTATTCATCCCATAATCCTTGGGGTTCCTCAACAGTCCTTTGTTCTCCTGTTCCATTCTTTGTTTAAAGTCAGGAGAGATTCTGTACCATTTACTGTATATAGTCTCTAAGGAAGCCACTGAGTTGAGTCTCTAAGGTCCAACCAGAGGGATGGGAGAGATGGACAAGAAGGTGGCCAAGAGTGAGAGAATGGGAGTAATCCCGGGGGTCTGTATCCAAAATGGGGCTGTGAACCTAAAGGAAGGAGTGTTAAGTCTGTGAGTCGGGAGCAGCTTCCCAGAAGAGGAACGAAGTCACCCAGGAACTGGGAGCAGGAGAGAATTGAAGAGAAGGGCGGGAAGAGGCTGTACAGCAGGTAGAACAGTGCCAGGGTGGGGGTTGGAGGCAAAAGGACCTTAGGAGCTGCTTCTGGAATGTTCAGTTTACTGGAAGGGTGGGAGTGGCAGGAGTTGAGGTCGGAAGAGTGTCCTTGGGCCAAGGTAGAAAAGCCTGTCATCAGGGGCTCAGACATAATTGATGGGCAGAAGGCAGCCGGTAGCAAATTTTTTTTTTCTCCCCATTGCGGTGACTCATGTACCCAATGTAAGGAACAGACAGTATGATTATTGTACCCTGGTGCTCTTTCCTCATCAAAAGGAAGGCACGACAGACAGCATAGTTCTGTGGATTCCAGATCGTGTGCTGTGGCGCCCTGGTGGGGGATCACAGGGAAGTCACAGGGATGCCATGGGCTACCACCAAATTGTGAGCAAAACACAGCTCCATCTGCCAGACATCACTTAACTATTACTGTGAAGTTGTTTGCACCTAAGTACCCAGGAAATGGAGCTTTTACTATTTCTTTTGCCCCTAGAGGTATAATGGAAAAAAAAAAAAAACTGCATCACAAACAGCACTATAAAGCGACAAAGCTTGAGTCTGGGAGGCTCTGGTGAAGTTGGCCAGAGAACTTGGTTGGAATCTTGCCCTGTCCTGTTATCAGAGGTGCGACCACGGGCGGTGTGTGACTTTCTCTGACCTGTTTGCTCATCTTTGAAGAGTGGAGATGGCACTCCCTCCCACCCTATCCCCTCACCAGGTCATTTGAGAGGAATAAATGAGTTCATATAAGGAAAGGGCTTTATTTTTTTAAAAGATTTTTTATTTAATTATTCAAGAGAGATGGAGAGGCAGAGACACAGGCAGAGGGAGAAGCAGGCTCCATGCAAGGAGCCCGACGTGGGACTTGATCCCGGGTCCCCAGGATCACACCCTGAGCTAAAGGCAGGCGCCAAACCACTGAGCCCCCCCGGGCTGCCCAAGGAAAGGGCTTTAAAGGGAGCCTGGCACGCTGTCGGTGCTCGGCCGGCAGCGGCCTTATTACTCTGGATGGTTCGGCCTTGCCCAGCATCTGGGCACTCGCCAGGCCAGTTGTCTGTCTGCGAGGCCCTGAAATGCAGCGCAGGTACCCCTGTGGGGACAGGAGGGTGAGTAGGGAAGGTCAGCAGCCTTGAGCAGCGGTGAGGACTGGCTATTCCTGCATGTGATCAGAGCCCGAGGGGACACTGCCGCACCTCGTGTCCTCATCCATGGGATCCCCGCAGCCTCTCGTTGCAGGAAACTTCGTTTCGAGCACAGCTCTGGTGTCACGTGCTGCGCTCAGGCTGTGCATTCGAACTCCGGCCCTTTCCGTGTGCCGCCCCCGCTCCGGCCCAAGCCAAATGAACTGTCTCTACAGAAAAAGGCTCAGCTGATGGGAATGCGAGGTGAGGTCTCTACTTTGTCACCTCGTGCATTAAAGGATGGGGCAGGATGGCCTGATGGGGCGGGGGTGCGGGCAGGTGGGGAGGTTCTCCCGCAAGCGCCCTCAAATCCTCTCTGCAGGCCAGGTGGGCTTCTGTTCTTAGGGAGAAGCTGGTTGTGGTGGCTCAGTGTCCCCCACTCCCAGTTGGTCTCCTCTCCTTTTCCGAAGAGGGCTTCAGGGTGCAGTGGGGTACAGTGCTTGCTCTGAGTGCACATACGTTTGCTGGCACCTCTCTGTGTGCCCGCGGGGGTGCGTGCAAGGGGGCCCATGAGTGCTGCTGTGTTTGGGATCTGCCCAGGCACCCCCTCATCCCCCTCTCTCCAGCAGCCCGTCAGTCTCCTTTTGTCCAGGGAACTTTTTTTTCCATTTTTCATCCCACAAACGTCACTCTTCTCCTGTCCGTGACTTGTAGCCGGGAGTTGGCCGCGGCCTCATTTCTCATTCTGGTCCTGTTCCTTTAGGAATCTGCCAAACCTCTTCTGCATTTGTTTTTCACCTCAGCACTCTCTTCTGTCAGCAGTTCAGTGAGCCCTTTCCAAGCTCATTTTTCCCCATTTGCTTCTTAATTAGTTTTCCCCTCCTGCCTCTCCTCTCCATGCCTCCGTCCTGCCGCCCTTCCAGTCCATGTCTCACGATTTCTGGCCCACTGCTAAGAAAATGTGGGTCGGAGCAATGTCAGTCACGGTTATTGTTTCCAGGCATGTGGCTTTGTCTTGAAATTTTCAGTTGTATTCGTTTGTCATCTTGCTCTGGAATAAGTCCTGCGACCTGGGTGCAGGCATTGCGTTGACCTGCGATGGTGGGTTTGCGGAGGCAGGGACTTGGTCTCTCCCTGTGGAGCATTTGTGGGAAAGGATTTGCATTTTAAAAATAAAGTGCTCTGAGTAAGTGTTAACCTGTGTCTTTAAGTCTTTCTGAAGCCAGGAAGCCAGGCTTTGTTTTATAGATGCAGGCACAGTCTCTGAAACTCCTGAAATGTTAAATAACCATTAGTGTCTGTGGTGTTTGTTTGTTTGTTTGTTTGTTTTTTGGTGGCAGGGAGAGTGTTCATAGCTTTTATCAGATTCCCATAGGAGCCTGTAGCCTCCAAATATTGGGACACCCTGCCTGGGTAATTTAGAAAGCCTAAAGAGGTTGGAAATTATAATACGTGATCTGGAAGCAAAGGATAGAGGTCACAGGAGCACACAAGAAAAACGTTTCGAGGGCAGATGAAGCCCTTCTTGGGGCACCTGGCAGTGCACGTGTCCAGGACCCCAAACTGTGATATCTATACAAAGAGTGGTAGTAAAGGAGGTTGAGATTGGTTTTTGAAAGGCCCCATGACCCCCTCCCCCAACGCCGTACTGATCATTACCCCTTAGGGTTGACTTGTGATAGACTGTTAGAGGTTAAGTGGAATAAAACAAAAAGGTGGTTGCCCTAGGAATTTCCATTGTGCAGCACACCACACCAAGCTCTGTCCTCTGTGGCAAGTTAGCTCGGCCCCTTAGGTGCACCGTGTAGCTGCAAGGAACAAAGATGGTCATGGTCCTTTCCGGAGCTCCTAGGTCTTTGCTACTCAAAGGGGCTGCACAAACCAGCCACATTAGCAGTAGCTGGGATCTCTATTAGATAAGCAGACTCAGAGGCCTGCTGATGCACAGTCCGTGGAATAACCAGATTCCCAGGCGATTCATAGGTACAGTCAAGTTCAAGGACAAAATTCTAGTGCAGCCTGTTTCTTGGGTGGCAGTCAGAGCTCTCTGAAGCATCGTGTCCTGGGCATGTCCTGTCAGTGCTTCTGATGAAGTTCTGATTTCCTGTTATTTTTACAAGGAATTTTCATTCCAAGCAATTTAGATACATATCTTTAGGCCTGAATATGATTCTGTACCTTTCGGTTTTGTACCCTTTTGCAAATGTTCACAGGCAAATGCATAGATCAGAGTAATCCTTTTTTTTTTTTTTTTTTGACTATCCACTTGACATATAGGGATAGAAAGATACCATCATACCCGCCATATGCAATCACCATAGAAGGCGCGGAGGAGTCAAGCAATAAGACACTGGTGCTGCCTTTGAGAAAGAAGTCTGGTCCCTGGAGATAAGCACAGAGAAGGGTAATTTCATCTCATTGTATCGTATCTTGGGATGGCATACGGGACCAGGGAGAAGAGCAGGTGGTTCTTTGCCTATGCTGGGGTGTCACTATACACTGTATATACAGTGTATCAATATACACTGATAGGTATGACATGAAGACATTTTTAGGCCTTTACCAGACTTCTGACCTCTTCAGGGAGCTGTCCTCCCTCATGCCTTTGCAAACCTTGAGTGACTAGCACCTTTTGTGTGTTCAAGTAAGTAGCTGGAGTAGTCATTTGTTTGGTTACCAGCCTACTGATATGTAGCCTGAGAGAGAGCATTGAGTACTTGTTCCGCTGCTTTGCCCCTTGGCTAAGAATCCCTGCTTCCCACGAAGGGGAATGACTTCCCCTGTGAAGACTTCATGTCCTCGTGATCTCCATTTGAAGGCATGTTACATTTAAATTTAACGCTTTTCCTTCCTTCCGAATTGCCTAGCCGCAGCTTTGTCACTGATCCCTGTAGCAGAATTAGCCCCATTTGAAGATGGAGGAGGTGGATTTTGGCTCTCTCCATGCAAGGTTGTTAGGAGTTTTTCAGGAGGGAGAAACAATGATCCTACAATACATTTACTTTCTGTTGACAGGTATGGAACAAAAACTAGCTGGGAAATGAGAGTGTTTGTATCAGCCTATTGTGCTATACACACACACACACACATGCACACACACATATACATATATATATGGCAAAATATATATATAAATATATACATATACATTTATAAAATATAAATGTACAAATATATATGTACAAATGTGTGTGTATGTGTGTGTATATATATATATATATTTTAGTAGAATCTCCTTTTCTATACGCTAACTTGGTTTTCCACACTCTTGCTTGGAAGTCAAATTTGGAATCAAATTCTGTAATCATTTACTTGCTGGGTATGCTTTGGAAGTACAGTTAGCTAACTCTCTGAACCTCATAGGTAAAGTGGGGGAGCAAATATTGAAAAATGATAATTAAGAATGAAATGAGATGGTGTATGCAGAGGGTCTAGTAAAATTTATGCAATCACTAGTTTGATACTGAGTGCTAATATTTAGTGGGCATAGTTGCTGAAACCGTGTGCTCATCACCATGTTGAAATCTACCCCGAAGGAAAGCAGCAAACATGACCTGCCCTCGGGATCTTACAGTGCTTTACTGTATGAGTGAACTAAAATGTGAGACAAGGAACACAGATGTGTAAAGCAGGCTGCATTAGTTTCCATGGAAGATTGGAGAACCATGCCCCAATTACTCCGTTCCTGCCAAGGGCCCCTCACAGGAAGGAGTTCAGTGTTAGCGGCAGTCCCATTTTTCAGGAGATGTTAGAAACCCAGATTTTTATGTGAAATCTTGTTTTTCACATGTTGGTAACTAATTTAAAAAGTCTTCCTGACCTCACTTCTAGTCTAGCACCAAACAACAAGAGTGTATCCTTATCAATACAAGTATTTTTGATGCTCTGCCCTCTTTGATTCATTGCTTCACGACAAAGTATAGCCCTGATCTTCCACCCACCTTCCCTTCCATCCTTTCTCCCACCACAAGGACACATACCCAGGGTCTGGATCTCAGAGCCTTGTCTCTACTTTCCATGTAAATCATGGGTTTCAACAGTAAAAGACTTGACCATGGGTAGTCCTTGTCTATGAAACAAAACAGTTTAAAAGCTGGATTGAGTTCTAGATATGGTCTTTTTACTCTTCTGTTTTAGTCACTGTTTGTGCTCAAACCCAGAAATTAAAACCTGAAATGGTGAATTTTAGAGACAAGCTCTTCTTGGCAGGACTTGCACTTATATCCGTTTCCTGCGAGATGTAGCATTTATGAATCCTCAAGTTCTGAGCTACCAGTTTTGCCTAACACAAATAAAAATCGCACCTCTCAAAAAACATTGGCACCAGCTCTTTGGTTAGTAGGATGTTTTTGATAGGCTACGTCCTGGAAAAGCTCAACTGTAATACCTCCTTACCTTTGAATTTCACTTTATGGTTTCTAGGGGTGAACCGGGCAGGGAGGGCTTCCTAAACAAGACAAGGCTCTTGGTGTGCTCTAGGATCCTAACTATGATTTTCTGCAGCATCTCATGTGGCCTCAGACTGTTTTTGGTTCATGATGGGTGGGAACTGCATGTTCTTTAGTCAGTCCATGGGCTCTGGAGTGGCAGCTGCTGGTGTTAACAGGTTGTCTTCGAAATGGCTGTGGAGCATCACAGGTGGGAGGGAACCATGTTTCTTTGACCTAGACTAGGCCCTGTCATTGACTTTCACTCACCGGCCACCCATTAGAGAGATGAAGCCCCGCCTGGCTTAAAGGCTCCAGGCAGGGAAGAAATGGATCTGGAAAATACCAAGCTCATGGTGGTGATTTCCGAGTGAGAATAACAGCACAAAATTGGAAGGATTTATACAGCAAGAGTAATCTTTCTGATGAAAGAGGAAAGGTCGGGGATATTTTAGTCATGGTTTCAGGGCATAATAATGAGAATGGCACAGAATTAGTATGGGATCAGTCCCAGAAGTAGCACTTGCTGTTATAATATAATATAGTGTGTGTGTGTGTGTGTGTGAGAGAGAGAGAGAGAGAGAGAGAGAGAGAGAGAGATTATGTGTTTTTAGGAGGGTAGGGAAAGAAGAGCTGTGAAGCAGAAGGGCATTACTTTGAAGGGAAGTGGAGAAATAGTATCACAGGGTCAGCCCTTGGCCCATTGCAGGGTACAGAAGGCCCCAGTTAGAATCATTGTTTTCACTGGTGGTAAAAGCTGCGTGAAGTCATTTAGCCAGAGGGTAATACACAAGTGCCTTTTCCTAGTTATATATCTGCCATTTCTCAAATGTATTTGAGAAATGTGTCATTATTGATCTGTGGCCCCTCAACTTGGTGCCTCTTGTCTGCTCTGTGAAACTTGATCTGGGCCCCTTAAATATTTTTCCTTTATAGGTGGCACAGTGTTAAACTTTGCCAGTAGAGGGCAGGGGTTTTCTTGCCTCATTCTGCTTTCCGGGAGGGCTCTTCCAATGGCTTGTGACAGCCAAGAGCACATAGTGGCCAGCAGCCTCCCCTGCATGCCCTGTGCAATTTTGTAGCAGAGTGCCTCTGCTGAAATTTCTGTTAGTAGCTTTCTTGGTACCCTAGAGGACACATCTCTGGATTTGGCCACCTGACAGCATAGTGGCTTCTGTGTTATATAGCAAGTCATAGCTGTACCCTTTCTTAGAAAATCAGGATCTCTACCCTGGGGTGGTGCCTCCCCCTTATGTGTTCTATCTCATGCCCAGTTAGTAGCTGGTCCTCCTATATGTTTTAGAGTTCCTTGCATTATACTAGTCCGTCTCTTGTCACCCCAAGCCCCAGTGGGAGTTCAGAATTGTTTATATTAAGAGTTTAATGGTCAATTTTCTTGTTCATTTACTCTGTGATTTTCATCGTCTGATGGGACTCTTGAGTGATATAACACACCCTGAAAAAAAAAAAAGTATTCTCAGGAAACATTGTGAAAGATGCTGAAATAGGTAAAAAAGATGTAGTATCTAGTGCACTCTCTTGGGTTATCTGTGCCTTTCATTTTCTTTGAACTGTTTTTAGTTTGGCAAGTTATAGAAAAGCAGCTTTTTGGCAAGTGATCGTAATGGAAATGATTCTTGTTCATAGAAATGCAAATTAATTTTGTGCAGTGGAGGTACTATTGATTCCTCCTCTCAAGGAACCAGTTTCATATGAACAAATTTATTTCAACTTCCCTGATTGCCTGTGTATGTGTGTGTTCTTTGTATTCTTTTGAATCCCTTGTAATACCCTTCTGGTTCCCTCTCAATTAATGAGCTAAATAAAATCTTTGATGGATGTTCATTTCATATTTGTAAGAGTCATGGTTTTATCTTTAAAAAGAATCTTATGACAGTATGATGTATTAAGGAGCTCATGAGATATGCCCACTTAGATTTTAAAAATACCACAGAAAATGGTGATAAGAATTGCTAAAAAAAACTTACTTAAATGCATTTTAATGTTTTAAAACTGGACAGAAATGAAGAAATAAAATCATTTATAAAGAAAAAGTATTACAACCAGGTTTTGAAATGGAAAATAAGATTCATAACATACCCATAGAATGAGAGCATTTACAAATTACATATCTGATAGAGAACTTGTATTTTTTTAAAAAAGATTTTATTTGTTTATTCATGAGAGACAGAGGCAGAGGGAGAAACAGGCTCCCTATGGGGAGCTAGATGTGGACTTGATCCCAGGACTCTGGAATCACGCCCTGAGCCAAAGCCAGATGCTCAACCACTAAGCCACCCAGGCATCCCTAATAAGGAACTTGTATTAAGAATATATTAAAAACTCTTACAACTCAGTGATAAAAAGAAAAGCAATGCAATTTATAAATGGGCAAATAATCCGAATAGATAATTACCCCCAAAGAAACACAAATAGTCAATTAGCACATGAAAAGATACTCACCATCATTAGTCATGGGGGTGTGCAAATCAACACAAGAGTGAGATACCTCTTTACACCCATGAGGATGACTGGGTTAAGAAATATAATAATAGCAATAACAGGTGTTGGTGAGGGTGTGGAGAAAGGAGAACCTTCATACACCAAGGGTGGGAATGCAGAATGGTGCATCCTCTGTAGAAAGCATTTTCACAGTTCTTTAAAAGGTTAAATTTGGAGTTCCCTTATGACCTAGCAGTCCTCCCCCAGGTATAAAAACAAGAGAAATGAAAATCTGTTCATACAAAAAGTTGGCCTGGAATATTGATACAGTATCTTCATTCATAATAGCCATCATCTGATGAATAAACAAGATGTGATCTATCTATATGGGGGACTATTATTTGGTTATAGGCAGAATGAAGTACCCATCCATGCTAGAAAAAGGATGAATATAAAAAGCATGATGCTAAGTGAGAGAAGCCAGTCACAGAAGACCACGTGTTTTGTGATTCCATTTGTAGGAAATGTCCACAATAGAAACACTTAGAGACAAACAGTAGGATTGTGGTTGCCTATGGCTTGGAATGAGCATGGAGGAGGTTCAAGGGGTAATAACTAAAGGCTGTGGGGTTTCTTTTGGGGTGATGGAAATGATCTAAAACTGTTGTGATAATTGTACAATTCTGTGAATATACTAAAAACTGGTAAACTGTACCCTTTGGGTGAGTTGTATGTGAATTATATCTCAGTAAAGCTGTTACCAAAAAAAAAAAAAAAAGATAATCATCAAATAAACCACATTCCTTAGTGGGGGTGGTGGTGGTGGTAAATGCTGCTTGTGCACAAACTGACAAATCTCTTGTCCTCATGTCAGAAGATCTGCCTACCTTTTCTTTTTTGATGTCCTCCCCTGTAGAACTCTTCTTTTTAACTAGGGGCACCATTCTTTCAGTGGAGATTATTGCAAAGTGAAATGAACAGCTGCATGATTGCTTGATAGGTGTTCTTTCCACCCTCTACAGCATCCATGGGGAGTACCTTGGAGAACTGATGGTTTATCTGAACTGTTATTTTTCCTGTTTTTTCTATCACTACTTGAGTGTTTAATGTTTTATTTTAGATCCTTTTTCTCTCAGGATCTTGTGGTAGTGGCAGCTGAAGGAATCTAAATTTAAAATTGTCTTAAGTTATGAGTGATACAGAGGCAAAAATGGCATCTAGAGCTTTGATCGACAAAAACAAAGAAAACCAATGGCCTAGAACAATGAACCACAGTAACGATACAGAATGTATTGGGAATAAATAGGAAGTCTTGCACCTAGGTTCAAAATAATTAGTTTTACTAACCCAGAATGATATAACCTGACTTGATGACAATTCCAATGATAAATAAAGCCATGTTGATTTTTCACCAGGGTGTAGTGAGGAGGGAGGTTGAATAAGAGCCAACAATTACTATGGGTTTCAGAAAACTCAGTTTTGTTCACACTCCAGGTCAACCACTTACTAATGAAGGGTCTAAGGTGGGCTGCTTAACCTTGGTACATCTCCATTTTCTCACCCTGTAGGATGGGATAATAGTATTGACCATAAAGGATAATTTGAGATGATAAGCCAGGATAATATTTGTGAAGCCTTAAAGCTGTACATAGCTTTAGTAGTTACTAAATGATGAGGGTGGAGATGATAGAAATGTTATAGAAGTAAGGAGTCCAGACTAAGAGAGGTGACAGTGCCAGTACTTCGCAAGACTCAAATCCCCTTGGGAACACTGGGATCTGGTAACTAGGATCATTGACTTAGGGTGTTGATGGAGGGTGGCCCTCATTGGGAAGGGACTGGGAGTTGTGAATGCAGTTTAAGCAAATAATTATTATTTTTCATAGCAAAGAACTTTTGTGTCATGGGGATGAAAACTTCACACTAGGGCTTGCCAGAAGTGACTGTCTGGGTTAGCGCAGAAGATAGGGGCTGTGCACTGTAGTAGTGTCTCAGTCTTATGTTCCTCATTTACAAAATGGGTATTACACTGGCTGTGAGGATTAAGATTTACATAAAGCATTTAGCTCAAGAAATGGTGCTTATATAGCATCATCAATAACATAATCAGAGAAATAAGACCAAACACAAAAGCAACTATGACATAGACATTTAATAAATGTCATAAGGGAGCTACTCAGTGCTCTGAGATTTGGCGGAGGGAGGGCTCCTGTGCGTTGATGGCTTGAGGAGGCAGTGTTTTATTTGGAAGTGCCCTTTCAGACTATGAAGATTGGGGTGGAAAATGGAGAGCATGGTAGAGGCTGATCTCTGATCACAGTGATTTTGTAGAAGGAAACCTTCTGGAGAAGGGACTAGGGACTTACTGTTTCTCCGTTCCCTTCTACCTCATGGTAGTTAATTCTAGGAATATTCCTTTGTTGAAGGGGTTCCTAGAGTTTTAGTTCTCTTCCTTGAAGAAATGTTTTTTTTTTTTTTTTTTTTTTGAGAGAAAGAGAGAGAACATGAGGAGGGAAGAGGGGCACAAGGAGATGGAAAGAGAGAAAATCCAAAGCAGGCTTCATACTCAGCTTAGAGCCTGATGTGGGGCTGGATCTCAGGACCCTGAGATCATGACCCGAGCCAAAATCAAGAGTTGGACATTTAATCGGACTGAGCCACCCAGGTGACCCAAGAAATGCATTTATAAGTGAAACTTGAGCTGTGGCAGTCCACCTGGGAAGTGTTTGCATAGGACCTTCTTTCTGTTCCTCAGTAACCTAGACTCCTACCACTAAGAAAAAATGTGAAAATATTTGTTGTAGGGTGTTCAGTTTTGAGGGAAAAAATCTCTTTAAATCCGATTCCTTTTGTGGCAGTTAGTTCCTTTTACAGGAATGCTAGAATCGAAGAACCTCTAGATCCTGTGGGGAATCTCAGTTGGGTAGCCTTTTTCTAGCTGGATTTCTGTGGGGTCAAATGACTGGATATGTGGTTGGAGGTGAGAAAGAACAGACCAGGGCCAAGTGGCTGCTGTGGCAGGCAGTGGCCACCCTTGTGACCTGCTGTGCTGAGTTGCACATCTTCAGGTACTGTATGCCCAATCGATGAGGAAGGGGGGATTTCTCCACTCAAGGAAGAAGACTGTCCTGTCAGCAATGTATCACAGAGTACTGTTGCCCTGTAGAACCTTCAGGCAGGTTTCTTCATCTGCCCCCGCAGACCGGCTCCTCCCCTTTCCTGTCTTGGCCAATGACACACTACTTTTCCTCAGCTGCCCCAGCTGTAGGGCTCTTGGTCATCCAAGCTGCCTCCTCCCCCCATCTCTCCACTGGCCATTGTCCGTTGTCCCGCTGATTTGACCTCTTAAATGTTTCTGGCTCCTGGTCTCTACCTAGTATGACTGCCAGTACCTTGCTGAGGCCTTTATCTGACTCATTTGTCACCCAGAGTTGCAAGAGCCGCCTCCCTGCACTCCTGGGCTCCAGCCATGTCTTCTTCAAGTTCTCCACATGGCAGCCAAGATCAAATATGGAGTTCTCTCCATTTTGTTGTGGTTCTCATTGAACAGGGAAGGTTTTTCAGAATCCTCTGGAGACCCTTTTCAAAGCATTTAGGTATATGTCCCATGCTAGACCCATAAGTAGAAGGGGAGCACGGAGAAGGGGGTTTGGGATTCTGACATGAAAAATCTTCCCCAATATGTAAATAGGCAGTAATTAATGCTTTTTAAAAAAGACTTTATTTTGAAATAATTATTTCATGAGAAGTTGTAAAAAGAGGACAGAGTGTCCTGTGAACCCAGCTTCCCCCAGTGGTGTCATCTTACATCCTCTAGTACAGTATTAAAACCCGGAAATTAGCAAGGAGATTTTACTGTTGAGTAGACTACAGACATAAGTAATGCATCTTAATGCCTCTCTCTCTTGCCAGGTTAGAGTGTCACACTTCCTGTTACATGAACTATTGGATTATTTCTTGACTTCACCGGGATGCATTTTAATTTAGGAATGGCATGGATGGACTTGATTCTGGGAGTGGTGGCGGTGTGAGTAAGATTTTGACAGCTACCACTTGTTTATCCTTATAAAGTGGATTATATCCCAAAGAGCTTGCCAAGAATAAATTTGAGCGGTGTAATTCTATCTAGTGACCTAAGGTCATAACTTTCTTATGTGAAAAGTCGAACTGCCACAACAGGTTTTAGGCTAGAAGAATAGTATGGACATTTATTCTTCTTGAATCTAAGATGCAGTTAGCTTAAAATTATGTCCGCGTGAATTGTTTCCCAGGCATGTGTAAATCTTGCTTTCTTTTATCTTGTTTAGATTGTAAAACATAAGGGCTCAGGGCTTATTTTATTGTTGTGGGTTTTTTTTAAGTCTTGTTTTGGTCATAATTCTAAAATACAGTGCTTCCCGGTGTGTGGCTCTATGCAGTGAATCATAAAAGTGTAGTTTGCCGTGAGAGATGGAATATTCTTATGGGTTGTTATGAATTCAGTGGACGTCAGACTTTTAGGTGCTCACCAAGGAGATTCTTTGAAGTAGCTATTTTTACCAATACTGGGAATCTGTTCTGGTGACCGAGTTCAACTCGGCCTCCTCATCAGAACCGATGGACGAGATAGAAGAATCCTTTGTATCCGCTTTGGTGACATTTTGCTGACACTTGCCTGCATCTTTTGTGTTTCACACAAATGTGCTCATGTCTTCTGAGAAAGGGAACTGAAGAGCGATAGGAAAACCACTATGTGCCTCAGAATAAAACTGGGTCAGGGAAGGCAGATAGAGGGTCTTAAAATCAAGCAGTAGGGTGAATTCTCCCACCTACACACAGAGGCCTTTGGGGCTTCTTTGAGCAGTCATGAGACTTCTTCTAGAACATGCACCTGTCCTCAGGCTAAGGTGCTGGACTAGACCATTTGCAAAGTAGACAGGATCTCTGTTTCTGTAACTTCCCAGAGGGGCGCAGGGTCCTTTGTTCATGCCAGTGGTGAGATTCTAATCTGGATCTAATTCTCAAGTCTTTGAACTACTTCAGATTGCCTACATCCATGCAAGACATTCCAGGTTCAGCCTTCATCCTCTGGAGTAATTCTGAAGCAGGCTTCAGAGAGAGGATCTCAAAGGCCGACTTCTTTCATGGCTGAGGAGTTGCCTTATGATGTGTATCTCTGAGTGGAGAATTGGGAACACGCTAGATGCTGTGTCCCCTTGATGGTGGGTAATGACCTCATTAGAGGAAGAAGGAGACTTCATGGCTCAAGGAGGGAAGGAAGCAGCCAGCTGAAAGTTACTCATCTGATTCGTTTCTTTGTCTTTCTCCTACTTTGTGTTAGCAAAGTGGTGAAGTAGTTATTGGGGGCCGAGGAGGAGGCTTGGGTGAGTAAGCAAGACCTTCCAGGTTCTTCAGAGAGATTCCCAGAGCAACAATGCCTCTATTTTCCAAGGACAGCACCAGCCAGGCAACTTTATTGACCAAGGGACTATCAGGACTTTTCCCAACAAATATTAAGCCTGCAAATATTGACAGAGGGACTTGAATCTCATAATTCAAGGAGTTTGAATCTTAACAAAGAACAAAGAATGTAGGGTGGACATTTGAGCTCAGTGGTATTTGTGAAACTAAAATGTGTATATGTATCAAGAATTACCAGATTATGGGGGTGGGGGTACATGCTCAAGGAGAGCAGTATGGCTCTGTCCTTCATCTAGGACAACCAACCATCCCACTCTGCCTGTGATGGGAGGGTTTCCTCTAGGAGATGTTTCCAGTGCAAACCCTGGGCAACTCTAGTTACCCTTACCTTCGTCAGTCTTTGGTGGCCCTGGGCAGGTCGCTTAGACTTTTGGAATACTGGGCCCAGTGTCACTCCCTAGATGACTTAAGGCCAGTCATCTTTACTGCTTCTTAGGATTGGCAGTTAGTTGTGACTCATTCACAAGGTGGTGTTGGGTAGAGCATGTGGACTATAAAAGCTAGTGCTCTAAAAAAAAAACCAAAACAAAACAAAACAAAAACTATTGCTCTGAAGCCATCATTGACAGTGATGATCAGGAATTGATATTTGATTAAGAACAGTATTGGCCGCTGTTGAGATGTTAAGAATGGTTAGACAATTAGGATAAAGTAACAGACACTCAGAATGAGGTGGACTGAGCAGGTAAGCCAGATTCTAAACACCTTTGAACTTAGGCCCACCTGGAATTTTAAAAAATCCCAAATGAGTGCCATCATTTGCAAACACAGATCTGACCCAGAACTCTGGGTTTCTGGATTCTCTGGAAAGACTGGGCAATCTGGCCACCCTAGACTGTCTTACATTACCAGTAGCTGGAGATGTGAGGTGGTCCCCTCTGTTGATGGGGCATGTGGTCTCTGGTTCATCACAGCCCCCCTCCTCCATCACCCTCCTTCTGGGGCTTGTTCCTCCTACTTTCTTCCTGATTTCTTTAATTCTCTGTCTGGTAGGGTGGACATTTGAGCTCAGTAGTTTTCAACCCTGGCTGTACCTTAGGGTTTTGGGCTTTATTTAAAATTATAATGGTTTCCTGGCCCTCCCAAACCAACTGAATTGTAATATGAGGAGAGAGGTCTGATTGGGGCAGTCACAGTGTGAGTTTAATGTTAACTGAACTCACTGGGAAAAACCAGGGAACTTTTAAAATGTAAATATCCCAGTGGTATATTCATGGCACGTATTGCTAAGGTATTAATAAACTCCCCCCCAGATGCTGCTGTACTGCTGTAGGCATTTAAATCATTATAATAATGACCGTAGTTTTTTTGCATGGAGTGATTATAAAAATTTTTTTAATGGGCTTATAAATCTAGTGGTTATGAGAGGCAAGTAACATGAATTTAGTGTGTTTGAGACAAGGGATAAAAAAGGAGGGGGCACGATTAAAATGAACATTGGTGGTTTTCTGTTTGCATAATGGCTTCATTCATCTATAATTCTTTCACTGTAAATCAATTTCTAGAATCTCTTGCCCCCAACCCCCTTCCAGGATCATATTCTGGTTGTCCTGAATTATTGAAAAATTCAAGGAGCTAGCAAATAAAAATCGGTTTCTCTCATTTGATACTTTAAATGGTAGGGACTTAGCACCTATTTCTGCTGCTTCATTTTAAGGACAATAAAACTGAGCTCTGAGATGTCAGGTGACTGGTTCAAAGCACTGTCCCTAGTCTTGGAATTCTGTGTCATGTTCCCTCCTTACAGATCAGAGCAATTGTCTCCAGGTCTGTAACTGCAGACAAGCTGGGTATCTCTCGTCCCTGTGTGCCCTTCCTTAAGCTTGACCCTTGTAGCCAGTGGCTTCAAGGACTTCTCTTATTCACCTTCTATCCACTGATGTCTAACCCAGGGCCTGGCCTTAGTGTCTGGAATTGAAGGCTGATGAAGAAAGAAGCCAATTCAGGTCACAGGTCTCCATGAAACCTTGTGGGGCTTTTCTCCAGCCCCTGAGTCTTTGGGACCCACTGGGGGTGAGCCCTGGGTAGAGTCCTAATCAGCATTCTGTGCTGCCCGGTGTGAGTGATTGAGTTGTGGGTCTTCTCCCAGGGCAGGGACAACCTCTTGAATCTTCAGTGTTTTCTCCACAATGTGCAGGACCCTGGAGAGCACACATCAAGCCCTTATGTGAATGTTTGTCTTACGGGGTCTCACTTCTCTAGTTGACCTCTCTTTGCCCTTTCAGCCAGTTTTCATGCTATGGAAAATATTCTCAAATGCCACGCTAATGTCACTTTGATAGAATAGCAAAAGAAAAATAATAAGATTGATCCATCTTTCTAAACTGGTACCACATGGGATGGCTGGGTGGATCAGTTGGTAAGTATCTGCCTTTGGCTCAGGTCATGATCCCAGGGTCCTAGGATTAAGCCCCACATAGGGCTTTCTGCCCAGTGGGGGTCTGCTTCTCCCTTTACCTCTGACCCTCCCCCCTGCTCGTGCTCTCTCTCGCTCTCAAATAAATAGATATAATTTTAAAAAACAAAAACTGGTGACATGCATTAGTAATTGCTCATTTTACGCAGAGTAGCCTCTGCAGTTTAAGGGGTGGATGTGCCGTCTTGCTCTGTACCTGATTGTTCTGCTCACTGCTCTAATTTTATTTGTTGTTCCCCATATCTTCAAATTAAGTCTCCGCCGTGAAAGGGAATAGAGGGGAAGGGAGAAGAAATGGGTAGGAAATACCAGAAAGGGAGACAGAACATGGAAGACTCCTAACTCTGGGAAACGAACTAGGGATGGTGGAAGGGGAGGAGGGCGGGGGGTGGGGGTGACTGGGTGGCGGGCACTGAGGGGGGCACTTGACAGGATGAGCACTGGGTGTTATTCTGTATGTTGGCAAATTGAACACCAATAAAAAATAAATTTATTATTAAAAATAATAAAAAAATTTTAAAGAAGTTCCAATACTCAACCCATTTTGGGTTCTTCTCTCCCAGGAGAGCCAAGACACCTTGTAGGAGGGATGTTTCACTGGTAGGGGTGGAGGAGAGAGTATGAGGGAATATTTGTAGGATTACCTGGGAAGTTGTTTTCTTTTAAAAGTGCCCAACAGAAGCCTAACCCAAAATGATAAAAACAGAATTTCAGGAGGAGGAAAAAGAAGGCCTCTGCTCAGGGCTATATTTTTTGAAAAATTTCCAGGTGATTGTTCTTTACCTCCCTAGCTCCTCATTTGAAAGTAGTGGGCGTACAGGGTTTCCTTGAAGTAATGGAAGCAAAAGCCCAACCCACAATGGAGCAGCTCATATTTATTAAGTACTTATTGTTATATGCCCAATCAAATGATTTAGTCCCTTTGGGGTTTTTTTTTTCAGGGTTTCTCCATTTATTTATTTTGTAAGTTTGGGTACGTTCTAGATGTCAGGCTCTCTGACAGTTACTAATGCAACCTAGAGTGCTGGTGAAGAAGCTGGATAACTATAGTCTCCAGCATCTCTACCACTTGGTAGCTGGGTGACCCTGAATAGACTGAGTAGTTCATTCTGCAGTTTCTCCCCACTGTGAGTGGGGGCAGTTGAATAGGCTAAGAGGATATGTTCAGGTGGTAGCAGCCAGCTCTTAGTGCAGTGACGATTGGGACAGTCCCACCTTCATGGAGCGGATTGTTGGATGACAGCCAGGGACCAGAGGGGAAGTCCTGTGGTCAGTGTACATGACACAGGGGGCATTTGACCCCATCTTCGCGTAGTCTTCCCTCTCTTTGCACCCTTTCCTCCATCAGCACCTCATTTATCTGTAGAGGAGGAGCTCAGCTATAGTAGTTTTTCTAGAAACCTTCCAAACTCTATACTACGTCCTCTTAATGAGGGATACTGTATCGTTATTATGAAAATCGGCTTTGGTGGGAACTGTAAGCAGAGCGGTGCTCCCAGGCCCTCCTGATATACCCTCTTCCCCTCTGCTAACTGGCCCTCAACCACTGTCCTTTCTGCAGTACCTTTTATGCTCTTGTCTTCCTTAGAGAGCCCTCCCTACTTCTAAGATTCCTAATCTCTTACTTATTGGAGGAGAACCAGAGGTTAGCAAGAGAAACCAAATGACCAGACTTGTTAAATCAAGGTCCTTGGTTTACAAACCAAACAGCTTTGTAAATAGCCTAACACTCCTCGAGGAGAGACTGACGTTTTTGTGACCTACCCTCTGCTTCTCTTTTCTACTTTCAAAGGCCCAGTGATCATGTGGAGCCCACCCGGATGGTCCAGGATCATCTCCCTGTGTTAAGGTCCGCTGGTTAGCAACCTCACTTCCTGGGGCACCCTTAATTCCCCTCGACCATGTCACATAAGAGGTCCTGGGGATCAGGATGTGGACAGTATTCTATTTACTGTAGCTGTCTTGTTCTTTCTTAATTACTTATTATCATGAGATGTTCCAAAAGATATTAGCAAATAATACAGGAAGATAAAAAAACACATCTAAAATTTAGTTCAGAATAAAAAAAAAGAAGCCAGGAGAAATGCAGAGTAAGAAAGTAAGAGTCAAGAATGAAGTTCAAACACAAAATAGCTATCAGTTTACCTCCAGGAAGGAGACTGTGATTTTGGCTCCGAGCTTTTCCTAGCAGCGCTCGTGAAGAAGGAAGCAATGCCAGTTATGTTTTACTGTGTCATCGAGTAAAATCTGACTAGTTGTTCAGATGTCTGGATGACTATTCTTTCTGTTAAGATGAGAGCTTTCTTCTCTAGATCCTCCTGGATGCATGAAGTATAATCAGCAAAGCCTTTGCCAGGATGATAGTAAATCCAGCAATAGGTTTTTACCTGCCCCACCTTTTTTTTTTTTTTTAAATTGCTTTCTATTTTAAGTCAACTATGCATTGCTCTGAAGACTTCTTCCAAGATGTGGTCATGGCCAGGCCAAATCCATGATTTAGAAATATCCAAAGCCAGCAGTTCCCATCTGACATTTCTCATGCCCTGGGCATTCTTGAGTGTATCCTCCTGCCTGAGCTTTCATTCCAAACAGCAGTGATATCGATTTTATATTTTTTATTTCTGAAGGCCATTACATAAAACATATATTTACATATACAATCTGATGTCTTTTTAAGATGGAAGAGTTTGAAGCCTACCAGCATTTAGCAAGAGTTAAGATTGTGGTTAGTGGCATTCAGAAGAGTGTTCTGCACTAGTAGGCTGTAAGGCTTTTGAAATGATATAATGAAAAAAATGTTTATTTATATCCCTAATGGACTGTTGGTTAAAGGCAGGATGCATTAGGAACATTCAGGTCAAAGTATAAATTATTGAGCATTGAGCTGATAATTCTGCTGATTTTCCTCCAGATTATCTTCCCTCTCGCCAAAAGTTGTATTCATCTGATCAGAATTCTTTTGGCATTACTTACAGTAGTTCTTGAAAAATCAATATTTAGAAAGAGAAAATATTATGACGGTTATAGTCATTTCATCTTTTAATTTATTAGGATTAAAGATTCATACACCTGCAATGTGTTGTTTTGGAGAAATGCTTTCAAATAGCTGCTGGAAACCACCTGTCTTAGCCTGATATTTAGAAACAAAATGGAAAAAATACAAAAATAAACTTAAGGGGGTTTGGAGATGCCAGTTAATCACACCGTTCCTCCCGTCTGGGTTCTGAACTAGAGGAAATAGAGGAAGCCAGATGAAGACTAAAGTGCAGTGCCAGCTCTGCTATAGCAAAGCAGAGTTGGAAGATGTGTCTTAAGTGCAAGACTTTCCATTCTGCCCTAGACAAAATCCACGCATCTGTGCCTGGCAGCCCGGGGTGGGCTCTGCTGGGTAGGGAAGCCCGGTCCTTTTATTCCAAGGGGGCAGGAAAAGAGAGTGCCTCCCAACCCCAGCCCTGGGGCAAGAAACCCAGACCCCCCCCCTCGCCCCTTAAGCTTAGATGCTGTCCTTTCTCCCCCAGGAGAGATGTAGGAGCAGGAATAGTCTCCTTTGTCGTTTCTTCTGCAGAGTGGACCACAATATTCTGTAGGAAAACATGTTCAGAGGAAGTAAAGAGTCCTCCCTTTATAAACCATTTGGGTTGTTTTTAAATTCAGGTGTGAGACCAGTGAGAATGGGGAAAATTAACAAGGCAGGAAACAACAAATGTTGGAGAGGATGCGGAGAAAAGGGAACCCTCCTGCACTGTTGGTGGGAATGTGAACTGGTGTAGCCACTCTGGAAAACTGTGTGGAGGTTCCTCAAAGAGTTAAAAATAGACCTGCCCTACGACCCAGCAATTGCACTGTTGGGGATTTACCCCAAAGATTCAGATGCAATGAAACACCGGGACACCTGCACCCCGATGTTTCTAGCAGCAATGTCCACAATAGCCAAAGTGTGGAAGGAACCTCGGTGCCCATCGAAAGATGAATGGATAAAGAAGATGTGGTCTATGTATACAATGGAATATTACTCAGCCATTAGAAACGACAAATACCCACCATTTGCTTCAACGTGGATGGAACTGGAGGGTATTATGCTGAGTGAAGTAAGTCAATCGGAGAAGGACAAACAGTGTATGTTCTCATTCATTTGGGGAATATGAATAATAGTGAAAGGGAATATAAGGGAAGGGAGAAGAAATGTGTGGGAAATATCAGAAAGGGACACAGAACATAAAGACTCATAACTCTGGGAAACGAACTAGGGGTGGTGGAGGGGGAGGAGGGCGGGGGGTGGGGGTGAATGGGTGACGGGCACTGAGGGGGACACTTGACGGGATGAGCACTGGGTGTTATTCTGTATGTTGGTAAATTGAACACCAATAAAAATTTATTAAAAAAATAATACACACACAAAAATAAATAAATAAATAAATAAACAAACAAACAAACAAATAAATAAATAAATAAATTCAGGTGTGAGAAATGCAAATATTAGACAGTTTCTTTCCTCATCTTGATGTAAGGGCTGTTAACTAGATTGCTAGCTGGTCTTGAATATACATTGGTTCCCATACCACATGTATAATAATAAGGATGTACTTCTGGAATTGATTTTATAGACAAATCATACTTTCTTCTTACGGATTGGAATTAAATGCTATGTTTCAGGCTAAATGGGCAAAAGGTAATTTGTCATTAATCATTTTCAACATGAACAAAGATAACAAAATGAGTGAACCTCACAAATTTCACTATCTTGTTTCAAAAATGAAATGTGATTTTATTTTAATGTTCCATCTTTGTCATATAAATATATGTAAAAATAGATGACTACAAAGTTCTAAGGCATGTGTATGTGTGAAAGAGAGAGATGGAGGGAGCGTGAGGGGGAGAGGGAGAATGTTAAAGGAGATCATTTGTCACAAAGGGTTGAGCAAAGTCCATCTAGAACAGTGGATGGATTGTGTATCCCTTAAGTCATCCTTCAAATATAGTTTCTTTCAGCAAAGCTTTGCAAGGCTTTCAGTGGCTATAAAGTCAGTATGTTGCCCTGGAAAATGTCAGATCTGGAGGTGTTTCCAGAAACTCGGTATTAGTTGAGATCATCTTATGCCATATTGAGGCACCTTAGGAATATGGTTACCTTATTTGGAGGCTATTCACCAAGAAGTCGGCTGGGAAAGTAGTATGCCTGGTAGGCAGGTATTCTAAAATGAGCACCTCATGAATTCTAAAATGACAAGAACTCAGGCCCATTGATGTCCGGACTTTGAGCAGTGCAAAATGTATCTTGAGAAGCTGCCTGGGGTGACTTGCTGTATGGAGTTATTTGCTATATCAGAGTTAAAAGTTGGAGGACGTGTATCCAAATTGTGCCTTGGATTTTAGCTTAATGAATCAACACCCCCCAGCTAGAAAGCATGACCAGTTATCTTGTATGTACTTGTAGTTCACAATGATAAAACCATACCATCTGCATATATATATATATATATATATATATATATATATATATGCCTCACCTTAGCTGGATGTATCTTATAGTAACAGGAGTGTCTTTAAGACAGTAGGTCTTAGTGACCTGTGTCCACCTGATTCAAAAGTGCTATCAAATCATTGAGTTCTGTGTATGTTATGAAAAATGGAAATCGTGCCATATTCTCTATCATCCCCATTGAAAATTCATGTCTGATTTGCCCCCATTCTTACTATCGCAGATGAGGTTGAAGAGCATGCATGCTAGGCTTTAAAGTGCCAACAGATACCTGGAAATCTTGTTAGGAACACCAGTTCTGATTTGTTCAGTCTAGGACTGGGCTTCAGAT
The DNA here is from genome assembly GCF_905146905.1 of Nyctereutes procyonoides. NCBI lineage: Eukaryota > Metazoa > Chordata > Mammalia > Carnivora > Canidae > Nyctereutes > Nyctereutes procyonoides. The sequence continues at coordinate 1,733,841 of NW_026575030.1, read as the reverse complement.
TTTGCATTTCTAGGTACAGTCATCCACAGACCAGATTTTGAGTAGCAAGGTTAATAGAGGTGCTGATGAGTAGAAGCTCTGGTAGGCACTGAGGCCAGTAGAAGAGGCTCAAATAATTTCTCATCTTTGGAGGTGAAGGGCAAGGAGAGGTTAATAAAAGCCCTAAGAGTCCAGTATTATTCTCTGTAAGTCTTTCCATGGTCTGGTGGTGATCTAACCAGGCTCTGTAGTGAAGTAGCTCTTGCTGAAAGGCCGACTTCTTGGGCAGGGTTCCTTGTTCTTTGGCCTGGGAGGACCAGTTTGTAGTTCTTTAAGGAGAAAAACCAGTGTGCCTTGCAGAGGACTGTTTAGTAAGCTAGTGGATCTGCATTTGTAGAGGGCAGAGAGTTTATTTTTGAAAATACTGGGATAGATCATGTTTTGGGTCCCACTGGATAGGAACCACAGAATTGATAAAAGGAGCATCTTTCCAAGGATATAATAGCTCTCATGTCTGGCTGGGCATTAAAATGATCGAGGCAACTTAAAAATAATAGCCCTGCTTAGGCCACACCTGAGACAGAGTGAATCATAATCTTTGGGGGTGAGACCTGGGCATCTGTATTTTCTAAAAAGGAACCCACGTGATCACAAAGTGAATCAGGATTGAGATTCTCTAGTTGAGGGAATCTTTAACTTGGAGGGCAGGTAACTCTCCAGGGATGCTTCATTTTAGTTTGAATTAATCCACCATTTTTATAATCTGAGGGTTTACGATCAGGCTGCTGTCAGGTTGACCCAGCATAGTTGTGGTATTTAGGAGAGTTGGCCTTGGTTTAATAATCGGGGGACAAAGCAGCTTACCAGCTAGCATCTGATGGTTGAGGTTTTAGCTAAGAAAATCCAGTCCTGGAGAATTTATGACCTGGTTCTGCCAAAGCTTGGGGTTCTGTGCTCCATGTGGATTTCCTGTAGTCCCATTTTAGAAGTAATGGGAAATTCATTATAAGATTTAAATTGGATACGATTGGTCACTTCAGATTGTGTGTGTTTGTACCTTCTCACTCATCAGCTTGTTTAAAAAACAAAAAAGTGGAAGCTGATGGTCTTTATCAAATCCAGTGCTTGGAGGGCCATCCCATTTCTGCAGATAGTGCCACTGGAACACTCATGGGTAGGTCAGCACCCAGCCTGTGTCCCTCTGGCTGGAGAACAAGGGGTCCTGGGGTAGGGTGATTGGTTTCTAGGGTTCAGGGAGCATTTCCTGAATGAGCTTTTATCTTGAGGGCCTTGCCCCACTGTTTGAAAATGATTTTGATGGTATTTTTGACTTTTTTTTTTTTAATTACTGGTACCATTTTGGGCCTGTTGTCATTCATGGGTGTTTTCTAGATACAGGAGGTTGCCCAAAGTCTGATTCTCAGAGAAAAAACTTTATTGTGCATTTACCATAAAATTCTGTTGTAGCTTTACTGTCCTTTGGCTTTGAGCGAAAGTGAATCTTTTGAGCTTTTTCTTTCAACATTGAGGAGACCTACCTAACAAATTTACACACTGTGATCTTTTCACAGACCATTCCTTTCTTTCTTCGTAGTCATTATCGACCTGTCATAATGTGTGTTCCTGGTTTCTTGGGCTGGAAGCCAGATACAATCCTGCTGTTTTTAAAGGCTGGTGGTAGCGTCGTCCAGTTTTTGTCCTCTTAAAGACTTCTTCCTGTGCCTGTTAATTTATAGACGAGGATCTTTGTGGAGCAGCGCCCCAATGCCATATACTAATTAGTAAATGGAGGCACAGCCAGCCTAGGAATGAGCTTCCCAGCCGGTGCCAAGAAAGTGTTGGCACTGAAGGATGTGAAAGAAAATGAGGCTCCTCTGTCAGTGAGCTTGGGCAGCACCAGGAATCAGCCCCCCTCCCTTCTCCCTGCGATCTTCAGCCTTAGCACAGGGTCTGTGCCTGCTGTCTTCAGGGCTGGTGACTGATGCCTGCATTTCCTCCTTGCTGTGCAACCGAGTCCTCTAGGCTGACCTTCTCTTGAGTCTTTTCCTACTGAGTAGGGTAGAGTTAATTGGTTAAGGCAGTGGTTCTTAACCAGGGTGCTTTTTACCTCTAGGGAACGTTTGGCAATGTCAGGAGATGCCTTTGTTTTTTAAATTAAAAAAAAAATTTATTGTCACAGTTGGGAGTGGAGGGTTCTAATGGCATCTAGTGGTGGAAGTTCAGAGAACATCCTACACTGTGCGGGACAGCGCCTCATGACAATTATCTGGCCCCAGATGTCAGCTATGCCAAGGATTGAGAAATCCCTGGATCAAAGGACCTTATTTCATTATTCAGGGAGTTACGCTTTGGGCTTTAGTGTGATAGGTGTTTTCCGAATTCTTGGAGTTGCTGTGGTTTCATATTTTGCAGATGGGAAATTCTGTCAAATGTGAATAACCTACGGGCTTGGTGAATGAAACTCACAGAACCTGGGAAGATCTTCCCTGACCGAGTGGCGACAGTTTCCTCTCTCACTCCCCTGTCCTGCTGCCAGCTTGGTCCACCTGTCAGTGTTGAGCAGCCCTAGAGGCTCCAAGTGGTGTGAGATCAAGTGTTTGTTTCCAGCTGTTTCCCTTCCCCGCGGCGCCCTCTGGTGGCGATGGCTATATGCGGTGGTGGCCAGAGGAGGGTTGGGAGTGGGAGTTGGGGCGGCTGGTGGGGAGCCTGCAGCAGGGAGAGCCTGTTCTGGACACAGAGTCATTAGCCTTGTTACTGTATGTGAAAGTATTTGCCGTTGATGCCAGCTGTGGAGTGCTGAACTGTGCTCCACGGGCCGTGTAACTGCGAGGCATATACCCACTTCAGATGGGTGGGGTTGGATTTCTTTCCTTTCCCTGCCCACACTAGGAATGCAGGTGGAGCATAATAAATGAAAACTCTGGGCAGAGGCCTATCTTGGTTTGATCGCTTGAAATGTCGAAGGGACTGGGCCATTAAAAACCCAGACATCAAAAGCAAAACAAAACAAAACACAAAACCAGACATTGAAAAATCTTCCCCTAGTATCCTAAAGGCGTGTTGTTTTAGTGGGTATTTTTCAGTTAGTGACTCAAAATAAGACTTGTTGAGCCGGGTCTAAGGGGAGCAGGCTGTTTTCATTGAGAATGCGTTTTTCCTGTTTATAAAGAGGAGTACTAGAATGTGTCCGAGGACCAAGTCATGAAAGTGGGGAAGAAGGACTCCTCCTGTTTGCACCTGTTTGAACCAGCACCTTGGCTGGTTCCTGAGCTCCTCTTCTCCCTAGGATGGGGCGTTGGTGTGCTCAGTGGTTATCACAGCTGTCAAGGATTCCTACTTCACACTGGGGGCTGCTGCTGCTGAGTGAGCCCTACAACTGGTTTCAGGATGGTGGTACTGGGCCTGTGTGTCTGGGCCCTTCTAGGGAGTGAACAACTTCAGAGCAACTTCCCAGGACTTTGGACCTACTTTGAAAGAAAAATCGGCTTTGCTTTTCCTTCCATCTTCCCCCACTTGTCTTTTTAATAACACAAGACCTCCCTAGTTAGAGCAATAATGTCCCCCCAGACTCTCTCTCTTCCTTAAGACCAGTAATACCATAAATGTGTATTTTTCTTCCTATCTTTGATTTTACCAAACCCCTGGTGGTTGGTGGGACATAACATTAGAACTATAGTCTAAGCTTAAAAGACAGTTCCCCAGACACTCGACATTACTCTTCATGCAAATGGAGAAGTAGTAGGAAATTGTTTCAGAGTTAAATTATTAACATTATCTAAAGACTCTGGTTACTGCTTACAAGTCCAACAAGAAGCCTCTGAAACTTCTATTTTACAACTGACCCTCATCTAGCATTTAATTCAGGTATCAGTTCTCTGTCATATAGTTTTTTATAAGTAGATACGTGGCACTGAATTTTATGGAGCAAATAAGCAAATGAGACTACTGCCGAGCATCAGTATCCTGATCAGATAACAGAGATTCCAAGTTCAAACTCCACACTTACAGAGGTAGCTAGGGAAGTTTTGTTCTGAACCTCTACATTGTAAAATTTTTTCTAACAGATTTTTTTTTAAGGATTTTATTTATTCACGAGAGACACAGAGAGGTAGAGACATAGGCAGAGGGAGAAGCAGGCTGTCCGTGGGGAGCCCGATGAGGGACTCAATCCTGGGACCCCAGGATCACATCCTGAGCCAAAGGTAGACGCTCAATCACTGAGTCACCCAGGCATCCCCCTAACAGATTTTTTTAAAGAACATATTTTAAGTAGAGAAACACAAAATTTCAATGAAAGCATCTGTGGATCCCCAGAGATAGAAACCTCTCTGGAACCCTGAAGTCCTTTGAGACACAGTTTGGAAACCAGTAAGCAGGATCCTTCATCCCTACTCCTCCAGGTCTGACAGTGTTCTGTGCTTCTACAACTTTCCCAATTTCAAACATGCAGAAACTGAGACAGGAAGACTTGTCTGGGATCACACAGTGCCAGTGGGTAGAGCAAGCTGTAGAGTCAAGATTTCCAGACCTGGGAACAGATTCACTTTCCAGTTCTTTCTCACCATTCCTTCTGGTGTCTTCCTTTGATCATCTTGGATAACCAACGATGAAACCAGCAGCCTCCCCTAAGGGCCCACCCACCATCACTTGTTCCCCTTCACATCACTTGTCTTAGAGACCTTTTCATTCCCACAATTACTGTCCCCTTTGGGTTTTTTTTTTTTTTTAAGATTTTCTTCATTCATGAGAGACACACAGAGAGGCAGAGACATAGGCAAAAGGAGAAGCAGGCTCCCTGTAAGGAGCCTGATGTGAGACTTGATCCTGGACCTGGGGATCATGCCCTGAACTGAATGAAGGCAGACACTCAACCAGTGAGCCACCCAGGTGCCCCACCCTCTGGGATTTTTGTCAGGAGGTTTTTTTTTCTTTTTCTTCTCATACCTAACTGCCTTATTCTCTGTAGTTGAACCCCATTTACTCAAGGGCACAGTGATTTTCCACTACTGTATGACAATATCTTAGGGTGAAAACTTCTGACAGGTAAGGGACAAATACAGACTTGGAGTGTCAGGGTTCTTCTCTGTGGTTCGCAGCAGGAGGAGGTCTTGGAGAGCATTGCTCACTTGTATTTCTTCATCTCCTTTCCACCATCCTGCCCTTCCATCTAGCAGACACTGCATGACCATCCACTGTGTGACCGTTCCTGGCATTCTCCATTTTTGGGGCACTTACAAACCCTATAGGAGAGATGAAAAGGAAGATTATCCCATAGAGTAGGTATAAAAAAACCTTTCAGAAGAAGCACAAACTGCTGTGAGTGTTCCAAGGAGGAGGAGCTGTCTTCAGTTTAGGGAGCCATGAGAGGGTCTGTGCAGAAAGTGGGGTGCATTTATGAGATCTGGGTGGGATTTCCCAAGGCAACGTGGAGGAGCAGAGCTGACTCAGGATTTCTTGAGTGTTACTGCATAAGATGAGGCAAAAATTAGGCAAAGAGCCTCCAGTTACAGATAGATAGGACAGACTTCACGTGGTGCACAGCGAGGACAGAAGAGGTATGTGGATGACTGTTCGAGCACAGCTGACCCATATCAGTGTTGAGGGGCGGTTCTGCGGGGCCTTAGGGAAAGATCACATCTCTGTGGTTGGGGCTGGCATTGCTCCTGAAGGGACAGGCATTTCCAGCTTCCTTCATCGTCTGTAGAGAACGCTCCTGATGTAAGAAATGTGCTCTCCAAGGATGTCGGATGGGCACCTGCAGGCACTGCTTGCTTCCTCTGTCTCCAATGGAACTGGGCTATTGTTCTGTGTGTTCTCCAGTGGTTTGCAAACTTGGCATCCAGCAGGCAAAGCAGACCTTGCCTTGAGGGCGGGGGTGGTCTGTGAGGTTAATGGGGGGCTGATAAGAGCAGCCATATGTCTGGTAGCCAGTGGCAGATTTTTCCATGTAATTTCCATCACTTCATAGGCCTGTGGTCAGCCCTTAGTGATGGTACAACCTGGCCTTGACTGGACCGTAGGGGAAGAAGTGGGTCCTTGCTGGGGCTCCAGTGGCCTGTGAGGCTCATCTGCCTGTCTCCACATACAACTCCTCTTCATACCCCCAACTCTGAAGGTGGGCTTCCCTCTTTTTTCTTTTTTCAGTAACAGCTTTATTGAGCTATGATTCATATATCCTGTAATTCTCTCGTATAAAGTGTATAATTCAGTGTTTTTAATATATCTACACAATTGTGCATCCATCACAATTAATTCTGGAACGTTTTCATTATTCCCCCAAAATCCTGCATGCTGGGCTGTCCCGTCCCAACTCCCCTATTTTCACAAGCCCAGAACAGTGACTGTTGTACTTTTTGCGTCTCTAGATTTGCCTCCTCTAGACATTTCATAAAAATAAACTGATACAATATGTAGGTTTTTTTTTTTTCTGACTGCCTTTTTTCACTTTGCAGAATGTTTTTAGGGAACCTCTATGTTGTAGCACATAACAGAACCTAACTTAATCTCATTGGTTGAGTAGTATTCCACTGTATGTGTTTTTCTCATCTGTTTGTCAGTTGATGGACATTTGAGTCGTTTATTATGAGCAAGGTTGCTATGAACATTTATGTACAAGTTTTTGTGTGGGCATATACTTTCATTTCTCTGGGGAGAATTTTAGGAGTGGAGTTGCCTGGGTCACATGGCAGCTCTGTGGTTAACCATTTGAGGAACCGCCAGCCTATTTTCCATAGCAGCTACATTGTTGTACATTTCCACTCGCCATATTATAAAGGTTGCAATTTCGGTGCATCCTCACCAACACTTGTTCTGAGCTCCCTTTTTTGAGTGTAACCATCCTAGTGGATACAAGCTAGTATCTCATGGTGGTTTTAATTTGCGTTTCCCTAATGGCTAATGATGTTGCACATGTTTTCATTCGCTTTTACTTTTTAAATGAGAACCCACACGTTTCTGTGCCAAAGATCTTCGATCTGTTTCGGGAAAGGAGGAAGCCAGATTTTATTGTGTGGAGTGAATGGGGAGGAAGGAAGTGAATGCTGCTCTTTTAGGAAGTACGGGAGTAGAGGAGGTGCATATCAGGATGGTTAGTGGCAGTGATGGACCTAGAAGCTTAGTTCATTGCAAACAGACTTGGTACAGACTTCTTTCTGGAGCACAGACTGGGTCGTGGCCTTGGGCTGGCATTGTTCTGGTTGGCAACAGGGCCTGAGATAGACTGTGTCTTTGTGCCTTTTGGCTCCATTTTGCAAGAGGATCCAGCTAAGTTAGGACGTCTGGAGGCAGGCAGATTCTTAGCCAGATCCACCGCTGTTTGATCATGACTGTTCTGCAGCCTCTTGATGAATTTTGCAACCGTCGCTGCTGATGATCATTACGTCCTTTCATGGCCCTGGCACCATCTGGTGAGGATTGCTGTCCCCTTGCCCTCCCGCCCCCCGCCCTGTTACTGTGGGAGTTAGGGGTGTTTCCCAGGTACTGATTTTGAGAAGTTTTTTAAGATTCTGAGCTGGTAAGGATTGAGGAGTTTTAATTCAGTTCTCTGTGTGTGCTGGGGGTATGCTGAGATAGTTGCTGATATTTCATACTGTAGATTCCATTGGAGAAAAGAATATTCCTGGCAGTTCTGTGGTTACTTAAGATCTGGGCCCTCAGTACTCAGAACTGTTCTCTGAACTTGGAAGTAGGGATTTTTTTCACTCCAAATTTGTATGTCTCTGAGCTGGTACAGTTTAACGTTGGCTGGGTTTCTCAACCATCTTTTTGCTGCTCAGATGTGCCACTGGTTCTGACTGTCCCCCAAGGCAGAGAAACACACTACCTTCTGCTGAGGTCCTTGCCCTGTTCTTGGACTTGGCCTTGCCCTCGCTTTGTAGCCTTGAGCAGCTTCTTCAGGGGGTTCATTGATGAAGGGAGTGGAGTTCCCTGTCTGAAAGTTAACAGGTAATAATTCCTGTATGCATTTGGGGTCCTCCTCTAAAATAGCAAAAGCAAATTGCCAGATGACTGTCATTTTTAGTATAGCGTGTAGTTTAGTTGCCTTGGGAAAATCCCTTTAGCCCTCTGGTACAGTTGACTCACTGGTGTGGGTTATCAAACAGGAAGCACAGCCGCTTCCTAAGGACCTGGGGCAGCCCTCAGTGAAGAGAAGTGGCTTTGAAGCATCAGCCCCATGAGGCTGGGATCTCAGTCTTGTTGTTTGTTCAGTCCCTAGGGCCCGATGGCAGCAAGTACTCAGTATATGTTATAGAGTGAGTGGAGGAAAGAAAGATGGCAGGGGCTTCTGGTTGGCTCAGTGGTTGAGCCACTGCCTTTGGCTCAGGGCATGATCCTGGGGTCCTGGGATCGAGTCCCACATTAGGCTCCACCCAGGGAACCTGCTCCTCTCTCAGCCTGTGTCTCTGCCTCTCCATGTGTGCCTCTCATGAATAAACAAATAGAATCTTTAAAAAATAAAAGAAGAAGGGCAGGTGTTGCTGAGCCAGCCTTCATTTGGAAGGGCCGGATACAGTGCCCTAGTGTCTGGAGGATGAGCTTGCTTGGTCATCAGGTGCCCCTGCGGCCACTGCCCTTCTCTGAGAATGTACATGGTGGTGGGGGGAGGGTCCCTTAAAAGATGTCATGGGATCCCATACAGAAACTGGCAAGCAACCTATATAGACAGACAAGTGTTTTAAACTGCCAACTGGCAAGGGATGTCGTAGGCTGGAACAGTAGGGAAAGCGGTCTAAAGCCAGTGTGACTGGAGCTGGGGCTTGGGTTTGGTTTATTGGTGTGTTGTGCAGAGGGCCAGCCAGATAGGGAAAGCAGCGTGAGTGAACACGAGGAGACCCTGAAGAAGGATGTGCAGGGTTACAGTGGTAGCTGACCAGCAGGTGTGGAAGGTGTGGCCAGGACCGAGGAATTTAAGTGACACGGTATTACGAGAGGGAGTCGGAGCCATGCTGTATGGTTAGTGCAGTGGTATGGCAGGGTAACGACATCCATCTGCCTGGATTAGAGGCGCTCAGAGTGGAGTAGCCCTCAGAAGCGCCTGGAGGGCTTGTTGAAACACAGGTTGCTGCCCCTTTCCCCCCAAAGTTGCTGATGAAGTAGGTCTGGGGCCTGAGAATCTGCACGTCCCACTGGTGTTTCTGCTGCTGTGGAGTTCAGGACTGTGCTTTGAAGAGCCACTGGTCTGGAACTCAGGAGTTGGTAATCTTTTTCTGTTAAAGGCCAATAAGTAAATGTTTTAGGGCTTTGCGCTCCATAGGATTTCTATCACAGTTTCTTCTTTGCAACTTCCGACAGCCTTTTAAACATGTACAAGCAGATGTTGGCCATAGATAAGCAGGCTAGTGGGGACAGAGGGGTGGCGAGGGAAGGCAGTGCATGGGGTCCTAGGCTGTCCCGAGATTGTCCCTCTGCCACATAGCTGGTTGACCTTGGGCAAGTTAGTCTCTCTGGGCCTTTGTTTTTCATCTATAAAGCAGAACAACAATAGTAGTTCGGACTGTATAGGACTCTCTTGAGAATTCAGTGAGTGCGGGCACTAAAAGCATTTATCACAATGCCTGGGACATACCTAGAATTTATTTATCATTTACTATTAGGAGCTGTCCTACCAACTACTGATAACCGTTCATAGGTGAGGATACAGAATGACCAACGCAGATCTGCCACATTACAGATTCTGGAAGCTGATTGCTCCACAATCTCACCCTTCATTCCTTCTTAGCCTGTTTACAAAGAATACTTTGAATTGAAACATATGTACACTGAATGCATCCTGAGTTAGTGCCGCATAGGAGATCATTGCTCAGCTTTTCCCTTGGCACACTTAGAAAATGGTGACAGTCTGTAAGCTGGCTCGTTCTTGGGCCCAAGACTCTGGTTCAAGGGCTGGAGAGTTTGGCCTCCTTCTAATCTGTTTGCAACCTCTGCTTCAGCCTCATATTCTGGGAAGACTTGCTTGGCAAAGTCTTGTGGGCTTGGTATCCAACACCAAATAGGATCTGGCTATTGAGTATTGAAACCATTTTATTTATTTTTATTTATTTTTTATTTTTTAAAGATTTTTAAATTTATTTATTCATGAGAGAGACACACACATACACACACACACACACAGAGAGAGAGAGAGAGAGAGAGAGAGAGAGAGAGACAGAGGGAGAAGCAGACTCCATGCAGGAAGCCCAACGTGGGACTCGATCCCGGGACTCCAGGATCACGCCCTGGGCCGAAGGCAGGTGCTAAACCACTGAGCCACCCAGGCTGCCCGAAACCGTGCCTTTTAAACTCACATTTTGCCCCATGGTTGTGAGTGAAAGTGAGAACCTACAGGAAAGGAGGCTGTCATGTGCTCTACATTTCCTGTGCTGAAGTGTGCAAATGAGTGGTGAGGTGCCTCTTTCACTCGTGGTAGCTAGAACAGGAAGACCATGGGGGTACCCCTGGCATAGCCTCTGCTCTGGTGCCAGGGGAGAGGCCACCTGGTGGCCCCGAGAGCTTCACTTCATCTCTCTCCAGACACTGCTGATGCAAGCGGGCCATGCTTACATAATACGGGGGCTTGCTCCCCTTTCCTGGTCTACTGACCTCTGCAGAGGCACCCACATTCTGCAGTTGTGTGCTTGAATCCTAGTCAGAGCACACAGTCATGACTTTGTAAGCTCGAGTTCCAGATGCCCAGAAGTGCCCGGTGGTGCTATGACTCCACCCTCCACTTGGGTTTTTGCTGACATTCGGTGAAATATCCTTCCATCTCCTCCCCACCTTGCAAAACAAGCTTCCTGTTTTGAACTTGGTCCAGACTGGAACAACCCTGCTACACCTGTTAACATAGTCAGACACGCATTTCCTCCTCTGTATTTGTGCAGCTCTTTGTCGCCCAGCCAGATTTCCCCTCTCAGCTTACAGATCTGGAATCATAACATAAAGATATTGAACCAGCAAATTAAGAAAAAAAGGAAGTCCGCGTTTTGGAGCTATTGGGAGTGAACACATGGCTCCCGGTGGGTTTCCCTGTGCTTTGCCACGACCACTTTGCTAACCTGCCCCTCTCTTCACAGCAGAATGGAAACGGGGAAAGGAAATCAGCTGACGCAGGAGCCAGAGTGAGACCGGTGAGCCCGCAGACCCAGCCTGCATCATGAACTTGTGTCTTCCTTCTGCATTTTAAGAGCCAAGGGCAGGTGAAGTTGCCAGAGAGCGATGGCTCTCTTTACTCCATGGAAGCTGTCCTCTCAGAAGCTGGGCTTTTTCCTCGTGACTTTTGGCTTTATCTGGGGCATGATGCTCCTGCATTTTACCATCCAGCAGCGAACTCAGCCCGAGAGCAGCTCCATGCTGCGTGAGCAGATCCTGGATCTCAGCAAGAGGTACATCAAGGCACTGGCGGAAGAGAACCGGAATGTGGTGGATGGGCCATACGCTGGTGTCATGACAGCCTACGGTAAGTGCTGTGCTCCCAGGGCTTGGGGCTCCTTGGTCCAGTGTGCCTCTGCCTCCAAAGGACTCCAGAGGCTCACGGCCTCAGTTTTATCACAGATAGAGTGCAACTCTTGCCACTGCCTTTGCAGCAGCGAGTTGCACACAGAGGGACCCTTCTAGAAACCTAAAGCCATGCCCTTTGGGACACTCTGAGTTCTTGTGCATACTGACTGATGGTCAGCACTGGGAGCAGCCGGCAGCACAGTTAGCACTCTGTTGGTTGTGTTTGTAGCTAGTTCTTCTCCTTCAACACATGTCTGGATTGCATGATCTCATCTGGGAGTAGGATCAGGGAATGTAGAAAAATATTCTCGTTCTCTTTCCCTAAACAAAACTTAATTAAGATTGGGTGGGGGTGAGGTAAGAAGGGTGGGGAGGACTGTGGAGAGGAATGAGGACTTGGGGGTGGCGGGTGGGCAGGGTGAGGTAAGGAGGGTGGGGAGAAACCCAAAGCCAAGTGTGTGCCTCCTCCGGCCAGCATGTAGGACACTAGGGCTTTTGTGCTGGCTAACAGCTTTCATCTTTGGCTTCTTGAGAGTTGACTGTTCTTGTTTTTTGCCCTTATCTCTAACTGCCCCGACTTTGAAAAAAGTCTTATAGTACACGTTGTTTTTTGTGTCAGTACCTAAAACTTTTAGAAATGAGGTTGAGTGGGAAAAAAAAAAATTGCATACAGAATATTACTTATTTTTCTTTTGGCAAAAGTTATGCTTAATATAAAAAAAGCTGGAAGCCCTAAATGTGCAAAAAAAACCAAAACCCAAGAATAAAGAAGATCACATATAAATCCACTCTAGGAAATAACCATAATGAACATCTCAGTGTATATCTTTGTGGTATTTTATATATACACTCAAAAATATACATATATATGCAAAATACTTTAAAAGGCATAGACGCTCAAATAGAAAACAAAGATTGTAAATGAAATTTGGATCATACCGTGTGATGGGGAACCCAACTCCCAGCTCTGCTGTGATCACCGAGTATAGGAGTGGACTTAATCCACAGAAGATGACCTGGCCTGTCTTGTTGCTCATGGACAAATCTAGTCACTGAACAGAGACCTTAGTGGCCACAGGGTTTGGGACTCTGGGGTATCCTATAAATGAGATGCAAGAATGGGGTTGGCCGAGGTGGACAGTGTTGGAGCTCTCCTTTGTGACACATCAATCCTGGGCTCTGAAGTGTATGGAATTCAGTGTATGGCGTTTTCCTGAAAATGTACAGAGCAGCAGTTTGAAGCTTGAGTTCAAATGCACGAAATCATACTTAATTTTACATAATTTTTTTCTTTTCAAAAGGATCCAGGAAATTTGGTTACTTGTAAATTTCATACATATATTTTTGGTAAGGAGAAAATGATTGTTTTGTTTTTTGGGTTGTTTGTTTTTAAAGAGAGAGGTGGAATTGGGGGAAGGAGCAGAGGGGAGGGAGAGAGAGAATCTTAAGCAGGCCTCAGGCCCAGCGCAGAGTCTAAGGCAGGACTCGATCTAATGACTCTGAGATCATGACCTGAACTGAAACCAAGAGTCAGACGTTTAAACAACAGAGCCATGCAGGTGCCCTGAAAATGGTTGCTTTTAGCCTACAATGTGGAAATTCTTTTTCACTGCCTACTGTTGGAATGATCACACTGTCTGCTTTTAATCTCTTTGATTTGGCAGTGTCTGTAGGCAATGGCTTTCAACATGTCTAAATAAATGCCCCCTTTTGTGATCTGATGGATTACAAACTGAGAGACTCCATTTTGAGAACCCACACTGAAAAACAGCTAGGTAGATTTTCAGAGGATGTAAAATTACTCATTGGCTTCAGTCTTCTATAATATTTCCTGAATATCATAGATAAACCATCAGAAAGAATAAATAACACAAACTGTCACTGTTAGTGTCACTTGTGTGCAAAAAGTAAATATAACAAATAAAATCGGTGCCATTTTCAAGTTTCTGGTTCGGTACATCACATGTTAAATATTTTGGGGGAGAGGCGAGTAGTCCATTACTAATTTCCTCCTATTGATCGCCTTCTGTCAAACCTTTTCATGGGGAAGAAGAAAACCCCATAAATGGTAAATTTATAGACTTTAAATTTTCCTAGTTGTTTGAAGTCTTGTTATGTCTTGTTTACTGCTGAACATCTCCTAGGGTAGGCTTCCTCTACTTACCCAGGGGCAGTGATATGGTCGTAGCTTTCAATCTTGCAGACTCGGTGTATTGTAAAAGGTTACCAGAACTCCAGAGTAGTCTGTTAGAATTCTGGCCACCTTATATGCTTATGCACATAGGAGTGTGGAGCTTAGAGAAACTACAAAAATGGGTTCTAGCTTCCTCCTGTGTACAGGTGACCCTTAGCAAAGTCATTATTCTTTTTCTGAAAAACACCAAAGAAACAACCAAACAGGCCCTGTTGGCAGATGTCACACACACTGCTGTTTTTCTCTTGCATCTCATCAGCCCTGCATGTCAATCAGAGTGTCTTTGGAGCTGAGTTGGTGGAATTTAATTGGACCGTGCACTAAAACACTAAACACAGGATTTGTCACATTGGAACTCTTGGCATTTGGGGCTAGATAATTCTTTGTTGTGGGGACTGGTCACACACTATAAGATGTTGAGCAGTATCTCTGGTGTCTGTACCCACTAGATGCCAGTGGCACCGCCCTAGTGGTGACCATCAAAAATGTGTCCAGACATGCCCCCCTCCCCACCTTGGAGGACTGTTGAGCTAAGAGTGAGACAGCAAACAGAGCATCTTCTTAGAGACATTCTCAAGCAGATAGCTAGTTTTTGTTACTTAAAATTTGACAGCCTGGCCTTCTCCATTTCTTGGTTCTGGGCATCAGCAACTGGGATTGAGTGAGATGATGTGGTCCAGGGCCAGTCATGGGAAGCTGGAGAGCCGTTCTGACATTGCATGCTTCCCCTGGAGTCCATCGGTACCAGTTGCAGGCATGTCAGCAGCCAGGCTGCTCTGTTGGTTGACATCAGGAGATGCAAAGACCACAGGATATTCAGTGGTTTATCTGGGCTGGCACAGAGGGGATGAGGATGCCTGAGACATTGGTTTGCAATCTTTTTTTCTGCCACAGATGCAGCCCATGTACAGAGCACTGCCTAGATGCCTGCCCTAAGAGAGTAAAGAGCTGATCCTATATGGCTGGTATCTGTGTCTGCTCTGAGTCAGTCCCATTATTAGATCAAAGAAAGAAAAAAAAAAAACTTCTTTCTCTCATCCACATATTGGCATAATCAGAGGCTCTTAGTATGATGCATGCATGTCTTCTGTAGCTGGGGGCAGGCATTTGAAGAATCATAGTACCTGACTTCAGATTTTTACTGATTTTTTTTTTAAGATTTTATTTATTCATGAGAGACAGAGAGACAGAGTCACAGGCAGAGGGAGAAGCAGGCCCCACGTGGGGAGCCCGATGTGGGATTCAATCCCGGGTCTCCAGGATCAGGCCCTGGGCTGAAGGCGGTGCTAAACCATTGAGCCACCCAGGCTGCCCAGACTTTTACTGATTTTTAAAGAATCCCTGGCTTGAGGTCCTAGAACAGAAGGGTTCAGCGAACTGTGACCTGTGGGTCAAATTTAGACCTCTGTCAGTTTGTATAAATAAACGTTGATTGAAACAAAACCACTTCCAGTTGTTTATAACAACTATAATAGCAGAGAAACATGGTAAAACCAGGATTTTAGAGGACATCTAAAATATGCTGACACCCTCTTTCAGAAGTCCCCATAATTCAGTCTAAAATAGGGGCCCTGGGTGGCTCAGTGGTTGAACTCAGGGCATGATCCCGGGGTCCTGGAATCGAGTCCCGCATCAGGCTCCCTGCAGGGAGCCTGCTTCTCCCTCTGCCTCTGTCTCTTCCTTTCTGTGTGTCTCTTATGAATAAATAAAATCTTAAAAAAAAATTCCGTCTAAAATACTCATGGATCAGGTCACATCCCTCCTTGGCTCAACAGTTTTGCAGGACTCCCATCATCTAATGCCTGGGCAGCAAGCTCGCCTGGGGCTGGAGCCTCCTGTTGTTATCGATAAAGTGTTTGGAACCCTCGGTGCCCCTCTGTTGTCTGCGGCTGTTTTTGTGCCACAACGGCAAGAGCCGAGTCGTTGCCACAGAGACTTGTCAAGCCTAAAATGTTTCCTGTCTGATCCTTCACCAAAAACGTTTGCCAATCCCTGCTCTATCCATAGGGCACTCTTTCTATGGGATTTTGCTTGGTATCAGCCCTGCATTTGAATCCACTTTTTTTTTTTTTAAGACTTTATTTATTTATTCATGAGAGACAGAGAGAGAGGCAGAGACACAGGCAGAGGGAGAAGCAGGCCCCATGCAGGGAGCCCGACTTGGGACTCGATCCCCGGGTCTCCAGGATCAGGCTCTGGGCTGAAGGAGGCACTAAACCGCTGAGCCACCTGGGCTGCCCCCTGCATTTGAGTCCACTTTAAGACATCTTTGTGTAAGCTGCACCTCCAAGTGTTGTGTTTCTCTGTCCTCTGGAAATGCTGCTTCTCGGTGGCAGGTCAAGAGATGAGCACTGAGGAGCCTGGGCTTTAGAGGCAGCCAGTGTGGCTTTGCCACATTTAGGCTGCCTGGCCCGGGCCCCAGGGGTGACACACGGTTGTTGGGGTGCATATCAGTTCCCGCCCCACCACCCACCACGGGATTGTGCGGTGTGAGCGAGGTGCTGCGTGTCAGGTGGTATTGGTTTGACTAGTCCTCGAACAACAGGAGAACTTTCAAGCAGTATCTCCTCCCCCGTCCTGGTTCCGTTGATTTGCGCAGAGACTTCTGAACTTCTTTTGGGATTTGGTAATTCAGAAGTAGTGCCTGGAAGATGTCCCGGGCAGCCTGTGTGGGACAGTCGGAGGATTCACTGGTGGGGTGTGGAGGGCCCTGTGTGTGCTCCTCTGACACTGCGGAGAGGCTTGTGGGGAGCCAGGCCTCCACCGTCTCCCAGGCCTGCACGGCCGGGCCCTGCCTGTCAGCGACTTCACGGGCGTTGTGTCACGAATGCTGTCACCCGGCTCAATGGCATTCTTGTTTCTGAGGTGAATTGATCTCTGTCTCTCATGGCCTGACCCAAATTCTGAAGCCCAGTGATTACCTCTTATCTACAACCCTGGCCCTCGTCTGCTTGTGCTCTCTGGGCAGTTGAGAGGCCACATCCCTTTGTGGCCCATCCACACCTTATTAACCGTGACCTTTCTTGCCTGTTGGCCGCTCTGGATGCTGGGACCGTGCTCAAGCTGAAGCAGCTGGAAGTCTTCAGCTTTTCTGCTACCCCCCCTTCCCCCTCCCATATCCTGTTTTCCCTCCTGACCTCCTACCCCGCCTTATCGCCTGTGTCCTGGTTCCCTCGACTTCTTGAACCTCAACTGTCCCCTTCATGGGCTATTATCCCTCCAGCCTGGCACTGTGGGAAATGTCTGTGCGCTCTGCAGGTATGGGGCAGTGCTGTCTGGGCTTCGTGCATCCAGCTAGAAAAAGAAAAACCAGGCCCCTGCTCTCATGGAGGCTCTGTTCATTTTGGGAGGGAGAAATAATAAACAAGACAGCATCAGAGAGTAATAAATCCCAGGAAGAAAAATGATGTCAGGATGTGTGATGTTTAAAAAAAAAAAAAGCGCATAATGAGCTGCTTGGAGTGAGAAGGTCAAAGAAAAGCCTGTCTAAGGAGGTGTCTCTTAGCCCCAGTGACACTGAGGAGCTGCCAGGTAGGGTGGGAAGAGGGCGGTTGAGGCCGAGCATGCCAGGTGGAAGGCAGGGCCTGTGCCCAAGGCCTGCATGTGCATACTAGGGGCAGAACAGAGGTTGCCGTGGCTCAACAATGTGGGCAAGGAGCAGTGTGGAAGGTGGGCAGTGCATACAGTGGCCGTTTGGGCTCTGGATTTCAGTGTGATGGAAGGTGGAGAGAGGAGTAGGAGAATGGATGTTGTGTGAATGAGCCTGGACTGCCCCTGTCTGGGGACCTTGGCCCTGCCCTCACATCTCCTGTTAACCCTTGGGCTGAGGAAGAGAGGTTAAGAGGAAGGGAGTTCCTCCCATTTCCTTAAGGAGGCAAGGCTTGCGTACAGTAGGCCCCGGAGAAGAAGGCTAGGATGTTTGGTTGCTGGTCAAGGGGCAGTGGAGCAGTAACTGTCGGGCTTCAGGTGGTCCTTGTTGGCCTGAGGATGCCCATTTCTAATGCCTTGACATCATTTAGGGTTCTGCTTATTAGCCGAAGGGAGACCCCCACCGTGATGTGGTCTGGTGGCCTGACGTAGCTCATAAAAGGTGGCGCGTGCCCTGTGTGGCAGACCTAGGTAACGTCTAGAGAGTCAGACGGGCTTGTACGCATGTTTCATCCCATCCCTGCTACGGAAGAGAAGCCAAAAAAAAAATCTTAGGTTGGAGATTTTTTTAATTAATTAATTAATTAATTTTTGATAGTCACACAGAGAGAGAGAGAGAGAGGCAGAGACACAGGCAGAGGGAGAAGCAGGCTCCATGCACCGGGAGCCCGACGTGGGATTCGATCCCGGGTCTCCAGGATCGCGCCCTGGGCCAAAGGCAGGCGCCAAACCGCTGCGCCACCCAGGGATCCCTTAGGTTGGAGATTTAAAAAAAAACAAAAAGCCTGTGAATGTTTTTTTTTTTTAAAAAATTCATTTGCTTTTTTCTTTTTTGCCTCTGTTCCTACAAAGATGGTCAGGGTATTGTTTTCTTGGAGGGCTGGGGTGATGTGGAAAACCAGCACTGCCAAAGCAGCAATTCTCTGCCCTTGAGGGAAACACACTGTTTTGGAGTGACACCAGTAGAGGGGGAAAAAAAAAGTTGCTGGGCTGTTTGGTGTGTGAGGAGGCCATGGTTCCTCTACAGGGATGCGGCTGGTGAGATTAAGGAAAGGACAGTCTGCTTTAGAAAGTTTGGAACCGAAAACAGGCCTCTCTGGGCTTGGGACTTTTCCAGGGATGTGTGGTGGTGGTGCCGGGGGGGCCCCCCCGTGCCTCCCCCTTCCCCATCCCCCCCACTCCCCCCCCCCCGCCCCCACACAGTCAGGCCCAGTTCCCAAGCACGCCCAGTGAGGCCTGGCTGCACGTCTGAGGAGGGCCTCGGGGACTCTGTAGATGGGAGAACAGAGTGTGTGTCCCTGGGAGGGATTGGAGCTTCTTCTTTGTCAGCAAGGCCTGTCCTTTCCTGCCTCATTGCTGCTTCAAGTCCTGGCTTGAGGAGAGAATGTGCATGAGGGGGTGTGGCTCTTGGGCTCAGGGTGTCCTGGCACCTGAAGTGGGGTTGCTCGCCTCACCTGGGGGCTTGTCAGAACGGCCTGGGCAGAGCGCATGCCAGTGTGGCCACCTTCAAGAGCCGTGGACCTTCCCACATCTGTCTGGGTACCCCAGCTGTCCTCTGGGACCAGCTGTTGGGTGGTGGCTGACACTTTCCCTGTCCCCAGTCTCTGCCTCTGCTCTTCCTCCCACCTGCATGCGTCCTCTCCCCATAGCTGGCTCCTCCTCTCCTTCCATTCTCTCACGATTTCATTCTCAGTCTTACAACACTTAAATCACCTCTGTTCACGGCACTTAAACCAGCTTTTATTACATATTTATTGGATTTGTTCATCTCTCTTTCCCCCTTGGAGCCCCCAAAGAGCAGGGATTAAAAAAAAAAAGATTTTATTTATTTATTTGACAGAGAGAGAGAGAGAGAGAGAGAGAGAGCGCACAAGCAGGGGGAGCAGCAGAGAGAGAGGGAGAAGTGGGGCTCAATCCCAGGACCCTGGGATCATGACCTGAGCCCAGGGCAGACGCTTAATCAACTGAGCCACCCAGGAGCCCCAAGAGTAGGGATTTTTGTCTCTTGTTCCCCACTGTACCCCAGGGCTCAGTGCCTGCCTGGCACTTAGTAGGAGCGAGGAGTGATCGGCAGCAGCCACTTCGCCCTGACGCTGTGTGGGACAGTTCCAGCTGGGGCTAGTTTGAAAGTAATGTTTTTAGTGAGCCGAGAAGCCAGAAGAGATTGTCCATGGGCTGTGTGTCCAGGTGGCTGGCTCCAAGTAGCTGTTGTGCTCATGATTCTGACACGGGAACAAGCGTTTATTCTGGAAGGTTGTTAGAGAGTCTATATGTAGCTGTGGGGTTCCTTGCTGGGTCTGTGACCTTGGGCAGGTAACTGAAGTTTTAAAAGCCTGCTTCCTCTTTTATAAAATAGAGGATAAAATAATATCATTCACCTCATAGGCTGGTTGTAAGGATTACATGTTACAGAGGTTATTTAGGCACCTACATCAGTGAAATACATTCATTATTGTGAGTTATCACTAGCCTTGGCCTACATGCACCTGCATCTGTTACCACCGAACCAAAACTGTTTATGTAAAGTGGATGTTGTTTATACGTTTGGACACAGGGCTTCAGGAATGTTTATTATGTAGCTGTCCTTCACAGGGGATAAGACGTGAGAGGAAGGAAACTCTCCTCCAGAGGGAGGCAGGCAGGCTTGCCTCTGTCCTCCTAGATAAGGACAGGTGAGGCTTGTCCACAGGAATTGCCTGGGCCTGACACCAGTGCAAGGCCCCACACTGGCCTGGGTTGAGAACTGCTGCCCTCGGCTCCAGGGACATGCTGTTTGGCTCTTCCCTGGGTCCCTTTGTAAAAGTATGTTAGCTCCACAGAGTGACTTTGGCATTTTAGAAACAGGAGATGTGATTGTCACCGCCCTGTTCAAAAGAGAAGGCTTTCCTTTGTGGGCTGGGAGCTGAGCTGGGTTTGGTGAGCTCACTTTGTCTCTGAAGACGGGCACTGTTGGAGGGCACTGTTTCTGGTAAAGGTGGTAAGCGAGAAGGGGTAGTGCGCGGGGGGTTGCCTTTTCTCAGAGGGTGGTGGTGCGGGGGATGTGGGCCCAGAATTAGGTCAGGACCCTGCGTGACGATGGGCTGGACCTCTCAGAGCCTGAATCCATTTCTGTTCTGTAAAAAGGACTAAAATGCTGGACTCTGATTCCACGCAGCTGGCCGAGTGTCAGGAAAATCGAGAGAACAGCCCAAGAGCTCCATTCTGGATATTTACAGATTCCATAACACACTGGATGTCATCAACAGGCCAAGATGTGATTTTTTTCCCTCACATTCTGCTGCCTAGAAAATGCCTTGAAATACTAGCGACAGCCGCTGTAGCACCTCAGGAATAACATTCATCTCTGGAACACATCGGAGTCAAAGCTGAAGTCTGCCCTTGCAGCCTGACCCAGGAGAGAACAATAGTCAGTAATACTGAGCATCTGAGCTGCCCTTTCTCTTTGAGGTGGTTATTCACTCTCCTGCCTGCGACAGCTGCTGGGGGAAGAACACATTTGTGACTTTAGGTGGCTTTAGGGATGCAAATGCAAGAAGTCGGTGAGGGCCCATCACTGAGATGTTTGGGGGCGGGGGTGTCTTCTTACCTGACATCAGGTACTTGGGGCCAGTATCTTTGTGAGGGTGGAATTCACTGCCCAGGATGCATTTCCAAATAGCATTTAAGTAATATATATAAAATTGAGAGCCTATAGACTGTAAGGCAGTGAAAAACCTTGGACTCTCTCATTGCTTGACCTGGGTAGGCTCGTTTTCTCTGCTAACGTGAGAGAAAAGAAGTTCATTTTCAACGGAAGCAGCTGTCTGAGTCACCATTTCCAAACTATTGAGCACAAGAGAGAAGATGCTGTCAGTAAAAGGCACAAGGGCCAGGATGATGCTACGCCCATTTTTGTATTCTTAGAAATAAAGAAGAATAAAAAGTAAAATACTCCTTACTCTCAAACCCAGATAAATTTTGATTTCCCTCCAGGCCTTTTTTAAAATGCAGATACATGCACATATGCTCATTTTTTTTAAATGGAATATTTCATATGCAGCTTTTTGGACTCCTTTTTTTTTTTGTAATTCCTCATGCCATTAGATATTTCTAATGGTCATACACTTTTTTTTCTCATCCATTGGATAAATAATCAGTGAACTCCTGATATTAGCAGCCAGTGATGATCAACAGAGATGACAAGACACCTGCTCTGCCCCCCCCCCCCAGTTCCAATCTAGTGATTTATTCTATCTTATGAATGGATGGGCACGTGTAATTTAATCTTTTTGTTGGGCATTTGGGTAGTGTCCAGTTCCTATCTATAATAAATAACACTACAGTGTCCTTGTACATAATGAATGGATGGATTTTGCTTATTACTCTAACTGTATTGTCTTTCTGTGGGAAGGTCACTTTGAAATTAAAAATATATAACTGATGAAACTTGACATTCTGGCAGTCTTTGGAAATGAGAGGTTGGGGCTAATTCTTTTTTCATTAGCACTTTCCTTTCTCATTAGCGCCCTGTCTTTGCTGGTTTCCACCGAGCAGCAGGTGAAGCCGTTCTTTATTGGCGCTCTGTCGCTTGGGGCAGCCGTGGTGAAGAGGGACTTGGAGTAGAAGCAAGCCCGGATGCAAATAATTTTTTGCAGTTCAGATGTAAGTCCTTGCTCATTGCACAGTCGGTTCTGTGCCAGCAAATCATGCTGGCCACACCTTAAACAGCCCATCGAGGCTGTGCCCAGAGCCTTTGACTCCTGGGTCCTATAGATTCCGACGGAGTGCCTTGAGGACAGAGCCAGGTGCAGGTGGCCTGGAGGACAGCCGGCTGGGTAACCACTGCTTTGAAAGCATGTCCCAGGGGAACAGAGCGGGCTCGCATTAGCCCCAAGCACCCCCTTTTTTTATCATTCCTCAAATACTGATTGCCTGTGTAATCTGGCCATTCGGTGTTTGCTGCCCTTTCTCACAGTTTTGACCAACAGGTTTATAGACTCTTGGACTTTTTATATCAGCAGGACCCTGTTTCTCCTGAAATCCCATCTCCTTGGGCTCCAGCTCTAGAGGCTCATCTAACTGGCAGTGAAATCTCCTCTGCTCTCCTGCTCCAGAATGTGACAGCCTCTTCCAGCCCCTCCTTACCCCCTGGAGTCGTGCTTTCTGGAAATGAAAATTTACAGAAGCTGTCAAGGCACCTGTTCTGAGATTTTTGTCGATCTTTCCCCTGATCAAAGCACCTCTAGCATGATAGAAAGCAAAGTGAACTTTCCCCAGAAGAACAGTATAAATGTTTTCAATTGCTTTGATCTCATCTTTATCATGTACAGTAAGTTTTAGGAATACAGAATTGTGGTAGTAATGTTGGGATTAAATTTTTATAGTTAAGGCTTTGAAGCACAAACAAAATTTTAAAAGCCTGTTAGTAATTGAAAATTGTAATCCTGCTGAGGACACATTTTACTGCTATAATAACTGTAAAACACAATGATAAATATAAAAATGTTACACTAGAATTTGGAGGAATATTTCTGCCCTAATTTCTTTATTAAGCTCTGTAGAAATTATCTTTGAGTGTACAGTCTTATTGGATAAATGGATTATCATTAAGACTAAAACACAAAAATGTTCTGGTATTTAAAATTGTAATAAAATACAGTTTTGCAGGTTTAACTGTAAAATGCAAAGGTGAGAAATAGTTTCATCACCTAGAAAGGTATAATTTCTTCAGCCTGATTGGTGAGAAGACTATAGTCCATTTATTTGGTGGTTCGTTCATTCATTTGTTCACTTATGTAACACACACGTAACCAAGTGCTGTGACGTGCCAGTTAGTAAAGACACAAAGATGGGCTTGACATCATTTTTGCCCTTGTGTGTTTTATTCTATTCTGTCGAACTGTTTTGAAATAGTGACTCAAACAGCCGCTTGTTGAAAATGAACTTTTCTTTCACCCTGGGAGAGAAAACATGCCTATCCAGGTAAGGTGCCTAGAGAGTCCAGAGTTCTTGATTACTTTATATTCCATTTTCATTTTGTGGCAGAAGATATGGAAATGCAGACTCTTCATTATTTTTAGTGTTGGAGTTGATCACAGAACAGTGGCATCAGTGGGTCATGAGGATGGTTGGGATAGGATTTAACAAAACCACATGGCAAAAGCCCAGAGGTTAATCCCTGATAAGTGTGTTCAGAAGCAGCAGGTCTGAGACGCTTGCTGGCTGGCAGGTCCATAGTAGTTCTTAAGAGGCAGGATGGTATGGTAGGTAAGAGCCACTGGGTCTGGAACCTGACTGAGATCGAATCCTTGATCTGCAATCATCCGGGGCAAATTTCTTCACTTCTCAGTGTTGTGGTTTATAATTTATTAAATGGAGGTGGTAACTATAATATAGTCCTCATATTGTCTTGGCAGGACCACATGAGGTAATCAATGAAAATACTGAGGACAGCAGCTGGTGCATAGAACTCAGTCAGTGGCAGCAGTGGTGGCAGTGGTACGGAGTAGTAGCTGTGATAGTGAATGTCAGCATCCTTATCATCATGATTTCCCTTTGATGTACCATGTCCTATAGTCACAGAGGTCATTCTCTACTAGGTGTGGTCACATCAGCATCCTTATCATCATGACTTCCCTTTGATATGTACCATGTCATAGTCACCGAGGTCACTCTCTAATAGGTGTGATCAACAAGAGATAGTAGGTCACCCTTATTGGTGACTATATTTTAGGAACTGAAGAAGACTGCCTTATTGTTTTTTGACATTCTTTTAATAGAGTTGACACCCGATATTACATTAGTTTCATGTGTGTGACTTAGCAATTTGACGAGTTCATACATTATGCTGTGTTCATCACTAGTGTAATTACCATCTCTCCCATTACATCGCTATTACCGTAATGATGACTGTATTCTTTATGCTGTGCCATGTATTCCTGTGATTTATTCTGTTCATAACTGGAAGCCTGTGTGTCCCACTCCTCTTCACCTATTTTGCCCATCCCGCACTCCCTTCTGTATGGCAGGTGTTCATTTTATGTATGGTCTGATTCTGCAGTTTTTTAATAAGGCATTTGTCTTTTTCAGTCTGATGTACTTCGCTTAGCATAGTACTCTCTAGCTCCATCCATGTTGTCTCAAATGGCATGATTTTATCCTTTTTTTACAGCTATAGGATATTCCTTTGTGTACACACATTTTTCTTATTCATTTGTCTATTAATGAGCACTTAGATTGCTTCCATAATTTGGCTCTTATAAATTATGCTACAATAAAGAGAGAGGTGCATATGTCTTTTTGAATGAGTGTTTTCCTATTAGAGTAAATGCCCAGTTAGTCATATTACTGGTATACTGGATCATTACTATATTTCTATTTTTAATTTTTTGAGGAACCTCTAAAGTGTTCTCCACAGTGGCTTCACCAGTTTGCATTCCCACCAATAGTACATGAAGGTTCCTTTTCCTCCACATCCTCACCAACCCTCGTGGTTTCTTTTTCTTTTTTTTTATAAATTAATTTTTTATTGCTGTTCAATTTACCAACATACAGAGTAACACCCAGTGCTCATCCCGTCAAGTGTCCCCCTCAGTGCCCGTCACCCACTCACCCCCACCCCCCGCCCTCCTCCCCTTCCACCACCCCTAGTTCGTTTCCCAGAGTTAGGAGTCTTTATGTTCTGTCTCCCTTTCTGATATCTCCCACACATTTCTTCTCCCTTCCCTTATATTCCCCTTCACTATTATTCATATTCCCCAAATGAATGAGAACATACACTGTTTGTCCTTCTCCGATTGACTTACTTCACTCAGCATAATACCCTCCAGTTCCATCCACGTTGAAGCAAATGGTGGGTATTCCTTGTGGTTTCTTGTGTTGGTGATTTTAGCCATTCTGACATGTGTGAGATGATGATGTCTCATGGTAGTTTTGATTTGCATTTCCCTGATGATGGGTGAGGTTGACCATCTTTTCATGTGTCTGGTGGCAATCTGGATGTTTTCTCTGGAGAAATGCCTGTTGTCTCCTACCCATTTTTTAATTGAATTATTTGTGTGTGTTTTTTTTTTTTTTTTTTTGTATTGAGTTGTAGAAGTTCCTTATATGTTGTGGATATGAACCTCCTATTGGATATATAATTTGCAAATATCTTTTCCCATTTGGTAGGTCATCTTTTTGTTTTGTCTATTGTTTCCTTCACTGTGCACAGGCTTTTTATTTTGATGTAGTCCCAATAGTTTATTTTTGCCTTTGTTTTCCTTGTTTCAGGAGATATCTAGAAAAATGTTATTATGATCCATGTCAGAGAAATTAATACCTGTGCTCTTTTCTATGGTTCTTATGATTCACATCTAACATTTAGGTCTTTAATCCATTTTAAGTTTATTTTTGTGTCTGGTATAAGAAAGTAGTCCACTTCACTCTTTTACATGTAACTGTCCAGTTTTCCCAACATTATTTGTTGAAGATCCTTTTTCCCATTGAATACTCTTGCCTCCTTTGTCATAGATTAATTGACCATACAATTGTGGGTTTATTTCTGGACTCTGTATTCTGGTTGATTGATCTATGTGCCTGTTTCTGTGCCTATACCATGCTGTTTTGATTACTATAGCTTTGTAACATATCCTGAAATCTGGAATTATAATACCTTCAGCTTTGGTCTTCTTTCTCAAGATTGGTTTGGTTACTCAAGGTCTTTTGTGGTTCCATACAAATTTGGGGATTATTCTAGTTCTGTGAAAAATATTGTTGGTATTTGATAGTGATTACATTAAAACTGTAGATTGGTTTGGGTAGTATAGACATTTTAATAAAATTCTTCCAGTTCATGAGCACGGAATATAATATCTTTCTATTTGTTTATATAATCTTAATGTTGATGTGGCAGTTTTATGTTCTATGTAGGGTGTGCTCCACCAGTGACTATCACCAATAACTACGGGTTGGGGGGGCTCTGTTCAGTAGTCCTCTTGCCTTTTAACAAAAAGACAAAAAGTTGCAGAAGGTTAGCAGCCCTTGAGGGACCATCGGCATGGAATGGGCCGCTGTCAGCTCCTGTAGGGAGGAGGGCTGATTCCTTCATTGGACTTCATTCACATTGTATTTGTAGCGGTGTCTTAGCAAATGGAAGTCATACATAATGCAAATTCAGTGACTGTCCTCACACTCCTCCTATACAAAGGGGCGGTGAGGAAGAAAGGATTGAGAGAATATTCCTAACTCAGTGGTTCTCAATTTGGGACATTGGCAACATCTGGAGGTGTTTTGGTTGTCACATAGAGGGATTGCTACTGTCATTCAGTGCTCGAGGCCAGGGATGCTGCCAAACACCTTTAATGCCTAGGACATCCCTCAGCAGCAAAGGATTTTCTGGCCCAAAACGTCAATAGTGTTAAAGCTAAGAAACCCTAATGAAGGGCTTCTGTGTATAGCTAATCTCAATCGCTGGTAATAGTTAAATGCCATTTTTACTTGTGGGCTGTTTGACTGGTTATATAGCTTCCAGGCAAAAAGGCTAGAGGAGTTTGGTTTTTTAACACTGCAGTCACCTCCCAGTGGTACCACTGCCCCTGTCTGCATGGCTGGTCTTTGGCAATCTTCAGGTTTCTGGAGAAGCAGTTGATGCTTTCGATTCATTATATGAGCAAAGCTGGTGGCTCCTGCGTACACCAGTTAAGGATGTGCCAGGGGTAGAGGCTGAGTCATGCTAACCATGGCACTGCAACCCCTAGAGGAGAGCAAGCTCATGACCCTTTCGATAAAGTGATAAACTCCTTCATCACTTGGGAAGAGATTTCTTGAGAAGGATGAGAGCGTTTTCCAGAGGATAGTTTTATTTTTTACTTTTATGTGTAGCAGGCAGTTGTATAGGGCTTATTATGCACCAAGTGGTATTCCGAACATTTTATAAATATTAACTCATGAAGTCCACGTAACAACCCAAAGTGGTAAGCTTATCCTTTTTTTTTTTAATATTTTATTTATTTATTCCTGAGAGACACAGAGAGGCAGAGACACAGGCAGAGGGAGAAGCAGACTCCCTGCAGGGAGCCCAGTGTGGAATTTGATCCCAGTACTCCAGGATCATGACCTGAGCCAAAGGCAGATGCTCAACCACTGAGCCACCCAGATATCCCTAGGTTGACTTATTCTTATCCCTTTTTTTAAAGATAAGGAAATAGGAGTGAACAATAAGGAAGGACGTAAACCTAGAAACTTTGGCTCCAGAGTCTGGGCCCTTCACCACAATGTTGTGAATGAGAGACACTGAATTTCACACTTGAGTTCTTTCTCTATCTACCCTGGCTCTCGACTTCTGGCTGGTCCATTGAGGCATCAGGGAATTAGGCCAACCTGACTCAAGTCCTCATTCCAGTTAATTATCTCTATAGCCATGAGCACATAACTTCATGTCCAGGAACCTCCGTGTTCTCATCTATATAAAATGAAGTTGTACCTCACCGGCCTCGCAGAAGAGATTAAGATAACGTGGGGTTTCTTAGATTTCTATGTGGCATGTAGTAGGCATCCAGGAAACATTAGTTCCTTTCTGCCCTTCTCTGTTATAATGCTATTTTGAGCTCTGTTGCTATAATGTTGTGGCCAGCTGCTTCCCACCTGTGGGTAAAAGACACGCTGAAGACCAAAAAATAGCCCCGGTCAGATATTTGTTAGGATGAATGAATGGACTGCTACAGAGGCTAACATTGTGAGGAAGTCTGATGTTCAGTTTGGGGAGAGTAGTGGGGAGGTTGCGCTTATGCCAAGCTCAGAACTCACCAGACTTTCAGGAGAAAGGTGTGGGTTTGGTTCTGCTTGTAATGTTTGGTCTGCTCCAACCATGCCTCCCATTTGTAAGCCACACTACAGACTTGCATGTTAATCCCACACTTTGTCTCTGTTTTAATGGCTTTCCTCTCCACTTGACAACATAGGACAGACAGCCTAGCCTGAGTGCCTTACGGCTGAGGGTCAAGGTTGATTGGCTGTGTCTCGGGGTTGGTGAACTGATCCCGTGTGTGCTTCTTTCCTGGCCAGATGAGATCACCTACTCAAAGCAGGTTTGCCCTGTTCCCAGTAGGAGGGAAAGTGGCAATTTTGCATTTGTCTCAGTTCAGGACTTTGCATATCCTGCTACCCACACCTATGCACTTTTCCCCTGAACCACTCCCAGCTCATTAATGAGGCTGGATTCTATTCACATGGGTGGCCAGCCTGTTGTCTTTCTGCCTTCCTCACATGTGCAAATCAATGTATCTTCTTTTGATTATGCGTTTCCAGAAGAGAGAAGCTTAATCTTCTTGTGTGTGTGTAATACCTCGTGTACAAACTTAGTAAATGCTTATGTATATCTGAGGGTAAAGTGTCTATAATTTTGTCTGAGAGAAGTGTAGCATTTAACCCACAGTCACACGGGTAGAAAAGGGAATCAACTCTTAAATGTAAGCACCATGAGAGACTATCCCCAGCATCTAGGACAGTGCCTGGCACACAGTAGTTGTTTAGTAAATATTTCTTGAATGAATGAATGAATGAATGAATCTGGTCTTAATTTAAGTATCTTTCTAAATCTCCTTATAGTTACTTCTGAGTTATCCAACATGCCTGGAATTGGGAACTGGAGTTTTTATTAAGTATTACCATAAGTAACCAACAGAAATAAAGACTTGGGAAAAAATTGGGATGTACTGGAGGATATAGCACTAAAAATAACTTTCTTTTCAAAGATTTTGTTTATTTGTTCATGAGAGACAGAGAGAGAGAGAGAGAGGCAGAGACATAGGCAGAGGGACAAGCAGGCTCCCTGCTGGGATCCTGATGCGGGGACTTGATCCCAGGAACCCAAGATCACAACCTGAGCCAAAGGCAAGATGCTCAACCACTGAGCCACCCAGGTATCCCAATGACAAGGAACTTGATCCAGAAGCTACTTCAAGGCCTTTCTGCACTTTGGGGTTGTCATTCTCTAGGTCAGACTACTATGCTGTAGGAAGGAGGAATTTAACAGAGTGCTTTGACTGAATGCTAAGGAATACTGGTTTTTTTCGATCAGCCTAGTGGCTGGGAATAATTTTATGTCACCTACTGCCAAACTCACATCATAGAAAAGACCAATTTTTTTTGTACTGTCTTGACCACTTGAAGATGGTCTCTGTCATCTGTAAGATAGGGTTTGTTAGGACATGTCTTCAGATAGTACTTCTTGACTGTGCCACTTTCTGTTCTCCATGTCCGAGAGAGACAGAGAGGAGGAGGAGGGAGAGCGAGAGAAAGAGAGCAAATGCATGCATGCAGCAGACAAACATACAGAGGCCAAAGAATTTTTCAACTATCTGCATTTTCTTTTACAGATCTGAAGAAAACTCTTGCTGTGCTGTTGGATAACATCTTGCAGCGCATTGGCAAGTTAGAGTCAAAAGTGGACAATCTTGTTGTCAATGGCACAGGGACAAACTCGACCAACTCCACTACGGCTGTTCCCAGCTTGGTAGCACTTGAGAAAATTAATGTGGCAGGTAAGAACGGCACTTGTGTGTCCTGACATGGAGTCAGACCCTGCTTTGAACCAGGAAGACAATAAAGGAGCACAGTGGTTCTTTCTGGTATCAATCCCATAAACTTGGTACAGCCCCTCTAAAGCTGATTTTGAATTTGTTTTTGATTAACATGTTAAAAGACTTTTAAAGTTTCATCATGATATGTAATCCTGGTGGCTTCTGTGACATATTTCACATAATGAGCTCCTGGAATTCACTTTTAATGAGAAGATTCATAGCATGGATAAGTGAAATAGAGAGGTTATCTGGGAAGCTCATGCCAGTTGGAGGTCCTTTCTCCTCCTCATTTTTGTCAGTTTCAAAAATCTGTTCCATATAATAGATTCTCTCCTTCCCATTGTTAAAGAAGAGCCACGATTGCAGAAAATGTCTCCTATGTGTATATGGGGAGATGCAAATTCTGGAAATGGCACTGATGAAATAAACGGATCTTGGGCTGATTCTGCTGCCCACTCATGGACACCAACCTGCATTTCTCCCTGGGGTGGATTTAGTCTAGTCCCTTCTTAAAACTAGACTCTTGGATGAGAGAAGAAGAATAGATTAAAGAAAAAGCTCAAATCTCGTACAGTGTGTATTGCCTATGGCTTGTGTCGGATACCCCCTATCACACTGTCCTGGGGTTACCCTCTGGGTCTCTGTATTTAGCCAGGACTTGTTCTTATTAGGATGACAAAGCAGAGCCCGAGGATTAGGATAAGGTGCTTTGGGTGAATGGTTGTAGATGAGTTGTCTGCATTTCTGGTGGTGGTATCCAAACTCTAGCAAATGGATAAAATAAGGGGCTGGGTTGCTTTCGGATACTTTGAAAATCTAATTTAGTGTACTTTTTGGTTTCTCTCTACCTCTGACTTGCATTATAGAAAAGTACGGACTTTAGCAGGAGAGATTTTTCTCCTTTCCTACCTCCTAGTGTCAAAACATTTAATTGTTTCGCATTATGCAAGCTCGTTGTATTACCTTTCTGTTATGTTCTTTGCCCTTTAGCAACTGTTAAATCACAAAATATATTTCTAATAATCCAAAGTGTCCAACCCAAGAACGGTATTAAAAATAACTTTTAATTACAACACAGAGGCAGTGTCATCTGGGCCATAAATCCTATCTTCCCTGCAGTTTTCAACAGCTTCTGTAATTAGACAAGAAAACCTCCCACTGTGTTGAGCTGCTTATTAATAAATGGAACCCATGCCTCTCCAACCTCCACTCCTCCACCCCCGTCCCCAGTAGGAAACGCTACTGAAAAGGTCCTATCTGATTTCCTGGCAGTTCTGCGTTTTCCTGTTTCCAGAGGTGGAGTGGGGTGCTCCGTCTGCCTTTACCTTCACTGCTTCCCACGGCCTCTGTCGTATATGGCCCATATAAATAAGTCAGTTGTCATTCTATGCCCTGAGAAGGGATCTTGCTGACTCTGTCCTGATTGTGTGCCAGGCTCACAGGGAGACTCACACTGCCTGGGCTTCAGGTACCTGGGTTCAGAACGGTAGATAGAACTTCAGGAGTGAATTGGGAGGGAGTCGGTGGCTCCTTCTTTCAAGCGGGATCCTAACTCCATGTATTGAGTTAGTTAGTTTACTCCATTAACCCCTCTTGAGCACGATTTCCAAGTTGATGGGTCTCCTTTCCATGTGCCACTGGTACTCTGTTTTTACTAGTATTTAAAGGACCTTAAGGATTTTGTGTGTTTTGTGGGGGTGGGGCAGGAGGAGAAGGGAGCCAATTTAGAGTTGTGCCTTTAGTAATTAACCTCATTGTCACTCCTTTGCATCTTTTGTATATGCTACACTCTGAGATTTTTAATGGCCAATTAAGAAGATAGTATATATGCATAAAATCCCATAAAAGGTGGCCATGTAAGGGGAGGTAGCTATGAGGCTTCTCATAGGAAGGTACATTTTGAAAGTAGGTAGTATTGAGGCATAGGGTCCTCATGAAAGAGACACAGATTAGAAATGGATTGTGACTCAGGAAATAATTGGCAGGAAGAGGAGGAAACTAACATCCAGCAACTATCCAGGAAATACCGGTTACTATTTGTGATCCTTGGAGGCACATGATTTTACTCAGTCTTCTCAACGTCTATGATTGCATTACTGGTTTCACAGATTTTATGGAGTTGAAGTGTTTGGAAGGGGGATACCTTTAGTGTAGGAATCCTCTGAGGTCAGCTTAAGACCCAGCACCATTAAGAGAAGAGGTTGTGA
This sequence comes from Nyctereutes procyonoides, assembly GCF_905146905.1. Taxonomy (NCBI): domain Eukaryota; kingdom Metazoa; phylum Chordata; class Mammalia; order Carnivora; family Canidae; genus Nyctereutes; species Nyctereutes procyonoides. The sequence goes on along the minus strand of NW_026575030.1, from coordinate 1,701,799 downwards.
GTGTTGGCTCCATCTTCCTGGCTCTCGTTTGTAAATCATCACAAATGGGCAACTTTAGAAAAATATGCTGCCATTTTCTTAGAGGCTCCTAGAGAGCTGACAGTTTCCTGGGATATTTAATAACCTGTCTACTAAGGAAGTTCTCTGTGTCTTAAGAGTCTGTTTTTATGGCCAGCCTGTGTAAAAACAAGCTTGTCCCTCTGTGTGCACGGGCAGTCCTCCCTTAGGCCTTAATGGCCACAGTGGATGTAGACATGAGGGAGTGGGGAGGAGGGCTTTATATTTTGTCAGTTGAACAACCTATTTCTAAACTGTTTGCCCTGTCTGTAGATTAGGGTGCCAAAGAGAAGGATAAAATGTTAGTTTGTACACTTGTTCAGGAAAAAGCCATTTATTGCTTTTGTTGCCCTCTCTCCAATCCATGGCCATATTGTCCCCAGACCCCTGCTCTGGAGCCTGGAGAGCGTTCATTTTTAGAGGGTTCCAATTCTGAGTGAAGTTTTTCTCTCTTTTTGCATTAAGACATGTGGTTATTGCTCAGAAATGTTCTCCCTGGTGTGTCTTTACTGCTTACTCTGGTGTCTTATTGCTCGCTGATGTTTCTGATTGCTTACTGTTGTGTCTTATTGCTTGCTGATATATCTTCTGGTTGGCTCTAAACTGATTCTAAATTAGGTACCCATAGCAGTTGAAGAAGGGTTCCCTAAATTTATTTTCTTTTTAGGCATAGCTCTGTATATGTGTGTGTGCGTGTGCCCTTCCTCTGTTTAGTTGTGTTTTCTGTACCTTGTATCCAAAATGGCTTTTCTTTCCAAATTTATCACTCTTGGGCTTTTTTATTCTGTGAAAGCAATGTTCCCCTAGAGAAATCTCGCTGGAAATGAACTCCATTGAAATCAAGAATTAGCTCGAACTGCGTTCTTGAGTTTGGTTTATCTTCTGGAATACGAAAATGAATCGAAGAAACAAAAATCCAGATTTTAAAATATCCCCACCCTTCAACCAGTCACATAGTAAATCAGTTTCTACTCCTTGAAAGAACTTGAATCTTTGCCAAAATTATACACTTTCAGAATGAGGCATTTGTTTTTGGAAAGACCGATTCTGCTTTTCTCTAGTTTTATGATCTTAAATTATGAAGCAGAGTGAATAGCATTGGATCTGTTGTTCTTTGCCATGTGCAACATAGAGGAAAGGTTAAAAAAAAAATTGTGATAATGAAAGTGCTTGCCTTTTGAGGCCTGACAGTGTCCACTTGATCTTTGTTTTGTCCATAGTGCCTTGTCCAAAGCCTACCTGTTGAAAGTACATAATAAATGCCCCCTGGGATTGGATTGTGCTGGAGGGGACAGCATGCAGTTTCATTGCTAAAAGGAATGTCTCCTTTTGGTTCCTCTTTTCCATTTCTGCTTATGGGATTTGCATGGAAGTGGGGCTTGGCATCTCATTTCCCTTACTCAAACCTTAGCAAACACCACCTATGAAGTAGAGTTTTGTTTTGCTTTTTTAATCTGTCATGTCTGAGCTTCCCACAAATGCTTCCATGCTGTGGAGTCTTCATAGAATGTGATGGTTACAACTCTAGATGGTAGTATTTTAGGGAATGGGCACTCTTTCCATCAGTTGGGGGGGTGGGGCATGAGTGCATGTGTACCTCTGCATTTATTTACTTATGCTTTAAAGAACTAGTTGTGATTCACATCAGCTGAATGACATCAGCTGAATAAGTCACCAGCATTGAGGGTTAGCTATAAGGCACAACTTGATGATAACATTAAGGCTGATGTCCAATAGTGAGTCTAAACCAAACTTTAGCCAGGCCTACATTTCACAAACGTCAATAGTCACACGCTGTGTAGTATGTGTAGTATCACAGTATCTGCAGGTGAAGTGCAATGTATTTGAGCTTGGATGCTGTTCTCAATAAAAAGAGCCATAATTATTATTCTACCATTTAAAAACTGAAAATGAAAAATGTCCCTGCTGAGTTTCAGGACTTGCATTTGGAAGTGCAATTTTCCCCCTTTTGTGCTGTTAATGAACCTTGAAATTAACTTGCATCTGTGTTGTTTTCTCACTTGGGTCCCCATGTTACCAGTTGTGTTGGAGTAGCACCTAAAGTGCCTCAGCCCCCTGCCCAGCTCCACAGGTGGCTTTTTGGGGATCAGGTAATGGCTGGTGTATGGCACCCCAGATGGCTGGGAGACAGGAGAGGGCTGGGTGCTTTCTTATTAACGTGAGTGAGAAACACAGTTGTTTCTACATCTACATGTATATCTACATGTACATGTTGTTTCCAGTTTCATTCTTTATAAGGGCAGCACTAAATACTTGGCTGCTTGTCAGAGATAATTCTTTTGGTATCTTCCTAGAAAAATGTATGTCATTGCTGGTGTGGTTTTCATTTTGTGTGGTCAGGGTGTTTTGATTTTTGTCATAAAGAAGGAGAAAGGAGGGCAGGAGGAGGAAGCGAAAGAGAACTACAGTTCGAGAGAAGTGATGCTAACCTTATGAGCATGGATATTTATAGCACTGATGCTCAACTGCTGGCAATTTTGCAAACCCCTCCACCCCCCTGGCCATGCTTAGCGATGTCTGGAGACATTTCTGGTTGACATCTAGGAGGTACTATTGGCATCTTGTAGAAAGAGGCCAAGGATGCTGCCAAACATTCTGTAGTGCATAGGCTAGCCCCCACAATAGCAAATTCTCTAGCCAAAAATGTCAATTGTAGGGGCACCTGGGTGGCCCAGTGGTCACATGTCTGCCTTTGGCTCAGGTTGTGATCCCAGGGTTCTGGGATTGAGTGCCGCATCAGGCTCCCCACAGGGAGCCTGCTTCTCCCATTGCCTATGTCTCTGCCTCTCACTATGTGTTTTTCATGAATAAATAAACATTTTTTAAAAGTATCAATTGTACGGTGGTTGAGGAGCCCTGATTTACAAGGTAATATTGGAATCTGGTGTTTCACTTAAGACCAGTGCAGAAAGATGCTAGAATGTTGTGCTCAGCTTATGGGCCAGCTGACACATAAAATATCCTTCTCTCGGGATCCCTGGGTGGCTCAGCAGTTTAGCACCTGCCTTTGGCCTAGGGTGTGGTCCTGGAGTCCCGGGATCGAGTCCCACATTGGGCTCCCTGCATGGAGCCTGCTTCTCCTTCTGCCTGTGTCTCTGCCTCTCTCTCTCTCTCTCTCTCTCTCTCTCATAAATAAATAAATCTTTAAAAAAAAAAAAATCTCTCTTCCTTGCAAGGCTGTTGGCAAGTCCTCAGCCCCAACCACTTTTAGTTTTGCAACCGATCTTTGAGACCTCCAAGAAAGAGATTTTTATAAACTCTCGGAAGGCTCTTGGGATCCTGACCTTTAAGAAACTCCTTTCCTGGACCCACTCCAGTAAATTTTTGGCAACATGCATTTTACTCCTGCTTCTATAGAAGGTAATTATTTCTTTTCATGAAAGAGCTGCTAATTCAGAATAATGATGGCAAAGTAGTCTGAGAGAGTAGATTTAAATTACAGGAATGGGTTAGAGGAAATTCTATTTTATTAATTTTACGCAGAGTATATAATTATCAAGACACGAGAGAGTAAATTAAATGAGGTAAGAAAAACAAGACAGGTCCCCCAAGATCCACTTTACAGCGTGAAACAACTTACGTAGTATATTTGGAGCAGTAGAAAAGGAGATGATCCTGAACAAGGTAGGTTGAGGGAGTCTGTGAAGAGTAAAACTCAGAAGTTTGTATTGGTTATGGAGGCAGTGACAACTGAGGAGATTTTAAATAAAGCAGGAGGACAATGAGATGAGACCTGAGTTTTTGGAGAAGAATTAGTGGCCAAGTGGAAGTGGGGTGCTTTAAAGGGGGAAGCCAAGTGAGACAGTTTAGTGGAGTGGGTAGGAGAAGGCTTGAAAGGAGGCATGTGCATGATGCCCAAGGGAAGGGGGATTAGAGACCTGAGTCAGGTGGAGGTGATGTCAGGACACTGGTGGACGACAGGAGAGAATGAGGCGGTGCTGTCATCATGACCAAGTGATGCCTTTATTGAGGAAACAAGCCCACAAAGACAGGATCTTGTGAGGACAGTAGCCATGTGTTAATGTGGGTTGCTTTACTGCAAGCCATTTGTTTAAGGAAGATCAGCTTAAAGGAAGTTGGAACATTGGTTCTAGTGCTCAGGACTTGAAAGGCTTCATGGAAGGCAGTGGTTTGGAGCCTGGCTGTCCTAGTTCAGATCCCAGCTCCACCACTTTAATGCCTCTGTGACCATGGGCATCTTTCTTAACTTTTCTATGGCCCTCTTTCCTCGTTTGTACAATTAGGGAAATAATAGTAGTGCCCATTTTCATGGGAGTTGTTGATGGGGATTAAGTAAACCACGTCAGACATATGCCTGGTACAAAGTTAGCACTAAATGAGTGTTAATTACAGTTTACAAGCCACATCGATGTAGCTTTTATTTTGTTGATGTAAGAATGGAAATTGCAGTAACTAGTTATTAGAATATCACAAATAACTAATATATGTGTAATGTATAGATTAGAAAATAATTTTGTATGTGTTCATTTGAGTGCTTTAAATTTACAGTTCCCAAATGGACCTTTTTTGTTGGTACTTAAAGGCTTAGCAGGATACCCATGTGTTTGTCAATAATCTCTTTAAAAAGAGGCAAAAAATCTTAAATGGAAAGGGAGTTGGGGGCCCATGTAGTTGACTACTTCCAGAGATGATGCTGAGCTGCCCTGCCTTCTGATTTGGCTTCATTCTACGGCCATCTTCTCAGGGTGGTGGTTGAAATGGTCACTGGGGGGTCTAGGTTGCTGGCAACATTCTTGAAAGGGTGTGGTTCAGATCATCTTGGCTTGCTGTATATGCCTCTCCATGATCTAGTCACAGTACTCGATGACATCTTGATTGGGTATCTCTGAATCATGCAGGTCACCCCAGGGTTTCACGGTGGGGGGAAAAGTCCTTAAAGAGAGTCCAGGCAGCAGATAAAATAGGTATGACTACCAGAGACCCACGTCACATTATTGGTTTGGATTTCCAGAATTGTCCTAAACCGTCTGCGGCCATACCACCCTGAATGCGCCTGATCTCGTCCGAATTGTCCTAAGCCTGACTCAAACTTTTCTTTCCTTGGTGGTTCAGAGGACGAAGCTTCCAGAATGTTAACCTTCCTTCTCCCATTCGAAATGCTGCTGTTATGGCTGAATGTGGCACAGCCCTGCGGGGAGCTTGCCTCGCCTACACTCTGCTATTTATTTATGCTGTTATACATTTACCTGTTTCTGTCCTCGGCCTGGAATGCCCTTCTGCTTTCCTGGTTCTTCTTTATCAGCTTTTCCAAGACTCCTCTGAAGCAGTGGCTCCCATAAAAAGCCTTCCTGAGATCCCCTCCAGCCTCAGAAGTTTCTGGTGCCCTTGCTTTGTGTTTTCACAACTGTTATTATGTACATCCTTGGACCTTCCCATACTTTATCTGTCTCCACAGCCAAGCTCTAAGCTCTTTGAAGGCATGGGCAAAATATCCTGCATTTTTCTTTTGAACCCAGTACCTAAGTGAGAGCCTGGCAAATAGCAGGATCTCAGTAGGAGTCCAAGTGAATGTACTTCTTCCTCTCTGGGACATGAACCAGGTCAGCTGCTGTCCTAAAACTTGTATCATGACAGTGATGGCCACGTGGTCAGTTCTAGATCGGTGTGTCTGCCACTGGCCTGCTTTGACAATTAAGTGAATACTTTTGGAATCCCCCAATGCACCTGGAAAGTTGCATTGCAGTTGACTGTTATTTGTTCAAGGGGGGAAATGCCTTTGCTTTGCTACGCTTTTAAGAAAACTAGGGTTACATAACAAGACTTTATTTTGTAACTCTTGATGGCTGGTTATGTAAGTAGGATTTAAACACTTCTAACGAGCTATAATAGAGATGACTATCAATGAGTAGTCCTTGCAGAAAAGTGGGAACCCACTAATCCTTTAGACTTAGTACTCAACCTTCAAGAAGTACATGGCTTTTTTTTTTCATTTCAGTAAGTCAGAGTATGTATCCCAGTGAGGAATGCTGTTTTCCCCAGCCTCTTGAGGTTGGTGGAGGACAGGAGCTCTTAGGAACCTGTACTATGGGATTGGCCATGCACTTTTACTTTTGTTGGTGAAAATTCCTCTATATGGGGCTGTTCAGTGGATTGGAGATAGGACAGGCTGAAATAGTCTCGTTTTAATCAGAAGGCGACAGATCCCACTTGCTCTTAATTTGGCTAAATCGGGTACATGTATACAGTTGTACTATCAGTCTGCATATGGTATTGATTCATTAGACATTCCACAGCCACAGCATAGCATATGCTTTCCCACTGATACTCCCTTGTCTTTACCATTCCATCCTTTACCTGTTTTTATTGACACATGTCTCAAAGAGGCAGTCTGGAGCCTGAGATTTAAAAATTCAGAAAAAAAAATGTAGAATTAAAGTGTTTCAATGGGAGCAGGGGGCTATGTCTATCTCTGGGTGGTTAAAACAGTTTCTTAGGTATGAATGCTTGTGGGGATTTTGATGGATTTCCTTTTAAGCTCTGCTTTTGAGTTTGTAGATCCATAGCTGCTAAAATTAGGCAACCTAAATGAAAATCAGTTGTTAGGTTTTGTTGATGTTTTTTGCCTTCTTGGTGTGTCTCAGAAAAAGAAGAGAGAAAGCAGCCTGTATTGTGAAGGTGATCTGAAATTGTTGGCTGAGTTTAAAAAGGAAGCAAAGGGGCATCCGGTTAGATGTGTGGCCAAGAGTGGCTGAGCCGCCCCACAGTTCTGGGCAGCAGATGTCCTTTCCATTACTGTCCAGAATGGTCTCCTTGACCTTTGGACATTCAGCACATCTCATGAGCAGGATCACAGCACCCAAGTCAACTCATGTCAAGCTGAGGACCCGTGGCATTGACAGAGGCAGCAGAGGGACTATGTGTCTGGGGTCGATGAAGGGTTTAAATTGCATTTTGATTTGCCTCGTCAGAGTTGGCCAGCTATACTATTAGCTGGTTTTAAGCTGTCTTGATGTTCCATGTTGGTGAGCTTTTAGACCAGCATTAATAGTGGGAACTTGCTCTCTACCTCCATGCAGCTAGAGATGGGCTCTTAAAAGTCATTACAGAAGAGCCACAGTGAGCATCAAGTAAACGACTTGTCCCCCAACAGCAGGGAGGCATTTGCACAAGATTGAATGGCAGCCATAGGATTGTGGTTCAGACACAGACTCTGGACCCTGCCACCTTGGGTTCAAATCTTAGCTCTACCACCACCTGCCTGTGTGTCCTTGGATAAACTCAGTTTCATCATCAGTAAAATGGGGATAAAGTACCTGTGCCGTGGGATCATTGTGAGGATTGAGTTCTTACATGGGAAACACTTGAGGCTGGGCACAAAATCAGAGCTCAATAACTCGTGGCCTTTGGGACATGCACTTCTTAACTTGACCTGAAGGCTTGGCCTCTGAGCCAGAGTGTAGCAGCACATGGTTAGTGCTTATTGAGTGTGTAAACTACCTAGTTGTAATGTTGTATTTTATAGAGAAAATAGTATAGGAACCTGGGAAAAGTTATTTCTGTAAGTTACTTGACAGTCACAGGCCAGACCTGGTCTGGCATAATACACTCTTGAACAGAACTCCTGGCTTCCTTTTTTACTCACCATTGGCATCTTATTTACCATCACTGGGCTTCAGCTTCAAGCTCTGTGTGGAGATAGTGATGCCAACACTATCCTTATGTGCCCTTGAGGATGCAATGAGTTAATGCATCTGAGAGTCTAGCACAGTTCTTAACCCCACTTACCTACAGTTCCTGCTTTTTGGGGTTAAGACTTGTTAAAAGGGAGGAGGCACAAATATAATATGGCAAACATTGTATGTTTTATACAGCCAACATTGGATGGTGCCAAGACTTGTGTCAGGCAGTAGAAAGGCAGCCAGGTAAGAAACTAGAGTTTCTGTTGTAAACAAAGGGCCACACTGTGTAGCGGAGAAGGGAGGGAGTATTGGCAGTGTTTATAATACCTTTCCTGACCCTCAGCCTAGAGCTTCTTTCATACTAGTTCAAGAGGACCTGTTGGTTTTGCCTGACCTTTTGGCCTTAGGCACGAACTTCAAACTCTCTGGCCATCTAGGGATAGGAGAGGGATAGGAGTAACCTGTAGGAATTAGCATAGAAGGAATTTTCATAATCACATGGTGGAAGGCATGCAGCCCTCGTCACAGCAAACTGAAGAAGTCTGGAAACTGCCTGACCCCTCACGGTACCTTCTCACTCAGAAGTCGGGAGGGGAATTCCTGTGCCGTGGAGCTCAGCTCTCAAGAGAAGACAGTCATTAACCTGTCTAAACTTTATGCTAATAGAACTTTCTCAATAATTGCTTTCATTAAGTATGGTTAATATGAGCTGAACAAGTTGTGGCAAGATGAGCAGAACAAAGTAAATATTTAGGACTTTATTTCAGGGTTCATTTGGGTTAGGGCAAAGAGAAGATTAGTAAAAGCTGAATCTGATGGTATCTGACACTGAAATATAGGAGACTACTTGACTGAAGTTCCAGTGGTTTCTCTTCAGTGGCTCTCTGGATTCCAATTGGGTGTTCTCCAGGTGACAGTTATGAGCTCTGGTCTCTCCTTACATTTTTGGCCCTTGTCAGACAGAGTAACATGGTGATGAAGAGAAACTGCCTTCTCTGTACTACCGGGAATGTTGTGAGGATTAAGAAGGTGGCTCTTGGCCCATGACTGTGCCATGTAGGGAGGACTGTTGTTCCCTAAAGTAGAGGGCTTTTAGTAGCCACTGAGTTGGCCAAGAAAGCCCAGGATGAGTGCTTGCTCATGGCTGGACATGCTAACCCGTCATCTGATAGTGCCAAGGGGGTCACCTAGCTTTGGTTTTCAGGCCTCTTGGCTACCGGTAGCAAAAAGCAGCCATAACCTCTTTGAGTCGATGTAACAATAGGGTAGAAGTTTAAAAAGGAAAGATTTGATAAATAACGTTTTTCTTTTGTATTACAAAAAAGTATAAAGTTTCCTGCAAACAATGTGGAAATGAAGCAATAAATCAGGTGAGGAGAGAGCAGGGAGGGGGGTACTGTTTCAGATTGGGCAGATTGTCAGGGATAGCCTCTCTGAAATGACATTGAACAGATAGCCGAGTGAGTGAGGAAGGGAGCCATGAGGGTACCTGAAGAAGGTTGTTCCATGCAGAGGGAGCAGGATGAGACCCAGGTGTGTGCAGCAGACAGCAGTATACAGGCTTCATGCTCAGGCTCCTGGGGCTTGAATCTGAGTTCCAGGAGCAGTATGACTTTGGCCAGCGGTTAGGGAGGTCACATCTTCATCTCCTCATCTGTGCTACAAAAACTAGCTCACGGGACATTGGGAAGCCACATGAAAAAGTGTGTAAGAAGAGCTGGCACACAGTGCTTGGAAAATATTGGCCATTATTATAATGATCAAAATGTAGTTTCAGCAAATGGTTTTAAAAGGCTCTCTGTGAGACTTTGTTCCACAGACCTTTTAACCAAAGCTAACAAGCTTCAAAATTGTATTAGAGGCACCCAAGTGGGAGCAAGTTCTATTTGTTCCAAAGAATAAGCTAAATATAGTCAAGATTGTAACAGAAGGGTCACACATTTTTTGGGGGGGGGTGGGCTTTTGGTCATGAAGTGGGTACAGTGTGTGGAGATCAATTTCTTGTATATATTTTGCTGTCTATTCAAATATAAAACCCCTGTTGAGGACTGTTTTTACAGAAACCATCCTCAGGTTTGGAGATTTTGGTGTGTGATCTCGAGTCCTCAGAAGGCCACAGTAAAGTTGTCATTAGTCCTGTGTGGTATGTGTGAGGTTTGACCTACATTGGGTTCTTGATTATAGATTCATGTGTCCTGAAAGATAGTACTCGGATAAGTAAGTTGTAGTGATACGTCTGAATCCAGGATCCAGATTTTCTCACTGTTTGAGTCAACTCTTGTGCTCCCCTTGACTCAGGGTGATAGCTTGGAAACATAGAGCCATGGGGTGAAGGTCTGGTCCCACCTCCAAGGCTCTACAAGACTCCCTTCTTGTAGATGACATTCACTCTCTACCAACTACTCTAAGCTTCCAAAGGAAAGAATCATACAGATGCCACTGGGTGGTCTGCGTGTGTCACTAAGGCAGAAAAGACATGGGTGTCAATACAGGAAGGTCTCTGAGAAAGTGGTGACTGGCTAGTGATTGGCTAACTGGCATTTAGAAGATTTCAGAATGTCCACCAAGTTGAGGGATACCAGGCCTCGGAGCTGTGAGCTCTGGTGAAGGAGGGTAAGACTAGGAACCAGAAGGTCTGGGTTCTAGACCTGCTGCTGTCAGAACTGACTGTGAGATCATCTAGTTTTTCTATTTCTTTTTTCATAGACACCTTTTTATGGACTTTTAGGAAGACATCAGGATGACTTAATCTTTCCTCCAAAGGGAGGGACTGCAACCTTCTAAAATCCTTGGTGCACAATCCTCCAGCCTTATCTGAACAATTCTAGATGTCCCACAACCAGACGAATGGACCACATTTGCATCATAGTCTGTATGGCAGGTTAACAGGCTATGGCCCATGAGCCAGAGCTGGTCCATCGCCCATTTTTGTAAAGACAGATTTCAAATACAGTCTTGCCCATATGCTTTCATTACATGGCTGCTTTGGTGCTACTGCCGTAGAACTGAGAAGTTGTGGAAGGTGTCATGGAGACCTTATGGCCCCCAGAGCTGAAAATAGTATCTTGCCCTTTATAGAAAAAATTGAAAAAAAGAAAAAGGTTGCCAGCCCTTAGTCTGAGTGAATGGTGTTCCCTGGAGTGCAGCCTGTGCCCCTGGGTCCCTGGTAGAGATCAACTCCTCAGAAAGATAATCACCTAGATTCAGGGCAACTCTTGCTGGGTGGTCTTGGCTTCACCTTCCAGACCAAGTCCTACTCATCTTTGCAGACATGGGTCATGTGTCCTGTAGCATATTCCTCTGGAGGCAGCTTGTCCTCACCACCCTCAGGTCTGTCACTGGTGCATTGCTGGTGAGGTGTCCTGATCCCTTGCCTTCTGGTCACCCTCCTCTAAGCATGCTCCAGTTTGCCAGTACTCTCCACTTAACTCAGGAAGCCAGAACTGTGTCTGTTCTTCTGGAAACTGAGTAATCCAGAGCTTGGTGGAAAAGAGGAGCCTTGCCCTTGAGTCCAACACACTGGGGTTGTTCTGTGTAGCCTGAATGCACAGCAGCCACAGCATGCTGCAGCTATGATTTACGGAATAAACCTTCCAGTGCTCTCTGTATGGACTGTTGTTAGACCAAGTTGTCTCCCTATCCCTATACCTCTTTTGCCTCCTGACAACTCATGCTTTTATTCCCGGAGTGTGGAATTTTACCCTTAATTCCTATTCAATATTATTTTATTTATTTTCCATATATTTATATATTACATTGACTCTTAAAGGTTTTTGTTATCTTTTGAATTACTTGGTTTTTTTCTTCCAAGTGGGTCACCAGTATTTCTATTTTGGCTTTCAGTCTGCACTAGAGACAGCTTCCAAGATGACATGGGTTCAGAGATCAACATTGTTTTAGTGCAATCACTCACACATACAAATACAGCTAGTTAGCCTGTCACTTTCCCATCTTACAAAGATACTGTGAAAAGGTGAAGTCAGGGTGTCATGTCACAGGACATTTCGTGTTTTTCCCCATTGCTGGTCTAGTGCTCTTTCAGAAAGGGAGGAGGAGGGAGTTGTGGACTTTAGTTTCATTGGTATTGTAAGTACTGTTAAGTCATCTGTTTAATAATTTTCTCTAAAATGTTGCCAGGAATGACCAGGAATCTTATTCTAAATTTTCATAATCTTACCCTTTGCCACACTTTAGTATGAGGAAACCTTTTACCCATTCTGGTCTTCTCAGCAGTTCCTTAAGAGTGGTGCAGACCTTCCTCCTCCTTCCAATCTCATCATGCCTTGCCATTCCATAGATTTTTGACAGTAGGAACTAAAGGCAGAGTTGTTGAAGGCACTACAGAAAAGACTTCAAGCAGGATTTGAAATTAACAGTGAAAATAATCACCTTAGGTAATGCCTGGTATGGATGTAACACGCTGACCTCGGGAAATGCCAGTCCAGCTAACACAGCTTGGATTCACTTACTTTCCAACAGTATGGCTTGTTGCCTCACTGCTTCATGTCTCTTGTATCTCTTGAACCTTTTTTTTTTTGGTATTTGTAGAAGAGAACTCACGCATCCTTTCCAAGTTGGTCAATTTCCCTTTGAAATAGCTGCTTTCTTAGTAAAGGATGCAGTTGTAAACGTGTGACCAGGAAGCTAGTCACGGTGGTACTGGTCTTTGAAGACGGTCTCCTCTCAGCCATCCTCAGACTCTGCACATATGACAATGTTGAGTCTAAGAGAAGGAGTCCATGGATGGATGGGTACATGGTACCTATTCCTGAATGTGGCTGAACAGATCAGATTTGCTTGTGTTTCCAAAGAACCAAAAAATAGCCACTGTCTATTGATGGATTATTATGTCCCAGGCACAAATAGTCATTTTCAAGTACGTTATTCTTCTTGTCCCAGAGCAGACCTTCAAAATAATCATCCCAATTTAAAAGCAAGATGTGGCAGGGTAGGAGATGGTGGAAAATCTGCCCAACCTGGTGAAAGCCTGAGCTGGGATTTAGACCCTAGTTGGCTTGAACCTGAGGTGCATGTTCAAAGATAACTGCCCTCATCTAGGAAGATAGAATTTCACTGAACATTAGGCAGAAGGACCACACATGGGGTGTTTTTAAAGACAAGAATAGTTTAAGCTCAAGAGGGAAGATAATCTAAGAGCCAGGACCTTTTTGGTGATTTGGATGTGATTGTAAATGTTTCAGGTGCCAAGCATACTTGGTTTTGTGAATTTTTGATGTTTTTGGCCTTCTTTTTGCTGTCATGTATTAATCGCCCTTGAATTTTCTTCTTACCATTAAATATTCCAAGTGAGATCATTTTCTCTAGAGAAATACCAAGAATTGTTTTCCAATTTTCATTTTTTTCTGCTTTAAAAATTTGAAACAAAATAAAAATGCTTGATAGAGTGAAGTTAAGTCATTGTAGGAGGTGGGGAAAATAGTAGAGAAAAGAATAAATAAGAAATAAAAAGGATCTGTAATCCTGTTATCTAGAGCAATGACTGTTAACATATGGTTATTCTTTCCTGCTCTTTTTTTTCTAAGTGTGTAGTGCATAAAAACAATTGTACTCCATATAATTTTTAAATCCCGGTTTTTAAGGGATCCTGCTTTTTTTTTTTGTTCTCTAAAAGCTTTATTTATAAAATATCTACATAGTATTATCTATTTCATTACCTAGATCCCTATTTTTAAATCCCCCGTCCCTTTTTTCCTATTACAAAGATCATTGTAGTGAACATAAGTCTCTACATCTCTGATTATTTTCTTGGGAGAAATTCTCAGGTATAAAATGGCTATGCCTAAAGTGTAAGCATTTTTTTTTTTTAGGTTTTTAAGGTTTAATTTTTTCCTCAAATTAGCACAGATACGTCATTTTAAAACTCAAATAACATGGGTTCCTAACAGCCACCTTCCCCTGCCCTACACATCTCTATTTCTTGCCCCTGAGAGAGAGAGAAAGAGGCAGAGACACAGGCAGAGACACAGACACAGGCAGAGGGAGAAGCAGGCTTCATGCAGGGACCCCAATGTGGGACTCGATCCCGGGACTCCAGGATCACGCCCTGAACCGAAGGCAGATGCTTAACCACTAAGCTACCCAGGCATCCCCCTTTAACAACTTTTAGTTGCCTCTTCTAATATATGTTTTCATATTTTTCATTAACATATTTATCTTGCTTTTCATTATCTTGCAGTTTTCAACATTATCTCCTGTTTTTCTATAATGGAATTTGGGAACCTAGCTTTCTGATGCTATGTACAAATCCACATCATTCTTTGCCATTCTGCACCATCGCCAGTGCTTTCTCCCACACACACTTCTCCCCCATCCTCCAGAACCCTAATATCCTGATGCTGTTGTTGTAAAATCAGTGATTGGTGCTTACTCTGTGCTTACACACTGCTTAGCCATCTAGTTAAATGGTTAAATGGTATGATACTGAATTGCCTTTTTAACACATCTTTTTGTTTCTCTCAGGCTTAATAATTTACTGCTTAAATTTCTTAGTTTTAATTAATTGGAGCAATAAATATTTACTAATCACTTTCAGGGTGCTGGAAATACATCAGAGAACAAAACAGACAAACATTCTTGGCCTTACCAAAATTCAGCCTGAAGTTTTCTTTTTTTTTTTTCAGCCTGAAGTTTTCTGTCAGAACCCCTCTTAATATGGCCAACAGATCAGAGACTCTATCAGATATGTTTTTTAGTTGACACCTTTCTCCCCAGAACCTCTGTCCTGCTACAGTCTGGCCTGGTGGCTTTCTGCTGCTCGGTTGTCCTGAGGCTGCCTGTTCTCATATCCTGGGAAGACCCTTTGCTTCTCCTATGTAGACTCTCCTATTTCCTGGATCTGGATTCATGTCCTCTTTATTGGTTTATTCCCTCATCCTGTAATGGTTCATCTTCTAGCAGTTTGCTCAGAGTATACGAAGGGAGAACATTTTGAAATTTCTTGCATGTTAGAAAATACCACTTTAAAAAATTGAGGGATGATTGACCTATAACACTCTTTTAGTTTCAAGTCTACACCACAATGATTTGATATTTGTAATAAGTCTAGTTCATGGACAACATCTTTATCTTGAATGGTACATTGGCTAAATGTAAAATTAGTTGAATGTAAAATTCTAGATTTAAAAACTATTTTCCTCATGAAGACCTGTTTGACTTCTAGTTTTTGGTGTGGTTTTGGGGAACTGCAGTGGCATTCTCCTGTCTGAATGTGACCAGCCCCTCTGAAAGCTTGTGGAATTGGCTTTCTACCCTGTGTTCTGACATTTCTTGAGCTGCTGTGGGCCTATTTCATCCCAATTTTGGCCCTTTCGTAGACTCCTTTGGTTGGGATGTTTATATCTTTCTTGTGTGGAAAGTTTTCTTGGACTATTTATTTGACAGTCCTCCCTCCTTACCCTACCCTACTTTTCCTTTTAGAATGTTAACTGGAATTTGCACTTAAATGATGATTTCCCTTCTCTTTATGTTTACTTTTCTCTCCTGTTACCCTTCTGTTCATCTTTTTGCACTGTTTTCTGGAAGATTTCTACAACTTTATAAGCTGCTCCTCTACTGAATGTGTTAACTCTTCTATTTTAGTCTTCATTTCCAAGAGTGCTTGTTCTTTCAAGGTTCCTTTATTTTTTTGGATAGCATCCTGTTCTTGTTCTGGTTTTATGAATCAGTCTATTCCTTTGCTGATCTGTCAGATATTTATCCCATTGTTACAGTATCATCTCTCTCTCTCTCTTTTTTTGGGGGGGGGTTCTGTATTCTGTTTCCTCCATGTTTTTGTTCTTTTTGTTCTCTGTTTATGAGTTCATTTTGATTTCTTTCATGTTAAATTGTTTTCTCAAATGTCTGGTAACCTGTAGGTGTGTTACTTCGTATTTGAGTAGGAAGCTATCTAGAATGCTGTGGTTGGCCATGCATGAGGGTTGACAGCTACTGGGCCATCTTACAGGGAACGAAAAATAATATTAGAAGACCCCATATGTCTGTATTCCTCTTTTCTCTCTTGGTTACTTTAGTCAGAGATGTATACAGAGCCCAGGGGACCAGGAGTGTCACTGCTAAAACTGCTGCACAGCTAGAGATGGGGGCCTTTTAAAATTAAGAGTAGGGAACCTCACTTACACTTCTTTATTCTCTCTGCTAGTCTAGGTCTAGAATTTTTTTTTTTTTTTTTTTGGTTAAGAGTCTCCAGAGAGTGAACCTTTGCTGTTTATGACTCAAAATCTCTAGTATAAGTATGTGAACACTTAATAGACATTACGAGTTATACTCTCATCCATAAAATGAGTATTCTTGTTTTACATTCTTTAAGTACTTGCTATTTTACTTTAAAAAAAAACTTTGGTGGTATCATAAATACGAAATGATATTTTACATGTATTTCTGTGATTACTAGAGAAGGTGGATATTTTCCCTCCATTTCATGGGACTTGTATATTAAATGAATTCCTATTCTTAGTCTTTTATTGTTTTTGTTCTCTTGAGTGCTCACTGAAGTTTGAATTCTATTGCTGTTGTCTGGAAATGAGGGCCTCCATTATTTTTGCTGGGTTTGTGGATTGTCTCCCTGATGTAGCATTAGTAGCCTCCTGTGAAGATAAAGGCACTAAAATGCTTTAACTGGCACAGAAATGACATTTCTTTTCGGACAAGTAAATATCAGTTCAGGTAAAAGCCTCAGTGACCATCCTTGACCTGTTTCTGCCTCTTAAAATGTTATATACAGATTAGACCAGTGGCTAGGAAATGATGGCCCATAGGCCAAAATCTAGCCTATTGCCTATTTGTGTAAATAAAGTTTTACTGCAATGCAGCCATGCTTATTTTTAGATTTTGCCTGTGGCTGTTTTCACACCATAGTGGAAGAAGTTGAGCACTTGTGACAAAGACCATTAAAATTTAGAATATTTATGATCTAACCCTTTAAAAAAAGGTCTATCATTTCTTAAACTAGACATTTGTTGGTTGCCTAATGCCATATAAGTATTTGCAAAGGCTCATGAACACTGATGGTTCCTTATTCTCATGAATAAAAACTAGGAAGTGTGATTATCATGCCTTCTATAAAAGCTGATAAATAAACTGACACTGACAGTCCTCTTTTTTCAAATGATATATGTGAGTGAAACCCTTGGGTCAATCTCCCCTTTTCTACATTCCTCAAGTACCTGATTTCCAGGAACATTGCTTTCGTTGCCACATGCTACCCAAAAGCCACCCCACTTCCCCTTTCACTCTCCTTCCCTGCTCCTCACACCTTATAGAAATGCCTGATGTACAAAAGGGTGTAACTTGCCCATACCTCTCTTTGTTGCTGTATTCACAGCATTGCAAAAGCAAATTGTGTTTAAAAAATAATAACCAGCAGATAGATGCTGGTGTTTAGCGTGTGGAAGCTGAGAGACAATTCCTATGTTCAAACCACCATTCATCCTTCATCTCACTTGGCTGGAGGTCCCCAGTCTTTATCCTGTGGCTTCACCATGTGCACTCTTGGGGTTGTCACCTCCGTCTCCTTCAGAATCCAGAATTCTCGGGGGCTGAGCTTCTCCCTGGGCTGAGCACCCTGGCTCGGCTGTCCCCTGTGGCATGGTCTTTGCTCCATGGGGCTGCTCTTCTGCTGTGTAGAGCTGCTTCTGCCTCTCTAACTTTGGGAGGAGAATCACTACTGGGCTCCCTGCTCTTGGAGACTGCCTCTCTCTTGCTGTGTGCTCATGTCCCCTCTGGCTCTTGATGAATCCATGCCAGTGACAATGCCTGTTGGTCGTGGTGTGAATCCCAAGCTGTCAGCAACTGCTTCCCACACACTCTCACCACGCTGTGTGAGGGCGTCTTGGCATCAGCACGCTGTGTGTTAGTGTCTTGAGATGGGACAGACTTGGGCATGGTGTATGGGTTAGCACAGCAGGCCCAAGACTGCTGTCCTTAGCCAGCCCTGCTGGCAAGGTTGGCCCATGGCTGGTATCCGAGAAGTGGGATATTGGGAGGGTTCCTGCCATTCCCTGGTAAGAATTGCTCACTCTGCCCGAAATGTACAAATAATACAGTTTATGCCAAACACCAGCTTTCCTTCCGGGAGTCAATTACGCATGTCACACGTGAGTCTGCTGAGAGAGGACTCTAACGTTTGTGTCTGATTACCTCTGGACTTTGGCCCCTATGCCTTTCCCTTTGCTGACTATCCTTTTGCTATACTAACTCTTAGCTATGAGTCATCCATCAAACTTGGGAGTGGTCCTAGCTACCCACTCTGTTTTAGGGCTTATTCTCGGGGCTGTTTCTCAGAATGTCCAGATCTCTGCAGGTTATGTGAATTGAGGCAAGACTATTCAGTTCTTCTTTTTTTTTTTTTAAGCTTATATTTATTTATTCATGAGAGACCCACAGAGAGAGGCAGAGACCTAGGCAGAGGGTGAAGCAAGCTCCCTGCGGAGAGCCTGATACAGGACTCATCCCCGGCCCAGGGATCACGCTCTGAGCCAAAGGTGGACACTCAACCACTGAGCCACCCAGGCATCACAGTGTCTGAAAGTTCTACACATGTATTCTCCTGTACATCCTCTTTTTAGAAAGCCTGAACTTGAAACCAGTAAAGTGACATCTGGGGGAGCTGCTCCCACCTGTGTTATCTCAGACAGTTGATGCACTCTAGCTTGTTCTTCACTTTGACTCTTTGTTTCTAGCTGAAGCTGTATGTTCTTTCTTTCCCTGATTATGTTGCTTAGTAAGAGCCCCTCAGTTGTCTCTGGAAGTTTTGTGGGAGATTAAAGCAAGCGACAAACAGGTCAATTCCACTTAACAGTTCAATAAGTTGGGGGCTGGTGGTGTGCTCATCCTCTTCCTTCCTTCTTCCTGTGTTCTCTTGACACGCACACTGGCATCCCTTACCATCTCTGATCATGGGCTACACCTTGGTTTGTACTGATCTCTAACCATCTAAATGGTTCCTCTGAAACCTCCCCTGATCTTCCTCCAGTTCCCCATTGGACATGTGGCCTCCATGGCCGGTTTGGTATTCAGAGGGATGCCCCCCCACCCTTAAAATGGCCATCATCAGGCTGGCCAAGCATAACTTCCCTGTGACTCAGGCTTGTCGATTCTGTGGCTTTTTCTCTATCAGGCTTCTGCTGTCAGCAGAGAACATACTAAGACTGAACTGCAAAGCAAAACCAAATCCTTTAGCGCTTTACAGTGGTGATAAAAAAAAATCTAGCAGAGAACACTTCCCTTAGTAGAGTCAAGCCGAGCGAGAACAATCACTTGATGATTACGTGGGGTACATGGAGTCTGAAAATTAATTACATAACTCAGTAAGTGTTTATTGAGCCTCTCATAGCTGTTGGGGGCATCATGCAAAATAAAGAGGACAAGAACATCACTTCAGGGAGCTTACATTCTACTTGGGGAAACGGGGCAGGAGACAAACAGGTTTGCATATGATGATTATGCCAAGTAGTGATAAGAGCAATAAAAAACATAAAGCAAGGTTAAGAGAACATTGCCTTGGACTGGTTGAGCATGCATTTTGCATGCTTGGAGACAGTCTCAGAGGGAATGCACTTAGAGCCCAAATCTAAATGAGCTGAGGGAGCCACTTACCTTTAAAGGCACAGAAGACAGAGGAAATGGCCAGCTGGGTGACAGACAGTCCAGGACTTGGTTCCTTGGCATGTCTATAGTCCAGAATGAGGCCAGTGTGGCTCCAGGACAGTGGGCAAGGGCACAAAGGATATGAGTGGAGGTGGGGAGCTTTGCAGATGAAGTTAGGGTCATTCATTGGCTGCTGTGAGTATATTTTTATGCTAATTGTGATGGCAGTTGCTATGATTACTTATGTAGTCAATTTTTCCTAGAAAATTATAAAACTTTGGCCTTGCTTGTATAGTCTAATGTTCGTTATTTGGTGGTCACTCAGGTAGCATCGGACATTGCATTCGTGTCTCCCTTGGATCAGCATAGAGTTTGGTCCTTCTGGAACCTTCCATGACTGTGTATATGGAAAGTTCCCCTCTCAAATTCATTCACATGATAGACTGTGTCAGGCCAGGCTGGGTTGACATATGTGATTATATCATCTATTTGTTGTTGTTGTTTGGTTTGACATTTTTAATTTGTACAAGTGTCAGACCTACTTAGCATGAATGAGTAAAATGGAAACTTTCCTTCATGTTGGCCGGTAAATGATGCTTCATTTAGTGAGCCGTTTTCAGGTTGGGTCTGTGTCTTCAGGTCAGAGTGTCCAAAGGTAGAACGGGAAGCAGTACTGGAATGCCTCTCTCGTTTCTATTTTGGGGAAGAGCAGTGATGAGTGTCACCTTTTCAAGATGCTCCTGCCCTTAAGTAGAACACCTGAAACCCTACTCCATGCTCTTTCCAGTCCATTGTGAGCTATCTGGTAATAGAAGGGTTTGTTTCTATTGCCAGTGCTAATCAGTAGTTTTGTTTTTTCTTAAGATTTTACTTATTTATTGAGAGAGAGAGAGAGAGAGAGATCATGAGCAGGGGGGAAGGGCAGAGGGAGAAGCAGACTGACGTACTACCTGATGTATTACTCCATCCCAGGACCCAGGATCATGACCTGAGCCAAAGGCAGACTCAACCAATTGAGCCACTTAGGCACCCTAATCAGTAGTTTTAATTTAAGGATACACTCAACTTCTGTTTTCCTTAACTTTGAAATTAAGAGGGTTTGGGTTTTGTCTCAACTCCAAACTTCTACAGTTTTAACAGAATTCAGGTTGATTTCCCCCACCACCTCTACCTCACCTTGGCCAGTCTAGGGTCCCAGACATCACTGATGAGTGGGTTTTTCTTCCTCTTTGCCTTGGAACATAGCTGGGGGCTGAATTTCCTTTTGAAGGTCTATGTTCTGTGAGCAGCTCTCATAACCAGTGGTTATACTGTAGACTTTCCATGACACGGAGGGAATCTTTATCAAAGTATGTGATTTCCTGCTCACACAGCTCTTTGAAAAGTTGCTGTAGTTGAGACAGATACTTAAGTTGATAAGAACTGGTAGGTACCTGGAAGGCCATGTTTCAGGGCAGGGTCTCCAAATAGCTTTCATATGAAAAAGGTTATGGGCTTCCACCCCCAACTTCCCAGATAATGCTCCTGGCTCAGGGCATAGCCACTGTCCACACTGCTAAAAATAGCAAGCAGACATGACTCTGGGTCAGCATAGGTCCTTAATAGACCTTTACACGTGAGAGGTAGCCTGTTCTCTTTTAATTACAATTCGTTTTGGGCACACTGTGTACCCTGGCCCCTCCTGCATGTTTTTATGATATGTATATGATAATAAGTGTTACTATCTATTGAGTGGAAAATACGCAGATTGAAAATGGATGGTGGATTCATTAAATTGCAAATGAATCCATTATCACTAGGCACTTGGTTCTAAGCACTAGGATGGTTACTCATGCTGTGACTTTAGTATAAAAAGTATGGAGGGAAATAATGTAAGCCTGGAGGTGTTAATATGAGTAAGTGCTTTGCTCCTTTTTTTTCCCCTTTCCTTTTCTTCCACGTATCTACCCCTACCCTTCTTCTTCCCTTCCTCCTTACTCTGTCTTCCATCTTTTCAAATGAAGAAAAGCCAAGCTGGAAAACTGTCTATATTGATAGTGGCCAAGCCTCTTGAAGCTAGAGTTTACTGACATGGGGCCACATAGCAGTCCTGGGGCTGTGGCTTTGCTAGGATGATAGGAGAGCCCCTTCCGTCCTCACTCTTGGTCCCTTCTCACACAGAGCACGATGACAGGTGTAAAACACAGTGGAAGGGGGTGGGAGGGCTGGACCACACTCCCTGGAAGGCAGCTTGATCCCTCAGTTCCCTTTCAGCTCCCTGCCTGCTTGTTCTCTGGATGTTTCAGCATCCAAAGAGGTGGATCTAGCAAAGAGTAGTACTTTGATTGCCTCACGCAGCATTTCCCATTCAACAGAGAGGTCCTGTTTGTCCTGTCCCCTTTCCTGGTGCTCTCCATTCTTTTGCCTCTGAGTGAGGAGCAGAAGAGAGAGATGATACTGTGTTCTCCCTGCCGCCTTTCATGGCAGCTGGTCTGCGCTGTCCCAGGTGTTTAGGACAGTAGTGTCTTGTGTATGGCTCCGTGGACCTTTCAAGCAGTGGGAAGGTCCCCCACGCTGGCAGTACAGTAACTGGCTGCATTGTCATGTCTTCATTTTTATTTTCATTGTTTCCAGGTCTTGACCTGGAGCCTTAACATGAGGATTTTATCGTGATGTTAGGTGATTTTGCCTCAGAAACCACTAGGATTCAGTATTCAGGGTATGAGATTATACTTCAGAGACAAATTTAGAAAAACGTGGTCTAACAAGATTTTTACCTGAGGTAAAATCCCAATGCAGATCAAGTTCTGTCAAAGGGCATGGTGGTCCTGCATGCTGAGGACTGTTATTTTATAAAAGGCAAGTCCAGATACATGGATTATGATGCCATATACATCAACTGACATTTGGTGGCTCTGAAGGGGTTCGAAGATGCCAAAAAGAACAACTGAGAAAAAAAAAAAAAGAACAACTGAAGACTTGGAGTGGTCAGAAAAATCTAGAAATTATGATTAAGTTACATGTAAGTTGAATACAGTCATAGAAGAGCCAGATTGTGTTAGAAGGATCTGCTGAGGTTGGCAGTGGAATAGAGACCCACATTAACTATATGTGGCTTTCTTCAGGCAGGCAAGGATAATGCAGTCATTCTGGGGTCATCTTTGAGTGGTTCCCAAACATTAGGGCTGTGAAATAGAATGTTATAAGAAAGAAATCTTCATGGTGTTGAAAATGGATTTTCTTCTAATTGGCCTTCTATTTTGTTCTCTCTCTTTCTTCTCTGTCTTAATTTTAATAGGTAGCTTTATTAACATTTTATAGTGGGTATTCATTCCATTTTGAACATCACATACAGATTTCTCCAAGTATTATAAGAGCAACAGTAGAAGCCTTGAATGTAGCTTATCAGTAATGTCATGGGCTTCAAGCAAATAGGAAAAGGCGATCAGAGTACAGTTGGGGCAGTGTTGAAACCAACAGGAGTGGTTTCAGGGAGCTTGAGTTACATCAAGGGGGATGAGTTGGATGGTTTTGCAACTTTCCTTTCAAATCTTAGGGTTCTGGGTTTATGATTTGTGGTGAGACCTCAAAATGACTGCAACTTTGAGAGGTAGAAAGCCTTTGGAGGCAAAGAATGCTTCATCTAGTAATATTTGGCAGCCTCACTCTTGCCAGCTAGTTGCATGTTAGTTCATATTTAAATTTTGACTCGACAGAAAATACTAGGATCTCTGCCATTTAGGCTAAGAGATAGGGTGGAGGGAGAAGAGAGTGGGCAACAGACTGAATACTTTAAATTTCATGAGGCATGGTAGGCAGAGCTAATTTTATTTGAGTTGCTATAGTTTTCTGCATGGCTGTGTTCCAGCAAATTGGATAGACATGTACTAAACAAACAAACAAACAAACAAACAAACAAAAACAGATCCCCTCCTCCCCCACCCACTTTACAAATCCACCACTATTGTATATAACTAGGTGAACCTGGGAGTCAATTTCTGGAATTTGTGGTCCCTAAGTAAACAGTAAATATTAAATTTCTGGTCTATTAGGGAGTGGCTGGCTCTTTGAGTATTTCTGATTTCCTGTTCTTAATATCCTTGACATCAGGTTGTCATTGGTAGAAGGTTAAATGTTCTTTTTTTTTCCCCTTTGCAGCATATGACTAGAATTGAAGGTTCTTTTGCTTCATCTTTCTTTTCCCCCTCTTTTGTTTCTCCCTTTCACTTTTCAGAATTAATTTTAATACTTGAAAGAAAAACCACTTACTCTTTATAGCATATATGAAAGACAAAAATAGAGAATCTTTTTATATAGCTGACTTTCTTCTTTACATGTTGTAATCTAGTTCATGTAACCTCTCTCTTCCACTACTTATTGTACTTGCTAAAATAGACTTGCTATTGCATTAAGAAAAGAAAACAAAATCTGTATTCAAATTGTTAGAGCTGTAGAATCCAGCAAAAGGAAGGCTGATGAAGATTGTCATTTCCTGTAATATGAAGAAATTATACTTTTACCTTGCATCATTTTGTAGCTCTTTCTGAAAATACATTGTAGGTTAGGGACAGAACTTCCAGTATGGTGGAAAAAGTTGTTTGGCAGATCCTCTCCCAAAAAAGTGATGATAAAACTGATATATTTGTCAAGTATAACCATCTCAAGACTTTGGAAATTTATGAAAGGCCTAGCCAGGTTGAGAAGTGATCACTCATCAGAAATTTATGAACTTTGTGTAAGAACATTGATAGTTGAGTTGATAGCCTTCTGCATGGAGTTGCTGCTATTTTCAACCCAGGTTCAGCAGGGTATTTTTCTAGTAGGGCAGGACAAACTGAAAAAGCCAGCAGATTCATTGACAGAGAGAGGGGTTGACTTTGATTTGGAGCAGAGAATAGCAAAACCCCATGTCCAGTCTATGCAGTAGTGATCTTGGAGAACAATGGGAATACCTTTGGCTTAGGTAATTTGCTAAGGTTGCTTTCTGTTTGGGGCAACCAGTGAACCAGAAGACTAGCCATATATTTAGTGTAGAGATCTGGGAAAGAAGACAGGCGTGAATCTGTGCAGGAAAGAACAGAGAAGGCCTACACTGTCTACTCCTCCTTAGCTGCCTTTGAACTTGTGTGCACATACAGAGGAAATGCAGGCAGACACAGCAGAGAATAAAAGCTTGCATAGATTTGAATACTGCTGAACATTGAATGTGCTACCGACAAACTAATCTCATACTGATACCGGTTGACCTCTAAGCTGTAGAGACACAGAGGTGATCCCTAAGACTCTAGGCTTAAACATTTTAAAAACCAAGAATTAAAAACAAACTTGAGCACAGACATCTATGTGAAAGGCCAAATACCACAGAGGAAACTCATTTCACAGGTTTATTCTAGGTAAATTGCTAAATAAGCAGCAACAATCCTAGGGGTGGAGTGAGGATTAGAATTAAGAACTGCTATAATATATATATCCAAAATATCTAGGTTTAGCAAAAATTTATGAGATGTGCAAAAAAAAAAAAGTGCTGTATACTTGGGGGGGGAAGCAGTTACTTGAAACTGTGAATGAGCTGCGATTTTGAATTTAGCAAAGGCTTAAAAACACCTTTTAGAAGAACTATAGGAAACCATGTTTTAAAAATGATGACTATGATGCAACAGTTCGAGAATCATGGCAGAGAAACTATAAAAAAGAACCAAATGGAAATTCAAGAGTTTAACAATAAAATGACCAAAATGAAAAAAATTTGCCAAATGGACCCATGACAAAATTTGAAATATCAAAAGAAATAATGAGTTGACCAGAATATGAATAGAAATGATCCAATCTGAAGAATAGAGTATTAAAAAAATGATGAAAAGAGAGTCTCCAAGACCTGCATGAATTCAGGCATACTAATATACATATACTAGGGGCCTCAGAAAAAGAAAGAAAAAAAAAAGGGATCAAAAAAACCATTTGAAAAAATAATGGCTGAAAACCTACAAGATTTGATAAAGACCAAGGCACTTGATAAACCCAGAGGAGTAAAGCACAGATATTCACATATAAACATGTCATAGTCAAACTGTTGAAAGACAAGTTTCTGAAAGCAATAAGAGAAAAACAACACATGCCGTCAGAAACAGTGTTAACTAGAAAATAGTGTTGTACAAAGTGCTGAAAGAGAAAAACCAGCAAGTAATTCTACTTCCAGCAAAACTGTCCTTCAGGAGTGAAGTCAAGGGGAAAAAAAAACATGCTCAGATAAATGAAGACTCAGATTTGTTGCAAAGTAGATCTACCTTACACATAAAACTAAAATATATATCTTTTATGCTAAAAGAAAATGACAGCAGATGATAACTTGTATCCACACAGAGAAATAAAGGGCATCAGAGAAGGTAAATGTGTGGGTAAAGATAAAAGACTGTGGATAGAGATGAGTATGTTTTTCCTTTTCTTAACTTGTTTACATTGTTGGGTTTAAAACATGTATTATGATTTACAAATTTAAACATTTGTATTGAGAGAAGAAAGGTTCCAATAGATAATTTAAGCCTCTGCACTAAGAAACAGAAAAGGAAGAGCTAAGTAAACTCAAAGCAAGAAGGATTCAAGAAATAGAGTGGAAATCAGAGAAATAGGAATCAAAACAATAGAGGAAATCAATGCAAGCAAAAATTGATTTTTGGGGAAGATCAAGAAAATTGACAAACCCTTAGCCAGACTGATGAAAATGGAGATAAAGTTACCAAAATCATGAAGGAAAATGGAACATCACTAATGACCTTACAGAAACTAAAAAGATTATAAGGGAGTACTATGAATAAGTTTATGCCATCATATGAGACAATTATGATGAGAACAAATTTCTAAAAAGTCACAAGTAATCCACATTGACTCAAAACTGTCTGAGTAACTCAATAACAAAGAAATTGAATTAGTGCTGAAAATTCTTCCTAAAAAGAAAAATGCAGGCTTACACGGCTTCATTTGTGAATTCTGTCAAATATTTAGAGTGGAAACAATACCAATCTTTTGCAAACTATTTCATAAACTGCAGGAGGAGGGAGCACTTCCTAACACATTCTGTTATTACCTGGTTAGACAAAGACATCACAAATCACAACTACAGATGATGGACTCCTGTGAACACAGACACAAAAATTCTTAAAATTGAAAAATGTCAAATCCAGCAGCATTTAATAAGGATTATATGTCATGCCTAATTGAAATTTATCCCAGGAATGCAAGGTTGGTTTAACATTCAGTAATTATTAATATAATACACTGTATTAATAGAACAAAGGCTAGAAATCACATATCATCTTAATAGATGTAGAAAACCATTTGAGAACATTCAACATTGCTTCATGAAAAAATTCTCAACATAGTAGGAAAACCTGCAAGTAACATCATACTATATAGAGAAGAACTGCTTTTTCTCCACTAAGATCAGGAAAAAGGCAGAGTTGGCAAATTTTTTCCAGTAAAGATTTAGAAAAAATAACCTAGATTATAATAAAACTGTCAAATCCTTAAGTCTGTTGTGTTTTCTGTTTAGCCAAATTGTTTTAAATCATGTAAGCAATTATTTTCTCTTAGAGTATGAATGTATGTGTCTTTATATGTTAATGTTAAATTCTTTGTATAAATAATATAATTGAAAATTTAGCATTAGAATATTATTTCCATTTGTAATAAGTCTTATCCATATTTTTTTCATCAGCCCTAATAATGCTCAGAGAATCGCAGAGCTATTTTTTAGGGAACTGGATATCACACAAATCAAAATCTGTTGTTACAAATCCTTGTTTATCAGAATTTAACATGAACAAAATAAATTTCTCAGTTTCCAGATCGTGGAAGCTATTGTCAGTGTGATATAAATTCAGGACCACAGATGAGTTTGGATGGTCCCTTGGAATTTGTTTGAGTTACATGTTATCAGAAGTATACCAAAGAACTGAACTGGGCTGGCAATAGGGAAGAGATGGTTATCCATGGTGGTTGTCATGATTGATTGAGTGTTCATATGTGTATGGGGGCTGTTTGTGTTTGGTTCACAGGGGCCATGGGTTGGAATTGGGACTAACTGGGTGTAATGTGTAAAAGCTGTGATGGTTGCAAAGCAGCAAGTGTGAATACAGGTTAAAACTCTAGCTTTCTCTGAATGAGGAAGGCGAAAGAAGAATGAAATAAGAAAATGGCATTTAAAAATATTCTTCCCTTTTACTCTGAAAGAGAGATGTCCCCACTGGTGAATAACATTTTTACTCAGGTCTTTTTGACAGCACTTTTCCATCTTGCCCAGAAACACATGAGCTTGTTATTTCTTCTTTTCCCTTGGGTTCATATTTGACCTTCCCCAGTAGCAGCACCACCATCACCATCTTTAACAACAACTGTTATCAGTTGTGTGAGCCATTGTTCTCTCATTCTGGGGAATCCAAAAATAGAGTGATATATGGCCACTGACCTTAGAGAATTTAGTCTTTTTGACTTGCAGTATTTTTGCGTGATGCTCATATGCACAGACAAACACTCTCCAAGTGAACACAGGACAGGGTTCCAGATGGTGCAGTACAGACTAAAAATTTTATAAAAGTTCACAGCCTGCCTATAGGTATCTATTTGAGCTGAAGTATTCTTGGAAAGTTTCACATAAAAGGGAGAGTTTGAGCTAGACTTGTAGGCTGGGTTGGATTTTGAAACTTACTTATGTGACCTTCAGTAAGTTGAATAGATGGAAACAAGATTTATATGTAAACTTCTGTAGCTCTTTGATTTTGTTTTATTTTGAAAAATGGGTTGTATCCGAATCAGGATCTTATTTCAGCATTACAAGCTACAAGGATTGATAAAGGGTAGTTGCGTACTCTGTTCTGACTCCATAATGGTAGGGCCAAGCCAAACAAGAGGAAAATCTAAAAGAACTCATAGAAATTCTTTCCCTCTCTTATCTAGTATTGAGATAATATTTAGATAAACATCTAATATTTATCTCCTCTCTCATCTTTTATTCCTTAAGAATTTCAGAGCGGGTATGTAGAGGCTCCATTAAAAAAAAAAAAAGCTTCCTCTTCAAAGCTATCTTTCTCTGACCTCATAATGTGTGACCAAAATACCCTTGGGCAGTGTCCCCTTCCTATAGCAAGCGCTCACCCCTGGAACACATAAATCTTGTCTTTTTTCAGCATACTCCTTCCTGGCTTTCTCTGTGCCATCCATGGGACTCTGGGAATTTCTCTCCATCTGGTATCATGCAATTTTTGTCCTATAATTAAATCATTAGTGATTACTTTATAAAATTTTTATTATCTTTAATAATAATCTTGTCTTTTTGATTCTAAGAAGTTTCATTCCGGGAAATGAGACGCTTATTTTTTTTTTATGTTGCTAGAATCCTGGCTTTTACTTTTATAATTTATTATCACTTAATTTTTTTTTAAATTCGAGTTATGGTTAACATAGAGTTCTATTAGTTTTAAGTGTACAGTATAGTGATTCAGCAGTTCTGTTCATCGCTCATCATGGTACGTGTCCTCTTAAACCCCATCACCTGTTTCATCCATCCCCCCCTTTATCTTTTTATTTTTTGTTCATTTGTTTTATTTCTTAAGTTCCAAATACGAGTGAAATCATATGGTATGTGTCTTTTGCTGACTGACTTGTCTTGCTTAGCATTATACTCTCATTATACTCTAGATGCATCTGTTACAGTTGGCAAGGTTTCATTCTTATGGCTGAGTAATAGTCAATGGTATGTATGTATGTGTATATATACATATATACATACACACACACACACCTTCTTTATCCATTTATTTATCAATTGATGGACATTTAGATTGCCTCCATACTTTGACTATGCTGTTATAAATTATGCTGCAGTAAACATAGGGTGCATATATCTTTTTGAACAAATATTCTTTGGATAAATTCCCAGTAGTAGAATTCCTGGATCATATAGTAATTCTATTTTTAATCTTTTGTGGAACCTCCATACTGTTTTCCACAGTGGCTGCACCATCTTGCATTCCCACCAAGAGTACATGAAGGTTCCTTTTCCTCCACAGCCTCACCAGCACTTGTTTCTTGTCTTTCTGATTCTAGCCATTCAGGTAGGTATGAGGTGATCCCTCATTGTGATTTTGATTTGCATTTCCCTGATGATGAATGATGTTGAGCATCATTCCATTGGTTATGTCCATTGACCATCTGGTTGTCTTCTTTGAAGAAATACCTGTTCATGACTTCTGCCCATTTTTAATCAGATTATTTTTTGTGTTGTAAGTTCTTTATATGTTTTGGAGATTAACTCCTTAAAGAATATATCATTTACAAATATCTTCTCCCATTCAGTAGATTGTCTTTTTGTTTTGTTGATGGTTTCCTTTACTGTGAAAAAGCTTTTTATTTTGATACAATCCCAATAGTTTATTTTTGTTTTTGTTTCCCTTGCCTGAGGAGACATATCTAGAAAAATATTGCTATGGCCTATGTCAGAGAAATTTCTCTGTGTGTTCTGTGTTCTTTTCTAGGATTTTATGATTTAAAGTCTCAGATTCAGGTATTTAATCTATTTTGAGTTGATTTTTGTATATAGTGTAAGAAACTGGTCCGAATTCATCCTTCCTTCCTTTGTCATAGATTAATTAACCATGATTGTGAGTTCACTTCTGGGCTCTCTATTCTGTTCCATTCATCTATGTGTCTGTTTTTTACTAGTACCATAGTGTTTTGACTACTACCGCCATGAGTATATCTTGAGATCTGGGATTGTGATACCTCTTCCTTTTCAAGATTGATTTGGCTCTTTGAGTCTTTTGTGGGTCCATACAGCTTTTAGGATTATTTGTTGTAGTTCTGTGAAAAGTGCTGTTGGTGTTTTGATAGGGATTGCATTAAATCTGTGGGTATCTTTGAGTAGTATGGACATTTTAACAATATTTGTTCTTCCAATTCATGAGCATGGAAAATCTTTCTATTGTGTTGTCTTCAATTTGTCTTAACAGTGTTTTATAGTTTTCAGAGTATAGGTCTTTCTCCTCCTTGGTTAAGCTTATGCGTAGGTATTTTATTCTTGGTGCAATTGTAAATGGGATTGTTTTCTTAACTTCTTTTTCTGCCAATTCATTATTAGTCTATACAAATGCAATACATTTCTGTATATTGATTTTGTACCCTGCAACCTTACTGAATTCATTGATCAATTATAGTAGTGTTTTTTTTTTAAGATTTATTTATTTGAGATAAGGGGGGAGGGGTGGAGAGAGAGGGAGAAAGAACTTCCAAGCAGACTCTGTGCTGAGCATGGAGCCCAATGTGGGGCTCGATCTCAGGACCCCAAGATCACGACCTGAGCCAATACCAGTCAGACACTTAACCACCCAGATGCCCCAGTTCTAGTAGTTTTTTGGTGGAGTCTAAGAGGTGTTCTTTATATAGTGTCATCTGCAAATACTGAATTTTACTTTTTCTTACAAATTTGGTTGCCTTTTATTCCCTTTTTGTTGTCTGATTGCTATGGCTAGGACTTCAGCACTACGTTGAATAAAAGTGGTGAGACTGGACATCCTTGTCTTATTCCTCATCTAAAGGGAAAAGCTCTGAGTTTGTAAATGATGTTAGCTGTGGATTTTTCATATGTGGCTTTTATTATGTTGAGGTATGTTCCTTCTAAACCCACTTTTTTGAGGATTTTTATTATGAATGGATGTTGTACTTTGTCAAATGCTTTTCCTGCATCTGTTGAAATGATCATATGGTTTTTATCCTTTCTCTTGGTGGAGTGATGTATAATGATTACCTTTTGATCTGTAAGGCAAAAGTTACTATAAAACTAGTACCTGTGTTCTGGTGAACAGAGTGGAAGTAAAGTAAGATTAATTCCTCACAGTATTGTTCGTTCACCGTAACTTTTGCAGGAGCAACCATTCCCTAGTCCTTGTTAACCTTTGATTGCTGAAAAATGAAAAATTCATAATTACTCCTATTTCCCTCACTTAGACAAACTGTCTTCCCTTTTCAGTACTTACTTAGGAGCTTAGTTTGAGAGGAAGGACACACATCCTACAGACAGTCGGAGAAATCAGGGTTGCATATGATGAATTGAAGTCAAGTGATTTCTGTCAAAGGCCACAGACAGGGAGGAATGAAATCACAACCTTTGCTCTGTGTCTTTTGGGTGATTATGTCCTAGGACAGCTGACTCTTCCTGCACACATGCAGCTACATTTTAGAGTGAAGGCTGTTATTTAAATTCCTATTCAGCTTCAGGCTGAGCTCTTTAAATACTCAATTAACTAGTCCACTCCAAATAAGGGACACCTCGATGTAGTCAGTAGTTGAGAAAAACACTTTACCAACAGATTGTACTTAACTCTGAGATTCCAATTTCCAGAATAAAGGTTTAATGTCGGTTGTCTCTGTACTTTTGTAACCAGTGTAAACTGAGGGAGCCCCAGCACACTCAGCCCACAGCCAAACAGGTAATATGAAGGCCACTGAATGTACGAATATTTGAGTTGCTTTAAGATGCATATTGGAGAGCCTTTCTTTCTGAAGGTGGTTGGCAAAGGGTTAATAAAGGGAGATTAGCAAAGGAAAATAATGTTTCTTCATCTGTATTCCTCAATCACAGAGAAAGCGTACATTTTTAAAGCAACTTAGCTTAATTTTTATGTGAGAGCAAAATTACATATAATGCAAGGCACAGATCTTAAGTGTACCATTTGATGAGTTTTGATAAATGTGTACATCTCTAAAACCAGCACTGCAGGCAAGATACAGAACATATTCATCACTCCAGAATGTTCCCTCATGCCTCTTTCCATTCTGTCTCCATCCTCTCATAGGCAATCATTGTTCTGATTTCTATCACCATAGATGAATTTTGCCTGTTCTTGAGCTACATAAAAATGAAATCATATAGTATAAACATTTTGTTGTGTCTGGCTTCCTTCCTATTCTTGAGATTCATCCATGGTGCTGCCTATATCAGGATTTTTAAAATCACAGAATAATATTCTGCTTTATAACTATAGCATAATTGATCTGTTTTCCTGATAATGGACATGTGAGTCATTTCCAGTTTTGGACTGATATGAATAATGCTGCCAGAAATGCACAAGCCCATCATTTCTTCTAAGCAGTAGACATATTCCCATAAGTCGTTCTTAATTTTCTCTTATTCGTTTAACATCTGTAGGATTTGCAGTAACATCTCTCTTTTAATTGTTAATATTACTCAAATGTATTTTCTGTTTTTCATGATCCTTCTTGCTAGAGGTTATACATGTTATTCATCTTTTCAAGGAACCAGCTTTGGCTTTATTAATTTGTCTCTCAGGATTAAATCAGAGAAGTAGAACACTTGGAGAAGTTGTGTGTGGGTATGTGTGTGCAGGTATATGCACACCCTACTGTGTATATTAAGGGATTTGTTAAAGGGCTTTGACCTTACACAATAATGGGAGCTTGTTAAACAGTTTCTCTAAGTCTTTGTGTCTGACCCTGGAGCTTGAAATCCACAGGCCAGGCAGCCAAGAAACGAAGATAAGTAAGAACCTGCTAGAACCCACAAGTATCAACTGGAGCCATACCGACAGAGTGACACCCTTGTGTTTCTATTTTTTTCCTCTGACCTTGGGTTGTGGATGTTCTACAGAAGATGAGGCCCTTGCCTTGAAATTAAAGAGATTTGGACAGAAGTAAATCATCACTAGTCCACCTCCTAGATACCCCTCTACCCTCCCTAAAAAAATCTGTGAATAGTAAAAGTGACCAAAGGACTCTATAGGAAAGGGTTTGACAAACTTTTTGTGTAAGTGACCAGGTAGTAAATATTATAGCTTTGTGGACCAGTGCTCACTGTGGCAGGTGTTGAACTCTGCCATTTTAGTGCAGAAGCAGCTGTAGATGATGCATAAATGAATGGCATGGCTGTATTTCAGTAAAATTTATACAAAAATAAGTGGTGGGCTGGGTATGGCCTCTATACTGTAGCTTGGTGTTACATGTTCTAGAGATTTCGATAGACTTTTTCAGTTTATCACAGTCTACCTAGGGTTAATATTCCAGTTTATGATTAATCCCATTAATCCTGTATCCTTTGTACTATTATTAAATATTTTACATCTACAAATGTTTTAAACCTCATTATACCCTATTATGACTTTCACATTAGTCAATTGATAAATTAAGAGAAGGAAAAAATGATAGTCTTTTATATTTACCCCCATATTAGCATTCATGATGCTTTTCATTCCTTTCTCCAGTTATAAATTTCTGTTTGAAGACGTTTCCCTTACAACATGAGGGACTTTTTTGTTTCTTGCCATGCAGGACTGCTTGCTGGTGGTGAATTCTCTCATTTATTTATCTGAAAATGGCATTTTGGGGGGCTGGCATTTTTCAAGGGCAAGGATAGAGACTGGTGGTAGAAAACTCTAGTTCTTTAGCAGTAATGTTCTTTGAAGACTTCAGAAATATTGTTTCTTTGTTGTTTTTTTTTATCCTTCATCTTTTTCTGATGAGAAGTCAAGTGACATTTCTGTCTTTGTACCCTTTTATGTAATATGTCTCATTTTTCTCTGGCTGCTTTCAACATTTTATCTTTGGCTTTTAGCAGTGTGATGCTGAGAAATTTAATTGTTTTTGTCTTTATATTGCTTGTGGTTCACTGAGATACTGGATCTGAAGTTAATGTTTTTCACCACATTGGGAAAATGACCGTTATTTAAATATTTTTCTTCCTCATTTTCTCTCTTTTCTACCTCTGAACATATGTTTAAACAGTTTAAGCTACATGATGTTGTCCCACCCTGCTCACTTTTTCTCCTCAATCTTGTGTGGTTTTCAGATTGAATAATTTCTGATTTTTCGAGTTTATTGATCCTTCTTTTGCATCTCCAATTTGTAGTTAATTTCATTCTATGCATTTTTCACTTTAGATAATGAACTTTTTCAATTCTGAAATTTCTTTTTTAAAAAGAAAAAGGTGTTCCTTTCCTTGTCTTTAGTCCTACTTTAAGTAGGACTTAGCTGCTTTAGTTTGTCAATTGCCACATTAATATCGTCTTGGGATATATTTTTTGTTTACTGCTTTTCTTGACTTTGGTTCACATTCTCCTTCCCTATGCCTGTATAATTCTTTATTATATATTGGACGTGATAATGATATGTTGTAGAGTGTCCATGTTCTGTTATCTTCCTCTGAGGAGTGTTGATTTTTGTTCTAGCCAGCAGTTAAATTACTGACTTACTACCTTGAACTTACCAAGGCTTGATAAGGTCAGGTTTGTTGAGTGTGTCTGTTTCAGTTTTTGTCCTAGTCCTAGGAAGTATTAAGTCCTGAGGCTGATGGGAGGACTTTCTGGGGTTTCAGTGGAAGACCTGAAATGTTAACCAAACCTCTCTGCATTGTTAGCATTTAAATCCAGACTCCCCTGCAATGAACAGCAGCTCAATCTTTGTATACCTTTAGAACTTTATGGGGTCATGCAAGGATTGCAGGGTAGTCTATGTGCAGATTTTAGGGCTCCTTTTTGGTTCCTTCTTTTGGGGAATTTCTAGCTACCTGGTTGCCCAAACTTAATCCCAAAACATAGCCTTTTGCTTACCTTCTAGTTAGCTCCCACCACCCAGACAAAGAGTCCTCCTCATGGGCAAAACCATATAAATGTGGATCTTATCCAGTGCAGTGCAGTTCACTTGTTTTAAGCATCAAATTCCTTTGACTGCCTTCTCTTATTCCTTCTCTTCATTGTCTTGTTCTGAGTATTATCTGTACAAAGATTATGCCAGTAGGAGCTTCTCTGTCATTGCCAATATAGAAGTTCTCAGTTTTTTTTTTTATAACAAATCCCAAATTAAATTGATCATATAGTTCTTGCCTAAGTTAAGCAGTTGAACAGTCTGCCCTGGCCAGCAAACAGTTTGAGGTATTTCCTTTCACTGCTCTGACACTCCCCCACCCCTGGGTATTTATGCCAGCTCTTTCTTGCTTTAAAGACAATAAACACCATTTCTAGATCTGGACACCATGGCAGGGAGCAAGTGAGTCAGTGAAGTTTGTTTTGGATACTGGCCTGGTGGGATAGGCCTTCTGAAGGAGATCTCCAGGTAGTAATCCTACCAGGAGAGGATGAGAACCTTCCAAGGACTGATGTAAAAACTAATTCCAGTCTAGGAACAGACTACTTCCTGAAACAACTGCCCAGTCGTTTCAAAACCTGTGTGTTTCATACTAAAAGGAAGCTGCAGTCACATATTTACTAGGCTTTTCTATTGAGTAGATGAATAGCATTTCAGAGTAACACAACATTTAAGAATAAGTACGTTACTCTCTCAATTTCATACGCTAAGTATCAGTGTCCAAATTTACATGGTCTTCACACCAGGCAGATTTCCTTTCCACAGGAAGAAAAACCTGCTAGGGGCGAGGAAAGTTAAAAGGAATTAAGTTAGAAGACAGCCTGGTTTTTGAGATACATCTCTAGCCAAGCAGGCATCCAGTAGGGCATAGCCTGTAGGTTTCATGCCAGTGGGCTAATGGATTTCATGCAACTTTGAATAAATCAAATGAGACCCCAAAATTAAGCAGCTCTCAAGCTCTCAATCTTTCTTCAGACTTAAACCAAAGAGTTTGATGTACCTGTTTGTGTTCTCAGTATTCTGGGACTTTAGCTTCTTTTTTTTTTTGAGTTTTGAGTTTTGATTTCTTTTTCCAGTACCAAAAGCTTATTATCAGGGTGTCATCTTAATTCTAAATTAACTTAAAATTTATTTTTCCATGCTAAATTGGCAGAAGTAGGGCTATAACCAAGTCACCAAAAAATAAAAGTAAAAAAAAATAAAAAGCAAGCAAGCAAATCTTGGTTTGTATGAGGGAGTGAAAACAACAATTTATCTTGATACTGTATTAAAAGAATAATCAAAATACTTCATTGTTGCCTGTAGATATCTTGGGTGGCCAATTAGAATCTCTGTCTTTTACTAGCAGCTGCATAAAGGCTTGTGACAGGCAATTCGAGAAAGGGGCATTGTGTGATGTGAAAAGAACACACCTATCTATCTTTGACAGTCTGTACAATTCAAATAGCTTAGCCCATCTCCCACGGTTAGTAACTGTGTATTTCTGTCCTCCTTCCGTTTCAGCAAAGAAACACACACACACACACACACACACACACACACGTGTATATGTTTCTCTAGTTTCTTAACAACATCCAAACTCCAAGCACCTTTGGCAATTTGAGAGAAATAGTCAGAAATGTGTGTGCTTAAGTCAACTGCTGTAGAAGAAGAATGGAATCACCTGTGGGGATGAAGAGAGGGGTGAGTGCTCCACCTCCCAGGGGCAAGCTGCTATTCCTGGAGATGGGAGCATTAGGTTTCTTTTCCTCTCCCAGTAAACCCCGTATGAGAGGAGGACAAGGGAAGGAAGGCTGTGCCCTACCCTGTTTATTGGAAAAAGAATAGGTGTAAAAATGGACTTAGACACCCAACTTGAGAATTTGATACAGTTTTTCAAGTATAATCTTGAATTTTTAATGACTGCCACCAACTTCCCAGTGTATTTTCTTAAACATAAATTGACAACTGAGGATGCATCAAAAACTTTTAATACTGTATCTTATTTTGAAAAATATTATATACAGAAACTTTTTTTTCTGGGAATATGACACCAGTGTTTTCTTTTTTCTTTCTTTTGTTTTTATTGTATAAAAAAAATAGCATTTTATACAACAGTTTAGTGACTATTAATGCCCATTTATTATAACTGGAGATATATATATATATATATATATATTACCCATGTGTGATATTTAATATCCCTTATATCATTACTTAAAATGCTGAAGAAGATTTTTGTTGCAGGAGAAATGAAAGCAGAAATTAAGTATAAACTTACAGAATATGGCATTTACATAGAGATGAATACATGTAGATTTATGCGTAAAAAGAACTCTGATTATCCAAATCATATTGCAAACTCAGTTTTATTTTCTAATCTCAGAGCTATTAGAATATATAATGTATGCTGTTGTGCTATTTATTTAAAAAGACTTGAACTTTTTTCCTTCCATAAATCTAAAGCATTTTAGTCGCTGACTGTATCTCACACACCCCCAAACATTGTGACATAAAATGAATCCAAGATGGGCAACACAGACACAAAACCTATACAGACAGTAGGACAAGTATACATATTGAGCAAAACAGACGAGTTGTGCAAATGAGAGCTAGCGCAGAATATTTCAGTGTGCTGGAGGCAGTCTCTCTTTCTCATGACTTTCTTGCCCTCAGCATTCCATATTCGACTTTGAAGGTCATTCTGAGGGTTATATGAAGCCGTTGATGAACACCTGGCACAGAAATGATAAGCCAGATGTAGGAGGTTTTGCTGACTGTGTTTATTGCCTGAGGAAACATAGACACAGGATGGTTTAGCCACTTGGCCAGGTTGTCCAGCTGGTCAGTGGCAGAGGGGTAATCTCTGCTGAGGTCTCTTAGGTGATCCTTCCAGCCCTGCCCTTTACTGTACAAAGTCTGTACTCACCTTTTTCTACCATGGACACAGCTAGGGCTGGGTGTGGTCAAAAACTTGAAAAAAAACAGTGCACCAAAGTGCTGCTCTTTCTTGGAATGTTTTACTGTGCCACCTCTGGTTGCTTCATGGTGAGAGGGCATCCAGCATGATGGCCAGGAGGAGAGATAGCCTTTTGTGGGAGGATTGATCTACTATTTGAAGATGAGAGAGGACAGATTTTTATAGCTTTATAACTTTAGCACCTGATGTACCATCCTCTTGGAAAGACATGTGAAAGTTTGCGAAGGATTTACCACTTACTTACAAACTAGGCGCCAGTGAAAGTTTAATTAGATGGAAATGGCATTTTCAGGGGCAAATTAAGAAAGACATTAGAAGCCACTATCAACAAAAAGAAGGGGTGGAACACTGCCGACTATATTTATAGACTGTGTTGGATAGTATCTCGAGCTTTCTGACCAGCGAAAAACACATTTTGACTCCTTGATGTCTTACTTTAGGTATCAACTTTATTCATGAAGCCTTTCTGCAGTAGCATCTTTTAAACAGCATTTGATCAAATTTTTATCTTTCAACTGTGGCTGGCTAATGCCCCCCCCCCTTTTTTTGATTTCACATTTTTCGGCCTGTGACTTTTCTGCTCGGAGGCTCTCAGTTACTTTCCCACGCCGTTCTACCCAGCTACACGAGTGTGTGTAGCCACCTTAGCTGGAATTCATGACTTTGTAGTATGACGTGTAGTATAACCTTTCCAACCTTATTTCTTACCCAAGTCTTCTGCTTTGGCCACCTGGGCCCCCCTCCACTCTCTGTACCCTCACAGACGGTGATGATCGATTGGTTACACTTAGCCGCTGGGGGTGGATTTGCTTTCTCAGTAGAACACTCTGGGAGTTGGAGTAGAAGATAAAAAACCTGTTTTCCATTTCTGACCTTTCCTTGTGTTCCATGTCCCTACCTTATTTTAACATTTGCTGTTGACTGGTTCCTCACTGCAGTTGCCCATTTAGAATGACCCGAGGTGAGGGGAGCAGAAAAAAAGAGCAGTGGCTGAATCACTGGCCAGACCATTTAAATCAGAATCTTGGGAGGGTGGGGTACCTTTTTAAAAGCTCTCCGAGTGATTTTGATGTGCAGAGAGAGGCAAGGAGGACCAATTTGTTCTGTGACCTTGGCCAAGTTACTTAATCTTTCTGGGCCCCAGTGTCTTCTATGAAATGGGGGATAATGTGCATTGTCTGGGGTTCCTGGGAGGAGGACGTGTGAGATAATGCATGGGCATGAATGACAGGAGGGTGTAGTTGGTGCTGTGTCTGTGTTGGCTATTGCTTTTCTTGTTCTTCCGTGTGCTTAGCTCTCAAACCCCCTCCTGGGTATTCCTGCTTGTCTTTTAATGCCAACTGAAATCCCACTTGTTCTGATAACTTCAGATACAAACTAAGCTGCTGTAACAAAGAGACCCAAGAGGAGCCTCAGTGTGCTCAAGGGAGTGCTCGAAGGAGACAGGGTGGTGTGTCCTTGACTCAGTAAACCCAGTAGCAAGCAATCCAGGCCTGCCCCAAGGTTCAAGATTCTCAGTTCCCCGTGTGGCTGGGCCATGGCACATCCATCTACCAGGCCACAGGAAGAGGGTCAGAACTACAGATGCAGCCAGGCAGATTGTCCTGAAGTTGGAGCCTGCCTGTCATTTCCTCTCTCATCTCCTTGGCCTGAGCATAGTAGTCCCACTGGATGGCACGAGAGGCCCCAACAGGGTGGCCACGTGTTCCGCTCCAGATTGTCACAGTGGTGTGAAGGGCGACAAGAGCTGAGAGGTCCTGGCAGATGGGCTGAGAAGTACCACTCTCTTTGCCTGCACATCCATGGGCTGTGTTGCTGGAACTTACTCTGTGTTGCACCGCGTGTTAACTACCCTTCCTGGCGTGCAAGTGTGCAAGCTTTAGTTAACGTTCTACACTCCCACAAGGTAAAGATGGCTTTGTGGCCCTCTGTGTACTGCTGAGGGAGGAACTAAAAGCATTACAGACGTTCGTGTATGTGCAGGATTTTGTTGAATGAACCAGCAGCAGGCTTTATTTTTGTCTGTGTGGTTTTTTGGAACAGCTTTATTGAGAAATAATCCACATGTCATACAGTTCACCCTTTTAAAGTGCACAGTTCAGTGGCTTTGAATATATTTACGGGCTTGTGCAACCACATCCCCACAGTCAATTTTAGAACATTTTTATCACCTCAGAAAGAGATCCTGTTAATTTTCATCCCCCTGCTCCCAACCTCTCCTTCCCCCGGCCCCAGGCCACCGCTCATCTACTTCTCATCTCCTTCTCTCTCCAGATCTGCCTCTTCTCAATGTTTCATATATATGAAACTATATAGTATGCCATCTTTGGCAACTGCTTTCTTTCACTTAGTTTAATGTTTCTAAGGTTCATCCATGTTGTAGCATGAATCAATATGTCATTCCTTTTTTGTGGCTGAGTAATATTCAGTCACATGGATATGACACATTTCATCTATCCATTGATTAGTTGATGAACGTTTGGGTTTTGCCCCCACTCTGGGCTCTTGTGAATCATGTGACTGTGAAAATTTGTATATAATTTGTGTGGATCCTTTTCATTTCTCTGGGTTGTATACCTGGGAGCAGGATTGCTGGGTCAGACGGTATTTTTAACTTTCTAAGGAACTTCTAGACCGTTTCCCAAAGTAGCCACACCATTTTCAATGCCCACTTGCTAGTGTTTGAGGATTCTGATGTCTGCACATCCTTGCCAACACTTGTTTCTATCTGAACTTTTGATGATGGCTCTTTCCCTGGAGGTGATATTGATGTGGTATCTCACTGTGGTTTTGATTTGCGTTTCCCTGATGGCTACTGATGGTAAGCTTTCTTTTTCTAGTGAGTGGCAGGTTTTCTGCCTACTGTGCATATGTGCTCCTAGGTGTGTGATAACCACCTTCTTTTCCCTGAACATTCCTAGGAATCTGACGTGTTTTTATCTATAGGAATTCCTGGGGGGTTATCAGAATGTAGGTTGTGTGTGTGTATCTGTGTGTGTGTGTCTGTGTGTGTGATATTCTTATAGACTCTGCCTCTCATACCGAAAATCTTTTAAAAATTTATTTATTTATTTATTTATTTATTTATTTATTTATTTGAGAGAGAGAGCATAAGCAGGAGGAACAGCAGAGGGAGAGAGAGAAGCAGGCTCCCCACGGAACAGGGAACCCCACAGGAGCTCTATCCCAGGACCCTGAGATCATGACCTGAGCAGAAGGCAGATGCTTAACTGACTGAGCCATCCAGGCACCCCTCATACTGAAAATCTTAAGGCTAGGTTCCCTTTTTAATTCTGGTTCACCAAGAACAGAGAAAACCTTATTAATGCTGACTTAAAAGCTTTATTTGGCAGATAATCTTGCTAAAAAAAAAAAAAAAGAGAGAGAGAGAGAGGGCATGACAAAGGGAAGCATAAATAATCTAGGGTTATTTGTGTGATACTGTGTTTTCTTAGTCCTTACAACTTCATTCTTTTTACATATTGGTTCCATTCTTGAAAAGTACATGGAGAAACTGTACTTTGAATACGATTTTTTCATTGACTTCTGGTATGTCCAGAGTATTTGTACATAGGTAATATTGTAGCTCCGGGTACTTATTAGCAAGTCCACAGAGTTCTTGGAGGTGTAGAGGGGAGTGAGAATTTGTCATTTCATTCTTCAGAATGGACTCTTGAGATTCCCCATGCAGAACTTGAAGGTGGTGGTGATGGTAGTAGTGTGGGTTTTTTTTTTTTTTTTTAAGATTTGATGTATGTATGTATGTAAGAGAGAGAGAGAGCAGGGGGAGGAGCAGAAGAAGAAGGGTAAGCAGACTCCCTGTTGAGTGCAAAGCCTATTGTGGGGCTTGTTCCCATGTCCCCTGCGATCACAACATGAGCCAAAAGTTGGATGAGTTGGATGCACAACCAGCTGAGCTACCCACAGCACCCCAATGGTGTGCATTTTAATACCTATAAGGAGTATGGTGGAAATCATCTTGACTAGAAGACAGAGGCCTGGGTTGAACGTGCAGAATGCCTTGTGTATGGGAGATACTTAATGAATTTTCATTTTCACCAGTGAATGAATAGAGCATTTCATTTCTGTAAACCTTGATTTTATGAATCAGAAGAAGTCAACCCTGCTAACGGGCTTCACAAATCCCTTGCAACCTTAAACATTTTTCATACAGTGATTTTATTCCTAGCTTCCTAGGTTAAAAAACAAAATACAAACAATTCTTTTCAAGGTGCCCAGTATCTGTCCCCGGGGATCTGTGAGGGAGTTGAACTTGTTACCCATCGTTGGTCCCCGCTCCTTTTGGTGGGCAGAGAGCTTCCTGTTCCTCTGAACCCTGGGACTGAAACAACACAGTTATAGAAATTAAATCACTGTTTTTTATAATGCAAATGTAAAATGGCCCTAAATGAATATTTGCCAAGCTGAGAATGACTGGTGAGGTCATTTTTAATGGGAGATTATATTTCACCATGGCTGATTTCTGTCCGATTTATTGCTATTAACTCCTGAAGCCAGGCCAGCTGATGGAAGTGCTGGCAGAAGCTTCGTCTCCAGCATCCAGTGTCCAGGCCGAGTGCAGAGATGGAGTTGGTTCCCAGCTGGCGCAGAACAGCTGGACCAGCGGCGCGTACACGTGGGTGCTCTGCAGGGGCCATCTGACAACGGGGCCTTCTTGCTCTTATCAGGTGTTCTGAGAGAAATGCCCCCTTGTCCTGCACACAAAATGCAATCACTGGAGACCCTTTATCTTTTGAGAGGAAATACGGGTGGGGTGCCTTCGGGTGGAATTGAATCCTCCTTGTTCATGACGATAGTCATCTAAGCTGCTGGCAAAGGAACTGGACCAGGAGACTGACCTTATTCTGTCCCCTAAACCTTCCTGGAGTGGGCAGGTGGTCATGTTGAGGTTTCTGAAATATTTTTTTTTAAACCTACTTACTATTTTTCTTTTTTTCTTTCTTTCTTTTCTCTCTCCCTCCCTGTAAAGTCACTATGAGGGAGTCACCCTTTACCTGTCAGATGCATGTTCAGTTTTAGGTACAGCATGAACAGTAATGTTCTACAAGTGTGTTCCATGCTTGAAAAGAAGGGCCATTTCCAACACTAGTCCTCTTTGCTATAATTCATCCACGGAAAAGTGAGCCTTGACAGAGGAAGCTCCTTGCTAGGGTCAGCTTTCACTTTGAAATAACGATCTTCTGTGTGGAGCCATATGAACACCTCTTCATCTCTCTCTCTCTCCTGCTCTCCCCTCCACCTCCATTCTCATTGCCCAGGATCCAGGGACTCAGGTTTCTTACAGGCAGTGCTACCTAGAAGCATTGGTACAGTAGGGATTAAGGATGGCACCTGGCTACAGCCTACCCTCCCTTTTAAATTTCTAGATCTCTTTTGTTCAACAGGAAGGAATAGTTATCATTAACTTTAAATCCGTTAGTATAGGTGGGTGTTTCCTGAGGCTGCAGTTAACAGTTGATGATGTTTTAAAAAACACACAGGACAGCCTCTCCATGTAGGTATGTTGAAGTGGGTGGCTCAAACATAAAGATATCTCTGTATGGTACCCAGTGGATCTTGTATTTGACTTAAAATACATCAAGACACTTCACCTAGGACACTTTCAGATCCTATATCACAAAACCACAGCCAGCCTGTCCTTTTAAATGCCAGTAAGGTGTGAACACCAGTAACTCATATGCGGATAGGCCACGTGCCCTCCCTGCATCAGAAAGGACCTTCTTTCCCTGCCACCCCTTCCTGCCATTTTTCCTGGTGTCAGATGCAAATCCCCTGCAGCTCTGTTGATGTGTAATCCAGAACTTTGAATCCTGGTGCAGTGATACTGAATGAGGATCTCCTACCCCAAGTCTTCTGTACTACTTTCTCCCCCCTTCCTTCCCCTGGAACTTGAGGTTTTCACCCCTTTGTAATATTTGTTCATTCATTTGCTTAAAAGAATACTCTGGAGCTGGCAATGTGGCAGGTGCCATGTTGGGTGCTGGGCCACAGCATGGAGTAGGCCGTCCTGCCTCCCGGGGGGCTCCACTAATGTGTGTCTAGCTCTGCTGTGTGAGATCCCTTCTCCTCCCACGCCGGGATGAGCTCCATGAGGGCACAGACTGTGTCTTGTTGCAGGGATACAGCCTTGACATTTCAGCACATGGCAGGCAGCACATTCTTGGTGACTGTGGGCTGAGTAGGGAGGTAGATGCTGAGGACTTTGGAATTTCTCCTTTCTAAGCTGTAAGATGAGTTAACTGCCTTCCTTTGCAGGAGAGTGTGGTTAATATGAAACGTGATCATATGTGTCTGCCCCTTAGAAAGGCAGGTAATATTTCAGGAGAAGTTATCACCCACCTTCGTTTCCCGCTCCACCTTTCTGTTCTCATGGTCTCTGAGCCCGTCTGTACCACTGGCTTCTGTCCTCCCTGCTCTGTCCTTCCTTCCTCAGAGGTGGGGGAAGCATAAGTAAAAATCCTCTGGGTGTCTAGTTCCATATCCGTTTGCCTCTGTCTCTTCCAAATATTTATTGAAAACACCACTGTCTTTCTCAGCATGTTCCGCTGCTGCATGTGTGCAACAGCATGCCCGTTGCATGCAACATGTGTGCATATATGGGGGACTGGCCCCTTGGGGAGAACCTGACTCCATACTGGAGACAG
Organism: Nyctereutes procyonoides; assembly: GCF_905146905.1. Lineage (NCBI taxonomy): Eukaryota > Metazoa > Chordata > Mammalia > Carnivora > Canidae > Nyctereutes > Nyctereutes procyonoides. The sequence continues at coordinate 1,657,232 of NW_026575030.1, read as the reverse complement.
AACCTGACTCCACGCCCGCGTTGTGTGTGCTCATGAGCTCTCTTGTCGCTTCTGTTCCTCCTGCACGTGTGTTCTTTCTAGTCATAAGTATCTTTGATCATAAGAAAAGTGTTCTCTTAGGTTAAAACCAGTATTCGAGCCCCTGCTGACTTTGTGGGTCCAGGTGACTGGTCCATAAAACAACAGAATGTTCTTACCCAGGTGTCTGCCCTCTGTGTTATACCTGACTGACAATGCCGTAGAATCAGTGCAGAGATGAAGTTTTTGGTGAAAGACACAACTTGGGCTGGTTCGGGAGGGTGGGAGATGAAACTAAATTCTTTTTTTTTTAATAAATTTATTTTTTATTGGTGTTCAATTTGCCAGCATACAGAATAACACCCAGTGCTCATCCCGTCAAGTGCCCCCCTCAGTGCCCGCCATCTAGTCACCCCCACCCCCTCCGCCCACCTCCCCTTCCACCACCTCTAGTTTGTTTCCCAGAGCTAGGAGTCTTTCATGTTCTGTCTCCCTTTCTGATATTTCCCACTCATTTTTTCTCCTTTCCCCTTTATTCCCTTTCACTATTTTTTATATTCCCCAAATGAATGAGACCATATAATGTTTGTCCTTCTCCGACTAATTCTGAACAGCAGGAAGTGCTGAGCTTCTTTGCTCATGCTAACATCTCTCCCACCCACCCACCCACCCACCCACCGACCCTTGTACTTTCACCATTCCAAAAAAAAAAAAAAAAGATATTGGTAGAACTTCAGGTGAATGAATGGCAAGGAGAAGCTTCTAGTAACAATATGTAGCAGAACTTGGTCATCTTTTGAAGGAGCTTAATGTACAGCAAGCTAGGTCTCCCCTGAAAAGGAGTAACATTAACCTTTATTGACCTGAACTTTTATTTTTTAACCCACCTTAGATTGAAGGGTCTTCTTCAGGTAGCAAATTAATCTATGCACACAGACTAATAAAGATATTACTTAGTGAGTTTCCATCATTGTGATGGCAAGAAAATGGGGAGCTGCCCTCTGAGATGTGCGGAAACTCCTCCGGAACTGGGAGAGTCGTGCTCAGTTTACTGGCAGCAGGTTATTGGTGGTCAGATTCAGGGAACAGCTCACCCCGCCCTGGAAAGGCCGGCACTTCCTATTTCCCTCTTTCACAGATCCCTCCTACCCTAGAACTTTAAGTGTTTCAACTCCTCTTCTGGACATCATTGTTTACTCCTCACTGTGTGACAACTGAATGGAGAGAAAATTTGTCATAAATTAATGGAATTGCAGAGAGAACCCTGTTGGGTTAGCTGACAGACTGCCAGGTGGAAGAGAAGGAAAAACCCTGGTCAAGCCCAGATCTCTGTGCTCAGTCTAGTTCTCTCTGAGCTGGAGAGTCCATCAGGGGAGTTGGAGCGGGACTTACTTATTTTTTCTGTGAGCCAGGACTTACTGAGTGCCTGGCGATGGGGCGGGGAGATGGAATGTTCTCGCAACATCCTCACATCCCAGAGCCAGAGATGAGCCATGTGGAGGAGAGAATGGGATTGCTCACTGCCCTGGGAGAAATGGGAGCAGGAAGGCAGCACTAAATCCTAACTAAATGCTGGTTTGGCATGGTAAGGAAGGATTAGGCCTATTTCTTCCAGAGGTAAATCTTGAACTGGGTTTTTAAGAGGGTTGTTAACCAGGTGGGCACAGGGTAGGGGCAGAGGAATGCCTGCAGGTGTCCTCCAAAAAGCCAGTTCAGCAGGTCTTTGCAGAAACTATGATCCTCATCTTGAGAGACTCTCTTAGTATAGCAGAATTGGGGGGGGGGGGCGTCTGTTTTTGTAAATAAAGTTTTATTAGGACACAGCCATGTCTATTCATTCTCGTTTATATGTGGTTTCTTTCCTGCTACAACCCAGAGTGGCATAGTTGTGGCAGAGACAGTGTGTGTGCCCTGCCAAGCCTCAGATATTTACTCTCTGGTCCTTTGCAGAAAAGGTTTGCCAACCCTTGGCATAACACATTGTTATTCCTTGAAAGTCTTTATGAAAAGGCCCCACACTGTCAGCAACCAGGCTTTAATGGCAGGCCTTCATGGACTTACTGGTTTATTTTACCACCCACTGATTTCTCTTTACCCCACACCACCACACTCCAACTCTGTAGTCTCTAATTCCCATAAATTCTGGCTCTGAATGTCTGGAACTAGAATAGTGCTTGTAGTATGTGAAGGAATGGGGGCATATCTCCCTAAGCATCCCCTTAAATGCCTGATTACCCCGACCCCCAGCTGTCTCAGACCCTAATTATGTTCTTGGAACCTGTGTGCTGATTATTTGCTTGGTAAATGTTGCCACGCAAAAATAGAAACAAAAACAGGCTCAGCAGTCATTGAAAAACATCTCTGTTTTTTTAGTGAAGCATCTGTAAGTGTGTTCTGGAGTTCACTGTCCCCTTTAAGTGTGAGAGAAGGGGCAGGGGTGCTCTGGGGAGATCCACTGCGTCAAGCCTATATTCATTTCAAAAACATGGAGAATGCATTTCCAGAAGATCTGTGCTTTCAAAATACTGCTCCCTTAGATATACTGAGTGTAAGTTGTGTGGAATTACATAGCAAATGCCAAGTTTTTTTTTAAGGTTTGATTTATTTATTTGTGAGAGAACAGAGAGAGAGAGAGAGAGAGAGTGAGTGAGAGGCAGAGACATAGGCAGAGGGAGAAGCAGGCTCCATGCAGGAGCCTGACGTGGGACTCGATCTCGGGACTCCAGGATCACGCCCTGGGCCCAAGGCAGACGCTCAACCACTGAGCCACCCAGGGATCCCAAATACCAACTTTTTAAGCACCTACTAGGGTCTAAGAGCCTGCTGTTGGAAGTGCCAGACCAAGCTTTTTACGAATGTTAACTTGCCGAGTAAGAGCTGGATGAAACAGAGATGCACTTATTTCTGTTTTACAGACAGAGAAGCAGAGGCTCTGACAAGCTAAGTATCTTCCATGTTAACTACTAAATGATACTGCCTGCAATCCGTGATAAGGAGGGTATAGATTTTATGCTCTAGTTATCCAAGTGGTGGGTAGAATGTTCATGAAAACGCTGAGAGGTGAAGAATCTGTTTCAGACTGTCAGAAGAACTAATTTTCATGGACAGGTACAGTTTCTGGTTTAACCCCAGCAGCCACCAATGTCGTTTAAACACCACTGTCAAATGATGCTGTAGTTTGGGATCTAATTTCTCATTAGCACTTTGTATAGAAAACTGTTGGCAATAAGTAATGGTGACATTTTCCAAGCATGCCTGGAAAATATTGTTGGTCCCCAAAGAGAAGCATGTAGGTTTAGAAGTTGTCCCAGTTTCCAGCTGAAATGATCATTCCTAAACATAAGTCCTGAGTGTAACTGTTCCCTTCTTAAAAGCATTCAGTGCTCCGCCGTGCACTTTGCTTGCAGAGTAAAAGTCTTGGGGCAGCCCCAGTGGCCCAGCGGTTTGGTGCGGCCTTGGGCCTGGGGTGTGATCCTGGAGACCTGGGATCGAGTCCCACATCGGGCTCCCTGCATGGAGCCTGCTTCTCCCTCTCTGCCACATGTGTCTCTGCCTCTCTCTCTCTCTCTCTCTCTCTCTCTCTCTCTCTGTGTGTGTGTGTGTGTGTGTGTGTGTCTGTCATGAATAAATAAATAAAATCTTAAAAAGAGTAAAAGTCTTTATCAGGACACTTGCTGGAGGCCTTTCCAGTTTGGGGCCTGCGTGATCTCCTGTCTGACCCCCCCCCCCCCGTACCTCCCACCTCTGCATCCCACTCAGCGTGTCCCTGCATTTGGAGCCTCCCCGGTTCCTTGGACACCATTTCTACCTTGCCCCTTTTGCCTGATGTACTCCTGCTTCATCTTCTCATCTTACAGACGTCACTAGACCCAGGAAGTCTGCTTCGAGCCTAGAGACGGGAGTGGGTGTCTATTTTACTGGTGTTCAGTGGTTTGCTTATTTTTCTGTTGTCCACCACTAAACAGTAAGCGCTTTGATGGCATTCTTTTTACTTTTGACTCTGTCGTCAAAAGGAATAGGAATCCACTTGAGCTAACTATTAGAAGGACATATTTGAAGCAGTAAAGAGATCTTCACAGAAATTTAAGAACCAGGTCCAAAAGAAGCTGCACCTCGCAGACATGTGTGGTGGCTTTCTGCTTCTCTGCACACCGGTTCCGTTTGCCTGTCTTACCCGGCTGCTCAGCTCAAGTACATGTCCTGAAGCTGCTCCTGACCTCAATTTGTCTGCATAGCCTGGCACGGTGGTCCCTCCCAGTCCCGTGGCTTCATTTCCTGGTCTCATTTGTCTGGTTTCTGTTGCCTAGTTGCAGATTTCCATGCAAGCAATCTGGTTGGTGTTGCTCACCCTTCCAAGCTAGGCCACAGGCATCGTAGGTCTCTGGCCATCCAGCAGGCGGGCTGTCTTTGGGTCAGGTCCTCACTGCAGACTGACTTGACCTGTGGCCAGCTGGAGGGGTTCCAGGGGTCCAAGCCTGGTTCCCAGCATAGACTTCCTTTTTCTGTTTCTTTCCCTGCCCCTTGCTTGCAAGGATGTTAGGTTTGTGTTTCACAAACTTGATGGTATCCTCTGTTCTCTTTCATCTTTACAGATATCATTAATGGAGCTCAAGAAAAATGTGTATTGCCTCCTATGGATGGCTACCCCCACTGCGAGGGGAAAATCAAGGTAAGCCAGAAGTAATATCTGTCACTCCCCAGCCATACGATGGCAAGGAAGTCATTTAAGGGGTGCCTCTACCCTGCCAGTTTGGGGCTGTGGCCATGACAACTCGTGTCTGCTTATGCCAACTCCATGGGGTTAGTCAACAATGGCTCTAACTGGTCAGACTGAAAGAGCCCAGGCTGCTTTGGGCGCCTGCTGTGTCTTTGAAGCTGCCTTCCCCTGGCGTTCCCAGACTCCAGCGGGTGATTCTTCAAGGGCCGTTGACAAGGGGCTGCCATTATGTAGGGTCCAGCTTCCCTCTCTCCCAGTCCCCCAGCCCCTGCCATGAGGTCTCCAGATTGTGATTTAAATGTCACATTAGCATTTGCTGCTGAGTAACCAGAGACACTTGGACACTCTTTCACTCTTAACATTTCTTTTTTTTTTTTTTTTTTAATCCACTCTATAGGGCCTGCCCTTAAGGAGACCACTCCCCTGCTCAGTAGTTTTCCGAGATAAGTCTCAGTTCCAATATATGATTAGGGTGGTGAGGCCCAACCCCGGAAACATCCACATGGATCCTGTTTGGGATTCACGCGTGCCAGACGCAGGTTGCACACCTGCATCCACGTTCTCTCTTCCAGGCCCTGTACCAGAGCTCGTGAAATGGTAGCTCTGTGGGGAAGAAGGGGTTTTGCTGCAAGGGTCCCCTTAGGCAGTCGTTCTTCATAAAAGTCCCCTGGCCACTGCTTGTCCTGGGCTTTACAGTCTTGCAGCCTTGCTCTACCCCGAGCACCTCCACTAAGGCCCATCTCAAGCCAGTGTCTCCCTGTGGATCATCTGGGAACTGACTCTGAACCCCAGGCCCCAGTCTGAGCCACGCACCCCTCCTTGGCCTTTGTACCCCTGCGGGCTGCTCATCGATGTCCTTACCGGGTTCCTGTCATTTCAGTGGATGAAGGACATGTGGCGCTCGGATCCCTGCTACGCAGACTACGGAGTGGATGGGTCCACGTGCTCTTTTTTTATTTACCTCAGTGAGGTGAGTCACTTCTTTGGCTTTGGGGTGCGGGAAGATGTGGTTGATCAGTCTTGCAACAAAGCCTGGAATCTGAAGAGTTTAGAGGCGTGTGTTGTTTCTATGTAGCAGATACGTGGCTCCCTTCTTCATTACTTTCCCCTGGCCCTAAATAGGACAATTTTTTTCTTTTTTCCCTTGAGGGGAAAAAAAACAAGTGGATGGAGCTATTTACGTTTTCTTCCCCCGATTAAAAAAAAAAAAAAAAAAGATCTAGTGAAATACATGTAACATAAAATTTGCCATCGTGACCATTAAGTGCACAGGTGAGTGGGAATCCACGACATTGGTGTTGCTCTACAACCCTCACCAGCATCCAACTCCTGAACACTTCATCTTGCAAACCTGAGACTCTGCCCAGTGAACTGTGACTCCTCATTCCCCCACTTCCTCCAGCCCCTGAAAAAACAACCATTCTGATTTTTCTCCCTGATTTTGACTACTCTCACTATTTACATATGTATAATTTATACAGTATTTGCCTTTTGGTGACTGCCTTATTTCAGTTAGCATGATCCATCCATGTTTCAGCATGTGTCGGAATCCCCTTCCCTTTCAGGGCTCAGTAGTATTCCATCGTATTATCTGCCACAGTTTGCTTATCCACTCACTGTTGATGGGATGCTTGGGTTGCTTCCATCTTGTGGCTATTGTGAATAATGCCTCTATGAACATAGATGTGCACAGAACTCTTTGAGAGCGTTCGGTTCCTTTGGTGCACCCGGAAGTGGAGTGGCTGAATCATATGGTAATTGTTTTTTTATTTTTCTGAGGAACCACCAAACTTCTCCAAAGTGATGGCTCCGTTTTACCTTCCTACCAGCAATGCATAAGGGTTCTAGTTTCTCCACATCCTTGTCAACACTTGTTTTCTGTTTTGTCCTCGTAGCCATGCCAATGGGTGCAAAATGCTATCTCATTGTGGTTTTGCTTGGTATTTTCTTAATAATCAGTGATATCAAGCATCTTTTTCTTTTTTTTTTCAAGCATATTTTCATGTGTTTCTTGGCTGAGTTACCTATTTGCTTATAAGCTGAGTTATTAACTTTTACTCTTTTTTAAAAAAAAATCTTTTTTAACTGAGCTTTATTTTCATTTCTATCCTGAAGTTTAAATAGCAGATTTTTTTTTAAGGGTAGCAGGACATTCTATAGGCCACATGGAATTAGCTTGTTATGTACTTTGATGATTTTTGTTTCACCTTGAAGAAAATTGAGGGCATGGGGTAGAGTTAAGACTATCTAGGACAAGTACGGGGGAAGAACTGAATAGGGAATCAGAAGCTGGCTTTACCTTTATGGACAAAAGCAGCCCTATGGGCTTGTGAAATGGGTGCTGGCTGATTTCAGAGAGCGTACACTTTGGTGTGCTGTTGCTGTTTGACCAGTAGTTAATAACAGCTCCCTGGTGCTACCTTGCAGGAAAGAGAATGTCTCCATTTTGAGGCTAATGACATACTTTTACCATAATTTTTCATGTGAGACTCAGGCGCCTCTCCTCTCTGTCAGAAGGTGATAGGACAGAGATGGGGGATGGAGACCAAACCAGTATTGCCACAGGGCATGCGGCCCCAAATTCTGTGGGGGTCTGTCCCTTTCTTTTACATTTATGTCTCTCTTCTTTTTAAGAGCCACTTACACTTTTTTTTTTTTTTTTTTAAGCATGGTTGCACCATGGCCACCCCATAGCCATCATGAGAGGCCTCAGAGCTAATGATAGTTAAAATATCTCTTGGAAATTCAAACCACAGGTTGTTGGGTGTGTGATGCTCCTTATTAGCAGGTTGCTGACAAATTAATTCTGTAGCATTTATGTGAGTGTGTTTTTGGCCGGGGTGGCCTGTGGCCCACCTTCTGATTTCCTTCTCCAGGAGAGTAAGCCCTGGGGCCCCGGGTGAACCTACTGCTCTCCAGTGAGAAGTCAATTAGAAGCACCTTTCCTGCCCTGAGGAAAAGGTTCCTCATTCGGTTTAATTTTCAAAAGTTTCCTTCCCCTTTCCATTTGATAGAATTTAGCCAGAGTCCAACTGTGCTCCCTGATTGACAAGCTGGGCCAATTTCACGCCTTCTTGAGAGTTTGCATGTTGGCAGTACCGCTGAGGTACAGGGAGAGAGTTACATTCCACTCCAGCCTTCTTTCCGTCTCCCGAGCCAGAGCCAGGAAGGTGTGGGAGAACAATCCAGATGGGAAGGGACCGCGATTAGTTGTGACCTAGTTCCCTTCCTTTGAAGCTGCCGCCCAACCCCACTCACAGGGGAGGAAGGATGTAGCTGAGATGAGAACCCGGAGCCCCCTGTGAGTGTGAGACAGACGTGGCGGTGGAAGGGTCTGATGGATCACACGCTCTTACCACTGGAGCCAGGGGATTTCATTTCAGAACCTGTGATTATTTTTTCCTCTTTCCAAGGTGTGGAATGGTGCTTGCTTTGCCTTTTCCTTGGGCTTTTCTTTTTGTTCAGCTGAATGAATTCAGTTCAGTGGTCACTTACTGAACATCTGTTATATTCACTGGAAGTCACCAGTGGGTGAGATCCCCTTTTCTTGGCACCATGATGTGCACTCATGACGAGCCCTAATGGAAAAGGAAGGATGGAGGCAGGTAGCAGAGCCAGAACAGGGTAGAACAGTTTCCCTGCGGACAGAATTAGGAACTTCTTTTTTAGTTTATTTTTTAAATTTTTTTAAAAGATTTATTTATTCATGAGAGACACACACAGAGAAAGAGAGAGAGAGAGAGAGAGAGAGAGAGAGAGAGAGAGAGAGAGAGAGAGAGAGAGGCAGATACACAGACTAAGGGAGGCAGATACACTTCCATGCAGGAAGCCCGATGTGGGACTTGATCCCGGGACTCCAGGACCATGCTCTGGGCAGAAGGCAGGCGCTCAACCACTGAGCCACCCAGGTGTCTGTCTCTCTTTTTTAGTTTAAATCTGAAAATAAGCTTGAAACTCTGGCCTTTAAAAAAAAATTGCATTTAGGGGCACCTGGTTGGCCCAGTCTGGTTAAGTGTCAACCTTCAGCTAAGGTCATGATCCCAGGACTCTATGTTGGGCTCCCTGGTCCGCAAGGGATCTGCTTCCTCTCCTTCTCCCTCTCTCCACACCCCTCCACCCCCCCCCCCAACTCATGCCCTGTCTCTCTCGCTTACTCTCTAAATAAAATATTTTTTAAAAAAATTTGCATTCTATCGCAGCATCTCAATAGGTATGCTGTAAGAGCTGGATGAAAATGTCACCACTGTGGCCTCTTGGATGGGAAGTACCACCTCAGAGACTCATCCCTGAGGTCACACTGTTGGTGATGCTTTCTAAACACTGTACTTGTGGACAAGTCACTTCCTTCTTGTTCTTCCTTTATAAAATAAGAGTTTTAACTTTGTTTTTAAAGGATCCTGCTGTGCGGATTCCTGAGTCTATATTCTTAGAATAGAGCCTGGCGGATAAATGACACCCATTAAACACAATTGACACCTTTATGGTTTTTGATGTCACTATTTGAGGACCGTTATTTGATGTGGGACCGTGATTTTGTTTTACAATTAGAAGCAATTTCTGGTTCTAACTGTAATCTACTTTTGATTTCTGGTGGTGTACAGATGCAGCTGCTCTCTTTGACTTCTTTTCTCTGCTTTTGACACTTCTGTTTGCATTGGAACCATGAGCTGGATCTGTGGAGCAGCAGTGCATCCGTGCCATTGTTAATTTGAAATTACCGGAGGCGATTTTTAAAAGCCAATTAATTTTCTGCTAGTATTTTTTAAGATCCTGGAGAGCATCTCTGTCTTCATAGTGCTGTTTTTGGTCTAGGTTTTTATTTTATTTTGTTTTGTTTTGTTTTCCCCCTTTCGCTTTTTCTTAAAAACCTTCCTCCTTTTGTTACTTGATTTAACTGTGTATCCTATGCCAGGTTTCTCTTGCCCCTGGGAAAACATCTAAGAGAGACATCTTCATCTGATTTGTTCAACTTGATCAACAGATAGGCCACTTTTATTCTTTTCTTAATCCTAATCAAAGAGCCAGTTCTGGTTTCCATTTTTTATTTAACCTCAGGACTTAGAAGCAAGCAAGCAAACAAACAAAAAGCCACAAAGTAACTCTGGTCAGTCACCAGTTGAATCCAGGGATTGAGATTTAGCCCAGTCCTAGGGGATGGCACTCTGCTTTCATTTGTCTTTCCCTCCATTGTCTCAGTGTGCCAACTTCCACTGAATTTCAGGGTTATGAGCTTCTGCTTGTGCCCTCAACCAACTTGCAGTCTACACGTCTTTCTTGGTAAATCCCAGAAATTGCAGCCAGCAGTATGATACCCAAGGATGCTCGCGGTATGTCTGACAGTAGACCCGGGACTGGATATGGTATGCGTCCAGGCATTGCCCCTGTTGGGTGGAAGACAGTAAGAGAAGAATGACACATTATTGAGCCCACCTGTATGCCAAACACCTCAAATACACCGTCTCATTTACTGCCCCACCCATGCACCCCCAACTCTGAGTAATAGCCCCATCAAAGAGGCTCAGAGAAGTTAAGTGCTTAGTGCTTCTGTACTTTGCATTACTGTTGCCCCTTCATGTCAAAGAAAAACTGAACTGAGGTGAGTAGATGATTTATTGCCTTTAACTTTGCATTCAGTTCTGTGCTCCAAAGCTATTGTGTTTGAAATATGGCTCTAATTTAGCTAGTTTGCATTAATGGATCCTCACTGCTAGTTTTCTAATACTTGAAGTTTTGATACCCTCCCCCAACAAAGAGAAACAGCACTGATTCTTCTGGGGCCCGAACTCATGAAAGCCAGGTGTGCAGCCTTTCCAGGTGGTGGGAGTGAATGAATGATTCATTAGGCAGCCTTGCATTTCCAGATCATTGGGCAGTTTATTTTCTGTATCTTTTTTTTGCGAGCCATGTAACTACTCCCGTTATAGAGACAAGAACTCTATAAAGTAATTACTCTGTCATTGTTTCAGGTATATTAACTTAGCCCTCTGCAGAGCCTTTTACTGCTAACAGATTTTATGAAATTTAGAATGAATTTCTTTACCCCTATTGCTATTACACTGATAGATGGTGCTGATAAACCTGACACCCACACATTTTTATCTCTTTACACAATTATTCTAGCAACTATCATACCCTTCTAGACTTCTTAATGTGTTGTTGATTTTTTAAACACTTCTATGCTGTTACACGAATAGTTGCTTGGAAATAAGCAAATTACCCAGCGATCAATGGCCAGATCTCAGGATCTATACAAGCTGTTGCTTCAGAGGCCAATTTGGACTGGATGAATGAGTGCGTGGTTATGTGCATGTGTGTGTGTGTGTGCGACTCCCTCACGAAGGAACAAAAGAAGCAATTTCATGCCTTCCTCATCAATCTGTGTCTTATATTTCAGGAACAACAGGCATAAAGGTCTTTGCCTCTTTCTGTTTTCCCTTGGCAATATGTAAAACTAATATTGGCTGAGCATGCTATTAACCTTGAGTTTAAATTCAGCGTACTTAATCCCTTGATTAATGCCAAGATTAATGCCCAACAGCAAAGGTTGAAAGCTTAAATGTTTGTGAATGTGAGCATGAAATGAAATCCTAATAACCAGTACAATGATTTGGATTTATGGGCTGTGTTGGCTGCTAGAGATAACTTGGAAATGGTGTTGCATAGACTAATTTGTCAGAGGGGGTAGTGATGAAGAATTGACTGCTTCAGTTGCAGGAGAAAACCTGAATGAAAAAACATAACATTTTGGGATGGGTCAGGGGAGTATACTTTAAAAATATCCCTCGACTATTGCCTGAGAATACTAACACATACCTTATAAAGGTCTAGCCGTTTCAGATAGGCAATTTCCTGTCCATGAGATAATATTTCTGGGCAGAAAAGGAGGTGGCAGAGATTGATGATCCTTTTCTTTTTACTTTTTTGAATTCAGCCTTTACTTGTACCTTTTTCATCCATGTGTTTTCATTGCTCTTATTACCTGAATTCTAATGCATCCTTAGAAAATGGATATTTTTCAGACTGACTCCGAAGTCTACAGAGAAGTATCTGTCGGGACCCGAACTGATCTGTTGGCTCAGACAAGTTTATCTTCTCAATGGCCCCTCCTGTTTGTAAGCTTGACGTACTACATTGTTGGTACCCAGATGTCTTGCTCTGGCTGTCACCTTAAACATGAGAAGGGCAAATGACAGGACTGGCCAAACCTCATACCAGTACCTGTTGGCTGCTTGAGGCACATGGGGCAGACAGGGCTTCTGTGCAGTTGCTCCAACTTGTGTTTTGCCAACTTTTAAGTATGTCTCTTATAATTTCTATTGTACACCAGTAAAATAGCTCTAAAGTTCTTACGTTTTCCACTTCTTTAATGTGGAAGATTTCAAACATACAAAAAAGAAGAGTATAATGAACTCCCATGTACCCATGACTGAGATTCAACGATTGTCAATTCAAGGCCGGTATCTTCTCATTTACTCTCCTGGCCCATGATTTTGAAGCAAATTCCAAAGGTCTTAAGATCCACGAATGTTTCAATATGTATCTTTAGGACTCCTTGAGATCTGTAACTACTCCCAGTGTACTGATAATACCATTTCATATCTAAAATTGACATAATCCCTTAATATCATAAAATACCAGTTTAGTGTTTACATTTTCCAGGCAGTCTTATAAATAAAAGTTTATTTGAACAAAGTTTCTTTTAAAGATTTTTAAAAATATATTTATTCTTGAGAGACACACAGTGAGAGAGGCAGAGACATAGGCAGAGAGAGAAGCCTGCTCCTTGCCGGGAGCCTGATGCAGGACTCAATCCCAGGACCCCAGGATCACGACCTGAGCCAACGACAGATGCTTAGCTACTGAGCCACCCAAGTGCCCCTGAACTAGGTTTCAAGTAGGGACCATATTCTGGAATGGTTGGTGTCTCTTTGGTCTTTTCTTAAAGTTAGGTTCCCTTTCATCTCTTCCTTCCCTTTATGTTTTGTTTTTATTTTTTTAAAGAAACTTCTTCATTGGCCTTAGTTTGTTATACTCTGAATTCTGATGTTATATATATATCCTTGTGTTATTGTTTATTCCTTGTAAATTGATAATTAGATCTGAGACTTGATCAGATCCAGGCATAATACTTCTTTGCAGGACTTCTTCATGGATGGTATTGTCTACTTCTGTCAGGAGGCACACAATGCCTAGTATCTGTTTTTGTGATGTTAGCAGCTATTGATGATCTGTGCTTCGGTTCATTGATTAGAGAAGTTCTTTCTTAATATGTCAGGAATAGTTTTTTTTTTTAAGATTTTATTTTTAAGTAATCTCTACACTCACAGTCATAAGCTCCACCGACTGAGCCAGACGGGCACCCCCTAGGAATACTTTTATGAAGAGAAGTGACTCTTCATCTGTATCTAGTAACTATGAGAGACAGCTCACATAGGAACCCTTGTTTCTGTGCTGATTTCCTAGTATCTTCCACTGGTGACCAGTGTTGTTTGTTCGTATACTTCTTGGTTTTTATCATTATGAAGTCATCAATTGAAGCATACTTGATGGGGCACCTGAGTGGCTCAATCACTTAAGCCTCTGCCTTCAGCTCAGGACATGATTGTAGGGGCCTGATCAAGTCCCACATTGGACTCCTTGGTGGCAGGCAGCCTGCTTCTCCCTCTGCATGCTGCTCCCCTGCTTGTCCTTTCTCTCTCTTCTGTCAAATAAATAAAATCTTAAAAAAAAAAAACCTGCTTGATATGTTCAATCGACTTCAGTTATTTATTTATTTTTTTATTTATGATAGAGAGAGAGAGAGAGAGAGAGAGAGAGAAAGGCAGAGGGAGAACCAGGCTCCATGCACCGGGAGTCTGATGTGGGATTCGATCCCGGGTCTCCAAGATCGCACCCTGGGCCAAAGGCAGGCACTAAACCGCTGCGCCACCCAGGGATCCCAACTTCAGTTATTTTCTTACTGATTCTCAAACTCCCACTTCTTTGACCAGCAGGAGCCAGTTAATATTATCTCCCGGATCCTTTTGACATGACCTTGTTAGTTTCTATTGGTTTTTACCTATCTGGTATGACAAAACCTTTCAGGTTCATCTTACACAATTTCTGCCCTAGAACAGAAATTAGCCAAAGGACCTTAGAATTTGTCTAAGGACCACTGGCTTCCTCTCAGCGAAGGACCATCATCTGGGTGCCAGAAGCCTCCATTGCTCTTGAGTTTTGTGGGGTGCTGGGAGACATAACAATGAACAGAAAGATGAACTTTCCTCATTAAGGCTATGTTTTGTAGGAGGAGACAGACAAAAACAAAAGTAAAATATCCTTTGGATTGCGATAAGTGCCATAGAGAAAAATAGGGAAGGATACTAAGAAGTGCTTACGAGGAATGATGATGTCAGTTTTACATAGAGTGGTCAGGAAATGCCCTACTGAGAAGATGAGAGGACAGTATTGGAGCACCAGTTTGAGGAAAGTGAGAGAGTAAGAAGTGTAGATGTCTGGCAGATGTTCAGTGGGCAGTGGCAACAGTAAGTGCAAAGATCCTGGGGGTGACCATCAACATCTAACAATAAAAACTAGTGCAAGAAGCTAATCTCCAAGGAGATTTTTGTCTGTTTTGTTCACGGGGATAATGGTGCCTGGCATACATATTTATTGAATGAAATACTCTATTTAAAGCATTTTCAAAAAGCAGGCAATAGATTTTTGTTTGTTCTGAGTAACTTCTCCCTACTATCACCTTTTTAACCTTGAGAAAAATGTTGTGAAATGTGTAACATTAAATTCTGCTAAAACATTAAGTTTGAGACATGAAGCGGGTATTTCAAGCACTTATTAACAATTTAATATAATGCTCTTTCATATTAGATCTACAAGGCATTGCAGGAGATCAGATTGGACTAAGAGAGTAGAATGAGCCAATTATTTTAGAAGGCACAGCTTTCTTGCCCATTTTTTGCTCTCACTGTCACTTTTGCATTATTTGCCTGGATCTACACTTCAGGCAAAATTGCATATTAATACAGAAGAGGAACTCTATCCCCTGTGTCTAGAATGTGACTACTTCTATAAATTGGGTGCCTTTGACTATCAAACGTAGATGCAGCCCAGGTGTAGAGAGTTGGTAATAGGAAGCATCTCTGTGCATCCCTGTGTGCTTGGCTATAGAGGAATTCGCTTCCTGCCTCTCCTGTGAGAAGGAAGATTGACACTGCTTCCCCTACAGTGATTTGGGATGGAGTTTTGAAACTGTGACATTCAGCCATTAGCACCCAACTGATTTTTGGCTCATGGAATACTTACTGTAGCTTTTGTTAAAGTTTTGCCCTTTCTTTCACCACCAGAGAACAATGTTGGATTGCCCCCAGTCCTTGGTTCTACCTTGTACATGTGCAGTCCTGACCTTTCTGGGCATAATATTCCTACCTCCCTTGGTAGGCAGCAGTACAGTATTAGAGAATACGCATGCGGCTCCATCGGCTGTCTGGGTATAGCTGCCTATTTGGCCTAGAGCTTTCAGCCTTGTTCCCCTTCAGTGAGATGAAGGGAAAGCCTGCCTCACCTGCCTCCAAGTGTTGTCAGAAGGTCCTCATGAAATCATCACAGTGGTGCCATCTAAGTGGAAAAGAGTGTCATCCTGAGTATCTTTAGTGCTTGATGCATGTCCTTGAATAATTCATTCACCACTCCAAAGATGATTGAGCCCCTACTGTGTGCCAGGCACTGTTCTCAGGGCTGAGGTAGAGCACTGAACAGGCAAATCAGGGTTTCTCTTCCCAAGCGGTTTCATTCGCATGGAGCGCAAAAGAATTTCCACAGGTGGTAGGTGTTCCAAGGGGAAAAAAAGGAGAGTTAAGGATACAGAGCAGCTTGGTAGGTGGGTCAGGGAAGACTTCTCTGAGGAAAAGTTAGAGCATAGTGTAGAAGTAAGGGAGTGACACATGGAACTCTCTGGAAGGAAGAGTGGTTCAGGTAGAAAGACTAACGAATACAGAAGCCCTGAAGTATAGGTTACCAAGTGAAATACAGGCTACCCAATGATACTTGAATTTCTGGTAGACAATTTTTTTAAACTGTAAGTAGGTGACAAATACTACATAGAATATACTTATACTAAAATAAAAATCATTATTTATCTGAAATTCTAATTTAACTTGGTATCCTTTTTCCATACCCTCCTGCGCTCCACCACACACACAAATTTGGCCACCTTTGTGAGTTTAGAATGTCCTGGTTGGACTTGGAAAGAGGGTGTTGTATGTAGGGCAGGGTGAGAGAGGCAGCCAGTATAAAGGTTCGGGTCATATTCTGTAGGATCTTGGTATAAATTCTGGGCTTTATTCTAAGTGCAAGGAGAAAGCCTCTGAAGGGTTTGAGTTAGCGTAGGATGTGATCCAATTTAAGCTTGAAAACAATCAGTCTTGCTGCACAGAACAGACGTTGGGGCCAGGAGTTGCCAGCAGGGAGTTCTTACTGCTTTCATTGCCCTTACCGCACTGCCACACAGTAGGAGCAGAGCAAACTTGTTTTGAAGGATTTTCTATAGAAGATTTAGGCAATTATAGTCTAACATTGAAGAGTGGACTGTGTTGGCAGGACTGCAGGACACAGAGGTCTGGGTTCTGTGCACATCACGTGGTAATTAAGCGCAGGGGCTCTGGGGTAGGATAGATGGCATGTCAGTCCTCAGCTGTGGGTCCTCCCTGTGCTGTGTCTGCATCTGGCATGGTAAGTGGTCTTTCCCAGGGAATTATTTGAAGACCAAATGAGGTTATGTGTGTCAAGTGCTTATCCTAGTGCTTTGCTCCTAGTACGGTGTATCTTTGATTTTTATCCTTAGTCTCCTTCACCCTGCCCACCATATACAAGCATTTCTTACAAACAGTTTGGCCAAAATATTAATCAGCTCAGGTGTTTGGTGTAGAGGACCAGTCTAGAGAGCTGAACCACTTAGCGATGTGTAGATGTCTTTTACCATTTGCATTGGCTTGTTGAGACCTGAAAAGGGGGAGTGTTGAGGGCAGGTATAAAGTGGGGTAGAGAATGCTTGCTCTCTTTTTTTTTTTTTTTAAACATAGACCTTCATGAGCAACTTCATTTGATGTGTCATCAGTATGACAAATGCGTGTATGTAGGCGTCTGTGTATATAGATTCATATGAGTAATCAGTGTATTAAAGGAATAGATACCTCATCAACTATATCCTTGTGATATATAACCAACTAGCCTGGATGGGATGATGTAGAATTATTTTTTTCTGATCTTATAGTGTAATGCAGTTATTAAAAGGTCAACTAACTGAGGGGCACCTGGGTGGCTCATTGGGTTAAGCACCGCCTTCAGCTCAGGTCATGACCTCAGAGTCCTCGAGTCCAGCCCTACATTGGGCTCCTTGCTCAGCAGGGAGTCTGCTTCTCCCTCTCCCTCTCCCTCTGCCACTCCCCCTGCTTGTGTGCATGCTCTCTCTCTCTCTCTCTCTCTCTCTCTCTCTCATAAATAAATAAATAAATAAATAAATAAATAAATAAATAAATAAATAAATCTTAAGAAAAGAGGTCAGCTAAGCCAACTCCTTCATTTGGTAAATGAGAAAACTTAAAAGCTAAATGGTTTAAGTTTATATACCTACTTGTTGGTAGAGCTGGGCACTCAGCCTATTTTGGCAGATTCCAGATTCGATGCTCTTTCCCCACTCAGCAGCTGTCTGTCCTCCACTAAGCTTGGCCCTTAAGGGAGGCCCTAATGTATTCTGGTCAGGGGAGCGATAGACTCCACTTGTCACCCACCTTGCAGCTCGCTGGTGAGCTTACCCTGGCAAGTTCCCAAGCCTTTGGAGCCTCGACTTCCTCATATGTAACCTGATGATGGTACCCACGTCACACGGCTCTTCAAGGGATTCAATGATGTAATGCATAGAAGCTTGCTTGTTTTTTTTTTTCCCAGAGATCCTGACTTACTGTAAACCTTTAGTAAATGATTCTATGCTTATATAAGGTAACTCCTTTAGAAATAATTCTATCAATAAACATTTGTTGTAAAAAATCCTAATGTGCAGATAAGCATAGAGAAGATAATGAGAAGCACCCATAACACCATCATCTAGAAATAAGCTCACCTGTCTTATGCATTTTTCTCATTTAGTTTTGATTGCACTTACTATCTGAAAAATACAGCATGAAATTCTCTAGGTCAGTGATCCATTAGAGCCATACACTTCACATTAATCATGAGAGAACAGACCATAACAGGACCTGATAATTATTCTTTCAAAGGAGTAGAATGTTACTCTAAAGTTGCACCAGTTACATATAAATTGGTGCATATATATATCTCCTACTCATTTTTGTTGTAATTTTATTACTTTTTCATCTTTAAATTCTAACTGGAGCTGTATATGTATCTTATCCATGGTTTCCATTTTCTTAAATATAATGAACTGTCCATTCTACAGACCTTGAAAGTAAGTGTGACCTACATGAGTTGTTAAGAGATTTTGTTTTGATTCACACTGCTCATGATTAAGCTGCAAAACCTTCTCAGATCAAAGAAGCTTAAATCATGGGGAGGAGGCATGTCAAAAATAAAATTGGTGATTTTATATCTCCTTATTCCAGAAAGGTGATTTATAGGTCTTTGTCTCCGTGGAATATGTGTTAATGCTCCAAAGTTCTAGCGTGGCTGGTCTTTTTCTGTTTTTCCTACCTCTTCATTTTGTGGCCTGAGGATAGTGCACTAAAAACAATGGGTTCTGGGAGAGGAGTTTTACCCTCAAGTCGAAGGTTATTTGAGTAATGGTTTACCTATTCTATTGATTGTTGTGTGGATGTTGCCATGAATCCAGGGGGTTTTCAGTGCTTAGATGTACTCTGGTGATTTGTGGACTATTTTAAGGCCATCCAGTTCCTTCTCTGGCAGAGGTCTTGAGGCAGGGCTCCCCAGCTCCCAGGAGCTTGGCAGGGGTGGGAGTGGATGGCAGGAGGGTGCCACCTCCATGGTGTCTGCACCTGGGGCAAATACAAAATCCTGTCCCAGGGAGAGCACCGAGGGTCACAGTTGGAAAAGTATGGCCAAAGGAGTGGGCATAGGAAGGCAGCAGGCTGAGGCAAACCATGAGAGTTCTAAGAAGAGATGCTAAGAATAATGTGAACTAGAAGAGCATCCGGATCAGGAAGGCAGTGGACTCATTCTAGGGTCCAGCTTTCTTGGGAAGATGCTGTGCTTGTGGGATGGGGGGGTGGGGACGGGTCTCAATAAATGGTCCTGGGTAAATCAGGAAGAAAACAAAATTAGGGATTAGGAAGTTGAGTTATTAGCATTGAGCAGGGTTTTCCCTGAGTGTTATTAATGACACTCTTATTTAGGAAAATGTTGCTCATTTGAGGGCTGTTTGTTCCAGTACTTGGAGTTATTGCCAGTATTGGCTTTCTTCCAATCTTGGTAATCTTCTGAGGTTTAGAAAAAAAATATGCCCCCCCCCACACACACATACACACTCTTCCCATGGAAAAATTGGTTTGTGTATAATTTAATTATTTTGTTAGCCAGTCATCCTATCACTGTGTACAAAAACTGCAACCTTAAAAACCCCCCATCTTCGTTTGGTGTCAAGATGTTCATAATTGGTTTTTCCTCCATTACAAGTGAATGTGTGACAGGAAGATTTCTTGCTAAAAGCTAAAATACACTGACTCCATATTCTGTCCTTTCAGAAATGCCCTTGAAGGCTTGCAAAGTATTATCCAGTGATTTAGAGTAACAAGAACTGAGATCAATGATGAGTTTCGAAGAGGAATTAAAGTCCTGAGTATTCTGTAGGGAGGTCATATTTTAGAAGATCACCTTGGACAGTATTTTCATCAGAGTGAATTTTGGAAGGTTCTTTTCACGATGGGAGAGTGAGGAGGGAACATACTGTCTTTTGTCAATGTCTCGTCTCACTAATGTCTCTCCTTTTGGTTGACTGTATTTATTCGTAGTCTTATTTCATCTTGCCCTAATATGCTATTTGTGGGGAAATTTTTTATCTTGACATGTTGCCGTGAACATTTGAGTTACTTAATTTAGTGTGAGGCTGACTTGAGATCTGCCCCCGGCTTGCTACTCCTCATCCTTTTTGTGTGGGGTTGAAGGTCTCGCTGTGGAAAATGCTAGCTTCAGACCATTTGAAGCCTTCATGTTATAAATATGCTTTATAGCAATGTTTTATTTAGTCCATTTACAAAAATTTAATTCGAAGTAAATAATTCATTCTGGCCTAAGAATGCAAGGTACAGATGTTTGCACTGCTGCTGGGACCAGCTGAGCTTCATCTGCTTGCAGGCTGCCTTTCCGCTGGTTTTCCCTCATTTTTCACATTTGTGAAGCTCCAGATATTGCTTCTCGTGGTGATATTGCCGTAAGGTCTCCGTAATTAGACATGGGCATCCAAGGCAAGTTAGTATTTTCGTTCCTTGTGAGTAGAAACCATTTTAGCTTTCCTCCTGGGGAGTCCTTTTGAGTCTCTGAAGTCATTCACAAATACAGTAAAGTCTAATTTTACTCCACAAGAAAAAAAGAGAGAGAATATTGCTCTTTTTCTATCCAGGGACTCCGCCCTCCCCCAAGCTTTGCTGCCCTCCGTTTATTGCTTTCACATCTTTGTAGTGGCAGATGGCTTTATGCAAATCACGCGGTTATTTTGGTCATAGTAAAAATCACCTTGCATTAAGAGCAATTTCTAGATTAGGGAAACTGCTGTGTTTGTTTGAAAATGTACCTAGGGCTGGAGGGCAAACTATCTCGACCGAATCTGAGTTACTGACCAAGAAAGAAGGCTGTGGCCCTGTGTGCACCTGCCTTCTCGGTGGCCCTCCCAGGATGGCCCCCACCCGCTTGCTCCCTTGGTTCCCGTAGGCCTACCTGGCCAGAGGAGGATTGTAGATAAAGGTATTTTCTGTGGCTTTTCATTAGCCATCTTCAATACTCTCATCGTGTATTTTTGCACAGGTGATGTGCCACTGTGGAATTGTACGGTCAGTTTTAACAAAGAGGCCAGCAATCTTAGTGCAGTTTTCTTTTTTCTTTTACTAGAAATTGTGATTCTGCCTAATTTTTTCCAGTAACCTTTTGGAAGTAATTCAGGTGCTTTTTCCTCTTCCCCTCAACTCTCTAAACTTTTGTGCATTGACAGAACAATCCATCTTCTAGAATGGCTCTCACAAGATTGCTGGGGGTATTTTTCCCCCTTTTTCCTTTTATCTCTTTCTCCAATACTTTTTACCATCTTCTTCCCTGAGATGAGATAGTGTGAAGTGAACAGCCAGAAAATGAGGGAAAGCCTTGATCAATTAGCCTTAAACGATCAGCTGCTTTCCTAATTCTGAGATAAATGATTGAGCTCTGTGGCTCAAATGCCATGCTGCTGCTTTTCCAGTCATGCCACCCACAGATAATCATCCCTGTCCTTCCATTCTCATTCCTCTGCAGTCTCCGTTTTTTACCTTTCTGCTGTGAGCCCCCACCCCCTTGTGGTGTAGACGCTTGAGGGAGTCAGTGCTTGAGAAGTACTGTGAAGGACAGATATAAAGTGTAATTGTGGCCTTCTTTAGACCTTTGCTATTGTTCTTCTTTTTTAAGATTGATTTTATTTATCTATGAGAGACACACAGAGAGAGGCAGAGACACAGGCAGAGGGAGAAGCAGGTTCCTCACAGGGAGCCCGATGTGGGACTCGATCTTGGACCCAGGATCATGCCCTGAGCAGAAGGCAGACGCTCAACTGCTGAGCCACGCAGGTGTCCTGCTATTGTTCTGTTTGAGAGGTCACCTGCCTCTACTGCTAGCTGAAAGCATGAAAATCTGACTAATCATAATAACAACGCACTTAAATGTAGTGCTACTCATGAGCCAGGAATGGTGCTTGGTACTTTGTATGGACATTACTTGGTTTACAGATGAACCGACACACCGAGTGTCTCTCGTGTATTTTTCAGGTTGAAAATTGGTGTCCTCATTTACCTTGGAGAGCAAAAAATCCCTACGAAGAAGCTGATCATAATTCATTGGTGAGTGATTTTTGGAAACTAGGCTTGTGATTTGGTTCTGATGCCAAGTGGTACATGGGGAGTCTGCTAGAAATGCCAGCTGTAACCCTGAAATAATGGTGAACTAAAGGACTTCTGTCTGCAGTTCTGTGGAAATGTGGGTGATCCAATCAGTTAACCAGTAGTGTCTGTTTCTTGAGCAGTTCTCTGAGGCCACCGATAGGAATAAGACCTGGTGCCAGATGTGGAGGCTCTCAGCGATCTAATGAGGGTGATGGTCAAAAATAATGATCACACCCATGTAAAGGTGAACTGCAGGCCGATGGAAATGAATGAGAAAGTGGCGATCTCAGCCTGCAGGGGTTAGGAGAGGTTGCAAAGAGACAATGACATTGGAGCTGAATTTCAAATGATGAGTGAGTTCATAGTAGATCAAGGAGAGAAAGGTGTGTCTGATGTGTAGGGGGGAAGGTATCTGTACAAGAGCTTGGTGTTTTCAGGGAGTGGGGCACAGTTCAGTGGGCCAGGCCCCGGGGTGTTGGATGAGCTTTGGTGGAAGATGAGATGGGAAAGATCAGTAGGGACCGAACATGGTTTTCTGTGCCACACTAAAAGCTCTTATGTCTTTCTTCTTTAGAACAGGGGTCAGTAGACTTTTTCTGTAAAAGGCCAGATAGTGAATATTTTCATCTTTCCAGGCCATGAGGTCTCTGTTGCAACTGGTGAGTTCTGACCTTGAGCTCAGAGGGCAGCCCTAGACAGGATGTAAATGAGTGGGTCATGCTCCCAGAGGCTCTGTGTTCCAGGAGGATCTGGAACAGTGTGCTGACCACCATGCTATAGACCATGGGGGTCTTGGGAGAACGTTGGGTCAAGGAGGGATCAGGTGAGTGTTGGGAACAAAGTGTGTGACTGCTGAGAGATGGAGTTAGCATGTTCTAGATGTTATGAGAAACAAATACAAGTGCTACTGTTTTCCTGTTAATGTGATCACTGGTTGTATCCAGATACATTAGAAAAATGTTCCTCCTGGTTTTTCAATTATTCTGGCCTGAATTTTTAATTTTATTCAGCTATGGTAGGAAAATGATATTGCTGGCTTTTAAATCTCTCAGAAAATAATGAACTTTTGTTGGTTTGGGACTGGGACAAAACTAGAAGATGAGCATTTATTTCCCTGCTTAACTTTGTGGGCAGACAGGCTTTTTGGACACTTGCACAATGCCAAGCAGCCTGTTAAGAATTGACTTTTTCCGAGTAAAAATCTGCTTTGCAGCAGATCCAAGTGGCAGTAAATTCGGGTGCAGAGAATTTCAAGGTATATCGAGCATAAACTCATAGTAAAAAACAACAACAACAAAAAAACACATTTTAATATAACTCAGTGCTTTGCAATGGCTGTGCTGGGTCTTCCTCAATTTCTAATTTTTTAATGATGTCCCTGACAGCAGATCAGCAGTCAGAGGCCTTTAATTTATAATCCTGGGGCCTTAACATAAAGCTGCCCAGCAGACAAGCCTCACTTTTGAAGCTCTGTATTTAATTGACTAGCTCTTTTAAGTCTTTAGATGTCACATCATGACAACCATTATGCTTTCTGACTTTTTATCTTCAGTTCGTTTTGATTAAATTTCTGTTTCTAGGCGGAAATTCGTACGGATTTTAATATTCTCTACAGCATGATGAAAAAGCATGAAGAATTCCGGTGGATGAGACTCCGGATCCGGCGAATGGCTGATGCGTGGATCCAAGCAATCAAATCCCTGGCAGAAAAGCAGAATCTTGAAAAGAGAAAGCGGAAGAAAGTGAGTTTCTGATGAATTCAGTTCAGTTAGATGCCAGTTTTCTTTTAAAATCTGATTTTGCTTGGAAACAAGACTAAGAGAAATGTCAAGTCTCAAATGATATTCCCTCAGGGTGAATCTGCTCAGTCTCTTGTATAGCCATTTTTTTGGGCTTTTCCCCGATTACAATAATGCTGCTTAGTAGGTACCAGCACACATGTTTCTTGGCTGGAGCCAAATAGACTGTAAGATTTTCCTTTGAACCATCCTGACTGTCTCTCCCCATGGCATCAGGAAGCTTAACCCTCTTGGCTTTACCCAAATACAACCTTGAACTTGGCGTTACATCATCATGGCAATCTCCTGTTTGTGGTACTTGTCGCTTCTGGGGTTTGGGCAACTGGTGAGTTCCATTGCTGCTATGTTGAGTTGGTGCTTTGGCTTCTGATCCTGAGGGAGAGAGATTGTCAACTAAACTGGAGCCAATTTATTTGAAGTTCATGAGGATTGGCTTAGAAAATCCCTGGAAATAACCCTGAGCGTGAAAGATTTTATACCCTATAGTTGCAAGTTAAATGGCCTTGGCTTTTGATTAACTGTTTGGATGACAAACGACAGAGCAAATTAAGCGATCTTAATACCCACATCTAAAAATTAATTAAAAATGACTTTGTTATTCCTGATTTGAGTAATTTGATATCCTCAAAAAAGGGAAATAGAGATGATGAGCTTGAAAAACCTCAAGTCATGGTTTAGCGGTTCCATTTTGCTTAAATCTGTTGATTTTATGAGATGGCAGGTCCAATGTTCATGCACCAGATAGTCCTCTGTAGAAGGGTACGAGGTCAGAAATCTAGGTAGGCTGTAAAAAGAAATTGAGTATTTCTACATATTCCTATGCAATAATCTCTAGGATATATTGTTAGCTCAATAAATAGTTGATGGGGAACAGTGAATGTTATTTTTAAAAGGAGGAGAGGACTTTATGTATCTATACGTGTGTACATAAAGATTTGTACATCTACACACCTGTATATATAATACACATTTATGCTTGTTAATATTTTTTAAAATAGAATAAACCATGAAATTAAAAATAAAAGAGATGGATAGTGGTGCTTGGTTGTATAACATTGTGGGTGTACTTAAGGCTACTGTCCACTTAAATGGTTAAAATATTAAATTTTATATTAACATCTATTATACCACAGTGAAAAGAGACAAATACAGGGAAAGAGGGAATGAATAGCATGGAGCCAACAGGTGTAGAAACTAGACTTCTCTAAATATATCTTTCTTGGTAGATTTGATACTAGAATCACTTGACATACTGTAAAGCAAAATTGAATTATAAAAAAAAGGTATCTAAAAATTACAAGGAAAATAAAACAAGAGCTGACTACATAGTTTTACAGTAAACACCCAAAAACAACAGTTCTTAGTGACTAGAACATAGTCAACTCAGCAATTTGGGTTTTTTTTTTTCTTCTTTGTATATTTTTATTGGGGTTTGATTTGCCAACATATAACACTCAGTGCTCATCCTGTCCAGTGCCCCCCTCAGTGCCCGTCATCCAGTCACCCAATCTCCCCACCCGCCTCTCCTTCCACTACCACTTGTTCATTTCCCAGAGTTAGGTGTCTCTCATGTTCTGTCCCCTTTTCTGATATTTCCCACTCATTTTCTCTCCTTTCCCCTTTAATTCCTTTCACTATTTTTTATATTCCCCGAATGAATGAGACCATATAATGTTTGTCCATCTCCAATTGACTTACTTCACTCAGCATAACACCCTCCAGGTCCATCCACGTTGGTGGATATTCATCCTTCTTAATGGCTGAGTAACATTCCATTGTATACATAGACCACAGCTTCTTTATCCATTCATCTTTCGAAGGCACTGAGGCTCCTTCCACAGTTTGGCTATTGTGGACATTGCTGCTATAAACCTCGAGGTGGGGATCCCTGGGTGGCACAGTGGTTTAGAGCCTGCCTTTGGCCCAGGGCGCGATCCTGGAGACCTGGGATCGAGTCCCACGTCGGGCTCCCGGTGCATGGAGCCTGCTTCTCCCTCTGCCTGTGTCTCTGCGCCTCTCTCTCTCTCTCTCTCTCTCTCTCACTATCATAAATAAATAAAAATTAAAAAAAAAAATAAACCTCGAGGTGCAGGTGTCCCAAAATTTCACTGCATCTGAATCTTTGGGGTAAATCCCCAACAGTGCAATTGCTGGGTCGTAGGGCAGATCTATTTTTAACTCTTGAGGAACCTCCACACAGTTTTCCAAAGTGGCTGCACCAGTTCACATTCCCACCAACAGTACAAGAGGGTTCCCCTTTCTCCACATCCTCTCCAACATTTGTGGTTTCCTGTCTTGTTAATGTTCCCCATTCTCACTGGTGTGAGGTGGTATCTCATTGTGGTTTTGATTTGTATTTCCCTGATGGCAAGTGATGCGGAGCATTTCCTCATGTGCTTGTTGGCCATGTCGTCTTCTGTGAGATTTCTGTTCGTGTCTTTTGGCCATTTCATGATTGGATTGTTTGTTTCTTTGCTGTTGAGTTTAAAAAGTTCTTTATAGATTTTGGAAACTAGCCCTTTATCTGATACGTTATTTGCAAATATCTTCTCCCATTCTGTAGGTTGTCTTTTAGCTTTGTTGACTGTATCTTTTGCTGTGCAAAAGCTTCTCATCTTGATGAAGTCCCAATAGTTCATTTTTGCTTTTGTTTCTCTTGCCTTCATGGATGTATCTTGCAAGAAGTTACTGTGGCAAAAAGGGTGTTGCCTGTGTTCTCCTCTAGGATTTTGATGGAATCTTGTTTCACATTTAGATCTTTCATCCATTTTGAGTTTATCTTTGTGTATGGTGCAAGAGAGTGGTCTAGTTTCATTCTTCTGCATGTGGATGTCCAATTTTCCCAGCACCATTTATTGAAGAGACTGTCTTTCTTCCAGTGGATCGTCTTTCCTCCTTTGTCGAATATTAGTTGACCATAAAGTTGAGGGTCCACTTCTGGATTCTCTATTCTGTTCCATTGATCTATGTGTCCGTTTTTGTGCCAGTACCACACTGTCTTGATGATCACAGCTTTGTAGTACAACCTGAAATCTGGCATTGTGATGCTCCTGACTCTGGTTTTCTTTTTCAATATTCCCCTGGCTATTCAGGGTCTTTTCTGATGCCACACAAATCTTAAGACTATTTGTTCCAACTCTGAAGAAAGTACATGGTATTTTGATAGGGATTGCATTGAATGTGTTATTTGCTCTGGGTAGCATTAACATTTCACAATATTTATTCTTCCAATCCATGAGCATGGAATATTTTCCATCTCTTTGTGTCTTCCTCAATTTCTTTCAGAGTGTTCTATAGTTTTTAGGGTATAGATCCTTTACCTCTTTGGTTAGGTTTATTCCTAGGTATCTTATGCATTTGGGTGCAATGGTAAATGGGATTGACTCATTAATTTCTCTTTCTTCAGTCTCATTGTTAGTGTATAGAAATGCCACTGATTTCTGGGCATTGATTTTGTATCCTGCCACACTGCCGAATTGCTGTATGAGTTCTAGCAATGTTTGGGGTGGAGTCTTTTGGGTTTTCTATGTAGAGTATCGTGTCATCTGCAAAAAGAGAGTTTGACTTCTTCTTTGTCAATTTGAATGCCTTTTATTTCTTTTTGTTGTCTGATTTCTGAGGCTAGGACTCCTAGGACTATGTTGAATAGCAGTGGTGAGAGTGGACATCACTGTTATGTTCCTGATCTTAGGTGAAAGGCTCCCAGTGTTTCCCCATTGAGAATGATATTTGCTGTGGGCTTTTCGCAGATGGCTTTTAAGATGCTGAGGACAGCTCAGCATTTTGGTTAATATATTACAAAGGACAAAAAACCTGCAAAATATCTAAGTTTTACAGAGTTTTACTAAGTTTACACATAGTAGGTGGATATTCTCATTCCAAATCCCTTTTGCATATTGGAATAAAGCAAAGTACTATGTTAGTATCCTTGAGAAGTGGGATTTTTTTTCCATGTGGGATAGGCAAATAGCATATGTAAGATGGATAATGTTATGCAAAGCTATTGTAATCCTGAGTTTGAATGGGAAAGACCAGTGTGAATTTATGATTTGTTTTTTCCTGGAGAAGAGAGAAATTTCCAGCTTCCATTGAAATTTTCCATGGAAAATTTCAGGGCTACAGAAAGTGACTAACTAAAGTGTCCCCTCAGCATCAGACCTTGATCTTGAGATGCCATTTCCACTAAATGGTATAAGAGGTTCTTGGAAAAATCATTGGTTAAGGTCTGAGACAGAAGCTGTACATGAAGACCTGGGAACACCTGTCACAGCAGAGAGCAAAGAAACTCTCAAGGGCTACTAGAACTGTGTCAGAAGAACTTTGAAGCCAACTTGAACAGCCTCCCATTGGCAAGATGGGACAGTTTGATAATCCATAAGGATAATAACTACAGTTTACTGAAGCACATCTAATATACTTCTATCCATGATTTTATAATGATACCTTTAAAAAGCCTGTTGATAGTCATTAGAGTATGCTAAAAGAACACATTTGTTATTTTGAAAATTGATAAATAAAGGGCAAGAGTCAAATATTTACCAGACTTTTTCTATGTAAACTGTACTTCAGCAGAGCCAAATAGTTTATGGGAGGCGGGAGGAGTTGTTTCTCTTCATAGAAGCATTCCAGCCAATAAATGCAGAAGGAATAATAGAATATCACCATTTTGCAACCCCTAGTGGGTGAATGCATCCAGTTAGTGGTCATCACGATCTGCAGACATCACCAGAGACCCCAGACGTTATTTCCCCTAGTGGAAGTACACACAGTACTACCTATGAAGTAGTGTTGCCAAAAACATCAAATATGAATTTGATCATGGCTGCAGATCTAATGACTAATTTACTGTAAATACGAGGGACAGAAGAACGTGTTATGTAATGAACAAACTGCAAAGTGCGAGAGACTCTACCAGAACTACAACCAGTCTCTTTGACAAATAAATTAAAACTCTCCCCACCGCCAAAGGATGGGGGTAAAGGAGCCTAAGGAATAAATGAGATGATTCTAGTTAACACACTTTATTTGACTTCTGGCTTAAACAAGTGCACTTCAAAAAAGGAACAATTGAGGAAGTATAAACATTAACTAGATATTAGATGATATTAAGGAATTAATAGCTATTTTAGGGGTGATGGCGATGTTATGGTTATGTTTTTTAACTGAAAGTTTTGTTTCTTTTAGAGATACACACTCAGGTATTTGCAGATGAAAGGATATGATCTCCTGGATTTGCTTCAACATAAGCTGGGCAGGGAGGTTGGGAGAAAATGAGTGTGTACATTAAGATTTACCCTGAGCTGCTAATTGTGAAATTTCTGTGATGAGCACATGGGAATCGACTGCATTATTATGTCTGATTTCAGATATGTTTGAAATTTTTTTATGTTCAAACCTTAACAGTGGTGGGGAAAAAAAACCCCAATATTGTTAAATGCTACTTTATTGCACTGGCTTACCCTCCTTGAATTCTGATTTCCCAATTATATCCTGCTTTTTAAAAACAGATTGTCCACATGTCATGTTCATAGCCATAAAAGGGACAGTAGTGACTTTATTTTCTTTCATTTCTTTGTACCTTCTAGAAAAATCTTATGCCATGTCGAGGTTTCATTAGAAAATAAACATCACTTTAGAATTGGTTGATTGCTTTTGATGTGTTACTATGGAGTTTGTACTTGGTTCAGTGGGAATCAATATATGCCTCTCCTTTGTTTTTGTTTTTTTTTTTTCAGGTCCTCGTTCACCTGGGACTCCTGACTAAGGAATCTGGATTTAAGATAGCAGAGACAGCTTTCAGTGGTGGCCCTCTTGGTGAATTAGTTCAGTGGAGTGATTTAATTACATCTCTGTACTTACTGGGCCATGACATTAGGATTTCAGCTTCACTGGCTGAGCTCAAGGAGTAAGGAGATTACTTTTCAATTTTAAAATCAGAATACAAAAAAGAAATTGTAAACTCTTAAAGCCCTCTATTAGTGTGTAATTTCTTGTGGAGGAAAATGAAAGTGATAATTCACTAAACAGGAGATAAGAAGATTATTTTCAGGAGCTAAATACATACACTGTGAAAAGGATAATATGTTTTCATTGTAGCTGCAGGCTCCAGAGGCTTCGTAAATGAATGCCAGAAAATTCAAAGTAAGGAGCTTATTCTTTGCTATTACAGGTGCTTCCAACATGTGCAGCACAAAACATTATTGACTTTCCTAATTCCCTGTCTCTTGCTGAAATTCATACCATTCCCTACTCAACTTCAAGCTTTCCAAATCTTAAATAGGGAAGGTTCCTGTTTATAATTTAATTTGGATAGAATGAGTTTCTTGAAAGCCCTGATGCAGTACTCTTTCAATAAAGCCAACTTTCCACTCTGAGTCTGTTAACTCTACCTGGCTTTTCTGTTTCCCTGCAGTCTGCTTCTGGCTCTAGCTCTCTCTTAATCTCTTATAGGTTGACACAGCTGGCTAGGCAGGAATGCTTAGCACCCCTTCACTCCTTTTGGTTAACTGCCCATGGAGACTTTCTACCCAGCAGCCAAGTTATCATGTTGCAGTATGTCAGATGTTCCAGAAGAAATATCTTGAGTGAACATTCTAGAGATGGGTGTTAAAATATGTCCCACCCTGCTCCTATATTATTGTATGAGACATTGATGCCCAGAGAGGTCACTTGTGTTAGGGCTAAGGTCTACACACTTAATTAGTGGCAATGTTGAGTTGAAAGCAGTATTATCAAATGTCATTTTTAAAGATGCTATGTGCTAAAACTGTGATAAAAGCATCAGTTACAACAGTAGTGTCAGTGGTTAAGACCATAGTATTGATGACTCTTAATAACTAAGTTTGCTGAGCACCTACTGTGCATCAGATATTAAGCGTTTTATATACTATTTACACAAAGTTGGAAGTAAGTGCTGTTGCTTTCTGCCTTTTAAAGATGAGGAAACAGAGTTGTTTAAGAGTACATGGAGAACACCTGAGAGAGCCAGGATTTGAATTCTATGTCTATCTGATTTCAAAGTCTGTGCTCTTGACCACTGTACTGCACTGCTCCTTTTGCCTTCTGACCCCCTAAATACCACCCTTGTCCCTTCAGCATGCTGCCACCTGCTTGCTTTAAAACACATTATGTGCATGGCATGTGAGGTAGAGGCATTCATACGTTCAGCAGTCATTCCTTCAGTGCTCTCTGTGTACCAGTTCTTGGTGTGGGATATACAGATGACCAGCATGTGTTCAAGGAAATGTCAATCTTTTGGTAATTACAGCTAATACATTGCATAATAATTACACTAATTGCAATGTGATTAGTACTAATTGAGGCATGGATGCTAGAATGTAAGCCAAGGGAGTACAGAAACAGTGAATATTGTTCCCCCATGGTTTACATGGCACCTCAAATAGTGCCTAGCACCCAGTGTGTGCTTATAACTAGTTAACTTGAGCAAACAAATGAAGGGATGAGTTAAGGAATGAGTGAGTGGGTGATTAAATGGAAAACTGTGGGAACTCTAGGGATAAGTGTTCCCTAGGGAGATCAGAAGAGGCCTATTAAGGCTCTACCAGGGAGAGACTTAATTCATTGGTCAAGAAGTCTATAGGGTTCTTTAAGCACTGGTAACAGAACAAGGTGTGTTTATTTAAGAAGATAATCATGCAAGCAACAAAAAGCAGTGGTTTCTGAACAGGCCTGAACATTAGAATCACCTGGGAATCTTTGTGGACTGCCAATGCCCAGAACATATCCCAGACTAATTAAATCACAACTTTTGGAGATGGGACCCAGGCACGAGTATCTCCATGCCTCTAGTTCATTCCAGTGTGCAGTCAGGCTTGGGAACCGCTGAAGACAGGGTAGACTAGGAGTCCACATATACTTGCACAGTGGGCCAGGTGCAGTCTTCTGTGTGTTTTTATCAGTAAACTTCCATGGGAACACAGCCACACCTATTGTGGATCTATTGCCTGTGACTGCTTTTGCTCTTCAAGGGCAGAGCGGCATGGTTGAGAGAGAGGATGTATGGTCTACAAAGAGGAAAGTATTTACTATCTGGCCCTGTGTAGAAATATTTTCACGTTCCCGGAGAGAAATTGGTTATCCAGAACCTGATATTTTCAGAAGGCCCAATGAGAGGAGAAGGATACCTGAAGCCGTGGCAGGATGGAGCTACAGAGCAGAGTCCTGCTTTTATGATTCATTCTTTGAAGTTGATGGCCAGAATTCGGTAAAGGATGGTTATGGGTTGTGGGCAGGGGTAAAAGGCATCAATGATGACTAATTTCTGGGTGAGTAGAGGTGTGGTTTGGTGAGCACATTTTACTCCTGCACCCAAAGTTGGCATAAGATCAAATATGTCGATGCTGTCTGAGTGCAAGCGTGGGTTTGTATGGATGGGTTGAAGAGATGGGTGGCTTGAAGGAAGGGTAATGAAAAACTAGCTCAGTGCCAGTTACATAATGCAGTCTAGTCAGAAGGAAACGTTTGACAGAAAAGATTAGGAAACAGTACAAGACAATATAAAAGTTTATGTTGTAGTGGCTAGAAATTAAAGACATTGAAGAGGTCAGGAGGGGCTGCAGTATGAGAACAGGTTCTGTGGCAAAAAGCAATAGCTGAGTATCTAGTATACATTAGGCACTTTTCTTTTTAATACCTCATTTAAGCACCTGAAGAATCCCCGACAAGTTGCAATCTGTCTTTCCTGACCTAAATCTTGTTTTGTGGGTAGGTCATTGTTTTGCTTCTCATGAGGAGGAGAGACTGGAGAAGTTAGTGACTTATCTGAGATCTCACGGCTGCTCATGGAGGTAGATAATAGAGACTGATTAAGACCCGGCTCTTCCTTGGTTTCAAAGTGTGTGTGTGTGCGTGCGCGTGCATGCATAAGTGCATGCGTGCACATGCCTGCCCACACCACCGTTTACTTTTGCCAGAATCAGAATCAAGGCTCTGGATAGGCAGTGATGGGTGGGCAGGATTCAGATAGGCAGCAGATTGGGACAGACTGTGCCATCCTCCCCGACAACACTATTGGGATGTTTATTTTCCTATTGATGTTGCTAAGTGTAGGATCTTGAAATAATTTTTTTTCTTTTTTGCCTCTCTTCTGCTCTTTTTCTAGGATAATGAAGAAGGTTGTAGGAAACCGATCTGGCTGCCCAACTGTAGGAGACAGGATCGTTGAGCTCATTTATATTGATATTGTAGGACTCGCTCAATTCAAAAAAACTCTTGGGCCATCCTGGGTTCACTACCAGTAAGTGCTACATGCTGTCCTAAAGTTGATAGAGGAGTTCATTTGGTTTGAACAGGGGTAACATGGTTACAGGCAGAAAAAGCCTATCAAATATTGCCTGTTGGACTGTGGGAATAAGTTTCTCATTCCTAATTGAAATTCACATTCTCCACAGTGACTTTTTACTTTCAAAGGCTATTCATTATTTTCATTGATTTCTGTTAAGAATAGAAAATAAGTGTCCAACCACTTCTTTACCTTCCCTAATACTCATCATTCCTCTCTGTGTGCCTACACCAGTCTCATTTGTTTAAGTAACAATTTGGATAAAATGTGGAAAATATCATTTCTTATGTTGCTCTGGTTTGAGATGATGACTCATTTCTCTTTCCCTTTCCCTCGTGAGTTGTCATTTTTGGAAGAAAAAGCTGTGAATACCTTGTATGAATGTTGGGGTCTTGTACTTTTTAAGGAAAGACTCATGCTGAGAATGACCTGAATGCTTACCTTTATCATTTTGAAGAACCCGTTGTTTCCCTCAGCGTGGTTTTGGGACCATGCTACACTGTTTGAAATGATTTTACATGGTATACAGTCATGGCATTAAATAACAGTGAATTATATAATGAAATTTATTAATCTTGAAGTTTTCCTTCAATCTTTCTACAAAGGCTTAGTTTGGTGCTGTGATACCTCCAACACATCTTTTAATGCTTACATGCATTTTTAACAAAATAAGGGTAGCTGTCAGTTTCAGCCTTCAGGCAAAGTATCCAGTTTAAATTTAATAATAATTTTTAAAGAAGAGAAATATGCTATTTTTGGTTATCTTCCCCTTACTATAGTTGGTACTGGCTTTTATTTATGGCCTCTAGAAGTTTCAAATAAATGTAAATAAATATATTGTATCTAAATGGTGACAGTGGTACATTTGGGTAAAAATCATGAAGTTAATACCAACCTGACTGATAGTGAATGTTGACTTATAGTTTTCAACCAATTTCCTAGAAGAACACTTGGAAAATCTTTCAAGTAATGTAACTTAGAAATCCCTCTATGTGTCACTTTTTTGTTGCATAAATAGATGTTTTGGTGTGTTCTTCTAATTTAACCAATAATTGAATCCTTAACAACTTGAACTAGGTCCATTTCAGGCTAGTTTATAGTTTAATATTATTTATTAAATTTAATCTCCAAGCCTGTGTCAGATTGCAAGTCCTTTAGTTGAAATTCAAAAGAAATGAAAAGTCAAAATAATCCTCTCCAATCTTATCCAAAACATAGTAGGGAAACCACCTATTGTCTGTAGAATTTTCTTGCAGTTTTCTTGCCAATAGCAATAATTGTCTCAATACTCAGGAACAGAGGGAAGGAATAGGTTGAGAAGAGACTGTGCACTTTTCATTTCCCTTTGGATACAGTTTCATAAAAAAGCAAAATAAAAATCTTGGTTTGGGCCAGGATAGCACTTTACCTTCTGCATCACATTATTCCTGTTTTTTTGGTTTGCTTTTTCCTTGAAATCTTCATACATCACAAGCCATCACATTTGTTCTCAGTTATGTGGAAATAACCATCTTTCTTTTTGGTTAATAAGCCATGTAAGTAAACAGTCTTTTTTTTTTTTTTCCTTTTAGCTACAGCATTAAAGAAAGAAAGGGAGAGCTATTGTTCTCTGGCATTTAGCAAATGGCAGGCATCTGGTAGACGTGCAAAAGGAACAAGGCATTACGGGCATCCCTAGATTCACATATCCTCACCATTAAGAAGGGTTGTTTGGATGGAAAGATGTCCTCAGTGGTAGTGTTCAATTAAAAAGGATGATTTCATTATTAAAATGATCACCACTGGTTGGTATTTGATTCTTATTGAGTGAAGAGGCATCATCTCAGAGGAGTTTTATGGAAGGGTATAATATTTATCCTCCCTTTCTTTAATAAATCATCTACGTTAGTGATATTAGCTGGCCGGAGGTCCGTTAGGATTTTAGCCCTGCAGTCTTTGTTATGTGATGAAGCTAAGATTTCATCAAAAAACCAAGCAGGTCCTCCAGAAAGTTTCTTGCCCACTTCTTTTCCCTTCGAAGGCAAGACATTGTCAGAGCTCCCTGAATTCATCTTGGATGATTGTACATGGTAGGAGTTCCATTAAATGTAAAGGTATCTATCATCTGATCTTTCATTTAGGAGCAAAACCCTGAGTCCTGGGGATCCCTGGGTGGCGCAGCAGTTTGGTGCCTGCCTTTGGCCCAAGGCGCGATCCTGGAGACCCAGGATCGAATCCCACATCGGGCTCCCGGTGCATGGAGCCTGCTTCTCCCTCTGCCTATGTCTCTGCCTCTCTATCTCTCTCTCTGTGACTATCATAAATAAATAAAAAAATTAAAAAAATACATTAAAAAAAAAACAAAAACAAAAACCTTGAGTCCTGTCGATCTTGGAAAAATATTTGTAAATTCTTTCCAATTTATGTAGGGACCCAAGAAATTGAATTAAACATGTTTTCAGTGCTGGCATGCAACCAGTATACCACTAGGGACTGCAAAACTCATACCCATTTTGCTTCACATGAGATCTTTGCTGAATATTGAGGACACACAGCAAAACGGGGTGCACCTAGTGCAAGATATACTATGCTTTACATCTAACTCCAAATTAGAAGTAGGTTCTGGCAAGGAAGTTTTAAACATCCATCTTATAGTAGTGTGGCTTAGAGCAAAGAGAATGTTCCAGGAGTCATTTGGCATTGCCACAGCAATTACTGTTAGAAGGAGGCCAGCTGCCTCGGGCAGCAAGGCAAATATTTTTTAAGTTATCAGTCTGTTCCTGATGTTTCAGACACACAAAAGACATTAGAGGAACTGCATAAATATTAACATAAACCCAGTTCCAAACACACAGCTGTAGAATGTGATTGAAAAATGAAAACTATAATGTTAAACCTCTTCTGCTGTACACAGAGATCAGTCCCCTGCCTCTGGTTTATAAAACAAACCCAGGTCAGCTAAAAAATAGACAATTCCCCAAACAAAGCTTAAGTATGAGGATGTCGAATTACAAGTTTCTCAGACATTTGATCTACTCTACAGCTCTCTGTCGGGAAGAAGCCCAACATCACATAGCACTGTATCAAAGTCCAGGCTTGCAGGCATTAGGCTCCCACCAGGTATCTTGACTCATCAGGGTTTGTCTTAATTATCTAAATTTAAAATAAAACCAATAAAACTCCAAGTTAAAAATAAATCACAAGCCAAAGCTAGAAAGGAATATACCCTGTTAGAGTGGATTGCAAATGAGTGGAAGTAGCCAAAGCCTTCAAGACAAAGGTTCTTATGACAAGGCTGTCCCATTCTCCCTGCTGTGCCTGCATAGAGCCTGTAATCTTTGAGTCTCAGCCCTGGCCATTGGGCAGGAGCCCAGCAGCCCCACCTGTCAGCGTGTGTCCCTCGGTCCCTTCCTGCTCTGCAGCAGCCTTCTACAGAACAGGCACTGTCTTCCCTACTGTTCTCTGAACACTGCCGACTTCCTCAGAAGAAAATACAGTGGCTGTAACCAGTGGCTTTTGTATCTTATTTTAAAATATAAGTTGAAGAGTTAATTAATATAGGGGATTTTTATGTGAGTTTTTAATGTAAACTTTGATATTAAAAAACATATATAAGTTAAGGAATGGGGATGTTTTATTAAGAGGAGAGAAGGAATACCCCAAGCTATTCAAAGACTAAGGAAAACACACAGGGGATGCCTGTGGCTCAGTGGTTGAGCATCAGCCTTTGGCTCAGGGCATGATTCCAGATTCCAGGGATTGAGTCCCACATCAGGCTCCTTGCAAGGAGCCTGCTTCTCCTCCCTCTGCCTGTCTCTGCCTCTCTTTCTGTGTCTCCATGAATAAATAAAGTCTTTAAAGAAAGGAAAACACACACTGGTTAGTATCTTGGCTCCCCAGCTTTCTTTTTCTCTGACTGTGGGCTCCCATTTCTGTCCATCTATTGGTTTTCAGGCAGATAACATATTTTTGAGGATAATTTTGAAAATTGTCACTGTGATGGTAGCATGTTCCTTGAGAGCCACACAGAAGTCCAAAATAAGGAAATGCTATCTGTGGTCACTTGTATTCCCTCCCGTCCTCTTTTCCTCCTTTCCTTGGGTAGACAAAGGGTGGTCATCTCATTAGAGATGACTAATGAGAAAATCATCACAGTAAAGTGGCAATTTACTATTGATTTTTCTGGAAAATCTAAACTGGTGTTTGCATTTTGTTTTTCTGAATCATACATTGGTGTAAAAAAAAAAAGTTGAAAGAACGCCTTTAAAATAATTGGAAAAGGAGGAAAGAAACTTAATCCAGTACTTAAAACTCACTTGCCATTATCTGATTCTAAGATGTGGACTTTAATACTTATTTGCGTTTATGCTTATTGGTCCAGTAAGAGCCATTTGGAAGTGTTGTTGATGTATAACCACAGAAACCAGACTTCATTGGCCAGACACAAGCTAAATTTATATCAATGTTTGGAGGATCACTGATGAATTGAAAGAATAAGTTAATTAATAATGAAGGTTTCAGCATTGATTTCTGTTTCAGCATTGATTCTTGCTATTGGTAGTTGTTTCTGTACTCTAAAGCAGTGATCAATAGGCTCTGTCAAGACCATGTAGTAAATATTTTAGGCTTTGCTGGCCACATGGTCTCTGTGGCAACTCCTGAAGTTCTCTGTTACTGAGTGAAAATAGCCATAGACCTAAGTAAACAATTAGGTGTTGCTATGTTTAAATAAAACTTCATATCTGAACAATGAAAAGTGAATTTCAACTAATTTTCATGTCACAAAATATCCCCCCCGCCCTTTTTTTAAACTAACAAAGATCATTCTTAGTTTACAAGCCACACAAAAATAGGTGGTAGACCAGATTTGGGTGACCCAGTTTGAATACTTTGTTGGAAGAGCCAAATTAAACATCTTCATTTTTACTTCTTCAGGCTCTGGAAGAAAGCAGTAATGCTTTGGTACTGTCAAGAACATAAAATCAACACAGCTGATTACATGAGATTCTAAACTCTACCTAAAATTAAATACTCTTATTAATTGATGAACATGCTAAATGATTGTTGAAAGAGCTAAGGCATACCATATGCTGTAAGGAGAGTAAGGCCTCTATCTTAGTCCATTTGGGCTGCTCTAACAAAATGCCACCAAGTGG
This sequence comes from Nyctereutes procyonoides, assembly GCF_905146905.1. NCBI lineage: Eukaryota > Metazoa > Chordata > Mammalia > Carnivora > Canidae > Nyctereutes > Nyctereutes procyonoides. Next base: position 1,619,181 of record NW_026575030.1, on the reverse strand, counting down.
ATGGCTTAGAAACATTTATTGCTCACAGTTCTGGAAGCTGAAGTGCAAGATCAGAGTTCCGGCATAGTCGAGTGAGGCTCTCCTTCCTCCAGGTCTCAGACTTCTTGCTTTGTCCTCACCTGCTGGAAGGAACAGGGAATTCTGTGGGGTCTCTCTCATTTCTTTTTTAATTAATTTTACTTATTTTAGAGAGAAAGTGAGCCAAGAGCAGGAGGGGCAAAAGGACCGGGAGAGAGAGAAGCCTAAGCAGACTCTCTCCTGAGCATGGAGCCCAACATGGGGCTCTATCCCAGGACCCTGAGATCACGACCTGAGCCAAAATCAGGAGTTGGACAATTAACTGACTATGCCACCCAGGCAGCCCTGTGGAGTCTCTTTTATAAGAACACTAAACCCATTCACGAGAGCTCCACCTTCACGACTTAACCCCCTAGTGCCCCATTTACTAGTACTGTTACTTTTGGGGTTAGGATTTCAACATAATTCGGGAGGGGAATACAAATATTCAGACCACAGCCACTTCTACAAACAGTAGTTCTTTGTTTCTTCAACAACCCTTCATTAGGCACCACTGTATGCTCAGCCCTCACTAGGGGTACAGCAGTAAACATGGCAGTCTGCAATGCCAGCTCCTATGGGACTTTATATTTTGCTGGTATTTGAGCAATCTTCTGTGACTTGTCTGTCAGCTAATCTGAAGCAAAACATATGTATGTGTGATGGCTCAGCCTCAGAAGTCACACATGGAGATGTTTGGCATATACCATAGTCTCTCACTTCCTGCCCACCAGTGTTTCTGATTGAAAGTATTCTCCATTTTTGGTAGTCCTTTGGAGTTTTTACCTTTTTTTCTTAAGATTTTATTTATTTGTTTGAAGGAGAGAGAGAGAGAGAGACTGAGCATGAGTGGGGTTGCGGGGAGGGGGAGTGGGTAGAGGGAGAAGGAGAAGCAGACTCCCTGCTTAACAGGGAACCTGAGACAGAGCTCCATCCCAGTAGCCTGGGATCATGACCTGAGCTGAAGGCAGACACTTTACTGACTGAGCCACCCAGGTGCCCCAAGTTTTTACCTTTTGAACTTTGGGGTCAAGATTGTAGTTTTATCAACATTGCTTTCTCCTTTCAGGTGCATGCTCCGAGTCCTGGATTCATTTGGTACGGAGCCAGAATTTAACCATGCTAACTATGCCCAGTCTAAAGGCCACAAGACGCCCTGGGGCAAATGGAATCTGAACCCGCAGCAGTTTTATACCATGTTCCGTGAGTATTCTCACTTCATCTCTACTTTCCAGAATGCTACCGAAGGCAAACGGGAAAAGAAACTAGAACGGGTATTTTGGGTTATGAGTCTCCGGGCTTTTCCCTGTAGAAATGTGTGCTGTGGAAACTTTCCGTTGGGAATAACAGATTTGTTGTTGTTGTTTAATTGGAATTGAAAGGCCATGTGAGCATTTTGTGAAAAGCCTTAGAAGCATCCTGAAGGAAAAAAAAAAGTTCAATATGAAGTATCAGTAAAAACCATTTGAGAAACGACTTTGTGTGGATTCTGGATTAGCAGGTTCTAAACACATTTCATTCTGCAAATGGCCCACTTGATTACTGATGAGAAATGAGCTCTTTCATGTAGATAGATTTTTCCAGACAAAAAGTCTTAATTATTTAAGCATCAACCCTTGTTAAGAAAAAAGTCAGCTTTTTTTTTAATGAAACTATTTTAAACTCTGTTCCATACTTAATCAGCTTTTAAGCACTAGCCCAGAATGAAATCTCATGTGCCCTCGTTCACAAGGTGTCATTGTTGCCAACGGCAGTGATAATTTCAGGAGGTGTTGTCACAGATACTTAAAAAATGGTGAATTAACTGACCTCAACAGTGGGGGCTTCGCATTTTTCTGTTTCTGTAACATTCCCTTTCTCGCATTCACCATTCCTTACTGCTGTTATGAATTTACCGCCTCTGGCCTCATTTCCTTAATAATTAGCTGAGGACTGTGAAAGAAACTCCCACATTTGGTAATGATCGTGCCCAAAATAAGCTTAGAGTTTAAGTCCATAGGCCTCAGTGATGAGGTGAAGTCCTATTCTGGAAATGTCACGTAAGTTAAACATGACTTCATTTGGATGCTCAGAGTGGGGAGTTCCCATTTTCCAAAGTTGTCAGTATAATTTTAATCCCAAGATTTTCATCATAGAATTAGTATCTGAGATGTAAATCTGTTTCCTTTGTTAAAGCCCAACAGACCCGTGGCCTACTTTTTCTCTGTGTGGGTGCCCCTCCTCCTTGTATGTAGTCACCTGAAGATGACCCTTTTCTCATGTTCACTAAACATAACAGAATACATTGGACAAATCTTTGCATGTGATGTATGAGACAATAGAATTAAGAAGGGTTATAGCAATCGGAAGGTAGTGATTTAAAACTCAGCTCATGGTCACGTGTTCTTTTCAGCTCAGAAGGATTTTTAAGAGCATGTTATATGTATGGCAGACTTTTTTAAAAAGATTTTATTTATTCATGAGAGACAGAGACATAGGCAGAGGGAGAGGCAGTTTCCCTGTGGGGAGCCTCATACGGGGCTCTAGCCCAGGACCCCAGGATCACTACCTAAGCCAAAGGCAGACGCTCAACCACCAAGCCGCCCACGTGCCTGACATTATTATTGTTCCTGGAGCTCTATCATCCTGCTATTGTAACCTGTCTTGGGGGCACAGTTTAGAGGACAAACTAATAAATGGCACATTGGGTGACAAATGGCTGGCCAGTATGGTAAGGCATGATTGGAGTTAGCCTTTGGTTTGACTTTATTGTATAACTCTTGAGGGGCTGGAATGAGGTGGTACAAAATAATGTTAGAAGTGACCTCTTCATTACATCAGATGAAAAATGTTAGATGTTTCGAAAATGGCCAGAACAGCCTGAATGATATGCTATATGTATGTCCTCTACAAGATGGTGTTGCCTTGTATCTCGGGAGTAGAAATAGGAAGTGTTTCCAGAAAGTATAGAGTTCTGTGAGAATGTTGAAATTCAGAGTCCTAAAAACCCATTTTGTTCTCCACGAATGGAGGATTTCAACAGTGTTGATTAACTAAATTGAAAGAAATTCATTGCTTAAAATGTAACTAAAGATGAAAACACAGATTAATTCCTATTAACCTGGGAAGGGGATGAATTTTCTAACTGATTCAGAATTCAGCAGGAATCTGGGGAGGAAACAGGTACATTTGACTGCCTTTAAAAAAAATAAAAATAAATAAAAATAAAAAAAATATGGTGAAAGCATAAGCAAAATTATATCTTGATGGGTTAGTATCCTTTAATATATAAAGAGCTTCTAAAGACTGAAAGAAAAGTTTCGTAATCCAACAGGAAAATGGGCAAAGGCCATTATTCATTTTGAGGAAAAAGAAGCTTATTGCCCCAAACATTTGAAAACATATTACCCTCATTCACCGTAAAGAGAAATGCATATTTTAACTGCACCAAGATACCATGTCCCAAACATCAGGCTCACCAGGATCCAGAAGTTAATAGCATAGCTATTCCAATGGTGAGGATCTGTCCATCTTTTCCTGCCCTACTAGTGAGAGCATAGCATGGTACTAACAGGGGGAAGCATATTTGTCACGATCTACCAAAACTATCAGTACATCTTCCCTTTGACTGAGCAGATCATATCTAAGAGTTTCTCCCAAAGATAAGTGAGCAGAAATAAAATATGATGCGTGCACAGGTTATTTGTTGTGACACTGTTTGTAATAGGCAAAGACTGAAAATAACCCAGATGGTCATGATAGGGTACTGAGTGAATAACATGGTCTGCTGACAGAGGGAAGTACTTTGAAACTGGGAAGAACAGTGAGGACAGTCCACACAGCTCTGAGGGAGATGACTGGGGTACATTCAAGTAATGAAACCAGAATGCAGGGCATCTCGTAAACGTACTCCGTTTTGCATAAGAAGACAGTGTTTGTGTACGTTAGTGTATATGAATTTTCCTGTATTTTCAAAAGAAAAAAATGTAAGGTTAAATAACAAGCTGATGAAAGTGACTATCCCTGGAGGAAAGGTGTGCAGGATCAGGGACAGAAAGTAGATGTCTCTTTAATGCACCATATTTTGGCCTAGGAATCATGTAAACATTTTTATGTAATTTAAGAGAGAGAGAGAGAGAGATGGAGAGATTGAGAGAGAAAGCATTCACTTAAAACTGAAAACAAATTGAAAAAATGGAATAGGCCTAGTGCTCTATCAGATTAATATGACTATCCCACATAGAGAAAATAATTACTTGGAGTGACTTTAAAACTCCCTCTTTGGTCCATACATTCACAAGAGGAAATATTTGCACTGTTACTTGAAACTATTAGAGGCATACTGTAGGAGCCAAGATTTTCTTTTTTTTGTTAAGATTTTATTTATTTATTCATGAGAAAGAGAGAGAGAGAGAGAGAAAGAGGCGCAGAGACACAGGCAGAGGGAGAAGCAGGCTCCATGCAGGGAGCCTAACATAGGACTCAATCCTGGGTCTCCAGGATCACACCCTGGGCCAAAGGCGGCGCTAAACCCCTGGGCCACCCGGGCTGCCCAAGATTTTCAGTATACAAGAAGGTGGGTAGTATTTAAAGAATTTAGATAAAGACTGTATGATCCTCGGCTCAAAGAGGGCATATCAATGTCAACGTACATTTCTCTTTAAAAAATAAATGTTTCCTAGCTCTGTACTTTGAAAAGGATCAAAAGTAAAGACGGCCCGTAGCAAGGAATATCCTTGGCACTTAGATTGGGAACCTTATAAATATCTTTCCCTCTCCAAGGAACCTCCTGCTTGGTTAAATAGCCAATTCCAGGTCTAGGGCAGGAAATGTCCACAAAGGGATATCTCTACATGCCAGAAAGCAAGGAAGCTAAGGAAGACCCCTGGAGTGGAGTCAGAAGGACTGAAGAACCAAAGACGGGGTGGTCTGAGAATCAGGAAGAAGAAAAGCTATCGTGGATTACAGTCACATCAGTGACAGGCACTCCAGGAGTCCAGATGATCCTCCAAACAGGAGAAGCCCACAAAGTCCATCGATCCCCCCTTTGCTAGTTGCTAGGACACCACTTCATTACTCTGAAAAATAAAGGGAAAGAATCCAGCTTTGATCCTGCCTTTCTAGGCCAAGTTGTATTTGAAGATAATCAGAAAGTTGATGAAAGAAATTTGTTAATCATGAAGAAATCACAGCTAATAAATGCCAAAGGAATGAAGAATGAGAAAATCAGCATTTTAGTACTGGAACAAGACAGGAATCATCCACGGTTGCTACAGCCTTCATGTCACAGGTTGATGGAAAGCTTTCTCATGGAGGACGCTGTCTTAATTGGAGAAAACACGGACATGAAGAGGACAATTAAGTAGTTCGAGACCTTTGTCCTGTTGCATTGTGTCCAGGCTGGAGAATTGGCACAAAACAGTAACTCCCAAAGCCTGCCCACAGAGAACTTGGGTGCCGCCTTGAGAGGGGGTTCTTTCCTACCTATATGACAAAAGTGTGGGTCTGGCCCAACCCAGTCATCCCCACAGAATCTCCCATTCCCTCACCCTTCGGGTACATGTGGCTATTCCAGTGATCTGAAAGGGGAAGATCGTTGCTTTGAGCGTAAGAAGGAAGTGTCAACTTATATTTATGCATTGTTGATTTTTTTCAAACACAACATATTTACTAGTGTTTCCTGTGTGGGTTGATAGTAATCATTACATACTTGATGTGTAAACACGCACGTGTATTACAGGTGTACTAGATTGTGTTCTGATGGGGGTGCAAAATGGAAAGTGTAGATCCACAGGAATCAAGTGTTGTACTTGTAGAGCTCTGTCGTCTTCCAGTCCAGCTGTCGTCTGACCAGATTTAGCAGTGTTCCCGCATGTGTGAAGCGCAGAGAGGATGGGAAAGCTGGTCAAAAAGGGCCCAGCTGGAGGATAAAGAAAGAGAGAAACGCACCATTGCTGATACATCTTTAGGGGCAGTGCCATGGGGTTGTGCTGACCAAAGCATGTTTGCTCTAAAACTTAAATTCAGATTCAACACTTCTCACTTAACTGCTTCTATTTCTCCTCTAACTCATCTCCTCACAGAGTTGGTGGAGTTTCTTGCAAGTTGAAAAACCTGATTTTTCTAATCGTTTTGCTCCAGATCTCAGAATTTCACTGCAACCATCCTCTTTGTGTATTCTGTTTGCATTTGGGCATTTTTGTACGTGTCAACATGGACTATTCATGACCCCTCCCTAAGTAGCTTCTATAGGGACCATCAAAGTGGTCAGACAATGCTGAGTCCCTTTGGCTACATCTACTGAGTGATGATTTTTTCCAAGAAGTTGAAAAGTCTGATCGTTCCTGCACTCACCTCTTGTCCACACTCCAGGTGGCCTTTGGGCTAGGCACTACGGCCATCCTCTTGCCACCAGAGCCAGCTCTTGAAAGCTCGGCTTGGCCTGAGCTATCCCCACTCAAAGACTGTGGTGCCCTTCTTTTGCCCTCCCCCCAGACACTCCCTAACTTCTCCCTGGCCCTGCCAGACAGCCTGCTGGTCTCTGCAGGTCCTGCTAGAGGCCTCCCCACTCTTGCTCTCTTCACATCACCCTGATAGCAAAACGGTATTCTACTTCTTGAAGGCTCTATTTAAAAGACTTCCTCTATCCTTCCAAATTGAAGAAAAATGTAACTCTATGGCAAAAATAGAGAAAGCCACTTCCTCCCATGGAAAAGGCCCCCATACTCAATACAAGCATTATCGTATTTTTCATGGGTGTATTTTTACATAGTTGTAAATACATAATAGAATTCCGGATCCCCCTTTTTTTCCCTTCACTTAATAATTTTTTTTTCAGGATTCTGCTTTTAAAACTGATCTCTAAGGCTGTTTTTCATCCATCAAGTGATTAGCTCCTCATTTGTACCTATTTTGGGAAACTTCTGTTGCTTCTTGTTGAAAATTAACTGCTTGCTTTTTCTGGGCTTGACAGAGTCTTGGCTTGACCCTACAGGTAGGTGTTATTTCTGTCAGCAGCCTTTGGTCAGCCACCCATACTGCTTTTTTTTTTTTTTTTAAAGATTTATTTATTAATGAGAGACACAGAGAAAAGCAGAGACATAGGCAGAGGGAGAAGCAGGCTCCCTGTGAGGAGCCTGATGTGGGACTCAATCCCAGAACCCAGGATTGTGACCTGAGCCAAAGACAGATGCTCGACCACTGAGCCACCCAGGTGCTCCCACCCTACTGCTTTGTCTGAGCCCCTGAAGGTGGTCTCTTCTCTATTTCTCAATTCCCAACAAGGTGTGTTATACCTCAATAAACAAATGCAAGACGTTTGCCCATACTATTTACAAAAAGAGAAAAGGGAAACACTGAAGTCCCTGACTCAACCTTGAGTTAGCCCATGTGGAGATAGCTCTAATGACCTGTTCGACACCCTCTTTCACAACTTCCCCTGGCCTCTGTAAAAACAGCAGTGGTGGTGGTGAACTGTCCTTATCTGATTGTGTTTGCCCCTCCCCTTCGCTGGAGACTGGCTGCACATAGCGGTAGCAGAGATGACCAGACTCCTCCCCACTGGGCTCAGGCAAGTGGTGTCCCAGACTTCTGCTGATGTCCTGTAGTTGGAAAGTTTCAGTAACACTCAGCAACCTGCTGTACCACCTCACTTTTCATATAACCATCCTACAATGTTTCCTGTTCTCTAGACAGCATCCATTGCTATTGGTTTGTTTTTAATTAATTAGTGAATTAATTCTTTGATGACCTGCAATGTTTTGGCTGTCGTTCACAATCTGAAGACACTGAACAATTTGCCTTCTGGGTGCTCACACTGTCAGGGCTGGGAAGTATTCAGCATTTCTCGGTACAGGTGGAAATTTGGGGCAGAAGAGACAGGGAGCTGTCATAGAGTTGAGTGAAGAACAGGCTGTGGGGATTCTGGAGGTGTTAGTTGAGAGCCTTCCCATTTCACCTCCAGTCCCTCTCCGTTCTGTATGCCATCTGGCTTGCCTCATGCTGCTTGGCTCCTCTTGGCTTTTACTCATCTTCCGGGGTGCCATGTTTTCTCTGGCTTGCAGGCCATTATGTGTGTGCTCCTTGGTCTGGAAGCCCCTAGCTAGCTCTCACCCCCGACACACACACCCTTGCTCATCCTTCAGGGAGATGTTCTGTCCTCCAGAATCCTCCCTTCCCTGAGTGAGATGCTCCTGTTCTATGACTCTTAACCTGTATTCCAGTCCCACGAGCCTGGTCACTGCTGAGTCCTCCATACCTGAAGCGTTAACATCATTGGTGATAAGTATTTGTTGAATAAATGAAAAAAGAGCAAAAAGACCCCATTTTCCCCAACTACAGAATGGGGCTAATTAAAACATAAGTCAGATCATGACACTCCCGTGCTCACAGTGCCACAGCATTTCATTGTAGGGAAAGACCAGTCATCCCAGTGGCCTAAAGGCACCAATACTTGTCTGGCCTCATCTCTTATTACACATCTTCATGCTCACTGCTCTCTATTCCCATACCTGTTTCTTAGGTGAGTCAGACACACTGCTGCCCCAGGACCTTTGCATTGTTTTTCCATATCCCAGACATTCTTCCCTTTAGACGTCTATGTCTCTTCAGGTTTTTTGGGGGGTTTTAGCATCTTTTTTGAAAAGATTTATTTATTTTAGTGAGAGAGTGTGTGTGTACACAGGTGGGTTGGGGGTAGGGGCAGAGGGAGAGGGACTGAGAATCCCAAGCAGACTGACTCCCACTGAGCATGAAACTGGATGCATGGCTTACTCGCACAACCCCGAGATCATGACCTGAGCTGAAATCAATCATGGCCTATTTTCCTTTCATGCAAACGATAAACTTGTTGGCTTCAGTTACGGATCACTCCCACGCATGATTTTATTTTTAGGGCCTGACAAGCAAAGGAGCTATTTGTGATTCAAACTGCCTTTTTGGCCTTTGACTTCGATCAGTAGGACTCTTGGCTTTTACTTCTGTGCAGACCAGTGAGTGATGGGATCAGCCTTACAGTTCCTTTATCTGAGTCTCAGCCTTCAGGAGTGATGTTCTTCTGAGGAGTCCATTCCCTCCTAAATTGCTTTTTGACACTTGAGAAATTTACTCCATTGTGCCTTTTGTCAACAGTGCAGGCTCTCATCTTTTCAGCCCAGCTGTACATGATCGTTTCCCTACCTTGCATCCTGACCTCTTCTCTCTCTCTCTCTCTCTCTCTCTGCTCATCATCATCACCATCTGAAAAACTTGAGTTTGGGTAAAATTTGAAGTATAACATCACTGGCTCTGGTTTTTAAAGCCAGATAACTTCCCGTGTGATGTGACTGTATCTGTCAATAAAGTTCTTTCTATCATGCCAGTTACGTCATCAGAGTCAGCATCAACATCCTGAATATGATCATAGCCAATATCCTTCCCCGCTTTAACAAAGTTTTCAATTCGCAAAAAGGGTGAAAGAAATGTCTAATAGAACCCCACAGCCTCAACTCTGCAAATAAGTTTCCTTTCTTTGCTCTGTGACCTCTCAATCCATGTCTATCTACTCATCAGTCATCATTCCTTATTTTTTTGATGCATAAAAAAATCATCGAAGTTCAGCATATCTTAACTACAGTTCAGGGTTGGTCACCAAAGTAGTTGGTTTTATTTGTCTGTAACATTGAGTTATTTTACTGTTGGTCTCCTCAGATGAATATAAGCTCAGTGAAGGGAGCTTCATTCATGCAGGCTTTATTCACTCTTCACCTCTTCCCAAGTTGTTTTCAGGCTCATAGTAAGTGCTTAATAAAAGTGCTACTGTTGAATGAATTGATAGGACTTAGGAACCCATGATGTGGGAATTTTACCACTCTGCATCACTGGTTTGTTTCTCTTCTTCCCACCTTCAGCTCTGTGACCTAGATTAAAAGATATATTAATTTACCAATTAAATAAATATTTATTGAACACCTGTCACTTAGTATGAATGAGCTAGTTTCCAGAATAGAGTGATGAGCTGCCTTGGTTAATGATTCATCCCATGAATCAGGCTTTAGTTTTGGAACTTTGGTGCAAAAAGCCTGATGCTGGGAGTAGTTTAGGCATGGCTTCTGCTTCTTGGTAATGTAGATCTACCTATAGAGTCAGTCACATCAGGTAATTAAATATTTCCCATTGACTTAGTCATGCATGCAAAAAATACTTGCTGAATTTCCTACTATGCTCTAGGAGACGGCATAAAACATGGTTCAGCCTCAAATAACATATAGTCTGCCATCAAGATAACAATGTGTGGAAGGAACTGTAACTCTTCACGATCTAAGAGGAAGGCTACTTATCTCAGTGTTGGAAAGTTAAGGAATCCGTCAACCAGGAGGTAAAGTGAACTGTGCCTTCAAGGGAGGAGGAGGTGAGATAAGCCAGACATGTGCCAGCACAAGAGAAGATGGGAAACCTGCATTGCAAACCCCAAGTAGGCCATCATGGAGAGCAGCGATATCAGAGGGTGACTTGAAGTGTAGCTAGAATGACAGGTAGGCTGGCCGGTGCTTCATCCTGAAGGAGGTAAAGATTTTCAGCCAGAAACTGCCGCGGTTATGTTTGTTGCAAAGAATGCCCTGTCAGGCAGCGCAGAGGATGTGCCGGAGTAGGGAATAGGGAAGGAGGAAGGGCAAGGCTGAAGGTACGAGAAATCCACTGCCGATGTAACAAGAATGTGGTGGTCTATAGTACTAGTTGATTTCAATAGTCAAGAATCGGAGATGTCCTAAATGTTTTGTAAGGGTGTATTAGTTAGGATTTCTGTCATCTTGACTTGGTCATAAGGGTTTGTTGGTTCTTGTCCTTGGGAATTGTTGAAACCAGTTCTAAGTTGAGCTGGATTTGGGCTTGGAGGATATCTTTATTTTTCCCTATCTTGGCTTTGCATTTCTCTGGATTGGCTTCCTTCTCTCATGGGCACACAGATGACCTCTGCAGCTCTAGATTCTATCCTGCCTGGTTGGTGATTGTAGCAGAGACACCCTGACTTCAAAAGTAGCTCTGACTAGTGTTGGAACAGCTGTGATTGGCAGGACTTGCATCATACCCCCATCTTTCAAATGAGCCATGGCCAAGCAATGTCTTCTGTATTATGTGCCCAGCCTTGGAGGCTGGGGAGTGGAGGCAGCCCACAAGTCAGGACTGGGTCAGAAACCCATCACCTGAAGTAGATAATTGCATGGCCTTGGAGAAGTGTGGTTCCATAAAGCAGTGCTGGCAGACCAGAACCATGGGGCATCCCAGCTCATGGAAAGAGTTCATGCACTAGAATACTATACTAATTTAACAAGCGGTGATGAGCTGTGGGTATTAACCCACAAAGATGCCTGTGGCACATTTGTAAGTGAAAAAAAGTTTACAAAAAAGTAGGTATAATAGGATCCAGTTTTGATTTGAGTATAAAAAAAAAAATCCATGGGTGCCTGGGTGTCTCAGTCAGGTAAGCATCTGACTCTTGATTTCAGCTCAGGACATGATCTTGGGGTCCTGGAATCAAGCCCTGCATCGGGGTCCATGCTTAGCAGGGAGTCTGCTTGAGGACTCTCTCCCTCTTCTTCTGCCCTTCCTCCTATTCATGTGTGTGCTCCCCCTCCCCCCACTAAAATAAATTTTTTTCTTTTTTAAATCCACACAATGGTGATTATTCCTAGGTGATAAGGTGATGGGTGATATCTTTCTTGCATCTTTTTCTATTGTCTGGAAAAAGTTTTACAGAGGATACATTTCTATTACAATGAGGAAAACCTAAATAAGTCATCATTTCAATAGGGCAGAAGAAAACTTACCTGTTGTAGAAGTCTTGACAAGAATCAATGAGGCTAGGAGTATCTGGGTGGCTCAGTGGTTGAGCATCTGCCTTCAGCTCAGGTCATGGTCTTGGGATCAAGTCCCACTCAGTCTTCTCCCTCTGCCTGTGTCTCTGCCTCTCTCTGTGTGTGTCTCATGAATAAATAAATAAAATCTTTAAAAAAAAGAAAAAAAGAATCGATGAGGCCAGAAGTAAGAAAGATACAGAGGAGGGAGAGGGTTGAGAGATTTGGGGAAGCTGACATCCTCATGATTGGGTGAGGACTGAGGGAGAAGCCCAGGCTGGCTCTGGGGTTTCTGCCCTTGGTGACCTGCTGGCGTGGGGGTCCCCAACATGGTAGGGCCAGCTGTAGTTAAGGCCAAAAGACCACTTGTTAAAATGAGTATTTGCACTTTTTAGCGCAAGTGCTTGGGACTTAGTGGTGGAAAGACAGACCTCAGAGACTCAGGCGCTGAAAAGAAGAGTCGATTTCACTGAAAAAAAAAAAAGCGTTTGAATTACTGCTTGGTAGGAATAGCATGCATCTCATTTATTAAGTATTTAGTAAGCTCTGTGAGGACAGAAACCCATCTTGGTGTTGTCATTTCTCAGTACCTAGCATTTAACCTGGTTTTTTAGAAAGAATGCTCTAAAATGGTTGTGGTTGAGTGAATTATTCAAGCCAAACTCCTAGTAGTTCTTAAAAGAAGTTATCACTGTAAATCTGCTTAGGAAGCTCATCAAGCTGATTTGTAATCATTTGTAAATAGGTGCTTCCAAAATACTTAAAATATGGCTTTTCTTAAAAAACAAAACAAAAAAAACCCTGCTTGTCCTGATTTAAGACTGTCAATGTTTAGCAAATCCCCTTCCGCTTGTCTCATGTTAAAAAATCAGCTTGGTCCCATGTAAGTTAGCATAAGTCACTCAAGAAACTGAAGTAATCTCATAAACAGTTTTTTTCCCCCGGGTCTCTCATGTGTATTTTGGTCTACCTTGTAACATTATTTTCCTCTGAAGTATATTAACCACTGTAGTTCATGGAGCCCAGAAAATAAAATATTTGGACTATGAGGCTATATGTTAGGATGCTCTAAGGAGCTTGGGCCCTGGGACCAGCTGGTCTGGCTCTGAATCCTAGGGTTGCCATTTCCTGGTGTACAGACTGGAGTAGTTTAAGTGCCCCCCCCCCAACACCCCACCCCGAACTTTCTCATCTCTACAAACATGGTAAAAGGTTGTCATCAAGATAAAATCAAATGGTCACTATAAATATAGCACTTAGCACAGAACTCCACACATAGAGCTCAAATATTAGCCATTTTTTTTAAAAAATCACATTTGTTTATCTCCTGGGATGGATTGATTTCCAAAAGTGCAGGATTTCCTGTGTTCCATTTATGATGAAATTTTTAAAATTTACCTTGACATGTGGATGCCTTCTCTTTGAAACCTTCCCAACACAGGTAAATTTCCAGTTATCATCATCATCAGAGAAAAAGACAAAGCTTGGCCTGTTAGATCATCCCAGAAAGGTCATTTTGGGTGGCATCAGCCTCTCTTTCTGTGGCTTTTGACTTATCATAAGTGATTTTATGAGCACATATGTTGAGATTAGGGTCTTGAGGGACGATGTCACCAGGCAGATACCCAGCAGCTGGCCAGCTCCATGGAAGGAAGCCACACCAGGGCCAGTGGTGACTTCTGAATCACCTGTCAGACAGCTGGCAGCTGAGTGACCCCTCCTGACACCTTTGGCCAGTGTCCCGTGACAGGTTAGGCATTCCCTGGGCAGACACACCGGGAGGCCATGACCAGTGCTAGTGAAAGGTGGCAGTGCCAGGATTTCTCCCTCAGCCATCCATCGCTTGCAGCTTGTCCTTCCCCCAGCTAACACCTCCAAGGCAGAGAGAGGAGTTGAAATAAAGAGTTTGCATGAAAACTCAGGGGAAGAGCAGGTATTTGTAATTGTTCATACAGAATCAAAATTGATTTTGTGGGCAGCCCAGGTGGCTCAGCGGTTTAGCGCTACCTTCAGCCCAGGGTGTGATCCTAGAGGCCCCGGGATCGAGTCCCACGTCGGGCTCCCTGCGTGGAGTCTGCTTCTCCCTCTGCCTGTGTCTCTGCCCGCCCCCTCTCTCCTCTCTGTGTATTCTCATGAATGAATAAATAAAATCTTTTAAAAAAATTGATTTTGTGCCAAATTACAGTAATAAAGCAGTAAAAGCCCACCACTTCTCACAAGGTTTTTTTTTTGACTAGATCATATGCTTCCTCTCCCTCTCACTGTTCAATCCATGAGCTATAGGAATCTTTGACACAAAAATACATGCATATATGAGTTCTTTTCTTTTTCGGGGTTTTGTCAATTTTATTTTTGACTCTACCCTAGTATATTACGTTTTTCCCAGCTGTGGTGTTGTTTTAGGGGGGAGGATCAAAATTCACCTTCTTAAAGAAGCACTCACGTAGTGATTAAATAACTGAGTTTCAGAAACAATCCTGTACAGCATGGAGCTTTAGTCACCACATAACATTTTCCAAAGATTTAAAAAAAAAAAAAAAAAAAAAAAAACAACGCAGTCTCAAAGTTTAAAGTGTCAGGTTCTATTTCAGAATTTTCACAGTTAACCAAAAGTTCTGCAAAAAAACTGGTTTTAGCTGCCTTATTGACATTTCGAATGCCCCGGGGGCTGTCTTCCCCTCCCTCCTCCTCCTGCAAAGCCCCTCACCACCACCTCCTCAAAAAGAAAGGAGAAGCAGCCAGTGCCCCCTTGTTGGCAGTAGAATTTATTCACTAATTTACTTTCCAGCCAACTGCAGCCATTGCCTCTGGGCACTTGTTCAAAAATGCAGAAATGAAATAACAGATTGGCCAGACCGAACACAACTCCCCAGTCACAACCCTATTATCTCCTCATTCTGTCACCCCCATTAGGCAGAAGCCCGGGAGACTGGACGGTGATAACACAGTGTTTATGCAGCTCGTTCATGTCCACGCCTTGCGTCTTTCCACTGGTGTCCCCGGTCCCTCTGCGTGTGGGGCAGAGGGGAGTGAGACCCGGGGCTCGGCTCCCAGGCCTTTGCGCAGGCCTGGCCCTGCCCACCTTAGGGGGCTTCTGTGCAGGCCCCCTGCCCGGGAAAGAGCTCGTGCGTCCCGAGGAAACCAGAGTAAGACAAAGGAGCCAACTTGCCCCGTGTGCTTACCACCTACCCGTGAAGGAGTACGGACTAGGACGGGTGAAGCCGCATGTGTGGATTTTCTGAATACCCAGTATCTCTCCATTTAGGTTATTTATAGCTGCTCTATTCAGGTCAGAGTCAAGCAGAGCAGTTGCTTTATTTAATATTGTGGGGCCTCTGCAGGGTCATCTGAAAAACACGTTTCTCTGGACAGAATGAATGTGTAGCAGGGGAAGGTCTCCGTTTCAACTGTAGAGGATTGTTCTCGGATTGTTGCCTTCTTTGTGAAACTCCTCTTAAAATTATAGGCACAAGAGATAAATGTTTGAGGGGGCCGTGGGGTTGCTTCACACCCCCCCACCTTTACCAACTATTGAAATAGAGAAGTTTTAGAACTCACATGATGAACAATCCAGATGAAAATGCCTCACTCTTCTAGAATAGTCTACCCCATAGACTAGATACTGCTCCTTGCGGTGGTTGGCTTCTTGGGGTGGCACACATCCCAGGGAGTTTCACCTTTCATTCTGTCTTCATTTCCTCCATCTGTTCGATGCAGCTCCATAATTACATCTCTCATTAGCAATTCTTAGGAGAGGTGTAGTGTTGGGGTGTTGTTGACTGGTTTTGCCCCCAAACCCCTCATTACTTGGCTGGCATCAGATCGGATGGTGTGGGGCTGCCAACAACAGCCTCCCCCCCTGTGAGAACCCTTGATTCAGCCCCGCTCTGGCCATTTGTTGCTCAGACCTGGAGGGCAGCATCTCTGTCAGGAGTTAGTGGCCTTGTGCTGAGCAAACAAGAAGGAGGAAACCCAACAGCAGAATGCTTTTTGGATGGGTACATTTTACTGGGTTGGGGGGGTGGGAGGGAGGTAGGCAGGATTTCGTGCAGCATTTGGTTCAGGTTAATCCATCCTGGCGAGAATTCTCATGTGAAGGTTCTACTGAGAATGTGTGGGAGGAGGTGGTCCCCCACCTCCCCCTCCCCGGGTAGGGAAGAACAGGGTAAAACAAAAACATTTAATTATGTGCAAGATGGCTTACATCAAACTTGCAATCGTCGTTTCTTCTTGCTGATTAAATCCTAACTACCCTGTCCTTTCCTTTCCACATCAGCTCATACCCCAGACAACAGCTTTCTGGGATTTGTGGTCGAGCAGCACCTAAACTCCAGTGACATCCACCACATTAACGAAATCAAAAGACAGAACCAGTCCCTTGTGTACGGCAAAGTGGATAGCTTCTGGAAGGTGAGTCAGTCTGTGTGCATGTCGCTCTCTCTGGAAAGAAGCTTGTTGGGTAATTTAATTTAACTTCGATCCAGGGAGTAATCAAGCCAAGTGCCCAGGGCTTAATGGGATCTGCTTAGAAGTAAACAAGACTGTGCTGGGATTTGGTCGGGCAGCATTTGGGTATCTAATAAAGGCGGTACCCACTCATTCACACAGTGGCTGCACAGCAAAGCCCTTCCCTCTTCGCTGGGAGTGGCACGTTACAGCTTCTTTCACATCCTGTACTTGCTTCTGAAAGCTAAGGCCCCACGGGGGCTGGATATCTTTCCAGAGCAAGGCATTGCACAGAGAGGCCCTATGCCTTATGGGAGATGATGTGTAAAAGTAGGCAGCACGCTCTAGGCGCAGCTCCAGGGAGGGCAGTGACCTTTGTGTCCCCTTCACTGCAGTCAGCAGCATCACTGTGGTCAGGGCTGGACTACCTGTGAAAGGAAAACACCCGCCAGGGCTGACTGCAGGCACTTTGCTCTGGGAGGTCTTGGACTAAAAACATACGTGGCCGCAGCCTGTGGCAGGTTTCCCAAAAGCGTTGGACTTTGCAGCCTCCTGGACGATTTCCAGAGTCCGTCTGGGGCAGGTCAGTAGGAGAGGAGCCAGACTGGAGCGTGACCTGTTGACGTGACTTGCAAACCTTTTTCTATTGGAAAGTCTGCCTTTGTATGCCAGTGCAGTAATTCTGATTGAGGGCGTGTTCACATAGGACTCGGGTCTCCAGAACTTCAAAACATGCCTCTTGCTAAACGTGAAAGTCACCACTTTCCAGACTGATCACAGGTACTGTGGTTTCATGTTGTGCCTCCCTCGTTGAGGAAGTTAGGAATCTGACCGCCGGGTGAGCACACATGATGTCTAGAGTCAAGAACTCCCTGCTGTGGGTTTTCTGACCCCATGTTCAGAAAAGGAAAAGCCGTGCTGCCCCCTCTTCAGTTCTACAATGCTAAGGACGCCAAAAGGATAATTCCATCAGCCTCTTTCCAGGGAAGCTGATTTAATTCCAGGTAACTGTCTTTGCTATAAAAGCTAGAATTCTCTCTTCATTGAGTACAGTGATTCTCAGCTGAGGACCATTTCACCTCCAGGGGACACTTGGCAAGTCTGGAGATAATTTCGGTCGCCACAGCTGAGGGAGGGGCCGTTGGCTTCTACTGGGTAGAAGTCAGCGATGCTGCCCAAGGTGCACAGGACAGCCCCCCAGCAAGGATTACCTCGCACAGAGTATCAGCAGTGCCGAAGCTCAGAAAGCTGGGCTGGGAAATAAGTTTTTTTCCTGCAGATACTATTTTGCACTTTCTTCTCTCAAGTAGAATAAAATCAGTCCAGACTACAGTCTGGTTATTTAGGACGTTCCCATGAATTTATCCATCTTTACTTCCTTTGCGTCAAAACCTACCCCGTGTTGACAGCGTTTTTCAGCTGACTCTCAGCCAAGCAGGTTAAAAAGGACACGTTGGGTGTTCTCATTCTCGGCTCAGTTGTGAAGTAAATGAATCATGGCACCTGCTTTAGGAAGATATAGGCTCTTAAAAAAAAAAAAAAAAAAGTCCCTTTTCTCTTCCACACCTGCTCAAAGAAAATAGTTTGCATGTCCATGTGGACTTGACCTTGCAATTATATCACTTCTGTTTTGGAACCAAGTGCAGCTTCCTTTTAGGTGCCTCTGGCAGTTTTTCAGTTTCCCTAGAAAAACAAAATAATAAATTGGTTCTGAGAGTTTTTTGGTCACTTTTTTTTTTTTTTGGATAAAGTAATACCACTAAAAGAATGATTTTCTTGGTGCCAGTCAGAATCCCAGGAATGTTAGCCATGCTAGCCCAAGTGATTTGTGGCGTGCTTTGGAAGTCCCTCTGAAACTCCACGTATGACCCAACCTTCCTCTTACTGTGCATCGTCCAAGTATTTAAAAAAAAAAAAAAAAAAAGAGTGGCAGTGTGTCTACATTAGTCTTTGTCTGGATACCAAAATTCTGGAGTGTTTTTTTGGTTTTGTATATCATCATTGCTCAGTATTCTTTGGTGAGAAAGGCCCCAGAAAGTGAAATCTGTGAAGTTTTTACACAAATTCACATCTCAAACTTCTCAACACAATACAGGATGTGAGAATTGTTAACTTTTAACAAACCCTTCCTGTGCCTGCAGTATCCAGTGAACGCACAAGGAAGACAGGTGTGCCATAAGTGTGATGCTCCTGCACCCAAATCCCCAGAGTTGCCTTCATCACTGACTTCAGCCAGCAGGAAATTTTTCTTTTTCTTTTTTTAAAGATTTCATTTATTTATTTATGAGAGAAACACAGAGAGAGACAGAGACATAAACAGAAGGAGAATCAGGCTTCTTGCAGGGAGCCCAATGCAGGACCCAATCCCAGGACCCCCAGATCATGACCTGAGCCAAAGGTAGATGCTCAACCACTGAGCCACCCAGGTGTCCCAGCAGGAAATTCTGTATATTGTTTTTCCCATCCCTTGTCCCATTCTCTTCCCACCCAGTCTCCTTTGCCTCTAACCTCTTTGGGAAGGGGGAGTGACACTATCCATCCCAGGTGGTTGAGGAATTTAGTGGGGGCATGTGGGCAGGCACAGGATTAGAGCTGACCTCCTAGAGAAGGAGAAGCTCTTTCAGATTTTAGAACTCACTGATATTCTGAGGCTATATGCTGTGCCATCAGTCCTGTTCCATGTCCTCCCCTCTTCCAAGGGACTCCTCCCAGCTGCTAGGGTGCTTGAGTGGGGATGCCACCACATGTCCCCTTTACCCTTGGATGATTGGTTCAGGGGGCTGTCCTCTGACCCAGGGCAATCCAACTCATTGGTGGTTGGAAGCCATGATTCTGGCTCAGAAAGCCAAGCTGGATCAATGAGATTCTTCCCTTAGTGTTGAAAGATAGAAGGACAGTGAGCCATGGAGACGGAAATCTGAAGGATATGTCCAGAGTTGTGATGAGGCCAAGGCAGAAACTTCCCAGAAAAAAGTTTGCCAACTTCTAAAATATACCATGTCCCTGGTAAACCAAGTCTCTTGGAAGACCCATTTGGCCAACAGTCCCAGGCATGGATCTCGTGAGAGGTCTTTTTAGCTTGTGTCCGGGTTCTTGATTATGTTCTGTATGATTGAGGCTGATGGATAAGCAGTGCATGGGAAAATAAAGCATGACTTTACCAAAATCCCTGTTACTCCATGATGAAACCCCAGGCCCTGAGCCTGGCATATCTTAAAAGATATTCAATAAAATCTCCCACTTACTGAATCATTAACAGCTGGGTGATAAAAGAGGGCCTCGTATTAGTGTGATGTTAACATTTCTCTGAGCCTCTCACAGCCGTCATTTACAGAAGAGCTCGCCAATTCCTTCTGAGGTAGCGTGGCCACAACAACCCTCCTTCACCATCTTGGTTTATAGATGAGGAACTGATTCAGAGGAGTTGGAGGGATTTAGCTAAAGTCCTGCAGCATGTGACATGACGAGTCCAGAGCCAGGATCATGGTTCTGTCCTCTCCCCTCTGGGGCACTTGCCTCCCTGCTGCCACTGCTTGAGGAGCTGCCCTCTGCTCCTACCCTGGAGGGTGATGGTTGCATGGTGAGAGCAGCATTCAGAAGCCAGGCAGCCAGGTCTACGTGAGTGACTTCCATGTGAGCAGGAGTCCTGGGCAAATACTGGCATCACAGGTAAAACATTGCTTCTGGCTGTTCACCACACAAATGGGGAAGTCAGCAACTGCCTTGCAGCTAGCTCTGCAAAGAGTACGTTAACAGGCCTATTTGAGCAATTGAAATTATTGCTAGCTCCGGACCGCAGGGGCCTGGCTTGCCTGAGCCCGAACCTGCTTGGCAGCAAGCAGAATCATCTTGTCTCAACTGACTTTGGAAAGCTTCTTTTTATCCAGACATCAAAGACTGTGTGGTTCTAAAGCATCCCCTAAAAGGACACCTCATCCCATAACCACAGGCCTAAGAAATCGGGCAATAAGCCTTCCAGAAATGCGATGCAGCCTTTCCCTCCCCTCTGTCCCTAACTTCCTAGCCTTCTTCTTCTGTTCTCTGTGCCACATCAGTGGCAGCAGCCAGAGTGGCCTTTTTTAAAAATGGAAATTGGATTGTGTTACTCCTTTCCTTAAAACCCTTCAGTGGCTTCATTTTAAACTTTGAGCATCTGACATTTATGGTGAAATGCAGTCTCCATCAGCTGGTTTAGTGACTCTCTGCAGGCCAGCTGCATATGCTGTGCATGCACCTCTCTTGCTCAGCTCCCAGGGCTCTAGCTACACGGATTCCCACACACTGCTCCCTACACTGGCTGGCCCCAAACGCTAACCCCCCGAGGGCCACCCTGACCCACAAGTGCACCCCCAGCCAAATGTCACCTCTCCCCATCTCTAGCTCAGCATTTTCTTGCTTTTAGGAAACTTTCATCATTTGTGATCATGTATTTCTTTCTCGGTCAGCCTCTTCTTAACTGTTAGACTCTAAACTCTTTTGAGGGCAGAACTCATTTATTTTGTTTTGCCCAACATGATGCCTGGCACACAGTAGGCTCTCAGTAACTCCTGGCTGAGTGAATCCATCTCCTCTCAATTTCACTTACTTTATCTGGGACTTCTGAGATATGACTTGCAGCATGTTTTGCCTTGGGTGCTGCCCTGTGCTCACTGGTCCCAGGGACACAGGAAGAAGGGAGGTGAGGAAAATGATTGGCACTACCTCTGTGCCAACTCTGCAGCACACATAGAGGTGTCAGGAGGTTTTCAACCCCCCCCCCCCCCGGTGAAATCAGCAGTGAAACGGCCTGGGAAGAGAATGCCACACAGGAACTCTGGGGGCCGGTCTGGAGCCAGCTCTGCTGGCATCTCTGTGATTTGGGGGCCGGCACCTCTTTCTGCACTTTTATGCATAAAGGTATTAGGGAAAAGGAATGAATTACTGACCCACACAACATGGCACATCTCAAAATAATGCTGCGTGGAAGAGCCAGTCATAAAGAATGCCTATTTTGTGATTCTGTATCTAAAAAAATTCTAAAAAATGTATATTAATCCATTGAGGTAGAAAGCAGGTGGGGTAGGTGCTTGGGGGGTGGGGAGTGAGCATGTCCACTGTGGTTGATGGTGGTGTGATGGGCTCACAGTTTATCTGTATGCCAGCACGTATCAAATTGTGTGCTTGAAATATGGGCAGTTTATTATATGTCAACTATACCTCGATAGGGCTGTTAAAAATAAATCCAAGTTGGCAAACAGTGACCTGTGGGGTAAATCTGGCCTATAGCCTACAAGCTAAAAATGGTTTTTACATTTTGAAAATCCTAAAAAGAAAAGCCAAAAGCTAAAGAATATGTGACCGACCTTGTATATTCCCACAAGGCCTAAAATGTTTGCTGTCTGTTCCTTTATAGAGAAAGTTTGCTAACCCCTGGCTGAGAACTAGAATGATTCCCCTATGTTCTTTAGATCCCCGGGGACTGGCTACTGTGGGAAGTCAAGGGGCAGCCACACAGTGGCCCCACCTCCCGCAGCAGCTCTGATTTATCTGTGCCATAGGTTTGGAATTCCAGGTAGGACTTCACTGGGAAAAAGATTTAACTGCTATAAACAACCAAAAACTTTGAAAATCTCTAGACTAGTCGACTTCTGAGATAGAATCCCATTCTAAAAACTATATAATTATACAGCTCACTAATTTAGTTGACTTGGGCTTAGTTTAAATTAATGCAAAATTAGAAATGGGAGTAGTCTGGAAAAATGCCATTTTATTTTGCAATAGGAATTAGCTGCTCTTAGTATATTGTTTTAATGAACCCCCTGAGACCTTTGTAATTAGATATATTGGAACCCTTGAAACGAACACATTTTTTGTAGGTAGGTTAAATCCTGTCCTGTTTGGGTTTGTATATGTGTGTGTGTGTGTGTATATATATATATATATATATATATATATATATATATATATATATTCTTTTCTCATTTTTCTGGCCAGACTTTTCTTCCCAGATAATGTAGAGATAAACCAGATAAATTTAAACCTACCTTGAGTCAAATTGGCATACATTTTGAAATAAATGAAATTGGAATCAGTTCTATTGAATTTGCTAGAAAATCGAATGTGACCACAGCTCTTGGTTCTAATTCCAACCAGAAAAGTATTCTAAGGCATCTCTGCCTCTCTCCCAGTGTATTAACCCTTGGGAGCAAACGCAAGTAGAAAAGACTTTGTCAGGATCCCTTGGAGGCCACATTTGGCAGAGGCAGGAAGCAGGTTGCTTTTCCCTGGGAAGAGGTCTATGTATCTGTGGGATATAAGCCCCTGCAAGGCAGATACGCAGCCATCCTCAGTCACTTGTACACTCAAGGTTGGGGGTTAGGGAACAGAAAAAGGAAACCAAGTGCAAAGAGAAACATTAGAAACAAATCATTGGCTTTTAAGACTCCAAGGACGAAGATGCAGGGGACTTCAGGATCGTTCAGGTGTAGTGTGGTTGCGTGCTAACTGTAGCCAAATCCTGAGTGGTGTCCATTATAAGCACATCAGTGTCTGGTAAGAAAATGAGTGCAGGTTTGAACACTATGTTTGGAGCCCAGGGAAACCGTGGGCAGCCTTTTTCCCTGTCTCGTCAGCCTCGTGGTTTGTTTGGTCTATTGCCTGTTTGAGCAAGCTTTCTGCTATCATCTTAAACCCACTGAGTTTTACTTGTCCATTGGCAGGGAGAACACATTCTCCTTGTACTTCTGTCTCAGCCCGGAAACACTGATTAGAGACAGTCTGGAGCAGTTGGAGGAGCCTGGGTGGAAGAGCAGGAGCCCAGATTCTAATTTCAGCTGTACCGCTCATTGGCCACAGGTCCTTGGAACTCATTTGCCCTTGGGTCTTGTTTTCCTCATCTGTAAAATGAGGCAGAGGACTGGATGTTCTCTTGTTCTGCTCCCTAGAGTTCGATGATTCTATAATCTAAACTCCTTCTTGGCCTTCTCTAATTCCTTCAAGAGCAAGGGCACGGAGAAGATAGCCTACAAGACAACTTTATGGGCCATCAGAAATAGGGCAGAGGGATGATAATTGGGCCAGGCCAAGCACTGAGTCCATAAAACCAACTGTCCGAGGAAAGGATGAGGTTGCTGTGACTTAGCATCCTTGTGTGTAAAAAAGATTTAGGGGATTCACTGACAGTAAGCTCATGTGAGTCAACAGTGTGAGAAGCTGCCAAGAACTGATAATGGACATTCAGTTGAGGCATAATGTGGAGAATGAAGAGCCAGTAGTTCCCATCCATTTGAAAACACCTAGCATACTCCAGTCCCTCAACATACTCATGCTCTGAGTATGTTGGGGCACTTCCTTGCTCTGTATTGGTGAGACTGGCAGTGCTAAGATCATGGACTGTAGGGCTAGACCAGTGGGGCTCCCTTCTGGCTCTACCTTGCTGAGCTGTGTGGTGGCAGGCAAGGGCCTTAGTCTCCCTGTTATCTGTAAAATGAATGGTAGTAATACCTACTCAAGGGTTCCTATGAGGATCACGTGAGTTACTATAAGCTATTAGTTTCTGTTTATACAATGCCTGGTTTTCATTTAATGTCTTCTAGTTTTTGCTGTTACTCATGTTATTATCTAGGCAAATTAGAGCCTTTGGATGGAAAGGAGTAAGACGTGGGGAGACTCAGAGCCAAGCTTTAGGCAGGCTGATGTAAGAAACTGCTATATCTAGCCAAGAAGAAAGGGCTTGATTGAGTTTGTGGGTGGGTGGGCGAGGACTTCAAAGGGGTGGTGAACAAATTAGGAATCAGAAGGGTGGGAAATGGGCTGCTGGTAAACTTGCTGAGCTTTCAGAGAATAGAGGAAGTGTAATTCCCCCATCTGCCACCTGGGAAGCCATTAACCCCTTTTCTGTGTCAACTGCAGGGACCTTGGCGAGGCTTTGGGGGAGGTATCACTAATGCCAGGGTGTCCGTGCCCTGCCTGAATAAGACTCAGAGGTTCTGTGTTTGTAGAATGCAAGGGGATAGGGGCAGAAGGAAGAGAAACAGGATGGAACAGTTATTGATGGAAAAGTGAGGAAAAGCTTATTCTGGTGCAATCCAGAAAACATGTTGACCAGTTGACTGCTCTTTTGTCAAGGCACAGCTTGATGGTGTAGTAACAGATACATACAGCCTTGGACCCCCCAGACCAGATCTAACTCACAGACATATTTCTTTAACCAGCACAGTATTTTTCAAATTGGGGAAGTTTTCCATTTGGGAAGGTTCATCTGAAAAGCCAGAACTCCCAGCTTGTCTTGAAAATGCAGATGGTGCGGCAAATTGGACTCTCATGCCTTACATGCCGAACATTGGCTGGAGCCTAGTGGTGGCTGTCCCGACGTATGGGTTAGGGATTGTTCCAAGGATGACAGTCCTTTCACGACCTTCTCTAACCCCAGTGTTTGGTCCTCAGAGGATTTGAGTATTGGATCCTATACTGGGGAAAAAGCCATTTTTATCTGGTCCTCTCAGAGAATAGTTTGCCTCTCAAGGGGAGTAAAGTTAGAGAAGAAACTTTGAATGCAACCGTGAATGCCATGCTTCCTCCAGGGCAAATCATCTTTTGAATGGCCCGTTCAGAAGTCTGACAATTTTTGAGGCATGTGGGTGGGCAAAGAGGATGACCAAGCTCTGTTTTTACCTCTTGCAGCTCCAGCAAGAACCCCATGTTCTGAAAATCTTTTTCAGACTCTGAGACTTTTCTTTTTTTCAGAGCCCAGCCCATGAGCACTTTCGGTTGACAGCC
This sequence comes from Nyctereutes procyonoides, assembly GCF_905146905.1. Lineage (NCBI taxonomy): Eukaryota > Metazoa > Chordata > Mammalia > Carnivora > Canidae > Nyctereutes > Nyctereutes procyonoides. The sequence continues at coordinate 1,594,111 of NW_026575030.1, read as the reverse complement.
CAGCCCTTGTACGAGCTGCCAGAGCTGCTTCTGCCAAGTTGCTTTGTGGTTAAAACTAAGTTTCCTCCTCTGGGTTGGCAGTTGGGGTTGGCATTCCTAGGGAAGAAAGCATGGCAGTAGACTCTATATCTGGGACTTGGGAACCTGTTGGCTTATTGCTCTTGGATAATGTTCTGAAATCATCAGGTTACTCCCACCTGGGAATGGAGACCTCTCCTTAGACTGGAACTCAACTGACACATCCAGTCATGGCTGCCGTTGGAAACAGTAGCTCTGCTGAAAGTCTGTGTAAACACTCGGTATGGCCCTTTGGAGTGGCATTGATTGATTTGGTCTTTTGCTGAAATGCTTTCCAGCTTGTGTTCCAAGGAATGGCTCTAATGTTTATGTTGGTTCTTAGAATCCAGGTCGATGTTTAACAAATTTGCCTGATTTTAAGTTCCACCCAGGAACCTGTGAAATATCCAGATGCCAGGGAGAGTCCTCAGGCTCATATAACCAGAACCTGCAGGAAATTGTATATACAAGTACTCCAGGTGATGCTTTTAAGAAGGCAAACTTGGAAAACATTGGACTAGCTACTCACCCATTTCCTAGATCGGAAAATCTTTGATTGCTTTCCATGCATGGTGTATGGCTGCCCTGTAGTCAACAACCACCCCATGCTGTGAATGCCACTTACGCCCTTGTTTTATGAGGCCGAATCCTGGGTCTGGGCCCTTGCATCCTAGGGCCACACACCAGTCTCATGGCTTGTCCCCCAAAGAACCACCCTCTTATTCCCATGGTAATGGCAAGTCCCCTAAATTAAATCCATGCCAAGGATGTAGTCAGCTGACACAGGTTCCAGTGAAGTGTCTCTCAGGAATGCTTTCCTTTTAGCCTAGTAATTCAGATAACAATTTGTAGGAATTTGGGAGGTTATACAGCACTTTCATATAGCCGCATGAAACACGTATTAGTTTTACAGGTGGTAAAACAGAGCCTGAGAGATGTCTAGGAGAAACAAATCCACCCTAAGGTACAGATGAGGGATAGTCTTCTTCGACGACAACGCTTACATTTGAGAGAAGTCACCAATAGTCCGTGAGTTTGGTTGATGAATGACAGGATTTGAGGCCCGGTCTCAGGCGGTTAGGGTGGCATTTGAGGGGCCTCAGGGTGGAGAGAAGTTTCTTAGTGCCCCTCTCGAGAGCAGCCAGCAGTTGCCTACTCTGTCAGGGACTGGCAGCCCTCCCAGAGGCATGAACAGCTGAGTGCGAATGACTGCAGCTGTGGGAAGAAAACATAAAAGTATCATGGGTGAAAGAAGGGGCCTTGTGCTCAGCAGAGGGTCTGCCTCCCAAAGCCAGGACTGGCTTGGGGAGCGGGCAGCTGAGGCAGCCAGCAAACATCCTGAGGGCGGGGTGCTTCTGGAAGGTTCCGAAGCACTGCCTGCCTGCTCTAATTGTGCTGGGATGAGTTCATTTGTAACTCTTAGTAAACACAGCTGTTGTGGTTGTAATTTGCCTCAAGGCTTTTTACTATTACTCCAGCCCTCACAGTTTGGCAGCCGATATGGGAACAATGGTGATTAGAGGATGGGAAAAGAAGTTGCTGTCTGAGAATGAAGGGAGAGAAGAGCATGGCTGAGCCACGGAGCGAATTCAAATGTGTGAAAGCCGTGCTCTGTGGACAGTAGGGCAGCAACACCCCAGGCCGTGACCAAAGGCTCTTCGGTGCCCAAATGCTGGGGAGAAGCCAGATGATCCAAGCAGAAAGGGGTTACAAAAGCATTGCAAGACTGTTGGTTCAAAGAAAGGGTTAAGACTATTCTTGGAGGGAGAGAGAGACCTAATCCTCTGAACCTAGAACAATCTGAGAGCCCTGGCTTTCTGAATATGAGAGGGCACAGATGTATAAAATAACTGAAGTAGGGTATTTATTGACTATGTTAGTTTTCCTCCTATTGGACATTAGGAAAGCACAGCTTATAGGAAAACCATTTCAGATGAGAATTCTAGAAATAGTCTGACTTTGTCCAGAGGCAGCTCAAAGGGACATACATCTGCTCAGCCACTCCGGGCAACAGGCGATTGGGCCAGGAGGGCAGAGATGTACTGTAGATGTCTGAGGTATTGAGACCTGTACCCACACACCTCCTCACAGCTTCTCAGCCCAGCTGGAGCAGTGGCAGTCCCAGGGGACAGGAGAGGACAGATTGCCCGGGACACTGCCACCCTCCCAACTCAAGGAAGGTTTCCTGGGGAGGAGAGGAACTTAGATGTCTTCATTCTTTCTTTGAGTCAGGACCACATGTTCCTAGGGCAGCCCCAGCTTTGTACTGGGAGAATGAAGTCCACTCCCCATCAGCACTGCTGGGGAGGAGTTCAGACAAAAAGTATGCCTTTAAATGAGGTCCCTGTGGTCCTTACATTAACCCTCGTGTGGAAACTCAGCAAAGAGCAAAATCATGGCAGGAGAGAGAAATTAGAATTGTGGATTTCTGGCTATTTCTGGGAGAACAAGCAAAGGAGCTGTATTGTTTTACAGTGGAAGTGGAGAAGCCACTTAAAAGCCTGGGAATGTGGAGATGGAAAAGCAACTCAAAAATCTGGGAATGGGATTCAGATAAGCCAGTTGAGCATGTTGGGCCAGTTGAAGGAAGTTTTGACATCTTTCTGGTGCTGTCTGCATTGCCATGGAGAATAGGTTCATGGTTTGCTGAGTTGGCACCCAGGTGGCTTCCCATTCCACCTGGAATTCTTGAGAAACAATCTTTGCTAGAAACTGGAACCATGGGTTTCTCCACCACCCCAGAGCCTTATCATTGAGTCCCTGAAACAGATCCTTGCAAGGACAGAGCTTGTGGATGGAGTTTTACGTGAAAAATGCTGACTGGGAGCATATTTTACAACGTGATGTGGTTGTTGGAAACAGAATCCATCATTGTATTATAAGAAGGTATTATAACAGTGAGAAACCAATTTAGAAGAAAATTTTAAACGTAATGTGTGTGCTTCTGAAATCATATTTAGCGTCTATATACAATTTCGTACTTAAATCAAAATCATATAAGCAGCATATGCTCATAAAATCTGGCTGTGCAGCCCTAAGTACCAAGAGAGTCCATCTGTACTCAAAATAAGTCAGGACTCCCCCTCAGGAATCCTGGTCCAGCCTCCAGGGACAGCAGAGCTCCAGGGAACACTGGAGTTATCCCTGCTCGGTGAGAATTTTTACATCTGGCTGGCCTTTGCTTCTCCCTTCCCTGATTCTATTTCTGACTAGCTGGAGTTCTTGGGGGGCGGGGGGCGGTGACTATGGTAACTGCCAATATTTGAGCGCTTTCTATGTGCCAGGCATGATCCATGAAATAACTCTGTCAAGTCAATACTGGTTTTAACCCCATTTTCTTTTTTTTTTTCTTAAGATTTTATTTATTTATTCATGAGAGACACAGAGACAGAGAGAGAGGCAGAGACACAGGCAGAGGGAGAAGCAGGCTCCATGCAGGGAGCCTGATGCGGGACTCAATCCCGGGACTCCAGCATCACATCCCAGGCTGAAGGCGGCGCTAAACCACTGAGCCACCCTGTCAGCTCTAACCCCATTTTCAAGGGGGATAGCCAAGGCTGGTGGAGGTGAAGGTCCCACAGGTAGTAAATAGCTGAGTCAACATTTGACTTGAAGGGGCATATGCTGTAGCCAAGGAATGGGCTCTGGTGATCTGGCAACTTCTTCCTCTTTCCCATGTGCATCTCTTCAAATATCAAGAGACTGAATTAAATCTGTGATGGCATAGGACAGATTTCACAAAATAGTTCTGTAGGATTCTCAGTGGAAAAGCCAGTGACATCGAGTGGGTGAAACTCAGTTGCCTTTGTCTCGAATCTGAAGACCTCTAAAGGGAAAACTAGACCATTTTTATCATTTGCTGTGATATGTTGGAATGACTCTTGTCATCTAAGACCAGTTAGGAACCGGCTTGCATGTGAGGACTCACAGAGACACGTTTGCTCTCTGGGAGCTTGATCAGAGATGGAGGTTACTGACCTCCATCACTCATGAAACATAGGGGAGATTGAAAAATGAAATCAAACCCTAGGTGGTAGAGTACCACATGGTTTTGAAGGACAAGTCAGGAGTTTCCAGACAAGACTCATAAGGCATGAGTGCTATTCTAAGTGCTGTTGGTTTGGGGAAATCCACATTTCCTTAATTAAGTTCCAATAGGCATCTCTTCAAGTGAGAGAGAGAGAGGAGAGGGCCCATAGTGGTGGCTGGTGGGAGGGAAGGAGCCTAGGAAGCTTTGACTTCGGCTTTGTCGTCCTCCGTTCAGGCTGCTGAGGGGTCGTGACTGCTTACTGGGAGCCTGGGGGGCTAGCCCATGGGGTCCTGCAGCTTGTCTACTGCACAAGCCTGGAGGACCGTTCCCATGTAATGGAATGGAGTAAAGCAGTGGACACCCCTGTCAATCCAGACCAATTGGTGATCATTGCAGGTCCTCAGAGCCTGCTAAGGTTTGGCCAGGCCTCCAGATGGTGCCCGCATGCTTGCCGTGAGTAATGCCAGGCAGGCAGGAGCTTCTTAGCAGCCTTGTCAGGCAGCATACTTTTACCAGGACAAAATCAGGGGCTGGGAGACCTGGAATTCAGACCTACTGCCAGAGAGAGGCTGTGTCCAGTGTAAAGGCCTCCTCTTATTTTTTTCTCTCTTTTTTCCTGCCCCCTCCCCACTTTATTCTTTCCTTTCCTTTCTTTCCCCTCCTCCCTGTTTCTCTGTTTTTGTTCTCCCTTCCATTTTCTTTTCCCATTTTTAAAAAAAATTAGGTTCATTCGTTAGAATTCATGTAGATCATTTGCTGCCATTGATGCAGAGAATTTATCCTAAATCAGTGTCTTTTTATTTTGTTATTTGTAACTCTATGGATGATCTTTTTTGTGGGATGAATTGGCATTTGGATCATTTAAACCAGTGGCAGTTTGAGTAACAGTTCTGAGAAGCAGAAATATAGCTGCTTTTGTGGACAGATCCCTTAGTTTGGACCACAGAGTAATTGTTCCTCAGGGATCTCTAAACACAGCCCACCTCCTGGTCTGGAAGAGGCTTGTTGACGTGCCAAGGGTAGGAGGCAAAAGATCCCTCATCCTCACCCAGTGGCTTATTGGATCCTGCTGGAATTAGCAGGTCTCCTTCCTCTCTTCAGTTGAGGCCAGGGTCCAAAATATCTTTTTCTTAAGATTTTATTTACTCATGAGAGACAGAGAGAGGCAGAGACATAGGCAGAGGGAGAAGCAGACTGCCTGCGGAGAGCCCGATGCAGGACTCAATCCTGGGACCCTGGGATCAAGACTTGAGCCAAAGTGCTCAACCACTGAGCCACCCAGGTGCCCCCAGGGTCCAAAATATTACATTGGTTTTGCTTACTTATATTTTGTGAGAACGTACTGGCTCTTGCAGGGTCATAATCCAATGGATAGGGACACCCAGCATGAAACTCAATTGGCAGCCAGGGTGGGTCTTCCTACCAATACTGTCCAAGATGAAATAAACTCAATAGATCTAGACAGATTTCAGCTCTGATCAAAGCACATCCATGCCTAAACCATGTCTTTACCCTTCACATGGGCTCATAGCACCTGTTAGGCCTACCTCGTGGAGTTGACATGAGAATCAAACAAGAGACACTTGTGAAAATACTTGTTAAACGGGGATCTCTCGGTGGCGCAGTGGTTTGGTGCCTGCCTTTGGCTCAGGGCGCGATCCTGGAGACCCGGGATCGAATCCCACATCGGGCTCCCTGCATGGAGCCTGCTTCTCCCTCTGCCTGTGTCTTTGCCTCTCTCTCTCTCTCTCCCTCTCCCTCTCCCTCTCTCTCTGTGACTATCGTAAATAAATAAAAATTAAAAAAAAAATACTTGTTAAACTATTCCAAGCCAGACAGTGTGCCCATGAACTATTCTTGGATACACTGAAAGTACGTTCAGCTGAAATGAGCAAAGTGCCTCACCTACAGTGAATCAGACAGGTTTACCCCCTCATATAACAAGGTCTAGGGGTTGGCAGCCAGGAACAAGGGCAGCTTCTCCACATTGGAGTCGCTAAAGACCCAGGCCTTTTCTGTCCTTCTGCTTCGTCATTCTTAGCATGTTGGCCTACTGCATACTGGTCACAAGGACTCCTGCAGCTCCAGGCAAGTGCTGTATCTGTGGTCAAAGCAGAACTAAAGGTAAAGGAGCTGGAGCCAGACACGTCTGTTCCTTTTATTAAGAAACAGAAGCTTGGGGCACCTGGATGATTCAGTCAGTTAAGCATCTGATTCTTGATTTCAACCTGGGTTGTGGTCTCAGCGTCATGAAATCAGCCCTGCATCTGGCTTTGCACTCAGTGGGAAGGCTGCCTGGGATATTCGCTCTCCCTCTCCCCTCCAACCTTAACACAAGAACTCGTGTGCACACTCTCTCTCGCTTTCTCTCTCAAATAAAGTTCTTTTTTAAATCTTAAAGAAAAAGTAAGCAAGCAAGCAGAAGCTTCCTCTGGTCATCTTTCCAGTGTATTTCTCATCATCAGACCTGGGTCACCTGGCCACCCTTGGCTGCAGGGAAGGCCAGGAAAGTGGAGGCGGGGATGGTTGTGACTGGCTTATCAATCAGATTCACTGTGTCCTTGAGAGTATTCAGATTCTTATAACAAGGTTGAAGGGAAAGGAAATGGATTTTGTGTCTGTGGCACATTCACTTAGTGCTTTCTCGTTTCTCAAAGCCAGATGATAACTGTGAATGCCAGAGCACATCAGAGACAGTACTGGTAGAGACAAAGGGAAAAGTCTGTGTCCTCCGGAGGCTCGCCTTCCCCAACTGATGGGACTTGATTTTTCAGAAGGATCCCACCATCAAGACCTGATCATGTTTTCCTCCTCACCCTGTTTCCCTGCTTCCTGTTTTCTAGATCAGAACCACTGCCAACTTCTTTTATACAGAGAACTGGCTAATGCTCACACTGGCCCTATCACCAAATGTGTGTCCAAGCAGGGACTTAAATCTAGCACAGTCTTCAACAAAATCCATGCAGCTTCTACACCCAACATACTCCTAGCCACTTTTATTAGCCCTCCACTCCCTGCTGGCTATTGGCTTAATTACTCTGCTGCTTGGCTCCAAATTCATCCTTTCTAATTGCTCGGTGAAAATGGATCTGAGCCCTAGAAATATTCTTCCTCTGTAGCTGGCACTAGAATATGGTCGGTAGAAGGTGCTGGAAAGTCATTGCCAAGAGGAAGAGGATTTTGCACCCAGTTCTCTAGTGGCTCCAGATTCTGTGGCCACAGAAGGGAGATGAGGACCATGGGGCTGGGCCAGAGGGTATGAGCTCGGAGCTTATCATCTAGGAAGCAGAGACTGTGGGAAGGTTCTAATTTTTTATAGATAGTGTCTGTCTGTCTCTCTCTCATTTACCCTTACCATGGTCAGATTTATCAGACTATTCACATAGAAGTGTTTGTAGAAAACCCTAGAGGCAGGACATAGCAATTAAGAGCACAGGCTATAGAAACAGACCAGGATTTCTTTCCAGGCTCTGCCACTTACTGCGTGCTCTTCTCCCTAACACCTAATTAACCTAAGCCTCAGTGTTCCCAACTATAAAATGGAAATAGTAATAGTACCAACCCACAGGGTTATCCAGATGCCTTGATAATTCTTACCAATAATTTACAAACATTGAAATCTCTCCACAAATACTGACATGATTGCACAGTAGCTGTTAAGGCACCGTGGCACTCAGTAGGCGGCTGGACTAGTTCGTTCCTGAGGCCTTACCACTCCGAATCCTCGCCATAGCGGGGGTGCACCTGCCTTCAGGCCACCTGCCCTGCCTCCTCTGCACACCCACTTTCTCTGCTCTTCCCTTTTGTTCCAGAGCTTGTCTCGGTTCTGTCTCCCGAGAGAAGCACTCTGTCTCTACGTAGGCTTGTGCCGTAATGAATGGACAATGTTTGATAAAACAATTTAGAAATGTTTGCTCAGGGCCTCACAGAAACATGTGCATTTGTTCTGAATATTTCATTATCTTTTGATGACTTGCTAGTATTACTTGTCTCCAGGGTCAAGTGTTCCCTTCTACTTTTGTTCTTTCAGAAGTGAGAGAAGAAGGAAGCCTGATTCTGGCTGTGACCCAAAAGTCAGATGAGTCATGGCTCAGGAACAGACACAAAGGTCTCCGTGTAAGCAGCTTCTTGTCCTTTTGGGGAAACATCTGTAACTTTCGAGGGCTCCCCTTTGTCAGCTGGTGTCAAGTTCAAAGAATTAGGTTCCATGCAGGCCAACCAGCAACCCGCCAGCACCTGAGACCCAGGGAAAGTGGTTCTGTGGGCGGCTCCTGCCTCTGATGGGGTCGGGCTCCTATGAGTGAGCAGCTGGGGTGGCACCCCGGCTTCCTGAGGGCAGGTGCTGCACGGTCTCGTTCATATGTGCATCCCCAGTGCCCAGCCAGGCTCCTGGCCGTAGCAGGAACAAAATAACATTTGAAAAGAGTAAAATGTGAACATGTGAATCAGTGGACCAAAGAAGCCTGCTGTTGATTCCATTAATAGCAGCTCCAGCCTTTTCCAGCAAAAGAGTGGGGGTGGGGGAGTGGTTGGCACCCTGAAGCTGTGTTCCTATGGTGAAGAGATTAGGCCGTGGGCTCTGGACTTGGTCCTGACCTCATCAGTTGTCCCGTGGCCCTGGACACGTTTTAACCTCTGTAGCCCAGCTTTGTCCTCTGTAAAACAAGAATGACCCTGACAATGCTCGGGTGATAGGGCTGTAGAGATGCAATAGGAAGGGCTTAATTTAGTGTCTGCCACATGGTAAGTTCTCAGGGAAGATTTGCTGGCAGCTTCGCTCCCCTTAAGTCAAGGAAGGTGTCATTCAGGCTTACAGATTCTTAGCACCAAGAAAGGGATTAAGAGATCGTTTTCTGGTCTCTCTCCCAAATCTCTCTACCCACCCACTTTTTTAAACTTCATCTTGCAAACAGAGGTAATAGTATGCGTCTCACAGGACGAGTAAACTACAAGTAGGGATGCGGTATAGTTCCTGGCACATAGCAACTGTGCAATAAATGGTAGCTATTATTATCTTATTACATCTTAATACTCAGCACCAGATACTCATTGTTCATGATTGCACTTAAGTTGGAAAATAGTCTTATGCCATTACAATGCAGGTGCACCTGCCCCAGAATTGCTGTGCTGCAGGTAGTGTGGTTAGGAAGGCAGGCACACCGACTAGGGGCAGACCCCTCCCCTCCCCCCTCACCACCTAGCGCTTGAGCTTTCAACGAGCCGCTTGTTTTTTCTGAGCTTCACTTTCCTTATCTACTTACTATCCAGCAGGTTTGCTTGGGAGACCTCATGAGAGAAGTGGGTAAATATTGGTGCCGCGCCAGAATGGGAGCCACTGTTTTTGAGATTCTGTCTTAATCCAGGGTACTTTCGTGGCCATACGTATGGTTAGCCATTGCCATCTTTAGCTATTTTGCTTTTGCCTTCCCCAGCCCAATGGGTTATATTCAATTTCTAACTTTCCAGAGGGTGAGAACCTTGGTTCATTTATTCAAAAATACATGAGTACTGAATGCCAGACATTGTTCTGAGGTCTAGGAGTGCAGGAGTAAATAGATTGTAAGTCTCCCTTTAAGGAGCATATATTTTAATAAGGAAAAAGAAGCCAATACATCACTAAATAAAATTACACGGTACACTGAAATGTTCTATAAACAATAATAAAACAAGGTAAGGGCTTGGAGCATGATGGAAGCCCCCCTCTTTTTTTAAAAAAAGATTTATTTTTATTTATTTATGATAGAGAGAGAGGCAGAGACACAGGCAGAGGGAGAAGCAGGGTCCAAGCCGGGAGCCTGATGCGGGACTCAATCCCTGGACTAGAGGATTGCGGCCTGGGCCAAAGGCAGGCGCGAAACCACTGAGCCACCCAGGGAACCCCCAGCCCCCCTCTTTTTTTGAAGAGGCTCTTCCTTTTTAATGTACACCTGCCCCTTCTCCAAATTCTAGTCAAATCCTTAGAAATAGAAGAGCCTCTGTCATTCTGTGTGGAAATGAGTTCTGATTTCTCCTTGAATCATGGGAAGGTTGAATTCCTATCTTTGCCCTGATTATAATGACTTTAGAATGACTTTAGAATAGGTGTAGTTCCAGGTACCCAGGTAAATGCCTGGAAAGAGTGGTTGGATTCAGAGATGCCAACATTTTTCGGAAATCTTGCCCGGGGTCCCTACTGCTCTCTATGGTCTGAGCAGTTTCAAACCTTGCAATTGGCTCTTGTGAACTTGGCCTTGGGAGGTCTGTTCTCTCAATCATTTCAATATGCAGTTCTTAGAAGTTGATATTAGCTGCCGGCATTCCCTGGGCCCTTCTTAAGTAGGAATGCAGGTCTTTTGAAATGCTCAAAAACACATTCAAAATGCCTATTTTTAATGAAAACTCTGGTTTGTCTAATAAATTCTGGTGATAGGAAACAAGTTTTGGTTTTCAAGAATGTAGGAGAGGCTATATGAACTGCCCCATCTGTCATGTTAGCCCCGGGGTACTATGGTGGTCCTCAACCCTCGCTGCTGGTCTTAGGGTACCTGGAACACTGTTAAAAATACCAGTGCCCAGGCTCCACCCAGACTAGTGCGATCAGAACCTCTGTCAGCCTGATAAAGCTCCCCAGGTGATTAGTGTGCAAACAAGGTTAACCACCACTGTTGTACAACTTCCTTGTATCTTATGGGAAGGTTCAGGCTGCCAGGTAAGCTGTTTCAAAGGGTGGTTTTCAAATGTAGCATGCATTAGAATCCCCAGGAACTCGTACATCCCCAGAGGTTTGGATGCAGTAAGACTGGGTGGAGCCTAAGGATCACAGCTATTGGAGATGATTTGGGTACAGGCAGTGGGGGGAACCGAACTTAGAGGTTTTCAGCTTCTGTACCTCCCACCACCACCACCCCCGTGATACTAAGGTGTTCCAAGGTTGAGAGCCACTGGGCTGGAGAAGTGAGAATAGACGTAAGGGTCTCTTGATCAACTTCCGTTTCTCAAGATCTTGTTGACCTACACCTGCCATTCCATTGCCAAACGTGCTGAGGCCAGCGGCCCTGAGAAAGTTGGAGCTGGGGAGCCTGGGTGGCTCAGTCAGTTGGGTGTCCAACTCTTGATTTTGGCTCAGGTCATGCCCAAAACCCTGAGATCAAGCCCCGCGGCTAGCTCCCCACTCAGCGGGGAGTCTGCCTATTGCTCTCCCTTCCACTCTGCTCCTCCCCCTGCACGCGTGCGTGCACACATGTGCACACATGCACATTCACTCTTGCTCTCTATCTCAAATAAATAAATTTAAAAAAAAAAAGAAATTTGGAGCTGCCAGGCTTCCTCCTGCCAGTGACCATGAGCTTCGACCCGAGTTTGAATTGTGTGCACAGCAAGCATCAAGTGTGTCTGCTACAGAACCTGTTTATGCCACATACCTGTTCAGTGATTATATAGTCTCATTAACTGTTACATAAACTGATGTACTATAATGTGAAAATTAAGAACAGTTATTTCTATACAAACTTGGCTATAGCTTTGGAAGAATTTATTCAAGGTGAGTCTCCTAAAAAAACAAAACAAAACAAAAAACAATTGCTGCTAAATTACGGATGATTGAAAAAAACAGTAAAAGAAAATACAAATTTTGAGGCTGCATTTACGTTGCTCTGCAAATTTTTTTTTAAAAAAAGATGTATTTATTTGATAGAATACATGCAAGAGCAAGGAGAAGGGTGGGTGGGGAGGCAAGAATCCTCAAGCCGCTAAGAGCAGAGCCCGTGCTGCTGGGCTCGAGCCCTGGACGCTGAGATCATGACCTGAGCCAAAACCGAGAGTCAGCCGCTTAACCGACTGAGCCACCCAGGTGCCCCTGCTCTGCAAGTACTTTTAAGTTTACATGACACTTTAAAGAAGTTTACTGATTGCATTATAGTTCTAGGTTAAAATAAAACATTATTGGCATATATAGGTATATCTTTGTTTTTGTCTGCTTTAAGGGGTTCTATTAGCTGATCAACTACTTCTCCCTCTTATGTTGACTAAGAAACAGCAGTGATACCTGTTGTGGGTAACTGAAAGAAGCTGTGGTTAGCGATTAACATTTTAATATATTATCAATTTTCTACTTATTGAAACAGCAGTACATAATTTACTGAACTTTCTAGTTATCTTATAAAACAAAATACCTCTAATTTAAATCAAACTCTGAAAGAAGAAATTACCCAAGGATCTATTACTAATCTAGCTAGTGAGCTGTACTTCTTTAAAAGACTTGCTTTTGAAATATTTGTCTTCCTGGCCATCCTGGGCTATTTTCAGAACAGCTCTTTTCCACTTTTGCCAGCTGGTATCCAATTGTTACTTATGATACAGTGGTTGATTTCATCCCTAACAGATGTCAAAGCTCTGAATCAGGAGTTGGCAAACTGACCCAGAGGCCCACCACCTATTCTCGTATGACCCATGAGCTAAGCATGGTCTTTATGTTGTTAAATGGTTGCAAAAGATAAATCAAGGAATTGTGATATGTGAAAAATACATGTGATTCAAATTTCAGTGTCCTGTAAAATTTTATTGGGACACAACTACATGCATTTTTTTTTTTTTTTTTTTTTACTATCAATAGCTGCTTTCACCCACAGTGGCAGAGGCTAGAATTTGGAACAGAATTCATGGTTTACAAAGCCTAAACTATTTGTTTAATTCAGTTTAAATTTAAAAAAAAAGCAAATCTACCTATTTCTTCTACCTCATTCACCCCTCGCCTATAATCACCAGTCTGTTCTCTATATCTGTGAGTTATATACGTACTTACATCTATGTTTCCCCATATAAGTGAGATCATATGCTATCTGTCATTCTCTGACTTATTTTACTTAGGATAATGCCCTCAGGGTCTATCTGTGTTGTCGTAAATGCCAAGATTTAATCTTTTTTATGACTGAATAATATTCCATTGTATATCTATACATCATTATCCATTCATCCATTGATGGACACTTATTTAAAAGTAGCCAAGATGTGGAAACAACATAACGCTGCAGTGACCATGGGAATACATATACCTTTTTGTATTAGTGCTTTTGTTTTGGATAAATACCCAGAAGTAGAATTGCTAGATCATATATTACTTCTATTTTCAATTTTTTGAGGAACCTCCATACTGTTTTCCATAATGACCGCACCAATTCACATTCCCACCGACAGTGCAAGAGAGTTCCTCTTTCTCCACATCCTTGCCAACATTCATCTTTTTGATAATAGCCATTCTAAGACGCGTGGGGTGATACCTCACTGAGGTTTTGATTTGCATTTCCCCGATTAAGGATGTTGGACATCTTTTCATGTATCTGTTGACCGTCTGCATGTCTTCTTTGGGAAGAGGACTATTCAGATCTTCTGCCCATTGTTTAATTAGATGATTTTTTCTTTTGAGCTGTATGAGTCATATACATATTTATATATAGATATGAATATGTTCATATACGTGTGTATGTATGATATAAGCCCCTAACAGATAAATGATTTGCAAATATTTTTCCCATTCAGTAGGTTGCCTTTTTTTTAAGATGTTATTTATTTATTCATGAGAGACAGGCAGAGACACAGGCAGAGGGAGAGACAGGCTCCGGCAGGGAGCCCAATGTAGACTCAAAGCCGGGTCTCAGGAATCATGCCCTGAGCTGAAGGCAAATGCCCAGCCGCTGAGCCACCCAGGCATCCCTTGTAGGTTGCCTTTTCATTTCATTGATGGCTTCCTTTGCTGTAGAAGCTTTTCAGTCCAATGTTACCTTACTTGCTTATTTTCCTTTTTATTAGTTTTGCTTTTGGTGTCAGATTGAAAAAATCATTACCAAGACCTATGCCAAGGAGCTTACCACATATGTTTTCTTCTAGGACTTTTATAATCTCTGATCTTACAAATCTGCAATACATTTTGAGTTAATTTTTGTGTATGGTATAAGAAGTGGTCCAGTTTTATTCTTTTGGATGTAGCTGTCCAGTTTTTTCAAGACCATTTATTAAACAGAGTATCTTTACTCATTGTCTATTTTTGGCCCTTTTGTCATAAATTATTTGAATACACACATACATACACACAAGTTCTCTGGTCTGTTCCATTGATCTAGTGTGTTTTTATACCAAAAACATACTGTTTAAATTACTGCAACTTTGTAATAGAGTTTGGAATCAGGAAGCGTGATGCCTCCAGCTCTGTTCTTCTTTCTCAAGATTGCTTTGATTATTTGGGGTCTTTTATGGTTCCAAACAAATTTTAAAACTGTTCTATTTCTGTGAAAAATGCCATTGGAATTTCTATAGAGATTTCATTAAATCTATATATTGCTTTCGGTAGTATGGGCATTTTAACAATATAACTTCTTATAGTTCATGAGCACCAAATATGTTTTCATTTATTTGTGCCTTCTTCTGTTTCTTTCATTAATATCTGGTAATTTTACATACCCGTCTTCTACCTCCTTGGTTAAATTTATTCCTAGGTATTTTATTCTTCCTGATGGAACCGTAAGTGGCATTGTTCTCTTAATTTCTCTGTCTGATAGCTCATTATTATTATATAAAAACTCAACAGATTTTTGTAAATTGATTGTATGTCCTTCAACTTTATTAAATTTGTTTGTTGGCTTACAAAGCGTAAGATGTTTTTTATCTGGCCCAAAAAGTTGTGGACTCTGATCCAAATGCCAGCTCTGCCCAAGACTCTTGCTCTTTCAGCTGTCCTTCTAGGCAGCCACTGCTCCTGGTCCTACGTTGCCCCACTGTCCTTGAGGGCTTGGTTGTAGCCTGCCTTTAAAGTAAATGTGTTGACTGTAACTGGGTCAGTTTTTCAAGTGTTCTTTTTTCACCTACTTTGGCCAATCCTCTGGAGTGTAAGAACCAAGCTCCGGGTTCTCAAAACCATAAATTATTTGTAACATCATATCTCAAGTTCTATAAAGGCAGATGGTTTCACAACTATTTGATTTTTACAAATGTACATTTATTTTAGATTCCTGAACGTTACTTTTGGTGTCACCATTACATTTTTTGAAGTTTGATGTACAAGCACTTGAGATATTACTGATATTTGCATTCCTGAGAAATTTCAAATTATGAGATCACAAGACTGAAAATAGAACTTATGAGAGAAGCAGAGTTGAGCCAGACCACTGCAAATCTAAACAGCTTTGATTTACAGCCATTATAAAATATAACAATCCTAGTGAAAATGGTAACAGTTTAAAAAGACATATTTAAAGCCTAAAAAGTAAATGCTATAGTAAATATCCAACTTTACCGTTAAACAGATCCAATTAGCATGATTTGGGTTGTGGGGGATGTTGGAATGATTTGAGGCCACTTTGACTTCATGGAAACAGAGAGTAGGATGCACAACGGGGCAAACCCCGCCCCCAGGAGGGGCACCTTGGGTGGCTCAGTGGTTGAGTGTCTACCTTCAGCTTAGGTCATGATCCCGAGGTCCTGGGATCAAGTCCCACATCATGTTCCCCACAGGGAGCCTGTGTCTCCCTCTATGTCTCTGCCTCTCTCTGTGTGTGTCTCTCATGAATAAATAAATAAAATCTTAAAAAAAAAAAAAGAACACTTTAGGAGCATTTCATGACAGAGCCCATGGCCACACTGAGCCAGAAGGGAGAACAGGCATGTTGTGTACTATTATGGCCCTCTATGACTTAGTCCACACAGCTAGGTGAATGTATTTTGCATTAAGCTGCTGTTACAGAATCTATGGAATATTAATGTGCTGGGGGAAAATAGCATGTGAACCAAAATGACTTATGAGCTTCATTGACATATTCCCTACTTGCCCTTCATGTATGAGCTTATTGATGTTGTAGAAACCTGAATTTTAGCAGAACTGACTGTCCCTCCTCCTTTATTCTCTCTCACTTCTTTACTTTCTCCAAATAATATTATTCATGAAACAGCAGGATGGGCAAGAGTATCTGAATCCCAATAACTGACCAAAAAACCAAGCAGATTTCAAATAAGCATTAAAAACTTCAGGTCAGCATTTATGTCAAGGCAGCGTGTATATACCACAATGTATATTAAATCCAAAGAGAATGGGGAATAATAGGGTGTCTGGAATGCCATTAATCACTTAATCCTTCCTGTGCCGCTTAAAGCCCCTCACTTTTGGCTCCCAATTTGGGAAACCCTCAGCTGCTGATTGAATAGTGTGTTCACATGGGCTCCATTATGTGCAAATACACATCAAAGGGGGAAGGGGGCAACTGTTTTTAATGTCACCAGAATTTGAGATAGCAAGGTAAGCCTCAAAGTTCAGGTTATAGACATACATGTATAATTTTTTAAAGACACACAGGACGTTGAGTATTCATAAATATATGTCAACACATGTACAGGACATGACAACAGAAAATGAAAAATTATTAACAGTATGACACCAAAGAAAGATAATAAAACCACTGATGAATAGTGAGCATTCTCAGGAGGAAGAAGAAATACAGAAAATTAGATTTTGATAAATGCTTGTTAAAGGGAAGACAAATCTAGCATTTTTTTACTCCTGGCATATAAAATGAGGTCATATTGCTCCTAATAGGTGGAGAAAATCTGGAACAGCTAAGCAGCAGCTATGCTAAGCAACACCAAAGCCTCTTGGAAGATGGGATCAGGTGTAGTAGCATGTTGTTATCAGCCAGAAACCCATCACAGTAAGCTCTGGGAACGTTTTGGTAGGCTGACAGAAATCCTTAAAAGGATGTCAAAGCAAAAATTTGTTGCAAAGTAAAGTAATAGGTTATTTTTAAATGTGCAAAATTAGCTTATGGCTGGACTATAGAGAATCAGTTCAGTGTCAGCATATGAGCTGCTGTCAGAGGCAAAATAAGAAATGTTTGAACAAGCCATTGATGGAAAATGCAGAAGGTAGGAATAACCTCAGAAGTGTTAGAAGAAATGCCATTCAAATAAGTGACTACATAGATAAAATGTTAGTGTTAAAGTTTCCCAAAATTAGAACGTTTCAATGGGTAAAGTATATCTGTTAAATTAGGACCTGAATTCAAATGTAAGTATTAGATTACACATGCACATACCTTAAAAATAAACTCATTAAACAAATTAAAATTTTCTTTTTCTCTCACTGACAAAAGGCAGTTTGGGGCTGTTTATTTAAAGGCCTCTCATCAGGGTTCCGGGCAGTTTCTGACTTTTATTCTGCTCCTTAGTGACAACACTAATCTTCAAAGTCACCTCTTGGCTCAAGATGGCTGCTGGAGCTCCAGCCATTATGTCCTCAGTCCATGTAGGATGCAAGAGAAGGAAGGGAAGGTTAGAAAGGATATACTTCCCTGCTGAGGCAGCCCACTTTAAAGAGCTCTTTTGGAAGCTGTCCCAGTCTTTGCATTACTTGCTAAGAGGAATGGAAAATATGATTAGCTGGTACTACTGCTGCCCCAGATAAAAGTATGGTTCTGTTGAAATAAGAAGATAGCCACCAGCTGTCTCTACTACAAAGTCCGTATGTGCTAAACTAATCTTTGTATTAAATGAAAGGGTAGGAGGATGCTAATGCCCAGGAAATATGCCTGCATGGGACACCTCAGCAAAAGCAGACATTGGAATTAAAATTAAAAGAACAACAAAGCTCTCAGAGCAGGATTATGTCAGAGACCATTTGGCCAGAAATAAGATATATATGATGCAGTCTCTTTACCAAGCTGGCATAGAAACTCACTTTTTTTTTTTTTTTTTTTTTTAGATTTTATTTATTGGGCAGCCCAGGTGGCTCAGCGGTTTAGCACCGCCTTCAGCCCAGGGCCTGATCCTGGAGACCCAGGATCAAGTCCCACGTCAGGCTCCTTGCATGGAGCCTGCTTCTCCCTCTGCCTATGTCTCTGCCTCTCTCTGTGTGTCTTTCATGAATAAATAAAATCTTTTTTTTATATTTTATTTATTTATTCATGAGAGGGAGGCAGATCACGCCCTGGGCCAAAGGCAGACGCTCAACCACTGAGCCACCCAGGCGTCCCAAAACTCATTTTTATAGAGCAGTGGTGAAGAGCTGTGTTCCAATGCTGGGTCTGCCACCTAATTTATTAGATGACCTTACAGAAGTTTCTTGGTCTCTGTGAGCCTCAATTTGTCCTTCTGTAGGGTGGAAACAGCAGTCCGTCCCTCCCTCCTTAAAGGTGGTCATGAGGATTAACTGAAATGCTATGTAGAAAATTGTAGTGCAGAATTGTGTTTGAGCTGAATGCCCAGGGGCACCACACCCACTAGGATGACAGTCCCCATTGAGCTGAGAGTCCATTTTTGCTGCAAGTAAATCCCCTGGCAAGCTCTTGCCTTGTGTCACCTTGTGCATGAGGGAAAGGGAGAAGTCGCACCCATCCTCATGACTAGTTCTGAAGAACACAGCCGAGTTGTCTGTGGAAGAGGAATAAGAAGGAGTGGGAAGAGTGGGGGAATACAGCCCCTTTATAGCTGTGGAGGGTTGGGGATTTGATTATGTACCCAAGAGCTCCAGAGCCAGAAGAAAAATAGGTCTATGAATAGAAGATCGTGAGTGGAAGGCCCCATCAGAAAATGGGTGGTTAGGGGATTGTCAGAAAATCAGATCACTTTCTACACAGACTTCTAAAATCACAGCAATCCCATTGATGAGAAATTAGAAGAGTATGAAATTGGGTTTTAGAACAACACACAAAAAATGAGTAAAAGGGAGGCAAAGAACTAACCATAAGGTCAGAGCTGTCCAAAGCTCAGAAGGTGCCACCTCTTCCCCCAGAAGTCAAGGACAACAATAAAACAAGAGTTCTCAGTTTTGAGAGTTGGAAGAAAGCTTTTCTCAGAAAAAAATTACAGCAAATCTTATTTTTAGATGGAAAATGTATCCATTTATCCTGAAAAATTCCAGTATGATGAGGTTCCATGGACCCATCACCCAGTTCTCCATGGCTCATCCGTATCCTCTACCCTCTGATTACTTTGAGGCAAATCCAAGACATCATTTCATCCCCTACATTTCAGCATTTGCCTCAAAAGTAAAAAGACTCTTAAAAAGAACCACAATACCACTATCACACCTAAAAATCATGAGGAATAAGATCTTTATCTTGGACGCACTGCCCGCATTCAGATTTCAGAGATGGCCTCATAATTCCTTTTCATTGTCTTCCATCAGGGTACATTCAAGCGCCACACATTGTGATTGGGTCTGTTCCTGAACTCTCTTTTCATGGGAGTCTGTTAAGGAACCCACGTATTTATTCCAGAGAGTTTCCCACAGTCTGAATTTTACTCCTTGTGCACCCATGGTGTGGTTTACTGCCCGCCTCTCCCCACTCTTTTTTTTTTTTAATTGGTAGATAAGATTTTACAGCTTGATCAGATGGAGATTTAATTTTTGTTCAAGCCTACTTCATAGGTACGACTGGGTCCCAAGATCAGGAGACACAGAAGTCTGTTTATCTTACTTCCCTTGGTATTTTCAGCCATCAAGGCCTCTTAGCAGACATCCATTAGTTCATTAGTGCTTGCAAATGGTGATAGTCTCATTAGTGTTTTTATGAACTCAATTTAAATATATTTGATGTTTTTCAGTCTGCCGAGGTTATTCTTACTGATGTTTTATTGACTTTTAAATTTTGCCTATTTAAATTTCATAAATGCTAAGTTTGGGAACATCTGAAAAGTCACCTAAGGGAAAAGACCTGGCTAACATCTGTACTGAGCTAGCACCCTCTGCCTTTTCCAGAGCTGCTCCTTCTATAAAGGAGTGCTTTCTCACTTTAAATTTTTTTTTAAGGAAAGTAAAACCTTGGCCTCTGTGCTACCTCCATATGCTTTGCCAGCTGAACCAGGAGACCCACCAGCTAGATGGGTTCCCCTCTGATTAATTTTTTCTCCTGGAGACCCCGAGGCCTGCAGTCGTGTGCATATGGTATCTAATGGCTTGGTGGGTAACTGAGTTAATGATGTGTGAAGGTGACCTGAATAAATTTGAAATCAGAACTAACATGGAATATGGGCAAGCTGCTCCTGTAATAAATTTGGAGTACTTGTATTTGCCCAAGTGGGTGTTGAGGGACTGTTAGAAAATACGGAGGCCTGAGCTCAGAAATTCTGTCAAAGACGCAGGAGACCAGATGCCTCCTCTTGGGAACCTTTTTAATGAAGATGTTCACTGTCCCTTCCCACATCCTGCTAGAATTTTAAAGATAAGTGTCATTCCCCTAGTAGCATTTGTCTCTCTTGTTGAGAACTGCAAGTGACCAAGACAGGTTAGGCCTTGGTGTGGTATCATCAGCTTTTTCTAGCCCTTCCTTCTAGAAAAACTAGACGCCAGCAAAATGTGACTTGTGTGCTCCATTTTGCTGTGGACAAGCAGTTGTTTGTAAGCCTCTGTTTGGGGCTAGACTGCCACTTGGACGTCAGTTTGTTTTTGATTGTTAGAGCCATGTTAATGCAAAAAAAAAAGAACCCCAAAAAATGAAAAACTGAGTGGGACTTCCCAATCCATGGAAATTAATTTACTTAAGATATGTGTAATACTGTAGTAATGTTATGTGTGTTATAAAAACATTGAGAACTGTAAGCAAACATTTTCATATTTTTTTTCCTTACGTCCCAGGGAATCTTCCTGTGCACGCTGCACATTCTGCAGTCCACTTCATTAGTTAGATTAGGGACTGTATGAGGTTCTGGCAAAGCCCTGGTACCCTGCAATCAGACCAGACACCAAAAGCTAAATTCAGCTTCCACTAATTTTTTATAATTGGAAAACACGGAAAGAAATTAATTCTTTTCAACATGTTAAGTTCCTGTTGTTTTCAGAAATGGAATTTTATTTTGAATCACATGGCAGGGCCACCTGACCATTTCAGAGGGAGGATTTCTCGAAGGGCCTCACTCTGACTATGCTTCCACTAGTATCTGTCTGTGTGGAGTTGTCTGGACTGTCACCGAGGACGAATTTAAGTCACGTGATGTGTGTTCCAGTCTCCGAGAATTAATTTCACCCACCCCCAAAATCTAAGACTGTGGTTGCTGATTTTGGCTAAAATAGTCCCGGCAGAGTCCCTTTCACACATGAAATTCTTGGGGTCTGGGTGTGCACTGCGCTGTGCCACGTCTTACCCCCGGCATGTTTGTTTTACTGAATGAACATCACCTCTTCAGTCTCAGGCTGTTGCTGCTCTGTGTCTTGAGGCCTTGCTTCTAGACTCCTTCATTTAGCAGGTGTTTATTGAGCAGCTTCTAGACTGATGATCACAGGTGTATTGACTAGGTCAGGGGAGCAGGGGGCTTGGAATCAGAGTAGGAGACACATCTAACTCAAGCAGTATTTAGCAAGGTGGGAGGCAGTACAGAGGAGGGAATTAGGGATCTGTTTGCAGGTGGCGGGGAGGGGGGGCAGTGGTGCTAGTAGTGATCTGCTTGAGGAACGTGTCAAGAAGAAATGCCCCTCTGAGTACTGCAAAAGGGACTAGGCGCTGCCTAGGAGGGTCAGGGCAGGTGGCATTCGTAAGCAGGAAGGAGTCTCTTTAAACAAAGACTGGAAGTGACAGTTAAGTGAACTATGAACATGGGAGAGAGAAGAAAGGACACAAGGTTTAGAAGTCCTGAGAGGATCCTAACCATGGCACGGCTCTTTGTATTTCCAGAACCACATCTGCATCATCTCTGGAAGGGAGAGTGGTTATCACCTGAACAACCTGGGTGCAGGCGGGTGAAGCCACTTGCCCAAGGGCGCATAGGCAGAGCCTGGACCCAGCCCGGGATCCTACTTAGCCCCCTTTCCTGTACTTTCCTAGGAAGAGTGACAGCATTTGGGTTGGGGACGGACCTTCAGAACTCAGTGCCTGAGAAATGTGAAGGGGTGGAGGAGAAAGGTATTTATAGAGCAGGAGAGAAGAGTGTAAGGAAACTCTGAGAGAGGTTTTTCAAAATGATAGTTGACTAGGAGACCTCGGCTTTACTTGCCCAGCGTATTTTAGTTTTTTCTGTTTTCAAGACCCTGTTTCTAAATTAGATACTTCAGCTGCTTTTCCTTCTAAAATTATTTATGTGCAGCATTTTAGATTCCAATGTGTATGAATTAGGCTTTTATTTTATGACTTTATCATTTTTATTTTGCTATCTTTATGTTTTTAAAAAGCCAGGAATGAAGGGATGAAATTTCAAGAGATGTGATTTATTTCAAAAAGAGGGATTTATTTCAAAAAGGGTGGCTCAGCGGTTAAAGTGCCTGCTTTCAGCTCAGAGCGTGATCCTGCAGTCCGGGGATTGAGTCCCACATTGGACTTCCTGCACGGAGCCTGCTTCTCCCTCTGCCTGTAACTCTGTCTCTCTCTCTCTCTCTCTTTCTCTCTGTGTCTCTCATGAATAAATAAATAACATCTTAAAAAAAAATCAGTCTTTCACGTAAAGGCCAGTGGTTAGCTGTCCTTTGAAGAGAACCTTCACCACTGTGCCAAAATCAGAATCTCAACCTGTACACTGTGTCTTCCTTAAAAAGTGCAGAGATATGATGCCTGGAATTTAGAACAGTGTTCTTAGTTTGATTGGAGCAGGGGAAGGAAAGAGCCCAAGAGAGACTTGTGTTTTAAATGGCCTGGTTTATCACATGTCAGGTCCCAGCCTTTACAACAAAGATGTGTTGACACTTGCTATTCTGAGGAGAGAGATTATGCACATTATTACAAAGTGACACATCCATCATGATGAAGTCGTGGGTATTAATGGGTATGGCGCTGGGCTGAATGCCTTGGAGAGGAAATTTACCACGCACAGGCCTTATGCATTAGAGCTCGACAGTGAAGAGGTGCAGCAGAAGCCTGCCCTGGCCCACTCAGAGGTGGGGATCCCCTTGGTCAGGCCCAGCGTCAAGGACAGAGGCCTCCTTGGGGAGGGAAGGGTCTCTATACCAATGCCCTATACCACATGGAGGGGCATTGCGCCCTCTGGGGTCTGTGCCCTGTCTCTGACATGACTGAGTGCTGGGTAGAACTCTGTGAAAGGCACAGCGGACAGTGGGGTGTGTGATTTTTGTGTGTGTGTGTGTGTGTGTGTGTGTGACACTGTGGTAGGAATTGTGACCCCTTCATATAACAATAAAAAAAAAATCTCATTTGTTTCTGTGGATGCTCCTGTGAGATTATAGGGCAGGTGCAATATTCCTTTATTTTACAGTTAAGAAACCTGAAGCTCCCACAAGAAGTTAGTCAGAATAAAACCCCATATTGCTTCATTCTTGACCCCACACTGCCTACTAAAATTCACACTATTGTGGATGGATGCCCAGAAAGAGCCACGTTGCTTCAGGTTAATGTGGGGGGTAGGCCGTGACGTGGAGGCCAGTGGAAAGAGACCAGATCTTTCCTCTCTTACTGTAAATAATGAATCAGGACTGGTGACAGGTGACCCGGCTGTGCCATCCATTCTGGGAGACAGTGTTTACCCTGGATGCCTAATGCTGGTAAGAGCCCCCAAGCATAAGGCCCTCCAGAAAGTCCTCAGTCTTTTTGAAGCAGTGTTATTTACCCTGTGCAGAACTGTTCCAACCACGAGTGCTTCCTGGCACACTAAATCATTTGTTACTCAGAGATGTCACCCCTACTGTGCAGATTATGCATAGGGTCTGGGACCTAAATGAATCTCTTTAGTTGTCCTCGTATCCCCAAAGACGTGCTTTTTGTATTCATTAGGGCTCCAAAGAGAAGAACACCTCCAAATACTACCATAGCGTCAGATCATTGTATTCTCTTCTAGCAAATTAAATGCTAAATGAAACCTTTTCCAGCCCAGACGGTGTGTTGCCGTGTTTCTTCACAATACGATAGCCTGGCTTTGGATTTTTTTTTTTTTTTCAGAAAAGGTAATTCAGAATCAAATTAATAGAACCAGTCACCCCACCCCCAGCCTTTGCTTTTGCAGAGTCCAGGGAGACACACATGTGTCTTTGGTGCAGCATAAACTGCTGTCCTTTGTGTGGGGTTCAGCAAACTCAAGCTTTCCTCCTTATTCCAAGCTGGAAGAGGCTAGCAGGAGCATGAAGCCTGTGGGGGTACCACACCTCTCTAGAATGTGTGCTGTCCTGCGGCAGTGGGCTCTGGCTCAGAATTCATTTTCTCATCCTGGTTGCCCCCAAAACATGGCCTTTTCCAATTATCTCACTTCCCAGACTTCTATATTAGTTACTACATGGGAAATGGGCCCCTTGGGGCTGCCAACTGTGATTTTGGACATAGGTGGGTTTTTTTTCCTGTTTGTAAAGTAATTACTTGTGGAAAAGTTAGAAATTGCAGGAAAGCAATTACTTTCCCAGCATCAGCGATAACCAGGTTGGATGTGTTCGTATTTGTATACCTTGCTTCACATGAAAGAAACTGTTTGAAATTAATAAAAAGCATTCCTGGATAAAACTGTAAGTAAAGATAGATGGATAAACATGGCTACACTGTCCATTACCGTGACTACATGAAGAGTTGGTTTCGATGGAGTCAGTGACAGATCTGCAGAAGCTAATATGTGAGAACAGAAAATGCAAGGTTGTGCATTACTGAAAGAGACCGAAATAGATGTTTT
The DNA here is from genome assembly GCF_905146905.1 of Nyctereutes procyonoides. Taxonomy (NCBI): domain Eukaryota; kingdom Metazoa; phylum Chordata; class Mammalia; order Carnivora; family Canidae; genus Nyctereutes; species Nyctereutes procyonoides. The sequence goes on along the minus strand of NW_026575030.1, from coordinate 1,569,477 downwards.
TTTCCCCTTTTCATAGAAGAATATGTTAAAGTTATTTTCGAACAGAAGAATTTGAAAGAATTTTAGATAAATAGCAGAATTCGAAAGAATTCTAGATGAATAGAAGTATTCATCTATTATTTTTTTTTCTTTTCACATCATCTTTTTTCATTCTTTATTGGCATATGCAAAGTTCAGAAAAGAAGATGTCCACAATTCTCACTTTTCCAGCCATTATTCATTTCATAGCTATTCCTGAAAATAATCTTTGACCTAAAGGAAAGTGGAGCTAACAGATGGGCATCAAGAGCTCCAGGTACTGCACGTGTTTGCAGTTGGAGGTGAGCCTCGGTCTGATTCTTTGAGGAAGTGGAGGTGGAGAGTGACTCGTCCCAGAGTTGGGCATCACCCCCACCCCCACCACATCACTGGGTCTCCGCGGCAGAGGGCAGTTTTCAAATGAGCTTAACAACAAGCACTAAACACCCAAGGACCGGTGAGCTGGGAGGAGAGGGACCATCAGCAGCCCTGTGCCCCATTTCCTTTGCAGATTACTGGCTCTGTCACCCCTGGGAAAGCAAGGGGGGGACTGTGCTTTAAGTCATAAATTTAAAAATCATGGACTTGAGGGTTCAAAGGACCTTTCAGATCAACCAGCCCTTTGTTCACTTCACCATTGAGGAACTTGAAGTTGCAAAAGATAAAGCAGGTTGTCCAGGCTTATCTAGGCGGTTCCAGGTAGGCTAAAGCTTGGTCCCTGGTCTCCTGCCTCCCAAACAGTTCACTCTGAACAGCCTTGCACATGCTCACCCGAGAAGAAGACTCCTCAGGTCTTGTGAGAAGGTCATTCCAGGTCAGACCAGGGTGTGTGTGTGTGCGTGTGTGTGTAATTCACACACCGTGTTGGCTGAGGAGTGTGAGGTTGACAGCTGCCGCAGGTTTATGAGGAAGCTTTCCATACCCAGACTTTTGCAAAGTGAGACAACATGAGGTGAGAGTGGCTTACCACCTTTTCCTTTTGACTCTCTGACCCATCCACCGCACCTCTTCCATCTCTTGCACTTTGCTCAGAAGCATCTTGCCTCTTGCCTTTCTCTGTCCTGTTGTCTGATAAAGGGAGTGACGAGTCCTCTGTCCATAATCCTGCCACCAGTGTGGCTGGTGGGATGATGAACATGGCCCTTCCTCATCTCTTAGTAAAATGAGGCTCTCCACCCCACCCTTCTTTTAAGCATTAGGTTCCAAAGGAATGTCATCTGCCCCCAGTTCAGACCGCTGTTAAATACATACCCCATCTAGACTATTAATTACTTCGTGTTCTTAATGGACTCATTTTAAGAATAATTATTTTAACTTTGTCCAGGGTGATAAATGAGCATTAAATGCCATGGGTGTGTTAGTTTTTCTAAGCCATGTGTAAATAGACTTACAACTATTAAAATTAAAAATTTTTATCCGTGCTCCGCCTAAAATCACCTTGTATCTGTAAACATTTCATTGAGAGAGTGAGATGCTGCTGAATTCAGTTAAGAAACAGCTTTTTTCTCTCTTGAACTGTACAGTTAGTCTTTTTTGCCCCTTGGATACAGTTTTGGGCAGGTCCTATAAAACTTGCAAATAAAAAAAAACCCTCTATTACTTTCAGTTCCAAGATTAGTCCAAGTGCAGTAGTTAAAATAGCCCCTCTAGCTTAATAGTGGAAATTCTGCACATCATCTCAAATTAAGCTCCTTTCCTTTTCCTCCTAAGTGTTGTTTTGCCTGAGAAGCCTGACAAGAAGGTGTGGCTTCCTCTCAGGGCTGGTTTCCAGCAGCCTACCCTCCCTGTGACCCCTTTGAACAGAGCCCTTCCCCGAAGGACCCAGGGGGGCACATGTCTGTGTGGTCCACACCTGCACCAAGGGAAACAGTCCTCTGTCCCTTTGAGAAACCCTGGAAGCTCTGGCCATTCTGCAAGCAGGACCTGTTCCCCGATATCTCCTTCAAGGCATCCTCTCAGCCCAAGCTCCAGCCATGAGACGTTTCAGAGCTTGGATCTGGCACTAATCTGGATGCCCCAGAAGTTCCCAGGGATGCATGTGAAGCTCTCCCGCTGGTCCCCTAGAGCCTTGCTCACCTGGTTAGCTAGAGGAGGGAAATGAGTCAACGGCTCCCCAGGGATGACCTCCCTCATCCCCTCTCAGGCTGTAGGGAGGTGGGCTGGCTCACTTGGTTGCAGGCCTCTAGGGCCTCAGTTTCATTGTCAGGGAGAGCCCAGTGTTCACACCTGTCACACTGCCCATCAATGTGAAGGATTCTCCGAATCCTTATCTGGAGACCCAGAGGACAGTCTTGCCGAGTGGCCACCTCTCCTCTGCCTCTAGATGGCATCTGATTGTTGGCCACTGGCCTGAGCCATCAGGATCCCATCTCCTCCACTCTGGCAGTAGTGAATGAGATTCCCAGGTCACCTCCATTCAGTCCATAATTCGCCAGCCCCATGCAGGCTCTATAAAAAAAAAAAAACACAACCTCAGTTTTGCTAAAACAGCCTCTTGGTTTTCTTCTCCTTCCATTGTGACACCTGGAGGGGGTGGCAATGGTGTTTTCAACCTGTGGGCCTGTTTTCTGAGGGCAGTGGCATAGCTGGTGGGCTTTGTTGCTCTTGGCCCACAGCAATCAGCAGAGTGAGAGGCACCATTATCCCTAAGTGACTGCATTTGCATTGGCGGGAGGAGGGGGTTGTGACAGAAGCCAGCCTTACAACTTGAAGACCTCCTCCCCTTCTCCAAGTAGAATGGAGAGTTCATTGTTTTCACAAACTGGCTGTCAGGTCCCCAGGGTCCTTTGAGAGGCATTTGTTAAATTGCAGAAAGCTCCAGTGCTAAGGCAGAGAAATCCCTGAAACCTGAAAGTGCTGGGAAAATGGGAAAGGATGCTAGCTAGCCAACTAGGTTCAAACAGAAAGATCTGAGGGTGGCGTGGGCTTGGTTTCAGGTTGGGCAGTGAGTGAGGTGAAGGCTCGAAGCCCTCTTCAGACTCATTTCTAGCTTGTCCCATTTTACCGTCTGGGGGTAATGTGAGCACCATCTCTTTTTAAATAAAGATAAATATTTAAATAGTTTTTGTATACATTTTACTCCCAAGTCTAACTCAGCACATACAGAAGGTGTCTAATATAATTTGGAAGTGATATTATCCAATATTTATAGGTCCACCAGCAGTAATAGGGCCAATTGCTCTTTTCACATTAGCGATTCAGCCTCAGCATCTTTTGAATTTCTTCTGAGAAATCTTAGGACTCTCAGCCACCTAACTGGACAGTAGAGAATAAGTCAAGTACTGGTGAATAATCCCCCCTTTCACTCATTCTACATCCATTCTTTGCCCTGCCCAAAACTTAGCAGTAGGTACGTTCTAGAACCATTTGTATCATACTTCAGTGTGGCATACATGCGACTACTCATCCATTGTGCTGAATGAATTGTAGTTTATACCAGCTGAGGTCCAATCAAGAATAAGCGTAGAGCCCAGGACAGCAAAAGGAAGCAGATTCCCTTCTTTTTGTTGGCCTGGCCACAGACCAGGCTGGAAACAAGAGCACAAGCTTCCCCTTATTATTCCCACTCTAATTATTGAACATCCCCCTTTCTCCTTGAAAGGTCAGGATTTAGGGAGGAAGGGTCAGGGGTAGCCAGGCTTGGAGAATCTTAGCTTCCCAGAGTCTTCCAGAGCCCTAGGAGGCCCGAGTGAGGCACAAGCAAGGATCCCTGTCCGCACACCCAGGCAACCCAACACACACCTTAACCTTGGGTGGTTACTTGCAATCAACCAACCAAGGACCTTAACATCTAATTATTGTGTAATGTAAGTTGTTTCTGCTTCACTGCTGAAATTCACAGAGATTTGCATTTTAGAACTTCTAATCTTGGAATAAAAGAATTTTTCATCCTGGTTGAATTTAGACTTCAGAAACAGGCGGATGAGGCAGGTTGTGTGAGTGTGTGCATGTGTGTTTATGTCCACCAGCAGTAATAGGGCCGATTGCTCTTTTCACATTAGCGATTCAGCCTCAGCTGTCTCCTGTCCTTCTACCTCACAACTCCTGAAAGAGCTCGGTTATAAGGAAGATGACTCAACTATGAAATGCATCGGGGATCCCTGGGTGGCTCAGCGGTTTAGCACCTGCCTTCAGCCCAGGGCATGATCCTGGAGACCTGGGATCGAGTCCCGCATCGGGCTCCCTGCATGGAGCCTGCTTCTCCCTCTGCCTGTGTCTCTGCCTCTGTGTGTGTGTGTCTCCCATAAATAAATAAATAAATAAATAAATAAATAAATAAATAAATAAATAAATAAATAAATAAATAAATAAATAAAATCTTAAAAAAAAACTATGAAATACATCTTGTAAGATCTGCAACTCCCGTTTTATTTTCATTAAAATATACACTGAGGTAAAGTCATAGACCTTAAGCTCATTGGCTGGGAGAAGGTTTTGTTGAGGAAGGACCTAGCTTCTGAAGCAGGGTGGGAAGATGGGCAGGACTGGGTAGGGGAGTCTCATCTCAAGGAGCCTGAGATCCCTCTTCTCCAGGAGCCCACAAATGCGATGTGCTTCGTGCATCTCTGTTTCCTCATCCAGGCCGGATGTGTTTCCTGAGCTCCTGCTCTGTGCCAGGCTCCCTGACAGGCCTTCTGCCTTTCATTAGTCCCCAGCCCTGCAAGGTGGGCAGGCAGTGACAGGGCAGCCCAAAGAGGCTAAACAGGAAGTGGCTTCAAAGATATACTGAGGCATATGGAAAAGCTTAAGAGTTTATTTGAACAAAAATCAGTTGGAGTGAGGCAGTGCCAAACCGGGAATAGTTAGGAGCACTGCCCTGACAGGTGGGGGCATGGAGGATTTAGATAGAGGAGGTGCGGAAGCAAAGAAAGGAAATTATTTCATTGGTTGTGGCTGACAGCCTGGTGGGCCGTTTGTGATGGGTCATTTGCGGTGTTTGGCTCTCATAACCTCGAGGTGTTAGCTTTATGTAGGCCACCATAGCATGAGAGCCACCTCCGTCTGATGGCCTCCTTGTTTAATGAATTTAGCACAGCTAAAGGTGTGGATGAGGGGGCAGCTCCCTTCACCCGGGTGAACCCAGGCATTGCCAACTTGCAGAGAATGAAGGGGGAGGAGTCCAGGAGAGGAAAGGAAGGAGGGAGGGAGGGCATTGGAGGCCGAGGTGGCTGCAGTGGAGATGTAGGTAGGTAGGCAGACACAAAGGAGGAGAGGGAAGTCTGTAGAAGCCCGCTCTGTGAAGGGTTTGCGTAGCCAAGTAGGTGGTCTCTCACTGCCGGGATGAGCCTTTGAAGACTTTGTATAGAGGGACGAAACCTTCAGTTTTGGAAACTAGCACTGAGAATGGTGGATTGAAGGCATGAGAGCCCCCAAACGGGGGCCTAGCCCAGTACCTCTAGAAAGCAAGGCCCGATGCAGATGCAAGTATTATTCGTTATGGGGGAAGGAGGTGCAAGCCCAGGGCAGTTGGGGTGAAGAAGAGGGAAGAGAGGCCAGGGGAAGTAGAGGTGATGTAGTGGAGCACACAGTCACGCAGGCTCCAGTCACCACAGCGTGGCCACTGCGCACCCGGCACTCCTGGAGGATTTCAAAGGAGGAATCCCTGCTTCTCCCTCTACCTGTGTCTCTGCCTCTCTCTCTCTGTGTTTCTCATGATTAAATAAATAAAACCTTTGAAAAAAAATAAAAGGGGGAGCTTGACTTTGGTGTAGTCTGCAGAAGACAGAACGAGGGCAGTTTCATTTGCCCTGCCGCCTTCTGTGTCCTGCTTCTCAGGGGCCCTGGGAACTAGCACCCCACACTCCTTGGGATGCTCTTCAGGGTTGCGGGCCCCGTGATGTCCCCCCAGCTCCCCGTGCGGCTTCTTCCTGGTGTGACAGTGCAGGGCAGCCTGGGTGGCATGAGCAGCGACGGAGAAAGCAGAGGAAGGGCAGGCAGTGAAGGGAATCCAAGAAGGCTCAGACAAGGAACTCTGCTCAGAGACTGTCACCAGCTCCGGCAGGGCAGGTGGATGCAGCTGGAGATCTTGGTTCAGCCGAATGGACCAGTCCAACCCTGGGCTTTCGAGGAGTTGGGTCACAGTAGGGGTGTGTAAAGTGTTTCCTGGGTAGTTTGGGGCAAGGCAAACTCTATGGACTCGTGCTTCTTAAGGTATGCGATTCATCCCTGTGTGTCCATAAAACCACGAAGTAAACCAATCTCTGTGTTTGTAGGGGAGGAAGCGGAGGCCACCACATTAGAAATGATTAAAAATCCATGATGGTCAAAATAAAAATCCGGTCACTGTGTGCTTGTTGGGATTCTTTTGGCTGAAATGGTAAAACCCCAGCTTTCCTAGCTTTGGCCATGGCAAGGAACTGGCCGACTCTGCGTACCCAGGGAAGGGCCGGGATGCCCCTGAGACATAACTGAAACAAACTGTGGGTCGAGACTCGGCCAGAACATGCACTGTCTCGCATTTAGTCTCTTCTAAGCAAAGACTTAATTCCGTTTTCTCTGTCTGGAGCTTGCCCTCCGTGTGACAGGACCTGTGCTTGCTGGGATAGCATGGCTTTGCAGCTCACCTCTTGGACTCCGGAGAGGGGTTGGCTCTTCGCACCTGTCAGCTCTTCCCAGGGAGGATGCCCCCTGGCTCAGCACTCACCAGGTGCTTTTCTTGGACCAACGAACTCCAGGCCGGGCTGTATAATTCTTTCTTTTAAACACTGACAGGACAAGAACAAGGGTGGTGGAAAGGGAGGTGGGCAGGGGGTGGGGGTGACTGGGTGATGGGCACTGAGGGGGGCACTTGACGGGATGAGCACTGGGTGTTATGCTATATGTTGGCAAGTTGAACTCCAATTAAAAAAAAAAAAAACACTGACAGGTCGCCAGGTGCCATGTTGATGAGGGGAGTAAGGTCCAGGAGAAAGGGTGTATGTGTCTGCAGTGGGGAGCAGGGGTGTTGCTGGCGAGAAGAGTGTATAATATCCAGTGCAACCAAAAGCTCAGCATACTGACATTTGCCAAAGAACATTCTTCTACCCCCAGTTCACTGGCAAGGAAAGGAAAGGGATTGTGGTTATCTACTCGTGCCTTCTGCCCCTCCCCCGCTGTAGAATTGCACTAGTATTGCTTTAGATTGAATTGTTTCCCTAAAGCTCTCTATTCAAGCTCTGAATATCTTATGACCAGTTCTGAAAATGCACCTGCCTCCAGCTACAATCCTAACCAGCTTCTCCTTTGCTCCAGTATGTTCTCTTTTTTCCCTTTGCATCTCCCCTTTCCCCCCCCCCCCCCCCGCCCTCCAAATGAGTTTAGGTAGATTTGAATTTTAATCAGTCTGATTGGTGGTTTTTAATGGGAATTTAAATTGAACTAGAGGCTGTTGAACAGCGTTCTGGGGCTCCAAGTTGCTCAGCCAGGAGGTATTTCTCCAGCCTCCTCCCCCACCCCAGGGAGGGGGCTGCCTGGGTCTGATATTCCGGAGACACTTCCAACTGCATCTCAATAACGTGTGGGTGATGGGGTTTGGGGAGTTGATAATTTTCTTTGATCTTGTCTCTTAGGTCAGAGAGGGATATGTTGGAAAACATCCTCATGCCTGCATGTCCCCCTCCCCATTTTTGTCCCTCCCATGGGTTGGGAAGGGCAGGCAGGGCCATGCTTACTTTAAGAAGCATCAGCACCCTATTTCTTAAACACCAAAGATAGCAGTGTACATCGAAGAGAGAAGGGCATCCCTTGAACCTCTCTTGGTGCCCAGGACGGAGCCTTCCCATGAGATGCCAATCCAGTGGTGCCAGCTTTGAAGTCCTACAGACTGGTTTATGTTTGTTCTTGATTGTGTGTATTTTAATTTTTTCTACTTTAATTATCTAATATATCAAATACCCATTCACCCCCACCCCCCACCCTCCTCCCCCTCCACCACCCCTAGTTCATTTCCCAGAGTTAGAAGTCTTTATGTTCTGTCTCCCTTTCTGATATTTCTCACACATTTCTTCTCCCTTCCCTCAAATACCCACCACCCAGATATATAGATGTTACTATATTGTGATTTTTTAACAGGGAAATTGTATATTACACATACCATTAAAGCTCATCCACCTACCCCAAGCCCTCCCTGCCCCTCTGTCAGTAATCTGTATCCAGAAGGTGGAGTGTGTCATCCTCATGCATAGTTTTGTACTTCACTACAAATTTCTGTGTGTAAGAACATTGTCTGTAGGCATAATACTGCTTTGTGTGGTTCAGAAGTGATGGTGAGCCATACAGATTTTACTGTGGTCAGTCCCAAAGCTGCTGCTCACTTTGGAGCTCACTTGGAGAAATCTTGGACAAGCTGCATCATCTTTTTGAGGCACAGGGAGATGTTTTAGGATACCAGTTGTTTTAATCCTGGCCCAATCAAGGTGAGCAAGGATCAGGGCCTTGAGAGGAGACAGATTTGATATTATGGAGGCAGAGTCAGTAGGGCTTTGTGCCTAATTTGATGTGTGGAACGACAAGGGTGATTCTGGTGCAGGTACCTTATTGATCTGGTGCAGATTCCTGCCAGTCACAGTGATGAGAAGCACATAGGGTGATGCTGGTCTGGGAACAGAAGATGATGGATTCCCTTTTTGACCTGTTGAGTTGGAAGTGACTGTAGCACACCAAGATAGAGTGTGCTAGGTTCGGGAGGCAGTTGGACGTTTGAACCTGAAATTCAGGCAGTAGCCCTAAGCTGGAGTTGGCTCTTTGGATTCCTGTAGCGCCCAGGGAGCATTACCTTTGAGAAGGGAGGCAGCTCAGTGTGAGTGGTTCCTGTGCCCCTTCCCCTGAAATCTGTGATGTGACTCACCCTCACCAGATCCCGGCAGTACTCTTGACAAGTGGCAACAAGAGACCCAGGGTGAATCACCCAGTAGTCATGTCAGCTTCAAAGGTTAGAGTTCTGTTGGAAACATTTGTTTTCCTCTAATAACCTGTTTGATTTTCTCACTCATGAAATTACATAAATTTTCTCTGAAGGTAATTCTTACTTTCAGACTTGACCAGGCTTTCATATTAATAAATTCACAGACATTATTATTGGCCCGTGTGCGTGTGTGTGTGTGTATATATATTTTATATATATATATATAAATATATAATATATTTTTATTTGCCTGAGGTTGCCCCCTTGCTGTATTTCAAGGAGCCGCCACCTCTTCTGGGATTGATGGCAATACGTGTGTTGTAACCTGTGTATCGTCACTCCCCAGGCATTTGGTCTGGGAGTCCTAATCCTATGTCTGTCTGTAGTGAGTATTCTCCAGGACAGGAACCACCCACTGGTTGGACCATCCACTGGTGGACCATCCTCTGTTCTGTCACTCACCATAGATCTAGTCCAAGGGCCTTTGGTCCATCTTCACTAGTTAGCAGCTGGCTTTTTCACAGGGAAATGTCTCTTTTTGTTTAAAGGAGAGATGCCTGCCCTGTCCCTGAACAAAACCCAACAAGGTGGACCAACAGGCCTCCTTTTGGATGGTAGGAATCCACCCAGAGTAGGTCAGGCAAAAGGTTGGGGGTACAATAGGGGAGAGTTTGGGAAGATGCTATTATTATTGATGGAAGGATCCAGAAAGATCTGGGAAATTTGGGATAGAGAACAGCTGTGGATGGAGCGGGACCCAGAATACCTCTGGGGCCAGTTTTTCTCTCTTTGGTATCTCTGAGCTTTTTTTTCTCACTCGCTCCTTCCGTGGTCTTTCCTCCTCCTTCTCTCTCTCCCATGGCCCTGTTCTCTGTCTTGCTTGGAGGGATGATGTGTAGGTCTCACTCACTCCCTGGGTCCCTCTTATTACCAACTGTCTCGGTCTCCCCTTTTCCTCCTTTCAACTCTCACCTGACACTCTTTCCACCTCCACCCCCCAAAACTGGCAGCGGGCTTCCTGAGAACTTGTATCTGGCTCAGCATTACCCAGACTCCAACACCAAGTGACCTCTCTGCTCTATAGCCCACAGCCTTCTGGCAGAAATCTCCCTGTGTACGGCCTTCTGAGCTCCTGAGAGAGGGTCTGATTGGCTCAGCTCATCCTCCTGAGCCTGGCCATTCTGTCCCAGGCTCCTGGCCAGCCTAGAGGTGTGTCCCCCTCGGGTCAGACACACTCCAGGCCAGCCAGCGGTGGCAGGGGGCCAAGGTTACAGAATTCCCTCCCTATATACCAGGGACTGTGGGTGGGGATGGAGTCCCTGAGAAGGGGGTTTTTTGGGACAGGAGCCACCAGGTACCTCTGGCTCAAAACCTACGTCCTAGAACCCCCCTCCCCAATTAATATATATCAGAGAGGTGATCCTGAATTTGACTCAAGCTATGAATGGGAAGTCAGGGTTTATAAACTGTTTCTAGTCACCTCTGCAGTAATTCAAGGGTGTACGTCTCTGAAGTGATGAATTTAGCATCTTCCAGCCATACCAAACATGGCATGAAATTAAAACTTTCAGTCCAAGTATTCATTTTATTCATGGGTCCATTTAGGCACGGACTTGGTTGATTCTGAACAAAATCATCTTGGTGCATAAGATGGAGAATGGGAACGAGGCTGTTTTTTCAGCCATGAAGACTTCTAATATGTGATTTGAAACATGCATCCCACAGAATGGAGAGTCCTTTCTCACATTCTCCACCAGGGTAGCTTGTGGCCAAGGCCAGGCCCTGCAGCGGGCTCAGAACACTGCGAAGAGGCAGGCAAGCGCTGCCTCCCTCCCCGCAGCAGAGCCCCTTCCCCTTCTCTGAGCCCTGTGGCTGCTGGTGCCACACCCCTACATCCCTTGTGGTCTTTAGTCACGGAACTGGCTATTAATACATTTTCCTGGAGTGTGTGAAAACAGGCTTACAGGCTTAGAATGAGAAAAAAAACTTGTCCCACTTTCATACAACTGGAAAACATTACAGAACTTGAATCTTTCAAATTCCAAAAAAAAAAAAAAAGTAAAGAAAAAGCAACCTACAAAATCCAGCTTGTGCTACTTAGTCACACAAACGTGAAGAGGAAGGGAAAGTGAGTCGCTTCCGCTTCACAGGTGGTTTTGATTTAGAAAATGTGCCTCGAAATTCAGTACAGAAAAGAGGTTTTGTTTTGCTTCTAATAAAAATAAAGCTACTTTTGAATGGCTCAGGGTTCATCAGGGTTGCACATTTAATCTTTTTTTCCATTTTTGTCTACCTGGATATGCTCATTATCTCACCAGCTGCCGAGTCAATCAGTGTATATTGTGGGAAACTCTCAATCTCCCCCTGATCCCAAGTTGGTGGGATCCAGTTCTGACAACATGAGTTAATCATCACTAGAAATACTGGCAAGAGCTGGGGATGTTTGCATTCCTTGGGGACAGCTTAGCATCTCCAGATAAATAGTCCAGTCCAACTGACTGCCTTCTCTGGGCTTCCCTTCCCCAAACTTCCTCCCCCATAAGGCACAGGAGCCAAATGCAAAGTGTTGGGTCCCTGGTAATTTACAAAGCGAGGATAATACTTTAAAACAATTGGCCTTGAGCTATCGTTGGATATTCAGTAATATATTGCTGCATAATATGTTCCTTCTTGCAGAATTGTACAGCGGCACTATGACTATGTTTGCCCTCAAAATCCAGTCAGATTACTTTTGAAAGAAATAATACGGGTTGGATTGGCGAATTCCTACAATCTCCATATTAAGATCTCTGTCTCCGTGGCCTCCAGCTATGAGGCAGGTTGTTACAAGAATGAAAAGAAAAAAAGAAATGCCTTCCCTTTGTGTCTCCTCTTTAGAATAAGAAAATCTATTTGGATATTATTCACACGTACATGGAAGTACACGCAACTGTTTATGGCTCCAGCACGAAAAATATTCCCAGTTACGTGAAAAACCACGGTATCCTCAGTGGACGAGACCTGCAATTTCTCCTCCGAGAAACCAAGGTAGGTCTTGAGTGATGCTGTAAAAATCCATCAGCGATGTTCACAGTTTGTTTCTGTTGGTGTTGCAGACACGATCAGAATCTCTCATGCTATCTTTGCAATGTTAAGGTAGCTCGTTGGGTCGTTTCTGGGCAGTGGTTTTCTAGATCAGCTGTAGCTTAAGAGTTAATTGTGGAAGGTTTAAAACTTATTTAAAACTTATTTTAAGTCTAAAATTATTTTAAAACTTATTTACCAAAGACCTACTCTGTGCCAGGCATCAAGTGAGGGGCTGGGGATACGGTGGCAAACAGAAAAGGGAAGGCCTTGTCTCAAGGGTCAGGCCCTTGTGATAACTTAGCAGCTTTCCCAGCAAGCCTGGGCTACTTGGCTCCCCCACCTCCCTAAGGGCACCATTCAAGGAATCGGCCCCCCACCTGGCTTTTCCTCACACCTTCTCATTCAAAAAGTTTGTACTGGACACGGAAGAAGTTCAGATGGTAGAAGGGTAGAGGCCCTTCAGGCTCAAGCAGGAAAGGCACTGTGAAAGACGTAGGAGGTGAACGATGGGCAGGGTGTGGACACACCTGGCACTCAGGGGAGGTGGGGGAGAGTCACAGGGTGGGGGCAGAGAAGACACATTCAGAGGAGAGCCACAAAGCTGCTCAGCTGCTCTATTGCTGGGAAATAGTGGGAGGAAACATTTGATAAGGGGCTGAGGGGCCAGTTGTCACAGGCGTAGACAGACTTCAGACCCCATGGTCTAGGTAACTGAGGGAGCCCCCGATGGAGAACTGTATTTTGGTGGCATGATGAAGGCATTCTTTTGACCTAGTGCCTATAATTCTTCTGTGAAAGCACAAAATGACGTTAGAGGACTTGCAAGTGGACCAAGTTTGGCTTTGAAGAGCCATTCAGGGTGCAAGGGATATCAGAGTGAAGAAAACAAGTGTGATCCTTTCCTTAAAGCACAGGGCAGCTTATCTTCACGGGACAGTGGATATTTCTGTTCGGGGCCCTGACTGGTGGGGAGTCTTCATTTTTAAGGTAGGGAGAAGGCTGAGTGGGTGAGAGGCTCTGTGGCTTACCAGTGATTTCTCATCATTGTGTGATATATGGATTTGGGCAAGTGTGTTCACATATGCTTTCCTGTTTAATTCTCATAACAGCCCAAAGAGGTAGATGGAGAAGGTACTGTTGTTGTTAACTTCATTTTAAACAGGAAAAAGAATGAATAAATAAATAAATAAACAAACAAACAAACAGGAAAAAGTAGGCTAGAGTGTTTGGCTTGCCCACAGTCACTTACTTTGTCTGGGAGGTGACCCTTACTCATGATTTTTTTTTTATTTTAATTTTAATTTATTTATTTATTTTGCAAATTAAAGCTCTGCTAGGCCGTTAAGGTACCATCCTCATGAATAAACACCCAAACTGTAGAACACTGAATGGACACTCACCAGCCAACAAAATATCTAGCTCCTTTCTGCCTCAGTTTCTCCATATGTGAATATATTTTATCATTTCTACCTCCAAGTCATTTGGTGATTCCATGAATAAAATAATTGGATAAATTATCTCCTTAGCCAGAGATCTGGTTTGTATTAATTAAGATCTCATTTCCTCGCAAGATCATATGTAGTCCAATGACTATTTGTGGCAATCCAGGAGTGAAGCGTGTTCCCCAGCTTGCACTCTCGGCTTTCCGTTCTTTTTCTGTCTCAGGATGACATTTTAGAATCGTTAGAATGTCCAGGCCCTTTAGTGGCAATGCTATTTTTGCCATTTGCCTCATTTTACTTTTCCCCACATCAGATGGTAGAAAAAGCTCAAGCTCCTTTAAAATTACATTTGGCAGCGCTGGTTTTCGACAGCGTGTCATTACTGTCTCGCGCACTCCTATTAACCCAGCCTCGTGAATGTCTTACTCAGCCTTGGAAATTTTAAAAGAACCCAGACTTACCTACCACCCATTTACCCTGTCAGAAAAGGGAAATAGGCCGAAGCTGAGGTCCTCGATGTCCCGGGGAGGAAAAGAGAAGTGGCCTGGGATGTCCAGGCCATGATGTGAGAGATTACCCAAGAGTCAAGGACCGCATCCTGAATTTTGAATGTGAGGGGCATAGACTTATCCTTGAAAAACTGGTGCCTTCACAGGATGTCACTGATCCCATTTTGTATTGCCTGTTCATCCAACTAGAATGTATTAAAGCACTCCGACTGGAATTATGGCTAAAACAGTTGGCAAATATGATGAAAATGAGGCCGTGTATTGCAGAGACTCCCCTCATACCCAGAACACAGCAGCAGGCACTAAAATGAATGGATCTTGGGCTTTGAAATAATGACACTAAAGACCAGTCAGGCTTTGCATTTATAACCCTTTCTGCCTCTAACTCCTTCCTCTGTGTCTCTGAGCAATTTAAAAGCGATTTATTCCAATCCACGTTGAAAGTGGAGAACTGGAGGTACAGAGAAGCAAACGTCTGGAGAATGAATGGGATTCGCACACTCCTCAGACTTACTGGAGAGGGAAGTGAGCCTGGTGTTCCTTCAGGTTTGGAGGCAGGTGAACTGACTGATGCTTCATCAGTTCCTTGCTCATTATTTTTCCATATGAGCCATCTTCGAAGCCCTGCACCCAGGCCCAGGAAACCCTGTGCTTGGCAGAAGTTTGACCCGACATGCCACAAGAGTGCACGTGTTGTTAGCTGACTCCAGCTGCAGGGAGTCTGTAAAGATGGAGGAATTGGGGCAGCCCAGGTGGCTCAGCAGCTTAGCGCCTTCACCTTCAACCCAGGGTGTGATCCTAAAGACCCGGGATTGAGTCCCATGTCAGGCTCCCTGCATGGAGCCTGCTTCTCCCTCTGCCTGTGTCTCTGCTGCTCTCTCTCTCTTTCTCTCTTTCTCTCTCTCTCCCTCATTAATAAATAAATAAAATCTTAAAAAAAAGAGATGCAGGAATTAGGTGCCACACTAAAATTGGGGCTAAAAAGAGCCTGGAAGTTGTTGAATCTAAAAGACTCTTCTAATCACCATATAAATTTGGATGAATTAATTATTTATCAGAGGATCATAGACAAGGCTTTCAGTCCAACAGACTGGGAATACAGTTTCAGGCAGCACTGGGTTGCATGTTTTTATTTTGGGGTTAAGTCCTCATCTTTCTTTTTTTTTCTCTCTTTTTTAAGATTTTATTTATTTATTCATGGGAGACACACAGAGAGGCAGAGACACAGGTAGAGGGAGAAGTAGGCCCCCTGCAGGGAGCCCAATGTGGGACTCGATCCCAGGACCCCAGGATCTACAACCCGAGCCAAAGTCAAATGCTCAACCACTGAGCCACCCAAGTGCCCCAAGTCCTAATCTCTTTTAATTTGATCTCTTTCTGCTCCTTCCTAATTTTAACTTCTTCAGGTCCCCACCCTCCCAATCTTAGCATGGGAGGCTCCTTCTAAAATGAGGGTTGGAGGATATGCAATGTATACTATCCCTGTTCCATCCCATCCTCTTGTCTGACCACCCCCACCCCCACCCCCGCCCATCAGCCATGACTTTGAGCTTGGATGTGGTCGAATAGTCTCTCTGAAGTCCGGGGCTTGAGGTGGCCACCCCCCAGGGACCCAGACTCCTATGCAGTTCCATGATGACAGAGGAGCTTTGCCCGTTCTGTTTACAGGTACAATTTCAATGCCTAGAACAGTGCCTAGCTTGTATAAGGCCTTCAGGTAATTATATAAAGAATGAAGGAAAGAGTCAGGATGAAATCCGTTAGCCATTTGGGATCTTGGGACCATGCCCATAAGAGTGACTTCTTGCTTTTCTCATGAATCACATACCTAAATCTCCAAGATTTCCACAGCAAATGACACTGTCCTTCTATACCTGTGTCTGCCTCTCCATTGTATTGCCCACATATCACCCAGGTGTGGCCTGTGAGAGAGCCCACACACTTACTTAGTGATGGAGCAATCCATCTTCCATTTCAGACAGGGAAATATTCACCCTCAGATAGTCAAGGAGGCTTCATCCAAGTGGCTGATAACTAAAATTATTCCCATTCCAGCCAGATGGAAAAAAAATTTGTATGCACACGTACTCCTTTCTCCCTCTTCTCCTCTCACCTATGTGTGTAGAATGCAGAGTGTATAGCAAGGTGATTCAGTGACTTCTCTGACACAGGAACAGAAGTACATCCACACACTCATATATACACATGAAAACATTCAGCATCTCCTCCTCACAGAGACACTTGATTGCTGGAAAGATCTAATCTATTAGTATTTATTCTTTTGCTCATGTTTCTGACAAATGTGCTTTCACTACTGAATACATTCCAGGCCTTTATTCCAGGCGTTTGTGCTACAGGGATGACTAAGACAATTTTGCCCGTGAGCAGTATACAGATGTGGTAGAGGGGACAAACAAGTAAACTGGTGACTACAGAGCATGAAAAGTACACAGGGAGAAGTAGTAACAATAATAAAGAGTGATGCCAACATAAAACTACTGTGATGCTATAAGCAGGGTCAACCATTTAGTCGTGCAAAAATGTTGCACTGTGACTTGTAAAGTCCTTTAAATAATAGCAGGAGCTTACTCTGAAGGACAGAAGCCAATGATCAGGGACATTTTAACAGGGCACATCTGTGTTACTGTGGTGCACATGATCATGGGGATTGTTACAATAGTGCCAGCCATTTTCTCTAACCCTTACCTATGCCCTGTCGGTGAACTACTGCTGTTTTTTTTTTTTTAAAAAAAAAAAAAAAAAGATTTTACTTATTCATTTGAGAGAGAGAAAGAGAGAACATGATAGGGGCAGAGGAAGAGAAACAGACTCCCCGCTGAGCGGGGAGCCTGATGTGGGGCTCCATCCCAGGACCCCGAGATCAGGACTGGAGTCAAAGGCAGATGCATGAATGACTGAGCCACCCAGGCGCCCCCATGAATGATCTCTTCTTACAAAAGCCTTCTGACCTCGTTATCATGAGAGCCCATCCTTAATGTGACAGTGAATAGGCCTTTTGTGCTGCCTCACACCTTATAACAGTAAACATTTCATACTGGGCAGCTGAAGATGATCAGCATCTACAGTTAAGAACTTATACCAATATTTTCTTACCCACCCCATCTCCAAGTTAACGCATTTATAATGAAATTGCAGCCCCCTGGATTTTGAACTGGCATTTCCAAATTACCGACGTGTGAACTTTTGGTTTTGGTATTGTTGTGTTGTGTTTCTAAAAGGCCACTTTAGGGTAGTCTGGGAGCCTACCCAGTGAGCTGGTCTCTAGAAAATAGCCTTTGCGATAGCAGCCAACTCTGACAAACTGAGCACTTAAACATACTTGACTCGTATCATTGTCTTGTCTCCTTTGCCCTTCTAGTTCTTTGCAAGAGAATCTTCTTATAGTTTAGGTTAGGGACGTGGGCAGCCCGTGAAAGGGTATAGCCAAACCTAATGGGAGAGATCTTGGCCACTGTTCTCTTCCTTCAGCATCAAGTGCAAAAGGGACAGACACATGGCCAGAGAGGGACCCTTGAGGTTACATGGCAGCATCATCTCTCAGAAGAATACATTTCCTCCATTCTCAGCTGCCATATGGATCCTTTTTAAAGATATAAAGATTCTTTTCAAAGATACATTACCAATACTACAGGGATTCTCCATTATTAAATGAAGAAGAAACAAGTAAGGCTTAGCAATAGCACCTGGCTTATGGAACTGGCCTCTCCATGAGGCAGCCACCATAAACCATGCCTTCTTGCTCTTCTCATGGATGTCCTTCCCCCCCTTTTTTTAGTCCAGATACTTTATGAAATAGGGACAACTCATAAATACACATACAGGTGCCGAACATCTTATAAAACCCACAAGCACAGCTCACACACATCTAAACTCCAGCTAAACAATACAAGGTCATGAGTGTGCAGCTGCGTGAAGTTTCATCTGGATTCAGACTCCTATTCAGGGAACATTTTACTTCAGCCCCAACTCTGGAATATATCGTTTCTACGAAACATCTCATTTAGTATTTGCAGAAGCCTCATGCAATAAAGCACTATTATTTTCACCATTATATATATGACAGGATGGTTTAGAGAGCTTGTGGTACCCTGAGTAAGGTCCCACAGCTGGAGAGATTATGTTGTCAATGGGCCTCAGCTAATCTGTAGGAGGAGGCATTAACCATTTCCCACAGTTACAGAACTAGGAAGTGATGCAGTCGGGATTTGAGCTCCAGTTGGCCTGAGTTAGACTCTGTGCTGTCAGGTACCACATTGTCCTCATCACTTTGTGCCAGTATTCAATTTACTGCATAAGCTAAGATGGATTCATTGCCCTGACTCCCTCCTGAACCAGTCCACTAATTTAGCTAGTTCAGGCTAGGCAGAAAAGCTATTAGGTTCAATGAGTGTCTTCTATTTTGGATATTCTTGATGTTCCCCATCCATAGTGACTAGAAACAGACCGAACTCACGTGGAGTCCTCCTAAGAACCACCTCTATCCATGTTGAAAGGATTCTCTGTTAACTACTCCAGATTTAGGGATTTAAAACAATTTCCGTTTCTCCTTTCGCACAGAGGAAGACTCTGAGTGGCTTTACTGAACCGTTTGTGGACATGTAGGAATGTTCCAGTCCTGTGCCGTGACTAAAATCTGTGGTGCTTCCTCCCTTTTCTCTTGCTCAGTGTTAAGTTCAAAAATTTAATTTTAGAACGTGTGATTCCCCCGGTTTAAAAATGCTTACTGATAGGGGGAGGAATTGCAGCCATGAAGATGGTTCCTTCATCTGGAATATCTTCATTTGATTCTGGGCTTCTGAAGGCCAGATGAAGTATAAATAAAATACACCCAGTTTCCTCTTGAAAAGGTAAGCCTCTGCTTGAATGAATGCATTCTTGTGGTGTGTCTGTTGCTCCTGTGCTGCGGAGATCTGTACGTAGCACAGTGCTGGGGACTGGGGGAAAGGAAATTGAGTATGGTTAAGGCTCTGATGTGTGCCAAGACCCTGGCACTCAGAAGTTTCTGGGATGCCCTTTGCTGGTGAGGTGCTCTCTCTGCCTACCCTTTTGTGATTCAAACCTCAAGTGTGCTATTTGACCTTAATGCGTCTGCTCCATTATAATGTCACAGGTAATGAGTACACAGGAAATGAGAAAAAATTGCTTATTGACAGAAGTGACAACTGTTATTTTGGTGTTTCTGAGTCCTGCATTTCCTGCAATCCTAATTAGCATGACAAGAAAACTCATTGCCAAGAAATTGTATGGATTTGCGTAAGCTTCATTCTCAAATTGTGCAGCTTTGGAGAGTTAGCCCGAACTATTTACTTTCTGTGTACTGAGATATTTTCGATGCCAGCAGGGCAGCCGAGATGGTGCAAATTGTTACTCAGATATAATTAAACCTAGGTCACATTCAAGTCCATTAGGCAACAGCCTCAAATCCTTTTAATTAATGGGTTCAGATTGGTTGGTCCGAAGGAGCTAATTAAATTTTTTTCCAGGATTTTCCGTTTAAATAGTCATTGTGCATCCTGCATTTCCTCCAAAGTTCTTTGTAATTTAGGATTGATGAAGGTATTGGCACTTTATGGCAGGCACTGATTTTCAGAGGTCAGGACACATTGTGGGCTCCAGGTCTCTGGTTAAACCCACAGAACCCCCACCCCCCACCCCATCTGTATCTTCCAGCACTTTTCTTCTCAGAGTCAAAAGGATTTGGAAGCCCTTTGCTTTCTTACACCCAATCACCACCTGAGAGAGGTCATCTTTCCCCTGGAGAGGCTGCATATCCTCCCCCAAAACTGATAGGGCGGATCACAGGGCTCAAAAGCCTGAATGATGGCAACCCTGGATTCTTCATATTTAATAAAGCTGCAGTGTCTTGGGACTAGTCCCTCCCAGTCTTGCCTTCCATTTCTTCTGCTGTTCTCAGACATCTCCCCCAACCCTCCGCCCAGTCACATGCTCAGGCCACACCCTCTACACTTCAGTTCTCTCTGATAATTTCACTCCTGTCAGCTACTTATTAAGAGTAAGATCCAGAGGTGCCTAGGTGGCTCTGTCCGTGAAGCGTCCACCTCTTCATTTCAGAACAAGTCATGATCTCCAGGTCATGAGATAGAGCCCCATGTTGGGATCTGTGCTCCGTGAAGATTCTGCTTGAGGTTCTCAATCCATCTCTAATAAATAAATTAATTAAAATATTTAAAAGTTAAGAATAAGATACAGAAACAGGGCCTCCAAGTGGTGGTGGAGATGCTTCTCCTATCCTACACCCTCCAGGCCCCTGCAAACATGATGTTCCTCACCCACACATCCGCAGAGGTTCTGCCTGAGGGCTAGTGCCCCCAGCTGGCAGTGGGAGCTCTGCTGGCCACTCATAGCTGCTCTCCTCAACTCCTCCAGCGGAGGTCCCTGGCAGTTATATTTGGTCATCTCAAGGTTTTATAGGAAATGAAAGGCTATTCCTCCAAAACAAACAAGCAAGAAAGGTCAAGTACCCTGTTTCGTGCAAAAAGAACATACAGTCGTAGGGAGGATAGGGAGTCTACCCAGAAAACCTGGGATTTTTGTTTCTTGTCCCAGAAGAATCCCTGTGGGGGGCTCCAGTGTTTCCAGCGTGGGCCATGCTCAATGTTCAGTCCGGGTTTTGAGCGCTCAGGACAAACTATCTGGGGCTCTCAGTGGTGCCCAGGGAACCCGCACCTGGGACCCAGGTCTCTTGGCCCCACATCATTCTAAGCAACCATTCCATTGACGCCCCCTGCGAAGACGGAATTGCTGGGGAGGGGCCCCAGAGAGGAGACTCGAGCCTGCCTTGTATCCACTTCACCAGTATCCTTCACTCTGGGACCTGGCTGTGTGGGTGTTCCTCAGCCTGATGGCAGGAGGGAAGGATGCCGTGGGGCCCAGTTATCCTTCCGTGATCCGTGTGCCTCTGGAGGCTGGAGCCGTCTCAGCACTGACTCCTGGGAGCAACAGACCTGGCGGGTCACTAGCTTACAGCCCTCCAGCCCTGGGAGAGACCCTCCGTGGGAGGTGGGGTGGGGAGCAGAGAAGCGAAGTGACAGACCCAGTGGGTCACTAGCTTACAGCCCTCCAGCCCTGGGAGAGACCCGTGGAGGGGGGGGTGCGGAGAGGCTAAGTGACAGACCCAGTGAGTCACTAGCTTACAGCCCTCCAGCCCTGGGAGAGACCCTCCGTGGGAGGTGGAGGGGGGGAGAGCAGAGAAGCGAAGTGACAGACCCAGTGGGTCACTAGCTTACAGCCCTCCAGCCCTGGGAGAGACCCGTGGAGGGGGGTGCGGAGAGGCAAAGTGACAGACCCAGTGGGTCACTAGCTTACAGCCCTCCAGCCCTGGGAGAGGCTGGGGGGGCGGGGTAGGCAGTGAGGCGTTTCCCTGAGATGCTGCTTCAGTTTGGGGCCGAGAATCCCGGCTGCAGCAAGGCCGCTTTGTCCCGGGCTCTCGGAGCCGGAGCTCCCGGTGCACGAGGCCCGGAGAGTGTGTGTTTGCTGCCATCTCTCGCCCGCCGGCCGAAGCGCACTGGGTGCTTGTGAGGACGAAGCAGTCTTGCCCGTGAGCTGCTCAGCACCGCTCGCCTCCACTGAGGGGGAGATAAAAACAAAGTTGTTGGTGTCCCCCAGTGAAAAAAACCCATTACGAAAACCCGTGTTTACTGACCTACCCTCATTTTAAAGCCGCTCCATTTGAACTGTAATCAAACCGCCAAGTGACCTTTCTGTCCCTCCACCCAGCGTCCCTGAAAGGGCCTGTTGTTCCTTTGGTTCAATGAAGAAACCTTCTGTTTAGTTAAGCAAGTGTTTTTCCAGTCTTGTCTCCTGGTGAGTTACAGAAAGATTATTGTTGGGTCTTGGTTTTTGTTGTTGTTGTTTTATTCTTTGAATACCCCTGCCTCCCTGCCCCCTCAACTGTCCCACCTCCACACTTCTTTCTTTTTTTTAAGATTTTATTTATTTATTCATGAGAGACCCAGGAAGAGAGGCAGAGACATAAGCAGAGGGAGAAGCAGGCTCCATGCGGGGAGCCCGATGAGGGACTCGATCCCAGGACCCCAGGATCATGCCCTGAGCCAAAGACAGATGCTCAACCACTGAGCCACCCAGGCACCCCCCCATACACATTTAGTTATTTACTTCCCTCCCCCCGCCCAGAAGAGGAGGACATAATGACCTGAGCAGCTTCATGAGCCCCTAATGGTCCCCGGTCCTGTTTTTCAGTTCCTGATGTGAGCTGCCTTCTCTTCACCCTACCCCCTAGGGCCTGGGAATTTTCCAGAGTCTCTGAGGTTTCCACATGGGGATGAAGCACAGAATAGCCCCTGTGAGCCAGGGCCACCGGGCCTGATTGCTGTGTTTATATATGGTGTGCTTTTTTGTCTTACAGTTGTTTGTTGGACTCGGGTTCCCTTATGAGGGCCCAGCTCCCCTGGAGGCCATCGCAAATGGATGTGCTTTTCTGAACCCCAAGTTCAGCCCACCCAAAAGCAGCAAGAACACAGACTTTTTCATTGGCAAGCCAACTCTGAGAGAGGTAAGCATCTATACAAAACCATCCTGCTTCCAGCAGCCTGAATCCTTGCTGCTTGCTGAGTGCTGGGGCTCATTCAGACCTCCTGGCCTTGGACAGCAGGTAGCATCAGCTCCATTTAGCAGAGCTGGGTAGGAGGAGGGAGCATGCAGGGGCCCAGGGAGGAATGGCTGATGCCGCCTCCTAATGGGGTGGTGACAGAGCCAGGCCTCACCTCCAGTTCTGCCCCTCTACAAACTGGGGCATCATCTCTCTCTGTCTCAGCTCTGTCCTGTTTCCCACAGACCTCTCTAGCCTCCTTAGTGACTAAGCGCTGACTTTTTGAATGTTTAGAATTGGTGGAATCAGGAAATCTACTGGCTAACTTAAGGCATCGTTGGAGAGTCTGCTCTCCACAATGGGCTGAGGGGGAATAAAGAGTAGGCCTTAGACTACCTAGAGAGGTTCTTAACTGTCAACCCAGAGAGACGAGACATAGGATGGGCAACTGAAGTCACATGCCTGGTGTTCTAGGCTACCATCAGCAGACAGCATCCTGAGAAGTAATCCTGCCATTGCTCAAACTGTTTGCAGAAGCCTTATTTGAATTGCTTTCAGAGATCCTCTTAAAAATCCACAGCAGGCGATGAATCACCACTGAAGGCAGTTGGATTCGATTTGGGGCAATAAACAAGTCATTTAGAGCATGTGGGTGATCAAGCTGGTGTTTCTGTAGCTAGTCTGAGACAGGTGTGTTCAAGAGACCATAAGATTGATTTTCTTATTATTTCTGTGGCTCTGTGGGCTGCTCACAAGGAGGAAGCCCCTACAAGCTGGAATCCTGGCGGTGCCCCTGTCATTGGGGGCCTTCCCCTGGGAGATGGCACTGGTGGGCACCCATGATGGAGCTGCAGTATAGCAGCACTATGATTAAAGCACATGCTTTTCAAAAGGCCTGATACGTTTTAACCTTCCTGAGTTGATTATCCCAAACTCCCCTTTCCCCAGAAAGAACACAAAATGCATTTTCCATGCTCATTCTTCCCTGGTCAGTCAGAGATCTTACCAATTCACAGAGCCGATTATTTTGAGAGTTCTCTTTTCTGGCCCTCCCTGTCAGTGGCAGAGAGGCCAAAGGAGATGGAGGAAGAGGATGGAGATCCATAAATAATCCTCAAAAAGGAGAATCTGTGGCCCGCATGACCTGTGTGTGTGTTGGCTGGCATGCTTGCTTTTCCTTCTGCTGGTACGGTACATTTGAATTCTTCCTTTGGGGGAGCTGTTCCTTTGAGGGAGGTCACTTGTCAGCAATCCTTAATGCACACTTGTGTGCCAGGTGTTGTGAGAGGTGCCAGGGCACAGATCAGGAGTGCTCAGCCCGGCACTCAAGAGCTTACTCTTTGGATTGATCTGAAGAGACGTTCCCCGGCAGTGAGAACATCTCAGTTTAGGAATCTCTGCTCTCCTGTGCAACTAACTTCTTTGAACTTTTGGGATAGAGTTTAGGATAGAAAATTTGGGCCAAAAAAAAAAAAAGAAAAGAAAAGAAAAGAAAGAAAATTTGGGCCAATAAATCATCCCTACGTTTTCAGTTAGATGTAAGAAATCTCTGAAGTTTTTCTGCCCACAAGATGATAATTATCTATAGTTTGTTTTTTTTACTTTGCTTGTGATTAAATATACATAATTTAAAACTTAGCATTTTAAGTGTACAGTTTACTGGTATTAAATATATTCCCAGTCTTGTGCGACCGTAACCACCACCCATTTCCAGAACTTACTCATCATTTGAAACAGAAACTGTGTTCATTAAATAACAACTCCCCACAGACCCTGGTAATCTCCCTTCTATTTTGCTCTCTAAATTTTCCTTTTCTAGGTTTCCAGTGTAAGTGAAATCATACACTATTTGGTCTTTCATGACCGGCTTGTTTTACTTGGTGTAACGTTGTCAAGGTTCATAGCACATGTCGGAATCTCATTCCTTGCAGAGGCTGAGATCCAGTCCAGGATCCTGCAGTGCATTTAACTGCCATGCCTCTTGAATCTCCTCCAGTCTGTGACCATTCTTCACTCATTGTCTTTCATGACCATGACACTTTGAAAGAGCACTAGATGGGTGTTTTTTTATACCCTTGCCCACTTTGGAGCTGACAGGTGGTTGTCTTTGTAGTCAGTTTGAGATGACACATTTTTAGCAAGAGTGTCACAGAAGTTGCGGCTTTCTCACTGTACCCTACGGTGGAGGGGCATGATATCAATATGTCTAATTACTGATAGTGTTCATCTTGATCACTTGGTTGAAGTCGTGTCTGCTGGGTTTCTTCACTAGAAAGTTACTATTTTTCTCTATATTGGAAAAAATATTTTGAAACTGCAAATATTCTGGTTCTCTTCAAACTTTTTGCCCATTTATTTTTACCATGTGTCAGCAGATCTTGCCTACAACAGTTATTATGGTAGTTCTAATGGTGGTTTTCTTTTTCCCCTCATTGTGATTTTTTTTTTTTTTTGAATACATGAAAAGCTAAGAAACCTGTCTTTTCTCACTGCTCTTTCTATATATGAACCTTTGGAAAATGATCAGTCAAAAGTATCTTTCTTTTTTTAAAGATTTTATTTATTTATTGACAAGAGACACACAGGGAGTGAGAAGAAGAGACACAGGCAGAGGGAGAAGCAGGCTCCATGCAGGGAGCCCGACGCGGGACTCGATCTCAGGACTCCAGGATCATGCCCTGGGCCAAAGGCAGGCTCTAAACCACTGAGCCACCCAGGGATCCCCAAAAGTATCTTAAGCTACATTAGCAACTGGCACCTTTCTGTTATTGATAATTCTAAAGATTTTGATGGCACTTCATTACAACTGAGTATCTTTTCCTGAAAAAAAAAAAAAAAAAAACTTTAGGACACTCAATCCATTTCCCAGGGAATGCTGTAATGTTAGAGATCAGATCCACCAGTAAAAGTTATTGAGGAAAGGATGTTCATCATTTCCTATCAGTTGTCATCACCTAGTAATTTGCTTCTCGTTGGGATGGCGGAAGCCTTTCATTCTTCATGGCATAAAAAGAGACTAGGCATTAGAGCTGCCCACACACCCTCTCCCCATGCTTGGTTCCTCCCATCCCTTTAGATGACTCCGCCAGTGCTTAAATGGTATTCCAGTTAGAATAGCACTGTGGGATCCTCTCAGTAGTTGCTCTGCAAGTGACCTCATACAGATGACTCCATCAGTCCTGGGTTCCCACAGGAGGGCTGGATGCAGAAGGTCAGTTGACAGATGTTCATTGTGTCCCCACAGGATCCATGGTACTAGCTGCCATATTGGGGAAACTTAATAAGACACATTTCCTGTTTTCCAGGAGATCAAATTTTGATACAGAAAGGAAGAGCTAAGTCAATCAAGGAGGGGGTGTCAACTTGGCATTGTGCCAAGTGGAGAACTTGCTGGGTTAACTGAAAAGGGGTGGATGGTGGAGCTGTGCTGTAAAGGAAAAGTAGGGGTTTCAAGCTGAAAAGGCATGAATGTTGATGAGTTGGAGGGAAATCGCAAGAGGGTCACTTGGCTTTATGCAGGAGGGCAGGTTCCATCTGATGTCTGTCTCCTTCTCTGTGGGAGACAGTGCCAAGAGCAGACTGGGAGCCAGCAACATCACACAGCTTTGGGAAGACCCAATGAACTTGACCTCAGGGCCAGGTGGGCCACCTACTCTGCTCTTTCAGCCCACAAAAGCCCTAACCAAAGTTGCTTTTCACTGGAAGAGAGCTATCAAGAGTTCTATAGATGTCCAGGGGTCAAACATCCCTAGAAATCAATTATTCTTTTTTTTTCTCACCCTGCAAATGGAGAAATTTTAACCAAAGTGGACATAACTACAAAGCTGTTTTTTCATGCCCCTGCTACTCTTTCCAGTTAAGCAATGATCAATCCATGTAAATCAATCTGTATATAAATTGCATATGTCCCTCCTTTGCCTTGAATAGAAAAAAGTCTAAATATCTACATAAGAGTTTAGTTTTTTTAAAGATTATTTATTTATTCATGAGAGACACAGAGGCAGAGACACAGGCAGAGGGAGAAGCAGCCTCCATGCAGGGAGCCTGATGTGGGACTCCATCCGGGTCTCCAGGATCACGCCCTGGGCTGAAGGTGGCGCTAAACCACTGAGCCACCCAGGCTGCCCAAGAGTTTAGTTTTATTTTTGTCTTTTACATTGGACCAATTTTTAAAACCGCAATGTATATACTCAAGGGAAAACATTCCATATGCCTTTAAGTAATGTGGTCCGTTCAAGTTCTACTTTCAATGTGATACAAATTGGATTTTTATCTTTATGTTGGGAAAACATTAGCAAGTTCTTAATCATTATTTGGACATTTTGTAAACCATTAGAAATTCTTTGGCTTCAGGGTTTTTTTTTTCCATAAAGAGAACTCAGGTTCTCCTTAGAAATTTAATAGCCGCTCTGAAGTAATGTCTCATATATAATAAGATTTTCATTACTTTTACAAACTATACTCCAGTAAATTTACTGATTGATATACAGAGAAGTAGCTCAGATCAGATAGTTCTCAATAAATTAACAGGGGGGAGCATATCATTCAGAGGGGAAATAATAAATCATGAAATGCCTTACTCATTAAAATTAAGTAACCCTCAATAAATGTAAATGAATAAAATGATAATGGCTCAGCGTTTTGTATTTTCCAAGGGCTTAGAGCAACCTTGCAAATAAACAGGGACCTTACAAAGGAGCGGTGGGGAGAGAGATTGCCAATATGTAAGTGGCTGCAGAGTGACAGTGACAGCAACTTTAATTTACCCTGATTCCATCGGAAGAATTAATCACTTTGTTCTCCAGGCCACCAAGTGAAAACGGGGTGACATTTTGCTCATCTTCAAAAAGCTCTACTGCAGGAATAAATTCAATCCTGGGATTTTTTTTTTTTTTCAAAGTTTTGGCAGGTTTTAGGAGCGTGATTAAAAGATTGGAGTTTACTTAAGGCTTTCTTTCCATCTTTGTCTTAAGAAACCAGTAGATACTTGATAATTGTCACCTTCCTTTCTGTCAAAAGCTAATGCGTTGTTGAAGGATCTCAATTTGAATTTGCTCTGTACTTCCTGGCTGTGTGGTCTTGTGGAATTGTAAATGCCTATAAATCTCAAAATTCTCATTGATACATAGGAAACGTGATAAAAAATGCATATGTGGGTGACTAGCACAGTGCCTGGGCCAGCCAGGGGCTTCACCGATATATGTTGAATCTAAAAATGTGTGTTGAGGGGGAAAAAGAAAAATGAAGCTTCCCCAGCTCCATGAAGCTGCTACAGTCACTCTGTCGGTTCTATCGCTGAGCAAAAGAGAGTCCATGTCAGAAGAACAGAAATGAACAGGCCAGTGAGGGGCGTGATTCTAGCAAAGGAGGGCAGGAGCAAAGTCTGGGATATTTTCTCCTCAGAAGCATGATTTCCAGGGGCACCTGGGTGGCTCAGTCAGTAAAGCATCTGACTCTTGATTTCAACTCAGGTCATTATCTCAGGGTCCTAAGATATAGCCCTGAGTCAGGCTCCACATTCAGTGGGGAGTCTACTTGAGATTCTCTCTCCCTCTGCCCCTCCCCCTGCCTCTCTCTCAACTAAATAACCCTTAAAAGAGAGAAAGAGAGAACAAACGAACCATGGTTTCCATGAGAGGATGCCAGTAATGGCCAGGAGCTGAGGCCTGATAAGTTCTGGGTTTCCTGCTCTAAGTAGAGTGTGCACATAATTGGTGAGGTAGCATAGGAAGAATGGTGGCTAGGAGTGAGATGGAGAGGGGCCAGTTAAATCATCCCATTCTCTGAGTAATTAGAGTCTAAAGAAAAAGGGAACCAGCTTAGCCTTTCTAAAGCAATAGCCTCAACCCTACCAGACCGAACACCTGTTTCTCCTATAACTATGTTGTAAGATCTATTTTTCTGTCCTGAAATAAAATTCATAAATAATATACCCTGTCTACATATGTAATTTCAAAAAAGAATGATTCCCTAACTCTAATATAAAGGAAAAGAATTTACAGTAAGAAAATACATATTTTGGTGTATATATAGTCAAGAAATACCATACCGTACCCAAGAACTATAGTAGAAAACAAGTCTCATTCCTCCTTACAATGAGTAAGTTTGTTCTTAAGAAGAAGAAAACATTCAGTTGAATATGGTCAGCCCTTTTTGCTCATAAGTGATATTATAAAAGAGAAAGGTAAGTTATAAAGTGCTTATATATATGCATATAATAGCCATTGCCATTACTATGAGAGCTACAAATAGAGACTAATTTGGGGGTGTTGTATTGGAGACTCATGTAATCTGAGTGACATTGACTTTGCTGCCCTGGTTTTTCCAAAGCAGTAACAGCTTATTGGTGAAGTTCCAAAGAAAACGGTACAAACATCCCTACATCCCTTGATTTACATGGTAATTATGTTTCTGAGAAATTCAATGTATATTAAAATGGTGCCAAAGAGTTAGATTCTGTGAGCCCACATGGAAGCCCAGCAGGGCACATGCAAGCTGTATGGGAAGAGGACAGCCTGCCTCGTGTAGGACTATAACCGGTCGTGAGGCATCTGCACCCCCTGTCCCTCACTCACAGATTCACAGATCAAGGTATCACCCCAGTCTTTGTGAGAACTGAGAATGCTCTTACCAATGTCCAGAAAGTTCCCTTCACATTACTCCCTGAAAGGGATACAAGAATAAAGGTGGAAGCCAATTTGAGTGGTAAATTTAGCTGTCAAAGAATGGACTCTTCAAGTCTGGCCCCACTTTGTTCTTAAAATAAAAGCTCTGAATTTAGAGTTTTGCTGAATCCTAATTGTCTTTATAAGTATTGATGCTTCGTTGTTATGCTAATGATTAGTCCTGAAACCATTACCAAATTTTCTGTTTTTCTGGTTCCCTTTTTTCTCTTTCTTCACATTTCACTTGTACCATTACGTGTCCTCCTATGACTTTAAAGCTTTTGGCTTTATTGTAATTTTCTTATGCTTAACTGTGTGTCCTTACCCCTGTTTTTTAACAGACACTAGTTTGATCTAGGTGATGTTTAGGGCTGGGATATGACCAACAGTTAAATTTTCATTGTATCTTGGTGTCGCTTTGGCAATTGAAGCCACCTGTAACAGCCAATGTGTCACCTGGTTTTGACATTTCCAAGTGGGATTTAAGATCTGGAGCTATCACTCTTTTATTGTTCTTCAGTTATGGGTCCTCAGGAGGTTTTGATCATCAGGGAGAGACAAAAATGTCTTGTTAGCTACGCAAGTACAATGCCATAAAAAGCATAACGCTTCATCTACCACAGAAAGTTTAGGAAAAAAGAGTATTTGTGAGACTCAGGTGTTCTGTCTCTCTCTTCCAGCTGACTTCCCAGCATCCTTATGCTGAAGTTTTCATCGGCCAGCCCCATGTTTGGACGGTTGACCTCAGCAATCAGGAGGAAGTGGAGGATGCCGTGAAAGCAATTTTAAGTCAGAAGGTTGTGTCTTTTATTCCATTTTTCCCCATCTGTACGATGAACTAAAATGTGTAGAAAGCCTCAAAGGCCTGCTGGTTGAGTAATTAGAACATTTCTGTGTCAACTTAACTCTGGGATTAGAAAGGAGCTACACTCTAGGATTTGGCCCAGGGAGGGATGGTGGGTGCTCTGGCAGATGGGAGTAGAGCTGCTCCCCCTGTGTGCATGGATCCTACAGAATCTTTTGGCATGACTCCTGGGTCGCAGATATAATAGTAGGAGTTTGAATTACACTTGTTTCACTGCCTAATTTTGGAGCTTTCTCAGAGGTCAGAAAACACAGACTTGCTCCCCTACAAAAAAGTTAGGATGATAAGAACTATTAAAGAAATACCGGGAAATGGGTTTTTGTTGTTGTTGTTTTTAAAGATTTTATTTATTTATTCATGAGAGAGACAGAGAGAA
The DNA here is from genome assembly GCF_905146905.1 of Nyctereutes procyonoides. NCBI lineage: Eukaryota > Metazoa > Chordata > Mammalia > Carnivora > Canidae > Nyctereutes > Nyctereutes procyonoides. The sequence goes on along the minus strand of NW_026575030.1, from coordinate 1,539,065 downwards.
AGAGGCAGAGACATAGGCAGAGGGGGAAGCAGGCTCCATGCATAGAGTCCGATGTGGGACTCGATCCCAAGACTCCAGGATCATGACCTGAGCCAAAGCCAGACGCTTAACCACTGGGCCAACCCAGGCTGAGCCACCCAGTCGTCCCTGGGAAATGTTTTTATACGGCCTTTATTTATTCGGCTTTTTTGCCTAAACCCATCTATCTATCTATCTGTCTGTCTGTCTATCTATCTATCTATCTATCTATCTATCTATCTATCTATCTATGATAGAGACATACTGAGCACAAGACCGGGGGTGGTGGGGAGGGAGAAGCAGACCCTGCACTGAGCAGGAAGCCTGACATGAGGCTCCATCTTGGGATCAAGACCCAAGCCAAAGGCAGATACCCAACTGACTGAGCAACCCACACACCCCTTAGCTAAACCTCGTAATATTATTTTGTATAAGTAACATTGCTGGATTCTCATCATCAATTTAGCAGACATTATGTACCTACTGTATGCAGAGCACCCTCTTACTGCCCAGTGAAGAAGGGCCACATTAACCTCTCTCAGCTCCCAGACTGCCTTCCACACCTTGGGGGCACCCTGCTCTCTGAACTCCTACTAGGACACTATTTATACTCTCTTACAATTATTTAGAAGAAGCAGTATAGGCATGGTTTAAAGAGGACAAGCTGGAATTAGCTTGGGGTTGGAATTCCAGCTCTACCACCTACAAGTAGTGTCCCTAGGGCAGTTACTTAACCTCTGAGTCTTAATTTCTTCATCTCTTTAAGTAGGCTAGGATTACCTACTATATAGATATTTGTAAGTATTCAATGAGATAATGAATATAAAGCACTTAAGAGGAGCATCTACCCCATAGTAAGTGTTTAGTTGGTCTTATTATTAAGTCACTGTTAGTATTACACATACAATATTCTTGTTTTTGTTAGTGACAGTCTGGATTTACATTAGACTGTCCGCAACATGAGAGCAGGAAATGCCTCTCACTGTTGTGAAAGTGAGTTACCTAATGGATTGAGAGAAGGAGGAATAGGTATTTGCCAAATATGTTTAGTGCCAACAACAACATGCAAAAATGGAGAAGTGGAAGTCGGGGGATTCTTTCTGGAAAATGAAGCACTAGGTAAGTCTTTGAGGATGAGTAGGAATTGGCAAAGCTAATACCTAGAAAGACATGGGTTCAAGGCACAGTGTGAGTAAAGGGGAAGAGGTGGAATGGAATGTGGCCCCACTGGGCTGCCACAGAATATCAGCCACAACAGCCAGAGCTTCACCACCAGAGAGTCATTCCTGTGGAGACTGATGCTAGGATAAATATATTAAAAGTTTTGGTGAAAAAGGTGGACAATATATGCAAACAGATGGGGAATTTCAACAGAAAGCTAGAGACTTTTTCTCAAAGCCAAAGGAAAAAATGCTAAAGCTGAAAAATATATCAGAATGAAGAACTCTTTCAGTGGCCTTAGCAGCAGAGAAAAAAAATCAGTGAACTTACCAATAGACTTATCAAGAGAAATTGTCCAAATTGAAACAAAAAGAAAAAATGAAATTAAGAAAAAAAACATACGAGACCTATGGGAAAATATCAAACAGCCCAATTTATATATCATTGGAATCTCAGAAGGAGGAGAGAATGGCCAGAAGACATATTTGAAAAGATAATGGCTAAGAATTTTCTGAAATGAATGAATGACATCGACCTACAGATCCTGGGAGCTCAGTGAACCCCAAGCAAGATAATTATGAAGAAAAACAAGTATATCTTATTGCCAAAGTGCTGAAAACAAACAAAAAAAAATAGGGAAAAGATCTTGAAAGCAATCAGAAAATTTTATTGCATTTAGGCGGTTAGCAATATGAAGGACCACCAGCTTCTCATCAGAAATAAGGTCCTTCAGAGACAGAAAGTGTAGCGCCTTTAAAACAGGTCATAATAAGGATTCTGGATTTTATGTTAAGTATGATTGGAAGTTTTGAGCAGGGAAATGGCATGACCTAGTTTACATTTGAAGTCATCAAGAGAAATTGCAGAATATGTCTGACTTAAAATCCTATGGTTAGTAGGTAGAAGAAATAGTCAGGACTCAACTCCTGGCCTTCTGCACCTTCTAAAACCATCTGTCATTGAGTGATGCCAGGCCACCTCTGTCCAGGGTCAGCTGATCTTGAGGAATTGTACTCTGACTTAGAGCAGTGCATGGGTACTAGAAGAGACAGGACCTCTCACAAGATAGGAGGTAAAGAGAGAAGAAAGGAAAAGGTAGGAAGATAATAGAAGGTTTCCAAGGCCAGCAGGAATTACACAGTGCAGCCTGCAGGCATCCTTCCTGTGGCCATGAGAGTAGCGGTTCTTGTCCCACAAAGCAGGACGGCCAAGAACATTTCCCCCATTTCTCCACAACTGGATGTGGTCTCAGCATTCCCTTCCATTCCATTCCCCAAAGAGGCTTTGACTTTTTCCTGAAGGATTATCATGCAGAAATTACCGTGTGCCCCCTGCCCCAGTCCCCACAATAGCTCCTACATCAGAAGCTCACCAGTGTTCTTTTATATCCAAAGCCAGGAGTCTGGAGAACTTTCCCATACAGAGGGCCCTGTTCCTGTCCACAGCAGGAGGACTAGTGAGACTCACTGGCTGGGGTGGTTTAAGAATGCAATTACCTTTTTTTCTTTTTCTTTTTCTTTTTCTTTTTTTTTTCTTTTATAGGAAAATCATTGGGCTTCATATTATTTAAAACTGTGAACAGGCTACAAAGCAATAAATGAATCAGCATCCCTTGGTTAAGTTTGGTTGGTAGGAGGACAGAGGAAGAGCCATTTTGCCATGTTTATTACCTTCAGCCTTTTGAATTAACTCATTTCCATTTCTAATGGCTGCCCTTTGGAATAAGTTGTAGGTATGGCCCCTGAGTATTCAGGCTGCTTCCCACCACGTAATTGAATCCGTTGATGTCATGACAGATGGCCACCAATGTTTATTTCACTCCAGAAATTCTACTTGTCACCACATAAATGAGCCTGATATGCCAAGTCCTCTGTTGTAGTTTCTTTCTTTTCCTTCTGTGAATCTTTGAGAGGAGAACCTTTCTGTAGGCCAGTCACAGAAAGCCTCTGGAATCACCCAGAGGTTGAGTAAATAAATAATCTTAAAAGGAAAGAAAAATTTTACTTTTCATGTGAAGGGCTATATCTGGGTCTGAGAGGGCACAGCACTTGCAGAAGGTTGAGGTGAGAGGGAGCTGGCTTGCCACATGGAAGTCAGTTTTCTAAGTATTTTGAGCTCTTCTGTGGTGCTTTGTTGAGGAACAAGACGACCCGTGTTCTTGCACAATAGTCCAGCCCCAGTAGTACAGTGCCCTCAGCTCAGCTCCCTTTAGCTCTTCCTGGATATATGTAGGCAGGGATGGCTGAGATTAAAACTCTGTGATGCATTATATGATTGTGGGTTTGAAAACCTATTATGAAATTAACAGTCATGGTTAAAGATTTCACATGTAATTTGTGAATCAACACGCAAAGAAAGGGGAGAAGGTGCCCTGAGTCCAACTGCTTGGCTGCCCACGGAAGGATGTCTTCTCTGTCAACTGCCCCGTGTTCCACAGGCCTCAACCCACAGGTGTTCTGTCCAGGTCTCCACCCTGTAAACTTAAGATAAGCGAGTGTAGACCTAAGCAGGAGATGTTGATGGTGGCCCTCTATCCTGTTGCTGGCAAGTACTCTTGGGCTCTCTGAAGCCATCACAGACTGGATTGCTAGTGATTTTATCCCAAGTGTAAAAGTGAAATTTCCATTTCACATTGGCAGTGCTTGCTGGATGCCAAAACACAAGCCTCACAGAGTTGGCACAGATGCTGTGCAGCAGAGATCAAACCCACATTTCTTCCCCTTCCCCAGGTGTCAGTATAGTGATGAGATTGCCTCTCCCACCCCAGAGAAGCACCTTCTGGGATTTCCTGCTGCCTTCAAATAAAGCTTAAGATCCTAAGTATAGAAACCTTTTTATGGACATCCAGTGAATCTCTTCCCTCTTCTCAGCCTTGTCTCACCAGCCTTTCCAATCCCAAGCTCTACCCACCTGCTGTTTTTCTCACGTGTCTCACCTTCCACTACGTGCCCTACCACCAATGTCTTCCACATCTTGGTTTGCTGGAATCCCAGCTGGCTTTAAAAGCCCAGCATGAGCAGAAGTCTGCTTTTACCTTCTAGCCTCCTGGGCACCTTGGCTGAACTCTTGGAGGCACTTTATTACTCTGATTCTGCCCCCACGAGTTCCCTAGGTACATGCTAACCTTACCGACTAATGCAGACCAGGGCTTTTGTCACCGTCATGGGTCCTTAAACCACTCATCATGTGCCCTTATCATAGCATTGAATATGCAGTCATTTACTGGGTGTTTGCTGCATTCCTGTGTGGCACACACAGCCCAGCAGCCATGGGGCCTGCCCTGTGAAGCTTAACTTCTAACAAATTATACTCCCTGCCTTTTGTTGAATGCCTACTGTGTTCTGGAAGCCAAACTAAGCACTGTACTTTTTTTTTTCTTGTAATCTTCACCACAGCTTAAAAGGTAGATTTTTCTTCTTACCATTTTGCACATGAAGAGCCCAAGGCTCAGGGATGGTGGGTAATTTGCTCAGGGTCCCACAGTGAATGAGGAGCAGAGGCAGGTTGTAAACCCAGGTGTATTGACATCCAAGTTCATAGTCTTTTCCCCTCTCGAGGCACCTGAGTGAATCAGGGGAGGATTGGTTAAATGTCCTAGGTTCTGTGTCATCCTCTTTCATGAGACCATGTTCTATTTCCACAGATTGAGCCATACATGCCATATGAATTCACATGTGAGGGAATGCTGCAGAGAATCAATGCTTTCATTGAAAAACAGGTAAGGCTCTGCATTACACCAGGGGGATCTCATGAGAAGCTAAGAGCTCACCATGCTTCTCTAGTTATTTTCCTACTTGTAAGACTCCAGAAGATGGATAATGGCTGGGTGGAATTTTGAAGCATGCACTGTCATGGTCCCAAGAGACTTAGTCTGTCGTTGGGTTAAGAATGTTCTTTATGATGGTGGAAGGTTAAAATGGAAATTTGGAATGAGAGGGACTTGGATGGTCAAGGTAAAGACCTCCTGGACCATCAGACCTGTGTTCCGAATGGGTTCATGAGGACTTGGATAGGGAGCAGAACAGAGAGACAGTTCTCTGGTCCTGCCTGGCTTTCATTTCACACCCTACAAAAGGCGGGGGCCGAAACCAGGGGTTCCTAAGCATTCCTTTAATATACGTTCAATAATTCCAAATATGTTAGGACTTTCTAGTGGTTTTCAGATATCTTTTCAAACACGACCCCTTTTCAAATGAAACTTTACATGAAACAGATAAAAGGAGGGCTTTGGTTCTAAAGTGGGGGTGGAGGTCCAGGAGTCCACCACCCCCAACAGTGCTTGCGAACTATGGCTTGTGCTCGTGGCAGTAAAGGCCAAGAGCACCACTTCCGTCCTTCTGTAATATTTTAATTCCTTAGTCTTCAAAAGAAGCTCAGAGCTACAAATAGACAGATTCAGAACCCCTGTAGGCAGGGCAGTATGAACTCCTTGACCGTATTTTGGAAATGGGGGTCTCCTCTTAAAAAGCAAAGTAGAGTGTCTTCAGATGATCAAGAGATCTCTACACAATAGGGGATGAGGACCATGCAGACTAAAATAGAAACGGTGTATTGAAAATATAAGTAGGTGTAGAATGGGGGTCCCAGGTTGGTTTCTAAGGAAATGTTTGAGACGACAGACTAGAGAGTCCTGGACAGTCCTAGAGGCTGCTGTTGGAGAGGGAGAGTGGTGAACACAGGCTTTAGGATGGCACGCCTGATGTTCTGGGCGCTTATTAGTGGCCAAAGGACATGCTCTGCAGCCCCACCATCTGGGTTCAGTCCCACCACAATCTTGGTTGTATGACTTGGGGTTCATTACTTAGCCTCTCTGGGCCTTAGTTTCCTCTCCTGTAGAATAAGGATAATAATAGACTTCTTGGGGCACAAAGTGCTTAGAACAGGGCTCCTGGATAGTGCTCCATAAATGCAAACTAGTACTGTTGATTACTTATTATATGATATATGATATTATGTATCCTATTACAGTATATAATTATATTGTGATATAACATAATACCATATGACTCATGCGACTTGACCATAAGAGCTAAGCATCTGAATCATCGCTTCATTCAGTCTCTATATAATGCCTTGATTGCGAGTGACCATATCAGCATCCTAACTCAAGCAGCCTTTTACGTACAGACTTCATGGCAGTGCATGCCAGGCATGTCCCAGCACGTCGTCTCATTCAGTCCTTATGGTGTCCTGCGAGGTAGCAGGAGTAACCTCATTCTCTGAATAACGGGGACCGAGATTTGCGATCGTGGGCTCGGACGTCGTGGACTCAGGTTCAGTGCTGGTTTGGTCTGAGTCCAGGCATGTCCTAGCAGCATTGCCGGGGCTGCAGACAGTGACAGGTGTCCTGGAGCTGGGCACGGACCCATATCCATCTACCTCACAGAGCTGCTGGCCCTTCCCGAAGGCGCTGAGAGGAGTGGTGGGTTCTCCTGGTGGTGAAATTTAAGCTATCGCAGCTCTTACCACCATCACAGGAATAAGCTGACATTTTGCCAGGACTCCCGCAGCTGCTTCTGAAACCTGCTTCCTCCTCTCCTGTCCACTTCCTCTCAGGGAAAATGGGTCCTCAGCACCACGTATAAAAAGACTTTTTATCAAGTTTATTTGAAGGCTTCTTCCCTAAGACTCTTGAATCGTAGCCAGTCCTTAAAAGTTCTCCTGTGGCCTGTTTTCTGTGAATCTATTCCTAGCTTTCCTTTCAGACAGGAAGGTTGCATTCCCCAGAGTGACCTGGCTAAATGCTCCACGGTGCAGGAGCATGCCTATGTCCCAGGTGCCCTGCCTGCCACGCAGTAGGTACGCAATAACTCCCACTTGAAGGAGCGAATAAAAATGAATGAGAGTGTGTGCACATGCTTGTGCTTTTTATTCATGGGTCCCAGGAGCCAGGATGTTCATCTTGGACTTTATGATTTAGGATACATGCTAATAAAACTGCTCTTTCACACCAGCTCCTCAGCACAGACTCCTGCAGAGTCCTGCATTTTGCAGAAATCCAGAGCTTTCTTTTTGGCCTGCTATGGTCGACTCACCTATCCACCGGGTAACCGGGTAAATGCTTATCAGCTGGAGTGCGCTATGGACCGTGCTGGGAAGTAGGGGAGATGTCAGGGGATGAGTCTCATCCTCAGGTAGCTTTAGACCTCACAGAGAAGCCAGTCACATCCACAGGCAATGCCACCACCATCACCAATGGTGATGTGACCTGGATGCTTAGGGATCGCACCACCCAGCCTGCAGCGTGGGCAAGGGGGAGAGATGGGGAGAGTCTGTTCAGAAGCGTTCTGCAGGAGATGAATCCTGACAGCAAACTGAGGGGGGCCGCTGTACAGCTCAATATATAAAGGCCTAGGGGAAGAGAGAGGGAGGTGAATTATTGGAAGTTTAGCTGTGGCCTAAGAGAGATGATGTGAGAGACAGGGCTGAGGAGGAAACACTTCCTGAGAAGATGCGGCGGCTCAGCCGAAGAATGCAGGTCTGACTCTGGGACAGCAGGAAGCTAAAGAAAGGCTTTAATGCAGGATGAGAGCAGTGAGACTCGCAGATTGGCATTTCAGGAAAATCATTCTAGGAATCTTCTGTTGGGGGCATTTTTTGTTAAATACTCTCTCGGTGCTGCCAGACGAGCCAGAAGGAGGCCGGTTGTGAGATTGTCCCAAGCCTCTGGGGGCGGTTTTGTTGAAGCCATACTGTTCGCCCAACTTTAGAGGGCAGATGGGAAGTCAAGACCCATTGATTCACAGGTTGGGTCTTCAGCCACATTCCCTCCCGGCCTCAGTATTTTAGAGCTCGGGGTGTTCATTATTTTTGCAGCTAGAATATCATCAAAGAGCAGTGAGACTGGAGAGAGGGGTGTTTCTGGTCTGAACGGAAAAGCCGCAAGCTCTGAAGAAGTGGTGGCAGCTCAGGCTTCCCGTGCCTTCAGCTGTGGGAGTGCTGCAGCCCTAATTAGGCTGATCTCTGCCTTCAGAGTCTTCCGTGTGATCTGCAAGCGGAACAAGGGCGCTTTTATCTCAGAACCTTTTCAAGGTTGTCCATCATGCTCACCCAAGGCAACGGGAGCCAGAGGAAGCCAATTGACAGCAATTGAGAAAGCTCCAGGCTTCAGCTTCAGTGACAGCTGGAAACCTACCTCATACCCAGCCAACCCCGGGCTCACTCACCCAGTGGGAAAGACGCCTGACTTGAGGGAAACCACTCACTTTTTTCTCCTGATGGCCTCCCCTGCACACACCACCACTGCTTTGCTGTACCGGAAATGTTGATTTGGGGTTGCATGCACTTCTAAATCAGCACTCTGTAAGAGGCGCTCTCTCTAGCAACAGGGGAGGACTGGGGGGTGGTGCCAAGGCGAAAATCCCTTGTAATCTAAGATCAAGAGCATTATAATTCTTCCCTAACCCGAGTGTCCAGGCCTGTTAATCTTCTCATGATGCATTTCTTGGGAAAGGTTTAGGTATTTGCCTCGGGCCAGAGAGTGTAGAACAGGTTCTTTTGAAGGAATGGAAATGTTCAGTTTGCTTTCTGAAAACCATCCATGTGTTCCTCATCCCTGTTTTCTACTTCCCGTAAAGACTCTGAAAATACACGGAATGATTATGCTCTTGTTATTTTGCAAAGAGCAGGTAATTCATGTGAAAAGCAGTCTGACAGTATGGAGGGGAAAATGAGTGGCCTCCAGAGCCACTGTGGAATCTGCTGCAGCTCCTGGGAAATCTGGCTTGCCTGAGCCCATCTTAACTCTCTGGCAAGTGTTCTAGACGCAAGGACAAGCCTGTTAGTGAATCCGGTTAGTCCAGCGTAGCAAGGAGTGGTGGAGGTGACAGGTTGCAGGGGGAGAGAAAGAGGAGCTGAAAAGGGGACAGGGGTGGCCCTAGTTTGGGGAATGTTTGCTCTTTGTTTTTTTTTTTTTTCTTTTTTATTTTTTTTAAGATTTTATTTATTTATTCATGAGAGACACAGAGAGAGAGAGACAGAGACATAGGCAGAGAGAGAAGCAGGCTCCATGCAGGGAGTCCGATGTGGGACTCGATCCCAGGACTCCAGGATCACGCCCTGGGCCAAAGGCAGCCGCTTAACCTCTGAGCCACCCCCGCATCCCCAATGTTTGCTCTTTGAAGAAGTGGACAGCTGCCGTTGGCCTGGCTACCCCTGATCTCAGAGAGACTGGCTGCGTAATGTTTAAGTTCTGAAGCCTGGAGCCAGGTCCCACGCCCACTCTCTGTGATCTTAGGCAAGTTCCTAATCACATCATCCTGTTGCTTCTTCTGTGCGTTGGCAATAACACTCCCCACCCCAAAAGGTTAATGGGAGGAATCAATAGATTACTGGGGGTGTAGGGCCGAGAGCAGTGCCTGACACAGAGTAGGTCCTCGAGAAGCCTCAGCTACTTGCTGCTACAGGAGCCCAGCGCCCAACCAAGGCAGGCTTTTTAAACAGCTTCATCCATATGTGAGTTACAGACCATAAAATTCACCCCACGCAAGGATACAGTTCAACGATGTTTTAATCACATTGATAGAGGTGTGCAATCACCATCAAGGTCTACTTTTCTAGCATTCCCATCACCCCAGAAAGCTCGCTTGTGCCTATTTGAGTCTTTGCCCCAGTTCCTGGGCAGACACAGATCTGTGTTCTGTCTCTGTGGATTTGCCTTTCCTGGAGATTGCGGCTTCTCTGACTCGGCCTAACGTTAGTGAGGTTCATGCAGGCTCATACAGCAATACTGCATTCTTTCTTATTATTGCTGGTTAGTGTGCCACTGTGTGAGTGTACCACTGTTCTTATAGCCACTTGCCAGGGGACAGATGTGTGTTGTTTCTAGCTCTGGGCTGACATGAAGAATGGATGAACATCCACATGCCTGTGGATGTAAGTTTTCATTTCTCCTGGGTAGCTCCTCAGTACTAGAAGAGTAGAGGATGTGGGAGGTCTGTGGCTACCTCCTTGAGGAGTGAGCTTCTTGGCTCATTGATGTGCGTGTGTAGAGATCATTCCTGGAGATAGGGTGCTACAGCTCAGCATCACAGCGTACTGTGTTCGCGGTACCTGTGGAGTCACAGATCCACACCCACTGCTGGCCGTCAGCTCACTGGCCGTCTAGGGATGAAGTCCACTCCTTTGAGGACAGCACAGGCTGAGAATGGGAGATACCAGTGGGCCGCTGAAATGTCTTTAATCCAGTCAGTATTTACCGAGCACCCTTTTGTGGCAGACCCTGGATCTCTCAGCTATAACATAAATAAACACGTGTGTTCCTTACTTCTCAAATAGCTGGCCGAATTTGGTCCAAACCCCAAATTCAAGGCCTAGAACCTGCCCCTTCCTTTTTTTTTTTTTTTTTTTGTCTCTTGTTCATTTTCCCCAAATTCCTGGCCTTACTTCCTCTAGATCCTACCCCCAGACCTGTATCTACACTTTCTTGGCTGTACACAGTGAGTTTCTACAGAAATCCACTTGGACCTGATATGTCGTGAATGTAGTAACTGTTAAGAGTTTGGCCAGGACTGAGTAGGGCTGGAGGGTTTGTGGAGGAGAGCCCATCACAAACCATCCAGGAGGGAGGGACAGGCCGGCACCTCCACCCCATGAGGATGGGCAGGGGGGCGGCACCCCATCATCATCTCTGCTCTTTGGCTATTTCTGGGAATCACGTTTTCTCTATGCTGTGACTTGGCCTTCACTACAAAGACAGCGCCCTTACTTCTTTTCCACAGTAAGTTGTCTTCACTTGTTCAAACATTGCTTTTTCTCATAAATTTGTTGACAATAAAGCTTTCTTATTAGATTCACTGCAGGAAAATTTCAGAATCATTAAGAAAATTTAGGGGAATTTGGTGACCGGTTGCAATAGTTGTTAGAGAGGAATGCAGATGTTTTGCGTTCTAAATGGGCGTGTTAACCAGGTTGGAAATCACTGTGTCTCACTCGGGCTGTATAAAGCCTCTCTGAGGTAGAATATTGTCCCTTTCTATTCCTACTACTGTCAGAGCCCCAGGATGCTGAAAGCATTCAGTTCAGTTCAACAGCTCTATATTGTGCACCAATTACCTGCAAAGCACCATGTTTGTGGGAAGCCACTAGCTCCTATTCCACCTACGAAACCCAGCCCAGAAGTCCCTGTTTCCTGGAAGCCCTCCCTGATTGCTTCCACTGCCACATGTCCCATCCCCACAGAGTTGATCATTTACGTACTCTCAGTGGCCTTTACATCCTATTTGGCCATCTGCTTTCTGCTGTTCTATAATTCTTTTAATGTTGACCTCTCTTACCAAACTGGGCCCCGAGCCTTTGAGCCCAGAGACTGTGTTTCATAGGTATATTCAAGTTTCCAGCACTTAGCACAGACTTCAGGAGGTTTTTGGTCAGGTTAGAATAGATGAGTGAGAACCCTCAAAGCCACCACATGATATGAATGTTTCCTAGAGGTGTGTTTGAACTCAGATACCTGGGTTAGTCTGAGGCCAGCCTCTCCCTCCTGCACTCCTTCAGGGCTTCCTAACTGCCTCTGCTCTTGCCTCTACTCCTGCTCCTGCCTCTACTCCTGCTTCTGCTCCTAGTCTTGCCTCCGCTTCTGCCCCTACCTCTGCTCCTGCCTCTGCTCCTGTCATCTCTTCTCAGCACATCCTCTCACTCCTCTGCCCAGAACTCTCCAGGGGCTTTCATCTTACTCTAAGGAAAAGCCAAAGCTGTACGCTGTGACTCCCTAAGGCCTCCTGGACCTCACCTTTGCTACTTCTGGCCCCCACCATGCACACTCTCTGCTCCATGTAGAACTCCCTGCTCCTCCGGAAGCCTGCTGGACATTCCCTTGTCACAGCCTCTCATCCTGATTTGCCTCTGCCTGGAATGTTCTTCCAAATACTTGCATGGCTCACAACTTTACTCCTTGGGTCTTTTCTTAAATGCCCCTTCTCAGTGGTGCTTTATCTGTTTACCCTCTCCCCCAGCAGTCTCAATCCTTTTTCTTCACCTCATTCTCTTCTAGAGATGTGGACCAGAGGGGAATTCTGAGCCCTTAGGCTTTTCTGCTTCTCAGCAAGTATTTTGTTGAATGAATAAATCAGTGGATTGGCCAGAGGAGGAGTGCCCTCAGTGAGATGAGGGAGGTGGACATCGCCACATTTATCTGTTCTGAGGCAGAATGAAACAGAAGGCCTCTAGCCTCTCACAAATGCCGAAAAGGGTCTTGCACCTAGACATCAGAAGACACTTGTGACTGGGGCTGCCAGTACAGTTGTGCCCTGCAGGTAGCTGGGCCAAAGACATGGCTTCCATGTCAGTTCTCATAGCTGATCCAGGCAATTCAGCATTTACCCTCTGGACCTGGTAGCAATTAATGGTCTACCTAGGAATATCATCTTTACCATCTCCAGATGCCTTCTGAAGAGTGAAGAGGTGAAAGCAGGCAGAGAGCTCGAGGGCCATCTGTGGATATCCCCTACCTGGAGGCCAGAATCGCATCCCTGATCCCCACTCTCCCTCCTGCCTCACCTGGCATCCTGCTTACCAGGACGCCTTCGGGCTTCCCAGAGGGTTCACCAAGCCTTAAAACGGTCCTGCTGCTATTTTCACTATTTCTTATCCCACTGGCCCCCAAAACAGACTCCTAAGAGAATGCCAGGCCAGCACCCTGAGCCATGAGCAAGGGTGTCTGGAGCCCAAAAGCTTGCGTGAGCTTCCATAGGGTGGAGGAGCTGTAGTGGTTGACTAAGAGATGAGCCAGTGTGGCAGCTCCGCCCTCCGGCAGAGCCTTGAGGGCACATCCCTTCGAGCAGTCCCCGCGATGCCATCTTGCCCTTTCCCATATGAGCTGCGGGGGCCCCATTTTTTCAGGGCCACCCCGGCACCTGCAGATGCCCCACACCGCAGTGTCTCAACCCCGTACAGGGTAGAGGAGGGCCCAGAGGAAGGACACGAGTGTCAGTGGAGCACTGGCCAGTTTCTGTCAGGTCCATCAGCCCCAATCTGGGCCTTCCCACTGGAGGCACTTTCCCTGGTGCATCACCTCCTGGTCTGACACAGCAGAATCTTTCTCCTTGTTTTCGTTTTACCCCTTGGACTGCTTCATATAGCACATGAGGCTGAGAATGAATGAGAAACCACTTCTCAAGAGTCCATCAGACTGACCAGGTATAGGGATACTCCCCTCAGCTCTAACTGCCTGTAGGTGTCATCCAGGGAGAGACATTCTATGTTTTCTTACAAACCGTAAAAGCCAGCATTGGAGCCTTAGCTGTCATGGGTTTCTGGCCCCCAAGTCTAATCCAGGGACAGGCCAAGCTAAGTCCTGGAAGCAAGGAAAAAAATTCTCACTTGACCTCTAGTGACATGCCATGTAATCTGATTTGCTTTCCTATATGTCTTCCCATTCTGTACAGGTCACACACAGGCTTTGGTGTTGCATTTAAAGTCTCCTTTTTATAAAATTTAAAAGCTATAGAAGTTCTCAGATTGCTTTTAAAGAATTAGGAGCAAAGTTGCTTGCATTAGCCAGCCAGAGAAACAAACCGAGAAGCAACGCTTAACCTTTTCCAAATATCTGTGCACGCGCTCAGCTCTCATCAATAACTCCATTGATCATGGGGTGTTTTCCTTCTTCCTATTTGATAACAGCCATCCTCATGGGATGGACAGCGTGTCAAAGGTCAGCCGATAAGTTTCTGTATGCTTCCAGGTAAGAGAGCAGCAGCCATCAGCGAACACGGTGATACTACTGAGGGTGCCGTAAGTCTGTGCAGTCATGCCGTCACCCTTAGGAACAGTGTCCAGTCCAAGGTGACTGTGCCGCCCATGGCTTAGCAAGCACGTGGATTGTGCTCAAGATTCTTAAGACTGAGTCAGACAGGGTCTTCCTGCCTGGTTCCTGGTGGCTTTGGAGCGGGACTCTCTGCTCACATCATGCCTGTGCCTCCCTCTCAAAAGGTTAGGCTGGGCCCTAATGTCTCTCAATAATCCAGGGTATCTGTAGTATTTCTGCATTGTTAGGCTCTCTGGAATGTTCTGTCTTCAGCTGATGTGAATCCACCTTCAGGGTATCTCAGACACGCAGTGAAGGGTTTCTCTTCGTTGGCCACCAAACTCACTTAGGCTCTCAAGGAGTCCAGTGATAGAGTCATGTGAGGCGGAGGGCCACAGTGGGTTTGCCTTACTTGTTGGGGTCTCGTCATGGATTGGAGGAGACTAGCATGGCACCCAGCACTGAGTACTCACTGCCTGCCAGTCGCCTTTCTCAGCATGTAACAGCATCACCTCTTTCAGGAAGGAGGTAGGGAGAGGCAGGAGCCATAGGAAGTCCTCACTATCATCATCTTCCTTGTCCTAATGAGGAAAGATGTGCCCTCCGCGCCATCCGCCCGCAGAGCCTGGGGAGCATTCCCTTTGCTCTTTTCTCTTTTGCTCACTGAAACTAATACAAGGACAAACTTAAAAAATAAATAAATAAAAACTCAAGCAATACAAAAGGCCTGTTTTCCAGGGATGCACCAACTTCATCACTAAGGACCAGGCAGTGGCAGGCCCCACCTGCAGTGTTCCACGTGACCAGCCCAGGGGTAGGGATGGCATGAAGCATTTCCTCTGTGGGTGCCAGTTCTGGGAGCCCTGGACCCTGAGATTATAAATCAGCTCTTTCTCTACACGAGCAAGGAAAGGAAACATGAGGAAAATAAAAATATTCCAGAAGGGACATTCGTTGAAAGGTGAATTTCCTTAGCACTCCAGACCATGTCACTCCATTTCCCTCTCAGTGGCATCCACACCAACCTGAGAGATTCTTGTAGGAGCCCGTGCACGTTTATAAGCACCTCCGCAGCTTCTTTCACTCCTCGGGATGTCCAGAAAAGGTTTCCATGTCAGTACGTAGAAATCTGTTGTGTTTTAGGGTGTTATTTGAGTTTAAACAGTCAGCTAATTAAATACAGCTTTGAGTTTATTTCACGTCTCTAGCTTCTACTCTGACAATGCCACTATGGCATCCTGTGTAGGTTTCTTTGTACCCTGTGTGTCCCCATATGTCTGTAGGGTGGATTCCTACCGGTGGAATTCAGAGCCCAGGATCCTGAACACCTCTGAGCACTCCCGAGGGCTAGCCCGCCCCCAGAATGGTCAGGCGAGCCTGGCTCTCCGGGTCTCCTACAAGGACAGCACATTCTGCAGGAGGCCACCCCTGGGACTCAGAAGTTGGCTGGGGTTCCAAGCCCAGTGTGCTAGCAGAGCGAGCTCCAGGTGCCACAAGGGTGTGAGTTCCCTCCACTGGTAGCTACTCAGGGTTGCCTCAGGCACAGCCCAAGTGAAAGCCTGGGGTTCCAGGTCACAGCTCCCTGTTCCTTTTTGACGCTTTCTCTGGCCCTGCTGGTCTGTCCTCTGGTCCCCCAGGCTGCCCGTTCACCAGGTGACCCGCATCATGTCCTTTTGCCCACCCCATGTCTCCCTGGGATGTGTTAGTTTCCTGCGCTCCCTCTGGATCCTGGAAGGGACTGGCCCTGCCCCGTTCTGGGCACCCGCACAGGAGCTGCTGGGGCCTCTCTTTGCAGGGGGACCAGCGTACTTCACCTCCGATCACAGGTCCTCAGGCTGTTTCCCTGGCTGTGGCCTTAGTGCAGCATTACAATCGTCTTCAAGCCCTGAGCCCCCACCAAGGTTCCAACCCCACAGTGGGTTCCCTCAGCCGTGTCCCTGCAGACCCCTCCGCTTCACAGTCACAACCTGCACTCGCAACATAGCGTCATGCTAGGTAACTGCCAAATTAGGTAGACACTGAACAGGTCTTTGGAATTGGAGGGGAGAACAGAAGAGCTGGTGAAGGTGGGCCCGACATGGAGCTTCAGGGCTGGAAGCTTCCATAGCGAAGCTGATGGTCCTGACAACGAAGAGCCACTGCTCGCCACCGGCCCGATGCTGCACCCGCGCCACTGTTCCTCTCGCCCTCCAGCCCCTGCGGGCCCTACTGCTGTCTGCTCGTGGATGAGGCAGCCCCTGGGTAGAAAGAGGTGAAGACCGGGCCCAGGGACACATTCTGGCTGGGCCTGATTCCCATCGAGTCCGCCTGTCCCCCCTGGTCTGGGCAGCGGGCAGCCAGGGGAGCGCCCCCCTGCCCCGAATCCTTGCTCCCTTGACTAATGGCTCCTTGTCGTTTCAGGACTTCTGTCACGGGCAGGTGATGTGGCCGCCCCTCAGCGCCCTGCAGATGAAGCTGGCGGAGCCTGGGCAGTCCTGCAAACAGGTGTGCCAGGAGAACCAGCTCATCTGTGAGCCCTCTTTCTTCCAGCACCTCAACAAAGACAAAGACATTCTGAAGTGAGTCCTGTGGGTCGGGAGGGCTGGATTGAGCTTCAGCTGGGCTGAGAAGGCCGAGGTTCTCAGGGAGCAGGTCCCCCAGGCCCCCAGAGAGTTAGCCTGGCGGCTTTGTTGTCGGGTGGATGAGGTCACCTGGTGTGCCGCTATATTTAGAACTCCAGTGGGGATGTTGTATTGGTGTAAACAGTGTGTGTTAGGGATTGGAGATTGCAGGAACTGTTCGGTTTGTTCATGGTACACCCAGGGAACTGCGGGCGTGGAGACAGACCTAAAACCACGAGCCCGGAGGGCCCCACCCCTGGGCTCCCCCTGGCAGAGGCTGGGTGTGCAGACGGCCCCTAGCAGAGCCTGAGTGGTGCAGGGGGCAGGTGGGAATCTCCAACCCCAGAGCGCAGAAGGAATGAAAAATCCGCGTCAGGAGCTGGCATCGAACTGCCCGCAGTAAATCCCATTACCACCTTCCCCTCCTGCAGCTCCTATCCCCGCTTGCACTCAATGCCAGCAGCCTTGGGGCATGGAGCGTTGCCCGGGCACGTCTGCCGGGTTCTTCAGCAGGGAGGCAAGGGCGGCCTGGGGAGCACAGGCTGGAGCAGCGCCCACACGGGGCCCTCTGGGTGGCTTGAGTTCTTCCCCTCATGCCTGCGTTACTTGCAGTGATCCTGTTCACCTCCCTTGGCATTGGCATGTGCAGATCCCACGTTTCTACGTGAGGTCTCTTCTGGCCTCTGACTTGTGACCCCATGTCAGTGCTAAATCTGTGCTCCCCATTTTTATGACACCCACCCTGGGCCTCCTAGTACTTAATTACCCACGACCCTGCATAGCTCTGGTTAAGTGCTTTCCCTTGAGGGACTTGCTGTCCCGACCCGAGGTATTTGGTAGAGGAGTGGTACTGTCCAGTCCTGAAGAGGAGGGTTAAGAAATGGGCTAGACTCACTGCTCATGACTTGCCTCTCTCCGCTCTGGCTTCATGCCCTGTTACAGCCGTTGGCCACTGTGGCTATCCGGGCACAGAGGCCTGAGCTGGTGGCCTGATCCTGTCTGTACATCTTATTATTCTCAAGCATGGAATAAAACCCTTCTTAGAGAGCTTGGCCTCTCGCTTCTCGCCTTGCAGGAAAGCTCTCCTGAGGGATGTGGAGGATGCTGGTTTTTCCCTTTTTTTTTTTTTTTTTTAATGTGAAGATCAAGATCAGAGGCTATTTGATTCTACTATCAAAATAAAGGCCAGAAGAGAGTCAGCTTGGCACCCTACTCTGTCACCAGTGAAACTTTGTGAGAGGGGGTGGTGGTCTAATATTTAAGGAAAGACTAATGGTATAGAAGCTTCTGTTTCCGTAGCACGGAAACCTGAATTCGGGGGTTCCAGGAGGGGCTTCCTACTGGCTCCTTTTGTGGAAAACTTCCGTAGCAAGGTAGCTTTCTGAGAACCCCTAGTATCTCCCTGTTTATATGGAAATCTGGATTCGCTGGGGCTAGACTAGGGACTGTGTTCAGAGATCTGACTACGTGCGGTCTCCATCTCCACCTCTGCAGGGGGAAACGTGAGAAGGTGCATCCCGAGAATGGAACCCAAATGGGCCACCTCTAAAGCACGGCCCTTCCTTCTTGGCCGGGCAAGAGTCAGGGCTCCTGCCTGGGTCCGATGATCAGGGCCTGGCTCAAGTGGCACAGGGCCCCACACAGCTGGCCTGTCTCTGGAGCAAAGGTCTAGGTCCCGTGGAGGGACAGAGAGGGGAGCCCGGAGGTTAATTTCCTCTGTTCTTTCAAGTTCTAACCTATAAGATGGGGCATCCTGTGTGATGATGAGGGAATGTGTAGCTGGTGGCCAAGATAGAGCAGAACAGCCCCTTCATCCAGAGAGACTTGGGCAGTGTATCAGGCTCGAGGCTGCCAGGCTGAGGCTAGAAAAGCCAGTCCCCTCCCCATCCTCCTTGTCCACCTCCTCAAACCCTACAGAGCCCCTGAGGGCGAAGGCCTCATGGGGCTGTCCTGTGTCTAGGCCTTGTGCCTTGGGATTGCTTCACACCTGTTTCCCAAACCCCACTATAGTTATGTGGGTTTTCTCCCAAGGAGACAGCAATGAATGCTAATTTTGTAATAAAGCTGTCTCAGATTAATTCCCTGAATATAAGAGCCCTATTGAATACCTTGTTCCTGCATTTGTAAATACTGATAATGCTGTAAAACCCCAGCTATCTGGTGGTCTGTTGAGTGCCTCCTCAGTACGAGGCAATCCTGGTTCCTCTGTATTCATGGCCAGTTAGCAAAATGAGTGACTACTACAAGCCCATGCTACTTCTCCTTCTCCAGCATGGGACCTGGTTCTCAGCTTAAGCTCCTTTTAGTCTTTTGGTGCCCATGACCTTGAAGAACCATTGAAGAACTATCCATCCCCATTGGGTAGTAGGAACTTATATCACATAGATCAGGCCCTTTGGAGTGTCCTGTGCTGTCGTCTTGAATTAGGGGCAATCAGGCAGCTGGTCATGGAGCTGCCTTTCACGCAGGGCATGAGGTAGGTGCTAGAGAGGCGCCCACAAACTCCTGTGCACAGAACATGCATGAATCAGTTGTGCTAACACAGACCAGGGGGTGGGGGCCCAGAGGCAGAGGCCCCGGGAAAAGCCAGAATCGGAGCTGGGATGGCCCCCTAGGAAGGACCTTGGCTCCATAAGTAGGAACACATGTTAATGTGATACCTGTTTTGTAATATTGCTACCTTTTCAAGTTACATCTTCTAAAATATGAAATGGTTGAGTTTGGCAGTTCTTTTTGAAGATGGGGAACTCTAAACCGTGAAGTCTAGACCATGAGCGCTGTGGCACCTGAGTCAGAGAGGTCACGAGTGAGTTTGGGGGACTTGGTGGACTCAGGGTCAGAATAAGCAGAGCAGAGTGGGTGACGGAGGAGAGAAACTCAGGGGCAGGGAAGGGAGGAGTAAGACCCGTAGATGGGATCCTGCTTGCATCCGTTCATCCTGTGTCTGTCTGTCTTGTTGGGAGGGAGGGATAAGTTGTTTCTACCCCCTCAGGATGTCGGCAGCCCCATGGGGAGATGGGACTTTGCCCTTTTAATCTAGGTCCAGAGCTATAAATGTAAACCAAGGGCTGCTGGCCTCAGAATCCCCTCCCATCCTGTGAGAGGCCAGCTGGGGGGAGTTCAGCATGGCAGTGTCCCACAGAAGGGGAGCGGCAGTGTGCTAGGAGTCTCTGGGTGGGAGTGAGAGTATGTGTGGCGGAGAGAGTGTGCGTCTGTGTGTGTGTGTGTGTGTGTGTGTGTGTGTGTGTGTGTGTGTGTGTGAAAGAGACACAGACAGACATCACAGAACAGGGAAGCAGACGCAACAACATGCAGGCTCTGAGAAGGCAAGGGCTCCCCCGGTGGGGCGTGAGGACTGCTGGTGCATGGAGGCTGGTTTCCAGATGCACTCCAGCAGTTGGGGAAAATCAGCTCACCCCCCTGACTTTTGTCCCCTAATTCAGCAAGGACAGCGCAGTGCTCTTCCTCACTGCCCAGGGCTGTGAAACAGGGACCTGCACACTAATGAAAGGGGGAGCTCCCTGGGGGCCAGGCGGTTGGACGGCATCCAGAAGGGTCTGGAGCCATATATGCCCAGAGCCCCACGTTGACCGAACCATCAGGGAGCTGCCCTGTGACAGGTCACGTATAGTTCTGGGGAACAGTGCTACTTGAGCACTTCGTGGTGGTCTTTGGACATCGTTCCCCACCAGGCTGCTTCTGCTGCGGCCTCTGTAGACATGTGTTCGCAGGCTTGTGTACACGTGAGCTCACATCCTGGGAGCACGTGACTGGCGTCTGCGCTGGGTAACCAGGGGCAGGAGGCTTTCCTCATGGCTCCTGACAGTTATACCCCTGCTGTGGGGTCTGAGTTGTAGAGATTCCCACACCCCTGGGTAGCCGTGTACTCGGCAGGTGGCTGGAGTTAAAACAGAGCCAGTCCTAGAATTCACCTAAATAAGGAAATAACCTAAGCATCACCCTTATTCTAAAGCTGTGTTCCGTATAGAAACCTGGAAGGCACAGATGAATTCTGGAGAACCCTTTCTGTGGGTAGGCCAGTGGGGGTATCCTGTGAAGGACCTGGTAGCCGAAATCTCTTTTTTTTTTAGAGAAATACATAAATCCCCACTTCCTGTCCTTGTTTTCATGGTCTGTGACCTTATCTGTCTGGGTGCCTACATCTTCCAGCTGCTACACCAAGACCAGAGGTGTCACAGCTTTGAGGGAGCTCGCTGGTGACTACAGGAGCACCCTTAAAGTGGGTGCTGCCCTCCTGAGCATGAAGAGCCAGGCAGACAGGCTCAGAGAACTCACTAGAAGCCCTAACTGATGTGCTGGGAACTGTCCAATTCATGTTGGCAAGGGCAGGCATGGGCCAGGCAGTTCGTTGGCTGGAGGAAGACGAGAGGGGGCAGGGGTAAGAGGGAATATGGTGCTTTCCACCCAGCGTTTGGAGGCTTTCCAGAGGCAGCAGGAAACCTAGAGTGCCCCATCTGGATCCGCACCCTGTCAGCAAGAATCGAGATTTAAGTGTACAAAGCAAAATGGAGATGCTTGGCATGTGCATAAATTCACAACATGGGGCAAGGGAGGGAGGTCACAGAGCGCATCCAGGGCTGGGTGACCATGGTGACAATGACGATGTGCAGTAAGGGTAAGAGTTACCGCTGATTGCATACCTACCCAGAGCTGCGCTCTGCCAAGTGCTCTATAAGCACTGATTTAATTTCTGCAGCTCCCACAGGGGTTCAGGATGATTTGCCCCCCACTCCACAGAAGAGGAAACTGAACCAGAGAGAGGCTCGCTCGTTTGTTCAGGGTCTCCTGGCTCATAGAGATGAAGTCAGGACTCAAACTCAGGGCTGGCTGGACCTCCCCCCGCCCCTTCTTCTCTGGCGTTAGGATAGCATGCCGGACATCTGATGAGGCCTCCTTGCTCTCGGGGCCACAGGGTGGGTGGGACCAGTGTACCCCAGGCCAGAGGAGAGGGTACGTGGCTCTTCTTGGAGCTAACAGGCCGGCACAGGCGGTGGCCCCAGCCTGAGGAAGCACAGCCACATGGCTCTGCAGCCCACAGACCTTTCAGCTGTGGGGGGAGGATGACAGAGGAGTAGCAGCGCGGGTCTGCAGTCAGGGCTTGGATTAGGAGTCCTGCTGTCTGTCCACAAGCCTCAGGCACTTAGCTCTCCGGAAGGGGTGGGAGGGAGCCTACTGCCCTGGACCAAGGGACTGCGGAGGCGCAGTGGACTGATGCCCGGGACCCCCACCCCCGGCCCCAGAGACCACTGATGGCTTTCCAGTGGGAGACTGAGGCCATGTCACATAAATCTTTAAACCATCAATAAAAACATTAAACATTTTTTAAAACATTTAAATAAATGTACGCCTTTGTCCCAGTTCTCACTCCCCTGGAGTAACCCTTGTGAAGGCTTTAGGGTGCAGCCCTCTCCGGTTTCGGGGCGCACACACACACAGGCTGAGCCACTCTACATCTCGTTGTGTTACTTGCCTGCCTCCCTCAAAGACAGCTCTCCGAGGTGGTTCTTGCATCTCTACCTCCTGCTTTCTCAAGGGCCACACAGACCTCCGAAAAGCGCAGATGTGCTACAAATTATTCAGCCCTTCCCCACTTGGTGAGAATTCGGATTATTGCCATTTTTTTCTCCATTACAGACAGTGCTTCTGGGAGCAGCCTCGAACACATTCTCACACACACACACACACACACACACACACACACACACACACACACACACACCTTTCTCGAGCCTGGACTCCTAGCGGTGGGGAATCACTATGTCATAGGGTGGCTACTGGTTCCTTTTGAGGGCAGCTGAACTGTCCGTGCTCCCCATACCTCCGGAGGTGGGCGGGGGGAGCCGATGACCAAGCTAGTCCCTGCACCTCCAGTCCTCATGCCTTTCTCTCCCTCTTCAGGTACGAGGTGGTCTGCCAAAGCTCGGAGCTGGCCAAGGACATCCTGGTGCCGTCCTTCGACCCCAAGAACAAACACTGTGTGTTTCAAGGTGACCTCCTGCTGTTCAGCTGCGCGGGCGCCCACCCCAGGCACCAGAGGATCTGCCCCTGCCGGGACTTCATCAAGGGCCAGGTGGCTCTCTGTAAAGACTGTCTATAGCGGCCGTGGCTCGGCCTCACACTCACTCTGCGGGGGGGACAGTGGCTCCAACCCCACTGGGGCAGCGCCAGGGGGCCAGACGTGTCATTCAGGGACTCTGGCCAGAGCCTGAACTGTACGGTGGGAGGTTTCGACGTGGTGTCGCTCCTTCTGCGGTGGGAGAGCCCCACAGCCGAGCTCCCCTCCCCAAGAACAGAATGAGCAGATGTCAGGCCGGGCGCCTGGCTTCTCCCTGGCACAACTTCATTTTTATTTCTCGAAGAGACTGTGTCGATGCAGCTGCTCCGAGGTAGAATGAGAGTATCAAGATTCATTTAAAACAGAACCAGAGGAGGAATTGGAGCTGGTCGGAAAGAACTTTATACGGGAACATTCCTAAACCCCATTAACTTATTTATTTGGGAGGGAGGGGGTGGGAGCAGGGGAGGGCAAGGAGGGATTGATCACACGTCTTGTTTCTCTGATTTCCCACTGTTTACTGTCCACCTTCACTGTATTATGACTCCTGTCTGCTTCCAGAAGGAAGCAGGAGGGAGACAGGATGCACTGTGGGGCCGGTGGCTCGCTTGAGGGCAGCTGTGGGGACCTAGCTCCTCCAAGTAGTCGGTGGCAGAGCAAAAGCAAATGTTGTGTGTGCTTGACAGCTGGCAGCTAGGGGACAGGTAGCTCCTGGGCTTGGGAGGACAGTCCTGTGTTATCCTGAGAGCCCAGCCGGGGACCAAAGATGGGGCTGCTTTGCAGTGAGAGCTCCTTTCCTCAACCCTCCCCCTCCTCTTCCCATCTCATTCTCTCCCCCCCTCCCCTGCCCTCAAACACACACACACACACACACACACACACACACACCCCTTGGCCCTGATTTCTGATGAGGATCCCTTTAGGAAAGAAATGCAGGATTGGGTGACTGACATTGGCTGGTTGGTGGCAAATCCGCCCTCCCTCAGATGTCCCTGGAAGGAGGGACATAGAAACTCAGGACTACACGTCATGCTTGCTTACCCCCGAGGAGGGTTATCCGAGCTGGGGTGTGGACAGGCATGAAGCTGGCCCTGAGAACCAGTGTCGCCACCAGAGCTGTGCTCCAGACCGGTGGGCTTGGTGTTCTGTTCCTTCTAATGTCTGAGGTCACCAAAGTCCTGGGAATGAGGCTCTCAGCGGACCTGACGTTGGCAGGGGGAGCAGGAACAGGCCAGGACGGTGTGCGGTCCTGGCCTGTCACCTGTGGGGGTGCGTGTGTGTGTCTTGCACAGAACTGGAGTCTGATGCTGGCTCTTACCCAAGGCACGAATACTCTGAGGGGGACATTCTGAGCTGGCAGGTTGGCCCAGCCAGGCCCCGTGGGGTACCCCCACTAACCCTGGAGTTCCCAGCCTCCACCCCAACCGGCAGCGCGTCCGTGCTCTGGCTGCAGTGTGTGTGTTTCCTTTGAAGCCCCTGGCATCTCCATGCTGGCGACCGTGAGCCCGCTTCTCCCTCTTGCAGAGCGTCCCGCGCAGGTGGCATGGAGCGCCTTGGTCACCTAGGCAAGCACGGGTCACCCCGCGCTTCCCAGCACCCCGCCTGCCGTCCTGGACGGCCAGCCCGCCTCAGTCTGCCAGGACAGTTCAGCAGGGCCCCTGGCCCGGTGGGCCTTCAGGAAGTGAGCTACGTCGGGATTCCTGCCTCTTGAGGACCACAGGGCACGTGGAGCCCTTAGGTGTGGGAAGTTAGGGTGTGCCTGCCCCCTGCCCCCCCCCGCCCCCCCAGTGCAGAAGTAGTTATCAAGTGCACAGCCAGCCTTGGTTTTTCTTAGACTCTCAGTGGGTCTGAATTTCACCCCTAATCCCAGAGAGTGAAGGGAGTGAGGCGGAGCAGCCGGGGTCTCCTCCACCCCTCAGGTGACCCCTGACCTGAGCACGTGTGGGGGGAGTTCTGGCAGGGAGCATCAGCAGGGGCCCCTCAGGAACTAGCTGAGAGCACCCTCTGCCTGGGCCCAGCAGCAAGGGCGTAAGTCCAAAGGGAATCTTGGTGATAAGGGGTGTGTGTGTGTGTGTGTGTGTGTGTGTGTGTGTGTGTGTGTGTGTGAAGTTTTGCAAGGGTAATTCCTGCTGTAGGAGAAACAACTGCCTTCCGTGTCGTTAGGAACAGCTTTTCCTTATGAAATGAGTCTCCTGGTTTCACCCTAGGTGGTGGGAATTCCCTTGAGCGCCCAGGGCTGCAGTTCCTGGGTCAGTGCTGCCCTCTCCTGGGCTCTTCTGGAAGCTTCCAGAGGTGAGGATGTCATGCAGGCATTGGGCCAGCAGGGGGAGCCGGCAGGCTGACGCGCGATTACTCTAACAGGACCAGATTAACCCATTTTGCAGAGCTGTTTCAGTAAGCCCAGGGACTCAGAGAGCAAGGAAGCTGGAAAGCAACGTTCCCAGAAAGATGCTGTGTCTGCCTGGTGTTCCAGAAGCTGCAGGGATTGTTGGTGGCTGGCCTGTTTGCTGAGCTCAGGGCCTCTTCACCCTCCCCATTCCTCTCCTCTACTCAGGACTCAGGTCTAGCAGCCCAACAGAACACTTTCCTGCACTTGAGGATCCCTGTGCCTCCCCCCCAAGTCCAGTAGTGGCCAGGAGGACCCCGAGTTCTGCACATAGAGCTGCTGCTCCCGGGGCAGACGCACACTCCAGGTGTCTGGGGCATTAGGCGGCGACACCGAACGTATAGCGGCTCCCGGACCACCACAACCTTGGCCCAAATCTAGTCAGTGGCCCCCAAGAGGGAATTGGGGAGGGAGCCTCCATCCGCCCAGGGTGGAGGGGGCACAGTTCCTGGCTGCCCCCGGGAGAGGACGGTGCCTCTCAGTAGGATCCGGGAGCCTTGGTGGTTTTGCTGCTGCCAATCTGAACAGAATCCTAAACCAGTTTTTAATTGATGATTTCCACAGGGACAGAACTCCTGAGTCAGATCAGTGTCTTCCTGTGTCCTAAGCATACCTTGCCCTGTCTGTAAGTTTTTTGTCTTTTTTTTTTCTCAAGTAAAATTTGGCTTATTTACCCCCACTGTGACCCTAAATTCTTAAACATGAGAAATTAATTTATTAAAAGAGAGAAAGCTTTCCTTTGAAACGTAAACACTTTGAGAAGTAAAAACTCCTGAAAGGGGAAGCACACTCCTTCTAATGCCAGTAAAAACCTCCTTTATTTCGTGTATATAATTTGATTTGCACATGTACAAATGGAGACACTTTTTTGCGTTTTTGCCGGGATTGGTTTTTTTTTGGTCACTGCTTTAGTTTGCTTTTTTTGTGTTTTCTCTGTTTTGAAATAGTGTTTCTTTGGTATTTATTGTTTCTCTGACGTGCCTTTTGACTTTTCTTTGGGGTCGGTTTTTAGAAGGTGGGAACCATTTAAGGAAGATCATAGACCCCTCCTGTTTGAAGATAGGACATATCTTTGTGTCACCATAGATGCTCTGGCTGGGCACCAGAAGTGCCCTCCAGGCCCTGGGCCACAGCATGTGTGCTCCCTCACCCCCGTGAGGCCATGAGAACCCCCAAGAGAAGAGCTGGCTTCCTCTGGCCGCACCCCCCCCCATGCCCTCCCAGGCTGCTCCACATTTTTGGATCTGAGGACTGCTGGTTGCCCATGTGCCAACAGGCCTGGGCTCCCTGCAACCCAGGTACTTGGTGACATGTGGTTGGGGCACAAGACCAGTGCCATCTGAGAGGTTGCACTGGAAGAGAAGCTGTCTCCACTGAGTTCATTAGTAGCATTGACCCCAAAACTCTTGATCTGATTATCATAAAGGGGAAGCATATGCACCCGTTGTTTCCTTAGGGAACACAGGGTTCAGCAGAGGTGATAAAAATGCTGTGTACAGGTGGGTTTGTGCTTTTGAGACCAGACCAAGGTAGGCCACCCCAATTCTCCAAGGTGGTTGACCTAGATTGTGTATATCTTTGGGACAGTACTACCCTCACCAATGCCCCCCCCCCCCCCCAATCCTTGATTTAAAAAAAAAAAAGTATTTTTTAACGACAGGCTCGGTTATGTTCCTATCCCAAGCCTGGATTACTGTATTTATTTTAAAATATTATAATTTCCACATTGGCTTCATTCTAATCCTATCCATCCCATCCCTGTAGGGCTGCAGAGCCCCTCCCTGTGAAAAGATGGATGGATGGATGTAGATTCAGACTTCTTTAGGGAGGTGGGAATTCGCTAAAGCTGAGGATGAGTTCTTTCATGCTCGTTGGCTTCAACAAAAACTGGAAACTTATGTTTTTATAGCTAAAGGCCAAATTAGCTGTATAGTCTTGGGTGCAGAAAAAAAAAAAAAAAACTTACCCTAGCTTTCTTAGCACCTAGGGTTTTTGTGAGGATTCAGTGTTTAGCCGTGTCTGGCACATAGTAAACCCTCGTAAATGTTAAATATTGTTATTATTAGCGTTTCATAAAATTTGAGAAATAAAGAACTAAGTAATACCTATATGAAAATGCTATTCCAAGTTGGAGTGTTGTAGGAATTTCTGATTTAGGATGTCCAAGTCCCATGCCCATCCTGCTGGTTGAAACGTTACTGTATCCCTGAATGCACTGATTTGCAAATAGGCCTGATGAAACTAGGCTGTAAGAATTTGTGAACGGGAGATGAAAAGGGTGACCCACGTGCTTGACCTCACCCCACTGATGTCTTCTGGACCATTCTAGGGTTCTTCTTTGTAGGACTTTCTGAGCTAGAAATTAAGTTCTCTGACAGACTGTACCCCTTACATCAAAGTTATCTATATTCCTCTGAAATGAAATAAGACTTTCTGCGTTTTATTTGAGGAGAAAGGCTTGACCAGGTGAACTTTCTCATTCCCCTGGAAGTCCCTTTGCTGGTCCCTGCTGGCGGGGCAGCCCCTCCACGGTCCAACCCACAGGGATCAGACCCTGGGCTGGTTAGCAGTCACGTGTTTGTTTTGAACCCATTCCTTGAGAAGACCCACCCCTCCCCCAGGCCAGCTCGGCTAGCTGGGGACCCCAAGGCTATCCGACCACCCAGGTGGAGCAATTGGGGGGGGGGGCAGGGGGTGCAGAGTGTCTTCAGAACCACTCCCAAGAGGCTGCTCATGGTTCAGTGAGGTTTCCTCAAATCACCAAAATACTATTTGCTTTTTGTTTTCTTGGGGTTTTAGCCTCTTTCTTCCCTGTTGTAGAGTTTTATCTCCTATCTTGGCACTATTCTGGATGGGCTGCAGTTGGGCATATGGAGGAGTGTGCTGGAGTCCGGGTTCTTCCTAAGTTCCTTCGGATTCTTTAGCCGAATCCGCAGTCTTGTGTGTTTGTGGATGTAAGGTTGGAATTCACCTTCTTCAGAGCATCATTCCCTCTCACCCCAGATTCTGTGGCGCCTTAGGACCACCCCCCCCCCCACCGGGCCGCTGGTGAGGCGCAGCAGAGGGCAGCTGTGTGCTCTGGGGGGGCGGAGGCGGTAGTGCGAGCTCAGACAGTGGCCAGTGGCACAGGCCCTGAAAGCCTTGCTGGAACAGCAGGACAGGAACTCCGCGCGGTCCGCCCCCTCCGCCGGAGCCAAGATGGAGCAGGCTTTGGCTCACTGTCATGCCCACGTATTAACAGGACAAGAGCAGAACAATCGATGCCAAAGGAGATGGTGACATCCTTTCTACTGTAGTTGCTGTCACAGCCTTGATGTCCTTAAGCTAACGGCCGTTTGCGTGTGTGTCTTCAAACAGCTCCTGGTACAACCATTTTCTACTGTTCACTTCCGGGGTTAAGTAGTGCAGGATCCTGCAAATAAGGTGTCGCTGTCCAAATGTACTGTACCTGCATAGAGAACACTGCTTTGTTTGCCAGTGTTGTAGAGAAAACTAGGGAGAACTTTATTTTTCAATAAACTTTTGTTGTGTGACAAGTGGCAGTGGTTTTTTGGGGGTTCTGGGTTGGGTGCGGGGTCACCTGCGGCACAAACCCAATCCATGTGCCAACGCCCCGAGGGAAATGCTGATGAGAAGGTACGTTTAAGGAGTGGGGCAAGAAAAGGTTTTAGGATCATGGAGTCATTCCCTTATGTGGCACCCACCAATGCTAATTTCAGAGCACTTCCCCTGTCCTGCAGTCACCTACAAGGGAATGGAATTGGAAAGTGGATTGGGGTAAGTAAGTGGGCTTTTTTGGGGGGGTGGGAGATGCCCTGGAAAGAAGGACAGTCACGTCCATGCCCACACCAAAGGCTTGTCTGAGGTAATGCTGGAGGGCCATGGCCAGCCTCCATGAGGCCAGCAGAACTCGCAGCTACTGCCTGCCTGGAATGCAGACACCTCGCAGTTCCCATCATGCATCTGTGGGACACAAGTCCCTAAAAGTGCCAGAAAAAACTCGAGTGCTTAAATTTGGGAGGGCACTACACCATTAGCTTCCCCTCCCTAAGCTTCTGTACTGTATGCTAGACACCGTGAGGAAAGAAATCTATTGAATCTTGCATTTCCCAGACCTGCTCATATAGTCAATCAACCAACCCTTTCTTCCATGTGACATATCCGTATCCCTTGGAACACTCCTCAAAATGCTGTTGGAGGAAGCCACGCAGGAGGTGTCGGATTAAATCAAGGTTAGTGACCCCTCAGAACGAACCACCTCCCCTCAGCTAGCCAGAGACAGGCCCCTGGGAGCCGGGGCAAGGGGGGTAGGGGGGGCGAGGCCCAGGGAGCCTCATCCCGCAGTCCCAAGCACCACCAAATGAATGTGCAGCCCCTGCCCCTCACAGGGCCTGCAGCGCCCATCAGGACGGTCCTTCGGGGTCTCCCCACTCACCACCCCCAGGCACCAGGGAGGGACCCCCTCCCTGGCAACAGAAAACCTGCCCGGCACAGTGACCACAACGCTCCAAGATAACCTCCCCGTACCATACAAAACAGGTAAAGGTCTTTATTGGTCAGACACTGTCACCTGGACAGGCAGCAGTGCCGGAGGTACAGAACGTTGTGTGACGGGGGAACATTTGCACGGAATCTACACCTAACGTTACATGAACAGAGAACACCTTGTTCCTTACGGAGGGGCAAGCCATCTCTAACAGACTGTAATGTACCATTACCACTTAACACAGCATATAGATATATGCATATATGGATAGATTATATAATTATTTATTACAAATAAACTGTAGTTTCACATCTCTCAAAAATGGATCCTGTTTTTACATGTATGTTCAGGTTCTGAATGTACAAGAAAGGGTCATGTGCTTAGTTCAACCATGCAAAGCTCATACGAGTATCACTAAGTACTTTAAAAATAGAATGGTCTCCTTTTGAACAAATCTGTTTAGATTCAGGATTAGTAAAACAGTATGAAACTAATGAAGTACCTTGGTAGAAATTAGAAAGTGATGTGGACTGATGGTTCTGGGTATGTAAAGGGGTGAGGGACGAAAGGTATGGTCTTCCCTTAAAATCTGCCAGGAGATAAGAGACTCTGGACCTGGAGGTGGCCGGGGGGCCACGGGGAGTCCCGCGGAGGTGGGGCGGCTCGGTTGCTATCCGTTTCAGGCTGAGAGCACCACAGGGGAACTTTCTGCCAAGCAGAGATCTTACCCTACCCACAAGAATCTTTTTTTTTAACTCCAGAAAATAGAAAAGGTCAGTTCTTGCTGGAGGTGGGGAGACCTGTCCCCGCTCCCGTGCGCCTTGTCCTAACAATGGTTGACGGGGGGCAGTGGAGCAAAGGGGAACAGCGCAGACTGACCTGCCGGGCAGACCTTGTTCCCATGAACACAAACTTTCCAAAAAAGAAACTGGATGTTCAGTGAAATATTGGCACCATCTGCCTGTGTGGAAACTTCGTCATCCTGACGGTCTTCTGCGGACACAGAGCAGCGGGCTCTGGCCCCGCTGGCCACTGTCACTCAAACATCTCGTAGTGGCGGGTCTGCCTCACCCTGGGCACCATGTCGATGAGGAGTCTGCAAAACGGAAGCACAGAGGTCACCCCAACATGGACCCCCTGTGGCCCAGGGGCTTGAGCACTGGGGGAAGTAAACAGAAGGCTCTTTGAAAACTGTAACTCATGTGCCATAAAACTCAACCTTTTAGAGTGAACAACTCCCTGAGTTTTAGTATATTCACAGGTTGTACAAACCATAATCACCGTCTAATTCCAGAACATTTCCATCACCCCAAAAAGAAACCCCAATCCCACCTGCAGACATTCCCCATCTTCCCCTGAGGCCCACTGATCTACTTTTTGGGCTATTCTGGATATTTCCTCCGTGTGGAACCATGTAACAGGTGGCCTTTTGTGCCTGGCCGCACTTGTACCTGTTTTTGAGGCTCATCCACGTTGTAGCATGGAGCAACGCTTCATTCTTGGTAGGGGCTGAGGAATATTCTACTCCGTGGCTCTACTATGTTTATCCATTCATCGGTTAACAGACACTTGGGTTGTGTCTACTTTTTGCCTACCATCGGTAATTTCGCTGTGATCGTTCATGTGCAAGTCAGTACGTGAATTTGTGTTTTCACTTCTCCGGAGTAGACAGGTACCAGGAGTGACAGTGCTGGGTCAAGTGGGGACTCCAACATTTAACATGTTGAAGAGCTACTCGGCTGTTTCCAAAGGTGCCGTCCCATTGTACATCCCACCAGCAACGTCTGAGGGTCCTAATGTCTCCTCATGCTGGCCAACCCTTACTGTCCATCTCTTATTATAGCTGTCCTCATGGAACACAGGGAGCCCTTTAACAGTTAAAAACCCAGTGCGCCTTGGGGCACCTAAATGGCCAGGGGTTGAGCATCTGCCTCTAGCTCAGGTCATGATCTCGGGGTCCTGGGGTCGAGTCCTGCATCAGGCTCCCCGCAGGGAACCTATTGCTCCCTCTACTTATGTCTCTGCCCCTCTCTTTGTGTCTCTCATGAATAAATAAAATCTTAAAAAAAAAAAGGCAGACAAAAGTAAAACACTGCCCACCACAATAATACCGGGCCCCTGCTGGGGGCTTTTCTAGTCACCTGACCTCACCCGGGCTCAGAAAGTTGCAAGGTGTGACTGTCAGGAGTGGCCAACTGAGCATTCCTGGCCCCTGGGGAAGCAGAGACAAAAGGAGAACTTACTTGACCCCGTAGGCAAATATGGTGAGGCCGATCAGCACACCTATGCTGCCGTCCAGGTACCAGACCGCCGCGTTATGCTTGAACACCTCCGCACTCAGAAGAATGGAGAAGCCCATCACGCCACCCACGAGGGAGTTAAAGCCTGGAGAAACAGCAGAGAGAGGCTGACGGCAGGGCCAGGAGGACTTTCTTGGCCACCAGCGAGGCGACCCAAAGGCCAGGCTTCCCCCCCTGCTGAATCTGCAGGGTCCAGGCCAGTGTCCACACAGGACAGTCACACCCTGGGCGACTTCAACAGCCGGATGGGATCTCCTCAACCCTACGAAGTCAGATCCTTCCCCTCCAGGCCCCGGCCGGCCAGCTGAGGGTTTCCACTCCAGGAAAGGACACGCCAAGCCTAGAATTTGTGACAAGGCTGCAGAAAAGGCCATCGGAACCGGACTGGAGCTAAGGGATGCTGATGCGGGGCCACAGGGCGGAGCCGGGGCTCCCCGAGAGCAGGGTCTAGGTGAAGAGCAGGGTCAGCACGGGGCCGAAGCTGGGGCACACCCCCTTTCTTTGGACCGGGGTGCGGCTTCCTGTGGGCTCCACCGGTACCAAGAACCCGCCGCACCGGCCAGATGCTCCCTGGGCCTGGGACCCACACCGTTGTCCCGCGCTCCAGCTGCAGGCGATGCCATGCCCTTGGGCAGCGCCCCCCTGCTCCCCCTTCTTCATCCCTGTGCCTGGATTCCTGCTCCTGAAGCTTCGCCCTGGGAGAAGCCACCCCTCCATCTCCTCAGTCTCCTTCCTGGACCTCACGGCACCCACACCCCCACCCCACCCCCACACACACACACCTCTGCAGCCCCTCACGACTCTCGGAAGAGCCGTGTCCCCCATTCAGCCCGGCTCCCCCGCCCTGAGGTCACCAGTGGGCATGTTGCCACCTGCCCGGGTTCATAACCTGGGCCCCTCTTCGCATGGCTGGCTGGCCTCTCTCCCCTCCAGCCACCCCTTCCCAGATCCTTCCTCTCTCCCCTGGGGGGGTCCCCCTGTGCAATGGTGGGAACCCCTCCACCCTCCCCCTGCATGAGCGCCCGCCCTCCCCACACCAAAGTCGCCCTTCGGCCCAACCTTTCTGCTGAGCTGGGGACCCGCTCATAAGCATCTCAAACTGAACATATTCAAAGCAAAAAAAAAATCTCAATTTCTGCCCCCGAACACCTCACCCTCTCACTACCTTCTCTGTAAATGCTGCCACCATCCACCCAGCTGCCGAGGCCAAAAATTTAAGAGCCCACCCTTGACATCTCTCACACCCCAAGTCTCACCAGTCTGGCAAGTAGTGCTTACCAGCTGTGCCCTCCCCAGCTCAGCACCCAACCCCAGCACACCTGCCCCTTGACTGCACCCCTGCGACGGCCTGAGAACCCTCCCTGCTTCCCCCCCGGCCCACATCTCCCGCCCGCCCTACACAGCAGCTAAAGACCTCCCCTAGGAAAGCTGCCCAAGTCTGAGTAACATCCAAACTTCGAGACTAACAGGAGCAGCCCCTCCTGCCCCCCACCCCCCGCAGCCCGCACAGCCCTTCCCTGGGCTCCCATGCTGCCTCCTTCCCGGCTTGAACCCTCAGAGCCCCGAAGTGATTCCTCCTACGCATGCACACCCTCCTACCTTCTCATTCTTGCTGTTGGTTGGTCTCCAGGGAGCCTCACTTCCTAACATGGTGTTTTTACTATTTTTCTTTTTACAAATATCTTTCTTCCCCCACTAGAAGCACCAGCTTAAGGACAGGGATTTTGTCCCTCTCGCTGTATTCCAAGCCCCAGAACAGTGGCTGGCACGTCTCAGGGCGCTTGGGTGATTACCGCATTAATTAATGAATTAATAGATGGAGGGAAGGAGGGCCTAGAACATGGCCTCAGCTGTGCTACGAGAGCTCCTATGAGCAGGAGCCAGGCTGATGGGACCCGAGAGAAAGGGCTTCCCAGCCCAGGCGGGGTCTGTGGCGAGGCCCTTGGAGACACCACCTCTGAGGGGCAGGTTCAGAGCCCAGGGGAGGTTCAGGCCTTAACTGCAGGGTGCAGCCTGCGGCTCCCTGCAGGGTCAACGTCCCCACTCCCTTCTGCAGTCTGTTGAGGTTCAAGCCAGGTGTCTTCCAACCCAGCTTCCCCTGAATAAAGGTGGTGGAGCCTGAGAAAGGCAAACAGCTCCACCTTCCGCCCACCCAGGGGCCACATCCTGGGAGAGGAGGCCGGACTCCCCGGGAGCCAGCAGCTAGGAGGGCTTTTCCAGGTGTGGCCTACACCTGCGCTGGCAGCTGGGCCATCCCTGCGGCCACCCACAGTGCGCACTTCCGCCCCTCAGCCTGAGGCCTCCCCTGATGGCTGTCCAGCCTGGCTGGGAGCTCGCTGGGGGGACCCTGAGTGGCCGCCTTGGCTCCCCCCACATCTCCACCTGTAACCGTGTTCCACTAGCTCCAGGGCCCGGGTCCACATCTCCACCTGTAACCGTGGAGGCGAGGACAGGCCAGCCCCCCTCGTGTCGCCTCCCAGGCTTCCCTCGCCGCAGCGGCGCCTGTGAGCTTGATTGCTGCGGCTTCTGCACGCTCCCCGAGCTCGGGACGGTGGAGAAACTCCGCATCCTCGTGGTCTCCGCGCCGCATGTGGCCCCCGTAGCTGACTCTTCCAAACCCCACGTACCGAGAGCATCCTGGGCCACCTGCAGCCGCTCGTCACTGCAGGGGCCGCTCTGTGCCACTGAGTCCGTCCCAGCCCCGGCATACGGAGCTCGCTGCCACTTCCTCCCTCTCTGCCCAGCCCATGGCTTTGTCCTCTGCAGTCCCATCCTCAGCTCTGCCCACAGCTCCCCAAGGAGGTGAACAGCAGGCCCTGCCAAGGGGGACGGCCGGTTTCCCTCCTGTCTTCTGATCCATCAGGACCCGGTTGCCCTTCTCCCGGGCTGAGGAGCTGGCATTCTGGCCGTCCCTGGAGTCTTCCTGTCTTTTTTAACACAGAGAATCAAGATAGTCCTCTTGGGGGGGGGGGGCTCTGCAGCACACAGCTTTTCCCAGAAGGCCACCAAGAGCACCAGCAGCATCCATTCCTCTGTCACAGGCCACCTGGGCTAGTGTACATCTTGGGCCTTCTCCACATTGGGGGAATTTTATTTCAGGGTGAGTAGAAACAAGGGGAAGACAAAGAGCCGCCACTGCCACCATTTGCTCCCCACTCATCTTTATGGGGGGGCAGCTGGAGCCCTTGGGGAAGCCCGTGAGCTCAGGGAGGATGCAGAGAGCAGGTGAGCGTCCCCCCCCAGCAGCCACTAGGTGTCCACCCAGCCCCACCAAGTCACCCAGCTCTGCGCAGCCCCAGCCGGGCCAGCAGCTAGCTCACCACGTGGGCTCTACTCACCTTTGCGTGTGACAGAGCCTGACCCAGGTCAGCTTGGCCTCTCATAAGCGTGCACAGGAACATGGGCTGAGCACCCAGGGCCAAGGGGGCCCTTCTGGACCTGCTGTGCCACATCCTTCAGAATTTAGAGCCTTCCCAGCCAGCCTTTCCGCATGAACCCCGCGCTCACAGCAATGCCCCCCCAGGCCCCCCACCTGAACCCACAGCAGAGGGGGTCGGAGGGGCAAACAGAACCCTACCAGCCACTCACTTCTGGGTGCTGTGCCCACCCACCCAGGCTCACAGCTGGTCCCCATCTGCCGGTTAAAACCGGAGCTGTGGGATCCCTGGGTGGCGCAGCGGTTTGGCGCCTGCCTTTGGCCCAGGGCGCGATCCTGGAGACCTGGGATCGAATCCCACGTCGGGCTCCCGGTGCATGGAGCTTGCTTCTCCCTCTGCCTATGTCTCTGCCTCTCTCTCTTTCTCTCTCTGTGACTAACATAAATAAATAAAAATTAAAAAATTTAAAACCGGAGCTGTCGGAGAGTAGATGCTATTGTCAGTGTGAGAAGGCAAGGGAACATCACAGGCCATCCTGATTAGAAGCTCCACCGCTCTGACCGTAATGACTGGGGGGGGGGGGGGGGGCTGTAAAATCAAGCACATTTTACCCAGAAAGAAACTTCTGATTGAAAATTTTCAGGTGCTTGAAAACCATCACAGGCTCTTGGGGTTCCAGAACTTGAGGGA
Source organism: Nyctereutes procyonoides (assembly GCF_905146905.1). Taxonomy (NCBI): domain Eukaryota; kingdom Metazoa; phylum Chordata; class Mammalia; order Carnivora; family Canidae; genus Nyctereutes; species Nyctereutes procyonoides. Next base: position 1,503,229 of record NW_026575030.1, on the reverse strand, counting down.
ATGTGGAGAGTGGGCCCAGAACCCCCCCTCCTGCTTCCCACTCACGCAGGCCGCAGGCGGCTCTGGAGCCCAGTGGCTACCTCCCCGTCAGAACTTCCCCCAGGACCTCTCCACAGTCCTCCCCTGTCTGACGGCACCATGAGCTTGCTGTGCAGAAGCAACCTACCTGCTAACCCAAAGCCGACGTGGGCCTGGGGCTGACAGCAAAAGCCTCACGTTGCCTGAATATTCAAAACCCCAACACCAAATGGGGACGAGATCAACCACACAGCGTGGCACAGAGCAGGAGCATCTGGAATTGGCCCGTCACCCCCCTTTCCCTGAAGGTCTGCTTCTCAGCTGTAAGGACATGACCCAGGGACAAAGGGTCTGGAGGAGTCAGCCTGGCCCAGTTCACACACAGCCCCAGCGTGGGAAGGGCCACCACCCCAGGTGACGGAGAAGGCCTGTCCCCCTCCTTCCCTGCACGGGAAGCAGTTGGCTGAGCTTGCTTCCCTGTTGGAGAGGAGCTCTCGGGCTGACCCCTAGCCCTGGGCCAGACCACGAGAGGGGCAGTCCCAGGGAGGTGACCGTGGGGTGTCCTCCGGAGCCAGCCTCTCAGAAAGCCCCTGAGATTATAGGCGGGCCTGGCTTCAGAGCCCCATCCTGCCCCCGCCTCCCGGAGGCAGGGACCAAGAGAGAGAGGAGATAGTTACACGTGGATCTGCTCACCGACAGAGGAGTACAACTGGGAGCTCAGAGAACACAACTGGCGGAGGCTGTAGTTCCTGCTCGTGGCCTGCTGGCACCCCCAGCAAGCAAGGCCCACCCTGCAAGGGCCCCTCATGGGTAACAGGCTTGGGGAGGGGGTCACCGGCTGCCTTTGCTCTTTGCAGCAGTGCTCTCTGCCCTTTCAGGGGCTCTCTCATCAACCCCTGCCACATTTCGACCTTGAGCCCTGCCCAAGGTCTCTCCCACCCTCTACCCTCTGCCCTCACTCTGTGTCCCACTGCGCCCTCTGCTCCCCACACTTCTCTCTCCCTCTTGCTCTCCTTCCCTGGGCTCTGTCTTCCACCTTGACCGCCAGAGGGCTCTTTAGAAAACACCGTTCGTTTCACCTTATGTATTAAATATTTAACAAAACATCCAGAATCCCACTGTAGACCTGATGTCCTGCAGGGTCTGCCCAAGCCCCTCACCCCTTGTGCCACTCTGACACCCCAGACTCTCTCCCACTATGATCCCCAGGATGGCTCCCCAACCCCGCTTTCCGCCTGTGGGTGGGACAGTTTCCACTCAAACCATCCACTTCCCTTTGTCATGACCTCTCTCTGGTTCAAGACTGTAATGGGAACACTGCTTGTGTGTAGCTGGTTTTGTGTGTGAAAATTACAGTCAGACGTTATTAATCAAAAAAAAAAAAAAAAACCTACTTCTCCTTGTGGTCTTCTCCATAAGCCACATAAAATGGTAGGTTAGAAGGACACAGAAGCCTAAATAGAAACTTAATACCTCGACTATCGAATGTGAAGAAAGACCACCAGACAAGGCAGGGGACCCTCATTCCGAGCCCCCCTCGTGGTGGGAGAGGGTGGACCTGACTGCTGAGCCCACACCCAGGCTTCTGGGGGGGGCAGCCCTGTATCTCCACTGTAGTCAAGGGACTAGACACATGCTGATGCTCTGCAGCTCAGATTTTCTGACTCAGGGGCCCAAATGAGGACTGGAAGAGGTGAGCCCAGGGAGCTGTGCTGATGGGTGCAGCCTCCCCCAGGCCTGCCCTCCCTGGCCCTTGGGTCCCAGGTGAAGAGATGCGGAGAGGGAGGTGCGGACGCACGGCTGGGGAAGCCACGGCCCGGCCTGGCCTCTGCTCTGTTCAGCCTGCAGGGCCCCAGCAGAGCAGTGTCCCTCCGAGCAGCACTGCAGGACCTCAAGGGTGGCTGGGGAGCCCACACCCAGACACCCGGCTAATGCCCGGCCAGCCATCAGCTCTCAGCCAAGCAACCCTGAGCTCTTCACCCCCACGTAAAGGAGGACTCCATGTCCAAAGGACGCCTTTTCTTTCCCGGGTTAAAAAACACCAGATCACAGAGATCACAGGGAATGAACACTCCTCCTCAGATTCTGGGTCTACCCCCCGAGAGGCGAGGGCACCCATACAGGCCGGGCTCCGATGGGACCCTGTACTAGGCTCAGCTTAATGCAAACTGCCTAGAAGGCCACGGCGTCTCGGTGGGTGACAGAGGCCTCCAAGACTGGCACGGGCCGTGGCCTCAGGCCTGCGTGTGGCCTTCTTGGGGGACGGAGCCACACGTCCTTTTGATCTGGCTCTGGGTGAAAGCAAGGGACTTATAAATTCAGGTTTATGAGACAGAAACCTCAACGAGGTGGTTCTGATGGTGCAGCGGGAGCTAACGTGACACCTAACACAGCGCCAGGCACCTACCACTCCGTAGACCCCAGCCGGCCCCGCGCTGCCACGGCATCCCACTCTGACCACAGCAGACCCAGGACCCCACGAGGGAGGGCTGAACCCTGCCCTCACCCAGCCTGCCCTGGGAGTCGAGGAGCTGCCTGGGCCACCCAGCACCCACACAGGGGCCCGCGCATTGCTTGAAGGCAGAGCAGGGAAGAGGAGGGCTCAGTCCCAGTCACCGATCCTTTTACTATTTTAAGCAGCTTTTACTGCTTAGAAAGCTTTGGTTTCATATGGGCCAATGGCCTCCACAGCCCAGGGAGGAAGGGGCCATCCTGCAGGGGCAAAAGCAAACAGCAGGCCCTGCTGGAAGTGGCACTTGAGAAAGACCAGAGAGCTGGTGCCCAAAAGGTCCCACAGGAGTGCTAGACATTACAAGGCCCATCTTCCCTGGACCCTGTGACACTGTGTCCTGGCCCCTCAGATTGGCCATGGAGGCAGCATCAAATCTCCGTGTGCCTGGCATGGACGGGGGTGCTGGTATAATCAGGGCTTCCTGGGCCCCACCTCAAACTCGCAGAATCCGAATCTTCAGGGGTCAGACTCGGGACTCTGTACTGTTAACAGACACCACAGGCTGGGGAACCCCGATCCCCCCTGTTAAGAGGTCAGAGTGCAAGTGATTCGTGAAATTTATTATCTTCCCGGGGTGCAAGACATCTGTCCTGACATGGGAACCCTGAGGATCACTAAACAGCTTGGGGAGAGGGAGGACAGTGAGGAACAGATCCCAAATTGTTGAGCTTTTCTGCAGGACAAGGCCCTGAGAAGCATCTTCCCTCACCGTGAGCTCAGCCACCGGGGATCAGGCACATTGGCCTTAACTCACCGTCTGTTATGAGTGCTCTGCTGGTCAGAACCTTCCCCAGCATAAACTTCAACACAGCCAGGATGCTGCAAAGGATCCCGCTTAAAATTGAGACGCTGAACAGGAAATCATCCTAGGAGAGAAAGTTCCAGATTTCAACAGTTCTCCTCCTGCTTGAATAGATGATCTGCAAACCACTTGCCTTCAAGATCACCTTTGTTCCCAGAACAAATAATCAGTTGGGTATGCTGCCACCAGGTGGGAGTATCTTGCTTGTTCTCATAGGGCAGTTACCTGTGTCACCGGGAATTGGACAAGATGATCAAAACCAGATAATCCAAATTCACATGCCCTTGGAAACTATTTCTTTTTCTTTTTGGAGATTCCCCTTGACACTCCTCTGCCAAAATGTTGGGCAATCACTGATCAATAACGTAATTGGTCAGAATGCTATGAACGGGGCATGCTATGTGTAGTTTTTCATAAATCATTCAAAAAGCAGCTGGAGAATATGGGAACATGTAAGTACACCACGTGACTACGAGCACTTCAACACAGAGCCCACTGAATCGGCCGCACGGTCAATTATGGCTAAAGCTACTTAAAACCATGTTTTTTCCTTAAACTCACACAAGGCTATTAGATGTTCAAATATAGGCTTCAAGGTGGGGAGAAGGCATCTAAAAATATAGTCTGCTATTGACGTTGTCTTAGCACTTCCTATAAGTTTCTACCTTAACTTTGCAAGCAAATGAGTGAGTCACACATGCAAAAGCCAGCACCGCTATCTTATGACATTAGGGCCCACCATCCTCCTCAGTTTAGCGCTCCCGTGCATCACTCCCATGAGACAGTCTCCAGATTTTCTCCAATATTAAAACGCAACTTCCAGCAGAAATCTGACAAAGCATCAAGATACAAAAGAACTGATTCCTTAAGCATCTTATTACCCAAATCCACTAGCCTAGTGCCAGAAAGATGGGAAGAAGGAAGACATGGCCTGTTTTCCTGGCTTCAAAACTGAATAAAATCATTTGAAAAATCACCTCCCTGGAAACAAGATATCTGCAAGGCATCAAAGCATCTCCCCTAGAATACTGATCAATGGTGGTTTTAACATATGTCCCCAGATCCTCTGCTAATCCTTCTTCCATGAGGTGCGGCTTAATTCCTTCACTGTGGGCTGGTATCTAACAAATGAGGATGGAAAGGGGGAAAAGAGTGACTTTTGAGTGGAGTGGTCTGGTGAGTGATCTTAGACAAGTGATCAAGATTAGCAAGACCATTAATAAGTGATGACGGTATCATGCGCTTCCTGATAAGATGTGACCTGACGAAAAGAACGGGTCTTGGTGTTCTACTCAAAAAATCCATAACCACAGCTGAATCTTGAAAAAATACTGAACAGACCCACATTGACAGTGTACAAAACGTCTGCCCTGAGTACTACTCTTCACGCGTGTCAAGGTCACGAAAGGCAAGGAACAAGCAAGAAACTGTCACCGGTTGGAGACTATGGAGACAGAGGACTAAATGCAACATGGTGTTCTGGACTGGATCCTGGAAGAGAAAAAAGATATTCAGTGGGAAAGCTGGGAGAATTGGAATGGAGCCTGGAGCTTTAATACCTAGTAATCTCGGAGTTTGGGCAAACGCACCCCAGTTATCTCCATGAGATGTCAGGGAAGGCTGGATGAAGGATGTATTGGAACTCTCTGTAACGTCTTTGTGATTCTTTTATAAATCTAAAATTATTTCTAATTTTAAAGTTCTTTAAAATAATTACCTCAGCGAATATTATGATTACTATTTCACCTCCTCAAATTATCAACAGGGATGATGCCAAACCTAGCGTCTTAGGGCAGATCCCAAGTCCCTGCTGTGCATGAGGCCACAAAGCAGAGCCCACAAGGGGTAGGGGTAGGGGGGCCAAGGAGCTCCAAATCACAACTCCCGCTGTGCAGGAACTCTGGCTAATCATGGGTGTCAGCACCCAAAGGATATAATGCAATGGGTCGACACAGACCCAGTTGCTGACAGGATTCAGAAAGCCTAAGCTGGGGGACAGACACAGTCAAGCACTTGGGACTCCAAATTCAGAGGCTGAATTCTTGCTTTGCTCACCTCGCTTTCTCATTCCATTCCATCTCTCTGCTGGTAATGCCTTCATCCCTAAATTCCCAGAAGTGGTGAAAATCTGTGTGCACCCCATCTAAGTCCCAAAGAGCTGGGGTACCCTTCCCCATGCATCTTGAGAAGAGCCACTGTGATTTTAGTGGTCCTCTCCTGGGTCTGCTGTCCCAGGGAACTCACTGCTGAATGGGGAGGGGGCTTAGCTGAAGGGCAGTGAGGCACCAGTGGACATTTGCTCAAATCTGGACCCCAGTGTTTACTGGGGAAACAGACCCGAGCGTTGAAATCTCAGTTGTCTCTTCCACAGGGGAAAGGGTGATACCTGCAGCCCCCAGTAAGCAAACGATGTGCAGTAAATGTAGCAATTGGTGCTAAAGAGCCCAAGCACATCATCCATGCACTAACCTATCCCACCAAACAGCCACACTGAGTGCTAATGGCGAGCCCCAATTTTTTCTATTATCTAGAGAAAAGTAGGCATGGTGTAATGGAAAGAAATATAAGAAGGACTATGAGGGGACCCGCAGTGGCTTGTCAAGGCTTCACCCACATCATGAAGGCTACTCCAGTGAGGGTCAACTTCAATTCCGGTCCACCTTCACAGTACTGGCCGTCCTTGCTCTGCTTCACCCTACACCCCACCGTCTCCCCTCCAGGCAGCCCTGGTGACTTCAGGGACAACAGTCTGCCAGATGCTGCTTCTGCAGCCCCCACCAGCCTATAAACTCTCATCCCTGCAGCAAAGCCCTATTCTCTACCATCTAGAGTGGTTCTGGTTCTCTGCTTGAATCTGAAATACTATTTCAGAAGGGTGCTTAAAACAGTACCTGACTGTTGAAGAAGGTCGCCAAGAAGACATGACTGCTGGCTGACCTACCTGCAAGCTGGACTGGCAACTGGAGACTCCCCGTCCCCATCTGTCCTTGGAATGTGAGTCCCACTTGGCTTCCCCACTCCCAGAAGCTGCCCCAAGGATACAGCCTTGAAACAGAAACGTGGTATTGGGACTTTCTAGCCTGGGTATGTGACTGAACCCAGGTAAAACCTCTATATAAACTTTCAAGATTTGGTGGACAGGATTGTGGAAATCTAGTCATGTTGTGGCCAACCAACATAAGCCTCACATGTAAGATCACTTACTTATAAAACCTACCATCTATGTAGGTTTGATGAGGACTCAAGTTTTGTAATGCAAGGTATGGGGCCTCTATTTGTGCCTGTATGTTTACATACGTCTACAGATCTATGGATCTACGTCATGTATGTGATGTTTTTATACCTCCAGAGGGCATTGCCAAAGTTACTCTGTACAAGAGTGCTATTTAATTGGCTTAAGGAAAAATAAGCTTTATTATCAAACATGTTCTTATGTAAAACTGAAACAGTTTTCTTTCATCTGCTAAAAGGACAAAGTTTTCTTGGACTATTGGTCTTTTGATGAGATTATGAAAGGTTTTTCTTTACCTTTTAAGTAACCTGCCCAGAAAATGAAGATTCTGTTTTGTCAAAATAGTTTCCTGTGCCTCATGTTATCTTTATGAGGTCTTTGATTACTCAACAAAACTGAGTTTCTATTAAAAGAGGTGTTTTTCACAACTATGTAACTTTCTTATTTGCCTTCAAAGTCTTTAATTAATCACTTTGGTTAAATGGATTGTTTCACAGTGACCTGTGATCCTATTTAATCAAGTGTTTTTAAACATTGTATATTTTTGAGAAGCTTCCCAAAAATCAAATTCTCAGTCAAGTCTTAACAATGAACTAACTTTGGGATTTTCCAGAGAGACCCACAGTATCTCAAAAAATGTGTTCTCTCTCCTTGTGAAAAGAAGATGTTTAACTAATTAGGCTTATCTGATATGTTAAATTTCATGGGAAGCATTGTCAAATACGAATGATGCTAAACTTTCTTTAGGGCATACTTGTCTGAAATTCCTAAAAACCTAATATGTCCTAGTAAAATGTTATCAGTCATCATTTTAAAATGTATATAACACAGAAATAACCAAATTCTCTAGTCAATTACACTATAATAAACTCTCTTCAAATCTTTAGCCATGGCCATTTTTAAGTTTTTTGTCATTTACAGTTTCTGTTTTATTCTGATGCTTTGGCAAAAAGTGCTCCTGTAAAAGTGCTTCATCATCAAGGAGATTCATGGAACAGATTTTGACTAGTAAAGGTTTCTGATAACTAAGATCAATTTGCCTTCATGTGGAAAGGACAATAATGAACATTTCAAGTATCCCTCAAGGTCACCTGCGTAGCCCCACAATATGTCCTGGACCTGTCTCTCTGTCTTCCTTGCCCACATCAGTAAAATGGGCACATGACATCAATGTTAGCATGTGAAGACTGCCTTTGCTGCAGGACACTGTACAGGCTTTGCTGGAATATCTGCAAGGGGAAAAATGGGCAGTGAACCCACAGAAAATTCAAGGCCAAAGTGCTGCAAAAGGTTTAGAGAGTTATTTGGTCAGGTAAGATGCTCATTGTCCCGGAACCTATGATTAATAAGATGTAAGCCTATTTATCCCTTAAGAGTATAAAAAAGATGGAAGCCTTGGTAGGGATTTGGATTCTTAGGGGACTTATATTCCCCACCTGGCACAACGTCCCTTTCTCTTATGCCACCTGGGAAGGAAAGGGCACATATGGGACTGGGGATTAGAGCAGCAAGCCACCTTTGAGAAGGCAAGAATATTAATGAAGCAGATTAAAACTCTGGGCATCTCCCAAACAGAGCTATGATTTGAGTTACATGTGTCTACGACTCCAGAAAACAGAGACACAAAGGAGAGTGCCCCTAGGATTTTGGTCCCAGCTCGGGAAGGGGACAAAACCTGATAGGCCCACAGAGCAACAGATCCTAGCACTGTGCATAGCATTGTTCCAGGAAGGAATGAACCACAGCAACTAGTAGGCTGCTAAGAGCTGTTCATGAACCTTAGCTCTTAACTGCTGGCATCAGCAGTTGGGCTATCCTCAAGAAAATTAACCCTATGGCTTAGAAAATGAGAAGCTAAGGTATGGATGACTCACAAGTGGGGTCATAATGTATGGAGGGACTTTTGGGTCTACCTGTGAGAGCCTGAGGCAGCAGTTGCTAGTAAAGCATTGGCTATCCCTGGCAATCAAGAAGCTCGTGCCCTTGTGGGGGGGGGGGGAGGAGGGGGGGGGGATTGATACCTTACCTCAGAATAAGACCCAGCAACTGACCATTTAATAGATACAGAAGATCAGATATATAGAAGGTGGCCACCATAATGCCAACCTGAGATGGCACATTGCCAAGGATGCCAAATTGCACTTGAAATAGAGTGACTTGATGATTAGTGATCTAACAGTCATTATGTATTATGTCATATGTATTCTAAAACACTCAAGGCAGCCACCAAAGGAGTCCAAGGCCAGCTACCAGAGCTCCCAAATGGTGAGGGTGGCAAATTGATTATACTGGCCCCTACCCTCTGAGTGAGAGTTCTAAATATTCTCTGGTTTGTGTGAACCTACCCTAAGCTTTCCCATGTTCCTGCGCAAACCAAGCTGCCCCCATTAGGGGATTTAAAAAGCCGAGTGCCACGTATGGATACCCTTGCCGAAATGTGATCAAGAGTCACATTTCAAAGGTCATGATGTGCAAGACAGGCAAAAGAACATGACATGGAATGCAGGTTCCATCTTTCCTATAACCCAAAAGTAGCAGGGTTGGTAAAAAAGAAAAAATAGAATATTAAAGCAGATTAAATTACTAACAAGTAAAACCCACCTTGACTGGGTGGACTGAAGAACTGTTCCAGGTTTTAATACATTTAAATGATCAACCAGAAGGGTCTGTGACCCCGTATGCCAGACCAGGGACCCCTGCCGAGGGCCCCAAGATCATAAACCTACAGAAGCTTCATTAAACAGCCACCGCCCTGACTCTCATTGTGGATCAACATGCTGTGCTGCTGAGACCACCAAGCCCTATCACACCAGGGAAAGGAATTAACTACTAAAATTTGCAATGCAATGTCCTGCCAAGATGGCTAAATCACTTCAAACCCCTCAATGAGGGGGAATTGATCTCTACTGGAACCCCATTACCCTGATGCACATCGGACCTGCTGAAAAGCACTACCTTGGATGGAATATGCACCACTGAAAGAGGGAAAAACTGGGGATCCTGGTCTGCCAAACCCGTCTCCCAGATCATCCATCTCCACAGGCCTGACAGTGTTGCCTCCCCCAACCAACACATATAATATGTACAACCAAGTCAAGTTTCTTTCTTTTTTTTAATAGATTTATTTATGTGTGTGTGAGTGTGAGAGAGAGAGAGAGAGAACACACACGCACGAGCAGGGGATAGGGGCAGAGAGAGAGGAAGAGAGAATCACAAGCAGACTCCACACTGAGCATGGAGCCTCACAAGAGGCTCGATCTCATAATCCTGAGATCAAGATACGAGCCAAAACCAAGAGTCAGATGTTAACCAACTGTGCCATCCAGGTGCCCCAACCAGGTCAAGTTTCTAAAGTTGCCAACCTCGCTATCCTCAAAACTAGATGGGCAATTTTTATTTCCCGCTGGTACAATCATTTGACTGCCACCTTTGTTCCTTCTGTTGGCCTGGAGTATGTTATAGCCACCCAGAAAGCCTTAAATGATAACCAAAAGGCCTGTCCTTACTAAAATATCTGTAATGAGAAACCTGTCCTCCGAAATTGGATGGCCTTGGACATTACTATTGCACCATTAACCAAACAAAAGGTTTTATATTCATATCTGATGAGTCTGCTAATGTGCTGTCTTTATTAAATCACATGAGGGCACAAATGAATACCCTCAGTGATCTGACCCCCAGCCTAGGGCACTTAATAAATCATTTGGATCAAGAGGCTCTTGATGGAAAAAGTTATCACTGATTATGAGAATTATTAACTTCTTTTTTCTCTTGCACATGTCTGCATGGTTGCTGTGGCATCTGCGTCCAATGCAGCCCAAGAGCTGCCAAACGAGCCACCTCCATGCTCCAGAAGCCCCTTGCTTGACCACTCATGGCAAACTGTGGAAAAGAGGGCACATAAGATTGTAAAAGCTGATCATGAGAGGGGAAATGTTGGAAAAATTCACAAAAAACAATGACTGGGGGCACCTTGGTGGCTCCAATTCTTGGTTTCAGCTCAGCTCATGATCTCAGGGTCGTAGATCAAGGCCCATGTCAGGCTCTACACTCAGCGAGGAGTCTTCTTGAAATTCTCTCTCTCCCTCTCCCCTTACTCTCTAAAATAAATAATCTTTAAACACACACACACACACACACACACACACACACACTGACCACCAGTTGACCTCCAAACTGAACCTGAGCAATTGAAGGCTCCCCATCCCTCCTCTGTCCTTGGAATGTGAGTTCCACTTGCCCACCCTCCTACTCCTAGAAGGTGCTCCAAGGATACAGCCTTGAGACAGAAATATGGTGTTGAGGCTGGACTAGTTATGTGACTGAACCCACTTTAACCTCTATATAAACTTTCAAAATTCTGGCAGGCAGAAATTACTCATCTTGCAGACACCCAAGACAAGCCTTAAAGTTAAGTTCCCATGCTTATCACACCTGCCACCTACCAATCTGGAGCAGGCTGTCTCTCTTTGGTGTCTCCCTGCCCTCTGCTTATGGGGGATGGTTGATTATACCCGGGAATCTTCCAAGGGGATTGCAAACTAACACTGGCACAGAGTAAATGCTATATTTAAATGTAGATAAGCCAATATGCAAAACCCAGGCTTTTCTGTCTGTGGATTCTTTCTACAAACCATCCTCTGCTTTCAGGATCAGATCTGAAGGAACAACTGCCTTCCCAAAGCCTGGGAGAACAGAGACTGTGGCCATCTCAAGGCCTCACCCAGATCTAGGAGGCTTTGCTCACTATTGCTGCACTGATCTGCCTCCAAAACAAGTAAACCCTACAGAAGAACCCAGGAAGGACCTAGGCTAGCACACGCCTGCCAACTCCCTCTCCCAAAATCAGCTTTCAATATCCTAAAAGTCCTCTGTAATTTCCCCACTCAAGCCCACCTGGCTCCCTGCTCCCCACGTAATATCACAGAGATGTAGTCATCAGCTTGCTGGAGACATTGAGTCCCTGCTATGGAATGTTTGTGTTCCCCTAAAATGCCTACTATGTTGGGCTCCTAACCCCAAAACAATGGTTTTGGGGCCAAAGGATGAGGCCTTTGGGAGGTAATTAGGATTAAATGAGGTCTTAAGGATGGGGCCCTCATGATGGGATCTGTGCCCTTCTAAGAAGAAGAAGACATTTCTTTTGCTCTCTCTACCTGCATATCCTGAGAAAGGGCCAGGCGAACTACTAGTTATAACCCAAGGAGAGATCTCTCCTCAGACACTGCTCCTGTTGGCACCTTGACATTGGAGTTCCAGTCTCCAGAAACCGTGAGAAATAAATCCCTGTTGTGTAAGTTACCAAATCTGTGGTGTTTTGTTATGGCATCCCAAGCTGGCTGAGATGATCCTGAGTATAATAAAAAAGGGAGTTTCTGAGATGATTACTTCCCAAGGATCAGGAAGCCAGAGCAGATACAGCTAATGATGAGAAAATGCAACCTGAGCAGGTACGTACCACTGCTGACTTCTTTCAGAGTCATGTCTCCATTAATTCTCACAGCCCAGCCAAGTGGGAATCTGAAGTGGAGAATCAGATGCACAGAGGCCAAATGACATGCCCAGGGTCACACAGCTAATGGGGGGACCTGGATTTGTTCCCAGCTATAAAATGTACCAGAGTACGTCCTTTATGGCTTCGTAAATATCCCTCATGTTCCTAAACTGTGGACTCTGTAAAAACAGAGAAATTGCCTTTTCCTGGTTAGGTATTCAGTTTTCACTGCTAACAACACTGAGCCCCCATGATTTCTCACAGCTGAGTCTTTACTTAATCTGAGTAAAAAGGTTCAAATAAGTCAGCTACTCACTCAGAAGCCAAAGACAAATACATATAGTCAAGTTAAGTGATACATAGATTATATCCATGCAGCCAAAGCTTGTTTATGGCTCTGTAATGACACAGGCCTTTTATAACCATCTCAAAGCTATAAACAGTTGATACACTTGACTACACAAAAATTAAAAGAGATGCAGGGAATATGTTATAACAAGTACAAACTCAGAAAAAATATTTTCACAAAGCATTAACCTCCCTTATAAAAAAAAAAAAGAGCTCTTAGAAATCTCTAAGAAAAAGGCCAAAACAAAACTAACAGAAAAATGGGCAAAGGACACTTAGAAAATGATAATGAATTTTAAACACATGAAAGATACTTAAGCTCACTCATAAAAGAAAAACAAAATTATACAGCAATATGATTTTTACCTAACCAAAAGGATTATTAAAAACTTTTGCTCCTTGAAAGACATTAAGAAAATGAAAAAATTGTCCAAAAAATATTTGTTAAAGGATTTGCATCCAGAATATATTAAGATTTTCTATAACTCCCTAAGAAAGCAGATGACTCGTTCTTAATAAATGAGAAGATTTGAATAAACATTTCACCAAACAAGATATATGACTAGCAAGTAAGCGCATGAAAAGACAGCCAACATCATGAGTCAACAGTCAACATGCAAAACTGCATATACATTAGAATCAGTAAAATTAAAGAGATAAGACCAACTGCAGTGAGGATGTGGAGCGACTAGAATTCTCATATACTGCTAGTGGGAGTATACATCCGTGTATGTATATATCACTTTGTAAAAACAGATGGGCCACTCCTCATAAGTGTAGACTTACCACAGGACTCAGCAATTCATTGGTATTTCCAAAAGAAACAAAAGCTTCTGTCCACACAGAAACCTGTCCACCAGTGTTCTAAGTACTTTTTATAGTGTCAAAAAACTGAAAACAACCCAAATGTCCAACGACTGGTGACTGGAGAAACTGTGATGCATCCATACAATGGCCTACTATTCAGCAGTGAAAAATCATTATGCTAAGTGAAAGAGAACAGGCACAAGAGACGAAGTAATTTATTATTTCTCTTATATCTCATTCTAGAAAATGAAAACTATGCTGATAGGAAGCAGATCAATGGTTAGGGAGAAGGGTGATTAATGACTTCAAATGCGTATGATGGGACTTTCTAGACTGACAGTATTCTCTGTATTTTCATGGTGTTGGTAGTTCTGTGAATATGCATCAAGGGGCACCTGAATGGCCCAGTCAGGTAGGCATCTGACTCTTGGTTTCAGCGCAGGGTAGCCTGTAGCCTCAGGGTTGTGAGAAGAGCCCTGCATCAGTTTCCACGCTCAGCATGGAGCTTACTTGTCCCTCTCCCTCTGCCTCCTCATGCCCTTCTCCAACTCACGCTCTCTCTTAAATAAATAAAATCTTAAAAAAAAAAAACCAAAACCTCATCAAATTCCATGGGTGAATTTTACTGTATGTACACTGCATTTCAATCAAACTAATTTTTAAAAAAGAAATTTATCTCAAGGATCCTTGGGTGAAAATTAGTATTATTTACATAATTCAGCTTATGTACATTATAATAACGTACATAATCTCCATTATCATAATGTGAGACCGAAGACAGAGATCAAAGCATAGTCATTATGAAGATTAAATCAGAAACTTAGAGAGGTCAGGAGTAGAACATGGACCCAAAGGGTCTGACTTCCAGTCTCATGAATTTCCTACTGATGTATTTGCACTGTCTGAGTGAGTCAACACTCCTTTTTATAGACTTATCTCAAGTGTTTCCTCCTCTAGTAACTATTTCCTGACAACTCATACTCTACCAACTGACACTTGCACTCCACATCCCCTCACTCTGGACCAGGTTCACATGTGTCTCGTGACTCAGCCTTGCACTTGCTTCCTACACTTTATCTCTCTCCTACGAGCTAAGAGGAAAGATCCTTTCTCATTCACCTCAGTATCCATCTCTGTTGCAATAAAAAATGTTTATGACATGTCCCCATACCAGTAGAATGGCTAGTATCAAAAAAGACAAGAAAGCAAGTGTTGGTGAGGATATGGAGAAAAAGGAACCCTCCTGCACTGTTGGTGGGAATGCAAACTGGTGCAGCCACTGTGGAAAACAGTGTGGAGGCTCCTCAAAAAAGGAAAAGATAGAACAACCCTATGATCCATAATTCCACTAATGGGTATTTACCCAAAGAATACAAAAACATGAATTCAAAAAGATACATGCACCTCTACATTTATTTCAGCATTATTTACAACGGCCAACATATGGAAGCAACCTAAGTGTCCACTGATAGATGAATGGACGACGAAGGAATAGTATACATACCAGAATATTACCTCAGCCCCAAAGAAGGAGATTTTGCCGTTTGCAACAAACAACACAGATGAACCTAGAGGGCATTATGCTACGTGAAATAAGGCAGAGAAAGACAAATAGTATATGATTTCACTTATATGTAGAATCTATAAAACAAATGAACAAAAGAGTAACAGTAAGAAACAGACTCATAAATACAGAAAACGAATGAGTGACTGACTGCCAGAGGGAAGGGGAATGGGGAGGAATAGGCAAAAGAGGTGAAGGGGAGTATGAGGTACGACCTTCCAGTTACAAAATAAATAAGTTATAAGAATAAAAGTACAGCATAGGGAATATAGTCAATAATACTGTAGTAACATCGTATGGTACAGACGGTGTCTACACATACTGTGGTGAGCCTTTGTAATGTATGTAATTGTTAGATATGTTATACACTTGAAACTAATATATGTCAACTATACTTCGATTAAATTTTTTTTTAATTTGTGATATGAACTTCGACACTATTACAGGGATGTCAAAATCATAATCAGCAAAGTCTTTGACAGCCATTTTATGAAAGACATAGAAATGTGTATCCACATAGTCACTGTCATCCTAACCCTCAGTGACAGTCAGGAGCAGAGTGTTAAAAACCTAACTCAGGGGACACCTGGGTGGCTCAGTGGTTGAGTGTCTGCCTTTGGCTCAGGTTGTGATCCCGGGGTCCTGGGATCGAGTCCCGCATCAGCCTCCCCACAGGGAGCCCACTTCTCCCTCTATGTCTCTGCTTCTGTGTGTTTCTCATGAATAAATAAATAAATAAAATCTTAAAAACAAACAAGCAAACAAGCCTAACTCAGTAAAGGCAATCTGGGGTGGAGGGAGCACACAGGGGAGAGGCCAGGCTGACTGGTTCTCTAATGATTAAATGGGATGCTGGAATATACCTTGAAATGGGAAGGAACACCACCCCAGGGAGTGTTCTTGAGCACCAGCTGTTTCCCTGAACTGTTGGAGGGAAGCAGGACGTTGGTGGGGGCAAGAATGAAATTCTGTGAAGTCTGACCCTCACACCCATGCTCCCAGAGACCAGACAGACATGAGCTGGGTCTGAACATACCCCCCTGCTCTCTGCCAGCCAGGGCTATGGGACACAGAGGCTTCATGGCGAGAACACTCCACCTGCCCATCACCAGGGCAGCTGAGTTCCTCCCGTCCTGTGGGCAACAGTGCATGATCCCCCAGCCCAAACTTCAGGACAGCTTCTAAGCCACCTTGACCTGCCCTGAATACGGCCTCTACCCTCCAGATCACACATGACAAAGGCCCAACAGTCCAT
This sequence comes from Nyctereutes procyonoides, assembly GCF_905146905.1. Lineage (NCBI taxonomy): Eukaryota > Metazoa > Chordata > Mammalia > Carnivora > Canidae > Nyctereutes > Nyctereutes procyonoides. The sequence goes on along the minus strand of NW_026575030.1, from coordinate 1,487,197 downwards.
CTGAGTGGAGTGCCTTTCCACAAGCCAGTAATGCCTCTGAGATTTTCCAACTTCATTGATCCCCAAATGTGAAAGGCAACATGTTAAGTCAATGGAACAAAAAAACAAAACAAAAAAAGGAATTCCGAGAATCTGACAGATCGCCGTTGTACAAAAAGCTTTCCACCCCCAACTCACGGGTCTGCAGAAAAATGAATCCTGTCTTGCCTTAGAGACCAAGTCACTGAGGCACATCCCCAGCATCTCCTTGGCCAGTCCCCCAAATCTGGCCCACAACTGGACAAGAGAAAGCATACCTTCTGTATACACATGAGGTGGTCTTAAAATCACAGAGCATCAGATCTGGAAGGACTTAGAGACCAGCTAATCCACACCGCAGGTGGGGAAACTGAGGCTCTGAAAAAGCAGGTGGCTTCCCCCAAAGATATGAGAGAAATAGCAGCAGAGCTCAGAGGTCCCAACCATGCTCTGCGTCTCCCTGGACAGCGGACCACTATCAACCTCTTCCGATTTTCTAAGCCCAGCCTGGAATGAAAGCCACACAGCTAGTTTTAGGATTCAAAGGCAGATAGAGGAGAGTTGATAAATCTTGACCTGGGGAGGATCCTGGCGCCGATGCGTGATATTAGCTACTGTACACCAGCTCAGGAGAGTTTGGTCTGCAAGATCTGGACCTTGGGCCCCTCTGCTCCAGGAGAACAGGGGGGCCCCTGCCCTGGCCCGCACTGTCTGCTGACCTGGCGGCAGATAAGAGTCACCACGACCTGCTATGCATACACTGAGAAGATGAAGATGAAGGTCTTTTCACCTCCTCACAGTAAGCCAAGCCCAACCAAACCAGCTAGATGAAGCTGACCCCTCTGCCCTTAGCTTTCCCACTCTCCCTTTCTCTCCCTCTGCTCGAGCCACCCCCGCCTCTGCCTTTCTCCTCTAACATGTGCAACATGCTCCTACCACAGGACCTTTGTTCATGCTGCTCCCTCTCATTCCCTCACTTGCATCATACCTGTACTCAAATAGCAGCTGCTTGGTGAGGTGGTCATTGACTGCAATTTCATCCTCTGATCTTTTTTCTTTTTTTAATGGCACGTTTCACATTCAAACATGTGTGGCTATTTAAATAGAACGAAACTGAAAACTCAGTTCCCCCTTTGACTAGCCACACGGCAAGTGCTCAGGAGCCACACGCAGCTGTTGGTCATCGTGTGGGAGAATGCAGGCTTAGAACATTTCCGTCGTCACAGCAAGCTTGATTGGGTGGTGGGGACCTGGAAGCAAGCAGGCCATGCTCTCCGACTGGCAGAAAGCAGGCAGTGGCAGGAAGGTGGTCGAGACGAGGGCAGGCCAGGCGCGTGGTCAGAAGAGGCAGGCAGGGAGGGCATTCAGCCCCGAGTTCAACACACACACACACGGGGCTTAGATTCAACACGACTGACAACACCCGGCCTGAAAAGGCTCCCAGGGACTCGTTTTGCTCCTTTTAGTCATCATAGACTGTCTTGTTGAGGTATAAGTAACAAATGATAAAAGGCACAGCTTTTAGACGTTTGACGGGATACATTCTGTCAATGGTAGCACCCACCGAACCAGGCCCAAGACGAAACGCAGAACATTCTGCTTAGGTGGGAAGGCTCCTTTGCATCCCTTGCTCTGCAGCCGCCTCCTGAGCACAGTCAGCAGAGCACTTTAGTCTATTCCTGAATTTTTTTAAGACTTTATTTACTTATTCATGAGAGACACACAGAGAGAGAGAGAGAGAGAGAGGCAGAGACACAGGCAAAGGGAGAAGCAGGCTCCACGCAGGGAGCCCGACGTGGGACTCGATCCCGGGTCCCCAGGATCAGGCCCTGGGCTGAAGGTGGCGCTAAACCACTGAGCCACCCGGGTGGCCCTGCTCCTGGGTTTGACATAAACGGAAGCACCAGCATCTGCTGTTGCACAGGCCGCTCTGGCAACTTGCAGTGTTGGGGACACGTCGGCGGCCTGCAGGCACCAGGCATGGCCTAGGGGACCGCGTTCACAGCCCGCCCCGTGGAAGCTCTGTTCTAAGTCACTCTGAACGCCTGTTGACACCCGGCTTTGTCACCGAGGTCCCGAGGGAGAAGCGGTCAACGAGGCAGGGAGCAGGTGAAGCAGCAGGGAGGAAGCCGGTGGGGGCAGTCCCCTCCCCTGACACGGGAGACCGCCTGCCATCAAGACAGCTGTGCCAGCAGGTCAAAATCCTAGGGCGAAATGAGCTCCGGTGGGCAAGCTGCTAGAACAGTCTCTCCCAGCAGCCTCTACAGGGCCAGCCCGGTCACTGAGTGAGATCTTGGCTGTCGGATGGCCCAGTGCCACCCTCCGACAACTCCACCTACCCTCCCTGCTTGTGTTCCCCCCAAATTCCTTACGTTGTAGCCATGAGCCCCGGTGGGATGGTGCTGAGGGGTGGGGGTCTTTGGGGGGTGATCAGGTCAAGAGGGTGGCGTCCTCTGAATGGGACTCAGGAGGACACAGCCAGAGGGTGACCCTCCAGAGCCAGGAAGAGCAATCTCACTGACACCCTCTGCCGACACCTTGATCCAGACTTGCCCACATCCAGAATTGTGAGAAATAAAGGTTTATTGAGGAAGCTGCCCAGTGTGTGATATTTTGTCCTTGTCACCCGACACACTAAGACATTCCTCGTCACTCCCACCACTCTCCTTTACCCCCAAACAGAGGTGTGATGGGAGTTAACACCTGTCAGCCGGAGCCAGCTTCTGATGGATTCACACTACCCCATAAAATGGATAAGCCGTGTCTCTGGCTGATGGCTGGCCAGCAGCAGTTGCCAATACTGCGACACTGAGTTTCTCCAACCTTCCTGCAGCCACCCCCGTTCTTCCATACAGCCCCATATCAAAGCATTTTTATCCATAGTGTTGCTCAGGGGAAAACCTTTTGTAGAAATTATTATTATTTTGCAGTACCACTTGTCACCTCCTGTTTTAGGCTTAGTCCTTATCATAGGTGATACTGGTAGTTCGGATTCGAGGTCACAGTGAGCTGTGGCCACTAACACACTCGCCCCTTCCCCCAAGACCAACACGTTCCCTCCTCGTAAGATGTGTGACAGCACATGGGAGAAAAGGGAGGCTCACTTGCTTATGCTTGCGGAAAAAGGGGCGTCCTTTGCTTTCCTAATGAGGACAAATTTCAAATCATTCTGACACTACGTGGGTTACAGAATTACCCAGGGAAATGCTAGTGCTGGCTGAATAGTAAATGGGTATCGATTTACAGCCCCAGGTGGAATTAAAAGTCACTCTCCTTCTCAGGTCTTTTCAAGGCACCCCTCCCTCAACCCAGCAGATGAGAAAAACTGGCAGATGTGGAGGAAATCACACCAAGCATGAGCCCTCAATGTCCCCCTGGTGACGGGCACTGAGGGGGGCACTTGATGGGATGAGCACTGGGTGTTATTCTAGATGTTGGCAAATTGAACACCAATAAAAAAATAAATTTAAAAAAAATAAAATAAAATAAAAATGGAAAAAAATGAAAAAAATTTCCCCTGGTTATTAAATTACATTGACAAATTGCCATGGATTCACATTAAATGACTTCACAATTTTTAAATCGGACTGCTCCGATGTCAGGAGGGTCAGGAGGTGGTGTTCAGACACTCAAGCCAGCAGCCAGGCAGTTCTGCAGCCAGTGGACTTGGGGTCACCGGTGGGACTTATGGGCAGACTGGGGAGCCCTGGTCCCTTGTGATTTCTGGCCAGGCTGGCTCACCTGACCATCGAGGCCTGCAGTCCTGTGAAGGGAACAGGAGCCCAGCTCCAGGGCACCCCAAAGCTCGAATACTAGGGTCACGAGATGCTCTAGAGGAAGGCAAGGCGGCGTCAGCTGAGGCACTGTGACTGCCTCAGGACGAGGGGGCACTTTCAAGTGCTTGGCTGCCATGCCAAGATGCAGCCTGGCTTCTGTCACATGAGGCATCAAGTCTGATAGCTGTTTTCTGATGCAAGAGAGCAAAGCAAGACGCATGGGGAGGACAAGCACCCTGACCCCTGATCACTGCCTGCCATGGAACTGGAGATGAGCCGTGCTGGCTGGACTCACACACCCCTCTCCCCCTGTAACTATGGGACAGCTGAAGGAAGTAACACCTGGAGGGTTCCCTAAAACATGAACAAAGCATGGCAGCCCTTCAGCTAACCCTTCATGACCCAGAAGGCACTGCTGTGTTTGAACCACTCTGTTCCGTAAAGGAAGTAGGATCTTCTGGCTTCTTGCTTTTCTGCCTCTGTTGGTATGAATAACATGCCACACAGACACCTGGGTGGCTCAGTGGTTAAACGTCTGCCTTGGGCTCAGGATGTGATCCCAGGGTCCTGGGATCGAGTTCTGCATCAGGCTCCCCGCACGGAGCCTGCTTCTCCCTCTGCCTGTGTCTCTGTCTCTCTTTCTCTATGTCTCTCATGAATGAATAAGTAAATCTTAAAAAAAAAAAAAGTCACTGAATATCAATGCCAACACCCCGATCAAACTAGAGAGTTCCTTACATAACAGGCATCACAATACAAGCAGTGCTACTATTGATGCCCACTGGAGACAAGGCTCTTTTCCAAAGCCTTCATAAACTATTTCATTTCATTTTCAACATAAGCAGTTCAAGATTCCTGCTAGGTAGAAATCATGAGCCACAAACAGAAGGCTAAGTGTCCCCCCTCGGGTCAGGTCACACAGCTAGTCAGGGACACAGAAGGTATTCAGACTCCCAGCTGTGTGACCTAAACTCTACTACCCATCACACTGAGGAACATGAAGCATAATCTTCCTCTCAAGCCGCCTGACGGCCCTGACTTTCAATTGTGATTAAATAAAAGAAACAGAACAAATAATGCATAATACAAAGAACACTGCTTTATGTATCTGATAATGCCTTAAAAATCGGAAGAGATGCCAATTTAAGATACTGGAATAGACACACATATACAGGTCTTATAACGGCCACTACATGGCAACACGGGGGACTTTTGGGGTTCTTTGCTTTTGCTTTTTTGAAGCATGAACCCACAAGGACAAATAAAATAAGAACAACAGTCACAAAACTGTGTGAGTTGGGAAAGGAGACTGAATATCTTTACCTGCCTGAAAGGTGCAAAAAGTGGTGGAATCTTAGGGCAGAGCATAAGGTTGAGAAGCAACATATCAGAACCCCCGAAGGTTCAGGGATCAATGCCACTAGCACTCCTGGAATAGGAGTTAAAGAGGTAAGACTAAAAGGAGGAGGACTAATTGAGAATTTCTGTGAGAGCCCGGACCCCCTCCCCCGCTGTCCAAAGTGTGCTCATGCTGTTCCTCAACAGGCAGGAAAGCCTATTCATTGCAGAGAGCAAAATAAAGGGTCTCTGCACCCAGTGGGCCAGGTGCAGCTGAAGGCAGCTGTTGCTGCACTGAAAACAAGAGGGCTTAAAGGAATTTTCCTACTACCCTGCAAAGTTAACTGACCCAGAAGAATAGGAGAAATGACTTTAAGTGCATAAAATATATAGACTTATAAAAGAAACCAATTTATTAGCATGCACCTACTCAGATTTTTAAAAAACGCTACATTTTATTAAGTGCCTCTAAATGAATGTATTAAATAGCAAAATAGTGGATGGATTAAGAACAGCAATGTAGTGGTAAGCACAAAAAATATTTTGAGATATCTGCCAAAACCGATCTTAGACATTATCTGATTTCCATGGGTAACAGAGTTACAAGGACTCTAATACTACCAAGTGTGGTTTATTGCCTGATTTTATGATGGAAGACAACGCAAAGTTTCAGATAAAGGCTAAATGAAAATAAAGACATGATTTCTTTTCAATTAAAAACTTCATGGATCCTCTAAATACCATCCATGGACCCAAAAACTAGGTTAAAAACTCCTGTCTCAGCATTAAGATCCTATGTGAGAAGCCTCACCACACACAGTCATAAATATATTTTTCTTAAATATCATCAGACGGTCAATAATGGCTTTGGGGAAGCCAGAACACTGAGGACAAATGGAAGATCTTATAAGCTTCCAGAAATGGGAGAAAATGCTTTAAAACAAAACAAAACAAAACAAAAAAACAATTGGTTATTAGAGAAGCATTAAACTCCTAAAAAGCAACACTAGAAATTAGAAGAGATTAATGCCTCATAAGCTCTTTTCCATGCAGGCAAACTAACAGAGTATAGAACAGCAACATTTCAGACATTTAAAGTCTCAAAAAAATGTTGCCTTCCTTATAAGTGTTCTTAGAAAGTTCCTTAAAGATGTGCTCCTCCCAAACTGTGGAGTAAACCATGAAAGACAGCAACATGGGATCCAGAGTAAGATACAACCCAAGAGAAAAACAAAGTGAATCCCCAGGATTAAAACAAATGAGATCTCAAGATGATATCTGAGGAGCAGACCCAAAATGTATGTGTGTGTGCGTGTGTATATGTGTGTATGTGTGTGTGTGTGTGTGTGTGGTTTATATTTCATTTTATTAGTATCAGGGAACAAACAAGAGTATGTGGTTCAGCTCTGAATAGCATTTACAATCATCATCATAATAATGCTGACTCTTGATCTAATCAAAATACCAATGCAAATGTACTGGGAAGTAAACAGCCAATGGGGGATGGTTAAAGAGCCAGCCAGAGTAGGAAGTCAAAAAATGATGCTTTTAACTGACAACGCAGGAAGCGGCAACACATGCATGTTACTTAGAGAGGTGAAGGTTGAAAGCTGTGAATGGTTGCCTCTAAAGAGGAGGTTATTTTTTATAAAGACTCTTGTAGAGTAAGTGGCTGTTTAAATCATAACACATACAAGTTGGATAAAAATCAAAACTCAACATAAAGAAAATACTTCAGGGCAGTAATTTGTGAGTACATTAGTCAGAAAGAGAATCAGTAGGAGATCAATATTAAGAGATGCGCTACAAGGAACTGACTTGTGGGACAATGGGAGGCTGGCAAGGGAAGTCGGAGATCCACAGGGAGGTCAGGCTGGGGTGCCTGCAGGAGCTGAACCTGCTCTCCAAGAGCAGAACTTCCTCAGGAAAGCCTCAGATCAGCTTTTTTTTTTTTTTTAAGATTTTATTTATTTATTTATTTTATTCATTCATTCATTCATTCATGAGAGACACAGCAAGAGGCAGAGACATAGGCAGAGGGAGAAAGAGGCTGCCTGCAGGGAGCCCAATGCAGGACTTGATCCCAGGACCCTGGGATCACAACCTGAGCCAAAGCAAATGCTCAATCATTGAGCCCTTAAAGGCTGCTCAGCTCTGCTCTTTAGAGCCTTTCAACTGACTGGATCAAGCCCACTCAGATTACTGAGCATCATCTCCTTTACTGACATTCAACTGACTAAAGATGTTAATCACTTCCATGAAATTCCTTCCCAGCAACATAAAGTTAGTGTCTGAATAAGGAGACCTACAGCCTCGCAGCTGACACAGAAATCTGACATCATGCCTGGTAACACATTTCACGCCCCTGGCCTGCTGTGTGTGATGGTTGCCTTAAGAGCCCTCACTCATGGTTCAGTCACTGGAGAATGCTCACACTTACAAATATCAGGGCTCCATCAGAGGACCCCATCTGGCAGATGTGAGGCCAGAATCTCAAAACTGCCCAGGACTAAAACGATACAATGTGAAGAACACACTTCTGTGCAAACTATTTTTGCCAGCTCCTTCCATAAATGACTATTTTGTCTCTCTCTCAGTCTAAAAACACAACAGGAGAAAAAAATGAAATGTTGACAGCAAAAACTAAAAAGGAAAAAAAAATCCCCATCAAATTCACTTACCCGCCCCCAAAAACCAAGTGTGAACAAAATAGCAGGAACTACTGAAGATGAGAGCTTACTGGAAGGAGAAAGCACATCAACATGTTCCACGAAATCAAATGCACGGTTTCTAAGAATAAACCTTTGGTAAGCTACATTAAGAGACAAAGAGCAAGGGGAGCCTGGGTGGCTCAGATGGGTAAGGGACTGCCTTTGGCTTGGGTCATGATGCTGGGGTCCTCGGATTGGGGAGCCCCTGTAGGGCTCCCTATCCAGCAGAGAGCCTACTTCTCCCTCTCCTTCTGCCTGCCTCTCTGCCTACTTGTCTTTCTGTCAAATAAGTAAATAAAATATTTTTTAAAAAGAGAGAGAGAGACAACGAGCAAGAGCACAAATAAACATTAGCAATAAGACGGGGCACATAAGTACAGATGGATTCAAGATTTTAAAAAAATCTTATGGAAATAGTATGAGCACTTTAATAAGGTAAATTTGAAAGCCTAGAAAAAATGGGCAATCTTCTAGAAAAACAAATTTTGAAAATTATTCCAAATCTATAAACTTAAAAGTGTTTGAGGCAGCAGGGGAAAAAAATCAGTAATAGTGGTGATAACTACAATAGAAGCAAAAACCATTTTAGCACAGTGCTGAACACTTTTTAAATGCTTTTTTACATGCATTAACTGGGCTGATTCTTACAACTCTGTGGGGTAGGTACTAATGTTATGTTTATTAAACATATTTTAGAGGAGGAAACTAGAGCCAAAGAGGTGGGGTAACTCATCCACTTGTCACATCTAATTCACCAAGGCAGTCTGGCTCTAGAGTTCATGATCTTTTTTTATTTTTATTTTTTAATTTTTAAAAAAAATTTTTAGAGTTCACAATCTTAACATAGAACATACTTTATTGCCTCTCCAAAAGGCAACAGGCTCAATTTCACAGGTAAATTCTACCAAAACTTAATAAACAAATAATTCCTACATTACTACCAGTACTCCAGGGCACAGAAAAAGAAAAGCTAACGTAACTATGTATATGTGGTACCCAAGGACAGGGGCTTTAGACTCATGTCACTTATGAGCATAGATGCAAAAACCCTAAATGAAATAATAGTAAGTGAAAATGAGCAATGAATTAAAATAACAACACTTTCTGGCCAAATAGGGTTTGTTCCAAGAACTCAAGGATGCCTCAATATTAAAATATTAACTCAAAATATTAACTTCTCCAAGGAAAAGAAACATCTCCATATATACAGAAATAGTACTCAAAACTCAGGATTTGTGATTTTAAAAAACACCTCCTGGCAAACGAGAAACTGAACAGTCACTCCAAAATCAGCAGCAAATTATTCAATACTGTATTGAAGACCTTGGCTAATAAACAAGGGGAAAAAATGGAAATACTAGAATTGGAAAGGAGAGACAAACTGCCATTATATATAATATATCCAAAATAACCGATAAAACAAGAATCGGCAAGGTTATAGGTTAGTAAGAGCATTATCCAAATATAGTTTTATGCAGTAATAATATAGAAAATTAAATAAATATTAATCCTTAATATAGCAACAAAGCTCACAAAATATAAAGGAATAATCTTAATAAAAATATACAAAATCCTCCTGGAGAACAAACTTTCACTACAGGACATAAAGATTTTATGGAGAAAGAAGAAATGGAAGGGAGGATTCCTTATTAGGTTGTTGATCTTATTATCATCAAAATGTTCTTTATATTTTCTGGATAGAAGTCTTTTGCCTGATATATATTTGCCGCCCATGTTGTCTTGTCATTTTCCTAATGGTGTCTTGGAAGAGCATAGGTTTTTGATTTTGATAAACTCCAATGTTCAATTTTTTAAAATTTTAATGGTTCATGCTTTGGGTGGCATATCTAAGATACTCTGCCTATTTCAAGATTGCAAAGATTTCCTCCTTTATTTTCTTTTTGAAGTTTTAAGAGTTTTCGATTTTACATTGAAGCTTATGATCCATTTTGAGTTAATTTTTATTTGAAGGTTGATCCCCATTTTTGTCCATATGGCTTTCCAGTTGATCCAGCACCATTTAAACACCATACATATGTTTATACATATATACACACATACACAAACATGTATACTTATATTTATGAGAGTGAGAGTGAGCACGAGTGGGGGGCAGAGGAGCAGAGGGAGAGAGAGAAACAGACTCCCCACTGAGTAGGGAGCCTGACACAGAGCTCAATCCCAGGACCCTGAGATCATGACCTGAGCAGACACCTCACTGACTGAGCCACCCAGGGAGCCCCCAGCACCACCTATTGACAGAATTTTTCTTCCCTCCATTGAACTGTCTCAACACTTTTGTCAAAAACCAGTTAACCAGATATGTGTGGATCTATTTCTAGATCCTTTACTCTCCTCGAACTCATTCAAGCAAATAACAATTCGTTTTCATCATTGCTTAGTTTCTTGTGTTTAGAAGCCTATTGGTTCCTGCCTATCAGATGAATTAAGAGGTCAGTCTTGTTGAGGTAATGGAATTATTCTCAGGTAACAAGACTGGGACACCACTGATGTCTGACACCACGAATTTCTGCTTTTGTACATTACTGAGAAGATGTTGGCAGAGAAGATGTCAAGGGCCTTGAATGTGTTTGATTTTTTTTCAAGTATTTGGTAATACAAATCCCAAATAAAATTCAGAGTTACGCTTGAAAGCATGTCATACTGGAGATGAATCTCTCTATTGCTGATGGGGAATCCAGAAATCATAGATAATTGCACAGGAAGGATCCTACAGCATTAAGCAATCTGAGCTAGGAACAGGATCCCTGAAGACACATCCTAGAAGGCTGAGCTTCCAGAACAAAAGGTCCACCAACTTCCTCAGAAACTTCTTCGGTCCAACAATTTGGACCGAATGTCCAAATTGTTGCCTGAATGTCAGGCAACATTTATTCAATAGTTATACGCTAAGCACATCACCTACATCTTTTTGTTTTCTTAACAATCTTACAAAGAAAGTGCCGTTATTATTTCTACTTTAAAAACAAAGAAACTTAGGCAGAGAAAGGCTAAACCACCTGCCCAGATTCCTCTAGTTAGAAAGTAGCAGAGTTGGGATCTGCATCCTTGACTCCAGCTCCCACACCCTTCACCACAAGACTATACTCATTCACCACGGAATCTTTCAAAACTCACTCCCTTGAGTGGGGTGCCTGTCTCAGGTGACCTGAGGCTAGCAAGCTGATGAGTGAGCAGCATCTGTGTGAAGTTACTCACCTGGCCCCAAACCGTTATTGTTGGCTCCACCCTTCTCCCTCATTTTCTTCTGTTCAACGTGTTTTGCCTCAAAGGGCAAAGAGTCCTAAAGAATGGACTTGAAAGACAACCAGGGAGGGGCAGCTGAGGGGAGGCAAGGTTTGCAGTTGAGGCAACAAGAAGAACGAGAAGAAGGGATGAATGTCTTCAGACAGAGAACTTTCAAGAGCAATAGAAGCTGAAGGAGGGAAGGAAGCGCTTGAAAGAAAATGCCTGGATACGAATTGCAGGCGGGGCATGACTAAAGATGCCAGAAGGAAGGAATGAGTATAGACATGAGATTTCCAAAGAGGTGGGCAAGGAGGGGGCTCAAAGGGTTAAGTGTGGGAGGGAGAGAAGCCCTGAGGGAGAGGAAAGGTGGTAAGGAGACTGAAAACAGAGGTGTGGGCAGGAGACTGGCCACCTGGCTCCATTCTGGCAAGGACTGGGAAGGATAGAGCAAGGAAAGGAGCAAGTGAGAAGGGTTCCCTTGCTTTGTTAGAAGCTCCTTTGTCCTGGTGGGTGGGCTGGCATCAGAGGCAAGAGGTTAGTAGAGAGAGATAGTAATGGGGAGGCTTGAAGGACAACCTTGCTACTCAGTGAAGAGTCAAAATTATGCTAAGCAATCATTTCTGACCCATAACACATAGTTATTTTTCCCTCTTCCTTTCCCTCCGTCTCCTTTGCATTTTCTCCTTTTAATTCCTTCCTCCTACCCAGGGACACCGGTATACATAGGAAACCGAGAGGAGAAAGGTGGGGAGGGGTTAGGTAAAGAACAGGCCTGTAGCCCCTGCTGTGCCTATAAGGACCCCTTCCTCCTGTGCCTCACTCTCACTCCTTCACAGCTAGAGCTGCCTTGCCAATTCTCACTCTTCCATCAGAAGTTATATGAAGCGTCTCCTCCTCTGAGAGGCCCCAACACACCTCCTCCACCTCCAGGCTTGATACCGAAGCATTTTCTGTATTCTCATGTGATTATTTCTATCACAACCCTTATCACCGTGAACTGCATGTATCAGTTGGTGGGGCTTTCCCCAACTGTGAGCTCCCTGGGAGCAATAGGCGACTCCCGCGAAAAGTCAAGGGCTTTGCAGGGCAATGAGAAAATTCTAGCCACTAGTGCTACTTGACTTTGCATCCCCAGTGCCCCAGGGTCTAGGGACTAGTAGACAGTCAAATGGTAATAGTTATTATTATCAGCATATGGCCATGCATCATTTATTGCCAATCTCTAGTTATTACTTTTTTAAGATTTTACTTATTTATTTGAGAGACAGAGAAAGAGAGCATGAGCAAGGGGAGGGGCAGAGAGAGAGGGAGAAGCAGACTCCCTGCTGAGCAGGGAGCCTAATGCGGGGGACCCTGGGATCATGACCTGAGCCGAAGGCAGACACTTAACCAACTGAGCCACCCAGGACCCCTGTAGTTATTATTTTAATTATACCTGCAATCACTATTACTGCCACATGACCACTGAAGGAGGTTGGATGCAGACACTGGCTGAGAGCTCCAGATGAAGAAGTCTCTGTCTACTATAGGCAGGAGAAGCTAGTGAGCTGGTCCATCTGAACAGGACACTGACAGGAAGCTCATGGCCAAGAATGGGACTTCTATGGCCTTCGGATCGGAACCAAGATCACCTCCCTCTTTTGTAAAGCATGACAGTTTACACAGCATTTCCACATTCATTACCTCATTTAACTCCCAAACTCAGTGGTACAGAGGTGGCCTGACACCCACTAACACAGAGGGAACTTTTCCCAGAGAGGAGCCATGATCTGCCACAAGTCACACATCTGACAAGTAGGGAGGCAGCCTTGGAGGTCAGGTCTTCCAACACCGTGTTGTTGTTCTACCAAACACAGCCCAAGACTGGCTACGACCGGGAGCCCGAGAGAGCACACTACCAGCTCCAGCCAGCCTGAGGGGAGAGCAGAGGCCAAGTGAAGGGGACTGAGGGGCCCAGTCTGAAATGACCTCAGGCCACAACTTGAGGTAACACTGACCAGCACGCTCTTCAGAGACATCAAAACTCAGAGCGTTAAGGGCAGCAGGCACCACAGTGGCACTGTCTTTTAATGACTGTTATTTTAAATAAATGGCTCATTTTATCCTTATCCTAAACCCCTGACATTAAGTATTATCTCCATTGTACATATGCGGAAGTCCAGGGCCAGGGAGGCTAAGCGACTTGCCTGTGCTGGTCTCCTCGTGGTAAGAAGGCAGAGAGGGGACCCACTCCTCCAGCAGGTCAGCCTGCCACACCCACATGCCTTCCGCTGTGCTACGCAGCTCCCCTAAAGCGCTTCCCTCCATGTGATTCCACGCATCTCCTGACTCCCCTCATCCTGTGCTTGTCCCACGGCCCTCTCCACTGCTTCAGGGTCAACCTGCCTGTGGCGCTTCCATGAGACAAAGAGTGTGGACGGAGAATGGTAAGAGATGGAGGTAGCGGAGTAGCCCGAAAGGCCAGGCATGGGGCCTGCGGGGGGCCTGGCCATCCTCTCTAGGACAGCCCTGTCAGCAGCCCCCCTGAGAATGAGAACACAGGAGGGCCAGACCCGAAAAGCCAAAGAACAAGAGGACCATAGAAGCCTGAGAGTTCCAGCAGCCAAGACAGCCCTGGACTAGGAGACGCCGCCTTAAACCTAAGCTCTGCCAGCAGCCAGCTGACTGCCTCAGGAAGATCAGAGCCTCAGAGCCCCTACATCCTACCAAAAGGAGAAGAGGCCACCTGTCCCTCTTACCTACACAGGGGGCGGCAGGGGGGAAAAAAGGAAGAGGATGATGTTCTTTTCAAAGCGATCCACAGTCATAGGGCAACCACTACATGTGAGGCACTATTAACTCTCCTCGTCTTCTAGAACCACTGTTTATATAACTTCTGAGAAGGTTCTTTTGGATCCTGATTCATGAATGCTCCGACGTGCTCACGTGCAGTTTATGTGGAACAGACGTAGACCATTTAGTTATGAAGGCCTCCCAGTAGCACAAATTCCTGTGCTGGGGCCCCCGGAGAGCCGACTGGCCTGGCTTCTCCAGGACGATGCCAAGGGCCCAGTGACACCAGCACAGCTCAGAGTCACTGTACTTCGTGGGAAATTCCAAACCGCATAGCTTTCTTATTCAAAGCTTACATGTTCTTTCGATTATCCTCACTCTGAGAGGGTTGCAGCTACATTAAAAATAAAAATAAGGGATCCCTGGGTGGCTCAGGGGTTTGGCATCTGCCTTTGACCCAGGGCGTGATCCTGGAGACCTGGGATTGAGTCCCACGTCAGGCTCCCTGCATGGAGCCTGCTTCTCCCTCTGCCTGTGTCTCTGCCTGTGTCTCTGCCTGTGTCTCTGCCTCTCTCTCTCTCTCTCTCTCTCTCTCTCTCTCTCCCCCTCTCCATGAATAAAATCTTTAAAAAAATAAAATAAATAAAAATAAAATTAAAATTAAAAAGTCACCAGGAAACAGGCCCAGGGTCAGGAAAATGCTGCTTCTGACAAACCCACAGTAAAAATAACCCTATAGAAATCATACCTAAAAAAGCAGCTCTGTTTCTATAGTTTAGCTATTAGAAATCATGCTGCAATAAGCAGAGGGGTACATATATCCTTTTGGATTTGTGGTTTTATTTTATTTGGGTAAATACCTAGCAGTGTGATTACTAGATCGTAGGGTAGCTCTATTTTTAACTTTTTGAGGAACCTCCGTACTGTTTTCCCACAGTGGCTGCACCAGTTTGCCTTTCCACAAACAGAGCAGGAGGGTTCTTCCAAGTGTCCAATGACCGATGAAGGGATAACGAGGATGTGATATATATACCCAATGGGATATTACTCAGCCATAAAAAAGAATAAAATCTTGCCAACTTTCCTTCATCAGGCCAAAGATGCCTCTCTTTGGGAATACGTTCAGTCCTTAGAAAATGTCCGCTTCTCTCTCCAACCTGCATAATCTGGATTGGTCAACCTGGGAGGTGGAGCTGGGCCTGGACTATGGAACCCCCACCATGAACGTGGTGGGACAAAGCCTGAAGTTTGAAAATGGCCAGTGGATAGCAGAGACGGGGATTAGTGGAGGTGTGGCCCGGAGGGAGCTCAGCAGCTCCGCAGGCAGAACCAGCAGGTGGAGGAAGATGACAATCTCTTGAGGCTAAAGGTGGACATCCTGCTGGACATGCTGTCTGAGACCACCAAGTCCCACTTGATGGAGAAGCATGGAGCTACAGAGTATAATGCTAAGAGAAATAGGTCAGAGAAAGACAGATACCATAGGATTTCACTCATGTGTGGAATTTAAGAAACAAAACAAATGGACAAAAGAAGAAGAAGAGACAAACCAAGAGACAGACTCTTAACTATAGAGAACAAACTGATGGTTCCCAGAGGGAAGGTGGGTGGGGGGATGGGTGAAATAGGTGACGGGGATTAAGGAGGGCACTTATCGTGATGAGCATTGGGTGATGTATGGAATTGTTGAGTCACTATATTGTCCACTTGAAACTCATAATGTGAGTTACCTACACTGGAACAAACCTTTTTTTTTTTTTTTGGTCTTAAAAAAAAGGCAGTTCTGCAGTTGAGGGCAAGGCTGTAACTCAGACCTAAAATCATGACATGGCCCTGAAGACGAGTCTCCCTGATTTCAACAGCTACAGGCATACTGTATTTGACCTACACGAAATTGCCCATCCACTCCTAACCAGGGTTTTCAAAAATATTTAATGAGTTGCCAATTTAGTTCACATTAAACATAGGCTTCCACTCTGAAAATCCTGGAAGATCTGACGGCCTGGACAGCGCAGCAAGTCTGCCTGGCACCACTAGAGGGCAGGCCTTTCCTCCAGGCACGCTCCCGCAGACCACTGGCTACACAGAGCAGCTCCTGCTTTCAGGACTGGCTTCTGGGCGTATGTGATCATGCCTCCTGACTTAGACGTGGACAAACACTGGTGCCGAATTCCCGCTGGCCAGGGACTGGGGGTCCGGCTCTGGCCTGTGGGCTTCTGCAAACCTCTAGAGCAGAGAGTGGGAACCCAAAGACTCCGGATTGAAACACTGTCAGCAACCACCTGGCAGCGTTTGTCTGGACCCTCGTGTGCCACTAAGCTGATTAGAAGGCCTTCTGTCTGGAGACGGGAGCTCACGTACCCTTGTTATCTTTCCATGATGCTGGAGACTTAAACCAAAACAATAAAACCACCTTATTCTTTTTGTCAGAGTTCTGAGGAGGTGACCATAAATGGGTCTGATTCTTAAATCCCACACCAGGGCTGATCAGAGAGGCAGTGGGTGTGAGTCCTCCAAGGACAGGGCCAGTGTTGGATAAAAACATGGAGCTCTTCGCCCTCTCTGAACCCCACGTGGTCAGGGCATCAGGTGTTTGTACCTTGGTGTGGAATTTCAGTTGGTGAGCTTGCTTCTTCCCTCAGGAGCATTTGGCCCACAGGATGTGAGACTGTTTCCGGGTAAAAATGGTTCCACTCTCAAGAGAAAGCCAAGGAGGGCCTGTGCAAAGGTTCATGAGCACAGCTGCGCACTCCTTATCAAGTTGGTCCTGCTGCAAATTAACTTTTAATGCCTAAATGAATGAACGTGTCAACTAGCCTTGTGCTAAAAATTCCTACCCATAAATATTTCTTTGAGTGGAGGCATGTCTCCATCCCCCGTAAAAACGCAAAGATGTTATCTGGCTGACATCTTAATTAATCATACTTAATGCTAAGACTCAGGTTCTGACAGAATGGAACTTAGGATGGCAAGTCTGGTGGAGGAAAGGATGGAAAAGTCCAGGATCCTGGGCCAGAGAGAGATCACAAGGAGGAGATCAGAGCGAGGCATCACGGTCGTGAGATTAAGAACACAGAGTATGAGATAGGACTATTCCCCTCAGCTAGCTCTGCTTCTGGCTAGGACCGAAGGCCACAGCTGGGTGTCCACCTTTCCTCGCTGTTGCTGAGATAGTAGACAATAAGCTTCAGGCCAGCTGTGATGACAAATAATAGGTAAGATCCCCGTGAGTTAGGAAAGGACTGGCGTCTGATATTTCAGTCGGGAGAGGGGCTGGTAACTTAGAGCACCCATTTTCATAATTCTCCTAAATGCAGTGTCAGGTCCCACTTAATTTTATTCTTTCCCATAAATATGCAAATACCTCACCCCAGAACGGATTAACGCATATTTTTTCTAAAAGTGCAATGAAAAGTCCACTAATTTAGGCCTGGTATATAAGATGGTGCAGGTAGCCAAACTCAGATCACATCCTAAGAGAAGAGCCCATATTTTTGCACTTAAATCACTATGCAACTTGTATTTAGAGAATCACTGTACTGCCAGTAACTCCATCTCTTGGTAAGTAAGTCAACTGCCTTCTATGAAGATAACCTGGTAAGAGACCTTCAAGTACTTTCCCTGCCCCCTCTCCCCATTCCTAAAAGGAGAGGGTGGGGAAAGAATCAGAGTGCAGGTAATGGCTCTCAGCCAAAGAACAAAGCAGTCAAAGACACACTTTAATATGAAATTGCATCTTCCAGTTTCTGCATCTGAATGTCAGCTGTGCCAGAAAATCCAATGTGAATGGACTGATACAAGGTGCAAAAGAGAAAAATAATTCTGATTACAATAACCATTGACTAGACAAAGAACAACAGATATGAACAGCACAGATTGGATCATTCTGCTACATAAAAATCATCCCATCTCCTTTTACATAAAAGACATCTTGCTTTAAAAATAGTCAATAGATCTAAGGAGAGAGACACAGAACCCAGAACCCAGTACCACCTCAACTACTTGGAAGTTTTCTCCTGTCGCCCAGGACCTCACTCTACCAAGTCATTCACAGTGTGCTGTGAGTTCTTTTGGACTCCTAAAATGCTGTATATTCTCCTTCCACCCACCTGACCTGCCCCAGTAAATGCTTTGTTGGAGGCCGGTAGCTCCTGGAAAAATTGTTAAAGAAGAAGGAGGACCTTACCACTTCTGGGAGCAGCCTAGTCGAGAGGTCATGGATGGCTTTGACCACTATGCATATAGATGACAGAAGGAATATCACCCCCAAGATGACACAGGCTCTGCAAAGAAACAAAACATTGAGAGTCTTAATTGGGAGAAGTCCACTCTGCTCTTTACACAATAACGCAACCCAACGTACTGGTACTCATCCGTAATTCACCACATGCCCACCATGGCCACTCACAGTCCAAGAATTGATACTGACTCATCTCTAGGATCCCAGGCCAATTTATTAGCAAAATCAACCCCATGGAAAAACTCCATTGTACATAATCTCAGAGCATCCCAAGAACACGGGCATGGAAGAAACTTCAGGGATGTTAATTCCATCCCTTTGGCCTGGTAACACAATATGCTGGTCCTCCTCCAGCTGGAGGCTTCAGAGTTTAACAGCACAAAAGTGAAGGCTCTGGCCTGAGACACCCCAAGCTCTACCATTTAACAAGCTTGATCTTGGTCAAGCTACTCCTTTTAGCTTTTACATCCTCACCTGTCAAAATGGGAGTAATATCTCCCACCTGAGGATGAAATTAGCATCAAGAAAATTAATAATAACCCATTAATGTTGGCAAAAACAAAGGAAAAGAAAAATCCACTCTGGATATCTCTAATATGATGTGATAGACACCATTGCATTTTCCCAAAGATAAAAAGGAAGAATAATTTGGTAATGACAAAAGATAGAGTATTTATGCCAAGAGGAAGCAATTCTTTAAAAGGAAAGGAAAGGAGTGAAGAAAGAATGAGTTCAGGACGACTGGGTGGCTCAGCGGTTGAGTGTCTGCCTTTGGCTCAGGGCATGATTCCGAGGTCCAGGGATGGAGTCCTGCATAGGGCTCCCTGTGAGGAGCCTGCTTCTCCCTCTGCCTATGTCTCTGACCCTCTGTTTCTCATGAATAAATAAAATCTTTTTTTTTAAAGATTTTATTTATTCATGAGGGAGAGAGAGAGAGAGAGACAGAGAGAGAGAGGCAGAGACACAGGCAGAGGGAGAAGCAGGCTCCATGCAGGGTGCCCGAAGTGGGACTTGATCCTGGGTCTCCAAGATCACACCCTGGGCTGAAGGTGGTGCTAAACCACCGAGCCACCAGGGCTGCCCATAAATAAAATCTTAAAGAGAGAGAGAGAGAGAGAGAGAGAGAGAGAGAGAAAGAGAGAGAGAGAGAGAGAGAGAGAGAGAAAGAGAGAAAGAGAGAGAGAGAGAGAGAGAGAGAGAGAGAGAGAGAGAGAGAGAAAGAGAGAAAGAGAGAAAGAGAGAAAGAGAGAAAGAGAGAAAGAGAGAAAGAGAGAAAGAGAGAAAGAGAGAAAGAGAGAAAGAGAGAAAGAGAGAAAGAGAGAAAGAGAGAAAGAGAGAAAGAAAGAAAGAAAGAAAGAAAGAAAGAAAGAAAGAAAGAAAGAAAGAAAGTTCAATCTAGATATCAGCACAGGAGGCAGGAGATAAACCAGGGGATGCACAAACAGGGGGTACGGGGTGTAGGCTGATAGAAAGTCTGGGGGTGCTCAGGACATTGTAGCTTTCTCTGGCAAACCAGACGTAACAATTTGTGGGAGAAGCAAAGATGAAAAATGAAAGTAAACACGAGGAAATGACAACAGTGATACAGGAGTCAAAACACCAAATGAAAATTTTAAAAAGGGGAAAAAATGAATGCCTACAGTTGCCTCTAGTTCATTCCTATCCCAACCTCATGTCCCTGTCACTTAGCAGCCTCCTCAGCCCTCAACTCTCAAATAAAACCATTCTTCATCGTCCACCTTGGATCACCTTCTCTGGACGAACAGAACAGCCCAAATCTGCCCACATAACATTGAAGTAACATCTACTTAGTTAGAATCCTACTCAGCTCATGGACAGACATGATCCTCCAAACCTAAAAGTCCGAAATAAGCAGGTAAATAAGGCTGCTTGGAGCCCACTGCATGCTTCCAATGCATACTCTAGTTGTCAGGTTTAGTTTTTTCGAAAACACAGATCTCTTGACAGAAGAAGGGATCTCTGAAGACACAAAATGTACAGATTGTAGGAAAAGTAATGAATGGGCTGGGGAGCTTGGTACAGACTTGAGCAAAAGAGGACCTGACCTGGTCCTGTGCACCACACAGGTGATCCCCCATAGGTGCCATACATCCCCCAAATGAACATGGGTTGAGGGGAACACAGATTCAAGGAGGAGAAAAGGTAATTCAGGCAGTAAGTACTGACCGATTCAGTGGCAGGAGGGAAGAACGCTGACATGAGGCACTGAGCCTGAGGCTGGTAACCCCAGTCCTGGCAGGCCTATGGGGCAAAAGGGGCTGCAGCCAGGAGGGGCGCCATGAGGGAACGAGGTACATCTACTGGAGGCTCTGCAGTGACGAGACAGTAGAGAAAAACTGAGGAATCCCGGGGCCAGGGGAAGGAAGGCTCCCGAGGCACTGGCCCCAGACACCCAGCTGTGCTCATAGGGAAAGTAACTAAGGGCCACTGTGACCAGCACCTGAAATAACCATTCTGTTCTGCACACTGGGAGGTCCTATTTATAGGAAAAGAGCCTCAAGTCAGGACAGGCCTCCCATGGAAGTTGTGCTTTTCTCCACTCAAAAAATTCCTGAGTGTGTACCAAAGACTCTCTGATTTACGCTTTCAGATAAATTCCACCACAAACTCAGTTTCTCAACCCAGGGCCATACTGCACTCACCTGGGGTGTGTTTTTGAAGTCGCCCAGGGACCACTTCCAGTTCAACTGTACCGAAAATCTCTGGGAGTGAACCCAGGCATCTATCTGCATTTGTTTCAAAGCTCCGAGGCAACTCCCAGAGGTACTGGAGCTGAGGCCTTCACCTAGGCCCAGGTGGGGCCCTGCCCTTACGGAGCTTCCCCTGGGGCATAGAAAGCCACAGCTCCATGGACAGAGGGCAAGGAGGGAGCAGTCATCGCAGCTGGCGAGGAAGGAAGAGGGTCTCATGGTCTCTAGGAAATGTGTCGTGTATTTATTCAACTGAACAGCTCTCCCTCTCTGAGACACAAGAAGGGCACCCATCGCTTGGGTGCTAGACCTTCTACAGACAAGGTATTACACTCAGGAAGTCTTCATCTCCATACTTCTCTGAGAGTGGAGGAAGAAACAAATGTCGGGGCTTCCTGCTGACAGGTATAAGTGACACTGCAGGAAACTATTTTCTTCAGATCACTGTAGAAATACCATTATAGTGCACCAAAAGTGGATTTGAATTTTGCTTACATTTTTAAGGAGACAAATATAAAGTACGTAATGATCTCCTTACATAATATCTTGCTTATATATCTTGAATCAAAATTATGCTACAGATCCCTAATAAGGGCAAGAACCCATATTTTTGTATCTCAGTATCTACAGGAGCACATAGCAGGTGCCTCATATGCTTCTGGAGAGTGGATATAGTCACCAATTAAGTAATGACTAGATAACTCCTAAGTGTCCCCCCATGGAGTTTAAGGGGCACTGACCACTTACCAATACAGATGGGAAGGGGAAGGACACACCTAACACTTTAGCCAAAATGCCTATTGAATGGCCCACATTACAAAGCCACTCTGAAATGTAACAAAAATCAAAAATAAAAATAAAAAGAAATTGATGGTTTACTGAAGTTGAATTTCACCAAAGTATAATCATATTTTCTTCACAAATATACATGTGATTATGTTCAAAAATGTTTTAAAGCCTGGTTTTCATCTTCTTGCAAATTCAAAAACCATAGTCACCCTTCCTTCAACACCGCTGGGAGCTTGCGTGTCAAAGCTGCTCCCACAGCCTAAACCAGCTATTATTAGCAGAGGGTGTGATGCTATTTTTTAACATTTTATTAATAATATATTGTGTTTACACGGCAGCTTTGTCCTCAGGCACTCAGAGTTCCGCACATCAGCGCATAAATGCCCCGGAGGCTACTCACCAGATCTGAGATTCTGGTTTTCTGCTATTTTTCAAACTGGGAGGGAAAGAGGTGTGTTCCATGTTTATGGAAATAGGAAATAGGAAAGTCAAGGATTAGGATACTTGCCCAAGGTCACTCAAAGGGTTTGAAGTCCATTTAGAAATACAGCCTGGTCTCCTAACTGCCTCCCAGCAGCCAGCCCCAGTCAACCACCTGGCCACTCAAAGACTCTTGGCATCCACACCACATCCTCACTACCTCCACCACCCTGGGACTGTGGTGGCCTCCAAGATGCAGGGACGATTTGGGTCAGGAGCCAACACTACAAATACAGCTGCTTCTTTCTGCAAGTGTGTGCTGCTTCCTAGTTTGAGAGGAGGCAAGAGGAGGAGCGATGGAGGATAACTGTCCTATTAGCCTGCCGTGGCCTTCACCAGGAGAGGCTGGCCTGGCAAATGAAGGGCAATGAGTCCACGGGCCTGACAGCACTGAGCTTCCAGGTCACTGGAATGAACACAGATTCCTTCCCTCCTGCCAAATCCTCAGAGGTGAAAAACATTATGACTCAAAAAGAGGCAAATGCAATGCCTCCGTCAACATAATCCCCCAAATGAACACAGACTGAAGTTGAATCTAAACTCCCACAGGACCACTGGTTGTCAAAGAGTGGTCCACAGATCAGCAACATCAGCATCACCTGGGAACTTGTTAAAACAGCAAATTCTTGAGTCCACCCCAGATCTGCTGAATCAGAAACTCTGGGGATGGGGCCCAGAGATCTGGGTTTTAATAAGTTCTTCTGGTATTTCTGATGCAGTCAAAACAGAGTCTTCCACAAGACACATTTACTGTCTGACAGACGACTAAGTAAAATTTAAAGAAATGACTAAAGTCATTGGGCATCTCTTTTTCTTCTGCTAAAGGCTACAGATTACTAATTATGCACAGCATTGTAATTCTATGAATAAACTTGCAGTAAAGCATTTTTTTTTTTTGCCTCTGAAATTATAAGAGCAAAACCTACTGACAGTCTCACATCCAAAATGATGTCAGGTTGAAAATTTGGTCTCTTGTCAGTTGTAGATTTTAAGGCTCGTGGTTCACATTAAGAAAGCTTGAAGCCTATATCAGTTCTAAGATATTTTCCATCATATCCAAACAGCCAAATAGGAGAAGTTTTGTCTAGTCATCCCCTAATTTACAAAAGACCTAAAACACAGTAGTCCTGGCAATTAATCAGTTCAATCCCCAGCTTAAAGTGTCGATGTTTTATTTATCATCTCTCGTCCTGGTGCACAAAGCACTTGTAATCTGGGCCATCAACCAAATGTGAAGTGATAAAAAATAAAAGACAGTCAAGAGATGAGCACATAGTACTTAGCAATGCACAATCTCTGGTGTATTTTATTCCAGCTAGGTTCTCTCTCTCTCTTCGTGTGCTCTGTCATTTTAAATAAAGCCACAAAGATAAAGGGAAGGAGAAAGTGAGCAATAAATGCTTATGAGCCATTTCTCATTCTCTATAATGCCTATGCCAAACATTTGATTCAAGACCACCATCTTCCTCCTTCCCTTGATTTTCTAAGCTCCGGACCCCACCTCCTTCCCCACCAACACTCCCATCTTTCTTCTCTACCTTCATCCTCATCTATCTGCTGCACTGTGAACAGGTTGTGGTGTGAATGGTTCCTCAGGCCAGAGCTCTCCAGGCAAGTGGTCCATATCCTCTCCATGGTAAGATTATCCAGCTCCCCAACACAGAACTACCAACTCACATGTAACCACCTTCCTCAACAAATGGTCCTTTGTTTATATCTGTATGAAGGTACCAGCTGACAAGAACACATCCAATTAAAATCTTGTTTACACAGGATTCTTTTTTCCTAGCTTCAATGCTAAGGGACAAAAGTCAACAGGAGTGATTTATAAAGCAATTAGATGCTACAGCAATGCAGTCCAATAGACTTTTCTGTGCCTATGAAGTGTTCTATTCTGCACTGTCCAGTATAGTAGCCACCAGGCATATGTGGCTACTGAGTGTTCAAATGTTGCTAGAGCAACTGAAGAAATGAAAAAAATTTTTAAAGGTATTATTTATTTATGATAGTCACAGAGAGAGAGAGAGAGGCAGAGACACAGGCAGAGGGAGAAGCAGGCTCCATGCACCGGGAGCCCGACGTGGGATTCGATCCCGGGTCTCCAGGATCGCGCCCTGGGCCAAAGGCAGGCGCTAAACCGCTGCACCACCCAGGGATCCCAAGAAATGAAAATTTAATTTTAACTGCTTTCAAATAATTATAATTTAAATGGCCATGGGTGGTTAGTGAAATATCAGTGCAGTTCTAAAGGGTGCACTGAAAATACAGAGGTTCATCAGTGTATATACAGACATACATATGTATGCTTTCTCTATCTATCTATCTATCTATCTATCTATCTATCTATCTATCCTCTCTATATATTTTCTTGGTAAGACATGTTTTAAAAAGGGTGGGTGGAAGGGAGGGAAGCCCAGAAACTACTCATCAGGATCAGGTAAATTTATGTGGGCCTGGCAGTGTCTGCTGTTGCAAAGGAGCATCATGCCTTTGGTATTTCCCATTAATGAATGCATCACTTCCTTCCATCCAGTAAGACCCTTCAACTCCCCAGTTTACATGCTAAGTCCCACTCTTGTTCTCATCTAATGTCAGCCAATCTCAGTCACAGATACTGCTCCACAGGGGTAACAGCATTTTTTTTTTTTTAGAAGGGGATTTGTACTTTAGTCATTCACATCTTAGGTTTACATGCCAAGCCTTGAGGCTAAGGAAAACATAATCTATTCGCAATCTCCTGAGAGCACAAATATAGGATGGGAATCCTGAAAATCATCACAGTAAGTCATTACTCATGAATATGAAAATGGACAGAAACAAAATGAGTACAGTAATATGGTTAAATACAACCTGGGGACAGAGTGGGAAGGAAAGATGTCTCTGTGGTGTGACATTTATTTTTTTAAGATATTTATTTATTCATTTGAGAGAGAGAGAGAGAAAGAGAGAGAGAGAGAATGAGTGGGGGAGAGGGGCAGAGGCAGAGGGAGAAGCAGACTCACTGCTGGGCAGGGAGCGCGATGCAGGGCTTGATCCCAGGACTCTGGTATCATGACCTGAGCTGAAAGCAGATGCTTAACTGACTGAGCCACCCAGGCACCCCTGCAGTGTGACATTTAAGCTAGGTCTAGAAGAATGGATAGGAAACATTAACCTGAAAAAAAATGGAAGGTTAGGGAGGACACACCATGAAAGGGGCATTTAATGATGCCCTGTGCACAAAAGTGCACTGTGGGAACCTGCTTCAGTGAAAATGCAAAGTAGAGGTGCTGCACATAGATATGTTCATACCCCTATTAAAGATAGATCATATTTTAGGCTACAAAACAAGTCTAAATAAGTCTAGTAATTCTGAAATCATATCAAGCATCTTTACTGACCAAAATGATTTGAAACTAGGAATCAATATAAGAAAATTAGTGGGAAAAAAACATAAACACATGAAGGCTAACCATGCTACCAAACATCTAATGGGTCAACAAAGAAATTTAAAAGGAAATTATAAAAAAGACACTCAGAGACAAGTGAAAATAGAAACACAATGATTCTTTGGGACATAGCAAAAACAGTTCTGAGAGGAAAGTTTATGACAATACAGACCTACCTCAAAAAAACAACAAAAAATCTCAAGCAATTGAACTTTATACCTAAAGGAACTAGAAAAAACCAAAGTTAGTAGAAAAATGGAAATAATAAAAATCAGAGTGGAAATAAATGAAATAAAAGGAAAAATCAATGAAACTAAGAGCTGGTTATTTGAAAAGTAAACAAAACTGATAAACCTTTAGCCAGACTCATCAGGAGAAAAAAGACTTAAAAACAGAAATTAAAGAGGAGAATTTAAAACCAATACTACAGAGATACAAATGATTACATACAATACTATGAAAAATTATATGCTAACAGATTGAACAACCCAGAGTAGATAAATTCATAGAAATGTACAATCTTGCAAATTTGAATCATGAAGAAATAGAAATCATGAACAGATTACTAGTAACAAAACTGAATTGGTAACCAAAAATTCCCAACAAACTTAAGGACCAGATGGCTTCCTAAGTGAATTCTACCAAACATTTAAAGAATTGTTAATACCTTTTACACTTGAAATTCACATAACGGTATATGTTAATGATACTGAAATTAAAACTCAGTAAAAGTTAAAAAAAAAAAAGAATGAAGAGAAGCAGCTTTGGAAAAGTAAGGGGAAAAAAAGGAGCTAATAACTATCCTTCTCAAATTATTCCAAAAAACAGAAGAGGAAGAAAGGTTTCAAATTCATTCTATAAGATCAGCATTGCCCTGATAACAAAACCAAAGTCATTATCAAAAAAAAAAAAAAAAAAAGCTATAGGCCAGTATCTCTGATGAATATAAATTTAAAAAATCCTCAACAACATATTAGCAAAGTAACAACGCATTAAAAGGATCTTTCACCATGATCAAGTGAGATTTATTCCAGGAATGCAAGGATGATTCAACATATGCAAATCAACAATATGATACACCACATTAACAATGTCAGGGTAGAAATCATATCATCTCAGTAGATGCAGAAAGAGCATTTGACAAGATTCAATATCCATTCATGATAAAAATACTCAAAAAATAGATTTAGAGAAAATATACCTCAACCTAAGGGCCACATACGACAAACCTACAGCTAACATATTCAATGGTGAAATACTGAAAGTATTTCCTCCAAGATCAGAAACAAAACAAAGATGTCTACTGTCACTTTTATTCAACATAGACTGGAAGCCTTATCCATAGTAATCAGACAAGAAATAAAAGGCATCCAAATTGGTAAGAAAGATGAAACTGTCACTATATGCAGATCATGATATGATATGGAGAAATCCTGAAGACTCCACCCCTCCCAAAAAAAAAAACAGCAAAAAAAAACTCCTCTTAGAAATAATAAATTAATTTACTAAAGTTACAGATACAAAACTAAATCAGAAATCAGTTGTGTTTCTATGCACTAATAATGAGATGGCAGAAAGAGAAATTAAGAAAAAAAATCCCATTTATAAATAAATCAAAATGAATAAAATAGCTAAGAATAAATTCAACCAAGCAGGTGAAAGATCTATGCTCTGAGAATCATAAGACAATGATGAAAGAAACTGAAAACAAATTAAAAAATGGAAAGACACACCATGCTTATGAAAATAAATGAAAAGATATACCATGCTTATGAAATGGGAAAATACTGTTAAAATACACTGCTAAAAGCAATCTAGATTCAACACAATCCCTATCAAAATGCTAACAGCATTTTTCAAAGAGCTAGAACAAATAATTCTAAAATTTGTATGGAAGCACAAATGCCTCAATAGCCAAAAAAAAAAAAAAAATCATTAGAAAGGAGAACAAAGCTAAAGGCATCACAATTCCCGATTTCAAAATATACTACAAAGCTGTAACAATCAAAAGAGTACAGTACTGGCACAAAATTAGACCTACAGATTAGCGGAAAGAATTCAGAGACCAAAAATAAATTCATACTTATATGGTCAATTAATCTACAACAAAGTAATCAAGAATACACAGTGGGGAAAAGAAAATCTCTTCAATAAATGGTGTTGGGGAAACTGGATGGCTACATGCAAAAGAATGAAACTGAACCATTTTTCTTACATCATACGTAAAAATAAATTCAGCATGAATTAAAGACCTAACTGTAAGACCTAAAACCATAAAACTATTTAAATGAAAGCACAAACAGTAAATTGTAGAACATCAGCTTTAGCAATATTTCTCTGGATCTGCCTCCTCAAGCGGGGAGAAATAAAAAGCAAAAATAAATAATTGGGACTACATCCAACTCAAAAGCCTTTGCACAGTGAAGGAAACCATCAACAAAACAAAAGGATAATCAACTGAATGGGAGGAAGTATTTGCAAGTGATATAGTCAATAAGGGGTCAATATTCAAAATATACAAAGAGCTTATATAACTCAACACCAAAAATTATACTCCAATTAAAAACGAGCAGACGACCTGATCAGACATTTTACAAAGAAGACATACAGGTGGCCAATAGATGTAAAAAGCTGCTTAACATCATTGACCATCAGGGAAATGCAAATCAAAACCACAGCGAGATATCAACTCATACCTGTCAGAATGGTTAGTGTCAAAAAGACAAGAAAAAACAAGAGTTGGTGAGGATATGGAGACAAGAGAACCCTCATACACTGCAGGTGGGAATGCAAACTGGTACGGCCACTGTGGAAAATGGTATGGAAGGTCCTCAAAAAATTAAAAATAGAGATACCATAGGATCTAGTAATTCCATCTCTAGGTACTTATCCAAAGAAAATGAAAACATTAATTTTAAAAGATATATGCAGCCCTATGTTTACTGCAGCATTATTTAGAATATCTAAGATATGTCAGCAACCTAAATACCCATCAAAAGATGAATAGAAAAATCAGGTGTGCTATACACACATACACACACACATACACACACACACAATATGGAATATCACTCAGTCTTAAAAAAGAACAAATCTTGCAATTCACAACAATATGGAAGACTCAAAGAGTATAATGCTAAAGTGAAATAAGCCAGTCAGAGAAAGACCAATACCATATGCTTTCACTTACATGTGGAATCTAAAAACAAAAAAGCAGAAACAGACCCATAAATACAAAGAACTGGTGGTTGCCAGGGTGGAAGGGAATGGATGAAATAGGCAAAGGAGATTAAGAGATACAAACTTCCCAATATGAAATAAGTAAGTCACAGAGATGAAAATTACAGCACAGGGAATATAGTAAATAATATTCTAATAACTTCACATGATGACAGATGGTAACCACACTTACCATGGTGAGCATTTTGTAGTGTATATCATTGTCAAATCACTGCATTGTACACCTACAACTAATTTGATATTTTATGTCAACTGTACTTAAATTTTTAAAATTCTTAATTAAAAAAAAGTGGAAAACCAGATAAAGACCACATAAAAAAGGAAAATTACAGACCAATACCCCTAATGAACATGGATGTAAAAACTCTCACCAGGATATAGCCAGTAGGATCCTACATTAAAGGATTATTCAGCACAACTAAGTGTGATTTATTCCTGGCTGCAAGGGTGGTTCAGCATTCACAAATCAATCACAATCTCATTATTAGCGTATAGAAATGCAACTGATTTCTGTGCATTAATTTTATATCCTGCCATGTTGCTGAATTGCTGTAGGAGTTCTAGCAATTTTGGGGTAGAGTCTCTTGGGTCTTCCACATAGACTATCATATCATCTGTGAAGAGTGAGACTTTCACTTCTTCTTTGCCAATTTGAATGCCTTTTATTTCTTTTTGTTGTCTGATTACTGAAAGGAAACAGTCAATAAAACTAAAAGGCAACCTACAGAATGGGAGAAGATATATGCAAATTACATATCAGATATGTAGTATCCAAGATCTATAAAGAACTTTTCAAATTCAACACCCTCCAAAAAAACAAACAATCTGGTCAAGAAATGGGCAGAAGACATGAACAGACATTTCTCCAAAGAAGACCTACAAATGGCCAACAGGCACGTGAAAAAATGCTCCATATCACTTGTCATCAGGAAAATACAAATCAAAAGCACAATGAGATACCATTTTATACCAGTGAGAATAGCTAAAATTAACAATTCAGGTAACAACAAATGTTGGCGAGAATGTGGAGAAAGGAGAACCTTCTTATGCTGGTGGTAGAAATACAAGCTGGTACAGCCACTCTGGAAAACAGTAAGGAGGTTCCTCAAGAAGTTAAAAATAGAGCTATTCTATGATCCAGTAATTATACTACTGGGTATTTACTCCAAAGATACAGATGTAGTGAAATGAAGGGGTACCTGCACCCCAGTGTTCATAGCAGCAATGTCTACAATAGCCAAACCATAGAAGGAGGCAAGAAGTCCTTTGAGAGATTGATAGAGAGGATGTGATATACACACACACACACACAATGGAATATTACTTAGCCACTAGAAAGGATGAATGGGATACCTACCATTTACATCGACATGGCACCCAATGACTCTTAGATGGTACATGGACCAGAGTGTTGTATTTAATAGGTACGTAGGAAAAAACCCAATTACCACCCCATGCTTTCAAAGATATTATTCCTAAGGCAAAGTAAAGATTACATTTAGATAAATAGAGTAAATAACAGCATATGTGATATGCAAATAAGGCAAAAATCAAGGGGAAACACAAATTTCTAAGTAATGACAGGAAGTCACTGGAGGATTTTAAGCAAGGGAGGCCCATTGTGTCATCTGACACCAGGGGCCAGGACAAGTGAGGATGGATAGAGAAAGATACTGAGAAGCCTAAACTGATAGAACTTGGGAACCAACCGGATATTGTCAGCAGGGAAGGACACAAGGACAACCCTGACTTTGAGACTGGCCAAAAGAGGAGAAGTGGTGCACATTCATGAACAGGCAATGCAAGGCTGGAGTGGGGGCTGGCAGTGAGTCTACTTGGGATTTGCTAAGCTTGAGGAAGAATGCCCAGCCAAATACCTTGAGCTTAGCCAAAGAGGTATCTTCTGAGCCTGGCTTCCCAGGGCCATTTCCTGAAGCCCCCCAAGTATCACACTGTTGTTTCTGGGGTGTGGTGAGATGAAAGGAGAGAACAGGAAACAGCCATCCTAATAGTTGCCAAACTCTACCCAGTACCTCTGCTTCCAATATACCCTGCAAGGGGAATGCATGCTGAGACGACCCGGAATCTTTCAATCCATCAACCAATACTGATCAACACCTATTATTCTCTAGTACAAGGATTCAGCAGCCTACAAGAAAGTAATCCTTGTTCTCATGGAGCTTACACAGGGAGAGTCAGACAATAAAAAGGGGAGCAAATAAGCACATGATGCATAAAGCAGCATGAAGGAAGAGAATAATGAGAGTGTTATTTTATATACAGTAGTCACACTTCTCTTTGATGACAGAAAAATTTGACCAAAGACCTAGAAGATAGGAGAGTGAGCTGTGCAGCTACCTGGGAAGAGCACTCGGGACAGAGGGAACAGAGGGCAAAGGCTCCCATCAGGAGCGAACCAGGCTTATTCAGCGAAGAGCTATGAGGCCAGCCTGGCTGGAATACAGCATCCATGCAGGGCCTCAAGGTCCTACCCAGAACCTGGGCCTATACTCTGAGTGGGAAAGGAAACTAATAGAGGATTAATCAAAGAAATGACTTCCATTTAAATAGGATGGCTATGGTCACTCTGTTGGCAACAGGCCAATGAAAGCAGGGAAACCAAAGGTAAGGTAACTCCAATGAACCTCGAAAGAGATGATGCTAGCAGAGGGCAAAAGTGGAGGTGGAGAGGGGCCCATTTCTACCAGTTCCTGTGAGGCCCAAGACAGATTTACTGTCACTTCACTATTTACAACCCAGTGAAGTAAGCAGTGGCCAGGTGGGTTTTAGAAAGATTTGAAAAGGACTTTCAGAGTGAACCTTTGTTTCTCAGGTGAATAAGAACACCCAGAATCACTATTTAGGCAAACTGGTTATTCAAAGTGAGCCACTTAAGAATTTTCAATGTCAGGTCAATTATCAATTTCAGCTTTTCCCCCAAATATTTACTCAATGTATAACTACCTGTCTATGGATAGGACAGGATAACAGGCTCTGCAGAAAATGCAGGGGGAAGAGAGGCTTGCTTTTCCCTTCATACCCTATCATGCTTTTTGTTTATTTTTTAAACAATATGCAGGTACCACTTATTAAAATAAATAAACACAGGGATCACCGGGTGGCTCAACGGTTTAGTGCCTGCTTGGCCCAGGGCGTGATCCTGGGGTCCTGAGATCAAGTCCCACATAAGGCTCCCTTCCTCCATGGAGTCTGCTCCTCCCTCTGCCTGTGTCTCTGTCTCTGTCTCTCTCTCTGTCTCTCTGTGTCTCTCATGAATAAATAAAATCTTTTTAAAAATAAATAAATAAACACTACATCAATCTTGAGACGGAGGGAAATACTTCCTGAGGATCTACCAAGTGCCAAAAGGCCTGTTACACACTAGATGCAATGACAAGATAGTCCTTTTCCTCAAAGAGTAGAGAAGAGTGGCATTTAACTCACAACAGGAATCTTCTAGAGAAGTTAAGATTCAGGGTGACTTCGAAAGAATCAAGAGAAGCTAGCTTGGTGGGCAGGAGTGAAGAGTCTCTTCCAGAAAAAGGGAAAGTATGTAAAAAAGCGTATCAGGACTCACCTGTTCAGCACATTTTCACTACAAACCTACTTTGTGTCAGGCACTGTTCTAGGGCAAATCATGCGGACACATGGAGTTAGAAGCAAGGCAGAGGCAAGAGCAAGTCTTTGAGGCAGAAGACTGCTTGACTGATCAAAGAACATCAAAGCAACCGATGGGCTGAAGAGGAGTGAGGAAGAGGACAAGTAGGGGAGGGGAGGTCAGAGGGTAAGGGTCATGTAAAATCTCAGGGCCATTGAAAGGATTTAGGCCTTTATAAAGATAGGAAGCCCCTGGAGGCTCTGACTTGGGGATGCTGTGATGTCACATGTTCTAAGAGGATCACTGGTGCCTCGCAAAGGCAACCGGGAGAGCAGTTAGAAGGCTGTGCAGTGACACAGGCAAAAGAGTGACAACTGATGGTTCCTGGACCAGGACTGCAGCATGCAAGGGGTGAGCCATGGGACATATTCTGATTTCAAGTTTTGGTCTAGCCAGGGATACATTCTGAAGGTACAGTTGACAAGTTTTTCTAATACATAGTTTTAAGTACACAAGACTCAACGATTCAAGTTTTGTGACTTGTGAAAAGTGAAGGATGGAGATGCCATTTCCTGAGCTAGGGAAGACCGCAGGAGATGCAGGTTTCTTTGGGGAATGATGAGGGGGATGGGGGGATCAGGAGTTCAGTTTGGGACATATAAGTTTGGAATGTCTGCTAGGCATCCAAGTGGAAGTGTTGAGAAGGCAGTTAGTGATAACAAGTTTAGTTTCAGAGAATAGTTCAAGTGGGGACATAAACTGGAGTCATCAGCACACAGACTGTATTTATATCCTTGAAAGTGGACAAGATCATTTTTTTCAAGAATCCCCCCCCTTTTTTTTTTCCAAGAATGCCTGAGTAAGGCTGGAATAAAGGTTCCGTAAAGGGCCCTAGAGCAGGAAGCTGGACAGGGAGGTAGGCAAGGGTCAACCCTGAAGAAGCTCATGTACCAAGCTAGAGTGTAAACCTTTTTTAGAAAAACCACACAGAACCCCTGACCACTTTGAAAATGGTGGAATAAGAGGATTAGATTTGCATTTTCTTTTTTTAAAAGATTTTATTTATTTATTCATGAGAGAGATATATAGAGAGAGGCAGAGACACAGGCAGAGGGAGAAGCAGGCTCCATGTAGGGAGCCTGATGTGGGACTTGATCCTGAGTCTCCAGGATCAGGCCCTGGGCTGAAGGCAGCGCTAAACCGCTGAGCCACCCGGACTGCCCAGATTTGCATTTTCAACAGCTGGCTCAGGCAGGACCTGTTAAGACATCTGCTGGGGCTGCTCTGCACTGCACACATTCTCCTTTCAGTGGAGCGGCCCTCAATTTTCCTTTCTACCCCCACTCTCCTCAAGAGGACAACTGACAGTCACTGCACCCTGCTCCTGAACCAAGCCACCTAAACCAAACTTGGGCTAATCAGATACTCTTCCACTGGCCTTTGAATCCAGGATAAATGATAATAAGGACTGAAAACAGAGATGCTTCATCCCACTATAGGGGTGACCAGGAGGTCAAGCTCAGCTGGGACTCAACTGAAGTGGTTAACCAACACCCCTCTGGACAGTCAGGCTTCCTGTGAAGCTGCTGAGTGCCCTAGAGCAAGCGTTCCCTGAGAATCAAGCAGAAGCTGGCAGGCCTTCCTTGCAAGTCATGCAGCATCTTTCCAGAGCATTCTGTTGGTTACAAGTGACCTGCTGAAACTATAGGGAGGGGAGAGAGATGTCACCTCTTGGAAAATGGACACTTCATGGAAATGGACCTTAGGAAAATGACAGGGGAATATTAAGGAAGACTACATGCTAGGTTAGTAAATCCTCTGTTTCTGGAGAATTCCTTGCACTAGGATTAAGGTAGTTCATGCCAAGAGCCAGGTTCTGCATAGCAGTGGACAAGGGGATAGATGTCAGAAGAAACGGAGGAGGTCAATTCCCAGTAGGCTTGTGGTAGATTGTATCACTGTTCTCAACAACCTGATCCTACAGATTCTTACTCTTGCCACGTGCTTCTCGGCACCTCTGTGTAAGGGAAGTGTGCATCCTACCCACTGTCAGGCTTGGACAGGTGACTTGTTCTGGCCAACAGAATGTCAGTAGAGGTGCCATCCACCACACACACACCACTCCTGAGCAAAAGCTCTGCGTGGTTGGCTTGGCCCTATTCTGTCCTATGAAATAAGTACAGCAATCCTCAGATAGGAGCCATCCCCAGCCCAAGACCTGGAGTATGAACTCATGTGGAACATGCCTACCAGCAGACCACAGCTTCAGTGGGAAATGACTGAGAAATTAATATGTGTGGGGTAAATCGCTGAGATTCAGAGGCTGTTTGTTATGCAGCAAAACTGACAGATAAAAGGTTTTTGAAAGAGAAAAGTCAAATTGCAGCAGCAGTGCATCTGCATGGCTCAGTCGGCTAAGCACCTGACTCCTGAGTTAGGCTCAGGTCATGATCTCAGGGTCATGGGATTGAGTCCCACACTGGGCTCGGCACTCAGCAGGGAATCTGTTTGAGCCTCTCCCTCTGCCCCTGTCCTGTCATCTCAAATAATAAATAAATCTTAAAAAAAAAAAAAAAAACTATCTCAGAAAAGCAGCGCCTCTACCTGGATCAGGTGGGTGCCTGCTAAGAATCATGATAGAACAACCATCTGACGGCAGCTTTGTTGCTGCAGACAGGAATCCACTCAAGGTTTAGTCTACCCTGAAAAGCAAGCAATCCCACTGTCACAGAGATATACAGAAAACCACTGCTGAATAAACATTCTCACTGAATCAAAAAAATGTACATATATATACAAGAATAAATAGAAGTTTCCTTATGATTCCTGGAACCCCAGCCCCTGTGGTGGATGCATCGGGCACCAACCCTTATGTTCTGTCTCTGTGGGAACGGGAAAGCTCCACACCTTCAGGACACAGGCTTATCAGCACGACTTGGTTAATTGAATCTTATTTCTTTTCATCCCTAAAAATACCCTATCATTTCCTCGGTAACGTATTCTCCAGTGTTTCTAGCCTACTTGATTATAGTATTTAATGTAATTGGCTTCAACTGTACATTCACTTTGATCCACTCCTGGGAATCTATCCCTAAAGAACAAGCTTTTTGCAGAAGAATGTTCATAGCACCATTATTTATATTGAAAAGTGCAGAAGTTAAATGTGCCACAGAAGGAGTGCTTAAGTAACTGTGATAAATCAATTCAGTAGACTATTAGGTGCTATTTAAGAGTGCTTTTGTCAATAACAACAACAAAAAAAGTCCAAATAAAATATTAAGTAAAAAAGCAGGATATAAAATCTTCTATATACAGAAATACATAATACAAATAAATCTAGAACAGATGAAAATTCTTGGCAGAAAATATACTAAAAAGTAACAACAGGGTGAAGATGGACTTTCTCCCCTTTACTTTTCTGCATGCTGTACTTTAATAATGAGAAAAAAATTTCTAAAAATGCCTTCTGTGGGTACCTCACTTTTAACATTTCCTGAGAGTACATCCTGGTAAAACCTCAAGTGCAGCTCTCTGTCAAGTCTCAAACTTGGTGCAAATTATTCAGGTTTTAACCGAGCGTCTACGGTCTGTCCTGCACAGTGAGGGGACGCAGGTGGAAGCTGTGCTCTTAGGCGGGTTGTGACACTGCTGTTGGGGCAATACAGTAAGCATCTACCCAAACCTAACTATTCATGTCATCTCCTCCAAGACATGGAATTGTTCAGTTATAAGTGAGATAGGAGTGATTTTTAAAAATACTACTTCCCTTCCAAAACTGTGAACATAAATAAGATGATGGATAAAATGCTACATATCAGTAAGAGGATACTGAACATAGAAATATTATCTTTAGCATTTTACCTAATTTAATCCTATAGCATTTTCCTCCTTTACTGGGGCTTCCGGTAAAACCCACCATTTATTTATTTATTTATTTATTTATTTATTTATCTATTTATTTATTTATTTATTTATTTATTTTATTTTTTATTTTTTTTTAAGCCCACCATTTAGCATCCCCTATCTGAAGCAGAATCTTAGGTCCAAGTTCTATGGACATGAATTCCCTGGGGCAAACACCCCCCTGACACGTGAGCAAGAATTTGTGACCTTCGGTGAGCTCTCACGGGCTTGTGGGCTTTCTCATCAATGCTGCCTCTGACAGGTCAGAAGGGCTGAGGGAGGAGGATTCTGGGAGATTGCTGAGGAAGACCTCAGAAAAGTCCATAGGATTGTAAAGCTAGTCAATAGTCAAGTTGGGACTCAAATCCAAATCTGAGTTCTTGAAACATAGACAAGCTGGAGTTTTCTTTATCTGGGTGTTCAGTCAATTTTTTTTTTAGATTTTATTTTATTTATTCATGAGAGACACCCAGAAAGAGGCAGAGGCCTAGACAGAGGGAGAAGCAGGGAGCCCGATGCAGGACTCAATCCCTGCACTCCAGGATCAGCCCCGAGCCGAAGGCAGATGCTCAACCACTGCGCCACCCAGGCGTCCCTGTTCTGTCAATTTTTAACACACAAGCAAATGTTGTCCAGAGTTTTTTGTCCAAAATGTTTTAACCTAAGCAATAGTATTGCTGCAGTCACTAAGTTAGGGGTGCAGCTCAGGTGCATGGGTTCTAGATCTATCATTGCCATTAATTTAGGGAAGAAAACAGAAATAGTCAAGCCTCTCTAGAGCCCAATCACTTCATTTGAAAGTTAGCAACTTTGACTTCATTACCAAGGTCCTGACAGGCTAAAATTCTAGTCTAAGTGTAGCAGTGGAATTCTGGCTCACTAGAGCTTTTTATTTTAAATCAATAGGTCTGAGACACAGACTTATTTGCGTAACTCATAAATATAAGTGAACAGTAGGTATTATTTACTTACTGGCAAGTTAGGAGGAAAAAAAATACAAGTTTCACACTGAGCACGGTGAGAATTATGGGCTTCCTTTCATATATTACTACAGAGCTGTCAGATGGCAAAAAAGACTCACCAGGTTTTTGGCTGAAACTTACTTATTTCTGCAACTTCTTTGTGACCTATACACTCTACTATTTTGAAGGGCTGACATTTCCCAGAGTTAGAAAAAGTAGATAATACAAAAAGAGAGTATTTTAAAAGAAAATGTTATTCATCCATTCAGCTGGGAAACTGGTTTTCTAAACGGAAAAAATGATTTTAAATTTATTTGAATATTAAAATACTATAGATAACTCTATTATAACTTGAGAAAAGCACATTAATGGTTAATCCTAAAGCCTTCGCCCAAAGGAGCCAGTTCCTAAAAATTCTGGAACTTTAAGCTACACTGTTACCTCTTATTAGAATCACAAAAGCTAAGGCTTCCCTTTAATACACAGATCTTCATTTACACATATCATTGATTTGGTTCCTAAATCAGTAGTGCAAACTGAAAACATCACCTGTCACACCATTTTAAGAGATAAACATTAGTATTTACACATCTGTTATCATCCTATTTTAGGAATGGGGAAATTAAAGAACCTAACTCTAACTTGGATTGCTGAATAAATCTATTAAATAAATTAAATCTATTAAATAAATATCTCAAAGTAAACATGGGGTGGGATGTTTTTAACCACTGGGTATCCCCTGTAATACTGTAGGGGGATAGGAGGTACAGTGGATGGTTTGGAAGCCATACTCCATCCCCCGAGCCAGCTCGGACTACAGCTACTGGCCCAGGGATTGGCTCCATGCTCTCCGACAGGGTCACAGCCCAGGGGTTCATTCTCAGAGGCCAGTGGCATTGAGCCCCCACACTGGAAGCAGCCACAAGACCACATCTTCACTGGCTCTTCCTTCCTCCCTACTTCCCTCTCCAGCTTTGCTCCCTGGGATCTTTCCTAGAATCACTGCCCCATCAACCACCTGCAGCCAGGTCCTCAGAGAGAACATGAAAGATGAACTCAGAGTCTGACCACAAACATCCATATGAGCAAACCAAATGGAGATCCAGGACATCAGCTTCAACACTCTCTAGTTTTTGTAGATTCAATCTGTCCAGGGCCCTCAGAACAGGCCATTCTTCCAGACTCAAGTGTCTAACCAACTGTTAAAGGAATTTATATAATTCCCTGTTATCCTATAAGAAACTCATAGACCTAAAAGCAAGGTGATGAATACACCA
The DNA here is from genome assembly GCF_905146905.1 of Nyctereutes procyonoides. NCBI lineage: Eukaryota > Metazoa > Chordata > Mammalia > Carnivora > Canidae > Nyctereutes > Nyctereutes procyonoides. The sequence continues at coordinate 1,448,705 of NW_026575030.1, read as the reverse complement.
AGGTAAATAAATGGGATTGGATGGCCAATAGAAGGGAGACTTTGCCTCTTCAAGTATATCTGTCTCTGAAAGCCACTGCCTTCCCCCTCCTCTGGGGTCAGTCTTTAAGGTCTGGTAGGGCCCCTGACTCAGATCAGCGCAGAAAACAAAGCTGCATCTCCCAAGGACAAGGAGGCAGAAACAAGATGGAAGCAAGGAGGCATGAGCTTCCTACAGCCAGATGAACACAGAGGGTCTGGCCACTAGTTCTCCTGATCACTAGCCCTGTCCCAAATGGTAGGGGGGACCTGAGGGCTCAGTCGTCTGGAAAAGCTCTATCAGAAAGGCAAAAAAAGGGATGCCTGGGTGGCTCAGCAGTTGAGTGTCTGCCTTCAGCTGTGATCCCGGGGTCCTGGGATCGAGTCCTGCCTCGGGCTCCCTGCAGGGAGTCTGCTTCTCCCTCTGCCTGTGTCTCTGCCTCTCTCTCTGTCTCTCTCACAAATAAAATCTTTTTTAAAAAAATGGAACAGCAGAAAGGAGAATGATGTGAGTGATCTCTAAAACAACGAACTTCCACTGCAATGCAGCAACCACAGGGAGAGGCAGGTGTGTGTAACGAAATGCTGAATGGCACTCGGGGCCATGTTTTGGCACCAAGTAGAGGCAAAGACAGTTCACATGACCAGTTCCACCCTCAACATATTCATCTGTGAAGCAGACTTGCCTGCCAGTGCAAAGGAGGGATGATGGGGTGGAGGGAGGAAGCCTTGTCATAATTTATCTAGCTATACGTACTGTCACGTTAGAGAAGGGAAGAAGGGACCATTCTATTTTATTTTTTGAGATTTTATTTGCAAGTAATCTCTATACCCAAAGTGGGGCTCGCACTTACAACCCCGAGATCAAGAGTCTCATGCTCCACCTACTGAGCCAGCCAGGTGCCCCAGAAGTGACCATTTTCATAAGATAACCTGTCATTCTGTAGTTGATACAGCCACACATTCCCCCAAAAAGAGAATCAAATCAACACTCTAGAAATGATTCAATTGCCAATTCTTTAATTAAGGATGTGAACACCTCTCGTTAAGGAATTATCATACACAATTTCTGTGAAATTCCACCCCAACTTCTGGCAACAACCATGAAAGCCCTGGCTGAGCCATTAGTCTGAGGCAGAAGAGCAGATCCCCACTTGTCTGGTTATACTGCAGTGTTAGCACTTACTGGCAATTTATGACCTAAGAGAGCTACTTGACTTCTCTCGGCCACGTTTCTGTTATCTGTGCAATGGGAGAGCAGTAGAAATGCTGTGGGTTAACTTGTGCTACAGAGCTTATTAGCACAGTGTCTGGTGCAGAGTTTAAAAAATAAAAAGGAAAAAAAAATAAAAAAATAAAAATAAAAAAAATAAAAAGGGAGTCATTTGGATGATGCACAAAATGTAACTGATGCAAAAGCAAACTCCTCTCATGTTCTTGGCCCACACCCCAATTTACCTGTGATAGGTAGGGAGCCTGTATCTCATCTCCTGAAGTCCAAAATGGCTCCTCATCTAGAATCTCACTCTCTCATTACTTACCCTATGGCCCAGTAAGAGCAGATAGTAAACTTACCTTCAGAATCAAATTGTAGTAATCAAGTCTACCCAAGGCCACTAGCAAAGGGACTTTGACAGGTAACCTCTTGGTTCCCAACTGGCTGCTCATCAGAATCATTCGTGGGACCTTTAAAAATTCAGACTCCTGGGCTCCACCTTAAAATTTCTGATGCTCTAGAAGGGCTTAGGTAGGGGTTGTTACTTTCCAGTGTTTTATGTTTATTTTTGTAAATCTCTCTGGGAGTCATAAGAAGCAAAGGGCTGGAGAACTTTTGCTCTAAGGTACAGGCAAGTCAGTACACCCAACCAGAGTGATTTTTGTTCCCCAGGGGATACGGGGACATTTATCAATATTTGGAGATATTTTCTATTGAAGCAACTTGGGGCAGGGTGCCACTGGCATCTAGTAGCTGGAGATCAGGGATGCTGATGAGGTACTATACACAGGACAGCTCCATATCACAAAAGATTATCTGGTCCAGTAAGTTAACCAAGCCAACCAGGTATAGGACATGTCAGCAAGTGAACCCTGCTCTCTATACTCTTTGGGGTGTGGTATTCCCTTGGTAGTCCCCAAGGAACGGATACCAGGTTCCCAGTTCCAATGGGGCCAACTCCCAGAACCATGAGAACCAATTGGGTAGCACATGTTGGACGGATGAACAGTTTTGAAGGAGCAGTAATGAGTTCACACAAAACGACCATAACCTCTGTGCACAAAGAGTGAACATCAACTTCATTTAGGAAGAGCAATCCCAGTCATCTCAACATGAGAGACTCATCAGATGACAGAGCTGCTCCTTTTAACCCATGAGTCCCAGCTCTGTGTGACAAAGATGACCTCTAAACGCAAGGCAATGGGGAGAAGTTTTGTCTATACTACCCCATTCAGTGTTTACAACTGTCCTTTAAGACAGATATTATCAACCACCAGGAGAAGTTGAGCAAATCAAGGTTCCAGGAGTTTAAGGAGCATGTTTAAGGTTGCCAGGCTGGGCTGCAGATCTCATCTGTCTGTGGGACTAGAAGCCCACGCTGAGGACCTCAGTTTCTGGCTTCTCATCTCATTCTGTGTCTTTGTTTCCCCAAAACACAATCTGAGGTGCCTATTAAACCTTATATGCCCGGCCCCACCCTAGATCTGTGTAAAGTTTCTGGAGAGGGCAGGCACAGGTTCTGGGGTCTAAGCTTCCCAAAGGACTCCTGAGCACCCTTGAGACTGAGAACCCGACGCTGTCCTTCGATGGGCTTTGAGCATCTTACTGAGACTGGGTATCTGGGCTTTTTTCCTACAGAAGGGAGAGACTGACTCTGCTGAGAAAGTCCACCACCCAACTTCCCTGACAAGAAAAGAACACAAAACAAAAAATGCTGGCTCAATTGATTAGAGAGAAGAAAATATTTGAATTTGCAACTCTTTATTTGCGTAAGCTAGCTCCAGTGACAAGAAAGGAATGTCACCTAAGCAGGCTGGTCTCCTTAGCTATTATGGCACTAATAGTGTCTGAAGAGCCAGCATATTGGGGTTCTGCGGATCCATGAATTGGATAATTTGCTTCCGTAAAGTCCCACGATGGGGGCACATTTGCAAATAATCCACTGTGCCTCTGTACAGGCCTCAGATCTAACAGAGACTTTATCCACTGCAACCATTATTTTGCCAACAACAGGAGCAGTCTTGTAGGGACAAGTTGCCAGCCACATGAGGTAATGATTATGGGAACAAAAAGGAAAGTCGTTTATTATTCCCACCATAATATTCTACTAGCTTATCTAAGGCTCATTACAATTTGCCCTACTGCTGTAAGTACTCTATTTTGCTCTAATTTGTCTACCCAATAATTATGAATTAAAGTAACCTGCCACTGCTTTTTTTTTTTTAAAACAAAGGGGAAGATAAGATCAGATCCCATACGTGTTGACAGAGAAATGCTGTGTGGCTCAGAGCAATCCCTGCAATGCTCACTGCCTTCCTAATTACCAGCCCATTGGCTTCCTGACAGATGGAAAAGAATGACAATGCCCCTCACAGAGCTTATATAATGAGGCCCTGGGTAATCACAACACCACACTCAAGCTGCACCATTAATGCCAGAGGTGGGTCAGCCAAATTAGAGAATTAGGTTCTGTGGGTAAAGAATGACACATGTGTACACAGTAATTTTATTAACCATTAATATGCTTTGTGAAAAAAGGCTTCCAATTCAAAATCATGAAAGACATATGCAATTTGCACCCCTCACTGACTTAATAGCTTGTCAGTGGGTGTGGAGGTGGGGGCTGGAGCGTGTGTGCTGTCACTGAACTATGACATCACAGAATAAAAACATCACCAGCCAGTCAATTAAGAGAATTATTCATGGACTTGTTAAAAGGTCACATGCCAAAAACTTCACTTAACAGAGAGAAGCTGAGGTGTGGCTTTTTTTTTTTTTAACTTGGAGATCATTGCAAATGGGGAGAAGCAAATTCTCACTTAGAAATAAAGCTATGACTAATGTCTTTAACAACCTAATATTGAGAAAATTACTAGGGCACTTCTGGGCCCCATCTCAACCATCCCCCCAAATTCTCAGGTACCTACTACATAGTCACTATCCTGCCACTTTCCTCTGCCTTAGGCAAAGGAGAGGATGTGTAATTCACCTTGGTATGAAGAATTGTGTGGCATCTTCTAGGCACTTAGAGGACCTGTACGGAAAGGAATAAAGGTTCCATGTGCAAAGGAATAAAGTTTCTGTTAACAGAGAAATGTGAAAAAGGGGGAAGGATCCTTGAGTCCAGTGCCAGGAGTAACCTTTGAGTAAGTCATGTGACTCTAGCGGTTTTCACCCAGGGGAGATATTTATCCCACCACCACCCTGAGGAGACATTTGGCACTGTCCGGAGACATTTTTGGTTGTCACAACCGGGTGGAAGGTCCAAATAGTGTCTAGTGAGTAGAGGCCAGGGGTGCTGCTAAATATTCCATGATGCGCAGGACAGCTCGGCAGCAAATCTTTATCTTGCTCAACATATCAATAGACCCGACATTGATATACCCTGTTCTATTCTGATTATGGGGTCAGAAATTTTAAGAATCAATTCAATTCTGAAGTTAAGCTTACTATATGCCCTTACTGGGCCACAGGGTTTGTAATGGAAGAGTGAGGTTCTAGATGAGGAGGCATTTTGGACCTCAGAAGCCAAGTGTGGTTCGTTGACCAACAGCATCGGCGTCACCTGGGAGCTCATGAGACTCTCAAGTCCTTCTCCAGACCTCCTGAACCAGAATCTGCCTTTCAACCTCCCAGAGTGATTTGTAAGCTCATTAAAATTTGAGCCATACTCACTTAGAACAATGGTTCTCAAAGTTGGCTGCTCACTGGAATCACGTGAGTAGCCTGATGAGATCAAGAGTTTTAAAAGCTCCTCCAATGATTCTAATGTGTAGCAAATAAAAGAATCACTGCCTTCAGATACATTAAATTAGTGCCACTCAAAGTGTGGTCCCCCGACCAGTAACATCAGCACCACCTGGTAACTTGTTACAAATGCAAATTCCTGATTTATTCCATCTCTCCTGATCAGACACTCAGGGGTGAGCCCAACAGCATGTGCTCTGACAGGTCCTCACAGGATCATGGGACCCTGAGCACTGCAGTAGTATGCCCCCAGCCACCTAGCAGTTTCTTATCATTTGGAATTATATCACTGTGTTCTTTCACTCATTACAAAATCAGTCACCAAGCGGCGCCATGTGGGCCCGAGTTTCCTTTGTTGTGACCCTGTAAATATTGTATGAAGGTGTGCCCAGTAGAATAGATGGTCTGCTTTTGACACTGACCTCTGAGTTAGAGGTGTACGTGTATACAATTTGGAACTACTCAAAGGAACTTTGACCTCTAAGTCTACATTTAGGGAAAATCCCACTGAAACCACAAGTGCCCCCTGATCCTGCCTAACACACCAGGGAGCAAGGTGGACACCGCTTGCAAAACACTGCCAAGCCTGCCCTGGCACCTGGTGGACTTCATGAGGCTCTCCCCTAGTCAGTCTTCCAGATCAGGAGGGTGTGGAGAGTCCAGAAAAGCTCTCCAGAGGAGGGTGTGTCCTTCAGGGCAGTAAGGTTTAGATAAGTGGAGTGCCTAGCCAACAGGAAGGAGAATTTTATGAGAACAAGGAAGCAGGAAAGCCGTAGGTCTTGCATCCAGCATAACAAATCCATCCACTAGGACTAGAGAAAGGAATAGCGCCCAGGTGTGACTGCTTCCGGGGCCACCTGCAGTTCTCGTCCGTTTCAAGGCTAGATTTGTTCAGCCCATAGTTGGTCAAAAATCATGGCTACTAAAAAAAAAAAAAAAAAATCATGGCTACTTTCACTCTTCACATTTAGCACTAGCTTTTCTGATGCCAGTAGGGAAGAAAGCCATTTTTCCCCGGTTTAATCAAAGAAAAGGGGACACTCCAGGATCATTTTGCACAATGACAATTTCATAAAACTATCCCGAGTTGTAAATATTTTAAGTAAAATAGTTATCCATGTCAACCATCTCTCAGAGAGGAGCTTAATTAAAATCCACTGTATGACTTTGCTAGACAAATCGACTGGCTGACGCGAGCCTTTATGCAGTTAATAAAATCACAGTATCTAAAACCAGAGCTAACACTACTTTAGATACGGCAGTGAAAATAGTCCAGGCAATGCAGTGGGCTGATGGGTCCTTTAGGAAATCAGTTCCAAATGTTATCATGCTACAGTTCCATCTGGTTCTGTCCCAGGTGGGCCATTATAATTTATTTTAAGAAGGACATGGTTAATACTCATCTCCCATGACTTGTCTTTTACTAACCCCAAATTTTCGCTGGGAAAGCTAATGCTAAAATAAAATACCACTATGGGACAGCAAGGTGCAGTGTGTGTACTGGCAGAGACAGATGAACAAATGAAGTCTCCCATAATTCATGCTGTAAGCCCTGACCCCTGAACTACATCCTATAAAAATGCCTCACCTCACTACAAAGAAGGAGCAAATAATTCATTTTCTAGTAAGCAACTGACTCCACTAAGTCTATTTCCTATGTTCCTCCTCTTTCCCAATCATAAACTATTTTTCAGACATGACTACACACCTTCCTGGACGACGTACAGTGGGGTTATGTCCTGTTAACTCTTTATAAGTTGAAAGGATCTTACGTGGAAAATGCATTTAACATGCCTAACCTACTGAACATCACAGCCTACCTGAAGCATGCTCAGACACTTACCTTAGCCTACAGGTGGGCAAAGTCCTCTAATGCAAAGTCTATTTTACAATAAAGTGTTGACTCTCTCATGTGACTTCCTGAATGCTGTACTGAATGTGAAGATCAGAATAGTTGGCCAAGTACAGAGCAGTTCTAAGTGTTTCAGTTGTTCGTCCACATGATCACACAGCTGACTGGGAGCTGCCACTGCTTAGCATCATGACAGAGCGTCGTAGTGCATATCCTCAGCCCAGGAAAAGATCCACATTCACAAATCAAAGTGTGGTTTCTACTGAATAAGTACTGTTCTCCCACTAATATAGAGTCAAAAAATCCTAAGTGGGGAGCTGTCTTCGCCATAACTCGGAATAAATCTCACCTTCTTGGTAATTAATTCATCATCACCTCACTTCCCCTGGCTCCTCTACATATTTCTGTACATGCATGTCAGAAATCTGTGTGTGTACATTTATGTGTGAGCACCTGTGTGTGTATGCACGCACTATACAAAAAGACAGAGACAGACAAGGAGGGAGGGAAGAAAGAGGGAGGAAAAAAAGAAGGGGAAAGAATTTTCAAAAGTTTGGAGAGAAGCTATAGAAAGACTTCAGAAAAATCACAGAAAATGCTCCAAAGGGAAACATAACAAATCCTTAACATTTGCAAAGGATACTTGCCAAAAAAAAGTCCCAGAGTCCCAAATCCTGTTCTAATACGGCTTGAGTTTGAGGAGTGAAACAGAGGAGCAAGTATGAAGGGAAGTTTTCAAAGTATAAGGGCTTTATAATTTCTAGAGAAGTATGGGGCCATGAGACCACTATCTTCTCATAGGCTTTCCCATTCCTCCTCTTCCAGGATTCCAGGCAAGGTTACCGCTGTTACCTCTCCTAACTTCTGGACTTGTTCTGGTCCCAGCTGGAATCATGAATATCAGCTTGGAAAATGTCAAGACCAAAAAAAAAAAAAAAGACGCCCATAAAGAAATCATCATGACAGCATGTGAAACTCAAATGAGGTGAGATTTAAGAAAATAATCAGTCAACTTAGTCAAAGTCACAATCAAAAGGGCACCACAAAGTTCTATGTTAGACATAGGTCCAAAATAGGCTGAGCTTTGAAAAATATCTTTTTTGATATTTAAGGCAATAAGAAAGGAAATTTTTTTCAAGGGCTATTTGGAGCAAAATCCTCAGGTAGGCTACAACCCAGGAAAAATGGTCAATGTTAGAAGACAAAGAAAAACCAAAAAAGCACCACTTCTTCATTTATTTCCCCTGGCTTTCCAACTAGGCAAGGCACAGAAAATAAAATCTGTTACAAGGACACGAAAGTTCAACAGGAGAGATTTGAGTAGAAGCCCCTGGTCTCTAACAAGACCCAGGTCCCCAAGCCCCTGATCCCCAAAACAAAAGTTATCATTCAATGTTACTGAGCTGAATCTGCCAGGAGTCTTTGAAAAAGAATCAGGGCAAAGAAAAAACAAATCTTAAAGTCTAGAGACAAGCTTCAATATTTTTAAATAGATCTTTGAAATTAAAGATTAATAAGAGCTACTTCAAAATCTTAGATAACTTAATTCAACAGATATATTACAAACATTCCAAAATGAACAAGATTTTTGAATCAAGGTTCACCAAGGATAAATCACACTGGCCTAACTTTATTTCCTTTATAGATGACTTTACTACCCTAGTAAACCAAGATATTGGCTTAGCTTGTACATTTTGATTTTATTAAGGTATTTGTCAAGAGTTTGTCATAACATTCTAACAAGATAGAGAAATGAGGGTACAGTTAGGTGAACTAAACTCTGGTTGAACAGCCTTTCCAGAAATTTTTATTAGTCAAACACAATCAATTTGGAATGAGGTCTCTAAGGTACCATTTTAGGGGGAAAATTTTGTTTTGAAAAGTAAACATAGTTTTAATGGACATCACTTTGTCTCTTCAAAAAAAATTAATGAAAATATTCACTATTAGTTGGAATATAAGTTGTCATACTCTTTTCAGAGAACAACTTGGCAATACAGATCACCCCTCTGACTAGCAATCCCATCTTAAGGAATTGTCTTCCTAAAAAGTAATCAGATACATGCAAGAAGGTACGAGGTTCTTCACTCCTATGATACAATGGGACAAAAAAAACAAAGTATTTAATGAAGGGAGCATCATTACTAATGGTGCATCCATAAGAGGCAATATTATTACACTTAAAATGAAGTCCAAGATTTTTTAATGACAGCGAAAAAGTCACTCTGGGAAGTGGGGGATAAAGTTGGACATACAACAAAACACTTAACTCAATTTTGTAAAAATGCACTGAGTCTTATGCATGTGCATTAAAGAGATGGAAAAAAAACCATCGTCCCTAGGTGGTGGGATGAGAGGTGATTTTGATTTCCATACTTTGAGATTTTTCCAATTTTAAAATAGTGATCATGTATTAATGTAAAATCATTAACCATTATTTAGTCTTTTTGTTTTTACTTGGTTTTCAAAAACCATAAAAAAAAAAGTTACAAGTATCCAAGCCGGTGCTGATGGGCCAGCAGTCAGCTTGTAACAGCAATGCAACAGGGAGGGTTTCTACACTGGAATCCCAACACCACATCCCATCCAGAGGCTAATCCAGGCTTTCCTGGGAAAACTATAATCATGCAGGTTAGGAAGCCCCATATCCCTGCTGGAGTCCAAAATCAAAAGTAAGAAATAATAAGGGGGTGGGAGGAGAGGCAGCCCCAACTCCTCCCTCTTCAAGTTCATTCTATAAAAGTCCCCATCTCTCTAGATGCCCAAGAAACAACTTCATTGTGGATGTCCTTCTTTTAGAGGCAGTTAGGAGAAAAAAAGATGGACTTCCCAACATGAAATGGGCCCCTATGAAATTCCAAAAGAAGTCTTCCTCAGTCATCTACCCAAATCATTTTTCTTCTGTAAGAAGAAAAAAAAATCATGATTTACTAGTTTAAGCCTTCTAACTCAATCACATATGCCATCTTTGGAACTAAATCTAATAACTTGGACCCCCCACTGGGAGGGGAGGGGAGGTGAATAAATCAAAGTAATTATTTCTGGGAAGTAGCTGATGTGCAAGCATATTTTCTCCCACAATAAAATTTTCCCAACACACACACACATACACACACACACACCCCTTTCCTTTGAAATGAGCCGATCAAATATTATAAAGCTTAGGATGCAGAGAGAAATCAATTTATATGCTTTCCTATATTTCTTCAGCTCTGCTTTGATTCTTTCTGGTCTCACCTCCAACAATTTTTATCAGCTTTTATGACAGTCTGGGTTTGATGCAGAAGAGGGTGTAGGAAGGTTTACATTTGTTCTGCTTTGCCATCAAAGTCCCCCTTTGAAAAGACCATTGAAATACATATGTTAGCTAATATGCTAAATCTATCCCTGAAGAGTTTCTCATGGAGGTGCCCACCTCCCTTGCCCTGGAACACGTAGAAAGGAACAGTGGACAGAGCCGGACCACGGTAACGTGGAGCACACCCAAGTGCTATGCAATCCTTCCCCAAACATTTCCATAAGGCCAGGCTTCTGGGTTGGCCACAGACACTGTGTGGAATAAAACACTCTTAAGTCATTTCTTTTTCCCAAGATCTTTCTTTCATTAGGCAAACCCGCCTCCCTAAGCACCTTTGCTTTTAATAAGATGTGATATTTGCAAAACGTAGATTCAATAATAAGGAAACATATCCTGCTTTGGTCCCAACCATGTTTGCCACTGCCTCCAACAATCACATTTCTGGAAAAGCAGAATCGCAGGTTAATTATGCAAAGGGCAGACCCGGCTTTGCATCCCCATTGTTTGTAAGTCTGTCCCCGGCTTTAGTTACTCATGATATTCGGGGAAAGCAATCTCATCCAGACCTGCAGCTGTGCCCACACAGTGAAGGGCGCTTGGGGAATACTGCCGGCTTGATGTGCATATAAAAGAGGTGAGCTTACCCTTCCCTGCATATGTTCCTCATTCACCCATGCATTTGTGGCTGGCAGCATTTCCAATTACAGTGCCCACCCCATGAACAACCAAGATTACAGATCAGTGGCAAAAAACAGCCCTACCATACTGGAGCACTGACAGGTCTCCCATGTAAGGCACGCTCTTGCCAACAAACCAGCTTTCACCCCCATTCAGAATACAGGTTGGGTGAGGATGCACTCAGGGATTGTTAAAAATCACAGTTTCATTGTCTCTTCTTACAGAAAAAGTACCCCATATTTCAAACACAGGGCCAAGAGGAACACACACAGAGGTGTGCATAGATTCAAGCATGAGCAGTTAACAACACAGCTTAAAACAGCAAAAGCCGAAAGAACTCAGGTCTCCCAACAGGAGACTGCAAAATAAATTACGGTAGAGCCAACAGCAGAACTCCATGAGGCCATTTAAAAAATAATGAGTTGGATATATAGGCGGGAGGTTTTTAAATGTCCTTTTTTTTTAAGATTTTATTTATTTATTCATGAGACAGAGAGAGAGAGAGAGAGAGAGAGAGAGAGAGGCAGAGACACACACAGGCAGAGGAAGAAGCAGGCTCCATGCAGGGAGCCCGACGTGGGACTCGATCCCGCATCTCCAGGATCTCACCCTGGGCTGGAGGTGGCACTAAATCGTTGGGCCACCTGGGCTGCCCATGTCCCTGATTTAGTATCAGGAGGAAAAAAGCAGATTCCAAAACAATATTAACGAAGAGATCCTACTGTCATTCACACCTAGTCGTGTATGTATATAAAGCACATGGGTGGTTACTGTATTTTATTTTCTTACAAAATATTCTGGAAGCACCTGTACCAAACGATTCATTGCAATTATCCTTCATGGGGGAGCAAGGAAAGAATGAGGTTAAGTATGCATGAGACAGAAAGCATTCCCTTTCCATTTTGTTAATTTGAATGTATAGTTCTGCAAATATCCACCACACAGTGAAATGAATAAAAATATTTTCATTTGTAAAGAAATGACAAAGGAGGTCATATTAACAAGAACGGCGGAATTCCCTCACGACGAGCCACCTGAGCTCGCTGACATTAATTACATAATCAGATCGCCTCACCCCCAGTTTAATGACTTGCCCGTGGCTTCCCACTGCTCATAAAATCAAAACCCTTCCCAAGGGTCCCCAAGCTCTGGCCACCTCACAGCATCATCTTCCCAGCCCCTCACTAACTGGGTCCAGCCACTGGAACCTACTTTTTCAACCTCCAAACACACTAGACTGGTTCCCACCCCTTGGGCCTTCGTTTGCACCAACCCCTCTGTCCAGGGATGCCTTTCCTCCAGGCTTCTTCCTGCCATCTGAAGCAGCAGTTCAAGAACCTTCCCAGACCCCCTCCAGAGGACCCCTCCCGACAATGTGGGGTCACATCAGCCTAGATTTTCTTCACAGCTCTCTCTTCCCTCTGCAGTTCTTTTTTTTTTTTTTTAAGATTTTATTTATTTATTCATGAGACACACACAGAGAGAGAGAGAGGCAGAGGGAGAAGCAGGCTCCATGCAGGGAGCCCGATGCAGGACTCGATCCCAGGACTCTAGGATCACACCCCGGGCCGAAGGCAGGTGCTAAACCACTGAGCCACCCAGGGATCCCCAGCCCTCTGCAGTTCTTTACTGGCCATATTCTCCTTGGCCCTTAAGAGTGGGAGCTGGCCCGTCTCTTGTTTCCTGGTGTCTCAAGAAGCGCCTGGCACACTGTGGGCTCTCGGTAACTCACTGCTGACCAGTAAGTACATATCCAGCTGCATGTTAGGAATCTGATCAGTAAAACTGGACTTTCTCAAAATAGGTTTGCCCTTCTCACTATGAAACAAAAGGCACACCGCCAGAACACCAATCTATCTAACACAAACCAGATGCCTAGATCATCGTTCCCTATCCCTAATGCAGACCACCTGAAGAATCCAGAATGAGGACAAGGTTTAGAGTCACTGTGATTTCATGGAAGTCCCATCGAGACTGATTCATGTGGGACTCCTCACCGTGCTTGGCAAAAGCAGGAAAGTAAGTTAGTTTCTCCATGACCACCTTTCCTCAATTGTCAATCCCAACCGTCCAAGGAGCCCTGAGGAAGAGCAGGTATTTAGCCAGGCTGGTCGTAACTGGAGCCAACAAAATAGCTTGCTTAAAAAATGGGTAAAGGAGACTGAGACCCAGGGGCCTACACAGGTCATTTTTTTTCAAACTTCTGTTTTCTCAGACAGGGCTTATCAGCTGACTCTTCATGCCGCAGCTATTATTTTATTTTAAAGCTACTCTATTTCAGACTCTAACACATGCCTTCATATTCTGGAAGAAAGGCATCTATGATGATCTACTTTTCCCATGATGTAAGCCTCAGTCACCTTGGGAGGGAGAATCGAAACTTTAATTTAAAAACAGATAAGGAAAAAAACAAAACAAAACAAAAAACAAAACAAAACAAAAAATAAAAGCAGATAAGGTCAGCGTATGGCTTGTTTTCAGGGTACTTCCACACTACTCACCTAGCTGTCCTGAAGGCCTCCTGATTGAGAACACAAGCCAGAGAAAGGAAATGATTTCTTGGCTGCAAATGCTAAGGAACAAATTCTGGTGGGTGCCGACACTCACAGTAAACAACCCCTTTGCAGCAACACACACAAGAGAGAAATCGAGAGACACGGCAACTTTATCTGTCCTCACAGTCGCTGGAGGAAAGAAAGCTCCAGAGAGCAGGGGTTTAGCCCTTCCATTTAAAGGTTGTAACAGTGTTCCAGCCCAGTACCCAAGCCCTCCAGGGGAACTGCCCCTCTGCTGGCCTGTAGTTAAGCATTTAATTTATGGAAGGTGATAAACAGGGAGCTGCTCTATCAATAGGCATAAATTTTCATCACATAAGATGAACAAGTTCTAGAGATCTGCTGAACCACACTGTGCCCGTAGTAACACTGTTGTATTGTACACTTCCACATTTGCTAGGGTGGCTGTTACATTATGTGTTTTCACTATGATAAAAATAAATTTTTTTAAAGAATTTAAGTTTATTAATTTAACTGTATTTAGGAATATATATTACTTTTATACATATATTTTTATATTTACTTATGTATATATGAATGTGTACATACACACACACATACTTTTTAACTCTCCAAAACATATTCCCTTTTGATTCTTTTCCTGATACCGCCAAGGCAGATAAGACAGCAGTTTTCATCTTAACCTACCAGATAAGGAAATGAAAGCAAAGTATAGTTATACTATGTACAGCAGGAACAGACCTAAAATGTGGAATTTTTTTCCCTCTCAATTTGGGGCTACAATGTGGGGCTGTTCACAGCTGTTCTCCCCTGAGTCTTCTTACTCCTGAACAGTCACACCAGTCATCGACACACAATGAATCCATGCAGCTTCTGACCTGAGCAGTACCAACATAGGACAGCCCTGAAATGAAGGCAACAGCAGGCTTTGGAGTCCAGTAGGACTTGGTGCAAATCAAGTACCAAGTATCAGGTACCAAGTACTGGAGTCCAGTAGGACTTGGTGCAAATCAAGTATCTGGGCAAGTCCCTGTACCTCTCTGTATCTACGTCCTCATCTATAAAATTGGAGTAGTAACATCTGTATCTCACTGGATTGTTCTGAGGATTAAATGGGATGAATCAGAGAAAGTACTTAGCACAGTCCCCAAAGCATGGTAAGAAAATCAATAGTTAAGACTGGCCTAAAAGTTTAACCTTTAGACCAAAACCTATCAGATTGGAACAGGAATTACACAAAAGCCCCTTGGCTCCCTACCAGACCATAAAATCCACAGCCGCATATCTAGGGCCTACAGGTAGTCTGAAAGTATGCCATGAAAAAAAGAAAAAAGAAAAGAAAAGAAAAGGAAGCCCCCACTGCTAGCAGATGCTGATAGTCTTTCTCCTCACAGGAAGAAAAATTAAGAAAACTGTATGAATACCCAGTCAAGTTTCTTATGATGTACATACCACGTACCCACTAATGAACTGGCATCCTGTTTTTACAGGTGAGTTCTATGAGCTTGACTAACCTAAGTCCCCTTTGTGCCATTAAACCCAAAATTTAGTCTGTAAGGCCCATAAGCCAGACTCTGCGGAGGCATAAGGAGGTGAGGACATCACCAGTCGCGTGAAGGGCCTCTTGAAGGAAGCTTCCTACAGACACAACCTACTTTACTAGCAGGGGTAATGTAACTCCTAAAGGGTCTAGGGGAATCAAGACAAAGAAACAAACAAGGGACTTTTCAAAAGTGTAAAAACCCTCAATCAAAACTACAATGAGAAGTCACTCACACCCACCAGGACACCTAGAATCAAAAAGGCAGATGATACCAAGTGCTGATGAGGATGTAGAGAAATTGGAACCTTCAAATATTGCTGGTAGTGATATAAAATGGTGCAGCCACTTTGAAAAGCAGTTTGACAATTCTTCAAATGTTAGCCACATACATTGATGGGCCATTTTACTCCTAGGTATGAAGCCAAAAGAAATAAGAACATATTTCCATCAAACATTTATACACCAATGTTTATAGCAGCATTATTCCTACTAGCCCCAAATGAGACCATCCAAATGTCCACCAGCTGATGAATGGATCAACCCAATGTGGGACATCCATACAGCAGATTATCATACAACAATAAAAAGAAATACTGATGCATGTCACAGTGTGGAGGAAGGCTGGAAGTATTATGCTGAGTCAAAGACGAAGTGAGGAAGAAAGCCACAAAGGAGCACACAGCGCAGGAGTCCGCTTAAATGAAAGGTCCGGAGGAGGCTAAACTATATAGACCTACACATGAGGGATTGCCTAGGACTAGGAGGGGGGAAAGGTCAGTTGGAAGGAGTCAGAGCAGTGGAAGCTTAAAGGAGTGGGACTCCTTTTCATGGTGATGAAAATGTTTTCATGAAAATGTGCTGATACATGCACAATGCTCTGAACATATTAAAAGCCACTGACCTGTACCCTTTAAATTCATGAACTGCATGCCATGTGAATCATATTTTAACAAGGTTATTTTTTAAAAACACTTTTTTTTTTTTTTTTGGCCTGGAAAGCGTGGTGTTAAAAATAACCCCTGTTAGGGGCACCTGGATGGCTCAGTCAGTCAAGCGTCCGAATCTTGATTTCAGCTCAGGTCTTGATCTCAAGGTCATGAGTTCCAGCTCCACACTGGGCTCTGTGCTGGGCATGGAACCTACTTTAAAAAAAAAAAAATACAAATCCCCACTTATGGAATACCTGCTATTTGTCAAACACCATGCCAGGCAACTTACCTATATTATCTCATTTGCTTCTTGTAACAATCTTATGAGGTACATAAAAACTATTCTAAAAGAAAAAAAACAACTCAAATATTCCTCTAGATGCCTTCTATTTAGTATATGAGTAAGCTAAATCTTGTTACAGAGAGATGTCAGTAAAACCCATGCTGGCTAAAAACTCAAAGGGTGCAACTATTTAGAGAAAGGTAGGAGATAGGGGAAAAAAACACGCCAGGTTCCATTCGGTGCAGTTTCATAGACTTCCCTGCCCAGGGAAGGTTTCATGCACTGTGGCAGGTCCCTTCAGAAGAGAAGTAATCTTATGTAAAAGCACCCGGTGGTGTTGATGCTGAGTATAATAGCACCCAGTAGGATAATCACAGGAAGGCAGTATAAACATAGAGGAGAGGAGAGCTTTATTCCTTGTTCCCGGACTGACTTGCTTTTTATATTCCCCCAAGGGAAAAAGTATGCCTGACAGGATTACAAAAATAACATATGTACCTTGCAAAATATTTTTCAGAAAATGCAAGAAGTATAAAGAGGAAAGTAATCATCAGCCATAATCAGCATCAACAATCGGTGTTGATCCCTAGTCAAGGATCAAGCAAAATTAAATTGAGTTTAAACTGTTCAACAACCAACACACAGGACAAGATCTGGAGACCAGAGGTAAAAAAAAAAAAAAAAAAATGCGCCATGAACCTCTGACCTAAAAACATCAAATACAGCTGGAAAAACTGAACCCACAGAGTTGTCCTCTGAAAATACAGCCACTCAGAGAAGGCAGAGCCTGCCACAATCCCACTGCCAAAGGTGGTCACAGAAAAGAGAAGGATCCTATTCTTACCTGTCCATCTCAAACCTCGCCACTTCAAGGAGGGTTCCTGCACTAAGTCTGCTCACCACAAAGCCCCAGCATCAGAGCAGAAGGTGGATGAATGACAACTATGGGGACTTCCATGCTCAGGTTTCTTTTTTTTTTTTAAGATTTTATTTATTCATTCATGAGAGACACACACAAAGAGGCAGAGACACAAGCAGAGGGAGAAACAGGCTCCATGCAGGGAACCTGACATGGGACTCGATCCCAGGACTCCAGTATCACACCCTGGGCTGAAGGCAGGCGGTAAACCACTGAGCCACCCGGGCTGCCCCAGACTCAGGTTTCTAAAGGGTGACCATCCTCAAGGTGAAGGAGCTCCAGTCACAGTTTTGGGAGCTGACGTTCTTGGGGATAGAACCCTCTCAGTTCATCACATGCCTTGTTCTGGCAGCAGGTGCAAAAGGAGAGGTCATAGACCCAGACAAAGATGTGTGGCTCTTCCTTCATAGCAAAACCGCAGAGTCCTCAACCCAGGATCTAGCAGGCCCTATGCAGCTACCTATGCAGCCTCCATGCTCATCGAAATGTCAAGAATCAAAGTTTCAATGAGCAGGGAAGCCAAGGCTGCAGTCAAAACAAATGATCTTCATTTGCAAGGCCTTTGAGACACAGGAGAGCTGCAGTGCTTGTCATGGTGGCCATTTGCCAAGGGACCAAGACATGAATAGCTGCTCCTGGGAATGACAACCCACCCCTAGGCAGACCTAGCAGTTTGTCTGTTCCAACCAATAGCCAACCATTTCCCCACCTTCCAGAGTTAGAACCAAAGCCCAGGGCTGCACTTTCAGTTGTATCTTGTTATAGCTTTTAATTCTTCTGCATCCATACCACTTTCCGTCTCCAGCAAATTGCTAAGAAAGGGCATTTCCAGAAGGAAGGGGAAGGCGGGGAGGCTGGAATGAAATGATGGCAAAACAAAGACACACAAATGATCATTTAAAGAGGCAGTGTTTAAAAAAAAAAAAGAGGCAGTGTTGCATAATGGTTATGCAACAAATTTCAGAGCAAGCAAGATGTAGGTTCAAACCCCAGTTGTATCCATTACTAGCCATGAGCCTTCAGAAACACTATTTACCTTCTCTACCAGGGGTCAAATAATATACCTCTACCTAATGCAGAGTCCAGCATGATACTGGGCACAGTAAATACTTATCATCTTAATAAAAGTTATCAAAACTTTACATAAGATGAAGGGCTTCCATAATTTAATCTTTCCTTCTGCAACTCTTTAAATGAGCACCTAGTAAATGCCAGCTGTTTTTCTAGGGGATGGAGATAAAAAGATTAAGACACTTAAGGAATCCCCTTGCCCTCATGAGCTTAAATTCTTCTAAGAAAACAGTCAACAAACACACCAATAACAGAAATTAATACAGGTATTTTAGATGGAAGGAAAAAACATGGCACTGCAAAAAAGAATACGGTGGGTGTGGGGTGGGGTAGATCGGGATGGGGAGCAAGCAGAAAGGATCTGGCCAGTTATTAAGTTGTACTTTCTTTGTCACCTAAATTCTGTAGCCAGAGGCCAGAGTCTGGGAAATGTTTCAAAAAAAAAAAAAAAAAAAAAAAAGGCTTCTTATTCCCATCTGAAATTCTGCAACCCAGGTCCCACAAGAAATACAAATACCAAAAAAGCATTGGAGAATTTGTTTAGACTGATAACTGAACAAATGCACGTTAACATGGAGAATTTAATTTTCCACCTGGACAAATAGCCAAGATCAAACAGAGCTCTAACACTTAGTGCTGGCCAAGGTAAGTAAAAAGACAGCCTCACCCCTACCAAGGGGAATGGAAATTAGTATGACCTTGTTGGAGCACAGTTTGACACTGGCCATCAAAATTACAGGTTAGTAGATTCTTTGACCCAGACTTTCTAGTAATTTATCCCAAAGAAATAAGAAGACAAGCATGAAAATACAAACGTGTAAGGACAGTTATTTCAGGCTGTTTCTAGCCTCAAGACACTGGAAACAACCTACATCTTCAGTAGAAAATTACTTAACAAAATATGCTAAATCCATACACAGAATACTGCCTAGCTATCAAAAAATAACATACCTCTATTTATCCAAAGATGGGAAAATGTTCAAAACATGGTGGTTAAGTAGAGAAAAACCAGTTTGCAGAGGGTATATATAGATTATCTCTATGTAGGAAAAAAAAAGCTGTATATGTAACCATGCACATGCATGCAGGAAAACACAATACACAGTGAAACATTAGCTCTGGTTCTCCCTGGAAGGCCCTCTAACAATCGCTATAGTCTTTGTTGGGTTTTTTGTTTGTTTGTTTGTTGTGCTTTTTAGAGACAGAGTGCGTTGGGGGTGGGGGGTAGAAGGCAGAGAAAGGAGAGAGAACCTTCAGAGAATCTAATCTTAAATCCCAAGGCAGGGCTCGATCTCACAATACTGAGATCATGACCTAAGCCGAAATCAAGAGTCAGATGCCTGACTAAGCCACCAAGGTGCCTCTTGCTGTATTCGTTGTACCTCTATGAATTACCTTAACTTTTTACAATAATCATATGTTACTTTGTCTTGCCCCACACAAACGAGATTTTAGGGATGGATCAAGAAATGAAATGAGGAAATCATGCAATCATCTTTTATCACCTCCCTGCAATATTAACTCATGTCTAGCCTAGGTCCAAAGCAACTTTCTCAATATGCCAGGGTATGTGTTTGGGTTTTAAAATTCTTTCCTTGCAACTTCTTTTATTCCACACTGTTCCAAAGCGAATTAAAATAATAGAGTAATTTCAAACTACCATAGTATGGCTAGCGAAAAAACATTTTCAAAACTCCAAGGATGGAAAATAAGGGATCTAGCTGTTTTAAAGATGATTTTATTTATTTTAGAGACAGAGAGAGCACAAGCAGGGAAGGAAAAGAAGGACAAGGAGGGCCCACAATGTGCATGGTGCCTGACTCAGGGCTCCATCTCATGACCCTGAGGATCATGATCTGAGCTGAAACCAAGAGTTGGATGCTTAATGGACAGAGCCACCCAGGTGCCCCACGAGCTAACATTTTTTGAGATCTACTGATGTCACATTCAACGTCAGGTTTAATTTTTGCCACAACACCACTTGGTAGCTACTGTGGCCCATTCCCTCTTTCACAGACGAGAACACTGAGGTCTCAAAAAAATCCATACACGCCTCAGGGTCACAGAGCAGATGAGTGCAGATCTGATGAAGACTCTTCTCAGGGACAGCTGCATTTTCCCGTGGCCACTGAGCAGCTTAATGAACAGAGATTTTTCTTCTCACTGTTCTGGAAGCTCGAAGTTCAAAATCAAGGCGTCGGTGGGGCCTAAGCTCCCTCAGAAACCTGTGGAATCATCCTTGCCTCTTCCAGCTGCTGGTGTTTGCCAACAATCCGTGGCGTTCCTTGGCTTGTGGATACATACCTCTGCACTCTGCCCCCACTGGCCGTGGCCCTTGCCTTCCTGTGTGCTTCTGTCTTTCTTCAAGGACTCCGGTCATATGGGAGTGTTATCTGCGAAGACCCTTTTTCCCAACGAGGTCGCACTGTGTAGCAGTCAGGGTTAGGATTTCAATGTATTTGGGGGGACACATTTCTACCTGTAACACAGACCAAAGAAGACTACACTACTTCCCCTAACACATCCTGCCCAGGGCAGCACAGCTCGTTAATGTTTTGCCTGTGTCATAGCAGGTTTTACATGAACTTTCCGTGACTATGGAAGGCAACTCTCCTCTGCCTTCAGGTAAGACTAAAACCAAACTGTTCAAGGCACATGAGCTCAGGTCCCTCTCTCAAGACTCTCTACCTTCTACACCAGCTCTCATTACAGAAGTTCCTGGGGGACTCTCTGAAATTATTTCTTCTTCCAGTACAGGTTCCGCTCCTGAGTTAAAACACACTCAAGAGCTTTGTAGTGTACTATCACTAGAAAGATATGGAGGAAATATGGTTCACTTTCCCAGAGTCCCTGATTTAGGGTCGGATCGAATGCCCATGAGAAGAGGAGGAGACATGACACTAGTTCACTAGGTTCCCGGTATTACTCATTGTCTTCGCAGTCCACTTAGATCAGACACCAAAAGCAAACTACCAGAAAGCTATTTCTTGATGGGATTACTTTTCTTTTTCAATTTCGAGAGCTGTTTCCAAAAGCAATAAGAATGTTGCTGAAACCAGTAATCAAAAGCCATTCTGTCAACTGGTAGTTTCCAGGCCAAAGCATTTGGCTCAGCAAACAGGGTGGGGGGTGGGGACAGAGCAAGGACCTGGCAAGGGTGAGAACCAGTGTGCCCCATTTATTTCGTATGCCTCTCTAAGAATATCTACTCTGGAGCTCTCAAATTTGCTTTCCAATATGCTGCTGAGCGTAATGCCATTTGGAGGTAGATTTGGAACAAGTGAGCAACCTCCCCGGCTGTGTTTTTGCCTCAGTGTTGCAGAATTTCAAGCCTGTAAAGGTGAACAGCCTCCCATCTGCCTCCACCTCTCCATCTCGGTGAGCTGACGAATGGCCCAAAGAGACAGCTGGGACTGGGGTGCATCATGGGCCTCCCACCTGTGCTGCAATTGTGCAAAATGGCAGAGGCCTCCAATGAGCGTCAAGCTGTACCTTCCGTGGCAAGCAGCCTGATGGCCCTCCACAGCTGATGGCAGCAGGAGGCTGTACTTCCTGTGGCCTTACATGGTACACAAGGCTGACAATGGCTGAGACAGGCGTGAAATGCCCTGTGTCATTTGGCCTTGCCAAGTTCCTCCTACGCTAATTTCTCACACACCCTCCACCTCCGGCACCTCCTACCTTCCCTCCGTATCTCTCTCATTTCCAAGTCCCCGGACTTGGATTTTTTTTTTTTATTGGTGTTCGATTTGCCAACATATAGAATAACACCCCGTGCTCATCCCATCAAGTGCCCCCCTCAGGGCCCATTACCCAGTCACCCCCACCCTGGACTTGGATTTAGTAACAACTTTGTTTTTTTAAAAAATGGACTAAAACTGATCAAACTACCTAAAGAGGCACTGCCCAAAAGGGTAGCCACAAGCCACATGTGACAATTTACAGTTCAATTAATTTAAATGAAATAAAGTTAGAAACCTAGCCACGCAGCAAATGTTCAATGGCCACATGTGGGTAGTGGTTTAATGACACTGTACCATTCGGCTATAGGACATGTCTGTTACTGCACAGAGTTCTACTGGACAGCTCTGGCTAAAGGCTGGAAAGAGCAGATCTCCTTCCTTTCTTCTGTCCCCAGCCCCCCTCTACTCTGTATCCTTGCGAGCTTATTTATATGCATAAACAGTATGTATGGATGCAAAGCTCTTTTGTTAAAACTGATGAGAAAAGACCCTAAGCACTACTTTGCTCCATGTTTTCTTCACTTTGAGGATGCTCGGAGATCACAATATAAGTGTACAAATAGTGCTTCATTCTTTCGGTGGCCCTGTGGCAATCCATGGTCACCAGGACAACTGTCACCACCCCCTCTTCTAGCCACGCTCCCCTGTGTCCCCTTGCTCCCGTCCCTTGCCAAAATACTGTCACCCTATCCCAGTGTCCACATCCTCAGGCTCTTTTCCAACCCTTGCCCTCACCTCTGGGCCTCATAAAAACCTGGTTCCTTCCCGAGGAAGCTGCCTACCTCTGCTCTGAAGCTGAGGCAGTGCGTGCTCTCTCAGCCACATTGGCAAAGCTTCCCTTCCTTGGGGTGAATTCCAAACCAAGTCTCCGGCTTTTTCCCTTGACACCCCCAGTCACCCTCAGACTGAAGCCCCCACTACATCTCCTTGTCATCAGCCCACACCTCCTGGCCCCTGGCCCCCGGTGGCTGACGGCAGCAATGCCTGCTTCAACGTGTTACGCTCTTCCCTGGATCCTGCAAGCACTCCTTCAACCCCAGATGGAGCATCCAGCCAATAGCTGGCATCACACATGACCCTGACCTTTTGTTCTCACTCTCAAATTACTGCCCCACACCCATGACTGTCTCCCTAAGCAAGATTTCTCATCCCTGAGGACTCTTTACTGACCTTGCCATGGCCACCTACGTTGAGTGAAAGCAGCTCGTTGCAGAAGAACACATACTCTGTGATTCTACTTATCTGAGGTACCTAGAGTAATCCAATTGAGAGTAACAAAGTAGAGTTGTGGTTGCAAAGGGCTGGGGGAGATGGACAAGGATAGTTGTTAGTAAGTATGAAGTTTCAGTGTTGCAATGATGAAGAAGTTCTGGGGACTCTGTTCACAACCGTATATGAATATATTTAATTTTACTGAACCATAAGCTTAAAATGTTTAAGATGGTAAATTCCATTTTATGTATTTTTTACCACAATAAAAAAAATGCAAAACAAAACTAATGAGGATCCACTCTGTAGCTGGATACCCTTAACAATCTAGGTGCAAAATGCAGTACTCTGGTGGTGCTAGAAGCATCCTCTCCTTCTCTGGGCATCTAACACCCTATCCCATGCAGGCAGCACACACAGTATCAGGTGGCAGGGCTGACAAAACTCCCTCTCCTTCTGGCACTGGCAATTCCAAGCTCAAGATTCTTTCTGAAGCATAGAGTCAAAGGAGGACAAATTAGAGGAATTAACTAAGGACCATTTGGATATTCCCCCATTTATTATTCTCCAGCAACTAACTGAAAGCCAATAGTTTTTGCAGCTATGCCTTTTATAATTCATTCATGCTCATTAATATGCAAACATCAGTTTCTCAGCTGGCAATGATTCCATGAATTTTTAATTTACATGGGATGAGGCAGAGATTAAAACTTTAAACTAAAGCCAAGAGTACAAAGGACTGTGGAGTGTCACCTTGATCCCTACATTTAGACCCTCCAAATGAATTCATGGGCATCATTGTGTGAATGATCATCCGGGAATTATCAAAACAACTCCTCTGTAAGTTTTTGTCTTCTCAGTATCAACATACACATTTTTTTTAATGGTACCTGTTTGAGGATCACTAAAAAACAGTGAGACCAAAGACATGTCTTGTCATCAATCTTTTAATCTTGGAAAAACTCCAGGCCACCTGGCAAATGCTCAGAGATCTCAACTCTATAGAAAAGCCACAATAATTTGTAGATTTGTGACTAATATGTAAGAAACTCACTTCAGCATAAAGGAAATCAGATTTTTAAAAGCACATTAGAAGAGAGAAATTGAGAAACATGGAACTCAATTCCTTCTGGAATTGCAAATCAAATTCTGATTAGTAATTCTAAAGTAAAAGATAGAGGGAAGAGCTTTCTATTTTGAGGACAAAGCCCAAAAGAATTATCATATAAGCTGCATACGTAATTTTAAATTTCTAAAAGCCACATTAGAAAAAGGAAACAGAAGTAAAATTAATTATAATAGTTTAATCCAATATATCCAAAATACTCTTTTCTTAAGATTTTATTTTTAAGTAATCCCTACACCCAACATGAGGCTTGTACTCAGGAGTCTGAGATCAAGAATCACATGCTGTACCAACTGAGCCAGCTAGGCACTCCATATTCAAAATATTCTTACATTAACATGTAATCAATATTTTTAAAACTATTAATACAATGTTTACATTCATTTTTTAATGAAGTCTTTAGAATGTAGTATTTTACACTTAACAACACCTCTTAATTTGGACAAGCTACACATAAGTGCTAAAATAGCCACCAGCCGATACTGTACTGGACAATGCAACTATAGAAGCAAAGAATAGGAATGCCTGGGTGGCTCAGCGGTGATCCCAGGGTCCTGGGATCGAGTCTTGCATGAGGCTCCTTGCAGGTGCTTCTCCCTCTCCCTATGTCTCTCTTTCTCTCATGAAAAAAATAAATAAAATCTAAAAAAAAAAGAACCAAAGAATAATGTCCTTCTGACAGGAAAAGGACTAGCTCTTGAAATGTGACAAGAAATATCTCTACATTGTCCTCACTGTATTCCTCAAATAATAGCCAGCAACAACTTTGGTTTTTATACTAGCTGCTCCTTTGGCTAGACTAGTATTAATTAAACTTTAATCATCATGGTACCATCATTTGAAAATTTACAAAATCGGGGGCAGCCCGGGTGGCTCAGTGGTTTAGTGCCACCTTCAGCCCAGGGCGTGACCCTGGAGACCCGAGATCGAGTCCCCATGTCGGGCTCCCTGCATGAAGCCTGCTTCTCTTATTCTCTCATGAATAAATAAATCTTAAAAAAAGAAAAAAAAGGAAAAGAAATTTTACAAAATCTTTACTACAAAAAACATTACTACAAATGTTTTAACTTTTTTCAACTATAAATTGACTCACTTTTTTAAAAATTAACTTAATCCTAAACAATATCTGTGCTATAACAGATCTGATACTTGACATTTTTTTATTTTAATTTTTACTTTTTCTTAAGATTTTATTTATTTATTTGAGAAAAAGAGAGAGAGCAAGCATGTGCAGGAGGAGGGGCAGAGGGAGAAGCAGACTCCCCACTGAGCACAGAGCCCAACCCCAGGCTCAATCCTAGGACTCTGGGATCATGATCTAAGGGGAAAGCAGATGCTTAACTGACTGAGCCACCCTGGTATTCCACGATACTTTGTATTTGTTAAAAGAGCTAATGCATGTTAAAATAAAATTTAACACTTCAAAGAAGTTTCTGCGCTCCACCTAAAGCCAACAGTGAAATAAAATCTGCTCTCATTTGTGAATCAGTTACAGCATTATCTTTCAAAAGTTTTCCATTTGGCACGTGCAACCCCATTACTATCTGAGTCCCCTAGCACCTAACATTTGTATCTCAAAATTTGTACATTAAGTATGACATAGCATCCTCATCAAGACTACCTTCTGTCTGGGCGCCACCACAAACACAGCAGGGGAGCATTAACTCATTTGTATTAAGCTGTTCAAAAGCCACAGAGGTGGGATCAAACTCTTCCCTTAATGACCAGTGGTGGCTCAGTCTCAAAGGAGCCTCATTAATAATTCCTTAATAATTAATAATGATGGCTGCCAAGGCTTCCTGAACTACATGCCAAACACTGCTCTAAGCTATATTATATATATATTGTTCTAGTATCTATAGCATATATGTTACAACATATATATTACATTAGCAACACGTATCATGCGTACATCATATATACAACACCTCTATGAAGGAGGTATTGTTGTTTTCCTGATTTTCCAGATGAGGAAACAGGGCATGGAGCCCTTAGCAGCTTCCTACAGTCACAGAGCTAGCAAGTGACAGAGCTTTCAAAGCCAATAAATCTGACTCTGGAAACTGTGCTGTTATCAGCTTGAAGATTACAAATGAAACAAAAAGATGGGAGCTGAGAAAGACAGGTTTTATGGCCACAAACTCAAATTCCTCAAAGACAAGATCATTAGCCACAGGATGGAGAGGCTGGGACAAGCCAGGTGCTCAAATAGAGAAAGGAATGGAGGACAAGTAAGGTAATTTAGAATACGCTCAAGATTCCTTCCATAAATTACAGTGGAAAACTTATTTTACTTAGAAAGAAAGGAAAAACGCATGGGAATCCAAGAGAACAAAGATTCCACAAACACAAAGAGGATGGAAGGATGGTTGAATTGAAAGATGGACGGATTGATGGACAGACAGAAGGATAGACAGACAAATAAGCATACAAACATTCACTCCAGACCCAAGAGCAGAGAACAGGAGAATTATAAAAGGACACCCCATCTCTTTGGTCATCCCAAAAGGTGCCTATCATATGTCTGATAGCACAGCAGGCACTCTCAAAGGCAATTTGGGTCCTTATGCTCATCCTTGGGACCAAAGCTGTAAAGTAAGCTAGACCGACAGCCTAATTACGTGGCCTTCCTTTGCAAAAGTTCTGTGCAGAAGATAAAAATCCACTTACATGTATTCCCTATGGGCAGAGTGTACAGCCGCAGCATTGCTGTAACGCCACAGGACAATCGCCGATGACAGGACATCAAGGATGGCATCGAACTAGGAGAAGGAAACATGGCATTAGTGCTTTCCAGAATTAATAAGGCATGACTGTGAAGACACAAGACATGGAGGCTTGGAATCTGAGCCAGTGATCTCAGAGCAAAGTGGCTTCACATCACTACGATACAGGCTACTCCTCATTCTCACGTGGGGTCCTGGGAATCTAGAGCCAAGGCCACTGGACGTGCCAGCCTCATGGCACTGCCATGACTCCTCCTCATACCTTGTGCTGTCCCCACCAACTAAGGAAACACACTCTCTGGTGCAGTGGGCTCTGCTCTCTGGGCCCTGGCTCCTAGCACTCTGGAGACACCAAGGGACCTATACTGCTCTGACACCTATTTCCCAGCAGGCAAAATAATTGCAGCATTTCCCCCCACATGCCAAGTAAAAGATTCAGTATAAGGATTCTATGCCTCTGGCTCTCAACAGGATTGTTCTACCTAAGGTTCAGGGGTGGTGGGGGGCACTCAAGGGTCCTGGGAAATCTGCTAACACTCCAAAATTGTATGCAAAATTCAATGCTCTTGTTTGAACAAATGAAGGAATGTGTGAGGGACAGGGACAGAAGAAAGAGGAGAAAAGAGAGATGTGTGTGTGGTGGGGAGGGAGAGTGAGAGTGAGAGTGTGTGTGTGTGTGTGTGTGTGTGTGTGTGGGGAGAGAGACTGTCCATACCTTTTTCAAAGGATTCTGAAACAATCTACAACTTCCAAAACATTAAATTCTCACAGCAAAGGGAAGAAGTGGATTTGGGAACAGGAACACATGCCCTCAGGTACAGGAAACCCTAAAGCTGCATGGGAGGATGCTGGAGCTCTCTGGATGAGTCACTGCAGCATATCGTACTTTCGATCTGGAAAACTACAAGCACTAGCAGTCTCTGGAAGGAATGTGGGGAAACTTCACCGATGCTTTAAATATGCCTCTCCTGTCAAACATCTCAGATTCGTTTTCTCTGACCAATTCCCATCAGGAAGCAAGTTTGCAGCCCCTTGAGGAGAATCAAGGGGCTGCAGTCTGACTTGTCTAGTACCAGGAGCCCTTATACTAACCGCCAACATCCCTGCCTGCACCAGCAAATTCTCCACTCCAGCATGTGCCCACTGTCACGCCTACCACCTCGAGGGAGAAAAACAGGCCATAAAACGCTCAAACATCCTCTCAACCAGGTGTGGAAAATGAGGTCCCCCTAATCTATTCTGGAGACCTGTACGGCATCGTTGCTGTCTACTTCCATGGAATTGTAATTTTTTATAGAAGCTATTTCCAGACAAGGTTTGTTTGCATTGCTAAGCTCTCATCTGCTAACCACCCTCTGAACGGTGAGCCCAGGGTGAGATTTGTGGGCTCAGGAAAAAACGTGCAAAACTTCATAAAAGTACATTTCAGGTTACTTACTGCAAACCCAAAAGCAGAGGCGCTGTACCTCATAACGGAGACAGCTAAAAAGAAAGAAAATATTATTCAGAATATTTTAAGACCTCATGGATATTTTTCTCTCATTTCTGAGTATATTCCTAGGATTGATAGAGCCTTTTTAACATGCCCGGAAAAGTTTCCAGAGAATTAAGTTAAAAATTAACTGTACTTGTAACACCTACAAACTAAAACAGGTAAAGAGTGAAGTGAAAAGATTGCAGACTCCACCAGGAACAGCTTCCCTTCCCACCACGTCCTTAAGCACCAAAGGGTCGGCTTCATGATAAAAATGCCAAGCACTTGTCAATCAAACGACTGCTAAGACTTTGAGAATTTAGCAATTGGGGAACAGAGAGCTGGGAACAGCACAAAACTATCAGAGCAGAAGTGCAACCGTCCACACTGTTCCCATCATAAGGTAAATAGGGGTGGTATCTATATGCACACGCCATTGCTAACACAGTTGAGAGCAATCTCTTGCCCATCAGAGCTTAAAATCCAGCGTAGGCCTCAAAAAAACTGTTTAGAAAAACAATAGCAATGATCTTAAATAAGAGATGTCTACAAATATAGATTTAACAGTTAAAATTAAAACACTGCTCCATATTCAAAAATCTATCTACTTTTGGGGAAGTTAACTGAGTAGCACCGTTGCCTAATTCTGTGATCTGTTCTGTGCCAAAGCCATGTCCAGCTTCAAAGATATTCTCAGTTTGATTTAATAAAGGCAGTTCTCCAAATAAAAGCATATGTCCACCCTCCAACAAAGAATGAAACTCTACCCAATGGGTCAGCAGAGCTTTGAAGTGGACTGTCCCAGGCACAGCTACGACCAGCAGCTGACTCATGGAGTCCATGAGGTGTGAATGTGGAGCATGGAGTCAATACCCATTTGGAACCCCCACTCAGCTCACCACATGTCCCTTCTCTGGGGCCCATTCCCTGTCCTATCCATAACATGCACAAATGGACTCTGGACAGCTTTGCAGCCCTGCCCCCAGCCATTTCAGGGTCATATGACCCAATGTGAAGCAAGCATATTTCATTTTCTGTGAATTAGGAATTGAGACCAAGAGGGAATCTAGTTGGTCAGTTAATGTTGTTGGAATTGAAACCTGGGAACACAGAAGCAGAGTTGGCCATTGTTTTCTATAAACTCCGAGAAGCAGAAACATAAGCCCAGGGTAAAAACGACTCTCGGGCAAGGGAGTCACTGGCCTCTGAAGGTTTCCAAGCCTTTCCTGGGGGTTAGCTATATTCCAGTCCTCAGGCTGTGTAAGGCAAATGCAATTTATTACATTCCTGATCATCTTTGGTTCTTGCAAAAAAGTGCTCCAGTTGTCCCTGCTGTTCCTCTTACGGCCACAGGGAAAGAGAAGAACAGCAGAGTCCACTGTATACAGTGATGGGCCGTAGCTTTCATGGGCAATGCAGCTGTGCGATGCAAAGGGGCACTGGATCTGATCTTCCCAAAAGAATCCAACTCACAGGCCACACTGACAGGGGCAGAAAGGCAGGAAATCCTTTGAGGAGCTGCCCTGAGCACCAAGAGAAGCTAGAGGACGCTGTGCCTGACTTGCACTAACTACTCCACAACTTGTTAATTAAGCTCCACAAAATTCCATAGAAATGAGTATTGTTTTTTTTTTTTTCCTTCACAGCCTATTTTTACAGTATCTTAGCCATGTGCTTTTTGTGGGTTACTCCTTTATCAGCAGTGGAAACTTTCCAGCTCCTACCAACATCTTGCATGGACCCTCGATATATAGAGCAGATAAAGAGGAGCTGCCCAAGCTGGAGCTCCCACACCATCTCTACCCACCCCATCTGGCTTGGGCACCATGGTACGGAGGCCACACCTGAGAAAGCACCCCATCCGCCGGCCGGAAAGACTGCCTGCTTTCCAAGAGGTAAACTGTTACTTTAAAAAGCTTTAATCAAAAAATTGAAAATTAAAATAAAATAAGCTTGAATCAGTTATCTGGTAATACCAGACATTTACACAATGGACTACAGATTTCAAAGAACTGTATGCCTAGTTGATTATAATTAAAAACACAAGGAACTTTATCTTAGAGATTCTGGAACCCAACAAAGGAGATGGCCATTGACGACAGATTTCCCTGACTCAAATGGAGTCGGCATCTGTGATTTCAAACCCTCTCAGAATTACATGGCAAAGTTCTGCTTGTGTGACTGATTCAAGCCTGCCCAGTGTATGAACAGCTTAGAGCACAAGTGGACTATTAACACTGTTCTAACCCCCATGCACCAAGGAAAATGTGAGCAAGAAGGCTCTAGGTTAACCCAGAGTCCTTCAGAGAAGTGAAGGATTAACATGTATCATTTACTTATAAATTGCCTCTATCTAATCTCCTTAATGAGATGGAAAGAAAGAAAATGCCAGAAATTGCATGGGGAATCCAGGGGACACTGAAGGGCCCTGCACAAGGCTGTGACTCTGACAGCTTCCCTATTGAGCAGTTCCCGCTTGGAGAACTGCAGGCCTGGGCCAGGATGACCCAACCAAAGTAGGGTTTACAAGGCAGGTGCTCCGGGAGCCACAGACATACTTGGCCGAGCGTAGCTGAAAGCCACCAGAGGTCCAACAAAAGTCTTGTGGTGCCTTTAAGGCAGGTGCACATTCGACCATGGATGACAGATAAGGACCCTCTGGGCCTTGGAATTATGCGGCCAGCTGGCAGGATGCACCGAGAGCCAGGCAGGGGGGCAGCCGTGAGGCGGAGCTCTCTCCCCAAGACTGCTCAGGGTCAAGGCAGGGGCCGCAGAGCTGAAGGAAACGAAGCCACCACGGCTGTCAGCTGGTGGTGTGGGATGGTGTGGGGCCTGGATGACAAATGCCACCGCTGCTCTGGAATGGAGTGCCCAACTGTCAAAAGCCTCCAAATTCATCTGGAGAGCACTGCTCTCAGAACCCCCTTGAGAAAATCTCAAGAAAGTTCCCGTTCCTCACATTTAGAACTTGTCTCTACCGCTCATAATTTAAACATGTACTTCAGGAGCCAGTGGCCACCCTCAGCCTCCGGAGCATGCAGTTATAGGCCATCGGAGCCTCATTCCTCAGGGAGCTGAGGCCTGGGCTTCCCCTCCTTATGACGCTCCCCCTCCCTATGGTGACAGTGGCAGCAGACTGCCGTCTAATTAGGCTGGCCTCACACATCCAGAAATGCATGCTTACGCTGGGACTGGGTGCCCTGCATGCCATGCTTTTTTCCTCCCCCACTAAGGCACAGGGTTC
Organism: Nyctereutes procyonoides; assembly: GCF_905146905.1. NCBI lineage: Eukaryota > Metazoa > Chordata > Mammalia > Carnivora > Canidae > Nyctereutes > Nyctereutes procyonoides. The sequence continues at coordinate 1,417,114 of NW_026575030.1, read as the reverse complement.
TTAAAATGTTCATAAGTAAAGTGAAGATCTGCAGTTCTGGGACCTTTCCAGTATCCATCCCCCATTCATAGAAGAGCACCCTGGGAAAAGCTATCCCTCCTACCTTCAGAGTGTGTGGTATGGGTGGGATGACATCATCACCCCCCACTCCCATATTTCCTTGTCTCACAGCCAGAGTTAAAGATTCAGGGTGCCACAATTCAATGTGAACCAGTGAGAACCTCTCCTGAGTTTTTGTGAAAATACTGGGAAGGGGCTGTCTTTCTAAGATGGGACTGTACAGTTGGTAGCATGAAAACAAGTAGCAATTTTCACCTAAATGGGGAGAAGCTACCTCAGAATGAACCCAACACAGAGGAAAGCATATAGGAAGGATGAGAGACACAAATCAGACCCCTGGTAACACAGACTGAACCTCTAGAATCAGCCCTACCTGAGGCACATCCCTATATTTTTCAATTACGTCAGCCAATAATTTCCTTTAATTTGCTCAAGCCAATAATTTTAATTTGCTCAAGTCAATAATTCTCTTTAATTTGCTCAAGCCAGTCTGAGTTGAGTTTATACCACTTGCAGCCATGAGTCTTAATACAATTTACCTTGTCCAATAATCCCATGTCCAAAAAACTCTTTTAGTGCCTAAGAAATGGAAAAACACTTTATACACAGAAGGTTCATAGTAGGTTTATGTAATTTATAATAGCAAAACACTGAATGCAATTTAAATGTCCAGCAGTAGGGTGATGATTAAAGTCCAGTCCATTAAAAAAATAAGCTATATGTAAGGTATACGTAACACATTCCAAAATGTTGACCAAAAATACGTTTAGTTAATGCTTATGTGAGCATATTAATTAGAGCAATAGTGATAATCAACATACACGTGGTATGATTAGTGCCGTCAGCACGGGTGCCACGAGAAAGGATGGGCCTGGGTCAAAAGGCATTTTGGCTAGCACAAGTGCAAACTCAATGGGGAGGTCAGCAGAGGTTTCACGGAGAAGGTGACATTTGAGCAAAATGAGGAAGTGAGGGAGTGAGCCATGCAGTCATCTGGAGGGAAGAACCTTCCAGATAATGGGAACAGTCAGTGCAAAGGCCCAGAGATGGAACACCTGGTATGTGTGAGGCTATTTTGCCTGAAGCAAAAAGGAGCAAGACAAAAGTCATGTGAAATAATAGACTTCCTGTTTGAGGGGAAAAAAATGAAGTAGAAAAGGGCAAGATATAAGATAATATATGTGATATAACTAGCTTTACAGTACAACCAGGTTTTTAAAATGCATTGTAAACAATTAGAAAAAAAAAAACTCAGTAACAGTAGTCAATTTGTGCTGGATAGAGATATTTGAGTGGATTTCTTTCCTTTCTACCTTTTCTGTATTTTTTTTAAAGACTATTTATTCATGAGAGACAGAGAGAGAGAGAGAGAGAGAGGCAGAGACACGGGCAGAGGGAGAAGCAGGCTCCATGCAGGGAGCCTGATGTGGGACTCGATCACGGGACTCCAGGATCATGCCCTGAGCCAAAGGCATGCACCAACCGCTGAGCCACCTAGGCGTCCCTTTTTTCTAGTATTTTCCACATATTCCATAACCACCATATATGACCATTCAAGTCAGAAAAAAAAAAAGAAATCCATTTTATTTGGGGGAAAAAATTAGCCAACTCCTAAAAACACAGCCAAAGATCTAAAACAGAATAGCAGAAATCAGATTTATGACATCCATCAAGGAGTAGGCTACAATGCTTCTGGCTAATCAGAAAACAAACTATCATACAGGTCTTTACTATGGCTCAGTTTCTGAAATCCATCTCTCCGAGCCAGACCACCTACAGGAGCCAGTTGCTGATGACACAGGACAAAGGAGGATCACGCCAGCCAAGGTGTGGCACATCTGCAAAATGTCCTTCTCTGTGCAAGGGCCCTCCTGCCTCCCAGGATTTTGCTTGTCCTACACTCTACTCTCATTTATGTGTCCAGGGAGTAATAACAGCTACACTGCCAGAGGCACACACATACAACAGAAGTCTTAAATAAATATTTATACAGGTCCTGTTCGAGACCAAACCTTCCTTAACCAAGTCACGTGCAGGCCAGAACGCCCATCAGCTGGAAACTCAAATTCAAACAGAAAGACAGCTGCAAAGTGGAGTGGACCCAGGCAAACCCCTGTCAGGACAAAGCCGAATGCAAATCACACAGCTGAATAAGCAGCAAGCTTTGAGGAAGGATTGTGGAGGTTCGAAGTGCCTTGGAAATGCAGAGAGGTGAGGGTGCCAGCAAGGCGACCGTGGTCAACGTGGTCAACGCTGGCTGCAGAGAGCCCTCCACAACGTCGAACAAAGAATGCCATTTCAATTGCAGGCTAGATTTACAGCAACAATGAGGTCCCATCTGTTATTCTCTCCTAAGTAAGGCAATAATTATCTTGAGCCTTAGCACTCTTTAGCAATACCCCGGGCCCCGTAACACCTCCGAGTTTGCTAAATTATGTGGCCAGTAAAGCTCCGTTAATAAATCAATCCCACTTTAATTAGACCACCTCTGTCACTCAGACTCCTGGCAACCGCCTTGCCCGCAGCCGGGTGACTAACCCAACCTGAGAAGCCTTCTCTCCATCACCACCTTTGTCGTGCCTGCGGCAGCCCAGACACAAAAGGTGGCGCTAAGAGGGGTCAAAATTAATTGGTTTATGTTCAACTCGCTTCAACAGAACGTCCATAATCTGTGATAGGATGCTGAATTCAGGCATCACTGGAGGAAAAGAGAGGGAGAAGCGGTTTGAAAAACAAATCGAAGGGCACCTGCGTGGCTCAGTGGTTGAGCCCAGTCTGCTGTCAGCTCAGGTTGTGACCCTGAGGCCCTGGGATTGAGTCCCCCCATCACGCCTCCCGCAGGGAGCCTGCTTCTCCCTCTGCCTGTGTCTCTGCCTCTGTGTGTGTCTCTCATGAATAAATAAAATCTTACAAAAAAAAAATCAAAACAGCTTTGCCCCTTAGACTACTCATTCTCCACTGCAGCACAGTGACTTGACTTTGTATTTTATCTGTCTAGATCAGAATTTGCAAAAGGGCCACCTGTGGATGAAATTTGGAAGTTTCTGTGTGACCAATACAGTTCTAGTCAAATATCAGAATTGGTTACCACCATTTTTACATCAGGAGACTTGACAAATTAATACAAAGAAGTACACTTGGATTTTTGGCTTCTCTGGAAAACCTGAGATCTGCTGGTGCGGAGCTGTCCCTCCCTCCCAACAATACCAGTGGGGGCATGGGGCATGCACCATTGGCCATCTGCCTCTCCTACAGCATCAGACCCAGCTGGCCTCCGTCTCCCTGCCTGGCCCCCTCTGGCCTCTAGTTGACTCAGTAGGCTTCGGTATGGGGCCTTAGATGCAGCCCACAAGCAGCATGAGGGAAAGGACAGTAGCTTCATCTCCGTATCTGCAGTTCTCAGCAAAATGTTTGCCACATAGTCATTGTGCTGCATGGATGGTGGTCTCCAATGTTTCCTACTAGAAGGTCTGGTTCTCAGCAAATTACAGTTAGCTGTACCATGGGTCAGGTTCTCAAAGTCTATCATTTTTGAAGAGTTTCTGCAGAACCAAGAACCATTAGTCAGTCCCAGGCAGGCTATAGGCACTGCCCACCCACACTCCAGGGCTCTGCCTACCTGCAGGGAAGCAAACCCTCACCAAGACACAGCCTTGGTTACCCAACTTTCATGAATATTTATGGACTATCTTCCATCAAGTCAATGATCTACCCTCACTTGTTGGTACACTAACTCTAAAGATCTCATTGGCCAGAACTAATAGTAGGAGCATGGTTCTTGCTGAATATCAATTACATATTTTTCATCACATGTAATTTTACTCCTCCTTGTGTTGTGGTTCCCTGCGATGCCAGCACAGCTCTCAAGAAAGTAGTATATTACTCATGGGCAACAGGTGTGGCCGGGCATCCTCAGGCTACACTCAGCTCCTATCCTACAATCCACCCTGTCTAGTCCAGCTTGAGCCCACCAATCATCCTTACATTCAACAAATGTTTATTGATCATCTACTACATGCCATATACTATTGCACCAAGCTGGGGATACCACAGTCACTTGCTCAACAATTTGATGAAATATGCCTATGAAAGCCCTAACTATCCCTTAATCACAGAACATTTTTTTTTGCGCCTAATAAATAAAGCATTCATTCAGAAGAAAACAGAGATGGGTAAATTTTTATAAAACAGAACCCTCACAGTTTGTCTTGTCTGGCCTTCTGTTCTGAGTGTGGTTGCTGAGAATGCAAGCCTAAATGCTCACTCTCAGTCCATTCTAACTTGACTCCACACCTCTCCTCTGCCACCCCTTCCCAGTGCCCTCACCTTGTACCACCCAGAAATGATCCTTGTCTTCCCCAACCAGCTTACAAAAATCTTAAGTCAGGAGTTACACAGTATTCACCTCTCTATCCCCAGGGTCTGTGAAAGCACCAGCACATAGTTGGTGCTCATTAATTTCTGATAATAAATGCCTGAGCAATCTCTAAACCTAAACAGTAGTGTCTGGGTAATCAGAGTTAGTGATGCATGGATGTTGCCACCTAAGGTCACTCTTTGTCAGATCACTAAGATGGTCCTTCTTCTGACACTGCTGACACCATACCACACAAGGGACCTCTCTGGCTTAAAGAGCTGCTAAAGAACTTTTTTAAAAAACAGAACATATCATGGAGAAGAGGAATATAATGAATGAGACTTCAAAGACTTGGCTTAAAGAAATGGTGCTGTATAAATATTTAATCAGTGGAACTGAATCAAAGTCATTAGAAGACCATTAGCCTTATCATTTGGACAATAAAAGTCAAACATAGTAGAATAAAGACATTTTCTCCCTTCCCTTCCTCCCCTTTTCCTCTGTAAAACCCACCAAAGCAATGAGAAGCATGGAACAACAGAGAAAGAATATAATGATCAAAGAAATTAGAAAATGGTCAACCTCAAACTCCCAATTATAAAGAAAATTTACAAATACATCAAAATTTACCTTACACTGAGGAAGATGTTGAAAGCTGGTAACACACCTAAATCACATCTTAGGCAGAGCTCAGAGTGCTCCACAATTCCATGCTACCATCATCAAAAGCCTGAACAATTACCCTTTAAAGGCATAACAAGTTTGGGAGTAGCAACATCCACTTCCAAACCCTTTTCTCACAATCCACACAGTAGAGAGGAGGGGAGGTGAAACCAAACACATGCTGAGACGGCCACCAGTGTAAGAACCAGGCAGCTGAAAAACCAATGGCATTTTCAACAAGAAGAGCAGAGGTTGTACTGTCAACCATGTGGTGTTCTCTTGCTCACAAGGAAGTGAGATGCTTGATGAGGTAGAGACTACCAAGATCAGACGTAAAGCACCTGAGAAAAGATACTCAAATTAAATTATGCTGCTCCTTTCAGGCCCCAGGTCTCCATAAAGCCCCAATTTTTGAACAATGAGGTACTGGCAGACAGTAGCAGGGAACCAAAGTGATGAAGATGTGCATTCAGCATATGTGAGGCTACCAGGCACTGAAGTCAATACACAAGTACTAGTTATTCTAGAGTAGCCACCAACAGTGAGAAAAATGAAACTTTAAAATTATACATTTTGAACAGAAAACACCAAATGCCTAGAAATAAACTAATGAAAAATGTGTAGGACCTCTACCTAGAAAAATAGTAAAATGTTACTGAGAGGAGTTAAAGAAGACTAAACAAAGAGAGGGATATACCGTGCTCATGGGCCACAAGACTTGACATTAGCAACCAAAATTCTAGCAGGTTTTTTGCGAGAGAATAAGATGATTCTCAAGTTTAAGTGAAATGCGGAGAGTCAAGAATAGCTAAGATAATACGGAACAACAACCAAAAAAACCTGGAAGACAGTCACCACCATATATCAAGATTTATTTCAGGGGCACCTGGGTGGCTCAGTGGTTGAGCATCTGCCTTCAGCTCAGGTCATGATTCTGGAGTCCTGAGATCGAGTCCCACATCAGGCTCCTTGCAGTGAGTCTGCTTCTCCCTCTGCCTATATCTTTGCCTCTGTGTGTCTCTCATGAATAAATAAAATCTTTAAAAAAAAAGATTTCAAAGTTTCAGTAATTGAGATAGTAAAGTACTGGCCTAAGGATAAACAAAAAGACCACAGAACAGAATCAGATCCACACACATGGTCACTTGATTTATAACAAAGGCACTCCTAAAGAATACTGGGGAAAAGAAAGATCTTTTCAATAAATGGTACCAAGACACTGACTCTACCTCAAACCATACACAAAAGAACAACTAGAGATGAGCCGTAGTATATATACAATAAGTACAAAATAACCCAGTAGATACCTGAAATATAATATGGGAGAATATTTTCATAATCTTGGGAAAAGAAAAATATTTCTTAAATAGGACATAAAAGCATTAATCATAAAGGAAAAGATCAGTAAATTAAACTACATTATAAGACCCCACTGAAAGAGCAAAACAGCAAGCCACAGAGTGAAAGAAGATATTTATAATACTAATAACTACCAGTGGACTATATCCAGAATATATAAAGAAGTCTTACAAATCAATAAGAGAGAAACAACCCAAAAAGAAAACGGGCAAAGATTTAACAAGCTTCTTAACGACAAATGATACACAAATGACCAAAAAAACTTAAGAAAACATGCTCAACTTCATTCATAACCATGGAAAATAAAATCACAAAGAGATACCACTACACAAGAGAAAAAGGCTGACCATTTAAAACGTTAGCAAGGATGTATTCCAAATGGGACTCTTAGAAACTGCCGACGGAAGTGCAAATTGGTACAAATGCTTTAGAAAACTGGCTGCAAATATCTATTTAAAAAAATGATCATACTCTATGGCCCCAACCATCCCACTCCTAGATATACACCCAAAAGAAATGCATACATATGGATATGGGAAGATGCTTATAAAACCACTCACGGCAGCATAGTTTGCACACATTTCATAATCATCACAACTGGAAACAATCAGGATCCCTGGGTGGCTCAGTGGTTTAGCGCCTGCCTTTGGCCCAGGGCGTGATCCTGGAGACCAGGGATCGAGTCCCATGTCAGGTTCCCTGCATGGAGCCTGCTTCTCCTTCTGCCTGTGTCTCTGCCTCTATCTCACATGAGTAAATAAATAAAATCTTAAAAAAAAAAACTGGAAACAATGCAAATGTTCAACAGTAGCATGAGTAAATTGGTGGTATCTTCACCCAATGGAATACTATACAACACTGACAATAAATGAGTTATATATTTATCTGTAATTAAATATATAACTCAACAAATAACGATCCCAACAAATAACAATCAGGGGAAAGGAAGGAAAACAAAGCTTTCACTGAGCAGATGATCTATTTATGATTCTGTTTGTATAACATTTGAAAACAGACCGAGCAACGAAGGGTAGTAGAATTCAGGATGTGGTTATCTCTAGGGTAGGGAGCAGTGGGTGGGAATGGACAGAAGGGCTTTTCAAATGAAAAGATGAGGGAGTGTGAGTGGTGGTTACACAGGTATGTTCATTTTGTGAAAATGCATCAAACTATAATTTTGATCTGTGCAGTCTTCCAGATGTCTTTTATAATTTAAAAAAATACTTACAAATCACTTTAAAAAAAAACCTAAGCATAAAAGATATAAAGCAATTTTAGAAAAAGAATCTAAAACCGCCAAGAAGGCAAAAGTGGATAATAAAAGAAAACATCAGGAGCACCTGGCTGTCGGTTTCGGCTCAGGTCATGATCTCAGGGTTGTGAAACTGAGCCCCGTGTCAGGCTCCATGCTGAGCGGGGAGCCTGCTTTAAGAGTCTCTCCCCTGCCCCTCCCTACCTCTAAAATAAATTAATTAAAAAAAAAAAAAAGAAAACAGTTCTGTTTCACCTATGAGAATGGCAAAAATAAAAGAACTTTTTAAATGCCAAGTGTTGGTGAGGATATGGGGGTACAAAACCTCTCATTCAGTGCCAGCGGGAAAACCTCTTCAATGGTAAACTTGGGAATATGAAGCAGAATTTAAGACACACAGCTACTGACCCCAGCAGTTCTACTTTGAAAAATGTATTCTATGCTTGTACTGGTACAGGGGCAGAAAAATGCATAAAAGGGTGTTTGTAACATAACAGCAAAACATTAACCATGTAGATATCCGTTCATAAGGGAGTGATTTAAGAAGTTATTGTACATTCATACTGTGGAATCATACCATTAAGTTCTTGAAAAGATTTGTAATGATGCAAAATGTAATGAGTGACTAAAACAAGGCAGTGAATAGAATGATTATTAAAGCTTACGTGGGATCCCTGGGTGGCGCAGCGGTTTGGCGCCTGCCTTTGGCCCAGGGCACGATCCTGGAGACCCGGGATCGAATCCCACATCGGGCTCCCGGTGCATGGAGCCTGCTTCTCCTTCTGCCTGTGTCTCTGCCTCTCTCTCTCTCTCTCTCTCTCTCTCTCTCTCTATCATAAATAAATAAAAATAAAAAAATAACAAATAAAGCTTACATGAGTGTTTGTACAGAAATAAATATACACATATGCAGATAAAGTGTCAGAAAAGTTGGGCAGCCCGGGTGGCTCAGTGGTTTAGCGCCGCCTTCAGCCCAGGGTGTGATCCTGGAGACCTGGGATCGAGTCCCACGTCGGGCTCCCTCCATGGAGCCTGCTTCTCCCTCTGCCTGTGTCTCTCATGAATAAATAAAATATTTTTTAAAAAAAGTTATGCAACAGCCTATGGATGATGATCATCTCAGAAGGGAATGGGAGTGGAGGTGGGAAGAATGCCCTCATTCCACAGTAAATCCTTTTGTATGCTTTGGTTTTCTTACTCTGTGTATGTGCAGGCATATACTTCCAAGGTGGAGAAAGAGGTTCATGTGCCACAACTGAAGAGAGAAGTCTAGCCACCTGTGATACTGCCACCGTGAATCAGTTATTATGTCGCTGCTTGCCATCACGGGCTTAAAGTGGACTTGGCCAAAAAGGATTTGTGCAGAGATATAAGTGACTAACATTTTAGACTACCTGGCCCTATTCCCTAGTGAAAAATCAAATAGACCTACTATTTGTCAACATTCACAAAATAAAAAAGTCAGAGATCTCCAAAAATTAAAGTCCCCACAAATAGCATCCTTCTCCATTTACAACAAAATGTTTCCTTTCTAGTTGGGAATGAAGCTAATGGAGAATAAAAAGAAATAGGAACAAATGCAAATAATCTTAATGCCACAACTGTCCCAGATGTTCAATGGCTATCTAGATACAAAAGTCAGAAAACTTATTTTGCAGTGATTGAGTAGGTCAGGTCTCTACTCAACTGTATTGCCTCGTGTTTTAGGACTAAAAGACTTCTATGCTCTCTTTTTTAAAGACTATCACACCTGAGGTAGTGAATTGCATAACCTTAGCATTCTTATCACCACAATAAGAAAACTAGACCCAAATAAGATTTGTAGTAGAATAAGGTAATTTACTCAACAAAAATGATTCACTTTGTTTGAAAGCTTGTGTTAACTGATGTATTTTGGAGTACCCAAGGTCTATTATGTTCCAATACAATATCATCAACTTTCGTTAACCTTAAGCATGAGTTGTTATAGCCTACAAAAAGGCAGAAACAAGAATAAAAGAAAATTTAAGTCTACTCTCTAAGTCAACAAATGCATTAGCTACAATATGTGCCCTGTGAGCATTCTAGAGGGAGAATATATAAGAGTAAAGAAAAAGAGGGATCCCTGGGTGGCGCAGCGGTTTGGCGCCTGCCTTTGGCCCAGGGCGCGATCCTGGAGACCCGGGATCGAGTCCCACGTCGGGCTCCCGATGCATGGAGCCTGCTTCTCCCTCTGCCTGTGTCTCTGCCTCTTTCTCTCTGTGACTATCATAAATAAATAAATAAAAATTTAAAAAAAAAGAAATTTAAAAAAAAAAAAAAAAAAAAAAAAAGAAAAAGAGATCATCAGATCCACGATACAATCAATACAACTTCATGAGAGAAGCCTGGGGATCAGTCACAGGAGAGAATATGGAAGACACAAGCCTCCAAAGTGAAATTGTAGAGACACCATGATGTCACTAAGCCAAAGACCCATAGAGCAGCTGGTTACCCTGATACAAATGACCTGAACTGGGCTCTGATAGGATGTTATAGATGGAAAGCTGTGTTTTTGGCATTTTACAACAACTGGGACAATCTCCCAGTGATATTGAACTATAAATCAAAGATGAATCAGTGCTGATGCCCCCAGAAGAAAATAAAAGAGTCATGGTTTTTCTTGATCCTATGACAATAATTCTTCCCTGAGAGGATCAACTTTGCTTTTGCTCAGTGCTCATAAATAACTCATAACTAGGCATCAGGACAGTGAATTAAACTCTCTGCCATGGTTGGCCCAACCAGCAGAGTTTTTCAAAATAATTCCCCTGAACACTGTAGGTTTATGCTTACTTCCACTGTCTCAAGCCCACAGTGATTTTCACCCCCCTCTCTACCTCATCTCAGCCAAAGCAACATCCTTCTCATCTCTGTTAAGAATTAGGATTCTGGGAAGCCCCGTGTCTCAGTGGTTTAGGGCCGCCTTCAGCCCAGGGTGAGATCCTGGAGACCTGGGATCGAGTCCCACATTGGGCTCCCTGCGTGGAGCCTGCTTCTCCCTCTGCCTGTGTCTCTGCCTCTATGTCTCTCATGAATAAATAAATAAAATCTTAAAAAAAAAAGGAGTGGAAAGCTTAAAAAAAAAAAAAGAATTAGGATTCTGTTAAAATCTAACTGCAAGGATTCAATTAAAAACAACACCTGAAAAACACTTATAGGACCAAAGACTCCCTACTCATATCAGTAAGGGTATGGTCTTCACACTACATACTGTCCTTTGTAGGGAGGACTACTGTTCTAACCACTATCACATCCCCACTCCCTGGCCCAAATCAAGACTCTAGTATAATTATTGCCCATCAGGAAAGGAAGGCTGGTTCCTTCCTTTTGGAAGTATGGAATATTCTGGTTCTGTACTCAGAGATGGTCCTCAAAGATGTCCATCAGCTACCACCAACCAATGGGACCCACAACACTCTGTTTCATGGATACCATGGAATTTTTTCCTGAGATCCTCACAAAGACACTGGAGCTGTTTTTACTTGTTCTGCTCTCTTTTTTCTTCTTATAAATCTCCTTTGGAGGGCTCCTTCCCATGCCAGGAGGGGTATCGTGCCTTCAGTGATAAGGCCAGGCCACCAAATATTAGAGAGCTGGCCTGAAAATGAAGCTGACATGGAAGGAAGGTGAGAGGAGTGAGAGGAGGGAAAAGGAAGGAACCACAGGAGACAAACAGAATTCTGACAACTTCACGTGAGGCCATGAATCCAGTCAGGTGTATTCTGTAACATGTTCTCCTTCAATTTGTTTAAATTAATACAAGGGCTTTCTATTGTTTGCATCTGGAATACCCTTGACTGCTACAACATATGTGCATCTCTTTCAATCAGAACCCTCAATGCTAAGTCTCACGCTCCTCCCCCACTCATGTTGGCTTCACTTCAAAGATAAATTAGGAATCAATTCACGGGAGGATTTCTTCAAACAATAAGCTCGCCTCAAATTATAGAGCCTCAGTCTTAAGAATCTAATTATATCCAGTTCAACAACATAGGAGGACACACAATAGGTAAAATATACAGCTAACAGGCTAATGGATAAAACAGTATTGCCTAGTTACTGTCTCACTTTGCACTGACTCTTTCTCCCTTGTGTTTATTTTCTTACAGTCGAAAGCACACATCTAATGGGCAATGAAGCCATGGTTGACTACGGAACAAGGGGATTCCTGTCAGCTCACTCTCATTTGCCTCTAACATGACCTTGTCTCACTACTAAGTTAAGGGGGAAAAAGCCTAAGGTACTGAAACAATTTTTACTCAGGAAAAAAAAAAAAAGATCCCCAAAATTCTACTTTATAGATTATACTTTATACTACTTTATAGATTATAGTAGATTTATCTACTTTATAGATTTTCAGAGAGTTTTGGAGTATCTCTGTCAGAGGTCCTCAAGACCACCCACCCCCAGGTTTGGTGATTCACCAGAAGGGCCCACAGGTATCAGCATGTAGTTATATCCATGGCTGAGATTTATTACAGCAAAAGGATTTGAAAGCCGATCGGGGAAGGGAAAAGATGCATGAAATGAAATGGGGAGAAGACAAAGCTTAAGTTTTTAAGAGTCCTCTCCCAAAGAATCCAGGAAGGATGTGTTTAATTCCTCCAGCAACAAGTTGTGACAACATGTGCCAAGTGTTGTCTACCAGGGAGGCTCTTTAGAGAGTCAGCACCCAGGGATTTTAACAGGGGCTCATCACATAAGAACCTTCTGTCTAGCACAAACCAAAATTCCAGATTCCCAGAAGGCAAGCAAGCAGGTGTTCAGCATAAACCACATTGCTCGTACAGAGTTTAGGCTCAGTGAGCCACTCTTACCATTGAGAGAAAGTTTAATACCAGGGTAGAAAACTGTTTACTGGCCAAGTCCCCACATGTCACCCAAAGGCAAACCTTGCAAGCAGACTTTTCCAAGGACAGGGAGTGCACATCTACTATGTGCACACCTTGTCTGCACAGGACCAAAGCTTAAATTCCTCACATCATGGTGAGAGCTGAGCCCTGAGACATGGAGTGGCTTGCCCAAAATCACACAACAAAGCTAGAACTAACACCCAGGTCTCCAGATTCGCAGGGAGGGGAAGATACGGTCACCCTCACTCTCAGCTTCCAGACACAGGCACACACATCTTCCAGTGAAGTTCGCTTCGGAGGCTGCAAATGAAGACAACACCAAGGCAGCTGTGATTCTCAGGCCACAAACTCTCCATGGCAACAGTAATTACATCCATGGGCTAAAAGTTTCACCGACAGAATAAGTATCATGTTTAAGATGCTACTGCTATCCCTCCCTCTTAGCAAAAGACACCTTCCCAACTCAATTTAATTTGAAAACTCCAGGCTCATTATCACTTTAATTAAAATCATACATTTTCACTTAAAGCTAGCAGAGGTGGCCTAACAAGTCCAATATCTTTATTTAACAGAAAAAGCACTGGGGTCCAGACAGGGAAGTGACTTGACCGAGGCCACATCATCGACTGAGACCTAGCCTGCTCTCCTAGCCTGCTCTCCTGACCTCCGGTCACGCGGCCTCCTAGGCCCTCTTGCTGTCCCAGCCGCCCAGGCTCAGAGCTCCGAAGACCATATGTTTAGTGTAGGCCCTTAAGTGTTTAATGATCTGAAATGTATTCCTCTTCATGACTTGTGCAGGGAAGCCGGTACAACCCTGCAAAAAAAGCCAGTATTCTTCAAATACAAGAGCTAATTAAAAAAAAAAAAATGCCACACTGGAGTCTATTTCATATGACATTTCGATGCTATTTGTATGCATTTCCCTTTTAAATATTCACAGTTATCCAGACGTACAACACAGTGCTGAATCTGTGAAGATTCAACATGCCCGAGACATCTATGCCCCATAAGTGAAGTCAGTAGAGGGTCCACCCAGGGGCCTTCCACACCTCATCTAGCTCCCGAGCGAGCCGTGCACAGACACACAAAAGAACAACATGGGGCTAATTTACACGGCTAGAGGAAACAGAGACCCTAGGCTTCCGGCACGTTATTGTTACTACACCACACACAGAGAGCCAGCCACAAAAGCACATGAAGGCCAGTCATTGCCCTTCAGAACAGATTCTCATTGTACGCAATCCAGCAACTTGAAAAACCCAAATGATGAGAATGTTTCCATTGTCTAATATGAAATACACGTCAAATTTAAAAACTGAAAAAAAAAATTTTAAAAACTGATGGGTTGAAGGAACTTGGTCTAAAAAGTGACATGCCAGGTGTATGAGAAAAGTATCCACACAGTGCTTCTCAACTGGGGAAGCATATTGGCCTCCCAGGGGACATCTGGCAACCTCTGCAAACCACTGTCTGTTGTCACCACTGGGGGAGGGAACAGATACTACCAGCACCTTGTAAGTGGAGACCAGAGATGCTGCGAAGAACCCTATGATGCACACAACAGCCTCCACAACAAAAATGTTCTGGCCCAAAGTCTGGAAAGTACCATGGTTGAAAAGCCCTTTCAAGAAATAAAGGCCAATTCATAATTCTTGATAATATCTGAATAAATTAATTCTGAGAATTTTATTTTGTTTAAAGTGTCAATCAAGTATGATGCTACGTAAATTAAATTCAAACAGTACAATGGCACTGAAACCATAATTTAATTAACCGGAGGATTCCAGTTGCCATAAATCTTATACAGCATTTCAAATTATTTATTTCACTGTTTTAAGGCTTGTGTCCTTTCATTCTGCATAATGGCAATGCCTTTTGGCTGGAATTTGATCATTATTCTTGGAATGGCAGTTGCAGGTCTGCCTCCATTATTAGAGCCCAGGGAGTTAAGGACCCTCCAGTGAACTTGGAGAGGGACCCACAATGCAGAGCTTGCCCAGACAGTGATCAGCTGTTACTTGGCCTTCATGCCAGAGCCTCCAGCTACTGCTCAGCAGTTTGTGTTTTTAATTACATTTCTAAGGGTTGAGAGTAAAATTTTCAAAACCACTATGAAAACACTGGTAAATCAAGAGGGCAATTAGGAGTGCGAAATAAAACCCATATTGCCAAACAGTAAAGCAGCAGCAGATCCTGGTAATTTGGGAAACAGAGTAGGTAAATACAATAAAGATAAATAAGATCTATACAAGGCAAGTTTATAGAAAAAAAAAAAAAAAAAACCCAGCCAAGCATTAAGACAGCAAAAGAGAGTCAGGGCAGATTATACCAAAAATCTAAGGAGATGTGTTAAATGTCACCAGCTCCAAAATAATTCACTACCTGCTAAGGATTTTTGGTGTTCCTCAAACGTGCTCCCAGAAAGAAATTTTAAAATAAAAAAAAAAAAAAACAAATTTGCACTCAGATTTAGATGAAGATTTAGATGAAGAAATTATCTGAAGACCAAATGGGAGGGTAAACTCATTAACAGGAGCTGATGTGCTTGCAGCTCAAGATGGAAACAGATTTCATGACAGCTCAGTTTGATGCAAAGCCCCACATACAGCTGTGCAGGCTGTTCACTGCCCAAGGGCTTCCTGCCAGCGGAGGGGGGTGGTCAGTGAGAGCAGAAACCCAGGCCAGTGGGCTAGCCAAGCTGAGCACCCTGGTATGAAGAGCACACCCACACTTAGGAAAGAGAACTTTTTTCTAATATGCCCAAAGGTGCCCCATGGCCTAGCAGCAAATACACTACATGGTAGAGAAAGATGCAGGAACTGTTTGCCAAGGTCAGCCCAAACGCGTGGGGTTGTGGAGACAAAAGGAGCAATGTAGGGTTCCTAAGCATCCAGAATGGAGGCCAGATGTGAGGGAAATGAGAAAGAAAATCATCTACTTGCCATTGGATTTTTTTTTTTTCAGCATAGCCTGAGTTCCCACTAAAGAAGGAAATAATCATAAAGCACAAGTACTGATATCTGGGGATAACTTTATAGAGATGCTTGGCCTGGATTTTTTGACCTACAAAATGGGAGCTGGTTAAAGCAGTCTGGAAAGAAATCCACCTCAACCATGATCAGAGCTCTCCACCATCCCTGCCTCTGTTCATCCAGGAGCAGAGGCTGTGAACTGCCTCTCTGTTATCAGACAACTCCCCGGGGGTAAGGCTCACACCCGCCCTATACACTTTTACTGACGGCCTGCCTTGTGGGCAGGGGTGCAGACACTAAAGGGAACAGAACAATCCCTGGCCCTCAGCTCGTGTTTGGTGGGGGAGACTGACACATAGGCAGTGTTCTTGGAATTATTCCGTGCCATGCCACCCCTCCATGTCACATTCCCCGGAGAGTGCTCTCTCACCACAGGGGCCAGCCACTGCCCAGCACCTAGAAAGACACCATGAATTTGCTCTGGCAGGCTATCCAGTTTGGCTGGGAGGGAACACAGATTTCACCAAGGAGCCTTGTTCTATTTTCAGTTTGGCAAGATTTCAACAGGTGAGCAGGAGAGAACACCCCATGTCAAAACAAGGCAAGTGTGGGGGAGACAGGTTTCCAAGCAGCCCTGAGCCTCAGGAGGATCATGAGGCTAATGGAAGGCCCTGGGACATGCCCTCAAAGAGGCAGACCAGGGACATGGAGGGAAGTTCTCCACGTAAAGAAGAATGAAGAAGGACCTTGGTCAATGCCCATGCTTAAGAAGTGTAAAGATGAAAGAATCACGGAGAAAACAAAAGGAATCATGGGAGTGGACAAATGAACGCTGGAAGGTTTGGTGCCATAGTGGTGGAGGGAGGAGTTATTGAGGGTTGACCATCAACAGTGTCCACGGGTGGACAAGCCCCTGAGGAAAGGTCACCTCGGGGAGAGGGGGATGAGGAACTTAAAGTAAGAATAGAGGGGATATGAGGATTTTGTAATCTCTTGGCAATCTGAAGGACAAAGTCATGAAAATATTAGGTAGGGGATTATGACCTACTCATGAAATTCTACAAACAGGTTTTAGTCATCCAAGGGCCTGTTCCTATTATATTTCTCACTAAGCCCTAAATTAGGACACCAAAAATGCCAAAAAGGCCTTTTTGAGGCCATGTTTTTGCGAGAGCTGCAACCCCAGTTATAAGGGCTTCATCCCCCAAGAGCCTAATTTTAGCTTGCAAAGTAAGCTCTCCCAATATAAAAGGCCACCCATTAAGTGGCAGTAAGAATTTTAACCTTGAACAAATGGCTCAGCAGGACTCCTTACCAATCCAGACAGAATGCCTCTCAAGAGGCCAAGGTTTTCTTTTTTGGAGAGAAAGGTCTCCCCCACAAACCAGCAGGAGAGGCAGATAATGGCCTAGCTTCTCCGGAGCCACTGGGCTTGCAAAGCTGAGGCTTTAGGGCGGACACACCTTCCGAAAATCTAAGGCATCTGCAAACATTTCAAGTCCCAAACAGAAAGGGCCACATGCAAACAGGTCCACCTCCATTCTTCTGATGCACGTGGTCTCCTCCCTTCCTCCCCCTGCTATAAATGCTGCCTGACTGAAGATGAGAGGTAGGAACAACCCTTTAAGAGCTCCTCCTTGAAGTACTTAAACAAACATCCGAATATGCACTCCCTGCGGATATGCTGCACAGCCAGCTCTTTCTAAACTTCGTAAATCCCTTCATCTGTGCGTGATCACACTGCATTTAAACTACCGGGTTACACAACTATCTCATTCCTTTTTGTAGACCCCTCCTCCAGCCTGGTCCCAGTGCTGGGCAAAGAAGCTGCCACAAAACAGTACCCAATGATAGGTGTTTTCTGAACTTAAGGCAGCTGCCATTTTTTAAAGCACTTTGGACAAACAGATATAGGTCATGTGTGACCTATATAGGCCATACATAAATACACTATACACCATACACACCCATACACACACACACACAGATGTCAGCATTGACTCTAAATCAACTTCTCCCAAGAACCAACATCTGTGCCCTTTATGGGAAACACATCATCTTTCTTCTGGATGGTCCTTTCCTTTACCCTAGGAACCCTGTCTCTTAACCAAGGTCCCAACGAGGAACAGAAGTCACCCTCGATGGTGCAAAAGAAGAGACTTTACCTTGCAGGGCAAATGGAGCAAAACTAGAATGGTGGGTCACCGAGGAGCAAGTAACAGTCAGAAGCAGTTCCACACATAGGGCTAGAGTGACTAGGGAAGGAGGCAGCGTCCCCAGAGCCAGCGGGAGCTGGAGGCCTGCAAGAGGTAAGGCCCCAGAAAGAAGTTACCACAGAGCCGCTATGCCAGCGGCTCAGAGCCCAGGCTGAGGGAGCAGGGAAGTGAACCTCCCTCCCTACACCCTGCAATCTCTTGCAGGTGTCCCCCAGGTACTCAGGCCACACCTATACCAGCTGGAAGGCTTTTCCCCAGCTCTGCCCCACCTGTCACTGGGAGCCGCTGTGCCTGGAGTATTTACATCTACCCTCAGTAAGAGGAAATTATGACTGAAGCACTCTTTTAACCCTCCAATGTTCCTACTTTTGATAACACAGTTATGTTAGTTGTGTAATTTAAAACTATGAGGAAGATACAGGATAGTTTTCAGATGCAGTGTGCAGTCTTCCATTGAAAGTCTTGATCACAGGATTCAGCTAGGAGAAAAGTCCACATATGGATTCTTCTCACACTATTTTGGGTTCTGGATTTGCCCATTTCAAAACGAGTACTCTCACCAAAGCCAACTAGGAGAACCCAGACTTACCCACCAAAGGGAAGAGCAGCTGTTTGGGTTATGTTAATGCCTCCCTTACACTGGTATAGCCTTTCTAGAACCAGAAATGTCATGGGTGATGTTCATGTCAGTCAATTATATTTCCATCTTGCTACCTGGGCAAATTGTGAAGCGTTTACCACGGGGTTAGATTTTGTATGTGTAATGTTGTATCACAGCCATTTGGAAGAGATTAATTTGATAACGAATTGCAAAAGGCATCAGACAACACTTCCCCATGACACAGCTAACGTGAAAAATACTGTATATATCCGAAAAAATATTAACATGCAGCTGTGACTATTCTCCTTTTGTCTTGTCCCAGTAATCTGACACAGCCTAGACATGGCAATTTTGATCATGTAAAATCTCACAGCCTAAGTGGATTATAAAAAACTGTGTGTGTCTCCATTTGTATGTGCATACAAAGCAACAATTTTCCTATAGCTTGGCCAAGTGGAGTGTCACCATGTTCTAAGGGAAGAGAGTGGTAAAAAGAGACTGCTCGCTCTATTCCCCAACAACGAGCTTATTATATTCCCTCCATCCTCGAATTCCCTAGCACAGAGATACAAACCTCTACGTTGGATCCATCCGATATTTGAAGAGCTGATCAGAAAAGGAAATAAAATGGTTCAGTTATTCCTACAGGAAATCAAATGAAGGAGAAGTTTCCAGCAGGTACAGTGCCTGGAAGGAGGCCAAACAGCAGGATGGGATCAAGCCTCCCTGGAGCAGGAGGGAGTTTCTGGTCAGCCACCCCCACCCACTTGACTACAGCAGCATCAGCTTCCCCAGAATTCCAGCTCCAGTTTCACTCAGGTCCATTCAGGGAGGCGCTACTATCTCCACAGAAGTGCAACTGGTCCCAGAAGAGCTTTCAACACAAGGATTACTGCTAAATTTTCCAGTTTTTCCAAAACATATATAATGTGGACATACAATTCTTTTTCAAAATTCCATTTGTTTTGTTCACACTACAAAATAAAATGGACTTAAAACCACTCCACCATAAGCCTATTTACCTATAAGTAAGACTCTGATACTGTAATTACCTCTAATAGTTTTTCAGGATGATTCCTTAATGATATATTTTTTTAGGATTTTATTTATTTATTCATGAGAGACACGGAGAGAGGCAGAAACACTGGCAGAGGAATCCAGGAACCCGGGACCACGACCTGAGCCAAAGGCAGATGCTCAACTACTAAGCCACCCAGGGGCACCATGATATTTTCTTTATAAGTAAATTTAGTTTCTTCTTCCCTAAATACTTTTTGAGGGGTTAAAAAGATGGACAGCCACTGAAATCACAAAGTTCTGGGTTTGTCCAAGTTCTAAATGTTCCTGCTGTCATCACCTGAATCACGTTCAACCGTTTTCCCTCCTCATTTCCCCCTTTTAGGGGGCCAGTGGAAAGAGCAAATGCTCTTTGAGGGTAGTGTGGTGAAGTTGTCTTCACAGGGCCTCAGAGACAGACACCCCTGGATTTGAATAGTCATGAACCTACATCTGCCATAGGATGAGAAATTGTTCAGTATCTCCAACCTTCAGCCTTCTTCTCTGAAAAGTGAGATATTGACTTGCAAAGTTGTGAAAATTAGAAGGCAGAGATGTAAAATATCAGTCACAGTAAACAATTACCCTCTTATTTCATGAGTATTTCTTGCTAATTTCTTCAGCAAGTATTTCTTGCTAAGGAAACTAATCCTTAGCTGTTGGTTAATAGCAATGATTTCTTACACATGGCAGGAAAGATCTCATGATACCAAATGGAGAAATCTAGAATCATGGAATTCTACTCCTGAAACCAGTATTGCACTATATGTTAACTAACTAGAATTTAAATAAAAATTAATAAAATAAAATAAAATGACAAGAAACAAAAAGTACCCTATTTATCAAAGATTAACTATTAAACCATTAGAGTTGGTACCTAAAAGAAATCTCAACTCCAGGCTTTAATCAAGAACTCCAAAAAACAAGGCAGAAGTATTTCACCTGTCCAATTACTTATATTGAGAAGATTCATTTTCACCGCACATTAAAAGCTGCTGCTTGGACCACAGTGAAGGAAACAAAGGTGAAAAGAGTTAGAATTCATTCAGGATTGAAAATTAATTAGTCCATATCAACCCCATGAGTCACAGCCATCAATTTTAGAGACATAACACCACCCACTGGATTTTAATTACGAGGGTTACAAAACTGTTTAAAAATCCAAACCTAATTGTCAAGCCCAATTAAGCAGGTTGATAGAACATACTATGTAAAGATACAATGTGTTCCTTTTGCAAAAGAAGAGTAAAATAAAATCCTTGTTCAGGGCTTGCTTACCAGCTCCCCCCTCATATATGTAATGATATATATATGTAAGATCATTCATTCATTCATTCATTGTGCAAAGGATGTCAGTCTTTGAGACAGCAAGAAGTTAATCTGGAAGTGAGCCTAAGATCAATGCATTTTTTTAAGTCACTACATAACCCTGGGACAGAGGCAAGAAGTAGATGCTGGTTCTGGCTCAGTCTAGCTCTGGGCAACCTTCCTCCCCAGGAGGGGTTTCATAAGATGACCACCAACACTCAATTCCAAGATCCCGTAATGAAGACAAACTTCCTGACCGTTACTAATTGTGGTGCCAGTGAGAACAGAGTCTGCATTAAGGATCAGAGACACATTAGGCAAATCAGGTGGATAAAAGCATGGAGTCCAGAATGTACCACAGCATCCTGAGACACCATCTCTGATTGACCTTGGTCTTCTTTTTCTTGTTTTGTTTTTAAACAGAGCTGTCACCAAATGCAGCTATCTGAAAAATAACTCATGAGTTTTCTTCCCATTAAAAAAGCCAATTATTTCTTAAAAATTAACTAGGAAATGCATACCACAGAAACAATTTTCACTCTCTCTTCGTAAGTGTCTACATGCAAATAGCCTCAAAAACACATCATGCTCGCCTCTTTCAGAAAATATCTGAAATCCTCCACTTAACTTTGGTGAGAAAAACTGAATGTCAACATTCACATTCATTCCAGAACTCGGTCCATTTTCAACCAAATATAAAATAGTAGCTACCCTCCCACTCTTATAACATTGCTGTTTTGACCTTCCCCGATCTCATCCTCCAACAACCCCTTACCTACAGGAGCTGAAAACATTCTGAAGAAAGGCAACTATTCCTCCTATCTTTGGATGCTGGGTCTCCATGTTAACTATTCAGTGGCTCATCCTAGGACTACCTATATTTGAGGACTTTACCCTTCCTAATAGTGTCATGAAGCTTGAGGGGTGTTTCTGTCACCCAGAGTAGGAGTGGAAATATCAAGGGATACTTCTATCAGAACTGCTTGGGTTTGCACACACACACACACACACACAGAGAGAGAGAGAGAGAGAGAGAGAGAGAGAAGAGCAGAGCTCTCATGACAGAGCATAAGAAATGCAAGAGCTTGAAGAAATCTTCAATGGGTTTCCTAGAAAATATCATTTCAAAAAGAGAAGAAAGATAGCTGCGTGCTGTGGAAAGCTGCCTGCTGAGACAAAAAGAAACTAATGGAATGCTTCTGTCTCAGCAGAGATTGGGGCAGGGAAGGGTAAGTTTTGCAAAGGCATGTCTAAGTTTTGCAAATGTATGTACTTTGGACTAATCAGAAAGCCCAATACAAGTTGGTCTTGGTGCACCATGACTGCATACAATCAATTAGTCATAATAAATGCTCGGTCTCTGGAAGGAGGAATAAAATCAAACTCATGTCTCATTTAATGGCAACATTATGTCACTGGCAGCTGAAGATGAGGAGGTGGTGGAGCTTTCTCAGATGGGAATGGAGGGGCAAACTCCACCTTGAGTGGAGCGGAGGCAGAGGGCAGAGAAACTGCTTCTGGGATTCAAGGGGCCTAAGTTCTCTCCTACCTGGAAGAAGTAGAAAAGAATCCACCTGCTGGAACACATGCCATATGCCTAAGATATCCCTACTTCTACTTCTTCTAAAAATGGCACCAAAACATACCTCTCTATTTGAGGGGGGATTTCTGTACAGTAATTCCTTGGATAAAAGGATATACTCATTTTTGCTTACGCCTATGAAAAAGAGAGACCTTGGAGCTTCCAAAGAACATTAGTATTGGCATAGCAGTTACTTGGACTGCCAGCTTTGAGAGCCAGCTGCCTATGGTTGAGTACTCATCCCCACCCCTTGCTAAAGCATGTAAAATCGGACAATTTCTTTAATATCTTTATGCCTTGGTTTCTCTACCTATAAAAGGAGAATAATAATCTCTAAGTCATGAAACTGTCGCGTACTGAAGGCATTGCCACAGGTAAAACATTCAGAGCACACAGTAAATACCTATTGGCATATAAGCTTTTAATAATTAGCTCTCATCATGTGTACCTCCGGACTCTAACATTTGTCACTCACATGGTAAAACTTTCAGAGGACAAAAATCTGATGAGAGTTTCCTACAGATTAAAGGGGAAAAAAAATCAATCAAGCTAAACCCAGGTCTAATGAGGTCCCTTACTCAAAACACCATGGAGAAGGCCACAGACCCCTTGGTCTTCCATGGAGGTGCAATTCAAAGACCAATAAAGGAGATGAGGCTAATGGAATTCTTGCAAAAGGGCCTCATGATATCCATGGGAGCTATCTTCAGCCCAGGCTCCAAGCCTTCAACAGGCTTTTATAGGCCAGTGCTCAGACTCTCAATTACCTCAGGTGACCTTTAGCCTCCTCATCTCCCATTCTTTCTCTCCTCTGCTCAGGCCACATTGGCTGCCCAGCTGTTCCAAAAAGCCTACTGCCCCTTCAGGATGACTGCCTGGTTCTCCTCTCTGTGTGGAAAGCACTTCCTCAGGTATCTGCTTACATGCACTGCACATGCGTGGCTTTCACAGGGAGGCTCTCTCTGACCACATTATTTAACACATATCTGCTACTTCTGTCCTGCATTCCCTTTTCCACTCTCATTTTTCTTGATAGCACTACTCACCATCAGATATGTACTTTCTTTCTCTTGAGCTCTGTAACGGCAGGGATTTCTGATCTCAGCCCTATCTCCAGGGCCCAGAATAGCACCTGGAACATAGTAGGTGCTGAGTAAATGGGCTTTGAGATGGCTGCCAAGGAAATGTATGCTTATTCCTAGAACTACAGGTGAAAGAGACAGCTAACACATCACTCAACTCTCCCTTGCTCTTCTAGGATGAAATCACATTTTTGGATGTCCTAAGTGATACTATGTAAAATTGCTCAACTGTTGCTGGTAGAGCTTAGAAACAATGCAAACTCTTGAAATGAATAATGTAAACATATTCACACTGCCAAGAGTGGGCTGGATCAGAGCAGGGCACCACCTTCAAACAAAAATCAGAAGCTCACTGCCCAGCCATGGTATTCAAAGCAACACCCATAAAAGTATGTATTCATGGGGCTCCCACAGGTCGTGGAACAGAAAAATCCAGAGAGCGTTTAGGAGGGCTGCCAGGTGATGCGTACAACCCCCTCACTGTAGCTCATATGAGAATCACAGGTAGAAAATTCCTCCCCAAAACTAAGTTTCAAGCAAGATATAATCCTCAACATTTATTTGGAAAGGCAAAGTACCCAGAACCAGGAATTTATAGACCATTTCATTTTAGAAGATCTGTCTGAAATTGCTTGTAAAAAAACAATCCCAAACACAGGATAAAGACCCAGATTCTTGCTAATGAAAGAAGAAAGTATGGGCAGGAACTCGTATTGGATTCACGTATGAAAATTTGTCAAGTCTATCTATAATGTGAAAACTATCAACAACATGCCTGAGCATTGTGCTTGGCATGCAAACTCACAGAAGCTGAGGTCCACCAGAGGCGGTGACTCGTCTAGAATCACAGAGCAGGTATGCTGCAGGGTTCAAGGCCCAGCTCTGGACCCTGACTACCCCACGGATACTTCACAGCCAAGACACCTCCAGGACACTTGGGTGTTCTTGCTAGGAACTGGAGAAAGAGTCTCCAAAACTGCATGTTTTGCCTGCAGACATTTACATTCTATTATAACCACATCACATGTAGAGGTGTTTATTAAATGTTTACATTTTAATTTTTATACTTGTAGAAATAGCAGTAGAAAGAGTTAGCAACCTCATTTTCTAAACCTAATCACTTCCCAGGTAATGGCTACAAAATGAATCATCTGTAAAAACCCTTATAATCCCATCTCCACTTCCCATCTGGGTGACTTTGGGCAAGTTACTTAATACTCTCTGTTCCTCTATTTCCTCTTAGAGCACTGATGTAATAAGAACTGAATGAGTTAACACAGGAAAGTGCTTAGAACAGTACCCGGCATACTCAACGCTCAGTAAGTGTTATTTATTATTGTTTCTTATAAACCTAAGACAAAATTGGGATATTTCATTAATGAAAAGTAACCACAAAAAGAAAGGAATAGCTGCCTTTGTATTTATTAAATATAAACAAAACCAAAATTTTAGTATAAAAGCCTTTTATCATAAATGTTCCTCACAGGGAGGATTTTTGTGCACGGGCTTTTTGAAATAAGAGCTCAATGAAGTCTGTAATGAAGAGCAAGCAAGGCTCTAAGGACCTCTAAACAGTGTTCAAAATTCAGGTTGTCAATTGTAACAAGTTTTACAGTTGAGTCAAGGTACATAAATGCCACTGAAAGTCTTTGGATGATACTTGTTATAGATAGGGCTGTTTCCAGGGCAACTTCCTTTTCTTTGGGGAATCCCTTAATCTCAGCCAAGCTTGTAATAGTTGGCTAGGGCAGCCGTGACAAAGCACCACACACAAAGTGGCTTAAGCAACAAATTTATTGTCTCACCGTTCTGGCTGCTAAAAGTCTAGGGTCAAAGTGTCAGCAGGCGTGATTCCTTCTGAGGTTCCATGCCTCCCCCCTAGCTTATGGTGGTTTGCAGGGAATCTTCATCTTTCTTTGGCTTCTGTTATATTACCCCAATTCTTTGCCTTCATCTTCACATGGCATTTCTCTCTATGTGTGTGTCCATGTCCAAATTTCTTCTTTTAATGAGGACACCAGTCATATTGGGCTAGGGACCCACCCTATTCTAATACAACCGCATCTTAACCAATTACATCTGAAAATCCTATTTCCAAAGAAAGTCACATTCTGAGGTGCTGGGAGTTGGGACTTCAATGCATGAATCTGGGGAGACACAATTCAACCCATAACATCTGTTGATGGAGTCCAGGCCTGGTTCCACCAGTAGGACTAGTGAGCCACCAAAAAAGAACTCCAAGCCCGTCATGAGATGGCCAAACATACAAGTGCCAACTGTTACTGAAGGCTTTAATTAACCACAGAAATGTAATCAAGTGGCAGATGTTACTACAGTAAGCTATCTTAAGTCAAGACTCACCTATAGTTGGTAATTTAATTCACCATAAAAATCTAAAAGTATCCTTTTATCCTTGCCACACCTAGAAACGATAAACAGAGTGGCACTTCGTCTCCCATGAGATCTGGGCAAAATAAAAAGTTGGGACACCTGGGGTCTAAGAAGGGTCAACCTTTGATTTAACATCTAGTTCCAGTGACCTGAAAAACTACGGCCTTTAAAGCCCTAAGAAGAGGGCCCTGAAAGGTCTACCCTTGACCTTGAACCAAAGTACTCCCCATCATGCAGGCAGTTGGGTTAAGAGTACCATGTACACCAAATCTGCACCTCTTTACAACCCTCAATCCCAGTGCCAGCCTTCCCACGCATGTCCAGGTGCAGATGTTTGTGCCAAAGGCCAACGAAGACCACAGAAGAAATCAGAACACACAAGAAAATCACACAGCAAGGGCACAGAGGAGCTCGGTCTCCTCACTTTTCTAATTCTGGAATGCTAAAACCTTAAGTAAGAAAGTAGTTCCTTAAAAAAAAAAAAAGTAGTTCCTTAACCAAAGAGGCTCAAATACTACCCCAAGGTTTCTGGCTGATTGGACTCCTTGTTTATCACAGACCTAGGTTAGCCATATTATATCAAAAACCTGGGAGGTTCCAGAGACCTCTGAGGGACCAATGAAGAGGTATTCAAACACATAACAAGAGGAAATACACCCCAAATCCAATTACTATGAAGAGTCTACGTCTAATTTATTTCCAGAAGGAAAGCATCTCATAGTGTTCTCTATTGCATTATAAGAAAAATCACCCTGTCCCGTACAGTCTCTGTAAATTGCCACATCCAAAGGTAAGTAAAAGTTATAGAAGCCCACAAAAAGAACACTGGACATGAGTGCCTTTAACATCAGGTAGATTTGTACCTAACTTGTAATATATCCATAAGCCAAAGTCCACTTACCTTTGAATTCTAGATTAGCACTTCTGGAACCAAGAGAATTCACTAGGTGAATATGAAGACTGTGGTCTTTCAAAACTCCTACCACACAGAACTCTGAGAAGAACCTGGACAACCAGTCAGGCCATAGACTGGAAAGCTGCTAATTTGTCAATGGAATTACTAATGATTCTCTGACAACTCCAAGAGAAAAGAGTGAGTCACAGAACAAGAAAGGAGGGGGAAGACAACTGTGATCTTCAAGGGAGACATCTGCCACCACATCTAAACTATGCCAGTCACATCATCATTTGGCCAGATAAGCAAAGCCAAACAAAAAAGACAATGATCACACTGAGGTCCAATCTACAGCTCCTAAATCAGATGAGAATGGAAGGGCATTGCATCCAAGCGGGAAGACAAGGCCATCCCAGGGCACAGGGAGGGGGCACTCAACCAGCATGTGCCATCAGCCAAGGCAACAGCAGCATAGCTCCTCTCAGAAGGAGAATCTTCCATTCAGACAGTCATTAGATGCCTACTGTGTACAAGGGCCATATTCTAAACGGGGCAGAAGAGAGCCTACCCATGTGTATACCCCAGAATATACACAAGGACAATGAGGCCCAGAAAATCAATAAGGCAAATGTATCACAATCTGAAGTTTGTCTATCACAAGTATATAAAGGGCCATGTGATTTACCACTTGATGACAGTAGAATCTGGAAGGGCTCCATGGAGCAGGTGACACATGAGCCAGTGTTGGAAGGTGGCAATCAGCCAAAACTGCAAAATATGGGAGAGATATGCAAAAATTTGCAGAGGAGATCTGTTCCTGGTGGAGGGTAGAGAACCAGTGAGAGTAGAGTGTCGAGTTCCATCAAGGGTCCTTAACAGCAGACGGAGGATGGGCTTTATTTAGCAGGGAATGGGGGCCATTTAATGTCACAAGGAATAGAAGATGTGCCTTGAAAAGTTTACTCCAAAAAAAAAACAAATTTACTCCACTATCCAGGAGCCTCTAGGATGGACTGGATGAGACCAAGGCTAAAGGCAGAGAGCATAATTATGAGGCTATCGCAATAGTTCATGCATAAGGGCATGATATGCAAAACTGAGAGGCAGCATAAAGACGTCAGGGACTCTGGTGAGCTCTGATATGTAGCCGGAATACACCTCCTTTAGGTCCCTAAAGGAGGTGAGCTCTGATATGCAGCCGGAATACACCTCCTTTAGGTCCCTAAAGGAGGACAAGAGAAGGCAAGCATCAAAGGAGACAACAATTAGAGGTAAATGACCCACTCAGCCCCCACTGAGTGCCTACTGTGTACAGTGCACTGGCGGTGCAAATAGGACTAGGACACACCCCTAACCCTCAAGAAACCAAAGAGAGAGAATCAATAACCACATTACTAATGCAACAGCTATATGATTTGGGCTTTCCAGATAAATAGACTTCCTCTTATTTGTCACTTAGACTTAAATTTCCCGTCATCTTAGAGGCCTTCTCTTACCCTCCAGTCCGAGCCTCATGATTCTTATTTTTTCTAAGAGTTTATTGACAACCTACACCCAAAGCAATCTTATGAAGGTTAAGGCTGAGGTCCCCATTTGGAGACAAGGACCTAGCGGAGATACAGAAAGGTTAAGTAACAGGTCCAAGGTCACATGGTCAGTGGCCAATCTAGCTTGTCTGTCTCTCACTTCATGTTCTCACTGCAGCTGCCCCCCCCCCGCCCCCGCCTGAACCTCTCATCCAGCCCTCTCATCTCGGAGCCCTCAACTCTGCTTGACCACGGTCACTTGCCATCTGAGCTACTGTGACTGCCCTTAACCATACAGCTCTAGTCTGCCTTCTCCCAGGTCTTGCCCAGTGCCTCCAGATAAATCTGCCTAACACCAGATTTGCATCACACCACTTCCATTTACAAATGTTCCATAGCTCTGCCAAATGAAGCCCAAATTCCACAGTCTGACATTCAGGGACTCCCACCATTGGTCAAATGCCACCACTTACAATATGTTGCTACCTCTCATTTAACTTCTAGGAGCAACAACCATTTTAAGTTTTTCTGCAGCCTTCACAGCCCATAAATGTGCACATCTAAGGCAGTCATTCAGCTACACACACACACACACACACACACACACACACCTCATATATCATTGGAAATGAGAGAAAAGCAATGTCATAATTATCATGTATTCTCATAGTGTTCTGCTCAGCTATACTTCCCAAGTATTCTAAGGCTCCAGAAGCTTCTGTTTCTTTGAGAACACAAAATATGAAGCTTAGGAAGACAAGACAATAAGTGATCGATACCTGGGTTGTGTGGAAGAGATTAAACTCCTGTGAGCTCAGAGAAGAAAGAAACCCATGTGAGCTGGCGGGATGTAACATCAAAGATGGATGAGATCTTGGGCTGGCTTTAAAGATGAGGGCAGAAATGAGACATATGGAGAAGAGATGGACAGACACTCTTAGCTTCTCAGAAAACACATAAATTCCCCCAAAGTCCCCCTGCGATTCTAAAAGCGTTCATTTCAGATTACATTAGGAACTTCCTTTCTGTAACACAAAGCCTGACAGCTGATAAGAAAACCAGACCAACAGCAAGCCATTCCCCTGGGTCTGACTGCTGAAAAGAGCCCCCCAAGCTGACAGGTCTCCCACCCCCTCCACGAACATCTCCCGGAATCTGGCAGGACCGGACACCACCAGGGTCTTCACAAAGCACAAGCCCTGGTGCTATTCTATTTGAAAGAGATAAACCTAAGAAACTGCTCTGTTGAAAATCTTTATATGTGCAGAACTCAGGCACTGAGAAGGGAGTCTGCACAGGATGGAGGGGATGGGTAATGAGGGGAGGGCTGGGAGGTAAGCCGAGGCCAGGACCGACTGCTACTGCTTCTCCAAATCAATCAGTCTGGGTACAGGCAGTTCAGAATGTGTGCTACTGCAGGGTTAATAGTTTCTAGTGACTAAAAGCTTGATTCATAAAAAATTGAAGATGACTCGGACTCCAGGAATTTTTTTTTTTTCCGTGCAGAGGTTTGACTCAGGAAGATGCTGGCTGCCTTGTAGTGATTAACCCCTACGAAGGCCACTCAGCTGCCATGCAGTCTTCCTGGAGCATTCCTGCCAGGGGAAGCATGGAAACCAACACTGGAGACAAACAGGAGGGTCATTTAATGAAGTGT
Source organism: Nyctereutes procyonoides (assembly GCF_905146905.1). Taxonomy (NCBI): domain Eukaryota; kingdom Metazoa; phylum Chordata; class Mammalia; order Carnivora; family Canidae; genus Nyctereutes; species Nyctereutes procyonoides. Next base: position 1,387,263 of record NW_026575030.1, on the reverse strand, counting down.
TCAGGTCCTCTAGGTGGAGAATAAAAAGGTTGGGGTAACTTCTTAAATAAACAGGAAAGAAAAAATCCAGTTTTAAGTGCAATCCCTGAACAATGGGAGAGCTAAAATGGCAGAACTTTCCCCATGCTTTCCAGCAGCCAAAAACAGGTGCCATCCAGCTCACTCCAAACATGCTTTTAATCTGCATCATTCCAGTTTGCAAGAAATGAAGGAAGAAAAGAAGGAAGGAGACAGGAAAAGAGGGAACAAAAGGGGGAAATACTGGACATTACGGCAGCCTACAGCTTGCCTATTTCATTGGGGGGGGGGTTGCAGAGGGAGAGGGAAAATCTTTTTTTTTTTTTTTAAGATTTTATTTATTTATTCATGAGAGACAGAGAGAGGCAGAGGGAGAAGAAGGCTCCCTGTAGGAGCCCGATGCAGGACTCGATCCCAGCACCACAGGATCACGCCCTGGGCCAAAGGCAGATAGATGCTCAACCACTGAGCCATCCAGAAACCTCGGAAAGGGAGAACCTTAAGCAGGTGCCACGCCCAGTGCTGGACTCAATCTCACAACCCCGAGATCAGGCCTGAGCCCAAATCAAGAGCCAGATACTTAACCGGCTGAGCCACCCAGGCACCCTGAGCTTGTCTATTTCATCACCAGGTTTTTCTTCTTCCATTATATGTAGACCTTAACATTCCTGAGATTTTTAATGAGTGTGATGCTGCCTGACTTCTGCAGAAGTGGTAATTACATCCCATAACTTATTAAATAAGATCCCATTTCAAAAAAAAAATTCATTACCACTAAAAATAAAAATGGAAGCTTGCTATTTATATGCTGCCTGTCACAGTGCCCTCTCACACACACACAGCAGGATGAAAACAAAGACATATGTGACACAAAAAGTTACTCTCCCGTTCCCTGAGAGCCTGGGATGCAGCGGAACTGTAAATGGGGGAGGCACACCCACTGGCACAAATTCTGCTTGTAGAGTTTATTAATTTAGATTCGTTTCCATCATATAAAAAATAGTGAAAGGGAATAAAGGGGAGAGGAGAGAAAATGGGTGGGAAATATCAGAGAGGGAGACAGAACATGAGAGACTCCTAACTCTGGGAAACAAACAAGGGGTAGTGGAAGGGGAGGTGAGCAGGGGGATGGGGGGACTGGGTGACAGGCACTGAGGGGGGCACTTGATGGGGTGAGCACTGTGTAATATGCTATATGTTGGCAAATTGAACTCCAATAAAAAAATATACAAAAAAAATAGATTAGTTTCCATCTACCAGTTTAGATGATCTGCAAGTAAACACCATTTCATTGAGCACGCAAATGCACTGAATTCAGAAGAAAGCATGCTGGCAAATCCTCCGAATCCCACGGAACCTGCAGAATGTCAACGCCACAATGCAACATGCAGCACGGAGTCAAGGTCACTTGCTTATGCGCACTCTCTTGCTCTTGCTCTCTCTCAGGAGAATGATGAGAAGTTTTGGCAAAGTAGGAAGGTAATGCATTTCACTGAACCAAAAAAGAAAAAAAGATGGGTAATATATACCCAGGCAGCCTGATGCATGTTCTGAGTTATAGTACGTACAAGTGGATGATCGATTATATACAGAGCATCACCTCTTTGAGCTGACCTCCACTTGTACCGTTGCCAGAGCAGCAGACATCAGACCCTCCATCGTACTGACCAGTGGAGGCTGTCCTCTCTGGATGCTGGCTCGGTTCTACTTCATGAGTTCTTGGCCAAGAAACCGTGCTGTCTGTTCTCAAACCTGCTTCTGCCATTTATATTTGTCAGTACAATTACATAATCCTCAATATTTACAGTACAATTGATAGCCAACACGTACTATGTACATTGTTCTGAGGACTTTATTTGTATTGACTGTTATAATTCTCACAGAAATCCTATGAAGTACATCTGATCATTAGGCCTATTTGACCAATAAAAAAATTGAGGTCACAGCCTGGGTTTAAGCTGAAAGAAGCAAAGCCCAAGCTTTAACTACTACCCTTTGCCACCCAAATAGGAGGTAAATGGATACCCTTGAAAGTAAAAATAAGTAGTTTCTAGAAATTAGATTAATGCTTTAAAAAGACATAAAACTATTTTGTTTTGAAAAACAAAGCTGCTGTCACACCAGGTGTGGGCAAATAATTGTAAAAGATTAGGAGGAAAAAAAATCACTAAAAATGCCTAATTCTGGGCTCAGATGACCTGACAAGTATGTATGATCTTGCAAGCAAAAGGGAATCTGAGATGGCACATTCTAGATATGGTTTCCAACAAATGGAATTCAGAACTCCTAGCGCTGAATCCATATTTGAAGAAAAGATCTACATGTTTTAGGTGCAGACATGAAAACTTTATACGTATAAAGTAAAAACATAACATTAAAGCTACATATGTTCCCAGCTTTACACTTACTCCTCATCACGCTTGGTAGAGGCTTCGCTGTGTGTAGGTATGTTGACACAAACACACCCCTACACACGTCCAGAGAGATCATGTCCCTCAAAACAGAAAATGCTATCTGAACAAGGCTAGCATTGCCACAATTGGAAATCAAGCTCCTTGAGAACAGGGTTTGCCTGCTTCACGTCCATAAACCCTAGAAAAACACCAGCCACATAAAAGGCAATCAACTGATATTTGCTAAGTGAATGACAACATAATTGAATGAATAGGAATTATGGACAACTATAATATTCACTAGGTAAAATGAGTTCTAGATAAGCAAAATCATACAAGAAATTGGAAAGGTCCCTCACAAGTAATGAAGGTGAATGTGGTTTTTATGTGACTTAATTAAGTGGTGTAATTCTTCACTTGTTTCTGATGCAAGAGAACAAGAAACAAACAATGGCAAATAATAAAAATAATAATGTACAAAAAGGACTCAAAATGCAATCTAGCGGAAGGAAAGGAAGAGAATAATGCCTGAGGGCCTACTAAGTGCCAGATGCCTCCAAATACATCTTTAAACACAAAAGTCTATAAAATAGATCTTATCCCCTTTCAGAGTCTTAGCTATTAACCTACTAAGTCTCTCACTCCTTTTAAGACTTGGCTTATTAGCAACACAGTAAATTGTGTGCTATACACAACAAAAGAATGGAATGAACACAGCCACTCACAGGTGACCTCTTCAGAAACGACTAGGGGAGGAGCATCATTAAGCAACTGCTGAATAATTAAAATAAATGACATATACTAAGAAACTACACTCATCTAAGCTACTTCTTTGGAAGATTCTTTAAGAAGCCTTAGCCAGTGGCTCAGAAGATCTGAATAAGACATTAGCAGCTCACTAGCCATGTGGTTTTCAGACAAGTGCAGCCTCTCAGGGCTCCAGTTCCCTCATCCATTAAAGGGACTACACTTGCCCCAAGAATTTGAAGACAATTTTAGACCTAGTGCCCCATATTCTGACCCCAGGCAAGTCATAACCAGGGCTGCACTATGACTTTGGTGGGCTTGGCACTTTTGCACCTTTGTCTAGCAATTAAATATTAATTACACACTGTATTTTACAACTTTATACATGAGTCTTCTAATATCGTATGTTAAAACATTTTCTTTGACCTAAATTAAAACATTTTCTATTGATTTTAAGAGAAATTAAAATATTTTTCATAGACACAGTAAGAAAGCATCACGGAACCTAGAGAACACCAGTGGAGACTATAGGATAAGTCAGCCTAAGCCTATTCCACAGTAACATGGAAACCAGTCTTTCCCCCTCTTCAATCAGCACATACACAAGAGCCGTATTCATACAACACTTGATCATGGGATCAGAGTAGCACCACAGGAACACCCACCTGGCTGCATGTGCAAACAGACAGGAGACCAGGCAGGCGCCTTGGAGGCAGAAGGCCAGTGAGGCAGAGAACAACCAAAGGTATCATAGTAACTAAATGATGAGCATGCCAAGGAACAGATGTCAAGGCAACTAACTGCAAAGACAACTCTTCTGGTTTCATCACCAGCCATATCCTTCCTATCCTCCTACCTCCTACCTCCTAAACTGGCTCCAAGATTTTCTGGTCTAAGTGCTTTAAATTCAAATCACTCAACAAATACTATATACAGTGACTATTCTTTGCCAGACATAGTTCAAGACACTTGATTTGCTGATCAGGAAATAAAAAAAATGATCCCTGCCCTGGGGCTCATATTCTTCTGAGACAACAGCTGATAAACAAATAAGCACAATGAATAAGTATACCATACATCCAAGAAATATGAAGAAAGAGGTAGGGCAGAAGAAGGAAGATTAGCAATTCTTAGTGGGGTTGGGTGTTGAATGGAGTGGACAAAGTCATCCTCATAAGAAGGTGAGGTTTCAGCAAAGACATCAGTATAGTGAGAGAAATACCTGGGGGAAAAGCATTCTGGAAAGAGGGCACAGCTTGAGCAAAGGTGGAGAGAGAAAAGCACCTCTCTGACTATTCCCCAACTTGTCCCTAAAGGACACAATTAAAATCTGTTACTGGAAGCTGAAAGCAATCTCTATGTTAGATGGCACTAGGGAGTAGTTAAGATCTAATTCGAGCAAGCAGAGTCTGAAATACCCACTAAGAAATGGAACATGTAGATCTCATACCCAGGGACAGAGACAGGGGGCTGTATGTATGCCTTTAGTAGTTTGGGAGGGAAGAGTTAAATGCTCATCAATTCCTTTTCTTAGTCTTGGCTTTCCTGTGCAATTGAGACCATGTGACACAGTTCTGATCGACAGGGTGTGAGTGGAAGTTATTCACGCTGCTTCCAGACCTGGCCATACAGCCCCTGTGTGCTGTCCGTACTCTCTCCACAGCATGTCCCCTCCACAGCAACTGCAATGAGCTCATTTTTAAGATGGCAGCATCCTGAGATAAAAGGCTCTAACATTCTCAAGTCACTGCGGGAGGATTGCTGCCAAGAAGGGCCATCCATATAGGATATGATGAGTGAGGAACTATGAGTTAATTGTGTAAATCCCCAGAGATTTCCAGGGTTGTTCTTGTTAAAGCAGCTAGCTTGACTTGCCCTGACTAATGCAATAGACACCTCTACAGAGCAGATATCTAAAGTGGAAAGCAACAACATACCGAGCAGTCATGCCTTTTTTGAAACTGCCCTGGAAAGTATGAATGAAGACCTCCTTATTTCCAAGGATAAAGGAACTAAGTAAACCTTCATTTTATTCAATCCATATGTCTAAATTATTTTATCTTTTCCTGATTGAAACTCTGTTTTCCTTAGGCTTCTAGAATCCAGTTCTTCCCTGGTTTTCTGCTTGGCTATTCCAATTCTTTTTCTGCCTATCCCTGGGGCAGGGTTCCATCTCAGCTAACATATCTTCTCTCTGGGGATACCATTTGCTCACAAAGCTTTCAGTGCTCTTGTACAGTCAAGAGTTTCCCACCTGTACCTGTAGTCTTCACCTATCTCTTGAGCTATAATCCCTATTGGACACATCTATCTGATAGTTACATGGTTAATTCTATGTATCAACTTTATTGGGTCACAGAGGGACCACATATTTAGCTAACATTATTTCTGGGTGTGTCTGTGAGGGCATTTCTGGATGAGATTAACACTTTGAATCAGCAGACTGAGTAAAGCAGATTACTGTCCCCAATGTGATGTGAATGGGCATCATCCAATTAATTAAGGGCTTGAATAGAACTAAAAGACAGAGAAAGGAAGAATTTTCATCTCTGCCTGACTACAGAGGTGGGATATTGGTCTTCTTCTGCTCTTACACTGAGACTTATACCATTGACTCTTCTGGTTCTCAGGCCTTCAGAGTCAGACCAAACTACATCATGGCTTTCCTGGGCTTCAAGCTTACAGACAGCATGTCATGCAATGTCCCAATTCCTAAAGAGCCAATTCCTGAAACTTAATCGTATCTGTGCATATATATACACATATATGCATATGAATATATGTGTATGTCCTATTGGTTCTGTTTCTCTGGGGAACCCTAATACATGGTGTATGGGCACCATAAACTTCAAACTGTATTCCAATATAGATTTATCTTGCCTCCAGAACATGCTGTCCATCTACAGTCATCTGGATTAGCAATACCAGTACCCTCTGGCCCCCTGAATTAAAACTCAGAAGCATTCTTGACTCTTTAATTTTCTTTTCCAGCCCCATATCCAACAAGAGATAAGGCCCCCTTATCTCTTTCTGCTGGAAGGGATCAGAATGTCTCTTCAAAAAAATTTACATTTTTAAAATGATTTTATTTATTTATTTGAGAGAGACAAAAATCATGAGCAGGGGGTAGGGGTAGAGGGAGAGGCTGAAGCAGATTCCCCACTTAGCAGGGAACCGAGCTCAGGGCTCAATCCCAGGACCCCAAGATCATGACCTGAGCTGAAGGCAGACGCTTAACCAACTAAGCTACCCAGGTGCCACAGATTTTACCTTTTAACAAGGCTTTCCTTTTGGTTACTAGCTTCTCCCCTAAATTAGTTCAAGTTCAAAGATTCTAAACATTATTTTAAAAGATGATGGAATTTCATTTTACTACAACACTGTGGATCTGACCCTAAAGGCCACATTTGAACTGAAGAGCATGAGAGAGTTTAGTGAAGTAATTTAAGATGGTGAGTCAATGTAACCCATGAACTCCCAGATGCCCTAGTTAAAGAAGCCCATACAAGAAGAGGTCTTCTGGCCCTCTGCCCAGGGTAAGGTGAGGTGACTATGTGGTATCTTCTGGAAATCACTAGAATTGCTATCCCTTCCCTGACAAAAGAAAGCCACACAATAGTCCTCAGGATGTGGTGCACACACATATATGCACATACCCATGATCACGGCATGTGCTGGGTCCTACCTGGCAGATGATAGCTGTAACTTCTTTTTAATTTTATTTAAATTCTAGTTAGTTAACACGCAATGCAATATTGGTTTCAGGAGTAGGATTCAGTCATTTATCACTTACAAACAATACCCAGTGACAAATGTAACTCTTTTTTTTTAAAAAAAGAAAGATTTTATTTTATTTATGTATTCATGAGAGACAGAGAGAGAGAGAGAGAGAGGCAGAGACACAGGCAGAGGGAGAAGCAGGCTCCATGCAGGGAGCCTGATGTGGGACTTGATCCTGGGACTCCAGGACCACACCCTGGGCCAAAGGCAGGCACTAAACCACTGAACCACCCAGGGATCCCGACAAATGTAACTCTTAACCCTCCATGGGCTAAAGGTTCTCCCCGTCTTCCTCTGGGACCAACAGTCACCCACAGGGCTTGTAAAAACAGACTCCTGGGCCCTACCCAAGTTTCTGATCCACCCTAGAATGGTGGGGTGGAGGCCCAAGAACATACACTTCAAATGAATTCCCAGGTGATGCTGATGCTACTCATCTCGGAACCACATTTTGAGAACCCCTACTTTAATTTTTTCCCCAAAGAGGGTACTTGCATCCACAAGTTCACACACATGTTGAGAGCACTGCATTTAAAAGACCTCCAGGACACATGTAAGATTTCAGTCTCAACCTTGAATGACCACCAGTCACCTGGGGAGTTTTGCAAAAGAGACCCATCTCTGGGGTTCCCCCTGAAAATTGTAATGTAATTTGTCTGGGGCAGGGGCCCAGGAATATTTTTTTTTAAGTTCCCCTGCTAAAAGTAATGCTAGCCATGGTTGAGAACACAGCCATAGGTGATCCACAGGAGGAATGTAAAGATTATGAAGAATCCTTAAATCCAAAGAGATTCTTAACCAAGACTGTATTTTCTATTCCCAAACTGTCTTTTGAAGGAGGCAGGTCAATGGTGTTCATAAAACTAGTACACAGGATGCGTGCACAGAGCTGACAAATTAGATGTAAATAATCAAATGCTTTTTACACGAGCATTTTGAAAAATCAAACAATAACAAAATTTAAAGGATAGCTACCCAAAATATATACCTGCGGCCAAAAGTCAGTTAGTATTTAACTCCATTAGAAGACAAACAAACCAACTAATGATGTGCACCCAACAGAATCCAGGCTATCCCAAATGGCAAGAATCAGGATTATTTACCCATACTTGGGCCTCATCTAATTTTCCCACACATTCATTCAACATTTATTGAAAATCTAGTAGTTCCCCCAGCACAGTGATAGCAATGTAAAAATTAATAAAGGGAAATGCACTCCCTATCCATAGGGATTGACAGACTAGAGGGAGGAGACAAGTATCTAAACAAACCAAAAGTATAATGAAGTGTTAAAGGTGCTATAACAGCTATTTCTACAGAGAACAGTGAAACCATAGAGCAAAGTGCATTGTATGTAACTAGGAGAGCAGGGATTGGTAAGTATGATTCCACTAGAGGTATAGACAACTGAGTCTTGAAATATTGAGAGGTATTTACTGGGAGTGGAATAGGGACAATAAAAAGGAAGAGCATTTCAGAGAGTGAAAAGCAAAAGATTAAAAACAGGCCAGGGCAGCCCGGGTGGCTCAGCAATTTAGTGCTGCCTTCAGCCCAGGGCGTGATCCTGGAGACCCAGGATCGAGTCTCACGTCAGGCTCCCTGCATGGAGCCTGCTTCTCCCTCTGCCTGTGTCTCTGCCTCTCTCTCTCTCTCTCTCTCTCTCTCTCTCTCTCTCTCTCTGTGTGTGTGTCTCTCATGAATACATAAATAAAATCTTTTAAAAATTGTAATCCTTAATTATTAAAAAAAAAACCCAAAAGTAATATATAACTCATTATTTTCCTGAAAATAATGCTGGACTCAACCCATTTAATGCATTTTTTTTTTTTTGTAATCTTAAAGAGACTTGGCATAGTAGACTCTTCAGACTTCCACTTTACACCAAGGCTTCTCATCTGACTATTCCACCCCCAGTAAAGAGCACAATATCATATTGGAGTGAACAGGTATACACAACAGGCACTCGGAGAAAAGTAATCCAAACAATAACCATAACGATAGGTTCATAAATGAACCCGGAAGTCTGCCCTCAAACACTGGCACATCTGGTGAGCAAGGCAAAAAAAGAGAGAGAGAGAGAGAGAATGTCCCAGTAAAAATATTTTAAAAATAAAACAGAAAATGCACCCAATCCTATACTAAGGCACAATGTAGCTTAAGGAACAGTATAAAATCATTGACATTAACCAACACTAAGTGCTAGTTTCAACACCACTCTAACAATTATAACCTAGAACTGCTTTGTATCCAAGACTCAAGTTCCTTATTTGAAAAATGGAGATATACCACCTTCTTCACAGAGTTTTCAAAATGACTAAATGAGGAAATGTATTTGAAGGGGTTTTGCATAATGCCCAAGAACTAGTTAGAAATGTTGATGGTAGTAAGTATGTTAAGATAATAAGCTGATAATAAGTAAATATTGTGTGTGTCTCTCAAAATCCCTCAGGAAATATGTAACAATACAGAAAAGGTTTTAGAGGATGATTCGCTACCTTACACTAAATATAATCTCCCGTACAAGACCAGTGAAAACCTGACAATTCGTGAAAAGACAATGAAACGATTAATATGGAAAGACAAGAATTGTAATAAATTCAAGGATAAATTATCCCTACAAAACAGCCATGAGAAATGCAGCTGTTTTTAATAGCTTTATTGAGATATTATTCATATAACATTTAATTCACTTAAGAGTGCATTTCAGTGGTTTTTAGTGTATCAAAAAAAATTTTACAATGATTACCAAATCAATTTTAGAAGATTTTCATGACCCTAGAAAGAAATCCTGTACTCATTAACGGTCATTCCCCATTTTCCCCAAACTCATCATGCTAATCTACAAATTTTCTATACCTATTCCATTTCATATATTCCATTTCATGAGGTCATACAATATGTGGTCTTTTACTTAGCATAATGTTTTCAAGTTTCATCCCCTGTGTTGTCTGTACCAGAAATCCATTCCTGTTTACTACCAAATAATATTACACTGTACAGATATTATTTATCCACTCAATGGATGATCAACATTTGGGTCATTTCTACTTTTTAGCTTTTATGAATATGCTATCATTCCATTCAAGTTTTTTTCATGTGAATGTATATTTTTATTTCTCTTGGGTATATATCTAGGAGTGTAACTGCGGGATTATATGGCAATTGCTAAACTGTTTTCCAAAGCAGTCTTACCATTGTATATTCCCACCAGCGGGATCCAGTTTCTCCACATCTTTATCAACATTTGTTATTGTTTGTCCTACTGATTATAGCCATCTTGATGGATGTAAAGCATCATCTCACTGTAGTTTTGATTTCCATTGCCCTAATAACTAATGATGAACATCATTTGTTTGCTGACCATTTATATGTCTTTTCATGTTCTTAGCCCCATTTTAAATGACTGTTTTTTACTGTTGACTTGAAAGAACTCTTCATGTATCCTGGGTACAATTGCCTTATCAGACACATAATTTGCAAATATTTTCTCCTGTTATGTAAGTTATCTTTTCATTTTCTCAAGGATATTATTTGTGTCACAAAAGTTTTAATTTTGATAAAGTTCAATTTATCTGTTTTTAATTTTGTCCCTTGTGCTTCTTTAGTCATACCTATGAAGTCTTACCCTAACCCATGCTCACAAAGACTCCATTTTTTAAAAGAGTTTCATAGTTTTAGCTCTTACGCTAAAGTCTATGATCTATTTTGAGGTAGTCTCCATATATGTGTGAGAAAGAGGGTCCAGCATCAGTCCACCATTTCTCAGGTGTATATCCAGTTGTTTCAAAACCATTTGTTGAAAATGGTTTTCCCCAATGAATTGTCTTTGCACCCTTGCAAAAAATCAATTGACTAAATATAATCAGAATTGAGAAATCCATTTCTCAATTCTGTTCCATTCACTTCTCCATCTACCCTTAGGCAAATATCACACTGTTTTGATTATTGTAGTTTTACAGTAAGTTTTGGAATTAAGACTTAGTCCAAGATTGTCTTGTCAATTTCATATCCCTTGCATTTCCACATGAATTTCAAAATTATCCCTTGTTAATCTCTGAAATCTCAATAGGGATTGAATTAGATCTTGTAGATTTGGGGAGTAATACCATCTTAACAATATTAAGTTTTCTGACCCATGAACATGGGATGTATTCTGCCTCTGTGTGTGTGTGTGTGTCTCTCATGAATACATAAATAAAATCTTTAAAAAATTGTAATCCTTAATTATTTAAAAAAACAGGCCAAAAGTAATATATAATTCATTATTTTCCTGAAAATAATGCTGATTATTTTCCTGAAAATAATGCTGATTTCAATAGCTTGTAGCTTTAAGATTCAAATTGTGTACTTCTTTTGTTCAATTTTTTCCTAAGTTTTTTATTCCTTTTGATGTTATTATAAGAGGAATTGTTTTTCTTAAATTTATTTTCAAACTTTTCATTGTTACTGCATAAAAATATACTTAATCTGTATATTTATCTTGATTGTATCCCACAAACTTGCTAAACTCATTTATTCTAACACCTTTTTAGTGGAGTCTTAGTATTTTCTATATACAAGACAACAGCACCTGCAAATATAGTTATATTTCTTCCTTTCCTATCAAGATATATTATTTTTATTTTATTTACTTACTTATTTTTGCCTGATCATTGTGACTAGAACCTCAGTATAATATCGAATGGAAATGGTCAGAGTAGATATCCTGATCTTAGGGGGAAAATATTCCATGTTTCGCCATTGCATATGGGTGTTAGCTGCATGATTTTCATAGTCACACTGAGAAATTTCCTTTCTATTCCTAGTTTGTGGAGTGTTTTGATCAAGGAAGCATTGATTTTGTTAAATGCTTTTTCCGTGTCAGTCCAGATTATTATGTTTTTTGTCATATTCTATTAATATGAGATATTGCATTAATTGATTTATCAGAAGTTAAACTAATCTTGCATTCCTGGCTATTGTGTTTAACACTTTTACAACTTGATGGGTTCAGCTTGCTAGTATATAGCCTATATTTAATGTTAAAAATAAAACAATTTTGCCTTTTTGAGAAATGATCTTTGAAATCTCTGTCAAAAATATAATACTGCATGGACAAATGACCACTGGTCTTAGCAATTTAAAAATAATATTGCATGTGCCAGGTTATTAATTTGTGTAGTAACTCAGAATTTTGAAGCTCATGGTAGTTTTCGTGGTAGTTTTCAAAGACCAACTAACAAATTACTAAAACATTAGTATTAATTACATTATATAAAGGGCATTGTTAAGTTAGATTATAAACTACATTATCTTCTGTAAATTCTTTTGAAGCTTTAAGTGTACAGGCTTGAATATTCCATTATTAATGTGTGAGCAAGTAAACCCAGTCTATTTTTAATAGTATTTAACTCTCTCTTATATAACTTCCACTAATTGTCCTATCATTACAGAATATCATAGAGAAAAATAAGCACAAAAATATTTTTCTTTGTTTCTCTAAACAAGATGTATACTACAATAATAGAATAAGCATCATACAGGATCCCATCAGCCTAGAGCAGTAAATTCACTTTGAGCTCACCTTATTAAATGATCACAACATATATAATTGAGAATGCCACACCCATGCTCGTTATAAACTTTGTTGTTCTTTTTTCCACTAAGTACTCACATATCTTCCACTGTGCTGTTTTTAAATGCCCTACATATTCCAGACATTTTAAATCATAGACATGACTTCAGGCAATGAAGGAAGAGGTCACTAAATCCTTTCTCTAAAATACAACACTGTTAAGTGGATAAAACTGTCAAAAAAAAAACAATCATTTTAGGTCTCTGGAAATCAACCAAAGACATACAATAAATTGAGTGGGAGTCTGTTAGATTCTTGCCTAGAGCTACTACCATCCTCAGCCCAGCTCAATAAATAGTATGGTTATACAAAGGCAGAGCTGGCTGTGAAAGCCAGTATTATGGCAGCCAGGAAGGGACTGACCTGATTTAGACCACAAGGTGCAAAAACCCATGCCCAGTGAATAATGGTGAAAGCCCAACTATCCTAGACTGAGATTGCAATTGTGATTGGGCTATGCCGCACACTGAAAGATAAAAGCCAGGTATTTAACAGGAACTGTCTGTGCAGGACTTGCAGAATGGTGGTGATCTATGTTAAAAAGGAACAGTGATATTGTCAAAAATTGTCAAAATCAACTTTTTAAGAACTCTATATATTAACCAAAAACTTCTAATAATTCAAGTAGTATTTACTATTTATGAATACGTTGGCACAGGGCATTTTAACGCAACTTAGTCCCATCCTTTTCTCTCCAGCTCCACAGTAGCCTTAAAACCCAACAGCCCTGCCACCATGATGACTAAAAATCAGCAAACCTGAAGCCAACAGGGGGAGCAGATTGGGCTGGGGGCTCCCTGAAAAGTCCATCCCCAAGTACTGCCACTTTCTGACCTTTGTCTCCTGTGCCATCAAATCCCCAGCACCAAACAGAGTTCTAGGTACAACATGGGTGTTCAATATACAACAATCTCCCTTTCTCATGGTTTTGCTTTCTCTGGTTTTGGTTACCCACAGGCAACCGAAGTCTGGAAGCAGATGATCCTCCTGATGTTCAAAGGTAGCCTAACACTTGGTCAAAATGCCTACATCAACCACATCACTTCATGTCATCATATAGGAATCTTATCATCTCAGGTCGCCACCAAAAGAAAGGTGAGTATATACAATATTTTGAAAGACCACATTCACATAAGTTTTCATTATAGTATATTGTTCTGATTGCTATTATTTTATTAAACAATAACAAGTTAATCTTTTAGTGTGCTTAATTTATTAATAAATTAAGCTTTATTGTAGGTATGTATGTATGTATGGGAGAAAACGGTATATATAAGGTTCAGTATCATCTGCAGTTTCAGGCATCCACTGCTGGTCTTGGGACTTATTCCCTGTGGATAAGGGGGACTAATGTATTTCTATATCCTGTATTCTAATAGTGAACAATCTGAAAATAATATTCAAAAACCAATTTCATTCAAAATACCTTAAGAATAATAAAATAAGAACAAAATTTACAAAAGAAGTTTCAGACTTACACAGTAGAAACTATAAACATTATTGGAAGTAAAGATTTAAATAAGAGATGTTCCATGATGATATGCAGTAATGTCAAAATGGCAATTGTCCAAAAATTGATCTATAGATCTAGTAAAAAGACTATTAAATCCGAGCCAAAAAAAAAAATCCAAGCCATTTTTTAAAGAAATGGACAAACTGATCATAACATTTATATAGAAATAAAATGGGCTTAGAAAAGCCAAAACAATTGTTAAAAACAACAAAGTTGGAAGACTAATTACCTTATTTCAACAAACAATAATATACAACTGCAATAATCAAAATGATGTGGTACTGGCATAAAGACAGACATAATTTTTTTTGAGAAACAACTCTTCCAAGATTTTATTTAAATTCAAGTTAGTTCACATATAGTGTAGTATTAGTTTCAGGGGTAGAATTTAGGGATTTATCAGTTGCATGTAACACCTAGTGCTCGTTATATCAAGGGCCCTCCTTAATGTCTATCACCAGTTACACCATCCCCCCACCCACCTCCCCTCCAGCAACCTTTAGTTTGTTCCCTATAGTTAAGAGTCTCTTATGGTTTGTCTCCCCCTTTGTCTTTATCTTATTTTTCTTTCCCTTCCTCTGTGCTCATCTGTTTTGTTTCTTATATTCCACATATAAGTGAAATCATATGGTATTTATCTTTCTCTGACTGATTTATTTCACTTAGCATAATACCTTATAGTTCCATCCACATCATTGCAAATGGCAAGATTTCATTTTTTATAGCTGAGTAATATTCCATTAGAGATAGATAGATAGATAGATAGATAGATAGATAGATATCTCACATCTTTATCCATTCATCTGTTGATAGACATCTGGATTCTTTCCATATTTTGGCTATTGTGGACATTGCTGCTATAAACATTGGGATTCAGGTGCCCCTTCAAATCACTATTTTTGTATCCTTTGAATAAGTACCTAATATAGTGCAATCACTCAGTTGTAAAGTAGTTCTATTTTTAACTTTTTGAGGAACCTCCATACTGTTTTCCAGAGTGGCTGCACCAGCCTTCATTCCCAAAAACAGTGTAAGAGGGTCCCCCTTTCTCCACATCCTAACATCTGTTATTTCCTGAGTTAATTTTTAGCCATTCTGACTGGTGTGAGGTGCTATTTCATTGTGGTTTTGATTTGTATTTCTTTGATAATGAGTGTTGTTGAGCATTTTTTCATGTGTCTGTTAGCCATTTGTAAGACAAATATAATTACGAATTCAATAATTAATTGAAACAGAACTGAGTATCTAGGAGAAAAAACCTTAAATTCGTGGCAAATTAATTTTTGACAAAGGTGCCAATGCAATTTGGTAAAGGAAATGTTGATCTTTTCAACAAACGCCACTAAGAAAACTGAATATCCATATACAGAAGCACAAAAATGAACTTAGACCCTTTTTTTCACACCATATGCAAAAATTAACTGAAATGGATAATAAATCTAGATATAAGAGTCCAAACTATAAACCTAGTGAAAGGAAATGTAGGAGAAAACCTCTGTGACCTTGAATTGTCAAGATATTTTTAGATAGGACACCAAAAGCACAATCCACAAAAGAAAAAGTTAATAAACTAGGCATGATCAAAATTAAAATCTTTGCTTCGGACACCATTTGGAAAATGAAAAGACCAGCCAATACCAGGAGCGGGGGTGGGGGTGGACTTGCAAATCATATTTCTGATAAATGACTTGTACCTAGAAAAAATATATATGTATATGTATCTCATAGCTCAATAAGTCAAATAGGCAAATGATGTGACTAGACATTTACCAAAGAAAACATACAAATAGCTGATGAGCACATGAAAATACTCTCAGCAACTTCAGTCATAGGGAAAATGCGAGTTAAAAAACAATGAGATGTTACTACATAGCCATTAGAATGGCCATGATCAAAAGACAAACAATAACAAATGAGACTTAGAAAAAGTGGAACTCTCATGACTACTGGTGGGAACACAAAACGGTACAGCCACTTTGGAAACCAGTTTGACAGTTTCTTAAAAGGTTAAGAGTTATCATATAATCCAGCAATTCCATTCCTAAGTATATGCCCAAGAGAAATGAAAACATACATTCACACAAAGCCTAGTATGGAAATATTCATAGCCACATATTCACAAAAGCCCCAAACTGGAAGCAGTCTGAATATGCATTAACTGAATGAATAAACCAAATATCTATACAATGGAACACTACTCAACAATTAAAAAGAACACACTATCCCCACTTATACAGTCAACTAATACTCAACAAGGGAGCCAAGAACACTCTCCATGGAGAAAGGACAGTCTTTTCAATGAATGATGCTGGGAAAACTGGACAGCCATATGCAGATAAAATGAAACCAGACCCCTATCATACATTGCTCACAAAAATTAACTTAAAATAGATTAAAAACAGACATTAAAAAAAGGCTTAGACATAAGACCTGATACCATAAAACTCGTAAAAGAAAACATAAGGAAGGGACACCTGGGTGGCTCAGAGGTTGAGCATTTATTTGTCTTCAGCTCAGGGCGTGATCCTGGAGTCCCAGGATTGAGTCCCACATCGGGCCCCCTGGAGGGAGCCTGCTTCTCCCTCTGCCTATGTCTCTGCCTCTCTCTGTTTCTCATGAATAAATAAATAAAATATTAAGAAAATATAGGGGGAAAGCTCATTGACATGGATCTTGGCAATAATTTTCTGGATGTAACACCAAGACACGGACTACAAAAGCAAAAATCAACAAATGGAACTAAATCACACTAAAAAGCTTCTGCACAGCAAAACAAACAATTAATAAAATGAAAAGACCATCTATGGGATGGGAGAAAATATTTGCAGAATAAATACTGAATAAAGGATTACTGTCTAAAACATACAAAGAACTCCTACAACCCAATAACAAAAACAAATCTAATTTTAAAAATGGGCAGATGAACTATATAGAGGTTTTCTAAAGACATCCAAGGGACCAACAGAATAAAAGATGCTCAACATCATAACCATCAAAGAAATACAAATCAAAATCACAGTATCACCTCACCCTAGTTAGAATGGCTGTCATCAAGAGGGTAAGACATAACAAGTGTTGGCAAAGAGTTGGAGAAAAGATTTGATGGGAATGTGAATCAGGTTAGCCAGTATGGAAAACACTATAGAGGTTCTTCAAAAAATTAAAAATAGAACTACCATACAATCCTGCAATCCCACTTCTAGATGATATTCAAGGAAATGAAAACAGGAATATTAAAAAGAAATATGTACTCCCATGTTTATTGCCGTATTCCCAATAACCAAAATATGGAAACAACCTAATGTATACCAATGGATTAATGGATAAAGAAGATGTGGTACATTTGTACAAAGGAATATTATTCAGCCATGAGAAGGAAATCCTGCCATTTCAGACAACATGGATAGTCTCAGGCTACATGAGACGAGTCAGACAGAGAAAGACAAACATCATTTGATATCACTAATATATGGAATCTAAGAAAGCCAAATTAGGGTGGAAAAAAAAAACAGTATTATGGTAGTTACCAGGGATTGGACAATGGGGGGGGGGAATTGAAGATATGCTGTTTAAGGACACAAACTTGCAACCAGTAGATAAGCAAGTCCTGGTGGTGGAAGGCACAGCAGAATGATTATAGGCAATGATACTGTGTTATAGACTTCAAAGTTGCTAAGAGACTAGATCATAATTATTCTCACAACAAAAAAAATAATAGCAATATGATGTGATAAAGATGCTAATATTATGACAGTAATCATATTGCAATATCTATATATATATAAATCAAATCAGTTTTTAATACACAAAAATGTCAATTCTATTTCCCACACACTAATATATATCAATTATATGTCAATTTTCTTTTAAAGGGGTAAACGACCAATACTTGCTACAACAGGAAACTCAAAAACATCATGGTAGATGAAAGAAGCAAAACAAGAAACATTCATATTGCATGGTTCCATTTATATGAAATTTCCAGGAAAGGTAACACTAAAGAGACAGCAGATCTGTGATGATTTGGGGGCTGAGAGGAGCCACTGAATGCAAATGAGCACAAGAAAACATTCTCCCGTGATGAAATGGTTTAGAACTGGGTCATGGCTATGTGACTTTATAAATTTTACAACTGATAAATTTTATATGTAAATTATACTTCAATAAAAATCATAGTTTGGGCGGTATAACAAATATGTTTGTTTTCTGTCCCTGCACTGTCTCGGTCACTGCCACAGCACAGAATCAGTGGCTTCACTTCCTTACAGGGAAGATGCTAATTGCTGTGATGAAAAATGCCAAGGAGATCATTTTGCTAAATTACAGCAAAGGCTATGTCTTTGCATCACCAACACATGCAAAACTGAGTGGGATTGAAGCGTTTGGCTTCAGAGAGCGAAAGGAGCGAAGACCGTAGGTATAGTCTGCTCTCCTTACTGGGGCAAATGATAGTGGTTTCTGCTTATCCCACCAAATCAGAAGCAAATTCCCAGCAAAAAGTACTATGAGAAGAAAACTACAAATGCAGCACAGACACACACACATTTCAATTACAATATACTTTGACTTTCATTCTATTAAATCGTTTCCTCAAGTCCCGAGAAACTATCAGCCTACTTGCTGAATGAGGCACCGGTTGCATGGAAGCACAGGGAAGGCCCTTGTTTTAATATTAAACAAAGCTTCTTTGCCCACCACGAGAAGAAAGTACAAAGAACGAAGGCAGAACCAGAGAGGTGGTATCTAAAACACACAAATGAGCAAGAAACGTTCTCGAAATTCTGACCCCAGTGCCACCAAGTTCCTAAGAAGGAGTTTCAGTGAACTGCTCCAATACTTCTCTCCCATCCTGTTTATCTCTCTCTCTTCTGAAGATTTCTGATGGCGGTGCAAAAAGAAAGTAGAACGGAAGAGAAACTTCATGTTCTGATCGACACTGGCTTTGTGTGTTTCTTCCTCCGTAACAACGCAGACCACAGACAAATTCTGCTGAAAGCCACTCGAATAAGTCTACATTCCCAATACTATACCTAAATTCATCTTATGACTTCCATTTACACTTTGTCAAGTGCACTTATACCTAATCCAACTAAGATCTCTACAATGTTAGACAAGGACAGGACTAGAAAGTTTACAACATCCAAACTCCCACATTTTATTAAAAGGGACATAGGTACATAGGGTCAAGAGAGGGGAACCAAGTTTTATGAGGTTCTGTTACTAACAGGCCTAGAGCAAGAATTCTGGCCTTCTGACTCTGAGTGCAGTACTCTTTCCATAATTCCATGTTCCACTCTTACAGCACAAAAGAGAAAACCACCCAAGACTGAAGATAACTGACAGTAACTGAACTGCTTGCTCTTACCACTAAACATATACAAACATTTTGTTCCACAATTAGAGTTTCTTAATCAACATCAAGACATCCAAGTAAGGAAATCACTGAATGAAAACAGTAGACAAGCCTTGGTCTATATATTATTTCATGACTGCTCAGAAACAAGAATCCCCAGATACCACTATCTACTTCTATAACATAAAGGTACATCTTGAAAGAAATACCTGTATTCTACTGACACTAAGAGTGCTGAAGACCACAATAAAGTAATCGAGTTACATGGAAAGAAGCATGAAGTGTACATAGAAGTTTCTCTACTTTCCTTAGGGAAAAAAAAATGTGGGACACCTGGGTGGCTCAGTGGTTGAGCATCTGCCTTTGGCCTTGGGCATGATCCTGGGGTCCAGGATCAAGTCCTGCATTGGGCCCCTTGCAGGGAGCCTGCTTCTCCCTCTGCCTATGTCTCTGCCTCTGTGTGTATGTGTGTGTGTCTCTCATGAATAAATAAATAAAATCTTTCAAAAAAGAAAAATAGTGTACTGCTCTATTTAAAGAAATCAATATACATTCATTGCCAAAAGTAGACTAAAGAAACCGCTTTAGACAAGAAAATAGAAATCACCCCTAACTCACCCTCCAACAATCAGTCACCAACCTTTTTTCTGCCTAGAACAGAGTCACTTCTTAATGGAACCATGCTGTATACATGCATTTTCCTTCAGTGGAGGGTGCGGTGGGCTTGTGATCAAATGTCACATGCAGTTCCCAGAATCATGGAACACTATGGGGGAATGAATATTGGGGGAAACCAAGAAATTGGAGGCAGGGATACCCGCAGAGTGATTTGGACTTTTCCTTTATGTGAGATGTGGCCTTGCTGAGACAAACTTTACCTCAAAAACCAATTAGGTCCTAAATGGTTGAAAATACTGACTATTGAGCAAAAGATCATTTCATATGTCATTCCTGAACAGAGACAGGAAAGGGACAAAATTAAGCCTAAACTTCTCTAATCTGGGAAGTTTATACTTTTGGCAGACAAGGTCAATAGCTTATCAGAGAGCCTGTTGCAGGGGGAGCACTTCACCCCATGAATCATCTCACTGTGAGGATAGCCTATCTTCTGAGCCCATTTAGACTGTGAGCTTTTCCCTAGTGTACTGGTTTCCTATTGCTGCTGCAACAAATAACCACAGATTGAATGGCTTGAAACAGCACAGATTTATTATTTCATAATACTAGAGATCAGAAGTTCATCATCAGTCTCACTGAGCAAAAGTCAAAGGTGCTGGTCAGGCTACATTCCATTTAGAAGCTCTAGGATCTATTTCCTTGCCTTTCCAGCTTCTTGAAGGCTACCTGCATTCCTTGTCTCATGGCCCCACATCACTCTGTCCTCTGGTTCTATCATTAAGTTACCTTCTCTGACCTTGACCCTCTTGCCTCCCTCTTAAGAACTCTGTGATTCCCATGAGACCCACCAGAAAATCCACAATAATCTTTCCATTTCAACATCCTTAACTGAACCACACCCAGTTCTGCAAAGTCCCTTTTGCCATGTAAGTTAACATATTTACAGGTTCTAGGGATGAAGAGATGGCCATCTTTGGGGAGCCAGTATTCTTTCTGCCCACCACACTTAGCATTAAAACATTCTTCAGAAGCATGAATTTTAATGCAGGTTGAGTAATTCATCTTACAGGTAAGTCCAATATTCTCTTATTGTTTCTGTTAGGTTGTTTCTAAAAATTTTGCTATCCTCAATAATGCTGAAATGGGCACTGGAAACAGGACCGAATGTTTGTGTCTCCCTAAAATTCATATGTCGAAATCCTAACCTACCATGAGATAGTATTAAGGGGCGAAGCCTTTGGGGATAATTAAGTCTTGAGAGTTTGAATAGAATCAGTGTCCTTATAAGAAGAGATACAAAAAAAAAAAAAAAAAGAGATACAAAACCTTGCTCCTTCCCTTGGTTCTCTGCCATGTGAAGGTGCAGAGCGAGAAGTTGGCTGTCCACAACCAGAAAAGGGCCCCAACCAGAACCCAACCATCATGGCACCCTGATCTCAGACTTTCAGCTTCCAGAACTGAGAAATCAATGTCTATGGTTGATTTCATCTCTTACAGGTGTATTTTACAAATATCCAGTTCTTCATTTTCTTTTTGTATTGCATTTATGGAAGTTTAGGACTAAGTAGTTAAATCCTCATTTAAAAAATTGCTTAATTATCAGGCTTTTCCCTTTGGTATATTTTGTGCTGACTTCCTTTATTGCTGCTAATAAGCCAAAACCAGAATATAATAGGACACTGAATTCCAAGTAGAAAATATCACATATTTGGGTTTTACTTAATATGAAAACATTCTCATATTAACATCAGTTAACCATATAAGAACAGAATGACTTATTTTTTTAATTATTTAAATAAGGAATCAGCAAATTATGGCCTGCTACTGATTTTTTTATGGCCTATGAATTATGTGAAGGGGAAAAAAGAGGGATACGTGATATATTTACTACCTGGTCTCTTACAGAAAAAGTAACTTACTGGAAATGTCCCACAGTGGAAGGATATGGGGGAGAAATAGAAACCTCTTTCTTTCAAAGAAATCTGCAACTTCCTCAACACTAACATATTATCTCCTTCTCTTCTAACTGACATGACACGTCAACTCAAAAAACAGTACATATGACCAGCATACGTCATAAAAAAATGCACAATCCCCCTACTTACAATGAGTTGCAAATTAAATTTACATGATGTCACTCTCAGACTAGAAAAGACTATAAAGGTTTGTAACATATACAACATTGGAGATAATGTGGGGAAATGTGAACCTGACTTTCTTGGGAGTGTGAGAGCAACCTTCTTGATGACAATATTACAGAATTATCAGAGGTTGAATTCTATAGGCTCTTTGACCCAACAATTTTAATTGTATTAATTTAATTTAACCACAAAAGCTCTCACAGAAATACATAAGACAATGTGTGTGTTCAACTACTTCTTGTAGTATTATTTACAAATAATACTAGCAAGAAAATCCCTAAATGCCTATTTTGTGGAATAGGGTTAACTCAACAGACCTGAATTAGGCCGTGGGCCACACAGTACTGACTTCATCAGTTTATACTAACAATATGACATGTGACTGGTACTGTTTTTGTTCTTAAGGGCTGGACAGTGATGTGCTGAGGCCAGTCGCATGGGCACCACATGACTACATAGTGACTCCCAATAAAAACCCTGGACACCAAGGCTTAGTGAGCATCCCTGCTTGGTAACACTTGGCATGGGCTGTCACACATCCTTGTTGGGAGACTTAAATGCATCCATGTGACTCCACTGGGAGGTTATCTGGAAGTCTGGTTTCTCCTGACTTCACCCCATGCACCAGGTGACCTTTTCTCTTTATTGATGTTTAATTTGTATCATTTCACTGTAATGAACTGTAACCACTAGTATAACAACTTTTGAGTCCTTCTTAGCAAACCATCAAGGCCAAGGCTTGGCTAATACAAGGCTAAACCATCAACACACACTACAAGAATTTTGATAAGTTGATACAATACAACAACATACAGCCATTAAAAGGAATGAAACAAAGATGTGTGTGAGTACACACTCACAGGAGATGCCTACAATATTAAATGATCGGTTAATTGCAAAACATGACTAGTATGGCTTTATATTTTTAAAAGTTAACATATATTGAACGTTCATGATGTACACCGGGCTTTATGCAAATGTTTTATATGTATTATTATCTCATTTGATCCTAACAATACCATAAGTACTATTGTTAATGTCACTTTAAAGATGAGAAAAACAGGCACACAGGTTAAATAACACATCTGAGGTCACACATCCAGGATTGGAAATCAGGCTGTCTTACTTACATCAAGATCAGTATTTTTAAAGAATACTCCATGCTGCCTCTCCCCAAAAATATGTGCATATCTTTAGGTATCTTTGTAATATGCCTCAAAAAATATTTATCAATAATAGTTTTTTCTGGGCAGCCCAGGTGGCTCAGTGGTTTAGCGCCACCTTCAGCCCAGGGCCTGATTCTGAAGACCCAGGATCGAGTCCCGTGTTGGGCTCCCTGCATGGGGCCTGCTTCTCCCTCTGCCTGTGTCTCTGCCTCTCTCTCTCTCTCTGTGCCTCTCATGAATAAATAAATAAAATATTAAAAAAAAATTCCATTCATACATTAATCAGAATCCTCAGAATGATTAATTAATCAGAATATCACTCAAGAAACTTATTTTTTTTAAAGAAACTTATTAATAAACAGAACACCAATTCAGAATTTATGATTCCAAGGGGGCTGGTTCAAAGACGGACAAACTGATGGGTGCTGACAGGGCATTCCACATGGTTGTATAAACTAATAAGAAGAGCTACATCTAACACCTATGATCCACTTTTCTAATTAGAAAATATGCTCAACTCTCTATCAGTATCAGTAGCCACAGGTCCTCTGGGGACACTGTCAGTAGCACTGAATTCCCATTCAGGCAGCACGCATGCTAGTGCCTACTGTGCATCAGGGCTGCTCACAGGGCTTGACTAACACTACAGGTGTTGGTTACAACTTCTGTCACTTAGGAGCTGTGTGATCTTAGGCAAGTTACCTAACCTCCCTGATCCTCATTTTTTTCATCTGTAAAGTGAGAATCCTAACTATATACACCTTTGGGATTACTCTAAGAATCAAACTAGCACAGGATTAGTTTCTAGAACATAATAGATGCCTGAAAATTGGAGAGTGTCATCACTCCTAATGCCCCTGACACACAACCAGCCTATTTCAAAGTCATAGCTTATTCTCAAAAAGGCAAAAAAAAAAAAAAGAGCCTCTAAATAATATTCCTTTTATTTCCAGTATTTCCTTTTTTTTTTAATTTTTATTTATTTATGATAGTCACACACAGAGAGAGAGAGAGGCAGAGACACAGACAGAGGGAGAAGCAGGCTCCATGCACCGGGAGCCCGACGTGGGATTCGATCCTGGGTCTCCAGGATCGCACCCTGGGCCAAAGGCAGGCACCAAACCGCTGCACCACCCAGGGATCCCTATTTCCAGTATTTCCTAATCAGTGATGTCTTACTATATATATCTGAATGTCCTTTATTAAGCTCCTTATCTCCAATGTAACACTGTGCAGAGAAGAAGAGATGTAGGAAAAGAGGAAAAGCATCGGATACTAGAAAGTGACAGGCACAGGCAAATAACCCAGATATGGGCCCAACCAACAAAGCCACCTCCACATGGACACTTCCATTGTGCTCTTTGAGAGTCAAACGTCGATCCTGGGAGTACCTAAGAAATAAGACATTTCTGCGGGACTGAACTGGGTCCCCTGACAGCTGGGCCCCCTCTCCACTCCCCGCCCACCCCAGGTTTAGTTAGCTGTCACACGGTCACCATGGCAACCCTCTGTCAGAAGACACACCACCTCCAGTCTGAAGCAGGCAGCCTGTCCTCTTCAGCACTGTGAATGCCTAGAATGCTTTTCGAGACTAATTTTTTATGTCTGTGCTCCGTATGGAGATGCGTGAGAGAGGAGGGGGTAGTTCTGGCTGTTAATGTGTGGCTCAGCGGATTAAACAAAAACCACTGCAAATACACACAATACGGAGCTAAAACACACTATGCTAATGATAGAAGTAAAACATTTTGACAGCCTCACTCAGCTAAGTGTCAAACACTTGAGAAAAAGAAAAATTGGTTTGAAAAAGAAAAAATCAGTAACCCAGTGCAAATAAGAGCTTAAAAGGAATGGATTAAAGGCAACCTAGAGCCTCTTTAAGGCACCAAGAAGGACATCTCAATAAAAAGGAAAAAACAAACCTGAAAAAAAGGTTTTTAACAGATCTTTGATGGGGATGGGCTACAGATAGATCAAGGCAGGCACTGAGGTTCTAACTTTCACAGGCAGATGATGGGGCAAATATAAATATAGCTTGTTCAGTACTCACAGCTAACAATAAAGAACAAGAAAATGTGTATAAGGTGGGCAGGCCTGTATGCACGTACCTTACAGACAGCATTTAAGACCACACAGCATTTAAGCCTATACCTATATAGCAATCACCACTTACCAGTTTCCACAAAGCTGCCACCCACTCATGGGTAGAAAATTCCAGAAACACAGGAAACCTGCACAGCTGGGTCTTCTTCCTCTCAGAAAACATCTCACCACACACTTAACCAACATAAGAGTAGAAAGGGACACATGCCCCTCTCCCTAAATCAAAAAGTGCCCCTGTTCTATAGCTGCTCTCCCTGGAACAGCCTCTAAAGGCCTTTTAGCCAGATTGATGCCCCAAAAGAGGGAAGTGAAAATTTTAGTCCTGGCAGGGAAGTCAAACAGCACCATGATGCTACACACAGCAAAAGACAGTTTTAAAGTCTTTCTGGCAACAAAAAGGAATCATAATAAAGACAATCACTTTCAGCCCAGCCAGTGAAACAGAAAAGCAGCAGAAAAACACAGGGCAATTTTTTTTTTCCCTCATCTTTCTCTCCAAGGCCAACAAAGGAATGAGTTTGCAATCTTTGCATGTGTCTGATGGATGAGGGGCAAGAGCACCGAGCAGCAGACACTCCCAGTGCCTCCCCTCAAGATCTGTTCTCCTTTACCCTCGCCATGAGAACTCCAGTCTGATGGGACAGCAAATATGCCAGATGAGGCTGCCTGATTCCCAGCCTCCCTTGCAATTAGAGGTGGCTATGCCAACCACAGCCAGCCAGTGAGATGCCAGCTGGGCATGCGCTGACCTTGCCCCTCTTCCTCCTGACAGGCCCAAGGGCTGTCCTGCCTGGGGGAGAAACAACTATCCTACAAGCAGGACAATGAAATTCCCATACTGCTAAGGCTAGCAAAGCAAAAGCAAGAGGGCCAGGACCCCTGACAGCACTGTGGACAGCCTTCGATGGACTGAACTTATCCCAAAACAGTATCCTCCATAAATTAAATTACACTTTCATCTGTTTGCCCCTGGCGGCATTCCAAAGGTCACCTGTGGACAAGAGGATGGAGTAAGGAAAGAAGCAAGAATAAATGGTCTTGTTTTCACAACTTGCTCCAAACACTTACATAGAAAAGATAACACCCCCTCCTTGGTGTCTGCAATTGGCAAGAGGTGCAGACTGGGTCACTGGCATCCTAAAGGAACAAGAACTATCTGAGCCTGCTGCAGGATTTACCTTTGTATACTTAAGCAATCATGTGATCTCCACAGCAGCTCTCTTGCTTTAGTTGGCTCTAGTGTTTTTAACATGACAAACTCTCCAAACTGTAAAGGACTGGAATGGCTTGGGACCATCCAAGCTACCCAGGCTCCACCCTCATCAAGCTTCACATACTCCCCTAGATGAAACCTGAAAGTATGGTTCTTTGGGGATAAAGAAAGGGGAAAAGGTTTCCCCTTTTAATTAAAGGAATTAAAGACTTTTAATTACTCTGGATATTTAAAGCCCATACACATTCTGTCCACATACACATGGTTTCCATTTCTTTTGAACTTCCTTCCCACAAATTCTTTCAAATGTTCTAATAATGAGATAGAAGCCTGGAGAATTACTGACCCAATGTGATGAAGGTAGATATTATTATAAATTACACACATTTTACGCTTCCATAATGATGTTAATTATCCCCATTTGCTTAAACACTAAGAAAATGAAAACAATCTTGCATCTCAGAATGCCCCTTGAAAAAGAAATGTCTCCTACTAAATTAAATTATAATTAAAATATCAGGTTTATAATACGCATTCAATTAATTAAAATAAGATTTTGAATCACAGTCTGCTCTATCTCAGGACTTCTCAACCTCAACGCTACTGACAGTTTGGACCAGATATTTCTTTGTTGTGAAGGCTGCCCTGTGAATCAGAGTTTAGCAGCATCCTGTGGTAAAGACAATATGTCTCCAGATATTGCCAAATATCCTCTGGGGGGGTAAAACCACTCTACGGTACTGCTGCTCTACCTGAAAAGGGTCATTATTCATATCGACTTTACAGATGATAAAACTGAAGCCCAGAATGGCCAAAAGGGAGGTCTAATGTCATAGAGCTGAATGAGCAACAAAGACAGGCTACATGTCATTGGACCTACTCCTTCATTCTTTGTGTTCCAACACACTGAACTGGCATGTGTTGTGACTTATGCTGAAAACAACAGTATTTTAACTTAAAATAAATGTTATCAAAAGCATGTTTTATTTTATCTTTTTCTAGTTCCTTTAGGTATAAGTTTAGGTTGAGATTCTTCTTATTTCTTGAGGTAGGCCTGCATTGCTATAGATTTCCCTCTTAGAATAGTTTTTGCTGCATCCTAAAGATTTCGAACCATTATGTTTTCATTTTCATTTATCATCAGGTATTTTTTATTTGCTCTTTGATTTCTTGGTTATTTATTGTTCAGTAGCACATTATTTAGCATCTGTGTATTTGCATTCTTACAAGACTTTTTTGTGATTGATTTCTACTTACATACCACGGTGGTTGGAAAAGATACATGACATGAGTTCAATCTTTTTGAAATTATTGAGACTTGGGGAACCTGGGAGGCTCAGTGCTTGAACATCTGCCTTCAGCTCAGGTTGTGATCCTGGAGTCCTGCGATCAAGTCTCACCTCAGGCTCCCACTAGGGAGCCTGCTTCTCTCTGTCTATGTCTCTGCCTCTCATGAATAAATAAATAAAATCTTTAAAAAAATTACTGAGACTTGATTTGTGGCCTAATATGTGATCTATTCTTTTATTATTATTATTATTTGAGAGAGAGAGAGAGAGCACAAACAGGGGGAGTGGCAGGAGGAGTGGAAGGGAGAGGGGAAGAAGCAGGTTCCTTGCTGAGCAGGGAACCTGATGTGGGGTTCAATCCCAGGACCCTAGAATCATGATCTGAATGGAAGGCAGATTGCTTACCTGGCTGAGCTACCCAGGTGCCCCATTGAGATCTATTCTAAAAACTATTCCCATGAGTACTTGAAAAAAATGTGTACTCCATTGTTTTTGTATGGAATGTCCTGAATATATGTTAAGTCCATCTACTCTAATGTGTCATTCAAAGCTTATTTCCTTGATTTTCTGTCTGGAGGTGTTAACATCCCCTATTATTAATGTATTACTGTCAGTTTCTTCTTTTATGTCTATTAGTAGTTACTTTATATATTTAAGTGCCTCACATTGGATGCATAGGTATTTATAACTATTATATCCTCTTGTAGGATTGTCCCCTTTATCATTATGTACTGTCCTCCTTTGTCTCTTGTTATAGTCTTTGTTTCAAAGACTATTTCGTCCCATGTTAAGTATTGCTACTTCAGCTCTCTTTTCACTTCTATTTGCATGGTAAATGTTCTTCCATCCATCATTTTTTTTTAATTTTATTTATTCATGAGACACAGAGAGAGAGAGAGAGAGGCAGAGACATAGGCAGAGGGAGAAGCAGGCTCCTCGGAGCTTGATGTGGGACTTGATCCCAGAATGCTGGGATCACAACCTAAGCACAAGGCAGACACTCAACCACTGAGCCACCCAGGCGTTCCCCCATCCTTCACTTTCAATCTGGTATGATCGGTGACACTGCCTGAACACCCTGCAGTGGCCCCAGACAGACTCTCTAACAGCAGAGGGGCCAAACTCTGCCCAGTGATCCCACAACAGGCAAAGTGGGCCATTAAACTCAACTGGACTAAAGACAAATATGACTCAGCCACAACAGCAAGGTGCACACAGCCCACATAGGAGATACTCCTGAAGTGCCTGGTTCTCATAAACAGGAGTATTGCACTGTAGGGCACCACAGGACCTCTTCCTTATAAGGCTATTACCATCAAGATCAAGAGAGGTAACTGACTTTCCTAAAATATAGAAACCAACAGAGAATTAGACAAAAGGAGGTGACAAATGTCCCAAATGAAAGAAAAGAATAAAATCACAAAGAGCTAAATGAAATAGAGATAAGCAATATGCCTGATAAAGAATTCAAATTAATGGTTATAAGGATACTCACTGGACTTGAGAAAGGAGTAGAGTATCTCAGTGAGACCTTCAACAAAGAGATAGAAAAATAGAAAAAGGAACCAGCCAGAGATGAAGAACCCAATAACTGAAATAAAAAATAATAAGAAGCAATGGAATGGAACAGCCAGTTGGAAGATGGAGTAATAGAAAGCAATTAAACTGAACAAGAAAAAGAAAAAGGAATAATAAAAAAGAACTCAACAATACCATCAAATGTAGTAACATTTGTATTAGAGGGATCCTAGAAGGAGAAAATGGGCAAAAGGGTGCAGAAATTTATTTGAGGAAGTAATAGCTGAAAACTTCCCAAATCTGGGAAGGAAAGACAGATCCATGAGGCAGAGGGATTCCCCCAACAAAATCAACCTAAGAGGGCCCACACAAAGACACATAATAACTAAAATGGCAAAAAGTAGTGATACAGAGAACATTTTAAAAGAAGTAAGAGAAAAGAAAAGTTACATATAAGAGAAACTCCATAAGACTATCAGCTGACTTTTTAGCAGGATCTTTTTAGGGCAGAAGAAAGTTGCATGATATACTCAAAGTGCTAAAAAGAAAAAATCTGCAACCAAGAATATCCTATCCAGCAAGACTATCATTTAGAATAAAAGGAGAGAGAGAGTTTTCCAGACAAACATAAGTTAAAGGAATCAGTGACCATTAAATCAGCCTTACAAGAAATGTTAAAGGGAATTCTTTGAGTGGGAAAAAAAGGCCATAATCAGGAATAAGAAAATTATGTAGATAAAGTATTCTACAGATAAATGCAAACATATGATAAAAGTAGATTAATCACTTATAAAACCAAATGAATGTTTTGAAAAACTCAATACTATTAATCAACAATATTTTAGAGGTACTGGCATGAAAAGCTCATTTAATTTCATGGCCAACCATATGATTTTTCCCCTATGCTCTCATTCGGACTAATGCAATGAATATTTATTAAGCATTTTTGAGGCACCTTCAACATTAGTTAAGCAAAGAAGAGTTCCTACTTCAGCACATTAGCAGTGTAGTGAAGTGACACTGGGACAAGTTCACCAGTCACCATGGCACAAGAGCCAAGTTCCATAAGAGAGTTTCCAACAAAGTAATATGGAACCTCAGAAAGGGGAAAATTCAAATAAGCTTGGATATCAGAGAAATCACAGAGGATATAGCAATGGAGATGGGCTTTGAGAAATGGTCAAGGTATCCTAGGAAGAAGGAACAGCACGGAGGTGGGATGTAAGGAACCACTTACTGGACCACTGAATTACCTACCTGCCTAGGAATCAGTGAGTTTCTAAACAGACAAATGACACAAATACTGCTGCATTTCCAAGAAACTATTTCACTATAACTGCATAAATAAGTTTGGGAAGTGATGGACTGGAATGCTGTCACTGATTGTGTGGAGAAGCGTTCTAGAGCACAGTCCAGTCTGGCCAAAAGAAGAGATCATCATGAGACAATCTGTCGTGCCTGCCCCGGAAAACTAAAGACAAATATTCTAAACTAAAACTAAAGCAAATATTCTACCAGTGTGAGCAAAAGGCATGTGAAGGCTGGGCTGGGCCTGAAGTGGCAGGAACGGGATGCACTGGGACAAACACTGACGAAGATGCAGACAAGAGTTGATGGAAGGTAAGGGAAGAGGATAAGGAGGAACATGACCATCACCTTCTAAATCTTTTTTTTTTTAAGATTTTATCTATTTATTCATGAGAAACAGAGAGAGAGAGAGAGAGAGAGGCAGAGACACAGGCAGAGGGAGAAGCAGGCTCCATGCAGGGAGCCTGACGCGGGACTTGATCCCGGGTCTCCAGGATCAGGCCCTGAGCTGAAGGCAGCGCTAAACCGCTAAGCCACCCGGGCTGCCCACCTCCTACATCTTAAAGAGTGGAAGAACTACAATACCATTAACAGAAACCTGAGTTTGGGGGAAGAATTGATCCTAGAGAAGAAAATGAGTTTGCAATCTCAGGGGGCACATCTTAGAAAAGTCTAAAAGGACATCTGAAAGAAGGGGATGGAGCTCTGAATAAAGATCAAAATCAAGATTTCGTTCATAAAGAAAAACAGGTTACATATTTGGAGTTTTCTGTATAAAGTTGGCTGTATAAAGTTGGCTCTTCAAGCTTTAACCATACATAAGATCCCTAAGAGAGGAGTGAGAACGAATTCTTAAAGAATGCCTAGGTTTAAGATGCATAAGTAAAAGGAAGAGTAAGGAAAAGAAGCCACAAAGGAATTTTTCACTCTAGGTGGAGGAAGAAGGGAAGCCAAATGTAGGCAAAAGTTCAAAGGCATCAGAAAGATTAAGTAAGATGAGGCATGAACGCAAGCCTGTGGCTTACCAGTGAGGTCAAAGCTAGGTTGAGGCATTAACAGACCATAAGGCTAAGAGACTGCTTTCTGGAATCAGACGGGCTTTGACTCCTATCTGGTCTTTGGCACTTTGCCAGGTATAGGACCTGGGACAAGTTACTAACCTGTTGTCTGCCTCCTTTTCCTCAATAAAATTGGGATAATACCATTCTCTACACCTAAGCTATGGGAGATTAAGCATGTAAAGCCCTTGGCCTAATGATGGACCCTCACCAATAGCAACAGTTTTTCAACACCCCTACCTCCTCCTCCACCAACACCACAGAGGCCAGGTGAGGGAGTGACTTGGTTCTCCTCTCCGCCAAGATCTAGGTGAGGGAGGCGCTGAGAAAGGTAGATCTGTACTACTCCAGCTAGTGGCACCTGTTGTATGGTTGAATTTATGTTATGACATGAACACTGAGAAGCACCAACCAAAAGAAACCATGATCGGGGGGTAGGCATGGGAAAGGAGAACGGGCAAACAATTTAATACAATACAACAGGGATCAGCAAAACTTCTTCTGAGAAGTGCCAAATAGTAACTATTTTAGGATGTGAGGACCATATGGTCTTTGTCACAACTACTTGACTGTACCTTCCAGTGTGAAAGCAGTCACAGATGATACGTAAGTGAATGGATCTGGCTATGTCCCAATAAAGCTTCATTTATAGAAACAGGCAGTGGTTGGCCTGTAACCCACTGTGTGTTGATCTCTGCAATAAAAGGTAAAATAAGGCCAAACAAGGCCAATATTCTTAAGTCTCTAATTCTAGCTGCTAAGTTTAGAGAAGGTAACACATATAGGAGAAACATATTGAGACTAATAAGACCAAATTTTAAAGAATCTCAACCAGCAGAATCTCAAGTATAACAACTGGCTTCATGTTTAGTGTTTCATTATTTCTGAAGAAGAGGAAGGAGGATGAAGAGAGTTGCTGAAAAACATTAAAAGCTCTCATAGAAAATAACAAACAAGGGACATCTAGGGGGCTCAGTAGTTGAGTGCCTACCTTTTTTTTAAGATTGTATTTATTCATAAGAGACACAGAGAGATAGGGAAGCAGAGACATAGGCAGAGGGAGAAGCAGGCTCCCTGCAGGGGGCCTGATGTGGGACTCCATCCCAGAACCCCGGGATCACATCCTGAGCTGAAGGCAGAGGCCCAACTGCTGAGCCACCTACGCTCCCAGATTCTTGGCTCATGTCATGATCCCAGAGTCCTGGGATCAAAACAAAAAACAAAACAAAGAAAATGCTTTTAAAAAAATAACAAACAAGTTAGAGAACTACAGAAGTAAAAACATCTATGAATGTCCATCTACACTGTGAATTGAGACAATTTAGTCCCTGATTCCTTGCTACACTTCCTGGGCTGATTTAGAAAACAGAAATACTACTACCTTATTTCCTGGTGATAAGAACTTGTACGCAATGCTCAGCGGAGGGTTCGTCCAGCCCTTAGTTCAATCAATCCCTGAATTTCTCCACTCTTCCACTCATACCCCAGAAATGTCCCGTAAGATGCCTCTGACCTCCTTTGCTAAAGGAACAGCAACTCATTCTTCTCTGTCTTGTCCCATCATTAATTAGTTGGGGGCCATCTGAGTTATCTCAGAGTGACAAAACCTCTCAACAAGAAGTCAAAATCATTGGACTGACAATTATTACTATACTTGGAAAGATCAGACCAAATATAAAATACTGCAAGAGTCCAGGTGATACACAGATGAATGACTAGTTTTATCAGCAGTCTTACTGTCTTTAGCAGGAGAGATAACACAAGGAAACACACAATAAGTTTATGTAGAAAAAGATAAATGTGGAAACCCAGAAACTGATAAAGAGCTCAGTTCCTGCAAGCAAAGGGCAACTACCTACAGTCAGGAGCAAGGGGAAATGAAGATCTCAGCCTGCCTTGAATGGTAGGAAGGATCTGGAAAGACAGATTAGGAAAAAATGTACCAGAGGAAAAGACCACACAGGCATGGGCATACACTTAGGTCAGCAAACAGAGGCCATGCAAATGACAGAGGGTTGATATCCAGAGGAAAGAGAGCAGAATGGTGTGCTGATTGTTAAAATCTCCCAAAACCTCCTTACCAGAAGGTCAAAGGCTGCTAACCTGGCCCTCCCTCTCCTGCCTTATGCAACTCTGTCACCATCACCTGCTCACCACCCGCCTCTGTGCTCCCCTCATCAAACTTTCCAACTGTCTTCTCAATCCAGTAACTAAAGTGAGAAAACAGGTCCACCAGGACCTGGACCAGCACCAAGTCCAATGTCTGTTCTGTCCAGGCTGTGCCCACACCACATCATACCAATGGTCAGCAATTTATGCCTTTATTTGCTGAGCTTAGGCTAATAAAGACCCTACGAAGTTTAGGAGTAAGAATGAGGCTTGAAATACCCATTGATACAAAAATCTAAAGGCATATTAACCAAAAATCTGGATCAGAAATCCAGACTTGCTTCCACAGTCCATAAGAAGTGCTTATAAGTTCTGTTATTTTATGTATTAACTAAGTTTTCTTTAGGAAAAATGTAATACACCTGCTTTAAAAATAAACTGTACAAAACAGTGTTAAGTAACCTTCTACAAACACTTTACGAATATTCAAAAACACATATAAACCAATCCTTTTTTAAAATACAAATAGAGGGATCCCTGGGTGGTGCAGCGGTCTGGCGCCTGCCTTTGGCCCAGGGCGCGATCCTGGAGACCCGGGATCAAATCCCACGTTGGGCTCCCGGTGCATGGAGCCTGCTTCTCCCTCTGCCTGTGTCTCTGCCTTTCTCTCTCTCTCTCTCTCTCTCTCTCTCTCTCTCTCTCTCTCTGTGTGTGTGTGTGTGTGTGTGACTATCATAAATAAATAAAAATAAATAAATAAAATAAAATAAAATACAAATAGAAATATATTAATATATACTCTATTGTGCTCCTTACTCATTTTTCAACTTACCAGTATACCTTTGAGTTTGTTCCATATTCATAAATATATACATATCTCATTATTAATATTAGACACAAGACATTCTATTCCTTATATGGACCTACTGCAAGTTATTCAAGCAGTGCTCTATTGATGGACACAGAGGTTATTACCCCCATTTGCTATTACAAACAACATGATGACAGACTCATTGTGTCTTTGTGCATAGACATCTATGTAAATTTGCAAGATAAATCTAGTAGAAGTAGAAATGCTGGATATGCATCACTGAAGAGAATGTACCATTAAGGTTCCTGAGTAAGCAAGAGAGGCAGGAAGACAAAATGGGGAAAGGGTAAGAGACATCAGTGTTTTGAGGTGGGAAATCTGGACTGAAGACTATAAAGAATTAAAGGAAGGAAGATGATGGAGAGAGATACTTTCAGGCTCTAGCAATGTACAAGTGAGAGGAGAGGAAGTGGGAAGAAGAGAGGAACGAGATTTCAGGACCAACACAAGTGAAATCACAAGGGAAAAATTAACTGAGTTAATGAGTAATGACATGGAGACAGGAACAAGGGAAAGAATAGGTAGGACAGTGAAGAAAGGAGGGGGGAGAAAAACAAAGGTTCATATAGTGCCCCCTAAGCCTGAGATACCAGGACATGGGAACCAGACAAAACTCTCAACCTGGGGTGCTCTGTCTTGAATGGAGAAGAGTTACATGTTGCACGTGGTGATGCTCAGATATCTATGGGACAACCAGGTAGGCTATTTACACTGTGGCTGGAAATGTCTCACTGAGCTCAGGAGAGAAGACAGGGATGGAAAGAAGGATTTAGGCATCATCAACAGAGATGGGGAAATCAGGAGCACCCAGGGAGAGAAGGGTGCAGAGTGCCAAATGCCACCTCTCTTGAATCACCAACATTTACAGAGCCAGGATGAGGCAATCAGACAGAAAGGGATGAGGCAGGGCACAATGGTGTGGCATGAAACCCAAGAGAGGGGTGAGTTTAGGTTGAAGGTAGCCCAGAAGAGGAAAATCCATAGCAGAGGAGGAACAGGATGATCTGGCAGCCAGGCCCACAGTCTTTCAGTACAACTAGAAAAGACACCAAAAGAAGGAAAAGAAGCAATAAATAAATAAATCTTAAAAAAAAAAAAAAAAAAGAAGGAAAAGAAGCAAGACTGGAGTTGCATTCAATCAAGCTAGCACTAAGCAGAATGGACACAGGAGCTGAAGACTAGTAAAATGGAAGTGGATTTTTCTTAGGATAGTTCAGAGTTTATAAGCTGAAAAGAAGGCTTAAGTGAAAAGAGCAGAAAACTGACAAAAAGACAAAGAAGGTAAAAGACATAGCAAAATCTCAGAACTACTGGCCCTGAGTGAGTCATTAGCATGACCAATAAGAAATTCTGATCATTTGAAAATCAGCCCTCTGTAACACTGTTTAGACACTGCCATGGTTTTTTGTTTTTTTGTTTTTGTGGTTTCTTGTTTCAATTTCAATTTCCCATTTCTGTTAGTCTTTTGCTACCAATGGAGATGCTGTGAGCCACTAATCCCCAGTGGTGTTTCTGCAGTAAGAAAAGCTTCTGAGAGGCTCACAGCAAAATGTCACTGACACAAGCTGCCATCTAAATGTGCTGTATTTGTGTATAATCTTGTTCATGGAGGACTCTTTTGTCCAGTTATAGCAAACCGTCTGCTAAATCAGAAATAAAGATCTAGAAAAATGCCACAAAAACAAGCAGCAATGCAAAAGATGGCATGTAACTCTTCCTAAGCTCAAGGTATTAAATAACTTCCAAACTACTGCTGGAAATAAAATAAAAAATAAAATAAAATAAAATAAAATAAATAAAATAAAATATTTAATATGCCTCATGTCTCCCAGGGGAGGCAAATGTTAATGTCTCTAGTTCATTCCTTCACTGTCAGGTCAGTAACATCATTAAATTTAGCAAGTTACTTCTTTTAGATATTAAATCATCATTTTACTTTTTTTCCAAACACAAAGAGTGCAAGCAATTCAATTTTCCTTAAGAAAATCAATTCCCCCAGATTATAGTTTATCCAAGAATAGTTCTCTTTATTTTTTTTAGAATAGTTCTCTTTAGTACTATTTCTACTTACTTTTAAAAACATAGCTCTAATTTTTAAAGTACCAGTTCTGCAATCAGTACCAAGGCAAAGGTTAAAATCCAAGTCAACAAAATGAGAAATGAAATGCAAAATCAAAAATTACAAACAGCCTCAAACATAAAAAAAGGATGAGCATTCTCTGAGACATATATGTAAAGATGGCAGAATTGAAGGACCAGGATGTCCCTCCCTTCTATAATACCTAACAAAATGATGAAAAGTAGAACTAAAAAGGCAGACTGAGTGAGGGACGGAGGTGAAATTGGTAAATTTTCCAAAAAGAAATATTACATGCTATTTATTTTCAGTGTGGAAACATACTGAAAATTCTCATTAACAATTTGGAGAGCAATTTAGAGAGAGGTGAGCAATGGTTAACAGCCTAGAAGAGCCAAGCAAACTGGCATTAGCAGGTATGAGTTTTAACCATCACCATATCTCCAAGACCTCAGAGCTCAGAGCTCCAGGACCTCAGAGCTTGTTATTTGGACAGCTTTGTGTGAACTGGGAAAAGCTTTCAAGTCTGAGTGTAGCCCCTTTCCATGGGAACAGATACATCCCTAACTCTGAGGGTGTAAATCCTGATTTAAGACATTTAACCAAGTCTCAGAAGAGAAAGTGCAGCTCAGATCACTTTAAAAAGCCTGTGTCCAGGTTCAGCCAAGCTCTGTCTCCAGCCTCCTTTCACCTACCATGTGCTTTCAGACCCCAGAAAATTTAAGTAAAGACAATACTCAATGTCCTCAAACAGCAGCTCAGAGAAGCAGGCAAGCAAGCCACATTTAAGATGGTAAGGTATCATGCAGAAATTAGCTTCGCTTTATTAAAACAAAGAATAGGTAGAGCTGTCCATGCTAAGCTGAACAATATGACAAAAGGCAAGCAAATCTTCAAATATATTATCAACAGGAGAAAAGAAAGATTCATAGCATTCTTTAGAAAATTTATGAAGGACTCAATCCAAAAACATAACTAGAAAAATAAAGGAAATTGCACATGAGTATAAATGTTCAGTAGTAACCGAAATTGATATAAGGATAGTCATACAATAGGACAGAACATCAAAAACAGAAATAGGCTCACAGAAATGTGGTCAACTGATCCCCAACAAAGGTACAAAGTTATTTCAAGGGTAAAATAAAAACTGTTTTAACAATGTTGCTAGAATAACTGAATATCTAAAAGAAAGAAAAAATGGGGATCCCTGGGTGGCGCAGAGGTTTGGCACCTGCCTTTGGCCCAGGGCGCGATCCTGGAGACCCGGGATCGAGTCCCACGTCGGGCTCCCGGTGCATGGAGCCTGCTTCTCCCTCTGCCTGTGTCTCTGCCTCTCTCTCTCTCTCTGTGACTATCATAAATAAATAAAAATTAAAAAAATTTAAAAAAAGAAAGAAAAAATGTAATTCCACTCTTAACTTGAAATAGATTGAAGGCATAACCATAAATTCTACTATAAAACTTCTAGATGACGGGCACCCAGGTGGCTCAGTCAGTTAAGCATCTGCTTTTGGCTTAGTTCATGATCCCAGGGTCCTGGGGTCAAGCCCCACATCAAGCTCCCTGCTCTGTGAGGTTGCCTGCTTCTCCCTCTCCCTCTGTCTGCTGCTCCCCTTGCTTGTGCACTTGCTCGCTTTCTCTCTCTCTATCTCTCTCTCTCTCTCTCTCTCTCTCTCTGTCAAATAAATAAATAAATAAATAACCCTTCTAGATGAAACCATGAGAAAATATCTTCGCCAAGTGAGGATAGTCAAAGATTTCTTACACCAAATGCAGAAAGAAATTCTACCTTTAAAACTTAGAAATTAAACTTTAAAACTTCTGCTCAAAGATATGTTTAAGAAAATAAAAAGGTACACAGCAAACTAAGAAAATATATGTAACACATATATCTGACAAACCACTAAATAAATACACACACACACACACATATGCACACATACATATAGTCAAGAACACAACAGGTAAGTTAAAATGGACTACCAGAAAATGCTCAAATAACTCTAAAAGGGTCAAAAAAGGATAGCAACAGAAGCAGAGCAAACAATCAGAAAGCAAATGGCAAATCAGTATGCTTAAAGAAAAGTTTATCAATAATTACATTAAATGTGAATGGTCTAAACACACCAATTAAAAAACAGAGATCATTAGAAATACATTAAAAAAAACCTGAGACAGTACATATACTGTCTACAGAAAACACATTTCAAATATTATATCAAAACATTAAAAGTACAAGGCCAAAAATATGTGGCACATAAATATGAATCAAAAGAAAGCTGGATATAGATATATTAATATCAAACACAGTTGATTTCAGAGCAAGGAATATCACAAAGAGGGACATCATGTAATGGTTAATGAGTTAATTTATCAAGAAAACATAACATCCTAAATGCATATGCACTTAACAACAGAGATTCAAAACACATTAAGGAAAAACTGAAAGGAGAAATAGACAAAACCACAATTACAGTAGGATACTTCAATGCTAGCCTCTCAGTAATAGGTAAAACTGATAACAAAATCCGCAAGGAAGTAGAAGTGACTTCCTTCTTCCACAGAAAGGAACTTCCAATATCCAACAGGAACTAATTGACTAATTTATAGAGTACTCCAACCCACAAAAGTTAGACTACACATTTGTTTCACATGCATACAGAACATTCACCAAAATAGATCATTATCCTGAATCATTTAACAAATCTTAATATAAAATAATTAAAATCATACAAAGTACATTCTGACCATAATGGGATTAAATTAGATATCAATAATGGAAAGATGACAAGAAAATCTTTAAACATTTAGAATTTAAACAACACAATTCTAACCCTTGACTTAAAGAGGAGGCCCCCAAAAGAAACTGTCAAGTATTTTCAATTGAAAAAAATGAAAATACAACATAACAAAATTTACGGAATGCAGACAAAGTAGTGCTTCAAGGAACATGCAGGTAATTAAATGCTTATATTAGAAAATAAGAAAGATCTCAAATCAACAATCTTAGTGCTCACCTTATAAAACTAGAAAGAAAATAACAAAATAAGCAAGGCAAGCATAAGGAAGGAAATAATAATAAAGAAATCAATGAAAATGAAGGAAAAATCAATGAAACCAAAGCCAATTCTTTGGGGGAAAAGAATCAATAAAATCTACAAATCTCTAGCAAGGTTGACAAAAACAGAGAGAGTGAAAAGACACAAATTACCATGATCAGGAATGAAAGAGGAGATGGTGGTACAGACCTCATAGACATTAAAAGAATAAGGGAATACAATAACAACAACAACAAAAACCCTTTACATATGAATCTTTCAATCAGAATGAAATTCATCAGTTCCGAGTAAACAAAAAACTACCAAACCTCAATCAAATTGAAAAAGATGAAATGAATAGTCCTATAACTACTAAAGAGATTAGATCCAATTAAAATCTTTCTGAAGAAAAAATCTCAAGGCCCCAGAAAGTTTCACTAACAAACTCTACAAAACATTCAAAGGAGAAATAACTCTAATTCCACATAAAGTCTTCTAAAAAATAGAAGTAATATTTCTCAACTATTTTATAAGGTGAATATCACCCCAATACCAAAACTAAAGAAAGTATAAAAAGAGAAAACTATAGACCAATATCCCTCAGAGAACCCAGATGCAAAAACCTTCAATAAAAACTAGTAAAAAGGACCCAGATATATATATATATATATATATATGTATATATATATATATATATATATATATATACCACAGATGAGTTGTTTATTCTATGAAGGCAAGAGAGGTTCAATAGTCAAAAATCCAACATATTAATGGCACAAAGAAGAAAAAAAATGATCATATTAACTGACAACTGTGAAAATTCAATATCCATTCATGTCAAAAACTCTCAGCAAATTAAACAGAAGAGGATTTTTACTCTCACCACTCCTATGCAACAATATACTGGAAGTCTTAGCCCATGTCATAAGGCAAGAAAAAGAAATGAAGGGAAAACAGATTGCAAAGGAAAAAAGAACATAGTCTCTCTATCCAGATGAAATATTGTCTACATAGAAAATCTCAAGGAACCAGGACAACTGGGTGGCTCAGTCATTGAGCATCTGTCTCTGGCTCAGGGCATGATCCCAGGGTCCAGGGATGGAGTGCCATGTGGGGCTCCCTGCGAGGAGCCTGCTTCTCCCTCTGACTATGTCTCTGCCTCTCTCTCTGTATCTCTCATGAATAATAAAATCTTTTAAAAATATATTTACAATAGTTCCCAAAAATTAAACACAGGTAAATCTAATAAAATATGTATAGTAACTGAAAACTGTAAAACACTGATGAAAGAAATCCAAGAAGAATTAAAGAGTGAAGGAACGTTCTGTAGTCATGGATTGAAAGACTAAACATAGCAAAGATGCAATTCTTCCCAAGTTGATCGGTATCTTTTAACAAAATTCCAATCAAATTCCAGCAGGATTTTGGGTGCTTTCTGTTTTGTTTTGTTTTGTTTTGTTTTTATAGACAAGCTGACTCTAAAATTCATATAGAAAAGGAAAGCAACTAGCTGAAATAGTTTGGAGACAGAAATACAATGTTAAAGGAATTATACTACACATTTTGAAAACTTTCTATAAAGCTACAGTAATTATCACTTTAATTATTTCCATTGTCCTTTTTCTGACTATCAAAATCAGAAATTTTTTTCTACATAAAGAGAATGAAAAACAAGCTACAGACTAAGAGATATTTTCAAATCACATATCCAACAAAAACTTGTATCCAGAATATATTTCAAAATTGTCAAAACTCAACTATAAGAAAACATTCCAATTTTTTTTAATGTGTAAAACACTTGAAAAGCCACTTCAATAAAGAGGATACAGAGACAGCAATTAAGCACATCAAAAGGTATTCTTTTTTTTATATATATATATATTTTTTATTTATGATAGTCACAGAGAGAGAAAGAGAGAGAGGCAGAGACACAGGCAGAGGGAGAAACAGGCTCCATGCACTGGGAGCCCGACGTGGGACTCGATCCCGGGTCCCCAGGATCGCGCCCTGGGCCAAAGGCAGGCGCCAAACCGCTGCGCCACCCAGGGATCCCCATCAAAAGGTATTCATCACTATTACCCATTAGGGAAATGCAAATTAAAACATTGATGAGATACCACTACATATCTATTAGAATCGCATAAATAAAAAATACTGCTTATACCATGTGTGTAAGAGGATGTGAAGCAACTGCAACTCCTACATTGCTGGCAGAAAGATAAAATGACAACCAATCTGGACAATAGTTTGACAGTTCCTTACATAGTTAAACACATACTTGTCATATGGCCCAGCAATCTTGCTCCTAAGCATTTACCTTTGAGCAGGGTTCAGCAAACTACAGCCCTCAGGCCAAATCCAGCAGCAGCCCAAATCCAGCCAAGCTCATTTGTTCAAGTATTGTTTATGGCTGCTTTCTGCCACAAGAGCCAACTGTTGGCATGCAAAGCTGAAAATATTTACTATCTGGCCTTTTACAGAAAAAGTTTGCCAACATCTGCCCTGAAGAAAAGAACACGGAGGTTGACACAAAAACTCATGTAACAAATGTTTATAGCAGCTCTAGTCATAATTGCAAAAAACTGGAACCAACCCAAATGTCTGTCCTTCAACAGGTAAATGCATAAACAAACCGTGGTACAGCTGAACAAAACTATACTATTCAACAATGAAGAGAAATAAGCTATTGATACAATGATTTGGATGAATCATAAAGGCATTAAGCTGAGTGAAAGAAGCCAGCCTCAAAAGGTTATACAGTATGCAATTCTATTGTAGGGCATCGTCGAAAAGATAAAACTATAGAGACACCAAACAAATTGATGGTTGCCAGGGTATAGGTGAGGGGTGAGGGTAGGTACAAAGGGACTTTTGGAGAGGTACTAAAACTGTTCTGTATCCTAGTTATAAGTGGTGGTTATACAAACCCAAACATGCATTAAAAGTCACAGAACTGGGTCATGTGGGTGGCTCAGTCCGTTTAATATCAGTTCAAGTCTTGATCTCAGGGTTGTGAGTTCAAGTCCCTCACTGGGGCTTTAAAAATTAATTGACTTTAAAAATTAAATTAAAAAATAAAAAATAAAGTTATAGAAGGATATACACCAAAAAACAAAGGAAATTTTACTCTATGTTAATTAAGTTTTAAAAAGATAAGCTCTGCATCTAATATGATCCCTTTGTATAAGGTATTTAATTGCTTCTAGTAGCTAAGAATTAATATACAAAACATAGTTTCAACATGTAAACATTTGTTACAGCTTTTTTTGGTGATG
Organism: Nyctereutes procyonoides; assembly: GCF_905146905.1. Lineage (NCBI taxonomy): Eukaryota > Metazoa > Chordata > Mammalia > Carnivora > Canidae > Nyctereutes > Nyctereutes procyonoides. The sequence goes on along the minus strand of NW_026575030.1, from coordinate 1,344,058 downwards.
ATTTGTTTGTTTTCAGCTTCAACCTTTATTCTACTTCTTTCAATTAAAAGAAAAGCCAGGGGGCAACCTGGGTGGCTCAGAGGTTTAGCGCCGCCTTCGGCCCAGGGCGCGATCCTGGAGACCGGAGATCAAGTCCCGCATCAGGCTCCCTACATGGAGCCTGCTTCTCCCTCCGCCTGTGTCTCTGCCTCTCTCTCTCTGTGTGTGTCTCTCATGAATAAATAAATAAAATCTTTGGGATCCCTGGGTGGCGCAGCGGTTTGGCGCCTGCCTTTGGCCCAGGGCACGATCCTGGAGACCCGGGATCGAATCCCACGTCAGGCTCCCAGTGCATGGAGCCTGCTTCTCCCTCTGCCTGTGTCTCTGCCTCTCTCTCTCTGTGACTAACATAACTAAATAAAAAAAAAAATTTTTTTTAAAAAATTTAAAAAAATAAATAAAATCTTTAAAAGAAAAAAAAAAAGAATAAAAGAAAAGCCAGGGGCTCATTCATGATGAAGCCACACAAGAAACTGTTCCAGGAGACCTTAGGATAATTCATATTTATAAACAATTCATCACAATTTACATCTAACTGGAGTTGTGTAATTGCTAGAGGCAAATCAGCTGAAGTCCATTCCCAGCTTGGGTCCTTTATTCCAGTTTCTGAGAATGTTCTGTCGACACTGACAGAAAGCACAATAGGGCAAGGTTCCATTTTAAGAAGGAACAAAAAAACAATGGACTAGTCTGCCATTAATCTGTTGTGCGTTCTTGGGCAAGTCATCCAACCTCTCCATGGCTCAATTCCCTCATTCATAGAGGAAGACCTCCAATATCCTCTACATTCCCTTCCAATTCAAATTGAGTTCATTCTGTTCATTAACTCATTAATCAAAATGTCTAGGAACCACATTTATTAAGCATTAAAAACTGAGGAAGCATTTATGCCCCAAAGAAAGTCATAGGAAAGAAAGTCTCAGCCTTTTTATAAAATTTAAAAAAGAAAACTCCTAGGTTCCCCAGCAGCCCACACCTCTTAAAAGGAACTAGAATCTAATGGTCTCTGAATGTCCTACCAACCTCTAAAATAACCTATGGAGAATTCTCTTCAGCAACTCTGGAGCACTCGTGTACAGTAGGTGTTACAATTAGACCCTCATTACATCCAAATGTACATTAAGCAATCAATTTCAATGTAAATTGTGGAGGTTGTAGACTGAGTCTCTTGGCATAACTGATAAGGGGAATTATGTTCTCTGTGCCCCACAGATGTTAATAACCAACAGACCAAAAACACTTCACCCCCTCTCCAGATCTGAGTATTCAGAAAACCCTGCTGAGGAGGGGACGAATATCTACTAAGGATATGAAGAAGGATACCATCAAACTGGCAACAACAAGAAATTATTTTATTTATATTTCTATTTGAATCACATGCTCAAAGATGTAAAAGCAAAAGACAACTCCACACACTTTAAACTAGTCAATCTGTGTTAGCATTGTTACTTTTTTTTTTTTTTTTTTTTTTAATTCATGAGAGACAGAGAGGGGCAGAAACACAGGCAGAGGAAAAAGCAGGCTCCCTGAGGGGAGCCTGTTGCAGGACTCGATCCCAGGACCCCGGGATCACACCCTGAGCCAAAGGCAGACTCTCAACCACTGAGCCACCTACGCGTCCCAGCATTGTCACGTCTAATTATAATAGGCTTTCTGAAATGGGCAGCATGATTCATGGTGCTAAGAATTTGCTTCCTGCCAATAGTATTAAATTGTATTTCTTATATCCTTTTAGCCCTTGGTAATATAAAACATACCTGATTCACCTCAACCATTAGTAAACACTTCCTCAGGGAATTACTCGAGCTGATGAGTCATGGCAAAACCTTCCATGATGCTGAAGAATCATTTTGACCACTAAAGAATTGGTATATACCCATTTATTTATAGAGGGACAAAACGAAATAGAAAAAAATGAATGCCAGAAGTGACATGTCAGGGCTGAATGTCAGAGCTCTTGAGATACAACTCTCTGACCTATAGCCTATCAAGAGAAAACTTTTTTGAATCCATCAAATGTTTTAATCTATCAAAGTTTGTACAACAACATTACAAGGCAAAAAGTTTGAAGAAAACATTTACATGAAATGTACCAAAGCCTAATAGCTATAATACATAAAATTTTCAATTTCATAAAAAAGAAAACTTCAAGGGATCCCTGGGTGGCACAGCAGTTTGGCGCCTGCCTTTGGCCCAGGGCGCGATCCTGGAGACCCGGGATCAAGTCCCATGTCAGGCTCCCGGTGCATGGAGCCTGCTTCTCCCTCTGCCTATGTCTCTGCCTCTCTCTCTCTCTGTATGACTATCATAAATAAAAAAATAAAAATAAAAAAAAAGTGTTAAAAAAAAACTTCAAGAAATGAACAAAATAAATACAAAATTAAAAGAAAAGTAAATAAACACTTGAAGTGTTCAGTCTCAATTAATAACCAAACAAAATTTGAGGGATCCTCTTGCTTAGAAGAATACAAACACTCTCTCCTCCTCTTCACCCTTTTCATGCCCCAGGGCTCATAAACAAAATCAGTGACCAATGCATCCTCAAAGGACAGGTTGCACTGGAAATGCTTACAATCCCTTTGGCAAACAATAGCACAATAATACGTGTTGAGGCATTCTCTATAGTAATAAAAAGGTGGGACTAGGAGCACAACAGTTGTATAATGTTTAGATGCTTTATTCATTGAAAATGTTAATCTTAAATAATAACTTAGAGGGATGCCTGGGTAGCTCAGTCAATTAGGCATCAGACTCTTGATTTCAGCTCAGGTCATGGATCTCAGAGTCCTGGGATGAAGCCCCACCTCAGGCTCTGTGCTCAGCAGGGAGTCTGCTTGAGAAACTCTCTGTCTCCTTCTCTCTCAGCCTCTCCCCCGACTCACGAACTAATTAAGTAAATTTTTGAAAAAACTGGAACAGAAACATGGACAAATGTTTATAAAGATTAAAAACTTGTAAGTACACTGAAATTACATTAAAATATAGATGCATATTTTACTAACCCAAAATTTGAAACCATGCAAATGTCAACCAGTATTGAAATGGGTAAAATAAGATATTTCTATAGAACATGCACCATGATAGAGAATACAGTAGATCTGTACTGCACTCATGTTCCAGCATTTAGTATATTATTGAAAGAAAAAAAGGAAGGTGTAGGGCAACATGCACAATATGATCATATTTTTTAATTTAAAAATTGCACTATACGGTATAGAATTTATTCTGTGTATGTGCATAAATGGTCTAGGATTATATATTTCATATCATTAACACTTAAAGTGTAGAAGCTTTAATGTTTAACTTTATTCCCTGATCTATAATATATATTAACATAAAGTACTTTCAAGTTAAAAAGAACAATTGTGGGATCCCTGGGTGGCGCAGCAGTTTAGCGCCTGCCTTTGGCCCAGGGCGTGATCCTGGAGACCCAGGATCAAATCCCACGTCGGGCTCCCGGTGCATGGAGCCAGCTTCTCCCTCTGCCTATGTCTCTGCCTCTCTCCCTCTCTCTCTCTGTGACTATCATAAATAAATAAAAATTAAAAAAAATTAAAAAAAAGAACAATTGTATATTCAAATATCAAACTGAAATCAACAAAAAATTAAAATAATGCTGAAGCAGTGAAGTCACAAATGATGATATAAGCAAACTTCAAGTTTATTTCTTAGTAAAAGTCTGTTCTTAAAGTCACTATAACAGGTAGGAATGAGAATCAAATATTTTATCATTACTTTTATTCATTGGCAGGCTGATCATAACTATCCACTTGCAGATTCCCAGAGATGTCAGAAAGCTGCCATGATATGTGGGTAGAAGCCTTGAGGGCACAAAGTAACACCCCCAAAAGATCAGCAGAACTTGCAGAAAAAAAGCAGCTAAGAAGAAACTCAGCAATGTTCACTATCACAATTTAATGGCTCTAAGGCCACAAAAACTTAGTGTTCAATTCATAATTCCATTTGCTTCAGAGAACAAAAGGCCCCTGTGTAGTTTTATTTAAATGGTAAGTTCCCCCACCAGTACTATGCCAAAAGGTAGTCAATGCATAAAACTTAAAAAAATAAGTATTTATAATGAGTTTTCAGGACAAATATCCTGGTCTTGTCTTGTCTTGTACAAAGCAAAATAACTGTCATGCTAATGGATGAAAAGTGAAATGCACAGTCCAAAGCAGAAGGCAAACATAAAAATCGTTTGTTTTTATGAAGCTCTGGTTTGCAAAGAAATTCAAAATACTTCAAAAAGAATGAGGACAACAGGCTTTGAAGCCTGAAACTCAAGAAGCCAACTGAGCCCCCACCACCCCCGACCAGGCCCCATACTGAGCACAGACCCTATAATGACTCTCCAACTATGGCATGGGGTTGACTCAAAAGCAGCTCTTGAGGTGCCACCATCCAAGACACTCCATCAATAACTGGGCACAGGCAGCAAACTCACTCGCTCCTCAGCAGGAACACACCATCACCTGCTGGTTTGTTAGCTTATTTATTCCACAAATATTTGCCATGTGCCTTTTATTCGTTTTAAGTGTTAAAGATGACCTGGTGCAAGAGAAAGACAAGTCCCCACCACTGTTCAGGGAGCTTACATTCAAGGGAAGGGAAACAAAGTCAACAACAACAACAAAAAAAACCTTTCACATAATGTTCAGTTTATGAAGAAACAGAACAGGGTGATTTGACCAAGCAATATGGGCAGGGATGTGCTTCTCTAGATGTGGGTCAAGGAAGGCCTCTCTGCATAGGGGCTATTTGAGTCAAGACCTGAATGATGGATGTGAACATACTGGAGGCCCACAGAAATTAGCTGTAGTTGGCGAGGAATGAGCGAGGCAAAGTGCTCCTAGAGGCCCAAAGGGAAGGCAGGGGTCAGACCACTCACCATGGTGAAGGGTTTAGACTTTAAGTGCAATGGTGAACCACTGAAAGACTATAAAGGAAGAGTGGGATGATTTCATCTATAATTCAAAGAAGTGGTCTAGCTGTTATGGCAGAAGGGTAAGCCAACCTGGAAGGCACTGGAAGCAGGGTTTGTGGGAGGTCCTAGGAATGGTGCCATCAAGAGAGAACAGCGGCCTGAAGAGCAGCAGAGATGGCAAGGAGTGAGTGGATCAGGGACACATTGTGGATGGCTGCTAAGAGAATCTGCAGATGGAGTGGATGCAGCCATAGGAAAAAGGGGTAAATCAAAATCTCAAGATCATTCTGAAAGTAATTGCTTTAAAAAAAAAAAAATTACTTCCTTGATGCCCAAACCAGCAGTTCATGCTGCATGATGTCTCTCTGTAATGGTACCGATTCACCTGATCTCCCAACCAAGTCCCCCTGGCCCCATGCAGCCTGCATTAGAAAGTCAGCCACCCAAGGTCTACCATGAAGCCAGTTCAGTTCATGTAAATCTTTAAAAAAAAAAAAAATGAAGAGGGAATCAAGAGAAACCAGTCGATTAGAAGAACCCAAGTCAGACCTTCTCTAGCTCTGGACTTGTAACAGCTGATCCAGGCGGGCACAGGCATGCCCAGTGGTGTTGCTGAAGAGTTCCACAATTGCCCACCCACTTAAAAAGGAGAAAGAGTAGTTTTTTCCTGGTGGTTCAGAAATAAAAAGACCTTCATAAACAAATGCATCACTTTTGCCATGTGTTTGTTTCCAGAATTTACTTCATGAGGCTGATGAATGAAATCTGCAACCAGGTTCCCTGTTCTGTGACAATGGCTTCACTCGGGGGAACTGCATCGTTCCCAAGTGTTCCTTCAGAGCAGGTCTAGATGAAGCTCACACAACCAAATCCAAAGAGGGTTCAACTCTATGGCTCCTCAATTTTTCTGGTGGGACACAGCAACATTTGTTAAGTTTCAAGAGGCTCATAATGACTTCAGGGGAGCCAGCCATCTGTAATACATACCCCATTTAAATTTTACAGGTTAAGTTTAATTTTTTTCATTCAGACATTAAGCAAATGTGTGCAGAGCTCACATGCTCATACATTTTTTCTTTTTTTAAAAAAATATTTTATTTATTTATTCATGAGAGACACAGAGAGAGAGAGAGAGAGAGAGGCAGAGACATAGGCAGAGGGAGAAGCAGGCTCCATGCAGGGAGCCCGATGTGGGACTCGACCCCAGAACTCTGGAATCACACCCTGAGCAGGAGGCAGACGCTCAACTGCTGAGCCCCCCAGGCATCCCTTGTACACTCTTGAAGAAACATTTTGCCCATTAGGATTTCCAAGGCGCTAGCCCTACATATTTTTTGGAGAATTATATGATTTTTAAAAAGGGTTTTGTTTTTTTTTACTGGATCTCAGAGTTTGTAATACAATGTCCAAGTATTTCAAAAAAGTATTCGTGGGTTTATTACTTTCCATTCAATTTTCACCCTTCAGCCAAGTGCATATTATATAGTTCCTCCTTCTCTAAGATGGGTATCTGAACTGGCTAGAATGTGATCTCTTCCTACACAGAGATATAAAGAAAGGGTATATAATACAGGACAAGAAAGATGAATGCCAAACTCCTAAAAGTGGGTATCTTTATATATGCAAGAGCCAAGGCCAGAATGGGGATGTTAATCAAAAGCAACTTTAGCTTTATCTGTAGTATTCTGTCCATGAGATAATTTTTCATGTAATTTCCATTTCTGCATGCACACAGGGAAAAAAAAAAGACCAACTACAAATATGATGAAAATGTTAACAGTGATTCATTCTGAGATTGTAGAGGTGAGTCATTATTCTCCCCTTTATATTTATCTCCTAGGAAAGAAGAAAAGAAGGGAAAAAGGGCACCATTTATTTGTTTTAATCTCTTGGCCTTGCTGACCGGAAATACACCAAGACTTCACAGATCTTGGGCTATCTAAGGAGTGAGGGAGAGCAAGGAACTTTCCAAGACCTGTAGTAACACATTATACATAATAACCAAATTAAATGTCCGCTGTGCCAGGCCTGGCTGCCTGGGAACTGTCTGCCCAGCTGGGAAAACCCCCCCTCTCTCTGGGAACCAGCATGCACCAAGCCCACTCAAGGGGGTGCCTGGTGGTGACATATCCTCTCGGCCACTGCTGACAGCATGGCTCAATCCAGCCACCCGCTGCAGGCCAATCAGACTCTCAGGACTGGAAACCCCCAGCTGGCTCTGCAGGACCACCTCATCTCCCTGGGTGACTGACACCCTCGTAGGCAGCCATACTTCACCCTGTGGCCTGGAGAGTGAAGGAAGCCCCCGGGCAGAGGAAGAAGAATTAAACCAACCCAGAGAGAAGTGAGAGATGATGACTGGAGCCCTAGCAGCCTCCTAGGGCCTGAAAGGGCTCCGAGCTTCCAAGTCCTCTTCCTATAGGAATAAGGTTTATGATTAAGCCCTGATTTGGGCTCAACACAGCTCAGGCGGGTTTCCATTACTTAGAAATATGTTAGTCCTACCATTCTGAAGCCTGCTGGGTGGACCCCAAGGTTCTTGGCCTGGTTAGTGAGGCAAACATGCAGGACAGAATTCAGCAGAAGTCCTAGAAACTCATCCAAATTCAAAATTCCTCATTAACTTCTTGCTACTTCCTAAAAATTCAAAGAAAATAAACCCCTACAGGAGGCCCTGGTTTTGATGATTCAGACCAGTACCGCACTGTATACTGGGACGAATCTGGAGAGTGACATCTTCAAAGCTATGGTCAAGTATTTTTCCTGATGGTTCAGAAATAAAGAGAGACCTTTGAAGCAATGGTCAAGTGCTCTAAATCCATGCACCACAGGTCCCTTTCAGCCTGGTGTCCCCGCTACAGTCTCAATTTGAAGCACCACCAGGAGGAATAAGCTGATCTTCCCTTCTGTTGGGCATAGACACTGGATGCTCTGCACACAGCCTCCCCCATCTTCCTATACCCCCCTTCCACTCTGCACGGCAGGAACCCCCTCCATCCCACAGGTGAGGAGGGGAGATGCTGTGATGCTGTGACATTAGGCAGGATTCTCAATATCTGATTCCTGCCCTTGCCACCACATCTCCTTTCTCAGATGCTCTGGAAGCTACCAGTAAGGAAATCCTGCCTCTGCAACTCCTTAAAGCCATTCTAACAAGTGCACTCCCAACCTGGACAACCTGCTGACCTTCAGTGACCCTGCAGGTATGGTCTTGCCTGAGAGACCAAACCATGTCACCTCTCCCATTTTTGTTCCATGGTTCTTCTCTTCTCCCACCTGCACTATGGCATTTTCATCTAGACCCATGTGCCCTTTTTCCTCCATGCAACTAGGTCTGGAGTTTTCAGACTAGCTTTCCTCATGAGCAGCAAGGACAGGTTCTCATCGTGGCTGGTGCATACTATTTCGTGTTACTACTTTATATCCCTGTGGAGAAATTCATCAGGAACAACCCAAGATGCCCACAGCTTTAACTACCCCTTCTGAGCCCCTGACTCAGTGGATAGTTTCCAATTACAGGCTGAGCTGTGTGGGCTCAATGCCAACCACAGCATCCATAGTGTCATCTGCGGTGCTCGCTAAAACACAGATTGTTAAAACTCTAGGTGCCTCACACCTAGAGTTTCTGACTCGATAGCTCTGGGATGGGGTCTAAGAATTTCTGTGTCTAACAAATTCCTAGGTATGGCAAGCTGCATAACAGCCCCCCCCCCCCAAAGATATCTAGATCCTATCCCTGGAAACCTTATTTGTTACCTTACATGGCAAAAGAGACTGAGTGAACGTGATTCTGGTTAAGGACTCTGAGATGGGGAGATTTTTCTGTTTCATCTGGTCAGTCATAAATGTAATCTCAAGGGTCCTAAGGAGAGGCAAGTTTCAATGACAGAAGAGGAGAAGGCACAGACTGCAGTAAAGTGGCCACAAGCCAAGGAATTCTGACACCGGAAGCTGAAAAAGTCAAGACTGGACTCTCTACTGGAGCTCCCAGATGGAACCAGCCCTGCTGATACCTTAGTTTTAGCACTCTAAGAACTAGCTCCGACCCCTGGCCTCCAGAACTGTTAGAGAATACAATTTAATCCACTAAGCTTTGATATTGATAACAGTCACAGGAAACGAATTCAGCCAGTGATGCTGATATTGCTGGCTGGGGTTCGCACTTTGAGAATCCTGCACTTCATCTATCCCTGACCACACCTAGGGCCACTCTGAAGATTAGGTCAGCAGGCACGGTACCCTGGAAGATCCAATGACACATCTAAACAGCGTACTACAAAGTAAATACACACCACGCCAGCCCCTTCCCTTCTCTCTAACTCATACAGGGGGAAGGAGCACAGCAGAGTGGTTACAGAGCTGAGTTCAAAACATGACTCTGCCATTCATTAGCCCTGTGGCCTGGCCCATCTCCTAGCCTATCTATGCCCCAATTTCTGCATCTATAACTTGGGGAGAGCATCGCCAGCCTCAAAGCACCACCAACAGCATTCAAAGAGATGACCTGTTTAAGTTCTGTCTAACTCATATAAAGGACTCACCAAACCTTATTTTACTTAAAGTAGCTGAACACATGTGCCCTACTCTGATCAACAGAAGCCTCTTTGATGAGATGCATTAATGGATATAAATTAGTAAGTAGCTTCCTCCACGATCTGAGCAGATCATCTATAAATTATCAGAGATAGTAACAAAAAATAGCAAAAAAAAAAAAAAAATTTTTTTAACTCAGATCCTCTACCCTGACCATCCGGCTCCATCATGGGGCCTCTGCTGGTCTCTCCAGCATAATTTCTCACTGCTCCCCTACACCCACACAGACTTTTCCAAACCTACTAGACTACTTCTTCAAAATCAACTCTTATTTCTGCTTCCACATGTGTCTCTTCCTCTGCCATGAAAGCCCTTCCCTGATCCCCACCTTCTCTACCTTCAAAACACCCATGACAGGCTGACCATCTGTAGGGAGGAGCCCTCTGTGTTCCTGCCCACGGTTGGGAGGCAAAGGGAGGTCTAAGCCAGGCTATCACTGTTTGGAAACAAGTGGAGGAACACAACTGGGGAGTTTCACTGTCCAGAAAGGAGAGTTTCACTAAAGGCTAAGAACAGGAACTCTAAAATCCCATTCCACCACTTCCTCATTTTACGACCTTGGGCAATTTATTCCAGTTCCTAATCTATGAAAAGGAGATTAAAACAGTTTTTGACTCCCATGTAGGGATTTTATCCCATATGGCAAGGATGACTGCCATGCAGTAAGTATCTAATAAATGTCAACTGTTACCAGAACTTGCACCTCTGAGCGTTCGTTCCCCCGCTGAGATGTCATCTTGAGAGGCCATCCTCTTTTCTACCAAAGCTTCTATCCCTCTGAATGTTACTTAAGCCCCTTTGTGATGCTGCACCTTTCAGAACTAGTATAGGAGCCACATAGAAAAATCCATTTATCACTCACTGATGGACTCTTGTTTATCCCAGCAGGAGTATGACCAGCGCTTGAACATCCTTATTTGCCAGACTTGGCTCAAAGGGCCAAATGATACCCAAAATCAAACTCACACCCAGTGACACACTCATTCTGAGGATAATTAAAAATAATATTGTGGCAGAGGCTGCTGGTTATCCTCTGATTTATTGCCTCCTTCTTTCAAAGTAATACAACTCTATAGTGTCCAGAAGAAAGATTTTATTTCCAGCCTCTCCTGTAGCTAGTGATGGCCATGTGAGGAAGTTCTGGCCACTGAGATCTGAATGTGAATTGCAGCTTCCAGGTGTTTCTGCAAAAGAAAAAGGATAAGCTTTCTGCTCCCTGTTTCCCTTCATACTGCTTTGCATGTGGACATGGTGGCCATAAAATGTGTAATGTGGAAATCTCTTCTAACCACACAGACACGATCAACATCCTAGAGTTAACAGAGCAAAAAGAAAGGAAAAATGTCTTTGATACCAGAGGGAGCATCACAGCAAACTTGGACTGCTTATGCCCAGGCTATATGTTTAAGCCACAACTATCTGGCATCTCTTATAGAGATACAACCGAATCTGTATTCCAACTAATTCAAACATGTAACAGCTTCCTAAGGTATCTTCAAAAGCTTAAAATATTTTTTTTAAGCAAAGATAACATCACGTGAAATTTCCTAAAGTGACTACTTGGAAGGGAAGGAGCGCTTGTTCTGCTAGCGTATTAGAGTATTATTTGTTTAATGAGTCATACTGTGTACAGTTAATCATTACATCTCCTGAGATGGGAAGAAAAACCCATCCTATGGTCTAAATCCATCCAATATCACCCCAACACATCCAGTGATATTTACAATGTTTGTTTGGTTTTTTTCCTAATACACTTTTGGATCACATCATTGGAACAGTGTGGACCGTTCTAATGAACACAGCCCTGGATCAGCTGCTGGGAGGCTCAGGCTGTGGATGCAGCCCTTCTGGGCCTCTTCTTCTATATCTGTAAAATGATGAGGCTGAGACACTCAGAAAGGAGGAGGAACCAAAACTCCACAGCCAAAGAAAGAAATGACCCAAAAGTAGCAACTGGAAGGAGAAACAAAACTAAAGGACAAAAAAATGAAAACCCTGAACCTAAAAGAACGGCCCATCAAAACGATAAGCCATTGCCAGAGTACCACCCATCCCTAGTCAGCACACAGCCCTGCCCTGAAACAAGCCCAGAGATTCCATCCATGTTGAGTACTGGACACATCTTCCTCTCACCCAGGTAACTGAGAAGGAAAGGGAATGTGGTGATGAGGTCTACAGAGTCTCATCTCTTGCTCACTGGCATTAACATTCTTCCAACTATTCAGATCCCAAATTCAAGCCTCTAAAACCCAGATAGCAGGTCCTTACCTTTTGTAGTGGTGCAGAGTCCTTTCTTGGTTCCTCTTTACTAGGTTTAAAGAACACAGAGATTATAAGCAAATGGGCCTTCTGGAGCCCTCTCTTCTGTTCACACATAATGTGGGCTTGTACACGGTAAGTACACAGCTAATTTATTTTCAAGAAATGACTGATGCCCTAAGAAACCAACCACAAAATAACCTACAAAGGAGGTTAATTGTATACATCATTTTCCTTTGGAAGCAGGATGAGGCCATGTCCGTTTCACACCGGGAAGGCCAACATCTACCACCTGGAGTCATGTCTCCACTTCAGTTACTAAACCACAACATTTCCTAAAGAAACTCTTACACCAAGACAGCTGTGTAGCTCACAGCCTCCAGTGTGTGCTACATGAAAGAGACCATGACCAAGCAGGGAATCAAACAAGAGGCCAGAGCCCCCGTGGCTGCTTCCTAACCACAGCAGTATCCTGTGAGAGCAGAGCCTCAGGCTACTGCCCCTCACTTCTGAAGAACAGGATGGGGCAGTGAATGAAAAGTCTTTTGATCACTCCCAAGATATACTGGCACGGTAAGGACCAAAAAAGTCCCTCCCCAGAGCTAAGACTAACCCCGTTTGAAGCCTGCTCATGTGTTCCTGAGCTGCTTCTTCCCTTTGGAAAGACTTTTCTTTGCTTGGTCAGTGGCCACTAGGGGCTTTCAAGGTCCCCTTCTGTCCTCCCATTTCATGGAAAAGAGTCAAGAATCAGAAGCTCTGTCCCCCTCTATGTCCTTTTTCTGTTCGCTCTCACTTCTGATCACCTCCCAAGGGAAGAAAGAAACAAAAGAAGATTCTCTAACACTATCATCTCAAAGCTCAGCAGCTTTAATAAGGCAGTTTCCAACAAAATTCCCTGTCTAAGAGGATGGCAGATTGTATTTTCCAAAGACAGTTACACCAGTATCTTTCCCATCCTTTGTGTGCATCTCACAACATAACACTGACACTCACCGTTGAGAAGGGAGTCTATGTTGGAAGGTGGGCAGATCTTTCCAACTTCCTCGACCAAAAGAAGGCAAAGTGATGCAGCACAACATCCAAAGCAAGGGCATACAAGGCCAATCAGCTTCCACCTGGTTCTCTCTCAAGACACATGCCTTCGGAGCCTTGTGCCAACACAGAAGTCTGGTAACCCTGAAGCCTCTATGCTAGAGAGAAGACATGCCCAGACAATGCCGGGATAGAGCGAGATGTCCAAGGAGCCCCATTTGTTCCAGCCTCTTGCTATTCAAGGGTTCCCTGACCAGACCCTCACCATGTGAGTAAGGAAGGCTTTAAGATGACCCATATCCTAGCCATTCTCTGATGGCAACCTCACCAAGGACCCTGGGCTGGAAACTACCCAACTGAGCGGCTCCCAAATTCCTGACCCACAGAAAGCTTGAGCTAAGAAGGTAACTGTTTTCAAGCCGCTACGCTTTCATGCAGCCACAGGGACTGGAACACAGGATCTTTAGAAGACATGGCCCTATTTCCCAAGATAGCAATTTCCCACCTCTGTGGTAGGTTTAGAACATCTCGTCAGTGTTTAATTTCACAACTCCGTCTTCTGGTGGAATAAATGGGACTTTTGTTTTCACATATAAGAGTTTAAATTTTTACTTCAACATGTCGAGAATTTCACAATACCTCTTTCAAGGTTACTTGAGAGACTTTGAAGTGTCTCAAACAGGAGTTAGGCAATCTCCATGGCTAGAAGTGTGTGACCCCCCTGTGCTTCCCAAGGGCACACCCACTGCAGGGCAGGGTGAAACGGAGCTGGGCAAAATTTGGACCTTCCCACTCCTCTTGAATACTCTTGCCCTAAACCACCCTTCCTCCCCCGTGACACCACACCAATGGAGCAGGCCTCTAAAAACCAAGAACTAAGGCTCACTTATTAATAAAGAACAGAACAGGATTGGCGACATTCACTGAATTGGCTACAGTTACAGGAATCCGATGGCTGTGGGCAACAGCCACAAATGACATGTAAGGGGAAGAAAGGCTTATTATTAAAATAAGCTGAGGCCAGAGCTGGGAAGAAGAGAAAGGAGCGTGTGATGGGAGTGGGGAACTTCCATTTCAGAAAACCAAAGCCCTTTTAACTGAGTTTGGCTGGAATCTGAGATCACCTGCTCCCTATTTGTAACTGGAAACCTTTCCATAAAGAGTCAATTACTTGACATTAAAGTGCCCGATTTTAAAGGGCTTTGAAACCAATACCACCTAAGTGCTTGCATCAACAAAATATCTGTGAGATTCTGGTTCATGTCCTTTCTTTCCAGCGCTGATCCCTTCTTCCTAATAGATGGTGCATCAGACTCAATCTGGAAGCTCAGTGCCTTGTCCTGTGAAGGGCCTGCCCTCTACACACCACACTGTTCGCAGAGGCTTCCCTCTGCGGAGGATTTCTTTCTGTCTTCTCATCAAGCAATGCGTGCAGCCCTTTGACTGGGATGGTGTCCTTGTCTTTCCTCACCAGCAGTTTGTGGGCCATAAAACAAAGACTGGCATCAGACACACTGTGCTCAGGCTCCCAAAGGCTGGGAATCCAGCCTGCTTTTCAGAAGCCTCACTAATAGCAAAGCCAGTACAACAGGGCCAGATACTACTAAGTTGATTCCCAAGAGCTCAGAAGCCAGCCCAAGTAGCTCCATCAGCGAGGAGACCCACCCCTCCCCGACTCCTGGTCCTAACATCTATCACTACTACTTCTTCCAAAACTATTTTGGATCCAAGGAGCTGCATGCCCTCCCTTGTGCCTGACATCTCTCTCTAGCCTGTACCAAGGAACACTGACCTTCCTGGGCTAACGTCCAGATCAACTCATCTGCCCGTGGCTGGTGACCAAGACCTCCCCCAAACCCTGTCATTCTGCAGATCCAGGGGATGCTTCTCTGCTCCTTGCTGACACTGCCCTCCCAACCTCTTCTGGAGTTCTTTCCTTCCTGGCACTGGCTATCAAACAGAGATGTCATTATTAGCCTCCCCCCTAGAGTCCACTTAACTCACACCTCCTTGGAGAAACAGCATGGCAAAGTAGAAGGGGCACAGGAAGTGGGGTGATCATCTTAAACACAGGCTGAGCCCCACCAGTGATGGGCCTCACAGAGGCTTTAGCAGTCACACTGACTGACTACGTTCAAAGCCGAGCTCCATCCCTCACTAGCTGTGTGACTTAGGGCAAGTTATTCAGCCTCTCTGGACCCTGGCTGCCTCATCTGCACAATGGGATAATAAACTATCTTACAGGACTATAGTGAGGATGAAAAAAGCTGATAACTAAAAGTGCTCAGAACTTGATTACACGTGGTAAATGCTCAATATATATTATCTATGATCATTATTTATTATCATTATCCTCACATGTTAGTTACAGTTCACCCAGCACCACCCTTCACACGATTTCTTTAGGGATAAAATGAGATTTGGTTTGTGAAAAGGATCTGGTAAATTACAAAAGTTCACAAACACTATCATCGTTGTTATCAAGTTGCCACTATCTCAAAAAAAATTCCTAACCTGGGTCCTGCTCATTTTTAAGGTTTAGTGCTACTATGGAGGGACAGAGTGATGTGTATCAGGCAGGAAGAATTTAAAATATAGAAATATAGTTTAGGAGTATCTATAACTCTGTATTATAAAAAACTCTAGGCCTATATATTGTATTCTACTTACCTCCTTTGTATGGCCTTGTAGCCCATATGATACAAATATACACATCTCCCTCCCACCCTACAATGACCCTTACACCTGACCATCATCCTATATTCCTGAAGGTCATTAACAGGGCCTCCAATCATCCAGGCCCTGGCAAATTGCATTTCACACCCTCCTCAGGCAATGTCATGCAAGTCCTGTCAACGTCACCTCCCTCACCTCCCAAAGACCAGTATCACTGCTCTATTCCATCACTTATCTAACCTCATCATCCTCAGCTCTACTGCAGGAGTCTCCTAAGGATGCCTCTGCCTCTTCCCGTGTACCCCAAACACCACCCAGGACCAGTGTGCCAAGGTGCAAATTTAATCATATCATTTCTCTACATAAAGTCTGCCCAGTCTCCATCCACGACAGCTGTGGCATTGAACTTTGGGTTCACAAAACCTCACTGCTAATCTGATGAACATCATGGACCCTCTCCACAAGAAAATGCACCCACAAGCTCACGCAAACACTAGCTGGCCTGCCTCCAGTTACCTGCCACCTCTCTTTCTAGCTCTTTCTTGCCTTGTGGTCAAGTGATACTCCAGCACCCCACATTCTTTCATGAGTCCCCTTCTCCTTTCAAAGCTCTGAAACCCATTCATTTCGATATCCCAGAGCTCAGACATGGAAATAGATTAAAGAAAATAAAGCAGTTTGTTTTTAATTGTGTGGTTCAAAGACTCATGCCCCCCAAAGATGGTCACATCCTAACCTCCAGAACCTGTGAAGACGTTACCTTAGCGGGAAAGGAGATCTTGCAGATGTAAAATCAAGAATGTAAAGAATCAACTTTTACTTTCCGTGTGCTAACTGTATTTTAAATTTGTATTATCAAAAAGAACTATATTAATACATTTCCATTTGAGGAAAAGACTCATTCTCAGAAAAATTTCATGCCAAAATTTCATTTTGATCATTGCACCAAGGAAAAAGTCATCCAATGTTAGTAAAATTTAGGGAACACATCATCCTGCTCCTCTTCTTAATAAAAAATAGAACCATTGAGAGAAATCTGAACCATGCAGGCACAAAGAAAATTATGCCTGGGCTTAAACTCTAGTCGCTTGTACCACCTGAGGTCTTCCCAAACCCTCTAGTATTTGCACAGTTTCCAGTGTGGCTGGCTGTCTAATTACTAACCTCACTGAGAGCTGTTGACAAACTACACATGGGAACGGCACTAAGATATATCACACTGATTTCTCAAGGGACAGATATGCACAGCTCATAATGGGAAGGATATGAATAATTCAGATATTTCCTGTCTGAAAAAAAATGACTTTTAGGTATCTAAGCCTAAATCAGATAGAATTAATTAAAGAGGATGAATAAGAAGGAAAGTGGATCCTGTGCCTTGGCTTCACAAGTTACAGTCGCAGATTTCACCAGGAGCTCACAATAGGGAGGGCAGCCTCTGAGGGAGAGAAGGGCGCTCATTAACAAATGTGCCCTCAGGATCTGGGAATCCAACCGTCTTCTTCCTCAAAAGCAAAAAGACCTGCTAAGGCAATCATCGCTTAATAGCAGACAGTCCACAGAGCACAGCTCCCCCCAGAAGAGGAGACCGCTCAGGTTCACCCCCAAATCCTGAAGAAACATGTCTGTCAGATGCTTTTTTTTTTTTTAGATTTTTTTTTTTATTCATTCATGAGAGAGAGAGACACACGGGCAGAGGGAGAAGCAGGCTCCATGCAGGGAGCCCAACGTGGGACTGGATCCAGGGTCTCCAGGATCACATCCTGGCCCAAAGGTGGCGTTAAACCGCTGAGCCCCCCGGGGCAGCCCTGTCAGATGCTTTCTGACAGAAGGAATGCGAGAGCCAGGAGAGTTCCACAGACTCAATCCTCCTGACCCCCTACCCTCTATCAAGACAATTTTCTTAAATCCAGCTCTTAATTAAATTGCTAGGAGGAAAGCTGACCTTGTTTGATGCAAGGTACAACGGCCTGTGGTGCTATGGTAAATGTTTAACCTGCTCTCAGGGAACATAAAAGGCCCTGACTTACAGCTCAGACCAATTTCCATGGTGTAAACACACCCACCACTGCAGATTTCAAGCTACCAACCTGATGTCACCAGTTTATAAAAATCCTGAAAACCGAACAATTGGCTTTCACAAGCCAGCAAACTCCACTGAGTAGCTCTCTATCCATGCTTGAAAAAAAAAAATACTAAAAAGTCAGTCTCTCACATCCAGATGCCTAAATTTCCACTCATTCTTATGCAAAAGGAATTTTTCCTTTAAGGGACATATCTTTCCAAAGGGTTATATATTAACCGCATTGTTTAGTACTGCAGTAGGCATACATAATTCATATTTTTTCAGTTTGAGATACAATTTACACAGCATAATTCACAGAGTTTAAGTGTACAATCCTATAGTTTTTGGTTTATTCAGAGGCGTTCAGCCATTACCACATTTAATTTTAGGACATTTTTATCACCCCAAAAAGAAATTCTTTACTTTGGGAGTCAACGCTCACTTTCCCCCACCACCCCCAGCCAGACAGCCATTAATCCACCTTCTGACTCCACACAGTTGCCTATTCTGGATAGGTCACATATATGGAATCATATAATATCACATATAATATCACACATGTATTTGAGATGAACAGATAGATGATAATAAATTAATGCTGAATGAGGCAGTGGTAAGGAAAAAAAATCACCATATTCACTGTTATCTTACAGAACCAACTGATAAAACACCATAAATAGGGTAGGGAAAAAAAAGAGAATGTGACACATTCATGTTTCTGTCCACAATTGGTCTTCTACAATTCTTGGAAAAAGGCATTTTAATCAGACTCCGGTGCCTCAGAGAAAGATGCCAAGTATCATTAAAAGGTCCACATCCCACTAGGATCATGTGTGATGCTCCAAAATCAAAGTGGGCCAGCTTCTGGTGACCCTGCTTTCCATCTGCCTCCCGCAAACACCGTGACTGTGACCTTGCAGAGAGAATGACAGCTCTGAGGCTGTTCCAGGATGCTCACATCCGGACAGAGTTTGCAGAGGCAGGGCACAGACCCACGGGGCTGCCACATGGGGCTATTTTTAAAAGTGCCTCCTAAGTGTTAGCTGCTGCTCTTGCTGTGCCCCACCCGCAGAACAAAATGCCATTCCTCGTAAGAGAATCACTACATGCAAAAAACTTACTGCAAAATCTGTGCAGGAAAAGGCACGGCGATAGAGAAAATAAAGGTCCTTTTGAACACACCACCTGCTTTCAGTGCCTTTAAAAAAGAAACAAAAAACAAACAAAAACACCTTACCCTGTATCACTTTTGTAAGCAAAGGACAAACTTTACATTTGAGGGGAAAAGGAGATAGTTTCAATCTCTGAAAAGTCTTTTTCTATAAAAAGTCACCCCAAACCAGAATACAAAAGTGTATTTATAACACGACCACAGCTAGGTTTCCTAAAATGGATTAAGAAAGTTGTAGGGATGAACCAAAAATATTAAAATAACTACCGTGGGCTATGGGAGAAGGGAAGATTATTTTCCAGGTTTTTCCAAAATGATACGTTACTTTTGTAAAATTACTGTGCAATAAATACCTAAATAATCTTTATCTTTCTAACTCAGTTCACCCCCTTGTCACCTGCTCCTAATGTAACAGGCAGCAGCTCCTCCAGTA
This sequence comes from Nyctereutes procyonoides, assembly GCF_905146905.1. Taxonomy (NCBI): domain Eukaryota; kingdom Metazoa; phylum Chordata; class Mammalia; order Carnivora; family Canidae; genus Nyctereutes; species Nyctereutes procyonoides. Next base: position 1,324,866 of record NW_026575030.1, on the reverse strand, counting down.
TCGCCGGACACATGGTGCTGAATGAATGAGGTCTCTATTCTCTGCATGCAGTTCGACAGCAAAGAGAGCACTTGGGCTGTAAAAAGTCCCTCCACCTTGAGAGAACCTTGCCTGCAACCAGATGCAGCAAAGGAGTGAGGGCCCCACTGCCCTAACTCAAACTGCAGGATGCCCTCCACGTTAGGGTTTCTCTCCCAGGAGAGCAGACTAAACACAGCTAATAGGCTACTGCTTCAGTTCCAGAATGCACATTTTGTAGAACTGCGCTGAACTATTTCAAATCACTCTGAATACGTTTGTCCTGTCCCTGGGTCCACGAGCCAACACCCACAGGTAAAGATAGCTGGGAGAAGCTCTGAGGAGTTCTGAGGTATCACATCCAGGGAGGAATGTCAATGCTCTAGAATCCAGGAAGACGTCAGATGACCTTGAGAATTCAGGCTCAAGGTCAAAAGGTGCAAAAGACATGCCCATATATCAGCACATGAATTTGTTGCTCTGGCTACCTTCTCAGATTTATAGGCTACAACTGGTCCTGGAGGGGGGAAAAATGTAAAAGGTTATTGCCTTTTTCTAAGTAGTGTAGCATGTGGGGACTATTTACCCTTCCATCACGATCCTTCTCACTAGAATGAGATTCTATGGGAAAGGATGGGGCATCTCTATCTTATGAGCTTTTCATTCATGTCACTTAACAGGAGAGAAGCTAAAGGGTACCAAGGAGGTTAGAGCGGCAGGTCTGGAACCTTCAAGACCTGGGTTCAAACCTGGCCTTTGATTCTCCAAAGCTGTAAAAGCTGTACCACCCTGGGAAGTTCTTTCCCATCCCAGAACCTCTAAAACCAGAATCCTAGCAGGTACACTGGGTTGCCTGTGCCCGGAGCAACCACGAGCCCTGGCACATTCACATTAGGCAATCCCATGGTAACTGTTTTGGAGAAGTTATTATTTTTCCAAGCACAAAGCAGGTGATCAATAAATGTCTGCTGAATAAATTAATCCTTTCGAGTTATTGGGTTTTAATTGCTTCAAAATGATTTTTTATTGAGCTGTTTTGTTCTACTCTAACTTCAAGCAAATCAACCACATTTTAATGAGGGTACTGTATTTGTGCCCTGTTACTTACTTCAGGAGTACGGCTGCTGTTTCATGGAGTTAAAAAAAAATTTCCAAGATCCATCTATTTACATGAACATAATGGATTTGTGCGCAGAGGCCACAATCAGCATATTTAAAAACTGGGAGAGGGCAGCCCCGGTGGCTCAGCAGTTTAGCGCCTGCCTTCAGCTCAGGGCGTGATCCTAGAGCCCCGGGATAGAGTCCCACGTCAGGCTCCCTGCGTGAAGCCTGCTTCTCCCTCTGCCTGTGTCTCTGCCTCTCTCTCTCTCTCTCTGTCATGAATAAATAAAATAAAATAAAAAATAAAATAAAAAATAAAATAAAACAAAACAAAACAAAACAAAACAAAATAAAATAAAATAAAATAAAATAAAATAAAAAATAGCAGAACTCAAGCTCCCACCAGCCACAAGGGATCAGCATCTGCTCCCTGGTTGGGCAGGTCTGGGAGGCCCACACCAGGCATTAGCCTTTTCGGCTGCCAGCTAGTGGGTATGACCAGAGGAGCTAAGGAGCAGGGTTTCGGAGGCAGCGGGGGGGGGGGGGGTATGCAAGGGTGGAGGCAGGGGACTCGAGGCAGGTGGCTGATTACCAAGCCACTCTGGAATTTTAAGAACCAGCCCTCCTGGTAGGTACCCACTGACCACCAGCCCCATGGCTGGAGTCTATTGCATACATGACTATACATGTATGCCTACCCTCATTTACTCATTTCATCAAGTTTAAGGTATATTCACTCATTTGAGACCACATTAGCAGAGGTCTCCATCACTTAGGACAAGACTGGCATTTCAAGCAGGTGACAGGTGTGTGCCACCAGCCACCCCACCCACTTCACTTAGTGTCTCTTGTACCTGCCTGGTCCCTGTGAGAATTTACAATTGGAAAAAACAATTTTACCCTAGTATGAGAGGGAGCCACACAGTGCTCTGAGTTGGAAGGAAGAGCCCAAGGTGAAGAAATACAAACTAATTCCAGAACTTGCCAGTGCTCTCAAAAGCATTTTATTTGATTTGTACGCCTATCTTGGAAGACACCCATGGTGAATATCACAATCCCCATTCTATAAGTGACCAAAGAGGCTCCAAGAGGCGCCGTGTGTTGCACAAGGTCACAGACATAGTAAGGGGTGCCCTGGCTAGAAACAAGCATCCTAACTCCCTGATGCTGGTCCCTGGTTCCCACTGCCGCCCTATAACTGACTAATAGAGCAGTGAGGGACTCACCCACATGACCCTCAGCACCCCTCACACTCCTGCCCTACCCACCCGCAGGGTCCTCTTCTAACCACATTTCCTTCCCGCTCCCCTAACTACCCTGCCCTATGCCAGCCAGAATGAACCTATTCTGACTTGTTCCTTTTATCACCAGTTCCTATGAAAATACAAAGCAACCAACAAACCACAGAATGGGTGCAGGAAATACTTCTGGTTGTGTGGCTCTGTGCCTGAAGGCACAATAGCTAGAAAGGGGACATTGATGAAGTGACACTTCCAATCTGTTAAAGTCTCTTAACCTTGTCAACAGTTTCATGAGTAAATCAGTTTGTCTTTTTTTTTTAAATTTTTTTTTTTACAGATTTTATTTATTCATTCATGAGAGACACAAAGAGAGAGAGGCAGAGACACAGGCAGAGGGAGAAGCAGGCTTCACGCAGGGTACCCAACGTGGGACTCGATCCCTGGTCTTTAGGATCACACCCTGGACTGAAGGCAGGCACTAAACTGCTGAGCCACCCGGGCTGCCCGTAAATCAGTTTTTCTACTTAACTTTTGGGAGTAAAAGATTTAAAATGAGTCCTTAAAGGGGCACCAGAGTGTCTCAGTTGATTAAGCAAATCTTGATCTCACCTCAGTCTTGATCTTGGAGTAATGAGTGTGGGTCCTACATGGGGCTCCACGTTAGGCGTGGAGCCTACATTTCATAAATCAAAAAAGAAAAATGTTTTTAAAGAATTTTTAATCATTTTCTAAATAATTCATTCCTGTTATCTTTTCTTTTCACTGAGTCCTCATCTTAAACAGATGTTTATCCTCAAGGGGTAGGTAAAAGGATTAAATAAGAAGACTAGAGCAAATAAGGATTTCACACACCAAGAAGAAACCCAAGTAGCCTTTAGAGTCATTGGTCAAATTTAGCCAAATATTCACCTCCCACGAATCCTTCACTTCTTCACACACTAATCACCAAGGCTGATCATTCCCTTCCAGCGTGGTATTCCCAAATGCTGGTTAGGGATCAGATCCCAGTGGGAGCTTCCTATCAACCCTGGGACCGCCGGTCTGCGCCTTGGGCGGCTGGCTCCTTGCAGTCCACGGCAAGGCTGTGGGGGGTCCCTGCTGTCCCCACTCAGAGAGTCAGAGAAGGCTTCAGGCCAGCTGGGCTTCTCCCAGGTCCGGAGACACACAGAACGACCACCCGCTGCCCCCGAGCCAAGGGCCCGGGTTCGAACCCACGCCAGCAGGTGAGGGGTACAGCCGTTACTACAGCGCTAACAGCCTCTCGGGGCTTGCATCTCTCTACAGTTGCCGTGAGAATCGCGCAGAAACGTGGGGAGCGCTCAGAAGACCGCCGGGCACACAGTAAGTGCTCAGTAAAGGTTCGCTTCATCCTTATTACCGCTACAACCACTGCGGACAACTGGAATGAAAAGCAGTGAAACAAGGCATCTTTGATGATCTGGCCGGAAACATCCCCTCTCCCCCCTCGATCGCCACTTCAGTCACCTGTCCGAGACAGCTACTGGAATGTCCCCAGTCCTCCTCTTGTCCCCGGCTCACACAAGGCTCACTGTCCTGCCTGTCCTGCTGCACCCAAACGATGGCAGCAGCCCACCAGCAGGACGCCCCGCACACACCACCCGGCAGCAGCCATCCCCCGCCCCGGCTGCACCCCAGGCCATGCCGTGCTCTAGGCACCCATGCCTGGCTGTGCCCCAGGATGTGCCGTGCTCTTGGCACCCCGCCCCGGCTGCACCCCAGGCCGAGCCATGCTCTCGGTGCCCCACCCCAGCTGCACCCCAGGCTGTGCTGTGCTCTAGGCACCCCACCCTGGCTGCACCCCAGGCCATGCCGTGCTCTAGGCACCCATGCCTGGCTGCACCCCAGGATGTGCCGTGCTCTCGGCACCCCGCCCCGGCTGCACCCCAGGCCAAGGCGTGCTCTCAGCCCTCACCCCAGCACCTCAGCACCCTACCACACAGAGCCCCAGTTCACACCAAGCCTGTGGCCCTGTGGCCCTGACCCCGTCTCCTCCCCCATAGCTTCTCATAGTCCTGCTCACAGGCACCCCATGCCTGCCCTTGCCAGACTGATCTAACCTCCTGCTGTTCCCCAGAGGCACAAGGCTTTTGAGGAACTCAGCCCATCTGTCCCAACACGCACGCGCGCGCGCGCGCGCGCGCGCGCGCACACACACACACACACTGGAAAAGAAGAGCCCATCCGATGTCCCTCTATTCAGCTTCCATAACTGGGCTCCGCCCTCCCTTAACTGAGCAGCCTGACAGCACACAGCACACTCCGGGGGGACGCATCATCCCTGCCTGCAGGCCCCAGGACAGCGACCCTGGTGTCTGGCATGCAGAGACCTCAACCCGGGCCTGCCGCGCAGACAGATGTACAGGTCACCAATAAGCACCTTTTTTCCTCTAGGAACTAAAAAGATCCTGGTGGTCTTAATATGGCCATTTAGTTTTCCTATGTCCAAAAGCATCCTCATAGCAGGCATATTTTCTTAAGTGTAAATTTGGAACTCAGATATAAAGGGAACTTTAAAAAACTAATGGTTTGAGGAGGAGGATGTACATTACACATGGCAAATAATTTTTACTTCTTCAAATACCTATTTAAGAGATGACAGAAAAAAAAATACAGATTCTACATGCTATTAACCCAAAGGATCCACTTAGCCTCATAAGCCTTCTCAACCAGGAGGGCTCATCTGAGCCACATACCACGAAAAATGATGGGAGTCGGTTTTCTCAGTTTTCCGATTCATGGTGTGCACCTACCATGGTTCTAGACGCATGGGTCAGAAGTGAATTCATTGCATACATCCCTCTAGTTAGAGCATTACGGCTTACTTCTCTTGCACAACTGAGGTTGAAGACTGGGGGAAAGGGACTTTCCTGCAAATTTTTATTCCCTTTCCTTTACCACTTTACAAAGACAACAACTTCTCTTTATGTCCGTGGAGGCCAAGAACATGCACCGTACGTATCATGCCTAGCTTATTTGGAGAGTCAAAACCACGGATCAGTGAGCATTTTGTGCCTTGGCATCATCCACAGTAAACCAAGGCAAATGGGGCCCATCCCTTTGTAAGAGACATATGGAAAGAAAATGAGTGAGAAATGGGCCCAAGTCCTTAGAATCACTAGCTATGCAAGCTGGAGGATACTTGAGACACTCTTTTAACCTCAAATAAACCTTACAGAAGAATACGAAAGCCAAGGCTCCAGGAGCTACAGTGGCTTGCAGAGTCCCAGAGCTGGAGCCTCGAGCCTCCCAACTTTCCACTTCATACTCTTCCCACAGCACCTACCCGCTTACTTTAAAACCCAAGATATCTGTTAAGCTATCAACAATGAGAACAACTTTTCTGACGGAGTAAACACAGTGATTACAAAGTCTGAATCACCTGACACAAGAACCTAAATTTCTGTGTATTAAAGGTTCTAATATACTATTCACTAAATCTGTAATAAGTCACGCTTGTTTCTGGGCCTGCTGAACAGTAGGTGGCTGGTCTTCACAATGCCTGAGCCTCCAGCACAGCCCCTGCTTAAAGGCAGGTGCTTGGTAGACATGTGGGGGAGCAAAAAGGATGGGAAAAGTTTATCAGATTTGGTTATGAAAATAATATGGCCAGTGGCAGGTAAAGGGCAATGAGAGCACTACAGTGACTTGGCTTCAGCAATTCCCTAAACCTGATGTGTAAACACTAAAATCCTCACCACCGGAAACACAGGACAAACACTTTTTTCACACTATGCCCTCTGCTTCTACTGATCAGTCTCTAAAGGGTATGGTTTAACTCATGGTAAATTCCAAGCAGCAAAACAGGCAGTTTATTAACAATGACTGATGATAACAGCTGCCACTTATTTATGCTATAACAACCTAAGCAGTGGTACACATTGGCCCCAGTACTTGCTACAACCCTGGGGTAATTACCATTATCTTTACAGATGAGGAAAGCAAGACCTATAGGAAGATTCACTAAGTTGTCTAAGGCCACAGAGAAAACAAGCAATACTTGGTCTTCGCCTTAAGCTATGCCCAGCCCCCATTCATTCATTCTTTTAACAAATGTTGAAATGAGTAACTTCTATCGACTAGTAATTGAAAAAAAAATTGTCAACACAAATCTTCCATTAAGGGGCTTCTCTCATGAGGGTTACATATTCAACTACCACCCACAAGGCAAAATGAAATGAGCACCAACTGATACCTTAAGTAGCAGTGCTCTAAGAGCATGAGTGCAGGGGAAATATAAGAAATTCTGACTATGAGCATGAGTAAAGGCTCAGACAAAGCTTTGAAGGAGAAGGTTTTCTCAAGGCCAGGGACAATGAGAAGGGGGTTTTCTCCTGAGGGAAGCGCATGAGTATGGGGCACCCTTGGGGAAGAGCCATCAGCTGGTGAGGCTGGATTCCGGGGGTACCATATCAAAGGGCACAAGAACAGATGGAACCCTACAACCCCAGCATTCTGGAAACACAGAGAGATGCCATAAGAGCAGAATAAATCAGATCCCAAGAACTAAGTCTATATGAAACAAGGCACTCCAACAATTTCCACACCCTCCTGCCTAAAGCCAGCTTCCATATCCTCACCATGCTGGTGTTATAACTAAAATAAAACAAGAGCTACTTCTCCACACCTTCCCTTGGAATGGCTGAGTTGGCAAATTGGCTGAAGTTATGCCCAGTCAGGAGTCAAAAAATGGTATTATGTTTAAAGATCTTGGCTGAGCCAGCTCCGGAAATCAGTCATCACATCTTAGGGGTGTCTGATCCTCAAAATTAACCATTTCCATAATTCCTGTTTAACTACCCTAGAATCTACCATCACCCCAGTACTCAGGATTTTCTCCCCCTAAACAAGTCCTCAAAGCATGTGTTACATCCTGAGTAACACAAGAATTTCTGTGTAGTAGGTAGAAAACCACAGATCAACAACCCAATCAGTAACTATAAGTTTTTACCATGAGCAGTTTTGGGGGGAACAATTTGCTCTTTGCTATAAAGAGCAATTCAGAATGCTAAGAATGTCAAATTATGGAAATTATTTATGAGTAATAAAGCAGCATTTGGCATCATGTTTACACCTCTATGAGTTATAAAGTAAGGAGTTTTCCAGAAAATTCACTGTAAGGGGGGATCCCTGGGTGGCGCAGTGGTTTGGCGCCTGCCTTTGGCCCAGGGTGCGATCCTGGAGACCCGGGATCGAATCCCACGTCGGGCTCCCGGTGCATGGAGCCTGCTTATCCCTCTGCCTGTGTCTCTGCCTCTCTCTCTCTCTCTCTCTCTCTCTCTCTCTCTCTCTCTGTGACTATCATAAATAAAAAAAAAAAAAATTCACTGTAAGGTTCTGCAGAAGCTTAATTAGATCTGGAGCTCCCCCTACCATGGCCTCTAACAAGCCACCTGTCTCCATCAGCATTTCACGCAATCACTACAAAACTATCATGAAAGGAGTATGTAGAAAGAAATAGTCAAAACAAGGGAAAGATTTCCTGTCTACAAATCAATCACATAATCATTAAATCTGTTTTCTGAAACTATCACCCCATAGATTCTTGAACATGATCATGGCTCTTCATTACCTATTCAGGGATGGCAAATAGGTTTTATATTCAATTGGACACTTTCAGTACAAGAGGTGGAAAATCCCATACTGGCCTAAGTGAAAAGGAAATGCATTGATTCACGTTCAGAAAAGTCTAGAGCAAGACTAGCTTTAGATATGATTTGAGTACACGACTCTACCATCCTGCGTACTCGTCACTCCTGATCACAGAAATGGCTGCCAGGTATCGTGCCCACATTAAAGCCAATAGAAAAGGAATACCATCTGGGTCCTTTCTGTGCTTTTTTTTTTTTTAATCAAAAAAGCAAAAACTTTCCCTGAACCCAGCACTGGTCTGATAAACCTCTGCTCCTGTATCATTTGCCATAAATTCTGCACAGCCACCCCCTACCCTCCCCACCCCCATCACAAGGGAAGCTGGGGAAGAGAAGACATACTTTATCCAGTCTCGAAAGCAGACAGAAGAATGGAGATGAGGTTATGAGGGGGGGTTGGGAGCCTGCCATCGGGCTCAGCAAAAGCACCTATACAGCGCAAAACTCAGTACATACTAGAGCAGAACAGTCGCTGCTCCAAAAAGTAGGTCTCCAGCATGAAGAACTGATAGATAATCTGACAGTTTACCCATGAGTTGTTTCTTTATATATTATCAAGTAGTTAGAGAGCAAAGGAAGAATTGACCAGAAGTTAAGGAAAAGTCATCAGCTGAATGTTTTTAAGACAAAATCATAACTGTAGGAAAATCGGGGATGTGAAAGTGAAAAACATCAAGGGTCTGAGATTTCACCTGACTTGCAAACTAACAAGTTAACCTCCCAGTGTCATGGATGCAGAAGGCATGAGATTTGGGGCAGAGACAAAGGACAATTTTTTACTCACAGCAATAGTGGCAGCCAGGGAATCCACACATTTGATTCCCCGGGTTCCTGACCATATACCGAGGTCCTGGGGATACCTGCACACCAGCGGGCTGTGTTATAGGAGAGGCACCCCAAGCTGAGAGAGGCTGAGTCTTTCACCGTGGGCAATACGTAAGCCCCGCTCCGTGCTTTGGAGCAAGACACCATCTCTGCCTTCCAAGGCCATAAACCAACCTGCTCTCTGCTCTGGAGGAGATACTATATCTACCTTCCAAGGCTGCTCACTATAAAAATATCTTTGAAAAGAGATACTGAAACAAAAGGAGTTAGTACCTTTGCTTGCAAGGTATGTAGAAACATGAGACACCCAGGAAGAACTATCTCCCAACAGGGAGGAGAGTTAAAATCTCTACCTACTAAAATAAATTCAAAGAACTTATTATTGATGACCTTTAGAAACACAGGGTTTACACAAAAGCACAAAAGAACCATTGAATAGTGGCGGCCTCTGGGGTAAGAAGTAGCTGTGTGAAATGACAGGAGGGAAGGAGATACAATGGGAAGTTTTATTTTTATCAACCTCAGCACTATTTGACTTAAATCATGAGTATGTATCACTTTGATAAATAAACTTTATCTTCAAATATGCGTATTCATTCTCTGGATACAATTTCAGCGATGTTATGCAAACAGGGAAAACCAGAGACCTCTCTACAAGTGATACGGTGTGGCTGTGATCAAGTGCATCCAGAAGAGGTGGCAAGACTCATTCTTAAATTCATCCAACTGTGAAATGCATGATCCAGCTGACAGATAAAGCTATTACAATGGGAGGTCAATGCTTTATAAATCACACATGCTATGATCGACATTTATGTATCCCATGTTATTTTCATCAGAAAATGGATCATTGGTAAAAGGCATTTCCTAATTTATCAACCAAATAACAGAACACCGAACTATGTGCCAAGTCCCATGGGATGATACGAGGAAGTAGCAAAACAATTCCCAACCTCAATGGGCTTATATCTAGGCTGCCAATACCACCCACCAAGTCTGATTAATAGAGAAGGGACTTGCCCTGGAAGGAGTTCAGAGTTCAGAGAGTGGACTAGAAGACTTACGAAACAAGCTCTGGCAGCTGGGGGAACCAAGGGAGGCCAGGTGTTGAGAATGTCGCTGACAGCATGGCCAAATCACTCAGGTGGCAAAGCCTCCAGTGGTTGCTCAGCACCAAGTACCTGACTCTTGGCTGGTACTGCTGTCATCCCCAAAGCCGGAGGGACTCTTAGGCACGCCCACCAGATTCAAAACCCCCCAGTGGGAATTTCCAATCGGTTCAGCCTCACTTAAGCCTCGGCCCTGGCTGCAAGCATCCTGGGAAAACAACTTTCTTCAGCTTCCCAGAACCCTACCTCCCCTACCTACCCCCTTTGAGTGTCCTCAAATAGAGGAAATGGGTTCAGAAGCTGGCAGACAAAAAAATAAAACAAAAATGTCATCACAGCAGGTATACACGACACACCATGAAAAGTCAGCAATCGGGACGCCTGGGTGGCTCAGTGGTTAAGCATCTGCCTTCAGCTCAGAGCATGATCCCAGGGTCTTGAGATCGAGTCTTGCATCAGGCTCCCCGCAGGCAGCCTGCTTCTCCTTCTGCCTATGTCTCTGCCTCTCTCTGTGTGTCTCTCATGAATAAATAAATAAAATCTTAAAAAAAAAAAAAAGGAAAAGTCAGCAATCAACCAAGGACAAAGGAGAAGTTACAAACTCTCTAACCCCTATAAATTTCCTCTTTATACAAATTCCCACATTCTGCCAAATTAGAGCCAATGACCCTGACATCATGACCTGAGCGGAAATCAAGAGTTAGATGCTTAACTGACTAAGCCACAAAGGAGCCCCATCCCAGTCTTTATATATGTGAATGTTACTCCTCAAAATACACTTAAATAAGGTAAGAATAATTAGTCACATTTCACTTGGAATTTAGGTAGGAAATAATTTTAGACTTCCCATCACCCATTGCTGTTTCTCCAACAGAAGCATTCATACACACTCTCCTTTACATATTTCCAGGAGAACAATAGACAGCAGCAATGGAAAAAAAATGACCTTCAATTTTCATCAAAGTTTAATCCTACTCTCATGTATCTCGTAATACTGAACAATGGAGTATCATCCTTCAGGAAGACACACTATGTGCCATGCAGTCCAACATGGTAACCCTTAGCCACATGTAACTACTGAGTCGTGAAATATGGCTAACTGTAAAACACACAGTGGACTTCAAAGATTTAGCGTGAAAAAATGTAAAATATCTCAACAATTATATTTCATTGCTAAATGCTGGTATGATATTTTAGATATATTGGAGTAAATTAAAAATATATAAAATGAATTTCACCTGTTTCTTTTTACTCTGTGTAATGTAGCACCTGGACAAATTTTAATGGCATATGTGGTTCACATTTGTGGCTTGACTCTATTTTGTTTCTATTAGTGCCACTGCAGACACGGTTGATCCAACCCATACCCCAAAACGACTGATGCTGTAACATTCCCTGCAAGCTGCCCCTTTCGAGGAACTTGCCACTCCTCAGGGGAACACGGACCTAGAGGCTTTCAGGGGAGCCCTGCTCCAGGACTGGGAGAAAGAGTCAGGAGAATGTTTGCTGTTCCTCTTTCACGGTACAAAAGAAAGATGCAGTTTGAAAAACTACTAGTTTGAGCTTTTCTGACCAAATATTCTGGCTTCCTATATTTCAACAACCTAACACACCATAAGGTTACTATATGTTGACTTTATTTCAAACAAATGTGCAAGTATAAGCCCCCCTCCAAAGTTTCTCCAAAGGGGAGCTGGGGTGGCTCAGTCAAGTGTCTGTCTTCAGCTCAGGTTGTGATCTTGGGGGTTCTGGAATTGAGCCCCACATGGAGCTCCTTGCTCAGTGGGGAGCCTGCTTCTTCTCTTGCCCTCTGCCTGCCACTCCCCCTAGTTGTACTCTCTCTGTGTCAAATAGATTTTTTTAAAAACTTAAAAAAAAAGAAAAGAAAACATTTCTCCAAAGAGCTGCATGTACTCCAAGAGTACAGTGCACCCTGTCCGTTTGCTTTTACATAAAGGGAATATCCTTCGATTTATCAAACTTTAGCTACATCAGGAATTCATAAAAGAGTCACTAATCAAGTTGAAGGGTGGGTTTAATTCATCACAGGAAAAACCCCTGATCGTCTTGAACAAACGATCAGAAAACACAACCCTTACCTCTGACCTCAGCTCAGTACTACGAAAAATTTCACGATCTTGGCTCTCTTTACACTGCTATTCTCCAGACTACCTAATCAGACCTTGAACAATCAAGATTTGGGTTGTTCCTACAGTGTAAAGACTAATAGTAGCAAAACGCAAATACCAATGAAACCCAAGTACACTACTAAAATAAAGATAAAGCCCTAATAACGACTCTGAGAGACACCTTAATCATTAATTTATTCAACAAACCCTGACTGCCCATCTGCCTCCTCCAGGCAGACAGTGTGTCCCAGTTGCTGGCAACAGAGAACAGATGAGAACAGGTGGCTGCTCCTGAGGTGCCCACGGAGTGATGGGGGCACGTGGAGGAGAGACACCCTGATAACCAAGGTGGGACACATTAGGGTGGTGGTCCGTACGAAGGGCAGGGAGGACCCATAGCAGGGTGAGACTTTTGGGAGAATAGGGGAGCAACTGAAATGCCTGGTGAGTTTCAAGAACAGGGGGAACAAAGCTCCCTCCTCTGCAGCAGGCCCCCCTGCGAGAAGCCTCTGAGTCAGGACCTCTGTTCAAGGATCCAGGCAGGGTAGTCTGCCTCCCTGGAGGAGGCAGCAACCAGTTCACTAAGTCGGTCTGGTTTAGGCACCAAATGTAAAGAAGTCATCATGACCACCTCCAAAGCCCCATTCTCCAGGCTGCGTGCATCAGCAATACGACTGATAGTTTGCTCTCCATCAACTTCTCTCTATCCTTCTCTCAACTGGCTCTGAACTTCAGAAGAGAAAAATGGAGGTTTCACTGGATTGCCAAGGAAAACTCTAACATAAACAACACACCCATACACACAGCCTTTTGTACACAACCTTGAGGCACCCTCAACTTTCTCCAACAGATAACACTGTGCTAACAGCGCCTCTCCTTCTCCAGTGCCCACTCCCATCTCTTGGCAGCCTGCCATCCCGGCTTACCACTCTGACATCATGTGGCCTGCAAGGTCACTGGCTTCCTAAATACCAAATCCAATGGGCAGTCTCCTCAAGCTTCAACACACAGCCTGTCACATCACTAGATACATCTTCTTTAAGTGTTTCTTCAACATCTGTGTCCTTGTAAATAAAGTTCTTATTGCCCCATGGAAGGCTGAAAAATGGTCCCCAGAAGATACTCACATCTTATTGCCTTCAGCCTGTAAATATTACCTTAAATGGGAAAAAAAGTTGAGGGGTGGTGATTAAGTAAAAATCATTAGATGAGGAAATCACCCTGGATTATCCAGGTGAGCCCTAGATACCATCAGAAGCATCCTTATAAAAGGGAGGCAGAAGGGCACCTGGGTGGCACAGCTGGTTGAGGGCCTGAGCCTTGGTTTCAGCTCAGGTCATGATCTCAGGGTTGTGAGATCAAGCCCCACATCAGGCTCCATCCTTAACACAGAATCTACTTAAGATTCTCTCTCCTTCTTCCTCTGCTCCTCCCTCTGCATGCACATGCTCTCTTTCTCTGTCTCTCTCAAATAAATCTTTTTTAAAAAAAATATTTTTAAGAGGAAGTAAAATGGGACGCCTGGGTGGCTCAGTGGTTGAGTGTCTACCTTCAGCCCAGGGTGTGATCCCGGGGTCCCAGGATCAAGTCCCACATTGGGCTCCCCACAGGGAGCCTGCTTCTCCCTCTGCCTGTGTCTCTGCCTCTCTCTGTGTGTCTCTCATGAATAAATAAATAAAATCTTTAAAAACAAACTAATTAATTAATTAAATGAAAAAATTAAATAAATGAAATAAAATAAAAGGGGGGGCAGAGGGAGACTGGACACACACACAGGAGAAGGCGGGATGAAGATGGAGCAGAAAGATCTGAAAATGCCTGAAGACTGGAGAGATGCCACCACAAGCCAAGGAATGCCAGCAGCTTCCAGAAATCAAAAGAGGCAAAGAACAAATTCTTTCCTAGAGCCTGTGGGGGCGAGCACTGTCCTGATGGTCACAGACTTCAGCCCACTGACACCAATTTTGGACTTCTGGCCTCCAGAACTGAGAGAGAATAAATTCCTGTTGTTTCAAGTGCCCCAGCTTGTACTTTGTTACCACAGCCACGGGAAGCTAACACAGTCTATTTCAACTCGTCTGGCCTCTGAGTCTTCTGCTATTTCCTTACTGTCTTTCCCAAAAGAGTCATTCTCCAAATTCTGTCTTCTCCGCTATCCTCTCCTGTCTCAGTCAGCTCGGGCTGCCATAACAAACACTACAGGCCAGTGACTTAACAAGAATTCATGTTGGGCAACCTGGGAGGCTCAGTGGTTTAGCGCCGCCTTCAGCCCAGGGCATGATCCTGGAGACCCGGGATCGAGTCCCACGCCGGGCTCCCTGTGTGGAGCCTGCTTCACCCTCTGCTTGTGTCTCCGCCTCTCTCTCTCTCTCTCTCTCTCTCTCTCTCTCTCTCTCTCTGTGTGTCTCTCATGAATAAATAAATAAAATCTTAAAAAAAAAAACAAGAATTCATGTCTCACAGTCTGCCAACTCTCCCTCTCCCTCTGCCTCTGCCCCTACCTACCTCCTACCCCTGCTTGTGCATGCCCTCTCTCTCTGTCAAAAAAATAAAAAAGTCTCCATCTACAAATATGGGATTACAATGCCACCTCAGAGCGCTCTTGCGAGAATTAAGTGTCATCACATACATAAAGTCCTTAGCACAGTGCCCAACATGTGTGTGCTTATAAGCATTAGCTAAAAAAAAACCATTGCTAAGAAGCAATAGTTAGAAAAAGGCAAATTCCAGCTGACCATTAAAAAATATTAACTTCAGGGGCAGCCCGGGTGGTTCAGCGTTTAGCACCGCCTTCTGCCCAGGGCATGACCTTGGAGACCTGGGATCGAGTCCCACATCAGGCTCCCAGCATGGAGCCTGCTTCTCCCTCTGCCTGTGTCTCTGCCTCTCTCTCTCTGTGTGTGTGTGCGTGTGTGTGTCTCATGAATAAATAAAATCTAAATAAATAAATAAATAAATAAATAGATAATTAAAAAAAATACTAACTTCAGATTGGACAACATAAACTGGATCTCACGAATTACTAGAATTCCCAATACTAAATATATTCAAACAAGGCTGAAGGACCCTTAGAATTCACCTAAACAGAGTTAAGAATCTCAGTGATGGCAATTTAGACATGCTGGTATGTGGAAAAAGGCAACTTTCCCAGCACCCTGTGGCAATGAAAATATTGGACAACTAGCGGACAAATGTCATTATAATAGTGACTTTATCACTTAAAGGTAATAAGATTTACTTATAACTAAGAACTTATTCTTATTTCACCAGAAATAAATCACATCTGTCCTTGTTTAGAACAAAAAATAGCCATCTTTTGTCATTTAAAAATCATTCCCTAAGAATGCTCTCTTTATGGGTCATGTAAAGTTTAAGCTTCTGCTTTCAGGAGCCTGGTACATCAATAGCTCCATGATAAATATCTATTCAGTTCTGATACTATATCTCTTCATTTGCACCAAAGAATAACCTGGGATCAGATCCAAACTGTCACAAAATGACTACATAGGCACATATTCTTTCTCAAAAAAATAGTAAAAAGTCTCCATTTTGAAAATGTACTTCACCAAAAGTTACTTCGAGTCCACTTGTCATCTAAAACTGCTACTACGTCTGTAATTGCTATTAACAGGAAAGCTAGGAACCTCTCTGGATAAATAAAGGCATAATGGGAAAGGTATCAAGTTAAGAGACAAAATCCAAGATTTTCTGGAAAAAATAGAAATGGTGGTGAATTTTTTTTAATCTCCCTGAATTCCCATTAAAACATCAGAGAAAACTAGGATACAAAAATCAAGAACTCAAACATTTACAACAAAACTTAGGTAGACAGCATTGCCACAAAACAAAATATGACACTAACCTCTATACCACCAGCAATGTTCAGAAAGAAGCAGAGGGAAGGGAAGAAACCCCAAATAAATAGATAATTACTGGAATGAACAGGTCAATCTGAGAAAAGCAGCCAAAAATGATAGAAAGTTAGTCATGTACACAGGAGCGGCAGTCTGATGGTGCTGAAGCTGTCTGTGTACTCTGAACTCACAAAACAAACTCCCTTCTAGGACAGATTCCCAAAACTGAAAACAAATTAGTAAAAGTAAAATCCAAACTGAATAGGCCAGAGACAATTGGGACCAAAGAAAGCATGCTCATAATGGAAAACAGGGCAAAGGAGCAAAACCAAAGAACAGAAGGCAGAACCAAAAAAAAAAAAAAGGAGGCCATATTTTTTAATTACTCTGTGAAAAAAAGGGGAGAGAAAAGAGTTCCAAAGCCATCATGCTCAAAAAGCTCTTCAGACTTACCTCTCCTTGTAAAAGTACAAAACTCATTTCTCTTAAACAGTATTAACAAAAGAAGATCAAACTCAGATACTACACAATTAAAAAAAAAAGAGAGAAAGATGTCCCTACATATGATGAGCACACACTGAGAAAAATATGCTTACAAAACTGATGTATACTGTAATACAGTTTCTCAAAGCAAGAAGAAATGAAGAAAATAATACATGTATGGAAATATACATATAAATCAGAAATTAAATTTCACAAATGTGTGACTGGAGAAATAAAACGTTGAGGGAAAGATAAAAGAACTCAGAAAGGCTTAAAACCAAAGGAAAATGTGCAATTCAGCAACGAATATAAAACTAGAAAAAAGAGAGGAGCAAAAATATAGTACTACTTTTAAAGAACTAATGATGGAAAGGAGGAAAATCCTTAAACTCAAAATGAAAGATTTGAGGAAAATGAACAGAAAGAGATGAAAGATAAGGAAGATCCAACACACATATACCAGAAACTCCTAAGGTGTAAAACCAAAGCAATAGAACCAAACAAATACTAAAAACTATAATAGATGCAATAAAACTTCTCTGGACTAGAAAGACATGAAACTATACTTTATACCTGGGAAAAGTTAATCCAAAACAGCCATCACCAAGACATTGTTTGGTAAAACTCTGACATTAAGGAAGGAAAAAGAAGAAAAAATTATTTAGATATCTAAGAAAAAGATCAAGTCACTTTTAGAGAAACAAAAAACCGAACTGTCAGTAAACATTGACAGTTCAATGGTGTAATATTCTTAAGATATTTCTCCTCTTGGAGGAGAAAATGTGAACCAAGGATTTTACATTGCCAAAATCTCCTTCAAGTATAAAGACCACAGAAAAAAATATATAAACATGCAAGAGCTCAAGAAATATGGTTTCTGTGAACTCTGAGGAATCTAGTGGATAAGGAGCTGAAATTAAACATCAGTATAACAACTGGCCATGATTATTAAAAATATATTAACCTGTGGAACTAGGGCTAAATGATGGTTATAAGGAAAGCAGCAGAGGGCGTAATGTGATCTGATGAGGCTATACACTGTTCTAAAAAAGGGAAAAGCATTGTAAAGAGTATGTGAAAAGAAGAATATGTCCCCTGATTGCCTTATTGATATAAACTGTGAGTAAAAGGATATTATTTCAAATTAGATGCTGTGGAAAAGGGTAGGAGGGTGGCAGAAGAAAGGGTTACTGACTGCATAGCAAGGAATTAAGAGACAGTAGCCAACTCTGCTGGGGGAGAGAACAAAAGGTATTATCACATAAAGGTTTAGATACAATGGTAACCATTTGACATTTATGTTACTCATCTCTTTGCTTTGTTGCTTCACTTGAGATTATTCTGTAAGGTTTTTAAGGCATATAATGACCTAAAAAAAAAAAAAAAAAAAAAAAGAATGAGAGAACCAACACCAGTATATTCTCCACCTAGTTTTGACAAATCTTAACACTTTGCATATTTGCTCCAGAAATGGTTGGGGTTTTGTTTTTGTTTTTACAAACATCACAGTTAGGATTGTAGCCTTCTGCATCTCCTTCGTTGATGCCTTGTCTTCACTCACCTCAAGACATTCACCATCCTGAGTTTAGCTTATCATTCCTATGATCAATGTTATTCTCTACTTATGTGTCCACAAGCAATAGGTCATATTTGTTAAGGTTTCATAATCAATAGGGTCTTACAACTGTTTTATTCCTCAGCATTGTTTTTCAGATCCCTCCCAGTCAGAAGGTCTACCTACTTTGGTGGTACTCAATGAAGCAGTACTAGAGCCTAAGTGGGCATGTTGGAAATCTGCAGGGCTGCCATTGGTTGTTACAACTTGGGACTAGGGTGATCATGGTATTTAGCAGGTAGGAGGGAGCCAGGAATCTCAATATCCTAAAATTTCCAAGAGAATGCTCTACCATGAAGAATTTTCTCTTGTCCTGCAGGGCTCTCAGATAACCCACGACGTACTCATTTAGGTGAAAATTTATATGACCCTAGATCTCAACTCTGTTTTACCTTAACAGGAGAGTTTGATTTGTATTGCATAGTTTTATTTATTTTCTTAAAGATTTTATTTATTTATTCATGAGAGCCACACAGATAGAGGCAGAGACACAGGCAGAGGGAGAAGCAGACTCCCTGCAAGGAACCTGATGCAGGATTCGGTCCCAGGACTCCAGGATCACGCCCTGAGCCAACGGCAGATGCTCAACCAGTGAGCCACCCAGGTGTCCCTGTTTTGCATAGTTTTAAATATACACTGATTTTGTCCAGGAGTGTAACTACCACGTAAATCAAGAGAAGAGTGTGTTTGGTTTTATTCATACCTTTACAGAGAGTTGTAAACTAATTCACCAATATCACCAATGGCACTCCACTCCAGGTACTCAACACACAATACAAACCACTCGTATCAGTCTGTTCTTGCAGCTGTCACATGCATGATGTGACATATGTATACCAGTATACCTGTTTAGTCCATATTTCAAAATGTCACACAAAGGAAAATGTCAACAGTACACTGGACTCTTAAGATCCCAACTTCCGGGATCCCTGGGTGGCGCAGCGGTTTGGCGCCCGCCTTTGGCCCAGGGCGCGATCCTGGAGACCCAGGATCAAATCCCACGTCGGGCTCCGGTGCATGGAGCCTGCTTCTCCCTCTGCCTATGTCTCTGCCTCTCTCTCTCTCTTTCTGTGTGACTATCATAAATAAATAAAAAAATTAAAAAAAAAAAAAAGAATTTAAAAAAAAAAAAAGATCCCAACTTCCTCATTATATAAAGGTGTAAGCAACTAACTACTCAGTTGTACCTAACAATATCATCAAAACAAATATTTATAGATTTAAATGTACACTATTTTCTTTATAATTACCTTGCTTTGATATCTCCATTATATTGTATTTTGTTTTATATGGGTTTTCTCATGCTCAATGGTCTCAGTATGCTTGTTGTTAAATTGAATATCTACTTTCTGGGTGTATATTTACTGATGTTAAATTTACTAATGTCTACTTTCTGGATGCATATTTACTGATGTTAAATTTACTAATGTGTTTTATTGTTGTAGTTTTTTTTTCTACACAGTCAATTGTTCCAGTATCATCATTGTCTTCCTTGATGTGTGATATGCAATGCTACGTCTCTCACATATCAAATTTCTGGATATGTGAGGCACCCTATTCAACTTCATTGGTCTATTAGAACCAACTTCCTTGGTCTCAAAAAAATATCATAATCTCAACTACTCTAGTTTTCAAAGTTTTGACAAGTACGTGTACACTTTGTTTAGTAATTGTACATAGATTTATTCCTTGTTTACTATAAGAAATAGTATCCTTATAAAAATTAAAAGGTTTACTTCTGTGTTGCCATTATAGAACACAATTGACTTTTGTATATTAAACTTCTATCCATCCACATTAACCTTGCTGAAATTTGTTTCTCCTAGTAGTGCCTACAGATTTCCTAGGCTTTTCGATGTAGAGCAGACTATAATATCCATGAGTAATGGTTACTTTTCTTCCCTCTCCATTCCATATACCTTTATTCCTTTCCCTTCCTTACAATACTAGGACTCCAAGAATAACATTGAGGATAAGTGGTAATAGCAGGCATTCTTGTCCAGATTTTAAGGGACTGCTTCTAATATTTATGACTTAAAAACTGTTGATGTTTTAGGTTAGAAAATATCAGATTCAAACAATTCCCTTTTCTTAGTTTGCTTCAAGTTTTTATCTTGCCTTGAATTCTATCAAATACATGTTGCATATTTACTAAGAGATGCCAAAATTTTTCCTCTTCACTTACAAACATGGTGAAGGATATAATATGCCAATTACACCATTCTTGCATTCCTAAAACAATGTGCTAATCACGGCTATTTATTTATTGTTTTGTCTGTCACATAAACAGAGAGATTCAGTTTGCTAATATCTTATTTAAGATTTTTTGCATCTATATGAAGGATACTGATCTATAAATTCTTCCCTATTATCTTTGGCTTGGGTATCAAGTTAGTACTAGTCTCAGAATGATGTAGGAAGCTTTCCTTCTTTTGCTTTGGAAAGGGTACATGAGGTTAGGATTATCCTGATCCTTGAATATTCATAAAAAGTACCTTTAAAACCATGTTGGCCTGGATCAATTCCTCAACCTCAGCACTGCTGACATTTTGGGCCAGATAACTCTTTGTGGTGGGAGCCTGTCCTGTACGTTGTAGGATGGTTAGCAGCAACCCAGCCTCCACCAACCAGATGCCAGTAGCATCTCTACCTCAAGTTGTGACAATCAAAAACATCTCCTCACATTGACAGAAGTCCCCTGGGAATGGAAGGGGATGCAAAACCAGACCCGGTTAAGAGTCACTGGCCTATATTAACTATTTAAATTTAAATCAAGCATTTTGGAGCATTTTTTTTCCCATGAGACAATCTTGGCAGGTTATTATCCTATGAAAGTATGCATTTCACCTAAATTTTCAAATTTATAGACATAAAACTATTAGTCTGATTCTCTAATTTTATGTAATTATGCACTTCATTTAATTTCTAATTACTTTTCATTCGTTGCTTTTCTTATGTGATCAGTCTTACGAGAGTTTAGCCTATTTTATTATTCTTGAATAGCTTTTAGTTTTGTTGACTCTATTGTATCTTTCTCTTTCATTTGTAGTCTTAAATGTATTATTTGCTTCCTTCCGCCTACCTTGGATTACTGTTTTCCTCTTGGCCTCGTGTTTTAAAGTTTTGCTCACCAATTCTCAGTTTCTCATTTTAAGTTCAAAATATTTTTTAATATTTAATAAAACTTTTCTCCCTTGAAATACTTAGAAACATGTTCTTCAATTTCCCAACATAAATCGTGATATACATAGGGTTATTTTAGCATATTTGATTTCAAATGATCATTGCATCATAGATAGAAAATACAGTCTATAAAATACCCATCTTAGTAATCTGATGAACCTTTCTTTCTGACCATCAAGGTGGTCACCTTTTATAAATGTTCCATGATATTAAAATATATTTGTTGAATGTATGCTATATTGACCCACTGGGTTCAGTGCTTTTCAAACTAAAAGTTAAAACCCACTAGTGGAGCATAAAATCAATTTGATAGGTTGCAACCACCACTTTTTTAAATAAAAGAAAAAGTGATCATAGTACACACTTTTTCTCTAATTTTAACACCTCTGACATCAGGTCAGTCACACAGTGAATAGCATGATGTAGTTCAATGGTAGCACTTTTTTTCTTTTTTTTAAGGATTTTATTTATTTATTCATGAGAGACACAGAGAGAGAGGCAGAGACACAGGCAGAGACAGAAGCAGGCTCCATGCAGGGAGCCTGATGTGGCACTTGATCCTGGGACTCCCGGCCAAAGGCAGGTGCTAAACCTCTGAGCAACCCAGAGATCCCTCAATGGTAGCATTTTTTAAAAATTTCCTAGTGGCACAAAAAAATCATGTTGCATGTTATAATCAAAAGCTTACATATGACAACATCTAGTATACACACACACAGAAGTTCATTTATACTAAGCCATATACACATTTCTCACTATGGATAGCAGTCAAAAATGTTTGAAAAACATTGAATTACAGAAATCAAATTTTCAACATCTTCACTAATTGTTTATCCTGTTAATTATCAGCTAGTAAAAGAGGTACAATAAAGTCTACAGTTATGATTATTTGTTCATTTTTATCTCTAACTCTATCAATTTTTGGTAGAGGGCTTTGGAGCTTTTCTGGTGCATACAAACTCACAAAAGTTTTCTCTCCAGGATGGATTGACCCTTTTGTTTATACGGTTACACCCTTTATGCCTAACAATGCTTTTTGTCTTCAAGTCTATTTTTCCTTATTAATGTAACTACACCAACTTGCTTTTTCTATCCCTCTACTCAAGCCATTCTGTTACCTTATATTTTCAATTTATCTCCTTTTAACAGTATAAAGCTAGATTTTAAAATCCAATCTATGTCTGGTTTTAATCTTTTGGATTTAATCCATTTATACTTTTTTTAACTACTGAAATGTTTGGATTTATTTCTACATTTTATTTTGCTTTTTCTGTGTCACCTTTTCTTTTTCTTTTTTTTTTTTTTTAACTTCAGCTGTCTACAGGATAGGGACAGGTTCCTAATTTATTTCTCCTTCAATGGCTCTGAGAAGTATGTATTCCATCCTTCCCATCAATTCTGAAACAGTCTCAGATACTTGTAAGTCTCTATTTCCTCTTCTCTGCTTTTGGAATTCTTATTTGTTTCTTTTGGAACTTTTCCTATCTCCCATGTCTCTTGAATAGAAAATATGAAAGGGAAGTATCACTTTGTACTATGTTCTGGTTAAGTTCCTGAGACTGTATTTTGGTTCACTATGTCTCATTGGTTGCTGATTCGCTTACTATATTTTTCATTACAAATTGCTCTGTTTAACATTTCAAGAGAAATGTGGCAGCATGGTTCCTCACGTTTACTTTTGCTTCCTCTAAAACACCCGCTAAACTAAGAGTAGAGGGATTTTTTTAAAGAAAACTCATTAGAAAAAGAAGATGGAAGAGGCAACAAGAACTATTTTTAGCAGCTAGAAAACATATGGGCAAGTAGTAATTGATTTAACAGACTCCAAAAAGCAAATTCCTAAGACAGCCCTGTGAAAGAAAAAAGGCAACCCAATTTACACCTCAGGACACCCAGAAAACTGAGAATTGGTAGCACAATGTAACGAAAAGAAGAGAAGGCTGAAAATAGCGTGATTAGTTCAAGGCCTGTTGAAAAAGCAGTTCTCTGGAGTCCCTCTCCAACTCTGCACAGAAGGGCAATACCCTTCCTCCACCCCCAACTCTCCTATCAGATGACTGGAGGTTTACTCCCTGGATGAGGTATGATGGCTTCTTAGGTGAAAGATGCCAGGCTTAGCTAAAGGTAGGAGGAAAATCAAACTGAAAATAGCAGACAAAGTTAAGAATTTCAAGTAGAATGCTGAGATCCCAATCCTACTGTCCAACACAGCCCCCAAAATTCAGGCAGTCAGGCAGGCGTTCACAATTCCAGGCAGATCAGGAGGCCCTTCTCTGGGCAACGTGGGCAGCCCAAGAGGATGGATCTGAAAGTATTAAACCAGAAACTCCAAAGAAACAGTCCAACCATCTCACTCTACAGGAAAAAGCCATCACATGCTCAGAGCTCCAGTCAGTTGAATACTCACTGTCACCATGAGCAGAGTATCAAGGATCACTTCTCACAGGACCCCTCCCTAAATGAATGATGAAACCAAGGCAAACTGGAGGTCGGTGGGGGGGGGGGTGACTCTTAGAGGAAGACAACATAAGAAAGAGAAAAGATTTTTTCAAACTGTCGTCTATAGTTTCTCAGAAAGACAAGATATATAAAAAGATCAATAAGACAAGAGTTGGGGATGCCTGGGTGGCTCAGCAGTTTAGCGCCTGCCTTCTGGAGTCCCGGGATCGAGTCCCACATCGGGCTCCCTGCATGGAACCTGCTTCTCTCTCTGCCTGTGTCTCTGCCTCTCTCTGTGTGTGTCTCTCATGAATAAATAAATAAAATCTTAAAAAAAAAAAGACAAGAGTTGGGTAACTTTTAAAAGGAACACTCTGACAATTTAAAACAGAATTTGACAATAAGAATGGAAAATTCAATGGAAAGGTAGGAATGTAAAGTTGAGTCAGTTTCCCAGAAAATGGAGCAAATGCAAAGAAAACAAAACTGGGGATACTTGTTTAAAAAAAAAAAAAAAAAAACACTGCAGTGAGTCTCAGGCAAAGGATTAGGATTTACGATAGTTTAGGACTTTAATACTAACACCAGAATGGAGCAAAACCTTTAAAACTCTTAAGGAACATTATCTCCTACTGAGAAGTCTCTTTTTTTTTTTATAAATTAATTTTTATTGGTGTTCAATTTACCAACATACAGAATAACACCCAGTGCTCATCCCGTCAAGTGTCCCCCTCAGTGCCCGTCACCCATTCACCCCCACCCCCCGCCCTCCTCCCCCTCCACCACCCCTAGTTCATTTCCCAGAGTTAGAAGTCTTTATGTTCTGTCTCCCTTTCTGATATTTCTCACACATTTCTTCTCCCTTCCCTTATATTCCCTTTCACTATTATTCATATTCCCCAAATGAATGAGAACATACACTGTTTGTCCTTCTCCGGTTACTGTGGCCAAGTTCAAAAAGGGTGTTGCCTGAGTTCTCCTCTAGGATTTTGATGGAATCTTGTCTCACATTTAGATCTTTCATCCATTTTGAGTTTATCTTTGTGTATGGTGCAAGAGAGTGGTCCAGTTTCATTCTTCTGCATGTGGATGTCCAATTTTCCCAGCACCATTTATTGAAGAGACTGTCTTTCTTCCAGTGGATCGTCTTTCCTCCTTTATCGAATATTAGTTGACCATAAAGTTCAGGGTCCACTTCTGGGTTCTCTATTCTGTTCCACTGATCTATGTCTGTTTTTGTGCCAGTACCACACTGTCTTGATGACCACAGCTTTATAGTACAACCTGAAATCTGGCATTGTGATGCCCCCAGATATGGTTTTCTTTTTTAAAATTCCCCTGGCTGTTCGGGGTCTTTTCTGATTCCACACAAATCTTAAAATAATTTGTTCTAAGTCTCTGAAGAAAGTCCATGGTATTTTGATAGGGATTGAAATGAACGTGTAAATTGCTCTGGGAAACATTGAGATTTTCACAATATTAATTCTGCCAATCCATGAACATGGAATATTTTTCCATCTCTTTGTGTCTTCCTCAATTTCTTTCAGAAGTGTTCTATAGTTTTTAGGGTATATTTTGAGCACCAGGCCCCTCCCCCAGAAGACCAGCTAGACAGACCAGTGATACTCCCCCATGTTCCAATACAACTTGTTTCTGGCCACTCTGCACTGAGCAAAATGACTAGAAGGAAAACCTCAACTCAAAAGAAAGAATCAGAAACAGCCCTCTTTCCCACAGAGTTACAAAATCTGGATTACACTTCAATGTCAGAAAGCCAATTCAGAAGCACTATTCTACAGCTACTGGTGGCTCTAGAAAAAAGCATTAAGGACTCACGAGACTTCATGACTGCAGAATTTAGATCCAATCAGGCAGAAATTAAAAATCAATTGAATGAGATGCAATCCAAACTAGAAGTCCTAACGACGAGGGTTAACGAGGTAGAAGAACGAGTGAGTGACATAGAAGACAAGTTAATGGCAAAGAGGGAAACTGAGGAAAAAAGAGATAAACAATTGAAGGACCATGAAGACAGATTAAGGGAAATAAACGACAGCCTGAGGAAGAAAAACCTACGTTTAATTGGGGTTCCCGAGGGCGCCGAAAGGGACAGAGGGCCAGAATATGTATTTGAACAAATCCTAGCTGAAAACTTTCCCAATCTGGGAAGGGAAACAGGCATTCAGATCCAGGAAATAGAGAGAAGTTTCTATTTAGCCATCAATCAAGTGTCAGGATATATTAACGACATTTCAGGCTTGAAAGCTTCACCTCCCATGTGCCCTTTCCCAGGGAGCTAGGAGAAGATGTGTTCCCTCCCAAGGGATATAAACCAGAGAAGACAGGAGACAGGAAACTCAGAGGAGACAGATAAAGGGAATGCCCAAAGAGGTGGTGAATCGCAGGCAATCCTAGAAAGGGCAACCAGAACGAATCCGAGGATGTCAACTGGCTCGGAGCGATTTCTTGAAGAAGCAACTGACAGAGTAATCTCTGCATCTGAAAATACCACAAAGAAGATGAAGTTGGGATAGAAATGCTGAGTTAGACTTTATTAAGAAATAGATTCAGAGAAAAGCAAACACAGGAATAAATAAAACATTAAAATCAGAGGAAAAAAATAGGGCAGGCAAGAAGTAAGCATTCCTCACCATATGGCTCAGTGAGCAGGATTTATATAGTCATAATAATGCAAAGTAGGACTCATACCCAAGGATAAGAACTCAGAAAGTCAGCATGTTTGTGTGGGGCCTGGAAGAGGGTAGCAGAGTAGATTATCTTCTGTTGTGGTGGTAAGTCAATAAATAATGGCTAAGGAAAAAAAAAATCCAGAATCCTGTTATTTATCCATAAACAGTTGACCCTTGAACAACTCTGGGAGGGGGGTGAAGGTTGGGGGGTCAAGGACACTCACCCACTAACACAGTCAAAAATCCACAATAGCTTTTGATTCCCCCAAAACTTAACTACTAATAATAGCCTCCCCTTGATCAGAAGGCTTACCACTAACAAAAATAGTCCATTAACACATATTTTATATGTTACATGTGTTATATACTTTAATCTTATAAAATAAGTTAGAGAAAAGAAAAACCTTATTAAGAAAATTGTAAGAGAAAATGTGTTCATAGTACTGTATTTCTCTTTTAAAAAATCTGCATATAAGTGGGCCCATGGAGTTCAAATCCATGTTGTTCAACGATCAATTGTACTAGTAAATAAGAGAGTCAACCAGAAGAAGTAAAATGGTTGTTGAGAGAGAGATAAGGGAGAAACAGAGGGGAGAGAGCATTTGTCAGGTAATTCTCTCAACTGGAATTTGACTTGTAATCAAGCTGCCTGAACGGCTCTCAGTCCCGCAGACCTGTTCCCAGGAGCTTTCCAATGACAGACTGTGAGCTCATCTTCGGGGGAGACACGCTATGACATCCATGAGACACCGCTGGGACTTAGTTGAGGTTCTGTATGTGCTTCTTACGGACACTCCAGAGCATTTCCAACCTCAGACCACATCCATGTCGTGTCTCAGCTTGAGGGTTCCTCGGCTAAGTGGGTCATACAAACTCCTATAGGGAACACCACAGCCTAGGTCCTAGATCCTCCCTCAAGACCTGGGTACTCATTCCCCCAGATGTCAAGAGTGAGGGTTGCTGATGGCCCACAGCTTCTCCTGAACTGTCCTCTCCCAAGGTTCCATGTCTCCCTGGGGCAGCCCACACCAATGACTGGTCCAGTCCCCCTGCATCGGCTGGACAAATAAAGGGCCATCCCAGCTTCTAGTCCCTATGGGGAAAGCCAACAAGGCAAGAGCATGGAAATCCAACTTCCTACTCAGCCCCATCCTGTTTTCCCTTGTTCCCTTTCATGTGGTATTACTGACAACCTCCTCCGGCCCCCACCCCTAATACACCTCCTGTAGTAAATCTCAATCTGAGTCTATTTCCCAGTAAAGTGAATGTGAAAATTCCAAACACAAATTTATATGAAGTCAGTGTTGTGGTTGTGAATTCTAGTGGAAGGGTCCCGCCTCCCCACAACCCTTACTCCACAAAGAGCTAGGCTGAGACAACCTTCCTCACTGTCTTCTTGGTGGGTAAGCTTCTCATGATCCACCCTTTCGCTGAAGGTAAAGTCTTCCCATGCACTTACTCTACTCTGAGATGTTAGTTTCCTCTACCTGCCTGGTGCTGGCCAAAGCCATTGTTTCAGGTCAAACTGTGTCCTTCTTCCACCAACTCCCAATCATGTCCCCCGCAATACCAACAAATTCAATGTTGATGACCTAACCCCCAGTACCTCAGAATGTGAATATGTCTGCAGATGAGGTCTTCAAACTTCTGCCACTATGTCCCAGCCCCAGGTGACATCATCACCCAAGCCCCTCTGACTGAGTCTCGCAACCTTCACACACTCCCACCTCAGGGGAACACCTCGTTCTGTATTGATAGCTCAGATTTTCACCTCATCCTTTTGGGGGAGCAAGGGGTTTCCAGGGTTGTAGACTGTTCTTTCTCTAACAGGTCAGTTGGGTCTTTCTTGAGCACTCTATCTAATGTGGGGTGGGGGGAGTGAGCAGGTTTCAGGTTATCTATCCTAATCTGTCCTACCCTACTGCCCTGTTGTCTATAGGATTCATCATCCCTTTGGACCTGAACTCTTGGAGGGGACACGACTATCCTTCTTCCTAACATCTTTTGCGTCATCTAACACAACAGACTGTGCTTCGCCCGCAGGCACTCAGTAAGGACCAGATGAACACATTCACTAGCTGGGAAGATGCACGGTTCGGCGTGGAAGGTGGTGGAAGATGGTGGAAAGAGAGGAATGGGCTCCTTTCCTGAGGGCAGAAGAGTTTTCTGCATTGCTCTGGCTTCCTCTGGAATTTCCCAATCCCAATCCACCTGCACTTCAGGCCTTGGGGACAGGCATCATAAAATAATCTCCCATCTGGAACAGCTACGCCAGAAATGCACCTTCCAGAGGCACTTCCCCGAGGATGAAACCACAGCCCTGGAACACAGGCAGACCAGAAAATCCCTTCTTGTCCACCTGGCTCACCAATGATGACTGGAGAGCGACTGAGAGGCAATGGGAAAAGCCCTCCCGAACGTCCCCCCAGAGCACTGGCTGTACCTCAGTGGAACCCGGGGCCCAGGGAGCAGGGGCAGGGATCCACTGGGCCCACCAAGTCCAGCTCCCCAGCTACGACTCAAGGACACCCCTGTGCTAATGACCCTGGCCACGTTTTTCATTAAATGCTGTGTGCAGAATGCCAAGAGACGGCGGGCAGAAGACAAGCAGGCAGCTGCTGAGACCCCTCCTCCGCTCCTGGCTCGAAAGAGCAGCCCACTGCGAGCAGAGGTGTCTGGGAAAGAGGTGCTCTCTTAACAGCAGCAAGGGAGAGGCGGCAGAGGAGATGTGGGGGGAGGAGACAATGGGCTCTGGCATCCCCACCACCTACAAAACTAAAGGTGTCCCTCTTATTTCCATTCACTTTAAAAAGCCCCTATTCGTTTTAATGAGATCTTTATCTGCAAACATACGTCCTCAACTGCGGCAGCCACGGTGGCCTCAGCTCAGGGAGAGCACCGAAATCAGGCCAGTCTACCCGGCGTCTGAGTATCAACTATGCTGGGGCAGAGAATACAGGCTGGGGAAGACAGAGGCCCTGCCTTTGAGGAGGGCGCACTGTTGTAGAGCAGTAATTCAACAGTTCAAGTGTTGTGTCAAGCTTCTGACTGATGGGTGCCTGTGGGACTCTGGGAGGCCAGGATCACCTACAACAGCACAGAGGGCCTGGGAAGGCTTCCTGAAAGAGGTAGGTCTTCCATCTCAATTTGGAGGGGCAAGTGCAATTTAGCCAGGAAACCAAGGGGGTCAGGGACCAAGGGTATCCAAGGGCAGGGACAGAGCAGGATGTGGGCCTTGGGGAACCACAGGGAGCCTGGAGCATGGAGGGAGTGGCAGGAAGCTAGGAGATGAGAGGAGAAGCGTCCAGCCAGGGAAGCGAGGCCGAGACCACCAGAGCCCCCTGGAAAGCCACAGGAGCTGACTGAAATGCCACTCCATATTCCATGTGCTAGCAGTGCAGGGGATGGAGGTGACAGGGCATGGAGCCCTCGAAGACGCGATCATGAGGCGTACGAAAGAGGACCCCAGAGCACTGGGAGCCAGGGAGCACTGTCAGGATGAGGTTCCAGCCACATTTTGGCTTGTTCTCCCCTCCTGGTTCCCACCCCTCGGCAGCAGCGTCCAGAGTTATCATTCAGCCAGCACACCTACGGAAGCAAGTTATCCCACTGAACACCCCCAGGATGTGGCTCCCAGACTTCCTGCCCACATCCTCCTCACCGCGTCACCCGCCTCGGCAGTGGCAGCCAGACGGTGGTTGGGAAGTTGCTCCTGAAGGTTCTCCACATCAAATCCACTTCACACAAAACTGTGAAAACAGCAGCCTGTGAAGAGGCCCGTGCTAACTCAAAGACCAGCAAGGATAAGACATCGCAGCTGACATAAGTAGCAACCAGAGAAGGTGCGTCTCCCTGGGCTTGGAAGTGCACAGAAAATACCCTGAAGAAGATACGAGGCACTGGCATCAAAGCTCGTCCACAGGAGCAGGAATTGGGCAAGAAAGAATTTAGGATGGCACAGAGATTTGCACTCTGTATCTCTGGTCTCATGAACTTTTATAATGAGCATATACTGCTCTTTTTTATCAATAAAAAAAACAAAACCAGCCAAGCCAACAGCACAAAGGATCACTCTGTGACCAGAACATCAGGTGCCTGTTTAAGGGGCACAGCACAAAAGACTAAGGCCTCACATCTGCCATTATCTAACACAGGTGGGGGCACAATGAGAAACACTGTGAAAAACACACCGTGTGATGGGTAAAACCAGTCCCAGGGAGGGGCGGGGGCGTCCAGTCTGTGTGGCTGGGACGCCTCCGGGAGGAGTCAACCACGTGCAGACCTGTGAGGAGATGAGCTTGGCCGAAAGACAGACTCTCCAGCCCTGAGGAAAAGTTGAGGTGTCTCAGAAGGGTGGAGGAGGGGCAAAGGCCAGGTCAGGCCAGACCTTTTCGGACACTGTCACTATTCGGATGTCACTCTCAAGGGTCACAGTATGCCAACTGAGAGATTACCCAAGAAAGTTCTCACATGCGCTTTGTTGAGTTTACGGCACACTGAGGTGATTTCATCTTATTTCTCTCTCAGCTCTTGTCCGCACGATTTAAAAATAAAGAGAATTAGTACATTTAGTCTATCAATTTTTAAGGGACAAGAGTTTATGCTAATTTTAAAATATACTCTTTTTTAAATTCCCCACATTCAAAAAGAAAACCATCCCTTTCAAAAACTTTTTCTAATTCTTAAATCTATTGATTCACTAAATTTTTGAGTAAGCTTTCTCTGAGAAGATCTTCATCTGGAGTACTTTTTTTTTTTTTTAATTTAATGGAGCTATGTATCTTAGGAAAGGTTTTCTTTCCCCTGAGAATGTTTCAAATATATCTTCATTTCCCACAGAACATGTATTGAGTGACTAAAAATTAACTTGCTCTCATTCAAACCTCAAAAAAGAATCAGAATGCATTTTCCTAAATCATTCTAACAAGGACATTAATAATGTCAAAACTCTGAGTTTTGAAACAGAACTTCTGTTCTCTTTCTAGATGTATTATTAAAATAGACTTTTTTTAAGGTTTGTTCATAACATGATTGCCATTTTCCATGCTGCCTACCGATTATAAACAGAACCAATTTTAAAACCAAACTAGGGCTCTCTCCGCAATATTCAAGATGTATTACCATCTGGTTTTATATCAGCATTTTTAACAGGTCCAAAATCGCTATTTTACCAAGTATTATCTGAAATGGTTCATATCCCCTTCAAAGCACACATTCTTTTCAAAACACTTTCAGGTCATAAACTTTGAAAGTTCACTTAATTTTTTAGACACGTGAATGTCACAGTTACCTACACCCCTGATTTATCACGGACAACTCAGTTATACTGACCAAAGCTCATTTGGTCATTATGTCTTTTAAGAATTATTAATCTGAGAAAACACAGTATACCTGATTACCTGGAAGCCTACAGGAGGTGGAAGGGGGAGACTTTATTTCCAATGTACACCCTATGTAAAAAATATGAACCTTCCTGTTGACTGAGAAAAGCAGCATCCCTACAATTCACACAATCCATCACCCTCTTTTCCAAATACAAAAAAGACAACAGCATTTCTTTAGAAGACATTCAGCAAAAAATCAGCATCCATGATAACATAGAAAATGGCAGGTAAGTAGATGACAGAAACTCCACCTGACCCTGGCAGGTACAGCTCCCAGATGCTGCCCTCAGCAAGAGAATGCCATAAAGACGATGCAACTGCCTCAAAAATTCTTCAATTGTTTGTAAAATACATGAGCTCTAAGCCTGATACCTAAATAAACCTTTGGATCAAATATTTCTTTTTTCTAATAAATATTTTCCTTCCACTAACCAGGAATGAAGGAAGGAAGGAAGGAAGGAAGGAAGGAAGGAAGGAAGGAAGGAAGGATGGATCTTTAAAAATCTCTCTATTCATTTATTCAACAATCTTGCACACGGATCGCATGCAAGAATGGATGCTCCTCCTTCCTCCCAGAGCTCACCATCTAGCAGTGGCAAGACGTATTGATCAATATGATCTTCTCCTCGCCATGATTATCAGCCCCTGCCAACACACACACACACACACACACACACACACACACACACACACACACTGCAAGGACTCAGCTGCTATCTCCAAGCATCACAGGTAGTAATTTAAAGGGCAATTCCCTTTATAAAGACTAAATGGGGGGAAGGGAGGGAAAAACTAAATGGGAAGTCATCAGAGAGGGAGAAAAACCCTGAGAGACTCTTAACTATAGGAAACAAACTGAGGGTTGCTGGAGGGGATAGGGTTATTGGGTGATGGCTATTAAGGCAGGTGCTGTGATGAGCACTGGGTTTTTTGTTTTGGTTTGGTTTTTTGTATATTTTTTATTGGCGTTCGATTTGCCCAACACATAGCATAACACCAGAGCACTGGGTTTTATACACAACTGACAAATTACTGAACACTACATCTGAAACTAATAATGTACTATATGTTGGTCAATTGAATTTAAATTTAAGAGAGAGAAAAAAAAAAAGACAAAGTGGTCCAAGCTAACCATTTCCTTGGATGGCACAAGTGTTCACCAAACCAGCCTATCCCATTTCATCCCACATCTCTGTCAACCACCTACCTAGACAGTAAGACTGGGGAGTCTTTGCGACAATTTTTCAATAATATATTCATTGCCATTCCCAAAACATACCATTTTCCTTTAGATACTAATTTAAACATAATTTCAAAGTTAGCTTATATTGCCTAATCTGTATTTGATCCTCTGTCCACTTAAAACTATGAAAAAGACTGCACAAAAGTCTGCCAATATATAAATGATGCTTTGAAAAGGGTTTTAAATATTTCATATTACAAATTTACTTAGGAACCTAAAAGATAAAAGGGACAACCCTAAACAACACAGCCAGAGACCACCATAAAGGTTTAAAACATGAAATACACACACACAATAAAGCTACTCTTCATAGTTAATGTAGGGGAAAACGTTACTCCTACATTTTTTGGTTGAACTTGAAGCCAACTTGGGAAATAAATCGTATTATAGAAAATCACACAGATCATGATATTATAGGCCCATGTCAACATTTTACAGGCAAGACTTTAGAGTATTTAAATCAAATATTTGCTAAAGGGGTAAAATCATTTTTAAAGACAAAGAAAACCCTTTTCACAAAATGATGTTCTAATTCCATACGCATTATGCAACAGGCTTTTCCTATTAAAGGAAATGGAACAAAATTTAAGATAACCCAACTGGTCGGGTGTAACATATGAAACCAACATTTCCTCATAATTCTTTCCTATTATGAGATTAAGTACGTCAAATGTAGTATTATTCTCCCAAAGGAAAGGCTTGTTCAGTATTTCTTCACATTTGCGTCCTCATTCAAACACCCACATGATAAAATCATAACAGCTCTATTAGGCCCACGGACAACTATTATTCTGTTGGTAAATCACCACCCCTCATTCCAGTCCTCTTTCTTTACATATGTAAATGATGGTGTCTGATCCAGAGCCCACCACCAGCCACCACAACCCAATTACCCTCCAGGGACATCAATCGGATTTGTTATTCTTGTTTCAGCATAAAGAAGAGGAGGCAAGAGGAAGGAAGAGCTATTTTCAGGAATCAGAGTTTCTTCTGATTAGATTTCTGGCTCGCTGGTAAATGTTTATACTCTGAAATGCATTACCCTCTGCTTCTAAATGTTTGGCTTTTTTCTAGAGCCAAGATATGGCACAATGTTTCCAATATAAATTGTGTCAAGTAATATATGCCTAGTTTTGCAGGGAGCATGTGGTCAAATTCTAATATTCCCTCTTGGGAGCCAACACCAACTTCCAGCAGCAGGTCTAACTGTGCAGAATAGAATTTTAAACACACACAGAGCAGTATCTTCCAGCAGACACAGCCCTTTCTTCTCCCACTCTGAGGAATGTCACATGAGACATCTTGCATGCTACTTCTCACTAAGAATATAGATCTTTCTGTTAAGGTAATGAATTAATCACAAAATCCACAAGATATATTCCTCTTTGCCCCAGCACCAAAAAAAAAAAAAAAAAAACACCGTGGTTTCTACCAAGGTTAAGATGAAGCTTAATGTTCTTGCTTAAGCTTAGAAACCGCTGCACGATTAATAAGAATAAATAGCACATGCACATTTCTTTAGGCTGCAGGTATTAGCTGAGAAAATGCGTGTAAGAGGGCTTGCTAACACCCAAACGGGATTATCCATAGACAGAAAGTAGATTATCCATAGGCACAAAGTGTTCAATTATCTTAGTTTTTCTTGATTGTAATAAATATTTTTGTTTCCCGTGCCACTGAAAACTGACAGAGGACCCTCCCATTTCTCTTTCATTAAAAGGTGCACATGATTTTCACCCAAACCTTCCACAGATATAATTGGAAGGGGGGGGGTGTACTGCAATATTGCACTCATCCGGCTGCATTAGGCTCAAAATACAAATCTCAAGGATACAGATTTGTCACTTGTCAGCCCAAGCTGAAGGCATCCACCGAGAGGATATATCCCCTATTCAGCTGGCGGCCAGAGTCCACTTCCACAAACCCGAGTCCTGCTGAGAGCCACGGCTCCCAGGCTCAGGCTCCCTCCCCATTTCTTCTTAACCACCTCTTCCCTCTGCAGAGAAGAGAAGCTATTTTACTAATTTATAAGTGCCATGGCTCTCCCACCATCTAAAAAAAAAAAAATTCTCATCAATAATAGTCAACTAAAAGCAAAAGCACATCCCACAGGAGTCAGAGAATAAAACAGACAGCAGCATCGCGTATTGACCGGCAGGACTCCGGAGACTTACTAAAAGCAGCCACCGCCAGGGCCAGTGTGACAATAATGGAGAACCAGGAGACCCACAAGGCCTTCTTTCTGTAGTTCTGGGCTTCATGAGGTTTGAGTCGAGTGCTACTTTCTAGTAAGCCTGGCAAAAACAAGGAGGAAAGGAAGTTAGACATTTCCTTATTAAGAAACCCACAGCCAGAGCTACACTTTCTTATCCGAGGACGGCAAACAGGCTCGTGGGCCAAGATGTGTTTTGTTTGGCCCGACTGTGTCCTAATGATTAGGAGAGTTCATACAGCAATCGGATTTTCTGGCACCTCTTGAAAAATCATAGGCTCTGGCTACGTGGGGCATTTATTCCTGCAGGGTGAAAGCGCCTGTACTCCAGAAAGTCCCCATAGCGTCGCTCACTGGACCTTGACCTGTCATCCCCTGTCCCTGGTATTAACTCAGCTGTGTAGGTGGTGCTCTAACAAGCCCCTTCCGTTAGGAAAACAGCACAATTAGCCCACATTCAGCCAGGCATTCTGGCTCCTGAGCTACAGGCATTGGCATTGATTTGCATTGATCCCGGCAGCAGTGGCCACAACTTGGTGAAAAGAGGCTTCACCCAAAGCAAGAGTCAGGGAACGTAAATACCCCCTCACTGCTCCCCTCAACAGTTAACAGGAGGTGAAGGGGAACTTCTCTTAAATCACAACCAGTGACACCCGCCAGGCCTCAATTACATGCCACGTTTTCTTCCCTCCTTTCGGCTCAATAGTATGCATCGCTTTGTACCAAACATAGGGCCAACAATTCTCAGATTATTAAAGGGAGGGAAACCTGATAAAACCGGGGGGTAGCCTTCTGGGCTAGGCCAAGTGCAAGAAAGGTTTGATTTCTGTCGCCAGTGCTTTCAACATTGAGAGTCCATGTCACCAACTGAAATTCCTGATGTCTTAGAGGCAATGCCCAAGCTCCACTTGCCTTGGGTGGAGGATCAAGACATCTTCAGCATGACCCTGATTTCTATTTTTTTCTTCTCCTTTGAAAATAGATCATATATGGCATCTCTTAGTTGCATGAAGAACCAAATTGTCAGTCATGCATTCTCTATTGACAGGAGCTGATGATACCATCTTGGGCTAAAGAGCCCACAGCCTATCTTTCAGAGGTGGAGCAGCAGCATCAGGCCAGCTCCAAATGACGAAGAAACTGGTAGTCAAAGCTCGGGCACCCATTTGTAAAATACCACACAGCATGCCACATATCACACCTGGCACATCACGTACAAGACGTCATCCCATCTGACCAAATGGGCACCATGCTCAGCCTCTGGCAGCCAAAAACTGCCTCCTCTTCAAAAATTATAACAAGGACCCTGTTAAAACTTCTCAGTTCCATTTACTACCCAGACTCAAGGACCCTCAACACGTCCTAAAAGAAGCAAGAGGAAACTTCGAGGAGGCTGCTTAGCAAACCCAGACTACAGCCCAGAGGTTTTTAAATAATCAAAACCCATAGATTTGCATAGAATCAGAAGGTAGATGAGATTGCAAAAGGTAGGTATAATCACGTCCCCATCACCTCACTGTAAAAATCTCCCCAAATCTTCCTTAATAAATGTACTTGGATGAAAAAATAAAAACCTTCTCTCTTGTCACATTCTGCCTTCGGTACACGTGATTTCAAATTAAAATCCTTTTGTCCACCTGTTTTTGTCCCTTTGTCTACTTTTTCCCTAGCCACCAAACAACATCCCACTCTAATTTTCAACAACAATCAGCCTTGTCTCCTGTTTAAGTCAACCTAGAACGAGCTGGCCCCACACCCTCCCAATTATTTATTTTCTTTTTCCCAAATGATATAAAAATCTTCCTTTCATTCTGGCCAATTGATTTTCAGGAGAAGTGAAGCTGTAACATGTAACTACTGACTCAAATAAGCAGTTCATTTGCTGCATATTTTGACAGCAACAATCTCAAGAGGTTTATCCACTGGGGGTAAAAACAAGATTCCTTTCAGAAACAGATTTAATTTTCTAGGAGAAAGGACAATGATCTGGGTTTTTCATTCTGCCACATAACGTTTATTTTTTTCCTTCCAACACCAGCTGTTTACAGGGACGTGACTGGTCCTGACCACACAGACCACTACATGCCTCGCCCCACTCTGGAACAGCACACTCATGAAGGAATTTGGGGTGTCCGCTCACATGGGTTGGACTGCCCCACTAAGAGGATACCTGAGTCCTCTAAGCAGCAGGACTGGTGGTTCTTCTCCAGACCTGATCGTGTATGTATGTGTGTGTGTGTGTGTGTGTGTCCCCCATGAAAGACTTTAAATTTAAAAAACAGGGGTAAATGTAATGTGAAGACCATCCAAGAAGGCAGGACCTTTCCCATCTCTGTCCAATCTTTGCTTATTTCCTGTTTTTTTTTTTTCCTTTCTAAAACTCTAGCCAATACCAAGAATGGAAAACATCCCCCTCCTCAAAGGGGAGTATGACCACCTACAAAGACCCACAAATGACTCCTAAATGAGTGGTCCACATACAGGTGCCTCTACCTCGGCCTCCACATTGGCTTCATGTGTACTCACAACCAATGATGAGAATTCCTAAGGTTTTTTTTTTTTAATATTTCATTTATTTATTCATGAGAGACACAGAGAGAGAGGCAGAGACACAAGCAGACTCCCTGTGGGGAGCCCGATGCAGGACTCAATTCCAGGACTTGATCCAGGACCCCGGGATCACACCCAGAGCCAAAGGCAGATGTCCAACCACTGAGCCACCCAGGCACCCCTAGAATTCCTAAAGTTTTCAGGAAGCTGTGCTTCAGAAGTAGAAGGCAGCCCAGCCTAGAGAAACTAAGGAAGGCCACACATTTGCATGGAGGGCTGTGTCCCTCCCTAAACAAAGTGGGCCTCCACATTCAGATTTCTAACCTCAAATTCCACCTATCTGTAATCTGGGCCTGACATCAGTAAGCAGAACAGTTGTATGAATGGAAGACTGGTAAGTTATTATTTGGGTAGAGGAGGGAATGCAAATACATGTGGTTAAGTTGAAGCCATCCGTCATTTCCATGCTAGTAAGGCATTAGTTCCAATTGCTTTCTCCTAATAGTCACACTTGGATTTTCTGAAGGAAGGGGATATTAGATAGGATGTTAGTAAGAAATGCAGAAACATGTAACACTGTAAGCCTACTTGGGGCTTAGGGCAGGATGATGAGAAAACCCTTGTATAGAGGAGAGTGGCTATTAAAAGGGAGAAGGTGGAAAGATCCAAGATAAACATGACTTCTTTTTGGGGTGTTAATCCCCAAAAGCCTTAGACTACAGAACTCTTGCTCCCTGACCACAAGGCTCAACCAAATGGCACTGCATTATCAGCTGGCTAGGTTTCTGGGAAGCAGCCCCTATCACTTCTAAGGGGAAAATATCGTTAAAGTCCTAAAACACTAGATCATAATACATGCCTTTGATGGGAGTTAGACGCAGTCTGTAACCAGCTTTAATAGCTCAAAAGGAAGTGAGGACAAGAAAAAAGGCCAAATATAGACACACATCCAGGGTACTGACCCCACACACACCCTATCGGTATTTAGGCCTAGGAAAAAAGCAAGCCAGGCTGATGGAGAGATGCACAGCAGGCAACCGCTTCAGCTTCTTCCTCCCTAAATCCTCTCACCATTAGGAAGAAGGTACCTGCAGTCGAATCATTCCCAGGCGATAAAAGAAAAAAAAATCGATACTGTTAAGATGCAGCCCCGTAAGAAAAACTAACGCACACACAAAATATTATAATAAGGCTCCCCAGGTAACCTGATCTATTTAATAAAGATGATTTATTCGTCATTACCTCTTCGTTGTCTGCAATAGGTCAAACAAAAGAATGTCACACTGACTTTCAGCTTTCAATGCCACTCGGCACTGGGTTCTTTGGAGGACAGGGTTCATCCTAACAGAGAGGCTGTGTGTGATATGCAGTGCTTTCACACAGTGACAGTTTATGAACAGTGAATGCTTTCATGCTATCATATAATGGAAAATGAAATTCAGTTGACCAGTGAAAAATAACCCTAAGAATTAATTCAGAAAGGCTTTTTTACACTTGAGCATGAGCTACAGAATGATGCTAAATATTAACTCCCCCAGCACTTTCTTCCCTCCCATCGGTTTGTGGGGTGGGGAGAAATAGGCCAGCTTTGACCAACGACCTGCAATGCTACAAAAATCAGCTCAGTCCAGAGTTCTGTCTTTCTTCCACACAAAAATCTTTAAACCCGACAATATTGGTTGCAGAGGAAAAGGTAATTAACATGACACGGGATAGAACTAAGAGGTTCTGTTAAACCCTCTAAACCTAGAAACCTAATAGGTCTTGTAGGGGTGCCTGTGATGTCACCCATCCTCGGCTCCGTAGTAGTGTCTCGTTGTGTTGGAATGGGAGGAGGAGCCGCAACATAGGTGCAGAACTCGTTGCAACTGGGGGAGCTCCAGTCCTCCCCGCCGTCCCCGCCGGGCCCCGGGATTGCTGTTTCCATGTCATTCTATTTCACATGCTACAGTTTTAAAATTTCTATAGAGGAAAGAGATCGTGCATCGAAACACCAAA
The DNA here is from genome assembly GCF_905146905.1 of Nyctereutes procyonoides. Lineage (NCBI taxonomy): Eukaryota > Metazoa > Chordata > Mammalia > Carnivora > Canidae > Nyctereutes > Nyctereutes procyonoides. Next base: position 1,285,123 of record NW_026575030.1, on the reverse strand, counting down.
CCGGAATAAAAATGTACAGGAGATACTAAGAATAGGACCGAAAACCTGCTAAGACTAAAATATAAAAATCCACCAGAGCCAACAAAACGAGGCTTCCAAGAAGAGGGGGCGGAGTGGCGCGGGGCCGGCTCCCGCTCCCGCTCCCGCTCCAGGGCGGCCCGGCCGCGAGGACCCCGCTTCGGCCTCGCACCGGCTTTAACCCGAACAGCCCTTGTTGGAGGGGCCCGGTCTGAATTCGGATTCAGGGAGCGGCGGCACAGGTCTAGACGGGGCCACGACCGCGGCTGCCTCCACGCCCGGGGGACACGAGGCCGGGAGGGAACGAGGGAGCCTCTCCGCGGGCCGCGGCCGCCCACGGGGGCAGGGGCCTTCGCGGGGTCCAGGCCGGTCCCCAGGGGGCATCCAGGGGGCATCCAGGGGGCATCCAGGGGCCGGAGACGCGCGCTCAGGGGTCTCGGACGGTGCCCGGGGCCCCGCTCCCGCCGCCGACCGCGGGGCAGTGCCCTCGCCAACGCGGGTCCCCTGCGGGCTCGGGCCGCGGACGGGGGACCCCCGGGGAGCCGCCGGGGCCCGGGGGCTGGGACGGGGGCGCTTCCCGGGGAGCGGAGCCCGCCCGCGGAGCCCCGGGAGCCCCGGGAGCCCGAGCAAGGGAAGCCTCCCGCAAACTTTTCCGCCGGGCGCCGGGGGCCGGCGCGGGCAGGAGGAGAGCCAGGGCCGCGCGGGGAAGGCCGGGCGCCGCCGGCCTCGGGGGCTGGGGCTGCCGCGCGCCGCTCGCCTCGCCCTCCGGGGAAGCCCCGGCCCCGGCCCCGGCCCCGGCCCCGGCCCCGGCCCCGGCCCCGAGCACCTGCGGAGGGCAAGGCGGGGCGGGGGCGGGGCCGGGGACAGGGTGCCGGGGGCCGAGGGCCGGGTGGCCGGGGCAGGGGCAGGGTTCCCGGGGACAGGGGCCCGGGGCAGGGGCCGGGTGCCCGAGGGCGGGGACAGGGGGCCGGGGGCTGGGGCAGGGTGGTCCCCCGAGGGCCGGTGCCCGAGGTCCAGTCCCCGAGGTCCGGTGCCCGAGGTCCGGGTGCCCGGGGTCCGGGGCCGGGTCCGGGGCCGCGCGGCCGTGCGCTCACCTCGATCCTCCAGCCCGTCGCTGAACTGGCCGCTCTCGCTGATCCGCAGCTGCCGCTCCTCCTCGGGCTTCGGCGGCTCCCGCGCGGGGTGGCTCAGCGGGCGGGGGCCGGGGCCGGGGCCGGGGCCGGGGCGGGGGCCGGGGCCGGGGGCGGGGGCGGCGGCGGCCGGGGGCGCGGGGCCCGGGGGGCTGCGGCGCTCGCTGCCCGCGGCGGGCTCCATGGCGCGGGGCGGCGGCTCCGGGCGGCGGCTCCGGGCGGCGGCGGCGGCGGCGAGCGCGGCGGGGCCTGGAGTCAGGAGCGCGGGCGGAGGGACGGACCGCCGGCCGGGGAGGCGGCGGGCGGGCGCCGCAGGGTGGGCGGGGGTGTCGCGAGCCGCGGGGCCCGCGCGGGCGGCGGAGGCTGGGGCCGCGCTGTCGCCGCCGCGCTCCGCCCACGGGGGCAGGTGCGGGCGGCAGGGCCCCGCCCCGAGGCCGGCGGGGGGAGGCGGGGGCAGGTGGGGGCCCAGCGCAGCCGGACGCCCCGGGGCCCGCGGGAACCCGACGAGCTGCGCCCCCCGCGCCCCGCGCCCCGGCTGCTGCCCGGCTGGTGCCCGGCGGGGGCGGTGCTGCGGCCGAGGCTGGCGCCGTCCCCCCACCCCACCCCGGGGCTGCGCGGGCTCCCGCGGCTCTGCGGGGTCTCCACCCGGGCTCCCCGCCTCGCCGCGCTCCCCGGGAAAACGAGGTTCCCCGCCGCCACGCCCTGCCGGCTCCAGACTTGTAGGAGCTTTCGCTGCTCCCCCCCCAGTTTTTCTCTCCAGCACCAGTTTAGGGGGACCCAGGAACCCTGCAGCCTCCGGGAGCTCTAAGTGTTTGGACGCCACGGTCCCCCCATTGCGCCCATCCCTGGGCCTTGGTCCAGGCTCGTGCCCGGCAGCGCTCTGCTTCCCCTGAGTGTCCCAAGGCTGACATTTCTTCAGGACTCGGATGGAAGCCCCCCTCCTACGGGAAGCCCCCCTGGCTGCCCGGGAGCGGCCGCTGGAGCTCGCCCCCCGGCTTGGTCGGGCTGGTCCCCGCGGAGGGAGCAGCCACCCAGTCCTCCCGCCCCCCGCGCCCCGCGCCCCGAGCCCCGGGAGGTGCCGAGGCGGGGGACCGGCCGGTTATCAGATCAGGCTTGAACTGAACGGCATCAAGCTCCAGAGTCCCGACTTCATCTTTAGATGGCCATCAGTCTTCACATTTAACGAGTCCCTTAAAATGCCAGTTCCTCACTTAAAGCCTGCCCGTTTTATCGGGGGGGGGGGGGGAGCACCCTTTTCCCGAAGAGTAACTAGTTTGCTTTCCCATTCTCACTTTGCTTACGACCGCAATCAGAGTGGACTTTAAATGCTTTTGGGGTGCAGTGGACACGAGTAATGGGAAGGAGGGTCTCATTTTATTTTGTGTTGTCGCATTGGGGTGAGAGGATCTTAGTTGACCTTGGCCAACTTGCTCTACCCTTCCGATCACTAATTTCTGTAACTACAAACTGAAAGGGTTGGACAAGGTCATTTCAAATGTCCCTTCTTCCGAGAGAAAGAGGGAGGAAGGGAAATAAGAAGAAATGAAAAGAAGGAAAATAGCTACGATTATTTGACTAAAACAATGGAAACTTCTACACACCAGTCGTGATTCTGTTCTAGGATGTAGACAATCCTTCAGACATTGCAGACCCTTTACCCCCCACCTCATTGCTCACCCAGACGTTTTTTCCTCCAGGTTATCCCAATTGATCCCTCCCTGAGCGGCTGTCAAACATCAGAATCACCTGGGGACCTTAAGGATAAAAAATACCCAGGGCCCTGTCCCTGCTAAACATCTGATAGCATAGATGATGAAATTGGTCTGGTCTGGGACCTTGGCTTGGTTTTTGTTTTTGTTTTTGTTTTTTTTTTAAGCTCCCTTCCTATTCTAAGAATCATTTGGGAAATTATTTGTTTAAATGCTGATTCTTTGCAGCTCTTCAAGATTCTGATTCAGTAGATTCTGGGATCTGGCTAGGAATCTTCCTTTGAATATCACACACATACCCACATACACATTCTGATGTCGATTGTTCCAGGACCACATTTCAGTTCTCACTACCGAACTGCCCTCTCTGATGTGGACCGGCCAGCTCTGCCCCAGCACGCACACACCCACTCTGGCTGGCTCACTCTGTCCCAAGGTTTGCGGTTCTCTCAAAGGAGCAAGTATCATTGTTCTTTCTTCTGGTTCCTCAATTGATTCTGTACTCTAGCACATCTGAAATGTGAATATGCAGATGAATGCCTGGGATTCTTGTGAAAATGCAGATTCTAACTCAGTGGGTCTGGCTGGGATAGAGGCTGAGATTTCTTACAAACCTCTAGGTGCTACTGAGTTGCTGATCTGAAGGCCACGCTTTAAGAAGGAAGGATCTAGGAGTTATTTATTATTCATGGAATAAATATATTTTCCTTCATGTTCCAGCTGCCCTAGTTCAGTAAGCCATTCCTGTCTCCTCCAGAAAGATTTCTCTGACTCCAGCTCCCCCTGGGCGCTCTCCTTTTTGTGAACTAGAACTGTTTAATAATTCACTGCTTATTTCATGTGTGAGGCAGGGACTGTGGTGCTTGTCTGAGCCCCGTTTTCACTCACCCACATCTACCTGGATGCCAAGGACAGTTTCCCCAAACAACCTCTGCTGGTTGACAGGGAACTAACATTAGCTTACATTCTTGGAGGACATACCATGGGCCAGGCACCTTGCTAACTGTTTTACACGCATTGACTGGTCACTCAACTACTCCTGTCCTCATTTTACAAAGGAAGAAAACAATGGCAAGTCGCCTATGTCAACTCTAGCACCACAGCCCACCATGGTACCGCCCCCTAGGGGATATTTTGGAAACTCGCAGGTGCTTTAAATTGTTATTCCAATGAAGGGAGGAGCTAGGCCACTGGCATTTAGTGGGGGAGGGTCAGGGATCCCAGAAGTCCTGCCCTGCACAGAACTTTGCAGCACAATGAAGACTGTTGGTGTCCCACGTGGCTTTTATGTGTCAGGCTGGACATTTGGGTTAAAGTGTGCTTCTAATTACATTAGGATCCTAACTCTGTCTTACATATAAACACAACATATTTTGCACCACACTGAATTTTCTGTAAATGCAACCAAGTAAGTCCATAGTAGATTGCACCTCGCTCACTGTTTTGGAAAATCAGGACGCTGAAGCCAGTCCCACTCCTGGCATCTGAGTCAGCAATCAACACATCTTTGCCTGTCGAATGTATAAGTGCCACAGGCCCAGTAATTCCATATGTGTATATGAATATTTTTATTTAGCTCTTATTTCAAAATGTCAAAAATAAAGTGCCAATAATATTCCAGAGTCTTGTCTTACTTCTCTTAAATTATAAGTAGGTGCAAATACCGGACTACTTCTTTTTTACTTCTGAGGTGATTCTAAGCATCTGTAAAAGTAAGGACATACTAGGTATTTTTGACTTTACTTTTACCCCCTTCCCTTTATTAAAATTAGGTCATTATATTGATGTTTTTGTGTGTGGGTATTAGCTATGAAATCCATTCCATGATCACAATGTGAATACAAAATAACTATTCTAAAAAGGCAGTCTTAACTGTGAGGGTCGAAAGGAGCCTAAGGAGAAGACACAGTGACTAGATATAACGTGATGTTCCGGAAGGCATCCGGTAACAAAAAAAGAACATTAGGTAAAAATGAAGACTATCTAACTAAAGCATGGACGTTAGTAACAGTATGTCAACAATGGTTCATTTGTTGTTGCAAATGTGCCATACTAATGTCAGGTGTGCAATACTAAACGGGGAAACGAGGTGCAGCATATATGGGAACTCTCTGTACCAGCCTCTCAGTGTTCCTGCAAATCTAAAACTGTCTTTAAAAATAAATTCTACATATAAAAAATAATAAAGTTGCAGGAGAATAGGGGGAGATGGGAAGGCTTGAGTCTGAGAGGTAGACATCCTAACCTGGAACTGTGAATGCTCATTGCAGAAGAGAAACCTTGGAAAAACAAAATGCATGAGGTACTTAGAAACTTTAATATGGTCATCAAAAGAGCACTGTTCACCAGCAATGGTAAGAAAGATAGAATATGACAACAATTAGGCTGATATTCATAATTTTAAGCCTATTCCATTGGCTTTTACCAAGCTGTATTTTTAGTATATGTAAGGACTCAGAAATTTTGTGAAATCTCAAATCTTCAAATTACCAGGCTTCCACCGGGACATTTTAGAAAGGCACACTTGGCTAAGAGCAAGTAGACATATAACTTGACTGGTAAAAGATGATAAGATGTTGAGTGATGTCTTTTTTTTTTTACTCTTATCTATTCCTTCTTACACTTTCAGTAAATGTCTTTAGATCCCTAACCCTAGAAACATACACAGGTAAGAGAAGTAAAGTCAAGAAGCTAAAAGAAATGAATCAGTCAGGAAGAGCCTCAACTGGCCTAAAATTCACAGTTAATCCTGCTGGAGCCACCTGCTGAGGGTCATGAGTCCTAAGAACAGTCCCACTGAGGGTCCACTTAGTCCGCACAATCCTACAGAGCAGGAATTATCAGCATCCCCATCAAGATAAGGAAACTGAAGTTCAGGTTAAATACCATTACCAACGACCCCAGCAGTGGAGCCCCCAAGACAGTGCTCTTAACCACAACACTACAAGGCCACTACGGAAGAATCTAAAGATGACCAAGAAGATGACTTCTACACCTAGTTACACTACATCATATTTTAGGTTAAAGTCTACTTGTTTTATTTTATCATGCATGTAGACTTTGGAAACCCAACGATAAGCATATTATTCTTCTTTTTCAAGTCTTGGGGGAAATGCACAGGACACTTGGAGCTACCATGCCTTGCAGTAAACTGTCCCATGAAGGAGACTCTAAACTGAGTGCCAAAGTCAAGCCAGAACAGCATCCATATAATAGGGCCCTGAAATCTTTTCTCAGAAAGTAGGAAGTGTCTGTTTATATGTATGCCGGCAGGTGTGACTGTTCAACTGTAAACTCCCTTTCCCATACAAAAATGATTACTGAGAGCATTACTACGGAATATTTGGAGAAACACCATAATAGTGGGAAGCATTATGAAGAGGCTTGGTGTGCAAAATATTGTAATTCTAAGGCATACAAAAGAACTGTTAGATGCTTGCTCTGCCTTTAAGGGACTTCCCTTCTGAGCAGGATAGCATAGTGGTGCATTGCCCACCCTTGCCCTGGGCTTTCTTCAGCACCGTGTCTTCACTCAGCCTGCACATTACAATCACCAGGGCTGGGAGGGACCAACTTGTTCTGATTTGCAGAGGATATTCCTGGTTTTAGCACTGAAAACTCTGAATCCTGGGAAGCCCCCCCTCAGTCCCCAGAAAGTTGGGACAGTGGGTCACCCTACTGGAATGCTTTTTAAAAATCCTGGTGCCCAAACCAATCCCCTGACCAACTGCATCAGGCTGCACAGGTGACTGCAGGCCTAGTAGGAAAGGTCTACTGGCACGTCCATACCTCCTTGTGCGGTCCCGACTGCCAAAGCCCACCTGGCCCAACTCCCCCTCTGGGCTTTTCGGACCTCTATTTCTGAATGGCAGCAAGTAATCCTTCCCTTCAGGAGGGCACTGGGCTTCTCATGGCAGCAGAGGAGAACCCAGCACCACTCACAGTGTTCTTGGACCCGGCAGCAGTGCACCAGCACATGCATGATGATGAGGACAGCCAGAACCACGAAGGAGACTGTCACCAAAGTGGTGATGGCCCACTCTTTCTGGTTGGCAGCCACCACAGGTAAGGTAGGTTTTGGAAGGACCCCCTCCCCACCCAGGTTGATTGCATTGTGCAGCCAATGCCAAGAAAGCACTGCTCAAAGGCAGCACTTCTCAACTCGAATGCACACAAGAACCACCTGAGGATCTTGGTAAAATGCAGAATTCAGTAGGCCTGGGATAGGGTCCAATTTTTTGCATTTCTAACAAGCTCCCGGATGATGCCAGCATTGCTGGTGCACAGACCACCCTCTGAGAGCCAAGGGTCTGGATCGTCCTAGTGTTTCTACTTCGCAAAAATCTCCAAAATCATCAAGAGGGAGGGAATGTGGGGACAAAATTGACAAAAGGGAAAAATCAAATAAAATATAAGTAACTCATGATACACAACATGGAGAGCAAGCAGGTTCTAGAACACATTCCTCTTTTGAATTCCTCAATGCTCAACACACACCGTGCACATTCAACATAAAGAAAAGGGTAACTGGAAATGTTTTGTAGGGGTGAGTGCTAGCAGTGGCTTCCGAGGGTGGAGGGCAGCCCAGGAAAGGCCAGTGATGAGCATGAAGATTCTGTGATGACATTAGCTGAAACTTTGTAGAAAGGCACAAATCCACAATTCTGACCAAGTAATGGGTACACCAAGGGGAAGTAGTGGGCTGGCATTGGGATGCGGCATATAGAAGGGGCTTCTGTGTTTGTGAGAAAGTTCTAGTTCTTGACTTGGGTAGCACTTGCTCTGTAATAATTTATTAAGCCATACTTTTGACTTGTGTGGTTTTCAGTGTCCATGTTTTATTTTAAAGTATTGATAAGAAATTTTATCCGAAACAGCCATATATATTTCAAGGGCTGGGTCTTCTTTGGCTAAAGCAGTTTGTCCTGCACCCAGAGGTTGCTAGGGGAGACAGGGCTAAGGAGTCATCTCACTCAGCTAGATTAAATGTCAAAGATAGGGAAAAGTAGTAGGGTATTTAAAAGAATTAAGTTAGGGGGATCCCTGGGTGGCACAGCGGTTTGGCGCCTGCCTTTGGCCCAGGGCACAATCCTGGAGACCCGGGATCGAATCCCACGTCAGGCTCCTGGTGCATGGAGCCTGCTTCTCCCACTGCCTATGTCTCTGCCTCTCTCTCTCTCTCTCTCTGTGTGTGTGTGTGTGACTATCATAAATAAATAAAAATTTAAAAAAAATAAACAATAAATAAAAGAATTAAGTTAGTTAAATCTGACAGGGGAAAACAGAGTTATATAAGCTTAAAAAAAAAACTGTTACATTTTCTTCACTCATGTGAAAAAAAAAGTTAGTGGCATCTACTCTCCCCTGATTCTCCTCCTACCCCTCTGACCTCTTCAGAGCCCTGGGCCCATGAATCCAACTGTCCCTAACGTTCTCCAACTGAATAAGTCCCTCAAACTGAATGTGTCCAAAAGCAGAACTCCTTCTTTCCTCCCAAACCTGTGCATCTTTAATCTCCCTTTACTGGCAAATTGCAGTACCATCCACCCTGCCATTTTGAGACAGGATCCTAGCGATACCGCCCCTTGACTTTACTCTTCCTCATCCCTTCCAAGCAGCAGGGGACTACCTTCTGTTGACTCTACCTTCTTAACACCTCCTTATATCATCCCATCTTCTCAACCATGTTCCTATTATTATAAGGTAGGACCCACCACCTCTCACCTGTATTATTGCAGACACCTCCTGGCCGGTCGGTCTGTCTTCTCCTGGTCCAGCTCCTTCACCACCCTCCGCACTCTGGTTACTTTTACCAAGAAGTCACTCTAGCTAAGCTGCTCCTCTGTAGGCTATTGTTTAGGGAATAAAGCCTTAAATCTTTCAGGTTGGTAGAAAAAAGGTCTCAACCTATGTCCTGCTACCTTTCTCTCCTACTGAACTGACCCCCTCCCCATCCCTCCAGCCCCAACCTCTCCAACTGGGCAAAATTTCTATGGTTCCCTAAGTATTCCTGGAGAATTCATGCCTCTGTGCTTTTGTCCCTGCTATGATCTCTCCTGAAAGAATCTTCTGTGGCCTCTCTCAATCCCTGCCAAACGCAGGGACACTCCAGTACCTCCCGTTCTTTCAAGAGTCATGTTCTTTACAAGCCTTTGCTGACATATCCACCTGCTAAGGAGTTCTGATCTGTCCCTCTACTTCTCTCCAACTATTTATGACTAATAACATTTTATTTCTCTAAAGGTGTTTATATACCAACTTCTGCCTTATGGTAAATTTCTCAAGCCAGAAGCACGGTGTGTTCAATCTAAGTACTTTAGGTATTTGTCACATGCATGCGGGGGGTTAAAGGGGGAGGGGGTGGGGACTGTTGAAGGGATACATGAATGAACTCTTAGTTGCTCCCATAGCGCACCATAGATAATTGAGTTGACCGTATTACTTGTGACTGATTTCACAGCCAGCCACTGAAGCTGTTCCCAAAAATTACATCTCCCTCCCATCCTCCTCCATCAGTAGGAAAAGAAAGAAAAATCCATGTTCTCTTTTAAACTACTAAAATGGGAGAACTTACAGGGGGAAAAGAAGTATCATTTGCCCATCCTCTTAAATACGGCAGACCACCCCTCCCATCCAGCTCTCAATGGTAGATGCTGTTGAGATTATGTGTTTTGGGTTCCTCTTCCCAAAGCCTGTACTTTTAAGGTACATATTTGTAAATATTTTGTTGAGGCTTAACGTACATTTAGAAGAGTATACAAATCTTAAGGTTAAAGCTCAATCAATTTTCGCAAAGTAAAAAAAAAAATTTTCGCAAAGTGAACATGGAGCCATTTCAATAAACAGAATATTATCAGTCCCCCAAGAGTTCCTCCATTGTCCCATTCCAGTTACTACCCCACATCAAGGGTAGACTGAAATAGTTTCAACATTGCCTTGACACAAACTACTTTGTGAAAAGTTTGTGTATTTTTATATTTTATATTAAAACAAGTAAGATATGGGACACCTGGATGGCTCAGCGGTTGGGCGCCTGCCTTTGGCTCAGGTAGAGATCTCGGGATCGAGTCCCTCATCGGGCTCCCTGCAGGGAGCGGACTTCTCCCTCTGCCTATGTATCTGCCTCTCTCTCAGTCTGTGTCTCTCATGAATAAATAAATAAATCTTTAAAAAAAAAGAAGTTACCATCCCTTTAAAAAATTAAATAAAAAAATAAAAGAAGTAAGATATGCTCATGGTAAAAAGTTAAAATTAAACAGAAGTGCAAAAAGTAGAAAGAATTGGCAAGAATTTCTCCCACTAGCTTCTGACCAAATACACACATGTGCAAACACCCCATTCCCATGGTTAAATACTTAGAAGTTCAGTGCATGTATCAGTGAAGACCATATAACAAGGAAGAGATAATTCTATTCAAAATGGATGAAACAATAAGATAACATATTGACTCATAATTTATTTAATCATTTTATGAATGAGTGAATATTCAGGTTGTCTCCAACATTTTGCTGTTACAAATAATGTCATGTCTACTATTTCATTTTGAAATGTAAAGTGATCCTGAAAGTCCAGAGGTACGGAGGCTTTGAGATTTGTTTCCAGCCACTCATATATGTCACCAAAGCCTGGGTTTCTCTCTATCTCCTTGCTCTGTCTTCCAAGATACCAGCTCTTTCCTACGTGTCTCATTTCATGCTTGAAAGGTGACTTCCAACAGGGCCACGTGCTTCATCAGAGAGGAGTAGTGAGGGAAAGGAAACAGGGAAGAGAGAGAGAAACTCAACAACCATGGAGTGAATATCCTAGGCTTCATTCTGATTGGACCAAACATGACCATGGGCTGATTTATGAACTAATCATCGAGGCCTGGGGAATGCCATGTATCGATGAAATCAGTTCCCATTCCTGAATTGATCTGTGTGGCAGAAAGGATGGGATTATCCTAGTTGGCTCCCTGAATAGTGCCAACCTCTGGAGTCAGGCACAGAATAATTCTACCCAAAGTGAGTAAATAGCTACTACACAATGGGGTAACGTTGGAAAGGATGCTGAGAAGGCTACTACAGTGAATATTCTTTGAGTCTTCTTTTTGGTCTAAACATACATTTATATATACATAAACACATATATTCAATTTTAGCTAAAATGGGATCACATTATTTTGTAACTCACACTATCCTACAACTTTATTTACATATAAATGTACCTCAGCTTTTAAAATTGTATTCTATCATATAGGCAAACAAGAATTTATTTAACCATTCCCCTAATTGGTGAACATTTAAATTGTTCTAAACATTTCTTTCACAAAAATTCTATGATGATCATATCATTCTGAACAACATCTTAGTGTAATTTTTGAAAGAGACATTTTTAAATGATTTTGTATCTAAAGTTCATGAACCCAAGAGGACACAATGTTCTTTTAAAGTTAGCTAGGGGGCAGCCCCGGTGGTGCAGCGGTTTGGCGCCGCTTGCAGCCTGGGGTGTGATCCTGGAGACCCGGGATCGAGTCCCACATCGGGCTCCCTGTGTGGAGCCTGCTTCTCCCTCTGCCTGTGTCTCTGCCTCTCTCTCTGTGTCTATGAATAAATAAATAAAATCTTTAAAAAAAATAAATAAATAAAGTTAGCTAGGGACATCTCTATTGGTCTTTAACCAAAGAACGATTTACTTTTCTTTTATCCTTTTGTTTAATAAATGTATATAAGATAGATAGATAGATATAGATATATAGATATAGATATAGATAGATATAGATATAGATGTGTGAGCTATAGTGCCTCTGTCAAGAGAGTAGTAAATATTTCATTGGTGCTTTATATTGAAAAGAAATAAAACCAAGCTGCAGAAGCAGAATTCAGACTGGCATATGTGGAAATGTTATTTGGCCAAGGAGAAACATGAAATTGATGGAATCAGAGGATTGAAATGAAGCCCGGCGGTCACCCAGCTGTTTCCCTGCCTTCACACTGGAATTCATTCAAACACCCGGAAACTTAGCTAGAAAGTTGCCTGGAAGCGATTTGGAGCCTTAATACAAAATATGTGATTCAAAGAACTTTCCATGAAAACCTTCCCATTGCATTCAACCATAAACACAATTCATTATTTTCTCCCCTCCATATTTTTCTAGTTTTCCTAACTCTTGTCTCTTTTATCTCCCTGACAGAGAGTTGATTCAGTCCTTGAATGAAGATTCCAGTCTCCGTTCCATCCTGTCAGAGGCTTTCTGAGGTCTAGTCTAAAAACCCTTCTTGTCTGTTCAGGCCTGTGTTCTCTCGCCCTTTCCTTGATAGAAATATTCTATTTATGTGCTCTCCTTTCTTGTGGGTGTCAGAACTTTGTCTGCCCTCTTATCCCTTTCCAGCCTGTTATGGGCTGAACTGTGGCCCCCAAACATATGTATTAAAGACCTAACTAGCCCTCAGCACCTCGGACTGTGACTGTATTTGCGGATAGGACCTTTAAAAGAGGTGATGATGGTAAAATGAGGTCATTAGGAGGGTTCTAATCCAATATAAGCACTGTCTTTATAAGAACAGAAGATTAGGATACAGACACAGAGGGAAGACCATTTAAAGGCACAAGGAGAAGGAGATCATCTACAAGCCAAAGAGAGAGGCTTCAAAAGAAATCTACCCCACTGACACCCTGGTCTTGGACTTCCAGCCTCCACAACTGAAAGAAAAGAAATTTCTGTTGTTTAAGCACCAAATCGATGGTACTTTGTTATGGCAGCCTTAGCACATTAATACGATGCCCAAACCCAAGGATGAAGTGGAAACCCCTTGACTAGACCAGATAGAGCCACTTTGATCTCCCAGCCCTGCCTGGGTAGTCCCTGGGTCACTTCTCTCATGTCCTCCCAGACTTCTGATGGATGGTCCTTCCAGCTCTGCCCCTCCCTGGTTCTGCTGGTTACCTCCTTCATTATGCCTACAGAGCAGTGGTTTTCCAATCTTGGGGAGCTAAGAATCACTGCCTTGTGAATTCAGATATCCAGACCAGGGCTCTAGAGATTCAGAATCACTAGCACAGTGATGGGCCTGGGGAGCCTGCCCTTTTAATAAACACTCCTGGGTAATTCTGAGAAAGCCCATCAGAGATATTTCCTCTTTCCTGTCTCTCTGACTCAGTGGTCTTCCACCCTGACTGCATAGTGGAGTCACCTGGGGAGCTTTTTAAAACCCATGCCCAAGTCCACCCAAGATTTTCTGAATTAATTCACCTGGATCAGGGCCTAGACATCAGAATCTCTTTAAGTTGTTCAGGTGATTCCTACACGGAACCAAAGGGAGAACCACTGGTCCAGCCTCACTGCCATGTTTCCTAAATCAGGCCATCCTCATAGTCGCTAGATTGAGCAGGAGCCTCCTGATATCTCACTGAGCTTCCCCCTTTCCTGCTCTCCCCACTCTACTCACGCTTCACAATGTAGTCAGAATAATAGTTTTAAAACACCAGTTTAGTCCTCATTACTTCAGGTTAGAGTATACAAGCTCCTTGGCCTGATAGCCAGCGCCTTCCATGTTGGGCCTCTAGGGTCTCTGCACCTTTACATCTCTCCCCTTGGGCTCCCTCAAGTCATCAAGCTCCCTCCTACTTCTGTCATCACTCTTGCTTTCCCCCTACCTGAAATGCCCGTCGACTTGGCTGATGCCTTCAGTTCAGTGGTGGCGTGGTCTGGGAAAACCCCTCTCCATGCCCAGGCTGGGAGATGAGCCACTCCTTTTCCAGAAGCCCACCAGTGCGTGCATCTCTCAGGGCCCCCATGACTGCTCTGTATTGTAAATGCTGCATGTCTAACTCCCCCGATTGCACCTATCTTTCCTCTCAGCTTCTTTGAGTCCCAACAGCGTGTGTGTGTACATTTGCTCTTGGTGAACATTTGTGAATAAGCGAATGCATGAGTCAGTGAACACCTTGCACTCTCCCGCTGTGCCCATTGCCCAGTGCCTGCTGTCTCATCACCATCCACAAATGGGCTTGGCTCCCTCAGTCCCAGCATTCCTGCTCACTACTGTGTTCCAGTCTCCTTTAAAAACTATTTGCCTCAGGGCTGACCCAGCCCAGAACTAGGAGTGAGAAAGAACTAGGAGTGAGAACAGATCATAGAATCCTAGCTATTCTGGGCTTAGGCACTTGCCATTCTTTAATACAACAGCAGTACAAAGTAATCATTATCCTCTTTACTTTACAACTGGGGAAACTGAGGCTCAGAGAGATTGAAAGTGACTTTCCCAGGTTGCAAAGCTGGGGTGGCTGAGCCAGAACTGGAACCCCAGAATCTGGCTCCGGAAGTTCCAGCCCTTTCTGCTGGCCACGTGTACATCCATTGAAAGGAGATGCAGCTGGGTGAGTGGGAGGGAGGAATAGCTACCCAAGACTCAAGCTGACAAAGCAACTCAGCTCCTATGAATGGACTCTGGGGCAGACCCCCAATTCCACAGCCATCAGAGCTTCGTGTTGTACCCAAATGACCTTCCATAATGCCACCCTCCATCAAATATGTTTATTTAAAAAAAAAGCATTTTATTTATTTATTCATGAGAGACACAGACAGAGAGGCAGAGACACAGGCAGAGGGAGAAGCAGGCTCCATGCAGGGAGCCCGACGTGGGACTCGATCCCAGGTCTCCAGGGTCATGCCCTGGGCAGAAGGCAGGAGCTAAACCGCTGAGCCTCCCAGGGATCCCCCCATCAAATATGTTTAGAATGAGTAGTCCATATGAACATGGGCTTTTGCCTACCTTGGTCACTGTTGCATCTAAAGTGCCTAGAATAGTGCCTGGTATTAGATAAACATAATATTGTTTGTTTGTTTGTTTGTTTGTTTGTTTAATGGGGGAAAAAACAATAAGCATCCTATTGAAAATCCTCAGTGTAGTTCTCCTTAGTACTGTGCAGGCTTTTAGAACCCAGTTCTCCAATTTAAGGCTTAAAATTTTGTTCATCTCTCTCCTCTGTGATGTATTCTCCCCCTTTTCACATGTGGAGCATGAAAATTTTAAGAACTCATTGGTAGAAATACACCTTAAGATCTTCTGATGAAAAGCCCCTTAATAGGTGAAAAAATGTCCTAATGTTACTTTAATTCCAAAATAGTAATCCTGGGTGGCACTACCTCATGAGACCATGAGGCTTTGTAGCTGTTTATAAACCTGAAAATTGGTTCTAACTCATCACCATGAGCTATTTTGCTCATTACCTTGACTCTGACTTTCAAGTCCTGGGTCTGACCTTGAGCTCTCATCTCATGATACCAACACCATTGAAATAGGATCAGATTGTTCTATATCCAAACAAAATACAAGCAGGAAGGACCTCTTCTATGACTTTTTAATCTAGTGGGAATGAAGAGAGAAGTGACTGGGCTCTCTAGTTTACCTCTGCCATAGCAGTGTGTGCTCATTACATCTCAGCAGACCTTGGTTTCTTAATGTCTGAAAAAGGCAGGCATTTATTCTCTCTAGTGCAAAAGAAAGTCAGGATAATAACTATAAAATGCAAATATGAGAACGAGAACTATATGGGGCCTCAGAGGTCACCTCAGTTTGGATGAGCACCCCCCTCTTTATAGATGAGGAACTTGAGACATAGTGGGGTACACTAGTTTCCTACTGCTGCCACAACAAATAACCACAAACATGGTGGCTTAAAACAATATAAATGTATTCTCATACAGTGCTGAGATCAGAAGTCAGAGATTGTCTTACAGAGCTAAAATCAAGGTGTCAGTAGGTCTGGTTTCCTTCTGGAGGCTCCAGGGGAGAATCCATTCCTTGCCTCTTCCAGCTTCTACAAGTTGCCAGCATGCCTTGGCTTCTGTCCGCATCACTCTGGCCTCTGCTTCCATGGTCACATCACCCTCTTGTCTCCAGCTTTGATCCTCCTGCCTCCCTTACAAGGAGACCTTTGTGATTAAAATGTAAATATTCCAGAATGATCTCCTTATCTCAAGATTTGTAATTTAACCACATCAGCAAAGTTCCTTTTGCTATCTAAGGTAACAACACAGGTTCTGTTGTTTAGGACATGGACGTCAGTGGGGGACATTATCCAGCCCACCCCATAAAGAGATTTGCTTAAGGTGAAACCAGCAGGAAGCAACCAGGCCTAGGACTGAAGGTCTCTCAGCTGCTCCTATTTATCTACCATCTGGGTGTCAGCAGAGGCCTCTCTGTCATTCAAGATTAAGTAAAACTGAATCCAACCCCATCCTGGATGCATTCTGCAAAACTAGGTTAATACCTCCATGGTACCCTCTCAAGGTCACCTGTCCCTGACATGCTCTGAGCTCCTGCCACCACTGAACTTCTGATTTTACGGCACCTCAATTAATATAGCAGTTCTCTTCTCTGGCCTCCTTGATTCCTCCATTCGGTATTGATCCAGGCATGGGGCTCAGCCCAAACCTTGATCTAGCCCAAACCACTCACATAGGCAATTACTGTCATTCATGCATATGTTCATTCATTCATTCATTTATTCATTTAGAGTTCTCCAGGAGAACTGAGGCTCTGCTGGGCACAAGGATAAGTGACTTGATAACACAACCCATATTTGTTACCACCCTTTCTCTGCCTCACTTTCCTACCACTATCAGCACTTCTTTAGATTACTTCCAAATGAATTACCTATACTCAGATTCTTATCTCAGGATCTGCCTCAGGAGCAACTCAAACCAAGGCAGTAGGCAAAATCAGTCCACTAGAGTTAGCAACATCAAGGAGGATAGAGTCTCCAAGTGGCACCCATGATCTTGCACTTGTACTTCCAGAAAGGGTAGAATGACCCCCATAGCACGTTTAGCCAGAGCTATCTTTATATATAAAACAAGAGGTTCTGAAAGAATGTTTTTTTTTCCACTCCCACCAAGAAATATCTCTTATATTCATTACTCTCCAAAGTCTTTTAATGAGTAACAGCATGTTTTATATCCAAATATATGTATAGCTTCCAAATTCTCCTGGAGAAAAGCATGTAACATTCCAAATTCACATGAAGGTATAGTTGACTGATGCCCAAACCTCTCTTGAGAAGAGACTTCAGTGCAGGGATGGCTATGGGTGCGGAGATGCAGGCCACGTGACACAGCAGGACAGAGAGGGAAACTGGCTAGCACTTCCTGCTTCACCCAGAGCAGCACTGTGGCTGGATCCCACCTGCACAAACTCTGATCAGAACTCCTAGGTTCACCCTGAGTATTAACTCCTTCTTCCAATTTCAGTTCCAGATTTTTCACTGCTGAAAAGACCTGAGACAGATGGCTCTGCCTATGGGATTCTGACTGAATCAGATGCTCCTATTCCTCAGCTCCAAGTTCCCTTCCAGCTGATCCTGGTCATTCATTAGCAGATGCAAGGCCTGGTAACTATCTCCCTGGGAAAGTTTGGGGAGGAGGGAGTGGAATAAGAATAGGACCTGGAGTCAGGAGACCTTATTTCTGGTCCTGAGCCTTCCCCCTCTGATGACTGAGCTGCTGGGAGAAAATCTAGCCTATCCCTTGGAATTCCTGCATCTAGAAGTGGCATCCAGTTGTGCTCACTATTGATCCTAATTTTTTCAGGTGCCACAGGCAGAAATCAATCACTCTGGCTTGTGTAAGCAGGAAGGAAAGGGTGCATTGGGTGTGAAAGACCTAGGACTGCTTCCATTGTCAAGATTTCTTTCTATACCTCTTGATGCTTTTGGTCCCTAGGTATTGGCTTTTTCTCCTTGACCTCATAGGGCTTCTTCCATGCAGCAGGGGAGATGGCCACTGACAGCCTCAGATTCAAATCTTTCCAGCATGTCAGAAGCAGAAGGCTATGTTTCCCCTTTGGTGTCTATAATACAGTACCAAAGAAGGGCTCTGATTGGCCTGGCTTGGTCATGCATTCATTTCTGAACCAATCTCTGACACCAGGAGGGGATGGTTCACTGATCCAGCCTGGGTCACCTGCTCACCCTGTGACTGAAGTAGGGGGTGGGTGTACTATCAGTGGAAGGAACAGGGGAAAAATCAGGCTCAGCAGCCAAAATCCATGGCTACCACAGCCCCCAGCTTGTCTACATGTGTTTGATAGCCATGATCCACAGCAGATGCTGGGAGAGAATGACAACACAAGAGCTGGGAAAGAATGAGAATAAGGAAGAATGGGTACAGAGGGTGTAGAGCTTATAAAATACAGATAGGGGATCCCTGGGTGGCGCAGCGGTTTGGCGCCTGCCTTTGGCCCAGGGCGTGATCCTGGAGACCCGGGGTCGAGTCCCACGTCGGGCTCCCGGTGCATGGAGCCTGCTTCTCCCTCTGCCTGTGTCTCTGCCTCTCTCTCTCTCATTCTATGTGACTATCATAAATGGATAAAAATTTAAAAAAAATTTAAAATACAGATAGTTCTGAGCTCCTGGACTTGTCTGAGGTTCTGTAGAAGCAAGACCTGAGATGGAGGTTCCTGGTGGAAGTGCTCTCAGGAGAAGAGTAGGAAGGGAATAGGATAGAATAGAGGAAGAAGGGCAGCCCGGGTGGCTCAGCGGTTTAGCGCCACCTTCGGCCCAGGGCCTGATCCTGGAAACCTGGGTTGGAGTCCCACGTCAGTCTCCTTGTATGGAGCCTGCTTCTCTCTCTGCCTCTCTCTCTCTCTCTCTCTCTGTCTCTCATGAATAAATAAATAAATAAAAATCTTAGAATACAGGAAGAAGCCAAGAACAATGCAGGTTCAGCTGAATTCTAATTTCATCCTGATCCCACAGGGGGCTCAGTAGCACCGATGGCACCACAGAGTTATCCTGCCTCAAGACAAGGAAGTAGGCTTTTGCAGTTCATATCTATCCATCATTGGCTGAGGGTCACTTCCAGAGGGAAAGCAGTCATTTCTAGGCAGCCTAGAGCTCAGAACAAGGAAACAGATGAAAGCTGGGAGCCGCCAAAACTCACAGTGGGTGGCGAGGAGCAGGGTGCATAGCAAATTAAAGGGTATCCGGTATGCCCTAACAGCATCCTCTATTCAAGTGCCCATCACAATGCTGGGAGTTATCATCATCTTCATCATTATTTTATCCCTGTTGTGCAAAAGTAACAGTAAATATCAAATAATGCATGATTCTCTGCCTGACGCTGCACTCAATAACGTAGGCACACACAGGCAAGTAAGAAACTAGAAAAACCTAGGTTCATATCCTGTGCCAGCCCTGCCATGGACTAGTTATGTGATCTGGGGTATCTAACTTAACCCCTTTGAGTCTCAGAGTTGTAACCCACAAAATGACTAATAACCAGGGGCAGGGGCTGTTGTGAGGATGACATGAGATCATCTCTCAGAAGCTCCTGGGGTGGTGATTGGAGCAGGGGAAAATCTCGAATGATTCTTAGCTATTATTAGCTTCTGTGGCTGGACTGTCTAAAACAGCCAGCGCTTTAGCTCACAGACATGTGGAGATCATGAGGACACTGGCTGGTTTCACAAAGATAGGAATAAGAATTTGCATCATGTAAAGATGAAGCCAACTGTGTTTAAAAAAGCGAATCCAGTTTCAGAAAAAAGGATGTGAAAGCCCAGCCTGAGTACAATCTGAAGATGTAAGCTATTCAGCACGATGATTTGGGGTGTGAGAACCTTTGCAGCAGTTTCTCAGGTTCTTGCAGGTCACCGCTCACAACAAAGGGACCTCACCCCTTGGCTTTCACAATGATTTGTCAGCTCCAGGTCACCACCTGTAATTGCCGGGTCAGCTTTGCCTGCCTGTAACCAATGAGGAAAGATGTCCAGGTACAGATTAGCTCAGGCTCTGACATCAGACAAAGCCACGGCATGTTCTGGCTTTGCACTCTGACAGCTACACGGCCATAAACACATCATTTAGCCTGAGTTTCATTTCCCTCTCAGTTAATAGGAGGAGATAATATCTGCACTTAGAGTTATTATAGAGAATTAAATTAAGTGATATTTATAAACACTTCAATCAGTGCCTGGTTCTTAAATCAGTGCCTGCTCACAACAAGCAGCAATTATTGTTGTTATTGATGTTCACATGTTCAACCACTATTTCTGATCACCTACTATGTGTCAGCACTGTCCCTGGTAGTGGGAAGACATTGGCAAGAAAAAACATGAGGCTCTTGCTCTTAAGGAGCTTCCATTCAAATGAAAAGAGATAGTAAATAAACAAGAAATACTCCAGGGCATGGTTAAGTGTTGTACAGGGAATTAAAATAAGGTGATGTGATAGAGTGATGAGATATTTTAGTCTGGCGTCTTCTTTAGAAAGGAGGTGAGCTTTAGGCTGAGATCTGAAAACCAAGATGGCACTGATGAAATGTCTCAAGCAACCCACAGACAGGCAGAGGTAGCAGCTAGTGCAAAGGCCCAGAGCTAGAAGCGAGTTGGGCATGGTTAGAGCAAGGTCCATATGTTTGAGAGACACACAGGAGGCTAAAGTGGCTGGAGTGCAGTGGGAGACTATGGTGGACAGATAAAAGATGAGTTTGGAACACTGCAGAGAAGAGACCATGTAGGATTTTTGTAAGTGAAGTGAGGGGTTTGGATCTTAATCGAAATGGGATAGACAGCAACAAAAGGATTTTAACTCAAGAGAGATATTATCCGAAATAAGCTTTTAAAAGTTCACCTGGATTATTTCATCTAATTTTTAAAGAAGACATAAAACCATGCTACACTATCTTTCAAAAAATTAAGGACACATGAACACTTTCTAATCATCATATAAGGCTGGTATTATCCTAACAACAAAGCCAGACAGACATTGTAAAACACTAATACCCATAAGAACATAGATGCAAAAATCCTTAACAAAATATTAGCAATCTGAATCCAGCAGCATGTCCTTAATGACTTTTCCTCTCACCCTTTAGCAGCAGACTTCCAGAAGTCCCTCTCCTAGCTCTACTCATGGCAATACTGATACTAATTCCAATACTAAGCCTATTAAGTCACTAAAACTTGAAAAAAAAAATGCATTTGACAAAATACAACATCCATTCACGAAAAAGCTCCCAATAAAATTGATGAGACTTCCTCATTCTGAAAAAGGATATCTGTAAAAAACCTACAGCTAACTCCATACTTAATATGAAACTGATTGGTTTACCACTGAGACCAGGAACAAGGCAAGGATGTCCCCTCTCACCCCTCCCATTTAACTTTGTACTAGATGTTCTAGCCACTGCAATAAGGCATCAAAAAGAAATAAAACACAGCCAAATTAGAAAAGACAAAATAAAACTCTTTTTATTTACAGATGACATGATTCTTATGCAAAAAATCCTATGGGAACTATCAAAAAATGAACATACCAACAAATAAACCCAAACTACTTCAACTAATAAATTCAATGACAAACAATCCAACTTTAAAATGAACAAAGAATCTGAATAAACATTTAAATATATTTGAATAGCTAATAAGCACACAAAAATATGCTGAACATCGTAAGTCATAAAAGAAATGCAAATTACAATTAAAATGAGCAAACTGGTGCAGCCGCTCTGGAAAGCAGTATGGAAGTTCCTCAAAAAGTTAAAAATCGAACTACCCTATAATCCAGCAATTGTCCTATTAGATATTTACCCAAAGAATACAAAACTACTAACTGAAGGGACACATGCACCCTGATGTTTATAGTAGTTATCAACAACAGCTAAATAATTGGAAGAGCCCAAATGTCCATCCACTGATCAATGGTTAAAGAAGATACCACACACACACACACACAGGAATATTACTCAGCCACAAAAAAGAATGAAATCTTGCCATTTGCAATGACATGGATGGAGCTAGATAGTATTAGGCTAAGTGAAATAAGTCTGTCAGAGGCAGACAAATACCATATGATTTCACTCAGACACGGAATTTAAGAAACAAAATAAATAAAGGAGGAAAAAAGAGAGGCAAAGCAAGAAATAGACTTATTTTTTAAAATATTTTATTTACCCATTCATGAGAGACCCAGAGAGAGAGAGAGAGAGACAAGGGCAGAGAGAAGCAGGCTCCCCACTGGGAGCCCAACATGAGACTTGATCCTGGGACTCGATCTCGGGACCCCAGGACATGCCCTGAGCCAAAGGCAGACACTCAACCACTGAGCCACCCAGGCATCCCAAGAAACAGACTCTTAACTATTGAGAATAAACTGAAGGTTATCAGAGGGAAGTGGGTGGAGGGATGGGTGACACAGGTATGGGGATTAAGAGGGCACTTATTGTGATGAGCATCAGGTGTCATATGTAAGTGTTGAATCACTAAATTCTATACTTAAACTAATATTACACTGTATGTTAACCAACTGAAATTTAACTAAAATCTTGGGGGAGGGGATCTAAAATGAGATACTACTACATTCCTACTAGAACTATCAAAAAGATTGACAATACCAAGTATTGGCAAAGATGTGCAGAAACTGGAACCCTCATACATTGCAAGTGGGAACACAAAACACATAGCCACTCTGGAAAATATTTTGGTGGCTTCATAAAAAGCTAATCACATACATACCATAGCAGCTGTACTCCCTAGATATTTACCCAAAAGAAATGAAAATATGTCCACATGAAGACTTGTATGGAGATTTTCATAGTGTTGTTCATAATAGTCAGAAACTAAAAATAACCAAAATGTTCATCAAACACATCAAATGTGGTGTATTTCAGAATACGACTGCAGGGGATAAGAGTTAAAGGATTATCAGTTAGCAGTCTGCTGCACTGGTTCAAGTTGAAGGGGATGGTGGCTTAAACCAGCCTGGTAGTAGTGGAGGTGGTAAGAACTGGCGGGATTCTGGGCACACTGGCCTCATAGAGTTGACATGACTACTCATGATTTAAACAGACAATTAGGAAAGAAAAGGATAGAGAGGGATTGTGCTGTGATAGTTTGTTCTACTTTGCAGTTAAATTCTGAAGGATCCCCAGCACCCACTGCTGAGGGCTTTGGACTGTGTGAGAGTGGACAGATGGAGTTGGGAAGGGGGACTTCTAAGTGCAGATCCTGTGGTCTGATTCTAAATTACAATTGCTAAAGGTTGGGCCATGCTATCTACATTTTTGCAAATTCCCTCAGATGATTCAGAAGCACTGCAAGGTTTGTAAACAACTCTGTTGCAGGCATTATTTTATTTTAATTTGTTGTTTTGTTTGTTTTATATATGTTACATATAACATACCTATGTCATATACATTTATTTGGGTCTTCTTCAATTTCTTCCCTTAATGGTCTGTAGTTTTCAGTATACAGGTCTTTCACGTCCTTGGTTAAATTTATTCCTGAGTACTTTATTATTTTTGACACAACTGTAAGTGGGATTGTCTTATTTCTCTTTCTGACAGTTGTTTATTAGTGTAGAGAAATGCAACAGATTTCTGCATGTTGATTTTGTAACCTGCAATTTTACTGAATTCATTTATTCTAAAAGGTTTTTTTGGTAGTATCTTTAGAGTTTTCTTTATACAATATCATGCCATTTGTAAATAGTGACAGTTTTGCTGCTTCCTTTCTAATGTGGATGCCTTTTTCCTGCTAATTGCTCTGGCCAGGACTTCCAATACTATGTTAAATAGAAGTGGTGGGAATGGGCATCCTTGTCTTGTTCCTGACCTTAGAGGAAAGGTTCTCAGCTTTCACCATCGAGTATGATGTTTGCTGGGGACTTGTCATAATGGCCTTAATTACATTAAGGTATGTCCCTCCACACCCACTTTGTTCAGAGGTGTTTTTTTTGTTTGTTTGTTTGTTTTTGTTTTTTTTTTTTTTTGCCATAAATGAATGTTAGATTTTGTCAAAAGCTTCTTCTCCATCTATTGAGGTGATCACAGGATTTTTATCCTTCATTTTGTTAATGTGGTACATAATATTGATTGATTTTGGATATTGAACCATTCTTTCATTCATGGAATAAATCTCACCTGATCATGGTATATGATCCTTTTAATGGATTGTTAAATTCATTTTGCTAATATTTTGTGGAAGATTTTTGCATCTATATTCATCAGGAATATTGGCCTAAAATTTTCTTCTTTATGGAGTCCTTGTCTGGTTTTAATATAAGGGTGATGCTTGATATCAAACAATGAGTTCAAAAGAGTTCACTCCTCTTTTATATCTTGCAATAGTTTGAGAAGAATAGGTGTTAATATTTCTTTGAATGTCTGGTAGGATTCACCAGTGAAGCCACTTGTCCCTGGGCTTCTGTTGGGAGGTTTTTGATTACTGATTCAATTTTCTTACTAGTAATTGGTCTGTTCAGATTTTCTACTCATTATGATTAAATCTTGGTAGGTTGTATGTTTCTAGGAATATACCCATTTCTTCTAAGCTGTCCGATTTGTTGACATATCATTGTTCATATTAGTCTCACAACCCATTTTCATATTAGTCTCAAGACCACTTTGTATTTCTGTGGTATTGGTTGTAACTTCTCTCTCATTTCTGATTTTATTTGAGTCCTCTCTCTTTTTTTCTTGGTGAGTCTAGCTAAAGGCTTGTCAATTTTGTTTATCTTTTCAAAGAAACAGCTCTTAGTTTCAGTGATATTCTCTATTTTATTTTTAGTCTCTATTTCATTTATTTCTGCTCTGGTCTTTGTTATTTCCTTCATTCCACTAATTTTGGACTTTATGTGTTCTTCTTCTAGTTCCCTAAGTTATAAAGCTAAGTTGTTTAATTGAGACTTTTCTTGTTTTGGGGGTAGGCATTTATTACTGTAGACCTCCCTCTTAAAATTGCTTTTGCTGCATTCCACACATTTTGTTATATTTCCATTTTCATTTGTCTCAAGACGTGTGATGACCTCTCACTAGGGAACATTTTAAAGTACTCTAACCAACTTCTGGATGAACCACAATAAATTATTCAGAATTCAGTAACTTCACAAGCATTCCCACGAATCCTTTTAATTGGTCTTCCCCTCTTTTCCCTCGGGCAATGCTCCCCTCTTTTTAAAACCACTGATAGAAGATTTGTGAAGCCTGAGTTTGAATCCTCATATACCACCTACTGAGTCGTGTGGCCTTATTCTAATACTGGGACTCAATGAGTTTATCTGTAAAGGAAAAATGGAACAAAGTCAGTGGTTCTTAATCTTGGATGCATGTTAGAACCACTGGGGGAGAGCTTAAAAATTATTGATGCCCTGACCACACCCCAAATAATTGCATCATAATATCTGGTAGTGGAGCCCAGGCATCAGTGTTCTTAGAAGACCCCCCAAATTCATTCCAAATACAGCCAAGGCTCAGAACCATTGATCTATGTGATCATTAAGGATTCTCAAAGTTCTTTCTCTGATTTATACTTTCCTTGGCTCCCATGACCCTACCCATGGCCACCACTGTAAGGCAAGGGTGATTAGGGATACTGTATTATAGTTTCATGGTTAACCAGTACTCCGAGGGTGCATCTACTCAGTTTGATAAGGACCACATCTGGCCTGGCTGCTAGAGAACCAGTATTTGAGGGTGTGCTGTTGACTGGGTAAGCAAAACCACACTCCCTGGGTTGCATCCAAGACCTTCTCTTTGGTATACCCAAAATTAAGAAAAACTACCACTCTACAGAAAGCAGGAATTGGAGCTCTTAAAGACATTGCCCAGAAGCCTCCAGGGTCTACAGGAAAGCAAAAAAGAGTTGATTTTCATCCTTTGTGCCAAATGGAGTGAGTCAAAGAGAAGGGATGTTGATATCACAAAGCAGAGACTATTTTTAAACATTTATTTCACTTTTTAAAAGATTGATCAGATGTAAATATTAGGTAGCAGAATCTTGAGAAAAATTATTTTACTTTTTTGATAATTAAATGTTCTTCAAGAATGTAACAATAATACATGAATAAATGCTCATAAAACATTAAAAACACATATACAAATATGTTATTTTTGTTTACATAAATGAGACAATACAATGCTTATTTTTCTGTGACCTGTCTTTACTACTTAGTAATAAATATTTTGGATTATTTTTAAATTTTTTAAATTTAAATTCAATTTAGTTAACATATACTGTATTATTAGTTTCAGGAATTTAGTGATTCATCAGTTGCATAGGACACCTAGAGCTCATTACATCAAGTGTCCTCTTTAATGCCCATCAATTACCCCATCCCCTCACCCACCTTCCCTCCAGCAACCCTCAGTTTGTTTCCTATAGTTAAAAGAGTTGCTCATGGTTTGCCTCCTTCTCTGTTTTCATCTTATTTTATCTTTCCTTCTCTTCTCCTATGTTCATCAGTTTTGTTTCTTAAATTACACATATGAGTGAATCATATAGTATTTGTCTTTCTCTGACTGGCTTATTTCACTTAGTATAATCCCCTCTAGTTCCATCCACATCACTGCAAATGGCAAGATTTCATCCTTTTTTTTTTAATTTTATTTATTTATTCATGAGAGACACACGGAGAGAGAGGCAGAGACACAGGCAGAGGGAGAAGCAGGCTTCATGCAGGAGCCCAATGTGGGACTCGATCCCAGGTCTCCAGGATCACACCCTGGGCTGAAGGCTGCGCTAAACCGCTGAGCCACCTAGGCTGCTCGATTTCATTCTTTTTGATGACTGAGTAATATTGTGTGTGTGTGTGTGTGTGTGTGTGTGTGTGTACCACATCTTCTTTATCCCTTCATCTATCGATGGACATCTGAGCTCTTTCCATATTTTGACTATTGTGGACATTGCTGCTATAAACATTGGGGTTCATGTGCCCCTTCAAATCACTATGTCTGTATTCTTTGGGAATACTGAGATATTTGTAAGAAGCTAAGTTGCATGGAAATCTCCAAACATCTTTTATTTCTATGGATTTAGAAACTTCCCATTATTCTATATGATATAAATCATTCTTAAACCTGTAAAACAAAGAATTTGAAGATAAGAATGTTTGAAAACTTCAAACTCCCTTCTTCCCATCTTAGCCACAGTAATTCTAACCACCACCTCTTCAGTCCACCCCAGGTTTCCCATCTCAGCACACGGCAACATTTTAAAACCCTGAGGCGTCCAGTTTTGGCTCTTTCACACCTATATGCCTAAGCCATCAGCAAATCCTGATAGTGAGACTTTCAGACTTTCTAGTCTGATCTTTCCCACACTGTTTTCTAAGCCACTGTCATCTCTTTCCCGCATCTGGCTCTAACACCCATTTGTTCTGCAACCTAAAAAAGGAAGAGTTGGTGTAACTAGTACTAAGAATCTAGTCTAGTCTCCTTCATAGGAAGGAGTGAACTGAGCACTCACTATGTCCCATGTGCTCTACTTCTGTTATTTCATTTCATCCTCATTCCAACCTAGTGAGGCAGGGACTGTTATTCCCCCTTTGAAGAGATGAGGCCATAAAGAGGCTTTGCCTCCTTGTTAACAAAGCCTGATTTTGTTGAGGGGAAGCAATGAGCCCAGCTCACAGTGAATCAGCTCACAGTGAATTGGGTAACCATGCTCCTCTCTACCCATGATTGCTACAGACATGGGCACAAGACACATAAGGAGAAATCTGCTGGGAATTCCTGGGTAAGTATTTTCTCCCTGAGGAGAAAAGCGGAAGTCCTTTATGACTTGTCCCTGTTGCTTCATGCTTTGGATATTATCAGGAGAGAAAATGAAGCTGATAGCTTTGTCATTCTTATGGCCCTCATGAAGTGTGTGTGTGGAGGCAGAGGGTGGGGTGGGGAACGGTGATGGGATGTACCTAAGGATGGAAGAAGTAAAGGATGAGAAAAGTTTGGTCTTCGAGATCTTGTTGAGCCTGGTACTGCTTATCTCTGAGCTTCTTCTCAAGTAAAGCACAATGGCTTTATAAATTAAGCCAGGCTAGCTGAGAATCCTGTAACATGGAACCTAAAGCATCCTATTGCAGAAACAGCTTGTCTAAGGACATGCAAATAGGAAGTAACAGCACAAGGCTGCAAAGCCACCTTCGTCTGTCTGTAAAGCCAAGGTGGATAGGTTCTCACCTCTACTCCACCTCTTAATTCCAACTCTATACCTCTGCAATAGCATGGGCTTAAATAAGCATGTAAGCATTTATCCTCTGCCACAGCTAACATTGGACTCTGACCTAAACACAGCTGCACCTCTTACCCTTCTCGGTAGGACCTTCCTGAACGTCAGCCCTCTAGGAACCAGGATGTCCCCTCGGCACTGTGGAGACAGTTATCAGATGCCATCATAATAAACAGTGAGACTGGGATCCCTGGGTGGCGCAGCGGTTTGGCGCCTGCCTTTGGCCCAGGGCACGATCCTGGAGACGCGGGATGGAATCCCACGTCGGGCTCCCGGTGCATGGAGCCTGCTTCTCCCTCGGCCTGTGTCTCTGCCTCTCTCTCTCTCTCTATCATAAATAAATAAAAATTAAAAAAAAAATAAACAGTGAGACTCATATGAAGCCTACCACCATTCTCACTCCTCTGCCTTCATAGCATCCCTTCATTTTATTGTGCTTATGCTTGCAGCTTGATTGACTACATTTGGCCTATTTTCTGGAGTTAAGGCTCAACAGGTAGATCTTGCCCTCCAAACCAGCATGTTCTTATTAGAGGCCTCAGAAATCAAGCCACTCATTTTGATACTGGACCCAAAGGGCTTGGGGTAGGGGGCGATAATTGGAATGTCCTCTCTCCCCACTCCTGACCTAACCCTGCACGACAATATTTGGCCTACAGGTGTTTAAACAAATCAATCTGAGAGATGCCAGAAGGTTGGGCAACCTCAAATATCTGTCCCATTTACCTGCTCCAGTATTAGAAATTCCTACTCTTAGTCAGTCCTAGGAAATACAACATTTCCAGGGTACACTTTTTGCAAAACAAATATATTGCTTAACAGGGATAGCAGATCATCTCCCTTGCTATACATAAGACTCTCACATTTTGCCTCCATTTATGTGGACATAATTTGTTGTTTGAAACTATGTACTTTTTAAATGTGATTTATTATTATTTTTTCCTCTTTCTCAATAGTCTGTAAGCTTTATTTTTTAAGATTTTATTTATTTATTCATGAGAGAGAGAGAGAGAGGCAGAGACACAGGCAGAGGGAGAAGCAGGCTCCATGCAGGGAGCCCGATGTGGGACTCGATCCTGGGTCTCCAGGATCACATCCTGGGCTGAAGGCGGTGCTAAACTGCTGAGCCATCCAGGCTGCCCATCTGTAAGCTTTATGAGTGTGAGGAGTCTTATATTTTTTTATTTGCTTTTGGGGTCTGAGCATCTAGCATGACACTTGGCATTTAATAGGTATTTACTAAATCTAGATGGGAAAAATAAATGAACTGCAGCACAAGGGAGAGTGAAAAGAGGCTAAGGAAGTGAAGATGAGTGTAAATAACTCCTTTAAGAAGGAGTTAAGAAGACTGTCTGAGAGAAGAGAGAATGAGCAGTAGTTAAAGAGGGACACGGAGAGAAGGGAAACTATTGTTAATGGCCTACTGGGGAAAAAGGGATAAAGAGGAATAGGACTTCCAGGTCTGCACTCCAGGTGGCATAATTTACGTCTCATTGCATGTGACTGGCACTGCAGTGAGCAGCACAGTTAGTAAGATAGAAGTAATAACTGATGGAGAGAAAGATGGACAGGACAGGAATGTAGAGCATAGGCTGGCCTTAATTGGGGTACTCACCTTTTGGGACTGAACATGTGAATACATTAGGGCTAAAGTGGGAGGCAGGAAATTAGGGCAATTTTTGTCCCATGTAAGCCATTTTTTTGCTCGTAAAGGAGACAAAACCACCCACCTATGAGAGAACTGAGGTTGTGTGAAGGACTTAAGGAAAGTAATGAGGGTTTGAAAGGGAAGACAGAGTGGACTAAAGACAAGTAAAAGGATGCAACTAAACCACAAGGTATGTTCTAGGGATCACAGACTTATTCTGGCACCAGTACAAGACTAGGAGACCTAGGATCACCCAAAGGAAAAAATAGGAGGCTGGAAAATGCACTGGGGGAGGTGGTCAAGGCCAGAGGGATTTCTTCCATGCACAGCTTCTAATTCACACATGCTTGCAAAACTCAGTAAGTTGTCTCAACGCAGACAGCACATTCCTATTGGAACCACTGTTTATAAAAGTTTGATTCTCTAACCAGCAACCTGCCAAAGCCCATTTACTCCTCAGAGTCTCTGAAGTCATGAACTAATGCTGTTTTAATCCTTCAATGTCACCTCCCACTATTCCTAATTAAAACTTTTCTATGGGAAAAATGTATTCCAGTTTACAGATCAGTAGATCAGACACCCCTTCCCCCCACCATCCATCTCTGAGGCTCTCCTCTAGCTCCTCTGCCCAACATGTGGTGAGAATTCAGAGCCGGCCTCTTCAGTGGGAACAAAACTCTATACACCCAGAACCTGTTAGCTGCATTCACTGAACCAGTATGCATTTGTAAAGGGACCAAGAGCTCCCCCATGATTCCAATTCCACACTACTGGCAGTGCCACCACTTGGGCTTGGGGAGGGCAGTGTTAGGAAGGACACAATCTCAGACAAGTCTCCCTTTGGTGGAGAGATCACTCCTATGTCATGCATAACATTTCACTACTGAAAGGGCCTTTACACTCTGACCTAGCAGTTCTATTTCTAAGAATGTATCTGGTTGAAATGCCTGCACAAGGGTGCAAAGATAATATTCAAAGCTGTTCCCTGCAGCATTGTTTGTCATTTTAAAAGCTGGAAACAATGCAAACATTCATCGGGAGTGGGGAGAGGATGGGTAAATTAATTGTGGTATCCTCATCCCACCATACAGTGGGCCACCATGTGACCTTTAAGAGGCTATGGTAGATCTATAAGTAGCAACACGTATATGACTGATATATTATGACATAATTGATTTTAAAAAGTGGATTAAAACAGGATTGTGATTTGAAGTTAGAGCTTTATAACAAAATATACATATTAAAATGTGGGTGTGTGTGTATATATATATATATATGCATGATTACAAATGCACTTATTAAAAACACCTTCTAGGATGAACGACTAATTATTAACAGTGGTTACCTCTAGGGGAAGAATTGAAGTGGTGGGTGATAGAGCAAAGGAACTTTCATACTCTCTACCTTACAGAATTGCCAGAGCTTTTTTACAGTGAACTGTACTATTTCTATGACAAAAATAGCATTTAAACTAATTTTTAAAGAATATTTTGGGCACTGTAAATATGTCAGTGCATCATAAATTAATCTACAAATGAAAGGCTTCCCCAACGAAAATATCACAAGGGATTTTTTGGGAATATTACAAGCTGATTCTAAAGTTCATATGGAAAAACAGACATCCTGGAATAACCAGAAATTTTTTGAAAAAAAAGAGAAATGAGAGGAGACATATTAAAATGCACTATCAAAGCCACAATGTAATAGAATTACCTGGGTAGTGATCTGTGATTAGACAAGTAGATTAATTCAATAGAAAAGAGCCCAGAAAGAGACACAAATGCTTACAAAAATTTGTTATTGGATACAAAAGGCATTTCAAACCAGTGCGGGTAACAGATCCTTCATTAAATGGTGTCAGGACAATTAAGTTGCCAGCTTAGAGGGGGAAAAAAGGAACCAAATCCTTCATTTGATCCCTATATCTAACAAATTCTAGATAAATCTGGTTATAAACATTAAAGATAAAACCCATAAAAGTATTAGAATAAGTATGAGACTCTTTGAAAATATTTTACACTATAGGATTGGAGAGTGCATTTTTTAAAGATTTTATTTATTTATGTGACACAGAGAGAGAGGTCAGAGTACAAGAAGGGAGAACAGCAGAGGCAGAGAGAGAAGCAAATTCCCCACTGAGCAAGAAGCCTGACACGGAGCTCAATCCCAGGACCCCGGGATCATGACCTGAGCTGAAGGCAGACACTTAACCACCTGAGCCACCCAGGTGCCCTGAGAATGCATTTCTATGCTATATGCAAAGCCCAGAAGCCAAAGAAGAAATCACTGATGTATTTGACTTGATAAAATTAAAAATTTTCTTCATGGTAACAAATATCACAAGCAAAGTAAAACAGATGAACTATAGGCTGGACAAATACTTGCATAATAAATGTCAGGAGCCTAATTTCCACCAGACATATACACACACATATACACACAGACACAGACACACTCACAGACACACACACACATAGACACACAGACACACACACATAGACACACAGACACAGACACACACACTTCTTCTAAGTAAGATTTTTAAAAGGTCAATGAGCTTACAGAAAAGTGAGAAGAACCATGAATAGGAAATTCACATAAATATAAATACAAAGGGCTCATAACCACATAAAAAAATGGTCAATCTCACATGAAACAGCACAGTATTGTTTTTGATCTATTAGCTTGATAAAGTTTCTTTTTGAGTTTAGTAATAGAGTTTTAGTAGGGCCATGAGTAAACAGGGACCCCACAGTGTCAGGGAGAGGAGGTACATCCTCTTTGGAAGGGCACTTGGGAGTATCAGAATAAAATGGATACCCATCCCTCAACTGTAGGATTGCATCCACTGCAAATATGTATTTCTGCAAAGATGGATACTCAAAGATTATAGAAGCAAAGACTAGACACAATTTATCTACTGTCACTAGGGAACTGGTTACATAGACTAAAGTATATCAATGGTAGGAAATGAAATATGATGTAGCTCTGCAAAAGAATGAGGAAATTCTAGGTATGCAGATCTGGAACAATCTTCAAACTGTATTTTTTTAGTGAGAAAGCCATGAGCAAAGCCATGCCTATAGTATACTGCAATCTGTGGACAAAGAGAGAAAGAATATCTGTGTTCATGGAATCTCTGGAAGCATGTAGAAGAAAGAGGTACAGTGTTGGCATCTGGGCAGAGACTAAGGACTACGTGGTTGGAGTAAAAGAGAAATTTACCGTCATTACACTTTATTCAGACTATTTAAATTGTTTACCAAGAACATACATTGATTTTTCAGTTAAACAAACAAAATATGGTTTAAAATACAGCATCAGAAGGATGCCTGGGTGGCTCAGCAGTTGAGCACTTGCATTCGGCTCAGGGTGTGATCCTGGGGTCCTGGGACCAAGTCCCACATCGGCTCCTCGCAGGGAGCCTGATTCTCCCTCTGCCTATGTCTCTGCCTCTCTCTCTCTCTCTCTCTCTCTCTCTCTCTCTCTCTCCTTCTCATGAATGAATAAATTTTTAAAAATCTAAAATACAGCATTAGAGGTCACTAAGTCCAAGCCTCCTATTTCACAGAGAAATGGAAGCCTTGAGCATTCATGCATTTCTTCAACAGATGTTTTTGAGTGCTGCATTGCTGCCAAAGCAAATTACCATAAACTGAGTGGTTTAAAACAACACAAGTTTTTTTTCTTATAATTCTGGAGGTCAGAAGTCTAAAATAGGGTGCTAGGTCTGTAGTCCTTCTGGAGCATCTAAAGGAGAACCCATTTCCTTGCCTTTCTCAGCTTCAAGAGGCTGCCCATATTCTTTGGCTCATGTAACCTTCCAGCAATTGCATCATTGCTATCTCTGCTTTCCTCATTGCATCTTCTTCTCTGACTCTGCCCTCCTGCTCCCTTGCCTCTGTCTGCCCTGGTTAATCCAGATAATTCAGGACAATTTCCCCATCTCAAAACCCTTAATTTAATTACATCAGCAAAGCCCAAAAGGGAAAAAGCCACGTAAGGTAATACAGTCAGAGGTCTCAGGGATCAGCATTTGGACATCTTTGGGGGCCATTGTTCTGCCTACCATAAGTGCCTTCCATGAGCTGCTCCCTACACTGCCTCAAGCACTGAGGATACAGCAGTGGAAACAGACACACAATTCCTGCCTCATGGAGTTCACATTCCAGCTGGGTCAGGTGAGACAATAAACAACACCTGTAAGTGAAATAAATAATGTTAGATGATGACTAGTGCTATATATAGAGAGTGCCTGAGCAAGAATGTGGATAAAGGAGAGTTGGGACTTGAGTAGAGGGCTCTAAAACTAGAAAGTCCTCCCTGGGAAAGGGACACTCAGAAAGGGTGTGAAAATGTGGAGGGCAGCCTGGGTGACTCAGTGGTTTAGCACCGCTTTCGGCCCAGGGCCTGATCCTGGAGACCTGGAATCGAGTCCCACATCAGGCTTCTTGCATGGAGCCTGCTTCTCCCTCTGCCTGTGTCTCATTCTTCCTCTCTCCCTCCCTCTTTGTCTCTCATGAATAAATAAAATCTTAAAAAAAAAAAAAAAGAATGTGGAGGAGGTGAGGGAGAGGCCATGCTGACACCTGCAGGAAGAGTGCTCCAGGCAGAAGGGACAGCAAATGCAAAGATCCTATGGTTAGCGTGCATCTGCCACATTCATGGAGCAGAAGGCTACATGTGTGGCTGGAGAAGGTAAGGGAGATGGTAGGAGAGGAGGCCACAGAATCAGGAGGGGCACATGGTACAGGGTCTTCCAGCCTATTGTAAGGGCTACCTTTTCCCTAGAGTGAGATGGAGCTTTTAGAGGAATTTGTGCAGAGACAGTAACAAGATCCATCTTACTAAAATTCTGCTCAAATGCAAGGGAGAAGTCAGGAGTTTACTGCGGGAATCTGGGCATTAGATGGTTGGTAGTATGTTCGTGGCACTACCGGTGGAGGTGAAGAGAAACGATTTGCTTTTATGGTATGGCAGGATATGACATATATGCTAGCCAGATTTACAGACAGATTGTTTGTAGGATGTGAGAGAAACTGATAAGTCAAGAATGATTAGAAGGATTTTGGCCTGAGCAGTTAGAAAGATGGAATTGCCATTATTAGAGAAGCAGGTTTTAAAGAATAGTGGACTGGCGGGGGATAATTAGTTCAGTTCTGGAATTGTGAATTTGCAGATTCTATCAGACATTCAAGTGGAGTTGCTCAATGGGCAGCTGCAAATCCACATCTCGAATCAGGAAAGAGGATCCACAGATAAAAATGGGGATCAGAGAAGTGGCTATTAAAAACATGAGATTTGGAGACCCCTGGGTGGCTCAGCGGTTTAGCGCCACTTCGGCCCAGGGCATGATCCTGGAGTCCCAGGACTGAGTCCCACGTCGGGCTCCCTGCATGGAGCCTGCTTCTCCCTCTGCCTGTGTCTCTGCCTATCTCTCTCTCTCTCTCACTCTCTCTCTCTCTCTCTCATGAGTAAATAAATAAAATCTTAAAAAAAAAAACAAAACAAAACAAAAAAAAAAAACATGAGATTGAACATCAAGCCATCTGTTGGCAAAGCCAAAGCCTGAATCCAGATCCCCCTGCTCCTGCCCTTCTACACTGGTGATTTGAGGGGAAGACTGACTTCTTTATTCTTTCTTTCATTTATAAGAGGATTAATTTCTATTTTTAATAGGAAAGTATATCAGGTTCAGTTTATGGAAAACCGATAATAAACATCAAAAACAAAAGACCTATAATCTCATTCACTACGGATAATCACTCTGAACCATTTAACAGATTTCCCTTTCAGACTTGTGGTGTAACATATATACTTTGCATGTTACAAAATATTCAAAAAGTATTCATTGGTTTTGCTTTTTTTTACTTTGTAAAGAAATATGAAAAAGGAAATGAAGGGTCCCATAGGAAGCTCACCTGGGTTAACATCCATCCATGAAAGTATCATCACCGTCCAAAATGCAGGTTTTCTGACCAAGCAGGCTGCATTTTGCAGAAGGATGGCCAGTGCCTCCCTTTGGGCTGTGCAGCCACTCAGCTCTGTCATCTGTTGAGCTGACAAGGGAGCTTGGTTTTCATGCATGAACCTCTGGCACCCTAATGAATAAATACATAAATAGGTGGCGCAGCGGTTTGGCGCCTGCCTTTGGCCCGGGGCGTGATCCTGGAGACCCGGGATCGAATCCCACGTTGGGCTCCCGGTGCATGGAGCCTGCTTCTCCCTCTGCCTGTGTCTCTGCCTCTCTGTCTCTCTCTGTGTGACTATCATGAATAAATAAATAAAATCTTAAAAAAAATTCATAAATGGGCCCTTGGTTGATATGACGGTCTTTTATACAATACACCTCACCGCCATGGAGCTCCTACCCTACACCGTAGCTGGGTAAGTCAGAGGCTGTTTCTGTGGCAGCAGGAAATTTATTTCTTTACCCAAACTGTGAGGTTCAGGAAAGGTTATTGAGCAGCAGTTTCACAATGGAAAGAGAAAATTGTCTCAGACAAAAGGGGGGGGGGGAACTCATGGGAATTCATTTTGTCTTTTCAGCTCCCAGAACATCTTATTCAGAGGGGAATTGTTACCTTTCTATTTCAGACCTGGTATGATGCTCAGAACCAATGACCTGCCTGTCTTTTGCCTGAATTTCTTTGAAAATGTGAGGTCCAGGGGATCCCTGGGTGGCGAAGCGGTTTGGCGCCTGCCTTTGGCCCAGGGCGCCATCCTGGAGACCCGGGATCGAATCCCACATCGGGCTCCCAGTGCATGGAGCCTGCTTCTCCCTCTGCCTGTGTCTCTGCCTCTCTCTCTCTCTGTGTGTGACTATCATAAATAAATAAAAATTAAAAAAAAATTAAAAAAAAAAGAAAATGTGAGGTCCAAAGACAGAGTCCCCAGAGAGCATCTGCTCCAAATACTGAATGCCAAAGGAACAGAGGGTGTGGGACAAAATCTGCTGGCCCTGTTTCCTGCCCCCCAACACACCTTCCCCACTCCCTGCCTTATCTTCCCAGCTGGTCCCACCAGG
The DNA here is from genome assembly GCF_905146905.1 of Nyctereutes procyonoides. Taxonomy (NCBI): domain Eukaryota; kingdom Metazoa; phylum Chordata; class Mammalia; order Carnivora; family Canidae; genus Nyctereutes; species Nyctereutes procyonoides. Next base: position 1,248,605 of record NW_026575030.1, on the reverse strand, counting down.
ATAAGGTGAAATTGTGGCACAAGCACCAGGGCCCCTGAGCCAAGGTATTCATCTCTTATCACAATGTCTTTAGGACATGAAGCATTACTCAGCCCTGCCAAGAACCCGGCATGATGTGGTGGTAAAAGCACAAATTGCAGAGGCAGGACATCTCTGCTCAAACCTCACCTAGAGCAGGTTCAGGTTTCTTTGTCTCTCTCAGACTCAGTTTCCATACCTGCAAAATGGGGATGATAATACTCACCTGTTAGACCTGTCGGGGCAAGACTAAACAAAATGTCTACAAAGCCCGTGGCTCTTATAGGGTCATGGCAAACATTTCTTCCCTCCCTTTCACTGAGGCCAGCTTGTTGATATAGATTCCCCCTCTGTATGCTCCTCTTGGAGACCTCAGAAGGTCATCTGGTGACACACTTCCCCTTTAGCATCTTCAATGGCACTCCAGAAAAGGAATCACACGTCATTACCTCGACATTTGCAGTCGATACTAAAATAGATGTGATATGGAGTGCAAACACTCAAAGTCACAGTTCAAGGCCTAAAAAGGGTTCAAAATAAAACTGACCTGGGGCAAGACATTTAATTTGGGAGAATGTGAGTAACTCTTTTTGGGGGAATATATAGATGCTCTCCAAAGTTGCCTCAACAGCAAAAGTCAGTAGGAGGGAAGTGTGTGGGTAGCCTAAGTATAGAAAAGAAGTTCCTGTTCTGTGGCCTGAGGGGTGTCCTAGGATTAGAACTGCTGCTCTGGTCCAGGTGAGGCTGTCAGAAGAATTGTGCATGTGGGTCCTGAGAGAAATGCCTGAGCCCTGCTATTATGAATGGTTTCCTCAGATAATCTCACGGACACCTCACAGAGAGAGTCCTCCCCAGAGGAAATGGGAAAGCATGTGATAAGCCATCTCATCCTTTTCTACTTAGGCATCATTAGAAGACACCCACACAGAGGACAGCAGTGGTGAATAAAAAACAATTTCAATTTAAAGTAGAGATCTAGTTTCAAGGTAATTCCTACAAATGAGTATTAAATGCATAGGGTTTGACAGGTAAGATAAAGGCCAACTCCTCCACATGCCATGCATGCTATGCCCCTGCATCCTTCCTTTGCACGTTCCCCACCAGCTGTCCTGAACTTTATTCACTTCCTTGAACACACATGTCTCTCACACTTGTACACCTACACAAAAGCCCTCATTCTTTCTATTTCAGCCCCAGGAGCAAAGAGCAGTTGTGTCCAAGGCCAGTCTTGGGGGATCCATTTCTCACACAAGCTATTGGTCTGGATGTAACCTTGAAACAAGCCGTGGCAAAGAGATAGAAGGGAAATGTGCTGCGGGGAAAGAGGATTCAGGAAGGAAATTTCTTCACTGATTAAACAAAAATGCACATTAAGGGACTCCTGGGTGCCTCAGTAGTTGAGCATCTGCCTTCAGCTCAGGGTGTGATCCTGGGGTCCTGAGATCAAGTCCTGCATTGGGCTCCCCGTGAGGAGCCTGCTTCTCCCTCTGCCTATGTCTCTGCCTGTCTCTGTGTGTCTCTCATGAATAAATGAATAAAATCTTTTAAAAATGCACATTAAGCAAAAAGCTCTTCTTATTCTTCCAGACAGTGTCTTGTGTGAAGCCTGGAACTATGGCAGTCATTTTGACAGGGAAGGTGATAAACAGATATGAGGACTACAAAATGGGAAGATAGAAAGAATCTGGAATTTTGACATTGTTTGAGTCATTGGACTAATTAGCCCAGCAGCTGCCCTATCTCAGGACTTCTTGCTAAGTAAGATAATACATTTTCCTTACAGTTGTAGCCATTTTGGATTTTCCATTCATTGCTACTAATGGATTTTCCATTCATTGCTACATTCCATTCATTGCTAATCCTAACTGATACACGACTTGAAGTCAATTTTTAATCACATAAATTTTAATCATAGAAATAGTTGCAAGGCTAAATTGTCTCTCTCTGAATTTTCTAGTTTGTCTTTTGAGGGATTGAGGGCACAGTGAGGGAGGGAAAGCACAGTATTTCTGGTCTGTCTATAAACTAACACTAACATTTGCCTGAATGTTTGTTCCTAAGGAAATGAACAGCTATTTTTCTACATTTTGTTAGGGTGTGTATACGTGTGTCCTTTAAAGATAAGGATACACTTGGACAATTGTTTGTAAAAGATGAGGATCTGAGGGAAAAGGGGCTGTGTGTGTGTGTGTGTGTGTGTGTGTGTGACAGGTTTTATGAGAGTCTACAATTCAATAGTCAAGGCCCTTCCTCCATGTGGCACAAGGGCACCTGGCCAAAGTGGTGAGTGGGTACAAAAATCTAGCCCACTCTGCTCATTGAGAAAGTAACCTGGCAAAGGTTACATCCACTTGGAGGAAGGGGTACATTTTTCTAATCTGCATAAGGGCTAGGATAGCCTGATGGGCAATATTGACCCGAGGCTAGTAACTAAGTGTGGCATTTTTTTGCCCAAGGCTTGGGCATTTTTTGCCCAAGATGGATCTAGAAGTCAGGAAGTAAGGACTTTGGCAATAGCAGGATAGGGGTCCTTGAAAGAGATATTCCTTGTAAGAGCACTATAAACAAAAGCCAAATTATGGAAAGAGCCCAAATGTCCATCAACTGATGAATAGATAAAGAAGACATGGTATATGTATATGTCAGAATATTATGTGGTGATCAAAAAGAAAGAAATTTTGTCATTTGCTACAATGTGGATGGAACTAGAGGGTATTATGCTAAGCGCAATAAGTCAGAGAAGGATAAATATCATATTATTTCACTCATGTGGAATTTAAGAAGCAAAACAGATGAACATAGGGGAAGGGAAAGAAAAATAAGATAAAAGAGATATTCTTAATAACTCCAGGAACATGCTGCTGTGTCTATAAATTGCTTTAAATATTTCATCATAGACCAGGTGTGATTACATACATGCTAGTTAGCTCAAACTCTAAATCTATCAGTTGTCCAAATCAAGAATATGTGTTCTATGGATGATCGGTTGGCTTTATATCAGAAAGACCATAACAAGCGCTTCTGAGATCAGTATTTCCATCAATGCTTCAATAATTAGAATAGTGAATACCAGAAATTGCTTTTTCAAAAAAGGAAGGAAATATGTCCCTGAGAGTTAATAGCTCTTCCTGAAACTGCCTCCAGAGCTCAAGGAGAGGATAGTTAAACTTGGCAGCATACGAAGACCTTGAACTCACCTCCTATGAACACACCAAATTGATACCTTTCATAGAACAATTCCTCCTGAAGAATATCAGAAGGCTGAATGAACAGCTTTTGCACAACAAATGATACAGGGACCACACAGAGAAAGGTAGGAGAGACTGAGACACAGGAACGAGAATCCCACCCATGCCATGGCAACCTACAATAGGAAAGGATATCACGGAGGGGCCTGTGTGTACACTCACCTACTCTGGGGCACAGTGGAAGAATAACAATTTAAAGGGTAACTAGAGGGATCCCTGGGTGGCGCAGCGGTTTGGCGCCTGACTTTGGCCCGGGGCGCGATCCTGGAGACCCGGGATCGAATCCCACGTCCGGCTCCCGGTGCATGGAGCCTGCTTCTCCCTCTGCCTGTGTCTCTGCCTCTCTCTCTCTGTGTGACTATCATAAATAAATAAAAAAAAAAATTAAAAAAAATAAAAAATAAAAAAAATAAAGGGTAACTAGACTATAAGTGAAAGAAATCCATTTACTAATCTTAGAGTATCACCAAATGGGCAGAAAAATACTGCAACTCTCTCCAGGTTCAGAAGCACCAGCAAGCACCATTTTTTTGCATTCCCCGTCCACCTTGAAAGTATAGACAAGACCAGGCTCCAGGCATTCTGGCTGGCCTGCTAAAACCATCCCAGTGAGCTCCAGGCTCTGAGCCCATACCAGCTAGTCCCCAAGGTAGCCCTGGAATGGCATACCCTAAGCCTACTGCCTGTGCTTGCCCCAACTCCAACCACCCTGCTACAGCAGAAGCAATGAGGCATGTTCCACTGCCTTCCTGGCCTTGCCCAACCAAAGTGTCCCAAGCATGGCATACTCCAGAACTTCCTATCTCAGCCTATACCCACCTCAGCAACAGCCACCCTGTCAAAGTAACCCCTTGACAAATGTGGCAAACTCTGGGCTAGCTCTTCCATCACATGCCCATATTAGCTCATCCCACCAGGGTGACTATGGTATAAAGCACTCCAGGATCCCCTGGACCATATGTGCCCCAGCTCCAGCTAACCTGCTAAGGTAACCCTGGCAAAGCATACCCTGGGACACCCTGTATGCTTCCTGCAACAGCCATTCTGCCAAGGCAACCTTAGCATGGTGTACACAGGGACCCCAAGCCTGCTCTAACTCCAGTCATGCTGTCAAGGTGGCCCCAACACTGCATGTGCTAAAACTCCACTGGCCTGTACCCACTCCAGTTCTGGCCAGCCAGCTAAAGCTTTCAGGTACAAACAGTCTACACAGAGGATGCTCACACTGCCAGTCCCTCAAAATCAAGAGAAGTAGCTGTTCCACTTAATTCATAGAGATACATAAAGCCAAACAAAATAAGGAGACAAAGGAATATGTTTCAAAGATGAAAGAACAAAAAAAAAAAAAAAAGATGAAAGAACAAAATAAAACACCAGAAAAAAAACTAATGAAACAAAGTTACATAATTTACCTGTGAAGAGTTCAAAGCAATGATCATAAAGATATTCACCAAACTTGGGAGAAGATTGGAGGAATACAGTGAGAACATTAACAAAGAAGAAATATAAGAAAGAACCAATCAGAGCTGAAGAATACAATAACTGAAATAAAAACTACACTAGAGGGAATCAACAACAGATTAGTTGATACAGAAGAATGGATCAATGATCCAGAAGACAAAATAGTGGAAATCACCAAATTACCCAGTCAGAACAGCAAAGGGGGGAAAAAAGGAATTTTTTAAAAAATGAGGGTAGTTTAAGAGACCTCTGGGACAAACATTAAGCATAATAATATTATTCACATTATAGGGGTTCCAGAAGGAGAAGAAAGAGAAAGGGGTAGAAAACTTACTTGAAGGAATAAATGGCTGAAAATTCCCTAATCTGGGAAAGGGAATAGACATCTAGGTCCACAAATCACAGAGTAATAAACAAGATGAACCCAAAGAGGTCCATACCAAGACAAACTATAATTAAAATGCCAAAAATTAAAGGTAAAGAGGGACACCTGGGTGATTCAGCAATTGAGCATCTGCCTTTGGCTCAGGGTGTGATTCTGGGGTCCTGAGATCGAGTTCCACATCGGGCTCCCTGCAAGGACACTGCTTCTCCCTCTGGCTATGTCTGCCTCTCTCTATGTGTCTTTCATGAATAAATAAATAAACTATTTTTTTTTAAAGAAGTTAAAGGTAAAGAGAAAATAGCAAGAGAAAAACAAATAATCACATACAAGGGTACCTTCATCAGACTATCAGCTGATTTCTCAGCAGAAACTTTGCAGGCCAGAAAGGAGCAGCAGAATATATGTAAAATGTTGAAAGGGAAAAACATTCAACCAAAAATATTTTACTCTGCCAGGATGTCATTCAGAAATGAAAGAGAGATAAACAGTTTCTCAAACAAGAAAAACTAAAGAGGGTTCATCATCATTACACTGGCCTTATAAGAAATATTAAAGTATCTTCTTAAGCAGAAAAGAAAAGACCATAACTAGAATTTTTTTTAAAAATGAAAGAAAACAAATCTCACTGGTAAAGGAAAATATATAGTAAAGGCAGTGAATCAGTCACTTAAAAGGCTAGTATAAAAAAAAAAAGGCTAGTATGAAGGTGAGAAGACAAAAATGGTAATATTAGTTACAACTATAATAAGCTATTGAGTGATATACAAAATTTAAAAATGTAGAATATGATGTCAAAAACATAAAATATGGGGGGAAGGGAATGTAGCACTTTTTGAATGCAATTGAACTTACACAACTATCAGCTTAAAAACAGACTGCTACATATATAGATTGATATATATGAACCTCATGGTAACCACAAACCAAAACCCTACAATAGATATTCAAAAAATAAAGAGGAAAGAACCCAAACACAACAACAAAGAAAGCCATCAAACCACAAGGGAAGAGACTAAGAGAAGAAAATAGGAACAGAGAAGAACTACAAAAACAAGCAGAAAACAATTAACAAAATGACAAGTGTATATCTATCAGTAATTACATTAAATATAAATGGCCTGAATACCCTAATCAAAAGACATAGGGTGGCTGAATGGATACAAACAAACAAAAAACAAGACCCATCTGGACGAGATTCACTTCAGATCTAAGTTTTGTTTTTTTTTTTTTTTTTTATGATAGTCAGAGAGAGAGGCAGAGACACAGGCAGAGGGAGAAGCAGGCTCCATGCACCGGGAGCCCGACGTGGGATTCGATCCCGGGTCTCCAGGATCGCGCCCTGGGCCAAAGGCAGGCGCCAAACCACTGCGCCACCCAGGGATCCCTGATTCACTTCAGATCTAAAGATACATATGAGGGCAGCCCCGGTGGCCCAGCGGTTTAGCGCCACCTTTGGCCCAGAGTGTGATTCAGGGGACCTGGGATTCAGTCCCACCATGGGCTCCCTGCATGGAGCCTGCTTCTCCCTCGCCTGTGTCTCTGCCTCTGTGTGTGTGTGTGTGTGTGTGTGTGTCTGTCATAAATTAAAAAAATAAAAAAAAAGATCTTTATAGATACACATGAATTGAAAGTAAAGAGATCGAAAAATATATTTTTTCAATGGAAAAGAAAAGAAAGCTGTAGTAGCAATACTCATATCAGACAAAAATAGATTTTTTAAAAAGACATTAAGAGAAAACAAAGAGTATTATGTGATGACATAAGGGCCAATTCAAGAAGAGAATACAACATTCATAAATATTTACATCCCCAACTTCGAAGCATCTAAATATAGAAAGCAAGTATTAACAGACATAAAGGCAGAAATTGACAGCAAAATGCCCCACTTACATCAATGGACAAATCATCCAGACAGAAAATCAATAAGGAAACATTGACCTGAAATGACACATTAAAGCAGATGGATTTAATAGAGATATACAGAACATTTCATTCAAAAACTGCAGATTGTACATTCTTATCAAGTGCACATGGAACATTCCCTAGGACAGGTCACATGTTAGGGCACAAAATCAATCTCAATAAATTCAGAAGATTGAAATCACATCAAGCATCTTTTTCAACCACAGGAGTATGAAACTACAAATCAATTAAAAGAAGAAAACTGGAAAAACACAAACACATGGAGACTAAATAACATGTAACTGAACAATCAATATCTCAACAAACAAATCACAGAGGAAATTAAAAAATACCTTGAGACAAATGAAACTGGCAATACAATGTTCCAAAATCTGTAGAATGCATCAAGAGTAATCTAACAGGAAAGTTCATAGTGATACAAGCCTATCTCAACAAGCAAGAAAAATCCCAAATGAAGAATAAAACTTTACACCTAAAAATTTAGAAAAAGAAGAAAAAAACAAAGCCTAAAGCTGGTAGGAGGAAGAAAATAATGAAAATCAGGCCAGAAATATATTAAATGGAAAAATAGGAAAGATCAATTCGGGCAGCCCGGGTGGCTCAGTGATTTAGCACCATCTTCGGCCCAGGGCGTGATCCTGGAGACCCGGGATCGAGTCCCACATCGGGCTCCCTGCATGGAGCCTGCTTCTTCTCCCTCTGCCTGTATCTCTACCTCTGTGTGTGTGTGTGTGTGTCTCTCATGAATAAATAAATAATATCTTAAAAAAATAAAAGATCAATTCTTTGAAATGATAAAATCAGTAAACTTAAACTTCTAGCCAGACTCATCCAAAAAGTAAATAAATACATACATAAAATCAGAAATGAAAAAAAGAAGTTACAACGGACACCAGAGAAATACAAATGATCATAAGAACTTACTATAAACAATAATATGCCAACAAATTGGACAACCTAGAAATAAGTAAATTCCTAGAAACATGATCTTCCAAGAATGAATCATGAAGAAATACAAAATCTGAATAGATCAACTACTAGAAGTGAAATTGAGTTAGTAATCAAAAAACTCCCAAAAGGAGGCAACTGTGTGACACAGTTGGTTAAGAGTCTGACTCTTGATTTCAGCTCAGATCACGATATTGGGGTATGGAATTGAGATCGGAGCCAGGCTACACACTCAGCATGGATTTCTGCTTGATATTCCCTCTCCCTCAGTCCATCTCCCTGCTTGCACACGTGTACTCTTTCTCTCTCTAAAATAAATAAATACAATCTTAAGAGAAAAAAAGAGAAATTTCTTGTCAATGATGACACTGGTGACTTGTTAATTAACATAAATCATGATTAAAAATAAATTCTCATTAGTGAAAATAATGGTATTTAAGATATGCAAGCTGAACAAAATATTTTGGCGACATTTCCCATCTTTTACAAGAAATAAGAATTCTACATCCTGAAGAATTGTTCCTAGATGACCTCATCTCCAGCCATTGTTTTAGAGAGTTGTTGGTTGCCAAAGTCAACCCTAACCCTAGCTGAATTTAGCCTCTAGAATATTGGTGTGACTTCCTCAATTGAACTTTTGGGTGAGGATGTGGTCAGAGTAATTTATATGGCAGACAGCTGGAACTTCACTGAAATTACCAAAGAGGTTTTAGGGATCTGTTTGGCCTCTACTGCTTGCTAATGAAAGTTTGTGTAATAAATGTCTCCAGGGGTGGCAGAGTTTGGTCAGAGACTTGTTTTTATTTTAACAATATCGTGGGGACCCACTGAAATCTCCCATAACCATTCCTAAAGCTAGTTTGCAATAGGGAACCATCATAGGTGGTGAAATGCAGTGAGGTTACTTTAGAAAGTTTCTAGATCAATGGATTTTGGTTTTTTTTAAAGATTATTTATTTATTCATGAGAGACACACAGAGAGGCAGAGACATAGGCAGAGGGAGAAGCAGGCTCCCACGGGAAGCCAGATGTGGGACATGATCCCAAGATCCCAGGACCATGACCTGAGCCAAAGGCTGACGCTCAACCATTGAGTCACCCAGGCATCCCAGATCAATGAATTTTGGCCAGAACACGACAGAATGTGGTAGATAAAAGAGAATGAAGATGGTGATGTTGAATGGTAACTAATGGACAAACAGGTTTGTCAGCACTTGTGAAGCACCCCTCTAGAGGGTTCCAGAAAAAAACAGAAGGCTCTTGGCAAGAGGCTGCTGAGATTTCAGAGTACAGATGGTTGAAGCTTGAACCATTTTAGTTTGGGTATACATTGTAACTTCAAACGTACCTACCTACATAGTGGAAAGGCCTGAAATATTAGTTACAGCCACTGATTAAGCATAGTCAAATACAATAAATCATTTCAAATGTACAGTGGTTTTGGTTATAAGCTATCCTATAAAAAAAAAAAAAAGAACAGTTGAAGCAATCCAAGAATGGAGGTTTTGATACAAGCTATGGCTTCTATAAGGTTTAAGGGGGACATAGTCCCTTTTTTTCTACTAAACTTGTAAGGAATTTATATCTACTACTTCCAATAATTATATATTCCTATATATAATGCTATATACCTAGGAAGGGTTGAGGAGTAGAATAGGTGGTAAACATTCCAAAGGTTTGTCATGGAAATCCTCTGGCTGATAGTATCAAATAACAATTACTGAGAAGACTGGGAGATTTGGGGTGTCTTGGATTTTCATTTTACCTCAAGAGGCCATTTTGATATGGTAACTATTCAGGAATATGGGCAGACCACAAAGAGAGAAAACTTAGATGGGTTTTTAAGATGGGCACCTCACTATCACAGGTTAACAGGACTTAGCTGACCTTAGTTGACTGTGTCCTAGAACACAAAATGGAAAGTTGGACTAATCAATCAGCAAATAGGTCTTGCACTTTTGTTAAGGGCTAAGCCCTGTGTTGGGCACTATGACCCAGTCCTGCTTTGAATAGTCTTAATAATAGCAAAGACAAAATAAAACATGTTAGTAGGTGCAAATCAAGTAAGGAACAAAGTCTATGCCTTTAAAAGTCAGTGTTTATCATTCTAGCCAATTTGTTAGTACCAATATGTAGAATATCTTTAGGGATAAAACTCCTGAGCCTTGATATACAGCACTCTACATGCTCTCCTCCTTCCTTCCTTTCTTCCAGTAATGGAAAATTTTTGAGCATCTGATGTGTCCTCAATACTTGTGCTTGGTTCTGATGATACAAAGATGAAAACATTAAGTTATGGCCTTTCATAATCTCATGTGTGTGACTATGAGAAGACTGGTAAAAAAAAAAAACTAAGCAATTAGCTTGATAAAATAATAAAAACAATAAAAACACAGCTTGAAAAACACATCTAGAATAGTGGGAGCCACAGGAAACTCAGGGGAAATGCATCAAACTCAGAAAATACAATGAGGCTATAAGGATATACAAAAGGATATGCACAACTCCCTGGGTGGGGGGTGATTCCACTTGAGCCAAGTCTTAAAGTACAAGCCAAGCAGCCAGGGAAAAATACCAGGATGAAAGACATTTGACTAGTTTGGGAGCATGTGCAAAATTTGTCATTGTGACTACAGGAGGCTGGAGGGGGCTGAACACAGCTGGAATATAGGATGCAGTGGGGAAGGGGAATGCAGGGAGGTGGTGGCATCAGAGAAAGCCAAAGCTTTAGGCCAAGCCCAGATCACAGAGGAATTCAACTTAACCCTGAAGGTGATAGAAAGTCAAAGGATTTAAAACAGAGAAGGAACAAAAATAATTTGTTGGAAGAAGACAGACTGCAGTAGAGAAGAAAGATAGACACAATGCCATGGCAGGAGTTTATGTTGGAATTTTTTAAAGAGCCATTCAGGTGTATTTACCCATATTCAGTCTACTCCTATAGGTAGTCTCTAATTTTTTTAAGGTCTGTTTATTTGTTTGAGAGAGAGAGTGCATACATGTACAAGTGGGGGGGAAGGGATATATAGAGAGAAACTTCAAGCAGATCCCCTGCTGAGTGTGAAGCCCAATGTGGGGCTCGATCCCAGGACACCAAGACCATGACCTAAGCCAAAATCAAGAGTTGGCCAAGTCAGGAACCCAACTGACTGAGCTACCCAGGTGCCCCTATAGGTAGTCTATAATTAAGACTTTTAAGTTGAATACTGGTATTTGAATCAAAGAATACCATTTATCATTATCTTCAATGGTTCTGTGCTTTAGAAGGAACCAGAGAAATCATAGCTCAGTCTTAAGTTTCAAATGGATTTGAAGTCTGTAGTGAAGATAATAATTTTGAAAGCTGGTTTTGTGGAGTGACAAGAGGTTTTTTTTTTTTTTCCAAATTCTGAAACTTACCCTTTAAATAATAAGAAGCAAAGCTTCGATCATAAAGGGAAGAACTAGAATAAAGCAAAACATTTTAAAGGGGAAAAGGAAGAAAGAGCCAAAGGTCAGATGCTAATCTGGCTTGTCTTGTGTGGAAGAAACTTCCAATAGTGACATAAGGAGCCCAGTGTGATGTTTTCAGAAACCTGAGAATACAAGAGTTCTATGCCAGAGGAGACTGTCAGGCATTCAAAGAAGTCCCACACTAGACAATGGTTCTGCATCTGATGCCTCAAAAGGAGTGATGGAGCCACTTCATTCAAGTAGAGATAGTGGTCCCAGTGGACCACAGTCTACATGCCATATGTAGGCTTCAGAAGGACCCACAGCACCAGTGGTGGATGTTGGAGTATGAAGAGAATCAGTAGACCAAAGGTAGACCTGGGCATTGAGAAGAGGAGGCCACCAAACACAGGGCTTTGTGACTAAAGGCTGTAGCACAGGCTCTCAACTTCAGCGGTGACATAAAAATTCTAGCCAGGACCCAATACTTCTCTGAATCATGGATAGAAATGGCTCAGAGACCCTGCAATATGAGGGCCATCTAATGAAAGGCAGAGGAAGCCCAGAGTAACCCCAAGGTACCCCAGGAAAGAAGAGAAAGAAGCCCTAAGGCAGAATATGAATTACAATTCACTAGTTATTCTGAATTGATTCACACAGAGACTTAGACAAAATGAGAAGACAAAGAAATTTGTCCCAAATGAAAGAACAAAACAAGGCAACCACTGGAGATCCAAGCAAAACAGATATAAGTAACATGCCTGATGAAGAATTTAAAGCAATGATCATAAGGATATCCACTGGATTTGAGAAGAGTGGAGGACAGCCATGAGATATTAACACAGAGATAAGTAATAACAGAGCTGAGATACTAGGCTTAATAAATGAAATGAGAAACATGCTTGATGGAATGAATAGCAGGCTGCAAGAAGCAGATGAATGAATTAATGACCAGAAGCACAGAATAATGGAAAATATTCAAGCTGGACAAAAGAGAGGAAAAAGAATCATGCAAAACGAGAATAGACAAAGGTAGTCCACTGTAACAGCATTCATACTATAGGAGTCCCAAAGGAGGAAGAAAGAGAAAAGGGGGCAGAAAATTTATTTAAAGAAATAAGAGTTGAAAACTTCCCTAATCTGGGGAAGGAAAGATATCCAGGTCCAAGAGGTACAGAGAACCCCTGACAAAATCAACAAAACCTAGTCCACACCAAGACATATCTTAATTAAGATGGCAAAATATAGTAATAAAGAAAAATCTTAAAAGCAGATAAACAAGAGTTACATACAAAGGAAACCCCCATATAGCTATCAGCATATTTTTCAGCAGAAACTTTCTAAGCCAAGAAGGAGTTGCATGATATATACAAAGTGCCGAATAGGAAAAACCTACAGTCAAGAATATGAATACTCTTACCAGCAGGCCTATCATTCAGAATAGGAGAGATAAAGAGTTTCCCAAGCAAACAAAAACTGAAGGAGCTCATCACCACCAAAGCAGTCCTGCAAGAAATATTAAAGGGGATGCTTCAAGCAGAAAGGTAAGACCAAAAATGACAGTATGAAGGTAAAAAACAAAAAAGCAGTAAAAATGAGTATTTTTGTAAAAAAAAAATCAGTCAAGAAACTCACAAAATATAAAATATGGATATAAAATATGACACCATATACCTAAAATGTGAGGAGGAGAGGAGTAAAGAATAGCTTCAAACTTAAATGACCCTCAAATTAATATAGATGCTATAGCCAGAAGATGTTATATACAAACCTGACAGTAACCACAAATCAAAAACCACTAATAAATTTGCAAAGAATAAAGAGAAGGAAATCCAAATATATTACTAAAGAGCACCAGCAAACCATGAAAGAGAAAGACAAGGAAGGATCAGAGAAAATCTACAGAAGCAATCACAAGACAAGTAATAAAATGGCAATAAATACATATCTATCGATAATTACTTTGAATGTAAATGGACTAATTGCCCCAAACAAAGACACAGGCTAACAGAATGGATTAAAAAAATAAGATCCATCTTATGCTACCTACAAGAAACTCATTTTAGACCTAAAGACACCTGCATATTGAAAGTGAGGGATAGAGAAACATTTATCATGCAAATGAATGTCAAAAGAAAGCCAGAGTAGCAATACTTATATCATACAAAATAGACTTTAAAACAAAGACTATAGGGGTGCCTTGGTAGCTCAGTTGGTTAAGCATCTGACTCTTGATTTCAACTCAGGTCATAGTCTCAGGGTCATGGGATCAAGCCTTCTGTCAGGCTCTGCACTGAGCATACGGCCTGCTTAGGATTCTCTCTCTCCCTCTTCCTCTGCTTCTCCCCACCCTTGCAAAAAAAAATAAAAATAAAAATAAACAAAGACTGTAACAAGAGACAAAGAGGGATACTATATGATAATAAAGAAGATTATTGAAAAAGAAAATATAACAATTTTAAAATTTATGTATCCAACCTGGGAACACCCAAATATATAAAGCAGTTAATAACAAATATAAAGGAACTAATTGATAATGACACAATAATAGTAGAAGACTTTAACACCCCACTCACATCAATGGATAAATCATCTAAACAGAACATCAAGAAGGAAACAATGGCTTTGAATGACACACTGGACCAGATGAACTTAACAGATATATTCAGACATTCCAACCTAAGACAGCAAAATACACATTCTTTCAAATGCACATGGAACATTCTCCAGAATAGATCACATATTAGGCCACAAAACAAGCCTCAACAAATTCAAAAAGATCAAAAACATACCATACATCTTTTCTAACCATAATGCTATGAAACTAGAAGTCAGCCACAAGAAAAATATCTGGAAAGGCCATAAATACATGGAAGTTTAATAACATGCCATTAAACAATGAATGAGTCATGAACCAGGAAGTCAAAGAAGAAATAAAAAACTATATGAAAACAAATGAAAATGAAAACACAATAGTTCAAAACTATTGGGACACAGCAAAAGCTGTTCTAAAAGGGACATTTATAGCCACAGGCCTATCCTGAGAAGCAAGAAAAATCTCAAATAAATAATGTAACCTTACATCTAAAGGAGCTAGACAATGAACACAAACAAAACCTAAAGCAGCAAAAGGAAGGAAATAATAAAGATGAGAACAGAAATAAATAAAATAGAAACCTAAAAAAACAACAGATCAATGAAAACAGTAGTTGGTTCTTTGAAAAATCAATAAAATTGATAAATCTATAGCGAGACTTATCAAGAAAAAAAGAGAAAGGACTCAAATAAATAAAATCACAAATTTAATAGTAGAAATATCAACAAACACCACAGAAATATAAGGTAATTTTATGAAAAACTATCAATCAAAAAATTGGACAATCTAGAAGTGGATATTCCTAGAAACATACAAACTACCAAAACTAAAATGGAAAGAAATAGAAAATTTGAACAGATCAAAAACCAGTGAGGAAATTGCATCAGTAATCAAAAAAAAAAAAAACACACCACCAAACAAAAGTCCAGGACTAGATAGCTTCACAGGTAAATTCACCAAACATTTAGAGTTAATACCTATTCTTCTCAAACTATTCCAAAATAGAGAAAAGGAAGGAAAACTTCCAAATTCGTTCTTCGTTCTTTGAGGCCAGCATTACCCTAATACCAAGATCAAAGAAACCGCTAAAATAGAGAACTATAGGCCAATATCTCAGATGAACATAGAATTAAAATCCTCAACAAAATACTAGCAAACTGCATCCAGTACTACATTTTTAAAAATCATTTAACCCAATGACATGGGATTTATCCTGGGTTGCAAGTTTGGTTCACAAATTCACAAATCAATCAACATGATACAACACATGAAGAAAAGGAAGTATAAGACCCATATGGTCATTTCAATAGATGCAGAAAAAAAACATTTGACAAAGTAGAACACCCATTCATTATAAAAACTTTTAATGAAGTACATTTAGAGGGGACATATCTCACCATAATAAGGGCCTTATATGAAAAACCCACAGCTAACATCATCCTTAATAGGTCAAGAAGAAGACAAGGATGCCCACTCTCACCATTTATTCAACATAGTACTGAAAGTCCTAGCCACAGCAATCAGATAACAAAAAGAAATCAAATGCATCCAAATTGGTAAGGAACAAGTAAAACTTTCACTCTTTGCAGATGACATGATACTATATAAAGAAAACCAAAAGACTCCACTATGACTCCTGTTGCTAGAACTGATAAATGAATTCAGTAAAGTTGCAGGATACAAAATCAATGAACAATGAAATCAATTTGTTGCATTTTATACACCAATAATAAAGCAGCAGAAAGAGAAATTAAGGAATCAATCTCATTTACAATTGCATCAAAAACCAGAAGATACCTAGGAATAAACCTAACAAAAGAAGTAAAAGACCTGTACTCTGAAAACTATAAAACAATGATGAGAAAACTTGAAGATGACACAAAGAAATGGAAAGACATTCCATATTCATGGTTTGGAAGAACAAATATTGTTAAAATGTCTATATTGCCCAAAGCAATCTACACATTTAATGCAATCCCTATCAAACTACCAACAGCATTTCTCACAGAACTAGAAAAATAATCCTGAAATTTGTATGGAACTGTAAAAGACTCTGAATAGCTAAGGCAATCTTGAAGAACAGCAAACCTTTCACAATTCTGGACTTCAAGTTATATTTCAAAGCTGTAGTAATCAAAACGGTATGATACTGGCACAAAAATAGACACACAGATAAATGGAACAAAATAGAAAGCCCGGAAATGAACCCACAATTAAATGGTCAATTAATATTTGACAAGGCAGGAAAGAATATCCAGTGGGGAAAAATGTCTTCAACAAATGGTGTTGGGAAAACCAGACAGAAACTTGCAAAAGAATGTAACTGGACCACTTTATCTCTTTCTCATTTTTTTTCAGAGGTGGAGGGGAGGAACAGAGGGAGAGGGAGAGAGAGAATCTTAAGCAGACTCCACACCCAATGCAGAGGCTGACACGGGGTTCAATCTCACAACCCTGAGATCATGAGTTGACCCAAAATTAAGAGTCAGGTGCTTAAGGGTCCTAAGTACCCTGGGACCACCTTCTTAAATCATGCACAAAAGTTCAAAATGGATTAGAGACCTAAAGCCATAAAAATTCTGGAAAGAGCACAAGAAGTAATTTCTCTGACATCAGCTGTAATAACTTTTTCCTATATACGTCCCCTGAGGCAAGAGAAACACAACTGAAAATAAACTATTGGGACTACATCAAAACAAAAATTTATGCACAACAAAGGAAACAATCAACAAAACTAAAAGCCAACCTATGGAATGGAAGAAGATATTTGCAGATAACACATCTGATAAAGGGTAAGTATCCAAAATATGTAAGGAACTTATAAAATTCAACACCCCCCAAAAAATTAATCCAATTAAAAAATGGGCAGAAAATATGAGCAGACGTTTCTCCAAAAAGGACATCCAGATGGTCAACAGACACATGAAAAGCTCATCATCACTTATCATCAGGGTAATGCAAATCAAAACTACAATGAGCTATATCACCTCACACCTGCCAGAAAGCCTAAAATCAACAACACAAGAAACAACAGGTGTTGGCGAGGATGTGAAGAAAAGGGAACCCTCTTGCACTGTTGTGAGGAATGCTAACTGGTGTAGTCACTGTGGAAAAAAACAGTATGAAGTTTATTCAAAAAGTTAAAAATAGAACTACCCTATGATCCAGCAATGACTCTATTGGATATTTACCCAAAGAATACAAAAACACCAACTCAAAGGGATACATGCACTCCTATGTTTATAGCAGCATTATTTACACTAGCCAATATGTGGAAAAGCCCACATCCATCAGTTGATGGATGGATAAAGCAGAAATGGTATATACATACAATGGAATATTATTCAGCCATCAAAAAAGAATAAAATCTTGCCATTTGCAACAGTGTGGATGGAGCTAGTGTGTATAATGCTAAATAAAATCTGTCAGTCAGAGAATGACAAATACCATATGATTTTCCTCATATATGGAATTTAAGAAACAAAACAAAAGAGCAAAAGAGGCGAAGAAAGAGACAAACCAAGAAAGAGACTCTTAACTATAAAGAACAAAGTGATGGTTACCAGAGAGGAAGGGGTGACAGGATGGGTGAAATGGGTGATGGGGATTAAGGAGTGCACTTGTGATAAGCACTGGGTAGTTAAAATAAAAACTTAAAAAAAAAAAGAACTGTATAGCATATGTTATCTCAAAAAAATAAAGGTAATATAATTTTTGAGGCACTTTTTTCACAATCCTTAACATTCAATTGTTTCATCATTGTCTTTCTTCTAGCATTCTCTATTTCCCAACTGAAAAAAAAGAGAGGGAATAGCAATCAGAACTACGGTATGTTTCATGAATGTTTGGCATTTAAATTTCATAAAATTTAGAACTGAATGGCCTTCAGTATGCTTTTGATACATGTGCTAGTAGATTTTTTTTAAATATATACGTTATCACCAGGGTAACATTTAACACATGAGAAGGAATTTCTCTTAGACTTGAATCCAGAAAATTAATCTGATGTCTATCTAAAAATAGAAATGTTTTTTCTTCTATGTCCTTTTCTCTATTTTAAAAAACCCACTACTTATTCATTCGCCTTCCCAGATGTTAGCTGGGAAAGCTGAACCTTTTTTTCTTTTTTCTTTTCTTTTCTTTTTCTCTCTCTCTCTGTCTCTCTCTCTTTTTTTTTTTTTTTTTTTTTGCAGCCTCACTAGAAGAACTCATAGATACCCAAAAGTGTTAATCACACCAAAGGTGCAAATTACATCAAAATCTTATGGAATTGAAGAATTTAAGTATCTGTTGTTGCCACTTCATCTTCCATTATTAAATGCATATAAATCACAAGGTGTGTACCTGTGAGAATTTTGTAAATTAGCAAACATCCAAAATGTAGTACTAATGGGAATGACATTTAGGTTTTGAGGCAGAGCTAAATTCAGGTTTCTGAAAGGTTGGTCAGCTGCTCCAGGCAGATGTTGTTTTTATTTAGTGTTATGATCATTTCGTCATATAATTTCTTGAAGTGGCAAGAAACTTGAGGCTTGAGACATTTTTAGAAGAGGTAGTTCCTATGATCCTCCTGGATGCACATATGAATTACAGTCATCTGGGTCCACACCCATGACCTAAAGCAGTGCTTTTCAAACTGGGTCATAATCCATTCATAGGCATGGAAATCACCTTATGAATCAAAGCCTTATGAATCAAATTTTAAAAAGTAGAAGATAATAGAAAAACATAATATCATAGTTATGTATTTATTGTTGAAAGGGAAGCTTTGTTTCAGTGTGTGTGTGTGTGTGTGTGTGTGTGTGTGTGTGTGTATGCGCGCGCTCTGGGTTATGATACAAAATGTATGTTTGGGGGTGAGCCAACAAAATATATTTTAAAGCCATGGATATAATGTTACTAATGTATAGTTCCCAGTCAATATAAACCACCAATACTAGGAAATTAGTACAAACCTAATGGAAAATAATATTTCAGAAAGTTTCATAGAATTTGAAATTATCCGCAACCTCTGAACTAGTTATTTATTTATTATTTATATATAGTTATTATTTTTGGCTATCCATCTTAAGAAAATACTTCAAATTTCAGAAAAGTTTTTTGCATAAGAATATTCATCACACTGTCATTCATTATTGCAATGCTCAATAACATAGCAACATTAAGTCCATTTTTAGAACATGAAACAATCGAGCATTGTGTCATCATTAAAAGCACTATTTTCATAGGATTTATAATGATGTGGGAAATGTTTATGACATAATACTAAATAGAAAGGATTCAAAATTACTTATATTCTATAACCTTAACAATTGTAAAAACTTGTTAGAAGAAAAATGCTAAAGTAGTGGTGCTCAGAGTGATTATGATTTTCATTCTGTTTTTCTATTATTTTTCAAGTTTTTTACAGTCCACAAGTGACATATCTATTGTCTAGGGTAGAGAGTTTTTCTTAAAAAAAAAAATAATAAGACACCCCCTTACTAGGATAGCCAAGTAATAACGTGGTGTTGGTCGTTTGCTTTTGCAAAGATGCTACCTTGGCTGACTCTCCCTGTTGGGCCATGGAGAGTAAGATTGCCCTTCCTTTAAATGCATTTTCATAATGTAATGATTTTCAAGGATCTGTTTCATATTCTTCCTGTGTGATTAACACCAAAGCAATAGCACTAGAGTCAGGGCTTCAGGCCTCCCAAGCAGAGTGTCCTATACATGTTCTTTTCCTTTCCTCAAGACCAGTGTATTAGTTTCTTACTGCTACTGTAACAAACCACCATTAACCTGGTGGCATAAAACAACAGATTTATCTTAGAGTTCTGGAGGACAGGAATCCAAGATGGTTCTCACTGGGCTAAATTTAAGGTATCACCAGGCCTCAGGTCCTTCTGAAGAGACACTGTTTCCTTGCGTTTTCCAGCCTCTAGAAGCCACTTGCAGCCATGGCCGTTCCTCCATCTTCAAAGCCAGCAGTTTAGCATCTTGAACTCTCTGCTTCCATTTCCACATTGCCGTCTCTGACTCTGACCCTCTGCCTCCCTCTTAATAAGGACCCTTCAGATACAATGAGTCCATTTGGATAATCTAGGCTAACTCCCCATTTCAATATCCTTAAAATAGTTAAGGTCATTCGCAAAGTCCCTTTTGCATTGCAAGTCACATATTCACAGGCTCTGTGGATTAGGACATGAACATCTTTGGGGGAGGGGCCATTATTCTGTCTACACAACCAGGCTTGACAGAGCAGCTTGAAACTGGTAGTTTATTTCTCTTGCATTACAGCTAGAGTGGTCTGAAAATTGCACTGTACCCAATTAGGGGTCCCAAATGTGCATGGACCTGTGATTTTCCACTAGGGGGCAACATCCTGTAGGAACAGGATCTTCACTCAGTTCTTGGCACCCACCAAAGGTTAACTGAAGAGATGGTTCTGAGCTTCACTGTTACAGTGCAAGTCTACAGCACCACAAAAAATGTAGTCAAAGTGCCCAAGCATGCATAAATAGATGCTGGAGGATTTGCAGTTGCAATCATAATCCCTTCATATTGTTACCTCTTCGGTTATAGTTGTGTAGAAGCAAATGAGCCAGAGGAGGGAGATTAAGAGCTCAAAAAATTCAGAGGCTATTCCAAGTTGCTTTTGTTTTTATTTTAAAACTTTTTAAGTTTCTTAAGTAATACCACATTGTAAAAAATATATATTGGAAAATACAGTTAAGCAATAATAAAAATATTGTTTTTATGTCACTTTTGGCTCTTCAAAGCTGAATACAAAACAACTAAGTGTCAGCCTTTTAATTGTTAAAGACCTTTTTACTGAGTTATGGATTTAGAAAATTAAAGTTCATGTAAACAACTAAATTAAACTTCAAAGTAATAAGAACTGTTGGTTATTAGCTTAACTACCTTCACACCTACTGTTTTTGGTTTGTCTTAAACTCAATAGTATGTTATTTCTTGAAAGTTAACTTCACTGACATTAATTTAGAGTCATGGTATTCTCCAGGTTTGAGCAGACCTCTCAGTCTTGCAGCTTTTCTTTTTTAGATCCCAGTTCGTGTTTTCCCTGCTTTTCTTCAAAGCTGATAAATGAAATAAAATGCCAGCATTTATCATAAGCCAATGAGACTTTCCTTTTATTCCCTCATTGTGGACAATAAATAAATTTGATTCTTTCCTGAATGTCTCTTCATTTCCTTTAAGCTTTTCCTTCTCAAAAAATTCCAGCTTCCTCTCCACTTGTCTAGTTTCTGCCCAGCCCCTCAAAGCTCAGCTCAAACATTCCTCCTCCCTAAACCCTGAGAGAACGCAGGGGTCAGTGCTGATTTCTCCCCTCTCTGAGAGAACACAGGGGTTAATGCTGATTTCTACCCCCTCCAAGTTTCTCTAGAACACACCCACTACCCCACATCTGACACTTAATCACTCATGTGTTTACCACGCACGCTGCAGTCAGGTCTCCTGGCCCTTTCCCCAGGACTCAGTCACTCCTGCTCATGCCACCTCTTGGGTCCACTGTTTTGCCCAAAACAGGTCTTTACATTTGATAATGGGATTAAACTTCCAAATACTTACATCTTTCACCCTAGACACATTACAAGCTGTTGGAAGGTGGAGATCACATTTATTCATGTAAAATACAGCAAACGTAGATAGAGGTCCTACTTTTTGCCAGGCAGGGTGCCAAGGGCTAGAAATGTAAGGATAAACTAAGATAACCCTTACCTGTAAAGTTCTTAGAGTTTAGTGTAGAACAGAGAATGACACTACAGTGTGAAAAGCATCCTAATACAGGAAAATGCAGGGGGTCGCCCAGAGGGCCAAAAAGGTCAGGAAAGCTCTTCCAAAGGAAAAGCCCTCCAACCATGAGGCTCAAAAGGCAAAGGAGGGCAAAAGGGAGGGGATTCGCATTTACTCAGCCAGCACTCTGTGTTCCACATGGACCAGGTACCACTCATGTAATCCTTAAAGCAACCCTGGGAAATACGTAGGGAAGACAGAGGAAATCAGACAGGTATGATTCACTTATACATCTCACCATCCATTACCAGACCAGCAAATTCCCATGTAGTGCTTCTTACGTGCCAGCACTATTCCAAATACTTCACATGTATTACTCCTTTGATCATGACAACAACCCTGCAAGGTAAATACTGTGGCTACCTTTATTTTACACATCGGTAGAGCAGGTACAGTTCTCATAGGCACCCAGCAGATATGTGGGTGAGCTGGATTTAAACCAGGCAATCTGACCCCAGAGACTGTGCTCATAACCACCACACTGTGTGACCTCTACCGAACTATTTTATCATCCCTTGAATGTGTTTATTAGTAAAGGTAAGGAACATTCTCACTGAAAAAGTCAGCAACTCAAAACTGTGTAAAATATAATTTCCACACTTCTCCTGATTCCATTTCCAGTATTATCGGCGAGTTTTAAAGCTAAATATTATTAACCTCTGAGTGAGTCTCAGACATGTTAAGGGATTTGCCTGGGGTCACAGCTGTTAAGTGGGAAACTGGGATTTAGAATCAAGTCTTTGTAGCTTTAACAACTGGGGGGAACTACCAAGCAAACTGGGGGATCTGGAGAAGGGCCCCCAAGTAACAACTAGCCTGTGCTCTGTTGGCAAAGCCAAAAAGAGCTGCGCATGCCCTGCTGAAGAAACTGGGCTTCTCTCATTGGTGATGCACAAGCTGGGGGACATGAGCCTAATGGCCTTTTAGGAAGGTCTTTCTGGTGACTGTGGAGGATAGAAGGTTAGAAACCAGAACATGGAACAAGGGAATGGGAAGGACTGACAAATACTCATGATACTGGTAGACAGAATGTGGGACTTGACACATCTCTTATGGGGAGGGAAAAGTTAAAGTTTAAAGTTAATTAAGTTAAAGGAAATATCCTTAGGGCAGAACAAGGTCAAGTGGCCCTATCTTAATGGCCTGTAGAGGAGGGGTGGGAGCTCTAGGAGGCAGACAGAACCTTCTACCATGGGTTACTTAAGAGAACGGAGGTTAAGGATCTGAATCCACAAGCTGACCCCACCAGGGCAGCCAGAAGAACATTTCCGCTGCCCCCTTCCATAGGCTGTACCCTGTTTCCTGTGATTTTCCCTCCTCTCCAAGTCTCATTTAATCCAATTCACTTGGATAAATATAACCCAGTCAATGGTTTCTCAGACCTGCTCTTGACAGAAGATGTGCATTACCTTTGGCAAACCATGTTAAAAAATTCCAGACTCCCATCCCTCACTGGCCAGGTACGTAAGGGAAATGTGTGAAGCAGTCAGGTATAAACTGGAAGTGGGAGAAAATGTGGGAAGCTCAAGAATACATTTCTGCAAGCCTACTCATTCCAGTTCAATTTTTTTTTCTTTGAATCAACATGCTGGTCAAAGAAAACACCATCAAGCCTCATTATTTGGGGATTCTGAATCTGTCAATTTGCCTACTTGCTGAAATATATTTATGACCCTAAAATCAATACTTACAGCAACTCTTGTAGTCATTTGTAGACATGCACAGAGTGGTGAAAAATTTGAGTCTACTGTCACACATGTTCCAAGCTGATGCCAAACAAGCCAACACTCTGTGCCTTTTTGTCTCAGCCCTCACACCATTAATAAGCATTCATCTCCCTGGTCTATTGAGTGCCATATTTTTCTCATTTTTGTGCTTTTTTTTTGTCAGTGTTTTGCTATTTAAAATGGCCCCCAAGTGTAGTGCTGAAAAGCTGTCTACTGTTCCTAATCAAGAAGGCTGTGATTCGTGTTATGGAGAAAACACATGTGTTAGATAAGCTTCATTCGGGCTTGAGTTATAGTGCTATTGGCTGTGAGTTCAATGCTGTTAAAAGAATGTTAATTTTTGTATTGTATTAGTTTTTGTATACCAACAATATATATTAAATAAGAGGTCTTTAAAGATTTTATTTATTTATTTGAGAGAAGAGAGAAGAAAGAGAGAGCATGATCAGGGGGCAGAGGGAGAAGCAGATTTTCTGCAGAGCAAGGATGGGGGTGATGGGGCTGGATCCCAGGAATCTGGGATTGTGACCTGAGCTGAAGGCAGTCACTTAGGTAGCCACTCAACCAACTGAGCCACCCAGGTGCCCCAAATAAGAGGTCTTTAAACAGAAACACACATTTTTTTAAATTTTTAAAGTTTTTTTTTTTTTTAGATTTGAGAGAGAGTGAGTGAGAGCATGAGTGGGGGATGGGTAGAGGGAGAAGCTGACTCCCCACTGAGCAGGGAGCCCAACACGGGGCTTGAGCCCAGGACCCTGGGATCATGACCTGAGCTGAAGGCAGAAGCTTAAACGACTGAGCCAGTCAGGTGCCCCAGGAGAAACACACATTAAACAAAGTTATGTACTGACTGGTTGACAAAAATGTGACCAGAGTTCTCACAGAAATCTAAATCTATATTTCCTCTGGGAGCAATGGTTCAGTTTCTGATGAAACTTTATAGAATGTAGCTACCAATAATAATGAGTATCATCTGTATCTGAGAGCCTCTCATTCTGCTACAGTTGGGAAGCTCCTATTCAATGACTTTATCCTAGTTCTCAAAGTTCTCAGAGTCTCAGTCATGGACTTCTAGGCTATGGTGTGTTGTCACCTGAGACTCATAATAAAGCACTAGAGTTTGTGTATGATTTTTTAATTATTAAGCAAAATTTGAAGTTATCTCTATAATAATGTCACTTACATTCTGGAATGCTTTCCAGAATGGGAAGATGTACCAGTCACATGCCTCACCCTCTAAAAAAGCCTGGAAACGCTTTCAGGTCTCCTGCCAGTGCTTCCCAT
Source organism: Nyctereutes procyonoides (assembly GCF_905146905.1). Taxonomy (NCBI): domain Eukaryota; kingdom Metazoa; phylum Chordata; class Mammalia; order Carnivora; family Canidae; genus Nyctereutes; species Nyctereutes procyonoides. The sequence goes on along the minus strand of NW_026575030.1, from coordinate 1,223,786 downwards.
TGACCAAACCCAACTGGAAACCAGCTGACAAAGGAGCCTGAGGTCAATCTTTAAAGCAAAGAGAAGGACAAAGAATGAGTCTGAGGGAGGGGTAAATGGAGAATTAAGCCACTATGGGGAGCCAGATATTAATCAGGCAATCCTATAACTAATGTAGAGATACATACTAAATACTCTGAACAAAAAAGACTTGGTGTTCTGACAGTTTAGGACACAGGAGCATGACCTAGACTGGGAGCGAGGGGAGACTCCCCAAAATAAAGCTTGATTGCCACCGCTCACATCCACGGAGCCCTTTACAGAGAGAGAGGGCTTCTGACAGCAGAGGGAAAGACTTAAAAACAAAATGGAGATTCTTGAACTCCTGAGGGCCCTCTGGCTGCCCAAGGCCCTAGGCATCATCCACTGTCCAGGGCACCAAAAGGCAGACACGCCAGTAGCCAGGGGAAACCAGCGAGCCGATTTAAAAGCAAAGGAGGCAGGCCTTTTGGTGACCCAGATCTTAGCAGCCACGCGACCTGATCTGGGGGCACCGACCCTGCCTGACACCCCCAACTATACTGATGCTGATTTACACTGGATCAAACGCTTGCCTGTGACCCAGTGCTTGCGTGGCTGGTGGAGGGCCGCAGACTCCAGCATCATCCTGCCTGAGGAACTAGGACGGCGAGTCCTATCCAAAATACATCGGAGTACTCACATGGGGACAAGGAAGATGGAAGACCTCACACGACATGCAAAGATCACTATTAAAGACTCTCGAGCAAAGATTGAGCAGATTGTGGCGAGCTGCCACGCTTGCCAGTTAACTAAAGCCACCGCCCATGGATCTAACCCAGGCACCTGGCTTCTGGGGGACCACCCAGGAAGTGGACTTCACTGAGGTAAAACCTGGAAAATACTGATACAGGTATTTACTAGTGTTTGTAGATACTTTCTCAGGATGGACATTTCCCACCAAACATAGAACGGCACAGACCGTGACCAAGAAACTGCTGGAACACATCTTACTGAGGTATGGTTTTCCTGTTAAGATTGCGTCAGACAACGGCCCAGGATTCATCTCTAAGGTAACACGGGGAGTGGCCCTAGTACTTGGGGCAGACTGGAAATGACATTGTGCATTTAGGCCCCAGAGCTCAGGACAGGTAGAGAGGATGAACAGAACATTAAAGGAGACCTTAACTAAATTAGCCCTGGAGACTGGCGGGGACTGGGTGACTCTCCTCCCCTTTGCCCTATATAGGGTGAGAAACTCCCCATGTAAGATGGAACTGACTCCCTACGAGATCATGTTCGTTCTTCCTCCACCTATTACCCCCAATTTAAAACCTGAGGTGCTTGCTGAATTTGATGATCACCAACTTCTTTTCTCCCTCCAAATGTTACAACGAACCCATGAGCAGGTGTGGCCTAAACTGAGGGCCCTCTATGAGACTGGGCCACCCCCGGATCCCCATTGATATAGGCCAGGTGACTGGGTGTACCTGCGGAGATACCAACACCAGACACTTCAACCTCTCTGGAAGGGACCTTACATCGTGATCCTGACCACTCCCACCGCTCTCAAGGTCGACGGGATTACTCCCTGGGTCCACTACACCCACGTCTGTCCGGCCAGCTGACCCACACCCGTTCTCAAGGACTTTGTTCCAGAATGGAAAAGCCAACCGAACAAGGATAATACCCTAAAGCTAAGACTGCGCCGTTCTCACTTATTTCACACTTCCAAGACTCCCTAGTCTGAGGTTGTCTTTCAAAATAGGAGGGGATTAGACTTAGTCTTCTTACAACAAAGGGTGGGGTGGGGATGGTTATGTGCTGCCTTAAACGTAAGATGTTGCTTCTTCCCTGGAATGTAAATGGGAGCAAGAATAGCAACAAGGTTGGTTAGAATCCTGGTTTAATCATTCCCCCTGGCTCACTCTGAGAGCAACCTGGACCCATGATTGGGTCCTTCCTTAGGTTCCTCTGAGAGGAGGAAATGTGGAGGCCGAGAAAATGAAGGCCATTCCACTTTAAGTCAGCGTTAGCACAAGTACAGCCATCCCAGGCCCCTGTGAATAAGAGCTGAACTTTACCTTACTTCAGTTACAGGAAGAAAACAGCTAACAGCTTAACTTCCTAGAAAGCCCCTATTAGAATGAGAACAGAGCCAAAGCCAAGGGCAGGAAGCCCCTATTAGAATAAGAACAGAGCTCAATGCCCTTGAAAGCCCCATATCAAAATGTAAACAGAACTTGAGAAATTCCTCCACCCCTTCTGAAGATCCCCTAGACCAGCCTATAAAAACTAAGCTGAAACCCACCTGGGGTCCAAGTCCCTGCTCCGCTGTGTCGGGTATACTTGGACCCAGGCTCGAGCTTGTAAATAAACCCTCCAGTGTTTGCATCAAAAAAACAAAACAAAACAAAATAAATCTTGAGAACAGATTGAACTGAGATCTGAAAGATGAGTAAGGGACAAGCATCTTAGAGGCAACAGCATGTGTAAAGGCCCTTACAACTAAGGCAGGAGCAGGGTACTCACAGAGAGCTGCTAAGATGTAAAATCAGTAGAATTCTGAGAGGTAATTTGGCAGTTGCTATAAACTTTTTAACATGCTTCTCTTCGACCCACAAATCTTGTTTAGGTTTCTATCATAGAAGAACTACTTGCACATAGGAACAGAGTAGCATTAACCCTTTGTCGAAGACAACAGTGTTTATCATAACCAAACTCTGAAAACAGCCTAAATGCCCATGAATAAGGAAATGGTGAAATAAACTATAAATATCCATCTTACGAAATACCAGACAGCAATTAAAAGGTAGTTTGGAAATATGCAGAAGATGTAGTGGTTAAGAAAAAAAAAAAAAAGGCCGCCCGGGTGGCTCGGCGGTTTGGTGCTTCAGCCCAGGGCCTGATCCTGGAGACCCGGGATCGAGTCCCACGTTGGGCTCCCTGCATGGAGCCTGCTTCTCCCTCTGCCTGTGTCTCCACCTCTCTCTGTGTGTGTCTCTGATGAATGAATAAATAAAATCTTTTTTTTTTTAAAAAAAGAAAATTTGAAAACAATATAAATAGCATGTTCACATTTATATAAAAAATCTATATTTATAACACATATATAAATATAATAGCAAATATAATAGCACTGGAAAGTCTGAATGGATACAAATCATATCAACAAAGGGATTATCTCTGGAGTGGGGAAAGGAAAGAACATTTTTTTTCTTTTTTTTTAAGATTTTATTTATTTATTTGAGAGAGAGAGAGAGAGAACAAGCAGGAGGAGGAGTGGAGGGAAAGGGAGATAATATCAAGCAGACCCTCATGAGTGCAGAGCCCAACTCCAGCTGGATCTCACAACCCTGAGGTCACAACCTGAGCCAAAACCAAGAGTCATAAGCTTAACTGGCTGAGCCCCCCTAAGCACCCCTCTTTTTCTTTTTATCTACATGTCAACTTCTAAATCATTTGAAACCTTATAATCTGTATATAATTAAGTATATATTAAATTATTATGTCAAAAAAAGAGAAAAGGAGTTTGTTTTGTTTTTGTTTTTTTACTTAAGTACTGTTAGTATCTATCTAAGGCAAGCTTTCACAGAATAACTATCTATCTAAGGCAAGCTTTCACAGAATAATTACTTCCGAAAGTTCATCTTAGTCCTCAAAGATCCTTTAGGCCAGTCATTTTCAACCTTGGCTGCACATGGGTTTTAACCCAGTGAGCTTCTTAAAAATTCTGGTGCTCAGGCCCCAGATCCATATATTCTAGTTAATTAGTCATGGTGGGTGCTGGGCATGGGAATTTCTTAAGGCTCCTCAAGTGATTCCAATGTGCAACCAACACTGAGAAACCCTACTCTCTGACATCTTTATCCAATGGGTTCTTAGAGGTCAAAACTTGGCTGAGAGGTTTAATCACCTTGGAATTGGCACTCTGTTGCACAAACTAGTGGCTAGAAAGGGTATTGGTAAAGCTGTCATCATCCAACACTATGAGTTATTATCAAAGACAGCAGGCACACACTTTGGCCTTGGAGTTGAAGGCCAAAGACTGACCATCATAAGACTGTAACAGGAAAATGTCAATGTTACCCAGGGCAATTTACACGTTTAATGCAATCCCTATCAAAATACCATGGACTTTCTTCAGAGAGTTAGAACAAATTATTTTAATTGTGTAGAATTAGAAAAGACCCCGAATAGCCAGGGGAATATTGAAAAAGAAAACAAGAGCTGGGAGCATCACAATGCCAGATTTCAGGTTGTACTACAAAGCTGTGGTCATCAAAACAGTGTGGTACTGGCACAAAAACAGACACATAGATCAATGGAACAAAATAGAGAATCCAGAAGTGGCCCCTCAATTTTATGGTCAACTAATATTCGATAAAGGAGGAAAGACTATCCACTGGAAGAAAGACAGTCTCTTCAATAAATGGTGCTGGGAAAATTGGACATCCACATGCAGAAGAATGAAACTAGACCACTCTCTTGCACCATACACGAAGATAAACTCAAAATGGATGAAAGATCTAAATGTGAGACAAGATTCCATCAAAATCCTAGAGGAGAACACAGGCAACACCCTTTTTGAACTCAGCCACAGTAACTTCTTGCAAGATACATCCACGAAGGCAAAAGAAACAAAAGCAAAAATGAACTATTGGGACTTCATCAAGATAAGAAGCTTTTGCACAGCAAAGGATACAGTCCACAAAACTAAAAGACAACCTACAGAATGGGAGAAGATATTTGTAAATGACGTATCAGATAAAGGGCTAGTTTCCAAGATCTATAAAGAACTTATTAAACTCAACACCAAAGAAACAAACAATTCAATCATGAAATGGGCAAAAGACGTGAACAGAAATCTCACAGAGGAAGACATAGACATGGCCAACACGCACATGAGAAAATGCTCTGCATCACTTGCCATCAGGGAAATACAAATCAAAACCACAATGAGATACCACCTCACACCAGTGAGAATGGGGAAAATTAACAAGGCAGGAAACCACAAATGTTGGAGAGGATGCGGAGAAAAGGGAACCCTCCTGCACTGTTGGTGGGAATGTGAAATGGTGCAGCCACCCTGGAAAACTGTGCAGAGGTTCCTCAAAGAGTTAAAAATAGACCTGCCCTATGACCCAGCAATTGCACTGTTGGGGATTTACCCCAAAGATTCAGGTGCAATGAAACGCCGGGACACCTGCACCCCGATGTTTATAGCAGCCATGTCCACAATAGCCAAACTGTGGAAGAAGCCTCGGTGCCCATCAAAAGATGAATGGATAAAGAAGATGTGGTTTATGTATACAATGGAATATTACTCACAATGAAACGCCGGGACACCTGCACCCCGATGTTTATAGCAGCCATGTCCACAATAGCCAAACTGTGGAAGAAGCCTCGGTGCCCATCAAAAGATGAATGGATAAAGAAGATGTGGTTTATGTATACAATGGAATATTACTCAGCCATTAGAAACGACAAATACCCACCATTTGCTTCAACGTGGATGGAACTGGAGGGTATTATGCTGAGTGAAATAAGTCAATCGGAGAAGGACAAACATTATATGGTCTCATTCATTTGGGGAATATAAATAATAGTGAAAAGGAATATAAGGGAAGGGAGAAGAAATGGGTAGGAAATATCAGAAAGGGAGACAGAATATGAAGACTCCTAACTCTGGGAAATGAACTAGGGGTGGTGGAAGGGGAGGAGGGCGGGGGGTGGGGGTGAATGGGTGACGGGCACTGAGGGGAGCACTTGACGGGATGAGCACTGGGTGTTATTCTGTATGTTGGCAAATTGAACACCAATAAAAAATAAATTTATTATTAAAAAAATAAATAAATAAAACTGACATTTACAGAAGAAAAAAAAAAAAACTGTAACAGATGCCCGGGCAAGTAAAGAACTTCAAAGACAAACATAATCACAGACACCTTTACTCATGCAGTTAGTTACTGACCACCTACTATGCTCTTGGTCCTTCGGAACAGAATACAGATTCCATGCACAATGTGAGGTGAGGGGGTCAAGAGATATTTCTTATAGCAAAAGAAGCTTCAGGTGTACTTGAGACTGTGTTTACAAAGTGGACAGGACACTTGTTTTAGCTCCAATCTTTTGTTCATTTCTTATTGCTGGGATTTCGTATTAATGGGCATCAAACAAGAACTTAAGGTCTTTAGCTTCAATGATTTTTATTTTATATGCAAGCAGTTAACTGTCGCTTTGAGGTTTAGTCAAAATGGGCTGAGTCTGTGGGAAACTGAAAAGAGAAACTAACATCTGTAGGCTCTCTCTTCTAAGGAATCTGAAGATGGGGAAGGTGGGTCACCCATGGGTGACCAACTGTCTCTGTTTGCCCGATATGATGTATTGAATGTCTTTGTATCCCGGAAATCCATTTGTTGAAGCCCTAACCCTTTGAGAGGTAATTAGATTTAGAGGAGGTCATAAGGGTGCGGTCTTTGTGAAGGGACTAGTGACCTTATAAGAGATCAGAGATCTCATGCTCTCTTGCGCACATGCTCTCTCTCTTTCTCACTCTCTCTCTCTCTCTCTCTCTGCCCAGTGAGGACTCAGAAAGAAAGTAGCTGACTATAAGCCAGGGGGAGGGTGCTCACTGCAACCCAACCCTGCTGGCAATTTGATCTTTGTCTCCTCTGTCCCCAGAACTGTAAGAAATAAATGTCTAGGGTTTAAGCCACTCAGTCTATGGTATTTTGCTACAGCGGCCTGAGCCGCTTAAGACAGGCACCCAGGACTCAGGACTTAACTTTAAAATAAGGACAGTCCTGGCCCACCATTCCAGATAGCTTGGCACTGACTGATTTCCTGGGACTTGCACTTTCAGGAAAGTGCAAGTAAGCCAGGACAAGTTGGTTACCCCAGTCACCATATACAACACTCCTCTTTCCAAATGAAGTTTTTCTCCCTTTATTAGACAAGGGCAGAATTGTTGACAACTCTGCTCCAGATGGTATCCCAGATTCTATCACTCCCCATGACTTGGCCCCTGGGCGGAGGAATCTGCAAAGTAAAATGAATCCTCCCTTGACATGAGACATGCTGCTTTCAAAAAACTAAAGTGGAAGGCTCTTTGATGAGTAAAACCTCCGTTCCTTTCAGGACTAGTCTGACAGAGGGAATGGTCTACCGAGGTATACATTAGGCGTGCCTAATATTGTATTTGTTTTCTATAAATAAATATGGGCTTCTCTCAGGACACCAACATAAGCCAGATTAAAGTTCCCTTTCAAATGATCCTGGAGTGATAGCTTCCTTGCCTGTTATTCAAAATCAAGCGTGGCTCCTTGTCAAATGGTTGCCAGGAGATAGCATAAGAGCCAACTCCTCACCTCCTCTACCATGGCAACGCGCCCTTATTTCCTAATCTAGCTTCTTTCTGCGAGAGTCTAGATTTCTGAGAGTAGTATGCTACCCTTGATTATTTAGTTAGTTTTGCAGACAGATACCAGCCCTTCTAACCTTCAGCACAGAGACCTCCTCATATGCAGTAGCAGCCTACTGCTGGCTTTTCCTTTGTGACTGTGCACTATAGCTGCCATCATTCTTTCTTATTGTCTCAAGGTCTCAGAATACAATTGTTGACTTAAATGGTGACTTCACAAAGAGGAGGCAAGGTCTTTGGAATATTAAGAGCAGAAAGTGTGTTTAACATGAAGTTGATGGAAATGAGCCTCCCTGAAATGCCTCGGTTTACCCATCTGTAAAAGAAGGATATTTTCCCTTGTAGGTTACTGTAAGGATGAAATGAGCAAGTGCATGTAAATCTTAAACAGTGTCTGGCACATAGTAAGTGCTCAATAAACATTAGCTATTATAGTATTGTTAGGATTTGTTCCCATCGGTTTTTACCAGGAAATTTAACCAAATATATAGATAAAAGAACTGAATGTGAATTGTCAGGACTATTTTGTTTGTAAGTGATTACTCAAGTTAGCCTATGTAAAAAAGGCATCACGCTCATGTGGTTTGAAGTAGTGAGGTTTGGAGCTGACAGCCAAGAAAGAATTCTTGAGATGTCTTTGGTACAAAAAAGGTGGTTTTATTAAAGCACAGGGACAGAAAAAGCTGCACTGGGGTTGTGAGGAGTGACTAATTATATAAGGTTTTCTATCCTATGGAGGGGATGTTAGGGGTTCAGGAAACAATCTATAGGTTTTGAGGATTGCTTTTTAAAAAGATTTTATTTATTTATTTGAGAGAGAGAGAGAGGGAGCACAAGCAGTGTCAAGGGGAGGGGACAAGGGCAGAGGGAGTAGGAGAAGCAGACTCTCCCACAGAGCAGGGAGCCTGATGTGGGGAGTTCAATGCGGGCCCAATCTTAGGACTCCAGGATCATGACCTTAGCCAAAGGCAGACATTTAAACCACTGAGCAACCCAGATGCCCCCAGAGATCACTTTTTTCTTGTAAATCATTAAGACGATTGCGAACTGATAGAAAATTATGTCCTGTATGACTGTAATCTATATAAAAAAACAAAAACCATTTGTTTTTCCCTTTCCTTTGTTCTAGGATAGCCAGGAATGCCTGAGGAATGTCACATATATCCCACTCTGGAGAGGGGGAGGGTTGCCCAGGTGTCAGCTTGTGCTTTGCCCTCAGCTTGCCTTCTGCTCCCTCATCAGTACTGGCTCCAAGTGCATTCATTCATTCATTCATTCATTCATTTCTCTCTTACTCTCTGTTTGGTGTGAGGGATACAGTGATCAAAGATACCACTTCCTGCCCTCAAGAAGTTCCTGAATTACTGGAGAGAAACACAAAAGAACCCAGCCATTGACAAGACAATACAAAGAGAGCTATGATATATAATTCTTGCATGGGGTGTAATATGGGACACAGAAAAGCATTGTGTGGGGGGTGTGGGAAGCTGCCAGTATTTACCTGTCTGTATCTCCCCACTAGACTCTATAAGTCCCTAGAGTGCAGGGTTTGTGTATTTTCATCTTCAATTTCCTCAGGTCCAAGGGAGGATGGGAGGAGAATAAAACGGAAGGAAATCCAGGTTTAGTAGAGCCTAAATCTTACATCATTGGGAAGTTCTCCTTAAGAAAATAAAGAATTATAAATGCAAAATTAGATATAAGGATGAATATGTATTTAGAATTAGAAATCAAAACAAATTACTTTCCCTTTAATATGAGGTCTTTCTAGACAATTTATCAAAAATGCTTATAGAGAAATATTTGCATTTGCTAGCTGGTTTTGCTTCCCTACACAGCATACTTTCTGACTCCCAACAGTAATCAGCGCGCAGGGGCCCATGTGAATGAGGGGCCTTCAGGCTTCGATCTCAAGAGCTTCAGTATGAGTCCATTTCTGAGGGAGCATTTCTTCCCCTGCTCCCTTCACTGAAGGTCACAGCTCCGCACAGTTCTCTCTGCCTCTGGGTTCTGGGAACTACTCCTTCTCCTATCTCTTAAGGCTTAAGAGAAGTAGCTACACCTTACTGTTTCCAGCCTTGGGGTATTGCACTATATCAGGGGCTTCTCCTACCTCTCTGCTCACTACTTTGTAAACAGTCCCTTAATTAAAAACTCTTAAGTTTTCTAATTTGAATGTGCCATCAGTTTCTACCAGGACCCTTGATTGATACAGAAGAAAAAAATGTGTTCCTTTTTATGGCCCATGGGTAAACACTCTCTAAGTATTATCACACTATGTGTACCCCATATTACATATGATATGCCCCATATTCTGTATGTCATTATTATGACTATATACACCATTCCTAGCTCCCTCTAATTCACTAGCATGAGAGTTTATCATTTCTATTGCTCTACTGACAGAGATGCTAGTGCCAATAGAGACCTAAAACCTACACCAGAAAAGAAGCAATTCAGGCCATTCAGGTCAATGGAGTAAATCTCTTGAAGACCTGAAGAGTGAGCCATTTCTTTCCAGTCCCTATAGGTGAGCCCCAAAATGGCAATTAACATCACCTGCAGTTCAGAGGCTTAGGTTGCTCAGAGGGCAAGAAAGTGAGATCTTTGCTTCAAGCAGACACAATTCATCAACAGATTCCAGCAGGATACCCCACAGGTCAAATCACTTCCAGCAACTAGCATTTTTTAAATATGTCAAAAAGGGTGCCTGGGTGGCTCAGTCAGTTAAGCATCTGCTTTCACTCAGGTCATGATCCCGGGTTTCTGGGATCAAGCCCCACACAGGGCTCCTTGCTTAGCAGGGAATCTGCTTCTCCCTCTACCCCTCTCCCTCTGCTCATGCTCTCTCTCTCTCTCACTCAAATAAATAAATAAATAAATAAAAATAAATATGCCAAAAGAGGTAGCGGTAGCAAGTGGAATGAATAGGAGAGTCATCCTGGAGCTTCAAACTTTAGCCAGTAACAGAATTTTAGTATACCAAGAAAACCAAGTTTCAATATCAACTTAAAGTGCCTTAAGATGAAAGTAATGCATTGCCTCATATCACAAAAAACGTCCAGGGATGGATTTTGCTTCAAGTACATTGGGATTTCCCTCTCCCCCTCCCCCTCCCTCCCTCTATCTCTCAGTTTTCTCTCACTCTCTTCTTCAGTGCTGCTTTCCTCAGAGTTGGTTTGCTTCTTAGTCAGGATTTTCCCAAGTGGTGGCAAAATGAACATAAATACTTCCAATTTTACATCCTTCCAAATAATCACCATCTTCTCCATAGCAACAAAGACTGGAGATTGAATCTGATTGGCCAGATTTGGTCACATGTCCATAGCTCTACCAATCACCTTGATCACTACTGTCTAGGCTGGAACCAAGGACTGTGATGAGTCCCACTGAAACCAGATAAACAGAGTGGGAGAGAGGAGGAGATGCTATTAGGTAGAGGGAAAAAATCCTGAGGAGGAAAACACCACAAATGTCCATCACACCATGGCTGCAGTGGCACCAGGCTGCAGCTAAATGACCCAAATCTAGTAACTATAGACAGCTCCTGGATCTAGGTCTTTGAGGCTCCTGCAGCTGTAAGGTAGTAGAAAGAAAAGAGACTGAGCATCCCAGCTTGACCACTGTATGATCCTAGACTCTCAATTCACTTTCCTTCTCCGGCTTTGATGTTTTCAGCAGCAAGTGATGGTGTAGGACCAGATCTGAGAGTCCTCCCAGATCTAAAAAAAAAAAAAAAAAAAATGATGCCTGTTGATATTCAACAGATATTTAAAAATCCCCATATCTCAGAGAACAAAGCAAAATTTGCCACTAGAACAGAAGTCAGAAATATGAGCTCTTTTTCACTTTGTTTTGCAGCTGCAGCAGCAGATTAGCATCCTCAGGCAACCACCAAATCACCCCTCCTGAGGTCTCAACTGAGCAGGCATTAGTGAGACCAACACCTATTTCTTTGTCACATGCTGACCTTAGCAAAGCAACCAGAGACATTTTCAATGATCTGACTTGGGGTTGGCAAAACTGGATGCAAAAACAAACTCATGCAGGAAAATGAAGGGGACTTCGCAAAATACAAATGGGATGATATAGTCTGACTTTCTACTACATTTTGGTAATCTAAATTAAAACCAGATTTTCCATAGTTTGAAACCCATATTTGGTATTAACCATCAACAAACACAGGAAAGAAAAGTGACCAGATGAAGACTGCTTGCAAACAGTAGTATATAAATCTTGATATGATATTGACTTTCATTTTGCCAGGCCTGCCATCCTTGGATCACTGTATTTGGTTTTGAGGGCCAGAAGACCACTGACAGTGCCCAATCAACTTTATAGTGGGAAACTGCACACCAGTATCAATGATGGGCAGAACTAGAATTTTAGTCTGTCAAAAGTAGGTAAAGACCTTGAATATCCAATTGAACCTTTGGGCACCAATTGAATTCCATTTGCTACTGAAGCTAAATACCCATCGATATTGTTGCTTTCTTTTCTGTAGAAGTCAACAACTATCCTTTATTTTTTTAAAAAAGATTTTATTTATTTATGAGAAACACGGGGGGTGGGCAGAGATCCAGGCAGAGGGAGAAGCAGGCTCCATGCAGGGAGCCCGACACGGGACTCGATCCCAGGTCTCCAGGATCTCGCCCCAGGGCTGAAGGCGGCGCTAAACCGCTGAACCACCAGGGTTTGGCCCAACAACTATCCTTTAATTGGATGACCCCACTGAGACCCTGAGTTGGAGCTGGATCCTACACATGGATAGCAGAAGATTTGGCCTTATTATATTTCCATTTTGGTTTTTCCCAAGAGGGTAATATAATCAAGGGATGATCAGAACCAGAATATTTAGGCAGTTGCTTGCCTGCTGGTTTCTGGTTAAATTGATTACCTGCTTAGTTACCAATGCAGTTAACTACATGTTATTTAAATGTATTTATCTCCAAAATGCTGCCCACCAGTAAAGAAAATGACCTTTATTACAATGGTTCTTTGTTGCTTTAACTCTACTCTGACTTTCTGGGTAAGGGTTATACTATCTGTCTTGCATTATATTAGTGGTTCTCAAATCTTTTGGTCTCAGCACTTTTCATACTTAAAAACTGTTAAGGGCCCCAGGGCACCGGGATTACTCGGTCGGTTAAGCATCTGCCTCCAGCTCAGGTCATGATCCCAGGGTCCTGGAATTGAGCTCCACATCGGGCTCCTTGCTCAGTTGGGAGCCTGCTTCTCCCTCTGCCTCTGCCTGCTGCTTCCCCTACATGTTCTCTCTCTCTCTTTGTCAAATAAATAAATTTTTTTAATTAAAAAAAATTGTAATGGGCCCCAAAGAGCTTTTGATTATGTGCCTTATATCTATGAATATTTACTATGTTAGAAATTGAAACTAAGGGGCTCCTGGCTGGCTCAGTGGTTGAGCATCTACCTTTGGCTCAGGTCATGATCCTGGAGTCCTGGGATCGAGTCCTGCATCAGGCTCCCCACAGGGAGCCTGCTTCTCCCTCTGCCTATGTCTCCGCCTCTCTCTGTGTGTCTCTCATGAGTAAATAAACTTTTACAAAAAATTGAAACTAAGATTTTAAAATTTTAATTCCAGTATAATTAACATATAGTATTATATTAGTTTCAGGTGTAGAAACTAAGATGTTTTAGAAATATTTAATATTTTATTATTTAAACTCTTTTTTTGAGAAAGAGAGCATGCACACACTGGACTTGAGCAGCAGGCAGGGGCAGAGGGAGAGAGAGAGAATCTTAAGCAGGCTCCAGGCACAGTGTGGAGCCTGATGCAGGGCTCTATTTCAGGAACCTGAGATCATGACATGAACCAAAATCAAGAGTTGGATGCTTAATTGACTGAGCCATCCAGGCTCAGTGGATCATCCAGGCTCTTTTAACTCTTATTTTATAAATATATTATTATATATTATTAATTTAAATATTTAACTCACATTTTAAAAATTCCATTTTATGTTAACATAACATTTTATGAAAACCCATTAAAAAGGGGTAGGGAAAAAAGTGTGGCAGTATCTTTAATTTTTCAAATTCTTTTTTAAAAGATTTTACTTATTTATTCATAAGAGACATAGAGAGAGAGGCAGAGACATAGGCAGAGAGAGAAGCAGACTGCCTGTGGAGAGCCCAATGAGGGACTTGATTCCAGGACCCTGGGATCTAGACCTGAGCCAAAGGTCTTTTTTTTTTTTTTTTTTTTTTTCTGCACAGGGTCATGTAATAGAAGGGACTTTTATTATATTTTTAAGATAATTTTTTTTTTACACTCAACCACTGAGCCACTCAGATGCCCCTTCAAATCTCTTTAATATGTGGCAGAGTAAAACACTGCTGGATTCTTACATCTGTTTGTACCCTCCATTTGTTATGATATATAGTTCTGGTTGAAGGATACAAATATTATTAGGGCTCATATAGTGGGAAAAAGAGAAGACTATTAGAGTAGCCTTTTCAGATAATTTTAGATATTCTTATTTGACAGTACACTGAAACTTGACAAGTGGTAGTTTCTTAAAAGTTAGTTGCAACATAGAATCTGAAACCACGTCAATGAATTTTTTTGTAGTCTGTTACATTAAAATTCACTGGTCTATCTTGTATTTGAAATGATTTTATAATGCATGTATTTCAACACCTGGAAAATATTATTTCTCTGAATTATGGAGATCTCCCAAACAGTGACACATTTCATTATATAGCATTTTAGAAGTCACATTCATTTATATCACTATCAATCTCACCAGAAAAGTCTTTAAGTATTGGGAAGCTATTAAATTCATGGATGTGGATGCAAGTTTTACAAAATTAGAATTTTGGAAAGCTTGCTAGAATTCTCTCATTGGTAAGAGACATTGCTGGTTGTTTTTTTTTTTTTAAAAAAAACAACAGATTCGTTTTGTTAATTTTCAAGAAAATGTCAGCTATCCAAGTCTCAATAGCCACAGTTTATCTACCACTCATTCTTTTAAGTAAAAATGGTAATTCATTAACAACATGTTTAATTCAGCTCATAACTCAAAAAATCACTTAAGTACTTTCCCTGAGATATGAATTCTTCAGTATGTAGCATAGGTTCTTTATGCAAATACCCTATTTTACCACACAGGGTATAAAAGACATATAATCAAGACCTGAGACAAGGAAATCAATAATATCTGCTGCCTCATCAAGGACATTCTTAAGTTAAACTGGCTTTTTCTTAAACTGCTAGTGTGTAATGGGGAAAATATAATATAGTGCAGTTCTATACTCTTGTCTTGATTCCTGCAAAGGCATCAGCAGTCTTACCCATCATTTCTTTGGCAATATCATTGCAAACAACAACACAGTGAAAAAGGCAAATAACATTTTGGTATGATCATTTAAATAGTTTTGATGTGCACCACTGTGTGATATTTCTGTTTTTTTTTTTTTTTTTTTTTTTTTTTTTTTTTGTCAGCTGCTGGGTAGAAAAGTAGTTGGGCATAAGCAAGGCTAGGATTTGCCCAGGCAAGTACAAGAGAGATGAAGAGGATCATGTAAGTTAAGGGTGTTTTAAAGGGAAGGTGTGTAGTATGTATTTGGAATCTGAATTGAGAAAAAAGTACCTGAGAACCAAGAGGCTCTCAGAGAACCAAGTAGCAGAGAACCAAGAGGGTGATGGAAAGTAAGAAAATGGTGTGGTCGATGCAAGGATGGAGGTGATGGTCCAAGTGGGATGGTTGCCATTGAGATGTCTCAGGTTCTATAGTTACTGATGATTTCAAGCCTCAGTTTTGACCCTATGATAGAAAATAAGAATGTCTGATAGAACAGTCGCTAGCATTTATTGAGGTACTATGCAAAGTACTTTATAAATGTTGTATCATTTTATCTTTGTCAGTTCCACAGGAGAGGTGCTATCTTTAACCACATTTTGATGGACAAAAAAAAAAAAAAAATGGTGAGATTAGGGAGGTTCAGTTCTTTACTCAAGATCATTTTGTATTGGAATTGGGTTTCAAACCCAGATCTGGTGATCCTAGAGCCCATCTTTTCCACCAATATGCAATAATTTCCTATCGCTAACAAATTCAGGCATTTGGAAGTCAGGCTTGGTCACCTTTCACCTTTATAATGAAAAGAATGTTTGCATTTGTGAGGTGATGAAAGTAAGAAAACACCAAAGTGAAGACCTAGACAGACAATTAAGAAGTGGGCACACCCAGTGTTTTTCCTAGAGGCGACATCATCTTCAATTTCTTCTGCATTAGTTACTTCCATTCCGTGCACAGAAACTGAATTCTTCCTTGCTTGTATATTCTAACCTTTAATATAGTCTGTTCCTTAGTCCATAGACATGTGACTCAGAACATGAGTTTAGAAAAAGTGGGACAGACTATTTGCATGTTAATTTGAAATTGAAAATCTTTTTTTATATATGGGCAGATGCATTTTCTTCATTGAGGTATACAACATATGTTTTGAATATGAACAGATTGTATTACTGATTTGCAAAAGTTGACAAAATAATGGCTCAAGAGTTCACAGTTGTCTTTACCACAATTCTCTATCGAATGAGACAAGCTTTCTTTCCAACTGGGATACAGATCCCCTTTAAAAATAATAATAATAATGGCTTTTTTGCATAATGCTTTATACTTTTTCCAAAAATCTCATTCATTCTTTGTATGTTAAAACTTAAATATAAATATAAAAAATATATAAATTATAAAACAATGATATAGAAAGCCTACACTCTGACCAAATGATATCAGGCTTAAACAGAAACTAAAGGGCTGAATCAAACACACCCCTCTATTTTTATAGTCTAGTTGGGAAGATGATCAAAGAAACAACAAACTATATAACTTTCCATAGATAATTTCTCTATCTTAACTCTCCCAACATCCTGCAGAGGAGGTAGTTGTGATGGGCAGAATAATGGCTCTCCACAGAAGTCCACATCCTAATCCCCCAAATCTATGAATATGTTACCTTATATGGCAAAAGCAATTTTACAGATGTGATTAAGCTAATGATCTGCAAATGGGGAAACCATCCTGGATTACCTGGGTGAACCCAAAGTAATGACAAAGGTCCATCTAAAAGGGAGACAGGAGAGTCAGTAGGAGGAGATGTGATAATGAAAGCAGAGGTTGGAGTGATGCAGGGCCACAGACCAAGAAATTTGGATACCTCAAGATGCTAAGAAAGGCAAGGGAGTAAACTATCTTCCATACCTCCAGAAGAAATGCAACCCTGATAATACCTCCATTTTAGTCATTGAGACCCATCTTGGACTTTTGACAATAAATTTGGATAATAAACTTGTGTTGTTTACAGCTGCCAGAAAGGAGGCGGGGTTGGGTAGGGCAAAATGGGTGAAGGGGAATAGGAAGTATACGTTTCCAGTTATGGAATGAATAAGTCACAGGGATGAAAGGTACAGCATAGGGAAGACAGTCAATGGTATTATAAAAGTGTTGTAAGGGCACAGATAGTAGCTACACTTGTGGTGAGCATAGCAACACATACAGACTTGTCCAATCACTATATTGTACACCTGAAACTACTGTATAACACTGTGACAACTATACTTCAATTTTTTTTTTAAAGTAAGCTTGTGGGGTTTTTTTTTGGGGGGGAGGGTTAGTTTTTCAAATTTGCAAGTATTTATTGGATATGCTATGGCAAGGCCGTGTGTGGGTCCTGGGAAGCAGTGGAGCCAAAGAGCCCTGCTCAGTCTGGAATATAAAGCAAATGTAAAATCAAACACTAAGCAAAGATTTAAATAGCTAACCAAAGCCGAGAGGAGATGTCACCAGACAGTCCCTTGTCAGTTTAACCGAGCAAACACACGTGCAGCCCTGGTTTAGAGGTGAGTTTATATTAAACTGGGGTGATCAGAAAAGTTTTAGAGCAGAACTGCAGGTGGATATTGAAGTGCAGGTATGATTTGCTGGGAGAAGAGAAGAGGAAGGGCCAAAGTTTCAAGGAAATAAAGATCTTCATGTATTGTGCTAACTTTGGCTCCATAAAGGGCTCTAGCACATTATAACAGAACTCTCCATTGCTCCTTGAAAAACCCCTGTTGGAGTTCCCCCTGGTTTGATCTCTTCCACCCACTGCGCAGAAGAGATATTGGGAAGTAGCACTGGATGCTCTTCACAACTCCCAGTGGGCAAAATGTGCTCATCTTCTGAACACGGCGGTGCAGGGAGACTTTGCCCACGTCTGTGGTGGGTGTGTACAGTTCTGCCCAGGCTTGGTTGAGGGAAGATGCATTTCATCTCAAGAGTCTTAGGTTCTATAGGAAATGTCCTTTGCCATCCATCTAGTTGCTGTCTTGGTGTGTTTGATGGGAAGGTACAAAAACTTAGCCAGTGTCCCCAAGCTCCCCTCAGCATGGGCATGGACATCAGGGTCCATCAAAGTTTCATATGAATGCCAGGGGCTTGGAGTGACAAAGCTCTTCCCCATTTGTACTGGAGACTCTAAACAATAGCAACAAATGATTTGGTAGGAAACTAAATTATAGGAGAAATACATGCTTTGAGAAACGGAAATGCTCCTGAAGCATATATAATATAGAGGATAAAGTCTCTGTTATTATATCCTCCAGTATTACTTCCTGCCTCAGAGATAGCCAGTATTGAAAGTTTAGTGTTTACTTAAAGTTAAGTAAAAACACAAATGGAATCATGATACATTTTTAAAAATTTAACAATATAATTGGGCTTTCCACATCAATATATGTAGATCTACTGCATTCTTTAATTGGTTGCATCATTTTCCATAGTTTGATTGAATGGCGATTTATTTAATGACCTTTCTACTTGTGGGCATTTAGGTTGTATTCAGTTTCCACAGTAATAAACAATACTACAATGAATATCTTGTAATATATTTTTGCTCCCCATTCAAGTATCTGTATATTTAGTTGCTAAGAGTGCTTGTCACAGTGCATAGACTTAAATGTTACATCTTCCATGTTTAATGTTTTATGTCACACAGCATTAAAACATTAATAAATATTGCTAAATTGACTCAAAAAGATGGCACCAATTTATGTTCTCAAAGAATTTACGGGAGAACCCATTTTCTCATATTCCTAACAGCAGTACATGTAATCATTTTTTTTTAAATTTTAGCACTATGATAGGAGAAAACACATTTTTGCTTTAGATTGTAGTTTCCATCAATTATATATAATTTCACATATTAACCGGTAATTTATATTTCCTCTTCCATGAAGCATCAATTTGTGGTCTTTATAGAACTTTTCTATGTTTTTTTTTATTTATTGACTTCAAATCTTTATTCCCTTCAATTTATTTTATATGCCCTTTTTTTTTTTTTCACCAGCAACAGGGAACTAATGCAGCTGGTTATCATTATTGATCACTATTTAAAATGAACAAATGAATGAAAAGTTCACATGACTTAAAACTCATACATTCTGCAGGGAGTGCAAAATGGTACAACATCCATGGAGGACATGTTGGCATTATGTATCAAAATTATCAATGTATTTACCCCACTTATCCCAATGCTACAGATACATCTGCTTGCATGAAATGACACATGTTCAAGTTCATAGTTCATTCACAGCAGCATTGTTCATTTCACAAAATACTATAAACAATCTGATTGTTTATCTCCAGGTAAGTAATGAAATAAACTTCACAGTGGGATGTGATGCAGCTGTGAAAAAAAGAATGAGGAAGCTCTCTATAAACTGATATGAAAAGATCTCCAAGATTTATTAAGTGAAAAAAGCATATAGTGTGCTAGATTTTGTGTAATAAAAGAGAGAAAATAAAAATATACATATTCACACCTACTTACATTTGAATAAAGAAATACTGGAAGGATATACCAAAAGCTAACAAAAGTGGTTACCTATAGAAGATAGAACTGTGTGGGATGAGGCAGATGGGAATAGGGGTGGAAGAAAGATTTTTCAATGTACATCTTTTCATGTCTGATTTTTTAACCATGTGAATGTACTTCGCTATTTTTTTCTAATTAATTTTAAAATGAGTTTAAGTAACTTAATGGTCTTAGGTTGCACAATTATAACAGTAGCAATAAAAGCAAAAAGAGCAGCAGTGGCAGCAGCTACCCCTTATTGAGCATGTTATATGCCAGGTTCTTTCAGGTCTTTCTCATTGAGTCCTTACGCTACCTCAGTAAGGCAGGGATCATTATCCTATTTACTACAGATAAAGAAACTGAAGCTCAGAGAAGGTGAGACTTGCCTGAGGCCACCCAGAGTACAAGCAGAGGAGTTGGAGTTAGGTCTCTCTGACTCCAAAGCTCGGGTTTCTGGCCACCAAGTTATAGTGCCAAGAAACCACATCTTTGACTTCGAGTGTTAGTGCTTTCAATATTACAACTCAGCTTCTCACAAACAAGTTTTTGACCGGCTAAAGTGAGAACCAAGTTGGCTAAGTGAAGCATGAGGGGTTTTGGTGGGGAGAGGGTGGCTGGCCAGGTTCTCCCATATGGTTTTGGAGAACTTGATTTGGGAAGAATCCATTGTAAATCCATAAAATTAGATAGTCAGAGTGGTATCATTAGTGGTTACTTCATGGAATTCATGATTCTTCCTTACTCTCTGGGCCAATATCTGGGTACCTGCCTTTGGAGTTCTCCCCCTGTCCCCCGCTCCCAGGACAATCTCTAACATTTATAAGGTCCGGGGCAAGGATATAAACAGAGATCTGTGTGCCATGTTTATGAATATTATAAGTTATGATCCAAGCTAAGAAATGGCCAATTAGAATATATTCTATCCACTCACCTTAACACTAGCAGAACCATGTGGAAGGCCATGTTTGAAGTTAAAATTCCTGGGCTCCTAAAATTTCTGTACCCAAAAATGCTACTGCAGAGAGCTCCAGTCCCTCCAGCTCCCCTGGCCCTGAATTATTCCCTTTCTCTTCTCACCCCTAGATCCTCCTCCATGCCACAGTCAGCTTCAATATCCTAGCCTACATATCCAAACTCCATTTATACACCCATAGCCACTCTCTGGCCTTCCTTTGGGCCTAGAGGTATGTATTCAGTGGCACATTTTGTCCTTGGGAAAATGGACCCAGAGACAAAGCCCATACAGAACCTAGATGCAGGCTCAGGGCCACAAGAAATTCCAATTCCAGAACCATGGTCTAAATGGTTAGAGGAAGGGCATGGGCTCTTGGTCTCTGGAAACTCTCACCCTATGGGCAGAGTGAAGCCAGAAGAGAGGCAGAGCCAAAGTCCACTACTAGATCATAGGGTCAGAGAAGGTAGCTTTCTTTCTAAAGTGCAAAAGAAATACTGCCTGCCCCAGAAGTGTTCATAAAAGTGATCCTATGAGATGGACAAAATTTGGGGCTCAAGCTCAATCAATCACTTAGTGAACAGGAGAAAAAAATCACATGGTTCATGGCAAATTCATGTGTTATACAAGCCAATAGTGGGGGGGAAAGCAACTAGAGTAAACCCAAAATTTTGGTGCAGTGATGATGTTTTGGACATGTCTAAGTTCGATTTTAAAAGAAGAGAAGTTTCTTTAAAAAAAAAAAGACAAAGCAAAAATAATAGAAAAGAACAATGAAATCAAGATCTGGTTTTGGAGAGATAAACAAAATTGATAAACTCAAGAAAAAAGAGTGCTCAAATAAATAAAATCATAAATAAAAGAGGAGAAGTAATAACCAACACCACAGAAACACAAAGGGTTATAAGAGGTTACTATGAAAAATTATATGCCAACAAATTGGATAACCTAGGAGAAATGTATAAATTCCTAGAAACACACTACCTTCCAAAACTGAGTGAGGAAGAAATACAAATTCTGAATAGTCCAAATACTAGTAATGAAATCAAACTGGTAATAAAAAAACTCCCAACAAACAAAGTCCAGGACCAGATGGATTCACAGATGAATTATACTAAACACTTAAAGAAGAATTAGTATCTATTCTCAAACTATTAAAAAAAAAAAAAAACAGAAAGGAGAGAAAGCTTCCAAATACATTCTATGAAGCCAGAATACCCAGATACCAAAACCAAAGACACTACAAAAAAAGAAAACTACAGGCCAATATCTGTGATAAGCAGACAACAAAAATTCTCCACAAAATATTAGCAAACCACACTCAACAATACACCACAATCATTCACCACAATCAAGTAGGATTTATTCCAGGGATGCAAGTATAGTTCAATATTTGCAAATCAATCACATGATAAACCACACTAACAAAACATAGAATAAAAATCATATGATCATCTTAACAGATGCAAAAAAAGACGTCTAACAAAATTCAACATTTACTCATCGAAAAAACGTTCAATAAGGTGGGTTCAGAGGGAACATATCTCAACATAATAAAGGCCATATATGAAAAATCCACAGCTAACATCATACTTAATAGTGAAAAGCTGAAAGCATTTCCTCTAAGATCGGGAACAAGACAAGAATGTTCACTCTTGCCACTTTTATTCAAGATAATACTGGAAGTCCTAGCTACAGCAATCAGACAAGAAAAAGAAATAAAGGCATTCAAATTGGTAAGAAAAAAATTAGCTGTCACTATTTGCAGATGACATGATACCATACATAAAAAACCCTAAAGACTTTTAGAAGTAATGAATTCAGCAAAGTCACAAGATATAAAATTAATACACAGAAATCAGTTGTGGTTCATACACTAATAACAAAGCAGCAGAAAGAGAAATTAGGAAAACAATGCCATTTACAATTGCACCAAAAAGAATAAAATATCTAGGAATAAACTCAAACAAGGAGGTGAAATACCTGTACTCTAAAAACTAAAAATACTAATAAAATAAGTTAAAGATGACACCAAAAAATGGAAAGATATTCCATGCTAATAGAGTGGGATAATCTATATTGTTAAAGTATCTATACTACTCAAAGCAATCGACAGATTCAATGTAATCTCTATCAAAATATCAACATTTTTCACTGAACTAGAACAAATAATACTAAAATTTCTGTGAAACTACAAAAAAACCTCACACAGCCAAAGCAATCTTGAGAAAGAAGAACAAAGCTAGAGGTGTCACATTCCCAGAATTCAAGATTCTTTACTACAAAGCTGTAGCAATGAAAACAGTATGGCATTGGAACAAAAATACACACATAGATCATTAGTACAAAATAGTCCAAAAATAAATGCATTCTTACATGGCCAATTAATCTTTGACAAAGGAGGCAAGAATATACATTAAGGAAAAGACAGTCTGTTCAATAAAGAGTACTGGGAAAACTGGACAGCAACATGCAAAAGAGTGAAACTGGATCACTTTCTTACACCATACACACATGGATTAAAGATCTAAATGTGGGACCAGAAACCACAAAAATCCTAGAAGAGAGTACACACAGTAATTTCTCTGACATCAGCCGAAGTAACATTTTTCTAGATGCATGTGCTGAGGCAAGGAAAACTAAAGTGAGAACAAACTATTAGGTCTACACCAAAAGAAAATGCTTTTGCACAGTGAAAGAAACCATCAACAAAATGAAAAGACAACCTACTGAATGGGGGAGGATATTTTCAAAATATATATCTGATACGGGATTAATATCAAAAATATATAAAGAATTTATACAACTCAACACCAAAAAAAAAAAAACACAAACAAACAAGAAAACAGATAATCTGATTTTTTTTGATAATCTGATTTAAAAGCAGGCAGAGAACCTTAATACACATTTTTTCAAAGAAGATACACAGATGGTTAACAGACACATGAGACGAGGCTCAACATTACTCATCATCAGGAAAACACAAATCAAAATCACAATGAGAAAAAACAACAAAAACAAAATCACAATGAGATACCATGTCACGCCTGTCAGGATGACTAAAAATAAAAAAGACAAGAAATAACAAGTATTGGCAAGGATGTGAAGAGAAAGGAATCCTCCTGCATTGTTGGTAGGAATGCAAATTACTGCAGCCACTGTGGAAACCAATATGGAGGTTCCTCAAAAAATTAAAAGTAGAACTACCATATGATCCAGTAATCTCACTACTGGGTATTCACCCAGAGAAAATGAAAATACTAATTGAAAAAGATATATGCACCCCTATGTTTACTGCAACATTAGTTACAACAGCCAAGATACGGAAATAACCTAAGTGTCCATTAATAGATGAGTGGATAGGGGAGACATGGTATATACATACAATGAAATTATTACTCAGCCATAAAAAAGAATGAGATCTTGCCGTTTGCAACAACATGGATGGACATAGAGGGTATTATGCTAAGTGAAATAAGACCAAGAAAGACAAATATAGAATTTCATTTATATGGGGAATCTAAAAACAAAACAAAAAGCAGAAACAGGCCCATAAATACAGAGAACACACTGATGGTTGCCGGAGAGGAGGGGGTAAGAGATGAGCAAAATGGGTGAAGGGGAGGGGAGGAACAGGCTTCCAGTCATGTTAAGGGTTAAAAAGTATAGCATAGGGAATATCATCAATGGTATTTCAGTAGCTTTGTATGGTGACACATGGTAGCTACACTTGTGGTGAGCATAGCATAACATCTAGACTTGTCAAATTACCACATTGTACACCTGAAAGTAATGTAACATTGTATGTCAACTACAGTTCAGTAAAAATTTTTTTATTAACTCCCTAAAAATACCCAAATAACTTATCGTAAAGGAATTATCTTATCAATTTTAAACCTGTATTCCCTATTTAGCAAACAATAACATTAGTATTGGGGGAAAATAAATGAATAAAAGATTAGCACTTGAGCAATAATGAAAACTTACCATTTTACTTCTTAATGTTATCTGAGTATTTAAGCATCACACACACATTCTTTACCTTAGACACCATTCACTCTTGGTTTCAAAGTCCATATCCAAGTTTGACTCTGTTGATTACAAAGAAGTGAATGTCTCTCAGGTATGTAAAGTTATTGGGGTTTATTGTTAGCCTATGGTGGGTCACATTATTAACCTACACATATCTTTAGATTTTCTTCTTCCCACCACTATAGAGGAGTCTGCTGGAGCTGATCAGGTTGGTCCTACCCTTGTTTTGCTAAACCAGACTTTTGGGATTTTGTAATGCACAACTGTGAGTAAAGGGAAAGGAGAAAAACTAGAAATCTAAAGGCCACGGCTAGAGAAGAATTGGGGGCATGCAACTTTCTGTGGAAAATAACATTTTAAAAAATTTTAAGGTGTTTTATCTTGGTCTATCTTGGTCTCCCCTTCATAATGTTGGAGACTCAAGTTACTTTTGCAATTACATTTAATTGCTGGGATACACTCTCTTGGTGGTAACTTGGTAATGTGATGACATCCCATAGGTGAAGGCTTTAGGAGCTTACAGGTAGATATGAGAATAAGGATCTTGGGAATCTCATAGGGATGTGGGGATTTTAATACATTTCATGGTGACCAGAACATAATGAAACAATCTTAAATGCAGGTCAGGACCAAAAGCAGCTTTGGCCACTGTCCGCCATTACATCACTCTGTTCATCTCTGCTTCTGTCTCTTAACTACTCCTGCCACTACCAAACAACCAGCCAGGGTTTTCCTCAGTTCATGGCTGTGATGGTCTCATGCCCTATGCATGCTGTTCTCAGTCACTTTTAGTTTCAGCCTCTATGTGGTCATTAGAAAGCAGTATGCAAACCTTTTGGCTCTCTCTCCTTCTCAGCAAATGCTCAGATTGTATTTATCTGTTCTACTAGAAGTTATGTATAGTCATATGATTGTCTTTAACCAGTGAAACTAAGTAGAAGTGACATATGTCACTCTCAGGGGGGAACTTTTTTGTATATTTTTTTATTGGAATTCCATTTGCCAACATATAGCATAAACACCCAGTGCTCATTCCATCAAGTGCCCCCCTCAGTGCCCATAATCCAGTCACCCCAACCTCCTGCCCACCTCCCTTTCTACTACCCCTTGTTCGTTTCCCAGAGTTAGGAGTCTCTCATGTTCTGTCTCCCTCTCTGATATTTCCCACTCATTTTCTCTCCTTTCCTCTTTATTCCCTTTCACTATTTTTTATATTCCAGGGGGGAACTTTAAGAGCCAGGGCATGCTTCACAATGGCCAGAATGGTCCATGCAGTGGCTGCTCCATCAATCTGAGTCTCTCATAAGGAAGCTGACATTGCAGAGCAGAGCACCCAGCAAACTCATGACAAACATGTGGCCCAAACAAGAAATAAACCTTTGTTTCCTTCATCCACTGAAATTTGGAATTTGTTATTACCACATAAGCTAATTCAGTAATTCTCATAATGTGGTTCCTGAATCTAAAACAGCAGCATCACTTGGAAATTTGTTAGAAATGCAAATTTGAGAGCTGCAGCCCTGAGCTACTAAATCAGAAATACTGGGGGTGGGGCCCAAAAATTCTGTCTTTCAATAAGCTCTGAAGATTAATCTAAAGCTCATTAAAGTTTGAGAGCCAGTGACCTAAGCTATCCTGAATGATTCTGCTTCCATTACCAATAAGCTGACACTCTTGCCAAAAATAAAATACCCAAAGAAAGAATCTGATCTAATTTAATTATAATCAACCCACTGGGCAGAAGTCTTGTAACATGCCACCTCCTAGGCGATTGTCCAGACTATGAACTAGAAATCTTGGTTCATGTGCCTTCCCCAGGTTTAGCCAACCCTGGCCCCAGTAGCCAAAGTTTGGAAGGGAGCAGAAAGGGCCACTGATACAGAACATGGCTATACATGCCTGCATAACTACCTAGAAACACCGATTCAGCAGCAGCCAAGATATAGTAGTTCAGAAGGGGCTGTGGATGTAACAGGCACCATGACTGCTTTCCTGAATAAGTTATAATAAATACAGAATAATATACAGAATGTAGGACAACAAAATAGAATACTCTAAAGGAGTTGCAATAGATTCTACTGATCTGTTAAGGATCATTTCCCATCCTTCTTTTTCCCTGCTTCTGCCAACATTAGTCTACAGAGAAGGCCTCTGAAGCTTTAGCCAGTGGTTTCTGAATTGACACATATTAGAATCACCTGAGGAACTTTTAAAACTATCAGAACTATTAATTCTGAATCTGGATGGGAAGCAATGGCAGGGATCTGCCAGATTTAACAACTAAAAAATACAGGACACATGGTTAAATTTGAATTTTAGACAAATAATAGTTTTTTTTAGTATAAGGGTTTCCCATGAAATAGTTGAGATATACTTATACTAAAAATATTATTCATTGCTTATGAGTTGAAACTTAATCAGGCCTCCCCAGACAGAGGGAGCAGGTGGGTCAGTCTTTTTAATCCTCAAGTGATTACCATTTGAGGTTTAAGATTGAGAATCTCTGGTTTTGCTCAATTTATCCTTAACCCCATAGGATACAAGTTATTATTATTTTCTATTATCAGAGCTTTGAGTAAGTCTGGAGTGGAATTCATTCTTTTCTAAACACACTTCAGGTTATGGGTTTCACATTCATTTATTTCTGCTTCTTCTCTCCATTGCACTGTTAAAGTATACAATGATTGACAACCCTATCATTGCCATTATGAGTGAACAGCACATAATCCCCCATTATGCAAATACCTACCACCTCATTTCTGAATTAGACATCAATTATGGCAACAGCGAGTGAAGAGGCTTAGTCAGAGAGAAGAGCTGATCTCTGACTCAAAGTTGCAGGGAAAAAGAAGATGAATAAAATTCAAGTGTACCACTAGCTTTTAGGTTGATGCTCATAAATCTCATTTAGAGTGAGCCAATCATTTTTCCTTAGTTCCAGTAGTCATAGCTTTTAATGAGTATAGAATTTTATTAAGTTATTCTGATCTGATGAAAGCTAATGTAACCAGAGGAGATCCTGGACTGAATTATAATTCATGGTTTCTGAAGTTTTGATTAAAAAATAGTTCACAGGGAAACTGGAGTAGAATGTATATTGCTATGGGATTATTGATTCAATCACTGAAGCAAACAGGTAGGCCATATCATATCCAGGTTATCATAGTGAAACATGAATATCAGATTAACCTATGAAAAAATAGGTAAAGGGGATTAAGAGACACAAACTTCCAGTTAGATGTAAGTCACAGGGATGAAAAGTACCAAATAGTCAATAATATTGTATATTGACTTGTTTATTATATGTCAAATATTACTGAATATAGTCAATAGCATTGTAACAACTTTGGTGACCAATGGTAACTACACTTATGTGGTGAGCATTGTGTACTATATAGAATTGTCAAATGACTATGTTGTATGCCTGAAAATAATATAATATTGTATGTTGACCACACTTCATTAGAAAAGAAAATTGCTTAGACAAGACAAACCATTATGATTCATGGCCAAAGATGGTATTAGTCATGGTGACACTGAGAACACTGATAATGTGACACACCATAGATTCTTTTTACATATATTTTATAATATTTCCAATGATTGGAATATTATACCTTCACTATTAAATATTTGAAAATATAGAGATAAGTCATTCAGAATATCACTACTCTAATAAAACCATAATGTGCATTAGGCTGCATTTTCTTCTAGACTAGAAATTCCTTTGTGTGTTTTCAAGTGATTGTCTATCAATTTTTTTTAAAGTTCAACCATACTGTAGACCCAATGCTGCTCTTAATCACTTACCATGTAACTCGAATGCCATTTTATAACTATTCTTTTCTTTCCTTTCTTTTTAAGTCTCTAACCCTATCTTGGTGGATGACCTCACTTCCTACCTCAAAAAAGGTACTAGTTACCTTTTTAGATACCTTTTTTTTACCCTAGATACTAGCAACTCTTGAGGGTTGATTACCTTTGGTTCAAAACATCATGGTCCCCTCACATCTTTCCCTTTACCCTCAAAAAAGAGACAATCCCTCCTCTCTTAAGCTAACATTCTACCTGGTCCCCATCACTTTCTGTACCCTGAATTAACCCTCCACCTGTAACCCAGTCTCCAACTCCCCATGCTCCCTTCCCCACAGTAAGCTAACCCTCCACCTATACTCTGGTCTCCATTGCTGCATATTTCCTCAAGTGGTTCACATCCATTCATTATATGGCTTATACATGATGGGATTATCAATCTCAACCTCCCCCAAAAAAACTTCCCATCATATAATAATACCTGGAATTTCTAGCTGAGCTTGCAAAAATTTCAAGTGTCTCACTGCACACATGTATGCAAAATGCAATTGTCCCTACTTTTCTAGAATACCTCTCAAGAATACCTCTCAACTGTTAATACAAGCCCTTATGCCATCAGATGGCAGAAACAATCTCAATTACATCAGGATTGCTCTTGTACACTTTCTTAGAGGTTTTATCTAAATTCTGGCAAGCCTGTATGACAACGATAATATAAAAACCAATAACTAACCTTTACATGCCACTTACTCTATGCTAGGCATTGTTTTACATGCCTTCCATGTCTTAACTCACTTGATTCTTTTTAAAATTTTTTATTTAAATTCAATTTAATTAACATATACTGTATTATTAGTTTCAGAGGTAGAATTTAGTGATTCATCAATTGCATAGACCATCCAGTGCTTATTACTTCAAGTGCCCTCCTTAATGCCCATCACCTAATTACTCCTTACCTCCATCCACTACCCATCCAGCAACCCTCAGTTTGTTTCCTAGAGTTCAGCATCTCATATGGTTTGCCTCCCTCTCTATCCTCATCTTATTTTATTTTTCCTTTTTTCCCCTATGTTCATTAGTTTTGTTTCTTAAATTCCACATATGAGTGAAATCATATGGTATTTGTCTTTCTCTCACTGACTTATTTAAGCTTATCATAATACCCTCTAATTCCATCCATGTCATTGCAACTGGCAAGATTTCGGTTTTTTAAAGTATTTTTGATGGCTGAGTAATATTTCAGTGTGTGTGTGTGTGTGTGTGTGTGTGTACCACATCTTCTTTATTTACCCATCTGTTGATGGACATCTGGGCTCTCTCTATATTTTGGCTACTGTGGATATTGCTGTTTATAAACATTGGGGTACATGTGCATGTGTTTGTATCCTTTGGATAAATACCTACTAGTGCAATTACTTTGAAAGAATTAATAATATTGATAAACTCCTAGCCAGACTTATCAAAATAAGAAGAGAAAGCACTGAAATAAATAAAATCGTAAATTTAAGAGAAATCACAATCAATATTGAAGAAATACAGTTATAAGAGAATATTATCAGCAATTATGTGCCAACAAATTAGGCAATCTAGAAGAAATGAATGGATTCATAGAAACTGCCAAAACTGAAATACCAAGAAATAGAAAACCTGAACAGATCCATACCAGCAAAGAAATTAACTCATTTGATTCTGACAGTCCAAGCTAGAATTGAGTATTTTCTATTTTATGTATGGGAGAGGAGTACACAGAAAATCAGTTATTTGCTCAAAGAAACAAAGTTTTATAAGTCATGCTGTAGTCCACACTCTAAACTATTACTCCAGATCCCCCTTAGTCTCTTTGGTAGCCCAGGGCATTAGCAGGCAGAGGTAGTATGTGATTTGGACCACCGTCTATGTTGGCATCTGCTGGAACATCTTCCTTCCATCACAAACACGTGCAGGTGCCTGCTGACTCACCCTAGGCTCCTTCATGACTGGCTTGCTTTCAGCTACTTTTAGTCTCCCTTTGGGATCACTCTGTAGCTCTCTTGTCTTACTAAGCTTTAGGCACTATGCTTACCTACCTGAAGCCTTCTCTGTCTGGGTATAATATTTAACCACATTTCCTTGCCACCTTCCTAGGCACTGCTTGGGAATGAAGGCATAGGTCCTATCTATTACCAGATCAAGGTCTCATGATCTATCTAGAGTTTCTTCTCCCACACAGCCCCCAGGCTTGGCTGTGGAGGGATGTCCTCCTCAAGGACCCATAGTATCTAACACACTCACCTCTCCTCCTCTGACTCCTTTCTGCCTGGTCTGAGAGTCTTTAGTTAGTTAGGGTGGGTGGGTGAAAACATCATCTCAACCCTGTATCCTACAAAGTTTATGGCTCAGTCTTTCTATCAATGACTCAGGCTAAGGCTTTTAAAACTCAAAATCCAGGGCACCTGCGTGGCTCAGTCAGCTGAGCATCTGACTTTTGATTTCAGCTCAGATCATGATCTCAAGGTTGTAATACTGAGCCCTGTGTCCATCCGGCTCCATGTTCAGTGGGGAGTCTGCTTCTCTCTCTCTTTTTCTCTCCCTCTCTCCCTTTTCCCCTCCTCCCTCAAATAAATACATAAATCTTTTTTTAAAATTTAAAGACCTCAAAATCCAAGAACTGGAAGAAGCTCAAGTTTTTACTCATGAACACCAATCTTTCAAATACAAAAAGGGCCACAGAGTTCACAGAAATACTAAGACGGCACCTGTTGCTGCATGATATTGAGTAAAGGCTAGATCTTTCACATAACAGTTTCACATGAGACTTAGAAATGTTCCTGAAAAAGATACTTTATCCACTTATTCATGTTTATTTACTTATTAGTTTATTGAGTATGAAATACTCAAAGCACTGTATTAGTCAAAGTTTCCAGACAAATAGAACCAATAAGATGTATATAGAGAGAGAGACTTATTTTAAGAAATTAGTTCATGTGATTGTAAAGGATGGCAAGCCCAAAATCTGTGCAATAGCCTGACAGGTTGGAGGCCCCAAGAGAGTTGGTGCTGCATTTAGAATCTAAGGGCTCTGAGAATTCCCTCTTTGTGCACAGCCTTTTCATATTGAGGCCTTCAAGTGAGTAAAGGAGCCTCACCCATGTTATGGAGGATAATCTGCTTTTCTCAAAGTCCATCCATTCAAATGTTAATCCCATCCCCCTAAAAAAACCACATCCAGTTACTGGATACTGTGGCCTAGCCAAGTATAAAATTAACCATCACAAGCACCTACACAGTTGTTTTTCACTAGGGATATAACAGACAACAAGACAAATACAGTCCCTGGTCCCATGGTGTTTACTCAAAAATTCATTAATTCAACAGTGCCTGGAAGTAAAAAAAATTCAAATTCACGTGCAAAAGATTGAAACTAGCTCTTTTCCAAGTAGCAAGAACTGATAAGGAAGAGAGAGATAAAGACGTCCTTGGGTGCCAAAATCTAGAAGCCTTGGAAAAGGTAGTAGAATGGGATTCCAGTGTCTTTTTTTAAGATTTTAGTTATTTATTCATGAGAGAGAGAGAGAGGCAGAGACACAGGCAGAAGGAGAAGTAGGCTCCATGCAGGGAGCCCGATGTGGGACTCAATTCCAGGACTCCAGGATCACACCCTGGGCCAAAGGCAGGCGCCAAACCGCTGAGCCACCCAGGCATCCCATGGGATTCCAGTGTCTTTGAAGATACCATTCACAGCTTTTTCAGGGTCATTCCTTCTCATTCCCTCAGCTAACTCTTCCAGGAGGAGGTAGTTCTCTTTTGTCATTTGGAGATTGGTATTGTCAGAAGAGGCTTCATAGAGGAGGCGATGTTTAATATTCAGTGATGGATAGATGTACAACTGGCAGAAAGGAAAGGGAAAAATTATTCCAAGCATTAGAGGTCAAAGAAGGCATTAATAAAGACCAAGAGAAAAATATATCATATTTGGGAGGCACAAATATTCCTTGTGACTAGGGCACAGAGCACAGTAGCAAAGCACAGAGACAAAAGAGGTGAAGTACCCATGGGGCCCTGTTTCCCATGCATGCTTGGACTTAGCAGTGAAAAATTGCAAAAAGTGTTACATTGAAGGAGATGAGATTGTTTGGTGTTTTAGGAAGATCATGTTGGTCAAGAGCCCTGTGGATGGATTACAGTGCACCAGGATGCGATTAGTGGGCAATTAAACAATCCTGGACAAAGATGGTATGAGCCTCAAAGTAAGACTGGAGAGAAGAGAACAAAGTTGGAAGATGCAATGAGATTAGAATAAAAAGATTTGGTAAGGGGCACCTGGGTGGCACAGCTGATTGTCTGACTCTTAGTTTCAGCTCAGGAAACTGGACCAAGCCCTGCATCAGGCTTCATGCTCAGCATGCAGTCTGCTTGGGGTTCTCTCTCCCTCTCCCTCTCCCCTTTCACTCATTCTCTCTCTCTCTCTC
Organism: Nyctereutes procyonoides; assembly: GCF_905146905.1. Classification (NCBI taxonomy): domain Eukaryota; kingdom Metazoa; phylum Chordata; class Mammalia; order Carnivora; family Canidae; genus Nyctereutes; species Nyctereutes procyonoides. The sequence goes on along the minus strand of NW_026575030.1, from coordinate 1,191,262 downwards.
TCCTTTTCAAATAAATGGATAAATCTTTTTTTTTTTTAAAGAACTTGGCAATTTATTGATTGTGGGGGTGGGGGAATTGGAGAAGAGGAGTGGTCCTTTCAACCAGTGGAGCTGCCCACCTTCAAGTGGCACACACAGGTCTGGGCAAAGAGAAACATAATCCTGGTGACCATAACAGAGGGTACACCCCTACCCCATAGTCCTGGATCACAGAAACCCAGGGTTTGGGGTATAATCTAAGAAAAGGAAAACAAAGTCCCTCAAATTGACTAATATCATACTTCCCGCCAGTCTTTGCATATGGCAGACTAAGAAATAATTGGATTAGACATCATGGTATAATTCATAGCTGATAGTTTTATATTACTCTATTTGATCAATTCTGGTATCATTCCTATTTGACAGAGACAATGTAACTTTCCCAAGACCATCCAACAAAGAAGCAGTAGTCAGGAGTCAAAGCCTGGTATTTAAGCTGACTCATAGCCATCAGATTAGAGCCAGGAGAGAGGAGCCACTCAGACTTAGTCTAAACCATTTTTTTATTTTTATACACTTCAATACTGAATAATTTAAGGACCTCTTGCCTTTCCCACAAAGGAATGCCAGTATAAACGAGTATAAAGCTCATTTGATTTATAATTCATCTTCTTAAATGTGGAGATGAGATCTTATATAATTTTCCTTTTTTGTTGTCACTTTCCTCATCACTGTAGTGGGAAATGAAAGGGTCAAGGACTCTATAACCTCCTGCTCATTTAGCCAAAAAGTTTGCCTGTCTTCATAAGCAAAAATAGAACTATTGCTCTCTTCTTCTGTGATAGGTACACTAAATACACAGAGCTCATCAGATGTTACATATGCATCATTTCAAATCTCCCACTTTCCCTTTAATACTGTTTGGTGAAGGCAGTCCTCCTCCTCTCTCTGGATGAAAACCTATGCAGACACCATGACATTTCCATTCATTTTTATGTAATACAAATTTCCAAGCTCATTTTAAATTGCAAACCCAGTCTCAGTTGAAAAACTGAAAACTACCCACCAAAATAAATACATTAATTATCTCTTCAATCCTCATTGAAAGGTAAAGATTTTCCTCCCACAGGTGGGGACACATTTCTTTTTTCTCCTTTCCCAACTGGCAATTCTCCTCTTCTCTGAGCTTGATCTCCTTTCCTGGGAGAGCCGAAGCAGGGAGAGAGAAAAAATGTCAGGGCTTTAGAACAACTGCTAATTAAATGACCCTGTGGTAAAATGTCTTAGATAGGCTCCAGAGTGGACAGGCTAGAGCTTAAAATGCTCTCTTTCTCTGTGGAATGCTTTTGAGGTTTTTTAGTGGCTCCCCAGTGTTGAGGCCTTCCTCTGCAGCTCCCTATAGACAATTTTTATCTGACTTATCAATAATTGAGAGACATATGTTGGAAAAATTTTCAAATATATATATTTATTTGGAATATGTGTTGTGTGCATTGCATATTCTGAGGCAATCTGGTATACCAAATTTAGAATTATTATGGCTTTGTACTTAGCTGAACATTTTATTATTATAGTGATCCTCCTGTTTCTTTAACAATGCTTTTTGTATTATGGTCTCTTTTAATTGAACTAATGTGAAGGAACTAATGTGAAGTGTTATGACAGACATGGCTATCATGACTTTCTTTTAGTTAGAGTTTGCTTCTGCTATTTTCTCTTTCCTTTTTACTTTCAAACTATATCTCCCGAGTTTAAATATGTTTCTAATAAACAATATTTAGCTGGATGTTGTTATTTCTGTCATTTTATTGTGTGCTATTTGCCTACTTTTTCTATGTTTCTTTTTTCCTCTCTATTGCCTTCTTTTAAATTGATTTTTTTTCTTACTCCAGTTTCCACTTAACAGGTTTGAAAGTTATATATTCTGTGTATATTCTTCAGTAGTTACTCTGAAATTTTTACCATGCCTAATTGTGGTAGGCTGAATAATACTCTCCACTTAAAGATTCCCATGTTCTATTCCCAGAACCTGTGAAAATGTACTTTACATGGTTAAAAGAACTTTGAAAATGTGATGATGTTAAGGATTTTGAGATAGGGAAATTATCATGAGTTATCTGGGTAAGTCCAATATATCTTAAAAGAGGGAGATGAAAGAGAGTCAAAAAAAGATAGTGTGATGACACAAATGGAGAGAAAGACTACAAGATACTATACTGCTAGCTTTGGACATAGAGGATGGGGTCTGAGCCAAGGATGCAGTCTCTAGAAAGACAAAAAAGGCAAGAAACAGATTTTTTTTTTCTAGAGCTTTCAGCAGGAACAAAGCCCTGCTGACCCATTTTAGACTTCTGACTTCCAAAACAGTCAGAGAATAAACTTCTATTGTTATAAACCACAAAGGATGTAGTCTTTGTTATAGCAGCAATTGAAAACTAATACAGATTTTGGTACCCAGATGTGGGATGTTGCTGTTACAACTGCAAAAAAAAAAGTAAAAGTGGTTTTGGAACTGAATAGGGTAGAAGGTGGAATAACTTTGAAGTGTATGATAGAAGAAAATCCTAGTTTCCCTTAAACAGACTGTTAATAGACATGTGGATGCAAATGATGCTACCAGTGAACACTCAGAAGTAAATCATGGCAGAGAAAGCCTATATTGTCTCAGAGAATACCTAAATCATCATAAATAAATCACTGATAGAAATATTGTGAGGGCTCAGAGGGAAATGAGGAACATGATAGAAGTAGAGGAAAGGGGTCCTTGTTATTATAGTGGCAGAAAACTTAGTCCTACTGTGTGTCCTGCAGTTCTATAGAAATAAGAATTTACAAGTGATGAAACTAGATATTTGACTGAGGAGATTTCCAAGAAAAGTGTCAAAGATACATCCTTGTTCCTTCTTGGTGCTTACAGTAAAATGCAAGAAGAAAAATACTGAAAAACTACTAAGAAAAAGGGAATCAGGACTTGGTATTTAGGAAAGTCTCAGCTTATCCAGATTGCAAAAATGTCAAATTAGGAGATCTGCTGTCAGGAGGGCATACCTTGGAGAGAAAACCAAAAAATTTATGGCTGAACAACCTTTTGCAAGTAATGTAACTCCTTAATGAAGGCATTATCATTGTTATGACTGGTATTATTCTAAATATTTAATATTATTTAGAATTTCTTATACGATCACCAGTTTCTTTGCTTCCCACTCATTCTTATATTTCAGACCTTCTTTCTGGAGTCTTTTTCTTCCTTTCTGGAGTACATCATTAGGAATTCCTTAAGTGAAAGTCTTTTGGTAGCAAACTCAGTTTTCATCTGAAGATATCTTTATTTTCCCCTTATCGTTATAATTAAGTTTTACAAAGTATATGATTCCAGGTTGACAGTTCATGTGTATCAGCCTTTTGAGCATATTTTCGGTTGTCCTATGGCTCCTATTATTGCTGTGAGAAGTTGGCTGAAAGTCTAATTGCTGAGTTTTGAAGGCATTCTTTTTCTTTCTAGCAGTTCATAGGATCTAATCTTTATTACTGGCGGTCTGCAGTTTCAGTACAAGGTTTCTAGAAATGAAGTTATTTTTGTTAATCTTTCTTGATATAGCTTTTGATTCTTGGATTTGTTGGCTCGTCAGGTCTGGAAAATTCTCAGCTATTATCTCTTGGTATATCTCTCCTCTAACTTCTCTCTCTACTCTTTTAGCACTTCTGTTAGACTCCATTTATTTATTTATTTATTTATTTATTTATTTATTTATTTGACTCCTTTTAGACTTTCTTATTCTATCCTTTGTACTCTGTTACACTCTTAAATATGTTCAATCCCTTCATCTCTCTGTGCAAGTCTCTCTTCCAGTTCATTAATTCTCCATTCAACTATGTCTATTCTGCTGCTTAATCCACTGCATTTTTTATTTAAATTATTACATTTTCCTTTATAAAAGTTTTATTTTGTCACTTTTCAAATTTGGTCGATCATTTGATAGTCCATTAATTTGTAAATGTTTATTTATTTAAACATTTCATATAAAATAAATTTATATTCTATGCTTAATAACTCTAATATTTGTGTCCTTGGAGATTTAAATCTATTAACTATTTCTGTGGGCATTCCGTCATGGTGGCTTTTTCCCTCATGTGTATAGAATTTTTTCCTGACCTTAATCTGTGCCAATATTGAGGGGGCTAATTTGGGGTGGCTTCTCCAAGAAAGATTTCTATTTTCTCTTTCTGAACATGGGTAGAGATGGAGTAGTCAAGGATTATCAACCTTCTACCACTTTAACTAAAACTTGTAACTAAAACCTTCAGTAGCTGTCTTTGGATAATACTTTTCAAAGAAATTCTCAAAGAAAATTGTTATTAATTCTTTTCTTTTTCTTCCTTTTTTTTTTTTTTTCTCATAATGGAGACAAACAGGTGTCCTTACAGATTCCCATTGTTGACCAGTGGGTTTTTTTTTTTCTTCTAGTCTACTTATTTGCTAGAGGTTTAGCTCGTTCAAGAATTCTAGTTTAGGGGTGCCTGGGTAGATCAGTTGGTCAAACATCTGCCTTCAGTTCAGGTCATGATCTCAGGGTCCTGGGATTAAGCCCCAAATCAGACTCCCTGATCAGTAGGGAGTCTGCTTGAAAGATTCTCTCTTCCTCTCCCTCTGCCCCTCTCTCACTCATGTTCTCTCTCAAATGAAATAAATAAAAATGAAATAAATAAAATATTTGTTAAAGAATTCTAATTTAATGAACAGGTCTCCGTTTTGTACAAGCCCATGGTATGCTTTCCTACTCCCCTGTGAGATATTACTCCTCAGGGCTCTAGAATTCTGAATCTAGAATCCCTGGGTTCAAATTCTGTCCCTACCACTTTTTGTATGCCCATGGGCAAGTTACCTAACTTCTCTGTGCCTCAGTTTCCTCTGATACAAAAATGGATACTAGTAATTAGTAACAGTCACAGGACTGTGATAAGGAATAAGTGAATTGATATGAGTAAAATGCTTGGAAAATTTCCTGCAACATAGAAAGTGCTCTAAAAGTGCTTACACCTACTTTGGGTATTGGCATGTTGATTTAAGGCTCACTTACTCAGTTTTAGCTCATCGAACTTTTTAAAAATGGATCTTGAGGATTTGTTTTATTTTCTTTCAAGTGGAGCAGCATTTTAAGGGATGTTTGTTATAATTTACCCAGAATCTAGTTTAACTGGTTATAATTTACCCAGAATCTAGTTGAAAAGAATGTTGGTTACAGTTTACCCAGAATCTAGTTGAACAGCCTTGTAGGAAGGCTTTTTTGACAATTTAGTCTCTGGGCTGTGGAGACTGAGATGAAGGGAGCATCCCAAAGCAGTTTCAAGGCTGTGCCAGGGACCTTAGATCCTTGAACATTTTAAGCTTTCCAGGAATAGAAAAGGTTAACAGAGAATAATAAAGAGCTGCTTTGTTCTAGGCTCTCTTAGATGCATGACCAGGAGCCCCACTATACGCTCCAGTGGAAGCCCTACCCAAAGTGCTCTGACAACTTTCAGTGGAATGGTTACTTTCTTCTTTCCCCTGCACTTAAGCTGTGTATAATTATCTCTTACAACACACGCATTATTTCACCTCATTCAACCTTATATTCTCAGCACATAGTAGTTCTCAAAAAATGTTAAAGGTATGAATGAACAAATGAAAGAAAAACACAATGGGAAAAATAACACTCATGGAAAATGGGCTCTTTCTCTGATTTAAACATAAAGGTAAAACTTTCCCCATAACTTTTCAAAGTGCCAAATTTTCATGAACAAGACAATTGATCAATATTGTTTAAAGACATCACAGTAAATAACTGAAAAAAGAAACCGAACAAAAAACATTAAAATTGGTTGATTCTGGGGAATGAAACCAATGATAAGGTGAATCTGTGATCAACTGTTCTTAAAAACCGTCTGTGCTATTTGATTTTTAATCATGTACTATTTAATTTTTTACTATGTGTATATATTTTTAAAGACTTATTTATTTTAAAGAAAGAGAGAGCACAAGCAGGAGGGGTGGAGGGAGAGAAAGAGAGAATCTCAAGAAGACTCCAATGCTGAGCCCTGGAGCCCTACTTGGGGCTGGATCTCACAACCATGAGATCACTACCTGAGCAGAAACCAAGAGTTGGATGCTCAACCAAATGTCCCACCAAGGTGCCCCAGATTTGTTACTATCTATATCTCAAAAAAAAAAAAAAGAAATATTTAAACACAGATTAGCCAATTTTTGGACATGCTATAACTCAAAAGCACCTAGCAGTTACATTTGACCCCAGGAGGTTTAGTACAGTGTTTTATTTTATTTTTTAATTTAGTGCCTAGAGTCCTGATTACCAAAGAGTTGTTGACCTAAAGCCAAGTTGACAAATAAACAGAATTCTGAACTTTACTAAGGCAGTTCCAGTGGACCTAGACTGAGCTGAGTAAGCCTACTGACTGGTGCCAGAAAGGAGCTATAAAGGGACTAAGTGAACCAATTAGCTCCATGGTCTTTAGAGATCTCTTGATACCAAAACATCTTTCTTTACATGCTTCTCCTCTGATCCTGTGGAGATGAAAATTGACATCCATAGTCATATTCTACCAAAAGAATGGCCAGATCTAAAAAAGGTAATGGTAATTAATCTGCTGAATTATTTCTGGAACTTCTCCAGGGTTTCTCACTGCTTCTATGACAGGTCTATCTCTTCTTTGGGGAATTAGATGTTAAGTTTCTCTGCTCTGGGAGTGATTTTAAATTATTTGGTAGCTCTGATTTCCCAGTTTTTAAAAATTACTTTCATATTTATTTTTAAAGAACATTGATCAAAGAGTTACTGCTTCTTAAAATCCCCTTTTCTCCTCAAATGAAACATTCTTTAAAATTTCTGGACAATTTAAGTCAGGCAGTTTTACTTCCATTTAAATCACATATTCAGCTGCTGGGAAGATACGTGCCAACTACAGAATTTAAAGTTACAGTTTCAAGTAAAAAACTATTAAAAAATGGAATGTGATAGGCTTCCAGGACTTTAAAACACATCTCCTTTCCAAAATGTTTAAAATAAGTTTTAGAAGCACCAAGAGATAGCTTTGTGGAATTTTTTTAAGTCTATTTTAGGACACTGTCTGAAACCTTTCCTTTTGATGTTCTTTAAGCTATAAATCCTTGTTATGAACTAGAGAGTAGGAACATCAAAAAACCCTAGAGAAAATGACATGAAGTCTTTGTACAATGAGTGTCTCTTTCTCTGTGTTTCTCAAAAGAGGGAAATTTCCTTTTGTCATTAAGAACTTTTGAATGAATACTAAAAGAAGGAGGTGGGGAACATGAAGAAATTTAAAATTGGTTTGAATTTTATTCAGGCTAAGTATCAGGTTTTACCCAATCTTCAGCCTTCTCTAGTATTTTCATGCCACTGATAATGTTTCATCTTTTTAATCCCAAGTGAGGAAAAATGAATAACACAAACTCTAATTAAAATATGGTTTACTGTGCAAGAAAGTGAAACTATTTTCTTCTCATAGCCGTCTCTGGAAGAATGTTAATCTTGCTTCTTTGTCCTCAGTACTTTAGGTAAGGTGGATGGTAGACATTATAGATTGAAAACTACATATGATGCTGAACCATCTAGTGGAAGGGGAGGCAGGTGGGGAGATGGGATGACAGGGTGACAGGCACTGAGGTGGGCACTTGACGGGATGAGCACTGTTATACTATATGTTGGCAAATTGAACTTCAATAAAATAAATATAATATATATTATATTTATGTATTTATTATATTTATAAATGAATAATATATATATATATATATATATATATATATATATATATATATATATATATATATATATAATAAAGCAGATAGTAAACTAACTGCACCAACTGACCCCTCCAGGAGTTTAAGTGCCTGCATGGGAACTTGCTGCTCTAAAAGCTACTGTCCTCATCATGTTTTATTAGGGTGTAAACACCACTTCACAAGGTTAGTGATGAAGATCCAGAGCAGTCTAAAATGGTGCCTCCTCTTTGCTGAAGGGAAAAAACTTTCTACCTAGTATCCTATACCACAACTCCCATCTCTCCTTATCAGCTCCCACCCAAAAGCCTGCTTCCAGTTTGAGCAGAGAAGTTGTCACCAAGAGCTAACAATTTCTAGGTGCCCCCACCCAATGCAGGGCCCCAAAGGCATTGTTAAAACTGCTCAGGGAACTCAAAGATGCAGAGTTTAGGGAGGCTATAACCATAATATGTCCTGGAGACCTCCTAAGCACATGTTCTGCTGGCTCTTAATCTTCCTACTCCTTTTTTTTTTTTTTAAGAGCTATTTATTTGAGAAGGGGGTCAGGACAGAGGGAGAGGGAGAGAGAATCTCAAGCAGACTCCACGCTGAGTGTGGAGCTCAACCAGGGGCTGTATCTCACAACCTTGAAATCACTACCCAAGCCAAAACCAAGAGTTGGACTCTTAACCATCTGAACCACACAGGTGCCCCCTGCCCTTCTTAACTTCTTAACTTCTAGCTGTTGCCTCAAAAGAACGGAATGGCATTTTTGTCCCAATAAACCAGGGTTTTATCTACTATGCTGCAAGAAGATAACTGATACACTTAATAATGCTGATGATACAATAATAGTAATAATAACCATTATACTCAGACTTCCAGGGAGAGAGAGAGGGAGATAGAGACAGAGGTATTTGATTCACATAAAAACCATGTACTTGCAAATAGGATTTATATTATTACCTTTGCTGGACCAATCAGTGCCTGAGATTCAGAAATGAGCCCATTATCCCAGAGCTATATGGGACTCTGGTGGCTCCTCTGCAGCATTTCCACCACAACTACCTTGATAGAGCTGGCTCAGGAGAATATCACTGCTATAAGGGATGTCCCTGCTTGTCTCTGTTCCCCAATGCCCCTGCCTCCCTCGACACCAACTTGTTCCTCAATTCCCCACAGTCATGTAAACCCACTGAGGGCCTTGTCAACGGATCACTGGAATCTGATTTCAACCCACAGGTTAAGCAAGTGGATCTGTTATATGGTAGAAGTTTTCATTTGATTGCAGGCAAATCAATGATAGAAAAAAAACAGCAGAAAATGGTTGTGTGTTTTCAAACTGGGAGGAGTGTGATAAATAAATATACATATAAATAGTACTGGGATTCTTTTCCCTCTTTCCCCATTTCCAGTCCATATGGTCACAGTGGTGAGTATTAAGGTGACATGAGGCCTTAGTGTTCGTATAGTTCAGTAATTACAGCAGATTTTCCTATGTCTTTAAATTGTTTCTTAATGGGTAAAATACCATTTCAAAACAATCTCTGATCTTTTCTCACCATTTTTTTTCAAACTTTCCAATAAAAGAATGAAAAGAAGCCAGTACTAGTTTGTTTCAAAAGATGAAGCCCCTTTGGAAGAACTAATAGCTGTTTCCCAAACTGCTTTCCTTATTAAACATTAATGGACACATCTCAATAACCTTGACCTCCTAATGCAGTAAAGAAACAGAAAAGCAGAATCAACATGCCTGGATTGATAATTAACTAATGATTACAAAGGACTGGGATTTGAGAAATCTTTTCATTTTCACTTGCAATAACGATTTTACTCAGACTTATAGTAAAGATCCTTAGGAGGAAGAAAACTATCTCAAGTGGAAAGAAGTAGAAATGGGGTGCTTGATTAAATTGTTTCTGATACATCAGGACCCCCACTCTCTGCTGTCATAAAGAGGAGGATATGAGTCAAGGAAACATGGTGAACATTGTTTCAGGTTGATCCATGATGAGATAATTCATAACAACAATGATGATACTAAGGTCTTGGCTTTTTTTTTTCCTTCAGTAGAACTTATGTACTACCTACTTTGTGCCCAATAGTAAGATTTGCAAAGATTTATATGGGGTCAAAAAATTCTGGCCTTTACTAAAAATATAAATATATTTACATATTTTTTCATTCGCAAAGATTTAATTGCCCTTGTTCACTGTCAGGCTTTAGGAGACAAAATCCTAGATATAACCTGACTTTTAAGCAACCCCTCTGAGGAAATGTGAATCTGGTTTCATCACACAGGAAGTTCCTTTCTCACTTCATGAAAGTGTGAGATCCTCAAGACACTAAAAATGCCATTCAGTTCATCTACTTCTGATCCATATAAATCCATTTCGGAAACATATCTCTTGTATATAGAACTGAATTCCCTTTAATTTTTTAGTTTGTTTTTTATTATCATGCCTTTAAATGCCTAAGGGACACTGGTCATTGTCAGTCAAACATTTTTAGACTATAAATGCCTCCTGGCATATGCTCTCACCAAAACTACTTTCTTTTTTTTTTAATATATTTTTAAAGATTTTATCTATTCATTCATAGAGACAGAGAGAGAGAGTCAGAGACACAGGCAGAGGGAGAAGCAGGCACCATACAGAGAGCCTGATGTGGGACTCGATCCAGGGTCTCCAGGATCATGCCCTGGGCTGCAGGCGGCGCTAAACCGCTGCGCCACCAGGGCTGCCCCCAAAACTACTTTCAAGCTCATAAATTTCAGACCCCAGGCTTGGTTTAACCTAGGATGACAGCTGCAGAATTATGTAGAGCCCAAACTTAGAGCAGTTGCCCTAAATGGGTTAGGCCTTTGCAGGGGGCTTAGGAGAAACACAAAGTCTTCAAATTTTGTGCTTCCCAAGAAAGAGGAAGGAGGAACACAGAGCTCCTTCTTTCAGAGTACTCTTGAATGTCCAACCCTAGGGTATGCCTTCTTCCACCACCTAAGGATAATATAGGCTGCCACCACTATACTACCTCCAATGCCATCCCTATCTGTCACTACCACCACCACCAAGCTCACTAGCACAACCATCACCACTACCACCTCACAACCTTTACCACTGCCACTGCCATCCCTATAGACACTACAACCATCAATATCACCACCTTTGTCACCACCTCCTCCACCACCACCAATGCCACTACCAGCATCATCATGATCGTTGTTAACATTGTGAGGTCCTCTCTATAAACCAGGTCTGGTATCAATAGCTTCTGTGAATTTTATCTTAATTAATTCTCACAAAATCCTATGTCACAGCTATATATGAAGCACAAAATATGCCTCATTGTACACATAAGGGAACAGTGACTTTGAGATACTAAGTTACTCCAACAAAGTCAAGGATTTTGTAAACGGTTTGTCATGTGTGACAAGATTCCTCTCCTCCAACGGAATACTTCTTTAACCTGCTAACTTTACAGGTTCAAGTTGCTCAGCAAATTAAGAAAAAGTAAGAAAGACAGTGAGGAAGAAGGAATATAGAAGGAAAGAAGAAAAGGAGAGAAGGAAAAAAAAACCTTTTCTTCTATAGTAAAATAAGATTTCAATGGCAAATTTCCAATTCAAGAGAAAGTTTTACTCTAAAATGTAACTGGTTAAAGCCATATTCCACCTCCTCCACCAATATACATCTTTCCAAAGCTTTACCCAGGAGAAGGTGGAATTGGGGGTGGGGGAAGCACACGGGTATTAAATGCATGAAATGAGGAGATTGGGGTGGAGGGATATAGGCAAAGGAGAAACTTGGTACAAGGAAAAGAAGCTACAGCCCCTAGCAGACAGTTTCCTTTGCATGCCCAGCCTACTACTCCAGGTCCTCTGATGTCACTTAGGGAAGAGGCAAGTAAATTTCCAGAGCTAATATGATTTCCTGGAACTAGAACTAAAAACAGACCTTATGCCAAGGGAGAATAAGGCTAGTACAGAATTTACCAAATCTTAAATCTCTCGGGTCAGGCCCCAGTCAAAGCCACAGAGACATACAATACACCCTATGCTGCAGGCCTAACTCCCACCCCACCCCCCACCCCCCACCCCACAGCCTGGAGGTGAGAGGGCAGCTAGGAAGAGGGACTGCCAAGACCTGATTCCCTTAAGACAACTTCCCTGTAGCATGGCATGAGAAACAACCACTGTTAGCTGGTCTCATCCAAATACAATAAGCAAGAAGTTGAGCTGATGTTCAGCTTCCCTAACCATCACTACTGATAAGAGCTGATGATCTCTTCACATCACTGTTTCCACCCCCCACACCTTCCCTTCTTCCATCACACTGTGAGAGTCACTGTTCTGAAGCATGGAAACACTGAACATTGGAAGTTCCTCTCCAATATAACTCCAGACTATCTTTTCAACCTCCCTCCCTAGATACCATATGACTCAAGTTGTCAGTCAATACCCTCCTCCAGGCTCCAGAGAACTTGTGTATTACTCTACCACAGCATGTCTTACACACCATTACCCTTTAATAGTTGCCAGCCCAGCCCCACACATTCAAGACTCTTCTCCACAAAGGCTGAAAGTATGCTTCACTTTTATTTTCTCTTCCCTAGTAAGACTAGTCAGGGGTGGGATTCCATGAGGGTTTGAAGAATGAATGAACAAAATGAAATTTTAAGACCTATAGTGACATGAATCATATATACCTATGTTCTTAGTCTGAAAATTTTTTATTCATAATCTCAAGAAGAAATATATTTTATATTAGGACTCAGTACACTCCTATACATAATGGAAAAGTCTAATGAAACTAATAGCACATGGGAAACATTCTAATATATTATTCTATTCTATTCTGTTCTAGTCTACTCTCCTCTACTCCATTCCATTTCATTCCTTTACTATTTTAGCTTGGGTTTTCCAAGAAGCAGACCTTGAAACAAAGATTCAAATGCAAGTAATTTTACTTTGGAGGTGATCCCAGGAAACACCAGTAGAGAGAAGAAATAAGACAGGGAATGCAAGGCAGTCAATGAAAGTGTAGAATGTATGCCTCATCTCAGACTCATTATGACCAAGGGATGGGGAAACCAGTGTCTTCAGTGTACTTATTTACATACACCTTCAGTCACTTGTTGAGGGATGTGGAGGCGGGGGGAGGGGGTGCAGGAATGGGGGCACTAATTTCCTGGGACTTCTGATCTTCCAGAAGGACCTGATCAAAGCTGGCTTTACTAGGCAACAGGGAAGCCCTTGTCAAAGAAATGCAGGGGCTAGCAGGTGAAGGAATGCCAGTGTGCACAGGAGTATCAAGGGGAGGGAAGATGAGTGGGACACTGACAGCATCCGCTACACAAACTCTTTTGGTTTTTAGAATGCCTGGGTCACTATCCACTAAACTAATTTCATGATCAACTGATGGACTATAACCCATGGTTTGAATAGCAGCGTTAGTGTTCTAAGATGGTATTTCCTAAAGAGTAGTCCTTACGGTCCACATACTCCTGGTGGTCCCTGAAATGATTTTAGGTGATACACGAATAAGTATTTTTTAATATTAATCCTCATTTAAAAATTGCAACCTAGTGTCTGATATCTGATCCAGAACACATAAACAACTCTCAAAACTTAGTCATAAGAAGACAAATAACCCAATTTAGAGAAAAAAAACTTAGCAAAAAAATTTCACACATACTTCACCAAAGAAAATATGGAAAATGAGTACTTAAAAAGCTATTCAATTTTATTAGTTATTAGAGAAAAACATAAAAACCACAATGATATTCACTACATACCTACTGAAATGGCTAAATTAAGAAAACTGACAATACCACATTCAGGTGAGGGTGTGGAGCAACTGGAATTCTCATACTTTGTTGTTGGGCATGCAGACTGCTACAGCCACTTCAGTCACGTTTCTAAGTGGCGGTTTCTCCTGAAGCAATTCCACTCCTGGATATTTACCTAAGAAAAATTAAAACACAAAGAACTGTCTTAAAATGTTTATAGCAACTTTATTCATAATAGCAGGTAAGTAGAAAAGCAAAATGTCCACCAAGTGATGAATGAATAAACAAAGTGGTATTATCCCTAGAATGGAATACTACTCATCAATAAAAAAGGATTGAATTGTTGATACATGCAACAACATGGATGGATTTCAAAAGTATTGCTAAGTGAAAACAAATCCACTCAAAAAGGATGCACAAAGTATGATTTAACTTAACATTCTGGAAAAGTCAAACTTAGAAATCAGACTGGTGGGGATTGAGAACAAGAGTCAAATGTTGACTGTAAAGGAGCATGAGATTATATTTCAGGATGATGAAAGACTGGCTCTATTTTTATTTTGATCCCAACACGGGTTTGTCAAAACACATAGAATCTACACTTAAAAGGATCTAAGTTTACTGTATGTAAAATACACCTCAACAAACCCAACTTTAAAAAAATTGCAACCTAGGTAAAACAAGCACTTCTGTGATATAGACTTTTCCTTCTGAATAAATATATTTGAGGGAAAAAAGTAAATTGGTTTAAATATCAATACTGAGTATGTGATACATGGGTGTGGGGGCAGAAAATAGGAAGGTGATACCTGGTAGGATGGAGCTCAAGATCCTTTGCCCCAGAGATACCCCTTTATTGTAGTCCTCCCTAATTTTTCTTCCAGTCTAACTGTGCTTCTCCCCAACAGCGATTCGGCTATGGAGGCTGGGTGCAGCTCCAACACCACAGCAAGGTGAGTGTATCTCAAAGCGCGAATGTGCCTTAGACCAGGGGCATTCTGAGCCTGAGATGTTCTTGCAGGCAGCCTTCAGGGAGCTCAACTAATGTCCTCTTATTGACTTTATAGTAGGCATGGGAGCAGCACTGAGTTTCTCAAAATTACTAGGAAAAGTGAGGGTGACTTCAAAGAGCAGTAATTAGGAAGATAAAATTGCAATTTGAGAAGCCATTAAGAAATCTTTTTTTTTCTTTTTTTCCACCCTAGAATCAATTTTAGCATTCATTGCTCTGCCTCAAGAAAGCAACCTGGGCTCTTTCCACAGGTTATCACTGTATATTAAGGCCATCCAAATAAATGGTACTATTTAGGCATGAGCACAAGCTGGAAAAATTAAACATTGGAGATAAAAAAGAGAAATAGCCATTTGTATTAAAGGTTGAGTCTGGTAAAAGGAAAAGCAAGAAGAGGAAGGCTAGGGGCAAAGAATTCTGAAATAATGAGGGCTGAGAGTGCGATGAAGTCTAGTGCTACACAGACATCAGATTTGACTTCACTTTCAGAGGCATCTCCTATTCTCATGGAGTTCAGAGAGAACATTACTAAACTTCCAGCTAAATGCAGACAGGCCCTGGAGGCAGGCCCTAGAAGACTCATGGTCTAGGAAGGCACAGTTACTATGTGCAGGGGTGACATGGGAGAAAGGCAAATTCAGTGGGTCTCACCCCTAGACCTACCAACTCAGGGACTCTGAAGGTCAGGCAGACCATTGTTTTGACAAGCCTCTGGTAACTCTAACATTCACTCAAGCCTAAGAACCACTGGCTCGTACATCCATTCATTCAATCACAGATTTATACCGACACCTTTTGTGTCAGACCCACCAATCTAGATACTGGGAATACACTGGTGAACTCACTGTCCTCATCGTGCTCAAATTCCAGGGAGAGACAAGTGTGATCACAACAGAAAATATAATAAAAAACAGTGCTGTAGTAGCAAGTGATTCCAGAAGATTCACTGAGCTGGCTGCTCAGGGAGCTAGCCAAGACTCGGAGGACAGGAAGAAAAAGCCTAGACAAGTGTCCCTAGACAAAAAACATCAGTTGCAAAGCCCACCAAGTGAGAAAGAGCTGTGTTTGAGGAACAGAAAGGAAGGGAATATGTCTGAGATATAGTGAAAGGGGGAGATGGTAGGAAATAAGGCTGGTGAGGTACTCAGGGGCCAGATCAGGGAGGGACTTTGGGGACACAAGGAGTATCCCAGCTGTGGAGTCCAGATTTTATTCTCAGTGCAACACAAATTTTCTGGAGGGTCTTAACGGCTTAAAAAGACCACCTTGACTGCTCTGCGGAATATGAATAGAAATAGGTAGAATTGGGGATCCCTGGGTGGCGCAGCGGTTTGGCGCCTGCCTTTGGCCCAGGGCGCGATCCTGGAGACCCGGGATCGAATCCCACGTTGGGCTCCCGGTCCATGGAGCCCGCTTCTCCCTCTGCCTATGTCTCTGCCTCTCCCTCTCTCTCTCTCTGTGTGACTATCATAAATAAAATAAAAAAAATTAAAAAAATTAAAAAAAAAAGAAATAGGTAGAATTTAGGGAGCTAAGGTAAGAAGCTGGAGAGATGGGCAGAAGCCTCATCAGACAGGGCCATAGAGGATAGGTCTAGGCCTTTGTACTTGATTCTGAAGGCAATGGAGAAGAAATCATTTTGAACATCAAAATCTCTGGGGCAACTCATTCTCACCTTCATTATACTGCCTACTAAGTGCTGGTTTAGACACTGTGCTGCACTCTTCCCATTAAAAATGCTAGTTCTTAGCCCAAGAGCTAGTGATCTCAACTGGCCTTAAATCTCCCCAAGGCAGAGAACATTCTGAATGGAGCTGATTACAAGACTACTAGAAACTCCAGGAGAATGGACAGCCTGTGATTAGTGTTTATACCTCATTTGCAAACTCAATACTGGATTTGAATGGCATTCACTTCATTTTGTTTTTATGGCAAGAGACTCACGAACAGTAAATCTCCAAAAGTAAATAGGAATAAAAATAAATCTCATATCTACTACCTACATATTTCTGACAGAATTTAATAGAACAAAACAGTCACACTCTCTTTCCCTCTCTCTCAAAAACAAAACAAATCAAAATAAAACAGAAACAGATCTGTATTTTACATAATTATAGTGGTCAGGGATTACAGTCACTAGAAAAACAACATGCAAATATATATAAATATGGAAATAAAGCTAAGCAATGAGAAAATCCAGTATTTGGTGGCTGAAATTTCTTTTTGTTCTCCTACATTCCTTTGAACAAATATTTTGTGGCCCGTAAGACTGATATACCTCTGAGATTTCTTTTTTTTTCTTTTTCTTTTTCTTTTTTTTTTTACCTTAGAGATTTCCATCCTCTGAAAAATCTTTCCAAAACATTTCTCTGGTGTGCCATTTGTTTCACTTCTTAACCTTTGGTTTTTCAATTCTCTGGGAATGAATCAAAGGCTATTTGTTTGCCACAGAAAAGCTTTTGTTCAGAACTAAGAAAATACCATTTGTTCTTGGCTGAATATTGATAAAAGTATAGGTAGCAAGCCAGTTTGTATAGCCTACTTTCAGGAGCTGCTTGTGGTGGGGAAAGAACACCTAGGAGTATTTCAGAGGGTAGACATAGGGTACTTTTCAAATCCATGGATCAGAAGTGTCTAGAAACATCCACTGAGTGTTTTTTTGGGCCTCTGGGAATCCAAATACAGACACGCACACACGTGCACATAAACTTATATCTGTGCATGTGTATAATATACACACCATTTCCATCCAATTAGCATTTTGCACACAGTATTCTGTGTGATCTCATCATGTTGCTGCTTTCAAAACGATTTCCCTCATAAACAAAAACCTATCCAGTTTTTCACCTGTGTCCCAAGCACAGGACCTTCCGTCTCCATGGAGTTGCAGTTCATCATCCTCTCGGTAAGGATGTGTTCTCCATCCTGGAAGTTCCCAAAATCCCATCCTATTGGGATTTTTATGGAGGCTTTCTCATGTGGGCATGTTCAATTATTAACTCCATTTCTAACCCTCTTCCCATCTCTGGAGAAGTGGTGGGGGGACTGAAAATTCCAAGCTTCTAATCATGGTTTGGTCTTTCTGATGACCAGCCTCCATCCAGGAGTCATCCGGGAGTCTACTCAGAGTCATGTCAATAGAACAAAAGATGCTCCTAGTGCTCTTACCACTTAGGAATTTACAAGGGTTTTAGCATCCCTATGCTAAAAGGGTCAAAGACCAAATATTAAAATTAAGAGATGTTCCTAGTAACCCTCAACAAAGTACATAGAGATAGAACATATTCAACATCATAAAAGCCATATATGAAAGACCCACAGCTAATATCATCCTCAATGGGGAAAAACTGAGAGCTTTTTCTTTATGGTTTGGGACAAGACAAGGTTGTCCACTCTCACCATTACTCTGTAACATAGTACTGGAAGTTTTAGCCTCAGCAGTCAGACAACAAAAAGAAATAAAAGGTTTCTAAATCAGCAAAGCAGAAGTCAAACTTTTAATATTTGCAGAAGATATGATATTCTATAGAGAAAACCCAAAAGACTTCACCAAAAAATTGCTACAACTAATACGAAATTCAGCAAAGTCGCAGGATATAAAACCAATGCACAGAAGTCAGCTGCATTTCTATACACCAATAATGAAGCAGCAGAAAAAGAAATCAAGGAATTTATCCCATTTACAATTGCATCAAAAACAGTAAGATGCCTAGGAATAAATCTAACTAAAGAGGTAAAAGATCTATACGCTAAAAACTATAGAACAATTATGAAAGAAACTGAAGAGGACACAAAGAAATGGGGAAAAAATTCCTGCTTGTGGATAGGAAGAATAAACACTGTTAAAATGTCTATACTACCCAAAGTGATCTATACATTTAGTGCTATCCTTATCAAAATACCATCAGCATTTTTCAGAGCTAGAACAAGCAATCCTCAAATTTGTATGGAACTGCAAAAGACCCCAAATAGCCAAAGTAATCCTGAAAAAGAAAAGCAAAGTGGGTGGCATCATGATTTCAGACTTCAAGCTATTACTACAAAGCTGTAGTCATCAAGACAATATGGTACTGGCACAAAAACAGATCACATAGATCAATGGAACAGAATAGAAAATGGACCCACAACTATATGGTCAACTGATCTTCGACAAAACGGGAAAGAATATACAATGGAAAAAAAAAAGTCTCTTCAACAAATGGTGTTGAGAAAACTGGACAGCAACATGTAGAAGAATGAAACTGGATCCTTTTCTTACACCATACACAAAAATAGACTCAAAATGGATGAAAGACCTAAATGTGAGACAGGAAACCATCAAAATCCTAGACGAGGACACAGGCAGCAAATTCTTTGACCTCAACTACAGCAACTTCTTACTAGACACATTGCTAGAGGCAAGGGATACAAAGGAAAAATGAACTACTGGGACTTCAAAATAAAAAGCTTCTGCATAGTGAAGAAACAATCAACAAAAGTAAAAGGCAGGGATCCCTGGGTGGCGCAGCGGTTTAGCGCCTGCCTTTGGCCCAGGGCGCGATCCTGGAGACTCGGGATCGAATCCCACGTCGGGCTCCCGGTGCATGGAGCCTGCTTCTCCCTCTGCCTGTGTCTCTGCCTCTCTCTCTCTCTCTCTCTCTGTGACTATCATAAATAAATAAAAATTTTAAAAAAATCTTTAAAAAGTAAAAGGCAGTCTACAGAATGGGAGGAGATATTTTTGAATGACATATCTGATAAAAGGTCAGTATCCAAAATCTATAAAGATCTTATCAAAATCAACACCCCCCAAAAAGCAAATAATCCAGAGCAGAAGACAGGAACAGACATTTCTCCAAAGAAGACACCCAGATGGATAACAGATACCTGAAAAATGCTCAATGTCACTCATCCTCTGGGAAATACAAATCAAAACCACTATGAGATACCACCTTACACTTGTCAGAATGGCTAAAATTAACAACACAGGAAATAACAGAGTTGGCAAGGATGTGGAGAAAGAGAAACCCTCTTGCACTGTTGGTGGAAATGAAAACTGGTGCAGCCACTCTGGGAAACAATATGGAGGTTCCTCAAAAAAGTTAAAAGTAGAACTACCCTACAACCCAGCAATTGCACTACTGGGTATTTATGCAAAGAATATAAAAATACAGATTTGAAGGGGTACGTGTACCATGATGTTTATAGCAGATTATCAACAATAGCCAAACTACTAATCAATTGATGAATGGATAAAGAAGATGTGATATAGGGATCCCTGGGTGGCGCAGCAGTTTGGCGCCTGCCTTTGGCCCAGGGCGCGATCCTGGAGACCCGGGATCGAATCCCACGTCGGGCTCCCCGTGCATGGAGCCTGCTTCTCCCTCTGCCTGTGTCTCTGCCTCTCTCTCTCTCTGTGTGTGTGACTATCATAAATAAATAAAAATTTAAAAAAAAAGGACATAGTTTAAAAAAAAAAGAAGATGTGATATATACACATAATGGAATATTATTCAGCTATCAAAAAGAATGAAATCTTGCCCTTTGCAACGACATGGATGGAGCTAGAGTGTATTATGCTACAGGAAATAAGTCAGTCAGAGAAAGACAAATACAATATGGTTTCACTCATATATGGAATATAGGAAACAAAACAGATAAACATGTCAGAAGGGGGGAGAAAGAGAAAAGGAAAGGGAAGGAGACAAACCATAAGAGACTTCTAATGATAGAGAACAAACTGAGGATTGATGGAGGGAGGTGGGTGGAGGATAGACTAAATGAGTGATAGGTGTTAAGGAGGGCACTTGTTATGATGAGCACTGAGTGTTGTATATAAGTGACGAACCCCTAAATTCTACTCCTAAAAACAAGAGAACATTATATGCTAACTAACTAGAATATAAATTAAAATTTGGAAGAAGAAAAAAAGAAGACAAATGCTCCTAGTGTTCTTATCACTTAGGAAATTACAGGGTTTTAGGAGCTTTGTGCCAGGAACCAGGGGCAGAGACCAAAATATATTTTTTCTATTATTTCACACTCTGTCACTGGGGAGCCAGGAAAACACTCAAATGGATAAAGAACACACAGATAGCAATAATTTGTGCTGAGCAAAAGAGACAAAAAATAGTAAGGGATTTCAGGAGAGGTGGAAAGCCCAAGGCAGGGGGAAATTTTCATGAAACTAAAGAATCACAGAACTGTAGAACTAGTTATCATCTAGTCAGTGTTTGAAAATATGGGTTGAAACTCAAGTGAATCATAATATCAAGGCAGTGGATTAGAGCAGCTTAAAAAAAAACAGACTACAAAATACAATAGCAGAATGCATTCATGGTAAGAAGTACAGTTTCATGAAACTTCTGTTTCAGTTTGTAACTGTATAAATAGATGTATTTGGGTATAATGGGTCACAATGGAAAAAATACATTTCATAAGGTGGGATCATGGACAAAACTGATTAAAGCCCTCATCCAATGCCCTCATTTCATGTTTTTATTTTTAAGGTTAATTTTTCATTACATAAGTAATATTTGAATGAATTTTCCTTTTTAAATTAAGGCTTTTAGAGATAAAGCTATAATTAATTCCCTTGGATCTGTACTCCCTATCCTCAAAAGTAATTCCTATTGGGGTGCCTGGCTGGCTCAGTCAGTAGAGCATGTGATTATTGATCTCAGGGTCATGAGTTCAAGCTCCACAATGGGTGTAGAGATTTAAAAAGAAAAAAAAAATTAAGTAATTAGTATTAACAGTTTAGTTTAGTGGGTATCTTCCCAGACCTTTGCCCATTATTTTATTTGATATATATATGTACCTATGGAAACAAATAGTATTGTGTAACATGTTTACGTATATTTTTTTAGTTAAACCAATCAGCCTCCAAACAGAAAACAAATGGCACATTTAAATTGACTACTCAGAAAATAACAAAGAACCTATTTATAAAGGTGTAGGTATATATGTGATAAAGCTGTAGAAGCAGGCAGAGGTTAGAGCATAAAGGGTCTTGCAAGCTGGGTTAAGGCATCTAGATTGTGCCTTGAGGCCAATGGGATTCAAGAGTTTTAAGTGGGGCAGTGGCCAAATCTGATTTAAGATTTTAAAAGTTGACCCTGGGGACACCTGGGTGGCTCAGTCAGTTAAGCATCTGACTCTTGATCTCAGTTCAGGACTTGATCTCAGGCTTGTGAGTTCAAGCCCCACATTGGGCACCACACTGGGGCATGAAGCCTACTTAAAAAAACTTTTTAATTTGAATTTTAAAAAGTTGACTCTGGCTCTTTTGTAAAGACTGGGTTGGAAGGGGACAAAAGTGAAAGCAGGAGATCAGGCTGGAGGCTGACGCAGTCATCTGAGCAAGAGAGGAGGGGCTTGGGCCAGACTGGAGTAGCAGGATGTGGAAGAGGGAAACACTTTAGGATCTATTCTGGAGACAGAATTCAGGGCAGTGGGAAATGAACTGGATATATGACATAGCAGGCAGAGGAAAGTGAAAAAGTGAAGTTAACTCAGAGGGATGGAAAGATAATACAGGCATAAGGCCAGAAGTAGCCAAGGGGGGAGGACCCACAGGTATGGGAGAGAGATGGAGCCTCCCATGGAGTTCCCTTCAAAACCTTGAAATGTGAGCACTGGAGTGATAATAGAAAGTGCTTCCTGGTGACAGCATCTGGGCCATTTCTAACAACTCTTCACCTCAAACCCAATCAGCTTGGCTCAGAAGTTTGCAAGGTCTAGACAGACTGAGTGGCCTCTGGGGGGTAAGGGGTGGGGAATGGGAATCTGATTGTGCAATGCGGACTTCGAAAATACATTTTTAAAATTTAAATTCAATTTGCCAACATACAGTATAACAGCCAGTGCTCATCCCATCAAGTGCCCTCCTCAGTGCTCATCACCCAGTTAACCCATGCCCCCATCCACCTCCCCTTCCACAACCCTTTGTTTGTTTCCCAGAGTTAGGAGTCTCTCATGGTTTGTCTCCCTCTCTAAATGAAAATACATTTTTTAATGATACATGCAGTACCAGTCATTTGAAATACCAGTCATATTAGAACATATTTGTCAACAGTATTAGAATAAGAATGTGAGAAGCAGAAGCATCCTAGGTTAGGGTCCCTGGGAATCAGACTGAGAGAAATTAGCATGTGGGCGGTTTATCAGGAAGTGCTATGACAATGGGCACCAGTGGAAGGAGAACAAAGCTGGATAGAACAGAGGGCAATACTGAGCTGTGATGTTTCAATGGAGGCCTCAGCTGACCCTACAAAGAGCTCTAAAGCTAACCTTAAGAATTGTCCCAAGTTGGGAATCCAGGAAGACAAAAGAGACATTTATACCTCCATGTCAGTCACTAGAAGTGGGCTTCTCTGGAAATGAAGCAGGACCCTACAGGTGGCTCTTTTCAGCTGAGGTAGTCTTCTTATCTCCTCACAGGGGCTGAGAGTCCAGGGCTATCTGTATGCAACACTCCCAGAAGGTAGGAGAAAAGGCCCTTTATTCCGGAAGGAGGATTTGAGCAGCACATCACACCATCCTGGGAAGGGAACTTAGACATCACTTACTCTAAGCCCTTATTTTATAGTTAGAATCCAACGTTCTGGGAGATTAAGTATTTAAAAATAGGGTCCTGGTCTCCTGACTCCTGCAGTACCATGATTTCTATTATGTCATGCTGTTCTGGCTTTAAAAGTATTAGAGATGTATTTGAAATGGTTTATCCAGGTGGCAACTGTTGGTTGGGGAACTCTTTTTTTTTTTTTACATTTTTTAAAATTTAAGTAATCTCAAAAAAATAAAAAAAAATAAAAAATAAAAATTTAAGTAATCTCTACACCCCTCTTGGGGCTTGAACTCACAACCCCAAGATGAAGAGTCACATACTCTTCCAACTGAACCCACCAGGCACCTTGGTTGGGGAAATATTTATTTATTGATTGATTGATTGATTGATTGATTGATAAATTTATTTTTTATTGGTGTTCAACTTGCAAACATACAGAATAACACCCAGTGCTCATCATGTCAAGTGCCCACCTCAGTGCCGGCCACCCAGTGACCCCCACCCCCCGCCCTCCTCCCCTTCCACCACCCCTAGATCGTTTCCCAGAGTTAGGAGTCCTCCATGTTCTGTCTCCCTTTCTGATATTTCCCACTTATTTTTTCTCCTTTCCCCTTTATTCCCTTTCACTATTATTTATATTCCCCAAATGAATGAGACCATATAATGTTTGTCCTTCTCCAATTGACTTATTTCACTCAGCATAATATGGGGAAATATTTAAAAAGACAAAAAAAAACTTGGTTTTCTTTTAAGAGTTCAGAAAAATAGGATTTGTTTGTGGGTTGAATATATTAGAGCAGCTTACTCCAGTTACTTGGTTATTAGTTTACTTTAAGATCTTGGTTGATATTGAGGTCAACATTAAAAACAGAACCTAAAAACCCCTCCATCTCTCCCACAGCAACAAGTGCTGTCTTCTTCTTTTTTTTTTTAATATATATAAGATTTTATTTATTTATTCATGAGAGACACACACAAACAGAGAGAGAGAGAGGCAGAGACACAGGCAGAGGGAGAAGCAGGTTCCATGCAGGGAGCCCAAAGTGGAACTCCATCCTGGGTCTCCAGGATCAAATGCTGTCTTCTAAGGCATTTACAGCCCTTTAGGGATAGTGGGTTCCCAAATGTAAAGTGAGAGGGATCAGGAATTGATTTTTTTCCCAATGGTTGTCAGGTCCCAAAATTCTGGTTGAAGAAACAATACAAAGGGAAGCCTATTAAGGGGCACAGCTGCTTTGTGGTACTTTTTACTCAGAAAGAGTTCTACTGACCATTGCTGTCATTCATTAGCCTTACCATGGATCCAGCATGAAGGATGTGGAAAGAGAAATTTAGTGAGTCCAATTTTCCTGCCATGTAATGAGAGCAACCCCCTGAGATAATCAGACTCTTTAGGAAATGATAGTAATTAACCTTTGCCTGGTAAATAAACACCAATTACTAATATCAGCATAAGTGGTGTGGAAAATGGATCCATAACCTTGGACAAGCCAGTGCATTTTAAGGACTTACTGGTAAATGCCAGAGTTGGACTAAATGATCCAGTTCTGCTTCAGTGTGCTCTATTTTATCGAAAACCAAAACTTATTCATGCATCTCCCAGAGAAACCCAATTTCCTCCCTTGCCATTTACAATATATGGTAATATCTGCCCCGAAATGATTGTGTGTGTTCTCTGACTTGGTTCTTTACAAATATTCTATTATTGAATCTTCTGTTTCACCCAGTACTCTTAGTTGCAAACAAAAGAATGCATTCTAGCTTGCTTAAATAGAAAGGCAGCTCACAAACCTCCTGGGAGTACAAGAGATCAAACCCAGAGGCTGCGCTAACATACATGATGCCCAATCATATCTGGGGGGCCTCTCCAGCAAAGAGTAAGTGACATCCCACCTGGCCACAGACAGAAAGCTCACATTCATGCTGATGCTGCTGAGCTGTCAGACAACACCCATATCAGAAGGTAGCTTCTGCATGCATGTTAGTATCCTTGCCACAAGGGAGGCTTGGAAAGTGAAATCTGGATTCTCGCTCATAAAATTTCTTCACACATAGAAGTGTTCCAAAGACGCTGGGTGGTCACAAGCATGACAAATATACTTGTCCACATTCTGCAGATAGAAAAGGTGAGGCTCCAACTCAAAAATCCCCTAACTTAGCCAATTCTACTAGCAGTAAGTAATTTCATGAGACTTAAACTCAGATTCATTGGGATGCATGCTTTTTCAGGACTCTGCTGTTCTGGGTATTTTATTTTATTTTTATTATTTTTTTAATTCTGGGTATTATATGGTGATTAAGCTTTTCTGTTTAGGAGGAGCAAAAGAAAAATAAAACCTTTAATTTGCAAAATAAAAGTTTATTTCTTGACTTTTTCTTTTACCATCATTCCTCTCCCTCTCTTCTTCACTAAATGGAAAGACATGAGATTCTATATTCTATTTGTATAGACAGAATCATTCAGTACTCTTTGTTGCAAACAACAGAACCAATAATGGTTAGTTTAAGCAGAAAAGGAATTGGTTTCAAGTGTTTCAAGCCCTTCCAGAATTACAAATGCCTAGGGAACCACACTTATAAGATGTGCAGGTGACTGAAGCCACAACCGAGGCCATACCACGGGACTAGTTTGGCTAGGGAGCTGCTGCCTCCCAGCTAGACATTGGACACAGCCACCAGTCCCACTGCTAATGGACACAGCATGTGGCCACTGTTGGAATCACTGGCAGAAAAGATTCACTGACCCTGTCTTTTTGTATCATTTGCTCTTGATTGAAAACCAAGCACTGTGGTGTCTGGGTGGCTCAGTGGTAGAGCACCTGCCTTTGGCTTAGGGTGTGATCCTGGGGTCCTGGGATTGAATCCCACATCGGGCTCCCCCCGGGGGGCCTGCTTCTCCCTCTGCCTAGGCCTCTGCCTCTCTCTGTGTGTCTCTCATGAATAGATAAATAAAATCTTAAAAAAAAAAAAAAAAGCATTGATTGGTCAAGCTTGGGGCAAGAAGAGTAAGTATTGGGGCTTTTGAGCTGTATCAGAAGGGACCTGCCTCCACCAAGACTCTCAAAGGAGATTCCCCAATCTGGAAAGGTGGTGCAGATGCTGCCAAGGTCAACAAAGGATGGGAACTGAGGCAAATAAATCCTGATGTCCCGATGTCAAGAGACTCAGCTCTGCCTAGGTATGGACATCTGTCTCAGATAGACAAGTCAATGTTCACTGACCTTTTCCCCCAGCCATGAAAAATGAAAACATAAATGTGAGGTCTTACTTATGCATGCCAGATATGAATGGGCTGCCACACTTGAAGGTGAAAAGTGGTCAACCTTCTCCATGCATGACATGGGGAAGGTCTTGTCTATGATATAGAAGGATGGAGAATGAAGCCATGGCAAGGCCTGTGTGCAACTCACAATCAAGCCAAGAAGAGAAAGAAGGTGAAGTATTGCACCAAGCAGAGCTCAAGGCCTTTGATTACCACATGCCTACTCAGCCATCACATAGGGCCCTAGGGCGATCCTGAGGCTCTGAAGCACCACCATAGGTGATGTGACCTCAAAGCAGGGGAATATCAGGAGACAGCCATAATCATTAATAACTAATACTTAGAGTAATTAATGTGTGTCAGAAACTCTACTAAATGCCTTATATGGATTATCCCATTTCATGCTTACCAGATCCCTTTAAGGTAAATCATATTATTATTTCTATTTTAAAGATAAGCATATCAAGGCTCAGAGATGTTGTGTAATTTGCTCAAGGCTATACAGTAAGTGGTAGAATGGGATTTGAACCTGATCACTCTGATTTCAGGGACCTGGATCATACACTTCCGTTTTCTTTAGGGATCACAAACTGAAAGTCCAATTTAGGGGGTCCCCTGAACTGAGTATTAAATGAAGTGTACATAGGTAGGCATGATGCCCAGTGGAAGCTAGCAGCTCAGCACCAAATTTCATACATGCTATGAGACTGATTCACTTCATTGCCTACCTCCTCCTGCAGGTGTTGACATCAGTGAATCTTGCTCTGTTAGACAAATCATTTACTGTCACTCTCCATCTGTTGTTTCTCTATAAAACAAGAGGGTTGAACTGAATGGTCTAACTCAGAAGCCCTTTCCAAATCTAAAATATTGTGGATCCAGAGTTTTCCAGACACTGGGCCATCCTCTCAGGTCCTATAGCCATCAATTGAGATCAGCAAGATGACCAGCCATCCTCAACATGCAGCCCCAAGGCCATGACTATGACCTTTTTCTCTCTGTGTCCAGCCACTGACAGTCACAGAGCACACCTCTTCCATTCCAGGCCAACATTAAGGCATAAGGATGAAAGCTGAGTCCTGTTAAATGAACAGACTTCTACTTCTTTAAGGATTAAGTAAAAACCCCTAAAAATGTTAGGGAAGAACCATACTCCAAAGCAAACAAGGAAGAATAAATCTAAGTAAGCCTAGGTACCTTTTTACTGATGTGAGTTTTCTGCCGTAGGGAGAAGCAAAAATGTTGAAGGATGGGAAGGTCTTCAGAGTGGTCCAAGAGAACTGCTGGGATCCAGAAGTCCGTATTAGAGAAATGGATCAAACAGGTACTTATGACGAGAAATGTTACCAATGTTTGCACCTAATATAAAAATAACGTCTGCCTCTAAACGTCTATTGACCACTTTATGTGCTTAATGTGACAGCAACTTCCAATTGCCTTTTCTCCACAGGACAGTCTATTTCAGATTTGCTTCTACTCAATACTTTCAGAGTGTGGATTTAAACTTTTTAAAATTAGGTATACCCTGTTTTAAAGTAGAATGCTACATCATCAAAAAGATAAAAGTAGTATTTTATTATTTTAAGTTCAAATGTATTTACTTACTATAAAGTCAAATAAAACCATAAAAATTAGAAGTCATAAATTAAGGATGCCCATTGCTTGCTTAGTCAGATTCAGGATCCATACTATTTCTATAGTTTGTCTTAGTGCACCATACACAGGATGTCCCCATTGACATCGAAGGGGTAGAAATGGGAGTAGTTAAAAAGAAAGTTAATCATATAAACTCAGAATACTCTACAATGAAACTAATCCAGAAATTTGAAAGAGGAGAATTAGGAAATCCTTATTTCAAAGCCGAATCACTAACAATTTCTAAGAACTGCTTGATTTTCCTCATCTTACATCTAAAAAAAAAGTCCCCCCAGGGGCAGCCCCAGTGGCGCAGTGGTTTAACACCACCTGCAGCCTAGGGCGTGATCCTGGAGACCCTGGATGAGTCCCATGTCAGGCTCTCTGCATGGTGCCTGCTTCTCCCTCTGCCTGTGTCTCTGCCTCTCTCTCTCTCTCTTTCTGTGTCTCTATGAATAAATAAATAAATAATCTTAAAATAAATAAATTAATAAAATAAAATAAAAATAGTCCCCCCAACTTAAAAGAATTTTGAAGACTATCTAAAATATGGTATGATAGCCACATTGTGCTTTCACTTAATACTACCTGGTTGACTGTGCGACCTGAGGAGTATATGCCCAAGAAGATGCACTGAACCTTCTAGACAACATGTTAGTCATGCCCATGGGCTGTGATGGGGAACTCACCACTACAACACTGTCATCAGGCCTAAATTTTGACATGGGTGGTCTAGATTCAAACAGGAAAACAAACAATGCATATACACAAATAAAAGAGCAGCTTAGAACTATCATTATCTTAACCAAAGGTAAATTTATAAGAACTTCAAATACATACAAAGATAGCAGAAGATATTTTATTCCAAAGCCTGCACAAAATGAGTTAACCTGCCAGCCCCAAATGAGGAGGTAGTCTCTGGCATGTTATAATTTGGTCTAGGATACTTCTGGCCAGGTACTTCTTTATGGATTTTTTAAACAATTATAAATATATTTAAATGCCACTTAAGTTGATTTTTTGCAGAAAGTCTAAAGCACCTCTGTAGACCATTCCACAGAATACAGAGTATATGCCCCTGTTCTAACAGTATATGGAAATGGGAAGGGAGTAAGAGGAAAAAAGCTCTCCAGGCCCAGAGCTAAGAGCAAAGTTTTGCTCTAAATGTGAAGCTTGGAGTGAAGATGATGGAGGAGTAGGGGACCCTAATTTTGTCTGGTCCCTGGAATTCAGCCAGATAGTTATCAAATCATTCTAAGCATCTGCAAAATTAACTGAAGATCTGAGAAAATAATTGCTGCAATTCCACAAATAGAAAAGTGACCACTTTTTGCAAGATAGGAGGTGCAGAGACATGAATCCAAGG
Source organism: Nyctereutes procyonoides (assembly GCF_905146905.1). NCBI lineage: Eukaryota > Metazoa > Chordata > Mammalia > Carnivora > Canidae > Nyctereutes > Nyctereutes procyonoides. The sequence goes on along the minus strand of NW_026575030.1, from coordinate 1,161,896 downwards.
CGATATATCAAAGATAAACCATGGCGGGGAGGGAGCCTCCCGTAAACTGGCTATTGGAAAGTGTCATAAGTGGCAAAGTCGCAAAATCGGAACTTTTAGAAGTGTACCTGAAAAATGCTCAGGTGGCGAAGCAGGACAGAATCCTAGGTGGAAGAGTGAGGTCTCAGGATCCCCGGGGTCACAGAAAAACTAAGGGTACCTGAGTGCAGCATCAGAGCAAGGAAGCTGGCTGCAAACAGCGAATCCAGGAGTGGGCTTTCTGCTTAGTGTTGACACAAACTGCAGCACAGCCAGATGAACGTGCTTTCCAAGAGTCAGGGCCCAGGAAGCAGCAGCACCATGGGGAGACCCCTCTACCTCCCTTTGGAGGAGCAGTGGCACCTGCTGGGGCACAGGAGTCTACAGCGTTTGGAGACTCAAAGTAGGGTCACGTGCCTGAGATAGAAATGCTGGGTCACAGGCTGGGTGAACAGAGTTCTGATGGAAAGCAGGGGCATAAGAGTGATTACTTTTCTGTGAGGGCTCACTTTAGAGTGGGGGCACAAACTTTCAGCTCTGGGGCAGGAGATTGGGGCATCATCATTTTCATCACCCCCAATCAGTGCTGACAGCCTTCAGGGAGCAAAACAGTGTCACATAGTGCAATTTAGAGCGGCCTATACAGAGCCTGGCCCCTTGGCAATGGGAGGGTGTGATTCCACCCAGCAAAGACACCTGAATATCAGTGCAACAGGCCCCTCCCCCAGAATATCAGCAAGAACATCTGGCTAATACCAACTTTATCAATCATAAAGAAATACAAAGCTTTTCTCTGGGGGAAGACAATATATAGCATTTGTGGGGTTTTTCTTATTATTCTTTTAGTCTTTCTGTTTTTTTTTTCATTTCAGCTCTTTTCCTATTTTATCAATTCTTTTCTTAAATCTTTTTTAATTTTTATTTTTACATTTATGGTTTTTTCATTTTTGGTTTCCTTTCATTGTATTCAATTTTATCTTTATATATATATATATATATATATATATATATATATATATATATATATATAAAGTTTTTCTTTCCTATTTTGAGATCTAGTTTCTTCTAAAAAAAAAAAAAAGACCAAAATACACCCAGGATCTACTTTATTGTTCTGTTCTACTTCTTGTTTGGTTTTTTTCTTTTTTTACTTTTCTTTTTTTGGTTTCTGTTATCTTCTGATTTATTTAGTGAGCATTTTTCTTTCATCTATTCTTTTATGGACATAATGATGAAACAGAAAAACTCACCCCCCAAAAAAGGAACAGAAGGCAGTACTCACTGCTGCCAGGGATTTAATCAAATGGATATAAGTAAGATGTTGGAACTAGAATTCAAAACAATGATTATAGAGATACCAGCTGGGCTTGAATAAAGCATAGAGGACACCAGAGAATCCATTTCTGGAGAAATAACTAAAATCTAATCAGGCTGAAATCAAAAAGGGTATTACTAAGATACAATAAACAAAAATAGAGGCTCTAACTGCTAAGATAAATGAGGCAGAAGAGAGGGTCAGTGATATAGAAGACAAAAATGATAGAGCATAAGAAAGCTGAGAAAAGAGAGAGAATGACTAGATTGCAAAGGGAGGATATAAGAGATCAATAAACCCCTACTTAGATTCATCAAGAAGAGAAAGGACCCAAATAAATAAATAAAATCACAAATGAAAGTGAGATCACAACCAACACCAAAGAAATATAAACAATTATAAGAGCATATTATGAGCAATTACATGCTAACAAATTAGGCAATCTAGAAAAAATGGATGCATTCCCAGAAACATATAAACTACCAAAACTGAAACAGGAAGAAATAAAAAAAAAAACCTGAACAGAACCATGACCAGCAAAGAAATTATAAAGCAGTAATCAAAAAATCTCCCAACAAACAGAAGTCCAGAGCCAGATGGCCTCCCAGGGGAAGTCTACCAAATATTTAAAGAAGAACTAATGCCTATTCTTCTGAAGCTGTTTCAAAAAGTAGAAATGGAAGGAAAACCTCCAAACTCTTTCTACAAGGCCAGCATCACCTTCGTCCCAAAACGAGATAAAGACCCCACCAAAAAGGAGAATTACAGACCAATATTCCTGATAAACGTGGATGCAAAAATCCTCAGCAAGATACTAGCTAATAGGATCTAACAGTACATTAAAAGGATTATTCACCACCACAACCAAGTTGGGTTTATTCCTGGGTTGCAAGAGTGGTTCAACATCCACAAATCAATCAATGTGATATACCACATTAATAAAAGAAAGGACAAGAACCATATGATCCTCTCAATTGATGCAGAAAAGCTTGGACAAAATACAGCATCCTTTCTTGATTAAAACTCTCCATAGTGTAGGGATAGAGGGAACATATCTCAATAACATAAGCCATCTACAAAAAGCCCACAGTAATTGTCATCCTCAATGAGGAAAAACTGAAAGCTTTTCCCCTAAGGTCAGGAACATGACAGGGATGCCCACTCTCACAACTGTTGTTCAACTTAGTACTGGAGGTCCTAGCCTCAGCAATCAGACAACAAGAAGAAATAAAAACCACCCAAATCAGCCAAAAATTCAAACTTTCACTCTTCACAGATGACATGAGACTCTATGTTGAAATCCAAAACACTCCACCTAAAAGTTGCTAGAACTCATACAGGAGTTCAGCAAAGTGGCAAAATATAATTCAAAGCACAGAAATCAGTTGCATTTCTATATAGGAACAATGAGACAGAAGAAAGAGAAATTAAGGAGTTGATCCCATTTACAATTGCACCAAAAACCATAAGATACCTAGGAAAAAACTTAACCAAAAAGGTAAAAGATCTGTCTGCACTCTGAAAACTATAGAACACTTATGAAAGAAATTGAGGAAGACACAAAGAAATGGAACATTCTAAAGAAATGCAACAACAATCTACACATTCAATGCAGTCCCTATCAAAATACCATCAACATTTTTCACAGAGTGAAAGAAATAATCCTAAAATTTGCATGGAACCACAAAAGACCCCAGATAGCCAAAACAATGTTTAAAAATAAAACCAAAGCTGGTGGCATCACAATTCTGGACCTCAAGCTCCATTACAAAGCTGTAATCAAGACAATATGGTATTGGCACAAAAATAGATCACATAAGTAAATAAAATCTTAAAAAAAAAAAAAAGATCACATAGAGCAACAAACAGAATAGAGAACCCAGACATGGACCCTCAACTCTATGGTCAGCTAATCTTCAACAAAGCAAGAAAGAACATCCAATGGAAAAAGGACAGTCTCTTCAACAAATGGTACTGGGGGGGGAGGGGCAAGATGGTGGAAGAGCAGGGTCCCCAAATCACCTGTCCCCACCAAATTACCTAGATAACCTTCAAACCATCCTGAAAATTTACGAATTCGGCCTGAGATGTAAAGAGAGACCAGCTGGAATGCTACAGTGAGAAGAGTTCGCGCTTCTATCAAGGTAGGAAGACGGGGAAAAAGAAATAAAGGAACAAAAGGCCTCCGAGGGGGAGGGGCCCCGCGAGGAGCCGGGCTGAGGCCGGGGCGAGTGTCCCCAGGACAGGAGAGCCCCGTCCCGGAGGAGCAGGAGCTGCACCAACCTTCCCGGGGGAAAGGGGCTCGCAGGGAGTTAGAGCAGGACCCAGGAGGGCGGGGATGCCCTCAGGCTCCCGGGGACACTAACAGACACCTGCGAGCGCAGGGGAGTGCTCCGAGCTCCCTAAGGGCTGCAGCGCCACGGCGGGGCTGGAGCAGCTCGGAGGGGCTCGGCCGGCGGCTCCACGGAGGGGGCTGCGGGGCGGGAGCGCGAATCCAACAGCGCAGGCCCCGGAGCACAGGGCGCCGGGACACAGGCCAGGATCCGGCCTCCCCCGGGACAGGCAGAGGCCGGGAGGGCCCAGGACAGCGAGGACGCTCCTGCCCCGAGCTGAGCAGATCAGCGGCCCCGCCCCGGAGCCTCCAGGCCCTGCAGACGGAGAACCGAGAGCCCCGAGCCCCGTAGTTCCTGCGGAGGCTGAATCCAGGCTTCCAGAGCTGCCGTAGCCACTGTGGCTGTTCCTCGTGGGGCCTCACGGGGTAAACAACCCCCGCTGAGCCCTGCAGCAGGCAGGGGCAGAGCAGCTCCCCCAAGTGCTAACACCTGAAAATCAGCACAGCAGGCCCCTCCCCCAGAAGACCAGCTGGACGGACCAGTGATACTCCCCCGTGTTCCAATACAACTTGTTTTTGGCCACTCTGCACTGAGCAAAATGACTAGAAGGAAAACCTCACCTCAAAAGAAAGAATCAGAAACAGCCCTCGCTCCCACAGAGTTACAAAATCTGGATTACACTTCAATGTCAGAAAGCCAATTCAGAAGCACCATTATACAGCTACTGGTGGCTCTAGAAAAAAGCATTAAGGACTCACGAGACTTCATGACTGCAGAATTTAGATCCAATCAGGCAGAAATTAAAAATCAATTGAATGAGATGCAATCCAAACTAGAAGTCCTAACGACGAGGGTTAACGAGGTGGAAGAACGAGTGAGTGACATAGAAGACAAGTTAATGGCAAAGAGGGAAACTGAGGAAAAAAGAGACAATCAATTAAGGGACCATGAAGACAAATTAAGGCAAATAAATGACAGTCTAAGGAAGAAAAACCTACGTTTAATTGGGGTTCCCGAGGGCGCCGAAAGGGCCAGAGGGCCAGAATATGTATTTGAACAAATCCTAGCTGAAAACTTTCCCAATCTGGGAAGGGAAACAGGCATTCAGATCCAGGAAATAGAGAGATCCCCCCCTAAAATCAATAAAAACCGTTCAACACCTCGACATTTAATAGTGAAGCTTGCAAATTCCAAAGATAAAGAGAAGATCCTTAAAGCAGCAAGAGACAAGAAGTCCCTGACTTTCATGGGGAGGAATATTAGGGTAACAGCAGACCTCTCCACAGAGACGTGGCAGGCCAGAAAGGGCTGGCAGGATATATTCAGGGTCCTAAATGAGAAGAACATGCAACCAAGAATACTTTATCCAGCAAGGCTCTCATTCAAAATGGAAGGAGAGATAAAGAGCTTCCAAGACAGGCAGGAACTGAAAGAATATGTGACCTCCAAACCAGCTCTGCAAGAAATTTTAAGGGGGACTCTTAAAACTCCCCTTTAAGAAGAAGTTCAGTGGAACAATCCACAAAAACAAGGACTAAATAGATATCATGATGACACTAAACTCATATCTGTCAATAGTAACTCTGAACGTGAATGGGCTGAATGACCCCATCAAAAGGCGCAGGGTTTCAGACTGGATAAAAAAGCAGGACCCATCTATTTGCTGTCTACAAGAGACTCATTTTAGACAGAAGGACACCTACAACCTGAAAATAAAAGGTTGGAGAACCATTTACCATTCAAATGGTTCTCAAAATATACCCTAAAAACTATAGAACACTTCTGAAAGAAATTGAGGAAGACACAAAGAGATGGAAAAATATTACATGCTCATGGATTGGCAGAATTAATATTGTGAAAATGTCAATGTTACCCAGGGCAATTTACACGTATAATGCAATCCCTATCAAAATACCATGGACTTTCTTCAGAGACTTAGAACAAATTATTTTAAGATTTGTGTGGAATCAGAAAAGACCCTAAACAGCTAGGGGAATTTTAAAAAAGAAAACCATATCTGGGGGCATCACAATGCCAGATTTCAGGTTGTACTACAAAGCTGTGTTCATCAAGACAGTGTGGTACTGGCACAAAAACAGACATATAGATCAATGGAACAGAACAGAGAACGCAGAAGTGGACCCTGAACTTTATGGTCAACTAATATACGATAAAGGAGGAAAGACGATCCACTGGAAGACAGTCTCTTCAATAAATGGTGCTGGGAAAATTGGACATCCACATGCAAAAGAATGAAACTGGACCACTCTCTTGCACCATACACAAAGATAAACTCAAAATAGATGAAAGATCTAAATGTGAGACAAGATTCCATCAAAATCCCAGAGGAGAACTCAGGCAACACCCTTTTTGAACTTGGCCACAGTAACCGGAGAAGGACAAACAGTGTATGTTCTCATTCATTTGGGGAATATGAATAATAGTGAAAGGGAATATAAGGGAAGGGAGAAGAAATGTGTGAGAAATATCAGAAAGGGAGACAGAACATAAAGACTTCTAACTCTGGGAAATGAACTAGGGGTGTTGGAGGGGGAGGAGGGCGGGGGGTGGGGGTGAATGGGTGACGGGCACTGAGGGGTACACTTGACGGGATGAGCACTGGGTGTTATTCTGTATGTTGGTAAATTGAACACCAATAAAAATTAATTTATAAAATTTAAATAAATAAATAAATAAATAAATAAAAAACAAATGGTACTGGGAAAATTGGACAGCCACATATAGAAGAATGAAACTGGGCCATTTCTTTATACCATACACAAATATAGACTCAAAATGGATGAAAGACATAAATGTAAGACAGGAATCCATCAAAATCCTAGTGGTGGACACAGGCAGCGAACTCTTTGACCTTGGCCCCAGCAACTTCTTGCTAGACACATCTTCAAAGGCCAGGGAAACAAAAGCAAAAATATACTATTGGGACTTCACCAAAATAAAAAGCTTCTGCACAGCAAAGGAAATAGTCAACAAAACCAAAAGTCAACCAACAGAAATGGAGAAGATATTTGCAAATGTCTCATCAGATAAAGGGCTAGTTTCCAAAATCTAAAGATCTTATCAAAATCAACACCCAAAAAACAAATAATCCAGTCAAGAAATGGGCATAAGACATGAACAGATATTTCTCTAAAGAAGACATACAAATGGCCAACAGACACATGAAAAAATGCTCAATATCACTTAGCATCAGGGAAATACAAATAAAAACCATGATGAGATACGTCTCATATCAGTTGAATGGCTAAAATTAACAAGTTAGGAAACAACAGATGTGGGTGAGAATGTGGAGAAAGGGGAATCCTCTTACAGTGTTGGTGGGACTGTAAGCTGGTACAGCCACTATGGGACTGTAAGATGGTAGAGTATGGAGGGTCCTCAAAAAGTTGAAAATAGAGCTACCCTATGACCCAGCACTTGCACTACTAGGTATTTATCCAAAGGATATACATATAGTGATTTGAAGGGGCATCTGCACCCCAATGTTTATAGCAGCAATGTCCACAATAGCCAAAATATGGAAAGAACACAGATGTCCATCCACTGTTGAATGGATAATGAAGATATGTTATACTAATGGAATATATGTATATATACACACACACACACACACACACACACACATACACATATATATATATATAATGGAATACTACTCAGCCATCAAAAAATGAAATCTTACTATTTGCAACAACATGGATAGACCTAGAGGGTATTATGCTAGCAAAATAAGTCAATCAGAAAAAGACAATAATCATATGATATCACTCATGTGGAATTTAAGAAACAGAACAGAGGATTATAGGGGAAGGGAGGGAAAAACAAGACAAAATCAGAGAGGGAGACAAACCATACGAGACTCTTAACTATAGGAAATAAACAGGGTTGCTGGAGGGGAGCGAGGGATGCAGTAACTGAGTGATGGGCATTAAGGAGGGCACTTAAAGTAATGAGCACTAAGTGTTATATGCAACTGACGAATCACTAAACTATCTCTGAAACCGATAATACACTGTTATTTAAATGAATTTAAATAAAATAAAATTTAAATTAAAAAAAAAAGGCAGGTGGGAAGGAAGGAAGGAAAATCTCGAGGAAGGACCCACCATTTCAAGTAGAAAACTAGTAGAAATGAGACTCAAATGGCTCATTTGAGTGGTTGTTAGACCACTGCTATGACTACAGTTTAGATGAAGTGTGTCTCCTTTGCATTTTGTTTTGTGATTCATTCCATGGCTATTCTTATGAGAATCACTGTGACTAACCTTGGCTGAGCACTTACTTTGTGCTAGGTTCTGTTCTCAGTCCCTACCATGAATTAACTCACTTAATCCCCTTAACGACCCTAGGAGATAGTATCTATTATTTTGCCCATTTTATAGATGAAGAAACTGAAGGACAGAGGTTAAGCAGTTTGCCCAAGATCACACTGCAGTTTGCAGGGGACATAAACAGGATTTGAACCTAGGCAATCTGGCTCCAGGGGCTTAATAACTATATCATACCACCTCTATAGAGGTAAGAAAATAAAATGATGAGATGTCCAGCACAAAAGATGCCAGCAATCCATTCCATCTTCCTGGGGAGGGAAATGTAACTGGCAGACCCTGGGTTACTTCACCACAAGATCCAACACTGGGCCGAGAAAGACTAAAAAATAAGATAATAATGAGACAAAAAAAAAAAAAAAAAAAAAAAATATATATATATATATATATATATATATATATATATATATATATATATCTCCTAAGTCCTCAACTAGGTTGAGTTCCTCTTGAAGCTGGTTCTGGGATCAACCCAGGAAGGTCAGAATTGGTGAGGGATCTAGTCCTTTCTGCATAAAGGAGGCTAAGAGGCCCCAGGGAAGTCAGAAGTATATGCACATCTTATCCTCCCTCAACATCTCTAGAAGGCAGGTATTGTTGTACCTATTGTTACCCAAGGGGTGCAAGGAGGTTAAGTTATTTGCTCAGGATCACATAGTAAATGGCAGAGCTAGGATTATACCTAGGGCTATTTCTCTCATTCTACCAGAAAAGCTCTCCCCAAAACTCTTTCAGGATAAAGATCACCTGCTAAAATTCTTTTTCGGGCCCCCTCCACTGAATCAGAATGCTCAAGGGAGGGCCTAGGCATTTGTTTTCATAATGATCCCCCTCATTATTTTAATCAACAGGTAAGTCAGGAAATGTGCTATGCCATAGGGTCAAAACCCCCTGTTTTAAAAAATATAAACTCCAATTGGATTAGATTTATTTCTTTCCCTTTCAGTTCTCAGAGACCAAAAAAACATGTGTCTAATCCAACTGACACATAAGTAGTACAATTTTAATCTGAAATATGTGATATGCAATGGCCCCTGGGACATAGGGAAGGAACAAGGCTGGAGAAGAGCCTTATTCCACCACTTTCAAGCCATATGACCTTATATCTAATCTACAAAATACAGAAACGAAATAATGTAAGCAAAAGTATTTAGGTAAAACGTAAAGATTTTACAATTGAAAGGAGCTCATCTGTTTATACTAATCAGTGAACATAAATATTATGACGATGTTTTAACAATGCTCTCTAATCAAACACTGCAGTCTCTAATCCTCACTAAATAATGATTTATTCTTCCATTTATTGGGTCTGTTCAACATGCCAAAGTACTGCTCTGGCCACTAGAGACATGGCATGGACAGTCAGGCTCATGTGGTATTTACCTTCAAGTAGGGGAAGACACAGAGTAAACAACTAAACACAATAATGACTGAGTACACAGAAAGGGAAGGAACAGAACAGTGGGAGAAGACAGTGGCTGGAGTTGGGGAAGGCCTCTGTGAGGAGCTGATATTTCAACCAAGACCTAAGGGTGAAAAGGAACCCACCCTGTGATAATCCAAAGGAAGAACATTCCAGGCAGGTGGAATATCAGTGCAAAGTCCTGGGGTAGGAAAGTACTCCAAAAGGCAGAGGGCCAACAAAGCACAATGTGAGCCCTGGGAGAGACTGTGTGGGGCCTTCCAGACCATGTTCAAGTCTACATTTTGCTCTAAGTGTGATGAAAAGTCCTTGGAAATTTTAAGCAAGGAAGTGACTTCATCTGAGTTTTAAGCTTTACTCTGACTTCTGGGTAGAGAATAAACTATAAGAGGACAAGAATGATAGTAGGAAACCAGTTTGGGACTTCTGCAGTGGTCCATGTATGCTGGGGGCTTGGACAAGGTAGTAGCAGGGGGTGAGAGTGGTGGGCGATGAAAGGAATTGGAGTGGAGTTAACAAAACTTGCCTGTGGGTTGGATGTGGCTACGAGGGAAGGAAGAGGCAGCGCTGTCTGACAGCATCTCTCTGGATACCCCAGCTCCAGGAGCTTAGAAACAAGAGATTCTAGGCATCTTAGTTGCTGGATTCTGGGGCCTACCCCGGAAACTCATTCTGGGCATTCCAGACAGTGGGACTCCAGTTGGGCTCACTTCAGAGATTAATTAAAAGGGAAGGTGGCTGAGAAAACACTCTCCGTGATACATGACTTAAGATGAAAAATTGGTGGAGAAATTTTTCTTGCTTAAATAAAACTTCACAGGAAGGAGGGTAGAAATAGCCCTTGACAAATGCAGCCAATTAGTTTTTTTTAAATGAGCTCATTTTTGTCCAGCCTTCACCTCTCCCCTAGACCTGGGGCTGAGGGATAGGGGAGGTCTGGGACAAAGAGCTTGAGAGAAGGGGGGAAAGGAGTAGCAGCAGGGGGGTGGGGATGGAGATTGCTGGGCCCTAGAAAATGCAGGAGGAGTGCCCAGACTAATCTTCTCATCACCTTTGCCTTTCTTTGTGTCGTGTCTAGGAGTGACCGTGCAAGCCCTTTCCACAGTCCCCGTCATGTTTAGTTACTGGGTGAGTGTGAAACCTCAGACCATCTCCTTGGTGGGCGAAGGCTCACATCCAGCTCACTAGTGAGTAGACAGGTATCTCAAGTCTTGACATTGCCCCCCAATTCTCCTCCCCTTTAGAGATCACCAGGGACCCCCAGCTTTTCACACTGCAGTGTCCCCTTCCAGGCTTTCTTCCCAATCATGTTCTTGTTCTAGACCCACATGGTCCAGAACAGTAGCCAGGAGCCACGTGTCAATGTGGGGCTTGCATTTCCATTGAACAGGGCAATTCTAGACTCAATCTTAATTCCATCAGAACTTACCTGTCTCAAACATGAGAGACACCTAACTCTGGGAAACAAACAGGGGTGGTAGAAAGGGAGGTGGGCAGGAAGTTGGGGTGACTGGGTGACGGGCACTGAGGGGGGCATTTGACGGGATGAGGACTGGGTGTCATGCTATATGTTGGCAAACTGAACTCCAATAAAAAATTTTTTTTAATTAAAAAAAAAAAGAACTTACCTGTCTCATGATTCATTCCTGCAATACCTTCCTCAGAAATTGACAAGCCAGTTTATTCTGAGATGATAATGACTGGGGAGTGAGAACAGTAATAATGGCCTAATATGTTGCCTCTCCAGGGGAAACACACAATTCAAAATGGTATTCCTATGGTTGGATATCTCTCTCCAAGAGATTAAGAGTCAAGCACTGAGTTGCAGGCATGATCACAACCTGTGGGAGGTCATTTTTGTACATAGCTGGGGATGCACTAAGTATCTGCTAAACTAAGAGAATATTCATTTGTGTTGTGACTTAGGAGCAATGGAAATACCACCTGCTTACATATACTTTCCTCACCTGTGCTCATATTCCAGTATTAGTGTTTCAGTCTTTATCTGTTCCTGGGATTAGATTCATTTTTTATTTTTGAGGGAAAGAGAGCAAGAGAGAAAGCTCAAGGAGGGGGAAGAGGCAGAGGAAGAGGGAGAGAGAATCTCAAGCAGGCTTCCTCCTGAGCGTGGAGCCCAACAAAGGGCTTGATCTCACAACCCTGAGATCATGACCTGAGCCAAAATCAAGAGTTAGACGCTTAACCAACTGAGCCACTCAGGTGCCTCTAGACTCATTTTTTTAAATAAAAATTCTCTAAGGTTTTAATATGCACAAATTTATTAGAGTTTATACTCTTTTGACTGAACAACTGGAATTTCAAGAGAGTACCAAACACCTGGCAATGGGGTGGGATGAAGTTAAAAGGAAAGAAAAAAACAAAGAAGGGAGTGTTAGGGGAAGAGAAAGCAAACCATCTGCATCAGCATTTTGCTAAGGCAGCTCTTGAGTGTCACTGTCAACAGGAAGAGCAGAAAGGAACACAGACAGGGACAGGAGGGGTCTGTGAGCAGCCTGGCATCCCATGATGAGGCATGACAAGGAGGTGTGCTGCTGGTGATGTGGGACACTCACCAGGCCTAGACTCCTGCATAGGGAGCTACTGTGCTCCCTGGGCCACCCTACAAGCCCCTGTCTGCACTAGGGTGGATGGGGAGCTCTGGCCCATCCTCTTTCCATCTCTTCTATGGATGACAGGTCTAGTAGTTGTGTCCATCCCTTCTGATTATAGCTTCAATTTTTCTAATTAATCGGTAATATACCACCAGTTTTCTTTACTTTTGCAGTGATTGGCTTTTGGGTCTCCTTCAGCCAGTGCCTATTTCAGTCTGTGCCCCAGCTTGCTGAGGGATAAAAGCCATGGATAGCAACAAATGATTGAGCCCAGGACAAGTGTTGTTGTTCAGAGGAAATATCTAAAGAAGTAGGTTGTGAATGATATGATTTTCCCTTACCTATCTCTGCCAGGCCAAACCTCAGGACACTTTAGACCTGTGCCAGCTTTTAAACGACGACTTAGCTGCCACTGTTGCGAACCATCCCAGGAGGTTTGTGGGCCTGGGGACATTGCCCATGCAGGCTCCTGAGCTTGCCGTCAAGGAGATGGAGCGCTGTGTGAAGGAGCTGGGCTTTCCCGGGGTCCAGATTGGTTCCCATATCAACGAGTGGGACCTGAATGCACGGGAACTCTTCCCCTTCTACGCAGTAAGTACTCCATGATCTCTCAGCCAACACGCAGCAGGCACTGCACTGGGTGCAGGAGGCCAGAATATGAATATGCCACTTCCATAGCAAGGGGAAAGAAGATGCCTGATAACATGCTGCATATTGCAGGAAATATGGAAAGAGTTTCCCCAAAAGGAGTGGGCTATTCCACTAGAAGACAGACACGTGGAAATGCTTGGCAGGCCAGCTCAGAGTTAGCTCAGGGAAATCTCTCATTTCTCTCTTACTTTCTATCCCCCCATGCTCTCTTTCTACTCTTTCATTTGGAAGCTGAAATATTACCCTCATCCCAGCCATGGTACAAAAGGCCATGTTAGTGACATGCAAAAAAAAAAAAAAGAAGAAGAAGAAGAAGAAGAAGGAAAAGGTACTTATTTTGCTTTAGAAAAAATGCTGATTTTTCAAAATTATGATTTTTGAAGAAATTCTGGAAAATACAGAAAATTATAAAGAAGAAAACAAAAATAACCCATAATCCCACTACCCAACGATAAATAACCACTGTTACTATACATTTTGTTTGACTTTTTGTTTGCATGTTTCTGTATATATTTTAATGAAATCTGAATTCTATTACACATGTGATTTCATATCCTTTTTTTAAAAGATTTTATTTATTTATTCATGAGAGACACAGAGAGAGAGAGAGAGGCAGAGACACAGGCAGAAGAAGCAGGCTCCATGCAGGGAGCCCGACATGGGACTCGATCCAGAATCTCCAGGATCACACCCTGCGCTGCAGGTGGCGCTAAACCGCTGCACCACCGGGGCTGCCAGTGATTTCATATCCTAATTAATAATTTCCAATCTAGGGGATCCCTGGGTGGCTCAGCGGTTTGGCGCCTGCCTTTGATCCTGGAGTCCCATTGATCCTGGAGTCCCGTTGATCCTGGAGTCCCGGGATCGAGTCCCACATCTCTTTCTCTTTCTGTGTCTCTCATGAATAAATAAAATCTTAAAATAATAATAATAATAATAATAATAATTTCCAATCTAGGGATTGCTGGGTGGCTCAGTCAGTTAAGCATCTGCCTTTGGCTCAGGTCATGGTCCTAGAGTCCTGGAATTGAGCCCTGCATCAGCTCCCTGCTCAGTGGGGAGCCTGCTTCTCCCTCTCCCTCTGCTCTTAAACCTCCTTGTGCTCTTGCTCTCTCTGTCAGATAAATAAATAAAACTTTTAAAAAAAATTTCCAATCTAAATAAAAATTTTCATAATGCATGACTTTTAAATAACTGCATAATATTCCAATATATGGATATGTTTTATTTAACCAGTCCTCAATTATTACACTTAACCCATATATTTTGAAAATGTATAATTAAAATATGTAACAAAAAACAATGCCATCAAAATGCTAACTAATGAAACTAGCTGGTGAGTATATGGAGGTTCATAGTACTACTGTTTACAATTTTCTACATTTGAAATATTGCATTATAAAGTATATTTTCAGGAACTCAGTGCCATTTTCATCTCTCAAGTATCCAACCAAAGTGTCCAGAGTCCCATGGTCCTCTCTACCAGTCTTCTTCTGCCCTTCTTTCTGCAACTAAATCTGCTTTTCTTCATATGAGGGATCAAGATGCATAATTCTATATTCAATTGCATTTTTTTTATTTCTTACTTCCCTCCTAGAATTATAACAGTATTGTTTTCTATTATTTTCATTGTAAAAGCAAAATCTTCAATAATGGATTAAGTAGATGTTGGTGTACTCACCAGGCACTATAATCACTGATCATTTATTCCTTTAATGTTTGAGTTCTGACCATAAACAAAAATTTTTCCATGTTTGTATCTATGGATACCACCCACCAGTTGGGGGGGTATCTGTTAAACTGACTCCCAATAACCTGAAAGAGTTAATGTTCCTCTAAATATTGAACTCCCTGAAGCTTATTGGCTGCAGGGGCTGAGCTGATGCAGGGATTGTTTTCTAGAAACTTTAATGGGCTTTGAAAGAGAATTTATTCACTTGTGCACCTAAGTTGTTTCAGCACAATATGGGCAAGCCTTCAGCTGCAAGTCATTTTATTAGTCACTTGGATTGGGTTTATGAATTACTAAGGAGCTCAAAAAGTAAATCAGCCAGTTGTGAGTCTAAATGGATATTTTCATTTGTGTGACTAAGTCAATCCATCATTCATTCTAAAGAGTCTTTTTGGGGGGCTGCTGGTCTCTCAGGGAATTCAGGAGAGCATCCTGGCCTCAGCTGATTTGTGATGTTCTGGGGCTGACAGCACGTTTGGTTAGCAAGACTTAGAATCCTCACTAGTCTCTATCTTGCGTCAATAACATGGCTTAAACAAATGACAGGAGTTACCATGAACCAAGTTGGCTTTGTCATTTCAAGGAGATCCTGGAGTTCCAAAGTGTGTAACCCATCCCCCTTATGTCCTAGACCTCCCTACTTAGTGAGTAAACTCAACCACACATGCTCAGGTCAAGTTCCAGGCACAAAAATGACCTCATTACCAGTATGAGGCAAACAGACTGGTACCATGTATCAGCCACAAGACCTGAGTAAATTACCTAGCCTCTAATTGCCTTAGTTTCTTTCTCTGTAAAATAAGAGTAACAAAAATGCTTATCTCAGAAGGTATTATGCTAAGTGAAATAAATCAGAGACAGAGAAATAAATACCATATGATTTCACTTATATATGGAATCTAAAAGGAAAATAAACAAACAAAAATAGTAACAGACTCAATAAACGCAGAGAACAAACTAATGGCTGCAAGAGGGAAGGGGGTAGGGTATGGGCAAAATGGGTCAAGCAGAGTGGGAGATACTTGGCTTCCAGTTATGGAACACATAAGTCACAAGGATGAAAGGTACAGCATAGGGAATAAAATCAATATTATAATACTGTTGTATGGTGACAGATGATAGCTATACTCGTGTGAGCACAGCATAATATACAGAGTTGTCAAATCACCATGTTGTACACCTGAAAGTAATGTAACATTGTGTGTCAACTATATTTCAATTTTAAAAAGTGCTCATCTTATAAAGGATTAAACTAGTTAACTGTAAAATTCTTATAATAGTTTTAGCATATGGTAAGTTCTTAGTTAATATGAGATCATGATTTTGAAAGTTAAGTGACTTCTTTCTGTGTTCTCTACAATGCCTCACAGAGAAGGGATAAAAAAATATTTACTAATTTAAATTGATGAGAAATGCACCATCACAGGTGCATAGAATAAAGTTTTATTCTAATAAGAGTCAAATCCCACTGAGATACCATGATTTTGTGCCTTTGATACCCCTCCCAAGAAGTTGACCCAGCCTGCATCCATTATCAGAAGCTAATTAGCTCCTCTCCCTTCTGCCCCCAGAACCTGATGAATTAGAAGTCCATTCTCCAATCTACCCTTTATCTGCCACTTCCAGAATCCCTTGTTGCCCAAGAATTGCATCTCCATTTTAAAAATGCTTATGTCAAGGGGTGCCTGGATGCCTCAGTCAGTTAAGTGTCAGGGTCTTAATTTCAGCTCAGGTCATGATATCAGAGTGGTGAGATAGAGCCTGGTGTCGGGTTCCACACTGGGCGTGGAGCCTGCTTAGAATGATTTCTCTCCCTCTGCTTCTTCCCCTGACCCCTGCTAATGTTCATGCTCTCTCTCTTTCTCTTTTCCTAAAAATAAATAAATAAAAATAAAAATAAATAAAAATGCTCCTGTCCAGAACTCACATCGCATCAGTCTATTTAGCCCACATATTTATATGTGAAGGTAGGATGAATCACTCCAGCACCTCAATATATTTGGAAAAGAAACGAAGTAAGGAAAACCTATTTTGAACCTTGTTAAGCACTCATACCCAATGCCTGTTGAGGGAACTTTTTGAAATTAAACATTTTGTTGAATAAAAGTCATTCCATCCAGATAGGATTTCCACTTCCCAGAAGGCCCTGGAAAAAAGGTTTGCCCATGACATTCATCTCAGTGTCTACCTGGCTGAGACACTGTGAGCTCTTGACTTTCTAAAGTCCTCTCATTCACAAGACTGTTCAGGGACTCAGCTGGGCTGCTGAGGCTTTGTAAGTACCTGTAGATTCCCAGAAATTCCCAGCCGGTGTTGGGCTCTGTCTGGCCAATGGTTTGGGTCAGGCCAGCCTGCTCCAGTCCAGTCATAAGACCTTGGCCCCCAGCCCAGCACTTCTACACTTTGACATTCTCAAGTTTCCAAGTGGGAGGAAACAAGGGAACCCTCTAGATCTGACTCCAAGGGTACAATCCGAATTGTCCTTCTGAAAAACTGGATCAAGTAGGAACCATCAGGGGAAACTTCCCCTGCATTTGAGGCATGGGATCAGTCCTTGAGCATTTTGCTCTCAGCTAAAACATTTGAATCTGGATGTTTCCTGCAACTTGTTTTGCCAAACAATATATTAAATTCATCAACCTCGGTGGTAAATCCACCAAGCCCCTTGTTAATTCTAAAGAGACCTTCTTATTTTCTAAGCAGGAGCAGAATTTCTCAATGCCTCTTTTATATAGATTAAGAAATAACCTCAAACATAGGTTAGCTTATTTATTCAGATCAATATAGAGTCAGAGAAAAAACAGTTTCCCTAAAATAGCACCCTATATCTGCTGGCTCATCCAAATAACTCTCTCTCTCTCTCTCTCTCATTGCTTCTTTAAAGGTGGCAGAAAAACTGAACTGTTCGTTATTTGTGCACCCCTGGGACATGCAAATGGATGGACGGATGGCCAAATACTGGCTCCCTTGGCTTGTAGGTTTGTATCAACTTGGCATCTGGAAAAGAGAATCAAGCCTTTGGGTTTTTTTTTTTTTTTTTTTTTTGGTTTTTTTTTTTCAATTATTTCTGGAACCCTACCATGTCAAAAAGAGAAAGTATGAATAATTAACAGGATTGTGAGTTATTGAGCTCTTGGATAAATGCTGCATATATTACTGTAATTTGAATCATATCCACACAAAACTCTATGAGATTGACATTATAATAATTACTTTATAGGTGAAGAAATTGAGTCTCAGATTGGTTAGATAAGTTATCCAAGTCATACAGTTAATAAGTGAAAATGGAATTTACACAAATCTGTCTGACTTCAAAGGTACCTCACTACAGACTCCCAAAAAGGCTTCAAAAATAAGTAACCATGCCTACCTAATGGATTTTTTTAAAGATAACCATGCTTGTCTAATAGATTTTTTTTTAAAGAGCCAACAATAGTATCAGCCCTTACAACGAGAACTGTGGAGTTACAAGTAGAAGGTCAACTTCCACCACACTAGATCGTAGATGACTCAGGCTTTCAATTTTCCTGTTATCTGCTCCTTTCTACTGTTCTGTGTTCCTACACAGAGGGAAAGGGAAAGAAGAGAGACTTCTGCTTGGCCTTTCCAATCTCTCCTTATTATCCCCGATAATGAGAGATGGTGACAGGTATCAATTCTGTGGCCACAAGTAAAAAGTGTAGTTCATCTACAAACCCAGTAAATAGTGGGTTTCCCACATGAACAGCCTTGAATTTTCTTTAGGGAAGCCATTATCCATTCTCTCCTCAGCCCAATTAGTATAAGTAATGATATAGTAACCCACATGAAGAATTAAATGGAGTGATATATTGGATGTAAGAAAACTGAGTTTCAGTTCAGCTAGTCTCTAGTTCTCTGTATAACCGGTGTTCTCACTTCACCTTTTCAGGCCCATTTCTCATGTGTAAAATGGGAGAGCTAGTCTACACTATATCCTTCTGCTCTGACATTTTGTGGCTCTCTGATTGCTTTTGGAGACCAACATATTTAGTAAGGCAGCCTCCTACCCATCCTCCACCAAATTTTTGAGCAACAATTAGCAGGAAGAGACAACCTAAGAGGCACCAATGCTGTCCAGCTCCAAAGAAAATCTCATCCTAATTCAGGCAACACTTTGACTAGTACCACAAACTTATTTGTATTATAACATACCATATGAAAAACAGAGAGGAGGGGATCCCTGGGTGGCACAGCAGTTTGGCGCCTGCCTTTGGCCCAGGGCGCGATCCTGGAGACCCGGGATCGAATCCCACGTCGGGCTCCCGATGCATGGAGCCTGCTTCTCCCTCTGCTTGTGTCTCTGCCTCTGTGACTATCATAAATTAAAATAAAAATAAAAAAAAAGAAAGAAAAACAGAGAGGATACAAAGCCACTTCATCATTCATTTATGCAACACGTATATATTGATCCCCTCCAATATGCCAGGCCCTTACTAGGCACTGAGGACATTGACATGGACCAACCCTATGCCCTCCTGAAGCCTGTGTTCTGGTTAGAAGAAAGAGATGACAAACAATTGCACATATAATAAACAAATAGGCTAATTTCAGAATTCTATTCTGGACACAAAAGGTTACTAGAAGATTAGAGGACTCCCAGTAAGGGAAGGACATGATGCAACTGACACTGTAATTATTCCATTTTGGCTCCTGTTATGGAGAATGGATTATGTAACTATGGTCCAAGTAGTTAGGAGAGCAGAATCACGGGACCAAAAGGCAGTGATGCTGTCCATCTCCCTGCCTTCAGGAAGCTCTGTCCACAAACCACTCCCAGATGGATATGAATTTATGGTTCTTCCAGAATTCCCAAAAGGCCAGGGATCCGGGGGTATCTCTGAGCAATGACAGGCTTGGGGCAAGATAAGCATCTGGTATAGCCCCATTTGGCAGCCAGAGAGTAAGTCTTCTCCTGAAGTACAGACTTGCCTGGGGAGCCCCCAGAGATCTCTGAAAAGCAGTTGCCTGGAAATGTATCCTAGACTAACTCCATGGAGCTGAAGGCATCAGGCATGGAACAGCTGCTCCTTTTAGGGGCACAAAGCACTTGAAACAACTTATTTTAACCCAGGTATCTTCAACTTCATCTCTAAGAAGCAGGAAAGATTTGGCAGTAATTATAATTTTAGTTAATATTTATTTAGTAGTAAGTGGCAAGAACAAATGCATTCTACAGATGAGGCAGCTGAGGCATGGGGAAGCAACTAATATTTGTGGAGCACCTCCAATGTGAAGTTCTGGCCAGGACTCTGCCCAACATCATTGTTTTCAAGGCTCCACAATAGTCTTGCAAGATGGGCAACACTATCCCCATTTTACAGGTGAAGAGGCACAGGCTCAGGGACATTAAATAATTTGTCAAACGTAGATGCCTGGGTGGCTCAGTGGTTGAGCATCTGATTTTTGGCTCAGGACGTAATCCCAAAGTCCAGGGATCAAGTCCCACATCAGGCTCCCTGCAGGGAGCCTGCTTCTCCCTCTGCCTATGTCTCTGTGTCTCTCATAAATAAATAAATAAAATCTTAAAAAAAAATAATTTGTCAAAGGCTAGGAAGCCGAAAATTAGAATAGTTAGGGTTCAACTCAGATTCTCTGTACTCTGCTTGCCCCACCACATCCAAAACTGAAGTGGAGGAATCCGAACAAAAGCTAGGTCCTCTGGTTCCTCAACTCTGTTGTCCATTAGATGATTCCACCTGCAAGTGGCAAATAGGAAGCTTTAGATGGTCTGCTCACCAAAGTAATGGTTTGTAGACAACCAAGCCATGTTGGCAGAGAGGGACCTCACATTTCTCAGCATTGACTATCACACCAAGCTCCCATTCCCCAACCATTAGGATCACTGAGCTTCTTGCTTGAGATGACAAGCACTGCACCTTGTGACTGTTCCCTCTTTCAGGAATGCCAGCAGAGACCACCACAGCCATTTGTTCCATGATCATGGGAGGAGTGTTTGAGAAATTTCCTAAATTGAAAGTGTGTTTTGCACATGGAGGTAAGGCCCTATTTGCATTACTCAGCTCAGTCTACCATGATAAAATACCACAATCTCGGTGGCTTAAACAACAGAACTTTATTTTCTCAGTTCTGGAGACTAGAAGTCCAAGATCAAAGTGCCAGCAGGGTTGGTTTCTGGTGAGATTTGTCTTCCTGGATTGAAGAAAGTCATTTCTCACTATGTATGTAACATGTCGCTTTGAATTGGTACAGAGATGACTCTAAAGAATAGGAGCTGAAGGGAATTACCCGGCTATGTGGATTATCTGGGATTTTCCTGGTATATGTAATGGTTCTCTGGCAATACACACACTGTGTTGAAGGAGGCTCTGGGGTGGATCTCCTGTGTAAGCAAATCTAATCCTAAAACTCACTATCCCTCTCCTTTCTCCTATCAGATTAAAGTCCCACTTTATAACCTCATTTAACCTTACATTGCCTCCTTAATTACTCCTGTCTCCAAATACAGTTATATTGGGAGATAGGGCTTCAACATACGAATTTTGGAGGGACTCCATAATTCAGTCTATAACATGCCTGCAGCCATCATTCTAGTCATAAAGTATATGGTGGTTTGGGGACCAAACTCCATTTTTGCAGGCAAAGTTAGTTTGGTTGGCGTAGTTTTTGTTTTATTGTGTTGTTTTGTTGTTGCTGTTGTTTAAATTCCTCTAGTCAAACCACAAGCTCTCCAGTTTGCAACAGTCCCTACCACTCTCTACTATTTACAAATAGGCCTATTTCATTCATTTACATTTCCTGCTCTTGGTCCCTCCAGGTAATTGAGTTTCTAATTTCTAACTCTTGGGCACACACACACACACACACACACACACACACACCACCACAACCACCATTTTTGATGGTTGTGTGCATGGCAATACATTTTATGGGTATGCCATCATTATTTAGATATTTCCCAACTGATAGGTTGCCTCTGTATTTTGCTATTATAAGCACAGTACATTTGAAAAGCCTGACCACATATCTTCACACACTTATCTTCTTTCTTTAGGATAAATCCCTCAAACGTGAATTTATACATGAGTTCATATCATTTGTTCTGGGTCATCTCCCAGCATTTGGGACACAATAAATTCTTTGTAAATACTGGACCACAGTAATTTCTCTTTGCATACAACATAAGAATTGAAAAATATCCTTTTCAATTGACACTAGCCCCTCACTAATGGGTTTTACTTGCAGGTGGTGCCTTCCCTTTCACAGTTGGAAGAATCTCCCATGGATTCAACATGCGTCCAGATCTGTGTGCCCAGGACAATCCAATCAACCCAAAGAAATACCTTGGTTCCTTTTACACAGACTCCTTGGTTCATGATCCTCTGGCACTCAAGCTCTTAACAGATGTCATAGGAAAGGCAAGTTGGGTCTTCCCTGTGGATGGCTTATGGGGAGCAAAGTATAGGATCAGCAACTGGTTACTTGGCCTCTCTCCAAAAAGGGGATGGAAGAAAATGCATTAGAAGAAAGGAGAGGAACAGGGAAGGTTAGGATTAGATTTGCTTGTACAGGAGCCTCCTTCAACACAGTGTATAATGCTAAGGAACCATCAATATACACCAGGGAAATCCCAAATAATCCACATGGCTGGGTAATTCCCTTAGATCAGCTCTGTTCCTTAGGGTCATCTCTGTACCCATCCAAAATGACATGCTGCAATATGGTAAGCAGGAAAAGAGCTACCAATTTTGAAGTCAAATTGACCTGTGTTAAAATCTTGGCTCTACCTCTTACTAATTGGGCAAATTACGAACCCAACTGTCCTCATCGACTAAATAAAAACTGGGACATTAAAGAAGGAGGAAATGACATTTGACAAGGAGGCAGGGGAAGATGATGAAGGGTCTGGAATACCACCTGAAATTTTTTTCTGGAATAATAATGTATGGTCATCATTTTGAAAACAATTTTATCATTTGGCCCAAAAAGACCAATATGGTATTACTTTAAACTTCCCAAGAGAAAGTCTTTTGTTGTCATCTGCTCACAGATCTCCTTCTTAGTGGCATTTCCACCTTTAAGTCTTTTTTTGAAAATGCTAACTCTGTAGGTTACATCATTATTAGGGCATTATTAGGGCATCATTATTAAGGCAAAGTCCAGTTTGAATTAGTGAAAATTCTCAAAAGTTTATTATTTCAATTCCCTCATATTATTTACAAATATTTATAGAAGGCTTCCAAATTTTCTAAGGAAAAAAAACTTGAGGATTTATTTAAAAATATGGACATTTTTAAAGATTTGTAATGTGATACTTGGATTGAAAGTAGACTCTAAGGTATTTAAAATCTTGTCTGGCAGAAAAAGAGGTCCATCATTTCAAAGTTGCAAGAGGTTTCCATTTCCAGAATGAAGACTTCATTTTACTTTAAAGCTGTTTCCCTGGCTTAAGAAACTCACTAGAATATAAATATTAAATATTCTGGTTTGGTAACAAATCATATAGTTGAGCTGTGCTTCTGAGCTTTCTAGCTTTTATGTTATTCTTGCCAAAATGGTGCTTAGCTCTGTCCAAATCAACTGTCCAAAATTTATTTGAACAGAGAGGTGGTGGGGAGGAAATTACAAAAAGGAGAAACTGAAAGAGACTGTGAATTCTGAACTTTGAGCAATGGAGGAGAAAGTATGAGGAAGTAGCATGGAAGTGGGAGTCATTCTGACAACCTCCCATCAAACCTAGTACCTCTGGTATTCTTAGAAATAGTAAAATCAGCAGAAAATGCCCCTGGCAAATATAATACCTAACTTATGAGTGAAAACTAGCATTAGCAGTGAGGGATACTATCAGCACCATCAAACACCATTCAGGGCAATACATATTGCCAGGGGGTCAGAGCAAAAGAGGGAGAAAATGGCAAATGCCTTGTGGTAACTAGCAGATGGACTAGTTAGTGATCACATGTGAACACATCCCTTTTAGCGACCCCAGAAAAAGTCAGAGGGCACTTTGCAAAGTTAGTGATGCTCAGAATTTGCATTCTAACTGTGAAGGCTTGAGCCATTATAATTTGGGCATCAAAAAGCAAATGCAACCTCATTTTATGTGGCCTCATTTTATGTGGCTGGTGAATCCAGAACACCACAGCAATATATATTAATAATTTGGATTCTCTCTAAAATATTAATGCTTCCTCCTTCTAGTTATATTCATATTAGCAAATTCTCTCAAAAACAACCCCCAACTAAAATGGCTGAGGAAAGTCCTAGCACAACAGCCAGACAAGAGAGCAACCTGTCCACATTAGAGCACAAGGACAGAATACTGTAAAGGGAAATCTCCAAGAGAGAAAAAAATGGAACTGATGGATCATTTCATGGGTGTGTGAGTTTGAAATGATTACCAGGCATTCAACAGATATGTTGATGTTTTAGGAACAAATAAGCAGTATGTACATAGAAAATTAAGCAAATGAAAGAAAAGTAGATAATTAACTCCAAGAAAACAAACACCCATATGAGGGCAGATAATCATTGTACATTACTTGACTCAGCAGTAAACAATATTTACAGTCATAATAGTATAAAAACTAGGTACTGTTTCAAGTGAAAATTCTAAATCTAATGGAAAAATGGAAGAGAGAAGTTGGAGTAACAAAGAAATTCTCAATGATCATAATGAGAAGTCAGTGAATACTCTCTAAAGGTAAAAAATCAAGAATAGAATAAAGTAATAATATAGAACAATGAAGGTAAGTATCAGAAGATGCAAGTTAAAATGGTGAAAGTGGCTGCCTCGAAGGATAAGAGTTAGGAACATAGGCACAGAACTGCTTTTAATGAGAAAGATATTTTAGTGATATTGGGTTATTTAACTATGTACAGACATTACTTTCATAAATAAAAATTTACATAATACCCTAAGAGTAAATAAATATATAGAAAGAATACAGAGAAGAATAAATATAATAATAAATATTTAGAGGATATATATATATATATATATATACACTATTTTTGAGCCCCTACTATTTCTAAAAATAGTAGAAATTGAAACTGCTAAATGGAGAACCTAAATTACATAATCTCTGAAAGGTATGAGTTGATATCTCATTGTTGTTTTGATTTGAATTTTCCTGATGATCAGTAACATTGAGCATCTTTTCATGTGTCTTTTGGCCACCTGTATGCCTTCTTTGGAAAAATCTCTATTGATGTCATCTGCCCACTTTTATTTTATTTTATTTTTTCATCTGCCCACTTTTAATTGGATTAATCATTTTTGGGGTATTGAGTTTTATAAATTCTTTATATATTTTGGATAATAACCCTTTATCAGATATGTCATTTGCAAATATTCCATAGGTTACCTTTTAGCTTTGCTGATTATATCCTTTGCTGTGCAGAAGAAGCTTTTTATTTTGATGTAGTCCCAGTAGTTTATTCTAACTTTCGTCTCCCTTGCCTCAGGAAATATATCTAGAAAAAAAGTTGCTACAGAGGGCACCTGGCTGGCTCAGTTGGTAAAACATGTAACTCTTGATCTGGGAGTCATGAGTTCAAGCCACACATTGGGCATGGAACTGACTTTAAAAATTAAATAAATTAAATTAAATTAAATGTTACTACAGCCAATGTCAAAGAAGTTACTGCCTATGCTCTCTCCTCTAGGATTTTTACAGTTTCAGGCCTCATATTTAGGTCTTTAATTCCTTTTGAGTTTATTTTTGTGTATAGTATAAGAAAGTGGTCCAGTCATCTTTTGCATCTTGCTGTCCAGATTTCCCAACACCATTTGTAAAAACACTGTCTTTTTCCCACTGGATATTCTTTCCTGCTTTTTAATTACCATACAGTGGTGTTCATTTCTGGGTTTTCTATTCTGTTCTGTTGATCAATGTGTCTACTTTTGTGCCAATGCCATCTGTTCTGATCACTACAGCTTTGCAACATACCTTGAAGTCCAGAAATTGTGATGCCTCCAGCTTTGCTTTGCTTTTCCAAGGCTGCTTTGGCTACAGGGTCTTTTGTAGTTCCACACAGATTTTAGGATTGTTTGTTCTAGTTCTGTGAAAAATGCCATTGGTAGTTTGATAGGGATTGCATTAAATGTGTGGATTTGGGGGGGCAGTATAGACATTTCAACAATATTTGTTCTTCCAATCTATTAACACAGACAGATATTGTTTTGTCTTCAGTTTCTTTCATCGTTGTTCTATAGTTTTCAGAGTACAGGTCTTTCACCTTTTTTTGGTTAGGTTTATTCCTAGGTATCTTATTGTTTTTGGTACAATTATAAAGATTGATACCTTAATTTCTCTTTCTGCTGCTTCATTATTGGTGTATTGCGTTGATGCTAGCTTTGTGATGTTGAGGATGTTCCCTCTATCCCTACTTTGTTGAGGGTTTTTTTTTTCTTTTTCTTTTTTTTTTTTAAGATTTTATTTATTCATGAGAGACACAGAGGGAGAAGCAGGCTCCATGCAGGGAGCCCGATGTGGGACTCGATCCCAGGTCTTCAAGATCAGGCCCTGGGCCGAAGGCAGGCGCCAAACCGCGGAGCCACCCAGGGATCCCTGTTGAGGGTTTTTATAACGAACAGATGTTGTCATCAAATAAATGCTTTTCCTACATCTATTGAAATGATCATACAGTTCTTATCCTTCCTCTTATTGGTGTGATGTATCACATTGATTGATTTGTGAATATTGAGCTACTCTTACGTGTTTGAAAGAAATCTCACTTGATCATGGTGAATGATTTTTTTAATACAGTTAGATTCAGTTTCCTAGTATTTTATTAAGAATTTTTGCACCCATGTTCATCAGGGATATTGGCTTGTAGTTTTCTTTTTTAGTGGAGTCTTTATCTGGTTTGGGTATCAGGATAATGCTGGTCTCATAAAATGAATGTGGAAGTTTTCCTTCTTTTTCTATTTTTTGCAATAGTTTGAGAAGAATAGATATTAACTCTTCTTTAAATGTTTGGTAGAGGGGCAGCCTGGGTGGCTCAGCAGTTTAGTGCCACCTTCAGCCCAGGGCCTGATCCTGGAGACCCAGGATTGAGTCCCACGTTGGGCTCCCTGCATGGAGCCTGCTTCTCCCTCTGCCTGTGTCTCTGCCTCTGTGTGTGTGTGTGTGTCTCTCATGAATAAATAAATAAAATCGTTAAAATAATAGTAATAAATGTTTGGTAGAATTCATCTGTGAAGCCATCTAGCCCTGGACTTTTGGTTTTTTTTGGGAATTTTTTTATTATTGATTCAATTTCTTTGCTATGCATCAGTCCGTTTGAGTTTTCTATTTCTTTCTGTTTCAGTTTTGGTAGGTTTTATGTTTCTAGGAATTTATCCATTTCTTCCAGGTTGTCCAATTTGTTGGCAAATAGTTTTTCATAAAATCCTCTCATGACTCTCTGTATTTCTGTGGTGTTGGTTGTTATTTCTCCTCTTATTTGTGATTTTATTTGTGTGGGTTCTTTCTCTATTCTTTTTGATAAGTCTGGTTAGGGATTTATCAATTTAATTGATTTTTTTCAAAGAACCAGGTATGGTTCACTGATTGTTGGTTTCACTGATATGTTGTGTTTTTAGGTTTCTATTTCATTTATCTTTGCTCTAATCTTTATTATCTCCTTCCATCCCTTAGCTCTAGACTTCATTTGTTGTTCTTTTTCTAGCCCCTCTTGGTGTAAAATTAAGTAGTTTGAGTTTTTCTTGCTTCTTGAGGTAGGCTTGTATTACTATATACTTCCATCTTAGGACAGCTTTTGCTGCATCCCAAAGGTTTTGGACTGTTGTACTTTCATTTTCATTTGTTTCCAGGTATTTTTTTTATTTCTTCTTTGATTTCTTATTTGACCCATTCATTGTTCAGTAACATATTATTTAACCTCCATGTATATGTGGTCTTTCCAGATTTCTTCTTATGGTTGACTTCTAGTGTCATGGCACTGTAGTCAGAAAAGGTGCATGGTATTACTTCAATATTTTTGTATTTTTTGAGATCTGATTTGTAACCTAGTATGTGATGTATTCTGGAAAGTGTTCCAAGTGCACTTGAAAAGAATGAGTATTCCATTGTTTTAGGATGGCATGTTCTGAATGTATGTTAAGTCTATCTGGTCCAGTGTGTCATTCAAAGCCATTGTTTACTTGTTGACTTTCTGTTTAGATAATCTGTCCGTTGATGTAAGTGGGGTGTTAAAATCCTACTATTATTGTGTTATTATCAGTTCCTTTATGTTTGTTATTAATTGTTTTACAACTTGGGTGGTCCCATGTTTGGTGCAGAAATATTTACAATTGTTTCTTCTTTTGTATTGTCCCCTTTATTATTTTATAGTGCCCTTCTTTGTCTCCTGTTACTGTCTTTGTTTTAAAGTCTAGTTTCTCTGATATAAGTACTACTACTCTGGCTTTCTTTTGACAACCATTTGCATGATAAATGTTTCTCCATCCCTCACTTTCAACCTGCAGATGTCTTAAGGATCAAAATGAGTCTCATAGTCAGCAATATAGATAGGTCTGGTTTCTTTATCCATTCTGATACACTATGTGTTTTGATTGGAGCATTTATTCCATTTACACTCTAAGTAATTATTATTAGATATGTATTTATGGCAATTTATTACTTGTTTTGTGGTTGCAAAATTTTCTCTGATCATTTGTTATCTTTCTTTCATGGTTTGCTGATTTTCTTTAGTGATGTTTTTGGATTTATTTCTCTATTCTTTCCATATTTATTAGTGATTTTAATGTATGGTTATCATTAGTGTCTATACAACCTCTTCTGCAAATAGCAGTCTATATTAAATCAATGGTTACTTAAGTTTGAATCCATTCTTTTCTCCTCTCTGCTCCATGTTTTAGGTATGTTATTATATTTTATATACTTTTTGTGTGAGTGAGTTCCTTGATGGTTTTTTACATAAATATTCATTTTTTACTGCTTTTGTATTCCTTGCCTTTATACTGTTACTTTTGGCCTCTCCTTTCCACTCAAAGAGCCCCCATTAATATTTCTTGCAGGGCTGGTTTGTGGTCATGAACTCCTCTAGTTTTTGTTTTTCTGGGAAACTCTTTCTCTCTCCTTCTACTCTGAAGGACAGCCTTGCTGGGTAGAGTATTCTTGGCTGCAATTTTTTCCCATACAGCACTTTGAATGTATCATGTCACTCCTTTGTGGGTTCCTAAGTTTCCATTGAAAAATCTCCAGCTAGCCTTATAGGTGTTCCCTTGTAAGTTAATGACTTCTTTTGTCTTGCTGCTTTTAAGATGTTTTCTTTATCATTATATTTTGCAAATTTAATTACAATATGGGTTGGTGTTGACCTGCTTTTGTTGATTTTGATGGGTATTCTA
Source organism: Nyctereutes procyonoides (assembly GCF_905146905.1). Taxonomy (NCBI): domain Eukaryota; kingdom Metazoa; phylum Chordata; class Mammalia; order Carnivora; family Canidae; genus Nyctereutes; species Nyctereutes procyonoides. The sequence continues at coordinate 1,133,125 of NW_026575030.1, read as the reverse complement.
GTTGCTTCCTGGATCTGGATTCTGTTTCCTTCTCCAGATTAGGGAAGTTTTCAGCTATTATTTCTTCAAAAAATGTTCTGCCCCCTTTTCTCTCCTTCTTTTGAGACTCCTATAAAATGAATGTTATCACATTTGCGTGACTCAATGACTCACTGAGTTCCCTAAGTCTATTCTTGTCTTGCGTAGTTCTTCTTTCTCTCTTTTGTTCAGCTTCATTTCTTTACATTACTTTGTCTTCTAGGTCATTAATTTGTTCTTCTGCTCTTCTAGCCTGCTGTTCATTGCATCTAGCATGTTTTTATTGTTTATTGCACCCTTGATCTCTAATTCTTTTGTACCTCTTTTATCTCTGTGGCAAAGCTCCTATTCTTTTCTCAAGTCCAGTGAGTATCCTTAAGATTGTTGCTCCAAATTCTCCATCAGGCATGTTACCTATATATATCTCACTTAGATCTCCGGCCATGGCTTTATCTTGGTTTTTCATTTGGGATAAATTCCTGTCTTTGCATTTTGTCTAAGTCTGCCTTCTCTGTGTTAGAAAAGCCACTTATATCTCCTGCTCCTGAGAGTAATGGCCTTATGAAGAAGATGCCATGCAGCACCCGGGGTCTGGCACCTCAGAGAGTGTCTCTGGTGTGTGCTATGTACCCTCTACTGTTGAATTCTGGATGCTCTATCCTTCAGGTCAGGCTTCCACAGGGCTCTCCTTGCCATGTGTGAGCAGTATTTGGCCCTTGACCTGAATGTGGCAAGTTTTAGCGAGGTGTTCTCTGGTCTGCCTATGAAATGAAACTTGTCACTACCTCCACTAGAACTGAGGTCCTGCAGTGATGCCTGGATGACTCAGTCCGTTGAGTATCCAACTCTCAGTCTCAGCTCAGGTCATGATTTCAGGGCCTTAGGATCAAGCCCTGCATCAGGCTCCCCACTCAAGGGGGAGTCTGCTTCTCTCCATCTCCTTTTTGCCCCTCCCCCTACTTACTCTCACTCTCCATCTCTAAAATAAATAAATCTTTAAAAAGACTCCTAACTCTGGGAAACGAACTAGGGGTTGTGGAAGGGGAGGTGGGCGGGGGGTGGGAGTGACTGGGTGATGGGCACTGAAGGGGGTACTTGATGGGATGAGCACTGGCTGTTATTCTATATGTTGGCAAATTGAACACCAATAAAAAATAAATTTAAATAAATAAATAAATAAATAAATAAATAAATAAATAAATAAAATTTAAAAAAAGAACTGAGACTCTGCAGAACTCTGGTTGGAAGATGTGGTATGGACTGGATTTGTGCTAGTCTTCTGGAGAAGGGGCCACTACCCCAGGTCTAAGGCCAACATGACTGAGGAAGGCAGTTCTTCTGGAGTGTGTGGGGCTGGGGCTTGATGTAAGCAAATTAGGTAGCCAATATCTGTGCTATGCTACTTCCCACAGGTGGCTCTGTGTTTATGCTGAGGGGTGGGGGAGTAAAATGGCATGAATCAGCTATTTTATTCCCAGAGAAGTGTCTCTGTGAACAATGCCTTTCAGGGAAGCACTCCAAGAAGACCAAATTACCTCTCCACTGTGTGCCCCCAGAGTTCTTCAGATTACTATTTCCATGCTGTCTGCCCCTGGGTGTTTCCTACCTTCTCTCCAGGAGCAGCACAGAGCTCCTCAGGCTCTATCCTAGCCATGCCTGCTGACCTTTAAAACTCCAGGCTTACTGATCCTTAGAACTCATGAAATTCAGTGCCTTTAATTTCCCAAGCCAATGGCTTTAGGGAAACATTCTCCTTGTAAATTCCCATGTGCTTCTCTCTCCATCATCCTTCTCCATAAACACAGCTCCCCTTTCTTCCACAGCAGCCATGAACCATTTCTCCCCTAAAGCACTTCTCCACACTTCCCACCACCTTCGATGTGGCCTCTTCTTTCTCTTTAATTGTGGAGTTGTCTGTTAATCTTCAGGTCAATTTCTGGGGTATTTCGGAGTATGTGATAGTTATCTAGGTGTGTTCTTGGGATAAGGCAATCCTAGGTTCCTCCTACTCTGCCAACATCTTCCTCTCCTCTCCTATTCAGGTGACTTTTAACATTAAGTCACTTATCTCTCCCACCCTTAGGTTCCTCAATTGTAAAATGGAAATGATAACCATGCAGAGTTGATGTGAGAGTTGGGATAATACTATGCCAAAGGACTATACAAATATCAGTAATTTATATCACCTACTCTAGTAATTTGGATAATACTATGCCAAAGGACTATACAAACATCAGTAATTTATATCACCTACTCTAGTGCTTTACAAATAGTAGGTGTTGGGTTAATGTTTGTTTAATTGAGTTTGTATAATGGTTTTGTAGGTATAAGGCTAATCTTAGTGTGCATTGATTGAATTAAACCAGGCTCCTTCTGTAGGAAATTATGTCTCAGGGAACAAACTGAATCCTTGGTAAGTTAGAATTTTTGTAGTAAGGTACATTACAATAGAGTTATGTTGTATTTACTGCATATGCTACTAATGAAATAGGCTAATGAGAAGATAGCTAATTGTTCCTGTTCTAGAAGACAAATGAATTCTCTTCTAACTACTTGAATTTATTTAGTAAGTTACATCTTTCAGTGTTTGTAGCATTCCCTGAAAATATGAAAAAGTTAATACTTCCCAACAAGTAAGCAGTTTATTTCTTTTCCCTGGCAGGAATATTAATCACTATTATTAGCATCTCACTAAGTCTTTGACCTCATATGGAATGTGTGTTGCCAGCTTTGGGGAGGGAAACTTATGTTGGGGCAGAGTGCTGGTGTTGTGAAATCAATCAGGATTATCCACTGCCTAATAAAGTCAGTGTCTGGGTAGATGGTATAATTCAGGATCTCAGAAGAAGCAGACATGGTAACTAAAAGGCCCAACATTAGAATTATTCCTTTGGGTTTAGAGAGTCTTTAAAAAACCCTACTAAAATGTAGATGTTGTCAAATATTAGCACAGATATCCTTCAAAATTGACTTCAAAATGGTGGATCCCAAGAGAATAGAACCCTGGATCACAGAGAAGAAGACAGAAGAAAGCTCTAGCTTTAGAAGGCCAGAATCAGTATGTTATTTAGGAACCGGAGATGTCACAAGAGCTTAGGTCTCCCTGAGATCTTGGAAATAGGACAGCAGTCCATATCCTATGCCTCCTGAATCCAGGATTCTCCATGTAATCCCTTTAAAACATAATCATTTTGCAATTATGAGACAAGTGTTAAAAACAGCAATACAAAAAGTATTTTTAACTCAAGAAATACTTATTAAGCTTCTAGCAAGTAGAGACTGGCAAGCAATGGAGAATGCAAACTTGATCATACAGGACCATACTTTGAGGAGTCTCTTCTTCCCACTTCTTCCCTGCTACTATCTCTTCTCCCTCTGAACAAGAAATTCCATTCACAAGAACTTAATTTCCAGTTCTCTTATACCTACTTCATTCTCCCTTGTGAAATTCCTAACAAGTTAGAAATGGTCAGAAATTTACAAGAAAATATCAATAAAAGATATCCAGATAGATAAAGGGCCTGAAAAATTAACAAACCAGATTATCACAAGTGGATAATTAACCTCCTATAGAGAGGAACTGTGAACAATAGCTACTAAAAAATAATTGAATACTGCCAAACCATGAGTCTGGAGTTTGGCAAAAGGCATCCATAATCAAGTTAGCAAGGAGAGCAAGGAAGTATCTTAACAGGAAGGATAAAATGCAGAGGAGTGGTTTTCATTTCTGCTTTAAAATCCTTTGCTCTCTCCATATTAAAATGGAACAGATACTTCCCCCCTTAAAATGTATTTATATCCAAGAAGGCCAGAATACTGAGAATGGAAGAATTCCTGACTAGAAAGGAAAATAAATTTCTAAATTTCAATTTCATGTTAATGTAGTTAACAAATGTAATATAGCATGGGACTTTTTAAAATTATGTTGTGTTTTGGAACTGTAAACAGCTTAAGCAAGAGGAGCAGAAATAAGGACAAATGAAGCTCCAGTGAATACAAAGCAGGCATTCAGAACGAGATCAGCTGTTGGCACAGATGTGAGTAGATATAACTTTGGGCCTTTAGGGCTTCTATAAGCAGGTGTATTTTCTTGTTTTTTTACAGTAATGAATACAAGAGTCTAGAAATAAAGCTGCTAGTCCATCATGGCCTTCCTCTAACTTTATTATACATTTTCCCATATTATTTCATGTAAATGTATTCATAAAACCTAGGAAACTCCTTTTTTCTAGTAGAAATCAAAGTGCCGCTTATTCTTACAGGAGCTCAAATTTAGCATATTTAAAATATATTTAATATTTCAGGGCAGCCCTGGTGGCGCAGCGGTTTAGCGCCGCCTGCAGCCCAGGGTATGATCCTGGAGACCTGGGATCAAGTCCCACGTCAGGCTGCCTGCATGGGGCCTGCTTCTCCCTCTGCCTGTGTCTCTGCCTCTCTATCTCTGTGTATCTCTCATGAATAAATAAATAAAATCTTAAAAAAAAAAAAAGAACTCTATTTAAAAAAAAATAATATTTCAGGCCTAGTAACAATCAGGCTTCCCTCTTTCATATATTCAAGCATTCATTCTTTCAACACACAAAGCCACTCTCAGATTGATTATAAGCATACATCAAAGTTTTATTTCAAACATGTTTTTTAAAAAAGAGGCTTTCTGAAAAGTCCAATTCAAAGAATCTATCTTGGTAGAGACATTTTATAGGAGAAAAAAATAAACAGTTATTGTTCACTGGATTTAAAAAAGAAGAAGACAGCGATCCAGTAAAAGACAATTAGCTTCTTTGTATTATTGGTTAAAAGTCTTAGACTAGTGTGAAGACTAATAGTCAATGGAGGGGGTGTCCTAGAAACTCTTAAACTCATTAAAGTCTATCAAAAAAATTCCCAAGTATTTTATCATAAACTATGCTGGTGATGAATATTAACTAAATTTATTGTGATCATTTCATGATATATGCAAGTATCAAACCATTTTGTCATACACCTGAAACTAACATAAAGCTATATGTCAATCGCATCTCCATTTAAAAAGAAAAGCTCATTATTCCCCAGGAAGAGCAAATAGTCATATTAGATCATGAAGTTCTGCCCCAGTTTAGATTTAGGACAATTTTTTTTCTCACATTTACTGGAAGCGTTTTATTCCATGCTAAGAAATTTGGGCTTCACCTTCTGGACAATAGGAAATTATTAAAGGATTTTAAGCAGGGATGTGGCATGATCATATGTGTATTTAAAAAAGCATTTTCTCCAGTGTTAGATATTGATTAAAATGGATGAGATTGGAATCAGTTAGAAAACTACAGTAGTGGTCCAATTTAATTCAATAAATATCCGCTCTATGCCAAGCCTTTTGCTCAGAGCTGGAGATAGTTTCTGTCCCATTTCTTAGCTGAATGGAGGAAATGGAGACACAAGCCTAGCTCCACCACATACCAGCCATGCAACTCTAAGCAAGTTAGTTATCTTCTCTGCTTTTTTGTCCGTTGAATGGGGATAATGGTAGGACCCATCTCACAGAAAGGTTGTAAGAATGAGTTAATGAATGAAAGTGGCTTAGAACAGCATCTCACACATAGTAAGCAATCAATAAATGTTTGTTAGATATTATTAGAATTAGTAGTATTATTATAAGGGATTATCTCACAGCCATGTAAGAAGTGCTGTGAATAAAAGTATCTGTAGGGTGCTTTAGGGATACAGAGGTCACACATTTGGCTGAGCAAAGGGATGGTGAGAGCCTGAGTTGAGGAACTGGGGAAGTAGAGAGGAAGTGATGGGTGCAAGAAATGATACAAAGGTAGAATCCAAAGAGCTCAGTGACCCATAAAATGCTGGGGTGACAGAGCAGGAGTCCAGCGTGATTCCCAGGTTTCCAGCTTGAGCAACTGGGTGAAAAGTGATGCCATCAACCCAAAGGAAAAACAGGTTTGGGTTCATGCTCTATTAAGTAATCATGTGTGAGTCATTAGAATTTGTGAAATTACCCAATTAATGCCCAAGATACAATTCCCAGTTAACAGTGGCAAAAAGTCATACAAATCTTATCAGAGTTGCTACTTAATATCCTCAACTGGAAACAGTCACTATAATGGAAGATACATTAAAATCCTAAACTCAGTTACAGTATAAATCTAATTGCTCAAGTTTAAGTATTTTCCAAATATCCCCATACTGTTGGCCCAGTATCAATGACCTATTAACTCAGATGAATACAATGTAGGTTAATTGAGGCTAAAAACATGGGTTCAGCTCAGTGGTTCTCAATCTTGCCTGTACATTACAATCATCTGGGGAGCTTTAAAAAAAATGCTAATGTTACTGGTATTTTTAGGCCCCCAACCCCAGGTATGATGATTTAATTGATTTGGGGTAGGTTCTAGGATGAATTTCTTTTAAAGCTCCCCAGTTGATATTAATATACAAATAGCAGGAGGGAAACAGCAGGTTAACATCAGTAAGAATCTATAATTTATGGTCACAAGGAACCTTAGAAATACTTTAGTTTTGGAACTTTGTTTTTAATTCATGGAAACATTTGGTCAACAAAATCTTATAATATTGTGTAAACAGGTAAAACATAGAAAAGCAGAGTTTTTCTAATTAAGCAGTAGAGGGAGGGAAACTTTACCCTTGCCCCGTCCCATCTCTCTTATATTAACTTCATTGATGTTGCTCCCTCTCCAGGCCCCAAGAATTCTCTGTATAATAGTTTAAAAACAATTCTTGTAACTAAAAATAAGGGGGGGGGCATTCTCTCATTTATGAAATATTTTCAAGCTCTAAAAATATGACTGGTGCTAACATATGGGAACACTTCATATTTTAGAGGGGAAAACAGACAAACAACAAGTGTATATAGAAGAAAATATGAGGAAATGCATCTATATCTTGGAAATCGGGAAACCTTTCCTAATGATAACTCAAAATCTAGTAACTATATGGAAAAATATTAATAAGATTGATTGTTAAAAAATTTTTTCAAGGCAATAAAATATTACAAGCAAAGAAGCCAGCTGACAAACTGAGAAAATGTTTGCAACATATATCATAGACAGAGAGTGAAACCACTAATATTTAAAGAGCTTCTAAAAATAGATAAGAAAACAAACAAACTGAGATAAACTGGCAGAAGATATAAACAGTCAACCTCATGTATAATAAGAAAAATAAAAATTAAAACTGCACTGAGTTACCATTTTTCACTTAACCGATTAGCAAAGGAATATTACCAGAATTAGAGAGGATATTTCGTATTGATAAAAAGGTCAATTCACCAGTAAAATCCAAAATATAAATATATATGTGCCTAATCAAAGAGCTTCAGAATTCTTAAAACAAAGACTGGCATCATTAAAAGAAAAAATATATAAACTCATAATCATAATTGGAGATTGAAAGCCCCTCTCATTAAATGAAAGAACAACTACCAGTAAGGATAACATAAAAATCATCAAGGATATAGATATCAGAAGAGGACTATCAACCACCTAGACTTAACTGATGTTTACAGAGCACTGACTGACAACAACTACATAATATATATTCTTTTTAAGTGCATATGGGACATTTATCAAACTAGACCATAAACTCTTAAGTCTCAGTACCTTTCAAAAGGCCGAAATCTTATCAATATGTCCTATGACCAGCAGATATAATTTAAAAAAACAGTAATAATAAAATATCTATAAAGATTCTCAAATACTTGAATATTAAACCATATACTTATAAATAATCCATGGAACAGAGGAAAAAATCCCCCAAAAAAATTTTCAAATGGATGATAATGAAAATACAACATATGAAAATTTGTGAAATGCGGCCATTGCAGTGTTTAGAAGAAAATGTACAGGTTTAAAAACAAAACCAAGCTCACAGATACAGAGAACAGATTGGTGGTTGCCAGCCACAGGGTTTGGGGGGGGGGAGGAGCAAAATGGGTGAAAAATGTCAAAAGGTTCAAACTTCTAGTTGTAAAATAAATAAGTCATGGGGATGTAATATACATCATAGCAACTATAGTTAATAATACCACATTGTATATTTCAAAGTTGCTAAGAGTAAATCTTAAAAGTTCTCATCACAAGAAAACAAAATGTCATAACTATGTATGGTGAGAAATGTTAACTATACTTATGGTGATTATCATTTCACAATATATACAACAGTGAATCCTTATACCTGAAACTAATATAATTGAACAACACAGGTTTAAACTGTAAAGTCCACTTAAACATGCATTTTTATAGAATTGTACTACAATACAAAAATGTATTTTCCTCATAATTCTCTTAATATTTTTTCTAGCTTATTTTTATTATAAAAATATAGCATATAATACATATAACACACAAAATATTATTATGTTTTTGTGTTTATGTGTTATTTGACTGTCTATGTTATCCATAAGGCTTCCAGTCAACAAGTGGCTATTTGTAGTTAAATTGTGGGGGAGTTCAGATTTTCAATTGCATAGGTTGAAGGTCCTGCCCCTAATTCCAGTGTTATTCGAGAGTCAGCTGTGTGATGTTGTATATAAATTACACCTCAATTTTTTAAAATATTTCTGTTGGAAAAAGAAGGTATAAAATCCATGATTCATGATTCCACTTTAAGAAACTAGAAGAGGAGAAAATTAAACTCATAATAAGCATATAGAAAGAAATGACAAAGAGCCAAAATCAAAGAACAGAACCAACATAAACAATAAAGAAAACTGATAAATCAAAATTTGGGTATTTGGGGATGCCTGGCTGGCTCTGTTGGTAAAGCATGTAACTCTTGATCCTGGAGTCATTAAGTTCAAACTCCATGTAGATGGAGTAGATGGATGGATGTAGAACTTACTTTTTTAAATAACTGGAGACTTTTTTCTTAAGATTTATTTATTTGAGAGAGAGAGGGAGGGAGAGAGCACAAGCAGGGGGAGAGGCAGAGGGAGAAGCAGACTCCCCAATGAGCAGGAAGCCCAACATGGGCCTCAATCCCAGGACCTTAGAATCATGACTTCATCAAAATTAAAATCTTTGGGGGGCACGTGGGTGGCTCAGTTGTTAAGTGTCTCCCTTCAGCTCAGGTCATGATCTTGGGGTCTAGGGATCGAGCCCCATGTTGAGCTCCCTGATCAGCAGGGAGTCTGCTTCTTCCTCTCTCTGCCCCTCCCCTTGCTCATTCTCTTTCTCTCTCTCTCTCACTTGCTCTTCCTTGCTCACTCCCTCAAATAAATAAAATCTTTAATTAAAAAAATTTAAAACTTTTGTACTTCAAATGTATGTCTAGTAAAGTAAAAAGACAACTCACAGAATGAAGAAAATATTTGTTACTATATACCTGAAAAATCTCTAATACTTAGAAAATATTTAAAAATTCTTATAACTCAACTATAAAAAGAAGATACAGGGGCTTGAATAGACAAGGAAGGATCAGAATAGATACTTCTCCAAAGACATAAAATGGCCAGTGAACATATGAAAAGATGTTCAACATAGTCATTAGAGAAGTGCAAATCAAAACCACAGTGAGATACTACTTTATACCTACTATGATGGCTTTAATCCAAAAGATAGACAGTTACAAGTGTTGATAAGGATTTGGAGAAATTGGAACCCTAACGCATTTCTGGTAGGAATGCAAAATGCAGCAACCACTGTGAAAAATAACTCCTTGAAATGCTAAACATGGACTTAACCATATGACCCATTAATTCCACTCTTAAGTGTATATCCAGGAGAAGTAAAAACATATTCACGTAAAAACTTGTACAAAAATGTTCAGAGCACTAGAGGGTATTATGCTAAGTGAAGTCAGTCAATCAGAGAAAAACAATCATTGTGATTTCACTCATATGTGGAGTTTAAGACAAAACAGAGGATCATAGGGGAAGGGAGGGAAAAATAAAATGAAATCGAGAAGGAAATAAACCATAAGAGACTCTTAATTATAGGAAACAAACTGAGGATTGCTGGAGGGGAAGGGGCGGGAGGATGGGGCAACTGAGTGACGGACATTAAGGAGGGCATTTGATGTATTGAGCACTGGGTGTTATATATAACTGAAGAATCACGGAACTCTACCTCTGAAACTAATTATACACTATATGTTAATTTTTTTAAGATGTTCAGAGCAACATTATCATAATAGCCAAAAAGTAGAAACAATTCAAACATCCATCATCTTATAAGTAGATAAATAAAATGAGGTACATCTATACAATGGAATATTATTCCACCTAAAAAGGAAAGAAGTACTGATTTAGGCTACGACTTGGATGAACCTTGAAAACAGTAGACTAAACAAAAAGTAGTGACATATTATATAATTCCGTTTACATGAAATGTCCAGAATAGGCAATTCCATGGACAAAAAGAAAAAATTATTTTACACTAGGAAGGGAGGAAGGAGGAAATGAGGAGTGCCTGCTAATGGGTATGGGATTAACTTTGGTATGATAAAAATGTTCTGGAATAGGATGGTAGGAATGATTACACAAATTCATAGACACACTAAAACTCACTGAATTATACACTTCTAAAGGCTAAGTTTTAAATTATGTGAATTACATTTCAAAAAGGGAAGCGGGGATCTCCTCCACCCCCAAATCCTAATCTTTTCCAGAGGCAAATAATGTTATTTGCTTCTTGAGTACCATTCCTGAAATAGACTATATACACACAAACATGTATTTGTTTGTCTATAGGTCTCTTGTTAAAACAGAAATATGAGGAGCACCTGGGTGGCTTGAGCATCTGCCTTTCAGCTCAGGTTGTGATCCCAGGGTCCTGGGATTAAGTCTCGCCTCAAGCTCCCCATGGGGAGCCTGCTTCTCCCTCTGCCTATGTCTCTGCCTCTCCTTCTGTGTCTCTCCTGAATAAATGAATAAAACCTTTAAAAAAATACAACAGAAATATGAGCATAGCAGATACATTGTCCTAGACTTTTTTTCTTCTTTACAATATAATTTCAACATCATTCCTCTTTACAATATAACTTGGTGATTATTCCATTTCAACATATGTAAGTATTCCTCATTCCTCTTTATTTTTTAGACATGCTATAATTTAGTTTGCTATTTTGCCGCTACAAATAATGTTGCTATTAATTCCCTTGTATATATTTCCATTACACATGTATTAATGAAACACATTTCTAGAAGTAAAATTTCTGGCTGAAAATGTGTTATTTTATTTTGATAGACTGCCATTATTGATTTACTATCTCTCTTTCTTACTAGATTATGAGTTCTCTGAGGATAGGGACCATTTATGTTTGGTTGGCCAGGGTAATCTAGATTCTAACGTATCGCCTGACATACTGTTTTATATATTTGTAGATGGACAAGCCTGTGTGCTCTGTTGTACAAACTGTCTGCTTCTCCCTCTCTCCCTCTGCCCCTACCCACTGCTCATTCTCTCTCAAATAAATAAATAAAATCTAAAAAAAAAATTATGGGATAAATTGCAATATGCCATTCTAAGAAATATAGAATCCTTAATTTCATCTGAAAATATCAACATGTTTTATGAAATAAATGCTTGCTTCTCACATAGGTATTTCAGTTATTCAAAAACAGGAGGATGGGGAGGTTCATTTGCAACACCAATAGTGACACCTGCTGGAGAAAATGTCAGAATATGTTTTGAATCCATTAAATCTAACATTTTAGATCAGTGTGTTTCTATTAAATGGAAGGAATTAGTTATTTTATCATAGGAGCATTTGTAATGAGTAAATATAAATGTATTTACAGGAGGTTCTTTGATGCTCCATAAAGTTACAGTTAAATTTTTTTTCAGGATAAAGTCATTTTGGGAACGGATTACCCCTTTCCACTAGGAGAGCTAAAACCTGGGAAATTGATAGAGTCCATAGAAGAATTTGATGCAGAAACAAAGGTATATGCCTTTTACTTCATGGTCTTCTTCCTGAGTTTTCCCACTCTAATCCTTTAGTTTCAGAGTACTTTGATATGTGACAACAAAGAACAAGGGAAGCATTAAGCTTGATATTCCTAGAATTGTTACTAGAAATAGTGGAACTATTAAAGGGCAAAGAAAGATGTGATTTATATACATATATATACATATATACATATAACAGAATATTACTCAGCCATAAAAAAGAATGAAATCTTTGCCACTTGCAATGATGCTGATGGAGCTAGAGTATAATGCTAAGTGAAAAATGTCAAAGAAAAATACCTTATAATGTCATGCATATGTGGAATTTAAGAAATAAAACAAATAAAGGTGGAAAAAGAGACAAACCAAAAAACTCTTAACCATAGAGAACAAGTAGATGGCTACCAGAGGAGAGGTTGGGGGCGCGGCATGAAATAGGTGATGGGGATTAAGAGTACACTTATCTTGAGAGCACTGAGTAGAACAACCAAATCACTACATTGTACATCTAAAACTAATATAACACTGTATGTTAACTATGCTGGAATTAAAATTTTTAAATTATTTTTAAAAAACTGAAAGTCAATCTAATACAACTAAATTCATAAGGCCAAAAATGAAAACTAAAGAAGCATATGATAATCATATATTTATGTTTGTATGTTAGATGAACAAGAAAAATTTCCAAGGTTCTCCTTTAACATTTCTGTAACAAATCTACCAATCTCAAAAATTGTAATGATTCTGGTTATTTGGATATGGAGACTAAAGTCTTGATTAACAAGGACTCAAGGAACCAGAACTCTCACGTAACTGGATTTTTTTCTTTTGGCATTTGACTTTTAGGGTGGGTAACTGATATTAAAATGTACTACAATGCTGCCACTACCCATTCTACCCCATAGGCTTATGAACCAAGATGAGTTTAAAATGATAATCCGTGTCCTCACTCCCCTCTCTTTTGTCATCCCCCTCTCATCCCATCCCTACCCCACAACGAAATAAGTTCTTCCTAAGGGAGTCACTGCCAATCACAACTGAGGTCAAGGGTGGCCAAAGATGAAGACACAGGTACATATAAACTCTTAACAAATCTTACAAAAGTCTCAGTCATGGGGCTCAGTTAAGCATCTGCCTTCGGCTGAGGTCATGACCCAGAGGTCCTGAGATTGAGCTTCATTGGGCTCTCTGCTCAGTGGGAGAGTCTGCTTCTCCCTCTGCCTCCGCTCCTCCTCAGGCTCATGTGCGCACTCTCTCTCTCTCTCTCTCTCTCTAACTAAATAAAATCTTTTTTTTTTTTTAAGTCTCAGTCAATAACCCTTTTGCATAATTCCAGGCTTTCTTCTAAACTAGAATCCAAGCTCCCTTGGACTCTTACTCTCCGCTTGAATCATTAAGGATATATCTAATCAACTCTTCTCAGTAGGCATGAAGCACAGTAACAGATTCCAAGAAGAGTCCATTCTATGTATACTGATTGCAAATTATTAACAGAAACTTCAGGCTGCTTTATACAGGAAGTTTCTCCTTTGCCACTTACCCATCTTTAAAGTACTAAGAAGAGTATTGGATTGTTAAATGTTTATTTATTTAAAGTAGGAAGCTGTAGTAAGATTTTTTTCACTTTTTCTTTTTACAACAAACATTAAAAATGAAAAACTTTCTATGAAGTTAACCAAAATCAAACTAAAACTAAATTACCCTAAGTATACTGATTAAACCTTTAATGGAATAACAATTATTATTATTTTATACCTCTAGTTATTTAATCTTATGTGCTTATGACTTTTAAGGTCAAAGTTCTAAAAAACTCTTCCATGAAAATTTTACACTGTCACAAATTCAGGACATTCTGTTCAAAGTTACTCACTGTAAAATTGTTTATAATAAAAGACTGAAAACAATCTACAGGGGATAAATAAATAATATATCCATACAATGGAATGTATAAAGCCATAAGAAATTAAAAATCAATTTCCAAGAAAAATTAAGTTTAAAAAACAAGGTACAAAACAATGCATATAGTGTACTTCCATTTGTGTATAATATACTATCATCTGTGAAAAAAATCTATATATCTAAAATAAGTATTTGCTTATATATGCATAAAGTATCTGGGAAAACAGACAAGAAATTGATAACGCTAGAAGGAAAAAGTACTGGTTGGGTGGTAGTAGTGAAAGGAAGCATCCATTTTATACTCTTTGAATTTTGAGCCATATGAAGGTAAATTTCACTAAAAATTTTTTTAAATGAAATAAACCCATTTGATGATGAAAACAACACTGGTAGGTAAACAAGCAGAAGCATTCCATCATGTAGATGCAAAGGAAGAAAACAAGATTTGGGTGTTGGGTGATTTGCCAAAGGCAATATTAACCATTAGATTATAGCACATGGACCTAACCGCAAACCAACACACCAAAATATATTTTCTTCAAGCAATAATTGGTACCAACCTATTTTTAAAAGTAAAGCAAATAGTTTGTCAGAATAGCAATAGTCATTTCTAAGTCTTCCTTTAGAGGAGGATGGCCCAAGTGTATACCAGGGAAGAATCCTGAGTAAGAGGTCCCTGCCTCAAATCACCCACTCTCGCAGACTGTGTAAGAACCCTGAAGTGGTCAAGATACATAGAGATGTATTCATATCCACAGATGTTACATAACCTCATACATGTTTCCTTCTACTCTGAGCTACATGCTTGCTCTTTGCAAGCTGGATATATATCAATTAAGTTATCCCTTTAACTCACAATTCTTTCTGTGGGGTTGACCTGGTCTATAACTAGGAAGAAAGTAAGGAGAATTTTGTCAGTCCTCTTTCATCTGAAAACTATAAATGTACATATTTGTACCATATTCTGATATGCTTCATCTATTACTTCTCTTATGCCAAAAGAGCTTACCTTTTATTCAGGGCCATGTGAAGGAACCACACATATGTGTAGAAACTGAAGGATATCAGGATGACTTCTGGGCACTATTTCCAGCTCTCCTGTCTCGCAGACTTAAACTGTACCTTTTCTCTATGCAGTTGACCTTTGAACAACACAGGCGCTGACCCCTATATATTGAAATCCATATATAACCTTTGGTTACCTAAAAACTTAACTACCAATAGCCTGCTGTTAACTAAAAAAGCCTTACCAATAACATAAATAGTTGATTAACATATATTTCATACCTTACATGTATTATACACTGTATTCTTAGAATAATACTAACATTTTATAACTTCTTCAGTAATTCTAGGCTCCACAGTTTGTGATTTTTTTCAAATTGTCACAAACCACAAAAAAAAATTTCCAGGGACGCCTGGGTGGCTCAGCAGTTTGGCACCTGCCTTTGGCCAAGGGCCTGATCCTGGAGTTTCGGGATCAAGTCCCACATCGGGCTCCCTGCATGGAGCCTGCTTCTCCCTCTGCCTGTGTCTCTGCCTCTCTCTCTTTCTGTGTCTCTCATGAATGGATATATAAAATCTTAAAAAGAAAAAAATAAAATCCTCAGAAGAAAAAAAAATTCCAATATATATACTGAAAAAAGATCCACATGTAAGCCAACCTGTGCCATTCAAACTCATGTTGTTGGACGGTCAACTCTATTTGCCTCTAAATGGTCCTTGAAACCCATTACAGAGTTCTACAGAGGTTTCTAAGAAGGTCATTTTTCCTAAGAGGATTCACCCCCTTATAATTCTCCTTTCTTCCCATGACCAAGTTTCAAACTTAGATTTTAAATAGTGAGACAAAACAGGAGTCAAGAGATTCATTGTTTAACCTGCTCATATTTTTCTCTCCCATTGGGAAATTCATCTTTTAAAAACCTGATAAAAGGGGTGGCTCAGTCCATTAACTGTCTGCCTTCAGCTCAGGTCATGATCCCAGGGTGCTGGGATCAAGTCCCTCATCATGCTCCATGCTCAGCAGAGTGTGCTTCTCCCTCTCATCCCCACTCATGCTCTCTCTCACTATCTGTGTAACTATTTCTGTCTCTCTCAAATAAGTAAGTAAAATCTTGGAGTGCCTGGGTGACTCAGTGGTTGAGCATCTGCCTTTGGCTCAGGTCATGGCCCTGGGATTCTGTGATGAGTCCTACATCGAGTTCCTCGCAGGGAGAACTGTTTCTCCCTTTGCCTATGCCTCTGCCTCTCTCCCTCTCTGTCTCTCATGAATAAATAAGTAAAATCTTCATAAAAAAATAAGTAAAATCATAAAAAAACTGATAAAGACATTCAGTAAAGTATTTTGAAATAAACATTAAATAATGCTTTAAAATAAAACGTGGGATATCTGGGTGGCTCAGCAGTTGAGCATCTATCTGCCTTTGGCTCAGGGCGTGATCCCAGAGCCTGGAATAGAGTCCCGCATCAGGCTCTCTGCATGGAGCCTGCTTCTCCTCCCTCTGCCTGTGTCTCTGCCTCTCTCTGTGCGTCTCTCATGAATAAATAAATAAAATCTAAAATAAAATAAAATAAAATAAAACCTTTTCTTTTCTTTTGCAGGATAAACTCAAAGCTGGCAATGCCCTCACATTTTTGGGCCTTGAGAGAAAACAATTCGAATGAATGAATTTACTACAAAGGCAAAAAACATTCAAAAAGATATTTTATTTTTGGTTTTAAATATGTATCACTCATGCATTACCAAAATCTTATTTTGAACTATTTTACCCAGAAATAGACTATCCACAAATGTTCTAAGTTACTCATAACAAAAATGACTCACGGAATATGTCTTCATTCTGAAAAACACAGTATTTCATGTGCAAATCAAAAGTGACTTTCCCATCACTTTTTAAATTAATGGCAGAAATAAAAAGCAAAATGTCCTTAATGATGTATATGTAGAAAGACCAAAGCTCATCCTGAAGGGCTGTTAAGTTCTCCACTTTGAAAAAGGATAAGTGAATAGGGCCCAAATAACCTGTTTTCATTCACTTTTAACACCCTCCAGTTGTACACAACTGGGCCAGGAATGCTTTACAATCCAAAAAAATAAATGATACACATATTTTGTAACATCTAGAGAGCTTATAATCCAATTAAAGAGGCAAGACACATGTTCATGGAATAATTACTAAGCAAACAATAGCAGTTATAGAAGTTTCAGTAGGAAAAAAACTCAACTGGACTGAATCATGGGCAGATCTTCACAGAACTTAGGCTGAGTCTCTAAGGATGAACAAGCCTAGTTAGAGGATGGGAAATAGACAAAGAAGCAAAACTACACGAACAGGCATTTCAGACTGAACAAGAACTTTTCTCAAGTATATATATATATATATATATATATATATATATATATATATATATTTTTTTTTTTTTTTTTTTTTTTTTTTTTTTTACCAGAAGCTCTTTTAATTTAAAATCCTGAGCAGGGATCCCTGGGTGGCGCAGCGGTTTGGCGCCTGCCTTTGGCCCAGGGCGCGATCCTGGAGACCCGGGATCGAATCCCACATCGGGCTCCCAGTGCATGGAACCTGCTTCTCCCTCTGCCTATGTCTCTGCCTCTCTCTCTCTCTCTGTGACTATCATAAATAAATAAAAATTTAAAAAAATTAAAAAAAAAAAGATCTTTAAAAAAAAAATAAAATAAAATCCTGAGCAAAATGTGTAAAGCTAGTTATGGAGATTGAGCAAGGTGATACCAGGGTAGCTTTGTTCTACTTACTTCATTTATAGTCAGTTGTTGCATCTGAGCTGCTGAAAATGAACTTGGTCCTGGGAGGGGTAGTAAACATCTGTGGTTCATGTACTTCTGGCTGAATTCTAAAACCAAATAATAATTTTCTAAATTACCCTCTTGCTTTGGATTTGTTCATAGTTCTTTTCTGTCCTATTAGTCCAGAAAACCAAGAGTCGAGTACTGGCATGTAATATGAGGTGATCTAACTTTTGCTAAACTACACCCATCCTATTATTTTCACTTTATTTAGTTCAGTACTCCCTGTCTTTCCTGCTCCTCCTGTACCTTTCTAGGACTTTACCCACTCACCGTTCTGCTTACTATTTCAATCTGCCTAAAAAGAAAAACAAATTCGAGCAAAATGGCAAAATGAAGCATGTGTTATTATTTTTTCCCTCCCCCTTCTTTGAAGAAAATGTCTGTTCTTTTTTTCACATATTCTATATTTGACACTTTTAATGTAATGCTTAATCACTATTTTGTTATGAAAAGTAACTGGATCACCTTTTTGATATCATAGACAGATAAAGACAAATCCATAGAAATAGACAAGTTTATTCATAGTCACAGTGTATGTGTAATATGCCAGTGTATCTCTGATTACACTTACAATCTGGATTAGAATCAGAAACACAAGTAAACAAAGGAGAGAGGACAGAAAAAAAGAGGAATGGGGACAGGGAAGGAGGAAGGAAGGAAAGAAAGAAGAGTGGAAGGGAGAGAAAGAGGGAAAAATTTTTTTCTTATGCTGATAAGCACTATAAAGAAATTAAAACAGGGAGATGTATAGAGTGACTAGAGGAAGAATTTAATAAAACATTAAATTGTGGGAAGCCCCAGTGGCTCTGAAGTTTAGCGCTGTCTTCAGCCCAGGGCATGATCCTGGAGACCCGGGATCGAGTCCCACGTCGGGCTCCCTGCATGGAGCCTGCTTCTCCCTCTGCCTGTGTCTCTGCTGCTCTGCTGCTGCTGCGCTCTCTCTCAAATAAATAAATAAAATCTTAAAAAAAAACATTAAATTGTAGAGCCAGATGCAGCCTCTTCAGAGAGGAATTTAAACTAAGACTTAGAGGGATGATGGTGGAAGAGCAGGGGACCCTCATTTCATCTGGTCCCTTGAATTCAACTAGATACCTATCAAATCATTCTGAACATCTATGAATTCAACCAGAGATCTAAGAAAAGATTTGCTGCAATTCTACAAATAGAAAAGTGACCACTTTTTGTGAGGTAGGAGGTGCAGAGAAGTGAATCTGAGGGGATATACCAGAAGATAAACCAAGGGAGGAGGGAGCCTCAGGAAGCCAGCTACCAGAGAGTAATATAGCAGTGGAGTGCAAAAGGAGAACTTTTAGAAGTCTGCCCCTGTTAGGGGCGTCCCTGCTTGAAAGGTACTCAGGGGGCCAAGTGGGACAGAAGCCTAGGTGGGACAGTGTGGTCTCAGGATCCCCAAGGTCACAGAATGGGGGTGCCTGAGTGCTGCCGAGTTCCCAAGCATTGGAATGGGGAAGCCATTTGCAATCAGCAAATCCAGGAGTGGGCTCTCAGCTGTCTTGCCATAAACCTCAAACTGTGGCACAATCGGGGAACTGCTCTCCAAGCAGGGGCCCAGGAAGAGGGAGAACCATGGTGACCCTCCTCCCTCCCCAGGGAAGGTTGGCACAGGTGCACACTTCATGAGTCTGTAGAATTTGGCACACACAAATGCAATTGACTGCTTTTCTCTGAGGGTGCACTGAAGAGGAGGGCCATGATTATTCAGCTCCAGAGTTGGAGACTGGGGCACAGCCATTTTTACTGGGGTTTTTCCCATCCTCTAAAGTGGCACAGAAAGCCTTCAGGGAACAAAAGCCACACAGAGCAACCCAAAGCAGCTTCCATGGAGCCCAGCCCCCTGGCAAGGGGCAGTGCAACTGCACCCTGGCAGGCACCTGAGAATCAGTGGGACAGGACCCTCCACAGAAGACCATTCTTAATGGGGAAAAACTGAGAGCTTTTCCCCTAAGGTCAAGAACATGACAGGGATGCCTACTCTCACCACTGTTGTTCAACATAGTACTAGAAGTCCTAGCCTCAGCAATCAGACAACAAAAAGAATAAAAGACACCCAAATCGGCAAAGAAGTCAAACTCTCACTCTTCACAGATGACATGATACTCTATGTGGAAAATCCAAAAGACTCCACCCCAAAACTGCTAGAACTCATACAGTAATTCAGCAACATAGCAGTATATAATTCATGCACAGAATCCAGCTGCATTTCTATACACTAACAATGAGACAGAAGAAAGAGAAGTTGAGGAGTTGATTCCATCTACAATTGCACCAAAAAATGTAAGATACCTAGGAATAAACCTAAGCAAAGAGGTGAAGGATCTGTACTCTAAAAACCACAGAACACTTATGAAAGAAATTGAGGAAAATACAAAGAAATGGAAAAACACATATCTTTGACAAAGCAGGAAAGACTATCCACTGGAAAAAGGACAATCCCCTCAAGAAATGGTGCTGGGAAAATTGGACACCCACATGCAGAAAAATGAAACTGAAAGAAAGAAACTGCTTTCTTATACCATACACAAAAATAGATTCAAAATGGATGAAAGACCCAAATGTGAGACAGGAATCCACTGAAATCCTAGAATAGAACACAGGCAACAATCTCTTTGACCTCAGCCCCAGCAACTTCTTATTAGATTAGACACATCATCAAAGGCCAGGGAAACAAAAGCAGAAATGAACTATTGGAACTTCATCAAGATAAAAAGCTTCTGCACAGCAAAGGAAATGGTCAACAAAACTAAAAGACAAACTACAGAATGGGAGAAGATATTTGCAAATGTCATATCAGGTGAAGGGCCAGTATCCAAAATCTATAAAGAACTTATCAAACTCCATACCCAAAAAACAAATGATTCAGGCAAGAAATAGGCAAAAGACACGAACAGACATTTCTCCAAAGAAGACATACAAACGGCCAACAGACATATGAAAAAATGCTCAACATCACTTAGCATCAGGGAAATACAAGTCAAAACCACAATGAGATACCACGTCTTATCAGTCAGAATGGCTAAAATTAACAAGTCAGGAAACAATAAATGTTGGTGAGAATGCAGAGAAAGGGGAACCTTAACACCGTTGGTGGGAATGTAAACTGGTACAGCCACTTGTAAAACAGTACGGAGGTTCCTCAAGAAGTTAAAAATAGAGCTACCCTACAACCCAGAGATTGCACTACTAGGTATTTACCCCAAAGATACAAATGTAATGATCCTGGGACACCTGGGTGGCTCATAGTTGAACCCGGGATCGGGGATCGAGTCCCACATTGGGCTACTTGCATGGAGCCTGCTTCTCTCTCTGCCTGTGTCTCTGCCTCTCTCTCTCTGTCTCTTTTTGTGTCTCTCATGAATAAATAAATAAAATCTTAAAAAAAAAATGTAATGTTCCAAAGGGCACCTGAATCCCAATGTTTATAGCAGCAATATCCACAACAGCAAACTATAGAAAGAGCCGAGATGTCCATTGACAGATGAATAGATAAAGAAGATATGTTATATATATACAGTGGAATATTATTTAGCCATTAGAAGAGATGATATCTTACCATTTACATCAACATGGATGGAATGGAGGGAATTCTGCTGAACGAAATAAGTCAGAGAAAGACAATTATCACATGGTTTCACTCATGTGTAGAACATAAGAAACGGCACAGAGAATTATAGAAAAAAGGAAGGAAAACTGAATGGGAAGTCACCAGAGAGGAAGACAAATCATAGGAAACAAACTGAGAATTGCTGGAGGGGAGCCGAGTGGGGGATGGGGAATTGGGAGATGGGCATTAAAGAGGTCATGTGATATGATAAGCACTGGGTGTTATATGCGACTGATGAATTATTGAATTCTATACCTGAAACTAATGATGTACTTATATGTTGGATAACTGAATTTAAATAAAAATAAAAAATAAATAAACTAAGACTTAAATGGTAGAGCATAATAGCCATAGAGAAGAGCCTTCTAGGCAAAGTGTAAAATCTACGAGGCAGGAAAGAACTTACGGCAGTTTCTGAGCAAGGGGCAGAGAGGTAGGAGATGAAGCGGAGTGCTCGCTTTGGCAAGCACATATACTAAAATAGGAGATGAAGCTGAAAAGATGGCCAGATAACCAGGTCTTAGGCAAGAGTCTAGTTTTTATATTAAGTTTCATAGAAAGCCATTGGAGTTTTTGAAATTAGGTCTGTGATATGCTCTGACTTATGTGTTTTAAAAAAAAAGAAAAAACATTAGCACCTCTATAGAGATTTAAGGGAGTCAAGAATCTTGACGGGATGAGCACTGGGTGTTACTCTGTATGTTGGTAAATTGAACACCAATAAAAATTAATTTATAAAAAAAAAATAAGGGAGTCAAGAAGGGTAGTAGGGAGATAAGGCAAGAAATGGTGACTTGGGCAAGAGCAGTAGAATGGCGATGGTGAGATGTAGCTATAGATAGAACCAACAGCACTTGATAAATGTGAGGAAGAGGGAAGAAGGGAAGGAAAGAAATCAAGGTTGATTCTCAGGTATCTATCTATATGTGTTTGTTCCATTAATCTCCTCGGTTTAATTAAATTATACATAATTTCCAATATATGCCATTACAAATTATGTTACAATTAGATTCATTTACTACATCGTACAAAGGGATAACTTCAACATCAATTGGACAAAAGATTTAACAATCAGGAAAGGAAATTATGTCAATTCCCCCCCGCCAAAAAAGAAAATATACAATCTGATATAGGAACACTTGGGTGGCTCAGTTGGTTAAGTGGCCGACTCTTGGCTTTGGCTTGGGTCATGATCTCAGGGTCCTAAGATGTAGCCCTGAGTCAGGCACTGCAATGGGCGTGGAGCCTGCTTGAGATTTTCTCTCTCCTTCTGCCCCTGTTTGGACTCTCTCTCCAATAAATAAATCTTTTGAAAAATAAATAAATGAATGGGGGCATGGGTGGCTCAGTAGGTTGAGTATCCAACTCTTGCTCTTAGCTCAGGTCATGATCTGAGTCTGAGCTCAGCATGGAGTCTGCTTGTCCCTCTTCCTCTGCTCCTCCCTCTCTCTCTTTTCCTCTCTCTCAAATAAAT
Source organism: Nyctereutes procyonoides (assembly GCF_905146905.1). Taxonomy (NCBI): domain Eukaryota; kingdom Metazoa; phylum Chordata; class Mammalia; order Carnivora; family Canidae; genus Nyctereutes; species Nyctereutes procyonoides. Next base: position 1,110,389 of record NW_026575030.1, on the reverse strand, counting down.
AAAATATATATATTTATTTATTTATTTATAGGCAGGGTACCTGAATAAACATTTTTTTAATGACATACAGGTGGCCAACACATTATCAACATTACTAATCACTAGAGGAATACAAATGAAAAACACAATGAGATATCACTTCACACCAGTCAGAATGGTTGAAATAAAAAAGACAAGAAATAACAAGTGTTGGTGAGGGTATAGAGAAAAGGGAACCCTTATGCACTGTTGGTGGGATATAAATTCATGCACCACTCTGAAAAACAGCATGGAAGTTCTTCAAAGTACTAAAAATAAAAATACCATATGATCCAGTAATTCCACTTCTGCATATTTACCTGAAGAAAATGGAAACACTAAGTCAAAAAGATAGATACCTCTGTATTCACTGCAGCATTATTTACAAAGACCAAGATATGAAAGTAACCCAAATGTCCACTGATAAATAAATGGATAATGATATCAGGTGTACGTGTGTGTGTGTATATAACATATAAACATATATATGTTACATATATATATTTAATTATACTTAACATATATAATACTCCATTGTGTGTATATGCATAATATATATAATGGCATATATTATATGTACTATACACAGACATGTGCTTATGCCATGGACTAGAATATTACTCAGCCATTAAAAAGAATGAAATCCTGCCATTCATGACAAAATAGACATTGAAGGTGTTATGCTAAGTGAAATAAGTCAGAGAAAAACAAGTATCACATGGTTTCACTCATATGTAGAATCTAAGAACAAAACAAAACAACAGAAACAGACTCATAAATACAGAGAACAAACTGGTGATTGCCAGAGGGGAGGGGAGTGGGCAATAGGAAAAACAAGGGAGGGGATTAAGAGGTACAACTTCCAGTTATAAAATAAGTCATGAGAATGAAAAGTACAGCATAGGGAATATAGCAATAATATTGTAATAACTCTGTATGGTGACAGATCGTAACTACACTTATCACGGTGAGCATTCTGCATAGAATTGTCAAATCACCATGCTGCACACCTGAAACTAGAATAATATTGCATGCCAACTATACTTCAATTAAAAAAAAGAAAAGGGTCACAGGAGTAAAAGGTACAGCATAGGGAATATAGTCAATGGTATTGTAATAGTGCTGCATGGTAACAGATGGGGGGGCTACACTTGTGCAGAGCAAATTGTATAGACTTATTGAGTCACTGTGTTGTACACCTGAAACTTGTGTGCCAACTATATTTCAATTAAAAAATAAATTTAAAAAAAAATTAAAGAAAAGGAAATTATGGAGGCACTAGAAGACAAGATAAATGAATTCCTCTTTAATCTAGATATAAAGAAGGGCTTTCCAAATAGGACTCTTCCATGCAATAATTCTAGGGACATTCACCTCTGAGATGTACTTGATGGTATTAAACTCATTTATATTTCAGAGTCCTAGGTGGTTGTTGTTTTTGTTTTTTTTTTCACCTGAGCACCTGAGTAGATTACCATTTACCATCATGGGAAGACTATGGTAGAAACAGGTATGGGAGGGAAGAGAATAGTTTTGAAGACTTGTTATATTTCAGATGCTTCTGAGACACATAAGTAGGAATATCCAGTAAGCAGTTGGGTCTACTAGTCTGGAGAATTCAAGAGAAAGGCTAGAGAGAGGCGATGGTGTATAAAAGGTATTTAAAGAAACGAGACTGGATTAAATCACTGGGAGAAAAAGTAACAGCACAAAATCAAAAGAATCCAGGACTAATTCTTAGCATTACCCACATTAGGAGGTCAGATGGAGGAGCCAGCACTGGAAACTGAATAATGCCCAGTGAGGTAGGAGGAAAACCAGGAAAATATGGAAGCCAAGGGAAGACAAAGTTTCAAGAAGTGCTAAGAACTTTAGGCTTAAAAAGAAAAAAAAAAAATCAAAGCTGCAATGCTATGCTACTTTGTAGAAAATGCCCCAAATGTAACCCAATCCCTTTATCCATAAATTTAATTCAACTTCTCCTACGAGTCCCAACTCTGATTAATGGCATCACCCAGTCACCTAAATCCTCTCCTCCACCCATATTAAATCTGCCATTAAGGGGAACCTGAGAGGCTCAGTCAGTTAAGCATCAGGTCATGATCTCAAGGTCCTGGGATTGAGCCCCTGTATTGGGCTCCCTGCTCAGCGGGAAGTCTGTTTCACCCTCTCTCTCTCTGCCCTCACTTCCCCCACCACCACTTGTGCATGCTCTCTCTCTTAAATAAATACTTTTAAAAAAATTAAATCTGCCATTAAATCCAATAGATTCTACCATTTTTATATCTTCCACTTCTTATCTCTTCTTTCTTCCCTATATCTTCCAACTAAATTCAGGTCCTCATCTCTCACCAGGACTAGTGAAATAATGTTTTATATATATCCCTGCCTCTGGACTTAGTCTGGTACAATTCATCTTCCACCTTGCTGCCGGGGGAAAATTTCCAAATTACACTTCAGATCATATTATCTTCTCTCTCAGAATTCCTATATGCTGGCAGATCAAGTTTTTAAAAAATTTTTTTTAATATTTTATTTATTTATTCATGAGAGACAGAGAGAGAGAGGCAGAGACACAGGCAGAGGGAGAAGCAGGCTCCCTGCAGGGAGCCTGATGTGGGACTCAATCCCAGGACTCCAGCATCATGCCCTGGGCGGAAGGCAGAGGCTAAACCACTGAGCCACCCAGGGATCCCCAAGTTTAAAAAAAAAAAATTTTTTTTTTTAAAGATCCTCTGATCTTTGGCAGAAATAAAAAAAATAAAAAGAAATTTTAAAAATTCTCAGGATCTACAGTGGTGGTTCCTACACTTTCGGATTTCATTAATCTATATCTCCCCCTTTTAAAAATTGTACTTCTATCTCTAAGAGAGTTAGCACACCGCTCATTTTGAATTCCGGCTACTATCTTCCCATTAGACTGGAACTGCCTTGACAGCAGCACCTATGCCTTCACCAACATATTTACTCAATCGTACGTGTATAACAAGATTTACTGAGGGCTTATTAAGTGCCAAGAATCATCACAGGTGCTGAGATAATGTAAAAATAAGCATGGTTCTTGCCTTCAATTGTGCTCATAATCTAGTGAGGGAGATAGGTATCAGATAAGCAACAAATAGATATAACATTGCCACCACCACCAGAGCTAGGTAGAGAGGCACTTAGAGGGTAGAAAGCTCATAAGAAGAAACTTGGCCTAATCGGAATTGGGAAGATATTTTTCAGAAGAAATGTTCCTTGAGCTGTGATCTGAAGCAAGAGGTAAGAGGTGAAGAAGAGAGAGGGAAGAGTATTAAAGACAGAAGGAACAGTATAAATGAAGGCCTTATACCAGGAGAGAATATAGCAAGAGATAAGACCAATGAGGCTGGAGGTAAGAAAGCAAGACATTTTTGGTAAATGTGGTAAATGGCAAGACCATGTAAGGACATAGGTCAGTTAGAGAATTTTATCTGTCAAAAAGCAATGAAGTCTTAAAGGAGGGGATGACATGACTGGAGTTGAATTCTGAAAAGGCCCTGTCCCGGAAACGACACTGCTCACATCTAGAATCTCAAAAATCTCTCAGGAAAATAATTTTTTCAGCCTTTTCTCTTCTATGTTATCTAGTATACATACGTTCTCAAAATACATCCCTGGAAAAAAAAAAAAAATCCCACCCCCATCAGATTCCAAAGGACATCCATTCACAGCTATCCAAGCATTTCTCTTACTTGTACAGTGTCCTTCCCCATCTTTTTGATCTCCCCTAAAGAGAAATCAGATCTGACAACCCAATTTTTATTACCCAACCAGAACACATAAGCCTATATCCCAGGTAATTATTTAAGATTAACTTAATGAAAATAAATGCCCACTTTGTATTTGCTTAACTTAGGAGAAGATTCTGAGGTTCTTTTCCAATCAAAATTGAATGAAAGTGTAGTTTCCATTTCTAAGTATAAAATATTGCTTTTATTAGGTACCTAAAATTTTTAAGATTTTTTTTTTGAAAAGTCAATACATGAATATGTTAGAAGAGTTCAAGAAGGTCAAATTCGACCTATCCCAGAAGGAATCATTTTAACCTTTTCTGTTGGGCATTCTCACAAATATTGTCAATGATTATACAAGTACTTACATGTGCAGATTCCTTTGTTCATTTTACCCAGACAATGGGATCTTGCTTTTTTTTTTCCTACTTAAGATCTTGGGGGTCATTCCACATAAAAGCTTCCCTTTTTTTTTTTTTTTAATTTTTTTGGTATTTTAGTTCTTTGCAAGTATTTCTTTATTTCTTTTTTAAAGATTTTACTTATTTATTCATGATAGACTTAGAGAGAGAGAGAGACAGAGACACAGGCAGAGGGAGAAGCAGGCTCCATACCGGGAGCCCGACGTGGGACTCGATCCCGGGACTCCAGGATCGCGCCCTGGGCCAAAGGCAGGCACTAAACCGCTGAGCCACCCAGGGATCCCCAAGCTTCATTCTTTTTATAACAATGTATCTTAAGTTGATAACTTCAGTTTGGATGCATTCTAAAGCTCTACAACTTTAAACCCAGCCCCTAAATCTTACACCTTTGATGTCAGAATTTACATCTTTTTATCTTTTATATCCATTACAAATTATTATTGTTACAGTCAACATTGCTTTTGTCTTTTAACCTTCACACAAGCTTTATATGATTAACCCAACACCTTTGCAACATTAGATTATGCTTATTGTTACTACCTATTTATGTCTACCAGAGAGATTTATATTTTCCAATGTTTTCCTGTTACTAATTAGTGCCCCTTTATTTCACCTTAAAGAAGTCCCTTTAACATTCTTTGTAAGGCCAGTCTAGTGGTAATGAACTCCTTCAGGTTTTCTTTATCTGGAAAACTCTCTCTTTCAATTCTGAAGGACAACTTTGCCAGGTATTCTTGGTTGGCAGTTTTCTTTCTTTCTTCTTTCAAGAAGACGCCTTCTTCTTTTTTTTTCCTTCTTCTTTTTAATACCTAACAGTATTATGTTGCATAGCGTCACTGAATCATCGAAGTCTCAATTCAATGACAGTCATACTTTTACTCTTTTGCAGTGATAAACTACCACTAAGAACACCTCATGGCAAAAAAATGTTGAATATCCTTTCATATGCTTATTTGCTATCTGTATTATATCTTCTTTGTGAGGTGTGGGTACAGATCTTCTACCCAGTTTAAAATTGGGATGTTTTCCTCTCAACAAAGTGGGTTTAGAGAGAATGTACCTCAACATAATAAGAACCATAAAAGAAAAACCCACAGCTAGCATACTCAATGGCGAAAAACTGAAAGCATTTCCTCTAAGGTCAGGAACAAGACAAGGACATTTACTCTCACAACTTCTATTCTACATAGTAGTGGAAGTCCTAGCCACAGTTCAAACAACAAAAAGAAGTAAAAGGCATGCAAATTGATAAGGAAGAAGTAAAACTATCACTATTTGCTGATACTATATATAGAAAATCCTAAAGACCCCATCAAGTGGTGCCTGGGTGGCTCAGTCAGTTAAGTGTTCAATTCCTGATTTAGGCTTAGGTCATAGTATCAAAGTTGTGAGATTGAGACACTCAGCACTTTGAGTGTCTGGCTTCACACTCAGCAGAGAGTCTGTTTCCTTCATCTCCCTCTGCCCCTTCCATCAATTGCACTGTATCCCAAATAAATAAAAATAAAAAAATCTTAAAAAAAAAAGGGGGGGGGAACACCTGGGTGGTTCAGTGGTTGAGCATCTACCTTTGGCTCAGGTGGTGATCCTGGGATCACGTCCCACACTGGGCTCCCCACGGGGAGACTGCTTCTCCCTTTGCCTCTCTCTGTGTCTCTCATGAATAAATAAATAAAATCTTTAAAAAAAAAAAAAGACTCCGGCAAAAAACTATTAGAACAGATAAATGAATTCAGTAAAGTTGCAGAATAAAAATTAACATATGGAAACCTGCTGCATTCTATATATTAATAATGAAGTAGCATTAAGAGAAATTAAGACAATTCCATTTATAATTGCACCAAATAGAACAAAATACCTAGGAATAAACTTAACCAAGAAATGAAAGACCTATATTCTGAAAACTATGAAACACATGACACACACAAATAGAAAGATATTCCATGCTGATGGACTGACTGGAAGAATCAACTTTGTTAAAATGTCCCTACTACCCAAAGAAACCTAGATTTAATACAATCTGTATCAATGTAATGGCACTCCGGCTGATCCTAAAGGTTAACTTGCTTCAAGTTGACACACTCCTTACTTGCAGAACTAAGACCCTTGATTTTACAACACAACTAGTTAACTTTCTTTGAGATGTGCAGACCACTGGCCTTGAGAAGTGAAGGACCAGGCCTTTCCTGTGCACAGAAGGCAGAAGTTCTACTTGAAACCAACTCAGTTTTCTGATTAGCCTAAAATTTTAGCAAAATGTTTTTCTTTTTTCAGGTCACACAAATGATTTTACTGACCTCCCTTTGTGTATCTGTAAATATGGCCCTCCTTTGCAAAACGAACAGAGTACTCCTGCACATCATGAACCAAGAACCAGACCCCACTGCATAACCCCCACACACTGAGATAACTTTTGTGGTTGGCATCATCAAGTCTTCACGTAATCAAGAAATGTTGCAGGCCACTGCATTCCCTTTGCGGATTAAGTGCCCTGTATCCCTTTAAAGACCCTCTGGACCAGACAGAAACCTCAGCACTAGTTTTTGCTAATAACAAGAGTTTGCTTTCTCAGGTTACTGGCATTCTAAATAAAACTCAAATTCCTTTCCAATCAAAATTTGTCTCTTGAGTAATGGCCTTTCAAGCAATGGGCAGCCAAACTTGGATACAGTAACAAAAATACCAGCTGCGTTTTTCACAGAACTAGAATAAACAATGCTACAATTTGTATAAAACCACAAAACAGGGGATCCCTGGATGGCTCAGCGGTTTAGTGCCTGCCTTTGGCCCAGAACGCTATCTTGGAGTCCTGGGATAGAGTCCTGCATCAGGTTCCCTGCAAGAAGCCTGCTTCTCCCTCTGCCTGTGGCTCTGCCTCTCTCTCTCTCTCTCTCTCACTGTCTCTCATGAATAAATAAGAAATTCTACAGAAAAAAAAAAAAAAAAAACCACGAAACAGAAACTCCTGGGTGGCTCAGGGGTTGAGTGTCTGCCTTCAGCCCAGGGCATGATACTGGAGTCCCCAGTTTGAGTCCCACAATGGGCTCCCTGCATGGAGCCTGCTTCTCTCTCTGCCTATGTCTCTACCTCTCTCTCTCTCTTCCTCTCTCTCTGTGCCTCTCATGAATAAATAAATAAAATTTTAAAAATAAAACACCTTGAATAATCAGAGCAATCTTGAGAAAGAATAAAGCTGGAGATATCACAATCCCAGATTTCAAGATATACTATAAAGCTGTAATAATCAGAACAGTATAAAAAATAGACACATGGATCAATGGAACAGAATAGAGAGCCCAGAAACAAACCCATGTTTACACAGTCATTAACATATAATAAAAGAGGCAAGATTATACAATAAGGAAAACACAATCTCTTCAATAAATGGTGGTGGAGAAAAATGGACAGCTGCATGCCAAAGAGTGAAACCACAACACTGGCTTACATCACATACAAATGTAAACTCAAAATGGATTAAAGGTCTGAAACCATAAAACTCCTAGAAGAAAACATAGGCAGTAATCTCTTGGACATTGACCTTACCAACATCTTTCTAGATATGTCTTCTCAGGCAAAAGAAACAAAACCAAAAATAAACTACTGGGTCTATATGAAAATAAGAAGCTTTTGCATGTTGAAGGAAACTATCAACAAAACAACAAAATGGCAACCTACTGAATGAAAGAAGATACTTGAAAATGGCATATCCTATAAGGGGTCAAAATTCAAAATATATAAAGAGTTTATACAATTCAACATCAAAAATAATAATCATTATAATCATCCAATTAAAAATGTACAGAGGACATAGACATTTTTCCAAAGAAGAAATACAGATGACCAACAGATACACACATGAAAAGATGTTCAACATCACTCATCATCAAAGAAATGTAAATCAAAACCACAATGAGACATCACCTCATACCTGTCAGAATGGCTAAAATAAAAAACACAAGAAATAACAAGTGTTGGTAAGGATGTGGAGAAAAAGGAACCCTTATGCAGTATTGGTGGGAATATAAACTGCTGCAGCCACTGTGGAAAATGGTATGGTTCTTCAAAAAGTTAAAAATTAAAATACCACATTATCTAGTAACTCCACTACTGGGTATTTACCCAAAGAAAATGAAAATGCTAATTCAAAAAGATATATGCACTCTTATGTTAACTACAGCATTATTTACAATAGCCAGGATACAGAAGCAGCCCAAGTGTCCACTGATTGATAGATGAACGGATAAAGATGTCACACATACATACACACACACACACACACACACACACGAATATTACTCAGCCATAAAAAAGAGTGAGATCTTGCCATTTGCAAAACATAGATGTATATAAAGGGCATTATGCTAAGTAGACTGAGAAAGACAAATACTGTATTTTACTTATATGTGGAATAAAAAAATAAAAACAAAACAGGCTCTTAAATACATAGAACAAACTGGTGGTTGCCAGAGGAGAGGTTGGATAAGGAATATATATAAAGGAAATTAAGAGATACAAACTTTCTGGGGTGCATGGTGTCTCAGGTGGTTAAGTGTCCACCTTTGGTTAGGGTCATGATCCTGAGATCTAGACCCATGTTGGGCTATCTGCTCAGCAGGGAGCCTGTGTCTCCGTCTCCCCACTGCTTATGTACTCTCTCTCACTCTCTCAAAATCTTTTTTAAAACAGAGATACAAACTTTCAGTTATAAGTCACTGAGATGCAAAGTATAGTATAGGTTATATAGTGAGTAATATTACAATAATGTATAACATGATAACTACATTTATTATGGTAAGCATAATGTATAGAATTGTTGAATCCGTATGTTCTACACCTGAAAATAATATAAGATTGTATGTTCATTTTGCTTCAAATTTTAGAAATTGGGATGTTTTCTTTCTGTTGAATTTTGTTACTTTAGATTTTGGATACAAGTCCTTTATCAGATATGTTTTGCAAAGATTTCCTTCTTGTATTTTACTCTTCACCATGTCGTTCAGAGAGCAAAAAAGTCTTTGATTTTAATGAAATCCATCTTCATCTTTTCTTTCAAGGATCAGGCTTTTGGTGTTGTATGTAAAAACAATTGCGACATAAGGTCACCTAGATTTTCTCCTGTGCCATTTTCTAGAAGCTTTATAGTTTTGCATTTTCATTTAGGGATATGGTCCATTTATAGCTAATTTTTGTAAATGGTGTGAGGTCTGTCAAGATTTTTTTTTTGCATATAGATACCAAGTTGTTCTAGCATCATTTGTTGGAAAGACTATCCTTTCTCAATTAAATTGCCTTTGCTCCTTTGCCAAAGATCAGTTTACTATTTTTGTAGGTCTATTTCTGGGCTCTCTATTCTGTTCCATTGATCTTTTTTTTGCCAATATACGCTGTCTTTATTACTATAGCTTTGAGGTCAGGTAGTGTCAGTCCAACTTCTTTGGATTGTGCTGGCTATTTGGGGGTCTTTTGCCTTTCTATATAAACTTTACAATCAATCTGTTGATATTTACAAAATAACTGGCTAAAACTTTGGGATTGCACTGAATCTATAGATCAAGTTGGGAAAAACTGATTTCAAATGATAATGTCTTCCAATCCATAAAGCCAGAATATTCTTCCATTTGTATTTCTTTTTTTTCTTTAATTTTTTTTTTTTATTTATGATAGTCAGAGAGAGAGAGAGAGGCAGAGACACAGGCAGAGGGAGAAGCAGGCTCCATGCACCGGGAGCCCGACGTGGGACTCGATCCCGGGTCTCCAGGATCGCGCCCTGGGCCAAAGGCAGGCGCCCAACCGCTGCGCCACCCAGGGATCCCCATTTGTATTTCTTTAAAAAAAATATTTTATTTATTTATTCACAAGAGACACGCACAGAGAGGCAGAGACACAGGCAGTGGGAGAAGCAGGCTCCACGCAGGGAGCTCGTTCCTGGGACCCCAGGATCATGCTCTGAGCTGAAGGCAGGCGCTAAACGGCCGAGCCACCCAGGGATCCCCTGTATGTTAATTCCTTTAAAGTTTGTCCTTTCCTACACATAGATCCTGTATGTATTTTAGATTCTTTCCTAAGTATTACTTTTTGTAAATGATGTTGTGCTTTAAATTTCAGATTTCAACTGTATGTTGCTATACAGGAAAGCAAACGATTCCTGTGTATTAACCTTGTATCTTAAGTTTTTTTTTTTTTTTTTTTTTTTTTTGTATCTTAAGTTCTTAACCATAATCATCTGCTCCACATGCCCAGCATGGAACCCAACGTGGGGCTCAAACACAATCCCAAGATCAAACCTGGGCCTGTATCAAGAGCCGGCCACTTAACCTGGTTACCCAGGTATCCAACATTTTTTTTTTATTATTATTTTGAGAAATCGCACAAAAACAATGTCATCCCTGAACAAATTCAGGGTTTTCTTTTTTCTCCCCAACCTGTTTATTTTTTTATTCCCTTACTGTATTACCTTGGATTTCCACGTATGATTTGAAAACTATTGTGAGAGGGGATATCCTCGCCTTAGCAGGAAAGTTTCTAGTTTCTTAACATTAAGTATGTCGCTAACTGGAGGGTTTTCACAAATTTTCTCAAGTTGAGGAAGTTCTATTCCTAGTTCATTTAAAGTTTTTATCATAAATGAGTGTTGGGAGGACGCCTGGGCGGCTCAGGAGTTGACCCTCTGCCTCTGGGTCAGGCTCAGGGCCGGGATCCAGTCCACATCAGGCTCCCCATGCCATGGGGGCCTGCCTCTCTCTGTGTATCTTTCATGAATAAATAACTAAAGTCTCTTACAAAAAAAATAAATAAATAAAAATAATAATAAATAAGTGTTGGGGTAAGCACCTTATAAATGTTGCTTTAAATCTATCTATCCTGTGAGTCCTCTAAGCAGGGACAGATGGGAAGCAAGGTACGTAGGAATTAAAGTTACGCAGACAACTATCCCAATGCCTACCGCGCCCAAATCAATAGCTGTGTATCGGATTTGTAACGGGGGAGGGAAGGCAAAGACAAGACGCTGCAGTACGCTGGGCACTGGAACCCAAAAGCAAGGTCAAACGCCCAGAGCGCTAGTCAGGAACTCACTTAAAAGCATTATCAATTGGGCAGCCTGGGTGGCCCAGCGGTTTAGCGCCGCCCTGGGCCCAGGGCCTGATTCTGGAGACCCGGGATCGAGTCCCACGTCGGGCTCCCGGTGCATGGAGCCTGCTTCTCCATCTGCCTCTCTCTGGGTCTCTGCGAATGAAAAAATAAGAGCATTATCAATTGCCTTTTAGAAATGTGTCTGCTCGTATTCTTTGGCAAAGTTAAAATTTTATATTCTAAGATTTTATTTATTCATGAGAGGCGGGGGGGGGGGTGGGGCAGAGGGGGAAGCAGGCTCCATGCAGGGAGCCCGACGCGGCACTCGATCCCGAGTCTCCAAGGTCACGTCCTGGGCCGAAGGCAGATGCTCAACCGCTGAGCCGGCCGGGCTGCCCCGGTTAAAATCTTAAAAGGCAGATTTTCTTCACACCCGTCGGGCGCTGGCGGAGCCCCGCGGTCCTCGCTCGCGGGCCGGGCGTTCGCTCACCGGTGAGCGCGGCGCTGCAGGCCTAGACACTGAACACGACGCCTCCGTCCCCCTTGTACCGTTTCTCCTTAACCTCGTGTCGAGTTTGAAGACACACTGCGCATTCAGCCCTCGAAACCCACTTTTAAAACCCAGCTCCTGCCCTTGAACACCTCTGGCCGGAAGCCTCCACAAAAAGCCCCAGAGCCTGAGCGAGAGGCTGCGGGCTTCGAACAAAACGAAGGCGGGGGCGGGGTGGGGGGGAAGCCCTCAAATCCAACGCGAACGTGGGGCGCCGCCGGTCCTGCCTCTTCCAGGTGAATCCTTCCCGGAGCCGCCGTCGGGCACGGGCTTCCCGTCGCCGACCGCTCCCGCAAGGCCTCCGAGCGCGCGGGCTCGGGCCGCAGGAAAAGGGAAGGCGCGCCGAGCGCGGGAGCGAGGGGAGGGCTCCGCTGCCCTCCGAGCGCCGCCGGCCTCCCGCCGCGACCTCCCGCCGGCCCCCGCGCGGCTCGCCTCCCCCCGCGTCGCCCCGCCAGTCCTGCACCCGGCGTGCACCGCGCCGACCTCTTCCTTCCCGGCCGACCCCCACCTTCGGGCGCCTCCGAATGACAGGCGGCGCGGGGCATTGTGGTCCCGAGCGTGAGAGCGAGGCCGGGGACAGGAAAAAGAAAGCAAAAGACGAGGGCGAGGCGGTAGGGCGGCCCCCCGCGCACGCGCACGGGCCGCGCCGGGGGCGAAAAGGGGCGGCGCGTGGCCTACGGCGAGCGGAGTGGGGCGGGGTCGCGCGGCCTTGGCGGGGAGTCCGCGAGCCGGGAGGGGAGGGGGGCGGGCGAGGGAGCGGGCGGAGGAGGAAGTGTCATGGCGTCGGGCCGTGGAGCTTCTTCTCGCTGGTTCTTTACTCGGGAACAGCTGGAGAACACGCCGAGCCGCCGCTGCGGAGTGGAGGCGGATAAGGAGCTCTCGTACCGCCAGCAGGCGGCCAACCTCATCCAGGACATGGGACAGCGTCTCAATGTGTATCCTTTCCTGTTCCCGGGCCTCCGCCGCTCACGCCCTGTTCCCCCTCGCTGTTCGCCGGCTGCCGGGCCTGCCGCCCCGCGAACATGGCGCCACCGCCTCGGCCCCGCTGTGCAGGGCCTCGGGCTCGCCGTGGCGGAAAGGCGGGCTCGGGCTCGGGCTCGGGCTCGGGCTCGGGCTCCGGAGGCCGCAGGCGGCCGGGGAAGGAGGCGAGGAGAGCAGCCGGGGAACGCGGGCCGGGAGGCGGCGTTGTGTAATCTGTTTGGGGCCGCGCGTGGCGGCGGCGGGGGAGGGGAGCGGCGCGGCGGCCCGAGCGGAGTCTTGGGGATCCTCGCAGGGAAGGGGTGGCCGCCCGAGGTCGGAGAAGGAGGGGTGGGGAGGCAGGAGGGCCAGCCGGGCCGCGAGGCTCGAGCGTCCTCCGCGGCCGCGCCTCACCTCGCCTCGCCTCGCCTCGCCGGTGTGATGGCGGGTCTCGTACCTTGGGAGCTCCCTGGAGGTCTTTATGTTCTCGGCGTGGTTCTGTGCGCGCGCGCGTTTCAACTGTCTGATGTGGAGTTTACTCAGTCACAGCCTTTGAGAAGTCCTTCCTGGGCTTGCTTAATAGCAATATTGGAGCGAAAGGCTCAGCGCTGCGTGTTGCTGTTGGCGTCGAGCCTACCCCCCCCACCGCCATCCCCACCCCCCCACCCCCCTCGCGGGGTTTTGTTTTTTGTGTATATAGTGTTGGGGTTGGTTCGGAGCGAAGGGTGAGCGTTGGAAAAACACCGTAGATCGGGAATTTTCCATCAGAATCGTTTATGGAAATGGGATCTTGGTTTTTTTTTTCTCGGATGTTTCCTAAATGTTACGTTCCAGCTCTCAGCTTACAATAAACACTGCGATTGTTTATATGCACAGGTTCTATATGCACCATTCTTTCACCAAATTCAATAGAAATGTAAGTACCCTTTTATTGTTTGTGTTTACCATAGCCAAGTGTTGAGGCAAACGGATACGCACAGAAAAGTTGGTCGTGGATTTTACTGTTGGATTTAGTGCTCCAAATTAATAGTGAAGGTAAACCGCGTGAAAAGCATTTTGCTTGAAATGCAAAATATTTCTGGTTTGTTTTTTTGATGATGGCAAGCTGCGGGGCACTGTGTTAGGCTTTGCCAGGTTTTTGAGCTAATAAAAGATAATAAACGTTTATTTACTCAAAGAGCTGTTAGTCGGTATTCGTTTAATTTTTATACTTTTGAGTAAGTTCAAATAGTAACGGACATTGTATTTTGGCCTAGTTATTCTGTTGTACATGTTAAATGCGTTGGACTCCTCTGTTTCAAATACTGTGAATTGGGCTTAATTGTAACATTGTTTTTAAATGACCCTTTGAAAGTAAAATGTCTAGCAGAAATACCTCGTTTGCTAACAGTTTCTCAAGGTGTCAGCGTTCCTATTTATCACAGCATTAGTTGTCTGCTTCTGTTTTTTGGTGACTTAGACATAAAATATTACTTCGAACATACAGTTTAAGAGGTGTGCACGTGTGTAATCAGTTTTGAAGTAAAACTTACCCACCAAGACTAAAGAACGTAACTTGTAAATCTGGAAGAATTGAGTTAATACCGTTTAGTTGAATTTTTTATTTTACGTTGTGAAAGGTATGAGTTTGGTGTCTGTTCTTCTCAGAGTAACATACATACCTTGTTGCATCTGTTAACAGAAAATTGCCCATATAGAAACATTTAACTCTGTTGTAATTGTCCCTATATTTTTTGCTCTTTATTTATCACAGCTGTTTTTAGAATGCTATTCTGAAAGGTGTGTGTAGAAAAAAAAAAATGGACCGTGGAAGGAAGACTTTATGCTATTTGTAGATGGTCATTAGGACCTTTTTGCTAAGAAAACAGTCTTTGAAAAGGTCCTTAAAATATTTTTTTCTGATTGGAAGGACCAGCTTCGTAGCTTAGATTGATTCCTATTTTAATCTCTTCTGATCATAAGATGTTTTGGTTTCCTGCAGCCTCCTTTTCTTCTCTTTCTTATTTAAAGCTACAGGATTCTTGTTCCGTTTCCATTTTCCTAGTTATTTCTTGCGCACTTAGAAAGTCAGTGATAGTGTTATGGAAGAGAGAGGAAGCCCCTTTGACAATAATATTTAAATTGAGAGAAATATATTTTTATATAAATTGGCTCCAAAGGCAGTTGTAAACTAACCAATACTAATATAAATGTGACTTTCCTTAAGTAGCCTTGGATAATGCTGGTAGAAATCACAAGGCAAAATAGTTCTGGAGAATCTTGATGTGGCTACAGATGTCCCATCTGCTCAAACAGGCTTACTTTTCTACCTCCAGTAAATGATCTCATCACGACTATACTTCTCTATTTGAACCCTCCCTCTTTCATAATTTGTCTCTATGGCCTAGGTGGTGTGCTTTAAAACAGATCTTGCTTATAGCCAAAATTCACAGCTTTAACTTTGAATTGACTAGTGAAGTCCAGGTCACTTGCATTCTTTCACTAATTAAATGCCATCATTCAATAAAAAACCAAAGTATTTTTATAACCCCATTTAATGTCTTAAAAATGTACGAAGGTAAACTTCAGCATTTTACATTAAAGTGTTACTAACAGGATAATTGAAATCTGATGTTAATTTCTATTTGAAAAAGTAACATTGCACCCTTCATATCTAACTGTTGTCTTTTTCTTTTGCTATTTTATCAAAAGTGGTTTTAATATTTGTATTGGTGCACTTGCATCAATTGCACAGCCTCACTCTTTTATCTTTTTTTTTTTTTCCCTATTCTTTTAGGGTGAAGGGGGTGGTCTCAAATTGAATGTGAGTCACTTTTAAATTCATACTTCCCCACATCATTGGGAAAATTTTTCTTGTAGGGTTATAATGGAATGTCATAGTAAACTACAAAGAGCATGTATTTTACCACAAAGTAAACTGAACACCATTCAGCAAATTAAACCCTAACAAGCTTAAATTTTAAGATGCTAGTAACAAACTATATCTAGCTTTATAATAAATGCCATGCGTAATTATATTAAAATGTTTAGTGTTTATGTGGATTCATTGTATTTTCCCACATTGATTAAAAGTAAAATATCCCCTAAAATTTAAGTGCTACTGTTTAAGAATAAAATCAGTGTCAAGATGTGTTGGTAACCCAGAAACAGTCTTTTATCATTGAGTTTTACTGTGATTTTCTCTTGGAGGGTTGGATCACTATCAGCAGTAAATGACTTTTATATAAACCGAGATAAGTCTACCCTTTGCTCACTGGATGCCGTGAGGTTTATGTAATTGGGGTTAGTAATTAAAGAATGGCCTTGCAGCATCAAACTCAAGATAAATCTAGTAAAAAATAAAAGCCCTGGTGCCAGCAATGCCTCCCCAAGTTATATACTGTGGGAAGACGTCCTCTTTAGTGTCAGTCTTAGAATAAATATTGACCCAGTTTCTCTTAGAAACTCTGTTCATTAATTTGGTTAGTCAAGTTCATGATGCATTTTTTTCTTATATTCCAATTCTAATGAATTCTCTTAAGATCAGGTTGTAAAGAGCATACTGTTTTCTGGTTTTGGTGGTCACGGTCTATTCTCATAGCACTTCTCAAAATCACATGGTCATTTTAATCTTCTCTTAAGTTTCCTTAGTCCCATTGCCTCTTTTTGAGCGGCAGCTGTATAAGAATATTCCAGGTTTAAATGTATTGTAGTTCTTATTTAATGTATTGTATTTATGCTAAGGTTCCAAGAGTACACAGTTAAGGACAATATTTAGGACTGATGATTTTAAGGAATGACTATAATTTTAAGAATGCATCATCTAAGTCATATTTACATTTTGTTTTATACATCTAAGTTACATTATTAGTCAGCTACTGTACATAACCAAACTTGTATTTTTGCTTGGACCAAAATTTGATTACCACTTTTTGCTTACAGTCTCTGTACTCTTTCTCATTTGACTTGACTATTGGCAAGTAGATGTCTTTTGAAAATTCGCATTCCTTTCTTCCCCTAGAAAGACTTAAATGAGGAAAGCTGTTCTTGTATCTATCTACAGAAATGCCCATAGTCTCTGTTCCTTTTTTTTTTTTTTTTTAAGATTTTATTTATGTATTCATGAAAAACCCAGAGAGAGAGGCAGAGACACAGGCAGAGGGAGAAGCAGGCTCCATGTAGGGAGCCCGACGTGGGACTCGATCCCGGGTCTCCAGGATCAGGCCCTGGGCGGAAGGCAGGCACCAAACTGCTGAGCCACCCAGGGATCCCCAGTTCTTTGATAATATAGCATCTACCAATTTAACTTTTAAGAATAGTCTTTGCAAAAGAAATTTATTCAAGACTTTTTTAAAAGTAGATTTTATCCAGTTTACACTAATTGTGCTTATTTATGCTAAAATTGTCATACATGATTGCCTCTTGTGAAAAACATTGGTTAGCTAAAGGATTTTGTTTATATTTTTATTGTGTAAGCCCTAAATTTCTCTCAAATGTAGTAATGTAAATGAAGTTAAATGTAAAAATGTCCCCCAACACAACATTCAGACTATAAGGTAAACGATGTAAGGACAGGGTTTTGTTTGTTTCTTTTTTGGTTTTACTCACTGTTGTGTCATCATTACTTCACCTAAAGTAGATAGTGTAGCAGCTATTTGTCAATACGATGGATCAGATCTTATTGTTCACAGGTCTGTTGAGTAAATCCTTATACATTTTTCTCCATATACACATTCTCTCCACATAGACAAGCTTTAAATGTTTTATTTTTGGTAACTAATATAGGCATATGGTAAATGAAAATGGTTGAAAGAGGGATATCATCAATCTCCCTCCACTTGAATGTGTAAACCCACTGCCCTAGAACCTGTGCTGTTAACAGTTTTTGTGTGCCTTTTCAGAAATACTTTTGCTTTCGCAAACCTGTATGTAAATATCTTTTTCTGCACAAAAAAAAAAGTTTGTTTTGGTTTGGCTTACAGTTGTTAGAAGTCTTTTGAATTGGCTCCAAATTCCCCTTTTAGACATAGCTCAATCTTAGTATCTATGCATTGTGCATCACTCTTTTTCCAGATTGTGCAGTCTCATCGCTTTTCATGTGACAGTGATCTGTCAGGTTTTAAGACAGGTGCAGTTTCAACTCTTCATGAAGCATTCCCAAGATAACTCCACTCTTTAACTTCTAAATTTCTCTCTCTCTTATTCTCTGGGTCCTGTTCACATTCTATTGTAGTCCATCTATTTGGTGTCTTTTATTGCTAGAGCATAACTGTACATTTATGAAGTGAAGGGGCGGTCATTGTAAAATACAACACAAACATAAAACCACCAAGTATATAACTTAGTGAATTATTTATTATAAGGCAAACCTTGTAACCAACCACGACTCAAGAAAGAGAACTTTACCATGTGCCCCATCCCTGGGTCAGCCCCTTTCCTCCCTCACAAAATAACCTATGTCCTTTTTATAATCCGTTTTCCGTTTCTTCGGTTTCTGTGTAGTTTTACCACCCAATCCCGCATTCCTACATGCCACAGTTTAGTTTTGCCCGTTAATAAAAATTTGGCTAGTCTTTTAAGTCTCTCAATATACAAGTTATTCCTCCAACCCTTTCTTACACTTACGTTTTGTCTGTTGAGGAACCAAGGACATTGCTGATTATCTACTAATGTTGCAGTTTATCATGTTCTTTTGTTCTTGAATTCCCTGCAAATTGCCAGTTGGATCTAGAAATTTCATCAGACTCAGGTTAGATCCTTTTGGCAAGACTACAGGTGTGAGGCACCTAATTAGACACACCTGATGTCTTGTTCCTGTATGATGTTAGTAACTGTAAATTGATATTCAATGCCTAGATCCCTTTCCTTCGTTGTGGTACTCTATCATTCCTTCACTTATTAATTGGAATATTTTTATAATGCAACGCTGTGATTCATCTACACTTAGATACCCGGTTGTACAGTTCATAGGAGAACGGCAGGATGAATACATGATTCTCACCCTACATTTACCACCTTTGTTGAAATATTCATATACATTTCATCTGTTGAAAGTATACAGTGTAGTGGGGTTTTTTAAGTGTATTCACAAAGTTGTGTGTCAATTTTAGAAATTTTCATTACCCCAGGAAGAATCCCTACGCCCTTTGGCCATCTCCTCCCATTCTTCCCCCCACCCTATTCTGGACGTTTCCTGTAAGTGGAGTCATACAATATATGGTACTTTGTGACTGACCTCTTTACTGCATAATGTTGCTAACATTTATCTGCTATAGCTTATATCAGTATATTTTTCTTGTGGACTACCGTTATACCACACTTTATATATTCATTCATCAGTTGATGGCCATTTGAGTTGTTTCTACTTTTTGGCTATTATACTGCTCCTGTGAACATTTATTTGTAAGTTTCTGGGTGGGCATTTGTTTTGGTTTTTCTCTTGGGTGCAGGAGTAGAATTGCCAGACTATATAGTAACTGTACCCCAATAATCTTGGATAGCTTCCTCACTATCTGTTACAGCAAGGTGTTCCAGGCTCATCTTTCTAAGTTCTCTTCTCCACACCTGGAATGGCCATTTAAGAAAACTTTCTTTTAGTAGGAATTGGTATTTCAAAAACATGAGCTAGACACTAGGGATACGCATTGTTACTTTGTTGGTCTTATTTCTAGGCATCTTCAATGAACAGTGAGAAAATATATAGTATGGCAAATATATATTTACTATGTTAAATGTTTATTATTCATTTACATGTTAAATGTGTGATACGAAGTATATATTAGCCAGATTTTTTTTTAAGATTTTACTTATTTATTTATTCATGAGAGACACACACAGAGAGAGAGAGAGAGAGGCAGAGACAAAGAGGCAGAGGGAGAAGCAGGCTCCATGCAGGAAGCCTGATTGGGACTCAGTCCTGGGACTCCATGATCACGCCCTGAGCCAAAGGCAGATAGATGTTCAATCACTGAGCCACCCAGGCATCCCAACCAGATTTTTTTTAATGTATACTTTAAATATTTGAATAGTTCGCTGATTCAAGATAGCAACAGCATTTTTTACTTAACCTCTACTGTGGTACATTCCTATAACCTTTCACACCAAAATTTAGCTCTTAAGAATGTGGGATTAGAGAATTTACCCATTGTCACTCATTAACTTAACCCCACATTACACCAGTCTTAGAAGAGCAGTACTATCACTACCAGTATAATTACTGAGAACAATAAAATGTTTTTGTTTTGCTATCTCCTTTCACCCCTAGTTTTTCTTTTTTTATTTATTTTTTAAAGATTTTATTCATTTATTCATGAGAGACACAGAGAGAGAGGCAGAGACATAGGCAGAGAGAGACATCCACAGGGAGCCTGATGAGGGGCTCAGTCCCAGGACCCTGGGATCACAACCTGAGCCAAAGGCAGACTCAATCACTGAGTCACCCGGATGCCCCACACCCCTCGTTTTTAAAGTCAGACCATGGCTAAGTTATCTTAAATAACTATCTCAAAACACTCCCTTTTGGGATCCCTGGGTGGCGCAGCGGTTTAGCGCCTCCCTTTGGCTCAGGGCACGATCCTGGAGACCTGGGATTGAATCCCACGTCGGGCTCCCGGTGCATGGAGCCTGCTTCTCCCTCTGCCTGTGTCTCTGCCCCCCTCTCTCTCTCTCTCTCTCTCTCTCTGTGACTATCATAAATAAATAAAAATTAAAAAAAAAACACTCCCTTTTAATCCTTAATCTTAGTTCTACAAGTAACTATTTTTGTTCACTACCAGTGCTTCTGTTGATGTCTCTAGTTATTTTGATTGTTTGAAGTTCTTTTGAAGATCATGAAAACAATATTCTCTGAATCTTTGCATGTTGAAAATAGTTTATCTGTGACCTTTATACTCAAGGTCAATTTTGCTGTGTATAAAATTCTTGGCTCACACTTTCTTTTTTTAGGTATCTTAAATATATAACACGTTTTTTTCCTGGCATAAAGCACTACTACTAGTAGTGATCTAGTTTTCTTAGGGCCAAAGGACTTTTTTTTTTCCTTTATAATCCAGTAATTTTACTACAGTATATCATGATGTTGTTCTGGGTTTATATATACTCAGGTGTGTGATGTGATCTTTCAATATGTGACTTTATATCTTTTTTACTTTTGTGTTTTGAATCCTTAGTGTCTCTTGGAGGTGTGTTACTGTTTTAATTTTTTTTATTGTAGTAAAATATATATAACGCGGAAATTTATCATTTTAACCATATTTAAGAGTACAATTCAGTGGCATTAAGTGCATTCACATTGTTGTGCAAATATCACCACTATCTATTTCTAGTACTTTTTTATCTTTTCAAATTGAAATTCTGCTCATTAAACAAACTCCACTTTCTCCCCTTCTCCAGCCCCGGGTAACCACCATTCTATTTAATCTATGATTTTCATTTAAGTGGAATTGTACAATATTTGTCCTTTTTGTGTATGTGTTTTATTTCACTTAGCATAATGTTTTCAGGATTCATCCATGATGTAATATGTGTCAGAATTTCCTCTTTAAGACTGAATGTTACTCCATTCTATGTATGAATCACAGTTGGATTCCTTTTATCTTTTGGTTATTGCAAATAACACTGCTGTGAAAGTGAGTTTACAAAAATCTGCTTAAGTCCTTGCTTTCAACTCTTCAGTATACCCAAAAGTGAAATTACTGGATCACACTGTGATTCCATGTTTATTTTATTTTATTTTATTTTATTTTATTTTATTTTATTTTTTATTTTATTTTATTTTATTTTATTTTATTTATTTTATTTTTTGAGGAATTGCCATACTGTTTTCCACAGCAATAGTAGTATCTTGTATTTGCATTAGCATCACACAAGGGTTCCAAGTTCTCCATGTGCTCACCAACACTTGCTCTTTCTGGTTTTCTGATAATAGCCATCCTAGTGAATGTGAAGGTGGTAACTCGTTTTAATTTGCCTTTCTCTGATGACTAGTAATAGGTTTAGCATCTTTTCATGTAGTTACTGGCAATTGGTATATTTTCTTTGGGGAAATGTCTAACCAGTCTTTCATCTATTTTTTTATTGTTTTTTTTTCTTAAGTTATAGAAGTTTCTTATATATTCTGGATATTACTCTCTTATCAAATACGTGATGTGCAAATATTTTCTTTCATTCCATGGTCTGTCTTTTCACTTTTTTGATGCACAAAAGTTTTTGATTTTAATAAAACCCAGTCTACCTATTTTTTTTCTTGTGCTTTTGGTGTCATTTCCAAGAAACTGTCAAACCCATCATGGAGCTTTTCTCGTTTTCTTCTAAGAATTTTATAAGTTCAGTTCTTATTATTTAGGTCACCAATACATTGTGATTTCATTTTTGTATATGGTAAGAGCTAAGGGTATGATTTCATTCTTTTGCATATGGATATCCAATTTTCCCAATACCATTTGTTGGGTTTTTTTGTTTTTAAATTTTTTTTTTTTTGGAGCAATTCTTTCTAGTGTGATTTTTGTTGCTTAGGGTTAACTCTTCCATTTTTTCTTACAGTATCTTTGTATGGCCTTAATACTTTTCAGTTACATGTACAGAAATAATAGCTTGCCTTCTGAGGTTCCCTGGCTATGTTCCCCTCCCTCATTTTTATCTTCTCTTTGCTTTCTTCCTATCCTGCCAGTTCTACTTTGGTTCTCAAAAGTTTCTCTTCAGTGTGGAGTTCTGGAAAAGAACCTTAGAAGATCAATTTGAAAAGTATGTAGAAGTTAGCTTCAACCCCTTAAGCCCTACTCTAGGCCTCTGGACAAAATTGGACTTGACAAAATTCCTCTCAAATTTAGCTACTGTTCCCCAATTGTCACACCATGATTTCCAGTTGATGTGTGTAGTCTACTTTGGGGCTCTTTTATCAAGTCCAGCAAATGCCCCATTACTTTCCTTTGCTTCTTGTTGCATAGATGCTGATACTGGGTAGGTATTGTGGCTATGTATTTGCCAGTTTTGTCCTTAACCTATTTGTATTTGCCAGGTAGTCTGGTTATAAATATCCATGGGCTTTTCCTTTTGTTTCCTTGTTACTCTGCTTTACTATGGGGATTTGATTACCATCTCTGCCACTATCTTCTCAGAGTCTTCAAATAAGACTTTGAAAGGTAATTCTCGGTCACTTTAAGAGAAGATACACTTATTCCCAAATGGAAGTAGACTGTCATCTAAATGTACAGTTGACCCTTGGGTTTGAACTCCATGGATCCATTTATACACAGATTTTTTTTTCAATAAATACATTGGGAAAATTTTTGGAGATTGCAGCAATGTGGGAAAAAAAAACACCTCAGTGACAAACCACATAGCCTAGAAATACTAAAAATTTGAGAAAAATGAGGTATTGTGAGACTACAGTATATAATGCATACACTTAGTGTGTTGACTATGTTACCAGTAAGACTTCCAGGCAACAGTAGGCTACTAGTAAAGTTTTGGGAGAGTCAAAAGTTACATGTGTATTGTTGGGGGGAGTGGCATTACCAACCCCCACATTGTTGAGGAGACAACTCCCCTTTATAGGTTGAAGTTCTTCTAAGAAGATAAAGATATATATATATTTTTTTTAAGGATAATTAAGTCACTTGAACTTCTTTCTGTTAAAGAGGGAACATGATCCGGGACACCTGGGTGGCTCAGCAGTTGAGCGTCTTTAAGCTCAGGGCGTGATCCCAGGATCCAGTCCCACATTGGACTCCCTGCATGGAGCCTGCTTCTCCCTCTGCCTCCACTTTGTGTGTGTGTGTGTGTGTGTGTGTGTGTGTGTGTGTGTGTGTGTGTGTGATGAATGAATAAATAAAATCTTTAAAAAAAAAAAAAAAGAAACGTGATCCATCTAGAGACACTTTATCAATAGACCTAAAAAGTATATGTGATATTCTTGATTGTTTTTTTGTAAATTCTGAAAAGAACTCTAGAAAGTTCTCCCACAAAACTTCAATGTTATTTTGAAACATGGCACTCTGCCTAATTACAGGGACGTTGTCTGATATAGTGTATTGGGCTGTATGTTATAGAAGGATTTATAAACTCTTTGTGAGGTAGCTTCTTCCTCCCTCCCAAATTAGATGATTGTAAAAGGTTCAAATCAAATCTTTTCTACACACGCACACACACACGCATTTTATGTCAGTCTTGATAGTTCATATATTTCTGTGGTAGCTTTAGATCATTTGTCTCAGAAATAAGAAAGCATTTTATACAGTTAGGTAATGTAGTATATCTAAACCAATTATGATGTTTACATTAGAACCATAGAGCAGATTTTTACATTAACAGATAGGCATTGAGTTTTTGCATTAGCCAAAACATAGATGTCTCTGTGTAAAGACCACATAGTTTATAAATGAACTTTGAAGGCAGAACAGGAATTCTGAAGGTGTTTTTATTTTTATTTTATTTTTTTTAATTTTTATTTATTCATGATAGTCACACAGAATGAGAGAGAGAGGCAGAGACACAGGCAGAGGGAGAAGCAGGCTCCATGCACCGGGAGCCTGACGTGGGATTCGATCCCGGGTCTCCAGGATCGCGCCCTGGGCCAAAGGCAGGCGCCAAACCGCTGCGCCACTCAGGGATCCCCTCTGAAGGTGTTTTTAGTGGTTAAAACTGGGTATTGTAATTTTTTTAAGGGAAAATCAAATTGCTATATAGTCCACAATGGAGGAAATGATCGAAATCTTACCCACTCTACAAGTAGTTTGGGACATAAATTTAAAATTTTATTCTTAACTAAATTACAGCTCTAGATATAAGGCTGTTAAGTATTCCATATATGTTCGGATTTATGAGAAAGCATGTAAAATGAAGTTTCTCTTTAAATTGAGTCTGATATAAAAAAATGAGGACTGTAGAAGTTCACCTACTTGTTGAGCATTAAAATGTTTAAGTATTACAACTTTAATGACTTTGTTATATGATACTCTGTGTTTACGTGACAAGTTATTCCACAAACATTGATGCATGTTATGTGACAGTGTGCAAAGAAGGTATGAATTTTTTATAAATAAATAACAGTATTTTTCCTAAGGAACTTACATTCTTGTAAAAGAGGAAAAAAATTGTCTTTCTACTGTGGGAGTGACTAGGAACAGTAATCAATTTGGCACCACAAAATAGCCTATGAATATTTAATATATCTGTCTATTTCATATCACTTTCATAATGTTTTTTCTTCAGAATGCGAATTGTGGGTTTAAACCTCTACTAATCATACAGCCACCAACTAGACATGGTTAATTTCATTTCTTTACTGTTAACATAGTTCCTGGGAAATTTTTAATTACATTTGTGGCTCACATTACATTTCTATTTGACGGTGTTGATTTGGGCTATAAACTCAAAAGTAAAACCAGTTAACTAATGAAAAATATAGACATTTTTATCTGTCAACAAGATTACTTTGGGAATTCACACTATAGTAATTTATTCTATGAAGAAATTTGCACATTCAAGCTAATTT
Source organism: Nyctereutes procyonoides (assembly GCF_905146905.1). Lineage (NCBI taxonomy): Eukaryota > Metazoa > Chordata > Mammalia > Carnivora > Canidae > Nyctereutes > Nyctereutes procyonoides. Next base: position 1,085,144 of record NW_026575030.1, on the reverse strand, counting down.
TAAATAGAAGGCTCGTTTAGAAGTTGAAACAATAATGATGATGGTTCTTTGCTCAAAAATCTTGAGATCATGAGATTGTTGTAATTTCATGCTTTGGAAAAAAAGTAGCTTTGAGTAAGGAAAGGAAGTTGTGAGGTTTTGGGGGGTACTCTAAATGGTACATTGATTCAGAAAAGATAAGTGAATTTTTATAAGCTCCACACATCCTTAGAATTTTTAGATTGTTTGTATTGCTCTACCTCAGTAATATCTGTTTAGAATGACTAATAGGAGTAGCTGTTTGAATTAACAGTATAGTTCACTTTATGTAGACTTTAACATCTGTTCAGATTATTTTTGTTAAATGTTTTCTGAAATAATTACATAATTTTAATGTCAAAGTTCAATGTTGTGGGTACCTGGGTGGCTCAGAGTGTCTGCCTTCAGCTCAGGTCATGATCCAAGTCTTGGGATCAAGTCCTACAATTGAGCTCCTCTCTCAGTGGAGAGTCTACCTCTCCTTCTGCCCCTCTCTGCTTGTGCTCTCACTCATTCTCTTTCAAATAAATAAAATCTTTTTTTTTTTTAAGTTAAATGTTTAAGAAATGATTTTTAGTATACCTTCTAAACAGACACATGATTTTACTTTTAAATTAACAAATATGCTATAAAGTGATACAGGGTTAACATGAATGTCATTTACCAGTGTTTGGTTGTACTATGATTAACTTTTTGGTTTCCTAGAAATTTCCTTGTTGGAAATAATTTAAAGGGAGATGTCTTCAACTTAAGCTTATTTTTGAAAAAAAGCTTTAGGGACACTTTGGTAGCTCAGTGGTTGAGCGTCTGCCTACGGCTCAGGACGTGATCCTGGAGTTCCAGGATCGAGTCCTGCATTGGGCTCCTGCATAGAGCCTGCTTCTCCTCCCTCTGCCTATGTCTCTGCCTTTCTCTGTGTCTCTCATGAATAAATAAATAAAATCTTTAAAAAATAAAAAAAATTTTAAATTTTTAAAAAGCTTTAGGGACACACCCAGTGGCTCAGTGGTTGAGCATCTGCCTTTGACTCTGGGCGTGATCCTGAGCCCAGGGATCAAGTCCCACATCAGGCTGCCTGTGAGGAACCTGCTTCTTCCTCTGCCTATGTCTTTGCCTCTCTCTCTCTCTGTCTCTCATGAATAAATGGATAAAATCTTCAAAATATATGTATAAATAAAAGCTTTATTGAGATAATTCATGGACCCTAAAATTCACCTATTCAGAATGCACAACTTAATGGGTATATTTATAGAGTTGTACAGCTATCATCACAATCTAAGTTTATAATAATCTCGTCGCCCCAAAAAAGAAACTGTACTAATTAGCAGTTCACTGATTTCTCTCCCCCTTTGAGATATAGACAGCCATTCTCTGTCTCTCAATAGATTTGCTTTTTTATACATTGCATGTAAATGCAATTATGTAATGTGGTCTTTCGTTTATCATAATGTTTGCAAGATCCATCCATGGTGTAGCATGCATCAATGCTTCATTCCTTTTTCCTGCTTAAACAACATTCCATCCATCATGTGGCTATACCTCATCTTATTTATCAATTGATAAACATTTGGGGTATTTCCCACTTTTTGGCTATTGTGAATAATGCTGCTGTGAACATTCCTGCACAAGTTTTTGTGTGGACTTAGATTTTTGTTTCTCTTGGGTATATACCTAGGAGTGGAATAGCTGGGTTGTATAGTAACTCTAGACCTCAGTAATCTTGGAAAGCTTTGTTTGTTTTGAGATTTTATTTATTTTATTCATGAGAGACACAGGCGGAGGGAGAAGCAGGCTCCCTGCAGGGACCCCGATGCAGAACTCGATCCCGGATCCCAGGATCACCACCTGAACCAAAGGCAGATGCTCAACTGCTAAACCACCCAGGCATCCCTCTTGGAAAGCTTTTTAAAAAACATTTTAAGGAGTTAACCACAGTTTTCCAAAATAGCTGTACCATTTTACCCTCCCAACAAGCAGTGTTTTAAGGGTTCTGCTTTCTCCACATATTTGCCGTTTGTTAATTTTTGTATGTCTTTTTAAAATTATTATTGTAAAAAAAAATTATTGTAACCATTTTATGGGCATCCTTAGGAGTATAAAGTATTGTCTTATTGTGGCTTTGATTTGTACTTCCATAATGACTAGTGTTATTAAGCATCTTTTCATGTGTTTATTGGCCATTTGTAGTAACTTTGGAGAAATGTTTATCTCTGTCCCTTTGAAAAAAAAAAATAGGCTACATGCCAGGCAGAACTTGAACTCATGACCCTGAGATCAGGTTGGATGCTTAACTGACTGAGCCACCCTAGAGCCCCTCTACCTTTCTCATTTTTTATTTTTATTTTTTTTTAGAGATTTTATTTATTCATCAGAGACACAGAAAGAAGCAGAAACACAAGCAAAGGGAGAAGCAGGCTCCATGCAGGGAGCCAGATGTGGGACTTGATCCCAGAACTCCAGGATCATGCCCTGAGCCAAAGGCAGATGCTCAACCACTGAGCCACCCAGGGGTCCCCTTTCTCATTTTTTAAATTACATTGTCTCTCTATTAAATTGTTGAGAGTTTTTCATATATTCTGGATACCAGTCAGTCCCTTATCAGATATAGGATTTGCAAATATTTTTTCCCCTTCTATGGGTTATCTTTTTCATTTTGCTAATGGTTGCATCTATAAAACATGAGTTTCATTTTTTAGGATTTTTCTTCTGTCCTTTGTACTTTGATGTCCTGTCAAAGAATACATTGCTTGATCATGAAGATTTGTTTTCTTCTAAGAGTTTTATAGTTTTAGGTATATGAGGCATTTTTTTTAATAATAAATTTATTTTCTATTGGTGCTCAATTTACCAACATACAGAATAACACCCAGTGCTCATCCCGTCAAGTGCCCCCCTCAGTGCCCGTCACCCATTCACCCCCACCCTCTCCCTCCTTCCCTTCCACCACCCCTAGTTCGTTTCCCAGAGTTAGGAGTCTTTATGTTCTGTCTCCCTTTCTGATATTTCCCACACATTTCTTCTCCCTTCCCTTATATTCCCTTTCACTATTATTTATATTCCCCAAATGAATGAGAGCATATAATGTTTGTCCTTCTCCGATTGACTGACTTCACTCAGCATAATACTCTCCAGTTCCATCCACGTTGAAGCAAATGATGGGTATTTGTCGTTTCTAATGGCTGAGTAATATTCCATTGTATACATAAACCACAGCTTCTTTATCCACTCATCTTTCGATGGACACCGAGGCTCCTTCCACAGTTTGGCTATTGTGGACATTGCTGCTAGAAACATCGGGGTGCAGGTGTCCCGGCGTTTCATTGCATCTGTATCTTTGGGGTAAATCCCCAACAGTGCAATTGCTGGGTCATAGGGCAGGTCTATTTTTAACTCTTTGAGGAACCTCCACACAGTTTTCCAGAGTGGCTGTACCAGTTCACATTCCCACCAACAGTGCAAGAGGGTTCCCTTTTCTCCGCATCCTCTCCAACATTTGTTGTTTCCTGCCTTGTTAATTTTCCCCATTCTCACTGGTGTGAGGTGGTATCTCATTGTGGTTTTGATTTGTATTTCCCTGATGGCAAGTGATGCAGAGCATTTTCTTATGTGCGTGTTTGCCATGTCTATGTCTTCCTCTGTGAGATTTCTCTTCATGTCTTTTGCCCATTTCATGATTGTATTGTTTGTTTCTTTGCTGTTGAGTTTAATAAGTTCTTTATAGATCTTGGAAACTATCCCTTTATCTGATAGGTCATTTGCAAATATCTTCTCCCATTCTGTAGGTTGTCTTTTAGTTTTGTGGACTGTATCCTTTGCTGTGCAAAAGCTTCTTGATGAAGTCCCAACAGTTCATTTTTGCTTTTGTTTCTTTTGCCTTCGTGGATGTATCTTGCAAGAAGTTACTGTGGCCGAGTTCAAAAAGGGTGTTGCCTGTGTTCTCCTCTAGGATTTTGATGGAATCTTGTCACACATTTAGATCTTTCATCCATTTTGAGTTTATCCTCGTGTATGGTGAAAGAGAGTGGTCTAGTTTCATTCTTCTGCATGTGGATGTCCAGTTTTCCCAGCACCACTTATTGAAGAGGCTGTCTTTCTTCCAATGGATAGTCTTTCCTCCTTTATCGAATATTAGTTGACCATAAAGTTCAGGGTTCACTTCTGGGTTCTCTATTCTGTTCCATTGATCTGTGTGTCTATTTTTGTGCCGGTACCACAGTGTCTTGATGACCATAGCTTTGTAGTACAACCTGAAATCTGGCATTGTGATGCCCCCAGATATGGTTTTCTTTTTTAAAATTCCCCTGGCTATTTGGGGTCTTTTCTGATTCCACACAAATCTTAAAATAATTTGTTCTAACTCTCTGAAGAAAGTCCATGGTATTTTGATAGGGATTGCATTAAACGTGTAAATTGCCCTGGGTAACATTGACATTTTCACAATATTCTGCCAATCCATGAGCATGGAATATTTTTCCATCTCTTTGTGTCTTCCTCAATTTCTTTCAGAAGTGTTCTATAGTTTTTAGGGTATGGATCCTTTACCTCTTTGGTTAGGTTTATTCCTAGGTATCTTATGCTTTTGGGTGCAATTGTAAATGGGATTGACTCCTTAATTTCTCTTTCTCCAGTCTCCGTGTATAGAAATGCCACTGATTTCTGGGCATTGATTTTGTATCCTGCCACGCTACCAAATTGCTGTATGAGTTCTAGCAATCTTGGGGTGGAGGCTTTTGGGTTTTCTATGTAGAGTATCATGTCATCAGCGAAGAGGGAGAGTTTGACTTCTTCTTTGCCAATTTGAATGCTTTTAATGTCTTTTTGTTGTCTGATTGCTGAGGCTAGGACTTCCAATACTATGTTGAATAGCAGTGGTGAGAGTGGACATCCCTGTCTTGTTCCTGATCTTAGGGGAAAGGCTCCCAGTGCTTCCCCATTGAGAATGATATTTGCTGTGGGCTTTTCGTAGATGGCTTTTAAGATGTCGAGGAATGTTCCCTCTATCCCTACACTCTGAAGAGTTTTGATCAGGAATGGATGCTGTATTTTGTCAAATGCTTTCTCTGCATCTAATGAGAGGATCATATGGTTCTTGGTTTTTCTCTTGCTGATTTGATGAATCACACTGATTGTTTTAGGAGTGTTGAACCAGCCTTGTGTCCCGGGGATAAATCCTACTGGGTCATGGTGAATAATTTTCTTAATGTGTTGTTGGATCCTATTGGCTAGTATCTTGTTGAGAATTTTTGCATCCGTGTTCATCAGGGATATTGGTCTGTAATTCTCCTTTTTGGTAGAGTCTTTGTCTGGTTTTGGAATTAAGGTGATGCTAGCCTCATAGAACGAATTTGGAAGTACTCCATCTCTTTCTATCTTTCCAAACAGCTTTAGTAGAATATGTATGGTTTCTTCTTTAAACGTTTGATAGAATTCCCCTGGGAAGCCATCCGGCCCTGGACTTTTGTGTCTTGGGAGGTTTTTGATGACTGCTTCAATTTCCTCCCTGGTTATTGTCTATGAGCCATTTTTAATTAGTTTTTGTTTATGGTGTAAAGGGGACTGACTTCATTTTTTTTTTTTTTTGCATGCGGATATACAGTTGTCTCAATACCATTTATTGAAAAGATTATTTTTTTCTCCATCAAATTAAATGTTTCTTTCTGGAATCTCTATTCTATGATCTTTATGTCTTTCCTTATACTGTTACCACACGATCTTAATTACTATAACTTTGTAGTAAGTTTTGAAATCAGGAAGTATGAGTCTTCTGACTCTGTTTTTCTTTTTTAAGATTGTTTTTGCTATTCTGGGTCCCTTGCATTTCCATAGGAATTTTAGGATCAGCTGGTCAGTTTCTACAGAAAAAAAGTTTAGATTTTGCTGAGATTGTGCAAATCTGAGATCAGTTTAGGCAATACTGTCCATGATATGAAATCTTCTGTAAAATTAGTTATTTGTTAAGCCATCTGAAGGAAAGTGAACTTTTAAAGATTTATTTGGAATATTTGAATACATATTCTATGCAACTTGTTTCACAATAATCTGTGACTCTTGTTGGCCTGTGGGGAGCTTACAAGGGAGAGTAGAGGCTTAAGTACAAAATGCTACATGTACTTTTTAAGTTGAATTTTTTTCATTTTTGTAACAGATTCATAATGGTAACATAGGCTCCCTAAATAAATTTTTAAATGTCAGGTTACATTAAGCATTTAAATACTTTTAAAAAATCATGTAATTACTCTATGGAAGTCAGGCCTTATTCTTTTAATTATCACTGCTTTTCAGCAGTACTGAATACTAGTATTTTTCTGTCTGTATTACACCAGCTCTCTTTTAGATGTAATTAGAAATCCCAAATAATATCTAACCTGAAGACTTTTTTATTTCTCAGTATAAATTTAGTATTGACAACATTACACTCATGCATAATTATATGCGTAGGAAAACAACAAATACCAGACTGAGGAAGTGACATTTTCTGTAATACTGGAATGTCAGTCTTTTCAGTGCATCAAAATTAAGGATATAAACCGCTTAGCCTTGTACTGGAATTTAATTGGTCAAGCTTAGTGATCTTTGTTACGAACAAATGAACATTTTGACTTACTCTATTTTCTTCTTTTTTGAAGGGCTGTTACCCCCTTATTATGTCTGTTTATACTTACTTTTTCCTATTCTAAGACCTTTGTGAGCATCTTCTAAAGTAATGCCATTACCATTTTTCTTTAACTATAGCCTTAGGCATGTGATTTCCCAGTTGTGAGCTGTGATAACTAGAACTAATTGTATATTGATTAGTGAAGCCTTTTGAAGGCACAGGAAAATAGTTATCCTAGTCCTAAGGGTGGGGGAATTTGGGGGCAGTTAAGGAACAGGGCAGAAGTGGCTTCATTGGCCTGTAGGGCCTAAAGATGAAAGAAACATAAGAACAGATTAGAATAAGCCTATTGATGACATATTAGCAAATAGAAGGTGGACATGGAAGTCTTTGCTTCTTTTAGGACTCTTCTGAATTAGGAAATTTAAACTTGAGTGATAAAGCAGCTGTGGCTAGTTCTTAAATACAGATGTACACAAAAGCTGTTTGCACAAAATTAATTACTGAAAGAATAAAGACCAGAATGATTCATTTGAAGCTGACTGGTACAGCCACCATCAGTGATTTAGAAATTACCCAGGCATTTGTTAATTCAAACTGACCTTGCTTCCAAATACCAAGGTTGAAACCATCAGCGGAGAGTGAAGAATGTCAGCAGTGAGGGCATCAAGAGCAGAAAGGGGACAGTGGCCAGGAATGGGCAGGAGGAGAAAAGATGGAGAAGCAGATTCAAGAGGTAGGAATGGAAACAAAGGAGGAGAAAAAGAGAAGGGAGTGAAAACAACTGGAGGGAGAAGGGACAAAAGGAATATTGATGCGTAATCATTGTAGTCATGTGTGTCACCAGTTTAGTGTATCTGAATCAGTTTAGGATTACATGGAATCTTTAAAGAATTGCGTTTAACTGTGAAAGAAAGATGATGAGCGAGAAAGAAGGGAATTTTTAAAAGCATGTTAAATCACTTTTTAATTTTAAGATCAGCATTAGCAATACACAGTTGTTTAACTTTACAACATAGTAATGATAATACTTGAGTCCTATTACTCTGGGGCACTATTCTAAGTGCTTTACATATATTGATTCATTTAATCTTCATCATAATTTTACAAGCAGATACTATTTCTCCCATTTTACAGATGCGGAAACTGAGCCACAAAGAGAATAAGTAATTTGCCTAGGCTAGTCAGATAACAGAGCCAGGATTCCACTGAGGCAGCCTGACTACTGTGCTACAGCTGGCTTCATCACCTCTACCTCCCCCTCTCCATGATTTGTATGGTATATTTCTGTAGAAATTTGTCTTGTTTTGAGAATGTAATATCCCTTTGAAATAGTTGTACATCTGCTAGGCTGACAAATTCTGGACACTATTTAAAAGTCAGTTTTATTTCCTTTAGTTATAGTAATTTGAGAAAGTTTATTAAATTAGATAACCGAACGCAAGATGGATAGTGCATGGTTCCTCTCCCCAGTGAACTAAATCTCAGTTTGTAGTTGTTTGCTCATTTGGACCAAGTATCTATTCCAGTATTGGTGTGAATTCTTTGACTAAACCAAGTTTACATTCACTAATTTTTGTTGCCTTCAAAAGCATACTTACCTTTAAAAGCCACAGACCAACTAATAATATAGCCATTACTTAAAACTTTTGGAATTCTTTTCCTTTCAATAAGTCCTACAACAAAATCAGCTTTCTATACAAAAAAAAGCAGTACCTAGCTTGATTATTTTCCTTAGTCATCCTTAAAGTTAAAGCCTCACATGGATATTCGCAAAGTATTTATCTAAAAAGGTGTTTTGTTTTGTTTTGTTTTTACAGCACTGATGGAGTAAAATGTTTGCAGGCTGTAGAGGAGGAAATGTGAATGGAGTTAGTGGATTTCACCAGGAACTTTGGAAGAGTGTTGGGTATTAGTGTTGCACTGGAGGAGGATGAGAATTGAGCCCTATTTAGAGGGAACAGAAAGACTTCTGTGAGGAGTGTGGGTAAATAAACCAGGAATCTACCCTGAAGATCATTGCTTAGCTATCTGAACATTTAATTTTTTTAATTATTCATAGAATTTTAGAACCATTCACTAGTACACATACTTTGTTTCCATTGAGACTACTTGTAAGGAGAAAAGCTGTGTGGTTTGAAAGTATTTCTTGATATTATTGAGGCTTACAAAAAGTCTGAAGAGAATGAAGCAGTGACTGGGAATCCTAAGAGATTTTACCAAGAAGAACTCATTGGAGACTATTAGAGGTATCTTTTAGACGAGTAAGAGAAATCCTGGATCATCTGGCAGTTAGGAGGGAAGTTTAAGTATTGAGTTCAGTCTAATTTGGCATTTGACTTGAGCCTGTATTGCTTCACTCTAGTAAATAGTTCCAGCATTTGATGGCTGGCTCAGCTATTCCCCTCTTAAACATGAATTAGATGAAAAGTGAGAGATTGTGGGAAACTGAGAGTATCTTCATTGTTTCTTGCATTTCTTACCTTGGTTTTGGCTCTTAGATTTTTACTGTGGGATTTGGAATACTTTGAATTTAATATCGGTGCCTTTATATTTACATGTGGATTATCCACATAGCATTCATTTGGCAAATATATTGAACAGCAGCTGCACGATGGGAGACAATGGGAACGTGAATGAGTAATTCAGTCTCTATATTTAAGCTGCTCCTAGACTGGTAGGGCAGACAAAATTAATAAGCCAGAAGTTAGAATACAGTGAAAGTACAATAATAGAAATATGCAGCTTCCTATTGAATAAGGAATGGTGCTTCAGTCTGACTCAGGAATTTTCCTTAGAATGAGGTAAGCCTTTAAATAGAAAAGGAATTAATCAAACGAAGTAGGTAGGTAGCAGTATTGGAAATCTTTAATATGTGGAAGAAATAACTGAACACTCTCTTGTACTCTCTCTCTTTCAGAAAAACCCACGCATGACTGCTATTTAGCTGGTATTTCAAGAATATTAACTAATTTTGATGTTGCATAACTAAATCCGTTGTAAAGAATAATATTAGTTTATTCTAAGTCTTTGAAAACTAAGAAGTTGCTTTTTTGAGCATTCTCGATTTTTACATCTTTTCCTTGTTGTAATTTTAGTTTTAAAAGATGGAAATAAGTTGAAAGTTCAAGTTGAAATTAGTCCTACTAGTCCAACCAGTAATGTTGTTCGGAGCCAGACTCACTTAATTTTAGGTCTGTTTTAAACATGTATACATCAGGAAGAGAATTTCTTGAAGTCGTTTTTACTCCATTTACTCATCAGCAAATGCAGTTGGACTAGGAAGGTCCCTTTCAGATCCAAAAATCCAGTGGTTAAATTTCATGGCTCGGCATTATATGTAAATTATTTTAAAAGAGAAGAGAGTCCACTTTTTTGTATCAGAAAATTTCTCTTCATGTTAACTACCCAAATCATGTAGCATGATTTATATCTCTTTCTCTCCTCCCCTCCCTCTTTTGGCATTGTTTCTATATAGTGATTGATAATGCCCCATACAGTGAGACTCAGACGTTCATCTCTTAGAAAATAATGAATCTGACTCTTGAGATTTAGAAATCATCTTCCCATGAGAAATTTCTTCTGTGTAATCTTAGGTTATTTGAATTTAGAATAAGCATATTTTCTGAGTCCGCAATTAATTTGGTTTATTAAACTAACTTTTTGGGTAAATATTGGTCAAAATTGATTTCTCTTAGTATCTTTGTAGAGTTATGTTCTTCAATCCCAAGAACATAAAACTTACTAAAGCTAAAAAAAATTGCTTACTTCTTGATCTCCTGTTGGCAATGTTTCTACTCTATTGATTTATCTTACATGTTATATCCTGGTTTAAAAAGGCCACTTTTAATACTGCTGTAGTGAAGTAATAGAGACACTAGGTAGCAATTTCACATTCCAAATCTTCCAAATCTTTGCCTTATAGATCCTTTTTCTGTCCCAAAGGCAATATTGTATAGCTCTTAGCCACACAATGAATTATTGATTCATTTAAAAGAACCCTAGAAAGTAGTGGCTATAACTAAAACGAAGGAAAATCTGGGTATATTTATCTACTATTCATATTTTTTAAAACTATGGCTTTATTTTGCTTGAGTTTTTTTTTTTACCTCTTCTACAATAAACATTAATATATGATATAAAGTTTCTTTTAGTTAGCCCAAGTAGAAGTGTTTTTCCTTCTTCCCTTTGGTATTCTGTTTGCAAAACAAGTAAAGCAGGTTTTATAGACTAAGGTAACTAGTTCTATTTAATGAATCACTTTATTAAAACTGTTATATATCAATTTTGTTATAGCCTAACTCACAATTTATACTTTTAAAACTACATTCCTTCCTTGCACGCCCCTCCCTTAGAAAGTAGAAGGTTTTTCCAAAATTTTTTACTTTTAAATCATCAAATTTTTATCTTTTCTGCAGATAATATCACCTACCGCATTATTTTTGGCTGCAAAAGTGGAAGAACAGGCTCGAAAACTTGAACATGTTATCAAAGTAGCACATGCTTGTCTTCATCCCCTAGAGCCACTGCTGGATACTAAATGTGATGTATGTAAAAATAATTCAATTGGTGTTGCCTTCCAACTGCTGATTATTTCTTTTATCATTTAGGAATATAATAACCAGGGAGTAATCTAACAAAACATTTTGTGTATGTACATGAATTTCAGTGTCATTCTGAATCATGTTAAGGTTATGATTCAAGGGTGGTTTACAAGTGTTTCATGTTTTGCTGATTATCCTCACAGCAAACCTATGGTATATGTAGAGGGTAAGTCATATCACCTCTGTTGTTTGGGTCCATTTGAGACCAGAGATAACCCTCTAAAATTGTCGGCAATGAAAAAAAAAAGGAAAGGAAAGGAAAGAAAAACCTCTGGACTTGTCCCTAGATCAGTAAATAGTAATTCTACAGAGTTGTTCCTTGGTTAATGCATGTATACCAATAGTTATCTCTCTGATACTGACACATAAAGATGCTATTTTACTATGCTTTCACAAGAGGGTTTTTTTTTTTCGTATTTTAATTTTCATTAAGAGTAATGCAAGTTTTGAAGAACTTGTTCATCATCAACATTTTAACAGACCTTGTTTGAAAGTGCCATTTTAAAGTGTTATAACAGAAGGTAGAATTCTAGACTTTTTTTTTTTTTTTAAGATAGATTTATTTGTGTGTGTGTGAGAGAGAGAGAGAGAGAGAGAGAGAGAGAGAGAGGCAGAAACACAGACAGAGAGAGAAGCAAGCTCCATGCCGGGAGCCCAATGCGGTACTCGATCCCAGGACTCCAGGATCGCGCCCTGGGCCAAAGGCAGGCGCTAAACCTCTGAGCCACCCAGGGATCCCTAGACCTTTAAATTCACTTTCCCAGCATTTGTATTATGGATGTGTTCCTTTATCAGAAACTTTTAACTACTGAATGAGTGCTAGATTGTATCAGTTCACTTTCATTTAGTTCAATCTTAAGGTCCAGATTAAGTATATCTGACTTTTTAAAAATATATCTGAGTTTTTATTGACAAGTTTTATCTTACATGTTGGCTTTGAATGAGATACTAATGTAATCATTTGGTGATAAAGACTGATTATTCAGAGATTGTTCTTCTAATTTTTATTAACTTTAAAAATCAGAATTATTTTTGATAAATACTTGATATTCAAATAATAGAAATCTATGTTTTTAAAAAAATCATCTTAGTGACCTTTTCATAAAGAGACAGAAAGGTGCTTTTCACTCTGAGTTTAGCAGCATATCCTTACTTGAATATTTAGATATGATGTATTTATTTTAATCACCTTACTCAGTTGTCATAATTTAAGAAATTTGATAATGGTAGAAATTTTTCATACTCTTTATTCCCAGAGTAATTGCCCTAGGGGAATGATTTGTTGAAGTTGAAAGAGAAGGTCCTCTATTTCCCTGTGGGTGTACGATAAATTCTTTTGGTATTTTACATCCAAAGTGTTTTAATCTAGAGATTTGAGGGTTTGCTTTGATTGTATTTTGTCTTTTCTGAAGACAGAAAGTTTGTAAAAAAGAACTCACTGACTTACTCTGACCATCAAGGAATTACCACATGAAATATCTTAGACTGAGTTGATATGCCTTTTCTCTGCAGGCAGGTTTGAATTTAGTGTTCTTACCTGAAGAGATATGCCTATCTTAAGTGTCTTGAAGCACCAGTGCCCATGTGAAGTTTTATGTTGTAGGCTGGACAGTGTTACTTTAAGTTAAGCTCTACCTCCTTTCATGTTATTGTTGTCTTTTTAGGGGTTTTGTTGTTTTTTGTTTTACCTTGCTTACATATCCTATATTAGAAGTAATTCAGTTTAGATTGGTTGCAGAAAATAGGATTTCTCTGTCACCCTCAATTTATTTCCTTTATGTTTCCAAACTACTCTGGTTCTTTTGTAATCTGTCTCTAATTTTTATGAGATTTAATGGTCCCATAGTCTAGTAGTGTTTATCTTAATTATTTTAATGTTATTATTTTTACCTGACAGGCTTACCTTCAACAGACTCAAGAACTGGTTTTACTTGAAACCATAATGCTACAAACCCTAGGTATGTATTTATGTCAGATACTGTTTTTACGTATGCTCTACAGTACAGTATTCTAAAGATGGAATAAATTTATCATTGAAGAAAGTGTCGTTTTAAAACAAGGTATGGGACCAGAATGGTATTGCCTGGTTATTAGGAAACCTTTTTTTTTTTTAAATTTCATTTGGCATAATTAATTGAATGGTAAACATAGTTTTCATTGTGAAAGATTGCATATGATTATAGAGTGTGCAAATATTCTGACTTATAGTCAGTATTTAATGAAATTATTACACTTTTAATGTGACACAGTTATTTAAATGTTGATCATCCTTTTCTAAAAGTTATATCGTTTGCAAGTTTTGTGCAATTTGATTGCTAAAGATTATTCTAATCTTTCACTTTATCATTGTGGAAATTGAGACCTGAGAAATTTTGTCTTGTGCAAAGTCATAGATTACTTCGGGAAGAACTTAGTGTGTGATGGGAGTAACATGACCTTTATGGAGATCTTGGTTTAAAAATCTGTAGGCCTTTGACTTGCTTTGTAAAATTCAGCAAAGTTGTTTTACCTTTCATACCTCCGTTCTGTATATGTCTGCCTTAACATTGTGAAGTTGAAGATAAGAGTGTATAAATAACATGTACCACATAGTGTATGCATTAGAAGTAACCATTATTCACTATGGTAGTTATTTATTACTCTATTCCTAGTCGTTGAAGAGAGGTGTGATAATCATAGCCTCCCATTATGACATCCTTTTTTTTTTTTTTTTAGAAAAGTAGCTTGCTTGATGTTTTTATAGTATAAAAAGATATAAAAATAGGAGTCTTGTTCTCCGAATCTAATGATTTAGCATGTTACTGCATTTATTATATAAAATTCTATGAATATGAAATTTAGATAGGGAAACAAACCATGAGAGACTCCTAACCCTGGGAAACAAACAAAAGGTTGCAGAAGGGGAGGTGGACTGGGGGTTGGAGTATCTGGGTGATGGGCACTAAGGAGGGCACTTGACGGGATGAGCACTGGGTGTTATACTATATGTTGGCAAATCGAACTCAATGAAAACAAAAACAACAACAAATTGAAATTTAGAAAGATTTGCGTAATAAAGGTTAAAAGGAAAATTAGATTATTTTAAGGGAAATTTTAGAATTTATAAGATATACTTCTCTGGTTTTGATTAAAGTGTGATTTTGCAGGTTTAATTACAGTAGAAATATAAATAGATCACACAACAATTTTAAAAATCTACATTACCCCTTTGTTAGGATGTTATTCATTTACTACTGCTGAAGACACTAGATGTGACCTCCACTTTTTAAAAAAAAGGAAAAACCCTGCCCTACCTAACGGTTGATTAGACATTGAAAGCTCTTTCAGCATTTTGTCTTTGGTTTTAAAAACAGTGATTTAAAGAATCTTGAGGCCACAGGTTCTTTTCTTTTATTTTAAAGATTTTATTTATTTATGAGAGACCGAGAGAGAGAGGCAGAGACATAGGCAGAGGGAGAAACAGGCTCCATGCAGGTAGCCCAGTGCAGAACTCAATCCCAGGACTCTGGGATCACGCCCTGGGCCAAAGGCAGATAGATGCTCAACTGTTGAGCCACCCAGGCATCCCGATTCATTTGTTTTAATAACTTATATTATCAGTGAAATGTAGTTATAATCTAACTGGTTGGAACCCTTTCATCTACGGCATACTAAATACTAAGAAAATAAGAGGACTATAAACATTTAAAAGGTCTTTTTTTTTTTTTTTTAAAAAGATCTATTTATTTATTTGTTCATGAGAGACACAGGCAGAGGGAGAAGCAGGCTCCCTGCTGGAGCCTGATGTGGGACTCGATCCCGGAACTCTAGGATCACGGCCTGAGTCGAAGGCAGACGCTCAACTGCTGAGCCACCCAGGCATCCCAAAAGGCCTTTTCTCCCACTGTAGCTCAGGGATTATATTTATGAGAATACCCTGTTTACATCTTCTGAAAGAATTGAAATACATTTTACAAATATGTTACATAGTTGAATTCTTTGCGTAATAGTTGTAATTTCCATAATTTTAGTTTGTTTTTAACCTTAGGGTAATCTCAAACTTACTCAGAATTTTTAATAAGTATCACCCCAATCTATAAATAACTGCTACCAATTTTCATTAAATGGAACATTGTTTCTGAGAAGAAATTATTTCTTGTCCTTGAAAGTATAATGAGCATTATCAGTGACAGAAAATAACTTTGTCTTTGGATCTTTTTAATAATGAATAGTATATTACACATTTATGGTTGTGCTGATGAATGACATTTCTCAGGCAAGTATTTTAGTGTGGTAAGTGATTGGGAAAAAAGTGCTTTTCATTTCAGGTTTTGAGATCACCATTGAACATCCACACACAGATGTGGTGAAATGTACCCAGTTAGTAAGAGGTAAGTGATCTTTGAAACTTCTAAATTAAGTACAAATGTTTTGAAACAACAACTTTTGGTGTTCTCCATCTACCTATTCATCTACTTCTGTATGTAGTTCTACCTGGTGAATTAGCTTCCTTTAAACTTACAGGAGAAAAATAAATAAACTTACAGGAGAATTTCTGTTCACTAAAAATTGGAGGGCTTCCAAATATTAAGATTTTATCCTACCTCCCCATTGGGCTAAGCCATTCTCATTTCATTTAATATTTAAGAAGTTGGCCATCAAAATATACATGCAGAAAATTTCTGGTCTATCTCAAACTTTCATTGACTTCTAAACAATTATTATAATTTAAGAATTTGGAGGCCACCCTCAGATCTTTCAGATAAAAATTGTCTTAGCAGATTTGCCATTTTGGAAATATTTTCCCCATATTCATTTGAACAAAATTGACTTAATGCATTTTTCAAAGTTCTTTAGCATTACTGAAAATAATTTCCTTTGTGTGTGTAATAGGGAAATATAGTATGCTACAGACAGCATGTGATGTGCCTATTAAACCTTTTAAAACAGGAGTAGGAACTTTTTGTATTGTTTGCTTTACTGTTTATAAAGCATGTGGTACACATTTTTCTACTCTTGTTAATGAATCCTATGTATCTGTTCTTGTATCCCTAGAAATATTCTTTAAGTAGTTGCATGTTGTTACACTACTTCTACTTTGCTGTTTCCCATTTGAAGTGTTAATGTACTAAGAAGAAACGCTTGGAACCTTCATTGTGCCTTTTTCTGTTACTTTTTGAAAATGAGATTCTGCAATTTCATTCTTTTACCCCCAGACTTCTTTAGGTTTATTCTAAACAAAATGGGTAAGACTAATAAGGGCTTTGCTTTGTTTTTTTAGTGTTTATCTGAATATTTTAAGTTTATTCATTTTAAATTGAATTCATACGTTAATGGCTATATTTAAAACAAATCTGTTGTTACAGTGTCGTTGTTAAGAACTGGACTTCTAAAAAAAAAAAAAAAAAGAACTGGACTTCTGAAAGTCCAGTTGATTCTAATAGCTAGTACATGATCCTAATAGCTAGTACATGTTATGGCTGATAGAACATAATTAATTATGGTTCCTGTAATTCATGGTTATCAGAATATAATTTAGAGCTTATTTTTATCCCCAGAATTACCATGTAGTATAGAATTATGTAGGTAACTAGTGTATTTGTTTGAATTAAGAAGGAAAAGTTAGAGTAGTTTTCCTGTAAACTTGAAAGAATAAGCTGTTTGGTCAGAATAATGAGGAGTCCATGTAACTTTCCTTTAAGCCTAATGAAAAAAAGATAGAAAAAAGATATTTTTATAGGTTAAAATATATATATATATATATGTGTGTGTACTTCGAGATGAAACTGGATTTTCAGATTAATATCATTGTGAAATTTGAGTCATCCTTAAAGATCCTTAATCAGAATTCAGTAGCTTTTTTTGCATGTTCCCCTATATCTAAAGCTAGAGACATCAAGTGCATTCATTTGCAGAGTTGGATAGTAAGTTTTTTAAAAATTCACAAAAACTAGAAATTTGAGGTTTTATCCCAAGCAGAACATTTAAGTCTTAATTTTTTGTTGTTAATGGTTAAAATGTGACCGATTCTTAAATTTTAGTACAAATCTTACATATGTTTAACTTCCATTTTGTCTGACTAACATTTCAGGTAACTATAGTTTACATCTCACTCCATTTAAAAACATTCTTTCATGTTTGGTGTCTGTTTTTCTTTGCTCTGTTAAAATTTTCAGCTAACAAAAGAACATTTTTCCTACATTCTTCCTCTATTGCACACTGTTGATAGGTTATTAAATTTAGATATATTCTGAGGTGAAAACTGCTATGGCAATTTAAAATTATTTTTACTTCCTTCTCTACATATTTTGATTCTTTGGGGATATGGGGGTGGTAAATGGTTTGGTTTCTTTAAAATTCTTCTCCCCCTGTCCCACCCCCTCTGGAGATGAGAAAGTCGATATTATGCTACTTTGCTGCAGAATTGGCTAATGTCATTTTACAGGGACCTTTCATTTCTGTGATTTCTCCTTCCCTCCCCACCAGGAAAGAATGCCATACATAAGTCACACTGCCTCCAAGACATCTGATGCTTTGACACTCTTCCTTAGCACAACTCTGCTAAGCCCAAATCCCTTTTGTATCCCTTATGTTGGTGATCCACAAGGGGCAGCAGGGATTACAGGTGCCATGAAAAAAATAGGCCTGTTAGAGAGGGGTGAGTTGAGGTAAACTGATCCTAGGTGAGCAGAGGGATAAGGTACATCAATTAATTATGAATGTAATTGGGGGAAAAGGGGAAATTATAGCACCAGAATCCCTATTGGGAAGAATACGATACAGATAAGGTGAGCGGGGTACTGTTTTCAATTTCAGTGTCTTAAAAGCTAGTTAAAATTTGCTTTTCCTTTGGGGACCAGTGCTGAAGCATCCTGATTCCCTAGAGTACTTATATCTTTTCTAAAGTTGACAATTGGATTCTATAAAAAATATATATTCAGTGTAGTTTTCTATATCTATACCCTTAGGATGTTTCTAGGTTGTTTATTCCTTGTTGTTGCTTAGTAGCATGAAAAACTGGGCAGTTTGTGCTCTCTTGAATTTGGGGGGTGGGGGTTTGTTTTGTTTTCTTTTCTTTGGATGGAAGTACTTAAGCCAACTTAAATATGATGACTGAGGATTAAGTCTGGCAGGCAACTCTTTGTATTTTGTATTAGACTTCAAAATCTTCTCTTCTTCTTCTTCTTCTTTTTTTTTTTTTTTTTAAATCCAGGAGAATGCTTTATTGCAACTTTTAGCTGACTAGATGCTTAACTTAGTAACAAGTTTAGCCCTTGTAACTGGCTAGCTAAAAGCAAATCGGCTTGTTTCTCAGATCTTTGGGGGATAGCAAGAAACATTTGAGTGAATGTTGTTGAAGATTTTCAGTAGTATAGAAAATGATGGCGCTCTTGTGATATTTGTAAGTAGTAAGTAAAATTTACTTTTTGTGTACAAAACTTTGAAGTTTTTGTTGTGTTGAGAACTTTTTGATGGTAGCACAATAAAGCTGATAGTATTGTCTTCGTTTTTTTTTTCTTTTCTTACAGCAAGCAAGGATTTGGCACAGACATCCTATTTCATGGCTACCAACAGGTTGTTATCCTGACCCTCTTTGTTGCACTGTTGTAGCACACTATAGCTTCCTTTAATGCAGGGCCCCCTCAATGTGTCTCTTACCCTTGTTGCAACAGGAGACTGGACCATCTACTGTGGTGGTACCTTCCTGTCTGCTTTGCGGTGTATTGTACAAGGGACTTTTGGCACAGAGGGGTTAAATGCACATTGTGAAGTGTAGTGGTGCTTTCTGATGACATATTCTCGATTTGTGAGTGCATAAGTCTAAAATTGGTAGCCTGAATAGCAGCTAAAGATTACAAAGAGCTAAACTTAACGTAGAAATTCGAGCAACTTGGTAAGTATAAAGCTATTTCTAGTTTACAATTATAGTTAAATGACAATATTTTTTAAAATTTCACATTGATCCAATCTTAACTTTAAAATAATCATTAAAGTATTTTTTAATAAATAAAATTTATATAACATGGGTTCTTTTTCCAGATAATGCCCAGATAATACTAGTTGTAAATCAGAAGTAGCCAAGTCCTGTCAGTGCCTAGATTTGCATAAGTACAATTTTTACTTTAAAAAAACTTCCTTTTCAGTTTACATAAAGAAAAAATGGTGTGGGTTTGCAGTTGATAAACATTTTCATCAATTCTGAGCAGAAATGAAAGAATAACTTTTTTAAAGCCTTTAATATCTAATACATAATTCTGTTCTGGGTTAATTATATTAATGCCGTAAATTTGTTTTTTTAATGGGTCATTCGGGAGGAGGGGACCAAACTAGCATTGTGTGGTCCTCAATTTCTTGTGACACTGTTAAGTTTTATGTAAAACATTGGATTGGCAAATGCCAATATATTTTCTTTAGGTATATGTTGTTGGAATTTAATCTCTATCCCTAGAAATTTTGAACAACAAAAAAGAAAGTACTAAATATAAAACATTGGTTAGAAAAAGCTAGTTGTCACATGTTATGTGCCCAGTTTGGGACATATAATAGGAGAAAGATAGCATTCTTCTAGTGTATGGCAGCATTGGGCCTTGCAGCTCTTCACCAGAAGGTAAGTTTTCTCTGTGGCTTCGCCAGAAAGGAGACAGAGGTTTATATAGATCAGGGTTAGATTCTCTTTGACTTGAGAACTATGTTACCTCACATCAGATGGTAGGATTCCTGATTCTTACTTGATTCTATAATGTGATGTTGAAATTACTTTGTCAGTTTTACAGTCTTCTGCTTTTTCTTTATTCTTTTGCCATGGCATTACATAAGAAACAAAAAGGCTACAAAAAATTAAAATGTTATACTTGTTTATGCTGATTATTGAAAATATACTGTCTTCCCCTCCTTTTATAAAAAAGTAAACTACTTCAAAATTTAGAAATATTAATGTATTAACAGTAATAGATATTACTATAATGCTCTTGGGGAGTCAGACAGAATATGGATAATGTTCATAATTTATGTAGGTTTTTAGTATTAAAATTTTATAACTCGTGCTAGTTTTTAGTTTAATAAAATAAGGTTTTGTACTCTAGACTTATAGAAAAAACCTCTGTTTTTGCTTTAATCTTACTGGGAAATATTTTTCTTTGTTTTACATATTTGAATTACTATGGTTCTTCGTTTTCAAACCTGCTCTACAACAGTCTGCACCTTACCACCTTCTGTCTTCAGTACAAACCAACAGTGATAGCATGTGTATGTATTCATTTGGCTTGCAAATGGTCCAATTGGGAGATTCCTGTGTCAACTGATGGAAAACATTGGTGGGAATATGTGGATCCTACGGTTACTCTAGAATTACTAGATGGTAAGTAGCTAAAAAAATCTCTTTACATTGAAAACATTTTTTATTATGGAAAAATTCTGCCTACTTTTGTATAGGTTTGAAAAAGAATGAATCCCTGTAGGCTTATACTTAAGTGAACAGTTACCAATTCTGGCCACTCCAATGTCTCCCCTTCTGGAACTCTTTAGTTATTTTGATATTAATCCCAGGTATCTCTTCAACTATTAATATTTCAGTTTGTGTTTCAAGAGTTAAGAGACTCCTTAAAAACATAACTATAAGTTCATTTTAACATTTTAACTTAAAAACATAATTACATGGTCAAATGAATAGGATAAAAATAAGGATTCGTTAGCCTAAACGAAGAAAAAAAAACTTGAAAAAATAAATAATTAAAAACTTGAACATATTTTAACCACCAATGAACATCAAAGCTCTTTCAGGATTTTTAAAATATATATATATATATATATATGATTTATAATGGTATAGGTTGGTAGTACAAGAATCTCAAAGTCGGTTATAACTTGTAGTACATGTGAAGCATTGAAATAAAGGTATCTCAGGGTAATATTCCTTGCTCTGTAGTCCCACTGTAGTGACGTATGTCATTGTTGCCTTGCATTAAGTATGAATAAAATCAGCATACAAATTCTATAAATTGTGACCTTGGAATTGGGTCTCCAAATAAGAAATTTCTCTGGTTAAGATATAAGAGAAGCTGACCAGAGGTAGAGATTCTTGAGGAGTAAGACATTTTATTTAACCAAGTACTGTAGATTTCAGAAAGGGAAATAGATTGCACTTCTTACCAAAAATACACTTAAACTGGTATGTTAGGTTTTCAGCTTATTTTTGTGGACTTTCGCTAAACTTCTGTTGCAAAATTGAAGCTAATGGGAAAATAGGATTTATACCTGTTGCTACTGAGGACGTCTTCTACATAGAGACCCTTCTAGGTTTCATATGTGATCTTCTAGTAAAATCTCAACATGTTTCTGTAACCTAGATGTTTCTTTTCTGTGAAGGGCCAAATAGTAAGTTTTTCAGGATTTATGAGCCCTTCTGTCTATGCCAACTATACAACTCAGCCACTGTAGCTAGAAAGAAAGCAGCCATAGGCAGTCTGTAAATGAATGGGTATGACTGGGTTCCAATAAAACTTTGTTTACATACACAAGGTACAGGTCATAATTGCAGTGGTTTGTCTACATTTCTGGTAAAATATCCTTCCTTTGTAGATCTCTTGATTTTCAGGGGTTTTTCCCTTGAAAAATTTCTTGCAGAGTATCTCATGCTATATTACTGCCACATGATTATGTTCTTTTTCTTATATTGCCAGAGGTTTTTTTATAGTTTAACGAGAGAGAAAGAAATCTTCAATGAGTTGAAAATGGCGTCTTCTAAAAGCCATTGGGGGCTATTTTTCTTTTGACTTGAAAATTAGGTTATCTATGCCACCATGGTACTTCAGCAATTAACAGATGAGATAAAGTAGGTATAATCTGAATAAAAATAGTTTATGTACTTGATCCTAAAACAAAGTTCACAAAAAGCAAGTAATCTGCCTCTTAACAGTGCTTTTAAATTATTTCTAAAGTTGTTTTGACTCAGCAGGGGCCATTGAAATGATCCTTCTGCTTCCATTCTGAAAAGGCTCCAGTTTGTTATTCATTTGAAGAGCCATTGAATAGGAATCTAGGACATTTAAGACATTGACAATTTCAGCATCTCATAAAGCAGTCTTTCTCTGTGTTTTGGTCACAAAAAAAAGAAAAAAAATAACAGTTGAAGATATATCTGAATTTCAGCCTGGTGTTTAAGCATCAGTGTTCACTAAAATAATTCATTTAATGACTGTTGTAGAAACAGCATTGGCTTGGACTTGGCCTATCTGTAACGTTTGCTGTTGTTGTTTTGCAGTTATAATTTTGTTTTGCAGTTATAATTTTTTTCATAATTTATGATACAACAAACCTTCATGTGTTTTTTGCATTTTGAATTTTTTTTCTGTATCCTAACTTTGAGGGGGGAAAAAGTCTCTGTTTTAAGCATCATACTGTGATTTTTGTGCACATTACTAATATATTGGTGATTATTTGATAGATTCTTTTGATCCTCCACTATAAAATTCAGTAAGAAAATAAAAACAGAACTTATATTTTGTGCCTGCTATATAGGCAAGTTTTGGACTGGAAACTATCTACATTTAATCTTTGACAACCAAGCTGTTAAATCAAAATAATTTCTTGTTAATTTTGGATTCAAAAGTATTATGTATCTGCTAGATTTGTGTCCAAAGTATAGAAAGGTGGGAATTTTTCAAATTAGGAAATACAGTAGTCCAGGCATTAGATTGTTTTCAAACTGGATGTAAAAGTTAATGAATGTTGAGCAAGTTTTAGTTGTCACAGCTTATGAACATAAGTGCCGAGTTTTTGCATATTTTTTGCTTCAAGAAAAATTCTATATTGTCTGAATTTCCATTATCAATCTTAGCATGTTTGCCTAGAATAGTTTACAGAGAAGCTTACTATGTGTACTAAAAATAATAAATCTATGTAGCCTCTATGGAATTTGCATTAATATTACATGATACTGTAATTCATTTGACCGGTATGTTTGTTTGTCTTGAGTGGTCAGTAGCTTTATTAATGGCACTATTTTGAGGTAGGAAAGTAGAATTCATCATAACCATACCACCTTGGAAAAGTAAGTCATCCCCATCCTAAATTTAAGGGAAAAAATGAGTTAAAAATATATGACCAAGGGTGGTTTTACTAATATGTTAATGGTAATAATTACTAAGAGGCTATGGGTATAGGTGGAGGAATTTTTGTTTAGCTTTGAAATAATTTTAAACTTAAATTACAAGATAGTACAGTTTTACAGCTTTTACTGGTTTTTCTGTGAACATTTTACATACATACATGACTATCAAAACCAAGAAATTAATGTTGGTACAATACTATTACCTAAACTACAGGTTTTATTTGATGTCCTCAGTTTTTCTATTCTGGGATCCCGTGTTGCATTTGCTTGACAAGCCCCTTAAATCTCCTCCAAATTTTTTTTTTTTTAAGATTTTATTTATTCATGACAGACCCAGAGAGAGAGAGAGAGAGAGGGGCAGAGACACAGGCAGAGGGAGAAGCAGGCTCCACGCAGGGAGCCTGACGTGGGACTCGATCCTGAGACTCCAGGATCACGCCCTGGGCTGAAGGTAGACGCTAAACCGCTGAGCCACCGGGGCTGCCCCCAAATCTCCTCCAAATTATACCGATTTTTCTATCTTTTATATTCTCTTATGACCTTGACACTTTGGAAAATAATGGTCACTTATTTTATAGAATGTTCCTCGATTGGGGTTTAATGTTTCTCAATATTAGATTGAAATTACGCATTTTTGGCAAGAATACAACAGAAATGGGAAACAGGGTGCACCTGAGTGGCTCTGGTTGAGTGTCTACCTTGAGCTCAGATCGGGATCCCAGGATCCTGGGATCAAGTCCCATATCAGGCTCCTTGGGAGGGAGCCTGCTTCTCCCTCTGCCTATGTCTCTGCCTCTCTCTGTGTCTCTGATGAATAAATAAATCTTTTAAAAAGAGAAAGAAATGGGAAATGGGTTATACCTAACTCTGTAAGGTATCTTATCGGGGGTATACCATATATCAAGGGGTTTGCTTTTCAAGGAGTAAATCTTATTACTGGGAATGATAACGGTGATTACTTGGTTAAGGTGATATCTGCTGGGTTTTTCCATTGTAAAGTTACTATTCTTCTCTTTGTAATTAAATATCTTGAGGAAGGTATTTTAGGGTTATACAAACATCTTTTCTCAAACTTTTGTCCCATTAATTTTAAAGAATCTCTTGATGGAGCTTGCCTGCAATAATTATTACTATAATGTTGACCAAATGATTTTCAATTAGGGAATCTTTTAATGCTACCAAATTTTCCAGAAATTCTGAGTAAGCATGGGGGTGGAGGGAAAGAGAAATTATTTTTTTTAAGAATTCATCTTTGTAAATAGCAGTTCAGATCCCTGTCGACTTCTTTATTTGCTGAAAGTTGAATTAGAAAGATGACAGTGAAGTACATGAACTCATGAGGCCCCTTTTTAATATTCCCCACTTGAGAGAAATATAAATTCTAAAGACACCTTCTAAGTTTTAAATTTAAATTTTATTTTTAGAGCTAACACATGAGTTTCTACAAATATTGGAGAAAACACCTAGTAGGTTGAAGAGGATTCGAAACTGGAGGGTAAGAGAATTGGCAGGGTTTTAATAGCATATCAGTGTGTTGCTTATCTAACAGTTACATAGCTAACCAGTTTTAATTTTTTGGTTAAATGTTCTTATTTCCTAAATGATTACAGTGTACATAAGCTGCATACACTCAGAGTTTATTCAACTGCTATGTCCAGTGGACTTTGTTAAGTACTTTATAAATTTTTTGTTTAATTTTCACAATGGTTATAATGAAAATATTCTCTTTTATTTTTACAAATGGGCAAATTAAAGCCTAGACAAGTTAAATTACTTTCTCAAATGCTGGGCTTGGATTTAACCTTATCTAACTCTGAAACCAATAGTATCCACCTTTTATAGCCGCCTTTTGTGCCTGTAAATAAGACATTCATTTACTGGCAGCATAAAGCTGTGAACCCCAGGTGTGATTTTTGTTTGCATAGAATTTATAAAGCAAGGAAATTTGTATTAAATTCCTTTGCTGTCATTGCTTCTTTTGTGTTTTATTTAAATAGGCTAATCAGGCGGCTAAGAAACCAAAAGTAGATGGACAAGTTTCAGAAACTCCACTTCTCGGTTCATCTTTGGTCCAGAATTCCATTTTAGTAGATAGTGTAACTGGTGTGCCTACAAACCCAAGTTTTCAGAAACCATCTACATCAGCATTCCCTGCACCAGTACCTCTAAATTCAGGAAATATCTCTGTTCAAGACAGCCATACATCTGATAATTTGTCAATGCTAGCAACAGGAATGCCAAGTACCTCCTACAGTTTGTCGTCACACCAAGAATGGCCTCAACATCAAGAATCAGCAAGGACAGAACAGATATATTCACAGAAGCAAGAGACATCTTTGTCTGGTAGCCAGTACAACATCAACTTCCAGCAGGGACCTTCTATATCACTGCATTCAGGATTACATCACAGACCTGACAAAATTTCTGATCATTCATCCATTAAGCAAGAATATACTCATAAAGCAGGGAGCAGTAAACACCATGGGCCAATTTCTGCTACTCCTGGAGTAATTCCTCAGAAAATGTCTTTAGATAAATATAGGGAAAAACGTAAGCTAGAAACTCTTGATCTGGATGTAAGGGATCATTATATAGCTGCCCAAGTAGAACAGCAACACAAACACGTGCAGTCACAGTCAGCCAGCAGCAGTTCTGTCACTTCTCCCATTAAAATGAAAATTCCCATCACAAATACTGAAAAACCTGAAAAATACATGGCGGATAAGAAGGAAAAGAGTGGATCACTGAAGTTACGGATTCCAATACCACCCACTGATAAGAGTGCTAGTAAAGAAGAACTGAAAATGAAAATAAAGGTTTCTTCCTCAGAAAGACATAGCTCTTCTGATGAGGGCAGTGGGAAGAGCAAGCATTCAAGTCCACATATTAGCAGAGACCATAAGGAGAAGCACAAGGACCATCCCTCCAACCGCCACCACCCCAGCAGTCACAAGCATTCCCACTCACATAGTGGCAGCAGCAGCGGTGGCAGTAAACACAGTGCTGATGGAATACCACCCACTGTTCTGAGGAGTCCTGTCGGCCTGAGCAGTGATGGCATTTCCTCTAGTTCCAGCTCTTCAAGGAAGAAGCTGCATGTCAATGATGCATCTCACAACCATCACTCCAAAATGAGCAAAAGTTCCAAAAGTTCAGGTAGTTCATCTAGTTCTTCCTCCTCTGTTAAGCAGTATATATCCTCTCACAACTCTGTTTTTAACCATCCCTTACCCCCTCCTCCCCCTGTCACATACCAGGTGGGCTACGGACATCTCAGCACCCTCGTGAAACTGGACAAGAAGCCAGTGGAGACCAACGGTCCTGATGTCAATCACGAGTACAGTACAAACAGCCAGCATATGGACTACAAAGACACATTCGACATGCTGGACTCGCTGTTAAGTGCCCAAGGAATGAACATGTAATCATTTGTTTAGGTCAATTTTTCCTTTACTTTTTTAATTTAAAAATTGTTAGAATGGAAAACTTCCTCCTGATCTGGCAGTGGTAACTGTTGCTGCCACTGCTTCAATATTTGTAAGTGCTGCTTTATTCTTCATTCTGAAAAGAAGAGATTATAGTAAACAAGTCTTTATCTCCACATATGATAGTGTTATAAATACTGTAAAAGCATGGAAGGTGCAAAACTCAGTATTTCTACAATTGCAGCTAAGAACATTAGGATGAATGGCTGGCTGCTTCTAGGAATATAAGATGCCTCAAGCATTCATTATTTATAATTTGAATACTGTAGCTATTTTTTGTTGTTGCTTGGCTTTTGAATGGGTGTAAATTGTTTTCTTTTGTGTATTTATACTTGTATGTATGTATGATTTGCATGTTTCAATGATAAAGGGATAAAACAGTATACTGACAACTGTTTACAAGAAAGTGGAGAAAAATGTACATACATTTTTGTATGTTTAGATATTACCATAAATACTCAGGATTGGAGCTGCTTGTAAGTATAACAATATAACTTTATTTTATTTTGTCAGAGTCCATCACTAATCTAAAACAAAGGTGGCACTTTTTCATGTTAACCTTAAACTCTAGGCCTTACTGGAAGCCACTGAAGGGGGACACTTCACTACCGGATGGGTATGCAGTGCCACAGATGGTCATTTATTTACACTGTGAGGCACTGAACTTTGGCCTTCAGAGCTTCTGACCAGGTTGGCTGCTGAAATAGCCCCTAATTTTCTGAAGGCTTGAAGAGGAAAAAATAAAGTTTACATACTCTTGATGTGAAGTGCATTTGAAATGTTTGTTGGCTTGTTGCAGTACTATAAACACAGAGCTGTTAATAATGGTTATGTAGATTACTGTGATTTGAAAACTAAATCCACAAAAACTTATATAGTGAAGAATTAGTAAGTTTTTTTCTTAAATAAAGAACTTTAACACTACATATTTTAACAGTAAACAGGGATTGCTTTTCCTTTAGTGTTCAGAATGACACCATATTCTTAAACATACTCCTCCCCCAAAGTGTGTTTGTGTGTGATGCCATATTTCTTTTTCAGGTAAATGCAGTCTTCCTTATAGAAATGAAATTAAACCTGTTGCTCTCTCAGTTCTTTTATATTCTAACAATAAATAAAAAGAAAAGATAACTGACTGTGCATTGTACCTGTATTTATAACTTATGGTTGTTATCAGGAAACTGAGAAAAAAGGGGTAGCCTCCAGGTAAACAAGCTAGTGGAGGTTTTACATTTGTTTGCACATCTCAGTATATTCCTGTTGAGGTCAAGTTTGCACAGTCATCTAACTTCTGAACAAACAATAGACTATGTTTAAAATTTGTCTTAAATACCAGTAATGTGGCTCCAGTTTATCAGCTAATCTTGAATTAATCTGTGGTAAATCTTTGAGCTGTTGAGTGTCTTTAGATGGGGTGAATTCAACTTTTGTTGAACTGAAAACTGTCTTAATTTTTTCCTCTATGTATATGAATTATTTTTGTTACAAAGCCACTGATATGTGCACAATTGTAATTTTACTCAAGTATGTTGCAGTTGTAAATATTAGAGAATTTAATCTCGTGCTCTTTTATTTAGCAATTACCTAATTTGCCAGTAGCTTTATAATTTTTTTTAAGATAATTGTTCATTATTTTGTCAATGTTATTTGAACTTAGGATACTAGGAGCCTCTTTCTAGGGACTTTGCCTAGCTAGCATGTCCTAACATTTGTTCTTTGTCTTGCATAACTTTAGTAATCTTTGTCATTACATGTAACTTTGTTGCTCTGTATGGCATATTATTGTATCCATAAACATGGTAATTTTGATACAGTTATACTTTTACAGTGGTACATAATCCAAGGACTAGTATAGAATTAAGCTGAGTGCAAGATGAGGGCGGGAAGGGTTTTTGTTCTTGGTAATTTAGATGTGAAACCTCTAAGGAGCTATCATGTGAAACGACATAGGGTGGTCGTGCTACTGTATAATTGGGGATGATAATACCAGGAATTTTAATAAGATTTTGTAAAGAATATCCAAAAAAAGTAGTGAACTTATTTTCAGTATGACATAGAAAACAATGTGAATATTTAAGGTCTGTGACTATACTTAAACTTCACTAAGAATTTGCAGAATTGTTTTGAGATGTGGGAATAAAGGTAATTTTGTTGAATCTTTATTGGTGCTAATGATGGACAGTTTAAAAGGTAGCTAGTATATATTGTTATGGGTCAGTACTTATTAGTACTTCCAAAATTGAATTTGAAATGCTATGTATTCACTTTTCACTCTGTAAATGTAATTCTTTACAATGACTTTATTTATTAAAGGGCAGCCAGTTGTAATTTGTACAGGATTGTGTGAGCTATTCAAACTCTTTAACCTCTGAACAGGATTATAGCTTCCAAAACCACCATGGGGTTGAATATGAAAATCCTTTTAAGTTTCATTTCCATTAAATGAAAACCCCTATTACTCATACTACCATTAATTTGCTTTCCCCATCTCATTTGCATAAAATAGTTCATCAGCCTGGTCCCAATAGGCTCAACCAAAGAAAAAGACTCCAATGAATGGACATTATTACTGAGTCTTCTTGTAAGTAGCCATAAATAAACCAAAATAGTATCATCAGATTTAGATATGAAATTCCACATGTGCAAAGTACTGTTAAGGTGATTTACATTTTTGATGAGATTTTTTTAATATTTGAAATATTAAAAAGCATTATCTTTAAACATCCTTTAAAAGAGTGAGTCATTTTTCAGTTGTCTTTTCCCTAGATCATAGTTTTGTTACCTTTATGCAGAAGCACATTGCATAGAAAGGCTTTACTTCTACCTCTTTAATAGTTTTCCAGTATCGAACTGTGCCCCCTAAATATTTGCCTTAGCTACTTAAGATATGTTTTCAGAACCAAAAAGCAAGAGTGTCTTTTCATTGACACATTTTTGGAGGCCTACTTTACCAAACTGATGGGATTATCCTTTAGTGATTACAACCTTACAAAATGTTCCAGTTTCTTTTTGTTGTTGAACCTGAGGTTCATTTCTTAGGTTTGTCTTTGAAAGCATTACAGGTGCATCTTGTTCTTTCTCTGTGTGTGCAGATGCATTCTGGTTAGAGTTGTTGAGTTCAGGTTTCTACCATGGTACATCAGTGGTTTTTTGTGGAATAACATGAGAGGTGCTTGCATGACTTTGAACCAGCAGATTATAATTACGTATAGAATACCTTATCTTTTTGGTCTGTCTTCCTTGAACTTAAATGACTGGTCTACTTCAGAGAACCAAATTTTAAATGTTTTTGTTACTTACCAATTGCCTTTCCTAGCATTTTAAGCACATTTTTTGGTTATACTTGAGAATTTAAGTTGCTGATTCTTATTCCTGAAACCAACCTTAGAAATAAACCACTGCGTGATTTGTGTACTGTAGAAGTATCTTGGGTTTGGTTAGATATTTTAGGGTATTTTGCATTTACTGTGGAAATAAGTAAGGGTGGTGGTGGTTGTTTTTAACATGGTAGTAGCTCTAAAGGAAGACTTATATTCTCAAAATATCTCACCATTCCCAAATTTTATCTAAACAGTAAGCAGTTGTTTCTTGGCTATTTCTGTGCTTAAATTGCTAGGTGAGTTTTAAGATCTCTTTGCTGAGAAAAAATTGAGAGCTCTTGTGAAGAATTCTTGATTTAGTAGTCTTGCTCAAGAGGCTTTCTTGGGAGGCAATAGGGTTCACTAACTGCATTTATCCAGATGAAGGGTCAGTGAATCCCACATCCAGGAAACTTGCATTAACTGAGCTCACAGAATGATACTTATGTGTATTTGTGTGCCTTTGTATTTAAGATAGGCTGGTTTAGATGGGGATCTTTGTGTTGGAAAACAGCACATTCTCTCTCTGTCCTCCTAGGGTACAAGTTATGATACCGATGTATTAATTTGAGAATTCACAATTACATTAATATCTGAAATTTGATTTCTGTAAGCCAAATAGAAGTTTGCTTATTTTGTAAGGGAAGTTTGCCTTTATAATATAGATGATCTTGCCAGTGGGTCTGGAATGCTCAGTATAATTTAAGTCTGATGCCACGCATCCATTTTTTATTCTACAGTGTCGATTTTGGCACAGCCAGCTTTTGCTTCTCTGACTCCTTTTTCTGTTCTATATAATTTACTAGTTTCTATTTTCACTTGACAGGTTCTTTAGAATAGGTTGATAAGCAAGATATACTGAAGGTTGTGTGGCTAGGAGTAATTCTGTTTTCATAAAGGTGAGTTAACCCATTCGCTGTGATCCTCTAATCCCAAAGGAAATTCTGAGGGCCAATTTCCTATGTTTCCAACTTTTGGGAGAAAGCCTCGCTTAAAACTTGCTTAGTAGTTGGTTTGATTTGCCTGTTGTTTGTTAAGTAATGAGTACATTCTTTTAAGGTGTGTTTTTCAAGCAGCTTCACTTGGTTTGAAAAACTTCACATGTACTCATTTGTTGTCTGCAATGATTGGGATTTTATTTTCTGAATGTACCCCAAACCCCCAAAGACTATTGAATAAGGTATTTGCTGATAGAAAATCCAACAGGAATGTGTGTATGAGGCATCAATTCAATTAGTTATTGAATTTCAGCTCAGTATCTATTACAAGGAATAATTAATAAAATTTGTTGAAAATGTAAATCCAAGGCTCTATCATGTCTTGTTCATGTGAATCAGAAATAACTTTCAGTCCTTGGGAAATACGGGAAATAAGGTCTTAATGTAAGTTTCTCTTTCTGAGTAACTTCATAAATCATCAAGGAGTATGACCTTTGAGTTCATTCAGATTGTTTGTATTCCAGTCTCAGACCCACCACTTAGTAGCTGATATCCTTGGGTGAATTACTTGACTTTGGGCCTTGATTTCCTTACCTACAAAATGTACCTATTTGTAGGGTTGTGAGGTTTAAGGTTTGGCCGATCAGGGAAGGATAAATAGAATAGATGGCATTGACGAGAATCTTAATAGATATTGGAGGGAGGGGATCCCTCATGGTTCAGTGGTTCAGCGGTTTAGCGCCTGCCTTCAGCCCAGGGCCTGATCCCAGAGACCCAGGATCGAGTCCCATGTCAGACTCCCTGCGTGGAGCCTGCTTCTCCCTCTGCCTGTGTCTCTGCCTCTCTCTGTCTCTCATGAATGAATGAATAAACAAACAAATCTTTTTTAAAAAATAGGTATTGGAGGGAATGATGAAACCCAGTCCAGGTGCATTAAACTTGGGTGTGTATTAAACTGCATGCCTCCTGTTTCCAGAATTTAACTTGTTCACTTTTATTCATACTGTGGGATTTCCTTTGTTAAATTGTTGCATCGCCTCCCCAGAAAGCAAAGAGGAATTACAGTTATCTGAAGGGGAACTATCCATGAAAAAAATATCCAATTATAAACTGACATATAATTGCTGATCTCTCCAGCCCTTTGCCTTCTGCACCAATTTACGCGCACCTTCCACTTGAAAGAAAATTGAAGCCATGTAGTGGCTTTAATAAAATAGAACTAGGATAGAAAAGTTACTTATAAAGTTTGTCAGTTCCACTTAACCAGTGTTAGCAATTCCACTTTATAATCCATCATACTCCATCCATTGTTCCTTCCCTCTTTTTTTGCCCTGCTGTTGTCAATATAATAATTTAAAAAAAGTATGTTTTTGTTTTAGCTCTGGTATATGACCTACCTGTGCCCTCTCCCCAACACCACCTCCCAAAGCAGTGAAGAGCATCACTTTTGAAAGGCTTTTTATTTTATTGCCGTGAAATTAAGAGCTTTTAGGCTTTACAAGTGTCAGGTCATATACCCAAGATTGGTTTTATTTTGTTTTAGCTTTGAAGTCATAAGAGCAGTTACTCTGCAGATGAATTCAGCCATAGTTTTTCACAAGTTTTTGAGAATTGATGGCAATAGGACAAAGTACTTTAGCTTTTCCTCAGGATTGTTTACTATTCCAGTTTTTCACTTTTTTTTTTTTTTTTGTTAATTGTATTAATCACCTGTGAAGATACAGACTGCCTATATTGGGTACTTGAAAGTTGACAGGATGTCTTGGAAAGCCTTTTTAAATGCTCTACATTACATAGCAGCTTTAGGCTGAATTAATACTTGCAAATGCAACAAGTATGTGGAATGAAGATGGTCTAGTAGGTGGAAGCTTTTGACTGCTCATGAGCAGATTTAGTGGTTTTTTATCCTTGAGCTGTTCATTACAATACAGAAGGCTGAGTACTGTAGTGGTCATGCAGGAGGAAGTGGATAATGGAATACTCTGCACTCCCCAGTCCCATACTCGAGAGCTTGCTCTTTTCCACTGTGGCAACTCATCACTCTGCCATTGAGATGGGTCTACCGTGTAAGGACTAAAGTACATTAAAGTTAGGGAAGAACTGTAAAGTTGGAACTACTTTTAGAATTTTACCCAGGAAGTGAAATTTCCTTTGAGCATGGGGCCCAGAGCATTCAGGAAGATTCCTTACATAATGAAGTATATTTTTAAATATGATTAAAAACAAGCATTGTGTGTGGTGAAAAGGGAAGTGATACCGTGCTAAGTGAAAAAAATTTTTTTCACACCATTAAAGTAATCAAATGCACTAACTAGACTGGTGGAATTTATCAGCTTCCCAGTGGGGTTTTGTTTGGGTAAAACTTTATTAGCCACACATCTGAGAAGCAACAGGGAAAGAGCTGTAACATCACACAAATTACTGAGTGACAGTCCCAACTTCCACCAACCAGTCAGACGGCCTTGAGAAAGTCATTTAGCTCTTAACCCTGTCCTTCATTAACAAATTGAGAATACTACTACCAATCCAAAAATAATTAGATGAGGTGCTTTTTTATACTAAGAGCTTGGTAAATGCTAGTCCTTCCAGCCACCACTTACCTGCACTCCCAAGCTCCTTTTGGACCCTCCTCACTTCGCACTCCCAATCTTCTTTCCAAGGAAGATTAAAAGCAAATATCTGAGCAATGATGATAATTCCAACATGTTATTATCTTAAATGACATTTAAGACATGTCTTAAATGACATTTGCCAATGAATGGCAAAAACAACAGATTCTACTTACTGTTCCAAAGTTGAGTTCAGTATTCTATCAATAGGGAAGGGTTAAGGTTGTTAACACCAACTTCATGCTTTTTCCCCTAGCCTTTCCTCCTATGTAGTTTGCTCCTAAATCCGATAAAGCCATCCAGATTTTAAAGAATGCTTAAAAAAAAAAAGAATGCTTAAGAGCTCTACTAAAATTTTTTTAAAACCACTTCAACAAAATATTTCAGGTTATGCTGATATACAAGTAAGTGATGGACATAAATTATGGTCAAATGCGAGAAAAGAGCTGGACAAATTGGAAAAAAGGAAAGTGTACCCACAAAGACCTATCGAAACATGTTGGCCAGTGAAAAGATTCTGTAGAGATAGCCCAAAACAACAGGTGTCAGTGAATGGGTGGAGTCACAGCAGTAGAAACCTTATCAACAGTGCTTCATCCTCCAACTTAAAACAAGGCTCGGGTCAGGTCATAATCTCAGGGTCCTGGTGTTAGACTTCACGCTCAGCAGGGAATCTGCTTGAGGATTCTTTCTGTCTCCCTCTCTAGCCCCCCCCCCCCCATGCACTTGTGGACGTGCTCTCTTTCTCTCTAAATACATAAATCTTTTTTTTAATTGTAAAAAGTTGACCTCAGTGGGAATGCCCTTCATTCAGGTGAAATGAGCGAAGTGCCCTGAAATGTTTATATGCCAACCCACTCCCCTTTATCAGATCTTGCTTTTGCCCTACTAGCTGGCTTAGTTTCAGCTAGTTCTAGGTGTGCCATGTTCACCCTGCAAATAAGTGAGGTCTCCAAGTCATACTATAAGTTTCTAGGAAAACAGCCTAAGGTGCATGGAACTACCTTGATTACTACAGCTTCTTGTAGGTGGAGACTTAGGAGGAGTTAGGGGACACTCTGAGAATGAGACGTCAAGGCCCTTAGCTCTTCCTGTTGACTGAGGGGCCTGTATTCTGCAAAGATTGCAGCCAAAGTAAACCATATAGCCTCTCTCTAGTTTTAAGCTTCTCACCTTCTTCTAGTTTCCTTTTCAAGAATTAAAGTCTTTACCCACCAAGCAAAACAAAATACAGTTTTCTTGTTTTTACAATTTATTTCAAAGTAAAGACCTTAATTGATAGGCCAAAAATAAAGGCTACAGTCCTATAAAGCAACAGAGATTGTGATTCCTGGACAGTCAAAGCTGTAAACACTGGAATAGGTTTTTTTGTTGTTACTGTTGAAAAAAAATTTTTTTCATATATGTGAGTAACCATGCCTGAAGCTTGAGGAGGCTAGTATGTAA
This sequence comes from Nyctereutes procyonoides, assembly GCF_905146905.1. Lineage (NCBI taxonomy): Eukaryota > Metazoa > Chordata > Mammalia > Carnivora > Canidae > Nyctereutes > Nyctereutes procyonoides. Next base: position 1,050,002 of record NW_026575030.1, on the reverse strand, counting down.
CAAACTTTTTTAGTTAGTGACACTGCAGGATCTGGTTAAACTGGGTTGAGTTGACTTAACGTTAGGAAAACAAAAGTCCCTTAACCATCATTCCCACAATGAAGCAATCACAAAGTGCCTATAAAGGAAACTGGAAAGAAAAGTTGATGTATGTTCAGTGACTTCTTGTCAAGAAGGAATGCTTCAGGAGCTGGGCAGCAGAAGGTCGCTCATGCTGGTCCCTAAGAAGGGAAAAACAATTTAGAAACAGTACCCCACAAGTGCCTCCCAGCTGGGTCTACTTGACACAAAATGCCAACTTTAAAAACAGAAGTAGAGGGGCACCTGGGTGGCTCCATTGGTTAAGCAACTGACTTGATTTAGGCTCAGGTTTTGATCCCAGCTTCTCCCTCTCCCTCTGCCCCTCTGCTTTCCCTTCTTGTGTGTGTGCTCACTCTCTCAAATAGAAATCTTTAAAAAAAAAAAAAAAAGGAAAGAAAGAAAGAAAGAGAGAGAAAGAAGAGAAAGAAAGAAAGAAAGAAAGAAAGAAAGAAAGAAAGAAAGAAAGAAAGAAAGAAAGAAAAAGAAATTAAGCTTTTGCCAGTAAACTAGTCAACTGGTGAACCCGTTAATGGTTATCTGCAATGACCTATTCCAAAGACATTATTTTGGGTAAATTGGGTAAATTGACTTTGATAATTTTTGTGGCATGGATGAGGGTAGGGAGAGGCTAGGAGGGTGGTGGGGAATAACTATCAAGAATAGAAATGGAGGTGCAGCCTGGGTGGCTCAGTGGTTTAGCGCCACCTTCAGCCCAGGGTGTGATCCTGGAGACTGGGGATCGAGTCCCGCATTAGGCTCCCTGCTTGGAGCCTGCTTCTCCCTCTGCCTGCATCTCTGCCTCTCATGAATAAATAAAATAAAAATCTTTTTAAAAATTTAAAAATAAAGTGGCCATGAATTATTTTGAAATAAAACCACCCCTTTTGGAATCTCTGTCTCCTGTCTTCAAAATATGCAGAAATCTCTCCAAAGATAATTTCTTTAATGTGGTCACACCCAGTGACCACTCATCCTAAGTCCTTACCATTTTCAACACTCATCCTAAGTCCTTACCATTTGGCCCAGTCCTCTCCATAGGAATTGCCCTCTTAAAATTAACCACATTTGGTACACCTGGGTGGCTCAGGGATTGAGCATATGCCTTTGGCTCAGGGCGTGATCCCAGATTCCAGGGATTGAGTCCCACATCGGGTTCCCCACATGGAGCCTGCTTCTCCCTCTGCCTGTGTCTGCCTCTCTCTGTGTGTCTCTCATGAATGAATAAATAAAATCTTAAAAAAAAAAAACGCAATCTTCTCATTACCAAATAATGAGTTCATCCTCCTTGTCATCTCTGTAGTAGCATTTGAAGCATTCACCACCACCCCCTTTCGAAACAATTTGCATAGACTTAGAGGAGACTTCTTAGTTCTTCTCCTGCCTTGGGACAACTCCCTTCTTCAACCATGTGCTGGACTTGTGTTGTTACTTCTCCCCTGGGCATTTTCAAAAACCTTTTCTTCAGCCCGCTTAAATTGTTCACATCCATGACTATTGACCTTCTGATTTCTAAAGATGTGCCTCCAATCTCATTTGCTTTTCTGAGCTCCAATTCACAGCTTTGAACGTTTACTTTAATGGCAGGCCATCTTTCAATTCCCTCCTCTGCTCCTCTTTCACAACTTGCTATTTCTTCCATTATCCATACTCAAAATCATGCAGTCCTATCATTGCCCCATCACTAAGTCCTGATTCCTCCTCCCCTGGAATATTTTGGAACCCTTCTCTTTACAGTCCCACTGCTTCCACCACCATCAAAGTCCAAGCTCTGGATTTCTGCACAGCGTTCTAGTCTCAAGCAGCCTCCATTTGAAGTCTGGTACGCTGCTTTTGGACCTACTTTTCCAAAGGCCATTTTCTTTACAGCATTATCTGCCCCAAATTCTTTGCAGTCTCCTGCTCTTTGCTGCCTATTGCAACAAAACTAACCTCCTTGGCCTAACTTCCCAGAACTTTCAACCTGCCCATAGGAGTATCCCCATTCATATATTGTTCCTCAAAATTCATTTCTGTTCTATTCAGTCCTTATTCCTGGTAAGTCATCTGCATTTCTGAATATTTAGGAGTGAGTGCCTTCCCTCACTTTATTTCTGACTATCCACACCTCCAAAGAATATTGTCATAAGGCAAGATTCTAGAGTCCTTAGGGTCTTTGCTGTAGAGTTTCAAGAGGTAATTTTATGCTTATATATGATGCTAGTTAGGTAGGATGTATTAATATTATTAACTATGGAGCCCTAATTATGTGCCCCATACTCTGCTAAGCAATTTACATTAACCCTCACAACTATTAATTGATCATTAGTGGTGTGACTTGTTTATTGGTTAGTTTATGAAACAGTGGTTCAAAAGGAGAGCCATAAAAAAGATTTCACCCTTTCTCTTTAAAGCTGTGTATGTGTATGTGTGAGAGAGAGTAATGACAACTTGAAAGGAAAATAGCATGTAGTTCCTGTGGGTCAGTAATAGATAATTGTTCAATTCAGAACAAAGCCACTATAGTAGTCTTAAAGAGCTAAGACTGATTCCAAAACTAGTAGTGGTTCGTATGATATTTCTAACATTCCTATGTCTTGTGAGACGTTTCTGCAGGGAACAAGAAGCCACTCTGTGCCTGAGGCTCTGTACACAGAATCCATGCTGGAACACCTAGGGATGCCCAGAACTGGAGCACAGAGTATGCATTTCGGCCTCATCCTGTGCAACCCCCTGAAATCAACCAGCACACTCTGATACACATGCTGGGAGAAAGAGACCGAGTTTGAAAGAGAGAGGCACATTTGTCAGCAGGCAGGGAGAACTGTGGGTGGGTTTTGAGATTCAATAAGACACTAAAAATGAATCCATTCTGGGAATTGGAGGTCGCCATGTATGCTTGCTGAAACCTGGAGCACTAGAATTTTTTATCCAGGGATAAGAACACACACTTCTTCAAAAGCAAGAAAGCCTTCCTCATCCTGTATGTACAACTAAATGCTGAGCCTCACTAAGTAGATAGAGGTCTAGTGGGTGGGCTCTGGCTTCCCCCCTACATTTCAGCTCTCCCTCACCATACACACACGCACACACATACTCTAACCAGAGCCATCTCTGCTCTTATGTTTTATTCTTTGAATTAAAATTTCATATGAAGGGGGGCACCTGGATGGTTCAGTCAGTTAAGTACCTGACTCTTAATCTAAGCTCAGCTCTTGATCTCAGGGTTGTGAGTGCAAGCCTCACATTGGGTTCCATGCTGAGCATGAAGTCTACTTTTAAAAATGGGAGTGGGGCAGCCCTGGTGGCTCAGCGGTTTAGCTCAGCCTACAGCCCAGGGTGTGATCTTGGAGACCCAGGATCGAGCCCCACGTCGGGCTCCCTGTATGGAGCCTGCTTCTCTCTCTGCCTGTGTCTCTGCCTCTCTCTGTGTGTGTTTCTCATGAATGAATAAATAAATAAAATCTTTAAAAAATAAAATAAAAATTAAAAAATAAAAAATGGGGGTGCCCAGGTGGCTCAGTCGGTTAAGCATCTGCCTTCAGCACAGGTCATGATCCCAGTGTCCTGGGATCAAGCCCTACACTGGGCTCCCTGTTCAGCAGGGAGTCTGCTTCTCTCTCTGCCTCTCCCTCCAGCTTGTGCACTCTCTCTCTCACTTACTCAAATAAATAAATAAATAAATAAATAAATAAATAAATAAATAATCTTTTTTAAAAAATTCACATGAGCTAAGAAACGTTTGAAAACCACACAAGTGGGCAATCTCTAAAATCCCTTCTAACATTTTATCCAAAATTTTATTCCATAGATAGTAGGGAGCAACAAAACAGAAAAAAACAGGCAACTTTCCGCTACTTTTCTACTTCCCCAATTATTCCCCTCACTTGATACATGAAATGCTTCAGAGATTTGTTCCTTTGGCTCAAAGGCTCAAATGTTCCCCCTCATTTTAAATGCAAGCATTTCTGGGGGGGACTGATACATTTAATCTGACAGTCATCATCAATCAGTCAATTCATATCAATCCCTCAATATGGATGAATTTCTCACATACTTTCCAAGAGTCAGTTTTAGGAAGGAGGTGAAAACATTGGTTCGCTGAGAGGACAGGGGAACCTAAGCACAGGGATATCATTGTACCATGACCAGCCCCTGGGAAGACGTCTCATAAGTAAGTGGATCTTTAGCATTTTTCGCACACGCTGTTAAATCATTTGTCTCTCCCTGATAAGTCATTTAATTGAGACACTTGCTACTTGAAGCATTACCCCTATCCCCTGATGCAGTGAGGCACACAATCACCCAATGTGGCTAATTCCTTTCAGTACAAAATCACTCCCTGCTTGATTTTTTTTTGTGGGCCGTAAATTGTAGGGGGGCAATGACAGCAATCTTGGAATCTCTGGGGATTTCTCCACATTCCTGTGTTGTTTTCTTACCTGGTTAGGCACACACGCACAAAGTCCACTGCGTTTTCTGAGAAGTGTTCTGGCAATGGGGGCATTAGCCCTCTGTGTGCTCCAATGTAAAACATGGCTGCCATCCTGTCCATGGAAGCCAGTGGAGGCTTCCCTGTGGCCATCTCAAACACGGTGCAGCCAATGCTCCAGATGTCCGACTTCCTTCCGTAGCCAGACTCATTGATGACTTCCGGGGCCATCCAATATGGAGTCCCATGCATGGACTTAAGCATGTCACTGTGGGTGCCATTTAAGCCAGCCCAGGCCAAGCGCTTGGCACAGCCAAAGTCAATTAGCTTTATTATTCCGGTTGGCATGAGCATAACATTGTTTCCTTTGATGTCTCGATGCACCACACAGTTCTCATGGAGATAAGCAACACCTTGCAGAATTTGTCTTGTATATTTACAGAACACCATCTCAAGCAATGGCCCAAAACGATTTATAATACTAGAAATTGAGCCACCAGGAACAAACTCCATGAAAATGCTTACAATGTTCTCTTCCAAGCACGTCCCCAAATAGGCCACAATGTTGACATGTTTCAGTGCTTTGAGCAAATCTACTTCTTCCTGCAGTTTCCGGTATTCTTTCTCAGTAGCTAATTTATCAGAGGTATCCAGAGCCACCTGTTTTACAGCTATTAGCTGTCCTTGGCTAGTGAGACCACAATATACCTAGAAGCAGACCTTTTTATTAAATATAAATGATACAACTTGTTCACAAAATGCCTCAGATGCTGCATGTTTTTCCCTTCTCCTCCCAAACCCTTGTCCTTTTCTAAGTTGACACATCCCCACCTAAATGCAAAGTTCTTAAGCAAATTCAATGTTTCAGTGAAGCCAAAATGGGGATGAGCAGCATGGTGAATGGATATCATAATGGCTTGGAGTCAAGTGGCCTGGATTGGTTAGAATCTTGGCTTCACCATTCCCCAGCTGTGTAACTTTGGGCAAGTTGTACAATCTTTTTGACTTCATTTTTTCTCATCTATAAAACTGAGGTAATAATTCTTACCTCATAGATACCTACATGACTACCCTGGAAAACTCCTCTCCAAGTAAGTGAAATGCCTATTTTGGTGCTAAAGCTCTAAGGAAATAGAGGAAGACAAGTCCCAGGGCAATTTGACAGGGACCCCATCATGTATCTTTAGTGGTTTTATGTCTTTCCAGCTTCTCGCTGATATGTCCCCAGCTAGAAACATAACCTGTTTTATCTGAGGATTGGTCTTCCTTTTCCCAGTCTTTGTAAGTACTATCTAACATGCTAGGACTTTAGATGGTCTTTCATGCAATTCAAAAAATGTAAAGAACATCCTTTGTTTTTGCCACTCAGCAATGATTCTTCCAACATCTGGGAACATCCTGAACAATGAAACATCTCTCCACTGGACTTGGATCCAGGAGAATGAGAGGGTAGAAATACAATGGCTATTGTCCCACCACACAGACCCTGAGAATGAGACCCATTAGGAGACATACAGAGTGGCCAGGCCCTAGTGACACTGTTTGACCCCTGAAATCAGCTGTACCTAGAACTACACCTACTCCAGATCCTTCAGTTACATAAACCGGTGAGCATCCTTTCCCCCATGCCAGTTTGTGTTGGGTTTCCTGTTACTCCCAACTGAAAGAGTTCCAAATAAAACAGTATACAGGGTGGGAAGGCACAAGAAGATTAGGGAGGAAAAGGTGGGTCAAGGAGCAGTGGGGATTTGGGGTTTCATCATGTTTTGCATTTAACTTACTGTGCCATAGGCTCCCTTCCCAAGGATCTCGCCCTTAGTCCACAGGATAGATTCTTCATTCTTTAAACTATTTTCAGCAAATATCTTCTTTTCATTTGAGTTGAGAAATTTCTCCTCCTTATTGAATATCCTGAACCCATTACTATATTTCTGTGATAATGAAACAAAAGAAAAGTCACCATTAAACTCTGAATTATTAGGATGGAGGGGAGAGCTGGAAAGTAGTCTTCCTTTCTTCTAACTTGGGACCAACCAGAGAAAGCCAAATAGGGATCCCTAAGTAGTTATATAGGATACTGCTTATTAGACCACCTACAGTTTCCTCATGCCAAAAGCTTCCAATCAGGGCCTACTGAACCCTGCCTTTTTTGCCTCTAAAAGGGTTTCCCACTCCTCTGCTTGCCTTTGAGTCTCTGCCAAACACAAGTGATGGAGGCTGACTCTTTTACCATAGTGAGCTCTGAATAGCCTTTGTCTGTTCTTCAATTATTTCCACAATACAAACATGCACTCCAACATACACATAAACCTATATGCATACACTTAAATACACATTTATACACAAACATACATACAGATACTCTCTCTCTGGCATGCACAGCCACAACGAGTAAGTGTTGTCAAGACCAGCTACATAGAATGAAGATCCATGGTCCTCTTGACCCTTTCTACTCAAAGGAGAATCTGCAGACAGGTGCAGCAACACAACATGGGAGATTGTTAGACGTGCAGAATCTGAGGCTCCAGACATACTGAATCAGTATCTACATTTTAACATGAACCCCAAATGATTGCAATCACAGTAAACTTTGAGAAACCCTACCTTAGAGGTCAGAGAACAAGAATCTCTTTGTAGAATTTAGACCATGTTTTCCAATGGGTTAATCACACTAAAAAAATGCTTTCTTTTGGTCTTCTCTACAAGTTCTTAAAAAATAAATGATGGTGACACAGAGGCATGGTGAAGTCCATCAGGAGCAAGACTTTCTTGCAAACTTCTTCATGAATGAAAAGGCCATTTGGGTTCCTCCTTCCCATCTTTTATGTTTCTATCCAAACTAAATTTAAGGACTGCTTGGGAAGGAAAAGGCTGCAAAAGTCAGTTTTGACTCCAGCATTATAGGATGGGGTTACAGGCTACTGATATTTCCTAGCTTGTTAGCTTTGCTTAAATTTAAAATGGCAGAGTGAGGAACACCTGGGTGGATCAGCGGTTAAGCTTCTGCCTTTGGCTCAGGGCATGATCCTGGGATCTAGTCCCGCATCGGGCTCCCTGCAAGGAGTCTGCTTCTCCCTCTGCCTATGTCTCTGCCTCTCTCTCTCTCTCTCTGTCTCTCATGAATAAATAAAAAAATCTTTTAAAAAAATAAAATGGCAGAATGGTAAGGTACCTGGATGGCTCAATCGGTTGAGCAACCAACTATTGGTTTTGGCTCAGGTCATGATCTCATGGGTCATGATCTCATGGTTGTGGCATGAAGCCCTAAGTCAGACTCTGTGATCAGCAGGGAGTCTTCTTGAAGATTTACTCCCCCTACCATGCATGCTCGCTCTCTCTTAGATAAATATTTTTTTTTAAGATTTTATTTATTTAAAAAAAAGATTTTATTTATTTGTCAGAGGGAGGGGGGAGCACACACAAGCAGGAGGAATAGAAGGCAGGGAAGAACCAGTTTCCTGCTGAGCAAGGAGCCCAATGTGGGACTTGACCCCAGGACCCCAAGATCATGACCAGAGCTGAAGGAAGATGCTTACCTGGCTGAGCCACCCAGGGGTCCTAATAAATAAATCTTGAAAAAAAATTGAAATGGTAGAGTGGCAGACTCATCTCAGACACACAGGTGTATGCACACACATATCCCCATTTCCTACCCAAGACTGGAGGCCTCCCTGAATCACTGTCTACCCCCAGCAGAAACCAAGTTCACCATGAAGGTGGAGCTGGCATTTCAGGAATAATCTCACTGGATTCAGAATGCCTGGCCCCACCATTCACCCACTGTGTTAACTTTCTAAGCCTCAATTTTCTCATCTTCAAAATGGCGACTTGTTATTACCTTTAGTATTTATGTCTAGAGCTATTTTGAAGGATATAAAGAAGACATTATAACATGTCTTGCTCCTACATGGTAAGTTCTCGATAAACCAACTATAATATAACTATTGACCTTGTGTATCTTTTGACCAACTATCTAAAATAATTGTTCCTGATCCTGACATGTGATATAACCTGAGTCAATGCTCAATAAATAATATTTCAGCTAAACCTACTGTTTCTGGAGGTTCATGTAATTCAGTGAGAATTGAAACAGACAAAACCCAATGATAAGCTAATATTCTCTGTCCCCACCCCCATTCCTATGAGAAACAATCTTTTTAAAAATTTTTTTCAGCATTGTTGCTTATCTTTCTTGAGAGCAATGGCTAAGTCTTGTACCCCCATTGTGTCTCTAGTTCTAAGCCCAGTGCCAGGAACATAGTTGACATCAATAATGTTTCTGTGTTAAAGTTTTCATATTTCATGCCTTCAAATCTTTTTTGGAATTAGTGAGCTACTTCTGGGGCTATGTTCATTTCTTTCTATCTCATACACCACCTAGAGCAATGTTTCACCCATAATTCTCTCTCCACTATTTGTTGATTCAAAAAATCTTCACTGAATAAAATATTGACCTATTTTAAATAAATAGTTTTGCTATATTAATGTACCCAAAGTGATGCCATTGCAGTGTTGGGCTAGCTGAATCCCAGAAGTAAGATGGCATAATGAAAACATCTTAGCCTGACAATTAGGGGACCTGGATTCCAAACTTGCAACCAAACAGTGAGACCTTGACAAAACTATTTAGTTGCTTAGGGTTTCTTTCTTTCTTTTTTTTTTTTAAGATTATTTACTTATTTATTCATAGAGACACACACACACACAGAGGCAGGGACACAGGCAGAGGGAGAAGCAGGTTCCATGCAGAGAGCCTGACGTGGGACTCTATCCAGGGTCTCCAGGATCACGCCCTAGGCTGCAGGCGGCAGTAAACCGCTGCACCACCACCGGGGCTGCCCTTGCTTAGGGTTTCTGATTCCTCATTTGAAAATAAGGAGTTTGAACTAGACTGTCTCTGAGGTCTCTTCCTGCCCCAATGAATCACTGATCCTAGTCATACCAACCTGTATTTTAACATTTGTTGTCTCTCTGCCCAATTCTTGAGTGGTTTTTCCTCTCCTACTGAAGACAAGATTTAGGTTTTCAGGATCTGTTTCATTTGCCATTATTTGGTGAGAGGTCTTATCTCTCTCATCAAGAGCTAATAGTTCTGCAGCTAGGCATCCTAATAGTTCATCTGTCAATTCTTCATTCTTTACGGAATCTAGAGTTTCTTGTGAAATTGAATTTGCATCATTTAAAGTTTGTCCAAATGACTGATATGTAATTGACTCATTAGCTAAACTATCATCATCCAAAGAATCTGCCCAATGTTGATATGCTTGGGAAGATGCACTCTGTTGTTTCTCTTGGAAAGAGAAACTCATAAGTGTTTCAGACTTCTCTAAAACACTTTCAAACCCTATATCATTAGTTAAAATTTGGTTGGCACTTATTTTACCAAGAGATGCTGTATTCTGTTTTTCTTGCAGTATATGTTTGTTGGAACTCTTCTCGCTGGGCACTGCCCAGCTGTTTTCTGAAAGGACAAATGACGTCTGGTGATGCAGCTCTTCAAGTTTATGCAGATCTCTGAGGCTCGTGGCAAGTATTTGATTGTTAGAAATGTCTTCTTCATCAGCAGACTCTTCCATAGAAACTTCTTCAACAATGGACAAATGTGAAACAGGAAGGAATTCATTCTGTTCAGTGGACCGCTCACAAGGCAGAGCCAAGTTCATGGGCTGACCTTCATCACTGGAAGAGAGAAAGTCATTTGCTGAAGACTTTATCTGCCACTCTGGATCTGAAATACCATCACCATTTTCAATGCCCCTTTGGTTGCTACCTACAGCCTTGTAACCCTTTTCTTTAGAAATTAAACTTTTGTTCTTTTGTTTGATGCCAAGCAAAGCCTTTGCAGGTTTAATATGTGGTCTTTTTTGAGAAAATCTTGTTCTGCTATTGCTGCTCCTCTCACTGTGTGAAGATCGACATTTATTGGTAATACACTTGCCAGATGGAGCAGAGCATATCTCTTGATAATATTTGTTCTCATGACGTTCAGCCTCTCTTATGTGACAATAAATAGGAGTCCCAAACATTTCGTAGATTCCAGGACCATTAGCTGTTGAATTGATCTCTTTGAACATGTCACTATACTTAAGATCTAAGCAACTTAGTCTTAGCTCTTTTGGTTGGGCAGAGAGAGGGACAGAAGACTTTTTTATTCCTGGATTCTTACAGATGCAAGGAAAAGACTGCTTTTTAGGTTTCAGAGCCCGGTAAGTTGATTGCTTCTTTTCTATCTGTGGCATTCTTCTTTGAAACTTGGGTGATTGCCGAGGTCTGGGGTCAACAAGCTCCAGAGCAGGGAAAACTTGAGTTTTTATGCTGCTTTTATGCATGGTAGGCTTAATGGAACCTTCGATGGAAACCATGAAATTCTGGGGTGTCCTGTTACTGGTCTTTGTCTTCGAATCCAGCTTATTTCTGTGGGTTTTCATCTTATGCCTGTCATTTTCTTGGTGTGCGAGTATGTTGAAGCTATTGCTGTTATGAAGAGTGCCTTTTCTTTTTGGGAGGCTTGGTTTGGCTATTGCCAGTTCCTTGGGAGTTCCATGTCCAGGGAAAGTGATGTGGATAAGAGGCACCATCCCATTCATTTCTGGTTTGATTTCGTCTGCTACTGATACTTTTATGTTTGTCTCCATGCCTCTGTGATCTTGTGGGACCTTTTCAGTGGGGCCGTCAGGGACTACGTTGGACAAACTCTTAAGTGCAGTATGCCCTTCTAAAATATGCTTTGGCTCAATTGCTTCCCTTTTATGTACTGAAGCACTTTTTGAATCAGCCTTATCATTTCTTGTCTCTTCATCCTGGTTTAGGATTATTTCTGAATGTTGGGCTTCTTGGAACTTGATTGGTATGGTGCATCCAACTGCATAGTCTTGTTTACAGTTTCTAGCTACTAACCTCTCTTTGTTTCCTGACAAAAAATGTTGAGAATTCTCTTCTGCTTTTCTCATTTCATGACCAGGGCAGTCAATGTCCACTTCCCTATCTGTAGGAAAACTGCTTTCCTTACAATTCTCAAAGGACACCAAAGATTGTCCTTTTTCGAAGTGACAGATTGCAATTTTGTCACTTCCTTCTGTTTCTTTAGATTTTCTGTTCTCTTCCGTCTCCATGTGTTGTCTGTGATGGTTAGCCTCCCAAAAAGAGCACATGTTTCTGGACCAAATAGAGCTGTCAGAGGACCTGAGAGTCTGATCCACAAACACCTTAAATGGAGCTTCCTGCTGCTTATTTGATGGTCTAAACTCCTCAGATCGACTTCTGGGCTCTGAGAGCTTAGGTAAGAAGGATATGAAGTCTGGAATATTTCTTTCTTTCTCTTTTTGATCTTTGTGATTTGGAGGGATAGTCTGAAGACCAGGTTTCATGGACAAAAGTGACAACGGTGGCAGAGGAAACTAAAAGGAAAGAAAAAAGGCTAATGAACATGCGTATCATATTAACTGGTTTAAAGCAATCCAGAGAGATTCTAAGATTCTCTTTCAGGAAGCCTTTACAAGGCTATCCTAGAGATCCCAATTTTAAAAACTAAAAGCTTATTCCTCGTATTTTTGGTAAAACAATATTTCCAAAAACCAAGATTATTGGTGGTGCCCGACTGGTTCAGTTGGTGAAGCATACAACTCCTGATCTCAGGATGGTGAGTTCAAACCCCACATTGGGTGCAGAGATTACTTAAAAATAAAATATTTTTTAAAATAAATAAAAAATAAAAACCAAGATTATTATAGCTGTAAAGATTCGTGTTCATGTATTTAAAATAAAATAAGGAAAAAATAAAATAAGGACCCTATAATGTAAACATTAAAAATTTTTAAAAATATTTATTTATCTGAGATAGAAAGAGAGAGCGAGTGGGGAAAGGGGCAGAGAGAGAGAGGGAGAGAAGAAGAATCCTCACTGAATGTGGAGTCGGATGTGGGGTGTTCCATTCCAGGAGCCTGAGGCCGTGACATGAGCTGAAAACAAGAGTCTGACATTTAACCGACTGAGTCACTCCGGCACCCCGTGTAAACATGAACATTTTAAGATGAGAAATTTTATTTCTTTTCTCTTTTCCTTTTCCTTTCGATAGAACTGATCTAAGATTTTTTAGATCAGCTTAGAACAGCTTAACATTTCTGTTACAGAGGCACCTGGGTGGTTCAGTTGGTTAAGTGTGAACTTAATCAAGTGACTCTTGATTTCAGCTCAGGTCATGATCTCGGGGTTGTGAGATCGATCCCTGTGTTGGGCTTCACATTAGGCCTGGAGCCTACCTGGGGTTCTCTTTCTCCCTCTCCCTCTGCTCCTCTCCACTCCTGCTCATGTTTCTCTCTCTCTCTCTCTAAAGCAAACCAACAACAAAAAAACTTACAGTTACTTTAACAATGATCATTAGGTTGCACACTAACTCAGATTTTGTATCTGGAGCACAACTACTCCTTAATATTTTGCTGAATTGTTTTGTTGAGAGGGCCTTATAAACGTACCACATGTTACACTTGAAAGTTAGCAACCCTAAATGGTTTTTACTTCTTTGTGCTCCAACTATTTTTCAATAAACTCAGTTTTTTAACTATCAGCAACCTCTAGAGGTCAGTATAACCCAATATATAAAAATCAGCTTTGTGGTTATTAAGCTACAAACTGACTTTCCATTGTGGCTTTTCCCAGAGTTGGTACCTAATTATATTAGGATATTTATAGGCATGGATCATGCGTGGCAATCAAGACCTATACGTTTAATTTTCGTTGTATTGCCACCTCTATGTAAGAAGAAAGGGAAAGGAAACTGACACTAGAGACTTAAGCATTAGAAGTAGGTAAAATGCAACGTAATCCTCCACTTTTATTGTCTAGATGGTCTTCTTCCGTCACTTAAACATAACTTCAGAAAAAAGACAGATTCTCCAGGGCTTAAACATATCCCTCGTAGCCATTGTTATTTGTTTTTAAGGCCAATAAACTCCTTTTTACAACATTAAGCAGTACCTATGCACTTTCTCAAAGGCTTATGGGACAGAGAAGAGGCCAGCAGTTGAGAAGGTCACAAGAATCTTTCCAAAAACTGTACTTACAAACTAGACAATTAGGGAAATCTTTCTACCACTGGACAAAAAATTCACCTAATTTCTAGGCATGTTAAAAGAAGACAAATTAAAATATGTCTAAAAGAGTCATTCACCTTATTATGTAAAGAACAGAAACCACCCCAGAAAAGAAATGTACATGGCAAAGTATACCTCTCCCAGTAGTTCTTCACGTCTACAAAACTATCTGTGAGTTGTTGTTTTCCAAGCTATAGTGGCCGAGGATTTTGGTTTGAGGTCTTTGATAGAGTTTGTCTCTAATAGCAGTTCTTTGGTTTCAAATATTAAGTCAGAAATGCTAAAACTAATCTTACCTCAATTCTTCGGCTACTGTAGTTCATATCAGAAATAGAAAACTCTATAACAAGAAAAAATAAAATAATTAGATATTCTTAGTAATAGAGTGAACACGGAAAGTCTTAAGCCAGCGTTGGAGATGGAGTAATCTTGTTGCTAAGGTTTGAGGAAAAGTTGAAATTAAGAGTTTTTCAAGTTGTGATCCATATGAAGGTGGGCATGGAATGATTACAAAACACTTAAAGCTACCACCAGGGATCCCTGGGTGGCGCAGCGGTTTAGCGCCTGCCTTTGGCCCAGGGCGCAATCCTGGAGACCCGGGATCGAATCCCACGTCGGGCTCCCGGTGCATGGAGCCTGCTTCTTCCTCTGCCTGTGTTTCTGCCTCTCTCTCTCTCTGTGACTATCATAAATAAATAAATTTTAAAAAAAGCTACCATCACTGAAGGAGGATATGGTTTTATATATAATGTTGTATTTTATATACAGTTGACCCTTGAACAACATGGGTTTGAACTGGATGGGTACACTTATATGTGAACTTTTTTTGATAAATACAATACACTACTGTAAATATATTTTCCTTATTCTTTTAAAGATGATTTTATTTATTTATTTATTTTAGAAAGCAAGAGGGCAGAAGGAGGGACAGAGGGGGAGGGAGAAGGAAAGAATCTCAAGCAGACTCTGTGATCAGCATAGAACCTGATATGGGGCTCAATCCCATGACCCCGAGATCATGACCTGATCTGAAACCAAGAGTTGGATGCTTGACTGACTGAACCCACTCACGCGCCTCTTATAATTTTCCTAATAACATTTTCTTTTGGGGAGCCCCAGTGGTGCAGCAGTTTAGGCCACCTTCAGCCCAGGGTGTGGTTCTGGAGTCCTGGGATCGAGTCCCACATCAGGCTCCCTGCATGGAGCCTGCTTCTCCCTCTGCCTGTGTCTCTGCCTCTTTCTCTGTGTGTCTCTCATGAATAAATAAATGAAATCTTTCAAAAAAAAAAAAAAACACTTTCTTTTCTCTAGCTCACTTTATTGTCAAAATACAGTATATAATACACATACAAAATATGTGTTACTTGGCTATTTATGTTATTGATTAGGCTTCCAATTAACAATAGACTATTAGTAGTTAAGTTTTTGGGGAATCAGAAATTATACATGGATTTTCTACGTCAGTGTCCCCAACCCCCACATTGTTCAAGGTTTAACTGTAGGGATCCCTGGGTGGCGCAGCGGTTTGGCGCCTGCCTTTGGCCCAGGGCACGATCCTGGAGACCCTGGATCGAGTCCCACATCGGGCTCCCAGTGCATGGAGCCTGCTTCTCCCTCTGCCTGTCTCTGCCTCTCTCTCTCTCTGTGACTATCATAAATAAATAAAAATAAAAAATAAAAAAGGGTTAACTGTAAATGCATATTATATATATGTATATATATAAAGCATTTATATATACGTTTGTGTCTATATTTATATTTACATTCATATTAATAATTATACTTCTATTTATGTTTATGTCTTTATTTATATTCTGGTAGGAAATGCAAGCTTTTTGGATCAGAGAACAGAGAATTTATTACAAAGCATCATAGCACCAGCTTCCCACACTCCAATTCCACAGGGCAACACAATGAGCACCAGATGTTTACCTGTGGGGAAGCACCACAGAAATGAACCCTATGAAACTCAGAACTTATACAGAGTGATTGGTACTTTGACCTATCTTTCACTCCCAAGAAACAGAGATCTTTACTATGAAAAGTAAGCAAATGTCTCCAGGAGAAAGGGAAAATGTATCTCTGGGTTTTATTATCCTAGAATGTAGGCAAACAGCTCCTGAGGAAATAAATGTCTGAATCTCTCTGGAGCAATACACTAACTCTAATTCCCAAGACATGTTTATCATTCAGTCATCTTTTAGCTTAGTTTCCTAGTGCTTTTTTTGCTCATAAAGCCTGGACCACCATACAAAAATTGCCTTTTACCACCCCTTTTAAGTTCAAAAATTGTTTGAACTTAATCATGGGGTAGAGATCATAGATGGAATTTACTAGGTAGTGTAAACCTAGTTGCTGTCCTTTTACCAAAAAGTCAGAATGGTCCCTAAAGCCCCACCCACCACCACAGCTTGACATTGACACCAAAAGCTCCCATGTGTCCAGCATCAAAGCAGGTCACATAAATCTCTCTGGAGCAATACACTAACTCTAATTCCCAAGACATGTTTATCATTCAGTCATCTTTTAGCTTAGTTTCCTAGTGCTTTTTTTGCTCATAAAGCCTGGACCACCATAACAAAAATTGCCTTTTACCACCCCTTTTAAGTTCAAAAATTGTTTGAACTTAAACATGGGGTAGAGATCATAGATGGAATTTACTAGGTAGTGTAAACCTAGTTGCTGTCCTTTTACCAAAAAGTCAGAATGGTCCCTAAAGCCCCACCCACCACCACAGCTTGACATTGACACCAAAAGCTCCCATGTGTCCAGCATCAAAGCAGGTCACATAAATGGATGAAATGAGACAGGGACAGTGATGAGCTGAAATTGTATGCCAACTAAAGAGACATTCAGTACGCGGTTCCAAGTGATGCTGTTCATTCCAGATGGATTGTCTAGTACTGTTAGATTCTCCAGTTGTCAAGAGAAGCCAGAGACCTGGGGATTTTATGTGAAATTTCCCTCCCATCCCCTTTATTTAGTGCGTTGAAGGTCAAAAAATAGGGCAGATCATTTTGGCCACCATTTTGGCTGCCATTTTGAAATCTGACTTAGAAACAGACCTCTTTAAGATGTAACACAGATAAAGAAGACATTGGCAGGTGGAAAATGGTACCTAAGAAAAGGATACCAATAGAAGGGTTTTTTGTTTTTGTTTTTTTGTACCAATAGAAGGGTTTTGAACATTCCCCTTAACCACAGGCTAGCAAAACCACCTCCCCCAATTCTTTATGCATTTGTTCAACAAATATTTATTGAGTGCCTAATAAGTAATTGATACCACCCCAGAAGATAGCAATGTAGTTGTGAGCAACAAAGACAAAATCCTTGCCCTCTGAGAGGTCATCATATAGAGGTTGAAGTTTCCCTGTTAAAGAGAAGGAAACCACAAACATATACTTGAGATGATGCTACAAGTTAATACCACAAATACAACTGAATATAATGTATAATTGGTGCATATGTATAAACTGATTTAAAAAAGAAAAAACCCTTCTGAACATTTGGATAAATATTGTCCAATGTTGGTCAGGGATAACATGAGGTAGAAAAACACTCAAACATTTCTGGTGAGAATGTCGAGGTGAGATTTTGCCGGTAGGTAGTTCGGCAATACATGTTGAAAACCTTTTACAATGTGTATAGAATTCTAGTTAAAAGATCAAATGTTCCAGCTTTTCTCCATCCCACAAACATCACTAAAATGATAGTAAAGGAAATGAAAAAGGAGTAAATAAGAACAACAACAACAACCACAAAAGCCCAGAGGATAAGACAGCAAATGAGCAAAGTCAACAAAATTTTAGATAGCGAAAGCTTTATGGATGAGCTATAATTGATTGTCAGCCTTCTCTGTTCTGCTCCGTGCCTGGGGGGCGGGGGGGGGGGGATTCAACAAGAAATAAGAACTCCAGAAAGGAGCAGGAATTGAAGATACCAGCAGGTATCTGAAGGTGAGGATGACTAGTCCCCAGATTCTCTGTCCTGCCCCACTAATCAGGAGATGCTCTTCTCTGTTCCTGGCAGTGGCTCGAAGTTTACTTTCTGGAGAGTCTGGAACAAAGATGCTAAGGAGCTAGGTATAGCTGAGAGCAGAAACAGGGTGTTGGAGTGAAAATAAAAGGATTAAGTGGAAGCATGCATACTGACAGCTGAGTCCCAGTCTTTCAACCCATAGTCAAGGGCTTGGGTTATCCCTATCTAGGAAAAACTAACCAAGAGAAAGGCCTATCTATGCACTCTGACAGTTGGGGAATCCCTCACTCAACCATCCATGTCTCTCACTGCCCATTCAACAAGTACCCTGGGGCACACAGCACTTTTTGTGCCAAGAAATAGAAATAACCAAGGAACAATGGATGTGTGAGAAAAAGCCTCTAATGTGAAAATACAGAGAACAAAACAAGTAGAAAGAAAAGAGTTCAAAAGAAACATAGAAAATGAAAAACTATCATTAGTATACTTTATGCACTTTTTCTTAGGAAGCTATTGGAAATGCACCCTTCTAAAAACCCTACCCTGCCTTTTTCTCTACTATGCGATCTCTCTTACTGCAATAAACCAATGAATGCACCTTGATGAACTACAAGTTAGTCCCCGAAGGCTTAGGCCAATTGGTTTGGACAGTGGTAAGCAAATATCAAAGACAGCATTGCCCCAAAGGGAAATGCTGGCACCAGTGCTGCTATCACTAAATAATTCTTGGGCCAGAGAGAGTGGCAAACTCAAATCCTGGAGGAAGGCATCCTCCATTTAAGCCCCCAAAATTCCCACAGGTAAACATCAACTAAATATGAGTTCATGGTAACAATTTTTCAAATATTCAAGAAAAAAGATGATAGAAAGATAGATAGATAGATAGATAGATAGATAGATAGATAGATAGATAGAGACAGATAATTTGCTGGCAGAAAAATAAAGGGATCACTATAGTTAAATGAACTCACCTTCAGATTTTCTTTGCTGTCTCTTCAGAAAGTGAGGAACATCTTCTCTGGCTACAGATGTGAAAATGTTTGGTTCTAAGCAAGGTCTTGGCAACAAAAAGCCCACATTCTCATCACAGAGCTCCTTGGAGCTTCCCTGTTCCTTCAGAAGTAAAGGCCCCATGGTCAGCATCTTTGTCTGGAAGTCCACCATCTCAATTTCATTTGGGAGAGAAACAGAATGTGCTCGTGCCCATTCTCCATGCACTGGTGTTATCTGACTAAAAGGGGAGGAGGACACAGTTTCATTCAAAACTCATACCCTATGTCTTCTGGATCTCCACTTCTCAGTTCAGCCTGATATCACCAGAAAATTGGAGAACTATTTCCAAATGGTGCTGCTGGTGAGTGGAAGAACTGTATTCTTGAAAGGACAAGACTCTCCACCCTCCAACTCGTTCCCCACTTCATTTGCCTTCTGCACTCCACACTTTAGTTTCCCCAGTCCCTATTTCCTTGAGCAGAGAAATCAGAGAGGCAAAGTGCAGGCATACAAGGATCCACTCTTTTCCTTCTCTAAAGATATTAACCAGTCCAGAACTTCTCAGACTATCCTTCACAAAGGACCAGTTTTTAAATTTTCCAATCCATTGTGAAATGAAACTTTTGTAAAACTTTTGTAATAAGAGTGGGAATTACTATAAGAATAAAACAAAAAACCAAGACCATGAAAACAAACCTGATTTTTTTCATTATTAAATCAGTGAACCTAAAATTACTTTGTCAAACTGTAATACAACTTTTTAAATGTTTACATTTTTTATTCTGTCCTGACTTCATCAAGGACTGGTAACCAAAGGACTACAGAATCATACATTAAGTGGCACTGCTGCAGGGTCAGGAAACTATGACCCATGGGCCAATCCAGCCTTCAGTCTGTTTTCATAGTTTTATTGGACCACAGTCATACCTATTTGTTTTCATATTGTCTATGACTGCATTCAAGATACTATTGCAGAATTGAGTCATTGCAACAGAAACCATATGATCCATAAAGCCTAAAATTATCTGGCTCCTGCCACAATAATATTTACCACAACCCCTGCTTTAGAATGTTTTGTGGAGGGCAAATCACCAAAAATGTAGGTTACTACACAAGTACCACTTCATACTTAAATTTCAGTCTAGCCTTTCAAAGAATATTCCTTACTTGTTTTCTTGTAAATCTTCTTGGTTCATTTCTTGGGGATAACTGACATCTCTTGGAAAAGTAACAATAATCTCAACACCTATAGAAACACATGACAATCATAAAAAGAAGAAAGTAATGAATTCTAGTGGCAACTTGGAACTGAGTGTTTTATTTCTGGTTATTTAGCTAACTGAGTTTTAATAATTGCAGAATGTGGAATAGAATAGAAGGTCCAGAAATAAACCCACAACTATTTGGTCAATCTATGACAAAGGAGGCAAGAATATGCAATGGGGAAAAAAAGACAGTCTCTTCAACAAATAGAGTTGGGAAAAGACATGCAAAAGAATGAAACTGGACCGCTTCCTTACACCATACATAAAAATGAACTCAAAACAAATTAAGGACCTAGATGTGAAACCTGAAACCATAAAAATCCTAGAAGAGAGCACAGGTGGTACTATCTCTGACTGTAGCCATAGCAACATTTTTCTAGATATGTCTCTTGAGGCAAAGGGAACAAAAGCAAAAATAAACTATTAGAACTGCACAAAAACAAAAAACTACATAGCAAAGGAAACAACAAAACTAAAAAACAACTTAGTGAATGAGAGAAAATATTTGCAAATGATATATCTGATAAAGGATTAGTATTCAAAATATATAAAGAATTTATACAACTCAACACCAAAAGGCAAAGAATCCAATTTAAAATAGGCAGAAGGGGATCCCTGGGTGGTGCAGCGGTTTAGCGCCTGCCTTTGGCCCAGGGCGTGATCCTGGAGACCCGGGATCGAATCCCACGTCGGGCTCCCAGTGCATGGAGCCTGCTTCTCCCTCTGCCTATGTCTCTGCCTCTCTCTCTCACTGTGTGCCTATCATAAATAAATAAAATAAAATAAAAAATTAAAAAAAAATAAAATAAAATAGGCAGAAGATGTGAACAGACAAGACATACAAATGGCTAACAAATACATGAGGCGTTCAACATCACTGATCATCAGGGAAGTGCATATCAAAACCACAATGAGATATCACTTCATACCGGTCAGAATGGCCAAAATCAAAAACATAAGAAGCACGTGTTGGCGAGGGTGTGGAGAAAAAGGAACCTTTTCGCACTGTTGGTGTAGCCACTGTGGAAACAGTATGGAGTTTCCTCAAAAAATTAAAAATAGAACTACCGGGATCCCTGGGTGGCGCAGCGGTTTGGCGCCTGCCTTTGGCCCAGGGCGCGATCCTGGAGACCCGGGATCGAGTCCCACGTCGGGCTCCCGGTGCATGGAGCCTGCTTCTCTCTCTGCCTCTCTCTCTCTCTCTCTGTGTGTGACTATCATAAATAAATAAAAATTTAAAAAAGTATATATTTAAAAATAGAACTACCTTATGATGCAGTAATTACACTAGTGGGTATTTACCCAAAGACTACAAAAACTATTCAAAAGACTATTCAAAAAGACATATGCACCTCCTATGTTTATTGCAGCATTATTGATAATACCCAAATTATGAAGGAAACCTATGTGCCCATTGATAGATGAATGGATAAAGAAGATGTGCTATATATATATATATATATATATATATATATATATATAGGAATGTTACTCAGCCATAAAAAAGAATGATATCTTGCCATTTGTAACAACATTGATAGATCTACAGAGAATAATGCTGAGTGAGTCAGAGAAAGACAAATACCATATGATTTCACTCATATGTGGAATTTAAGAAACAAAACAAAGGGAAAAAAGAAAAAGAGAGGCAAACCAAAAAACAAGACTCTTTAACTATAGAGAACAAACAGATAGTTACCAGAGGGGAGGTGGGTGGGAGGTTGGATGAAACAGGTGAAGGGGATAAAAGACTACACTTACCATGATGAGAAATACACAGAATTGTTGAATCACTATGTTATACACCAGAAATTAATATTACATGTATGTTAACTAACTGGAATTTAAATAAAAACTGAAAAATATTTACAGAATGGATATTAACCTGGGACTTAGGTTTAGCAATCTATCTAGCGTTTGATAGATCCTAAATAAGTGCTTAAAAAGTAAAAAAAAAAAAAAAGTGTAACAAAACTATCCAGGTATAAAACAAAGTTTTATGATGAACAATGTTTTCTCTTTGGATGGAGAAAACAAAGTCTCCTTTTGTAAAGTACAACTACAAGTTGTACTACAAGTGACACCAAAGGAGAGAGACAGACAGAGGGAGAAGCAGGCTCTATGCAGGGAGCCTGACATGGGACTCGATCCAACGTCTCCAAGATCACGCCCTGGGCTGAAGGCAGCGCTAAACTGCTGAGCTACTGGGGCTGCCCTCGTTGTGAACTTTAAATGAGATAATTTATGTTGCCCATGGGAACTTGCTTGTATATGAATTTTTGTCAACTCCTAACTGATTCCATGGAATGAATCCCAGTATAACCCTTAAGACAGAAAGTTCCAGCTTGTAGAATCAATGCTTGCTTACAATATAAGGTGTTAATTCCACATTTAAAAAGCTAGTGTGGGGCAGCCTGGGTGGCTCAGCGGTTTAGCACCTCCTTTAGCCCAGGGCGTGATCCTGGAAACCCAACATCGAGTCCCATGTCAAGCTCCCTGTATGGAGCCTGCTTCTCCCTCTCTCTCTATATATATATATCTCTATCTCCATCTCATGAATAAATAAATAAATAAATAAATAATATTTTTAAAGTATATGCCAAGCCTAACTCTTTGTGCTGAAGATACAGAAATAAATAAGTGCAACTATGACTTTAGTAAAGACAGCAAATAAGAAAACAAAGAGTATATTAAGTTAAACACTGTGATAAACTGTACACATGGTGTTGTGGGAGCACAGAGGCATATCCTTCCAAAATAACCCTCTATGTATCTCAGTTTTCAGTCCTATCTATGTATTTCTCAGGGCCATTTAGTGAATCTCCCTATGCCTAGAGGAGTTATGGTTTTAATCAGCCCCACTGACGGAATGCTAAGGAAGAAGTAAAACAGAGAAGATAAAAGAGAGGTATGAATCAGAGAGATCTGAACCTACGTCTCTCCTCTGTTCCTCATGGGAGATCTTGGCAAAGTTACTGAATAATATACCTTTGGTTTTCCTGATGTTGTCCAAATATGACAACATGATTGCATATTTTCTAATAAAGTAGCAAGGAGCACATCTCTGAAAATGAGGTTTCCCTGGAATGGTCAATATATTTTAAAATTTTTTTTCAAAGATCCTACCACCACACTATCAGGACAAAATGAGAGGCTTGGGATTACACAGCTGGAAGGAACTTAGAGATCATCTGATCTAAGCCTTTCATTTTACAGACAAACTGATAAGCATGAGGTTGTGTGATATGCTCAGGGCCACTCTCATACTAGAAAAGAAGGTGGATTTTTTTTTGGAAGATGGATATTTTCATAATGTCTTTGTAGTCATCTTTGAGTGCAAAACCTAGCTGACACATTAAAGTAAGAAAAACATGATACAGCATACATTTCTAATAATGAAACTGTCAGGGAAAAAGGTATTCTAAACAAAGGCTAAGTTAGTAGTTTGCTGTGGGAGTTGGAAAACTGTGCAGAGTATATTCATGTGAACACAAGAATGTGAACATTCTTAAGAATGTACTTTTACAACTTTCACAATTATTGAGAACTAATAAACCCAGAATGTTTTTAAGCAAATTTAATGTGTTTCAATGGTATGTTAATTGGTTGATTTCTTTTTCAAACCAAGAAACACAGATATTGTAGGCAAGTATAAGAAATTCCTGCCTTTGTGGGAATTGTTAAAAGCTAATGGTCCCATCCTAATTGTTGGTCCTAAATGAAGTGGAAAAGGATCATAGAACGTGCTGACTCTGAAATCAGCTGGGAACATATAAATGTACTCTGTTTTGTCTCTTGAATAGTGTGAATGGTCATGGGAGCCTCTGAGCCTACCCTGTGGGCCAGAAGAGATGATGCATTGTCACATGTAAAAGTGAAACCCTTGCTCCTGAGTGCACATTTCCACATAAGAAGAGATAAAGTAACTCCGCCAGAAAATGTTACAGTAGAGAGAAAGAAACTAAGAGGCAACCTTTAAATATAGCCAGAAACATAATTTCACAAAAGAGGTGAAAATGATATTCAAAGTGGGAAAATGATCATTAATTTGTTAGCGTTAAGCTATTATTAAAATGAAAACTGAAAATTGGTCCCATCTAATTCATTCAGTGAATAAAAATTATTGTCTCCAGGAGAATCTTACTTTCCTGTGTTTTCTGCTTATTGTTTAAATTGCTGCATATCAAAGTTCAAAATATTTTGACATCCTGTCCACATTTTTATAATTTCCTAAATCATGAATCTCAACACAGATTTTTTTTTAAACTACATTTTCCAGTGTCCTTTGCCACTGGAGTTCAGAAAACCAGCTTGAGAGACAGATTCACATGAGTTACATGAAAAAAGATAAGATAGGGTCGTATTTGCTGATGTTTCTCAGCAGAGGGATGAGTTCCCAAAATTGATGTGGGAGCAACATCCTGGTTGTAGCAGAGCAGCATGATTTGGGGGTGAGTAGCCAGTTTTGAGATAGTTACCAGAATTCTTCCTGACAATCAAACTTAGAGTCTGTTCTCCTTTGGCTTTTCAATGGTCTGTGGGCTTTCTAGGATTTTTTTAAGACTACATTTCTAGCTCAACTAAAGTAGAGTCTGTTATCTGCAACTAAGAATCCTTTTTTTTTAAAGATGCTATTTATTTATTCATGAGAGACACAGAGACAGAGGCAGAGACAGAGGCAGAGGGAGAAGCAGGCTCCCTGTGGGGAACCCAATGTGGGATTTGATCCCAGGACCCTGGGGTCAGGCCCTGAGCCAAAGGCAGATGCTCAACCATTGAGCTACCCAGGTGTCCCTGCAACTAAGAATCCTGATGAATATACACTGCATCAAAAAAATTTTAAGCCTACTGATTTCAAGGGAAAAGTTCTTATTCCATTTATGAAAAGAGTGATTTTACATGCTCAACATGGCTACAAGGTTTGCATCTGATAATTGTTCTAAGAAAATAGCTGATTGACAAATGCAAGAAGATTTTTAGACTAAGGAAAAAGATGAGGGATTTTTAGGGGGACCATAAATTGTATTTTACAAATTACCACCTATAAAAGCCTATAATTAAACCAATGAGTGCTGTAGGAATATTAGCTGTTCAAGTCTGTGGGTGTGATCAAAGCATTATAGGGTTTATATATATCTTAGTGATGCTCCCTTTTGAATAGAATACAGTGAATAAACAGAGATAAACTAAATGATTAAGTTTTGCGTATCTACAACAATAAGATACTCATATGGCATATAAATAAAGTCTTTATAAAGTGTGTTGCATATCAACAGCTTCGAGTATGTTGGAAACACATAAATGGATTTAAAGAGATTTATTGATACTTAAGATGAATACAACGCACAGTAGTGCCCCAAACATTTTTATTTCAGATTTGTGACTTAAAAAAGTAATTACTAAAGACTATCAACTATGAGAAGAAAATCTATCTGAAACATAATTCTTTCTTTCAAGTTTGTAACCCATGTTATAAAAGCTCAAATTTTAAGCAAGAGCTTAATGGAGATGCTACATATGTGCTATGGCTCCTATACGAAAATGTTATATATTTTAAAACTATTAAAATCATAAATTATCTTAAAAGAATTAATTGCATCTCAGATGGCAAGCCAACTCCAGATTGAGTAGAATAGACAAATTATTTAACCTCTTGGAAGGTGCTTGAGACACAATTGTTCTGAGACCTCTGCTTTGAAGTGTTTGAAAATCAAAGTCAGACCACAAGGGGTGTTTGGAAGAGGGCCAGGATAAGGGCCAGGATATTTTCATTTTAATTAGGTTTTTCAGGTTCTGTGGTGTTAATTATTTCAACTATCACTAAACTATTCTCCATCCTCAGCTGGAGAAAGATTCGGAGTGAGTTTGAGAGAGGCAGGAGCTGCCCAGAAGAGGGCAGCATCATATAAGGGGCCGAAGGAGATAGCCTTTAGGACAGCACTGCAGTGTTTGGTTCATGAGGTTGCAGAAGAAAAGAGTCTTAAGACGGATAGCCTCCCTGGAGAGTTAGAAATGGAAATCCGAAAATTGCTGAAGAGAAATCGGAGCAGTGTGACTAAACATTTAATTTAGAAGTTTATAGGTGAGTAGATGACAGGTCATTGTGATCACTGTGGAGACTATTTTCTGAAGTGAGAGCTGCAAATACTTTGTGGTCTGTTAAATGTAAAGTCCCCCATGGATATGACCAGATAACATATTTGGAATGAGTGTTGTTCTGGAAAATTCCAGACTTAAGTCTTCATGGAATAAAAGACTGAAACTTGGGGCTTTAGTGCCTTGTTCAGTCCCCCATCTTTTCCTGAAGAGAGAAGCTCTGGGAGAAATGCTTGGTTCTGGAAGGGAGAGCTTCCATCAGCTCCCTGATGGAAGATTCTGAGAGGAAACAAATGGGGGCAAAAGGTGTTATCAGACAAAAAGAAAAGGGGCAGAGGATGGCTGGCTGAGCTGGGGTGAGGTGAGTCAAGAGAGAGACATAAGAGAGACGGCCATTTGACCAAGTTGACAAGACACTCTGATTGAGATAAGGACCAAAGGATAGAAAAAAAAAAAAAAAAAAGGACCAAAGGATAGGATTTGTGAATGAGTTTTCTTTACCTTTGTACTTTTCTGTGTTTTTAAAATTCTCTACCGAGCACTACTGAAGTTGGGGTAGTAAGGGGGCGGGGAGTCCAAATGATCAGTGTTATCTTTGGGAACATGTCAAGGACAGAAGCCAGATACCTTCTGTCCTGGGTTGCCAATCTTGTCCATCACCGCTTGGATCTCCTCCTTCACAAACCAATGTGGAATGACTGCAGTCCTCGTCTTGGTCAAACTCCTGCAATATCATGAAATAGCAACTTAGTTATTCAATGTACTGCTTTGTTGACCGAATGATTATTGATTTTTCTAAGCCAAAGTTTCACACTGTAGATTCCTCTTAAATTGGAGAAAGTATTTAGGACTAAAATAATGGGGAAAAAAATCTATCCTCCTGGAGCACCAAGCTCACACAGATGTGGACATGATTAATTGCATAATTGAAAATGAAGATCAAAGCTGAAATCACATAGACACATAGAAATTCAGTATTTTATACTTTTATCATGTCAGCGTCCAGGCTACTAAGCTGCCACAAATTCCATCTGGGTGGGTAACTGGAAAGAATCCTTTGGCCACAGCAGTGAACAGCCCCAAAGGAACATGGTCTTTTCCATAATGCCTTCCTCGGGCATTATTTACAATTGGTGGAGGTGGAAATCCTTACCCCGTATGGAAGCTACAGATATAACTCTAGACTGAAAGGAAGCAGCAAAGCTGATTAAAGTTTTCACTATGACAACTTTCTGATCTAATCATGGCATGCAACCTCTCAAGGAAAGAAAAACTTCCTTTTTACCCTCTAGAAAATAATCATTATGCTAAAAAATGTGGTTGAAAATCAACTTGATTTATGAAAAGTACTCTTTACTCTAGAAATACAAAGTGTTTTCTTATTAGAATTCATTGTCGATAGGTTCCTTCCTTAGAAGTTGTTGCTGTTAGTGATTTGGCCCTATTTAATGTCTAGCACACTAATAGATGCGAGTATTAGTTAAAATAACCCCTCAAACTCCAAAAGTTACAACGAGCTCTCTGGCTTCTATTATCCAGGTGAACCACCTATTTAAGGGAATTGTTGGTTAAAAAAAAAAAAAAAAAAAAAAGTCTTTGCCCTAAGCTCCAATGCCTGTCACACAGGTAGGCAGTCTGTCACAAGCCTCTGATATGTCATTTGTTCATTCTCAATCAAGCTTGGGGATCCTTTCCACTTTGTTCATTTTAATTATCACAGAAAATAATAAAAATAAAATCCTCTATTTACACTGCCATTAAAATATTTTAGGTATTCAATCATAATAACCTCATAGTCATACATATTAAGCAGCAGTACCTGCTTTTTTTTTAATTTTTATTTATTTATGATAGTCACACAGAGAGAGAGAGAGAGAGAGAGAGAGAGAGAGGCAGAGACACAGGCAGAGGGAGAAGCAGGCTCCATGCACCGGGAGCCCGACGTGGGATACGATTCCGGGTCTCCAGGATCGCGCCCTGGGCCAAAGACCGGCGCTAAACCACTGCGCCACCCAGGGATCCCCAGTACCTGCTTTTTAAAGCATTTTCTATCTCTTGGCAAAGGTTGGGTACCCAATCTAAGACCATCCTGGTTGTCAGTGACAAGTAAGAGTCCTGGACTGGTTCACCCTGATACTAGACGGTTGTGAATTTCATAGTTTGCTCTTTTCTGCATTTCAAAAATTCTACCACTATGTGGCAAATTTCTTTCTTTTCCCATCCAATTTTAAAGGGGAGGAGGGTACTCTTTTTAGAATATATAGAAAAATAAAAACGGATCTTTGAGAATGCAGTAGAAATAAACTATCATCCTATAAATAAAAAGCAAACACTGCTAGCATAGAAATAATATTTCCTTAGTTTATTTCCTAAATATTTAAAAATATAGTTGCATAATACTTTATCCAGCTTTCTCATGGAAGACAAATACAAATTATATAGCAATTTACTAAGTAAACATTATTATAATGCAATTGTAAATTCTTTCCCTCAACAAGTATCTATCAGAGGGTCATGACAATGTTTAGTAAACCCCATGAGTCTTACAATATAAGCCCAGAATGCTTATTAGGCAATTTTTAATTTTTCATTATCACACATAATGCTGTGAACATCCTTGTAACTAATACTCCAATTTTGTATTTTGTCTTTAGAGTAAATTTCTAGATATGGAATTATTGATTCAAAGAATATGAATGTTTTTAAGTTGTTTTGCACACAGTACTTTAGAAGTACAGTTTACATTTACTGCTCATACTTTATGAGCAGTGCATGAGGATGTTTTGCTACATCTTCTCCCTTTTTAATTATCATCAATTCTTAATAATATATGGAATTGGTCATCTTATTGTTCTTGAATGCGTATACTTTGATTAGTAGAAAAGTTTGGAGATAGTTTCACATGTTTATTGACTGTTGAATTTTTCCTTTTTATATATATTAAACTATTTTATCTATTTAAAAATATATACGGTACTTATTTTATCTACATAAAAATATAAAGGTATATATTTTATATATATAAAAGTATATATGTTATATATATAAATAGTTTTTGCGTTTTTGTTCAGATCCTTAGTCTGGAATACTCTATGAGACCTCAAAATATATTTCTACCATTTCATGTAATTATAGTGAGGCATAGGGATAAACAGGCTCCCTGCAGGGAGCCCGACGCGGGACTCGATCCCAGGATTCCAGGATCACACCCTGGGTCAAAGGCAGGCGCCAAACCGCTGAGCCACCGGGGGATCCCCTGAAAATATATGTTTATACAGAAATCTATACACAATTGCTCATAGGGACGCCTGGTTAGCTCAGCGGTTGAGCCTTTGCCTTTGGCTCAGGGTGTGATCCCGGAGTCCCGGGATCAAGTCCCACATCAGGCTCCCTGCATGGAGCCTGCTTCTCCCTCTGCCTGTGTCTCTGCCTCTCTCTGTGTCTCTCATGAATGAATAAATAAAATCTTTTAAAAAAACAAAACCAAAAACAACAATCGCTCATAGTAGCTTTACATGTAATAGCCCCAAACTGGAAACAACCTAAAAGTCTCTAAACAGGTGAATGGTTAAGTAAACTGTGAACATCCATGCCATAGAACACTACTTAGCGATGTAAAGAAATTTGATAAAACTTGGATCTATTTCAAAACTTGGATCTATTTCAAGGGCATTATGGTGAGTAGAAAAAGCCAGTCTCAAAAGATGTCAAAAATGTAAACAGATGTAAAAAAATTATAGGTATGATAATTACATTTATATGACATTTTTATTTTTTTTATTTTTTTATATTTATTTATTTATTTATTTATTTATTTATTTATTTATTTATTTATTTATGATAGTCAGAGAGAGAGAGAGAGAGAGGCAGAGACATAGGCAGAGGGAGAAGCAGGCTCCATGCACCGGGAGCCTGACGTGGGATTCGATCCCGGGTCTCCAGGATCGCGCCCTGGGCCAAAGGCAGGCACCAAACCGCTGCGCCACACAGGGATCCCTATATGACATTTTTAAAATGACAAAATTATGGAGATGGAAAATAGATCAGTAGTTGCTAGGGATTTGGGAAGAGGGGAGGATGTGGCTATATAAAAGGGTAGTAAGTTGTTTTTGTTTTTGTTTCCTAAGATTTATTTACTTCTTTATTTGAGAGAGAGAGAGAGCAAGCATGGGCTGGGGGGAGGAGCAGAGGGAGAGGGAGAAGCAGACTCTCTATTGAGCAGGGAGCCCAATGCAGGGCTTGATCCCGGGGCCCAGGCATCAGGATCATGACCTGAACCAAAGGCAGATGCTTAACTGACTGAGCCACTAAGGAGCCCCCAGTTTCATATTTTGATTCTAGTGTTTCAGGGGATGAAATGGCACAGAACCAGGGGTGACTCGGTGCTCAGTCAATTGGGCAACCAAGTCTTGGTTTAGGCTAGGGACGTGGTCTCGGGTAACGGTACAAGCTGATCAGGCTCCCTGCTCAGCGTGGGGTCTGCAGGGGATTCTTTCCTCCATCCTCTTATTCCTCCTCTGCTCTTCTCCCACTCCATGCATGTGCATACATTCTCTCTCTCCAAAATGAATGAATAAAATCTTAAAAAAAAGTCACAGAACTATACACTCAGACACACACAAACAGAAATAGAAAGAAAAAGGAATGTATGCAAATTCTACTGAAATCCAAGCAAGGTCTATAGTTTAGTTAATTGTAATGTGTCAATGTCAATTTCCCAGTTTTGACAATCTGCTATAGTTAGATAATAGTTCCCATTGGAGGAAGCCGGTGAAGGTTACACAGGACTTCTTTGTACTATTTTTATAAATTCCTATGAATCTATAATTATTTCAAAATAAGAAAGTGTTTTATTTTTTTTTATTTTTATTTTAATTTATGATAGTCACAGAGACAGAGAGGCAGAGACACAGGCAGAGGGAGAAGCAGGCTCCATGCATCGGGAGCCCGACGTGGGATTCGATCCCGGGTCTCCAGGATCGCGCCCTGTGCCAAAGGCAGGCGCCAAACCACTGCGCCACCCAGGGATACCCAAGAAAGTGTTTTAAATTAAAGTTTCGGTTTTTGTTTTCTTTGGTTTTTGGGGGGTGATTTTTGGAAAGAGAAGGGGACTGAAAAGTCTTTATTCCACAATCTCCAAAGTCCTTATTATTGTTTATAAATATTATAATAGTCCATACCTCATTAACTTTTAAATATAAACAACTTATGGCCATATTCTTTCTTACCAACAAAATATAGGGTAGTGATATTTTTAACTGTTTGGACTATGTTAATTTTTATAAAAATTCAGAAGGTGTAAATGAGTACACAATGCAAAGTTCGTCTCTAATTCTCTCCCCATAGGCAATCACTGTTACCAGTTTGCAGTATATATTGTGCATCAGTCCACAGTTTTCTATGGATTACACTGTTTGCTGCTAGTACTGTCCCTGTACCGTGAGGGACTTTTTGTGGAGTAATTCATCATGGTAGGGAGTGGTGGTGAGTGGGGTCAAAAGAAGGCACTTTCTTTGTGGTACCCTGTGATGGAATTGGCATGATAGATTAACGATCCTCTCTTTTTCCACATTAACACACATAAACACAAGCTATATTTTATTATTTAGTATGGCTTCAATATTCAATATTCTGTGGTATTAGGTACACATACACACTGTGCACAAGATTCCGAGTTGACTAGCTAATTACTGCCTTGAGGTTAAACTTGTGGAACACTGTCTTATTAAATGTGCTTTCAATTACTTTGTGATTACATTTAAAAATATAATTGTAATATATGATTGTTATAAAATATTCAAGCAACACAAATGAAGCAGTAGAGAACATCTTACCTCATTGCTGCTGATGCTTTGCAAGATTATATTTTGGTTTGTAGTAACTGTCATCATATCAGTTGGAGAAGAGTTTGTATCATGACAAATGTCAAGCATGTCTTTCTGCCAAAAGAAACAGAATAATGTGTTTTGATAAGACTCATCTCCATCAATTTCATAGGAAGATCTAGCTCTTGGTTCTAAAATCAGTTCCATTTTGTCAAAGATTTTCCTAAAATAGTGATCTGGGATCCTAATGAAGCTTCAGGCAATAATTTTCACAGGAAACGATGCGAGGACAAGAGTACACAGAATGGATGGGGTTTTGTTTGTTAAAAAAAAAAAAAAAGGCAAAGTTGCTAAGTGAAACCCCTAACAATGAGGTTGTCAACTGGAACTGGAAACTACATTTGCTCTATAGTTACTGAGACCAGGCACGTTTTCTGTCTAACCCCTGAGGCCACATTAAATTGGCAGAGTTCTGAACACCAAGCAGTGAACTCCCGGTCAGTTCCTGAGGGACAGTGCTCTCATATGCATCCTCCTCTTGCTGTCATGACTTCAAATAATGGCAGGCTCTTCGATGAAAACTTCCTCCTCTTCCAATGGCTCTTCCATTTATTTTGCAACTGACTCAAAATTGCACGGATCCTCCATTTCTTCACCACATTTTCCTTCCTTACTACTTGGGATCTATCTTCTGCCTCTAGCCTGTTATGGAAACTTTGCACTTCCTTATCACATCTGCTTTGTAACCTCTTCCAAGCTGGCATATTCCCACTCCTTGCAACTCTCTCCCAATTCCTCTTCTCTCTCTCACAGACCTGGGTCCCTACATGCATACCGCTCTCTAACTGTGAGTATACCTCCTTGGCTCAGCCCTTGCAGTTTTGCCACCATCTCTCAATTCTCCAGGGATCTTATCCACTTCCAGATCCTCATAGTCTCCTTTTTGTAGTGAACTTCCAAACTACCATACCGATCCATTTCTTCCCACAGCCCTGCCCTACAGAAAATCGCTACTTGAAAGTCTCAAGGTTCCATCAAGAGCAATGCTTTAGAACCCATTACCCTCAATATCCTCACCAAACCAGAGTGGTCTTCTACTTTGTTGATTGTCTTTCCATCTTCCCACTTCCCAGGGCTGAAACTTTGGAATCATATTTGATTGAACTCTCTCAGCTTTTGTCTCCATCAGCTTTATGTCACTAAATTCTGTGAATTCTTTTGCAATAGCTCAAACGCTCACCACATCCAGCACCTGCCAGGCACAGTCCCACACCAAGCTGAGGAATCTTTTCTTGGTCCTAGTCACCACCTAGAGGTCTTTCTATAATTTCTTTTTTTTAATTTTTTTTTTAAATTTTTATTTATTTATGATAGCCACAGAGAGAGAGAGAGAGGCAGAGACACAGGCAGAGGGAGAAGCAGGCTCATGCACCAGAAGCCCGATGTGAGACTCGATCCCGGGTCTCCAGGATCGCGCCCTGGGCCAAAGGCAGGCGCCAAACCGCCGCGCCACCCAGGGATCCCTATAATTTCTTAATAGAGCTCCCTGGCATGAATGTCTTCCTTTGAGTCCATGTTACACAACAACAATTACTTAATTTTCCTAAAAGGTGGCTTTCATCATTCCCTCGCTTAAAATTCTTAAATTCCCTGGCCCTATTTTATTGAAAAAAAAATATACACCCAATCAATCTTCAATGGACCAGTTTCTTTGGGTATCTGATCTTATGTATTTTAGTTCCCCAACACAAACTTTGTAGTCTCTTGTTTGACCCTTGGATAAGTGAAGCTCACTTACAGCATGATGCCTCTGCTCCACAAAATCTAATCTCATCGTTTTTCAGGGACCAGATGGGGTCTCACCTCTGTTATGAAACCTTCCTGGGGATAACCTTGTTCCCTGACCAGAAGCTTCAGAATCCAATCAGACAATAAAAAGTTAAGTGGCTTTCATAAGATCACAGGTTGCTCAGTGCAACTGTTTTCTTTTTTTTTTTTAAGATTTTATTCATTCGTGAGAGACAGAGAGAGACAGAGAGAGAGAGAGAGAGAGGCAGAAACATAGGCAAAGGGAGAAGCAGGCTCCTCTGTGGGGAACCCGATGCAGGATTTGATCCCAGGATCCTGGGATCACACCCTGAGGCAAAGGCAGATGCTCAACCACTGAGCTACCCAGGCATCCCAGTGGAACTGTTTTCATTTTACTTTTCTCTGTGGCTTTATCTATGTCTTTGCTCAGACTCTTTATCCCCACCTATATCAAACCTTATCTCTTTTTCTCTTCCTTCCAAATATTTTTTGAAGGATTTATTGATTTATTTTGAGAGAGTGTGAGAGTGCAAGCAAATAGGGGAAGAGAGAGAGAATCTGTCATGCAGACTCCCTGCTGAATGAGGAGCTGATCCCACAGCCCTTGAGATCAGGACCTGAGCTGAAACTAAGAGTTGGATGACCAACCAACTGAACCATTCAGGTGTCCCTCTCTTTCTTCCAAACCTTTTCCAGCATTTAAGGATCATGGTACGTCCCTTCTCCCCTTTCAAGTTTACAAGAAGCTCTTTCTTTCCTGACTTAAGTGATGTGTACTTGACCATACTGAGCACTTTCAGGAGTTTGGACTATGTCTTAGATTTCTTTGCATCCCCCAAAATACATAGTCATGGGTCTTATACATAGTCACTGCTCAATAAATAGTTGTTGACTTGATTTCTTTAAAGGAATCTACCAAATATATGTAGAAAAAGAAAGATTTCTAATAAGGGGCTTTCAATAAGGGGAATTTTGAAAGTGGAATAGAAGCATTTACCTGGTTTTAGCATAGAATTCATTAGAATGTCCAATAACTGTTGTTTCCTAAAACTTTGTATTTGTGACACATAATGTATTGCTGATTTTCCACTAAAATCACAGAGTTTAGGATGTCTAGGAAGAATTGAATCAACATGAAAGATTATTTAGTTAAATCTATTGGAAAAACCAATGTGAGAGGAAAAACATTGACATCAAATAAATAAAAATAATCACGTAGTTTGGAGCTAACAATAATAACTTCAAAATGTATGAGATAGTGACAATTTTTCAAGATTTTTGAATAAAAGGAGTATGCTATTTATCTTATTCCCACTCCCATTCTAAAAACATTCCAATATTTGCAGAGAATGTCCAACTCTAGACAAAAATTCTCATAATTCTTCAACGACGAGTAAATCGAGTAAAGAACAAAACATCCTAATAAACTTTTCTCTTATTCCGAATAGCTGACTTGGTTGTTGTTTTTTTTTTTTTTTTTTCTAATGACTTAGTTAACTGCTCACTTTCTTCATAGTTCTTTTTTTCTACTGATAACACTTAGCTTTTTACCATTCAAAATAGTACAATGATGTAGAATCTCTCTTTAAAATCAAGCTGATAGGTTTGTTTCATAGGCTCGCTGTTGAGTGGTGCAATCTTGTCATAAAATCCTTCTACATGATCTTTTCATTTCACTTTGCCTTGCTCTGTGATTGTTGAGCCCAACTGACTGATCTTAGTGCTCCTTCAACAGCACAAGTATCCTATGTTGTGCTGAATCCTAGGATTAGACATCAGCTCAGAGAGATCCAGATGGTAAATGATGAGAGCCCTATTGATAGATTATGGTGAGAGGAACATTAATTACACTTGCTTCACTAGTCACAATCTGGGACCAGGGACACATTGATCATGGTTTCCAATGTAACAGCTTTGAATTTGAATCTCTTCATTGCTACAGGACAGGGTAACGTCTTATCATCTGCAACAGTAATCTCTTATGGCTTTTTCTCCATCAAAGGTCATGATTCAAAAAAAGTAGAATAGGACCAAGAATCAGGGGATAGCCACTTCCTTGATATGTGGCTGTAAGCAAGTCACTTAACTCATTAGGACTTCAGTTTGCTCTTTTGCATTGATTAGTATTTCTCAATGTGGCATTGTTTATTTCCTCTATTCTGGACCCCACTCCAGGCCTAGTGAAGACCATCTCTGGATTGGTGTCCAGTAATCTCCATGTTAAACAATCTCCTCAGTTGTATCTCAACACCAAAGTCTAAGGTAGCTTCAAACTTCCATTTTTATCCAATTATACTAACTGATCCTTTTACAATGGCTCATATTCTTAACTATACTTTTGATTTTGAAACTCCCTTTTCCTCTTTTATTCCCAAAACAAACTTTGTATGAAATACTAAGAAAGAATTTGGGTCATCTAATTGTATTTGATGACAAGATATCTAGATAACAGCATTAGGAAACTGCATTTTCCCTGGGTGGCTCAGCGGTTTAGCGCCTGCCTTTGGCTCAGAGCGTGATGCTGGAGTCCCAGAATCGAGTCCCACATTGGGCTCCCTGCATGGAGCCTGCTTCTCCCTCTGCCTGTGTCTCTGCCTCTCTCTCTCTGTCTGTGTCTCTCATGAATAAATAAATAAAATCTTTAAAAAAAATGAAACTGCATTTCTAACATGAAAAACTTTATTAACCCTCTGATTTTTTAAAAAAGCTAAATATTTACTTTCCCTCCTCCTAAAAGAGCATTTTGGGATATAGTAATTTTTAGATAACTATAAACCAATAGTATAAATTGCTTTTGATAATTGGCAATGCTTTCTGAAATAATTAGTAACATCTTGGGGATAGGGATTTGCAGCTCAAGAATTATTTGACATTCTTCAAAATTATCCAAAGAATATTTAAACAAATAAAATAAATGGTCAACATTATAAGACCAATAGATAGCAACATCTAACATCTGTACATTACTTTGCAACTGCTGAGCACCTTTTATGAACATGCATGTGTAATCAATTCAATATAAATTTTTTTAAAAGATTTTATTTTTAAACAATCTCTACACCCAACTCGAGGCTTGAATTTACAACCCCCAAATCAAGAATCACACGCTCTATTGACTGAGCCAGCCAGATGCCCCAGTATATAGAATTTTTTAAAGCAATCTATATGTCAAGGTTTACAAGTGACTTCTGAAAATAACAATGATATAGATGCTCTCCCACAAGTGCTGACTGACCACTCATACTCATGCATGATGCCTGAGAAGCTCAGACAGGACCTCCACAGGTCTGTAGACAGTAACATATCGAGACTCTCAAACAGATCCACATCCCTCACAGCCAGCATCAGAGGAGTCAAGCCATGTTGGTTTGGGAAATTTATATCCAGGAACTCTTCAGATGCCTTTAAAAACACAAAGCTTTAGTTCTGTTATGTTTTTACTGTGTGGCTATTTATACTAATCTTTACATTCTTCTGGCTTAGCCAAATGTTCATTTTAACTTCAATACATTCTTTCTCAGTATCTATATTGAGAAGGAGCTGATGAATTGAAAGAACACAGGCTTGAGAGACAGGCTTGGGTTTGAATTTTACTTCCTTAAACTCATTATTTAACCTCCCCAATAGGGTTAGATCAAGGACACTTCACAAAATCACCCTGATAAAATAAGAGACATCCAGTTAAACAATGAATGATTTTCACTGGGTGCATAATTATGTTAAAAAATGTATTTGGTATTTATTTGAAATTCAAATTTCTCTTTTTTAAAGATTTTATTTATTTATTTATTCATAAGAGACACACAGAGAGGCAGAGACTTAGGCAGAGGGAGAAGCAGGCTCCATGCAGGTAGCCCGATGTGGGACTCATTCCTAGGACTCCAGGATCATGACCTCGGCTGAAGGCAGGCGCTCAACAGCTGAGCCACCCAGGCATCACTGAAATTCAAATTTCTGTCCTGTATTTTTGTGTCCTGTATTTTTGTTTGCAAAATCTGGCAGTCCTACTCGCTGACCTTCAGAGTTCTCAGCTGTAAGTAGGAATAACATTGTCTTTTCTGCAGGGTTGTTTTTTTGTTTTGTTTTATTAAAATATTTTATTTATTTATTTGAGAGAGAGAGAGTGAGCAAGAGAGAGAGAGCACGAGCGGGGGGAGAGGCAGAAGGAGAAGGAGAAGCAGGCACCCTGATGATTGGGAGCTGGATTCGGGGCTCCATCCCAGGACCCCAGGATCATGACTTGAGTCGAAAGTAGATGCTTAACTGATTGAGCCACCCGGGTGCCTCTGCAGGGTTGTTTTGATAATTGGGGATAGAATATAAAAAGCACTGAGGAGAGCTTGACATATGCTTAATAAACATTTGTGGAATGAATGAATGATCCACAATAATAAGGTAACTCATTTAACTATATAAATATATACATATAGTCAAATGGAGGTGGGTATATAGATGAGATTTGTTGTTTTAATGAAAGT
This sequence comes from Nyctereutes procyonoides, assembly GCF_905146905.1. Lineage (NCBI taxonomy): Eukaryota > Metazoa > Chordata > Mammalia > Carnivora > Canidae > Nyctereutes > Nyctereutes procyonoides. Next base: position 1,011,980 of record NW_026575030.1, on the reverse strand, counting down.
AAAACTTAATTTGGACAATTCAGTACTGAAAAACCACTGTAAGGCCAAATTACCCAAATTGTTTATTTTATAGACCAAGAAACTCACTAATTTCCATCTCTATTTCACTTCATGCCATGTCAGTATAGTCAATGTTTCTACCTTAGTTTCTCTAGGGACAAGCTAGAGATAATGATATTACCTCAGAGGGGTGCTGTGGGAATTAATTAGTTAATATTTTTCTCAGTCTCTTAAAAGAAACTACCTCTTAAATCAATGTTTATTATTAGTTAGAACCGACATGAAAGGTTTGAGCTGAGAATAGTTTTGCATTAGCACATTAATGCAGCATCTGCATATTAAGTTCTGGATTCAGTTGTAGGCACCATTTTCTTAAAAAGTGGCTGCTAATATTTAGGGTGAAAAAATTTGGTTATGAAAATGTATTGGATCATAATAACTGTTACAATACCATTAAAATAAAAGACATTGTCTTTCAAAAATGTCCTAAGTTTCAGTTATGACATATGGCAATTTTAGACTATGGTTTAGTACAACAAAAGAATTTAAACAGTCCTTTGGATTTTGTTGTAGATTTCCTTGAACTCTAGGTGACCAGAATTCTGTTCACTTTTTCTTTGTTTGTGTCTCTACCATAAAGGAATGGAAGAAACTGTTTCCTAGCAGCAATTGATTTCTTTCGGTTGGAAGGTCATGTGATCTGATAGCATTTCTGAAGGTAAATACCAAGAGTAGACAGTTGCCGGTCACCAATAATTAAAGTCCTTATTTATGCATATGGTTTTGTAAGTTACTCTGGGAAAGCTTTTCTGTGGCTAGAAGATCTAAACAAGAAGATGGATACCTTAAGAAGAAAGCATTTAAAAAACATGTCCTCTTTACTCCTTTAGCTACAACTAAATATGCAAAGCATAGGCTCTCTGATTCCCTTTTCAGGATAAAGATAATAAGTGCAGCTGGTCCAAAGGGATCTAAACAGCAATTGTACAAATGGCAATGATGTCAAGGGAACTCCTCTGAGCAAGTTGACAGCAGTTCTCTGGGGGCATTCTGGGAGCATCTCATTTCCCGTGGGTGCTGCGTGACTTATAGCATCCAGCTGGAGGAAGGTGGAAATAGACTGCTGCTGTGCTCTTTTATTATCCTGTTTTCCACCCCAGTATCCTGTTTGATCCTGTTTCTTTCTCCTATTTTCTTCCTGAAACTTTCTGGGACTGCATTTTTTTTTCTTTTTTTTCTGGGACTGCATTTGAAATGAATTTATTTTTCTTTAAAAGAAGCCATATGTAGTCTATGCCTTTCTTACCATTTACCCATCCACCTATCCAAAGGCAGAAGCAAACATCAATTTAACTGACCAGCAAGTGTTGAAGTTGTTCAAGATCGCCTTGCCATGAGCTTTGTAGAAGTTGCATTTGGGGGCTTGGATTTCACTGATAGCCAATAGTTGTCTTTGCACATCACAATTAGCCACATGAACTGCAGTTTGATTGCTGTAATTACAAAGAGTGATATCTGCTCCCTTTTCCAGAAGAAATTCAACAACCTGCAACACCACAACATTCTTATTTAGCATTTTTGAGTGCAAATAGTATCTTCAAGGCTATTCAGAAAACTTAGACATGGCTTTGATTCATGATGTAGGAAAGGAGAATAAGAGGGGCATAAAAAATGAAGAGTTGATTTGAATGCAAATGACTGCTATGCCTTTTTTAAATTAGGAAAACAAAAATCTCCATGACGTGAATGATTTGGGGATGCTATTCTTTTTAAAGATTTTATTTTTAAAAAATAATCTCTATACCCAACATGGGGCTTGAGTTTATAACCCTGAGATCAAGAGTCACATGCTTGCAGCACCTGGGTGACTCAGTTGGTTAAGTGTCTGACTTTGGCTCAGGTCATAATCTCAGGGTCCTGGGATTGAGCTTATTTGGGCTCCATTCTCAGCAGGGAGTCTGCTTCTCCCTTTTACCCTGTCCATCCCCCATGCTTGCACTGCCTTTGTCTCTCTCTTTCAAATACATAAATGAAATCTTTTTTTTAAAAAAAAAGAGCTGGCCAGGCACCTCTTGGGGATACTATTCTTTTCTTAAAACTAGAAGTCTGTGAGTATATTATGTTAAATCCACATAAAGCATCATGTCCTATTAGTATGATCCCTAATTTAAAATACAAAACCTGGGCAGCCCTGGTGGCTCAGCAGTTTAGCACCGCCTACAGCCTAGGGCCTGATCCTGGAGACCTGGGATCAAGTCCCACGTCGGGCTCCCTGCATGGAGCCTGCTTCTCCCTCTGCCTGTGTCTCTGCCTCTCTCTCTCTCTCTCTCTGTGTGTTTCTCACAAATAAATAGATAATGTCTTTTTAAAAACAAACAAAACAAAACCTGGGCTCCTGGGTGGTTCAATCAGTTAAGCATCTGCCTTTGGCTCAGGTCATGATCCAAGTGTCATGGGATCCAACCCAGTCTTGAGTTCTCTGCTCAATGGGGAGTCTGCTTTTCCCTACCCCTGCTCTTGTGCCCACACACTCTCTCTCTCCTTCTCAAATAAATAAATGAAATCTTTTTAAAAAATAAAATATAAACCCCCCAAATTTAGACATACATTCCTGAATGTTGCAAATATTTCCACAAGTATTTCTAGGGAGAAAATAAATGCTATTCAAAATGTTGAATGCATAATTTATTCAACAAATAAGATGGAGTGATTAGCCTGGGTCAAGAACTGTCCTTGGTGCTGAGAATCCAACAATGAACAAGGCAGGGACCAGCCTTTAAGACACTTACAAACTAATGAGGAACAGAGACAGATAAAAAGGCAATTGTGACACAGTGTGATAAATGTAATGATAAGGTAAATATAGGAGACAGAGGGTGCCAATTAAAAGAAATGAATTAAGCTGTCTTGGGGGGTCTAGGAAGACATTTTGAAGAAAATCATGTCTAAGCTGAGAACTGAGAGATCAGACTCAGTTAACCAGATAAAGACTGGGGGAAAGATTGTTTCAAGCAAAAGATACAGTGTAAACAAGGTACTGTAGATGTTATGGACTGAATTATTTCTCCTCAAAATTCATATGTTGAAGCCCTAATCTCCAATGTGACTATATCTGGGGAGGGGCCTCTAGGATGTAATTAAGGTTACATGAGGTTATAGAAATGGGGCCCTGATCTGATAAGATTAGTGTAATTTTAAGAGACATAGGAGGACTTGTTCTCCTCTCTGCCAAATGAGGACACAAAGAGAAGGTGGCCATCTATAAGCCAGGAGAAAAGCTCTCACCAAAAACCAGATTGTCTAGAATCTTGATATTGAACTTCTCAGTTTCCAGAACTATGAAAAAATTAATTTCTATTGTTTAAACTACTCAGCCGTAGTATGTTTGCTATGGAAAGCCCAAGATGACTAATACAGAGGACAAGGGCTGCCTGGATGGCTCAGCAGTTGAGTGTCTGCCTTCGGCTCAGAGTGTGATCCCGAGTCTGGAGATTGAGTCCCGCATTGACCTCCCTGAATGGAGCCTGCTTCTCCCTCTGCCTGTGTCTCTGCCTCTTTCTCTGTATCTCTTATGAATAAATAAATAAAAACTTTTTAAAAGTAATACAGAGGACAAAAGAACAAATAACATTCAAAGCTCTGGAAGGAATTAGACATGGTTGGAGTTCAGTATGGAGGAAGGAGGATAAGGAAATGTGATGGAGAAATCAATAGTAGCTAAATCCTGAAAGAGTTTACCAACTTCTTCTAGGAATTAGATTTGTATCTTCAGGGCAATAGGAAGCCAGCAAAGATTTTAAACAGAGAGATGACATGATTAGATCAGCACTTCAAAAAAAAAATCACTAAGGAAGAACAGAAGTTGGGAGACCAATGAGATTACTCAGCGGCCTCATGGAGAGAAAATGGTGACCAAACCAGGGAAGTGGCAGTGGAAATGGAGGAACAACTGAGGGCAAAATCAGGAACATTTAGGAAGTAGAACTGATTAGATATGGGTGTTGATTATGAGCCAGAAATCAAGACAATTCCCAGGTTTTTCACTTCAGTCCATTTTTGTCTAGCTTCCCTACTGCCACTGAGGACCAGACCACTAAGATCTTTGGCCTAAAACAGTACAAAAACCTTCTGCTAGGTCTCTCCAATTTCCAAATACCTTTGTCTAAAATGTCTAAAACTCATTACAATGGATAAATTCAAAAAGTCAGATGACAGTAAGTGTTGACAAGGATGTGAAGAAGTTGGAACTCTTATACACTGTCGTGAATGGTACAGCCAATTTATTATTTTTAAAAATATTTTATTTATTTATTTATAAGAGAAAAAGAGAAAGGCTGAGACACAGGCAGAGGGAGAAGCAGGCTTCCTGCAAGGAGCCTGATGCAGGACTCAATCCCATACCCCAGGATCAGGGCCTGAGCCAAAGGCAGATGCTTAACCGCTGAAACACCCAGGCATCCTGGTATGGCCACTTTAAAAAACATTCTGGTCATTCCTCAAATGATTAAGCATAGAGTTCCCATATGACCCAGTAATTCCACCCCTAGGAATTCAAGGAGTGGAATGAAAGAGAAATGAAAACATATGACCACATAAGCACTTGTATACAAATGTTTGCAACAGCTTCATTCATAGTAACCAAAATGGAAACAACCCAAATTTCCATCTATGGACAAATGAATAAATAAAATGTGGTAGGGGATCCCTGGGTGGCGCAGCGGTTTGGCGCCTGCCTTTGGCCCAGGGCACGATCCTGGAAACCCGGGATCGACTCCCACGTCGGGCTCCCAGTGCATGGAGCCTGTTTCTCCCTCTGCCTGTGTCTCTGCCTCTCTTTCTCTCTCTCCCTGTGTGACTATCATAAATAAATAAAAATTTAAAAAAAAAGAATTTAAAAAAAATAAAATGTGGTATACTCACATGATGGAATATTAGTCAGCTATGAAAAGGAATGAAGTGATGATACATGCTACAGCATGAACCTTGGAAACAGTCTGCTAAGTAAAAGAAGCCAATCACGAAAGACCACATGCTGTATGATTCTGTTTATGTGGAAGTCCAGAATATGAAGATCTATAGAGACAGAAAGTAGATTAGTGGTTGCTTAGGGCTAACATAAGAAGAAGGAAGAAAGATTGAAAGTGATGGAAATAGCATTCAGTGTTTCTTTTGGGGGGGCAGATAAGTGGGCAGTTCTTTTTGAGATGATGAAAATGTTTAAAATTGACTGTGGTGATGACTGCACATTCATGTGAGTATGCTAAAACCCACTGAATTCCACATCCTAAATGGATGAATTGTATGACATGTGGAGTATGTCTCAACAAAGCCCTTTTTAAAAATACCTTTGCATGTATTTGTAGTCCTGTAGGATCTGGGTCCCACCTCCCTTTCCAGCCTCATTTTGTGTCACTCTTTCCCCTTCCTCTGCAAGTTCTCAAATACGCAAGTTTTTTCCTAACCAAAAGCCTTTCTCTGTTATTCTCTCTTCCCCAAATGTTCTTCAAATGTCATCCTTTATCATTCTTTTAGTCTTAGCATAAATGTAACCATAACAGTGAGGATTTTCCTCACCACCTTATCAAAAGAGGATTCACTACTGGTTACTTCAAAGAATTAACAGCAATTTGTAATTTAATTAAGTGCTTTTTGTTTCTTTATTTGTTGTGGTTCACCTTCATTAGAATGTAAGTCCACATTGTAAGACATCTTATTACAAGAATAAATGTTTTAGGAATGAGTGAATGAATGATTTAAGATAAATAGATGCTGATGCTATTTAATAAAATGGAAAGCACTGATCCTGGTGTTCCTCAGGAGAATTAGATTTGGGGAGAAAAACAATGAAGAAAATGTGGGCATGCTGTGTTTGAGATCTGTGACATTTAAGTGGAGATACATAGTTGAAGCTCAACATACTATATATATATATATATATATATATATATATATATATATATAATTTAGGTGAGAGATGTGGACTAAGGCACAGAACTGGGATCCATCTCTATATTACTAAGGAACACCAATATTTAATGGATGAAAAGAAAGAATCCATAATGAGACTAGAGAGATATTGCCTGGGAGGGGGGAGGAAAACCAAAAGGAAGCTAATGGAAGAAAGCATTTCCAGAAAAATTGGTGTCTAATGTGGCTAAGACCTGAAAGGTCATGAAGGACATTATAGGTCACATCGGCAAGAGAAGTTTCAATTGACTGGTAGGGAACAATGCCAGACTGCAGTAATTTGAAGAGGTGAGAAAGTGGAGGCAGTGAGGACTGATCAGAGAAACATCCTTTAGAGGGGCTGTTGGAAGACAATGCTCTTCCACACAAAAACGTGTGTTTTGTAGGTCTTGTGAGCAGAGGCGCTGACTGCCTTTGTTCTAGATTACGCTTTCAAAGATGTTTATGTAGTGAATGACTTTGCAAGATAGAGATAGTGTCTCTTTTTGGAGCATTGGAAAAACATGCCCACCACCCATTATAAAAGACTCAGGTTTCCCCTCTTTTTATTCAACCCACTGCATATAAGGGTATCACTTCTTCATGTTGCCCTGTGGAAATGGGCTCCAGGAAATACAGGAAGTCTTGATACTCTGACCATTACTGTTGGGAATAGTTAACTGTCATTTTTCTCTGACCCAGGACTTCTCAGACTCTGAAAATGTGGTAGGCTGACCTTTTGGGCGGTAAGTAAGGAAAAATCTCAGATGCTTCGGAAGATGAGATGATGAGAGAGACAAAAATGACCTAGGAAGAATGAGGGCTTCATGGGATAATTAATGAGATTTATAGAAAATTCATGGGAAGTGGTAGCAAATATGTTGACCAAACTGTATGGTCAATTGGTCAATAAATGATCTTCCATCTTCTTGACTACTAATGGCCCTTTAAGGAACCGGGTGGTAGTTAAAGGCTGAGTACCAGAAAATAAGTTCAAAAACAACTGCTCCCTGGTTTTTAATAATTTTTCTATGGCCGCTATCTTCCTCACCAATATGGCAGTCAGCCTTAGTCCATGCCACTATAACAAATAATACAAGATTTGTCCTGGTTGGGCAGAAAATTCTACGCCCTTTCAGACAACAGTTACAGAGATGCATATCTTCACTTAGCAGGAAAGAAGGAAAATTCATGACTAATGCAGGCAAAAACCAGGGAAACTTTGAACTTTGGCTCATTCATTTGGGATATGGGTAGTGAGGTGCATTATATTTGTTAAGGAAGAGTGATAATAGTTATATTACAGCTGACCCCTTCCTGCTGACAACCATTTATCAACCATTTAATGATGATAAAGCTCTTAGAATTTTTTGCAGTGGATTTTAGCTACTATAAGGGAACTTTAGCCCTTTTGGGGAGATTTCCTTGAGGCAGACAGATTCCCATGATAAACCAAGTAGGGTTCCAGGTTCTTACTGCCTTGGATTGGTTTGTAATACTGATGAAGATGGCCCCCTGGAAAGATAGAAAATGACACAAAGAAATCTAGCAAATTTTTGTGATTAGCCCCACTGCCCTAGAAAATGTCCTTATCTTTTATGTTAAAACCAGGTGAAAATGTAAAGATGTTATCATGACAAAGGGTCAGCCAATGATTCAGATTAAGGTGGAATCCTTAAAAAAAAAAAAAAATCCTGCTTTGAAAGCCAAGCCTGAGTCAACCAAAGGGTTGCAGCTCCAGTCAGAAAGCAATGTGGCTGTGGCCACTAAGTGAAGGATCCCTGAGGTTAAAATAGATGGTGTAAAGACCTCAACACGGGATAGAGGGCTTTGTAAGGACCAAAAACATTAGAAGATCATTTTGTTGAACAGCAAGAAACTTCAATGCTTCTGGAAACCAAAAGTAAATATGCCTTGCTTATTGGTCTGGAGCCACTCTCCTTCACCATATTCCTATTCCCTCCCTCCCTCTATACCCTGACCTCAGCTGCTTTGAGGAAAAAGATCATTTTAAGTGGGACTAAGGATACCAAGTCTTCAAAGGCACTGACATGACTATGTTGATGAATGTTAGGGATGGAGAGACAAACTTTTATGGCTCTCTTAGATTCAGATTCCCAAGTCATCATTCTGCTTATCCCTTGGGAAAAATAAGTGTCTGGATTCAGCTAATGGTGTTTGAGGAAAGTTTTCAGTAGGGAAGGAAAGCTTATATGATTCTGTAGGCAGGGCCCTTTGGGCCAATTCAGTGGATTATTGCTGTGGCTTCTTTCTGAATGTATCAGAATTAATGTGGTATACATGTACACTTCTTAGTCCCATTAAGTATCAAGAGGATCCTTCTGATCATGAAGAGCGAGTATGCAGAGAAGTGCTAGTATCTTTAGAATTCCTGATCCTTTGGAGTCTCCATGACTGATAATTTTGTCAGCTGGGGAACTTCTGGTGAAAGGAGGCAGTCTCTATCTGGATGTTTCTTGAGGATTTGAACTTGTTGCCTTCTTGGCATGTCTAGTAGGTATACCACTTTTAAAAAGCAGATATTAGGGATGCCTGGTCGGCTCAGTCAGTGGAGCATGTAACTTGATCTAGGGGTTGTGAGTTTAAGCCCCACATTGGGTGTAGAAATGATTTTTTAAATAATAAATAAATAAATAAATAAATAAATAAATAAATAAATACATGCTTATATTACCTTGCTATGCTAGTGGGTTCTTTTTAAAACTTAATGCATTATGCAAGGAGATCTTGTGGCTCTCAGGTCCAATATTCCCATTTGAGGGGAAACTAGAACTCAATGACTAACAAGGTAGGAAAGGCCCAACAAGCCTTAATTGTCAAGTGGAAATGGTGTATTTAAGAATTTAACCATCCTGGGTACATTGACATTTTTGCCTTACATGAAAAAGTGGGATCTTTTCCTTTGTTGGGAATTTAACCCCCCATTCCACCACCTGAAGCAAAACTACTGGCTTAAGCGTATTTTGTTTCACAGGATTCCCCTAAGTGCCTGGGCCTGTGTCACTTATGGTTCAGCCAAGATGAAACCTGATGGTGCGTACTGGGCTATTGCAGTTGGTTGGCCTCAGTGCCAGCTATGAAGAACTGACAATGGACATGGTTGTTCCACTCAGTGGATAAATCTCAAGATTGTTCTCATACCTCTAACCAATACTCCCCTTGATGAGCCTTGCTATATTTTTACTGATTCTTAGCCTGCTGCCAATAACCTAGCTGTTGGGTCTGCCTCTTAGAAAATTATAGATTTGCAGATTAAAAACACTTCTATTTAGGGCCATGAGCAGTGGAAGCAAACTCTCTGGGTCATCTCATGTAGAAGCCCATGGCAAGAATCCATTCTCTGATGAGATAGACTGGAATAAAACTACTGATTGATGCTGTACAACCCAGATTGCCTCATTGCTGTCTGAATCCATCATCATATTAGACATGGCAACACAGCCACCAACACAGACAGGGCAAAAAGTAGAGAACTGTTATAGGGGTGAAGTCGTAGCCACTGAAATGGGATACACAGACTTTGTAGTGGTTGAGGGAGACCAACAACCCTGGTACCTAAAGAGAGAGCATCTTCAACCTCGTAAGGTACAGGGAAGGAAGGGACGTTGATGACCTTTGTTCTTTAGAACCACCCAGGGAGTTTTCTTTGTCAAAGAAAATGTCTTTGTATGTGTCTCTCTTGAACTGTTCAAAGCACCTTAAATGTAACTGACTACTGGGTCTTCCATCCGTTGCCAGACAGTCCTGATCATGATTTGATTGCCAATGCCCCTTAGCCTTACCAAGAAGTCTATTTCTAATTGCAGCTGACAGCCCCACCTTTTGCACTTTTCATGTAAATCACTTGTATGCACCTCCAGATTTCTTCCCACTCCCATCCCCACAGCCATCACTTCTCATTCTGTGGGGGTGAATGAATGATGCTTGGCTGTTGGCAGGGATAAACAGGACTGATAATCCTCTCAAATCAAGGGCCAGACTCAATTATTCAGATTGAACTGGGAATCCTAAGACCAACCAGCCAGCTGAGAGATCACATGGAGACACTGTCAACCTGTGCCCCCTGACTAATGTAGGTCCCACTTAGAGGAACCCAATAATTGAGAACACCACCTTTTTGTCCCCAAGGGGTACTCCCAGGATTATATCTCTTGTAGAGAAAACTAGCATTAACTTGCATGGCTCCTGAAAACATAAAGACTTAAGCTTTAGGAGTGGTCATAAGAGATCTTCAAATCTTCAAGTAAATACCATCAGTAGATGATGTAGCCTCAGACGACTTCAGAACTTTCTCCAAAATGAAGCTACCATTGGTTACTTGAGGGAGTTTCCCAGAGGGATTGCTGACTTGTCATTTATGTGCCCCTTGTGGACAATTATCCCTAAGTCAGATGTCCAATTAGAAAAAGTAGAACAAAATTTGTTCCTGCCTTTAGCTAAAATTATAGATGATACCACCTCATCCCTGCAAGGCATTCAGGTTAGCACTCAAGTTCGCTGGCCATGGTTGTTATGAATGACAAAACTGCCCTAGACTTCCTCCTTGTGGGCCAAGGTGAAGTCTGAATGGTTAATACAGACTACTATACCTGGGTTGATGCCTTGGACCAAGTGAGAAGATCAACAGAGAACTTAAGGAGAAAGCCATCTGGCTTATGGGATTTGTTCAGTCAGAGGAGTTTAGGACCATGGATGGCATGGTTGACACTAGTGTACAATATGGCCTTGTTCTGCTGCTTGGAGTTCTATCGATAGCAGCTTTAACTGAATGTTGTATGTATGAAACAAATTAATGGATTTAGTTCTAGCTTCTGTTGGTCAAATTAATCAGAATGGTGTGTGCATGGGAAAATTCACCAGAAGCTAAGACAATGTAGAAATGAAGGGTAGATATTTTTAGGAGACAAGTCTCTCTGGGTCTTTCACATTTCTACAAGTCTTATGAGCAGAAGGACTGACTGTCTTTGCCCCAGACTTTATTCTCAAGCTTATTTGTCTACTGAACAGCCTTGGAAGCAAGGAGTAGATTTTCTTACTACCCATTACAAAAGACTTGGGTTCCCTAAATTTAGAGTCCTCTCCTATAATCCAACCTACTGTCTGAACAGGAATCACCTGGTCTTCTTCCTACCATCCTGTGGCTAATACTATTGTTATGAGTAATAAACTGCCCTTTATCTCTAACTCAGTTCTATTTCTTATGCTGAGGATCTAAGAAATTGGGGCAGGCCAGCTTGTTCGCTTGTAAGCAGGGTAAAATCTTAGATCTTTCCTAGTTCTTGACATAGATCTGCAGATGAAGTCTGAGTGAAGAAAGGATGTGGTTGGAGGAGAATGTGGGATCAGTGGAGGTATTTATTTATTTGTGCTCCATCAGAAAGGAGATATCTAAGCATATTAATTTCTAATGGAAAGTAGCATCATTGTCTTTAATAACATGAATATGGAAAGCACCCATGTGTCCTTCAAAGTAGGACAGACAGATAAGTTGTGGCACAAATGGAATACTAGATAGCAGTAAAAATAAAAAACACAGCTATGTGCCTCAAAATGGGTGAATCTCAAAAACACAATAATGAAGAGAAGGAGCAAGTTACAAAGGAACGCATGTAGTATGAGTTTTTTTTTTATAAAGTTCAAAGACAGGAAAAAGTAAATTATGCCTTATTTAGGAACATAAGCAGAGATGGCAAAACAAAGGAAATAATTGACCCCAAATTCAGGATAATGATTATGAAGGGTGAGGACACAATTCAGGAGCAGCATATAAAAGGCTTTTGAGGCATGACAACATTTTAATTTTTGGCTTGGATGGTAGGAACATGGGTGCCAGTGTCATTATTTTTCTTTAAGTTGTATATACATTTTTTAGCATATAAGCTACATTTTATAATTTATTTAAAAGTGTTAATAGAAAGGAGTCAAAAGAGGGGAAAAAACTAAGAAGATAGTCAGGAAAAAGGCTATGGAGATGGTTAGGCAGGGTTGAGGGTCCACTTCCATTTAGACTCTCAAGAACTTATAGAGGCATCAACCTGCTCAGTTGAGTGAAATTTGTCTTTTTCATCCTAGAGTCCCCATTCTAGTCCCTTTCTAAGTCCCCATTCTAAGCCCTTTCCTATTCCCCTTGAAGCCTGCCTTCAGACCTTCTTTCATGGAGGTAAGTGATTATGCTACTCGGAAACATCCCATTCTTGGAATCCTTAGCTTTAAAGATTACCCAGGGGCCCCAGGACATCACATGGGTACCTCTGTTAGATTTTCTTCTGCTGCAGTAATAAGAGGTGTATTCCCAGTCTTTGAATGCTGTAAGTTAAGGTTTCCAAGGACGGAATGGACTTTAGTAATATAGTCACAGATGAGTTCCATGTCACCCCTTGAAACTACTTCCAGGAAATCATGAATCCGTTTATTTTTATTCATCTTGCTAATTCCATATAATTGCCTGCCAAAGAAGAGAAACAATTTAATTAAATGAAAGCCAACAAAGCATGGGTGGTTCAAATGTGATATAACCTATTTTTAGTGTCACCTTTTTTCTTTTTCTTTTTTTTTAAGATTTTATTTATTTATTCATGAGAGAGAGAGAGAGAGAGAGAGAGAGAGAGAGGCAGAGACACAGGCAGAGGGAGAAGCAGGCTCCATGCAGGGAGCATGACGTGGGACTCGATCCTGGGTCTCCAGGATCACCCCCTGGGCTGAAGGTGGCGCTAAACCGCTGAGCCATCCAGGGATCCCTCACCTTTTTTCTTCTTTTATGTATAAAATAACAGTTTTAAGACAACTTTGAAATAGAGGAAAACTCAGTAATCCCATCAGCCTTGCATATGTTTTAAATTAGAAATAACAATTTTCACCATCACTTTGTGAGATCTGCTGTGGGACAGGAGAAAGGATGGATCAACATCAGGGTGGAAACAACAGAGGGTCTGGAGCTTGAAAGAACCTGGGTTTGATCCCTCCTGCACAGTGTTAATGTTGAGCATGTCATTTAACCCCTCCAAGCTTAATTTCCTCATCTCTAAAATGGAAATAACAATCTCCCCTTCAAATGGTTGGTAAGGATCTGAAATACTACATACATTTTATTGGTGAAAATTCGTGTAGGATTTTATTTTCTCTAGCGTTGTTTATTAAAATCCCTGTAACTATTTTCTTTATGAAAATCCTATTTTCCTAACAATACTATAAATTCCTCAGTAGGAGGAACATATCATGCCCTACACATTTGTATCCTCAATAACTCTAGTACAATGTGAGTCATTGAAGAGCATGGTAGCCACTGTTCCAGTTTTTCCAGGAAAGTCCTTATTTTAAATATCCAAATCATTGAAATATCTCTTAGAGTGCAATTTTTGAAGTCCCTGGATTACCTCCCCCATGGAGCCTCTTGCTGTTGGAATCAGCCCAGAATCATTTGTCAGACTCTATATTCCACTTCAGCTTTTGATACCATAGTCACTGTACCTAGGCACATGCTATTTCATTGAAGTGATAATTTAGTTCCAATGAACTCACATTTTGTTGAAAGCAAGAAAACAAAACACCTATTTCATAGTACAATTTGGTGGATAAAAGTTAACAAAAGTAAACAAGAAAATGTCTAGAATTAGTCTTTGATGTTCTAAATAGACACATGCCTTCAAAATTCATAGGCCAAACTACATAGAGCCTTCTTTTTCAAAGAGAACATGTATTTCATTCCAGAAATAGTACTCTTTGATAAATCCATCCATTCATTTAAGAGGATAATATATGTCCTTCAGTTGCTTTCATTGACCTGTCACAATAAAATATAACATAAAATAGGACAAAATGGGAGAAAAACATTATGATTAAGTGTCAAAGCAAACAATGAATAATGAATCTTATGATGCCAGAGAAATGAGATGATCATGTGACTGGAGCACTCCATGGGCAAAGGGTATCGATAATATTTAGAGAGCTGGAGTGAGGAGGAAAGGACAGTTTTCATGAGGGGAAGAGCATGAACAAGGCCCATGGCCAGGGTCAATGAGGAGAGAGTGGACAGGATGGAAATTTACACTTTACTTCTAAATAGTTGGGGAAGCCCATGCACAGTTTTGAGTAGTGCCTTTTAGGAACACTGGTACTTTGAGAAGATTATTATGATAGAGAATTGAAAGGCAAAAGTTGAAAGCAAAGCTTAAGGATTTGTGACTGATTGGCCTTAGAAAATGAAAAATGGGTCCAAGAAGATGTGTTTGGGCAACTGGGGAAGACCTGATGTTGGAGTGGGCAGGCATTTGCTTTTACAGAACGATAATCAATGAGGCCAGCAACAAAACCAGCATGTAAGTAGGGTGTCTTGTTTCCTTGACTCTCCAAGAAATGTGGCTTTAGGATAGTGCAGTTTCCTAAACTAGTTTGAGCATGAAAATTATGCTGTCCCCTTGTTATGAATAAAGATTCCCAGGTTCCTTTTAGCATGTATGGAATGAGGCTGGAGACTCCTCTCATTTTTTGTTTTAATTAAAATAATTTAAAAGACTCATTTAATTTTTTAAATAGACTTGTTTTAAATATTTTAATTTTTTTTAAATCTTTTTTTTTTATTTATGATAGTCACACAGTGAGAGAGAGAGAGGCAGAGACATAGGCAGAGGGAGAAGCAGGCTCCATGCACCGGGAGCCCGACATGGGATTCGATCCCGGGTCTCCAGGATCACACCCTGGGCCAAAGGCAAGCGCCAAACCGCCGCGCCACCCAGGGATCCCTGTTTTAAATATTTTAGACTTTACTTTTTAGAGTAGTTTTAGGTTCGCAACAAAATTGAGTGGAAAGTAGAGTCCTCATATACCCCTTGACACCAAACATACCCAGCATCCAGCACCACATTGGTACATTTGTTACAACTGAAGAACATACATTGACACATAATTATCACTCAAAGTTCAGAATTTACTCTTAGGGCTCACTCTTGGTGTTGTACACTCTAGGACTTTGGACAATTATATAATGATATATACTCACCTTTATACTATTAGAGTAGTTTCCCCTAAAAATCCTTTGTGCTCCACCTATTTCAACTCCCTGACCCTGAACTCTGAACAACTACTTTTTTACTGTCTCTAGGACACACTTTTTTTTTTTTTTGCTCAGTAATTCACGTGATTGATTTTTTTTGCATCATCAGATGACTTCTAGAAACACTGACTTAGTGTTTAGAATTCAATCCACAATCTTTCTTGGAATTTGTTTTCTGTTCTTTTCTTTTTGAAGATTTATTTATTTAATTGAGAGAGAGAGTGTGTGTGTGTGCTAAAGAGAGAGAGAGAGAGAGAAAGAGTAAGAGCATGGGGCAAGGAGCAGAGAGAGAGAATCTTCAAGTAGCCTCCCTGCTGAGTGCAGAGCCTGATGCAGGGCCAGTGCCATGATGGATGAGTTCACAGCCTGAGCCAAAACCAAGAGTCAGACACTTAACTGACTCAGCCACCCAGGTGCCACTTGTTTTATTTTCTAATTGATATTTAACATTACCACTTATTTTGTTTTAAACTACTTAGAATAAATACTATTTTTTCCCTAAATTTCTAACAGAGAACAAATTGAAATAGAGAATCAATTCCTCAAGTCTCTCTCCCATTTTTTCACAGTGCTGTTATATCATCATCATCAGCAGCAGCAACAGCATATAATAACAATGGTAATATCCAACATTTATTGAATGTTTACTATATGCCATATGCTATTCTAAATGCTTTACATATATTTTATCTACTTAATTACAAACAGCACCATCAGGAGAGTAGTAGTATTATCTATATTTTATAGATGAGGAAAATGAAGCACAGGTGTTGGTAAAATGGGCTCTCTCACATGGGAGACATGCAGGTGCTAGTGCCCAAAAAGACTCAGTGAAACTGATATTTAAAGGAACATTTGTAAGATAGACCTATTTTCACTTCTTTGGATCCTGGGTAGAGAGAGTTGGATTAATTATACCCATTAGCAATGTGGGGCTGGGTCTAGTTTTCCTCTTGTTTTATTTTTTCTTTCTTGAACTCTTATCTCCTCTCCTACTCCCCTCTGCCTCACAGGACCGAATCTGATGCACCCAAGAAGTATCCTCAGATAGTAGATATCTTTAAAAGAATATATACAGTTATGTGTATGTGCATGTCTTAAATTTAACTATGTTACTTACTTTTAATGTAATTCTTTGTTTACAAGCTTTAATCTTGTACTTATGTGTATCTCTGGTTGTTTGCTTCTAAGGGCTGCATCATATGGCTCCACCATACCTGATTATCCTTGGTTACAGACGTTTAAATTGCCTCCAACTTCCCACTCCATAAACCACACTGCAAGAAATATCCCTGTTCAGGCCTTTTAATGCACTGTGCAAAAAGCTTCTCTAAGGTGAATGAGTCGAATGTATTTAATTTCACGAACTGCTAGATTATTCTCTAGGATGGCTGCACCAATTCATACTCCCACTAGTAGTGATTGTTTTCTTTAAACTCTTCTAAGGGAAGCAGACATTTGGTCGACTGCTGTCACTTAATCATCATTATCCTTACCATTAACATTGAATAAGCAGTGTACTTGGAATGTTGCTAGGGGCTGATTGAAAGATATACTCAAAATTAGGCCATAGAAAAATTTAAAATCAGCGTACATATCTGTCCCATCAAATGACTTTGAAACTTAGATTTATCTACTTATTTTTGAAAATGCAATAGTATTTGCAATACCACAGGTAAAAGTAAAGCTGAAAATCACATATTCAAATAACGACGAGGCAAGAAATATATATTCATATCACCAGTTTATTCATAAAGTGGAAATAAAATCCCAAAGATATTTCTTTGCAAAGTTATCACCCCTAGCAATGAAATGACAATGGATGTTCAGGAGTTGCAACTTAATTCTTTAATGTTACCTTTAAGCAAGAGCATTTCACAAGTATCTGCCATTCCAATAAAAAATACACATTAAGATTTAAACCAACCTATTATAAGGCTGTAATGTTCACTCTACTGGAATTATGATTATTATTTTTTTAAGTAGGCTCTATTCCCAACGTGGGGCTTGAACTCACAACCCTGAGGTAAGAGTCACCCGTTCTACCAACAGCCAGCCAGGTGCCCCTGGAATTAAAAATTTTTTTAAAAAAAGAGTGAAACTGAATTATAAACTGAAAGTTATCAAATCAAATCACTACAGTACTGGGCAATGTGGTCATTATTTGGTCATCCATTGTCTCACACACTTAGTCGTGGTTGGAGGAAGGCAATGAAGATTGAATCAGTGTATAGCAGTATTCCTATACACAGGTAAGCTCCTTCAATTAACAAGGACAGACCCACATTGCTTTTTCTTAGTGAGTTTCATTTCCTCTTCTGATCTTCAATGTGCACATGTCCAAGTTTTTTTTTTTTAATAAGAAAACGTTTCTCAATTTTCCTTTTAGGATTGTTTTGATCAATGATTTTTAAGCAATAATGTTTCATTCCACAGGGGTTTCTGGTTTAGCATCTAGTAAACCCAGTGTTTTATCTTTCACTGTATGCATGGTTAGTCTCCTTGTAAAACAAAGTGTTTTATTACATTATACATTTCATTTGGAATCTTCTGTAATTAAGAGTTAAAGCAATGGGAATCCCTTTTCATGTTGAGAAAATATGGCCAGGTCACATATATACAGTACTGAGTGTTTACAAGAAGACTTACACAATTCAAAGTTCATATTTAAGTGACTAAACTAAAATAAAAGATGTCTCTGTGTATAATTAAATCCAAGCAAGTATGTTTTCTTGCCCTTACCAGTTTAGCCTGTGATCTAGAGGCATTTACATAAAGTATTAAAAAGGATTGTCTTGATACTCGAAAAATCAAAGTTTATTATAGCAATTCTAAGGGTTTAATTATTTCAGATTAGGACATAGTTTCTCTATCACTTTACCTGATGTTCTTCCTCTGGGCACCCTTTGGAGAGAAAAAAATCTGCAACATAGGGCAATACCTAAAATGTGCTGAAAAGTGGAGATTTGGCTTACCTAGGTTGCGTTTTGCCGAGGGATACACAGTTGAAGAAAGACCGAGAAAAACAGCAGTCAACGTCATCCTAATTTATTGTGACACTGATTTCTGGGAAGGCTGTCAACCCACACTTCAGTAAAGGATCCATTTAAAAGCAGCATAGATACAGATTTATTTTCTTTGATTATTTTCCAACGTTGCACAGCTCAAAGTACTTAAAAAAATAATTAAAGCTGGTTCTGTGTGCACAAACCTTTCAGTTAGCTGCAAAGAGACTGCTTAGTTTACGGGTTGTCACCCAGGCAACCATCCACTGTGCATTTAGCTTTGAGAATTGAAGGCAGGACAATCTCATCCAGGAAGGAAAACAAGCATTGCACACTCCTTAAAGTTGCTGTTTAAGTGCTTGAAGGAGTTGGACCCTAGTGTACTTCCATGGTTGGCACAATTGCCATTATCATCTTATCCACTGAGACATTCTCCAGGAAAGCTATACCTTTGTAATTGCCATAATGTACCAGAAGGATCCCTTTCCAAATCTAAATATAAGTTACAGAGCAAGAGACTCCAATTGGATATCCCCAAACTGTTTGTATTCTTAGAATCATGCTTGAAAGAGCACTAGTGAATGGACATTCCTACATCTGAACATTTATTTTGTCTAGATTTGTGATTTTTCCCAAGCAAAGTCTTTAGGAAATGGACTGTATTTTTGTCTGAGTCATAAATGCTAATAAACCCGGATGAAAGAGGCTTTAAATTGTGGACTACAAAAACACTCATGAGGAAGTAGACTCAGGGCACTCTAAAACATAGTGTCATCTGCCATTTGTGTGCTGCTAGAATTTTTATGCCACCTACTGAAGGATCCTGGGGATTTTCTTCTACAGACATATTTGTTATATATACTCAACTGCAAAGGGTGCAAATATTTTATTGTAACAACAGGTGACATTTATTAAATTCTTACTAGGTTAGTCCTTTATGTTAATGAAGTCATTGAACCCCCACAACAACTCTAAAGAGTTGATTCTATAATCACCATCATTCCCCATGCTACAGAGGAGAACTCTAAGGCTTTGAAGAAATTTTAAGCTAATAAATGGTAGAGCTAGGGACTGAATCAAAGCAGCCTGACCACAATGTTGAAGTATTCACCACTTTTACTATGCTAACACCACACACACACACACACACACACACACACACACACTCACATATTTCTCTGGTGAGTGAACACTTCAGGGTAAAATTGTTAGGTTTATGTATATTCTTTCATCACCCCATTCAGCCTAAAGTGCTTTGACACTAATCCAAGCACGTACAGGCTATTACTCTGTTTTACTTTCTACATCCTTCCATGTTTCTGCTGCCAGGAGGATAGTACTCTTTCTTAGCTTTTATGCCAGGAGAAAGTCATAGGTACTGTACTTTCTTTTTTCTTTCTTTCTTTTTTTTTTTTTAAGATTTTATATTTATTTATTCACGAGAGACACACACAGAGAGAGGCAGAGACACAGGCAGAGGGAGAAGCAGGCTCCATGCAGGGAGCCTGACATGGGACTCCATCTGGGGTCTCCAGGATCACACCCTGGGCTGAAGGTGGTGCTAAACCGCTAAGCCACCCCGTCTGCCCCAGTACTGTACATTCTGATGCTTAGGATTTCTGCAGGATTATCCTTGGGCTCAGACTGGTCTACAATCCATGAATCTTTCTATTTGGTTTCTATTTCTATCTTTCTGTTGGTTTCTCAAAGAGTAGTCCTCCCTTTGCCTCATTTTGAGAAATATTCATTCAAATCATGTGTTTCCAAGAAACATGTTTTCAGAAGTAGTGGCAAGATAAGCATGCAAAACAAGGACAATCCCATGTTTGCCCCTTATCCTCAGAGGATATACTTCAAGACCTGCAGTGAATGCCTAAAAACTCAGATAGTACGGAACCCTCTACATGCTGTTTTTTCCGATATGTGCATACTACAATAAAGTTTAATTTATAAATTAGGCACAGTAAGAGAACAGCAATGATAATTACTAATGGAATAAACAATCATGACATTATACCGTAATAAAAGTTATATGAATTGGTCTTTCTCTCAAAATAACTTTTTTTTTTAAATTTTTTTTGTTTTATTTATTTATGATAGGCACACAGTGAGAGAGAGAGAGGCAGAGACACAGGCAGAGGGAGAAGCAGGCTCCATGCACCGGGAGCCCGACGTGGGATTCGATCCCGGGTCTCCAGGATCGCGCCCTGGGCCAAAGGCAGGCACCAAACCGCTGCGCCACCCAGGGATCCCCTCTCAAAATAACTTATGGTACTGTGCTCACTCTTCTAGTGATGCTGTGAGATGGTAATATGCCTATGTGATGAGATGAAGTGAAGGGAATGGCGCAGGTATTGTGATGTACAGTCAGGCTACTACTGACCTTTTTTTTTTTTAAAGATTTTATTTATTTATTCACGAGAGATACAGAGAGAGGGGTAGAGACATAGGCAGGGAAAAAAGCAGGCTCCCTGCAGGGAGCCCGATGTGAGACTTGATTCCAGAACCCTGCGATCTCCTCCGAGTCAAAGGCAGATTCTCAATCACTGAGCACCCAGGTGCCCCTACTACTGACCTTCTGACGATTTGTCAAAAGGAGGATAATCTGTTTCTGGAGGGTGGTTGATCACAGGGAACTAAAACTACAGAAAGCGGGACATCTGGGTGTCTCTCTGTGTGTCTCTCATTTGTAATCAATAAATAAAATCTTAAAAAAAAAACTATGGAAAGCAAAACCACAAAGGGAGGGAGGACTCTTGTATTAGGTGAGGGCACCACAAAGCCATGTAGAAGACCCTAGGGAAGCTCGTAACCTTCTGAGTTGGAAGGGCTGGGGTATAGAAATTTGCTAGGGCTTCCATAACAAAATACCACAGATGATGTGGCTTATGCAACAGAAGTTTATTTCCTCACAATTCTGCAGGCTAAGAATTCAAAATCCACATGCTGGCAAGTTTGGTGTCTCCTGAGGCCCCTTTCGTTGGCTTCCAGTTAGCTGATTCTCATTGTTCTCATAGGGTCTTTTCTCTGGGCACAAGACCCCTGCTGTCTCTCCACATGACCTAGTCTTCTTTTTAAAATAAGAAGGCCAATATGATTGGATTAGGGGCCATGCTAATGACCTCATTCACCTGTTCACCTCTGTAAAAGTCTTACCTCCAAATATAATCACATGCTGAGGTACTAGGAATTAGGGCTTCAACATATGAATTTTGGGGGAACATAGTTCAGCTCATAACAGCATAGGGAATCTTCAGAGAAGAGATAATTATCTGAGCTGAAATTTGAAGGACAAATAGTTCATCAGATAAACCACAGAGAAAAGGATACTGCAGGTCAACTAAACAACAGTATGTCCAGAGGAAAGATAAAAGCATGAAATGTTAAAAATATTGTGTTTGTATGTATGTGTGTGGTTGGAATTCAGAATACATGTGGGGGTGATAGGGGTAGAGGAGAAGTGAGGCTAATTTCAGCTGAATTGGGAGACATTAAAAGATTTTATTCATGAGGAGACATGATGAAATCTGTATTTTAGGAAGATCCTCCTGACAGCAGGAATGAAAATTAATTGAAGCAGAAGGGCAGATAGAAATGTTAAAAGATTATTGTAATAGGTTAGAAAAAAATGATGAAGACATAACCTGAATCAATGGCAGAAAAGATAAATGACCACAGAAAAACAAGTGAAAGTTTTGAAATCACTCTTTATAGGAGAGGAATACAAATGGCCAGGAAATACATTTAAATCAGTTAACCTCACTAGGGATCAGGAAAATATAAATCAAACCAAGTTTTATTTAGCATATGGACAAAAGTTTAAAAGACTTATATTATTAAATGCATGGGGAAGTGGCAACTTTTAAACACTATTAGAGGGTATGTAAATTTGTAACGCTCATTTTGGACATTGTAATCTGGTGCTATCTACTACTTTTTAAAATGCACACGCTCTTCAACTTGATATTCCCATTTCTCAGTATTCATCGTGGAGTAATTCCAACAGGTGATCACAAAGATGCAGGTATAATAAAATTTTACCCTAGTATTTTTTTATTTTTAATTTTATTTTCTTTTTAAAATTTTATGTATGTATGTATGTATGTATTTATTTATTTATGGGGGGAGGGTCAGAGGAAGAAGGAGAGAGAGAATCTTAAGCAGGCTCCACACCCAACATAGAGCTTGATGTAGGGCTTAACACAATGCTCTGCCTCATAACCCTGAGGTGATGACCTGAGCCAAAATCAAGAACCAGATGCTTAACCAAATGAGCCACCCAGGCACTGTTTTGGAGTTTTTTTGTTTTTTGTTTTGTTTTTAGAGAGAAGGTAGGATCTTCTTCGAAAACATTTTTAGAAAATTTATTTCAGAAAATTTCAAATATGCAAAATAAACAGTATAGTATAATGAACCCCTCTGTACTTGCCACCATCTATGGATGTTATTAATAGCTTTAAATAGTAGATCATTTATATGTCAAGTCACAGAAGACAAATAAAAAGTAGTACATTTATTCTTTGAATTATGGAATGCTGTGCAGCTGTATATAGAAGGAAGAAAGAGCTTTATATCATGTCCTAAATGGGCTCCAAATCATATAGTACAGTAAAAAAAGCAGGTTGCTAAATAATGCATATATGATAGTATGATACTGCTATGATGAGGTTCAGAGCGCGTGTTCAGGAGCCAGCCACTTAGGAGGTATATAACTTGGCCAAGTTACCTATGGTCTTTCTGCCTTAGTTTCCTCAGCAGTAAAATAAGGGCAGTATCTACTTCACAGGGTAATTGTAAGATTAAATGAGTTAATGCAGGTAAAACACTTAGAAGAATACTTGGTGCATATTAAATATTAGACGTTCCTAGTGCAAAAAGTGATTTAAAAAGGCAAAACTATATATTTCATATATACAAATATGTATGTTTAGGAAAGGTCTGAAAGGATTCATGCTTAATTAGTATTAGTGATTTTATCTTTCTTTTAAAAGATTTTATTTATTTATCTGAGAGAGAAAGACAGCATGCACACAATCAGGGGAAGCAGCAGAGGGGGAGAAAGAAGTAGGCTCCCCACTGAGCCGGGAACCCAATGTGGGGCTCCATACCAGGACTGACCCTCCCATACCTTGAGGGTATGGAAATTGAAAAGACGGTTAAGGAGGCCATTTGTTTTATGCATATGATTTGCATCTTTTATGATAAGACAGTCCTATTACTTGTATAATACTTGAACAATTTAAATTAAAATATGATTCCCAGGTCTTCCTTTGGTGACAGTGATGTAAGGATCTCATACCAGGCAATTTATTGCAGTACATAAATGGGCCAATGCAAGGGACAGAGATAAGTGGAAACTATTAGATTACCTGCAGCAAAATAGCAGAAGCAGATGAGATGGAAATCAGTCCATCTAGTTTAGTTAGAAACTAGACTGAAGTGAATGTTAAAAGGGATCTGAGCAGATCAACAAGCAATTGGAGATGCTATTAATGTAGAAGTACTGAGACTTAGAACAAAAGAAGGTCAGGAGCAGACCTAAGATTTTGCATTTATTTATTAAAGATTTTATTTATTTATTCATGAGAGACACAGATTGAGAGAGAGGCAGAGACACAGGCAGAGGGGGAAGCAGGCTCCATGCAGGGACCCTGACACAGGACTTGATCCCAGGCCCACAGGATCACACCCTGGGCTGAAGGCAGTGCTGAACCGCTGAACCACCCAAGCTGCCCATGATTTTGTATTTATTAATCACGTGTGGTGAAAAGAGTTCACTCTCCCTAATAAGGAAAGATTGGAGTTTAAATAAGAATATGCTTGTGTAAAACATGTAACCAATCATACATATACACACATACACACATGCTTAGAAGGATATGATTATTCCGTAAACTTGTACACAATTCTCATGACTCTTCAATTAATTTTTGCATCCTACATTCTGAGTTCAAGACCTATTAACATATTTAAGAAATGGAAACACAAAAACTTGGACAAACTAAATCAACCTTCTGACAAGTACTGTTCTTAGCTGAATCTACTAGACATGTGACACACTTAAGAATTGGAACTGGCTGTTCTTGACTTATTATCATCTTGAAGGACTTCAATTTTTTCACACCTGAAGCTTCCTGAGGGCAGGCACCTTGTTTTTATGTTTTTGTTTTCCAGTTTATTTTTTTTTATTTTTTTTTATTTATTTATGATAGAGAGAGAGAGAGAGAGAGAGAGAGAGGCAGAGACACAGGCAGAGGGAGAAGCAGGCTCCATGCACCGGGAGCCCGACGTGGGATTCGATCCCGGGTCTCCAGGATCGCGCCCTGGGCCAAAGGCTGGCGCTAAACCGCTGCGCCACCCAGGGATCCCTGTTTTCCAGTTTCTACAAAGTGCCAGGCACATACTGGCTGCTTTTAATAAATGTTTAGTGAATGAAGAAATGACAGAATGAGTGGTAAGTGACTTAAGACTGTGAATGAAGGAGTGAATAAACCACTTCTCTTAAAATTCTCTGGAGACTTCTTTTTTTTTAATTTTTTTAAAATATTTTTTAATTTATATTTATTTATGATAGTCACAGAGAGAGAGAGAGAGGGGCAGAGACACAGGCAGAGGGAGAAGCAGGCTCCATGCACCGGGAACCCGATGTGGGACTCGATGTGGGACTCGATCCTGGGTCTCCAGGATCGCGCCCTGGGCCAAAGGCAGGCGCCAAACCGCTGCGCCACCCAGGGATCCCTCTCTGGAGACTTCTTGGCTTAGTGATTGTACCTCTTTCTAGTTCTAGAAATAGGAGAGTACTTATTTAGAATATAAAATATTGTGTGTGTGTGTTCCTGGGGCACCTGGGTGGCTCAGTTGGTTAAGCGTCCAACTTTTGATTTCAGCTCAGGTTATGATTTCAGGGTCATGAGATGGAGCCCCGCATCGGGCTCTGCACTCAGCAGTGAGTCTGCTTGAGATTCTCTCTCTACCTCTCCCTGTGTCCCTTCCTCCCCCAAATAAATAAATAATCTTAAAAAAAAATGTGTGTGTGTTCTGAAAGATCACCCGGATATGTTCCTCCCACTGGTTTTGAAAGGAGTTTGAATAAGTTGGATTAACCATCATGCATCCCTTTCTAAGCCGTATCATATTTATGTCTTATCTCAGACTGTGAGCACCTCAAGGGATTATTCTTTGACTCTCTCTGCGGGATTGACCACAGTGCTATGACCAGGACTATGATACAGTCCTGTGACAAATACTGCTGAATGAATGAAAAAATGTTGTCTGAGGATGTTGCCTTGGATATTTCTCTTTGGAGAGTTTCTTATTTTCATAGCATGTGTTTGTCTTCCAGCTGTACCTTCTATTGTAGTTGTTCTCCGTGCACAGACATCCAGGTAGATGAGGATGGTGTAGTCCCACTGCTGTTGCTCCTCTCAATGTTTGCTGTCTCACTAAGGCCTAATTAAACTGTTATGCCCCCACATTCCTCTGAGGACTATGCCAAGGGCGATTTTTTTCCAGGCATCTAATCTCTTAAATTGCCTAAGCATCAAAATTCTCCCCCTGGCTATTATTGGTTAACACCTTGAAATAACTGAAAATTTTGCCAATGAGGAAATGTGCTTGCAACAGAAAAACCTTGCCTTTGGATGTGTGGCCAAAGAGCTCTTAATACTGAAGAAACAATCTTTTCTGCCTCATGCACCAGTGAAAATCTAATAAAAATGTGTCTCTCCTGGGTACTTTACATCATTAGCATCTTGGCTTCACACTTTGCTTTAACAAATAACTTATTTTAAAAGTTTCTCCAGGGAGAAGACAAGAAGCCAAAAATATCTTGGAAGAAAACTTTACCTAGCAACCCGATGAGGCTGTTTCATACAGTTTCTAAAGTTTAACTTCATGCAGGAAAATCTTTGTGATTTTTTAGTCTCTCATTTTGGTGTGTACTGAAACATCTTCATGGCTAAGCAGGGAGGAAAAAAACCCCTAATGCCTTAATGTGAGTAGCACTTTCTGGTTTTATAGTAAATTCGTTATAAAATGCTACCACCACAGTTGATCGCCTACTACATGTCACGACATTGTGCTAAACATTTTACATAAGTTTGTAGAACTTAATCTTTGCCACAATCCTTTGCAATAAGAGTCCTATTTTACTAACGAAGCCAGTGGAGTTTAGAAGAGTTGCCTCCAGTCATATTGTAGTTAGTAAAAGGCTGAACCTGGATTTGTCTGACCTTAAATCCTACAGACTTATTTCACTTGGTGGGACTCTAAAAAAGTGAACAAGTAATTCTTTCACATGAACAAATCTCCCAATGTCTATATCTGTATCCAGGAATCTTTTTATTCCCTTCTTTCCCTTCTCAGAAAAAGCCAACCTAACCAACCACCTAGCCTTCCTTCCCTCATGGTATACCTGCTCTGAATTCCACCTTTCTGCACAACTCCACAGAGTGCTACTTGAAAGGTGATCTGGGTGGGGGGCACCTCTTGAAGCGAAACTTCTAAATGCAATGTGAATGGCGCCCCCTGGAGTTGTGTAACCAGCAGCTCTGGATTTCCTCCTCTCTCCTTATCTGGAACTTCAACTCTCCCACTTCCCTTCATCATCAGTCTCTCTCTCATAGATTATTATCCATACACAAACATATCTGCTCTTCTCTGCCTTAAAGACAAACAAAGGACAACCCCAAGAAGCATCAACAATCAATCACGCTTGATCCTATATTCCTGTCTCATGTGCTTTTCAGCAGCTGTCAATATTTACCATCTTGAAACATTTCCTCTCCCGGGTTTTGTGCCATCACTCTTTCCTTACTTTCCCATTTCTCAAGCCATTCCTTTCTTCCTTCTTTCACTGGATTCTTTTCCTTACCCATTCTCTAAATATAAAATGTTTTCAGGGGCAGCCTCCGGGTGGCTCAGGGGTTTAGCGCCGCCTTCAGCCCAGGGCGTGATCCTGGAGACCTGGGATCGAGTCCCACGTTGGTCTCCCTGCATGGAGCCTGCTTCTCCTTCTGCCTGTGTCTCTGCCTTTCTCTCTCTCTCTGTGTATTCTCATGAATAAATAAATAAAATCTTAAAAAAAAAAAAACCCTTCAGTGCTCATTACATCATGTGCCCTCCTTAATGTCCATCACCCGGTTACCCCATTCGCCCAGGGCTCTCCCCCCCCCTTTTTTTTCTTTTCTGTATTATTTTCTTAAATAGCTCTTTTTTTTTTTTTTTTATTGCTCTCTTGCTGAAAACGTTTCAGTGACTTTCATTGTGTTTTAAATAAAGTCCAACTCCAGGGGTGCCTGGGTGGCTCAGTTGATTCAGCATCTGCCTTTGGCTCAGGTCATGAGTCCATGGTCCTGGGATGGAGCCCCACATTGGGCTCCCGGCTTGGTAGAGAGCCTGCTTTTCTCTTTCCTGCCTGCAGCTCCCCCTGCTTGTGCGACCCCTCTCTGCCAAATAAATAAATAAATAAATAAATATTAAAAAAAAAAAAGTCCATCTCTGGCCTAGAAGGCTTTATATGGTGTAGCCCATTTCTACCTCTCCAACTTCAACACAAACACTGCTCTAGGTGCCCTCTTTCTTTTGGTTTATTGGATGGATCAGACTTTCCCCACCTTTGATCCTCTAGACATGCTTAGAAGCCTTTCCCACTTGCAGTCTTATTCTTTTTTTTTTAAGATTTTATTTATTTATTCATGATAGACATAGATAGAGAGAGAGGGGGGCAGAGACACAGGCAGAGGGAGAAGCAGGCTCCATGCAGGGAGCCTGACGTGAGACTCGATCCCAGGGCTCCAGGATCACGCCCTTGGCCAAAGGCAGGCACTAAACCGCTGAGCCACCCAGGGACTCCCCTTGCAGTCTTATTCTTATAAGAATCTTATATATGCCACAACATTGTGCTAACCATTTTACATAGGTTTGTAGAACTTAATCTTTGCCACAATCCTTTGCAATGAGTCCTATGTTACTAATCTTATTCTTATTCTTCATCTTATTCTTCAGCTCACCTTCAAGATTCTTCTTGTCAAGATGACCATTGACTTCCACATTGCTAACACTAATGCTGATACATGTAGCACCTCTTCATTCTGTTGTGCAGCGAATTTCCCATTTTCCTTCCAGACCTTGAACTCCTTGAAGTCAGGGACCATATCTACAATACAATTTAATATCCTAGCACAGTGGTTGGCTCCTAGTTAGCTGTTTAATAGATGCTTGTAAATGAATGGAGGATGCAAGTTCAGATCTCGGGAAAGACTGCTGCAGTAGTTAACTCACAACCCTCCACTGATACGGTAGATAGAAATTAGAAGGAACATCAGAAGACAGGGGTTCAAAGTTTGGCACTAGCAATAACTGTTATCAAAATTCTCACCTTAGTTTTTTCATATGCTCTACCTATATAACCAAAAATTTTAAAAGATTTTATTTATTTATTCATGAGAGACACATAGAGAGAGGCAGAGACATAGGCAGAGGAAAAAGCAGGCTTCCTGCAAGGAGCCTGATACGGGACTTGATCCCAAGACCTGGTATTGCGACCTGAGCTAAAGGCAGACACTAGACCATTGAGCCACCCAAGTGCCCCCACCAAATTTTTTATATCTTTAAACTTTTAAAATTAAAACTTAAAAAAATATTTATTTATTTATTTATTTACTTGAGAGAGAGAGAAAAAGAACTCAAGCAGGGTTGGAGTGGAATGGAGGAGCAGTGGGGGGAAGGAAAGGCAGGGGGAAAGAATCTCTAGCAGACTTCTTGCTGAGTGGAGAACCCCTAGCAGGATTCAATCTTACGACCCTGAGATCATGACCTGAACCAAAAACAAGAGTTGGACACTTTAACTCATTGAGCCATAAGATTATCATTATTATTTTTTTAATCACTGAAGCTGAATTTCTTAGTCCTCTACCAACAAATTCCTTCTTGTGGATTGCAAAACTCATGAAATTACATGAAAGTTAACCTTTTTCCCCTTTTAATTATGAAAAATTTCAGACCTAACAGAAATAGAATAGTATAAACACCCATGTACGCATCACTAGCTTAAGCTACTATCCGCATATAGCTGATTTGGCTTTATTTCTCTCCTTACTCACTTCTTCCTCCCATTAGTTTCATACAAATCCTGGACATGGTATCATTTCATGATGTATACTTCAGTATCTATGAAATATAATTGTTAACTGCTAGCCGCTACTCCTTCTGTTCTTCAGTGGCTTAAAAAGTGAAGTATTCAAAAAAAAAAGTGAAGTATTCAAAAAAAAAGTGAAGTATTCATTGAATGGTATGTTGCTCTTCCCAGATATCAGATAACTAACACAATGATTTTATTTATTTTTTATTTTTATTTTTTTAAAAGACTTTTATTTATTCATGAGAGACACAGAGAGGCAGAGACAGAGGCAGAGGGAGAAGCAGGCTTCCTGCAGGGAGCCCGATGCAGAACTCGATCCCCGGATCCCGGGATCATGACCTGAGCCAAAGGCAGATGCCCAACCACTGAGCCAGTCAGGCGTCCTCATAATGATTTTATTTTATGACTTAACCAAACTGTAACTTCTTTGAGGGGGGTGGAGGAGGGTGGATATCACAGCATCTAGCTTTGTGCCTTGCAGTCAATAAATAGAGGTTGAAGGAAAACAAATTCAACATGGTTTAGGTTTTTTAATACTTTATTCACAGGAATCTAGGGCCTGCCTTGTCTTACCTCCTTGCTTCTGTTCTCTCTCTGTATTCATTACTCTACAGGAAGATTTCCAATTCAAAGGTTTTCTTTTTTGCCTGTTTTAAATCAAAAGATTTCAGCCTTTGAGGACTCCGGGCAGGACTCAGTCCCAGGGGGCGGGGCCTCCGGGGCGGGTCTGCGCCGAGGCCCCGCCCCCTCCCCTCCCCGCCCCGCCCCCTCCCGCTCTCGTCCTTCCCGGCAGCCCTAGCGCACTTCCCAGCGCTCCTCAAGATGGCGGCCGACAGTGAGGTGAGGTGTTTGCTCCCTGCCTCTCCCGGTCTGTAAGCTTGCTCCTCCACGTCAGCGCCCGGGGGCTTATTCTCTTTATCTTTCTTTTCCTTTACCGTAGCCCGAGTCCGAGGTATTTGAGATCACGGACTTCACCACTGCCTCGGAATGGGAAAGGTGAGTGAGTCCTGTCAGTGGTTGTCGGTACCGCGGGCCGCGGCGTCCCCTGGCCGCTTCCCCGAGGGAGACCACGTGTGACGCCGCTAATGCGGGAGAAGTAAGGCCGGCGAACCGCGGGCTCTGCGGCTTCTGTCCTCGGTCAGCCGCACGCCTCTTCCGCGTCTCGCGTCTGCCAGGCGGCGGCCCGCCCCCGTCAGCCCAACCCCTGAGACTCGGCTCTCAGAAAAAGTTCTGTTTCACTCTCAGACCACTTTCCTCAGACCTCCGTCGTCGCCCACCCGCGGAAACAGTTCCCCGAGCTACCACTTCCGTGGCTGGTGTCGTTTCCGTTTAACTCCTGTTGTTACCCTAAGCCGTAAACTTGGCAGCTGCCGTTTTCCTCTCGTGGGCATAGGTGTACCCTTTCCTGGAGGAGGCCTTCGTGGTGCTGGCGGTTGTCCATGTGCCGCCCTCCCACCGTCTCCATCCTGCCCTTTAGAATGACCTTTTAAGATAATGCTGCAGATGGTTTTGGGGACTCTCTGATTCAAGTCGTTGCATTTCCGTGGGTAATGTGCCCAGGCTTCCTGTGCCCATCGCACCTCACTGAACAGCTGAGCGAAATGAGCTGAAAGCCAACTTTGTGAAAGAGTAATAGCTGAGAATGAGAAATTTTCAGGTTGGTGTCACAGAGACCCTTCTGGGTGTGGAGGTCAGTCAGTATTTAGTTCGTTGCAACATTTGATAATCTTTCAGGTTGGGAGAGGAGATTTGCGCATGTCATGTCATTCAATGACTGAGGAAAATATTAAAGATTCCTGCCGGAGGGGCGCCTGGGGAGCTCATTTGGTTAAGTGGCCAACTCTTGATCTAGCTCAGGTCTTGATGTTGAGGCCAGGAGTCCCCAAGCCCTGTGTTGGGCTCCATGCTGGGTAAGGAGCCTACTTAAAAAATCAATCAATCAATCAATCCCTGGTGGAATAATAGTTTGATTGTGGTACGCTCCAAAAAATAAGTGGGTAAGACGTAGCCATACTGGCAAGGGCTTTATTGAACAGGTGTTCTGTGTCTAGAGTTAAACTAATGGAAAAGAACAAAGACCAAAACAAAACCTTTGATCTATGTGTTACACAAAACAGAGAATGATTAAATTGTAAGCCAGCTGGTGTGAACTGTAAAAAGTTTAGAGAAGGATGATACTGTGGATCACAATTAGGGGAGATAATTTCATAGAAAAGATAGGAAATGAGCTGGATATTGAAAGTGGAAAGTGGTTGGTTAGATTTGAGAAGGTATTAATATAAGCAGAGATGAGTATAAATGAACCTTTGGGACTTCATGAAGATGTCTTTACTGGAGTAAAGACTATCTATTGAAGGGAAATAAATAAGATTAATGAGATGAGACAGTCCATGGACAGTCTCCAAAGCTGAGTAAAGAAATCTCTAGACTCGGTGCTTTTAAAATCAGGGATTCCCAACCTTTAGTGTGCATCAGAATCATAGTTTCTGATCATATCTGAGGTGGACCTAAGAATGTGCATTTCTAGCAAGTTCCCAGGTGATGCTGATGTTGCTGGTCAGGAGACCACACTTGGAGAGAACCATTAAAGAACAATGGTGAGACACCCTTGATTTTAGAGTGGCAAAGTGATAGGATGAGAGTTGTTTCAGGAGATTAAGTCAAATGAAGCCCGGTGACTTACTTTGATCAATAGTTAGATCGGTGGTTTGGAGACTGGAGAGGGAGGGAGGGTAGAAAGGAGTATTGTTAGATATTTCGAAAAAGATTTTTAGATAGATACACTTGATGAAATGTTAGAGTAGAAAGAAACATGCAACTGGAGTTTCTTGCCTAAAAGAATGAAGATAAGAAAGTGGGAAGAGTACAGTTTTAGACCAGTTGAATTTGAAATAATAACTTGATGTCTTGAAGGTAGTTAGAAAAATGTCACCTGAATCTTGGAGGGTGGGGGTGAGGAAGCATCAAGAGTATGGAATGGAAACATGATTATTTTCCCTTAGCAAATATTTAAGGTATCCTGAAGTGCAATATTAACTCCTTTAGCTCCTTGTATGGAGATCATTGTTAACACAGTAATGAGTACTACCACAAAGTAGGAAATTT
The DNA here is from genome assembly GCF_905146905.1 of Nyctereutes procyonoides. Taxonomy (NCBI): domain Eukaryota; kingdom Metazoa; phylum Chordata; class Mammalia; order Carnivora; family Canidae; genus Nyctereutes; species Nyctereutes procyonoides. The sequence continues at coordinate 979,714 of NW_026575030.1, read as the reverse complement.
GGGTTTTGGTTTTTATGCTCATTTTTAGAGCTACAGTAGTGTTTTATAGCACATGGGAAAATGTTAAAGACTTTGGAGTCTTCTTAAACCTTGGGTTTAATGTGTGAATGAAGGTTCTTGTTAATATGTTAGGAGCCATAAAGACAGTTTATTGAGAGGACTGAATGGACTCCTCCCCCAAAAAAGGAGTCCCCCAACTCTTTAATCTTTTGTCCTTTGCTGAAATATTTTTTGAGTGCCTATGTGTCAAATACAGTGCAGGGCGTAGGGGTGTGGTCCATAAAAATAGTTCCTGCTCTTACCGGTAAAGTCTAGTAGAAGAGACAGACATGAATCTAATACAGATGAGTCTGTAATTACAATTGAAATAAGAGCTGAGAAGGGAAAGAAATCTGGTCTTACAATGCCTATAACAAAGGAACCTAATATCGAATGCAGAATCAGAGGAAACAACCCTTCAACTGTTTTTTTGAAAGCTTTCAGCAATAAAGTTTTTACATTTTTCTGGTCAAATCTCAACACTTTCAGTAGACTGCAATTTTTCTCTTTTAGGTAGTATTGATAGAATTCATTAAATAAGTGTTTTAATGTGCTCCTTCTGTGAAAGCAATATTATTTTCAATGATTTTTATTATAATGCCTCACAGAATAAAAAAATTCTAAGACTTAATATTTTGAGAAAATTTCTTCTAATCTGAATGTGTTGTGAACATTTTGTATCAAAACATATTAATACTTCTGTAGCTTCCATGTTTTCATTTAGTATATGAAATAAGCATTTTCTTATTTCCTCAAATTGTCTTCAAACATGATTTTTTATGGATGCATACTAATCCATTCAGTGGACATACCAGCTGTTTGCTGCAACTGGATAGTTAGGTGGCTTCCAGTTTTTTGCCTTTATAAATACAACGTACATTTCTAATAAAGATTCATTTATTTCTTTTAGAGAGAGTGGGGTAGGGGCAGAGGGAGACAGAGTCTTAGACTCCCTGCTGCCCAATACAGGGCATGATCTCGGGATGTTGGTATCACAGCCTGAGGTGAAACCAAGAGTTGGCAGTTTAACCAACTGTGGCAACTCGGCATCCCTCACAGGCACATTTGTACTCACAAGTGGATACATCTAAAATTTTTATTTCCTTTTATTTTTGTAAACATGCTAACTTTTCTACTTATTTTCAGAACCAATAATTGCCTTTTGATGAAACTACCCGGAAGTGGATTAGTATATATATTAATACTGCCTTTAGTCTTAAAGAGGAATTAATTAGAAGGTTCATTTAAATCATAAAAATCAGATTTATCATTACTGTCATTACTGTCTTAAATGTAAATATTAACTTATATTGTCACTGAAGGAAAAAACCTGATGCTTGTGAATATATTTTGACTGGAATTAACTATTACTCTAGCAATATGATGTAGGTGTTTTAGGAGAGCAATTTTGCTGTTAGATTGCATCATACTTCTATAAGAAGTTAGCTTCTTAGTGTAATAAAGTCTTCTGAAAGAGTCTTTTAACGCTACTACTGAGATTTGACAGTTTTAATTTGCTGATATTGACCATGTCACTAGTCAAAATTCATTCTTTTTTAAAGATTTTTATTCATTTGAGAGAGCGAGTGAGTGAGCACTAGTAAGTATGAGTGGGGTGATAGGCAAAGGGAGAGGAAGAAGCAGACTCACCACTCAGCTGGGAGCCCAGTGCAAGTCTCCAGGACTTGGAGATCATGACTTGAGCCAAAGGCAGGTGCTTTACCATCTGAGCCACCCAGGTGCTCTTTCATTCTCTTTAATAGGTCCACTTCATCAGTATATTTTTAAAATATTTTATTTATTTGAGAGAGGGAGAGAGAGAGAGAAGCGCATGAGCAGTGGGGAGAGGAAGAAGCAAGCTCCTCACGGAGTAGGCAGCCTGACGATGTGGGGCTTCATCCTAGGACTTTGGATCATGACCCAAGCCGAAGGCAGATGCTCAAGAGACTGAGCCACCCAGGCGCCCCTCATTTAGTAGATTTATTTTTATTTATTTATTTATTTTTTATTTATTTACGATAGTCACAGAGAGAGAGAGGGAGAGAGAGAGAGAGGCAGAGACACAGGCAGAGGGAGAAGCAGGCTCCATGCCGGGAGCCCGACGTGGGATTCGATCCCGGGTCTCCAGGATCGCGCCCTGGGCCAAAGGCAGGCGCTAAACCGCTGCGCCACCCAGGGATCCCCATTTAGTAGATTTAAAGATTAGATAGCGATTAGTTTTAAAAGCTGTCAGTTATTAAAGCTGACAAATCTACTTGAAGTTTCTTGCCAGCTGTCTCTTAAAACATGGTTTATTTAATTAATTTTTTAAAAAAGATTATTCATTTATTTGGCAGAGCACAAGCAGGGAGAGGGAGAAGCAGGCCCCCTGCCAAGCAAGGAGCCGGACCCATGGGGGTGGGGGAGGCATGTGCTCCATCCCAGGACTCCAGGATCATGTCCTGAGCCACAGGCAGATGCTTAAAAGACTGAGCCACCCAGGCACCCAACATGGTTTATTTTAGTGAGCAAAGTTCAAAATTCCTGGATGTTTTCTTTTGGGGGAAGAGGGAGATCAATCAGTTCTTAAATATCTTCAAAGGAAAAGTTAATTTATATAGATTAATTATTTTGAGGGTAGGGAAAAATTATTGGTTTCATAGTTATCTTTAATAGTATCCTTTTAGTCTCTCAGGTTTGATTTCTGTTCCAAATTTGTATTCATTTTAAGGTAGAGAGATTTATGCTTAATTTATATTTTATAGAAGCAGAATGCCTATGTTGGGTAAGCTGTAGACTTTTAAAAAGTCAAAATTTGGGGTGCCTGGGTGGCTCAGTTGGTAGAGCTTGGGACTCTTGATTTGGGATTGTGAGTTTGAGTCCCACATTGAGGGTGGGGTTAACTTTAAAAAATATTAAAATGTAAGAATTCTTGGATTAGAGAAGATTATTTCCACATTTATTCCACATCCATAAATTAGACTAATAATACATTTCAGTTTTTTTTTTTTTAAGATTTTATTTATTTATTCATGAGAGACATAGAGAGAGAGGCAGAGACATAGAGGGAGAAGCAGCCTCCATGCAGGAAGCCCGATTGATGTAAGACTCATTCCCCGGACTGTGGGATCACACCCTGAGTCAAAGGCAGATGCTCAACTGCTGAGGCACCCAGGCATCCCTAGGCTAATAATACAAAACTTACTGAGCCTTTTCTGATAAAAATGTTAAAATATAAAACCTACTTGTTTAAAGAAATTGTGTGATAATGATTAAAAAAAAAAGGTTATTATATGTTCAGAAAGTTGTTTTGTTTTGTTTTGTTTTTTTTTTTTTTTACTCCTCCCTAGGTTTATTTCCAAAGTTGAAGAAGTTTTAAATGATTGGAAACTGATTGGAAACTCTTTGGGAAAGCCACTTGAAAAGGTCAGATCTATTTGCTGGTGTCTCTAAATAAGTATTTACTTTGAAACTTCTATTTTTAAGCCCTTTGCTGTGTTTGGTACATTGAATTAAATTTTTTTTTTAAAGTTCTGTATGATTTATGAACATAAAGTGGCACCTGGAAGAACTTGGATTTGAATCTGGCAAAAAACATATGTAAGACATTTGTGAACTATTTTTAAATAAAATTTTATATGTATAATGTCATTCTTTGTGAGTGATTTTCTGTTTCTTCTCATGTTTACTTCTTTCTTTCTCCCTTAGAATGTTAGAAAATCTTTTTAAAAGTTTTTTGTTTGGTCAGAGAAACATTGCAATTACCAACTTCATGGGTAGAGTATATTGCCTGATGAGGAAAAATCTTGGTCTTAACTGAGTTGGTGTTATTAGCAGGTTTTTCATTCAAGTTTTGTACTTTACAATACCACTAATAGTATTTGTCTCTCCCCCCCCCTTTTTTTTAACCTTATGGATGTTTTGAGGATATTTAAGAATGAAGAAAACATTCAAAATTGAAGTAGAGTTTTAATTCTAATCTAAGATATTGCTGGATATTAAGATACTTAATTCTAATCTAAGATAAACCATACCCCAAATAATTACTAAAGAATATACTCTGAGAACAAACCTGGATTTTCTGTTTTTCACTAAAGGGAATTAACAATTTGATTTTAAGCTTATGTAGATGCTTTGTTTTATTAGACAATTTTTTGAAGTAAAATTGATTGTTTTTATTCTAAGTCTTATTAACTGCAGTTTATCTCTTGGTAGGGGACTCTATTTATGAGGGTTTTTAAGCTTTATTGTGATAACAGAATTTGAGACTATCAAAGCATTAGGATTTTCCTCTTTATTCATATGTGTAAGAAAAAAAAGTAACATTGCACGTGGAAATCCCACATCGTTAAAAAAAACATCATTTAAAGGTGCTGAGATACAAATTGATTTATTAAAATCTTATGAATACATTTTTGAGTAGAAAATGTAAAGTTTTCAAACAGATCATTCTATTCACTTGAAACAAACATAACGATATAGTTGACAGTAAAATTAGGGCAAAATAAGGTTGTTACTGGAATGGGAAATGATTTGCAGCACTAAAAAGAGAGCTAAACTGAGTATTTGTGAGCTCTGATGTTATTTATATGCCTTAATACTTTGATTTATGTGTATTTACTAAGTATCTGCTGTGTGCCAGATCTGAAGAAATAATAAGACAAGATCTATATTGCCACTGAACATAAATTCTGATGAGGAACTAAAGTGATAAATAAGCAAATAAGATTTAAAATTTTAGATGCTAAATTCAATTTTGGCATATAAATTGGGTACTGTATTCCACGTATATAGCATACTGCCAGCATGGGTTAAAGGAAGGTTGACTCTCTCCAACCCTTTCCTCCCTGTAGATGGTAGTAAATAAATGAGTTAGGGAAAACATGACTAGATTGCAAGGTGAGCTGTTAACTGTGATGAATAGTTTAAAGTATAAAGAACAGAGATTATTGAGCATATAAAAGAAAGTTTAGACAGTGACTGAAGTGATTTTAATTCATATGGGGGACAGTGATTACCAGTTCTCTTCCTCCACTGATGGGGGAATTGAGAAATTTTAAAAAACTTTTTAATTATGAAAAATTCAAACATTTATAAAATAGACAAAATAGTGTGATCAACTCCCATCTGCCCGTCACTCAATTTCAACAGTGTTCTATTTTCTTATTTCAGTACCTCTACCAACTCTCCACCCCCTACTAGATTTTTAAAAGTTTTTAAAATAAAATTTACATATAGTATGCAAAACTGCTTAATTTGAAGAAATGTTTGTATCCGTGTAACAGCGGTCCTCAGGAACTTTGGGAAACATTGCCATCACCCCAGAAAGGTTCCTAGCAACCCTTTCCAGTTAATCCCGGTGCTCCTCACTGATGTTCCCCAGGCAGGTGCTGTTCTCGCACGCTCTCTCTTTCTCTCTCTCTCTCTCTCTCTTTTTTTTTTTTTTTTTTCAACAGCAGATTACTTTCGGCTTGGATCTTGAATTTCATATATATGGCATCATACAGTAGATACTCTTTGTGCCTGCAAGAATCACTGTTTCTTTTTATTACTGAGTTGTACACTCTTGTATGAATATACTGCAGTTTCACTTGGCAGACATACTAGCTATGAATAAAGCAGAACATTCTTGTATGAGACCTTTGGAGACGTATGTTTTTATTTCTCTTAGATAAATACCTGGGAGTGAAATTACTAGGTCACAGGATAGGTAAATGTTTAACTTTATAAGGAACTGCTAAAGTTTTTTGTACCATATTATTCACCTGGCAGCAGTACATATATGAGAGTTTGGGTGGCTCTGCATTCTCACCAATTGCTTGTTTTCAGTCTTAAAAATTCTAGTTCTAGTGGGTATGTAGTTTGTAGAATTATTTGTATTTCTCATTCTGGTTTTCATTTGCATTTCTCTGATGAATATTAACATGACCACTTTTCATGTGCTTATTAGCCATTTGTTTGTCTTTCTTTGTGGAATGTCTATTCAGTTTTTTGTCCGTGTTTTAAACTGGTTTGGGTTTTTATTAATTTATAGGAGTCTTTTAGTTCTTTTGTGTACTCTGCTTTTAAGTCTTTTCTCAGATAGTTTTCTAAATCGTGAAGATACTCTTTATGTTTTCTTCTAAAGCCTTTTTATCATTTTAGCTTTTAAGTCTGGGATCCATCTTGAACTAATATTAGTATATGGTTTGAAGTGAGAAATCATGGTTCATTGTTTACATATGGATATCTTTCTAGAACCCTCTGTTGAAAACACTTTTCTCCATTAAATTTGTCAAGACGGTTGACATAGGGAGTTACCTTCTGGAATCTATTTGATATTCATTAATCTATTTGATAGTACTGTGTCAGTACCACATTGTCTTGACTACTGTAGTTTAGGGTTTCCCAACCTTGGCATTGAAATTTTGAGCCAGATTGTTATGGGGCTGCCTCATGTAGTATATTTAGTAGTATCCCTGGACTCTTTAACTATTAGATGCCAATAGCACTTTCCCAATGATGACAACCAAAAATGTATCTAGACATTGCCACATGTTCTCTGAGAGGCAAAATTGTCTTCAGTTGAGAACTACTGTATAGCTTTAAAGTAAGTCCCGAAGTTAATGTAAATTTTCAGCTTTTGTTGTTTTCCCAAGATTGTTTTGTCTGTTCTAGGTACTTTATGTTTCTATTATGGACTTTAGAGTGAGCTTCTCAATTTCTTTAGAAAGGATTATAATTATGCTGGAACTGATTTGGTTTGTGTTCAATTTATAGAATACTTTGGGGGAGAAGTGACATTTGGACAGTCTTGAAGCTTCCAATCGTAAAAATGGCTCATTCCTCCATTTATTTAAGTCTTTAATTTTTATTGGCAGTGCTTTAAAATTTTTGGTGGAGGTCTTAACTTGTCTTTTGTTAAATTTATTACTAAGTATTTTATGTTATATGCAACTGTAAGTGGAATTATTTTTTAGTTTCATTTTTCATTAGCATATAGACATACAGTAAAATTTTATATGTTGACTTTAAAACATTCTTTTTGAGTATAGTTGACATACAATGTTACGTTGGTTTTAGGCGTACAACATAGCGATTTGATGAGTTTATACATTATACTATGCTCACATGTATCATCTGCCACCATACAGCATATTACAGTTTCATTGATTATATTCTTTATGTGGTTTCTTTTATTCCGATGTCTTATTCATTCCATCCCTAGAAACCTGTGTCTCCCACTCCTCTTCACCCATTTTCCCCATTTCCCCCCACTGACCTCCCCTCTGGTAACCATCAGTTTGGTCTCTGTATTTATAGGTTTTATGTTGACTTTGTATCATGAGACCTAGCTAAAGTAAAGGTCCATAATCTTAGTGTTAATTCTTTTGCATTTGCTACATTTGTAACCATGTTGCCTGTAAATATGTGTCCACATTTTACTTCTTTTTCAATTTTTGTCGTTTTTATTTCTTACTGTTTCTGCACTAACCAGGAATTTTTTTTTTTTTAAATACTAAAACAGCTAGTGACCCCTCTCAGTTATGCACAGTGTCATCAGGGTAGTCTTTTTTTGTTTGTTTTTTAAACAAACTCTGTGCCCAACATGGGGCTTGAATTCACGACCCTGAGATCAAGAGGTGCACACTTCTACTGACTGAGCCAGTCAGGTACCCCTAACCAGGACTTTTAGTAAGATGTTGAGAACTGTTGAAAGCAGACGTTCTTGCCTTTTTCTCATTGTAAGGGAAAAAATGCTCAGTGCTTCAACATTAAAAACATCTTAAGAAAAAAAAAAAACTTAAGTTCTTCATAGGTGTCCTTTATAAGTTTGAGGAAATTTTTCTCTTAGTTTGCCAAAAGCTTTATTTTTTTTAAAATCATGAATGAGTGTTTAATTTTTTTTTAATTTTTATTTATTTATGATAGTCACACACACACACACACACACACACACACACAGAGAGAGAGAGAGAGGCAGAGACATAGGCAGAGGGAGAAGCAGGCTCCATGCACCGGGAGCCCGATGTGGGACTCCATCCCAGGTCTCCAGGATCACGCCCTGGGCCAAAGGCAGGCGCCAAACCGCTGCGCCACCCAGGGATCCCCGAGTGTTTAATTTTTTGAAATTTTACTCTGTAGCTATTGAAATAATCATGTGGCTATTTTGTTTTCTAAATGTGGTAAATCATGTTGATTTATTTTTATTTATTTATTTATTTGTTTGTTTGTTTATTTATTTATTTATTTTTGTGGTGAAATACATACAAGATTTACCGTTAGGTGTAAAACTCAGTGGCATTAAAGTACTTTGACATTGTTGAAGTTTTCGTCAACCCAAACTGAAAACTTCATTCTCCTTAAGCAGTAACTTCCTCTCGCCTACTCTAAGCCCCTGGTAACCGCTATTCTGTCTGTTGCTGTGAATTTGAGTAGCCTAAGTATCTCATATAAGTGGGATCACGTAGTATTTATTAGGCCTTTTGTTTCTGGCTTATTTCACTAAGCGTAATGTCAAGATTCACCATGTTGTGCAATGTGTCAGAATTTTCTTTTTATGATGTAATAATCATTTTATGTACATACCACATTTTGTTAATCCATTCATCTATTGGTGAACACTTGAGTTGTGTCTACTTTTTGGCTATTATGAATTATATTATGAATAATTATGGATAATATTCCAGTGTATGTATATACCATATTTAAAGAGAGTTTTTGCAAATTAGATAGTTGAGGATCATTCAGTGATGAGAATAGTTTTCTGAGTTGAAGTAAATCAAAATGAAAGCAGCATTCAGTTACCTATAATGTTTTTAGGAATAGGATTATTTAAGGTAAGGTTTAGTCTTTTTTTTCCCCTCCTCCATTTTTTTTCCTTCCTTCCTTCCTTCCTTCCTTCCTTCCTTCCTTCCTTCCTTCCTTCCTTCCTTCCTTCCTTCCGTTTATTTCATTTATTTCTTCTCAAGAGAACAGAGAGAGAGAGGCAGAGACATCGGCAGAGGGAGAAGCAGGGTTCCTGTGCAGAGCCTGATGTGGGACTCCATCCCAGGACCCTGGGGTCATGACCTGAGCTGAAGGCAGATGCTCAACCACTGAGCCATCCAGGTGTCCTCTTTTTCCTTTCAGTAATAACTATAGTGTATGTAACTTTCCTGAATATTATACAGAAGGAAAAAAATAGCATTTTATCATATTTCCTATTTCAAATTGAAAGTTTTTGGAGTTCTTTGTTGTGTGAAAGTTTCTATTGTAATATAAAATGTCAGGAGATATTTTTAAGGAGAGAGCCTAGTGATAAAGAGTGGGCTCTAAAGTCCCACTGCTTGTGTTGGAAATCTAGTTCTATTGCTTACTACAACCCCATGTGGCACTATGCCATCTCAGTGTTAGCTGCTGCTACTTTTTCTGCTGCATCTCTCTCAGAAATATTCACCAGAGGCTTTAAAATGATAGTTGCTTAAGCAGAGTAGAATATAAACACAGAGAATTACTTAACACTTCTTCTAATAAAATTGATTCATTGATTCCTTAGAGCTCCTAGAAGTTAAGCTGGGGAGAAATGAAGTTTTATGTACTGTATTCTGGCTGAAAAAGCTCAGGTTTAACCTGAGATAGATTAGAAGTATCTTCAGACATTTTTAGTTCTATTATTTCCTAGTTCTTACTTTCTTTTGTATATTTTAAAGAGATTTTTTGCTTGCCATTGAGTTATAGCATAGCATTCTTTGTGAAGTAAAATTTTCTGTGTATATATCATGAATTACATTTTGAACTTTAGATTGATATAGGGCCCATGCCACTGTTTAAACAAATACTGTATAGGGATCCCTGGGTGGCGCAGCGGTTTGGCGCCTGCCTTTGGCCCAGGGCGCGATCCTGGAGACCCGGGATCGAATCCCATGTCGGGCTCCCGGTGCATGGAGCCTGCTTCTTCCTCTGCCTCTCTCTCTCTCTCTCTCTGACTATCATAAATAAATAAATTAAAAAAAATAAACAAATACTGTATAAACAAATGAGAAGGTCATCTCTACAGATGAAGAGGTCAGATCAAGAGATAAAATGCTTGGGCTTAAATTACAAGCCATGCTGACTTGGATGAGCGTAAATTCTGCCTGTGGAGATAGGCCCTAACTCCTGTTAGAGCTGAGTGCCAGAGGTGGCCATAAAGAGTACTTGTTGCCTATAAAGAAGACTTATTTGTGTCAACCAACGTATCTTATGGATTCTTAAATCTACTGGCTAGTTCTTTTTTGGAAAAGCTTGTTTTTGTTAATGATAGACTTGTAGTGGGCTCTATCCTCTTAGGATCTCTTACTGTTAGAGTTCTTAGGTAGTTGAATGTTCTCTGGATGAATTATGGCTCTTTATTGATCCAAGAGGGACTAATAACAAGTTCCCCTTTGCGAATTTCCTTTGTTAGGGTTTTTAATAACCCTGTGGAACTAAAGTCAAAGTTCCATGCAGAAGAGCTTTTGGACTGAGCCTTAATGTCATTCCCCTCTCTACTTCTGTGCTTTTAGTGGAATGATCCTGATCCAGACTGAGGGCCAACCAGGCTACCTGTGAAGAGTGGAAGGTATATAGATGACTGTTTTGGGGCGGGGAGGAGGGGTTGTGTTTGTATGTGAGATTAGATATAATTTATTAATTTCAAGTCGTCATGGCCAGTATCCATGATTGTATAATAAATACAAGGAACTGGAAACTGCCATGATACATTCATTACATACTTCTGTCCATTTCACAACAAACAAATCCTCAAATGTAACAAATCTCCTTTTTACAAAATATGTGGAAAATGTAATGTCAGCTTTCTAGATTAAATGTGTTCTTTCACATTTTTGCTTTTAGAGTTATTGTTTGGAGTCATCAGATTATCTGTTGGAATTGAGTTTTGTAGTAGTTCCCACTTATCCAAGTGGGATATGTTACAAAAAGCCCTGTGGATGCTTGAAACCATGAATAGTTTTGAACGCTGTAGATACTTCTTCCTGTATGTACATACATATGACAATGTTTAATTTATGAAGTAGGCCCAGTAAGAAATTAACAACTGATAGTAAAACAGAATAATTATAACAATACATTGTAGGGACGCCTGTGTGGGTCAGTGGTTAAGCATCTGCCTTCAGCCCAGGGCATGATCCTGGAAACCCAGGATCGAGTCCCACATCAGGCTCCTCCATGGAGCTTGCTTCTCCCTCTGCCTATGTCTCTGCCTTCCTCTCACTCTCTCTCTTTCTGTCTCTCATGAATAAATAAATATTAAAAAACCCCACAGTATACTGTAATAAAAGTTATGTAAATATTTCTCTCAAAATATCTTATTGTACTATATTCACCCCTCTTTTACCTCTTGTGATGATGTGAGGTGATAAAATGTCTACGTTAAGTAAAATGAACGACATAGGCATCATGATGTAGAGTTAGTTAGCCTTCTGTTGATTTTCTGACGATTTATCAGAAGGAGGGTCATCCACTTCTGGACCCACATTGTGGTTATATGTATCTGTTGAAAGTGAAACCATGGATGAAGGGCAGCTACTCTACCAGGTGTTTATTTACTTTGCCAGCCTACTAGCATATTTGTTTTGTTTTAGGAAAACTGCTTGAAAAGCATATAGTTTTAGAGTCACTTATGACTAGAGAAAGACTTGGTTTATTTTATCCAGAAATGGATGAAATGTTCACTAAGTTTAAAAAAAAAAAACTTCTTTATTTTTTATTTTTTTAAAGATTTTATTTATTCAGTCATGAGAGACACAGAGAGAAAGAGAGGCAGAGACATAGGCAGAGGGAGAAGCAGGCTCCATGCAGAGAGCCCGACATGGGACTCATCCAGGGTCTCCAGGATCATGCCCTGAGCTGAAGGTGGCGCTAAACCGCTGAGCCATCCGGGCTGCCCTATTTTTTTTTTTTAATTAATTTATTTTAGAGTAAGTGTGCGCACAAGCATGAATGTGAGTAGGGGGAGGGGCAGAGGGAGAGAGAATCCCCAGGCAGACTTCCTGCCAAATGTGGAGCTGGATGCGTTGGGGCTCCACCCCAGGACCCAGAGCTGGGTGACCTGGATGGAAACCAAGAGCCAACTGCTTAATGGACTGAGCCATTCATGTGCCCCCCCCCCCTTTTTTTAAAAAAAATTTATTCATTAGAGACGCACAGAGAGAGGCGGAGACACAGGCAGAGGGAGAAGCAGGCTCCCTTCAAGGAGCCCGATGTGGGACTCAGTCCCAGGTCTCCAGGATCAAGCCCTGAGCTGAAGGCAGACGCTCAACCACTGAGCCTCCCAAATGTCCTCCTTCTTTATTTTTAACGAAGATAATTGTGCATTCAGATTTGAAACTGCCTAGAATGTTTTTCAGAGTAGATAGTTGTAAAATACTGTGATTATAAATTTTTATTGAGGTATCAGTTGTATGTCATAAAGTTCACCAGTTTAAGGTGTATAATTCAATGATTTTTATATTGACTGAGCTGTACAACAATGACCACAATCAATTTTAAAACAATTCCGTCACTCCCAAAAGAAACCCCATGCCTGTTAGCAGTCACTTACTGTTCTCTCCTATCCCGAGGTAACAACTAACTTACTGTTTGTCTCTGTAGACTTGCCTATTTTGAATATTTTGTATAAGTGGAATCATAATGGTATGATTGTATGTAGCCTTTGATATATTGGATTTTTTCATTTTGCATAAAGTTTTCAAGGTTGGTCCATATTACATAGCATTTATTAGTTCTTCATCTTTTTATTGCTGTATACTGTTTGGTTGTAAGGATTCACCACATTTTATTTATCCTTATATCAGTTGATTGACATTTACTTTGTTTCTACTTCTTGGCTATTGTAAACAATACTGCTGTGACCCTTCATGTATAAGTTTTTATGTGTATGTTTTCATTTCTTTTGAGTATAATTGTTGGTTCATATGGTAACATTTATTTTATTTTTTTAAGATTGTATTTATTTATTCATGAGGGACACAGAGAGAGGCAGAAACACAGGCAAAGGGAGAAGCAGGGTCCATGCAGGGAGCCTGATGTGGGACTCAATCCCAGGACTTCAGGATCACGCCCTGGGCTGAAGGCAGGCACTAAACCACTGAGCCACCCAGGCGTTCCGGTAACTTCATTTTATTAAAGATTTTTATTAGAGAGAGAGCATGAGAGAGAATGCACGAGCAAGGGGGAGGGGTGTAGAGGGAGTAGCCGACTGCTTGCTGAGCAAGGAGCTCAATGTGGGGCTTAATCCCAGGACCCTGGAATCGTGACTTTAGTGGAAGGCAGACCTTAACCGACTGAGCCACTCAGGCACCCCTGTTATAATTTTATTTTTAACGTTTTGAGAAACTACTTCAGTTTTTTTCCAAAGTGGCTGCATCATTTTACTTTTTTTTTTTTTAGATTTATTCATTTGAGACAGAGAGATAGTGTGTGCATGTGCACGATCAGGGAGAGAGGCTGAGGGAGAAAAAGAGAAGCAGACTCCCTGTTGAGCTGAGAGCCCTACGATGTAGGGGTGTGGGGCTCAATTCCAGGACCTGGAGATCATGACCTAAGCCGAAATCAGATGCTTAACCATCTGAACCACCCAGGTGCCCTTCATTTCACATTTTTATCAGCAATGTATTTGTCCTGATCTGTCCACATCCTTACCAATGCTTGTTATCTTTTTGATTATAGTCATCCTAGTGGATGTGAAGAGAACTCTTGTTCTGATTTGCATTTGCCCAATGGATGTTGGTATGAACACTAATGTTCTTATGGGCCATTTGCATATTTTCTTTAGGGAGATGTCTAATCAGATCCTTTGCCCATTTTTATTTTATTTTTATTTTTTTATTATTTTTTAAAGATTTTATTTATTCATTCATGAGACACAGAGAGAGAGGCAGAGACACAGGCAGAGGGAGAAGCAGGCTTTACGCAGGGAGCCTGACATGGGACGATCCCAGGACCCAGGATCATGTCGTGGGCTGAAGGCAGGCGCTAAACCACTGAGCCACCCAGGGATCCCCACCTTTGCCGTTTTTATTTTATTTTATTTTATTTTTCCTTTTTTTTAAATTTTTATTTTATTTATGATAGAGAGAGAGAGACAGAGAGAGAGAGACAGAGACATAGGCAGAGGGAGAAGCAGGCTCCATGCACCGGGAGCCCGACGTGGGATTCGATCCCGGGTCTCCAGGATCGCGCCCTGGGCCAAAGGCAGGCGCCAAACCGCTGCACCACCCAGGGATCACCTTTGCCTATTTTTAAATTGGATTGTCTTTTTATTCAGTATAAGAGTTGCTTATACATTTTGGATACAAGTCTCTTAGGAACTATATAATTTGCAAATATTTCTCCCTATTTTTCATGTTGTAGCATTTATCATTTTTTCACTTTCTTGATGGTATCTGTAGTTTTTGTTCTTATATTTAGATCGGTGATCCATTTTGAGTTACTTTTCATATGGAGTGTTTTAATACTGTATGTGGTCAAAAGGATTTCTTACACCTGTGGATGAAAATTTTAATTTTTAGTTCTATACCAAGTGATTGTCTACCTTGGCTGCACATTGGAATCACTTGAAGAGCTTTTGAAAAATTCTAGTGTTTAGGCTACATCTTCAGAAATTTTAATTTAATTGGTCTATTGTGGAGTCTAGTTACCAGTAGATTTTTAAGTCTCTTCAGTGATTTTAAAATCTAATTAGACTGAGAACCATGGGTCTATTGTCCTCAAAAAAAGAAATGGAAAAAAATTCACTCTTTTAAATGCTTTATATATTTTTCTTTCTTTTCAATAATGGGTTGTATTTGGTAGTAGAAGGAACAGTTTTAAGTTTGCTAAACAATTGTTAAATTTATATATTTTAATTGGAGGATTATGTTTTATTTATTTATTTATTCATTTATTTTTTTATTTATGATAGTCAGAGAGAGAGAGAGAGAGAGAGAGAGAGAGAGAGAGGCAGAGACATAGGCAGAGGGAGAAGCAGGCTCCATGCCCTGGGCCAAAGACAGGCGCTAAACCACTGCGCCACCCAGGGAACCCTTAATTGGAGGATTATGTTTTATGTGACAGGCCATTTAAGATGAAATTAGATTCTGGTAGCAAGTAAATCCTAAAGATGACTTGTGCTTAGATGTTAGAGAAAATCATCCAGAGAGGCAGTGAGTTGACTCATCTCTGTTTAACCCATGCACTGAGAAAATGAATTTCATAAAGAACACAGCATGAGTGAGTACTCTGATGTCACATGTGTCAGCTTAAGTCAGAGAGAATACCTTTTGGATTGGGTTGTGTGCTATTTCATGTTGTTAGAATAGATCACAGGGTATATATTATCCAAATACATTATTTATATTCATAAACATTTGTAAGTATATTTAAATATTAAAGCATATTCACATATTTAAAATATATTACATATTCCTAGCATCTTTGGGATACATGGGGGTTATTATAAATATTTTTTAAAAAGGTAATTCCTAAGCTACTTATTAAATATGTAGGGAACGTTGAGTTCTGGGCTGCAAAGCAGAATGGAACATAGTCTTTGCTGTTTACAATCTAGTGGAGGAATATATATCTAAAAAATGATTAGTGGCGCACCTGGGTGGCTCACTTCGTTAAGTGTCTGACTTTGGCTAGGGTCACGATCCTGCATACCTTTTTCCTCTTGTGCTTTCTCTCTGTCAGATAAATAAAATCTTTAAGAACAAAAATTGATTGGAATAATTCTGGTGCAATAATCACCAATTCTAGTGATTTGAATAAGACACTGAGACAAAATCACTAATTTGCCTGAAGATAATCCACGCAAATTTTCTCTCTCTCTCTCTCTCTTTCTTTCCCTCCCTCCCTCCCTCCCTCCCTCCCTCCCTCCCTCCCTCCCTCCCTCCCTCCCTTCCTTCCTTCCTTCCTTCCTTCCTTCCTTCCTTCCTTCCTTCCTTCCTTCCTTCCGAGATAGAGCCAGAGAGCACAGCAGGGGGAATGGCAGAGGGAGAAACAGACTCCCTGCTGACTGGGGAGCCCGATGTGGGGCTCAGCCTTAGGACCCTGGGATCATGACCTGAGCCTAAGGCAGACGCTTAACCAACTGAGCCACCCAGGCACTTCTACACAGATTTTCTACACGAATTAACATTTGAGTTTTTAAGACTGAATAAATAAAAGTATGCTATAAAAGAAATAGCCTATGCACAGTTATGAAAGAGAAAGCACACCTCTGATTGTTAAGCATAATTATAACACAGCGTAAGTGGAAAGTGGCTTCAGGAGATAAAGCTGTAAAGGACTGGGGCCATATTTTGTGGGCTTTGTATTTCTACCAGTATAGGTACATGCGACAGAGGGAACTGTGTTGAACCATTTGTGTGTTATAACTTTCTAATTACATTGTGTTTTTACATTTCTTTTTAATGACACTGTTTTATGTATAATATGCATAATTTGTTGATATAATTTGTTGCAATAATTAATTTACAAATATAAATATACACACATGGAGATTTATACTCCAGAATATGTGTTGGTAAAATACATGATTAAAATCTAGAGGCCACTGTATAGGTTATGGAAAACTACTGAAGGATTTTATTTTATTTTTTTAAAGATTTATTTATTTATTTATGATAGAGAGAGAGGCAGAGACACAGGAGGAGGGAGAAGCATGCTCCATGCCGGGAGCCTGACGTGGGACTCGATCCTGGGACTCCAGGATTGCGCCCTGGGCCAACTGCAGGTGCCAAACCGCTAAGCCACCCAGGGATCCCCTCACTGAAGGATTTTAAATGGAGGAGGAACAATATCAGATTGGCATTTTAGGAAGGTAACCATGTAAAAGAAGGGTTATAGGGTAGAGATACAGAGACCAGTAGTAAGCTATTAAAATAGCCTGGGCCAGATACTGTGAAAGGCTCAACTAAGAGATATATCTTCATCATGTTGAGAGGTCTTGCGGTCTCTAGAGTTCCAGCTTAGTTCCAACTTTAGTTACCTAAAGTTTACTGAGTAAGTTGGAAGATAAGTGGAAAGGATTGTTGGGTGTAATTATGATTTTTAGAACATGTTGTTCTTGCATTATTGCCATTACCTTTTCTTTTGGAAAAAGAGCATCTTCCTCTCCCTACCTCTCACATTTTCCTCAGAAGTTAAAATTTGCACCCCTTTCCCCTTAATCTCTTTTCTAACGCGGATCCTTTATTGATTTTTGCTTTGTTGGGTTGTAGTTTACACACAGTATAATGTATAGAATTCAAGTATACATTTTGTTTTGAAAAATACATGTACCTATGTTACACCATTTAAATAAAAATACAGAACATTTTCATCATCCCATCCATCATCTCAAACAAGATTCCTTTTTCTCCAGTCTTGTGTGTAACTATAGTGCTTTTTTCTTTCACCAGATATTTTCATATAATTGGAATCATACACTATGCACTTTTTTGTCTGACTTTTATTTTTGCTTAACCTAATGTTTTATAATTCCATCTGTTATAGCACATGTAATTTTTGTATTGCATGATTGTGCTATAATATGTTCATCCTTTCTCCTGTTGATGGATATCTAAATTATCTCCATTTTTTGGCTATTAGTAATAAAACCGCTGTGAACAATTTTATGAACATATGCTTTGATTTTTCTTGAATATATTTTTAGGAGGGGAATTGGTAGGTTTTATGTTTAGTATGATTAGAAGCTGCCAGAGTGTTTTTTCTAAAGTGGTTGTATCATTTTATATTCTTATCGGTGTATGAGATTTGTTATTCCACATTTTTTCTGACACGTGGCATTGCCAGATTTCTATTTTTAGTCATCCCGTTGGGAGTGAGTTGGTATCTCATAGTGGTTTTTATTTTTATTTATTTTATTTTAAAGAATTTATTTATTTATTTATTTATTTATAAGAGAGAGGGAGGGAGAGGGGCAGAGACATAGGCAGAGGGAGAAGCAGGCTCCCCTCAGGGAGCCTGATGCGGGACTTGAAATCTAAACTCCAGGATCACACCCTGAGCCAAAGACAGAGCTCAACTGCTGAGCCATCCAGGCATCCCTCTCACTGTGGTTTTTAAATTTGGATTTCACTAATGTCTACTAATATGTAGTAGTATTTACTAATTTATCATAGTTAACTGTATTCATTGGTCATTTATATCCTCTTTTGCTAAGTGTTTTAGTCTTTTGCTCCTTTTTTCCCCCTTAAATGAGATTGCTTAGTCTTTCTTTCTTTCTTTCTTTCTTTCTTTCTTTCTTTTCTTTCTTTCTTTCTTTCTTTCTTTCTTTCTTTCTTTCTTTCTTTCTTTCTTCCTTCCTTCCTTCCTTCCTTCCTTCCTTCCTTCCTTCCTTCCTTCCTTCCTTCCTTTTTCCTTTTTCCTTTTTCCTTTTTCCTTTTTTCCTTTTCTTTCTGAGAGAGAGAGAGAGAGCGCACACAAGGCAGAAACACAGGCAGAGGGAGAAGGAGGCTCCATGCAGGGAGCCCGATGTGGGACTCCATCCTGGGACTCCAGGATCACGCCCCAGGCCGAAAGCAGGTGCTAAACTGCTGAGCCACCCAGGGATCCCTCGTCAGTGTTTTATAGTTTTATAGTATGGGTCTTTCACCTCTTTGGTTAGGTTTCTTCCAAGGTGTTTTATTATTTTTGGTACAATTATAAATGGGATTGTTTTCTTTCTTTCTTTCTTTTTTTCTTTTTTTCTTTCTTTCAAAAGATTTTGTACTTATTTACGACAGACACGGAGGGAGAGAGAGAGAGAGAGAGAGAGAGAGAGAGAGGGAGGGAGAGGGAGGCAGAGACACAGACAGAGGGAGAAGCAGGCTCTGTGCAGGGAGCCTGACGTGGGACTCCATCCCTGGTCTCCAGGATCATGCCCCGGGCCAAAAGCGGTGCTAAACCGCTGGGCCACCAGGGCTGCCTGGATTGTTTTCTTAATTCTTGTTCTGCTGCTTCATTATTGGTATATAGAAATGCAACAGATTTCTGTACCTTGATTTTGTATCTTGCAACTTTATTGAATTCATTAATCAGTTCTAGTAATTTTTTGGTGGGAGTGTTTTGGGTTTCTTCTGTGTGGTATGTCATCTGCAAATAGTGAAAGTGTTGACTTGTTCCTTACCAATGTGGATGCCTTTGATTTTTTTTTTTTTTAGGATTTTATTTATTAATTCATGAGAGACACACACACTGACAGAGAGGCAGAGACATAGGCAGGGGGAGAAGCAGGCTCCATGCAGGGAGCCCGATGTGGGACTCAATCCCAGGACCCCGGGATCACTCCCTGAGCTGAAGACAGATGCTCAACTATTGAACCACCTAGGCATCCCAGATGCCTTTGATTTCTTCTTATTGTCTACTTGCTGTGGCTGGTACTTCTAGTACTATGTTGAATAAAAGTGCTTAGAGTGGACGTCCTTGTCTTTTTCCTGACTATAGGGGAAAAGCTTTAAGTTTTCCCCCATTAAGGATGATGTTAGTTGTGGCATTTTCATACATGGGCTTTATTATGTTGATGCAGTTGCCTCTGAACCTATTTTGTTGGAGGTTTTTATGATGAATGATATTGTACTTTGTCAAATGCATTTCCTGCATGTTTGGAAATGATCATGTGGGTCTTATACTTCTTATTGATGTGATGTATCACTTTGATTTGCAAATATTTAACCACCGTTGCATCCTTGGAATAAATCTCACTTGATAGGGTGAATGATTTTTTTTTTTAACGTATTGTATTCAGTTTGGTAGAATTTTGTTTAGGATTTTTGCATCTGTATTCTTCAAGGATATTCGCCTACATTTTTTTTTGTGGTGTCTTTATCTGGTTTTGGTATCAGGAGAATGCTGGTATGATAGAATGAATTTGTAAGTTTTCCTTCCTTTTCTATATTTTGGAATAGTTTGAGAAGAATAGATATTAACTTTTTATTTTTTTATTTTTATTTTTATTTTTTTAATTTTTATTTATTATTTATGATAGTCACACACAGAGAGAGAGACAGGCAGAGACACACAGGCAGAGGGAGAAGCAGGCTCCATGCACCGGGAGCCCGATGTGGGATTTGATCCCGGGTCTCCAGGATCGTGCCCTGGGCCAAAGGCAGGTGCCAAACCGCTGCGCCACCCAGGGATCCCGATATTAACTTTTTAAATGTTTGGTAGATTTCATCTGTGAAGCCATCTGGTCCTGGACTTGAGTTTTTTGGGAGAGTTTTGATTACTGATTTAAGTTTTTTTCTGGTTATTGGTCTATTCAAATTTTCTCTTTCTTCCTCTTTCAGTTTTGATAGTTTATGTGTTTCTTGGAATTTATCCATTTCTTCTAGGTTGTCCAATTTGTTGGCATATAGTTTCTCTTAATATTCTCCTATAATTGTATTTCTTTGATGTTATTTCTCCTTTCTCATTTGTGATTTTATTTATTTGAGCCTTTCTCTTTTTTTATTGATTAATCTGGCTAGAGGTTTATCAATTTTATTGATACTTTTTTCAAAGAACCAGCTCCTGATTTCATTGATCTATTTAATTTTTTTTTTTAGATTTCTATTTCATTTGTTTCTTCTCTAATCTTTATTATTTCCTGCCTTCTGCTGGTTTTAGGTTTTGTTAATGGTTCTTTTTATAAAAAGTTTCTTTACATGTAAGGTGGTTAGGTTGTTTGAGATTTTTCTTGGTTCTTGAGGAAGACGTGCTGTAAACTTCGCATTTAGAACAGCTTCTGGTACGTCCCAAAGGTTTTGAACCATTATTACGTTTTCATTTTCTTTTTTTCCCATGTACTTTATTATTTCTTCTTTTATTTCCTGGTTGACTCATTTGTTGTTTAGTAGGATGTTATTTAATGTCCATGTACTTGTGGTCTTTCCAGATTTTTTTCTTGTGGTTGACTCCTAGTTTTATAGTGTTTTATCAGAAAAGATGCATAGTATGACTTCATTCTTTTTGGATTCGTTGAGGCTTGTTTTGTGGCCTAAAATGTGATCTGTTCTGGAGAATGTTCCCTGTGCACTTAAAAAGATGTATTCTGCTGTTATATGTTGGAATATCCTGAGTTAATCTATTAAATCTATCTGTTCCAGTGTGTCATTCAAAGCCATTGTTTCCTTGTTGGTTTTCTGTTTAGTTGATCTGTCCATTGAGATAAATGTTGTGTTAAAGTCTGCTACTATTATTGTATTATTATCAATTAGTTCCTTTATGTTTGTTATTAACTATTTTATATATTTGAGTATTCCTAATTTTATTAATTTTTAATTTTATTGTTAGTGCCTTTTGTGTTCTGTCAAAGGAATCTTGCCTATCTCAAGGGTTTAAAGACAGTTCTCTGTTTTCCTCCAGGTTAATATCTTATTATTCCAGGACTGTTTGTTGAAAAAAACATCCTTTCCCTAGTGAATTGCAGTAGCTCCTCTGTTGTAAAATGAGGTATATGTGTGAATGTACTTCTGAATTATTATGTTTTATTGATCTGTTTGTCTTTATACTATATTGTCTTAATTACTATAGCAAAATAAATCTTAAAATCAGGTAATATATTTTTCATCAGAATTATTTTAGGTATTTTAAGTCCTTTGGATTTCATGTTAGTTTTAGAATCAGCTTGTCAATTTCTACAAAATGCCTGCTGGGATTTTGATTAGGATGATGTTGAATTTATAGATCTATTTGAAGAGAATGACATCCTAATGCTGATTATCTTCCAGTCCATGTACATTTAGCTCTTTTTAGGTCTTTAATATTGCTTGTCAATGTTTTGAAGCATTCTTAGGTAGAGTTCTTTGCTTATATTTCATTATATGTATTTCTAGTTAATTTACTTTTGATGTTGTAAGAGTGGTATTTAAAAAAAAATTCATTTTCCAAGTGTTTGCTGCTTGTTTATAAAAATACAGATGGGTTTTATTTTTTATTTTTAAATTTATTTATTTAAAAAATATTTATTCATGAGAGACACAGAGAGAGAGAGGCAGAGACACAGGCAGAGAGAGAAGCAGGCTCCATGCAGGGAGCCCGGTGTGGGACTTGATCCCGGGACTCCAGGATCATGCCCTGGGCCAAAGGCAGGCAGTCAACTGCTGAGCTACCCAGGCGTCCTAAAAGATGGCTTTTTTTATTTTTTATTTTTTATTTTTTTTAAGATTCATTCATTCATTCATTCATTCATTCATTCATTCATTCATGATAGACAGAGAGAGAGGCAGAGACACAGGCAGAGAGAGAAGCAGGGTCCATGCAGGGAGCCTGGTGTGGGACTCGATCCTGGGACTCCAGGATCATGCCCTGGGCCAAAGGGCAGTGCTAAACCGCTGAGCCACCCAGGGATCCCCAAAGATGGCTTTTATATTTTGATCTTGAACTCCACAACTTCATAAGCTCATCAGTTAGTTTTAGTAGTTTGTAGGTTGCTTTGGATATTCTAGGTACATATCAGATCATTGTGAATGCAGATAGTTTTATTTCTTTCCATTATATATACTTATTTTTATTGTCTAATCAGGGCCTTCAGAGGTTATTCTTGATGAATCACTAGGTTAACTTTTAACTAGAATTGTTATTTCTGATTCTAATAATAAATATCAGTATGGTGTCAAAGAACTGCATCATACTGGAGTTGAAGGAGCGAGATTAGAGTGTTGTTTTTCTGTTTAATTATCTTCAGAATTCTATTTGGGAGACAGAACCTGGATGCCTCCTATTTATTGAATGCAACCAAATCCTCTTTCATATGGCTGTTGGTAAGGTTGATAGTAGTTCCCAGAATCCAGAATTAGGGTCCGATAATATTTCTTTATGTCCTTTAAATAGAGTAGTTCAGCTTTTTCGCAAGCTTGACCAATGAGCTTATCTCTTATTTTCTGGACTTCTCCCTGTTCTTAGTTTTATCCTTAACTGCTTTATAGTGCATATTCTACATAGCATACTAGGCTCTTATGCATATCATTATAATGCTTATTACAATTTGAGAATTTTAGTATGGGCCATATATGTCTTAATACAGGTTAACTTCACTTTAGAGAAACTCAACATATAAAATTATAGTTTTTGATATGTACCATACATGGTGATTTTTCTCTTAATAAAAAGATTGCGGGCAGCAATGTTTTAACTCCATTTAGAATTAGAATTATTTGCCAAGAACACACATAAAACATTTTTGACATTAGGTATGGTCATGAAAACACTTTTTATAAAAACCCAGTAACTCCCAGAATCATTTCTTACATATTTTCTGTCTAGTTTGGGACTATCTGTGCTTGGCAAGTTGCTGGGTTGGTATTTCCTGCCTCACAGTGGTGCTATGCTGTAATGACTTTATATCCCTCCTGTGGAAGTGGTACTTATGGGAGATCAGAGGCCTATGGGAAAAATCCTTTTTTATGATTATGTTGTATAAGTGAGGGGGCTCTTTGGAACTTTAATTAAAATGTTTCCAGTCGGGGAGTTGCTATTTAGATGAAAATATCTGAATAACAAAGCTTGGTAAACATGGTTGCAAAAATATGTTAAGTAAGTAAGTGCTACAAATGTTATGTCACTTAAAGTTGATTCTACAAACTGCTTCTTTATTAAGCAGTTTCTGATGTCCAGTAATGCTCTGTACTATATAATGATATTATTGGATTTGAGGTTTTTATAATAGTATGTTTTATTGTCATGTATTTTTTCTAAATTTTAAAAGTTATAAGATGTTATCATTTTGAGCTAAAAGTAACTCAGATTCTGCTAATGGTAGAGAGGTGTTTTTTTTTTTGTATGTAAGAAGCATGGGATTTACTGTGTATTTTTGATTTTATATATTATCTCAAAAATTACTCAAAAATTATAATTTTGTATATCATTTGATGGTTAATATTCTAAGGGAATTTTCTTTTTAAACATGGATGTTTTTCCATTTTATTGTTAAATATAGGGTATATTTACTTCTGGCACATGGGAAGAGAAATCAGATGAAATTTCCTTTGCTGACTTCAAGTTCTCAGTCACTCATCATTATCTTGTACAAGACTCCGCTGATAAAGAAGGAAAGGATGAAGTATTGGAAGGTAAATTGTTAACTACACATTTGAAGCTCTTGACTGTAAGAGTGATTATAATTTTGAATTATGAATTTAGGTCTCTTAATTAAGTAGTGCCCTCTGGAGAGGTTTTACATTTGCAAAGTTGTTTCACTACATTTGAAATAGAATATGATCGTTTTAGAGGAACTTTCATACTAGCATTCATTTCAAAATTACTTAGATTAGCAAATATTTATTGAGTGCCCTTTTAACCCACAGTTAAAAAAAATTTATATCCCCGTATAGGAGATATGGTCTATAAATAAGTAACAGTAGTCAGAAGTAGAAAATAGAAAATGATAGGTGCCATCCCAGAGCACAAGTAAGGTGCTACTGAAGTTCAAAGAAGAAAAGATCAGTTTTAACAGATCAGAGAAGATGTAGTGAAGAATTAAGCAACTAAGCTGGGATTTGAAGGATTTAAAAGTAAAAGAGTTTGTAAGTTTGATCAAGTGGATTAAAATTCAGGTTTTTCTTCTTACTAGCTGCTTGACCTTTCGGAATCTGTATTAATCTCCCTTGCAAAATGAAATAATATCACCTGGAGGATTAATGGAAAGATTCAATGAGAAACTGTAAATGTGAGCACCTATCTTACCTGGCCTGTGCTAGGTACTCAGTAAATGGTATTTATGGTTACTCATAGGTTACATTGCTCCAAATCTCTGTAATTGGTGCTTTTAGTTGTTCATTGGTCAAATCATCCAAAATCTCAGTCTTGAGATAGAGTTGCATGTAATAATGAATGACCAAGGTATTGAAAAAGTATGAGTTTTGGAGCTGTCAGTCAGATAGCTTTCTTCACTCATTCAAAAAATAAATATGCAGGGATCCCTGGGTGGCGCAGCAGTTTAGCGCCTGCCTTTGGCCCAGGGCGCGATCCTGGAGACCCGGGATCGAATCCCACGTCGGGCTCCCCCTCCATGGAGCCTGCTTCTCCCTCTTCCTGTGTCTCTGCCCCCCCCCCCCGTGACTATCATAAAAAAATAAAAATAAATGAATAAATAAATAAATAAATAAATATGCAGAATGTGTGTTAAAGTTTTTTGGGGCAATTAATGGCATTATGCTAAGCGAAATAAGAGAAAGACAAATATTGTATGATCTTCTTTATATGTAGAATCTAAAAAAGCAAAAGTGAAAACAAAACTCACTAGGCTTATAGTTAGGAGAATAGATTGGTGGTTCCTAGAGGTAGAATTGGGAGTGGGCCACATGGATGAAAGGGATCAAAAGGTACGCATTTACAGTTACAAAGTAAGTCATAGGGATGTAAATAACCTATAGCATGGTAACTATAGTTAATAGTACTGTGTTGTGTATTTGAAAGTTGCGCAGAGAGTAAATTTTAAAAGTTCTTATGACAAGGAAATTTTTATTGTTAACTAGTGACAGATGTTTACTAGACTTGTGATCATTTTCCAGTGTATACAATTGTTATTATATTGTATACCTGAAAGTAATATAATGTTAAATGTCAATTATATTTCATTTGAAAAAATAAATTAAGAAGACTTTTTTCTGGTCAAAACAGATTATCATTTGTAAGTATAGGCCTGAAATATTTGCCTTTTGTATAGGAATAAAATTATAAAACCTTTTTTATTATATGCATTCATCTTAGAAACAAAACCAAGTAGATAGCATCTGCATACAGATTGATAAACTAGAACAGATAGCATTGATCATATATACACATATGTAAGACAATTATATATCAAAATAAAATAATTATGCCAGAATATGAATTTGTATACTTTAGGAAGAAGGGGATGAGAGGAATATATACAACTGGTGGGAACTGGTAGTAGCCCAGAGATTTCTAGGTCCAACATTCTGCTAATGAAGGGAACTGTTAAAGGTAGAGAAATCTTAAGTCTGTTAATTTGAGGAAGGATTGTATATCAAGGAGAAGCTCTTATAATGAGGTTTAGAATCAGTATTTCTGAGGTGAACTCGTATAGAGGACTATGGTATGAGAGAAGATGAATGGATTTAGGTTATTTTTGCAGGTGTATATGTATTGTGTGCAGTTTCAGTTGGTTGTGATGAAAGTGTATGCATAATGGTAGAAGTTAAAGTAAACCATCAATTCATTTAATTTGAAGATACACATTTATTTATTTATTTATTTTTAATTTTTTTTTTTGAAGATACACATTTAAAACTATATTATCACAGGTCAGAAGATTTGAGCACTGAAGTTTTATTTTGTTAGGATTGTTTATTGCTTTAGCTAAAGCATCAAGTCGTTAGTATTCTCCTATTCTTTTTGAAAATTAACAAAATATAAATTTGCTAAGGAATTATGGCTATAGAGCAAAAGGAAATATTTTTATGAACAAATAAATATTCTTTATACTTTCAAATTTATTACACATTTATGAATAAGTAAGGATCATTTATGTCATATATTATTATAAATAGCAACAGAAGTGTTAAAGATACATGGGTAATAAGTTAGTGGGAAGCTGGTTAGTGGTTGTGTAAGAACGCTTAAGGTGGCCAGAGGCCAGCAAAGACTAGCCATAGGAGGTGATAAGTGATAAGGTGTTGACAGGACTCTTAAGAATTTTGAAGAAAAGTAGAGACAGGGGCACACCAAAAAGAACAGATAAGGGATCCCTGGGTGGCGCAGCGGTTTGGCGCCTGCCTTTGGCCCAGGGCGCGATCCTGGAGACCCGGGATCGAATCCCACATCGGGCTCCCGGTGCATGGAGCCTGCTTCTCCCTCTGCCTATGTCTCTGCCTCTCTCTCTCTCTCTCTCTTTCTCTGTCTCTCTCTCTCTCTCTCTCTCTCTGTGACTATCATAAATAATAAAAATTAAAAAAAAAACAGATAAAACATGGTTTTCTAGGAAGGATGAGGAAACGTTTGAGTCATAACTTTGAAGAAAGGAAAATATTATACATATAGCAATAATACTTTTGTTTTGTTTTTAGAAGCTGGCTTTTTAAAAATAAAAGAGAGACCTCTATCTCACCCCAAATCTTAGAGCTGTTCCTAGATATAAATCTTTAAGCAATTGTAAAACGACATGGATTAGCAAGACCTGTTACATATGTGATTTTTTTCAGTCATGTTATAAAATTTTACCTTAGAATGAACATACTAATTTTTTCATTATTAAATGTTTTTGTAGATGTTATTCCACAGTCTATGCAAGATTTGTTGTGTATGAATAATGACTTTCCTCCAAGAGCACATTGCCTGGTAAGATGGTAGGTATATGTTTTATTCAGGTAACTTTTAGTATGTGTGTTCAGGAGACCCCAGTGTGTCCCCCACGTTCAGTGACTGGATAGGAAGACAAGCAGAACTCAGCATAGGGTTGTACTTATGACAGTTTTTTTCAGTGACAGTCCACAAACAAAATCAACACAGGGAAAAGGTGCCTGAGGCAAAGTTTGGAGGAACTAGTGTCTGAGTCCTTTCCTAATAGAGTCACATAGAACATACTTAATTCCCTTAGCAACAAGTTCTGACAACACATATGAAATGTTTTCTACCAGGGAGGCTCTGTTCTGAGTTTTTATTTGGGGGCTGATACCCTGTGACTGGTACATAACAAAATTCCAGACTCCTAGAAGGAGAGCAAATGTTTAGCATAAAACACATTATTTGTACAAACAGTTTAAGTACAATAACTCTTATTGGAGGGTTTTTTGAGAACCCTCTTCAAATCCAAATTCCTGGGAGCCTGCTGAAGTTCAGCGTTGCATGCAGGCCATTCTAAGGATAGTAGACACAGGCCTGCTGTTAACTTTTTCCTGCACAGTGTATTTCATAATCTAGAGTAGAGCCTAACTATCATTCTAATGACTAACATAGAACATTTACATATCATAGAAAACTTAATATGTGTTGGAAATTGAATTGAAATAAAATGTTGATCTCAGTTACATGCTAACATCATGACTTCTCTCTAAATTATAAATGTGATAAATTAATACGAGGTATATCACTCTTAAAGTTCTTTTTATCTTAATTTGGTGGGAATGGTATTGAAGCATACCACCACCAAAATGTCTCAAGTATGAGAGTATGGTCAAGAAAAGAGATCTAATTAAAATAAATTTATATACTGGTTTTATATTAGTCTGTTGGTGTGAGTTGGTCTCTTGATTTTTTTTTTTTTTTTTTTTAAGATTTATTTGTTTGAGAGAGAGCATGTGTGTGCGAGTAGAGGGAGGGGCAGAGGGAGAGGGAGAGATTGAATCCTTAAGCAGATTGCATGCCATGTGTAGAGTTCCATGCGGGACCCAATTCCAGGACCCTGAGATCATGACCTAAGCTGAAATCCAGAGTTGAATACTTAAACCAAGCCACCCCAGTGCTCCTTGATTTTTTTTTTTATTAAAGAATTTCTAAGAAAGGAGAAAATGATAATATCTTTTAATTCTGTTGTCTTCATTCTAGTGTGATTACTATAGCAAGTAGAATGTAGCATATTAAAGGAAAACTAATTGCAAATGCAAATAAATTGGATATTGTTTAATAAATGTGCCTTTAATTTTACTTGATCTTTTAAAAACTGTGGACTTAAACATCTTAAACAAATATAAGTGAATTTAATACATTACCATTTAATTTAAACCATCCAGATTCTCTTCTGCCCTTTTAAACGTGAATGTATGCATTTAAAATGAAAAAATACATCAAAAGGCACCATGATGTCATAGAGCATAACTTTGCATGCATTCATTCATTCAACATTAATTGAACCTACTGTTTGGCCAAACATTGAATTAGACACACTTTATTTATTTATTTATTTATTTATTTATTTATTTATTTATTTATTTATTTATTTATTTATGATAGTCACAGAGAGAGAGGCAGAGACACAGGCAGAGGGAGAAGCAGGCTCCATGCACCGGGAGCCTGACTTGGGATTCGATCCCGGGTCTCCAGGATCGCGCCCTGGGCCAAAGGCAGGCGCCAAACCGCTGCGCCACCCAGGGATCCCTTATGTTTAATTTCTAGCTCAAGTACTTATTGTCAATTTTAGGCATGTTACTTAGTATTTTTTTTTTAATATTTTATTTATTTATTCATGAGAGAGACAGAGAGAGGCAGAGACACAGGCAGAGGGAGAAGTAGGCTCCATGCAGGGAACCCGACATGGGACTCGATCCTGGGTCCCCAGGATCAGGCCCCAGGTCAATGCGGCACTAAACTGCAGAGCCACCCGGGCTGCCCTACTTAGTATTTTTTATTTGGTTTCTACTTTGGGAAAGAGAAAAATAATATGCACCTTTAAGAATAATTGTGAGGATTTAGTCAGATAATGATACATGGTATGTTTATCAAACGGAATGTTATTTAATTTCCATTCATCTTTTTTTTTAAAAGCTTCTAGATAGACATGAATTTTGAAGGAACACTATGTATGTAACCCACTATAGTCTGACATCTAGTCTCCTCCAATTCATGTCCATTCCACAGGCAAAGTATATTCATTCTGCTCTTTTTAATATTTATTTCCTAAAACTGTGTTTGACACATAGTCCATAGTTTAAGAATATTTGTTGAATGAATCAGCCAAACCTTTTTGTGTATTAATGAAGTACTTGTTAGTGATATATTTCTTTATATTAATGAAAACCACTTGTTAGTAGTTTTTTTTAACCTTTACATTTGTACTTTAAAACTTTTTGGGGGCAGCCCAGGTGGCTCAGCAGTTTAGCGCCGCCTTCGGCCCAGGGCATGATCCTGGAGACCCGGGACCGAATCCCACGTCAGGCTCCCTGCATGGAGCCTGCTTTTCCCTCTGTCTCTCTTTCTCTCTCTCTCTATCATACCTCTTTCTCTCTGTCTCTCTCATGAATAAATAAAATCTTAAAAATAAATAAATAAAACTTTTTAATTTTAAAAATTAGCAATACAGTAAAATTGACTTTTTTTTCCTGAGTAGTTCACCGAACTTCAACACATATGTATGGGTTTTTAAAAACTACTTCCATAATCAGGATATACAACACTTGTGTAACCTCCAAAAAACTCTTCTTGTCAATTGCTACTTTTTGCAGTTACTGGTATGTTTTTAGTTTTGTCCTTTCAAAAATGTCATGGAAATGGAATTGTATAGTAACTATTTGAGACTACATTCTTTCATTCACAATACTGCTTCTGAAATCCTTTGAAGTAATTCTGTATCAGTAGTTAGTTCCTTTTTATTGCTGAGTAGTATTCTCTTGTAAGGGTATACAACAGTTTGTTTACTTGTTGAAGGATATTAAGGTTGTTTCGAGGTTCAATCATTTATGAATGGAGCTGTTTTATGTTTTAAATATCTGTGAACAGATTTTTGTGTGAAAGTACATTTTTAGTTCACTGGGTTAAATACCTAGGATAAGATTGTTAGTCATATGATAACTGTATATTTTTAGCTTTATAAGAGTAGCCAAAATATATGATATGATTGGGGCTGTATCGAAATATACAGCTTTTGCACAATGAAGGGAATAGTCAACAAAACTAAAAGGTGACCTGTGGAATGGGAAAAGATACTTGCAAATGACATATCTGATAAAGGGTTAATATCCAAAATATATAAAGAACTGATACAACTCAACACCCAGGAGAGAAATAACCCAATTAAAAAATTGTAGGCATGAACAGACTTTTCTCCAAAAAAGACATCCAGATGGCCAAAAAGACATGTGATGTTTAAGGGTCAACTGAGAGGAAAAGGAGTAAGAAGAGATAACACAGTAAATAAATGTTAACAAATTGAACAATACTATATGCATGAGGGCCATAGAATGGTTGGATACACTCTGTATACATCCCACTGTGCAGAGGAGATGTGAGAGAGCCCAAACTTCAGAACTGATTGTAAATTTGAATGCAGCCCCCGCCCCCCAACAGATCAGCAGAAAGTGAAAGTCTTATGGGCTCAGGTATTTGAGCATAGTCTTTGCCCCAATTACTGGATTACCACTAAGCTATATTGACAGTGGGTAGTCCCTGGGAAGCCAGGCTAAGAAGAATAAAATGATTGAACAGAGACATCAATATTTGAATATCTTGGGAAAGGCAGATAGTACCTTTTAAATCTGATAAGTAACTAAATACAAAGAATCCTCAGAAAAGTTAAACAAGACTTGGTTTTACTATATTATCTAAATGTAGTTTTCAACAACACAGGAAAATGTGACCCATACAGAAGTGGGAAAAAAGTTAGTAGAAATCAACTCTTAGTGGGCCCAAATGTTGGATTGAGCAATAAATTCAGTGCAGGTATAAATATGTTCAAAGAATTAAAGGAAGTATATTTAAAGAATTAAAAATACACTGTCAATGAGTCAAATAGGAAATCTCAATAAGTAGAGACTATAATGAACCAAATGGAAACCCTTGAGTGGAAAGTATAACTAAAACTTTCACCAGATGAGCTCAGAAGCAGATCTGAGATGGCAGAAGAAAGAGTGGGGATTTGAAAGATTAATAGAAATTATCCAATCTAAAGAACAGAAAGAAAAAAGATTAGAGAAAAATGAACAGTACATAGGAAATCTGTGGGTCAGTGTCAGATGTTCCAGAGCATACATGTAATAATGGCTGTCCCGGATAAAGAGAAGGGCAGGAAAAAACATACTCAAAGAAATAATGGCTGAAAACTTCCCT
Source organism: Nyctereutes procyonoides (assembly GCF_905146905.1). Classification (NCBI taxonomy): domain Eukaryota; kingdom Metazoa; phylum Chordata; class Mammalia; order Carnivora; family Canidae; genus Nyctereutes; species Nyctereutes procyonoides. The sequence continues at coordinate 948,031 of NW_026575030.1, read as the reverse complement.
AGATTTGATACAAAAAAAAAAAATATTTGTGGACCCAGGAATCTTAGTGAATCCCAAGTGGGATAAACACAGCAGACCATATCTAGACACATTGTTGTCAACCTGCTGAAACCCAAAGCAAAGAGAATCTTGAAAGCAGCAAGAGAAAAATGACTTGTCATGTACGAAAGAACAGTACTATTTGCTGACAAAAACATTGGCGGCCAGAGGGCAGTACAGTGACATATTGAGTGTTGAAGGAAAAAAACTACCAGCCAAGAATTCTATATCTAGCAAAACTATCTTTGAAAAAATAAAGATGAAATAGCAGTGCTGTTATATATAAAAAAAAGAATTCATTACCAGGAGACCTACCTTATAGTCAGTATTGAAAAAAAAAAAAAGATGGTAACTTGGGTCCACAAGAAGAAATGAAGAGCATTGGAAATACTCTAGTAAATACGAAAGGGATATTCTCTTAATTCAAAAAAACCATAAGATTGCTTAAGGAATAATTATAACATTGTACTGTTGGGTTTATAACCTATGTAAATGTAACATAAATGAGAGTATTGCACAAAGGAAGGGGGTAGGAAATGGAGCTATCCTGTGTAAAATTTCTAGATTTATCAGAATTAATCTAAATAGATTATAAGTTAAAGGTACAGATTGCAGTGTCCAGGGATCTCTAGGAGGATGAAATTGAAAAAAAGAAATTGTTTATTGAACACTTACATTTTCTCAGGTATGTTGTACATGCTAGGTATAAATATGTTCAAAAAATTTTTTAAATTTATTACTATTTTTGGTGATCTATTATTTTATGTGTATGTTCTTTATACTATTTGAAGAGGCTCTGAATATATTTCTTTCTTTTATTTTGGAGCGGGGGGGAGAGGGAGAGGGAGAATTTTAAGCAGGCTCCACACCCAGTACAGGGCCAGACATGAGGCTCAATCTCACAATCCTGAGATCATGACCTGAGCCAAAATCAAGAGTTAAATGTTTAACTGACTGAGCCACCCAGGCACCCCTGAATATATTTCTTTCTAAAGTAAGAAAGAAACTTTACATGTAAAAGATGTAAAATGGTAGCATTCAAAGTTGGTGGTATTGGGCAGCCTGGGTGGCTCAACGGTTTGGCGCTGTCTTCAGCCCAGGGCCTGATCCTGGAGACCCAGGATCGAGTCCCGCATCAGACTCCCTGCATGGAGCCTGCTTCTCCCTCTGCCTCTATCTCTGCCTCTCTCTCTCTCTCTCATGAATAAATAAATAAATAAAATCTTCAAAAAAAAAAAAAAACAAAGTTGGTGGTATGTTTTCATGATTTTCCTATGCATGATAAACAACAGGTATAACAAATACTGCTTTTTGTTGTTGCTTGTAATCTTTATCGTAGCAAGAAAGAAAAATGTAACTTAGAAATGATAAAAATGAATGATTGTCTTAGCTTTCTCAGTTGGAGAATATGATGCTAAGGCACATTTATATTTATTATTTAACATGTACCTATGTAATCTGTTAGATAAAATAGTTCTATTATTAAAAATTGCCATAATGGGATTTTTATTTATGTTGATATGTTTGAGTGCCTAATAAATTTAAATTATTAGGGACACCTGGGTGGCTCAGTGGTTGAGCGCCTGCCTTTGGAGTTTAAAATTCATGCATTTGGCTTAGGGCATGATCCTGGGATTGAGTCCCATATCATCAGCCCCTCACAGGGAGCCTACTTCTTCGTCTGCTTATGTCTCTGCTTCTCTGTGTCTCTCATAAACAAATAAATAAAATAATAATAAATAAATTTAAGTTACTAGACAAGATACAGAAAGATTTATTAATGAAACTTATTTTACCATTATACTCCCTCTTCACTCTTCCCATTCTCTCCTCCTCATCCCTCCTTTTTCTACACACACATTAAAAGGGGGCTTAAACGTCTCAACCAAGCAGGAAATCATGGGAATTACGGAGTATGTCCATCTTTGTATTTTATGAGTATATCAGTTATATGTATATATGTATTTTTGAGTTTTTGATTTAGGAATTTTTTTCATGAGATTTTACCATACATATTCTGATATAATCATTTCATGATTGCCTTTATGTCAGTAAACTTTTTTTATAATACCTTATTTTTTTTTAAAAAAGGACTGTCAAGTATCACGTAGTTAGAGGGTTCTTTAATTATTTACCTATTTCTTTTTCTGTTGAAAGTTTGTTTTGAGTTTTTACAATTAAATTGTTAACCATGAACATAAAATCTGTTAACCCATGAACATCATAAAATGCATAAAGGCATACATCGTTTTTGTGCTTTGCTTTATTGTATTTTGCAGATACTGCATTTTTCTTTACAACTTAAAGGTTTGTAGCAACCATGGATGTGTTGAGCAAGTATATATGTGCAAGTCTGTTTTTCTAGTAGCATTAGTTCACTTCTGTGTCTTGCAGATTTCAAGCTTTTTCATTATTATTCTAATTATCTGTGATTTCTGAAAGCTCAGAATATGGTTAGCATTTATAAGTAATAAAGTATTTTTTATTTAAGGTACTTGTATGTTTTTTTATCTGATTCTGTTGGCACACTTAACAGATTACAATTTAGTGTAAAAATGACTTTTATATGCATTGGGAAGCAAAAAGTCATTGTACGTGCTTGATTTTCATACTTGCTTTATTGTGGTAGTCTGGAATTGAACCCTTCAGTACCTTCAAAAGGTATGCCTTCATAGCTTTGTGCATTTGTATGAATGTTTTTGTAAAATAGATATAAATATAATTAGTACAGAGTTTGTGAATTTTAAATATTGATATATTCCTCCTTTTTGTCTTCCAAAAATGTTTTAAAAGTTTATACCACTACCTGTAGCATGTTCCAAACTCTTGCCAGTACTAGATCATACCAGTATTTTGTATTTTTTGCCAATTTAATTGGTAAACAATGATATCTTCTTTTAATTTTATTTTCCTAATCACCAGTAAGGTTGAACATCTTTGAATAGAATTTTTTGATATTTCTTATTGTTTAGAATATTTATCAGTTTTGCTCATTTGTATAATATATGTTGTAATAAAACATAAAGCATTTACCATTTTAACCATTTTTTAAGTATACCCTGGTGTTGAGTACATGCATATTTTTGCACAACCATTATCACTGTTCATCTCCAGAACTTTTTCATCATCCCATATTGAAATGCTGTACCCATTAAATGATAACTGCTCAATCCCTAGTCTGCCAGGCCCTGTAGCCACCATTTTACATAAGTTTGACTACTTACTCTATATATTTCATTTAAGTGTAATCATATGATATTCATCCTTTTGTGACTGGCTTATTTCACTTAGCATCAAGTCTTCAAGGTTCATCTGTGTTACAGCATATATTAGAATTTGTTTCCCTTTGAGTGGTGAATAATATTTCACTCTTTACATATGTCACATTTTGTGTATCCATTCAACTACTGATAGACATTTGGGTTGTTTCTACCTTTTGGCTATTGTGGATGAGGTCTTTGAGCTGGCATGTTCCAGTATTTCTTTCTGTCCCTGCTTTTAACTTTTCTAAGTATATATCCATACTTGGAATTGCTGTTCTATATTTTACTATTTGAAGAATCATTATACTGTTTTCCATAGTGGCTGTACTGTTTTGCTTTTTGTACCAGTCATGCTCGTTGGTTCTCATTTCTCCATATCCTTGCCAACATTTGTTATTTGTTTCATTTTGCTTTTTATAATAGCCATCCTCGTGGGTGTGAAGCCGTATATCATTTGAGTTTGATTTACATTTGGTTTGATTTACATTTCTCTAATAATTAGTGATGTTGACCACATCTTTTCATTTGCTTATTTTTCTATTGTATATATTTTTTGGACTAATGTCTATTTAGGTTCTTTGTTTACTTCTTAATCTGGTTGCTTGCTTTTTGTTGTTAATTTTTCTCATTTTTAAAGGCCCCTCCTTAATGTTTGCTTACTTGAAGGCGTTGTCTCAGGCCTCAACTAGGTCTAGTACAGATAGTAAATCAGTGATAGATATTGATTCTTCAAAGGTAATAATAGTAACTGGAAAAATACAATACAGAGAAGAGAGCATATTTAACAGGAGTGATGGGGTGGTATTTGAGGTAAATCTTCAAAGAAAGTCAGGTACTTATAGAATGAGGGAAAACATTCCAGTTAGAGAATGTTTTCCCTCATTCTATAGAGGACACAGTTACTTTTATTGCATATTTACAGAAAGTAGTTCAGTTTGGCTTATTTGTTATTGGGAGTATACACTGGCATAGTTTGTGTGTGGAGAGGGAGAAGATAATTTGGCAGCAGCTATAAAAAATACAGATGTTCTTTTATCCAGCAACTTATAGGAGCTTATCCTATAGTTATATTTGTAGAAATAGCGGTAGTATTGTTGCAGTGGCATAAAACTAGAGACAGAGTATTGATCAGTAGGGAATTAGCCTTTGAAAAGGAGGTACAGAAAGCATATATAATCTTATTTGAGGGTAGGGTGAGTACATAGATTATTTCTGGAAGAATAACCAAGAACTGTTGACTGTAGTTTCACTCTAGTGTGGGTTATGACATGGGGAAAAATGTTCACTTGTTTTGTTTTCTTTCTTCCAAGGACATTAAAAAAAGAGAAAAGTGTATTTTTAAAAGCCTTTAGAGTTTAAAATTCATAGCTCTGGATTCTTTCCAGTATTTAATGCCATCTCTGCATAACTAATATTTGAATTCAAGGGTGGGAAGATGGAGGCAAGGTGAGAAGATGAAATAAATTTTTGTCATCTAAACAATAAACAGATTATGGGTTGAAATGTTTTTATTTTTTAATCTTTATCCCTGAGGGATTTCTTGAGAATGTTTGTAAAAATAAGCATTCACAACACTACATACCAGAGTTAAAATGAGTTAGGCAAATGAGTAATGCCTTTCATAAATTAATTTACAAAAATATTAAGAATACATTTAGGAATGACTAGAACAGGAATTTTCAATAGTCAAAATTAACTTGACCTTATATTTTTGTAAAATTTGGCCACAAATTTGTGGCTTTTAAAGGACTTAACTAAATGAGAAGTTCTCATTTTTGTAAGATACCGTAGCAAGAGTAAGCCATTCTCTGATCATTTTGTGACTCCTACCTAATATGTGTTATTGAGTAAAATAATACAAGAATTCATTGGAGCTCCAGGGTAGCTCAGTCAGTTAAGCATCCGACTCTTGATTTTGGCTCAGGTCATGAACTTCGGATTGTGAGATTGAGCCTGGCATCTGGCTCTGCACTGGTGTGGAGCCTGCTTAAGATTCTCTCTTTCCTTCTCCCTCTGTGCCTCTCTCACCCTCTCTCCCTGTCTTAAAATAAGAAAATAATTTCTTAATTAAGTAGACCACGTTTTCACATTTAGATAGAATAAATACATGATGGCTGATAATTATTTTCCTCTCATTTAGGGAATCTATCAAACTTTATTTTTCCACATCAGTATACTTAATGTTAGCAGTTAACTAAAGCAAGATTTCAGTCTTGGAAACTTAACTTTTAAGGCAAAACTGTTAATGCTTTTTCTTTTGTGATTTCAGCAAATTGCTTTTCATTTGTCAATTGAGAGGAACTAGGTGAATAATGGATGTGTTTTACTAAATGAAGGAAATTCACATTATTGTCAGTTCAGTTGCCATTGAAAAAAAGAGAAACACCTGTAGCTCAGACATGACTTGCTAAACACGAGGGAGATTTTTTTCGAATTTTTCAAATAATGGTTTTGTGTTCTGAAATTTTCCCTGTTTAATAACAGTAATTCTTTTTTTTTTCTTAAGGTATGGACTCCGAGAGTTTGTGGTGATTGCCCCTGCTGCAAACCATGATGCAGTTCTCAGTGAATCTAAATGCAATCTTCTTTTGAGTTCTGTGTCTATTGCTTTGGGAAACACTGGCTGGTATGTGGACATTTTGAAAAGCCAAGATAAAGAATTAAACTACTTTTAATTATAATTTATGAAGGAAAATGGTTCTTAAGTTAGATTTTTTAAAAGAAATTCTTAGGATTCCTACTAGTGCATTATTCTTTTGGAATATCATATAGAAGGACAAACTCAAAACCTCTAGTGAGTACATTTCTAAAGGGAAATTTACTGAAATATTCAATGAATATTCGCATGAAGACTAAATTGTACTATTTTTTGTTTTGCTTCCAAATGTTCAGTTTATTTAAATTTTGTTACAAAATCTAATACTCAGACTTGGAAATGGAGCATTGTGTTGTTCGACCTCAATTGAGATTGCCTGTTTCAGGTGACTCAAACGTTTTGCTGCTCTATTTATTGTCTGCAAATGACTGAAAGTGCTGAGAGTTTTGATTTTGGGGTTACAAATAAATTTTAGGGAGTAGGCTTATTTTCATACATGCATATCTGTGAATAAGGATAGGCCCTATAGTCAAGTGATTAAATATTTCACTACCAGTGTTGGTTTGATTTGTATTATTTCATACATGTGAATCAAATTTTATTTTGCCTTTGAAAGGCTAATATGATACCAATGCCAGCAGGCCTGATCCAGACCCAGAGAAAGGGTCCTGGGATGTGTGCAGGATAAAAATAAAACTTGAGCCATTAGGAGTTGAAAGCAGAGTTTATTAAAGGCATAGAGAGAGTGCAGGTATAGGGTATCTGGAAGACTCAGGTAAAGAGGAAGTTTCATCTTTGCTTGGGGTCTGGGGGGTTTTTGTTGACGATCATGGTTTGGCATACATATTCTCTCAGGCATCTGAGAACTGGTTAAAACAAAGATGAGAGCCCAGTTGTTATTCCTTGGAGCCAGGGTGTCTTGGCATGGAGATACCTAGTGCTGGTGGTCTGGAATATGCATATGACACCTTTGTCTGGTCATTCTCACCTGGTCCTTCCTTAGGTGTTATCTATTCTAGAGAAATCATCAACTCTGTATCTCTTAAAAGGAGAACATAAACTATTTGCATTCTCAGCCATGTGTAAAGTGAGGGTTCAATTCCTAGCAAGAATAGAAGCAGGAAAAGGAGCAAAAAGCAGATTTTTATGGAATCCTTCAGTTTCCCTATCTCAGTATGTTTCTATTCAAAAAATTTTTCATTGTGCCTTTTTTGACTTAGTTATTTTAAAACAATTTTCTGAATATAAAGTGCCACTAGATGATTATTTCTTCAGCTTATTAGTATACAGACAAAAGAAACTTGATAATGTCTCTTATAAGTCTGATGAATGATCCTTGCTAAGTATTTTTAAATATTTGAGATTAAAGTAATAGGGAAACTTTTAGGAATTACTCAGTGTTTAATGAACTTAAAGTCCATTCCCATTTAATTGTGTCCTACAGCCAGGTGCCACTCTTTGTGCAAATTCATCATAAATGGCGAAGAATGTATGTGGGCGAATGTCAGGGTCATGGTGTCCGAACTGATTTTGAAATGGTTCATCTTCGGAAAGTGCCAAATCAGTACACTCATTTATCAGGTCTGCTGGATATCTTCAAATCAAAGATTGTGAGTTTGCATTGATATTGTCAGTCTTATCTGGGATCCAGATAAAAGTAGCAATTTAGTAATTTTATTGAGTATGTAGAAACATTTCTCTGTAATATTCATCATGTAATTAGTTGGAAGGAAGATATAATTGACTACATAAATTACTATGTATGTTTAAAGAAACAGTATCTAGTTAGATTTTTAGTGTACTAATGCTAAAAAAACAATATTGTTCAATTTGTTAAGATTTATTTACTGTGTTATCTCTTCCTACTCCTTTTCCTCTAAGTTGACCCTTAAACATCACAGGGGTTAGAGCCCTGACACTCTCCCTCCCCTGTACAAAAATCCACTTACAATTTTTGACTCCCCCAAACTTGATTATGTCACACCAGTTACATAAACATTTGATTAACACATTTTGTGTGTTATGTATATTACATATCATATTCTTATAATAAAGTAAACTGGAGAAAAAATGTTACTAAGAAAATTGTAAGGAAGAGAAAACACGTTTTTATAGTATTATTATACTATAAAAAGCTTATCTATAAGTGGATCTGCATTGTCAAATCCATGTTCAGGGGTCAGCTATTGGCAATGTCAGCAGCTTCAGGTAGCTGCTTGTTTAGGACTTTGTGAGCTCCTTGAGGTGTCAACACTTTTTTTCTGAATTGTCTCCCCTGCTCCATCTTTATTTGATTCGATTTTTTAAAATTAATCTGGCTTATGTTTTACGACTGCAAGCAGTAAGGCTAAATGGAATATACTCAGTATATCCTTGGTGTTCTATAAAAACACTATCAGATAAGGAGGACTTGTGTATGTTACTCTGAGGTAAGAAAGTAAGTTGAGGAGCTATTAGAAAGTGAACAAAGCCAGATGAGGAAATGAGGGATTGGATCCTCTACCTAGAGAAATAAGTGCTTGACAACCATATCACCGAAGTGATCATACTTTATAAACAAACCGATAAGATGTCTCCTAGAATGATACATTGAATAGGATATATTATCACCTGTGTTGCATTCCTGCCTAAAATATTTAACTTAAGTTAAAACATGAGGAAACAATCTCATTTCCAAAATGAGCCATATTTTGCAAAGTAACTGGCCTAGACTCTTCTAAAAAGTTAGTTAGTACCATGATTGGCAAAAAAGGATTGGGAGCTGTTTAAATTAAGGGAGACTAAAGTGACATAATAGGTAACTGCAATGCATAATCCTGGACTGGATCTCTGACCAAAACATAGTAGCCAAAAAGGATATGATTGGAACAATTTTAGCACGGAGTATATATTAGAAAATAGTGCCAGTATTAAAATTCTTGAGTATGATAATTGTTTTATGGTAATTACCTGCTGAAGTATTTAGAAGTGAATACCTACAACTTCCTTTCAAAAGGTTCAGCCAAAAAAAAGGTTCAGCCAAAAAATTATTTACATTTATATATGTGTGTGTATCAAAATGTTAATAATTGGTGAACTTTGGTGAAAGTCACAGGGATGTTAATTATGCTGGCTTTGCAGTATTAAGGTTGACAAGTTTTAAAAAGGAAAAAATAATGAGGAAAATGCTGAAATTCTCTTTTAGTAGGTATGGTTTGTTAAATATTTAGGATTAAAACTTAATTTCATAAAAATGTTTTCAGTGTGGAGGTAGGCACAGTTTCTTGTGTTTATCTCCACTAAAAGATTATCAAAGCATATATTTCAGAGAGTTCCATGTATGGGTATGTAATCCCCCCCCCCCCCCAAAAAAAAAAAAAAACTTTCTGGGCTTTGAAATCCTTTAAGTACTGCTTCATTCTACATGTGATGTTTTGGGAAAGATTTGATAAAGATAAGTATGTATATATTTTGTCCATTTGTTTTCCTTTGCTCTCTCACCAGAAGAGTTTTCACCAGAATATACAACTCTCTCCAGTTGTGTATTTTTTGATCATGTTTCTGGTCAGATGCAAATATTGATACTTTATTCCTTCTTCTAAAACAGTAGTGAACATTATTTTCGTAGATCTTTTATGTCCTTTATTTAGCTGAACTTCTCTTTACTGAAACTAGGGGCCACCACCTTGATCTCTGCAGTCTAACTTAGATTATGATGGCTTATTAGCTGTACCTTAAAAAAAAAAAAAGTGTTCTAGGGGCGCCTGGGTGGCTCAGTTGGTTAAGTGTCTGCCTTTGGCTCAGGTCATGATCCCAGGGTCCTGAGATTGAGCCCCACGTCCCTTCTTAGCAGAGTCTGCGTCTCCCTCTCCCTCTGCCAGCAGCCCCACCCCCTGTGTGTATGCATGATCTCTCTGTCTCAAATAAATAAAATCATTCTTTGAAACAGTGTTCTTAATCAGTTCATCACATCATCTGGCAGAACTTTCAAAAAGCTCACTCACCTAGATAAGAAACATCTCTCAAAATTGATTTTTTTAAGAAGTAGGCTCCATATGCTATGTGGGGCTTAAACTCAAGATCCTGAGATCAAGAGTCGAATGCTCTACCCACCGAGCCAGCCATGCATCCCTCAGAATTGATTTGACAAGAGTTGAACTTATAATTCAGAGTTGCTTTGGACACTTATAAGAGTTTTACATGGTTAAAGATACCCATTATGTGACTCTTCTGTAATGTCTCTCTAAAGCTATCTTTATAAAAATTACCCTTTAACATCTGCTTACAATGTTCCAGAGTACTCACTCTTCACTGGAAGGTTATTTCATTTTCACATACATCTATAATTTATTAGAAAAGGCTTCCTTATGGTAGGGCTGGGCGGTCAGTTTTGCCTTTTGGAGTATATAAAATTTAAATTCTGCCATAATCCTCAATATTTGAAAATATACATTCTAGTCTTTTTTCATTTAGATATTTGTTCAACTATTCTTTATATTTCATGGTTTTATGCTCTTGAATGTTGACTTGGATATCTGCCTCCTTTACAACTACATCTCTTCATGTTTTGTGGAAATTTTGTTTGCAGGCTCACTTTCTCTCCCATCCTAACTTACAGCTCTGTAAGCTATAAGTAGGTTGCTCCCTACCTGTAGAAAATTTCAGAATTGGGTTTTTAAATGGTGCTTGGAGCCTGTTGCTCTGGTGATATTAGGAATATTGCATAGTCTTGGAATTACTGGATTGCTTGCTTAGATTATGAGAGTATTTACCCCCTTACTTAGTAACTCTTCCCAGCCCATAATGTCCAACAAAACTACTGTACCAAGCAGATGTGCCCTGCTTCCATTGTCTGCCTTTAAGCAGTCATGCAATGTGCTCACTCTGGGCAGAGTTGAACTTCCACTTCTGTTTTAATGCAGTCTGTAATCCTAGGCCATCACTGCCACCTTTCACACCTGGAACTCAGCAGTCATGTGTCTTAAGCTCCACTTAAAACTTTGGATTTTGTGTACCTTTTTAGGGCCCACAAAGATATTTTTATATCATGTTCGATCCTAGCTATTTCTTTCTGGTTATCTTCTATATTAATCTATGTTGCTATGTAACTAGAACAGAGGTTGTGTCAAAGCAATTTTGTTAATGGTTTTTAGACTATTCATATCTTACTGTGGATGAACTCTCGTTTAATATTCAGACTTGACCAACAAGTCTTATTTTTCCTAACCAGCCAGAATCTTACCTTGCTTGTGTAGGACACAGCAGCCCAAAACTGACTTACCTTTTTTGGAGGCGGCCACTTTGTATTGTGACTGTAGATTGAGTTTGTATTTGGTTAAAGCTACTAGTGACATTTATAGATGCTGCTGCTGGGCTATATGTGTCTTAATCTTTCTGGTCAGCAATAACAGCAACACCTAGTAACTGGTTAGATATGCAGAATACTCTCTCATTTTTATTTTCACATGCTCCCTAAGTGATTCCTATTATATTTAAGTCCTATTCCACATTAATGTAGGTTAACCATTATTAAGGGAAGCTGAGAGCATAGAATGTTTGGATGATGTTGATTTTCATGATTTTTAATGAATGTAAATGAATCTAAATTTTCTGTTAACTGATTCATTAATATAAACTATTTTGCAAGAGCGACCATTTATTTTGTTTCCAGATAGCAGTTTATTTACTTGTTTTTTAAAAAGATTTGTTTATTTATTTGAGAAAGACAGTGCACCTCAGCCCATGTGAGTTGGGGGAGGGACAGAAGGGGAGGGAGAGGGGCAAGGAGACTCCATGCCAAGCAGGGAACCTACAAGGGCTCAACACACAGCCAGCACAAGGGACTTGCATCTTATGACCCCAAGATCATGACCTGAGCCACAATCAAGAGTCAGAAGCATAACCATTGAGTCCTCCAGTTAATAGTTTAAACAGCTTCATGTTCATGTAATTTGCTTCTGGCATTGTTTATAAGACACTTTTTTAACAGCTATACAATTCTCTCTTTATATTTATTTCCAGGGATGTCCTTTAACTCCTTTGCCTCCAGTTAGTATTGCTATTCGCTTTACGTATGTACTTCAGGATTGGCAGCAGTATTTTTGGCCTCAGCAGCCTCCAGGTGAGATAATTTAGTGTATTTAACTTACTGAATATAAATGGTAAAGAAAATATATTTGGAAATTGAAATTATTTAACAGTGGGTTTCAAGTGTTGTAAGTTTGAAATATTTGTAATTCATTCTAAATGGAGTATTGCTGATTTCATTGCCTTTATCTTTTTTTTTTTTTTTTGCTCTTGAAGAAAGCTCTGAGGTTTGTCCTAGAGACAGCATTACTCGATATGTGACAATCTGTTTTTGAAAGCTATTATTTATAAAGCATCCTCCTGCTGTGGAGCATCATGTGCTTCAAATTAGTATGTAGTGAATGACTTAAATATCTTTTTAGAATGTAATAACGGAAGCCACCTCATAAGCTGAGAACCTTTTGGAAATTAGAGTTTGAAGAAGAGTACTAAATGTAATAAGGAAAGCAGGAAAAAAATGTGTATATACACATATACTTAAGATGGTGGAGCTCTAGAATATTTTACTTTAATGTGCTCTTGATGTAATTAAAACCAATTTACCTGCTTAGCCATAAAGCAATGTATGATTCATTCAGTAATCATTAATTATAAGCCTATAATGGGCCAGCCAACCTGGGATGTTTGGGGTGCAGGTATGAACAACATATTACCTAAGTTCTAGAAAAGTTCACCCTACTGGACATATAGTCTAATTAAGTGAGGATTTGGTTCCTGGGTATTTCTCTCACATACAAGTGTAATTATATTCAAGTATAACTAATAAGAAATGTAATGCAGGGATCCCTGGGTGGCGCAGCGGTTAAGCGCCTGCCTTTGGCCCAGGGCGCGATCCTGGAGACCCGGGATCGAGTCCCACATCGGGCTCCCGGTGCATGGAGCCTGCTTCTCCCTCTGCCTGTGTCTCTGCCTCTTTCTCTCTCTGTGTCTATCATACATAAATAAAATTTAAAAAAATTAAAAAAAAAAGAAATGTAATGCAAATTTATAAATCATTACAAGGATTTTACCAACCTAAAAACATTTTTTCGTCTACTCCCCCCCATGAAAAAGAAATTAGAATAAAACAATATTCTTTACTATTTATTTTTGTTCCAAGTAGTTTTTTTTTTTTAAGATTTTATTTATTTATTCATGAGAGACACACATGGAGAGGCAGAGATATAGGCAGAGGGAGAAGCAGGTTCCCTCCTGGGAGCCTGATGTGGGACCTGATCTCAGGACCCTGGGATCACAACCTGAGCCCAAGACAGATAGATGCTCAACTATTGAGCCACCTAGGTGCCCCGGTAGTTGGTTACGTATAGGATAGAATAGGTAATTTTGGAATGATACTGGAATTAATGTAGTATGTCCTTAGCCTTTGGTAGTTATATGTGCTACCAGCATTTTATTTATATATCACAGAATAATTTGAAACTCTATGTACAATAAAAGAATTGCATCTAAACTATAGCAAAGGGAAATAAAAGCTAAGCTGATAATTAAATTAGAAGAAAGACCCAAACGTTCATTTTGGTAATTTTAGTTCCCAGACAATACCCTTCAGACAATTTGTAGCCAGCTTCTATGTGAAGGTTTTAATTCCTGCCCTCTTTTTTCTTTTTTCAAAGGTTGCTCTATTGTTAGTCAATTTTTAATATTTCCCAAGGTGATTTAGTTTATTGATGATCTAAGAAGAAGCCCAAGAGCCAGAATGTTAGCATTATAATTTTGATTGCCAGTAAGACCTTTGTTAATGTTCTCTTGCCGATTTTCCTTCCTTCCTTCCTTCCTTCCTTCCTTCCTTCCTTCCTTCCTTCCTTCCTTCCTTCCTTCCTTCCTTCCATCCTTCCTTCCTTCCTTCCTTCCTTCCTTCCTTCCTTCCTTCCTTCCTTCCTTTCTTTCTTTTCTTTCTTCCGATTCTTTTTTAATGGAGACCAAAATAGAACCATCTTCCGCGGTGAACTGAAGGCCATGTAAATTTTTAATATTTTCTCCTTATAAAGGGAAGGAAGGGATTTGAACATGTAATATGGGCCAGACACTGTGCTTTTAGAGAGGGAGAAGAGAGAGAATGGAGGTGCAGAGGGGGAGAGAGTGGGGCTCCTTATGGGGCTTGCTTGATCTTACCCTGAGATCATGACCTGAGCTAAAATCGAGAGTCAGGTGCTTAACCAACTGAGCCACTTGTGAACTTTTTTTTTTCCCCTAGGATTTTATTTATTTATTTGAGAGAGGAAGACACAAGGATAGTGACAGAGAGAACATGAGCAAGCAGGAGCGAGCAGGGAGGAGAGTTCACACTGTTGAGCGGGGAGCCTGACTTGGAGCTCAATCCCAGGACTCTGGAATTCTTAGCTGACTGAGTTACCAAGGCACCCCCTTTTCTGAACTTTTAACTGAATTAAAACTTCTGCACAGTTATGATCTAGTAAAAAATTTTAGCTTACTAATTTATAAAATAGGCTTTTTACATATTTTGAAGCTCTTAAAGATTCACATCTTGTAATAAAGCTGGTTATTGTAATCTTTATTATTATAAGCATTCTTTAGTTGGAGAAATGAAATTGACTTGAGAAAATTTACTGAATCAAGTAATTGAGCCATATTTAATGACTGATTTTAATTTGGTTAGGTTGTAGATAATTATCAAACATGATTTTAGTAAATCTGGGGAATATTCATAAAACAACAATAGACCCTAATTTGTGAAATTCCCAGTGTAGTGCAAATAATGAAAAGCAACCATCTGAATTATTTCAAAGAGAAATAAATCCTTTGGATGTCTTTTAGAAGTGTTTATTAGTTCTTTAAGATTGGTGAGGGGGGGAGTGACTTACCTTCTAAATTCTCCTCTAATCTCAGATACTATTCATAACAGAAAGGAAATTCTTTGTTAAACTGAAAGTATTTCCATGTACTACCTACTGAAATAAAAATTTATTAATGATACCTAATTTGCCATTCAGAAATTATTGACAGCAAAACCGATGAATATAGGTTGATGATTAAATTTTTTAATACTTGGATAATCTTTCTTTTAGATGATATTAATCACATTCTTAGAAAATGCAAAGAAAAGTACAGAACTAATGTTCTTAAGCATTATTTAAGGAATATTTCAAGAGTTAAATGTAGAACACATGGCTTGAATAAAACACTGTACAAATAGGAATTTCAGTGTGTTCTTCTATTATAACATTCTATTTATTTTAACTTCTTTGTAAGTAGTCTATTTTTTTTTTAAGATTTTATTTATTTATTCATGAGAGACAGAGAAAGAGAGAGAGAGAGAGAGAGGGGCAGAGACACAGGCAGAGGAAGAATTAGGCTCCGTGCAGGGAGCCTAATGTGGGACTTGATCCCGGGACTCCAGGATCACACCCTGGGCTGAAGGCAGGCGCTAAACCACTGAGCCACCCAGGTATCCCTTTATAAGCAATCTAATTAAAGATGGTTTAGTCTCTAACTTAATGTGCTCTTGATATAGGCACATTTAAATCTATGATCTCCCAGAGAACTAACCTCACTAAATTAAATTCTTATTAATTTTTTGCTGGATAATGGAAAACTGTTTCTTTTGCTTAGATATAGATGCCCTTGTAGGAGGAGAAGTTGGAGGCCTGGAGTTTGGCAAGTTACCATTTGGTGCCTGTGAAGATCCTATAAGGTGGGAATTTCAATCTGTCATTTGAATTATGGGACTTGACCGTTTCTTTCTTTTTTAAAGATTTTATTTATTTCAGTGAGAAAGAGAGAGCATGAGCCAGGGGGAAGGGGCAGAGGCAGAAGCAGACCCCCTGCTGAGCAGGGAACCTGACTCAGGGCTCGAGCCCAGGACCCTGAGATCATGACCTGAGCTGAAGGCAGACACTTAACTGATTGTCAAGTCATCCAGCAACCCTAGGAGTTTACTTTTTAAATTCTATTAATACTTATTTTACTGTGCTTTGTAATACTGTAGCCTTCTGGAATGAGTATAGTACCAGAAGCAGACCTACACCTAACCATCTGTCCATCTATTTTTTTATTACTCTGTAATTTGGAAATAGGCTTTGAAATAATAAAGAAAATGTGTATAATGCCATTTATTGAGTATTCTTTATAGAAGTGATTCTTGGCCTACTTTTTGGGAGACATTTAAATATTGAAAAGCACAGAGAATGTCCTATGTAACAAACTTTCATGTATTCATCACAGAGAATTAACAAATGTTTACGTTTTTCCTGACCACTTTTTCCAAATGTACAAATAGAGACTTAAGTCAGACCTCTTAGGTTACCTAACTGCTTTTCTAGAAGAGCTACTGAACTTTAAGAAAATTTTGCTTTATAAGAAAATGTAAGGCTTGGAAAATTTAATTACTGAGAGCAAAATATTTGGAAAACATTAGTAATGCTGATTTTAAAACTCTTATTTTAGTTAAACTATTTGGTTAATTAAAAACCATATACGCACACATCCATACCGTGTGTGTGTGTGTGTCTATGCATGCATGTATCCAGAATGTGTTTATTGGGATGGTTTCCCACTCATCTTGATTCAGGGTGCTTTTAGTGCTGTTTCTGTCTGTAGGAGAGCATCCTTCTGTAAGCCTTGCTTTTAAAAACTCTTGTAGTCTGGCAAACGACAGTGGAGCAGCCAACGCACAAAACTGTGCATGTCTAAAGATGGTGGTGATTTTGTAGCATCGTGGGTACTTCAGGTTTATAAAGTAGGAATTGGGATTCTGCACCAGACACTTCTTGTGCTTCCTCTTCTCTTCCAGGGAGGGATGAAGGTAGTTCTTTGCAAGTAGTATGTTGTCATGGGGAGATTATCACTTCCAGAAAGGCACATATGTACATTCTTAATACTCTAATGTAGAGGTAGAACTAATAATACTTTTAACTTAAAATCACTGGAGGGAAAGATAAAATAAGTATCTTTTGTAGTTGATACTTATTTATTATATGTGCCAGGACAGGCAGGCACTATGCTGAAATAAGAAGATTCAGAACTAAATAAAACATTTTCTGGCTTCTTGGTATTTACAGTCTGATTGAAAGAAATGGACAAAATAATCACCTAAATAAAGGTACAGTTACAGACTGGGGGTAATTTGAAGGAAATATATAGGCTGTAATAACAGTAAAATGAGAAACTAGTTTGGATTGGGATGCATTAGGAAAGTGTTCTCAAAGGAAATATCTCAGTTAGGGAGGATTTAGCCAGGCAGTGAGGGAGGGAGGGAGGGAGGGAGGGAGAGAGAGAGAGAGAGAGAGAGAGAGAGAGAAAGAGAAAATGACCATTGCAGATGGAATGAAGAGCCTTGATACATGAAGAATTGGGCGAGTTTCCCAAAGGAAAAGAAGGTGGCCATCATGGCATAGTAAATAAGGGAGAGAAATGGTATATTTGTGGCCCTCCAACTGGTTCATTCATTAGATTTTGCTTAGGGAAAATTTTATTTTTTTATTTTTTTAAAGATTTTATTTATTCATGAGAGACACACAGAGAGAGAGAGGCAGAGACATAGGCAGAGGGAGAAGCAGGCTCCCAGCGGGGAGCCTGATCCCAGGACCTCAGGATCATGACCTGAGCTGAAGGCAGATGCTCAACCACTGAGCTACCCAGGTGTCCCAAAAAGTTTGAGAGAGAGAAAATGAAATTGACCTGGTAATAGAAATGTGAAGGAATTAGTTATTAATATTTCCTAATTCTAAATCATGATGAGGAATCAGAGAAATAGATGATTGAAGAAAAATACAAAAATAATCTGGGAATGAGATGGTGTATATGGTAGATTATATAAATTACATGGTGATTAACAAATGCTGTGGGCATGCACTGTAGTTTTGAAAAGGAATCTTTGGTGATAGAAGAGGAAATGAGGCATTTTTCAGTGTCTTCTCTTTGTCAAAGAAATTGTTCTATAGTTATGGATGAGGAGAGAACATAGTCATAAAAGCTTAGGGACTGAATCTGAGGTTAATACCTATAGGTATTTCAGAGCTTAGAGTTTTAAGCTTGTCATCATTCATGTCCTTTAATATCACATACTGTCTAGCCATTTTTTTACCTAAAAAATTTGTTCTATTAGAGTAATGAATTTATGCTAAGTAAGGAAACTTTAGAAAATGTAAAAAGAGGCAAAAATCATGTTTGCTAGTCAAGTTCCTTAGTTGTAAACTGTAGTAGTCAATTCTGACTAATTCAAACAAAAAATCAACTTACTCAAGAGGTATTTGGTAACACAGAGGGACCATTATAGGACCCAGCTCAGAAAATAGGCTTGAGCCCAGGGTGGCTAGTTGTCCGGTTATTAATTACGGTTGTACTATATTGTAGATTCTGGCCCTGTTAACACAGTAATTCTAAAATGTAGAGCAGGCTGGAGTTGCCAGTTGAGTACCCTAAAAATCAGAGAAATTAAGTAATTGACTCTTTTGTCTTCTTTACTCTCCAAGAAGTGGGTTCAAAATCTCTACAAGAAAAAGAATATTCACTAAGTTTACAATCCCATAGACTGTCACTGATGACAGCTTGGTCTCTGCAAGACTCTTGGGTTCAGTGGTTTGCTAGGAGGATTCACACCATTTACTGTGCTCATGACTATGGTATATTACATTGAAGGGATACAGTGTAAAAATCAGCTAAGGGAAAAGGCACATACGTCCATAGTAAGCCAGGGATTAGCTTCCTTTCTCAGTGTAGTCACTCAGGACACACTTAATTCTCCCAGCAATGAATTCTGAAAACATGTATGAAAGGCTCTCTCCCAGGGAAGCTTACTAGAGACTCAGTGCATGGTGTGTTTATCTGGGGCTGGTGACATAGGCACCCTGTCCAGTACTAGAAGGAAACAGGTATTCAGCATAAACCATATTGTTTGCACTAGTAGTTTAGGCACAGTGAGCCACTCCTATCAAGGAATGATAGGAACCCCATGAAATTCAAGGTCCCAGATGGCAAGCCAAAGGTGAACCTTGCAGGTAGTCCTTTTCTAAGTATCAGACCTGCTATGATAACTCTTTGTGTGCAGTATGTTTATATATTTTATAAATATATGTCATCCTGTATATGTTTTGTGTCTTGCTTTATTTTACATGAAAACATTTTGAAACTTAATATTTATCTATATTAAGAGGTCAACAAATTATGACCTGTGGACTGAATCTGGCCAGTAGCCTATTTTTGTATGCCCAGTGAGCTTAGAATCACTTTTGCATTTTTTCGGGTTTTAAAAGAAAAGACAAGATTGTAACAGAGACTACTTGGTCCCCAAAGCCTAAATATTTACTCTGTGAGCTTTTGTTAGAAAACATTTGCTAACCTCTGATCTATCTCAATTTTTCAAAATTGAGATATAATTCATGTACCATTATACTCACCATACAATGTGTTCGGTTCAGTGGTTTTTAGTGTTTCCAAAGTTGTGCAACCAACATCTCTTTCTAATTCCACAACACTTTCATCATCCCCAAAAGAAACCCTTTACCTCTCAGCTATCATCCCTGTGATCTCCCGAGGCCCTCTAGCTAGGCAAATACTAAACCTTCTTTCCTTATGGATCTGCCTGTTCCAGACATTGTGTTTGAATTGTGTTATGCAGCGTGTGGCCTTTTGTGTCTTCTTTCACTTAGCAAAATGTTTTTGAGGTTCATCTGTATTGTAGCATGAGTCAATATTTCACTGCTTTTTATTGGTGTATAATATGCCATTATATGGTTATTTCCACACTTTATCCATTGATCGATATTTGGGTTATTTACAGTTTTGGGCTATTATGTGGATAGCATGTGTTTTTAATGTATGCAAGACATTAACTTCATATAGGTGTGCTACCATTTGCTAATAAAACTAATTGTCTCCTGTTTTACTGTATTATAAACAGCATGAGTTTTAACATACTTGCATATACATTTCTGGTTATTATAATACATTTCTAGAAGTAGAATTGCTAAGTCAGAGGATATACATACAATATTAGAGCTTTTGGATATGTTTTATGTTTTATTTTAGTGAACTCCATTTAGCAACTACATGGCCTCACCTGACTGAAGGTATCATTGTGGATAATGATGTTTATTCGTAAGTATGTTAAGAGTAGCATATTGAGATTCAAACATTTCAGTAGAATAAATGAACCGCTGAGTGGTTAGCAACTTTTTATCAGTTTTCTGATTGGTTGATTTTTCTACTTTTAAAGATTGCTTTTTAGACTGATTAAATATGTATTAGAGATGTGTTATAAGCTGCTGACCTTGTGGGTATGATCTTTAGTTTGGGGTTAATGAATGATCTCTCTTTTTTTAAGTTGGTATTTTATTTTATTATTATTATTATTTTTTTAATTTTTACTTATTTATGATAGAGAGAGAGAGAGAGGCAGAGACATAGGCAGAGGGAGAAGCAGGCTCCATGCACCGGGAGCCCGACGTGGGATTCGATCCCGGGTCTCCAGGATCGCGCCCTGGGCCAAAGGCAGGCGCTAAACCGCTGCGCCACCCAGGGATCCCTAAGTTGGTATTTTAATTCCAGTTAGTTAACATACAGTGTAATATAATTTCAGATATACAACATAGTAATTCTGCACTTCCATATAGGATCCTGTGCTTATCACAAGTGCATGCCTTAATCCCCATCACCTATTTAACCAACCCCCCTTACCCTGAACAATATGAGTCTTACTTTTGTTTTAGCAAAGATGTCTCTGAGCAGATCCTCTAAGCAGAGATTTGTGCATAATTCTGTTGAACTTTTCTTAGCTAGTTAGAAGTATTTCATGAATTACTTTGAAGAAGTCATGGTCTTTAGAACATGTTGGAGTCATATTTGAACATTAAATGTCATAAATTACAAAATGTCCCAGTCATGTACTCCTGTGCAATGGAAATAACTCAAAAATTATGGCAAATATTATTTAGGAAGAATGTGGAGAAAGAGGAACACCATTTTAGTACCTTCTCATGCATGATGTAGAATAGTGAGAAGTAGGATACTTTTTTTTTTTTGTTGTAATTAAAATAAATGGGTTGTTTTTGCTGGTGGTAAAAGTAACATGAGCTTTCTTAATCAGATAATTTAGATGTATATTAAGAAGAAAATAAGGACTACGTGCAATCCTGTTACTTGAAAAATAGCATTTTGAGGTGTATCCTTGTTTTTTTTAAATTGAGATATAATTGGCACATAACATTAGTTTCACATGTACAACATGAGTCAATATTTGCATGGGAAAGTATCTTTTTAAAGTTTAAATTTATATACTTATTTAGTATATATCTTTACATATTTAATGCCAATAAATATAGATCTATGTTATTTTTTAAATTGCTGCATAATATTCCATTAAATGGATACATAATAATCTACTTAACTGAGAAAATAGGGCAAATTTGATCTTGTGCAAATTTTGTAGTCTGCTTTTACTATTAGTGCTATAAAAAAACAATTAAGATCATTGTGCATACTACTTGTTTCTCATTTCTTTTTTATTTTAAAATTATTTGTTTTATTAGATTATCAGTGTACATTGCCTGTTCAGATCTATAATTTTTATATTTGTTTTGATTATTCTGTTTTGCTTGTGGGTTTTCTTTTGTACATTTTTGTCTGTAAACTTTGATTTCTTAAGATCCATTGATCGATATTTGTTTTTTTTTTTTTTTTAATTTAACCACATGGCCTTATTTTTGAGTAACTATAAGTTTAAGGGAGGCAAAATGGATTGCTTGTCCTTCATGTAATTAACTAGATTGTATTTTGATAAGTTAATGAGTTGCAGTTTGTCGTAATTAGGATCTTATGTTTATTGTTCTTCATTTTAGTGATTTGGATCCTATTCAGGCTCCCCATTGGTCTGTTAGAGTTCGAAAAGCTGATAATCCTCAGTGTTTGCTGGGTAAGACATGCTTACATTACATTCCTTTCCTGAATTTATGTTCTTTCCCCACCAATATGCCCATGTTCCAGATTAGGAAGACTGTGAATGTATTCTTTATACTTTATTTCACCTATCAGAAGGGTACATTTTGATTTTTTTTTACATTTGTGATCTTCTTGGTTAATACCATTAACAAGGAAATCTTTCCCAAGAACAGTGAATCCTAGTAAGTCTTGAATAGCACTGCCAGGATTTCTTGCTTATCTTTTAGTTTTAAGTGGTCTATACCTCAGGATTCTTGCATATTTTCTCATGATCTGAGTTTTATTCTTCCAAAGCTTTTTTTATGTTATTCTCTTTTCTTCTTATGGCAGTTTGTGTCTTCCATTCTTGTTATTAGTTGGTTAGCTTCTGCCTTTTGCCATGCTCTGGACCTGTGATATATGATGAGAAGAACACTGATTTTGACAGTCTAATTAGAGGCCTGTAGAGTTGTACCACATCTCCAAACCTATTTTCTGATAGAGGGAAAGAGGTTTAAGGAATCAAGTGAAATACCACAAATAGAAATACTTTGAAAATGTTAATTTGCCTTTTAGATAATATTGTATCCCTTGTCTGGCATTATCTTTCTTTTATCATTTGTGTAGATGTATCTCTTTCATGAAGTCTCTGAACCCAGCACCTCAGTGTGTCTTTCCATCTTTTTCTCTCATATTTAGTACATATGACCATATTTCATTTCTGTTTTCATACAAGCCGCTTTCACTCCATAGGATACATTATCATTCAGCTAATGGAGTTACTGAATATTTATTGATGACAGTCACCATGTGTTTCTCTAAAGTATTATTTTCTTGGGTTCTTTAAAATTTGTCATATGCTATTCATTAAATGCTGATTAACATTTTTTGCTAACTACATAATAGTGAATACAAAGATGTATAAGGTAAAATTCCTGCCATTGGTGAATTTGTCTTGGGTATTAGACAGAAAAGTAGAGGGTTGGTATAAGGAGTTTGAGAATTGGTTGGACCTTATTTTAAATCTTAGGTCTGCCAGTTTGAACAAGTTTCGTTAATTTCTTCAAGTCTCCGTAAAATAGAGACAAAAATAGTATATACATAGTTATTGAGATGATCAAATGAGATTATGTGTATGTTTGTATATCACATTTAATACGATGTCTATCATATAGTAAATGCTCAATAGTTTTTGCTTAATCATTGATTTATTAAATTATTAAATTGATTTCTAGTTCCTTATTGTCCCTCATCTACGGATTTCCATGATAATTGCAGAGGACCTAAGAGTTTGAAGTACTCTCATTTTAAGTTACTGTTCCATGATCCCACCCTATCTCTTTTGACTTTTTATGCTTATATATTAAAGGATGCTGTAGTCATATATAATTAACTAGAGTCATGTAATTTATTTGATTGAATTACAGGATTATCTTACTTTTCCGAAGAAGTCCAGAAAGTGTTCTAGATTTATTCAGAACTACTTGATGAATTCTAAAACTTAGATGTACTTGCTCTCTTGTATTATCTAATAATTTTAGTACTGATAGTTCCTCCTAAACTTTATTTTTCTATAAACATCTCATTGCAGTTCTTTAGAAGATATCAAACCTTTTCCCCTTATGATGACATGAAGCATACCATTAATATGCAGCTGAAGCTAACATAACTTTATGTTACATGATTCTTAATCCTCCAGAAATATGTCTTCAGAATTTCTTTTTAATTTAATTTTTTTTTTAATGGACTCAATTCTAGAAGGGTGGCAGTTAGGGTGGCACTGTGCGCATATAGTAATATTCTTGTTACTTCTGCAGCTCATTGAGAACAGATATTAGTCTTCTTTAGGCACATAGTGCTTAATATTACAAGGTACAGTTAGTTTTCCTTTCATTCTAGAAGGAATCCTAGGAAAAAAAATTTTTTAATATCCTGGGACATGGAGAGAAGGGAAGAACAAGGCTACCTTTGTAATAGGATTAATTTTTGTCTTGGGTAGAAAAACTGAGTGGTTTCTTTTTCTACTATATCTTATTTATAGCTTTTATGAAAAGAAGTGTACTTTAGTTTGTAGGACTGATGTCTTTTAGTTAAGTGTCAAAAATGAGTAACATTTTTTTTTTTATTTAGGTGATTTTGTCACTGAATTTTTTAAAATTTGCCGTCGAAAGGAGTCAACTGATGAGATTCTTGGTCGATCCACATTTGAGGAAGAAGGGAGAGGTGACCTACTTTCCTTTTTTTTAAGTTACTCTCAAATGTCTAACCCTTTTTGGGGGAATTTTTCCAGTAACTTTTCATCTATTTTCACAGTTGAATTAAGTTGGAAAAGCAAATTTTGATAGACTAGACTGCTACCATCTCTTTTCTGGCTATACCCTGAGCTTAAAATACTAAGCACATTTAATACATTCTTTTTACCAAAAATGTAAGATATTTTGAAAAGTGGGGTTTTAGAGGTTTATTTTTGAACTTCTAGAGAAAAATAATTTGTGTTATACCTTTGTCATTATGAATGCATGTAAAGCTGAATGTATGTATTAAAATTTTATAGTTCTGAGACCATGTAACACTAGTGAAAAGAGTGACTAAAATATTTTACACGATCAGTGGTTTACTCCTCACTTTAAGGTTGGTGATGTAATTTGTATTCGTTTCTATTCTTTTTATAGAAATTGCTGATATAACTCATGCTTTGTCAAAGTTGACAGAGCCAGCACCAGTTCCAATTCATAAATTATCAGTTTCAAATATGGTACACACTGCAAAGAAGAAAATACGAAAACACAGAGGTGTAGAAGAGTCACCACTGAATAATGATGTCCTCAATACTATTCTGTTGGTAACTAAATGTAGTGTCTTTTTATGTCTGTATGCATACTCATTTATTCATTATCTGTTTAGTGCCTTCTATGTGGCAAGCACTGGATTGGGAATATAAAATAAGTAAAACAAAGTCTTCATGTTCAGAGAATTCCCACTAGCTTAATGGAAAGAAGGAAAGGAAACTGTAGTTACAATACCATGTTGCAAGGGAGAAGTCTGGCAAGTTGGCTGTGAGAACACAGCAGAGGGTGCATCTCTCTATCTAGGCACTGGGGATCAGGGAGGGTGTCATAAAGAGGGGTACTTGAGTTGCATCTTGAAGAGGTTTTAGAAACAGGAACAGCAGAGCTATGAGAGAACATATTTGGTATATTGTACAGTGCTTCCCAGGGAGTGGCCGGAGACAAGGCTGGAGAGGTAGCAAGTAACCTGCTATGCTGAAACACTGGGCTTCATCTTGCAGTTTAATATTATTTTGAGCAGAAGGTCAACATCAGAACTGTATTTTTGAAAACTTCATTTCACAAAAGTCTAGGGAAGGTTTTATAGTAAGTATTAGAAGGAGCTAAGGTGTCTCCTAGGTATAGAATGATGGAACAAGCCCAGCCTGGGAACCACATACACGAGGGTTAATCCTTACTATATTATATTATTGAGTAAGTCACTTAATTTCAGTTTTGTCATCTGCCTGGCATATAATAATAGGTCTCTGATAAATGATAGCTGTTCTTACTATAATTGTAGTTATAATCATATTTCTGGCGATTCATGCATTCAGATAATCTTGGGAACAACCTTTGAGTAGTGCAGTGAAAAGAATACTGGACTTGCAACTTGAAGTTAATTTCACCCCAGGCATTAAACTGAAAAAGAATCAGATTTTCAGCTTGTATATCTGTAAGGAGGCAGTAATAGTTGCCTTATACAGTGGTTTTTAGATTAGTATATTGTTTGTAAACGTACCTAGTTGTGGGAGGTGGTACAGAGTAGTTCCTCTAAATTTGAAAAAATGTCCTGTGCATGTTCTGTAACATGTGGCAAAGTATGCATGGTAAAAGGAATCACAAGTCAGTAGTACCACAAAACACTTAGGAAGAAGAGTGATAAAAGGACTGAGAATAAATGTCTTTTTTTTTTTTTTTTTAAGATTTTATTTATTTATTCATGAGAGACCCAGAGAGGTAGAGACACAGTCAGAGGGAGAAATAGGCTCTCTGGAGGGAATCTGATGTGGGTCTTGATCCCAGGACACTGGGATCATAACCCATGCCAGAAGGCAGACAACCACTGGGCCACCCAGGTGCTCCAAGAATAAATTTCTGCAAGAGAAGGCCCCTTCTTTTTTTTTTATTTCTTCAGGCCCCAATGCAGGGCCTGACCCACAACCAAGATAGAGGTCAAGACCTGAACTGAGGGATCCCTGGGTGGCGCAGCGGTTTGGCGCCTGTCTTTGGCCCAGGGCGCGATCCTGGAGACCCGGGATCGAATCCCACATCGGGCTTCCGGTGCATGGAGCCTGCTTCTCCCTCTGCCTATGTCTCTGCCCCCCTCTCTCTCTCTCTCTCTCTGACTATCATAAATAAATAAAAATTAAAAAAAAAAAAAAAAAGACCTGAACTGAGATTAAGAGTCAGATAATTAACCGACTGAGCCACCCAGGCGCCCTGGGAAAGGCCCCTTCTTAATATATATCTTTAGAGATTTTATTCTAGTTGTATAGCTCGGTTGTCATATGCACTGAATTTTTTCTTCTTTTAACATTACTACAAACACATAATAAACAGAAACCATGTAGAAAAGATAAACTAGTCATTACAGATTTAGACTACTTCCCACCTTCTAGGGGTATTATAAAGTTACTGTCTTAAATGTCATATTCTTAATATTTTTTATATGAAAACCTGTGGACTGTATAACTTGATAGAGCCTTGTAACATATGGGTGTTTAAAATTTTTCTCTTGCCTTGTCTGATACTTAGAAATTTAATGACCTTGGATCATAGTGAAGAGGTTTTGCTTTTACATTGGTTAGCTTACAAAACCAGCTGGTTTTAAGAAAAATCTCCGATTTCTAAAATCAATGAAACTATTTCCAGAGAAAAACAAAATGTTTGATATTTTATTGGCCAACTGGCCAGTATAATAAGCACATTTCCACTGTTTTAATAGCAAAACCATTAAAAAATGGAGTTTATATGAGTTATAAATAACAAAGTAGGAAATTTGATTGAAATGTGGTTATTTTTTTTCTTGTCTCTAAGTTCTTATTCCCTGATGCTGCTTCTGAGAAACCGTTAGATGGAAGTTCTTCCACAGACAGCAATAATCCTCTATCAGAGAGTGAAGAATATGTAAGTTGGAGTTTAATATTAAGATATTTAAAATGCTTTGAATTTATTTTTATTTTTTTAAAGATTTTATTTATTTATGAGAAGAACAGAGAGAGAGAGCAGCAGAGACAGAGACAGAGGGAGAAGCAGGCTCCATGCAAGGAACCTGATGTGGGACTCGATCCCATGACTGTGAGTTCACGACCTGAGCCAAAGGCAGATGCTCAACTGCTGAGCCACCCAGGCATCCCAAAATGCATTGAATCTAAGGGGTTGCTGTATTGCTAGTTTAGTAGCATAAGGACCTTTTAAATTTTTTATTTTATTTAAAAAATATATTTGAGAGAGAGCCTTTGTACACACTCTTGTGAATGGGGCTGGAGGGGGGGGACAGTGGGGGACAGAGGAAGAGAGAATCCTCAGTCAGACTTTCTGCTGAGCATGGAGCCCTATGTAAGGCTTCAGCCTAGGACCCTGAAGTCAAAAAATCAAGAGTTGGCCTTTTACCGACTGAGCCACCCAGGTGCCCCAAGGATCTTTTTACTTTAAAAATCACCTTATGAAAATTTGAGTAGAGCTCATGGCCTCCACTCAAATTATATGACCTGTTGTACCTAGTCAATTATATGTATTTTGGGTAGCAAGAACTTTTCTGGAAACAGTGAAAAAGTAGGTATATTGTGCATGATTGTAGGATTTCCCTCATTTTAGGCTTTCTGTAAAATTATCAGATTGATGTTTTGCAATAGATTCTTCTCTGTTTCAAAACTAGACAGTGACTGGAAAACTTTAATGAAGTGTAAAATGTGTAAAATGAAGTAAAATTTTCATGTATTCCTTATCCAAGTCTTTAACAAATTGAGAAATGAGATTTTTAAAAGACAGAGATAAATCAACTATTTTCAGTAGTTACTGTTGGGAAGTGGGATTTCATGAAATGAGGAAAAGCAGAAGCTATATATTTTCAGTTTATACAGTTCTAATTTTATGTTTCTAATTTTGATAAGTGTATACTTATTTATAATTGAAAATTTTTATCTTTTAAAGACCTTATTTATTTGAGAGAGTGAGCACAAGCAAGGGGAGCAGCAGAGGAAGAAACTGACTCCCCATTGAGCAGGGACCCCAATGTGGGGGGTTGATTTTAGAACCCTGAGATCATGATCCGAGCTGAAGGCAGCTGCTTAGCTGACTGAGCCACACAGGTGCCCCTAATGAAAAGTTTATTTTATTTATTTATTTATTTTTATTTACTTATTTTTTTAAAGGTTTTATTTATTTATTCATGAGACAGAGAGAGAGAGAGAGAGAGAGAGAGAGAGAGAGAGAGAGAGGCAGAGACACATGCAGAGGGAGAAGCAGGCTCCATACCAGGAGCCTGATGCGGGATTCGATCCCAGGACTCTGGAGTCATGCCCTGAGCTGAAGGTGGCGCTAAACCGCTGAGCCACCCAGGGATCCCCTGAAAAGTTTTTTAAAACAACACATTTGGAGTACATCTTGAAGATTCCACAGAAGAAATTGAAAGTTCTAACTTTAAGTTTTCTAAACTATAGCCTCAGTTTTTTGATCCTTGCAGATATTTTGAAAACATGGGGCTACCTAAGAACAATTTAGGCAGTAATGTATTAGACATTTGATAAAAGTTGGTTTGGAAGGATAGGTTAATTTTAGTATTAAAATTCCTCCACACAATTATTGATTATACCTGTAAATATGTTATTAACAAGTTTTGCTTTGTTTTTGCTTTGTTAAATTCAGAATCTCTACAATCAGTTCAAATCTGCACCATCTGACAGTTTAACATACAAATTGGCTTTGTGTCTTTGTATGATCAATTTCTACCATGGAGGGTTGAAAGGAGTGGCACATCTCTGGCAGGAATTTGTTCTTGAAATGCGTTTCAGATGGGAAAACAACTTTCTCATTCCAGGGTAATAATTTCAATTTCTGTTTGTATATGTAGGTTTTTGTTTGTTAGCATAATTAGTCTTTTGACCCATTAATTCTCCTCTTCAAAGAATTCTGCCCTAAGAAAGTGGTAAGAAACTTTGGGCATGATTTATATTCAGAGTGTTCATTGTAGCAGATTTATAATAGGGGAAAAAAAGTGAAGCAACCTAAGTACCAAACATAAAAGAATGACATCAATCATGATATATGTCCACAGTGAAAGTTACAGATTTTTTTACAAGTTTTTTCTTTTTTCAAGAATCTTTAATAACAAAAAAATGATCATAATATTTGGAGTAAGTAGAATGTTGTGTATAACAAGTGCTTTCAGTTTTACTGATCTATATTTATAGAAAAATAATTGGGAAGAAATAAAGCCAAATGTTAACATTTGACGTGTGTGAATTTATATTTTTATTTTGTTCTTTATACATTTGTATATTTTCTGAGCCTTCTGTAGTGAACGTAAATTTTTTATAGTTGAAGAGAAAACATTTTTAGAGTTTATAAATTCAGATATTCAATATTACTTGTAATTTTTTTTTTTGTAGAATGTATGTTGACGTTTCACTTAATGAAATAGAAGAGTTTAGTTACCATATATTTCAATATTTCCTGGGTTACTGCTGATCTACATATACTAAAGCAGAATTATGATACAAGTAATATAAAATGGTGATTGAGCCAAAAATATTTACTTTTATGTCATTTGCCAGTCTCTGCTTAGCTGGATTGTCTTTTGGCTGATTTTGGGGAATTCAGTGGTTTAGGACTAGAGGCATGTCAGGCTCCCCTTGGCAAAAGAGAGGTGGAAATAATGTTTTTTTATATTGAGAATTCACTATAATAATTGAGAACTGAGTATGTAATCTAATCTGTTTTGTATGATATGAAATACTGTATGCTAGCTACTTCCAGGGTTGGATTTAGGGACATTTTTTTCATTTTAAGTTCTGTTAACCTGAGAGCTATTACTAGTTTCCTATTATACTTTAAAAAATATATTTGCTATTGATGGACTTGGAAGATAAAACAAATTTTGGTGTTTTAGTTTTATTTGCTCCATCTCAGTTATCTTATATGTTGAAATCTAGATTTGATTTCTTATCAAACGGCTAAAATTTATGGTAGCATAAGAGATTTGCATATCTGAAGCCATTTTACTAAAACTTTCCCACTACTTTATTTGATAGATTAACAAGTGGACCCCCAGACCTAAGATGTTGTTTACTACATCAGAAACTACAGGTAAGGATTTCCCAATGACAGTATCTAAATAAGGTTTCAATTTAATGGGAGTTTATTCTAATACTAAATGTAATAATGGATTATAGGCTATTCTCATCGTGCTGCTGTAGTTTACTTGTGGTCACTGTCATTCACAACAGCGTCCAGGGAAGGGGGTGGACAAGGCAAATTAAATATTGAAGAGGTGGATAGATTTTTACTTTACTGTAACTAATTTAAATATAAATGTTACTTCTCTTTTCTTAAGATGCTAAATTGTTGTATTGAAAGAAAGAAGGCCCGTGATGAGGGGAGAAAAACAAATACTTCAGAAATATACTCAGGGGATACTGGAAAAGCTGGAGACCAGCTGGGGCCAGATAATCTAAAAGACATGGATAAGGAAAAGGGAGAGGTAGGAAAATCTTGGGATTCTTGGAGTGACAGTGAAGAAGAATTTTTTGAATGCCTAAGTGATACCGAAGAACTTAAGGGAAATGGACAAGAGAGTGGCAAGAAAGGAGGACCTAAGGAGGTGGCAAGTTTAAAACCAGAAGGACGACTACATCAGCATGGAAAACTCACACTGCTACATAATGGAGAACCTCTCTACATTCCAGTGACCCAGGTAGGATATCAACTGGCTCTTTAAGTTTTAGTTGTTTGGGTTTTTAAAAAATATTTTATTTATTTATTCATGAGACACACAGAGGCAGAAACACAGGTTGGGGGAGAAGCTTCTTAGTTTTTAGCAAATAAAACTAAAACACCAAAATTTATTTTATCTTCTGAGTCCTTCAACAGCAAATATATTTTTCAGTCAATATAGGACTCGATCCTAGGATTCCGAGATCATGACCTGAGCCAAAGGCAGATAGATGATGGTCAACCACTGAGCCACCCAGGTGCCCCAGGTTTTAGTTGTTTTTATTTTGTTGTTTATTATATCTTCATTCTAGTAGGAAACAATTGCTTTGGGTAGGAGTAATTCTTTAAATAACCTATGTTCAAAGATCTGAGATTTGTAATATAAATAAACTATTGGGTCTTTCAAGTATTTCTTTTCTGAAATTGAGAAATGTTTTGAAGTTTTGGTAGATAGTAGTTCATCATGGTTAAGGTGATCTGTTATTTCTTAAAATGAGTGGCGAGTACACAGCTGTTTAAAAGACAAAATCCAAAAATAGAGAAAGAATAAAAGTAAAAATTCTTTAATTTATATTAGTTTTATCTGTTCAAAGATATGGTTGGAAACCAGTTTACACCATTAGGAAAGAGAACATCAACAACTTGACACCTAAGGAAGAGCAGTAGTTTTGTTGGGTTGTTTTTGCATAAGTAATATGTGAATATGTTTTATTGTGAAAAATTCAGTCTAAAAAAAGTAAAAGCCACTGTCCACTAATTCAACTCTCATTTCTAAAGGTAATCATCATTGTGATTGATTTGGGTTATATTTTCTTATGTCTGTTACTGTACATTGATGTTCATACATGTATATACATATGATACATAGTTTTGTAGATTTTTGGTTTTTTGTTTAAGATTTTATTTATTTTAGAGAGAGAGAGCATGGTGGGGATGGGCAGAAGGAGGGAGAGTCTTAAGCAGGCTTTACTCACTCAGCTCAGTCCCACGACCTTGAGGTCACAACCAGAGCTGAAACCAAGAGTTGGAAGCTCAACTGACTGTGCCACTAGGAGTCTCTGTTTGTTTTTAAATTTGTGCATTGGTGTACAGCTTGTTTAACTATGATGTCTTGGAGATCTTTCTATGACATTACATGTAGATCTACTTTATTCCTTTTTTTTTTAATTTTTATTTATTTATGATAGTCACACACAGAGAGAGAGAGGGGCAGAGACACAGGCAGAGGGAGAAGCAGGCTCCATGTACCGGGAGCCCGATGTGGGATTCGATCCCAGGTCTCCAGGATGGCGCCCTGGGCCAAAGGCAGGTGCTAAACCGCTGGCCACCCAGGGATTCCTACTTTATTCCTTTTTAATTGCTATCTTACATTCTATGTCATAGAAGAGCCATAGTTTATTTAACCATTCCCTTCTTAATGCACAGTATATGTCATTTGCTAGTGTTTGCTATTACACGCTACAGTATAAATTCTTGTAGTTTTTCGCATATTGTGTGTTCACATTTGAATGTTTCTTAAGAAAGTAAGAAATGGATTTGCTGGATAAGCAGATGTACAAAATTCCTGTTCACAAAAGCTGCACCTATTTTACCTTCTGGTCAGTGGTTGAATATATAGGAATAAGGGAATACTGTACTTAGCTTTCCTTTCTCACTTTCTTCTTCACACAAGTCTGCCTTGAGTGCCTAATGTATGCCAATCACTGATCTAGAACTTGGGAATTTAGCAGTAAAGCAGATGGTAAGGTCTTACACTCATGGAACTTATATTCATATTTAATTTTTTATAAACAATTGGATATTATCAGTCATATACATTTTTATCAATATATGGACAAAAGTAGTATCTCAGTGTCTTAGATTGTTTTCCCTGATTTTTGATGAACTTAAGCATCATTCAGTATGTTTATTGGGTATTTTTTCTTTGACTTGCTTATCATTTTTCCTTTAGCTTACTGACCTGTTCTTCTTGATTAATATTAGTCCTTCATATTTTAGGTATAAATACATGTTTGTTATATATATTGTACATGTTTTCTTCTAGTCATTTAAAAGACATTTATTTGCTTGTTTATTGATTTTTAAACTATAAAGTGCACAGATCTTAAGTATACAGCTTGGTGAGTTTTCTCATATTTAAAAATTCAGGTAGCTACCATCTAGGTCAAGGTATGGAAAATTCCCATCATCCTAGAACAGTACTGATCAATAGAACTTGTTGTGAAATAGAAATGAACGTTTTCTCTCTCCAGTCCAGTATTATAGCCATTACCCATTTGTGGCCATTGAGTGCTTGAAATGTGGCTAATGCAACTGAGGAACTGAATTTCTTCTTTTAATAGATTCATTTAAATCTAAATAGCCAGGTGTATTGGATAGCATAGCCCAATACTCCCCTCCAGGTAACTTTTTTTCTAACTTTTTTCACCATAGATTAGTTTTGGAATTATGGAATTAAGGAAATTATATTCTGCTTACTCTTTGGTGTATAAATGGAATCCTACATTTCCTTCTCTTGCACTGAGCTTTTTAAACTACCATATGTGAGATTCATCCATGTTGTTATATAAATCTTATTTGTGTATTTTTTACTCCTTTGATGTGAAATGCCACAATTTGCTTATCAATTCACCTGCTAATGGAATTTGAATTGTTTATAGTTTGAGCTATTACACATATATGAGCATTCTTGCAAGTATCTTTTGGTGAACTTAGGCACTCATTTTCTTTTGTGTGTGTGTGTGTGTGTGTGTGTTTTAAGATTTTATTTATTTACTCATGAGCGACACGGAGAGGCAGAGACACAGGGAGAGAGAGAAGCAGGCTCCATACAGGGAGCCCGACATGAGACTCGATCCTGGGACTCCAGGATCATGCCCTGGGCCGAAGGCAGCATTAAACTACTGAGCCACCCGGGCTGCCCTTTTTTCAAGTTTTAATTAACAGTATTCATTATTTTTAGATTACTAGTTGCATATATGTTGTCTTGGTTTGATTGGGTTAATGAAGAGTTCAAGAAAGTTATTCTGGAAGCTCAAGCTTTATTTTTTTTCAAAAAGCTATACAAACCTCTTTCATTTTATTTTATATATTTTTTTATTTTTAAAAGATTTTATTTATTCATGAGAGACAGAGAGAGACATAGGCAAAGGGAGAAGCAGGAACTTGGTATCATGCCTTGAGCAAAAGTCAGACGCTCAACCACTGAGCCACCCAGGTGCCCCCACCTCATTCATTTTAGATGCTTCATTTTCTACATTCAAATTTATTATCTAAATCTTGAATAATTTTTTTTTTTAGTAGTTCTTTTTTTTTTTTTTTTTTTTAATTTACGATAGTCATACAGAGAGAGAGGCAGAGACACAGGCAGAGGGAGAAGCAGGCTCCATGCACCGGGAGCCCGACGTGGGATTTGATCCCGGGTCTCCAGGATCGCGCCCTGGGCCAAAGGCAGGCGCCAAATCGCTGCGCCACCCAGGGATCCCTAAATCTTGAATAATTTAAAGTTATTTTTTTCTCAGCATGCATCCTATGTATTTAAAAATTCATTTTTATATCTTACATTTAGACAAATCAGGCAGATTTTTAGTCTATTTTACTTTCATTAAAGTTAATCATACTTGAATTGTAATCATTGTATATGTACTTTTTTTTAATAGATTAATTTTTATTGGTGTTCAATTTACCAACATACAGAATAACACCCAGTGCTCATTCCGTCAAGTGTCCCCCTCAGTGCCCGTCACCCATTCACCCCCACCCCCTGCCCTCCTCCCCTTCCACCACCCCTAGTTCATTTCCCAGAGTTAGGAGTCTTTATGTTCTGTCTCCCTTTCTGATATTTCCCACACATTTCTTCTCCCTTCCCTTATATTCCCTTTCACTATTATTCATATTCCCCAAATGAATGAGAACATACACTGTTTGTCCTTCTCCGATTGACTTACTTCACTCAGCATAATACCCTCCAGTTCCATCCACGTTGAAGCAAATGGTGGGTATTTGTCGTTTCTAATGGCTGAGTAATATTCCATTGTATTATGTATATGTACTTAAATAAAATGGTTGGAATTCAAAATGATTCCAGTTGAAACACTTAAAATTTCACACGTTAGAAGTTAGCTTAAAATGTGCCATTAATCAATTGCCCACTTTATATACACAAAAATAAGACTTTATGTAGATCCTTGCTCCATAAGAATTTAAACAGTTTCATATTTCTTTCATGTAAACTTAGTTCAATCTAGAATTTATGTCTTGGAAAAGCTTAGACTTTACCTAGTGTTTCTAGAGCCAGGCCTAGAAGAGAAACCTGTGGAGAATCTGTTAGAGCAAGAGTCCTTAACCAGTAGATTGAACCAAACTAGTAGTTCTCAAAGTCAGCTTCAGGTAGATGTTTGAGATTCTCTCTTCAGTTTGACATGTGGTAGTTTTGCAACTTGATTTTGAGTAAGGCACTTATCTCTTTACCTCAGTTTCATCAGTTGTAAAATACTCTGACCTCAGTGATCACATGGCATCATGTATATGATAAAGCTTTGGGCATATTTAGAAGTGGTAGCTTTGAAAGTGTGTGGTCCTTGGCTACTTGCTGCTTATATTCCTCTTAGTCATATTCTTCTTTACTTATAGTTGGCCTGAGATTTCCAGGTAGGAGGGTTATCAGTATCTTTTCAGTGTCCTGTTCCTTTCCTGTCATCCTGAGATTTCAAGGCTATAGGAAAATGAAAAGTAGCTCCTTCCTAGTGAAAAGACTGAAGGCCTCTGCTCTTGTCACCTCTTTATTGGGGGTTTATCTAATTTTTAAATTTGTGATATTTTTATATCAGTGTGAAGCTTATAATTTAAACCTAAATATTTTGTCTCTAATTGCTAGCATTTACTGAGTATGTGCCAGGACTTTTTTCTTGACAAGAAAGAGTCACAGAAAGTTTGTGCGCCCAAAGACACAGAGCTGGGATTCAAACACACACCTTGTTTCTAGAGCCCAAGCTCTTAACTATTGTGTCATATTGCCTTACTGTTATTCAACTCTATCAGTGTGAGACTTTAAGCTTGATGCATGTTCATTGTACAGAAAAGGAAACAAAAACTCGTAATTCCATAATCTACAGATAATCACTATTAGAGCAGTTCCTTTCCATTTTTCCTGTATTAAACAATTTTCCTATCACTATACATTCAAGTCTTTCCAATTCTCACACATTCTAAGTAATGCTATAGTGCTATTTCTAGAAGTAGATGATTGGGTCAGAGGGCATGATCATAAATGCCAATATTGATTCCCAGATTGTCATCTAGAAAAGCTTATACATTATATTCTCTTCAGCAGTGTGTGAAAGTGCCCCGTTTAGATTTGTTACAAAAATGAAGATGATAGAAAGTTACGTTTTTTTGTTTGTTGCTCTGTGTTTTGAATATCTTAGCTTTACCATGCTCCTACTTTATTTTTGACAGGTTATTTGTGAAAATTATTTATCTTAACGACAGTGGTTCTCAACTAGGGAGTGATTTTTTGCCCCCAGGAATGTTTGGTGATGCCTGGGAACATTTTTTATTGTCATGAGGTGGAGTAGTGCTATAGGCATATAATAGGTAGAGGCCATAGACACTGTTAAACATCCTACAGTGCATAGGACAGCCCACCGCAAAGAATTATCCAGTCTAAAATGTCAGTAGTGCTGAGGCTATAAAACTCTGCTTTATAGTTCTTAAAATCTAGAAGGAAAGTATTTATTGGCAAGATGCACTAAACACTTCTTCTGGGCTTTATCTTATTATCTAGGAATAGAAAAGTCCATGGTTGTTGTTGTTTTTGTTTTTGTTTTTGTTTTTGTTTTTTTTTTGGCTTTAACAATGAAGCAGGCAAGCTTTCTTTGGTTAGTCTCTAGATTGTTGAGTGCTTCATTTCAAATATAAAATTGAATGGAATCAATTCTTAGAGAACTTTCCTAAGCCCCTTTGAACAGTTTGGAATGTTTTCTGTCACTCTCATAATGATTCTACAGTTATATCTTCCTTTAGATTTGCCTTAGCTTCTTTTTTATCTGGGGTTACCATTAACATCTATAATATCTCTGATTATTAAAAATCCAAAAACCTCTGGTGGGAATTAATAATTAGAGTATCTTTGGAACCTGAACTCAAAAGCAGCTTTTCCAACATAAAACTTAATTATTTGGGGTCTTTTAGTTGAAATTCAATTAATTTGCCTTTATTTTAATTTTCATATTTATCAGTTTTTTCCTTTTGTGAGTTACAGTAAAAACATGGTTGTAACTAATGATGGCATATATAAACATATCATTAGGACTTCCCTTCTTATCATTAATAGGCTGGAAAATGTTCAGTGTACCCAAATTCCTCTGTCTTTTATTAATCCTTATCAAGGGAAACATAATGTTAATTGTGGGGAGGGGGATGCTGAGAGTCATATTTATTATTAATTTGTTAATTTTGTATGTAGATTCCAAAAGACTGGTGAATTTCTTTGAATTTTTAAAAATATAGATCTTGTGACTGCTAGAGCTGGTATAATTGTTGTCTTCATTCCTATTTTTATACTTCTGCTTTTTCTAAAAAAAACAAAAAAGCTGTTCATGAGCTTTGTCCTTTTGTGCTTCATAGGAACCAGCACCTATGACAGAAGATCTGCTAGAAGAGCAGTCGGAGGTTCTAGCTAAATTGGGTACATCAGCAGAAGGGGCTCACCTCCGAGCACGCATGCAGAGTGCCTGTCTGCTCTCAGATATGGAATCTTTTAAGGTGGGTCACACTGTCAGAGTTTGGGAGTCTATTTTGAGCTATTCTGGGATGAAGCTGTGAAAGTCACTCTCTAAAGTGGTGTGAAGGCCTGAATGTCTTTTTTATTAAACGTTTTGGTTTCTCAGTAGTTACAACAACCTACATTTATCTCCTAAAGGTCATAGTCAGACTTGCTTCTTAATTTAAAAGAAAGGAACAATCTTTGAATAGTAGTTGAAAGTTGAGAATTGAATCATTTCTGTATATGCATTGGGATGTTTCTCTCTTTTGTGTGTGTTTAAGCTGTGGCTTTTAGGAAACCCTTAGGATTTGACATAAGCTGTGTCATTCAACAAACCTTTTGATTGCCTACTCTGTGACTTGCACTGTGATTAGATAAGTAGGAAATACAATGTTTATCCTCAATTATAGTCTATTGAGGTTTTGGAGGGGGATAGGTAAATAATTATGTGATGAGTTCACTTGTGAAGGCAATGTCAAAAAGGTGACTGAGTATGCTGTGTGGGTCATGGAAGGTTTCTCAGAAGAATCACCATTTAGGATGAGTAGGCATTTGCTACCCGGAGAAGAACATTTAACTTTAATTATAAGGCCTGTATTAGAACATAGAGGATTCAGAGAATGGTGACATTTAGCTTATTAGCTTAAAAACCCAGAGATGAAGAAAAGTCTTTTATTTTCAAATTACTTATTCTTGAAAGATGAGGTAAAGCCATGTATATTAAAAACAACAACCACAAAACAACCAAGTAGGTAGTCGGCCTTCCTTGTGCCTCTTGCTGCTACTCTGAACTGTCTCCCATGCCCACATTTTCCTCCTTGACCTGCTGCTACCTGTGATGGCCTCCATCTCCCCATACCCATAGCCTCCAGTCAGTCCTGCTTTTGTGCTCTATGCCAGCCTGAGTTTGATTTTTTCAATATCAATACCCTGTGAAAACCTATGTCACTTTTATCTTCCCTGTTAGCAGATTTTAGTGACAGTAAAAGGAAATGCTTTTATTCTCTGCTTATTTCCCCCATCTTTACCAAAAGAAAAAAGTGTCTTCAGTAAATCTCTTGAGAGGTAGGTACATGTTTTTCATAGAGACTAAAAAGATACGGGAAGCCTATGAATTTTGTTCTGCCATGAGACAAGAAAGAGAGACATATTGTTTTAAAACAGATAGTTGGTATAGTGGTTAAAGAGAAGACAGTTGGCTCTCAGGGCATGTGTTAAATCAAAAAGGTAGAAAAGGGTGTATATGCATAGTGGGACCTCTGCAGCAGCTGTATTCCTACCTGACCTCTAACTGCCTTCTTATTTATCTATCCCTGTCCTGCTACAGCATTCTTTACAGAGACAGCAGAGGAAATTACAAATTGGAACTGTAAAAGTTTTCCTTATAGAAACATTTTGGCTCCTCATGGGAAGGTTCTGTATAATTCCAACACTACCTCAGCAAAATTGGGTTCATTAGACTCTTTTTAGACTAACTTGAGTACCTACAGATCTCTTAAAACATTGGTTTTTTTTTTAATATTTATTTATTTATGATAGACATAGAGAGGCAGAGACACAGGAGGAGGGAGAAGCAGGCTCCATGCCAGGAGCCTGACGCGGGACTTGATCCCGGGACTCCAGGATCGCGCCCTGGGCCAAAGGCAGGCGCTAAACCACTGAGCCACCCTGGGATCCCCTTAAAACATTGTTTTAATGAGAAGATTGTATTTCAAATAACCAGCTTATACATCTGCCTCTGCCTGTGTGTGAATCAGTTAATATATTTAAGGAAATACAGTCACTCTAAAATAAACATGCAAAAAAAAAAAATAAACATGGTTGCCTTTCCCTTTTATATAGGGCTGATTTGTTGTTAGGGGCCTTAGGAGAGTCTGCAAAGCTTTGGATGAGTGCTGATATGTACTGCGGTACCGACAACTCGGAATTCCAGAAGGATAGGGCCTGTTCTTGAGCATGCCCTTGGAGTACATTCTTGTAATGGTAGAAAGAAGATAAGCCATAGCTGAAGTGAGCCTTGACCCTCTCCTGGTAGCTGTATGTTCAGTCTGGTACAGTATGCCTAGGCAGAAGGAAGAATTTTTGTAGGAAAGGTTTTTTTTTTTTTTTTTTTTTAAACTTCTGTGGTACAGGAGTTCAGTATTATTTTCTTTAAATTCATTCTCTTTTCTCAAGGTCTGTCTCAAGTTCCTAAGATGTGTTTATGTGGGTATGGTGTTGCCTGATCAATATCCAGTTCTTTGTACATGAATCCTGAGTCATGCAGCAATCTTGATCCATTGCTGTTCACAGCATTTTTTTGTTGTCATGATGCCATAGTCCTTAGAAATTTATGTTGTTGACTCTCAGTTAAGGACTTCCTTTGAGTCTTCATCCTTCAGGGGGATTTCCTAAATTGTTAAGGATGGTGAAGCTGATAGACAATAAGCTCAATGAGGAGAAAAGGGCAGTTTTGCACCTCACATTTAAGACTGACTTTCTTATATCCATTTTCATTTTGGTCAGAGGTTAATTTAAAAAAGGAAGAAAGTGATCTGCTTATTAGCACTTCCTTGTTAATGTTTATATTACTTAACTATTTTAGGCAATAAAATAGTTCTCAGCAGAAAGTATATGTTGTGGTAGAGAATTTAACCAAAAAGGCATGTGTTTAATGTGTGCACACATCCTTTGAGTGTGTGTGTCAATGTATGTGTATCTAACTCCATCCTTAGTACTCTACTAATACATCACTGGACACTTGGCAAAAAGACCTCCATGCCTTACTAACACTGTGAAGCCTCTACTTTTTTTTTTTCCAGGCTTGAATGTAGAAATACTTAATGAATTTTGGCATGTATCATCATTAATTCTATAGATTTACCCACTAAATAAAAGTTTAGTTAGTTGGTTTCAGAAACCTGAAAAGCAATAGTTTGAATTCTAATTCCTTACCAGGACAAAAGCAGTTTATGTGATGGTAATTTGTTATATAAAGCACAATAATGTGATGACTGAATAAAACATTTCTGAAGTTCACTGATACTTATTGCAGTGCCAGTATTGATTTATTGAGGGGAAAAAAGCAGTAGAACTTTTCTTTTATTGCATTATTATTCTTTTCATGTTGTGTGTTATTTAATTACTTGAGCTTATTTGATACTTTTCCTAGTATTGAGTAGTTACTGTCTTATAATTTTAAACTAACTTATATAACTTATAATACACTTAAGAGAATTATTTTCATTTCACATCAATTTTTTATTTCTAAGTTCATCAAATTTTTCTTTTTCTGTAAAATGGAGACAGTGAAAGAAAATGCTTTGGTACTTTGAACATCTGACCTGTTTTAAAGAAAATATCCAAACTCATGTCACATATTAGATTTTGTAAAGATTAGATAAGCATTTTGTGAAAGTATGATTTTGTGAACCGGTTTATCACTAACTGTTGATTTTTATTTGATTCTGCTGAATTTTTTTGCCATATTTTAGGCAGCTAATCCAGGTTGTTTTCTGGAAGATTTTGTGAGGTGGTACTCACCCCGGGATTATATTGAAGAGGAAGTTGTTGATGAAAAGGGCAACATGGTTCTGAAAGGAGAACTGAGTGCCCGAATGAAGATTCCAAGCAATATGTGGGTAGAAGCTTGGGAAACTGCTAAGCCAATTCCTGCTAGAAGGCAGAGGAGACTTTTTGATGATACACGGGAAGCAGAAAAGGTAACTGAGGTTTGAGTATCTAATACTAGAAAGCTAACTATTGTTCCAGCATTTTAAAAACTCACTATAATAGACGTGAAACCTTTGGATGTACTTGAGAAGTAAAGCATTGAAATTTAATGGGCCTTTTATGTATCTGCTATTCACATTAAAGATTTTAGAACTAGTTGCAAATAGGCCAGAGAATAAAATGTGTATATATAGAATACTTATCATTGGACTGTCTTATGGTATATGTCAAAAGCCTTAAAGATGGTCACATCTTTTGACCTAGCAGTTCTACCACCAAAAATTTATTAAGAAAATAAGAAATACATTAAGATTTATGTATAAGAGCAAGGTTCAGCAAAGTTTTCTAGTGAAAAAGTAGATATAACAAAAGTTTCTAAGATAAGTCTTCATTCAAAAACTTACGGGATAATCATTTGGTGGACTGCTTTGTAATTATTAAACATTTGGAGTTCTGGAGAATAGTGACAGCCATCTGATAAGAAATTGTCCTACACACTCTCCTACCCGGGTCCCCCAAAACTCCATGAAATTAGTAAGAAAATTAATCTATGCCTTCAGCATTACTAAGATACATGGAGACTATAGTGACCTTCAAATTAACTTTGAGAAATAAGCCAAATTTCAGTGGAGTTCCTAGTGCTGTAAGCCTGTGTGCAGAGACTGGGGGCAGGGAGTCTTAAGAAGAAGAGCTGAGGGATATAGAAGACTTAGATGGAGCACAGAGTCATCCCAGAAGGAGAGATCATAACATTAATACTCAGTTCAAAATACTCAGTGCAGGTTTAACTTAAAGGGATTTGAAGGGGCTTGAAGTGGGGAAGAATACAAGTGGACACTCTGAGAGACACTGCCTTGGGAACAACCAGTTACATAGAGAAGGAATGATATGGCTTTGAGATAAAGGAATGATGGGAAAAAAGGAATACGGGGAAAATTAGGGATCCTGCAGAAACACAAGAGAAATAAGACCTATCAACCTTCATTACCCCCACCCCAATCCATTAAAGAAATGGTACAGAAGAGGGCACTTTTAAACTGTGGCATGACTAGGATTAGTAAAGAGCAGACCATATCCATATAAAACTACTATTTAAAAATAGCAGAAAATGCAGAGTTGATTATTTCAGCTAATGAAAGCATTTCCCAGAAAATTGACCATGATGCGGAAAAAAATTGTAATACTCCATGAGGTTACATTTCCTCAAACCAGCATGGGGGATATGAAAAATCATATTATCAGAAATACTTAAACTAACAGCTGAAATGGACCAAAAAACCCCACAAAGAAATGAAACCACAACTGATTTACCTCAGGATAGAAGGAGAAGAATAAGATAACCATATCAAAAATAAAGACTAAATTACAAAGGGCCCAAAGGAGAATAGATTTACATTTAAATTTAGTAAAAGGCATCAAGGAAAAGCAGCAAAAGCAGCCAGGAGAACAAAAATGGATGATGAGTAAAAGGAGTTGAAGAGAAGCTAGTAGAAGTTGAAGGATAGGAAAAGTAAGAATAATATTCATTTTATCCATCTTTGATGAAGAAAAACCAAAACACTAGAATAGAACTACTATTTGAAACTGCAATCCAAGAAAACTTTCTGGAAATAAAAGAAAACCAGAGTTTGCATATTGAAAGGGCTCGTTCACTGGGTGCAGGCGAAAATGCACCATAAATAATGAACTCCAAAATAAATCACTACAAAACTATTAGAACTTAAATATTTAAAGGAAAAAAGATTCTCGGAACTTTTGGCAAAAGATGAAAATAACTTAAGAGGGAAAGAGAGGCAGGCAGGTGTCAGATTTCCCAAAAGCAAGGGAACTTTTAAGACATGTAAGCAAAAAGTACAAACCAAAGATTTATATCTCACCAAGGTGTCCAAATAAGGCTCTAAGAAAATTTTCTCTGAGGTTTTGCACATGCAAATTTTTGTTCACATGCACCCTTTTTGAGGAATCCACTAGAGTTGCCCTAATAGAACTTTCTGTGGTGTTAAAAACATTCTATAGCTGTGATGTCCAAACAACTAGTGGCCATATGTGGATCTAATGAACACTTGAAATGTGGCTAATATACCATAGGAACTGAATTTTTAAATGGCTGCATGTGGCTAGTTGCTGCCTTATTAAACAGCATCATATAGGAGGATGAACTTGATCTAACCAAAATATAACTGGAGAAACTTTGGCAAAAGACCAATGGTGAGCATTTAATTTTTTAAGTTTTAGAACTAAGACTAAAACTAGGTGAGGATATGGGTAGAAGAATATGTAAATATTGTGTATTAGGACAAAGTAGAATGCATCTAAAAAGTTGGGACAAAAAAAGGAGAGAGAAGAGGGGAAAGTAGAATGAGATCACTGACTTACATAGATAATAGGTGGTGATCAGAGGATACCATTTAAAATTGTCAGACCAGATTATAAAACACTTAAAGGGAGGGAATTAAGGGACAGCATAA
This sequence comes from Nyctereutes procyonoides, assembly GCF_905146905.1. Taxonomy (NCBI): domain Eukaryota; kingdom Metazoa; phylum Chordata; class Mammalia; order Carnivora; family Canidae; genus Nyctereutes; species Nyctereutes procyonoides. The sequence continues at coordinate 904,265 of NW_026575030.1, read as the reverse complement.
AAAGTATTACCATGGAGATACCTACTAGAATAAAAATATAAACCTTTACTACTGGCAGAGTTTTGTAGAAAGCAAAGAACATACACCAAATAGAGAAACACACATGATAACAATCAAGTACAGGATAGTAAGTTATATAAAACCCAACTCCACTACAAACCAGGGCTTCAGTGATTCAAAAAGGCTACAAAATCAGAATGGATAAAATAAAGATAAGAAATAACAAGTGTTGACAGGATGTGGAGAAAAAGGAACCCTCATACACAGTTGGTGGGAGTGCAAATTGGTACATCCACTGTGGAAAACAGTATGGAGACTCCTCAAAAAACTAATAATAGAATTAACATGCAATCCAGTAATTACCCTACTGAGTATTTACCCAAAGGAAATGAAATCACTAATTTTAAAAGATGGCATGCAACCCTATGTTTATGTGGCATACTTTTCAACAGCTAAGATATGGAAGCAACCAAGTGTCTATTGAGAGATGAACGAATAAAGAAAGATGATGTTATATATATATCTACAGTAGAATACTACTCAGCCATAAAGAATGAACTCTTGCCATTTGCAACAACATGGATGGACCCAGAGGATGTAATACTGCGTGAAATAGGTTAGAGAAAGACAAATACTCATATCATTTCGTGCATATATGGAATTTAAGAAACAAAACAAATTAAGAGGAGAGAAAAAAAGCCCTAGATTCTTAACTATAGAGAACTAATGGTTGCCAAAGGAAAGATGGGTGGGATTGAGAGTAAAAGGTTAAAGAGGATTAAGAGTACTTCTCTTGATGATTACTGAGGAGTGGATAGAATTGTTGAATCACTATACTGTATAACTAAAACTAATATAACACTGTATGTTAGTTATGCTTAAAAAAACTAATGAAATAAAATACATAGAATAGAAATAGGATCAGGGTAAGGGGATAGCCAAATTATTCTTTCAGTTTTCTGCCAATGTCTAATTATATAATTAAATTTTATTTTATCACACATACAAAAAGAAGGTCACAAATTAACCCTGGGCAAAGACTTACTAGGTACATGAAAGCAATAAAGAAAGCAGGTGTTATGATCCTAATACGAAATAAAGTATAATTGAAGCAAAAAAGCATTAAATGACACAAAGATTCTTTATAATCTTAACGTGGTATTTCTCAGTGAGGATACAAGATTTGTTAATGTTTATACACTAGATAACACAGTAGCCATCTATAAAAATAGGAAATCACAGGAGAAAGGGGAGAATCAGATTGAAACACACTAATAACAGGATGTTGAACAAATTCCTCTCAATACAGGACAGTCAAGTAGACAAAACTAAGGAAAGATCTAAACAAGATAATAAGGTTCATCTTTTAAATATATCTCAAACACTACACCTTGACAGTAGAGACTATACCTTCTTTTCACACACACGTGGAAAATTCACAAAAACTGATAGTATATTAGGGCCCAAAGAGAACATCAGCAGGATTCATAATAGAAATATAACCAGTACTATGATGATCTCTGCAATAAAACTAAGGATTAAAAATAATACAACAGCAACAAAAAACTAGGCCTTCTACCTGGAAATATAAAAACCTTAGTTAACTCTTGGGTAAAGGAGAAATACTAAGATTTCTGAAAAATAATGCAAACACTACATATCTGAACCTCTAAGATATATTTTAGGAGTGATCAAAGGAAAATCCATAGATCTAAATACTTGCATCAAGAAGAAACAAAAGAGGGGCACCTGGGTGGCTCAGTGGTTAAATGTCTGCCTTTGGCTCAGGTCATGATCCCAGGAGTCCTCGGATTGAGTTGCACATCAGGCTTCCTGTAGGGAGCCTCCCTCTGCCTCTCTGTCTACCTCTCTCTCTCTGTGTTTCTCATAAACAAATAAAAAAATCTTTAAAAGACAAGAAAAATAGAAGAATGAAAATTATTGAATTAATAAATTTCTAATTCAAGAAGTTAGAGAAAGAACAAAATAAAACCAAAGAAAACAAAAGGAAGGCAGAGATAAAGATAAAAGTGATGAAGTAGAGAAGGAAAAAAACCTGATTAGTCAATCTGGTTTTATTTGAAAAAATAGATACATGGTTGATTGCTTTAATCAGAGAGGGAAAAGCATGCATATACCAAATAAGAAATGACAAAAAGTGCCAATAACTACTGATACGGAGGAAATAGTTAAAAAAAAAAAAGACCAATACTTTGTATGATTCTGTATATAAATTTGTATAAATTTGAAAACCAAATGAAATGGATGCTTAGAAAAATGCAGTATATCAAAAATGACTAAAGACAGAAAATGTAAACAGACCAGTTTCCATAGAAGAAATAGACACAGTTATCAAGAAATGACCCCATAAAAAACCACCAGGCCTACATGGTTTCACAGAGGAATTCATCTAAATGTTGAGAGACCAGATATTCCCAGTGCTGCTTAAATTGTTTCGGTATATAGCAGTCGGAGGAAATTTCCCAACATCTTTTTTTTTTTAATTTATTTATTCATGACAGAGAGAGAGAAAGAGAGAGAGAGAGAGGCAGAGAAACAGGCAGAGGGAGAAGTAGGCTCCATGCAGGAAGCCCGATGTGGGACTCGATCCCAGGTCACCAGGATCATGCCCTGGGCTAAAGGCGACGCTAAACCATTGAGCCAGCCAGGCTGCCCATCCCAACATCTTTTATTAGAAATGTTGACTATAACATTGATCCCTAAGTCTGATAAAAGTAGCATGTAAAAAAAAACATACAGAACAGTAATATTTAAGAAATTGAATGCAAAATCCTAAGTGAACAGACTCTTGCCACTGTAAAAAAAAAAAAAAAGTACATGTCAACTGAGTGGAACAACGATTATTTGGAAATTGAGGGTGACAGACATTAAGGAGGGCACAGGATAAGATGAGCACTGGGTGTTATATGTTGGCAGATTGAATTTAAATATATATAAAAAAGGAATCGACTTAGTAATTTCATTAATAGATTTAAACAGAAAATATGGGATCCCTGGGTGGCGCAGCGGTTTGGCGCCTGCCTTTGGCCCAGGGCGCGATCCTGGAGACCCGGGATCGAATCCCACGTCGGGCTCCCGGTGCATGGAGCCTGCTTCTCCCTCTGCCTGTGTCTCTGCCTCTCTCTCTCTCTCTCTCTCTCTCTCTCTCTGTGACTATCATAAATAAATAAATTAATTAAAAAAAAATAAACAGGGATCCCTGGGTGGCGCAGCAGTTTGGCGCCTGCCTTTGGCCCAGGGCGCGATCCTGGAGACCCCGGATCGAATCCCACATAGGGCTCCCGGTGCATGGAGCCTGCTTCTCCCTCTGCCTGTGTCTCTGCCTCTCTCTCTCTGTGACTATCATAAATAAATAAAAATTAAAAAAAAAAAAAAAAATAAACAAAATATATCATTTCCATATATACTGAATACGTCTTTGATAAAATTTAATACTCATTCCTAATGAAATTGAGAAATAAGGTTAGGTGGATACTTTCTTAAAATGAAAAATATATATAGACCTCAGTCCTAAACACAGTGTCTTAGTGGGAGGAAGGAACCCTAGAGGTATTCTCACTAAGGTCAGCAATGAGGCAGTGGTGCCTACTATCTCCCCTTCCTTTTTATGTTATTCTGAAGGTGTTAGCTTCTGTAATTAGAAAAGAGAAAGCAGGGATCCCTGGGTGGCGCAGCGGTTTGGCGCCTGCCTTTGGCCTGGAGCGCGATCCTGGAGACCCTGGATCGAATCCCACATCGGGCTCCTGGTGCATGGAGCCTGCTTCTCCCTCTGCCTGTGTCTCTGCCTCTCTCTCTCTCTGTGACTATCATAAATAAATAAAAAAATTAAAAAAAAAAAAAAAAAAAAAGAAAAGAGAAAGCAGAGGCATAGGACTTGAAAAGAAGAACTATTTATAGGTGGTGTGACAGTATACCTAGAAAAAATCGAAAGTTCATGATAAAAGTAATTCAGACAGAAGAATTCAGCAAGGTAGTAGGATTTTAGGTTAATACATATCTAGCAGCATTCGTATACACAAATAATAACCATTCTGAAGATGTAAATGACATTTTCTCTTTACTATAAGAGAAAAAAATGGTAGATACCTAGAAATAAACCTAACCAGAAATGTTAGAAATATGATTAAAGAAAACACAATACTCTTGAAAAACACACTCGAACAAATAGATATTGCTTGTTCTTATTTAGGAAGTTTCAGCATCATTAAGGTCAGTTCTCTAAATTAATTTATAAATTTAATGCAGTCCCAGTAAGTTACCAAAAGTCCTTACTATGGAGCCAGACAAGTTGATACTCAAATTTATTTGTAAAAATAAACATGCAGACTTAGGACTCAGGAGTTTGAAGAGTGACTGTTAGTGGGTTTCTTTTTGAGGTGATGGAAATATTGTAAAACTGAATGCGATATTGGTTGTACAGCTCTGTACACTTTAAATGGGTGCACTATTTTAAAAAAGCATGCAAGAGTAGCTAAAAACAGGTAGAAAAGAGCAATAAGGTAAGTGAATGAGGGGAAGAGGAAGGGCAACTAACTCAACCATATACTGAAGCATAGTACACATCCTTACTATTTAAATAATGTGATAATGGTGCATAACTAGACAGCCCAGTGATACAGAAGAGAAAGTCCATAGATATATATATAGAAATCTAGTATATGATAAAGATAGCATCTCAAATCACTGGTATAGATGGAGCTTTTATTTATTTTACTTTATGTTTTAGAGGTGGGTAGAGGGGCAGAGGGAGAGGGAGAATCTTAAGCATGCTGTGCTTGGAGCCTGACTCAGGGCTTGAGGAGGGGGCTCCATTTCCCAACCCTGAGATCATGACCTGAGCCAAAATCAAGAGTTGGATGCTTAGCTGATTGAGCCACCAAGGTGCCCCTAGATGGCCCTTTTTATAAATTGTTTTGGGATAAATGAATAACCAGATCTGTTTTTCATACCACCCATAAGAATGGATTAAAAAAAATCAGAAGACAAATGATAAACTTGGGAAAAATATTTGTAAACTGGGAAAAAATATATATATATATATATTACAGGTAAAGGGCTAAATACTTTAGAAGTATGGGCAAGAGATTATGAGGAGATTACTCATCCCCCCAAAAGATAATTACCCTTAAATCTTTCAAAAGATGTTCAACTTCATTCATAATGAGAAAAGCGCAAATTAAAAAACTTCACTGAGATAACCATTTCTCATACATCTGTTGGTAAAAATTTAACAGCTTAATAAATACTCAATGAGGCCCTGAGGCTACAGCTCTCCTATATTACTGGTAAGAGACAGGATGGTACAACCCCCTGTGGAGGGGAATTTGGCAGTAGTTAATAAAATTTACATATTCATTTACCCTTTCACCCAAAAGTAATCCCACTTCTAGGAATTTACCCTAATATTTTCAACAGTACAAAAATAAAGAAGCACTAAGTTGTTCATTGCTGCATTAATTAGAAAATACTGGAAACTCTACATGCCCAAACTTAGGAGCTTTATTGGTTCACCTACATAACTGATGACTGTGCAGCTGGTAAAAAAAAAAAAAAAGAAAGAAAAAATCTATTAACTGATAAGAATTTCTAGGATATGTTTTTAAGAGAAAAGTAAAGTGCAGATGAATATATAGCATGCTTCATTTTCTGTAAAAAGATTAAGAAAACGTGTCTCTTTATCTTCACAAAAAGAAATTTATCTTCACAAAACAGAAAACAGTGAAATTAGTTACCCAGAATGGTTGAAAGGGGAGGAAAAAATAGAGTAAAAGGAATATGGGAGGGAGTGACATTTAGGTAAATGTATACTTCTGTATACTTTTGACTTCTGGAAAAATATTACTTGTTTATATATATTCAAAATTAAAATGAATCAACAAGAATGAAAAGAGGAGAAATGACCAAAACTGAAAGCAAGCTGAAATAAATTAATCCCAGTTGTATTTGAAATGATTAACTACACTGAAATGGGGTCAGGGTTAGGAAGAGAATCTAATTCAATAATTTCTGATCACATTGTTATGTTTGATTGTATATACTCAGGTAGGGGGAAAGGTGGGAGAGCATTGCAAACAAATCTTGAACTCTATTTCTAGATTTTTTTTTTTTTTTTTTTTAGTGATGTGGGTAAGCAATTCTGAAACTTTTAAGTGGATTACTATTGTTGGAGCAAATTAGTAATTAAATGTGTTGATATTATTGGAAGTTAGTATTCTAACTAACTATGAGATGCAAACATAGAATTGAGGAAAGCAAGGAAGACCAAAGGGCAGTGCATTGGGATTGGAGATATTGCTAGGACACATAGATTTCTAAAGTATGGATAGGTATGTGGGTATGAACATATGTGTATATATATATATTCCTAGCTTTTTTGTCTTAAAGGGTCTGGAATCAATGACATCTCAGTAGCAGTGAGCACACATATATATTGTTTTCTAGAGCATTACTCATTAAAAGGAACCATGCTTTCGTCAGAGAAATGGTAGGTTTCAGAATTGGGACAAGGAAGGTATAAGATGAGTGTGGAACCTCATATATTACCAGAAAATAAAGAGCGGCTTAAGAAAAGATAGGGGTGTATCATAAGGAGGTAGTTTGAAGAGACTCTTACTGGCCAAGTCTGGACAATTTGAATAGCAAATAACTAAAGATAGTAATGAATTATAAACCATTGGGAAAAAATTGGAACCCCTGGGTCCACATTGGCAATTTGTAGATAAAGAAATGGGAGAGAGGGGAGGCATTTCATAAAGATGGAGGATACATTGTAGTAGGAAACTTCATTTTACAACCATATTCATAGTAAAGATTGGTTCCAGTGACACTCCTCAGTAGATGTCTAGGTGGAAATTTGGGTAAAGAGTATCATACTTGCATGGTTTTTAAAGTGTCTTTCCGTGCTCACTTCAGCAGCAGATATATTAAAAGTGTCTCTCCAAGACAAATGGAGAATTGCAAGGAAATAATAACTATATAGTAGAGAAATGGGACAATACCTTGAGTGGGTGGTCAAAATTAATATTACTAATAAGGGGTGGATGCAGATTGCCTATATCAAAATGTGATACTCTGAAGGATCCAACAGTGTTTAGACATTGATCCATGAATACATATTCTGCATCTAATCGTGAGGAAAATTAGGTAAACCCCAAATGAGAAACTTTCTGTTCTAAAAAGAGAAAAAAAAAATCTGTAACACTTAATTCTGGTGTATATTAAAGGGACACAGGGATCAACTAAAACATTTCCCAGTGGCCAATACTTGAACAATTTGAGCAACAAAATAAAGTACTGTTGGACTACTTAGAGTATAAGATAAACGTCTTTGAGTCTGTGATGTTACAAATAAATGATTGAATGAATTGGAGAGGAGACAAATCTATGCAGAACTCCAAATCTACTTTGCCCACAAGGAGATGGAGCAGAACTCTCCACTGTATAAGCATGGGCTGTGCATAGTGACAGCCTTCCAAAGAGTGCAGCATGCAAATTTGGGAAAATGAGTAACTTTACAGTGCAGAAGCTTGACAGATACTATCTTAGCCAGGTGAGCAAGGTTAACAACAGGGATAAGTCATATTGATAAGTTTCATGTATTCCTGATATGAGGTGATGAAAGTAGCACTTTATTACTCATCTTTCTTCCTAAAATCCCTAACCCCAGTTTGATCATGAGAAAAACATCAAGGAAGTTCCAGTTAAGACACTTTTTACAAAATAACCTGACTAGAATTCCTTAAAAATGTCAAGGCCAGGGGTACCTTAGTGGCTCCGTTGGTTAAATGTCTGAATCTTGGTTTCAGCTCAAGTCATGATCTTAGGGTCCCTGTTTTGGGTTCCACACTCGGTGCAGTCTGCTATCCCCTTCTCCATCCCCCTGCTTGCACACGCTCACTCTCTCAAATAAACGAGTAAGTAAAATCTTAAAAAAATTTTTTTCCTTAGACAAGGAACGTCTTAAGAAAGTGTCACATGTGAGAGGAGCCTAGAAATATGACTACTAAATATAATGTATCCTGGATTGGCTCCTGGAATAGGAAAAGGACATTAAATAAAAACTGAGGAAATTGAATATACAGATACTGACAGGATGATTCATAATAGCAAAAAAGTGGAACCAAGCTAAATATCAGCTGATGAATGGATAAGTATGACAAATTCATACAATGGAATATTATTAAGCCATAAAAACAAATGAATTTCTGATACATGGTATAACACAAATGAACCTTAAAAGTGTTATGCTTAGTGAAAGAATCCAAAAATAGAAGGCCACATGCTACATGATACCATTTATATGAAATACCAGAATAAAAATTCATGAAAACAGAAAAAACTCAAATTCATGAAAACAAAGTTAGTTTAGTAGTTACCCGGGTCTAGGAGATGGGAGAAATGAGTGAGTAACTGCTGTTGGGTAATGAGTTTATTTTTGGGGTGATTAAAATGTTCTGCAGTTAGATAATGGTGATGTATAACTTGTAAGTATGCTAAAGACCACTGCGTGTACATTTTAAAGTGGTGAGTTTTATGGTATGTAAATTATTGCATCTAATTTTTTTAAAACTAAGGAAATAAAAATATAAAACTAAGGAATAAAATATGAAATTCAGTTATTCAGAAAGGGGAGGGGAGGGCACTATAGTCAAAATGTCCATGTTATAAAAGACAGACTGGAAAACTTCAAAATTTGTTGAGATTAAAGAGGTATGGAAACTAAAGGCTGTGTATGATCCTTGACTAGATCCTTGACTAGATTGTGTATGGTGATGGGAAAAGGTTATAAAAGTCATTATTTGGTCCATTGATGAAATTGTAATAAGGATAGTTGGCTAGATTAAAAGTAATTTGATCAGTGTTAAAGGTAGTTTATGTAATCAGAATAGTTTGTCTTTTGATTATATAAGAAAGCATTTCTTTTTTTTAAGAAAACATTTCTTAATTTCAGGAAATACAGATCTTTGGGGATAAAGGACATGGTGTATGTAACATGTTCTCACATTATGTATGTGTGTATATTTATTGTATACATATACAGAGGAAAGAGATGGGTGTGATGAGGTAAAAGGTGAGTTTTGGCAAAGGGTGTAGATATATTTTGTATTCTTGTAAGTTTGTTTTGCTATAAGTTAAGGAAAGCCAAAGTTGAATGGTGTTAACAAAGATGTATAACATTGGGAACTATTATTACTCTAGATAAAGATATAAATCTTTTGAAAACTTTGTAAAGTAATTTGGAATATAACTTCAAAAAAATAGTCAATTGGTATTATCTTGTACATATCCTGATTCTGTTTTTAGGTATATGCCCTCAAAAAATTCCTCTACATTGCATCAGGAAACATACCCAATAATATAACAGGAACCTTGTATGTAATAGCCAGAAATGATGGGGGGTGTCTATCAGTGGAGAAGCGTTTTAATACAGCAGTGAAAATGAATAAACTACAACATGTATCAGCATATGCATCTCAGAAAGAATGCCGAATAAAGAACAAGTCACTGAGGGGCTGAACCAGAGACATTTCATTTGTCTGAAGATTAAAACCAGGCTAAACTAAGCAATATATTGTTTGGGGCTACACACATATGTGAGAAAACTACGTAGACAAGCAAAAGAATTAGTGGCTACTTGACGGGTGGGGTGCGTGAGGGAAGGAGAGGCATGATCAGGGAGGCACATGGGAATTGGGAAAGTGCTGGTGATGTTTTGTTTATCTTAAGCTATTTGGTGTGTAAACAAGTGTTCATGTTGTCTTTAGACTGCTTATAAATACTCTGGTTTGTATTATTTCTTAATTCAAAAAAATCACACAAAATTCTCCAAGCCAAAAAATAAAGGTTATAAGTCATTAAATGAACAAAGCAAGTTATAAAATAGTATGTATATTATTATTTTTGTTAAGAAATTGCATATGCTTCTATCTTTGTGTTTAAATGGACAGAGAAGTCAAAATATAAACACAAAAATGTGTTGCTTCTTAGGAATTACGATTTCTGGAGGACTTTTCCATTATATTTCTATCTATTTCTGAAATCTATGAGCATGTATTATCCAGATTCATGTTATGAAATTATATTTCTTTTACCTTTACTCCTGTTGAATAAAGGACTTTAAGGTTAGGGTCTATGTGTTATATTCTGTATTTTTTTTAATTAGAAAAATAAGGGCAGCCTGGGTGGCTCAGCGGTTTAGCCCCGCCTTCGGCCCAGGACCTGGTCCTGGAGACCTGGGATCGAGTCCCACATCGGGCTCCTTGTGTGGAGCCTGCTTCTCCCTCTGCCTGTCTCTGCATCTCTCTCTCTTTCTGTGTCTCTCATGAATAAATAAATAAAAAAAAATAATTAGAAAAATAATAAAACAATTTCCATTTTGGGAAAACAGTAAAATAAACAAATTACTGGAAGGTCCCTATCAATGTTTAGAAATGTTAGGTGAGAAAACCAGGTTACAAAACAGTATTTACATGCTTAATATTAGTTTACTTAATATGTGTATTCAGCATCTTTAAAAATTCTGGAACGAAAATGCTCCACCATTAACAGTTGTTATTATCTCTAGATGCTATAATTTACAGATTGTTTTTATTTTCTTTGTATTTTCTTAATTTGCATGTATTACATATTGGAAACAAGGAAAAAAATGAGAGAATATTTATTAAAGACTGAAGTCCTTAACTGTTTTCAGTAATGTTATTCTTGCCATTGCGGGTAGTAGCTACTTACCTGGATGAGTAGGGCAAGATACTAAGAGAAGAGAGCTCTTGTCAACTCCTGTTATAGATGTGAGTTCAGTGGTGCAGAGGATTTTTTCTTCTTTCATAAATGGCTACTCAGTTCTTTGACAGTTACATTGATCAATTGTGTAACCTTGTGCCTCCTTCAGGTGCTGCACTATCTGGCAGTACAGAAACCTGCAGACCTCGCTCGGCACCTGTTACCTTGTGTAATTCATGCAGCTGTACTCAAGGTAAAGGAAGAAGGTAAATGTCTTACTTGATTAGTCATTAGTTCATTTCCAAAATGAAAGTATATTTTGCTGACTTATTTAATAATGGCTTTGATCTTTTTAAAAATAGAAAATCTGGAAAACAGTTCTTCAGTTAAGAAGATTATAAAGCAGATAATAACCCATTCCAGTAAAGTTTTGCACTTCCCCAATCCAGAAGACAAGAAACTGGAAGTAAGTTTGCTGTAGTGTCAGGATCTTGCCAAGCGTTCTCCCTAGTTGGCAATGATTGTTTTAAAGATACATTTTTAAAAGGCTGCTTTCTTTTTGCTATTTTCCAATGTATGTCTCTCCCTTTTGCACTATCAGGAAATCATCCATCAAATTACTAATGTAGAAGCTATAATTGCCAGAGCCCGCTCACTGAAAGCCAAGTTTGGAACTGAGAAATGTGAACAAGAGGAGGAAAAAGAAGATCTTGAAAGGTAATTGGTATTTGAGTAACGTTTGTCTGCAGTAGGAAAAGCCATCATTCTCTTTAGAACATTTTAATAGAATATTGGGATTCTTTTTTGGTACCCCTGTATTATTTGTAACAAGCATCAGCCAGAGACAGAGAAATATTTGGTTATCATAGACTTTGACCTCCCCTGTATTTCTGGGTATTTGCCAGGCATTTCCCCTCCTTCCACATTTAGAAATAAGTCTACCAGGTCTTCTTTCTACTAATGTCCTTGTTTGCTCTTGGAGATATGCCTGCAGTTTCCTTTGGAAGAGCTGCTAGTCGCTCTTTGTTACTTGAAATGCATCAGAGCTTTGCTTTCAGCTCTCACTCTTCCATTACCACACTCTGAGATGTTCTGAAGTATTTCTGCTCAGTATTCCTAGTTATTTATTTAATTTTAAACAAGAATTTTGAAAGCAAATGTACATATCCTGTGCACCTTGTGGACACGTTTTGAAAGAGTGACCAGATGGCCTCACCAGGATGTTTACAGATGACCGGGTCAATCTTGTCTTCCTCCTGAGAGAGACTTGGCATCATTACCTGTCAGTATGAGTTCCTGTCCATTTTTACCTGTGGTAGTTGAAAGAACAATGTTGTTTTAATTGTGATAAAGTGTTTCCAAATTTGTTACTTTAGCAAATTGAATTCATCATAACTTTAAATTCTTTATCAGCCTTTTCAGAAATGAAATGGCATTATTGATGCTGAATAATTAATAGAATATGACAAGGCATGTGCTATCGCTCTTAACAAGTTCTTGGAGTGAAATTCTCTCTTAGCTATCTTTGCTCTTGAAAACTTCATTTTTAAAAGAAGAATAATCAAAAAAAATAAAAGAGAAGAATAAGCAATAACCAAGGGAATTGTTTCTAAAATAGGAGTATGAATTAGTGGTGCAGGCATGGTGCCTTTGACTGTGATAGCTCCACATATGTTATCTGTGATGTATTTGGAGGTGTAGTGTTTCCACACATAATGGCATAGTTGAGGCTTTGCCCGCAAAATGTGTATTTTAAGCACACATGCATGCACACACATATACACACCCACTTTAAAAGAATAGAAATGAGAAATATGGATTATTGCTTTGCTGTATGCATATAACTTGTTTTTTGTTCTCCAAAAATACTGTTTTGTTTTGAGAGAGAGAGAGCATGCACAAGCGCAAGTGGGAGTGGGGGAAGAGGCAGAGGGAGAGGGAGAGAATCTCAGACTCCACACGTAGTGTGGAGCCAAGTGTGGGAGTTGATCTCACAACCCTGAGATGACCTGAGCTGAAACCAAGAGTCAGATGCTTAACCTACTGAGGCACCCCCCAAATATTGTTTTAATTTTTTATTTACTGTAGTATTTTCTAAGTTTCTAGTCTAAAAGGAATAGATGGAGTGTTTCTTTTTACCCTTTGACAGAGGTGAGGTTTTTGTTTTGTTTTTATAAATATGTATGTATTTATTTATTTGTTTGAGAGGGAGAGTGTGCATGAGAGTAAGGAAGGGGCAGAGGAGAGAATATCCAAGCAGATTCCCACTGAACATGGAGCCTAACATGGGCTCCATCTCATGACCCTGAAGTCATGACCTGAGCCAAAATTGAGTCCAGGGCTTAACCCACTGAGCCACCCAGCCAGCCCCAGAGATGAATTTTTTGAAAATGTTATGAAAACATTTGAAAAGGAATAAGAGTTTCATTTGTCTGTTTTAATTCCAAATGTCGCTCTGTTTGTTATAAAAGTTCCACTCTAGCCTTAGTAGGTTTATCCAGTATCAGTTTGAGAATTTGTCCACAAAATTAATTGGGAGGACTGACCATGTGAACCAAGCAGCTTGCTTCTGTCCTGTCATTACCTCTCTCCCCTAGGTTTGTGAGTTGCCTTTTGGAGCAGCCTGAAGTTTTAGTCGTGGGTGCAGGAAGAGGACATGCCGGCAAAATCATTCACAAGCTGTTTGTGAATGCTCAAAGGGTATGTGAATTTCCTTATTGGCTGATCATGATCTCTCCAGACCTCTACTCAGTAAGGTGCTGTTTTGATTCCCACACATGACTGATTCTTATAGCTGCTGAGTGGAAGTCTGAGCATTGGGTTCGAACATTAAAAAAAACAATGACTGTCAACAGTGACTTCTAAGTCTTTGAAATCTGCTTGTTTTCTTACATGTGTAAGTAAAATGATAAGTATATTTTAGGATATAATTTTCCAAAGTTAGAAGAGTCTGAAATCCATTATTACGGAATATCATAAGGACTCGGTTAGCAATGGCCAGTGCTGTGTGGTAGGAAAAAATGTAGACTACTTTCAAATTAGAATAGAGATCAGTTTTATCAATTATAAATGCCTTGTACTACAAATGGATTCACAGTTTCACTTGTGAAGTTAGTATATCTATTTTCGTCATGGTGAATTGATCTAAGGAAGAGCAAGATTTCAGATGTTTAGGACTATGGAAACAGGCTTTAGCACAGAAAGAAAGCCCAGTTTGAAAGATTATCTTAGCTATTACCGCTACTACTAAAAGTAAAGGTTCAAAAAAATATGTAGTACTTTCTGACATCTTGAAACCCTTAAAATTTGAATTTTTATGAAGGTGATGCTAGTTATACTTTGTGTGGATACTGTCTGTACTGATCATGTTTACTGGTTAAGATGATTTTCATGTCAGGGCTCATTAGTATGGAAGATTATGATAAAAGTGTTAAAGAGTGTACTACAGACAGTCTCTGACTTACGATGATTTGACTTAGGATTTTCGGCTTTATGATGGTGGAAAAAAAAAGGGTGTTTAGTAGAAAGCATCATTTGAATTTTGGATTTTGGTGCTTTTTCAGGCTAGTAGTATATGCAGCACAATCCTCTTGTGATGCTGGGCAGGGGCAGCAGCATATCCCCCTAAGCTATGAGATCTCGAGGACAAGCAGTTAATATAACTACTCTACCCAGATAGCCATTCTGTTTCTCACTCTCTGTACAATAATTAATAAATTATATGAGATAGTTAACATTTTATTATGAAATAGGCTTTGTGTTAGATGATTTTGTCCAACTGTAGGCTTAAGTGAGTGTTCTGGACTTGGGTATGGTAGGCTAGGCTGAATTACGATGTTTGGTAGGCTAGGTAATGTATTTTTTTTTTTTAAGATTTTATTTATTCATTCATGAGAGACATACAGAGAAAGAGAGAGAGGCAGAGACACAGGCAGAGGGAGAAGCAGGCTCCATGCAGGGAGCCTGATGCGGGACTTGATCCTGGGACTCCAGAATCACGCCCCAGGCTGAAGGCAGGTGCTAAACCTCTGAGCCACCCAGAGATCCCCAGTAAATGTATTTTCAACTTAGGATATTTTCTACTTAGGATGGGCTTATTGGGGTGTAACCCAATTCTAAGTCAAGGAAGATATGTAAATATAAGGCTGCTCTTTGGAACTGTGATGACTTGAGAATGACCCACTTTTGAAAGTGTGATTATCAGAATCAAGAAAGAATTTTCATGGGTTTACATATGAAATAAAAACTGTAAAATCTCCTTGGAGTCTGTGTGGAGTATATCTAGTTAATATATTCAGTTTCATAGCCAGATGTACTGACCTGAATTTTTAGCAGGTATTGAAACCTGTGATTATTTATGGGATTGTTCCCTAACTTTAAGAATTTCAAGTTAAAAACCAAGTATTTTATTTCCTTATAAATTAGAGTTCTAGAAAACAATAGATGCTTACTTTGATTTATTTGTTTTTGTCTCTGGCATGAAATCAGGAACCAAGTTTGTTTCTGCTTCCTATATATCTTTCACCAGCCCACTAGCCAGAAGCGAATAACCACATTTCCTTGTCACCACCAATATGAATTTTCCTCTTATTGCAGAAATTCTTTCCTCTGTCCTCATTTTTAAAAGCTTGTATGTTAAGAGAACTTGAAATACAAAGCATTTTTATTTATTTATTTATTTATTTTTTATTTTTTAAAGCATTTTTATTTTTAATGCTGAGAGTATTACTTGTGAATATTTAAGCAAAATTATTTTCCTCAGAATGGAGATAGTGGCCCCCCCCCCCACCAGAATGTCACTAAAGGCTCATTGTAAAATGTAGGATAATACAGAAAATTATAAAGGAAAACTTAATCACATTAATCTCACTACCCTCTGATCACTGTCAACATTTGACATGTAGTGTATATAAATACATCTATATTTTATAAAAACAAGATTATATTCTGTGATTTACTTTGTTATTCTTGTTTTCCTGTTAATTATCTTATTCCTTTAGTAAATGCCAGGAGTGTATAATCTTTTCAGTGGCCTTGTATAGCTAATCCCCTTTAAGGGATACTGAAATTGTACATTTTTCCCACATTATATAATTGTAAAAGATTTCAAATTGTCAAACCTTGTAGGGAATGTTTTTAGGAAATTGGCAGACTTTAATCCAAATAACAAGCACCTGATTGGTACTTTTTTTTTTTTTTTAAAGATTTATTTATTTATGATAGAGAGAGAGAGAGAGGCAGAGACACAGGAGGAGGGAGAAGCAGGCCCATGCCCGGAGCCTGATGTGGGACTCGATCCTGGGACTCCAGGATCGTGCCCTGGGCCAAAGGCAGACGCTAAACCGCTGAGCCACCCAGGGATCCCTGGTTGGTACATTTTTGAACTCAGATCTTAAAAGTCTGGTTGATGTAAACCATTCAAGTTTATTTACATAACTTTTCTTTTCGTAATTAACTGATACTTTATATCAATTTTACTAATTAATCAAGATTTTAACTTTTTTAGAACATTATGAAATTTCATTGAGAATTTTGTTTAGCATACAGCAATTTTACATACTTAGAACTTTTTGCTTAAAATTATACATTTAAAAAATTATACATTTTAATAAACTTCATTCTGATTTCATGTGTAATTGGTGGTGTATTCCACTGGAATTCAGCAAATAAACCACAGATTGGATTTTGCCTCAGTTTTATCAGTTTTGCCCATTAAATGACACTGTACGTTGCCTGTTGAACCATCAGATGCATGAGAAGTAGGATATGTCTGCTCAATATAACAGCTAGGTGTGTTTTATGTGGTGTGTATTTGTCTTGATATTCTTTTGATAGGATCATGTTCCTTAATGTAGTGCATGCTGTCTCTGAAATGATCTTGAAATCTCTTGTCTAGCTCTTTTAAAACCATCTTGCTCGTTTCCTTTTCATCACTGTTTCTTTTCTCACCTTTTCTCAAGCTGACTGAATCTTCTGATGAGGTAACAAAATAGCTTTTGTCCCTCATAGTTCCTTGTTCCTTCCCATCCCTCTAACTTCATAAGGTCATTAAGACTAACCACCTCTTTAACAGTCTAATTTGGCATACCTTTCATGCTGATGTTTAGTATAACATGATTTCGTATTTCCATTGCCAAAACAATACTCTTTTTTTATTGATGGTATTATGAAAGAAATCAAGTAATTAGAGAAAATGAAAAAAGTATAGTGATCAAGGTTGAAATGAAAGCTCTAATTGGATTTTTTAATGCAATTTTAATGCAAAAAATAGATGCCTTTAATACTAAGAACTTCTTTTTTGTGGCCATTGCTGTATTACATGGACCTGTATCACTTCTTTATCACCTTAGCCGCTCAGCAAACAAAACCAGTGTCCCCAGTTTTAATTTGTCAAGTGAACCTTAAAAAGAAATGAAAGAGTGGAGATAAAAACCATTTTTCCAGAATCTGGGGAGAAGCAGCTCCTTACTGGACTGAGGACATCAGACTTGAACTTGGGTTGTTGCTAGAAGAAACGTGTAGAAACCAGTACTACACTTTCCCTCTTCATCAGATGTCGGAATATGGCCCTCACTTTTCAAAGCAGATTGCTTGGCAGTCATTATCTCTTTGTCTCTGTCACCAGTTTATTTGTAATCTCTGGCTGCTCATGCAGTGTTTCAAGCTTCTTGCTTTTTCTGTGTTGGTTTTTGAGTAATCATAACATGGCTGACTGCATTACTGAGTAATGTAGAACATTTTTTTATGTATATGTCATGTTTATTCATCTGTCCTTCAAAATGATCGAAGTTTAGCATTGGACTTGCTCTTGAATTTATTAGCATTTGATTCTGTTCAAGGCTGCAGCCGTGGCTCCACCAGAGGAGGAACTGAAGAGAATGGGCTCTCCAGAAGAGAGAAGGCACAACTCGGTGTCAGACTTCCCCTCTCCTGCTGGCCGGGAACTCATTTTGCGCACCACTGTGCCACGCCCGGCTCCATACTCCCGTGCTCTGCCTCAGCGCATGTACAGTGTTCTCACCAAAGAGGATTTCAGACTTGCAGGTGCCTTTTCATCAGATACCACCTTCTTCTAGAGCAACCTCATTTATGGCTTCAGAGACTGTGCTGACGACTCTTGTGGGAGCAAGGTTGTGCCAGTCAGAACTTGAGAGGCCATGAAGAGGACCTGTCCAGTCTCATGATCAGGAATCATACCAGCATCGGAAAGACTTTCCAGCACCGTGCTTGGGCTTTTTTGTATCTTGGTTGGGTCAGAGAGAATGAGCTTGAGCTATTGAAAGATATGTTCCCCAAAGAGATGGCCCTTGTTTGACTAGGGATCTTAGGTAGGAGTTGGGGGGATGTGCAGGGACCAGAAAAGCAGCACGAGCTCTCTGTACTCACTCATTTATTCTTTCCCGTGGGAAAAGTGGGCTTGTGCTCATTTATTCTTTCCCGTGACTATCTTGTGCTTGTGCTCATTTATTCTTTCCCGTGACTATCTCTTAGGCTGTCGCCTTGCATTCACAGTCTGTATAAACACATTTGTTACATGTGTTAGTATCAGGTATGCAAAACCGAGTATCTATTAATTGGGATTTCTGGATATTTTGGTGGTAGCTTCTTTTCCCAGAATCTGTGTTTTTGAAATACTAAATGACATTGTTTATTCAATCATCTAGTGGCCATTTAATTGTACCAATTAACTTTTGATGAGTATTTTGAATATTCTAGGAGAAAACCTAGAATTTCATAGTTTATGTGTTTTTCCATGTTAACTATGACCTAAATGTATTCCTTCTGATATAACTATATGTTAAATGTCACTGCAAATTAGTTTTATACCTTACCTTGTAAGGTTTGTTTCTCGTTTTGTTTTTGGTTGCAGTAAGATGCCAACCTGCAAACTGTTCCCATCTCTTGCGGTACAGCATGCATTCCTTTTGTGATTGTTGGCTAGATACTATATTTAATGGAGTAGAGATGAGCACATGCCACAAATATAACTTTGGAACATAGAGATTATCATGTCGTTAGTATAATTTGTTGTATGTGCTAATGTAATGAATACAAGATTATTTCAGTGAACTATTTTGCTTTTGTGTTTTAGTTAAAATGAAAATAATCATTGGGGATGTATAGCACCCAATATAAGAATAATAGCAACATATTTCTAGTTATGTGGTGATCAAGATTTATTAAGTCTCTGTTGCTATTTGGCCTCTGTTCAGTCTGAAATCTATTTTTAGGCCTAAACTTTCCATTTTAATCCAAAACAAAAAATGATTATCTGAAGCATAGACTTTGCCTCTGTAATTTAAATAATTAATAGAGCTGTGTAAACCCTATTATATTATTTTTGTAATAAAAAGTGTACATATATATGTCTATGTGCACATATATATGTATATATGTATATATGAAGTAGGGGAGGTCCTGATTGGTTGCCTCCCAGCCTTCACAGTGCTTTTCTCTGAGATGCTGGACTTGACTGCTGCTGGTAAACCATACAGATCAGGCCTGAGTACTGAGTGCTGTATCAAGTAGAAAATGGATCTTTCAAGGACAGGATTTGTCTGCTTTCCAGTGAGGAAGTTAAAGCAAAGAAACGTTTTTTAAAGAGAGGTTGGGCTTTAAAATGTCATTGTGAATCTAATAAAAAGAAAAGTCTTGCTTTCTCTGGCTACTTTTCTTTTCTCTCCTCTGGTGGGCGCTTTGGTCTTATTTCAGTTAGTTTTATGCTGTCTCACATCTTCCTAAATATTTGCAGCCTGCTGAGTCTTGCAGGGGTCTCAAGAACGCTCTCTGTGCCTTCTTTTTTAGTGGCAGTTACCCCACTTTACTTTTATTATAGTTATGTTTATTTCACAGATATTTTTAAGCACCTGCTTTCAGGCACTATACTAGGCAGTAAAGATAAAACATAGCAGGACACTCCTTCCTTTTTTAGTGACCTTTCTGTCTTGTAGGGAAGGTTGATGCTACATTGCCATAAAATGGAGAGTACAGTCAACTCATCTGTGAACTGGAGGTCCAGCATTTATTGTATAAATTCATTCATTCAGTGGCAACAGAGAGTAATACATGCATTATTAGTGAATAGAGTAATGTGTCTAGTAATAAGGTGGTATAAGAGAGGTTTTTTTTACTCAGGCTTAGGGATCAGGAATATCTTCCTAGAGGTAATTTCTAGGTTGGGACCAGAAGATGCGTAGGAGCTGATGAAGAGTTGGGAAAATATTGTAAATTGCTTGCAAAGAAGAACTATACCCTTTCCACTTGCGGATAATTTATTGTGATATTGCCGCTGCTCCCCCATGAAGTGGAGTTTACTTTGTATATTTGGACATTACTTGTCTGGAGTTAGCCATGCCTCTTTGGTCACTGGAGTATTAGCAAGTGTGACACAGGTGGAGACTTGAAAAGTACTTGCACCTCAGGGTTTCCCTCTCTTCCTCTGGGAACCCTGAGATGTGCAAAGAAGCCTGATGAAGGAAAAGAGAGTTAGGTGGTTTGTTACGTAGCAAATGTGACCTGATGCTGCAGGGGATGGGAAGAGTGTCACAGGTAGGGAAAACAGAATGGGCAGAAACTCAGAGACATAAGGAAACATATCTTTGGAGAATGGCCAGCCTTTCAATTTGCTGGGAGTGAAAAGAGAAGAAATGATGTTTGTTAGGTCACCTGACATGAAACTGAGAAGTTCTGTGTTCAGCACTACCACAAGTTTGGGCCTTATCTTCAGGGCTAGGTCGTGACTCATTGAAGAGGTTTGTGTGTGTGTTTTAAAGATTGATTTTTAGAGAAATAACATAAGAGAATGGGGGAAAGGGGAGAGGCAGAGGGAGAGGGAGTCTTAAGCAGACTCTGCCCTGAGCTGGGAGTCCAGCCTGGGGCTCCATCTCACAACCCTGAGGTCATGACATGAACCAAAGCCAGGAGTCAGTCACTTAACCGACCAAGGCATCCCAGTTATTGAAGAGTTTTAAGCAAGGGAGTGACATGGTGGGTTTCAGACCACACTGTAGCAGGGCAAATGGATTGGAGAGGCTAAGAGAGCATATACACATCCTGGATCTCATGAGGAATTGGAAAGTCACAGTTATATCAGTGTCTTGGGTTTTTTTGTTTTTGTTTTTGTTTTGTTTTGTTTTGTTTTAAAATCCTCTGTGCTTTGTAATGTGCTGTAAAGAGCCTGACAAATGCTTGTGGAATCAACAGGAAGCGTCCTCACGCTGGGACCCTCCCATACCTATAAATTCCTATAGCACCATAATAATTCAGATATTCTATGTATTTATATTTGTATTCATGAGTCCAGCAAATGTTTGTTGAGTGCCAACTATGTGCCAGGTACTTACTGTCCTGGGAATGGGGATACTGCAGTAAACGGCAGATAAAAGACCCTCATAGATACTATTTATACTGTTTTTGGGGACACCAAGTATAAACGAATTATCTAAGGGAAGGCAGAGTGTTTGTTTATTTATTTATTTATTTATTTATTTATTTATTTATTTATTATTTTTTAAAGATTTTTTATTTATTTACTCATGAGAGACACAGAGAGGCAGAGACACAGGCAGAGGGAGAAACAGGCTCCACGCAGGGAGCCTGATGTGGGACTCGATCCAGGGTCTCCAGGATCACGCCTTGGGCTGAAGGCGGCGCTAAACTACTGAGCCACCTGGGCTGCCCAGCAGAGTGTTTTTTAGACGGGTGATAAGGAAACATCTATGAGATGGTGGCATTTGAGCAGAGACCTGAAGGAAGTGAGTGAACAGGCCTTGTGAGAGTCTGGGAGATGATTCCAGACAGAGAATGGTACATGTAAAGCCCTGAAGTGGGAGTGGGAGTGGGAGTAAACGTGGTAAGTTGACGATACAGATGAAAGGCCAGTGTGGTTAGAGTAATAAGCAAAAGGTAGGGAGTGGAGGAAAGAGTCAGGACAAAGGTTGTTCAAGGACCAAATTACACAATTAGGAATTTGGGTTTGCTTCTTGATTGAAAAGGAAGCCAGTGGAGATTTTCAGCAGGGGGTATTATGATCTGACATTTATAGAATTCTTACCCTGGCTGCAGAATGAATACACTGTAGAGACAGTAGAAGTAGTGAAACTCCTTAGGAGAGCTGGTGGTTTGGACTGGAATGGTCACAGTGGAGGGGCTAAAACATAAGCAGGTATGCTGTATATTTTCAAAACAATGCACAAAATTTGCTGATGGAATGCATGAGGGTATGAGAAAGCCAAGGATGACTTGAAGGTTTGTGGCCTGAGTAACTGAGTGAATGATGCAGTCGTTTACTCAGATGCGGAAGACTGAGGGAAGAGCATTTTGGCGGGTGGTGTAAGGTTCTGAGTTAGGATATGTTAATTTTGATAGAGCATCTAGATCCTTGTGGTGGAGCCAGCCTTTAAGATGGCTCCCACTGATCCTTGCCTCCTGGTATTCACACCCTTATGTGAATCCCCACCCCCCACATTATGACCAGTGAACATGGAGGAAATGTTGATACGTGATCTCTAAGATGAGGTTATAAAAGCTGTTGCAACTCCTGTTCTGGCTGCTTGCTCTTGTGTGCATTCTCTCTCTCTCTCTCTCTCTCTCTCTCTCTCTCTCTCTCTCTCTCCCTCCCTCCCTCCCTCCCTCCCTCTCCTCCCTTTCTCTGGGGGGGAAGTCCACTTACATGTCAGAAACAACCCTGAGAGCTCAATGGGAAGGAATTGAGGGCTCCTGCCAACAGCCTTGTGAGTGAGCTTGGAAGTGGATTCTCCTCAGTCTCAGGAACTGCAGCTTCCTGAGGCACCTGGCACCAGAAGTAAGTACCCAGCTGTGCTGCTCCTGGATTGCTGACCCTCAGAAATGGGGTGAGATGATGATTTTATTTTAAACTAAGTTTGGGAACAGCTTGTTTCACAGCAAAATAACAAAATACCCAAGTGATTATGTCATTTTGGGGTTTCAAGAAAAGATTAGAACTTCTGCAGTAAAGTGAGAAATTTAGATATAGACAGTACTTAAGCACAGACATTGGGAAGAGGTCTGGAGATTGAACCAGAGATCAGGAAGAAGGAGGAGGACTGCCAGAGGAGATTAAGAAAGGAGCAGGTGTTGAGGTGGAAAGAAAACCTTAAGTGTGATGTTCCAGAAGCTAGGAAGGAAAATATTTGAAGGTGGTAGGCGTTGATCAACTGTGTCAAATGCCATTGAGATGTCAAATAAGATGAGAGCTCAGAATTGATTGTTGCACACCTGTGGGTGCAGAGTAGCAGTTGCATGCAGAAAGGAATCCAGTTCTTACTGGGAAGAGTAGAGAAGCGATTGGCTGGAGGGAAGCTGGGTGCATTTAGCACTCCTACTCAAACCAGATGGGGTTGTGGTTGCTGTGCACTGTTCATTGCTGGGAGCTTGAGGGCATGGGGTATCTGGGGTAGAGTGTTACGTAGGGTTGGATAGAGGGCAAGAGCATGAAGCCACTGTTCCAAGCCAACTGTAACCCTCTTCCCTGCCCCACTCTTGCTGCCAGCTCCTCTCCTCTGGCACACAGGGTATGGATAGGGCTTGGCACTCAACAAATGCTGAATGGATGAATGCCTCTTGATGGCAAGGGAGGCCCCAACGTTATGTTTGAATCATCTGGACTCTTAATTTTTGGCCATTGGGCACTGAAACCAGAATATTTCAGAACATGAGCTCTGGGAAGTCAGAGAACTGCTGCCAGCATTTCTCTAACTCTGAGAAGTGAGACATGGCATCAGCCTATATAAATGGGCTTGGCTAATTCTTGAAATACAGAATAAAGCTAGTTCATTTTAGCATGCCTTCTTTGCCAGCAGTTTTCCCCT
Organism: Nyctereutes procyonoides; assembly: GCF_905146905.1. Classification (NCBI taxonomy): domain Eukaryota; kingdom Metazoa; phylum Chordata; class Mammalia; order Carnivora; family Canidae; genus Nyctereutes; species Nyctereutes procyonoides. The sequence continues at coordinate 880,695 of NW_026575030.1, read as the reverse complement.
GGCAGCTTGTGATGTCTGACAGGTGGTCACGGATATATCTTCCTCAAATGAACACTCATCTGTTGCAGGGAGCATTCCTGGGGTGAGCTTACCAGCCAAGGAAGGTGGTTGAGTAAAAGGCCCTACTTGGCCCCTTGTCAGAGAAGACAGACTGTGGCCCAGTGTGATGGATCTGTGGGGAGCACTCCTCTTGTCCCCTCTGTGTGGCCCTTCTCGGTAGTGGGGGCCTCTGACAGTTATTGACAGAAACCTTGATTTCAGCTCAGAGGCATACATCCCTCTGCTGCTTTCCAATTGGATGAGCCTTTCTAAGGAACTACATTTCATCCCTCTCCAGTTGATAAAAAGCTAGAATTTTTTCCCAGGTAAAACCATGATAGAATATCCTTTGTTTAAGTTTGCAGGTTTGTCTTCATCATGTCCCAGAATAAAGTAGATGAATGGCCTGTGAGGGAGATGTGCAGGCTGGGCTGGCTCATGCTGGAGGAGCTGCTAATTGGGTTCAAAGCTGGTGAGTTGAGGCTCTGCAGTTCTAAGCTTGTGATAAGAAGTATTCCCCAGGGAAGAGAAACAGAATTAGTCACTATATTTGTTTCCTAAGGCTTCTGTAACAACGTATCACAAACTGGCAGCTTAAAACAGAAGAAATTCATTGTATTACAGTTCTGGAGGCTACAAGTTTGGGATCAAGGTGCTGGCGGGACCAGGCTCCCTCTGAAACCTGTAGGGGAGAATCCTTTCTTGCCTTTTCCTAGCTTCGGGTGGTTGCTGGCCATCCTTGCTCTTCCTTGGCTGGCTGCTGTAGAACTTCAGGCTGTGCCCGTGTTGTCACATGGCCCTCTCTCTTGTGTGTCTTTGTCCTCTTCCTATGACACCAGTATGACCTCGTCTGAACTTATTACATTTCCAGTGACCCTGTTTCCAAACATCACACTCTGAAGTACTAGAGCTTTAGGACTTCAGCATGCCTTTCTTTTTTGGAAGGGAGCAGGGTCATAATTCAACACATGAAAGCATTCAGAAGCCATCCAGTGGGACAGATGCCCATCTCTAGTTTGTGGTGGGCCATGGAGCATGATGTGTAAAAGCATAGGCCTCCCTCCAGAGAAATGAGTTTTATTCTCTGCCACCTTTGATCACCTGGAAGACACTGGGCTGGTACCTAATGTCTTCCTCTGCCAAAATGGGGACAAAAATAAGTATCCCAACACATTGTAACAAAATTAAACAAGATACTATCTAAAAAATGCCCAGCATGGTATAGGTAGTTATTTGATAGAGACAAGCTCTTTAAAGGAACTGTACTTTAAAGTGGTACAACTAGGGGTGAATGAATGGTTGGTTAACTATTGTTTAACGCGAGGACACACCTACCCAGCCAGTGTTCCTAGAGATGATGGCTCAAATAGCCCTGTTGCACGGAGTGACTCCAAAATCACCTACCATCTCATCAAATGAACTGATTGCTTTTAATCCCCTTTCTCCCTCCTTGAGTCACAGGCTCCATATTTAATAGCTGAGTACACCGTGTCAAGGCAGAGGACTAGGGTGGGAAGTTGGAAAGAATTGAGACACGTTCCAGGCTGAGGGGCTTATCTGAGTCTTGCAGACATGGTGCCAGTGTTGGGGTGGCCAGGGCAAAGAGTGAGATGAAAGAGAGGCAAGGTAGCAGAGGAAGTGGTGGTAGGTTCCAGAGTCTTCCCTTCCCTGTGAGAACTTGGACCTTGTCAAGTGACAGTGGAGAAATTCAAAAGATTTTTTAGTGAGAGAGGAGCAGGATTGGACTCGGACCTGTACGAGCTGCAGTGATATCCACAAGGGATGGCAGTGGCCTTGAGTTGTGGTGGTGATGATGGAGTAAGAGATTCAGCAGGTGACACCAACAGGACTTGGTGAAGCTCGGGAGGTGGTTAGTGAAGGCTGACGTGTCTTGTATGCCCAGCTCTGACCTGAGGGGTACGTCATCAGCCCAAGCACAGCCACTTGCAGTGTAGCCCTGTCCCAACACCTCCAGGAAAACTTCTCTGTCCATACTCTAGGGAGATCTGCACCCTTTCTGTTACATGACCCATGGTAGAACGATGTCTTTGAGGAAATGTCCATTATGTACAGCATCCAGGAGTCCTCAGTCTTACCAGTTTGCTAATGACCTGGAAGGAGAATGAGCCCAGTGCCACTCACCTTTCCTTAAGCAGCCTCCTCTGAACACACACACACCTGCTTGTGTTAAGCCTTTGTCAGGAAAGTGCCATAGGCTCCCTCCACGGCTAGTCAGATCTGATGAACAAGTGATGGGACACAGATCAAAACTTTTCTTAAGTTCTTCAGCCATTTGACAGTTTGAGTAAATAATGACTTCTCGGTGCTATTTATTCACGTTCTTCTTTCTCAGCCCTATTTTTGGCCCAGAACACTCTTTATTTTTGTCCGTGTTACATAATGAGGGAACTGCATTCTTAGTAACCCACTGTCACTCCTGTGTTATCTTGCCTACATGAAAAAAGGAAGTATTTCTGGAGTGTGAATTTCCCAAACGTTCTCAACTATTCTGGGCCTGAAGGCATAACGTCATGGAGGGAGGACTACAGCGGGGAAGAGGGCCCAGTCTTCCTCAGCTGAGGCCGAAACCTGGTCCTTGGAAGCTGGCGGGAAATGTCCTGCATGCCCTGCTCTCCCTGGCCAAACGGCAAGAGCTCCTCTCTGCACAGTTTTACATTTTCAGCAGCTGACTCATGTGCCTAGGAATACTCTTAATTGCTGTTTTTCATTTATGTTGCTTCAGGATATTCCAAAGATCGGTGAAAAAAATGACCACAAGCAAATGAAACGCTCTTTTTAAGCAGTCTAGTGATAGGTTGAACCCCTATAGGGGGTCAAAATAGGAAAGCAAAGCTTGTTCCCAGCTGGCCATCAGGAGGCTTGTGTAGCTTCATTGGATATGGCATAAGAAGGCAGCTTCCTTGGAATGGGTCGGTTGCTCAGTCCCAACTGGATGTGTCTCGGCTGAGCCGTTGAAGGTCTATAAAAAAACCAAATCCGTCCAAAGAGCCCAGTAGTTTATCTCATGCCATCTGGCTTGAGAGCCAGACACGTTTCCTTCATGGGTTTAGGGAATTCCCCAAGAGTATCCTGGTTGGAAACTGTTTCGGGAAGCTGTTGTATGACCAACCTGTGGGAAAAGCTGACCTGCCGCTAAGCATAGGGGCTGCTGGAGGCAGCCCAAGGACTGCTGTACTGTCCTAACGGGGACAGGTCAGCTCAGCAAGCCTGGTGAGAAGGTCAGGGTATAGGTAACCCTCATCATTGAAGATTTCCTCTGAAACTTTTGCAAACAGTCAAATCATATATGATCTCAAATCAGGCAGTTGTCCCACAATTAAATAAGTGAATCCAGAGTTTCTCAAGCACAAGTCATGTATGGTGTATTTTAAAGGAACAGCTTCTTACAGACCCTGGCATTTATCTTCAGATCATTCAGCAACACTGTGGTAGGAATTTCAACTGCAAATGTGTGCACCCCAGTCTTCATGTGAGTCAGAATAGCTGGTAGTCATTGCTCAGCCTATCAGTGAAATGAAAACAAAACAAAACAACAAAATAGTAACACTTTTAAGAAGGATCACAGAACCCAAAAGACCCTGTGGTGTGATAAAGGTCTATGGAACCCGTCAGATGTGGTAGAGAGCTACTTCCAGGTAGAAACCCAGCATGTTAGCTTAATCACAATCCTGTATTAAATAGACAACACTGAGCTGAAACTTTATACATCCATTTCAAGAGTTTACTGCACATAAGGTGCTCCCTGCTTGTGAAGGAATGGGCATGGGCCCATGGGTGCAGGTGTTCTGCTAGCCCTCCTCCAACTCTGTGGAGAAGACAGTTCTAAGTTTGTGCCATCCAATGTGCTCTTTGGGGTTCATGATGGGAGGAGCTGAGGAGGTGGAAACCCACCAGGCTGTGAGAGCAGCATACATAAGGGCCTGGACAGATGCATGGGAAGGTCAGAGGTTCACTTCATTCAGGTCTTGAATGTAGAATGTGGTGGCCATGACATGTGGTTACTTGTCATTTTTCTGGTGCCAGGGTTTGAATTATGCCTAGAGGCAAGAAGGCTAGTGAATAACTCTGGCTGGCTACCCAGCATCTGCCTTACTTTTCTGTGTTCACATAGGTTCTGTGTGAAATATTGGCCCTGTAAAGGAAGAAAGCCAGAGAGGAAAAAGAAAAAAGTTAAAAAAAGGATGACTGAATGTTTGTGCCCCCCCCCCCCAAATTCATGTTGAAGTCCTAAACCCTAGTGTGGTGGTTTTAGGAGGTAGGGCCTTTGGGGCATGAGTAGGTCATGAGGATAGAGCCTTCATGAACAGGATTTGTCTCCTTATCCAAGAGACCCCAGAGAGCTCTCTTTCTTTCCGCCGTATGAAGACACAATGATAAATCAGCAGTCAGCAACCCAGAAGAGGGCCTTCACCAGAACCTGACCATGCTGGCACCATGATCGGAGGCTTCCAGCTTGCAGAACCATGAGATACAGATGTCTGTTGTTGACAAGTCATCCAGTTTATGGTATTTTATTACAACAGCCCTAGCTGACCAAGGTAGAATGGCTTTGGTTAGTTATATACAATGAATATAATATAGTATTTAGTGGCGGAACTTTGTATATGACTTTGGGCTTCTATTTACAAAATCATTAAAGGTTGCACATTCTTCAGTTTCATAGGAAAACTTGTTGGTTAGTGGAATTTACTTGAGTTCTTTGGATTGTAACAAAGACCCAAAGTAAGGATTCATGGGAAGCAGTGAAAGCCTTGAAAAGAAACTGAGCCATCACAGGACTTGACCTCATGGAGTCTGGAGTCTGGAGGAGGTTTTATTTATTTTTATTTATTTTTATTTTTTAAAGATTTTATTTATTTGTTCATGAGAGACACAGAAAGAGAGAGGCAGAGACACAGGCAGAGGGAGAAGCAGGCTCCATGCAGGGAGCCCGACATGGGACTTGATCCTGAGACTCCAGGATCAGGCCCTGGGCTGAAGGCAGGCGCCAAACCGCTGAGCCACCCAGTGATCCCTGGAGGAGGTTTTAAAATATGGATTGGCTTTAGAGAAACCTAGCTGCAGGAATTCACAGCTTCTCCCCTCTTTGTGTATGATCATGAATGTGACATGGCTTCAAGGACCATGTTTCTGTCCTGGTACCAGCTGGCCCCCTCATCTTGTTCATAATTTGGTTCCTGTGGACTTTGACCTTGCTTAGGGTTCAAGGCAGCTTCTCTTCCCTTCTGCATCACCACCTTTCATTGCCAGCTTCTCTTGCTTCCTAGCTTGGTCTTTTACTTTTCCAATTCTGTAAATACCTGATCAGCTCAGTTCATCTTTTCTTCTGGCCCATTAGGTGTAATTTGTGGGCCACTGGCCAGCCAACATAGTAACACCCTTGGGTTATCCTTTCAACTATAGCTGAGATATGTTCATGGATGTTCATGGATTGCTCTCTTAGGGTCTTGAGCAGGGAAAAATCCTTTGGCAGGAGGTGTGGCAGTAACTCTAGTATGGTCATGTTCATGGTTTTTGTTATTCCTTAAAGTTTCTATTTATTGTTTTATTTAGAAATTATTTCAAACTTAGTTGCAAGAATAGTGCAAAAAAAATCTTGTGAATCCATTATGCAGATTCACCCATTGACAATATTTTGCCATTTTAGTCTCCTAGCCTAGTTTTAATAAATTTATGTTAAATAGAAATAATGATGGTCTCTATCTCCCTTCTGCCTGCTGACCTTTTCTTCCTTCCCCCTGTGCTGTGATGGAGAGAAATGACAAAAGCTGTGGTGGGCCGATTCTCAGGAAAAAAGTTGTCAGAATAGTGTGGAGCTAATTTAGGATATATGTTTTCAAATTTGTACCCTATCAGACATGGTAGAGATCTATTGTTATTTTTTATTGTATATGACAAAATCAACTTTCTTAAAATAAAGTTTAAGAAAATGACATCTTAGGGATCACTGGGTGGCGCAGCGGTTTAGCGCCTGCCTTTGGCCCAGGGCGCGATCCTGGAGACCCGGGATCGAATCCCACATCGGGCTTCCGGTGCATGGAGCCTGCTTCTCCCTCTGCCTGTGTCTCTGCCTCTCTCTCTCTCTCTCTGTGACTATCATAAGTAAATAAAAAAATTAAAAAAAAAAAAAAAAAGAAAATGACATCTTAGATTCTCTGAAAAACCGTAGCTGAAGCAACTGAAATGCTATTAAATGTCTTTTAAAGTGTATATTATACAAATTTTAGTTCTTTAAAGACATAATTTATAATAACAACAAAAAATTACCTAGCAGTGAATTTGGTAAAAGATCGTGCAAACTTTTTAAATTTTTTAAAATGTTAAGTACTTTTTTTAATTTTTAAAATTTTATTTCCAATCTAGTTAACATATAGTGCAATGTTAGTTTCAGGTGTACAATATAGTGACTAACATTTCCATACAACACCCAGTGCTCATCGCAAATGCACTCCTTAATCCCCATCACCTATTTCACCCATTCTCCTACCCTCTTCCTTCTGGTAATCATCAGTGTGTTCTCTATATGTAGTTAAGAGTCTTTCATAATCTGTCCTCTCTCTTTTTTCTCTTTGCTTCTTTTGTTTCTTAAATTCCACATATGAATGAAATCGTATGGTGTTAGTCTTTCTGTGACATTTCATTTAGCATTATGGATCTATAGATCCGTCCATATTGTTGTAAATAGCAAGATTCATTCTTTTTTATGGCTGAGTTAATATTCCATTGTATGTAAATACCACATCTTTACCCATTTATTAATCACTGGACGCTTGGGCTGCTTCCATTATTTAGCTATTGTAAACAATACTGCTATAAGCATAGGAATGTATATATCCCTTTGAATTAGTTTTTGTATTCTTTTGGTAAATACCCAGTAGTGCAATATATGGACACAGTGTAGATCTATTTTTAACTTTTTGAGGGAACTCCATACTTTTTCTGGAGTAGGTGCACCAGTTTGCATTTCCACCAACAGTGCACAAGTGTTCCTTTTTTCTCCACGTTCTTACCAACACTTATTGTTTCCTGTGTTTTTGATGTTTCCTGTGTTCCATTCTGAGATAAGATAGCATTGTAGTTTTGATTTGCATTTCCCTGATCTTTTCATATGTATTTTGGCCATCTCGATGTCTTCTTTGGACAAATGTCTGTTCAGGTAAGATAGGTGTACTTTTTATTTTTTTTTTAAAGATTTTATTTATTTTTTATTTTTTTAAAGATGTATTTATTTATTCATGAGAGACATACAGAGAGAGGCAGAGACACAGGCAGAGGGAGAAGCAGGCTCCATGCAGGGAGCCCGATGTGGGACTCAATCCCAGGACTCCAGGATCAAGCCCTGGGCTGAAGGCAGGCACTAAACTGCTGAGCCACCCAGGGATCCCTGATATATGTACTTTTTAAAGAAGAAAATCATTTGTTTCAATTTATTGAAAAAAATTAAAGGCTTAAATTGAGAGATATGCCATTGTTCTTGCATATAAGGAATTGGTATCCACAAGGAGGTCAGTTCTCCCCAGATTGATCTAACTATACTATTCCTAATAAAGTCCCAAGTGGGTTTTTTTGTTTTTTCCTTCTTCTTCTTCTTCTTTTTTTTTTTTAGTTTTGGTGGAGCTAGAATAGTTGAATCTGAAAGGTATATGGAAGTACAACAGGCCATAAACAGCCAAACTATTCTTGAAAAAGAACAATAAATTACAAGGTCTTGCTTTATGAGATATTAAGACTTATTACAATGCTATAATAATTAAAAGTATGATATTGACTCAGAATATTTCAATAAAACAGAGAAAGCCTGAGACATGCAAGGAAACTTAGGTTCTGGTAGAAACAGTAAGGCAGGGGAAATGATGGGGTATTCAGTAAACAGTGCTCAGACAAGAGGTTGTCCTTGTATCCCAAGAGGGAAAAGAAATGAAACTGGATGCTTATATTACTTCCTACCCAAAAGTCAATTCCTGGCAGATGAAAGACTCTTATGTAAAAACAAGGAACAAGAAACAAACCCCGCAAAAAAAAAAAAAAAAAAAAAAAAAAAACCCGCATAAAATGTTTAGAATACTATATGGGAAAGTAGCTTTAAAATTTTAGAGTAAGGAAGGACACCTGGATTTTTAGTGTAAGGAGATCTTAGTAAAGACACAACACGAACCATAAAAGAAAAGATTGATTAATTTGGCTACATTAATATTAAAAACTACTTTTCATCAAACGCCATAAAGAATATGAGAAGAGAAACTATAAGCTGGAAAATGGGACTTGCACACAGACAATCAACATGAATTAGTGTCCAAAACATTCAAAAAATCTTCCCCACCCCCCCACCCCCCCCATGAATTAGGTAAATGGGTTGAAAACATATTAGCAAAATAGTCAGAAAAAAGACATAAACAGGTCAGGGAAGAAGAAAAAAGAATGAGCAAAGCATTTATGAGATGTTTATCCTCCTTAGTAAATTGAGAAATGCAGATTAAAATCATAGTGAGGTACCATTTCACACATATCCAGTGGGCATAAATCTTAAAGTTTGACAGTATTCAAGTGTTGACAAGGATTTCGAGCAACAGGGACTCATCCATTGCTGGCAACAGTGTAAATTGGTACAATTTTGGAAATGTAATTTGCGTTTCCTAAAAAACTTCCAACACATGCATCACCTACAGTATAGTAACTTGTCCCTGGGTATTTGCTTTAGGGAGTGGTGCTCACAGTGTGATCCCCAGACTGCAGCATCAGCATCTCCTGGGAACTTGTTAAAGATGTACATTCTCCAGCCACCCAGACCTGCTGAACCAGAGACTGGGTCTGCGGCCAGCAATACATGCTTGAGCAAACCTTCCAGGTGATCCTGAAGCATATTCTAATCTTGGAATCACTGCTTTCAAGAAACGCTTGTGCATGTTTATACCAGGAGACACGAGCAGGAGTGTTCAGAGCAGCATTTTATATAAAATCCACAGACTGGAAGCCCTGATACCCTTCAGCAGTAGAAAGGATAATCATATTAGAGTATGACCATAGAGCAATGAAAATAAACAATCTATTGTGACACTTACTAGCATGGATGACACAAAATGAATATAAAAAGCTTGTCACAGGGACACCTGGGTGGCTCAGTGGTTGAGCATCTGCCTTTGGCTCAGGTCGTGATCCCGGGGTCTTGGGATTGAGTCCTGCATTGGGCTTCTTGCAGGGAGCCTGCTTCCCCCTCTGCCTATGTCTCTGCCTCTTTCTCTCTGTCTCTCATGAATGAATAAGTAAAATCTTTAACAGAAAAAAGCTTGTCACAGAGGCATATGTGCAGTAATGATTTTCATTTATTTAAAAGTAAAACACTGGCAACTCTGAACAATATATTAGCTATTTAGGATATGTATATATGTAGTATTCCTATAAAGAAAAGCAAGGGAATGATTTATACACAATTCAGAACAGTAGTTCTATTTATGGGGAAGGCAAGAGGATACAATTGGGGAGCAGCATACATGCATTAAACGTACTGGAGAGATCCTTTTTTAAAAACTAGGTGGTGGATATATTGCTGTTCATTTTACTATTAAAAAATAGTATATGGAGTAGGAACTACATTTCAGTTATGTAAGATGTAGGATTGCAAAATTGAGAGGCAGTATTTTTCTGAAGTCAGAAAAGACTATCATAAGGAAATGAACCTGGATGTAACAAGGAGCAGGGTGCAAATATGCATGGTTTTAAAACACTTTAAAGAAAATGTGTGGTGGTTGGGTCCTGTAAGGCTACCCTCTCAGACTTCCTGACCGTACATTGTACATTGTTCATGTTGCTCTGCCATTATAGGTACTGTACTAGGGTAGAAAAGCTGACAAGATACTCCATGAACAAGGCAGGGAGTTAGAGCTCATGAAAACTTCCTCTGGTGATCAGGGCGTTTAGGCCGGTGGTCTGTGAGCCAAGGGAGGAGGCAGGCAGGGGCCCCAAGCCTCCTCCATCCCTTTCCTTGCATGACCACCCGGGAGGATCCCAGGTGTAAGTGGTGTAGGTAAGTCTAAGTGGGGGACGGTTGCCTGGCCGTCTTTGGGCCTTCCAAAAGTTGAGGGATAAACCTTGTTTTGTTAAGCTATTGAGAATTGGATTTTCTTCTGATGTGGCAGCTAGTATTGAGTATCCCAAGATGATTACTAATGAAGAACAGAGAACAGGTCATACTGCTGTTTCATAATGACTACTCAGGCAGCCGTGTGCAGATGGGATAGAGGAGGGCAAGGCTGGGGGCGTGGGGGACTGTCTTTCTGGGGGGTATTACTGTCCAAGTAAATGGAGGCTACCTGTCTCTGAGAGCCACAGGCAAGCAAGTGTTGCAAAAAATCTACCGTGGTCTTGTTTCTCATGGAGGATATTAGATTGCTTGAAGCTCAGGTTGAAGCTGTGGAGTTTGTCAAAAAGCTGCAAGTCTTTTGGAGCTCAGAACAGTTTGCCCTCCTTTCAGGATAAAGCCACCCTTCCTGGACAACATCCAAAAAAACTATTTATGTGGGGACTGTGGTGGAACATGGTGCGAAGGTCTCCATAAAGACCTTCCTTAGCATCCTCTTCCAATGTCAAGAGATGAGCTAACTAGGCTGTTAGCAGATCTCCGTGTCTGACAAACAAGTCAGGCTTGCCACTAGCAGAAGTCTTCTCCTGGGGAGGAGCAGGCTTCTCAGGCAAACCCCAGCCAGGCATTCTTTCACAGAAGGGTCACGATGGAAGTAGAAAAATGGCAGGGAAGTTCTGTGGGTACAGACCTGAGTGTGGGGTCAGGATGAGAAGCAGGACACCCAGAAGAGTGAAAGGGGCCACATGTGTAGGCTGTTTCCTCCGACTCACCCACAGCTCCCAGCTCCTACCTGATGGGAATGTTCTCAGCAAGGAATGAGGATTTGTTAGTTCAAATCATCCTAATATCTAGCTTTGGGGACTTTCACTGATTTGGAGAGGGGATGGGAATAGACTCTTTACGTTGCTGGCCTTAAGTCTGAAGATTAATTGTATCTCAAGGTTCATTCTGCGTGGGCTCGACTGCTTTAAGCATGCTGCTGAAGAAAGTGCCAAATTCCAACCTGGGACTGCAGTCTGGCTCATTCATATTTCTGCAGGAAGATGATTCCTTTGTTACCCTCCTCTCAAAGAATGGAATATGTCATTGGGTTCTCATGTAGAAAGAGCATTCTTTGGAAGAGTGTCCAAGAAATACACCAGAACAAATCTCCTTTTGCCAGGACACCATTTAATCAGCTGTAAGACATTTATACCTATGCTGATAGTTCTTGGCTTAGCACAATCAAATGCCCCCTCATTTTTCAAAGGAACAATTGGAAGACTCTTTGGGAAAACACCCTGAGTTGTTGAGTTGATATTCACCATCCATTAAGTTTACTAGGAACAATAGGCTGTTTCTTAAGTAAAACGTTTATAAAAATAACAAAAGAAGACAAATCATGTCAATTAACTGTGATGATTCATTTGGTTGCTATTAATTCAGATCAGTGGAACAATCCATATAGCATCTGCTTATGCTGCTTATATGGATTAGTAGGAATTTTATAAATGGCATTTGCCGAGCACTGGAATTGGGTGTTTTGTTCTTCAGTTGTCCTGACAGCTTCCTTTCAAGATCCATGTACTCATGAGCCTTTTCAGCAATATACCTATTAAAATGGAAATGTTAGGTGCAAGGGCCTGGTCCACAGCTCCTCAGAATCAGGGAGGGTCAGGGAAGGTAGGAAGTAGGGTGTTAGATGAAAAAGTTACCAATAAAATAATGGGCTCAGGGCAGCCCGGGTGGCTCGGCAGTTTAGCCCCACCTTCAGCCCAGGGCCTGATCCTGGAGACCCGGAATCGAGTCCCACATCGGGCCTGTTTCTCCCTCTGCCTGTGCCTCTGCCTCTCTCTTTCTCTCCTCTCTGTGTATTATCACGAATAAATGAATAAAATCTTAAAAAGTATAAAATAAAATAATGGGTTAAGCTCCAAAATGATGTCCCCAGGGAGCCAGCCCTACCCAGGGAGACCTGCATTTCCTGAGAATTAGCTTTCAGGTTTCACCACAGAGTAGAGGGTTAGCTGCAAGTTTGTCATATATGGCAAAAGAGGATGTTTCTTCTGTACCTACTTTGTTGAGAGTTATAATCATGAATAGTTTTTGCATTTTGTCAAATGCTTTTTCTGTATCTATTGAGATGCTAGTGTGATTTTTATCCTTCATTTTGTTAATGGATTATGTCATATTAATTTGTGTATATTGAACCATCCTTGTTTCTCTGGAATAGGTCCCACTTGCTCATGGTGAATGATCATTTTATTATATTTTTTAATTGTTTGCTAACATTTTGAGGAATTTTGCATCTCTGTTCATCAGGGATATTAGTCTGTAATTTTCTTTTTTATAGTCTCTTTGTCTTGTTTTCATATCTAGGTAATGCTGGCCTCATAGAAGATTTTGGAAGCATTCTTTCCCCTTCTATTTTTCTCAATAGTTTGAGGTGAATAGATATTAACTCTTTAAAATTTTGGTAGAATTTACCTGTGAAACCATCTGGTCATAGACTTTGGTTTGTTGGGAGTTTCTTGATTATAGATTCAATTTCATTAATAGTAATCAGTCTGTTCCGTTTTTTGTTTCTTCCTGATTCAGTCTCAGAAGACTACGTTTCTAGAATTTTTTTTTTGAAGAGAGGCAGAGGTATAGGCCAAGGGAGAAGCAGGCTCCCTGATGTGGGACTTGATCCCCAAACCCGGGATCGTGCCCTGAGCTGAAGGTAGACACTCATCCACTGAGCCACTCAGGTGTCCCCCTCTGTTTCTAGAATTTTTTTCATTTCTTCTAGGTTGTCGAATTTGATGATATACAATTGCTCATGGTAGTCTTTTCTGACCTTTTATATTTCTGTGGTATCATTTGTAACTTCTCTTTCATATCTCCTTTCATTTATCTGACTACTATGATTTCTTTCTTGATTAGTCTGGCTAAATACCACCTATGTATTTTATCTGAACAAGGTAAGCAGGAAAATGTCAATTCTCCCAGTGGTAAATGAGAAGATGGTATCTGTCTTTTCCTTGACATAGAATTCTTAAGATCTAGGGCTGATTTTCAGCAAAACTATATAATAGGTGAAGCATATACTTAAAATTCTATTGGAGAATCTTACCCCTCTCTCTTAACTAGTCATCCAGTTTGCCACCTGATTGGTCCCACTCTTTATATACCCCCCTCTGTATCCCACCCATCAATACGTTTACCCAACCCTTCCAAGCCTTTTTGCTAATCTAATGAATTACTTCATGCTAGAATAAAGGAGGCCAGTTGTGATTGTCAGGATACATTAGCAACAGGCACATAAGCTCTTTGAATTTGCTAGATCATACAGTCTTGCAGGGTGGGGACCATTACATTTTTCCTCTAACCCATCAAGTTCTTGCACTATCTATGACTATTAAGTGAACAAGTAGAAGAGTTGATACAAAAGTGCATTTATTATTACATTGTCTCCCCTTATCCACGAGTCCACGTTCCATGGTTTTGGGTACCCATGGTCAACTGTGGTCCAGAAGCAGATGATCTTCCTGATGTAGCTTCAGAAGGTCAGTAGTACCCAAACACTATGTCACAGAACCTGTGTCACTCCCCTCACTTCATCTCATCACGTAGGCATTTTATTATCTCACAGCATCATCATAAGAAGAGTGAGTACGGCATAATAAAATATTGTGAGAGAGAGACAACATTCACAAAACTTTTATTACAGTGCATTAAAATGTTCTGTTTTATTATTACCGTTAATCTTTTAGTAATCTACCTGATTTATCAATTAAAGTTGATCATAGATAGGTCTGCATAGGAAAAAAAAAAGTATGAGAGAGAGACTACAATCACATCTTTCTATTACAGTATATTGTTATAATTGTTCTATTTTATTATTCTTGTTGCTAATTTACTGTGCCTAATTTATAAATTTAACTTTATAATGGTATGCATGTAGGAAAAAACATAGTATATAGAGGATTTAGTACTATCCACAGTTTCAGGCATCCACTGGGGGTCTTGGAAAATATTCCCCATGGATAAGTGGGGACTTCTGCATGTACTGGTGAGGGATCTGTGCCTTCAGCTTGATTGGATGATGGCAAATTGTTTTTCCAAAGTGGCTGAAATAATTTACATTCCCACTAGTTCTGGATGGGAGTTCCTTTTACTTCCTATTCTTGCCAGCTCATGATATTGACAAAGAATTTTTTTTTAAACAATTTGATGTGTGTGAAATGGCATCTTCTTATAGTTTTAACCTGCGTTTGCTGACACTCACCATCCTGTGTTAGTTATCTGAAATTAAAAAAAAAACCTGAAAAATTGAAAAATGCCAAAGTTCTTTTTGTCACACTCATTCAGCAATATTGAAAACAGTTTCCCCTCAAGCAGCTGGTATCCACCACTGGATGTTCACAGCATGATCTCCACAAACAGTGGAACTTCCTCAGGGTTGTAAAATGAAGCTGAAGCTCCTGCCAGCCCTGTTACTCGCTTCAGAACTGGTGGGTTTGGGGATGTCTGGGAGGCTCAGCGGTTGAGCGTCTGCCTTTGACTCAGGGCATGATCCTAGGGTCCAGGATCAAGTCCCCATCGGGCTCCTGCAGACAGCCAGCTTCTCTCTCTGCCTATGTCTCTCCCTCTCCCTTTTTCTCTCTGTGTCTCTCATGAATAAATAAGTAAAATCTTAAAAAAAAAAAAAAAAAGAACTGGTGGGTTTTTTTCTGGATTATGAATGCACTGGTACTTCTAGAATGGAGGACAAGTATCAAATGACTCACACATCTCCCACGCCTTCTGGAAACTCATGCCTGGAAGATACAACCTCTCATTCCTATGCTGCATGGTGGTCTTTAAGAGAGCTACAGCCTGCCAGCCTTCTGCACATGACTTGACTGTCTAACAAGGTAAGTGTCTAACCTAATCCAGTGAGCATTCTGAAACAGTAAGTAATAGAAAGCCCGTTGGTAAAGGATAGAAGGTAGACCAAATCAAACTTCACTTCATAAATCTCATTTTTTGGAGATAGGAGTCTAGAGCTGCCATTGCCACATGTGGCTGCTGAGCAAGTGAAATGTGGCTACTGCAGTTGGGGAATTAGATTTTCCATTTTGTTTAATTGTGACTTAGGTTAATTATAAAACAAAAGCAATATAAAATATTTTTTTCTTAAACGTGTTATTGTTTTGGCAGTACAACATTTTACTTCAACCACTGAAAATTACTGAGTTGATACATCCCTTAAGTATAAAATACACAGTTTTGAAGATAGTAAAAAAATTTAAATATTATTAGAGATTTTATGCATTTCTTTTTGCTTTTAAAAATGGTTACTATAACATTTATTTAACATTTAAAAGTACATATGTAACAATTTAAAAAACATATTAGGAGCAGCTATACACCAATAAATTAGGCAATCTAGAAGAAATGGACGCATTTCTGGAAAAACCACAAACTACCAAAACTGGAACAGGAAGAAATAGAAAACCTCAACAGGCCAATAACCAGGGAGGAAATTGAAGCAGTCATCAAAAACCTCCCAAAACACTGTCCAGGGCCGGATGGCTTCCCAGGGGAATTCTATCTATTCTATTGTTAAAGAAACAATACCTATTCTACTTAAGCTGTTCCGAAAGATAGAAAGGGATGGAATACTTCCATACTCATTTTTGAGGCCAGCATCACCTTAATTCCAAAACCAGATAAAGACTCCACCAAAAAGGAGAATTATAGACCAATATCCCTGTTGAACACAGAGGCAAAAATTCTCAATAAGATACTAGCCAATAGGATGTAACAGTACATTAAGAAGATTATTCACCATAACCAAGTGGGGTTTATCCCCAGGATGCAAGGCTGGTTCAACACTCATAAAGCAATCAACATGATAGATCATATCAACAAGAGAAAAACCAAGAACCATATGATCCTCTCATTAGATGCAGAGAAAGCATTTGACAAAATACAGCATCCATTCCTGATCAAAACTCTCCAGAGTGTAGGGATAGAGAGAACATTCCTCAGCATCTTAAAAGCCATCTACAAAAAGCCCACAGCAAATATCATTCTCAATGGGGAAACACTGGGAGCCTTTCCCCTAAGATCAGGAACAAGACAGGGATGTCCACTCTCACCACTGCTATTCAACATAGTACTGGAAGTCCTAGCCTCAGCAATCAGACAACAGAAAGAAATAAAAGGCATTCAAATTGGCAAAGAAGAAGTCAAACTCTCTCTCTTCGCAGATAACATCATACTGTACATAGAAAACTCAAAAGACTCCACCCCAAGATTGCCAGAACTACAGCATTTCGGCAGTGTGGCAGGATACAAAATCAATGCCCAGAAATCAGTGGCATTTCTATACACTAACAGTGAGACTGAAGAAAGAAATTAAGGAGTCAATCCCATTCACAATTGCACCCAAAAGCATAAGATACCTAGGAATAAACCTAACCAAAGAGGTAAAGGATCTATACCCTAAAAACTACAGAACACTTATGAAAGAAATTGAGGAAGACACAAAGAGATGGAAAAATATTGCATGCTTATGGATTGGAAGAATAAATGTTGTGAAAATGTCAATGCTCCCCAGGGCAATTTACACATTTAATGCCATTCCTATCAAAATACCATGGACTTTCTTCAGAGAGTTGGAACAAATAATCTTAAGATTTGTGTGGAATCAGAAAAGACCCCGAATAGCCAGGGGAATATTGAAAAAGAAAAAAAGAGCTGGGAGCATCACAATGCCAGATTTCAGGTTGCACTACAAAGCTGTGATCATCAAGACAGTGGTACTGGCACAAAAACAGACACATAGATCAATGGAACAGGATAGAGAACCCAGAAATGGGCCCTCAACTCTCTGGCCAACTAATATTTGACACAGCAGGAAAGACTATCCACTGGAAAAAACAGTCTCTTCAATCAATGGTGCTGGGAAAATTGGACAGCCACGTGCAGAAGAATGAAACTGGACCATTCTCTTACACCTTACACAAAGATAAACTCAAAATGGATGAAAGATCTAAATGTGAGACAAGAATCCATCTAAATCCTCGAGCAGAACACAGGCAACATCCTTTTTGAGCTTGGCCACAGCAACTTCTTGCAAGATAGATCTATGAAGACAAGGGAAACAAAAGCAAAAATGAACATTCAGGACTTAAGATAAAAAGCTTCTGCACAGCAAAAGAAACAGTCAACAAATCTAAAAGACAACCTACAGAATGGAGAAGATACTTGCAAATGACCTATCAAATAAAGGGCTAGTATCCAAGATCTATAAAGAACTTATTAAACTCAACACCGAGGAAACAAACAATCCAATCATGAAATGGGCAAAAGACATGAACAGAAATCTCACAGAGGAAGACATAGACATGGCCAACACGCACATGAGAAAATGCTCTGCATCACTTGCCATCAGGGAAATACAAATCAAAACCACAATGAGATACCACCTCACACTGGTGAGAATGGGAAAAATTAACAAAGCAGGAAACCACAAATGTTGGAGAGGATGCGAAGAAAAGGGAACACTCTTACACTGTTGGTGGGAGTGTGAACTGGTGCAGCCATTTTGGAAAACTGTGGAGGTTCCTCAAAGAGATAAAAATAGATCTGCCCTATGACACAGCAATTGCACTGTTGGGGACTTACCCCAAAGATACAGATGCAATGAAATGCCGGGACACCTGCACCCCGATGTTTATAGCAGCAATGTCCACAATAGCCAAACTGTGGAAGGAGCCTCGGTGTCCATCGACAGATGAAGGGATAAAGAAGCTGTGGTCTATGTATACAATGGAATGTTACTCAGCCATTAGAAACGACAAATACCCACCATTTGGTTCAATGTGAATAGAACTGGAATGTATTATGCTGAGTGAAGTAAGTCAATCGGAGAAGGACAGGCATTATATGGTCTCATTCATTTGGGGAATATAAAGAATA
This sequence comes from Nyctereutes procyonoides, assembly GCF_905146905.1. NCBI lineage: Eukaryota > Metazoa > Chordata > Mammalia > Carnivora > Canidae > Nyctereutes > Nyctereutes procyonoides. The sequence goes on along the minus strand of NW_026575030.1, from coordinate 862,625 downwards.
GTGAAAGGGATTAAAGGGGAAAGGAGGGAAAATGAGTGGGAAATATCAGTAAGGGAGGCAGAACATGAGAGACTCCTAACTCTGGGAAACGAACAAGGGGTGGTGGAAAGGGAGGCGGGTGGGGGGATGGGGTGACTGGGTGATGGGCACTGAAGGGGGCACTTGACGGGATGAGCACCGGGTGTTATGCTATATGTTGGCAAATTGAACTCCCAATAAAAAAACATACAAAAATAAAAAAAATTCAGGATAAAAAAATAAATAAAAATACATATATGGCACAACGTCAGGGAAGATGGTAAAGTAGGAAGAACCAGGAATCTGTCTTCCTACCTAGATAATTGTACCAGCACAGTCTGTCTGATGTAACTACTTTGGAGCACTGCAGACTCTTCAAAGACTTGAAACTTCCAGGGCAAATTTTAGACCGTAAATTGTGGTTAACTTTTGGCATTTCAGCTCCTAGCACATTAGTTGGCTACCTATGCCCCATTCTCACTGCCAAGATAAGGCAGCCATGCACATGAACCCAGAGTAGCTTATGCACAGCTTGTGGGAGCCAGAGTGAGTGATAAGGACCCTGTCTTCTAGATATCAGGCATCTGTGTCCTGGTTATTGTTGTGATTGCAGAGGTGTTAACACAGTGGTGAACATTCATTGTTCCAAACCCACCATCTCAAGTGGTTTCCAGGAGATTTAAAGACCCAGAGTTATTTTTCTTTCCCCATTCATTTTCCCCTTTCTCCCTTGTTGGCAGTGAGACATTTAAGGACTAGGTCATTCAAAATCAATTGCAGAGACAGGGAATTTAGAAAGTCACTGCTTAGAAAAGACCTGGGAAGATCTTAAGTTTGTATCTCTCTGGTCCTAAGCACAGAGAAGCTTTAAAGTAACAATCACAAAATCTGCGAACACTAGGGCAGGTAGAGAAGCTGAATTCCAGGATTAACACAATATAATAAATATCCAGTTTTGGGGGCTCCTGGCTGGCTCAGTTGGTAGAACATGTGACTCTTGATCTCAGGATTGTGCATGTGATGTTGGATATAGAGATTACTTAAAAATAAAATCTTAAATAAATATCCAGCTTTCAACAAAAAATCCTAAGACTTAGAAAGGACCAATTCAAAGTACAGAAATTAAGCCAACATAAACCATCCCTGAGAAAGTCCAGAGGTCGATATATTACAGAGATCACAACAACTATCTTTTTTTTTAAAGATTTTATTTATTCATGAGAGACACAGAGTGGGTGGGGGGGGGGAGCAGAGACAGAGGCAGAGGGAGAAGCAGGCTCCCTGTGGGGAGCCCAATGTGGGACTTGATCTGGCGACCCTGGGATCACATCCTGAGCCGAAGGCAGACGCTCAACCACTGGTCCACCCAGGCGTCCCTCACAACAATTATCTTATAGATGCTCAAAAAACTGAGGACAAAGTCAAAAAAATAATGTATTAATAATATGAGAATATCAAGAGATAGGTAACATAAAGAATTGACAAGTAATTCTGGAGCTGAAAAGTACAATAACTGAAAGAAAATTTTCTAGAGGAATTCAAAAGCAGATTTGAGTTGGAAAAAGAATCAGCAAACTTGAAGAAAATATGAGTGAAATGACTGAGTTGAGAAACAGGAAGAAAAAAGATTGAAGAAAAGTAAATAGAACCTGTGGACATGTGGGGTACCATAAAGCAGACCAACATATGTATTGTGGCTTTGTGAGAACAAAGAAAAGGGCAGGGAGATATCTGAAGAAATAATGGCCCCAAACTCCAAATTTGATGAAAGACATTAATATTCATACCCAAGAAGCTCAATGAACTCAAAATAGAATAACTCCAAAGAGTCCCACATTCAGACACATTCAATCAGACTGTCAAAAATCAAAGACAAGAAAATGTTGAAAACATCAAGAGAGAAGTGACTCATCACCTACAAGGGATCTCATTAAGATTTTTTTCATCAGAAACTGTAAAAGACAGGAGGCAGTGGATTGATATATTTAAAGTACTGCATGAAAAAAGTCTTGTCAACCAAGAAACTTATATTAGAGAAAACTGTCCTTCAAAAATGAGAGGAGAACCTGGGCGGTGTAGTTGGTTAAGCATTCAACTCTTGGCTTGGGCTCAGGTTGTGATCAGGGCCATGAGATCGAGCCCTGCTTCGGGCTCAATGTGGAGTTGGCTTAAGTTTCTCTCTCCCTCTTCCCCTGCTCCTCCCCTCCATGTTCTCGCTCTTAAATAAATACATCTTTAAAAAGAAATGAGGGAGAAATTAAGACACCCTCAGATAAAAGCTGAAGGAGTTCATTACCACTAGAACTTCCCTACAGGAAATGCTAAAAAAAGTCCTTCAGGTTGAAATGAAGGATACTAGAAAGTAACTGAAAGCCATATGAAGAAATAAATATTTCCAGTAAAGAGAAATACATGGGAAAATAGAAAACTTGGTAAATTGTGACTTTGGTTTGTAACACTTTTTCTGCATGATTTAAAAGATTAATACATAGAAAAATTATTAGTCAATGTTCTTGGAAACACAGTGCATAAAGATGTAATTTTGTAACATCTGTAACTAAAAGGGGTTGGGGATGATTTATGTATAAAAGTATTTTTTGTATGTTATTGAAGTTAAGCTTTTATAAAGTCAAATTAGAGTGTTATAACTTTAGGATAGAAAATGTAATCCTTAGGTAGCCACAAGGAAAATAGTTATTGAATATACCCAAAAGGAAAGAGAGGAGGAAGGAATTAAAATGTCTCACTCGAGGGGCACCTGGATACCTCAGTCAGTTTAGTGTCTGACTTTTGATCTTAGGGTCATGAACTCAAGCCCCATGTTGGGTGTAAAGCCTACTTAAAAAAAAAAAGTTTCACTGGAACAAATCAACTAAATACAAAAGAAAATAGTAATACAAGAATGAGGGACAGGGCACCCCGGGTGGCTCAGCGGTTTAGCGCCGCCTTCAGCCCAGGCTTGATCCTGGAGGCCTGGGATCGAGTCCCAGGTCGGGCTCCCTGCATGGAGCCTGCTTTTCTCTCTGTGTCTCTGCCTCTCTCTCTCTCATGAAAAAATAAATAAAATCTTAAAAAAAAAGAATGAGGGACTAATGCTATAATGCATATAGAGAAGACAACAAAATGTCAGAAGTCCTTCCCTATCATTAATTACTATAAATGTAAGTGGATCAAGCTCTTTAATCAAAAGAGATTGGCAGAAAAGATAAAAATGATCCAATTTTATAGTGTTTTCAGGAGACTCAGTTTAGATCTAAAGATACACAGGTTGAAAGTGAAATTGCAAAAAAGAATATTTATTATACTTAGTAACCAAAGACCGCAGGAGTGGCCATACTAATACCTAATACAAATAGTGTCACATAAAATAGTATTATTTAAGTCAAAAATGGTTACAGGAGACAAAGAAGGATATTAATAAAAATTTCAATAAATACTATAACAATGATAAACATTTAGCAAAAATGACTGAATTGAAGGGGAAAATAGAGTTTTAATAATCGGAGACCTCAATATCCCATTCTCCACAGTAGACAGAATAACCAGATAGAAGACGAGTATGTAAAGAGAAGACTTATTTGTTACGAGAAAGAAAAGAAATACCATAAAGCAACTAGATCAAACAGAAAAATATTTTCCACCATACATTAACAGAATACACATCTTTTTAAAGTACACATGGAATATTATTCAGGATAGGTTATAAATTAGGCTACAAATCAAATCCTAATACATTTAAAAAGATGGGTGTTCCAAAGAGTATATTCTCTGACCACAATGGGATAAATGTAGAAATTGTTAATAGAAGAGAAACTAGAAAACTCAAAAAATTATGTAAAGTAAATAATACACTCATTAGCAGCCACAGGGTCATAGAAGAAATCACAAGGGAAATTAAGAAATACTTGAAGATTGAAAATAACATATCCTGTCAGAACTTAAGGAATAAAAAAAAAAAGTAGTACTAAGAGGTTAATTTATAGCTGTCAATGCTTACATGGAAAAAAAAGAAGTCAACCACCTAACTTAATACCTTAAGGGACTACAAAAGGAAGAACAAACTAAAACCAAAGGTAGCAGAAGAAAGGAAATAATAGTAGAGCAGAGAGTTAAAAAATAGGAAATGGGGAAAATCAAAACCTAGAGTTGGTTATTCAGAAGATCAAACTGATAAACTTTTAACTAGATGGAGTATGAAGAAGACTCAAATTTCTAAATGAACCTGAAAGTGGGTTCATTACTACTGATTCTACAGTGATAAAGAGTATATAAGAGAGCACAGTGAATACCTGTGCACCAACCAACTGCATAACGTAGATGAAATGGGAAAACTGTTAGAGACAAAAAAATCTACCTAAAGGATGCAACTCTTGATCTCTGGTTTATAGCTTTGAGCCCCACATTGGATGCAGAGATTACTTAAAAAATAAAATCTTAAAAAAAATCTACCAAGACTGAATGAAGAAGAAATAAAATCTGAATAGACTTCTATACTAGGAAAGAGATGAAATTAGTACTTAAAAACCTCCTGAGCCTGATGGTTTCATTAATAAATTCTATCAAATATTTAAAGAAATGACAATAGTCCTTATCAGACAATTCCAAAAAATTGAAGAGGAAGGAACACTTACTTATATGAAACCACCTCTGTCCTGAGACCAAAGCCAGGCAATGACACTAGAAAAAAACTACAGACCAATATCCCTTAGGATCATGGATGTAAAATGCTAGCAAACCAAATTCAGCTGTATATTTAGAGGATTATATACACCATGGCCAAGTGGTATTTATTCCTGAAATGCAAGGATGGTTCAACATAGAAAAATCAATCAGTGTAATTTACCACAGTAACAGTGAAGGACCAGAACTACATTATCATCTCAACTGATGCAGAAAAAGTATTTGACAAACTTCAGCACCCTTTCATGATAAGAACACTTCAACAAATTCAGAATAAAAGGAAACCATTTTAGTATCACAAAGGCCATTTACAGAAAAGTGAACAGCTAATGTCATGCTCTGTGGTGAAAGTGAAGGCATTCCCTCCAATTCAGAAACAACACATGCCAAATTTCAACCCAGTACTGGAAGCTCTGGCCAGAGCAAGGAGGCAAAAAATAGAAATAAAAGGTATCTGTATTGGAACGGACAAAAGTAAAATGATCTGTTTGCAGATAACATGACGTTATATGTAAAAAAATCCCTAAAGATTATACACACAAAAAAAATGAAGAACTTCAGCTAGCATAATACTCTTTAGCTCCATCCGTGTCATTGCAAATGACAAGATTTCATTGTTTTATGGCTAAAGCAAAATAAGTCAGTCAAAGACAAATACCATATGATTTCACTCATATGTAGAAATGAAGGAACAAAATAAATGAGCAAACGGAAAAAAAAAAAAAGAGAGGGGGAAAACTAGGAAACAAACTCTTAGGTATAGAGAACAAACAGATGGTTCCCAGAGGGGAGGTGGATGGGAGGATGGGGGAAATAGGTGATGGGGATTAAGGAAGGCACTTGTGATGAGCACTGGTGTTATATGGAGGTGTTGACTCACCATATTGTACACCTGAAACTAATATAATACTGTATATTTACTAACTGGAATTTAAATTGAAACTTTAAAAAAACTTAACTAATAAATGAATACAGGGCAGCCCGGGTGGCTCAGCGGTTTAGCGCTGCCTTCAGCCCAAGGCGTGATTCTGGAGACCCGGGATCAAGTCCCACGTCGGGCTCCTTGCATTGGAGCCTGCGTCTCCCTCTGCCTGTGTCTCTGCCTCTCTCTGTGTCTCTCCTGAATGAATAAATAAAATCTTTTAAAAAAATAAATAAATGAATACAGCAAAAATGCAGGATAAAAAAATCGAAATGTAAAAATGTTACATTTTTTTCTTTTTTAAGATTTATTTATGATAGACATAGAGAGAGAGAGAGGCAGAGACACAGGAGGAGGGAGAAGCAGGCTCCATGCCGGGAGCCCGATGTGGGACTCGATCCCGGGACTCCAGGATCGCACCCTGGGCCAAAGGCAGGCGCTAAACCTGAGCCACCCAGGGATCCCCCAGTTACATTTCTATACACTAACAATGAACAATCTGGAAAGGAAATTAAGAAAATTCCATTTGCAGTAGCATCAAAAATAATACATAAGAATTGGCCAAGGGAAAAGATTTGTAAACTAAAAAATATAAACATGGCTGAAGGAAATTAAAGAAGACATAAACAACTGGAAAGACATTTTGTGTTCATGAGCTGAAAACTTAATGTTATGATGTCAGTACTGCCTAAGGTGAGTCATACTTACATAGAAGCTGCCCTAGCCACGGGGGTACAGAATGAACATGAGGCTGGAGAAAGGGCAAGAATCAATATCAGGGTGGCAGATGGCTTCCAATGCCCAGTGGGTGAATTCAGGAACTAGGGAATCCACTTCCAGGCTTCAGGGACAAGATAGCATTCATTAGGAACTAATTTTGTCATTGTGCCACAAAAGATAGTACACGGTGATGAGACCACCAAGGTCTCACACTTTACGTTTTGCTAGAAGGGGAAATGTTTGGCCTCTCTGCTTCCTTAGTCCCTTCCTCCCTGATGGGGATAGAGGGACTTACATCTTTGGAGAATTTAGAAGATGGTATAGGCATAAAAGTGCCTGCCCCTTCCCCTCTCTCTGATCAACCTGTAAGACTGGGGCCTTCTGCTCTACTACTTCTATGTGCTGAAGACATAGGCCCTCAAGATAAGCCTAGGGATGCTTCTCCGGTCCCCAAGACAAGGCCATACATTAGGCTCCTACTTTCCTGCAAGAGGGCTGCCCAGGGCTACCAACCAAACAGGAGGTACTAGGGTCGCCTTGACTGTGGAGCAGATCCATGCATGATCTCCAATTCTACTTTATTAGCCTCAAAGCCACTATTTTGTATTCTTATCAATTTGTGCTTCATTTCTCATCCAGTTCCCAATTTGATATGGGGAGGGAGGTATTAATAATTATCATCCCCAAACCTAATGGCAGCTTTTAAAAACAAAACAGAATTAACAGCATAGCAATGTTTCATGCTTTATTTTTATTATTTTTTATTTTAATTATAGTGTAGTTAACCCACTCACAGTGTTATATTTGTTCAGGTGTAAAATATAGTGATCGAACCATTCCATATATTACTTAGTGTTTGGCAAGATGTGTGCCCTTAACCCCCTTCACGTATTTCACCCCTCCCCCTACCATCTGTAACCATCTGTTCTCTATAGTTAAGTGTCTGTTTTTTGGCTTATCTGTTTTTTTTTTCTTTTGTTGGTTTCATTTCTTGAATTCCATGTGTGAGTGAAATCATATGTTATTTGCTTTTCCCTGATTGATTTACTCTGCTTAGCATTAGACTCTCTAGATCTTTCCATGTCATAGCAAAATACAAGATTTCATTCCTTTTTATGGCTGAGTAATCTTCCATTATACAATTATATATAAATATAAATACTATATCTTCTTTATCCCTCAGTTTATGGACACTTTGTTTGCTTCCATAATTTAGCTGTTTTAAGTAATGCTGCAATAAACATTGGGGTGCATGTATTCCTTTGAATTAATGTTTTTATATTCTTTGGGTAAAAACTCAGTAGTGTGATTACTGGGTCATAGAGTAGTTCTTTTTTCTTTTTTTTTTTTTTTTAAGGAATCTCCAAACTCTTCTCCACAGTTGCCGCACCAGTTTGCATTTCTACCAACAGTGCCAAGAGGTCCCTTTTTCTTCACATCCTTGTTTCTTGTGTTTTTTTATTTTAGCCATTCAGACAGGTATGAGGTGATATCCCATTGTGGCTTTGATTTGCATTTCCCTGATGATGAGTGATGTTGAGCATCTTTTCACATCTCTGTTGGCTATCTGTAGGTCTTCTCTGGAGAAAAGTCTGTTCATATCTTCTACCCATTTTTTAATTGGGATTTTTTTTTTTTTTGGTATAGAGTTGTGTAAGTTCTTTGTATATTTTGGATACTAACCCTTTATCAGAGATGTTATTTGCAAGTATCTTCTCCCATTTAGTAGGTGATCTTTTAGTTTTGTTGACTGTTTCTTTGCTGTGCAGAAGCTTTTTACTTTGATGGAGTCCCAGTGGTTTCATGCCTTTTAAAATATCCATTTGATAAGGCTGAGGCTGGAGCTAGTTCTTCAAGGGAGTATTCTGTGGATAGTGGGTAAAACATTTTGCAGGATTGAACAGGTGGCTCCACTGGTGGACTGTAGCAAGCTGGCTTTACAGCCAAGAAGACAGGGCTTTTATGTGTGGCATCTCTGTGTAAACTACACTTGCTGAGAAATTGCTAGGGTCAGGTACTGGGATAGTGGTTTTTAAAAACTCATTTTAAACGATTTTATTTATTTATTCATGAGAGAGAGAGACAGAGAGACAGACAGACGGGGTGGGGGCAGACACAGGCAGAGGGAGAAGCAGCCTCCATGCAGGGATCCCGATGTGGGACTCGATCCCCAGTCTCCAGGATCACACCCTGGGCTGAAGGTGGCGCGAAACCGCTGAACCACCCAAGCTGCCCTAAAAATTCATTTTGTACAGTAAGTCAAAACTTTGTTGGGATCATTCTTAAACAGACATGATCTATCACACAGATATAGATGTTTGGTGTTTCTGTAAGATGATGAAGAACTCATTATAGGGAAGTCAGATTATAAGAGCAGAGAGACTGTAAATATGAACACTTTAGGACATGCACAACAATTAACAATATTTTTAAGGTATTCATATGCTAGTTCCTATTTAAAAAAGCTAGTATTTACTAATGAAACAGAGCAAGTCAGTAACTTCAAAGATCTAGGAGAGAAGCTGTTGAAGCAGGGAGGCGGTATAGAGTCCAGAGTGCATTTCAGTACCAGTAACATTTCTCAGTTGTAAATATATAAATACAACCACAGTGGCAAAACACCCTCACCACTATAAAGCAACTGATAAACTGGAGACGAGATGGGACATTTTTCTCGTGGTTGGATAATTCAAATAGATTTTTGCAGTGATTACGAGTTCACATTTTCCAGTTTCAAAGAATAAAAGATGGAATGAGCGACAAGTTAATAACATGCAATAGAAAATGAGAGATTATTTCCACAACCTATTTCTGATGTTCAATCTCCATGATTCTGTGCCCTTTAAGTAAACACAATTTTTCCATTTTACTCTAAAGAGCTCAAGAATGTTGACTTCTTAGACATATAATTTAAAGTGCTTCACACTTTTATTTCCAAAGAAACTGTATTTTAAATGTTTCACTCAAGCATCTGAACATTATTTAGTAAGACATGTGGGCAGAAAATCCTTTCCCCATGAACAGTAGGTATTTGTGTGTCACAGGAAAATCTCCCCAAGAAATGTACATTAGGCTGTGATCAATGCCAAGAGTAGGTTTCTCTAGAGATTCCAAGTGAGCTCTTCTCCATGGCTCTGGGACTGCTGCAAGCAACTCTGTCAGTCATCAGAGTGTCGGAGATTGATGTCACTCAGCTTGACACCAGGTGTTCGTAATATGGGTGCACGGGCCACCCTGTTCAGGAGCAGGCACAGGCACAGCCAGGGCACAGCCTCACTGACTGACAAACCACATTTCTCCATGCAGACATATTCTCAGCTCCCATGTTGTAAACCAACTTATTCTTCAGTTATTAATTCCCATTTTTGTTCCGCAGACCCAGAATCTTCTCTTTTCTAAGCCTAAACTGCGCGCTGTGACTGCTGAGACTTTTCAGAGGTGGGCCCTCCTTTCTTCATATCCGCCCTGCCCCACTGGTTTTCACTTAGTTACCACCTCCTGTGGTGGCAGCTGTCTTCTTCCTTGGAGGCCACTTTGTACTTCTTTCTACACACGGGCCACCACTTGTCCTGACACTTTCCTTCCATTTGCACAACAGAAGGCAGCTTCTCTTTCAGATCGTGATGAGGAGGAAAGAACCAGCTTTTTTTTTTTTTTTTTAAGATTTTATTTATTCATGAGAGAGGCAGAAACACAGAAAGAGGAAGCAAGCTCCCTGCAAGGAACCCAATGTGGGACTCCATCCCAGACCCCAGGATCACGCCCCAAGCCAAAGGCAGATGCTCAACCCCTGAGCCACCAAGGTGTCCCAGAACCAGCTTTTTAAAATGCCCTGCAGGACTTACCTTCTTGGGTTGTTGATATTAGATGGATTTCTATCTTAATATTCAGTCCCAGAATGCTTCCTCTCAGTGTGCCCCACAGGTGTAAAGTAGAAAACATTTGGGAAGACAGGGTACAAAGACCTGAGACACAGCAGGAAGGGAGGGGGACAGGCCAGTCAACATCCTGTGTGGCAAATGCTTGTTGTTCCTTATAGCATTTTTTTTCCTGTATTGATATGTAACTGATAAACTGTGAGATATTTAAAGTGCACAACATGGTGATTTGATCGATGTATACATTGTGAAAGGATGACCACCATTTAGTTAAGTAACACATCCATCACCTCATGTATTTATCTTTTTTTGTGTGTGTGTGATAATGTTGAAGTCCTACTGTCAGTAAAATTCCCTTACATAGTACAGTGTTACCAGGTATAGTCACCATGTTAAAGATTACATCTTATAACTCAGAGTCTGTACCCTTTCAGGAAACTCCCCATTTCCTCCACCTCCCTGTCCGTGGTAATTATTTTTCAACCTTCTTTTTTTTAAAAATTATTTTTTTAGCTCCATGTACAAGTGGTACTACTATTCAGTATTTTTCTTTGGCTTATTTCACTTAGCACAATGCCCTCCAGGTTCATGGTGTTGCAAATGGCAGGATTTCTTCTGTCTTCATTGAGGTAAAATTGGAATATAACATTATATAAGCTTCAGATATATATTTTTTATTTCTTAAAAAAGATTTTATTTATTTATTCATGAGAGACAGAGAGAGAGAGAGAGGCAGAGACACAGGCAGAGGGAGAAGCAGGCTCCATGCAGGGAACCCGACATGGGACTCGATCCCGGGTCTCTAGGATCACACCCTGGGCTGAAGGCAGCACTAAACTGCTGAGCCACCCAGGCTGCCTAAGTTTCAGATATATAATTCGACCTCTTTACTCATTACAAAGTTTAGTTACCATCCATCATGATTCATCTGACCCTCTGTCCATTTCTCCTACCCTCTAAATCCCCTTACCCCTGTGAACCAGCAATCTATTCTGTGTTTACATCTTTGCTTTTATTTTGTTATGTTTGTGCTGTGTTGTTTCAGATTCCACAAATGAGTGACATTGTACTGTTTTTTTCTTTCCCCTTCTGACTTCCTTCATTTAACATAATACCCGCAAGGCCCATCCATGTGTTTGCAAATGGTCAGATCTCTCTCTTTTTTATGGCTGAGTAGTATTTCATTGTATATATACACAATTCTTTATGCATTTATCCATCCATGGGCATTTTAGGTTGTTCCCATATCTTGGCTATTGTAAATAATGCTGCTCCAAATATCAGAATACATCTTTTCGAATTAGTGTTTTTGTATTCTTTGGATACATACCAAGAAGTGGGCAGCTGGATCATATGGCAGTTCTATGGTTAATGTTTAGAGGAATCTCCATATTGTTTTCCATAGTGGCTATACCAATGTACATTCCTGTCCAAAGAATATGAAGGCTCTCTTTTCTACACAGCCTCACCAACATTTGTTGTCTTTTTGATGATAATAAAGTAATATCTCACTGTGGTTTAATTTGCATTTCCCTAATAATTAGTGATGCCGAACATCTTTTCAAGTGTTTGTTGGCCACCTGTATGTCTTCTCTGGAAAAATGTCTATTCAGGTCCCCTGTCCATTTTTTAAAATATTCTGTTTGGCTTTTTTTGGTGGTTAAACTGTATGAGTTATCTTTATAGTTTGGAGTATTAACCCCTTGTTGGATATTTGATTTGCAAATAACATCTCCCATTCTGCAGGTTGCCTTTTCAGTTTGCTGATGGCTTCCTTTGCTGTGCAGAGACATTGTAACCCTATTTGTTTAGTTTTGCTTTTGTTTCCCTATATTTGGAGTCAGAACCAGAAAAGCATTACTAAGAATGGGGTAAAAAACTGTGTATGTTTTCTTGTAGGAATTTTATGGTTTCACGTCTTACATTCAAGTCTTTAATCCATTTTGAGTTAATTTTTGTGTATGGTAGAAGACAGTGGTTTTGTTCTGTTCTTTTCATGTGGCTGTCTGATTTCCCCAGCACCATTTATTGAAAAGACTGTCCTATCTACATTGTGTATTCTTGGTGCCTTTGTCATAAATTATGTGTATATATGTGGGTTTATTTATTTATTTATGGGGTATCACTTCTGTTCAGCTGATCTGTGTGTCTATTTTTATGCCAATGTTGTTTTGATTATTATACCTTTGTAACATAGTTTCAAATTAGGGTTTGTGATACCTCCATGTTTGTTCTTGTTTCTCAAGATTGCTTTGGCTATTGGGGATCTTTTGTGGTTCTATACAAATTTTTGAGTTGTTTGTTCTGTGAAAAATGCCACTGAAATTTTTATGGGGATTGCTTTGGTGGGGGGTATAGACATTTTAACAATATATTTTTTAAAGATTTTATTGATTGGAGAGAGAGGGGGAGAGAGCGAGGGAGAGAGAGCAAGCAAGCACAAGAGCAGCAGAGGGAGAAGCAGACTCCCTGCTGAGCGGGGAGCCCACTGTGGGTCTCGATCCCAGGACAATGGGATCATGACCTGAGCCAAAGGCAGACATAGACACTTAACTGACTGAGCCACCCAGGCACCCACATTTTAACAATATTGATTCTTCCAACCCATAAGCACAGAATATCTTTCAGTTTATTTGCTCCTTATCAGTATCTCATAGTTTTCAGTTTATAGGTCTTTCACCTCCTTGGTTAAATTTATTGCTATGTATTTTATTCTTTTTGATGAAATTATAAATATGGTCATTTCCTTAATTTCTATTTCTTTCTTTTTTAAATTTTATTTATTTATTCATGATACACACACACACACACACACACACACACACACAGAGGGGGGTGGGGGTAGAGACACAGTCAGAGGGAGAAGCAGGCTCCATGCAGGGAACCCGACACAGGACTCAATCCTGGGACTCTAGGATCACGCCATGGGCCAAAGGCAGGCACCAAACTGCTGAGCCACCCAGGGATCCCCTTTAATTTCTATTTCTGATAGTACATTATTATTATTTAGAAACACCACAGATTTCTGTATAATGATTTTGTATCCTGCAACTTTACCAAATTCATTCATTACTTATAACAGTATTTTGGTGGAGTCTTTATGGTTTTCTATTTATAGTACCATGTCATCTACAAATATTGACAGTTTTACTTCTTCCTTTCTAATTTGGATGACTTTGATTTCTTTTTCTTATCCAATTACTGTAGCTAGGAATTAAAATATGTTGAATAAAAGTGGCAAGAGTAAGTATCCTTATCTGGTTCCTGATCTTAGAGGAAAATCTTTCACCTTTCACCAATGAGTATAAAGTTAGCTGTGGTTTTGTCTCATATAGGCTTTCTTACATTGAGGTATATTCCCATGTTGTTGGGAGTTTTTATCATAAATGAATGTTGAATTTTGTCAAATTCTTTTTCTGCATCTATTGAGATGATCATATAATTTTTGCCTTTCATTTGGTAAATGTGGTGTATAATGTCAAAAAATTTACAGATGTTGAACCAACCTTGCATCCTTGGAGCAAATCCCATTGGATCATGGTATATAATCCTTTTAATGTATTGTTCAATTCTTTTTGCTAATATTTTGTTGAGTATTTTTGCATCAATGTTCATTAAGAATATTGGCCTCTGGGATCCCTGGGTGGCACAGCGGTTTGGCGCCTGCCTTTGGCCCAGGGCGCGATCCTGGAGACCCGGGATCGAGTCCCACGTCGGGCTCCCGGTGCATGGAGCCTGCTTCTTCCTCTGCCTGTGTCTCTGCGCCTCTCTCTCTCTCTCTCTCTCTATCATAAATAAATAAAAATTAAAAAAAATTAAAAAAAAAGAATATTGGCCTCTAATTTTCTTTTTTTGGTGTTATTTTTATCAGGTTTTAATATCAGGGTAATGCTTGCTGTATAAAATGAGTTGGGGAGCATTCCCTCCTCTCCTCTTTGTTGTTTAGATGACTTTGAGAAGGATAAGTATTGAATCTTTTTTTTTAAGATTTTTATTTATTTATTAATGAGAGAGAGAGAGAGAGCACGGCAAAGACATAGGCAGAGGGAGAAGTAGGCTCCATGTAGGCAGCCTGACATGGGACTCGATCCCGGATCTCCAGGATCAGGCCCTGGGCTGAAGGCGGAGCTAAACCGCTGAGCCACCCAGGGTGCCCTGAATCTTCTTTGAATGTTTGGTAGAATTCACCAGTGAAGCCATGTGGTCCTAGACCTTTGTTTTTTGGGGAGGTTTTGTAATTACTTATTTAATCTCATTACTAGTAATCAGTTTCTTCAAATTTTGTTTCTTTATGATTCAGTCTTAGAAGATTGCATGTTTCTGGGAATTTTCCCCTTTCTTTTAGGTTGTCCAGTTTGATGATGTGAAATTGTTCATCATTTATGATTTGTATTTCTGTGGTATCAGTTGTAACTTTTCCTCTTTCATTTCTGATTTTATTTGACCCTTCCTTTTTTGTGTTGGTTACTCTAGATAAAGGTTTGTGAATTTTGTTTATCTTTACAAAGAATCAGCTCTTAGTTTCAATGATATTTTTTTTTTAAATTTTTATTTATTTATGATAGTCACACACACAGAGAGAGAGAGAGAGGCAGAGACACAGGCAGAGGGAGAAGCAGGCTCCATGCACCGGGAGCCCGACGTGGGATTCGATCCCGGGTCTTCAGGATCGCGCCCTGGGCCAAAGGCAGGCGCCAAACCGCTGCGCCACCCAGGGATCCCTCAATGATATTTTTTTAAAAAAAATTTACTTATTTTAGAAAGAGAGCATGTTAACAGGAGGAGGGGTAGAGGGAGAGGGAGAAAAAGCAGAAGCCTCACTGAGCATGGAGCTGAAGTGGGAATTGATCCCAAGTCCCTGATATCAAAACTCGAGCTGAAATCAAGGGTCAGATGCCTAACCAACTGAGCCCCCAAACCGCCCCTTCATTGATATTTTCTATTGTTTTAAGTTTCTATTTCATTTATTACCACTCTGATCGTTATTTCCTTCCTTCTACTAACTTTAAGCTTTATTTCTTTTTACTTTTCAAGTTCCTTTTGGTGTATATATTTTTTTGAGAATTTTCTTCTCGAGGTAAGGCTGTATTGCTGTGAAGTTCCCTCTTAGATCTGCTTTTGCTATATCCTAAAGATTCTGGGCTGTCCTATCTTTTAAAATTGTCTTCATTATTTAAAAAAAAAATCAAAGAAGAATTTTCTTTGAAGAAAAAGAAAGAGAATTCTTCTTTTTTTTTTTTTTTTGGTGACTCACTGGTTGTTCAGTAGTGTGTTGTTTAATCTCCATCATATTTTGATGTTTCTTCCAGTTTTTTTTTTTTTGTACATGATTTCTAGTTTCATACCATTGTGGTCAGAGAAGATGGTGCTTATGATTTCAATCTTCTTAAATTTACTGGAATGTTTCTTTGTGGCCTAATATGTGATCTATCCTGGAGAATGTCCCATGTGCACTTGAGAAGAATGTGTATTCTCTTGCTTTTGGACGGACTGTTCTGTATGTATCTGTTAAGTACATTTGGTCATTTGGTCAAATGTGTATTTACGGTTAACTTTTTAAATTGATTTTCTGTCTGAATAAAGCTGCAAGAAATGTGTACAGATATCTCTGTGTGATAGTGGTTTTATTCACTTTGGATATATATGGAGTAGGTTGATTGTGGTCTCATATGGTAGTTCTGTTTTTAGTTTCTTGAGGAACCAACCCATTTTCCATAGTGGAAAATTACCAATTTACATCCCCACCAGTAGTACATAGGGTTCCTTTTTCTCCACATCTTCACTGGCATTTATTATCTTTTATCTTGATAGTAGTCAATCTGACCAGCGTGAGGTGGTATCTCATTATGGTTTCAATTTGCATTTCCTTGATGATTAGTGATACTGGCCATTTTATGCATTGTTTGGAAAAATGTCTATTCTGGTCTGTCCATTTTTAAATTGGGTAGTTTTTTTTTGGTATTGATTTGCATGAGTTCCTTATATATTTTGGATATTAACCTCTTACTGAATATGTTTTCTCTTTTTGTAGGTTGTCTTTTCATTTTGCTGATAGTTTCCTTACTTTATAGAAGCTTTTAAGTTTTATATAGTCCCATTTATTTTTGCTTTTGTTGCTCTTGATGTCAAATCCAAAAGATGTAGTCAAGAATGCTATCAAGGAGCTCACCTCCTCTTTTTTTATAAGTATAGTTGACATATCTTATATTAGCTTGAAATGTACAACATAGTGATTCATCAGTTCAATACATTATGCAGTGTTCACACCACAATAAGTGTAGTTACCATCTTTCACTATACAGATTATTTTATTATTATTATTATTGACAGTATTCCCTGTGCTGTATTTTCCATTTCCGTAATTTATTTTATAAGTGGAGGTTTGTACTTCTTAATCCCCTCATGTATTTTGCCTCTCTTTCTCCCTTAGGCAGCCATCAGTTTGTTCTCTATTTAAGAGTCTGTTTCTGGTTTGTTTGGTTTTGGTTTGGTTTTTTAGATTTCATATATAAGTGAAAATATATGTTGTCTTTTTTTTCTCTGACTTATATAATGTACCATACCTTCTAGGTCCATCCATATTGTCAGGAATGGCAAAGTTTCGTTCTTTTTTAATGTCTGAGTAATATTCCATTGTATATCTATATCTATAGATCTATATCTTCTTTATCTATTCATATACTGATGGCTACTTGGGTCGCTTCCATATCTTGGCTATTGTAAATTATGCTGCAGTAAACACAGGGGCACATAGATCTTTTCAAATTTGTGTTTCTATTTTCTTTGGGTAAACACCTAGCACTGGAATCACTGAATCATGTTATTTCCATTTTTAATTTTCAAGGAACTTCTATACTATTCTCAATAGTGAATGTACCAGTTTGCCTTCCCACCAACAGTGCATGCAGGTTCCTTTTTCTCCACATCCTTGTCAACACTTGTTATTTTGTGTCTTTTCGATATTAGTCATTCTGACTGATGTGAAGTATTATCTCATTGTGGTTTTGATTAGCATTTTCCTGATGATTAGTGATGAGCATCTTTTTATGTCTGTTTGCATCTGTATTATCTTCGTTAGGAAAATGTCTATTCAAGTTATCTCTTACTGGATTTTTTTTTCTTTGGTGTTGAGTTATATGAGTTGCTTATACATTTTGGATATTAACCCCTATAAGATAGATTATCTGCACATATATTTTCCATTCCATAGTTTGCGTTTTGTTGATGGTTTACTTTGCTGTGCATAAGCTTTTTATTTTGATGTAATCCCACTAGTTCATTTTGCTTTTGTTTCTCTTGCCTTAGGAACCAGATCTAGAAAAATGTTGCTATGGCTAGGTGTCAGAGAAAAAACAGCCTGTGCTCTCTTCTAGGATTTTAATGGTTTCAGGTCTCTCATTTAGGTCTTTAATCCATTCTGAGTTTATTTTTGTGTATGGTATAAGAAAGTGGTCCAGTTTCATTCTCTTCCATGTAGCTATTCTGTTTCCCCAATAGAGGAAACCCATTTAATAGAGACTATCTTTTCCCTATTGCATATTCCTGCCTCCTTTGTCATAGGTTAATTGACCATATATGTGTAGGTTTATTTCTGGCTCTCTATTCTGTTCCATTGATCTATGTGTCTATTTCTATGTCAGCACCATATTGTTTTTTTTTTTTTTTTTTTTTTAAATTTTTATTTATTTATGATAGTCACACAGTGAGAGAGAGAGAGAGGCAGAGACACAGGCAGAGGGAGAAGCAGGCTCCAAGCACCGGGAGCCTGACGTGGGATTCGATCCCGGGTCTCCAGGATCGCGCCCTGGGCCAAAGGCAGGCGCTAAACCGCTGCGCCACCCAGGGATCCCACCATATTGTTTTGATTACTAGAGATTTGTAGTATATCTTGAAACGTGGAATTGTGATACTTCCATCTTTCATCCACCACTTGTCTCACGTCTGACAAGCATCTTTTTGACCATTACTTTGAACTTTTTTTTTAAAGATGGCATTTAAGACCATGCACCTTTTATTTATTATTTTTTAAAGATTTTATTTAATTATTCATGAGAGATGGAAAGAAAGAGACATAGACAGAGGG
The DNA here is from genome assembly GCF_905146905.1 of Nyctereutes procyonoides. Classification (NCBI taxonomy): domain Eukaryota; kingdom Metazoa; phylum Chordata; class Mammalia; order Carnivora; family Canidae; genus Nyctereutes; species Nyctereutes procyonoides. The sequence goes on along the minus strand of NW_026575030.1, from coordinate 844,324 downwards.
ATGCTTGGGCTTCCTAGGGGGAGCCCAATGCAGGATTTGATCCCAGGACCCCAGGATCACGACCAGAGCTGAAGGCAGACGCTCAACCTCTGAGCCACTCAGGCACCCTACTTTGAACTCTATCAGATAGATTGGTGATCACCATTTCAATTAAGTTTTGTCTCTTTTTTTGTTTGGAGGATATTCCTCTGTCTTTATTTTGCTTTAGTTTCTGTATTTGTTTGAATGAATTAGGCAAAACAGCCACCTCTCCCATTCTGGATGACTGGACTTGTATAGAAATATCCCTGGTGTAGACTCTGTGTATGGCTGGTAGATTTGGCTGGCTGGTTAGGGGGTGTGGTCTGAGAAAATTCCCTGGGCAGTGTAAACTAGGGCCCCTCAGGTAAGGTGGCTGGAGCTAAAGCAGGCATAGAGCAGGGTCTCTGGGTGTTCCACAAAGGAGTGCCCTAGTGGGATAGCTGGAATTGAAGAGGGCATGGGCTGGGTGATCCCAGGGAATTTTGTGCTTGGAGCATCTTGGAGGGATGGTTCCAGCTATAGTGAGTGTGGCCTAGGGGCCCCAGGGCACTCCACACAGTGGGCCCTGGTGAATTGGCTGGAGCTAAAATAGGTGGAGGCCTGGGGTGTCCTGGAGTGCTTTGTGCCTGTGTTATCTTGGTTAGTTGGCTGCAGCTGTAATGGGCACACTAAAGGAGTGACCTGGGGTGTACTGTGTTGGGCCCACCTTGGTGGACAACTGGAGCTTGGTGGTATGTGTGTGTGTGGGCCGCCTTTGGGGGATGTCAGGCTGGTGTGGGCTAGGGGCCTGGTGTTTGGTAATGCGGCAGGCTGGCTAGAGTGCTGGAACTTAGGGCCTGTCTATGCCGTCAAGGTGAAGGTTGAATATAAACAGTGGTACTCGCACCTCTGATTTTGGATAAAGTTCTAGAAGTTCTTTCACTCCATCTAGTTGCCTTGTGAACTGCTGCTTTTTTCCCCATGCCCCAGCATGGGTCCCTCCATGCTATCCCTTCCCACTGCAGTTTACATCAGGGTTGGGTTTCCCATCGTTACCATGTCTCTGTTTCTCCTGCTATTCCCCACATGGTCTCTCTATCCTCTGTTGTACAGAAGCTGTTCAATCAGTCATTTCTTCTTCAGGAGGAATTGCTCTATATGTAGGTATAGTTTTGCTGTGTCTGTGGAGGGAGGTAAGTTAATGGTCTTCCTAGCCACTGTCTCAGACCTAAATGTTTCCTGTTTTCTTTGAGGAGTTTTATTGTTTCAGGTCTTACATTCAAGTCTTTAATCAATTTTGAGTTGATTTGTATATATGGTATAAAGTAGGGGGTCCAGTTTCTTTCTTTTGCATGTGGCTGTCCAGTTTTCCCATCATTTATTGAAGAGACTATCCTTTTTCCATTATATAGCCTGGCTCATTGGCTGAAAGTCAGTTGACTCTAAATTTTTTTAAAAGGGTGGAGGCACTTGGGTGTCTCAGTTAGTTAAATGGCCAACTCTTGATTTTGGCTCAGGTTTGGGAGATGGAGCCTGGCATAAGGCTTCATAAGGGGGGAGGAGTCTACTTGAGGATTCTCTCTCTCCCTCTGCCCTTCCCCTTGTGCTCTCTGTCTCTAAAATAAAATAAATCTTTTTAAAAATATTTTATTTATTTATTAATGAGAGAGAGAGAGGCAGAGACACAGGCAGAGGGAGAAGCAGGCTCCCTGCGGGGAGCCCGATATGGGACTCGATCCCTGGTCTCCAGGATCACACCCTGGGCTGAAGGTGGCGCTAAACTGCTGAGCCACCCGGGCTGCCCAATAGAATAAATTTTTAAGAAACAAAGAAAAATCAATTGAAGATACATGCATGGTTTTATTTTTTGCTATGTTCTTCCATTGATCTATGGGTTTGTTTTTATAGCAATACCATGTTTTGATTACTCAGCTTTGTAATATAGTGAAATCCAGAAGATTGATTCCTTCAGCTTTGTTCTTCTTTCTCAAGATTTCTTTGCTATTTGGGGGTCTTTTCTGGTTCCAACAAATTTTAGAATTTTTTTTCTATTTCTATGAAAGATGCCACTGGAATATTTACTGGGATTATACTGCATCTACATATTTCTTTGGGTAATATGGACTTTTTTTTTATTATATAAAGTCTTTCCATCCATAAAAACAGAATTATCTTTCCATATTTCTTTTTCAGTTTTTTTTTCCATCATAGTCTGGTAGTTTCGGTGTACATATCTTTCATCTCCTTAGTTAAATGTATTGCTAAGTATTTTATTCTTTTTGATGCTTTAGTGGTATTTTTATTTGGCTGAGATTTTGAAATCTGGCAAAAAGACCATCTTCATGGGTCATTTCATTTCAAACCATCATTCATTTACTACATCTGAGAACTTTGTTCCTAGAACTGCCACCTTAGTTTAATCTAAAGAGGTAACTGCCACTGACACCTGACCTACTTAGACCTAAGTCTCACTCACAAACACCCCATGCTGGAGGAAAAGCAGCCTGCCGGTTTCTCGGTTTCTCAGCTCTCAGCTGTGAGGAATCCTAGGTTACCCTGGCAATGAGGCAGAAAACTGCAAACAGCCTGACCAGCAAAGCAGAAAGGAGGCAAAAGAAAGCCCGACCTAATTTATAAAATAAACAGTACTATTTGATTTCATACAATAAAATAGTTATGAACTTTAAGAACCCTGATGGATAATTCATGATATGATAATCTTTCTAAAAATAAACCTTCTACATTGTGTAACACCAGCTACTAATTAAAATTGTAAAGTGCTCAAATAAATAAATGAAATTTACACCCAAACAGTATTTACAAACAGGCCTCTCATGAATGTAATTCTTCCCTGAACGTGTATTTTGTGTAGTCCTCTTTCCTCTCTTGACTGACATTCTGCAGGATTATACCTGGTTTTGTTTCATTGCCATGCTTTTATTTTTGAATATCATTGACACATTAGTATTACCACTGTATTTTTAAACTTATATCTCCATCTGATCATGCTTTAGTATAAAGTGTTTTATCATCCTCACTGCTTCTAAAAGAGATACCAGGAATATACTTTTAGTAAGACAGGATTTTAGAAACAAAAATGATAACCAGGAGACAAAGGAAGCTTTTGACAGTGAGCCTAGTTTTATGCATTAAAATAAACTAACAAACTTACTGAAAAATGTTTAAGGGGCATTTTACATTTTATGTTTTCAGTTTTTAAATATTTTAAACAATTACTTGATCTAGAACCCTGATTTGTCTACCAATACCATAGGGACAATTAGCTTATTTTCAGAGGCAACTTTTCAATAAAGATAATTTGCTAAGAAATAAAACAAATAGGGTGACACTCAAAATGTGAACCCGAAGCCCATTTTGGAGGCAGTCAGTAAGCAAGAGTCTCTCTCGCATACTAACCAGGATATTCATACTTGACCCCGAATTCTTGAATGATTGGCCTCCAAAATTTCCCTTGCAGTTTTCCAGTGTTCCGCTTCTACACATAGCAATTCAGAACCAATACTAATCCAGTGGCATTTTGTAAGTAATTGAGAGTATATTTTTCAAATACAATCTATGCATAATACCATGATTACGATACTGCAGGGGGAAATGAAAGCTTAACCAAACCTTACTGAAACATAATTGAGAGTCTGCCTGAAATCAAGAAGATCACAGAAATATTTAGTATTGTGTCTCAGTTTGTGTTAAGTACTTTCAAAAGGTATTGAACACTAAAAGCATATAATATAAAAGGGAAAGTTGAATTCTTGATTTTTGCTCTGAAAATTTTCACTCAATATAAGAAACATGAAAAAAAATGTGTTCAGTTCCTCCACACGTAAACCATTTGTCATCCATTTAAAAATTTTTATACTTCATTTCTTTACCAAAAATCTTGTGATATCTGATCCATGCTTTGATGCTAGAGATTGTCTTCTCCCCTGGCTTCTTTCCTTAGCTTGTCTGGCAGTTCTCTAAAAGTTAAAAATATATACAAGTGTACACCTGTTAGAAAAAGAGTCCTGGTTTCAGAATCTCAAAAACTTTCTGTATTTCATCACATCCACTTCCCAGTGCTTTGCCCTTAGGGTGGACACCAAGCCACAAGCAGAGGACTCTAGGAGCTCTGCTAAGTGCCCTGAGGTCCTAAGTTCCCTTAGGACCAGATGCTTTGGGGGAAGGATTTTCTCCCCAGTGAGACTGTGAATCCCTCACTCAGTGACTACAGGATGCCCTGATTCTCCTTATTGAAGTGATGGCATATATACGGTGTCTTGTGATTTCTCACAAAGGGGTGTGTGTAAGGCCCACTTGCTTCCTATTCTGTGGGCTCAGAAGCCACACCCAAGCCAATGGCAGAAAAACAAAATGAGGTAGATCAAAAATGGAATTCTTCTGCTATCCCCACAAATAAAATTTCTCATGTGAACCTAAAGTGATTACAGAAAGGATGGATTTTCTTTTTGCTCTCTCTTAATTCTCCTATAGTCTTGAATGTGCTAATAATTTTCACAGCTGAGAATCAGAGGACTTTTTCCCCAGCTGAAGTTCATGTATGTATGAAGTTATCCAGGTGGATGGGGTGGGGAGAAAAAAGAGGGTTAAAACTAAAAATAAAACCAAAAAAACCCTTATATTACAAGATCCTATTTATGTAAAAATTCTATTTGTGAATACTGAAATAAGGCTAAGAGTGCTTATACAACATGAACACTGGCAAAGGATCTGAACAGTTTTCAAAAGTGTAAATAACTGATGAGCATTTTTTAAAAACCTCAGTGTCTTTGGTAAACAAAATAGTGGCAGGCCATTATTCTCCCTCTGCGGGGTGGAAAAACAGTAGTAGAATACAGTCCTTTGGAAAACAGCTTGGAGGTGAATTCCTACTCCATGATTCCAACTCCATGATTTTACATCTGAGAATCTATCTTAAGGAACAACCTCCAAAAGTAAAGAATAGTGTGTAAACAGAAAATATAAACAACTTCAATGCTGATCAGTATGGGAATGGCTAAATAAACTATAGTAGACATATATATACTCAGTAGAATAATGTGTAGCCATTTTGGATGATAAACATGAATGCTTATCATGGGAACATGGGAAAATGTTTAAATCTTGCCACGATCGGAAAAAAAGCAAGATACAAATTTGCATATTGAATGTATGCTTCTTTCTAAGAAAATTTTAATCAGGAGATCCTTTTGCTAGATGGCCTGTTAAAAATTCATCTTAGTTGTTTAATAATACTGTTATTTTTTCCCCTCCTGTTTTAAACTACAGGTAATTGCTCAAAAGGGTGCCAAGATTAACAGGTTTTGCATTTTGGCCAGGAGTGTAATGGTTGCATGTTGAACTGAGTTGGTCCTAGAAAGAAATTACTAATGTTCTCTGACATTTTAGAGAACATTAACAAATTAGAACATTAGCTGCAAATGCAAACACATGTTACTGCCCCCGTTCAGTAGTCTTTAAAGTTGATGGTGTGGGTCTCTTCAATATTGTGTGAGTTACATTAATTTTCTTCTAGGTGGTGGTGACAATTTCCTGTCCTAAAATGAATTCAAAGGAAAGCTACTTCTCTTCTGTCTGAGACTGAGAACTTACATCAGCTTCGAGAGGAAACTCAGGTGATGAGGGGAAAAAAGGCATCTCGCAACCCAGACGAGGGATACAGATTCATCCACTCAGCCTCCCACTCCTATATACACACTTTTCTACTTGCTGTTCCAGGATGAAGTCACATGGGTCTGTAGAGCCCCACTCACCTCTCTGTGACACAGTGTGCAGAGGGTCTGCAGGTTGTCCAGGGAACACTGTCCTCCTCCACCGGACACAGGCTTGATGTGGTCCACCTGCCAGAAATGCCCTTCTCCTGGGTTTCTTATCATTTCATTAAGCTGCAGTAAGAACACAAGATCAGCACTTTTCAATATACGCTGTGGGAACTGTTGGTTTTGCCTGGTGCAATCATGTTTATACAGCAAAATCACAGCGAAAAATACATTAGGATGGCTTTTTATAGCTTTTATTGTGAATAGGAAAAAAGCCTCTAGGTTAGCAATTTGAAAGCAATAAAATATGTTTCTGAAAAAGTTCTTTTTCCCTTACCTAACCCATTTTGAAAAAATTACAAGCAAGTATAAAATACCAAGACTCCTGACATATTGGGAAAAATTACTTGCTTCTGCACCTTTGAGCTAGTTTAGTCACTAAAAGAAAATTATGAAAAGAATAAGATCGGACTAGAAATAAAAACTTCTGAATATTACTGAGTCAAATAATTTTTAATTATTGAACTAAGTTCATTTGTTACTATAAACAGTGAAAGTTTAATATTAGCAGCTGTCACCCGGAACCTTTATGCGATTCATCTGGGAACCTCCCCAGTTCCATGGATTGGAATGAAGTTTCTACGATAGACCTCTATCATTGGCATATCTGGAATAAACAAAGATGTGCACGTAAAGCAGCGTTATTTAGGCTGGCTCACATGTATACACTTTATATTTTATCTGTGATGACCTACATTAAAATGGGATGTATTTTAACATTTTGCCCGAGGCAGTAAAACCAGCTCATAGCACAGCATTGCAGTTTTTTCAGTATGATAAAGAGGAGTATGAAGCTTATTTTTATTGGCATGGTCTTGGACAAGGACGAAATTAAAATCAGCTGTGTGCTGCAGGCCATGGGAACCTGTGTCACAGTTCTAAAGCACTTTGTTAGACATGTGGAGGCAGAGGGACCTGACCAGCAGTGCCCAGCCCAAGAGAAGCGCCGAGAGGCAGCAAGCTGGAGCGGTAAACTGTCCAGCTGAGGCTGGCATTGTTAGAAGCAGTTACAAATGGCAGTCTTGTGCATCAAGAAAATGACTCGTTCTTAGGAAAACAAAATCCATTTTGTCTGCTTTTTGTGACCAATTCTTTTGCTCTCAAGTCTCTCCTCTGATGGACTCTAATCCAGATGTGCTTCTTTATTCCTCCTAGGTAATTCCCTGACCAATCACTTGGGGTCAGTCTTCAACATCTTGAATTTAACTCTTAAAACAATCACTCCCTCTCTGACTGATCCTCCCCAATATGAGCCCTGTGGTGCTCCCTAGCCTTGGAGCACTTTTGCTTTAGTAGTCGACTATGTTAATAACTTCTGCATTCCTGGACAGGCTGCTTTCAAGAAGTCCTTGAGTTCTTTCACTGTGTGTCTGCTGGAAGACTCCGCTCTGAGGCAGCAGACAGTAAATGCAGTCTGGCTGACACCCCTGGGATGGGTACAGTGTGTCTCTCACCAATTAGACAAAAGGATATTTCAGGAACTCTGGGTATCATGAAGGAAATAGTGTATTTCCCTAGCTCTCAAAGTCATGCTAATTCATCTTTGCAGAAATGCTTAATTAATTCCGTCATTATTTGGTGGTTTTAGGCAAGTAAAAATGTCTGATTTGACCAACTGGCAGAAATTTATCCATTATTTTAGTGGGAGAGAATGGCTCAGGAGAGATTTTTTAAAATTAAGGATACTACAGAATTATACATTTTGTTCTAGTTTGAAACTTAGAACTGATTAGATCACAACATTAGATACCAGTTGAGTTTTGGAAATAATAGCAAATATTGATGACTGTTTTCTAAAAATAATATATTTTTAAATAAATTGCTCTGCTAAAATTACATTTTATAATGGGATGAACAGAAATATTTTCTTCTCATTGTAATAACTACATTCTGGGGTTATCTGTTTGTCTCTTGTCATTCAATACTAACATCAGGAAAAGTGGAACAATGAGACCATAGGTACTTCTTGATGGAATGTATCATCTGTTAAGATCTCTCCCCAAAATAATTTAATCAGAATCTAATTAAGCCACTATATCTAATAACTATTATTCTGGAATCAGGGGGATAGGGAAACATGTCAAATAATACCATGAGGATACAGGAAGACAAATCCATAATGTAGGAAATCCTACAGGCAAATGATCCAGTTTCTTGAACAATCAATGGTATAAAAAAGGGATGGGGTGATATTATAGATTAATTGGAGCATAAGATATGTAATGAACAAAAGCAGTGTGTGGGTCATATTGTGCTCCTAATTTGAAGAACTGCAAAAAGACATTTTGAGACACTTAACTGACTGAGCCATCTAGGTGCCTTACTTTAAAAAAGAAAAGAAAAGAAAATGTCTGGAATTTGCTTTAAAATAATTCTAGGAGAGGGTCATCTGGGTTGCTCAGTGGTTGTGCATCTGCTTTTGGCTCGGGACGTGATCCTGGGGTCCTGGGATCGAGTCCCGCATCAGGCTCCGCACGGGGAACCTGCTTCTCCCTCTGCCTATGTCTCTGTCTCTATGTGTCTCTCAGGAATAAATGAATAAAATCTTTATAAAAATAATTCTAGGAGAAAAAAAGAACTGAGATGAGAAATGAAAACGAAGGCAAAGTGTTGATAACTGTTCAAGTTGGGTGATGGGTCTGTGGGTTGATTATTCTACTTTCGTATGTACATTTTCAGAAACTGCCATATTAAAAAGTTTTTTAAAAAGTGAGTATTCATCACTCAGTACAATGAGGCCTTCCATCAGCCACATGGTTATAATTTACCTGTTCTAATGGGAGCTTTGAGATCCAGGTAATGTCCAGAAGATTCTTCCTCTGACTTTTCGGAGCATCTCTCAGACATAAAAACAGTTCTTGTGCATTCAGATTACATAGCTGACACACACCGTGTTCAATTTCAAATACTTTGGCTCGCAGGTAATTGTTATTAGATCGAATCCAAAACTCTTCCTGACATTTCACAGAGCAAAACCGTGAATCCCAAGCGTTCACTTTACACTCTTGCTTAGTTTGGCAAGTGGGTTGCTGACAGCGAAGGCAAAGTGGGTTTCCTTCATTATCCACAGCTTGCAGATAGCCTTTGGATATAGAAGGCTTCACAGTGAGATCGGCTTGGGCTATGCAGGGATTTAGAAATGGGACACACACTCCGTCATCAAGGAACTTTCTAGAATTGAGCAAAACATGGAATAAGTAGCAAACACTTACACTAGTAAATAGTCACTGCATCATATAATAAACAGTCTTCAAAGTTTCAATACTGATAAACGGTAAATGTAGGACCCCCAGATACTGTGATTCAGCATGGAAACAAAACAGCTATAGTCAACACTTGAAGCCCCATGCCAAATAAAGGAAAGAATGGTGTGTTAAAAAAAAAAAAAAAGCAATTTGAATAAAAATATGCTGCCTCTTGGGAATTTAGATATCTTCAAGTTAAACAATCAGACTTTGAAATATCTGGAGAAGTAGGAAAATGAGAAGTTAGAAAATGCTTCTCCAGGTTGGGAAAAGACAGCTGAATATAAGACTCCACCTGAAGTTGGGGCCACCATGCTCTGCATGTGAGGCCACACACCTCGGCGGGACAGAGAGGCCATTACGAAGGCTTCCATGATGTCCTCTGGCAGCCCCTGCTGGCCTCCAGCAAACAGTCACACCCATAGAGTGACACAGCCAAGGTGCTAAGTGTTTTTAGGAACTAGAACATTAGACTTGCTAAATATGTGCCTCCTACAGGTAAACTCAGATTTGACTGAATTAAAATGAGAAATGACACATGACAGGACATGTACTCAATTTATTAAAAGGAAAAGGTACATTACTCAATTATGTTGAAAAGTCCTACATGGAATTACAACTGCTTCCTATTTTCCGTGACTGTTAGAAGTGTTAAGAGAAAAACTCCTTGTGATCAAAAGAGCTTATGATTGGGAACATCTAGTGTCTTTGGGTGAGTCACCTGGTCTACCTGGTCTCAGGGTCCTTCTGATTTCTAAGGTGAGGACATCCTATTCCTCACAGGGTTGCTGGGAGGATGGAGGAGCTACCGTATTGTGAAAGCTCTTTCTGACCTATAAGCAGCCACATTAAGGTAGGGTAAGAGCATAAATACAAATACAGAAATTTAAAGGAGTACATGTAGTACCACTATGTCCTCGTTAATGAAACCTTACTGTGTAGAAGGATCTCGTGGTCCAGACTCCTTTGTGATCAGACGGACATGGCCCCCATCCTTCTTCACCTTGTCCAGTGAGGCTACAGCAACATCTTCTTTGGTAATGTATCTAAAACAATGACATGCTAAGTGGATTTACTCTCTCACCTCTAAGATTGTCTCTATTTCATGCTCACATTCCTCCTTGTAAAAGCAAGAGAAGAGGCAAGACAGGAGTCTTCATGGTGCTGATACTAACATTAATTAGGGAATATTTCCTACCTTTCCACTGGCCTCCAAGTGTGTGAAATATATCTCTGTTCCAAATTGGTTTTCTCAAGATTTACTTTTCTAAGACATTGAAGAGTCAATCAGTATCCTTTAGACCAGTTTTCACTTAGGGGACAAAAGGTGTGGGTGTAGGAATAAGAAACTAAATACATGCATAAGTGACAGCTGTGAATAAACAGCTTGCCCAGCTGCTTCGGAGAATCTCTCACTGCATGTTTACCCCTCAGGAGGGGTCCTCAAATCACCTTGATCAGTTCTAACAGTGTAGCAGCATACTCGGGTACAGTGATTCTCTTTTTAGTTAACTAGGTTCCATCACATCTTCTATAATCTTAAGGCTATTTCCATTATTATCAGCCATACAGGGCTTATAGAATCTTCCACTGAAATAAAGCCAGTCTTGATGTGGGATTCAGAACCTTATTACACAACACTATCGATACCACACAATGGTTTAGGGACTGGAAATAAAGAGGAAAGTTATTCCAATTAAAGGTGACGGGGGAATTTAAGTAGGTAAAATGCAATTACCCAATTAATTCCTTCTAATTAGCATGGCCCACTTTCTCTGGTAGTTTACACTTATTGTAGTTTTTTTTTTCTTTTTTAATTAGTTTAAACATGAATTTCTTCATATTTTCAAGTACTTCTTAATTTGGTGTCTTGACAATAAAATTAAAGTTAAATCACGATGGAATTGTGCAATGTGGGTAAAATCTTAGAAATTAGCTTTTCTGTTAAAGTAGATTTAATAATTAACAGATTTGCTTCTTTTTATAAACTTAGTTTTTTGACTAGGTGATATATGTACATATATCAAAACTCAAAAGGCATGTAGTGGTGTATATGGTGAAGAGCAAGTTTACTGCCCATCCCCATTGCCTACCCCAAAGTTATCTCTATGACCAGTTTTTGATACATCCTTTTAGAAGTAATTCTTTTCTGTGTATAGGTTATACCTTTTATTTTTTATTGACACATAATTCACATGCCATAAAACTTACCATTTTAAAGTTTATATTTCAGTGCATTCTAGTTTATTCACAAGGTTCTCCACCATCACCACTAATTCCAGAACATTTTCATCACCCCAAAGAGAAACCTGTACTTATTTGCAGTCACTCCTCATTATATTTTTTATTTTTTATTTTTAAAAACAAATGGTAGCACAAAATACTAATCTCCACCTTGTTCTTTCTACCTACACATACACCTCAGACCTTTCCATGTCAGTACACATGGGCTGCCCTATTTTTTTAATGATTGCATGTTATTCCATTATTTGAATAAACCATATGTTTAATCAGTTTTGATTAATGGCATTTAGGCTGTTCTAGTCTCTGCTATCACAAACAATGCTGTGATATCCCTATACATATTTCTACACATTAAACACATGGAAAGTAAATTTTCTGGAAGCAGAATTGCTAGGTCAGAGGTCTTGGGTGCTTTAAATCTGGATAGATTTTGACTCATTGTTCTCTCCCTTGGGTCTGCTGGCAATTCAGGAGAGGACCTGTTTTCTCACACTTAAACTAGCACAAGATATGTCAGTTAAAAACATCTCTGCTAATGGTGATATACATCTCATTATAGATTTAAATCTCCACTTTTCCTATTAAGAGTGCCTCTCTTTTCATATATTTGAATTTCTACTGGTGTGTTGTTGTGAAGCAAAAGAAAAAAGAAATCACAGCAAATTCTTTCAGAATTCTCTAACTTGCCCTTTTGGTTCCTAAATTTCCCACGTCCCCCTACTCCCCAATTCTTCAACCATTTTATTCCCTTGACAAAAGCACTTCACTAAAGTATTTCAGTGGATTCTAATGAACTCAAACACTGCCTGGCTTTGAGGGGCAAGGGGATATTAAGCCTTGCCTCAGGTATTATTCAATGTTTAAAAGCTTAGAAACCTAATTCAGTAACTTTAAAAGATGCTGAGAAATCTATTCAGAGACTTAAGAACTAAAAATAACTTTTTTCCTACAAGAGATTTAAGCACAAAATTCTGAAACCACAAGAAACAGATCAATCAGCCCCAAAGCAGGAGGTTGGCAACTTTTCAAACACAGTTGTGAGTTACCAACATTCAATTTTCCAGTGGGGTTTGCTGGGAAGTTGATGTAAGTATACCACCTCTCAAAAGGATTATGGCAAATACCAATTTTCACAAATAGGGAGGGAGAATATTGTCTACTAAAGTAATTCCTGGATGGGGAAGTCTTTGGAAGATGGCAAATTTTGCAAGAAAAGAAGAGTGTGTTGGGAAGTGGCCCACAACAGTGAAAACAGTGCTGGGCTCTAGGTTGCTGACTTGCTTCGGGGATCAAAATAAACCCCTGGCATCATAAACCTAACAGGGCCCCAAGGGAAGCAGGCCTGCCTCTGACTTACGGGAACTCAGAAACAGTACCTGGTGATGATCTTGGCTTCCACTCACATTTAAGACTGAGCTACTCAAAAGCTAATTGCAAATTCTGAGCTTGGATGGGTCCTGTGAACTAGTGAATGCCACTGTAGGATAATCTGGCTGGAGATCTAGCCACTGCTTAAAATTAGTATCCATGTGTCTTTATTCTAAGGCCATTCCATTTTTGTTTTTTGTTTTTTTCTTCAGAGAAGGATCCTCTAATTTTCTTCTAGGAAGTAAAATGTGGTTTCTAGTATGCTGGAGTGGAGAAACTGGAAGTGGAGAAAGAGGCCCAAGAAGTGCTGGTTTCCAATGTAACGCCTCTCCCTTTATCTCCACTAAGCCTGGTGTTTCCAAGGCCGATGTCTCTCTGGTTCAGTTTTCAGTAGAAAGTAAACTGGTAGGACAGCGGGAGGCGAGGCATCCACTGTCCACCTGCTCCTCATACAGACTTCCAATCAGTGCTGTTGTGTAGCCTGATCTTTCACACTTGCTTTCAGAGACAGACAGTTACTCCAAGTCTGGGACTTGCTGGGGTCGTCCAGCAAGAACCCGCACACTTCCCTGAAGCACACCCCTCTGCAGGTACACAGGTTTCGTTCTCATGGCTCTTTATGCTGAATCCATCTCCCTGGAGCCCTCCCTCATTCCTCCTATCTCTGATCAGTGGCCAAGGTCTCCAAATCTACCTACCTCCTAACACCTCTCTTCATCTTTCTTCCCTTCCCATGGCTCCTAATAGTCTCTTGCATGGGAGGCAGTATCTTAACCATCTATCTCTAGCATTCCTGTCTCTGGAATGCAGCGCATCACTTCTCTAGGTCGTGTTGTAAAGGAACTTTGCAGATGTAATTAGTGTTACTAATCAGCCGACCTTAAGAGAGGGAGCACTGGGCAGCCCGGGTGGCTCAGTGGTTTAGCACCGCCTTCGGCCCAGGGCACGATCCTGGAGACCCGGGATCGAGTCCTGCATCAGGCTCCCTGCATGGAGCCTGTTTCTCTCTCTGCCTGTGTCTCTGCCTCGCTCTCTCTCTGTGTCTCTCGTAAATAAATAAAATCTAAAAAGAAAGAAAGAAAGAAAAAGAAAGAAAGAGCAATTCCAAGCACAAGAAGGACTTGACACACCATTGCTGGCCCTGATGTGTAGGAGCCCCTGTGCTAGAATAGAAAGAAGCCTCAAGTAGCTAAGGGCAACTTAAGTCCCAACCCTCAGCAAGAAAAGCCCAAGTCCTATAATCACAAGGAACTGAGTTCTGGTAACAACCTGAATGAGGGTGGAAATGGATTCTTTCCAGACTCTCAGTGAGAGTCCATCCAGCCAACACCTTGAATTCAGCTTTATAAAAACCAGAGAAGAGAAAGGAGTTGAGCTATCTCAGACTTCTGATGTACAGAACTGTGAGATAATACATTTCTGTTGATTTGAGCTGCTGAGTTTGTGGTGATGTGTTAAGGCAGCAACAGAAAGCTAATGCAGGCTGCCTCCCCACTTCAAGTCCACCCATTTGATCTCCTAACTGCAGCCAGAACTGCTCAAAGACACAAATCTGAATACTGACTATGCTGCTTAACACACATTTTTAGCTTTAATGTATCATCTACATAAAATGTTATAGATAATGCCGTGTGTCTGACTTTGATTTATATTGATTTCATGACTTTTGCTTTTATACCTGATGGGCCACCTTTCTCAGGTGGTTCTTTTAAGTGATCATCTATGTGTGATGGGAAGGAAATAATGCCACAAGTCTAGAAATGGCTGGAGTGGGCTGTAAATTTAGTTAAGAAGGAAATTAAGGTCATGCAAGAGAAGACCAATAGTTCAACTAAAACGGTGGTAATGACAATGAGAAAACGTAGCAAATTGGAAGAAGTACTAAGAGAAACAGCATAGGCATCATGCTTTTTGTTACACATGAGTGGATATCTGTAGTGCAGGGGTGTGTGTGCGTGTGTGTGTATTTATATGTATCAACACACACGTATATTTTAAATATTTTTTTTTAGTATAAAGTAACACATGGGAGAAATTTAAGCAGTACGGAAGAGTTTAGATGAGTCCCAAACTGGCAGCTCACGGACAAATCCAACTAGTCAAAGGCCTTTAATTGATTCACATAGTATTTTACTTTTTAATCTGAATTTGAATAACTTCAGATGGGGTAGGCACTCTCTCCAGTTTGCCATACTTCTCCCCCCCCCCAACCTCAATCTTTTCTGGTTTTACACTTGATCTCATTTGTTCATTTATGGTTCCTGCTTTACTTTTTAGTCATATGAGTTTGTGATCCAGGCCTCAAGTACCAAGTCCCTACCATCTCCACAAATCCCCTTTTACATCGTCTACAACAAGATCCCTCATCAGGGGTACTACTGAGGTTTCAAAACAGGTAGCTGTTTGGGAGTGCAGTTCTGTTCACTGCAGGATTTTCAGCAGTACCTCAGGCCTCTAGCCACTAAATGCTCCATGGTTGTATCCCCTAATCGTAACACACTAATAGGTCTCCTAACATTGCCACCCTGGAGGGTAAAACTGCCCCCAGCTGAGAACCATCGTCTTAGAGAAACCTCTGGTAAGAGTTTCTAGGGCACTTCCAGGTACTTTCTTTTTCTTTTCTTTTTTTTTTTTTCCAGGCACTTTCTATGTCATAACAGCAATTACATATATCTGTATCTCCAGCCTTTTTTTATACTTCTTTCTACTCTTAATAATGTATCACAAGTATCATTCTCTATTCTCACATATGAATATACCATATGCCATTTTGCAACAGCTGAGGGATTTTTCACTGTATAGGGATACAAGCCATATGATCAACTGCAGTCTCTCACTTACTGATGGACATTTTTCACCTGTGTGCATGGAAAAGGCTGGAGATCATAAACTGAGGGGGTGTGAGGATAAAGACACAGTACTGGTGTGTGGAAACAGCTGGAACTCCAGGGGCTTGTGCTGCCATGTGGCCGTTCAGTTTGGTCCTTGGTGATCTCTTCCAAGCAGGAGCCGGGCAAAGAACAGCTGACTGAGCATCACTGCTTCATGATGAGGAAAGAGTCTACAGAGAAGGGGGCCCGAGGTCCCACAAGGGGATACATGGACGGGGCAGAGATGATTATGATGCCAAGAAAGGAAAGTGAGTTTAGATTAGTTTAGATTAGATTTAGATTAGATTTGGATTAGGTTAGAAAGAAACCTGTAATGATTAAGGTAAAACACTTACAGAAGGACACACCTAACCTTTCCTTTTATTTTGTTTCTGACCATGGGCACGATAATAGTTCCCTCTGACCCTTTGGGTGCTGGTGGTCAAGCAGGACCAGTTCCCCTGCTGCACAGCACCCAGATTCACGCTTTGGGAGTGCAGGGCAGAGGCTCTTTTAACAGGGAAACACCTTCCTGTTGTTAAACAGTATCCTTGGCTTGGCAGGTCACAGGTTGCAAAGCCTATGACTCTGGCCTCTCTCCTCATGAGTGAGACTCATGGTGACCAAGACCCAGAAAACCTAATCTTTTCCAGCAGATTGGATGAAATTCACAAAATATCTAATTATGTTGCTATAAAATAAGCTGTTATTTTATGTCTGATTTTCTCTTAACTCATCATTAGTTAAAAGATTTCATTAGTGGTTACATAAAATGTCTCAGAACAACCCCCCCCCCCATTACCCGTAGAAATAACCATGACAAATAATGAATCTACAAAATAAAAAAGAAAGACAAAGCATACCTTTTAGTAGTATTTTGCTTGGATTGTTGCTTTGTGATTTCTTCCAAAGCAAGAATTGGGCTACAGAACAGCCGCCCGCTTTTCCTGATTACTTTTTGCTTCATGGCAGTTAGACTACTCCATTCTCGAACAAACCTCAAAATCTGGCAGAAAATGAGGTAATGAAAAGAGTTACCAGCACACCAGGCATTTTCCTTTGAAAGTAAAGCCCCTTATCACATCAGAAAACTGCTGTTGTATTCTATCTCCAAAGAGGCTTCTGAATGTCACAATTTAAGGCTTTCTTCAGTTTGATGCTTCTTCATAGCTTTATTGTAAAATATCATGGCCAGTTCTGCAGAGGTCTCTTTCAACCTAAAGACTCTATAAAGACCCATTTCAGGATGCCCAGCATATGTCCCGGACGCACATAGGAACCAATGGCAGCAATGTGCTCAGCGAGACCCAAGGAGGCCCAGCTGTGAGGAGCACAAAGCCTGCAGAGGCCAGGGCAAGACCAGTCTTGGGGAGAGCAGGTCCTACAGTGGTGGCAGGTTTCACTGTAACACCTGAGAATCGCTTTGTACCCAACTACCTGAATTACCCCAGGAAAACAGTCATCAATAAAGCTGGGACATTTGTACCAGGGTTGCCATTAATCCTACTTATTGGTCAATTATATGTAACTGGCTATTTTCTGGCAATCTGAGAATCAGGATTTGATGATACCAGAGAAAATAGCTCACTGGTACCTCTTCCTTTAAGATGGGTGCAGCTGACCCATGGGCAATGTTAGATTTCCACTCAAAGGGTGGAAACATAATCACTATTTTCTCGTAAAAAGTGGTACACTGCATGCTGTCAGCCCCACACATGTTGACATTTCTGAGCAGTGAAGATCAATGGGCCACAGATCAGGCTTGAGGCCTCCTGAGCAGGTACTTGGCCTACAGCTGTATGCTGATGCTTCTGACGATGCCAGAGTCACCCGGCACGGCATCGTCCCTGCTCTCAGAATGTGTCATCGCTAGAACTTAACTGTCAGAGATAAAATGTGCTCCTGTCAGATACAAATATCACAGTTGCTAATCCTGTGAATGAGAAATTAAACGATGTGAGGATAATTCTATCCACAGAAACAGCAACTCTAGGTGTGATCACTCACCAAGGAAACAGATCTCAAGTTTATTCTCAGCACCAAGGTAAATCATGGCAGTGCCTGGACTGATGAAAATGTGACCAGTGATTTGACTCTGCACCAGGCCATGAGGCAACTCTGCTTTTTTTTTAATTAAACCTAAAATGGTCTTAAATTACTCAACAGATTTTAACTTACAACAAACACACAGGACTGTTCTTACCAGGGAGCGATTTTGTTTCAGCTGAAAGCTTGCTGGTAAGTCTTCCCAAAGGTCTAATTTTATATCCAAGGGAATGAAGTTGCAGTTCATCTGGTTTCCATCCTGATTATAGATTAGGAAGGCATTATTAATCCATCCTGTCTGCAGGCACTACTAATTATTTAAAAAGTAAAGAATCATATTATGGCGCAATATTCCCAATCTCCTAAAAGATAAATGGAGGTGGCACATTCTAACAGGAGTCCACCCACACAGCAGCCCTGCATGGACGCTGAGCGCAGAGAGGGGCTGGGCTCCCCATGCTCTCTGCATGCCTCCACTGCTTTCTCTCTAAAGGGTAAAAAATACCATGTAGAGGGTTTAAACAGGAGGTTTAAACATAAGTAGTTCTTTTATAAAGGCGAAGAAAAACCTCTGCACATAAAAATCTATTGTATCAACAAAAGCTGAACCCATATTCTAATCCTCTCAGCTAAAAAGAAAGTTACAGCTTCCATAATCACTTTGGAAAAAACACACAGAAAGTACTTAACATATTGATTCAAACATTAGACATGTAATGGTTATTCTAAAATCTGAATTAGGAATTGGGATTCTGGCTAAAACGAATAGCTCTTGGGATGCCTGGGTGGCTCAGCAGTTGAGCATCTGCCTTCGGCTCAGGGCGTGATCCCAGGATCCAGGATTGAGTCCCACATTGGGCTCCCCGCAGGGAGCCTGCTTCTCCCTCTGCCTGTGTCTCTGTCTCTCTGTCTCTGTCTCTCATGAAGAAATAAATAAAATCTTAAAAAAAAAAAGAATAGCTCTTTAGAGGGATACTGTTACTACAACGTAGGACGCTAAACATCTGTTATTGATCTTCCTTTTAGGGGGTCTTCTTTTAGGCAGGGTACTAGGGTTTTTATCCAAATTCCTTCTTCCAGATTCACCTCAGCTCACCTTATCACTGTGAAAAGACCTGTTAATGTGTCCTTCGCTTAGTGTCTCATGTTTAGAAGATTAATTGAATTACATTTTATGGTAAAGGGACATGTAAGTATTCAGATCAGTCATACAAATGCACTTGACACTATGAAGAGAGATGTCAAGAAGGTGAGGTGGCCCATGCGACACAGGCTGGGTGCTGAGACTGTAAGATAGGTCAGTGAGGCTGTGACACCAGGACTTTGCAGTTTCTTTCCTATTTCTACCCAGAGGGGTAAAACCATTGATCAGATGATCCAGGATGCAGAGCTTTCACCGTGTAGAATTAAAAATGTAAGGAGTTTTAGGGCTTCTGAATTCTGTGTTGTTCTCTGCCTGGTGTCCGCCTTTTGGCTTCTCGACCTTCAATCTCCTATGGGGACCAGTTCTCTGTTATTCTCGCATGGTGGTCTGAGAACCAAGGCCTGGCCTCCAACCACACTGGAGATGTAGGTGGCTCAGGCACTCAGGCCTGCCTCCAGGTGAGCAGAGGAGAGGCCTTGGCGCTCCCTCCACAGCCAGTGGTTCCACATAGTGGACAGGGGTCTGGGCCTTAAAGAGGAGCATGGTTCATGGTCTGCCTTCCTTCCTGGTGTCTCTCTCTGCTGTGGTCCCACCGCAGAGGCAGCATGGGGCTTCTGGCATTCACAATCCTAGTCATCTCCTAATCTTCTAGCAATCCCTTCTAATTGTTAGCTAGCACTGGAGAGATTGTTACACGGCCCACCATCTATCTCTATCTATCTCTATCTCTATCTCTATCTCTATCTCTATCTCTATCTCTATCTCTATTTCCTTTAGTGTAAAACCTATAACCTAAATTATCTTGAAAAAGGCATTCTTTCAGTAGGCTGGCTCATGAATGTAAGAGGTTACAAATAGTATTTTATTATACTTATAAAGATTAGAAATTTGATACTGTAGATCAAACATAAGTATTCATAATCTCAGCAAGTTTTTCCTCAAATACTCACACTACTTTACCTAGGCCAAAGATTCTCACAGGGCCCATGAAACCACTCCAGGAGATCCACAAAGGCAAAAGTATCTGCACAATGCTGTTTCCCAGGGACAGACAGATATGACAATCCTAATGTCTTCTATTAAGACTCTAGAGAAACTGCTAAAAATGTAAAACAATGTGACTCAGTCAGTTAAGTGACTGACTCTTGATTTACTCATGATCCCAGGGTCCTGGGGTCCAGCCTGAGTCGGGCTCCCTTTTGCTCCTTCCTGCATTCTCTCTCTTTCTCTTTCATAAACAACTTTTAAAAAACTCTTTAAAAAAAAAAGGAACTGAAAAAAAAAGGAACTGATAACTTTCCTCACTAAATGTTATCTTGTTTTATATATGTTTCATAAAATTAAGTTATTGAATATCAACAATGGGTTTATTATTACTATCCTTAACTAATAAATATTTTTAAGTGTTTCCATTTTAACTTCAAATACAGTAAATATCAATAGATATAACCTACATGAACAAAAGTTTGAGCACCACTAACCTAGACTATGGCATGAGTCCAAGCAATCATATTTTTAAAGCATTCTAGAATTTATTTGACATGGATGGGCAGAATCAGGCTTCTGCAAAGGTGCTGCGGCTGCTACAAATAATCCATGAAGGAGCTAACTTTTTTTGGAAGTATAGTTGACACACAATGTTACATAAATTTCAGGTGTAGGACATAGTGATTTGACAAGTCTATACGTTATGTTGTGCTCACACAACTGTAGCTCCCATCTGTCACCTGCACAGCACTATCACAATACCACTGACTATATTCCCTGTGCTGTGCCTTTCATCCCTGTGACCTATTCATCCCATAGCTGGAAGCCTGTATCTCTTACTTCCCTTCACCCATTTTGCCTATCCCCTCCAATTTCCTCCCCTCTAGTAACCACCAGTTCATTCTCTGATTTATAGGTCTGCTTTTGCTTTGTTTGTTCACTTGCTTTGTTTTTTTAGATTCCACACATAAGTGAAATCATGTGATATTTGTCTTTTCTTGTCTCACTTCTTTCATTTAAGATCATACTTTCTCTCTACATCCATCTATGTTGTTGCAAATGGCAGGATCTCATTCTTTTTTATGGCTGCATAATATGCCATTGTGTAGACATGGTGTGCATGTGTGTGTACCACACCTAGGAGCTCTGAGGGTTCCTTACGGCTAGGCACAGTGCTATGTGATTTACAGGATTTAGCTATTACCCTTGCAACAACTCCTATCCATGTTTCCCAGTTGAGGAAACTGAAGCACAAGCAGTTAAGTAATCTGTTCAAGATTCCACACTTAGTAATAGATTTGAACTGAGACAGTTTGGCCCTGGAGTCTGTGCTTTTAATGACTATGCTGTCTTGTCTCTCACTGCCTTTAGATTTAAGAAAGGAATTTTAGAATTAGCTTTAAGGAGAAAAAGAACCAGATACTTATCTCACTATTAATAAAATTAAATATCTCCACTGAAGCATGAAAAAAAAAAGTCTTTTTTTTTTTTTGGCATGTTTCAAGCTATAGACTCTGCATGATGCTTACCTTAGTATAAAGGTGAATCCGGTCAGTATTCTGACTTGCACAGAACATTAGGGTATCATACACTGGCAAGTTGTCTGAACTCTTCAACTGTTCTAATAAAGAAGATAAAAAAAATAAAATAAAAAAAAGATAAAAAAAGAACCTGAAGGTTTACCTCTCCTCTATCCAAAATAGCTTATTTTAATCTTCTATGGGTTAGAATGATGAAAGAGCTATGTAAAATATATCAAAATATTTGACAAAGAACATGTGTTGCACTTGAAATAAAACTACCATGGTAGGCCATCTAAGGCCACACTGGCTTAGAGGGAAACCAGTTGCTTTTGCACTTCTGCAAATGACCCCAGTAGAGAGAAACAAATTCAGAATTAGCTGAAAAGATACGAGTGACATGTGAGGGAGAATTTCCTGCCACCAAGCACTGTTATTGACCTGAAAGGAATCTAGAGGGACACCTGGATGCTTCAGTGGTTTAGTGTCTGCCTTTGGCCCAGGGCGTGATCCTGAGTCCCTGGATCGAGTCTCACATTGGGCTCCCTGCATGGAGTCTGCTTCTCTTTCTGCCTGTGTGTCTCTGCCCCGCTCTCTCTCTCATAAATAAATAAATAATATATATATATATATTTTAAAAAAGGAGTCTAGAATCTGGACTTCTGCTTCAGTGGTTTTAAGCTGAGGTTGAAGGAGCACCATTTTGGTTATCAGCAGCAATGCAGCTCTGTGAAAGACCACATTAACACCATATCCCCTATGACCCGGTGCTTCACATTCACAAAATGAAATAGGTGGACAAGCTTTTTTTTTTTGATAATCTTTTATTTACCACTTCTCAGTCTCACCAATATATATATTGGAGAGATAGGGTTATCAGAGTGGATCTACATCATAATTATGGTGAACACTTATCAAGTACTTAACAACGTGCCAGGCACTGTTCTAAGTACATATTATTAACACCTCTCAGAAATAAGTAGTGCATTTTACAGAGGAGAAAACTAAGGCACATTAACTTGCCCAAGGGCACACCACCAGCAAGAGGGCTTAAGACCAGTAATGTGGCTACAGAGCCTGTACCCTTAATCTCTTGCCACAGTTTCTAAATGACTTTTATAATTTCCTTCCTTCCTTCCTTCCTTCCTTCCTTCCTTCCTTCCTTCCTTCCTTCCTTCCCTCCTTCCTTCCTTCCTTCCTCCCTTCCCTTCCTTTTCTTTCATTCTATCTCTTTCTTTCTTATTTATTTATATATATTTTTTTCTTCAGTGACCTTCTAGATCCTCAGATCTAGAAGTCTATTATTTGTCATTCTACTTGACAATGTCATCATGTTTTCTTTTTTGTTTTTGGTTTTTTTTTTTTGTTTTAAGTTTTCTAATGAAACCACTGGTCATTTTACAAACTTGGGAGTATTCCCATATTTCATGAATTTAAAAATGTCAGTTTTTTTCCATGGTTTAACATCTCTGAATTGGCATGTCTTACAGCCAATAATCGTGCCATTTTACAATCACTGTTGGCCAGGTGGCAGTCGGTGATGTAGTTGTCATTGCCTGAGCATGCATGAGCTTAGTCATAACTACAATACTGTTGTTACTTCAACATCACACTTGAGGCAGACACATTATTTGTTACTACATGAGTTGAGTTTAATTGCACTAAAATGTCTTCAAAATGTTTCACTAGGATTTGGTATTGAAATAAAAAGTTATCACGTGTACCAAAAGTTTTACATATAAAGCAGGAGAGCATAAATTTGATATTAAAGAAGTGAATATGTATTGTTGGGGGAATAACCCAAATTTGTTAATATTCTTGTGAAGGAATGACCAAGTGCTTCATGGACCTAAGGAAAGGAGATCCCAGATAAAGCTCTCTCACATCTGGATCCAGAGCTAAGCAGAAGGGTTGCCTAGCACACGTGAAGCACAGTAGATGAGGGTAGAAGAAAATGCCGAATCCCTCAGGACAAATGAAAAAAATAATCAAAGCAACAGAGGGTGGTATGACTTGGTCTGGGTATCATTCAGGTATTAAATCATAGTTTAAGTTTTAGAGTTTCCTTCTTTCTTAATGTACATAAAACAGTGCATTGTATAATCACTCTGTCTTCAGATTTTTTAAGAACTATGGTTAATGCATTAATGTTTAAGGATATGAAGTCATTCTCTGATAAAAGGCATTACAGGATTGATTCTAAATTAGCTGATATTCTTGGTAGCTGGCAGCTACATCAGGGAACATATTTCTCTTTCTATTGTTTCCATGAAGTGTAATTTAATGGTTTAGACTAGAGATGACACATCTTGTGAAGACACAGCCACCCTACCAGACCCTTAGAACTCAGAACAAAACCACAGTCCTCGCAAAGCACATTCCACTCCAGTTCTAAAAGAGCTTATGTGTACAGAATAAACATTTTAACATAGTGTGTCTCCTCTGTTATTCTTCTTTTGTTTTTCATGGAAATCCATGTTAGTGGGGAGAGGTGAAGCATATGGCTTATATGGAATTCTCAGCCCAGTGACCTGAGAAGTCCACAAAAGGAAGAGCGGACAGGTATGGGGGATAACATTGGCATTGTCTGGAGTAGAAGAGGCCAATGCAAATTTTACTGGCAGAACAGAATTTCAAAAGGTCTAGTGATTTTTGAAAAGTATGTGTAAGTAAAGCCAGCATCTGCCTTCAACAAGGGAACAATTTACAACTAACAAGCCAGAATGTCCTTGCCATAGATGAAAAGACTCATGGCCTAAGCATTGATGACAACCTCCAGTTGTTTGTTCTGGGCCTAATGTTTAGTCCAGTGAGCCACATGCTGTTCTATAACAAGAGCTTCATCAGTACTTGAGGGATTGTCTAAGCAGGAGGAAGGAAACCAGAGTTATGAAAGGAATGCCTCATCTGAGACTACACCATCTACCTAAAGACTGTTAAAATTAACACACCTCAAACAGGGTCCATTACAAGACATTCTTTGAGAAGACCCTGAGGCATTAGAGGGAAGAACAGCTGGGGTGAGGGGTAGGAAAGGAGGATACCTTGAGCTGAGAAATTCTTAAATGAAGACTTCATTTTAGAGCAATGATCTGACTCTGAATTATATCTGCGTTTAATAGCAGCTGATTTAGGAGAAAAACTTCAACTGTCCCATCTTAGCAGTTTTGGTGTTGTTATAATGAGAACAACAGTCTGTGGGTTACTATGGTCACTAACCAATTAACAAAGAAAACAACCCCAAACTACTCACCAGCTCTGGCCAGCCAGCCCATAAAGATAGTGATGTCTGGCATACAGGCTGGTGTGTGCACCAACTATCACAGCTCGAAGAAATGAATGGCATCAACCAAAGAGTAAATAAATCCAAATCATCTGGTTGGCTCCCAATGTAGTCATGATTCATATAGTCTTGAAATTATGTACCTTAAAATGTTTTCTTAAAAAAAAACCCTAAACCCTAAATTTAAAATATGCCAATTAATTGTGGTCATTTAAAAGAAATTCATGTGCAAATGATTAATAATTTGTTAAGCAGCTGTTAATAATACGTCAATCTTACTGTTTTGTCCAAAAAAGCCTCCCAAATATCAGAACCACACCCTCACTCGTGGATGGCCTGGCCCGGATAAGGCTGGGCAACCAGCCTGGGCGCAGCAGGAGCAGCTAGTGCCAGTTCTGCTCTAAGTCATGTCTGAATGCCCACAGCTCTGCTCTTCCAGCCATCTGTTGTTTAAGTGTGTGCTTTTAAATGATTGGTATTTTTAATATAAATGGGAATACAAGAAACCTGGAACACGGTAGTAGTCACAAATCTACGAACAGTATCATATATCTACATTCATCCTTAGTATCTGGACCCTGGTCTGAAAACCAGACTTACCATCACTTGGCTGGGGTGTGAGTCCATCTTCTCTCTTGATTTCTGATATTTCTTCCTTGCTCTCAGCCAACGGGTTCGGTTCTGGGGATGCAAGGACTTGTTTTTCACAGTCAGAGCTACTCCAAATGTTTTTGGAGGTGTCTTTCTGCGGATCATCTTTCTTATTTTCCTTTTTATCCTGGGTGGAGCTGAGGCTATCTATTTGCAGAATTATGAAAATCAAACAATTTATGTACCAATTTAGATAAAATCATTATTTACTTGAAGGCCAGTTTTTAAAAAGTCACAGCTAGGTCTTATAAAAAAGAAATAGTCAATAATGTTCATTCATTCTCTGGGAGTCACTAAATGCCCCATGTGCAAACGATGAAGTGACAGGCAGTGAGGAAGGAGACAAACAAATCCCAGCTTCCTAGAGTTTCTATTCTAAGTGTCAGAGACAGACAATCAACAAGGAAATGAATAAATCAGAGAAAGAGAATAAAGGCCAATGAATAAAGAGAAAGAGAAATGAAACAGAATAAAACAAGGTTTTGTAATCAGGGGATGGTAGAGAGCAAAGGTTGGCAGGGCCAAGATCTGGGTCGAGTTCCATCCGAGTGAGCAGTGAGCGAGTGAGTGGAGGGCTGTTGGGGAATCTAGGAAGCCTGGCCCCAGGGCCTGTATTCTTAAACCGTATTGTAAATGAAACAGAAGCCATTAAGAGTTTTAGGCAAAAGAATGGGATCCTCTGAATTTTTTAAGGCTCCCTCAGGCTGCTTACACTGAAGGGCCACAGGGAGTCTCACTGGGAGGCCACTGAAGTCTGGGAGAGAAAAAGGTGACTTTCATTAGGATGGTAGCAATAAAGTAGACGTGGCCAGAATCAAGATAGACGGGAAGTTACACCGGCAGAACTTGGCAAATCAAGTGTGGAAAGAGAGAGAAGAATCAAAGATGCTGCCTGGGTTTCTAGCATCATGGAGGGGAGATGAGGGAAGAGAAGATTTAGGTGTTAGGTGTGGTGGTGGTGAATGAACAACTCCATTTGGGGCATGTTCACCTCAAGGGACCTGTTAGACACGCAGGTGCAGAAGAGGCAGAGGCATATGGACAAGCAGCGAATCAAGTGAGAGACGAAGTGTGGGCCTGTGAACAGTAAGATGGCAAGTATAAGCTATGTGGATGTTAAGTAAGGACAAAGCACAGGAGGAGCACATGGCTGGCTCAGTAGAGCATGTGACTCCACATCTCAAGGTTGTGAGTTCAAGTCCCATGTTGGGCATAGAGAGTACTTTTTTTTTTTTAAGGTTTTATTTATTTATTCATGAGAGACACAGGCAGAGGGAGAAGCGGGATTCCTGCAGGGAACCTGATATGGGACTCAATCCCGGACCCCAGGATCACACTCCCAGCCAAAGATGCTCAACCGCTGAGCCACCCAGGCGTCCCATTGAGAGTACTTAAAAAAATAAAACAAAACAAACAAAACAACAACAACAACAACAAAAACCCAACAAAGCACAAGAGAAGCACAAGAGAAGTGCTCCCTACTGACAAATATTAGTGTTCAATATATACTATACCAAATTGTACTGAATGTCCTGGAGACTGCATTAGCAACCTTTATAGGACTGTAATTTCCTAATATTGTCCCTTAAGTTTTTTGGATTCTGTTTCCTCAAAGTGTTACATTGCAAACACTGATTAAAAATTTTGGATGAATTAGAATTAATTCTGCTTTTCAGCCCTTTTGGGGGTACATCCAAATCAAGGCTGGAAATCATTATGCCACGTACAGTAATATAAACCTAATAATTATAACCTTTTATATACGGTATTATCACTGTTACTTATATGTATTTCTGTTTAATCAGACTTTCATAGACACAAAAGAAGTTTTACTTTTCTTTAGGATGTTTGAGAGTTTGCTTACTAAATCATGGATCTAGAAACTTTCGCTGTTGCTCTTGGCATCACAAAGAAAAATCAGAACTATAAAACCCTGTTAAACTATGATTTTCATTGCTAAATCACTCAACTTATACTTAATGTGAACTGGCATTATTCGTAGTCATGAGATACTTTATTTTTATGGCCTAGAGTAGTTGGAAATTGAATGAGATAATGCAAATTGTGAGAGATATTATATGGAATAAGCTTGTGGTTCCAATTTAGTTCACAGACAACAGGTGTCCATGTTACAAATATAACCGCCCAGATGGCAGACTTGTCATTTTTGTAGGAACACCCAGAAATGAAAGAGGAAAGACTCAGCTACTGATTACATTTTCTTTCAGATTAAAACTAAGACATAGAAGAACAAGAAAGACAGGAAGGAACTGCAGTGGCAGAGCCTATATCTTAGCTGACTCTTTGTTAATGTTACTTAGCTAAAGAATTCACATATGATGGAAAAGGAGATGTGTACAATTATTACAACTTATAAAATAAAATGATTTCTTCTAGCTTCCAAAACTGTCAGCTTGGCATTTTGAGTTGCCATGAAAATGGTCTCTAAAACTGGAAACAAAAGAAATACTAATGATCTATTTTCTAAGACAACCTCAGGATTGATAATCATTTCAAAAAACAAAACATCAGAAAATGGAATATTATGCTATAAAAACATACTCTGAGGTATGTTTACAAATTTCTACTTTTAAAATATCATGCTTTGGAAAATAATTGACTTATAAAACAGATACCAAATTGGTCCTTAAAAGAAGATTTATAGAAGAATTTTTATGATTTGTCATGCAAGAAACAGGACACAATGCGTATTTTACTAGGCAAAGAAGCTACATTGGATTATTTTACTATTTAAACAAAAATAATCTAGAATTTCTTTAAAAACAAGTATTATCTACAGGAGAAAGAAAACAGCAGGTCTATGACTATAAGGCATATTTGCTGCCATAGCAACAGAGCTTCTATTCCTGCCCACTGAATTCACATCCTGCTGGCATTAATGAGAAATGTCCATTTGTGCCAAATTAATGCCATGTCACAGACGCTCAGGCATATACATTCTTGACAGAACTGGGAGCTTTCCACATTCCACCAGGGGATAAATTCAGTCTTCACTATATAAAGTTCTTACTCTAGATTAAAAGCTGGAGTCACACTAACCTGTGATAACCATGGTTGCCTCTAAAACCACAGATTATGTGAAGACAACACTGCTAGCCCCCTCCAGGGCCACACTCCATGTACTCACCAGCTCTGCCTTGAGGATTCTCACACATTTCACAATAAGGTAACACTGAGCTATTGACATAGGTGCAGAGACCACACTGCCAGCCCTTTCCAGAAAGGGGTGGGTTGGTTGCCTGGGCGAGAGACGAAGTGTGCCTGGGCCAGGACGGTTTCTTCTCAGGGGCACTGCGGTGGTCACTGGTGGTAATAGACTTCAGTCTTTTAGCTTCCGGTTCAAAACTGCTTTCATGATCAATAGTATGTCCTGTGGCCAATTTTCCAGGGTTTGCTGGCACAACAGTATGTTTCTCCTGGAATATCCCTAATTCATCACAGGAGGTCACCAACTGTTTTTTCTTAGGTTTTGGTATAAAGAATGATCGAATATCATGCTGTTTTTCTTTTTCAAACTAGGAAAAACAAACAGTCATCAAATTAAGAAGCAATCTAATATGTTCTTCCTAAATGAAACAGATTAACCAACTATTTTCAGTAATCGTATTCCTTTATCTTTTGAATACCTTGTTGGAAATGAATTCAATTATGCTATGATTCTTCATATATACATATATGCAGAATATCATTAACACATCTATATACTTCCTGTGTCTAACTTTTTTTAAGCACTTACAATGTGCCAAGCACTTTACATATATTAACTCATTTAATCCTCATGCCAGTCCTGTGAGATGAGACAGGTACTAGAATTCTTCCTATATTTTAGATGATGACACTAAAGCTTTAGAGATGATGTTTGGTAATGCAGCTACAGAATTTATGTAATAAAATTATACTTCATCAACTACCTGGTCTAGAGGTATGTCAGGGAAAGGAGAATTGTGTATTTAAATATGTCAAGTCAATCAAGAACCTGCAAAAATGTTTTCATGCCCAGACTATAAATACAGTGTTTATAAACAGTGTTTTTCATATTAAAATGTTTCCTTGACTAGGGAGCTTTTTTTTCAAATAGCATTAAGCTATTAATTAGAACTGCTTCTTTAACAGACACATCTTAATAATTGCCTTCCTTTTGAGAAATGTATTTCCCTTTTCTAAGAAAAGCTCCATCAGTATTTCATGCTTCTTATCTTCTTTTCTATGTATAAATCTCAATCTCCTTAGAGAGGTAGGATACATATCTCCACAACTGATAAGCTAGCAGTGAAGGAAGTTAAGGAGTCAATTTTAGAGAATCCTGTTAGGGGTACCAGAGTGGACACACACTGCATTTCCAAAGATGGCCATTCCTGTTCTTATCCTATTTGATAAGCTCTTCTCACAATGTGACACTGACATGCCTACATTTAGAGGTGGGGTCTGTGTTCCTCTCCCTTGAACCTGGGTAGACCTTTGTAACTCTCTCAATCAATAGAACACAGTAAGAGTAACACTGTGTGACTTCTGAGGCTCGGCAGTTGAAGGTTATATGGCTTCCACTTGGTTCCTGGAACTCTGAATCTTTCTGTTCTCAGGTTGCTTGCCTTTGGAGCCTAGCCACCATGTTGTGGGGAAGCCTAGGTCACATGGAGAAACCATGTGTGGATGTTCAAGTTGACAACTCGAGGTAGGTTCTAGGCTACAGACAGCATCAATTGCCAGACATGCGAGTGAATGGGCCTTGAGATGTTTCCAGATCTCAGACTTGGGGTCTTCATCAAAGGCCCCAGTCATCATAGAGCAGAAACACACCATTTCCATTACACCCTGGTTGAATTCCTCACCCACAGAAACCATAAGAAATAATGTGATTATTGTTTGAAGACAGCAGTAATAGATAACACTGACAGACACTACAGATAATGATAGCAAAATACATATGCTATAAAGAAATATTTTACATAATACATCTTATCTGCACCTCTGAGCAGTGCTGCATAAGAAAGCAAGATATAGCAAATCCATGAGACAGAAGGATAAATGGTTACCAGATGCTGAGGGAAAGGGTGATGGGTAGTTACTACTAAATGGCCACAGACAGTCTCTGAGGTGATGAAAAAGTTTTGAAAATAGTGGTGACAACTGCACAACAACTGTGAATGTGAGATTAAGTGGCATTACCACTGAATTGTATACTTAAAAGTAGGTAAAATGGCAAGTTTTATGATTATCTATTTACAAATATAATCACATATTTTTAAACTAAAAAAAAAAAGGAAGGGAGGAAAGCAGGAAGATTTAGGCTGTTCCCATATTCGTAAAATAAAACATATAGCAGAAAAGCCCCCCACCATGTACAACTTTCATTTTATGTGGCTTTTTTACCGCCTCATGTTCTACAAAAATTATCAAATTAGTTGTAGAAATGACAAAATTTAGATAAAAATATAAAGAATGAAATTATTAACCACGAGACACGTTTTAAAAACAAGGCACAAGGGAAATTCTAAGAAAAGCGTGAAGAAAACCAGAGAGATTAGCAGACTAAGCAAGTTTGGTGTTTAAAAAAAGTAACAAAGCAAAAAAGACAAACAGTTTAAAAAAATGTTCTATTCTGGGCAGCCGGGTGGCTCAGCGGTTTAGCACTGCCTTCAGCCCAGGACCTGATCCTGGGGACCCGGGATCAAGTCCCAGGTCGGGCTCCCTGCAGGGAGCTTGCTTCTCCCTCTGCCCATGTCTCTGCCTCTCTCTCTCTGTGTCTCTCATGAATAAATAAATAAAATCTTTTAAAAAAATAAATAAAAATGTTCTTTTCCTATCAATAGGATGACAAAGAGGTCTTATAGGATTTTGAAAATATTAGCAAATGTTCAGCAAACATGAACAAATTCCATCAGCTATTTCTCATTAAAGCATGACCTGAGTCCTTGCATGTCTGAGAATGAATGGATTTCATTCCTAACTCTTCATTAGTAGCTTCCTTGGGCATGCAATTCTTTTCAAGTCCTTAAAGATGTTGCTCTCCTTCCAACACCCAATGATGCTGATCATGTTCCTTCATAGGTTGCAAACTTTTCCTTTGTTTTAGAGTCTTTCAGGACCTTCTCTTTTACCCTTATGCTCTGAAATTTCACAATAATCTGTATTTCTAAATCTGTGTCATTTATATTTATCTGCCTTCTGCTCAGCACCCAGGACCAGGATACCTTAATTTTGAATGGTACTGATCAGCTTTAGCTCTTGGCAA
The DNA here is from genome assembly GCF_905146905.1 of Nyctereutes procyonoides. NCBI lineage: Eukaryota > Metazoa > Chordata > Mammalia > Carnivora > Canidae > Nyctereutes > Nyctereutes procyonoides. The sequence continues at coordinate 812,876 of NW_026575030.1, read as the reverse complement.
TTTTCACTATTCTTTGATAGCTTCTTCCCCTTTATTTTCTCTTTTCTGGAATTATTGTTAGCAGAATGGTGGAACTAGACATAATGTCTTATCTTTTATTGTCCTGTCTTCCTTTTGTCTTTTTTACCCTCAAATTCTTTTTTTTAAAGATTTTATTTATTCATGAGAGAGAGAGAAAGAGAGAGGCAGAGAGAGAGGCAGAGACATAGGCAGAGGGAGAAGCAGGCGCCCTGCAAGGAGCCAAATGTGGGACTCGATCCCAGCACCCTGCACTCCTTGAGCCAAAGGCAGATGCTCAATCACTGAGCCAGGCAGGAGTCCCTACCCTTAAATTCTGTAGAGTTTTTCTCTAATTTATCTTGCAACCCTACTACAGAATTATTTTATTTTGATAGCCATATTTTTACCATCTGAAATTTCCTTCTCATTACCTGTTCCTTTTTTTGCAGTAGTCTATTTTTATTTATATTTGCAATATCATCTTAAATGTGAGGCAACTAATTTGACTTTTTAAAACATTATCTTTAGGATTAAATTTTCTTTTTTTTTTTTTTAGGATTAAATTTTCTATCAGCTTATTTTTGTTCCCCTTTTTCATGCTACAGATTTCTCCCCAAACAGGCAATGACCTTGCTTGTCCCTGTATACATGTGAATGAAAGAATAGGAGGATTGCCTGGAAATGTGGGACAAATGGGCCTTATCATCATGAAGATCTAACAGAACATTCTGATTGACCTCAAGATGTGTGGAAGATGGAAGGGCCCAGAGTGATTCTCAAACTCCTACATTTCTGACTTGTAACAATTTAGGAATGATATTTTCCTGTAATTGGGAATATAGGAAACAACGAGGCTCATAAAAAGACAAAAAGAGAAGAGATAAGGAAAGAAGTTCACTTTCAGGCACGTGTGAGGACTGATGGGTACCAGGGTGGAGAGTTCCAGGAAGTAAATCTGGAGTTCAAGAGAAAGAAACAACTACATTCATATATCTGTGAGCCATGAACATAGAGAGGTGGTTAAAGACATAGGACTTGATGTCATGGTACATGAAGGGAGAAGGATGTGAGATAAGGTTAAAGCCAAGGACAGAAAGCACAGAAAGAGCATTTAGGTTGGAATGAAGGGGGATCCCTGGGTGGCTCAGCGGTTTAGCGCCTGTCTTCAGCCCAGGGCATGATCCTGGAGCCCTGGGATCGAGTCCCACATCGGGCTCCCTGCATGGAGCCTGCTTCTCCCTCTGCCAGTGTCTCTGCCTCTCTCTCTCTCTGTGTCTCTCATGAATAAATAAATAAAATCTTTGGAAAAAAAAAAGGTGTAATGAAGAAGAGATACAGAGGATAGAAACACAAGAAAGAAGAGTAAGAAAGGGAGAAAAATCAGGAGAGTGGTAGCTTTAGTGTGTGTGTGTGTGTGTGTTTTGGTTCTCCTGCTCATGATATCAGGTGCTCAGTGGGTATTTTCAATCAGAAAATCCCATGTCCTTGAGTTCTGGAAAATTTTCTTATATTACGTTTTCTTCCTCTCTTTTCTCTGTCTTCTTTTTCTGGAGTTCCAATTGGGCAAAAAACTTCTGGATTAATCATTTGATTTTCTTCGGCTTTCCTCACATTTTCCCATTGCTCTTTGTTCTTTCTTTCTTTTTTTTTAAAGGATTTTATTTATTTATTCATGAGGGACACACAGAGAGAGAGGCACAGATGTAGGCAGAGGGAGAAGCAGACTCCCTGCAGGGAGCCCAATGCAGTACTTGATCCCAGGACCCTAGGATAATGACCTGAGCCAAAGGCAGACACTCAACCACTGAGCCATTCAGGTACCCCTCTGTTCTTTCTTTGTGATTTCTTCATTACCTTCCTTCCCATCCTTGGTGACTTACTATCTCCTGATATGACAGGTTCAGTTCCTAAGAGCTTTCCCTTGCATGATTTCCTCTCCTTGATCTTGTTTCATGGGCACAGTATTTTCTTTCACTTCTCTATGGACATTGATAATAGTTTTGATGTTTCCTTTTAAAGTTTTCTTCAGCTCATTCCACTGTCTCTGCTTCTTCTGATTCCTTTCTTGGCTTACACGCTTGTTTTGGTCTCTGCTTTTCAAGTGAGAGGCTTTCCTCTAGGCCTGATGGCCTTTACTGTCCATTCATATTTAAGAATCAGTCTTACTAATAAGCATTAAAGATAAAATGCTCTGGCAAGTTCCATGTGAGGGACTTCACTATGGTCACCACGACTGTCAGGGAAACCCTGTCAGTCTCCCTAATGATCTCTTGGTCCAGTTTGGCTCTCCAGAAAGGAGTCCTTCAGTCTTTTGCCTGTAGGGTACAGTGCTGGCTACCAGTAATCCAGGAGCTGATTAGGAAAAGGGTGCTAAGGATTCTATCATTAATTAAGGATTCTTGCAGTTAATATGCTTGTTTTCAATTTACTGCCTTACCCTGCTCTCTCAACTGCCTCTCTTCCTAGATACATTTTGAAATACATTTTTTTAAGATTTTATTTTTAAGTAATTTCTACACCTGACATGGGGCTTAAACTCCCAAACCTGAGACCAAGAGTCGCATGCTCCAATGACTGCACCAGCCAGGCGCCCTTGAAATATATTTAAGAGAAGCGAATAAAACAGTTACATAAAAAAAATAGGAAATATAAATAATAAAAAATAGGAAATAAGAAACACAAAAGATAAAATGAATAAAATATATAATAACAGGCCACTGTCATTTACATGAATAATGTTTTGGTAGTATCAGAATCTTCTGTCCCATTCTACCTTGTAAGGAATTTCTTTCTGTAAAAACATTTTAATTTCTCCATCTTCCCACCAAACCAAACAAAAACAGTTAGAGATATGTTTATAAAAGAGGAACCCTCCTAATAATACAAAACAAAAACCTGAGAAATCTTTCAGAAAAAAGATCTCAGGGCCTTAAAATAGCAGTTTTTACAGTTCTTCTCTTTAATTAAGATATTTAATTAAGTTGTTTTTTAAAAGAACTTCTTTTACTATTTAAGTAATGACTAATTTTGGAAATTAACATTTGAGAAATTCTCACAATGTGCCAGAGGCAAGTCACAGTCAAGGTTACAGTGGCTGACAGTAATCAGGAATTGACGGCCACCTCTGCTGCTAGGAGGGCTAACTTACCGTACACAGGAGTAATCATTATACGTGTTACTTTGAAATCTCAGCTGCTTGGGTAATAAATTGAGACTTAAGTGCATAAAACCCAGAAAAGGAGTGTGTGGGTGTAAAGGGAATCATTTTACATAATTTTGGGAACCAAAGGATCCACTTAGAGTATAATTTTAGAAAAAGGAAAGGGCAAGATTAATTAGCAGCAATGACTTTAGTTAATGCCATGATGGCTACACTGGACAATGATGAATATGGTTATGGGTAGTGAACCTTCAAGTTAGCTTGTCGCCATGGGGCTGCGAGAAGCTGTAAGGCCCTATGGAAATAAAGGCTTCCTCTGGGATAATCAATTACAAGCCTGATCTATGTTAACAGTTAATGTTTTCTGAGTGTAGCCTCTGAGCAATCAGGCAAGAATGTGGTTCATGAGGTTTCTTTGATACTTGGCAGCTAGGAGTGATAGAAACAGATGTAAGAAAATGTGACACACTTTAATGATACTCACATATGTTGGATGGGAACAGAGAAGGGCTGCAGGTTTACTGAATAGGAGTTCTTAATGTGGGACTCAAGGACTTTTCACAAGACCTAGGGTGGCCTCCCATTAGCCTGAGAAGCCTCTGAAGTGGTCTATAAAGTGTTGTCTGTATTGTATGTACATTTTGGAGGCAACTTTTTAAAATTTAATTTTATTTATTTATTCATGAGAGACACACAGAGAGAGGCAGAGGCAGAGGCAGAGGGAGAAGCAAGCTCCCTGCAGGGAGCCCAATGTGGGACTCCATCCGAGGACCCCAGGATCACGACCGGAACAAAGGCAGACGCTCACCACTGAGTCATCCAGACATCCCTGGAGAGCACTTCATGGTCTCAGAAGGATTCAGGATCCAACAAAATTAGGAGCCATTGGACAAGAACAAAATATCTGAACATGCACCTGTGGTTTGAAGAGCTCCATTTCTTTCCTTAACTGTCTATAAGTAAAGACAGATTGAAAGTTCCTATGTGAGTGTACATAGCGGTAGTGAATTCACTCTTTGTAAGGAGAAACAAAGAAATAAATAATTAATGAGAATCCCTCTGGCTGCTCTCAAATAATAATCTTTAAAAACTGAGTAATTCTAAAACAGAGTCACTTTTGTGCAGGCATGAAACATGCTCACTTAGCTCATCTGACTGTCACGGTAACTGATCTCTGAACAGCTCCTCATGAGAGAGCAAATGACATGGGAGCGCCCACAGGGCCAGAGAGAAGGAAACTGCTGATGAGGTGAGCAGAAGACAGTGCAGGAACCACGAGGGCTGGGAGTTGGAGCAGACACTGCTGTGCTGGCAGGACTCACAGCTGGAATATCATGCAGGTCAGCTCAAAACAAAACACACTATCCTTGATGTTTTGAGACAGGGACATATCACCATCAGTTCCTTATGGAGCTCCAGCAGGTTCTGGGGACAAGTCTGATCAATGAAAGAAGGAAGTGACCATTGATGAGATTTATAGACACAGACACTAAACGTGAGTGCAAAACTTCTGTATCTGTAAGATGCTTCTAATTTCTTTTCTTTGGTCCTTTTAAAATTAATCTTTTATAAAGTGAATAGGGATCCACTGATTCAAGCATCTGAGAAAAAGGCAGTAAGAAATAATTGTAAACAAAATGCTCCCTAAATAAACATGTTTTCTAAAAATATGAGGTTGATTAATAACCAGACTTCCTGTGGGAGCAAGCTTTATTGGTCTTACCAGAATAGACCAGAATCTTCAAGTTTTTACAGCCACACTGATAGTTAAATACTCAGCACCCATACTGCTCTGGCAGGTTTGTATTTGGAAAATTACTGACCTTATTAATGTTATCAGCATTTCTCAGTGGTAAAGATAAGCAGGAACACAGGAAGACAAACTATTTTTTATGGCCCAGGAAAGCTCTTTACTTAAATAGCACAATAAAGTTAAAAAGTTTTAAGTCTTTTATGATTACATTCTTGCATTTAGAAGAGATTTACTAGCAAATTATTGACAAATATCCTAACTCATCATGACTGTCCTTGTAAAGAAAGAACTATATTAATATCTGATATCTGATAAATAAAGAGCTTAAATGTAGGTGTTTGTAAGTAGGAGGAGTGATCTAAGTAATGTAGGTGTTTGTAAGTAGGAGGAGTGATCTAAGTAATTTTTATCACAAGACTTCGGGAAAAATATCATTAAGTCAACTGTAAGTCAACATGCCCATGTCAAAAGATGTGGAAAATAGAAGATATTCCTCTCTTTGATTATATAGACACTCAGTTATTGCGTTCCTGACTTTTGTTCGATATTGCTTTTGAAAAACAAAAGAAAAATATTGCTTCCAGTGAGCAGTGCGGGGGCAAAACCATTACAAAATGCTTAAGGTGGCAAAATGTGTGTTTTTATCTGAAAGGTTCAGGGGGCTAATATAGTTGCTCTGTTTTGCACCCTGGTAAACTACTGCTCTTTAGAGACAAATTTCTTGGCCATGATGATAGGATTAAAAGTCAGTTATTAGAACTGAAGGGGAGGAAAAGGAAATCTCGTTAAACTCATAAAAAATAAGAAAGTACTTCAAAGCCTGGTGCTATTCTAGCGCGGCACATGCCACCACCAAGGGCCCCGATGTCGGCTCTCATAGACTTTGATCAAAGGGCAGCTCTGGTAGGAATCATTACTGCCTCATGTCATCTGTCTCCTGCTCTTTAAAGAATTAACAAAACCGCTGTGATATACCAGTGGCTGACTGGTCCTGAACAGCGGACGAATGATGATCGGAACTGGAACTAAAGAGACTTCCTCAACATTTGTAAACAAGCCAGAGGATAGAGAATGACAAAAGTATGATCTTAAATATCTAACTAAAAAAATGAATTTCAGTTCTCCGAAAAGGAGACTTTTTTAGATATTGTAAAAAGGAGCATTCTCATGTAGTTAAATGAAATTTTGAATAATCCTCTCTTGGGCACCATATGCTTTTCTCTGTGGGCATAAATAAAATAAAGCAAACAAAATAAAACAACCCTGGTTTAAAAAAAAACACGTTGGCAAAAAGGAAAACATTATTATTTATTTTTAAAGACGACATCAAAAGCAGTGCAAGCAACTGTCTCTGGGAAGAGCCATTTCTGTCAATAAGGACAATTAGAACGTGCAGCAAAACAGCATATAACACAAAGGTTCACTAGAGTATGACTGGGAAGAATGTGAGTGGAACGTCACCTACTCACAAGCCTCTGGTTATGGCATCTCCCCTCTCCTCCTCCTGCAAAAGCTGCTATTAGGCTGAATTCCTCTGAGGCTCTGCTATATTGATCCTACCTCTGCAATGTCTGCAATTTTTCTGTTCCCATGACCACTACTACTGTTAGGAGTTCAGGGTGGTGTTAAGTGCCCCAAATTCCATCTGGGAATCCCTGACAAAGCAGCCTTCTAAAGAATAATAGCTCTAAGAATAATAACGAACTGACTTTATTAATAGAACTGTATGTGTGTAATAAAAAAGTAAAATTTTGATAAAATGTGTATTACAGAAACCCGCTAAAACCCAAGGCCAAAATGGGAGTTCCTATGTCTCAGCCCAAATCTAGAGTGCAGGGCCACCAGCACAGGTGCTCTTGCTGTGCTTTCAGTGGAGACACAAGTGCGGGAGAGGCATGCCTGTGGGGAGCTCAGTAACTCATTAGCCTTCAACTGTGGCCCAGTCAAGTTCTCAGGCTCCAAGAAATCATCTCTGAGGGATAGGGCAGAAAGCCCTGAGATGGAGTGGAGACAGAGTATCTCTTTACCATAGATGAAAATGAGATGGGAGGGACGGCAGACATAACCCCTTCCCCAGATACCACTGCCTCCAAGAACCTGTCCCTTCTCCTTCTCATTCATTTCCTGTATTGCTACTAGGATCATCTTTTGAAAACAGAAATCTGATCATGTCATTCATCTGCTTAAAAGCCTCTGATGACACTATGCCATTTCCAGGATAAATCCAACTTCTTGGCATTACTGTGTGGGCTCCTCTCCGTCTGTTCCAGGTCAAAGTTTTGGGGTTCTTCCCAATTGAACCATGGCTTATAAACTCTATGCTCATACATTCACATGGAATTCCCATTCCCAGAACAAATGATAATTGTTCTTATCACTATGCTTTGGGGCATGCTTTTGGTGTTCCTTACCCAGGGCTAGCTGAACTAGGACTCACTCCCTTTGAACTCATCCTTCATAATCCAGCTCAGGTGTTTCCAAAGGGACACTTTCGCATGCACATGTAGTTTATTATTCTAGCCTGTGATCCCAGAGCCTGGTTTACATATTTCTATTTTGACATGTATTATATCTCATTAAAATGATTTAATTTGGGACGCCTGGATGGCTCAGCGGTTTAGTGCCTGCCTTCAGCCCAGGACATGATCCTGGAGTCCTGGGATCGAGTCCCACATCAGGCTCCCTGCTTCTCCCCCTGTCTGTGCCTCTGCCTCTTTCTGAGTGTCTCTTACGAATAAATAAATAAAATCTTTTTTTAAAAAAGGAATGTTACCTGTTTTCTTTAGCTTTGCACCTAGCATATAGTCTTAATTTTTAAAAAACTTTTTAAAGATTTAATTTTGACTTGCATTATAAAACATTTTCATAGCCTTCAAAAAGATATCAGTTAAGCAGTCACTCCCCATCTCTCCCTCCTCCAAGTCTCTTACAGCAACTAATCTACTCTATTTCTCTATGGATTTGCCTATTTTGGCCAATTCATATAAATGGAACCAAACACTATGTAGGCTTTTGTGTCTGGCTTCTTTAACTTAACATAAGGTTTTCAGGATTCCTCTAGGTTGTAGCATGTATCAGAACTCTGTTCCTTTTTATGGCTAAATAATATTGTCATGTGTCCCATCCAAGTACTAACCAGGCCCGACCCTGCTTAGCTTCTGAGATCAGACGAGATCGGGTGCGTTCAGGGTGGTATGGCCGTAGACTGTCATGTGAATATACCACATTTGGTTTATCCAATCATCAACTGACGGACATTTGGACTGTGACATTCAAGCACAAGTTTTTATGTGGACATATATTTTGAATTCTTGAAAGTGAATCTGCTGGTTCATATGGTAATTCTACGTTTAATGTTTTAAAGAACAGTCAGACTGTTTTTCAAAATGGCTGTACCATTTTACATTCCTACCAGCAATGTATGAATGTTCCAATATCATTCTATCTTTGCCAATGCATGTTGTCTTTTGAAAATTTTAGACATCCTAGTAGGTATGAAGTGGCATCTAATTGTGTGTATTTTTTTTTTAAAAAGATTTTATTTATTTATTCATGAGAGACACAGAGAGAGAGGCAGAGAGAGAAGCAGGCTTCATGCAGGGAGCCCGATGTGGTATTCGATCCCGTGACTCCAGGATCATGCTCTGGGCCGAAGAAAGGCGCTCAACCGCTGAGCCACCCAGGCGTCCCTCTAATTGTGGTTTTAAGGGTGCTGGGTGGCTCAGTTGGTTAAATGTCTGCCTTCGGCCTAAGCCATGACCCCAGGGTGCTAGGATCAAGTTCCACATAAGGCTCTCTGTTCAGTGGGGAGTCTGCTTCCCCTTCTGCCTCTCCCTACTGCTTGTGCTCTCTCTCTCAAAATAATTGTGGCTTTAATATAACATTAATAAATGTTTATATAATGAATGATCTTTAAATGACCTATACAAAATATACATCACATAAACACTGACTGAGTCAAATTGAGGTGTTTCAATGTTCTACTCATTCCACAAATAACTGAGGGCCCACAGGGTGCTAACTCTAATGCATCTGGTACAGTCTGGCAAGGTCATGAAGGCAGACTGCGGAAAAGTAAGGCTCAGGTTCAGTCCCAGCCTTGCCTTTGGTTATATGAACTTAGGCAGAATATTTAACCTTTCTGAGCTTTAGTGGGGCATGGTAATAGTATTTGTGTAGCTATGAAGGTTAAATAAAATTATGTGTTTTAAGGGCTCAGCACAGTGACTGCATGGAATAGTCACTCAATACATGTTAATTATTACTACTGAATGAGTTATTATTACTGAGTGAATTGAAATAATAAAGACAAATGCCTAATAAATAGTACTATGTGATGTAAGCCATGACAGAAATATTTATATGTCTCTGTCCATAACAATGTGGTTACCATCTTGTCCTTATTATTAGGCTATTATGTAGACTAATTATATAATGTTTACAGAGTAGTTTGAATTCTAAAATACATATAAATAAATATTCTAATTTAATACATGTTAATGTCAAGAAACCAGTATATTCACATATGCAAAAACAAGAGATTTTGGGTAAGAAAAATTTAGACCTCATGAATGCCACAACTCCTATGGTCAACTTTATTTTGCTGTTACCATTTTTTCAACTAGACAACAAGGTTGCATAAGATAATTTTTTATTACCCTCCTTAGCCCACAACAGAACAAATGTTTTATACAATGTTGGGATTTAATAAAAGATGAAGGTTTATTTTTTAATTTTGAGAGCATATTTTTAAACATCATGGTTGTGCTAAAGAGCTTTCCTTCCCACTATACACTATATTTTTTGCAGCAGACCAGCAACCATCCTACATATTTTTAATGCAAGTGTGAGTGTTTAAAATACAAATCTGGTTTGGGTTAAGGATGTTTGAGCCTTTGAGGACAGCAGACAGGGGACTTGAAGATGGTTATGCTAGGGAAAAGGCAGAGGTGTGAGCCAGGTCAAAGATGTAAGTACTAAGGCAGGGTAAAAAAGGCAGGCAACCAGTTAGAATCTAATGAGGAGAAAGGAAAACTGTGAGATATTTAACTATAAGCCCACAAAATGAAAACAGGGTAGCCTGGGTGGCTCTGTGGTTGACTGCCTGCCTCTGGGCCCAGGACATGATCCTGGAGACCCGGGATCGAGTCCCACACCGGGCTCTCTACAAGGAGCCTGTTTCTCCCTCTGCCTATGTCTCTGCTGCTCTCTTTCTCTGTGTCTCTCAAGAATAACTAAATAAAATCTTAAAAAAAAAAAAAAAAAAGAAAAGAAAACTGGTAAGGTAAAACACAGATATCTCAAAACCAGAGACTGAATTTGAGAACTGGAGATCTGTTCCAAAATGGAAAGAGAACTACTGTCTGAAGTAATCAAATGGAAGCAGCTCTGGCTTACTGAGCCTCGAAGAAGAGAAACCAAGCAGGAAGACTTGCCCTAGGCAGGAGTTGGGACTTGTTACCCATTTCAAATCAGAATCCCTTCTTTTGCTTACCTACGAACCACTGATGCACCAAGTTTCTCTAAAATACACATATTTTAGAGTATATTTAAAATGGATAAAAGGGACCTCAGAAGTTATCTAGTGATTTAGGGATTCAAGCAGCTGGATAATGATGTTACTGTTTATCCATTAAGGGCCAAAAGAGAGAAAGGGCTCTGTAGAGGTTAAGGGAAGGGCCCAATTGCTAAAGAAAGGGATACCCTCAGATGATGGAGCATAAGTAAACATCAGAGAGAAGGGGGCAGCCCGGGTAGCTCAGCAGTTTAGTGCTTGCCTTCGGTCCGGGTCATGGTCCTGGAGACCCGGGATCGAGTCCCACGTCAGGCTCCGAGCCTGGAGCCTGCTTCTCCTTCTGCCTGTGTCTCTGACTCTCTCTCTCTCTCTCTCTCTCAAGAATACATAAAAAAAATCTTTAAAAAATAAAAAAAATAAAAAAAATCAGAGAGAATGGGAGGCTTCCTATTGGAAAACTCCACTCAGTGTATTTTATTCAGAAACTGCCTTTAATCACTTGGAAATGACAATATAAAATAATAAACTCTGTATCTTTCTCTCCTTCCACCTATAAATGACCAACTTTATTGCTCAATGTAAGCCACTATAGGAAAATCAGAACCAAAACACTACTTAGATGTCATGTACATTCAGAAGTGGAAAAAAAAGAAGCCTGAGAAACAGGATTGCACCTGAGGCAGCGACCCTGGTGATGGACTCCCAGACAGTACTGGTTACTTCAGGGACAGTCAACTGGGCTGTGCAGAGCTATCTTTCCTCATGGTGGTGGGATGTTTTCATTGAGTTGGACTTCAATTTGAGTTACATTTGGATTAATAATTTCTTTAAAAAATGTAAGTATATTTAGGATGGGTAAAGAATTAGGACTCTTTCAGTTGTGGGGATTAATTCCACGCAGAGTATTCAAATATTTCACAACAGCTAAAACAGAAGCATTAACCAGTGTTGCACTGAAGCAGAGTCCTAGAAAGGCTCCATGCTATGCCAAGTTACAGGGATGTCCAGAAGGCCCTACTAGTGGGGTGAGGGAGTACAAGGGGACTGACAAAGTGACTACTTACTAAACATTACCAAAATATTGATTAAAACAACCAGTACATTTATACCTGAATATACTGATAAAGCACCAGCCCTGGTACCATGTATTTTTTTTAACCCAATAGTTAGCTGAATTATGTGACAGAAAAAGAATTCCGATTAAGAGAGGAGGGAGAGCCTCTCTCTCTCTCTCTCTCTCTCTCTCTCTCTGTGACTATCATAAGTAAATAAAAAAAAAATTTAAGAGAGGAGGGAGATACAGATAACGCCATTCTGAAAGGCAATGAATACCAGGCAAGAGAGATGGCAAGAGATACCAAAAGTCATATAAAGACTTTGTCTAGGAACATTACTGTTATTCTTCCCCTCCTCTTCCTCCTAACCACAGGGCTTTCCATTTCCCAAACACATAATCATACTATTAGGCTCTAGATCCATCCACAGAAAACCACCTTGACCTGAAGCCCAATTCCCTGAAGAACAACTTGCCAAATTTATCAAATTTATTGGTTTTCTGAAACTCTTTTATAGTGTTCACAGCATTATGAACAAGATGGATTGGCAGGGTTAAGAAGACTGGGGAGCTTGGGATGTTGGGACCTCCTGACTCTTCTTGCCCTCAGTTTATCCTTCCTTTGCCCTTCAAGTTCACTTTCTGCAACTTGGTCCTCTCCTCTTTGAGCCTCTCAGTCCTCCATTCACCAGAGCTGATGGGCCAGGATAAGTCATGCGCTAACATACACAATCTGTTCTTCCCACAATGGAAGGTCCCTCTTCTTGGCCCCAGCTCAAACCTCCAGCTGCAGCCACAGGGCAGTGAGACAGGTAGAAAATGAACATTTCTTAAAATGCTGACACTCAGAAATATTCACAAGCTGTTAAAATAATCTAATTAGTACTATTATAAACTTTTTAGACAAACAAGCTTTTGATGACAATGGGCAAATTTGGTTACTTTGGCAAAGATTAATTGAGAAAACTGGAAATATTAAAAAATGTTAAATGCAGGAAATTTTTTAAAAAGACTTTAAAAAGGATCAGGAAGAAGTTTGTATAAATAGAAACATTCCCATAGGAAATGATGAAATTCTGGCAACATTCAGAAGAAAAATACGTTCATCACACCAAATATCCTTAGGACCTTTCAACAAATTGAATATTTCTTAAAATGCATGAAAATGGAGGGTATCAAGGTAAAGTGGTAAGTAGCATACACACCTAAACTCATTCAAAGCACATTTCACATCCTGGCCAAAACCCAACTGAATACAAACAAAGTGAGGCCAAATCAAAACAAGTGGTCTCCACATTATAGAACTCCAATTTATAGAAAACCATGTGTGTATAAACACATGTAGTGAGGCCAGAGTGGTTCAAGATAGTAGAGTAGAAACATCCTGAACTTCCCTCTTCTTATGTATAACAAATATACAGCTACATATATTTTATTCCCTCTCAAAAAGACTGAAAGACTGGCTGAAGAACTTACCTACAATAAAGGATATAAAGCTACATGGAGATGGGTAGAAGAGGCAGAGATATGGTTTTGCCAAAAACTCTATCCTTACCAAAGGGAGGGATCTCAGTAGTCCAGGGCTTCTCCCAGAGGAGATAGGTGCTGGTGCCCCATATCAGATACCCCAACCCTCTGGATTTACACTCTAGAGATAAACTCCCAAAAAGTCTGGTTCTGAAAATCAATGGGGCTTATATCCAGGGGACCCAAAAGCCTATAGGTAATTAAAAATCTGTTCTTAAAGGGCTCCTGTGCAGATTCACTCATATCTTTGGGACCCAAGGCAAAAGAAAAAGTTTGAAAAGTGCCAGAACCATATGCAAAGGGGATTCATTAGCTATTCTTTAAGCATCTGCTGGAGACAAGCATCTGCTGGTAGGACTTTCTCTGGGGAAGGAAGTACTGTGGGTGTCATTTTTGAGTGCTTACTCTACCTTGCCAGGCTGCCAGACACCACTTTTGCACTCCCCTAGCTTTGCTAGCACCAGTGGGCTTGCCCTGCCAATATTCTCCCAGGGTCATGCTGAAGCTGGCAGGCCTGCCCTGGCCCCAGGCTCCCCAGCAGGTTCCTGAAGCCAGTGGACTTGCCCTGGCCCTGAATGCTCCTGCTATGCTACTGTAACCAGGGGGCTAGTCCAGCCTACATACTCTCCTGTGGCCCTGCTATGGCCAACAAGATTGCCACAGCTCTGCTGAATGTGCAGCAGGCATGTGCGGTCAACATAGGGGAAATCCCTTGAATAGCTGGTTTTGGTAGCCAGGGTAGCCTGTGTTGCTGGGACTAAAACAATCAGAAAGAGGGTTCTTTGCAGATGATTAATACCAGGAGATAGCTCAAAAAGTGCACTAAAACAAATCCCAGGCCTCCTACGAAAGAGGCCTTGTTACATGTCCTAGAGCTTTAGCCTGAGGAACAGACTCTCAGTTTACCACACAACTAGAGGCAACAAAGGAACTATCAGGGAATGTAGGCTGAGAGACACCAGCTTTGCTCTCCCTTGGCCTCCCTAAAACTTGCTGGCATCCCCCAGTAAGGAGCTTATCCACTTGTCTGGAGCCCCAGTGTGTAGCTGCCACCAGGGTACACCTCCAAATCACCTGGTTGGGAAGCCAGCAGCAGTTATGAATGCATTCCCATAGGACCATATATATATGTATTTGCAACTTTAAAAATCAGCTGCCTGAGGGTCTGGCTTTCACTCAGCTTGAAATTAGGTGCTGACTAAGGTCTTTCCCTTTCAAACACTGACAGGGCTTAACACACCATCAAAAGTAGGACCCATCAAGAATAATTCAGGCTGCTTAATCACAAGGGTACAAGAGAAAGCCAAACACTAGGGCAAGACTGAACAACTAAGTTCATTATCTACAAAAGGCAAGTCCTCCAAGACTCTGAGGAAGCTGTTACACCTGATATACAGAGAAACAAAGAAAGAAAAGCAAAATGAGGAAATGGAGGAATATGTGCCAAATGAAAGAACAAGATAAAACTCCAGAAAAAAAAACCTTAATGAAATGGATATAAGTAATTTACCTATAGAAAGTTCAAAGTAATGGTTGTAAAGATGCTTGCCAAACTTAGGAGAAGAATGGATGAGCAGAAAAAATAAAAATAAAAAAAAATAAAAAAAAAAAGAATGGATGAGCAGAGAGATAATTTCAAAAAAGAGATGGAAAATAGAAGAAAGTATCAAACAGAAGTCACAGAAAGAAGAATACAATAAGTGAACTGAAAAAAAAATAACTGAACTGAAAATATATGAAAGGGGTTCAAAAACAGACTAGATGATGCAGAGGAACAAAATAGCAACCTAAACCAGGGGAGTGGAGCTCGCCCAAACAGAGGAGCAATAATAAAAAAGAATTTTAAAAAACTGACTATAGTCTGAGGGACTCACGGTACAACACTAGGGGAATAATGTTTGCATTACAGGAGTCCCACAAAAAGAAGAGGGAAAGGGGCAGAAAACTTTCTTGAAGAAAAAAATAGCTGGAAATGTCCCTAATGTGAGAGAGAAAATAGAAAATCCATGTCACATCCACAGAGAGTTCCAAGTAAGTGGAATCCAAAGAAATACACCAAGACACAGTATAATTAAATGTCAAAAATTAATGTTGAAGAGAGAATCTTAAAAAGCAGTAAGAGGGGTAGCCTGGGAGGCTCAGTTGGTTAAGTATCTAACTCTTGATTTTGGCTCAAGTCATGATGTCAGGGTTTTGAGATCGAGCCCCAAGTGAAGCCTGCTTAAGATTCTTGCTCTCCCTCTTCCTCTGTCGCTCCCCTCTCCCTCTCTAAAAAAACAAAAAGCAGCAGGAGAACACTTGTTACACACAAGGGAACTCCCATCAGACTATCAGCTAATTTCTCAGCTGAAGCTTTGCAGGCCAGAAAGGAGTGGCACAATATATTCAAAGTCCAGAAAGGAAAAAACTTCTAACCAAGAATACTCTATTCAACAAGGCTATTATTCGGAACTGAAGGAGAAATAAAGAATTTTTCAGAAAAGCAAAAGCTAGGGGAGTTCATCACCACTAAACAGGTCTTATAAAAAAAAGTTAAAGGGAATTCCTTAAGATGAAAAGAAAAGGCATTAACTAGTAATGAAAAAAAAACATATGAAGTAAAAACCTCACTAGAAAGACAAATATATAGTAACCCCTTATTATATTAATCCCTTATAAAGCTAGCATGAAGGTTTAAAGACAAAAATAGTAAAATCAACTCTAACTATGATAATTAGTTGTGGGATACACAAAAAAGAAAGATGTAAACATATAAAAAACAAAACATTCTACATGAAAAATGTAGAATTTTTAAAATGCATTCAAACTTAAATTGCTATTAACTTAAAATTGACTGCCATATATATATTAGCTGTTATATATAACCCACATGGTAATCACAAAGCAAGAACCTATAGTGGGTATAAAAAAGATAATGAGAAAGGTATCTAAACACAACAGTAAAGAAAGTCATCAAACTGTAAGGGAAGGGAGCAAGAGAAGAAGAAAGGAAAAGAGAGGAACTATGTTAAAAGTCAGAAAAGAATGAACAAAATGGCAGTAAGTACATACTTATCAATAATAGTAATTACCAATAATTACTATAATTACTATAAATAAATAGACTAAATTCTCCAGCCAAAAGACACGGAGTGGCTGAATGGATGAAAAAACAAGATCCATATATACATGGCATATAAGAGACTCACTGCAGATCTAAGGACACACACAGCTGGAGGTGAAGGAAATTAAGAATATATTCCATAGATATGGAAACTAAAAGAATGTTGCTCTAGCTACACTCATATCAGACAAAATGAACTTTAAAATAAAGATTGTAATAAAAGAAAAAGAAAGGTATTACATAATGATAAAGGGGTCAATCCTCCAAGAAGATATAACATTTGTGAATATTTATGCACCCAACAAAGGAGGGCTAAAATATATAATACCATTACTAATTAATAAACCTAAAGGAAGAAATTGACAGCAATATAATAATAGTAGGAGACTTTAATACCACACTTATATAATTGGATAGATCATCTAAACAGGAAATCAATAAAGGAACGCTAGCCTTAAATGCCACGAGATCATGTGGTCTTTATTTTTTTATCTTTTATTTTTTATTTTTTTTTTCTTGAGAGACACAATGAGAGAAAGTGCAAGCAGGGGGGGCTGGGAGAGGGAGAGGAAGAGAGAAAATCTCCAACAGTCTCCACACTCGGCACAGACCCCAACACGAGATCATGACCTGTGCCAAAATCAAGAGATGGATGCTTAACCGACTGAGCCATCCAGGCACCACGGATCAGATGGTCTTAAAAGATTTATACACATATATAGAATATTCCATCCAAAAGCAGCAGAATACACATTCTTCTTAAGTATACATGGAATACTCTCCAGGGTAGATCACATGTTAGGACACAAGACAGGTCTAAATAAATTAAGAAGGCTGAACTCATACCAAACATCTTTTCCAACCAAATTGGTATGAAACTAGAAATAAATTATAAAAAGAAAACTAGAAAAAAATCTCAAGTGGGTGGATATTAAACAATATGCTACTAAACAACCAAGGGCCAATAAAGAAATCAAGGGGAAATAAAAAAGTACCATGAGACAATGAAAACAGAAATATGACATATCTCTATGGCAATATATTTATAAATTCAACAAAATCTATAGAATACAGCATAGGAGGTGCTAAGAGGGGAGGTCACAGCAATACAGGCCTACCAAAAGAAAAAAGAAAAATCTCAAACAATTGAAGGGATATCTACAGGAAGTAGAAAAAGAAGAATAAGCAAAGCCCAAAGGAAGTAAGGAAATAATAAAGATCAGAGTGAAATAAATGAAATAGAGACTTTAAAAAAAAAGAAAAGATCAATGAAACAAAGAGCTGTATATATCGATGAAAAGGTATATAAAATTGACAAAGCTCTAGTTAGATTCAAGAAAAAGAGAAAGGGCTCAAATAAAATCAGAAATGAAACAGAAGTCACAACTATTACCAGAGAAATACAAATGATAAGAGACTACTATGAATAATTATAGGCCAAGAAATTGTACAGCCTACAGGAAGTGGATAAATTCCTAGAAACATACAATCTTCTAAGATTGAATCATGAAGAAATAGAAAATCTGAATAGGCCAATGACTAATAATGAAGTGATTGAATCAGAAATTACAAAATTTCAACAAAGTCTAGGTAGAGAAGGTTTCACTGGTAAATTCTACCAAACATTCAAGAAGATTTAAGAACATGCTTGTCAAGGTTCCAAAAACTGAAGAGAAAGAAATGCTCCCAAACTCATTTTATGAGGCCAGCATTACCCTGATAACAAAACCAGATAAGTACATCACAGAAAAAGAAAATTACAGGCCAACGTCCTTTAAGAACAGACAAAAAAATTCCTCATTAAAATACTAGCAAACAGATTTCAATAATACACTAAAAGGTTAATACACAATGATCAAGTAGGATTTATTTCAGGGATGTAGGAATGGTTCAACATCCACAAATCAATCACTAGACTACATTAACAAAACAAATGATAAAAATAATCTCAATTGATGTAGAAAAAAGCATTTTACAAAATCTAATATTTATTTATGATAAAATCTCTCAACAAAGGGAAAGTACCTCAATATAATAAAGGCCATATATGGCAAACCCATAGATAACATCATACTCAATGGGGGAAAAGCTGAAAGTTCTTCCTTGTCAGAGTAGGAACAAGACAAGAATGCCCATTCTCACCACTTTATTCAACATAGTATAATTTCCAGCTGCAGCCATCAGACAAGAAAAATAAGTAACTCATCTAAATCACAAAGGAAGAAATAAAATTGTCACTATTTGTAGATGACATACTATACATATAAAACCCCAGAGTCCATAAAAAAATGGTTAGAATAAGTGAATTCAGTAAAGTAGTAAAATGCAAAATTAATATACATAAACATTGCATTTCTATCCATTACTAATGAACTATCAGAAAGAGAAAATAAGAAAAAAATCCCCTTTACAATTGCATCAAGTATAATAAAATACTTACAAATACATTTGTCCATGGACAGGAAAGGCCTGTACACTTGAAAACTCTTAAGACACTGATAAAAGAAACTGAAGAAGACACAAATAAATTGGAAGATATTCTGTGCTCATGGACTGAAAGGTTAATATAGTTAAAAAATCTATATTAGGGATGGATGCCTGGTGACTCAGCAATTGAGTGTCTGCCTTCGGCTCAGGGTGTGATCCTGGGATCCGGGATCGAGTCCTGCATCAGGCTCCTTGTAGGGAGCCTGCTTCTCCCTCTGCCTATGTCTCTGCCTCTCTCTCTGTGTCTCTCATAAATAAATAAATAAAATCTTTAAAAAAAAAAAAAGTCTAGGGATCCCTGGGTGGCTCAGCAGTTTAGCGCCTGCCTTTGGCCCAATTTAGCGCGATCCTGGAGACCCGGGGTCAAGTTCCACGTCGGGCTCCCTGCATGGAGCCTGCTTCTCCCTCTGCCTGTGTCTCTGCCTCTCTCTCTCTCTCTCTCTCTCATGAATAAATAAATAAAATCTTAAAAAAAATAAAGATTAAAAAAAAAGTCTATATTAATCAAAGCAGTCTAGAGGTCTAATGCATCCATATCAAGTCCCAATGGTATTTTTCACAGAATCAGAATAAATAATCCTAACATTTGTATGGAATTACAAAAGACGTCGAATAATTAAAGCAATCTTGAGATAGAAGAACAAAGGTGGAGGTATCAGGCACCTTAATTTCAGACTATAGTATACAACTATAGTAATCAAGACAGTATGATATGGGCATAAAAACAGACACATAGATCAATGGAATAGAGAGCACATAAATAAATGCACACATCTATGGTCAACTAATTTTTGACAAAGAAGCTAAGCACATGCTATGGGGAGAGAACAGTATCTTCAAAAAATGGTGTTAGGAGAACTGTATAACCACATATGAAAGAATGAAACTAGACTACTATTTTACACCATATACAAATTAACTCAAAATTGATTAAAGATTTGCATGTAAAACCTAAAACCATAAAACTGTAAGAAAACATAAGCACTAAGCTCCTTGACACTGGTCATGGAATGGAATTGAATTTTTGGATCTGACTCCAAAGCAAAGGCAACAAAACCCAAAAATAAATAAGCAGTGCTACACTGAACTGAAAAGCTTTTCCACATTGAAGGAAACCATCAACCGAATGAAAAGGCAATCTACTGAATAGGAGAATATATTTGTAAATCATATACCTGATAAGGGGTTAATATCAAAAATATATAAAGAACTCAACCAATAGCAGAAAAGCGAACAATTTAATTAAAAAATGGGCAGGAAATTTAGAGAGACATGTTTCCAAAGAAGACATACAGATGGAAAAAAAAAAAAAAAAGAAGACATATAGATGGCCAGGAGGCAAATAACAAGATGTTCCATATCACTAATTATCAGGGAAATACCAATTGAAATCACTATGAGATATCACCTCACACCAGTTAGAATGGCTATTATCAGAAAGATAAGAAACAATAAGTGTTGGTGAGGATATGCAAAAAGGGAACGATGTGTACTGTTGGTAGGAATGTAAATTGGTGGAGCCACTATGGAAAATAGTATGGAGGATCCTCAAAAAATTAAAAATAGAACTACAATATGATTCAACTATTCCACTTTTAGGTATTTATCCAAGGAAACAAAACCACTAATTTGAGAAGATATATGCCCCCACCCCCGTATATTCCTTGCAACATTATTTACCATAGCTAATAGCCAAGATATAGAAGCAACCCAAATATCCACTGATGAATGGATGTATAAAGAAAATGGTGTGTGTGTGTATACACAGTTTACTACTACTCAGCTATAACAAAAAGGAACTCTTGCCATTTGCAACATGAATGGACCCTGAGGGTATTATGCTAAGTGAAATAATTTGGGCAGAGAAAGACAAATATCGTATGATTTTACTTAAATGTGGAGTCTATAAAAATACAAATTAAACTAAAATAAACCAAGCTCGTAGATACAAAGAACACACTGATGGTTGTCAGAAGGGGAAGGGAGGGCAGCCCCGGTGGTGCAGCAGTTTGGTGCCGCCTGCAGCCTGTGATCCTGGAGACTTGGAATCGAGTCCCACATCGGGCTCCCTGCATGGAGCCTGCTTCTCCCTCTGCCTGTGTCTCTGCCCCCCCCCCTCTGTGTCTATGAATAAATAAATAAAATCTTAAAAAAAAAAGAAGGGGAAGGGAGAGGGTGCATGGCTAAAATAGGTGAAGGGGGTTAACTGAATGGTGACCATGGGTAACAAGACTTACTGTGGTAATCACTTTGTAATGTATACAATATTGAACTATTATGCTGTTCACCTGAAACTAATATGTTATATACCATTTTACCTCAGTAAAAATGAAAAAATAAATATTTTCTGGTAAAAAAAAAAGATATGCATTGAAAAGTCTATGTGAAATAACACTAAACTGTGAAAGAAAAACACCTCACTTGGCAAAGAAAGATTTGGTAAAGATGATTTGGTGATTTTTTTAAAACTTTGTACAAAGATATATATTTTTCTTCAGACACACTTAAAAACAATAAATATATATTTGTAGGAAGATGCATTTCAAATTCTTAATACTCATCTTAAAAATGAACCCTTAAACCTAATTCAACAGTTAAGAACTTTTAGAGAACGAGCAGCTACAAATCATAGTTTTAGTTACATATTTTAAAAACATCTATTGATTTTTTTACAGACCAAAATATATAAACACTACCAAAAGGAAAGTAGTTTTTTAAACAAAGGAAAAAAGTCTTAATAGTAGTCCATCTATTTTTTTTAGCAATATTTGACAGAATGCCATTCTAGTAACCATCCCTCTAAAAAAGTACCAGCTCTCAAAATAAGAGACATAAAAAATTTAGTAACATTACACATAAAAACATGGTTTCTTCTTATAGAACTAAACTTTGCAGACCTTAATTGTATTCCTATAATATCTGATCAATTTTTTTCAAAAATTAAAATTAAACTCCCCTATATGGAATAAGTCACAAGAATAAAAGGTACAGCATAAAGCATATATAGTCAGTGACACTGTAATAGAAATACATGGGGACAGATAATAGCTACATTGTGGAGAGCACAGTATAATGCATAAACTTTTCAAATCACTATCTTATATATCCAAACTAACAACATTGTGTGTCAACTATACTCAAAACAAAACAAAACAAAACAAAACAAAACAAAACAAGACAAAACACCATTAAACTCTCTCTCACACCATATTGTACCAAAAGGGCTAGAAGAAAAAGCCAGTCTGGATGACTATAAACTTTCCTAATGTATAATTTCTTAGGTTATATATGGCCTGTGACAGTATTTGTAATTATACAGAGACATACTCACCATTCAAAATTTACAAATACTGTAATTCTTCTTTTTTAAAATAAAATATTTCTATTGAAGTTGCTATTACATTTTTTACCTATTCTTCTAGATAAAATCAGTATTACAAGTGTAATGTTTTCTTCCAATCTATGTTTATATATTTGATTAAATATACAATATTCGTAAATACCTAATATTATTTGTATGTATGTGCTATGCATTTAAAAATAATTTTATGTTTTCAAAATCTGGTTATGTTAAAACATATAAATCTATCCATTCATGTTAACTTCTAAATGGTATCTTAAGATAATTTAAGTATTAGTCATTTTCCTACTGATAAGTATTTTGGTTGTTTCCAATATTTAGCATTCCATAAACTGATTCAATAAATATCCTGTACATGTATCCTTATACCCATGGGTAAGAAGATATTTTTAGAAATGGAACGATTTGGTTGGAGGGCATTTCCAACTTTACCGGATATTGCCTAATTGTTCTTCCAAGGAGTTAACAACGATTTATACTCCTCCCCAGCAGTTTATTAGGGTTTGGTATATAAAATGTTCCTAACATTTTTGGTATGTCATGTATTTTCAATGTTGCCAATCTAGTAGGCGTAAAGTATGGTATTAGTGTAGTTATTTTAAAAGTATTTTGCATGTTGGAAGGACAAAGCTACCGAGCAAATACGATGATGATGTCAGGAACCAGAGTTCTTATTGTTGGATAAGGGAAACATAAATACTTACACTCGCAGAGATATGTAGAGAAGGTGAAAAAGAACCTGGTGGTGCTGGATGTGAACTGGAGAGTTAGAGTGAATTTATGAACTAAAAATGCACACATACATATTAATCTAGCCATGCAAAAATGTATGTATATGTGCAAAAATAGCACGCATTAATAGTAACTGCATCCTCAAGTTCTAGTGATATTTTTCTTAAATGAGGAAAAATAAAGTTCATCTTTACAGAAGAATGCCAGCTAATAAATACAGAAGCAAAGATAAAATTATAAAAACCACTATCTCAAAACTGATTCAGAAAAAGATCATAGTGAATGCTAAGACCACCAGATGAAAGGTTTTGGAAACAGGACAGCCACATAATCTCAAAGTACCACACTACAGATTACTTAATAATTGTCAAGGGAAAAACATGCCTTTACAGTTTGCCTTATTTTGGTGAGATAGAGCTTCTTTCTGTGCTTATTGGCTATTCAGGTGTCCTCTAATGCTCACATTCTTGGCTTACTTTCCTGGTGGTTTGTTTGTGTTTTACTAACTTGTATTAATTCTGATATACTGTGGAAATTGTAATACAAATATCTTTACAGAGTCTGTGACCTGTCTGTGTTACACTTTGTGGCCAATTTAACATTTTTCCCTGTCCTCTGGATCATAAATATAGCCACCTACATTTTCTTCTGAAGGCTTGATTCTACTGAGCTTGCTTTTCTAAGGACAATAGTGAGCATGGCATGTGACTGTTGGAAGATACAAAGCCACTGGTGCAGCCTCCTCTCAGTGTCATCTTGCGGTTCTAAGAGATTTTCCAGCTGTATGTGGAGCTCCTTTCAACAAGATAAACAATTTAAATTTGCTATTTTAAAAATTAAATGATAGGGGCATCTGAGTGGCTCAATCAGTTAAACACCTGCTTTAGGCTCAGGTCATGATCCCATTGAGCCCGCATTGGGTTCCCTGACCTACAGGGAGCCTGCTTCTTCCTCTCCCTCTGCCTGTCCCTCCCCCTGCTTGAGCTCTCTCTTTGTATCAAATAAGTAAATACAATTTTATAAAAAATTAAAAATAAATGATATAGTTTTAGGATATTAAAAAATAAAAAAAAAGAGTTTGTCATATAATCTTACATGAGTGAACAAAATTTCATTCCTGAGCTCTTCGCAGCTTTCACTCGGAATCCAAGCTTCAGCGAACTGCAGGAAATCCCATTTTTCCTTATCACCTTCCTCAGCCTGAAGCTGTTCCTTCCTACCATTCAGCGTGCTCCCTGTGACTTGTGTCTGTAAGATGAAGAAGCAGATGAATTTTACTAAAGTTCTCTCACAGCTGACACTTATTAAGCAGTGATTTTATTTTGCACTTAAACCATGAACAATTCACAAAAGAAACTCTTAGTGTTTCAACCTATCATGGACTTTGGTAATAAAATTTTTCAAAATTACAACCAAATTACCAAATCGACGATTCCTATACTTAATGAGGAAAGTGTCTAACTAGAGAAGTTATACTATTTGCTTTTCTTATAAAAACTTTTATTCTAATATTTATAAACTCTGAAATTGAACCCACATGACTGGCCATTTTGAACCTTTATACTCAGTACTTGAAAAACAACCTCTAATAATTAGTCAAATCCTTTCTATAAATAACCCCAATTTCAGGAGAAGAGACAGTTGAGTGGATAGAGCAAGGAGTGTCCCTCATACCCTTTCTGGAGTCCTGGTACAGGCTGTCCTCTGTCCAAAATTAGCAGGGAACTCAATCTGTCTGAGTAAGAATTTATTTTTACCTTACAAAAAGGACTTGGAGGGATCCCTAGGTGGCTTAGTGATTTAGCACCTGTCTTTGGCCCAGGGCATGATCCTGGAGTCCTGGGATCGAGTCCCACATTAGGCTCCCTGCATGGAGCCTGCTTCTCCCTCTGCCCGTGTCTGTCTGTCTGTCTGTCTGTCTCTTTCTCTGTGTATGTCTCTCATGAATAAATAAATAAAATCTTAAAAAAAAAAGGACTTGGAGTTTGACAGTGTTATGGTTCCTTGTTACCTCATCCTCTTCTGCCCTCTAAAATGGTAGATGAAGGCCTTAAAATATAGTAAGAACATACATAAATTCATGTCTCTCCCTTATTATAGAGGATAGGTATGATACTACCAGCTGATGACTTTTTTAACATTGGTCCCTATCAGCATCACTATCTTAGTGTGCTTGGATATCCTTTGCCTGAAAACATTACAACTCAGCCTCTTAATTTATGTAGACTCTGCATAATGAGTAAGTTGGTAACTTGGTTTGAATTCAAGCTTTACCTTTCGATTCAACATCCCCCACATAAGGGTGTCTAGAGTCCCATTTGCAACAAGGTAGTGAATATTCACAGAACTGCACTGTCCAATTCGGTGAGCACGGTCTTCTGCTTGTTTTATATGTCCAGGGTCCCAATACAGCTCAGCAAATACAACATAAGTTGCAGCAGTAAATGTCAAACCCTAAGCAAAATAAAGAAAAGAAATTGAGATTCAAATAAACAGAATGTAACATAGAGCCAGATATAATAAAGTCTTCCTGATCATGTTAAATGAACAAGAAAAAGCTGAAGGACTTAAAAACAAATCAGTCTTTCGTTTTAAGCCAAATTAAGAAAATTTAATTCATGAAAGGCAAATGAAGACTGCTTATTGCAAATGGCCACGTAAACTACAAAAAACATATTTAAAATGTATTTCAATATTTCAAGTCAGTTTGATGGATATATATATATATATAAACAAAATCACTTTATCCTCTGATCAGGACTGGATTCACATTACCACTGGAAAATCTAATAAAATGCATTATAAATGAGAATATAATTTCTAACACATGGTATCCATAGCAACTAGGCAGTCAGCAATGACTTGCTCTATTCATTTAATTCATAGTGTTGTTCTATAAAGCAAGAAAATCATGTCTCCAGTCACACTGTTCTCTTCCTATGAAATTTCTCATGTTACATCTCAAACACCTTTATGTTTACTGGCTTATATCTCAATATATATAACACAACCGAATTTCTTGTGCAATTGCATTTTACATGAGTTTGAAATAGTGTCACTAATAAGTATTAACTAAGTCTTGTCTTATAATCACCATATGAAAAATAATGCAAATCTCCTCAAACTAAGAATGTGTCCAAAACCACATGATTTTGAAGTTTAAAGGCTGGGTGAAATGTGAACCATGCTTAAGCCATTGCCACATAGTAGTAAATGATGTTATGTGGTTGAA
The DNA here is from genome assembly GCF_905146905.1 of Nyctereutes procyonoides. Lineage (NCBI taxonomy): Eukaryota > Metazoa > Chordata > Mammalia > Carnivora > Canidae > Nyctereutes > Nyctereutes procyonoides. The sequence continues at coordinate 786,952 of NW_026575030.1, read as the reverse complement.
AGAAATACCTACCGTCCTTTGAGAGAATCAATCTAATCCATGCTGTTGTTCACATGCACTGGAACTTCTTTCAGTGAATGACCTTTGTGACTTGCATGCTGTTATTTTGATATAACCTTAACCTAAAATATTTTTATATCACATAACAATATCATACTAGCATTCATTAAATGGTGGCATTAGTTCTCAGGCTGAAAAAGTCACTAACGATCCATCACTTTGGAACACAAGTTAGAAGTGATAAAAACACGGTGAGTCCAGCCACCATCAAAGTCAACTGTGCTGTTATTTAGGACAGGAAATACCACAAAATATTAGAGATGATGCTGGAAAATAAGAAGTAGTATTTAAAGAGGGATGAACACCTTTAAGTGTGTTAGAAGCATCATATAACCATAGAAGAATAAAGTAGGGAAATAGGCTGGCAAGACCCACATGCCTCTAAGATACTACTAAACTACAATAGAAGATTCACAGCCCCAAGAACAAAGTATTTTGTACTTTCCTTTATTCCTATGAACATACTAGTATTCAAGTATATGAGTTTTGAATTATACCAGGTCTTTGGGAATACAGTCTTGAATAAAATATGGGTGACCTATACAATTTTAATTTCAGAAAGTCTTTTATCAAGCCACCCCCAGATCCTCCTGCCTGGCTTCCTTCTGCTTTTCTTCTCCCATGCTATGAGTACTCCATTTCTAATTTTAAGTTCTTTTTGAGATATTCTCTCTGGCTGGATTATATTAACAGATATAATACTCAGAATACTTAGAGGTATAATCCAACATGAGGGAAATGTTCAGACAACCCTCCTTTTGGTTAGAACTCCTGGTGAGTTCTAGAACTTCTTTTTCATCATAGAGCTATTTTCTTTATATAATTTTATAGACATCAATTAGCTGGCTAAAACCAATCTTTGGCCCTGGTTCAGATTCCAGTGTCTACAGAAGATGCCAGATACGCTATATACCAGGTTGGATGCACAGCAATATGTTCAATAATTTTTCCCTATGTTAAATACCCTGGCTTAGACATTTATATCAAAATATTGTAGAATATTAGTAGAAAAAAGTCCAGAAGAATCCCCCTTACATAGTGTGGCAGAGACTGGTATTGTCTTCCATAACAGCTAGTCAGCTCTGTTTTCTTTGTAACATAACACCTGAGTTTTAGTGTGACTAGACAAAATAAAGGCTACTTTCCCCAGCTTCCTTGAGGTTAGTTTTAACCATGGGGCAACCTGCAGGTGAATGAGATGAAGCATCCCTTTCTCCAGTCGGCAGCCTAGATTGCAAATATGATGGAGGAACTCTAGCAGCTCTCTTAAATAAGAGATACCTGCTCGGAATGGTAAAGCAGAAAGACAGGAGAGGCTTATGTCCTAAGGATCTTGTGGAACTACCATGCGCACCTGGGAAGGTCTATATGAAAGAATAAAACTTTGTGTATTTGAGTCATTCTTAATTTGGGTTTTCTTTTCTTTTTCTTTTATTTTTTATTTTTTATTTTTGGAAGAGAGAGAGAGAGCACAAGCAGGGGGAGTAGCAGAGGGAGGGGGATAAGCAGGCTCCCTGCTGAGCAGGGAGCCCTGACGGGATGCAGGGCTCAATACCAGGACCCTGGGATCATGACCTGATCCGAAGGCAGATGTTTAACCCACTGAGCCACCAAGGGGCCCCTAATTTGGGTTTTCACATACTTGCAGCCAAACCCAATCCTAAGGGTCAAGTCTGGCGTACTGCATAAAAAGTTCTCAGACAGAAGAGTTCTCTTCCCTCAGGCCACCTTTCCTCATAGTTTCTAGTAAAACCAATCAAATAAGGTAAGTGCTATAAGAAATGAAAGGAAAATTCTATGCAAATGCAAAGTAAGAAAAAAAGGTCATGCAAAAGTATTACAATCAAATTAACTATACTCATCTAGGAAATTCTTTCCTTGAAAATTTAGGAAGATTTGAGTCAGATGTGTTGAGGTCTCCTTCTTTTTTTTTTTTAATTTTTATTTATTTACGATAGTCACAGAGAGAGAGAGAAAGGCAGAGACACAGGCAGAGGGAGAAGCAGGCTCCATGCCGGGAGCCCGACATGGGATTCGATCCCGGGTCTCCGGGATCGCGCCCTGGGCCAAAGGCAGGCACTAAACCGCTGCGCCACCCAGGGATCCCTGAGGTCTCCTTCTATTATGCTTTCTAGCACTCTCCAAAGTAGAATACTTATTACACCTTTATCTTGATATAAAGTTATAATTATAGTTAATGATCTTTTTATTATCTTAATGATATTTCATTATTAAGTTCACACCAGAAATTTCTTACCTGGCCAGCGGCCTGAATGCTTAGGATAGCCACACGAGTATCGGGATCCTTCTGAAACTGATTAACTAGATGTATTCTTTCTGAAGATGGAACACTTCCATCTATCCTAATGTAGCGAGTCTAGTATCAACAAGGGAAATGGCAAAATTAGCACAAATCCCTATCCACCCAACTCATTTTATGTATTTAATACCTTATTTTATGCTCACATACCAATACAGAAATGGGTTAAGATAAAAGGTTAGTAAATGTTATATAAGAAGTATCTTAACCAAATTTCTCAACAGCTTCTTATAACAATTCCATATTTTTAAATCTTTTAATTTACTTGAGGATAGGCTCTATGTCTAATTCATCCTCATACCATCAATGCCAAGTTTGATACCTTGTATAAAACAGAGGCTCCATAAATCATCACTGAATTAAGCTAATATCTTTAGTAAAATTCTGTGTAAATTCACATGCTAACTTTAAAGTTACAAATTCACTGATTCCAAAGTAAAAATAAAGCCAAACAGGGGAAAAGGGAGAAAAGAGGATTCTACCCACATTATTAAGGATTCATGAAGAGTAGTGCATTCACTTCTGAAATATCCCAATATTAACTGGGAAAAGATCTTTTTTAGTATACTATTCGAATTCTTTTTTTTTCATTCCTCAACTTAACAGAAATAAGTGATAAGGTCACTCCCATTGAGTTGGGGAAATCAAGACATTCACATACATTTCTAAAAAAGTAGGGAAACATTAAGTGCTAAGCTGAACAGTGCTGTCTTCTAGGAATGATTCGGGTTAGGAAAAGAGAACAATCAGTGTGTGTTAGGGTAGCTAAAAAGAACTCATTACTCAACTTTCTAAAATTCACTATGAGTCTTGAATTTCAAAGTCTCATTTATATATGGACTTCTATGGAAAAGAAGTCTTATATATAAGACCTTATATAGGTGAGACAGACAAATATTCACTTTCATAAGGAAATAGTCAAGTTAATCATTAAATAGAATGTCCCATATTAACTTTCTATGTCTTCACAAACAGATATACACTGATCATTGATCCATTTAATATCCAATAAGGAAGCTTATAAATTCTTCCAACAGTCTTTCTAAAGAAAACACATTATCAGGCTAGGGAGATTGGGAGAAATTCACTTTCAACCTATGACTGCCTACCATTTTTAACTGTTAGTGATGTTAAATGGGATTCTAAACACATCAGCAAAGCAGAAGGGGGGAGAAGAGACTGCTATACTTACAATAGATCCCGGCAGTTTTAAAGTTTTAAGTTTAATGGAATCAGAGTAAGAAAATATTATGAATCTAATTTTATTGCCCAACCATTTAAAAAATATTTCTAAGGTTACTTAACTCTTCCTCAAAAGGCATTTTAAAGATATGATATGATAATCAATGTGAGAGCATCTTTTCATGGATAGTACTTTATTGTATTATCATAAATCTTTGTATGAAGGAAACACTAGAATTACTTCTTGGGCAATGTTAATAAACATACTGGCAAACATTCAAAAAATGTACACAAGGTTTTAAAAAACACAGCTTAATTCCTTCATTTAAAAATCTATCTATACAGACAAGTGGTTTTACTGCTACATGTATATTAAGCTCACATAATCTGTCAGGAAATTTATTCTGGTTGTTCCTGAGCATCTCTAAAAGCCCTCAGCACATAAAGAGAGAGGACAGATTTAAACTCTAAAAAGAAAAAAAATGGCAGATGCTGTCACAGATAAGACTGTTGAGGAATTAGGTGAACCTAAGAAAATGAAGTAAGGCCAATAGGTTTGGGGAGCTTACCTGAGAAACGTATGAGACTGTACCTGGCCCATATGTTTCAAATTCATCTGTATTATATGTTATTCTAAATCATACTCTACAGAGTATGCTATCTGGAAGTTTAAAAGGTATAATAGCAGCTGGGTACTAAAACTGGATGAATTCATTCTGTTTCCTCTCGACATTATCCATATTCTAAGGCTGCTGCCTTGCAGGTAAATAAAAATTTTAATTTTTAACTGCCTACACCAGTCTCAAATGGTATATCCAGTAACAATAATGGATTTCACAATATAGCCTATCAAGTCAGCATATTTTAATCAATCCAGAAAATTATATCAGTGGAAAATTATAAGTCTGGAATAAAAGAAAGAGTTTAATGTGTATCATTAACATAATAGTAATATAATATTAGTATAATTTATAAGAAAAATCTAATAATAATTAATGTGTCATTTAAGCAAGGCCAAAAAAACCCCTCAATTACAAGACTACAATTGATGTTTAGTATATTAAAAATCTGCATTCTAGAAAGTATTTTATAGAAAAGTGATAACATACCTTGCTTTCTATGACTGCTTCTGTACAAGCTTGGAGCATGCTTAAATGATGAGCAAAAACCAGAAATTTAAGTGAATCATTCTGAAGCATCATCTTAATATAGTCCTTTACAGCACCTGCCTAAATATTAAAAGTTAAACTTTATTAACAGTATATAAATTTTTATTAAAAAATCATATCACTTTATTTTCACAAAGCAAGAAAAACTTTTTATTTTTTTATTTTTATTTTTTAAAATTTTTTTTAAATTTTTATTTATTTATGATAGTCACACAGAATGAGAGAGAGAGAGAGGCAGAGACATAGGCAGAGGGAGAAGCAGGCTCCATGCACCGGGAGCCCGACATGGGATTCGATCCCGGGTTTCCAGGATCGCGCCCTGGGCCAAAGACAGGCGCTAAACCGCTGCGCCACCCAGGGATCCCCAAGAAAAACTTTTTAAAAGTCAAAAGTTTCTATGACCTTTCAACTGCTCTGTTCTCTAGGTAGCCTATGGAAATAGAGGTTCACATCTAAGGGGAAACTAGAAAAAGAGACACAAGAGAGGGAAAACAAAGACAAAAATCCAACAACTTGGGAAGTAAAGAAAGAACACAACAAGAATGAGAAGACAAAGTTTCTTTCTTTCTTTCTTTTTTTTTTTTTTTTTGAAGACAAAGTTTCAATGGAAAATAGGCTGTGGCCAAAAAGGGGTTGGTGGTTTTGTTAAGAAGGTAATTTTCAAAAAAGCTCATATAAAATATAAAAGACTAAGTGGAATAGGGTTAAGGAGGAAATGATGAATAGCATTTTTTTGAAAGAGAAAACTAAAAAATAAGAAAGCTGAGACCAGAGCCTAAGGATTAAGGAAAATTGATTGATTCATTTTTTAAAAAGATTTTATTTATTTATTCATGAGAAACAGAGAGACAGAATGAGAGAGAGAGAGAGAGAGAGAGAGAGAGAGAGAGAGAGAGAGAGAGAGAGAGAGATAGGCAGAGGGAGAAGCAGGCTCCTGCTCTCTGGATATGACCAGAGATCATATCTGGGCTCTGGGATCACGACCTGGGCCAAATGCAGATGCTCAACCACTGAGCCACCCAGGCACCCCTCATTCATTTTTTTTTTTTAAACTAAAAAACTTCAGTACATTTAAAAACAGGCCATTTAAAATGTAGACAGGCTAAGAGAAATGGAAAACGAGGAAATTTAGCTTGTCTCCAGGATGGATTCGTTTGTAGAAGAGACTGGAGTGATGGGATGAAGCTAATAGGAGGGAGGTTTGAGAGCACAGGGGGACTTATGAAGAAAGGGGAGGTAGAAAAGAGAAAATGTGGTAAAAAGGAAAAAAATCAAGAAAGCTCAGAATAAAAAGACTTTTCTTAGTTAACTTGAGGACAAGTTACCTATTAAGAATAAGACTATGAGGTGGATCAAATAGGAATTAAATTTAAAGCATCAATTAAATCTAAAACATGAATATAGTCTTGTAACTTAAAAAATAGCTACTCAGAAATTTAAGAAAAAGAGAGCAATTGAATACATTTGAACCTAGACTCCCTCTCAATGCTGTATTTAAAAGATAGCAAAGTGTACACTGACAAAGAGAACTGCAGAGGGATCATTAGCAACAAAACTTTGGAAACTAGGGGTACCTGGGTGGTTCAGTCGGTTAAGCAGCCAACTCTTGATTTCAGCTCAGGTCATGATCTCAGAGTTGTGAGATTGAGACCTGTGTAGGGCTCTACGTTCAATGGGGAATCTAGCTGAGATTCTCTCCATCTACCACTCCCCTCCACTCATGCACCTTCTCTCTCTCATATAAATAAATGTTCAAGAAAAAACAAAAAGAAAACTTTGGAAACGAAAATTTAGTTTAGTAAATGATTTGCCAACCTAACAGCTCCTAAGGTGACAATATGGAAAGTTGAGAAGCATGTGGTTTAGAATCTAGTAAGGCTTAGGAAATGGTGCAAGGGGAAGTGAGGTTGGGGGGTGTGGCGACAACAGGAGGATTGGTCAAAAGAATATTTAAGTAGCTGATTATGTGTAACACTGATCTATATCCTTTCTGCACCTACTCCACACAACAGAGTACTTCTCCAACCTACCCTGGCAAAAAGAAAGATTTATTTTTTGGAGAGGGTAAAACAGAAGGTATCTTGATAAAGGAATCACCCATTGATGGTAGGCTATCCTACAAAAATCATAGGAATTAAATAAAAGTTACATAATAAATGCTGAGATCTGCCTTCTCCCTCAGTCTTCTTATCCTCCCATATCCCCCAAAAGATAAAGAGGCTTATGCCTTCTACACAGGAGAGAAGAATCATATAAAATGATTATTTTCTAGGGAATCAGACAACCCAAGGAGAAAAGACTAAAGATTCTGATATTGAGGGTTCCTCAACAAGACATCCAGTCAGATCACCCTTTACTGAAGGCCATATTCTAAGCCATATCCATGTATAGAGTTTCTAGTCAGTGTAACTAGAAGAGATTATATTTATAAAACAATAGGATGCTCAAAAAAGAAATGATTAAGGGGGAAGGAGAGGGAAGTACTTTTGGAAATTAAAAGTATAATAACAGAAATTAAAAATTCACGGGTTGTGAAGCTGAAAAAGTCTTCTGGGAAGTAGGTGAAAAATAATAGGGTAAATATAAAAGTATATGAAAATTAGAGGGCCAAACCAAAAGGGCAATCTTTAGGAATAATAAAATTTCTAGAAACAACAGAGAAAACAGGAAAGAAAATAAACAGAGAAACAAAAAAAGTTTTACAGAACTTAAGGGCTTGAGTTTCCAAAGTGGAAAATGGAACAGGTCCTCTGAGGATCCCTCAAAATGGATGAAAATGGACCCAGAGCAAGGTCCATCATCATGAAATTTTAGAACACTGGGGACAAAGAAATAATTCTATAAGCTTCCAGGGAGTGGAGGAAAAGAATTAAAATAGAATAAAAGCTCTGAAGTGCATTGGATTACTCAACATTAGTACTACTAATTCTGAGAGAAAATTATTTCTAAGAATTTATACCCAGCCAAATTAAAAATCAATTATAAATGTAGAATAAAGCCATTTTCAAGTATGCAGAGACTCAAATAATTGATGACAGCTAAAATCACAAAGCAAGCAGTAATACAAACCAAGAAGCAATATAAACATGTTGCTGAGGGATTTGAAGTAAATACTAAAAAACAAAATAAAACAGCTAACAACAGAAAGTGGTTGCCTCTGGGGAATAACTTGAGAAGATTTATTTTTTGAAATAGCTGTTTTTCCTCATTAAACTATGATCATATGTAGCTTTGCTAATAAAAAAAATTTTAAAGAAGGGTATTTCCAAATTGAAAAATACCTATTTAAAATTAATGCACATGACTATGAGGTCATGACTACTTTGCAAGTTATATTTTGTATGTATAAATTTTCCAAACAATAGAAATTCATCATACAATGAAACTGGAGGCCATTAAGAACTTTAGCCTTGGATTTCAGTGCCTTGGAAAGTGAAATGAAGTCCTCTCAAAATAAGAAACTATAAATTCCAGATATGTTGCTATGGTAACCGAACCACTTTAATAAACCGCTCATTTCACTAAAGAGCTGTATTTACTGTGATAAGTCTTTCAAAAAACACATGTCAAGTTGGAGTATTTTTAAGGTACATTTATTGACCATCCATTGCAGACTCAAATTATACAACCACTGTACCCCTAGTCTCAGATGAGTGGCAAGCTATTTCTGCCAGAGTCCCCTCCACTGATACAATCCCTTCCTCATTACAAACAGAACTGCTGATGCCAAAGCCCAAACCTCCTGTTCCCCACTCTTTCTAATCACTGGTTTAGAAAGGCTTATGGTTAATATTAATATTAAGTTCAATTATATAATGCACTAAACACTCTTGGGACTAGCCTGGTAACTTAATGATCATTGTGACCTTGCTTCCTATGAGAATGAGAACCAAAATATCCAGGTAACAAATAAACTTTAGGATTTTTCTTAGGTTCTTAGAATGGGATTGCAAATCCATGAAGGCAAGAGAAACAAAAGCAAAAATGAACTATTGGGACTTCATCAAGATAAGAAGCTTTTGCAAAGCAAAAGATACCGTCAACAAAACTCAAAGACAACCTACAGAATGGGAGAAGATATTTGCAAATGACGTATCAGATAAAGTGCTAGTTTCCAAGATCTATAAAGAAGTTATTAAACTCAACAGCAAAGAGACAATCCAATCATGAAATGGGCAAAAGACATGTACAAAAATCTCACAGAGGAAGACATAGACATGGCCAACACGCACATGAGAAAATGCTCCCCCATCACTTGTCATCAGGGAAATACAAATCAAAACCACAATGAGATACCACCTCACACCAATGAGAATGGGGAAAATTAACAAGGCAGGAAACAACAAATGTTGGAGAGGATGTGGAGAAAGAGGAACCCTCTTGCACTGTTGGTAGGAATGTGAACTGGTGCAGCCTCTCTGGAGAACTGTGTGGAGGTTCCTCAAAGAGTTAAAAATAGATCTGCCCTACAACCCAGCAATTGCACTGCTGGGGATTTACCCCAAAAATACAGATGCAGTGAAACGCCGGGACACCTGCACCCTGATGTTTATAGCAGCAATGTCCACAATAGCCAAACTGTGGAAGGAGCCTCGGTGTCCATCGAAAGATGAATGGATAAAGAAGATGTGGTCTATGTATACAATGGAATATTACTCAGCCATTAGAAACGACAAATACCCACCATTTGCTTCAACGTGAGTGGAACTGGAGGGTATTACGCTGAGTGAAATAAGTCAACTGGAGAAGGCCAAACATTATATGGTCTCATTCATTTGGGGAATATAAAAAATAGTGAAAGGGAATAAAGGGGAAAAGAGAAAAAATGAGTGGAAATATCAGAAAGGGAGACAGAACATGAAAGACTCCTAACTCTTGGAAACGAACTAGGGGTGGTGGAAGGGGAGGTGGGCAGGGGGGTGAGGGTGACTGGGTGACGGGCACGGAGGTGGGCGCTTGACAGGATGAGCACTGGGTGTTATTCTATATGTTGGCAAATTGAACACCAATAAAAAATTTATAAAAAAAAGAAAGAAAACATAATACTCCTGGGGGAAAAAAAAGAGTGCATTTTAAAATGTACTATTCAAGCATGCAAATTTTATTCTAATTAGTACCGTTACTGCGTTGTCATATTTTAAGCTACCTGAACAGGATTTGCTTTCAAACTATCTTAAGTACAAATTAAGTTGGAATGGCAGGTCCTGATCAGCATTTTGGTTATGCTAGTTCAGGTTTTGTAGAAGTTGAAAAAATTTTTGTGCTCACAATCGTATTTTATTGAAACAGACTGCTAATAATGTGTCTGTTAGTTCAAGCTCTAAATTACATAACAAAGACTACACACTACATCTCATTTAAAGAAATACAGAAATGAAGGGAATATGTGCTAAAATTTGTTTCTTAAAATTTTTTTAGTGAATAGGTATATATCATGCTTTTCGAAGTAAAAGTGGTTACTAAGAAAAACCTAAACTGCATTAAAGACCTGATGAGGGACACCTCAGGGACTCAGGACTTGATCCTGGGGTCCTGGGATCAAGTTCTGCATCAAGCTCCCTGCAGGGAGCCTGCTTCTCCCTCTGCCTGTGTCTCTGCCTCTCTCTGTGTGTCTCTCATGAATAAATAAATAAATAAAATCTTAAAAAAAAAAAGACCTGATGAAACTTACTTGATATTAAATTGTCAGCTTTTAATCAAATGATAGAAGGGAGAAATAACGAATGAAAAATAATCAAACGTGCACTATGACACAGACTCTCTCCTTGATCAAACATTAGTTTGGTTCAGTTAGTTTGTTTCCCTTTAATTAGTTTAAATGGTTTTCCCAGGCCCTCTTGACGAGGCCTCAGCATGTCCTGGCCAGGCCTTCACAGCACAGTCTCAGCAAGAATCCTGCAGAGTCCGTTTATCAAGAAAGCCTGTACCTTTGCTACCTGATCAACGCTTGGTATCTGAACAAGTTCCTCACCCACTACTTATGATGTCTAAGTCCTTGGTCTTCCTTGAGCAAGAATCCTCCTGCCCTTAATGTCTCCTCTTAGTAATTTTGTATCCACTAACCCCTCTAACCCCCAATCCTACTCAGTGACTGACTATAAACCTCCACTGGTCTTGTTGTATTCAGAGTTGAGTGATTTCTCTCTACAACTGTAAAGGAGCTGACTTCTTCGCAATGATCTTGCCTGAAATCTTCCTTACCATTTTAATAACTATTGGAATGAGTTTTTGTTTGTTTGTTTGTTTAGCTGCCACAAATTCCAGTTGAGGGAGTATGAACAAACAAGAAGCTCCTCCTTAAATTTGAAGTTCTTAGGCTCCAGAGCAAATGCAGTGTTATTTACATATGGGATGGCCAATGGGCTTTAAGGAAAGGTCTTCAGGCCCTTTTTAATTAACACATGGTGAATTGTGATTGATCTAAGCAAACCTAGCACTTCTATTTTTCATGCAAGTGATTCTGACTAATAAGAAATGGAAGAAGTATGTAGAAGCCTTCCAACAAAATCCTGACAAGGGACTCTTTGGAAAGCTTTGTCTTGCTTTGGACATTATGATCTATATTTAATCTAAGGAACTGCAGAAGCCACTTGGGGCTACTATTGAAGCCATCAAGAACACTCAGTCAACTACCATAGCCAAAGAGGAAAGACAAAAGAAGCCGGGTTCTTTACAGAAACAAACACCCCCCCCCCCAAAAAATACAACACCTTTCTTGAGATATAATTCATAGACCATTAATTTGCCAATTTACAGTGTACAGTTCGATGGCTTTTAGTATATTCAGAGTTGTGCATCCATCACCATAGTTTTAGAGTATTTGCATTATTCTTAAAAGAAACTCTACCTTTTAGCCATTGTATCCCCACCCTGGACTCTGTTTCACCCCTTGCTCTAGATAAACACTAATCTACTTTCTGTCTTTATGAATTGGACTATTTTGGACATTTCACATAGAATGAATAATATAATGTAATCTTTTGTGACTGGCTCTTTATTAGCAATATTTTTTAATTTAGCAAGTTTAGGAGAATTTTTAAAAAAGATTTTAATTTATTTGTTCATGAGAGACACACACAGAGAGAGGCAGAGATACAGGCAGAGGGAGAAGCAGGCTCCCTGCGAGGAGCCTGATGTGGGACTCAATTCCAGGTCTGCAGGATTATGACCTGAGCCAAAGGTAGGCGTTCAACCACTAAGCCACCCAGGTGCCTTAGCAAATGTTTTCAATCCAGGATCCCTGGGTAGCGCAGCGGTTTGGCGCCTGCCTTTGGCCCAGGGCGCGATCCTGGAGACCTGGGATTGAATCCCACATCGGGCTCCTGGTGCATGGAGCCTGCTTCTCCCTCTGCCTGTGTCTCTGCCTCTCTCTCTTTCTCTCTCTGTGACTATCATAAATTAAAAAAATAAAAGTTTTCTTTTTTTTTTTAAATTTTTATTTATTTATGTATGATAGTCACAGAGAAGGAAAGAGGCAGAGACACAGGCAGAGGGAGAAGCAGGCTCCATGCACTGGGAGCCTGATGTGGGATTCAATCCCGGGTCTCCAGGATCGCGCCCTGGGCCAAAGGCAGGCACTAAACCGCTGCGCCACCCATGGATCCCCAAATAAAAGTTTTCAATCCATATTATGACATGTATCAGTATTTAATTTCATTCTATTGCCAAGTAACATTCCATTGTATGGATATATCACATTTTATCTGTCCATTCCCAATCAATATCCTCTCTGCTTCTCATTTTTATACATTTATCTTGTTCATCTTATACTGCTTCTAGTAATTTATCTGTGATAGTTGACCTATCTTTTATCCTTTAAAATGATCTTATAAGAGGAAAGGAAAGTGCAAAAGTAAAAGAGAATATGCATTGCTTATTCACCTCCCACCCACCCTCACAAAAGAAAGGCTAAGAATTTGTCTTCTGTAATCCCTTCCCCCTTGCCCATGGTTCTTTCTTTTTTTTTTTTTAAGATTTTATTTATTTATTCATGAGAGACACACACACACACACAGAGGGGGAGAGAGAGAGAGAGAGAGAGAGAGAGAGAGAGAGAGAGGCAGAGACATCGGCAGAGGGAGAAGCAGGCTCTATGCAGGGAGCCCGATGTGGGACTTGATCCCGGGTCCCCAGGGTCACGCCCTGGGCTGAAGGTGGCACTAAACCGCTGAGCCACCTGGGCTGCTCTTGCCCATAGTTCTTAATTTAGAAACCGTATTATCAGCCCAAAGAAGTATTTTCAAATCTGGTAGTAAATATTTTCAAATCCAACAGACCTACTTCAGAAGAAGAATGGACGTTCCATACTATAATGTTAGTATGTTGCACAATTTCACTGAGCCCCATGACAAAATTTTCCCATAGAAAATAATAGTTTCACTTCCAAAGAAGGTTTGGGGGAACTACTGGAAGTGTTACTTTCTTATTTCTAGATATATTTTTTTCTCATTTCACTTAATTTTTGTTTTCATCATGATAAACGTACCTCTCAATCCTTATTCCCCATATGTTCTCCATACCCCACACGCACCTCCTCTCTTGTAACCATCAGTTTGTTCTCTATATAGTTAAGAGTTTCTTTCTTGGTTTCTCTCGGTCTCTTTTCTTTTGCTTGTTTTGTTTCTTAAATTCCACATATGAGTGAGATCATATGGTATTTGTCTTTCTCTCACTGATTTATATTGCTTAGGATTATACTCTCTAGCTCCATCCATATCACTGCAAATGGCAACATTTCACTCTTTTATGGTTGAATAACATTCGTGTGTGTATGTGTGTACCACATCTTCTTTATTAATTTACTGATGAACTACTTGGGCTACTTCCATAATTTGACTACCGGAGACAATGCTGCAATAAACATATGGGTGCATGTATCCCTTTGAATTAGCATTTTTGCATTTTTTGAGTAAATACCCAGTAGTGTGATTATTGGATCATAGGTAATTCTATTTTTAATTTTTTTAGACAAAACTCCATACTGTTTTCCAGAGTGGCTGTACTATGAATTCCCACCAACAGTGCAAGAGGGGTCCTTTTTCTTCATATCTTCACCAACAGTTGTTGTTTCTTGTGTTCTTGATTTTAGCCATTCTGACAGGAACACTTCCCTGATGATGAGTGATGTTGAGCATCTTTTTCATGTGTCTATTAGTCATCTATACATCTTCTTTGGAGAAATGTCTGTTCATGTCTTCTGCCCATTTTTAAATAGGATTGTTTGTTTTTTGGGTATTGAGCTGTATCAGCTCTTCATATATTTTGGATACTAACCCTTAATTGGATATGTCACTTACAAATATCTTCTCCCATTCTGTTAGTTGTCTTTGAGTTTAGCTTATGGTTTCCTTCGCTGTGGTGAAGCTTTTTATTTTGATGTAGTCACAATAGTTTATTTTTCCCTTTCTTTCCCTTGCCTCAGGAGATATATCTAGAAATACATTGTTATGGTTCCTCCTTTGTGGAAGATTAACTGACCATATAATTGTGAGTTTATTCTGGGTTTTCAGTTCTATTCCATTTATGTGTCTATATTTGTGCCAGTACTATACTGTCTTGATTACTGATGCTTTGTAATATAAATTGAAATCTGGAATTGTGATACCTCCAGCTTTGTTTTTCTTTTTCAAGACTGCTTTGGCTATTCAGACAAATTTTGGGTATGTTTGGTCTAGCTCTGTGGAAAATGCTGTTAGCATTTTGATAGGGATTGCATTGGATCTGTGGATTTGAGTAGTTAGGAATTTTAACAATATTTGTTCTTCTAACCCATGAGCTTGAAAGGTCTTTCAGTTTTTTGTATCCTGAATTTCTTTTATCAACGTTTTATAGTTTTCAGAATACAAGTCTTTCACCTCTTTGGTTAAGTTTATTCCTAGATATTTTATTGTTTTTGGTACAATTGTAAATGGGACTGTTTTCTTAATTTCACTCTCTGCTGCTTCATTATTAGTGTGTAGGAATGCAATAGATATCTGTATACTGATTTTGTATACTACAACTTTTATTCTCTTATGAATATATCTGTAGATAGAAATCTAGCACTTCTATTTTTTTAAGATTTTCTTTATTTATTCATGAGAGACAGAGAGGGAGTGAGAGAGTGAGAGAGTGAGAGAGCGCGCGCGCGCGAGAGAGAGAGAGAGAGAGAGAGAAAGAGAGAGAGAGAGATGCAAAGACACAGGCAGAGGGAGAAGCAGGCTCTGTACAGGGAGCCTAATGTGGAACTCAATCCTGGGACTCCAGAATCATGTCCTGGGTCGAAAGCAGGTGCTAAACCGCTGAGCCACCCAGGGATTCCCCTCAGTTAATCTAATTCTTTTAAAATTAAATTCAAGTTTAAAAA
Organism: Nyctereutes procyonoides; assembly: GCF_905146905.1. Lineage (NCBI taxonomy): Eukaryota > Metazoa > Chordata > Mammalia > Carnivora > Canidae > Nyctereutes > Nyctereutes procyonoides. The sequence goes on along the minus strand of NW_026575030.1, from coordinate 771,876 downwards.
AAATTTCAGTTTCTTTCTAAACTTTACCTACTGGCCATGTCAATAAAGTGATCAAATTTATACTATCATAGCATAAGCATGAATAAATCTTATTTGGGTGTTAAAAATCATAACACATAGAACATATAAAATTTTAAATTCTAAATATTCTCCATGCTTGCACAAGGATGCTTAAAAATCACTAATAAGAAAAAGACACCACCGTAAACCCAGGGTCACTAACAGATATTAAATTTATTCAGTTATCCTACAGCAGTGATGGCCAAGTACATGTATTTTGGAGCCAGACTATCTGGGTTCAAATCCTGCCTCTATCATTTTCAATCTGAATCCTTGGCCAAGTCAGTTAAACTCTGTGTTTTAGTTTCTCCATCTTTAAAAGGGGCAAACAGTACCTATTCCTCAAGGAGTAGTGATGAGAGTTAAATGACTTAGTGCATAAAATATGCATGTCATAGTGCTTGGACCATAGTATGCATTGTAAAAAGGTTAGTTCTTATTATTGCTGTATTTCCCCTAGCAAACTACAAAAACAACTTCAACCTTTAAATATTTTCCTCCACATCAGAACCCATGCTTATTGGCTTTCAAATGTCCCACTGCACAGAGAAAAGAGAATTCATCATCTGAAAATTTTTAGCTTTTGTTACTTTCACTCATCCTCATTTTCTTTCCCTTTGTAACAAGAGAGGTATTTCTTCTTTTCTCTAAGGCAAATCTCTTCACCTGTGATTCCAAACTTAACCCTTCCTACTACCTCAAAAACCTTGTACAACTCTTCCTTTTCAAGTGGATTATTGCTCCTTTTAAAAAATTTTTTAAAGATTTATTTTTTATTTTTTTATTTATGAGAAAGAGAGAGAGAGAGAGAGAGAGAGAGAGAGAGAGGCAGAGACATAGGTCGAGGGAGAAGTAGGCTCCATGCAGGGAGCCCGACATGGGACTCAATCCTGGGTTTCCAGGATCACACCCTGGGCTGCAGGCGGTGCTAAACCACTGCGCCACCGGGGCTGCCTGGATTATTGCTCCTTTTATTCTTTATTTATTGTATCTTTATTAAGGCCTTCCCTCATTCCCTATGGCCATATAGCTATCTCTTCCTCTAAAATGATAACATTGTTGTTTTATTTGTACTTTATTATTACTGACCATCTCCTCATCAACGAACAGGACGCAGGATGTGTCTGGTTTAGAGTCAAAGTCCCTTTCCTACACAAAAGAACTGGCACTGGACACGGTACTCTTCAGTCTGACAACATCCCAATCCTTGTGCATCAGGGAATACTGCAGTGGCCTCATTATATATCACTGAGTATTATAAATAGGAGTCTACCTGTGTTAAGTTGCTGAGGCAAGACAGCAAAGAGGAAATGCATTCTGTGCATAATGGAAACGTGTTTAGTATACCTTCTAAAAAGTTTTTAAGGCACTAAGGAATGCTGTCATTTCCAAAGAAACAGGAAACTAAAAATTATGGGTTGGTTTAATCATTTTCATAGAAAAAGTACTGGTATTTCTCTTAAAATGGTTTTTCTCTAAAAATGTACCAGGAAATAACTGAGTTGACCAAACCATACCACTTATATCTGTGTTTTTTTCCTAGGAGAGTGCTTTCCTGATCCTAAATCTAGAGAATTTGTCCATTTTCATCCATTGTATTCTCAACAGATATGACAAAGCAATAAAAATAATGACAGAGAAGAAGAAAAGTAATTCTAATTATCTGGGAGCCTTCACTATTTGACTTTTTACCAGTAACATTGATTATTTTTCTTTCAGTTCCTTAGTTTAGTGTCACCACTATTAGCCTGGACTACAAGTGTGGCATCTCAACTGGATTCTCTCCCTACTGGATTGTTTCTTCTAGTGCATTCTCTACATAGCTACAGTTCTTTTCCCAAGGCACAAATTTTACTCTACTCCACTATACTTAATTGCTCAGAACCTTATGATAAGTTATAAACTATGAATTGTGACCTTTATGATGGGGTTACTGCTCTCTGTGATCTCCATCCTACTCCTAGAATTCCTTCCTGACACTTTATGCTTTTAGTTCTGATGACCTACTTTTCTAAGTATGTCATTTCTGGTTAATCTTTGTGAGTTTGCCCAATTTATCTGTCTTGACATACATTCCATCAACGCCATCCCCTTCCCATTTCACTTCACTCTAGTTGGCTACATTTTCCTTGTTCATTCCTTGGGATGTCTTTCCTGAACTCCCGAGACTGGGTCAAGTGTCTTCTTCCAAGTTCTCCCATAACATCGGTTTTTAATTTAAATACTAAATATAGTGTGCTGTAGTTGAACATTTATTTTAAATCCGTCCTCTTTTATAGACTGCAAGTTCCTTGAGAGAGAAACACTGTACCTTGTTTACATTGCTCCCCATCACCAAGCATAATCCTTTCTAAACAATAGGCACTCAATAAATATCTGTTGAATAAATAAAAAAAAAACCCACATAACCAAAGAAAGAAATCTCAATGCTAGAATGCATTACAACACAATAGCCAATCTGTAAACTGTGGAATTCCAAAAGTCCATTTATAAATTGGTTTGCGAGTACCCTGAATGAAACGCGTTTTCTTATAGAATATTACACACAGTCTCTAACTAGCTACTTCCCCCAAAATCTATTTCATCTATAATGTAGATAAACTGTATGATTTATAGTTACTAAAGCCCCTGACTATAAGATATCATCACTAATGTTTCTGGGGAAAATGTGTTACGAATTCCAACTCAATAATGCCATGAACTAATGACTTCTGGCTGCAGCCCAGAATAGAAATATACAGTTCCAGTTTACACAGGTGGTTAAGGACAGAGGTTCTAATAGATAGGGAATAAAAAAATGACTAAAATAGAAATTGGGGTAGCAAGGGTTAGTTTTCTGCTGCCATTAATCTTTGGAATCATGTTTCGATCTGTGGACAACTGACCTTCCATTTCTTTCAAGGATCTTTGGAATTAGGTGCCAACTTTCTTTTGACTATTGACATTTCTCTGACATCAAACTAGGGTTTCTCACCATAGATAAGAAATTTTCTAACAGGTTCTTATATATACACTTTTTCCTTAAGCAAGCTTCTGTACTCAGTATTCAGTACTAAGAAAGCTAAGCTAGGCAAGCAAGCAAACAAACAAAAAAAACCCAGCTATTAAATCTAGGAAAAACAACAGTTGTAAAATAAAAGAAATGTAATTATAGCTTAACTGTGAAATGTTTAACAAAGTCATCATATTGTAAACAATGAACACTGATCAAACCCAAAATTTTAACATAGGAAAATGAAGCAGGAAGAATGTACTGCAAATATTTTCTTCTAATTTACATTTTACATTTTCATTTTCAAAACAGTATGTTTTGTATACCATACCTTTTAACAAAAACACCGTAAGTTTTAAAGTTTTGAGTCCCATTTTTTCCTTTAGAGTGTTTTTTGCATCCTACCTAAAAAAATGTCCCGACCCAAAGGTTGACAATATTTTTATGCATGTATACAATTAAGTTTTATAAATTAGGGTGCCTGGCTGGCTTAGTTAGTAGAACATGTGACTCTTGATCTTGAGGTCATAAGTTTGAGACACATGTTGGGCAAAGAGCTTACTTTAAAAAATAAATAGATAAAATCTTTAAAACATAGTTTTATAAATCAGTTTTTATATTTGAATCTATAACCAACTTCAAGTTAATTTCTATGAATGGTGCAAAATAATGGTTCAAGGCTAATTTTTTCCCACTAAAGATGTTCAACTGTCCTAATACTATTCTTTGAAAAGACTATCATTTCCCCATTGAGTTATCTCATCCCCTTCCCTAACATCAATTGACAATGTATATGAAGGCCTATTTTTTTCTCAGATTCTCTTCTCTGGTTCACTAATCTAAATGCCTAGTCTTATGCCAATATCACAAACTCTTAATTACTATAACTTTATAGTAAGTATATCATGCAGTGTGAATCTTTCAACTTTGTTCAAGATTAATTTGGCTAAAGTAAGTTCTTTGTGCTGCTTCATAAATTTTACATTCAGCTTGTTAGTTAATTTCTTTTTTTTTTTTTTTGTTTGTTAATTTCTACAAAAGACTACAGGGATTTCGATTAGCACTGCACTGAAAATACAAGCTAATTTACAGAGAAATGGCATCTTAACAATATTGAAATTTCCAATATATGAACATGATCTATCTTGTGATTTAAGTTTGCTTTATATTCTCTAGATGATGTTTTGTAATTTTCAGTGCATATACTTTGTTGAATTTATCCCAAAGTAGGTCATGTTTATTGATCCCTTTCTAAATTTCAATTTCCAATTTTTCATTGCTTGTATATACAAATAATTTTCGTACATTGAACATGAATTCTAAGACCTTGATAAATTCACTCAGTTCTAGTGCTTGAAGAGTTCTTGGATTTCCCATGTACAGTCACGTGGTCTGTGAATATAGACAATTGTACTTATTTCTTTTCAATCTGTGTACCTTATATTTGTTTCTCTAGGCTTATTACACAGTTATAAGAATAATGTTGAATCAAACATTGTTGAACATAAGTGGTGAGAACAGACTCTTGAATTGTTCCTGATTTTAAGGGAATAGCATTAAATCTTTGAGCATAAAGTATGATGTTAATTGTTAAGTTTTTCATAAATGTCTTTTATTCTGATGATAAAGTCCCTTTCTATTCCTACTTTGTTGAGAGGTATTTATCATAAATGAATGTGGCAAGGCAACTCTTTGATCTCTGAGGCTGAGGATAAGGGAGTGTGCTACTGGCTGAGATTAGCTGGACTGTTGGCTTAGTTCTCTACCCAAGTAAGGCTGTAGACTGGGTTCTACAGATGTCTGAATTCTCTAATCAGGCTGACTAGATGATCAGGTCTGGGTACTATGTTCGGTAACAGATGGGGTCATGAATTAATCTTCCTGCCCTAGCAGGACAGGAGGATGAGACCCAGGGACTGGAAGGCTCTTTGTTTGGGGACCCAAATCAAGGTAGGAGTATATATTAGTCAGGTGAGACCATCAGCTTCACTGTGGAGATGAAGAAAGCCATAGGCTGTATTGTCTGTTCAAATGCCACTGTGGGGGTGCTTGGGTGGCTCAATGGTTGAGCATCTGCCTTTAGCTCAGGTTGTAATCTCAGGGTCCTGGGATCAAGTCCGGCATTAGGCTCCCCATAAGAAGCCTGCTTCTCCCTCTGCCTATGTCTCTGCCTCTTTTTCTCTCTCTCTCTCATGAATAAATAAAATCTTTTTAAAAATGCCACTATAAGCAGGGTTGTTGGATGGACTCTGCAGATACCACATGTTCTGGTAAGGTTTCCTGATCCAGTAGGCTGTATTCCATAATGAGTGGGGCTGCAAATTAGTTTCCTTGCCTGAGTGCAATGGCAGAAGAGGCTAGTAAAGCTTTTTGTCGTCTTAAATTCAAATTGACCCATGCTCCAAATTCTCTGGCCAAATAGGTCCCTGGCTTTGTCCTGCAAACTGTTAACTCTGCTTGCCCTACCCTTGGCCAAGGTGCTTCAGGGCTACATAGCTTCCAGGTGTTCTCATCAGTCCTCATCAGACCAGGAGTTGGAGTGGGTAGGTGTAGTAGTTATGTCTCACCCTTACACCAGCTGGAAGGAGAGGGGCTGCTCCAGGTAAATCTCAATTTCTGGAAAGGACTCTCTGGGAAGGTTTGGGAGCTACTGTCAGCCTTGGATATGAATTAATGCTCCTGTCTGTGTGTAGCACCGTAAGCTTCATGTCTGGAATTGACTTTGCTCTGGGGGCAATCAGCTTGACCCACCTGCCTGTTGGCTTGAATACTGCTATGCTGCACAGATTCCAGATGTTTTCACCAGTTCCACTGGTCAGATGTGGCCAGGATACACTTTCTACAGCAAGTGGGGCTATAACTCACCTCCCTGCCTACGCATGAGGAAAGTGGGCTCTAGGGCTGGCAAAAATTCTTATATGAGGATCTGAATCAAGCAAATCTACACTCTATCATGCTTCCTGGTCAGAGTATGCCACTGATTTGGTTCTGCATACAAGAAAAGTCACCCCATGGGATAGTAACTTGGGCACTGCAGGTACAAACTTGATCTGCCAAGATTTATGTGCTGGTTATTGCAAGTTCCTTTCTGTTTCTCTCTTACTGTCAGTTTCCCAGTGGCTGAGCCTCATAAACTCTCCTGCAATCCCCATGGATAAAGATCAGAGTAGTGGCTCTGGCAAAGCAACCTATATGCTGGGTGGTGGGGTGGCAATGGTGGTGCTAGTTTTTCCCAGTGGATTTTCTTTTCCTGTGGAGGAGCCAGAGGCTCAGTGGGGGGATCTCCCTGAGTGGTACTGTACTGGCCTGGGAGCATGGCAATGGGGCCAACTTCTCCTACCCTAGTAATATAGTCTGTCCTCATCTTTAGGGTATAAGAGCATGTCTCAGCTTTACACCTATGTTCTAGGATTCTCCTGAATAAGTTGTTAGTTATTGTTCATGTGAAGGGCAGTAAAGTCAGGAACAATCTATGTTGTCATCTTAGTGACTATAAATTTCCTCAAATCCTGGCAATAATCTTTATTCTGAAGTCTACTTTATCTGATATTACAGTGTCTACTTCAGCTTTCTGTTGATTATTGTTTGTATGATTTATCTTTTTTCATCCATTTTCCACTCTCACCCTTCATACTTAGAACTTTTTGCAGTTATCCTATGGTTTATGCAATATGATAATTCCTAACATTTACTTGTTGAGTTTGTATCATTTACATTTAATATAATTATTAATAGAATTGGATTAAAAACTAACATCTTGTGTTCTGATTGACCCAGCTGTTCTTTGTCCCTTTTCCTTTCTTTTCTGGCTCTGGATTAACTTAGAATGCTTTATGCATTAGGTTACTATATTGTGTCCACTCTATGTAAATTTAATTAATTAATTTATTTATTTATTTTTTAAAATTTTTGTTTATGAGAGAGAGAGAGAGAGAGAGAGAGAGAGGCAGAGACACAGGGAGAGGGAGAAACAGGCTCCATATGCACCAGGAGCCTGACGTGGGATTCGATCCCGGGTCTTCAGGATCGTGCCCTGGGCCAAAGGCAGGCGCCAAACCGCTGTGCCACCCAGGGATCCCTCTATGTACATTTTAAAACTATTTATTGTGAAATAATTTTAGACATACCAGAGGCTGCAAATATAATAGAGTTCCTGCATGACCTTAACATGGCTTCCTTAATGATAATTTCTTATATAGCCATAGTACAATATTGTGACCAGGAAAGACACTGATATAACAATATTTTCTATCACTAAAATTCCATTGTTTTGAAAATGTTATAAATATGGTGTCATGATATATGAAAACTTTTGAGACTGGCTTCTTTCAATGAATATAATGCCTTGAGATTCATCCAATTTGTTGTGTTTATCAATAGTTCATTCCTTTTAACTGAGTATTCTATTGTATGGATATACTACAATTTGTTTTAAGGACATCTGGGTTTACTTCCCAGTTTTTGGTTATTACAGATAAATTCCCGTAAAGGAGTCTGTGTTAACCTAAGTTTTCATTTCTCTAGGATAAATATCCAGGACATTTAGACTTTTACGGTTACATTTTATCTTCTCTATTGGTTTATAAGCTGATTGAAATAATTTTTTCTTACTTTCTGTTTTTTATTTATAGCATTTCCATTTTACTGTCTTTAAAATATTCATATTCTTCCAAAATTCCCACCTTTTCATGTATATTGTTTATCTTTGCTACCAGATTATATAACACTTCACAGCTTCCTAAAAGCCCTTGTCTAATAGTTCTACAGTCTAGGTCATTTATCAGTTTGGCTTCATTGATGCTTTATCTTTGGATTAGTTTTTTAAAATTGCTTTCTCATTTATTTCATAATTGCTCTTATGTGCTAGAAATTATGAGTAGAAGAACAAGACAGTCTGAGGTAACTGATATTTACACACCAAGAAATAGGCTTTTTTTCTTTTTCTTTCTTTGGCCAGGGTGATAGTGTGGGAAGGATTTGTATCTGTATTTGGATTCTCTTTTTGTTACATTTACCTTTAGTACATTACAAACTTTGAACACCCCCAGCAACAAGATGCTTCTACCTTGTGATAAAGTATGCCAAAGCTTTTGCTAAGTATTTCAGATGAACTATTAGCTTCCAGTAGTCCTTGCATGCCTCTACTATGGTCTCTCTCCCCACCAGTGATAGACTTATCTTGATGATTTCTCAGTATTAAGTTCTTGGTAGGGGGCAGCAGACATTTAGGTCTCTAGTTTAAGGCAGGCCCCTTGATCTAGCTGAACCTTACTTAAAAGTGGCACTTTCCTGGAGTTTCTGTCTCTCTCACTGACACTACACTGTGTCTGCTTCTCTCCCTGATACCATACCATATCCACACTATAGATAGTTTTGGGCAGGACAGAGGTTCCTACCTCTCCTCCAGTATTGATGGATCTCTGTCTTATAACAGTCCAAGGTCCTAATTTCAGTAAAGTTTTCTGCCTAGCCTGCAGGGCAGACAGCTTTTGTTACAAACTAGCACTCAAGAGCAATTTCACTTAGTATGAGAAAGGTTCTGGAAGTAGATAGGCTATTGTACTTATGCTCCACTAATAGGGTGCTCTATGATCTTCTAGTCGGTACCTGGAAGAGGCCAAAGGAAATAAAGCTTGTGAGTGAGTGTGGACTTGCTGTGTCAAGACCCCCTATTAGTCTGAACAGTCATGATACCCCATGCTTAGTCTATAATTTTCTTAAAATTTTAGCCATTTTCTTTTTGTCCACATTTATGGTAACTACCCTCATCCTAATTTTGCTCTACCAGGTAAAAAATTTTCATGTGTTTCATTTCTTCTCTCAACAAATTCAATAAAAGAAGAACATTTTCTGAACCTAAGAAAGGGGATCTATGAAAAACTTAAAGATAACATCATTATTAATGGTGAAAGGCTGAATGATTTCCCTTTAGAATGGCAGCAAGGCAAGGCTGTCCAATCCTATCACTTCTATTCAAAATTGTATTTGCATTCCTTCACTGTGATAGGGAAAAAAATAAAAGACATACAGATTACATATATGAAGTGTCTTTATGTGCAGACAAAAAGATGTTCTATGTAGAAAATACTAAAGAATTTACAAAAATTCCATAAGAATTAATAAGTGAGTTCAGCAAGGTTAAAGGATAAAAAGTCAATAAATAGGGCAGCCCAGGTGGCTCAGCGGTTTAGCGCCGCCTTCAGCCCAGGGTGTGATCCTGGAGACCTGGGATCGAGTCCCACATCGGGCTCCCTGCATGGAGCCTGCTTCTCCCTCTGCCTGTGTCTCTGCCTCTCTCTCTCTCTCTCTCTCTCTCTCTGTGTGTGTGTGTGTATCTCATGAATAAATAAATAAAATCTTTAAAAAAAAAGTCAATAAATAAAAATAGGTAACAATTCTATATTTAGCAATGAAAGAGTAGAAATTTTAATTTAAGAAATAGTTACAGGATATTTGCCCAAGATGGCAGAGGAGTAGGAGGCCTTAGTTTTGTCTGTTCCCTGGAATTCAGCTAGATAGCTATCAAATAATTCTGAACACCTGTGAACTCAACTGGAGATCTAAGAAAAAAATGGCTGCAATTCTACAAACAGAAAAGCAACCATTTTCTGCAAGGCAGGAGGTGCAGAGAAGTGAATCAGAGGCAATATATCAGAAGATAAATGGCAGGGGGAGGGAGTCTCCACAAGCCAGCTATCAGAAAGTAATAGATCAGTGGAGTACAAAATCAGAACTTTCAGATGTCTGCTCCAGTGAGGGGTGTCCCTGCCTGAAAGGTGCTCAGGTGGCCAAGTGGGACAGAAGCCTAGATGGGACAGTGTGGTCTCAGGATCCCTGGGGTTACAGAAACAATGGGAGTGCCTGAGTGGGGCAGAGTTCCCAGGCAATGGAGTGGTGATGCCAGCCACAATCAGTGAGTCCAAGAGTGGGCTTTCAGCTCGGTGTTGCCATAAACTGGAACTGTGGCACAGTTGGGCAAATATTCTCTGAGCAGAGGCCCAGCAAACAGCGGAACCAGAATAATACACAACTCCTACTCCCTGTTGGAGGAGCAGCATGGTTATGCAGGGTTTGGAGACTTCAAACAGGGTCACATCCCTGAAATGCTGGGTCACTTGCTGAGTGAGCACAGAGTGTAGATTGAGACCATGGAGACAGGAGTGATTGACTGCTTTTCCCTGAGGGCACACTGAGGAGTGGGGGGTGTGAGCTTTCAGCTCTGGGGCTGGAGCTTGGGAGGCTGCAATTTTCATTCTCATCCTCTAAGGCAGAGCAGAAAGCCTTCAGGGAACAAAAGTCACATAGAGAAATCCAAAGCCATTTACACTTAGCCCAGCACCCTGGCAAGGGCAGTGCAATTACATGGGGCAAAGACTTGTGAGAATCAATGCAACAGGCCCCTCCCCCAGAAGATCAGCAAGAACACCCAGCTAAGACCAAGTTTACTGATCACAGAGAATGGCAAAACTCCATTGCTTAGGAAAAATAGTATATAAAATTCATGGGTTTTTTTTCTCATGATTCTGTAGTCTTTCTATTTTCATTTTTTTCTTTTTCCTTTTGAACCAATTTCTTATTTTATCAACTTTTTTCAGTCTTTTAAAATTTTTCCTTTTACATTTACATCCTATCGTTTCATTGTATTTAATTTTATTTTTGCATATATATGTTTCATTTTCTCAACAATTTTGAGATGTAATTTCTTCTAATAGACCCAAATACACCAATAATCTAGTGTATTGCTCTGTTTTCTTCATTTGTCTTTTAATTTGCTTAAAGTCTTTTTTAAATTATGTATGTATATATGTATTTATTTATTTGAGAGACAGAGAGAGAGAGAGAGAGAAGCTGAGACACAGGCAGAGGGAGGAGCAGGCTCCATGCAGGGAGCCCAATGTGGGACTCGATCCCGGGTCCCCAGGATCACGTCCTGGGCTGAAGGCAGGACTAAACCGCTGAGCCACCCAGGGGTCTCCTGCTTAAAGTCTTTTTAAATTTTCATCTTTACGGTTACATTCTATCTGACTGCCAAGGACCAAATCAGTATGGATAGAAGTAAGATATTGGAACTAGAGTTCAGAATAATGATTATGATGACACTAGCTGGGCTTGAAAAAAGCAGAGAAGACACTAAAGAATCCTTTTCTGGAGAAATAAAAGAACTAATCAGGTCAAAGTAAAAAAAGGTTAATACTGAGATGCAATAAAAAAAAAAGTGGCTCTAACTGCAAGGATAAATGAGGCAGAAGAGAGAATTAGTGATATAGAAGACAAAATGATGGAGAATAAGTAAGCTGAGAAAAGAGATAAATAACTACCGGTCCATGAGGGGAGAATTTGAGAGATAAGTGATACCATAAAGTGAAACAATATTAGAATAATTGGGATCCCAGAATAAGAGGAGAGAAGGAGAGGGACAGAGGTATATTTGAGCAAATTATAGCAGAGAACTTCTCTAATCTGGGGAAGGAAACAGGAGAGGGACAGAGGTATATTTGAGCAAATTATAGCAGAGAACTTCTCTAATCTGTCCAGGAAGCACAGAGAACCTCCCTTAAAATGCGAAATATCTATCTATCTATCTATCTATCTATCTATCTATCTATCTATCTATCCCTTGACATATAATAGTGAAGCTTGCGAATTTCAGAGACAAAGAAAAATTCACTGAAACTGAAAACAGTTTGGGACAAAAGGTCCCTAACCTACAAGAGCAGAAACATTAGACTGGCAGTAGCTCTATCCACAGAGACCTGGCAGGCCAAAAAGGGCTCCAAAGCCCCCAAAGGGCTCCAAACTCTATGAGGCCAGCATTATCTTGATCCCAAAACCAGACAAAGACCCCACCAAAAAAGAATTATAGACCATATCCCTTGATAAAGTATTCTTAGGTGCATATTTTTCTCACCCTGAATAGGGTGCTAAATGAGAAAAAAAGGCAACTAAGAATACTTTATCCAGCTAGAATCTCATTCAAAATAGAAGGAGAAATAAAAAGCTTCCAGGACAAACAGAAACTAAAAGAATTTGTGATCACTAAACCAGAACCAGGCCTGCAGGAAACATTAAAGGGAAACCTTTACGCAAAGAGAGAGCCCAAAAGTAACATAGGCCAGAAAGGAAGAGACAATATACAGAAACAGAGACTTTGCAGGTAATGTAATGGCACTAAATTCATATCTTTCAATAGTTATTCTGAATGTAAATGGGCTGAATGTCCCAATCAAAAGATGCAGGGTATCAGAGTGGGTAAAATAGCAAGACCCATCAATACAAATGAAAATGAAAACACAACTGTTCAAAACCTTTGGAATGAAGCAAAGGCAGTCCTAAGAGGGAAAGGCAGTCCTAAGTCCTACAAGAGTCCTTGTAGCAATATAAGACTTTCTCAAGAAATAGGAAAGGTCTTAAATACAAAAGCTAACCTTACAGTTAAAGAAGCTGGAGAAAGAATCGCAAATAAAGCCTAAACCCAGTAGGAGAAGAGAATTAATAAAGATTACAGCAGAAATCAATGAAATAGAAACCAAAAGAACAGTAGAACTGATCAACAAAACTAGGAGCTGGTTCTTTGAAAGAATTAATAAAATCAATAACCCCTAGCCAGATTTATCAAAAAGAAAAGACCCAAATAAACAAAATCATGAATGAAAGAGGAGAGATCACAACCAACACTGAAGAAATACAAACATTATAAGAACATATTATGAGGAACTATATGCCAACAAATTAGCAATCTGGAAGAAATGGATGCATTCCTAGAAATGTAGAAACTACCAAAACTGAAATAGGAAGAAATAAAAAACCCTAACAGATCTATAACCAGGAAAGAACTGGAAGCAGTCATCAAAAATCTCCCAACAAACAAGAGCCCAGGGCTGGATGGCTTCCCTGGGAAATTCTACCAAACATTTAAAGAAGAATTAATGCCTATTCTTCTGAAGCTGTTTCAAAAAATAGAAATGGAAGGAAAACTTCCAAACTCTATGAGGCCAGCATTATCTTGATCCCAAAACCAAACAAAGACCCCACCAAAAAGGAGAATTATAGACCATGGACATGGATGTAGAAATTCTCACCAAGATACTAGCCAAGAGGCTCCAACAGTACATTAAAAGGATTAACCACAATCAAATGGGATTTATTCCTAGGCTGCACGGGTGGTTCAACATCCACAAATCAATCAATTTGATATACTACATTAATAAAAGAAAGGACAAAAACTATAGGTTCCTCTGAATAGATGCAGAAAAAGCATTTGAGAAAGTACAGCATCCTTTCTTGATTTAAACTCTTCACAGTGTAGGGATAGAGGGAACATACCTCAATAAAATAAAAGTGTTTATTTGAAAAGCCCAACAGTGAATGTTATTCTCAATGGGGAAAAACTGAGAGCTTTTCCATTAAGGTTAGGAACACGAAAGAGATGTCCACACTCACCAATACTGTTCAACATAGTACTAGAAGTCCTAGCCTCAGCAATCACACAACAAAGAGAAATAAAAGATATCTTTTGAATCGACAAAGAAGTCAATCTCTTGCTCTTTGCAGATGACATGATACTTTATGTGGAAAACCCAAAAGACTCCACCCAACATTGCTAGAACTCACACAGGAATTTAGCAGAGTACAGGATATAAAATCAATGTACAGAAATCAGTTGCATTTCTATACACTAACAATGAGAAAGAAGAAAGAGAAATTAAGGAGTTGATCCCATTTACAATTGCACCAAAAACCATAAGAAACCTAGGAATAAACCCAACCAGAGAGGAAAAGGATCTGTGCTCAGAAAATTACAGAACAGTTATGAAAGAAATTGAGGAAAACACAAAGAAATGGAAAAATGTCCTATGCTCATGGATCGGAAGAACAAATATTAAAATATCTAGAGCAATCTATACATTCAGTGCAATCCCTATCAAAATACTATCAACGTTTTTCACAGAGCTGGAACACAAAAATTTGTATGAAACCAGAAAAGACCCCGAATAGTCAAAACAATGTTGAAAAAAAAAAAAAACCCAAAGTGAGTAGCATCACAATTCTGGACTTCAAGCTCTATTCAAAGCTGTGATCAAGACAGTATGGTATTGGCACAAAAACAAACAAATAAGTGGAACAGAGCAGAAAACTCAGAAATGGACTTTCAACTCTATGGTCAACTAATCTTCAGCAAAGCAGGAAATAATATCCAATGGAAATTATCTTCTACAAATGGTGTTGGAAAAATTGGACAGCCACATTCAGAAGAATGAAACTGGATCATTTACTTACACTATATACAAAAACAGACTCTAAATGGATGAAAGACCTAAATGTAAGACAGGAATCCATCAGAATCCTAGACAAGAACACACTTAACAATATCTGTGACCTCGGCCCCAGCAACTTCTTGCTAGATATGTCTCCAAAGGCAAGGGAAACAAAGGCAAAAATGACCTTTTTGGACTTCATCGAGATAAAAAGCTTCTGCACAGCAAAGGAAGCAGTTAACAAAACCAAAAGACAACCAACAGAATGGCAGAAGATATTTGCAAATGTTTTATCAGATAAAATGCATTGTGGGACACCTGGGTGGCTCAGCAGTTGAGCGTCTGTCTTTGGCTCAGGGCATGATCCCGGAGTCCTGGGATCGAGTCCCACACTGGGCTCCCTGCATGGAGCCAGCTTCTCCTTCTGCCTGCGTCTCTGCCTCTCTCTCTGTGTCTTTCATGAATAAATAAATAAAATCTTTTTTTTAAAAAAAGATAAAGCACTTTGTATCCAAAATCTATAAAGAACTCATGAAACTCAATACACAGCAACAAATAATCTAATCAATAAATGGGCAGAAGACACGAACAGACATTTCTCCAAAGAAGACATACAAATGGCCAATACACCCATGAAAAAATGCTCAACATCACTCAGCATCAGGGAAATACAAACCAAAACCACAATGAGGGCAGCCCAGGTGGATCAGCAGTTTAGCACCGCCTTCAACCCAGGGTGTGGTTCTGAGGTCCTGGGATCAAGTTCCGCATTGGGCTCCCTGCGTGGAGTCTGCTTTTCCCTCTGCTAGTGCCTCTGCCTCTCTCTCTGTGTGTCTCTCATGAATAAAAAACAAACAAACAAACAAACAAACAAACAAAACCCCCAAAAAACAACAACAAAAAAAAACCCACGATAAGATACTACTTCACACTGGTCAGAATGGCTAAAATTAACAAGTCAGGAAATGATAGATGTTGGCACAGATGTGGAGAAAGGGGAACCCTGTTACATGGTTGGTGGAAATGCAACCTGGTGCAGCCACTCTGGAAAAGAGTATGGAGGTTCTTCTTCAAAAAGTTGAAAATAGAGCTACCCTATCACCCAGCAATTGCACTACTACGTATTTACCGCAAAGATACAAGTGTAGAGTGATTCAAAGGGTCACCTGCACCCCAATGTTCATAGCAGCAATGTCCACAATAGCCAAACTATGAAAAGAGCCCAGATGTCTATCAACAGATGAATGTATAAAGAAGAAATGGTATATCTATATAATGGAATACTACTCAGTCATCAGAAAAATGAAATTTTGCCATTTGCAATGATGTGGATAACTAGAGGGTATTATGCTCAGCGAAATCAGTTCATCGGAGAAAGACAATTATCATATGATCTCACTCATATGATTTTAAGAATTTAAGGAACAAAACAGAGGATTATAGGGGAAGGGAGGGAAAAATAAAACAAGATGAAATCAGGGGAGACAAATCACAAGAGAAACTTAATCATAGGAAACAAACTAAGGGTTACTGGAAGGGAGGGGGCTGGGGGTATGGGGTAATTGGTTGATAGACTTAAAGAGGGCATGTGTTATAATGAGCACTGGGTGTTATATAAGAATGATGAATCATTGACCTCTACCTCTGATACCAATAATACATTATATGTTAATTAATTGAATTTAAGTAAAAAAAGAAATATTTACAAGTGCATAAAAAGAGATGAAATAACTAGAGTAAATCTGGCAAAATGTATTCATTGAAACTAGAAAATATGGCTGGGGGAAATGAAAGAAGACACTCTTTCCATGGGTCAGGAAATTCAATACTATTAAGAAGTCAATTCTTCCAAATGAATATATAGATTCAAAACAATTCCAATCAAAACTGCACATACTTAAAAAGCTAATTCTAAACCTCATAAAGAAAAGCAAAAGACTTACAGCAGACAGAATGATTTTGAAATAAAGTAGGAGTGAACACCATGTGATTTCAAGCTTTGTTAGAAAGGTACAGGAACCAGATACTGTAGTATTATGTCAAATTAGATGTATGGGTCAATGAAACAGACCAGAGTTCAGAAACAGACCCACACATATATGACCAAATGATTTTTTTATGAAGGTGCTAAGATGTGTCAATGAGAGAAAAATGGTTTACAATAATGAATATTAATTGAAAACTGAAAATCCAGACGCAAAATAAATAAGCAAATAAAATCCACCCAGACCAAAACAACCAGATCTCTATCCTTAACTTGGTACCACATAAAAAAATTAACTCAAAATAGTTCTAGGCCTACTTATATAAGCTAAAGATATAGCACTTTTAGAAGAAAACATGGTAGAAGATGTTTGTGAACATGGAATAAGCAAAAATTAATTAGGACTTAAATAGCACAAAATATGAAAGAAAAAATAATAAACTGGACTGTTTCAAAATTTAAAACTTCTGTTCTCTGAAAGACAATGTCGAGACAATAAAAAGCAAACTACAGACTTGGAAGAAATACTTTGAAAAGGCCTATATGTTAAAGGACTTGTTTCTACAATATATATATAAACAGTATGAGCACATCTATCTCTGTAGGGAACTAGAAACATAATACCAATTAAAAAATATATATATTATATATAATATATAAGTCACCACTAGTCTGTGGTGACTAGTGGCTCAGTGGGTTGAGCATTTGACTTTTGATTTCAGCTCAGGTCATGATCTCAGAATTATGGGAGCCATATCAGGCTCCATGCTCAGTGGGGAGTTGACTTGAGATTCTCTCTCTCCCTCTCCCTCTGCTCACCTCCCCCGCCCCATGCTCTCTCTCACTAAAATAAATAAATCTTAAAAAAAGAGAACTCTTATAATCCAATATAAATATGGACTTGGTATGCACAGACTATATGATATATAACAGATATATGATATCTATTATAGATATAAACACATGAAAATATGCTATCATTAGACATTAGGAGAAGGCAAATTAAAATAACAAGGAGATACCAGTACATATCCTGGAAAATAGCTAAAATTAAAAAGACTGACAATACCAAGTACTGACAAAGATGCAGAATCACTGGGAACTCTCATACATTGCTACTAGGAATGCAAAATGGCACAGTACTTGAAAAAAAAATTTGGCAGCTTTTTATAAAATTTAACCTGTGCCTTTCATGTGACCCAACAGTCCCATTCCCAGTTATTTACTCAGGTAAATGAAAATCTGTTCATACAAAGACCTGTACATGAATGATCATAACAGTTTTACTTATAATGGCCCAAACTGAGAAGATCCCAAAATGGCCACTATCTGGTGAAGGAAAAAAACTGTTATATGGGCAGCCCTAGTGGTGCAACGGTTTAGCACTGCCTGCAGTCCGGGGTGTGATCCTGGAGACCCGGGATCGAGGCCTATGTCGGGCTCCCTGCATGGAGTCTGCTTCTCCCTCTGCCTGTGTCTCTGCCTCTGTCTCTCTCTCTCTTTCTCTGAATAAATAAATAAAACTTAAAAAAAAAACCCCTGTATATATCTGTACACTGGCACATTATTCAGAAATAAAAATGAAGAAACTAATTACATATGCAAACCATGGATCAATATTCAAAAGCTTTTTGCTAAATGAAAGAAGCCAGACATAAGGCTACATACTATTTGATTCCATTTTTGGAACATTTAGGAAAATGCAAAACTACAGTGATAGAAAGCATAACTGAGACTGCAGAGGTGCAGAAAGCAGGTATGAGGGAGATGACTACAAAGGTGAACCAGGGAACTTTTTGGGCAAATGAACTTTATCCTTTATCTTGAGTGTACTGGCGACTTACTCTGTGTATTTGTCAAACGTCATCAAGCTATATATTTTAAAAGGACAAATTTCCCTGAATGTAAAAAAAAAATTATAAAAAAATCTCAGAATTGGAAAGGAGTGACACTCATTAGCATGTCTAAGTTCTACGATGCTAGTAAAAACAACGTGTGATGAACCTACTTTATATTCACACTGAGAATTAAAAACTCTAACACCTCTAATTTGCACTTTCAGACAAACAATATGAGCACATCTATCTCTGTAGGGAACTAGAAACATAACACCAATTAAAAATGATTGACTTAAATAAAAAACATTATTTGTGGCAATTATGTAGCAAAGACCACAGAAAAATCTGATGACAAAGATGAATATATGTATATTCTTTAAATGAGAACATGTAAAGCATATCATATTCCCTCATCAAAGTGTACCCATATATTGGAAAGGATCAATAAATAGATCTGTATAATGGTCTCCATTATACTATTGTTTACTTAGAATATATCCAAATTTTTCCATAACAGAGAATTAAAAAATTAAATGGCTAAGGCATGTTACAATATGCAAATAAGCTGTTTAAATAAAAGCATTAAAACACATTAAACAATTTGTATCAAGACAAACACATGATGTCTCAACAAAGATTACCTTGGCAATAGCTGTTTGTTTAAACATGCGAGTAATCAATCCCATGACAGTCTTAGTGGCTCCTGAATTTGGAGCTTTCATTAATTTTTCCCATTCTTCAAAGCTGCTATTCAATTCCTATGCGGAAGAAAATAACAATGTTTAGAAATATGGCATAAAGAACAGAACAGGGATGCCTGGGTGGCTTAGTTGGTTAAGTGTCTGACTCTTGATTTTGGCTCAGGTCACGATCTCAGAGTCATGGGATAGAGCCCCACATCAGGCTTGGAGTTCAGTGGGAAGTCTGCTTTGGATTCTTTTCCCTTCCTTCTCCCTTCTACTCTGTCCCTCTCTGACTGCACATTCTCTATCTCTCAAATACATAAATAAACAATTTTTTTTAAAAAAAAGCATAGAGCCCTTTCACGAAGATGGCGCCGAAGGCGAAGAAGGAAGCCCCTGCCCCTCCCAAAGCCGAAGCCAAAGCAAAGGCTTTGAAAGCTAAGAAAGCGGTGCTGAAAGGCATGCAGTCAAAAAAAAAAAAAGAAGATCCGCACGTCACCTACATTCCGATGACCCAAGACCCTGCGTCTCCGAAGGCAGCCCAAATATCCTCGAAAGAGCGCCCCCAGGAGAAACAAGCTTGATCACTATGCCATCATCAAGTTCCCCTTAACTACTGAGTCAGCCATGAAGAAAACAGAAGACAACAACACACTTGTGTTCATTGTGGATGTCAAGGCCAATAAGCACCAGATCAAACAGGCTGTGAAGAAGCTCTATGACATTGATGTGGCCAAGGTCAACACCTTGATCAGGCCTGATGGAGAGAAGAAAGCATATGTTGGACTGGCTCCTGACTATGATGCTTTGGATGTTGCCAACAAAATTGGGATCATCTAAACTGAGTCCAGGGGATCCCTGGGTGGCGCAGCGGTTTGGCGCCTGCCTTTGGCCCGGGGCGCGATCCTGGAGACCCGGGATCGAATCCCACATCGGGCTCCCAGTGCATGGAGCCTGCTTCTCCCTCTGCCTGTGTCTCTGCCTCTCTCTCTCTCTCTCTGTGACTATCATAAATAAATAAAAAATTAAAAAAAAATAAACTGAGTCCAGCCGGCTATAAATCTAAATATAAATTTTTTCACCATAAAAAAAATAAAAATAAAAAAGAATAGAACAATTAATAAAATAATGAATTTTGTCCTACTTTTTTCTTTTTTTCTTTGTAAAGATATGAAAACAAACTCCCAAAGATACCAATGTATTCATTTAAAAGCATCAATATGGAGATAGGTCAGTCACATGTTCACACCAAAGACAGAAACCAAGGAAAAGCTGTGGGTGAAAGCCAAGCCCTTTGCTAACACCATAAATCAAACAATTAGAGATTCCCCTTAAGGAAAAACATTTTGTAAAGTTAAAAAAAAGTTTGCATACATAAGAAAGGAAATAATGAAAATGTATATGGTAGCAAAGTATTTTCATAATGAGATATGATTTCATTTAAATAAGCATAAAGACTTGAAGAATATTAGCTGAAGAATAAAGTAATATAATCATATACTCTTATTTTTCTTTCTAATGCTAACATAGTGGATAAAGAAAATCAGGTTATTCTTTTATTACCAGTAATATATTGCTCAGTGTTTACAAAATGTCTACCTTAAGCTTTCAAAATCAAACAATGCGATAAGTAGTCATTGTCAACAAAACCTTGTCCAGATTTAAAGAAATTTCAGAGAATATATAAGCACTGTACTCCATAAAAGTAAATGTAGGTAAGGATTAGGTAAAATACAATATGGCTTTCTATTATATGGACCTTCACATCCTCCAACATGATCATAGAGTTTTCAGATCTCAAAAAGATGCCCATATCCAAGTTACTCTAGAAGATAGCTCATAGTTGAAAAAAATCCTAGAGCAAGAAACACAACTTCCCTTCCTAATTATTGGGCTTGACACCCTATAGATACTTAGAACTCTTACTACTAAATCTTCCTTGCAGGTGAAGTGCTTTTAATCTAGACTGAACAGAAATAGTCTTTTTAAATCAGTAGGATACTGATTCTTTTCACATTATTTGATGATTTAAATTAAATATTTCCTATTCTCTTGAAATGATACAAAGCCAGTTCATATGTTCTATTAATTAATCCTATTTTAAGAAAACAGAGCTTTCCTTCTATCAAATATCAGTATGTATAATCGTTCATTAACATGACTTAAAGTAAGACTTTGAATCAAACAAGCATTCTCACCTTGGCAGCTGCTGAAGGAAGATCAAAGGGAATACGCTGTCTGACTTTAGGGGGCAGCTGGGTTAAAACATCATTCTTCAATCTTCTGATCATTACGTCACTTAATAGCTGATGAAGTTCATTCAGATTTGATGCCCCTCTGCAATCCCACTGAGGCCTTCTACCAAAAAATCTGTTAATATGAAGAAAAACCATGTAGCAAAGCTAAATGGTAGGAATAGGAAAACAATTTATCCACTTTTTTCCCTTTTAATGATAAGGAGCCATCACATTGTTTTTCTGTTACTTCTGAATGCAAATCAGTTTCTAAAAGCTCAGCTTGAGAAAGAGTAATGAAAATGATTACACATCATACTCAGCCATAGAAAATGTTAATTGTCTAATGTACTGTTTACGCTGAGTTAATGCAAGGCTAGAATGAACTGAAAACTGTAAGTATCATTGGCATTTTGGGTGGGCTTACAAATAGTGTGCTTAGCAGGTCTAGCCCCAATTAGGCACTGACTGCTAGTACACCAGTTAGTCTACATAACAGTCAAACCACCTAAAACCCTTCCATATCCTCTAAGAGAAGGTATCTCCCAACAAGCTGTTAGGCATAGCAGATTCATCTCTTGGTGATCACTTGGCCTTTGAAACCACTGGATACACAGTAAAGGAATTAGGAGAAAAAAAAAAAAAAAAGGACAGAAACCCACCATGAAAGAGAGAATGGTGAAACATAGTATAAAAAATTTCAACAAATGTTTAGAAGTCGATGTTGACAGGTAAGTGGTAGCTGACTTGGCAAAAGAAAAGAAGCCGCAACTTAATATGTTTGCAAAAGTGAACATGTCCTCTAGACTTTTGAGAAGACTGGGAGTTGGAAGCACCAAACACAGAGGGCAGGTGTGAAGACAAGGGTTGGAATCTATTGGATCTATTAAACTTAGGCATCAAGACAGCTGGCCTACTAACATTTCCCCCATCATTGTGACAACCCAAAACTTACTCAAAAAATTTCTAATCATCTCCTAGGGGCCCATACTATTGAAGATAGCTGGTAGAGAATAATTAACAACAGGAAAACTCCTGTTAGGTTCTATCATGATTACTGATACTGATAATTAAATGACTATTTATTTTAATGGCATTTTGGTGATATTTTAGCACAACAGTGTCAACTGGAGAAATCTGAAATTCGTTAACATTAATTTTTTAAATTACACACATTTTGATAACAAACATACAAGAATAGTATAGACAACATTAAAAACATGCACTTGGAGGTGTCCGGGTGGCTCAGTAGGTTAAGCATTTGCCTTTGGCTCAGGACGTGATCCCAGGGTCCTGGGACTGAGCCCCATGTCAGGCTCCCTGCTTAACAGGGAGTCTGCTTCTCTCTCTCCCTCTGCCTCTCTCTCCACAACTTGTGCGCTCTATCACCCTCAAATAAATAAAATCGTAAAAACAAAAACAAAAACAAAAACCCATACACTTGCATGTAGAATTAGAAAAATTGAGTGAATATATGCCACTATTATCTGATAAAATTATAGACACTGCTCAGTTGTGATCAAAAAGAAATTCAAATCTTGTTTAAAAAAAGCTAAGTGCTGGCATTGTAAAAAAGATTTACTAGACTTAGTTATACTTTTCATATATCATATTACTGGGAGTTTGACTTCCTTTAATGTTTTATGTCTATTAATATTAAAAATTCACACACTACAGAAACTGGAAAAATAACTTGCCAATACCCAATTATGTCACCATTTTTCCATTCACAATCATAGTACTTAAGTTACATTTTGACCTTATGGAAAAAAAAATCTAATGTTTAGAACTACCAATGATGGGAAAAAGAGGTTGGATCTTTTGTTTTTTGAGAATGAAATGTTTATAATTAAAATCAGTTATTTAGCATGCTCTCCACTTATGCAATATATTCTGCAAGAATACAATATGCTAATGGAAGTTTTCTGGCACAATTGTTCCACACTGGTATGGACAACACACAGATGTCTTCAAACAGGCCAACCATAGAGGCTGCACTTGCCTGCTTCAGACCACCGATATTCCTGCTCCAAAAGGGCAGGTCTGTTTATAAGTCAGAGCAATCTAACTTCAGATGCCACTACACTTGTAACAAGCTTGTGACAAAAAGGTTATTTCACTCTTCCAGAAGAGGATGAACTACAAGAAACTTTTGTAGCCAGTTGCCTCCTAGGTATCTTACCACTGATTGACTGTAAGCCCTATGCTTGGATTAGGGAAATCCTTTCTCCCAACACCTTTCTCTTTAGGCTGGAGTCAGACTGCTAGAGGTTGCAATGACTCTAAAGAGTACTGGCAGGACCACAGTACTGCTGAATCTTCTGCTTCAAGTTTGGATTGCAAAGGGGAAATGAAATGGGGAGGAAAGGCTAAAAGAAATGCCATCTATAAATGTCTACTCCCTTCCTGCTAAAATTGATGGTAACTATATATACTTTTAAAGCAGCCTATTCTTTTATTTAAGCAGTTTTATTGAAATATAATTCATAATGTCATATAATTCACCCCTTTAAAGTATATAATTCAATGGTTTCTCATATACTCTCAAATATGTACAACCATTACAGTAAATGTTAGAACATTTTCAACATCTCAAGAAGGAACCCCATAATCTTTAGCTATCACTCCCTTAATCACTGTCCTGCCTGCCAGCTCTAAGCAATCATTAATCAATTTCCTATCTCAAAAGATTTTCCTAAACTTTCATATACACAAACTCAGATACTAGATATTCTTTTTGATTATCTCCTTTCACTTTTCTTTCACAGTTTTTTTCAAGGTTCATCCATGCTGTAGCTTGTATTCATTCTTTTGTAAGGCCAAATAATATTCCATTATATGGAGAAACCACTATTATTTATCCATTTATCTGTTGACATTTTAGTTGTTTCCCACTTTTTGACTTTTTTAAAAATTTATTTATTTATTTGAGAGAGAGAGAATATGTGTGTGAGACAGAGTGATTACAAGTAGGGGGGAGGGGCAGAGGGAGAAGTAGGCTCCCAGCTGAGCAAGGAGACCAATGTGGGACTCAATCCCAGGACTCTGGGATCATGACCTGAGTTGAAGGTAGAAGCCCAACCAACTGAGTTACCGAGGCGCCTCCAACTTTTGGCTTTTAAATAATAAAACCAACAACAAAACAAAATCAAACCTAACCAGTCTTTCCTTACTAGGATCTGTTTGCCATTTACTTTCATTGTATCCACATGAACTTACTTTTAACTAGAAGGCTGCCTATAGCATTAAGCTGTTGTTTTTTAAATTTTTAAAAGTATATTTTTATTTTTTTTAAAGATTTATTTATTTATTCATGAGAAGCAGAGAGAGACAGAGACATAGGAAGAGAGAGAAGCAGGCTCCCCATAGGGAGCCCGAGGAGGGACTCGATCCAGGATCCCAGGATCACACTCTGAGCCAAAGGCAGACGCTCAACTGCTGAGCCAACCAGGTGTCCCTTAAAACTATATTTTCAAATAATACTTTTATTGAAGTAATACATGCACAGAGTTAAAAAAGAAAAATTTCAAACGATTTTGATCAGTAAGTCCAGGTTTTGATATATTCTCCCTGCTTCAAAGTCAAGATAACTAATATACAGAGAAAACAAAAACCCACATTTGGGGACAAAGAAGATGAATGTCTCTGTAGTCTAGAAACAGAACAAAAATGTAAAGAAGAGAACAGGGTTGAAGACATCAATCTGCTTGTTTTATGTCTAAGAGCAGGCAGTGAGAAACAAGAACCAGGGTTATAAAGAGAAAGTATTTTTCTGTACAGTTTTAATATACAATAAATTTTCCAAGAACTGCAAATGCTGTTAATTCCACAGAATACTGTATATTCTTATGTTTGAAATGTAACTCTGAGTTGCTTGCCAATTTGGAAAAATCATATTGTTAACACCATGACTGTGGTAGCTGACCTGCAAACATATACAGATGTATTAGCTTACATTTCTAGAGAAGGTGTTCATAATGATTCTACACATATATCAAATTTCATTACTTAAATGATTCATGCCTTTCCACTTTAATATCACTGATATTCACACATTTGTAACAGTATAGTTGGAACAGTTTTCCTCTTAATGGTATGTAAAATAATAGTACATATAATTAAGGCAGTCATAAATTCAATAACATCCAGTATCCAATATGTATATAAATATACATATTTTGTTATTTTAAATTGCCTTCTAATGTAGTCATTCCTGCCTATTTACATCCTAAAGTACATATTATTTTATTACAGTTTGTATAATTTTTAGTTCTCCTCTATGTAATACTGGGGTTTTATTAGTTTTTTGGAACATACATAAAGAGAGAGATTACTGTATCTATGAATTTCATTTAAGTATTGTAATGGGAGCACTATACAGCATTTATTACTAAAAAAGTAAACATTAGGTCTATTAGGTCAAAAAACACTGCTCTACAATACAACCATTTCCCTGTCCCCATTATGGTCACTTATAAGTATCATGCAACTAACTCACACGACTAAATTCTGAGGAAAAACAATGCGTGTGTGTGTGTTTGTGTGTATTTTATGTACTTCAATCTTTAACACAAATTAAATTTTAAAAAGCCCCAAAAGAGCAATAAAGACAGAAAAAAAACCCACAACATTTTAAGATGAATGTATAAAATTTTCCATGCGAGAAGTTAGAAAACTACAAGTATTCTGAAGGTTAATGTAACTTGACATCCAAGACTACTTAGCTACAAAGATCCAAGAATGGGATAAACTTGTTGAGTCACTATGTTGTATGTCTGAAACTAATGTAGTAGCATTGTATGTCAACTAAATAGAATGGTGACTCTGATCACCATAAATAAAATGTAAAGAAATACTTCCTAAGATAAAAGAGATATTAAACGGAACTCATAAAGTTAAATTGTCTTCAGTGGAGTAAGTATATCCCAGGGTATGTTAGTTGCTATTTACCACACCCATCTCTGACCATTCTAATCTCTCCTACATAATACTAAGAATAAACTTCCTAAAATGTAAATTATCTAAGCTTAAAAACCTTCAACAGGAGACTTCTGGTTTCCAGTTGAGCATGTAATGAGCTTAGAAGATACCAATCCATCCTAACAAGTAAAAATCTAAACAAATTCTTCTTAGATTTGTCAGAGAAGTGAGGTCACAGGGCAAACCACTGCCCCCCAAATTGGAAAGACATACAGGTGGATACAGAGGATCACAAGGGACCAGAGCAGAAGCCGTGGAAAAAAACTTCCATGGAAACCAGCAGCAGAATAAGCAAATCTAAACTGTAACTGATGAATTGCTGGAAGCTCACTGGGAACAACTCTGAGTTAAAAACTCTAGGGGGAACCAGTCGCAGGGGACCCCCACTTGTGTGGGTTTTACCTACAGAAGCTCTACAGTGAATGAATATAGGATAAAAATCCTCTGATGTTTCTGGCATGGAGAAAAGAAAAGGAACAATTTTGAAATATTTCAGACCATTCTGTTCTTAACAAGGCCTGTATTTAAGAAAAAGTATTTTATTGGAGCTTAACCTGCTAGGATTTTATTAGAGCCTGACTGCTCTAAAAAGAAGGGAAATATCCAACTTTGTTTCCTTCTAGCCATCCTTTCCTGACTAAGGGGGGAAAAGCCACTGAGAAGCACTGATTTATTTCACAGTCCAGGGGCATACGTTCAAAAAAAGATTGAGACCTATAGACTATAGAAGGCTTCCCCTCCCTCTACAACATACACCACTACATTATTAGAAGCCATTTTCTGAAGTTCTCTTCACTCAGTTAATCACATCCACTTTTCAACAACAACAAAAAAATTACAAGGCATTCTGAAACGTAAAAAATAGTCTGAAGAGACTGAATAAGCATCAGAATCGGAGTTATTATGGCAGGAATGCTAGAATTTTTTTAAAAGAAATTAATATGATAAAAGTATTAACAGGAAAAGTAAAAAACAAGAATAGATGGATAATATATACAGAGACATGAAAATTCTAAGAAAGAATGAAAAAAATGCTAAAGACCATAAACACTATAACACAATCTATGAAAGAAGTAATTAATGAGTGGGACCATTAAAATAAAAACATTCTGCTCTATGAAAGACAATTTAAGAGAAATGAAAAGATAAGCCACAGATTGGGGTAATATTTCCAAAAGATATATCTGTGAAGGACTATTTTCCAAAATATAGAAAGAACTCTTAAAACAGTAAGAAAAAAGAACCTGATTTAAAAAATGGCAAAAGATGTAGATGTAAATGTAGATGTCATCACACCAAAGAAGATATACAGATTCCAAGAAAGCATATGAAATGATGTACAAAATTATAAATCATTAGAGAAATACAACATAAAACAACAATGAGATATCCATATATACCTATTAGAATGGCTAAAGTCTCAAACACTGGTATGCCTGGGTGGCTCAGGGGTTGAGCATCTGTCTTTGGCTCAGGGTGTGGTCCTAGAGTCGAGGGATCGAATCCCGCATTGAGCTCCCCATGGGAAGCCTGCTTCTCCCTCTGCCTATATCTTCGCCTCTGTGTGTCTCATGAATAAATAAATAAAATCTTTAGGGATCCCTGGGTGGCTCAGTGGTTTAGCACCTGCCTTCGGCCCAGGGCATGATCCTGGAGTCCCAGGATCAAGTCCCACATCGGGCTCCCTGCATGGAGCCTGCTTCTTCCTCTGCCTGTGCCTCTACCTCTCTCTCTCTCTCTCTCTCTCTCTCTCTCAGTCTGTGTCTCTCATGAATAAATAAATAAAATCTTTAAAAATAAATAGATAGATAGATAGATAGATAAATAAATAAATAAATAAAATCTTTAGGAAAAAAAAAAAAATCTCAAACAGTAACAATACCAAATGCCGACAAGGATATGGAACAAGAAATCTCATTCATTGTTAGAGGGAATGTAAAATGGTAAAGCCACTTTGGGAGAATATTTGGCAGTTTCTTACAAAACTAAACATAGTCTTACTATACATATACCAGTCATGCTCGTTGGCAACGTCTAAACAAAAATCTGCATGTGAATGCTATTGCCAAACTGCCAAAACTTGGAAGGAACCAAGATATACTTCAGTAGGTGAATGGGCAAGTAGTGGTACATCCCAGCAGTGGAATATTATTACACACTAAACAAGAATAAGCTATCAAGCCATGACAAGTCATGTAGGAAACTTAAATGATTATTACTAAGACAAAGAAGTCAATCTGAAAAAGCTATATACTATGTGATTCCAACTATTAAATAGTCCCTAAAAGGCAAAACTATGGAAGTAATAAAAGATAAATGGTTGTAGAAGTTATAGAGGAAGGAGGGATGAGTAGGCAAAGCACAGAAAAATTTTCAGGCAGTTAAAGTACTCCATGTGATGATACTACAATGGTAGATACATGCTTTATATCTTTGTCAAAACCCACAGAATGTATAATACCAAGAGTGAACTGAAATGTAAACCATGGTCACAAGGTAATAATAATGAGTCAATGCAGCTGCATTAACTATACCAAATGTACCACTGTGGTGCAGAATTTAATAATGAAGGAGTTTTTACATTTTTTAGGATACGGGGTATATGGAAACTCCCTGTACTTTCCACTCAATTTTGCTGTGAACCCACATGTGCTCTTAAGAAACAGTTTATGAATTAAAAAAAAAAGTGGTGGGGGAGGGCTGCATATATCAATCTCTGCCCTCCATAATCCCCAAATTCCCTTCCCAAAGCCCACTGAATCTATGGATCTTCTTAGTTAAGAGTGGCTGTGCTGATGTCAGATTGCTTAGGATCTTGAGCTGAAGGTCTTTAAAGTGTCCAGAGCCCAAAAATTTTCAAAGGCTTAGGAAGATTTTAAAAATAGGAGAAATAAAGAAAAATCCCAAACCCAAAAAATCCCCCCAAATGCCAATAGCATCAGTTCCAATGATAACAGTATAATCAAGTGTACTCTATGAAGTGATAAAGTACCACTATCATCTTTATTTTATGAACAAGGAAGTAGAAGCATAGAAAGGTTGAAAAATTTGTCCAAGCTCTCAAGGATGGTAACAGCAGTACTAGGATTCAAACTTGGCAGTCAGAATTCAAAGTCCTGCTTGAATAAAATCCCATCTTTGATATAATAATATGAAAATCATATTGAGACACCTGGGTGGCTTTGGCTCAGGGCATGATCCCAAGGTCCAGGATTGAGTCGCGCATTGGGCTCCTTACAGGAAGCTTGCTTCTCTCTCTGCCTATGTCTCTGCCTCTCTCTCTGTGTCTCTCATGAATGAATGAGTAAAATCTTTTTTTTAAAAAAAGAAAATCGGGGGGGAGGGGCAAGATGGCGGAAGAGCAGGGTCCCCAAATCACCTGTCCCCACCAAATTACCTAGATAACCTTCAAATCATCCTGAAAATTTACGAATTCGGCCTGAGATGTAAAGAGAGACCAGCTGGAATGCTACAGTGAGAAGAGTTCGCGCTTCTATCAAGGTAGGAAGACGGGAAAAAGAAATAAAGAAACAAAAGGCCTCCAAGGGGGAGGGGCCCTGCGAGGAGCCGGGCTGAGGCCGGGGCGAGTGTCCCCAGGACAGGAGAGCCCCGTCCCGGAGGAGCAGGAGCTGCACCAACCTTCCCGGGCGGGCGGAAAGGGGCTCGCAGGGAGTTGGAGCAGGACCCAGGAGGGCGGGGATGCCCTCGGGCTCCCGGGGACACTAACAGACACCTGCGCCCCGGGAGAGTGCGCCGAGCTCCCTAAGGGCTGCAGCGCGCACGGCGGGACCGACCGGAGCAGCTCGGAGGGGCTCGGGAGCGGCTCCAGGGAGGGAGCTGCGGGGCGGGAGCGCGAATCCCACAGCGCAGGCCCCGGAGCACAGGGCGCCGGGACACAGCCCAGGATCCGGCCTCCCCCGGGACAGGCAGAGGCCGGGAGGGCCCAGGACAGCAAGGACGCTCCTGCCCTGAGCTGAGCAGATCAGCGGCCCCGCCCCGGAGCCTCCAGGCCCTGCAGACTGAGAACCAAGAGCCCCGAGCCCCGTAGTTCCTGCAGAGGCTGAATCCAGGCTTCCAGAGTTGCCATAGCAACTGCGACTGTTCCTCCTGGGGCCCCACAGGGTAAACAACCCCCGCTGAGCCCGGCAGCAGGCAGGGGCAGAGCAGCTCCCCCAAGTGCTAACACCTGAAAATCAGCGCAACAGGCCCCTCCCCCAGAAGACCAGCTAGAGGGACCAGTGATACTTCCCCGTGTTCCAATACAACTTGTTTTTGGCCACTCTGCACTGAGCAAAATGACTAGAAGGAAAACCTCACTTCAAAAGAAAGAATCAGAAACAGCCCTCTCTCCCGCAGAGTTACAAAATCTGGATTACACTTCAATGTCAGAAAGCCAATTCAGAAGCACTATTCTACAGCTACTGGTGGCTCTAGAAAAAAGCATTAAGGCCTCACAAGACTTCATGACTGCAGAATTTAGATCCAATCAGGCGGAAATTAAAAATCAATTGAATGAGATGCAATCCAAACTAGAAGTCCTAACGACGAGGGTTAACGAGGTGGAAGAACGAGTGAGTGACATAGAAGACAAGTTAATGGCAAAGAGGGAAACTGAGGAAAAAAGAGACAATCAATTAAGGGACCATGAAGACAGATTAAGGCAAATAAATGACAGTCTGAGGAAGAAAAACCTACGTTTAATTGGGGTTCCCGAGGGCGCCGAAAGGGCCAGAGGGCCAGAATATGTATTTGAACAAATCCTAGCTGAAAACTTTCCCAATCTGGGAAGGGAAACAGGCATTCAGATCCAGGAAATAGAGAGATCCCCCCTAAAATCAATAAAAACCGTTCAACACCTCGACATCTAATAGTGAAGCTTGCAAATTCCAAAGATAAAGAGAAGATCCTTAACGCAGCAAGAGACAAGAAGTCCCTGACTTTCATGGGGAGGAATATTAGGGTAACAGCAGACCTCTCCACAGAGACCTGGCAGGCCAGAAAGGGCTGGCAGGATATATTCAGGGTCCTAAATGAGAAGAACATGCAACCAAGAATACTTTATCCAGCAAGGCTCTCATTCAAAATGGAAGGAGAGATAAAGAGCTTCCGAGACAGGCAGGAACTGAAAGAATATGTGACCTCCAAACCAGCTCTGCAAGAAATTTTAAGGGGGACTCTTAAAACTCCCCTTTAAGAAGAAGTTCAAGTAACTCTGAACGTGAATGGGCTTAATGACCCCATCAAAAGGCGCAGAGTTTCAGACTGGATAAAAAAACAGGACCCATCTATTTGCTGTCTACAAGAGACTCATTTTAGACAGAAGGACACCTACAACCTGAAAATAAAAGGTTGGAGAACCATTTACCATTCAAATGGTTCTCAAAATATACCCTAAAAACTACAGAACACTTCTGAAAGAAATTGAGGAAGACACAAAGAGATGGAAAAATATTCCATGCTCATGGATTGGCAGAATTAATATTGTGAAAATGTCAATGTTACCCAGGGCAATTTACACGTATAATGCAATCCCTATCAAAATACCATGGACTTTCTTCAGAGACTTAGAACAAATTATTTTAAGATTTGTGTGGAATCAGAAAAGACCCCAAACAGCCAGGGGAATTTTAAAAAAAGAAAACCATATCTGGGGGCATCACAATGCCAGATTTCAGGTTGTACTACAAAGCTGTGTTCATCAAGACAGTGTGGTACTGGCACAAAATCAGACATATAGATCAATGGAACAGAACAGAGAACCCAGAAGTGGACCCTGAACTTTATGCTCAACTAATATACGATAAAGGAGGAAAGACGATCCACTACAAGAAAGACAGTGTCTTCAATAAATGGTGCTGGGAAAATTGGACATCCACATGCAGAAGAATGAAACTGGACCACTCTCTTGCACCATACACAAAGATAAACTCAAAATAGATGAAAGATCTAAATGTGAGACAAGATTCCATCAAAATCCCAGAGAAGAACTCAGGCAACACCCTTTTTGAACTTGGCCACAGTAACCGGAGAAGGACAAACAGTGTATGTTCTCATTCATTTGGGGAATATGAATAATAGCGAAAGGGAATATAAGGGAAGGGAGAAGAAATGTGTGAGAAATATCAGAAAGGGAGACAGAACATAAAGACTTCTAACTCTGGGAAATGAACTAGGGGTGGTGGAGGGGGAGGAGGGTGGGGGGTGGGGGTGAATGGGTGACGGGCACTGAGGGGTACACTTGATGGGATGAGCACTGGGTGTTATTCTGTATGTTGGTAAATTGAACACCAATAAAAATTAATTTATAAAAAAAAAAAAAGAAAATCATATTTAATATGGAATTGGGATTATTTAACTATGCCAGAGTTCATTTGTGTATGTGTTTTGGAGGGGAAGGTATAAAAAAGCCAGGAGATTCTGAAACTAGGAAACATTCCTGACTTCAGATCTTGTCCTTTTCTTTTTTAACTCTCAGTTTCCAAAATGTGTGAAACAGGAAGGTCCCCTATTTTAGACAAATGATTGAATAAAAGGTAGGTTGTGCCAAATATGAACTATTAAGCAACTCTTCATAAGAACCAAGCATAGGTTGGAGAGAATCGGATAATATTTTTTGCAAATCATATTTCGGACAAGGGATTAATATTCAAAATATATAAAAAAACTCATAGAACTTAACAACAACAAAACAACCTGGTTAAAAAATAGGCAGAGGATCTAAGTAGACATTTTCCAAAGAAGACATACAGCTGACCAACAGGCACATGAAATGATGTTCAACATCACTAACTTACTAGGGAAATGCAAATCAAAACCACTATGAGATAGTATCTCGGGATCCCTGGGTGGTGCAGCGGTTTAGCGCCTGCCTTTGGCCCAGGGCGCGATCCTGGAGACCCGAGATCGAGTCCCATGTCGGGCTCCCGGTGCATGGAGCCTGCTTCTTCCTCTGCCTGTGTCTCTGCCTCTCTCTCTCTCTGTGTGTGTGTGACTATCATAAATAAATAAAAAATTAAAAAAAAAGAGATAGTATCTCATACCTGATGGTATGGCTATTATCAAAAAGACCAGAAATAGTGTTAAAGAGGATGTAGAGAAAAGAGAACTCTCATATTCTGTTGGTGGGGATGTATACTGGTCTAGCTACTATGGGACACAGTATTCCTTAAAAAATTAAGACTAGACCCACCATATGATCTAGCTATTCTACTTCTGGGTATTTATGCAAAAAATACACAAATGCTGATTCAAAAAAGATACATACATTACTATGTTCACTGCAGCATTATTTACAAAGCTGAGAAATGGATATGTCCATTGATGGAAGATGTGATATGTATACACATACACACACAGACACACACACAATGGACTACTACTCAGCCACAAAAAAAAAAATAGTGAAATCTTGCTGTTTGTGACAACATGGTTTAATCTTCAAGGTACTATGCTAAATGAAATGTCACACAGGGAATGGCCATGGGGGAGTGGGAAAAATGGGTGAAGAGGATCAATTGTATGGTGATAGGTGGTAACTGGAGTTTTGGTGGTGATTCTTGCATACAGATGTTTAATATAATGTTGTACACCTGAAGCTTATATAATGTTACATACCAATTTATCTCAATTAAAAAGAAGTTTATAAATCTTCCCAGGTCTCCAAATCCAGGAAAATAAAACATTTTTATTAACTGACCATTGGACACACATCTATAATGCCTTTTCTACATTTTCTACTGCTTATACTTTGATTGCCTCTTCACATGACAACCTTGTACCTACAAAGAAATATAATTCAGACTTGAACCAAGCATGGATGATCAAATTTTATTATTGTTACTTTTTAAAAGTTTCTTTCAGGTTTGTAACTTATCAGCATGTTTTATAAAATTATTTTTGAATTGTCAAATTTGAAAAATCTATCAAGTTTCTGCTATATATCAGCTCTATGAATTTGAAAAATTATTCTGGCCCTGTACCACTTCAACCTTGCTTCTCCACTATTCATATCCTTCCAGCACCAGGTACCAAGGACAAGTTCACAAACCAGTACATCTGCCATCCCTGCTCTAGGAATATTCCTGAAAGCCATTACCACATTGAGTTGACTTTCAATAACCTAACTATACATGGAAATTACTGAGAACTACATAAATATAGCCTTCTAAACTCAAACTAAATGTACCTTCAATATACTTTCCTCTTACCGTGACCCCCAAAATGCTTGCTGATACTCCAATACCAGCATACAATACAAATACCCATATAATACATAGATTTAACATTATACACACACACACACACACACAAGAACTAGAAAGAGATCTTTCAATCTATTAATATTAAAATAGCCTACTTCTATAAATATGACAGGGACACAAGACCTGTGAAAGCTGCCAAAGCCCTCCCGGAGCCTTGAAATGGGCCTAGATAAATGGGTGATTCTATAAGGTTCATTAGTTTTAGGGAAAGGAAAGAAAAGCATACAAGTTTGTCAGTGCAATAACAAAGAGGTAGCTATGTAGATGAAAGGGGAAAGGTGTAAATAAATAATAAAAAAGAAATATTTTTTAAAATAGCAGCAGAATGGTTTAAGGTGAAATTAAACATAAAACAAACTGAATTCTTAAGAACCAAAAATTAACAACAAAATTTTTAATGTCTCTACACAAGTTATAAAACATGAACCTTAAAACTACTTTGAGATTAATATAGCCATTTTCTCATTCAGATTTACAAAGTAAAATTTCCTTTTTCCTTTTCTAAGTAAGAATAAACACAAACTTATTTTTTTATTACATATATTTTTAAAAAGGCATTTCTCAATAGGCACAAGTTATTAGTTCATGATGGTGAAATAGGAAGTATATGGCCAAGAATATGCATGCTCATCTATGTTCCTAGAAACATACATACAGATACGTGAAACACATAAAAGCACACATACAGAGTTAACATTTGAATTTGGAAATTACCCTCTGATTTAAAAAATATATTTTTAAAGATTTTGTTTATTTATTTGAGAGAGAGAAAGAGAGAGCACAAGAAGTGGAAGAAGGAGAGGGAGAAGCAGACTCCCCACTGAGCGAGAACTCCAAAGCAGAGCTCCATCCCAGAACTCTGGGATCATGACCTGAGCTGGACACAGATGCCAACTGACTGAGCCACCCAGGCACACTTGATTTTTTTTTTTTTAATGTAAGTTCTCTTATGTCCCTTAACAGCTATTCTTTTTCCTAATCCCCACCTCCTGGGAAAAACTAAACCATTTCTGCCCCTATAGTTGTGCACATTCCAGAATGATATATAAATATAATCCTACAGTGTGCAGCCTTTTAAATCTGATTTTTCACTTGCCATAATTCATTTGAAATTCATCTATGTTGTTGTATGTATTTGTAGTTCATTTCTTTTCTGATGTATAATATATTCCAGTTTATGGCTATATCATGACTTGTTTATATTAATCAGTTGAAGAACATCTGGATTATTTCAAGTTTTAGGTGACTATAAAAAGCTGCTATAAACATTTGCACACAGATTTTTTGGTGAACATATGTTTTCATTTATCTTGACTAAATACCCAAATTGGGATCCCTGAGTTGTATGGTAGGGGTATGTTTAAGTTCATAAGAAATTGAACCTATATCATTTTGCATTCCCACCAGCAATATATGTAAGATCCATTGTTTAGTATTGTTGCCATCATTTGGTATTGTCAGTTTGTAAAATATTACCTATTTTAATGCATGTAGACTGGTATCTCACTGTGGTTCCAACTACTATCTGTCTAATATTTAATGATGTCAAACATCTTTTTTTTAGCATATGTGCTGCCGAAGTGAGTACATGTCAAACATCTTTTGAAGTGCTTATTTGAATTTTCTATATCTTCTTAGATGAAGTCCCTAACTTAACACTGACATTTTTTGTTTTATTATTGTTTTGAGAGATTTGATATAATTTTTTATAAATTCTTTTGTATATTACAAAAATATATATATAAACATATCTTGTTTATTAAATATGTGCTTTACAAATAAGGTTTGTGGCTTGTCCCATTCATTCTCTTAATAGAAGGTACCTTTAGAAAAGATTTTTTTTCAGGATGCCTGGATGGCTCAGCAGTTAAGCATCTGCCCTCAGGTTGGGGTGTGATCCTGGAGTCCCGGGATGGAGTCTCACATCAGACTCCCTGCATGGAGCCTGCTTCTCCCCCTGCCTTTGCCTCTGCCTCTGCCTCTCTCTGTCATGAATAAATGAATAAAATCTTCAAAAAAAAAAGATTTTTTTCAATTTTAAAGTAATAAATTTCATCACATTTTTCTTTTATAGTTCATGTTTCTTATATCCTATATAGTAAAAGATATTTGCACAAACCAAGGTCACAAAGATTTACTCTTTTATTTCCCTTAAGTAATTTTATTTTAAATTTAGAATTTTAATTAGTTTTTCAATTGTGGTAAATATCCAACATGAAATTTGTCATCTTAGTCATTTCTAAGTGTATAGCTCAGTAGTATCAAGTAATTCATAAAAGTGCATACCCTACCGCCATTAATCACCAGAACTTGTTTCATCTTGTAAAACTAAAACTCTGCATCCATTAAACAATAACTCCTCATTCACCAATACCTCCAGGCCCCGGCAATCTCCATTCTACTTTACCTCCCTATGACTTATAGTTACTCTAAGTACCTCATATAAGAAGAATCACATGGTATTTGTCTTTTGGAGACTGGCTTATTACATTCAGCATAATGTCCTCAAGTTTCATCTATATTGCTAGTTATGTTAGAGTTTTCTTTTTTTTTTTAAGGCTGAATACTATTCGAAAATGTGTATAAACTACATTTTGCTTATCTAGTCATCCATTAATGGAAACAAGGGTTGATTTCACATTTTACTACTATGAATAATGCTGCTATGAATCAGGTGTACAAATATCTTGTCAAGATCCTGCTTTCAATTCTTTGGAATATATCCCAGAAGTAAAATTGCTGGATCATATGGTAATTCAGCCCACTGCCTTCTGGTCTCCAAAGTTTCTTTCTTTCTTTCTCTCTTTTTTTAAAAGATTTTATTTATTTATTTATTTGAGAGACAGAAAGAAGAAGAGAGAGAGAGCACGAGAGAGGGGAGGGTCAGAGGGAAAAGCAGACTCTCTGCTGAGTGGAGAACCCAATGTGGGGCTTAATCCTGGGAGTCCAGGATCATGACCTGAGCTAAAGGCAGACACTTAACTGACTAAGCCACTCAGATGCCCCAAAGTTTCTGATGAATTATCTGCTGATAATGTTTTTGAGGATTTCTTATATACGAAGAGCTGTTTATCACTTGCTGCTTTCAAGATTTTCTTTGTCTTTAGGAAATTTGATTATACTGTATCTCTGTGTTAGTCTCTGAGTTAATCTTGGAGTCTGTTAATCTTCTGGGTATATATAATCATGTCATCAAATTTAGAAAGTTTTCGGTTCTCCTTTCTTCAAATATTCTCTCAGCCCCTTTCTTTCTCTCTTCTTCTGGGGCATCCACAATGCATATGTTTACCTATTTGATGGTTCATACAGGTCCCTTAGGTTCTGTTCGCTTTTCTTCATACTTTTTTCTTTCTGTTCCTCAGACTCAAAAATTGCCATTGTCCTGTCTTCAAGGTCTTTGATCCTTACTTCCGCCTGCTCAGATCTGTCTCTGAAACCCTCAATTAAGTTTTCATTTCAGTTCTTACATTTTGCAGCTCCAGAATTTCTTTTTGGTTTCCTTTTTTAGGTTTTCTGCTTCTTCACATATTTTTTGTTCAAACCTCATTTTCTTGACTTTCTCCACATCTTTAGTTCTTTGAGTATCTTTATGAAAGCTGTTTTACTCTTTGTCTAGATCTGTCATTAGGTCTTTTTCAGTTGACTTCAATTTGTCCAACGCTTTACTGTTACTTTATATCCATTATGATTTTATTGTTGAAAATTAAATGTTTGAATCTAATAATGTAACTAAATCAGATTCTCCCCCTCCTCTGTGTTCTACTGTGGTTTTCTTTGTTGTTGTTGTTATTCCTTTTGATTATTTATTCATTTATTTTTAAACTTTTGTCAGCTGTCTCTGTGCGAAGGATAAGACTGAGGTATAAACTTAAGGTCTTCTCTGGTCTCTTCTGAGCCTGTGCCTTTTCCTGGGCATGCACAGTCACTTTCAAATTTAACCCTCATGCGCATTTGTGTTTGGAAGTCTTAGTCTTTAATATTTGGTTCCCAAATGGAGAAAAAAAAAAAAAAAGAAAAACTGGGGAAATGGCACCTGCCCCTTAAATTCTCTAGAAGTTGCTTTAGCCACAAGTGGTGGTGGGGTGAGGGGCTTGCAATGGGGATGGGTGCAACAACAATGGATGCTCCCACTTTATCTGCACCCCTATGCTGAGAAGCAGCAAACAGTTATCAGAGAAGAGATCTCTGATATTTGGAGAATAGGGTCATTTTTGCCCATCCTGGTTCCCATAAGTTGTGTGCAACTTGCTCTAGGAAGATGTATGAAGCTGTCTGCCTTGGGACTGGAGGTGGAAGATGGTAACTATTACTTTGGTAAGAGCTGGAATTGACTGAAATTAACTACAACTTACTGTCCAGGCCTTCCCCTGGAAGTTGCAAGTCTTCAATATACTCCAGAGTTCCAAAATTATGACATCAAAGATTCTGTGGGTGCCAATCGTTGTCTAGATGGGAAGACAATTCCTGATGATTCCTACTCTGCCATCTTCCCAGCATCCTCTACCAACCATTTCACTTAAATTTTGCATATGAAGATACATCCACGAAAACAAAAGAAACAAAAGCAAAAATGAACTATTGGGACTTCATCAAGATAAGAAGCTTTTGCACAGCAAAGGATACAGTCAACAAAACTCAAAGACAACCTACAGAATGGGAGAAGATATTTGCAAATAACATATCAGATAAAGATATGATATGGGCTAGTTTCCAAAATCTATAAAGAACTTATTAAACTCAACACCAAAGAAACAAACAATCCAATAATGAAATGGGCAAAAGACATGAAGAGAAATCTCACAGAGGAAGACATAGACATGGCCAAGATGCACATGAGAAAATGCTCTGCATCACTTGCCATCAGGGAAATACAAATCAAAACCACAATGAGATACCACCTCACACCAGTGAGAATGGGGAAAATTAACAAGGCAGGAAACAACAAATGTTGGAGAGGATGCGGAGAAAAGGGAACCCTCTTACACTGTTGGTGGGAATGTGAACTGGTGCAGCCACTCTGGAAAACTGTGTGGAGGTTCCTCAAAGAATTAAAAATAGACCTGCCCTACGACCCAGCAATTGCACTGTTAGGGATTTACCCCGAAGATTCAGATGCAATGAAACGCCGGGGCACCTGCACCCCGATGTTTCTAGCAGCCATGTCCACAATAGCCAAACTGTGGAAGGAGCCTCGGTGCCCATCGAAAGATGAATGGATAAAGAAGATGTGGTTTATGTATACAATGGAATATTACTCAGCCATTAGAAACAACAAATACCCACCATTTGCTTCAACGTGGATGGAACTGGAGGGTATTATGCTGAGTGAAGTAAGTCAATCGGAGAAGGACAAACAGTGTATGTTCTCACTCATTTGGGGAATATGAATAATAGTGAAGGGGAATATAAGGGAAGGGAGAAGAAATGTGTGGGAGATATCAGAAAGGGACACAGAACATAAAGACTTCTAACTCTGGGAAATGAACTAGGGGTGGTGGAAGGGGAGGAGGGCGGGGGGTGGGGGTGAATGGGTGACGGGCACGGAGGGGGACACTTGACGGGATGAGCACTGGGTGTTATTCTGTATGTTGGTAAATTGAACACCAATAAAAATTAATTTATAAAAAAAATAAATAAATTTTGCATATGGTGTAAGATATTGAGCTGCTGTTTCTGCTTTTCTTCTCTTTCTGTCTGTTTCTGCATATGGATATCTAATTATTCCAAGTACATTTGGTGAAAAGACACCTTTCCACATAGAACTGCCTTGTATTTTTTTAAAAAATCAGTTGACTATAGAGTTTCCTAATTGGTGAACATGTAGGATATGTAAGGGAGAGTGGAGTGACTAGAGAAGTCATGGAATCTTCACACCCTTTCCCTATACCTTGCCCTATGTATCTCTCAGCTGGATGTTCTTAAGCATGGAGGATAAAACTGGAATTTCTGGCAAGACTAAGGAGGACCAGGAAAGAAAATTAACAACAAAGGGGTTAGAGGCCCAGAGCTAAGTATGAACCCTTGAGACTCTGTGCCTCCTTAACAGACCTTGACATCTGCCCTGAAGGTGTTAAGTCAACCTTGCAGTATCAACCTTGACATAGATGATCAGTTTTTTTTGAAAAAAAAATTTTTTTTTTAAAGGTCTAGAAGGAAACAATTAGTGGAAAGAAACAACTTTAACAAAATCTGGCAGTAGAAGGTAAGGACTAGCAGGAAGTAAGATTTAATGTGCAGCTTTCATTTCACCATCTTTTTTTCACGTGTTGCACGAAGATGCCACATAAAGAAAACATTGTCTATCTCCCAAGA
Organism: Nyctereutes procyonoides; assembly: GCF_905146905.1. Lineage (NCBI taxonomy): Eukaryota > Metazoa > Chordata > Mammalia > Carnivora > Canidae > Nyctereutes > Nyctereutes procyonoides. The sequence continues at coordinate 731,277 of NW_026575030.1, read as the reverse complement.
AATAGCTCATGAGGTGTTAATGAGAAAATCCCTTCTCCCCAGAGCTAACTCTTAGGACAACTTAATTCTGAATAAATCGGATCACATAAGGAAATCAGTATTCACGTTACCACACAAATGACAATCTGAGACAATCCAAATGACTCTCATGAGACAGGAAGTGGTTTTCAGTGTCTAGAAAAAATGTTCTATTCTTTCAAACAGGGCTCAGCAGACATAGTATAGAAGAGTTCAAATTATTAGTTAACTAAGGGAAGTACTAAGGTTGTAAAAAGGAGTGACAGTGCAAAAAAAGAGAAAAATGGAGAAAAGAAAAAAAAAGGAGATGAAGTAGAGGCACCAAATTTAAATCACACTCCTCGTTGGAGGTAAGTTGCATGGTGCAATAACAAGATCCTGGGAGTGGAAGTCAGATGACCAATGTTTGAATATTGAGTTCTGCACCTCTTAGTTACATAATATTGTACTCATCACTTAATCTTTTAATCCTCACTATTTCTATCTGTGAAATGAGAAAATAACACCTTTTCAAAAGATTATGGAAAGAATATGAACATGTGTGAATAAAACATACAAATCATTAAAATCAATGTGCCATATATGTATGGGTCTATTTCTAGATTCTCTGTCCTTTCCCACTGATCTACATGTCTCTAGTTTGTCACACAAAAAATAGTGTGAGCTTTCCAACTTTGTTCTTTTTCAAAGATGTGAGGCCTATACTTGGCTTTTGCATATAAATTTTAGATTTAAAATACAAATTTTACCAAAAAGTCCTTCTGAAAATTTGATTATTATTACATTAAATCAATATAACAATTTGAGAAGAAGGGTCATTTCAAAAATTGTGGCTCTTCTAGTCTATGAACATGTTATTCTACTTCATTTATTTGGATCTTCTTTTTTCTTTAATGTCCAACTTTATAAAAAACAACCAACCTGTTTTTTATAAAGCTAGCTGTAGCATTTTGTCTTTCCACTACAATATATGAAACATTTACACTAAAAATTAGGACAAATGATGAAAATGGGAGAAATTTAGAAAATTCTATTCTTATATTAAATAATGTGTAATTCAGTGTGTAATTCACACTGTATCAACTAAAAAAATATACAAATTACAAAGAGGAACCAACCTACTATAAACACATCAGAAAAAGAAAGTAAGAGTGGGGAAGATCTGTTATAGGAATATAGACTGAAAAATTGGAAATAGAGTAAAAAGACAAAAACTAAGAGAGATTATAAAGTTGATAAAGAATAATAGACTAGATGAATAGAACACAAATTTGTTCCACAAATCGTGATATATTAGGTTGCTTGGAAACTCAAGTAACATATCATCACGAAAAGAGCAGAAGGTACATTACAAAGTAAGTCATCAAGCTGCAGATAAAAGGAATCATCAAATTGTAATTTTTTCCCACCCTAAACATAGTTGATGGGATGAAAGACATGGAAAATGTTTGAGGAAGATATGCAGAATTATTTCTTGCATCCAGTCAGACAGTTGGTTAGGGGGATGTTTACCATTCAACTGACTTTTGAGATAAAAAAAACTTTGGGAAGTCCAGCATTCTGAGACACAATATACTGTCCAGAAGACCATACATGTTTATCAGTAAACTGGATACCTGAGTGCTCTAAACTTTAAAATGCAGGAAAAAGTAAGAAGTTGCTGTTTCATTTAAGGGAATATAAGAATTCAGATGCTGAGCCATGTGTATGGGACAGATGGCTTCTCAGGAGTACACTCATCTCCTGTTAGTAAAGTTCTTCGAGCTCTGTAAAACAGCAGATTCTGAACCACTAGGAACCAAGTCAGGGAAAAGATGCTTGAATATGTATAAAAAATTCACATAGATGGAAATAATGTTTTATGTTTCTTTAGCAGAGCAAATATTAAGATGTAATTGAATGATCAATTAGTGATCAGGACCAAAAGAAGTGATTTAACTGAAGCAAACTACTCACCTAAACAAAATACACCTGTATCTCAATTATGGAGATAAGCAAACATATGAATCAAAGAACTATTTTTTCTAACTATTTAGATACATTTGGAAGCAAGTTAAAAATTTATCCAGATGTATGAAAATATATTACTTCACAAAATATCTCAAATTTAAATTATGACTTAGCAGTTCTTATGCAGAGCTAAGTTAGAATTGTGAATAGCCTAAGTGTAAGCTTCTTATGAACAAACACCATGTCTTTGTATTCCTGGCATCTAGTATGATGCCTGACATATAGTAACTGATTTATGAATAAACAAATGGATGAAGTGACTAATGAATATACCCCACGGTTCTTGAGAATAGAAATACTTGAGAAAGCAAAAACTAAAGCACTAACTGGAGTTTGCAAATGGACATATAATTAAGCATAGCAAATTAATCACATTTATCAATTATTTCTATGGAAAACCTTCTAAAACAAGAAGAAATGAACTTAAAAGCTATTAAATAATAAGACCAAAGAGAACGAGAGAAGAAACAGTGGATAAGGAATTTCAAACAATTTATGGTAAAGAGAAAGTATGTAGAGGCAATGTCCTGGTTAAAACTCTTAACTATAAGGAACAAACTGAGGGTTGCTGGAGAGGAGGTAGATGGCAGGATGGGGTAACTGGGTGCTGCGCATTCAGGTGCACTTGATATGAGCCCTGGGTGTCATACACAAATGATGAAACACTAAATTCTACCCCTGAAATTAATAATACACTATCTGTTAACTAACTTGAATTTAAATGCAATCTTTAAAATACATATTTTTATAAGATTTTATTTATTTATTTGAGAGAGAGAGTAAATTAGAGAGAGAGCACAAGCAAGGGCAGGGGCAGAGAGAAAAGCAGCCTCCCCTGAATAGGGAGCCCCTTGTGGGGCTCGATCCCAGGACCTTGGGATCATGACCTGAGCTGAAGGCAGACACTTAACCGATGGAGCCACCCAGGCACTCCTAAATAAAATCTTAAACAAACAAACAAACCAACAAACCATGGTGAGTAAACACATACATTTATCCTCAATCAAAATGAATACAAAGCAATATGAATGTGTTAACTCATCATGACAAAGATAATGGAAAACAAAAACAAAAACACCAAAAACCACAACAGTCAACAATGTGAACATATTCTAAAGCAGAAATAAACCTGAAGAAGCTAACGAAACCAGAAAAGCTATATAGTAACAACTTAAAGAGGGCTGTCCACAAATTCCTAGAATGTCTCAGAAACTAAGAGCATCAGGTCAGGTACCTTAGAAGGTGGAAGTATGACATGGTAGCTAAAACCAGGGACACTGGATGAAAAGTTTGTATAAGGAATGGTTAAATGCCCAGGTTCTCTAGTCATTCCCATGTCATCGTGTTACTATCCTACCCTCACAAGACAATAGTTTTATTCTATAAAGAAACTGAACTAATGTTCAAGCCTAAAGGACTAAGAATAGTAGAAGGGTGGAGGGAGGCACCATATGGAACCAAGACAGATTGAGATAAAGTCTACATACTGAGGATTGAGAACATTATTCTGCTTCCTTTGTTTATGCCACAAAAATGGTAGCTATGTTTAAAGCTTCACATACAGCACACAAGTGGAGGATACCTTTTTCTCTTAAGAATTTTAAGAAGTCACAAAGAATACATACAAATGGCTAAGAGACACATGAAAAAATGCTAAACATCACTCTGCATCAGGGAAATACAAATGAAAACCACAATGAATACCACCTCAACATCTGTCAGAATGGCTAAAATTAACAACACAGGAAACAACAGATGTCCGTGAGGATGTGGAGAATGGGGAATCCTCTTATGCTGTTGGTGGGAATGCAAACTGGTGCAGCCACTCTGGAAAACAGTATGGAGGTTCCTCAAAAGTTAAAAATAGAACTACCTACGACCCAGCAATTGAGCTACTAGGAATTTTTTTATTCATGAGAGACACACACACAGAGAGAGAGAGAGGCAGAGACACAGGCAGAGGGAGAAGCAGGCTCCATGCAGAAGCTCAATGTGGGACTCGATCCCAGTACTCCAGGATCACGCCCTGGGCTGAAGGCAGGTGCTAAACTGCTGAGCCACCTAGGGATCCCCAAGCTACTAGGTATTTATCCAAAGGAAAAAAAAATAGTGATTCAAAGGAGCGCATGTACCTCAATGTTTATAGCAGCAATGTTCACAATAGCCAAAACACGGAAAGAACCCAGATGTTCATCAACAAATGAATGGATAAAGAAGAAGTGGCATGCATATATATATTGTATATCAAAAAAATGAAATCTTGCCATTTGCAATGACATGGATGGAATTATGCTAAGCAAAGTAAGTTAGTCAGAGTAAGAAAAATATCATATGATTTCACTCATATGTGGAATTTAAGAAACAAAACAGATGGGCATAGGGGATGGGAAGAAAAAATAAAGTAAGATAAAAACATAGAGGAAGGCAAACCTCCCTGGACTCTTAACTCCAGGAAACAAACTGAAGGTTGCTGGAGAAGAAGAGGGTGGGGTGTGGGGTATGAGGTACGTGGATGATGGGCATTAAGGAGGGCACCTGTGCCTTTGGTGTTTTATGCAACTGATGAATCACTAAATTCTAGTCTTGAAACTAATAATATACTGTATGTTAACTGAATTGAATTTAAATAAATTGTTTTTAAACTCTTAAGAGGTCACAAAAAGACAATCCCCACATATTAACATTTAGGGATTTCCATACTTTTCTAGTCAAAAAGCTTTTCTAACCAATTTTTTACAATTTCAATCTTAAATATGAGTGGACATTCATGGATCCAAAGGCACTGAAGAAAGCATCCAATATGAACAACAGAGATGAAGACAATGTGAAAAGAAATTCAGAGCAAACATACGACGCAGCAACAGAAGAAAATTAAGTACAAAAAAATCCCAAAATAATACCAAAAACCTGAGTAGCAACAAGCATCTCAAAACAAGAGGCTATGAAAAAAAAAGTGAATAAGGTATAAGAAATAAAAGAAAAAGAAAAAGAAAAAAAGCTTAAAAATATATAAGATTGCAGCAATTTTCTTTAGTTTAAACAAAAATGCAACACAAGAGCTGGGTAATAAAGAAGAAATGTCCCAAAAAGAAAAAAAAGAAAAAAAATTAGAAAGTCAATACATAAATAAAAGAAGTTGCAGAAAGATATATTGAAGGAAAGGAGAAAAAATGGTAAAAATGAGTAATTTCCAGATATAAGCACTCAAGTTACCAGGTTAAAAGAAAATACCTACTATCACTAGAATAAAACAAAAACAAAAACACCCAACAAGGCATATTTTCATAAAATTAAAGATTAACCACAATAAAGGACAATCTCAGAAGCTTTCAGAATAGAGAGACATATGAATATATATAAACCATACAAAGGAACAAAAATGATAATGGTGTTGTGATTCTGTGCTTTTTCTTTTTGAAGTCTATTAATTTATTTGGGAGAAAGACAGTGCATGTGAGCAGTGGGGAGGGGCAGAGAAGAGAAAGACAAGCAGACTGCTCAATGAGCAGGGAGCCCAATGTGGGGCTCAATCTCAGGGCCCTAAGGTCATGATCTCAGCCGAAATCAAGAGTCAGATGCTTAACAGACTGAGCCACCAGGTGCACCAACCACTGTGATTCTTAATAGCAACCTTGGAATTAGAGGCAATGAAGAACTAACCTCAAAACTCTAAGGAAAAATGATTTTCAACACAGAAATATAAAATTATCAATTTCGAAATTATCTAGAAACGGTTATATAGGAATTGAAAAAGTTTAGTTTCTATGCACTATTCTTAGGAAGCTGTTGAGGGTTATCTTTCCAGAAAACCAGGAAATATTCTGAAAAGAACTAAAGAAAAAAATGTACAATATGATCCTGGAACATCTCACATCAGATACTAAGAAAGCATTCAAAGCCTAGTAGTGTTGTATAAAAGGACCGCATTGAAAATGGTCCCATTTGTTAAAGATGGGATAATTTAACCACCATCAATAAAGTGAATTGGAAAAAAATGAATTAAAAATAAAATTCTCTTGGGCAGCCCCAGTTACCCAGCGGTTTAGCACCGCCTTCAGCCTGGGGTGTGATCCTGGAGACCCGGGACCCAGTCCCACATCAGGCTCCCTGCACGGAGCCTGTTTCTCCCTTTGCCTGTATCTCTGCCTCTCTCTCTCACTCTTTCTCTCTCCGTGTCTCTCAAGAAAAAATAAAGTCTTTAAAACAATACGTGAATCTTTAAAAAAATAAAAATAAAAATTCTCACTTAGCAGACTAAGATTACAAACTTAACTTCCTTAACCTGATAAACGGCATCTATGAAAAAAAAATGTGAGAACTATACACTGAAAACTACACAGAACTATAGAAAGAAATTAAATGTAAAGACATCTCTGTTTATTAACTGAATAGAGTTCATATTATTAAAATGGCAAAACTTCCCCAAATAATCTAAACCTCAGCTGACATCTTTGCAAAAATTAACAAGCTAATCCTAAACTTCAGATAAAAATGCAAGGATTACAGAACAGCGGAAAAAAAACAACTTGAAGTAGAACAAAGTTAGAAGATTTACACTAAACAATTTTAAAAATGTAAGTCCTTACTGGAAATCATTAGAGAATGCTAGCCAAACAACTTGCTATTTCAAAAACTAATAAATAAAGAGAAATACACATTTTTTCCTGCTCTTTCTAAATAAACTGAATGAATGAGTTTCCAAATAATAGATGAGGGGAGGTTCTCCTTTAGAGAGGAATGTCAAGTAACGAAGGAAGAGTATGAGACTATAGGCCTTTTGCAATGTCTAAAGATATAGTAGATCAGTACTGAATGTTGACAGCTACTAACATCACAAAAAGAGAGGCCTTAGATATTATGAGTCTTCTAAGGGAGGAACACAACATTCCTATTTAAAAAATTGCCCAAAAATGGAAGTCCCTAAATCTAAATACTAATATAGAAATAAGAGGACAGAAGAACATGTAAAACAATATTAGGGGAATGGAAGCAGGAAATTCAGAGTACAGTAATAAATTATTTTCTTCAAGAAATTAAAAATAAATAAAACAAGGTAATAGAGGGGAAATCTAGAGATTAAAAGAGATTTAACTGGAGAGATTAAGGAAAATATCTAACAATTGTAACATGTGAGCTTTATTTGGGTACTGATTCAAATTGTGGGGGGAAATAATTTTAAAAACCTGCAATATTAGGATATTAAGATAATTGAGAATTTGAACACCTACCGGATTTTTTTTGACATTAATGACTGATTATTGCTTATTTTTTTACATACGATAATGGGATTCTAATTACTTGTTTTTTCAGAGTCCTTACTTTTTACAGATATGTTGTGAAATAATTTATAGATAAAATGGGATATGTAGGTTTTCCTTCAACATAATGTGGTGAAGTTACATGGGAATACAGGCATACCCTGAAGATTTAGAAGGTCTGGTTCCAGACCACCAAAATAAAGGGAAACTGCAATAAAGAGAGTCAAACTAGTTTTTTGGTTTCCCAGTAGATGTAAAAGTTATGTTAACAGTATTCTGTAGTCTATTAAATGTGCAAAAGCAATGTATCTACAAAACAACATATATAGTTTAATTTTAAAATACTTTATTGCTGGGCAGCCCGGGTGGCTCAGAGGTTTAGCGCCACCTTCAGCCCAGGGACTGATCCTGGAGACCTGGGATCGAGTCCACGTTGGGTTCCCTGCATGGAGCCTGCTTCTCCCTCTGTCTGTGTCTCTGCCTCTCTCTCTCTCTCTCTCTCTCTCTCTCTGTGTCTCTCATGAATAAATAAATAAAATCTTTTAAAAAAATACTTCCTTGCTAAAAATACTATCATCTGAGTTGTCAGCAAGTCATAATCTTTTTGTTGGTGAAAGATCTTCCTTCAATGATTATGGCTGCTGGCTGATCAGGTTGGTGGTTGCTGAAGGCTTGGTCTTGAACCCTTCAAAGTCATTCAAGAGGACTGGAATCAATTTCTTACAAATTTCTGTTCATGTTGACATTGTGAACTCTTTCCATGAATCATGAATGTTCTTAACGTCATCTCAAATGGTGAATACTCTCTAGAAGGTTTTCAATTTACTGCTCAGATACATCAGAGGAATTACTATCCATGATAGCAATACTCTTACAAAATGCTTTTCTTAAATAATAAGACCTCAGTGTCAAAAGTTGTTGTGTTAACAGGAAAGAAAACAACATTCATATCATTATACATTTCTTTCCTTCAGAGCTCTTGGGGGGCCAGATCATTTGTCAAGGATCAGTAATATTTCAAAGGCATCTTTGTTTTTGGAGCAGTAGGTCTCAAGAATGGGCTTAAACTAGTCCGTAAACCATTTGGTAATCAGATGTGCTATCATCCAGGCTTTTTTGTCATCCAGGCTTTTTTGTTCCCTTTGTAGAACATAGGAAGAGTAGATTGGGCATAATTTTTAAAGGCCCTAGGATTTTTGGAATGTAAATGAGCACTGGTTTCAATTTAAACTCACTAGGTCTATTAGCCCCTACCAAGAGAGTCAGCCTGTCCTTTGAAGCTTTCAAGCCAGGCATTGACTTCTCTCTAGCTATGAAGTCCTAGATGGCATCTTCTTCAGTTGAAGGCTGTTTCATTTAAAACACTGAAAATCTGTTGTTTAGTGTAGCTACCTTCATTAATGCTTTTAGCCAGATGTTCTGAAGAATTTGCTGTAGCTTCTATATCAGTACTTATGGCTTCCCTTTGCATTTTTATTTTCTGAAGAAAGTTTTTTAATCAGCCTCTGCTAGCTTCAGACTTTTCTTCCACAGCTTCCTCACCTCTCAGCCTTCACAAAATTGAAGAGTTAGGGCCTTGCTCTGGATTTAGGCTTTAGTTAAGGGGATGTTGTGGCTGACTTGCTCTTCAATTCAGACCAATGAAACCTTCTCCACATTAGTAATAAGGCTGTTCTGGGGTACCTGGGTGGCTCAGTTGGTTAATCATCTGCCTTTGGCTCAGGTCATGATCCCAGTGTCCTGGGATCAAGTCCCAAGTTGAGCTCCCTACTCAGCAGGGAGTCTGCTTCTCCCTCTCCCTCTGCCCCTCCTCCTGCTCTTCCTGCTTATTTTACAAATAAGTAAAATCTTTAAAATAAAAAGTAATAAGGCTATTCTTCTTTCTTATTTGTGTGTTCCCTGGGGTAGCACTTTTATTTTAAGAATATTTCCTTTGCATTTACAACTTGGCTAACGATCTGGTGCCAGAGGCCCAGCTTTTGGCCTTTCTCAATTTTTGACATACCTTCTTCACTAAGTTTAATCATCTCTAGCTTTTGATTTAAAGTGAGGGACATGCAACTCTTTCTTTCACATGAACACTTCAAGGCCATGGTAGGGTTGTTAATTGGCCTCATTTCAATAATATTGTCTCAGGGAGTAGAGAGGTCCAAGGAGAAGGAGAGAGATGTGGGAGCAGCTGGTCACTGGAATAGCCAGAGCATACACATACACAATATTTATCAATTGTTTGCCACCTTATTTGGGTGTGGTTTGTGGCGCCTCAAAACAATTATAATAGTAACATGAAAGATCCCTGATCATTGATCACCATAACCAAATATAATTATAATGAAAAAGTTTGAAATATTAAGAGAATACCAAAATGTCACACAGACACATGATGTGAACAAATGCTATTTTTAAAATGGTACTGAGAGACTTACTTGGCGCAGGGTTGCCAAAAGCTTTTAATTTGTAAAAAATGCACTATTCGTGAAGCAAAGTAAAGCTCAAAGCACGATAAAATGGGACATGCCTGTATAGCAAAACAAGAGTGACTATGAGTTGATAAATACTGATCTGATGAAGAGTATATGAAAAGTTCATTTTACTATTGTCTACTTTTGTATACATTGAATTTTTTTCCATAATAAAATATTAAAAAGAGGACCAGAAAATAAAGGAAAAAACAAAAGTCATGGAAGCCAGGAATTTTGGAATGCAATATAGCAGTATGACAAAAGAAAATTCAGGATGACACCTGTGTACCTATGTCCGAAGAAAAAGCAGTTGAAATTAGAGCAGAAGGCTGTGAAAAGGCAGCCTCCAGAAATATGGGGGGGAAAAAAAGATTATTTTACATGGTTGTCTGATATTTTGGATTGACAGATCTGTTGGAGTCTTTGAATAAAAAAATTATAATGGCCTTACTGAAAACCAAAAGATGGAATAAAGGAAATAATTATAGATAAAAAGTTGATTAAGAAAGAGTCAACTACTCAATCTTTTAGAGGACAATATTTAATTTATTTACATGTTTCCTATTTATTTAGTGAATCATATAGACATGGACATGAGTTACCAAATAATTCAGACACCAGAAGGGGAATGGAAGAAAAATGGTGAGGAGAGGTGTTTAAATTACTGCTTTTTTACTTTAGGCTTTTGATTTGGACGAGGGACTTAATCTTTCTAAATCTCAGTTTATTCATCTATAAAATGGATGTAATATCATCATTCTTACAGAATTGTTTAAAGAATTAAAGAATATAAAGCCATATGGCTTACATATAAAATACAATGTGCAGCTAACAAAAATAACATATTTTAGTTACTGATATAGAAAGATAGTCTAGAAATAGTATTCAATGAAAAAGCACAGTACCAAAGAGTATGTATAATATGGCCCTATAAAATTGCCTACCTATCCATCTCTCTTTCCTTCTCCTTCTCTCTTATGAACCTAAGGAGAGAAGTTATCTAAAGGGAAGGTTATCAAAACATGGTTAGTAATGGTTATTTCTACATAGCAAGAAATAGCAGAGTTCAGTTCATTTTATGTATTAAAAAACTTTTCTTCCATGTTTGATTTGTTAAAATGATCATTTTTCCAAAGCAATGCACCATATTTAAATTAGTAAAATAAAGGAAAATAAAACAACTGAGAAAGACAATGTTAAAGCATGGGACAAGGTAATGCTAAGTGAAATTAGCAGATTATAGTTAACATTACACATAGGCTATAAAGAAAAAATGAAAACAATTAACTTATTAGCATACTTGATTATAGTATTTTCATTCCAGTTTTATTATATAATATTTATATGATTTCTTTGTCACATGTATGTGTAACTTCTTACTCATATTAAGACAAAATCTACCACCCTATTAAGTTTCATTCATTGATAACAGTTTTGCCCTGAGGCCACAAAGACAAAAGTATAATCCCTTTAAAACATGATAGATCCTTAAATATTAAAAGATTTGTTCCCCCTAAGCCTTCTCTTTTTCAAATTTCTATAGGCTTCATAAAACCAAGCACTATGTCTTATTCATCTTTATATTGCCGGCAGGTCTGAAATAATGTCTTAAATATAGTAGGCAATCAATAATATGGCATTTGTAGAGATGGATATGAAATACTCTCACTATTCTTGTCACCCTTTCCCAGCTATGTTTTCATTTAACATGCTTCCTACAATATGACTTTTAGTGCCCTCTCAGTTCCTCGCATTCCTTATCTCCAATGACCTAAAACTCTCCTTCAAACATTCCAGTCCCATGGCTATAACCATGAAAAGCAGTGCCTGAAAAACAGCTCTATCTGGTAAATTCAGACATTCCACTCTATACTGCCCCAGTCTTCTCACCCACTTGTTTACTTATAACCACTCTATCTTCACTATCACATCAGGACCTTTCTGTCAACTGACCACTTTTACCATATTCACATCTTTCCTGTCTTTATGTTTTTCCTCACCTTGTATGGATTTCTCAGTCTATACATTACCTTTCATTCTATCAAGATCACAAAATGTCCTTATTCTTCAGTCCATGCATCACAAGGTGGTAAAAAAAATCTTAGGGGATCCCTGGGTGGCGCAGCGGTTTAGCGCCTGCCTTTGGCCCAGGGCACGATCCTGGAGACCCGGGATCGAGTCCCACGTCAGGCTCCCAGTGCATGGAGCCTGCTTCTATCTCTGCCTCTCTCTCTCTCTCTGTGACTATCATAAATAAATAAAAATTTAAAAAAAATCTTAGATCTAACCAAAAGCCTTTTCTAAGATTGTACCTACAATGCTGGGTGTTGCTGTGGAAATCGTATTTTTGAGAGCATTGGTTCCACAACATATCTAAAATTTTTGTTTTCAAATGGTTACTTGGTGCTGCTGCTGATTCTATCACACTAATCTCATTATCTCACTCTCCCTTTCAGCAATATTTCACACTGTGTCAACACTCATTCAATTCTCTACTTTCCCATTTCTCTAAACACATAACGTCTTTCCCATTTCCTGAAAAAAAAAAAAGTCATCATATGCAAACTTCCTAAACTTGTCACCCCAGAAACTATGGATATCTCAATAATATAATGTAGCCATAACAAAGGATGAAATTACTTACATATAGAAAAAATGGACAAATAAGTAAAGTACAAAACAACGTCTATGTTTATGCTATCCAGTATCTGTGTAAAAAATAGAAATTCCCTTGAAAAGGCATACAATTTTTTGTGGAAAAATTAAAAACTATGAAAACTATTTTTCAGAAAAAAGTGAGTGAAAAGGAGATTTTTCAAAGTATATACTCTTACATAGATGATTTAGAAGTTTGAACAATGTGACAATGTTGTCTTGAAAAATAACAAACCAAGCTTATACATCTTGTCATGTTTGTTCCTTTTATGCTTTAAAACCCCAGAATGCAGGGGTGAGAGGGCAAGGGGAATATAGAGTTACTGTTTAATGTTTGGGATGATGAATAAGTTCTGGAGACAAATGGTAATGATGTTTGCACAACAGTGTGAATGTACTTAATATAACTGAACTATAAACTTAAAAAGTTAAAATAGTAAATTTTCTTATGTATATTTTACTAAAAAAACCTCCTGTAATACTGATAAATAAAAAGTATAAAACACCTTCCAGTGCCTTCTTACTGCTATTCTGATGAAAAGAAAAGGACCCCATACAAAATGACCTATGCCAAACTCCATTTTTGTCTTGAGACTCTCTTCTATTAGCTCAAGAATATTCCTATGACCTGATCTACTTTTACCTTTAGTTCCTCAAAGGCCTAGCAGTCTCTCTGGCTCTTAGGCTTAGCACATAAAACTACTCTTCTTGGAATGCAAATAAATATCACTCACTAACAAGATGCCCCTTCTGTTCTTTGTGACTTGATAGTTCACTCTCTTAAACTCTGCCATTACATCCTTTACTTCCTTTATATGACACTCATCACAACTGTTATCATCTGGTTAGTGTTTGAGAACTCAGTGAAGGTTGGAACCACGTAGGTCTTGTTCTCTAATATGTATCTGATGCCTAAGACATGGGATGGCAAATAATAGATACCCTATAAATATTTTGAATGAATGGATTAATCAAAATTAAACTACACTCCAGATGTGGTCTAATCAATGATTGGAATAGAACCATTCCTTACTCTGAATGTTAATATGAACAATACATCCCAATATTACTTTATTTTTATCAGTTATGACAGAGAGTTGACTTCAATTTAGCATAAGGTTATTCAAAACCAGAAATCTTCTTGAACTAAACTAGTGACAATAGGTGAGGATTTCTGAAATCCTTCCACACAAAGCAGACTTTCTAAGCATAAGTGCAGGATTTGTCCTATTAATTTTTATCTAATTATTTTTCAAACTTATCTCTGCCATCCAGTATATTAACTATTTCTCTCAGATTTGAGCCATTTGCAAATGGAATAGACTTGACCTCTATTTAGCCCATGGATAAGAACATTAAATGTGACAGTGCTGAGGACAAAGTACAGTACAATTCCATAAGAGACATTTCTTGAAGCTGACATGACCTATTAATTAACACCTTTGGAAAATGGCTGTAAATACCTTTAATATGTATTATCTTTCAGCATTTTCCCTCTCAAAAAATTTTAGACAACTATTTCTCCTAAGTGGTAGAAATGGCACAACATATCAGCAGTAAAGAAAGTTTAGAAAATCGGAGAAATTTTCATAAAACTATGCTAGGATATTCTTAACCTTTAAGCATGACATTAAGGAGGACAAATTTGTCTTCCCATAGTGTACCTTTTGAAGGTGGCTACTGATAACAGAATGCTTCGCTGGATTACCTATGTGTCCTTCTTTTCTGTGTAAAAGAACATTTATTAAAGTTGCCATTCCTGAGGTCTTTCTTACTTCCAGGAAAAGCGTAAAAAAGGTGCAAGATGAAGTCAGATACTAGGCAAGCCATTTAACATTGTCTGGTGCCTATAAAGTGACAAAGGCAGACTGAGTAATCTGTAAAGTCTTTTCTAGGTCTCCTGTGCTAATGATGGACAACTGAATGTGCTCCCTTATCCAAATCATATTTGCATTTATAGTGTCCTCTAAATACAATGCAGCACAATGAATGATGTAAAGGATTGTGGATATGGGATGTTCTGGTGGAGTAATACTTCCTCTGTGTCTCTCAAATCAAACCAAGTAGTCATCTATACCTAGACTTCTCATCTCCAAACTACATTTGCATTATTATACTTCTGTTTGTGACCACATATGTATCTAATAAACTTTATAAAGTTATAATTTTGCTCAAGCTTCATTTAACTTAATTTGAATACAGTCATATTTCAAATATAAAATATGGGTCTAGAACTGAATAACTAACCATAATTTGCCTTCTGCAAAATTATAGTGTGAAAATGACATCTTCATGAAATCAAAACATTATGGAAAAAATTTAACATTCCAAACTAACTTAAAATGCCAGGAAGAGCCTTGATCCGAATCAGTCTATGATACCATATTAGTTTCAAGGTAATGATACCTTAATAAATTCTTTTATTGTGAGCATTTTTGAGCTGATCCCCTCAGGCCTTCCAATTAAATAATATGAGCTGCAAATAATGATAATTTTGTCTTTTTCATTACAATTTTTACCTTTTTTGGGGTGTGTGTGTGTGTATCTGAACTGATTTAGTGCTGCCTGCATAAAGTAAACCATGATGTCAGGGAACATCCTTGTTCCAGATTTAAAGTTTCATATAATACAGTGGCTTTGAGTATATATACACACATATTTAAAAACCTCATATTCATAGATAGGAGGAGTTAATCTATAACCAGAGCAATCTATAGAATTAATGCAATCCCTACTACAGTACTTATAACATTTTTTCACAGGACTAGACTAATTCAAAAATTCATATGGAACCACAAAAGACCTTGAATAGTGAAAACAATCTTGAAAAAAAAAAAAGAACAAATCCAGAGGTATCACACTATCACATTTCAAGGTATAATATAAAGACATAGTATTTAAAGAGTATGGCACTGGCACAAAAACAAACACAAAAATTAATGGAATGGGATAGAGAGCCCAGAAATAAATCCACACTTACATGGTCAATTACTCTACAACAAAGGGGTTAAGGATATATGATGGGGTTAAAGACAGTTTCTTCAATAAATGATGCTGTAAAAACTGGACAGCTACATGCAAAAAAATGAAAACGAACCACTTTCTTACACCATACACAAAAATAAAATGAAAATAGATTAAAAATCTAAATGCTAGACCTTAAACCATAAAACTCCTAGAAGAAAACAGCAGTGATCTCTCAGATATCACTTAGCAGCATATTTATGGGTTGTCTCCTCAGCCAGGGGAAGCAAAAGTGAAAATAAACTATTGGAACTATACCAAACTAAAAAGCTTTTGCAAAGGAAAGTAAACCATCAGCAAAACAAAAAGGCAACTTAGTGAATAGGGAAAGATATTTGCCAGTGATATATCCAATAAGGGGTTAATATTCAAAATATATTGGGACTTGTAAAACTCAACACCAAAAATGCAAACAATTCGATTAAAAAATGGGCAGAGGATATGAATAGACATTTTCCCAAAGAAGACATAAAGACAGCCAATAGACACATGAAAAGATGCTCAATCAACATCATTAATCATCAAGGAAATGCAAATCTGAATGTACTGCCTTCTCCAAATCATATTTGTATTTACAACTTCCTCTAAATATAACCCAGTCAGAATGGCTAGTATCAAAAGAAATAACAAGTGTTGGCAAGGATGTGGAGAAAAGGAATCCCTTGTGCACTGTTAGTGGGAAGGTAAATTGGTGAAACCACTATGGAAAACAATACAGAGGTTCCTCATAAAACTAATAAGAGAAATACCGAATTCCACTAGTGGGTATTTACCCAAAGAAAACAAAAACACTAATTCAAAATTCATATGTACCCCTATGTTTATAATAGCATTATTTAAATAGCCAAATTATGGAAGCAACTCAAGTGTCCTCTTGATGAATGGATAAAAAAAGTTGTGGTATATAAATATAAAAAAATAATCATCAGCCATAAAAAGGAATGATAACCTGCCATTTAAGATAACATGGACAGACCTAGAGGGTATTATGCTAAGTGAAGTTAAGTCAGAGAAAGACAAATGCCATATAATTTAACTTACATGTGGAATCTAAAAAACAAAATAAATCACCAAACAAACAAAACAAAACATACTTCTAAATACAGGGAACAAACTGATAGTTGCCAGAATGGAGGTGAGGAGGGGAGCTGGGTAAAGTAGATGAAGGGGATTAAGAGGTACAATCTTCCAGGTATAGAATAAAGAAGACGTGGAGATGAAAAGTACAGTATACAGAATAAAATCAGTAACACTGTACTACACTTATCATAGTGAGCACTGAGTTATGTACAGAATCGTCAAATAACTATGTTGTACACCTGAAATTAATTTATCACTGTATGTCAACTATACTTCAATAATTAAAAAATTATTAAACCATATAAAAGGATGGATATTGAATTTTATCAAATTACATCTCAGCATATATGGAGATGATGTAATGAAGTTTTTCCTTTTCACTAGTAAAATGACTATATTAACACATTTTCTAATATTAAACTATACTTGCTGATCTAAATTCTATTTGTAACACATGAGGTCAACACATGAGGACTTTTCATGAGTTTTGGTTTATATTAATATTGAGGATTTCTACATTTATAAATTTAAGTTAAAAAGTCCTTAGGTTTTTTTTTTTCTGTATATTGTCTGATTTTGCTATCACTGTTAAAATGCCTTCATACAATTTAGAAAGACTCTATCTCTGTGTTCTATAGCCCTTTAAAAAGCATCAAAACACCATAAGGTTATTTTAAAAACTTGTAGAAGGCAGCCCAGGTGGCTCAGCGGTTTAGTGCCGCCTTCAGTCCAGGGCGTGATCCTGGGGACCCCTGGATCGAGTCCCACATCCCGCTCCCTGCATGGAGCCTGCTTCTCCCTCTGCCTGTGTCTCTTCCTCTCTGCCTCTCTGCCTCTCTGTGTCTCATGAATAAATAAATAAAATCTTAAAAAAAAAAAACTTGTAGAAAGGATAAAAGAAAACACACTGGGAAAAAATGTGAGGGACTCATCACAAACAGCTGATTTCTGTAATAAAGATTTCCAATATATCAATAAGAAAAAAAATAGCTAGTCAGTTTAGGAAGATGAAGGGCAAAGAACATAAAGAGACAACTAGCAGGAGAAGAAGTAAAACTACCATCAGAACACACTGGCAAGAGAAAAATAATTTATATTTGAACAGGTTGGAAAGGTGTGGAGAAAGAGACAAACTTACTGCTTGTGGGAATATAAATTAGTATAATTTTGGTGGAGCAGTTTGCAAAAGTCTAAAAAATATAAAAATACACATGCCCTTTGTACCAGCAATTCCAATTCTATAAATTTATCCTAAAGATTTATTCCTGTATGTGTGACATGAAATATTAAAATAGCTCATAATTATTGAGTGCTCACTATGTGCCACTGACTGTTGAAGTCCCTCATAAATATTAGCTAATGTAAGTCTCCTAAGAATTCTCTGAGATAGGGATAATTATTGTCTCTTTTAGAGCTAAAGACACCAAGGTCTGGAGAAGTAAAGTTACTTTCATAAAATAAAACACTGTAAGTACTGGATATAAATATATAAGACAGGTGGTCTAGCTCTAATTTTGCATGCTTTTTGCCAATATAATTAATGTACTGCCTCTCAAAATGTGCAAGGATATTCAATGCTGTACTGTATGCAACAGCTATGTACCACAGATAAAGGTCTATTAATAGTATACTAAATAAATTATAGTGCATGCAAACAGTGGAATACTGGGAGCAGCTAAAAATAAAAATGTTAAAGCTCTTTTAGGAACTGATATGGAAGGATCTCCACACATATTAGATGAAGACAACATACAGCAGAACAATACGTACCTTATATTACTATATATGTAGAAATAAAATGAAACAATATTATACACATACAACCATATATGCTTCTTCATGCATGGAGTGCCTCCAGAAGGATACACAATAAATTGCCAACACTGTGTATCCATATGCTTCTTCGTACATTATCTCCAGAAGGATACACAATAAATTGCCAACACTGTGTTTCCAGAAGGATACACAATAAATAACCCAACCCAGGTTACCTGGGAAGGGAAATGGCTGGCTGGGAGACGGCCAAAGAGGAATGAACTTACTCTTCACTTTTGTACATTGTGCACATTTACCCAGTCAGTACAATTAAATAATTCCAAAAATAAAATGGAAGGTAAAAAATTAAAGAAAAAAAATGCCATTATCTACTTCTTTTATTTATGTATAGGTCTTCACATAAGATTTTACTTGAAGAAATTATTCCATAGCTACTACCAGTGTGAAAAGCACTGGAACAAAGAATGACTAATAACCTTAATGTTCATGGTATATATGCAAGAATTAAAATTTATAGAAAGTACTTTGTCATACCTGATATGTGCATTACAGTATCTTTTGGCATACTCAGTCCATGTTCCAAATTTTTGAGGAAAGAGAGCTTCAATCTGCATGAAAAGCTGTAACAATACAAGTGTTCTCAATATGTTGTAGTATTTTCAAGTAAATATTATTACTATAATAACTCTAGTTTAAAAAATAGCAAAGAGTAAAAAAAGAAAATCCACCTCTTTTTTCTCAGGCCCCCTCCTTTTCCTCTATTCACACATCTCTGCCATCCTATTCTTCAGGGATAACTGTTATCTTTTTCTCTAATATACATTTATATATTTTGTATGCCTACACAGAGATACATATATCTTCTCTTCTATTAATGTGAAGATATTATATATATAAAACTAGAATTTTTGTCCCCTAAAACATGTCTTAGACAACATTAGAGTACATATACACTATTTTTATTTAGTTTTAAAAATTAAGCAATAGTATTAGCATAATAAAGCACTGTTTAAAGGCTCATAGCAGCCATTATTATGTACAAGTCCTGTAAAATATTTAAACAGTTTCCTGGGGCAGCTGGGTTTAGCGCTTCCTTCAGCCCAGGATGTGATCCTAGAGACCCGGGATCGAGTCCCACATCGGGCTTCCTGCATGGAGCCTGCTTCTCTCTCTGCCTTTGTCTCTGCCTCTCTCTCTGTTAATGTCTCTCATGAATAAATAAATAAAATCTTAAAAAAAAAAAAAAGAAAAAACAGTCTCCCGATCTTGGACACATAGGCTGTTTCTGGCTTTTATACAATTATAAAAGTTAATAACTTTATTAAGTCTCTCTATGTATATGTGTGCATATATAAATATATGTAGGCATAGGTATATGTATTTACATCTCATCTACCAATCATTTATCTATTTATCTATTCATCCATCCATCCACTCACCACTCATCAATCTGTATTTCCATTAGATGAGTCTGTAGGAAATATGTTCAGAAATGAAATAGGTGGATTTAAGGTATATGCTTTTTAAAGTTTGATGGCTGTTACTGTGCTACAGTGCAAAAAGCAGGTCCCAGTTTGTATTCCCATCAATAGTATCATGAAATTTTTTCATTTTTATAACTTTGATAGGCTGTACATAGTAGTGTCTGTTATTTAGTATATATTTTTAAGAGCTGCTTTAATGAGAAATAATTCATATATCACTTTCATTGTTCATACTTTCATTTTTTTAAATTTTTAAAAAAGATTTTATTTATTCATGAGAGACACAGAGAGAGGCAGAGACATAGGCAGAGGGAGAAGCAGGCTCCTTGTGGGTAGCCTGATGTGGGACTCAATCCCAGGACCAGGACCATGATCTGAGCTGAAGGCAGACACTCAACCACTGAGCCACCCAGGTGCCTCTCATTGTCATACTTTTAAAGTGTACAATTCAGTGGCTCTTAGTATATTCACAAAATGCCACGATCACCATTATTTACTTTTGAAATATTTGTATCACCATAGACAGGAATTCCATACCTATTACTAGTCATTTCCCATTCTCTCCAATCCTGGCAATCATTAATCTGATTCCTATTTCCATTACTTAGCCTTTCTGGATATTTCACATAAATAGAATCATACAACATGTAGCCTCTGTCTGACTTCATCGACAGCATACTGCTTTCAAGGTTCACCCATGTTGTAGAATGTATCAGTATTTCATTCCTTTTTATGGATACATTTTCATTACCCATTCATCAGTTATGGACACTGGCTTCTTACTACTTTGTGGATATTATAAATAATGCTACTATGGATAGTTTTTTTTGTGAAGACACATATATTTTCAGTTTCTTGTGAATAAAATTAAAAAATGGAATTGCAAAAAAAATGGAATTGTTAGGACTTATGGTAACTCTATTTTTATCTTTTTAAGTATTTGCCAATGTATCTTCCAAGGAGTGAACTTTATAGCTGTATATATCTCTATTAAAAAAAAGAAGAAAGGTCTTTTTTTTTTTAAAGATGTTTCTTTTTTTTTTTTTTAATTTTTATTTATTTATGATAGTCACAGAGAGAGAGAGGCAGAGACACAGGCAGAGGGAGAAGCAGGCTCCATGCACCAGAAGCCCGATGTGGGATTCGATCCCGGTTCTCCAGGATCGCGCCCCGGGCCAAAGGCAGGCGCCAAACCGCTGCGCCACCCAGGGATCCCAGAAGAAAGGTCTTAAATCAATAATCTTTTCACCTAAAGACACTAGGAGACAAAGAGTATACAAAACACAAAACAGACAGAAAGAATAATAAAGATTAGAATGGAAATAAACAACACAGAGAATAGAAAACAGAAAAAAAAATCAATGAAACCAAATACTGGTTTTGGAAAGAATGGGAAAATTCACAAAATTTTAGCTTAGACTAACCAAATTAAAGAAGAGAGAGAAAAAGAGAGAGAAAAGACTCAAGTTACTAAAATCAGAAATAAAAGAGGGGACAAATACTATCAACCTTACAGAAACGCAAAGGTTATAAAGGAATACTATGAACAACTGTGTGCTAATAACTTAGATACCTTAGATAAAATGGAAAAATTCCTAGAAAGACACAAAATATTATACTTACTCAAGAAGAAATACACAATCTGAGTATATATATATATTCAGTGAAGAGACTTAATTATTAATTTAAAATCTACTCACAAAGAAAAACTCAGGCTCAGATGGTTTCACCTCTAAATTCTACCAAACATTTAAAAAAGAAGTAATAACAAAGTTTCACAAACTCTTCTAAAAGGCAGGAAAGGAGAGAATACTTCCCAACTCATTCTGTGAGACCAGTATTGCCTTGATACTAAAATCAAAGGTATAATAAGAAAACTATATATTACTATTTCTAATGAATATAAACAAAAAAATCATCAGCAAAATAGAGCAAACTGAATCCAGTAACAAATAAAAAGGGTTATATATAGTCAAGAGAGATTTATCATGGAATGTAAGATTGGTTTAACATTTGAAAATCAATTTACATAATACACTTTATCAATAGTTGCATCCCATGCTTGGCTTATTAATCAATAATAAAAATGTCTACTGTATGTTAAATGCATACCATGTGCCAGGGCACATACAAGATACTTTTAAACCAGTATTTCCTTTAATTCTTACAATCCTACAAGACAAAAAGTACATTTTTTTTCTATGACTCAGGGTTCATGAACAGAAAGGGCTTCTTTAGAATACAGTGACCCTTCAAGACTCAAGAATTTCATTCATCATTTCTTCTCCCAACCCTTTAATTACTCCATTCTCTCTATGGCTCTTAGAACTAAATGGGAGTATCATACAAATGCCTTATTTCTCCATTTGAGTTGAACATAAGTTCAGATACCTATACCTTCCCAAACATGGATCTATGTGGGTTTTTTAAAAAAGATTTATTTATTTATTTTAGAGAGAGAGCAAGAGCAGGGCGAAGGCCAGAGGGAAAGAGGGAGAATCTTGAGCAGACTCTGCACAGCATGGAGACAAAAGTGGGGCTCATCCCACAATGCCAAAATCATGACCTGAGCGAAAACTGAGTCCTAAGCTCAACTGACTGAGATACCCTGGCAGTCCTCAAACATGTATCTTAAAATAAAAGAGAAACAGAAAGAAGTTAGAAGATACAAAATAGATTAAACCGCAATCCTAAGGAGCTTATAACGTCAAATCAACTGGATAAATGAAGACTAAAAGCATATATGAATGATATGAAAACAAATGTGATGGATATTATAAATGTATACTTAATATGAAAACCTTAAGTTGAAAGTTAAAACTATATTTTTATATACATGTACAAGCACAGGTAAAGTTCACATGTAAACAGAGAAAATAGTCATACTAAAGGATGCATTTAATCAATAATAGCCATCTAGAAATTCCCAATCATTTACTTTTTTTGTGAAAGATTTTTTTTAAGCCAAAATTTAAGGATTATAGTACCTCTTCAGGCCTTCCCAAAGCTGGAGTTCCTGTAAGAAGAATGGCTCGTTTGGCTTTCTGTACTATTGGCAATAAAATCTTACTGCGAGTTGCATTCCTGGACTTCATGTAGTGTGATTCATCTACTATAACTACTTTGAAGTTCTGATTATTCAATGCATCTATCAAAGTCTCTGCATCTGTGGTTAAAAGACCATAGCCCAGAATTGTCACTTTGCTGGTCGATATTCTCCTAGGAAAAAAAAAAGTCATGTAATTTCAAAATATTTCAGTAACCAACTTATCATAAACACCACAACTCTTTGGGAGAAGGAAAATAAAGAAAATAAAGGGGAGAAATAAAGGGATTTATTAGCATAGCAGTATTACACTGCTAAAACTCAGTTTCTCTTAAGATGTTTATACTTTTTAGATATGATAAATCAGAGTCCAAAATTTAATGTTTTGGTTAACCAAAAATATTTGGTTAAATGGTGTTTGGAAGATTTTGACATCCACCAAGCCATGTATTACTAGCATAGGGACTTTACTTTCTGAGAATATTTATGTCCAGGCATCTAGAGTCATAGATAAAGTGGATACTCATATATCAGTTGAGTATTCATTGAAGCCTTCCCACAAAGAGGATAGCAGTATTTTTCAACACAGAAAATTTTGAGACAATGCTTAGTATTGCAGGGCTGCCCAATGCACTGCAAGGCATTTCGTATTCCTGGACTGTCACATTAAAGCGCAGCAGAGTGCTTGAAACTGTGACGACAAAAACTCACTGGTTGAGGGGTGATCTGAAGCATGGAAAAGAGGAGAGGAAGGCATCACTTTATGCAGACAAACATTGGCCTAAAGAGATCTCTCATATTTTGAACTACCTAATTATTCATACAACTATAGTATTCTTTACCATACTGTAATAAAATTATTCATGTACATATTTATCTCCCTTGCTACCTCATAAAATTGATGAGGACAAAAAATGTGTCTTGTTTATCGGTATATATGCAGTGCTAGGCTCCTTATGAGTTTGTAGAATGAAATAACTAGACAAGTAAATATATTAACAATAAAACACATTATGTTTGCATTTTCTGTATCACTGGTGAAAATATACAGGACAGAGTCCATCTTCTGCAGTTCTCTACCCTCTAAGAGAAAACGAAGAGGTCCTAAAAAAAGCACAACAATACAACAACTGCTTTTTAAATTTTTAAAAATTTATTTATTTTTAAAATTTTAATTCCAGTGTAGTTAACATATAGTGTTACATTAGTTTCAGGTATGCAATGCACTGATTCAACAATTCCATATAAGTATACTATGAATTCCCTTCACCTATTTCATTAGTCTACCTCACCTACTTCCCCTCTGATAAGCATCTGTTTGTTCCTATAGTTGAATCTGTTTCTTGGTTTGTCTCTTTCTCCTTTTTTGTTTTGTTCCTTAAATACTAAATTTCAGTAAGATCATATGGTATTTGTCTTTCTCAGGTTGGCTTATTTCGCTCAGTATTATACTCAGTAACTCACTGCAGGTTGGTGTTAATGGCAAGACTGCATTCTTTTTTATGGCTGAATAGTATCTCCCTGTATATATACATATGTATATTTATACCACTTCTTCATCTATTCATCCATTGAAGGACACTTGGTCTGACTGCATAATTTGGCTATTGTAAATAAAACTGCAGTAACATAGGGGTGCATATATCCTTTGGAATTAGTGTTTTTAAATATTCTTAGGAGGAAATAACCAGTTGAGATCATATGGTAGTTCTTTTTTTTTTTTTTAATTTAAGTTCAACTTAGTTAACATACAGTATAGCATTGGGAAATATATCCAGGAACAATTTATTGATTCATCGCTTACATGTAACACCCAGAGCTCATCCAAACAAGTTCCCTCCTTAATGCCCATCACCCATTTAGCACATCCTTCCAGGCACCTCCCCTCTCTCAACCTTGTTTCTTCTCTAATATTTATGAGTCTGTTATAGTTTGCTCTTTCTCTGTTATCTTTTTTTCCTTCCTTCCCCAATGTTCATATTTTGTTTCTTATATTCCACATATGAGTGAAATCATATGGTATTTTTCTTTCTCTGGCTACATATTTCGCTTAGCATAACACACTCTAGTTCCATCCATGTTGCTGCAAATGGCAAGATTTTATTTTATTTATATAGCCAAGTAATATTTCATTGTGTGTGTATATATATATATGTATATGCATTTATGTATATAAATGTATATATATACACATATACACTACTGCTTCATCTATTCATCAGTCAATGGAAATTTGGGCTTTTTCCATAATTTGGTTATTCTTGATAGTGCTACTATAAAGTTGGGGTGCATGTGCCCCTTTGAATCAGCATTTTTGTATCCTTTGGATAAATACCTAGTAGTGCAATTGCCAGGTCACAGGGTAGTTCTATTTTTAACTTTTTGAGGAACTTCCATACTGTTTTCCAGAGTGGCTACACCAGTTTCATTCTAAGAGTATAAGAGCGTTCCCCTTTCTCTACATCCTCACCAACATCTTTTGTTTCCTGTGTTATTAATTTTAGCCATTCTGAGAGGTGTGAGGTGGTATCTCATTGTGGTTTTGATTTATATTTCCCTGATGCTGAGTAATGTTGAGCATTTTTTTTCATGTGTCTATTAGTCATCTGGATGTCTTCTTTGGTAAAATGTCTATTCATGTCTTCTGTGTATTTCTTAACTGCCCATTATTTGCTTTTTGGGTTTTGAGTTTGGTAAGTTCTTTATAGATTTTGTATACTAGCCTTTTATCTGATATGTCACTTACAAATATCTTCTTCCATCACATCGGTTGCCTTTTAGTTTTGTCGATTGTTTCCTTTGCTGTGCAGAAGCTTCTTATTTTGGGGCACCTTGGTAGTTCAGTTGGTGGTGGTACACTCTTGATTTTGCCTCAGGTCACGATTTCAGGGTCCTGAGATGGAATGCCATGCTGAGCTTCGCACTCAGCAGGAAATCTGCTTGAGATTTTTCTCCTTCCCTCTTTCTTTACTCCTCACCACTACCACACACCCCACACTCTGACTCCCTTTCTCTCTCTAAAATAATAAGTAACTAAAATCTAAAAAAAAAAAAAAAATTTTTATCTCAGTGAGGTTCATTTTTCCTTGTTTACCTTGACTCTGGAGATGTGTGCAGTAAGAAGTTGCTGCAGCTGAGATCAAAGAGGTGATCCTGTTTTTTCCTCCAAGGTTTTAATGGTTTCCTGTCTTACATTTAGGTCTTTCATCTATTTTAAATTTATTTTTGTATATGGTGTAAGAAAATGGCCCAGTTTCATTCTTCTGCATGAAGCGGTTCAGTTTTCCCAATACCATTTGTTAAAGAAACTGACTTTTCCCCATTGCATATTCTTTCCTCCTTCATCAAAGATTAGCTGACCATACAGTTGTGGGTCCATTTTTGGGTTCCTTTTTTCTGTTCCCTTGACCTATGTGTCTGTTTTTGTGCCAGTACCTTACTGCCTTGATGACTACAGCTTTGTAATAAAGCTTAAAGTTCAGAATTGTGATGCCTCCCACTGTGCTTTGCTTTTTCAGGATAGCTTTCGCTATTTTGGGGTCTTTTCTACTTCTACACAAATTTCAGAATTGTTTGTTCTATCTCTGTGAGAAACGCTGTTATTTTTTTTTAATTTTTTTTTTAATTTTTATTTACTTATGATAGTCACAGAGAGAGAGAGAGAGAGAGGCAGAGACACAGGCAGAGGGAGAAGCAGGCTCCATGCACCGGGAGCCCAACACGGGACTCGATCCCGGGTCTCCAGGATCGCGCCCTAGGCCAAATGCAGGCGCCAAACCGCTGCGCCACCCAGGGATCCCAACGCTGTTATTTTGATACAAATTGCAATGAATGTGTAGATTGCTTTGGGTAGTATAGACATTTTAACAATATTTGTTCTTCTATACCATGAGCATGAATGTTTTTCCATTTGTGTTGTCTTCAATTTCTTTCATATGTATTCTATAGTTTTTAGGGTACAGACCTTTAACCTCTTTGGTTAGGTTTATTCCTAGGTATCTTATGGTTGTTGTTATAATTGCAAATGGGATCGATTTCCTGATTTCTTTTTCTGCTGCTTCATATTAGTATGGAAACGCAACAGATTTCTGTATGTTGATTTTATAACCTGTGATTTTGCTGAATTAATGTATCATTTCTAGCAATTTTTTGGTGAAGTCTTTTGGGTTTTTCTATACAGAGTATCATGTCATCTGTAAATAGTGAAAGGATGACATCTTCTTTGCTGATATAAATGCATTCTAATTCTTTTTGTTGTTCTGACAGCTGAAGCTAGGACTTCCAGTACTATGTTTAACAGAGAGTGGACATCCTTGTCATGTTCCTGATCTTAGCTCTCAGTTTTTCACCATTGAGGATGATATTACTTGTGGTTCTTATGTATATGGCCCTTATGATCCTGAGGTACTTTCCTTCTATCCCTACTTTCTTGAGGGTTTTTTATCAAGAAAGAGTGCTGCATTTTGTGGAACACTTTTTCTGCATCTATGAGGACATATGGTTCTTACTCTTTATTAATATAATCATGTTGATTGATTTGTGAATACTGAACCATCCTTGCAGCCCAGGAATAAATCATACTTGATTGTGGTAAATAATCCTTTTAATGTACTGTTGGATTCAATTAACTAGTATCTTGTTGAGAATTTTTGCATCCATGTTCATTAGGGATACATGTTTGTAATTCTCCTTTTTAGTGGGTTTTTTTGTCTTGTTTGGGATCAAGGTAATGCTGGCCTCATTTAATGAGTTTGGAAGTTTTCCTTCCACTTCTATTTTTTTGGAACAGATTTAGAAGAATAGGAATTAATTCTTAAATGTTTGGTAGAATTTCCCAAGGAAGCCATCCAGCCCTGGATTCTTGTTTGTTGGGAGATTTTTTATTACTGATTTAATTTCTTTCCTGGTTATCGGTCTGTTCAAATATTCTATTTCTTCCTGTTTCAGTTTTGGTAGTTTAGATGTTTCTAGGAATTTATCCATTCCTTCCAGATTGCAAAATTTGTTGGCACATAATTGCCCATAATATTCTCTTATAATTGTTTGTATTTCTGTGGTTTGGTTGTGATCTCTTTTATTTTTTTATTTTTTTAAGATTTTATTTATTTATTCATAGAGACACAGAGAGCTAGAGAGAGTAAAAGAGAGAGAGACAGAGAGAGAGAGAGAGAGAGCGCGAAGCAGAGACACAGGCAGAGGGAGAAGCAGGCTCCATGCAGGGAGCCTGATGTGGGACTCAATCCTGGGTCTCTGGGATCACGCCCTGAACTGAAGGCAGCGCTAAACCACTAAGCCACCCGGGCTTCCCATGATCTCTTCTCTTTTATTCATATTTTACTTATTTGGGTCCTTTCTCTTTTCTTTTTGGTAAGTCTGACTAGGAGTTTCTCAGTTTTGTTAATTCTTTCAAAGAGGTGGCTTTTAGTTTTATTCATTTGTTCTACTGGTTCTTTTTAGATTTTCATAGCATTTATTTCTGCTCTATCTTAACCATTTCCCTTTTTCTGCTAGTTTTGGGCATTATTTGCTGCACTTTTTCCATCTCCTTTAGGTGTAAAGTTAGGTTGTGTATTTGAGGCTTTTCTTGCTTCTGGAGGAAGGCTTGTATTGCTATATACTTCTTTCTTATGACTGCCTTTGCTGCATCCCAAAGATTCTGGACTGTCATATTTTCATTTTTATTTGCTTCCATGAATTTTTAAATTTCTTCTTTAACTTCCTGGTTAACCCATTTATTCTTTAGTAGGATTTTTTTAACCTCCATGTATTTGTGGTCTTTCCAATTTTTTTCTTGTAGTTGATAAGTTTCATAATGTTGTAGTCTGAAAGTATGCATGGTACAATCTTAATTTTTTGTACCAGTTGAGGCCTGAGATGTGACCTAGTATGTGATCTATTCTGGAAAGTGTTCTATGTGCACTCAAAAAGAATGTGTATTTTGCTATATTAGGATGAATGCTTTGAATATATGTTAAGTCCATCTGGTCCAGTGTGTCATTCAAAGTTCTTGTTTCCTTGTTGATCTTATGCTTAGATAATCTGTCCACTGCTGTGAGTGGGGTGTTAAAGTCTCCTATTATTATTGTACTATCAATGAGTTTCTTTGTTATTACTTGATTTAAATATTTGGCTGCTTCCAAGTTGGGGGCAAAAATATTTAAAATTGTTAATTCTTCCTGTTCCATAGACCCCTTTATTATGATGTAGTGTCCTTCTTCATGTGTTCTTAAAGCCTTTAGTTTAATATCTAGATTAATATGGCTACCTCAGCTTGCTTTTGATATCCAATAACATGATAGATGTTCTCCATCAACTCATTTTCCATCTGGAAGTGTCTTTGGGTCTAAAATGAATCTCTACTTGTAAGCAGCATATTGATGGGATTTTTTTTAACCATTCTGATGCCCTATATCTTTCGATTAGAGCATTGAGTCCATTTATACTCAGAGTAATTACTGATAGATATGAATTTAGAGCCATCGTATTATCCGTAAAGTTGCTGTTCTTGTGGGTTGTCTCTGTTCTTTGTTTCTTTTGGTCTCTTCTTCCTGCTTAAAGCATCTACTTTAGTATTTCTTGCAAAGTTGGTTTAGTGTTCATGAACTCCTTTAGTTTTTGCATGTCTTGGAAACTCTATTTCTCCTTCTATTCTGAATGACAATTTTGCTGCATATTTTTCCCATTTAGCATGTTGAATATATTATGACACTCCTTTCTGGACTACCAAATTTCTGTGGATAGGTCTGTTGTTACAACCCTTGTAGGTTAAGGACATTTTGTCTCTAGCTGCTTTCAGAATTCTCTCTTTACTTTTGTATTTTGCAAGTTGGACTGTGATATATCTTGATGTTGACTTGTTTTTATTGATTTTGAGCGGAGTTCTCTGTGTCTCTTAGACATGAATGCTTGTTTCCTTCCCCAGATTAGGGAAGTTCTCAGCAATAATTTGTTCAAATTAACCTTCTGCCCAATTTTTCCTGCTCTTCTTCTGGGACTCCTATGATACAGATATTATTGTGCTTTGTAGAATCGCTGAGTTCCCTAAGTCTGAATTCACAATCTAATAGATTTCTTTCCCTCTTCATTTCAATTATTTTCCATAATTTTATCTTCTATATCACCTACTCAATCCTCTGCTTCTTCCATCCTCGTTGTGATTACATCCACTCAGTTCTGAATCACAGTTATAACATTTTTAATTTCAGCCTGACTAGTTTTTAGGTGTTTTATTTCTGCATTCAGAGTTCTCTGGTGTCTTTTACACCTCTTTCAAGCCCAGCTAGTATTCTTATGACTGTCTTAAATTCTTGTTTAGATATATTGCTTACATCTGTTTTGATCAAATCTTTGCTTGTGATTTCTTCTTGATCTTCTGGGGAGTATTCCTCCATCTTGTCATCTAAGTTTCTGTCCTTTGCATACTATGAAAATTTGTTATGTTTCCTGCTTCTGAAAGTAATGCTATATTTAGAAGGGGCCATACACTGTCCAGAGTCTGGAGCATCAGGAAGTGTTTCTGGTGTATGCTATGTGCACTGTTTTTGTGTTTTGGCTGCTCTTTCCCATAGGTGAGTACTCTACAGAGTTCCTTCTTGCTTGTAGTGGGGGAGTATTTAGACCTATAACCAGGTGGTGCTTTGGTTAGTTTGTTAAGCTTATTTCCACCAGAACTGAAGCTGACATTTTGGAGCACACTATGATCAGCAGACCTGGTACATGGAGGGGAGTGAGGTAAGTGGGCAGGGGTGCTGTGTTGGTCTTCTGAGGTAGAGGCCCGCTACGCTGGCTCACAGTCAGACTTGCCCTTGTAAAGATGCCCCTGCTGGGTGCAAGGCTGGGTTTGCTGTCAGTGACTCCAGCCTTCACTGGAGGTGCTGTTTCTCTCTGAAGTTGGACTGTGCTCATGGGCACAGAGTGGGGTTGGGGGTGGAAGACAGTGTCACCATGCCCTCTGAACCCCGGGGAGGGGAACTTGCAGCCACCACTGTTCAGGAGGCAATCACAAAAAAGCAACAATCTTCTCTTCTGTGTCACCAGCTTTCATCAGGTCCCTGCCCTTAACCCATCTGTGCCCCACCCTTGGTATGACTGGTGCCACAGTTTTCCTGTGTTTTATTTCTAGCTGGGGGCTGGGATTCAAACTCTAAATCTTAAAGGACCTAGCAAAGCATGGACCAATTCCCCCTCCACCAGAGGACAGCCTCTGGGCTTGCCCAGCACTGCTCTGTCCCACAAAAGCAGTTGCATGGTTCGTGAACTGTGGCTAAAGTCTATTGTGATGCATAGTGAAAAGCTGCAACCAGGTTATCTGCCCTTTGCAAGCCCTTTGTCCCTTGCTGTTTAATGGCTGCTCAATGGCTCCCAGCAGGCCTTTTGTCTTTGAAGAGGCAAAATAACCTCTTCAAGATGTACTCTAGAAAGGGGAGTGATCCCTCCCAGTGAGACCCAGGGGATCCCTTCATGTGGTGTCTTGTGTGAGCCCTAAGCACTACTCTCTCTTTCCTTCTCTAACTTCGCTCCATGAAATGGGCTTCCTCCCCTTTGTGGTACCTTCAGTTTTGTCTCCCCCAATTCATGGCTTTGAACCTTGCATCTGCCACATTCTTTCCCTCTAATTGTGCAGATTGTTTTCTTAATTCTCAGACTGATTTCCTAATTGTTCAAAATGATTTGATGTTCATCTAACTGTGTTGGAGGGACAAGGCAAGCTCAGGCTGCCTCTTCTATTCTGCCATCTAAACTTATCCCCCCAGCAAATGGTAGTTCTATTTTTAATTTTTGAGGAACATCCATACTGTTTTTTTACAGTGGCTTCACTGGTTTCTATTCCCATCAAAAGTGCACAAGTATTCCTTTTTACCCACTTCTTTGCCACTGTTTGTTGTTTCTTGAGTTTCTGAATTAAGTCATTCTGACAGGTGTGAGCTGATATATCATTGTGGTTTTGATTTGCATTTCCCTGATGATGGGTCATGTTAGGAATCTTTTCATGTGTCTGCTGGCCATCTGGATATCTTATTTGGAGAAATAGCTGTTCATATCTTCTAACCATTTTTTAATTGGGTAGTTTGGTTTTTGGGTGTTGAGTTGTATCAGTTCTTTAAATATTTTGGATTCTATCCCTTGATCACACATGTCATTTGCAAATGTCTTCCAATTTGCAGGTTCCCTTTAGACTTACTAACGGTTTCCATAACTGTGCAAAAGCTTCTTATTTTGATGTAGTCCCAATAGTTTATTTGTGCTTTTGTTTTCCTTGCCTCAGGAGACATATCTAGGAAAAACTTTGCTACAACTGATTCAGAGAAATTACTGCCTGTGCTCTCTTGTAGCATTTTTATGGCTTCAGGACTCATGTTTAGGTGCTTAATCCACTTAATCCATCATAATTCCAGACTTATGGAATTATGATGCTTCCAGTTTTATTCTTTCCTTGTCAAGATTGCTCTGGCTATTCAGGGGTCTTTTGTGGTTCCATATAAATTTTAGGATTGTTTGTTCCAGTTCCGTTAAAAATGCAGTTGGCATTTTGATATGGACTGCATTAAATGTGTAGATTTTTTGGGTAGTAAGATGTTTTAACAATATTTGTTCTTCCAATCCATGAGCAGAAAATGCCTTTCCATTTCTTTGTGCTGTCCTTACTTTTCTGATCATTGTTTTTCAGTTGTCAGAATACAGGTGTTTCACATCTTTGGTTAAGTTTATTTCTAGGCATCTTACTATTTTTGGTGCAACTGTAAATGGGATTGTTTTCTTGATTTCTCTTTCTGTTACTTCATTATTAGTGTATAGAAATGCAATAGATTTCTGTGCATTTTGTATCTTGTGATATTACTGAATTCATTTATCAGTTCTAATAGTTTTTTTGGTGGAGTCTTTGTTTTTCATTTTTAGCATATGTCATCTGCAAGTAGTCAAAGTTTTACTTCTTCCTTACTGATTCGGATGCCTTTTTCTTGTCTGATTGGTTAGTACTTTGTGTACTATGTTGAATAAAAACTGAGAATCGAGATCCCTGTCTGTTCTGGACCTTAGAAAAAAGTCTCAGTTTTTCCCCATTAAGGAAGAAGTTAGCTGTGAGTTTTTCATATAAGGCCTTTATTATGTTGATGTATGTTCCCTATAAACCTACTTTGTGAGGGTTTTAATCACAAATGGATTTTGTAGTTTGACAAATGCTTTTTCTACATCTATTAAAACGGTCATAGGGTTCATATCTGTTCTCTTAGTGATGTGATATAACATGTTGATTTATTTATGAATACTAAACCATCATCCCTGCATCTCAGAGATAAATTCCAATGGATCCTGGTGAATGATTTTTAAAAATTATTACTGGGTTTGGTTTGCTAGTATTTTCTTTTGAGGATTTTTGTATCTATGTGAATAAGGGATATTGGCCTGTAGTTCTCTTTTTTGGTGGTCTTTTTCTGGTCTTTGTATTACAGTAATGGTGACCTCATAGAATGGTTTGAAATATTCCTTACTTTTTGTTTTTTTGAGTGGTTTCAGAAGAATAGGTATTAATGCTTCTTTAAATGTTTGGGAGAGTAGTGGCTCAGGTTGTTAAGTGCCCAACTCTTGATTTCGGCTTGGGTCCTGATCTCAGGGTCATGAGATCAAGCCCCACATTGGCTCTGCCCTGAACATTGAGTCTGCTGGGATTCTTCCTCTCCCTCTCCCTCTGCCTGTCCATTGCCTCCCCCAAGCCCCAGCTCATGTCAGTCTCTCTCTCAAATAAATAAATCTAAAAAAAATAAACATTCTCCTGTGAAACCATCTGCTCCTGGACTTTTGTTGGAGTTTTTTGAATACTAATTCAAATATATTGCTGGTAATTGGCCCGTTCAAATTTTCTTTCTTTCTTTTTTTTTTTTTAAAGATTTTATTTATTTATTCATAGACACAGAGAGAGAGACACACACACACATAGGGAGAGGGAGAAGAGGGTCCATGCAGGGAGCCCGATGTGGGACTCGATCCCGGGACTCCAGAATCACACCTCAGGCTGCAGGCAGCGCCAAACCACTGCGCCGCCGGGGCTGCCCTCGTTCAAATTTTCTATTTCTTCCTGATTCACTGTTGGAACGTTATCTGTTTCTAGGAATTTATCAATTTCTTCTAGGCTGTTTAATTTGTGAGCATATATAATTTTTCATAATATTCTCTTATATTCTTGAATTTCTGTGGTGTTCAATGTTATTTCTCCTTTCATTTCGATTTTTTTAATTTTTAAAAAAGATTTTATTTATTTATTCATGACAGACCAAGAGAAAGAGAGGCAGGGACACAGGCAGAGGGAGAAGCAGGCCCCATACAAAGAGCCTGAAGTGGGACCTGATCCTGTGACTCCAGGATCACACCCTGAGCCGAAGGCAGACGCTCAACCACTGAGCCACCCAACTGTCCCTGATTTTTTTAAATTTTGAGAACTCTCTCTCTTTTATGAGTCTGAGTAGAGGTTTATCAACTTTGTTCATCTTTTCAAAGAACCGGCTGCTGATCTCGTTGATTTGTTCTTTTTCTAAGTTTATATTTCATTTATTTCTGCTTTAATCTTTGTTATTTCCTTCCTTCTGCTGGTTTGGATTTTGATGTTCTTCTTTTTTAGCTCCTTTAGGTATAAAATTAGATTATCAATTTGAGATTTTTTTGCTTCTTGCGGTATGCCTGCATTGCTGTTAGGACCAGTTTTGGGGCATTACAAACATTTTGGATCACTGTATTTTCTTACTCTTTTTTGTTTGTTTTTAAAGCATTATCTCCATTTTATTTTATTTTTTTCAGAGATGAGCTCTTCAGTCTTGAAAGACTTAGCTCCTTATGTGGGCTTTTGTGGTGGTTGTGGAGTAGCAACCACAGGTCTAAATTGAGGTGGGGGTGTGCAGTCTTTCTGTGCTTCTGGAGAGTGATTCCTGGCTACCTTGTTGTGTATGGTACAACTCACATGGTAATGTAGTTTCACATAAAGCTTGGGAAGCACATAGGCATTGAAGACACTCATTTGGAAACATCCCTGGCAGTGGTAGCCTCTACTATGTTTTAAATAACTTCTTTTTTTTTCTTTTTAAATAACCAACTTCTTAATGATCTCGTTCCTGGGCATGCAAAAGGCACAGTTGGTACAGTTAACAGTCTGTACATGGTGGTGGCCCTTTTTGGCACAACCATTATTCCTTCTTTTCTTAGTCACCTTGGAGTAAGGACTCAAGAGAGGATAGATCATCATGTTTCCATCTGCATTTCTCTCTTAGTAATTTTTTATTTCTTCTTTGATGTCTTGGTTGACACATTTGTTATTTAGGAATATGTTATTTAACCTCCATGTATTTGTGTTCTTTCCAGATTTTTTGTTGTGGTCAATATCTAGTTTCATAGTGTTGTGGTAAAAAAAGATGCATGGTGTGATTTAGAACTTTTTAAATTTGTTAAGACTTGTTTTGCAGTCAAATATGGAATCTATTCTGGAGAAAGTTTCAAGTACATTTGAAAAGGATGTGTATTTAGCTGTTTTAGGATGGAATATTCTGGCTATATCTCTTAAATCCATCTGGTCCAGTGTGTCATTCAAAGCCACTGTTTCCTTGTTGATTTTGTTTGAATGATCTGTTCATTGATATAAGTGAGGTATTAAAGAACACTACTATTATTGTATTACTATCAAGTAGTTCCTTAACTTTGGTTAATAAATATTTTATGTATTTGGGTGTTCCCATGTCGTGTCCATAAATATTTATAATAGCATGTTTTTCTTAACATCAACTACATTTTAAACCCTGGGTAAATCTAGTTAATATAGAGCCTAAAGGTCCTGAGATTGAGTCCCACATCATGCTCTCTGCTCACTGGGGAGCCTGCCTCTCCCTCTCCCTCTGACTTCTGCCTACCACTCCCCCTACTCATGCTCTCTCTCTCAAATAATAAATAAAATTTGAAAAAAAAAGAAGGTCTTTAAAAAAGAAAAGAAATAAACTGTTTCTTTAAGCATGTGGAAGACGCTGCATAAGTTTTTCTTTCCTTAAGGTGATATCCTCCAAAAAAGTTATACTCTGAGTTGTAGTACTAACAGATACCAAATGTTATTCAAGTAAAAATATTGGCCTCTATTTAATTGTAGAACAGTATTTCCTAAATAATAAGAAAAACTGGATGAACTAAATAAAAGATGATACAAGATATGTATTTTAAGAAAATTAAATGTAAACTTTTAAATAAAATATAGTTGGGATGCCTGAGTGGCTCAGTGGTTGAGCGTCTCTGCCTTTGGCTCAGGGCTTGATGCTGGGGCTGGAATTGAGTACTACATCAGGCTCCTTAGGGGGAGCTCTTCAGCTCCCTCTGCCTATGTCTCTGCCTCCTCTCTGAATCTCTCATGAATAAATAAATAAAATCTTTAAAAAATAAATAAGCAAATAAATAAATAAATAAAATATAGTTAACAAAAAGTGGCTATAAAGTCCTCAGTGCATTCTATATTCTCTAAATCCTTAAGTCTTAAATTTTATACAGTTTTATTGGAGAATAGGAAATTTATGATTATTGCCAACATTTTATTTTGACCATGTAAATACTGTCCAAATTTCCATAGGCCCATAAAGATATATTTTATAGACTTTTAGTTCAGAAGTCAAAAGAGAAAAGGCCTCCGACTGTTTTGTCAGGACATTCACCAAAGGCCAACATTATTTCTACTAATATTCTTTATGTGAACAATCTCAGAGAATAGAAATACAATAATATCGTAATTAAAAAATGTAAGTTTTAAGAAACATTTATTTCACAGAGGTATACTGCCTTTTATTTGAGGCTCAGAAGTTGGTAATTTTGAACTTTAGGAAACATGATAATTTGCATAATTCTCCTAGATACACAATGTAATAAGTTACCAGCATTCAAGATTAGCTTACCCAATGGCTAGGAAACAAATTTTAAAAACCCAATAGTTAAATATGATTTATTGTTTTTTTTTTGTTTTTTTTTTAAAGATTTTATTTATTTATTCATGAGAGAGAGAGAGAGAGAGGCAGAGACACAGGCAGAGGGAGAAGCAGGCTCCATGCAGGGAGCCCGATGCGGGACTCGATCCCAGGTCTCCAGGATCAGGCCCTGGGCTGAAGGCAGGGGCTAAACCGCTGAGCCACCCGGGCTGCCCAATATGATTTATTGTTGAGGAGATACTTCAAATAATCACCAAACATTTTCAATACAGAAAATAATAAAATTATAAATTAATATACTAAAGAAGTCAAAAGTGGTTATTACTAATTTTGAGTTATATATAAAACCTGCATATTAACCAACAACTTGGAAAGCAAAATCTACCTTTGTTACAGACAAAAAAGCTCAAAGCTTCAAATTAATCATTGAAAAGTTGAGAAATGTAATTTTCAAAGCCAAAATAGTTTTAAGTATATGTAAGGTAAATATAAAGTAGGCATATTACTTAAATCTTCAAAAGTATACATATTTACATTTACTTTAAAAATATATCATAAAGAAATTTTACATTAAATATACTGTTGCATTTTAGATAAATCATATTTTAAAAATGTAAAATAAAATTCCCCACACTATTCTCTTAGTTATATATTATGATTTATAGGTTAGATTTTATTCCAAACATCAATATATACTAAATACATGCAAGGCTTTTTTTTTCCCCTCTTAATGATTAAAAAGTTGTTCTTACCCCACGTCAGTTTTATTCTGAATAACATTGATATCTTCTGGACCCAGCTCTGGTATCCACTTCTCTATTTCTTCTGTCCAAGGGTATCTTAGAGATGATGGAACCACTATTAAAAGAGGCCATTCCTCCTTATAGAAGTAAGCAACTGCAATTGCCTGGATTGTTTTTCCTAGACCCATCTAAATTAAAAATAAATAAAAAAATACATAAATATATAAGAAAATAAATAAATGCTGAAATATTTTGAATGAAAATTTTTATCTAATATTTACTTAAGAGAATTATCACCAAAATAATTTTCTAATGTAAAATCAATTGGATTACATAATTAATAAAAAGCACAAGATTATGATGACCTTTAAAATTCATTATGCAAATTATGTTATTTTCTAACTATTTGTGACTGGACTTAGAGACAAAATAACCTGTTATTTAAAATATTAGTTATACTGAGTTCATACAACTTAATTTTATAAAGATGTATGCAACCATTTATAAGTTCTTCTCTTAGCACAAGAATAAATGCTTTACCTGCATCACAAGATCATGTTATTTTAAAACTAGAATAAGCCCTAAATCATGTACACATTTTATAAAAGAAGTAAGCCCAGAGAAGTTAAATTCTCTCTTCAACGTAACTGTCAAATGAGAGCAAAACTAGTATGAGAGCCCAGGTCTCTAGCATCTTCCTGCTTAATCATTTTCAGACTTATTGATAATGCCTCATTTCTAAGCAATACACATCTAAAAAGTAGTTCCTAAATGAACATTGTTAGTGGTTTTGTTCATAAGAGCCAGAATATAAAGACTACCCAAATGTACTTCAATTGTGCATGGATAAAAACTGTGGTATATCCATGTAATAGAATACTATTTATCAATAAGTAGGGAGGAAACTATTGCTATACATGACAATATGTGTGAAACCCAAATGCATTTTGCTAAATGAAAGAAGTCAAACTCAAAAGCCATATGCCGTATAGTTCCATGTTTGTTTGTTTTTTATTCCATTTTTATGTCATCCAAAAAATACATCAGAGTTGAGGAGTCAACGTTGGTGAGAAGCATGAAGGAACTTTTGTTATGACGGGTCTGTTTTGTATTTTGATTATGGTGACACATATGTCTGTAGGCATTTCTCAATTTATAGAATTGTGCATTTAAAAAGGATGAATTTACCTAAGATAGTGAATGGCACCTCAATAACACTGACTTTTTTTTAAAAAAGTAGTAATTACTGTGAACCATAAGAGAAAGACTAAAAGATGTAAGTACTCTTGATTTGATGTTTCAAAGAGAAAAAAGATATAGATACCTAAAACACTTCAGTTAAAATGAGTTTTAAATGCTGAGCAAAATTAATGAAGAGACACAAAGGAAGTCTGGGATTTTTCACTAAGTCTCTACTAAGAAAATCTTGTTTTGTTTATGTATTTTTCACTTAACTACTGATACTAACAATGACAAAGAAATTCTAGAATATTCAAGCAAGCTAACCTATCAATCATACTCGAAAAGAGAAAACTAGTATGAATTACTTAGGAGATGCTCTTTTGATTGGAGAAAAGACTGTTAAAGGGAGACGAGGTAAATGAAATGTAGGAAGTGACTTTGTTTATGACCTGGTGTTCAGTAAGTGCTCAGATATCTGAATGCATGAGTGAATTAGTGAGTGAATTAATAAATAAAGATCAAGGTCATTAAATTCTGTGGGACAGGCAAAATCCAGGCAGAGAAAAAATAAGAGGGAAGGCTACTAAAAAGATTTTGTGCAAAAGCAGTATTATTAGCTAATACTTCAAAGCTCTGAGGCAAATAATGTTAAAAAATAGAGCCAAAGCAGGGGCACCTGGGTGGCTCAGTCAGTTATGTATCTGACTCTTGATTTCAGCTCAGATCATGGTCTCAAGGTTGTGAGACTGAGCCCCAATAGAGACAGATAACCTAACTGTCCCTTAGTGGTTAAACCAATAAAGAAGTTATGGTATTTATATACAATGGACTATTATTCAGTCTTGAGAAAAAAGGATATCCTGTCATTTGTCACACCTGGATGAAGTGTGAGAACATTATGCTAAGTGAAATAAGCCAGAGAGAATGATACATACTGCATGATATCATAGAGTCTTTGGACAAAAAAGGGAGAAAGCACCAAACTTATAATAACATAGAATAAAAAAGTAGTTGTAAGGGCTAAGGCATAGGGAGAACAGGGAGAGATTGGTAAAAGGGTACAAACTTTCAGCTATAAGATGAATAAGCTCTGAGGTCCTGATGGAAAGCATTGTGACTACTGTTGATAACAGTGTTGTATAACTGAGGTTTGGTGGGATGGTTGGAACTCAGATGTTCTCAATGAAACAAAACAAAACAAAATGAAACAAAAAAACCAGCAAAGCATTGATATATGAGACGACTAATGTGTTAAGTGTACAAGGGGAATCCTTTCAAAATGTATACATGTGTCAGGTCATCATGATACGTACTTTATATGTCTTGAAATTTGTTTTTTTGCTATACCTCAATATATCTAAAATTATAAAAAATCCTGAATATATAAGCTTTTTAATATTGAGACAAGATCCACTTGCAGATAAAAATTGTTTCCTAGGGCAGCCTGGGTGGCTCAGTGGTTTAGTGCTGCCTTCACCCCAGGGTGTGATCCTGGAGACCCGGGATCGAGTCCCACGTCGGGCTTCCTGCATGGAGCCTGCTTCTCCCTCTGCTTGTGTCTCTGCCTCTCTCTCTCTCTTTCTGTGTCTCTCATGAATAAATAAATAAAATCTTAAAAAAAATTGTTTCCTATCTAGAGTTTGAAGAATAAAATTTTGGTTCGGTTAGGCAGGGCTTGGTAACAACGTAAAGTAACTTAGGAATATAAACACACATGTGAACATACAGCCTACATATTTTATTACAAAACTAAATCATTTTATAGCTAATATTTCGTATCTCTTTCTAAGGAATAGCAGGCAACCCCAACCTTTAGGTCTACACAGTCAAATTTAAGATTTACCTGATGGACCTAAACCTAAGAGAAGTAAGTAACTTTTACATAACTTAGTTTTATAAAACCAAACCTAAGTTATGCACCAACATCTGGTATAATGACTACTATATTTTCTTGTCCTCAAAGGCCCACCAATGCTCATAGCTGAACACATTTAAACATCACTAGATTCTGACACCAATACAATTCCAAGGCAGCAGAAATTTATAAATTACAGATGTTTCCTGGCTTGGGGTCACTGGCATTGCTGCTTTTATCTAACACCTTTAACAAAGGAGTACAATTCCAGGAACTGGGCCACAGTCAGTTCTCTGTAGACAATACCACCAAGTAACTCTGTGCTATAGCTATGGTTACCTGGCTTTGCTTTCTGCTATGGGTTCGCACATCATTTACCTAACTTCAGTTTCTCTGGAAATAAAGGTCTGTTTGCTACCCTAATTTTCTGAGAAGTAGAAGTCTTTGGGACTCAAGATTGTATCACCAGGCCCTTATCTTTCACATGCTGTTAAATTTACTTGGTGCCTGTCTACCTAGAGTTTTGTGCACTTCATGTAGCATAACTAATAGTGTTCTCTGTGTTAACCTGCCAGGCACCTATTAATGGACCACTTAATTAAATTTCCTAATATTGCCTGCTACTGACATCAGAGACATAGGTCTTTAATAGAGATGAGTAGAAACAAAAATTGAAATAATAGGTAGAAAAAAGTTGGAAAAAGGAAGTTATGGATTGAAAAAATAAGATAGAGGGAACTAGCATAAATACAGGAAAGAATAAGAATAATCAAGATGTGCTAAAAAGCTAATTTAATTAAGTTTGAATTTATTATTATCTTCTAGTTCACTAGTCCTTTATATTTGCTATATTACACCAAATGAGTAAGTTTTAATTCCCGATATGTCATTTTTCAGATCTAATAGGTACATCAGAATCTTTTAAAATATATTTTTAGATTCTTTTTAATAGATTAAATTCTCTATTGGAATTTTTTATCTATTCATTTCTGTTGTCCACAACTTACTTGATTCTCTTGAATAAAAAAAATGATTGTTACTTCAAAATCTTTTTCGGATTACACCAATATCTGATCATCTGTGGACTATATTATCTAATTTTTCTTTTGGTACTGTTTTTCAGCATCTCTTATATTTAATTAGATTCTTGAAAAATGATTGCTAAAGAAATGATACAATCTTCAGATGATACCTTCTCCCAGGTGGAAATTTGGTTAAGTTTTCTTTTGGCAGGCAAACTAAGTACTAGCAGATACCTCATTCCCTTTAAGTCTTGATTTTAGGCTTTTTTTTTTTTTAAGATTTTATTTATTTATTCATGAGAAACACAGAAAGAAAGAGAGGCAGAGACACAGGCAGAGGGAGAAGCAGGCTCCATGCAGGGAGCCTGATGTGGGACTGGATCCCGGGTCTCCAGGACCATGCCCTGGGCTGAAGGCCAGCACTAAACCGCTGAGCTGCTAAACCCAGGCTGCTCCTGATTTTAGGCTTCTTATGAGCTTTTTTTTTTTTTTCAGATTTGCCCTTATTACTAGGGTATGGTCTTTACTACTAGAGGTTGTACTTCTGGAGATCACCATAAGCCCATGCAGGGCATTTACCAAGATGCTTCTCCCTGGACAAGGCACTACTCAGATCTGTCTTAGTACCACAATAATGCTAAAATCTCTGTCTTGTTCTTTCCCCTCCAATTACAAACTTGTTGGGTTTTTTGGAGTTGTATTCTATGCATGTATACTTTAGGGAATGGCCAATGATGTGAAGGTAATATCTACGCAGATTTCTTGGGTCTTTCTCTCAAGTTACCTCCTCTCTGGAATTTTTGTCTTCATTTCCCAATGGTACAATGCAGTCTGGTAGCTAGACAGAGATAGACAAAGTAATCTCTGCTATAAACAGGTTTAAGTAGCCTGTTTCAAATATATGGCCTATGGCTTTAAGAAGAGAAATAATTAAAGATAAGTGATGGATCTAGGCAGCTGAAGAGGAATGGAAAGTCAGTTCAAGGAGCTACAAACTATTTCATTAAGTTTAGGAAATCTAAGTTTTTTTTAGTGTTCGCAGCTATTTTATCACACAATTTCTTAATTTAAAAATGACTGCATTTTAAGAACTAAACTGTTAAAATTTATTAAACTATTAAAAGTATCAATTAAGAAACAAGGAGTTGGGACACCTGGGTGGCTCAGTGACTGAGCATCTGCTTTCGGTTCAGGTCGTGATCCTGGGGTTTTAGGATTGAGTCCTGCATAGGGCTCCCTGCAGGGAGCCTGCTTCTCCCTCTGGCTCTGGCTCTGCCTCTCTCTGTGTCTCTCATGAATAAATAAAGAAAATCATAAAAAAGAAAAGAAAGAAAGAAGGAGCTACTTTTTAAAAAAAGAAAGGTGCCCAAGCCAATGAGTCTTAAGTGTAGGATATGGAAGGATTAATTTAGTTAAAGCGGTAATGTGTTGAATACAGACATAAACAATGGATGCAAAGTGAGGGTGTAATAATAAAGACTCTGATTCCATTTTTAATGTTTGGATGCTGACAGATTTTAGATCCCATTAGTCCTCTTTACCCTAGTACCCTAAATCTGGGCAAGCTGATAAGAAAATGTGGCATTACTTCCTTTAGCATCAGAGGGAAATTCAAACCACAAAAGCACAGCCCTCATGTTGAAAACCATCATCCTAGGCCAACTCCATGAACCCAATAAAAAAAACCAAGCCAGTCCCCTTTCCTTGTTCTCTCATGTCCTTTATAGCCACATTTCCATAGAAAATAAAATCCAATGGAACATCCTTGATTCAAACTAAAAAGTAAAGTATATTACTAAAATCTCATGTTCCCAATAAGGAAAGAATGGATCACATAATATAAGAAAATTGAGTTCTAGATAAAATTTGTAAATATGAAAATAATTGCTGAGATAAATTTTTTGCCAATTATAAAAAAATTGGGATGCAAAAAAAAAAAAAATTTGGGATGCCTGGGTGGCTCGGTGGTTGAGTGTCTTGTCTGCCTTTGACTCAGGGCGTGATCCTGGGGTCTGCGATCGAGTGCCACATCGGGCTCCTGTGGAGAGCTTGCTTCTCCCTCTGCCTGTGTCTCTGCCTCTTTCTCTCTCTGTCTCACATGAATAAATAAATAAAATCGTTAATTTTTTTTTTTACTTACAAGTATTTTTCAAAGAATTAAAATACCATAAAATTAGATTACAAGACCAAAAAACGCACTCAAATAATTTGGGTATACAGAAGTAACTATGCTCAATAGGTGGTTCAAAGCCTTTGGCTCTCACTACAAAAGAATTTGTTAAAGCAAAGTGGTCCAGTGTTTCAAGATGATCTAGTCTAAATCACCTATTAAGAATCAAAGTCATAACTCAAAATGGTACAACTATCTAGGTACTACATAAGAAGACAATAGAATTCAATAGAATAATTTCAAAGGTACATTTTATCAATGTATTCAAAATAATAAACCACTATTTGGAAGAATAATT
This sequence comes from Nyctereutes procyonoides, assembly GCF_905146905.1. Lineage (NCBI taxonomy): Eukaryota > Metazoa > Chordata > Mammalia > Carnivora > Canidae > Nyctereutes > Nyctereutes procyonoides. Next base: position 687,254 of record NW_026575030.1, on the reverse strand, counting down.
TTAGATTTTCTAAATACCTTAAGCCACAAAATTACTAAGAGCAATTAAGTAACAATGATTTTAACTGACACACAGAATTTCATTTTCAATTTTTTATATTGTAATTGGATTTATACAGCAAATGCATAATCATAAGATGCCTTCTCAATGAGAATTTTCTGTGACTAGAAGTTTCCAATTTAAAAAAAAATTGTTTTTGGAAGTTTCCAGTTTTGAAGTTATAAGCAGTTAGTATTTTTAGAGTAAGGACGTAGGTTTATCCTTAGAGAAGGTGATCAATTTGTTCTAGGAGAGATTCCTTTAAAGACTTTTAGATATGCAGACATTAAATCTTAATGACAGACTAAATTAAGTAAAGAAACCCACATATAGAAATGTCAAAGTGAAATCCTATATTCAATTATTTATTACTGTTAAGGAGAGTATGTTTTAGCAGAACTATTTCTGTATCCTTGTAGATTAAGTTATATAGGCATACCTGAAATTACTGCACTTCGTTTATGTAATTTGCAAACAGTGTACTTTCCAAAAACTGAAAGTTAAAGTAAGTTCCACATCAAGCAAATCTATTGGTGCCATTTTTTGAACAGCATTTGTTAACTTCACATATCTGTGTCACATTGTGGTAATTCTTGCAATATTTCAAACTTTTTCATTTTACTTATGTGATCTTCCACATTACTATCATAATGGTTTTGAGGCACTACAAACCACACCCATATAAGATGGCAAACTTAATTAAGAAAAACTGTGTGTTCTGACTATTCCACTGACTAGCTGGTCCCTCATCTCTCTCCTACTCCTTGGGCCTCTCTATTTCCTGAGACACAACAATATTGAAATTAGGCCAATTAACAACCCTACCATGGCCTCTAAGTGTTCACCTGAAAGGAAAAGTTACATGTCTTTCACTTCAAATCAAAAGCTAGAGATGATTAAGCTTAGTGAGAAAGAGATGTCAAAAGCTGAGAAAGGCCAAAAGCTGAACCTCTGGCACCAAACAGTTAACCAAATTGTGAATGCAAAGGAAACATTTTTGAAAGAAATTAAATGTGCTACTCTGGGAGTATATGAGTGATAAGAGAGCAAAACAGCCTCATTACTGATGTGGAGAAGGTTTTTTTTTTTTTTTTTAAGTAAATTAGTATTTTTTTAAAAGATTTTTTTATTTATTATTTATTCATGATAGCCAGAGAGAGAGAGGCAGAGACACAGGAGGAGGGAGAAGCAGGCTCCATGCAGGGAGCCCGACGTGGGATTCGATCCGGGGTCTCCAGGATCGCGCCCTGGGCCAAAGGCAGGGGCTAAACTGCTGCGCCACCCAGGGATCCCTGGAGAAGGTTTCAATGGTCTGGATTGAAGAGCAAATCAGCCACAACATTCCCTTAACCAAACACTAATCCAGAATAAGACCCTAACTCTCTTTAATTCTGTAAAGGCTGAGAGGGGAGGAAGCTGCAGGAGAAAAGTCTGAAACTAGCAGAGCCTGATTCAAAAGCTGTCTTCAGAACATAAAAATGCATGGGGAAGGCATAAGTGCTGATAAAGAAGCTACAGCAAGTTCTTCAGAACATCTAGCTAAGAGCATTAATGAAGGCAGCTACACGAAACAAAAGATTTTCAGTGTAAATGAAACAGCCTTCTATTGGAAGAAGATGCCATCTAGGACTTCATAGTTAGGAGAAGTCAATGCCTGGCTTGAAAGCTTCAAAAGACAGGCTGACTCTTAATAGGGGCTAACAGAGCTGGTGACATTAAATTGAAACCAGTGCTCATTTACATTCCAAAAGTCCTAGGGCCTTTAAGAATTATGCTTAATCTACTCTTCCTGTGTTCTACAAAGGGAACAAAAAAGCCTGGATGATAGTACACCTGATTACCACATGGTTTATTAACAATTTTAAGCCCATACTTGAGACCTACTGCTCAGAGAAAAAGATGCATCTTAAAAACTACTGCTCATTGACAATGCACCTGGTCCCCAAGAGGTCTAATGGAAAGAAATGTACAATGATATGAACATTGTTTTCTTGCCTGCTAACACACCATCCATCATAAAGCCCATGGATCAAGGAGTGATTTTGACACTTAAGTCTTTTTATTTAGGAAATACATTTCATAAGGATACATAGACGGTGATTCTTCTGATGAATCTGAACGGTCAACTGTAAACATTCTGGAAAGGATTCACCATTCTAAATGATATTAAGAACATTCATCGTGATTCATGGGAAGTGGTAAAAATATCTACATGAATAGGAGTTTGGAAAAAGTTGATTTCAAATCTTTTGGATGACTTTGAAAGGTTCAAGATGTTAGTGGAGGAAGTAACTGCAGATGTGGTAGAAACAGAAGAGAACCAGAATTAGATTTGATGAATTGGTATAATCTCATTTAACACTTTAACATATGAAGACTTTCTTCTTATGGATGTAGAAAGAAAAGTGGCTTCTTGACACGGAGTCTACTCCTGCTGAAGATGCTGTGAAGATTGCCAAAATGGCAACAAAGGATTTTGAATATCACAAAAACTTAGTTGATAAAGCAGTGATAGAGATTGAGAGGACTGACTTCCATTTTGAAAAGAGTTCTACTTTTTACCCAGTTTATGTGGGTAAAATGCTATCTAACAGCATCATATGCTACAAAGAATTATTTCTGTATTTTTAAGTTTTTATTTAAATTTCAGTTAGCTAAAATACAGGGTAATATCAGTTTCAGGCATACAATATAGTGATTCAACACTTCCATAAAACACCTGGGTCTTATTTTATGAAATTGTCACAGCCGCTCCAATCTTTAGCAACCACCAACATGATCAGTTGAGTAGCTATCAACATCAAGGCAAGACCATCTGGCAGCAAAAAAGTTATGACTTGCTGAGAACTCAGATATTGGTAAAGTGGTTTGTGAAAGGTCTCCCCAAAATATGCCAATTTGTCATTACAACTATTTTGAGTTAGTAACTATCAAAACCCCACAGATTTAGAAAAAGCCCTCCTCCTCCACGATTGCCAAAAAGACAGTAGATGGAGGATCTACTCCAGGAAGTAGATTGCCAAAAAGACTGTAGATGGAGGATCTACTCCAGGAAGAAACCTATCACTATAGATAACTGCATTGTAAAATGAACTAGGTATAGAAGACAGGCAAGAAGCTAGTAAAACTGATCAAAGTCCTTTATGTCCCATTGTTTCTAATGGCCCAGTCAACACTTATCAGTTACTCTTTACATTGTCCTGTGAACTGCATTCTTTCCCTTTTAAGTCCAATATCTCTAGCTTTTTCTCTTTAGTTCGAAATGACATATATACCTTTTTAATATGTCTTTGGAATTGCATTTCTGTGTGGATTCCCAAAATTAAATTGGATTTTCTCCTGTTAATCTGTATCTCATGTCAATTTGATCCTCAGTTTAGCCAGAAGTACCTTAAAGGACGGAGGAAATACCTTCCTTTCCAACAATTATTAGCGTTTTGTAGCAGTATTTTAAGTTAAGGAATGTGCATTGTATTTTTTCCAACACAATGCTACTACTGCACATTTAACAGACTACAACGTAGTGTAAATGTAACTTTTATAAGCACTAGGAAACCAAAAAATTCACTTCACTCACTTTATTGTGGTGGTCTGGAATTAGACCTGTAACATCTCCAAGGTATGCCTGTAATTTCCTTTCCTATAGGTGATTTAGTTGGTACGTTACAAAATGATTGTTTGTCCTTAGATGTGTGCATGGATGTGTATAGTCATTCATATGTTTTTTTTTTTTTTTTTTATGGAAGACTAGGAAAGGGAATAGGCCATAGAGATAAAAACATACAAGCCTGATACTTTCTTTACTCAAGAATAAAGAGGTGACCTTTTCGGAAATGTGTTGTCAGACTTCTCTGATTGTCTAGCTCTTCTTCATGGGTGAGAGCAGGCTTTCTTCTGAAGGGAAAACACTGGGATTAAATGAAGCTGGAAAGGAGGTGATCTTAAAGGGAAGACAATGGGATAAAACACTTCTTTATCTAAAAACAAGACAATGACTTGAGGATAGCAGTAGAACTCAAGGAGGTCAGTACTCCAAAGCATAGCTTACTGATATCATGTGAGAGATAGAAAAAAGAGGTACAGTGATGAGGCTCTGCAATGAACAGAGAGGCTAGATATGAGTAAATGTATTTTAAAAATAACCCATTTTTACTATTAGCAGTTAAATGTTTATGGTCTCAATAATGAAGTTTTATCCTTGCCAATTTTCCAGGAAAGTTTCATTAGAAGTCATAGTTTACAAATGGGATAAAATGTTATCAACAGGTAAATTTGAGTTAAAGGTATACGGAAGCTCTTTGTACTATTCATATTCTTGCAGTTTTTCTATATGAATGAAATAATTTTCAAATAAAAACCTAAGGCAAAAAAGTTATAGCTCCACAATCTATTATCACTTGTGCTGGGAGGACGACTGAGAGGGCTGTCCTATATTTCAAAAGAAATGGCCAAGAGGAAATGATACTAAACTATTCCAGACAGTGCTAAAAAAAGAAAAACATCTCAATTCTTTAAAAATTACTCTTAAAAGCCAACATAACACTGATATGAAAACCTGAAAGGCAGCCCTAAAGATAATCAAAGATCAGTCTCACCTGTGAGTATTGGCACAATCATTTTAAGTAGGCTATTAGAATTTGGAAGACGGGTGAAAGTATAACAAATGATTAAGAGGAGATCAAGTCCAGGAATAAGAAAACTGTTCAACATAATTAAGTCAGCTACTATAATTCACAATGTTAACACATCAAAGGAAAATGTTCTATGGTAATCAAATGTTTTATGGTAATTGTTATATGCATTATAGGCATTATGTGCTAAAAAGGCTAAAAAAAAAATCAACATTCATTCTTGATAAAAGATAACCAAAGGATAGTCTCTTCACAGGAGAAAACGTGTCACAAACAAAAAGACTATACTGTTTTTAATGGATAAAACATTCCAATTAATGTCAGAAATAATAGAATGAAATGAGATATATAAATATTAGACAAGCAAAAAGTACATTAGTTGCAGATAATATTACCAAATACTTAGAAACCAGAAGAATCAACAGAAAAATAATTACTACTGTTGGTAGTAACACCTAAGTATTACATACACCATTCAGGTAAGTAGATAGTTCCAAATTATGATGAAAAAAGTTTGGTACTTTGTACTATGGAAGGAATAATCACAACAGAGCAATGAAACATAAGAGAATATGGTAACAGGCCAAATACCTATGGGAACAGAGAACATGGTAAAGGTAGCATTTTAAGTTAGTGAAAACATTGGTTCATTCAATTAATGCTATTAGGAAAACTGGATAATGAAGTATGCCAGAATATGTCACTCCAAGATAAGCCTCACTGGATAAGATTACTCTGAGGTGATTATTTTTGAGAAACAGCAGACATAGAAGAAGGTATGAAGACGGAGTAGAAATTATATTTTTTTCAGGTAAAATATACATTTAAAAGGAAATCTCTAGGGAAGCCTGGGTGACTCAGTCAGTTAAGCGTCTGCCTTTGGCTCAGGTCATGATCCCAGGGTCCTAAGCATAGGACTCCCTGCTCAGCGGGGAATCTGCTTCTCCCTCTCCATTTGCCTGTCCCCCAGCTCATGCTCTCTCTCATTCTCTTCTTCTCTCCCAAATAAATAAAATATTTAAAAAGGAAAAAAGAACAGGAAATCTCTATTTGTGTTTCTCTCTCTCTGTAGCGGCAAAGGAGAGATGACTGAAAACCACAGGACCTCACCTGAATGGAGAAGGCACTGACCTAAATCTGCATAACTCACCTTATCCTTGTTTACCATGCTTTTCCTGGTAACTTCCCTTAACTGCCTGAACCACCATCTTTCTTTTGTGTTTGACTGAAGATGGTATTTAAGGTGGTGGCTTAAATTCTTGGGGAATTTAATCATTTTTCCTGGGTACATTCACTGTATACATTAAGTATTCATTTTAATAAACTTCTATTTATATTTCTTTTGTCTTTATACTGGAAGACTCATCTAAGAACTCAGAAGGGTAGGAGGAAATATTTCCTTCCGTATAATCATATTTAGCTTTAAAGAGTTATAAGACATAGTAAAACATGAGATATGTAGTTATATTGTGAAATGTATATGTATTATGCATTCAAACATTAAACTACTCTTAAGAGCATCAAACCACTTTAAGATTAAATAAAAAAATCATGACAAAATAACATAGATTGGTGGTAAAGCTCCACACTTCAGAAGTAGATTTTCCATATATTTTTTCATATCTTTTTTAAAACCTGTTTTGTAAAGTTAAAATCAGATGAACAAACTGTAATAAGATTCTATTCATTTTCTCCATATGTATTATGGGATTAGTGCCTGGAGGCTTTTTTGAAAATGAAATTCCAACATAACACAAAGAATATAATTATACATGCTGAAGAAATGAAGGAAGAAAAGGAAAAAGAAGGAAAAAGAGTAGCCTAAACTTTTGGTTTTGATCTAGGTCCTTTTTTTTTTAAGGGGGAGGGGCAGCGGAAGAGGGAGAGAGAATCTTAAGCAGGCTCCATGCCTAGTCATTGAGCCCAACATGGGGCTTGATCTCACAACCCATGACCTGAGCTGAAATCAAGAGTCAGACACAACTGAGCCACCTAGGTCTTAAAATCTAACATACTTATGAATGATTTGCTAGTTAAAAATTCAGACTTCCAAGCACCAATTCCCCAATTTTAATTTAAACAACCTAGACTTTTTTTTTAAATGTCTATACATTTTCTTTTAATTTTGTGTTTATTTTTATTTCTTTCTTAAACTTGACTTTTCAAATAATGACTCTAAAGTGATTCTCAGGTGGATGGCTCTCAGTTTCTATTTTGAGAATGACTAAAGAGTAAACTTTGAGGTGTAAATTCTTAGGAGTATTTTGCCTACTTTTGGGCCATTTTATCCTCAAGATTAAAAAAAAAGGTGAAACCAGAATTGGACACTTTTAGGATTTTGGTTTTGAACATATTAATTTCTATATAACCTTGTTCCAAAAGTGATCTTCATTTACAATTCCAAGGCAGACCATAAACAGTGCTTTTTACTGTTAAAAATTAAAGGCCCCCAAATGATTAACTTAGAATAAGACCCCAAGTTATTAAAATCAGATTTAATATCTCATCAAACAGCAGTTTCAATTACCCCCCCCCAAAAAATACAATCTTAACTGGTCAGTGAGGAATTTTCTGATGGACATCAGTGAGTTTCCACACAGGCACTCTCCATTTGCCAAAGGAAGATGAGGTAATCTGTATAAGATCTTCTGTTCTTCCCCCTAAGGAGAAGCAACTTCGCCTGAAATAATCTATTCTCTTCCTTTGCTTATAATTCTCCAGCATCTGCCTTTCCTATAAAAATCTTTCATTTTGTAAAACTCTTTGGAGCTCCCCTTTACATGCTAGATGGCATGCTGTCCAATTCATGAATTGTTTAATAAAGCCAATCAGCTCTTCATATTTATTCTGTGGAATTTTGTCTTTCTAGCACTATTTTGCTATACAGTACATAGAATAACTTCAGCAAAAAACAGAATTCTGCTACTACCTTCACAATCTATTTAGATGAACTAACAATTTAACAGAAAAATACATTTCAGAAATTTGATAAAGGCTCAAAAAAGGAATCTAATCTGTTATTTCATATAGTCAATTAAAGGGCTAAATTTAAGAGGTTATGATTAAAGCTTAACTATTTAAAAACTGGAAGAATAAATACCTTACATCACTAAAATATCTAGTTATGATGAACACAAATCAAACACAGCATTTCATAAATGGAAGCAAAATGTGTAGAAAAATATAAAATTATCCGTGGGTTATAATAACACTGTAAATATACTATTCAGAAGAGGAAACAAAGGAGTGTCTCAAAAGCATATGAAAACAAGGACTAAAAAACAAAGGACTGGAGTTTGGGAAGATGGTTGAGGAGGCGGACCCTAAGATCACCAAGTGCCCTATTTACAACTAGGTATCATCCACTTCCAGACAATAAACTAGAGAGCCATTTGAAGATTGGCAGAACAAACTACACAAGTAAATTTGAAGAAGAATCTGCATCTGATAGGTTAAGAAGGACAGAGAGGTGGAAGAAGTCTGTCTGCTTGAGGGACAGACTTGCATGCAGAGAGGGCAGAGAAAAAGGCCCCTATATCAGGGAATTCATATGTGGAAGACTAATCCCCATAATGTTTGGCTTCAAAAGAGGGGTTGAATTCCATGAGTTTGGGGTTTGTTTGTTTGTTTATTTTCGAGAGACTGAGAGAGCTCATGAGCATGTGGGAGGCATGCAAAGAGAAAGAGAAAGAATCCCAAGCATGCTCCATACCCAGTACAGAGCCCAATGCTAAGCTAGATGGCATGACCCTGAGACCATGACCTGAGCTAAAATCAGGAGTCCAACATTTAAGCGGATCAGCCACCCAGGTGGCTCTGAATTTTGAGTTTGTAAAATCAATGTGGTTTGGAACCTGTTGCTTTAAAAGTTAGCTGACTCAGCACTGGAGGACTTGGGAAGGCAAGAGATGGCCTGGTTGATGCCCTTAAAGAGATAGCAGCCTACACTGAGAGGTAACATAAAAACTGTAGTTTGCACAATGCCAAGGGCCAATCTAAGACAGATCAGTTCATTCTGATTTCAAAGGATCCTGATCCTGGGAGACTTCAAAAACAAAGGAGTTAGCAGATGCCATTTTCCTCTCCTGCCCCCAGCATAAACACAGAGCTACTTTTAAAATGTAGGGCTGCATGGACACTTGTTACCTAACCTGCTAGCAGTGCTCCATGTCCATGAGTTGTCTTGAGGACTTGCCCACTCCAATCCTGCTTGCCTCAGCCCAGGGCCTAGGGTAAATTTTGTTAAAGATATGCATTTTTCCACTAAGCCATCAGGTGCACAGCAACCCCCTGGTTCTGCATTCACCTGCCAGGCCCTGTGCCCCAGCCACCATAATGTGCAGGGCCCAGCCACTCCCAGCTTTGCACCTAGCCATCCTGGCCCACAGCCCCCACTTCCCATTATGCTTTGGGGGATCCAAAAGACTAGTGCCCCAGTGCAATTTTTGCTAACAATGCAGCTCTGCTCTCAAGTCATATGGTGGGCATTGCCGCCTAAGCTTGCCTGCTGGGGTGTCACACTACAATGACCAGACACCTGGGTGACTCAGTGGTTGAGTATCTGCCTTTGGCTCAGGGTATGATCCCAGGTCCTGGGATCGAGTCCCGCATCAGGCTTCCCACAGGGAGCCTACTTCTCCCTCTGCCTATGTCTCTGCCTCTCTGTGTCACTCATGAATAAATAAATAAAATCTTTAAAAAACAAAACAAAACAAAAAACCACCACAATGATCAAGCACAATCCAAAACAAGAAGAAAGCTAGTGTAGTTAACCGCACTGAAAGGAAAAATGACTCAGACCCAACAGTAGGGTGTAAGCAACACACATACGATATTCTCCTGAACTGGCAGGTTATGCTGAACAGGGAACATTACACTGAAGGGCAATCTAATAGCTTTTCTTCAAAAAGTCACTGCTCTCAAGAGCAGAAGACACACCTCACGTCCTTAACACACAGAAACAGACACACACAGGCAGACAAAAGGAAGAGACAAAAATTCATCCCAAATGAAAGAAAAGGACAAGGCCACAGTCAAGATCTAAGAAAAACAGACATAAATAAAAAGACTGCTAAAGAATTTGAAGCAACGATCTATAGGATACTCACTAAACTTAAGAAAAGAGTGGAAGACATAAGTGAGACCCTCAACACAAAGATAAGGAATAACATAGCAGAGATAAAAGGCATAATAAAGAAAATGAGAAACATGCATGATGGAATGAATGCAGGATAGAAGAAGCAGAGTAATGAATTAGTGATCTAGAGGACAGAGTAATGGAAAGTAAGCAAACTGAACAAAACATAGAGAAAAGAATAATGCAAAATGAGGATACTTAGGCAACTCAGTGACTCCATCAAACATTATAACATTTGTATAATATTAGCCCTACAAGAAGAGAGAGGAAAAAGGAGCAGAAAGTTAATTTGAAGAAATAATAGCTGAAATTTTCCCTAATCTCGTGACACAAACACATACTAACATCCAAGACGCACGGGGAACTCCCATCAAAATGATAAAAGCAGACCCACACCAAGACACACTGAATTCAACTGGTGAGATACAGTAATAAAGAAAAAAGGTTGGGGCACCTGGGTGCCTCAGTGGCCGAGAATCTTCCTTCGGCTCAGGTTGTGATCCCAGGGTTCTGGAATCAAGTCCCACATCAGGCTCCCCACAGGCAGCCTGCCTCTTCCTCTGCCTATGTCTCTGCCTTTCTCTATCTCTCATGAATAAATAAATAAAATCTTTAAAAAAATGTTAAAAACAGCAAGACAAAAGAAGCCAGTAACTTACAAGGGAAAACTCAGAAGCCAATTAGGAGATGTTTCAAAGGAAACTGAAAGCCAAAAGGGAGTGGCATGATATATTCAAAGTGCTGAGTGGGAAAAATCTGCAGCCAAGAATACTCTATCCAGGAAGGCTATCATTCAAAATAGAAGGAGTGACAGAATTTCCCAAACAAAAACTAAAGGAGCTCATGACCCCTAAGCCAACTCTGCAAGAAATACTACAGAGGACTCACTTCATGGAATGGAGAGACCAAAAATGACAGCATATACATAGGAAACACAAAACCAGAAAAAATAAATGTTTCTTTAAAAAAAAGAGTCAAGGACTCACACACACAAAAAGGATATAAAATAAAATAACTAAAATATGGGAAGGAGAAAAGAATGGGCTGAAACCTAAATGACTATCATCCTCATATAGACTTCTATATGCACAAGAGATTATATACAAATTTACTCATAACTATATATCAAAAACTACTACAAAATATGCAAAGAATAAAGAGAAAGAAATCCAAATATATCACTAAAGAAAGCCAGCAAAATATGAAAGGTAAGAAAAGAGAAAATCTTCAGATTCTAATAAAATGGCAGTAATACAAACCTATCAATATATTACTTTGATTGTAAATGGACTAAACCCTCCAATCAAAAGAGAGAAGGAGACAGTTGATTAAAAAAAAAAAAAAGACCCAGCTATATGTCGCCTACAAGAGACTCATTTTACACCTAAAGACACCTGCAGACTTTATTCTTTGTATATTTCTTAGTGGTTTTCTTTTCCTAACGATTTATTTATTTATTTGAGAGAGAGAGAGAAAAAAGAGAGAGAGAGAGAGAGAGAGGCAGGGAGGGGTGGAGGGAAAAAGAGAATTTCATGTAGACTCTCCTAGACTCTCCACTGAGCATGGAGCCTGATGCAGGGCTTGATCCCACAACACTTAGATCAAGACCCGAACTGAAATCAGGAGTCAGATGCTTAACCCACTGAGCCACCCAGGCTCCTGGTTTTCAATATATAGTTACCATTAGGTTTGTATGCAAGCTCTTATGTGTATAGATGGCTATATTGAGATGACTAAAAGTGAGGGGAACAAACCTGTATGTTTCAAATGAGTGTCAAAAGAAAGCCACAGTAGTGTTATTTATAGGGACAAAACAGACTTTAAAACAAAAATATAACAAGAGACAAAAAATGACACTATATAATAATAAAGGGGCTCACCAACAAGAAGACATGAAATTGTAAATATTTATGCACCCCACAGAGAAGCACCTAAAGGCACAAAACAGCTATTAACAAACTTAAAGGAACTAATTGTTAATAATACACTAATACTCGGGCACTTTAATACCCCACTTACATCAATGGACAGACCACCTAAACAGAAAATCAATAAGGAAACAATGGCTGTGAATGACACAGAAGAAGTGGAAAAAAATGGATTTCACAGATACATTCAGAACGTTCAATCCTAAAGCAGCAAGAATTTACTTTCTTTTAAAGTGCACATGGAACATTCTCCAGAATAGATCACTTAGTGGACCACAAAACAGACCTAAACAAATTCAAGAAGAATGAAATCATACCATGCATTTTTTTCTGACTATAATGATATGACACTAGAAGTCAACCATAGGAAAAAATCCTGAAAGACCACAAATATATGGGGATTAAATACTATGCTACTAAACAATGAATAGGTCAGCCAGAATATCAAAAAATAAAAATGTACATGGAAACAAATGAAAATGAAAACACAATAGTCCAAAAACTCTGGGATGCAGCAAAAGCACTTCTAAGAGGAAAATATATAAGCAATACAGACTTACTGCAAGAAGGAAGAAAAATCTCAAACTGCCTAATCATACATTAAAGGAGCTAGAAAAAGGACAAACAAAACCTAAAACCAGCAGAAGGAAGGAAACGATAAAGATTAGAGCAGAAATAAATAACATAGAAACTAAAAGACAACAGAATAGATCAAGGAAACCTACAGCTGGTTCATTGAAAAAAATCGATAAAACTGATAAACCTCTAGCGAGACTGTCATGAAAAAAAGAGAAAGGACTCCAATAAATAAAATCACAAATGAGAAGGGAGAAATAACAATTGATATCACAGAACTACAAAAAAAATCATAAAAGAGTATTATGAAAACCTATACACCAACACATTGGACAACCAAGAAAAAAAATAGATAAATTCTTAGTAACATATAAACTACCAAAACTGAAATTAAAAGAAATAAAAAATTTGAACAGAGACATTGAGTTAGTAATCAAAAAACTCCCAACAAACAGAAGTCCAGGAATAGATGGTTTCACAGGAGAATTCTACCAAACATTTAAAGAAGAATTAATGCCTCTTCTTCTCAAACTTTTCCAAAAACTACAAAAGGAAGGAAAACTTCCAAATTCATACTACGGGCCAGCATTACTCTGATATCAAAGTCAGATAAAGACACCATTAAAAAAGAGAACTACAGGCCAATATCCCTGATGAACATATAAGCAAAAATCCTCAAAAAAAAATTAGCAAACTGAATTAAACAATATTTTTTTAAAAAAATTATTCACCAAGATCAAGGGATATTTATTTCCAGGATGCAAGAGTGATTCAATATTTGCAAAACAATCAATGTGATACATCACATCAGTAACAGAAAGGATAAGAACCATATGATTATTTCAAAAGATGCAGAAAAACCATTTGGGGAAGTATAACATCCCTTCATGATAAAAACCCACCATAAAGAAAAGTTAGAGGGAACACACTTCAACAGAATAAAAGCCATAAATGAAAAACATACAATTAGCATTATCCTCAACAGGGAAAAACTGAGAGTTTTTCTCCTAAGGTGAGCCACTTTCACCACTTTTATTCAACATAGTACTGGAAGTCCTAGTCACAGCAATCAGAAAACAAAAAGAAATGAAACCCACCCAAATCAGTAAAGAAGAAGTAAAACTTCCACTATTTGCAGATACCATGATACCATAGAGAGAAAACCCAAAGACTCCACCAAAAAACTTGTAGAACTGATAACAGATTCAGTAAAGTCACAGGATACAAAATCAATGTACAGATATCTGTCACATTTCTTCATTCTTTTTTTAAGGTATCTCTACAATCAACATGCAGCTCACACTCAGAACCCCAAAATCAAGAGTCTCATGTTCTACTGACTCGGCCAGCCAGGCGCCCCATCTGTTGTTATTTCTATACAACAACAATGAAGAAGAAAAGTTAAGAAAACAATCCCATTTACAACTGCACTCAAAATAACAAGATACCTAGGAATAAACCTAAGCAAAGAGATTAAAGATCTGTACTCCGAAAACTATAGAACACTGATGAAAGAAACTGAGGAGGACACAGAGAAATGGAAAGATTCCATGCTCATGGATTGGAAGAACAAAAATTGTTAAAATGTCTGACTACCCAAAGCAACCTACGTATTTAATGCAATGCCTATCCAAGTACCAACAGCATTTGTCACAGAACTAGAAAAAACAATCCTAAAATTTTATGAAGTTACAAAAGACCCCTTATAGTGAAAGCAATCTTGAAAAAGAAAAGCAAAGCCAGAGGTATCACAATTTCGGATTTCAAGCTATGTTACAAAGCTGCAGCAGTAATTTAAAGGGTATGGTATTGGCACAAAAAATAGACACAAAGATCAATGGAACAGAACAGAAAACCCAGAAATAAACCTACCATCCTATGATCAATTAATCTTCGACAAAGAAGAAAAGAATACACAATGGGAAAAAGAAAGTCACTTCAACAAATGGTGGTGGGAAATCTAAATAGCAACATGCAAAAGAATGAAAATAAACCACTTTCTTACATCATACACAAGAAGAAACTAAAAATGTATTAAGGACCTAAATGTGAGACCTGAAACCATAAAAATCCTAGAGGAGAACACAGGCAATAACATCTTTGACATTGGCCATAGCAATTTCTTTGTAGATATGTCTCCTGAGCTAACGTAAACAAAAACAAAAATAAACTATTATGACTGCAACAAAATAAAAAACTTCTGCACAATGAAGGAAAATACTTAACAAAATAAAAGGCATCCTATGGAATGGAAGAAGCTATTTACAAATTACATATTGGATAAAGGGTTATTATCCAAAGTATATAAAGAACTTATACAATTCAACACCTAAAACTTGGGCAGAGGTGGCTCAGGAGTTGAGCATCTGCCTTTGGCTCAGGTTGTGATCCCAGGATTCTGGATCCAGTCCTATATCAGGCTCCCTGTAGGAAGCCTGCTTCTCCCTCTGCATATGTCTCTGCCTCTCTTTTGTCTCTCATGAATAAACAAATAAAATCTTTTTAAAAAATGAGTAGATAACAGACATTTCTCCAAAGAAGACATATAGATCGCCAACAGACACATTAATAAATGCGGGGGGGGGGGATCCCTGGGTGGCGCAGCAGTTTAGCACCTGTCTTTGGCCCAGGGCGCGATCCTGGAGACCTGGGATCGAGTCCCACGTCGGGCTCCCGGTGCATGGAGCCTGCTTCTCCCTCTGCCTGTGTCTCTGCCTCTCTCTCTCTCTGTGTGTGTGACTATCATAAAAAATAAATAAATAAATAAAAATAAAAATAAAAATAAAAATAAAAATAAAAATAAAATGAGGGGGAATGGGATGCTTGGGTGGCTCAGCAGTTGAGCATCTGCTTTTGGCTCAGGACGTGATCCCGGAATTCGGAATTGAGTCTCATATCGAGCTCCTTACATGGGGCCTGCTTCTCCCTCTGCCTGTGTCTCTGCCTCTCTATCTTTGTGTCTCTCATGAATTTAAAAAAAAAAAAAAAAGATTTAAATGTGGGGGAGCACTTGGGTTGCTTAGTCAGTTAAATAACCAACTCTTGATTTCAGCTCAGGTCATGATCTCAGGGTCATGAGATGAAGCCCCATGCTGGGCTCCACACTGGGCGTGGAGCCTGCTAAGGATTTCCTCTCTCCCTCCCCACCTCTAAAAAATAAAATAATTAAAATGGATGCTCAATATCACTCATCATCAGGGAAATGCAAATCAAACTATAGTGAGATACCACCTCACACTTGTCAGAAGGGCTAAAATAAAAAAGACAAAAAACAAGTGTTGACTAGGATGTGGAGAAAAGGTACCCTCTTACACTGCTGCTGGGAATGAAAACAGGTGCGGTCACTGTGTAAAACAGTATGGAGGTCGCTCAAAAAAGCTAAAAAATAGAATTACCCCATGATTTAGCAATTGCATAATGGGTTCACCCAAAAAATACACGAACATTAATTCAAAGGAACCCATGCACCCCTGTTTACTGCAGCATTATTTACAACAGTCCAACTATGTAAGCAGCCAAGGGACCATATATAGATGAATGGATACAGATGATGTGTACACACACAAACACACACATACACACACACCCGGGAATACTATTCAGTCATAAAAATAATGAAATCTTGGGATGCCTGGAAGGACAGTGAACATCTGCATTTGACAAGCCTGATTATTGCCACTGATGATCACAGATCAAATAAACTTAAGATTTTATAAAAGGTAAGATGAATAAATCCCCTGTTTAGAACAGTAAATGACTACAGTGTGTGTGTGTGGGGGTGCTCTGTATCTTTTTTTATATGGCAACACTATAACTAATTTTTTTACTATAATTTTAAGACAACATCAGAATTAAGAATAAAGGATCTCATCTTGAAATTTAGATTGGAATATTAAAATAATTTTTTCTGGGATGCCTGGGTGGCTCAGTGGTTGAGCATCCTTTGGCTCAGGGTGTGATTCCAGGGTCAAGGGATCGAGTCTCGCATTGGGCTCCCCACAGGAAGCCTGCTTATGCCTCTACCTGTGTTTCTGCCTTGCTCTCTGTGTCTCTCATGAATAAACAAAATCTTTAAAAAAAAATCTTCCTCTAAAAGAAATAATTTTTCTTCAGTTATCTAATGACACATAAAAATTGTGGTAGAAGTGAATAAATAAGGCCACAACTTATTTGAGACATGAATCAAGTGTGTATCAATGAAAAGCAAATCAATCATAGCTTCAGAGACAAAATTTTTTAAGGTTGTTACAATGCTCTCAGTTTAAAAAGTACTTGTATTACTCTGTCGGTTCATGTGTTGACATACAGCAATCACTTTAGAATCATGAGAAAGAACTTGAAATTTAAATCCAGTAATTTCTGAAGATGTTAAATGAGTAATGTCAGATATTCAGTACTCAGATTCTGAACTGAGACCCTTTCAAGATGAGTCTTATATGTATAATAAAGGAAGTAAAAATGAAGACTTCCTAAGAAAAGTTTTTTTTTTTAAAGAAAAGTAAGAACACACTTAAATGGTCATATAAAATAAAAAGGAAACATAGAAAAAGAAACAAAATGCTAATCACATCTTTAACCAGTTGCTAAAATGCCACTATCGACTAAAAATGGAGCCTTAATGAGTTGGGAAGATAAGCTTTCATCAGTTAAAAAGTAAAAGATGGCCAACAAAGACTCAGATTGGGCTGCAATATTATAGCTGAGATGGAAACAAGAATGTGAATCAAATAAAGCTGCAAAATGAATTTGTCATTTTAGAAAAAGACATGGAATTTTACCAAAAATTAAAATTGCTGTTTAAATTTGCTTAGGCGGTAAAGAAAAATCCTGGGTTACTAAGGAATAAGAGAGAAAATCATCAAGATTTTATTACTTAAAAATAAATTTTGTGTGTTTAGAGAATATTTAGAGAGGGTTTTGTGAGTGTGTGTGTGTGTGTGTGTGTCTGTGCGCGTGTCCAAAAGCAACCATCTCATATCAAGATAGTTATCGCTGGGTTCAAACTATATAATTTTCTTCCCTGCAGCAAAATCTGTATAGACTGCTTCCATTAGATAAAGTTACTGGTAATTTCTCCTACAATACAATGTCACATGAGCTCCAGGGAAGTATTATAGAAAAGTGAAATATATTCAGTTCCTGACATGTTTATTGGGTAGGGATGCCCCCTGCTTTCCCAATATAAATAAATACATTATTGGATATCTTGTATGTTCTTTCTTTCTTTGTCTTCTACTAGAACTAATAATGGCTTCAAATTTCTTAAATGAATCTATGTATAAAAAGGGCTCAAAAGTGCAGAGTCTGCCAATTATTACCTAAGGAGTTCAATTTTAATCCATGAAAAGAAATGAGATATGTCAAAATTATGATAACGGCATCATATGCTAGTCACAGTCTTCATTTATTAAATATTATCCATGTCAAAATAAAAAATTGACTCTGCTTTTGTAGAACCAGTTGAGTAAAGAAAATGTAATACAGCTGAACTACAGAAAACTTAATGAAAATGTTATCTAAGAAAATCTTAAAAAAATAAATTCAAATTGGGTTTAGAATCAAAAAATGAATATCACTTGCAAAATATTAATGACTGTAGCAATAAACACAAATAATAAAAGTCAACTTATGTGAGAAAGATGCATATGGTAAGATCTAATTGGAGTTGATCTTAAATTACTGCAATATTAGTGATATAGAAAAAATAGTTCATTAAATTCATACTTAACACAATGTAATAAACTAGTAAGTAACAGAAAATAACAAAATATGAATGTTGGAATAAAAAGTAGGATTTTAGGAACAAATGTTAGAATAAACCAGTAAGATAACACACCTAACTAATGAATTCACGATATATTTTGAAAGAAACTAAAATATGGATTTTACATAAAAATATATTAAAAGGTGACAATGGTATTTATTCACTTATGCTTTCAAATATTATTCATTAATAATAAATAGCAGTATTTATAGCCTCAATACTAATAGCCTCAATACTAATATTAATGACAAGAAAATAATAGTCATTTCATTTTACATGGTATTAAAAAGAAAACCACAAACCCCAAATGGTTCATTTAAGTTAGGGCCCCAAGTCAGTAAACAAAGATTTAATATAAAACCTAATATTTGGGACGCCTGGATGGCTCAGCAGTTTAGTGCCTGCCTTTGGCCCAGGGCGTGATCCCGGGGTCCTGGAATCAAGTCCCACGTCAGGCTCCCTGCATGGAGCCTGCTTCTCCCTCTGCCTGTGTCTCTGCCTCTCTCTCTCTCTGTGTCTCTCTTGAATAAATAAATAAAATCTTTTTTAAAAAACCCTAATATTTAATACCTAACAGTTTCAACACCCCCATTAAATGTCACCTTTAATTAATCACCATGGGAATTTCCTGGTCAGCACTAAGAAATTTAGTCATGGACCCCTCCTTTTCCCCTTAGGAGGGCAACCTTTCCTAAAACTGGATTCTTTACTAATAATTTCCTTCTTTCCACTCCTTTTCTACCTTTAAGCACTTTCTTCTCTGTAGCTCTTTGGAGCTTATTAACATCTTTTTTTTTCTTTTTTAAACCAACACGAGTTTATAAAAAATCTTATCAGAATGCTAGAAGGAAAAGAGACTTATGGGATAAATGGTCACAGCTGAAGCATATTACATGTTAGAGACTAATTCTTAACATTTTTGATACAAAAATAAATATACTTAACAAAAATTTCCCCCAAAACATAATCTAGCAAAACTAATGTTAATTCAGCAGATGAATATAAACATATGTATAGTCTGTAATGATTTACTTTTATTAAGAGCTTCTGATCTTAATTTAAAGCAACCTTGATTAATGTGAAGTCAAAAATGTTAGAACAGAGTATCAGAGGCATAATGAAATGAAATGTTAATAAGCTCTACTTGCTAGATGGGAGGCTGCCTGATTCATCCATCAATTAATAAAGCAATTAGATCTTTAAAAATTACTCAGTTGAATTTTTGTTACTCAACAGATTTGGTGGCAGCAGTGGGATCTGAAGTGAATTATGGGACATCTGGAGACAATGAGAAACGCAGGTATTGTGCCCTGCAAACCTTCTGAATACACTGTTTTTGTTGCCATTTGCAGGGGCTGTAGGTAAGTTCTATTGGCTTGGAGCTCTGCTTTTTTTTGCAATCAAGCACCTGATTGAATTGGATTTCCTTAGAAGACAGGTCTGCTTGAGCTAGCAGATGGTTTGCCTAGAGCCCAAATGAGCTGGCATATTTACTCAGATCCAAGCCCCTACCTTTTTAGACCACAGTTACTCAGGTAGAAAACCCTTGCAAATGCCAAATGAATTTTTGAGGTATGCATAGGGTTTTTGTCGCCAGGATGCAGTAACTTCTCTTCATTACTATTAATACATTAAGATGTGCAAGCTCATTTGTCTTGCTTTGTGTAGGCAGAGGCTACTGCTAACAGGAATCTCAAAGGCCAACAAGCTACCAAAATTGATGAGCCTGGGCTGAACATTTAAAGACTGTCAGAGTGCATGACACCTCAAGACTCCTAGATAAAATAAGTTGGTCACAGAATAGGTTAAATTAACACTAGTTCACCTACCAACCTCAAGAAAACGTCTGTCCAACAAGATACACTATAAAACACGCACAATTCCCAAAGGAGCAGCACATCTTTTTTAGGTCTTAGTGGGACTATAAGAAATCCAAAGGCTTAGCAAATAGGATCCTTAAATTCTTCTTTTTTTTTTTTTTAAGATTTTATTTATTTATTTATTTATTCATGAGAGACATAGAGGGAGAGAGAGAGAGAGGCAGAGACACAGGCAGAGGGAGAAGCAGGCTCCATGCTGGGAGCCTGACCTGGGACTGGATCCCAGGTCTCCAGGATCAGGCCCTGGGCCAAAGGCGGCGCTAAACCGCTGAGCCACCCAGGCTGCCCAGGATCCTTGAATTCTAAAGAGTCAAGCACACCTCCATGTGCCACATCTGCTAATTTTATGTCTAAGAACTACAATCCTGAAAGTAACAGATAACTAGCAGAAACAGCAAAATTTTACTAAACTGGTTTTCTGTCTTGAAGAACTTGGGTTGGTAACCACCAGGTTGAGGGTCCCCAAAATAAGGCTAAACATAAATATGAGCTGTGCTCCATTTGCAACCGGATATGGCTGGACAGAAATGTGGGTTAACTCCATTTGCAGCCAGGGTCCTACCAAACTGGTGCCAAGCCCTCAGAAGAATTACAGCTTAGAAATACAATGGCCATTATGGGGAGCATTCCAATCAGATAAGATCATTTAAGAAGTACAATTGAATGTAAGGGTCCCCAAATTAAACAGAATGAGATACCTGTTTTAATTGGTAAGCAGAAGCTTCCAAAAGGTTCCAAAATTCCAAGGTAGTTTCATTTACAGATTCATGGCAAAAAGTTAACATAAAAGACTAACCTAAAAGACAGATATAACTCCTACTGCTCCCTTCTTTTCTTCTTTTAGTACTCATTCTACTAATCCTCTGTCTCTGAAAAGACTACACAACTGTAAACAAAATGTGGCCTAGTTAAAGGCCTTACAGATATCTCCATCTCTACCTTCAAAGGAGGGCCCCCATATGGGCCCCTCCCAGAGTTGATGAAACTGAGGAGTTTTCTGTTTAACCACTATGTTTTTATCTTAAAAACAATCAACTGGAAACTCAAGTAGGTACCTGGGCTTGCACAGGAAATCCTGGAAAAACTGGTAAAAGCCAGCAATTGGTGAAAATTGTTAATAGTATCAGCTCTTTCCCAATCTCTGTAGTTCCCAGTCAAGACAGGAAAATAAAATTTCATGTTGTTCTGTCTTTTAAATCCAAGCCCATTGGTAATTGATTCTTCTCTTCCATAGATAGATAGCTATTGCCTTGTCTAATTTTGCAGAACTGGTCTTGACTTTCTGCCTGCCTGGAACATTCAGATTTTTGTTCTTTCTTTCAGCTAATCACTGGAAGAAACTCTGGATCAGGTGAAGGTAGTATCCTTTCAGCCTCTTGGAGGTGTGTGTGTGGGATTATTCAGTACTGCCAGAAATATTTAAAATTAGAACCATGAACCCAGAAGGAAAGAAGTAAATTGAGGATAAAGGGTTATATAGGTGCATCAATCTACGATGTCCTTTAAGTTCTTTAAGAACCCAATTCTTTAAGAAATTGAAAGCAACTGTTTTTATCTTACAGATCTTTACAGAACTAAAAATGTAGTTCTAGTGACAATTCAAAGTTCACTTATTCCTTTACCAATCCCAAAACGTATCCTATTTATCTTAAAGGGCTAATAAATTATTGGCTTTAGGAAAACAAAGCCCTTCTTGGAGGAATCTGCATTCCTTCTCTATCCATCTTATCGACCTTTTAAAATGGATTTAGAAGGGCACCTGGGTGGCTCAGTTGGTTAAGTGTCTGTTTTCGGTTCAGGTCATGATCCCAGGGTCCTGGAATTGAGTCCCACATTGGGCTCCCTGTTCCATGGGAAGCCTGTTTCTCTCTCTCCCTCTGCCACTTCCCCTGTTTGTGCTCTGTCAAATAAATAAATAAAATTGGAAAAAAAAAAAATACATAAAATGGATTTAGAAGGGACAGGACAACATGAGAATGAAGAAAAAAAGAAGCCTTTTAAAAATATAAACTGCTAAAATGGCTTTGGGCTCAAACTCTAGCACAGGTTCCTTAAGATTAATTTCAGGGGAATGAATGAATGAATGAATGAATGAATGAATAAGACTAAGAAAAAAAATATTAATTCCAGGGACAAATAACACAAAAATAAGTGAAGGTCCTTATATCTGTCTGTTTATGTGTATCCAAATATATATGTTATAAATGTGAAATATTTTTTCACCTATGGATAGTATTGCCAATTAATTTGTAAAAGAACTCTATTTGGTTTGAAGACAAACACTTGTAAGGATTACACATTCTAAAACTCTCAGGTAGAAATTAACTCAAATGTTTTTCAAGTTAATGTGATCTAGGAAAATATTCAGTTGTTGGTTTAATTAGGATGGTATTATCTGCATAGTAATTAGCATTAAAATTAAAACTTTTATTCTGCATGGGTACTTGAAGTTCAGTAAGCTGATGTGATCTCTGCTACAAAATTAAAAAGAAAAAAAAGCTTTGGAGAATGAATTTGTCTCATAAGGTTTGTATGCATAATCTAAGCATTTAATTAAGAACAATTAAACTGAAGAGGTATAAATAAAATTTAAAATTTTAGGTGAACTTATAAGTAGTCGCATAAGATACTAAAACACTGATTACTGAACATAGGTTAATCTAGTCTTTGTTTCTTTATTACAGAGAAACTAAAGATAAATGTGGGTCTGTTAGTAAACATATTTTGTGCTGAATTATGAAGAAGCACGTTTCTAGAAATTATGAAAGATATGCATAAATTTGCCAATCTAAAGAAAGCTGGTTTAACAGTTCATAATTGTTTACTTATTAGTATTAACCAGAAACTAAAATTTCTAAGAGTTCTGAAATCCAATAAATGTAAATAAGACTGGAAATACTAAGGGAAACAACTCTATGCAATGAGAGCAGGATGTGTGTTTTTGGTAAAAAAAAAAAAAAAAATCGAGATGCATTTTTTTGTGATAGTTGTTGAAGGAGAGGAAAATAATTTTGTCCTAAAGTGATCCTGGTTGTTTAAAAAAGCAAAATATAGGGCAAGATCTAAATCTAAAAAAGAAAGTTGTAGGTTTATGGAAAAGGAATCTTTGAAAAGGAATTTTAATGTGTGGTCAAACTGGCTAAGATTGGAATAAACTTAATTAAAAATAAGTTTCAGGGATCCCTGGGTGGTGCAGCGGTTTGGCGCTTGCCTTTGGCCCGGGGCGCGATCCTGGAGACCCGGGGTCGAATCCCACGTCAGGCTCCCGGTGCATGGAACCTGCTTCTCCCTCTGCCTGTGTCTCTGCCTCTCTCTCTCTCTCTCTCTCTGTGACTATCATAAATAAATAAAAATTAAAAAAAAATAAGTTTCAAAGTAAGGTGGTCCAAAATTAGAATTTGGTTTTCTCCCTATTAAAAAGACAAAGTTTTCTTGGACTACAGGTCTATTCTGAATAAGAAACTGTAAAAGTTTTTTTTTTTTTTCCTTCCTTTCTTTCTTTTCCTTAACCTTTTAAGTAATCTGCCTAAAAAGATTCTGGGTTTTGTCAAAATAATTTTCTCTGTCTTCATCAGGTCTCTGATTACTTAAGAAAGCCAACTCTCTCTACTATGAAAAGCTAAGTTTTTGCTTTGCTTTGTTTTATATCTATTTAACTTTCTGCATTTGCCTGCAGTGTTTCACTGTCACCATGGTTAGGTAGACAATTAAGTATTGTTTCTTAACTGACCTAAGATCTTATTTGACCAAGTGTGTTTTAAAAAACCTTTCATTTGGGGGATCCCTGGGTGGCTCAGCTGTTTGGCGCCTGCCTTTAGCCCAGGGCGCGATCCTGGAGTC
Source organism: Nyctereutes procyonoides (assembly GCF_905146905.1). Taxonomy (NCBI): domain Eukaryota; kingdom Metazoa; phylum Chordata; class Mammalia; order Carnivora; family Canidae; genus Nyctereutes; species Nyctereutes procyonoides. The sequence goes on along the minus strand of NW_026575030.1, from coordinate 663,459 downwards.
CCAGGATCGAGTCCCGCATCAGGCTCCTCCCCGCATCGGGCTCCTGGTGTGGAGCCTGTTTCTCCCTCTGCCTGTGTCTGTGTCTGTGTCTGTGTCTCTGTCTCTCTGTCTCTTTCTCTCTCTCTGTGTGTCTATCATGAATAAATAAATAAAATCTTTAAAAAAAATAAAAAACAACCTTTCATTTTTCGGACAAACTTTTCAAATCAAATTCTGAATGAAGTCTTTTTGACCTGAAAGAAACTTTGGGATTTCTTTCCAGAGGGCTCCCTGGAACACCCTACAGGATCTATTAAACTAATTAGGCTTATTTGCTACATTACATTACATGGGAAATCTTGTCAAATAAGAAGTAGTACTAAATTCACTTTATGTTGTATTTGTAAAACTGTGGTACACGCAGAAAAAGTCCATTCTGCTTCTGCAAAAAACCTCCCCTCATTGCCAGACTTTGGCCATCCTGATGTCCTTGTAACATGGCAGTAATCTCCCTAAACAGCAAAATTATGGTGAGTAAAAAATGGCTATATTTACATGAAAACCAAGACAACCACTTGGTTCTTCTTGGCTCCCTGGCAAGCCCCACTTTTTGGTTTTTACATTCCTTCACCCACCATAGTACACTTAAGATGATTCAAATTATAAACAGACACTGATGGGGGAACATAGTTCTATAATAATGCAAAAACAGTCTATCAGCAATGCCTGTCTTGTCATGTCCATAATTCTTAAAAAAAAAACTATTTCCAGGAACCTCAGACTTCCTCCTCTGGATCTTTTGAAAACCTGTAGCTGGATTTAGTATGGATTATCAATTATGTTCTTATTATCATATATATGTTTTCTAGATGGGTTGAAATATTTTTCATTTAGCTAGGCTGATGCCTTCATATTGGCAAAGGAACTGTAAGACAAAGTGTTTACCACTTGAGGGTATAACTTTACATAATCTCCAGTGATTGAGCCACCTACTTCACTGGGCAAATCATATAGCCTTAATGAAAATCTTACAAACTTCTGGGATGCCTGGTGGCTCGGTGATTGAGCGTCTGCCTTTCGCTCAGGGCATGATCCCAGGGTCTGGAATCAAGTCTCATGTGGGCTCCTTGCAGAGAGCCTGCTTCTCCATCTGCCTGTGTTTCTGCCTCTATCTCTGTGTGTCTCTCATGAATAAATAAATAAATAAAATCTTAAAAAAAAAAAAAAGAAAATTTTACAAATTTCTTTGAATCCATCAGTCCACAACCTTCTGCTGATCCATTGTTGTTTCAAGATAGTATGACAACCTACTATAAGTCTCTAATGTCTTATACTTAAGCCTGTCAACAACAGCTTTAAAAAAAAAGCCTTCCTGGATCCCAACTAAAAAAAAAAAAAAATGTTGGCTACAGTCTAGAGATTGGTGACTGGGTATTTTATAAACATAAAAGAAGACAGCATTCAAGCCCTATTGGAAGAGACCTTACCAAGTACTCCTGACCACTAACAATGTTGTAAAACTAAAAGGTATTGAGCCTTGAGTGTACACATCACACATCTAAAGAATGCTCTACCTGACACTTGAATGTGCATAGACACTGGACATCTCCAAATCACAATGATGAGGAAGAGACCAAGGAAGACTGCTTCTGCCCAAGATGACAGATCAAGGCCTAAACATGATACCCTTTCTCCTTCTTTTCCTTTCCTTTATTCTGGCACTGGCCTATAATGATGACAACCTCAATTGTATCTCCCAGGCCACTGCTAAAGGGGGACAACCATTAGAATTTAGAGCATACTTTTGTTACAGGCTAAGAGAAAAGCCAGATGAAATCTTATTGGTTGATTCCCTTAAATTTTCATTGTGAGTCAGAAAGGACCTACCTGGAGGGTTTCATGATTCAGGATTCACCCCTTTTGGCAGATCCCCACTTCCCTGGTTAGGGATAAATGTAAACAAGGCTATGATGGGGAACTTTTCCTTAATTCTTGAAGTATCACAGAATCTGACACTAAAGCAATAGCTGCCAATAAAGATCCTTAACCCTCCAGCCAAAAGAGTTTTTAATAATACAATAGCTCTTGATTATCTTTTACCAGAGTGAGGAGGTGTGTGCTACAACCAACATCATGTGATATACCTGGATTAACACTTCTGTAGAAGTTGAAACTCGATTACATAAAATCACCAAGCAATCACTTGGCTTAAAAGAATAAGACCCTTTAGGAGGGTCTTATTCCACTTGTTTGATTTGACTGGTTTGGGTCTTGGGAACCATGGCTTCAAAGTACAGTCTGAACATTGGGAATTAACCTGTGTATAGTAATCAGGATAAAGTCCTTGGTGTATTATATTCTCTCAAAAGCTTTTTTTTTTTAAGATTTTTTATTTATTTATTTATGATAGGCACACAGTAAGAGAGAGAGAGAGGCAGAGACATAGGCAGAGGGAGAAGCAGGCTCCATGCACCGGGAGCCCGACGTGGGATTCGATCCCGGGTCTCCAGGATCGCGCTCTGGGCCAAAGGCAGGCGCTAAACTGCTGCACCACCCAGGGATCCCTCTCAAAAGCTTTAAACCTATGTTTGCAGCCACTAACCACCAAATGATCTCCCTAAGACTGAAATGGCATAAGAACTAAGAAAATGGCCAACTTACAAATTGTGAACCTGTGAGTATCACAGGGGTCAAGTAAATACATGGTGACCTATGAATATCACACAAAGGAACAACAATTGTGAGAACTTCAGAGGATTAGCTGAGACTGGCATTAATGCCTTAAATTCTGGTCACATCTCAGTTAAACTCAAGAGTGTGATCAAAAGCAGCTAATTGTTCAAAAGAAAACCAGAGTCCCCAAAATGACGTCATTTAGCATAAAGTTCCAAGTCAATAAACCAAGACTTAATACCTAACCTAACTGCAGTTTCAGCCCCCATTAAAAGTCACCTTTAAACAATCAACATGGGAATTTCTTGGTCAGCACTTGGAAATTTACTGTAGACCCCATCTGATCCTCTTAGGAGGGCGACCTTACATAAAATAATGAATTCTTTACTAATAATTTCCTTCTTTCCATTCCCTTTCTATTTTTAAGCACTTTCTTTTTCTTAGCCCTTTGGAGCTCCCCTCTGCTTGGTAGGTGGTATGCTGCCTGATGCATCAATTAATTAATAAAGCCAATTAGATCTTTAATATTTACTCAGTTGAATTTCTATTAACAGCTGAAACTTAACACATGGAACAAAAAGACCTTGGAGTAGCAAAAATGAAGAATTACCAGCAGACACATAACTTAAAATAGTCTGAGATTTAATAAAGGACCTAACTCTTCTCAGTAGTTGATAACCTCGGATAAATGAAAAAAAGGTTAAATTATTCTTAGTATGCAATGTTTGATGACACAGAGAACATACAGTAATCATATGAAAAAAATCTTCCTTTCAAAATTATGATAAATATGGATGCTTGGCTGTCCTAAAACTTGACTCCAAGGAAACATCTCATTTCCTATAGGCTTAAATGCATAAAATTTCATAACATGAGAATATCATCATCATTAAAAAATATATTCTAGTTTAAAATTCCAATTGGCTTTAGAGCTTGGGAGAAGGAGAATGGATTAGAACTTGCAAAAAAATGCCAAAGACTGAATCATTCTCCTGATACCTTTTGGAGCACTTATTAGTAAAATTAATTTAAGGTTAAAAAAGATACATACTTCACATTATGGTAATATACAAAAAGAGGACACTAAGAATTTACAAAATGATTTCCTAAACCTTTTTAAAGTAATGTAAGTCTTTTCAAATAAAATATCACACAGAAACTCAACATTTGTTGAGCACAAAAGTGAGATGGCTATGGCTGGGGTAAAGGGGGGAACTTAGCCCCATCCCATTAGTCTCAACCTCAGTTATGGGAAGTATAACTCTGGGAAATACAGTGTGCAAACCATGGAAGATAAATTAGTCATTAAACTCAAATTTCCACTTTCAATACTGGTTTTCTACTTATTTCTACAAGGCTTACTTCAAATCAACTTCCTCCAGAAAGTCTTCCGACCTAATTAAGCCAGAATGGCTTCATCCACAAAAGTGCTATAGAATTTAAATTTGAACTTCATTTCAAACATTTCCAATATCTTACATTTTACACATACTACATAGAGAGATATACTTGCCAATCTTCCATTTTTGATTAAAAGTTTCTCAGATAATGGTTATCTTTCTTAATTCATATCCTTCAGAACTTATCAAATAGAAGATGCTTGATAGCATTTATTTGTTGAAAACAAGGTTAAAGGTAGGTTAGTCAATGTCTAAAGGAAAAAATGGCTTTAAAATGTTCTAATGTAAGAAAAGCAAGACCTGGACTGATAATAATTCCTAGTTGCTCTCTATGAAAAGTTGGGTGCTTTTACTGTGGAAAACACTATGAAAGTTCCTCAAAAAAATTAAAAACAAAATTACCATGACATCTAGTGATTCCACTAATGAATATTTACAAAACAAAACACTAATTAAAAAAGATATATGTACACTTATATTTATTGCAGTATTATTTACAATAGCCAAGGTTGAAAGCAACCTACATGTCCATCAATAGATGAGTAGATAAGGAAAATATGTTTATCTTGGAAGACTACTCAGCCATAAAAAAAGAGTGAAATCTTGCCATTCATAACAACATGGATGGACCTAGAGGGTATTACACTTGGTGAAATAAGTCAGATAAAGAAAGAAAAATACCTATGATTTCACTTATATCTGAAGATCAAAAACAAAACAAACAGGAAGCAGAAACAGACCCATGAACATAGAGAACAAACTAGTCACTGTCAGAAAGAAGGAAGGATGGGGAAATGGGGAAATGGGTGAAGGGGAGTAGGAGGTACAGACTTCTATTTAAGGAGTGATTAAGCTGTGAGGATAAAAGGGACAGCAGAGGGAATATTCCCAATGGTATTGCAATAGCATTTTATGGTGAAACATGGTAGTGATACCTGTGGTGAGCACAGCAAAATACATAAGAGTTAATGAATCACTATGCTATACACCTGACACTAACATAACATTGTATGTCAAATACACATCAATTAAAAAATTTTTTTTGGTCCAGCAGCCAGGTACACAGCAGCCACAGTGTATCACACACATCCGACATGGCACACACATCTACACATCCCCAGCCTCACTCCTATATCCTTCTCAGCTACCAGGTGCACAGTTGCCATTATGCACCACACCTAGCCACAGCACTGGGACCAGTGGCCAGAGAGTGGCCAGTTGCACACTCCCAGTCAACCTTGTGTACCTACAGCCATTGCAGTGCTTCAAAGAATCTGGCACAGGATTAGTGGCTTGGTGCAAATTTTGTTCATGTCGCAGCCCTGCTTCCAAGTTCCCCAGCCGGCTTACCCTCTCAGAGCCAGCCTACTTGGGTCCAACTAACACCATGAGAGCAAGAACAACCCATGACAGGCAGAGAGTCAGTGCAACTGACTGCACTAAAAGGAAAAGTAACTTACACAAAATAGGGTGTAAGAAATACACATAAGGTACTATCCTGATATGCCAAGTTCTGGTGAACAGGGAGTGCATTACAAGGCACTCAAGAAACTTTTCTTCATAGAGTCATTACTCTCAAAAGCAGAAGACACAGAAACAGAAACAGGTAAACAAAATGAGGACAGAGAAATTTATCCCAAAAGAAAAAACAGGACAAAGCTACAGCCAAAGATCTAAATGAAACAGATAAAAATAATGTTAGTGATAGAAAATTCAAAGCAATGATCATAAGGATACTCACTAAACTTGAGAAAACAGTAGAAGACATGAGGGACGCCTGTGCTGGCTCAGCAGTTGAGCGTCTGCCTTTGGCTCAGGACGTGATCCCAGAGTCCTGGGATTGAGTCCCATATCGGGCTTCCAGCATGGAGCCTGCTTCTCCCTTTGTCTATGTCTCTGCCTCTCTCATGAATAAATAAATAAAATAAATAAATAAAGAGTAGAAGACATGAGTAAACCCCTTACACTGTGAGATAAGGAATAACATAGCAGATAAAAGGTGCGATAAACAAAATAAGAAACACATTTGATGGAATGAACAGCAGGATATAAGAAGCAGAGGAACAAACTAACAACCTAAACGGCAGAGTAATGGAAAGTAAGCAAGATATACAAAACATAGAGAAAAGAATGATGCAAAATGAAAATAGACTTAAGGGAACTCAGTTACTCCATCAAACATAGTAACATTCATATTACAGGAGTCTCAGAAAAAGGAGAGTAAGAAAAGAAGGCAGAAAATTTATTTGAAGAAACAGAAGCTGAAAATTTCCCTAATCTGGGGAATGAAACACATATCCAGATCCAGGAGGCACAGGGAACTCCCATTAAAATAAACAAAAGCAGACCCCACACCAAGACATATTGAATTCACTTGGTAAGATATAGTGATAAAGAAAAAACATTAAAAACAGCAAGACAAAAGAAGTCAGTAACTTATAAGGAAAAATCCAGAAGGCAATCAAGAGAGTTTTCAACAGAAATTTTGAAGGCCAAAGGGGAGTGGCAGACTATATTTCAAGTGCTGAGTAAGAAAAATCTGCAGCTGGGCAGCCCAGGTGGTTCAGCAATTTAGTGCCACCTTCAGCCCAGGGTGTGATCCTGGAGACCCGGGATCAAGTCCCACGTCGGGCTCCCTGCATGGAACCTGCTTCTCCCTCTGCCTGTGTCTCTGCCCCTCTGTGTGTGTGTGTCTCTCTCATGAATAAATAAATAAAATATTTTAAAAAAAGAAAAGAAAAATCTGCAGCCAAAAATACTCTATCCAGTCGGGCTATCATTCAAAATAGAGTGATAAAGAATTTCCCAAACAAAAACTAAAGGAGCTCATGGCCACTAAACCAACACTGCAAGAAATATTACAGAGTCATTGAGTGAAAAGGAGAGACCAAAAGTGTCAGTATATTAGAAGGAAACACTAAAAAATCAGTCAAGGAACTCACAAAAAAAAAGCCTATAAAACATAATAACATACTAAAATGTGAGAAGGAGGTAAGCAAAGAATGAGTTGAAACTTAATCATCATCTCAATATAGTCATCTCTACACATAAGAGGTTACATACAAACCTAATGGTAACTCTATATTGAAAACCAGGACACCTGGGTGGCTCAGCCAGCTAAGCGTCCAACTCCTGATTTCAGTTCAGGTCATGATCTAAGTGTCATAGGATTAAACCCTGCATCAGGCTCCATGCTCAGTGAGGAGTCTGCTTGAGATTCTCTCTATCCGTCTCTCTCCCCCGTCCCTGCCACTCTAGCACTCTCTCTCTCAAGTAAATAATCTTAAAAAAAGAAAACCACTAAGATATATGCAAAGAATAAAGAGAAAGATATTACTAAAAAAATCAGCAAAGCATGGAAGAGTAAAGATAAGAAAGGATCAGAGAAAACCAGAAACAACCAGAAAATAATAAAATGGCAATAAATATATATCTATCAATAATTACTTTGAATGTAAATGGAGTGACCAATCAAAAGACACTGGGTGACAGAATTGATAAAAAAAAAAAACAAGACCCATCTATATGCTGCCTACAAGAGACACATTTTGGATCTAAAGACACCAGCAGATTCAAAGTGAGAGGACAGAGAAATATCTATCACAGAAATGGGTGTCAAAAGAAAGCCAGAGTAGCAATACTTATATTGGACAAGTAAACATTAAAATAAAGACTATAACAAGAGATAAAGAATGACACTATCTCATAATAAAGAGGGCTTACCAACAAGAAGACACGAAATTGTAAATATTTAGACACCCAACATAGGATCACCCAAATGCATAAAACAGTTAGTAATAAAGGAACTAATTGATAATAATACACTAATACTAGGGCTTTAACGCCTCACTTACCTCAACGGACAGATCACCTAAACAGAAAATCAACAAGGAAACAATGGCTGCGAATCACACACTGGAAAAAATGGATTTCACTTTTATATTTATATACTCAGAACACTACATTCTAAAACAGTAGAATATTCCTTTCCATGTACCACAGAACAGTCTCTAGAATAGATCACATATTAGCCCACAATGAAATCTCAATAAATTCAAGCAGATTGAAATTATACAATGTATTTTTCTGACCATAACAACTATGAAACTTTTATGTATATTCAGAATTATTGTCAAATTCCCCATGCAGCTGTGCCCTCTTTGGACTTTCAAATTCTGGGGAACTTTCCTAACATATTAGAAAAAGAAAAGTAGGGACACCTGGGTGGCTCAGCAGTTGAGCATCTGCCTTCAGCTCAGGGCATGATCCTGGGTCTGGGGGTTGAGTCCTGCGTCAGGCTCCCTTGGGGGAGCCCTCTTCTCCCTCTGCCTATGTCTCTGCTTCTGCCTCTGCATCCCTCATGAATAAATAAATAAAATCTTAAAAAAAAAAGAAGGAAATTAAATTAGGGTGTGATATTTAACTACTCTTCTGATTTTAAATAGCTTCTATTAAATACAAACATTCCATTTAGTAAAAACTGGTAAGACAGGAATGTTTGCAACATTCTCCCTATAATGTACTTGGAAGTGTTAATGTATAAAAGTGCCTTAAGTTTCTATAATAGAAGCAGCCTTTCAAATGCTTATATGGATTGGAAACATTTAATTCTAGAAAGATGTTTTGTGTCTGATTGTATCTGGGTAGGGATTAACTCCCCATTTTTGACATCTCTGCTTTTCAATTTGATTTTTTTCCAAATTATTGAGAGAACCCTGTAATAACCCAGCTGTATGAAAGAGCAAGAGCCCTGAACAAAATTATATAAGCTTCCAAAGAAATTAGGGTAAACTTCTTTAAAATTGAAAATGCAATCAATTGTATTCGTACTTTGCTAGTGTCCTAGATAAAAAAATTTCAGACTAAAAAAAAAAAAATCAGACTAAAAGATGACTTAAAGGAAAGCAAAAAAGAGTCTATACTAGTTTTTTTTTTTAATAAAGTGTATTAAAATATCCCCTAACCCCAAAACCCACTTAAAGGAATCTTTTCTCCTTTACCTCTATATGTCTATAATAAGTGAAGGTGGATAGTAGTAGGCTGTGTACCTGATTTAAAGTACTAATGGGCACCGGGTGGCTCAGTGGTTGAGCATCTGCCTTTGGCTCAGGTCGTGATCCCTGAGTAGAGATCCCTCATTGGGCTCCCTGCAGGCAGCCTGCTACTCTGCCTATGTCTCTGCCTCTCTCTCTATCTCTTATGAATAAATAAATAAAATCTTTTTAAAAAAAAGTAAAGTACTGATGACTAGTAGACAGTATATCCCTCTCATCCAAATAAAGCAATATTACTTGATGAGTTCCAATGGGTTTCAAGTCAATGACAACAAAAACATTAATAAGACAAAAGAAGTTCCTCTCATTCATTCATTCATTCATTCATTCATAAGGCATTAATAGCAAATCTACTCCCCAGTTATTAAGTAGACATGGCTTGAGTCCTAGGAGTTCCCATCTATGGGAGAGAAATAGGTGAGTACAGAATATAATTCAAACTATAGTAGAAATACTAACACGGAGAAACCAAAAGGCAACAAGGATGGTGATATAGAAGAAGAGATATCTGAAGAGTGCTTTGAAAGGTTATTTTGTTGATAGACTTGAGGAAAGAGTGAGATATAGAAGGAAAAATATTCATCAAAAAACCCAGCATATATAAAGTTATCACAGCCTAAAAAAGTCATCATGTTCAGGAATAGAAGAAAAATGGGAAAGGAATATCTGAGATATATTCCTCTGTTTCTTAGGTAAGTAATCTCATAAGAAAAGTATTATTCTCTACTTTATACAAGAAAACAGCCCCAAAGAGATCATCCTGTCCAATATGGCACTGACAATAAGTGGTAGAGATTGTAGTAAGTAGAGAATAGAGACATGGAAGTGTAGTAAGTAAAGAGATGGAAATGTCACTAGAATTTCCTCTGGAGAAGAACAGAAAAGAATGGAGGGGATAAATAATGGTTAGCTTGTGAAGCAAAGGAAAGGAAATCATCAATAAAATGAAAAAGGCAACATAATAAATGGTAGAAAGTATATGCAAATCATATATATGTTAAAGAGTTAATATCCTAACATATATAAAGAACTCATACAATTCAATAGCAAACAAATAAACTATTTAGAAATTGGGCAGAGGGTTTGAACAGACATTTTCCCAGAGAAGACATACAGATGGCCAACAGGTACATGAAAAGGCACAAAACTAATCACCAGGGACATTCAAATCAAAACCACAATGAGATATTACTTCACACTTGTTAGAATGGCTATTACCAAAAATATAAGAAATAGTGTTGGTGAGGATGTAGAAAAATGGGAACCCCTGTGCACTGTTGGTGGGAATATATTTGGTGCAGCCACCATGGAAAACAGTATGGAACTTCCTCAAAAAATTAAAAATTAGGGGTGCTTGGGTGGCTCAGTCAGTTAAGCATCCAACTCTTGATTCTGGCTTTGGTCACAATCTCAGGGTAATGAGATTGAGCCCTATGCTGGGCTCCTCAGTGGTGAGTCTGCTGGAGATTTCTCTCCCTCTCCCTCTACACTTCTCCCCTCTCATGCTCTCTCTAAAAATAAATAAATCTATAAAAAAATTAAAAGTAACTATTGTATGATCCAGCAATTCCATTTCTGTGCTTTTATGCAAAGGGAACTTAAACACCAATTCAAAAGAATATATGCACCCCCTTATTCATTGCAGCATTAATTATAATAGTCAAGACATGAAGGCAATGTAAGTGTACATCGGTGAATAAATGGATAGAGAAAATATTAACACACACAGTGGAATATTATTAAGCCATAAAAAGGAAGGAATTCTCACCACTTCCAACATGGTTAGACCCTGAGGGAATTATGCTGACTGAAATAAGAGAGAGAAAAACAAATACCATACGATCTCTCTTATATGTGCAATCTAAACAAAACAAAACAAAAAACCAAAAGTATCTAAGCTCATAGATACAAAAAAGACACTGGTTGTTGCCAAAGATTGTGGGGTGGGCAAAATGGGTAAAGAGAAAAAAATGGGTAAAGAGGATCAAAGGTACAAAATTCCAGTTATCAAATAAACAAATAATGGGGATATAACTTACAGTATGGTGACTATCATTAATAATAGTATATTACATATTAGAAAGCTGCTAAGAAAGTAGATCTTAAACGTTCTCATCACAAGAAAAAAAATTTGGGGACACCTGGGTGGCTCAGCAATTGAGAGTCTGCCTTTGGCTTAGGGCGTGATCCCAGGTCCGGGGATCGAGTCCTGCATTGGGCTTCCTTGCATGGAGCCTGCTTCTCCCTCTGCCTGTATCTCTGCCTCTCTCTCTATGTGTCTCTTATGAATAAATAAATAAAATCTTTAAGAAATTTTTTAAAAAGACAAGAAAAAAATTAACTATGTATGGTGATAGATGTTAATTGATTGTGGTAATTATGTTATAATATCTGTAAATATCAAATCATGTTATATATCTGAAACTAATACAATATTATATGTCAAATATACATCAATTTAAAAAAAGAAAAAATACTGATGAAATTAAAGATATTCTAAATAAATGGAGAAATATTCTATGTTTAGAGACTTAAGACTCAACATTGTTAAGGTTTTTTCCACATTTGACTATAGTTCTATAATTTCTTCCCAACTGGATCTATAAATTCAATGTAATACCAATCAAAATTGTAGTAAACTATTTTGTAAAGAATGGGAAACTGATTGTAAAATCATTTGGAAAGGCAAAGGACCCAGAGAGCCAAGAGAGTACTGAAAAGGATGAAGAAAAAGTGACGATACACATTATCCAATTTCAAGATCTATTACAAGGTTACAGTAATCAAGACAGTGTGGTATTGGTTAAAGTATAGACACTGATCAATGGAACAAGAGAGAGCACCCAGAAAAAGACCCATACAAATAAAAGTCAATTGATCTTTGGCAAAGAAGCAAGGCAATCCAATGGAGAAAAGGTAGTCTTTTCAAAAAATAGTACTGGAACAAATGGATATCCATATGCAAAAGGGAAAAAAAGAATCTAAGACTCAGACCTTACTTTCCAAAAATATTAACTGTAAATGGACCTGTAAGTGTAATGCAAAAGTACAGAACCCCTAAAAAATAATATAGAAGAAAATCTAGGTAACATTGGATTTGACAGTGAGATAGAAGACCAAAATGAAAATCAATGAGAAAAAACTGATAAGGTAGACTTAAAATTAAAAACTTCAGCTCTGTGAAAGACACTTTTAAGAGAATGAAAAGACAAGTGACAAACTGGGAGAAAATATATGGAAAACAGGTATCTGAAAAAGGACTTGTACCTAAAATAGACAAAGAACTCTTAAAACTCAATAAAAAAAGGGGGGGGGGAACAATCCAGTTTTAAAAATGTGGAAAAGAAACCACCAAAAGATATAAATATGTATATACAGATGCCATATGAATATACAAAAGGATGCTCAACATCACATCATTAAAAATCACAAATGAAAAGGAGACCCTACTACACCTAGTAGAATGGCTAAAACTAAAAAAAATTAAACTTGACAGTATCAACTATTAGTAAGGTTCCCGGGCAAGAGCATTCATTCATTGCTAGTAGAAATACAAAATAGTACAGCTACTCTGGAAGAGAGTTTGACAGCCTCTGACAAAAATGAATGTAGTCTTACTATATATTATGGGTTCAACTGTGTGCCCCACAAAAGGTACACTGAAGTCCTAACATCCCAGGACTTTAGGATATGACCTTATTTGGATATAGGGCTGTTGCACATGTAATTAGTTAAGATGATGTCATACTGGAGAAAGTGAATGCTTAATCCAATCTGACCGGTATTCTTTTAAAAGGAAAAGAGACATAAACAGGGAGAACAGAATGTGAAGATAGGGGCAGTTTCTATTAGCCCAGAAACACCAAGGATTGATAGCCATCACTTGAAACTAGAAGAGAAGCATCACACATATTCTCCCTCAGAGCCCTCAGGAGGAACCAAACCTCCTGACACATTGATTTCAGATTTCTAGCTTCCAGAATTGTGAGAGGATTAAATTTCTGTTGTTTTAAGCCACAGAGCCTGTGAAACTTCCTTACAGCAGTTCTAGGAGACTAACTAAACTATATAATCTAGTGATTGCAGCCCTAGGTAACTACTCAACTAATTTAAAAACTCATTCAAACAAAAATCTACATGTGAACAGTAACAGCAGCCTTAATAATTGTCAAAGACTGGAAGCAACTAAGATATCATTTTATCTTGGTGACTGAAAAAACAAACTGTACACATTCATATAATATGTAGTTCAATCATAAAAAGAAAAAGCTATCGAGCCACAAAAGGACATGGATGAATCTTAAATGCATACAGTTAGTGAAGAAAACCAGTCTGAAAAAGCAGTGAACTCCTTCCAATTATATGACATTCTTAAAAAGGCAAAACAATAGTCATTAAACATATGAGTAGCTGTCTGGGGTATTGGTTTGGGAGGAATTAAATAAGTGAAGCACAGACAATTGTTTAAGGCAGTAGAATTATTCTATATGATACCATAATGGTGAATACAAGACACCAAACATTTGTAAAAATTCCCAGAACTATAAATTACAAAGAGTAAACTTTAATGTCCACAAATATTTAAAAAATAAATTAGGTGGTTAGGGGATCCCATGATGGAATGCAGAATGTAATAAAAGAATTTAAATGTATCATTAATAAATGAAACAATCTCACTGAAGGAAGTAAAGGAATAAGATGCTAAGTAATTTTAAAATTAAGTGGAATCTGTAAAAATAATGCCAAAAGGAACTGTACATAAGCACTGTACTCTATTTGACAATTTTCTTTCACACAGCTAACAATACTGAAACCATCATACAGGTATACTGGAAGTGAACAATTAAGTAAATGGATGACACATGGTGGGAGCCAGGATTCTTACTGTTCAAATGGGAGGTTATAGATAAGCAAGCAGAAGAGGCTAGAATTATCTATACGGTAATCAATTAGAGTTGGAGATGTAAGTATAAACAGATGGTTACATATAAATAATATTTGTAAGTATGTGTATGCATGTGTGTATATACACACACACATTTCTCCTTGCTCTATCAGCTGAGAGGATCTATAGGAAATGACACCCAGTAGATACGAATACACACCTAACCTCTTAGATTCTGGTTCTAATATTATTCTTTAACAAAAAGAAACCATAATTTCTTGGAGAAATGGTTGATTCTAGTACTGTGGTAAGAAATATGTAAGATGAGCCTGGAATATTTTGTATTATTAAAAAGTAAGAAAATGCTAAAAATATACAACAAAACCCCAAAACAGACAAACAAAACAGCCCACAATGAAGGGAGTTGTCAAAAGGACACAGGAGTAAATTGAAAGAGCTCCCCCTGGCCAAAGCTAGAACAATCTAAGCAACAACAACAAAAAATAATAAAGTAGCAGTGGATAATAACCCAAAACATAAAAATAAATATCCAAGACTCCATATTGATATAAACAAATGATAAAATGAATGCATGAATGAACGAATTCCAAAAAGTTTGTGTATTTACTCTGCCTTTAAGGGAATGGAGTATAACTCCCTGTTCCTTCATTATGGGCTGCATATAATTACTTTCTTTTAAATAATATAGTATGAAAAGGGAGGAAAAAATAGTAACTTTACAGTGGAGAAATCTGACAAACACTATATCAAGACAAGTGATTTACACCTATGGTGAAAAAGTCATACTGATGTCATGTACCCTTGATCTGACATGATGACAATAGCACTTTACTCCTGTGGTCTTCCTCCCCAAAACACATTACCCTAGTGTGATTATGAGGAAAACATAGGACAAATACCAATTAAGGGTCATTCTATAAAATATTAAACCATTAATTCTAAAAGAATGTCTTCAAAAACAAGAAAAGTCTGAGAAACTGTCACAACCCTCAGATGCGTAAATAAACATGACTACAGAATATTAGGGAAAAACCGAGAAAACCTATATAAAATATGGTCATTAGTTAGCCATAATACATTAATATTGGTTCATTAATGAAGACACCTATTCCATACTAATCTAAGACATTAATAGGGGACTGGATATGGGGTACACAAGAACTCTCTGTATCATCTTTATAATAATCCTATAAATTTAAAACCTAAATAATTCTAAAAATCTAAAGTAAAAGATCATTTTTAAAAGGACATTAAAAATATAATAAGGCTAGCCTTAGAAATAAGGGAAGGAAAAAAACAGGCAAATGATACTGAATTAAAGGAATACAGATAGTCTCACTAGCACAAAATTTTTACACCACCACTCTTATTCTAACATTCAGCTTCATTCATTTGAGCACCGTATCCTGCAGATTCTTTTGTCCTCAAGAATCCTGCTGCTAAATATAAAAAGTCTGGCACCTAGAGACTAGGTATAGAATAGTAATTGTTAGAGAGACATGGGAGCTGGATTACTTTAGGTCAAATATTTCAGCTGCTAGCACATACTGGCTGCATGTTCTTTAACAATTTGCTTAACCTCTTTGTTTTGTGTGTGTTTTAAGATTTATTTATTTATTTATTCATAGAGACACCCAGAGAGAGAGAGGCAGAGACACAGGCAGAGGGAGAAGCAGGCTCCATGCAGGGAACCCGACGTGGGACTTGATCCCGGGTCTCCAGGATCACACCCTGGGCTGAAGGCGGCGCTAAACTGCTGAGCCACCCGGTCTTCCAGCTTAACCTCTTTGTACCTCAGCTTCCTCATTTATAAAATGAGAATAATAATAATACTACCCCAAAGGGTTGTGAGACTGAAGTAAATTAACACATGCTAAGATTACAACAGAACCTGGCACATAGATATTAAAGTGTTAACTATTTAACTAGTTCATTCATTCAACAAAAAATGGATCAATGACACACGAAGGCTATAAATCTGAAACAGTAAGGGCTCAAGGAGAGAGTGTAATTCAGCCTGGGCCTGGTAAAGGTAATCTAAGATTTGTAGATACCAGTAAAACAAAATTGCCATCTCAGCTCACTTTGTCAAATGTGAGTAGGCTATGCAAAAGGAAAACTAAAATTCTTCATGCCTATTTTAATTTCTTAGTCCTCAAATCTATAAAGTTAATCTTGGGAGAATACATATCACAATATTAATTTTCAGGTCTTTTGAACAAAAATAACCTTCCAAAGGGGTCTATTACTGTTTCCGCACACCTACACTTTTCTGCCTGCAGAGAAACTGACAAGGGTTTTCAAACATAACTTCAGCCTACAGAAGTACTTCTACCAGCATGGAACAGGTCCCACAGTCTCTCCCCTCCAAACCTCTCTTCCAGAGAAGCACCCTGACCCAAAGAAAGTATAGGGCCTTTGTTCCAAATATTTATCTATTAATGTGCCCCAAAGTAGCCACAAAGTAAGGGGAAATCAAGTAGTTCAGCCTTAATAAATAGTTTCCTTTTCTTTTGAAAAGGGAAGGAAGTAATACTTTATTTGGTATAATCCCCCCCCCCCACTTCAAATGTTTTCTCAAGTAATAGGAAGGAGGAAACTTTTTAAAAAGTGTGTGTGTGTGTGTGTGTGTGTGTGTGTGTGTGTGTGTGTTTGGATGGGGGACTAAAATAAAGTACTAACAAAAAAATGTTACATAAGATGAAAGTAGGAATTTTTTGGCTTTCATAATAGATACTGTAAAGACAGAATCCATGTACTGAAACTTCTGTCCATTATGACATAATATTAGGCTACTATGTAAATCCATGATATTAATCCCATCTTCTTAAGTAAAAATGAACATTGCAAAATTTTCTAACTACTGTGTTTCTACAGAGAACAACAATTTTTCAATACTTGAAAATAAGGTAGGAAATGTATAGGTTTAATATTTTTCTGCATGTATATCCTATTAAATTCCTTGGTTTGTGTTAATGTGAAACTATTTGTCACATTTACAACTGTTTTCTTTAAGAAGGCTCCATGCTCAGTACGGAGCCCAACACAGGGCTTGAACTCCCGGGCCTGATATCAAGACCCAAGCCAAGATCAAGAGTTGGATGCTTAACAGACTTAGCCACCCAGGTGCCCCTCCTTTTACAACTTTTTAATGAATAAACATTTTCAATAATTTTCAACTGAAGAACAAGGGCAAAGTGGTTTACAAGGAATTATTAAGAAACAAAGTAACAGTGCAACAGCCTGAGTGTAGACTATGGTCTGAATCCCATTATTTATGTAATACAAATTCATAGTTTCTGTATATTCACTACACAGTCCTGGAAACAGCATTCAATTGCATTAAACCAAGGGGTGGGTGGGACAGGAAGTAATTAAAGTAGTTTAAGCTATGTTTGTAAAGTTCAGTTTATTAAACGTTGCAGCTTTGTTGTTCTTTAAAACTTAGTTTTATAATTGAAACACACAATGATTATATAGTTAGAATTAAACAGAACTTGTCATCATTCCAACTTAAAGTTAATGATTACCTTATATACAGTAGATAGATTATATAAGTTCACAAGGAAGGACTACATTAGAGAAAAACCTAATAGTGGAATAATACTAGAAGAGGGAGTAATATCAGTTAAAAAAGTCATTTGTTTCTAGAGCTAGAGAGGAAAGATCACAGTAGACAGCTAAATTACAGAATACTCCAAGTGGGTATTCAAGCATCTAAAAAAAAAGGAGGTTCAATAACAGATATAAAATTGCCCTCCTAAGGCTTTTAGCTGTTTGATGAGTCAAATATTTATCATATCAAAACATACTTTTTGATTGACAAAATCAGAGAATTGACCTCCAAATTATAAACTGTATTTCCCTCTCTGAGTTGACTACTACTTTGTGATAAGATAAAAAAAAAGAGAGAGAGAGAGAGAGAGAGAACAGTATTAGGAAACAGAATGAAGGTCAAACCAGAGGTTATATAATTTACATATATACAAGTTCTACTTCAACACTTCTAATTACTTTCATCCAGACTAGTTTAGTAAGATTCCATAAAAATGGCATTTTAGTTCTACTGGTAATAGAGGATGTTAGAGGTTGTGAGCTGTGATTTTACATTTGTGCATCACACTATTGGAAATTCTTTTTTCATAATTAACATCATTGATAGGATTTAACATAATAACCCTGTAAAGTCAAATAGGTGCAAAAGAATGAGTCTTTAAAATGTGGGTGAAAAGAGGGAAGTGATTATGATGGACACAAAGTGCAGTTTTCTTTAAAGTGGTGAGGAAATATTAAATAATTATTTTAAATTTATTAAATTAAGAAATAAGAATGCTGTTGAAAGAACGGGGCTGAAATCACTCAAAATGTGACAAGTGCTATGTAATTATAAATAGTAAGAGACGATGAAAAGCAGTTGGTATATGAAAAACTCTTACTGGCTATAGGCTCATCATGAACTCCAAACAATCCTTAGTCTAATGTTAACTGAAGACAGGAGTTGCTTAATGAAAGGTTAAGAAGGCTTAAGGTGCCAATCAAGTGTTCATTTCAATCCATGCACAATTCCATAGATTTAAGGCCCATTCCAATGTCTCTATGATGTCTATGTGACACCAAAATGAAGAACAAGGTAGCAATGATACAACACAGCTGCCAAGATTTTCCCAACCAATCACTTGTAGAGAGATTATCAAGATGGTTGTTACCTGATATAATATAATCTCGGACATCAAACTGGTCTGCTTTATTCTTATTCACTTTTTTAAGATTTTATTTATTTATTCATGAGAGACACACATAGAGAGAGGCAGAGAACCACGCAGAGGGAGAAGCAGGCTTTCTACAGAGGCCCATGTGGGAGTTGATCCAGGATCCTGGGATCATGACCTGAGCTGAGGGTAGACGCTCAACCACTGAACCGACCAGGCGTCCTCAAACTGGTCTGTTTTAAAAACCGATATTGGAGGTGTCTGGTTGGCTCAGTCGGTTGAGCACTGGACTCTTGGTTTCCGCTCAGGCTGTAACCTCAGGTTGTGGATGGTGCCCCACATTAGGCTCCGTGCTCATCGAGGAGTCTGTTTCACATTCTCTCTCCATCTCCTACCCTGTGTGCTCCTCCCCCTGCTCTTGTGCATACCCCCGAATAAATAAAAAAAAATTTAAATGGACGACCATTAAAAACATACACACATCTATACATGTATCACACATATATTTTATACATTATATAAAGCAGTTATGCCTAGTTTTGAGGTTTTGAAGGATGAGTTTATGTTCCTATTTGGTGAAAACAATCAGGGATTAAAAAGGTGAGCCTCTTTTAGTCACTTTAGACTCATAAATTTATTAATTTATGAAGAGGCTTTTGGAATTCATCCTGTTCTAAAAGAGAAATTGCTGTCATTTCCCAAATGTCTACGTCCTATCCTAATTACACTGTTGAAGTTCTTCATAGGCAATGACTATGTTTCTAAGTATAACATCTAAAGAAATGCCTATAGGATAAAGAGTTAAGCTAAAAACTTAGGTAATTATTAATTAGCATAAATCAAGAAACCCTTTATCAAACCTTTCTGCATAGCACTCATGTTCATGGAACACTGTAATTCATTTCTTCCCTAAAGCGATTGTGGAGATAAGCCATTGGTGAGTCTATATATAACTAAAGTGAAGACAGTTAGGAGAATCTCTAATAATTCCAATTATATTTTTTTTAAAACTCAGTATCTTTTCTTCCTTTCTAATATATTTTTAAACGTTTTGTTGTTACTTTTAAAGGCATCATGAAAACAGCAACACATTTCTCAAACTGAATAAAAATTAGAATTTTATTGATGTACACTACTGAGAATGTAAAAAGTATCATAGTTTATATAACAAGAACATTTCAGTGAGAAAACATGAATATTATATATAAGTACATGGTACAGTAATATATCAAATTGTTTAGTGATAATAAAATACCACTTTAATATTGTTTCACACTCATATGAATTAACAATAACTTTTACAGCAAATGTTTAAAAATTCAACTTTTAAGAAGTATTATGACAAGTAGAAAATGAGTTCAGTTTTATTTGGGGCAGAATTTTAAAGCACATTCATACTTTCTCTGCCAATGACATAAAATTTTGGATCACTAAATGTTAATTCTAACATGTTTCAAGTACACATCTTGCATGCAAGTGTGTGTATCTGTGCATGCACAAACACATACACAACATATTCATCCTCATTTTCATTCTCTTTATCCCCTCTACTTCTCTCTATATATATACATACAGTCATATGGAAAGACACAGTAATGGTAAGTAACACACTAAAAATTGGTTGTGGAATTTTATAAAAGACATAAAAATCATGAAACACTTACTTCATCAGCCACCATACACCTGGAAAAAAATAAAAATAAAACCAAGTTAATATTTTAATGGTCAAAGTCAGCCATTTTAAAAGTTTTGATTCAGTGGCTTGCCACAAAACAGTTTACAAATGTTAAAGTACTGAGCCAGAGAGAGGTGTTTACAAATGTGCATGAGAACATGAGCCAACGCTGATTTTATAAAACTCTCTAGGTACCAATGGCATATGGGTCTGCAAGAGGGTGAGTTTCAGAAATATTCCTCGTGCCCACTTGTGGAGATAGTTATAACGGCCCTTCAAAACTGAGATCAAAATGACAAGTGATTATACCAATGACTTCCCTCCTTACCAATAAATCTTAAAATCCGTCTTCTAGAAATTAGAAGAAAGCTGTATTAAAGCGTAAGGAAATAAATCTCAGCCAATATTAGCAAGTTATCCCTATATTATAAATGCTAAGCCTATTTTTGAGCTGAATTTTGGTTTCTACTAATATTTGGCTAAATTTTATCTTCTGTCTTCTTTCTTATTCACCTATAGTATAGTAAATTTTATCCACTGAAAATTGAAGATAGGGGGGCATAAGCTGAAAAAGCAGAGAGCAAAAACAAATAGGAGGTGTGGTCAGGATTATGAGAGGTCCCTTAGAAATACTGAATACATCATTTAGGAAAAGGCAATCTTGTAACTAAGGGGATCTCCAGGCAATCTAAAAAACACTAGAATATTAGCATTAGACAAGAATAAAGTCCTTATTTCCATTCTTTTCTTCCTTTATTCCTGATGGCCTTAACATTACACAATTTTATGATTCTTTTAAAATAAAATAGAAGTTATGAATTTGGTAATAAATACACTATCGAAGGATAAGTTACAAGTAAAATGGAATTTCAATTTTAGGAAAGAAGGTTACATAATGAGTATTTTTAGAGAAAAATAAAATATAAATACTTGAAATTTAAAACACATTCAAAAATAAAGTATATTACATGTTTTGCAAACAAGTCTAAAAAGTAAAACACAAAACACAGTAATTTGAAAAACTTAATTTATTTCCAGAAAGACTCACATGCATACTTATTTTTTCTTTTTAAAATGTAACTCAAATTTGGTAAAGATGTCACTTGAAGTGTATATATTATTTATTAAGTGTCTACTGTGTAGTCTAAGTTCTAGGGATATAGCAGTGAATTACAAAGTTCTTTCTTCATAGAGGGTGACTGGAAGAAGACAACAAATAAGCATATGGCTCAAGTGCTGTTAGGTGCTAGTAAAATAAAATAAAAAGAAACTAATTTAAACAGGGTAAGGTGGAATAGGCAACGTAGAAAAGGATCTGTTCTACAGAATGGTAGGAAACAGTCTTTATGACAAGGCAATATGAACAGATTTAAGCAAGACATAATTTTAAAAAAATTTATTTAAATTCAATTTAATGAACATTTAGTGTATTATTAATTTCAGGGGGTAGAATTTAATGATTCATCAGTTGCATATAACACCCAGTGCTCTCTTTAATGCCCATTAACCAATTACCCCATACTGTCACACACCTCCCTCCAGCAACCCTCAATCTATTTCCTAGAGTTAAGAGTCTCATGGTTTGATTCTCTCTCAATTTGCATCGTATTTTTGTTTCTTTCCCTTTCTCTATGTTCAACTGTTTTGCTTCTTAAATTCCACAAGAGAAATCATATGGTATCTGTCCTTCTCTGACTGACTTATTTCACTTAGCATATTCCCGCTAGTTCCATTCATGTCATTGCAAATGGCAAGATTTCATTCTTTTTGATGGCTGAGTAGTATTCCATTGTGTGTTATGTTTCTGTGTGTGTGTGTGCGCGCGCGCACGTGCGCACCACATTTTCTTTAGCCACTCATCTGTCAATACATATTTGGGCTCTTTCCATACTTTAGTTATTGTAGATATCGCTGCTATAAACATTGGGGTGCAGGTGCCCCTTTGAATCACTGTTTATATCCCTTAGAAAAATACCTAACAGTGCAATTTCTGGGTCATAGGATCGTTCTATTTTTAACTTTTTTGAGGAACCTCCACACTGTTTTCCAGAGTGACTGCACCAGTTTACATTCCCACTAACAGTGTAAAAGGGTTCTCCTTTCTCTACATCCTTGCCAACATCTGTTGTTTCCTGAGTTGTTCATTTTAGCCATTCTGACCGGTGTGAGGTGGTATCTCATTGTGGTTTCGATTTCTATTTTCCCTGATGCCGAGTGATGTCAAGCATTTTTTCATGGGTCTGTTGGCCACTTCTAAGTCTTCTCTGGAGAAATGTCTGTTCATGTGAGCAAGACACAAATTTAATGAGGAAGGGAATCATGAGAAAATATGAAGAAGAGTATTCTTAAAGTGATCAGCAAGAGCAAGGGCCCTGAGATAAAATGGTTATGATGTAATTAAGAAGGAAAAAGAAAACTAATGTAAATAATGTGCACTAAATCATGAAACTGGTAGAAAATAAGGTTGGAAGGCAGCTGGGAGAGTCTAATGGCATGGAGAACCTCATAAGCAATTGTATGGAGTTTGGATTTTCTTCAAATTCTTTGGAGGGAAGCAACATTTTATATTTTAAAAAGATAACTCTGGCTTATAGGGAGTAAACTGTAGAGGGCAAGAGCAGAAGCGTGAAGAATAGTAAGGAGGCACCTGCAGTAGACCAGGAGGAAAACAACAATGCACAGAATGAGGGGTAGAGGTGGAGGTGGTAAGAAGTAGTCAGCTTAGGCACATTTTGAAAGTATAGCTAATAGGATTTGTGGATTAACTGAGATGTGGATGTAAAAATAAAAGAGAAGTCAAGAATGAATTGTAAGTGACACCTGGGTGGCTCAGTCAGTAAAGCACCTGCCTTCGGCTTGGGTCATGATCCTGAAACCCTGAGATCAAACCCCACATCAGGCTGCCTGCTTTGTGGGGAGTCTGCTTCTTCCTTTCCCTCTGATCCTCATCCCTGCTCATGCATGTTCTTGCAAATAAATAAATATATTTTTTAAAAAGAATGAATTCTAAGATACTGGCTTAAGAAATTAAGCATAAAAAATGGTAAGATGTCATTCACTGAAATAAGTAAAACTCAGGAGAAGTAGGTTTGGTGATGACAAGCACTGGACATGCAATCTTTGTAATATCCCTTAGATTACCAAGTTGAACTGTTATACAGGTAACTAGATATGTGCATGAGGGGAATGGTAAGGACTGGAGATATAATAAATTTGAGAGATACCAGAATGTAAATGGCATTGGAATGAGTGAGGATCTAAAGTATTCTGAAACACGATAACTTGAATGTGACTTGTTCCTCTCTACGCCAACTCCAAGTTCCTAAACTTTCTGAAGTTAAACAGGTGCTGAGACTTGCAGGCAATGTTGTGTCTTAAGGCTCTAGTGAGGTAAACATCAGAACAAACATTATATCGCTTAGAAAACTGGTATGCAGTTACATTGTTCCATGGGTGGCTGGCAAACTGAAAAGCAGCATCAGTGGAATAATTTGGCTTCTAGGTATCTGAAGACCCCAACGGTAAGACTATCTCCAATGTCTTTGAATATGCTGTATTTTCCTATATGACACAGATGAGTCTTCCCTACTTTAGAACTAGGACAGCTCAATTAGATCAGAGAGCACCAGGTTTCCTTTAGGTATCTCTAGTGGGCGAACTTACACCTCAGGCACTATATCTATTCTGAACTCTGGGATTCCTGCAGTTTAGGACAATTCAACAATCAGACATGATTTTCAATGAGCCATCACAGAAAAACAACTGACCATGTGAGAGGCTCCAACACTTGAAAAAACAGAGTAAGACTGAATAATCAGAGCATGATTCTACTAAAATAGGAAGTGCTAGAAAACAAGCACCTGCACTAAAACTGTTAGAGCATTTAAGTAATTTCTAACACACACACACACACACACACACACACACACACAAGCTTAAAACTATGACTTTCAAACTAAAATAAGCACATGATTTTTTAAAAAAAGATCATTATTGATACCTAATTAAATAGATGGGAAGATGAAGTACAAAGATTATCTCAAAATACAGAGCAAAGAATGAAGTAAATGTTAATAGTCACAAAAAAGAAAAATTACTTGAAGGATAGACCCAGAAAATTAATTTGTGAAAAATAGGTGTTCAAAGGAGAAAAGACACAATGTGAAAGACAGGTAACAATTAAGTAAATAATAAAATTCTCCAGGTTGAAAATACAACTAATTGGAAAGAGTAACTTTCAGGCTGGATTGAAAAGACAAATATCTATTCATATCCTTAAAAAATCATTAGTCTAAAGAGTAAGAAAAAAACTTTTAAGTGTTCAGACAGAAAAAACAACTATCCATAAATGGAAAAACCAGGATTGGCATTGAGCTTATCATCATCAACACTAGAAGCTAAAAAATGATGGAGGAGGATCCAGACTACTTGAACAGAACACAGAGCTCATGAATCTATCCAAGATACCTATTATTTGTAAGCGAGAGCAAAAAGATATTTGAGGCCAACCAATATCGCCAATATTATAAAACACAAGTAAACCATAGGAGGAAAAATAGTTTAAAAAATAACCAAAGGACAAACATTATATGTTCTCATTCATTTGGGGAATATAAATAATAGTGAAAGGGAATATAAGGGAAGGGAGAAGAAATGAGTAGGAAATATCAGAAAGGGAGACATACATAAAGACTCCTAACTCTGGGAAACAAACTAGGGGTGGTGGAAGGGGAGGAGGGCGGGGGGTGGGGGTGAATGGGTGACGGGCACTGAGGGGGGGCACTTGACGGGATGAGCACTGGGTGTTATTCTGTATGTTGGCAAATTGAACACCAATAAAAAATAAATTTATTATATAAAAAAATAAAATAAAATTTTGAGAAACTTAAAAAAAATAACCAAACTGTAAACACCTTAACACAGACTCAAGACAGAAGATAAAAGGAAAATCCAGTCAGCAATGAAGCTTAATATGCATGAGGTTAATGGATAATGTATATTGTACATGAGGACTCTAGAAGCAGAAGGGGCATATTCTGAAAATTTGTAAGTGAAAAATTAAAGAGAGGTAATAAATGAGAGGGGGTACTAAAACTACTCTAAAGCAGACCACCAAACAGATTATTTTTAAAGTCAGGAGACTAAATGAAATCACCTAAAGGGTAAGAGTATAGGGAGAAGAAAAGAGAGCTATGACTGACCCCTGCAGCACTCCAACAAGTAGGGGTACAAAGAGGAGAAGAACCCAACAAAAAGGACTGAGAAGGAGTGTACAGTAAAGTAAAAACATACAAAAGGAATGTGATCCCCTAGAAGCCAAATAAAGACTTTTTTTTTTTGAGAAGCAGAGAATGAATAACTATAGTAAATGTTCCCTAAAAAAAATCTAGTAAAATGATGTCTGAGAATTGACCATGTGACTTGGGAAGAGACCATTCATAACTCTGACAAGAGCAACTTTCATAAAATGGTAGGAGACAAAGCCTCCCTTGAGTGGGTTCAAGAGAGAACAGAAAGAAGGGAAGGGAGAGAGTAAATAAAGATTACTGTTACAAGGAAGTATCCTGTACAGGGAAGCAGATAAACAAGGTAGTACTTGGCAGGAAAACTAGGGTACAGAGAAGATTTTTTTTTTTTAAAGATAGAATAGTATAAAGCTCAATAAATATCTTATTGATCCAATGAGTGAAATATCTAGCAGGAAATATATAGATCAGGAACTAAGGAATCAAGTCAAGACCATAAATAAAAATGAGAAAGTAGCTATGCATGAAGATGATCATAGAAGAAACAGAAGTGAATGGGGTTCTCATTTGTAAACTATAAAAAGATAGGGAGAAATTTTTCATGGTTAGAACCTAGGAAACATTCTCATTTACAAAAAAGGGGGGAGGGGAGGAAGAAAAGTATTCAAAGGGAACAAGGATCAAAATCTAAGAAGCCAAAAAAAAAAAAAAAATTAAAGAAGCCTAGGGGAAATACATTCACAACAGAGTAAATGGGTTGAGTACCCAAATGCCACAAAAATGTTGCAAAGGATGAAGGCTAAAAAGCCGTCATAAAAAGTTACCAGGAGCTCACTTGTAAGCATTATGTAAAAGTGGTTAAGAAGATGGTGGGCAGTAAAAGATGGAGTCAACAGATACAAGAGTAATCAAAAAGAACCTCTAAAAATAGGGCAGTCGCTATAGAACATTTAGTACACGTTGGAAACTTTAAGAGTTAGCAAGGAGTCAGTAGTGTGAAAGAAAACAAGGAAGCTGACTGTTGGAGACCTAATCATGCTACAATAAAATTTTTTTTTGTTACAATAATTTAAAAAGGGAAAATATGGCCAATACAATTTCTCTCTTCATAGAAATTTTACACATTTGATCGAAACTGAAGTCTACTTTGTAATCAAAAGACTACTCCTCACCACAGTTATCCATAGAAATAAAAATAGCTTTTTCTTCCATTGGGAAATGGCAAACACAATATGAGTTACAGGGACTTTAACCTACAGCTAAAAAGAAAACTTCCTTCTTTAAAGAGTATCTATTGTATTTGCTAAGCCTGGTTTTGTGGGCCAACAGCTAAATAATTCTATCTGAATTTTAAAAGCAGTTCAGTTTTCCAATGTTACAAAAAAAAATATTCTTTGTTCCAAATTCATGTTAATTGCTTGAATTATAATTTATCCAGCTTGGCTACAGACATCAAAAAGCAACTTTTCATTTCACTGAGTTGTTTCCAAAACCTTGAGGCTCCTTACATTAATCATCCACTTACAGTATCAAGACATATATTCCAGTGTTTGCAGCAGCCATATCTTTGGATGCACATGCTCAGTGTTTGCTATTTTTAACCCAAATTTTCATACAGCTAGAAGAGAGAAAGCTAAACAGCATCATATTTTTCTGAGAATCATTTAACACACCAGCTAAATTTCTAATCTAAAGCTCACAGAACTGAACAATTTGTGTTTAACTCAAAGCTTTTCTCCAATTTCTTTATATTATAAAACCCACCTTTTTAATATAACACCCCTATTTCTTGGATATATCATGTCTGTAAAAAGAAAACAGCAAAAGAATATTTTGGTAACACTGCAGAAGAACAGCAAGAGAATATTTTGGTAACACAATTCGGTGAGGTGAACACATTTAAAATGAATATGTAAGATAAAGTTTGGAATCATAAGTACAAAATTCAGGACTTTGTACTTGAACACAAGATCTGCTTAGTCAATTACCATGCATGCTTTGGCCTCAGAAGTGGGCTGAAATTTCCTCTGGGAAAATATTAGCCTTCTAGGAAGGCTCTCTTAGGAAGAGTTAGTTGATCAACCATTTATATACTAAACCATATTATATACCATGCTACCCTTTAATACGCTTTAGTACTGACCAGTGCTAACAATGTAACTGCACATACAACTGTACATACTCTCCCCAAAGACAAAGCTACAGTATTTATGGGTTCAGAAGATCAAATCATAATACTTGGGATGCCTAGGTGGCTCAGCGGTAGAGCATCTGCCTTCGGCTCAGGGCATGATCCTGGAGTCCCAGGATCAAGTCCTGCATTGGGCTGCCTGCAAGGAGCTTCCTTCTCCCTCTGCCTCTCTCTGTGTGTCTCTCATGAATAAATAAAATCTTTAAAAAAAAAGTCATAATACTTTTTCCAGCCATTGCAATGTCTCAAAATACTTCCCTCTATTACTACTAAAGTTCAACATAATAAGATGAACTTTATTTTGTTTAGCTTTAATATTATTTATTTTTTGAACAGGGGATACATCCAAGAGGTACAAAAGTGGAAAGTCTCTCACCAATCTCTATTTCTCAAGGGTGTCCCAGATATTAGCTGCTCTAAAGGTGACAAAGTTACCAATTGTTTGTGTAGTCTTTTAGAAATATTCTCTGTTTAAGTATGTGTATATGTACATATACATATACATCAAATAACATTAGAGTTAACCCTCCCTGATCTTGTATAAAATCCCAGAAATGTACAATATAGCATGCAACATGACGAAAAAGAAAACACTGAGATTGAAATATTTTTTTTTAAATCCTTGTTTCCAGTGCTTTGGAAAAGTACATATAGTCAGGAAACCTTCAGGTTTACCTCTCTTCTAGCTTGGCCTCTTCATAGATGTCTGGTATAGAACAATCATTTGATGGAAAAGCTCTCTTGGGCTTCCCAGATGCTCCTGATTCTCCTCCTAGCTCTCATCTGTCTCTTTCCTCCATGCTCCCACCTCTACCCACCCTGTTCAGTGTTCAGCTTTTATAGTCATATTCTCTTTGTGTTCTACCTCTATTCCTAAGGCTATCATCCATTCACCTAGTTTTAAGTGCCACCCATACGAGTCCTAAATCTGTACCAAAGGCTTTAAGCATATGCTCCAGATTCATGTTCAAAACCTTTATGTAAGCAATTTTTTTCCTTGGTGCTCTGAGGTTATTATAATATACTATGCATGTTAATATCTGAAACTAAAGTTAAGTGAGCCCTAGACATAATAAAATACAATAAAAATTGTTAAAGGAGTTATTTAAACAATTGATCTGAGTCTGTGATTCTTATCCTGGGGCCAGAAATTTCTGTTTAAAATTAAAATTACAAAACAACAGTATTTATTTTGGTTGCATGTCAAGACAGTCTGCTGAATTTCTGTAAAAGCTTAAAGCAGTGCTTTTATTTGCAAGTATATGGTTAAATATATCCTAGACCTCTATATCCAGCTTCTTAGTCTCATCTATTTTATGAAATGACTAAGGCAAGTAGGCTGAGCTGTGATCAAATGAGGTAAGAGAGCACTTTGTAAATGGAAAGATACCATAAAAACTTTATTGTTGTTTTGCTGGTGATGATAAGTTCTATTCAACAAATAATTATGTTCACTGTCAGTAACTAAATACTGGCAATGGATCTAGGGGAGTTACAGAGGACAGTAGTTTCAAATCTAACACTTAAAAACAGATGGAAATGTGACTGACTTTAAAAACTGGTTTTATAAACAATGCTTCCTTTAGGATGCAATGCAAGAACAGAAACTCAAAATGGCTTAATCACTAAAAATAATTAATATATCACATGCATGAATAAGAAATTCAAGAATGGGATGGTTCCACAGTGGTTCATTGCAGAGCCCACTCAAGTCACCTTTTTATTCTATCATTCTAAGTAGCTCCAGACAATTAATTCATCCTTAGCCACCAACGTTCAGAAGCACAGGGAAAGTGTACTTCAAGAATTCTAAGTCTGTTAATACGGAAGGAAGAGGAGACAGACCTTAGGCGAAGCAACCGACATCTGCTACATTTATTATGACTTTGAAAACCAAGTTAAATGATATTCAGTGTTTTGTTTTCTTTTAGTTCTTTTTACCCATTATAAAACACAAGTCCTCCAGAAAGGGCATAAAATGTCCTGAGAGATGTGGGGTAATATGAACATGTCCTTTATATAAACCAAAAACCAAGTAAGTTTTTAAAAATAATTGCTTATTCTGTTCGTGAGCATTAAAAAAAATTAAACTAGTCCCTAATGCTTGATAATATCTTGAAAATACTATGCTTCATTAGTCTGACTTCATTAGCACAAATTGCCCCATAACTTTTACTAATAAGAGCAAAATGGGAAAAAAAAATCTCTGCATCCGCCTAGATTTTTTTTTAAAAAAAGGGGTGTAGCAGCTGTTTTGAGAGAATTATTATTGTTTTTAGGATGTATAATAATTCCCACTGGGTCATTATAGCATATACTAGCTTTTACACAATTATTTATTCTTGTTTATAAAACTTCAGGTCAAAAAAGTTGATTATTCCTAGAGCAATTAGTAGAAGATTTTTAGAGCTTAATTAGACAGTAACATTCATTAGAATATATTAGAGTTACAAACGAAATATAGTTTATATTTAAAAAAAAAACCTAAGGAGTAAGTCAAGTCTGCTTGATTTATTCTAAAGTGATTTTAAAGGTAAAAGAATGATTCATAGTTTCAAAATTGCTTTGTTAATAAAGATATTTGCATCAGTGATACTTAAATGTTGACAGGTAGATAGAGAAATAAGTCAAATAATTTATTACAAATGGAGAGCCTCTCTCAGAATATAATAGAATACTAACCTTTATTTATGAATTTCTTTTTTGTCTGGTTTTGGATTTATTGAATTATACATTAATAAAACCTGAAAACATTTCAAAAATGAGAACACATTTACGAACCTAAGAATAAATCACAAAATAAAAACAACTCAATTTTCTATCTATCATATATTGTCTCAATTTACTATGATATTGTTTCAATTCACTTTTTTAATGATAGAAAATTGGGCCCGCTTGACATAATAAAAAGCCAAATCATAATGGCTAAAACATATAGGATTATTTTCTACCTCACCCACCACTACATTCTCTTCCTTAACAGGAAGTTTCAAGTTAAGTAAGTCCATACTGGAGCAGCAACCAAGTACCAGAGTCACCTCTACAGTCTTCTTGTTCTCTCCTTGCAGGCAGGTCAAAAGATAGTTGGTACAGTTCCAGGTTTGGCATCGATGTTTGATACCAGAAGAAAGGAAGGGGACAAAAGCAAACAAGCTGACTCTACCTTACAAGCTTTCCCAGAATCACCATCCAGTGACTTCTACTGGTATCTCATTGGCCACTCTATATCACATAACTACTCCTAGTCAAAATGGAGTTTCGAAAAAAGTGTTTCAGTAGTCACATGCCCCACTCCCAGGGCTTTATTTGTGAAGGAAAAGGGAAAAAAGGAATTTAAATGAGAAAGCAACCCCTGGCTCTGCCACAAATTTCTAGGTCAATTTTAAATAACAGTGATTTGTAAACACTGTAGCCTCTATCCCATACAGATCAAGTCAGCTCTGACGTTTTATTGAAATCTGTATCAAATAGGTATATGACTATGGCTATACTCAAGAAGAAAAGAAGTTCTTCATTTCATTCTGACCATCACATCTATTGATAATAAAAGTTAAAGTTTGAATCTAGAAAAACCAGTTCTCTTATTACTATGACACTCTGCAATGCACGTACTCCTCTGTGTTTCAGGTGGTATCTCAATTATTTCATTTTCTCTATTCCAACTATTGTTAAAACCTCTTCTCATTCAGCATTCCACAATAACAAGTATTTAGCATGAGTGTGTGCCAGAGTAAAGATGCTGTATTCAATCCTAAATGTAAAACAGCACCAAACACACATAACTGAATAAAGTAGTTATTTAGGTAATCCAGAAATTTTTAGAGTACTATTTTATGGATTATAATCCACATGAAAACTCAACACTTGACAATTAAAAAGAATTCTGACTCCTTTAAAACAGAAGACTTAAAATGAAAAGCATAAAAAAAATTAAAAAAATAAAACAAAAGACTTTGCAAGTTACTGTCCATGGGCCAAATATAGCTTGTCAAATATTTTTGTAAACAAAGTTTTATCGGAATATAGTTCAACGCATTCATTTACATATTATTAATGGTTTATTTTGCATGACTAAGACAGAACTGAGTATTTTTTCAAGAGTACAAATCAAATGTGTATAAAAAGCCAATCTAAGAATCGAGGTGAACTACAGTTTATATATCCTCATCCCCATTACTTCCTGGATGTAACTTAATAAGTACTACTCTAAACCTTGAGTCTATGGTCTTAATTCCCATAGCCCTGTATACATTTTAAAAATCTGTGAGTTTTAACTGATGGCATATGCAATATGTCACCTGTGGAATGCACCCTTAAAAAACCTAATGCTATCTGAGGTTGTAGTTTAAAAATACTATATTTCATCTACGGCCACAATACCCTGAACGTGCCCCATCTCATCTAAAAACACTGTATTTTTTTTCCAGCTTTACTGGGGTATGACTGACAAGAAATTATATATATTTAAGGTATACAATGAGCTGTTTAAATATATATATATCTATATATACCTATATATATCTATCTATATCTATCTATATCTATATATATGTATATATAGATATATATATATATATAGAGAGAGAGAGAGAGAGAGAAATGATGGCCACAATCAAGTTAATTAACTTATTCATTTTACAACTCAAAGTTTGTACCCTTTGACCAACATCTCTTTTACCTAACCCCCAATAACAACCATTCTATTCTATTACATTGAGTTTGACTTTTTCTTGGATTTCATATATAAGTGAGACTAAGCAGTATTTCTCTCTTTATGTCTGGCTTATTTCACTCAGCATAATGTCCTTGTTTCATTGATGTTGTCACAAATGGCAAGACTAACTCCTTTTTTAAGGTTGAATAATATACTCCTGTGTGTGTGTGTGTGTGTGTGTGTGTGTGTGTGTGTGTGAACTAACATTTTCCGTATCCAGTCATCCACTGACAATGGCTATCTTATCTGGGCTACTGTGAATAATGCTGCAATGAACATGGGAGTGCAAATATCTCTTCCAGACAGTGTTTTCATTTCCTTTGTATATAAATCCAGAAGAGTGATTGCTGGGTCATGTGGTAGTTCTATGTTTAATATTTTGAAGAACCTACTATATTCCAAAATGGTGACACCAATTTACAATGCTACCAACAGTGCATAAAGGTTCCCTTTTCTCCTCAAAAACACTTCTTAATCTCTTAACTTTTTTTTAAGATTTTATTTATTTATTAATTAAAGACACACAGAGAGAGAGAGAGAGAGAGGCAGAGACACAGGCAGAGGGAGAAGCAGGCTCCACGCAGGGAGCCCGACGTGGGACTTGATCCCGGGTCCCCAGGATCACGCCCTGGGCTGAAGGCTGAGCTAAACCGCTGAGCCACTGGGGCTGCCCTCTTAACTTTTTAATTAAAAAAATCTCATTGTGGTTTTGATTTATTTGTATTTCCCTGAAGATGAGTGATGTCGGGAACATTTTCATGTATCTATTGGCTATTCATATATCTTTTTAAAAAATGTCTATTCAAGTTCTTAGCCCACTTTTTGATCAGGTTATTTGGTTTTTTACTATAGAGTTATAAGTATTTCTTATATATTTTAGGTATAAATTCTTTATTAGTTTGCAAATATTTTTCTCCCATTCCATAGGCTGCCTTTTTACTTTGTTTCCTGTGAGAAACTAATGTAGCCCCACTACTTTGTTTTTGTTGCCAAATTAAAAAAAAAAAAAATCACCATGACCAATGTCTAGGAGCTTACCTCCTATGTTTTCTTCTAGGAGTTTTATAGTTTCAGATCTTATATTTGAGCCTTTAATCTATTTTGGGTTGATTTCTATAATATGAGGTAAGAAAAGGATTCAATTTCATTCTTTTGCATATGGATAACTACTTTTCCCAGTATCATTTACTGAAGAAATGATTTTTTCCCTATTGTGTATTCTTGGTGACGTTATTGAAAATTACTTGACTGTATATGCAGGATTTT
This sequence comes from Nyctereutes procyonoides, assembly GCF_905146905.1. NCBI lineage: Eukaryota > Metazoa > Chordata > Mammalia > Carnivora > Canidae > Nyctereutes > Nyctereutes procyonoides. The sequence goes on along the minus strand of NW_026575030.1, from coordinate 629,646 downwards.
ATTTCTAGCCTCTCTATTCTGTTTCACTGGTCTATTGTGTCTGTTTTGGTAACAATAGCTTTGTGATATAATTTAAAATAAAGCAGCGTGATGCTTCCAGCTCTGTTCTTTCTCAAGATTGCTTTGACTACTCAAGGTCTTTTGTGGTTCCATCTGTAATTTTAGGATAGTTTGTCTATTTCTGTGAAAAATGCCATTAGATTTTTGACAGACTGCATTGAATCTGTAGATTGCTCTGGGTAGTACGGAGATTTTAACAATATTGATTCTTCCAATCCATGAACACAAAATATATTTTCATTTATTTGTGACTTCTTCAATTTCTTTCACCAATGTTTTATAGTTTTGGGTACAGATCTTTCATGTCCTTAAATTTATTCCTAAGTACCTTAATCTTTTTTACACTATTGTGAATGGGATTATTTACTTAATTTTTCTTTCTGATAATTCATTGTACAGAAATGCAACTGACTTTTGTATATTGATTTTGCATCCTACAACTTTACTGACTTTGTTTTTTAGTTTTAATAGTTTTACTATGGAACCTTTAGGATTTCCTAATATGTAACATCATGTCATCTACAAACAGAGACCATTTTACTTTTCCCTTTTAGGTTTCAATGCCTTTTATTTATCTTTTTCTTTCCTAGTTGCTCTGGCTGGAAATTCCACTACTATGCTGAGTGGAAGTGGCAAGAGTAAAAACACTACCTTTCTGACCTAAATGCATGTAAAGTGCTTATAAATTCAGAGATTTCTAAAAAGCTAAAGAAGAAATTAGTTCCAGTGGTTACTTCCAGGAAGGGACGCTGAAGGACTGGGAGGCTTAGAGAATAGGTGTTATTCTTAGTGTTATTCCTTATAAATGTATTACCACATTACAATTAAAGCACATAAATGGAATAGTTTTGTTTTTTTGTTTTGTTTTGTTTTAAATATTTTATTTATTTATTCATGATATATATATACATACATATATATATATATATATATATATATATATATAGAGAGAGAGAGAGAGAGAGAGAGAGTGAGAGAGAGAAAGGCAGACACAGGCAGAGGGAGAAGCAGGCTCCATGCCGGGAGCCCCACGCAGGACTTGATCCCGGGACTCTAGGATCATGCCCTGGGCCAAAGGCAGGCGCTAAACCACTGAGCCACCCAGGGATTCCCATGGAATAGTTTTTGAAACCTCCATCTTATCTAGACACAGGTAAGATACCCCTTATAACATCAGCCCCTCTCAGATCATGCTATCAACAAAGAGAATCAACCAACCAACCAACCAATGCAACCGTGACAGTTAAAGATTAAGTAGGCCTAGTGCAGTTTATGAAACAGTTAAACTCCCAGATCTCCCAACTTGATACAATGTCCTCCTATACCCTATCAAAGATCTGAATTTATCCTCTGGAGAGAGTGAAGGAGAGTGTATCACTAGGCACTTAGGAACAATTAATAATATAAAATACAGTTAATATTCAAAACATACTGAAAAAAAGTTGAAGGAAATTCTGAGTATTTAAAGAGAAAATAATTCAAGAGAAATTGTCATTAATATTCTCAGAGCAGAGGTATCATCCATGAAGAACACAATTCTAGTAAAAGGAAATACTCAGAGAACAAAAAAACAGCTTTCGGAAATTAAAAAATAATACCAGAGATCAAAAGCTTAACAGAATAGAAAGATATAGTTGAGGAGAATTCTCACAAAAAAGGGCAAAAAGATAATGAGTTGAAAACAGGAAAAAAGAGAAAAGAACATTAGAGGATCAACCCAACACATTCAATATCTGCATAATGTGTAAGAATGAAAAGAGAAAACAAGGAGGATATAAATAATACTGCTATTAACAATTCTTTTAAAGTTCCCCAACTAAAGGAAATTTAGATTTCATTTTGAATTGGCCCAACCAGTGCCTAGCACATAATATGAAAATAACTTAAAAGACAATGTCTAAAACTAGAAAATAAAAAAGCTGCAAAACCAGTTATAGTTAATTGTCCAGAAAGATTTATTTCTTAGGAAAACCACAGTTTCCTAATGAAATTAATGTCACAGAAACTATGCTTTCTTTGCTATGTTGAATTCAAGTAACGTGCTTTAAGGATACTAATGAACAATTATTCCACAGAGAATTCAATTCAATTTAACATATATTTACTGACCTCCTCATTTGTGGTAAGCTCTTTTGATAAAAAGACAAAAATGTCCTACCTTTAAAAGATCTCAAGCCTATGGAGGCTTAGTCCAAATTAAAGTATGTGAACACTTATTTATTTATTCAAATAGATGGACTGTCATATAAAATAGGTAATCTTATTCTAGAGGACATTCTAGAATAATAGGGCCAACATGATTATAGGATCCATGGGAAGAAAGTATAGATGGAAAAATACTAGTTTCCCATGGTTAGAGTAAGCCAATTTTAAATCTTATTATAGAGTTACAATGATCAAAGCAATGTGGTATTTGTCTACAGATGGATATATGAATCAACAGAACAGAATACAGCTGAGAAATACACCCACACATACACGGTCAATTGATTTTCAACAGATGTACCAGGGTAATTTGATGGAGAGAGGACAGACTTCTCAACAAATGGTACTAGAGTAACTGGACATGGAAAACAGAACAAAACAAAACCTTCAACCTCTACCTCATACCATATACAAAAATACACAAAATATAAGTTGAAATATATTATGGAATTATATGTAAGAGGTAAAATATAAATTTTTATAATTTATAATTATTTAAATATATTTATAAAAAATATAAATTTGTGGGGATGCCTAGGTGGCTCAGTAAGCTAAGTGTTCAACTGTTGGTTTCAGCTCAGGTCATGATCTTGGAGTCATGAGATCAGGCCTGGAGTTGGGTTCCTTGCTCAGTACAGGGTTTGCTTGAGATTCTCTCTCTCTCTCCCTCTGCCTCTCCCCCTGTTCACGTTCTGTCTAAAATAAATAAATATAATATTTTAAAAATGCGTAAATTTGTAGAAGAAAAAATATCTGTGATACTGAATTGGTCTTTTTCTTAGGTAAGACACAAAAAGCATAAACTATTGAAAAGCTGATAAACTGGGACTTCATCAAAATTAACATATGTTCTTCAAAAGACACTGTTAAGGTAAGTCATAGACTAGGAGAATATGTATGTACTAGCTAGCAAAAGACTTGTATCCAGAATATATAAATATCACCTACAATTCAATAAGAAGATAATATAATTATTAAAATGGAGAAAAGATCTGAATAGATATTTCACCAAAAAGATGTACAGATGGCCAATAGGCACACAAAAATGTGCTCAGCATCATTAGTCATCTGAGAGCTGTAAATTAAAACCACAATAAGATGCCATTACACAACTAGTAGAATGACTAAAATTAAAAAGATTTATAAGGCCAAATCTTGGCAAGGATGCAGAGTGACTGGAACCCTCATATATTTGCTGGTGCAAATAAAAAATATACACCCACTTTAAAAATCAGCACAGTAGTCTCTTATAAAGTTAAACATAAATTTGCCATATGTCATAGCAATGCCACCCACTCCTAAGTATTTACACAAGAGAAATAAAAATATGCCCACACAAAGACCTGCATGTGAACAATTATAGCAGCTTACTCATACCCGTGAAAAATTGTAAACAATTCAAAGCATCCATCAACAGGCAAATGGCTAAATAAATTTTGGTACACCCGTACAATGGAATACTACTCAGTAATAAAAAGGAATAATACATCCAACAAATGGATCAGTCTCAAAAGTTGTTAGTAAAAGAAGCCAGGCATAAAATGCTACATATTGTATGATCCTATTTATATGAAAGTTTAGAATAAACAAAATTATAGGGACACAAATCAGTTGTTGTAAACATTATCTGTAAGAGGTGAGTATTCACAAAGGGTAACAAGGATGCTTCCTAGACTAATAGAAGACCTCTCTATCTTGATTTTGGTGGTGGTTACAGAATTGTATACATTTACCCGAACACACTGAACTGCACACTTTAACAGAGTGAATTTCACTATATGTATAAGTTACATTTCAATAAACTTGCCCTTAAAAAATTTTAATAAACCATCATGGTACTAGAAATAAACATGCTGACATGATTCAAACTACTGAGATTATGTATAAATCTTTGAAAAGACAATATTCAAGTCATTACAAAGATCAGAGGGCCTTCTTCCTCAAGGATTAAAAAAGAACAAGAGAATATTAAAATAAGAAAAATGAAGCTAGCAAGAAATCAAAGATACAAAACAAATACATATAAGCATTTCTTAATTATACAACTGGGATCTTAATTGTCAAAGTAATTCCAAATAGACCATAATAAAAAATAAGAATTCAAATATTTCTAAAGGAATTTTAATTTTTTTAAAATTTTTTATTTATTTATGATAGTCACAGAGAGAGAGAGAGAGAGAGAGAGAGAGAGAGAGAGAGAGAGGCAGAGACATAGGCAGAGGGAGAAGCAGGCTCCATGCACCGGGAGCCCGACGTGGGATTCAATCCCGGGTCTCCAGGATCGCGCCCTGGGCCAAAGGCAGGCGCTAAACCGCTGCGCCACCCAGGGTTCCCTCTAAAGGAATTTTTAAAATAAATAAGCATTCATTCAAATATATGAATATGGAAACTTTTTTTTTTTTCAAACGCAGCCCTTTATTGGAACAAAAAATAACCTGAGTGAATCACACCTTAAATCACTCTCGCTGGCAATGAAAGGAGTTAAAAGAATGAATCAAAACCATTATATTGAAGTACATTATATTGAAGCACTAGCATCTATTACATTACATGCTCAGTTCATTTACTATTTTTGTAGCTAATAACATCAGTTTTTTTTTTGCCATAACTGATCGTGTATATTACATGTTATGAAAATTGAGACTTTTAATGCTCTTAAAAGATTATCAAAATGGAAATGCTTTTTTTACTCTAAAATTTCAAGTTGAATGATCAGGAACCAAACTCCCTGCACAGTGGCCCACATGCAGGAAAGAGATCATATACTCCCTGAGGAGTGAGGGCTTCAAGCACCACATCAGCCTGGAAATCTGCACCAGGAAGAGGTACCTCCACAGTATCTGGCTGTGAAAATCAGCAGGGCTTAACTCCAGGAGAGCCAGAAGGCTATTGGAAACTGACTCCACTTTTAAAGGACACTACACAATATCACTCATTCTGAGACACAGCAGAGGAGTGACTTGAAAAGTACCTGGGCCACATATGAGAGAAAATTATTAATTATTTTTAGTAAGTATGCCAAAGGGGCAGGGATCTGTAGGAACTTTCTCTAAAAATGGAAGGGCTAGTAAGTGCCATTTGGCTTCCCTCATTCAGCCTACCTAGTCCAATGCAGAAGAGTGACAGTTAGAACACCCTCTACCTACCCTATTAACATCACTTGTCCCCATGCTGTACTTCCCTTAGGAATCCACCTAGCTCATCAGCCTACCCTGGCTGGCACCCTCCAAAGAACTCTTGCCTCACCAAACCTGGCAGGCAGTATCAGTGGGCCCACAAAGCCCCAAAACGACAATGTTCAAAGTGACTACCACCCTTCCACACCCACATGGCATCCCTGGCTAAGATCTGTGCAGCCCCCAAATCAATACCTGCTGGGGGGATGTGGGGGAGGCATACACCCACCAACATATCAATAGCAGCTGTAGTAAGGCCTCTCAGCCAGCTGTATGAGGGCTAACCCCACCCAAAAGCCAGCCCACAGCAGCTACAGCAAGCCACTATACCCAGCCCCACCCATCAGTGCAACTGCAGCAGTCAGCAGCTCACACCATGGGACAACTCTGGAGTGCTTGGTTCTGGTGATCAAGGGGGATTGAACTCCTGGGCCCCATGGGGCTCCCATAAGGCCACTAACTTCAAGATAAAGAGACCCAGATGAGCTAAGACATATAAACACAAGAGTCAGCAAAAAAGAAGAGAGGACCATGTTGCAAATGAAGAATAAAATGAAACCTCAGAAAACAACTAAACAAAATGGAGATGAGCAATCTATCTGATAAAGAATTCAAAGTAATGATCATGAAGATGCTCAACAGACGTGAAAGAAGAGGGGATGAATTCATAAAGGACTTCAACAAAGAGAGTGAAAATATCAAAAAAGATCCAATAAGAGGGGATCCCTGGGTGGCGCAGCGGTTTGGCGCCTGCCTTTGGCCCAGGGCGCGATCCTGGAGACCCGGGATTGAATCCCACGTCGGGCTCCCGGTGCATGGAGCCTGCTTCTCCCTCTGCCTATGTCTCTGCCTTGTCTCTGCCTCTCTCTCTCTCTCTGTATGACTATCATAAATAAATAATTTAAAAAAAAAAGATCCAATAAGAGCTGAAGAACTCAATAACTGAAAGAAGAATACACTAGGGGGACTCAACAGGAGGTTAGATGATATAGAATAGATCAGCAATCTGGAAGATCAGTTAGTGGAGATCAGCCAAGCTGAACAACAAAAAGAAAAAAGTGTATGAAAAAATAATAAGGATAGGTTAAAGGACCACTGAAACAATATCGAGTATACTAGCATTCACATAACAGGCTCCCAGAAGAAGAGAGAGAAAGAGGCAGAAAACTTATTTGAAAAAAATAACAAATGAAAATTTCCCTAATCTGAAGAAACATACAACCAGGTCGAGGAAGCATGGACAGCCCCAAACAAGATGAACTCAAAGCTATCACTGCCAAGACACGTAATAATTAAAATGTGAAAAAAATTAAAACAATCTTAAGAGCAGTAAGAGAAAAGCAACTAGTGAAGGACAAAAGACTCCCTCCCTGCCAAAAAGCTATCTCCTGATTTTTCACAGAAACTTTGTAAGCTACAAAAGAGTGGCATGATATATTCAAAAGGCTGAGGGGCAAAAACATGCAATCAATAATCTACCTAGTAAGGTTATCATTCAGAAGCAAAGGAGAGATAGTCTTCCAAAGAAAAGTGAAAGGAGTTCATAATACTAATTCAGTCTTCTTAAAATAAATGTTAAAGGAACTTCTTTAAGCAGGAAAGAAAAATCACAACTAGGGGTACCTGAGTAGCTCAGTGGGCTAAGAATCCAATTCGTGATTTTGGCTCAGGTAGTGAGACTGAGCCCTGTGCTCAATCTGTGCTCAGCAAGGAGTCAGCTTGAGATTCTCTAACCCCCGTCCCTCTGCCCCACCCCTCCCTGCCCTCGAGCATGCACATGCCCCAGGGCACTCATGCACTCTCTCTCTAATATAAATAAATAAATCTTAAATAGAGAAAAAGCCACAACTAGAAGAAAATAAGGAAATCATTTCAATGGTAAAGGATACATATACTAAATGGTAAAGGATACATATACTAAAGGTAATTGATCAATTATTTATAAAACTAGGATGAACATAAAAAGATAGCAGTAATTTCAATTATGACTATATAGTTGCTTTACCTACAATTAGTTAAGAGATACACAAAATTAAAAAATGTAAATTATGACATATATACACATATATATACATATATATATATATTTAGGGAGAAATAATAATGTAGTACTTTTAGAATGTGTTCAAGCTGAGCATGTATGAACTTAAAATAGCTATGGACATATAAGGTGTTATATGTGAACATCATAGTAATCACAAATCAAAAATCTACAGCAGATACACACACACACACAAAAAAAAAGAAGAAGAAAAAAGAAAAGAAAAAGGACTCCAAGCATAGCACTAAAGGAAGTCATCAAATCACAAAAGTAGACTACAAGAAAAGAAAAAAGGAACAGTGAACTACAAAAAGAATCAGGAAGCAATTAACAAAATTGCAGAAAGTACATATCTATTAATAATTATTTAAAATGTAAATGGACTAAATGATTCAATAAAAAGATACACAGTGAAATAGATAAGAAAAAAAAAAACAAGACTCATCTATATGCTCCTATAAGAGACTCACTTCAGACCTAAACACCCATAAAGACTGAAAGCAAAGAAAGGAAACAATATTCTATGCAAATGGCAAAAAAAAAAAGAAACCAGGGGTTACAATAACATACATAGACAAAATCAACTTTAAAACAAACACTGTAATAAGGGACAAAGAAGGGAATTACACAATGATAAAGGGATTAACCCAATAAGAGGGTATAACAATCATAAATATCTATGCTCCCAACATAAGAGCACCTAAATACATAATGTACATATTAATAGATATAAAGGGAGAAACTGACAATACAACAGTACTAGGAAACTTAAACTCCTTACATCAATGGATAGCTCATCCACACAGAAAATAAAAAGGAAACAGTGGCTTTGAATATCACAGTAGACGAGATGAACTTAACAGATTTATACAGAACATCCTCTCCAAAACAGCAGAATAAACATTCTTTTCAAGTGAGAATGTAACATTCTCCAGGACAGATCACATGTCAGGCAATAAAACAATTCAACAATTCTCAATAAATTTACAAAGACAGAATCATATGAAGCATCTTTTCTGACCACAATGGTATGAAAGTAGAAATCAGTTACCAGAAGAAAACAAAACAAAACAAAAAGAGCCAGAAACACATAGAAACTAAAAAATATGCTACTAAACAGACAATGAGTCAACGTCAACAAAGAAATCAAAGAGGAAATCAAAGTTTAACTGGAGAAAAATGAAAATGAAAACGAAATTTTCTGGAACTACTGGGATGTAGCAAAAGCAGTTCTCAGAGGGAAGTTTATAGTGATGCAGGCCTATAATGCTGCAGGTCAAGAAATAACTAAAACCTCAAATAAACAATCTAATTTACACCTACAGGAAGTAAAAAAAAAAAAAAATTCAAAGTCCAAAGTTATTAGAAGGAAAGAAATCCATCAAGATCAGAGTGAAAATAAATGAAATAGAGACCAAAAAAAAAAAGAATACAAGAATTGGTTCTTTGAAAAGATTAAATTGATAAACTTTGAGTCAGATTTTCTGGCTAAAAAAAAGAAAAAGAAACAGAGTTAGAGAAAAGGAGGACTGAAAACAAAAATTATAAGATTTCTACAAAAAAATTATATGGACAAGCTAAAAGAAATGCATAAATTCCTAGAAACATACAACTTCCAAAACCAAATCAGGAAGAATCAGAAAATCTAAACAGACCAATTACTAGTAATGAAATTATATTAATTATCAAAAAATTCCCAAGAAGCAAAAGTCCAGGATCAGATAGATGGCTTCCAGGACCAGGTGGAATTCTACCAAATATTTACAAAAGAGTTAATACCTATGTCTGTCAAACTACTCCAAAAAAACAGAAAAGGAAAAAAACTCTTCCAAATTCATTCTACAAGGCCAGCATTGCTGTGTTGCGAAAACCAGAAAACAAATTACCAAAAAAAAAAGGAAGAAAGAAAGAAAAGAAATTTATAAGACAATATCCCTAATGATCATTGTCCACAATGATCATTCCACAACAAAATATTATTAAACTGAATTCAATAATACATTAAAGGAATATGCATCACAATCAAGTGGGATATATTCAGAGGTGCAGAACAGTTCAATACCCATAAATCAACCAACAAGATAAACCATATTAATAAAATGAAGCTGAAAATCATATAATCATCTCATGCAGATGGAGAAAAAGCATTTAACAAAATTCAACACTGAGTCATGGTAGAAACTCAAAAAAAATGGTATAGAGGAACATACTACAACATAAAGGCCATATATGACAGGCCCACAGCAAACATACTCTGGTGAAAAGCTGAAAGCTTTTTTTCTAAGATTAGGAAGGAAACAAAAATGCCCACTCTTGACACTTTCGTTCAATATATAAATGAATAAATGAATAAATGAATGAATGAATAAATAAGTAAGTAAGTAAGTAAAAAGCTTTTCCTCTAAGATTAAGAATACAAGATGTTGATTCTCACCACTTTTATGCAACAGAGTACTGGAAGTCCTAGACAAAGAAATCACAGAAGAAAAGGAAATAAAAGACATCCAAACTGATAAAAAAAAAAAAAAAAGTAAAATTGTCATTCTTTGCAGGTGACATGATACCACATATAAGAAACCCTAAATATCCACCAAAAATCTATAGAATTGATAAATAAATTCAGTAAAGTTCCAGGATACAAAATTAATATATAGAAATATGTTGCATTTCTGTATACTGATAACAAACTAGCAGAAAGAAGTTAAAACAATCCAAATTACAATTGTACAAAAAAAAAAAAACACCTAAAAATGAATTTAACCATGAAGGTGAAAGACTTATATTCTGAATATTGTACAACACTGATAAAAGAAATTGAAGGTAACATACAAATGAAAATGGATACCATGCCTATGGATTAGAAGAATTAATATTGTTAAAATGTCCATACTACCCAAGCAATCTATAGATTTAATGCAATCTCTATCAAAATACCAACACCATTTTTCACAGAACTACAACAAATAATCCTAACATTTGTATGGACCCACAAAAGACCCCAAATGGCCAAAGCACTCTTGAGAAAGAACAAAGCTAGAGGTATCACAATTCCTGATTTCAAACCATACTACAAAGCTCTAATAATCAAAACAGTATGGTAGTGGCACAAAAACAGAAACATAGATCAATGCAACATACTAGACAGTCCAGAAACAAACTCAAACTTATTCGGTCAATTAATGGACAACAGGAGAGTCAATATACAATGAGAGGAGTGGGCGGTGCCTAGGTGGCTTAGTTGGTTAAGCTTCTGACTCTTGATTTCAGCTTGGGTCATGATCTTAGGTTCATGAGACTGAGCCCCAGGTTGGCTCCATGCTCAGTGGGAACCTGCTTCTCTCCCTCTGTCCCTCCCCTAGCTCACACATGTGTTCAATATCTCTCTCTAAAAAACCCAATTAATCTTTAAAAAAAACATAGGTGGGAGTGCTTGGGTGGTTCAGTTGGTTAAGCATCTGCCTTAGGCTCAGCTCATGGTCCCGGGGTCCTGGGATCAGCCCCACACTGGGCTCTCTGCTCAGCAGGGAGTCTGTTTCTCCTTCTCCCTCTGCAGTTCCTCCTGCTTGTATTCTCGTGCATGTTCTCTCATCTACTCTCTCAAATAAATAAATAGAATCTTAAAAAAAAATGGGGACAAAGAAAGACTCATCAATAAATGATATTGGGAAAAGTGGAGATATACTTAAAAAAAAAAACTAAAATTGGGTCACTTCCTTAAAATAAACTAAAACTGGATTTAAAACCTAAATGTAAGACCTGAAACCATAAAACTCTCAAAAGAAAACATAGGCAGTAAAATCTTAGACAGGAGTTTTAGCAGTATTTTTTTGGATCTGCATCCTCAGGTAAGGGCAAAAAAAGGCAAAAATGAACAAGTGGGACTACTTAAAACTAAAACTTCTGCACAACAAAGGAAATCATCAACAAAATGAAAACCTACAGAATGGGAGAAAATGTTTGCAAATCATATGATACAAAGTTTCATGAAAATTTTACTTATTTATTTATTTAGAGAGAGCACAGAAGCAAGGGGAGGGGCAGAGGGAGAGAGAGATCTCAAGCAGACTCTGTGCTGAGCATGAAGCCAGGCATGGGGCTCAATACCACAACTCTGAGATTATGATCTAAGCAAAAACCAAGAGATAGATAGATAACAAACCAAATGAGCCACCCAGGCACCCCCAAAATATATTTAAAAAAGCCACATACAGGGGATCCCTGGGTGGCTCAGCAGTTTGGCGCCTGCCTTTGGCCCAGGGCGCAATCCTGGAGTCCCAGGATCGAGTCCCGCGTCGGGCTCCCGGCATGGAGCCTGCTTCTCCTTCTGCCTGTGTCTCTGCCTGTCTCTCTCCCTCTCTCTGTCTATCATGAATAAATTTTAAAAAAAATAGAAAATAAAAAAAAATAAAAAGCCACATACAACTCTAACACCAAAAATAAAACAATCCAATTAAGAAGTGGGCATTTTTCCAAATGAACAGATATTTATCCAAAGAAGACCTACAGATGGCTAACAGACATAAAGATGCCTAGTATCACTCATCATCAGAGAAATAAAAATCAAAACTGCAACAAAATGTCAACTCACATCAGTTGGAATGGGTAGTATCAATAAGACAAGAAATAATAAACATTGGCAAAGATGTGGAGAAAAGGGAACCCTTGTGCACTGCTGGGGAGTATGTAAATTAGTTCAGCCACTAGGGAAAACTATATGGAGGTTAGTCAAAAAATTAAAAGTAAAAATACCATATGAATCAATAATTCCACTATGGGGTATTTACCTTTAAAAAACCTCACTAATTTATAAACATACATGTACCCCTATATTTATGACAACATTATGTACCACAATCAAGATATGGAAGCAATTTAGGTATCCATCAATAGATGAATGTGTATAAAGAAGATGTGGTACAGTGGAATATTATTCAGCCATAAAAAAGAATGAGATTTTGCCATTCAAAACAAAATGGATAGACCTAGAGAATATTATGCTAAATGAAATAACTCAATACATAAGGAATAAAAAGTACAACATAAGGAATATAGTCAATAACATTATAATAAGGTTTTGGAATGACAGATGATAGCCACACCTACCATGGTGAACATAGTGTATAGAACTGATGAATTACTACACTGTAAAACTAAAACTACTGTAACACTGTATGTCAATTATACTTCAAGGAAAAATTTAAAATAAGTAATAAATAAAGATATAAGTATCATTCTATGGTATAATCAGTAAAAAACAAAAAAAGAATGAAATCCTGCCACTTGCAATGGCATGGGTGAACCCAGAAGATACCATGCTAAGTGAAAGAAGTCAAACAGAAGAATACAAATACCATATAATGTGGAATTTTTAAAAAATTTTATTTATGAGAGAGAGACAGAGAGAGAGAGAGAGAGAGGCAGAAACATAGGCAGAGGGAGAAGTAGGCTCCATTCAGGGAGCCTGATGTGGGACTCAATCTAGGCACTCTGGGATCACACCTGGAGCCAAAGGCAGATGCTCAACTGCTGAGCCACCCAGGCATCCCTATGTGGAATATTTTTTTAAAAAATGAAACGAAGAAAAAAATAAAGAAAACAGAAACCAGAATCATAAAGGGAACAAACTGGAGGTTGCCAAAGGGGTGCAGTTGGGAGAATGTGCAAATTAAGTAAAGGAGATTAAGAGGTACAAACTTGCAGTTATACAAAAAATAAATCATGGAGGTGTAAAGGATAGCATAGGGAATATAGTCAATAATATTGTAATCATTTTGTATGTTGACAGACGGTAACTACATTTAGCATAATGAGTATTTTGTAATGTACATAAACATAGCTTAGTCGGCCTTTGGCTCAGGTCATGATGGAGACCTGGGTTAGCAGGGAGCCTGCTTCTCCCTCTCCCTCTGCCCCCTTCCTGCTCATGCTCTCTCTTTCTCAAAGAAATAAATAAGATCTTTTTTAAAAAGCGGGGGATAGGGGGTGGTGGAGGCTGGGTGGCTCAGTTGGTTAAGTTTTCTGCCTTTGGCTCAAGTCATGATCCTAGAGCCCAGAGATAGAGCCCTACATTGGGCTCCATGCTCAGTGGGGAACCTGCTTTTCCCTCTCTCTTTGACCCTCCTCCAGCCTGTGCTCTCTCTCTCTCTCTCTCTCACTGGTTCATTCTGTCTCTCAAATAAATAAATAAAATCTTAAAAAAATATATGTAATTACTATATTGTATGCCTGAAACTAATATTGCATGACAACTATACTTCAATTAAAAATAATTTTTAATAAAAAGTTTAAAAAATTAAAATAAAATTTCAAGTCACAATAAGCAATCAAGATAAAACCTAAACCTATAAACTACAGTAGAAGGAGATTGTATAAGAAAAATTTTCTGAAACTCTTAAGATAGCATAGATCTAAAGTTTGGCAAAGTCTGTAGTTTTAAGAGGTAATGGTACCTGACAAACAGGACTAACAACATTTATGAATTCCAAGTATTTTCATAGGTGGTAAAATTGGGCACTGAGATACAATTTAAACTTTAAATCAACTATTCCTCCATCCCTTCTCCTCTCCCAGGCTTCAGTTAACCCAAAGAGGAACATGTGAAAAGTAGCAAAGTCTTACCTGAAATGTTTTAACTAAGAGCTGCTAGGAGCAAATGAAGAAGTTGGGAATGGGGAATTGAAGGGCTATGCCATCAAAAAGAGGCCAAGCTCCTGTCCCAGAGGCTAGCAAGAATGTTCTGTGCCATTGTCTCAACGGACAAAGGAAAATGTTCTCTGACCCCAAAAAGTCATAGTTATTTGGCATTAGGAGTTTGTGTCTCCGGAAAATTAAGGCCAAGCTACATTGAAATGCTTATTTCTCTCCTCTCCAAAGAATAAATATTGGGTAAAACATCAGACTTTGCATATTCTGCAGCTGGAGAGAGCTTATCAAGTGCCAGGTTTAGTGGTCTAACCTGCGTACCATGAGCTGGGACACTAGTGGGTCTAGGTAAACTGAGGGAAATAACAGGGTACTCTATGTGTGGATAAGGGGGAATGAAAACTCTGAGGTAGAAGACCTTGACATAAATCAGAGTTTTATGAACAGTTGATCTGAGCTGTAAGGCAAAATGTCTCCCTTTAAATATTCACTTAGTCCTATCTTCTGAGATGTGCCCTGCCACCATTTTTGATAATGTTTTACTATCACCAATCCTATTTTAACATTTTATATCAAGTGTACTTCAGAGACCAAACTATGTATTTGTTCAAAAGGTAAAATATGAATTAGTCCAAGCCTCACTACCCATAAAGAAGCTGAACAATAGACATGTATGCTGCATATGCATTCTTAAAACCACAGACAGGTCTAGCACCACCTGCCTGACTCAGTGGAGCATGCAACTCTTGATCCTGGGGTGTGAGTTTGAGTGCCACATTGAGTTTAGGAGATTACTAAAAAAAAAAAAGAAAAGCCACACACAAGTCTTTTTTGAAAGAAAAGCTAATTTCATGCTTATTTTCTTAATCATTTAATATTTCATTGCAATTTCCTTGCAATTTCCATAAACTTAAATTTTATGAAAATCTACTGAGAGAAAAGCTATACAGAAGAATGTTCACAGCAGTACTCTTCATATAAACTAAAACAGAAACATAAATGTCTATCAGTAGTACAACGGATAAATAAATTGTGGCATATCCTTAAAACAGAATTCTATAAGGCAATGAGAAGGAACAATTATCCAATACAACAAAATGCATTTCATAAACATAATGTTCAATGAAGGAAGACAAAGACAAATGAGTATATAATACACTATTTCACTTATATAATGTTCAGAAACAAAAATCATTTTGAGGCATCTGGATGGTTCAGTCCATTAAAAAAAAAAAACATGGAATTACATGGAATTACTATGCCTTGGGCTCAGGTCATGACCACAGGGTTCTGGGATTGAGCCCCAAATTCAGCTCCCTGCTCAGAGGGGAGTCTGCTCCTCCCTCTCCCCTTCCCCCTCCCCCACTTGTGCTCTCTCTTTCTCTCTCAAATAAAATCTTTTTTAAAAAATCAATTCAAAACTTCCTAAAAACTATTTTAGAATTATTTTTAGGGCAGCCCCGGTGGCGCAGCGGTTTAGCGCCGCCTGCAGCCCAGGGCATGATCCTGGAGGCCTTGGATCGTGTCCCACGTCAGGCTCTCTGTATGATGCCTGCTTCTCCCTCTGCCTGTGTCTCTGCCTCTCTCTCTCTGTCTCTATGAATAAATAAATAAAAACCTTTAAAAAAAAGAATTATTTTTATTTTTATTTTTTTAAGATTTTATTTACTTATTTAACAGAGAGAGAACAAGCAAGCAGAGGCAGAAACAGGTTCCCACCAAGCAGGGAGCCTGATGTGGGGCTTGATCCCAGGACTCGGGGATTATGCCCTGAGTTGAAGGCAGACGCTCGAGCAAATGAGCCACCCAAGGATCCCCTAGAATTATTTTTAATTCAAAATTTAATACAAAATCTTAATTTATTGATTTTATCTGAGTCATATAAAGAACATTGTATTATTGTAAAATATAAGGGAGGGATGCCTGGGTGGCTCAGCAGTTGAAAGTCTGTCTTCAGCTCAGGGTTCTGGGATCGGGCCCCACATTGGGCTCCCTGCATGAAGCCTGCTTCTCCCTCTGCCTCTGCCTGTCTCTGTGTCTCTCATGAATAAATAAATAAAATCTTTTTAAAAAATAAAATATAAGGGAAAAATACTTTTACAATCATTAATTTCTTAAATTAATGTAGCTCATGAATATAGTTTTTATTAAAAAAAAACAACACAGTACAAAGGAGCTTATACTGAAGAGCAATTGTTCCCACCTTTATCTGTCTTCACCCCAGTCCTAACTCCACTTGTGAAAGGCAACCTTTATAATTTTAACATGATTATTTTGCAGTTTCATTATTCATCAAATTCAGATATTATTTACTGACTTCTGTGAAACCAGAAAATTAAACTTGGAATCCTTAATTCTAGCCTGACTAGAAAAGTTAGAAGCACTAGGTTCCATTTGACAATTTCAATGAATAACTTTTAAAAACAGGAGACTGATTTTTTTGCAAACTCCTCAGGGGATTCCAGTGCATGGCCAAGGTTATGCAATGCTGAGGCAATTAGAGAAGAAAAAGTCTGGAATATATTTACATTCCTATTAGTATAAAATTTAAAACAAAACCAGAATTATTTTGTCCCCCACATTCAAAAAAGTTGAGTTCCTGTCTATGTTGTTTGCTAAGAAAGATAAATGACTTCAATAATCTAAAGAGTATTAACATGTAATCTTGTGTCTAAAACGTGTGTGAGAGGAAACTACATTTGTAAAAATTTCTTTTACACAAAATTATATCTATTCTCACTAAAAAATGTAAACTATGTTTGCCATAAGAAGTTGATTTTAACATCCAGAAAATAATTTGTTCATAATAACCTCACTTATCCTAGCTCTAATTAACTTAATCTATATATATGAAAAAAAAAAACAGTACAGATTTTCATAAAATTAGGAACATGACTAAAGGGGCATTTCCTTTTTGAAAGTAAAATAAAATGCCTAATGTATAAACTTTGAAACAAAATGTAGAATCTTGACTGGTCACCATGTTCCACTATAAAAGAAGATGTGGCTTCCCGCTAAGGAAAATTTGGCTCACTTCTAACATCCTTCTACCTCAGCAACTCATTTTTTATCAATGATAACAATTATTAAAATGATTCTACTATTATTCACCTTTGAAACTTTCAAACATATCATTCAGATTATTGTTCTAGTTCATGAATTTAGACCACTGGTTCCCAAATTTGACTATACAGTGGAATCAACTGGAAAATGTAAAACAAAAAACAAGTAAACTGACACCCAGATTCTACCCTCAACGATTTTAATTGTTAAGATGCAGTTTGATGTAGTTAGGGCATCAAGATTTTGAAAGCTCCGAGGTGATTTTAAAATTCAGCAAAGTTTGAGAAGTGCCATACAGAGTAAACATTTTAGTAGTAGCAATCATGCCTGTCATTCCCAACTTCTATCACATCTATGTAAAAAAAAAAAGATATATTTATTTATTGGAGGGAGGGGGTAGGTAAGGGGCAGAGGGAGAGAATCTCAAGCAGAGTCCCTGGCTGAGAGTGAAGCCTGACCCAGGCCTTGATTCCATGACCGATGAGATCATGACCTGAAGTGAAACCAACAGTCAGATACTTAAACCAACTGAGCCATCCAGGCACCATCCAGGCACCCCTATCACATCTACTTTTAAAAAATACTTTTTAGATTGATAAAATTTAGGTTATTTTCTATAACCATAACTGAGGCTTATATATATTTTAGATATAAAACTAAATTTTAAAATAATGTATAAATATATCAAACTAATAAATATATATAGAAACTAATAAATATATAAACTAATAAATACATAAAATACAAAACTAATTTTTTAAAAAATTAAAAATTAAAATAAATACACATTATACACAACATCAGAGTTTATATGAGTATCATGCAGAACAGAACCAAGAAGTATACTCAGGCTACATTTCCTTCTCTACTATGCTACCTCAAGGTCAAGAGTCTTTTTTTTATACTCCCTTAATTCATCAAAGTCATATTACTTTGAATCGACCTAATATCTAGAAACTAATTTATTTACCTATTTTATAACTCCTAAACTTTGTTCTCTTTACTGATAAGAAAAATGTATATTTAATCACAGTCCCAATATTATCCTATTAATTCTAATTTATCAACTTTTATTCCAATCTTCTTGGATATAACAATGGTATCATTGTTTCTATTGCCTGCTTCATCTGGAGTTTGTACGCATTGGACTTTTGGATAAGTTTTGCTAATTGTTGTATCCTCTTCTTGGTTTCTGTGCTTGTTTTAACAAACAAAATCCTCAACTATCTGATGGATAAATGTCGCTTATCTCTTCCTTTATCTTCATATTTTCATGTGTGAAAATGAATTTACTTTGACCTCACATTTTTGACAGTTTACATAGCTATAGAATTCTAAATTAAAATTCATTTTCTCTCAAACCTTTGATGAAATTGTCCCAATGTCTTGTAGTATCCATCTTCTACTGCCTTACAGCATCCATCTTTCCTAATTTGTAGACTTGTTTCTTTTCTCCAGGAGCTGTTTGGCACTTACTTTCTTTATAAACTTGGTATTTTGAAATTTCACAAGAATGTGTTTCTTTCATTTCACTTGGTACTTAGGGAGACTACTTAATCTGAAAATTGATGCTTTTTCTCATCTTTCACTATAAACATTTATTGCAAACATAAGTGCCAGTCACTGTTCTAGGTGTTAGGGTAGTAGTATATAACAAAAAGAACAAAAATTCTCTCTCATGGGGTTAAAATATTAGTGAAGGAAACAGACAGAGTTAAACAAATGTACATGAGAAGTTGGTAAATGCTATGCTTAAAAAAATAATGCAGGAAAATGGAATTGAAATATTTGGGAAGACACAGAAATTTGGATGTGATGGCCAAGGAATGTCTTACACCAAAAGTGAATTCTGGATAAAGATCTGAAGCAAGTAAGGCAGTCAAAGCATGAGGATAAATGTAGCTGGGGCCTTCCAGAGGCATTCTAGGCAAGGGGAATAAGTGAAAGGTTCTGAAACAGATACATTTCTACAGTTCTGGAGGAGAAAACGGAGCTGAGTGAGGAAAAGTAGGAAGTTATGAAGTAAGGAAAGTAAATGGGGACAAGATTCTCTAGGATTTGGTGAGTCTTGTAAGGACTTTGACTTTTACTCAGCATGCAGTGAGAAACCATCCACTGGGAGAATCTGAGCACAGGAATAACAAGATCCCACCAATGGTAAACAAGATCATCCTGACTGCTTTACTGAGAACACACTGAAGGAGAAAAGTACAGTAAGAATAAAACAGTTGGAAGCCTATTAATCTCAGGTAGAGAAGATAGTGACTTAAAGGTGGTGGTAGTAGTAAGGATACTGAAAAGAGGACAGAATTACATGTGTACCTTGAAGGTGAAATTGACAGGATATTCTGATCTGATGGACTTATGGTTATGAAAAAAAAAAAAGAGTCAAGAACCAATCAAAAGTTCTTGGGCTAAAAAAGTAGAAGAATGAAGACATCAATAACTGAGATGAAGTAGGCTGAGAAAGAATCCATTTTCTGACAGCACATATCAGGAATTTGGTTTTAGCCTTATTAAATCTGATATCTATCAAACATGTAGAGTCAAATAGGCAGATGCAAAGATCTGGAGAGTAGAGTAGAAATCCAGTCTACATTTGCAAAACTGGGATGCATCAGCATACATATAATATTTTAAATGTTGAGACTTGATGAAATCTTCTTGGGAAGACATAAAAGTTAAAGAGACAAGCCAAGGACTATGCTCTAGGACCTTCTAGCATTTATAAGAAAGGAACCATGAATAAAACCTACAGAAAACACCAAGAACTGACATCCAGTAATAAATGGTAGGATGGAGAGCTCAGTGATTTCTCATCTTTCACTACAGGAAAAAAATCAATTTTTAAACCATACAGAATTGTAAAAACAACCATTTTAGGGCATTTGATTGAGGCAGAAGACGAACAGCATTTATTCTTAAAGTCATATTAAAGCTTCAAGAGAAAAAAAAATAAAAATAAAGCTTCAAGAGAAATTCGTGGACTTTTGCCAGTGGGCTGCTCTCATCTACACCACCTGCCACTCCTTCAGTTCACCTGACAAAAACCATAGTATGTTTTTAATTTTTTAATGCGGTAAAATACAGGTAACATAAAATTTATAACTGTAAATGTACCACTTTAAGTTTATAGCTCAGTAGGGTGGGTATTTTCATACTGTAGTGCAACCAACCTCTAGAACTCTTCATCCTGAAAAACTGAAACTTTAGACCCATTAAATAGTAATTCTCCATTACCCTTTCCTCTCATAGCCCCTGGCAACCATCATTTTGTTTTGTGTTGCTATGAATCTGACTACTCTAAGAATAGTAATTTTACCATCATAGAGCGGGCCCTGAAAGCCAGCAGCACTGCAGCCACGGGACTAGACTCAATTAGATGTGGAAAACAAAAAATTAGGGCTTTCTCTTTAAAAGTAACGGTCTTATATAAATTTTAATGTGTGAAGAGTAATAGAGGGAAATATAACATACCAGGATAATAGTTTAAAAGTTATCATTGGGTAAGAAATATACTGGAATTAACATTAGATGTCAACCTTGGTAATACTTATGTAAGAACATGTTGATATTCTGCCTTAAAAGTGTATTAATCCAGCAATAAAAAATTTAAGTTAAAAAATGGTAGGCTTAGATAAAAATGAACAGAGAAAATCTCTAGCCCTACTCATCCAAAATTGTGGTCCCAAGATGAAAAAAACAGTGGAAAAATCAGAAATAATGTGGAATCCTAAAAACGAGAGTCATTAAAGGGCTGAGATAAGTTCTCCAGATACTCTCTTCTGACTAGGAAACTAAAGACATGCACAGAAGAGACTTGAAAGAGCCCACTGAGAAGTGAAAACTAAGGAAATCTTGAGAAATTACTATAATTTTGAATGAGTACCTCAGGCCACGTACAAACAGGTAGAAGGTAAAAGCCTTAAGGGATCAAGGTGTTTAAGCAAAATATCTACCCTAATCACAAGCTGACAATACTACACAAAGAGACAATACCTAGTAAGCGAGACAAAAAAAAAAAAAAAAAAAAAAGAAAAAAGAAAAAAGAACCAAGCAGAGACATTAACAGCAGCTCACTATGGGAAGCAAAGAATATAAAACAAAATCCAGATCTGTTATAATATATTGCCTAAAATGTACAGTTTTCAACCAGAAATTACTAGACATACAAATAAATAGGAAGAAAAAAAAAACAGTTCATAAAATATGAGTGAGCCTGGTTGCCAAATCTGGCAGACTAAGAAGCTGATGTAGCTGGAATAAATATGTTCAAAGAACTGGAGGAGAATATGAGTATTATTCAATTAGGAAATATTCATAAAAATATAGAAATGTACACAATAGCGAAATTAAAGTTCTAGAGCTGAAAAGTACCATAACTAAAGTAAAAAAAAAAAATCCTTGAGGAGGTTGTGGTAGGCATAATTCTAAGATGGTCCCACAAGAATTACTCCCTCTCACGTATACACCCTCCACAAACACAGAGGAGTAAACAAGGGGTTCATAAATAGTAGTAGAAAGGAATTAACGGCAATAATCACAAAAGATGGAGTTTGCACTTCAAAAAAGGACTAATGATTTATAGATATCAACTGAAAACTAGAATGCTAACCTGCTGGCCACAAATACTGTATATAGGGACAAAAAAGCTCCGGTTGGAGAAGATGGTGGCAGAATAGGAGGACCCTAGGCTCACCTAGTCCCACAAATACAAATAGATAACTATCAGATCATCCTTAATACCACAGAAATCAACCTGAACATTTGAGGAACAAACTCTACAACTAAAGGTAGAGAAGAGGTCACACTGAAAAAGGTACAAAGTGTGGAGATGTAGTTTGAGAGAGAAACAAATCATGATTACTAAGATAGAGAGTCATGGTCACAGAGAGGGGTGAAAGACATACTAGCATACAGAGAAGCACAGAGGGAATATGAATCCCCATAGCAATTCATTTGGAAAGCAAGAAAGGCAACCAGTGCTTAAGGCATGGAGTTTTAAAAGTCAGTGAGCTTGGCTCAGATAAAGCCTGAAAAGGCAACAAGACTACTCTTGAAGAGAAGGCAGGGCAAACAGCCTGTAGACATACAATGTAGAAACAGCAATCTGAAGAGCACCTGGAGCACACAGTAGGGAGGTTATTTCCTCATCTCAGAGTGTGCCCCAGAGAAGCAGCATTCACAAAGAGACCCCTCTAGCAATAAAGGTCTTGACAGGTACCATCTCCCTCCCCCAACCCTCAATATAAGCACAGTCTTCCAACTGCAGGAGCCAGTGAAATGCCTACATTCACTACCTAATATGCTTATGCTAAGCCTACCATCCCCCCCAAGGCAGTGGAAATGCCCTTACCAGTCATGCTTGCTTCAGTCACAGAGTGGCAAGCTCTCCCACAGACCAGCCCAAAACCCTGCCAACACTGCATCTTACTTCCCAGAAGTTTTGCAGGGCCTCAGTTCTTGTGGCAGTGGTGACAGGTCTCATTTCACAAGCAGACCAGAGCACATCTAGTTAAAACTCAGAATATTCAGGCTAGGGACCAAACACTGCTGACAACAGGCAAAGAGAACATCTGTAGATGACTGGCCTGAGGAATAAAGCAGCCAGGACACAACAGCAGAGTGTAAGGAGCACACATTGGAGACAGTCCCAGAAGCATCAGGCCTTGCAGATCCAGAAATGCTATACTGCAGGACACTACAGGACCTCTTATTCATAAGGTCATTACCCTCAAGAACAGGAGAAGTAGCTCACTCTGCTAACCCACAGAAGCAAGCAAAGAGACAGATAAAATGACAAACAGACAGAGGAAATTGTCCGAAATGAAAGAATAGGACATGGCCACAGCCAGAGATTTAAGTGAGACAAATACAAGAAATATGCCTAACAGAAAATTTAAAGTGATGATCATAAAGATAGTCACTGGACTTGAGAAAAGAATGGAAGACGTGAGTGAGACCCTTAAAAGAGATAAAGGGCACAATAAACAAAATGAGATACATACTTGATGGAGAATGAACAACAGGCTGGAAGAAGCAGAGGAATGAATTAGTGATCTAGAAAAGAGAGTACTGGAAAGTAATCAAACTGAACAAAAGACAAAAAATATGCAAAATGAGAATAAACTTAAGGAATAGAGTGACTTCATCAAATGTGAAAACATTCATATTATAGGAGTCCTAGAAGAAGAGAGATAAACAGTGCAGAAAATGTATTTGAAGAAGTAACAGCTGAGAAGTTCCCTAATTTGGGGAATGAAACAGAGAATTTGGATTCAGGAGGCATGAGAACCTCAAGAAAATCAACAAAAGCAAACCCACACCAGACATATTATAATTAAATTGGCAAAATTTAGTGATAAAGAAAAAATTTTAAAGCAGCAAGACAAAAGAAGACAATAACATACAAGAGAAATCCCATTAGACTATCAGGGGCTTTTTAAGCAGAAACTCCAAGAAGAGAGTGGCATGATGCATTCAAAGTTCTGAGTGGAAAAAATCTGCAGCCAAGAATACTCTATTCAACAAGACTATTATTCAGAATAGAAAGAGGGATAAAGAGTTTCCCAGACAAACAAAAACTAAAACAGTTCATGACCACTAACCCAGCTCTGCAAGAAATATTTTTTTTGCAAGAAATATTAAAGTGGTCTCTTTAAATGGAAAAGAAAGACCAGCTTTGCACAGTGGCTGTATCGTAGCCAATGAGATTTACCCAAGATGCGATTATTGCTAATTGAAAGAAAGACCAAAAGTGACATTATGAAGGTAAGACACATAAAAACAATAAAAATGAGTATTTCTGTGAAAAATCAGTCAAGGAACTCACAAAATAAAAGGATATAAAATATGGCACTATATACCTAAAACATGGGAGGAAAGGACTAAAGAATGGGTTCAAAACTAAATGACCATCAACTTAGTGTAGATTGCTATTATGAAGAGGTTATATGACCTAATGGTCATAGGGGAAAAGAGTAAAAAATAAAACAAAGTGAAATTAGAGAAGGAGACAAATAATAAGAGACTCTTAATCATAGGAAACAAACTGAGGGTTGTTGGAGGGGTGGGGGTGCAGGGATGGGATAACTGGTGATAGACATTAGGAAGGGCAGGTGATGTAATGAGCATGGGGTATTATATAAGACTAATGAATCACTAACCTCTACCTCTGAAACTAATAACATATTATATGTTAATTAATTGAATTTAAATAAAAATTTAAACAATAACCACAAATATAAAACCTTTATAGATTTTTTACTAATATATACTCAAAGAATAAAGAGGGAAAAATCTAAATATATCACTAAAGAAAACAAGTAAATCATGAGAGAAAGCAAAGAAAGGATCAAAGATAATTTTCAGGGGTAGCCCGGGTGGCTCAGCAGTTTGGCGCTGACTTCAGCCCAGGGCCTGATCCTGGGGACCCGGGATCAAGTCCCACGTTGGGCTCCCTGCATGGAGCCTGCTTCTCCCTCTGCCTGTGTCTTTGCCTCTCGCTCTCTCTCTCTCTCTCTGTCTCTCATGAATAAATAAATCTTTTTTTTTTAATTTTTTTATTTTTTATTTATTTATGATAGTCACACAGAGAGAGAAAGAGAGAGAGAGGCAGAGACACAGGCAGAGGGAGAAGCAGGCTCCATGCACCGGGAGCCCGACGTGGGACTCGATCCCAGGTCTCCAGGATCGCGCCCTGGGCCAAAAAGGCAGGTGCTAAACTGCTGCGCCACCCAGGGATCCCCAAATCTTTAAAAAAAAATAAAAGATAATTTTCAGAAAGAACCACAAAGCAAATAATAAAATGGCAATATATACAAATCTATCAATAATTACTTTGACTGTAAATGGACTAAATACTCCAATCAAAAGACAGAGGGTGATGAATGAAAAAGCAAGATGTATCTATATGCTGCCTACATGCTGCCTACAACAGACTGATTTTAGACCTAAAGATACCTGCGGCTTGAAAGTGAGGAGATGGAGAAACATTCTCCAGAATGGATCACATATTAGGCCACAAAATGAGCCTTGATAAATTCAAGAAGATTGAAGTCATGCCATGCATGACTGACCACAATGCTACGAAACTAGAAGTCAGCCACAAGAAAAAATCTGAAAAGAATACAAATACACAGAGGTTAAATAGCATTGCTACTAAACAATGAATGGGTCAACCAGGAAATCAAAGAAAAGGTAAAAACAAAACAAAATTAAAGGAAAATAAAAGCATAAAGGTTCAAAACCTCTCGGATAGCTTTGTGCAGTGAAGGTACCATAGCCAATGAGGTTTATCCGAGGCACGATTATTGCAAAACCTCTGGAATGCAGCAAAAGTGGTTCTAAGAAGGAAGTTTAAAGTAATATAGGCAAAAGCAAGAAAAATCTCAAATAAATGACCTAACCTTACACCAAAAGAACAAACACAACTTGGAACTGGCAAAAGGAAGGAAATAATAAAGATTAGAGCAGAAGTAAATGAAATAAAAAAAACAAAAAACCTCAATAAAATAGATGAATGAAAACAGCATCAGCTGGTTTTTTGAAACTATCTATAAAATCGATAAACCTTTGGCAAGACTTATCAAGAAAAAAAGGGAAAAGACTCAAATATAATCACAACTGAGAGAAATAACAACACCTCAGAACTAAAAAGAACAATCATGAGAATATTATGAAAACTTATATGCCAACATACTGAACAACCTAGAAGAAAAGGATAAATTCTTAGAAACATTTAAAAACTAACAAAACTGAGACATGAAGACATAATAAATTTGAACAGACTGATAACTAGCAAAGATATTGAATCAGTAAACAAAAAGCTTCCAACAAACAAACAAAACCCCGATGGCTTCACAGGGGAATTCTATCAAACATTTAAAGAAGAGTAATATCTATTGTTCTCAAAGTATTCCAGAAAATAAAGGAGGAAGGAAAACTTCCAAACTCATCCTATGAAGCCATCATTACTATAGACACTACTAAAAAATTGAACTACAGGCCAATATCCCTGATGAATATAGAGGCAAACATCCTCAATAAAATACTAGCAAATCGAATTCAACAATACATTAAAAAAAATCATTCACCATGATCAAGCGGGACTTACTCCTGGATTACAAGGGTAATATTCACAAATCAATCAACAAGACATCACATCAACAAGAGAAAGAATAAGACCCATATAATCATTTCAATAGATGCAGAAAAAGCATTTGACAATGTACAACATCCATTCATGACAAAAACCCTCAACTAAATAGGCACAGTGGGAATGTATCTCAACATAATAAAGATCATATATCTTATGATAACATATAGTTAACATTATCCTCATTGGAGAAAAACTGAGAGCTTTTCCCTTTAAGGTCAGGAACAGAACAAGGATGTCCACTCTCACCACTTTTATTCAACATAATACTGAGAGTTCTAAAAAAAAAAAAAAAAAGAAAAAAAAAGAATACTGAGAGTCCTAGCCACAGCAATTAGACACCAAAAAGAACTCAAAGGCATTCAAATCAGTAGGAAGAAGTAAAACTTTGAGTATTTGCAGATGACATGATACTATATAGAAAAAACCCAAAAGACTCCGCCAAAACAATGCTAGAACTGATCAACGAATTCAGCAAAATCTCAGGATATAAAATCAATTTACAGAAATTTGTTGTGTTTCTATACATCAATCATGAAGTAGCAGGAAAATAATTAAAAACACAATCTCATTTATAATTACACCAAAAATAAGATACTTATGAATAAACCTACCCAGAGAACTAAAAGACCCGGTACTCTGAAAGTATAAAACACTTATGAAAGAAACTAAAGATAACACCAAAAAATGGAAACACATTCCATGCTCATGCATTGGAAAAACAAATACTGTTAAAATATCTATAGTACCCAAAAGAATCTAAACATTTAATGCAATCCCTATCAAAAAACCAACAGCATTTTTCACAGAACTAGAACAAACAATCCTTAAATTTGTATGAAACCACAAGACATCCCCAATAGCCAAAGCAATCTTGGAAAAGCAAGCAAAGCTGGAAACATTACAATTTAAGATTTCAATTTATATTACAAAGCTGTATTAACCAAAACAGTATGGTGCTGGCATAAAAACAGACACATAGATAATGGAACCGAACAGAAAACCCAGAAATAAACCTACAATTTATGGTCAATTAATCTTTAACAAAAGTCAAGATCCAATGGGAAAAAAAGACAGTCTCTTCAACAAATGGTGTTTGGGAAAACTGGACAGCAATATGCAAAAGAATGAAGGTCAACCTTCATATACCACATACAAAAATAAATTCAAATGGATTAAAGACCAAAAACTTGAGACATGAAACCATAAAAATCCTGGAAGATGGCATAGGAGGCAACATCTCTCACACTGGCTGTAGTGTTTTTTTAGATATGTTTACTGAGACAAGGGAAAACATAAGCAAAAGTAAAAGACCGGGGCTACAACCAAATAAAAAGCTTCTGCACAGCAAAGGAAAACAATCAACAAAACTCAAAATGGGAAGACATGAATGGATATTTCTCCAAGGAAGATAAAACAGATGGCAAAGAAGACATTCAGACACATGAAATGATGCTCAACATCACTGATCATTGGGTAAATGCAAATAAAAAATACAATAAGAATCACTTCATACTTTTCAGAATACTAAAATCAACAACACAAGAAACCAAAGGTGTTGGGAGGATATTGAGAAAAAGGAACACTCTTACAATGCTGTTAGGAATACAAACTGGTACAGCCACTGTGGAAAACAGTATGAAGGTTCCTCAAAAATTTCAAAATAAAATTAAAACTACAATCCAGCAATTGCACTTCTAGGTATATACCCAAAGACTACATGAATACTAATTCAAAAGGATACATGCACCCCAATGTTTATAGCAGTATTATTTACAACATCCAAGATATATGGAAGCAGCCCATGTGTCTAACAACTGAAGAATGGATAAAGAAGATGTGATATATATCCACAATAGAATATTACTCAGCCATAAGAAAAAATGAAATCTTGCCATTTGCAAAAACATGGATGGATTTAGATGGTATAATGCTAAGCAAAGTAAGTAAGAGACAAATACCCTATGATGTCACTTCGTCCAATATGTCACACAATTCCAATATGTGGAATTTAAGAAACAAAACAAATAAGCAAAGGGGGAAAAGAAGAGAGAGAGTAACAAATCAAGAAAAAGACTCTTAAGTATAAAGAACAAACTGATGGTTACCAGAAGGGAGGTGGATGAGGGATGGGTGAAATATATGGCGGGGATTAAGGAGGGCACTTATTGTGATAGCACCATGTGATATATGGAATTGTTGAATCACTATCTTATAAATCTGAAACTAATATAACACTGTATGCTAACTAAGTGTAATTAAAAGAAAAACTTTTTAGAAAAGCTTTAAGAAAAAAAAAGAAAAGCTTTAAGAAGTACATAGAAAACTTTATAAAGTGTGGTATTGGGGAGAAATGAACATTTTATGTGAAATGTTTGCATATATAAAACATGAATGGTAGCTAACTATGACTGTATTGTCTAAAAGTAACTGCACCAATATCTGCCATTACACACGTTTTTCTTGCAAGGTAATGCTGACTCTCCTCCCGAAATTAGGTAGGCCTGTAACTACAGCCAAAATAATACTAGGTGACTTTCTGGAGGCTATTATAAAAAAGGAATCCAGCTTCTGCCTAATTGTCTTAGAATGTTTGTTCTTAAAATTCAGTTACTGTGTGAGGGTTTTAAGAGATCCCAGCCAAGAGCCAGAATCAAATGCAAGACAGATGACTGAGAAAACCTTCAAGATGACTACAGACCTGCAACTGCCTGACTGCAACTGCAGGAGAGAACTTGAATGAGAACTGAGATGCTGAGCCTAACCACTTCTCTGAATCTTCAGAGATAATAAAACAATAACTGCTATTTTAAGCTACTAAACTTTATGGCAATCTATTACGTAGCAATAGATGATCCAAATAATAACAATCACTTAGTACCTAATCTGTCTCAGGCACTATGCCGAGTTCTGTACTATTACAATTTTATTTCACCCACACAACTATTTAATGAGTAGGTGTTATTATTATCCATTTTGTGTAATGAGCAAAATGAGATTAATAGAGGCTAAATATAAGGCCACAATAAGTGGTAGAGCTGGTTACTAAAACAAAGAACTCCCTCACTCCAAAGGTTTTTTTGTATTAGACATTTTCTACAATTATAATTAAAAAATAACTCATTTACTGAGTTCATACACCACTTTTTGAAGCACTTCACATAGACTCTTTTAATCCTCACACCCTATAGAATGGAGGTATTATCATATTTTCCTTTCACAGATTAGAAAGTTGAAACAGAGAACTTAAAAAATGTGCCCAAAGTCAAACAGCCACCATTTAAACTAAAGCAATAAAACTTTTATATTATTCTTACAATTATACAAAGAGTACCAGCTAAAATGGAATAAAAGAGACTAAATTTATCCTCCCACCTAAAACAACCAAAAAATGCAAAAAATGTATATATTTTTAAAGATTTGTTTATTTATTTTAGAGAGAGAGCACAGTAGGGAGGGGCAGAGAGAGGGAGAGTCTTAGGCAGACTCTGTGCTGAACAAGAAGCTTGATGTGGGGTTTGATCCCAAGACCCTAAGATCAAGACCTGAGCCTAAACCAAGAGTCAGATGCTTAACTGACTGTGCCATCCCAGCACCCCACAAAATAAACAATGGTTTTTAAGACATTACACATGAGCCAAAAAGGGGCAGTGATTTCTGAAGGATGGATTAAAGGACATGAGCCCTGCAAGTGCTAAAGGTTACTACATGGACATAGTTTCCATGAGGACCACCCTGGAAATCTCCAGTCTCCTTGAGTTGAGATGATAATGGGAATCTGGGGAGAACAAGATTAAATTTCATAAGGTTGAGGAGTAAAGAGCAAAGAGCTATCCAAAGAGAGAGCTCCAAGAATGCACAGAGGGTCCCTTCTTTGTCCAAGTGCTAGTCAGGAAATGCCTAAATCCAAGGAAACACTAACTTGAAATATCGGAGAGAACAACCTCCAGATCAGGAATAGTTCCTGCTCATAATTTATGGAATTTTGGACACTCAGAACTGTCTTGTTTCAGAGCAAGGCAAAATTAGTCCTAGAAATCCACACTGCTTTGGCCCTACTTGACAAAACTTTTTAAAAAGATCCAAAAGAATAAAACCATTTCTAGATATATTAGCTCAACAATATTCTTAGGAATATAAAAATATCTAGTACCAACTTGCCTCTGTTAAAAGTTACTTTAGTGATTTTTCTTTATCATTATTTTTTGTTAGAAATGTAGTCACCCATGTATTCACTAGGATGAAAATGGCTGTAATAGCAAATAGACTCCAAAATGTGTAAGTATTCAACTAAAAAAGGAACTTATTTCCTAATTATGGTAATACAACAGGGGTGTTTCTGGTTGGTAGGCACCTTTTGTTCACCTAACTCAAGGACACAGGCTCCAGGAGGATCTGCCATTATGTAGCTTACCCATTTGGCTGGCAGAAGGGGAAAATGAAGGAACACATTTGGTAAGTCTTTCTTGCTAATATTTCATTGCCTAGAATTCAGGTGCATGACCTTACTTTCACCTATAAGAAAAGTGAGGATACATATCCAGTTGTATACCCAAGAAGAAAAGGAAATGGATGTGCAGTGAACAGCTATCAGTCTTGTCAAGGTCATTCTGTTAAAGCACTATTTTTAACAATCTATTTTTAGAGGAAAGATGGGAGTTGCTTTGTGGCGGATTGTGTCAATCTAGTTAATCTTGTGGGTGATGGAGTTCTCATTCATCCTGGAGGGTTCCAGGCACCTAAAGCTTTGGTGATTTTTTCCAAGGAATCTAGAAATCCACACTTAATAATTGATCTGAAATTAGACCACTGCATTATGTGATGCCTATCAAAGATTTCTAGGTAGGTGGGAAGTACAGAAGTGAGGTAAACAGTCTGTTCCTAGAAAACTACACTATTACTCTATTGATTATCTCTGAATCTCTTTCTGATTCAATCGTGCCACCTCTAACATTAGAACACCTTTCAAATAGTCTCTAGCTTTTGAAACAAAAGACTACAAGGGGCAGGTTTTGGGGGAAAAAATCACTAAATCCAGCATTTTTAAATTGAGATACAATTCACACATCACAAAATTCACTCTTTTAAAATGTACAATTCAGTGATTTTTAGTATACTCACAAAGTTGTGCAACTATCACGACTATGTAATTCCAGGAAATTTTATACAAATGTAAAATCATATAATATGTGGCCTTTTTGCTGACTTCATTAATTCAGTATACTTTCTAAGTTCACCCATGTTGTAGAGTGTATCAGTACTTGAGATTCCATTTTAAAGATGAATAATATTCCATTGTATGGATATACAACTTTCTTTCATGAATTTATCAGCTGACAGGCATTTCTCTTGTAGCAATAAATGGGAGTACATATATCTTTTCAAGTTAGCGTTTTCACTTTCTTTGGATAAATACTCAGAAGTAGAATTGCTTGAATATATGGTAGTTCTATTTTTAATTTTCTGAGGAACCATACTGTTTTCCATAGTGGTGGTACCAATTTACACTCCCACCAATAGTGTACATGTTCTGTTTTCTCCACATCCTCGCCAATACTATTTTTTATCATTTTGAAAATAGCCATTCCAAGTGTGAGGTGGTATCTCGCAATGGTTTACATTTGCATTTCTCTAATGATCAGTGGCATTTTAAAAGTTTCTTTTTTTTTTTTTAACTTTTTTTTTTTTAATTTTTATTTATTTATGATAGTCACAGAGAGAGAGAGAGGCAGAGACACAGGCAGAGGGAGAAGCAGGCTCCATGCACCGGAAGCCCGATGTGGGATTCGATCCCGGGTCTCCAGGATCGCGCCCTGGGCCAAAGGCAGGCGCCAAACCGCTGCGCCACCCAGGGATCCGATCAGTGGCATTTTAACAACTTTTCATGTACCTGCGGGCCATCTGTATGTCTTCTTTGGAAAAATAGCTATTCAGGTATTCTGCCCATTTTTTAATCAGATTGTATGTTTGTTTTTGATACTGAGTTTTAAGACTTCCTCATCTATTTTGGATATTAATCCCTTATCAGATATATGATGTGAAAATATTTTTTCTCATTTGGAAGGTTACCTTTTCATTTTGTTGATGTTTTCCTTTGCTGTGCAGAACGTTTTAAGTTTTTTATACGGTTCTATTTATTTTTGTTTTTGTTGCCTAGGTTTTTGGTGGCAAAAAATCAATGTCACGACCGATGTCATGGAGCTTACTGCCTATACTTTCTTCTAGGTGTTTTATGGTTTCATGTCTTATGTTTAAGTCTGTAATCCACTTTATTTTTTTCTTTAATCCATTTAACTTTTGTATATGGTGTAACAGAGTAGTCCAGTTTTCCTAACACTGACAGAAACTCATTTCCCATTGTATACTCGTATTTCTTTTACAGGAGATTAACTGATTATTTACATTCATGGGTTTATTTCTGTGCCGTATTCTGTTCCATTGATCTATGTGGCTCTTTTTTTTTTTCTTAAAGATGTTGTTTATCCGAGAGAGAGAGAGAGAGAGAGAGAGAGAGAGAGAGAGAGAGGAAGAGAAGCAGAGACACAGGCAGAGGGAGAAGCAGGCTCCATGCAGGGAGCCCGACGTGGGACTCGATCCCAGGACTCCAGGATCATGCCCTGGGCTGAAGGCAGGCGCCAAACCGCTGAGCCACCTGGGCTGCCCTATGTGGCTCTTTCTTATGAGAGTACTATACTGTTGATCACTTTGGCTTTGAAATACAGTTTGAAATCAAGGAGTATGAGGTCTTCAGCTTTGTTCTTCTTTCTCAAAATTGCTTTGGCTACTCAGAATCTTTTGTGGTTTCATATAAATTTTAGGATTATTTCTGTGAAAAATGCCACTGGAATTT
Organism: Nyctereutes procyonoides; assembly: GCF_905146905.1. NCBI lineage: Eukaryota > Metazoa > Chordata > Mammalia > Carnivora > Canidae > Nyctereutes > Nyctereutes procyonoides. Next base: position 596,452 of record NW_026575030.1, on the reverse strand, counting down.
TGATAGGTATTGCACTGAATCTACAGATTGCTTTGGGGAGTATAGATATTTTAACAATAGAGATTCCTCTAATATATGAGCATGAAATATCTTTCCATTGGTTTGTGTTTTTTTCTATTTCTTTCATTAATATCTTATTGTTTTCAGCATAAAGGTCTTTCACCCCCTTGGTTAGCGTTATTCTTAGATATTTTATTATTTTTAATGCAATTGTAAAAAGTATTGATTGATTTCTCTGAGACTTCATTATAAGTGTACAGAAATGCTTGTATACTGATTTTGTATCCTGTAACTTTACTGAATTTATTGATTGGTTCTAAAATTTTTTTGGTGTAGTCTTTAGCGTTTTCTTATATAATATCATGCCATCTATAAACAGTGACAGTTTTATTGCTTCCTCCCTTATTTGCATACCTTTTATTCCTTTCCTTGTCTAACTGCTCTGGCTAGGACTTTCAAAACTATGTTGAATAAAGTGGCAAAAAGTAGCATCCTTCTTTTTTGTTTTCTTTTTTTAGTAGGCATCCTTCTATTGTTTCTGATATTAGAAAACTTTCACCTTTTCAGCACTGAGAAAGATGCCGGCTCTTGGCTTGTCATATATGGCCTTTATTACATTGATGTACATTACTTCTATATCCACTTTGTTGAGAGTTTTCATCATGAACAAATGTTGAATTTTTGTCAAATCCTTTTTTGGCATGTATTAAGATGCTCAAGATTTTTATCTTCATTTTGTTAATGTTGTTTATCATGTTAATTGATTTGCAGATGTTGAAACATCCTTGCATTCCTAGAGTAAATGCCACTTGACCATGGTGTATGATCCTATTTTTTTTTTAAGATTTGAGAGAGGGAGAGGGAGAAAGAGAACATGAGTGGGGTAAGGGGCACAGAATGAGGAAGAGAGAAAGTCTCAAGCAGACTCCCCACTGAGCATAGAGCCCGATGTTGGGTTCAATCTCACAACCCTAACACAACCTGAGCCAAAACCAAGAGCTGAACACTTAACCAACTGGGGCAATCCAGGTCCCCAGTGTATTACCATTAAGTACATTGCTGAATGTGGCTTTCTATTACTTCGTTGGATTTCTACATCTGTCAGGGTTATTGGCCTGTAATTTTGTTTTCTTGTGGCATCCTTGTTTGGTTTTAGTATCAAGGTAATGCTTGTCGTGTAAAATAGGTTTGGAAGTATTCCTTCCTCTCCTGTTGTTTGAAGAGTTTGAGAATAACTGGTATTAATTCTTCTCTGAAGACTTGGTAGAATTTAACAATGAAGCTATCTGCTCACGGACTTTTGTTTGGAGGTTTTTTATTACCTATCCAATCTCCTTACTAGTAATCAGTCTGTTCAGATTTTCAACTTTATGATTAAGTTTGTATCACTTTTATCCAGGTTCTCCAATTTCTTGGCATATAATTGTTCATAGTAGTCTTTTACAGTCCTTTGTATTTGTCATAACTTTCATTTCTGATTTTATTTTTAAGAGTTTTGAAATAGGGAAATGTGAGGGGGTTTTTTTTGTTTTTGTTTTTGTTTTTTCAAAATTGCTTTGGCTATTCTGGGCACACTGTTTCATATAAATTTTAGGATCAGCTTGTCAATTCTACAAAGAAAAAAAGGTACCTAGAATCTTGATAGGGTTTTCACTGAATCTATAATAGAGATTGTTTTTAAATGTTCTGTTTTGACATATCTATCTGACACACAAATGGAGATGCCAAGAAGTCTAAAGTTCATAGAAGAATAATCACTTTTATTTTATACTATGTTATTTGCTCAGTAACTTATGTGATTGGTACTACAGGGATACTGAGAACTATTGATGAATAAAAGGGATGCAAATTTCAATAAACATTCCTTGGAATCTGAAAAGTTTATGATAAAAAAAATCTATTTTTTATTATCTATTATAATACCTTAATAAAAAAATTAAAAACACCCTGTATTAAATTCAGTAGTATCATGTGATGCGCTGTTGGGGTCCAGGAGCGTATAATCAAGACAGAATTCTTGAGATGTTTTCAGTGCAAAAAGGTGGTTTTATTAAAGCATGAGGACAGGACCTGTGTGCAGGAAGAGCTGTACTGGAATAATGAGGAGAGACTGAATATATACTTCTTAGTTAGTGGGGGTTAGGGATAGCTTAAATCTCTAAGGAATTTGGAAGCAAGACTTCCAGGACTTTAGCACCCTTTAGTAAAACATTTGTCATGAGATGCTTCAGATGTATATCACTGGGCCATATGTTTGAAGGATGACTACTAACATATATCTTGGGCCGGGTTGGGGGGGGTAGTGTGTAGAAATAAATGAAGTTTCCAAAGGTATTTTCATATGTTAAAGAAGACTTAAGGGATCCTGGAGCTCTGGCTAATGTCAAGCTAAGGTTGTTTTTAGCCTCTGGCAAAGCACTAACATTAAGGCAGTTATAAGTCCCTTCAGGAATGTCACTCTGCCTGCCTCAAGTATTTGTCAATGGGTTGCAAGTTGTAAGGAGATTGAATTTTATCTACATTTCTTTTGCCCTCATTTTCTACATCTTCACTGATGTTCTATTTTTTAAGTTGGGTTATAGGTGACAACACTAATTGCTAATGCTATAACTCAAAGTAATTATTACTTTATTAGAAAAAATACCTTACATATATTATTTGAATGTAGTTTTGAAGTGTTTGAATGTAGCCTTGAAATGGTGGGGGCAGGGTGTGTGTGTGAGCAACAGTATGATAGCTAACATTATGGCTCAACTTGACTGTGCCATGGGTTGTCCAGAAATTTGGACAAAGGCTCAGGGAAGGTCTTTGAGAGGGTTTCTGAATGAGACTAACATATGAATCAGTAGACAAAGTAAAGCATATTTTCCTCCCTAATCAGAGTAGGTCTTATTTAATCACTTAAAAGCCTGAATAAAACAAGGGACACCACAAGGTGGAGCATCTTGATTTCAGCTCAGGTGTTCATCTCAGCATTGTGGTTTCAGGGCCCATGTTGGGCCCCACATTGAGCTCTACATTGGACATAGAGCCCACTTAAAAAAAAAAAAAAAAGCCTGAGATCCCTGGGTGGCTCAGCGGTTTAGCGCCTGCCTTTGGCCCAGGGCACGATCCTGGAGTGCCGGGATCGAGTCCCGCATCGGGCTCCTGGTGTGGAGCCTGCTTCTCCCTCTACCTGTCTCTCTCTCTCTCTCTCTCTCTCTCTCTCTCTCTCTCTCTCTCTCTCTCATAAACAAATAAATAAATAAATCTTAAAAAAAAGCCTAAATAAAATAAAAAGGCTAACCTTTCTACAAGTATACAGGAACTTCTACTGCCTATCATCAAGCCAAGACAACAGGTTTTCTTCATCTTTGTAGTTGAACTGAATCAGCTCTTCTTGGGTCTCAAAACTATATCTTATGGACTAGAACATGTAGCTTTGGCTCTCCTGATTCTCTGGTCTTTGGACTTGGACTCAAACTATGTGATCAACTCTACTGCATCTCCACCTTGCCAACTGCCAATTTCAGGACTTTTTGGCCTCCATAACTATGTGAACCAATTCCTCATAATCAGTCTTGACAAAAATAGAGATATACTGTTAGTTCTGTTTCTCTGGAAAACTCTAATACAGAATTGAAGGGAAAAATAAAATACTGACCAAGAGAAGTTAAGTAAATTGCTCAAGGTCAGACACATAATTAACTATAGAACAAAAATGGAACACAGGTCTCTTAGCTCCTAGTCCAGTAGACAGACATAGTGGTTGGGAAATTCTAATCTAGGTTTATTGAAATCTCTTTCCCCCAGTCATGTTACCCCTTATAATCTTGAATAACTAAAAAAAAAAAAAAAAAAAAAAAAAAATCTTGAATAACTAGAAAGGGAAAAAAAAAGTGATCATAACTATTTCTCACATGTATGACAGCTTCTCAGATTCTCACAATTCACAGGGTCATAATAATCTAACGATGGAATTGGTAATTACATAATAAATATAATCATTTTACTTTGTTAACTCCTTCTGCTTCATTCTTCTCTCCATTAAAACATAGGATTTTTCTCATACACATGAGGTATTTTGGGCTGCAGTGCCATTAATATGCTAATAGAATTCATCTCTTCATCTCATTTTAACATACTTTCAGCTTATTCTGACAATGTTAGTGGCCCACTTTATCCAGAGTAAAGTCTGAAGTTTAAATCAAAGGAAAAAGAAAGAAGCATGTCCTGGGCACAGAAGAATGAACATTACTACAAATACCTATTAAAAATGTCCTATTATTATTCTGTTAAAGAGAATCCCTGAGAGAAGAAACCAGAATCCTTTGCTCCACTGAAAAATGATTCTTTGATTAAAAAAAAGTTATTTAAATTTCTACCTGTCTTTTGAAATAAGGAGAAAAAAAAAAAAAAACATTCCAAAAAAGTAAGAACTGAACAAAGAAAAAGAGTTTTCATCCAGTTCTAGTGCCAAAACCTATTTAGAAATTCTCCTTATGAAGAAAACTGTTTAACAGTGTAGTCATCTTTAGTGTGTTCTATTCAAAATTTCAACATAATCTTCTGGAATAGTGACAATGAAGAGAGAAGAAAAATCTACTGGCTAATTTATTTACAGTAATTTGACATTGGTAACAAAAATTTTTAAATTAAAAGTAGGAAGAATTTAAAGTAACAAATCTTAAGTTGATTTATCCCAAACAATAAAGTTTAAAATCCTGGTTCTCAAGTCTTTTCTCCCCCAATGTCTTCATCATTCTCATAGCACCAACATCAGTATTATTTCTCACTTTACAAAATCACTTGAAACAGAAAGGGAACTATATCAGAATATTCAAGCGGGAATGTTACCTTATCAATGTAGGCAATGTAGGTAAGATTTTAGAACTCTTCTTCCTAACCTGGGGTAAATTTGCTATTTCAGATTTTTTTAAAATAAATGCCACCACAAGAATTCCTAACTACAATTATAATTCTTATTTTCCCATCTGCAGCTTAAATAGCAAATTGACCAAATGGCTAGCAACTTTTGAACTTAAATTTTTCCACCCATCTAAAAGCATTATTATCAATTAAGTAATACTTTAAACTTCCTATTTAATGATTTTTGCATAAAATAAACTGAGGTAAGTTTAGTTCCATAATATTTCTGCTAAGGCAATTTCTTATTTCCTTTACAAGTACTAAGTGTTCAATTTAATAAATTATACTACTTGCTTCAAAGACATTTCTCAGGGGATGCCTGGATGACTCAGCGGTTGAGCTCTGGTTTCAGCTCAGGCTGTGATCCTGGAGTTCAGGGATTAAGCCCCACATCAGGCTCCCTAAGGGGAGCCTACCTCTCCTTCTGCCATGTCCCTCTCTCTCTCTCTCTCCCCCTGTCTCTCATGAATAAATAAATAAAATCTAAAGAAAAAAAAAGTTTCTCAGGACCAAATTCAATTAAATATTTTTGGCTTAAAAATATAACATGTAAAAATATATATATATAACACGTATAATTCATATCTAATATAAACTATAATTTTATGGGGTTTTTTTAAATTTTTATTTTTATTTATTCATGAGAGATACAGAGAGAGAGAGAGAAGCAGAGACACAGGCAGAGGCAGAAGCAGACTCCATGCAGGGAGCCTGATGTGGGACTCGATCCTGGGTCTCCAGGATGACGCCCTGGGCCAAAGGTAGGCGCTAAACCGCTGAGCCACCCATGGATCCCATCTTATGGTATTATTATAGAACTGTGCTGTCTACTATGGTAGCCGATAGATAGATAGATAGATAGATAGATAGATTAAAATAATAAAATAAAATAAAATAAAATAAAATAAAATAAAATAAAATAAAATAAAATAAAATAAAATAAAATAAAATTCGGTACACATCACTAGTGTGGCACCAATACTTGCTACCTAACTTGCTAACAGCACCACTCCCTCATGTGTTATCCTGTGGACACGCCCCCTCCAGCCAAGCCTTGGTTCTAGGTTTCCTTCCAAAGCAGACCTGGGCAAACCCTATTAAAACAACATGCCACTACATGTGCTTCTGCAAATCCACCACCTTCAACCGTCTGCAAGGTTCTGGCAATTGCAGGTCCCCTTACTCATCAAACTGGTACAATCCTTGCTGGCACTGAGAAGTCCATGCACCCACTCCCATTGTCCTGCAGACCTGCCCCTTCCACAGGCCCTTGGCTGGAACCCATTCAAGTGGTGTTGCAAACCTGGCAGTGTGCAAGCAGTCCTGATAGGGGCCAGTACCATTCCAGAGTGACTCCTGCCCCAAGGGAGAACAGGATATAATCACAGTCAAACTGAAGTCTCAGCAGTGGAGTGGAACAGACATGTGGTCTGATTGCAGGCCTTGGCCACCAACCAAAAGCTTCTCAGGGGATAATACAAGGAAAGTGCCCTGTAGTTCAGCGCTACTGTGTCTCTGACAAATGCCTGTTCTGACTCAACTTAAGCCCAGGAGGACCCAGACTTGCCCACTAACAACACAAGGACCAAACCCTGTCTACAACAGGCAAAGAGAGCCATGGTAGACAACCGGTCTGAAGGGAAAAGCAACAGAGCCACAATAGTACCGTAAACATGACACATATGGGAGATACCCATGAAGTGTTGGATCCTGGTGAACAGGGAAATTTGCATAGAAGGGCACTATAAGATTTCATCTTCATAAGATCACTACTTTCACAAGCAGGAGACAAAAACGACTTTTCCAACACAGAGAAGATAAAGAGAGGTAGATAAAATAAGAAGAGAGAAAAATATGTCCCAAAGGAAAGAACAAGACAAAAGCACAGAAAAAGATCTAATCAAAAAAGAGGTAAGTGATACAATCAATAAATTTAAAGTAATGGTTATAAAGATCATCACTGGACTTAAGAAGAGTGGAAGACATCAGTGAGACCCTTAACAAAGAGATAGAAAGTATAAAAAAGAACCAGTTGGAGGGGCACCTGGGCAGCTCAGTCAGTTATATATCTGCCTTCAGCTCAGGTCATCCCAGGGTCCTGGGATTGAGCCCTACATCAGGCACCCTGCTCAGCGGGGAGCCTGCTTCTCTCTCTCCCCCTCCCCTCTGCTCATGCTCTATCTCTTTCTCTTAAGTAAACAAAATTAAAAAAAAAAGAACCAATTGGAGATGAAGAATTCAATAAATGAAATTAAAAATACACTAGATACATAGCAGGGAGTCTGTCCCTTTCCATCTCTTTCTCCCTTTGCCCCTCTCCCTGCTCATGTGCTTGCTCCCTCTCAAATAAATAAATAAAATCTTTAAAAATAAAAAAAGAAGGAATGCAATGACACCATCAACCATAATGACATTTGCATCTCAGAAGAAGAGAGAAAAGGGGGGAGAAAATTTATTTGAATAATAGCTGAAAACTTCTGGAATCTAGAGAAGGAAATGGAAATTGAGAGACAGAGGCATAAAGAACCCCAACAAAATCAACCCAAGGAGGTCCATAGCAAGACACATAGTGATTAAAATGCTAAAAAGTAGTGATAAAGAGAAAATTCTAAAACAGCAAAAGAAAAGATTTACATACAAGGGAAACTCTATAATTCTATCAGCTGACTTTTCAGTAGAAACTTTATAGGCCAGAAGAAAGGGGCATGACACATTCATAGTGGTGAAAGAAAAAAAAAGCAAAACGTGCAGCCAAGAATACTCTATCCAGGAAGGCTATCATTCAGAATAGAAGGAGAGATAAAGAGTTTCCCAGATGAATAAAAGTTAAAGGAATTCATGACCACTAAACTAGCCCTAATAGAAGAAGTGTTCAAGGGGACTCTTTAAATGGAAAAGAAAGACCATAAGTAGAAGTAAGAAAGTAGGAAGCTAAAAACAGTAAAAATAAGTGTATTTATAAAAATCACAGTATTCTACAAAATAAAAGAATGTAAAGTATGACACCATATACTTTAAGCCTGGAGGGAGAGGAGTTAAAAGTGGATTCAAACAAAAGCAATCATCAACTTAACACAGACTGGTATATGCAAAAGATGTTATATACAAACTTAATAGTAACCACAAATCAAAACCAGTAATAAGGGTAGGGGGAAAAAAAAAAGAAAGGAATCAAGAATATCACTAAAGAAAGCCAGCAAATCATGAGACAATAGAGCAAGATAAGACAGGTACAAAAACAACCATCAAAAAGTAATAAAATGGCAATAAGTATATATCTATTAATAACTACTGTGAATGTAAATGGACTAAATGCTATAATCAAAAAACAAAGGTTAAATGAATGGATAAAAAAGCAAGACCATCTATAACCTGCCTATAAGACACTCATTTCATACCTAAAGACACATACAGATTGAAAGTGAACAGATGGAAATGCATTTTCATTCAAGGGGAAGTGAAAATCCAGGGTAGCAATACTTACATAGGACAAAATAGGCTTTAAGACAAAGACTATACAAGAGAAAAAGAAGAACACTATATAATCATAACGGGAACAATCCAATAAGAAGATAAGACAACTGTACATATTTATGTACTCAATTTATGAGAACACCCAAACACATAAGACAGTTAATAACAAACATAAAGGAGCTAATCAATAGTAATACAATAATAGTAGGGGACTTTAACACCATACATATTTCAAAAGACAGATCATTCAAACAGAAAATTAACAGGGAAATAGTGGCTTTGAATGACATACTGGACTCAACAGATTTAAGAAATATGTTCAGAACATTCCATCCATAAAGAATAAAATACATATTCCTTTCAACTGCACATGCAACAGTCTCTAGGACTGGTCACATTAGGCCACAAAACAAGTTTCAACAAATTTAAAAAGATCAAAATCATACCATGCACCTTTTCTGACCACACACTATGAAACCAGAAATCAACCACAACAATCTAGAAAGAGTACAAATACATGGAGGCTAAGACAAGAACAAACAAACAAACATGGAGACAAATGAAAATAAAAACAGTGGTCCAAAATATTTCGGATGCTTCAACAACTGTTCTAAGAGGAAGTTTACTACAAAACAGGCTCATCTCAAGAAGCCAGAAAAATAAAAAAATAAAAAAAAACCACAATCTAACCTTATATCTGAAGGAGCTAGATTAGGACAAAGAAAACCCAAACGAGTAAAAAAAAAAAAAAAAAAAGAAAGAAAATAATAAAGATTAGAGCAGAAATAAATGAAATAGAAACTAAAAAATACTAGAACAGATCAATAAAAAGGAACTAGTTTTTTGAATAGATCAAAAAAATGGAAAAGCCTTTAGTCAAACTTAAAAAAAAAAGAGAACTCAAGTAAATAAAATCAAACATGAAAGAAGAGAAATAACAACAAACATCACAGAAATACGAAGGATTATAAGAGAGTATTATGAAAAATTGTATGCCAATAAATTGGACAACCTAGAAGAAAATGGATAAATAAATTCCTAGAAACATATAACCTCCCAAAACTGAATCAAGAAGAAACAGAAAATTTGAATAGACCAATTAACAGAAATGAAATTGAATCCGTATTCAAAAAACCCTTTTTCAGATAATAAAAAGGAATAAAAGATTCCAAATTGATAAGGAAGAAGTAAAACGTCCACTATTTGCAGATTAAATAAAATTAGAAATAGAAAACCCTAAATATTCTACCAAAGCACTACTAGAATTAATAAATGAATTCAGTAAGGTCACAGGTTACATGATTAATATACAGATATCTGTTGTTTTTCTATATACTAATGAAGCAGCAGAAAGAGAAATTATGAAAATAATCCCATTTACAATTGCACCAAAAATAATAAAATACACAAGAATAAACTTAACCAGGTGAAAACTCTGAAAACTACAAAATATGGAGAAAGAAACTGAAGATGACGCAAATGGAAAAACATTCCATACTCAAGGATTAGAAGAACAATTATTGTTAAAATGTCTATATTACTCAAAGCAATCTACATATTTAATACAATGCCTATAAAAAATACCATTTCCCCAGAACTAGAATTAATAATCCTAAAATTTACATGGAACCACAAAAATCCTGAGTAGCTAAAGCAATCTTAAAAAATAAAAACAAAACTGGAATTAGCACAATCTGAAATTTCAAGATATGTTACAAAGCTATAATACTGGCACAAAAATAGAAACATAGATCAATGGAACAGAAGAGGGTGTCCAGAAATAAATTCACAACTATATGGTCAATTAATCTTCAACAAAAGAGGCAAGAATATGCAAAGGGAAAAGACAGTCTCTTCAATAAATGATACTGGGAAAACTGGACAGTTACATGCAAAAGAATGAAAGTCAACCACTTTCTTACACCATACATGAAAACTCAAAATGGTTTAAGGACCTAAATGTGAGACTCAAAACCATAATAGGATAGCAAAGGCTGTAATTTTTCCAACATTGGCCATAGCAACATTTTCCTAGACATGACTCCTGAGGCAAGGGAAACGAAAGCAAATATAAACTATTGGGACTACATCAAAATAAAAAGCTTCTGCACGACAAAGGAAGCCATCAATGAAAGTAAAAGACAATGTACTGAATGGGAGAAGATAGCTGCAAATGGCATATCCAATAAAGGGTTAGTATCCAAAATATATAAAGAACCTACAAAACTCGACAACAAAAAACCAAATGATCCAATTTAAGAATGGAGAGAAGACATGAATAGACATTTTTCCAAAGAAGACATACGGATGGCCGATAGATACATGAATAGATGGTCAACATCGCTATCATAGGGAAATATAAATCAAAACTATAATGAGATATTACTTCACACAGTCAGAATGGCTAAAATCAACAATACAGGAAACAAGTGTTGGAGACGATGCATAGAAAACGGAATTTTTGTGTACTGTTAGTGAGAATGCAAATTAGTACAGTCACTGTGGAAAACACTATGGAGGTTCCTCAAGAAATTAAAAATATAATTACCCTACAATCCAGTAATTCTACTATGGTGTATTTACTCAAAGAATACGAAAGACTAATTGAAAAAGATACATGCGCCACTATGTTTATGGTAGCATTATTTACAATAGCCAAGTTATGCAGGCAACCCGAGTGTCTATCAATAAAAGAATGGATAAAGAAGTGACACACACACACACACACACACACAGTGGAGTATTACTCATCCATAAAAAAGTACAAAATCTTGCTATTTGCAGCAACATGGATGGATCTAGAGAGTATAATGCTAAGCAAAATAAGTCAGTCAGAGACAGAGAAATACCATATGATTTCACTTATATGTGAGATTTAAGAAGCAACACAAATGAACAAAGAATAAGAGACAAATCAAGAAACAAACTCTTAGCTACTGAGAACAAATGGATGGTTACCAGGGGGGACCTGGATGGGGGGGATGGGTGAAATAGGTGAAGGGGTTTAAGAGTACAATGATGGGGGATCCCTGGGTGGCGCAGCGGTTTGGCGCCTGCCTTTGGCCCAGGGCGCGATCCTGGAGACCCGGGATTGAGTCCCACGTCGGGCTCCCGGTGCATGGAGCCTGCTTCTCCCTCTGCTTGTGTCTCTGCCTCTCTCTCTCTATCTGTGTGACTGTCATAAATAAATAAAAATTAAAAAAAAAAAAGAGTACAATGATGAACAGTGAGTAATGTATAGAATTGCTGAATCACTATACAGCACCCCTGGAGCTAACAATGTATGTTAACTGTACTGGAATTAAAACAAAAATAAACAAAACAAAAAAACAACAAGTAACCTTCTTTTAATTTCCCAACTCAATATTGGTAAGTCATGTACATTTCTAGACATGTTATCTAATTTGGGAAAACCTCTATGTAGTTTCTTTGAAATAAAGTTAATATATCACTGTGTGGTATGCCTGAAACTAATGTAAACTTGTGTTTCAACTATACTTCAATAAACATGTAATGAATGAGAAAACAAAATTCAGCACCTCTGTCACACTAACCACATTTAAGTTCTCAATAGAGTAGCTTGTAGGTGTTACAGTGGACAGCCACAAAGACAGAACATTTCCCCTTTTTTTTTTTTTTTATTTATTCATTAGAGACACACAGAGAGAGAGAGAGAGAGAGGCAGAGACACAGGCAGAGGGAGAAGCAGGCTCCATGCAGGGAGCCCGATGCGGGACTTGATCCTGGGTCTCTAGAATCAGGCCCTGGGCTGAAGGCAGACGCTCAACCACTGAGCCACTCAGGCGTCCCAGAACATTTCCTTTGTTACAGTAAGTTCTCCTAAATCGTGACTAAGAAGAGGCCTGAAAATCATCATTGAGGCCGCTATTTCCATTGAGGATAAGCGTGAAAAATGTATAAGCTCACCTTCATCACTCCTGGATGGTCGATGCATACATTATTTATAAATTACACTACGAATAAGAATGGCAGGTTTGACCTTCACAGCCAAGTAAGTGGTAAACAAAATGCTTGTAAATTAGATCTAGTGACAGGTTCATGAAGCAGGTTTTTGCTACAGATAAATATAATCAACATTAATATTACAGTAGATTATGGTATTACAGTTTAGTAGTACAGGTATAGGACTAAAGCTGCCAGCTGACAAGCTGGAAATACTGCACTTACCCTGACCGGACAGCTCCGAATAGGCTCTTTGGCATCAGGGTAGGATGAAAAGACAATGGGTTAGTAATCAAACAAACTATTCAAATACGGATTCTGCCATTTTCTGGCCGAGAAACGTTAAATGCATTGAAGCCTGGCTGATTCATTAGCAAAACCTAGACAATAGCACATGTCTCAAAAGATTGTTACAAGGGTTAAATAATTTAAAACATGCAAATCATTTAGCAGAGTCTCTAGGCAAGTTAAGACTTCGATAAATATTCTAAGCCTGAAAAAGACTGAATTGGATGTGAATTCAAATTAGAAGACAAATGTAACTTGAAGTAGAATAAAAACATTAATTACTTTAGTTTATTCAATCTTCAGATAGATGTACTTATACTATACATTTGAATAAACTGCTGTGCCACCACTAATAACACATCATGGGCTGAGTAATAACATAAAGGCACTGACAGGCACTTCCACTGACAAATCTAGTAGTGTAGGACTAGTCTTTTTACTTCAATTGATCACAAGTACTACAAAGTTCTTACTTTTCTGCAACTAAGACCCCAAAGGTCACTTTAAAACTTATTCCCAATGGCTGTATCCAGTTATAAAAGCAATCTATGGTGACAATTCCATATAACTGAATACACACGCAGAAGCATAATATTTAAAAGCCTGTGAATTATGGGACGCCTGGGTGGCTCAGCAGTTAGGCGTCTGCCTTCGGCTCAGGGTGTGATTCAGGGAGTCCCGGGATGGAGTCCCACAATGGACTCCCTGCATGGAGCCTGCTTCTCCCTCTCCCTCTGCCTCTCTCTCTCTCTCTCTCTGTATCTCTCATGAATGAATAAATAAAATCTTTAAAAGATAAATAAATAAATGCCTGTGATTTGCTTTAAAAAAAAAATCCAGCAGGGGGATAAAGCTTGGGGGATCTATATGCACTGGTAACTTACTGAAGCCGATTGGTTCATGAAGGTTTATTATACTGTTCTATTTCTGTTACATATATGGTTAAAAGGATCTATATTAAACATTTAAAAGTTTTATGGAAGGATGATAGAAGTAAGAACTTTTTACTGGGTCACTTATAATAGTCTTGTCTTTCTAGCAGATGGCATTTGGTCTTGCTTAGAAATGCCAATTGTCCCTGCTTTTCCTCCTGTTTTTCCCAAAAATTATATCAGAACACACTCTTGAGTGACATAAACACAGGCCACAGAAACTAGCTTTAGAATTATAAGCTTGGAAACTTTAATTCAGAGAAAAATCAAGTACTTTGACCAAGTTCCAAATCCATTCATTTCTAAAACCATAAGCTTCTACCTGTTAACGTTTGCTGCATCTGTGGAAGGTGCAAATATCTACGATTCTCATAATTTTAGAAAGCAAAAAGGAAAAAGAAAAGGCTGAATTATAAAATCTCAAAGATGTACTACAATCTCAAAAGACAGGTAAGGTCAATTCTTGAAACAAAATTGAGCAGTTATCATTTTGATGTAAACTTATCCAAAAAGGTTCTCAGAGGAAAATAGGCTTAATGCTTTAATGTTTAATGCTTTTTTAATGCTTTTCCTCTTCAAAAAGTAGAAGAGATTAAGTAATGCAACTTAGCCAGATAAGTTCCCACTTGCTTTTGTTATTTTTCCTCTTTACCAGCCTCACAGCCAGAGTAAAAATGGCAGCAGGAACAAGTGGGGTTACGAAGAGTTCCAGGATCTATGTCACACTGCTCTTCTTAGTTAGGGGCTGCAAACTGGCAGTCTGGCTCACAGGATTTGCTTTGGACCCAGGGAGCTTTTTTAGAAATTCATATGTGTTACTAACATTTAAAAATCATAATATGTCATATTTTTGTAACATTTCATTTTTTAAAATCCTTGAAAAATGGAGAAATCTGGCAATGTTGGGTGGGTCCTCCAGCATGCCAATAATTGGGTGGGCCCAACTAACAGCTATCCCCTGAGATATGAGGTAAGTGCTACTTTGTAATCAGCCTGCCACACTGGTATGTGTTACCCACCTGGACCCTGCAAGTTCGTTTCAAGAAAAGTTGAGGCGTGGTTCTGAAGAGGCTCTGTTGTAAAAAGATTAACTAGCAGGTGCGCTTAGTTCACAGCATGCACACCTAACTCCTACAGCTTAAGGATCTATCACTTAATGTTGTAATAGGTGACATGAGTTGCCAAATGGGAGTTTGTTTAGATGTGTTAGGACTCCAACTCTGCTTCAAAAGAAAACTACACAAACTACTCCAGACCCATAGAAGCCTCTGTAGTCTGGGCAAGCAAGATAAATCAGAAACAGCCCCAGCTTGATTGTATACTAATGCCAAAAGGAACTGGGTGGAAGAAGTCATTTTTGTCCACAGGAAAGCAGAAGGAGAACAGAATGAAAGAAGGTTAGAACTGGAATGGTATGTCTCAGTTCCTGGAGCAGAGCAGGTATGATGCAAATGACTCCTGCATGCATGGATAAGCCTCTTCATTTTATCAATGAAGAAAATAAATCCTCAGCAGAATTATCAAAGGACGCTCATGCAAAATATCTTAGACTCAAAAATTCTTTGTTCTTGTTGTGTTTTAAGGTTCAGGTAAACATTTCCCCCTTAACTGGCAATTACCTAATTCTGTCGTCACTCTAACCATCTGTCCTTAATGAAATCTATATCCTGGAGTACAAGTTTGAGTTATTAAACATTTATTTTCAACTTCACATATATACTCAGTTTCATGTTCTGCAAATCAATTTAATCCAGCAAAAAAATAAGAATTCACAAATATATGAAATGTCAGTTCACCGAATTCCTTCTGGAATAGCCAGTCTGATTATATTCTGAGAATGAAAACAAAATGTCACTTGACCTGAATTTTTAAACTTTCAAAGATTTTCATGAAAAGATTAGTAACTACCGGTTACAGTGAAGAAAAAGTTGAAATTTAAATTTAGAAAGGATGCTCTTATAAAGTTTTTAAATAAGGTAATTAAAATATAAGTTAATAAGGAAGTAGTATATTCACTGAGAGTATTTATCCTACCACATCATAAATATTTAATGAGTAGCAAAATAAAATTGATGGTTTCATCTAACAGATATTATACAGACCAAGTAGCTGAAAATCTACATTAGGCACTTAAGGAGAAATATCAATTAAATGCTAGCAACTCAGAGCCACAAGGGAGTGAAGAATCTGAAAAACATAACATATTAAGAATGAATGAATAAATTACTGTAAGAGGAAAAAGTATTTGGAAAAGCGAGGATAAGCCATTATAGCAATCTTCAAATACACTTAAGGGCCTTGGAAAAACTGTTTTAATTAACTTGCTGAAATGGGAGGCAGCATTGTGTGGTGGAAAGAACAGGAAACAATGAGTTGAGAAGCTGCAGAATGAGTTTGGACCTTGCCACCAACAGCTATGTTTTAGATCTTGGATGAATTACTTTACCTCTATGGGTCTCAGTTCTCTCTTCTAGTAAATGGACAATAATAGTACATAAGTATCCTCGAGCTTTAGAATTCTATGATTCATTGATCTGAAAAGTTATCGCATACAAAAGCTCTTAGAAAACGTTTAGATTCTTTAAAACGTGATGCTATCACTATTACAGTGGACAGCAGGTCTTCATTTTCTTTAAGGTAGAGTTATTTCTCTCTCAGTCCAGTACCTCTGCCTATGACTTAGTTGTATTTCTTGCTACACCTTCTCCTAGACCCAAGCTTAATTAAGGTGTGCTAAGTGGCTTCCATTCTCTGATTCCATTTAAACTGAGCAGAGTATTACCTCATTTCCCCCCTTGTACCATGCAGTCATAGGGTTCTCCCTTAAGACTTCTAAATACCAAGCTTCCTATTTTCATCGCCTTCAGTTATTACACTCCCAAATGAATTCCATGAACACTTCTAAACTGTATATGGTTGGTCTTGCAGGTATACCACAGGGATCAGTTAAAGATGATGTGTAAAAACGAAGCAGCCTAAGAGGTTGGCGCACATGATATATTATTAACCACCTCTAACTTCTCAACACCAACCTTAACTCACCTGCTTCAGTACCATGCAGGTACCATGCCACCTCTTAGGAGGCATACTATCCCATCTTACATTCTCAGACCCTTCGGTATTGATTACCTTTTCTGTCACCTGTATTTTCTAACTGTCCATCTTTGCTGGATCTTTTATTTTTTTTTTCTGGATCATTTTTATCAGCATTTCCATAGGCTAAGCATTACTTACCTTAAAAACAAATAAGAATGCCTCCCTTTTCTTACTTTGCCTCTCTAGCTTCACTCTCTCCCACATCAGCACAGCCAAGCTTGTAGCCTCATTTTGCGCCTGTCTCAGCCTCACCACTCCAGCCTACTGACTTTTTTTTTTTTTTACAATTCTTTAAGCACTGGCTCTGGAACCAAAATGTATATTGGCTCCTCCATTTATACCAATACATGCAGGAAAATTACTTTACCTTTGTATCTTAGTTTTCTGGCTTGTAAAATGGGGATACCAACTCAATATACTTATGTCAAATAAATAAATCCTGCATAGAATTGACACTTCAAATAACATATAGTTAAATTTTCATTTTGCTATAATAAAGTTATATAAAAAGTTGGCAGATAATCCAGGTATTCTTTCATTTCCATTACCTGCTGTTTAAGACCACCATTAATGCCTATCAACAAAGACGGTTGAATACTTAGATCACTCCAAGTGTTCTTGATATATGTAATTACTGCAATATTTTACTTAACAAGGAGAAACATGTTTAAAACAGTCTTTTGGAATAAATATGAATTATTTTTCTATCTGATATTTCCCTAGACACTGCATTTTTTTACCTGAAATGATCCCATGAAAATTCCCTAACTATATTCCAGCCTCTTAGTAATTGCATATTTTTCCTTCATTATCAGCTTAGATTTAGTTCCCTGAGAAGTATTCTCATACAATCTTTGTTCCATGTCTCCATTTTCAATTAGTAGCTTGATTCGTATCTTGAATATACAGAATTTTATATCATACTACAATAAAATTTCTTTATGTTCTGCTGTTAGGCAACGTATTTCTTGAAAACAAGACAACGTCTTAATCACTTCTGCACTCCAAGGACCCTCTCTTGGTGTCCAGTACATAGCCATTCAGTGGACATTCATTTGAAATGACCTCAGAAAGCAAACAAGTTATTTGGACTCTGATGCAAAGAACACTGTTTTAAAAAACAAAGTACAATTCTATGAAAATGTTATTACAATTGGTAATTATTTCTGGAAAGTAGCTCTTACCTATGGAACTTTTATCAGCAAGATAAAAAGACAATTCCCATAGATAGGACAGACATATTTGCAAATAGTGATTTAGTGGATAGAACTAAGTAAGAATCAGTTGTCACAGTTTAAATTCCTACTTTTACTTGACACTACACAGAACAGAGAAAATCATCAAAAATTATTCACCTCATCTATCTACACACAATAGGAATATCTAAGATTAGATCATAGAAATTAGAGTGTAAATGATGAAAAATAAACATCCCCTATGAATCCAAGCAATGATAATCAAAGATACAAGTATGAAAGTTTCTAACTTAAAACTATCTTCTGAGGTCCCTGCTGATCAAATTAACTTTTCATTAATAAAGAAAAGTGTCAGGAAAAATGAGAAATTAATCGTTTTCCACATGTGCAACATACCCTACTTAAAACTTCATGACACACATACACAAATACAAAAAGATATATACATACATATACATACATGATATATATGTGTGTATATATTACACACATCAGTCTGAAATTAGGATTTACTTAATATGCTTTCATGCTTCCTCTTTACTAAAGCAAATAAGCAACTCATAAAAATAATATTGGTAATTTGATCACATCTTTAGTTACATGCTGAAGTATGATAATTATAACAAGAAAAACTACTGGGTCATAGGAGAGTTATTTTAATAATCATATTAAACTCATTTTTAAAAATATAACCATAATTATAATAGAAATCAGTTTGAATAGAATCTCATTTTCAGAAGATTAAGGGGACAAATTGCTCATTAGATTCTTTTTTTAACAGAGTCCAAGACAGGCATGCAATGCAAGAGAAATTATATATACATGCTACATCTGTAAACAGCAACAAAACATCCCTCAGAAGATTCATGTACAAATGCAGATATATCGTGGTTTATAGCACAATAAAAATAAGAGAACTGAGGTTTTCTCTAGGTTCAAATCCAAACTCTGCTATTAGATGAGCAAGTTTTTACCTCTCAAAGCTACAGGTTTCATTTCAAAAAAGTTGGGATAACACCATCATCAGAGAGGTCTTATAATAATTAAATAACATATATGAACATAAAAACATAAGTGTTTTTTTTGAGGGCCTGTTTCACAGCAAGAGGTGTCCTTTCACTATTTTCAAATGAAGGCTACATTCTTCTCAACCAATAGGAACTTTTTGTTTTTAGTACAGTTGAGATTCTCAGTTTGGACAAAGAATGTTGGTAAAAAGAGGAATAAGAATTTGAATAAAACACTAAGGCTTAGTTAGCACTTGTGGTGCAAGAACCAAGGAAGCATTCTTTAAAAATCAAACAACAAAAATCTCCATAGAAACAAAACCTAATTTGTGAAACCCAACCAAAACATTCTGGATAACATAACAAATATATTTAAGAATATCTAACGTTAGTATGCAAAGTAAGATCTTGATTAAAGGTATTAATTATCTAATGGACTAAATCTATGATAACATTCCCATAAAATATACTGGTTTTTTTGTTTGTTTTTTGTTTATTTATGTACTCAGAGAGAGAGAGAAAGGCAGAGACACAGGTAGAGAGAGAAGCAGGCTCCATGCAGGGAGCCTGACGTGGGACTCGATCCCGGGTCTCCAGGATCACACCCCCGGCTTCAGGCGGCGCTAAACCGCTGAGCCACTGGGGCTGCCCCAATATATTGTTTTTAATCAGCAAAATAGCATGAGCTGTTTATCAAGACGTGGAATACTACTTGCTAAAAGATAATTTAATTGTTATATAGGATTTAACAAATATTCTAAGATATTCCAAAGGCAGGTATGTTTGAGTCTCCTGATTTTAACTAATAAAAAAAAAAAAAAAACCTGAAGCATAGAGAAGTGAATTACTTCAAATACTGAATCAAACTTTTTATCCTGTGAACAATGATTTTTTTTTAATGACAAAAAATGTTATTTCACTTTTTTTTTAACAGGAAGATATTCATGAAGGCAATGAAAGAACTTATAGAGATTTTTTTTAATGAATGCAGCTCCATTAAGCAGCCTGCTGGAACATGGTGTAAAGAGATACTGGCTTTTTCAAGTGTGGGTGTCTGGTATTCTTGGGATTTTTCACCCACTCATATGAGTCAGTTTTATATAACACTGTAACATATAATTTCCCTCCTACTCACAAGCCAACACTTCAGAGATAACATCTCACCCTAAGTTATTTAAGGACTATGGTAACTCGGAACATTTTAATATTTTATAAAATGTGCCAACAACCAAATTATTACTATGTCAGCAACAAACTCCTTGGCCTCCAAAGAAGCATTCCATATGGCTCAGTATTATAAGAGTTTGGGGAATATGTTAACAAAATATGTGAATTGTTTCACTGTAATCAAATATCATAACTTTATTTAAAAATCTAGGTGTTTTACAATACCAGTTATTTCATATATAGTCAAAATCAAGTAATTAGGCAATGATTCAACAATGATATTCTTACTGGGGAATCATTCCCAGGAATACTGAAGATGGTTAAATATTAGGGTTCAAGAAAAGTAAGACTATTAGTTTTCTCCACAGTATATGAAATATTCCAAATACCCAATTCCAAAGGTAATTCAAAGGTTATATATATAAAATCAGATTATGACAAATATAAAGGGAATATCCAGATCTTTTTTGTTTATGCTAAAATTCTTTTGCTTACAGCATTACTGAAAGACAGTGTTTACATGAATAGATTTAAAAATCCTTATAATGAGACTTGTTTATTAAATTATTTATCATGATGAGATAACTTTAGTTTTCTTTCATTGGAAGGAAGAAGTCTCCCAAAGGAAGCAAGAAAAGCAGACAGGAATGAAGAATGCAATTTAAAATAGCAGATATAAGAATGAACTTCTTCCCTTAGAGACTCGTGGAGTTATGAAAAGAAGCACGAACCTTATGCCTGATGGAAAACTAATTTAAAATAAAAAATACTATATTAGATGACCTCTCAGCATAAGTCATCAGATGTTTAAAGCCTTCAGATGTTATACACACAGCTGGGTTATCTCAGGATGCTCACACTGCTTATATGACTTTTTTCCAGTCGTGAATGATGACATGTCAGAATCTATAGTATAAGAGGATGCCATGTCAGCATTTCACTGTAACATAAACCTGCAATATTTCATGGAAGGTAAGGTGGTGGAATAGTGAAAGCATGTGCCTTAAAATCAAGCAAACATAGGTCCACATCTCAGCTACATCTTTCACTAGCTTATAAATCATGTACTTGTGACAAAGTATCCTGAGAGCTGAGCTAACAGTTAAGCTGTTGGTAAATTATCAAGGACCCTCTTTGAGCTCTAGTTTCTTAATGGGTAAAAGAAAGCTAGAAAGTATATAAACATAGGGTTATAGTCATACATATGAAGTTTCTAGCACATAATACGTTTTTTAAAATTAAATTCACATACCTATTCATTCCTATGCCCTAAGAAAATATACTACCCACCCATTACTACTAAAGTAATGCCTTTTTTATTGTAGTAAAATATATATAACATAAAATTTACCATTTTAACTATGTTTAAGTATATAATTCAATGGTATTAAATATAATCACATTGCTGTGTAACTATCACCACTGTTCATCTCTTATCCTTTTTTGTCATCCCAAACTGAAACTGTACCCATTAAACAGTAGCTCTCCATTACCTCCCTCCTATCTCTAGTCTTTGGCCATTACTATTCTTTCAGTCTCTATGAATTTGACTGTTTTCAGGTAACTCATATAAGTGGAATCATACAATTTTTGTTCTGCAGTTACAGATTTTAAAGTGCCAAATGATATATGGTAACAAAGAATCACCTTTCATTTAAAAACATTAAAGAAATGCATAAATATCTATAGCACAAAAATGTTTATATATGTTCAAAATATTTCTGCTAGAAGAACATTCATTTATTAATCAATCTTATGGTATACATGGTAAACTATTACCAATATTCACATAGTACTTTTTTATAAGTATGAAGCAGTAGCATACATATAAAAGGGCTTAGGAAATACATGTTAACTTTGTCTCAAGATGGTAATATCTAAAATATAGGGGAAAAGTGAATGATAGAAAAAGAATATGGAAGTATCACATTAAATTTTTAAATATATTTTTATAATATTATATCATACCACACCACCAGGTAAGCCAACTGCATTATTTTGGTACCAACCAATAGATAATGGTGTCTTGGTATTTATCTTAATAAAATCAAGGTCAATGTCAAAAGATTTCTGGCACTGGCTAGGCCAACATCAGAACAGTCTTTCCTATTGGCCCCCAGGTGGCAGTGTGGCCCAGAGCAGTAGAAATCACTCTTCCAGAGCTCCCAATTTAAAAGAAAAAGGGGTGGTGGAAGGGGAGGAGGGCGGGGGGTGGGGTTGAATGGGTGACGGGCACTGAGGGGGGCACTTGACAGGATGAGCACTGGGTGTTATTCTGTATGTTGGCAAATTGAACACCAATAAAAAATAAATGTATTATAAGAAAATTTAAAAAAAAATAAAGAAGGGGGGGGGCGGCCTGGGTGGCTCAGCAGTTTAGCGCCGCCTGCAGCCCAGGGCGTGATCCCAGAGACCCGGGATTGAATCCCACGTCAGGCTCCCTGCATGGAGCCTGCTTCTCCCTCTGCCTGTGTCTCTGCCCCTGTCTCTCTCTCTCTCTCTCTCTCTCTCTCATTAATAAATAAATAAAATCTTTAAAAAAAAATCCCCTTTTATAAGGGAAACTTACCTTGCCTAATAGATAAATGTACTTATAGAAATCTATGACACTAAAATCAAGAAGAATCAGTTTCATTCCAGTTGGAATAACGAATATGAATTCACTGGAATCCGCCACATGTTTGACCCCTAGCTCTTGCCCTGAATTTCTTTGTACTTTAAGAATGGATACTGAAATATTTTTAACAATACCTGTGGTTTGATTTCTATACAGTTCAGTTACCATGATGGGATGAAGGTTAAATATTTTAAAAGGGGAGAGGGTGTATATAAATACCAGAGAAGTATCAGAGACCCAGAAATCAGAGAAAAACTCAAAAGGATATGACCCTCATCTCAACACATACCACCCACTCACACTATTCATACACAGGACTTACTGCAGGATATTGGCCATCTGGCTCTGCCTACAGGAGCAGATAGGAATGGTGACTTATTTCTTCTCTAGAACAAAGGGCTGTTTTACTTTGTGCTTGATTTGTTGGTTTCCTCCATTTCTAAGGATAGATTCAACCACTCAGTCTCCCAGTGACCACTTTTAACTGCTGCCAGAAACAGTAACTACTGATCAATGTAACATGCTTCTCATCTTTATTCCTATTCCCAAAAGTCTAGTTTCTGAATAAAAAATCAGACTGTTACTGATAAAAATCCACCTTCTTCCATATGCAATAGTCTAATTAGGTCTAACCACTGAGTCAATATTTACATAAGAAGAGTTCACTTAACACTGGGGTCTCAGTTACTTTCTCTTCCCTACCAGAAAGTATGCTCTTCCTACCATCCAGCTACTTCTCTGACTGCAGTCACTCTGAATGTCTGAATTTCCCAGATATAATTCATCTACTCATAAATATTTTAAGTAACTAAATCACAATAATTAAACCTAACTTTTTGGTATCTCTCTTGAACTGAGCATCATGTTATCATCCCCCATTTCACAAAGTTTTAAGTAGAATAAAGGGAACAGACACGAGACCATGGCCAAACCACATGCTCTTTTTGCTCCACACCAGTGTTATCAAAAACAGGGCACCATAGTAGGCATTATGTAGATACTTTCTGGAAAGGTCAGTCATTAAAGTATTTCTTTATTTTATTAGATAACTTTGAGGATTCATGAAAAATGCAAAGTGCTAGTGTATTCTAATTCATTACAGAAAGTTCCTTTACATTAAAAATAATGCAGCTCAATCAAGGAAAAATGTAAAAAGTTAATAAGGCAAATTTATAAATAAAAATACAATAATCCCATAAATCTGCTGATTTATAAGTTAGAGCCCACCAAAATGCAATGTGTGCACCTAGTTTCAATTTGTTAATGAAAAAAATCAATAGTACAAAAGAAACTTTGTAATAAGTGAGGAGATTTTTAATATGGGATAAATAATAGATATAATGAAGAAATAATTACCTTGAATTTATTAGCTGTGGTAATTACATTGTAATTATTTTTTAGGTCCCTATTTTTAGAAATTAAAACTGAAGTGAAGTGTTTATGGGTATAATATAATTTCTTGAACTTACTTTACACCAGCTAGGGCAGCCCAGGTGGCTCAGCCCAGGGCCTGATCCTGGGGACCCAGGATCAAGTCCCACGTCGGGCTCCCTGCATGGAGCCTGCTTCTCCCTCTGCCTGTGTCTCTGCCTCTCCCTCTCTCTCTCTCTCTGTGTCATAAATAAATAAAATCTTAAAAAATAAAATAAAATAAAATACACCAACTAAAGAAAACTATGCTTGTAAGGAGGAAATATAGAACAACAGGTAACTTGCAATGTTCATAATTATTAAACAAATGAAGTTTCCGTATACTATTCTCTTTTCAAATACACTTGAAAATTTCCATAATAAAAATGCTTGGTTAAAAAAAATGGCAGTATTATACTTTGTAAAAATTTTTTCTAGTATAAAACTAGAAAAACTATCATCACTGGTTTTACTTAGTGATTTTAAGCTTAGTGTTAATTTTTTTTTAAGATTTTATTTTCATTTATTCATGAGAGACAGAGAGAAAGAGAGGCAGGGACACAGGCAGAGGGAGAAGCAGGCTTCATGCAGGGACCCTGATGTGGAACTTGATCCCAGGTCTCCAGGATCACGCCCTGGACTGAAGGTGGCGCTAAACTGCTAAGCCATCGGGGCTGCCCAAGCTTAGAGTTAATTTTAATTTTACTCATTTAGTTTGAGTATATATAAATACACACACACGTGTCTACAGATAAAGAGAGCCTCTATGTTTACTAGAGTATTACTTATAATAACCAAGATACAGAAGCAATCTAAGTGCCCTTTGAAAGATGAATGGATAAGATGGAGCATATATACACAATGGAGTATTAGCAATAAAAGAGAATGAGACCAGGGATCCCTGGATGGCTCAGCGGTTTCGTGCCTGCCTTTGGCCCAGCGTGCGATCCTGGAATCCCGGGATTGAATCCCGTGTCGGGCTCCTGGCATGGAGCCTGTCTCTCTCTCTCTGTCTATCACAAAATAAAATAAAATAAAAAAAGAGAATGAAACCTTGCCACTGGTGACAACATGGATGGACCTCTTAGAGAATATTAAGCTAAAGTCAGAAAAAGATAAATACCATATGAATCCATTTGTATGTGGTATCTAAAAGACAAAAGAACAAACTAACAAACAAGAAGAAATAAGCCCATAAATACAGAGAACAAACCAATAGTTGCCAGAGGGGAAGAGAGTGGGAAATGGGTAAAATGGGTGAAGGGGAATGGGAGATAAAGGCTGCCAGTAATAGACTGAATAACTCATGGCAATGAAAGGTACAGCACAGGGAATTTAATCAATAGTATTTTAATGGTGTTATATGGTGACAGATGATAGATAGCTACACTTGTGGAAAGAATAGCATGACATATAGAGTTGTCAAATCACAATGCTGTACCCCTGAAACTAGTGTAACAAGGGTCAACTATGCTTCCACAAAAACAAGAGAGAGAAGAGAGAAATGGGTGGATGGATAGGTACATGCAATATGATAATCACCCAAAATGGAACTTCAAAGGCAAAAGGTGATTAGAAGGCAAAACGCCATATTCTACATGAATTCTCTGCAGGTTTTCCAAAGTCCAAGTAATTTCACTGATTATTTTCCATTTGCTTCTTCCTATAGATTACTCCCTTGTCAAGTGGCTTCAAACAGTTTGATCAATGAATGTACCACCTGGAGATCAGGTAGTGGGAAGTGATTTTGGAATGGGAAGGAGGAGGTCTGGGAGTCCCTGAGTCCCCCAAGAACCACAGGTGCTGCTTGTGGTCCCTCCTCCTGAGCTCCAGTACTCACTGGGCTCTCATAACACTAAGTGCTTTCCTTGTCCTTTCAGAGCCGGAAACAGTCATGACTGGCTAATACTATTTATTGCTGGTTTCTTGGTGTTCAAACTAAGTTTTGGCTCTCTTAACTTCTCATACCTCATGGAAATCTCTTAAATTGTGCCATCTGAGTACAATTCTATTCCATGTCATAATTGACTAATAAATAGTATAAGAAAACAGTATTAATAAGGTCAGGTTACATATAAAGAAACCATATGTCTATGTTATTAAAAATTTGTTAAGAATTATTAACAAATATTATTAAGAATCGACATAAAAATATAAAGAAGTTGAAGGTAAAAGAATAAGAAAAGGAATAGCTGGAAAATACTAACAGAAATAAAGCTGGTGTTACTATATTAATATTAAGCAAATTAGACTTCAGGTCAGAAAACATTACTAAGAATCATAAAAAGGAACATGGAAAAATTCTCTAGGACGATGAAGCAATTATAAACTTGTTTGCAATTAATAACATAACCTCAAAATATGTAAAGCAAAAATCAGAATTACAAGAAAGAGTTAAACTGATAAACAGAAGGGCATTTTAACAAATGTCTCTCTGTAACTGGTGGATTATGAGAGCATAAAATTCAAAAGGGTAGAAAACAACAAAATTAACAAATTTAATATAACACAAAAATATATATATTGAACAAGGATACATATGCTCTTAAAGCACTCACAGAGCACTTACAAAAATGAATGAAACTACAATCAATAACTTATCTGATTGTGTCTAAAGATTTATTTGTATTTCCCAGAGTTTTATATAAATAAAATCATACAGTACATACTCTTTTTGGGAGGGGGGAGCTGACTTCACTCACTCAGTGTAATTATTTTTAAATTCATCCATGTTGATACATGTATCAATAGTTCACTGTCTTTTATTGAACGTAGTGTGTTGTAATTTGTTTATCCATTCAACAGTTAATGGACATTGAATTCTTCCAGTTTTTGCCTATTATTAATCAAGCTACTATGAACATTTAAGTCCAAAAAAAAAAAAAAGAAAGTGCATTTTTTAAAAATATTATTTATATATTTATTTGAGAGACAGAGAGCACAAATGGTGGGGAGGGGCAGAGGGAGAGTGATAGGGAAAAGCAAACTTACTACTAAGTAAGGAGCCCAACATGGGGGATTCCAAGACCCTAGGATCATGACCTGAGCCAAATGCAGATGCTTAACCGACTTAGCCAAAAAGTCAAGTCTTTTTGTTAAAGTAGTGAAACACAAATATTTCAATAGAGGTCCATGCTTAAAAAATTTATGTGCACACATATGTACAGACATATATGTGTACATATGTATGTATTTGAAAGCAATGCACATTTAATATTTTTTTTTAAGATTTTACTTATTTATCTGAGAGAAAGCATGAGCAGGGAAAGGAGCAGAGGGAGACAGAGAAACAGACTCCCTGCTGAGTGTAGAGCCTGAAATGGGGCTCAATCCCAGGACTTGAGCCAAAGGCAGAAGCTGGTTCAGCTGGTTTAAGCTGAACACCAAGGCATCCCATTTAATTGTTTTTAAAGATTTATTTATTCACTTTAGAGAGAGAGAGAGAGCAAGTGAGAGAGGGGCAGAGAAAGAGAATCTCAAAAGACTCCCTGCTGAGCACAAAGCCTGATAGGAGGCTCAATCCCATGGCCCTGAGATCCTGATCTGAGTTGAATTCAAGAATCCAATATCCAACAGAGTGAGCCACCCAGGTGCCCTCACATTTAATATTTTGGGAAAATTTGAAATTGAGGTATAAAAAATACAAAAAATGACACAAATCTTTTGATTACAACTTGACACATTTTCATAGAATGAACATACCCATGTAACAACACCAAGATCAAGGAACAGAATATTATCAGCACCTCCAGAAGCCTCCCTTGTGACTGACCCTCTTTCTTTCACAATGCTCTCCTAGTTAAGGGTGGCCATTTCCTGAGTTCTAAATAAATATAAACATAAATTAGTATGTTATATTTATTTTATATAAGTGATTGAAATAAATTAGTATCTTACATATATTTATATAAATGTATATATACAATTAATGTATGTATTCTTTTATGTCTGGCTTCTTCTACTCAACACCATGTCTGTAAGATTCATCCTGCTGTTAATAGTAGCTATTAGTTTGTTCATTCTCATTGTTTTAAGTTTTCTATTGTATGAATATATTACAATTATTTCCCATTCTACTGCTAATGGACAATTGAGTCTTAACGATTACGGATAATGCTATAAAGAGCATTCTTATAATAAACATATATATGTACCTATATACCTAGGGTTAGAATTACTAGGTATCAGAATATTTATGTTCACCTATAGTAGATTTTGCCAAATGGCTTTCCAAAGTATATGTGTCAATATTCTTTTCTAATAGTAGTGTAAGACAAGTACAGATGTTTCACATCTCTAATTTTTTTATGCCATTCTGGTGAATGAGTGACTAGTGGTATTGAAATTTGGTTTTATACACATCTCCAACAGAAATTAGTACATATATTGGCCAAATATATGTACTAATTAATTGCTCAAATCCACAGGATACTTCCAAATAAAAAAGTCTGATTTTAAGTCAGTTTGCCTAAAGCAAAAGTAGCAGTTAAGCTCATCTATTAAAATGCATACCTATAACTTCCAGCTTTATTGAGATATAATCAACTTATAAGATTGTGTAATTTTAATGTGTACAATGTGATGATTTGATGTATGTACATATTTTAAAATGACTACCACAATAAGGTTAGTTAACATATCCATCACCATATATAGTTACCAATTTTTGTGTGGTAAGAACATTTAAAATCTACTCTTAGTAACATTCAAGTAAACACTACACAGTCAAATATAGTATTATGTATACATCAAATATACTATAGTCTTCATGCTATACATTAGAGTCCCATAACTTACTCAATCTTACAACTGAAAACATGTACACTTAAACCAGCATGTCCCAAAGTTGCCCACACCCCAGCCCCTGGCAACCACTAATATGCTCTTTGTTTCCATAACTTTGTTTTTCCATTCCATGTGTAAGTGAGATCATAAAGCATTTGTTTTTCTCTGACACATCATTTAGCAAAATGTCGACAAAGTTCATCCATGATGTCACATGATGATAGAATTTCCTTCTTTTCATGACTGAATAATATTCCATTGTAATATATATATTTATATACACACACATTCATACATATATACACATACTTTTTTTTAACTCATTTATCCATAAATGAACAATTAGGTGGTTTCTATGTCTTGACTACTGTGACTAACACTAAAATAAACATGAGGTTGCAGATATCTCTTCGAGATACTGATTTCATTTCCTTTAGATATAAACTCAGAAGTGGGACTGCTGGATCACAAGGTACATCAACTTTTCATTTGCTGAGGAAACTCCATGCTGTTTTCCATAATGGCTTTACCAATTTACATTCCCACCAACAGTGCACAAGGGTTCCCATTTCTCCACATCCTTGCCAGCATTTGTTATCTCTTATCTTTTTGATAATAGCCTTTCTTTAAAAAAAAAAAAAGATTTTTTTTTTATCTATTCATGAGAGACACAGAGAAAGAGGCAGAGACATAGGCAGAGGAGAAGCAGACTCCCTGTGGGGAGCCTGATGCGAGACTTGATCCCAGGATCCTGGAATCATGACCTGAGCCAAAAGCAGATGCTCAACCAGAGCTACCAGGTGCTGCCCCTGATAATAGTCTCTCTAGTAAAAGGTATGAGCTTGTATCTCATTATGATTTTGATTTGCAATTCCCTGATATATTAGTAATGTTGAACATCTTTTATGTACGTGTTGGCTATTCGTATGTCTTCTTTGGAAAAATGTCTATTCATGTCCTTTGCTCATTTTTTAATTGGATTATTTAAGTTTTTTTGGCTATTGAGTTGTACAAGTTTATCATATATTTTGGATATTAAACCCTTAATGGATATATGGTTTGTACATATTTTCTCCTATTCAATAGGCTGTCTTTTCATTTTGTTGACTGTATGTTTTGCTGTGCAGTTTTTTATTTTGATATAGTACTACTTACCTATTTTGCTTTTTTTATAGCTTGTGCAAAATATATACCTATATGCATCATTAACACTTTTTGACACAGCCAAGTCTCTCTCTAGACACCCTTATAGGATCCCTCGCCACCTGAGGAGGAGGCAAAACAAGGACGTTATTCTAAAACTCAAGTTAACATTATTTAGAATAGTAAGATTTTGTTTCATAAATCAATTACTTAGGCTGTGTAAAATTAATAAGTAAAATGGTGTAACTTATTTCTTCCAGCTTTTTTGTACCCATACTTCAAGGTTCATCCATACTTCCACCTAATTATCCTTATCTTAAAATGAAATGATAAGCATGGTGACTTATATCCTAATATTAAAATAGTTTGACAAAGAATTTTCTCATACCAAAACCACCAGGTGTTTCAATATATTTGTTCACTGATGCAAAAATTCTATCTACATTCAGACAAACAAGTAAGGACTGTAATACTACAAAAGCAGCATATCTAAATGGGTAATACAACAGAAAACTATTCCATTTTAGGAGCGAAAAGAAAACAATGAAAGCAATTAGGCTGTCATCAAGTGATACCTTTAAAGAATACAAATTACTACAAAATCATCTCTGATACTTTTTACAAAAGCTTTAAATACCACAAAGTCCTTTCTTCCTTTATGCAGACAATTAAAACAAATTGTTCTGCCAGAATCTTCAGAAGAAATGAAATAGTTTATTTCAGAATACCACCAATACAAACAGTATTAACTATTGATAAAGGTAACAAGGATAAGCCTAATAATTCATTCAGTAACAGCCTTCTTACATCTTATCAGATGTGAATAAGCAAACAACATATAGCAAACTTTGTTCAACTGTATGCTGAAAATTTCATATATTAATAAGTTTGTCAATTATTTTTAAACATGTAAAACCACAGGTATATATATGGAGACATAAATACATATATATAAATAATCATTTAATAAATAGCTAAGTAATAGGTCCAATAGGAGCTTAATGGAGTACAGATTCAAAAATT
Source organism: Nyctereutes procyonoides (assembly GCF_905146905.1). Classification (NCBI taxonomy): domain Eukaryota; kingdom Metazoa; phylum Chordata; class Mammalia; order Carnivora; family Canidae; genus Nyctereutes; species Nyctereutes procyonoides. The sequence goes on along the minus strand of NW_026575030.1, from coordinate 565,443 downwards.
TAATGCATGGTTATTTATCATCTTTGAAAACTAGACAGAAAAGAGAATGGGCTACCAAAAATATTAAATATGAAAAACAATAACAATAACAACTGAAGTGGTATATCTAGAGAGAATACTTGGCTACAAATCTCAGGGAAGCAAAACAAAACCGCAAGACATAGTTCCAAAGTGAGGGGGACAATTGTATTGCAATCAAGAATCCTTTCTTTGCATCACCACAAGAGGATAGACTGGTGGCCAGAATATCCCCAGCTCCAGCCTAGCTACAACAGGGAGAAGTAGAGAAAGCAAGGCCTTCAATGAAAAATCTCCGATGGGGAGATGCAGAATAAGGGCAGGAGTGACATATTTGCACCATTAGCTACTCGGCTATGTTGATTTCTTTTGGCTCAGGAAATATAATGAAAATAAATAAATACATGTAAAAATATTGTCATAGAATAGATGTTAGTCTAGAACATTATTCTGGCCCTCTTTCAGGTGATCTTTTGCAAATAGCAGGCTCAGAAAAAAATGTTCTTCAATGAATAAAGAGTAGTAACTAAAAAAAAAAAAAATCAATTCTCAAATATAAAAAAAAAAGGGCAATCAAATGGAAAAATACACAGGAAAAAAAAAAGTACCTATGAAGCAAATGAAAATTACAGTCCAACAGTTTGCCACAAATTAAGACTTAAAGAAGCAGCGGTGCCTCGGTGGTGCAGTGGGTTAAGTACCCAGCTCTTGATTTCACTCTGGTCATGACCTCAGGGTCCTGGGATAGAGCCCAATGTCTGGCTCTGCTCTCAGCACCAAATCTCCTTAAGACTCTCCCTCAGCCCCTCCCCACTGTGTGCTCTCTTTCAAATAAATAAATCTAAAAAAATAAAAATAAAAATAAAAAAAACTTAAATGAGCAATCACCTTTATAACACAAAATGGACCAGAGGGAAGCAATGAAACTATTTAGCTGTTTAAATAATTTGGGTACAGAAAAGAATATAACAGTTACAGACAATGACTACACAGAAATTACACACCTAACAAGAGGCAAAGAGAAGAACAAGGCAAAGATAATTTAAAGTTGGCAAAAAAATATGTAAGTATTTCATACAAATTGTATAGGTAAATATCAAGAAAAATAATTTAAACAATTAATATGATGTGCTAAGAAAGAGGAACAGAAAGGAAAGAAGATGTAATACATCAAATGCCACTGTACATGACTGGCAATAAGAAGACATTGCCTAATAAAAGATAATCATCACTATCAATCGGAGAAGGACAAACAGTGTATGTTCTCATTCATTTGGGGAATATGAATAATAGTGAAGGGGAATATAAGGGAAGGGAGAAGAAATGTGTGGGAGATATCAGAAAGGGACACAGAACATAAAGACTTCTAACTCTGGGAAATGAACTAGGGGTGGTGGAAGGGGAGGAGGGCGGGGGGTGGGGGTGAATGGGTGACGGGCACGGAGGGGGACACTTGACGGGATGAGCACTGGGTGTTATTCTGTATGTTGGTAAATTGAACACCAATAAAAATTAATTTATAAAAAAAAAAGATAATCAACTATATTATGCAAAGCTATAGTTAAAAGATTATCAATGGATTCAAGCTCCAAACCTTTCAAATTACTGAAAGTATACACTAAAAATGAAGAAAATTTTGATGCTACTATAGTAATGTATTTAATGAATCATGTAGTGATTATATAGTAACATTTTTAGGAATAAAAACCATAACAAATGCTATGATGGCAGAACTAAGACCAAATATAGCTTTAATGTCAATGAATCAAAGGGAGCTTAATACTACTTTAAAGAAAATACAAACTAAATCACAAAGTGAAATACAACTCTGAAATTTAAAACCCATCTAAAAGAAGTGTCTCAAAAATGGTGACAATAGAAAGATGATTAAACACATGCAAGGAAAATTTGGTCAGAAAGAAACTGTCAGGAAATTAATTACACAAGATTAATTTTGGAACATATTAGGAAAGAATTAAGTAATTCTATAATAAGGATATTTTACAATGATAGCAATTATAATCATTAATGAATAAAGTCTTAACAGTAAGATTTCAGTTCCCCGTGTTAAGGTGGTTTAGAAAGTCTCAGTTCCTTTCCTTTGCAAACACCTAGAAATGCTAATTTAAATAAAATACCATCTTTTAAAATGCAGAGCTGGCCTGATGAAAAGTAAAACCATTTACAATGGCCAGAAACAAAAGAGAAAATCAAAACCTGAGTGATAAATCTACAGGCCACAATGAAGGTGTCTGCAAACACACACCATCAATTGGGAACCTTATTAACAGCCAAGCAGAGCAATGGTAATAGGGTCTTAGATCTATACAAAGCATAGAGTGGAAATGAGACTCCTTAACGAAACTTGAGCCTAAGAAAGGTACAACCTAAGTAAAAATGGAAACAGGGTGACAAAAAAAAAAAAAAAGACAAACATAGGGGGAAAAAAACTAAAAATAGATTTATATATATATATGGCCAAGTGCTTTTTCCGAAGGATGCCAAGGTAATTTTTGGGAGAGAAGAGACTTCTAGAAATGATGCCAGAATAACTGGATATCAATATGAAAGAAAACTAAATCTAGAACTATTATCTTGTCCCATACATAAAAATTAGAGATGAATCATATATCAAAATATAAAAGCTAAAATTAGAAAGCTTCCAATACAAAACACAGGGACACAGTGATCTTGGGGTAGGAAAAGACTTCTTCATGGCAACATAAAAAGCATTAACTACATAAAAATTTGATAAATTAGATTTTATGAATATTAAAAATTTCTGTTTATCAAAAGGCAAAAATTTATTCCATATGAAGAAAAAGCAGAGTATTAAAAATGTCTGTTCATCAAAGAATACTATAAAAAGAATTAAAAGGCAAACTACACACTAGGAGAACTATTATAATACTTAATCTGACAAAGGTCTTCTATGCAGAATAAAAGAACTTCAAATCAGTAATAAGGAGACAACAATTAAAACATATGCAAAACACTAAGATTATATTGAAAGATGCCAACATTAGTCTTTATGAAAAATGCAAATTAAAAAACAGTGAGCTACCAGGGCGCTTCAGTGGCTTAGTCAGTTAAGCCTCCAATTCTTGATTCCAGCTCATGCATTATCTCAGGGTCATGAGATAAAACCCCACATTGGGCTCTGCCCTCAGCATGGAGTCTGCTTGAGTTTCTTTCCCTCTCCCTCTGCATCCCACTCTCTCTCTCTGTCTAAAAATAAATAAATCTAAAAAACTTACAAAGGAACAGTGAGCTACCACTTGAAGATCCACTCATTTTGAATGGCTAAAATGAAAAAGGCTGACAATACAAATGCAAAGATGTGCACCATCTAGAATTCTCATCCGGTTGATGAAATGAAAAAAGGTTCAGTAGTTTTTTGACAAAGTAAAATAGAGATCTACCCTTAAAAATAGCAACAGAGGGACATCTGGGTGGCTCAGTTGGTTAAGTGTTGCCTTTGGCTCAGGTCATCTCAGGGTCCTGGGATCCAGCCCAGCATCAGGCTCCTTTATCAGCAGGGAGTCTGCTTCTCTGCTTCTCCCTCTCCCTCTGCCCCTGCCCACCCCCCACACATGCTCTCTCTTTCTCTCTCACAAACAGGTAAAATATTAAAACAAAAACAAAAAACAAACAAATAGAAAACATGTCCATAAGAGGTCTTGTCCATGAATGTTAATACCATCTTTATTCATAAGACTCCCAAACTGGAATCAACCCAAATGTCCACCAGTAAGTGAATGAACAAAATAACTGTCTTATATTCAGAGATCAAAACAACATATGTGAATCTCAAAAACACGATGAACAAAAGAAATCAGACACAGACACATACGCTGTATGATTCCATTTGTAACAAGCTCCAAAACAGTAAGGGATTATAACCCACTGGATATAAAAGGAATCCATGAGTCTATCCTGAGAATGGATGAATGGATGGATAGATGGATAGGTAGAGACAAACAGAAAAAAAGAGAAAAAGACAGATTGTTGGAAGAAGGGAGGGGGATCTTCCTAACAGTAACATGCAACTTGATAGTGACAACTATCAAGGCAAAAATTATTTTGAGCAAGAACATGTACGGAAGCTAAATCCAAAAGAGAAAACTAGGTAAGAGGAAGCATATTTACATGGCCTGACCACCTGTTAGCTGTTTGTTAAACAGGTAACAATTATGAGAGGGAGAAATAGTAACTACATAATAGTATAGTTTTAACACTTTGACTAGCACTCAAAATTAATACTACCATCCTGAAAAAAAAATTAACGCTACCAGTGAGGAGCTGATAGATACTGCGTGCCTTCAAAAGCAATATTCTAAGAAGGATAGGATTTTTATCTCCCTTATGCACTAATCTAGAATGGACTACACAATCTAAATCTTATAATGAAAAAAATGTTTTAAAAATTGAGTTACATTCTATAAAATAAGTTGGCATATATTCTTCAAAATAAAAATGCCAGTGTCATGAAAGTCTGAGAAACCATTTAACATTAAAGAAAGAGGTATCACTAAATGCAGAAGTGATCCTACACTGGATCTAGTACTAAAAGAAAAACATACTATAAAGGATTGACAATAATAACATACATGGAGATTAAAGACTAAATCTCATGAATTTGATGACTATACTATAGCTATGTTAGAGAATATTTTTGTTCTTAAAATATGAACTATTCTTAAATAATATAGGTGAAAGGATTAAGACATATGCAACCTAATCTCAAATGGCTTTGAAAAAAATAAATAATAACTACTATTATACATGTGCATGTGTGTGTGTATGTGAGTAGAAAGAAGAGGGCGAGAGAATAATAAAATAATAAAGGAAAAATGCTAAAGTGTTAGATATTAGTGAATCTGGGTAAAACATATATGAAAGTTATTTCTGTTATTTTTTTTTTCTCAAAGTTGAAACTATTTCAAAATAAAAAGTTAAAAAAATAAAGAAAGCATCAAATAACCATAAAAAAAAAATTCTGGTGACAAAGTCAGATCACTAGTTTCCTAATTCACGGGGATGTGGTTGATCAGAAAGAGGTCTATTCTGGGTGGTAGAAGTATTCTATATCTTGACAGAGGTATTCAAAAACATACAGGTAGACATATATCAGAATCCACTGATGTGTACACATAAAACCCACGCATTTTATTAAATTTATATTTATCTAATTTTTAAAAAGCCACCAAAGAAATTTAAAGTTTGGCATGAGGTAGTAATTAATAATCAAAATTTAAAATCACAAGCTTGCCTGAAAATGAATTTGAGGTTTTGAATTTATACTGCCTCTGTGATGTGGGGGGGGGGGGGGAATCAAGAACTTAATTTTGCAAGTCCTCCCTAAAAAAATTTACCTATTATTTAGGTCTCTCAAGATTCAAAGAGATTAAGATCAACTAATTATAAAAGCAAAAATTTTAAAAGTTAACAAACACACTGGGAGATAAATCATCATGAATAACAACAACAAGAGTAAAATTAGCCTCCAAAGGACTTCAGATATGTAAAATAAGTATGTTTTAAATATTTATAGAAAGAAGAGATAGAGGGACACCTAACCTAGGTGGCTCAGCGGTTGAGTGTCTGCCTTTGGCTCAGGGCTTGATCCTGGGTCCAGGAATCAAGTCCTGTGCTGGGCTTCCTTGCATGGAGCCTGCTTTTCCCTCTGCTTATGTCTCTACCTCTGTGTGTGTGTCTCTCATGAATAAATAAAATTTTAAAAAAATTAAGAAGAAATAAAATTAAAACATGGAAAGGAAGCAAGACACCATTAACACAACCAGCAGACAGGAACTGGATACTCTAGGACTTAAGAATACACTATCTGACAAAAAGAATGGAAAATAAAATGTTTCTTTTTTTTAAAAAGATTTTATTTATTTTATTCATGAGAGACACGGGGAGAGGGAGGCAGAGACACAGGCAGAGGGAGAAGCAGGCTCCACGCAGGGAGCAGGATGTGGGACTCAATCCTGGGTCTCCAGGATCACGCCCTGGGCTGAAGGTGGCGCTAAACCACTGAGCCACCCCCCGAGCTGCCCAAATAAAATGTTTCTAATGTCCAATTTCAACAAAGGGAAGGACTGACTGTTCTTTGGCATTAGTCAACTTATCCCTGAAGTATACTCTGATTTGAGCAAATACTTAAACACTCCTGCTTTTTAAAGACTCCAAACTCCCCCAAAGTCTGATTCAATACCAACTCTTTTCTTTGTTTGCCTTGTTTAAGCACAGTTCTTCCTTGCTTAGCAAGTAATAAATTCAGCCTTTTTGATTCAGCCATAATGAATAATTGGTTTCAAGTAGTTTAATAAGGTCTTTTGCTTTAGAGAATCCAAAAAATTAATTTAGTAGGAAATCTTAGGATTAGTAAACAAGAACATGACTAAGCAACAAATATCCGAATAAAGCACAGAAATCTTTTAAAAATATGAAAATACAAAAAAGAAGAGGAAAGGTCTAATATAGGTATAACTGGAGACTAAGGAGAAGAAAGAATGGGTCAAAAATAATATCTGAAGAGATTTGAAGAGACTGAGAATCTTCCTAGAACTAATAAATGACATCAACCCACAGATGAAAAACTTTAAATGCAAACCAAGGTACATCATACACAGCAAAACTTTTGGATAACCGAACAAAGAGAAAATCTTAGAAGTAGCCAGAGGGAGGAAATGACATTTTATCGCAACATCAAAAATACTAAACATGGGACACCTGGGTGGCTTAGCAGTTGAGTGTCTGCCTTTGGCTCAGGGTATGATCCCAGATTCCTGGGATCGAGTCCCATATTGGGTTCCTTGCATGGAGCCTGCTTCTTCTCCCTCTGCCTGTGTCTCTGCCTCTCTTTCTGTGTCTCTCATGAATAAATAAAATCTTAAAAAAAAAAAAAAACTAAACACCTAGGCATAAGTATAATAATACACATGAAAGAATTATATATTGAAAATTATAAAAATCTTATCAAAAGAAATTAAATAAGGGAAAGAATAATTGAGATGAAAATAAAGGGCAATTAAATAAATGGAAGATCATTCATATTAACAGATTAAAATACTCTATACTGTTAAGATATAAATTCTCCCTAAACTAATCTACAGATGCAAAACAATCTCATTCACTATCCCAGCAACTTTTTTGGTGAAAAACGATAAATAATTTCTACAACCTTTGCAATGCAAAGTGTCAATAATAGTTGAGGCAATTCTGGAAAAATAACAGAAAGTTGCAAGACTTAGGCTATCTTAGGCCAAAATATCTGTTATTAAGTTATAATATTAAAAAGCATGGTGCTGATACAAAAACTAGCAATCTGATAAATATACCTGTACTGTCCCACATGGTAGCAACCAGACGTGACTAAATTTAAATCAATTAAAATTAGTTAAAATATGAAATTCAGCCCTTAGTTACACTTGCCGTATTTTAAGAACTCAGTTGCCACAGGAGGCTAGTAACTACTGAAGTAAACACGATGTATATGAACATTTCCATAATGGCAGAAGTTCCATTAGACAGCACTTATCTAGAAAGATACACATAAAATTCTGATTTATGACAACAGTCTAACATAGCAGGGAAAATGAGTCTTTCCAATAAATAGTGATAGATCATTGATATACAAAGGTAAATAATACATAATCAACTCTGATCCCCACTTCATACAACACACAAAAATCAATTCTACGCGGAATATAGTTCTGAATGTAAAAAATAAAACAATAAAGTTTTTAGAAGCCATAGAAAATTAACTTTGCAAGCTGGCAGTAGACAAAAGTTTGTAAAATAAGATGCAAAAAGTGTCAGCCATAAAATACAAAAACAACGAACAGTATTTAAGATAATATTAAACCTGAGAACTTGTGCTTATCCAAAGAGATCAATAAGAGAGAGAAAAGGCAAACCACAACCTGAGAAGTTTTATTTGCAACATATATATTTGACAAATCTCTCATATCCAGAACATAAATATGACAAAAGACTCCTAGAAAACAAGTAGGCAAACAACCCTGGTAGAAAAATGGATGAAATATGAACAGGCACTTAACAAAAAAGGATAACCAAATGGCTAATAAGTATATGAAAAGGTGTTTAATTTCATTTGTTATCAGAAAAGTACAAATGAAAACCTAAATGGATATCACTATATTCTAGCCAGAATACCTAAGATGACATTAAAGATAGGCAATAAAAAGTGTTGGTGAAGATGTGATACAACTGGGACTCGTACACATTATTGACACAAGTAAAAACTGGAATACTTGAAAAACTGAGTTATGGGTTGAATTATGGCCCCCACAAAACTCATATGCTAAAGTTCTAACACCCAGTAGCTCAGAATGTGACCTGACTTGAAAATAGAAGCAGCATAGATGTAATTAGTTAAAATTAGATTATTAGTGTGGGCCTCAATCCATCATGACTGGTGGTGTCCTTAAAGAAAGGGAAAGGAGATGAATAGATGATGATGTGAAAAGACATTGGAAGAAGACAGCATTCTCCAAACCAAGGAAAGAGACCCTCAAGCAGATCCTTCCTTTGCAACCCTAAGAAGGAATCAACTCTTTTAACACCTTGATTTTGGACTTCTAGATTCAAGAAATGTGAAACAATAAATTTCTGTTGATTAAGTCATCCAGTTGTGGAATTTCATTATGACAGCACTGGAAAATTAATATTGGAGGTTATTTACTTATAATATATACATTTCTTATGACTCAACAACTCTACTTCTTGGTATACACATGACAGAAATATATGTGTATGTATGGATTTACCAAAAGATTTGTATAAAAAGGCTCATATCATTATTTGTAAAAGCCCCAAACTAGTAACAATTCAAATACTCATCAACAGTGAGTGAATAAAAAAAGTTATCATATATTTATACAGTGGAATTTTATATGAGAATGAACCAACTACAACCACATGCAACAATAAGGAACAATATCATAATGATGTTGAGTGAAAGAAGTCAGACACAAAAGAATATGTATATGGATGATCACAATGATATAGTCAAATATATATAAAAGTAATCTGTGGTTTGAGAAGTCAGGATAAGTGTTTACCTATGGAGAGGAAGGAGCCAGTGGTGATTGGGAAGGAGCAAGAAAAACATTTCTAAGATGTGGGTAATGTACTATTTCTTAATCTTGGTGATAGTGATACTGTAAAAATTCTTCAAGTTGCATACTTATAATCTTCATATTTTTTTCCATGTACTTTATACATTTCAAAAAATTCTTAAAACATTTAACAGGTAAGTTAAACATAATAATTATGCTCTCTTATTTTTAAAAAGAGATCTTTAAAAGTAGCCATAATGGAGCACAGATAAACACAGAAAATATAAGAGACATTAATGGGAGCATAGGATAGAGAAGGTGAAACTTAAGTCTACCTGCAGTGTCAACTGCAGAAGAAGAAAATAAACAGAGTAAGTGAGAATTACCATTTAAAGAGATAAGAGTGCCTGGGTGGCTCAGTCAGTTGAATGATGTCTGCCTTCTGCTCAGGTCATGATCCTGGGGTGGAGCCCTGCGTTGGGCTCCTTGCTGAGCATGGAGCCTGCTTCTCCCTCTCTGCTTCACTCCCCACCACCCCAGCTCATGCTCCCTCTCCCTGCTCTTTCTCTCTCTCAAATAAATAAAATTTTTAAAAATAAAAGAATTTTTAAAAATAGATAATAGCTGAGAATTTTCCAGAATCAACATGACACAAATCCCAGATTAAAAATGTACAATAATCTCAAGGAGAATAAACAAAAGGAAAACCAGATTGAATAAATTACTGTGACACTGCAGAACTCCAAAGGCCAAAAGAAACCTTAAAACCATCTACAGAAAAAGACAGATCAGATACAATTAGAAAAAACAGATGACCTAAAAAGGAATGAAAATAAGATTGATTCCTTTCTTCTTTTTTTTTTAATTATCAAACTGACGGAAAAGCCAAAAAGAATACTACAGTGAACACTCTTATACCACTCACCAGATTCAGTGTTAACATTATGGCTGATTCATTCAAAGTTTCTCTAAACATATACAGGTCCTTTATATACTTAGAAAGGTCCTTTCCTTTTGGGAAAATATAGAAAATAGGCGCCATCACGATTCTTCATCCTAAATTCTTTATCATGCATTTTCCAAGAAGAACATTCAACTACAACATCACTTCACCCATGATAACTGACTTTAATTCAATAACATCACTCTCTTAAGAGAGCGCAAATGATGTTTTCCTAGTTATCTTAATATGTCCCCTAAAGCTTTTCTTTTAGTTATTCAGGATCTAATCAAGATTTATGCATTACTTTCACATCTGAAAGTGATTTTATATATATATCCTAACTTTCAGGTCTCTCTCAATTTAGGACATTCACATCACTTCCCTTGGTTTTTCATGACACTGTATCATTTAAAGAATTCAGGTCAATTGTCCTAGAAATATAGTCCACATTCTGAACTGGTTTGACTGTTCCCCCATGACCATTAGAACAAGATGATTCCCGGAAGAACATCACTTAGGAATGTTGTATAACTCCTATGCAGCACATCATGCCTATAGCTTCTCCACTATTGGCTATACTAAATTAACATTTGGTCATTTGTCTTTTTGTAATCAGTACGTCACCTATAAAGTAAGTTTTTGAGACTCAAGAGCATACTTTTCAATGGCAATTATGAAATACGTAAGTCAATAGAATACAACCTTCCACACACACACACACACACACACACACACACACACACACACACCACATAAGAATTAAATATTTTTAGCATATCCTGAAAAAAGCACTTTACCTGCCATCTCTTCTGAGGGCAAAAGCAATGCCATCTTTCTGGAAAGGAAGTAGCTTTGCTCTTAGTTTGTCAGGCAAAAAATCCAACTGTTTATAAGATTCATTTGTCAAACAAGAAATCTGAGGTGTAAGAGACTTTTTTATCTTATGAGCTTTAGGCATCATGATCCTAAAAAAAGAAATCACAAAAAGGGAGGGGTGGTGGAAAAAGTTATTACTAAGTGTATTAGAGAATAAAACATAAAAAATAATTTTAAAGTATTTACCAGTAGCCTTGATATACTATCTACTAAGATATAAATTGGTTAAATCACAATCCAAAATGAGCTATTAAGAATATTCAAAGCACTGAGTCCAAAAGCAATTGCTTAATGCACAATGTAAGAACTGAGGATCCTTTATTTCATTTGTATTTCAAATTGAACCATAACATAACCACAACCCTGTTTTAAGTAACAAATGTTTTACTGAAAATTTATAAATCAACCAGGTTTTTAAAAACTAAATAATTTTTTAAATAAGGAATGATTTGCTATAAGAGGAATTCTTTTGTAGTTAATCCTTTTGTAGATAATACATTTTCATATCACACCAAATTTTCTAAGAATGAGGTAAAATTGCATTTTAAAAATTACAAAGATATTGTAAAAATTAGAGATATTAACCTCAAGTTTATAATTGGATTAACTCAATATTAAATGAGACTCAATTTTAAATATTAAAATATTTTTTTAAAATCAAATGAATACACAGTATAAACCATCCCTGATTGGCACCTTCCTCACCACAGGGTTTCCTCAAATGTCATTTTAATTTTTTTAAAAAAGATTTTACTTTATTCATTCATGAGAGACGCAGAGAGAAAGAGAGGCAGAGACACAGGCAGAGGGAGAAGCAGGCTCCACGCAGGGAGCCCGATGTAGGACTCGATCCCTGGACTCCAGGATCATGCCCTGGGCCAAAGGCAGGCACTAAACCGCTGAGCCACCCAGGGATCCCCAAAAATAAAATCTTTAAAAATAATAAATAATACTTTGTATTTAGATTGCACCTTTTAATCTGTTTATATATAATCTCATTTCATCTTTAAAACAAATTTGCTTTTGGGGCACCTGCGTGGCTCAGTGGTTGAGCATCTGCCTTTGGCTCAGGTCATGATCCTGGGGTCCTGGTACAGAGTCCCACATCAGATTCCCTGCAGGGAGCCTGCTTCTTCCTTTGCCTATGTCTCCGTTTCTGTCTCTCGTGAATGAATAAATAAAATGTTTTTTTAAAAAAACTACTTTTTCCCCAATTACTCGCAGACTTATAAAATTTTACCCCCCACTGCCAAAAAAGTAATCAATCTCTGTAACCAATGTCTTAAGAATCTCAAGAATTCAGTTAAGTATTTGTTAATAACAAATAGATATTACATGTCAGGATCTAGAGAAGGAAGGACCACACTCTCACAGAGCTTACATTGAAGAGGAAGACTAAAAATAAATAAGATGATTATTTACAATATAGTGCAAATATTATGAAGGAACTTAAGACAGTAATGACCAACTTAGGCAGGCTGACCAGGTAATGATTCCCCTAGGTGATGCTTAGTCTGTAGCCTGAAGGGTACGAAAGAGAGCCAAGTTCAGAATTGAGAGAAGAGCATTCCGGGCAGAGAGCATCAGGGGAAGGGCTCCAAGTTGAGAAAGGGCTGAGTGATTTTTAGAAACAGAAAGGAGGCCAATGTGGCTGAACCAAAGTAGAGAATAGTATGAGATGCAGCTACTGAGATAAGCAAGAGTAAAATCATAGAAGGCCTAGATAAGAGCTTTATATTCTATTTTAAGAATGAAGGGAAACCAATACAGCTCTGCCATCCAAAACACTATTAGCCAGAAGTAGCTATTTAAGTTAAAAATGAAAACTTCAGGCATGGTGTGAAGAAGAGGCGAGAATGACCTCCAGGTAGCCAAAGCCCATACCACTGTATCTGTGCATTGCTGCATCCTCCCCTCCAGTGCCTCAGTACTGCCACCTTCTCCACTACACCCAAGAGAAAGGCTTAAGTGGATGCTAAAGAAGATAAAGCCAAGGTGAGGAATGAGCCACAGAGAAGATCTGCAAAATTATCTGCTAAACCTGCTCCTCCAAAGCCAGAGCCCAAGCCTAAAAAGACCCTGGCAAAAAAAAGGAGAAGGCACCGAAAGGGAAAAGGGGGAAAACTGATGTTGGGATTGGGAATGACCCTGCAGAAAACAGAGATGCCAAAACGAGCAGGCACAGAAAACTGAAGGTGGGGAGATGCCAACTGAAACGTGCACATTTTTGATAACTGTGTCCTTCTGGTGACTGTACAGTCTGAAATGCTATTTTTTATCAAATTTGTTTTACTTTTTTTTTAAAGCTACGTTGTTAGCACACAGAACATTCCATTGTTGTTTTGGGAGAAGGGCAGAGGTCACTAATAGAATATCTCTGAAGCTAGACTGATACAAGGGGAAAAATACTGTTCCCTTCTAGTTTTGAGAAACTTCCTTTTGGTTCCCAGGAGGAGGGATTCCTTGATGTTGACACACATCAGCCACTTTGGCACAAATGCCTTGCGGTGTGGAAAAATTAAAATTCATTTTTTATGTCTTCTTCTCCCTCTCTGCCTTCAACATAGACTTGACTCCCTTAAACCCAGAGTCCTGTTGGAACCTGACCCCAATAAATGGTTCCCAGTATATGTTAGGCAATCTGGACTTTACAGTGTCACCATGTTGATGGCATCCCTCAAAAGACCTTCTTTTTTAGCTTGTAGACCTTCAGATTGCTATTCAGCTATCTTCATTTCATTTCCTGGAAGTCAAGGTCTGCTTGTTAAAAGCTGTTGAACAGTATGCTAAGGGGTGCCTGGGTGGCTCAGTGGTGAGCATCAGCTTTTGGCTCAGGTTGTGATCCCGGGGTCCTGGGATCGAGTCCTGCATCAGGCTTCTCACAGGGTGCCTACTTCTCTCTCTATGTCTCTGCCTCTCTCTGTGCCTCTCAAGAATATATAAATGTAGGATGCCTGGGTGGCTCAGTGGTTGAGCGTCTGCCTTCAGCCCAGGGCGTGAGCCCGGAGTCCCAGGATCAAATCCCACATTGGGCTTCCAGCATGGAGCCTGCTTCTCCTTCTGCCTGTGTTTCTGCCTCTCTCTCTCTGTGTCTCTCAAGAATAAATAAATAAAAATCTTTAAAAAAAAAGATAAATGAAATCTTTAAAAATATATGTGTGTATATATATGTACACACACACACACACACACACACACACACACATACTAAACGTGAACTGTCAGCCCTCACTCTAAACCTTCCCTGTTCAGAACATCAGATGAAGAATCCACTGGGTTTTATAGTGGCGTTCTGATTTTGGTAGTCTATTGAAGAAGGGAGTTTGAAAGTTGTAGAATACTATTAACGACTATCTGCCCATGTCCCACCTGAAATACCATGATTGTTTATGAAAAGTAATCTTTAATAAAGCTGGATATAATTTGGCTTGGAAAAAAATAAAAATAAATAAATAATATTAAAGCTTCAGTTCCTTAGTTGTATGAGCTATATTTCAAGGGCTCAGCGGCCACATGTGGTTAGTGACTATCATGTTGAACTGTGCAGATAGAAACCATCCCCATCTTCACTGAAAGCTGTATTAGATAACACTTAGTGGAGAGTTTTACACAGGAGAGTGACACAATCTGACATATTTTTAAAACCACCAGGAGAGGCCAAAGCTATTAATAGAAAGAGGGGATAAATGTCCCTAGAGGACTTGGCCAGTCCATAATGGCCCCACTGCTTCCATAGGCTACTAGATTTAAATATGACTTATGACAGACTCAAATCTGTCTGATAAAGTCCTCATAAATACCAGTAAGTGGGCACCCTAGTGGCTTTTCAACAACAACAACAAAACACTGAGTAAATAACAGAGAATGGTTCAGAAAGGGTAAGGCATTAAACCAAGGAACTTATTACCAGGCTATAACAGACAAGGCAAGAATCATCTCTGGCAGTAGAACTGGAGAGATTTAGGAAATGAATCAGTGGTAAAGCAAACAGAACTTGCTGGTGGATGATATGTGGAAAATAAGCGACATGTGAAATCAAGATGTACATTTAGAATGATGGAATTGATGCAAATTATTGAAATAGTTAAGACTATGGAAGAAATGGATTGAGGAGAAAAAATCAATACATCTTTTAGAAATAGATAAACTTTGAGATGGTTGTAAATTATGAAGTGGAAATGTCAAATATGTTTGGAAATGCAAGAGTCTGGAACCCTAGGGAGAGAACAACGCTGGATACATGTATTTGGGAATTGACAGAGGCTAGTGTATCTACGTCATTCTTTGAGGCCACCCAACATCTGGGACCCCTACTATGTTTAGGAATTTCCTCGCAATACAAATCTGAGTAGGAGTCAGATATCACCTTTCAATAGAAAAACTGGAAATAGCAAATTCTTGCTTTCTCAGCCTGCCTTACAGAAATTGAATTTACTAATCAGATAGACCCATTCTAGACTTTTTAAAAAAAACTTTATTTATTTATTTATTTGAGAGAGAGAAAGCACAAGCAGGGGGAGTAACAGAGGCAGAGGTAGAATCAGGCTCCCTCTGTACCCCCACCCCAAAATGGGGGCTCAATTCCAGGACCCTGGGATCATGACCTGAGCCAAAGGTAGATGCCTAACTGACCAAGCTACCCAGTTCCCCCCGCACCCCCATTCCATACTTTAATCCAGAAAGTCAAAACTCAAAGAAGCAGGTAATAAGTGAAACCCATTCTGGCAAGGGTAGCAGCAGCAGAAAGTGCCATATCCACTTTCCAAAAGTGACAGGGTTTCAGAAGCACTTTTGAGACTCAACGGGATAAGGACTACCTCATACTATTAGTTTAGGGTGGAACACTGGCAAGAAGCTAAGAAAACTATACAAAAATCATTTTACTATTATCTTTGCTTTTTTTACATTGTAAAAAATTTTAATGAATACCAAGAAAAAGAAATCTGCAAAATTGAGGTCATATTGCAATTTATCTGATTTATTTTAATAAGACTGAATCAGGCACTATATTTGTAAAAATAAACAATGAAACTAAAGCCATCTTAAAAAAACATTTTAAGTCACAAAAAAGAGAAAAGATAACTAAAGATGAAGATAAAATAAGTCTACAATAATATTAAAATTCTTAGAAAACTTCCAATCAAACTAAAATTGTATGTCTGCTTCACTGACAATTCAAATAGGTATTTGGATACATAAAGAATTTAATAAATAGTAGTATGATCTAATTAATAACACATGGATATTTCAGTTAATATTCAAAATAAGATAATTTTAAAATACCTTTTCCCACTTATACTACAGAAAATCTAAAAAGTATAATGTTATAATAAAAACAATACCTCATTTAGGTCAGCCATATAGGTTCATCCGCTGCAAAAGTTCAGTTGTAACACAACACTGTGCTAATGACAGAAGACTCAGGCTTCATTTGTCTTATCAAGAAACTAATACTAATAATAAATATGCATGTCTATTAAATCATGAAAACTATAGAGGATTTAGTTTAGAAATTTAAGGAAAAGGTTTTATTCGTTGTATACATA
Organism: Nyctereutes procyonoides; assembly: GCF_905146905.1. NCBI lineage: Eukaryota > Metazoa > Chordata > Mammalia > Carnivora > Canidae > Nyctereutes > Nyctereutes procyonoides. The sequence goes on along the minus strand of NW_026575030.1, from coordinate 548,971 downwards.
CAAGTTCATTTTTTAGTAACATTGAGAGCTGTTAAAATGGAACCAACAATATTTACCTTTGAATACCATGTTATTAAAATTATCAAAATTAAAATCACTGACTAGGGAAATTTAGTGAAAGCAAAACCTAGCAGAACTCATTTTCTAAGCAATTCTCTTGTTACACAACACTGAATAAGGAAAGTTTTCAATTTCAATATTTTATTTAAGATCAAGATGGCATTTTTGTAATCAATTGGGAACAAGATTAACTCAAATGGAATTTACTGATACATTCCTAAATAAATATTGGAATTGTGTTGAGGAGAATCAGCTATTGAAATATACTATCAATAAATTTATCTGGACATAAAAACGAAATGGCTGCTCAGAGAGAAATTATGGATTTTGAGGAGGCGATTTTCATTTTTTTGGTTTTTTTTAATTAAGACTTTGTTCAATGAGGGGTACCTAGCTGGCTTGGTTAGGAGAGCATGTGATTCTTGGTCTCAGGGTTGTAATTTCAAGCCCCACATCGAGGTTAGAGATTACTTAAAATAAAACTTTTTAAAAAAAGGAATTTGTTGGATGAAGTAAACAGCAGATACAGATATAGACAGAGAGAGAATTAGTGACCAGAAGAGACATTAAATAGAAATGGAGTAAAAGTGTCAATTTTTAAATCATATCGGATTTAAAAATCAGTATCTATACACTGCTTTAAAAAGATACATACTTTAAAAGGATGTATACTTACAATGGAATATTAGTCATTATAAGTGACAAACCCACCATTTGCTTCGATGTGGATGGAACTGGAGGGTATTATGCTGAGTGAAATAAGTCAATCGGAGAAGGACAAACATTATGTGGTCTCATTCATTTAGGGAATATAAAAAATAGTGAAAAGGAATAAAGGGGAAAGGAGAAAAAATGAGTGGGAAATATCAGAAAGGGAGACAGAACATGAGAGACTCCTAACTCTGGGAAACAAACAAGTGGTGGTGGAAAGGGAGGTGGGCGGGGGGTGGGGGTGACTGGGTGACGGGCACTGAGGGGGGCACTTGGGATGAGCACTGGGTGTTATGCTATATGTTGGCAAACTGAACTCCAATAAAAAAAATAAATAAATAAATAAATAAATAAATAAATAAATAAATAAATAAAAAAGAATGTATACACACTGAATGGAAAAGAATGAAAAAAGACATATTATGCATACCAAAATAGAGTTCATATAGTTTATTAACATATGGCAACAAATATTGGCTAAAAAGCATTATTAGAAATAAGGGGTATTTCATAAAAATAAAAGGTTTAATTTACAGAAACATAAAGAGTCTTAAAGTGTATAAAAATATAAGGCAAATGCATAAAAATAAAAGAAAAATTTGACAGCAACAAAGGGGAATAGCCAAATCTATAATTATAGTGGAAGGTTTTACTGTATTTATTTCAGTCATTGATTTTATAAGCAGATTAAAAATATAAAAGGATATGGAAGATTTGAAGGACACAATAAACAAACTTGAGCCATTTAGCAAATGACAGATGTATTCCTTTCAAGCTTTTTCTTTTTTTTTAATATATTTATTTATTTATTCATGAGAGAGAGAGAGAGAGAGAGAGAGAGAGAGAGAGAGAGGCAGAGACACAGGCAGGGGGAGAAGCAGGCTTCAGGGGACATGGGACTCGTTCCCGGGTCTCCAGAATCAGGCCCTGGGCTGAAGGTGGCGCTAAACCACTGAGCCACCTGGGCTGCCCTCAAGCTTTTTCTATGAAGCCAAGCCTACTCTTGATTGTAGAAGGAGCTTTTAAACAGGTTTGAGCAAGGCTAATGGACCCAGACCAACAGACATTCTGAATACAGTCAGGTTCATCAGGCAACGCACCTCAAAATATCCATAAGTCCTACCTGACAGTGGACTGACAACCATGTACAGTTACCCAAAAAAAAAATTCCATGCATCCCAATACCTCCTTACTTCCTCCTTTAAAAACAGCCCATACCCACTGCCTCATTGCAGACACTCTCCTTTGCTGTCCTGCCCACTACTCCCTTGCTTGTGGTATATTCAATAAACTTTTATCTCCTTTGTTCCACCTCAGGTGAATTCTTTCACTGCCCACACCAAGAGCCCCCACCAAATTGTCACCCCACATTTGAGGGCCTCCATCAGATCATGAGATACACACTTACCTGACAAACATCATACAAATATATAAATATATATATACATACAAGCCATTTTCTCACTTTCATGAGTAAATAAAATATTAGCAAGTTAAAGACAGTAATAAATTAAAAGCCTAAAATATCAAGACATTTAAAATGGGCTTAGACAAAATAAATAAAATAGGCTTATTTTAGGAATGCAAGTCTAGTTAAACTTTCAAAAATCAACCTACCCCAAAATATTCTTGAAAATGAACAAACTTGGAAAACATGCTTCCTGGTTGTAAAACCTACCACAAAGTTACTTAAGACAGTATAGTACTAGCATGATGATAAACAGATAGACCAAAGGAATAGATCTGAGAGTCCAGAAATAAACTCTTACATTTATGGGTAGTTGATTTTTCACAGAGGGGCCAAAACAATTCAATTGAAAAAGAACAGTCTTTCCAAGAAATAGTACTATAACAACTAGATATCCAGGTATAAGAGAATGAATTTGGACCCCTACCTCACACCATACATAAAAATTAACTCAAAATGGGTCAAAGACTAAAATGTAGTAACCAAAATGGTAAAAACTCTTAAAAGAAAGCAAAAAACTTTCTTTTAAGCATCCACTTCATGACCTTGGGTTATGCAATGGTTTCTTAAATACAAAGCCAAAACTAAAAGCAACAACAAGAAGATAAATTGGACTTCACCAAAATTAAAAACTTTACAACTACAAATAATATCATCAAGAAAGTGAAGGCAAACCAAAGAAGGGGACACAATATTTGCAAATTATGTCTGACAAAAAAACTGATATACAAAATATATGAAGAATTACAACTGAATACTAAAAAGACAACCCAATTGAAAAATGGGCAAAAGATCTGAATACAGTTTCTTCAGAAAAGGTATATTCATGGCTAATAAGCACACAAAAAGATGTTCAACACCATTAGTAGTAAGGAAACTGCAAATCAAAACCACAATAAGACAAATAAGACACTTCACACTCATTAGGATGGCTAAAAGGAAAACAATAGATAGTAACAAGTGCTGACAAAAGAGAAAATGGAACCCCAAACACTGCTTGTGGAAATGTATAAAAGTGTAGCACTGTGAAAAACAGTCTGGCAGCTTATCAAAATGTTAAACATAATTACCATAAGACCTGGAAATTCTACCTCTAGGTATACACTGAAAAGAAACAAAAACACACATGTGCAATAAAGATTGCACACCAATTTTCATAGCAGTATTATTCATAAAAGTTAAAACAGGAAACAAACAACATGACCATCAACTGATAAACTGATAAAAAAAATACAGTATATCCATACAATGTAGTATTATTTGACTATGAAAAGCAATGAAGTACCAATACATGCTATAATTTGGATGAACTCTGAAAACACTACACTAATGACAGAAGCCAATCACAATGAACCACATACTCTGTAATTACATTTATACGAAACGTCCAGACTAGGCAAATTTACACAGACATAAAGTAAATGAGTAGTTGCCTAGGGCTAGAGTTGGCATAGTGGTTGGGAAGAGAAGGGAGGCAAAGAACAGAGAGCAACTGCTAATGAGTACTGAGTTTCTTTTTAGAGTGATGAAGATGTTCTAAAATTAGACTGTTGATGATGGTTCCAAAACTCTATGAATATATCAAAACTCACAGAATTGCAAAATAAGTGAATTTTACGATATGAGAATTACATCTCAATTAAGCTGTTAAAAAATGCACTGTGAAAAAAGCTCAATCAATGTAATTCTCAAAAATAACAAAATAAAGAAGTTGTACAGTCATCTCAACAGTGGAGAAAAAAAACATTTGATAAAATTCAAAATTCATTTAGAACAAAAGTCACCTGACATAGGAAAAATTGGATAGAACTTCCTTCATATGATAAAAGTTTTCACCAAAATCCTTCAGTAAACATGATACTTAAGGTAAAATGTTGAAAGCTTTCCCTGCAAGATCATAAAGGACACATATATGCCTATTATTCCCAATTTTATTTAATAGAGGAATCACCTCAGGTGAGTAAGACAAAAGGAAAAGGAGAAAGAAATAAGAGAAAAAAAATCAAAATTTGGTTCCAGTCCAAGACAGCAACATAGAAAGATCCTGAACTTACTTTTTCCATGGACGCACCAATTCTACACCTATTTACTACAGAACAATTCCTCCTGAAGAAGAGCGGAGGTCTGACTGAACAACTTCTATACAACAAAAGATAGACCACATAGAGAAAGGCAAGAGGGATGAAGACATGGTAACAAAGGAAACCTCACCTCCAATTGTGCAATCCACAGTGTGAAGGGTTAATACTGAGGGGCATAGAGCAGATTCTTCTACCTTGGGGCAAATTTACGCACATCCTCCAGATGGTACAGATGGCAGTAGGGTCCAGGCACAATAGCCAGGTTACAACATCAGTGACCACTGGGTAACCTGGCCCACACCAGTTCCAGATGCCCAGGGCATAGAAGGACTGTCAGGGTTTGAAAGAAAAGCTAATCTGTAAAATATCCAGTCATAGAACTCCATCAAATAGCAGGGGAGCTGCTGGAACTCTCTCCAGGTTGAAGGGGCTAAAAAGCCTTACAATTTACATTCAGTATCCACCTTGACAGTGCAAACAGGAACAGGGTCTGGGCAGCCTAGGAAGCCTATTTCCTCAGTGAGCCATGGGTCTCTAGCCCATACCAGCTCCAGCCATTCCACCAACAGACCCAGAACAGCACACACTCCTGGCCAGCACTTGGTTACAATTCCAGCTGTACTGGCAAGGTGATACAGAACCAAAGCACCCCAGGTCCATGCCACTTTGGCTCTAGATAGCTTGCTAAGGCATTTCTGGTACAGAGTGCTCCAGGACCTCCTGGTTCACAACTGCTTAGGCTCCATCTGTCCATCCAAGGCAACACCTCCATAGAGTGTCCCATGCCCATATCAGTTTTACCTACCTGCCAAGGACACCCTCTACATGGAATGCTGCAGGACACCACTGTCCCCACCCACCAAAGTTCCAGCCACCTTGCCAGGGCACCCTTTGCATGAGCACACCAGGACATTCCAGCCTCCACCAGTCTTAGCTCCAGTCACCCTACCAGGGAACTTCTTGTGCTGTGCATCTGAGGACATCTTGGCTTGCATCCACTTCAGTTTCAACTGTCCACCCAGGGTACAATCTACATGGAGAGACATGGGTAATGGCCCAGCCCATACACACTTCTACTATAGCTATCCAGCCAGGGTGTCCCTGCCTGTAGCACAAAGGACACCCTCGCCTATACCCTGCCTCAGCTCCAGCTGCACACCAGGACACCACCACCCCCGCCCCCATGCAGCAAGCCCTGGGATACCCTGGTTTCCACCCACTTCAACTTCAGCTAACCTGCCAGAGTGTCCTTTGTGCAGAAAACTCAGGACTGCACTGGCCCACAACCACATCAGCTTTAGCTGTCCTACCAACACACCCTCTGCACAGAGTCCCAGGACACATTGGAGAGCATGCATTTCAACTCTAGCTTTCCTGCCAAGGTACCCTCTACACAAGGAGCCCTGAGACCACTAATGTATGCCTACTTCAGCTTGGGTCATCGTATCAGGTCAGCACTAGTGCAAAGTATCCCAGGAAACCCAGCCAACCCCAGATACAACTCTAGCCAACTAGGCACACACAGTGTACAGGGGACAACTGTGTGTGTGTGTGTGTGTGTGTGTGTGTAACCATTCCTTTAAATTTGGAAGAATCAGTTGTTCCACCTAATTCATAGAAACAAATACAGAAAGTCAAGCAAAATGAGACAGAGAAATATGCTCCAATGGGAACAAAACTCCAGAAAAAGAACTAAATGAAACAGAGACATGGCAATATGTTTGATAAAAGTTTAAAGTAATGATCATAAAAATGCTTAGCAGATGAAAGACTAGAAAAATTTATGAGATTTTCAACAAGGAGATAGGAAACATAAAAAAAAACAATCAGAGTTGAGGAATAAGGTAAGTGAAATAAATATTACACTAGAGAAAATCAACAATACAATGGAGGATGCAGAAGAACAGATCAATGATCGGGAAGACAGGGTTTTGGAAAGTACCTGAGCTGAATAGGAAAAAAAAAATTTTTTTAATAAATGAGGATAAGATAAAGGAACTCTTAGACAAGATCAAAGGAATATGCAAATTATAGGGGCTCCAGAAGAAGAAGGAAAGAAAAAGGCAGATAAATTCTTTGAAAAAATAAAAGATGAAAATGTCCCTAACCTGGGAAGGAATTGACATCGCAGTTCAGGAAGCAAAGAGAGTTCCAAAAGAGGTAGCCAAGAAGGGACACACCATGACACATAATAATTAAAATGACAAAGGTTAAAGATAAAGAGAGAATTTTAAAATCAGCAAGAAGTAAAAAGTTAGATACAGGGGAAACACCATAAGGCTGTCAGCTGATTTCTCAGGAGAAACTTTACAGGCCAGAAATGAAAGGTGTAATATATCCAAAGTGCTGAAAGGAAAAAAATCTAAAATCAAGGAGTCTGCCCAGGATATTCATCTTTCAGAATTGAAGGAGAGAGAGTTCCCAGGTAAAGAAAAGTTAAAGGAATATATCACCACTAAAGCATCTTTACAAGAAATCTTACAGGGAATTCTTTAAGTGTAAAGTAAAAGTTCATAATTAGAAGAAATTATGAATAAAAATACAGAAAATAAGGTGCACCTGGGTAGCTCAGTCTGTTAAGCATCTGACTTTTGGTTTGTTCAGGTCATGATCTGAGTCCTAAGATCAAGTGCCTGACCGGGTTCCATGCTGGGTTTGGAGCCTGCTTAAGATTCTCTCTTTCCCTCTCCCTCAGTCCCTTCCCCGCCACTTGTGTACATGAACTCCCTCACTTTCTCTCTTTCTAAAAATATGTAAAATATGACATCATATATATAAAACATGGGGTGAGTAAAAAAGAAATTCTTTTAGAACTTCCAATGTATTCAAATTTAAGTGACCATCAACTTAATACAGACTGCTATATGAGTAGAATACTATATATGAACCTCATGTAACCACAAACACAACACTTAGAATAAATACATAATAAAGAGAAAGAAAACCAAGCATAACACTACAAAAAGTGGGGCATCTGGGTGGTTCCGTTGTTTAAGCGTCTGCCTTCAGGTCAGGTCATGATCCCAGAGTCCTAGGATAAAGCCCCACATCAGGCTCCCTGCTCAGCGGAGAGCCTGCTTCTCCCTCTCCCTCTGCCACTCCCCCCCACCACTTGTGCTCTCCCTCTTACTCTCTATCTCAAATAAATAAATAAAACTTTTAAAAAATAAAAACACTATAGAAAGTAATCAACCACAAGGAAAGAGAGTAACAGAAGAAAAAAGGACAGAGAAGACCCACAAAAACAACTACAAACAATTAACAATAGTGATAGACACATACCTATCAATAATTACTTTAAATGTAAATGGACTAAATGATCTAATCAAAAGACGGGTGTGTGTGTATGTGTAAGTTTAAAAAAAAGAGAGAGATTCATCTACATACTACCTACAAGACTCCCCTCAGACCTAAAAATCTCACAGAAAATAACAGTTAAAGGAAGGAAAAAGATATTCCATGCAAATGAAGTGAGGAAAAAACCCAGGGTAGCAATACTCATATCAGACAAAACAGACTTTAAAACTAAGAATATAGCAAGAGACAAGGAAAGACACTACATAATGGTAAAGGAGACAATTCAAAAGGGGATATAACAATTGTAAACATCTATGCATCTAATGATGGAGCACTAAAACACAAAACACAAATGTTAATACCAGATAAAAGGAGAAATCAACAGTAATACAATGATATTAGGATACTTTAACACCTCAGTTACATCAATGGATAGTTCATCCAAGCAGAAAACCAACAAGAAAACACCATCTTTGAATGACACATCAGATCAGAAGGACTTAACAGATATGTACTGAGTATCTGAGCGCAAAACAGCAAAATAGACATTTTTTTTCAAGTGCACAAGGAACATTCTCCAGGATAGATCCCATCTAAGGCCACAAAACAAGTCTCAAGAAATTTAAGAACACTGAAATCTGACCATAACAGTATGAAATTAGAAATCAATCAGAAGAAAAAACTGGAAAAAACACAAAACTGGGAGCTAAGATATGCCAATAAGTCACCAAAGAAATCAAAGAGGAAACTGAAAAATACATGGAGATAAGTGAAAATAAAAACACAATGGTCCAAAATCTTTGGGATACAGCAAAAACAGTTCCAGAAGGGAAATTTTTAGTGATACAGGCCTACCTTAAGAAACAAAACAAATCTCAAATAAACAATCTAACGTTACAAACTAAATGAACTAGGAAAAGAAGAGCTAACAAAGTTAGTAGGAGAAAGGAATTAATAAAGATCAGAATAAAAACAAATGAAACATACACTAAAAACAAATTAAAAAAATCAATGAGGGGATCCCTGGGTGGCGCAGCAGTTTAGCGCCTGCCTTTGGCCCAGGGCGCGATCCTGGAGACCCGGGATCGAATCCCACGTCGGGCTCCCGGTGCATGGAGCCTGCTTCTCCCTCTGCCTGTGTCTCTGCCTCTCTCTCTCTCTCTCACTGTGTGCCTATCATAAATAAAAAAAAAAAAATTTTTTTTTTAAAATCAATGAAACTAAGAGCAAAAATATATATTTTTATATATATTTTTTCAGAGCAAAATATATTTTTTCTTATATGTATTTTTTCATATATATACATAAATATATATATTCATGTATATGTGAAACTAAGAGCTGATTCTTAGAAAAGATAAACAAAATTGATAAACCTTTAGCCAGATTCACCAAAAAACAAAATCAAATTGGAGAAAAATAAAATTAGAAATGAAAGAGAAGTAACATTCAACACTACAGAAATACAAAGAATTATTATTATTATTATTATTATTATTATTATTATTATTGTTTTAGAAATACAAAGACTTAAATACAAAGAATAAAAAATTAGGGATCCCTGGGTGGCACAGCGGTTTGGCTCCTGCCTTGGCCCGGGGCGCGATCCTGGAGACTCGGGATCGAATCCCACGTCGGGCTCCCGGTGCATGGAGCCTGCTACTCCCTCTGCCTGTGTCTCTGCGCCTCTCTCTCTCTCTCTCTCTCTGTGACTATCATAAATAAATAAAAAAAATTATATGTCAACAAAGTGGACAACCTAGAAGAAATGGATAAATTCCTAGATATACAATCTCCCTAAACTGAATCAGGAAGAAATAGAAAATCTGAACAGACTAGTTTCAATATTAAGAAGATGAAATTGGTAATCAAAAAGCTCCCAACAAACAAAAGTCCAGCTTCATGGGCAAATTTTACCAAACATTTAAAGGAAAATGAAGACTTATTCTCCTCAAACTGGTCTAAAAATTAAACAGAAAAAAAACCTTCCAAATCCATTTTATGAGGTCAGCATTACCCTGATACTAGACAAAGACACTACTAAAAAAAGAAAACTACTATATCCCTGAACACAGGTGCAAAAATCCTCAACAAAATATTAGCAAGCTACATTCAACAATATATTAAAAGGATCAATCAGCACAATCAAGTGAGATTTATTCCAGGGATATAGTAATAGTTCAATATTAGCAAGTTAGTGTAAAATGCCACAATCAACAAAATTAAGGATAAAAATCATCTGATCATCTCAATAGATGCAGAAAAAGCATTTCACAAAATTCAACATCTGTTCATGATAAAAACTCTCAAATTAGGCTTATAGGGAACATACCCAAACATTATAAATGCCACATATGGAAAATCCATAGATAACATCATACTCAATGGTGAAAAACTAATCAGGAACAAGACAAGCATGTCTACTCTTACCACTTTTATTCAACATAATATTGGAAATTCTAGCCACAGCAATCAGAGAAGAAAAAGAAATAAAATGTATTCAAATTACTAAGAAAGAAGTTAACCTGTCACTATGTATAGATGACCTGATACCACATACAGAAAACTCTAAAGACTCCAGGAGCACCTAGATAGCTTGGTAGTTAAGTGTCTGGCTTTGGCTCAGGTCATGATATCAGAGTCCTGGGATCGAGACCTGGGTGGGTTGGGCTCTGCACTCAGCAGGAACTCTGCTTGACCCTCTCCCTCTGCCCCTCATCCCACTCATGCTCTCTCTCTCAAGAAGAAAAATCTTTAAAGAAAGAATACTCTAAAGACTCCACATAAAACTATTAAAAGTAATACAATGAATTCAGTAAACTTAAAGGATAAAAATTAACATATATACATCAGTTGTATTTCTATACACTACTAACAAAGTAGCAGAAAGAAAATTAAAAAACAAGTCCATTTATACCCAAAGTGTTCATCAATAGATGAATGAATAAATAAGTCGGGGGATATATACAATGGAATATTACTTAGTCATAAAAGGGTAAGATCTTGCCTTTGCAACAACATGGTGAACCAAGAAAGTATTACACTAGGTGAAATAAGTCAAAGAAAAATACCATATGATTTCACTTGTTTGTGGAATCTAAAAAAACAAAACAAATGAAAAAACAATGAAACCAAACAAAAAGCAGAAGCAGATCCATAAATAGAACAAACCAATGGATACGGTAGGGGGTATAGGGTGAGAAGGGGAAGGCAGAGGCAAAATGGGTGAAGGAGAGTGGGAAAAACAAGTTTCTAGTTAGAGAACAAATAAGTCACAGGGATAAAATGTACAGCATAAGGAATACAGTCAATAGTATTATAATTAAAGTTGCATGATGACAGATGGCAGCTACACTTGTGATGAGCATAGCATAATGTATGGACTTGTCAAATCATTTTACCGTATGTTCAAAACCAACATGACATTATGCGTCAACTATACTTCCATTAAAAATTAAAAAATTAAAATATAACAAATGACATAGCAGGATTATATACACAGAACAAAAATCATTTCTATGTAACCAGCAGGTTTGGGATCCCTGGGTGGCGCAGCGGTTTAGCGCCTGCCTTTGGCCCAGGGCGCGATCCTGGAGACCCGGGATCGAATCCCATGTCAGGCTCCCGGCGCATGGAGCCGGCTTCTCCCTCTGCCTATGTCTCTGCCTCTCTCTCTCTCTCTCTCTCTCTCTCTCTCTCTCTCTCTCTGTAACTATCATAAATAAACTAAAAATTAAAAAAAAAACAGCAGGTTTATAAGCAAATTTAGTATGGTTAATGAATACATAATCAATATACAGAATCAACTGTGTTCCTCTATACAGGCAAAAAGCAGAAAATAAAATTTTAAACTAAACTATTCTCAAGAGCATCAAAAAATTCAATCTTAGAAATAAATCTAATAAAAAGAAGTGCAAGACTTGTAAACAGAAAAATTGTAAGAGTTTTTTTAGTAAAATTAAATAAGACATAAAGAAGTGACAACCCTGTTAATAGACTGGAACTGATTATAATATAAACAAACTCTTGAGATGATGTGACATGTCACTGAAACAAGAACATCACCAAAAACAGGTCCAGGTATTAGTTCTGAAGGTGAGGAAGGAACAAGTATTTTTTGAGTGTCTATCATATAATAGTGTCCTCTTTGTGCCTAGAACTTGAACATAAACTGTCTCAATCTTCCTAAGAACTCTATGATACAAGTACTAATTCTTCTTTACTAATGAGGAAACTATGACACAGTAGGTGAGAAAGTCAAGATTCAAATGTAAGATGGTATGGCTACAAAGCCTAAAAAGAAGTAAATCTTCATCCCAAAGAATTAAAACCCAAACAAAAAAATGAAACAAACAAGGACACCTGGGGTTAAGTCCAGTTGATTAAGCATCTGCCTTCTGCTCAGGTCATGATCTCTGGGCCCTGGGATTGAACTCCGCATCCAGCTCCCCACTTGGCAAGGTGTCAGCTTGACTCTATGCCCCCCCCCCCATTTGTGTGCTCTTTTGCTCTCTGTCTCAAATAAATAAAATCTTTAAAACAAACAAACAAATCCTGTTTTGATGTAAGCTCCTAGGAAAATGGGGTATACAATCCCTGTGAAAAAATGGTTTGAGTATTTCTTAAATAACTAAACATGTTATACAAGTTTCCCAGGGTATACAAGGGTAATTGTATCCCAGGGTATACAATCGCTGGGAAAAATGGTTTGAGTATTTCTTAAATAACTAAACATGTAACTACCATCAGACCTAGCAGTCTAATGGGCATCTCAAATTTAACACAACGAAAACTGAATTCTAGATCTTTTTCTCAAACCCTAGTCCATCCACAAACTTCCCCGTTGCATCTTTCCAGTTGTTCATATCAATTCCTTGACTACTCTCAGTGTCCCTCATCCTGCATGTCCAGTCCATTAGCAACTCCCCTTATATTCAAAATATACCCCAAATCCCACCATTCCCTACCACTTCCAAATCCACTCGCCTGAATTGAGCCACTATCATTTCTAGTCTGAATTTCTGCCAAGTATTTGATATCCCATCTCCCACCTCCCTCTCTATATTCTCCTCTCAATGTAGCAGTCAGTGAGATATTTTGAAAAAGTCTGATCATAACATTCCTCAGAACTTCTCAGTGGTTCTCAGTTTTACTCAGATAAAAGCTCTATCAGTGGTTTATAAGCCCTTCTACAATCTGCTCCCACTTCAATTACCATCCCACCTCACTTTTTCTTCTCTATCACAATGATGTCCTTACATATTCCTGTTTTGGACTCTGCACTAGCAGGGCACCTGCTTATACTACTCTTCCCATAATTATCTATATAGCTATTTCTCTTGATTCCTTCAAGAGTCTTTTCTGAAATGTCAAATTTTCAATGAAAACCTGACTATCTTATTTAGAATTTCAACTTTTGTGCTTGCTTCAGCAGCACATATACTGAAATTGGAACAATACAGAGATTAGCATGGTCTATGTGCATGGATGACCCACAAATTCATGAAGTCTTACATATATTTGAGGGAAAATATTTTATTTTATTTTTTTGAGGGAAAATATTTTAAAGCAAATGTGGCAAAATGTTAACAATATGTGATTCTGGGTCAAGGGCATATGGGAGTTTTTGGCACTATTCTCGTGACTTTCTGTATGTCCTAAACTACTTCAGAATAAAAGCTTAAAATTTTAAAAACAAAAAACAAACAATAATTGCAATTCCTTACTATCTCGTCCTTACTCTACGTTATCTTTCTTGACAGCACTTACTACCTTGCAAAAACACTACATAATTTAGTTTTCTACTGTGATTTTTGTCTTTCCCCACTAGAGTAAAAGCTCCAAAAGGACAAAGATTCTTCTCTGTTTTGTTTCCTGGTATATTCCATGCACCTAGAGCAGTGCCTGGCCCTTAGCACTCAAATATAACTATTTGTTATATTCAAGTTTCAAAGCACAGGGACACCATGATTAGTGAGTCTAGAGGTAGAGTAACTGATAGAGATGAGAAGGTATAAAGTGGGACCATAGGAGTGCATGGCTGAACTAGTGTGAAAATAAAATTCACAGGAGACACAGCAGTCCAGGAACTAAGGAACTAGCATGTTGTGTTAACTGGGCTATACATTCAAAGGTAGAAGTCATCCTAAGTAGACAGAAAGACAGTCAAATTCAAGTTATAGCAAGGAAATTTGGTATATAGTTTGCATAGTGATTAAGATTAGAGAGGGGGTTGTTTATTAAATACAGATTAAGGTTCCCCATTAGGATGTTAGGGCATTAGAACACTCTAAAGAGTTCTAAGAAAGGATGCTTACATATGGAAAATTCTTCCTAATACAGAATATCAATCAAATCTTCTATTGAATTTCAGATCAAATTCAGTTCATCCAGATAACTAAATTTCATAAATTCATCTTAGTCAAACAAAAATGGTCAGTGGCAATGGTTCCAAGTAGTAGAGCAATTTGGCCACATAGATACAACCAGTAAATGTTCTGACAGTGAAATATTTTTTTAAAGATTTTATTTATTCAAGAGAGACACACACAGAGAGAGAGAGAGAGGGAGAGAGGGAATGAGAGAGAGGCAGAGACACAGGCAGAGGGAGAAGCAGGCTCCAGGTAGGAAGCCCGACGTGGGACTTGATCCCGGGTCTCCAGGATCACGCCCTGGGCTGCAGGCGGCGCCAAACTGCTGCGCCACCGGAGCTGCCCATACAATGAAATATCTTAATAAATCTTGGTGGACCTATGATAAAAGATCTGATTACTCATTCCTCCTCTCCTCCCACCCCAATAAGAACAGGAGACAGGTGGAAAGAGTAAAGGGAAGAAGACTAGAAGCCAGTAACCTCAGTAAATACCTCTCTCAAGTAGGGAAGTAACCATGTAGTAACATAATTAATTCCAAGTTCCTTACTGAAATATAAATTTGGCTTGAAAAATTGCCCATTTCTGCAAGTGGTTAGTAAGGAGGTCTACTGGAACGCTCTGCTTTACAGTACATAGTTTCCAGAAATCACAGATTCACAAACAAAACAAAAGTTTGTCATTATAAGTTTCAAAAGGTAGTCAATGAAGAGGTCTACTTATGTACTCAAATATTTTCAAAGTGATTATACACAAATTCATATATTCAATTACAGAAACTCTTCAGATTTGATCAGGACTTGAAAATGTATCTATTTCACATTTTAACATACTCAAGGCTTTCATAATAGTGTACATTCTCTTTATATTTATATCTGATGTAGCTATATTTAAAAACTGTCAGTTAAGTTACAACTTAAATAAGTGGAAATAGTATTTGTCAATAAAACTGAATATTCTAAAATGATAATACATTTCAGTAAATTACAGAATTATATAATATTTTTAAAATAATTTATGGGGCTTTAAAAACTTCCATATCTAATATCCAATTACTTTAAGAGCAAGGACAGTAGAACCTTTCATTCTATAGGCAACTTTTTCAGAATAATGATAAAATACCTCCCACTTATTGAGTGACTTCTCTGTGAGGACATTTTTTTTAATCTCTTCTAATTCTCAAAACAACTCAACAAAGTATTATTATCCTCATATTAAGGTCAAGAAAATTGAGGTTCAGGAAAATAGATATGAAATAATTTCTTACCAGTTGGCAACTGGTTATATTAAGCTTGGAACTGTGATTGTTCAAATTTTAAGTCTATTTTGCCATCATACGACACTGCCTCTTAGAATCACTCACTCAAAAAATACTCTTTTAGTGCCCATTATGTACCAAGCAATGCAGAAAATGCTAGGTATACAAAGATGAATTTGTGCCATTGTAGCTTCACATCTTTGCCCAATCTAGGACAGAAATAAGAGTTCTAAACAAATAACTGCAGCACAATATAATAGTGCTATGAAAGCATATATATGAAAACCACATAATAATGGAAGTGTTTGCTCTGTGTAAGGTAGCAAGCAATCAAAGAAGGGTTCACTTATGAGAAAAAAATGCTGATATATAAGAAAACTTAAATTATATAATTTTTTAAAGATTTATTTGAGGGGTAACTGGATGGCTCAGTCAGTTGAGCATCTGCCTCCAGCTCAGGTTGTAATCCCAGGGTCTTGAGATCAAGCTCCGTGTGTGTGTGTGTGTGTGTGTGTGTGTGTGTGTGTGTGTGTGTAGGGGGGGTCCCTGCTCAACAGGAAGTCTCCTCCCTTTCCCTTTTCCTCTCCCTACCCATTTGTGTTCTCTCTCTCGAATTATTCAAATAAATAAAAAAAATTTTAAATAAAAATAAAAAATAAAAGATTTATTTGAGAGAGAAAGAGAACTGGGGGAGGGGTGGAAGGGGAGCAAGATAGAACTCCCAGCAGATTCCACACTGACTGCAGAGCCAAATGCAGGGCTCAATCCTAGGATCCAGAGATTATGACCCGAGCCAAAATCAAGAGTTTCTTTTTTTTTTTTTTAATTTATTTATTTATGATAGTCACAGAGAGAGAGAGAGAGGCAGAGAGAGAAGCAGGCTCCATGCACCAGGAGCCCGACGTGGGATTCGATCCCGGGTCTCCAGGATCGCTCCCTGAGCCAAAGGCAGGCACTAAACCGCTGCGCCACCCAGGGACCCCCAAAATCAAGAGTTTCTGATGCCTAACCAACCGAGCTACTCAGGTGCCCCTATATTAAATTAATACTGATGCAACTCTTAAATTGAAACTTGAAAGAAGAGCAAGGGTTCGCAGATGGACAATCAAGATAAGGATATTCTAGAAAAGAAGATGCCGTATTGCAAAAACACAAAGTTTCAGAAAATTCTAAGCAGTTTAGTATAGCTAAAAACTATGATGCTTGTGACAAGTGGTAAAGAAGTAATAACAGGTCAGGTCAGGGAGGTTCTCATATGCCATGTGGAAAAAAAAGTCTGGGCTTTATCCTGTAAGAAATCGGGGGACTTTCCTAGACTTTAATCAGGTCATTAGTTTACAAAGATTACTTTGTCAGATTTAGGGGAACAGATGTGAGGGCAGGCACAAACTTTTAGAAGTCTACCACCACAAAGAGTCCAGAAGTACGATTTTGAATTTCTTGGTTTCAGATTCCTATATTTAATTACCTACCTGACATTTTGGACATCTCACAGACATTTCTAGCCTAAATGTCCGAAATCAAAGTCTCATTTCTCTACCAAAGTTGTTTGCTCCCTGCCCAAACTGTCAGTAATAGTACAACCATGCAAGTTACTCAAACCAGCAATTTGGGTTCACTCTTGATTTTTCCCTCTTCTTTAGCCATCAAATTAAATCTATTTATTCCTAATTATTCCCAGGGCATATTTCAAATGCATCCATTTCTTTCCAGTTCCATTGCCATCCCAAGTTATCATTACTCAACTGGAATAGTACAATAGCTCCCAAATGGATTCCCCCACATTTTTCTTAATGTCAGCTGGTTTCCTTAAAGCACTTATTATTTACCAATTCCTCTTATCTATTTACTTGAATTTTGTCTTTCCCTCCTATTAGGATGCCTTCAAAAAGCCAAGGACCGTAAACTGTCTTATTTTACTTCAGCATGCTAACATCAGCCAGGTCAATAAACAATATTAACAAAACTATCAGACAGTTACCACAGGCCAGGCACTATTCTATGTGTTTTACATATAGTAAGTCATTTCATCCTCACAACGACTTATGACGCAGTATTCTATCATCTTAATTTTATAGACAAGAAAACTAAGGCACAGATTGTTAACTAAACTGCACAAGGTGACCCAACAAATTCATGGCAGAACCCAGATTCAAACCTAGGCAGCCTAGACTCCATTCTCTTGATTATAGCCAGGGCTTTTCTTAGCAGATGCTCAATAAATATTTCTTGACCAAATAAATGAGAAGAGGAACAGGTTTAGGGGACATGTTGAGTTTGAAGTACTTAGAGAAGGCTATGCGGCACAGAGAGATAGTTATAATAAGCATGCAGAAATCATCTTCTACTGGAAACAGCCTATAAAACGCAAGCCTCTTTATAATAAAAAGTGATCATACAATTTTTAAAAATTGAACATGCTTTTAAACTGTAAGCTTTTAGGTCCAATTCTGTAATAAAAACATGTTTGCACAAACCACAGAAGGCCTCACCGAGCCTTGACTGCATCTGTGAAAAATTCTGTATTATTAATATGAAATGAAATACTTGTCTCTAAGTAACATTCAGCATCTATACAAATGTCAAACTTGTGCTTTATTAAAATATAGAAGTGCTGAGATGCACTTTTAATTTGACAAAATGATACCAAAATCCATCTTAAAAAAATACAAGAAAATGTGAGAATATCTAAAATATCTAAAAAAGAAGAGTGGAAGCACACTTTACCTACTTGATATCAACAAATAGTCTAAAGTTAGAGAAATTAAGTTAATGTGTATTGTACAAGTCAAAGACAGAACAATGAGCAAAGAAATGAAAACAGGATCTTGAAGAGATATGTGTGCATCCATGTTGGCTGCAGCATTGTTAATAGCCAGGAGGTAGAAGCAATGTAAATGTCCATTGGCAGGTGAATAGATAAATAAAATGTAGTGTCCACATATATGCTGGAATACTATTCAGCCTTAAAAAAGGAAATCCAGTCATATGCTACAACATGGATGAACCTTGAGGACATGATGTTAAGTCAAATAAGCCAGTCAAAGAAGGACCAACACTGCAGGATTCCACTCATACGAGATATCTAAAGTAGTCGTGGTCGAACTCTCAAAAACAAAGTAGTATGGTAGATACCAAAGGCTGTGGGAGGAGGGAAAGGGGAATGGTACAAAACATACACTTTGTTTTGCAAGATGAAAAAGTTCCAGATATCTGTTAAATGACAAGCTAACATACACTCGATACTAGTGTATGATACACTTAAAAATGGTTAAGATTGTAAATTTTATGTTTTTTAACACAATCAAAAAAAGTTAGTCAAAAACAATGTAAATATCCATCACTAAGAATTGATTATGTTGGAGACAATGAAATACCAGATAGCAATAAAAAATGATATTTTAAAAAATGATATTAACACATACCCAGTCATATCCACAGCCTATTGTTGAATTTTTTTAAAAAAAAGGCTTACAAGAAAGCAAGGTAGTAATGATAGCATTTGGGCAAATGTCTGTACCTATATTAGAAAGATCTGTAAGGATATCCACCCCAATTTAATGTTGGGGTGGTATGTTATCCAGACATACCACACTGGCAGTATGCCATACTGGTGGTATGTTTGGATAACACTATTAGAGATGGCCTTTTTAATACTCTCCTGTGCTTTTAAACACGATTAGTATATATTATGCATGTGACAAAGGATACTTCAAAAGAAGTGACTGCCACCATCAGTTCCAGAATTCTAGAATGGAATTTTACATTTCTCTCTCTCATGTGTCTACAGCACATACTGGGAAATAAATATTTGAGAGGCAAGATGAGTAGTGATTAAGAGATCAGAAATGAGACAGACCTGGATATGTATCTCAGCTACAAAATTACCTGATCAAGGCCTTAAATGGTCTTAATGAACGTCATTGAAGACCAATTTCTTCAACTATAAACCTCACATAACAACACTGGCAGATTGCTGCAAGAAAAATGTACTTAAAGCACTTAATATCCTTCCTGGCTGAGGAAACACTCAATAAAATGATGGCCACAATGACTATTTCTTGACTTGACTTACGCTGGAAAAACTCCCGACAAAACAAAAAGAAAAACAAAACTAAACATCCTCTAAAAAAAAAACTACACTGCAAAATTGTATTGAAAAACCCAACCGCATTAAGAAAGGAGATCTACGTTCTCTAGACCTGAAACTAATAAAACACTGTGTTAACAAACTCGAATTAAAATAAAGAATTTTAAAAAGGAGGTAATGCTTTGACTGTTGGTCCCACAACACTGATGCTTTGGTCAAAAAAAAAAAAAAAAAAAAAGAATGGTAATGGACCATTTTTGAGTAGGAATCCTGTGCCCTTATGTTATCTCCCACCAACCAGTCTTTAGAAGAAGTGTGTTTGTAAATATGGAAGTCATTAAATCAGAACTTCTAAGCCCATTTTTGGTCAGACCGGCGACCTGAAGCCATGCTTCTTGCACGCAAAGCGGCTAAAAACCGTAGGGGCTCCCTCCACAAATGGAATGCAAGCTAAGCGTGAGCAAGTCAAAAGGTAAGAAAAATGGGACTCTGGGATTGGAGACGAGGGACGGAGGAAGGCATTCTAGACTGGAGAACTACGCGCCATCCCATTTCACCCGCTCTTTCTTAAAACGCAACTGCATGCCGTCCAACTTCGTTATCTGTCTCGAAAGAACCTACGGACTTGCCCGCCACGCCACCCTGAAAACCACACCTGGTGCGCTCGCCGCAGGGTCTCCAACTCCCGCCACAGGCTGGGCTGGCGTCCGCCCCAAGGCGGAAGTGACTTCAAAGGGACAAACTGAAAATAAGAGAGTTCAAACACCAAGAATCTAAAACCCCTGTGGCGTTCTGAGAAAACTCTCCTCTGACTTCTCTTCTAAGCCTCCCCTCTCGAGCTAGGGTGGCGATTCGCCACAGCCCTGCAACCGGTTCCCCCGCCCCAAATCATCTCCAGGCGGCCCCCTTTCATTGGCCAACGAGGTGCCGCGGGTAACCCCCCCCCACAGGAACTACAATTCCCGTCAGGCCCCACGGGAAGTAAAAGCAGGAAAGGACGGTGGAGGGGGCAGAGCATATTGGGAAATGTAGTTCCCTGCAGGCCTTACAGAGCTGGAAACCCCGCCTTCCTCCCCTGAAGCTGGAGAAACCAGGTGTTCGGCTTAGAACCCGTTACCGCTAAAGGGAGGAGCCAAGACCTTAAGCGGCATTCCTCACTTCCCCCCACATGGAGGATGAAAATATTCACCCAGTCCTAGCAAGCTCTATAAATAGTCCCTGAAGAAATATGGTTGTCTCTCCTATACCTCCAGGTCAGTAAAAACTCCACAGAACTCCTACACGCCAGGCTCCCAACTCGTGGGAAAAGGTGCCTTTTTTACAAGTGGGCAAAATGGCTGTCCTCTTAGTTCTTCCATTGGTTGTCCTCTGCGTCGTTCAAGGGCGGTTACTCATTACCGATTGGTTCTTTCTCCCTTGAGGGTGGAGGAAGACTTGGCACCGCTCTCCCGCGGCCCGGGAGGAGATAAGGGGGTGGAGGAAAGGCCGTTTCTTCAGGCATGATTGGCTGGCCCTCACGTCACTCAGAGTCCGTCTAACCTATGATTTGTCGGCTGCCCCTCCAAGAGAACGAAGGGGCGGGGCTAGTGCGTGGTGGGAAGGGGCGGGATTCTGCCAGCCGCGGCTGCCGCTGGAGCCGGTGTCCGGGCTGGTGATGGGGTTAATTCCCTTTCGTAAGACTCTTACTTGCACCCACCCAGCCCCGCCGTCGCCCCGCCGCGCCGCGCTCCAACCGCCTCCTCCTCCTCCTCCTCCTCAGTAACGCGGGTAAGAGATGCCCTCCCCTCCCCCTTCCAGCTCCCCGGGAATAACGCGCCTCGCTCCCCTCCCCCGCCCGCCAACCGGTAGCGCTAACGGAGAAGGAGGCAGGCAGGGGAGAGATGTGTGCGAGAAGGTGGCCTCCGCCGCCGAGCCATCGGCGCGCCAGCCGGGCCCCCGCCGAGGTGCCGCCGCTGCCAGCCCGTCGCGAGGTCGGGTTCCGAGGGAGCCCGGCTCGCCTGGCCCCGCGGCTGCGGCTGCAGCTGCATCCACTACCTTGCGCCCACCGCCCCCACCCGGGGGCCATGTGAAAAGCAAACCCCTCGAGGCCTAGCGGAGGAGGCAGGGGAAAGGTTCCCGAGTCCCTGCCATGGCTGCTGCTTGCTGCCCTTGCAGCCCCAGGGACCCGGGAACCAGCCCCAGCAGGCCTGGCAGGAGCGGGTGCCGTGCGTGGTGCAGCTCTCTCGGGCGGCCGGCCCCCGTGCCTCGGGCTCCCCGGCCCACCGCACGCCTCGGCCCCTGGCCTTGCACCCGGAGGATTGTTAAGAAAGGAAATACGGCGTTCCACCGGCTGGTGAAATGCAGGCGCACCTTGCCGGTGGTACCAGAGAAAAGCACAATGGGAATGTTGAAAAGAAAGTTGAATGACTGTCAGCGCCACGGACCCCGGGGGTCGGATTTACACACACACACACACACACACACACACACACACACACACACTGTGGTCGAGCCTGAGGCTCAGACCTGTGTCTTTGAAGTTTTTTTGTTCTCTCTCTTTTTGTTGTTGTTGTTGTTAGTAGGTGCACAGGAGAGTGCCTCTGCTTTTTTGAGCTCGCTTTTTTGTAGGAACAAATTGTTGAGGCTATCTTGTCCCGTGTGGAATGGTCCTGGATAGCAAGTGGAGGAAAAGTAAGGCTTGGTAAAATAACAGATGATTTTTCGAACACGATGTTCCAGAAAATACGTGTATATAGATTGAAATCTCCATGGTTATAGCTCGCCTAATTGTAATTCTGAAGAAACCCTTTGCTGTTAGCTTAGATGTCAGTGATTGCAAGAACTTTTGAGTAATGAAAAGGTGGTTAGAGTCTTAACTGGAAACTAACCTCGTTGTAATATTTGAAAGAGTAAGGTCTGTGGGATAATTAATATAGTTGGATGCCAGTGTAACTAGAGTAACTGAACACACTTCAATTTGATAAGACTTGGCATATTTGAGAACGAATGCTTTTTCCTCACATATTGATTAGGCGCTCATCTTTTAACACCTTGTGGGGTTTTTTTGTTTGTTTTGTTTTGTTTGTTTGTTTGTTTTTTTGCATAGATGGGTCCTTAAATAATGGATTCTATAAATTGGTGGTAGACCTGGCTGCTTCAAGAGTAACATTTTAGGCCCACCTCTGAGGCTTTGCTTGTTGTCAGAGTACACTTGGGTTCTGAAGAAAGAATCAGTTTTGACTAAGTTGTTAGACCATTTCCTAGGGCCTAAGGAGACCCTACTGGCAGAATGATCTTACATATTCCATAACTAATAGCATTTGCATACAGAATTACATAGATCTAGATTCAGGATCTGGAAGAAATGTGGATGTTTGCTAAAAAAAAATAAAACACATAACCCCGAAAGGTAAGTTCTCTCAGCTCCCCATAAAGCACTCATCACTCACCTTAGCACTTTCTAAAACTTGTTGGTCAATTGATGAGTTATAGACCTGATACTTTTGGATCTCATATACTTTATGTACACGAAGGGCTGATGAAAATATAGGCGGTTTATACATTCTCTTACTAGCTGCAGGACCCTTCTGTGAGCCTCAGTTCACCTGTAAATTGGGGATGATAGCACCTAACCCTTAGTTGGGAGGATTGGAGACGAAATCTGTATAAATATAAAGCTCCTACCATTGTGTTTAATACATAGTATGTATTATGAAATATTAGCATATAAATGCATCTTAAGAGAATGTGAGTTTGTTATTTATATGCACAAGATGTTGCAGCCTCAGAACTTGCTCTGTTAGGGCAGAGGAGTACTATGGGAGTTTTCATTTATATAGGGACTTAAATTGGTGCAGTTTGCAGCTAGCCATTAACAAAGTAAAAGAAATGTGGGAAATTGGGCATCCGATACTGAAGAGTTGTTGATTTTTATAGGTTTTTAATTTTGCGTTAAAATCCCCATGTTTGGGGAATATATTTCAAATGAATTTTTTGGAATAAGATTAGGTGGTAAATTGTTTGTAGTGATAAATTATTGTAATAGGTTTTAAATTTTAGTTAGCTGATATGTATTTCAAGGTTTATATAGTTGCTATCCATATTTACTGCGCTATCAGGCTACTAACAAACAAGTCTTTAATACAGAGTTAAGATTCAGTGAGTGGTTTGAATTCATAATGGCCATAGGACTGACTGCAGTTTTGTTACTGTTTTTAATTCTCAATATTTATCAGTGCTTGAGTTTTTCTTTTCTGTGAAACAACATGGGAGACACATTGTTCCTTTCTCTTTTCAAGCACTTTTGAAAATGCATTGGTCTTCACACATAATAGTATGTTTTTTGAGTTTGTCCCAGTAGACAAATTAAAGTTTAGCATGAAAAGTTTTATTATGAAGTCTTCTGACAGTAACGCCTGGCCAGGGTTCAAGGCAGCTGCACCCTATGCTGAATAGTGAAGAAACGCAGTACAGTTGGATGCTCCTTTGGGGAGCCTTCCATGGCAGCAGCAGAATATTATATAAAATTGAAATAAACTTTTTCAAAAATGATGCAGAAGAAATGCACTACTATGTTTTGCAAAGTAATAAAAGAGATTTTTTAGTACTGGCACTTTAATTATATGCATTTGAGCTAATGTTAAGTTTTAATTCCACAGGAATAGAGAAGCACTGAGAATTAAGTTTTATTTTCTCCGTTCTTGAAAATGTTATACTTAAGACTTGATGGGTTTGTAATATATTGTTGCTGTCTGAATTAGAAAATTTCACTATTAACACTTCCAGGATCTATTATAAATACTCTGACAGTCTGTGTGTCAAGGAGGTATAGCAACAAATAGCAGTCAACTCTTCAAATGGCTCTTATAGCTCCAAACCACAGAATCTATACTCTGTAGTCACACCTGTACATGGTGATGTAACTTATAATTTAAGATAACTAAGATACATAAGGAGCATGTCAGTTTTTTCTCAGCATAATAATTTTTCCTAAAAATGTAATCTTGCATTTAATCCTTGTGAAGTCTCATAATGTTTACTAGTAATACAGACATGTGCAAAGAGTCAAATCATAAAATCAAACAAAATTTTATTAAGTTAACTTTACTTCCCAAATAAGGATGTGTTATATAATTAAACAAATTTGTTTGTACCTGATAAGGTGTAAGCATGTGTATCTTTTCCAGAATTTAATTCAATTAGTCATTGGTTGATGGTTGAAATAAGAGAGTAGTTATTTAATTTTGTCTCAGAGCTAGTTCTCTATCTTATTTTCCAGCAGTTTGGTTTTTTTCCCGTGTTTTATCCTTGAATATTTTGCCTATTCTTACCTTCTTAGTCTCTACATATGCCTATTAACATAATTTTTTTTCCTGTGAATTTTGAAAACTTGTATTTACGATCTTTCTTTTTTTAATAAATTAATTTTTTACTGGTGTTCAATTTACCAACCTACTGAATAACACCCAGTGCTCATCCCGTCAAGTGTCCCCCTCAGTGCCCGCCACCCACTCACCCCCACCCCCCGCCCTCCTCCCCTTCCACCACCCCTAGTTCGTTTCCCAGAGTTAGGAGTCTTTATGTTCTGTCTCCCTTTCTGATATTTCCCACACATTTCTTCTCCCTTCCCTTATATTCCCTTTCACTATTATTTATATTCCCCCAAATGAATGAGAACATCCCAAATGAATGAGAATTTTGAAAACTTGTATTTAAGATCTTTCTTGTTCTTTCTTTGCCTTCTGAATTTTAGATTTGTAACTTCCAAAAAAATTTCTACCTGTAAGCTCACTTCTCAAAGCAAATAGCAAGGTTTTTGTGCCGTCTTATTTCATAAATACTAATCCATATATACTATATATATATATATATATACACACACTATATATATGCTATATTATAATACTATAATAATATAGCATGATTTATTTTGATGATTTTAAATGATTGTTCTGTTAGCCTGCTTGACTAGTATTTTCATCTACAACTCCCTAAAAGTACTTTCTCTCCAAAATAAATTCAGTATGGAAAATAAATTACATTTGTTTTTATTCTTGACCTTTCTTCTTGGAAGACAATAATTCGATATTGTCTTGCCTGAGAGTTTAAAGTACTATGATTTGACTTCTCCCAACTTTAGTTTGAATAATGACAGATAAAAATTAATTTTGTAGGCTAGTCATACAGTTAACTTCACTAACTGTTTCTTCTGCTTGAAAGAAATTCCATAATTGATATATTACCTTAGAGTCTAAGTTAGAAGTTTAACTGCAGATTTACCTTGATGCCATGTTTCTTGATAGGAAAGCTATGGAATTTAATTACAAAAGAAAGGTTTAACATTATGGAAAAGAAACTGGAAATGTATACAAAGCAAGGACTTAAACCATCATAAAGCCCTCGCTTTTAAAGTGCACTTGGGAAAACGCTTATTACAGAATTGCTGTGTTTAAAAATAGTTGTCTTTTTTGCTGAAAATAACCCAAAGCCCTTCTTTGAATGATTGGTGAAACTGTTCTATATATCTGTACTGTGGAATACTATACAGCAATAAAACGAAACAAAACATTGATAAAGCAACTTGGTAGCTCTTAAAGTAATTACAGCAAGTAAAAAACAATTTTAAAATGGAACAACCATGTGGT
Source organism: Nyctereutes procyonoides (assembly GCF_905146905.1). Taxonomy (NCBI): domain Eukaryota; kingdom Metazoa; phylum Chordata; class Mammalia; order Carnivora; family Canidae; genus Nyctereutes; species Nyctereutes procyonoides. The sequence goes on along the minus strand of NW_026575030.1, from coordinate 523,012 downwards.
CCATTTCTATAACATTCTCAAAGTGGTAAATTATAGAGACAGAACACAAATTACTGATTTCCAGGCATTAGAGATGGAGTTTGAGGGAGCAGGATGGTTGTAACTATAAAGTGGTTGCATAAGGGATCTTTGTAGTAATGGAATGGCTCTATATCTTGATTGTATGGTAGTTACCTAAATCTTCGTTGCTTAGAAACATACAAATGGGGGTGCTTGGGTGACTCTGTTGGTTAAGTATCTGACTCTTTTTTTTTTTTAAGTGTCTGACTCTTGATTACAGATCAGATCATGATCTCAGGGTCATTAGATGGAGCCCTGAGTCCTTGCCAGGCACAGAGCCTGCTTTAGGATTCTCTCCTTCCCCCTCTGCCCCTCCACTCCACTCACACAGGAGCACTTGTGCATATGCACTCTCTCTAAAAAAAAAAAAAAAAAAGGAAACAGACAAATGAGTGCATGTAAAACTGGCAAAATCCTAATACGTTTGTATATCAATGTCAATCCCAGGTTTTGATGTTGAACTTTATTTACATAATGTTATCACTGAGGGAAACTGAGTGAAGAGTACGTGGGAGCTTTCTGTACTATTTTTTGTAACTTCTGTGAATGTGTAATTATTTTAAAAAACAAAAGTCAAACACAAAAACCCTGCAATATTTATATATATGTTCTCGTATAGTATTGAAAAAAGTATATTTTTAAGCAAATTTCTTCTAAAATACCATTGATACATTTTATATTGTTCATTTGTTTTAGTTTTACTAAGTCACATTCACATGCATCTGAACACAGCAGAAATACCTCTACATCAAACATATTCTAGATGTAGTTTCTGTTTTCATTTCATATGCCTTTTTTTCCTAAATGCCAATACTTTCTTTATTCTCCTTTTATAAAGGCTTGCTGCCCTTTCACTTTCCAACCCCTCTTCGTATAAACTAAAAATAATCTAACATTAGTTATCCATATTGTTCATTTTCCATTTGCGATAAAAGGATTGTATCAAGAGTCTATGTATTCATTATTTAACCAGATATTTATATATTAAGCCTATTGATTATCTGTAAGATAAAATACGAGATGTTATCTTCTTGTAAAGACATACAGAACCAGCAAATGAGAACTCATTTGGGGAAAGAAAGTGATATAAGTGATTCTTAAGTTATAGTGTAGTTACTATGTGACCCTACACTTTTAAATACAAAAGTACTGAATCTTCTAGAGCAATTGGGAAGTAATGTGAGGAGGTCAAAAGTCAAAGTGTAGACCACCAACTTAGGGAGGATATACTTTTTGTGATAAAGATGACCTTGATCCACTTAGAGTTAATTTTTGTGTGTGATGTGAGGTAGGGGGTCCAAATTCATTCTTTTACATGTGGATATCATTTTTATCTCCACCCCATTTGTTGAAAACACTGTTCTTTCTTTGTTAAATTATCTTGGCTCTTTTGTTGACCATAAACGTGGGAGGTTATTTCTCAACTCTAAATCCTATTGCATTGATTTATAGGTCTATCACTAGACCAGTAGTACCACACTATTTGATTATGTAACTGTGACAAGTTTTGAAATTGGGACTTGTGAGTCCTCCAGCTTTGCTGTTTTTTTTCAAGATTGTTTTGGCTATTTTGGGTCCCTTTTATTTCTTTGTGTAGTTTTAAGATCAGCTTCCCAGAAGCCAGCTTGGATTTTGATACAGATTGTGACAAACACCTAAATCAATTTGGCAATTTAGGAAATAATATTTTAGCAGTATTAAACATGAGAATTTCTTTAATATGTAATGCTTCACTTAGAATAATAAACTACCAGATTTTTAGGAAAAACAACTTTTCAAAATTAAAAATATAGCAAGAAGAATAGGATTGTTTTACATTTTTGCAAATCTCCTTAATGTCTGGCTTATTAGAAGATAGCTGAGTTCTTGTATCTACTTTTGCATTCATTCTGATAGGATATGTGATTTTGGTTGAAATATAAGAAGACAATTTGGCCATACACCAATATTCAGAAGAAAAGTGAGAGAGCTCATGGACCCTTTGAAAGGATCTTGATCAACAGTGGTCCTGTTGGACCCACTATGAAAACAGCTTGTCTAGTGGAAAGAAATAGATGGTTGGAAACTCAAAGACTTGATAAGTATCACAGGTCTACCACTGAACAGCTGATGTGATTTTGAGCAAGTAACTTAGACTTTCAGTCTTTTCTTCATCTGTAAAATGAGAATAATGACACTATACTTAGAAGGGAGGAAACAAGAACATGCCTGTAAGGTTTAAGATATATAGAAGTCACCAAAGAATTGGTTCTTGCCCTCTGTCATTTATACTTGTCCACCTCTCTCTTTTATATGGGATTGGCAAATTTTTTTTCCTATGAAAGTCTACATACCACAGCATGGTAACCTTCAGTAAATTTGGTTCATTGTAGTGATATTTACTTAAAAGTAGAGCTTTATTCATATAGTCTTTTATGATCATTCCGTTTAGCTACAAATCATGGTAGTGAACAGGGAAAGAAAAGAGTCAACAAAGGAGGTAAAAGAATTTATCAGAAATGAGGAAGTAAAATTGATGCCTCCTTTAAGACCATTTGTCAGGGATCCCTGGGTGGCTCAGCGGTTTAGTGCCTGCCTTTGGCCCAGGGTGTGATCCTGGAGGCCTGGGATCGAGTCCCACATCAGGCTCCCAGCATGGAGCCTGCTTCTCCCTCCTCCTGTGTCTCTGCCTGCCTCTCTCTCTCTCTCTCTCTTTCTCTCTATCATAAATAAATAAATAAATAAATAAATAAATAAATAAATAAATAAATAAATAAATAAATAAATCTTTAAAAAAAAAAAGACCATTTGTCACTCACTCCAGGCCTGCTGTTGATAGTGAAGAATGAAGGAAACTGCAAAAGGAACCTCTGGCTTAAAATAAAGAATGGTTCTTTAGCATGTATTTTCCCTGTTAAAATTAATAAAGTTGAATTATATAAATGACTCCAAACCTTTAATGATTCTGTAATACTGAACCAAATCGTATATAATGTTCTTTAAAAGAAAAAAAAAAAGACCTCTTCCCATTAAAACTCTATATACATCATTAGAGTAGTAACTTTACCTTTGCATTTTTCTGCAAAGCTAAAGTGAGTTGATTGTTGCTATATAGGACATGAAAAGTGTGGATTCATTCATTCAGCAAGTATTTATTGAAAACTTACTTTGTGCCTTCTTCTGGTTTTGTAAAATAGAATGCCATTGCCCTCCTAGATCTCATTTTCTTGTGGGAAAACAAAAAATAAAAGAGCATGTCAGACAGAATTAGAGAAATCATTGCAATGAAAACAAAAGCAGGTTGAGAACTTAAGGATTTGCTGAAAAAGGTATAGGGTCTATTTGAGTCAGGGTGACTAGGGAATACCGCTTGATATTTTGAACAAACACTTGAATTTAGTAAGGAAACAAGCCATGAGATTTGTGAGGGAAGAACATTCTAGGTAGAAGGTACAAAGTACAAAGGTCATAAAATGGAGGAGATGGAGATGTAAATTAATCTTGTTTACTGATGTTCAGCAGCTTTGTCCTGAAGACAGGATTTAAAGGTACAAGTACGTTAAGAACACTTTGAGGTGTGGCTCTGGGACTGTCAGCTATGCATATTTTTAGCCAAATGAATCATTTCCACTGAAGAGCCTCTTAATCCCAGATGTACTGGGTTTTAAGGGACTTTTGCAAAGTCTAAAGCCAAATCTTTAGTCTTCACTTATCAAGGATTTCTGTCTTTTTCATGCTAAACCAAAAGATGTAGTAGGTTTTCTTAAACAAAATTACCTGCTTTTACAATAGAATGGTAGGCAGATCTTTGTGTTGGACTGTGAGAATTCACCTGGTCCAACCTCACTAGTTCTCAGGGATCAGTCCAGTGGCAATCACCGGAGCAGCTTGTCCTAAAGTTATCTGCTTTTCATTTCCTTTCTTCTTCCAGAAGGTACTAGAATAAGGAAAGCGAAGAGAGATTCCTGGCTCCTGCCTTTCAAGCCAGCTATTGTGGGGATCTGATAGGACAGAGAAATCAGACAGTCATGTAGCCTTTGCTTGAACTTTTCTGGTGACAGAAGTATATTTCTAAGGGACTTCTCTCTGTTTGTTTGTTTCAACGTCTTCAGGTATATGGCTAGAGATATGCATGTATACATATATATACAGATATGTACATATCATTGCAGATGTATGTGTTTATATATGTGTATGTGTATATATATCTCTTTTTTCTGATGTAGGGAGGAAGGGCATAGAGGAAAGGAGATCCAGTTGGAAAAGGAGAGCATAATTGAAATGTTAATCATAAAGTTGCATCAATATCCATGTCCTTTGTAGGCCCTCCTTCTCCTCTCTTGCCCCCAGAGAATAGAAACTAATGTGTGGGTGGGGATGAGAGACTTGACCTGCCCAGGTGGTAAGACCCTTCTGTTTGGCCCAGTTGTCCTAATGGAGGGAAAAGGGGAAGGTAAAGTAACCCCGTAGATGTCCTCAGTAGGTTTGTCTCCCCATTCCCCATTTTAGGGAGGCTGTTTAGCACCCTCCTTAAACTTAGCAGATTGTCTTTCATATTATTGCTGGCTGAGAAACTCCATCTATTCCTTAAAGCACATTAGATTTTATCACAGAACCAGACAACTAGACCATAATAGCATCTTTCTGGTTTTAGGTTTTGCTCTTACACAAAGTGGCACCATCACAGGAAAGAAATGTATTGAAGGACAGTCTTCAAAGCTATTTTTAGATTCTTTTGATAAGTTGATTTGAAAAATAGGCTCAGAAGTAGGAACATGCTTTTGTTTTTGTTTTTGTTTTTTAACTCGGGTAATTTTGCCGACTTGTATCTTGTGAAGTAAAAAATATTTCATTTTAAAAAAGGAAAAAATAGATTAAAATTTAATATGTTTTGTATTAATACACTCAACAGATTTTAAACTTCACTTTTTGACTGGGCTAAAAACTGAACCATTATAAAACTCACTGCATTTCTAAAATGAACGTTTTGGAAAGTTTATATTTTTTGAAAGCTTTTTAAAAAATCCAAACAGCATTGCACATAAAAATCAGATCATATAGTAGATCTGTAATTGATTATCATCCCCTTATCTACTGTCTTATTATTGGGATTCAGGAGTCTCTTGAAGAGAGCTAGAATGTTCTTAGCACCAAAAATCCAATGGATTCTTCTTTTTGCTTCCATCAGTTTATCAAAATCATGTCCCATTGTTTTCTTATCCTTTGGAAGCATGGGTTTTCTGTAAGTTTTTTCTTTCAATTTATTCTAGGGTGTCTAATTGTCTTTTTTTCTGATTAACAAGCAATAATGTACCATTAACATATCCTCGAAGTTATTCAGTCTTTGTTTCATGGAGGCCTCTTTACCTCAGAGATTTTCACTTGGATTCTGGTATCTTGCCCTCGTCCTGGGACTTCCCTTCTGCCCCCTGAGGTTGAATCCACTGTTTGCTGGATTCTGTGGGTCCTTCCTCTTAGTTTTTAATACTCATTTTTTGCTAGATAATAGCCTGAGATATTTTCTTTAAAAAGATTGCTTAAGAAGTAAACCTTTTCAGATTTTAGATGCCTGAAGTCTTAATTCTGCCATCATACCTGATGGAGGGTATAGAATGCTAACTTCAAAGTCATCTTCCCTTTGTACTTAAATATGTTGCTCGTGTCTTCTAGTATCTGGTTTGCTTTTGAGAGATCTGCTAAAGTTTTCCGAAGCTTATCCAAAATTTGTGGGTTTTTTTTGTTTTTTTTTTTTATCCAAAATTTGATAGATGACTCATTTCTACAGTTGTTAACATTTTGCTCTGTTTGTTTTATTATATATCAGTCTGTCTCGTTTTTTTGACACACTTCAAAATAAATTTCAAAGGTCAGTATACTTCACTCCTGAACCCTTTGACATGGGTGTAATTACTAGAGTTCAGTGTTTGTTTGTTTGTTTGTTTAAAGATTTATTTATTTATTTATGATAGACATAGAGAGAGAGAGAGAGAGAGGCAGAGACACAAGAGGAGGGAGAAGCAGGCTCCATGCAGGGAGCCCGACGTGGCACTCGATCCCAGGACCCCAGGATCCCGCCCTGGGCCAAAGGCAGGCGCTAAACTGCTGAGCCACCCAGGGATCCCAGAGTTCAGTGTTTGATTATTTTTTATGGGTAAATATACATAAAATGCATAAATCAGGGGGTTGCCTGGATGGCTCAGTCCGTTAAATGTCTGCCTTCGGTTTGGGAGCCCCACGTCGAGCTCTCTGCTCAGGGAACCTGCTTCTCCCCTCTCCCTCTGCCTGCTGCTCCCCCTCCTTGTGTGCACATGTGTGTGTGCGCACACTCTGTCAAATAAATGAATAAAATTTTTAAAATAGGAAATGCATAAATCAGGAACTTACCATTCAGTGAATTTTCAACAAATTGTAATCATAGGCCCATGTGTCTGTCAAGATATACAATATTACCATCATGCCAGTAAACAACAACCAAAAGTTGTGATTCTTTTCAGCATATATTTTTCTGTGCTAGGACTTATATAAATGGAATCATACACTACGTGCTCTTTTGTGTAAGGCTTCTTTAACTTGATATGTTTTTCACATTTTTCCATGTTGTTGAATGTATGAATAGTTGCTTTTTTTATTACAGAATAGTATTTTATTGTATAAATAAGCGATTTGTTTTTCTGTTCTATTGAATGCCACCTATGTGCAGTTTCTGGTTTTTAGCTATTATAAATAAAGCTGTTTGATTCACAAGAGTATTTGAGAATAAGTTTTTAAATCTTCAAATTAGAAACACCTGCTAACATAACAATATACAGAACAAAAAGCCATTTGTTTATTTTTTCTATTCTTTTCCTAGTTCTTGAATTTTTGTTAATGCAAAATTAAGGCACAGCTTAGGTGAGAATATTGTCATACTTTTTTTATTTCTTGCTGTTCTTAGTAATACAAAGAGCAGTTAGGAAGATTATTTATTTGTTTAAAGATTTTTTTTAATTTTTATTTATTTATGATAGTCACACACAGAGAGAGAGAGAGAGTGAGAGAGAGGGGGTGGGGCAGAGACACAGGGAGAGGGAGAAGCAGGCTCCATGCACCGGGAGCCCGACGTGGGATTCGATCCCGGGTCTCCAGGATCACACCCTGGGCCAAAGGCAGGCGCTAAACCACTGCGCCACCCAGGGATCCCAGGAAGATTATTTAAAAAGTAATCTCTACACCCAAAGTAGAACTTAAACTCACAACCCCAAGACCAAAAGTCACATGCTTTACTGACTGAGCCAGCCAGACACCCAATAAGGTCATCCCCCTTTTTTTTAGGTGTTTGTTTTTGTTTTTTAAGATTTATTTATTTTATTTACCTATGAGAGAGAGAGAGAGAGAGAGGCAGAGACACAGGAAGAGGGATAAGCAGGCTCCATGCTGGGAGCCTGACGTGGGACCCGATCCCAGGACTCCAGGATCACGCCCTGGGCCAAAGGCAGGTGCTAAACCGCTGAGCCACCCAGGGATCCCCTTTTTTAGGTTTTGAACCTTCTTACTGAGATTTTAAGATTAACTTGTATTACCTAGTCCATTGACTGACTTAAGGTAATTGGGTATTTAATTGTCTTTCCTAGAAGTTAGCATTTCAGCATATAAAGTCATTGAATTTTAGAGGTAGAAGTTTTTAAAGAAATATTAATTTGACATTAACTTTTATATGAATCACCTTTAATCCAGAAAGGGATGACCTTTTGAGTTACGTTTTGTGTCTACTGTGCAGAAATCCTGTGTATTTTGCTTATTTTTAAATATTGTTGCTTCTACTAGTAATTGTTTTGGAATTTTTAAGAACCAATTTTAAAATCATATATTCATAATCTAGAGGGGCTTTTCCGACTTGAAGTTTTGTTATATTTTTATGGTAAATTAAGAATGAAATTTTCTGATTGCCAAATTACATTACATAAAAGGATTATTCTGGTATAATGTCCGGTGTACAGATTCCACAGCTTTTTGTCAGTGTTAATGTTATACCTAATGAATGCCGAGTTTGAAATTTAATTAAAACAAAAAGAGAGTAAAGTGTCTTTTGTAGTCTAGGTTTCAGGCTCTGTTTGTAGTGCGTGCAAATTACTTTATGGCTTTTCTGAAAACTACATGCAGATACTCAGTAGCATTTACCTTACTACTGAAATGGAAAACCCAGTAATAAAATGGGCAATAGTTTAAGAAGATTGATTTAAATGTTAAATACATATTATATCTGCTTGGCCTTTATGGGCATCTAACACCTATACTTTAATTTTAGACAGGACTTATTGGTCTTTTCTCATGTCATTTTCTCTTGGTTTATGTGGCATTTGTGAAAATGCTTAAATGCTCATCCTAAGATAAGGGATAATTGATGTACTTGTTTGTGAAAGTTCCACTAAGATCACAGAAATGACTACTAATTAAATTGCTTCTGTCCCTGAAGACATAGCTCTGCCTTTGCTTATGACTTAGTGGAAATCCATTAGAGTCAAAATTCCCATAATAAAAATGGCTGCCCCTTCCATTTCCTTTTTTTGCTTTCTCCTCCACTTCTGGTTCTTCTCTTCTTTCCCTTGCCTTTGGACACATTTGCTTAAAGATAGGAAGGATTAATGAGCTGTGAAAAAGGAAGAGCAAGGGCTACCTGGCTGGCTCAGTCACTAGAATATGCCATTCTTAGTCTCAGGGTTGTAAGTTCAAGCCCCACAGTCGATGTAGAGATTACTTAGAAATGAAATCTTTAAAAAAAAAAAAAGGAACAAGAGTCTCAATCAGTGGTCTTTTTTTTTTTTTAAACCAATCTTTTTTTTTTTTTTAGTAAAACCAGTTTTATTTTTTTTTAATTTTTTATTTATTTATTATTTATGATAGTCACACAGAGAGAGAGAGAGGGGGGCAGAGACACAGGCAGAGGGAGAAGCAGGCTCCATGCACTGGGAGCCCGACGTGGGATTCAATCCCGGGTCTCCAGGATCGCGCCCTGGGCCAAAGGCAGGCGCCAAACCATTGCGCCACCCAGGGATCCCTCAGTGGTCTTTTTAATTAAATATGTGAAGTTCCAAGGATTGCATGGAGTTTACATTTTGTAAATACAAAATAGAAAACCAACTGAAAGTTGGTGGTCTGGTAACCTTTTTTTTTTTTTTTTTTTAAGATTTTATTTATTCATAAGAGACAGAGACTTAGAGAAGCAGGCTCCTTGTGGGGAGCCCAATGGGGAACTCAGTCCCAGGACTCTGGGATCACGCCCTGAACCAAAGGAAGATGCTCAACCGCTGAGCCACCCAGGCGTCCCTCAGGAAACCATTAATTGAATTGCTTTTACATACCCTATCATAAGATCCTTTCATAAAGAATACAGGCATTTTAGGGGTACCTGTGTGGCCCAGTCACTTAAGCATCTGCCCTGGGCTCAGATCCTCATCCCAGGGTCCTGGGATCAAGCCCCATATTGGGTTCCCTGCTCAGTGGGGCATATGCTGCTTCCTCTCCCTCTTCTGCTCTACTTGTACTCTCTTTCTCTTGCTCTTGTGCATGCTTTCATGCTCTCTCTCTCTCTCAAAAAAAAAATAAAATCTTAAAAAAAAAAAATACAGGCATTCTTGATCTCATTTCTCTCCCAACTCTTCACCTGCATCCTGTCCTTCAAAGGTACTGAATTAACAGCCCAGCCAAGATTTCAGCACACATCTCTAAACCAACTTTATACTATACCAAGTATAAAGGAATTAATCCAGGTTAGTTAATATCCTTTTTTTAATCCCAGAACTTAATGGAGGCAAGTTTATTGAAGAATATTTTAAGATAGTTAGCTTGTCTTACTACAGTCAGACTCTGTACTTTGTTCTTCTATACATTATAGCATTACTTGCTTAAAAATAAGTACTTATGTACTAAGAGGACCTTCCCTCTTGACGCAAATACTAGTATTTATGACTACATTATAAATGAGCCTGAGCTACTACTCAGAGTGAGCTAATTAAGAAATTGAAAAGTTAGCATACATTGTCCATGATATAACTGAAAAGTAATTTCAGTTTATTTAGTAAAGAGTTTGCTTTGTATCTATTGTGCTAGAATTTTTGCTTTTGGCATTGAGATTTAATGGTAAGGAGATATACATCATAATAAGTATAAAAGCATATGTACATTTTTTAACGTGATGACTTCATCTAGTCCAAAATTTAAATCTCTCATACCGTAGGCAAAGTCAATGAGTCGTAGCTCCAGAATTTCTGTGTATAAGTAGCTATAAAATGACATTTGATTGCTAGTGTTTTTTTCATCACAGTGGTACTTTTTTTAAAAATTGTTTATTAATTAAAAATGGCTTTTAGGAAGGTTGATATAGAAAAAAGTAATATCCTACTTATTTTGTAAACCAAGATGTATTTTTTAAATGAAGTAAGTTTTGTGAAGTAGAACATTTTGATTGCTAGTTTGCTGTTAAAAGTAGTTGACATCCATTCCATTCTGGCTTATCTAGAATATATTTCTTTATATCTGGAATGGTCTTTCTAAATAGAGTTTAGCCAAACTAGAGGATATTCAGTGTATTTCATAATGAAATGAAGTACAGTATTTGGTATCATTTTTTTGTAAGGTGAGGTTTGTCCTTTTCAGGATCACAATGTGTTATAGCAAAAACAAACAACATTGATGCATAAATTTCAATACTATAGCTTAGCAAGAACATTTATAAATTATCACCATGACAAAGGAGTAGGCAGGAGTTGAGAAGTGCAGTGTTGCCGATATTGGGGATTGAAGAGCATCGGAATACAACTCCTCAGGTGTGTTATGATCCTAAAGGTACTAAGGAGTTGAACTTGGCTTTCATAAGTAGGTATTTGAGTATGAGTAAATCAGATGCTCTCTATCAAGCCCTGTAAGAAATTTCTGTAAGATTTCAGGATGTGGCATGGGTGGGTTTTTTTAAATAAATTTTTATATAATCTGACACATAAATCATCTTGAAATTTATTTGCCCATGTTGGCTTCTTTTCTACTGATATTTTAATAGTTTGAGATAAAACTGATACACCATAAAATTCACCTATTTAAAGTTTACAGTTCATTGAATTTTAGTATACTCACAAAGTTATGTAACCACTAGCACAATCTAATTTTAGAACAGTATTATGACTTCAGAAAGAAACCTCATATCCATTAAGGTATTCTATAAAATCTTGTTGTAGTTCTGATCTGCATTTCAGTAATGATGAAAGAAGTTAACACCTTTTCGTGTACTTACTGGCTACTGTTGATTTTATGTGGATATCAAGATGTTTGTTGTAGCTTTTATGCACTCTACAATTACTGAATATTTGGGGTCTGTGTTCCATGTAAAATGCCAGTGTATATATGAACGTATTAAAGACTTAGCTGTATATCACTTGGGAGAATTGGAGAGATATTGATTCATCTGTTTTCCAAACTTAGCAGATACATAGAATAGGGACCAGTTTGCCTGAGATAGTCCCAGTTAATGCCTGTTGTGATATAATTATAAGAGTGCCCTCTATCACTTTGAAGTGCCCTGATTTGGGCAATAAATTATATGGCCATCCTACTCACAATTAACTTAAAGTACTTAAATACACACTTGCTACTTATTGGATCAGAATCTCCAAGAAAAGAGCCTGAAAATACATTTTTAGGAACTTCAAGGTCAAACACATGTATATTATTCTAGCAGAATACTGGTGTTGCTCTGTGACCCAAACCCAATTATCTTTGTTTTAGTGGGACAGTGAGTTTCAAGTTAAAATTGGAGAGGAATAATTTCATTTGATAGGCTGGTACCATCCTTCTCCTTAAAATAATGATAGAGGAGGAATATTTCATAACACACAAGTTGGAATGGCTCTGAGGGGCAAGAGTATGGGAAAGGAAAGTGAAATAAATTTATAGAAGTAGCGTGGTCTCAGGATGAAGGCAGTGAACAAAACTGAGCCTCTTGGTAATATTTCCTATTGAATTTGATGAGAATAGAAGAGAGATTCATGAAGATGTTCTTCATACCTGAGAACTGGGAGCAAGAACTAATGACAGGGGTGTGGAAGAAGTTCTTTCAGATTCTGAGGCTCTGTGACAGAAGAAAGAATGTGGTACCATTGGTTTTTATTTTTTTAGGGGTCAGTGAGATTTGAGAATGTTTGTACACATGGTCATTTTTAAGTCAGAGATCTGTATTTGTACACAGGTGTCAGAGATGCCCATCCAAGTTTTAAGATTTTTTTTTCTAATGGTCTTTAAGATGAAAGCAAACACATTTGACTCAGTATAAAGTAAGTAATATGTACTTACTATTTATGGAGGATCTTATACTGAGCCATTCACATTGGGTCATTTATTGATTACCCTTTACCATCAATGGCACATAATTAAGAATTAAAGAAGTGGCTGAAAATTTAGGAATTTATCTGTATCCCAATATAACTATTGCCTCATAATATTTCCATTAGCCAAAAACTCAAGCCAATTCTTGTATGGGCTATAATGCCAAGGAACACAGTCTTATATAATTATCCATACCACGGTGTTTCATCCAAAAATCCTTTGGATGGGGGGGGGGGCTTTTTTTTTAAGCTTTATTGAGGTATAATGGATGTACAATAAACTGTATATATTCAAAGTGTATTTAGAAGAGATGCTGGTTTTTTAATTGATACTATGGCAAGTCTGCCATTATAATTTGTCTTCTAAGCATACTGAGTGGAGAAATGAAACAGCTTGTTAATTTAACTTGGTGAAACTGTCAAGAATTATTTATAGTAAGATGATTTACACTGGATTATTATTAAGACTTGTCCATATTTATGGAACAAGTACTCTTGTCTCCAAAAGCTAGTGACTTTTCATTTGTATACATTTATCTGTGAGAATGAGAGCAAATAGGTGCCAAATGAAGAAAACAATAGTAAGTTCTTGAGAAGTTGAAAAGAATAAGGAATGGCTGAACTGGGAAGGTTAGGGAAAGTTGTGAGAAAGAAAGTAAATCATGAAACGGAAAGGGTCCATTGGGAGTTTGAGCTAGAGTTTGAAGAATAGATTTGATTTACCAGGCAGACATGGATAAAAGAACATTCTAGAGAAAGAAAGAATGGTGAGTAGAGGTAGTGAAAGGTGAGTAGTCTGATTTGGCTGCAGTCTAGGATGGCTGAGGGGAAATAAAAATTGAAAGTTAAGTTTGGGCAAAATTATGGAAGATTTTAAATGCCAAACTAAAGGATTTAAATTGTGTCCTCTGAGTCAAAGGGAACTACTGAAGATTTTCTGGAGCAAGATAGTTAATTTCATATTTCATTGCCTTATTTTACTTGGGCTGTATTTTTCTTAAGGTATTTATAATGCCGGATGCCTGTGTGGCTCAGCAGTTGAGCCTCTGCCTTTGGCTCCGGGGGTGGTCCTGGGATCCTGGGACAGAGTGCCTCATCGGGCTCCCTGCAGGGAGCTGCTTCTCCCTTTGCCTGTGTCTCTGCCTCTCTGTCTGTCTCTCATGAGTGAATGAACCTCTTTGCCTGTGTCTCTGCCTCTCTGTCTCGAATGAATGAATGAATAAATAAAATTTTTTTTAAAAAGGTATTTATAATGCTTCTTCTGCGTCTCTATGCTGTTAGCCTTTTTTCCTTTAATACTTCAATTGTGGTTATCAGGAAATCAATTTTTAAATTCTTTTCTTTTAAAGTGGGTTCCATGTACCCCAAATTGACTTTTATAGACAACCTGTCGCCTTTTTTTTTTTTTTTTTTTGGAATATCATAAAGGATCTGTAGAGGTTATAGATGTAGACTTGAGGGGAAAGTAAGAAAGTCCAAAGAGTATTTTTCTGTTCTCATCGTTTGTTAATTTCGTAACTTTAAATATACAGATAAAAACTGCATTTAAAATATAAAGAAATACACATAAAGCAGTTCAACTTTTTATCTTAAAGCCAAATTCATAACCCTAAGTGGTGGAAATATGCTACTTTAAATGGTTGTGAGACCTTAATAATACAATTTTCTTAAGCCCATATTGGATTATGTGTACTTTTAATACTTTCAGGGCCTTTAAATTACTTTTCTGTTTTTATTTTCTAGTATTATCTGACTACTTTTTTATTTCCTAGGAATTAACTGTCCCTTAAATGTGACACTACATAAATTATTTTCATTTGAACTTCTGCAGGAGAAAATAAGCATTTAAGAGTCTCTGATCTGGTTCTACTATATTGTTCATTCATTTGTTCAGTCAGCAATTACTTCAAAAAAACATTTAGTGAATGCCTGCCATGGGCCAAGCCCTGGCTTTGAATATACAAAAATCAGTGATTTGGATTCTTGCCCTGGAGGAGCCCAATCTAATAGGAGAGACAATTACAAATATACTTCATAATTTGTTTTTTTATAAAAAAGCGTGTTGTGGTACATACAGGGCACAATGGAGCAACATCCTGCCTTAATTCTTACCTTCCCATTTCTCTTTTATTCTTAACAGATACAACTTTATTTTTTAAGATTGTATTTATCTAACTGAGAGACAAAGTGAGGAAGAGCACCAGCGGGGTATGGGATAGAGGGAGAAGTAGACTCCCTGTTGAGCAGGGAGCCTGATGAGGGGCTCAAACCAGAGATTCAAGGATCATGACCTGAGCCAAAGGCAGACTTAATGGACTGTGCCACCCAGGCACCCAGATATAACTATTAATAATAGCAAAGTAGCTTCTAAAGCAAAAAAGTATTACTCAAGTTTAAAAAAAATAAGACTTTATAAAGGTAGAAGTTTCAGTTCAAAAAGAAAACAGCCATTTTAAATTATATGTACCTAATTGACAGAACTGTAAGAAAATTGATAAGCAACGATAATAGGGAATACCATATACACTGAGAGCACAGGAGTGATAAAATTTCATTAATCTGCATAATTAATCCCCTACATGTGTCAAAAAAAAAACATTTAAAGATGAAATGGACAAAGCTTTTCAGTGTTTAACCGTACTATTTCTTAAAACACAAGGTTAACCCTTAGATCAAACAACTGAATGTTCCCTAAACTCCTCGTGCATTTTCTCACTTCTAGTCTTTGCTCCTAATATTTCTTTGAACTAAAATAACATTTACTAATCCTTCCCTCCCTATGTATGTCACGTGTTTCTATAACCTATTTTTTAAATGCCAGTTTTGTTTTGAAACATACCAGAAGTGCTTTCTCCTATTTCTTCTTCTGAGGCATTATATATGTGTCATTTTTAACTTCATTACTCTGAAACTGTTATATGTAGTTCATCATGTACACAACCTCTCCTCCATTAACCACCTGCCTACCTACCCCTATATAGAAGCACTGCTCCATTTTAAGATTACCTGAGGTCAAGGACTTTGTCACCATGATGTAATACTTTATATACCACTGTACTTAATAAATGTGGATTTAAACATAATTAGATATCTTGTATTGATTGAGGAGAATAGTAGAGCTCAACTTTACAGCTCTAGAATATTTTAGCAGATTTAGAAAAAGAAACTTTTTCGTGAATTCAGACATATCCTACTTAAAGGTAAAATTTTGTCAAAACTTTATCTTGAATAAAATTTCTCCTTGGTTTAAGTGTGACTGATAAGAAATAATTACAATCTGATAGCTGGCAGATACCCTTGGTTTACATGACTCACACCCTCTTCATTAGCCTGAGGCCATATCCCAGTTAATGCTGTATCTCGGTGTTACAGTGTTAGATGGATTGGCCATGAACTTATCCTTCATGATAGTCTCATGTTTCCTCTCTGGACCAAAGCATGTCTTCGTAGCTGCCTGAGGAACTTGTGTTTTTGTCTGTTTGGGAGAATTGATTTTCAAAAATGCTGGTTGACATTGTCATCTTTGGAACACTGCTGTATAAAACCTGATAGTGTAATTATTAAGGATAAATACTAACATGGAAAAAATGTTTTATAGTATGCTTTTATTCTGTTAAGCCATACTGAAATTAACTTTTGTAGAAACCTTTTCAGAGAAATGCTAGCCCCCCGTTCACCCATTTTGTTTCACAGTAAATTCTCATTACTGTCTTATTTCACCAAGGCCATTGCCTTCACCTTATTGCTAGATCACCCACGTGGTCTCCATTGTGTGGGTGGTGGTAAAAGAAAATACAGAAGTAAGAGTATTTAACCTTTTCTTTAATCAATGACTACTTGGACTTGCTTTTAATTATCTTTTGTATTCCACAGCCACCATTTACAGTTTTTCTTTTCTCTGTCTTTAAGCCCCCTTGCCTCCTGTTATTTTCATAAATGAATTTCTCTCCTGTTTTACTCACGACATTGAGGCTATTTGTTATGTACGTGATCACTCAATAGGCGTGGGCACTTTAAAAGTACCCGTCTCCATACCCATACTCATTTTTTTCTTCTATGACTCTAAAGTGAAGAAATGTCCCTCTCCTTCAAACCTACTCCTCAGCTTTCTTTATTTTTTTTATTTTTTTTAATTTTTATTTATTTATTTATTTATTTATTTATTTATTTATTTATTTATTTATTTATTTATTTATTTATGATAGTCACACACACACAGAGAGAGAGAAGTAGAGACACAAGCAGAGGGAGAAGCAGGCTCCATGCACCCGGAGCCCGACGTGGGATTCAATCCCGGGTCTCCAGGATCGCGCCCTGGGCCAAAGGCAGGCGCCAAACCGCTGCGCCACCCAGGGATCCCCTCAGCTTTCTTTAGAATGTGTTGATCTCTAACTATATTCCAGTTTGTGATAGGCTTTCTAGGAAACACAAGAATGAGCAAGATATATATATATTTTTGAGAGAGAGTGCACAAACAGAGTGGGGGCAGAGAGAAAACCTTAAGCAGCCTCCACAACCCTGAAATCATGACCTGAGCTGAAATCAAGAGTCAGACACTTAACTGACTCAGCCACCCATGCATGCCCAAGATAAAATTCTTTAAAGAAGCTTACTGGCCTGTGTTTATGCTGTCTATAGTAATCTCATCCTTTTCATTTGTTCATTTTTATTTATATTCCTAGAAGTAGTAGAGAATTTTTTTAAAAGATTTTATTTATTTATTCATGAGAGACAGAGAGAGAAAGAGGCAGAGACATAGGCAGAGGGAGAAACAGGCTCCATGCAGGGAGCCCGACGTGGGATTCGATCCCAGGACTCCAGGATCATGCCCTGGGCCGAAGGCAGATGCCAAACCGCTGAGCCACCCAGGGATCCCTAGTAGAGAATTTTTTAATGAAAAGGAGAAATATTGTTTTCCCTCAAGTTGGTTAAAGGTGGAAGCCTCTTTTAAATTATACCTTCTCCTTCTTCCCATTTGGGATTTCTGGAAGAGTATATTATGTCTTGAAAGTTTATGGTAGCAAAAAACCAAACCAAACAAACAAACAAAAAAAAAAAACACGTGAAGCTCTCTACTGTTGTAAATACTCTCATATCTATTTGACTAATCCCAACCTTTCAAACAGTTTAAATCCAGTAATTTCTTAGTTCATATGTGTAATTATACATATGAAATATATGTGATATATATACAAAATTATATATACACTTGACCCTTAAGCAGCCACAGATTTGATCTGCATGGGTTTACTTCTATGTGGATTATTTTTTCTTTTTTTTTTTTTTTTAGAGATTTTATTTATTTATTCATGAAAGACATACACAGAGAGAGAGGCAGAGATATAGGCAGAGGGAAAAACAGGCTCCATCCAGGAACCTGGACGTGGGACTTGATCCTGGGACTCCAGGATCACAGCCTGAGCCAAAGGCAGACGCTCAACCACTGAGCCACCCAGGCATCCCTATGTGGATTATTTTCAAAAAATACAGTATGTACTATATTTTCTCACAATTTTGTCTACCTTACTTTATTATAAGAATGATACATGATATACATAATCTACAAAATATGTGTTGTTTATGTTATTGATAAGGCTTCCAGTCAGCAGTAAGTTGTTAGTAGTTCAGTTTTGAGGGAATCAAAAGTTGAATGTGATTTTTCAACTATGCAGGGGTCAGTACCGATAGTCCCTGTGTTGTTCAAGGGTCAGAGGGGTGTGTGTGTGTGTGTGTGTGTGTGTGTGTGTGTGTGTGTGTAAAATTCCATGCTCTAATATACACTAATATAGTATATCATTGAAATGTGGTGCTTTTATGTATAGTTAACATGTGCTCTGTTTATGAGTTTGTGTGTGCACAACCCTAAACCTAGGGCAAAAAAGTCTTGAAACTGGGTGATTGGCAGGTTTTGGGTTTTTTTATTGTGGTAAAATACATGTAATAAAATCTTGCCATCTTAACTATTTCTAAGTGTACATTTCAGTAATGTTAAGTATATTCATCTTGTGCAACCAATCTCTAGAACTCTTCATCTTGCAAAACTGAAACTTACGCCCATTAAACAATAACTCCCCATTCAAACTTCCCCAGCTCCCAGCAGCCATCATTGTGCCTTGGATTTCTGTGAATTTGACTACTCTAGAGACCTCAAGTGGAATCATAACAGTATTTGTCTTTTTGTAACTGGCTTATTTCATTTAATGTAATGTTATCAAGGTTTATCCATGTGTCAGAATTTCCTTCTTTTTTTTAAAAAAAATTAAGTTTTTAATTTTAATTCTGGTATAGTTGGGCAGCCCCAGTGGCTCAGCAGTTTAGCTCCGCCTTCAGCCCGGGTTGTGATCCTGGGGACCCGGGATCGAGTCCCACATCAGGCTTCCTGCATGGAGCCTACTTCTCCCTCTGCCTGTGTCTCTGCCTCTCTCTCTCTCTCTCTGTGTCTCTCATGAATAAATAAATAAAAATCTTAAAATAATTCTGGTATAGTTAACACATAACATACCAGGATTATAATAGTTTCAGGTGTATAATACAGTGATTCAGTAATTCTGTATATTACTCCAGGCTCATCAAGATAAGTTTACTCTTTAATCCTTATATCTATTTCACTCATTCGCCTACTTCCCCTCTTGTAATCATCAGTTTGTTCTGTATAGTTGAGTCTTTCTCTCTCTCTTTTTTTTTTTAAGATTTGTATTTATTTTATTGAGAGAGGGAGAGAGAGCATGCTCACATGCCTGTGTGAGGTGGGCAAGGGGGCACAGGGAGAGAATTTCAAGCAGACTCCCCACCATTGTACAGAGCCCAATGTAGGCTCAGTCCCACGAACCATGAGATCATGACCTGAGCTGAAGCCCAGTGTCAGATGCTCAGCCAACTGAGCCACTCAAGCACCTCACTTCTTCTTTTTTTCTTTTTAAAGACTTTATTTTTAAGTAATCTCTACAACCAATGTAAGGTTTGAAGTCAAAATCCCGAGATCTAGAGGCACATGTCTGTCTTCTCTTCCCCCCCCCCTTTTTTCATTTGTTTTGTTTCTTAGGTTCCACATGTGAGTGAAATCATATATTTCTTTTTCTCTGACTTACTTTGCTTAGCATTTTATGCTCTAGCTCCATCTATGTTATTGCAGATGGCACAATTTCATTCTTTTTTTTTTATTATTTGAAGATTTTATTTATTTACTCATGAAAGACAGAGAGAGGCAGAGACACAGAGGAAGAAGCAGACTCCCTGCGGGGAGCCGGATGTGGGACTCAATCCCGGGACTCCAGGATCACGCCCTGAGCCGGAGGCGGGAGCTGAACCGCTGAGCCACCCAGGGATCCCCAATTTCATTCTTTTTTATGACTGAATATATTCCCTGTCTTTTTTATCCATTCACCTATCAGTGGACATTTGGGCTGCTCCCCTAATTTGGCTGTTGTAAATAATACTGCAATAAGCATAGGAGTTCATGTATCACTTTGAATCAATGTTTTTATATTCTTTGAATAAGTACCCAGTAGTTTGATTACTGGATTGTAGGGTAGTTCTCTTTTTAACTTTGAGGAACCTCATACTGCTTTCCACAGTGGCTGCACCAGTTTACATTCTCACCCACAGTGCACAAGGGTTCCTGTTTCTCCACATCCTTGTCAACACTTAACTGTTTCTTGTGTTGTCAATTTTAGCCATTCTCAAAAGTGTGAGATGATATCTTATTGTAGTTTTGATTTGCATTTCCCTGAAGATGAGTCATGTTGACCATCTTCTCTTGTGCTTGTTGGTCATCTGGATGTATTCTTTGAAGAAACATCGGTTCATGTCTTCTGCATATTTTTAATTGGGTTGTTTTTTAGGTGTTGAGTTATATCTGTTCTTAATAGATTTTGGATACTAACCCCTCATTGGATTTGTCTTTGCAAATATCTTCTCTCTTTCTGTAGATTTCCTTTAATTTTATTGATTGTTTCTTTCACTGTACAGAAGCTTTTAATTTTGATGTAGTCCCAATAGTTTATTTTTGCTTTTTTATTTTTTTAGACATAACTAGAAAAATGTTGCCGTAGCCAATGTCAGAGAAATTACTGCCTGTTTGTATTTTCTCTCTTCTAGGATTTTTATGGTTTCAGGTCTCACATTTAGATCTTTAATCCATCTTGAATTTATTTTTGTATATGGTGTAAGAAAGTGATCCAGTTTCATTCTTTTGCATGTAGCTCTCCAGTTTTCCCAACACCATTTGTTGAAGATACTTTTTTTCCTGTGTTGCCTATTCTTGCCTCCTTTGTCCAAGATTAATTGACCATATAACTGTGGGATTTATTTCTGAGTTTTCTCTGTTCACTATTGTGATTCCTGCAGTTTTGTAATAAAACTTGAAGTCTGAAACTGATGAAACAAATTGAAGATGATACAAAGAAATGGAAAGACATTCCGTTCTCATGGATTGGAAGAACAAATATTGTTAAAATGTCTATACTAGGGACACCTGGATGGCTCAGTGGTTGAGCATATGTTGAGTGTACGCCTTGGGCTCAGGGCATGATCCTGGAATTCCAGGATGGAGTGTCACACCAGGCTCCCTGCATGGAGCCTGCTTCTCCCTCTGCCTGTGGTTCTGCCTCTCTCTTTCTGTGTCTTTCATGAATAAATAAAGTCTAAAAAAAAAAAAAAAGTCTATACTAGCCAAAGTAATCTTCACATTTAACATAATCCATATCAAAATACCAACAGCATTTTTCACAGAACTAGAACAAACAATCCTAAAATAGGTATGGAACCACAAAAGACACTGAATAGCCAAAGCAATCTTGAAAAAGAAAAAAACTATAGGTAATTTCCTCCTTTTTTAAGTCTAAGTAATATTCTTTTGTCTGTATATATTACATTTTGTGTATCTGTTCACCTGTTGGTGAACATTTGGGTTGTTCGTATCTTTTGGCTACTATGAATAAGTATACAACTATCCCTTTGAGGGGAATTTCAGGTTTTTGGCATATATACCCAGAAGTAGTAATTCTGCTTCTAAGTTTTTATGGATTTGTCATATTTTTCACAGTTCCTATACCATTTTACGTTTCTACTAACATTGCATTCTAGTTTCTCTTTTATCCACATTCTCACCAAAACTTGTTTTTTTCTACTTTATTTTTAAAGTCTTTTTTTTTTTTTTAAGATTTTATTTATTTATGAGAGACAGAGAGAGAGAGGCAGAGACATAGGCAGAGGGAGAAGCAGGTTCCATGCAGGGAGCCCGATGTGGGACTTGATCCCGAGACTCCAGAATCATGCCCTGAACTGAAGGCAGGCACTAACCGCTGAGCCACCCAGGTGTCCCTTTTTCTGCTTTTTTGATAGTAGATATCCTAATACGTGTGAGATGGCTTTTATTTGCATTTCCCTAGTTTTTTGTGATAGTGAGCATCTTTTCATATGATTATTTGTTATTTGTATATCTTTGAAGAAATTTCTGTTCAGGTCCTTTGCCCATTTTTAAATGAGGATATTTGTCTTATTGTTGAGTTGGAATTGTTTTTTGTTTATATCAGATTATGTTAGACTTCAATTTTAAGCAATACTTAAAAAAAAATAAGATTCCATTGTTTAGTGACACTTAAATGTGTTAAAATGTGCTGTACCTGTAACTAGAAGCCTAAATATTGGATGCTTCACAAAGTATCCAATATATCCAAAAATATAATGAGGAATACTGGTATTTTTTCCTTAGCAATAATTGAAGCTATATCAGAAATATAGTTAGACACTATATAGTTTCAAGTTGTTTTCAGAGGACTAAGTTAGACATGAGAGAATACACATTATATCTGGTTTTTAAGAAATTAACTTCACTCTTTAGTCAGTTCTCAATAAATCAGAGTATAGTATAATTACATAGTTGTAGCATAAATTAGAATTGTCTGAATTGATGAAGTTGTTTTCAAGATGTATTATAAACTTCTTAGGATTTCCTAAGTTTACAGCTCAGTTTATTAAAGTTGAAAGTATCAGTAATCAGGACACCTGGGTGGTTCAGTGGTTGAATATCTCTGCCTTCGCCTCAGGCCCTGATTCCAGGGTCCTGGGATTGAGTCCAGAATCAGGCTCCTTGCAGGGAACCTGCTTCCACCCCTGCCTGTGTCTCTGCCTCTCTCTGTGTGTCTCTCATAAATAAATAAATAAGAATCTAAAAATAAAAAAAAAGAATGAATGAATCAGTCATCTAAGGAATGCTGTTACTAAAATTCTAGTATCTGTAGTAGCTATTTCATAAATATTTTAGACTGCACATCTGGGATAAGCTGAATATTTCTTTAAAGACTTTCATTTTTGTCTCTAGTCTTCAAAACTTTAACAGTGCTGTATAAGACATTTATATTTGAAAAGAAATTAACATTCACCAAGATACAATGAAAAAAAGTAGATGAGAAAGTTGAAAGCCAATGAACTGCCAGAAGCTTCTGAAATATTATAAGTACTCCTTTTTTCCTAAGACTAATATTTCTTTAAGAGAACCTCCACTTATATTAGTTTCCTTAGGATTTTGTAGATAGAGAGGAGCAGTTTATGACCTAAGCCATCTGATAACAGTAAAGATCCCAGGCTTTTGTTATGGCTGGTAAATATTCCTAGCAGTACCAGTAGGAATCAATCATCGATCCATGGAAAAGGCATTTTGCAGGGCAAGATCTAATTTTAAAGGGGAATCTAAGACAAAGCTATGTCCTTTCCCTTAGTATCACCTTTTTTATATCATATATTTTTGGAATATTATTATGGGTGGAATTATAACCCCACCCACAGTGCAAAACTCTTACATTGAAATCCTAACCTCCGGGACCTCAGAATATAACCTTGCTTGGAAATAGAGTCATTGTAGATAATTGGTCAAGATTAAGTCCTTCTGGAGTGTGATGATCCTCTAATTCAGTATAACTAATATCCTTTAAGAAAGGTGAAATTTGGAAATAGACACTTATGCAGGTAAAACACCACTTAAACAGGAAGCCTGCCATTGAAAGTCAAGGAGAGAGTCCTGGAAAAGACCCCTCAAAAGGAACCAATCCTGCCAGCAACCTTAATTTTTGACTTGTAACTTCTAGAACTATGAGACGATATATTTCTGTTGCTTAAGCTTAAGTTGTAGTATTTCATGGCAGCAGCCTCAGCAACTTAATACAAACATGAAATGGTACATGTCCATTCTATCCTAGCATATAAACAAGTGTACTCCTTTGTGCTGATGATATAATCCTGCTGTTGGATTCAAGAACCAATTTAAAAAGCCAGTAGACAACCATCAAGGAAATGCAAATCAAAACCACAGTGAGATACTACTTCATCCTACTGTCTATAATCAAAACACCAGATAAGAACAAATGTTATTGAAGATGTAGAGAAACTAGAATCTTATACCACCCGTGGTTATTAAAATGGCCCAGCTGCTTTGAAAAACCACCAGTTCTCCCAAAAAGGTAAGCATTTAAATGATTGAACATTAGTTACCATAGACCCAGGAATTCCATTGTTAGGTGTATAACCAACAGAAAAGAAAATGTAAGTTCATAGAGAATTTATACATGAATGTTCATAACATCATTATTTGTAATGAAAAAAATGGAAACAACACAAATTCCTTCAACTAATAAATAAACAAAATTGAAACCCTTCTAAGTAAAAGAAGACTGTCACGGAAGACCACATATTTTATGATTCCATGTATATAAGATGTCCAGAATAGGTAATGTCTGGAGACACAAAGTAAATTAGTGGTTGCCTGGGGCTGTGAGAATGGGGGAAGTTAAGGGATATTGGCTAAGGGGAAATGTTTTTTTTGTTGTTGTTGCTTTTTTTTTTTTTTTTTTTTTTGGATAATGAAGATGTTCTGAAATTGTAGTAAATTTGTACAATTCTTTGAATATACTTAGAGCACTGGATTAGACACTTAAATGGGCAAATTGGTATATGAATTATATCTTGATAAAGCAGTGTTTTAAAAATCATGGTAAATCACAGTAATTTGTGGGTGGGAAAAACGATTGAGTAATCATTTATTACACGTACTGTCTTTCAGGTTCTTTATTAAATACTAGGTAGAAAAAGACAAGAGACTTATGTTCCTTCTTAGTTGTAGAGACAGAATCCTTAACAACTAAATTTAATAAAACAAAAATCAAAATTGTCATTTTGATTGAAGCAAACTCACTAGAGTTCGGTGGGGGGGGAAACTATTAAAATTCCTCTGCTTAAGGTCTCTACATATGGGATGCCTGGGTGGCTCAGCGATTGAGCATCTGTCTTTGGCTCAGGGCATGATCCCAGAGTTCCCGGGATCGAGTCCTACATCAGGCTCCCTGTGAGGTGCCTGCTTCTCCCTCTCCCTATGTCTCTGCCTTCTCTCTGTGTCGCTCATGAACAAATAAATAAAATCTTTAAAAAAAAAAAAAAGTTCTCTAGGTATTACAATTTTATCATCTTCCTGTATAGCTAGATAATGTCTCTGTAGCTTCCTATAGAAATGTATTTTACCCTTTTAAGATGCTACAGGTTAAAGATTGAATAACATAAAACATAGACTAAAGCCTAGGCTCTAGAAAAGGCTCATACAACCTTTTTTCCTCTCTTAATCAGTGATTTAAACCCTAAGTAGGCTCTAATCCAGAGATCCAGAACTGGGAGTCTAGGACAAGTACCCTTCTTGTCCCACTTGTTCAGCAATAGCAATTAGCAATATAATTATCCTAAGGTGGTATTTTTTAAAATATTTTATTTATTCATGAGAGAGAGAGAGAGAGAGAGAGGCAGAGGGAGAAGCAGGCTCCATGCAGGGAGCCCGATGCGGGACTCAATCCCAAGTCTCCAAGATCACACCTTGGCTGAAGGCGGCGCTAAACCGCTGAGCCACCGGGGCTGCCCCTAAGGTGGTATTTTTTTTTTTTTGTTGGTTTACTCCTCGTTTTCTAGGAAAGGATTTTGCCTTTTATTTTGTTTTTGCTTTACTAATTTATTTTATTATTAAATAGTAAAATTTACTAATGGAATTTATCTTGTTTCTTTTTTATTTTCCTTAGTGGTTACCCTTTTTTACTGTACATATTTAACATAAATATCATTAGTGTCTTACTCTACTTCCCAAACAATACCAAGGCTCTTTGAACTCTTTATCTCTGATTAGTGTTCTGCTCCTTTAATTTTAAGCAATAGGAATACAAACCATACCAACCTAACAAAAGGGGGATTCTGTAGAATGTCTTTTATTAGGCTACTAATTTGATTCATGAGGGTTCCACGAATTAGAATTCATGACCTAAGCTCGTCCCAAAGGTCTTACCTCCTAACAGCATCACATTCGGCATTAGGATTTCAACATGAATTTCCGGGGGACCATTCAGATCACAGTACTTGATAGACAGTGCTCAAGTGTTAGTCATTATTATCTTTGTTGTCAGCATTTTGTCATGTTGGAATTCGAGCTAAAGAAATGAGGGATCAGTAGTTCATTAATTACAATTTTTTATTAAGATTTTTGGAGCTGTAGCATTTGGACCATTTACTGGTAACGTATACCTTATTATTGACTGAATTATTAAGTACAGAAAATGGGGTTAAATGTAGCTTGGAGAGACTTAGGGAAGAACATTTAGTACTAAGGGTTGTCAACTCTTGGAATTGGTTGTCATGGGAGATGGGAAAAATTGTATTTATCAAACCAAAGTTTATGAACATAATTTATGGTGATTTGGTCAGTATTTTCTATTTTTAGGTGGCTTAAATGTATTTTGAAACCCTTCCTCATTTTGTATATTGAAAATTATTAATATCATAAAAAGGCAATCTTAGTTTTTGGGATTTCTTTGCGAGATGTAGACTGTTAAAATTCTTTTTCAGACTTCCTAAAGTGATAACATTCTGGTAAGATTAATTTTTTTTCTGTCATTTGATCTTTAGTGTGAGTTTTTAAATATTTTTTCATATTTGTATAGTTTCCTATTATGCCTGAAGATTAGGGCAGATATGCTTATTTATCTGGGTTTTTAAAAACCTACTTTGAACTATGAACTAAGTTTTTAAAGCTTGATATGTTTGTGTAAATGGAAGTCTTTTTACCAAGTAATGAAATACTCACTTGCTAAATTAAAGGAAAAAGAAATACTCCAATTTATGTCTTTTAGTATGCCCAGTAGATATGACTGAACAATCTATAAAATATTTTGCTATCATCATGTATAATTCAGCTTGCAGCTGTTCCATAACTTCTAAATCAATTCAGTAGAAAGTGTTGAGATTTTGAAATGACCAAATTACCAAGTTTTCCCTGCAGTGATGGCATAGGACCTACTTTATTTTTATTTACAAAGTCAGTGCACGTACATATTTTTTTTTTGCAAGACCTCTGTTCTAAATCATTTAATGTTTAAAATTTCAAGTTTTTATGAATCATTAGTAACATTGTGGGCATACTAAAAATTGAAGGCTGTTTAACTAAAGAATTTAATCCAGACATGCTGCAAATGAATTTAAGTTCCTTTGTCTTTCTTAGTTCTAATTCATACATAAAGCATTTTTACTTTACTGCCAGCTGCGATATTATGATACATTTCTTTCTAAATCAATTTTAAAACCATTTCATTAAGATTTATACTAAAAATGAAAATTATAGTTGAAATATTTAGAATTATGGAATCTTTGAGTTAGAATAAAATATGTGAGTTGTGGTGGCTACTTTGCAGTGCTTCTCCATACCAGTACAGTTCTGCTTCCTTGGACATCAGGCACACTACACTTCCCAGCCCCACTGCAGTTAAGTGGTGCCACATGAGTCCATCAGAAGATGAGCAGAAGAGACTGTCATGGAGGGTAGGTGCTTGGATAGCAGAGACATTAGAGAAGGAAGCAAGAAGCCACAGGTGGAAGTAGCATGAATCTCTGAATCACCACATGGAGGGCAGATAGTATATATTTTAGGTTTTGCAGGCTACATACCATTCTTGTCGGGCATTTTTTTGTCATTTGTTTTATATTGTTTTCACAAATCTTTAAAAATGAATAAGCCATGCTCGCTCAAGGGACATATGAAATGAGCTAGAGAGTCACCTGACTGGTACCAAATATGTGGTGCAAGTGAAACAGAAGTTTTTGCGTTAATCCCCTGAGTTGTAGATGTTAATTATTACAGCATAACTGACTAACGCACAGGTGATCTCATCTGATATGCTTACCCCACCAGATTCCTGAAGAATGCTTCTGACATCCGGAATCTCCATGCTGCACATTCTGTAAAAGGGCCTATTTCTTTATAGTTCAACTCCACATGTAAGAAACTTTTCTCTTTTTAGTAAGCCAGATCCTTAATTCCATTTTATTTATTGGTTCCACTTGTGCCTCTGGATAAAGTTTATACTTTTGGCAGCTTTTTATTATCATATGATAGTTTTCAAATCTCTCCCAGTGATTTTTCTGAAAACAGAATAAAATATTAAATGATTTTTAAAAATTAAACTCAATAAAATTATATAAACTAGAAAGTGATAAGCTGCACTTAAATTTGGGAAGAAGAGTTGCGTAAGTGGTAATTGGATTAGACTCCGTTCATGAGAAGAAACTGTCAACTTTGTGTAAAGCATTAAAATGACATTTGAAAAATTAATCCAATTGGAGCCTTGGCTTTTGTTTAGTGCAGATATCTTTCTACTATAGTGACAACCAGTATAGCCACATCTATTCAATTAAAGACAACAAGTTTTAAAGGAAAAATTGACAGTCTAGAAGAATGTTCACCAGGATGGCTAGACCAAAAATCTAGAAACCATATCACAGAAAAAATTATTAAAGAAATTGGAGATATTGTTACTTCATTTTGAAGAAAAAAAGGGGCCATCAGATATCATATGATACTCAAGTGTTTATGAGATCTAATGTTTTCTCTCTGTATCTTCATAGAGGCTGGCTAATGGCTGTTTGTAGTAATAAGGCATACGAGTATCCAGGGTTAGGGAGACATTAAGATATTAGATCCTCAGGGTTTATGAGCCTTAAGTACTTAGTCCAGAAGTGAATATTAGCTTTTACATTTGATCTTTCTAGCCGTCTTTGAGCATCATCCCCAGAGCTTCCATAGCATATTTAGTCATTAACTTTTTTTGAAATCATAAAGCATATGGTCTGTAGTATATTACCAAAAAGTAACCCTATCAACAAATATGGTTATTATTATATGATTTGCTCTTCCATCCTACCTCTTAGTAATTAGAGATCTTGTGGTGGTGGTGTTTTTTGATGTTGTCATCGTCTTTTTAAAGCCAAGTGTGTTTAATAAAGTATAAATTTGGCTGGAAAAAAATCAGCTATAGGGAAGGTAAATTTCACGTTTCATCTGCAATAAGTATTTACTATTCATTTAATTTCTTGAGATAAATGAGCTCTTCCTTCCTTTTATTTCCTACCTTTCCATTTACTGTTAGCTTGATATCTAGGGTGACCATAGGTATCAGTTTACACCTGTTGCCTTGTGAAAAATAATGTGCCCTCTTTGACTCACCTTAGTCTGGACAAAAAATTATATTGTCATCCTCTCTGTCATTCGCTTTTGGCCATGATTGGCAGAAATATCTTGATTCAGGTGTTTGGGATTTTTTTTGACCGATAACTCGATTCCTTTTTTATCTCTTACAACAGCAAGTAGTCTACAGGACAGTACTTGGGTACCCTGAAATTCTTAGCAAGGGGAATAATTCAGGAATGTATATGTCATCACTGTGTAGGGGTCATATAATGTAATTTTTGTTCATGCACCACCAAACAAAGTATTAGAATTGCCTTTTCATTTAAAAAAAAAAGGAAATTCTCTCTGTTCTGAAGGATTTGGCACATTTTCTTGTTTTCTGGGAATGAAAACTGCATGTCTGCCTTGTTCCGCTTTTGCTACTTTAACCAGACTCCGATTAATCCTCAATCAGATATTTGTATTAGCTATTTTGATAATAAACCTATGTCTTCCTTTCTGTAAGTTATTTTATGGTAACTTCTTGTCACTTTAGAAGCCATCTTAAATTTTGGGCAAGGTAATTCATATAAAATCATAACCTTTCAGTGCTTAATAAGTGTTAGCCATTATTATTTTTGAAATAAACTGAAGCTTAGTGGAGAAAGTACCCAAAACTGAGTGGAATACTTTTATAACCCTGGTACAGAGAACAAAGACCAGTCACTCAAAATAAGCTAGCTACACAGTACTCACCTTAAAGTTAGCTTTAATGCTTACGATTTGGCTCTTTATTATATATTGTCCTGTAAATTTTGTATCTCTACCTCAGCCTTCAGG
The DNA here is from genome assembly GCF_905146905.1 of Nyctereutes procyonoides. Classification (NCBI taxonomy): domain Eukaryota; kingdom Metazoa; phylum Chordata; class Mammalia; order Carnivora; family Canidae; genus Nyctereutes; species Nyctereutes procyonoides. The sequence continues at coordinate 493,321 of NW_026575030.1, read as the reverse complement.
TAATCATGGCCAATTGCTTACTTCGTGCATCCTTTTTTGAGAGAATAAGGTTCATCTGAAAGAGCCACATTTCCCACAAGTATAGATACTAGCATGGAGATTTTTATTGATATTTTTATAAACAAATAGTAATACACATTTTAAAAGACAAAATATAAATCAACCAAAATAATGAAAATTAGCCACTAATAAAGTATTATTAAGCAAAGAAAACCACTGTTAACATTTGGCATATATCCTTCAAGACTTTGAAAAATGTGTTTCTTGCATCTCCTGGCCAGATAGTTATGACTAAATTAATAGGTATTTCCTTTTTTTTTTTTTTTTTTTTTTAGATTTTATTTATTCATTCATGAGACACACAGAGAGGGTTCCCTTTTTTATTTTAACAAAAAATCAGATCATTCTGTACATACTATTTTGTGGTCTGGTTTTTTTCTTTCACCTAAATATCTTCATTATCTTAGATGCCAATAAAGGAATTTCTGCAGCTTATCAAGTGTATTTCCATTTACTCAGCCAATGCTGTAGTCACTTTAGAAGCCATCTAAGTGGCTTTTCAGTTTTTCTAACTGTGCTATGGTACATGTTGTAATTTTTTCTTTTGGATTGAATTCCTCCAAGTAGTCTTCTGGGATCAAAGGATATGTACAATATAATGCTTTTGATATATATTACTAAATTGGACCTCCAAAGCTTTTGGACCATTTTTCATTCCCACCAACAGTGTATGAAAATGCCCATTTTTCTGGGCCCTCCATGCACTTAGCAGAGTTCTCTTCTGTCCTTGCCAGTGAAACATGCTATCCTCTAAAATTGTGCTTTTCTTTAATCAGAAATCTTTAATTTCTTTTCTGTGAAATACCTATTTATTACTTTGCCTATTTTTCACAGGTATGTTCTTCTTTTTCTTTATTTGCAAAATTAAAAGTATCCTTTAACAGTAGTTATTTAATTTTTGTTACTGGAAATTCTTGCACAGAGCTAACTGAAGATTTTTCGCAGTTTCAACAATAAGAATAAAGTACTGCCTTGTGCAATGAAATGATATGTTTGAAATTTAAATGCAGATTCACATAGAGTGAAATTGAAAACTTTCCTAAATAATTTATGATTCAGATATCACTCTTGAATTTCATTTCTCTGAAAGGTTCTCAAGAACTATTCCCCTTTAGCTTCTTAGAACTACTTTCTTCAGCAACTACTTTACCTTACCATTTAAGTAAGTGGAATGCTAGATTTTTTTTTTTCTGTTTTTGTAAACTTGGTAGTTGCTTTGGAATCCTGATCTTGAATATGTGTAAAACTCTTGATATTATTTTACCTGTTCCCTTCATAGAAAAAGCATGAGTTTTAGGGGTAAGAGTGGGATTGCCAACAGACATTTAAAGATATCATTTATGTTGATGGATTTTCACAATTGTGGTGTTTGGGGCCTCAACTTCGAAAACTCAGAAATTTTGTTTTTGTTTACTGTACTCACAGAAAGTAAAGCAGGTACTCAGGTCATATATGTTAATAAAGTTTACAGATTGAGTAAATCCAGATGTCAAATTATTAATTGATTGTGAGAGTTGAGTGTTGCTTTAGTCAGCATTACCTGTGCATTCTCTCCAGGGTAACCTGCATGGGCTGGCCAAATTACAATTAGAAAGCTGTTTGGCGACCAGAGTTTGGATTAAAGTGAATTGATTGGTGGATTGCCTCACATGAATATACCTGTTCTAGGAAAGGAAACATGTAGGCCTGGACGAAATGATTTCTCCCTTATTGGCATTGGCACTTCTGACTTTCATACTTGTTTCAAGATCAGGTTCTCAACTTCTTAAAGTATAAAAGAATTTTTTTTTTAGTTTCTAAAAGGTCAGTAGTAAAGTGCTCAAGATATAGACCTAGTTGTAATTCAGTAGTCTACAGTTTGTGGTTTGGTAATCTCTGCTCTAACAAACAATCCTGCTTCTCTTTATAGACTTGGTCAGTTAAGGCCCAATATAATTAATTAGTACTCACTCCTTGAGATTATATACCCAGGTACTTTGGATGTTGTTAAACTCTGGAGTCCTATTTAGAGTGACTTGATTTATTCCCAAAGACAAACAATTACATTGTGTCTATCCATGCACATACATACATAATTTGCTTTTGACTTAAACAGTGTAATCTTTTTATTACTGCAAGGAGAGGATTAGGGTCTCCCTGCTTGCCTGTAGTACTGCCAAGAATGGTGAAGCTGATAATATCAGCAAAGCAGAGTGTATCAAAATACAGCTATCATATCTGCCCTTTAAAAAATTTAACTCTTCCTATTTTTAATTAACTAAAATGACATAGTATTCATAACAGCTCCTTTCGTTGAAGGGCTAAACCATGCCTAAGAATCATCTACTATTCTCATTTCAGAGTCTATTTCTCTGTGTAGGGTTTTTTTTTTCTTTTTATTTTTCTTCTCTTTTTAAATTAGTTTTTTCACTAAAAGAACTGTTGAAAAGGTGAATATTGGATGACCTGTTAGAGGAGAAGAGTGGACAGATAAAGAGCTATCACTTTGCTGCTAAGGGAACAGTTTCCACATAGGGAACCTCAGATAGATAAGAGGTCCAGTAGTTTGGTTCTGGGATTTCTCTGCCATGAAAGCCAAAGAATGTGCAAAAGGACATCACAGAGAAGACTTCTTGCTCCCCCACCTCCACCCCAGGAAATCATGATCTTAGCAAACCTCAACTCTATAAAACAAATTACTCAAGCCAGAAACTGAAGCATCACATTTATTTTCTCTGTCTCCCTGCAATCCAGTCACTCACCATGTCCACAAATTTTACCATGGATGCTGTTGTGTTTTTTCCACTGGCTTTCTATTCTGTAGTATATGGACCAGATTTGCCCTACTCTGTACCACAAAAAGGAAACAAGAATAGATGGTAATGTTTGCTAGTTTAAACCATTTAAGAATGTAGAAGACATTTAAAAATTACACAATCACAGAGAAATAGGTGACATACCAAAGTGATTAAGCACATGGACTCTACAGCTAGACTAATCATTTCAAATCCTTGCTTTACCATTCACTGGTTGTGTGACCTTGGGCAAACCTAAACCTACCTACCTTATATCTACCTGTGTCTCACTTTTCTCAACTGTAATAATAAGGATACTTGTACTACTTGCTTCATAGAGAATGTTTAGAACCTACCTGTCACATAATAAGCCCTTTCTAAGTGTCAGCTCATGGTCCTTTTCTTATTTTGTCCAAGAACTAGAATAATCTGTTCTTCAGCTAATAAATTTGGTTTATTTTATTTTATTTATTTATTCATGAGAGACACAGAGAAGGCAGAGACATAGGCAAAGGAGGGGGAGAAGAAGGCTCCATGCAGGGAGCCCGATGTGGGACTCAATCCCTGGACCGCGGGATCACACCCTGAGCCAAAGGCAGATGCTCAACCGCTGAGCCACCTAGACATCCCTCAGCTAATAAATTTGAATCTATTAATCATCAGTTGCCTTTTTTTTTTTTTTTTTTTTTTTTAGGTAGAGTATTCAAGGTGAGTCATTTTAAAATTTAAGCAACTGGATTATCCTTAACCTGTGTCACTTAAGTTTCTCTTCCACTCATCTCTGGATTAATTCTGTGGTTGTTATTTGATATATAAGTTAAATAATCTGGATATTGAATGTTGTGTCCAATTGTAAAGCATCTTATGTGTCTCTGTGATTTAGGAATGTATAAGCAGGGACACCTGAGTGGCTCAGTGGTTGAGTGTCTGCCTTCAGCTCAGGACATGACCCCAGAGTGCTAGGAGAGTACCACAGTAGGCTCCCCCAGGGGAACCTGCTTCTCCCTCTGCCTATGTCTTGCCCCTCTCTGTGTCTCTCATGAATAAATAAATCTTAAAAAAAAAAAAACATGCATAAGCAAATAATGCCTCAGCCCATGTGCTAGGGAAAAAAGAAAATAATAATAATCTTTCTTTTGTTTGTGGTTAGGTGATTAGATGGCTACATTTCAACTGGTTACCTTTACCCTCTCAAATTTATGTTATGTATAACTTAATTTTGTCAGATAAAAGGGGATGATCAACAACAGGAAAACTGATTCATAAACCAAATGGACAGAGAAGTTATTTGCAAAAATATATATTTTATATATATATTATGCATCCCACACATCATGCAAGAATAAGAATTAGTTTCTCCCCTAAGGCACCTGGGGGGCTCAGTCAGTTAAGCATCCAGCTCTTGATTTCAGACTCTGGTCATGATATCAGAGTTATGAATTCCAACCGCACATCAGATTTGGCACTCTGCATGGAGACTGCTGAGGATTCTCCCTCTCCCTTCTTCCCTCCCTTTCTAAAAAAGAAAAAAAAAATCAGTTTCCTCTTACAGCTATCCAGTTGTCCCAAAATTATAGAAATAGCATGATGAGAATAATGAAATTAATTCTTACATTGCTGTTGAGATGTACAAAAGCTTTTCAACAGTATTTACCAGAGGCCTTGTTACTCTTGCATGGCATTGGATACACGTTTTCATTATTCCTGGTCCTTTGGTCTTTGATTAGGCTTTGCTATCTCATTTTCAAACTATTATTTTTAGAGATTTATTTATTTTAAGAGAGAGAATCTCAAGCAGACGTCCTGCTGCATGCAGAGCTCTATCTCACAAGCCCAAGGTCATGACCTGAGATGAAATCATATCAGGTGCTTAACCATCTGAGCCACCTGGGTACCCTTCAAAACTATACTTGATGTATGTGTCTTTTGTGACCAAATTTCCTTTAGGAAGACTTGTTTAGGCAATGACTTTATCAAGAACTACCTTTCTACCCCTTGGAAGAGTCAATATATACCTTATTAGCATTCTTTGACTCATTTCTCTTGAGCCGAAAGAGGACTATACCTTGTTCTTTAACACATGTTCACACTACCAGAATTCTTAGAATTGATATGTATTTTTAGTTAGTAGTATACAATGTTTGTTGGTAATTGTTTTTCAAATGCATCAAATGTAGATAAATTGGATTTTGTCATATTAAAAAGTTTTGTGTTTCAAAGGACATCGTTAAGAAAGTGAAAAAACAACCCATAGAAAAGGGTAAAATATTTAAAAATAATTATCTCATAAGGGACTTTTGTGTGGAAAATGGATAAAGAACTCTTACGACTCAGTAGTAAAGACACATAATCTAATTTTTAAATGAGCAAATGATCTGAACAGACATTTCTCCAAAGAAGATATACTCTGGCCAATAAGCACCTGGCAAGGTAACCAACATTATTAGCCATCAAGGGAAATACACATTACAATTACAGTGAGATACCACTTTATGAGATGGCTGTAATCACAAAGACAGATAATAAATGTTGGCAGTGGTAGAGAGAAATTGGAACTCCTATACTGCTAGCGGAAATGTAAAACTGTACAGCCACTTGGGAAAGTAGAGTGCCCTTTGACCCAATAATTTGACTCCTAGATATATAGCCTATAGAAATGAAAACATATGTCCACTCAAAAACTTGTATCTGAATGTTCATAACAGCATAGTAATGATAACCAAAAGATGGAAACAACTCCCAAATGCCTATCAGCTACAAATGACAATTTATATGAAATGTCCAGAATAGGGAAATCTGTAGAAACAATAGATGAGTGATTATTTAGGGTTGGAAGTGGTTTGTAGGGATTAGAAGATAATAGTTAAACTATACAGGGTTTCTTTATGGGGCCATGAAAATGTTCTAAAGTTGATTGTGGTGATAGTTAATTCTGTGAATATTCTAAGAATTATTGAATTCTATACCTTAAATGGGTACGGTATGTGAATTCTATCTCAGTAAAGCTATAACAAAAAGTAAATGTCAGGAGGGCTTCTGCTGAAGACAGTGCTGGCCATCTAGCTACTGTCTCCCAATTTTCCTTGAAAAAAAATAAAGAATGAGAAAAACTTGTAGACATAGCATAATTTGAGAGAATATAAAACCTCAAAATAACTTTAAAAAGAAAAAATACCAAATCTAGCATATGCTCTCTCTCACTCACTCCATTCCTGCCTGCCACACAACATTTTGTGGCAAAGAAATACAAAAAAAAAAAAAAAAAAAAGACAAAAGAGAAAGGGCAGAATAATGGAGGGGGAAACTAAGCTTTATCTAAAACTTGGCCAGAAAGATTAAGTGCACCCTAAAAATTCTAAGAGAAAAAGGATTCAGAGTAGGGAAGGGACTTTAAAAATGCAATTTGAAGAGGCACCTTTCAAAATGTCTAGTTTCAGGGGAGGAAAAAGGGGACAAAAGGGAGATAGCTGCTTTGGCTTTTGGGTGATGAAGAAAAGAGTAAAGCAAAAGCAGGATATTCAGAATCCAGCAAGACAAAGGGAACTTCAAAACTGCAGGGTTCATAACCAACTTCTCCCCCTAGAACAAAACAAACAATTGGCTGAAATATCTGGAATTTGCAGTATTGACAGAAGAGGGCACCATTAAAATAGTTAATCTGTAAATCATCCCAATAAAATAGTGTTCACATGAAAATTCATAGCAGTAAACAGATTTATCTGTAAAAATGAAAATAAGTGAATTCAGTTTCCAGCTCAAAACAAAATCTAGAGAAACAACAGCAGAGTAAACCTAAAGAGAGCACCGGAAGGAAATAACAAAGATAAAAGAGAAATTAATGTGGTAAAGAACAGAAAAACAGTAGACCTAATTAATCTATATAATGAATTTCTTTTGAATTACCAAAATAGACATTAGTAGCTAACTTGATCATGTAGAAGAATAAAGCAAAAATATGCAAATTAAGATAAGGGTGAAAATAACCATTGAAAACAATTTTTTTTATTTTAAAATTCATAAGATACTACTTAACAGACCTCACAGCAATTAATTTAAAAACCTAGATGAATAATTTCCTAGGGAAATACAGATTACCAAAATTGAGTGAGAAATTACAAACAGACCAATTTCCACAGAAGAAATAATGTTAAGAAATTACTCCACCAAAAAGCATCACTAAAAAACCAATGATTTCATAGAGGATTTCCACTGAACCTTCAAAGGCCATTTTATTTCTACTGCTATATAAATTGTTCCTGAGCACTGAAAATTATAGAAAATTTCCTAATTCTTTTCATGGAGCAAATGTAGTGATACTTAACCTAATGAGAACAGTAAAAAATAAAAAGTACTACAAACCAGTATCCCTTATGAATATCAATACAAAAATACTAAATCATATCATTGTTATTAGTAAGTAATATGCTATGTTCATCTGAAATTTATTCTTTCCAAGAATGCAGAGATGGTTCAGTATTAGGATATCTTTTTGTTTTTGTTAAAGATTTTATTTATTTATTCATGGAAGACACACAGAGAGAGAGGCAGAGACACAGGCAGAGGGAAAAGCAGGCTACATGTGGGGAGCCCGATGTGGGACTTGATCCCTGTTCTCCAGGATCAGGCCCTGGGCTGAAGGTGGCACTAAACTGCTGAGTCACCAGGGCTGCCCAGGATATCTATTAATACATTACTCCATGTTAATAGATTTGGGAAGAAAAGTCATTTATTTCCATAGATGCTGAAAGAGCTTCCAAAAAAATTCAGCTATACATGATAACACACATATGCGCTCAAGGAAATAGAAATTGTAGGATACCTTTTTAATAATACCAAAACAAGGGCAGCCTGGATGGCTCAGCTGCCTTCAGCCCAGGGCCTGATCCTGGAGACCCGGGATCGAGTCCCACGTCAGGCTGCCTGCATGGAGCCTGCTTCTCCCTCTGCTTGTGTCTCAGCCTCTCTCTCTGTGTGTCTCCCATGAATAAATAAATAAAATCTTTAAAAAAATAATAATGCCAAAACATCCTTAGTCCTAAAGCCAGAAACTTATTTAATGGGAAATACTAGTGGTATTTCCACATTCTAGGAAAACAGGGTGAGTGCCCACTATTTCCACTAATATTCAACACTGTGATGGAAGTACTAAGAACTATAATTAGGGAAAAAATAACTACTATTAGATAAGAAATTAATCAGAGACATGAGAATGGGTAAAGAAGTAAAAAGAAGTAAAATTATCTCTTTGCATATTACATGGTAGTATAGCTAGAAAATATTCGAGGATCACTGGTAAAACTAAATCAAAAGAATTCAATAAGGTAGCAGTATATAAAATTAGCTTGGCCTCATATACACAATTACCAATTAATACTCATAGTAGTAGTGAAAAACCTCATTTACAATAGTAGCAAAGAAAATGAAATACTTAGGAATAAACTTGAAAGAATTGCGCAAAAATTTCCTACATTTTTGATGGCCAGTGGTAGACTTGAATAGGATGACTGCATTATAATTTCTAAATTAAATGCAATCCCACAAAAAGTACCAAGAAACTTCTTATTAATGAAGATAGACTCACTGGTATTCAGTTATTTGGAAAAACAAACATACAAGAATAGCCAGAAAGAAACCAAAAAAGGAAAAACTTCCAGAAGGGACTTCTACCAGACATTAAAACATGTGCTGTACAACCTCTACCCTTTAAAAAAAGGGTCCTATTGCCACACGAATAAAATAGAGCAATGAAATAGAAAGCCTAGAAACAAACCAAAGTACAAGTAGAAATAATAAAGGTGGCATTTCATATCACTCAAGTGAAGAAGAACTTCTTAAATGGTATCAGGATATCTGGGTAGCTGTTTGGAAAGAGATAAAATTAGATCAGCATTTTGCACAAGAATAGACTTAGCATGAAAGTGTGTATACACAGATGTTCATAGCATTATTCATAGTATCCAAAAGGTGGAAGCAACACAGATGTCTATCACTTGACAAGTGGTTAAACAAAAATCTACCATACAATGAAATATTATATGGCAATAGAAGGTGCTGATACATACATATTACAATGTGGAAGAAACTTGAAACCATGCTAAGTGAAAGAAGGTAATCAGAAAGGCCACAGATTGTATTATTCTATTATTTACATGAATTCTTCATAACAGGCAAATTATAGCAACAGTGTAGGTGAGTAGTTGCTAGGGGTTGAGGGAATTTGAGATAAAGGGGTATGACTGCTAAAAAAAATGCAGAGTTTCTCTTTGCAGTGATGAAAATATTCTAAAGTTGGTAGTGGTGGTGGTTGTACAACTCTGAATATACTGAAAACCATTAAATACTTTAAATGAATGAATTGTATGACATATAAACTATATATCAATAAAGCTGTTACCAGGGATCCCTGGGAGGCTCAGCGGTTTAGCACCTGCCTTCAGCCCAGGGTGAAATATTATATGGCAATAGAAGGTGCTGATACATACATATTACCTGGAGACCTGGGATCGAGGCTCCCTACATGGAGCCTGCTTCTCTCACTGCCTGTGTCTCTGCCTCTCTCTCTCTCTCTCTCTCTGTGTGTGTCATTCATGAATAAATAAAATCTTTAAAAATTAATAAATCTGTTACCAAAATAATAGACTTCAAACAGATAAAATTTTTAAGAGAGAAAGACCAAGACAGAGATCATACCACTATTGGAAGAAAATGGGTTTAACGGTGGTGTATGGAAAGATTTTCTTGCTTTGACTCAAAAAGATCAGAAGAAGTAAAAGATTGATAAACTGGACTTCATAAAAATAAGACAATTTTGCATGGCAAAAACCACTATTAGAAAAGTTGAAAGACCATTGACAAATTAGGGGAAAATGTTGTCAACATATACAGACAAAAGCCTAGTAAAGGCTTTTTTTTTTTTTTAAGATATATTTATTTGAGAGAGAGAGTGCACAAGTGTGCATGGGCTTGGAAGGAGGGGTGATAGGCAAAGGAGGAGGGGGAAAGAGTCCCAAGCAGACTGAGCAAGGAGCCTCATGTGGGGCTCCATCTTATGACCCTAAGCTCACAACCTGAGTAGAAACCAGTCTGGCACTCAGCTGACTGTACCACGCATCTGCCCTATGAACTCTTAATAATTAAAGGCCAAAAAATATATTGAGAGACAAAGTACCAAAGACATGATGGAAAAATGGGGGAAAGACATAGACAACTCACAGTGTTATGACCCTTAAATTTAAGTTTTTTTTGGGTTGTCTGGGTGCCCAGTGCTTGAGCATCTGCCTTCAGCTCAGGGTGTGATCCTGGGGTCTTGGGATCAAGTCCCACATCAGGCTCCCTGCATGGAGCATACTTCTCTCTCTGCCTATGTCTCTGCCTCTCTCTGTGTGTCTCATGAATAAACAAATAAAATCTTTTTTAAAAATGAAATATTTATTTATGTATGTATTTATTTATTTGAGTGAGTGAGAACAGGAAGAAACAGACTCCTCGTCAAGCAGGAAGCCCAGTGTGGAACTCGACCCCAGGACCCCAAGATCACAACCCCAGCTGAAGGCAGATTCTCCTTTTTTTTTTTTTTTTAAGATTTTATTTATTTATTCATGAGAAACAGAATGAGAGAGAAGCAGAGACACAGGCAGAGGGAGAAGCAGGCTCTATGCAGGGAGCCTGACACGAGACTCGATCCTGGGTCTTCAGGATCACACCCTGAGCCGAAGGTAGGCGCTAAACCGCTGAGCCACCCAGGGATTCCAGTACTGATGAAAATTAAAAAGTGAGAGCATATTCTCTGTAAGACTATTGGGAAGTAGGCACACTTCTTACATGCTGCTCGTGGAAATGCAAAGTGGCATTGCCCAACTTCTGGAGAACAGTTGGCAATTCCTAATAAATAACACATGCACTTAATTTTTTTTTTTTTTTTTTTTTTATTTAGGGCAGCCTGCAGCCCAGGGTGTGATCCTGGAGACCTGGGATCGAGTCCCATGTCAGGCTCCCTGCATGGAGCCTGCTTTGCCTGTGTCTCTGCCCCTCTCTCTCTCTCTCTGTGTCTCATGCATAAATAAATAAAGTCTTAAAAATACTTTTTTTTTTTTTTTAAATCTCTACGTTCAGCTTGGGACTTGAGCTCACAATTCCAAGATCAAAAATCTCATGCTTCTCCAACTGAGCCAGTCACAGGCCCCTTAACATGTGCACTTTTGACACAGTAGTCCCACTTGTAGGGATTGTCTGTAAAGATAACCCTTCCATATGCACAAGGTTGTTCACTTTAGGAGTGTTTTAGTTGCAAAATATTGAAATGTCCATACAGGAGAATGACTGAATCAATTATGGTAAAGCTACACAATAGAATAGTAGGTAGCTGTAAGAAAGAATTAGGAGTATCTGAACTGTTATGGTGCAATTAAGTGAAAAGAATAAAGTACAGAAATATCTATGTATTATGCTAGTCTTTGTGTAAGATGGCAGATAGATACACATGTATCTGTGCACAAATAGACATGTATTTGTGCAAAAAAATATAAGAATGATAAAATAATGAAATTGGTTTCCTATGGGGAATGGGTGGGAATGTGGTAGAAAGGTTGGGGATAGTGGGAATGAGTTATTTAGGATGAGAAGGAAGCAACACGTCTCCAGCTATACTTTTCTGTATGTCTTAGAACTTTGGTGATTTTTCACATGCCTCCAAAAATAAACAAAAATCAACCCAATGTGTGTGTTTGGGCAGGCGGGGTGGGGTGTGGAAATGGGGATTCCAAAATAGAATACAAATCCTAGCAAATGAATTTAACTGTATTACAAATGAATAACATAAGTACACTGACTTGGGCAGGGCAGAAAGGAATTAAGAAACTTTGAAAAATAGAACTTTATGTACTCTAAAGACAAAAAGAACAAATATGCTCTGTGGAGTAAATGTTTTTCCCACAGAGGTATTGGTTAGGGGTTCTGAAACTATCTTTTGTGTATACTGAGTTTTAAACAACTAAGTGAATAAATAACAAAAGTATGATTTCTCATTGTTGGATAAAGCACTTACAGATAATGAAAGGAATAGTCTAGGATGAACCCTGTTTTCTTTCACTGGAATTGGACATATCCATATGAACCCATGAGTGAATACATCTACAAATGCAGATATATGAAAGTAAATATAAATGTATGAATGTGTACATCCTAGGTTTCTCTTGAGAGGGACAAAAAAGTACTGAAACCCTAGTCATAGCACATGAGTGCCCAGATTCTCTCTAAATATCATTTCCGGAAAAAAGGAAGCATGGATCCTTAGAGAAATGGTTTTATATGAGTCTAGGACCCAGAAAATACAAAATGAGCCTGCAACATCATGTGGTACCAGAAAGTAATTTTTAAAATAAGGGTATTACATTATAATCCACAGAATAAAATACTTATTCAGATATTCATATAAAAAAAACATAAAGGGGGAGAAGGGATAGTACTTTCTTACAGTGAAATTCCAATAAGTATAAAAGAGGGAAATGAAAATCATCCTTCGGCAAATAGCATTGTAATAATTATTGCATGCAAGAAGTATAAGTGGATGCTAAAATTAGCAAAACTATGAGAAACAAGATGTTTTCAAAGTCACAGAATGCCTTCCCACAAGATACTTAATAGTTACAAAGCAGAAAGCAACTGTGTAGTAAAACATGGCAGACACCACCTTAAGTAATCAAGGTAAAAATCAGGAGTTATAAGACAACATGGCTGCACCATGTATACCCTGATAATGCACTGAGAAGGGTGTAATTTCACTTCTCTGGTATTGTTGCCAAGAATTCATTATCTTAATTTAATCTTCTAATGAGAAAACATAAGGCAAACCTAAATTGACATTCTGTAAAGTAACTGGGTGCCTTTAAGGTATAAAGGTCTTGAAAGACAAAGCCTGAGGAACTGTCACAGACTGAAGGGAGAGGAAGCCGATAAGACAGCTGAATGCAGTGTGAGAACCTGGATTGGATCCTAGATCAGAAAAAAGGTATTAAAAGGCTATTAGAAACTGGAGAATTCATTTGCTTTAAGAATTTGATTAAGGTCAGATTTAGTTTATAATATTCTATCGATGTTAATTTTTTGACTTCAGTAATTGTACTATCATTATGTAACATGTTATCATTAGAAGTTGACTGAAGTATATACAGGTGCTCTGCTATTTTTACAACTTTTCTCCGAAGCCTAAAATTATTTCCAAATAAAAACCAGTTAGGGCTTGAGATACAGGTACTTTCTGCTACCTGACCTCTTATTACCTGAACTCAGAAACCAGATAAATTTTGACAAAACAGTAACCTTGCTGTCAGAACTCTCACTGTTTGAAATAAGGCTGAATAGATTCACAAAATATGTGTATTTAATATTGATATTGATGTTGCACTATTATTGATACTTGGTCTAAATAGAATTCATTTTTATTTCCCAGTGGTCAACCTTCAACTCCTTGCTTATTCTCTCTATACTCTCTCTTAGAGGGCTCATCCATTTATTTGGCATCAGCTGTCACCCTTTAATTGAAAAATCTGTTCATGTCACCACCAACTTGATTGTCTTCATTGTCTCCCTAATTAGTCACAGTGAGAGTTCTAGTTCTTAAACTTCACTCACAAGGCCTTGCCTGTTTTGCTCCAACTTAATCTTCAGCCTCATTTTTAAAACTCTTACCCTTCCTTAAGCTTGAAGTTCTTGATTTGCTGAGCTACTCTCATTTCACCAAATTTACTCATCCTATGCCTTTTGACTCCTGCTCATATTGTTTCTTCTCCCCCAGATCCTTCACTGGCCCAGTAGATGCTTCCATAGTGTCATTTAGCTCCTCTGTTGTAGCACTTACCATACTATTATAATAATGTTCATATCTCTCACCAGACTATATGTGGTATGAAGAATAAATTAGAGAGACGCCTGGGTGGCTCAGCAGTTGAGTGTCTCTTTGGCTCCAGGCGTGATCCCGGGGTCCAGCATTGAGTCCCAAATTGGTCTCCCTGTGAGGAGCCTGCTTCTCCCTCTCCGTGTCTCTGCCTTTCTCTGTGTATCTCATGAATAAATAAATAAAATCTTAAAAAAAGAAGAAATTGATAAATTGGAAAGGGACTTGGAGAGACATCATTTAGAAGCCTCTGGGGGCGGGGGGCGGGGGCGCAGCCCTGGTGGCTCAGTGGTTTAGCACCACTTGCAGCTGCGGGGTGGGGGTGTGATCCTGGAGACCCGGGATCAAGTCCCACGTCGGGCTCCCTGCATGGAGCCTGCTTCTCCCTCTGCCTGTGTCTCTGCCTCTCTCTCTATGAATAAATAAATAAAATATTTTTTAAAAAAGAAGCCTCTTGGGGAAATTCATGCAGGAAGGAAATAATGGTAACGCAATGGAATCCAAACATTTAGAAAAAAGGTTGTAAGACCCTTGAGGGCAAGTGTGTCCTGCTTGCCATTAGATCCATAGCTGGGAAATGCTCATGAATACTTTAAAGTCATGAATCCAATTCCTGTCTGGAACATTTCTCTTTACTTTTACCTGTCTCGATGCCTTACTTCTGTAATAATTACCTGTGAAAGTCTCTGAGTCTGGCACTTTAGATAGCCCATTGGTTGTAAAATACTGACTCACCTGACTGGGGAATATCTTAATACTCTAGAATCTTCTCTGTGTGACATGTTGAAGAGGATGATTGGGCTTATTTATTTGCTCCCTTGCTAATTTGTTTACTTGATTTTGGTAGGGATGAGCTTGGGTAGATGAGACATTAGTGATTCTGCCTCATGCCAAATGTCCTACAGATTATAGTAGCATCAACGTCCTTTCAGTTACCCAGTTTTAAAGTGTTTGGGAGATCGTTGCCTTAAATTTTTTCTCATTTCATCAGTTGTCCATAACTTGCCAAGTTTTGCCTGGATGTATCTCCACTGCCTTCATTTTTCTTTCCTTAGTAGTGCTCCATCTGCAACTGTAATTATATTATCTCTAGATTATAAGAATCCCCCAGTTTACATTATTACTTCCTTTGCCTCATTATCCTCAACTTAGATTCACAGTTATTTTGACTTTAAGCTTTGACACTGAATTATCTCAGTGAATTGAACTTTTCCACAGAATGGAAGTGGTAAATGAGATAATAGAGGAATGCCTTGTAAATATATATCCCTTAGCTCTTGATTTATTTCTCTTTAAAATTTTTTCCATTTTAAACTCAAATGTTTGATTTTTAAGGTCTTTCATAATTGAACCAATGTTTGTTTAGCCTTAATTTCTACATAGAAAGAGAATCGCGTACTAATCAAGAGTAAAAGCTGTAGAATTTAAATACAGCCTCACATCTTGGGTATGACACTATCCAAGACAAATCACTTAATCTGTTTGTACCACTGACTTTTCAACTTTAAAATAGGGCAAATAGGGGATCCCTGGGTGGCGCAGCGGTTTAGCGCCTGCCTTTGGCCTAGGGCGTGATCTTGGAGACCCGGGATCGAATCCCATGTCGGGCTCCCGGTGCATGGAGCCTGCTTCTCCCTCTGCCTGTATCTCTGCCTGTCTCTCTCTCTCTCTCTCTCTCTCTCTCTCTCTCTCTCTCTCTCTCTGACTATCATAAATAAATAAAAAATTTTAAAAAATAAAAATAAAATAGGGCAAATAATGTCTCCTTTAGGGTTATTATCATGAGGTCTAATTAAATTAATATTTGCAAACTGCTTGTACCTGGCATACTACATTTGCCACATTTTTCCGATGTTGGTAGCAAATAGAAGTGTGTTGACATTAATCTTACGTGATCATTACTGAAGCATTCAATACATGTTGTGTATTTTTATATTACATTAATACATATGTATTAATTGGACAGGAAACACTAAGGCATGAAGTAGTTTCACTTTGGGGAAGGAAATATCAGGTTCAGCATATGTTAAAAATGCTACATGGCATCTAAATGTAAGTAATAAGCCAGCTGGAGACTCGTTGGGACAGAACATGGGAAAAGCAATCAAGGAGAGAACTTAATGGTTCACGAGATGAAAGAAATCCATCCCATGAGAGATGTAATCCCTGCATGTTTATATTATCTACCTTTGCAATTTATCAAATCCACTGAGAGCAAAGAAGCCAGCAGATTAGGCCAGATTAATGTTGGGCCATTTGTAAGCAATGTGTGACAGAAAGTTGTTATAAAAATCTGATTAATGGGGCACCTGCGTGGCTCAGTCAATTAAGCATCCAATTCTTGATTTTGGCTCGGATGATGATTAGGGTGTACTGGGATTGAGCCCTACTTCAGGCTCTGCAGGGAGCCTGCTTAGGAGTTCTCTCCCTCTCTTACTCTCTCTTTCTTTCTCTCTCTGTCTCCGCCTCTTTCGCCCCTCCCCTGCTCACACACACATCCTCTCTCAAATAAATAAATCTTTTTAAAAAATCTGATTAGCTAGTTTATGCTACTATCCAGTTTACAGTGAGACAGGCAATCATCATGTCACTTCACTCCTGAGCTTCAGTTTCCAACTAAAAAATAAGGTGGGGACTAGATAAGAGTGCTCCTGAGGTCCATTACAAATGTATAAAATTCTATTAGTTATTTCATTAATCAATGAAAGCATTTTACTAAAGATGTATAATGTAAATAGAAGTGTCTTGATCAAACCAAGACTCAAGATTATTGTACTTTTGTTGTTTATTGACAATTGGAAATAAGTGTTTCTTATTGAGGGGGCTATTCTGGCTGAAAAATAAAAATAGGCCACAGGAAATTAATTTCTTCTTTTTATGTTGCTGTAATTTCATTTTCAGTAAAAGTAGCAGAATCTTAAGGAAATGAGGAAATTTCCAGAGTTCAAATGTATCTCTAGCATCGAATACCATTTGGAGAGACTAGCTTACTCAGTAGCACAAGGAGTATGTTGAGGAGTGGAGGGAGGTGTAGAAACCCACATTCTTTGGCATGGAGTAAGGGAAAGAACCCTCCCTTAGCAGGATAATGTCTTCTGCATTTTATTTTTTTTATACTTGAAAGTGAGGTATTTTTACTTCAAATTACGGAGTTTTCAAAAGGAAAATATAGTATATTTGCTAATAGGTTATTATTGCCTTATGATAGTCTCCCTGCTCCTCTTTTATAGCATTATAAAAAAATAATCCTAATAAAAATAATATCACAGTTTAAAAGATGTGTCAGATTCTTTTAAAAAGCTACAGTAGATTAAGACTTTACCTCAAAAAGAAAAAAGGAAGAAAGACTGCTAGAAAAGATTATATAGAAAAGTTTAAAGATAGTAGTATAATGAGCGTCCGAATACCTTCTGGTTTTACCAGAAGGTTCTTAATATTTTGTCATATTTGCTTGTTCTGCCTCTCTGGCTAATGTATTTTTATCACACCCCAAATTTTAATATTGATAAATTTTGTCTCGTATACTAACCATACAGTTGACACCCCTCCAGTTGTTTGTAAATGTCTTTCATAGCTATTTGAAAAATCCAGAATCCAAATATAACACTTCATATTTGTTGTCATGTCTTTCATAATTTTGCTTATTTTTTCATAATATTGATATATAAAGAGTTCAAGCTAGCTGTCTTGTAGAATGGTCCACAGTAGAAGTTTGTCTGATTGTTCCCTCATGATTAGATTCAGATGAAATACTTTCAGAGGAGTATCTCTTAGGTGATTGTTTTTATCTCCTACTACATTACATCAAGAAGCATGTTAATCTGTCCTGTTATGAGTGATGTTAAATTTGGCACTTGGTTAAGGTAGAGTCTGCAGGTTGTAAACATACCTTTTACTCTATGTAATTAAAAGTTAACAGAAATCAAAGAATATCTTGTTCACTGACTTTTATCCGGTAGGTTTTTGTCATGTATTCCTGATCTTTGCCAAGACTCTGTTATTACATCACTGGAAGCAAATAGGATTTTCTACTTGTAAGAGTATGTTAACTTTCTAAAAAATCAGTTCCTATAAGATGTCCCTTGCTTATGGTAATCATTTGCTCTTTTTATTTAGAATGTCTTAGGAAATAGAGAACTAGGTTCAAATGTTGTGTTCACCTTTAAAGGTCAGATACTTAAAAAGTCAAATAAGAGCTAAGGCACTGAAAAAATTAAAGTTATCAGCAATGTCAGTAATTTGATTTAGACAGTTAAATTTCAGTCATTAGTCCCATAGTTGCCCTAGTTCCTGTAATTCAGTTGGGAATTAGGCTTTTACTTTATAACTATAGTTAAACACTGTGTTAGTAGAGTCAGTGTACCTCCCGTTTTTGCAGAGGACGTTACTGAACATTCTAAGAAGTACAGTATGAATCTTGAGATGCAGGCAAAAAATTAAATTCTTTAATTCATCTTTCTCTTACCAAGGATTTATTCTTGAAAGTTGTCCTTTGTTACCTGACCTCGTTGGTGCATTTTAAGCACGTTTTCAAGACATCATAAAGGTTTCTAAATCTGTCACTGTTTCTTTGTATTGAACACTACAGGGTGGAGACAGACTGACTTACTAATTAATGATAATCGTATCCATTAATGGTAATTAAAGGTAGAGTCTCCAAAAGGAATATTGAAGGTGCTTTGTCTTATTGGCTGATTATGGGTTGTTCCTAAATGAAAGGTTCATTATCTGTGGAGTTCACTATTAACGTCTAAGTCCTTTCCCTTCAGAATCTACTTGACAGTAATAAAACTATATTTTAAAATGTTTTTAGTTATGATTTTTCACTAATTCAGAATTACTTGAATTTATAAGGTCTAAAAATCTCCCAAGCTCAAAGAGAAGTAGAATCATGTAGTATTATCTAGGTATACAAGTGGATTTATCCTGACCTTTCTGACTAGTAGAAATATTCATTTTAATTTTTGCTACAATGAAAGTAAGTTCCTTCATTATTCTGCATTTTAGTTTGTCTATCTGTTGTGTAACAAACGCCTTTATTATGGTTTTTAAGAAAAGCTGCTGTGAATTTGTTTCTCATAAGTAACAAAGATTCTTTTTTTTTTTTTTTAATTTTTATTTATTTATGATAGTCACACACACAGAGAGAGAGGCAGGGACACAGGCAGAGGGAGAAGCAGGCTCCATGCACCGGGAGCCCGACGTGGGACTCGATCCCGGGTCTCCAGGATCGCGCCCTGGGCCAAAGGCAGGCGCCAAACCGCTGCACCACCCAGGGATCCCCAAGTAACAAAGATTCTGAGAAAAAAAATCATTTGTACCCATTGATAAAGGCAGTAACCATTTGTGGAAAAGTCAGGAATTTGGATATTTGTTTTGGGATGCTCAGGCTTGATTTTTACTTCTTAAATACATATCTGGAGACCACAAAGTACAGGGCATGATAAGGACTGTACACTGGGAAAGTAGGTATTTTGAGGAACTTTAAGTAAATTAATGTGAAACCTCTCAGTCAAGAATCACTGATATTAGCTACTGTTATCACCTTTGTTGTTTGAATAGTCAGGGAAGGTTTTGTGTATTTAAATCTATTAGTCTATTTGTGGGGCTGAAATATATGGAGCCAATTTTTGAGAAAGGAATAACATTTCCAAGTTAAAAAGACAGTGTCTTTTATTTTGCTGTTTGGTGCCTGTGCACTGCTGATCTGTTAGGCTGTAGGGCATATCAACTCTATAAGACTTAATCTTGTAGTGGCAGAGAAAAGGAATATGTCTGGTTGGTGGTATACATTTTTTCTTCAATAGTACAGGTAATATATAAGCATTGTCTGATTAGGATCCATACAAGATTCCTGTATGCTTATAAAAAAAAAAAAAAGAAAGTATTATCTTTGTTTCACAGAACGGGAAACAGGGATGTGCCTTACCCAGCTATCACAGAAATCAATAGTTATAATTTAAAAAACACTCTTGTCTGCTTATTTGGTGTTTTACCCAACAGACACAATTGGTTTTCTGTTTTCTTCATTTTATTTTGTGTGTCTGTTCTTAGGTATTGAATGTGAAGGGGTTTGTTGTTGTTGTTTTTTAATTTGATTTCCGTTGATTCCTTTTCTTCTAAGTCCACCACTTGAGCTCCTCTAGACAACAAGCATCTGACACAAGGCGGAATTGTCCTCTGATCTCAGCTCTGTTGCTGTCTCCATCTGTTGGTGTGAAGAAGTAATGCTCTTGCCAGAATAAGCAAGCTCATTTTAATTTCAGCAAAAACAAGTTAACAAATAAGGAATTATGCTCTTAATGCGTTTTCTTTGTGACAATTAAGTCAGTTTGAAGGTGCAAAAGTATCATGGGATATCAGCTTGGGTAGGCAGATTGTCTTTGTTTTTTTATAGGCTTTTTGCTAATGATACTAAAAGTGTCAAAGAGAGTTATTAAAAAGCTGATAGAGTAACCATGCCAATGAATCTATACGGTTTGTTTTAGGGAATTCAAGAGAAAAATAATTATCTAAACTTTTTTCATCAGTATGAGGTCAGGAATCAGTGTGCAAGAAAATTTAAGAGTGAGAAATCTCAAAAACCCTGACAGCCTTTGCACATTCACAGTTTCATAGGCTTTTGCATCATTGCTTCTGAATTGCTAATGAAGAGCTCAATATAGCTTCTGATGCATTTCAGATATTCTGGGTGGTGACTGGCTAGAGTGTTACTGACATCACAACATACAGCTGTTGACTTTCTATTGTCTCTGAGTCCTCGGCAAGTGCTTTAGACTGCTCTAGCAGCACTCTCCCAATGCCTGACTAATCAGCTGGCTGTGTGTGCCGTGAGCTCTGTAGAGGAGCAATGCAGAGCATCAGTTTACAGATACTATGGAAAGTACATCTTCATTCACTCTGTATGATGAAGCGAACACCAGTACAATGAAGGTATGTATGTGACTCTTCGTTTATATGCTAAATATGTACAAAAGGTAATCAAATATATGAAGAGTTATTCTTCATGTCACTTAGTACCATAATTTTGCTAGGGGCATGTGTGGTAAAATCCTTACCGGGTTTAAAATGAGAGCATGTTTTAAAAATGGTTTTTGCTTATTTTTGCAAAGATATATTTGTTTAGGTTGATAGAATGAGGAGTAGGAGTCATTTACTTCTTATCTGTACTACAAGTTTCTCCTCCCCAACCCCCGAAATTTGTGGTAACTCTTTGTACTGTATTGATTGAACAGTTTGCCTATATGCTCCTTGTTATTTGTATATATAGCAGAACAAATTGTCAGAGAAATAATTTCTCTTTCAGATTCATCTTAAACAGACATGCTGTATTGCTTGTTGAATCTTAAAAATTTCATTGTCAAATGCAGTGTAGATGAGATTCCTCTTTTAGAAATTAAGGAACTAAAAAAACCTTAACTTTCAAAGCTGATGTTAATTTTTTGTACTCTTTTTTGGGGAAAGAGGTAGAATAATTTTTAAAGTACTTAGAGCAATACCTGAATCTGTTATTCCTGTAATTAGCAAAATCATAACCACATTGCAAAAGAGCTAATGCTAATAAAACTATGTAATTTTTAAGAACTATCTTATTTCTAATCCTACTGTCTAAAATTTTGACATTTGATATTTTGTGATTCTCCAAAGCAGGAATCTCACCATATAGGTGAAATATACTGATATAACTAAGATATGTCCAGTAGTGTGTAACTGGCTCGTTTGAAAGATTTTTTTAGAGTTTTGCTTGCTTTTTATTTAGAATTAGCTGAAATTTTACCAGTATATGGAATTGCTCTGATATTTTCAAAACCCCCCATGTGAAAGTTATTTTGATCTTAGAAATAACTCCTCTCTTTTGGAGGAAACAGAAGGAAAATCACTCAATTGCCTATTATCAGTGCTGAATATCATTACTTCTCTTTCTTTTGTTTCTCATTCCCAACTGTGTAAGTAATTAGGATCATGAAAATATTAATAGCTATTAATAAAATTAGGGTCTTTTATCAGATACATTATTTCAGCCTAATGCCAGGAGAATTTCATCATTCCTCTTTTAAGCTTCAGGGTTTCTTTTAAGTTTTATGTCGAGAAGTAGAAAAGAAAAAAACTAAACAGCATGTACTCTGAATTCTTGCCTACAACTGCTTTCATCCATATTTTGTCACATTCTACTTTTTTCATACCTTTCCTCTTTTTTAGTCTTTTTTTCTTTAGATTTCTAATTGCATCTCTCTGCCTCCCCCTGCCCCCCCCCGTGTGTGTGTGTGTGTGTGTGTGTGTGTTTGTGTGTGTGTGAGAGAGAGAGAGAGAGAGAGAGAGACTTCCTGTGTGTTTGTCTGTTCCTCTCCATCTTTCCTCTCCCCTAGCCCGTTGGTCTTTTCCACTTTATCTCCATCTCTCTCCCTTTCTGTCCATCTGTCTGGTGTCTCAGGGTATCTGTCCCTGTCTTTCTTTCCTTTTCTGCTCATCAGACTTTCCCTCTCCCTGATATCTCCCTCTCTGTTTCTGCCTCCCAGTCCCTGTCTAGCCAATTCCATAACTCCCTCTCTCTGTCTTTCTCTATCCCTTTTCTCCCTTTCTGTTGGCCTGTATCTGTCCCTCTCCCTTTGTCTCTGGCTCTCAGTGTGCCCCTTCTCCCTTTATCTTTCTGTCCTCTCCCCTTTCCTATCCTTGGGCACTTACCATCCTTTCCTCTTCCATGCCTCATCTCTCCCTACCTCTCTGACCCTGTTTCTGTCTCTCCCAGTCTCCCTGACTGCCCTTCTCTTTCTCCATCCCTCTCAGCATTTTGCTCACTTTTCCAACCTACCCTCAGGTCTTTCGGTCTTTCCTTGTCCAAGCTTTACTCTCCAAATTTTCATTGTCATGATTTTTCATTTTTCATTGGAACCAGATCAGCACTTGACTTTTAATTTTTTTTTGGTTCATTAATACGAGTTACTAGTTGAATTTTAATTTATATTATTTAAACTCTGTGCTTTCTAAAACATATTAATGGATAAATAATTAAATATAATTTAGATAAGCAAATTTTACACTTTGCTCAATTTCTTTAATTTTTAGAAACTTATGTTTCAGGCCTTACAAGTGGATTGAAATGATCATATATTGAAATTATCATTTAAAATTATGCTTTCCAAAGATACACATTTATACTGTTTAGGGAATTCTTTTTCTCTTAAATAATTTTTTTATTAATTTTTCAAGATTTTTAGAAAGCAGTTTTAAAATTACTTTTCAAGATAATTAACACAATATCATAATTGTGTTCCATAGTATGGTAAACTTGTATTTTTTTATACCTATGTGGCTTTTTTATGCCATTTTTTTATGCCATTTTGTATGTTCCAAATTTATTACATTGGACAGATGCTGGGATTTTTTTCTTTCATTTTTAACTTTTTACCTTGAAATAATTATAGATTTACAGGAACCCACAAAAATTGTACACAGAAGTCCCATGTGTGTTTTTAAAGATTTTTAAAATGTCTTCCTCAGGATTTTCTATCTTGTCTCAGTTTTTTAAAAATATCCTGAACAACAAAAATTAATTTAACATTTACCTGTTGTTGTTGTTGTTGTTCTTAAGATTTTATTTATTTATTCATGAGAGACAGAGAGACAGAGACACAGGCAGAGGAAGAAGCAAGCACCATGCAGGGAGCCCAATGTGGGACTTGATCCTGGGACTCCAGGATCATGCCCTGGGCCGAAGGCAGGCGCTAAACCACTGAGCCACCCAGGGATCCCCATTTACCTGTTTATATAATCACAGAACTAGCAACTATCATCATACTGTGTTTGCTTTGTTTTATAAAGCAAATTAAGATGGCGATTTGATGAAGGCATAGTATATTTTAAATAATACTGTGTTTTGTGATAAATAGCATAGAACTATCAGGGAAGAAAATTTCAGTTAACAAGTTATATATGTTTAAGAAGCAAAGAAAGCTATGTAAGATGAAAATCTTGTCAGAGTTAAATGTCATAATCACATATATTTGTCCTCTGAAATTATGTAGCACTTGTCATTTCTATGTTGTTTTGATTCTTGCCCTGCTTGTTATAGTTCTCATCTCTGCTGTTAAATCAGACACCTGGTCCTGTGGGGCACAGGGCAGGAGGTGAAATAGGACCAAAAAGTCATTGTCTCTGTAAACCTTGTTATCACACCTCTAGCTAATCAACCCTTATTCTGATTGATACAAGTTATCTTTAATAAAATGAATATAGTGATTTTTATTTTTTCAGACTAAGATCCTCTAAGCCATAGAATTCCACAGAAATGCTTTAGTAACTAGAGGAAGCCTAAAGCCTTAAGGAAAGCCTTAATGTCTCTTGACTCAGCCCTACTTTCTTACTTGACCAGAGCAAGGTTTATGGGTTGGGTGATGGGGAGGAATGAGGAATGTGTGTGTGTGTGTGCATAATATATATATAATATATTATATATATTATATTTTATTTTATGTTTTATATTTTATATACAATATGCATATAAAATATTACATGTAAAATATAAAACAAGAATTGCTAACTAGGAGTCACATATATGCTTCTGGAGAACCAGGAAACCCTGTAAACCACATGCAAAAATGTCTCTGAACATACACATGTATGAGTGCTTCATTTCTGAAAAAAAAAAAATCCTTCTCAAGAAGATCCTCTGATGGTCTAAACATAATTAAAAATTACTGCTTTGTGGTGTCTATAAATCATTACTCAGTCTACCATGTGGATTTAACATTTTCTTTCTGTTTATTTTCAAATGCTTAGAAGGGTGTATGATTTCCTCCTTCAACAACAAGCACTTCCATGAAAATCATATGTGAGGTTTTTTTTTTTTTTTTTTTTTTTTTTTTTCCGAGTAATTTGAACACTCCCAGTGACAGAAAACCAAGCACATCTGATGTCAGGCCACAATATGGGAATTCCAGAGAGACACAGCAGAATGTTCTGTTACTGAAGTACCTTCAAAGTGCTAGTTAAACCACAGCCTTTAATAGATCAAGAATGAAAGCCAAAATAATTCAGGACTGCATGCCCCCACTGAGCTCCAATGAGATGGTTGTAAAGAAAGCAATAAATTTATTATGTATTAACAAACAATTTGATGTGTTAGGCATAGCTAGGAAATAATGCAAGACATTAAAAAAATCAGATCTGAAACGTCTTAGATTCTGAGTTTATTCATTTTGTGCAAAGCCATAGACAGTTGAACCAATTAAATTTGGACAGAACCTTAGGTGTTTTAAAGAGAAATTTTCTCCTGCTCATTTTACAAGTTCAGCGTATAGTGTGAATGCTAGAGACCATGAAGGTCTCAGCGGTGTTCACTCATGCCTCGTAGCAGCATCCTCAAGCTATAAAAGTATTGGCACTTTGTTGTATACATCCTTTTGTAGAGTCCGAAGGTAGATGAGGGCAACTGAAAGACAACACCTGTGCTACCTCAAGCTGTTTTTAAGCTATTTTTACTGACCATGAAATGCTCTTTGACCAAAAGAAGAAATAAAACATTTTTGAGCTTTTTTTTACCACCGAACATAATCCCTAGGTGCTTTCTGAAAAGAGGGTTATGATCCTTTGTTAGAAAGAATGTAGCCAGCAGTTCAAGAAATGAAGGGTGGCACATTAGTAGTTATAAAACAGAATGTCTGCCAATTGTAACCTAAATTAAAATCCTATAAAGGAAACAGACTTTTTTTTGTAAGAAAGAAATGGGTTATGTTAGATCTACTGATTCAAGTGCCAGAGAGAATATGAAGTTTCACATGTTGATAAAATATATTAATCCATCAAAGAACCTTTGGGTGGATTAGATAAATGTGCTAGAAGCCCAGCATGAGTTTTACGAAGACTCTTTGATGACAGAGCTTAATACTTTCAAGGCCTTCAAAGAATTTTCATTGTGATCCTCTGGTAAGAATGAAATGCTAGTCGTGGGTAAAAAGTACGTGGAGGTAAATTCATTTGGTTATATTAGTTAT
The DNA here is from genome assembly GCF_905146905.1 of Nyctereutes procyonoides. Taxonomy (NCBI): domain Eukaryota; kingdom Metazoa; phylum Chordata; class Mammalia; order Carnivora; family Canidae; genus Nyctereutes; species Nyctereutes procyonoides. The sequence goes on along the minus strand of NW_026575030.1, from coordinate 467,606 downwards.
ACAGAAAAAAAAAAAGTGAAATAGAATTCTGAAGGAGTAAAGGAAACATCACATCACAGTCTAGCTAAAATACCACAAAGACTCAAAGGTTTCTTATGGGATAGCCTAACACTTGGCATAGTCTGTGTAAAGTATATACCTTCTCGTATATTATAAATGGCTGAATAAAGGAAATGGAATTATATTCATGATGATGTTCGCTTTTATTCATGAACTATAAACTACAGATACGCTAAAAAATACATTAGTAAGGGATGTAATGAATGAGACTAGACAATGCAAAAGGTTGAAAATTGCAGTGACTTCTAATACCAGCTAATCCAGAGTAAGGACACAGTAGTCCCCTACAAATCTACTGTCACTTCAGACACCAGCCCGTCCTCACTTATGACCAGCGGGCTACAGATTTGAAGATTCCTATTATCCCCTCAGTATTGATAATTCACTCGAACAGCTTAACCCAGGAAAGTGCTATACTTAGAATAGAGTTTTATTATAAAGGATGCAGTCAGCATCAGACAAAAGAAAGACACATGGGGCCAGGTCTAGAAGGATCCCAAATGCAAAGCTTCCCTTGCCCTCTCTCTGTGGAGTTAGGATGCATTATCTTCTCATTCAGTGATATGTGACAATGTGTAAAATGTTGCCGTCCAGGGGAGCTAGATGGCTTCAGCATACATAGTTTTTATTGGAGTTTCATTACATAGCTGTGAAGGATTGAACCATTGGCTATGCAATTGAACTCAAACTCCCACCCATCCTTCTCTTCTAAGAAGTCATGCAGTTATCAAATGGCTCAAAACCTCAACTTACTAATTACCTGGTTAGTCTTTCTGGTGTGACCTGTACCCATCCTGGATCATTCATTAGCATAAACAACTTAGGGCCCCACCATGAGTCACCTCATTAGTGTGAACTATCAGGACCTACCATCAGTAACAAAGACGTTCCCATGGCAAGGCTTTAGAAGCTACCTCCCAGAAACCAAGGACAAAGGCCAGCCAAATTCTTTATTATACAGTATTTTATTCTCTATTGATATTGTCTTTGGTGCTATGTATTAGGTAAATAATTTACTTTCATGGTCTTCCTTATTTAGAAGAGAAAACTTGAGGTCAAGACTGAATACATGATATTTCTCCCTCCAACCAGTTCCCTCTAACTAGTTCCATTGCTTAGAAGCATCTGTAAGTAGATAATACACTATTTAAAGAATGAACTATAATTATCCAAATTCAGTATGGAATAGAAATCTATATTCTCTCTCTTTACATCCCCATTATCTTAAGTTCTTCTCTCATCCTCATTATCTGTGCCCAGTTTCCAAGGATCTAAACCTTTAAATGTTCTTTGTTTATTTCCCAAAGCATGATCAGATGGTAAGACCAGTCTTTTTTTTCTCTTTGTAGTCTTTAAAAGAGATTTTGTTAAGTGCCAGGAGATCTTATTACAAACTCATCTATTTCAGTCCTACATTTAACACATAAGTAGGGAGCTCCCAGTTTAATCCCAACTATGATAGGTTTAGAATTAAGGCAAAAGATGTTTTATCCTCACTAGCACTGTATTAAGAGATAGTTAATAAAGCCTTCAAGTACAGAGTTACATTAAAGGACCTCACTTTATTGCATTGTCTCTTGCCTTCATCTCCCAACATCTAAATGCCTTTAGAATCTCACCAGGTTACCCCAGGATTCTCCAGGGTATCTCCTGGGAGCTCCTGAATAGCTTTAATACTGTTCTAATTTTGTCCTTCTCTGGCCCACTACCAGTTTTGGTAGTGCTTGCTATAAATTTGCTCATGTCCCTGCCCAAGGTTCCATCTCCTAGAGCATCCAACATTAGTCCTCAGGGTACCTTATTCTCTAGAGTCTTCTGTTCTGGGCTCCATCTCTGGACATTACAAAGCTTTTTATCTCCTCCTTTTCTGCTGCTTTGCTTCACTAATGAAAACATTTTTTTAGCTTCTAGCTTTGCCTCAAATTAGGGCCCTTTCTATGTAAAGATATATAGAAAATTCTTTTAGTACTCTAGCCTTCACAATTTCTGACTTATGATTTGATTTGGTTTCATAGGCTTTTTCTTTTTTAAGATCTTACTTATTTTTTAGAGAGAGCATGTGGACTTGGGGAGGGGCAGAGTAAGAGGGAGAGAAGCCGACCCCTCACCCCCAGTGGGGAGGCCAACACAAGACTCAGTCACACAACCCTTAGATCGTAACCTGAACCAAAATCAAGAGTTGGATGCTTAACCAATAAGCCATCCAGACACCCATGGCCTTATTAGGCTTTTTAAGCACTGTACCACACAGTGATATAAAAGTCAGATCTGGAATGGCTGAGAAAGAATAGCCTGTTTTTTAGCCAAGTTACACCTGAGCTGTGTCATTTAAATAACTCTCATTACACTGACCTTGGGTACAGGTACAGAATTATAGAAACCCTCATTCTCGTAGTCTTCTGAAGAACTGTGCCTCAGTAGTCCTGGATTTAGGCGTCAGCCTTAATGAGCTTCCCCTTAGAGACTCTCTCCAGGATTTATCCTCAAGCGCTATTATCCTCAACCCCCACAGCCATGCCAGCTTCCTGACTTCTAGCAAGTCTTGTTCTGGGTAAAATAGGAAAGGTGTTTATTAGATATGACTGATCTCAGTTTCCTGCCACATTCCCTTCAGTTTCTGAGGACCAATGAATACTTTTTAAGGTTTATGTCTCTATTTGTGCTTCTGACCCCATTTTTTTTGTTTGTTTCTTTCCACTGCAGATTTTCCTTCTCATTCTTACTCTGTTTTCCTCTTAAACCTCCAGCCTCTCTCTCCCTTCCTTTCTCTTACAGCTTCTCTTTGGCCTACACCCTTTCCATCCTGACAGTCTTCCACTAACTTTGCATCTTTTGCTCGCTTTGTTCAAGTCCACTAGACTATTTTTATTCCTCCACCTCCCTACTCTTCCCTTTAAGGGTTTGTTGTGCCCTAAGGATTCTATACCAAGCCCACTTTTTGTCTTGCTGGTGGCTCCTTAGCAATTTAATCTATGTTGATAATTCAAGGCTGTCTGTTTATACAGTGATTCTACCCAAATAAATAGTATCAGCCCTGCCTCCTCTCCTTAGCTTCAGGTCATCCAACTTCCTGTTAGATTTCTCCACCTAAATGTCCCTAAGGCACCTTAAACTCATTCTGTGCGTAACTGAAATGATTGTTCTGCACCAAATCCTTTTTTCCCCCTCAGATATTTCCTATGTCGTGGGTAGCAAGCACCACCTACCCCTTCATTGTGTTGTGTCATTACCATTCCAGCTATCACAGCCCTCACCTTTTCCCTGACCATTCCTGTGCCTGGCTGGCTTCCCCTAGGTAGTTACTTTGTTATGTTAACCTCTTCATTTCTAGAGGCATTTCTTGGCTTATAGCAAGGGTTCTGGAACCATCTGAATTCAGATTCTGCCATTTAGCAGTCTCACAACCTTGGGCAAGCTGATTACTCTTTCTCTGCCTCACTTTCCTGTTTGTAGAATTGGGATAATAAGAGCACTGAATGCAGTGAGAGCTTTAGGAATAGTGCTTTGTGAATAATAAGTATTTTAGAGTTTGATGTTAATATTATTGACTTTAGAGCACATATTACAATCAGTAATTACCTTGTTGACTTTTTTCCCTGGTGTAGTGTCAGCACCCTGAGTAAAGGGGTCTGGTCTGCCTGGTTCACTGCTATATCCTTAACAGTCAGAGCAGTGCTTTGCACATAGTACCTAATCAGAAGGTTGGAACGAACGAATGAAGTCTCTTTTCCGTTTCAGCTGTCATCTCTCAGTCCTTTGTCTAGGCTTTAGTCATTTTTCACCACAATTCTTATAACATGTTCCCTGCTAGAACAGAGTCCAACTATAATTATAAGTGAAATAATTTTCTGCGGCTTCTCTTAAAATATGTTCCTCTTTTTATTCAGGCTTTCTTTCCCTCATGAGATTAAGAGTAAACATCTTAACTTCAAATATATCCACCCTTTGATGCTATTTTCCTCTTTGTTTTTAGAACACGTTTTAATGGAAAATGTCAAGATCAAAAAAAGGAATATTATAGCAAACATTCAGCACTTACTACTCAAAATTAGCAGTGCTAACCTTCTGTTACATTTGCTACGGGTCTTTTTTTTTTTTTAAAGAAATAGAGTAATAATAAAAACATGATTGAAGTCCCTTTTTTATCTCCCTTGAAAACTTTTCCTTTCCCTGAGAGAATTACATGAAATAGATTGTACCTTTACCATCAATGCTTGTGTGTCTTTTTAAATGTTTATGTAAGTTGCCTTGTATTGTAGAGATAATTCTACTTTTCCACTAAACATTCTAACATTCTTTTGGAGACTTAAACTGATACAGCTTTATTAGTTCATTTATTTTAATTGTTTCTCATACTGTGCAGGAGTATACTACAGTACTTATGCTTTAGAAAAAAAATCAGTGTCTCTTTTGGTAAATATTTGGTCTTTCCCATTCTTTACTTTTAAATAAAACAATTCAGTGGTATATTTTTGTACATGGCTTCTCATGCACTTACATGTGTGTCTTTAGTGTGTAGATCTAGAAGTAGAAGTGCTGGGCTGTAAGATATGAGGAATTTAAACCTCATTTGAGATCAGTTTGTTTACTAAAGTGAACTCAGTGGCTGACAGTTCCCATTCTCCATGCCCTTACCACCTCTAGGTATCACCAGATTTTTTTGTCGTCTTCAACCCGAGCACATACACTCTCTTTCCATTAAATGGGCTTCTTTCTCCTATCTTCTCCATTTCTCCACTGAGAATGCAACATGTTCATGTTCATGTAACATCTTACCTCTCTGTACCGTTTCTTCTCTTAATGTTTCATAGTCTTGTAGGACTGAACTGATAAGTTATTTGTGCCCATTCTTCAGCTTACCACAAATATTTCCACCTCTTTCCTTTCTCTTTAAATCTTAAGGGGCAGCCCCGGTGGCGCAGCGGTTTAGTGCCGCCTGCAGCCTGGGGCGTGATCCTGGAGACCCTGGATCGAGTCCCACGTCAGGCTCTCTACATGGAGCCTGCTTCTCCCTCTGCCTGTGTCTCTGCCTCTCATTCTCTCTCTGTGTCTCTATGAATAAAAAAATTAAAAAATAAAATCTTTAAAAAAATACCATCTTAAAATAATTATATATTAATAAATAATAATTATGTATATATTTGTTGATAAATGTCATTGCTAACCATCTCTCTTGGGTTTAACCAACTCCACTACGTCAAGGAAGTTCTTTCTCCTTTGCTCTTGTAAAACATAGCTAATACATAGTGCATCTGTGTTGCTTTCTGTGATTCCTCATTAAATTTCTGGATGATAGTAACTGTTTATAAATTAAATAGCTATTCAGCATTTTGAAATATTGGTGCTTATATTTTTGCTCAAGTGGCTGACTGAGAATGTGAATTTTCATTCTTTCTAAATACAGCTTAAACCATTTTCCTTGCCTTTCTCACAAGAGTCCTTTGACCAATTGGTTGTGTTGATTGCTAACCTTAGAGGAGAAGCTGGTATGTGTTGGTCTTGGGCAACTTGGTTTATTTTATAAATGTACCTGCCTGATGACATGTTTTAGTCTGAAGGAAGAATTAAGCACTGTGTTCATCGAATGAAATTACATTGAACAGTAGTCATAAGGGAAGAAAAATGCAGTGTGCTTTGCCAAATTCTGTTTCAGGTAACTTCAGTAATGTAATTCTTATTTCCTTCAATATTCATGTAAAGAGTACCTAATTTTTATCTGTAGGAGCCAGATTTCTTCCTCATAACAACATTAACTGATTTTAAAAAAATATTTTGTTAACCTAGAGCAAACCGATTTTTATCATGTGAACCAAGACTATTTTTGTGCATGTCTAACTTTTCAGTTCTCTGGTGCTATACAACCAAATATTAAACCCCATGCATAATAAATGATCCTTTGAATTAGCAGTATTGTATTTGTGTTCCTAAAAATCCTATCTGAAATTTTGACAAGAGAAACTACACAATCATGGATTGCATATGACTAGTCTGTCTTTTCAAATGTTGATCCTAACTCTGTCGTGCTTTGTTTCCTAGAGGAAGGTACTTAACTGTGCATATTTATCATTTATTAACTCCTAGGCTTCACATTGTTCTTTAGCCACAAACTGAATCTTTATTGCCAACCAGATTTACATCATTTGATATTTATGATTACAAGAGTTAGGGAGATTAAGAGAAACTGGATGATTACGCAGTAGTTCTGATATTTTAGTAGTGATTAGCTTTATTGACCACTAATATGAAGTTAATAGTGCTGTCTTTTGTGCAGCAAAGAACAATAGATAGCTCCTATCCCCCTGTGTAAAGGGTAAGTTTACCTTGTGTAATGAACACAATGCTAAGGGAGTTAATGCATGTTATAAGAACTCTTGGAGTAAAGGTACTCTCTAAACACATATTGCCCCTTCTCTTGGTACATATGAATGATGATAGAGCATTATGGGTAAGATTATGTAGTGGCACATCTATCTGCCCTGCCTCATATCATACTCCCCACGCTTACTAGCTGTGTGACCTTGGATAAATCACTTAATTTCTCTGTACCTTAGTTTCCTAATCTGTAAAACAGGACCTACTTAGAATTGTTGTGAGTTCTAAATTTATTAATTATGGAGGTAGTAGAACAATATACCTGGCACGTGGTAAGCTATATACATTAATATTAGGTTTTGGTGGTAATTATTTGTGTTTCTTTTGTAAATTACTTATTCCCCATATCTCTTTTTTTTCTTTTGATTTATAAAAGCTTCTTTAAAGACTTTGACCCATTCTGTTGGAAATAGTTTTTATTTTATCATTTGCCTTTTAATCTCTTTGTTATACTTTGTCACACAGAAATATTAAAACCTTATTGTAAGTTTTATTAATACTTCTTTGAGAGCTTCTAGATTTTCATGTCATGCTTGGTAAGGGCCCCCCTTCCTAATAATTATAAAAATATTTCTTATATTTCCTTGTACTTTTATAGTTTCTTTTTTTAGGTTACTGTCTTTATTTTTACCTTTGATTCCTTTTTGCTTATGGTGCCAGGTGGGTGCCAACCTTTTTCTCATATGGTTCTGAAGATTTTATTATATATACAGGTATTTATCTTTAGTTGGCTGCCTGGTAGCACAGAAGTTGCATGTAATCAGATCTCTGATTTGTTCCTAATAACATGTTAGCAGTTACAAGAATATTTATTCAAAGTTGAATATTAATTTTGAGCACAGATATCCATCTCTTTTAGGTTGAAACAGATTGAGACAATTTTTAAATATCAGTAACAGTAGGTACTCAGATGTATGCACTTAAATACCAACATTTGTTAACTTTTTCTGAGTTGCCTTTCTGTTGTGGAAACTTACAAATTCATATACATTTTTCAATCACTTTTACATACTGTATAACAATGTATTACATTAGAATGGCGCATTAAATTGACTCCTATCTGTTATGGCAAAGACATGATATGCCACCCTATACGATAGCTTCATGACCTCCACATGCCCTTAGAGCCTTAGGTAACTCCTGCAAGTGTAGGCATTATGCCAAGATAAAAAAGGTTTTTGTTTTAATGAGTACCAAAAAGCTGAAATATCTCTTTTGTTTGCAGATTTGGAGAAGAAAAACATTTAAAACAAAAGCATTAGTATTTGGAAAAGAATGCAAAGTTTTGCAAATTTTTAACATTAAATTAGAAGGCACAAAATAATAACCCCTTTAGGCTGTCCACCCAGGCAAGCACTCCCTTCCTCAGACATACACACATCGACACAAACTAGTGTTCTCCTCTGTTGACCTTTGTAGTATATATGCATAAGAAAACTTGAGGTATACAAAGCCACTCTGTACATATGGTGGGCCTCCTTTCAATCTGCTATCATACAGGGTACAGTCAGGTACAGCAAACTCAGCCTCAGCCAACTGCTGCCTTAGAATGATTCTGACCATAGAAAAGAGCTAACATTTTTGGATTGTCCACTCTATGAGAAACAGGGTATAGTGGATGCTTTACATTTAAAAGACTGAATAGTTTTGGGGTGCCTGGGTGGCCCAGTCCATTAAGTGTCAGACTTATAGTTTTGGCTCAGGTCATGATCTCATGGGTCAGGGGTTTGAGCCCTGCATGGGGCTCCCTACTCAGCATAGAGTCTGCTTGAAGATTCTGTCCTTCTGCTCCTCCCACTCTCTCTCTCTCTCTCAAATCAATAAATATTAAAAAAAAAAATTTCAGTCTTCCCAATAAGTTTAATAAGCTAAATGCTCTGGTTCCTCCTTTATAGCTCAGAAAATTATGGCTCAGAAAGATTAAATGATTTCCAGAGTCATAACTGATAGAATTGGGTTTTAAGCTCTGGTATAATGATAATGCAATTTGATCATTATCTCCCAGGAAATAAAAACTGGTCATTTTGGTTCAGTCATTTATTTAGTCAAGTGGTATGAAATATTGACAAGTATTGGTTGTGTGACTTTGGACACGTTATTTAACTTCTAGGTGCTAATAGTTTGCATAGTAAATTATAAGATTTGACTAGGCAGTTCCTAAAATTCCTTGGGGTTCCTCAGAACTGAGTGTTTACCTCTTCACATTGTACCTCTTCCTCGTTACCCTTTGCAGCTATTGCTTTTTTTAGGTCTTTTTTTTTTCTTTTTTAAGATTTATTTTATTTATTTTAGAGAGCACACAGGTGAAAGTGCCAGAGGGAGAGGGAAGGAGACTAAACCAGAGCGTGGAGCTCAACATGGGCTCCATCTGAAGTACCCAGAAATTGTGACCCCAGCCAAAACCAGAAGTCAGATGCTTAACTGACTGAGCAATCTAGGCACACTGTTTTTTATTTCTTGTGTGGATTATAGCCATCCTTTGTTTCTTCAAACTTAAAGGATTCATGATTGAATCACAAGTCACTTTACCAAAAAAATAAAAAAATAAAACTGTAATAATTTGGCTGCTTAGCGAGTGCTGCCATCTTGTGTCTACCATTTTATGAGAGAAAAGTTTAAAAACTAGAGAAATTATATTGAAGTATTTTTTGTTTTTGTTTTGGTGAAAATTAAAAAAAAAAAAAAGTTACTTGATTTAGTGGCCTAGCAAACTCAGTGAAATAGGACAATGTCAGAAATCAACTTGGACATTTGTTTATGATCCCTCCTTCCTGTACTCTCTTAGTCAAACAGGGAAATTGAGATGTGAAAACTAATGTGAATCTATATTGAGGTCCTAAATTATTACATTTCAAAATAGTTTTTGAAGAGCTAGTATAAGATGTGAATGTTTCTGTGATACATGGTTGGTGATACTATTGTCTCTTGGTACTGAGACCTTAGTATGTATATTCAGTTGTTTCACATTAAAACTGTACTGTTCTTTTATTGGCAACAAAACTGTCAAAGGAAAATGGGAAAGCTATGTAAGATGTTTAAAGCTGTTTATTTGCAATAATATATTCATTTGCAGAGAAACATAAAATGAAACTGACTTTAAAAATAGCTGACACTTGGACACCTGGGTGGCTCAGTGGTTAAGCATCAGCCTTTGGTTCAAGGTGTGATCCAGAGGTCCTAGGATCGAGTCCTGCATCAGGCTCTCCACGGGAAGCCTGCTTCTCTCTCTGCCTATGTCTCTGTTCCTTCTCTGTGTCTCTCATGAATAAATAAATAAAAACAGATGACACTGGAAGAATTTTGGCATTTCAAATGTCTTTAAAAATAGTCATTCTACCCTTTATAGACATTTGCTTTTAACAGACCAATGTGAGTTTCTTTACACATGTTAAATGACTTATTACAGCTTTTTGTTCTTTTTTACTCTTAAAAATCTAGAATATGATCATTATTCAAAATTACAGTCTTCCCTTAAGTCCATAGAGTTGTAGCTCTGTAAGAAAACTCTTGGAGTTAAACATTCTTGGTTGTAACCTTAGGCAAGCCTTTCTTCCTTTATCTATAAAATAAATAATTATTTCCCTTACAACACTGATCACATACTAAAATCTTATTATATATAATAATATGTATATATTCCCTTGCTTCCTTCTCCCTCTGCTTTAACTGCTAAACTCTCTAGGTGCCCTGAGTGACTTCAGGCTCGTAAAACTAATATATGTTAAAATTAGTTGTAACTAAGCATTCTGATTCTTGTTTAGGACAAGAAAATAATAAATTCACCAACAGTGGCATTTTTAATTTCTAAGTTACCATATAGTGTTCATTTCTTTGTGTTTTTTTTTTGTTTTTGTTTTTGTTTTTGTTTTGTTAAAATGTTTCCTTTTGTTTTAATTTTAGGCCACTGAAAGGTATGATACATTTGATCCACGACAGTCCATTTCAGCCTGGGAATCTACAGTGGTGACAAGGACATGGGACTCCTCCTGCCAGATTCCAGATGGTTCAATACACTTGACATCCTGGCTGACAACTGTGAAAAAGAACCTTGGATTACTTTATTTTATTTTTGTGGGACACCACAATCCCAATTCCATAGGATACGTCAGGTAACCTGTCTTATCACTTGAGAAAAACATACGCCTTTTCTTTCAAAATCTTAGTATTAAAAGCAAGGAACCAGAGTATTTTAAGAACTGACCTACCTCTTAGTAACCTTATTGTTTTGAGAATGAGCCAATTAACTCTGATATGGAATATAATTAATGAAAACTTTTAAATTCACTTTAGTCTACCTGTGACTTCAGAATCTATTTCTCCCTCTTTTTTTTTTAATCTTTTCAGATATTTTATGGATTCCAAAATTTGTGTTTAGGTATTTTTTGTTCATTAGATATTTAATTGTAATTATGTCAAGTGATCTATATTATGGTAATCATTTCACAGTATATAGGTGTATCAGATCATTATGTCATGCACCTTAAACTTATACATTGTTATATATCAATTATATCTCAAGCTAGAAAAAAAATATAAGTTGTTTACATCAAGGCTTCTTTTTGGGGTCACATTTCCTACAGCTTCTAGATTGACAGCTGTCCCTGATACATTCCTATTTGATATCCAGTGTTTTCTTAACCTCACTAAAGATATGAAATATGTATTTGATTTCCTAAGTGTCTAGTAATAGGCGTTGTTAGGCACTGAATCACATTAGTCAGGAGAGTTTCCAATGTTTGATTCATAATATAGACTATTAATGCAGATTCTCAACTGTGTTTTATATACAATGTGCTTTTTTTTTAATAATTATTTCCCTTTGGAAATAATTGATGGAAAAATTGAGAAATTTAGAACTTTAGGCGTCTAAACAAATCTATAATAGGAAAACATTTTTCTCACAGGATGATACTCCTGAAATCCTTTTAGAAAAAAAATATTCCTCATGTCACCTAAATATGCCTTTATAACTCTACAACCATTACCTTTCACTTTAATATGGCTTACTCTTTTATGTTTCTTAAGACCTTTTAAAAGTGGTATGTGCATCAGAATCACCTCATTTTTATAGCTCTTATTTCACTGTATTATGCTTTTTTATATTTGTATATGTCTGCCACTAAACTCTGTATTCTTTGAAAGCAGGAATTTTGCATCTTTGTAAACTCAGCGTTATTCTTGGACCATAGAAGGCACTCAGTCAATATTGTACACTAACCGAATTTAAGAACTGTTTCCAACTGAATTTAAATTTTTTTTCCTTTCTTGCTAAGGCTTCGAGTTCCTTGTAGAATTCTAAAATAACCTTTGCTGATGAGGATGTCTGATACTGTTACTGTAAAAAATGAAACTGAAACAATGAAGGATTTGGAGGCAGAAGTGAAAGATACAACTAGAGTTGAAAATCTTATCAAATCAGAAAACTATGGGACGATTTTGGCAGAGAAGAATGAACGTTGTATTGACAACAATATTGATTTGCAGGTAAATAGGATTTTCTCTCTGGCTACAAATGCTAAATATTCAAGATATAGTTATACTCTTTATACCAAACTCACGTTTGGAAATCTAAAAGGGTAAGCTTACCCTTTGGGACATGTTTACTAGCTGATTTTTAAGCCATCTGGATTAGCTTGTTGAGTGTAGCTCTTTGAATTGCTTATATATTTGATTTGCTTTATATTTACTTGTGATGCAGTTGTTTTTATTTGTATGTGGCCAGTATGTTTTTTATTGGCTTTCTGTTTTTTCATACCACTCTGCATCTAATTGTTAGTGTCATGAGTGTTCAGAATCTAACCTAAGAGCCCTTAAAGAAGAGCAGAAAATAAGCAAGATTGAAAACTATGGTTCTCTTGGCAAAAACAAACTCTCCAGGGAAACAGTCATCCGTGACTGAGAAAAGCAGTTGGTGGGAAAAGAAAGAGGTCACTTGAGGCTTTTGTCACATGTATATGAGAACTTAGAATTAACCATGGAGGGACGCCTAGGTGGCTCAGTGGTTGAGCGTCTGCCTTTGGCCCAGGGCGTGATCCTGGAGTCCCGGGATTGAGTCCCTCATTGGGCTCCCTGGATGGGGCCTGCTTCTCCCTCTGCTTATGTCTCTGCCTCTCTCTGTCTCTGTCTTTCATGAATAAATATATAAAATATTAAAAAAAAAAAAGAATTAACCATGGAGAAGGCTTTTAATTCCAGGCCTAGATAGAAATTGATGAATTGATTAACGGATTCAAGATATGTAAAAAATTATTTCAAGTAGTGCATACACTATTCACTTCTAAATGTTCCAGTTCTCTCTTGCTATATAAGAAATTACTGCATGGGGCACCTGGGTAGCTCAGTGATTAAGCCTCTCCCTTTGGCTTAGGTCATGATCCCAGGGTCCTGGGATCAAGTCCCAAAGCAGGCCCCCTCTGGGGAGCCTGCCTCCCCCTTCTGCCTCTATCTCTGCCTCTGTGTATGTATATGTCTCTTATGAATAAATTTAAAAAAAGAAATCTCTGCAAACAAAGGGCTAACAATTTTTAAACACCATTTTATTTTTTAATATTACATGATTTATGAATCAGGAAGATGGCCTCAGGGCTTGGCTTAGTGAATTTTCTATTGCATGAGGCATCGGATGGTCATTGCCAGTATTTAACTGCCTGATGGGCTGGTGTGGAAGGTCCAAACTGTTTCACCCAAATATCTGGCACTTAAGTGGGAATGGCTGAATTGTAGTCTCAACTGGAACTGGAAGCACCGACCTACAGCCCTGCCAACATAGTAGGCCCAGGATAGTTAGACTTACTGTGTGATGACTCAAGGGTCACAGAAACAATGTCCCAAGAGCCAAGCACAGCTGCAAGGGTTCTCTGGACCTACGCTCAGAAATCCCAGAGTGTCTCTTTCACTGCCATCTTTTGATGACATATGTAAATAAACTATTAGCCCAGATTCAAGGGAAGAGAAATTCCGGGCCTGCCTCTCAGTAGGAACCTTTAATCTGCCACAAAACCTTACTTTAAAATACTACTTCTAACTCATTTGTTTTAGTTTAGCCCTATGAATAAAGATTTCTACTTTTGGAGAAAATATTTATCATTATTCTATCATTCTTAATACATCCAGAGATTTTAAGGGCTATATGAGGGCTACTTTTTTATATAAGTAAAGAAGTTATTTTAAAAGTTATTTCATTCCTTCATTCAAAAATTGTATTCCCTATTATGTGCCAGAAAAGTGTTAGAAAATGATGGCAACTCACAGCTATAAAAAAGCATTGAGGCCTCACTGATTAAGTATAGTCAAATGGTAATTACCTAAGAAATTGGGTGAAATAACATACTTTTTCTAGTCATTTTTAGTAGTAGCACTTTTTAAAACAAAAAATTGCCAAGCCTGCAATCACTACACTCGATGATGGCAGTATGCCAGTATCCTGATTGAATCAGAAAAAATCTGCTGAAATTCTATTGCATTCATGATTGAAATAGGAGAAGATTTCCTTTTAGTCCCTTTTTTACATCTAATGTTCACTCTTCTGGGTCATGCTTGTAAACAAGTGATTAATTTGGATTATTGCTTTTCCTACCGTGTCTATTGTGTTGCCCTTGGTCATAAGTATAAGAGCATTCTGATGACCACTATTGAATCATGGCCCAGTTGTTGATATTATAAGAAATATAAGAAAATCTCATGCATTCCCCCAAACACTTATTGAAAGCCTCTACTATGCCAAGGAAATACTATAGTAAGCAAAAATGGACAGAATCTGATATCATATTCCATATAGCATCCTGACTGTCAAGATTGGGAAGAGGAACAAAGACAACATGAGAATTCATTTTATGTTAATCCATTAAATACTATATTCTCAGTTTATTCAATTGTTTATTAAAACAATTTACTGGGCAGCCTGGGTGGCTCAGCGGTTTAGGGCCACCTTTGGCCCAGGGCGTGATCCTGGAATCCCGGGATCAAGTCCCATGTTGGGCTCCCTGCATAGAGCCTGCTTCTTCTTCTGCCTGTGTCTCTGCCTCTCTCTCTCTCTCTCCCCCTCTCTCCCTCCCCCTCCCTCTCTCATGAATAAATAAATAAAATCTTAAAAAGAAATAATAAATAAATAAATAAACAAACAAACAATTTACTCTGTATGAGAGGGGCACCTGGGTGGCTCAGTCGGTTAAGCATCTGACTCATGGATTTCGGCTCAGGTCATGATCTCTCAGTTGTGGGGTCAAGCCCTATATCAGGCTCTGTGCTCAGTGAGGAATCTGCTTGAGATTCTTGTTCCCTCTCTGTTCCTATCTCTCTAAATAAATCAATACAATCTTGAAAAAAATAAAAGAATTTACTATATGTGAGAATATTTACTCTGCTTGGAAGTTTTTGAGGTCCAAGATGCCTCCATGCAAAGTGTCTGGCAAGAGGCTTACATCAAAATAACTTATATGGAAGAGATTTTAGGAATGAAAGTAGATTAATAAGTAGAAAAAATTTTACCATATTTTCACCTAATGTAAAACAAAGTAACTCTGTTAAGTAAGCATGAACAGAGAATAGAGTCTTGTTAAGAAGAATCTAGCTAATATAAAGTTACCTTTTAACTTAATATGGATTACCCATTATGAAATGCTCTTCTTCTAACATACTAGAAATTTCATCTTTTTTTTGGTACTTCTAAGATACTGCCTAAAGATTTCCTTGTAATAGCAACGATTATGAGCAACTATTACTAACCGGGTGGCCCAGTCAGTTAAGTGTCTGACTCTTGATCTCAACTCAGGTCTTAATCTTAACGTTTGTGAGTTCAAGCCCTGTGTTGGGCTCGAAAATAGCAACTATTATTTTTAATCAGGGATCCCTGGGTGGCGCAGCGGTTTGGCGCCTGCCTTTGGCCCAGGGCGCAATCCTGGAGACCCGGGATCAAATCCCACATCGGGCTCCCGGTGCATGGAGCCTGCTTCTCCCTCTGCCATGTCTCTGCCTCTCTCTCTCTCTGTGTGTGTGTGGCTATCATAAATAAAAAAATATATTAAAAAAACTATTATTTTTAATCAAATTTAAATGTATGTGCCAACTAATATAGGCTTCCCATTAAGAATTTTGAATAAACCAGTATATTCCTTACTTCCTTTTATATCGTTCTGAAAGTGAACTACCATGAATAAACTTAAGGCCCTTGTCTTGCTTTAGCACAGTAATACTTGAAGTGACTTTGGGTAATAAAAATTATCCTCAAGAAGCATACATTTTATCCATTCCCAAGTCTTAATTTCCTGACCATCCCCTTAGTATTTTACTTAAGAAAAAGGATTTTAAAGTGAAGGAATATATTAGCTTCTGTAATACCGTAAGGAAAATCCTACAATTTCCTACTGGCTGGTAAAGATAGCATTTCATCAAACTAGAGAGAGGCCAGCAGATATTGGACATCACTTAGATGATTACAAGTAGACACTGTCTCATACAGCTCCTTAACCATTGATTTTATAAATAGTTCTGTTTACATGACTCTACTTTTTAAAACTGTTAGTTGTGTTTTTCATTCAAAGTTTTGTTTCAGGTTATATAATCTTTTATAGAACTTTTAGGATTACTTTCTTAAGAGCACTAAAGAGGATCATGGGGGAAGAGAGGAAAATATAAAGATGAAATCAAAGAGGGAAACAAGCCGTAAGAGACTCTTAATCATGGGAAACGAACTGAGGATTGCTAGAAGGGAGGAAGATGGGGCAATGGGTTGGGTAACTGGGTAATGGATATTCAGGAGGGCACGTGATGTAATGAGCACTGGGTGTTATATGACTGATGAATCCCTGACCTCTAACTCTGAAACCAATAATAGATCATACGTTAATTGAATTTAATTTTTTTAAAAAGTAATAAAATAATAGAGAAAAAAAGAATACCTTAGTGCTAAGCAATCAAGAAATTAACTTATTCAAGTAATTGCTGTGGGGTTGTGGGGTTGTTCTGAACTGTTGATTATGGTCCAAGATAATTGTGCAGAGTTTTTGCTGAAGTAACTTTTCTACTGCCACACACTGTTCCTATTGCAAATCTTAAGTTGCATATTGGACTTTATATGATTATGAAGTACTTAGAAGATTGGGGTGGTGAGGAGTCAAGTTTCTAACTTTTGTTTGACTACAACTAATCTTTAATATGGGATGAATAGTGGGGGCAGGTGGGAAGTGTTTAATTTTCTTTGTATAACTGATTTATATGACATCTGGTGTTTGGTTTTTCCCAGAGATAGAATTCACAGATTAAATTCAGGAATTACTTGTGTTGTTTTTTTGCAGTCATTTATTTGAAATGTGAAATTAGAAATCTTGTACTCTGCTTACTTATTAATGCTTCATACTCAACTTTCCCATCCTTATACAATTGCATCTTTTTACTTAACAAATGTTTTGTCTAGGGGTGTTCATCCATGTACATGTGTATGTAAACACGGTCCAAAACATATTTTAGGTCAATTTAAACAATGATCATTCTCCTGACAAACTATTTATTGAACAAAAGGATGGCTAATTCAATTTGTGTTGGTAACCTTTGTTGTGAAGGAAATGAGAACTGATTTTTGTTAACAACTAGGCCTTTATGTGCCAAAGTGTATAAACAGCTTCTGATACATGAGTGAATTTTCCAGACACAGAATCAGTTGAATTAGATGTTTAGTATTCTCAGTTTCTGTAGTAAGTCTTTTGATAATCAAGATGAAACTCTTACATCTTGTATCCCCAAGTTAGAGTTAGTTCCAGTGCATTTATTTAAAAAGGGGAAGATGGGGGCATGTAAGAGACAATAAAGCAATGGCAATCTAATAAGGTTATCAGAAAAACTCAAGATACAGCCACACATCAGCAGGAGGTTAATGGGCATTAAATTCCTTAATTGATAAAACATGCTAAATTTTTTTTATTTAAAGGGTTGAATAAAAGTCTGTCTATAAAAAAATAAAAAAATAAAAATAAAAAGTCTGTCTATATAAAATCATGCAAATCTTAACTGTTTTCCTATTTGTCTAACAAAGATATAAAGGATGTATATAATAATATAGCTGGTATATAGTTAAGAGCCTAGCAAATGGTTGATTCTCTTAAAACGATGTTTATATTCATCAGCATGTTATTATTTCTTAGCAGTAACACAACTATATTACTTCCCATTTTGTTCCTTTTATTGCCACAAAACATCCTTTTCTTTTAGTAACAAAAAATTAATTCTTGACGTAAGTGCCCCAAAATTTCAAGTTTTTATTTCTTTGCATTAAGTTTTAGATCTGTATACTGTACTTTTATTGTCTTTTATTAATATTTAATGAGTTCGACTTTTAAAACTAAAGTTCACTTCCCATAGTGCACCTTAATTTTTAAATTATTTCAAGGATTTGGTACTTTTCCTTATTGAACCTGGGTTGTATGCATATAAGACAGCTAGCACTTATATACACATTTACTTTTCGTGCTTCATGATTACATGTATAAAGAAGTTCACTTCTTATAGATGTAGGAGTATTTTTATGTAATATTGTTATTTTCTCCAGTAATTTCCATGTATATCACCAATAGGATGCTGAGATTCTTTATCTTTAATAGAAGCGGTAACTGTAAACCAGCTAGGTTTTAGTTTCTGCATGGATTTTTCCTTAAAGTCTAAGATTTAGGTCTTTGCGTTTAACCCTCTGTTGTTTTACTCAAAACTCCAGGTGTTAAATAGTATAAACCAATTAGTGATTGGTGTTGGTTTGTCAGTTTATTGATTTAAAAGTCCTATCTTCCAACTCAGAAAACTTGTTTTCTATTATTTCAGTGGAGATGATTAGCCCGACTTTACGGTTTTTATTGCTGCTGATCTTTAGCTAGACATTCAACACTTTAATTCATTATTTCCTCCCCCATATTTACCATTAACCCTTAACAGTTACCTTGAAATGTAGTGAGAATTAATAAACTCTTCAAGGTGTGTTAAGAGTCTTAGTTGAAACATTTCAGCCATTACAGTTTAGTTTGTTCGTAGTAATTACATTTAGTTCATAGTAATTACAGATGAAAAATGATCCCCTTTTTGAAGTAGATTTCCTCTTAATTGGGTCATTAATTGGTGGCTGTTTTTATATGCTAACACACAGTATAACTCATAAAGATTATTCTTTTTTAGCAGTACTTAATTTTCATGGTTTATCGTTTCTGTACTTCCATGGTTTTTTTTTTTTTCTTCAGTTTTCTTTTCTTTTTTTTTTTTTTTCCAGTTTTCTTTTATAATAAAGAGCTTTCAAACAAATCTAAACTGTTCTTAGTAGTTCAGGGATAGGTAAAGAAAACTAATGAAACTATTGGACCAAAAAAGACATTTATGGTAAGCAAAAATCAAAAACCCCAGAACCCTATGTACCATTTTTTATTTTAAGTTGACTGCATAGACTTAAGTTTCTGTTTGTTTTGTTGTTAGTTTAAAACTCTCTGGTTTGGGTTAGCCTTTAAGTTACAAGTAATGTTTTGAAAATCCTTCCACATTTGTATTCTGAAATAAATTTTAGATCTGTTTAAAGATCCTTTATTTTAAACAAGAAACCAAAGTACTGAAATCATCACTAATGTTTGTTTTTCTTTGCTTTCAAAATTTGATCCACAAAGTAGTAAATTTAAGAATAATCTACATTTATTGTAATATTACACCTTAATCACTTATTACTACTGAACCTCAGTTTTTCTCCAGGCTAATAGCTCATAGTTCTGACAGTGTATTAATACCTGTTTCAAACTGAAACTCCTATAACATATTTCATATTCTGCATGCCATTTATTGGCCTAATACATGTTTTAAGTCAAACAATGTTAATTATAAACTGGGAACCTTGTCCCTTAGCATCTAGAGATGTCAAGGTCTGTTAAACAACTTGCTATATTTTTACTGTGACAATGAAATTCTGGTAAAAATGAAAAGCAAAACAGTAGAGAAAATCAATGAAACCAGAAGTTAGTTCTTCAGAAAGATTGACAAAATTGACAAAACTTTAGGTAGATGGACTAAGAAAAAACACAACTCAAGTTACTAAAATCAGAAATGAAAGTGGGAAAGAATTAAAAATAGACCTGCCCTACGACCCAGCAATTGCACTGTTAGGGATTTACCCCGAAGATTCAGATGCAATGAAACGCCGGGGCACCTGCACCCCGATGTTTCTAGCAGCCATGTCCACAATAGCCAAACTGTGGAAGGAGCCTCGGTGTCCATCGAAAGATGAATGGATAAAGAAGATGTGGTTTATGTATACAATGGAATATTACTCAGCCATTAGAAACAACAAATACCCACCATTTGCTTCAACGTGGATGGAACTGGAGGGTATTATGCTGAGTGAAGTAAGTCAATCGGAGAAGGACAAACAGTGTATGTTCTCACTCATTTGGGGAATATGAATAATAGTGAAGGGGAATATAAGGGAAGGGAGAAGAAATGTGTGGGAGATATCAGAAAGGGACACAGAACATAAAGACTCCTAACTCTGGGAAACGAACTAGGGGTGGTGGAAGGGGAGGAGGGCGGGGGGTGGGGGTGAATGGGTGACGGGCACGGAGGGGGACACTTGACGGGATGAGCACTGGGTGTTATTCTGTATGTTGGTAAATTGAACACCAATAAAAATTAATTTATAAAATAAAAAAAAAAAAAAAAGAAATGAAAGTGGGAACATTACTACCAATTCTACAAAATAAAAGGATTAAAAGAGGCTACTACGAATGTGCATCAACAAATTGGATAGTCTGGGTGAAATAGACAAATCCCAGAAACATAAAACCTAGCAAGACTAAATCATGAAGAAACAAAATCTGAATAGACCTGTAACTAGTAAGGAGATTCAATCAGTAATCAAAAATCTTCTAGCAGAGGAGAGCCCTGGACCTGATTACTGTACTGGTAAATTCTACCACACATTTCAAAAAGTAATTCCAGGGTCTCCTGGGTGGCTCAGTTGGTTAACTGTCCAACTCTTGATTTTGGCTCAAGTCATGATCTCAGGGTGGTGAGGTAGAGCCTGCTTAAGATTCTCTCTCTTGCTCTCCCTCTGCCCTCACCTAAAAAAAAAAAAAAAACTTAGGAATTAACTTAATCAAGGAGATGAAAGACTTGTGCAATGAAAACTATATAGCAATGCTTAAAGATTCCATAACTAAATAGAAACACATCCCATGCTTATGAACAGATTTGATATTGTTAAAATGTCAGTATGCAAAGTGATCTACAGATTTAATGCGATCCCTATCAAAATCCAAATGACATTTTTTGCTGGTTAAAAAAAAAAAAAAACCATTCTGAAATTCGTGGGGAATCTCATAGCATCCAGAATAGCTAAAATAATTTTTTAATTGAGGATTATTTGACATACAGTATATTAGCTTCAGGTGTACAACAGTGATTTAGCCTTTGTATACACTGTAAAATGTATACCTCAATAAATCTAGTTACCATCTGTCGGCATACAAAATTAATATATTCCCCACATTGTACATAACATCCCCTGTAACTTACTTTGTAACTGGCATTTGTACTCCTTAATTCCTTTTACTCATTTCACTCCACCCTATACCCACCAAAACAATCTTGAAAAAGAACAAAATTAGAGGACTCACATTTAAATTTCACAAGTTACATCAAAGCTACAGTAATCAAAACTGTAGTACTGCATAAAGACAGACGTATAGACCAATGTAATAAAATAAGGAGCCCAGAAATAGACTCTTGAATTACATACACAAATGATTTTTGAGAAGATTTGCCAACACCATGGAGAAAGGACAGTCTTCTCAGCAAAAGGTGACTGGGATAGCTGGATATCCACATGCAAAAGAAGAAAGTTGGAGCTTTATTTAATGCCATATACAAAAATTAATGCAAAATGGATGAAAACCCTAAAAATAAGAACTAAAATATGAAACTCTTAGAAGAAACAGGGGGAAATGCATCATGACATTGGATTTGGCAGTGATTTCTTAAATATGACACCAAAGGGGCCAGCCAAGGCTCCACCTCCGACATCCCAGTTCCCAGGCATATATGCTGCAGTCTGCACACCTGAGACAGAAGAGGCCGTGAAGCTGGAGCTGCCAGACAGATCTGTTAAGAGTTGACATCTTTAAGGAGGTCAGAGTGAATACTGCAAAGCCACAAAATATACTGAAGAAGGTGTGGGTTGATATCCCCAAGATTCTGCATCTCAACAACCTCCCAGTTCCCAGGCCAATGGTCTGTACTTTGAACAGTGAGGGTGTTAGATGCCTAAAGCAAAAGCAACAACACTAATAAAGGAAAACAACCATTAAGCAATGGAAGCTACCCCTACCAAATGATTAGTCACACCAAACTCCCTGACCCGTGGACGTTTTCAGCAGAAACATACACAGCCCAGAGCAGTGATATGCTGATCATGGCCCCACAGACAACAGGAGGAAAGCCACTGGGTTGATTCAGTATTACCAGAGCGGGAATGTGGCATTTTCAAGAAAAGAGTCGATCTGAGACAAGACTATATTAATAGTCTTCTGGAGCCAGATCCAGTGCCTGGAAACTGAAAGTATGTGTTTGGGTTCAGGGTAGATGGGTTTCCTTTTGAAAATCATGGACATGTGGGGAGATTATCACCACCATCACCCCTTACAAACCTGAGGAAGACATGCCTTGGAGGGAGGAGAGGTGCCCTCAATCCCATTTACATTTCTTCCAAAAAAGATTCCGAGTTGGTGAGAAAAGCTCAAAGTAGTGACCCACAATGTTGGAGTTAAATTCATAAAAGTCAAGAGTCACAGCTAAAGTTTCTAAAGCTCATCTGAGCACCACTTCCATTTTCCAGATAACCTACACTGATGGAAATGAATTGCCCAGGATCACCTAGAGAGCTAGAGGCATAACTGAGACTCACCTTCTAGCCCTCTACCTCCATTTGGTTTTTCCAGAGCAGTAAAGCCTCATTTTTGCTCAACTATCCTAAAAGCATCAGTGTTTCAGTGCATTTTACAATGAACTCAGACTCTTTTTGCTTAGTTTTGTAGATGCTACAACATTTGCAAAAATGAGGATACTCCGGGGGGGGCATCCCTGTCCAAGGCATAGACTTGCTGCCTAATTTGTGAGACTTGACTGGTAAGAGTCAGATAAGAAAGCCAGAGTGTTCTCAGAATGGATGGGTTTTAGAAAGGGAAAATATAATGCTAAACTCACATGCATATATGCCACCTGTTGACTCAGGAAAGATACTCAGCATCTCTATCAAGCTGGTGAGGGGAGACTAGGGACAGATGAATCTTGGTTTAACATGATTCTTGCCATAAGTAGTTTTCCTCAACAGAAAACTGTGATGGAGGCTTACTGCAGGATGGCTAATCAAGATTTTTAAAATATTGTTGGCCCTGAGTTAAAAGTGGTTTGAGGACCATCTTGCTGTGTGCCCTGAACCACCTTGCTTTCTTTATTGAGGGGCTCTACTATTCCATGAAAGGGGCCAACACAGATGACTCCACCCTATCAGAGTCATGGTCTCTGAAGAGATTCATCTTGTACAAATAAAACAGATGTTCAAAGCAATGACTGACCCCATTCAGCAATGTCAATTTTCACCTAACCGAAACAGCTTTTTTAACTAAGGGCTGTGTTGGAGTAATGTGCTTGGTTTGCATATGTAGTTATTGACTAAATTTCAATGTTAATTTTTCTCCATATGCAATCAATGTAAAGCCATATTTTGATATAATAATGCAGTATTTATAAAGCATAATTCTTACTGATCTTTTTTTTTTTTTTTTTATGATAGAGAGAGAGGCAGAGACACAGGCAGAGGGAGAAGCAGGCTCCATGCACCGGGAGCCTGACGTGGGATTCGATCCCGGGTCTCCAGGATCGCGCCCTGGGCCAAAGGCAGGCGCCAAACCACTGCGCCACCCAGGGATACCTTCTTACTGATCTTTAATCAGGATACCAAAGGGAATAAAAGTCAAAATCTCTAAAATGAGGAGGGCAATTACTTGGAACAAAAGCTTTACAGCATTGGATTTAGCAATGATTTCTTGGATATGACACCCAAAGGCACAGGCAGCAAAAGAAAAAAAAAAAGACAAGTTGGACTTTATGAAAACCTGAATTGTACATTAAAAGACACTGTCAAGAGAGTAAAAAGACAACCTGTAGGAGAAAACATTTGTAAATCTTGTATCTGACAAGTGATTAATAACCAGACTATATATGGAATTCCAAAAAACACAAGTATAACCTAAACAACACTATTCAAAAATGGTCCTCTAATGGTCCTTGGAGATATTTCTCTAAAGAAGATCTATGAGTGGCCAATAAGTACGTGAAAAAATACACATCCTCATTAATCATTAGAGAAAAGCAAAAAATTGCAATGACCTACTACACACCCATTAGGGTAGATAGCAAAAACTAGAAAACAGATGCGGAGGAATTGAAACCTTGTACACTTGGTGAGAATTTAAAATGGGACAGCCACTATGGAAGACAGTATAGCAGTTCTTCAAAAAATTAAAAATAGAATTACCATATGATCTAGCAATTCCACTTTTAAGTATACATACCCCCCAAAAATTGAAAGAATTTTGAATAGATACTTGTATGCCCATGTTCTTGGCAGATTTATTCACAATAGCTGAAACGTGAATCAACCCAAATGCACTAATCGGCAGATGAATAGATAAGCACATTTTGCTATATACATACAATGAAATATTACTCAGCCATAGGAAGGAAATTCTGCAATATGCTGTAACATCAATCAACCTTGAGATCATTATGCTAAGTGAAATAATTGAATCACAAAAGGCAAATACTATATGATTCCACTGACGTGAAGTACTTCATATAGTCAGAACATTAAGACAGTAGAATGGTGATTGCCAGGGGTTGTGGGGGGTACTTAATAGGTATAGAGTTTCAGTTTTACAGGATGGAAGAGTTAGTGGATATGGATGGTAGTGATCGTTGCACATTATGAATGCATACTTAATTGTTAAGATGGCAAATTTTATGTGTAATTTTCTGGTTAAAAAAATTGGGGAAAAGGTGAACATGCTTTAATCAGATGCATTTTTTTAAATAATTTTATTCCTATTTAAAACCAAATCTGGCTGCCAAATTGATACCAAAATATAAAACAAAGGCTGTTTACTTTTATAAACAACTTGTTTTCTCATGTATTTATTATGTAATTTCAGTTCTTTGCTTTTTGAAGTGAAATTACAACAGATTTTTATTGAATAATGCTACTTCAGCAACTTATAATCTATGTAGTGGTGTGTTTGTTTTCTGTTGCAGCATAGCATATTACTATAAACTTAGATGCTTAAAAGAACACCCACTTGTCAATTCACAATTCTGTAGATAAGAAGCTAAGTTGGGCTCAGCTGAGTTCTTAGTCTAAGGTTTCTAATGCCAAAATCAAAGGTGTTGCCCAGGCTGGGCCTCCTGAAGGCTTGGGAGAAGAATTTGCTTTCACGCTCATTCCAGTTGCTGGCATATCCTAGTACCTTGCAGCTGGCTCTAAGTGTGAAATCACATTTCCTGACTGACTTCTCAGCTGAGGGCCAGTCGGCTCCTAGAACCTGCCTGCAGTCCTCCCACAGTCTCTCCAGAAGCCAGCAGTGGTGTGTCATGACGGTCCTTGTCACCCTTTGTTTCTGACTTGCCTTTCTGCTCCCAAAGTAAACGTTCAGGTTTTAAAGGGCTCTCTTGATTGGATCAGACCTAGCTGAGCTCTCTCTGTATCTTAACATCAACTTCTTGGGACTTTAATATCTATAAAACCCTTCACAGCCTTACCTAGGTTAGAATTTGATTAAGTGATCAGGGGATGGGAATTTTGGGAGACCATCTTTAGTATTCTGTCAAAGGGAGTATTTGATCCATAAGAAGGTTTTTTATAGATCTAATGTAAAAGTAAAATAGACTAAAATTCTGAAGATCTTGGGTTCTGTTTGACTGTTCAGTAATTCTGAATTTAGACTGTAAGGTTCTTGAAACCAGAAACTGTCTTATTCATCTGTGTAACCCCAGTGCCTGGCAGTGTCTTGTATATAAGCAGGAACTCAGAACATGTTTATTAAATAATTTTACCTCTCTCTTTTCATCAAAGGTTCCTTATGAATTAAAACTGAGCTGGTGAATGCATGTATGTCGATGAAAACTCTAAACCATTACTATAGGAATAATATACAGTATCTTTGTATCTTCATTTTTTTTTTTTAGGTAAAATCTTATGGCTAGTGAGCAGAGATAGGACATTGGTCTTCTGACATGCTAGAGTCCTAACTTTTAATAATCTCATATATATAGAGAGAGAGCGCGCACGCTTTAGGTTTTTACAAAACCCCTTTTTAAATCTCCTTTTTAATTGAACCTATTCAAGAGCCTTGAAAATCAGTACAAATAATTTGAACTTTTATATAGATAAGAATAAACCGAAAAAATTTGATCAGGATCAATTCAACCCTCCTGCATAGGAAATATAGTTCATATTGCCACTTAATCATCTCTTTTATTTAAAATTTTAAAGTTTTTGGGGATCCCTGGGTGGCGCAGCGGTTTGGCGCCTGCCTTTGGCCCAGGGCGCGATCCTGGAGACCCGGGATCGAATCCCACGTCGGGCTCCCGGTGTATGGAGCCTGCTTCTCCCTCTGCCTGTGTCTCTGCCTCTCTCTCTCACTGTGTGCCTATCATAAATTTAAAAAAAAAAAAAAATTTTAAGTTTTTAAAGTCACAGATTCTTTTTTTCTTCTAATGCCTTGGAACTCAGTTTTGTGCATTTTCTAGTATTCATCTGTTGATTTTCTCCCACTTTTTTGCTTATAAGCCCTCCATTATATGGCATAACTTTTTAAATTCTATTTTTAGACTGTTATAAATCCTTTTGAACTAACTAAAGGAGAAAGTAAATAACCGAGGACAGTTCCAACATGTGGAAATTCTCCTTGGCAGCACTGACATGTGCATTTGGGAGCCCTTAAATGCCATTTTCTTCTGTATAAGACATGGAAAGTCATTTTTCTTTATTTTTTCTATTTTCCTTTTGTTGTCACTGCCAAATTTGTAGTATGTATAATCCAGGGACAAAAATCCCCCAAATCCAGGGCTGCTTATCTTTCAAGAACCTTGGGTACAAAAAGGGGGACAGGAGACACTGGTACTGGAGATTCTCATTTCTGTTGGTTTTACGAGAAGGCTTTCGTGGACGTTAGAATGAAATGGCTTTATTTCATATGTGAAGCATACTAATCTAGGTGTTAAAGATCTTTCTGTTTTATGTTTGGTACCAAACTAGCTTCTTGGTTTTAATACATATGAATGACAGATTCCTGTTTGGTACTGGGGCTAGAGAGGTAGATTGGAGGAGGTGGGGGGAAGTAAAATGTGTTTAAAACCTATCTATCTGGCTCTCTTTCATGGGCATTTCAGCTTTCCCGAAGCAAAACCTGGGATCACAAACTAGAGCTGGTTGCCCCAGCAGCTGTCCCAGTCATGTGACTGATGATCTTATACTCATGCTGCATGAACATGCACACTGTAACTCTGCCCTTTTTTCATTTCTGCCTCATTGCCTTACCCTAGACCGTCACAAACTGGTGGTGTACTTCTAACAGTGAAAAGTCTGTGTTGATAGAGAGTTGTACTCTGACACAGTGTGCATTTGAAACATTCATTCTTCTTAATAAGTTTGGAACTTTTCTAAGCACAGCTACTTAAAATCCCTCAGGGTTTGCGTGTGTGTGTGTGTGTATGTGTGTGTGTTTTCCTAACCTTAGTTAAAGTGAAATGTATTATAAAATAAACTTAAGTGTATATTATTTTGGTGCTACCTAAGAAGTTTACCTTACAAGTTCCGTTGAGCTCAGTTAACATGGAAATTGTGGCCATTTGCTGACTTGAAGAAAATGCCAACCCTCAGAATGATTTTAGGGAATCTTCCACAAGTGTGCTTCTGGGAGGAATCAATACTTTTTTACTTAAAACCAACTTTGATTTCCTCATTTCCAATACTTTGTGCAAGTAGTTTCCTCTGTGGTTTAGGACTGTGAATTAAGCAACAAACTCTGTTTCAGTATGAAATTTAATACAAATCTTTCTTGTGTGTTCAGCGGCCATTGCAGTCATTTGGACAGACAGGAAAAAGGTCTAAGGTATAGTAAATATTTTGTGCTGGCATGCCAAGGGCCTTCCTTCATGCTTGATGAATCCTTGTTTTCATACAGCGCTGCATTCAGTTTAGTTTTGTCATATTTTGTTTGGGGCAGAAAGCTTATTTTGTTTTATTTGGGGTTTTTGTCTTGCCTAGTCGCTTTTGTGCATTGCTTTTATATCTTTAATGGTTCTCTATCTATAGAGAAAATGGCTTTCTCACCATTTGGGTTTTGAAATTGGAATTAGTCCCATTCTTGCTATTGCTACAGTTTTCAAAACTGCAGTTACTTGTTTTCACTTTTAACAAAGGGTTTTAGTGATACTTAATGATATATTTAACTTATGCATTTCACCTACTTTTATACATGCCAGAAACTATAAAGAAACTTAAGAAACTCTAGGGGGCTTTTGGATATGCCCTAGATTTGTGAAATGTAGTGTTAATTTTAAATACTTTTCTTTAGTCAAGCTCAAAGTTAAAGCTAGTTCGGAGCCTTGCAGTGTGTGAAGAATCTCCACCACCCCCTACAGCTGAGATATCACAGGAGAACCAGGTAAAAAAAAAAAGAAAAGAAAACCAAATATTGTTATTTAAAGACATGGTGCAGTAACCTGCTTCCTGGAGAATATTTTTTCATAAGGTTAAATAAAAGTTGTATATGCATGTGTGTGCATTATGTATGTGTTTTCATTCATTTGGTTTTTTTTTTTTTAATAAGTGAAACATTTCATAATACTTGCCACCGAAGATACAGATGTGGGAAAACCCTGTTACTTCAATCTAAGGCTTAGTGCAGTGACCTCTCTCTGGAAAAATGTAGGGATTTATATATTTAGATGGGAATATGGTTTTAAAAGATTATATATTATTATTGAAAAGTTATAGAATATGAAAGTGGTACTTCCAGTGGTGAAATTTGTCCTTTTGACTTTGGCTTTTATAAACGTGTTAAACACTTAACTGCTTGTGTGTGAAGAGGAGACTTAACCAAGACTTTGGCTTGATGTATTATTTTACTTATTAACCTGAACACATGGTGAAGCCAGTTTTCTAGTTAGGTTGGCTGTAATAGTTTAATACTTCTAATTTCTCTTCTGTCTGTGCTTATAAATGTTGAACAGCTGAGGTTCAAGCAAACAGTTCAGTTTGCCTTTTTTATTCTTTTTAATGTTCTGACTTTACTTTTCTGATAAACTCAGCTGTGCACTGATCTTCATCTCATGTTACCTTGGACATTTATACATAAGTTTTTTAGGACCCTCAAACAGTGTTTTTATCAGTGTGATAACTTTGCCTGTTTGTGGTTTGTTGTACTTCTTAACAGTTTGAGCAGTCTGAAATCCCCTTATATCCCAATAATCCGTTTTCAAAGAATTGAAGCAACCTGTGGTTGTTTAAAAAATGGTGACTAAAAAGAGGAAGGGGAAAATAGGCCATGGCAGGTTGTACATCTTTTTTTTTTTAAATAAATGGCAATTATACCCTCAAAAGCCTATTATAGATATTGAAGATAGTTGTCACATATTTAGAACATGTCAAGTTCTCTGAAGTACTCCACTTCTTTGTTCCCAAAATACAAGAAAAGGAAGATTTTGAGAATAAGTTGTTTATTGTCAATAAAGAATATATACAAATTTGTTCAAGTGTCGGGAATATAGTGTTCAAAATTTGTGATTTTTATTTAAAATTTAACTACATAGATGGTAGAGTTATCTCTTCTATAAGGTAGATACACTTTAGTAATAAAATAATGAACTTTCTAGCAAGAAGCGAAATATAATCAAAATATTTTATTTTATTGGAGAGAACATTTCTAAATGATAACCTTTGGCTTTTACATGGTTATTGACACAGCTGAAGAGTTATGGTACACTTTGGAAGAAATCAATGGAATTTTTTTGAAATAGCAATTTTAAAAGTTATATTGTATGAGTCAGTAAAGAACACCTATACAAGGTGGAGTAGTGGATATTGTGATGTTTTTTGAATATTCATTTCTTCATTCCGTTGACTAAAATGTTGCACCATCTTAGCCTCATGGAATTAATACGAGGATATTGAGGAAATGAGAAGGGTCAGGCATTTATAAGACTGTTAATAGGGAAAAAGTGCATACCTTTTGAGAAAAAGTGTAATGTGATCTTTGGTTTTATTCACATTTTAACCTGATCTGAAAAATATTAGAGGGAAAATTCTCACAGCACTACATAAGTACATCTAGTGAAAATATATATGAGAAAAAAATATCAAGAATGTATGTTGCATAAAAAGTGTATGTTGTATATTATGTATATATTATTGATCAGAGGTAATTTTTGTGTTTATATAAAGTTCAAAAAGCTGAGTTATAGCATGTGAATAATGAGTATAAGGTTTTTAATGCCAGAGTTCAGTATTCCACTTAATAGATTCTCAGTTTCTCTTGGATACAGTCATTTTTTTTCCACATAATAACCCATTATTATTCTCTCTGAGCAAAAGATATTCCTTTTAGTAGAAAATCATCTTCTTCCAAGCCTTGAGTTAACTAAATTGCACCTGAATGGGAATTAGAAAATGAACTGTTTCTCATGAAATATGGTAGTATCTAATTCTTGGCAGTAGAGACACTTTTCAACTAATAATGTCTGCTTCAGAATGTGATTTTTTGAGGAATTAATCTAGAATAAAACTCATTATTCAAAAGGTTGAGAGGCAATTAAAAGAGAGATGTCACTTGTGTCTTATGAGAGCTTATGAGAGGGAAGTGACCTCAATAACAGATGTGAATGACAGAGTGAAGAGTAAAGGAATTACAGCTTCCTATCGAGATGTTGCTATCCTTCCAGTTATTTATAGTCAGAAGAGCTCATTTAAAAGGACTACTGAGTTTAAAATATGTCGCATTTATTTGCTACTTAAAAACAAGGCCTCAGTACCAACTGAAAGCAGTGCCTTGGTATACGAAGCCTACTGGATTTTTAAATACAGCTCATCTTAATGAAATAATTTAATATCTGTACTTAAAATATAGGGCTCTGGGAAGGGAACTTTAAAATGAAATATGATAGCCAGTGGACGTTCCTTTTGGTGAAGATCTAAATGTGAAATCTTTTCCATCAATCTGGATTCCATATATTACTCTTGAGTAGGAGTAGAATCTGTAAGTCAGGAAAACTTCTGTAATATTCTACATCTGAAATACAGTTCTGGGATTTATTTTTAAATATCTGTTTTACATTTAGGGATAGAATAAGAAAAGTGGATTCGAAAATTAGTCATAATGAGAAAAATTACTTACCAGGTGTTGAGGTTGATTAATATGTGAAGTTTAGTAAGCAGGACAAAGAGTATAAAGCAAGTATTATCATTCTAGTAAAAATTGCGCATGCAGAGTTTGCCCTATATTCTAACCACAAATTTAACTGCGATAGAATGGGAACAGAATTAAAAGGAGATAAAATTAGTAGTCAGCAACCCTATAGGCAGAAATATATATATATATATATATATATATATGATCTGAAGTTCTGCCAAACATTTTTTAAAGAGTTATGTGGGGGGACAGAAAGGTTAATAAAATTCTATGGCTGCAAGTTCAACTTCTAAAATTTATATCCCCTTTGATGTTGACTTAGTAGACCTATTTCCACCATAGCCATCACCCAGAAAAGTGAAGTAATTGTCTAATCTATGTTTTTCATCAATAAATAATAGTATCATTTAGTCTGCAAATAGATCATACCTCTGTCTTTAGTAGAAATGGTCTGGAAGTTATTCTGCCTGAATAAACAGAGCTATGTGATTTTTTAAATTTTATTTTACCTTTTTAGGCTATGTGAATTCACTTCCAAGAATTTCTTTGGATTCAGAAATTACATGTAAAGACATAATTTTTGAAATGGAATGTAGTTTCTTCTCCTTTTCTGTTTTATAGAAATGATTACTTCATGGTTAATATTACATACCCTGAAGGAAAACAATCTTGTTTGAAATCCTTCCATCTTTGTGGTGATGGAAGGAGGAGCAATAATGTTAAATCATAAATTAAAAATAATCATTTGTATGCATTTGGTTTTGGAAAGTTTGTACCTACATTTTTATATGGCAAGAGAATGGGGGAGTATGAAATTATATGGGATACTCAAAAAACTATTTTTTGTTAAATATTGACTTGACACTCACTCCTACTGTCATGGTTGATG
This sequence comes from Nyctereutes procyonoides, assembly GCF_905146905.1. Lineage (NCBI taxonomy): Eukaryota > Metazoa > Chordata > Mammalia > Carnivora > Canidae > Nyctereutes > Nyctereutes procyonoides. The sequence continues at coordinate 435,812 of NW_026575030.1, read as the reverse complement.
ATAATTATTATTTTGTTTGGCCGTGGCTTCTCCAGTACCAAAATAGGTTAAGAAGATCTTGCTTCTGACTCTCCAGGGGTTTTACAAGTAGTTACATTCAAAGTAATATATAAAGTATTTATATTCTCTGAGATACTTTTGAAGATGTGTTTCAATTAATATATTAAACTCAAAATATTAATTTTAACATGTTGTATCAGGACTTTGATGAAAGTAGTAAAAATATTAAATTGTATTCCATTTTGAAGAATCTAATTGGATAACATAAAAATCTTAGTCCTTTTCCTCCTCCATACAGTTTTATATTATTCAAAAAATATAAAAATGTGGTATGAACTGAATTGCTTTATATATTCATTTATAACTGATTTTGCCTTCCAACAGGAGAAAATTCAGATCCAGTTAACGCAATCATTTGAAAAAGAGGAGAAGCCCTCAAAAGATGAAGCAGAAAAAGAAAAAGCCAGTGATAAGTTGCCCAGAAAAATGTTATCAAGAGGTTTGCGATTTATTTCTGTGTTTTCAAACAAAATTTTAATTTCACCATCAATAATTCCATCCTTTATTCCTGGAAAAACTATGTATGGTATATCTGTAGAAAAAATGCCAACAGGACAGACTGAAGGGATGATAAAAACTTTTGCTTATCTGAGCAAAATGGCATAACATAAACCTGAACGTTAGATGCTTCAGCCAAAAATCTGCAACATGTCAGAATCACTGAGGCAGGCAACTGTCTTGACCTCTTACTGGTCTCTCATAATGAAATACTGGAATCACTATAATCTGAATATCTGATTCCATTAAAAATAGTATTATTCTTTAATTCTTTATGATACAATGAGCTGATGCCAAAATATTCAGTATCTAGTAAGAATATTTTTGGAAACCCAGAATGCTTATCTTTCATAATCAATTTCAAAGAACTCCACCACCATCTAGCATTGTAAGTCAATAAAAATTTTTCTTTCATTTATAAACCCAGTTACATTTGCCGGTATTAAACAGCATAAGTTTATTACATTTAAGGGGAAAAACTGGAAAACTATTTTGAAAGGATAGACTATTTTGATGATAGACCTGATCAAATTTAATTAAATGTTCTTTCAGAACTAGAATTCCTACCTACTTCTAAATCATTGCCTCTACTTATATTCATAACTGAACTAAGCTGTCTTAATTTGCACTAAATGTAGATGATTATTTCATTCATTCTAATTTTTAACTCATGGAGGCATTGTTGATCATGAGATCTGTCATGTTTATATAAAAGAGTCTTAAAGAATTTAGAATAAATAAAACTGGCACATGTAAAAAAAATTTAAGAACATGCGTGTACATGCAGTTACATAAATTGATGTCATGTTCATTATATATGAGTAGAAAGCTTGTGGTCATCTGAATTCATCATAAATTCCCTTTTCCTAATTTGTCAATTTTTTCCCATGTGGGGCATCTCATTTTATTTAAGATATGCATCATGTTTGAAAGGGAAAGGGATTTGTTTTCAAACAACTTTATACTGGGTTTTTGTGTTGTTGTTTTTTAGATTCCAGTCAAGAATACACTGATTCAACTGGCATAGATCTACATGAATTTTTAGTAAATACATTAAAAAACAATCCCAGGTAAAAATTAAATTTATAAGGTTTACATTGCTTAGAGTACCATAATTTTGTTATGTTTGTTCTCATAACTGAGTTAGAATATTAGAGTAAGATTACAGTGTTTGAAGTACACCAGAAACATTTTAGTGTCTTAGGGCTAAGATGTTGTTGATCTACTATATGCACATGTATAAATATTTCTTTGCATTATTCATGTCCCATTATAGAAAAATAATTCATCTTTTCTTTAGGAATTTTTGGAAATAGAGAATCACCTAGATATTTTGACTCTTAATTGAGGTAGAGAGGTAATCATGAATCTTTTCCATGGAAAAGAAAAAGAAAAATCTTCCCTCATAATAATACACTCAACCACATAAGAATTTGGTGTATTCATTTATAATGAGTTTTTTAAACTTAGCTGAATGCAGGATTTTTATTCCTTCTTTTGCATATTAACCTTCAGCCCAGAGATTTTTAAGGTCCTTATATGAGTCACTGTGAAGCCCTTTGTGTTGCCAGGTACTAATGAATAGACTCTAACTTTCTGGTTGGTCATTGACCCCTTTGTGGCTTCTCCCCACAAAAAGGTTTATCTACAAAATATCCGATGAGCACGTTCATGGGATAGAAGACTCCAAGGTTGAGAACCCCTCCTTTAGATTTTAGCTTCCCAGAGTGATAGTTCTTTGACATACATTAAAATGAAAGTAAAATAGTTTCTTTGGGTATATGCACATGGAAGAAAAAAGGAATAACTCTTCAGTCTCACCAAGGCTTATGTCATGCTTCAAGATCATCTTTATTTTCATTCAGTATTTATTATATTCAGTATCATCTTGGTTTTCTATTTTACATATAACATAAATGCCAAAAAAAGGAACCACTAAAATGAAAAGTGGTCTCCTTGTAAAAAAGGCTGAAGGAGTATGGAGTGAGGAAGCAGATAAGACAAGTCTACATGACTTATTTTTTTTTCTTCAGTTCAAGTTTATTCCTCAGTGACCCCAACAGAATGATTAATTCATCAGTTCATTGAAGAGGCATTTACCCTGAGCATCTGTCATGCTCCAAGTTTTGTGCTAAAAACATTGAAGATACAAAGAAAAAGAAGATATCATCTCTACCTTAAAGTATTCACCATCTCAGCTAGAAAAAAACATGATATGTAATTAAAAAGAATTGATGTTGTAAAAGCAGTTTCTGGAGTTTTGTAAAAATCCAGGGAAGGAACCTTAACCACTTTTTGAAAGGATATGGGAAGGCTTCACTGAAAATATATGCCTGAGCTGAGCCTTGAATTCACAGTGCTTTAAGTGGAAGCCATCCAGTTACAGAAACATGAAGAAGGCATTCTAGATAAATACAACTGCATTAACAAGGCACAGTAGTGTGAGAGAGGAAATGGTATGTCCAGGGAGAGACAAGATTATACATTCTGGCTCCAGCAGGGAGGCATGTGGTAAGTGATTCTAGAAAGTGATGGAGAAGGTGTTGGTGAAGTATGAAGACAGCCCATATCCAATTGTCCTTGACCTAAGATTGTACCAACATTTGGTGAGTCCCAGTGAGTGTGGAGGTGCTACTGGGAAGACAGGGATGCTAAAAAGATCTTTAAGACAATAATGAACAGTGAAAAATACTTCAAATGACAAATAGCGCATCATTTAAGAAGTACTGAGTATGACATGCTAGGTTGAGGAATAATTAAAGGATTTTGAATGGGTAATACCATAATCAGATTTGCATTTTAGAAAGATTACTTTGTCAGTGAAGGGCCAATACCCTTCATAAATAAGGAATATGTAGAGGAGACCATAGGAAGAATAGAGAGAAAAGGACATGTTTGAAAGATATTTAGGAAGTACCACAGTAGTGGTGTGATACAATAGAAAAGAATAAGTCCTAGGTTTTTGGCTAGCCTGACAGTCCCAGTAACTGAGAAAGTGGGTAAGGAGCAGGCCTCAATGGAATAAGGCATGTTCTGTTATAAATAAGGATAGTTTAAGGTACCTGACTGAAAAATCAGGAAGTGAGATCTGTCCAAAGTTACAAGGCTCTGGTTTTCAAGTAAATGAGCCTGACTAAAGTAATAGATTGGGTAGTCACTAATAGAGATGAAGCTTGAGGAGGCAGGATGTATTTGTCCTGACAAATGGAGTAAATGACAAGGACAAAATTCTGTGGAAAGACAGCATAGAAAAGGTAAGATGAGAAAGGAAGAAACTAACTCTTAAAAGCAGAACACTCATGAGAACACTTGTCTTAGAAGTTAGCTTGGGCAGTGGATGGTGGCCTGGATGGCTCAGTCAGTTAAGCATCCAACTTTTGATTTTGGCTTAGGTCATGATCTCAGAGTCATGAGGTCCAGCCCCCGCCCTTACCCCCACTCTCTCTCAAAAAAAAAAAAAAGGTAGCTAAGAAGTCAGAAGCTGGGAGCTGTTTCATGAAAAATAACACACAAACATGAAAATAGAAGTACCAAAACCAACCCATGAGGTTGATAAATTAGGAAATTGCTGGCTATTTTAATAAATTGTTTCATTTGGGGTAGAATGGTGAAAACCAGAACTCATGAGGAATAAGGAGGAAGGTAGAAAACACATAGCTCATTTCCATAAAACAAGATAGGATGCTAGAAAGACAGAATTTTTCTTTCCACTGAACCTGTAGGAGAGACTTCAGTAAGAACAACAATTAGAAACCTATTTTTAGGGATGCCTAGGTGGCTCAGCGATTGATCCTCTGCCTTCAGTTCAGGGCGTAGTCCCAGAGTCCTAGGATCGAGTCCCACATCGGGCTCCCTGCATGGAGCCTGTTTCTCCTTCTGCCTATGTCTCTGCCTCTCTCTCTGTGTGTGTCTCATAAATAAATGAATAAAATTTTTAAAAAAAGAAAAAAATATTTTTATACATCTAAAATATTTTTCTATTGCTCAGTTCTCTGTTTTCTTCTACAAATGCAAAAGTTTTAAAGTTTTCTACGTGTATATTTTTTAACTATACAATTTCTTGGTGTTTGTTATACCCACAGAGATGTACATGCATCACTACAGTCAATTCTAGAACTTTTTCATCACTCCAAAAAGAAACCCTATATTCTTTAGCTTTCAACTTCCTATGCTTTGAGCTCTAATCTACTTTATATCTTTACAGATTTTCTTGTTTTGGACATCTCATATGAATGAAATCATGTCTATGTGGTCTTTTGTGGACTGTCATTATTTACTTAGCATACTGTTTCCAAGTTTTATCTATGTTATAGCATGTATCAGTACTTTTTTCTGTATATGAATTTGTATTTGAATAAACATTTAAGTGACTAATTCGTCTAATGGCTAGTGTATAAGTTACTAATGTTGATATGGTTTAGAAAGTTGTAGCTAATGCTAAATTTTGTGAGAAATAAGATTTGCTTAATTAATGATTCTGTTCTCGCAGTGAAAGACACAATTAATTGCCAGATATGCATGGTACAAAAGTAATAATAAATATGGCAAGTGTCCACTAAAACTTTCAAGATTAAGTATTATTCAGAGAGTTCTAGATTTTAAGCATATTTATTTTTAGTGATATAAAAATTTAGTCAACCTTTCACTTCAAAATTTTTGTTCTGATCATTAAATCTTTATTTTATTTTCAGCCAAAAAACTTAGCTCCAAATGTTAATTTATCTGGAATTCTTATTCACAGAAAATATTTGCAGAGACTACACTAACTAATCATTGCCGAATTAGAACCTAAGAACGTAAAGTTGACTTTGATAGAATTTATACTCAGTGACATACATGATCTACCTATTTTTGTTTTGATTTTATCCTATTTTGTGTAAATTCTATGTGTAGTGAAGAAATAGGGATGATACAGCTAACTGGTACATAACTAATGGGAGGGGAGCAACTTTTGAGTTAATCCTGAGAAGGGATATTTTAAAAGTAATTTGGTTTGCTCTGGGGATTGTCATATGATAGTTCTGTTGTAATTTCTAAAATTACTTTTATTGGCAGTAATGTTTATTTAATTTCTTACCTGTCACAAATGTCTGACCAAGCTCATATGGAATATTGGGAAAGGGGGTGGTCAGATGGAAGCATTATTGTTTTCTGCTTTTTCATTTTCCACTAGTAAACCAGCTGTGTACAGTTTCTCTAAAGTTATTTTTGGTGTAATGGCTAAAACACTGATAACTAAAAGATTGTGCCCCTTCATTTTAACTTTGGGTAACAGCTTATTGATCCATTTGATTGAGATCCCTGTTCTTCTTATTTTTAAAATAATAGCATACATTGGTTCCCTTTAAAAGACTATACAATAATTTCAGTAAGTATGCCGACTTTTAGGTTTTTGTGCTAAACCTTATGGCTTAGGAAAAGTAATTTGTGGACCTGTTGGTTTAAGTCCTATACACAGTGCTTCTGTAAAGGGTTATTAATTTTTTATCATTACCAAAATATCTAACCTTGATTACAGATTACGGGAGGCATGGACTAAGCTGTAGTGGATAAAAAGCAGAAAGTGTAAATCTTAAGAATTTAGGAAGATAACCAGCCTTAATTTTTCTAACCAGTTCTACTTCTCTGTAACTAAAAGTTTGGTAAACTAAGCAGAAAGGCTTAGTTTAAATAGTACACGGTCCAAGGCAGCCCCGGTGGCTCAGCAGTTTAGCGCCGCCTTCTGCCCAGCGCCTGATCCTGGAGACCCAGGATCGAGTCGAGTCCCACATCAGGCTCCCTGCATGGAGGCTGCTTTTCCCTCTGCCTGTGTCTGCCTCTCTCTCTCTCCCTCTCTCTGTGTCTCTCTGAATAAATAAATAAGATCTTTAAAAAAAAAATAGTATATGGTCCAGATAATGATAAAAAAAATCCTTTGTAATCCATCGATTTACATATGAAAGGGGGGGAAAGCCTGTGTTTGTATCCATGGCTAGTAAAATTGCTAGAATTTTTTTCTTTCATGGAGACAACAGAAATTTCTTTTCAGCGGCAGTGCATTCATTGAAGAACACAGATCTTTTGCCCAGTTTTCAAAAACAGAAGACCATTATTTTTGTCATGTCTGATACAAGTATCCCTAACCTGACTTTTTATTCTCCTGCTACCATCTGCATGGTAAATGTTTTTCCATCCCTTCACTTTCAAGCTGTGTTTTTAGGTCTGAAATTAGTCTCTTGTAGACAATATATAGATGGATCATGTTTTTTAAATCCATTCATTGACATTTAAAGTAATTATTGAGGGATGCCTGGGTGGCTCAGTGGTAGCTGCCTTTGGCTCAGAGCATGATCCTGGGGTCCTGGGATGAGTCTTGCATCAGACTCCCCACAGGGATCCTGCTTCTCCCTCTGTGTATGTCTCTGCCTCTCTCTGTGTGTGTGTCTCTCATGAATAAATAAATAAAATCTTTTAAAAAAATTATTGATAGATATGTACTTATAGCCATTTTGTTACTTGTTTTCTGTTGTTTTAGAGTTCTCTGTTCTTTTCTTCTTCTGGTGGCTCTCTTCCCTTGTGGCTTGATGAGTTTCTTCAGTGTTATGCATGGATTCCTTTCTCTTTTTGTGTGCATCTATTGTAGGTTTTTGATTTGTGGTTATTATGTTCATATATAACATCTTATGGGTATAGTCTATATGAAGTTGATGGTCTCTTTATGTTTGCACATGTCCAAAAAGCACTAAAATTTTACTCCCCACCCCCCATGTTTTAGGTATATGATACCACATTTTACATCCTTTAATTTTCTGTCCCTTGACTGATTTTTATAGATATAATTTATTTTACATTCATGTGTTTTAGCCTCCGTACTGGCTATATGTGATTAATCTACTACCTTTATTATATGTTTGCATTTACCTGTGAAACAGAAGACCCACTTGAAAGTACTGTTTTATGAATGCTTAATAAATTGCCTGCCTCAGATTCCTTTTTTTTTTTAAACAATAAGTGTATAAGATATACCAGGAAAGTTACTGTGAATTATTTCATCTTAAGACACATTGTGCTCCAAAGGTTAGATGAAAAGAGGGTCTTAAAGTTACATACATAAGTCCTTTTGTAGAGGGAGCCTTCTGAGATAAAAACTTCCCATCCTCCCCCAAAAAATTTCAGGGAAAAAATATAAGACTTAATGAGTGAAATAATTTGATTAATTGATTCCATGCAGATAATTTGTTGAGCTCCTCTGTATAGTCCAAATAACTATACAGTGCTAAGTGTGATAAATGCTACTAAAGAAAAGTGTGAAAGAAACAGGTTCTAAGAAAGAATGTAGGAAGTTGTTCTGGGCAAAGGAAACAGCATGTTCAAGTAACTTGAGACAGGAAAGAGCTTGGCAAGTACAGAAATAAGCCAAAACGTAAAGAGTTTTGTGATTAAAGAGCAGAAGTTGAGGTTGAAAAGATAAAGACAATCATGCCTGCCTTGTAGGCCCCATTACAGATGCTTATTTCTAACCTAAGAGCAGTGGGAAGCCTGTGGTAAATACTTAACTAAGGCATAACATGTGGTGGTCACATGTGTTTTTAGAAGATCATTATGGATGTTCCAGTTTGAATAGATAAGAAGGGAATGAAGAAAGCAAACAGGAGGTGGATAAAATTTGCAGTAGTAATTAACTGCATAGGAGGATTAGAAAAAGGATTGTAGCAGTCCACAGATGGTTCTTACAGCATGCTGGGTGAAAGATAGTGCCACTTACTGAAATGAGGAATACCAAAGGAGAACCAAGCTTGGGGCAGAATTGAATGTTGTTAGAATTTGTATTAAAATGTAATCCTGTTTTTAGCTTTGAGTTTAAAGTCACCAGGTAGGCATGTGTTTGTCTTGATTTTTCAAATAATGAAAAAAAAATGTATGGTCAGATATTTATTGGTTTTATGAGACTTCTTTGCAATGAAGAGGGAAGGTCAAAGTCAAGGCTGAGGTACAGTACAGACTTTTAGGCAGCTTAAGCAATGGCCCCACATCCTCTGTCCTATTAGAGTTAGAAGGATCTGTTCTGTATTACTTGAGAGGGAAACAGTTACCTTTGGCCTAGTTTTCTTGGTCTAAAAATTCGGGGACAGAACTGTATGATCTGTAAAGCTACTTCTGGTTTGAAGATTCTCTGAGTGTTTGTTTCACATGCACATGAAATTTCCAGTGAGCACAAGAATACTCCTTTGAGCCATGTTCTTGGTATGTGAATAAGGAGGTCCTTCTAGTAGTAGTGATCCCGTTAATATTCGTTACAGCATATGTGTGTTAAATAGGACCCTAGTGGTCTAAAGGAGCACATGCAGGTACTCCCTAGAGTCCTTATTTGTTTTTCATGTTAGAAGCTTTGGGTTCATGTTTGTTTTTATGGCAAAAATTTCCAAAGTCTTACAAATACATGATACACGTTTACAGAATGATTTGAAAAGGCTTCTCCTGGGTTAGAATTAGTAATGTATTTCATACTTCTCTGCTATAATTCCATCTATATACTAGCATTAGATTCCCATAGGAGCATTCCTGTTGTTACTGGCATTGCATGTTCTTTAGAGTACTGTTTCTATGGAGTTCAGCATAACAAAGTCATCAGCCTAACTGAAGATATCTCTGTTTCTGCTATTTCTCAGCTTTATTAAGGAAGTAAATATTTATATGCTTTTATTATCTACAGAACAGACTCCAATATAGTGATACTTAGCAGACAAAATATATCTGTTTTAAGAATGGTCACATATTGATAAAAGTCAGGTAAAGGCTACATTTGAGATTCATTACACAGTTCTCCCTACATTTGTGTATGTGTGAAATTTTCCATGATAAAAAATTAAACTAAAAAAAGTCATCTTTTATTTTTTAAAACGTTACTTTTTTACAAGTCGTGTATATATATATATATATATATATATATATACACACATATATATATATTTATTCTTGCATCAAGTTTGCAGTATTCCTTAAACTGCAGTAATTTTTAGAGAAAAAAATCAGCCATAGTAATTCAGTGTTTATGAGTATTTCAATGCTAAGTTTTATATATGAGTCTTCATATTTTGTTTCAGGGACAGAATGATGCTGTTGAAATTGGAACAAGAAATTTTAGATTTCATTGGTAATAATGAGTAAGTCCTGACATTTAACAAGAAAACAAATTGTCATCATAGTTCTCCTTAACTTACTAAATTAGTTTCTATTCTATTTCTAGGTCTCCACGTAAAAAATTTCCCCCAATGACATCTTACCATAGGATGCTATTACACAGAGTAGCTGCTTACTTTGGATTAGACCACAATGTTGATCAGAGTGGGAAGTCTGTCATAGTCAACAAAACGAGTAATACAAGAATGTAAGTATCATTAAATGTAGGCATTTATTAAGTATATATGTGACCATATTTATCTTCCTACTGCAAACTTTCGTCCAAGTTTTCCACGTTTTAGCAGTCTAATTAAGCATTATGTGACACCCTGATGTAATAGGGCCAAAAAATACAGAAAATGTATGTTAGCACACTGTATACAAAATGAACTGGTCTAAGCTAAAATAAGGCAGATCAATGAGGACTGGTTTAAAAAAGCAAAAACAAAAAAACTGCAGAAGTAATATCAGTGACGTTTGAAAACCATTCACTTGTTTTTTTAGTCAATGCACTTTAGATAGCTGTGGCCAACCTTAGGCAAATTTGGGAGTTTTTTTGTTTGGTTTGGTTTGATTTTTTAATTCAAGTTAACATAGAGTGTAAAATTTGTTGTGTTTTTTTTTTTTAAGACAGATTTTGACACATTCATTTAATCTCCCATTATTTTAACATCCTTTCAACCTCTGACTTTGCTTCTTTCTCCACAAATCTCAAAAAAGGTAGATTGTTCATTAATGTAGTATTATCCATAATGTTGTACCCCCTTCTGACCTACGTATAATTCACTGGGGAAAAGTTTTTAAGGAGTTAAGAGGAGCCTTAAAAAGTGATACGTTTTTAGTGTGGCTGAATTATATCATCAGTGTTGGTATTTGGGAGCAAATGACCCAATGTAGAGACACCTAAAATTTTAACATGTACACAGCACCTCTTCTGCCTATTTGTAAAAAAAACTTGTTCTAAAGCAACTAATTGAGTTCAGCAAAATTTATACCTTGGAAGCATTTTCTGTATCAATTTCATATCTGGCAACAGTGGGTCTGTGTAATGAGCAGTAGTCCGCTTCAGATGACATAGATAATGCTAAAATTAATTATTTTTCTGCTTTTCTTTTAGCTTTATTTCTCTTAGAGTCTTATCTATGAACCATTCAATTTGTATGATTGTGTTTAATTCACTCAAATCCCTTCTGTTATAATGGACTTTACTCTTACAGCTGCCATATTGTTTCCTGGAACAAAGTTGGTTTTCTTCCATTTCATATAGTATTTTGTCAACTAAATACACTGGTGGAATCTAGTATTTTTAAAATGTTTTTTCCTACAATTAAAATTAAATTAATGAAGATAGATGTCTTTGAAAAGGATCTTGTCTTTCTTTAGATATATTTGACCTGCCGCAAATGTGAATCTGATTTAATTTTCCTCTGCTTGTCCCTTACTCTTTTAAAAATATCCTCATCAATTAGTCTTTTCCCAGTTAGTTGTAGCTCAAATAATCATAAGATAGGAGCTGAACTGAAGGTGAATAGAACTCTAATTCATTTAACCAGTACCTTTCAACATTACTCAGAGCTGCTGGATACCCAAGCACATGTACATTAGCAGGCATTTTGTCTAACATTTCGACTGATGACTCTCTAAGGTTTTCGATACAGTGTAACCTCAGTTATTTGAATGCTGTGATTGACATCAGAAAGCTTTAGGGTTCTCTTTATAAAAGTAATCAAAAGTTGAGCTAAACACGTTTATGACGTACTTAAAGAAGAATGGATAAGTAGTGTAATTAGACATTCAGATCATTGAAGTTACACTGTATTCTTATTTTATATCTTCTGGAATATGAAGAAGGTGTAAATCAGAAAACCTTAGAGATCTGCGCCACATTGAATAAATGCAAACTTACCTTTTCCTCATAGGCAAATTACCCGCTCCAGCCTTGAACCAGTGGTGTTGTGGATGTCAACAACCCGGTGTCCACTGGGGTGTCTCAATGGAGCGGGAAGTTGGAGATTGCAGGGCAGTAATTTCAGGCATCTATAAAAGAAAGAGGTAAGACAGTCTTAAGGTTAGCTGAAATGCCTGCCAGTGCTATTTGGTGTGGGAATCCAGCTGCTCTTAGAAAAGTTGCCAGGCCCTTGGTTAAACCTTATAGTTGACTTTAGAATAAGAATCTCCCACCCAAGTAGAGACGCCTTCAATAAGAAAATAGGACCTTTAACAGCACAAAATAGTTGATATAAGTAAGCAGATCAGTCATGTGACAGAAATAACAACATCCTGCCATCTTCAGAACTAAATAGATAATCTTTCAAACTCCTAAAGAAAGCAGTCTTTGTCTCATCATTTTGGTCATGAAATTGTTTTTACTCTTTTTATTATTCTTCTAGTTTTATATATAGCTCTGTGTGGTGATCTCCTCTTCATTTCACTCATCTAAGGATGTTTTAAAATAGAGATTTCTTCAACTTAGATCATTTTTATTTTTAAATCTCCTTTTGCATAATTTGACAGGATATAGAAACAGTACATTATTAAAAATTCACTAGATTAAAACAAATATTCAAAAAAGTTACTTGAATATTATATATAATGCTATATGTGGTCACATTTGCTGAAGATGTCGTTACTTAGGTTTATTTGATTTAGAAATTTACTTAGGGTATCACAATCTGTTACATTATTATATAATATATATTTAAACTATATGTAAAAATACACTTGAATTCACTTAGATTTCCTTTGTGCCTCTAAATATATTTTTATGTATCATGTATTTCAAAAGAGTAATTCTAATTTTATAATAGGATGTCATTAAGTCACAAGAGTATTAATTAATTTGTTGAAGCTAACAATATATTTTAGAAAGTGAAGTTATACATAATTTTAATTTTCCACAGAACACAGCCTTATTATGTCTGTCTTGTGGATCTCATTAGAACTTGCAACATTTCTATAGAGGAAAGACCAATCGGCCATTAAATGTATTGTTATAATTTCATAATTATTACTTTATATTACAGCTTTAACCTCCAAAAAAGAACTATTTCCTTTCTAATTTGTTTCAGTTAATAAAAAACAAAGATGTACCCTGCTATAATTAAGAATCCTTGTAAACTTGGTAGCATTTTGAATGAGCCTCTTAGGTTTTAGGTAACTCAACCACAAAATATTTTATTACTTTCAATTATGTCACATCAAACCAGGTATTATAGAGTATAACATAAGTAAATATAAGGTAAAGTACTATATGCTTTTTTCTTTTACCCAGAATTTTTTCTTAGATTTAGAGGAAGCAATGCAAAAAAAGAATAAATAGACTTTGAGTCTAACATACCATCACTCCAAATGTGGCTCATTCATGCGCTTGCTCTTGACCCTGGACAGTTGCTTAAGCTATTTGAATGTCAGGGTTTTTTTAGTATTTTTTTTTTTTTAGTAATATTTACAGTAATAAACTTCTCCTGAGTGCTTACTGTTTTAAATGCTGTTCATCTATTAATTCATTTCCTTTTCAGAACAAGCCTATGAAGTAGGTATACTATAATTCAATTTACATAAATGAGGAAACTAGGGAACAGAAAGGTTAAGTAATTTGTGCATGCCCTGAAGCAACTAAAGTGGTAAAGCTAAATATTTGAACCCAAGCAGTCTGATTGCAGAACGTACAGTGAATTTGTAATATGACCTTTCATTCATAACATAGGGTAGTTAATTAACATTTTCTCATAAAATTATTACAAAGAGTAAATAAGATAAGTATTAATTATTAGTGGCACTAGTAATAATTTTTTATTGCTTTGATTACATAAAATGTTATATTTAACTTTTCTGCAAATATTGTATACTGTCTCTTCTGTTCCCTTGGGATTTTTTTAGACCTGATCAGAAATTCAATGAACATATTAAGGATGATAAAGGTGAAGATTTTCAGAAACGATATATCCTCAAGAGAGATAACTCCAGCTTTGACAAAGATGATAACCAGGTAATCTGTGACAATTGCAGCTTTCTTCTAAGTGCAGGACTTAGACCAGCAGATCATTTTCCCAAGAATTAATTGTTCTCGTTTCTTTAGATGAGAATACGTTTGAAAGATGACAGAAGAAGCAAATCTATAGAAGAAAGGGAAGAAGAGTACCAGAGAGCTAGAGACCGAATATTTTCCCAAGATGTATGTACTGACTTAGATTTAGATCTCACTGTTACAATATATGCTAATTGCATTATAAAAACTCATTTCTTTTATTATCTATTGATCATTTGTAACATATTTGTTATGTATAAAGTCACTTGTTAGAAATGAGATCTGTCGGGATCCCTGGGTGGCGCAGCCGTTTCGCGCTTGCCTTTGGCCCAGGGCGCGATCCTGGAGATCCGGGATCGAATCCCACGTCGGGCTCCCGGTGCATGGAGCCTGCTTTTCCCTCTGCCTCTGTCTCTGCCTCTCTCTCTCTCTCTCTCTGTGACTATCATAAATAAATAAATTTAAAAAAAATTCTTTAAAAAAGAAATGAGATCTGTCTTGTTCATATGCAGCAGTTATATAAATATTTCAAAGTTTGCAGAAGATAGACTATAGGAGCAGTGTAACGGACTGAGTATATAGTTTGTATACTTTTTTTTTCTTCCAGACTTCTCACAGACTTGAAATTTTAAGAACATTGGTCATAGTCTACAAAATCATGTACTCTAAATTCTTCTCGGTAGTAGACTTTTCTCGATAAGTAACTTGTTTCTTCTTTTAAAATAAAACTAATTAGGGGCACCGGGGTGGCTCAGTCAGTTAAGCATCAGTCTCTTGATCTCGGCTCAGGCCTTGATTTCAAGGTTGTGAGTTCAAGCCCCACATTGGGCTCTACCCTGGGTGTGGCACTACTTTTAAATAAATAAATAAAACTAATTAATTTTTAGGTTATGTTTGTTTTCTACTTATACGTGATTATATGAAAGAAGTCTTCCAAGTGGCTAATTATTTTATATATGTATTTGAGAAGAGATTTGGTTTGGTTTTATCAGTGTCTGTTAAGTACCCATTCTATACAGTCCTAGGTATTATTCAAAGATATATGAATGGATGTAATTTGTCTTAACATTGCCAGAGATAGAAATTGCCTCAATATTAAAAAAAGAGTAACATTGGGATCCCTGGGTGGCGCAGCGGTTTGGCGCCTGCCTTTGGCCCAAGGCGCGATCCTGGAGACCCGGGATTGAATCCCACGTCGGGCTCCCAGTGCATGGAGCCTGCTTCTCCCTCTGCCTATGTCTCTACCTCTCTCTCTCTCTCTCTCCCTGTGTGTGACTATCATAAATAAATAAAAAATTAAAAAAAAAGAGTAACATTAAAATCTAAACTGTCAGTTAATATTCATACAAACCATATTGAGCACCCATAGTAGGTGCTATGCTGAGCACTGGAGGACATATCCATAAATAGTTAAAATACTCCAAACAATACTATATGTGGTAGATACTATCATTGTTTGTATTTTACAGATAAGGAAACTGATGTTCTAGGAGGCTAAGTAAATGGCAGAACATCATGTAGAATATGATAGAGTTGAGATTTCAGCCCAGCTTTGCTGCACTCAGAGCCTAAACTAGATGTATTTCTCTCTCTAGTTTATGAGATCTCTACCCTAAGTAACCAGGTAATGACAAGGTAGTGTATGATTTGTGCAGAGACATGAAGGTAAAATAAGAGACAGAGTTGAGAAACACCACAAACCAGAACTGAAGAGTGAGGGGGAGAGGCGACCTACAGGAACCCTCCAAGTAAGGGTCAGTATTTGCAGAGGCCCAGAGATAAAGGAGAACTTGACAGATAAGGAATTAAAAGATTCAGAGAAGGTAGACTATAGCCTAGGTGACAGAAGAAGTGAGGAAAGTTTAGATTAGAGAAATAAGCAGGAAGCAGATGACTCAAGCATGGAAGCTGGTTAAGATGGTTGGGCTTTTAGAGCAGGACTCAATAAACTTTTTGGTAAAGGGCCAGATAATTAGTATTTTAGGCTTTTAAGAGCCACGCAGTCTTTATTGCAACAACTCACATCTGCCTTTTTTTTTCTTTTCTTTTTTCCTTTTTAATGATTCTATATAAAAATTTATCACATCTGCCTTTTAAATATGAAGGCAGACCTGGAAAATAAATGGATGGATATGGCCATGCACCAGTAAAACTTTATTTGCAAAAACAGGTGACTGACCATAGTTTGCTGACCCCTGTGCTAGAACATTACGGAACTATTAAGGAGGGAAGACTTGATCAGATTGACATTTTAGAGAGACGGCTGTGGCTTCTGTTGTTTAACTTGGATGAATTAGGGCAAAAACTACTACCTGGGAATCTAGTTAGAAGACTGTTGTAATAATACAAGCAAGAATGAGGTGGCCTTAGCTGGGTTAATAGCATTAGAAGAGTTTGGCTATGAGCTGCATTGAGGTATAGCTGCTTGTTCACTGCTACAACCACAGCCAAAGCACAGGTAATCAAAATATTTGTTAAATGAATGAGGCAGGATCTACAGATTGGTGTATACCTTCAATATATAATCATGAAAATGGGTTTACTTGTTTAGAAGAGAGTATTTGAATTTCAAATTAATGTGTACCACAAAAATGAATGGCTTCTAGATGTAGATCTGTTAAAAGAATGCATTGTGTCTCCAAGCCAGAAATAATTTCATTATTATTTGTTTGTGTATCCTTATCACCATTCTGGATTTTGGGGGCAGGGTGGGTAATACTTTTTAAATATTATACATGTTTTTGGTTGTTGTCATTGGTTTACAGATGCATGATGTATTTGACAAAAGCTCAACTTTTTATATCTATTCTTTCTTTCTAGTCCCTGTGTTCCCAAGAGAATTATATTATTGACAAAAGGTGAGGGAATTTTTAACATTTGTTTGTTAACTATCTGACTGATGCTAACAAAAATAAAAATGTCTTATTAAAATGCCAACAGAATCCAAGACGAAGATGCTAGTAGTACCCAGCAGAGACGTCAGATATTTAGGTATTGAAAGCATGTTTTCATACAGTATTGAAACATCAAAGCATTTTCTTCTCTATTCTTTCCCCTTTTGTCCCTATTAGCTTCTCAAAGTTGATTTCTAAATTACAGAGTTAATAAAGATGCTTCAGGGAGATCAACAAATAGCCATCAAAGCAGCACTGAGAATGAGCTGAAGTATTCTGAACCACGACCCTGGAGCAGTACGGATTCCGACAGTTCTCTCCGAAACTTCAAGCCTGCTGTAACCAAAGCCAGCAGCTTCAGTGGAATCTCAGTCCTGACAAGAGGTGATAGTTCTGGGAGCAGCAAAAGCATAGGCAGGCTTTCAAAAACAGGTATAAATGTTTATCTAGAAATGTGCAATCAAAACCGTAGTTTCCCCGTTATTGTCTTAGCTCTTTATTTATCATGTGGCTTCTGCAGTTACCCTAACATAAAAAGTTCCTACTAGCAGTGCTTTGAGCACCTCCACAGTAAGTACTTAAGTGGTAATATATGCATCAACATTAGGATTCATTCTCTGTTGGAGAGAAATTGGCAAACATCAATTAAAGTAAAAATTCTCTCTTACGACACAAGCTTAATCAAGTTAGTTCAGTGAAATGTATCTCTTTTTTGAGTCCCCAGAGGTGGTTGGAAATTCTTCATTGCTTATTTATAATCGGAAGGCCTGGTTTCTCACCTAGGATTATTTAACATTGATTGTATTTTCAGCTAATAGTATCAGTTATTGATTGCATTTTTCATGAGAAAGTCCTTCATTTGCCATTCAGAAAATCAATAAAATCATCAAGAAGTTTCTGAGGAATTTTAGAACTAAGGAAAAATGATGTGATACAATTATGATGAATGAGTGAGAAATTTTGGTAACATGCTCATTTCCTAGTTCTTTGCTTTTAGAGTGCCTTACATTGAGGCTCATACATTTTCTCTTCACCTTCACTAACTGGATTCAGTACTAGAGAAGCTCACATCTCACTTAGGAAATTTACAAATCTTTATTTTTATCCCAAAATAAGCATTGAAAGTTAAGAGAAATGGCTCTCTATCTTTAGCCTATTTGGGTGAGCCTAGACACATGGTATTGTACAGATAATAATCAAAGGGGGGAGATATTTGAAGATAGCCAAATTTTTTTTTTGATCCTTATCTTTATAGTCAGTGCTTTAACTTGTTAAGGCTTATGAACTGCACCTAATGCTTATGATGTGGATATTAATGTCTTAGTGTATATGATAGAATATGGCTAAAGACAGATAAATTTTATTGACTTTATTAATATAAAAATATGCATATATTCAAGATACGCATTTATTTGAAAAATAGCTGCTCAGTCATCATAACAGAAAAAAATTACTGTTTATAAGAATGTCACTTAAGCACACACTACTAAATTAAAACATTTAAGATCATGTACTATTTGTAATTTGTACTATCTTTAGAGATGAAAAGAAACATTGACCCTTCTTTTAATAGGGAAAAATTATTTTTGATGGAGTTTTTATCAGTAGTCATTTGGCACAACTTAAAATAGAAGTTATCCATCAGAAGGCAGTCTGTATAGCGTATCATATTTGTTTATTCATTAAAGATCAATTCTCCATCCCAGGGTCAACTCTTATTCAAAACCTAATTAACTATATACATTTTCAAAATCTTTTTCTTTCTTTCATTATCTTATCTACTTTTAGCCATAATACTGTAAGTCGGTAACATTTTCAGTCTTTGAGTAATAGAAAATGAAATAGATTGCAGAGATGAAAACATCTAAAAATAAACTATGAAATTTTTAAGTTTAGTGAGAAATAAATTTTAAATTGATGCAAATATAAGTACTCAGAATATTTTTCATGCTGTCTTTGTCCCTTGATAGAAAATGTAAGGTTGACTTTACATCATAGGAAGATGCTATGATTATGAGCATAAAATGGAATTCTGCAGTGAGACTTCACAGTTGTTTCTCGATTGAGAATTTATCATTTTTGTTTTCTCCTATACTACTCTTAATCTTTCTGTGTTCTTATAGATAAGGGGTTTCTGATATAAGAGGTTTTGGGCATTTGGCTGTACTATGTTCTTTTTCCTGGGGGAAAATTATACTCTGTATATTCCTAAGTGTTAATCTAAAAAGGTAAAATGTCCATAACTTTGTGCTTTGGGGAATGTGGGTAATGTGCTTTTTGTGGCTGTTTGTGACTCGTGTTATACACTTGCTTAAGTTGCATGCTTTGGCTATGACTTCTCTGATGACTTATGTGATCAGTTTGCTGTATTAAACTTGTTCATGATGGGGAGGGGGAAGCAAAATTATACAGTAAATCAAAAATAGCCAGTGCTTTATGTGGTAACCGCATGTTATGCAATGTGAATTTTATTGTTACATATTTAAAACGCAAGTTTTTATATGAGGTTTAAAAAATCCATATTTTTCATTACTCCTCCCCTAGGTTCTGAGTCTTCTGGTAGTGTAGGGTCATCTACGGGCTCTCTTTCTCACATCCAGCAGCCTCTTCCAGGTACAGCTCTCAGCCAGTCTTCTCATGGCGCACCTGTCGTCTATCCAACTGTCAGCACTCATAACTCTCTTTCCTTTGATGGTGGCCTAAATGGGCAAGTCGCATCTCCTAGCACTAGCTTCTTTTTGCTTCCCTTGGAAGCGGCAGGCATACCACCTGGCAGTATTCTGATCAACCCACAAACAGGTTGGTATCCAGAAAAAGGTGTTTATTTCAGTTGAGATAGAAGAAGTTATTGAAATTTAAAGAATGTATATTAAATGTATTATTTGTGTATGTGTTGTCAGCTTTTTATTTTTCATGGATAATTAGCATTTCCCCAGAAATTTAATAAAACATTTCTGCTAGAAAATGTTCTAAGACATATTTATATCAGAAAGTATTTTTCTCTTTGTGATATCCATATGTCATCTTTTAGGCCATATGATGGCCTAACCGTAATTGGAAAAATAGTTCATTTCCTAGAAATGAGACAACCACCATTGAAAGAGCTTTATTTGATTTAGAAAATTAAAATTGTCCTTGAGAAAAATAGTACACATTTTGTGAAGAAGGAGAAAGTAAGCAGCTCTTATTCTTTATAGAATAAAATAGAAAGAACCTATAAGTAATTATCCTTCTGAATATGCTAAGTTTTTTCTCTTGAGGAAAAAGGTAAGGGACATGTTATTAGAAAAAGAAACTAGGTAGTCTTTATGAAGTAATATTGAAGACACATTCTTTACAGTTAGGTAATAGAAAATGAATATTTTCTATTTCTTTGAAAATAGAAAATTACCTAATTACAGTTAGGTAATAATTTAATTTATTCAGCATTTACTGTGTGTCATTTACTATGCTAGGTGCTTTAAATACATTATTTATAATCATTATAACCACCCTATTAGATAGATGAAATTCTCATTTATAGATAAGGAAACTGAACCTCAGGGATTCAGAAACTAGTCATAATATATTTCATTATGCATACAGTATGGGCAAATATAGAAAACATGATCTTTTAAAAGATCCCATTAAGTCTTGGTCTCTGTTCGCAATATTATAGCCCAATAATTTTGTGAGATAATGAGAACAACCTTATAAATCATTTGATAACCATCTTAGAAATTCTCACACTTAACTGATACGGTCACATCAGCATGGCAGTAGTGGGGCAAGGTAGGTACAGGTGAGAGTATCAGGGTCTCTGTGTGCTCCTGATCCTTTTCTTTTGTTATAGAGAAGACCATGGCTTGGAACTCATTAGCTTCAGATTTCTTTACATCTCTTTTTTAAGATAAAGATTTGGAACTTTTGTTTCTATTATAAAAAATTGAATAACTGACTATTCCGAAATTCAGGTTTTGCTTAATAATCATTATCTTCTTTACCTTCAGATGTATTATATTACTAAACTTCTAGTTTTTCTGAAGCAAGATATAAGATGACTTAATTTGCTATTTACTATTATTTTTAATTCAAAACATTTTACTGAGTTTTTGATAATATGAAAGGTTCAGCTGAATAGGAAACAATGAGTGAGCAGCTAGCTGATCAGCCTACAATTGAATTGTATTCTTAATTTTAAATGAATCCAAAAGTGATCTCTTTGCCTTTTGAGAAAAACATTACAACACATCCAACTTTTTTCAGACAGTCCTCAAGTTACTTTTAAAACATGTTTCCA
The DNA here is from genome assembly GCF_905146905.1 of Nyctereutes procyonoides. Lineage (NCBI taxonomy): Eukaryota > Metazoa > Chordata > Mammalia > Carnivora > Canidae > Nyctereutes > Nyctereutes procyonoides. The sequence continues at coordinate 414,895 of NW_026575030.1, read as the reverse complement.
CCCAAATCTTCCTTTTTTTTTTTTCAAAATTATTTAACAATCAACAAATACCAGCATGATTTGTTCTCATATAACTAAATCATCAAGAAACTCATGAAAATCACTTGAATTTGAAGGACTCTGCCCACTTGGTAGTAATGGAATGGTATATATTCTTCTCTCCCCACAATTATTTTATTATATGTCACAAGTTAAAAAAAATGAGGAGGGGGATTTACCCTGGATGAAAAGATATTATGAGAACAATTTTTAAAATTATTATTTAGTCAAATTTCTCTTATTTCATTCTGTATTCTTCATATTCTCAATGGATATCATAGTGTATTTCACATGGTCCTTTTTTTTCCTGTTTCCTTTAAAAAAAAAATAATATACTGTATAGAATAAGGAAAAATACTAACCTGTGAATCTGTTTACCTGTACACTGAAAAAAAAATCGGGAAGAAGGTATCTAAATTGTTAACTATACGATTATGGGGAATTAGTTTCTTTTGATCTCTTTATTGGTTATTTTCCCACAATCAAAATAGTACTTTATATAATTTTTAAAAAGTTGTTTAGAATGTATATGTAGAAATGAGAGTAGAATTTGTTTACTTGGGCACTTAAGGTATCCCCCCAGTGATTCGTAAGTAATAACAAGCCTCAAATACTAAAGTTTTCTCTCTTATCTATGAATCAAGTCCACTGGAATTAAAAAGAAATAATTTCAGAAAATTCTTTAGAAATCAAAACGTACTTACAACTTTAGAAGTTATAAAATAAGGACTCTGCCATCAAGTCCATGATTTGAAATTTGAAGCTGTCAACCATTTTTAATTTTCATCAGTGTTAGTTTCACTAGTCCCGTATATGCAGCGTGGTCTGTAAATTAGGTCTTTCTCATCACTTAATAGAGGCTAATTAGTAATACTCCAGTATCCCAAAGACAAGAACTTTTTCTTAAAACTGAAATGCATTACAGCACTACAGGACTGCAGTCCTGTAACTGAATCCCTTGAGCAGGATATGTTTCAGAATTCAGAGGTATTTTAAAAATACCATGTATTATAAATAACCTCAGATTTTAAAGCAGCACCTCCCTAGTAAGACATTGAAGCAGAATTTTCGATATTTACATTAAGTTGCAAAAATAAAGACTATTAAAATAGCCTCATGTAAGGTCAGATTTGTTTCCCCTATTGAGAAAATCTTTTGGTTTACAGAGACTTGGGTCTTTAGGATTGTGAATCAGGATTATAGATGTGTTGTGAATTGTTTGTAGGATGACCTCTGTTCTGTCTCTATCATAAATATTTTTCCCCCTCTTTTAATTTTTCAGGTCAGCCCTTCATAAACCCAGATGGAAGTCCAGTTGTGTATAATCCTCCTATGACTCAACAACAAGTTAGAACCCAAGTGCCTGGACCTCCACAGCCGCCTCTGCCACCCCCACCACCTCAACAACAAGCAGCTAATCACATTTTCTCACAGGTGCACATATCCATGATTACATAATGCTAAGTTTACCTGCCTTTGCATATTTGGGACTAGACTCACTAATTATAATTGGGATAGCCCAAGTATTTCTTAGAACTTTAATATTCTCTACCAGCAATGTCCCATTCCCTACTTGTAGGAAGAAAGGTCAACATGGGATTTTAAGCTAATAAATATAGAATATGTATTGGAAAGAAGGAAATTTTGTATCTTATGAGCCTGTGTGGTAAGTATGTTCTCCCTATACTACAACAGCAAGAAATGTTTAAAAGGAATAAAAACAAAACTAGGATTATCCCAGAGAGCAAAAGTAAGTTGCCCTAAGATTCAATAGATCAAGAAGCTAGAAGAAACTGAGTTGGGGTGCTCAGATTCTGCAAGGTACTCTCCATCCCACCTCCCATGTGAGAGACAGGCAGAAACATTCTAAATTAGAATTCACAGAAGCACTCTTAGTAATGTCTTGAATTTGTATGTTAAGAGTTTACACATACACTTTCACAATCTGGCTTTTCCCCTCTAGATGTGTTATTCATCCTTGAGGAATTCGATTATACCAGTGTAAACTCTTTTACTTCTTTTCTATCTTTAAAGGTTGTGTAACAACTCAAAGACAGTTTGTACAGTTAGTTACACCTCTTTTTCCCATAAGACTATCTAAATATTCCACTGATGAGAACTTGCAGAATACTTTCTGATGATGTATGAAAAAGTGTGATATAAAATTGAACTGGAGAAATTTCCTTAGTTTTGCTCACAAGTTACATCCTTTGTATTGTAAGGATAAAGAATGTATGAGCAGTTTGATACGGTTATCAAATATTTTGAAAGTTTTGTAGATAATTGTACCTCTGGCAATTAAGACTCCCAATACTGGGCAAGGCAGTTTACATACTGTAGAAGGATTTCTAGGTTTTTGCTATGCTCCTAAGACAGAAATACATAGAGAAGAAGTTACCTAAAACTGATTTCTAAAGACTCCCATATATCTGTTTCACCGCCCCATTTGATTACAAATGCTCAGATACACATTGGACTACGTAAAACTCCCTCCCTGGCCTTCTGTGCCTTGCTTTCATTCAGTTTGGTCCTGAAGTGTTTCTCCTTCATTGTCCTATGCATAGTTGTCTTTGCAGTGCTGTGTATTTCACCGGGAGCTTTATACATCTGATTTTCATTTCATTCGGTAGAAATGTTTGTCTGGCAGCTTCAAAAAGTCTAAGGGTTTATCTGTGGTTATATATTTCATATTATTATCTCCTAGGAATAGTTTTGTCTGATTCAGATATGAGGCTATCCTAAATGAAGGTGTAGACAGCTTACTTTAGAAATAGAGCCTTATTAATGAACTGTAATTTGAAATCTTGGGATATGTGTCAAACTTCATGGCTCCTTTTCCTGGCGTTGCCTCAGGTGATTCAGGCAGTTCATCTTCAGACACTAGAAGAGAAAGTTGATGAACAAATGATACTGAATAACCATTTTTTGTGCTGAGATAATCCATCCACTAAATTTCAGATAACCAAACAAAATAATACTTTGATTTCCAAGGCTTTCAGGTGGGCTACATTTCTTAAAACTAATCACTTCAAGAGGATGTCGTTTTACAGCCAGTTGTAATTTAAATAGGAAAAGGAAGTGCTAAGGCTTTTTCTTTTCTAACTGGTGGCAGAATTTCACTTTGATCAACCAGGGTTCTTGCCCACATTTGCTCATTACCACTTGACACACTAGGAGACAATAATTTATACTTTTTGTGCTCATAGGACTCGCCTTTCTTTTATCCCCCAGCAGTCTGAAGCTTTTATTTCATCTGACATTTACATAGTAGGTCAAGATGTCTGGAAGAAAGTTATGTCTTAATGGTTGTCTGACTTAGTAACAGATCGAATAGCCTGTATTTGGAAGTTCTAGAGCTACTGCTCCTCATTTAGTATGATATGTGCTGTCATCCATTAGGAAGTTTGCTAATTTTTAGTTAAGAGGTTGTTGAGAGACCCCTGGCTCTATAGATCTTTCAGCTTTTACCTTTTGACCTTTTTTTAGTGCTTTTACATTAACTGTAGTTTTTTTGTGGGATTCTGATCTGAGCCTTCCACTTTGTAGAAACTCTTGCATTGATTTTGTGGTAGAAGTACAACTCATCATTACACATCTTAGTTGTCAGAAGAATTTCCTTATTTAGATTATTTCCTGGGCAGTCTTACTCAGTTCTTTCATTTTGCATTTGTAAACTATTCTTTTAGAGAGTACTGTTTAGAGGGAGATTCATGTATATACATTTTAACCAAAAGTAAGAGTTTTCCTGGATAAAATTACCTGGGCTCCTCCAGTGTTTGCTTTACTTGACTGTCTGCAGGTCACTTAACTTTTCTTAGCCTGATTGCCATCTATAACGTGAATTACAAGAGTCTTTAAGCCAGTATGACTATTACCCCTTGAGAATAAACGATATAATATAAATGCAATATTGGGAAACTAAATCAGATGCTGGTATTAGCCTACAGATGGCCAGCTGTACTTCTTAAGATTTAGAAATGATTAAAACATTTTTCATCTTCTATAGCACCTGTTTTTGAGTGTTCCTGGGAAACATAAAACTTATTTTTATTTTCCTGAAATGCAGGAGTATTTCATTAGCAACAAAAAGTTCAAGTAAATAGTTTTTCAGCTCTTGGCACCTACTCTCTCGATAAAAATTTTTAATTGAAAGAAAAATGTGTTTATCTTCCTTGTGTAAAAGAGGTATGTTTGTGTGTGTACATGTGCCTGTATGTGTGTGTGTTGTTCTTTAGTTCTTTAGGCTGTTACTCTTAATGGTACCCACAGTATACTTTTCTTTAAAAATTCAAGCACTTTGGTCCCAACAGAGTATTTAATCATGCCTTATCAAATAGAGAGGGTAGTTGACATACATAATATATAACTTTTTTATTGTGAAGTTGTTCTTTTATTATTTAGTGTTATAATGCTAAATAGAGCAACTCCTCCATCAAACAAAGAAGTAAGAATGAGTGGTTTTGCTTTTACTCACTTAACCTGGGGGTTTGATTACATAATAGAATTTGAAATGTCTAAATCACCTGTTTCTGTGAATTTAATAAATATTTTTATGAAAAAAATACCTAATTGTATATAAAAGCACAGGTTATGTTTTTAAACTTTTTATTATTCAGCTTCTTCATTTAGCATCGTTTTGTTGTTTCCTATATCATTGTATAAGATGACTTTATAAATGTAGTTTAAGCTATTGCCAAAAAAGTGTAAGTTTCCATTTTATGCAGTTCTTGTAACATTTTATTCTGACATTAACATTGTTTGCCAACCTGTTATTCCTTAGCCTGTTCGTCCTCTGCAGTCCTCTTCACAGCCTGTTCAGTACTCTACAGCCCCTTACCCATCCCCGTTCCTGCCAGTCTCACCCACCCAGCAATACTCCGTGGTACTATATCTCTATTCACCTCCTGCATTGTTTCTGTGGGCGGATGTGTGATGATGCTCATGAATGTGATTAAAGTGATACGATCTTCTGTGATTATTTAAAGTCATGGACACGGTTATACTGAAAAAGTGTTTCTAAGCTGGATTAGAAATCATTTACTCTCTACTGTATAATATTTGTTATATTGGCATATTGCAGTGATTGTATAAATCCTAATCTTTTCCTGCCTTTTCATAATGAAATGATTTTCAGGTTGACTATTCTAGTCCTGAGATGGTTTAGCTACTTTTCTCATTGAGATCAGTGCAATCTTTGCATTCCTAGTGTGGTAGCTTTCATCTAGGTTTAAGCCTTTCTATCCCCAATACATAGGTCCAGTAAACTTCATACTGATTATTAGGTGAATTGGAGTTTATATACCTAAGACACTATGTATATTTCCAAGGAAGATCCCTAGATATTTAATCTGTGACTATAAAGTAATGGTACCTCCTTCAACCTAAAGTATGTCCCAAGTTATATCTCTTAGTAAGAGCTTAGGAGCACCAGTGCCATGTATTCTCTGACCTTCTCTATTTTACTAAGTATATGAGACAACAGTGAAAAGTACTTCCTGCCTAGGGCCTAAGGTGAAATCAGTATTCAATAAGTGTCCCTTTCCTTCCCTTAAAGTGAGCCTCAGCCTAATATACTTTTCCCAGTGATGCTGTTGTTTTTCCAGATTATATGGCATCACATTTTGACATTACTTTTCAAGTTAAATTGTAAGGTATATCTTAAAATCACTTGACACTTTTTAGAAATGTTTTCTTTTATTGGGAGTGTGTTTATTTTGAGCTGGCAGCAACCTTAAGAGCATCGGTTCTGAATGATTTTCAAAAATCACTTCCAGTCTGAAAAATTAAATTTTTGCCAGCATTGAGATCGAAAGCATCATTAAGAATAGCATAAAAGCCTTAAAGATGTTTTGGAAAATGGTAGATAATTGGAATAAGAAAATGACTTTTTTTTTTTTTTGAGATGACTCTGATGGTGTATGGTTAAAAATTTAGCCAGATTACTATGTAATTACAGCTAATCGATATATTTTGGTACATTTTTCCCTTTTGAAAATATTTGTTGAATTAGGCTAATAGTGCTAGAGTATATCAGAGCAGCATTGGAAAGAGTAAAACCACATATTTTCAGTCATTAAATCAGGTGCCTTTTCAATCCCTTGTCTTCTCCATAGCCATAATGTACTTTGCAAAAACCAACAGACTGTAGAAATTGCAGACATGTCAACTTTTATCTGACAACTCAATTGCCACAATTTTTTAAGTAACGTTTTCCAAAATTCTCCTAGCAAATTATGGTACATATTGTTACCAGTCTTTGGCTCTTTGGGAGCAAGACAATGCCATTTTAACGCCATTTTTGTCATTTCAGTGATACTGTTCAGACTAGTCAGAAACTGGTCTTTATGCTGTTGAGTCAGAGAAAACATTTGTCAGATGGCATATAAATCATAACCCTATCCTGGCTGGACACCATTGCCTGCTCACCAAGTTGCAAAAGCTGTAGGAAACTGTCATTTAGATTCAATTTGTGTAACATCTGACTTTGGAAAGAGACTGAAATACACTAGGGAAGAACAGAATTTATGGCCAAATCATTTTTCCTAAATATATATATTCTATTTTATGTATTTCTAAAGTCTTATATTAGAAGACTGGAGTGGGTGAATGTTATATATTTTATTTCATTTCTACTAGTATATTCAACAGGTATGGTATAATATACAGAGATACATAGAACCAGAATCTTGCCTTTTAGGAAGAGAGATAAAGAGTATAATTAGTACCATGCCTTATTAGTTACCTGGTCCTTGAAGTCCTTTCAGAAAATGATTATATGAGTATGTCCAGTTTCCCCTCCACATCCTAATGTGCCTTTAATTGTCATTTAAATAAGTATCTTATCATTTCTTATTGTGAAATGTTATTACACCCTGCTCTTCTGCATGCTATGCACTCTACTAGACATACTTTATAAGTAATTTGTAATGACAGCATTGTAATAGTCCTACTTTCCTGCTTAGAGTTCTAATTTTATTGAAGCTATTCTATTAAATCATATCTGTTGTAGATATATGATATCCATAATACATACTACTGCAGTTCATCTTAAACTATATGAAGTGGGGTTTTTTGATAAGTTTGGTTGATAAGTTTTTTGATAAGTATGTATGGAAGGCTTACTGATTTCTGACTTTTGCCTTTTTTAGCAGGACAACCTTGGGTCTCAGTTTAGCCACATGAGTCTTGCCCGCCAGCCATCTGCAGATGGTTCTGACCCTCATGCCACCATGTTCCAGTCCACTGTTGTTCTACAATCCCCACAGCAGTCTGGTTATATCATGACGGCAGCCCCTCCACCACCACCGCCGCCGCCACCACCTCCTCCTCCCCCCCCACCCCTGCCCCCCGGGCAACCAGTCCCTACTGCTGGCTATTCGGCCTCAGGCCATCCTGTCAGCCAGCCTGTGCTGCAGCAGCAGGGATATATTCAGCAGCCCTCACCACAGGTAAGTCACCTTTTGGCTCCCATGGAAACCTCTTCATTGAAGATCAGTTTTAACCCTAATTAGAAAGCTTACTTTTAGTGTCACATAGAATTTGTGAGAATGTATATACAAAGCTGGTCATCATCTTCTCTTCTTTGGAGATTTTCAAATGCATACTGACAACCACATGACTGGTAGATACTTCAGTTGGATGGTTAACAGTATGCGACATTTGATTTTCCTTTTGACTGATTTGTTTTCATTAGCTCAAGAGAAACACTATAGGGTAAATACACTATAAAAATAAAATGATGCATTTCAGGAAGAAGTAGATTAGTTTAGGGAGAATTAAAATCATACTATTTAAGCTTTCAGTGTTTTCTCTACATTTATTTAGATATTCCTTAATTTTTCTCAGCATATTTTGTAGTTTTCATTATATAAGAATTGCATATATTTCATAAATGTATCTCTAAGTATGTAATGTTTTTAAATGCTTAGTGGGGCACCTAGGTAGCTCATTTGGTTAAGTGCCTGCCTTCTGCTCAGGTCATGATCTCAGGGTCCTTGGAACTGCACCACGCGTTGGGCTCTCTGCTCAATGAGGAATCTGCTTCTCCCTTTTCCTCTGACTTCTCCCACCTCCCACCCCCAGCCACCATGCACACTTTCTCTCTCAAATAAAGAAATAAAATCTTTTTAAAAAGAAAGTAGGGCAGCCCGGGTGGCCTAGTGGTTTAGCACCGCCTTCAACCCAGGGTGTGATTCTGGAGACCCAGGATCGAATCCCGCATCGGGCTCCCTGCATGGAGCCTGCTTCTCCCTCTGCCTGTCTCTCTCTCTCTCTCTCTCTCTCTCTCTCTCTGATGAATAAATAAATAAAATCTTAAAAAAAAAAAAAAGAAAGAAATGCTTAGTATTCTCAAGGAGATTATTTTAAATTTTTTTATTTAAATTCAGTTTGCCAACATCCAGTATAAACACCCAGTGTTCATCCCATCAATTGCCCTCCTTAGGGGATCCCTGGGTGGCGCAGCGGTTTGGCGCCTGCCTTTGGCCCAGGGCGCGATCCTGGAGACCCGGGATCGAGTCCCACGTCGGGCTCCTGGTGCATGGAGCCTGCTTCTCTCTGCCTGTGTCTCTGCTTCTCTCTTTCTCTCTGTGACAATCATAAATAAATAAATAATCAATCAATCAATCCAAGTTGGATTCCTTTAAAAAAAAAATTGCCCTCCTTAGTGCCCATCACTCAGTTACCCCATCCCCCTACCCACCTCCCCTTCTGCAACCCTTTGTTCGTTTCCCAGAGTTAGGAGTTTCTCATGCTTTGTCTCTCTAATTTTTCCCCATTCATTTTCCCTCCTTTCCCTTATATAATCCTTTTCACTACTATTTATATTTCACATATTAGTGAAACCATATGATAATTGTCCTCAGAATGACTTATTTCACTCAACATAATACCCTCCAGTTCCTTCCACATCAAAGCAAATGATGGATATTCGTCCTTTCTAATAGCTGAGTAATATTCCATTGTATATATAGACCACATCTTTATCCATTCATCTGTCGAAGGACATCATGGCTCCTTCCACAGTTTGGCTGCTGTGGACATTGGAGTGCAGATGTCCCAACATTTCACTATATCAGTATCTTTGGGGTAAATCCTCAGCAGTGCAATTGCTGGGTCTTAGAGTAGCTCTATTTTTAACTTCTTGAGGAACCTCCACACAGTTTTCCAGAGTGGCTGCACCAGTTCACATTCCCATCAACAGTGCTAGAGGGTTCCCCTTTCTCCACATCCTCTCGAACATTTGTTGTTTCCTGTCTTGTTAATTTTAGCCATTCTTACTGGTGTGAGGTGGTATCTCATTGTGGTTTGATTTGTATTTCCCTGATGGCCAGTGATGTGGAACATTTTTTCATGTGCTTGTTGGCCATGTGTATGTCGTCTTTGGAGAAATGTCTCTTCATGTCATCTGCCCATTTCATGACTCAATTGTTTGTTTCTCAGGTATTGAGTTTAATAAGTTCTTTATAGATCTTGGATACTAGCCCTTTATCTGATGTGTCATTTGCAAATATCTTCTCCCATTCTGTAGGTTGTCTTTTGTTGATTGTTTCCTTCACTGTGCAGAAGCTTTTTATCTTGATGAAATCCCAGTAGTTCATTTTTACTCTTGTTTCCCTTACCTTCATAGATGTATCTTGCAAGAAGTTGCTGTGGCCGAGTTCAAAAAGGTTGTTGCCTGTGTTCTCCTTCTAGTATTTTGATAGATTCTTGTCTCACATTTAGATCTTTCAACCATTTTGAGTTTATCTTTGTGTATGGTGTAAGAGAATGGTCTAGTTTCATTCTTCTGCATGTGGCTGTCCAATTTTCCCAGCACCATTTATTAAAAAGACTGTGCTTTTTCCAGTGGATAGTCTTTCCTGCTTTGTCAAATATTAGTTGACCATAGAGTTGAAGGTCCGTTTCTGGGTTCTGTATTCTGTTCCATTGATCTATGTGTCTGTGTGCCAGTACTATACTGTCTTAATGATCACAGCTATGTAATAGTTTGAAATCAGGCATTGTGATGCCCCCAGCATTGGTTTTCTTTTTCAATATTCCTCTGGCTATTCGGGGTCTTTCTGAGTCCATACAAAACTTAAGATGGTTTGTTCCAACTCTGTGAAAAAAGTCCATGGTATATTGATAGGGATTTCACTGAACTTATAAATTGCCTTGGATAGCATAGACATTTTCACAATATTTATTCTTTCAATCCATGAGCATGGAATGTTTTCCATCTCTTTACATCTTCCTCCATTTCTTTCAGAAGTGTTCTGTAGTTTTTAGGGTATAAATCCTTTACCTCTTTGGTTAGGTTTATTTCGAGGTATCTTATGCTTTGGGGTGCAATTGTAAATGGGATTGATTCCTTAATTTCTCTATCTTCAGTCTCATTGTTAGTATACAGAAATGCCACTGATTTCTGTGTGTTGATTTTGTATCCTGCCACATTGCTGAGTTGCTGTATGAGTTCTAGCAGTCTTGGGATGTAATGGAGATTATTTTAAAATTTCATTTTCCTGTCATCATTTCGTCATATGTGGAAATAAGGTTTATTTTTGTGTACTGATCTTGTGTCCTGTGGACTTTCTAAATTTAATGATTCTAGTACTTTATTCATACACTGCTTAGAATTTTCCAAATTGAAGACCATTTCTACGTATATTATCCTTTCCAATATATATGCCTTTTATTCCTTTTCTTGCCTTATTAAATTATCTATGTGCTCTGATGTTGAATATACACACAACACAAGAGAAAGTAAAATCCCTCGAATTCATTTATTAACTTAAAGCTAAGTTTTGAAAGTACATATTCTTCCTTGTTTTCAGTCTTAGGAAAAGCATTTGTTCTTTCATCCTTAATTGTGATGTTATCTGTGGGTTTTTTGCCTCTGTCATGCCCTCTATCAGGTTGAAGAAATTATCTTAGTTTGTAGGTGTCTTTACCACGAATTATTTAATCTTATGAATCTCCTTTTCTGCATCTCTTGAGATCATGTGATTTTCCCCTTTTACTCTATACAGTCAATTATTGTGACTGACTTTTCAATGTTAATGATAACCTTTCATTTTGAGAGCACATTCCCACTTAGTCATGATATAATATCTTTTTAAATATTGCTAGATTCATTTTGCTAACGATTTCATATGGATTTTTTTTAAGATTTATTTGTTTGTTGTTTGTTTATTTATTTATTTATGATAGACATAGAGAGAGGCAGAGACACAGGAGGAAGGAGAAGAGAAGCAGGCTCCATGCCAGGAGCCTGATATGGGACTCGATCCCGGGACTCCAGGATCGCACCCTGGGCCAAGGGCAGGCGCTAAACCACTGAGCCACCTAGGGATCCCTCTTATGGGTTTTTGAATGCATGTTCATAGAGGATATTGGTCTGTAGTTTGTGTGTAATATCTCTTCAGGTTGTTTTATCAGGATGGCACTGATACTGGCTTTAAAATGAATTGGATATTGTTGCCTCCTTCATTTCCTAAAACAGTTGATGTAGGATTCTTTTTAACATCCTTTTTAAATGTTTGCCAGAATTCACTAATGCATCCATCTGGACTTGGAGTTTTTTTCTGAGGAAGATTTTAAAATTACAAATTCAATTTTTTAGGAGATACAGAGCTAATCCAATTTGCTATTCCTTTTTGGGTTGAATTTTGTATCAACTTAATGGTCAAATTTATTGGCAATAGTCAGTTTTGATATCCCCTTATTATATTTTTTGTATCTTAAGGATCTCTAGTGGTATCACCTTGATAATTCCTAAATGTTGATAATTTCACTTCTCTCTTATTTTTGCTTTAGTAAGAGATTTACCGGTTCCATTGATGTTTTTAAAAAACCAACTTAGGATTTCATCAATTTTATTATTCATTTTCTACTTGAATGCTTTCTACTTTTACCATTATTGTTTTCTTCTCTTTGCTTATTTTGGGTTTCATTTGCCCTTTATTTCTGGCTTCTTAAGGTGGAAGCATAGATCATTGATTTTTAGATTGTTCTTCCTTTCTAACAGTTTTTAAATGCTACAGATTTACCTCTAAGCACCATTTTAATTGCAATCCACGAAACTGGGTGTGTTTTTTTGTTATAATTTCGTTCAAAATGTTTCCTCTCTTTTTTATGTATCTATGTGACTTTTTGACACCTGATTTATTTAGAAGTGTGTTATTTAATTTCCAAATATTTGGGACTTTCTAATTACCTCGTTATTGATTTCTATTTTAATTTCATGTGGTCAGAGAACCTACTCTTAAGACTTCATTGTTTGGAAATCTCTTGAGTCTTGTACATACCATTATGTAGTCTTTTGGGGGAAGGTCCATATGCACTTGAAAAAAATTTATATTTTATCATTTTGGTGTTTTGTGATTTCTTTTGGTTTTGTTTTGAGATAAGTTCACAAAGCATAAAATTTATCATTTTAAAGCAGGCAGTTTAGTGACATTTAGTACATATGGTGTTTTACAACCATCACCTCTCTGTAGTTCCAAAACATTTTAATCACCCCAAAAGAAAAATCTGTACTCATTAAGCAGTTAGTACCCATTCACTCCATCCCCGAGCCCCTGGCAACCACTGGTTTGCACTCTGTCTCTAAGGATTTACCTATTCTGGGGGATCCCTGGGTGGCTCAGTGGTTTAGCACCTGCCTTTGGCCCAGGGCGCGATCCTGGAGTCCCGGGATCGAGTCCCACGTCGGGCTCCCGGCATGGAGCCTGCTTCTCCCTCCTCCTGTGTCTCTGCCTCTCTCTCTCTCTCTCTCTCCCTCTATGTCTATCATAAATAAATAAATCTTTAAAAAGAAAAAAAAAAGGATTTACCTATTCTGGATACTTCATGTTAATGGACTCATGCAGTACTGTTACCTTTTGTGTCTGACTTCTTTAGCTTAACCTAATGTTTGAGAGTTAATCTACACTCTGTAGCATGTATCAGTACCCCATTCCTTCTTATGTCTAAATAATATGCCAATGTATGAATATACCACCATTTGTTCATCTTTCCAACCATTGATGGACTTGGGGTATTTCCACCTTTTGCCCATTGTGAATAGTGCTGTTATGAACATGTAGGTACATGTATTTATTCAAGAGTACCTGCTCTCATTAATTTGGGGTATATACCTAGAAATAAAATTGCTGAATTATATGGTAATTTATGTTTAGCTTTTTGAGAAATCGCCGTACTGTGTCATTTTAATATTCCTATCTGCAATGTATAGAGGTTCCAACCTCTCCACATTTTGATAATAAAGCTTATTATTTACCTTTTTAAAAATTATTATTATTACCCTAGCCATCCTTTGGATGTGAAATGAGTATTTCATTACGGTTTTGACTTGTATTTCCCTAATGATTAGTAATGTTGATCATCTGTTCATATACATGTTGGCTAGGGGTGGGTGCCTGGGTGGCTCAGTTGTTGAGCTGTCTACCTTCAGCTGAGGTTGTGATTCCTGGGTCCTAGGATCAAGTCCCACATCAGGCTTTCCACGGGTAGCCTGCTTCTCCCTCTTCCTATGTCTCTGCCCTTCTGTGTCTCTCATGATAAATAAAATCTTTTAAAAAAAAATTGTGTAAAAAAAAATAAAAAATATAAAAAATAAAAAATGTGTGTATATGTATATAGACATATACACACATACACACATACATACCTACCTACATACATACATACATGTTGGCTATTGTCTGTCGTCTTCAGAGAAATGTCTGTTTTAAGTCCTTTGCCAATTTTTTCAGGAGATTGTCTTTTTGTTGTTGAGTTGTAGGAGTTCTATTTATATCCTGTGTACTAGACCATCAGGTGTGATTTGCAGATATGTTCACCCATTCTGTCAGTTGTCTTTTTGACTTTTTGATAATGTTCTTGATGTACAGAAATTTAATTTTAATGAAAATCTATTCATCTTTGCATTTTACCCCTCGTGATTAACTAGTTATATCTAAGAATCCATTGCCAAATCCAAGGTCATGAAGATTTTATCCGTGTGTTTTCTTTTAAGAGTTTTATGGTCTTTAGCTCCAATAAGTAGGTCTTTTATCCATTTTGAGTTAATTTTTGTAAATGATAATGAGACATAAGAGTCCACCATCATTCTTTTGCATGTGTGTATTATCTATTTGTTCTGGCATCATTTCTTGAAGACACTATTCCTTTCCCATTGAATGGTGTGGTACCCCTGTTAAATATCAGGTGACCATAAATGTAAGAATTTATTCCTGGACTCTTACGTTTATGTTAGTCTGTGTTTCTACCTTAATGCCAGTACTGCACTATTTTATTACTCTACCTTTGTTATAAGTTTTAAAATCAGAAAGTGTGAGTCCTCCAACTATTCTTTTTCAAGATTACATTGGCAATTTGGCTATATGACTTGGGATTCCATGTAAATTTGATGGTTGGCTTTTCCATTTCTCAAAAGAGTCCATTGAAGTTTTGATAGGGATTGCATTGAATCTTTGAATTGCTTTGTATATTACTGCATCTTAATATTAAATCTTCCATTCTTAATGAACATGGGATGTCTTTCCATTAACTTAGGTCGTCTTTAATTTCTTTCATATTTTACTGTTTGTTGTATTTAATGTTCTCTAAGTATCAGTTTAGCCAATGTGATTGTTTCATGTCTTTTATATCTTTTATTCGATTCTATCAATAAGTGATAGTGGATTAGTCTATTTCTCTCTTAAATTCTGCCATTTTTATAACATTGAAACCTATATTAAGCAATTTATATGTATCATTTCTTCCTGATATATTGACTTATTATGAAATGTTTTTCTCTCTCTAGTACTATTTCTTGTCTTAAAACGTACTTTATCTGACTTTAATATAGTGACTTCAGCATTCTTTTGATGAGCATTTAAATGGTATGTCTTTTTCCATCCTCTTATTTGTGACCTTAATATTTCAAGTCTGTCTTTTGTATATAGTTCATCTTTGCTGTTCTATCTAGTCTCGTTAGTATGTCTGGTCCTCTTAGCTTTAATATATCTTTTCACACAGTTAGAGGTAGCTTTGCCACATTGCTCTTTGTTTTCCGTTTGATCTGTATTTATTTTATTCCTGCCTTTTATATTAGTTAAACTCTTTTATTGTTCCACTTTATTTTTTCTTCAGCCTTTATACTACAGTCCTTTGACTCTTGTGTTTGTATAGTTTCTTTATGGATATGATACATATCTTTAGGTTATTACTATCTACTTCAAGTTTGTATGAAACTACAAGTAAAATATAGTAGTCATATTAACAATATAATTTTATTTACTCTCCATTGTTTGTGCTCTTCTTGTCATATGTATATATGTGTCAGTGTGTATACATTATAAATAAGATAGATGATGATACAATTTGTGGCTTAAACAATAATGTCTTTTTAATTAAGAGGGAGAAAAAATAATACTATTATTTATACACATACTCAAAAGTATAATAATAGATTTAGATCTGAAATTAGAAAAAAAAAGATCTGAAATTAGGACATACCTATTGTTTGTTGATGTGTCCAAGAACAATTAAGGGATCACATATGTATTCCATCTATTGTATCTAATGGTTCAAAAACAGAAGAAATATTGCAGTAAATTTAGGAGATTCTTGGCTTATAACTGATCTAGACATTTTTTTTTAAGATTTTATTTATTAATTCTTGAGAGACACAGAGAGAGAGGCAGAGGGAGAAGCAGGCTCCCCGCAGGGAGCCTAATGTGGGACTTGATCCCAGGACCCTGGAATCACGACCTGAGCCAAAGGCAGATGCTCAATCACTTAGCCACTCAGGTGCCCCTAGAAATTCTGTATTCAACTGGTTTCCAGATGAAATAGGCACTCTTTGAGATGCCTATAGAAGTCTCTTAGAAGTATCCCAATTGGAAGAGTGGAACTCAAAAGAGCTTATGAAGCTAATAAAGTTAATTTACCACATACTTCTACATCTTTGGATTAATTGTTCATTCCTTATTCCAAACTAGGTCAGATTACTTTAAGAGAAATGCACTGCTGATATAAATAGCTCCAGAAGGAAATAGAATCGAGCTAGTCTTACTGTTTTTTTTCCCAGCTTTGTTAAGGTATAATTGACAAATACCATTTGTATTGGCATTTTAATTTACATTAAAAATATGAGAAAAAGAATGGAACCAGCACAACTGTGTATTAGCGTGAGAACAGATAAGCTGGCTAATTTATACAATGATTACAGTTCTGCACTCAAATTGAATGAGCTAGCAGTGTACATGTTTCAACCAATATAAGTCTCAAAGAATATAAATTGCAAAATAAGTTGCATGGAGTTATATATAGTAGAGCACCATTAATGTAAATTTTTTAAATCCTCAACAATTTTTCTGTATGGATAACATGTAATAGAATTTTGAAAACATATATAGGATTCACATACACCAACTATAGGATAATGGGTTCTCTGTTAAATATAGGGCAAAAGAATATTGGACTGAGCCTTTAACTATTTTAATAGTGTTTGGTTTTATAAAAGAGGGAGAAAAATCTGAAAAAAATGTGGCCAAAATTTAAACCTATTAAATCTAATTGCTGGGCATATTAATAGGTGTCTTGTTATATATACTTCATGCTTAAAATTTTTTTCAATTAAATTTAAAGCTAAGAAAATCTGTTTTCAGGTGGTACTAAAAAGAATTATTACTCGTTACACTCTGTTGTTCCTCAGAGAAGACATTTCTGTTGCAAGTGAAATTGATTTTTTTTTCCCCTCAACACTTACCCTAGATGCCAGCCTGTTACTGTGCTCCAGGCCACTATCACTCCAGTCAACCTCAGTATCGCCCAATCCCTTCTGTCCATTACAATTCACATCTAAACCAACCACTGCCACAGCCTGCACAGCAGACAGGTGAGTAATATTTCTGAGGCTATGGTTTCTTAGCTATGGATATTACTTTTTTCCATTCTGCTTTATTTCAGCCCTACTATTAAGATATTGCCACACTCCATCTGTCAGGGGTCTCAGATATGGTCCATATGAATATGCAAACCAGTGAGATTGAAAGAGTAGGCAAATCTTAGCACCTGCCAGGAAGTAACTGTCAGGTTTATATGCTAAAGTGTTCAGAGACATAATGAGAAGAGTATACCAGGTCAAACAGAATGGTGAGCAGCTTCCTGTTACTCCCTGCCATTGTAGTGAAGCCTCCTTTGCAGCCTGATAGTCCACCTCTGTTAACAACAAAGCAGAGACAAGGCAAGCTAAGATGTCTCCTGAACAGCTAACTAGAAGCAAGGACCAAAGTGACCCAACTTTGAGAATCTAGCCTGGTGAAGATATTTTGTTGTCTTGATCTCAGTATACCTTTAAAAGGAATGTTCTTAAACACCTTTTTTGTGTTTTGTTTTTCTGTTTGCCCATTGTATAGTGAAAGGTATCTTTAAACCAAATGCAATCTAATCCTAAGCATATCAAATATATTAAAACTCAAAAGATTCTATTCCTTTTGCCCCTCTCAAATTCTCTTTAAGCTTTCAGTGAAAACTACTGTGACCTCAGAGTAAAAATACAACAACAACAACAAAAAAAACTATCTTGACTGAATTCATTTCTTTCTATGCTTCCCACCTAGATTTGTACTTCTGCCCCAGATATGTAATAAGGTACTTTTCATCCTTTCATAACTCTAGCAGTTGAAGTGAAATGTTTACTGGTATCTTTAAGGCCTTTTTAGCCTGTGGTCGCTGTTGGAGGTACTCACACTGTATCAAAGTGACTGACTCACTGAGGCCACATAACCCTCCACCTAGGCAGTTTCTTGCTGTTGGTATTATGTGCAAGTCTTAAGGGGAGCCACAGTTTTAGGAGAAAGACGCCTGCACAAGGCAATCTGATAAGAAGTATTCTTGCTTCTCACTCCTGCAGTCTTCATTGATCCGCTATTCCTCAGCAGCTTCCTTAACCAGATAAGACTCTTACTTATCACTCCTATAAGGGAGCTTTCACGTCTTAATCTATTGTTCCTAGGAGTCATCTTATACTTAGTATAAGGTCTTCCCTTTTTTCTATTACTAGCCCTGTATTGTACGTGTGGCAGATGTTCTTCCAAAGGATATTGAGTACAAACATTGTTCATTTTAGCCAACTTAGAATTTGTCTTCTTTCTTGTCTTTGACTCCCATTAGTTCAGGTTTCCTGAAGTTCAATAATATAGTCTGCTTTAAATAATATAAATAAGTACAAGCTCTAATTTTGTAAGTCATCAGAAGTTGTTCTTCATATGGGAACATTCATCATGACACTATTTATTAATTAGCTTTAAACACTTGGTTGTTTTATTCTAATAGAAATTATTTTCTGAGTTTCCCTGGGCCACAGTGACTGACTTTGCATATTGTTTTTCTCTTAATTTTTTTTCTTTCAAAATTATAATATAGACTATTGTGAGTGTCTGATAACAAAAAAGAAATTTGCCTTCACCCTCCCCATTCAGATATCTTCTGTGTGACTAATTAACTTAGTTTATTAATTTATTAATATAGCCTATTGAGGCAAGCAAAGATCCTTTACTCTGTATTTGTGTAAGCTTACTAGTTTCGTTCTTTTCTATGGCTAAATTTTTATTTCTGCTCTTGTCAAACTGCCTACAGAATTAAAACTTTCAATCACAGATCAGACCAGTGTGCTTTTACAAATTCATCTCAGCAAAAATATTCCCACCTAATGGAAAACAACTGAATATGCCACTCCTCACAATTGAGGGAATAACACAGTATTTATGTTACAGATAGTAGGTGTTCTTCAGTGATAACTTTAATTGTGGATATTTTCTAATGATAGTTACGGTGAGAAAGGAAACAAAAGGAAAGTTGCATATAGTACAGCCACAGAAAAAAAGTATGTCTGAATACTTTATGACATTGTGTTTGACTCTAAAAGTCATCATAATGTAACATGTTACATAGAATTTGTCTTTCCAGGTATTTTATGTACAGTCCTCTTCATTTTATAGGCTTAAATTAGTTGAATATCATTCCATTTGAAGAAAACAAATAAATCCTCAAAACATTCTTATCTGAAAGGGAAAAGAATTTTATTATGTAAGTACAATAGCAAACTCCTCTTTAAAGAAAATTTCAGTAGTACCA
This sequence comes from Nyctereutes procyonoides, assembly GCF_905146905.1. NCBI lineage: Eukaryota > Metazoa > Chordata > Mammalia > Carnivora > Canidae > Nyctereutes > Nyctereutes procyonoides. The sequence continues at coordinate 395,749 of NW_026575030.1, read as the reverse complement.
GTGGCAAGTATTGTGCTGGTAATTTTAAAAACCTTTTTTATGGAATTAGAATTTTAATTACTAAGAAAGTTATAATCTAAAGATTTTTTTTGTAGTTAGCTAATGGTTATTTTTTATACTAAACCATACAAAAAATTATGCATTTATGTTTGTGTATATCCTAATAGAAAAGTAAAATGCAGTGGGAAATGGACAAGGCAATTTTTTCTGATTTATTTTAATAATTTATAGCAGTTTCTGTCTCAGTAATTTACATTTTTATATGTAAACAGCATACTTTCTTATTCTTTTTGTCTTTTTCTTATACTTCCCTACATACATCCCACCATCCCAATCTGATTAAAATTAGAAATAATTTGTTAATGTCTCTTACATTTGGTTCTTGTCAAACAACACTAGTGAGGAAGCATGTTATTTTCTTTTATTACATAAAAAGTTAAAACTAATTATGCAACCAAATAATGAATACATTAACAGATTTGGAACAGTTTTTCTTCATGGGGTACAAATAAATAATTTTTACATGTTTATATATGAATTTAAAGAGATTTTCCTCTAACTTAAGAAACCCAATTAACTTAAAGTAGTCTATTCCCCACCCCCCACTGAATTAAGTATTCTTAAACCAGGGGGTATTGCAAGAGAAATATAAGATTTTCTGTTATTTTCCCTTTGGGGGTCAGGAAGGAGTTTGGGGAGATATCTCAAAGAAAAAATGCTTTGGTCTTCTATCCCATATGTGTGCCAGAGGTCCATAGTAGTTACTGATTCCCTTAACAAACCTCCCACCTATTAAAGGAATTGAATTGAAAACAGTGCTAATTACTGCTGAGGAATGAATATACATATCTTGAGTTATGAATGTGAAAGTGTCATGGTCTTTTAAAACAAGGTTAACTCAATCCCAGTCAATAGGAGCAGAAGAAATGCTGGCTACATGAGGCTTTTCAGACACAATGGATTGTATTGTGAAAGAAAACTAATAAATAGGAGTAAAACCCTATATATTTTTACCTTGTATTAGTTCTGTCACCTAAAACTTCTGGGTTTCAATTTACTTACTTGCAAAGTAAAGGAAGTTTACTGTATTGTCAGTTGAAGCTTCTGTGTACTCTAAAATTCCATGTTTCTGTGCTTCTGTCTTATGTGAGTCCTAATTAGTTCAGAAAGGTAGAATATTGGAAGATTGGTTTGCAATAGCTTAGTGACTTACTGTCATGTCAGTAACAGAAGTCACACAGGCAGCTATTTCAAAAGATTTGGTTATTTGCCAGTTGGAATAATAAGGATTTATTATTTTAACCCTTTATCATAAAGTTTACAGCTTTAATACTATAAAGTATACTACATGTAAGGAGCTTAATATAAAGAAACCTATTCCTGCACATAGTAGTTAAAGCAAAGATTTGGGGTTTATGAGGCCCCGGCTGTTTTCTGTGTAGCTGCTTTCATTCTTATGACTGTTTTTTGAAAGGTTTGCAGCTTTACCATATATGTTTAATATTTTGCAATAATTGGCCTTGTTCCTGAGCTGTTGGATTCGGGGCCGTAGCACTGTCTGAGAGGTTTACATTTCTCACAGTGAACCGGTCTCTTTTTCAGCTGCTTCCTGGCTTCTTTTTACTCAGGTTTCCACTGCTTTTTTTTTTTTTTTAATGCTGTATTAAGGTATTAATATTTGCTTATATTTTCCATTATAATGCCTTTTAATTATCCATCATACTCAGAAATAGGGATATGAGTTTAAATGACAACCTTATTTTAATATAACTTACCTTTTAAAACTTTGTGAAAGCTGTTGCTTTAATTTCTTTTCCAAAGCAGATTTGAATGGCAGATTCAGTTTGATTTACAGCTTTTCTTAAAAGTCTAATGTCTTCAGCATGCCAAACTCATTAGCAAAAGTTGAGTACATCTCTTTCTCTATTGCTACATAATTTTTAAGGAATATTAGTGTGCATTAATGCATGCCATCTAATGGACCTAAGATACCTAAAAGCATCTGAAACTACTTGGGCTCTGACCAGGGATATAATTCAATTTTTCCCCCAAACTGTGACATGATATGCATGTGGGAAGCGAAATGACTGTAAAATGAAATGTCATTTTAGTTTTGCAGCCAGTTAATAAATTCAAAGAATATCTATGCATTATATTGTCAATGTTAGCTTTTTAAGTAACTCAGAACTGTGTGGTTCCAATTAAGCTTCGTTACCAGTAGACTATGGTAGGTTCCGGATGAACCACAGCATAGAAGAAACATTTTAGGATAAACAGTCTGTAACATGTGGAGAGTATTGGCAACATTGTAGAGCACAAATTGAAAACTAACTTGGTTTTAAAGGCTAGCAAGGAAGAAATGGACATACTTAAGCACCAGAGGGATATTAACGGGGCATTTAGCTGTGTTAAATAGGGACTTTGATACAAAGTTACTTTCTTTACTGGCATCTTTTTACTCAAGTAATAGGAATTTTGTAATGATGTTACTACTTTCATGATGGCTCTGGTTATCCTTGTTTTTTCATTGACTCTGCAAGCTTTTCTGAGTATTGTGTGACCAGCACAGAATCAGACATTGTGTAATACCTACAAATCCACCTATTTCCCTTTTCCCTTCTCCATTAACCTGCCGCCACTGAAACCCGGAGCCAAAAGTATCTGGTAAGTACCCACAGATTTCCTTGAGCTGTACAGACTCTTCCATAGGGTTATCATTTAAATAGCCCTGAGCTATAACCTCTATGTGGCTGTTTTCATTAGATTCAGTTTTTTTGTGTTTATGTTTATGTTTATTTCAGGCACAGAACTAGTGGAGCAGAAGGTAATACAGGAGAAAGAATAGTGAAGGTGTGCTGGCATTTGCATCTTCTGAATTCACCTAAGAGACTATCCTTAGTTGAACTTAACAGCATACCAAAAATGTGCTGCAGGAGTGTAAGACAAGACAGACTGAGATTACAAACTTGAGGTTTTGATGGTTTGGAAACAGTTCATCTAAATTATATTGTGGATATCTAGTTCCAGATAAACTTAGAGTTGGCAAAATGGCTTATCAAAAAAAAAAAAAAATCTACCCTCACAATGTTTCTGCTATACAAGTTTAGTTTTGAAAACCTTTAATGAAATCACCTTAGATTTAGAGCTGTTCTAACTAAACAGCCCTTCAATTCTTTTTATTATCCTCCTCATTTTGTCTAATTCATATTACTAAAAATGCTTCCCTTTAACGCAATTGCTGTTCAGGTCACCTGCATAAAGTAAAACTAGCCTATTAAAGCCTGTGCAATACTTTTCTGCTGAGCACTGTGTTTCCTTCTTGCTCTCTTCTCTGTTGAAGTGAAAGAGAGTTAAAAATAGAATATTCTTTGGAGCCCTCCAGGGAAGTGCCTAAGCCATCAATTTATATTGTCCTAGTTCTCTTTGCTTGCAGAATTGATTGTGCCCTCCTCTGAACGTGCTGGAAGAAATGGAGTAATATTGCAGCAGTGCAGTCCTTTAACAAAGGAGAATGACAATGTTAAATAACACCTCTGTTGAGTTCTGGATGTTTATTCTGTTGTTTGGTATCACTTAGGTTGGCTTTGCTAACTTTACAAAATACATGTTTTCCCACAATACTGACACAAATTTCTACAGATGATATAGATCCTATTTTCCTCTTACTTCCAGTTTAAACCCAAATAGATCACAGGAAGGATTTGGTGGGATTTTTTTAATTTCTGATATGCTGAAACACTTACTTATTAAAAAGAAAGAATAATTTAGATGTAACCAAGTTGGTGATACATTAAGTGTTGGAATACCGGAAATTCTCTTCTCTTAGAATTTTTTTTCTTCTTTAAGTTTTTATTTCAATTCCAGTTAGCTAACACGGAGTGCAATATTAGCTTCAGGAGTAAAATTTAGTGATTCGTCACTTACTTACAACATGGAGTGCTCGTCACAACCAATGCCCTCCTTAATACCCATCTCTTTTTGGATTTTTTTTGTAAGTTTATTTATTTAATCATCTCTATACCCAGTGTGGGGCTGGAACTCAGAAGAGTCACATGCTCTTCCAACTGAGCCAGCCAGGCGCCCCTACCTATCACCTATTTAACCCATCCCTCCACCCATCACCCCTCCAGTAATTGAATGGTACTTTTCATTCTCTAGGAGTCTACTTCCTCTTTCCCAACCTTGAACTTCCTCCCTCTTTTCTAGATCATTGCATTTTTTTTTCATACTTGGCAATCTTTACCATCTAAACTATCAGAACTATGTCCCTTCCCTTATTTATTTATTTATTTATTTATTCATTCATTCATTCATTCATTCATTCATTCATGAGAGACAGAGAGAGGCAAAGACACAGGCAGAGGGAGAAGCAGGCTGTATGCAAGGAGCCTGATGTGGGACTTGAACCTGGGAATCCAGGATCCGCACCCTGAGCCAAAGGCAGGCACTCACCCACTGAGCCACCCAGACATCCCCCTTCCCTTTTAGACTGAGTAATTAAATAAAGAACTTGAATCACAGTGCCACTTCTCTACTAAGTGCCACTGTGTAACAGTTGATGCTTAGCAGTGTGAGATCCTTTGTTTACACACAGACTCAGAGGTATTCGTGAACAAATTGAACAGTTCTTTTATTTTTTTTAATTTTTTTTAAAGATTTATTTTTATTTATTTATGATAGAGAGAGAAGCAGAGACACAGGCAGAGGGAGAAACAGGCTCCATGCCGGGAGCCCGACGCGGGACTCAATCCCGGGACTCCAGGATTGCGCCCTGGGCCAAAGGCAGGCGCGAAACCGCTGAGCCACCCAGGGATCCCCTGAACAGTTCTTTTAAATGTAAATTTTATTTACCAAGTGTACATAAAGTGAGGTATACCTGTGATTAGATGATCCTTTATATTATGTTGCTATTAAATTATTAAGACTTTGTTTTGCATAGACATTGGTAAGGTTCTTAAATTTGATTAGTAGAATGATGTGATAGATTTTTTTGTTTTTAGTGTTTTCCAACTGTATATTTCTAGTTTTCCTTGCAGTTTTACTAACTAACCAACATAGATCCCACAGTCTTATGTCACCTAAAAGAAGTCGATTAATTCTTTTTGCAACTTTTTTTTTTTAATTAATCTCTACACCCAGCGTGGGCCTCAAACTCATGATCCCGAGATCGAGAGTCACACATTCTTCTACTAAGCCAGCCAGGCACCTAAATCTTTTTGCAGCTTTTAATATCCTGTCCTTTGGAGAGTATACTCCAAAATTATATACTTTTCAACTAGTTACTAGATTGTGGTTTTTGTTGATGTCAAACATCTCATTGTGACTTCTAGAAAAATGTTCGGGTACCTATCCAAATTACTAATAGAATTTCCCTTCTGGGGTGCCAGTCATACAGAGTATCAAAAGTTAAATGATGCTTTTTTTCAGCCATGACAGACTTAGAAAGATTCCTCAGGCTCTGGCAGCTTCCTGCCTTGTCTGGTTCATACCTGGTGAGTTTTCCTGACTCAAATATGAAAATGAATGTAAAGCTACTCAGTGTATAGAAAAGAATCATTGCTTCACAAGAACTTCAGGCTTAATCCATGATACAGAATGTGGCCCTTTGTACACAGACATCCAGGTTAAAGCTAGCTTTGCCCCACTGGGTAAAGTCTGATTTCTTGGTAAAGCAACTCAACTATTCATAGAAGACAGCCAGGTTATGACACTTCTGTTAGATCTTGTGTGGATTCATCTGAGAGATAGCAACAGAGAATACATTTTGAGCAAACTCAGTCTTTGAAGCAAAATAGCAAAGCTAAACCTCAGCAAGGAACATTGAAGTTTGGCGTGAAAAAACTGAGGTTGAGAGACACAGACCAAGGGACATGAGCCTGAAATATGTCACCATTTGAACCTCCTTTTCCTCTTTCAAGCTCTTCACATATATGCAAGATCTAATTATAATAAGGCAGGGAAGTGTAAGCTTGAAATACAAGAGGTCACAACTGTGCATCTTGAGAGTATTGGGCAAAACAAGTAAAAGTTCCTCCCAAGGAGAGGACATTGTGGGCTGATCTTTGAAACTCTGATAAATGGTCTTTTTTTAGCTCTGAATTCACATAACTACCATCTGCACTGGAAAAGTTCAACTTTTCACTCTGATTCCTATTTTGGGTAACCTCATTTATACCTATAAATAATCTTCAAATGAAAAAAATTCCCTGGTTGATTGACTATTTGCAATAATTTTTCCCTATAATTAAATTTATCTTGAGGTTTAAGTATCTTAAACTACAGTAAAAGTCTTCATTAACCAAAATGCTCAGAAAATGGAAAGAGATCAAGTATTTAGTGTTCCACTTATATAAGCAGTTTTACTCTAATACTCTTTCTACTCCAGCATTTGTCCCTGAAAAAAGTAAAGTTTAGGATCAAACTAACTATGTGCAAATCCCAGCTACAGTACTTAACCAGGAGATAACCTTGGGCAAGGTGTGAACCTCTCTGTGCTATTGTTTCTTCTTTTCAAAAAATGAGAATAATTACACCTATTTTCATAAGAATATAAGTGTTAGTATTGTTACCTTGTGGTACCATTGAAAAAATGAACATTATATAATATTCTAAATGAAAAGGCATAGGAATTTTGGGCTAAATTTGTGTTTGGTATGAATTCCAGAGTGGCCAGAGAAGACTGACATAGTTTGTTCTAAAATATTTAGTCTTTTTGTCTTGTTAGCTTCTTAATACATGCCTTTTCCTTAAAGTACAACAGAAGTCACATCAGCTGAATTTTTTCCTCATTCTTGGATTGTTAACTTGAGGTCTAAATTATGTTCTAAGAAAATTTACTTAAATCCTTCCCATCTTTTTTTGTTTTTGTTTTTTTAAATTCAATTAATTAACATATAGTGTATTATAGTTTCAGAGGCAGAGTTCATTGATTTATTAGTCTTATATATATAGTACCCAATACTCATTACATCATGTGCCTTTCTTAATGCCCATCACCCAGTAGCTCCATCCCCCGACCCCCTACCCTCCAGCAACCCTGTTTGTTTCCTATGATTAAAAGTCTTTTATGGTTTGTCTCCCTCTCAAATTTTGTCTTGTTTTACTTTCCCCTCCCTTCCCCTTTGGTCCTCTGTTTTGTTTCTTCAGTTCCACATGTGAATGAGATCATATGATAATTGTCTTTTTCTGATTGACTTACTCCCCATCGTTTTAAAAATTTCTGTTAATCTTATCCATAGCTATGGAAATCTTACTTGGAAAAGATTTTGAAACACTATGTGTGCCATTTCTATAAATAACGTAAGTGGATATTTATTTTGATATCAATGCATAGAAATAAGGCTACCTATATATACATGTAAATGGTGATTATCTATGAGTAATTGTTTTACAAAAATGATTTTTTTCCATAGTGGCTTTTTCCTTTTTCATATTATCCAAACGTTCTACCATGAAAACCTTTAGTACAAATCAAATAAGGCTTAAGAGATGTTTTAAATGTCCAGATTTATTCAGAAATAATCAAATAAAACCTTCATTTCAAGCTTTACATATTAAACCTAAACTAAAACAGTTTTGTGTTCCTCTTTATCAAGTAAACACTTTAGGATTAATGACGTGAAATTTGCATTTCACCTTCAGTACAGTTTCTAAGGAGAGGATTAATGAATGACCCATGAATTCACTGAGATAATTTGTAATCATGCAATCAATTCATTTCATTTTAATGAAATAGCAATTAAATCTGTTTAACCCTATTTTAAACATAACACCTTAAAACTTAAGTTCAGCTTTTGCTTGCAGAGCTATTTGCTTATACTGGAAAGTGAAAAATGCCATTCTCAGTCTGTCTGTCAGCATGTATAGTAAACGTCTAGTTTTGTGTAGAAGCATATATTATTTTGATTCTATTCTGTTAAGAATATGTTTTTCTCTATTATCTATTCAGTGAGTATAAATATTGAGTGCCCACTTACTGGCTTAGCTTTGCCATAGCTGATACAAGTTTCTTTGTTTTTAATGGGAATAGGGGCAGGGGATGTTAAAGTTACTAACCTTACTCTTAAAAAGCACACCATTTCATTTTTTTGTTTTTTAAGGCATATACCATGAGAGAACAATTAAAGAGAACAATTTTATGTTATCTATACAGTGGGGTTTTTTAAAGTATAATTAACATACAGTGTTAATAGTTCTAAGTATACAATATAATCATTCAACAATTCTGTACATTACTCAGTGCTCAAGATACCTGTACTCCTAATCCCCTTCACCTATTTTTACCCATACTGCCAACCACCTCCCCTCTTGTAACCACCTGTTTATTCTCTTCATTTAAGAGTCTGGTTTTTTGTTTTGATCGTTCTTTCTGTTTATTCCTTTGTTTTGTTTTCCAAATTCCATATATGAGTGAAATTATATGATATCCATCTTTCTCTCACTGACTTATTTCACTTAACATTATACTCTATAGGTGTATCCATGTTGTCTCAAATAGCAGATTTCATTATTTTTTATGGCCGAGTAATATTCCATGGTGTACATATATTGTACCACATTTTCTTTAATCATTCATCTATTGATGGACACTTGGGTCGCCTCCATATCTTGGCTATTGTAAATAATGCTGCAATAAACATAGGGATGCATATATCTTTTTGAATTAGTGTTTTCATTTTCTTCAGGTTAATACCCAGTAATGGAATTACTGGATCATATGGTAATTCTATTTTTCATTTTTTGAAGAACATTTTTTCTATACTGTTTTTCCCTAGTGGCTATACTGGTTAACATTCCTCCCAGCAGTGCACAAGTGTTCCTTTTTCTCTACATTCTCGCCAACCCTGGTTATTTCCTGTGTTTATGATTTAGCCATTCTGACAGGTGGAAGGTGATATCATTGTGGTTTTGATTTACATTTTTGTGATGATGAGTGATTTTGAGTGTCATTTCATGTGTCTGTTGGCCATCTCTATGTCTTCTTTAGAGAAATGTTTGTTCATGTCCGCTAACATTTTTAATTGGATTATTTGGGGGGTTTTGTTGGTTGGTTGACTTGTATAAATTCTTTACATAATTTGGTTATTGACCCCTTACCAGATACATCATTTGCAAATATCTTTTCCCATTCAGTAGGTTACCTTTTTGTTCTGTTGATGGTTTCCTTTGCTGTGCAAAAGCTTTTTATTTTGGTATAGTCCCAGTTGTTTAATTTTGCTATTATTTCTCTTGCCCAAGGAGACATATCCAGAGAAGTGTTTCTAATGTCAGTGTCAAAAAAGAAATTACTGCCTGGGGGATGCCTGGATGACTTAGTCAGTAGAGCATGTGACTTTTGATCTCAGGGTTGTGAATTTGGGCCCCACATTGGGTGTAGAAATGACTTTCAAAAAATAAATAAGTAAACTTTTTAAAAAAGGAAGAACTTATTGCATATGGTCTTTTCTAGGATTTTTATGGTTTTGGGTCTCACACTTAGGACTCTAACTCATTTTGAGTTTATTTTTGTACATGATGTTAAGACAATGTTCCTATTTCATTCTTTGCATGTAGTTGCCAGTTTTCCCAGGACCATTTGTTGAAGAGTCTGTCTTTTTCCCATTGTATGTTCGTGTCTCCTTTGTCATACATTAAATGACCATATAAATATGGTTTATTTCTGGGCTCTTAGTTCTGTTCCATTGATCCATATATCTGTCAGTACAATATTATTTTGATTACTGTAGCTTCATACTATACTTTGAAATCTAGGAATGGGATACCACCAGCTTTGTTCTTTTTCAAGATTGTTTCTGTTGGGTCTTTTGTGGTTCCATACAAATTTTTGGATTATTTGTTCTAGTTCTGTAAAAAATGTTCTTGGACTTTTAAGGATTTCATTAAATATCTAGGCCTTTTTAGGTAGTATGAACACTTTAACAATACTGGTTCTTCCAATCCATAACCATGGAATATCTTTCTATTTGTTTGTGTCATCTTAGTTTTCTTTCATCAGTGTTTGGTAGTTTCAGAGTACAAGTCTTTTACCTTCTTGATTAAGTTTATTTCTAGGTATTTTATTCTTGATGCAATTTTAAGTGAGATTGTTTTCTTAATTTCTCTTTATGCTACTTCATTATTAGTGTATAATAATGCAACAGATTTCTGTATATTTTGTATCCTTTGACCTTACTAAATTCATTTATCAGTTCTAGGAGTTTTGGGGTAGGATTTTCAGGGTTTTCTATATATTATATTATGTCATGTCCAATTAGTGAGTTTTACGATGTTCATCCTTTCCAATTTGATTCCTTTTACTTCTTTTCTTGTCTGATTGCCGGGGCTAGGGCTTCCATTACTTTGTTGAATAAGAGTAGTGAGAGTGGACATCCTTGTCTTGTTTCTTTTTTTTTTTTTTTTTTTTTTCTTGTCTTGTTTCTAATCTTCAAGGAAAAACTCTGTTTTTCACCACTGAGTATGATGCTAGCTGTGGGTTTTTCATATGTCACGATATGTTCCCTCTAAACCTTTACTTTGTTGAGGATTTATCATGAATGGATGTTGTCCTTTATCAAATACTTTGTTCTGCATCTATTGAGATAATGATGTGGTTTTTATCCTTTCTCTTGTTAATTTGATGTATCATGTTGATTGACTTGTAAATATTGAACTACTCTTGCATCCCTAGAGTAAATTTCATTCTGCACTGAATGATTTTTTTAATGTATTGTTGGATTTTGTTTGCTAATATTTTGTTGAGAATTTTTACATTTATGTTCATCAGAGATATTGGCCAGTAGTGTTTTTTTTTTTTGTAGTTTATCTGATTTTGATATCATAATAGTTGTAGTCTCATACAATGAACTTGGAAGCTTTCCTTCCTCTTCTATTTTTTGTAATAGTTTGAGAAGAATAGATATTAACTCTTCTTTAAATGTTTAATAGAATTCCCCTGTGAAGCCATCTGGTCCTGGACTTGTATTTTGGGGGAGCTTTTTGATTAGTAATTTAATTTCATTGCTAGTAATTGATAAGTTCAAATTTTCTGTTTCTTCCTGATTTCATTTTAGAAGATTATATGTTTCTAGTAATGTATCCATTCTTTCCAGATTGTCCCAATATGTGGCATGTAATTTTTTGTAATATTCTTTTATAATCCTTTGTATTTCTGTGGCTGTCAGTGGTTTCTCCTCCATTTCTGATTTTACTTAAGTTCTCTCTCTTTTTATGAATCTAGGTAATGATTTATCAATTTTGTTGATCTAGGATCAGATCCAGGTTTCATTGATCTGTTCTCTTGTGTTTTCAGTCTCTATTTCATTTATTTCTCCTCTAATATCTATTATTTCCTTTCTTCAACTGGCTTCGGGCTTTGTTCATAATTCTTTTCCTAGCTCCTTTAGGTGTAAGATTCTTCTTTTCCTAGCTCCTTTAGGGGTTTATTTGAAATTTTTCTTGCTTCTTGAGGTAGGTCTACATTTCTATGAATTTCCCTTTAGAACAGTTTTTGCTGCATCTCAAAAATTTTGGACCGTTGGGTTTTCATTTTCATTTGTTTCCATGTATTTTTTTTTTATTTCCTCTTTGATTTCTTGGTTGAGCTATTCACTGTTTAGTAACATGTTATTTAGCCTCCGTGTATTCATGTTCTTTTCAGATTTTTTTCTTGTGATTGATTTCTGGTTTTATACCATTGTAGTCAGAAAAGATACATGATACATTTTCATTTTTTTCAATTTACTAAAATTTGCTTTGTGACTTAACATGTGATCTGTTCTGGAGACTGTTTCATGTGCACTTGAATGTATGTTATACTGTTTTTGTTTTTTGTTATCCTTATACTGTTTTTGGATAGAATGTTCTGAATATATCTGATAGGTCCATTTGATCCAACATGTCATTTAGATCCAGTGCTTCTTTGTTTTTTGTCTGGATGATCTATCTATTGATGTAAATGGGGTTGCAGTCCCCTACTGTTACTGTATTACTATCAGTTTCTTCTTTGATGTCTCTTAATAGTTACTTTATGTATTTAGGTATTCTCATGTTGGGTGCATAAATATTTACAATTATTATTTCCTATTGTTGGATTGTTCCCTTTATCATTACATAGTGTCCCTCTTTGTCTCTTGTTGCAGTTTTTGTTTTAAAGACTGTTTTGCTTTGCATGACTATTGCTACCCCAGCTTTCTTTTCACTTCCATTTGCATGGTAAATGTGTTTTGTATCCTTTAACTTTCAATCTGCAAAAGTATTTAGATCTGAAGTGAGTTTCTTGTAGACATCATAGACATGGGATCTTGCTCTTTATCCATTCATTCAGAATTACTGCTCAAAAATCAGTTTATTGTCTTCTGAGATTTCCCTTCTAACTGTTCTCTGTTGCTGCTTTTAAAATTTTCGTATTATTACTACTTATAATTACTAAGTATCTTGGTGTGGACCTCCCTGGGTGGATTTTTTTGGGCTCCCTCTATGCCTTCTGGATCTGGACATCTGTTTCCTCAGATTCAGGAAGTCTTCAGCTATTGTTTCTTCAAATTTTCTCTCCTTTTCTCCCTTATCTTGTTCTGGGATCCCAATAATCCAAATGTTGTTATACTTGGTGATGTTGCTGACCTCCCTTAACCTATTCTCATTTTTTATTTTTATTTTTGATTTTTGCTATTCAGCCTGGTTGGTTTTCATTACCCTGCCTTCTAGATTACTGATCTATTTTTCTGCATCCTCTAATCTGATTCCCTCTAGTATATTTTTCATTTCAGTTATTTATTCATCTCTTTTTTTTTATTTTCTCTTTGTTGAAGTTCTCATTGAGTTTGCATAATTTTTTCCCAAGTCCAGTTAGTATCTTTATGACCATTACTTTAAATTCTTTATCCAAACGTATTGCTGATCTCAGCTTCATTTAGCTCTTGCTGCGGTTTTGTCCTTTTCTTTCATTTGGGACATACTCCCTATCTCCTTATTTTGTCTAAATCTCTGTGTTTATTTCTATGTATTAGAAAGGTCAGGGCAGCCCCGGGTGACTCAGCAGTTTAGTGCCACCTTCAGAGACCCAGGATCGAGTCCCACATCGGGCTCCCTGCATGGAGCCTGCTTCTCCCTCTGCCTGTGTCTCTGCCTCTCTGTCTCTCTCTGTGTCTCTCATGAATAAATAAACAAAATCAAGAAAAGGAAAGAAAGAAAGAAAGAGAGAGAGAGAGAGAGAGAGAGAGAGAGAGAAAGAAAGAAAGAAAGAAAGAAAGAAAGAAAGAAAGAAAGAAAGAAAAGAAAGGTCAGCTGTGTCTACTGACCTTGAAACTAGTGGCCTTATGAAGAAGGGGTCCAGTAGTGCCCTGAAGTACAATGTGTCTTGTGTTCACCTGAACCAAGTTCCTCAGGGTATCTCCTCTGGTTATGAGTGCTCTGCTGTTGTATCTGAGCCACTTTGCCTTCAGTCCTCTCAGCTGCCGAGGCCTGCCTTTCATGCTGTGGGCAGGATTCGGTCCCTGTGCTGTTTAGGGCCAAGACTAGGGCCACTGTGGGCTTGCAGTTGGGCAGTTTCAGCAGTCAGACCAGATGCCTGCCCTCAATTTGTCTGACATGGCTGCAGTGATCCAAACTGCAAGGCTCTCTTCCTGTGCTGCCCCTTGAGAGCTTTTTGTTGCTGAGCATGACTGGCTGTCAAATCAGATGTCTGCCCCTAGTACATCTGCTGGGGCTGTAATGAAACTAGTTTGTATGGTTATCTTCCCATCTTCCTAGGGCATGGGTCACTTTGGAGTGCCTCCCAACGCTCTCCAGACTCCTTGAAGGATGTGACATGGCAGGAGCCACTTAGGAGGGTTCCCTGTAGCTTTTAAAACATCTGGAATAAGGCAATGAACAAAATTATGAGAAAATTAACATGAGCTTCTTAGGAAATACATTTTCTTTTAAAGTGCTTAACATTCTTGTTTTTAATAGCTCTAGTATTATTTAAGAATATACTCCCAGTTTATTTGTGCTTCTGAATGAAGTACTAATATTTAGTCATTGTTCTAAATTCCAAGTCTTTGTGTTCTCAGAGTTCTTTTACTTCTACTGTACCCCCACAGGTATTATTCATTTTAGAGTTTTTTTCTGAAATTTTTAAGTCTAAGCTCAAATGTTTACCTCTGTCAGGATTAATTTCTCCCTCCTGTTTTCATAAGCCCTATTTATACTGCTGTTCTAATATGATGTTAGGGCTGAGCATGCCTAATTCAAAGATAGGACCGTGTCTTACTCATAATTACATCACCTACCAGTCACATCCTGGGTTCACAGCATACTACCCTCTGTTACAAATGAGATGCTGGAGTCAAATGTTGTAGATTTCATGTTATATTGTCACATTTTGGAGATGTGTGTGGTGTTTGTGTGGAGATACACTGTGACATGGATACTGATGGGGATTATGTTGCATTAGGGAATCTAAAATACCATTGGAAACTTACTGATGCAAATTCCATAATGTAGTGTCCTATAACATGGAATCTATAGCTGTCTTTTGAAAGTTTTCTCTGCCAGACATTTTTTTTAATAAGAGAATTTTCAGCTGAGAGGCTCCAATGTGAATCTCCAAAAATTAGTGAATTTAAATAAAGGAAATCAGCCACATTTGCCCATAAATTGGCTTTTTTTTTTTCAAAGTTTTATTTCAAGGTAACCTACTTTGAATGTATTTTGAATAAACAATAAAAGTAGTAAGAGAAATAGTTGAAGTTCCTTGGGGGGATGTGACTATATAAGTCAAGGTATTTTAAGTCAGATTGTTACAATTATTTCTGCCAGGTATCTGCATTTTTCTTTTCATTTATAGTGGATTATAATTCTCACAAGACTTTTATAAGTCACTTTTCCAGTCTATAAAGAGCTGAGCCCAAATTCTTACACTGCAATGTATGCTTTGATGATGCTTGGAATTAGAGCGTGAATTTGAAGTCCATGAGATTTAATAAACTGAAAAGAGTTGACTTAATGTTAGACCAAAGAGCAAGAAAAAGTTTCTTCTCCTTATCTTCTATTGGCCTACAAGTTTAAGTATTATAGTATAGAAAATTCATTCACAGAAAAGTTTAGGAAATAGCATATTCTCAACCACTTCATTACTGACTATGATTAGATTATAAATTTTTTATGCTCAGAAGTCATTTGTAATGTGGTCAGAAAGCACTGTTGCCATGGAAATAGCATAATTGTACAAAGTCCTTCACTATTAAATATTTCACTATAATTGGATTTTACTATGTTGTTGTTAATATGTTGTTTAGTTAACAAATATGCTTTGTATTTCTGTCTTTAGAGAAGGTTAATGCCAGATTTTATTCAGTTATTTAGTCATTGAGCAGAATCATTGAGACTTCTAGGCAACTATAGTGATGCTGTTGTCTATAGTCAAATACCTCAGATGGAATCTTTGCCATTTCTGATGCTTTAGGGATTAATAACAATAAAAATGAAAACTGATATTTATAGGATAGTAAAATACATTTTTGGTGTTACCATAGAAGTGATTTCACTGATGTTTAGTGGAAGTTTGTATAAGCAATACTATAGTTTGGTTCATCTTTGTAGAAACTTTTTAAATACCCTGAAGCTGGATGGTTAGTTGTATTTATCTAGTTTCTTTAAAAAAAAAAAAAAAAAATTTTTTTTTTCTGGTAGCTTCTAATACTTTACATAAGTTTTGAGATAATTGGTCTACCTAAAGGAATCCTCTTGGCGGAAAGAAACAAAATAAAATTATTCTTTTTTTTTTTAATACAATTCTTATTCGCTAACTCAAAGCTTATCATTGTGGATTCTTATTTAATGACTGATGAATTCACTTGATAAAAGTAAATTTATACTCTTAATTTACTACTTTAGTTACTAATAGTGCCTTTAGAGAAGAGTTGTCCCTTGGATGTCTGATTTGTGACTTCAGGCAAATTATTTAATCTCTTTCAGGATCTGTTTCTCTGTCAAGTGACCTTAAGAATACAATAAGGAGAAATAATCTAAAAATTTGCTAAATAATTCCATTTTCTTTGTGCCCTTGACACAGTCCTGATAAAAGGATTGCTATCTTAGTGTGACAGCTGTTCTATAAAAGCGTTTCTCCTCTTTCCTACTTTTGGTCTTCAGAATGGCTAGCTTCCTGAGCATGCAGCCTCTAATGTAACGTAGGGCCCTGTGTTTGGTTTAATGTTCTGTTATTACCAACTCAAAATTCTCAGTAATTTTTAATAAGCAGCCCTGCATTTTCCTCTTGCACCAGGACCAGAAATTTTGTAGCCAGTACTGGTTCTCAGAAACTAGTTGTCATAATAGTTTGTAATATACACTGAATAGTAGTTGTCTGTGACCATATAAATTTCCTCAACTATAAAGGAAATCTCTACATAAATTTTATCTGAATGTATTTTAAATGGAGAAAAATATAGCTGAGAGTTACCCACACAGTAAATCCTTTAAATGTTAACTTTGATAATAGAGGGTTTTTTAGATTTGGTATTTTAACAATTTTGTCATTTCAAAATACAGAAGTATTTGCTTAAAACACAAAAATATTCTATTAGATGAAAACAAAATAAATTCAAAGCAGAATTTAATTCATTGTGCCATTACAGGTTATCAAGTTATACCCAACCACCAGCAAAACTACCAAGGACTAGTCGGAGTTCAGCAACCCCAGAGTCAGAGCCTAGTTGGTGGCCAACCCAACAGCATTGGAAATCAGATCCAAGGAGTAGTCATCCCATATCCTTCAGTGCCATCATACCAGGTATGTCACTATTGCCATCTTTGGGTGAAGGTGATTTTGAATAAATGAAATGTATAGCTATAGTTTATCTCCTCTCTTTTTAATAGAGGGAAAATGCTTTGGGATACATAATTTTATAGTCTTAAGAGTTGTATTAGTTATAGCAGCTTTGTTTTACCCTTATCGTATTACTTTATTCATTCACGTCTTTAATTTTTATAAAAAAAATAAATGTGAACTATAATTTGAACCACACTGATAGTGGCAAGTAAATTTTGTTGAGCACTGTCTCTCTTTCTGATGATATAAATATATAATAAGCAAGTATCCTATTCCATTCTTTAGCTTCTTAGAAAGTCTCTTTTGAGAAAAGAGTGGAATAAGGGAAAATAGGTAGAGGTAGGTATTTAGGAGAATGAGGTAGTGTGTGGACATTAAATCAGTGTTTACAAAATAGAGAAGAATGTTAAGTTTTCCATGCTGGAACTGATCTTTTTCCCCACCTCAGTCCCCAGAAAAGAATGGCATATCATGTATTAAAAATATTTCAGATTTTAATTAATAGTTCTAAAGTAGTTACCTATTGTTTCATAAATAAGTCAAATACATTTAGTATTATACGGCACATTTTCACAAATTTGTTTTACCCTTCCTTCATGTTCTTAGAATAACTTGTAAGTTAGTTTGTTTTATTATCTTTATGGTTTTCCATAGCTGAGCCTAATATTAAGAACTCAAAAGACCATTTTCATTCATCTCAACAAGGTAAAGACAATGTAGTTAGAAAGATAAATGTACATGTAAACAAGTTGATGATAGTGTATAGACCCATAACTAGAGGGATCATGATACAAAGCCATGAACAGAGTAGGACTTGAACTTCTGTATGAGGTACAGAAGTTCTCTGGAAAGATAAAAACCTTTAATTAGCTCTTAAAATTATGGGCATAAATTGATTAAGAAGAAATCCTGGGGGTGGGGAAGGATATGAGTAAAGACGGTAGCATAATCCATGTAATTCCAGAAATTTAAATTGAAGTTAAATGTAAACTATGTAATTGTCAAAAAAAAAAAAAATATGGAATTGTCAAGGATGGTGAGGACTAAGAGTATGTCTAGCTTTCTAGTTTCTTGATAATAATTAGTAACTAAGGGGGGAAAAAAATCAATCATATATCTAGATTTTGCATCTTTGTTTTCTCTCCTATCCCCCATACTTCTAATTCCTTATCCTCTGTGCTTGAGCCCAGGCACATGAGACTGCCCATTCCCCACTTTTCTGTAGCTTGATATTAGGCAGGATCCAGTACCAGGCAGGAACCCTCCTTTATCAAGGACCTTGGTTGTGCTACCTAACCCAGTACATTGAGCATCTGTTAGATATCCAGGCACTATGGAAAAAAAGATCTGCCTTTTACCTCTAGGGGCTCACAGTCTAGTGCAAGTAATACAGTTTGTTTGTTTGTTTGTTTGTTTGTTTGTTTGTTTGTTTTAAGATTTTATTTATTTATTCATTCATGAGAAACACAGAGAGGCAGAGACACAGGCAGCGGGAGAAGCAGGCTATATGCAGGGAGCCTGATGTGGGACTCCATCCCCGGTCTTTAGGATCACGCCCTGGGCTGAAGGCGGCGCTAAACCACTGAGTCACCTGGGCTGCCCAGTAATACAGTTTTTAAATAAATTACAGATTGTTAGTGTAGCTTTGTTTTTTGTTTTTTTTTAAGCTAGATACTGGAAATGTGTCAGAGCTAAGACAGTAATTTGTATAGCATACTTTTTTATAAGTTATAAATCATTTCTCAAGGTATTTTATATAATCTTCATACTGAGTAGAAAACTATGAGAAGGATGACTCTGTAGAGCAATTAAAGCCTGCTTTACAATTCCTATTATCTCTGATAAAGAGGTTGGGTGGGGGATAAAATGCTGACTAAAAAATAGTCAGAAAAATCATCTGTCCTCAGTAGAGTGTATTAGTGGCCATATGTCTCAAATACTCTTCCCTCTCTTTTGCTCCTTCAGTTTTTCTTTACCGCTAGTTAAAGATTTGTTCTATATCTTTTTTTCTTGATTTGTTCTATATCTTAAATCATCTAGATTAAACTGTGTCATTTTCCCTGGATCTGCTTTGCATATATATTAACTTAGATACAATCAGAAATAATACTCTTAGAATGTTACATTCCTTTGGTAGACAAAAAGACTGAAATATGTTTTACAGAGTTGGATAAATCAAACCAGTAACTTTCTCTTTGCAATAATGGAGCCAATTGAAAGTAATTAAGAGATTACTGTGCATTTTGAAAAGACTAGTTTGCATTTCAAAAACATGTTATATAGGCAAGACTTATTAGAAGTTAATCACCTTGTAAGTCATGGAGGCCAAGTAGAGAGAATCATGAAATGGTTAAAGAGCTGAAGCTCTGGAACCAGAAGGCATAGGTTCAAATATTAACCTACTTGTTTACTGGCTATACAACCTTGGGCAAGTTACTTAACCTCAATTTCCCCATTTATAAAACAGGGGTGGGGATCCCTGGGTGGCTCAGAGGTTTAGCACCACCTTCGGCCCAGGGCGTGATCCTGGAGTCCCAGGATCGAGTCCCGCATGGGGCTCCCTGCATGGAGCCTGCTTCTCCCTCTGCCTGTGTCTCTGCCTCTCTGTGTGTGTGTGTGTCTCTCATGAATAAATAAATAAAATCTTTAAAAATAAAAATAAAAATAAAACAGTGTGATAAGAGTACCTTCTTAAGGTTATTAGGAAGTCTTAATACTATAACACACATATGGTTAGAACAGAACCTGATGCATGGTAATAAATAACTACTCAATAATATTAATTTGCATTAAGATCACTGTTACTACTGTTATTATTGTACTGCTATTGCTAACATCATCATCATCATCCTCCTAACCTTCAGAAGCTTTTATCTTGGCCCTGTTTACCCAAATCAGTATAATCCACCTGTAATACAGTGGCACATTTATAAGTTAAGGACCCATTACAATATCAGAAGAGCCCTTCATGTCTGTGGTTTCTATTTTAGAAACTTAAGAAGCCAGAGACCTGAAAAAACCATTATGTTCATGTGGTTTCATAGAAAACAGAATTGAGAGGTCTACTGTTGTAGATCCTGCAAGTAGAGATTACAGTGGAGATAATGCCTCCCATGAGATGGAAGTAGGATCTCATTTTTCACATAAGGAGCTGTTGGGTCTCCCACTAGATTAGTCATTTGCCTAAGGTCACATAGATAGCAAAAGGGTAGAGCCAATACCACCTCTAGATATCTTAAGCTCCAGAACTCATACTTTTCTGGTCCAGTGTATCTCACCACTCCACCTGAGTTTTACTTCACTCTGTGTGAGGCAAAGTATATTATATTACTCTTTCCACATCAGATGATCATCCTTATTTGGAAACTGTTTCTTTCTTAAAACTTTTACTTAAGGATGTAAGTCATATTTTATTTTTATGATGTAATGCATCAAGCCTATTGTTCAACTGATAAATGCCAGCCAAAAAACAGTAGCTGGCTGAAAAGAACAGAAATAAATGGTAGTACTATGGCTAACGTATCATGACTATTGGCAGTTCAACTTATTCCTAAATGTTGATACTGGAAAAGTTGATAGAGGTTAGAGACATTATCATTTGCATGGTTTTGAAGAACCTTTTTCACTTTAAATAATCTTTCAAATTTTAGGTTTCACTGCCTCAGAGTTCTCAAGGAATTGCCCATCAGACTTATCAACAGCCTGTTATGTTCCCTAATCAGTCTAATCAAGGATCTATGCCAACAACCGGAATGCCAGTTTACTATAGTGTCATTCCACCTGGCCAACAAAATAATTTAAGGTGAGTACAACTAAGAAACCTAATCCTATAGCTTCTCATTGTTTATCAGGATTATGGTATGTTGCTAATTTTAACATTGACTAAGGGGCATGGCCTGAAATTATTATCTAAAATAGAATAGAAAAAATAGGATAGAGTCTCCTTTTCTCATAGTTTTTCTAACACAATCAGTGTAAGTCAGACATTCATATTTCACTAAACCTAAAGAAGTCCCATCTTCTCTCATGTGCCTAAGGGTAGGCCATTCTCCTCTTAGCCAGAAGGGGTGGTAGTTGGCCATAGGCCTTGGAGTTGGAGCATTTAATATTTAAGATTCTTGTAAGAGTTGAGGGAAAATGTATTTCTTGTATATGACCTCAGAAACAAAATTTCTTGCTAAAATTTTTTAGGCTCTAGGGAGCTCGTTTATTATCAGTAAGAGGAAGGAGGTATATAGGAGAAGCAAATGATAGTAGTTCTATGTAAAATAAAAGCAAGTCACGAAGCTGCTTCTTCAACTACCTTTGCTTGGAAGAGCAGAAGCTCTTCTGATAAGCCAAATGTGATACAAATAATAATCTTCCTTTGAATTGAGTAACTTTAGTCCATTATTCAGAAAGTATTACAGCCTTTCATTTATTCTCATGATATCCTTGTAAGGTTGCCAGAGGGACTGCCCTGCTCTTTTTAGGAAGGAGGACCTATGTTTTAATTGCTGATAAGAGGTTGGCACTGGTTATGGTTACAGATGATGGTATTTAGGGGTGAGAAAGGAATTGACAGACTTGCTTCATTGAATATACTTGGGAGAGTGGAAACTTGGCTCTTACTTTGTTAGCAAATAGACATGTGCACACACACACACAGGTACTCACATATTTCCTCCATCTTGGTTCTCATTTTATTTGTCGTCACACACACACACAGGACTCACTTATTTCCTTGCCTTTCTGGCTCTGTGTCTGTCACTGATTAAAGAGGCCCGGGCTTTTTAAACAGCAAGTTGGTTGTGAATCATAGGCAACTTTGGAACTTTATATTCTAATAAGCCCCAACTCTTCAGAGGTGGAGCAGCTACACAGTGACAATAGAAATGTATACTGTGTTAAATTTCCCATTGGTTGTGTAAGTTTAAAATCTCTAAATAAGGGGGAGATGCTCCCAATCTGAGCCTCTTTTTCTAATTTATGTAAATTTGGGGCCTGTAACACCAGGTCAGGTTCAGAGCTGTTAAAAGCAAAATTCTAAAAAAAAACAAAAAAACAAAAACAAAAAAATAAAAGCAAAATTCTATGCTAAAGCAGGTGAAATGGATGATGTGAAAATGACTGGATTATCTGCTTTTTGAACCAAAGCGAACTTTTTATCTGAGGGAAAATTACCAAAGAAATCATTCCAGTATAGAGCAGAAGCTAAGAGAAGTTGATATTAATACAATGACTCATTCAAAATCAAAAGACACCTATTTTTATCCGTTAACTTGTATAGACTTAGATGCTAGATAGAGGGACTTTCTTAAAGGAAGGTCAAGCCTAAAAGGACCGATATAAAATGGCTTAGACTTTAAATTTTTCCATGTTTGTTATATTTATGGGTACCTTGAAGCAGAAGCGATCTTGTCTCCTTGACTCTAAGAGTGCTGACCTTGGAAGTGTGTGTAGAGGTGAGAGCCATGGCTCTGTACTGTCCCCTACATTTAATGTTAAGTATGATAGCAGGATCTAAAAGCCGTCAAGTGGAATATTAAGAAATAGTGAAAGGGATTATAAGGGAAAGGAGGGGAACTGAGTGGGAAAAATTAGAGAGCAAGACAAACCATGAGAGACTCCTAACTCTGAGAAACAAAGGGTTGCAGAAGGGGGAGGTTGGGTGGGAGCTTAGGATAACTGGGTGATGGGCACTGAGGAGGGCACTCGATGGGATATGACCACTGGGTGTTATATGTTGGCAAATTGAATTTAAATGTTAAAAAATGTAAAACAAATAAAAGCAAGCTGTCAAGTAAGTGCTAATAACTACACCTTGGAAAGAACCATACCAACTTTTAGTTCTTGGGCCTGCTTCTGCAAGAAAATAAAAATTTGAAGAGCTACCCTTGGCTGAAGGAATAACTTCGAAGCCCAGGAATTAAAAGGGAAGTGAGATTACCCTCCAACTTGAATCTCAAGGAAAAAGGCTTTGAGTTAGATTCTGGAGGCTCTACTGAGTCTGTCCTTGAAGCAGAAAATATTTTTGGGTGTTATTCTCAAGTAGACTAAATATGGTAAAATGTTCATTTCTTTTCTGAATTATTTGTGTTTTCTGTGTGAACAGAACATATTTGTTCTTTTCTGGTATGCCAAGCCAAGACTTCTTAAAAGACACTCCATTTTGTAGATTTTTAAAAAATTCTCTCTACTTACCTCACTGAATTTGAATCCTGCATTTTTACCAAAACATTAAGCTGAGAAATGAAAAAAGGTATTACATTATCTCTTCAGAATAACTCACATAAAGAGAAATATGTACAGTTAATCATCATTGTGGATTCGTATTTGCAAATTTGGCCTATTATAATTTATTTGTGATCCCAAAATAGATATTTGCAGGCTTTTTGAGTTATTTGCGGACAGGCACAGGGCAATGAAAAATTTGAGTCACCCAGTGAATACATTCTCACCGAGGCTGAACAGGTAGACAGTCTTCCTCCTTACTTCGGTTTTCATATCGTAAATACTCTTTTCAGTCTATTTAGTGCCTTAGTTTTGGCTTTTTTGTGCTATTATTTGGTGGTTTTGTTGCTCAAAATGGCCCCAAGCATAGTACTAAAGTCTGTGTGATGTGTCTTATGGAATAAATATGTATGTTCTGGCATGAACTATATTGTTGTTAGCCATCAGCTCAACGTTAAGGAATCAACAATGTGGCATATCCAGAAAAAGGAAAAAGAAATTCAATCTGTAGGTGAGACCGCTCCAGAAAATGCTAAAGTAACATCTAAAGTGTGTGATTAAGCTATGGAAAAGATGGAAAGGCAGATAAATTTGTGGTTTTGTGGGATGACAACCAATAAAAAAGCATAATGACAGCATTATTCTGAGGCCAAAAACCAAAGAGATTTATGGGCAAAGTGCTCTGGATCAGGAAAATACTAAAACCTTCTCAAGTAATGTTTCATTATAAAGAAATACTGGATAAAATTATTGTAAGAAATCTATATTAAATAAAATAAACAGAAACACACATAAAAACAAGGTTATGTGTTGATCAGTTGATGAGGATGTTGTGACCGAGGCTCTCAGTAGTTTAACCCTGTATTTCCTCTGTGGACAATGGCTCAGTATTTGCTAATTCAGTGTTCATATGACTTTTAGAAGTCAGAAATAACAAGAACCAACTGAATTTTATACATAGTACTGTGTTAGGCGCCATAAAGGCATACAGAATGCAGTAGCAATATAGAGTTCATACTGTTAATTGAGTTTTAATCATTTCTACTGCTAAAGCCTACTAAATCTTAGTAAAGTATGATGTTCGAGTATAAAATTTGACAAATCTATGGCCTTTGTTTTTCAGAACACTAAAAAGTTTGCTTTCCTCTCTAATGCCAGACTCAATCAAGCAAGAATTTTATATTTAAATATATTTAGATATGGAAGAATAGGACAATAGTCCTTGTCCTTATGGACCTACAGGTTTTTTTAAGATTTTATTTATTTATTTGAGAGAGAGTGAAAACAAGAGAAATCACAGAAGGATAGGGAGAAGCAGACTAGCCACTGCGTGGAGAAACCCGTATGGGGCTCAATCCCAGGACCCTGAGATCATGACCTGAGTTGAAGGCAGACACCAAACCAGCCAAACCACCCAGGCTACCCTAGGGAGCTACAATTTTTTATGGGAAGTTAAATGTATACATAAGAAAACAAATAGAAATCATATAAAATGCATACAAGGAAGGGCTAATTTGAGAGTATTAAAGAACAAAATGTGTATAGAGACTAAGCATTTTGCTAACCAAATGGTATATAACCGTATTACCATTTGAGCCCTACCTACCTGGTCAACATTTCTTCACCTTCAGGTTCATTCCATCTAAAGTGGTGTTTTTATTATAGTAACCTTACAAATGCAGGTAAAAAACCTTTCTTCCAAAATTTTTTCTTGTCTATAAACATTTTACATTTCTAGAAGCTTGTCCTCAGAGTGTCCTTCTGAAAAGGATAAGAATGTGCGTTTTTACATATAGACTATGAAACATGGAAAAAGTTAACCATAGAATTTAACCTGAAAGCCTAAATTCTTCAGCTCTGATTTCTAGTACCCTACCTCATTAACATATTAGGAATCATTATTCCTAATCTTACCAGCATGTTAGAATCACCTATAGGGCTCTTCAAAATACTGGTAATAACCCCTAGTTCTCCACATTCTCATTTCACTGGCATAATTTTTTTGAAGCCCTCTAGGTGATTCTTCAGGCAACAAGAGTTAAGACCCATTCACACACTTAACCAGCCCTTCTCATCTTTATCCATAGACTTGAGCTGTGTGTAGCCATAACCCAGTAATATTTTATACATTTGCAAGAAAGGTATTGTGTCTGTCACTGTTTATTTGCAAACTTCATCCTGGACCCAATGTTTGAAGATAAAATTGTATAAATTAGCCTATACCAACAAGTATACCCAGTTTTAGATGGAAAGTGTATGTTAAACTCTGGGCTTACAGGGTCCCCATCCAAACATTCTTTATGTTTTTACTAAGTGGACTGTGATGAGCTTCATTCCATTACCAGATTACAGGGAGATAAGATTTCTGTAAGAACAGTAAGTGAGATTTTGTTTTGAGAAATGTCTTCCTTAGCTTGGGTTGCTTAGCAACCTTTTTTTCTTTTTTCTTTTTCGTTTTTTTTTCTTTTTTTTTTTTTTTTGCAGAAGCTCCTTATGCAGAAAAATAGAATTTGAATTTTGAATTATTATTTTTACTTTCAGCTCAGCTTTTCAGTTACCACTGAGGCAACTCTATGTTTAGATTAAATTGTGTTGTTACGTATACTCTGAGGATTTGGCATAGCCTGATACATGTTACGTGTCTTGTCACTTTCAGCAAGCCATATAGTGGTCAGAAAAACTAGTTTTACAACTAATTGTGAGATTTCTCTCAATCTTCGGCATGGAGAGAAAATGAATTCCATTCCTGCAGTGTCTTCAGAAGTGGCAAGCTAGTTGGATAAATCTTCAAAATACCCTCATTTTGGTGGGGGTTTTTTCCTCCTGTTTTACCTTTCATTTCTCATTTTTATCTTGAAACTCAAAAGGAAAATATATACCTTTGTTTTTGATCTGTCATCTCAAAGGGCTAACATACAGAGAGAGAAACTTGAAGAGACTGTAACCTCTTATCTTTCAGAACTTGCTAAAAAATGTTTCACAGTATCTTTATGAAATGATGAAAAAGAAAACCTTTTAAGTCTTTTTCCTTTTTTCCTCCCCACAGTATGTTTTTCCCCATTTCTATATCCTACTATTCCTGCGATATCCCCTTTGTCCTACTTCTGGAATCTGTCTTGCATTCATTTTATTTCTCTTAAACTTCTGGTTTTGCATTTTAATTTTTTCATTTGCCTCAGCGATCCTTTGAAATGATTGTCAATAACAAAGTGTCAATCTGATCCATATCTTTCAGGGAAGTTTTGCTTTTGTTGTTACTAATAAGGAAGTTAACACCTAGCCTAGAGAAATAAAATGTAATAAGGAAATGACATTTGGAGCTAAAAACATTGCCTTTCCATAACATTCATTTCCTCTTCACTGAGTATAAAAGCTTATTATTTTTGTAGGCATGAATTTATCAGCAAATTCATTAGTAAATTAAGTTTTATTGACAAAAACGATACTGAATAGGAAGGGAAGAAGATGCTATAGCTATTTCATTTTTTGTGAATTCACCAAAATGACTGATAGTAGTAATATTTTATATTAAAATAATAGTATATAATAGGTACGCAAAGAATTACGTGGGATGAGCAGTGACCTTTCATGCAAAAATCCCTTTATTCTATACATAAGTAATACAAGTATGGTCATACTTGTGGCTCTCCCTCAATCTATGTTTTGTCTTTAAAACAGTATTTTCTCTATCTCTCATTATACATATGATACATTGTCATTGTAGAAAATCTGAAAATATTAACAATTAAAAAATATAAACGAACATGAAAAAGCAAATCAACTCTAGTCTCACTACCCAGAAATAATTACTGTTAAATTTTAGTGCACTTCTCAAGTCATTTCTCAGTGCACACATAATATGTAAACTTTGTTAGGAATTAAATATTTTAAACATTGTATTTTCTGTATTTTTAATTGTGTTATTCATCAGCTCTGGTTTAAAGATTAAACCATATAAAAATACATGGAGTACAATTCTAAAATTCTGCCTGGCCCATGGCCCTTGGTGCAGAGCAGTTACTATTCACCAAAATAATCCCAATTTAGACTTTGGATGTACTTTTCTAATACTTTTACTGCTTTTATTTTTTTTTTTTAAGATTTTATTTATTTATTCATCAGGGACAGAGAGAGAGAGAGAGAGAGAGAGAGAGAGAGAGAGAGAGAGAGGCAGAGACACAGGCAGAGGGAGAAACAGGCTCCATGCAGGGAAGCCTCACATGGGACTCGATCCCGGGACTCCAGGATCACGCCCTGGGCCAAAGGCAGGCGCTAAACCGCTGGGCCACCCAGGGATCCCCTTTTACTGCTTTTAAGTAGATACGTGAAACACTTGCAGTTTGGAAAGAGCATCACTGTTTTTGTTTTTGAGGTAAAGAGATTAGGAGTGTTTTTGTTGTCAACTGTGAATTTTTTTGCATATATGGAATTATTTATATAAATGTTTTATTCTACAGCTTGCTTTTTTCATTAAGTGTTAGTTTTGAATGTCTTTCCACAGAGTAGTTGAATTTGTCCTTTGAGGTTATGATGGAGGGAAACCAACTTGTAAGAGGTCAGGCTAAGGAATTTGTGTTTTAGACTTTTAATAATAGCAAATAACTGTGGTTTCTGAAGTATGAAATTGATGTGATAAAGTGTCTGGTTTTGTGTTTTTTAATTAGGTCAGTAACAGTCATCAAGATACATTTTAATTGAGCAGAAACCACAAGATCAAGTAGCAGAATCCTTGCCTGTGGTGGTGGCAATAGGAAGGGGACACATTTAGGAGGCCCTTTGAAAGAAGATATAAATATGTGGTGATATTGTGAGTGTTAAAGAAAAATTTCAAATATCTTGATGGAAAATGTTTCACTAGCAACAATAGAATGCCAAGATTGGAGATGAGTGTAATTATTATTTGGATATCATTTACTTAAAAATACCTACTAGATCTAGGGCAAACAGACTTTTCTGTAACAGGCCAGAAGGAAAATACCTTAGGTTTTAAACACAGAAATACAAAACTGTGGGTACTGTTTTAGGTATTTATGTAATAAAAGAGAAAATAAATTTCCAGCAGTACCTGGGTGGTTCAGTAGCTTGAGCATTCGACTCTTGATTTCAGCTCTGGTCATGATTTCAAGGTCCTAGGATCAAGCCCCACATCAGGCTCCCCACTTAGCAGGGAGTCTGCTTGTCTCCCTTCCCCTGCTTGTGTGTTCACATGCTATCATGCACACACACCCCTTCAAATAATAAGTAAATCTTTTAAATAAATAAATAAATTTCCAAAGGAACTTTTTTGACAAAATTCAATAATAGAGCACAGTTTTTTTTAATACAGTCCTAATAAACAGAGAAGAATAGAATTACTTTAGATAGGGAGATAACATTTCATCTCATTGGGGCTTAAGTATGTGTTCTTTATCATCAAATTGATTGCAAATGTTTATCAATAAAAACCATTCTTGGGGGGGAAAAAAAAACATTCTTGGCTTGTGGGCTATTCAGAAGTAGACATTAGGTCATAACTGGCCTGGTGGCCATACTTTTCCAGTACCTGTATTAGATGATTCATTGCAAAAAAGACCAGCAGGAAATGGTCTGAAATGAAGGTTTATCACAGAGGAAAAGAAGGAAAGAGAAGCCAACATACAAGGAGATTTCAAAGATTAACAGTCAGGTGTTGCTGGGGAGCATGAAAACCATTAAAAGAGCAAAGACAATGGATATAACAAGAAGAGATCATTTGCAACCTTCCAGACCATATGTAGTAGATGAGAAAACTCTGAGAAGGAAATAATAAGTTTAGACAGTTCATAAAGTCTTGTGTATAAAGGGTCCAGAGTATTTATTCAAAAATAGATACTACTTTTTTGAAAGATAGAAAGGAAAGAACATATAAAGGAAAAATTCAGATTAAAAGGTATATTTTATAGACATTAGGGGGAAAGTAAATCTCTTAATTTTCCTGCCTACTTCTTGAATCGTTAGATTTTCACTACTTTTTTCACTGTGTACATTTTAAGCTTTTCCAAATTTTTTTCTAAATATCCACAGTGACATTCTGCATAGCCCAAGATTTTGGATGGCTTTCCATTTTATTTGGTATTTCTCCAGGCCATAGGTAACGTAGATAACATGCATCCCCTGAGATATGCTAAGTGTTTAGGAGACAAAAGAGGTTTGTCTTGAAAGTGCCCCTATGGCATATCCCATGTACTTTATTTTGTGAATAATTCCTATGGCTTTGGAGTGTGCTGACTTTGTATTTTACTTACTGGTATTGGGAAAAATATGAGGCAAGTTGATAAAAGGATCTTAAAAACCTGCATCCTCTTTGTCTTCCATTTCTAGCCAAGATTGGGTTTTAGGGACTGGACTTATTCTCCTACCTTAACTTATAAACCAGGAAAATTTATGAAACAAGCTTTCTTAAGACAGTGAAGGACAGTAAACCCTGAGAGAAGAAAATAAAATGACTCTCATCAATGCCCCAGCTTGCTGCCTAGAGAAAGTTTCCAAGCCACCATTCAGGGAGAGGGCCCCAAGCAGAGCCTCCCTCTAAATTAAGGAGATGAGGTTAGGAGTGCAAGGAAGCCAAGGTGGCTGGAATTTACAGGACAGAGTGCTGAAGAGAAGAGGCTACCAAGAAGCTGTGGAGATCTACAGAGGGACCATTTTGAGTGAGTCTGGTTGATTTCTGCCTGGTGCTTGTATGTGCAAAAACCATACAAGGCCAGCAAAGGCTGGACAATCCTTGGAACTCACAAAGGACTAGAATAGTTTATATTCCTAGCAGCCAGACTGTCAAAACCTCATAATATATGAAGCATCAAGCAGAGGACCTGAAAGGACATTATTCTCAGTAGTGGGGGAACATTAGTCCTAGATTAAAGGCTGCTCTGGTCATGCCTAAAGAAAAGAAGGACTCAAAAGGATTAGTTGTTTCTAGATAACTGTGACCCAAGACAAAGCTCAAAAATATTGCTAAAAAATAAAAGAGGGGATCCCTGGGTGGCACAGCGGTTTGGCACCTGCCTTTGGCCCAGGGCGCGATCCTGGAGACCCGGGATCGAATCCCACGTCGGGCTCCCGGTGCATGGAGCCTGCTTCATCCTCTGCCTGTGTCTCTGCCTCTCTCTCTCTCTCTCTCTGTGTGTGTGTGTGTGTGTGACTGTCATAAATTTAAAAAAAAAATTAAATAAAATAAATAAGAAATAAAAGAATATCCAGCAGTCACCAATGTTAAATTTACAGTGCCTATCATTCAATCAAAAGTTACCATATATGGAAAGAAATAGGGAACTAAGGCAATAATGAGGAGAAAAATCAGTTAATTGAAACTGATTATGAAACAATGTCAATATAAAATTCAGAGAAAAAAAAAGAGTTAAAAATGAAGAGCGCATCAGTCCACTTCAGGGGACCTAATATATGTGTAATTGGCATCCTCAAAAGAGAAAAGGAGAGAACAAAAAAAATTTTTTGAGTAAATAATGGATAAAGTTTTTTTAATTTGATGAAAATAATAAACCCACAGTTTCAAAAATTCAACAATCTCCAAGCAAAAGAAGCATGAAGAAAAAAACTTCTAGAAAAGTAATAAAGAGAAAATCATAAAAGTAGCCAGAGGAAGGAAGGAAGAAAGATAGTACATATAGAAGAACAAAGGTAAGAATGGCAGCATGCTTCTTGCTAGAAACAAGCTGGAAGACAGTGCCACGACATCTGTATTTGAAGTAGTGAAAGAAAAAATCTAGAATTTTGTACCAGTAAACATAATGTTCAGAAACAAAGACTATTTCAAATGTACAAAAACAGAATTAATCACCAGCTGACCTGCACTGCAAGGAATATGACAGGAAGTCTTTCAAACTGAAAGAAGACCTATATCTGGTGGAAATTGGCCCTGTACCAAAGAATAAAAATTAAAATTCAAGTAGTATACTGGCTCAAAAATCAAATATCTTAGAAACGACCTGTAGAAAATGTATCAAGAATTCTCAAACCTCAGTTAAAATGAAAACACACCTTGGGAAACAATTTGTTTACAAAGCTTGCACCTGCGATGTCACCCAACTATTCCACTTCTAGGTATTTAACCAAGGGAAACAAAAACTGGAACCAACCCAAATATCCAGCAACAACTGAATGGATAAACAATTTGCGTTATATTCATTAATGGCATATTACTTAGTA
This sequence comes from Nyctereutes procyonoides, assembly GCF_905146905.1. Lineage (NCBI taxonomy): Eukaryota > Metazoa > Chordata > Mammalia > Carnivora > Canidae > Nyctereutes > Nyctereutes procyonoides. The sequence continues at coordinate 364,563 of NW_026575030.1, read as the reverse complement.
AAAAGAATGAACTATTGATATATACAACAAAATGGATGAATCTCGTAATTATCCTGAGTGAAGAAAAATTAGGCAAAGGTATATACCATATGATTACTTTTATAGAAAACTCTATAAAATGCAGCCTAATCTCTCTGGTGACAGAAAGCAGATCAGTATTTGGCCAGGGTATGGTGAGGAGTTGGGGGAGAAAGGAAGGAGATACTACAATGGGAAATAAGCCAATTTTGGGAACTAATGATGGTTTCACGGTATATATGTATGTCAGAACTCATCAGATAATACACATTGTGTGCAGTGAATTTTCTACCAGTTATACCTCCATAAAGCTGTAAAAAGAAAAATTTATCTTGATCTCCTTTTCTAAAAGTTTGAGCAAAGACTAGTTTTATTTAAAACCAACACTCAAAAAAAAAAATAAAACCAACACTCAAAAAATAATAAAATAAAATAAATAAAATAAAATAAAATAAATAAAACCAACACTCAGTGGAGTGTCCAGCTCTTGATTTCAGCTCTGGTCATAATCTCAGGGTTGTGAGATCAAGCACCACATGGGCTCTGCACTCAGCAGATTGTCTGCTGGAAATTCTTTCTCTCCCTTTGCCCCTCCCCACCCCCATTTTTTTCTCTTTCTCTCATTCAAATAAATAAATCTTTAACAGAAAATATAAAAATAAAATGAAGAGAAAAGATGCAAAACTAACAAATCTTTAAAATCAAGTATAAATAAATAAATACATAAATACATAAATACATAAATATTTTTAAGGAAAAATAAATACCACAGAGCATTTAACAGTGGCATAAAAGTAGACTCACAATAATTGATTTTGAAACCTATTAAAGAATCTTTTTGAAGATATTTATTTATTAGAGAGCATAGTAGGGGGTAGGTAGGACCAGGACCCTGAGATCATAACCTAAGCCAAAGGCAGATACTTCACCAACTGAGCCACCCAGGTGCCCTGAAAATGAGTGATTTTTTTAATTTAGTTTTTAAAGTCTTTTTAAAAAGTAGTTGCCTTGAAAGTAACTCCAACAAAATAGATATAAAGTCTTTATGCAGAAAACAGGCATTGAGAGAAATTAAACATCTTGTGATGTTGAAGATGTGCACACCTACCCTGTGGTATAGTAGTTTTACTACTAGATGTATACCTTAAAATAAAAGTCAAAAAAAAAAAAAAGTCATCAGTGTCCCACAGATCAAATATGATGCACAAGGTAAGAATGGTTTTTAAATTTTTAAAGGATAATTTTAAAGATCAAAGAAGAATCACCAGTAGAAACCATACATATATCCCACAGAGCCTAAGTGTGTATACTAGCTGGTCCTTTACAAAAAAATTTTCCAGCCTCTGGCTTAAAACCTTTAACAGACTGTCCCAGAGAGAGACCTGTACATGAATGTCTGTAGCAAAAACCCAGATAGAAAAAAAAAAAAAAAAAACAGATAGAATGGATAGATGTCTTATGGTATTTGCATTCAGAGAACAGCCATATAACAGCTAGAGGTACATGGGGGGAAGTTTGGGGACTTCTAAGATATTAGTGATATTTTTATTTCTTTATTTGAATGGTAGTTCATTTTATAATTCTTTGAACTATATAACATTTCTGGCCGCTCTTGTGTATATCTTTGAAACCCCCAAAGAAGTAATAAAAGCCCTTGAAGAGGCACTTAACTATGGGGAAAGACTTTAGGAAATTAAAACACCAAGTGAACAAGAGGAGAAGAAATAGAAACAACTTTTGAGGAGAATTGTTTTCATAAAAGGAAACATTGAGGGAATCCCTGGGTGGCTCAGCAGTTTAGCGCCTGCCTTTGGCCCAGGATTGAGTCCCACATCGGGCTCCCTGCATGGAACCTGCTTTTCCCTCTGCCTGTGTCTCTGCCTCTCTCTCTCTCTCTCTCTCTCTCTCTGTCTCTCATGAATAAATAAATAAAATCTTTTTTTAAAAAAAGGGAACATTGAATTGCTATAGTATATGGGAAGGGAAAGGAGGTCAGGAGAGAATATCCTTTTCTAAATAGGAAAAAGAAGTGTTTCTTTGTTGAAGGGAAAGACAGCAGAAAAATTTGCTGCTATAGGAGGAAGGGGAGAGTGAGCCAACATTCAAATGGAAGTAGCCTTAGGTAAGAATGCAGAGGGTTCACATATGGTAAATAGAGGAAAAGCAGAGTATAGATATTGGTAGGGAGATAGGTGCAGTAAGGAGTTTATGAAAATTCTTTTCTCGTGGCTTTTTTTTTTTTCTCTAAGATTTAAGATATGGGGTGCCTGGGTGACTCAGATGGCTAAGCATCTGGGATTGAGCCCTGTATGGGGCTCTCCGCTCAACAAGGATTCTGCTTCCCCCGTCACTCTCCCTCTGTGCTCTCTCTCTTTCTCAAATTTCTCAAATATACTTCATATTATTAAAGAGTAGATTAATATTGTAAAATTCAAAAGGAATTGTGGAATATTGTAGAATTCAAAGGAAAAGCAAGATGTGGGGAGATGTGACAAATATGTCTGATAAAAGCCAATTATATAAAATAGTTTTATCACTAATGCATGTTCTAGAATAAGAACAGTGAGACTCAACAAACAGTTCATGGAGATAGTTTTACTCACTTGACAAAAACTAATAATAAATTATCACATGAGAAAATGTTTACTCTCACCAGCAATTAAGTTAGAATTTAACTGTAACGAAAATTAGAGGATAAAACACTTAAACATTTAGATAAATCAGTATTATACATATTATAGGTTGCTAGGCGTATGAAAGGCCCACTTTTCTATGAATCAGTCTGATGACATTTGACCAAAACATAAAACTGCTAAGCTTTTTTATTCTGTAATTCTACCTCTAAAAGTTTACTACATACATAATATACTCACAAAATTAAAATTGCTACAAAACAAGTTACAACGATGCTGTTATTAAGAAAATCTAACAAAAAAAAGATGTAATATGTGGGCATAGAGAGTGTAGTTATTGATATCGTCATAACAGAGTATTGTGGTTATCTACACTTGCGGTGAACATAATATACAGAGAAGGTGAATCACTATGTTGTATATCTGAAACTAATGTAATAGTCAACTATACTTCATTTTGAAAGGGTTTTAAGATTTATTTATATACATATATATTTTTTTAAGAGTTTATTTATTTATTCATGAGACACACAGGCAGATGGGGAGAAGCAGGATCTATGTAGGGAGCTTGATGCAGGACTCGATCCCGGAACCCCAGGATCACGCCCTGAGCCGAAGGCAGAGGCTCAACCGCTGAGCCACCCAGGCATCCCATTTATATATTTTTAGAGAAAGAGAGCATGAGTGGGAGGTGCAGAGAAAGGAAGAGAGAAATTCCATCCATCAGACTCCACAATAAGCATGGAGCCTGACACCTGCTCAGTCCCAGGACCCTTGCGATCACAACCTGAACCAAAACCAACTGTGCCACCCAGGTACCCTGGCTTTTGAATATTTTAAACTATGAATTTCCTGTTTCTCTGCTAGGCTGATTATTAAGTTTGGTTTAAATTTATAGGAGTGCATCTGCCTGGCTCAGTCACTAGAGTGCACAAGTCTTAATCTCGGGGTCATGAGTTCAAACCTTGTGTTGGGCATTAAGCCTACTTTAAAAAAAAAAATCCTAAGGAAATTTATTTAATTGGCACTGGTAAATCAGACATTGGAACCGGTGGGTTTTAAAGTGTTTGTTCTGTGTTAACTGCTTTAGTCTTTTTAATTCAGAAGAATTAAATATGTCTTACCCAGACTATTACAGTCCACAAGTAGATTATGTTGATTATATCTTCAGGGAACATGGCCATGCATACTAAATAGTGTTATAAGTTCAGGAAGCTTTCTTAACTATCAAGTTTGAAACAGTAAACATAATATTTGCAGAACCATAAAGAAAAGATGATGGCAATAACACTTTTGTTGAGAATTTCCCATGCTGTATTCTTAAGTCATCAACCTTTTTGTGGGCAACTTCACGTGATAGAACTTCTTTGTGAATACCTTTTATATATATATATATATATATATATATATATATATACACACCATTTTTGTCCATTCTGCCATTTCCTTATTTTTCTTGTTTGCAGCAGTGTTACTGACATAAAAAAAATCTCCTATTATACAATTCATCTACTCAAAGTATAGTTTTTAGCATATTCACAGATATGTAGCTGTCACCCCAGTCAATTTTAGAACATTTCATCTCTTCAGAAAGAAACCCTGAGTTGGGGGTGGGGGGGGAAGCAAGTGTCCATCAGCAGATCAATGAATAAACAAAATGTAGAGTACACGTACTATGGAATATTATTCACCCTTAAAAGGAAGGAAATTCAGACATGCTGCATCATGGATGAATCTTAAAGACAATATGCTAAAACAAAACAAAAAAAAGACAATATGCTATTCGAAATAAGCCAGTTACAAAAAGACAAGCATTGTGTGATTCCACTTATATGAGGTACCTAGAGTAGTCATATTCCTAGATACCAAGTAGAATGGTAGTTGCCACGGGCTGAGCAAAGGAGTGGAGAGCTGGAATTTACTGCATACAGTTTCAGTTTGGCAAGATGAAAAGACTTCCAGAGATGGATGGTGGTAATGATTGTACAGTAATGTGAATATACTTAATGACACTGAACTACATTGACATAGTTAAAATGGTAAATTGTAAGCTATGTGTATTTCACTACAATTAAATGTTTTAATGTGAATATACTGCTGAAAATCAAAAGGAAAGAAACTATACCCTTTAGCTGTTACCCGCTGATTCCACTACCATCATCATTTCCCAGCCACTGATCTCCTTTCTGTCTCTATAGGTTTCTCTGTTATGGACATTTCATATGAAGAGAATTATAGGTAGTCTTCTGTGACAAGCTTTCACTTAGCGTAATGTTTTTAAGGTCTTCCTATGTTAGCATATATCAGCAGTTCACTGGATGAATATATTCATATTCCATTGTATGGATCTACTATACCCATACAATAAGATGGATGAATAATATTTATAGATATTTATATAATTTGTCAATTAAAGGACATTTGGGTTGGTTCCACACAGTACTGCTATAAACATTAGTTTGTAAGCTTTTGTGTGGGCATATATTTACATTTTTCTCAGGTCTTTACTGAGGCGTGGAATCACTGAATCACATGGTGACTCTGTTTAATCATTTGAGGAACTGCCAGACTTTTCCAAAGCAGCCACACCACTTTAAATTCCCATAAGCAATGCTTGAGTGATTTAATTTTTCCACATCCTTGCCAACACTTGTTGATTATTTGACTTGTTTATTATAGCCATTCTAGTAATGTCTCGTGATTTTTTATTTTGATTTCCCTGATGACTAAGATATTGAATATCTTTTTTCATGTGCTAATTAGTCATTTGTATATTTTCCTTGGAAAATGTCTATTCAGATCCTTTGCCCAATATAATTGGGTTATGTGTATTTTTATTATTGAATTGTAAGAGTTCTTCCTGTTTTCTGATAAAAGTCACTTAGGAGATGTGTGACTTGCAGATATTTTCTTCCACTTTATGGAGTGTCTTTTCACTTTATTGATGCAGTCCTTTCAAGTACAAAAGTATTTAACTTTGATGAAGTTCAGTTTATGTATTTTTCTTTTGTTGCTCATGCTTCTGGTGTCATATCAAATAATTAATTACCAACTCCAGGATCACAAAGATTCACGTCTATATATTCTACTAAAAATTTTATAGTTTTAGCTCTGACATTTAAATCTTTGATCCATTTTTAAATTTTTTTATATGATATGAGACTACACCTAACTACAGTCTTTTGCACATGGCTATCTAGTTGCCCCAGCACAATTTGTTGAAAAGACTATTCTCGGGACACCTGAGTGGCTCAGCAGTTGGGCATCTGCCTTTCCCTCAGGGTGTGATCCTTGAGTCCTGGGATCGAGTCCCACCCACATCGGGCTCCCTGCATGGGGCCTGCTTTTCCCTCTGCCTGTCTCTGCCTCTCTCTGCCTCTCTCTCTCTATCTCTCATGCATAAGTAAAGATTTTTTTTAATCTTTAAAAAAAAAAAAGACTATTCTCCCATCAAATGGTCTTGGCTCCCTTATCAAAAAACAGATGATTAGGACACCTGGGTGGCTCAGCAGTTGACCATCTCTGCCTTCAGCTCAGGGCATGCTCCCAGAGTCCTGTACCAGGCTCCCTGCATGGAGCCTGCTTCTCCTGTCTCTGCCTTTCTCTCTGCCTCTCTTTGTGTCTACCATGAATAAGTAAACAAAATCTTAAAAAAAAAAAAAAATCCTATGATTGGGGCTCCTGGGTGGCTCCGGCAGTTAAGCATCTGCCTTTAGCTCAGGTTGTGAACCTGGGGTCCTAGAATCGAAACCAACATTAGGCTCTCTGCTCAGCAGGGAGTCTACTTGTCCCACTCCCTCTCCCTCGCCCCCAGCTATTGTGCTCTCTCACACACATGCTCTCTCTCTTTCTCTCAAGTAAATAAATAAAATCTTTTTTAAAAATCAGATGGTTGGGCAGCCCGGGTGGCTCAGCTGTTTAGCACCACCTTCAGCCCAGGGCCTGATCCTGGAGACCCCAGATTGAGTCCCACATCGGGCTCCCAGTATGCTGGGATCCTCTTCTCCCTCTGCCTGTGTCTCTGCCTCTCTCTCTCTCTCTATGTCTCTCATGAATAAATAAATAAAATATTTTTAAAAACAATCAGATGATTGTAGATGTCTAGGTTTATTTCTTTTTATTTTTAAGATTTTATTTATTTATTCATGGTAGACACAGAGAGAGAGAGAGGCAGAGACACAGGCAGAAGGAGAAGTAGGCTCTATGCAGGGAGCTTGACATGGGACTCGATCCCGGGTCTCCAGGATCACACCCTGGGCTGAAGGCAGGCACTAAATCGCTGAGCCACCCAGGGATCCCCTAGGTTTATTTCTGAATGTTATTCTTTTACTATGTCTATCCTGTGCCAGTGCCACACTGTATTGATAAAGTTCAAAACTGGGATATGTGAGTCCTCCCAACTTTGATCATTATCCAGATTGTTTTGGCTATCCTGGGTCCTTTGCAATTTTATATGAATTTTACATCATCTTGTCAGTTTCCACAAAGAAGTCAGCTGGGATTCTGATGGGAATTGCATTGAATCTGTAGATTAATTTGGAGTATCAGCATCTTACCTTAAGTCTTCTATTCCACGAACATGGGATGTTTTCCAATTACTTAGATCTTTTATTTTTTTCAACAATGTTCCTGAGTTTTCAGAGTTTGTTTTTTCTTTTCTTAAATTTATATCTAAACATTTCATTCTTTTTGATGATACTGTAGTAGAATTGCTTTAATTTTATTTTGATCACACAATGGAACTTATATAAATACAATTTATTTTTGTATGTACTGTATGTTGCATGTATTTGTATTTTATATTGTATTGATATTGTATCGTACAATCTTGTTGAACTGATTTGCTAGTTACAATACTTCTTTAGTGGATTTTTTGGGGCTTTCCATATATAAGATCATGTCATCTGTGAAGATAATAGTTTTGCTTCTTCCTTTTCAATCTGGATACTTTATTTTCTAGCCTAATTTCTCTGTCTAGAACCTCAGTACAATGTTCAATACAGTAGTGAGAGCAGACTTGTTTATGATTTTAGCAGGAAAGCACCCAGTCTTTCACCTTAAGTATGTTACCTGTGGATTTTTTTTTCTTCCTTAATCATGGTTTCCTTTGGTTCTGTGAACTTGTTTATAATGATTACTTTATGGTCTTGTAAACATATCAGCCCCTAATAAAGGAGCACCAAAATACATGAAGCAAACACTGACAAAAATGAGGGGAGAAACAGAGAATCCACAGTAACAGGTGAAGAATACATTGTATGTTTATAATTGTTATATTGTCCTGAATTATACTTTTTTCATTATGAAATGATTTATCTTTCAGAACATGTTTTGTTTTAAAGTCTATCTTATCTGATATTAATATATAATCACTCCAACTTTCTTGTGGTCACTGTTTGCATGATATATTTTTCCATCTTTTTATTCTTGTGTGTGTCCTATAGACAGTTTATAATCCTTTTTTTATTCTTATGACAGTCTTTGCTTTTTGATTGAATTGTTTAATCCACTCTGATTTAACATTATTGATGTAGTTGGCTTATGTCTACCATTTTGCTTTTTTTTCTTATGTGTTTTTTTCTCCATTTCTACTTTTCCTGCTTTCTTTTGCATTCCGTGAATATTTCCTATTGTAACATCTTAATTCTTTCATGATTTTTTTTATTTTTTTAGTATTTTTCAGTGACTTTTCTAAGATTTATCATGTAAGTCTTAATGTATCCAAATCAACATATTTATATACAGAAAAAAGTACCTGTTATAATTATTACCATACCATCTATAGACGTTTCCTCATCCCATTGTAGCTTTGCTCCCACCTGCTTCCCTTATGCTATTGTTGACAAATGTGTTACATTTCTATATGCTATGGGCCCAACGTTACGTTCTATACATACTCTTTTGTACAGTTGCTTTTTAAATCCGTTAAAAGAAAGGAAGTAAAATATGCATTTCTACTGTCTTGTACAATCACATAATTTCCTATACTGGTTGTATCCATCCTCATAGGCTGCCGTAACAAAATACCATAGACTACTTAGCTTAAACACAGAAATTTATTTTCTCACTGTTCTGGAGACTCTAAATTCAAGATTGATTAAAGTAGCAACAGGATTGGTGTCTGGCAAGGACTCTCCCGTTTAGGCTGTAGGCAGCTACCTTCTTGCTGTGTGGTCACATAGCCTTTCCTCAGTATGTGTAAGCAGGAGTGAGAAGAAGCTCTAATGTCTCTTCTCAAAAGAATTCTAACCCCATTGGACCAGGGCCCACTCACATGACCTCATCTAGCCCTAATTACTTCTCAAAGGCCCCACCTCCCAGTATATCACGCTGAAGTTAGGGCTTCAGCATATGAATGTGGGGAGGAGCATACATTCAGTCCAGGATACTGGTACGCTTTATCATTTTATGTATATGTATATTTTTTTAAGACTTTATTTATTTGAGAGACAGAGAGCACAACAAAGGGAGGGGCAGGCAGAGGGAGAGGGAGAAGCAGGCTCCCCAGCAAGCAGGGAACCCAGTGCGGGGCTCAATCCCAAGTCCCTGGGATCATGACCTGAGCCGATGGCAGATGCTTAACCAACTGAGCGACCCAGGCACTCCATCATTTTATGTATATTCTAATTAGTATTTACTGTAAGATATGTCTGACATCAACAAATTCTCTCAGTTGTTATTCACTTGTGCGAATTTTTATTTTGTCTACATTTTTGTAAAAATAGCTTTGTTGGATATAGGAATTTTGGTTGACTTTTTTTTATCTTTGACCACTCTGAATGTGTTATCCTACTACCTTCTGGCCTCCCTCACATCTGAAAAGTCAGCTATTAATCTTAATGGGGTTCCATTATCAGTAACTAGTCATTCTTTTCCTTGCCATTTGTCTTTGATTTTTAGCATTTTTACTATAGTGTCTCTTTGGATCTTTTTGTGTTTATCCTGTTTAGAGTTAATTTAGGTTCCTGATGAGTAAGTCATTGTTTTTCAATAAATTTGGGGTGTTTCCAGCCATTATTTCTTGTACTTTTTTTTTTCTCTTTCTCTCCTCTCTCATAATCCCATTATACATGTCTTGGTGTACTTAATAATGTCCCACATTTCTTTGAGGCTCTTTTTTTTTCTCTTTTCTTTCTTCTCTAGGTTCTTCAGCTTGCATGATCTATTTCTGTCTGCAAGTTCACTTATTCTTTCTGCTGCCAGTTCACACCTACTATTGAGCTCTGCTAGTGAATTTTTTATTTTCTCTATTTTTCAATGCCATAATATCCTTTTGGTTCTTACAATTTCTGTGTCTTTATTAATATTCTCTTTATTAATATTCTCTAATGTGATATTAGTTAATGTGATATTGTCACCATTTTTTCTTCCTTAATCATGGTTTCCTTTGGTTCTGTGAACATGTTTATAATGATTACTTAATAGTCTTTTTCTGATGAATGTGAAAAATCTGTTCTTTTTCATAGAAACTACATATTCCCTGCTTTTATCTAATGTATAGGTCATACTTTTCTGTTCCTTTTTATGCTCTACATTTTTCCCTGTATCTCTTTTTAAATTAGACATTTTAGATGACAAATTATGACAACTTTGGAGGCTTAATTTTATTTTTTTGTCTTTTTTTTTTTTTAAGTAGGTTCTGTGCCCAGCGTGGAACCCCACAGATCTTGAACTCCCAACCGGAGGTCAAGACCTGAGCTGAGATCAAGAGTCAGATATTTAACCAACTGAGCCACCCATGACCCCTGTTTGCTTACTTTGTTTAGTGACTTACTGGATCATTTTAGTGAAGTCTCTTTAAACTCTACCACCCCCAGAGTTCAGCCTCTGATATTATTCCTCAAGCAAGGAAAGCTTTGGGTATTCTCACAGTCGTCCTAGGATGACAGTGGTTTTTAGTAGGACTCTGTTCCTCTCTTCCTTAAAACAGCCAACTCTTTTTTTTAAAAAAAAAAACAGCCAACTCTTAAATTCTAACTGCCAGTTGGTTGCTGTATTGTTTTTAACAATGCCTTTGTACATAAATTGCTCTACAAAGTAACCCAGTCAAAATTTGACTCCTTTGAAGGTAAAGTTTTTGGAATCAGTGTTTGATTTTTATTCTAACCTCAAGAAGACTCCTTCCAGCTGTTTTTTCACCTGATGCCCTCTTGCAAACTAGCAGGCCTACAGTTTAGCCTGAATCGTGAATTGTCTCCTAGTTGTCTTTACCACAACCTCTGCCATTCTTGACAGCATATGTAGGCTCAAACTTCTTACCTCTCTGTTGCAATTGAAGATAGTTCTCTTTGGGGTGAAATTAGATACTATTGGTTTTATGGAGTTTACTCCTCAGAACAGTCTCTGAGTGAGAGCTCTGGAACTAGAGATGTAGACAGTGGTGAGCTTCTCTCAGAATAACTTCCTATCTCCCCTGTGAGCTGAATATTTGGTGGAGAGTGAGGGGACCACAACCTAGGGTCCTCCGTTTACCATTCCTGGCATGGAATCACCACTTCAGGAGCTGCGGCAAGAGTGATCATGCTGGGTGGGCAAGGTGGAGCAATCTTGGTTCAAATGCCAGACTCCCCTTTCTTGCCAAATCTTGATAGATGTTCTTAAGATGTTTCTTCTTTACTGCTCATACATAGTTTGACTAGTTCCACTAGGGAGCAGTTAACAGAAGTGCTGTCGTGCTAGAAGTCAATTTCTAAAAAGTGAAATATTGTTTTAAAAAATACGAAATTAGGGCAGCCCGGGTGGCTCAGTGGTTTAGCGCCGCCTTCAGCCCAGGGTGTGATCTGGAGGCCTGGGATCGAGTCCCACATTGGGCTCCCTCCATGGAGCCAGCTTCTCCCTCTGCCTGTGTCTCTGCCTCTCTCTCTCTCTCTGTGTGTCTCTCATGAATAAATAAATAAAATCTTTTTTAAAATAAAAAATAAATAATACGAAATTATACAATTCTGGCATCTCATCTTTTGAAATTATATTTTTAAAAGATTAGATGATGCTTTATGAGGAACAGTATCCCGTGTTCCTTAGCTTATCCTATAGGTGTATAAGTATCATCCTCAGTGTTGATGGCAATATTATGGTATCACTCTAAGAGCAGATGTAATAAGTAGCTAAATTATTGCCAGAAGGAGCAGCTCAGGATCAACTATAATAAAGCTAAAATTATTGTTTGGCAGATGTTTTCTACCACTTTCAGTGAGCTACTAAAGTGATGTATCCAACAGGTCCAGTAATGCAGCTGGGGCTTAATGATAATGAGTTTATCCTAGCAGATTGGTCAGGATATGGTCCTTCTCAAAATCATTCTCCCAAAAGCACTAGAGATATATTTATGGTTGATTGTGTTTGATGATAGCTGCCTCTACAGTGCTTACCCCAAAGGCATCTTTTAGCTGAAATACTATAGTGGACTTTGGCTCTCATACCAGTACTTGAAAAATTCAAAGTTCATTTTTAAGGAAAATGTTAGCCCTTACTTCAGGTACCTTTGCCGCCTATTTATTTAATGGGAAATGACCCTATCTTAAGGCCAGTTTTCCACCCCAGTCGTTCAGTTTCCTAGTAAAATATGAACTAAAAAGACTAGATTCTTTTATAGTTAACTACATGCTTTAAATTCATCATGGAATATATTATGATATGTCTGTAATTCAGCATCTGGCAGAGGCTTACATGCTTGCTTCTTTTATCATCCTGGCAGAGTTTTATAACCCTTTGGGTTCACCATTTTGTCTTAGCTGCCAAGAAACACAAAGCTAAATTCAGTGCTTAATGAAAGCAACAATGTTATCTCAGGTGGCCTTATCCTATCTTTGTTTTGTCTTTTAAATATTTTCTTTTCTCTATTTTTTAGTCTATTGAGTTTTTAGAAATAGTTTACATTTGGGAATAGGTAAGCTATAAGTGAGTATTTGTATAAACATGAACATTTAACCAGAAAGCTAAGAAAAATTGGCCATTTGCATTTAAGGGAAAACCTAAAATACTGTGCAGTAAAAATTATTTGATATTTATTTTTATTAATTAAGCATATAGTTTGGTCAAATTCTAATTAGTTGAGAGTTTCATTTATTTTGTCCTACATAGGTACCGTCATCACAAAAATGCATAAGCTAGAAATCACCTTGATTTGCAAAAAGGTTATAAGGCGGAAAGCTATATTTTCTTCTGGAGACAGCATACGTGGCTCAGCGGCTGACCCTCAAATGAATTGAAGGTTTATGTTGCAGAGGATCAGTAGAACTGTTTCCAGATGGCTGTGCTCTGACATCTGCTGAGGAATTCTGAAGGAGATTCAGATCATTCACTGAAATTAAATCTCTAAAACAGCATTTAAAAGTCAAACATCCCAGTCAGTTTTCATTAGATATTTTTAATGTTTGTTTTTTATACTTACAAAATGTATACGTGCCTTTTTGGAAAATACCAAATAGTATAAATTGTCAAGAATCAGCTATATTCCCACAACCCTAAGTTGACTGTTGTCACATTCGTATTTCTCTCTTTTTTTCTTTCCATAAAATTTGAAAGAGCATATAGGTCAGACCCTGGGTAGCTCAATCCAGTGAGTCTTGACAATTGATTTTGGCTCAGGTCACGATCTTGGGATCATGGGATAGAGCCCCACATTAGGCTCTGCACTCTGCACAGAATCTGCTTGTCCCTTTCCCTCCCCTTCTGTTCTATCCCTGCTCACATCCTCCTTCTCTCTCTCTCTCTCTCTCAAATAATCTAGAAAAAAGAACATACAGGTCGTATTCATCTTTTTCACTTTATTTTAGTGAGCAATCTCAATTTCTTGGCATAGAATCCTTAGAGAATTAACAGAATAAAAAATATGTCTTGTTTTAAAAAGTCTTAGTACATTTTAACAAAAATCTTCCTTTGCTTTACAATCCTTGTAGGTACTGACTTGTTTTTCTTGTTTTCATATTTAATAAATAGAGACATATCACATTTTAATTTGGTCCTTTGATCACTAATGAAGATGTGCATTTGACTATGTGTATTTTGAATTACATGGCCAAATCTTTCCTCGTAGTTTGGTAAGGTAAGTATTAATCACGTAATTATTGATGAGAGGGCTGACATTCAAAGACATACTACAAATAAATTGAGTTTATTGTAAACTCATGCTGCCTTCTGACTCCCAAATCCATGGTGCTTTCCAGTGTATCAAGAATTAAAATGTCAAAAGCCATTAAAATAGATAGCAATATAACATCACTTGAATTTGCAAGAATGTCCATTAGTATATCTTAATAGCAAGTATTAATTTCCAGTCATAGTGTATCAAATAGATAACTATGATCTAATCAAAAGGCATCAGGAGTACCCCTTAAAAGTCCAATTTTAAGCATTCATAAAAGGTTATAGGACATTTTTAAAAATTCCTCATACTTTGGTAGACCATGGTAGGTTCTGATTTTAAAAATATATAATGTGTTTATCATTTCTTCCATCATGGCTTTGATTCCAAAATACAGTAAGAATGCAAAAACAAATGACTAGAGAAAAGAAAAATTTTTACTTATGAATTATCATAGAACATCCTAGAAACAAGATGAACATTATAGAAAACGAAGAAGAAACCTTTTGGATCCTTACCATCATTTATCAATCTCTGCTGATCCTATAGAGGCAGTTTTGTACCAATTTGACTGGACTGGACCATAGAATGAGAAGGAACAGCTCTTAAAAAATACAGCAAAACAACTGGTGGAAGTGGCGAGGCCAGTTTTTGTTGCAGTGGACTCTAATACCTTTTCTATTTTGAAAAGTTGATATTATGGCACGCCTGGGTGGCTCAGCAGTTGAGAGCCTGCCTTCGGCCCAGGCTGTGATCCTAGAGTCCCAGGATCAAGTCCCACATCGGGCTCCCTGCGTGGAGCCTGCTTCTCTCTCTGCCTATGTCTCTGCCTCTCTCTGTGTGTTTCTCATGAATAAATAAATAAAATCTTTTTTTTTTTTTAAAAAAAAAAGGATATTATTAGTTTTAATTTACATTCATGGTTTTCAGGAAGCTTGGGACCAAATGGATTCATCGGATTGATACTTTATTTTCCTGTTGAATGGTAGAGCATGAACTTCTTAAAGAACTAGGCTTGGTGTTTTATTTTTAAAAATCCCCTTTCTGTTTATACCTTGTCTTCCAAAGGAGGAATTTTTGAAGTTACTACGAAATGGATTTTCTTTTTTGATATGGAAATATTTGTATTTTTAAAGTGAGAATGGTATTTAAAAAGCTGACTCATTTGCTTTTCCTTTTTTTTTCCCTGACCTATTCTAGTTCTGCCTTTTTAAAAGACAAATTAGATGGTAATTGAAAATAGAGCACTTATTTAAGAAATTTAAGAGAGCTACTCGTTGCCCAGTCTATTCTTGAAGTGTCTTCATGTCTTTTGGAGGAGATAAGTTAATCTTGGAACTCAGTTTTATAATTCATTTACCTAAGGGGTAATCTAGGACTAGAAAACCGATTTACACTGTATAAAACTAAAACCCACTGAAGTGGTAAAGTGGAATGGCAATTTGTAGTTTAGTAGTCTGGGATATTTCCTTCATCTCCGTGCTCTGAATATTCTTATCCCTATTCTGGGTGGCTTCCTGTCACTCATGTGCCTCAGAACTTCAGTAAGCCAGTAGAAGGCACTTAGTGAACAGATCAGGGTGAGGAGGTACTGCATGTCCCACGGGGGCATGTATCTCAGTTAGAACAGAACCTAAAAATCCTCCACCCTATGGTGAAACTTTCTGTTCTGCCAATAGTAGTATGTTTACAAACCACGTCTTGAGTTGTGTTATTTCCACAGCTTAGCTAATGCTCATACGGCATCCCAATCATAATTAACATCAATTTCAGGAAGGACTATTTTTATATTTTGTCATATGGTCCAAAATCGCCTTTTATGAAATCCTCTCTTTACATCCCTTTCTTTTTCCCTTTTATTGAACCACAATGAGTTACTGGCACCAAAAAAAGATAATAAATAATAAAACTTTAGGAATATTTTAGTAATTGAAGAACTGTCAGCCTGAATTAGAGAATCATATTTAACTTATTACCAAAATTCTTTTTTTTTTAATTTTTATTTATTCATGAGAGACAGAGAGTTAAGGACACAGGCAGAGAAGCAGGCTCCATGCAGGGAGCCCTATGTGGGACTTGATCCCAGGACTCTAGGATCACCCCCGGACGTGAAAGGCAGGCACTCAACCACTGAGCCACCCGAGCGTCCCTTATTACAGAAATTCTTAAATGCACATGAGTGTAAACTAAAGTGCACTGAACCCCCATGTATCCATAACTTCTATAGTTATTAACTAATGGCTCATCTGTTCTATCTAAAGCTCTACTTCATCCTCTTCCCACATAATTTTGAAATAAATTCAGATATAATAGCATTTCATTCATGAATATTTCAGTATAGGAATTCCTAAGTTTTTTATTAAACCCACAAAACTACAACACTGTTTCACAGGTTAAAAATTGGGACACCTGGGTGGCTCAGCCGTTGAGCATCTGCCTTTGGCTTAGGGCGTGATCCCATGGTCCTGGGATCAAGTCCTGCATCGGGCTCCCTGCATGGAGCTTGCTTCTCTCTCCCTCTGCCTCTCTCTCTGCCTCATTTTTGTGTGTGTTTCTCATGAATAAATAAAATCTTAAAAAAAATTCACACGTTAAAAATTTTAATAGTTAACTTTTTATTATTTTATTACTGATATTTATATTAACAGCTACAAATATTGCTTGTTTTTACACATTTGTCTTTCTGAGTGTCCCATAGTTTGGATTTTACCAATGGTGTCATCATATCTCCCTATAGTCTTTATAATTCAGTATTTGGATCTAACATATTTTTAATGCAAAAAGTTGTTAAAGTTAGATTAAGAAATTATACTCTGTAAGGAAAGTTTGTTTAAATGGTGGAAAAAGACTGGTAACTAATGGGACTTTCATATATAAATTAAGATTCTGATTACGTGAGGGGCGCCTGTCTGGCACAGTCAGTGGAGCATGCAACTCTTGATGGAGTTCTGAGTTAAAGCTCCACATTGGGTGTGTAGGTTTCTTTAAAAAAAGAAAAAAGGAATTCTGATTACTGTAGAATTCTCAGAAAGAACTTATAGTATCACTCTCTAAAACTGTTTTCCTCAAAGAATTTGCTAAACAGAAGACTTTAAAGATCTGTTGTGACAGATCTCATATTAGTTTGAATCTCAAAGATGAACTTGAAAAATACAGGAAAAAAACAATAGTTTTATACTAACAACCTTTAATTTTGTCAGTTTTTATGTCAGAATTATGTTTTACTGTTTCCTTTATTCTTAGTACATATTTTAAGCAACAAAACATTTTTCTGAATCTCGTCAAATTGCATATTCTCTTTTCGAAAATATAGCTCAAAAAAAAAAGAAAGAAAATATAGCTCAGTGAGATCCAAATAAATTACCCTTTCACTTTGTAAAGTTAGTTATTTTTCTTCTTTTTTAAGTAACTTTGAATAATTAAAAAGTCATATTTAGAATAAGTTGTACAAGAGTAAGAGCAATGAGGGTGCTTGGGTGGCTCAGTTTGTCTGCTTTGGGGTCAGGTCATGATCCCGGGGTTTTAGGATTGAGTCATGCAGTCAGGCTCCCTGCTGGGCAAGGAGTCTGTTTCTTTTTTCCCTCTGCCCCTCAGCTTATGCTCTCTCTCTTGCTCTCAATAAAATCTTTTTAAAAAAGAGTAAGGGCGGGGCAGTGGGGGGGGGGCGGCTCAGCGGTTTAGCACCGCCTTTGCCCCAGGGCGTGATACTGCAGACCCAGGATTAAGTCCCACGTCGGGCTCCCTGCATGGAGCCTGCTTCTCCCTCTGCCTGTGTCTCTGCCTCTCTCTCTCTCTGTCTCTATAAATAAATAAATTAATAAATAAATAAATAAATAAATAAATCTTAAAAAAAATAAAAATAAAAATAAAAATAAATAAACATTAAAGAGACTTTTATCCAAAAAATAATTATAACTTACGGACAATAAAGTTAGATTTTATTTTTACTCCTACTCAATTTGGAAAATAATTTCATTTAAATAAATTTGTAGGATTGTTCATTCAAAGAATCTTTACAGTCTTCTCCATCTCCCTTTGCTATGTTTTTATGTTTGATTTTTTTTCCCCCATAGCTCATCAGTAGGTTACTTGCAACATCCAGGATCAGAACAAGTACAGTTTCCTCGAACTACTTCACCATGCAATTCCCAGCAGCTTCAAAGCCACCAGTGTGCAGGTATGAATATAACTGAGAAAAAATAATAAACTGAGAAAAAAAGCAGTCATTTGTAGGCATTTCTAGAACACAGTTTTCACCTTGTTATGTGCTGAGATATACCCAAGATATTTAGGATGCCTTGCAAATTCAGAGCTGACAGTTGCTGAATACTTCTTCCTTTTCTGCTGTACTACCGCCACACTGCTATCCTGTTTCCCTTCCTCAGACTCTCCTTCCTTCCCCACCTCATAAATAACTGATTCTCTCTGGGATAATTTCCTTCATCTTCATGCTTTCCCTAGGTGAGGCACTCACCTCCCAGGTTCCAACAACTGCTTTTTGCCAGCACCTCCCAAGAGGCCACATAGTGAACTGCCTATTGGACATCCCTACCTGGTTGTGTCAAAGGCACTTTAGATTTAATACTTCTCCCTCTTCCTGCACCCCTCGCCTCACCTCCTTTCTAGGGACCAGAACAGGTTTCAAAGTTGTCATCACCTCTCTTCTCTCCTTTCACATTCATGCTGCTACCATTCCCTCAAATCTCATGCCTTCTTTCCTTCCCCTCTGCCACTGTTCTTGGTCAGTCTTTTCACATCTTATTTGCAGCAAGTATCTTGCCGATTTCATATTTCCCCCACAACCAACTTTCCTCCTCCCCAACACACACACACACACACACACACACACACACTCTTCAAGTAGTACGTTCCTGAAACAAAAGTCTCTTTAGGTCACTCTGCTGAATTGGAAAGGTGCATGGATTTCCCATCCAAACTCCTAGCAAGTAAGCCTCCTGTTTATACTTACATGTTCAGGTCAAACTAAACTGTGTTTTGAGAAAGTACCATGCTTTTTCATGCCAAAGATACTTGTCTTCCTGTTCCTCCCTCTGCCTAGAATGACCATCCACCTTCTATTTGCCAAAATCCTGGTCATCCTTAACGTTTGACTCAAAAATCACCTCTTCTACAAAGGCTTCTCTAGTCCTTAAGCCACAGTTTGTTGCTTCTTTTTTCTGCTTCCGTAGTGTCTTACACAATTCTTTATCATGACACCATATTTTATTACAATGATTTCTTGACATATGTAAATCTCTGAGAAAGAGAGAAACAATTAGTGATTATCAAATAAATAACTCTTGGTGTGCATCCAGCACAGGCTGCTGTGGTTGAGGAGAACTTTAAAGTGTACCTAAGCAGTCAGCCCTCTGTGGTTTGCCTAGCCGGTCAGGCTGGCTGTATTTCTAGGGAACTGGAAACTACCATTTTGGTGGCTGTGGTGCAAAGAATCCTACCATACCTTACCCTGAAGGGATGAGTGGCATGCAACAAACCTGCCCTAATACTAGTAGTGCTGCAGACTAGTACACAGGAGACAGAATAGTCTGTTTATCTTTAGTATACAATTAGCAAAGTGTTCGTACATGTATGTGATCACCAGAACTTTTGAAAGTTAGCCAAGGAGGTCTTTGCTGCCTTTTTCAGATGACAACATGTAATAAAAGAGGTTAAATGATTTCCCCAGAGTTATAGGACATTCAGAGTATTAAAATTACACTGATTCCTACATCCCAAACTTTTTCTTCTGAATACTTAATGCCAGTTTTAAAACTAATTTATTTTTAAAATCAAACACTTTTATAGATAATATCTCAAATATGCTACTCTCTGCTAGGTCATGTAGTAGGTAATTGGACTTTTCTGAGTAACTATGGACCTGTTATTTTTAGAATAATAAGATGTTTAAGCCTAGAGAGTCCTAGTTTAATTAATGCCTTTTTAAACACACAACACTTGTAATATGAAGCTCTAGGGCTTAAATCTGGCTCACATATATGATAGTAAGTTTTTGTTCAGAAATGTGAAATTATTGCCATTTTCTTATTGTTTAAAGATACCCGTAGTTGGTTAAGCATACTGACTGCAGTGTCCCAACTCTGATTTTCAGCTGTGCCACCTCCGCCCCCTGGTGGAGGAATGGTGATGATGCAGCTCAATGTACCAAACAATCCACAATCTCGAGCCCACTCACCCCCGCAGTGGAAACAAAACAAATACTACTGTGATCACCAGAGAGGGCAGAAGTGTGTGGAATTTAGCAATGTAGACAATATTGTTCAGGTAAGATGCTTCTTTTGTTTATTATAATTTTTAGACTTTTCAACATTTTAGTCAAATAAGATGGACCTTACAAGGCTTGACTTTGAATTTGAAATCTCAGATTAGTAAAGAAGTTTGAAGATTCTCTATGTCCATGCTATTTATTTCAGTAGTAAATATTATTTTTCAATTTTTCATATTTAAAATATTTTTAATTTAAGAAATCAAGATATACTAGATCTAAAATTTGATAAAGAAAATTGAGTTTTCCTACATTTTCCACATGAACTATTAGTGTAGCCAGAAGGTTACATTACAATACTCTTTATTGTAGAAGAAATACAATTAATAAATGTAAAAGCAATGGTAGAATTTAAAAATCACCATTTTGAAGTCTCACTAAAATAATGGATCAAAATCATCAGTACATGTCAAGAACATTAGAAAAAGATTTATGGGGAATTTAAAATAGATTAAGTAGAGAACACTTGAAGGAACTGATCAATTATAAGATCTCTAAAAGAAGGTCAACTAAATATTATTTGCCTCCTAATGTGGTGTAGAAGGAAGTAAACAGCATCACTTACAATGTATTTTATCAAAAACACTGAGCCTAAATCTAACCAAGCCACTAAATCTAGCTATCAATTTACAGAAAATATAGGAAGGGGGGAAAAACAAACCGTGGAATATTTTACTCGGCAAATGGCCTTATTTCTTTAAAAAATAAATAGCATTTTGAGATGAAGGCTGAGTCTTTCATAGATTAAAAATACTCAGGAGTTGTAATCAGATGCAACATGTGGATCTTCCTTGGATATTAAACTCTCAAAACACATTTTTCAGCATTGAGAGGATATTTAAATATGTTAATTATGTTAGTGTAAAAAAAAATTATGTTAGTGTAACAATTTTTTAAAAAATAATAGTTCCTGGGGTGGCTGGGTGGCTCAGTTGGTTGGATCTTCAACTCTTGATCTCAGGGTCATGAGTTCAAGCTTCGCATTGGGCTCCCTGCTGGGTGTGGAGCCCACTTTAAAAAAAGAATCATAGTTCCTCCAGATAAAAATATTTTTTTAAAAGATAAAAATATTTATTTAAAAATAATTATATACTAAAATATTTGCAAGTGAAATGCTGTGATATCTGAGATTTGCTTAAAAACTCTTTAGAAGGGACAAAATGAGAAAACACAAAGCTGTGTGATGAGTTCATGGAAATTAATTCTGTTTTTCTGCTTTTATATACTTGAAAGTTTACAGCATTGAAAGGTTTTAAAAATATTTTTTAGTGGCACCGGGCTGGCTCATTCTGAAGGGCATCCAGCTCCTGATCTTGGGATCATGAATTCAAGCCCCACATTGGATATAGAGATTATGTAAACTAAAATAAAATCCTAAAAGAAAATATTAATAAATAAATACTTTTTAAAGATGAACTGAATAAATATTTCAATGCACATGACAAAATGATAGCAGAATATAAAGGGGAGGGATCCCTGGGTGGCGCAGCGGTTTGGCGCTTGCCTTTGGCCCAGGGCGCGATCCTGGAGACCCTGGATCGAATCCCACGTCGGGCTCCCGGTGCATGGAACCTGCTTCTCCCTCTGCCTGTGTCTCTGCCTCTCTCTCTCTCACTGTGTGACTATCATAAATAAATAAAAAAATTTTTTTAAAATTTAAAAAAAAAAAAGAATATAAAGGGGAAAGGTCATTCATAGGCTAGCTCATAAACTTTATTTTTTTTTCTAAAGATTTTATTTATTCATTCATATAGACACAGAGAGAGAGAGAGGCAGAGACACAGGCAGAGGGAGAAGCAGGCTCCATGCAGGGAGCCCTACATGGGCCTCGATCCCAGGTCTCCAGGATCACGTCCTGGGCTGAAGGCGACGCTAAACCGCTGAGCCACTGGGGCTGCCCTAGCCAATAAACTTTAAATGGCCCGTGGCCATTATTCAGATGAAAATACAAAAAATATTTTTTATCTATATAATTGGGAAATTTTAGGAAGACTAATAATTTGCAGAGTTATCCAGTTACAAACTCTCCTGTACATTCCTGGTGGCACTGCAAATTGATAGAACTCTTTTTGGAGGCAGTTTAATAACATTTCTGAAAATGTAGAAGGCTCATAGCAACTCAACACCAAAACCACAAACAATCCAATTAAAAATTGGGCCAAAGACTTCAGTAGACATTTTTCCAAAGAGGACATACATGAAAAGATGTTCAACATCACTCATCAGGGAAATAGAAATCAAAACCACGGGATCCCTGGGTGGCGCAGCGGTTTGGCGCCTGCCTTTGGCCCAGGGCGCGATCCTGGAGACCCCGGATCGAATCCCACATCGGGCTCCTGGTGCATGGAGCCTGCTTCTCCCTCTGCCTATGTCTCTGCGCCTCTCTCTCTCTCTCTCTCTGTGACTATCATAAATAAATAAAAATTTAAAAAAAATTAAAAAAAACTATTGGGACTACATCAAAATAAAAAAAAAGTGTAAAAAAAAAAAAGAAATCAAAACCACAATGAGATGTCCTCTTACACCTCTCAGAATGGTAAAAATTACAAAGACCAGAAATAGCAAGTATCAGTGAGGATGTGGGGAAAAAAGGAACCCTTGTGCACTGTTAGTGGGAATGCAGCCTGGCACAGCCACTGTGGAAAACAGTATGGACTTTACTCAAAAAACTAAAAATAGAAATACCATGTGATTTAGTAATTCTGTCGGATATTTATCTAAAGAAAATGAAAACACTAATTCAAAAAAGCAGCTCTGTATTTATTGCATCATTGTTTACAATAACCAAGATATGGAAACAACCTAAATGTACATTGGTAGATGAATAGATAAGGAAGATGTGATATATATATATATATATAAACAATGGAATGTTACAACAATGGAATATTACTCAACCACAAAAAAGGATGAGATCTTGCCATCTGCAACAACATGGATGGACTTAGAGGGCAATATGTTAAGTGAAATAAGTCAGACTGAGAAACAGATAGCATATGATTTCACTCATATGTGGAAGCTAAAAAACAAAATGAATAACCAAAAAAAGAATCAGACCTATAAATACATAGAGTAAACTGATGATTACCAGAGGTAAGGGAGATGGGGAGGTGGATAAAATAGATGAAGGAGAGTGTGGGAGATACAGACGATACAGTAATATGGAATAAATAAGTCATGGGGTGAAAGGTTCAGCATAAGGAATATAGTCAGTGATAAGTGTAATAGCACTGTATGGTGACAGATGGTAGCTTTACTTGTGATTATAGCATAACATATAGAGAAGTTGAATCACTGTGTTGTACACCTGAAACTAATGTAACTGTCAACTGTACTCAGATTTAAAGAACATTTAATGTGGAAGGTACATAGCCTTTGATCCACAAATTTACTTCTAGAACTTTGTCCAGTAAAAACTGTGGAACAAACAGTAAACAAATCTGTATACACAGATACTCTTGCCTGCTATAACATTGAAAATCTAAATATATCTTGATATTCAACAGTGATAAACTGATTAAATAAATTACTATACCATTTAGGAAAATATCTTAAGTGTATGTACTAAAAAGAATGAGATACACCTGCTTCCCAAATGGTAGTTTCTAAATACCATTCTCTGCTAAAAGCAACCAGGGTTCCTTAGTGAAAATGCTGTTGCCAGGATTCATTCAGGGAAAAGTACAAGATGATTCTGGAACATGTTGCTGAGCCAGAAAGTAATGAAGTACCTTAAAGGATGTTGGAGATGTGTCAGGGGACACAGGACCTGGCATGAATACTTTGGGAATAAAATAATTAGAAATGAATGATCACCCATAGAATAAAATCGAATCCATGAGTCCATACTGATATAAATGAATAAATGGGGGGAAAGTGAAGCTCTTCTTTACAGCAAAATGTGAACTAATAAATATAGAAAGAATGATAAAATTAGAAAATCACCACCTGGAAACCACAAGGCAAGAATCATCACTAGAGGAGAGAGGATTCTAGGAAAAGTGGCAGAGTAGGAAGCATCAAGAGTCTTTCTACCTAGAAATACTTGTACTGGCAGAAACTGTCTGAGGCTTAGAACTGCCAGGGAAAAGCTTGGGTGATAAATTGCAATTAAATTCAGTCAAATTCAGCTTTTACCCCAATAGCAGCTGCCTATCTTTTACCCCCAACCCCTGAAAGGCAACTGTGCATGTTGTTCCTAGAGTAGCTTACAGGAAGAGCCAGGGTGGTCAAAAAGGACCCTGTCCTTCAAATACAAAGGATTTGTGTTATCATCCTAGGTCTCTGCTTCTGATCACAGAGGTGTAGAAAAGGGGACAGTAACCATTATTGTTGCACCTCCCCACATTATTGCAGATCTCTCTATCCCCCACACACATACACACACACTTCTGAGGGACTTAAAGGGCTAGAACCCTGTTTTTCCTCCCTTCATTTTTCTCTTTGAATCTATTTTGGGACCAGAACACACACAGTAAGGACCAGGACAAAAACAACTGAATATATAGAGCACATGCCCAGGGAAAGGCACAAGCCAAACCCTAAGAAAACCTCAGGGGTATACTTCAGACCAATCTTTGACACAGTGACAGCCTGCAACAGTCAATAAACAAAAACCATAACAACAACAGAATACAACAAAACCTGGGAAAGGGGAAGAATCTAATATCCAGTAACCACATTGATAGATCCAAATGTCTAGTTTTCAACAGAGCCACAAGGCATGCAAAGAAATGGGACAGCATGGCCCATTCAGAGGGGAGAAAAAAAAGTCAACATAAATTGTCCCTAAAAAAACACCTGATGACAGATTTTCTAGACAAAGATCTTAAAACAGCTATCTTTGGGTTGCCCAAAGAACTATAGGAAGATATAGAGAAAGACAAGAAAACAATGTGTGAACAAAATGGAAATACCAATAAAGAGATAGAAAACCTAAAAAGAAGCCAGAAATATATTCTGGAGCCGAAAATATAATAACTGAAATGAAAAGTTCACAGGAGGAGTTCAGTGGCAGATGTAAACAGGCTGAAGAAAGAATCAGAGAACTTGAGGACAGGATAGTAAAAATGATCAAATCTGAAGAAAACACAAAAAAGAATGAATAAAAGTGAACAGAGCCTAAAGGGACCTGTGGAACACTAGCAAGTTGACCAACATACACATTGTGGTTGTTCCAAAAGGAGAAGAGAAAATATTTGCAGAACTAATGGTTGAAAACTTAACAAATTTAATAAAAGATATGAATAGAAACATCAAGCAGCTTGACAAACTCCAGATAAGAATTCTCAAAATATACACACCAAGACACAATATAATTAGTTTTCAAAAAATAAAGACAATATTAAAAACAGCAGGAAAGAAACAACTTGTCACATGTAAAAGATCTTCAAAAAGATTTTCAGCAGAAAAAAAAATGTTTTTATTTGTTCATGAGAGATACGGGGGGTGGGGGCAGAGACATAGGCAGAGGGAGAAGCAGGCTCCCCACAGGTGGCCTGATGCAGAACTTGATCCCAGGACCCTAGGATCACAACCTGAGCCTAAGGCAGATGCTCAACCACTGAGCCACCCAGGTGCCCCTATCGGCAGATTTCTCATCAGAAACTGGAGGTCAGGAGTGCCTGGGTGGCTCAGCCAGCTAAGCAGTTGCCTTCAGCTCTGGTATGATCCCAGGGTCCTGGGTTTGAACCCCACCTGAGGTACCCTTGCTTCTCCCTCTCTCTCTGCCACTCCCCTGCTTGTGCTTGCCCTCCCTCTGTCAAATAAATAAAGTTTTTTTAAAAGAAGAGAAAGAAAGAAACTGGCGGTCAGAGGCAGCAGTCCAGTGTATTCAAAGTGCTTAAGGAAAAAAAAAAATGTTAACCAAGAATCCTGTATCTGGCAAAACTACCCTCCAAAAATGAGGTAGAAATGAAAATCCCCAGATAAAAACTGAAACCTACCCTGCAAGAAATTCTCAAAGGAGTCCTGCAGAGTGAAATAAAAGGAACACTAGATAGTAAGACAAAGCTATATGAAGAAATAAAGTTCTCATTTAAGTTAAATACATGAGCAATTATAAAAGCTAGTAGTATTGTACCAAAGGTCCATAGCTCTACTTTTTACTTTCTATGTAATTTGAGAGACTAATGCACTTAAATATTTTTTAAAACATTGTCTGAAAGATAGTGTTATAACTTTAATTTGTAACTCCAAATTTTGTTTTCTACATAATTTAAGAGACTAATGCACTTAAAAGAATTAGTAGGTGGCAGCCCGGGTGGCTCAGCAGTTTAGCACCGCCTTCAGCCCAGGGCATGATCCTGGAGACCTGGGATCAAGTCCCATGTCAGGCTCCCTGCATGGAGCCTGCTTCTCCCTCTGCCTGTGTCTCTGCCCCTCTCTCTTTCTCTCTGTGTCTCTCATGAATAAATAAATAAAATCTTGCCCCTTTCTCTGTGGAATCACCATGGCAGCCGGGACCCTGTACACATATCCTGAAAACTGGAGGGCCTTCAGGGCTCTCATTGCTGCTCAGTAGAGCGGGGCTCAGGTCTACGTGCTCTCTGCACCACCCCACTTCCACTTTGGCCAAACCAACCGCACCCCTGAATTTCTCCGTAAATTTCCTGCCTGCAAGGTTCCAGCATTTGAGGGTGACGATGGATTCTGTGTGTTTGAGAGCAGTGCCATTGCCTGCTATGTGAACAATGAGGAGCTGTGGGGAAGTACTCTAGAGGCAGCAGCCCAGGTGGTGCAGTGGGTGCTTTGCTGATAGTGACATAGTGCCCGCAGCCAGTACCTGGCTGTTTCCTACCTTGGGCATCATGCACCGCAACAAGCAGACCACAGAGAATGCAAAGGAGGAAGAAAGGCAAATTCTGGGACCCCTGGATACTCATGTGAAAACGAGGACTTTCCTGGTGGGTGAACGTGTGACACTGGATGACATCACAGTTGTCTGCACCCTGTTGTGGCTGTATAAACAGGTCCTAGAGCCTTCTTTCCGCCAGGCCTTCCCCAGTACCAACCACGGGTTCCTCACCTGCATTAATCAGCCCCAGTTCCGTGCTGTCTTGGGGGAGGTGAAACTCTGAGAAGATGGCCCAGTGTGATGCTAAAAAGTTTGCAGAGAGCCAACCTAAAAAGGACACCCCGCGGAAAGAGAAGCATTCTCGCGGAAAGAGAAGCAGAAGCCCCAGGCTGAGCGGAAAGAGGAGACAAAGGCTGCTGCCCCTGCTCCTGAGGAGGAGATGGATGAATGTGAGCAGGCACTGGCTGCTGAGCCAAAGGCCAAAGACCCCTTTGCTCACCGGCCCAAGAGTACCTTTGCGTTGGACGAATTTAAGCGCAAGTACTCCAATGAGGACACTCTCACTGTGGCACCGCCGTATTTCTGGGAGCACTTTGATAAGGATGGCTGGTCCCTGTGGTATGCTGAGTACCGCTTCCCTGAGGAGCCCACCCAGACCTTTATGAGTTATAACCTCATCACTGGAATGTTCCAACGGTTGGACAAGCTAAGGAAGAATGCCTTGCCAGTGTCATCCTCTTTGGAACCAACAACAGCAGCTCCATTTTTGTAGTCTGGGTCTTCCGAGGCCAGGAGCTTGCCATTCCGCTGAGTCCAGATTGGCAGGTGGACTATGAGTCCTATACATGGTGGAAACTGGATCCTGCCAGTGAAGAGACCCAGACGCTGGTTTGAGAGTACTTTTCCTGGGAGGGGGACTTCCAGCATGTGGGCAAAACCTTCAATCAGGGCAAGATCTTCAAGTAAACGTCTCTTGTCATCGCCTAGCTGCCTGTACCTGCTCTTCAGGGAGATGGGGGTCATTAAAGGAAACTGAACATTGAAAATTAATTAATTAATTAATTAAAATAAAATAAATCAGTCTTAAAAAAAAAAAGAATTAGTAGGGCAGCCCAGGTGGCTCAGTGGTTTGGTGCTGCCTTTGCCCCAGGGCGTGATCCTGGGGACCCGGGATTGAGTCCCACATCGGGCTCCCTGCATGGAGCCTACTTCTCCCTCTGCTTGTGTCTCTGCCTCTGTGTGTGTGTGTGTGTGTGTGTGTGTGTGTGTGTGTGTGTCATGAATAAATAAAATCTTTGGGATCCCTGGGTGGCTCAGCGGTTTAGGGCCTGCCTTTGGCCCAAGGTGTGATCCTGGAGTCCCAGGATCGAGTCCCACATTGGGTTCCCTGCAGAAGCCTACTTCTCCCTCTGCCTGTGTCTCTGCCTCTCTCTCTTTTTCATGAATAAATAAATAAAATCTTTTAAAAAAATAAAATCTTTTAAAAAAAAAAGAAAAAGAATTAGTAGTTTATGTTTTGGGGCACACAATGTATAAAGGTCAGCAAACAAAAGTCGTGGGGACTGAGCTATAAATGAGCGGAGTTTTATTGAAGTTAGACTAGTATAAATTCAAGTTAGAGTGTTATTACTTTAGGATGTTAGGTGTAATACCTAAGGTAAGCCCCCCCCCCCAACCAAAAAGAAAAAACCTAGGGAATATATACAGAAGGAAATGAGAAAGGAATTTAAACATTTTACTACAAAAACTTGAGTAAAACCAAAAGACCGTAATGCAGGAAATGTGTGGGAAGAAGCTGGAAGGCATATAGAAAACAGCAAAATGACAAAGGTAAGTCTCTGTTTATCAGTCGTTATTTTAACTGTAAAGACAGAGATTGGCAGAATGGATAAAACCACCTGATCTAACTATGCTGTCTATAAGAGACTTACTTTAAGTCCAACGACACAAATGAATTGAAAATAAAAGAATGCAAAAAGATATTCAATGAAAATAGTAACCAGAAGAGAATAGGGGTTGTTATTGCTAACAGTAAACAAAGTTAAGACTCTAGATCCAAAAAATTTTCAAGATACAGAAATTCAATACAGCAAGAAGGTATAATTGTTATAAACCTGATTATATGAACCTAATAATTGCTTACCTGATAAAAGACCATCACATAATACTTGGAAACTTTAGTGCCCCGTTCTCAATAATGGATGCCACAATCAGGCAAGAGTTAAGTGAAGAAATGGAGAATTAAACACAACAACTACATCCGTTACGTGTAAAGAACGCTCTACCTGACAATAGCATGCATAGTCTTCCTGAGTACATGGGACATATCCCTGGATAGACCATCTATCTATATGTTAGGCTACAAGTTCATTCTTTTTTTTTTAAAAAGATTTTATTCATTTATTCATGAGAGAGACAGAGAGAGGCAGAGACACAGGCAGAGGAAGAAGCAGGCTCCATGCAGGGAGCCCAACTCAGGACTTGATCCCGGGACTCCAGGATCACGCCCTGAGCCGAAGGCAGGTGCTAAACCACTGAGCCACCCAGGGATCCCTACTGTTAAGTTTATTCTTTTTTTTCTTTTTTTTTTAATTTTTTTTTAATTTTTATTTATTTATGATAGTCACACACTGAGAGAGAGAGAGAGGCAGAGACATAGGCAGAGGGAGAAGCAGGTTCCATGCACCGGGAGCCCGACATGGGATTCGATCCCGGGTCTCCAGGATCGCGCCCTGGGCCAAAGGCAAGCGCCAAACCGCTGCGCCACCCAGGGATCCCTTTTATTTCTTTTTCTTGTCTAATGGCTCTAGGTAGAACTTCGAGGACAATGCTGGCATCTTTTAAAATCAAGATGCATGTCAGCCAGCATTGTCCTCGAAGTTCTACCTAGAGCCATTAGACAAGAAAAATAACAAGCATCCAAATTGCAAAGGAAGAAGTAAAATTTTCTTTTTACAGATGATATGATCTCCTCCTAAGACCCTTAGAAAAAAATAATAACCTCACAACAAAGGAACCTGGCAAACACCACCTTACCCAAATGATGGGAAGTATACCTCACCAGGACTGTGTTGACATGT
Source organism: Nyctereutes procyonoides (assembly GCF_905146905.1). Lineage (NCBI taxonomy): Eukaryota > Metazoa > Chordata > Mammalia > Carnivora > Canidae > Nyctereutes > Nyctereutes procyonoides. The sequence goes on along the minus strand of NW_026575030.1, from coordinate 334,670 downwards.
GGACCTCAGGTTCCTCTCACAGTGCAGTGAGAAGACACCATATCCCTTCTGTAGCACTGCTTACCCAAATGTATATTAAGAATTTGGGAATGAGGAAGCAGCAGCAAATTCAAACTGAGGGACATTCTGCAAAATAACTGATAATCAAAATGACCTTCAGAAACTGATCTTCAAAAAGGCCAAAGTCATGAGAGAGAAAAAAGACTAAGACTCTGTTCCAGATTTAAAAGAAAAAGGGACACCTGGGTGGCTCAGTCAGTTAAGCATCCAACTCTTGATTTCAGCTCAGGTCTTGATCTCAGGGCTATGAATTGAGTGCCAGCCCTGCACTACTTCAAAAAAGAAAGGAAAAGAAAAGATGAAAGACACATGACAACTAAATGCACCTTTTGATTCTGGACTAGAAAGGGAGGTTTTTTTTGTTTGGGTTTTTGGTTTTTTGTTGTTTTTTGTTTTTTTTGGTTTTTGGGTTTTTTGGGGGTTGTTTTTTGGTTTTTTAAAGGCTTTTTTTGTTGTTTTGCTATAAGGTATGTTAGAACAATTGGTGAAATTTGAATAAATCACAGATTACATAATATTGCTGTATTGTTAAGTGCCTGATTTTGATCCTTTTTTTTTTCTAGGACTTTTCTTAGAAACATCTTTATTTCAAATGTTCCTAAACACTCCACTGCATATATCACATTTTTTTTTATATATCACATTTATATAGATTTTGACAATTTGACTCTTACTTATATAAAATGTCCTTGTTTTTAGGAAAAAGACACTAAGTTATTTAGGGATGACATATTGTAAGCAACTCATTCTCAAATAGTTTGGAAAAAAATCAGTATATACAATATATATAGAAAGAGGTAAAGATTTGAAAATATACAGGGAGAATTATATAAAAATATAAGAAAATAATATTTGAGAAATCTGAGAATTCTTTGTAATATATTTGGTAACTTCTTTAGGGATAAGTTGTTTAAAAATTAAATGTTAGGGGCAGGCTGGGTGGCTCAGCAGTTTAGCACCACCTTCGAAGCACAGAGCATGATCCTGGAGACCCAGGATGGAGTCCCACGTCAGGCTCCCTGCTTGGAGCCTGCTTCTCCCTCTGCCTTTGTCTCTGCCTCTCAGTCTCTCTCTGTGTCTCTCATGAATAAATAAATAAAATATCTCTTAAATAAATATATATTAAATAAACAGTTTAACATGACAAAAAGAATGCGATAAATGTGTATTTTTTTCTTATGGAGAATGTTACTATCCAGATACAAAAGTCAAGATTCAAAAATACGATGTATAGTCTACTTCTATTTTTGTGAGACATAGACGTATGAATGCATATATATAGAAACAATCTGTTCCAGTGTTTATCTTTGGGAGTTGAAAATTATAAATTTTTATGTTAGATTTTTTAAAAAAACAAGTACGTATTTGTAATCCAAAAAAATAAGAAATTTTGTTCAAAAGTTAATTTGCAAGAAAGTGACTAAAATGCTAACCAATTTTTTTGATATGATTACAGCACAGCCCTCAACTCAGTAGTCCCATTATTTCACCAGCTCAGTCGCCAGCACCAGCTCAGCTGACCACTCTGAAAACTGTCCGTCCCTCTGGACCACCCCTTTCCATCATACCTCAGTTTTCTAGACCTTTCGTACCGGGGCAAGGTAAGTGCGGGAAACTAGTCATAGCCTCAGAGGACTCTAGGGCATCCCTTCCCCTGGATGTTGGATGGAACTGTTGAATCACTGTATTGTACCTCTGAAACTCATGTCACACTGTATGTTAACTACACTGGAATTAAAATTTCTTTAAAAAATTGAAGATAAAAGACATCCCTTCCCAATCACTTTGTGATTTCCTTTGGTACTGCTTTCAGTTCTCCACAGGACTGCATTTTCATCTTCCCCTGGGCATATTTGTTTATTACCGTATACTCTCTTAACCTTAGTGTTTCATCACTAGTCAATGATTACTATCTTAGTAATTACTTCCATTCAATGATTACTTATGTGTTAGAGTTAAAATGACTTTAACTTACTAGCCTTAGACTCCGTTTCTCTATAGTAGTAATACATGATGCTATAAATCCATAAATTTGTTTTTTATTTCTAATGTCTTTATTACAGTAGTGTATATCAAGAGTTTATTCAGAAGTGTATTCAACTTATTATTGAGGCTTCACTGAGGGCCTCATTGTGCCTGTGACATACAGAAATGAATAAGGTGAAGTCCTCATCCTCACTGACCCTCTCAGTCTAGTTGGAGGAACAAATAGCAAATGGATGATTATAAAATAATATGGAAAATATTGATTTTCTTTTCTGGAATTTATCCTAAGGATAATGCACACAACAATTTATCCACAGAAGAGTTTGGTCTATAGCAGGAAAATGCAAAACAACCTAAATGTCCATTAGTAAGGATTAGATTTGGTTTATCTATATAAGGAATACTATGTAGTTATCCACAAATCATGTTTTAAAGAATTGTTAAAAGAAGAAATATTCACAGTACAGTGAATGATTTTAAAAAACAGGTTATGCAAAGAGGAGTGGGAGTTACAAACTTCCAGTTATTGAATGAATAAGTCACAGGGATAGGAAGTACAGCATAGGGAATATACTCAGTGGTATTATAATAGCATTGTACGGAGACGGTAGCTACACTTGTGATTGGTATAGCATAACATATAACTTGTCTAACCACTGTGTTGTACACCTGAGACTAATGTAGCATTGTGTGTCAAGTATACTCCCATTTAAAAAGGTTGGGGAGGCAGGCAGCACTTGGCTGGCTCAGTTTGTAGAGGATGTGACTCTTGATCTTGGGGTCATGAGTTTGAGCCACATGCTGGGCATAGAGATTACTTAATTTTAAAAATATATATTTTTAATTAAAGAAAAAGTTATAGGGATCCCTGGGTGGCACAGCAGTTTGGCGCCTGCCTTTGGCCCAGGGCGCGATCCTGGAGACCCGGGATTGAATCCCACGTCGGGCTCCCGGTGCATGGAGCCTGCTTCTCCCTCTGCCTGTGTCTCTGCCTCTCTCTCTCTCTCTCTCTCTCTCACTGTGTGCGTATCATAAATAAATAAAATTTTAAAAAAAATAAAATAAAAAGTTATATAGGCATTTCAAAAAAGAAGATACACAAATGTCTCGTAAATCTTTGAGAAGGTGCTCAACATCATTTATTATTCATTAGGGAAAGGAATATAAAAATCCAAATGACATATCACTTTGCCCCGCTAGCATGGACATAATCAAAAAGATTAACACCACTGCATGTAGGTGAAGTTACAGAACAGTTCAAATTCTTGCACATTGGTATAGAGGTGTAAAATTTTAAAGCCACTTTAGAAAAAGATTTTAGTTTCTTACAAAGCTGATTACTTACTTTGCAATGCAGCAAATCCACTTCTAGGTATTCACCCAAGAAAAATGAAAGCATGTCTATGCAGACTTGCACAACAACATATATATCCACCTTATTTTATTTTGATTACTGCTGTCTATAGTTCATCTCTGTATTTCAAAAGAATACTGCTCCATAGGCCTAAACTTAACTCTGACTTTCTTGCAATTATTTTTTATGCATCTTCATGCTTCTCTAATCTCGACGTTTAGCCATCATGGCATATCTGCCCTTCAAATAGTGCTTGGGAAGGAGCAAATCTGTCCTGCCAGGGAGCTGGCCTAGCACCTTGACACTGTTCATCTGAAAAGAGCTCCATGAGTAGGGGAAGGTCCGCACCTTGCTTTTCTGTTACGAAGCTTTCAAGAGAAGGGATATATGATCCCCTGAAGTGCTTTTCTAGCACCTTATGCATAATCCCTCTCCAAATACTGAATATGCTGAATTGGGGAGCTTATGCATAAAATAAAATGAGAATTTAAAAAAAATTTTTTAAGATTTATTTATTTCAGAAAGGTGTCCCTTTTTTTTAAGATTTTTTTTTTTAAGATTTATTTATTCATTCGTGAGAGACACAGAGAAAGAGGCAGAGACATAGGCAGAGGGAGAAGCAGGCTCCCTGCAGGGAACCCGATGCAGGACTCGATCCCAGGACCCTAGGATCTGTCTCTGCCTCTCTCTGTGTGTCTCTCATGAATAAATAAATAAACTTTTTTAAAAAAGTATTTTTCAAAAAAAGTAGTGACTTTAGAGAAGTAGAGAGCTTACTGTTTTTCCAGGATTTTTTTCTTTTCCTAAAATGTAAGGTATATTAATTTTTAATCATCATAGAAAATGTGGATTTTAGCATCTCAATTCGGTGGAATGTGTATTACAGTTATTTTGGAGGATTGCATATGGAATGTTAATGTAAATTAGGGAAGCTTCTCTCCATCCTATCCCCTGTCTACATAGTTCCCACCACTTTCCTTCCTCCATAGCCACTGTTATTTGTCCTTACACCTCTCAGAAGTTTACCCCAGCTCTTTAAAGGGAAAACGGAAACTTTTAATTCTTTTTAAAAATATGTCAGGACCTACACTTTTTTATTCTACCAAATGTGTTTCCCCTACGCATCTTAACTCTTTTGGACATTTTAGAAAATTTTGGGAAGTACTTTTATACCTGAGCAGAGAAAAATGTAAAGATGTTTTTTTATTGACTTTCAGGAGATGCCAGATATCCATTACTTGGCCAACCTCTGCAGTACAACCCTCCTGCTGTTCTGCACGGACACATTCCAACCCAACAGGTGTAAAAGCTCACAGTCTGACGACCTAGGATTTGTTGGCAGAACATCATACTTGTGTTGCAGAGAGTGTAGCGGGCCCTGGGTCGACCTGTTGGCACTACACAAGGGAGACCTGTGTACCTCAGCCAGCGAATTTATCACTGTTGTCTGGCTGCATTGAGCCTGGGTCTGGCCCCCCTACGAGCAGACAAGGGAGATGGTGGTGTGCTGTTTGCTTGAGCAGTCATGCTCTAGTGCTGTCCAAAAGTGAGGGGTGGGGGAAGGTGTGGCTGAGGCATTAGGGCATCCTTGCTTATCCAAGACAAGTGTCTGGTCATAGTGAGGGATAGGAATGCCATTGCACAGGGGCTGGGATTGGATTTTTTTCTGTTGAAGTACAAAACCCAGACTGAGTATCTTTAGGTGTTAAGTGTTTAAATATTACAGTCACACATTTTTCAACATTCTTAACCTTATTTTTCATCTGTTTGTGGGTCTTCAGGGTCAATCTGGCAATAGGCATGGAAATCGAGGAAGGAAACAAGCTAAAAAAGCTGCATCCACTGACCTTGGTGCAGGAGAAGCAGGTATGTCCCTGAGAGGCAATTGGATGTGGTTCTACAAACTGTTGACCAGTTCAGCAGTCTTTAAACAGAAATGGGTTCTCTGCTTCCTAAAGTCCTTCACAACATTACAGGAAGTTATGCCATCTATAATGTAGGGCTCCTAAAATGTGTTCTTTTAATTGTCTCATTTCAGATTTCAGAGTGCAGTAAGGTACTGGTGGATTTAGGAGGGATGCAGGGACCAAAGGGGAAAGTTCTATGTGAAAGGAACAGATAGAATGATATTCTTTGCCTCTGTATTTGTGGAGAAAGGAAGTAGTCCGTACACCCACATAGACATAGTCTGATGAACAAATAACTGCCTTTCTGTGGCAGAGCACTTTCAATTATGTACGCCATAGCCTTGGGTGGCTACAGCAAGTGCTGTTACGTTTATTTTACAATGAGAATGGGAAGTTTGGGAAACAGCCCAAGATCACACACCTAACTAAGGGGATCTACTATACAATGCTGTATTTTCTATGTACGTCTATCAGGGAAGACAGAGGTAGGTAGTTTAGTACCAATAGCTCTATACCCCCTGCCTTAGGGATCAGTAGGAATGATTTAAAAGATGGCCGTAATTATATTTTTGTGGGTTTGAATGGCCTCACAAAATCCCATTCATTTCTTACATCATATTTGGGCCTTTAGTATTTTCTGCCCACCATTTTGGTAGCAGGGATTAGTAATTCTATACCTTTTCCATTCTAGTTGTTGGGAAGGTCTTGGAAATTACTGAACTACCAGATGGAATAACTCGCATGGAAGCGGAGAAGCTTTTTGGGGAACTCTTTAAAATTGGCGCCAAGATCCGTTGGCTCCGGGACCCTCAATCCCAGCCCCAGCTGCGTCGTCACCCACTCTGCTGTGGCAGCGGGGACAACGCTGTCAACCCTGAACGCTCTAAGCCCAGTGACTTGGCCTCCACATATACCGTCTTAGCCACATTCCCCTCCATTTCAGCTGCACAGAATGCATTGAAGAAACAAATTAACTCGGTTAACAAGTTTAAGCTGAGAACAAGCAAGAAGCACTATGACTTTCACATTCTGGAAAGGGCAAGTTCTCAGTAACAGAGCCACCCCGGACCCTTGGCCTTTATGATTCCCCTGTCCTCACCCATCTTTAATTGGCTTGGTATTTGGAGCTTCTGTTAACATGATAGAGACTCCTAGGACGTGTGGTCATGGCGTTATAGCTTTTGAAGACAGGCCAGTGATCCAGCAAAAGGGGAGAATTACACATTTCACCCCAAATGACTTTAGGAATCCACATCGGAATGATACAGAGTTAGCAGCTTTTTCTGAGGAAATGCTGTTCAAATGCCTCCTAACTTTTATAGTTATTTTGTTTTATATTTCTGAATTCTTGTATCAGATCCAAAGCTCTATTGTACAGCAAATTATTCTTCAAAGTGATTACAACCAGTTGCAACCTGTATTTCTTTTTTGCAGCCAGCACAATGTGACCCAACATAGAATTTGGGGGGAAAAGAATGCAGGAGTGGAATAACCAAGTCAAAACCATGTACTGTCTTTTTGGGGGGCTGGAGGGTGCCTAAGGAGAGCCCACAAATAGATTACTACTCTTCCCCTGTATCTCTAAACACAAATAAGTTTCAGAAAATACAGAGCTCCCTTGTAGGGTCCTTTTCTTATTCATTCAGGTAGTATGAACATTAAGTGTAAAGTAAATTATGTTCTTAACACTTCTTAATCAAACCACTTAGATTCAAAGGGGAATAGGAATCATTTTAAGCAGGAAAATACTTCCACTTTTTTTTTTTTAAGTGTCCCTCTGATAACTAAATGCCACTAATTTGCATTCCCCTCCTTGTGGATTTTTTGTCACCTAAGGAAATGCATTTGATGAGTGCTGGAAACTTCTTAAGTGGTTTAAAATTTGTTTTCATTGTTTGCAGCGGATCACTGGACATCAAAGATTCATTGCACTTATGAACAAGGAACCTTTTTTTCAATTTCTGTGTAATTTGCAAGGCTGTACAATGTGTGCTGATGCAAGCCTTTTTCAGTTCAAGAGAATAAATGTTTACAAATATAGACCCATTTTGTCTTTTGTAAACTAAAAAACACCTTTTTAATCAGTATTGAAGACTTAACCTGTCTTAAATATTTCAATTTTAGATTTGCAAAAGATGGTACACAGTAAACACACTCATTTTATGAAAGTCCTACAAAGCATCGCTTTCTCAGTGGGAGTTGATTCCTGTGGGTATGATTCATGTCATTTTGTTCTATCATAAAGTTAATACCAATCAACTAAAGACAGTTTTGAGTATAAATATACTTAAAGTCAGACAACTTTTTAAAAAGAGAACATTATGTTTAGCTGGATAAAGAATCTGTGGTTTTAGCAGATACATTGAGCAACCAATTGTCCAGGTTAGCTCAAATGCTTTATAGAAAGCTTTCTCTGTTTGCTAGCTGAGCACAAAGTGCTTAGGAAACCCAAAAGGTGGGAGTGTCTGCCATCTGCAACTTGCCTGGAGCCTGGTTTGCTTCCAGCCCAGAAAACAACAGGTTTTTTGCAACTCAAGAGCAACAGGTGTTACCAGACTCTGGGGCAGATGTTCACTCACTCTAAAGCTTCTGCAAAGTCCAACTTGATCTCAGGGAATCCCAGGCCTCCCCAAAAGCTGGTACATCCTGATATTGAATATTGTACTCCTGGGAGAAGTTGGAGCTGCCTTTGAATCATGTCAAGTTAAGGAGCCTTGCACAGAGGAAGAAGTAAGAATGAGCACCGTGAAAGTGCCTCATTTCCACGGCCCATTGAGTTTTTATTATTTTTGACTGGAGAGAGTCAAAGGAGAAGATGCACAGTTAGGGCCATCACTGCAGCAAGAATCATTACTCAGTCATACATGGGGGATGGAGACCAAAAAAACTAAAACCTTTTGGGTTATTTCAATTCTCTGAATATGTAACTTCTGCAGTAAGATTCCTGGTAAATGTAAGTGAGGTTTGTTTTTTTTTTTTTTTGATTGAGATATAATTGACATACAATGTTATATTAGTTTCAGGTATACAACATGATGATATTTATATGTATTGCAAAATGATCACAATGTCTAGCTAATATCCATCACCTCATATAGTTATCAATTTTATTGTGTGATGAGAACTTCTTTTGAGAGAGAGAACCTGCATCCATGGGGGTCCAGCAGAAGGAGAGAGCGAATCTTAAGCAGACTCCATGCCCAGAGCAGAACCCATCACAGGGCTCAATCTCGCAACCCTGAGATCATGACTTGAACCAAAATCAAGAGCTGCTTAACTAACTGAGCCCCACACACACCCTTTATATGTGATAACTTTTAAAACATATTCTCTTAGCTACTTTCAAATATACAATATGGTATTATTAACTGTAGTCACCATACTATACATTAAAATCTGTTTTTTCTTTCAGCCCTTGGTTTACCCTGCCCAGAGAAAATAGGTCAGAAACCAGAGCAAAGTTATTGTGAAGTCAGCTCTTAGCCATCCGCCTACCACCCCTGCAATTCCCTGACAGTCACATGGGAATACTACTGAAATTGCCAACCGCCCACATTACAAAAATATGCACACATTCCCTGGACTATATTCCTCTGTTCTTTTTGATCCTCTAGAATCTGATTTCACCTACAGAAAAATGGTGGGAGGAAGAAGCACATACAGGAAGCTTTTAAGATGTGATTTGGCCCAGACTTTAAACCTTCCTAAAGACAGCTTCAAATGTCCCACAGCCTTGGCTGTGGATTTTCCCAGAGCACTGACCATGTTTAGGGACATGTAGTACTTTTGCCAATAACACAGTCCATTCTTTCTTTTTTTTTTCTTTTTTTTTATGATTTTATTTATTTATTCATGAGAGACACACGAGAGAGAGAGAGAGAGAGAAGCAGAGACACAGGCAGAGGGAGAAGCGGGCTCCATGCAGGAGCCCGACGTGGGACTCGACCCTGGGACTCCAGGATCACACCCTGGGCTGAAGACAGGAACTAAACCACTGAGCCACCCAGGGATCCCAAAACAGGCCATTCTTAACTATGCCAATAATAGCAGCTCCAGCAGTCCTTCTTTGGGAATGATAGAGGTTACTTTAAAAGTGACCATTTTTTTTTTGTCCACTTTTGCTACTGTATTAGAAAAATGAGAATATGGCTTAATGTCTTTAGGCACTTGGTCCATGAAGAACATGAATATATTAGGTATGTCTTTGTGAATCTAGAGCACAAAAAGTGTTTGCCGTGGTGCCAGCAGTAATTAATAATTGTCATCTGAGCTGACAACAAAATAGGTGTCTGAACCCTCAACCAAGCTAAGTCATTGTTTTTTCTGATCCCACCAGGAAGGACCTGCAGCCTGTGAATAGTGTGGAAACACAGGCCTCAGGAGAACCTCAGTGCCTGAGTGGCTTGAGAAGAGTCCAAGCCAATACATCCACAGCTACCTCAGGCAGCTGCAAAAGTTGGGTTCTCCACATGTCATCAGCAACAGAAAAACTGCAGATGTAAGATATCAGCAGAGGCTAGCCTCAGGGCCTTTGTGAGGCGGCCAGATCCCCTGTCCCATTATGAGTTGATGCTAAAAGAAACTCAGAAGCTCACATGAACACATGAAGCCTATAGGCCTTCACCAGTCCAGAAACAGGAGGTATGGTGGCACTTTTGTCTACCTCATGCCTACATATACTCTGCATATGACATATTAGTTCTTTCTCCCTTTAGTGTCTACTCTTGGAATCATTTTGGCTTTATTTCACCAGCATAAGAATATTGGAAGTGTATAAGGAAAGACAGTAGGAACTTCTGAATCCAAAAACTGATTAAAGTTAGTTCTTTGAAAAGAGAGGGGGAAGCACTGAAATAGATAAATTAGCTACGTAATCTCCCCAGCACCCCCCCCCAAAAAAAAAAATCCCAGACTGTTGTTTAGTGAACCACTCAGAATTGTGTGCTTTAAAGCAACAATCCTATGGGTCAGGAATTTGGGCAGACCTCAGAAAGATTGACTTGGCTCCTCTCTACCTGAAATTAGCAGCCCTCAGCTCAGGATGGGTTGGGCTGAAAGTTCCAAAGTGGTGTCATTCACATCTGGGGTCCAGGGGCTGACTCCCCAATATGATGTGATGCCTCAGTTTTCTATGTGGACACTCGAGGTATTTCACTCTCCAAGGATGCTCTGTCCACGTAGCTACTCCAACAGCATAGCCTGGGCTTACATATAGTTACCACGCTGTACGTTAGCTCTCCAGAACTTATTCATTTTACGACAGAGTTTACCCATTGCCCCCCACCCCAGGGTGCCTGGTTTCTGTAAATATGGGTTTTTTTAGATTCTACATATAAATGAAATAGATCATACAGTATTTGTCTTTCTTTGACATTTTATTTAGCACAATCCCCTCAAGGTTCATCCATGTTGTTACAAATGTCAGAATTTCCTTCTTTTTTTTTCTATCTTTTTTTTTTTTTAATGGCTGAATAATTAAAGGCCTCTTAAGACCTGGTCTTGGAGTCCCAGAATGTCATTTCTTTTGCATTCTACTAGCAAAACAAAGTCTTGGAGCCAGCCCACAGCAGAGGAAATAAACTCCGCCTCTTGAAGAAGGAGGTGCCAAAAAGTGTGGAGGATGAAAGCCGTGGCTGCAGCCATCTTTGGAAACAATTTGCCACAAACACAAATAAACAGAAGAAGTCCCATTGACTCTGCCTCCCAACCAAATCCTGAAGCTGACATTTTCATCTTCATTACCCCCACCCAATCCAAGCTATCGTTATCGATGTGTGAATACTGACGTGCCCTTCCTGACCAGTCTCAGCTTCCACTCTTGCTCCCATGTCCTCGCATAGCCAGAATGATCTAAAAGATAATTGCCTTGCCAAAATCCTTCGATGGCTTTCTAGTAATTTTTTTTAAGATTTTATTTATTTATTCATGAGAGAGACAGAGAGAGAGAGAGAGAGGCAGAGACACAGGCAGTCTCCATGCAGGGAGCCCGACCTGGGACTCAATTCCAGGTCTCCAGGATCACACCCTGGGCTGAAGGTGGCGCTAAACCACTGAGCCACCCAGGCCTCCTGCTTTCTAGTATTAAATAGCAAATGTTTATCCTGGCTTACAGAGCTCCGATCTGCATTTTAGTCTCTGATCTTATCCCATACCACCCAGGCTGTCTGCACTTGTTGTTCCCTCTACCTGGAATGCTTTTCCCGTGAACTCTGCCAATTCCTTTATCTCTCATATGTCATCAGCAGAGAGATCTTTATTAGCTACCCAACTGCAATCTTCTTTATCACTTTATCTCAATTTTCTGCATATCATTTACCACTATTAGGTCTTTTGTTTTTGGTCCACCACTAGAATATAAGTTCCATGAGATCAGAGATCTTGCCTATCTTGCTTGTGGCTATATTCCCAAGCACCTATTAGTTGTTCAACAAATATTTGTTGTCTGTTTAATGACAGAGAGAGGATCAGAAGAATCTTAGCTTCCAGCTGTGGTCATTTTGCTATCTTGAACTCTCCTACTAAGTGATGTCAGGAGATGGCAGGGAGCTGGAATAGAAGGATGATACACATACCGTGCTCTGCTTTCTTGTCATTTAGTTTAGTTCCTTAATGACTGAGGCTTTGGCAGTGCTGTTTGGTCACAAGAGGAAGTGGAATAAAATGTGCATAAAGATCCTCTAGCTGGGTAATTTTTTTCCCCTGGGTAATCTTTTAAAATGCAGATCCTAATTCAGTAGGCCTGGGATAGGGCTTGAGTCCCACATGTCTAACAAACTGCCAAGTCGATGTTGCTGGTACTAGAACCACATCTGGAGTAGCAAAGCACTAAGTCATCCCTATTTTCAGAGAAATAATTCAAAGTACATGGCTAGAACTGGGATTTGCCTAGACATCCTGAGAGGAAGAGGTTATTAAAATTCTAGGTGATGAGAAAACTCCTATTGAAAATCACAATACTGACATATCAGTAGCTTCAGTCATTCCACATGTAAACAAGAAACAAGCATCTTCAACTACTGTGGAAGAAAACCAACAAATTACTCATTTTATAGTTTGGCCCCCACAATATCACATCAGCACAAATATTTATGAGTTTTTCCTCTTTAATTGTGGTCTACATTATTCTATATCCCGCTGTCACCAAAACATCATTCTTTGTGGAGGACATCTGTCAAATTTTGACACCTTTTGAATACCCTACTTCTATATTTGGGACATTCCGACATTACAAGTCCTTCTTCCCAAAAAGAGTGGCTAGGATGACTCAATTCCCAGCTTCCCTTTTGCTCAGAAGACCATGGCTGTGATAGGGCTTGTGATGAGACTCCACCAGCCACATTCACATCTAGGAGAATGGGATCAAAAAGACAACAAGAAGAGGAAGCAGGTGCTGCACAGAATTCCTTGTAGTTGTATTGTTTCTGTGTGTACTATATAAATGATCTGGTTTCATTCTTAAAATAATCCATTGAAGTCAGTATGACTAGCTACCATACTGAATAGAGCAGATACAAAACATTGCATTTCTCCATTGCAGAAAATTCTAGCAGACAATGCCATCCTAGAAAACTGAGATAAAGTCTCCTACATCCTTGATGTCCAGTAGAATTTTACATGCAGTAGACTCCATAAATGTTGATTAGCTGAAGACTGCAAATACAGTAAATATCAAGTATGGATCATGCAGTGGAGCCCGGCTGGCTCAGTCAGTAGAGCATGTGACTCTTGATCTTGCAGTCATGAGTTTGGCTCCCAAGCTGGGTCGAGAGACTACCGCTTTTGTTTACTAACACATTCTCAAATCCTACCAGTGCCTTTCTCAATAAATATTTGTCCAGTAATTAAATAAAGAAATTATCTAAAAAAAAAAAAAAAAAGAAAGAAAGAAAGAAAGAAATTATCTGGCTGAGTCAAACACTTTGAATCCTGAAAGGCACACATTTATTTTTCTTAAGCATGGTTTTGGCAGGCAGGCAGAAATAATAGCTAGCATGTGGAAAGCAGCTAATTACTATGTATCTAGCACTTGCTCAACACTTATAAAGGTACCTTCTTTATGACAATCGCCCTAAAAGAAAAGTTTCTATATTTATCCCAGTTTATTAGTGAGGGAAATTAAGTATGAAAGGGGTGAAGAAGTTTTCCCAAGGTCACACAGTAAATGTTGGCTGTATAAATGAACCAGGAAAGCCTGACTCCAGAGTTCATGGCCTTAACTACTTCAGTTATTGCCTTAACCCTTGCTAATATAGTGCCACTTTTTATTTGTCTTACTCACCTTGATCTCTATGAGAAGCCGGAAAAGAATGCCATCCCATCTTTACTCATGAAAATGTGATTGTTGTGAGTGAAGGTTGGAATATATTCAAGAATTTCTTCTCTCCTTTTTTTTTAATTTTTTTATTTGTTTATGATAGTCACACACAGAGAGAGAGGCAGAGACACAGGCAGAGGGAGGAGCAGGCTCCATGCACCGGGAGCCTGACGTGGGATTCGATCCCGGGTCTCCAGGATTGCGCCCTGGGCCAAAGGCAGGCGCTAAACCGCTGTGCCACCCAGGGTTCCCTTCTCTCCTTTTTTAATTTATATGCACCCATAAGCCTTATCTTGTAACTAAACTATTCTCTCACTGGTCTACAGGCAAGTAATTATCCTTTGTATAATCTTTGTAATTTTTTTACAGGTTTCCCTCTTTCACTCAAGAAAAAACAAAAATAGAGATTATTTTTCCCTTTACATGTTTTTTATATAAATGGCTTTGCAATATATAAGTCATACAGCCTCCTCTGGTGGTAAACAGGTACAAGCTTTTATGAACAACAAAAAAAAAGGTCCCACATGTGGGACTTTATATTTCAAGATGATAATACCAGTCCAGCTTTGATTTCTTCTTCAAACAATGGTAAAGAGCTGACACTGAGTCATTCACCTTCTTATGATTATTGGAATATATCTGAGTGGCTAGCATTAAGAATTCCATTTGTGATGGGTTTTTACCTGTGCAAATTGATGTAGAAATCTTTGTGGTGGGGAACCTTTGGCTTCATGATACTAACAACCCAGTTGATCCACAAAAGGCATAAGGCATTATGGGAGATAGATTAAATAGAATTGCAGCTTTTTATCTTTTGGAGGAAAGAAGACATAAACCCAGAAACTTCAATAGCTACATCAAATAAAATGTTCACAGGAGAAAACGACTATGAGAAACTGCACTCTTCCTCCAGATGTGCCACTTTACCTTACCAATTGTCTTCAGGTTCTCAGATGGAAGCCAATCCTGAGCAGGTTGGTGAAATACCAGACAACATCGTTTGTATACTTATGCCTGTCTGATGCCAGCTGAAGATGTACAGCAGGGTTGGCAAACTCAAATACTTAATACTTGATAATGCCAGAGAGTAAATAAAAAAAGCAAAGTATAGGGCACCTAGGTGGCTCAGGCAGCTAAGCCTCCAACTTTTTATCTTAGCCCCATGCTTGGAGCACATGGGCTTGGAGCCCACAATGGGTGTGGAGCCTACTTTAAAAAAAAAATTTTTTTTAATGCAAAGCTTAGAAGTAGGAGAGGCTGTGGTAGACTAGTGTACACATGAATTTTCTAAGACTGTGTGCAGTCATTAAGAGCATCAGGAGACCAGATACAGCTCATGGGCTTCAGCACAAGTGCAGAACCAAAACCTTCAAAGCTCCCACACTGCCCAGACTCAAAGGGAGCTGGGGTCCTGTATGGGGTAAATAGCTGCATGACCATGGAGGCGCCTGGGTGGCTCAGTCAGATAAGTGTCTGCCTTAAGCTCAGGTCATGATTCCGGAGTCCCAGGATCAAGTCCTATATTGGGCTCCCTGGTCAGTGGGAGTCTGCTTCTCCCTCTCCCTTTACCCCTCCCTCAGCTGATGCTCAGTTTCTCTCTCAGATAAATAAATAAATAAACAAACAAATAAACTCTTAAATATATAACTACAGGACCTCTATGAACAAACCTGAAGCAGCCTCTAGTGATGGTCACAGAGGAGAACTTATAGAGTTCAAGAGTTGGAAAACTAGAGAATTTATGGTCTGCCAAATGGAATAGTTCCCCATTTCGGCCCAGAACCGTGGATAACCTGTCTATTTTTTATGACCAGAAGCCAAATTTGTGAATTCACAGTGGGGTCAGGCATGCGGGTCAAGCTGTTATAGTGTGTGTTCTTCCAATGGTCATAGACACACCAAGTAAAACCTGACTTTCTCTTCAGTGCCTCTAGACCCAAAAACAGGCCTGCTTTCTAAGATCCCTCAAAGAAGAGCTCATTGCAATGAAACCATTCTTTTTGTATCAAAGAAGCCCTTAAATCCTTGAAGCCTAGCTCACAGGAAGTCTTTTATCTCAAGAACCCAGTGTGGTAGTGGGAAGGAAAACAACAGGATATAACTATTAATACTGTATAACCATATTTCATAATTTGCCTGCTACACATCAATAAACAAGCTTCTCTTTAAGGGTCTTAATGTAAAATGGAACTTAACTTTTCATCATTGAAGTCCAAAATAGGATTGATGCCATTTCTTCCCGGAGACCATCCCTGCGCCTTCCTTCTTCTCTGCAACACCCTGTACATGGCGTTTTCATTTTACCCAAACTAATGTGTTATGGTCACCCATTTATATATTAGTCTTTTCCACTGACTAGAATGTAAGCTTTTTTTTTTAAGATTTTATTTATTTGACAGAGAGAGAGAGAGCACAAGTAGGCAGAGCGGCAGGTGGAGGGAGAGGGAGGACAGACTCCCCACTGAGTAGTAGCCTGACAGGCCTCAATCCCAGACCCTGGAATCATGACCTAAGCCAAAGGCAGATGCTTAATTGACTGAGCCACACAGGCACCCCAAGTGTAAGCTTTTTGAAGACAAAGATAAGATTTTTTTAATATATAAATATATATATATTTTAAGATTTTATTTGTTTATTCATGAGAGACAGAGAGAGAGAGAAAGAGAGAGAGAGAGAGAGAGAGAGAGAGGCAGAGACACAGGCAGAGAGAGAAGCAGGCTCCATGCAGGGAGCCTGACGTGGGACTTGTTCCTGAGACTCCAGGATCAGGCCCTGGGCTGAAGGCGGCGCTAAACCGCTGAGCCACCCAGGCTGCCCAAAAAATAAGATTTTTGATACAAAAATAGTCTCTATGATCAATCAGCTAATAGTTCTATACCAGCACATCGTCTACTGCCCATCTCATCACAGGCACTAAAATATTGTTGACTGAGAGAAATTTGGTGTAAGAAGCTTGATACAAATAAAAACAGAGATGGCAAGGAGTATGGCCTCAACAGTGGCTAATGTAATCTGGTTGGCCAAGAGAACTTGGGGGAAGTAGAAGAAACAAATGTTAGAAATGTAGATTGGAGCAAAATTGTAGAGGATTTTGAATGTTGGGCTACAGAATTTGTACTTTATTTTTAGAAGCACAACTGAGCCAGTAAAGATCTTTAAGCAGGAACAAACATGCTAAAAATTTGGGGGATGGGGTGCCTGACTGGTTCAGTCAGTCAAGCATTTGACTCTTTGATTTTGGGGTCATGAGTTTGAGCCTCACATTGGTAGTAGAGTTTACTTTAAAAAATAATAATTTTGCGGGGTGCCTGGGTGGCTCAGCCAGTCAAGTATCCGACTCTTGATTTTGGCTCAGGTCATGACCCTGAGGTAGAGCCCCACATTGGGTTTTGTAGCTCAGTGGGGAGTCTGCTTGGGATTCTCTTCCTCTGCCCCACCCTCTCTGGGTCATGGAGGCTGGAGGGGGTCCCCCACAACTCCCTGTATATCTGTATAAATAAGTGGGATGTTAATGGAGCCCTGCCCCCCCACCCCCACGTCGTTATCATTGTGTGATAGTCTGTGTCTCCTTTCCTGGTCCTCCACTCTCTTCCTCTATTTATTTCACTCACTTTTTTTGGGTCCCACCCTGAGCCCTCAGGCCCCCTTCCAGGCTCCTGTTTATAAGCCCCCTTCCCTCTGCCCTGAACTTGGATGTGAAACTTGTCTCAATAAACCCTTTGGAGTGGGATCCCTGGGTGGCGCAGCGGTTTGGCGCCTGCCTTTGGCCCAGGGCGCGATCCTGGAGACCCGGGATCGAATCCCACGTCGGGCTCCCGGTGCATGGAGCCTGCTTCTCCCTCTGCCTGTGTCTCTGCCTCTCTTTCTCTCTCTCTGTGACTATCATAAATAAATAAAAAAAAAAAATTAAAAAAAAAAATTAAAAAAAAAAATTAAAAAAAAAAAAATAAACCCTTTGGAGTGAAAAAAAAAAAACAAAAAAAAAACCTCTCTATCTCAAATAAATAAATCTTTAAAATAATAATTTTAGATGACATCATTGTATGGGACAGGCCAGAATGAGTACTTAGGAAAGTTGTGTGAGTCTTTCAGGCAATTAGGATTCTGTCTCATTCGGGTTCACAGAAACAGACTGAGAGATCTGTTTGCAGGAAGTTTATTAGGGAGTGAACTATGTCGTAATAACATTGGTGAAATGCAGTTGTAACGGAAGCCTAGGGTGATCCCAGGGGGAGGGTTGGAAATGGCCCCTCAGAGGCCAAAATGAGCAAGGGACCCAGGCCTTTGTGCCTTCAGCTGAGTGCAACTCTCAGAGGAGGCCACAGCTTCCAGCCTTGGGCAGCCAACACTTCCTGCCGCTGGGGGAGCAAGTGCCACGGTTTCCAAGCAGGGATCTGGGTGGGCCACCACACATCTACTATATTGAAATGTATTGCATATGGAGTAAAGCAGGGGAAATTGGTTTCATTCCACACAACAAAAAAAAGGGCATGTTGATTCAGGAAGCGATACATTCTGACTAATTGAATTTGATAATATTGGACTTCAAAACTCAAGAATCTCAGAGAAATCAGGAAATTTCCCTAATTCCTGACTGCTTCCCTGCCCCCCGCCCTAGAAACTTTAACATTTTAAAATCTCATATTACTGACCAATCCCTTGTCCATCCCTCACCTTCCAGGCCCTTGCCTCCCCTCCATTTCTTTTTTTGTTTTGTTTTGTATCCCTTGTCTCCTTTATGCATTCACCTCTCTTCCTATTCAGTTTAAATTCTGTGTTCCATCCATATGGCTCACTCTTGCTAATCTCTTAAATTCCTTTGTTCCCTTGTTCTTTCTTGCACTGTCTAGTGTCTGGAGCCCTAGATAAAGCCATGTCTCCACTTTCTCAGTGCCTGTACCACAGGGATTGGATGATCACTTGACAAAATCATGTAATTGGACAAATTCAGGGCCATCACCCATTTTATCTGCCCCTCAGCACTGCCTGGCACACTATGTTTCCCTACTCTCTTACCCTCCAACACCCATCAGTATTATTTCAAATCTTGCCCCCTGTCCTCAAGGTGCCAATTTCTTTCCTTCCCCTATTACGCTCAGCCAGTAATTTCGGAGGGGATTTCAGAGGGGAAAGTTGAACCTTTAGATGAAAACTTCCTCAAACTTACTCTCTTGAAACATACACATGGATTTATGTCTAAAGTTACTTCTTGGGGCAGCCCTGGTGGCTCAGCGGTTTAGCGCCGCCTACAGCCCGGGGCCTGATTCTGGAGACCCAGGATCGAGTCCCATGTCAGGCTCCCTGCATGGAGCCTGCTTCTCCCTCTGCCTGTGTCTCTGCCTCTCTCTCTCTCTCCTCTCTGTGTATTCTCATGAATAAATAAATAAAATCTTAAAGTTACTTCTTTTTCCTCTTCTTCCTGTTGAAATGGAAGGGGCATCTCTTCTGCCTATGCTCTGGATCCCAGTCCAGCTTGTTTAGAATGGTGATTACAATAAGAAACACTTGACTTACAGTAGCTTAACCAATGAGGACAGTCATTATCTCACAAGACACAACTTGTGTCATTATAGATACAAGTGCTTTCCATATTCCATTTTGTCATTCTCAGAGTGTTGGCAATGTCATTCCTCAAGGCCACAAGATAGATGCAGCAGTACCAGGCATCATATGCACACAACCACATAGAGCAAAGAAGGGTTGTGCTTTCTTCATGTGTCTCTTTTATCAGGGAAACTCCTCCTAGAAATGCCCCCCTCCCTTCTCATGAGGCCCTGCAAGGAAGGGGAGGTTGAAAAATCAAATATCTGGCAATTTCCCCATTGAGAGGGAATAATGGGGGGCATGGGAGAAGAATGATTGTCAGGTGGACTATTAGCAGAATTTGTCATATACCTCATATTACCTCCAGTATTCATAGAACCCTCCGTCTTTCCTGTGTATCCATAGCTCTTTTTCATCAGTACTGAATTGTGTACAAGTTTCTTCATTTAAAAAGGCTGTTCTTCTGTTGGTGGGAATACAATCTGGTGCAGCCAGTCTGGAAAAGAGAGGTTCCTCAAGAAGTTACAAATAGAGCTACCCAATGATCTGGGTACTACTTCTGGGTATTTACCCCAAAGATACAGATGTAGTGAAATGAAGGGGTACCTGCACCCCAGTGCTCATAGCAGCAATGCCTAGAATAGCCAAACTGTAGAAGGAGCCAAGAAGTCCTTCAACAGATGAATAGATAAAGAGGATGTGGTATGTATATAAAATGGAATATTAGCCATCAGAGTGAATGAGTACCTACCATTTGCACTGACATGGATGGAGCATGGAATATAAGAAATAGGAAAAGGGACCATAAGGGAAGGGGGAGGGTTGAGTGGGGAAAAATTAGAGAGGAAGACAAACCACAAGAGACTCTTGACTCTGGGAAACAAAGAGTTGGGGAAGGGGGGTGAGTGAGGGGCTGGGTTGACTGGGTGATAGGCATCAAGGAGGGCGCATGTGGGGATGAGCACTGGATGTTATACTATATATATGTTGGCACATTGAATTTAAAAAAAAAAAAGGCTGTTCCTTCCCATTCCAAATCCCTGTATCCCTTTCTTACTTCTCCCATCAGTCTTCAACCCACTACCATCTAACTCCCACAAAGAAGAACCCAAAGCCCCTCTTAATAAGTTGATAATCACCTCTATGTTGCTAAAAACAATGCACATTTAAAAAATCGTATGTAAATTGACCCAACAGTAGGATTCAACATAGCTGCTTCTCACTCCTTTTTCAAAGGCTCTTTACCCTTGGCCTCTTTGGTATCACATTCTCCTGTTTCCCTCCACGCAATCCCTGTGCGCTGCCCCTTCTCGTTTTTCCCAAGTTCCCTTTACTGGTGTGGGTGTGTGTGTGTGTGTGTGTGTGTGTGTGTAAAGATTTTATTTATTCATTCATGAGAGACACACACAGAGAGAGAGGCAGAGACACAGGCAGAGGGAGAAGCAGGCTCCATGCAGGGAGCCCGACATGGGACTCGATCCCGGCACTCCAGGATCAAGCCCTGGGCCGAAGGCGGTGCTAAAGCACCGAGCCACCCGGGCTGCCCTTGTCTATACTTGCTACACAACCCTGTAGATGTTAGAGGTTGAGACTTCAGTCATATACTCTTGTCTCACCTCACTTTGCATATTCCATAAGCGATAGCATCCTCCAGAACCTCAATTATCTCCCATAAGTAGAGAATTCCTACCTCCAGGTTTAAGAACTGTTTTCTGAGCTCCAAACCTAATATCTGCAGACTTAATATCTCCACTTTGTGTCTCCAGCACTCCAAAAACATGTCTAATTAATCCTGAACTCACATCTTCACTCACTCCTCCCCCTCAACCTGCTTTTCCTTCAATGTTCTCCCTTTCCATAGCACCTTCTATACAATTTCTCAAGACAGAAACCCAGGATTTCTTCTGGACTACTTACTCCTTCCTCAAATTCTGTATCTAATAAACCAACAAAACCTCTTGGGTCTGCTTTCAAAACATCAAAGGTATCCACTTCTCCATTTCCTTTACACATGGACAGTAGCCTCTTAAACCAGTTTCTTCACATTTACCCATTCCACTTTCAATTTAAATTGTAGCATAGTTGCATGTTAAAAACACAGGTCTTATATGTAACTCCTCTGTTTAAAATTCTTCAATGGTGGGGCACCTGGGTGGCTCAGTGGTTGAGCATCTGCCTTTGGATCAGGGTGTGATCTGGAGTCCCGGGATGGAGTCCCTGCTTCTCCCTCTGCCTATGTCTCTGCCTCTATGTGTCTCTCATGAATAAATAAAATATTTATAATAAAATTAAATAAAATTCTTCAATGGTTTTAGAAATATATCTGCAATCTTTAACATAACTCCCAAGGCCTTGTATGATCTAATTCTTGCCTAGTTTTCCAACCTTATCTGCACCACACTCCCCTTCCTATGTTCTAGTCACATGGGACATTTCAGTTCAAGTGTACTGTTCTCACTTGCCTCAGAGGATTCACATTACTGTTTCCTCTATCTTTTTTTTTAAGACAAATTCCTTTTTTAAAAAAAAGACTTATTTATTTATGATAGAGAGAGAGAGGCAGAGACACATGAGGAGGGAGAAGCAGGCTCCATGCTGTGAGCTCGACGTGGGACTCGATCCCAGGACTCCACGATCACACCCTGAGCCAAAGGCAGGTGCCAAACTGCTGAGCCACGCAGGGATCCCCCCGTTTCCTCTATCTTAATTAGTCTTCTCCTTCACCTGGTTAGGTTTTTCTCCCTGATGTGTCATTTTTTTCTTAACTCTGCTCTCCATTTTTGGTCACATCATCACACACTTCTTTTTTTATTTTTTTATTTTTTTTTATTTACGATAGTCAACAGACAGAGAGAGAGGCAGAGACACAGGCAGAGGGAGAAGCAGGCTCCATGCACCGGGAGCCCGACGTGGGATTCGATCCCTGGTCTCCAGGATCGTGCCCTGGGCCAAAGGCAGGTGCCAAACCTCTGGGCCACCCAGGGATCCCATCTGCCTTTTTTAGATTGTGCAATCACAAAGGCAGGGCCCTTGTCTGATTGCCTCACTTTACCCATGCCAATTATGTATGTCTAGCTCCTAGTAGATGAGCAATAAATATTTGATAAATGAATTAAAGGCTATGAATGGTTCTTACATTGTTTAAGTCTAACATTAGAAATAAAGACACCACTCTACTGAAAGAATTTATAGGTTAACTGAATTTTAAGAAATCCATTTAAAGTTGATATGTAAGAAGCCTGCTTAGAAAAAGGTAAATATAAATTGGATTGCAAGCTGTTTACTATTTTTAGGTAAAATATTTATAGGAAAGAGGTGTTTTGGGCAGCCCAGGGCGCGATCCTGGAGACTGGGATCCTGGAGACCTTGCATGGAGCCTGCTTCTCCCTATGGCCGTGTCTCTGCCTCTCTCTGTGTGTCTCTCATGAATAAATAAATAAAATCCTAAAAAAAAAAAAAAAAGAGTTGTTTTCAGATGTAGCACCTTAATTCTGCAAAGATTGTCAAATGATTGTACCGCTGACGGGGCAATTCAATTGATGTAGGATGTATAATATAATAATATATGCAACTTAAAAAAATATAAACCTTAGCTAATAGTTCTCAGAGGCTGTAATTCCAGAAAGTATTAAATATAGATCAGTTTTCGTTTTCTATTTTTAATTTTTTAAAATGATTTCATTTTTAAGTAATCTCTATGCACAATATGGGGCTGGAACTCACACCCCAAGATCAAGAGTCACATGCTCCACCGACTTAGCCAGCCTGAGCTCCAGATCAGTTATTTTAATAGCAACTAACCACAAAATGCCACATCTCGATTAGAGGACATTCTCATATGAAATTGTAAACAAAAGCATTACCTGTCCTCCTCTTTTGTATTACCATGGAAAATGAATCGTTATTGTCTCTCTTTTTTTTATTTTTAAGATTTTATTTATGTATTCATGAGAATACAGAGAGGAGAGAGAGAAGCAGAGACGCAGGCAGAGGGAGAAGCAGGCTCCATGCAGGGAGCCCGACGTGGGACTCGACCCCCGGTCTGGTCTCCAGGATCACGCCCTGGGCCAAAGGTAGGCGCTAAAGCGCTGAGCCACCCAGGGACCCCGATTATTCTCTGTTTTCAAGTTACTCTGGGAAGTAGCTGTGGCAACAGCATAGCCAGTGTTTTGAGGTTCCGGACCGAGGTCTAGCCGACAACTAGTGAATTGCCGGAGCCCTGCGTTCTCCCTCCAGCTGCCCTGGGGTCAGGGGCTGTCTGGTACCACAGAAGGGGACTGTGGTGGTTTTCACCCTCTTCCTCTAAGTTGGGCTGACAAGTTCAGCAGAATCAAAGCCCACTTCGTTCCATACAGAGAAACACCCCCTATCCCACAATGGCCGCTAATCATTAAAAAAAGAATCACATCGTCCACAATTAGGGCTCTATTCGGGGCGGGGGGCGGGTAGGACGACTTCCTCCATACGTAAGGTGTCCAAGAGCATCTCCACCAGGAGCACCAGGTCCGCTCCCCTCCTTTACGACTTGAGAAAAGGCGCTCACTGCTGCCCCCTTCAGCCGTTCCCTCGGAAACCACAGTCACATCTTCCGCACCAGGGGAAAAACAAGCCTGGGAAGACTACCATTCCCGTCATGCCTCGCGCGTTGCGCCGCCGACGCGCCGTAGCGGCGAGTCATCTTTCCCACCGGCTTTTTCCGCTTCCGGAACGGCGGGGTCTGAGGCCCAGCGGCTGCGCGCACGCCCCAACGTGCCAACGAGACAAGGCTCAGGGGCGTGGCGCCGACGGCGACGTGTTGCGTCACGGGACGCAGGGAGCGCCTGGCCCGCGCGCTTGCGCGCACCCCGAGGGACTGCTGACTGGATTGCGAGCCTGCGCGGAGGCGGGGGGCCGACCGGCTGGGGTGCGGGGGCCGCGGGGCCAGACGAAGGGGAGGGCGGGGCCGCTTCGGGACCGCGGCGACGACACTCGGAGCGAGCGCCTGGGCCCGAGGAGAGCGATGTTGTGGTTCCAGGGCGCCATTCCGGCCGCCATCGCGTCGGCCAAGAGGAGCGGCGCGGTCTTCGTGGTCTTCGTGGCAGGTGAAGGGGGCGGGGGCCCGAGTTGTGGCCGGACGCCCCTCCGGCCTCCCTCCCATCCCAGGGCGCCCCTGCCCTTGCTCGGTGCTCCGACAGACCCGGGCCGCCGTCGCTGGCCTCCCAGCGCCTCCGTCTTCCGTCTGGGGCTCGCCGGGCCTGGCCGGGCCCCCGGCGCCCGCTTCTCCCCTCACCCCGGCCTGAGGCGCAGTCCTCGCCTCGCCCCCGGAGCGCGCGGGGCCCCGCCCACAGCCCTGGCGGAGCCCTGGGCCCGGGGCCGCGTCCCGCAGGCCCCGCCGCCCACCGCCCACCGCCCGCCGCGCTGCGGGACGCCCCGCACGGGGTTGGCGCAGGGACCCAGCAGCGCCTGCTCGGCGCCCGGGTCATCTCTCTGTCCCCCCGGACGCGCTCCGCGACGCTTGAACGCGGGTGTAGCCTGAGTGTTTAGGTGCGGGTAGAGGCAGGTCGTTCTGCAGACAGTTGGGTTCGTGATTAGTTGTGGACTGTCAGGAAGAAAGCTGTGTCATCGGTAAGCCACAAAGAGAAGCCACCTGATGTTCACGGCTGCTGGCGGTCGCACGTTCCTGAAACGCAAACTTTTGAGCTTTATATAGGTTGGATTTTTCTTTTTTCTTTTTTTTTTCTTTCTTCTTTCTTCTTCTCTTTTTTTTAATAATTATGAGGGGGGCAGAGAATCTAAGGTGGAATATTTGCTGAGTCGCAACTTGATTTTTGTGCGTTTGCTGAGAAGGAGTCGACGTTGAGTCCTTCGTTCGTGTTTGTCGTCTACCTAGCCTGGTGTCTGTAGTTTCCAGAGCGTGAGCTAACTCGTTTATCCTGTGTTAACTCTGGTTTGTTTTGCTCCGTCTTTTATTACTGCCCTGTTTTATGACAGAGATCTTCGGGATTTACAGTTAAAACCTATGCCTGTGTGGTTTTGCTGATTCTCATGACATGAATCAAATTCGCGCTTGTGACTTCTGTTACTTCGCGAAGTATTATTATTTTTTTAGGATTTTATTTATTTATTCATGAGAGACAGAGAGAGGCAGAGACACAGGCGGAGGGAGAAGCAGGCTCCATGCACCGGGAGCCCGACGTGGGACTCGATCCCGGGTCTCCAGGATCGTGCCCTGAGCCGAAGGCGGGCGCTAAACCGCTGAGCCACCCAGGGCGTCCCCGTGATGTATTATTTCAACTATTTGTGTTTAATAACGGTGCACTTATTAACTTACGACTCTCGAGAGTCCAGATAACAGCTCTGTAACTTTGTGCACTGCAGCGAAGAACAGATGCTAAAATAGGAGTTTCGCTTAACCTCAGATTTGAAATTGATGATTGTTTTGAGTCCTACCAAGTTTTTAGTTCAGTGTTGTTAATTAGAAGAGCAGTTTGATCCTCCTATGCTGTTTTAGAGTTGAATTTCGCATACATAACTGCTGTAATCCTGTAAGGAAAAAAAAAGTGGGATTAAAAAGGAAAGGAAAATGAAATGATAACTCTGCTTATTGAGAGTATGGTAATAGTTTTATGGCACTTTAAGATGTTTTTCAAATAAATTTCAGTTGATTCCTGTGGTAAGTAGAACAGGTTTTATTACACCCATTTTATAGCTGAGGAAATTTATGTCCACAGTGGTTAAGTGACATGCATTAGGGTCACAAAAAGTATTTCCATCTTGTCTTGACAAATTTTTTTTTTTAGCAGCTTCAAGGTGTCTTTTTTGTTTCTTGAGAAAAATAGGGCAACTGTAGACTACATATATTAATGAAATTGGTGTAGAAATCAGGAAATCTAGGATTATAGAAGTCTTTTTTTTTTTTTTTTTTTTTTTTTACTTATTTATTTATTTACTTTAGAAAGTGAGGAGGAACAGAAGAAGAGAAATCCTCAAGCTGACTCTCTGCTGAGCCCGGAGCTCAACACAGGGCTTGATCCCAGGACTGTGAGATTATGACCTGAACTGAAATCCAGAGTCAGTTAACTGATTGAACCACCAGGTGCCCCTATGGTAGTCTCAGTGTTCCTAGAAGGCACTTTTAGGCTAAATAGTTAATTAGAAATAAATGTTAGATTTAATTAACCAACATTTGGAAACAGTAGTGCTGATTATTTATGTAGCAAGATAAAGTTAGAGGTCTTTGGGGCTCTGTGTGTGTATATATACATTCTTCAGTTAACCCTTTACTGATGAGCACCTATTAGATGCTTGTAGAATATCATTGACTCAGTTGAATGTTGGAAGACTAAGCAGTGTGTCAAAGGAATTTGTCCCTTGACCTGTTCAAAATACCGTTTGGCTTTTCTAGAGTTCTAGGAAGTTAATCTCCAACACTAGGTAGGATTAGTTTCACCCCAGGAATATGTAGACAGCGGGGTCTTGAAACTGCAACACTTAACATGTTGTGTAGACCTTTGTTCATATCCAGAACTCATGATTTTCTTGTATGGGATACCTCAACAATAATAAACCAACTCAGTAGGAAATTAAAAAAATATCTTTCAGGTGAGATGAAGTCATCTTAGGGGTCTATTTTGGTTCATATAATCCCTCAAGTGGGAAGCACTTTAGGCAAGTTGTTTAGTGAAATTTTCGTGCATGAATTAAAATTGTAGTATTGAAACTGGAGAGATTACTACTAGTTCAGACAAGAATTTAACAAGTATTTTCAAAGTATTATGATTACGAAAATTGAATTAAAACTGAAGGTTTTTTTTTTTTTTAAGATTTTATTTATTTATTCATGAGAGAGAGAGAGGCAGAGACACAGGCAGAGAGAGAAGCAGGCTCCATGCAGGGATCCCGATGTGGGACTAGATCCTGGGACTCCTGGATCAGGCCCTGGGCTGAAGGCAGGCGCTAAACCACTGAGCCACCCAGGGATCCCCTAAAAACTGAAGATTTTTATTCTGTTCATGGGAAGGTAGAATATCTGACAGGGAGACTGAAGCAAAGGTGTCAATTCACAGACTTGTGTTGCAGTGGGCTAAGGAGAGACACACTGAGAGAGAGAGGCAGAGACACAGGCAGAGGGAGAAGCAGGCACCATGCTGGGAGCCCGACATGGGACTCGATCCTGGGTCTCTAGGATCACGCCCTGGGCTGAAGGCTGACGCCCAACTGCTGAGCCACCCAGGTGTCTCTGGGCTAAAATTTTCTTGACAAAAAAAAAAAAAAAAATTTTAATGACAGACACTATTTACTGCCTTTTTTGATTCACACAGACCACAAAAAGCTTTTAGATTTTTGACTAGTTGACCTTTTCTGGGTTGGGATTCCTGGCTCTACTAGGGTCTGCAACTCTTTGCTTCTGAGTTGGTATTGTTCTTTTGTTTCTTTTTAAGTTTTAATATCTACACCCTATGTGGGTTCAGACTCGGAACCCTGAGATCAAGAGTCTCATGCTCTTATCAGGTGAGCCAGCCAGGAACCCTTGATCATTCTTTTTAAGTG
Organism: Nyctereutes procyonoides; assembly: GCF_905146905.1. NCBI lineage: Eukaryota > Metazoa > Chordata > Mammalia > Carnivora > Canidae > Nyctereutes > Nyctereutes procyonoides. The sequence goes on along the minus strand of NW_026575030.1, from coordinate 306,976 downwards.
TCTTTAACTTTGAATATTGCTGATACTACCAAGGAAGGACACATTTTCTTTCTTTTTATTTTTTTTAAAAGATTTTATTTATTCATGAGACAGAGAGACAGAGACACAGGCAGAGGGAGAAGCAGGCTCTCTGCAGGGAGCCTGATGTGGGACTTGATCCCGTGACTCCAGGATCACGACCTGACCCGAAGGCAGACGGACGGGCTGAGCCACCCAGGCATCTCTGAACACAACAGTTTCTGCTAAAATTTTAGGCCTAACTCCATAGCATAGTTCATATACTGATTAATAAGAAGCTAAAGATACTGAAGTTGGCAGTTAATCTTACTCTGTAGAGTTAAAAAAGGTCTCAGTGGATTAAGTAATTCTGTTCAACCTTATATCTCTGTTGGTCAAGCTGCTATTGCTGCCATTAGAGTGAATTATGGACACACACTGCTAATGGGGATGTGATATTTGGGAACCTCTCCACATGGTACAACATAGTAAAAAGTACCAACCTCAGAAGTAGGAGATCTGTACTTCAAGCTACCACTTGACAGCCCCACTTAGATGCCTCATAGGATTCTCAAGTGTGAAAATGTATTTACTCTGAGTTTGTTTTTTTCCCCCACCAGTGTTGTACATTTAGTAAATGGCACAACTTTTACATCCAGGTGGATAAATCCGAAGTGTGGAATTCATCTTTGTCTCTCAACCCTTTTGTCTTGTCTTGTCTTGTGTTCCCTGTTCATGACATTCCTAGTCACAGGCCTTTTCCTACACATAAAGTCCTGCTTAGTGAACTGTTCTGGCTCTTGACGTGGCTCAGCTTTTTCATCCTTTAGGTCTTACCTTAAATGTTGCCCTAGAGAAGCCTTTCCTGGCTGATCTAAAAAAGGTCTCATTATTCTCTCTCCTAGATTTGTTCTTTTTTCCACAGTGTTTATTACTATAATTATTTATAACTGTTTACTAAACAAGTACATTTTTTTGTACCTTTATATTCTTAAGCTCCACTGAGGGCAATGTCTCATTTGTTTCACACTTAGTTTGCAGCCTAATGCCTAGGACTAAGTAGTAAATGTGGAATAAAATAGTGAATGCATGAAAAAATGAATAAAAAAGGTGTCTCATGCTTCACAGCTTTCTCTAAAACGTGTTTGTAGTAAGAATGTTCCCATATAGTTATTTTCCAGGTTGATAATTTTGTCATTTAATTGGAATTTTACTTTTCACCCTATAGTGTGTGATGGGATACCCAGAATAATGTCACTGCAAATGATAGTTTTTCCCATTTGCTTCCTCAACATCTGGGAGTTTGTTAATAGGCATTCTTTTTGGTCCTGATCTGTGGATGCATTCTAGTCCCTGTTCAGTTTTCCATGGCCAGTTTTGTCAAGCTCCTATTCCTGGATCTCATCTCACATAGAAAATATACTCAAGTGTGCAACATTAGTCAATTATTGTAGATATGCCAAGATATTTATACCAGAGATTTAGCTTTTTTTAAAAAAAAGGATTTTAGGGCAGCCCCGGTGGCGCAGCGGTTTAGTGCCGCCTGCAGCCCAGGGTGTGATCCTGGAGACCCGGGATCGAGTCCCACATCAGGCTCCTTGCATGGAGCCTGCTTCTCCCTCTGCCTGTGTCTCTGCCTCTCTCTCTCTCTCTCTCTCTCTCTCTCTCTCTCTCTCTCTCTCTCTGTGTGTGTGTTTCTCATGAATAAATAAATACATCTTTAAAAAAATTTTAAAAAAGATTTTATTTATTCATGAAAGAAACAGGCAGAGATATAAGCAGAAGAAGAAGTAGGCTCCCTGCGGGGAGCGCAGTGCAGTACTTGATCCCAGGACCCCAGGATCACAACCTGAGCTGAAGACAGCTACTCAACTATTGAGCCACCCAGGTGCCCCAAGAGTTTAGCTTTCATTCCAGAAAATACTTGCTCTCGTGGAGCCTGTATTGTATCGTGGAGCCTGGTTGAGGGAGACAGACAATAAACATAGTAAGTTAAGCACATAGTCTACCAGAAGGTCATAAGTATTACAAGGAAAGAAACGAAATTAGGGAATTTTGGGACTGTCTAGAGGCTGTTATTTTATTTTATATATGTGTGTGTGTGCATGTGTGTGTATATATATATTATATTTATTATATAATATTATATATATAGGATTTGAGCTCACAACCCCAAGATTGAGAGTTGCATCCTCTACTGACTTAGCCAGCCAGCTGCCCCTAAAGACTGTCATTTTAAGGTAGGGAATAGGGAAAGCTTTATTGAAAAGATAATATTTTAATAATGATTTAAGGGAGTTAAGTGTTAACCATGTAAAAATCTGAGGGGAGACCATTCAGGCTGAGGAAACAACTAGCACAAAGACCTTAAAGTGAGTGTTTTTGTGTTAGCAGAATATGAAAGAAGGTAAAGAGGAAATGAGGCCAGAGATGTAACTAGAAGCGTGAGGCTATTCCAAGAGACTTTGGCTTTTACTATGAGGGAAATTGGGAGTAGGATTTTGAGCAGAGGATTGATGTGATACAACTTTTTGATGAAAATTGCTGTGTTAAGAATAGCCTGAGCAAGCTTTGCCACATCTGCTGCATTCAGATGTCAGGCTGGTGTCATGCCAGAAAATGTCGACCTCACTATGAAGAGATGCACAGTTATTATGTAAGGCCTCAGAGGAACCCTTTGAAGGAATTTCAATCACATCAGTGTAGAACTCCCGTCTCCTTGGAGAGAAAAAGAAGAGGCTCCAAGTTGACAAATGATGGGGAACTAGAACTTGCCCCTATTTGCACTACCTGTAGTTAACGTACAGTACGTACATGATGGCGATGGTTCCTGGCTGGCTTAGTCAAGTAGAGTATGTGACTTTTGACCTGGGGTTGTGAGTTTGAGCCCCATGATGGATGTAGAGATTATTTAAAAAAAAAAAAAAAAAGCTCAAGGGACCTACACTCGGCTTCCGTTACAAGGTGAGGTCTGCGTATGCTCACTTCCCATCAACATTTATTCAGGAGAATGGTTCTCTTGTTCAGATCTGAATTTCTTGAGTGAAAAACACCCGCAGGGTTCAGATGAGGCCCAGTGTTGCTTATTCAGTATCTCAAGCCCAGAAACATGAGTTAATTCTTGAAGGAAGTGACATTGGACTTGTATCAAAGTTAGCTGCTTTGATTTAGCAAGCCACACATTTAAAAACAAAGATATCAGAAAATTTTTGGATAGTTATCTATGTTTCTGAAAAAGGAACAGTTCAGCAGGCTGAGGAATAAGATCTAAGTTGTCCAGCTACAACAACAGCTAGATAGCTGCTGGATGATTTTTCAGATTTATTTGTGGTATTTTAAATGATTTTTTTTTAGACAGAAATCTTTTGTATTTTATTTTTATTTATTTATGATAGAGAGAGAGAGAGAGAGAGAGAGGCAGAGACACAGGCAGAGGGAGAAGCAGGCCCCATGCACCGGGAGCCCGACGTGGGATTTGATCCCGGGTCTCCAGGATCGCGCCCTGGGCCAAAGGCAAGCGCCAAACCGCTGCGCCACCCAGGGATCCCTATTTGTGGTATTTTAAAGATACAATAAAAGCTGTCTTAAAAAAAAGCTGTCTTGATGGGGGCGGGGTGGAGAATAGATGGAGCCAGGGAGACCATTTGAGGGTGGATTAAATTGGGAAAAGGAGCTGCAAATGAGAAGAAAACAGTTTATGGAAGAGTAGGTACAGAATTATCTCATTTTTGTGAAACAAAAAAGTGTGACCTGAGAACTTTTTTAGACTGTAAATTGGCAGAGGTGGTTCACCCTTGAGAAAGCACTTAGCTCTGCTAAACCTCAGAAATATTTTTCATTGACCTACTTGGGTAAGGTTCCTTCTGCCCACCACTAAGTGGTTATGTCAATGTCTAGATATTATAAGGCTAAAAAGGAAGCAACCTCTTGATGGGTATAACTTTTAAAACATTTTGTGGGGCAGCCCTGGTGGCTCAGCAGTTTAGTGCCGCCTTCGGCCCAGGGCATGATCCTGGAGACCTGGGATCGAGTCCCACATCAGGCTCCCTGCGTGGAGCCTGCTTCTCCCTCAGCCTGTGTCTCTCCCTCTCTCTCTCTTTCTCTCTCTGTGTCTCTCATGAAAAAATAAATAAAATCTTAAAAAAAAATTTTTTTGTCATTGATGTATGATATACAGTATATTAAGTGAAAAATATTAAGTGAGCAGCTCAGTGAACTTTTATATATTAACACACTGGTATAACTCTCATCCAGATAAGATAGAAATATTTCCAGCACCCCCAAAAGCCTCCTTCATGCTTTTTTCCAATCAGTAGCACCTTCACCCAAGTAGTCACTGTTGAATTCTATCACCATGGATGAATTTTGGATCAATGTAACTTTTTTTTAAGATTTATTTATTTGTTTTACAGAAAGAGTGTGTGCACGTGCACGAGCAGAGGGAGAAGAAGAGAGAAGGAGACTCCCACTGAGTGTGGAGCCCACAGTAGGGTCTCAGTCTCACAGCCCTGAGATCCTGACCTGAGCAAAAATCAAGAGTGGATGCTTAGGGACACCTAGGTGGCTCAGTGGTTGAGTGTCTGCCTTTTGCTCAGGTCGTGATCCCAGAGTCCTGGGATCAAGTCCCACATCAGGCTCTCTGCATAGAGCCTGCTTCTCCCTCTGCCTGTGTCTCTGCCTCTATCTGTTATGTTTTTCATGAATAAATAAATAAAATCTTAAAAAAAAAAAGATGCTTAACCAACTAAGCCACCCGGATGCCTGTGGATCAGCATAACTTTTATAATTATCATGCCTCCTATACTAAAAGGCAAGTCCCAAACTGCAATCAGAATTGCACCTGCTTTTGTCTACCTTGGAGAAATTCTGGAGAGTGATGCTGTGGTGTGGAGAAATTGAACTCGGCAGAAAAGTGCTACATAAAGGAAGTGTGTTATGCACTTATTTTCTAAAATCACATATACAGGAGTGCCTGAGTGGCTCAGTTGTTGGGGATCTGCCTTTGGCTTAGGTCATGATCCTGGGGTCCCAGAATTCAGCCTGTCTTGGGCTTCCTGTTGAGCAGGGAGCCTGCCTCTCCCTCTCCTCCCCACTTGTGCGCGCTCTCTCTTTCTCAAATAAATAAATAAGATCTTTTAAAAAAGAAAATAAAATTACGTGCACAAAGCACAAAATAGCCACTGTACATTTCTACTATGCCTTCTAATTATTTTGATACTATTTACTTCATAATTTGGATGCCTTTCTTTAGAAAATTGTAAAGTCTAGACAGCTTCATTCTTTTTCATTACATCTTCATTACTGTTTCTTTTTTGTTTTTGTTTGTTTTAGCATTCTGAGCTTTTTTTCACGACTTTTTATCATGTTAACAGTGCATATAGTCAAATTTTGCATTTTATGGGAAATTTTTTAATTTGGTAGAAAATAGTATTTGTTGAAATTCCATATTCTGAGTGAAAAGAATCAGCAGATACTGGCCTTATAAGTATCCTTGAAATGTTTTACAGGTGATGATGAGCAGTCTACACAGATGGCTGCAAGTTGGGAAGATGAGAAGGTGACAGAAGCATCCTCAGACAGTTTTGTTGCTATTAAAATCGATACCAAAAGGTTTGCTTATATAGATGCTAATTTTTAAAGTATTATGACCATTGTCTTTTGTTGTGCTTGATGGTGATACTCTTAAGACTGTAAGAATGTTGATTTTTCTCTAAGGCATTATCAGAGACATTAAGTTCTGATTGCCATTTTCCAAATAATACATCATGGTATCTTGCTGAAAAACTTTTGTTCTCCTGGTGCACCAACCAACAATGTGACATGCACAAGTAATGCAAAAGAACTGTGATCCTCAGCATCTAAGAACTTGGAATTTACTGTAAATTGTATATCAATTATCTCTGAAAGTTTGACTACTCTTTTGGATCCTATTTTTGGAAATGAAGTTGTTTAATTAAATGGGCATAAGGACTTTTTTAGGTCCCTCACAGTACATTCTTGTTTATTTTCCTCCCCTTTTTTACAAAAGTGGTAGCATTTTGACATACTTTTTTGTATCGTTTTTATAATTGCATAGTTTTTACTGGTGGATATTTAGGTTGTTTGGAATCATTTGTTATTACAAGGTACTGCACAAGTAAATCATAAGCATTAATATCTTCTTGTTACAAGTTAAGATATTGTATTCAAGTGTACTTGCTACTGAGGAAGCAACATGGCAGATACTAACTTGATTTTTAGTCACCAAATTCAGCAACTAGTTTGTGGGTTGCAAGAGCAAGTAGCTCTTTAATCTAAAAATTATTTTTTTTAAAAAAATTTCTGTAAAATAAGAATTGGACTTTTCTCCTTGTAACAGATGACTATGAAAGGAACTGGTCCTTTCAGAAAAATACTTTTAATTGGTACAGTAAATTTTTATAAAAACAACTGGGTATTTGGGAAGCATTTGGATGCATCTAGTGATTTTCTGTTTGATTTTGTTTTACAGTGAAGCCTGCCTACAATTTTCACAAATCTGTATCCTTTCAATGAAGAATTGGTTTGATACATATTTTGCTTGAGGATTTGCCTTTTTTTTTTTTTTTTGGTTAATTCATGATTTCAAAATTGTTCATTTAGGAACTCATGCATTCTTGTTTATGGAAACCATACTACTAAGTGTCCTTTGAGATAATACATTGTAGCAAAGGGGATCTATGGGGAGTTTTTTTTAATGTCAGTATCTGGAAAGCAATATGTAGCAGTTTGGTTGGAATGTTAGAAGCTGTCTAGAGGTAAAATATGTAAAAGTTACAATAGAGGGGAATGTAGTGGATGTTCTCAGATTTACAACACAAATAAATCATAAATCAGTTTACCTATCACATGCATGACAAGCATACTGATAATGGCAGTTGAAATTATTTGGTAAACATGTTAGCTGATAACATTGTAAAATTCACAGAGATTTGCTTTGTTATCAATAGTATTACATAAAATTATCCCCTTCTTTTTCATGAATCATTAGACTTAATTAAGTTGTACAGATCCCGTAGTGTGTGTTCCATCCAGTTTCTTTATTGGAGACAGTGGAATTCCCTTGGAAGTGATAGCAGGAAGTATTTCTGCAGATGAACTTGTTACCAGAATTCACAAAGTCCGGCAGGTAAGAAGGAACAGAATTTCTTTGTTATAAATGTGGGAAAATGATATGTCAGAAACTTGACATTGGAATATTTTTGGAGCTACTTTGTATAATCAGAAACCTGTCATGCCATTTAACTTAAAAGGTGGCAAGTACAGTCTTCCTGGATTGGTTTGGAAAATAGCGTTGTGAAGTTATAAGTACCTGAACCTAATGAGTGACTTCTTACTCTCCACTCAACTGTTAATACACATCACTGTTACTTTGTTGCAAGAGAGAGATTGCATATTAAAAGTTCCAAACTGTATTGCTTGACACATTTTGAGGAACTTAATTTCTCATTAGCATCCTCTTTGGGCAAATGGCTAAGATAGCTTGAAACTCTTTTTCCTTGAATTCTAATTTGAAGGAAAATCAGTGTGCTTTTTTTTTATGCTCTTGTCACATTGTAGTTGAGTTCCACAGTGTGATTATGCCATGTTTAGGATTAAACAGTTTAGGATCATCTACTTGGAAAGTTTGGTACTTTTCCCTCCTACAGAGACAGTTGACTTAATTATAGTTTGGCCTCATCTGCCTGGAGATTTAGAGGCTTACCTGTTCATTAAATTCCAGTGTGTTTTCTCCCTAGATGCACTCATTAAAAGGTGAAACATCGGTGGCAAATGGCAGCCAGTTAGAAAGTTCAGTCTCTACTCCACCCACCTCATGTGAACCTAACAACACTTCTGAAAACTCTCAGTCCAGAAATGTGGGGCTTTGTGAGACACCACCCACTTCTGAAACAAAGTCAGATTCTGCAACAGGTAATTTTTAGTGAACCCTTTTGGATACAGATAGAAGTACTCCTTCACTTTGTTTTAAAGGCCAGGGATTAATATCCTTAAAAATAAAAATACTGTGTTTCTCCTCTGTCACATTAACTTAAAATTTAAGGGTTGCCTTAAATACAGGTGTTGGTCATATAGTGGCAGAAAAGGATAAAGTCAGTGAATATGCCTTTCAAATCCAAATAGGCAACAGTCCCGAATAGTTGATGTGTAATTTCTTTTTACTGTGCTGTAGTTCAGGAACTGTCATTATGACACTTAGTAATTTTATAATTATATTTTCAGCCAAAGGATTTTGAAAGGTTCACATGAACTAATGTATTTGGAATTGTTTTTATAACCTATAAGATACTATACACATTTAAAAAATAGTATTTGCAAAAAGAAATAGTATTTGCATTTTTAGATATTAGAATTAAAAGGTAATTGTACAATAGAGCTTGTGGAAATCAGAGATGTGAATGCAGAAGGGTTGATAGAAAAAGACAAAAGAAAAGTTACACTGTATGTTAGGGATTGTGTTCAGAGTTGCTTGGTGTGATACGTCTTTGTATTGGGCGTCAGAGAGTGAGATAAATCAAGAAATTAGTAGATTAGTATCCTAAAAGATAATCCTACTCTAGCATCAGATAGATAATTATCAAGCCTCTATTTAATGACAGGAAACTCATTACGTTGAAAGGAAGCCTATTATCAAAACCCTAGTTTTTAGAAAAATTCTTCTCCATGTTGAGATGAAATTTGATGCCCTATAACTTCTCATTAACTTTAGAGCTATTACGAAATTACATATAACAGGTTTTGAATATTTGAGGAATAGCTGCCAGGTTCCCTCTCAGTAGTCTCATTTTGAGGTTTTACATCTATAGATCAGTCAAATTCTGGATGTGTACACAACTAGGGGATGCTGTAGTCACTGTAGCCCAATTAGCTGTTAGCAGGATACTTTCACATTTACCTGGATATTTATCATTGCCAAATTCTTGATTCCCTTTTGAGTATGTTTTCCTCTGTTAGCACTTTCTTTCAGCCTGAAATTTTTCCCTTAACTTTTTTTTTTTTTTAAGATCTATTTATTTGGGGGGGGGGGTACATACAAGTGGAGGGAGGGGCAGAATCTTCATGCAGAATTCCTGCTGAGTGAAGAGCCCAGTGCAGGGTTCTGTCTCATGACTCAGGAGAACGTGACCTGAGCTGAAACCAGCCGTCTACATTAACTGGGCCACCTAGGCGCCCCTTGCTTATTAGCATTTTATTACACAGCTCTTCTGGCAAAATACTTCTCTTTGTCTCTGAAAAATAAAAAATGTCTGTTTTATCTTCATTCTAGAAGGATATTTTTGCTGGATACAAAATCTGGGGTTTCCAGGTTTCTTTGGTCGGGGGGTAGGGACCCTTTAAGGATCTTCTCCATAGTTTTCTGATGATAAGTTTCTGTCCGTAGCAGTGTTTCCCCATATATGGAATGTATTGCTTTTCTCTCTGCTTTCAGGATTTTCTCTTTGGTTTTCAGCAGTTGACCATAATATGCCTATGCGCTTCTCTTTGTGTTTATTCTGCTTGAGGTTTACTGAACCTCTTAATTCTGTAAGTATATGACTAGCTAAATTTGAATAATTTGGAACCATTATTTATTAAAATATTTTTCTCTTTTTCTGTTACCTTGCTGGAAATAATTACATGTATGTTAGGCTTCTTGATATTATCCCACAGATTGACTTTCTTCTTTTTTTTTTTCTCTTCTTTAGATTGGATAATCTTTTTGATCTATAAACACATTGACCTTTCTTTATCATCTCTCTCTGTTCTTAAGCCCATTTAGTGAATTGTTACTTTGTTTTTAAGATTTTTATTTCTTAAGTAATCTCTACACCTTTACACCTGGGGTGAAATATTCTCTCCTAACTGAGCCATCCAGGTGCCCCCAGTGAATTTTTATTTTAGATAAAATTAGGTAATACATTTATAATAAATATATTTAACTTTTAGTTATATACAACTTTTTTAAGTTAACCATTTTTTAATAGACTTTTAAATTTTATTTTTATTTTTTTAGAGAGGGAGAACTTGTGCAAGTAGGGGAGGGAATGAGAGAGAGAATCTTAAGCAGTCTCCATACCCAACATGGAGCCCATGTGGGGCTTGATCTCATGACCCTGAGATCATGACCTGAGCCAAAATCAGGAGTGAGACTAAGTGACAGTAGGGTTGTTTTAGGGCAGTTCTAGGTTCACAACAAAATTAAGAGGAAGATACAGATTTCCTATTTTCTTCCTGCCCCACTATCTACATCCCCCGCCAAAGTGGTACATTTATTATAATGAATCCATATTTGACACATCAAGCGGAGTTCATAGATTACATTAGAGTTTTCTCTTGGTATTGTACATTCTATGAGTTTAGACAAATGTATAATGACATGAATTCATCGAAATAGTATCAGTACAGCACAAAATATTTTTACTGCCCTAAATGTCGTTCTCTGTGCTCTGCCTGTTCATTCTCACTGATCTTTTTACAGTCTCCATAGTTTTGCCTTTCTCAGAATGTCATATAGTAGTCTTTTCTGATTAGCTTCTTCCACTTAGTAATAGTTATTTAAGCTATCTTCCCTGTCTTTTCATCACTTAATAGTTCATTTCTTTTTATTCCATTGTCTAGATGTACCATAGTTTACTAACTCATTCACTCAATGAAGGACATCTTGGTTTCTTCCAAGTTTTAGCAATTATGAATAAAGCTGCTGTAAGAATCTGTGTGCAGGTTTCTGTGTGAACATAAATTTTTTTTACTTCCTTTGAGTACATACCAAGGTTGTGATTGCTGGGTTGTGTGCTAAGAATATGTTTAATTTTATAAGAAGCCACCCAACTGTCTTCCAAAGTGGCGGTACCATTGTGCAGGTAAAATAATTCTGGATTTTCTTATTCTTCCTTCCATCTCCCTTTCCTCTTCTAAGTTTTTACTTTGAAATAATTTGACTCACAAAAAAGTTATAGTAGTTATCCTCAGTCCATGAGTACCTTTTACCATCATTTTATTCAACTTATCTTTTAATTCATTTCATTTTTCTTTATTTCATTGAGTTATAATGGCTGCTTTAGAGTCCCTTGTCTGATATTTCCAGAATCTAGCTCATCTCAGGGTTGGTCTTTGTTTATCTTTTCTTCAGAGAATGGGTTACATTTTCCTGTTGGATCATGGTATCAAGACATTTTGGATTGTATCTTGTACATTGTTGTAGACACTCTGGATTGTGTTATATTCTTGCAAGCAGTGTTGATGCCTTTGTTTCAGTAGACATGTATTTTAGTTCATACTCAGGTATGAATAGAAGCTCTAATCTTAATTCTTTGTAGTTTTTTTTTTTTTACTTCATTATGGAAAATTTCAGACTTATACAGAAGTAAGGAAAATAGTAAAAGAAATACCATGAACCCACTATCTTCAACTTCTGCTAACTTATGGCCAGTGTTGTTTCATCAGTGCCCTCTACTCTTTTCCTCACTTACTGTTTAGAACAAATCTTAGGGGGCAGCCCCGGTGGCACAGCGGTTTAGCGCTGCCTGCAGCCAAGGGCGTGATCCTGGAGTTCCGGGATCGAGTCCCACATCAGGCTCCCTGCATGGTGCCTGCTTCTCCCTCTGCCTGTGTCTCTGCCTCTCTCTCTAGCTGTGTCTCTATGAATAAATAAATTTTTAAAAAAAACCTTTAAAAAAAAAAAGAACAAATCTTAGGCATTATATAATTTCATTTTTTTTAGGATGTCAGTTTCATATTTTTATTTTATTTTAGATTTTATTTATTTATTTTGAGAGACAAAAGGAGAAAGCATGAGCAGGCGAGGGGGGCAGAGAGAGAGGGAGAAGCAGACTCCCCGCTGAGCAAGGAGCCCAATGCAGGAATCTATCTTAGGACCCTGGGAGCATGACCCAAACCCAACTTCCTGAGCCACCCAGAGGCTGGAGTTTCATTCTATTTTTATTTTTTATTTATTTATCTATTTTTTATTTTTTAAGATTTTATTTATTTGTGAGAGACACAGATAGAGATTGAGAGAGAGATAGATAGGCAGAGACACAGGCGGAGGGAGAAGCAGGCTCCATGCAGGGAGCCCAACGTGGGACTCGATCCTGAGTCTCCAGGATCATGCCCTGGGCTGAAGGTGGCACTAAGCCGCCGAGCCACCTGGGCTGCCCTCATTTTATTTTTAAATGACTGTCAGCATTGGAGAATGTGTAGAAGATTCATTTTTTAAAAGTTAATTTCATTTTAACTAATGAGTTAATTAAAATAGGTAAGACTTTCACTTGGTCCAAAATTCAAAAATGTAAAAAGGACATCCTATCCCTCAGGCACCCGACTCTAGTCCGTCCACTAATGTTCCAGTTCTTTTGTGGCCATTCAGAAATATTTTATGCACATGCAACAAGTAGGTTTAACTTTTTTGCCCCCCACCCCCCATTTAGCCAACCAGTAGTGTACCATAGACACTATCTTGCTTGCTTTTTTTTTCTTAAACATATTTTCTCAGACATTTCACACTGACAAGGAACTTCCTCTTTTTTTAATGACTTAATATTTTATTGTATATTGTAGCAGGATTTATTTAGCCTGTCCCTGTTGATGAGTAGTAACATTATTTCCATACTTTGTAATTTCAAATAAAACTAAAATGAATAGCTTTCTGCCTCCAGTATTTCATACATTTGAATAAATACCTATCTAGTAAATCTTGAAAACTAGTTCACTTTTTGTCATCAATATTCATTTGCTTGGGGCACCTGGGTGGTGCAGTGGTTGAGTGTCTTTGGCTCAGGTTGTGATCCGGGGGTCCTGGGCTCAAATCCCACATCAGGCTTTCTGCAGGGAGCCTGCTTCTCCTTCTGCTATGTCTCTGCTTCTCTCTCTGTGTCTCTCATGAATAAATAAAATCTTTAAAAAAAATTTTCATTTGCTTTCTCCATGTAATCATTTTAGTTTTGAACTTAAAACAATCAAAAGTAAGTTCTAGAGTTCGGAGTCATAGAATTTTTTCAGAAAGGAGATTGACCCATGTGTGCGCAAAAGTTCTAAAATACTTCCTTTTTAAAACATTAATATATAAAAGATGAGAACTAACTCAACTTTATTTATTTAATAGGCTCCATACCCAGTGTGGAGCCCAGCTTGAGGCGTGAACTCATGATGAGCTGAGGTCAAAAGTCTGTCACTTAACCAACTGAGCCATGTAGGTGCCCCTAAAAGTTGAGAACTTTAAAAAAATAGCCACAATATTGTCATCCCTTAGGAAATCTAGAAGGTTAACAGTAATTCCTTTTTGTCATTAGTCAATATTTACATTGCACAAAATGTTTGTTTGGAGTCCATTATATTGCTATTGATTGATGAGGGGTTTTTTTGGTTGTTTTTTTTTTTTTTTTTTTTTTGAGTATTTAGATTCCCATTCTCACTGGATTTTCCTGTAGCTTCCCACAGTCTGGATTTCACTGCATTCTTTTTTTAAGTTTTTATTTTAATCACCCAGTACTCATCACAAATGCACTCCTTAATATCCCTGTCACCTATTTCATCCATCCCTCATACCCATCCACTTCCCCTCTGGTAACCATCAGCTCTCTATAGTCTGTTTCTTGGTTTGTTTCTCTTTTTTCCCTTTGCTCATTTGTTTTTCTTAAATTCCCTATATGAGTGAAATCATTTGGTATTTGTCTTTGGCTGACTTTTTCACTGAGCATTGTAAGTGGCTCCATCCATGTAGTTGTAAATAGCAAGATTTTATTCTTTTTTATGGCTGAATAATATTCTGTTGTGTTTATATACCCCATCTTCTTTATCCATTCATCATTCAGGGGACACTTGGGCTGCTTCCATAATTTGGCTGTTGTAAATAGTTCTATAAACATAGGGTTGCATGTACACCTTTGAATTAGTGTTTTTATGTTCTTTGGGTAAATACCCAGTGGTGTGATTGCTGGATTATTGGTTAGTTCTATTTTTAACTTTTAGAGAAATCTCCATACTGTTTTCCAGAGTGGCTGCACCAGTTTGCATTCCCACCAACAGTACAAGAGGGTTTCCCTTTCTCCACATTCTTGCCAACACTTCTTAATTTTAGCCATTCTAACAGGTGTGAAGTGATACCACATTGTAGTTTTGGATTTCTCTGATGATGAAAAGATGAGTATCTTTTCATGTATGTGTTGAGAATCTATCTGGTTGTCTTCTTTGGAGAAATGTCTATTCATACCTTCTGCCTATTTTTAAATTGGATTATTCATTTTTGGATGTTGAGGTTATTTTCTTTAAGATTTTATTTATTAGGATTTCTATATATTTAGAGAGAGAGAGCATGCAAGTGCAGGGAGGAGCAGAGACGGGAATGAAAGAGCTGAGCAGACTCCTTGCTAAGTCCAGAGCCCAGTGCAGGGCTCAATCCCATGACCCTGAGACCATGACCCAAGCCAAAATCAAGAGTCGGACACACAATTGACCAAGCCACCCAGGTACCCCTAAGGTTTTATTTTTAAGTAATCTCTATACCCAACATGGGGCATTAACTCACAACCCCAAGATTAAGAGTCACGTACTCCACCAAAGAGTTAGTCAGGCACCCCATAGATGGTGAGTTTTGTAAGTTCTTTATATATTTTGGTTACTAACCCTTTATTATATATGTCACTTACAAATATCTTCTCCCATTCCAGAAGGTGCCTTTTAGTTTTGTTGATTATCTAGTTTGCTGTACAGAGTTGTCCCAATAGTTTATTTTTGCTTTTGTTTCCTTTGCCTCAGGACACATATCTAGAAAGATGTTATTACAATTGGTATCAGAGAAACTACTGCTTGTGCTGTCTTCAAGGATTTTTATGGTTTCAGGTCTCACATTTGGGCCTTTAATCCATTTTGACTTTATTTTTGTGTATGGTGTAAGAAAGTGGCCCAGTTTCATTTTTTTTGCGTGTAGCTGTCCAGTTTTCCCAGCACCTTTTGTTGCAGACTCTTTTTCCCATTGCATATTCTTTCCTACTTTGTTGGAGATTAATTGACCATATAGTTGTGGCTTTATTTTTGAGTTTCCTTTTGTGTTCTGTTGATATTTGTGTCTACTTTTGTGCCAGTACTATACTGTTTTGATTACTGCAGCTTTGTAATATAACTTGAAGTTCATCATTGTGATGCCTCCAGCTTTGCTTTTCAAGATCACTCTTAGCAACTCTGGGGGGTTTTGTGGTTCCATACAAATTTTAGGACTGTTCATTCTAGTTCTTTGAAAAATGCTGTTGATATTTTAATAGAGCTTATATTAAATGTATAGATTATTTTGGGTACTACAGACATTTTAACAATATGTGTTCTTCCAGTCCATGGGTGTAGTTCAATGTCTTTCCATTTCTTTGTGTCCTCTTCACTTTCTTTCTTTCTTTCCTTTTTTTTTTTTAAGATTTTATGTATTTATTCATGAGAGAGACAGAGAGAGAGAGGGGCAGAGACAGGCAGAGGGAGAAGCAGGCTCCATGCAGGGAGCCCGATGAGGGACTCAATTCCGGGACTCCAGGATCACGCCCTGGGCTGCAGGCAGGTGCTAAACTGCTGAGCCACCCAGGGATCCCCTCCTCTTCACTTTCATCAGTGCTTTATAGTTTTCAGAGTACTGGTCTTTCACCTCTTTAGTGACACCTAAGTTCCTAGGTGTCTTAGTATTTTTGGTCTAATTGTAATGGGATTATGTTCTTAGTTTCTCTTTCTGCTCCTTCATTATTGGTATATAGAAATTCAGATTTCTGTGCAATGATTTTCTTACCTGTGACTTCATTGAATTCATTTATCAGCTCTAGCAATTTTTTGGTGGAGTCTGTAGGATTTTCTCTGTGTAATATGTCATCTGTAAATAGTGAAAGTTTTACTTATTTCGTGCCATTTTGATCCTTTTATTTCTTTTTGTTGTCTGATTGCTGTGGCTAGGACTTCCAATGCTATGTTGAATAAAGGTGATGAGAGTGGACATCCTTATCTTGTTCCTGACCTCAGTTTTTCCCCATTGAGGGTGATGTTAGCTGTGGATTTTGTATGGCATTCATTATGTTGAGGTATTTTCTCTCCAGACCTACTTTGTGGAGGGTTTTTGTCATAAATGGATGTTGTGCTTTGTCACATGCTTTCCCTGTCTATTAAAATGATCATATGGTTCTTATCCTTTTTCTTATTGATGTGGTATATCATGTTGATTCATATATGAATATTGAGCCACACTTGGAACCCATGAATAAATCCCATTTGTTTGTGGTGATTGATTTTTTTTAAAGTAAACTCTACCCAGTATGTGGAACTTGAGCTAGACCCCAATATAAGAGTCACATGCTCTACCAACTGAGCCAGCCAGGCACACCATAGTGAATGATTTTTTTTTTTTTAATGTATTGTTGGATTCAGTTTACTAGTATTTTGTTGAGGATATTTGTGTATGTGTTCATCAGAGATACTATCCTGTAGTTTCTTTTCTTTTTTTTTTTTTTTTCCCTGTAGTTTCCTTTTTGTGTGTTGTCTGGTTTTGGTATCAGGGTAATGCTAGCCTCATAGAATGATTTTGGAAGTCCCCCCCCCCCCTTTGTTTCCCTAGTTTTTGGAAATATTTGAGAACAGCTACTAACTTCTCTTTAAATGTTTGATAGATGGGCAGCCCTGGTGGCTCAGTGGTTTAGCACCACCTTCAGCCCAGGGCATGATCTTGGAGACCTGGATCGAGTCCCACGTTGGGCTCCCTGCATGGAGCCTTCTTCTCCCTCTGCCTGTGTCTCTGCCTCTCTCTCTGTGTGTGTCTCTCATGAATGAATAAATAAAATCTTTAAAAATGAATGTATGAATGTTTGATAGAATTTGTCTGTTGAGCCATCTGGTCCTAGACTTTTGTTTCTTGGGAGTGTTTGTTTTGTTTACTGATTCAATTTCTTTGTTGGTAATTGGTCTGTTCAAATTTTCTGTTCTTGGGATCCCTGGGTGGCGCAGCGGTTTCGCGCCTGCCTTTGGCCCAGGGTGCGATCCTGGAGACCCGGGATCGAATCCCACGTCGGGCTCCCGCTGCATGGAGCCTGCTTCTCCCTCTGCCTATGTCTCTCTCTCTCTCTCTCTCTCTCTCTGTGTGTGTGATTATCATAAATAAATAAAAAATTTTTAAAAATTAAAAAATTTTCTGTTCTTGTTTCTGATTTGGTAGTTTATAGGTTTCTAGATGTTTATCCATTTCTCCTAGGTTGTTCAGTTTGTTTTCATATATTTTATTACAATATTCTCTTAAAATTGTATTTCTGTGGTGTTTCTCTTCTCTCGCTGTGTTAAATCTATTTATTTGAGTCCTTTCTCTTTTTTTCTTTTTAAGTTTGCCCAGAGGTTAATCAATTTTATTCTTTTCAGAGAACCAGGTTCTGATTTTATTGATCTGCTTTTAATGTTTTTTAGTTTCTATTTCATTTATTTCTGCTGTACATTATTTCCTTCCTTCTGATTTTAGACTTTGTTGGTTCTTTTTATAGCTCTTTTATGTATAAGGTTAGGTTGAGATGTTTCTTGCTTCTCCAGTTAGGCCTGTATTGCTACAAATTTTCCTTTTAATACTGCTTTTGCTGCATCCTAAAGGTTTTTTTTTTTAATTTTTTTTTATTTATTTATGATAGAGAGAGAGAGAGAGAGAGGCAGAGACACAGGCAGAGGGAGAAGCAGGCTCCATGCACTGGGAGCCCGACATGGGATTCGATCCCGGGTCTCCAGGATCGTGCCCTGGGCCAAAGGCAGGCACCAAACCACTGCGCCACCCAGGGATCCCGCATCCTAAAGGTTTTGATCTAGTGTGTTTTCATGTTCATTTGTTTCCATATACTTTTTATTTCTTTTTTTTTATACTTTTTATTTCTTCTTTTATTTCCTGATTTGACCATTCATTGTTTAGTAGCATATTATTTGTGGTCTTTCCAGATTTTTTTTTTTAAAGAGTTCTCACTTATTTATCCATGAGAGACCCAGAGACAGAGAGAGAGAGAGAGAGAGAGAGAGAGGCAGAAACACAGGCAGAGGGAGAAGTAGGACCCTCGCAGGAAGCCCAATGCCCAATAGGGGACCCAATCCCGGGACCCCAGTATCACGCCCTGAGCCAAAGGCAAATGCTCAGCCACTGAGCCACCCAGGCGTCCCTTTCCAGACTTTTTCTTAATGGTCGACTTCTTGTCTCACAGTGTTGTGGTCACACAAGATGCATGGTATGACTTAAATGTTTTTTAATTTTTTGAGGCTTGTTTTGTGGCCTAATATATGATCTTCTCTGGAAAATATTTAAAAAGAATGTGTATCCTGCTGCTTTAGGGTGAAATATTGTTGACATATCTGTTAATCCATTTGGTTCATTGGGGTGTATGTGCCCCCTTTTAATGACTGTTTTTGTATTATTTGGATAAATATCTAGTAGTACAGTTGCTGGGTAGTAGGATAGTTCTGTTTTTGACTTTGCGAGGAACCTCCATATCAACACTGTCCAAATTCCCAAAATATGGAAAGAGCCCAAATGTCCGTCGATGGATGAATAGATAAAAAAGAAATGGGAGCAACCCGGGTGGCTCAGTGGTTTAGTGCCGCCTTCAGCCCAGGGCCTGATCCTGTAGACCCGGGATCCAGTCCCACATCGGTCCCCACATGGAGCCTGCTTCTCCCTCTGCCTGTGTCTCTGTCTCCCTCTATCTCTCTGTGTCTCTCATGAGTAAATTAAAAAAATTTTTTTTTAAATGATGCGGTATGTACGTACACACACTGGAATATTACTCAGCTGTCAGAAAGAATGAAATCTTGCCATTTGCAAAAATATGGATGGAACAAGGGTTGCTAGAGGGGAGGTGAGGGGGGAAATAGGTTAAATGGATGATGGACACTTAAGAGGACACTTTTTGTAATAAGCACTGGGTGTTATACCAGGTGATGAATCACTAAATTCTTCCCCTGAAACTTAACACTATACCATGTTAACTAACTTGAATTTAAATATTCAAGATGAAAAAAATCCATCTGATTCAGTGTGTCATTCAAAGCCATTGTTTCCTTACTGATGTTCTGTTTAAATAGTCTGTCCATTGATACAAGTGTGAGGTTCAAGTCCCCTATGATTATTGTATTATTGATTACTTCCTTTATGTTTGTTATTTATTTTTTTATGTTTATGGGTGTTTCCATGTTGGGTACATAAATATTTACAATTACTATATTTTCTTGTTGGGTCATTCCTTTTATTATTATATAGTGTCGTTCTTTGTGTTGTTACAGTCTGTATTTTAAAGTCTATTTTGTCTGATGTAAGTATTGCTACTTTAGCTTTCTTTTGACATCCATTTGTGTGATAAATGTTTCTTCATCCCCTCACTTTCAGTGTGGGTATAGTTAGGTCTAAATTGAGTCTCTTGTAGGCAGTATATAGATAGGTCTTTTTTTTTTTTTTAAGGTTTTATTTATTTATTCATGAGAGACAGAGAGGTAGAGACAGAGGAAGAAGCAGGCTTCACACAAGGAGCCTGATGTGGGACTTGATCCCAGGATTCCAGGGTCACACCCTGAGCTGAAAGCATACGCTCAACCTCTGAGCCACCCCAGTGTCCCAAAATGGCTCTTTTTTTTAATCCATTGTCACTCTGTGTCTTTTGCTTGGGGTTTTAGTCCATTTACATTCAAAGTAATTGATAGACATATTTTTTTTTTTGCCATTTTACTTGTTTTGTGGTTGATTCTTTTTTTTTTTTTTTTTTTTGTGGTTGATTCTTGAAGATTTTCTCTGATCCTTTATTTCATGGTTTGCTTCAGGGATATATATAGGATTTCTTTGTTTTTATTTTTTACATATTTATCAGTGGTTTTTGTTTTTTTTTTGAAGATTTTTACTATTCATGAGAGACACACAGAGAGACAGGCAGAGACACAGACCGAGGGAGAAGCAGGCTCCATGCAGGGAGCCTGACGGTGGGACTTGATCCCAGGTCTCCAGGATCATGCCCTGGACTGAAGGCGGCGCTAAACCTCTGAGCCACCCAGGCTGCCCTGGTTGGTGGTTTCCATTAGATTGTATGTAACATTTTGTGTATATAGTAATCTGTATTAAGTTGATGGTGATTAAGTTTGAACCAGTTTTACTCTCCCTGTTTTGGATATATGGTGTCATATATTTTACATCATTTTTGTGTGTGAGTTCCTTGACTGATTTTTCTTAAGTAAATACTCATTTTCACTGTTTTTGTGTTTCCTGCCTTCATATTGTCATTTTTAGTCTAAGTTCTTTCTACTTAGAGTCCCCTTAAATATTTCTTGTAGGGCTGATATAGTAGTTACGAGCTCCTTTAGTTTTTGTTTGTCTGAGACACCCTTTATCTCTCCTTCTATTTTAAATGATAGCCTTGCTGGATAGAGTACTCCTGGCCTTGCTGGATAGAGTATTCCTGGCTTCAGGTGTTTCCCATTCAGCACTTTGATTATGTCATATCACTCCTTTCTGACTTGCAAAGTTTCTGGTGAAAAATCCACTGATTGCCAAATAGTGTTTCCTTGTATGTAACTGTCTTCTTTTGTCTTAATGCTTAATATTTTTTCTTTTTACTTTCTTTTCTTTTTTTTTTTTTTTAAAGATTTTATTTTTTGGACAGCCCTGGTGGCTCAGCAGTTTAGTGCCACCTTAGGCCAGAGCCTGATCCTGGAGACCAGGGATCGAGTCCCGTGTCAGGCTCCCTGCATAAGCCTGCTTCTCCCTCGGCCTGGGTCTCTGCCTTCCTCTCTCCCTCCCTCCCTCCCTCCCTCTCTCTCTCTCTCTCTCTCTCTCTGTCTCGGTCTCTCATGAATAAATAAAATATTTTTTTAAAAATTTATTTTTGAGTAATCTCTACTCCCAATGTGGGGCTCAAACCAACAACCCTGAGATCAGAAGTCACACACTCCAGTGATTGAGCCAGCCAGACATCCCTTAATATTTTTTGTTACTATACTTTGCCATTTTAATTGCAATATGTCTAGTGTGGATCTGCTTTTATTGATTTTGTTGAGGGTTCTCTATGTGTCCTAGATCTGGATATCTGTTTCCTTCCTCAGATTTGGGGACTTTTCAGCTATTATTTCTTCACGTAAATTCTCTGCCCTCTGTTCTCTCCTTCTGGGACCCCTGTGATACAAAGGTTATGTTTGATGTTGTCCCTGAGTTCCTAAGTCTGTTCTTGCTTTGCATAATTCTTTTTTCTTGCTTTTGTTCAATTTCATTACTTTCCATTACTCTTGTCTCCTAGGTCATTAATTCATTCCTCTGCTTCTTCCAGCATGCTATTCATTCCATCAAGTGTGTTTCTCGTTTTGTTTATTGAGCCATTTATCTCTGCTATGTTATTTCTTATCTCTGTGTTAATGGTCAGTGATGTCTTCTTTTCTCAAGTCCAGTGAGTATTCTTATGATCATTGCTTTAAATTCTCCATTAGGCATGTTCCTTATATCTATTTTGCTTAGATCTCCAGCTATGGCCTTGTCCTTTTCTTTCATTTGGGACACATTCCTCTGTCTTCGCATTTTGTCTAAGTCTCTGTGCCTGTTTTTTTGTGTTAGGAAAGTATGCTACATCTGTTTTTGAGGGTAATGGTTTAATGAAGAAGAGGTCCTGTAGTGCCCTGCAGTGGAGTGTATCCAGTGTGTGCTTTGTGCGCTCTGCTATTGTATCCTGGCTGTGTTATGCATTAGGCCACTTGTCTGCAGATGCTGTTTTTGTCTCTTTGTTTGTTGTGGACAGAGTTTGGTCCCTGGCCTGAAAGTGGCAAATTTTAACTAGGTGTGCCCTGATCTGCTTATGAAATGCAACCTGTCACCACTGGTGCCAGAATTGAGGCCTCACTATATTCCCGAGTTGGGAGATATGCTGTGAGCAGGGATTTAAGCTGGTCTTTTGGGGGAGGAGGCTAACCATGCTGAGACTGAGGCAAACATGACTGGGAAGGGTAGTTTTTCCAAAGCATGAGGGAGGCAGGACTTGTAAGCAAGTTAGGTAGCAAGTGTGGGTTCTTTGGTACTTCCTGCTTGTGGCTTCTATGCTGAAGGGTGAGAGAGGGAAATGGCACAGGCCAGTTTTTTGTTTCTGGAGAGGTCTCCCTCTCAGTGCTGCTTCTCTGGGACAGGATCTGAGATAAGCAACAGAACTCCCCACTGTGTGCCCCAGGCACTCTCCAGATCACTATTTCCATGCTGCATGTCTTTGGGCTGTTTGCCTTGCTTTTTTTCCCAGGGCAGCTCCAGAGTCCTCTGAGCTCTCAAAGCCAGGCACACTGAACTTTAAAACTCCAGGCTTTAAGCCCCACTAGTTAGAAGAACTCATGACACTTGGGCCCCCCTTGCTTTCCAAGGCATTTGCTTTGAGGATTAATCTTCCCTCAGCTGTCCCTTGTCTTGTTTCTTGCCCTTCTCCATAACCACAGTCCTGTCCCCACCTCAACATCCATCATTTGTTTCTCTTCCAAACTGTATCTCTGCATTTCTTCTTCGATGTGGCTTTTCTACCTTTAGTTGTGGAGTTTGTTTTGCCAATCTTCAGGTGGATTTCTGGTGTATTTAGGATGATTTGAAAGTTATCTATTTGTATTTGTGGGATGAGGCAGTCTAGGGTCCCCCTGCTTCACTGCCATCTTCCCCTCCACCTGGATTTTGCTGCATTCTTATGGTATTATGTAAATATTCCTCAGGACACCTGGGTGGCTCAATGGTTGAGCATCTGCCTTCAGCTCAGGGTGTGATCTCGGGATCCAGGATTGAGTCCTGCCATTGGGCTCCTTGCAGGGAGCCTGCTTCTCCCTCTGTCTGTGTCTCTCATGAATAAATAAATAAAATCTTTTTAAAAAATACATATAATACACCTAAATTACTGAACACCATAGCTTAGTCTAGCCTACTTTAAACATGCTCAGAACACTTATAGTAGCCTGTAGTTGGGTGAAATCACCTAACACAAAGCCTATGTTATGATGAAGTGTTGATTCTTCAATATAATTTATTGACTAATGACTGTATTGAAAGTCAAAACAAAATGGTTGTATGGGTAAAGATTGATCCGAGTATGTTATTTGTTTGTCCTTGTGATTTTGTGGTTGGCTGAGAGCTGCTCCATTATCACAAGACAGTTCATAGTACATGTCTGTAGCACAGAAAAAGATCAAAATTGGAAGTATGGTTTCTAGAATGTGTATCACTTCTATACCATCATACAGTTGAAAAACTGTAAGGCCAAACCATAGTTAATTTGGGGACCATCTAGTACTAGTGTAGATACAAATAACTTCTCTAAGGAATCACTCTGGTCTGCAGAAGCAAATCATTTGGGGCAGTGTAAGTCTAGAGTAATACCCAGGATCATGTGTGACTGTGGCTACTCTACTGGATGGCATAGATACTGGACAGCAGTGCTCTAGAGTGAGTACCTATGATCAGTTATGCTTACTCTACTTTTGTTATATTTCCCTCCTGCCAGAATAACATTTCTTCATGTTTTACCTTTGACCCTGACTTTGGTGGCCCTCAACAGGGTAACTGCCTCATTTTGCACTTATTTACTGTTGTGTCCAGATCCAAATGCCAGAATTAGTAATTGCTTCTTTCTTTCTCTCTCTCTCCCTCCCCCCCGCCACTCCTTCTCTTCTCCTCTTTCCCCCCTCTCCCTCTCATTGCTCAAACTCTCAACCCTGAGATCAAGAGTTGCCTGCTGTAGCAACTGAGCCTACCAGGTTCCCCAGTAATAACTCATTTCTTACCTTCATTTTTAGGAAACAATTGTAATGTTTAAGAAGATTAACAAATATAACACAAAACATTTATACCTTTTAAAAACCAGCATTACTCTTTTCATTTCTTTTTATTAAATAATTAAGGAGGAGAAAGTTCAGGCCATGCCAATCTGTCTCAGGAGCCTGGTGGATGTTCAAATCAGAGACCTACGGAGGACCTCACTGTCAGAGTGGAAAGGTTTGCTCTAATTTTTGCAAATAGTATTTTTAAGAGAGTGGTTTTCAGTTATTTCATTAATTTGAGTAAAAGTTATTTGAATAAAACTTCATACAGATGAAGTTTCAGAATCTTCAATTGAAATTTTTTATTACCTGACCAACTTGTTTATATACATAAAGACTACATGAAAGTTGGATATCTCTGAAGTCATCAGTCAGCTTTAAGTCTGATCACCCTCCTAAGAATCTCTTTTTTCACTGGTTTTTGGTACGTGTGTTTCTGTCATTTCTACTTTTAACCCTCTATGCCATAGAATAGTAAGTTCCAGATGTGAAGAACTTGAACTACTTTTATGACTGTACTGAGCCTTGGTTTTGCATAAGTGGGTATCTATTAAATGTCATGTTATTAGTTCTAATAATCAGACACAGATTTCTGACTTTTTGTGGTTTGTAGTTTAGTATTTTTAATAATACAGAAACTACCAAATTAAAGTTCTGTATATTATGATTCTTAAGTTATATGAATTAATGGTAAAGGATAAAGTAGGAATGTTTTCTTAATCCTGACCTGAAACCCCCTAATGTTATATGAAAGTTAAGAAAATTCCTTAGACTTGCCAGTTTTTTATTCATCTGTACATATGGGGAAACAAGTTTCAAAATGATTACTGACATTGGCTATTTGGGTTCACTCATGACTAAGAATCAGCTTCGTTTCAGCAAAACCTAGATTCTGATGGTTCATTGAGGAGTCCGGGCAGGGCCAGGATCTTAAGGCTGAGAAGGATGGATCTGCTCACAGTGATGAGAAGTGGTAGAAGGCTCAGAACTTCTAACAGCAGCAGGGAACCAAAGTTCCCAGTGGCTCATCCTCTTTGTTTCATTCTGTTTTGCCAACACCAAGTCCACCACTAGGCATCTTTATTTGTACCACCTTGGGGTGAAGTGACAATAAAAGATCAGAAAAGGATTTAGAGAGCTGGGAATGAGCAGACACACTGCAAGTAGCCCTTTATTGTAGGATGTGCTTATGTGCTCTTTAATTGCAATGTGAAAGAGGAGTTTGTGTTGTTTCATAATAGCCTCCATTTTTAGGTAAGAGAGTGTCTCCCCATGTCTGCCTGCATGACATGTCTACAAACAGAATATAATATACCATCTTTAATTAAAGGATAGTTATATGTATATATATATTGATGTATATAGTATGAAAGACAGTTTAAGACATAGAACAAAATGTTTCTATGAAAGGAAAATTAGGCATTTTTTCTTTGCTTTGTTCTGAGGTTGCCAAACTATCTTCATTGAACATTATTAAGTATTTTATAATTAGTAAATCAGAACAAAGTGGATCTACAAGTTGTTTAAGATCCTTAAACTGAAAAAACTTCAGAGCACTCTTGAAGATACATACATGTATATATTTTTTAAACCATATACTGTTAGAACCTGTTATATGAAATGTATGTGGATTAGGGCCTTTTAAAAAAGGCTGCTAGTGTTGAAGTTGGATGAAATGTTGGCATACTTACTAATGAAACATTTTTCATTGGGAAGTAACTGTTATCTGTTTAAACAACTTCTGAAAAATCCAGGTCATATAGTTAAAATCATGAAAGCATTACAAATTGTTGCTGAGATTAATTTATCAAACTCAACCAATAAAGCCTAGGTCCTAATACAGATTAATTCATACTCTATGGTTCTGTATTTTATTCATCTGAGTTGTACTTAATTAGGATTTTATTTCTTTTATGGAATCGGATTCCTTGACATTGAAACTAAAAATAATAACCTGTATAATATTCCTGTCCCAAATGACCTCTTAGCTCATTTATACCCTTCAGATGACCTTCATCCGCACCATCCTTTTTCATAGACTCTAGTGTTTATGCCTTTGACTCACCCATCCTCTGCAGGTTATTTGACTCTGAAACCCTAATGTAACTGCTAGTTTCCCTGTCTCACAGAACTGAGCTACAGTTGTTTTTTATAGCCCAAATAAATTTGACACATCAAATGGCGTAATCTGATATTTATAGGATTTTGTCATACTAACCTCTGTAAAGCAAAATTTATGTATTTTTTTCTAACTGATGATATTTTAAAATTTCTGTGCTACAGATTAAAAACTCAGCCTTAAAATTTGGCAGGTTGGATTATTAAATAAAGGATTCTCACCTTCCTCTCAAGCTGTAACATCTGTTTCCAGAGACAAAGTTTATGGAAATTAAGTACTTTCCACTACATCTTGGAGGGTTGTTTTTTTTTTTTTTCCTCATCTGGCTTCAAGGAAATGTGGTTTTGTTAGGGGGAAAGGTGACTAAACCTAATTGATGCCAGCTCAGAAACTCATACTGTCCTGTACATATTAAGAAAAAAAAATCTATCTTAAATCGTCTTTTCAAGAAAGTAAACTTGATGTTTTAAGAAACAGATTGATGATTTGTAATTTTGAGATCTCCATTTTTCTTCCTAATAGTAATTAAAATATATACAATGTTTTGTTTTCAAAGCCAAAAATGTGGAATTAGAATCTTTTTTTTTTTTATGTCCAATGTGGGATTGAACTCAAAACCCTGAGATCATACCAACTAATCCAGCCAGGTGCCCCTGAAATTTGAATCTTTTAGCGACTCACATGAAAAGATACATCTTTTACTTAAATTTTGCTTATGTTTTTACGTCATATTTAAAAAGTGACAGAATTCTCTGAGAAAGATAATATATGTAATCATTTAATTGTACCATCATTTCCAACCTAATTTGGGAAAGGTTTCAAACCTCAAAAAGTTGAAGGAATAGTATAGCGACCCTTTTTTTCCCCCAATTTATTTGAAAGTTGCAGGCATCATTTTATTTTACTCTAAATACTTCAGTGTATATCTTCTAAGAATAAAAACTTTGGCTGAGGTTTTTTTGGGTCTGAGCAGGGGCTACAGTCTAGGAAGGGGCCTGGGAGTCTCTACCTACTAATTCATGCCCTACCCTATGGCTCAGACCAATGAAAACCATATAATAGTTGATTCCCAAATGTGGGAGTGATGAAACAAATGAAAACAATTCAAAGATCCATCAACAGAATGAATTGGTCAAATAACAGAATATTATGCAGCAGCATTCATTTGGGGAGCTATGATGAATAGGGCTGCTATATGAACATTCTTATACATATCTTGATGGATGTATCTTTTAGGTGTATTTGCAGGAGCAGAAAAGGGCCATACATACTTGCCAGTTATCCAGAGTGGTACCAATTTATCACTCTGCTCAGCAGGAAGACATTTTGTGGATCCTTTTTTTCCCCTGTGTTACAGTTCTTATCTCTTATTCTTTTTTGATGCACATATGGCTATAGATTTGCTAGTGACATCCTCTTCGTTCTTTGATGTATGTCCCCATCATTCTTTGAGCACTCCCTTAATTTCTGGCTCATATTGTTTGACTAAGTTTAGCAGATACTTACACCAGTATAACTGAAATTCCTCTGAGATAGTACCTTTAATGATTAAAAATTGAGGTAATTTACATATCAAAAAATTGGATTTTAATGTATGCACTAGGTTGTACAGCCATTAATTACTGTCTCCTTTCATAATTGTTAGTTTTTAATTGATGACCTTACAGTTGGGAATCAGTTTTGGTATTATCAGTTTTTATAAATGTTTGGTATAATCAGTTTTTATAAATGCTAACCTTCAGTTTCTTTGCTTTTACTTTTAACAACTTGTGCTATGTTGCTGTTTACCGCTGTGTAAGGGGGAAAGCATTTGTACCTCATTAAATTATGTACTTATTGAAGATGGATATGTATATTTTTAAATCAATATCAGATATATTGGTAGGGGGAAGGAGAACTAATGGTTAAGTAGGAGGTGGAACTAGGCTTCTTATAGGCTCCCACTCACTGATTATGGGTTTCTCTTGGGGCCAGCAGCCAGGCAGATGAGTTGTTGCTTTGCTTTAAGGAGCTTTTTTTGTTTATTACTTTGTTTCCCAGTTGTTTCAGCAAAAGGAATCTCCCAGATGTTTTTTATTTTATTTTTATAAATATAAATAATAAGTATTATTATTTTAATAAGATGTATCTCCATTAATGTACTACTTTTTACATACAGACTCACTAAAAAACTCGAGGAAAGGAGAGAAGAGAAAAGGAAAGAGGAGGAACAGGTAAAATTTATGTGTATCCTCATTTTACTTCTTCCATTAAGTGAGGGAATGTTTGACTCCCTACTCAATTTGGCAGACTAGGATGGCTTCCTGTTTTCAGTTGACTGTTGCAGCACAGTGAAGGGAAGTACTTGGCTTCCGTAGTAGGACCATTTTTCTGCTTTATTGAAAATTGCTAGGAATAAGCTGGCCCATCTTTTTCCCTCTACAGTGAGTCTTTTACAGTAAGAAGAAAGGGAATTGAATTAAAATTGTATGAATTTGATGCAGATGAAATTCTTAAGTGCCTTTTTATGCAAAATAAATTTGTAGACTTTGCTGATTTTTTTCCTCTGATGTTTCCACATTCTGGTGCACCATTTATGAGGTTCGAATATCAGAAAGTTATCAGTTCTTTATGCCAAAGAAATGACTGTTTTGTGTCCTTAGAGGGTAACATTTACTTTACAAACTGAAGACCTGTAATTCTTTTTTCAAATTACATCATAACCTTAATAGAAACACTAGCTAAGAATTTTTTAAGTTGACAGATGTTCGACCATTAACCCATGCTGTTATAAATTCTTCTAGACCCTTACATTTTATGAAGTTTTTTAATTCCTTTTAGATGTGCCCCACAACCAGCTTTCCCTGCATATAAAATAATTTCTAAGGCAGATTAATAAGTTGTCTTTGAGCTCATAAGACTTACTTTTTCTTAATTTAGAGAGAAATAAAGAAGGAAATTGAGAGGAGAAAAACTGGGAAGGAAATGTTGGATTATAAAAGAAAACAAGAAGAAGAATTAACAAAAAGAATGTTAGAGGAAAGAAACAGAGAAAAGGCAGAAGATAGAGCTGCTCGAGAGCGTATAAAACAACAGATTGCATTGGTGAGTAATAAGTTTATTTTTAATGCTTGACTCTAGTGCAGTTGTTTTTCTACACTCAGTGATTTTTTGGTTTACTACTAGGCCATGCACACAGAAATAGTAAATTTTAGTGACTCATATAGTACCAATTTTCAGCTTCCTTTTAGTAGAAATTGTATATTAAAATACAGTTAAGGAGCACCCAGATGGCTCAGTCAGTTAAGCGGACAACTCTTAATTTCAGCTCAGGTCATGATTTCAGGGTTGTGAGATTGAGCCCTCTGTTGGGCTCTGAGCTGGGTGTGGAGCCTGCTTAAGATTCCCTCTCTCAGGGCAGCCCTGGTGGCTCAGTGGTTTCGCACCCCCTTCAGTCCAGGGCATGATCCTGGAGACCCGGAATCGAGTCCCACGTCAGGCTCCCTGCATGGAGCCTGCTTCTCCATCAGTGTCTCTGCTCTGCCCCCCCCTGCACCCCCCCCCCCGTCTCTCATGAGTAAATAAATAAAATATTAAAAAAAAAAATTCCCTCTTTCCACTGCTGCTCCCCCTCTTCCAAAAAAATATAAAATATAATTAAGATTAAAGTTGAGGGGGTGCCTGGGTGGCTTAATCTGTTAAGCGACTGCCTTTGGTCATGATCCCAGGGTCCTGGGATGGAGCCCAGCATCAGGCACCCTGCTCAGTGAGAACTTGCTTCTCCCCCCTCTGCCCCTCCCCTCAACTTGTCCTCTTGCTGTCTCTCTCGTAAATAACATGAAATCTTTTTTTCTTTTTTATCATGAAATCTTAAAAAAAAAAAAAAATTGGGACATGCCTGGGCAGTTCAGTCAATTAAGTGGCGAACTCTTGATTTTGGCTCAGATCATGATCTCAGGCTTGTGAGATCAAGCCATATGTTGGGCTCCATGCTTGACTTAGAGCCTGCTTTTAAGACACTCTCTCTCCCTCTGCCCCTTACCTCCTCTAAAAATAAATTAATTTATACAAATTATATACATATATATTTATATATCTTTATATGTATACTTATATATATGTCTGTATATACACACATGTATGTATACACATTAAAAATTGAAATTGGATAAAGAAGTTGTGTATATGTACAACGGAATATCATTCTGCCATAAAATGAATGAAATCTTGCCATTTACAACAACTTGGATGGAGGTAGAGAGTATAATGCTAAATGAAATAAGTCAGTCAGAGAAAGACAAATACCATATGATTTCACTTATATCTGGAGTTTAAGAAACAAAACAAATGAGCAAAGGATAAAGAGAAACCAAGAAGCAGACTCTTAACTATAGAGAACACAGTGATGGTTACCACAGGGGAGGTGGTGGGGGAATGGGTGAAATTAAGGAGTGCACTTGTCGGATGAACACCAAGTGGTGTATGGAATTGTTGAGTCACTATATTGTACACTTGAAACTAATATAACAATATATGTTAATTATACTGAAATTAAAACAAAAACTTGATAAAAGATTAAAATTGATTTTTTTTCTAAGTAACTTTTCTCTATGTTATGAATTTATCAGTAGTCAAAAGATAGTTTTCAAAAATTCTCTAGGGATGTGAGGATGATCTGGCTGCCACACCTGTCATGCCATTGATTGCCAGAGTTGGTTTGACATGAACTGGCTGGGGAACATGTCCCCTTCCTCTCACTGCTCCATGTGTGTCCCTGCTGAACCTGCACTCCCCTGCTAAAATGTCTACACAAGCTCTCAAGGTCCATTTATCAGAGAATGTAGTTAGGCTTTTAAGACTCAAATACATCCAGATGAGGTGCTGCATATGGCACTCTGCCTTTCTTTTAAAAAAAAGAAATCCCTAGAAAAAAAGTAAGGAAGTGGTTACATAGCATTCTTCTATTCTTCTGTAGTCACAACTGTTCTTTTTTGGGACATTCAGAACATTAAGACAAATCAAGTTGGAAGTTAGGATGGCTTTACAACAACTGCTTTTAGAAATAAGCAGTTGTAATACATATGAAAGCCATGTCAACCTTAATGTTCTTCATTTGTTTAGGCAACAAATATTTATTACCTACTGTGTGTTAGACTTTTTTCCAGGCTCTGATGATACAATAGTAACCAAAGTCAAGTCCTTGTTTGTTTAATAAACAACTCTCTAGTCTCTGACAGTTAATAAAACTAAAAAGTAACAGATCCAGAGTAATAAAGTTTACAGGTGGCTTTAAGAATCTCATGTACTTTTATGTTTGTTCCTTGTGTTTAGAAATGTGTGAACAGGGGATCCCTGGGTGGCGCAGTGGTTTGGCGCCTGCCTTTGGCCCAGGGCGCGATCCTGGAGACCCGGGATCGAATCCCACGTCGGGCTCCCGGTGCATGGAGCCTGCTTCTCCCTCTGCCTGTGTCTCTGCCTCTCTCTCTCTCTCTCTGTGACTATCATAAATAAATAAAAAAATTTAAAAAAAATTTTTTTAAATAAAAAAAAAAAGAAATGTGTGAACAGATCATTCTAGCAATGAAAGATAATTGGTGTCTAATACCTGTTTTAAAGGACCGTGCGGAGAGAGCAGCTCGTTTTGCAAAGACAAAAGAAGAAGTAGAAGCTGCTAAAGCTGCTGCTTTGCAGGCCAAACAGGCAGAAATGGAAGTCAAAAGAGACTCTTCTACAAGAGAAAGAAGGTACTTTATTTCCTGCTAACTTATATGTGTGTACGAGGCCGCTGAGAATAGCAGTCGTGAGCTGCTTTTTTAACACTGTTGTGTGCTGTGGCTATAAGTAGTTCCAATAGGACGTAATGACCAGTGTGGCAGTTGCCAGTGGTATTTGTCATTGAATGTGAATGTACAGTGTAACAGTACTAAATAAATCACTTCTAAAAGAAAGTTCAAGAAATCCATTTTCAGGGGATCCCTGGGTGGCTCAGCGGTTTAGCGCCTGCCTTTGGCCCAGGGCACAATCCTGGAGTCCCGGGATCGAGTCCCACGTCAGGCTCCTGGCATGGAGCCTGCTTCTCCCTCCTCCTGTGTCTCTGCCTCTCTCTCTCTCTCTCTCTCTTTCTCTCTCTCTCTCTCTTCCTCTCTCTCTCTCTCTCTCTATCATAAATAAATAAATCTTTAAAAAAAAAAAGAAATCAATTTTCAAAAGACAGAAAACACATACATTGAAATGATGTATTAGGATTCTTTAGTTGTGAGAATCTCAGGTCAAATAAGATTAAGCAAAAGAAAGAATCCATTGGCTCTGCAGTTGGGATTTCCATTGATGGATTTTGGTTAGACATAGCTAGGTCCAGGGATTTAAAAGATACCATTTTTTCTCTCTCTCTCTTTTAATCTCTTGGGTTTCTTTTTTTTTCCTGTTTTAGCTTCATTCTCAGATAAACTTTTATGATGAGATCAGGTGAACCCAGGGCCTCTTGGCATCTTTAGGATCTTGAGCCCCCTGATCCCAGAGAGGAAGAACTCTCAAAGCTCATATCATCCACTGAGAATTCTGATTGGCCTTATTTGGCTGATGTGGCCACCTTCAGATCAATCCCTGAATCTGCTTAAATTGGCTCCTGGTTGGAGGAGTTGACATGCCCACTTCTGTGGTGAGGAGGTGGGGAAAATGTTACTGCTAATCATATCAGAATGAATGACAGGTGACAGGGATAAGACAGTTCCAGAAACAAAAATATGTTGTAAAGACAAAAATAGGATTTTCCAGTACATCCTAGTTGGATTATGTTTAGTATTTTCTGTACTTTTTTTTCTGAAGGTTTTATATATCTTTGAGAGCAAGAGAGTGTGCATGCATGAGCAGGGCTGGTTAGGGGCAAAGGGAGAGGGAGAAGCAGACTCCCTACTAAGCAGGGAGCCAGATTTGGGGCTTGAGCCCAGGACCTTGAGATCATGACCAGAGCTGAAGGCAGATTCCTAACCGACTAAACCACCTACATGCCACTGTACTTTTCTATATTTTCTATATTGGAAAATCAACAAGCATTACTTTTGTAATTAGAAAAACTTTTATTTTGTTTTGTTTTTTTAAGTTTTCTTTTTTCTTTTCTTTTTTTCTTTTTTTTTAATTTATGATAGTCACACACAGAGAGAGAGAGAGAGGCAGAGACACAGGCAGAGAGAATAGCAGGCTCCATGCACCCGGAGCCTGACGTGGGATTCGATCCCGGGTCTCCAGGATTGTGCCCTGGGCCAAAGGCAGGCACCAAACCGCTGCGCCACCCAGGGATCCCTAAGTTTTCATTTTTAAGTAATCTCCACACCCAATTTGAGGCTCGAACTCAAAACCTAAGATCAAGAGTTGCATGCTCACAGATTAAGCCAGTCAGACACCACGGGAAAACTTTTTATCTTTCTTATTTTTTCAATTTTTATTACATTTATTTTATAATCATGATTTCTCAGTCCTTATTTAGTTGGTAGAGTTTGGGGAAATAAATACTCCCTTCCTTTTTTGTTGCATATGTACTAGTAGAGGAAGGAGGAAGAGAATATGAGAGAAAAAGCAAAGGGTATGGGGAGCCGAAGGGTGAAGTTAAAGGAGACAGTAAATGTTTATATGAACCTTTCTGTCAGCCGTACCAACCAATGAAGGACAGAGTTCACAACATAAATTAAAACTACTTTTTAAAAACTATTTTCCAGAGCAGCCTGGGTGGCTCAGTGGTTTAGTGCCGCCTTCAGCCCAGGGCGTGATCTTGGATACCCGGGATCAAGTCCCATGTCAGGCTCCCTGCATGGAGCCTGCTTCTCCCTCTGCCTGTGTATCTGCCCCCCCCCTCTGTCTCTTATGAATAAATAAATAAAATATTTTTTAAAAAATAAATAAAATAAAAACTATTTTCCAAAAGTAATAAAATATTTAAGATTATATTTAATGAAAGTGTAAGACTTTGTGAATGAGAAAACATTTTGAAACAACGCAAACGTAAATACTGGGAAAGACATTCTGTGTTCATAGATCAGAGGACTTAATATTGTTAGGATGGCAGGATGCCTGGGTGGCTCAGCGGTTAAGTGTCTGCCTTCGGCTCAGGTCATGATCCTGGAGTCCTGGGATTGAGTCCCACAGCGGACTTCTTCAGAGAGCCTGCTTTCTCCTTCTGCCTATGTCTCTGCCTCTCCCTCCCCCCCCCCCCCTCTCTCTCTCTCTGTGTGTGTATGTGTGTGTGTGTCTCATGAATAAATAAATAAAATCTTAAAAAAAATAGTGTATTGTTAGGATGGCAAGACAAAAAGGGCTTAAGAGGTGAAATGAAAAAAAAAAAAAAAAGGCAGTACTCCCCAAACTGATATGTAGATTCAACACAATCCTTGTTAAAATCCCAGGTGATTCTTATGCCAAAAATTTTGCGTAAAAAATTCATACAGAATTGCAAGGGACCCAGAATATTCAAAATAATCTGGAAGAAGAACAAAGTTGGAAGACTTTTAATTTTAAAACAAAGATAAGAGTAACCAAGGCAATGTGTTATTGGCATAAGTATATATGGATCACTGTAGCAGAATTGAGTCTCTAGAAATAAACCCATGCGTTTCCCCAATATTTATAGTAGAAATGTCCACAATAGCCAAAATATTGAAAGAGCCCAGATGTGCATTGACAGGTGAATGGATAAAGCAGATGTGAATACATATACAGTGGAGTATTACTCAGCCATCAGAAAGAATGAAATCTTGCCATTTGCAACAACATGGATGGAACTAAAGGGTATTATGCTAAGTGAAATAAGTCAGAGGAGGACAAATACTATATGATTTCACTTGTATGTGGAATTTAATAAACAAGGCAGATAAACTTAGGGGAAGGGAAGGAAAAAAAGATAAAAACAGAGGAAGGCAAATCATAAGAGACCTTTAACTATAGGGAACAAACTGTATGGAGGGGAGCTGGGTAGGTAATGGGGTAATTGGGGGATGGGCATTAAGGAGAGCACTTGATGTAATGAGCCTTGGGTGTTATATGCAGGTGATGAATCACTAAATTCTACCCCCTGAAACTAATAATACACTATATGTTAATTAAATCAAATTTAAATAAAAAATTAAAATCTTAAAAAAAAACCCATGTATTTATGATGGAGAAAGAATAGGCTCTTTAATAAATGGTGCTTGGACACATCCAAAAAGAATGATTTTGAACCCTTCTCTCACACCATATTAAAAATTAATAGAGGGGATGCCTGGGTGCCTCAGTGGTTTGGCACCTGCCTTTGGTCCAAGGCGCGATCCTGGAGTCCCCATTGAGTCCTACAGCGGGCTCCCTGCATGGAGCCTGCTTCCTCTCTCTCTCTCTCTCTCTCTCTCTCTCTGTGTGTGTGTGTGTGTGTGTTTCTCATGAATAAATAAATAAAATCTTTAAAAAAAGATTAAAATAAATAAAATCTTTAAGTTAAATAAATAAAAAATAAAAATTAACAGAATGGATCATCTACTTCAAATGTAAAAGTTAAAATTATAAAATTTTAGAAAAAATGAGAAAATCTTGTGATCTTGGAAAAGGGAATGATTCTTAAACATGACACCAAAAGCACAAGCAACAAAAGAAAGGAGTAGAGAAGTTGTACTTCATCAAAATTAAATTTAAAACTTTGTGTTTCTTTCCCTCCCCGCCCCCCCCCCCAAGATTTTATTTATTTATTCATGAGAGACACAGAGGCAGAGGGAGAAGCAGGCTCCCTGTGGGAGTCAGTCCCAGGATCCCGGGATCATGACTTGAGCCAAAGGCAGATTCTTAACCACTGAGCTACCCAGGTGTCCCTAAAAACTTTGTGTTTCAAAGGACATTATCAAGAAAGTGAAAAGATAGCCACCAGAATTTGAGAAGATAATTGCAAACCATATATCTGATAAGAGACCTGTATCTAGAATACAAAAGAAGTCATTTTTAATAACTTTATTAAAAGCAAACAACCCAGTTTAAGTATAGGAAAAGGATTTGAATACACATTTCTCCAGAGAAGATCTGCAAATGGTCAGTAAGCCGTATAAAATGATGCTCAAGGAAAATTAAAATCACAATGAGATACTGTTTAATGCCCTCCAGGATGCCTAAATTTAAAGAAGGAACAATAGATCTTGGCAAGGATGTGGACACTTTGCAACCCTTCTGTGTACCACTTAATGGGATTATAAATATTGAATTATTCAGCAATTAAAAGGAATGAAGTGGTGACACATACTACAACATGGTTGAACCTTGAGAATATAGTGCTGCATGAAAACCAGTTACCAGAAAGTCACACATTCTGTGTCCCATTATATGAAATGCCTAAAATAGGCAAATTCATAGAGGCAGACAGTAGATTAGTGCTTGCCAAAGGGCTAGGTGAGGGAGGAGTAGGGAGCAATTGCTGATTGATTCAGGGTTTCTTTTTAGGGTGATGGGAATGTTTTGGAATTAAAAAGTGATGGTTGCACAACTATGACTATAATAAAAACCAATAAGTTGTGTGCTTTAAAAGAGTGAACTAAAATTCACTTGGTGAAGCATGCAACTCTTGATCTTGATGTTGTGAGTTTGAGGCCCACGTTGGATGTAGGCATTACTTGAAAATAAAACACTCTAAAAAATAAAAGAGTGGATTTTATGCTATGTGAATTAGATCTTGATTAAGCTATTATTAAAAAATAATAAATGAAGAGGCCTGACATTGTGGGGGAAAACCTACTTTCACTTCCATTTTCTCTTTTAGGGATACTGTTTGAGAATACGTAAGATGTCGATTTAAAAATTTTTTTTTTCATAGCACTGTTGCAAGAATCCAGTTTCGTCTCCCTGATGGTTCTTCCTTTACAAATCAGTTCCCTTCTGATGCTCCTCTAGAAGAAGCAAGGCAGTTTGCTGCACAGGTAAATTTATGTCTTGTCTTGAATTGTAGTAAAAGTAGATGAATAAATGGGTTACTAAAATGTAGGAGGAGAAAATGTCCAAACATGATGTGTGGAGTGTAAGTCATGACTTATCTCCAGGAGGGAAGCACCAGACACCTCTGGGGTGTTATGGAGCTTCCATCAGGTATTAGTGCCATATAGGAAAAGCATATCTGTTTGTTGCACAAAAATAGGGATTTGCAGTAGGCTTTGGAAAACTTTCTGCTTTTGCAAATGATTTTCCAAAGATCTAATCTGAGGAAGTTGTCACCTGTTAAAAGATACAGTTTTTCTTCCTTTCTCTTCACATTTTCTGTAGGTCACTTTGGGGCATGCCATTTTCCTGCCATCTGCCAGGTGGCCAAACCTAAAGATCAGTAATCTTTACTTGGTAATAAGTATCTTCAGGAATTTACTTCCGGAATTTGGCCTTAATTCTGAGTAGATGTGAAATTTTATATCTT
Organism: Nyctereutes procyonoides; assembly: GCF_905146905.1. NCBI lineage: Eukaryota > Metazoa > Chordata > Mammalia > Carnivora > Canidae > Nyctereutes > Nyctereutes procyonoides. The sequence continues at coordinate 269,693 of NW_026575030.1, read as the reverse complement.
AGAAAATAAGATACGAGTAATTTCCAGTTACACTTGACCCTTGAACAGTGTGGGTATTAAGGGTTGCCAACCCTCTGCATAGTCAAAAATCCATGTATATCTTATACCGTATGCAAAAACTGAACCATACTAGTAACCTACGGTTGACCAGGAGTGTTACCAATAACCGTCGAACACGTTTTGTATGTTATATGTATTATGTATTGTATTCTTACAATAAAGTTAGACAAACAAAAGAGAATGTTAGAAAAATCTTAAAGAAGAGAACTTACAGTTAGAGTGCTGTACTATAAAAAAATCCATGTCTTTGGGGCCCACACAGTTCACACCCATGTTGTTCATGGGTCAAATGTAGTTTTTATTCTCTGATTGAGTCCTTTTCAAAATGGAATCTAGGCATTAGGTGTCCTTTAGGATCTAGGCTCATCGTATGCCCTACTCTTTGTCTCATGTAGTTTTTCAAGGTTAAAAGTAGGATTCAGATTTTTCCCCTTGACCTCATTTCCCTATTTAGTCTGCTGTCTCACTTACGGATCCTGAGAAGACACCTAAAAAGCTGTCTGCCTTCCTCCACTGGTCAGTTGGGCTATGCAATGTAAAAACATTTTTAAAAACTCTTTTTCCCTAATCTTACAGTGGAACCAACCCCCAGTAGCTCTTTTATTCTTCTTTTGCCTTGGAGTCCCACTTGGGGCCTCCCAAAAGGGAGTACTTACTCCTGGTCTGAGTCTTACCACTTCTGCCACAGGTAAGTGAAGAGGAAGCCACTTGAGAAAAAAATCTTTGCATCAGTTCTATTAGAACTTTATCTCAGTAATCTAATTTTTGTGTTTTTTATGTCCTCATGTTAGAGTGAGAACAATGAGAGATAAATATATGACCTCCAGTAGAAGAAAAAAGTTAACAAAAAACAAAAGTGTTAGTCTGTTTCTTTGGAATCTTCTAGGGAGAGAGAAACAGTTGTCTAAGATTTTACAAGTATAGGTGACTTAAAATCATGAAAGTGACCATGTTGCTGCCCAGTGTAGGTTCCTGGATTTGGGATTGTGCGTGTAGCATGGATTGATTACGGACCATTTATTTTTTTTGAGACAAGGAAGACGTGTAACTCCTAATGCTATATATATATGAGGAAAGTTATGGACTATTCCAGATTTATAATAGGCAATGCCTATAATTCAAATGTGTATCAGAGAGATAGTAATGTAAGTTTGCCAAAGTATAGTAAAAACCAGTGGCAAACTGCAGGGATATTTAAAAGATACATAACTGTTCATTTTTATTCAGTTTATTTAGATGGTTTTAGGAACTATATTCTTGCTACTTTGTGGTCATTTTTGAGTTGTAAAAGCTTTTGGTAATATTTGGATTTGATAGCTTTGAGCTACTTTTTGAAGCACAAAGTTTTTATAAAGGTTTTGTGAGTTTACATTTGAATGAACTTTTTTTTAAAGATCTTATTTATTTGAGAGAGAAAAAGCATGAACATACTGAGGGGGAGGGGGAAGGAGAGGGAGAGAGAATCTGAAGCAGAGTCTGCACTGAGCAGGGCCTGACACAGGGCTCGATCTCAACCCTGAGATTCACAACCTGAGGTGAAACTAAGAGTTGGATGCTTAACTGAGCCACTCAGTTGCCCCTGAATGAACTTTAAAATTAAGGCAGTTTAAATTAAAGCAGTCATTTTAGATGCATTTGGGTGTGTAATATCTTACTTTAAAAAGGCATCTTTGTAAAGTTTTAAAACTTATTATATTACAGACTGTTGGCAACACTTATGGTAATTTTTCACTAGCAACTATGTTTCCTCGGAGGGAATTTACCAAAGAAGATTATAAAAAGAAATTACTGGATTTGGAACTTGCCCCAAGTGCTTCAGTGGTACTGTTGCCAGTATGTATATATGCTTTTTTTCTATCTTTATTGTCCTATTTGTTCTACTCTTGATCATATCTTTTTCTTTTTCTTTTTTTTTTAAGATTTTATTTATTTATTCATGAGAGGCAAAGGAAGAAGCAGGCTCCTCACTGGGAGCCTGATGTGGGACTCGATCCTGGAACTCCAGGATCATGAGCCAGAAGCAGATCCTCAACCACTGAGCCACCCAGGCGCCCCCTACTTTTGATCATATCTTGTAATTAGCGGAAGGGAAGGTCAACCATGTACTGTGGGTAAATTCAAATTGTCCAAAAATGCTAGGTTAACTTATTGTTCCATTATCCTGTGTTTTATATTTGTATTGCTAATGAGGCACTAAAGTTTTTTAATTTTTACCTTTTATTCTAACCTCTTTTGATGCACAAAGATGACCAGAAGAAGAAAATAAGAAATATACAGTATTGGTCTAATGTATAGATTTAGTATTTTATTTATGTATGACCCTACTGTTTACCAAGTATTTATTTTTATTTTTTAGAAAGATTTTATTTATTTATTCACGAGAGGTAGAGACCTAGGCAGAGGGAGTAGCAGGCTCCCTGTGGGGAGCCCGATGTGGGACTCAATCCCAGACCCTCGGCTCACAACCTGAGCCAAAGGCGGACACTCAACTGCTGAGCCACCTAGGCGTCCCTTTACCAATTTTTTTTTTAAAGATTTATTTATTTATTCATGATAGACGCAGAGAGAGAGAGGCAGAGACACAGGCAGAGGGAGGAGCAGGCTCCATGCAGGGAGCCCGATGCGGGACTCTATCCCGGGATACCAGGATCGCGCCCTGGGCCAAAGGCAGGCGCCAAACCGCTGAGCCACCCAGAGATTCCCCCTTTTACCAATTTTTTAAAAGAGATTTCATTTTAACATAAAAATAACATTAATTTTTAATCATATTAATCATATTTGATTCTCATAACAGTATTTTAATCTCTGATGAAGAGGCTCAGAAAGTTTAAGTGACTTTGTGAAGACATCTCCTAAATGCCAGAGATGGTAGGAGAGCCTGGGTCTTCTATATTTTGATTAGGATAGTTTTCATGGTTCTGAAGTAGAGCTCCATCTAAAACAATTAGCCTTCCAGTAATCAGGACTAACTTGTATTCACTGAGGTTTTGTAACCTTTCCCTGTTTTTTAATCAGCAAGGAAGACTTCCCTTACTGAAGTTAAATTTCATTAAGAGTTCAGTTCTTTTAAAAATAATTGGTTCATTTCACCAAGATCTACTTTCTAGTTTTAGTGTTTTGCTTACTCCTTTATTTTATTTTTTTAAAGATTTTATTTATTTATTCATAGAGAGAGAGGCAGAGACACAGGCAGAGGGAGAAGCAGGCTCCATGCAGGGAGCCCGACGTGGGACCCGATCCCGGGACCCCAGGATCACACCCCAGGCGGCGCCAAACCACTGCGCCACCCGGGCTGCCCTGCTTACTCCTTTAAAAAAACGCTCCTGGAGTTCCCAGAAGTTTATGTAAAATATACACCCAAAAAAAACAGCAGAAGATGGTCATTTTACCTTCCTTCAGTAAACTAAAGTTGGTAGGACTTTGTTTCACAGATAAAAGATTCATCTAGAACTGGAGTGTGGTGATGTGATTGGGCTCATGTAGCCGTTGTTGTGATTTATTTCTTAATTTTTAGGCAGGAAGACCAACTACATCCATGGTACATTCTTCCAGTGGAGACTTTTGGACATTATTGGGCACAGTCCTTTACCCATTCCTTGCCATCTGGAGATTGATTAGCAACTTCCTATTTAGTAACCCTCCTGCACAGACCTCTGTGAGAGCAGCAGCAGCAGAGTCCTCAAACCTTGCATCATCTAGCAACTCAGAAAAAAGGTATGTTTGTGTTTTCCCCATCTGCAGGATGTGTTAGTAATGCCCAATACCTTATTCAAAATGAGTATTTTTGTTATAAGTACTTTGCCATCTTTCTATATAAGGGAAAAAACTTAAATGTTCTGATTCTGAAGTTTTACTTTTTTATCTTTCCTGAGAAGATCACTACCTCAGTTTTCTCAGCCACTTTTTTTTAAAAAAAGATTTTATTTATATATTCATGAGAGACACAGAGGCAGAGACATAGAGGGAGAAGCAGGCTCCCTGCAAGGAGCCCAATGTAGGACTTGATCCTGGATCCCAGGATCACACCCTGACCTGAAGGCAGACACTCAACCACTGAACCACCCAGGCATCCCTCTCAGCCATCTTTCTAAAACCTACTTCACAGAAACCAACTTTACCTCTGCTGGTTTTATTATTTCATTTGTTGATTTCTCCTTATACTATGACTATAAAGGCAGATTTATTTTTCCAGGTCTAAATAGTAGTATCTTTCTTGCTAACCATGTTTTGTCCAATAAGCTATTTCATTTCATTTAATTAATTTCTCACAATCATCTTGCATACATGTTTTTGGGTGTCATTGTGCTTTAGATAATTTTAACCCCTGGTGGTTCTTTGATCTGCTTCCTGTCTTCTGTGGGTCATTCAGAGAAGGACTAAACTGAGGAAACTGGATATTCACTTGAAAATGGTGCTTTCTTCAGAGTTTTATTTTAGACTTGTCCCTTAATCAAGAGGCCTCTCTTTTATTGCAGATGGCGAAGGTTAGAATGATAATTTTAAACAACACCAGTGACTTTAGCTCATACCTCTGTTAAGATTCTGCATATTTCAAACAGGCTACTGGAAAGTATTTTCCTGGAAGGTGGGGATCATAGCTTTTTCTAATAATTAACATGATTTATTATATACCTCTTGCTGTTGAACACTGTTAAGCCATTAATGGGCATTATAGCAAATAACACCAATCCTGTGTATGAGTAATGAAAATCCTTGGCCTTTGTCTGCCATCAGTAAGGAGAGTCCGTAGTCCTATGTCCTGTTGACTCTGAATGAAGACTTATGTGAATATTGTGATTGGGCTGATTTAGCCTTTATCTTGGTTCTTTTATAACTGTCCTTAGTACATTACTCAAGTGGGGATACAGGGAAATTCTTCTCTGGACTGGGAATGGCATTCAAACTAGGTCTTGTTAGTGGTGAATTTTAGAATTCTTACTGGGCAATGGATGGAAGCATTTAATTCTGAATTGCTGTTACTTAGCATAGCTTCCTGTGTGGGATTTCTTCCTTCCTTCCTTCTTTCCTTTCTCCTTTCTCCTTTCCTTTCTCCTTTCTCCTTTCCTTCTTTCTTTTTTCTTTTCTTTCTTTTCTTTTCTTTTCTTTTCTTTTCTTTTCTTTTCTTTTCTTTTCTTTTCTTTTCTTTCTTTCTTTTCTTTCTTTTCTTTCTTTTCTTTCTTTCTACTATCCCAAATGTGGGGCTTGAACTCACAACCCTGAGAGCAAGAGTCGCCAGCTCTACTCTCAGCCCACCCGGTGCCCCGCTGTGTGAGCTTTTAAAACTTCTTTCAAGTAAGGGCAGAGATCTTAGGTTGGTGTAAAGGATGAATGAATGTTTATCTTGAGGGCAAAGCTTTGTGTTCCACTGTTGATCCTCCCCACACCCCCATACCCCGCCAACCCTTGGAGAATGTATTAAAACAGCTTAAACTTCACCCCTGTTTTCCTTTCAGTTTTCAGATGCTGAAAGCCTGTTCTTAATATTGTTTATAAAAATCAGTCCTTCTTAAAGATTATAAAAGGATTAAAAATTGATCATTGATAATTTCTGTAAATTAGGCTATGATTGGAGCTTGGATAAGCTCTAAGGTGCTATGTAAGTTCTACACATTTTAGTAGATATATCAAGTTTGTGTATGAAATGAAAGATTCATTAGCAGATGGCCCCACTCTCCTGAAGCTTAGAGAGTCATCAAAAGATACATGGAAATGCAGCAGTGACTGGGCTCATTTGACTTAGAGAACAATTGAAGTTAAACTGCCAAAAACCTGTATGGACTTGTGCCGTGTTAGGAGATAACGATTATCACCCATGGACTTTCCTTAAAGTCTAGCTGCCTGTCCTGACAGAATTGTAGAAGAAACAGCTTTGATTGCTGCTGTTTTCACTTTCTGTCGCCTTTTCTTTTCTCCCTCTTCTTATATCAGGGACCCAGTCAGGAAAAGAGTGCTGGAGAAACGGGGGGAAGACTTTAAGAAGGAGGGGAAGATCTACAGACTGAGGACTCAAGATGACGGTGAAGATGAAAACAACACCTGGAATGGAAATTCTACTCAACAGATGTAGTGTGACAGTACAGTATGTGCAATAATCATTGTTTCCCTTATGATTTAATGCAACTAAAATTCTACTGGAGAAGTGGGACTGCTTTTTTGTTTTCCAGCTGGTCTATAAAGTCTCTTTATTTCTGCTTAGTGAGTGGGTTAAAGTTGTTTAACTCCTCAGACAACTCAAGAGATGAAATAACTGGCCCCTAGGTCCTTGCATATATGGTAACCAACTGCTAGAAGCCTAAAAGAATCAAAAGGTCTGTCACAGCCCCCCTTTATCAGCTTTCTTACTCAGTATCTCATATACCCGTTAGCCCTAAGCGCTCAGATGACACGTTCTGTTTAGAGCTATTTTGCTCCAGGTCTCTTAAGTCCATAGAAAGTAACTGGTATGTCACTGAGTAATTTGACTCTGAGTCAGAGCTTTTTTAACTAGCCAACCAGATGATAATTTATGTTTAACTTTTCTCTTTTTGCTCATCATCTGCAAGCAAAATCTTGTAGTTTTTAATCTTAAACACTGAATAAAAAATCTTTTCCAAAAATCGAAATGATCTTAGTTTTCCTTTAAATTTTGTTATACTAGCATCTCTTTGTTGCACAGGGTTCTGTTGAGGTCATGTGTTTGTGTCCCCCCCCCCCCCCCCCCGCAGTATTGCCCTGGAGCTATCTCAGGAAAATAGCTGTCACCACCCTACTTTAAATGTCACTGAAGGAAGTTTTCTGACATACATTGATGCTATGTTACTGTTTGTCCTAAGTCAGTGAGGCATCACTTTGTGTAATGTTATGTATAGTCCGTTCTCCTCAGATACAAAACAGCTTTTGAGTTACAACTAGTTCTCTCTCACCTTCATCCTGAAGTTTTGCTCTGGACAATCATATTTTGAAGACCAAGCTTACATTTAGGTAGCACAAGAAATAATGGAATAAAGATAGGCTCATTTGGTTATTCTTAAGAATTATAAAGAGATTCTTAACCTGATTTATATGATACTTCGTCCCTTTGTTTTTGGTAATGGAGACTACTAACTCATAATGTTTGAAAAAGAGAGTTAAGCTTGACAGTTCCTCTTTTATTTAACCTTCCATTTTTAGATTGAAAAATAGTGCTTTCGAGTGAACATACAGATGACTCAATTTTGTAATGGGAGGAAGAAATTTTCTCAGAACAAACTTGGTGTTTTTTCACCTATGAAATAATGATTTTTTAAAATGTTAATAGTGTTGGCAAGGAAACAGCTGGGCTGTAATGTTGGTAAGAGTGAAGACTGGTATACTCCAGAAAACATCAGCAACCTTAAATGTTGTAAACTCCTTGATCCTTTTTTCTAAGGAATGATTATAAATGCAGACAAGGTTTAGGTACAAACGTACTCATTAAGTCTTACATCAACTAAATGCCTTCTGCAGAAGTAATTAGCTTTTGATGAGGAGAAATGGTACAGTACTAATTTATCAGTTCAGGTTAATATATATATTCATTGACTATCTGTTATGTGTTGGAAGAAAAAGCAGAATACAAAGTTGTAGGTACAATATGATCTCAGCTTTGTAAATACATTTTATATATAGATAGTATCTGTACTAACATAATGTAAAGAAAACAACCAAACATTTAATAGTGGTCTTAGTTCTTTTTGCACCCTAATAAGTTTTTGTGATTTTCTGTGGTGATCATATTACTTGCATACTCTAAAAAGTTTGGAAAAGAAATATTTCCAGCAAGCATCCCATTTAAGTAAAGGTTTGTAATCTTAAAAAATACAGCAATACGTGACTTAAAAAAACAAAACAAACAACCTTTCAAATGGGTTTTGAAACCTAACAACTTTTAGAAATATACTTGCAGAAACTTGGAATACCTCAAGTCCATTTGCTTGAAAAAATTTAATATAGATTTCAGAGAAATGTACATAAAAGAATAATTCACAATCTTTGAGTAAGAGGATCCCTCAATTTTATATTTTAAAAAGTATACTTAGGTAAAAAATTCAAAACAATATAGAGGGCTGTAAAATGAAAATGAAGTCTCTTTCTTTGCATCTTACTCTAGTTCTGTTCCCCAGAGGTAACTTCTATTAACAGTTTCTTTTGTAATCTTCAGAAAAATGTTATGCATATATAAGCAAATATGTGATCTTTATTTTTTAAATAACGATCATCCTTTTTTTTACTTACACAGTCTTAAAGAACTTTCCCTATCAACACATAGCTACCTCATTCTTATTAATGGCTGTGTAACATTTTATTTGATAAATGTACCTCAACTTACTCGTTCTTTGGTGGCATCCATGGGTTATTACAGGAGATTTTTGGCTTGTTTTTGTTTTTCTATTAGAAATACTGCTATACTGAACATCTTTGGGACAGCATTGTCTTAGCTGTGAAAATATACCAATAGGATATGTTTGTATAACTGAGCCATAGAGTGTTTGCAGTTTGGATCATAAATGAAGCTGCTGGAGTGCTGCTCCCACCAACACTATCTAAGAATGTCCATTTCCCCACATACACTTTTTCATCTTTGTCAGTGGTAGATGAAAAATTGTATGCATTTGATATGCATTGTATTGATCACAAATGAAAGTTGAGCATCTTTTAATATTACTGATCATTTCCATTTATTTTGAGAGCTGACTGTATTTGCTGGTTTTTCATCTTTATTGATTTATAAGAATTTGATGTATATAAAGAAAATTAGCCCTTTGTCTAGAATATGCTATAAATATTTTCTCCCTATTTATCTTTTGATGTTGATGGTAATTTTCTGCCACAGTATTTGTGTGATCACATTTATTGGTGTTTTTCTTTATGGCCTCTGGGTCCTAAGTCTTGCTTATAAATAACTTTCTTACTTTGAAAATTAATTTTAAAAAATTCACCCATCTCTCTCCTAGCCTTCTCGTGGTTTAATTTTTTTACATTTAAATCTGGCTCCCTTTCCAGTGGCTAACATCCTGAGGAGCTAACTAACCTCTTGATGCATCACCATTTGTGGTCTACTCCCTCTGTCCTAATTTGGCATGCCACCTTTGTTCTATGCTTCATGCGCATATGTAGTTTATGTGTATGTGCTTTTGTTTTGTTGATCTTTTCTGTGCTACCAACCTATTTTTTAATAACTGGCTCCATAATGTTTTAATATTCTTTTGCCCAGATTATTCTTCTTCCCACAAGTTTATTTAATGTGAAACTTTATGCCCCCTCCTCCTCAAATAAGTTACATTGAATTTTGAGGTTTAGATGTAATTACACAATACTGGGTCTTAATGCCTAAGAAATGTCTTTCATATCAGTTTTAGAACCACCCTTACTCCCATCTGACAAACTTTTCCAGTCCATCGATGGAGAAAAATGTTTCTATACCACAAATTGTCAGGTTGCCCCTTGCCCCCCCACCAGTGAAACATTTGATAGGAATTTTCTACAGATAAAACAAACTCAGGTAAGGAATGCTTGCAGGAAACACAGTTTCAAGCATAATCAGTCATTTATTTAATTTTAAGTAAACTCCACGCCACCTGTGGGGCTTGAATTTAGGATCCCAAGATCAAGAGTTGCATATTTCACCAATCAAGCCATGATTACTCTTTTAAATTTAGTTGAAAACTACCCTTTATTTTTAAATTCTCCCAAATATCCATTCTCTCCAGTATCCTAGATGTCTTATTATTAGCACATTGAGGGGAATTGACAAAGACCACATCATCTTTCTGTGTTCCCAGCACTACTCTGGGTGTGTTTTGTGACTAAAACACACAACAGGAACAGGTGTGCTTTCTATGCCCTGTCTCCAAAATGTGCTTGCTAGAGACGGTGAGACATGGTCCTTTATCCTCAAGAAAGAGTAGGGAAATATACACTTCCACTAGAAGTATGGACAAGCTGTAATAGAGGATATTTATAAGCAAAGTAGTGGAAGGCATGTTTGGGGAAATCAGGGGCAGCTATGTGGAGAGAAAGGTATATTATTTGAGCTGAGACTTGAAGGCGTTTTCAGAAAAAGGGGCATCCTAAGGAGAATATTTGCAAAGACACAGGAAGATGGGATAGGGATTTACACGAGGTTCAGAATTACCACAGATTGAGAGAGGAAGAAGGCAAACAGTGGAGTTGATTTCTTATAAAAAAGAATTGCTATGGTTTTTACTCATATTTCCACCTTTGAAGTCTCTGAACCTTAAAACAGCCCAATTAAGTGTCTCACAGAACCACCAGATAAGCTCAGTACTTGTATGTTTCCACAAAAGCCAGTGAATTCCTGATACTGGGACAAGATGCAGATATTTCCATTTTAATTAGGGACTTGAGAGCCTTCAAAGTTAAAGTGGTCCCTAACAGTGCAGAAGGCCTTTATGAAGTCTGGTAATGGCAGAAGAAGAGATCCAAGGAGTTCTGTGCACAGTACAGGCATACGGGCAAACTACGCTTGTTTGCTGAACTGAAGCAAGTGGCAACTTGCAGGTCAGAATGCAGAAATTGTGCTCAGTTCCTGTTGGCCTGCTTGTGTTTTCCCTTGCTTGGAGTGCTTACAGTACTTGTATGACAGAAATGTCACACAACAGACACCAAGAATTGCAAGAGAAAAGAGTACGTACAAAGCTGTCTGGGCTTCTGTCGCACCTAGTGTTAACCCCAGGAACTGAACTTCCTCCTCTCGCATGGGACTGGCAGTAGCTTCAGCATCTGGGAGAGGAAGACAAAGGGCAGTTTATACACTCGTACAGAGGTAGGTAGCAGATCAGCGGTAACCTGTATTACACCCAAGCTAGGTCCTTGGAATAGAGGAGTCACACAGGTATCCAGGGTGAGCGCACTGAGGTGATGACCAGATGCATCCCTTTCACTGAGTTACTGAACCTCTGAATGAAGTAGTTGTATTGTTTAAAAAAAAAAAAAATCTGTCAACAATTAAAGTGGGTAACTATCTCTTTTCTATAGTAATTTATTTATGCTTTGTCAATCATTCAAATATTGGGCTCCTTCCATCGTACCAAGCACTAGGTTTGCAGTGATTGTATTAGATCCTCACATCAGCCTGGAAGCATGTGCCTAGTTTCTTGCCTAGGATCACACAGTTAACGGTAGGGCTGGGACAAGACCAGACAAGGGCCTGGTTTCTAGATGTAACATTTATCCTCAGTTCCATTGTTCTAATCCTAAGAATATTTGGAGCATTCAAAGAAAATAAATATTGGTTGAAGGAAGGAAGGAAAGAGAAAGAAAATAAATACTGGAAAGGCAGGCAGTAGGGAATAAACTAGAAGAAAATAGACTGAAAAGGCCCCTCCAACCCTCTGGCTTTAGTCCCTCCCAGAGCCATGTCTCACCTTCTGGCTGGAGACAAGGGTGTGACCCTGCAGCAGGGTCAGGGAAGCCATTGCACCGGACTATAGAGGCGTAGACCTTGGCTGACGCTTTTGGGATCCGAGGCAGAGAAGGGTCTGTGTAGTTCACGAAATGCAGACCGAACTTCTCTGCAAAGCCTGTGGCCCACTCAAAATTGTCCATCAGAGTCCAAACCGTGTATCCTCGAAGGTCCACTTTATCCTGCACAGCTGCTCAAATGCAGAGGCCACAGCATTAGCTTTCTTTGTTTTATAAGACCCCATTCTGCTGACCTACAGAAGCCACACCTGCCCACAGCTCTTCCACAGTCCTGGCTTGCAGGGGAGGGGTCCTCTGTGGATGGATTTAGAGCCATCAGCATTTTTCTAGAAAGGCTCAGCCCTGAATGGGAATCAGGAACATGGGTAGACTACATTAATCCTACTGAGTCATCTGCAATCCTGTCTCCACATATTGGGATGCCAGTTGGGAGAGCCTTAGAGAGTTAATGCTCCTTCATAAAGAAAAGAAGTGGCCTTTAGAAAAGATTTTCACTGGAATAGAACTTTTTTTTTTTAAGATTTTATTTATTTGACAGCAAGTATGAGCAGGGGGAGAGGTAGGCAGAGGGAAAGGGAGAAGCAGGCTCACAACCGAGCAAGAAGCCCAATGTGGAGCTCAATCCCAGGACCCTGGGATCATGGCCGGAGCCAAATGCAGATGCTTCACCAACTGAGCCACCCAGGTGCCCTGGAATAGGACTTTGTTTCTTCCCGCTGCTGCAGTGCTCACTCGGTCACTCAGCTTTACTTACAGTCCCTTGTCCTACTCCCAGGGAGTTCTGTTGAGGGTCTCAAACTTTCGCTTAGGAACAAAAGACGCTACAGACAGCCCCCACAGCCTACTCCTCCTCCCAGCCCCTGCCCTCAGCAGGCTGCTGCTGTTCAGGGACATTGGACATCAGGGATGATCCCACAGAGCAGATGACTCTGGCAACTGGGTTTGCTTGCTGAGCTTAAACTAGGAGGGAAAAGACTCAGTACAGCCTCAGTGAAAAACTTAAACCCAACGGGAGTGAGAAGCTGCCTCTTTCTTTCTGACAGGGTCTCCTGTAATGCGGTACTCCCCTAACCAGGGATGTTAGGTGTTTCCGGTAGTGAAAGGTGCACACGGAGGAAGGAATGGGCCTGTCCTACCTTTCAGGGCTTCGTTGATGTAACTGCGGAGGTAGTAGATCCTTAGGGTGTCATTGAGGTCTCTTTCTCCCCGTTGGGACACTCCATTCTCTGTTACATAAATTGGGGGGTTGTTGTACTCCTCCTTCAACCAGTTCAGTATCTTCCTGAAGCCAAAAGGTGTTATCTTCAGCCAGAAGGAACCAGAGTCTGGCCAAGAGCGATCTGTGATGGAGGCAACTCCCCTACCGGTTCAAACATGAGAGATTAGTCTCAATTTGAAAATCCTGAGTCCCCTCTGCACAAAACACAAAGCAGGATTTACACTAGGAAAAGCTTTAGGTTTAGTCTAGACTTGACATTCATAACTAACCACAGAAGAGTCAGATTGTCTCATGTTCTCCCTTTTTGATTCTAGTCCTGCTGCTCAATGCTGGAGTAGCCAGGACAGGCCACATGAGCGCCCCGCACCTCTACAGAGGCATGGTCTTGGGCACACATGGACTGAACCCTCTGTAGGCTGTTCACAGACTGCACCGTGGGACAGTAAGTGTGAAGCGCTCTGGGATTCCCTGATCACAGTCTCCAGTGGGATAGGAGTGCTGTGCCAGGAGAGCTGAGGGCTTCTCAGAGCCAGCTACATCTAGTCACCACCACAGGTGTGGCCACACGGCACCATTTCCTACATTTAAGCTCAGCAAGCAAACCCACATGCCAGGGTCATCTGTGTGATGACAGGGAGCATAACATGTAGGCTGTGACCTGCTTCAAGTGCCCAAGACCTTGCATCTCTCCAGTGATGGACCAGGACAGGGCAACAGGTTGTGCCAAGTAAGTACCTGCTGGGGGAAGCACAGAAACTTGGAACATCTCCAGAAGCACTTTTTTTAAAAAAGAATTTAATTTTTTTTTAGTTAACCTACAGTGCAGTATTGGTTTCTGGAGAATTCAGTGATTTTTCACTTACATACAGCACCCAGTGCTTATCACAACGAGTGCCCCCCTTATTACCCCATCACCCATCTAGCTCATCCCCCCCCCCTCCCTCGGTCACACCTCAGTTCTCTAAGAGTCTCCTGTGTTTTATTTCCTTCTCTCTCTCTTTTTTTAAGATTTTATTTATTCATAAGACACAGGCAGAGAGAGAACCAGGCTCCATGCAGGAGCCCATGTGGGACTCGATCCCGGGACTCCAGGATCATGCCCTGGGCCAAAGGTGGCGCTAAGCCACTGAGCCACCCGGGCTGCCCCCTCTCCTTTCTTTTTCTCCCCTTCGCATATGTTCATCCGTTTTCCTTCTTAAATTCCATATATGAGTGAGATCATATGGTATTTGTCTTTCTCTGCAGAATCATACATTTCAAATAAGGATCAGTTACTTAGATCTTAATGTCCAAATCCTTCAGGAAAAAAAAGTCTTATCAGTAATTTATCTTGCTCAGCTGAACTGGACAGAACATTTTAAGTTTAAACACAGGTTACTGGGAGACAGTGCAAGGAATCAGGAGGCAGTGAGACCCCAGTGGGTTTTTGGACGACCAGCAGGAGAGTGTTCTCCGCCCCCCTCAGCAAGTCCGACTTTGGGGGTTGCAGAATGCGGTGGTGGTGTAGGTGTTTGTTTTAAAAGAACCTGGACAGGGGGATCCCTGGGTGGCTCAGCTGTTTAGCATCTGCCTTCGGTCCAGGGTATGATCCTGGAGACCCGGGATCGAGTCCTGAATCGGGCTCGCTGCATGGAGCCTGCTTCTCCCTCTGCCTGTGTCTCTGCCTCTCTGTCTCTCATGAATAAATAAAATCTTAAAAAAAGAAAGAAAGAAACAAGATAGAATATATATATATAATCTTGGGTTTTGGTAATATATTTTTATGTATAAATATATACTACATAAAGTATGTATTATTTATATAATATATATATTTACATGTTATATTTATGAAGAGAAAGAGAGGTAGTATACCCCTACACAGGCATACACCTCTGGGATGACACCCACGCAAGGGTTTTCTATTCTTGCTTTCTGATGTTTCCATCATGAGTGTATTTGTGTAATGCAAAAATAGTAGTTTGGCCTTTACCCTGAAAGGGAATAAAACCCCAACTGTTTACTTTTATTTTGACTGAAATATATCTGATAAGTGAAACAAATGTGACAAAAGAAGAAAACCAAGGGAAGAAAAAGACTTGAAGATGTTTGACAAAAACTCCAAGCATGTCTGTCTCGGTGGGAAGTACCCTGGAAACCCTAGCTGGTGTGACTAGCAGACTCTCAAAGGTTTGCTTAGGTGATTAGGTATCTGGGGAGGGGACTTCTCTTCAGACCTCAGGATGTACGGCATCGGGAGGCAGCTTTCTGAGGCTGTGCAGTAAGAGCTGGCAAAGGGGCACCTTGCGGTCTTCTCCAGGGATTATTCCAGGTGCCCTGTTTGCCAGCTTACCTGTCTGCATCAAAGGAGGAGATCCATGAGGCATAGTCAAGGTTGTAGGCCAGGATGGTGGTGTAGTGATTGAATCCAAAAAAGTCATAGGTGCCATTGATCCTCCTCTTCTCACTCTCCGTGAACTCCGGGAGCCTGGATGGAAGGAGCCATTTAGAGTGCGAGGCTTGAGCATCATGCTTTGGGGCAGGGGTGGGGGAGCATTCTAACCCACAGGCCTGGTGGTGACGAGGGGGGCAGCTGTCCAGAAGCAATGAGAGTCCCTCTAGCTATTGCTGAGAGCACCCGAGGCTCCTCCCACCAGACCATAAGACTCACTTTCCTGTGTTGAGGCAGGGTCCCCTCTTCCTGTTGGCCAAGTGGAAATATAAGTGACTGTTTTATAAACCTTACCTTCAGGGCTACACACAGGGACCCCATGTACACACTGTACACAGACACATTTACTTCAAAAATTAACACGCAGCTTCTGATTTTGAAAATAACATCTCGGAGATACATCCCTTGAGATTAACCCTCCATGTTCACAAGGTTATAATATCTTATAGTTTGTATTTCCATAATCTGCCCTTCCTAAGTTACTCCGTTTTTGTTGTGGTTTAGGCATGCCTCTTTTCTCCAAAGCCCATCCTTATTAGGGGAACTACATTTAAAAACTTATTGATGTTAATAAGTCAGTTTTACAGGATTTGGATGTTTATGCTCACATGATTTTACTACACTTTTTTTTTTTTTTAAAACGTCTGATGGAGAACTTTCCACACGTAGTCTAAGTGAGGCTTTTTTTACGGAATGTGACAGACATGCACTTAGGTGCAGCACCTACAGGTTCCACAGCCAAATCTGATTATGTATGTGTCCTGACAGGAACCCGGGGGCTGTTAGTTTAGGGTTGCCTGAGGATGATCCTGCTTAGACACCGGACATTCTCATCTTGACTCAGATTTCTGCATAATTAACCTTCCCCCACTGGGGCTTCTGAAATGCTGGGAGCAAACTAAAGCCCAAACCCCTCACGCCCTCACTGTCCTACCCAGGAGCCAGCAGTAGCTCTTTATGGCCTGTGACATCAAGGCTGAGCCCCTGTGGCCTTGCCCACCCACTATCACTGGGCCAGCCCCCCAGCTCTTAGTGGCAGGTACCCCACTCATTCCTACCAGGCCAGCGTGCGCCCCCTTCCCCTCGGATGGAGCGCCCTCTGCTCTCCCACGCTCCGTTCACTGTCCTGGCCCAGCTTAACCGCTGTCCCACCTTGTCCGTGAGGTCTCCTGTCTCTACTCCGCCCACTCTGACCTCATCTCCTGAGTTTCTCTACATGAAGAAATCAGGGAAGAGACCCCCAAAGCGGTAAAGTTCCTCTCTTCCCCGCTGGCGTGCTGGTGGCTTGAGGAGCCAGATTTGGAAGCCCCTCCTTACGTGGACCGTACAGGGCCTGGCCCTGACCCGGGCACGCAGCAGGTGCTCAGGCGAGTTGTGTTGGTGGACTAGTGTGCGGACTTGCCTGCTGGAGACCAGAGTTGGCAGTCAGACCTTATGGCACGGCCTGCGCAGCACGACTTCCCCCAGCCGGGGCAGAGGTGCACTATAGGGTCGGGGACTGGGTTACTGAGCCTGCGCCCCTGGGCTCCGTGAGGGGAAGCCTCACGGTGATGTCAGGAATCCATGCCTTTAGAATTCCTTTTATCTTCCCTGTTCGTGGTGGCATGAGTTCCTTTGGAGCTTCAGGGTTTATTCCCGTAAGGCCAGGTCGCTCTGTCTCCTACACACGCCTCTAATCCCAGCTGGAGGACTCTTGAACCGAGTATGGGCCCTGGAGTCAAGTCCAGGTTTCAGATCCCAACTCAGTCACTTCAACAGCTGGGTAATCTTGCCATATTCTTTGTGCCTCAGTTTATTCCTCTTTAAATAGGACTAAGAGTGCCAACAGAAGGTGGATAAATGTTAGGTGTCCATGTTGCTGTTACTCCCTTGACAGGAAGAGGAGTGGGCCACAAGTAGGACTGTTTGGGTGCAACCATCACCCCCTTGCTGGCCAAATGACAAAACGGCACATGCCTGGCAGTGACCCACCACTACCCACATTCACACCTAGGGTGATAGTGACAGAGTAAATAAGATGATTTGAGGAACTTGTCCTTGTGTGAGGTACTGAGTTGCTAAGAAGTCAGTGTCCTTGAGACAGATTTCCTGGCTGTTCTACAGAGTAATAAAGTCCCACCTACCTCTTTGGAACACCTAGCAAGGCCCTGTCCTCAGCTCAGAGCTTCACACGCACAGTCGTTCAGTGTCCCCAGCAAGCAGGGCAGCTGAGAGAGAGCAGGCCTAAAGCAGGCCTCTCTAGCCCCAACGGCCACACTCTCCCCACAGCGTCCACCAGGAGCCTCCACAGACCAAACCTCCCCCTGACCTTTCCCTGGCTGAGCATGTGGGCGCCAGGACCTACCGAGACTTGGTGAGGCCTGCAGCCAGGCTCCTGTCACGGATCCGTGTCTTCATCACCTCGTTGTAATCGCCGTTCTTGAAAATAGGATGTGCAAACCAGCCTCCCATAAACTGCAGGTGGGGATGACAGCCATGGCATCAGCTAGGGGGCATTCCAGGAGGCCACAGCTTCCCGCCCAAAAGTCCCTGACCTCAGAACCACCCGCTCCTCCCACCCCCACCAGCCCTTAAACTCGCCATCTCCTCATGGCTTAAATGCCCACAGGCCCCATCTGCTGTGTCTGGGAAGGGCAGGGCCGCATCCTCAACCCCTGCAGATCAAAGGGAGGCACTGAGGACTGCCTCGGACTCCAGAGGTGCTGCCTGGCTGCCCTTGCTGGGGGCCCACGAGAAACTGGGAGAGACCAGAAGCCTCTAGGCTGTGGGTTTCCTCTTACCACAAAGCAGATCCTTCCCCATCATCCTAGGGATCAACCAGAACTTTCTGGGGAGGGCTGAGTTGGAAGGCTTTCCTGGCTGCTCAAGGCAAAGGGTGATTCTTCATGGGCTCTGGATTCACAGTCAATCCAACTTTTGGGGAACTTTTCAAGCTATGTTCTTGAATGGGGTCTAGGCCATTCTTACCTTTAGGGAGGACATGTGGCGCCCAGATGCTATGATGCTGGGGTCCTGAGGCTTTTTTTTTTTTTTTAATTTTTATTTATTTGCGATAGTCACACAGAGAGAGAGCTAGAGAGAGAGGCAGAGACACAGGCAGAGGGAGAAGCAGGCTCCATGCACCGGGAGCCCGACATGGGACTCGATCCCGGGTCTCCAGGATCGCGCCCTGGGCCAAAGGCAGGCGCTAAACCGCTGCGCCACCCAGGGATCCCCCTGAGGCTTTTTCAGTCTCTCCCCATCCCCCCCTCCCCTGCTGGCTGATGCCTGAAATGTGGGCTGAGGGTAGCCTCTCAGGAGGCTTTGGAACACACACACCCTGGCAAAAGAGGCTTTGCACACTTGAGGTAGCACAGTGCTCCTTCCTGTGGTAGCTGGTTTTAGGGTATGTGTGTCTCATGACTCTGGGCCGCAGTTTCACAGTTCAACAACTGACTCATTCTAATGAGATTAGAGCCTAACATTTCCTGAGGTTTGGGGTTTTGATTTCAGGAAAATTATTGCTCTAATTTACCAGTTCTGTGAGTCTAAAATGAGAGATGCATTATTTTTGTTCTAAGACTTCTTCCCCAGTTGACTGACAAATGGGAAAATTAAGCTCTTATTTGCTTTCATTAATTTGATCACTGTTACCAAGTTCTGTGAAGTCTGGCAAACTAAGACCCATGTTGTCCCCTCAGAATGCCGTTGTCATCAAGCTCCTCCACAGAGCCTTTTAAAAGTGGGGGCCAGTGAAGAGAGAGAGGCCCTTGGCTTTCTTTTCTAAAGATGCTGAAGCACCAGAGAGGGTGCTTTCTAACCCTGTCAGAGACACTAGCAAGAGCCAGGGAAATGCTGAACCCTGACAACGGCCATGCTTTTCTCTCCTCACGTCAGGGCCTCACACTGAAGAAAGGATCGGCCATTTTGTTGGCATCCGGTTTCTAGTGACTCCACTTTTTTCCTTTTATTAAAGATTTATTTATTTTAGAGAGAATGTGAGCACCAATGGGGGGAAGGACAGAGGGAAAAGGAGAATCTTAAGCAAACTCCGTGCTGAGCATGGAGCCCCATGCAGAGCTTGATCTGACGACCTTGAGGTCATGACCTGAGCCGAAATCAAGAGCTGGACGCTTAAGCAACTGGGCCACCCAGGTGCCCCGTGACTCTTACTTTCAAGGAGCAAAATTCCATGACCAAAGATGCATGTAAAGATGTTAAACTCAGAGAATTGGAAAATTATGGGCACTAATGAGTTTCACAGAATCTAAAGGCCCCCCAACTCAAGGAATTCTTAGGGTGAATAAATAAAATTAGATGGTGACACCTACAGGTGGGTGAAGTGGGACACTGCAGCCCAGCTCTATCAGCTACTATAGTCAAATCAGAGACTGAAGAGATGGAATTCCTGTTCGTTAGCTCCAAGCCAGCATTTTATGCAGCCAGGGCTATACATAAAATGATTTTTAAGAATTAAAAGAAAACTCAACCCCAAAGAACTTGGATCACAGCAAACCTGTGATATAGATAGGTTGTCTCTGCTTCATAGATGAGAAAACTAATGTATAAAAATGTGTAGGTGATTTTTCACAAAATCAGGTAATAGCAAAACAGGGTCTTGAACCTAAATCTTTGTTTTGCAATCTAATTCCATTTCCATTAGCTCATGACAGGAAGGAGAAACAGGCAAGCGTATTAACAAAGCCCAGGGGAGAAACAGACCTGAACGTATCTCCTGGCTGCTTCCACATCCTGCTGGTTAGAGGGGTCTCTGGGCTCAGCCCAGTCACTGCTGATGGTGATGGAAATCACGCCACCTTGACTGGCACGGTACACGTCATTGTACAGGTGCCAGGCCTCAGCGTGAGCCTTTATTAGGTTGTGGCCAACAACATAGGGGGCAGTGCCAGGCCTAAAGGAGATTCCTGGAAATGCACACATGGATGTCAACAAAGAATGAACACGATCAAGAAAATCACTCTCTCCCCACAGACGGCTTCTACGTTTGAGAGAAAGAGTGTAGATTTTGGTGTTAGGAGGAAGGGAATTGAAAGGGAATTGAAATCCTTCACTTGTTTCTAGCTGGCTAACTTGGGGTAATTCAGTCTTTCAGTTTCCTCCTTGCAAAGTGAGCAATAAGAAAGTTGTTGTGAGGGCAGCCCCGGTGGCGCAGCGGTTTAGCGCCGCCTGCAGCCTAGGGTGTGATCCTCAGGACCTGGGATCGAGTCCCACGTGGGGCTCCCTGCATGGAGCCTGCTTCTCCCTCTGCCTGTGTCTCTGCCTCTCTCTCTCTGTGTGTCTCTCATGAATAAATAAATAAAATCTTTAAAAAAACAAGTTGTTGTGAGAAGGCAAGGAGACTGTGTATGTGTGTATGTGAAGCACCTAGCAGCACTGTGTCTGGTGAGAAGATACTCGGTAAATGTTGGTTTCTGTAAACTTCTCAAAGAATGGCTCCTACATCTCAGGCTGGTTTCCCAGCAGAGTACGTGCCTTGGGAGTTTGACATCCTGGCGCTTTCTGGGGGACGTACAGTGGAAGTAAGGGTTGGAGAATTCAGCTGGTAGAAGCAGCTGACACAGACTCCTTGAGAGCAAACATGGTGAGATAGGTCAGCTCTCACGTACTGAAGGAAGTTGAAGGAATGGGACCAGCCAAGGACCAATGGGAGCCAAAGCACCAGCCAAGGACCAATGGGAGATAAATGTAACAATTTGTGGCTCTTTCCAGCATTTACATGGGATCCCAAGGAATCATGTGAACGCAGATTCACTCTTCTGCTCAGAACTAGAGAAAAGGTGAATTGGATGGTTCTAAAGGGACAAGGACAGGTCCACAATCCCTGATTCAAAACCCTTAGAAAAAAAAAAAAAAAACCTTTAGGGTCCATGTGGTCTGGAAGTACAAGAGTTTTGTGTGTTAGAAAAGTACTAAATTGCACGTGACATAGTTACACATCACAGCACCCAGGACAGCTCTCTGTAATCAAGGACCGGAACGTGCCTGCCGCAGAAATGTCCACACTAAGTGAGGTAATGCCCATAAGCAGCCTCGTATCGGTTCAAGTCAGGATGAGCTCAGGTCAGCCAAATCCATTCTTGGAAACTTTTGGATTTTGAAGTTGCAGAAAACACACTGTGGACCTATACAGTCTGATGGCTCATCCTTTCCTACCTCGGTTAGTCCCGGTCTCCGATCTCAGGGAGCTTCCCATCTGAGGCGGGCCAAAAAAGCACAAAGAAATGAAGCCATTTGGACATACCAAGATGTAAAATCCACATTTAGGAAAAAGCGGTGTCAGAAGGGGCACGCTGCTGCCTGTCAGCAGCCTTGAATAAGCGGCAGGGATTCCGAGGCACTGCCATGGAGCCTTCCTGGCCTCCTCTTCCAGTGCCACTTGGATTTCAAGTCTTGGTGGGATGAGGATGCCATGCTCCAAAGAGCTGACAAGTGGAGCCTGGGCCCCTTACCTGGAGCTGCTGTCCCGTAGCCATAGCCCTGGGTTGCGATGACAAAGGGCTCATTCAGAGTGATCCAGAACTTCACCTTGTCCCCCAGCCTCTGGAAGAGCACGTCTGCATACTCTTTAAAGCGCTGCACAATGGTCTCATTCTCCCAGCCCCCAACATCCTGGAGTGCCTGGGGCAGGTCCCAGTGGTAAATGGTCACCTGTGGAAAAAGCAAGACCCGCAGTTCCATCAGTCCCCTTTCACGGGAACTCACGGGTGCTGTAAGCACCAGCACAGATGCTACCAAAGCAGAGAATGAAAAGGCAAAACAGCTCCCAGGTTCGGGGGCGGGGGAATGGGGGGGTGGGGGGGGAGTGGCGGGGACAGCAGTGCTGGCGTGTGGGAGTCACATCTGGGTCTGAGAAGCCTGGTTTGAATCCCAGCTCTGCCACCTACGAGCCGTGTGACCCTGGCTCAGGCACTAAGACCTGCATGCACGTCATGGAATTCTTGTGGGGCCTGTGTCACGTAGCAGAGCCCTTGACAAGTGGCCGACACCGGGCAGCTCTTCAGTGTTGCCTCGGTGGTCGTCAGGAATTAGAAATGCCAGCGCTCCAGAACCCGCCTGGGTAGACTGCTGAGCGCTGAGGCTCTGAGGCTCCAGGAGGAGTGGAGGTGTTTTGCTTATAAAGGGGGGACACCCCGGAAACGTCATCCAATGTATCTGGAGGTTCTTCCTGTGGAGTCGGGAATACCTTGCTGGAGGCGGCTCCCTGGCCATATCCACGTCGCCCTTCTTGCCTCCTGGCCCTCCTCTTGATGCCCTCACACACCCCCAAGCCCGGTCTCCACTGGGCCACTAACCATCTTCAGCCCAGATGCAGTCTCCCTTTATATGGCAGACCCTTCCCCGGCCCACGTATCCATCCAGACTCTCCTCTCTATTCTTTTTTTTTTTTTTTTTTAAGATTTTATTTATTTATTCATGAGAGACAGAGAGAGACAGGCAGAGGGAGAAGCAGGCTCCATGCAGAGAGCCCGATGCAGGACTCGATCCCAGGTCTCCAGGATCAGGCCCTGGGCCCAAGGCAGGCGCTAAACCGCCGAGCCACCCAGGGATCCCCTCTCCTCTCTATTCAAGACCCACACCTCCCTGAAGCTTTCCGTGCCCAACGCTTTCCCTTTCCAAGCGTCTAAATGCCCTCAAAGACTGTTCCACTGTTGGCCCTGAGCTACGTGCTCTCTGATGTTCTGAACTGTGTGTGATGAAGTTCATTGTCCGCTGAGACCGTGGGGTCCTGCAGGCAGCCACCTGGCCATGTTCTCTCTCCGCATTCAGGGTAAGAAGTGCTGCATGGCTCGTTCGCTCCTGCAATGTTATCAGTATGAGGGAAGAAGTCC
Source organism: Nyctereutes procyonoides (assembly GCF_905146905.1). Classification (NCBI taxonomy): domain Eukaryota; kingdom Metazoa; phylum Chordata; class Mammalia; order Carnivora; family Canidae; genus Nyctereutes; species Nyctereutes procyonoides. The sequence goes on along the minus strand of NW_026575030.1, from coordinate 246,712 downwards.
AGAGAGCACTTTATTTAGGGGGGAAAATAGTAACATGGAGATGACATTCTGGCTGCACTATGTAATCGCAGCCAGCGGAGCAGAGGAAACGCCGAGCTTCACAGAACCGTGCCCTCCAGTGCTTTACCACATATGGCCCAGGTAAAGAGGAAAAGTGTTCTTAGGCTCCCAAGTAAAATTTTAAAATTTTGGTGAGAGCAAAGTAAGCTCACAAGTGAGCATAATAACTAGCTGAAACACACACACCCCTTAGCTGCAGTAATTCTGCTCCTAGGACTACAGGCTATTTAATCCATGTGAAATTACATATGTCTGTGATTACTCATTGCACTCGTGGTTAAAATGGCAAAAGACTGGAAACATCACAGGGAAGAGTTGATAAATGGGAAAGAAAGGGTACAAATAGAATTCCATATGACTTTAAAAGAAAAAAGAGGGATCCCTGGGTGGCGCAGCGGTTTGGCGCCTGCCTTTGGCCCAGGGCGTGATCCTGGAGACCCAGGATCGAATCCCACATCGGGCTCCCGGTGCATGGAGCCTGCTTCTCCCTCTGCCTATGTCTCTGCCTCTCTCTCTGTGTGTGTGTGACTATCATAAATAAAAATAAAAAATAAAAAAATAAAAAATAAAAAAAATAAAAGAAAAAAGAATCAATGAGGAGATATGGATATGGAAATATATGTCAGCAATACTGCTAAATAAAAGCAAATAGGCTTTTAAAATTGCATGTATGTCACCATTATGAAAAAAGAGGAGGAAGGGAACAAACATGCACACATGTAGACATTTCCTGGCTAATCTATGCAAAAGAAGGACATGGGAACCCAGCAAATGTGGCTGCCTTGAGGCAGGGGAACTGGCTGGCTGGGGGTCAGAGATGGAAGGAAAATCATCACTGTGGACTCTCACACTTTTTAAATTCTGCACCATGTGAATTTACTGACAGCTCAAAAATTGAATCTGAAAACAGCATTTTGTTTTTGTAACATGGAGCTCCCTGGCCCAGCAGGCCCCACCCCCCACCATTTGGACTTGACCAAGGCCTGACTGGGGCCCGACTTCACCTGGGGCTTGATATTGGCGGCCAGCAGAGCGTCGATGAGCCGCACATAGTAGTTGAGGCCTGCTTCATTGACGTACTTGTTGGTTCCATCTGGGAGGACACGAGCCCAGGAGACAGAGAAGCGGTAGTGGGACACACCCAGGTTCTGCAGGGCGACCACGTCCTCAGCAATCTTGTGATAACTGTCACAGGCCACATCTCCATTGTCATCGTTCCCAATCTTCAGTGGTGTGTGAGAAAACGTGTCCCAAATACTGAGTCCTTTGCCATCTGCTCTCCATGCACCTTCAACCTCAAGGGGACAAGACATGGTCTAGGTTATGCTGTCAAGCCCTCCCAAGTTCCTTTGTCAATGAGGGAGGCGTGAATCAGGATGCAAGTCAGCGCCACCTCTGGGAAGCTTCTCTGCCCACCCTCTAATTTCCGAACTCCTACAGCTTTCTGTACACACTTTCTGTCCATCCTGGCACTGTCTCTCTGCACCACACTGTTACGAAAGTGCCGACTGACTTCCAGGGTATTGGGTCTTTCATCTTGGTGTCCCAGCACTTAACACAGCAGTGTCTGGTGTATGGCAGGTCCTCACTGAAAGTCTAAATGAACTATTGCACATGCCTCTACCCCCAATCATGGTCAAACAAATACCAGTGATGCCAGGAATGGAAGCAGAATTTCTAATCAGGACCTTTATCACCGTTTCTGTGCCTCCTTTACTCTTCCCACCTACCTTATACAGAAAGTGACCATAAGCCACTGGGCAAATGCTTACTTACAGACTTAGGTAATGCGATACATACAAGTTCTAGTATTTTAATTTTTCTATTTTTTATTTATTTTGGAAACAGCAAGTGTGCACAAGCAGGGGTGGGGGGAGGGGCCGAGGGAAAGGGAAAGAGAGAATCCCAAACAGACTCCCACCAAACAAGGCACCTGACTCAGGGCTCCATCCCACAACCTTGAGATCATGACCTGAGCCAAAAATCAAGAGTCAATGTTTAACTGACTGGGCCACCCAGGTGCCCCTATTTTGCTTTAAAGCACTACAGCACATATGCTGTGATATTATGTAACTGGATGCAGCTAAGGTAGTGTTGGCATCCCAAGAACACACGCCCAGGCTTGGCCTGCACAGCCTCCATGCAAGTGGCAGGTCCCAGGCCAGCAGGCATGCACCAGTGCATGAGACAGCTTTGGTGGCAGCGAGATTAGTTAATGCAGGGGGATGGAGAAAATAAGTGACAATGATGAGGCTATTAGGAACTAGATTTTTTGCCATTAGAGAAAGGAGATACAAATACGGGTAACGGGAAGGCTAGCATGAAGCCTGTGGAGTTGGATTGGAATTGGACATCAGTATGAAGTCATTGTTTTTCAATCTACATAGAGCTGGGGTGGATGTAGAAATACATATAAGTGCACATGTGTGTGTTTGTGCACGTGTACACACATGTATTTCCTGGCTCTGTCTACTGTGAGGGCTGAGGAATGCTGACATCCCAGTAGCAGTGAGCACACCTAGCAGTTAGACTTCAGTTTCTAAATGCTCCTGTCCAGGAGAAGAGGCCAGGGCTCATTAGAGAAAGGGATGGGCAGGGCTCAGGCAGTAAAGGTCCAAGATGATCCTGGAACATTCTGTACCAGAATGAACTAAGGAAGTGACCAAAGAATGATGGGCCATGTGAAAAGGACACAGGATCTGGCTAAAAGGCACTCTCCATGGTAAAATGTGGAAAAATGTGAACATCTGAATACCTAATAATAGCAGAAGTATAACTCATTGAATAAAATAGGACTCCATGAGGCCATACTGATGCATATTTATATAGTATGAATAAATAGAAAAGTCAGAGCTTGACCTTTCTGTTGAATGCCACTTAACAAACACAAGAGGAATAATGAAATGAGAAAATCGCCATTCGTCAGCGATCACAGAAATAACCAATTCAGGCAAAAATTATCAACAGTTGCTAGAACTAGTGGGTAAAATTTGATGAGGAATAGGTTATAGAGTCTCCAAGTAGTTTGCCACAAAATATTTATTATAACTACAAAAAACTTAAAATCTTATGATAGAGAAACCTGGCAAATACTTTCTCATTCAAGGAATGAAATCTGTTTCATATACATACTATATGTGTGTGTGTATATGTATATAAATATATACTAAATATGTATAAACACACGGAAAATAAGGCAAATGGTAAAATTTTAACAGTTGACAAATATGAGGAAAGAGTACATAGGAGTCCTCTACTATTTTTGCAACTTTTCTGTATGTTAAAAGATTTCCAAATAAAAGGTTTTAAAAAGAACGCATGATCAGGGGCGCCAAGGTGGCAAAGCTGGTTAAGCATCTCTTGGTTTTGGCTCAGGTCATGATCTCAGGGTTGTGGGATCGACAGTGTGAAGTCTGCTTACGACGGTCTCTCTTCCTCCCTCTTCTCACCGCGCTGCATCCCCTCCCTGCCAAGTGCTCACTCGGTTTCTCTAAAATAAATAAATAAATCTTAGAAAAAGAGAAAAAGTGAACAAACAATCAGGCAGTGTCTAATCAGGAAGTCCACACTATAAGCACGTCTCATTAATTCTTGCTTCATACGTGACACTTTGCTGATTAGACTAGTTAATGTCACAAATGGTGACAATCATGCCTGCTGACTGCCTGATGAATAGAAATGGGTGCTTGCTGATGCCAGTTTACTCACTCAAGATGTGGGCTGGCTCAAAGCTTTTCAAGACACTCCTTTCCTTGCATGGACAGGGCTTAAGAGTCCTACAGGGTCTGAAACCTGTGCCGGAGAATACATTCCTAACCCTTCCTGTGTCCAGCCATGAACTTGTGGGGCAGTGGTTCTCACCCAGGGCCTATTTATTTTGTCCCTGAAGAGACATTTAGCAGCAATGACTGGCAACATTTTTAACTGTTACAGCTTGGGGAGGAATCTACTGACCTCTAGTGGGTACAGAGCAGGGATGCTACTAAACACCCCGCAGCGCAGAGGAAAGCCTCGCAAAAAGGAATTATCCATGCAAATGTCAATCAGGCCAAAGTGGGGAAAACCCTGTACAGTGGATTCTGTTGGCATGAAGTAAAAGTAAGAGAATGGGGTCTCCGAAATCCTGGCATTTCCTGAAGTGATTCTTTCACGCAAGGTGTCGGCCAGAGCACCTAAGAGGACCAAGACCTGGGGTTTCTTCCAGCCCACAGCACAGGATACGTGAATAGTCTTTGTATCTGTGCATTTGTTTTTTTTTTTTTCTGTGCATTAACAATGTCCAGATTTCACAGAGGAAGACATACACACGGCCAACAAGCACGTGAGAAAATGCTCCGCATCACTGGCCATCAGGGAAATACAAATCAAAACCACAATGAGATACCACCTCACACCAGTGAGAATGGGGAACATTAACAAGTCAGGAAACAACAAATGTTGGAGAGGACGTGGAGAAAGGGGAACCCTCTTGCACTGTTGGTAGGAATGTGAACTGGTGCAGCCACTCTGGAAATTGTGTGGACGTTCCCCAAAGAGTTAAAAACAGAGGTACCGTACGACCCAGCAATTGCACTGCTGGAGATTGACCCCAAAGATAAAGATGCAGTGAAACGCCGAGACACCTGCACCCCGATGTTTCTAGCAGCAATGTCCACAATAGCCAAACTGTGGAAGGAGCCTCGGTGTCCATCCACAGATGAAGGGATAAAGAACCTGTGGTCTCTGTATACAGTGGAATGTTACTCAGCCTTTAGAAAGGATGAATACCCACCATTTGCTTTGACAGGGATGGAACTGGAGGATATTATGCTGAGTGAAGTAAGTCAATCGGAGAAGGACAAACATCATATGGTCTCATTCATTTGGGGAATATAAAAAATAGTGAAAGGGATTAAAGGAGGAAGGAGAGAAAATGGGTGGGAAATATCAGAGAGGGAGGCAGAACATGAGAGACTCCTAACTGAGAAACGAACTAGGGGTGGTGGAAGGGGAGGTGGGCGGGGGGTTGGGGTGACTGGGTGACGGGCACTGAGTGGGCACTTGATGGGATGAGCACTGGGTGTTATGCTATATGTTGGCAAATTGAACTCCTATAAAAAAATAAAAATAAAAAAATAAAGTAGAAAATGTAATAAAAAAGGGGGATATCTCCCCTGCATCTAAAAAAAAATCCCAATGTCCAGATGGCAGAATGTGGTCTGAGACTTCATGGCAACCCGGCAGTGCGGCCTGGGACGAGCCAACCCTCACCCGCCTCGGAAACATCAGCAGCTCTAGCTGGCTAGAAAACACCCCCGGCTGAGCACACCGAATCAGGTCAGCTCACAGCACTGACCCCGACCAGGTTCCACGAGAGCACACAGAGCCCCCCCCCCCCCGCCCCTTGCCTCAGAGGAAATAAACGGAGGCAGAGGATACAAAACGGGGACTCCCCACTAACTGCCTGGGCCAGTCACTCTGCTTTTTATCTTTTATTTTTCTGGGAAAAAGCAAAACCCCTATATCTTCTGTATGAGTGAGTTTGGTTTGGTGTGCATCAGCTAGCAACGTGATGCCGTCAGGACACCGAGACTAGCCCAGGCCCACGTGACAGCCATTTTGAGCAAATTGCCTGCTTGGAAGGGACTAGATAAGAAATAAACATATTCCAGCAGAGAATCTTCCTGTTTGCATGTCTCCGCCTAAGTGTTCGGGCCCAGATTCACCTGCTCCATTTCGCCTGCCAACACCTGTCTCAGCATGGCCCTCGAAACCCCGCTGGTCTGCCTGAATTTGGGGATGTGAAGAAACGGGGCTGAAGGAAGAGGGCCTCCCAGACCCCCTGCACGGCATCTATACTTCCCTCCCCAGGGCTGTGAGAATCCCGTGTCCCTGCCCTCCCAGCCCTGAGCCAACAGCCTGGCACATAATAGGTACGCAACACATGTTGCTGAACTGCCCTGGACTTCTCACCTGATACGCAGCAGTGGCTGCACTCCAGATGAAGCCCTCGGGAAAATGTCCATAGAGAAACTCATCTTCCTTGGGCAGCGGCATGCCGTTGTTGGTGATGACCTCTGTGTAGTACCTGGCGGAGGCTCTTGCCGTGCGAGGCCTATTTCTGTTGTTGAAATCAACATGGTACAGTCCAAACTTGACTGTGTAGCCATTCAGCCACTCAAAGTTGTCCATCAGAGACCACGCAGAATATCCTCGAAGGTCTACACCGTCAAGTCTATAGGCTGGTAACATTCCAAAGGGAGCAGAGAAGAGCTTTACACCAGGAGGGTGAGGTCCCCAAGAAGCCCGGCCCAGACTAGCATCTCACTCAAGACAATAGCCTCAACCATTAACCTGTGCACACAGCTAATGTGTGCCCAGACAGACAGGTCACCTTGTCCTTTTTGCCAGCACTGGTGCCCTCATAGCAATAATTAATGACTGATCTTTGCAAAACCATATTCTTTTTTGGGGTAAAGGGACATATCTCAAATCAAGAGTCTCAGTGCACTTTAGAAGTTAAACATACAAATGTGAATTAGAGAAGGGTTTCTTGTTCTGGAGTTCATGGAACTCACCAGAATATAAGCTCCATCCTATCTTTTTGTTCACTGCGCTTAGGATAGAACTTGTCACATAGTAGTTGCTCAATAAGGAATGGATGGACCCACGAAAATTCTCTGTATGCGTGGGAAGATGACCACATCCTTTTTCAGGTTTCCAAAGGGATACGTAACCCCAGATGGGAAAAGAATTATGGAGTTAGGGCCTAAGAGAGACTTGTCAATGGTGTGTAACCCACTCTGTCAAACCATGTCAGGCACATGACATATGGTTGCTGAAGATTCTGTAAGGGGGATAGGAATTCTCACATACGGGGATGCCCGGGTGGCTCAGCGGTTGAGCACCTGCCTTCGGCCCGGGGTGTGATCCTGGGGCCCCGGGATCGAGTCCCGCGTCGGGCTCCCCACATGGGGCCTGCTTCTCCCTCTGCCTGTGTCTCTGCCTTTGTCTCTGTGTCTCTCATGAATAAATAAAATCTTTTAAAAAATTAATTCTCACATACCTTTCAAAGCTTCATTGATGTAGGTTTTGTGATAAAATATCCTATCGGTATCGTCCACTTTGGGATTTTCCAGCCCCACCCCGTTTTCAGTGATGTAAATGGGGATGTCCCCGTACTCTTCCTTGATCCAGTTGAGCAGCCTTCGCGTGCCCCAGGGCACAGCTCTATTCATGGCTGTGGAAGGCCACGAGGAGTCCTCCTCCTCAGTGGTCTCCCAGTCCTCTTCATAGGAGGGTGGATTTAACCTGGATGTCTTGTGCTGCACGATTCTGGAGGAGTAGGTATTGAGGCAGAAAACATCAGCTGTAGCTCGGATGTAGCTCTTCTCTTCCTCGGTGAAGCTTGGCAGGCGGGAGGTGGCTAAGTGTTGAAGTTCACTCCTGTTCCCCACTTTCCACTTCATGGCATCAGGATAGTCTCCATTTCGGAAAATAGGGTGGGCAAACCAGCCCAGGGAAAACTGCAGGGTTCGGTCAGCTGCCTCCACGTCCCTTGGGAGCTCCGGTGACTTGGGCTCTGCCCAGTGTGTACTGAGGCTCAAAGAGATGACCCCCTTCTGTTCCTGCCTGTATTTCTCATCATAAGTGTGATAGACTTTGGCATGAGCTTTGATAATTGCATGGCCAATCCTGTAAGGTGCCCAGCCTGGGTCTTTCACCTTTGGAGGAAAATCCCCTGAGCCGTAACCTAACCATGCCTGGTATGTGGGCTCATTGAAGGTCATCCAGAACTTGACTCTGTCCCCAAAGGTCTGGAAACAAAAGTCTGCATAGCTGTTAAACAACTCAATCAAGGAAGGATTTTCCCAGCCTCCAATATCCTGGAGGGCCTGGGGCAGGTCCCAGTGGAACAGGGTCACCATGGGTGAGATGTTGCTTGCCACCAAGCCATTGATCAGCCTGTTGTAATAATCAACACCATATCTGTTGATAGAACTGTTTCTCCCTGTTGGGAAAATCCGAGACCAGGAGAGAGAGAAGCGATAGGCCTTCACCTTCAAAGCTCGAAGCATATTCAGATCGGCATCCAATTGGTTATAACTGTCACAGGCGATGTCTCCAGTGGAATTGTCTTTCACGTTGTTCCCTGGTGTGTGAGTGAAGTTATCCCAGATGCTGGGACCTTTGCCATCAGCATCCCAAGCTCCCTCGATCTGATAGGCTGATGAGGACACGCCCCACAGAAAGTCATCCCGGAAAGTGCCATGGTAGAACAAATCTCTTTCAAACTTGGGTTGGTTGGAGAACTTTTCCCAAACTACTTTAGCCTTGGAGGGCACGTCAGATGGAAAAGGGAAGGCTCTGATTTTAGGTGGAAAGTCGGCTGTACGGGGTGGTGGCAGGCTCTTGACTACCTTGGGAAGGAAACCATTCTTTTCAATGATGCTGGTGAAAAAGTCGGCAGATTTCCTAGGAGTCCTTGGCTTGCTGCTGTCATTGAAGTTAACGTGGTGCAGCCCAAACCTCTGGCTGTAACCAGAGGGGCCTTCGAAGCCATCTATGAGGGAACGAGCGATGTAAGCTCGAACATCCACCAGGTCCTCCTTGATGGCTATGGGGAAAAACATAACTCAGGATTATTTTAAAGTCTCTATTACTGTATGCACATTTTGGAGGGGACTTAGGTTACCTCAAAATGTTAACCCTTTTTCCCTATAATGAATAATAGAAAAAATCCACAAGACTCTACAAAATCATCAGGCCACATCTGTGGTCATAAATCTCAGTCCAGAGGAGCATCCCTGTTTTAAAATGAATATGAGAATGTGTCCCATCTGCTATTATTAGGGCTCCCTGAATTTTCATAGAATGCATAAATATTTAAAATGTACTTTTGTTTTTCCTCATATTTAGCAATACTGACATAAAATGATCACATATCCCATCTTAAAAAAGAGAAATAAAGCCTACAGTAAGGTATTTCCTGGTACAATGGGTTGAATAGTGGTCCCCAAAAAGATATGTCCAAATCTTAACTTCCCATACCAATGAATGTAATATTATTTGGAAAAGGGGTCTTTGTAGATGTAATTAAGGATCTTAAGATGAGCTCATCCTGCATTAACCAGGTGAGTCTGAAATTCAATGACAAGTATCCTTAAAAGAGAAATAGAGAAGGTCCACATGAAGATGAAGGCAGAGATTGTGGTGATGCAGCCACTAGCCAGGGAATGCCTGGAACTACCAGAGGCTGGAAGAGGCAAGGAAGGAGCCTACTCTGGAGACTTCAGAGGAATAGTGGCCCTACTTACATCTCCATTTTGGACATTTGGCCTCTAGAACCATGAGAGAAGGAAAAGAAAGAAAAGAGGGAAAGTCTAGTGAGTCAACCACAAACCAGCATCAGAGTAAAGCAATGGCTTTGGGCTCAAAATGGGAACCAGCAAAGTATTAAGCCCTATTTTTATCAGGTTACACAGCCTCTCAACAAACATTGACTGTATAAGAAGTAGATCATTCATGTATTTTATATAGTTCATTTAATCATTCAATAAATAATTTAGTAAGCACCTACTTCATCCCAGTCTGTAATAGTCTCTGGAAACATAAAGATGAACAGGAGCCTCATAGGTTAGTAGATATTGCTTAGACAGAAATAGAAAGGAAAAAAAAAAAACAGAAAGGCCTATGGTGGGCAGCCCGGGTGGCTCAGCAGTTTAGTGCCACCTTCAGCCCAGGGCGTGATCCTGGAGACTCGGGATGGAGTCCCACATTGGGCTCCCTGCATGGAGCCTGCTTCTCCCTCTGCCTGTGTCTCTGCCTCTCTCTCTCTCTCTCTCTCTCTTTCTCTCTGTGTGTGTCTCTCATGAATAAATAAAATCTTTAAAAAAAAAAGTCTGTTTTATGGGGACACCTGGATGGCTCAGTGGTTGAGCATCTGCTCAATGATGAGAAAAAGTGTTAGTTAAGAGGTGAAGAAAAGATACTCTCATACACAGCTGGTGGGAATGTAAATTACTAGAGCCACTGTGGAAAACAATATGGACGTTCCTCAAAAAAATTAAAAATAGAATTACCCTATGATTCAGTAATTCCACTACTGGGCATTTACCCAGAGAAAACAAAAACACTAATTCAAAAAGATATATGTACCCTGTTTATTTCAGCATTAGTTACAACAGCCAAATTATGGAAGCAGCCCAAGTGTCTATCAGAAGATGAATGGATAAAGAAAATGTGGTATTTATATATACAATGAAATATTACTCAACCATAAAAAAAGAATGAAATCTTGCCATTTGCAACAACATGGATGGATGTAGAGGGTAAAATGCCAAGTGAAATAAGTCAGTCAGATAAATACAAATACCATATGATTCCACTCATATGTGGAATTTAAGAAACAAAAAAAGGATACAAGAGACAAAGACTTTTAAGCATAGAGAACAAACAGTTACCAAAGGGGAGTGGGGGGATGGGTGAAACAGGTAAAAGAAATTATGAGTACACTTATCATGATGACCACTAGTAATGTATAGAATTGTCAGATCACTATATTGTATACCTGAAACCAATATAACATGGTATGTTAACTATCCTAGAATTAAATTTTTTTTAAAATTGTTAAAATACATAAAACTGTGTCAGGTTAAGAATGATTCTGTAGATATGAATTAACTGGATTAAAGTGAATGATGTGGAATGTAGATTTTATAGCTTGTTAAAGGAGATGGAGATTAATGTGGCCAGAACAATGAGGGTTTAATGGGTTGGAGTCCCATGCTATAATGCCATCGTCATCCTATATTGCAATTTTCTGTGTGCTTCTGTAGACTTTGATTATCCTATGGGGAAAAGATGATATTTGTTCAATATTTTACCCTTATGGTCTTGTGCAACATGTGAATGAATGTCACTGAATACATTTTTGTTAAACGAAGGCATTAAAAGATGATGAGTCTTGATCAATGGATAAGACTCAGATGGGCAGAATGTGGAAGGAGGCATTGTAGGGAATAAGAACAAAGGAGCAGAGACTTGAGGCTTCTGGAGGATACCAGGGAGCCGATGTGAAGGATTTCTGCTATTACTACTAACACTACTTTTTGGCTTCATTTTCTCGGTAGATTCTCTTTGTCTCATTAAACAAAACTCTGAAGACTTGGAGAAGTACCACCCGCCTTCCCATCACCAGCATATCCACTTTTCTTACCCTTGAGCACCTCATTGATATATTTATTGAAGTAGTCTACTCTCAAGGAATCCTCAAAGAGATCTTCGGTCTCCCCTATAGGCATGCCATTCCCGGCCAGGTAGATCGGAACTTTTCCTCTTGTGTATTCCAAAGACACATACTTTAACAGCCTCCTTATGCCCCAGGGCACCACATAAATCCAAGGGGATGAGGTCTGGGGCCATGCAGGGTCCACATGTTGGGAAAAGCCTCCAATGGCATCATAGCTGGGGATGCAGGAATCTTGTTGGGTTTTGCTGATGAGGCGGGAGGTATAATGAGACAGACCCAGAAAATCAGCGGAGCCTTTCAGGAGCTGCTTCTCTGCTTCAGTAAACTCAGGGAGCTGGGCCACAGGACTGGGGCACTGTTGGTTCACCTGTTGGATCCGGGCCTTCAGGGCAGGAGGGTAGTCTCCATCCACAAAAATGGGGTGTGCAAACCAGCCCAGCATGAAGTGCAAGTAGAGTTCCGAGGCTCTGACGTCCTCGGGCCTCTCTGGGGACAGAGGCTCTGCCCAGTCTGAGTTCAACACAATGCCTACACGTCCCTGCTGCTGTGGACGATAGTAGCTATTATAGTGGTGCCAAACTCTGGCATGAGTCTTGAGGATCAAGTGAGCCACCTTGTAAGGAAGAAAGAAGGAAATACAGTGCTTAATAACAACCAATAGCAAAGCCAATGACAACCATGAATCAATAGCAAGTCTACAACACCAACAACTAGTTAGCAACGGTGTCAATGTGACCCATGTTAATGACAACATTATCGCTGAACATGTCCACCAATGTAAACAACATCAGCAAGTCATCGACAAGTTAATGCCAATGTCAACAAGTCAACAATATCAACAAGCAGTTAAGACTGATGTTAACAGTGTCAATTAATCAACATGGACAATATTGACATTGACATTATCATCAACACCAGTGCTAGTAATACCCACAATGCAGACAACAAAGTCAGTAAATCAACAACATCTACAAGCTGCCACCTCCACCACCGACAGGTCAATAGCAACAGCATCAAAAACCATGTTTCATAGTAAACATTGTTAATGAATTCTCTTGTGAATTCCTCACAACCACCTTATCTGGCAAGTATAGTTATTATTACCACTGTACAGATGAGGGAAACAAGATCCAGAGACGTGTAGACTGCAGGAAGCCTGACTCTAAGCCTGTATTCCACCCCCGCACTGCTATTCGCCTTTGTCCTCAGTAAGTACTTACTAATTCATCAACAACGAATTTGGGGGAATTATTTTAGTTGACATACTAGGCATGGACAAGTCTTTTTAGCCTACCTGTCCTCCTTTCTACTTAGTAAAATCTAGGAAGAAAACACAAGCCTGGGAATTTCTTATAGATTTAACTCAAGGTCTTACAAAAGTCAACCGCTTCCCTTGGCAGAGAGCACTGTGGGAAAACAGGCAAAAGCAGGCTGCCTGGAGCATAACAAACTTAGATTTGAATCCTGACTTTGTCACTGACTTGCTCAGTAAACTCAATCTTCTCAGTTTCCTTGTCTGCAAGAAGCGGTAATTATGGATCCATTCAGAAGGACTAAGTAAAATCGCGTATACAAAGCAGAAAGTAAAAACTGGAGTGCAGGAGCGAGTGCTTAGCTTCCTTTTTGGTTTTTATCATCTGAAGATGATGACACTTATTTTTGAGGAATTTCCTATCAAAATATGCTCTAGAAAGTCAAACTCCTCACTGCTTCTCACTTTCCAAATGTTAGTCCTTCACTGGGTCCTAAATACCAATGGCAAACTGTGCTCCTTTCCAAAAGGCAGGAATGCTTGCCTTCCAGTCTGCGCCAGGCGGGGGGCTCAATGCCGTATGACAACCAGCAGATCCGGCCACTGTGGCCGTGTAAGCACACGGGAAAGTGTTCAGGAGGGACGCCTGGGGGCTCAGTGGTTGAGCTGCTGCCTTCTGCTTAGGTCGTGATCCTGGGGTCCTGGGATCGAGACCCACATCGGGCTCCCTGCATGGAGCCTGCTTCTCCCTCTGCCTGTGTCTCTGCCTCTCTCTCTGTGTCTCTCATGAATAAATAGATGAAATCTTAAATAAAAATAAAAAGTGCACTAAATTGAGTGCACTGAGTACACGGTCAATGCAAGGGAGCTAGGACTGGAAGGAAACACAGGCCGGATGACGAGGCCAGTGGGCGGCCTCCCGTCCCCTCGCCCGGCCTGGTAACCGGTTCAGGGAGCTCCCCATACCTCTCCCCCCACCTGCAGGGAGCCCCCCAGAGCTCTCCCCCCCTGCAGGGAGCCCCCCAGAGCTCTCCCCCCCCGCAGGGAGCCCCACAGAGCTCCCCCCCCGCAAGGAGCCCCCCAGAGCTCTCCCCCTGCAAGGAGGCCCCCAGAGCTCTCCCCCCCTGCAGGGAGCCCCCCAGAGCTCTCCCCCCCCCCGCAGGGATCCCCCCACCCCACCCCCCACCCCGGGGCCGGGGCCAGGAGTACCTCGAAGGAGGCCACCCCCGGGTCCGAGATGCCCGGCGGGTGCCGGCCGCTGCCGTAGCCGGCGTAGCTCGTCACCCACGGCTCGTGGAAGGTCACCCAGAGCTTCACGCGGTCCCCGAAGGTGGCGAAGCAGAAGGCGGCGAAGCGCAGGAAGGCGTCGGCCACCCTGCGGTCGCGCCACCCGCCGAGCCGCTGCAGCGCGCGCGGCAGGTCCCAGTGCGAGAGCGCGGCCACCGGCTGCACGCCCGCCGCCAGCAGCGCGTCCACCAGCCGCCCGTAGTAGGCCACGCCGCGGGGGCTGGGCGCGCGCCCCCCGCCGGGCAGCACGCGGGACCAGGAGATGGAGAACTCGTAGACCTGCGCGCCGAGGCCGCGAAGCAGGGCCACGTCCCAGGCCGCCTTGTAGCTGTCGCTGGCCTCCTCGGGCGTCGCCGCGCCCCCGCGCCCCGCCGCGTCCCAGACGCTCGGGCCCCGGCCGTCCTCGGCCCAGCCGCCTCCCACGTTGAAGGCCCCGGTGGAGGCGCCCCAGAGGAAGCCTTCGGGGAAGGCGGCCTGCAGGAAAGCGTCCCTCTGGGCCCTGGACTGGCTGGCGAACGTCCCCCACGCCCTCCGGTAGGCGGAGCGCGCGCCCCCCAGGTCCTGCTGGGCCGCCGGGCGCCAGGCGTCGGTCCGGGAGCAGGGCCCGCTGCGGGGATGGAAAGACAGAGGGACAGCGGCGTGACTGCGCGCACAGACAGCACCGCGCACCCGAGCGCTCGGTGTCCTCGCGAACCTCTCAGGAGCCCGGGGGCAAAAACCACCCACAAAGTCCCCAAAGACGGGGAGAGTACTACCAGGCCCCTTCTTAGGGGAGTGATTTTTTTTTTTTAGATTTTATTTATTTATTTATTCATAGAGACACACAGAGACACAGGCAGGGGGAGAAGCAGGCTCCATGCAGGGAGCCGGACGTGGGACTCGATCCTGGGACTCCAGGATCACGCCCTGGGCTGAAGGCGGCGCTAACCCGCTGAGCCACCTGCAGGACTCAAGATGCTGTGTCCAGCCTGCTGATCTGCGTATCAGCTCGTCCTTGAGTACTGTTTGCCTCTGATGCCGTGCTTTTTTTTCTTAACTACAGTTTATATATTTAAAAAAAAAAAAAAAAACATAGCTAATTGAGGCACCTCCTGGCCCAGCGAGCTAAACATCAGACTCCTGATTTCACTCAGGTCATGATCCCAGGGTCCTGATGGTGAGCTCTGTGTTGGGCTCCTGCTTGAGATTCTCCCTCTCTCTCTCCCTCTGCCCTTCCCCTCCTGTTATAAATACATACAGACATACATACAAACAGCATAGCCAATAATAATGATGGCTCTAATTCATTATCCCTTGATTCTGTGCTGGCCACTGTGCTAAGAATGGTCCCTTGTGTAATTTCACAATTTTATGAGATAAGCACTATATTTATATATATTCTATATACTATATTTATTAACACTATATTTGTGTGTAGATGTTTATGTATTTTTTAGTATTTCATATTTCAAATATATATTCATCCTAATTTATATATAAGATAGAATACAAAAATGCTATCCTTACACGAACAGTCTATTTTCTATTTTATTTTTAGTCCATTTCTCTCCTTCTGTCTTCCCTTCATTTTTTTTTTAATAAAATGGTTTTTTCTAACATTTCAAAACAAACCCTCAAATGATTTCCCAATCTCCAAGTTCTGGCCCGCAGGCTGGAAAACTGTGGTTTATACTGCGGCAGTCACATCAGCAGAGGGCAACCTTGAGGAAGGGATCTGTGTAGATGGGTGTGTTTGGTCTGAGGAAGAAAATACATGGAGTGGGGGCTGCCGGGGTTGGGGATGGGCAAGGAGGTGCAGTACAAGAGCACCTCCTGTCCAAGGGCCGTCATGTGGAGAGAGGATAATGTTTGTACTAGGGTGGCCCAGAGCACAGAACCAGTAGAAGTGACAGGGATACTGCACAGGGACCTCCATCCCACAGAGGAAAACCTGAATCTTCCAAACCTGAGCACCTCCTTTTCTCTGAAGCATCTGCTAACATATTTACTAACACAGCAGTCGGGGAGGGAATGATCTATAGTTATGGATTATCCATAATATATACAGGTCTCTGGAGCACAATCAGGGACACAAGTGACATCCATTCAATGGATAGCTGCTCTGACCCAACCCTCCTGACCCTGACTGTCCTCCTGGCTTGAAGGAAATGAGGTCTTAAAGAAATAAACAGCCCCTCGGTAAAATACAATTTGCCCTAAAGGCTTTTTGTTGTTGTTTAAAATTGTTTATTTATTTAAGTCATCTCTGCACCCAACTTGGGGCTATAACCCATGACCCCGAGATCAAGAGTCACATGCTCTTCTGACTGAGCTAGCCAGGTGCCCCTCCATTTACTCTAAAGGGTTTAATGCTGGGAGTCCAGGGTTTGCCTAACTTGCGAAGAGATTTAGCACACAAAGCCTCAATCCCTATGCCCAGGCCCTCCATAGGGTCTGTCCTTCCCCTGTCCCCAGCCTCAGAGCATCCCAGATAATGCTCTTTCTCCCCTGTCTGGGGAGCAGTGCTATGTCTCCTCCCACAGTCTAGTGTTAAAGTCATTTGTGGGCCTGTCTCCCCTTTGAGGTTTAAAATTCTCAAAGAGAAAATGATGTTAGTCCTGGTGGAAACTGCCACCCCCCTGAACCTGCCCCTAGTGGGCTCTCCACCAACGTCCATCTGAATGAGGACCCCTGGCTATCAGTTTAATGTTAGCCAGTTTTGGACCTTTGCTTCAGGCCAAGGTTTAGAGGAAGAACCTTGGAGCTGGTGTCACATGACATCTTGTTATTTTGCAATCCCCAAGCTTTCAGGGTAACCCTTTTATTATGGCCTGTTGAGTTCTATTTTCTGAAAAGACATAGCCCAGCACTCCTCCACTGACTCTGAGTGTGGTCAGGGAGAAGTTCTGACCTATCTCCTCTTTCCATCGTTCATACTCCCTGGACAAAGCCTTACATGCAGCAACTGCTTTGGGTTTGTTGATTTGACCTGCTGGCTTGAAGTGAGTTGAGAGGACAAAACAGAAGGAGATATGCAAGTGTTGGGAGAGGAACAGTACAAAGAGCTGGTAGCAATAGAAGCATACGGCCTGGGACAGGGCTGTCCCAGCAAAGTCTAAGGTGAAGAGCAAGAACTCTAGCTGAAAGTCTGGGAAGCCAAATGATTCTTTCCAGTCTATGACCTTAGTCAACACATGGTGCATGAAGCTCCTGCAGGTAACATACCCACGGGAGGCTGAGGGTTCTGGAGAACAACCCATGATGGTTTCCATACCATCCTTTGCTTGCTCACTTGAGAAGCATGTTAGATTATGAGTGTGTGAGGGTGTCATTATGGGGGTAACCTCAAACCTGTTCTCATTTTTTTTTAATATGCCACTTACAATTTGGGTACTTCAGTCATTCGGTAAGAAATTATTTGCAACCCCACCATAGATTAAAACCTCTCAGGGGCATCTGGGTGGTGCAGTCTGTTAAGCACCCATCTCTTGATTTCGGCTCAGATTGTCATCTCATGGGTCATGGGATCAAGCCCTGCATTGGGTTCTGTGCTCAGTGTGGAGTCTACTTGGGTTTCTTTCTCTCCCTCCCCCTCTGCTCCTCCTCTCCTTCCTAGAACCAAGCACCACGTTGGGACCAGGAACAAGGCTACCCACTCATGTTAGGGGCTTTTGTTACTACAAGAAGCTTAATCAGGTGCCACCATAACAATACTTATGAATGTCTGGGGTTTGCCTCAAAACAATCTGGCTCAAGAGGCACGGGTGGCTCAGGCAGTTAGGTGTCCGACTCTTGATCTCAGCTCA
Organism: Nyctereutes procyonoides; assembly: GCF_905146905.1. Classification (NCBI taxonomy): domain Eukaryota; kingdom Metazoa; phylum Chordata; class Mammalia; order Carnivora; family Canidae; genus Nyctereutes; species Nyctereutes procyonoides. The sequence goes on along the minus strand of NW_026575030.1, from coordinate 229,098 downwards.
GGTCTTGATCTCAGGGTCGGGAGTTAAAAAACAATAATAGCAACAAAACCTCCCCAGTCTGGCTTGAGAAGGGGAAGGTAGGTGATAGTTGGAACAAGATCAGCCATGAGCCAATAGCTTTTGAAGTTGGGGATGGCTTATTATACTTTTCCTTCTAAGTCTGGATATATTTGACATTTTCTATAATAAAAAGTTAAAAGAGGAGGTCCTCATTCAAATGGAACAAGTGTGACTTTTCTCTCATTTCTAAGCCTTTTCACTCTCAAAGGAAACATTTGAAGGTTGACATGTTGTTTGTCATGTCAACCCTAAATTATCTTTTGGGGGGAGGTTGGGTTTGGTCATTTTTCCAACACCAAGTTTTTCCTCATCTGAGGGGTCAAGGGCCCCTGAGAGACACCAATAAAACAACTTGCAAAGGCAGGCTGGCAGGCACATTATTTTCTGAGTCACCTGCAACAATGTCCCTTCTTTACAGATAAGGTGCCTTCAGCTTTGAGAAATAACAGATGCAGCATGGCACCAGGGAGATCTTAAAAAAATAAATAAATAAAACCTCTCATGTGAAAAAAGTCACTGAGTTAGGCTTTTGCCCCACTGCAACAGCTGAATCTCCTGCCTACACTGTCTCCTTGTGGGAAAGAGGTTTCACAGTTCGTAGGAGGAAACAGGTGCAGAGAACTCACCTCACATACTCAGACCATGTACTCTCAGGGGGTGATCAGATCTATCTTTAACTCTACCTCCTACAAGATCTTCAACTAGAAGGCAGTTCAAGTCCCAACCCAGCTTGTTGTGTGCACTTGGGCTAACTGCAAGGTTCACAAGTGCAGAATGAGGAAGGATAAGTGAGGATGCAGAAGCATGTGGGCCCAGGGTAAGATGCAATAGAGCCAGGCTCCCTCTCTGCTGTCCCTCTGAGCCTTCGTTTCTCACTTCCACAGTGGCCAGGATAGAAATCACTGGCCAAGAGATGCCCAGGTGGCTCAGCGGTTTAGCGCCTGCTTTTGGCCCAGGTCCTGATCCTGGAGTCTCGGGATTGAGTCCCACATTGGGCTCCCTGCATCGAGCCTGCTTCTCGCTCTGCCTGTGTCTCTGCCTCTCTCTCTCTCTCTGTGTGTCTCTCATGAATAAATAAATAAAACAAAACAAAACAAAAAAATCACTGGCCAAGAGGCAGATGAAAACAGTCCCATTAAATGACACATGTGAAAGATATTCTTCAAATATCAGCTATTGATAGTTCAACAGGAAATCTAACATTACCTTTTCTTGGAACTTGGTGAACAGCTTAGGAAAGTATTAAGATCAAACCCAATGGTGAGATTCTGGTTTTCATTTATGGCTGTAAAAGAAGAAGTTTAATTAACACTCTCTGAAACCCAACCAACAATATTCAGGACTGCAATTAATTGTTTTCTTATTTATACAACACATCCAGACTCCAAGCAATCATTCTAAGCTCCCTGGAAAATATCAGGGGCTAAAGATCTAAGGAGGTCAGGAATTATTTCCATGTACTTAGAATAATGGTTCTCAAACCTCCGTGTGCATCCAAATCACCTGCAGAGCTCATTAAACCAAATTGCTGACACCTCGCCCCACCCCCAGAGTTTCTGATCCAGTGCATCTGACATAGGGCTCAATGATTTGACTATCTAGCAAGTTCCCAGGTGATGCTGATGCTGCTGGTCTGAAGACCGCACATGGAGAACAATTAATTCAGAAGAACTCAACAGAAAAAGATGGATTTTTTTAAATTGTAGTGAACTATGTATAAATATAAAATTGACTGTTTTAGCCATTTAGAAAGGGACTGAACTTAAGAACAGAAATCAGGGCAGCCCCGGTGGCGCAGTGGTTTAGCGCCGCCTGCAGCCCAGGGTATGATCCTGGAGACCCCGGATCGAGTCCCACATCAGGCTCCCTGCATGGTGCCTGCTTCTCCCTCCGCCTGTGTCTCTGCCTCTCTCTCTCTAGCTGTGTCTCTATGAATAAATAAATAAAATCTTAAAAAAAAAAAAAGAACAGAAATCATTATGCCATCAAAAGTGAGTTAGGGTGAGAGTTAAGTTGTATCTATGGGGAATGTCATGAGGTCTGTGAAGCCAGCCGAACTCTGGTTATAGGTAGTAGAAGGGCACTGACTTCTGCCATACGCTGCCTTATAGGGTGACTGGAATGAATATCAGGACACCCACAAACCTGCCCTTCTCTAGGAGCCCTCAACCCCTGATGCCTTAACACAATTCACCTTTTCCTTGACCTGATGATTGGACCAGGAGTGATCTCCTGATCCATGGCCCACCAATCAGATTCATTCTCATGAATTTGAACTAAGAGACACAGAGAAGATTGTCCATGAGCTGTGGGTTCGGCAAGGTGCCTACCAGGGCCACGTGCAAGCTAAGGTTATGGGAGAAAGAACAAGGGTAAGCAGAGGTGGGCAAAGGTGAGAGATCCTGGAGGGAGGGGTAATGAAAAGGGACCCTCAGGCACAGAGCAGTTCCCATATTTAGACCTGAAGCCTGATGGTCTTTATTTCCACAAGATGAAGGCCTCTCTGTCCTCTTTATACAGAGCCTCTCTTCTTTTTTGAGTCAATGGGATGTAAAGGACCAATAAAACAAAGGCAAGGGACACTAAACCCATTTGGGGTGGGCTCTCAACCGGCCCTCCTCCAGTCCCTCTTCTGGTCCCTCCTCTGGTCCTTCTTCTTATTGGAACCCCAGACTTTTAACACTGCTACTCCCCAAGCCAGTGCACCAAATGTCATTAAAAACTTCTCCATCAAAAGGGGAACCCTCTTATCCATGGTGGGAATGCAAGCTGGTGCAGCCATTCTGGAAAATAGTATGGAGGTTCCTCAAAAAGTTAAAAATAGAACAATCCTATGACCCAGAAATTGCACTACTAGGTATTTTTCTAAGGGATATAAACAGTGATTCAAAGGGGCATCTGCACCCCAGGGTTTATAGCAGCGATGTTCACAATAGCCAAACTATGAAAAGAGCCCATATGTCCATCAATAGATGAATGGATAAAGAAGATGTGGTATTTATGCACAATGGAATATTTAGCCATCCAAAAGAATGATATCTTGTCACTTGGAATGACGTGGATGGAACTAGAGTATTATGCTAAGCCAAATAAGTCAGTTAGAGAAAGACAAATACCATATGGTTTCACTCGTGTGTGGAATTTAAGAAACAAAAATGATGGAGATGCCTGGGTGGTTCAGCGGTTAAGTGCCTGCCTTCAGCCCAGGGCGTGATCCTGGGGTCCCAGGATCGAGTCCCAGATCAGCCTCCCTGCTTCTCTTTCTGCCTGTGTCTCTGCCTCCCTCTCTTTCTCAGTATCTCTCATGAATGAGTAAATAAAAATCTTTAAAAAAAGAAAAGAAAACTGATGAACATAGGGGAAGGGAAGGAAAAGTTAAAACAGAGAGAGAGGCAACTCATAAGAGACTATTAACTATAGAGAACAGAGTTGATGGAGATTGGTGGGGAATGGGCTAAATGGATGATGGGCATTAAAGAGAGCACCAGTTGTGATGAGCACTGGGTATTTAATATAAGTGATGAATCACTGAATTCTGCTTCTGAAGCCAACACTACATTGTATGTCAACTAACTTGAATTTAAATAAAAACTTGGAATGAAAGAAACAAACCTCTCCATCAATGGTCCACTCACCTTTGCGAATGCTAAAGAGCAGCCCAGAGTTCTTCCTGGTGGAAGGGCAGTCCTGGACTCTTAGATTGAAGATGAAAATGTTCACTTTCGGCTCAATAGTCTGAAAAAAAATAAAAGCCAGCAAGTGAATGGAAGCTGCCTAGAGTAAGTCTTTTGATAATATAGACAAATTTTCAAGATGAGAAGCTATAAACACTCTGGTTTTGGAAATGTTCTCTAGCCAGGTCAATTAATAAAGGGGACAGACTCTAGCCTCTGAGGGAAAACAATCTACACTTTTCAGTAACATCAGCCACCCTCCCCACTGACCACCAGCAAAGAGAGAGGTTCAACATGTTACAAAGCTCCTCCCAGAATCAAGCACCACGTTGGGACTAGGAACAAGGCCACCCACTCGTGTTAGGGGCCTTTGTTACCACAAGAGGCTTAATCAGGTGCCACCATAACAGTATTTATGAATGTCTGAGATTTGCTCCAAACCAATCTGGCTCAAGAGGCACCTGGGTGGCTCAGGCAGTTAGGTGTCCGACTCTTGGTCTCAGCTCAGATCTTGATCTCAGGGTCGGGAGTTAAAAACAATAATAGCAACAACAAAACCTCCCCAGTCTGGCTTGAGAAGGGGAAGGTAGGTGATAGTTGGAACAAGATCAGCCATGAGCCAATAGCTTTTGAAGTTGGGGATGGCTTATTATACTTTTCCTTCTAAGTCTGGATATATTTGACATTTTCTATAATAAAAAGTTAAAAGAGGAGGTCCTCATTCAAATGGAACAAGTGTGACTTTTCTCTCATTTCTAAACCTTTTCACTCTCAAAGGAAACATTTGAAGGTTGACATGTTGTTTGTCATGTCAACCCTAAATTATCTTTTGGGGGGAGGTTGGGTTTGGTCATTTTTCCAACACCAAGTTTTTCCTCATCTGAGGGGTCAAGGGCCCCTGAGAGACACCAATACAACCACTTCCAAAGGCAGGCTGGCAGGCACATTATTTTCTGAGTCACCTGCAACAATGTCCCTTCTTTACAGATAAGGTGTCTTCAGCTTTGAAAAGCTAACAGATGCAGCATGGCACTGCGAGAAAGCTTTGCTGGAGAACATTGAGAGGTCAGGCAGTCTTCCCTGGAAGGGATAATGACAGTTATCTTGTTAAGGTAAAAAAAAAATTTATATATATATATATATATATATATATATATATATATATAGAGAGAGAGAGAGAGAGAGAGAGAGAGAGAGAGAGAGGAGTGTGTGTGTGTGTATATTTTTATATATATATATATATATATAAAATCTTGTATAGAAATCTACACAAGTGGCTTTGTACCCACCCCTGCAGAAGCAAGAGGAAGGCAGGGATGAATGCTGATGGCCAGGCATCCCCACAGAGGCCTATGAGAAGGCAGTAAGGATAAAAATGCTGTTAGGACTCTGAAAGGCAGAATAGAAGCCACTGGATGTACAATCCATTTTAACCTGTCAGAAGGTGGGATAATGGTCAGGACTCCAGGGAATTTGGAATTTGTCTTCCTCAAGGAAGTTGCTCAGCAGAGACCAAGCATAGGAGAGAAAGCTAACAGGCAGGTAGGTGGCATCCAACATACTTTAGTCACAATCATTAGACTTGAGGAAAACTAGGGATCCCTGGGTGGCGCAGCGGTTTGGCGCCTGCCTTTGGCCCAGGGCGCGATCCTGGAGACCCAGGATCGAATCCCACATCGGGCTCCCGGTGCATGGAGCCTGCTTCTCCCTCTGCCTGTGTGTCTGCCTCTCTCTCTCTCTCTCTCTGTGACTATCATAAATAAATTAAAAAAAAAATAAAAGACTTGAGGAAAACTATACCAGGAACAGGAAAGAAGGGCCTGAGGTTACAGGAAGGTCCCCATAGCTGGCATCTGATTTAGCAGACCTGGATGTGAAAGGTCTTTTTTCAGTTGTGGTGAAATACACATAACATTTATCATAGTAACCATTTTTAAGTGTATAGTTCAGTGGCATTAAGTACATTCATTTCATTGTACAACCATGACCACCACCCATAAAATGCCTTTTTAAATCTTAGAACACCAGAATTTCAATTCTCAGTAGATTTTAACACAAGACATCCATGTAAATATTTAGCAAGATAACCTTCATTATCCCTTCCAGGGAAGATTGCCTGACCACTCAATGTTCTCCAGCAATGCTTTCGGGAGATCTCTCCTGGCGCAACTCTGCTGCCCATGGGTGCAAGCCCAGTTTACACATCAGCCAGGACATTAAATGTCTAATATGCTGCCAGGAATCCTCTCCACTCATCATCAATATGGGAAATGGATCAAATTACCTGTAATATACTCAGCTTCTGTGGCAAACTTGCCTCACTTTGGCATTCATAAGACACATCAAGAGAGAGGAAATCAACAGCGCCCTAGAAATAAGTAATAGGGTCGTTAGAACATAAGCAATTTCAAGACAAACCACTATTGAGAAATATCCTTTTTCCTTTCTCCTCCTATTACTAAACTGATACTCCAAAGTGAGATTTTTCAAGGAAATAGCAGGCAGAGGACAAGCAGGGACAGATAAGAATGTGTGTGTGGGATGTGCCTGCATGTTGCTGGGAATATATCACCACATACTCAGCAAAGTGCATGGTACATAGTAAGTGCTGGATAAATGAATATGATAAAATGAGTGAATGAATGAAGTACAGTATGCCAGAAATGGTAGGTTCCCACCCAAGAGGTGAACACTAAGAGTCAGAGGCCAGAACTGCCCTGGTCAACACCCTCCTCACGGCCCTCCCATTTTGCTGGAATGGATACAGTGGAGTCCTCAGACACCCACAGGACCTCAGTGATCTCTCCAGAACCTACTGGTGTTTTGGGTTTCATTTTAATTGTAGGTTATAGTCACTAGCTACTAACAGGGCACAGTTTAAAGTCCCCACCCCCCCAGTGGACCCTAGCTTGGTCCATAGTGTTATCTGAGAACACAGCTCTCATGGTCCTGGACATACCCCTCAGCACGGTCTCTGGCTTGCATACATTCTAAGAATTTCAGATTTACAGAGTCTAAACACATAAACATACCACTATGATTCTCTCGCTGCCTTTATCATGACTAGATCATCACCCATCATCTCTCCTTCATGGATGATCTGTTCCCTTGGAACAAAGACCCTGGATAATAGCATCTGATGACAACCAAGTGCCCTTGGACCTTCAATAACTGACTCACCACTGGCTCTCTATGGCTTTCCTAATCTGGTCATCATCAGTGCTTACCAGTCTACACACTTGCTCCACTTTGCTGAGTGCCACTCCCAACCCTTCTCCCCCCGCGCTCAACTCTTACTTTGTCAACTCTCTACAACACAGAGTCCTTGAGTTCCTACCCTTAAAATCACTGTGCTCAGCACAGTGGATGAAGAATTCATATTTAAAGAATTCACATTTAAAGAGGGAGAACCACAGAAGTTTACAACTTAATGGAGGGTATTAGTAAATGCACCAATTGCATGAGAAAATACAGAGTTAGAAACGTTAAAAGCAAAGTCCATACTAATGGTCTTCAAACTCACCTGGGAATCTTGGAAAGCCTATGAAGACTCAGGACAGTCTCTCCACATTAAGCCTCGACCTGTATGCGCTTTGCTAGTTCTCCAGGTGAGTCTGATACATAATACTTGGGAAGTGCTGGTTTAAACAGAGGGCTAGGTGTTCCAAGTGGGGAGAGAGCACATCAGGTTCAGCAAGGGAGTGTTATTTAAATGAGGCCTCTGGATGAAAAGCATATGCACACGTATGTTGTAAATGCATAGAATTTTGTTGGCAAAGATTTGAGCAAAGCTAGGATAGGAAGCACACTGAGTGGTGCATGCCAGAGAGCAAGAAGAAAGCACAGCATACACATTGGGAAAAATAGGAGGGGAGACCTGAGAGAGAGCAAGACAGCCTGACCGAGCCACCCTCTGGAAGGCCCTGAGGAATCTGCACCAGTTCCTGCAATCTGTGGCAAAATATGCATAACATAAAACTTACCAAGTTAAGTGGCACTAGGTATATTCACATTGTTGTGCCACCATCACCCACCACCCATGCAATGCATTTTAAAATCTCTGATTTTTTATTAACAAATATAAAAGATTAGAACTTTTCAAAAATTTTAGTAAAATATATATAAGAGGGACACCTGGATGGCTCAGTGGTTGAGCATCTGCCTTTGGCTCAGGGCATGATCCCATGGTCCCGGGAGCAAGTCCCTCATCAGTCTCCCTGCATGAAGCCTGCTTCTCCCAAGGAAAGAGTACTGAGTGCAGCTTCTCAGTAAGGAATTGATAAAAACTGTATTCCTGGAAAATCCAGAAGCAGTAGGTGGCATAAACTGGGGCAAAGAGAAGAGATCTGTTCAAAGGCTACTGCTCAACAAGCAATTTTCTGATCAGCACTTTGGTCGTCTGGTTTCATAACTGATAGAGGTTATTACCTCTTATAAATCAATTTAGATGGCCTTCTGGCCAGTCAGCCTCAGAGCTGGTTATTCAGAACCTTATCACATCTGGATTTTAAGTTCCTGAGCTGGTAAATTTCAAGACCGGACCCTGACCTATGGGGCCCCCATCAGAGCACAGACACCAGTGTCTGGCATATGGTACTGTGGTATCTATACAGCACCCTGTAAAATGCTGCAAAACGACAGAAATCAGCTTTTTTTTTTTTATGACTTTCCTACTTCCCAGCAGCCAAGCTTACAAAGTCCAAATCTATTCAATTCTCAGATTTTTAAACTTTTCTTATTAAAATTATAGTTAAAAAGTTATGTTTAGCAGAGGCAGAAACCAAGATGCTCTAGGGAGAACATTATTTAAAAAACAAAACAAAATCCTTTACTCTTTTTTTTTTAATCTGTTTTGATATAAACTGGCTTCTCCTCCAGTAAGCTATTTTGGACTCTTAATAAAAAAATCGGGGGTGCCTGGGTGGCTCAGTGGCTAAGAGTCTGCCTTTAGCTCAGGTCATGATCCCGGGGTCTGGGGATTGAGTTCCGCATCAGGCTCCCCCTGGGCAGCCTGCTTTTCCCTCTGCCTGCATCTTTGCCTCTCTGTGTCTTTCATGAATAAATAAAATCTTAAAAAAAACCTCAGAGCAAACAGAGGCATTTGACTTCTTTGCATAGGTAAAAGCTAACACTTGCCAAGCAAGAGCTGGGGTTGCAACAAATGAGATTTAGTTTGCAAACATGAATCTAGAGAATGGACAGCACTCTGAAGAGGCACTTGGAAAAATGTAAAGCCAACCGACGAAAACTTCGTTTGTGTTCTAAAAGTAAAATCAAAACTTTCCTCAGACATTATAAATGCTATTTGGGAGGGGGGGGATTGTCATTACCTTGGCAAGGTAAGATGTGGAGGGTTGCAGCAGGATCTCCGAGATAGCTTCAGCTCGGAGGACCACAGAGAGCTTTCCACCTAAAACAAACCAGAGGAACCAGGTGAGCTGCAGGTGAGCGAGGCTGCATGCTGGGACTGCAGGAGCTGCCTGGGGATTCATTTCCTGTTCCATGTTCACCGATTTTTTTTAAAATTATTTATTTATTCATGAGAGACAGAGAGGCAGAGGGAGAAGCAGGGTCCCCGCAGGGAGCCTGATGTGGGACTCGATGCCTGCACCAGGATCACTCCTTGAGCGGAAGGCAGACGCTCAAATGCTGAGCCACCCAGGCGTCCCAATGTTCACCACTTTAAACAGGATTTTTGAAGACATCACTTACATGACTTTACCCTAGCTGAAACATTTTAGATAACAGGGGGGCTTTAAAAACAAAAAAGTCCCGGGACATCTGGGTGGCTCAGCAGTTGAACATCTGCATTCCACTCAGGGCATGATCCTGGGGTCCTGGGATCGAGTCCCTCTTCCGGCTCCCTGTGAGGAGCCTGCTTCTCCCTCTGCCGGTGTCTCTGCCTCTTTCTCTCTCTCTCTCTCTCTCTCTCTCTCTCTCTCTCTCTGTGTGTGTGTGTGTGTGTGTGTGTGTCTCTCATGAATAAATAAATAAAATCTTTTTTTAAATTTTTATTTATTTATGATAGTCACAGAGAGAGAGAGGCAGAGACACAGGCAGAGGGAGAAGCAGGCTCCATGCACCGGGAGCCCGACGTGGGATTCGATCCCGGGTCTCCAGGATCGCGCCCTGGGCCAAAGGCAGGCGCCAAACCGCTGCGCTACCCAGGGATCCCAATAAATAAAATCTTAAAAAAAAAAAAAACCCCAAAAAAGTCCCTTTAGAGAATGTTTCATCTAAAGCAGGATTCTGAAATGTAAGACAGTTGTAACTCTTTCAGAGCAAAAGCAATGACCCTGCCCTGCCCCTCCAGAGTGTAAAGACAGTGAGGTGAGAACAGCTTTCTTACCTTCTGTTTAAAGGCAGGGTGCCATCCCGACCTGGTGTTTTCTGGTCCTTGTTCACCGTGGGGACTGCAATTCAGCCCCTACGGTGCACGGAGGGGAAAACTAGAGAACACCCGCAGCGTGCACCCACTTGCTGTGATATTTGATTACCTGCAGTGGCGCTCCTCCTCGTGCGCACCCACATCCCCTTCCCCTGCACACCTGTCAGCCCACTGGGCTGAGCTGGGCAACAAGTGCATTTAACAAGCCTCCCAGCTGCTCCTGATGCAGTGGTCCTCGGACCACTGTTGGAGAACCACTGCCACGGCAGCGATTCTTCAGCTGTTTGTCTTGCTCTGTGACTCTTTCCTGCACCTGCGTCTTTCTCTCCCACTGGATTGTGTGCTCATTGAGGAGCAAAATTTTAAACATTTCTTTAACCTCTCCAGATACCATCTTCAGCACTGGATACATAGCAGACCTGTAGTTTGGAAACACTAAACAAAAACCGAATAAAACCAGAGTTTGAGAGTTAAACTGTAAGGCTGTGTGCCTGACTTCATTTCATCCGAATTCTGTACAGGAGGAAGATCTGCTGAGACAACGAAGCCACCACTAACAACTACAAGAGTGGCTGGCTTTTTTTCTTTCTCTTTCTTTCCTTTCTTTCTTTCTTTTTTTTTTTTTTTCCTAGTAATCGCTATGCCCAACCTGGGGCTTGGACTCAGAACTCGAAAGATCAAGAGTTGCTGGCTCTTCAAACTGAACCAGCCAGGTGCCTCCAAAGGGGCTTATTTTGATAAACATAATAGAACTTTGAAATCTTTTGAGCAGAGAATATCACTTAGAGACAAGGAGTCCTTGTTCTGATAAGATAGCACTATTATCTAGTTATTCAGTGATTGTGTTTAATGGTTCCATTTGGCCTTTCACAGATTTCTGAGCTTCCATCCATCACATCAGCACACATGGAACATATGACTTGTGCTTAATATTTTATAATGTACAATTTAGTGTCATTGTTAGGCCAAGAGTACATATATCCAGAATGAACTCACAAATCATTTCTATTTGACTTTGCAAGCTGCTTTTAGAACTAGAGTGAACAAATGTACTTGAAGTTCCAGAAATTCTTATATCATACAAAATAATCAAACTTCCCCACTGTGGTTGCAAACCTATTCTCATTGCAAGCATAAACCATACTTTTTAAAATACTGTAAAATCCAGATTACTCAAAACTAGAGTCTCACACTAAGCTTGTGGTTCATGTTCTCTATGGGACTGAAAGGGGGGTAATTGCTCTGCTTTAGGATAATTTATCTTGCAATTTTTGTTAGACATAATTAAAGATAGGTGTTCATATATAGAGAGCTCAAAATTGGTATTTGCTGTGGGTTTAAGCCTCTGTCGAAAATTACTGCATAGGGATGCCTAGGTGGTTCAGTGGTTGAGTGTCTGCCTTTGGCTCAGGACGTGATGCTGGAGTCCCAGGATCGAGTCCTGCATTGGGCTCCCTGCATGGAGCCTGCTTCTGTTTCTGCCTCTCCCTTTCTGTGTCTCTCATGAATAAACAAATAAGATATTTTTTAAAAATCACTGCGTAGCACTATTAAGTTCATGTCCCTTTTAAGCATTGCTATTCCTCACTAAAGGATAAGCTTGCCTGTTTCCACCACAAAGGAAAGTCATTACACTAAAAACCATTACAGTTGTCTACAAAAAATAGCCACTTTCCTTTTGCTTCTTCTCCCTTTGCCTCAAATGCTCCAATAAAAGTAATCTGGGCAATACTGAAATGTCAATATCAAGGCTTCAAGCACCTATTCCTGCTTGGTCAGGCTGGTATTACTAGTGTTATAACACTAGTACAAGTGGGGGATGCTGTATGTAATCCTACTCTTTCCATGAGAAGGATGTTCCCACTCTCCACAACTTCCAACTCTCTGCCAAGAATCCTCCCATCCATTGAATCCTCCCCAGAGGCAGCACATTGAACACATAAATAGGTTTTTATTAACAAATATAAAAGATTAGAACTTTTCAAAAATTTTAGTAAAATATATATAAGAGGGACACCTGGATGGCTCAGTGGTTGAGCATCTGCCTTTGGCTCAGGGCATGATCCCACGGTCCCGGGATCAAGTCCCTCATCAGTCTCCCTGCATGAAGCCTGCTTCTCCCAAGGAAATAGAATCTCAAGCAGACTCCCCGCTGAGCACAGAGCCTGATGTAGGTCTCAATCTCATGACCCTGAAATCATAACCTGAGCCACAATCTAGAGTTGGATGCTTAACCAACTGAGCCACCCAGGCAATCTTACCATTATTATTATTATTATTATTATTATTATTATTATATTTATTTTTAGACTTTACTTATTTGGGAGAGGGAACAAGAACACAAGTGTAGGGAGAAGCAAAGGGAGAGGAACAAGCAGACACCACGCTGTGTGTGGAGCCCAACACAGGGCTCAATCCCAGGACCCTGAGATCATAACCTGAGCCAAAATCAAGAGTCAGAAGCTCAACTGACTGAGCCACTCAGGTGCCCCACCATTAAAATTTTTAAGTGTATATTTCAGTGGCATGAAGTACATTCACTTTGTGTGCAACCATCACCTCCATTCATCTTCAAAACTTTTCCAACATTCCAAACTAAAACTCTATATTCATTAAACGGGTAACTCCCCATTTCCCTGCTCCTAGTAACCACTATTCTATTTCCTGTCTCTGTGAATTTGATTATTCTAGGTCCTTTGCATATGTGGAATCCTACAATAATTGTCCTTTTGTGACTGGCTTATTTCACTTAGCATAATGTCTTCAAAGTTCATCCAATGTGTCAGAATTTCACTTCTTTTTAAGCTCAAACAATATTACATTGTATATAAATAGCACATTTTATTTATCCATTCATCCATCCATGGGCATTTGGGTTATTTCTACCTTTCAGCTATGTAAATAACACTGCTGTGAACATAGGTGTATAAATACCTGTTGAAATTCCTGGTTTCAGTACCTTTGTGTATGTCCCCACAAGTGTTAGATGATATGATAATTTTATGTTTAATTTCTTGAGGAACTACCATACTCTTTTCCATCATTTTACACTCCTGTCAGCAATGCATAAAGGTTACAATTTTTCTGTATCTTCATGAACACCTATGTTTTTCTCCTTTCTAAAATGATAGCTATTCATATGAATGTGAAGTGATACCTCATTGTGGCTTTGATCTGTTTTCCAACATGATTGAGTTAATTTTTGTATATGGTGCACGGTAAAGGTCCAACTTTGTTCCTTTATGTGTGGATGTTCAGTTTTCCAAGGAACACTTTTTGAAAAGACTCTTTTCCCAGCTGGAAGGTCTTCACACTCTTGTAGAAAATCACTTGACTATATAGGCAAGGGTTTATTTGTGGGCTTTCTATTTTATTCCATTGGTATATATATGTCCATCCTTATGCTAGTACCATATTATTTTGATTACTGTAACTTTGTAGGAAGTTTTTAAATCAGGAAGTGTGAATCTTCCAACTTTGTTCTTTTTCAAGATTGTTTTGGCTATTTGAAGTCCTTTGAGATTCCTTATATATTTAGAGATGGATTTTTCTATTTCTACAAAAACTGTCACTAGGATTTTAACAGAGATTTCACTGAATCTGTAGATTGCTTTGGGCAGTACTGAAATCTCAACAGTATTAAGTCTTCCAGTCCATGAACAAATGATGTCTTTCCTATTTTTTTTTCTTTACCTTCTTTCAGCAATGTTTTAAAGTTTTCAGTGTACAAATCTTTTGCCTCTGTGGTTAAGAGCAGAGGGGATGGGGAAAGTAGGGGGTGGGGAGGGACAGAGGAAGAGGGATAAGCAGACTCCCTGCTGAGCAAGGAGCCCAAAGTGGGTCTCCACACAGGGCTCAATCCCAAGATGTGGGGATAATGACCCGAGCTGAAGGCAGATGCTTAACGAACTGAGCCAAACAGGCATCTCTAGAAAAGAACTTTTAAAAGCTGCTTATTAGAGGGAGCATAACTTGGGGCACCGGGCTGCCTCACTTGATAGATCATCCAACTCTTGATCTCAAGGTTGTGAGTTTAAGCCTTATACTGGATATGGAGCCTACTTAAAAAAAAAAAAAAAAGAAAGAAAGAAAAAAATAAAAATTAAAATTAAAATTAAAAAAAAGAAAGAAAAATAAAAAGAGGGTGCATAATTCCCCAGTCATTAAGTATGAGCTGTGTATGGTGACTTCTTTCCAAAGAGTGCAGTATGTAAGGAGAAAAAAGAGTAACTTTACCCTAGAGATACCTGAGAAATACAACTTCAATCAGGTGATCAGGGTCAACATCAACAGCATAGGGATGCCTGGGTGGCTTAGTGGTTGAGCGTCTTCTGCTTCGGTTCAGGGCATGATCCCCCTTCCCAGGATTTAGTCCTACATCAGGCTCCCTGGAGGGAGCCTGCTTCTCCCTTTGCCTATGTCTCTGCCTGTGTGTGTGTGTGTGTGTGTGTGTGTCTCATGAATAAGTAAATAAAGTCTTTAAAAAAAATCAACAGCATAAATCATGTTGATAATATGTACCCTTGATATATGATGAAAATAGCACTTTATTCTGTAATCTTCCTTCTTAAAACTAATAATCTCAGTCTATCCATGAAAGGAACATCCAACAGATCCCAATATAGTCACAAAAAAACACATATTACTCCATTCATATGAAATGTTCAGAACAGGGATATCTATAGACACAGGAAGTTAATTAGCGGTTGTTTAGGGCTGACATGGGAGAGGGGAATGGGGATAGTAGGATAATAGTTGGGTACAGAGACTACTTAAAAATAAAATCTTTGGGCGCCTGGATGTCTCAGTTGGTTGCGCATCCGCCTTCGGCTCAGGTCATGATCCTGGAGTCCTGGAATCGAGTCCCACATCAGGCTCCCTGCTCAGGGGGAAGTCTGCTTCTCCCTCTGCCCCTCCTCCTGCTTGTGCTCTCTCTCATAAATAAATAAAAATCTTTAAAAATAAAATAAAATCGGGCAGCCCAGGTGGCTCAGCAGTTTGGCGCCATCTTCGGCCCGGAGCGTGGTCCTGGAGACTCGGGATCGAGTCCCACATCGGGCTCCCTGCATGGAGCCTACTTCTCCCTCTGCCTGTGTCTCTGCCTCTCTCTCTGTGTCTCTCATGAATAAATAAATAAAATCTTCTAAAAAAAAGCAATTCATTAATTTTTTAATAGTATTTTGCTTTTAACAAACATTTATACAACTTTTTTTGTGTATATTAGGTGGTATATTTTAAAAAGAACAAAAGCTACAGGATTGGACTAAGAAGGGAGGGGAGGATAAGAGAGAGAAAGAAAGAAGGAAAACCACCTTTTGGAGTAGGAAGGAGACTGGAAAAAATTTATTTTGTGTCCTGCATTATATTGGGGTAGAAAATCTAGTGATATGGATGAAACACAAAATATAGGATGGGAGGAATGAGCAGAAGAAGAAAAGGAAAGTACAAGTATATAAAATA
Organism: Nyctereutes procyonoides; assembly: GCF_905146905.1. Taxonomy (NCBI): domain Eukaryota; kingdom Metazoa; phylum Chordata; class Mammalia; order Carnivora; family Canidae; genus Nyctereutes; species Nyctereutes procyonoides. The sequence continues at coordinate 213,516 of NW_026575030.1, read as the reverse complement.
GTCTTTAGTAACCTGATAAAGATTAAAAATGGAATCTGCAAACATTTTAATAAACATGTTTATATATTTTTATAATCAAAATAAGTCTACAGAGACTGTCCTCAAAACAAGATAGATAGATTTTCCTTTGAGATGAACAAACCTCTCAAAGTTCATTTACCCAGTGCTTCCTCAGTAGAATTACAGCGAACATTTACTTGCTCACCACCCCAAGACAGGTTTTCCAAAGAATCCATTTTCAAATTCAGCTTCTCTTCATCTCCCCCATCTCCTCCAAGTTCATTAAACTGACTGCTGGGCTTGTTGCTGTCCCCATGCAGGTACTTTCTCCCAGTCTAGAATCCTCTTCTCCAATCTATTTGCTTCTTCCCTCCCTTGCTGTCGTCTCTAAGGACACAGACTTTCTGATACCCCTATCTGAAATGGCCCTGTCCACACTCACATTCTTTCTTCCCTTGCCCTGCTTTCACTTTTTTTTTTCTAAGATTTTATTTATTTTTTCATGAGAGACACACAGAGAGAGGCAGAGACCCAGGCAGAGGGAGAAGCAGGCTCCATGCAGGGAACCCGACGTGGGACTCGATTCCAGGACTTAGGGATCACACCGAAGGCAGGCGCTAAACTGTTGAGCCATCCAGGGATCCCCTGGTTTCACTTTTTTAAAAAAGATTTTATTTATTTGAGAGAGAGACAGAATAAGAGAGAGAGAAAGAGATCATGAGTAAGAGGGAGGGATATCATGAGGGCAGAGGAAGAAACAGACTTCCTGCTGAGCAGGGAGCCCAATGCAGGACTCAATCCTAGGATTCTGGGATCATGACCTGAGCCGAAGGCAGATAGTTAACCAATGGAGCCACCCAGGTGCCCCCTGCTTTCATTTTTAACATAGAAAAAATGTTTGATCTTCTTATAATCAAATACACTGCAAATGAAGCATATAAGGAGATCATAGTTTTCAGCTGTCAAATTACCAATAACAAAAATGATTACATCATTGAAGACAGGCTGAGTAGGGTCAGAATAGTTTTATGACTGTTGGTATACATTATTATAATTTTTCTGGATGGTAATTTGGTAACATGCTTTAGAGTTTTAAAGAATGTACATTTTTTGACCTAGTAATTTCAATTCAAAGAATCAGAAAGAATTCATTGGAAGGTAGGCAAAGATTTATGTATAGAAATGCTTATCGCAATGTAATTCATAATGATGAAAATTAAACTTATGTATAAAATAATATATATATATATATATATATATATATAAATGAGAGAAATATTTAAAACTCTGTGATCCCTTCATATGATGGGAATCTATAAGACCATTATAAACCACACTCTCTTTCAATGAATTTTTAATAAAATGAGAATATACTCATAAAATATCTTGTTTAAAAAGTAGAATACACAAGTATGCAAATATGTTATATACTATGTATACAAATATAGATGCAGTATATAATAAAAGCCAGAAAGCATATACAATCCAAAACGGTTCTCAAAACTAATGTACCTCAGATTCACCTAGGAATTTATCAAAATCACAAATGTACTAATCCTGCCCAAACCTACCGAATCAGACCCTGGATCAGAATCAGCTTTGAAGCAGAATATGAACCATTGCAATTTTGCTCTTCTCACTACCTATCAGTATATCGCTATTTTATCTGTCTTCTTTGTTAGAATGTAAACTTCAGTTAGAATGCGTAACCTGTGGGTGCCTGGGTGGCTCAATCAGTTAAGCATTCAACTCTTGATTGCAGCTCAGGTCATGGTCTCAGGGTCATGAGATTGAGCCTTGCATCAGGTTCCACACTCAGCTGGGCATCTGCTTGAGATTCCCTCTCTCCCTCTGCCCCCCTCCCTGGCCAGGTCTTTCCTCTGTCTCTCTCTCAAATAAATAAATAAATCTTTTTTTTTTTTTTAAAGAATGCATACCTTGGTTTGCATGAGTAAAAGAGGAGACTGAGGGAGGGTGGGCAATCTTAAAGCCTTAGAGAGTAAGGGAGGCAGGACGGTAGAAGGAAGGGTAGGAAGATACTTCGTGGTGGCACAAACTCAAGACTTGGGGAAGGAGAGCTTAAAAGGAGTTTTCAAAGGAAGTGCCTGGCACTATGCAATACAAGCCACCTCTGCCTCTCTCCATTAGGAAGTTTTCAATACAATGTTTTTTTCTCACTAAAGAATACATATGAAGGGGAATAGGAAGAAACGCTAAGTCCTGCTCTAAGGAGGATTGGGGGAAGTTGGGTGGACTGCCAGTGGGTCAGCCTCCGGGGTCATGTGTACTTACCTTGAGAAGCATATTTTTCATGGTAAATTTCATAGGCTTTTCTGTGGGCATCAGTGAGGGTCTGGAGACGTGAAGATCTTGATTCCTGGTGGGGTAGCTCTTTTATCACTTCCTCCAAGTCACTAAACGTGAACCAGATCTCAACCAGGTCCCCAAAGGAGTGGAAGGCGAATGTGGCATAGTCTGCAAAGAGATGAGCAAAGACTTCACTTCTCTGGACAGTGCTGGCAGGGAGAGTCTGGTGATGCAGAACGACCAGGGGCTGAAGCTCTGCAGCCTTGAGGGTCTCAAGGAATCGCCGGTAGCACTGCACTGTTTTGCTGTCTGGGTTCTTGGAGCTTCCTGCTGGGAGAAGTTGTGCCCACGGTAGGAATACTTTATAATGGGTGATCTCACTGGCACGAACACTGCTGAAATACTCCAGCAGGAAAGCAGGCACAGGTTGTTGACAAACATAAATGCTTTTGTCTTCTGCTGTAAAATTAGAAGTCTTGTTTCCCAGTGAACCACTCAGGTTGTATAGCAAGTCATTAGTGAGAGGACCAGCAGCTGACATGAAGTTTCTATCAGATTCCCAATCCAAGCCCCAGCATGAAAAGCTTAGGAGGACAATAAAGAATGAGTTCCAAGCCAGCTCCATTTTCAAGGACCTGTTAGGAAGTATGTGGAATCCCTACTTTATAACCACAGCTAGGTTATAAAATGCTAAATAATTATTAACACTTAATATTTAACTGGGTTATCTATGGTAATTAAATCAATATACGGCTTACTAATGTGATATCAAAAATTTAAAGACCACAGAGATAACACAAAAACCTCAAACATCTCACACAATTTAAGCAAATGGAATTGGAAAATGTTTGGAGAAAAGTTCTCCATGTTTTTTTTTCTCAATTATGAATTATTTTAAAATTCGTTGACATAACGGAACAAAGGTGAGCCCCTTGACAATCCTTTATCCACCTTAAAAATATGTAAGTAGGGGCACTTGGGTGGCTTAGTCAGTTAAGCATTGGACTTCTGGTTTGGGCTCAGGTCATGATCTTGAGGTCCTGGGATCTAGCCCTGCATCGAGCTCTGCGCTCTGCATGGAGTCTGCTTGAGTTTCTTTCCCTCTCCCTTTGTCCTTTCCTCTGCTCTCTCTCTCTCTCTAAAATAAATAGATAACATCTTTTTAAAAATTACCGAACTTAAAGAAGTATATAAGTAAATGATGAACACATTGTGTAAAAGTTTCAGATATAGAAACGTATGAAAAACCTTCAAATCCCCCTTCCCCAACTCCCCTTGCCTTCCTCAGGTGTACTTCAACACTGCCTCCTTCCAGTTTTCTTTCTGTAGTTTAATGGTTATTCAGGAGTCAAATGCCTGGGTTTAAATCTTATCTGGTGAAAGTCGCTTGATTTCTCTGTGCCTCTTTGGGACGCCTGGGTGGCTAGGTCAGTTAAGTGTCTGCCATTGGCTCAGGTCATGATCCCACAGTTCTGGGATCAAGTCCACAATGGGCTCCTTGTTGGGCAAGCTGCTCCTGTTGCTTGTGTACTTTCTCTCTGACAAATATATAAATAAAATCTTAACAAAAAAATTTCTCTGTGCCTCTGTTTCCTCACTGGTAACAATGGTGTATTAAAGTTGTGAGAATGAAATGAGATCATTCTTTAGCATGTTTAGAACAATGCAACTTAATGAGAGCGATTAGTGAATATATACAAATTAAAACATATGTAAATGTATACATTTTAAACATATAAGTTAACATATGGGATTATGTCTTATGCATTGTTCCTCAGATTTCTTTTTTTCCACTTAACAGCTCCTGGAACTCTGTCTATATTAAAATATATATAGAACCACTTCTTTTTAACAGATGCTTAGCATTTTACATAAGGATGTACCCTAATTGAACCTCTAGCATATAGAACACTGACTGATTCTTAATTTTAATGGGCTGCAAATGAATATCTATACATCTTTGTCTTCATATATGACCATTTCTTTAAGACAGAGTCTTAGAAATTAAGTTCCAGACTCAGTGTTATACATTTAGAGTTTGATTGAAATCCAAATGGTCTTCCAAAACAAGCTTCTTCAAATATAAATCCTACCTAAAGTTAGAAGTAGGGGCACCTAGGTGGCTTAATGGTTGAGCATTTGGCTTAGGAGGTCATGATCCCAGGGGCCCCGGATTGAGTCCCATTGGGCTCTCCACAGGGAGCCTGCTTCTCCCTTTGCCTGTGTCTCTCATGAATAAATAAATAAAATCTTTCAAAAAAGTTATCAGTATACCTAAATCTCTGCTTTGCTAACACCTGTTTAAAACTTCACATTTTTGACACTTTGTAAGATGAAAATATTATCTTATTGTTTTCTTGTTTTTTTGCTTAGAGGAGATAGCTAGCTGTTCATGCTATAACATATTTGTGAGTTTATTTCTGTGCTATTTTGTTCCATTGACCTATGTGTCTGTTTTTAAGCTAATACCATACTATTTTGATTTTGATTATTATAACTTTGTAATAGTTTGAAATCAGGGAGTGTTTGTTTTTCCAGCTTTGTTTTTCTTTCTCAAGATTGCTTTGGCTATTCTGGACCTTTTGTGGTTCCATACACATTTTAGAATTGTTTGTTCTATTTCTATGAAAAATGCCATTGGAATTTTGATAGGGATTACGTTAAATCCATAGATTGCTTTGAGTAGTATGGACATTTTAACAATATTAATTCTTCCAATTCATGAGCATGGAATATCTTCCCATTTATTTGTATATTCTACAGTTTACTTCATCAGTGTCTTATGGTTTTCAGTGTACAGATCTTTCACATCTTTGGTTAAATTTATTTCTAGGTATTTTATTCTTGATGCAACCATGAAATTGTTTTCCTTAGTTTCTCTTTTCAATAGTTCATTATTAGTGTACAGAAATGCAACACATTTTTGCATATTGATTTTGTATGCTGCGACTTTACTGAATTTGTTCATTCCTTCCAAGTTTTTTTGGTGGAGTCTCTAGTTTTCTATATGTAATATATCATCTGTGAATAGTGACAGCTTTACATTTTCCTTTCTGGTTTGGATGCCTTTCATTTCTTTTTCTTGCCTAATTGCTCTGGCTTGGACTTCTAATACGCTATTGAACAAAAGTGGTGAGACTGGACGTTCTTAGCTCCTTCCTGACCTTAGAGCATGATGTGAGCTGTGGGCTTGTTGTATATGGCCTTTATTGAATCTGTTCCCTCTATATCTACTTTGCTGAGTTTTTATCATAAATGGATGTTGAATTTTGTCAAGTGCTTTTTTTCTTCATCTACTGAGGTGGTCATAAGATTTTTGTCCTTCATTTTGTTAATGTGTTGTATCACATTGATTGATTTGCAGATGTTGATTCACCCTTGCATCCCTGGAACAAATCCCACTTGATGATGGTTTATAATCCTTATAATCCTTTATTTTTTTTTTTTTTAAAGATTTATTTATTTATTTATGATAGACAGAGAGAGAGAGAGAGGGAGGCAGAGACACAGGAGGAGGGAGAAGCAGGCTCCATGCCGGGAGCCCGATGCGGGACTCGATCCCGGGACTCCAGGATCGCGCCCTGGGCCAAAGGCAGGCGCCAAACCGCTGAGCCACCCAGGGATCCCCTCCTTATAATCCTTTAATTTTTGAATTTGGTGTATCAATATTTTTTAAAGGATTTTATTTAATCATGAGAGACACTGAGAGAGAGAGACAGAGACATAGGCAGAGGGAGAAGCAGGCTCCCTGTGGGGAGCCTGATGTGGGACTCAATCTCAGGACCCCGGGATCACGACCTGAGCCAAAAGCAGAAGCTCAACCACTGAGCCACCCAGGTGCCCTTGGTATACCAATATTATAGTAAAGATTTTTGCATCAACGTTCGTCAGAGACATTGCCAGTACTTTTTTTTTTTTCTTTTGGTGACTTTGTCTGATTTGGTTATTAGGGTAAAGCCTGCCTTGTAAAACAATTTTATGTGTTTCAGCCTCTTTTGTTTTTTGGGAAGAATTGGAGGATTGGTATTAATTTTCCTTAAATGTTTGGTAGAATTCACCATTGAATCCATCTAATCCTAGACTTTTATTTGTTGGGAAGTTTTGATTATTGATTCAAACTCCTCACTAATAATTAGTCTGTTCAGATTTTCTATTTCTTTATGATTCAGTGTTGGTAGGTTGTATATTTCTAGGAATTTATTTCTTCTAGGTTGTTCTATTTGTTTGTGTACAATTGCTCATAGTAGTCTCTTACAATCCTTTGTGTTCCTGTACTATCAGTTGTAAAGTCTCCTCTTGCCTTTGGATTCTGAGTCCTCTTTTTCTTGGTGAGTCTAGTTAAAGGTTTGTCTTTTTTCTTTTTCCTCTTTTCAAAAGCCAGCTGTTTCATAGCTTTTGTTATTTTAGTCTTTATTTCCTTCCTTCTACTAATATTTATTCTAGTTCTTTGAGATGAAGAGTTAGGTTATTTGAGATCTTTGTTTCTTGGTGTAACTATTTATTCCTAGTAAATTTCCCTCTTTGGGGCCCCTGGCTGGTTTAGTTGGAAGAGGGTGTGACTCCTGATCTCAGGGTCATGAATTCCAGCCTGTTGGGTGTGATTACTTAAATCAATACAATAAGAAAAAAACTAAGCGGGGAAAAACTAGGGGTAGACAAACCATGAGAGACCCCTAACTCTGGGAAACAAAGGGTTGCAGAAGGGAAATGAGGGGCAGGATAACTGGGTGATGGGCACTAAGGAGGGCACTTGATGAGATGAACACTGAATGTTATACTGTATGTTGGCAAATTAAATTTCAATAAAGTATTTTTGGGCAGCCCCGATGGCTCAGCAGTTTAGTGCTGCCTTCAGCCCAGGGCGTGATCCTGGAGACCTGGGATTGCACGTTGGGCTCCCTGCATGGAGTCTGCTTCTCCCTCTGCCTGTGTCTCTGCCTCTCTCTCTGTGTGTTGTCTCTCGTGAATAAATAAATAAAATCTTTTTTAAAAAATAAAATATTTTTAAAAATTAAAAAATAAAAGTTCCCTTCTGAGTTACTTTTGCTGCATTACATAAATTTTTGTATGTTCTATTTCTATTTTCATTTGTTTCAAGGTATTTTAGAACTTTTGATTCCTTCTTTGAAACTGGTTGTTTGGGCAGCCCAGGTGGCTCGGCGGTTTAGCGCCACCTTTAGCCCAGGGCCTGATCCTGGAGACCCAGGATCAAGTCCCACGTCAGGTTCCCTGCATGTAGCCTGCTTCTCCCTCTGCCTCTCTCTGTCTCTCATGAAAAAATATTTTTAAAAAACCTGGTTGTTTGGTAGCATGTTTAATCTCCACATACTTAGTCATTTCCATGTTCTTTTGTAATGGATTTTTAGTTTCACACTACATTATGGTCAGAAAAGATGCTTAACTATTTTAATCTTCTTAAATTTATTGACTTATTTTGTTGTGTAACATATGATCTATTCTGGAGAATGTTCCGAGTGCTTAAGACCGTATATTGTTACTTTTGGATGAAATGTCATGTATATGCTTGTTAAGTCCATCTGGTCTAGTATGTCATTTAAAGTTTGTTTCCTGGGACACATGGGTGGCTGTCGGTTAAGCGTCTGCCTTCAGCTCAGGTCATGATCTCAGGGTCCTGAGATCAGGCCCCACTTCAGGCTCTCTGCTCAGCAGGGAGTCTGCTACTCCCTCTGTGCTGTCTCAGTGTCTCCCTCTCCAATAAGTTAAGTCCATGTTTCCTTATTGGTATTTTATCTGGACTATCTATTCATTGATCAAAGAGGGTACTGAAGTCTATTATTAATATATTACTATCTACTTTTCCTTTTAGGTATGTTAATGCTTGCTTTATATATTTAGGTATGCCTATGGCTATATTTGTACTTTTTCCCCCATGTGTCTTGGAGGTATTTCCATTTCAAACATATAGGTTTATTGCATTTTGTCTATATATCCTACGGTAGAGCTGAACCACAATTTATGTAGTCATTTCCTTATTGATGGGCATCTGTTGGGATTTTGTGGGAAATAGATTAAATTTATGGATCAGTTAACTTAGAACATTAGTCTTCCCATTCAGAAACATTATCCACTTACTAAATACTTGTCTAATTTCTTCCTAAGGGTCTTATACATGCTTCATCATCCATTAGCCACTTCACCTCCTTGACAAATAACATATAGAGGAAAAGGGTATGTGGAAATATAAGCCTACTTATTCATCTGGGGCTTCATTTATAATGACCTTACCTTGCTCTGGAGCCCCCACTCAAATGGCAAAACAGGGGAGAGATTCACCAAAATACTCTTTTCTAGGGTTCAAATTTCTATCAGGCTGTTTTCCAGGACCTCCTTATCTCATTTTATCATGTTGGGAGTCAGTGCAGAGATGCGCTCTTACTATCTCCTGTGTTTTCACTAGAATATTTTTCCTATCCCCTGAATGTCTCACCTTACGCTAGCATCTCCTAACTGCCTCAACAGTTTGAGATCCTGTACCAAGGTTTCCTCTTCCCACCAGCTTCTCCTACTGTCATTAATTAGGAACATACCTTTGACTGAGTAGTTTATAGTCTGCATCTGCTAACCATACAATTTCTCTATCCATTCCCAGTCCTCTTCACTCTATTGTTTTCAAGCCATGGAAATGTGAAATTAATAGTGAACTCACATACAACATATAAATATTCCCTAATTGGTCCTGCAGGCCCCTAAATGCCATCTGTTGTTAAAAGGTACAACAATGCAAACTGCTGTATTACTAATAATGAAAAAAGTACAATCAACTTTTCATTTTTAAATACTGTCTTAAAAAATAAAACACAGAACTGTAATCTTGGAAAGTAATCTCTAAAGCTCCTTATCCTTCATACTAATTCTTTTTTTTTTTTATACTAATTCTAAGGACTCCTCACAGGAACCAATCTTAGAGGCTTACAATGCTATACACTTTCACCCATCTGCTCCACATTAAACAAAAAGGGAAAGACTCATGTTTGTGAGTCCAGCTGCCCCCTGAATAATTCAAATTTGAATGGTGTGGGTCCATTTACACATTGATTTTTTTTCAATATATTGGAAAATTCTTTAGAGATCTGCAACAATTTGAAAAAACTTGTAGACAAACTTTGTAGCCTAGAAATATTGAAAAAAAAGAAAGCATTATTTTAAGAATACAATATACAGTATATATAACGTACACAGTATGTGTTAATCAACTATTTATGTTATCAGTAAGGCTTCCAGTCAACAGGCTATTACATTTATGGGAAGTCAAAAATCATACAAATTTTTGACTGCATGGGGGCTATGGTACCCCTAACTTCCATGTCATTCAACGGTCAACTGTAGATGAAAGCAGTAATTAGAGTAAGGAGGAAATAAATCTAATAGACAACTGCAGAACACATCATTTTATTTTGATGAAGAAAAGCAGTAGCTGGCAATTGTAAAAAGCTATTCTCATACCAAAGAAGTACTGGACTTTTTCTTATACATGTGAAACGAAGGTCTTAGTTACAGAAACCAAGACTAGCAATAAGGTTCTTATTCCTCAAAATAAATCTTCCTGAAGTCTTGCCCCAGAAACATTTCTCTTGCTAGTAGAGGTACATCCAGACTCCAGGCCAGGAGGTAGGGGCAACAGTCTCTCAGATACTTTCAGTATTTCAATCTTCAAGCAAGTAATTAGGGTTAACTACCAAGTAGGGATCTTCCTCATAGCTCTCACTTCCTTCTGTGGAGCCTTTCAATCCAGCTTGGGTGAGTTCAATTAGAACATGATCCTGTGAAATACAAACATTTGTCTTCAGGTCTTCAGCGGTATTGTAAAAACACTCCCATCCAGGGAACTTGACCCTTCTGAGTGTTTGCTACTACCATTTTCTTCCATTTACCCTTCAGAAGCACTATGAAAAAGGACTATACCTTAAAATCTTTATCAAGGTTCTGCTAAACTCATTTGCCATTAGGATACAGACCTTATCATACCATAAACCTATTTTGAGAAATTATAAAATAGATAAGCTCAACAGACATTGTGATTTTAGTAAGGTTTCCTGGTATACTACAGTTTGTAAATATAATTCCAAAAACGATAAGATAAAACGTATGAATTTTAAGATTATGCAACTGTAAAAATCCTCTAATAAATATGCTTATCATTCTGTTTATCGCTCTGATAGAAGTGGTGTTTTCTTGATAATTCCTCTCCTCCCACCCCTCTCCACCTCCCACCCCACAGGGCATGTGTGCTCTCTTTCTAAAACAAAACAAACCCAGAAAGGAGAGGGACTCCCAGCCAAGCCTACAGAGAACTCAGAAAATAGTGATTTAATCCTAAAAGGCAGAAATGTCCCACAGTATGAGCACTATTGAAACTAAGAGGGACTGGACACTTTCAAGAACTCACTTTATGTACTAACACACTCTCATAGAAAGATTACTTGATCAGCACTGTATAGTTTCTAGTTTTTTGTAGTGAGCTGGCTCAGGTAATGTAAACTTAAAAAGATAGCCCCAGTTTAGATCAGCTAATTTCACCAAGTATCCCAATGTGGATTTCCTGTGTGGGTCATTTTATCTTATACTGATTCCGGGAGACAATAGGTTGGGTAGGACTGGCCTGATGCAAACACACTGCCCAGCAGAAAGACCTTTGAATGCACACAATCCCAATTCAGCTTTATTTTCATAGGTATTATTTATTAAATTCTGATCTAAGTAGCTATTCTCAATACCTCACCCACAACACACAAACACTTGTAATCATACTCATCTACTTCCACATGTAAATGATTTTTCAGATAACACAACCCAGATATGTGACACCTGTAACATTTATATAGCTAACACCTGCAGGACAGGTAAATCTGCCATTTAAACAGAGAAATTCAATCATTCAACAAATATTTGACCTTTCTGTACCAGGCACCACTATAGATCTTGGGGATATAGTGGTCAACAAAACAAAGTCCCCATCCTTGTGATGCTTGCATTCTAATGAGACAAGATGAACATCTGCTGCCAGACAATGATAAGCACTATGAAAATAACAGGAAAGAGGGTTAGTGTGTGATACCAAGAAGGAGGCTCTTATTGGGACAGGCCAGCCAAGAACTACCTCTTTGAGAGGGACCGTGTGAGCAGACACTGACTGGAAGAGGGGATTTGGGTAAAGAGACAAAGGGCAAGTGGACAGGTCTTCAAGTTTGGTGTCCAAAAAATAGAAACGAGGCCAGCACCACTGAGTATCAACAGGAACAGTCCTATGCAATGAGGTGAACGAGGGAGACAGAGATTTGATTGTGTAAGTTCTGCAGGCTATGGTAGGGAGACTGGATTTTATTGTAAATGTGAGGAAGGACTGGAAGGTAGGGCACTAAACCATTTTGATTTGTGGGATGCCTGGGTGGCTCAGCAGTTGAGCATCTGCCTTTGGCTGGGGTTGTGATCCCACGGTCCTAGGATCGAGCCCATCAGGCTCCCTGCATGGAGCCTGCTTCTCCCTCTGCCTGTATCTCTGCCGCTCATGAATAAGTAGATAAAATCTTAAAATATCTTTTTGATTTGTTAAAAGATCTGGCTGGCTGCTGGACACAGAGCCAGTACAAGAGAGGACAGTTCGAGGAGGGTCCTGTGAAAGTCTGGGCATGGCAGCTTAAGACGTGAAGGTGGGGAGGACAGAACACAGAATACACATACTGAAGGCAGGGCTCACAGGGTTTACTGCTAAAAAGAGAAGCTGTGAAGGGAAATTGGAATCACGGATGATTCTAAGGGATTTGGCTTAGAACAAGTAAATGGGAACACTGTGTGTGGGGGGAATGGAACTATTTTGAACAAATTAAGCGTGAGATGCCTATAGTTTACAAGTAAGCAGCTGGCTAGACATCTGGAGTTTAGAGGAGAGGTGAGAGCTAAATCTGGGAGTCATCAGTGGATGGGTTTAAATTCCAAACCAAATAAGATCATTCAGGTAATCAATGTAAATAGAAAAGAGGTCTGAGGACTGAGCACAGTACTCCATTTAAAAAGTTACAAGACTTGAGAAAAGAGACTAAGAGGAAGTAATCAGCAAGACAGGAGAAGACCCAGGAGAATATGGTGACTTAGACGGAGCAATCAGTAGTGACAAATGCTACGGACAAGCTGAATACAGAGAATGACCAACTGATAGGAGTAGGGAGGAGGTATGCCTGTAAAGCTCCTGTAAGAGAGTGGGAGAAGTCACAGCATTGGGCAGTAAGAGTGTGAGGTTGCTAAGATGCAGAAAGGAATGGTCCACCTAAGACTAGTGGTCATGTATTTAAAGTAGGACATGGCCTGTGGTTGTATGCCTATCTCAAAATACTTTTAACTGCTTGGATGCAGTAAAGTAAAAGAATTATATTTAACCAAAGCTGGGGTTTTGCCAATCAAGTAGAACAGAGAGATTACAGTTTACAGTATGAGAAAAGAGTGATCATTGGGACAGACCAGACTCTAAGCTGGATGATGCAAGAGGTGAGGCTATGGGGAAGAGCAAACATAGAAAACAGGAGATAGGGGTGAGAATACTTGCAGGTTTATGACAAAGGGAGGGAAAATCAAAGGTTAAAAACACTCAGATAATAAGACCCTAAATCCACCTTCCCAGACTGAACTTAGGTTCTGCTTGTTTCTGCAGGGGAAATGAGTCAATGAGCTGCTGAGAATTCTCTATTTTACAACTCATAATTCTGACTACGTCCCAATGATACAAAATAAATGAACATTTATGAATCTACAGGTATGAGCTGTGGACTCCTTCCCTCATTAATAATTATGCAAGAGTAGTTCTATACGTACATAGTGGGTGAGTCGATGAATGACTTTCTCTATGATTCTCTTTTTATTTATAAGTTCCTCTTCAGAATCTATTTCTGATTCGATTTCCTTCAAGTACCAGTTAACAAGCTCACTTCTCTTTAATGCCGACTCATCCTCTTCTGCAACAAAAAATACATTTCAAAAGGATTAAATTTTCCTTCTAGCAAATTGTATCGCGAATCCTTGGGGTTTGCATACACAAAAAGATAATGTATAGAGTAAATAACCATCAACCTGTCAGAAAGTGTATCTGATGAAATAAGATTTGCAATGTTCCAGCATAAGCCTGAAATAACCTGTCATATTACTTGTATTAAAGTATGCCTCACTTTATCCTGAGGGAAAAAAATCTAATAAGAAAGAGATTATAAGAAACAAGTTTCTTAACTAAGATTTCAAAATATGAAGGTGTTTCCTTCACCTTCTATGCTTCATCACCTATGAGAATGCTTGCCAATAGCAACTAAAAGCATAAATTAACAGCAAACTTCTTAAATAACTCTTCCTCTTTGGAACAAGAAGACTTTATGTAGGTAAGATCAACCAAGAAGTGAAATCCATGGGCATTCATTCAAAATTTAAAAATTAACAATTTATTTCAGCAAGGTCTACCTATACTGAATGACTATCTACTTTAGTCCAAAGCAGAACTCTATAAAGTCACAAGAAAAGTTGGAACCTGGATAATATAACTGTCAGAGAAAAAAAGTATAATAAAACTCTATACTTAGTCTTGATTCTAGCTAGTAAAATACAAAATCAAAAATGGGAAAATCTACCTTACTGACAATGCCTTTGGAAAGTTTTATTATGGGTGTACTGAAAGTTCATTATCTAAATGTTCTTGGTATGTGGCCTTCTTTATTTGAAGTTGTACTCCCTGTGTGTACCCTTAGGTTAGACTAGAGCACAGCTGGCCACCTGAAGACTGAAAATTCATAACTTACTTGACTGGGTGAGTATTTTTTTTTTTTTTTAAAGGAAAACCTAGCAGAATTTACTGCGGAATGCAGATGGTGTCTGAGTGCTAATCTTATTTCCGTTCCATTAATGGTTTGCCATGTTTAAAATTCAGTTGCAAGAGAAAGAGTAAAATGAAATATAATGTAAACACAAGAACATGTGAGCTCCCAAATGTTTTATGTGAGAAGAGGGTCAGCTAAAACCTGTCTGTCGTAGTGGCCTCTTTACTGCTTTCTCTCCTTCCTCCCACCAGTCTACAATACCCAAGGACACAGGCAAAAACTATAGGCTCAAAAGTTTAGTAAGCTAAGACAATTTCTGCTATTCTCTTCTTCATTACAGACACAACACTGAGATGAGGTCTGGAAGCCAGAATTTTGGGACTTTTAAATAATAATTACCTGATGACTAACCACCAAATTAAAGTTTAAGTTTGACCCCCTGATTTCATCATTTTTCCTTCTGCCTCATGGCTGACTATAGGCATGTTAGAACAGCCAGTAAAGCAATAAAGGTAGGAAAGTGTACTAGTGCCCAGATATTTCATTTTACCTATGGAAAAATGAGGATTTTACTTCATTTTTAGTATTAAATGTATCTATACTAATTCGTTTTTTTTCAGTTTAATTACTTGCCTATGAAATATAAATAACCTAGAGTCCATCCATTTGAAGTAAAGCTATTGAAAGGAACAGTGATTTTGCATCTGTTGAAAACACTTGTTAAGTGCTTCATGACAAATTATCAGATCCCAACTTCTCAAAAATATTAAAATACGCCAAGGACATTACACAGATGCCCTCTGACAACGAACTTGTTAGGTAAATGTCCAGACTGTCAGACTAATATCCCATAGATTTTTTTAATGTAAATAGGCTTGTGTAACAATTTATTATCTCTTCTGACAAAATAGAATCTTCAGCAATGGAAGTGGTTTATGCAAATACAACTTACAAGAATGACTGAGCATGTGCGCACACTAGGTTTAGGTTTAGTCTTACCTTCCTCCATCTTCCTGAGGTGAAGCACAATAAGGTTAGATATTCGGCAGTACTCAGGGAAGCTCAGCCTTAAGGAGGCTTTAGGAACCAAATCTTGGTTTATGTCTTCACTGTGGCCATTGATTCCATTCACAAGAGCAGGGCTGTCAACAGGACCTAAGTGAAACATCAATCATCTGAATCTTGTTTTTGTGCCTCCAACACTCTTCCTATCAAATGTTTAAGTACATGACTTTTATTTTAATATTAATTTCTAAATAAGCATATATACTCAGTAATTTTACAAATAAATTAGAAGCAAATTTGTAAATGCTACAGATGAAGGCAAAAACTAATTGGGAAGGGGTTCAGGCGTTAAGTGTCTGAGTCTTGATTTCGGCTCAGATCATCTCAGGGTTGTGAGACTGAGCCCAATATTGGGCTCCGTATGTGGAGCCTGCTTAAGATTCTCCCTGTGCTTCCTCCCTCCTTGTGTGCATGTACTTTCTCTCTCTCAAAAAAACCAAAACAAACCAAAAAACCCTAATGTGGTAGAAATGAGAAGGATGGCAGATAAAAAAGTTTTATGATCTAAAAAGTTCACTGCAATGTTATATACAAAATTTAAATGTCTATGTTTCAATGTACTCAAGAACATGTTTTTAATTCAGAAGCAAAATAAAAATAAATAAGGCTGGGGAATTAGGTCCACTCTCACCATTTTAGTGTATTTTCTTTCAGTTTTTCAAGCATATATATATATATATATTTTTTTTTTTAATTTTTTATTTATTTATGATAGTCACACACAGAGAGAGGCAGAGACATAGGCAGAGGGAGAAGCAGGCTCCATGTACTGAGAGCCTGATGTGGGACTCGATCCCGGATCTCCAGGATCGCGCCCTGGGCTAAAGGCAGGCGCTAAACCACTGCGCCACCCAGGGATCCCTCAAGCATATATATATATTTTATATCAGCTATTTAATTGTATTTTACCTTCTAAATAGTCCAATTCAATATTCACTTTTTTCCCTTTTGCTATATAGATTTCAAAACCATCAACAAGTTTACTTTTTTTTTTAAAGAGATTTTATTTATTTATTCATGAGAGGCAGAGAGAGAGAGAGAGAGAGAGAGAGAGAGAGAGAGAGAGAGAGAGAGGTAGAGACACAGGCAGAGGGAGAAGCAGGCTCCATGCAGGGAACCCAACGTGAGACTCGATCCTGGGTCTCCAAGATCAGGCCCTGGACTGAAGGCAGTGCTAAACCGCTGAGCCACCCGGGCTGCCCAACAAATTTACTTTTATCATAACATCTCAGAGAACATTTTGGTCTGTAACTCCAGAAGAGTAAATGAACAAATATCTCACCATTGATGCCATCTGGGCCCTCATCTACCTCCATCTGGGCCTCTTCTTCTTGATCTAGATTAACATCAGGTGTTTCTACACGGATGATTGACTTATTCAGTAACCTAAAAGCTTCCTTCACATGTTTAGGTTGCACCTAAACCAATCAAAATGAAGCAAATCAGAAAGTCAGTGTTCTTGATACACCACTCAGATTTTCTCCATTACAGACCACAGTGACATTTTAGCTTTCTCACACACATATAAAATAGGAGTTAACACCATAAATTCACCAGAATGGTTTAAAGGGACCAACAATATGTAGTATTGTAAAGAATGTATAACAACTTTCATTCACTGCTGATCGGAATGTAAACTGATACAACAACTACTATGGAAAAGTATTTTGGCAGTTTTCACTGAACACATGTGAAACCTATGACAATTCCACTTGTAGGTGTACACCCAGCAGAAATGTATACCACCATATAGACTAAAAGACATGTATATCCTTTAAGAACCCAAATTGGAAACTATCCAAATATCCATTAATAGAAGAATGGGTGGGATGCCTGGGTGGCTCAGTGGTGCCTTCCACCCAGGGTGTGATCCTGGCATCCCAGGATCGAGTCCCACACCAGGCTCCCTGCAGGGAGCCTGCTTCTCCCTTTGCCTATGTCTGCCTCTCTCTCTCTCTCTCTCTCTGTCTCTCATGAATAAATAAAATCTTAAAAAAAAAAATAGAATGGGTGAATCACTGTGATATATGGACAGAATATTATACAGCAGTGAGGCAGACAAACTACCACTACACAAAACCTGGATGATTATCTTATGGTATTAATACTGTGTGAAAGAAACCAGACACAAGGGGGAATATATTCTATGACTGTTATCTATAATCCTTACATGGTCAAATAATTTTTGACAAGGGTGTCAAGACCACTCCTTGGGGAAATCATAGTCTCTTCCAAAAATGGTACTGGGGAAACCTGGTATCTTACATAAAAGAGTGAAGTTGGACTCCTCCTGCCTTACATCACATACAAAATTATCTCAAGGGATCCCTGGGTGGCGCAGCGGTTTGGCGCCTGCCTTTGGCCCAGGGCGCGATCCTGGAGACCCAGGATCGAATCCCATATCGGGCTTCCGGTGCATGGAGCCTGCTTCTCCCTCTGCCTGTGTCTCTGCCTCTCTCTCTCTCTCTCTGTGACTATCATAAATAAATTAATTAAAACAAAACAAAACAAAACAAAACAAAATTATCTCAAAAAAGACTGGAGACCTAAAACTATAAAAACATATGTAAGAAAACGGGAAAAAACCTTAAGACATTGGATTTGATAATGGTAAAAGCATAGGCAACAAAAGGGAAAAATGACAAATGAAACGATATCCAATTCAAAAACTTCTGAGCATCAAGGTAAACAATCAATAGAGTAAAAAAGGCAACCTATAGAATGGGAGAAAAGTATCTGCGTATTATATATGTGATAGGGATTAATATCCAAAACATGAAGAATACCCATATTCATCACTTTATTCACAACAGCCAAGAGGTGGAAGCAGCCCAAATGTACACTGATGGATCAACAATAAATTTAATTTAAAAATTAGGTACAGTAAAAGCTTAACAACAATAATAAAATGGAACATTTACAATATACTGTAATAAAAGTTAAGTGTGTTCTCTCTCAAAATAACTTCCTGCATTGTACTTACCCTTCTTGTGATGTGATGATGTAGCTTTAGGCTATGATTGACTTTCTGACAATACTTCAGGGGGATCATCTACCTACCAATGGTAACCCCTCTTTATGTTCTCTATAACCTATGACATGATTATTTTATTATATTAATCTATGTTCAATAAATGCTTGATAGTAACTTTTATTTATTTATTTTTAAAATTTATTTATTCTTAGAGACACACAGCGAGAGAGGCAGAGATACAGTCAGACGGAGAAGCAGGCTCCATGCCGAGAGCTGGATGTGGGACTTGATCCTGGGTCTCCAGGATCACACCCTGGGCTGCAGGCGGCACTCAACCACTGAGCCATCGGGGCTGCCCTGATAGTAACTTTTAAAGGAGAAATCCCAGCATCGTGTATCCTATGAGCACTCAACAGTCATACTCAAGATAAAAACATGCTTATAAACCAATAAATCAATTGCTCTTTCCTCTCATTATGTTAAAGTGACTTTGATACCTCATCACAGCAGTGCATTCGAGCCATTGCTTCAGAGAGACGGATCATGCTCTCAAGTTGTCGCACTGTAATCCTCCATGAAGACTTGGTTACTCCAGAGCCATCCCTCTGGCGGAGACGTTTATACTGTTCCACAATGAAGTCCTCTGACTCTTTAGAAATCTGTTTCAGAACATTACAGAAGTCAGAGCTTTTCTACTCGATGTGAGCTGCATTAAACATAAGTTTAAGAGCCTTCTAGATAGAGACACTTTGGGGAACTAAGAGGATCAAAACTTTGAAGTCAATAAAGAATACTGAAATGGATTTCAAAAGAAACTAAACTGAGGATGCCTGTGAATTTCATATACTAATTTTATCAATAGGTCTATAGCAGGGTATTTAAGCAAATGCCACTTCTAAAAGATGCAGAACAAGCTGAAGCAGTGCACTGGATGTAATGCCTTTTATTTATTTGTTTTTTTTAAAGATTTTATTTATTTATTCATGAGAGACACACACACACAGAGAGAGAGGCAGGGGGAGAAGCAGGCTCCATGCAGCAGGGAGCCCAATGTGGGACTCGATCCTGGGTCCCCAGGATCACGCCCCGGACTGAAGGTGGCACTAAACCGCTGAGCCACCCGGGCTGCCCAATGTAATGCCTTTTAAACTCAAGATGCCAAAGCTCATTAAACAAATTAATGCTCAGAATATTCTTGAAACTCAGTTAATTAACTTATGCTGTCTTTGGAAAAAAGAGAAGTCTACACACACACACACACAGCTATTTCAGTAAACCTTATTATTTGTCAAATACTAACAAAAGGAGAATACTAAAAGAATACTCTTTTTCAGAACGAGGAACTCATCCTATTAGGGGAGCATGCCAAGGTCACAGAAGGACCAGTACAGAGTCATAGAGAATGAAAACTACCTTACACATACGTAACCAATAGCCCTTAGTTTTAAATAGGGTTCGAAGCTTCTTTCAGGACAGTGAGAATCAACCTCAATATTATGGATAATCAGTGAAGGTGACAGATAATTAAAATCCAAAAGTTGAGCCAGACAATAGTGTAAAAACCTCACCCAGAATCAATTTTTTTTAAATTCTATTTTAGAAAAATGTTAAATGGAACAAATGGATTACAAAGTTTACTTTAAAAATAAATGTCCTGGATCCAGTACAGATTCAATTAAATGAACTATATCAATTATTATAAAATATTAAGCCATGTTCATCACAATGACCTAAAGGAATACAAATCTTCCTTAGAGAAAGATTCAAGGACATTCAGTAGACTACTGATCTGAACTCACACAATTTTAAGATTCTTAGGAATAATAGCTGAAATAAAAGTATGTCCTACTTTATTTGATGATTCAAAATTCTTGACTCATAAAATCTTTTTATTAGCACCTAACAAGTAAAAGAAATTTATTCAGATTTTTTTGGGAAATTCCCTCTTAACTTTCCAAAGAAACCTTTTTCTCAAAACAACCTCAAAAAACAAAAAACAAAAAAAACCCTAAACAAGTATAGGTTCAGTTAATTCTCATAGGATCCTTTACTGCCCTCTAAGTGCCCTATTCCAGGACAAAAGGGCAAGTTACCTTGGGTTTAAACTGTCTTGCAAAGAGAAGATACCTCCTGATATCATCAAGGGAATAGACACGATCAATCGAATCCTCAATTCTTGAATGCAAATCTACTATACGTCGGGCAATAGCATAATCTGTAACCTAATTTAAAAGAAGAAAATCACTTTGATCAGTCACAACAATATCTACTCCAGATTATCCTTGGCATTAATAAATTACTTATAACTAAAAACAACCTCTAATATGCCACTGAAAGATGTATCAATGGGTACCAAGTTTAATGCATACCTTCGCCTCACTCTAAGAATATTCTCGAAAGAATTAACTGACTCTAATAAGAACAGCAGAATTAAGATTTCTAGGGTGCTCAGTGTACGCCAGGCACTATTGCCGTAAGTGTGTCTAGAAGCATTTAACTTATGTAACCCTTACAAAAATCTTATTAGGTAGGTAATATTAGCCTTATTTTACAGATAACTAAATTGAGGCTCAGAGAGGTAAAAAATCTTGTCTGACATCACAACACAAAATTGAGCCAGGATTTGAACAGCCTAGCTTCAGAGTCCATGGTCTTAGCCACAATATTGTATTGCCACTTGTCAATATATGAAGATAATCAGAGAATTATTATTAACATTTAAAAAAAATCACACTAAAAATATGCAATTTACTCTCCCATGGTACAAAAAAAGCCACAGATATATGGAGAAATGTTAATATGTGAATAAAGGGTACACAAATGTTACATACACTATTTGGTATCTTGTAATTTTTCTTTAGGTTTAAAATTATTACCAATTAAAACTCTTAAAAACGAAAGAATCATGTACAAACAGGAATACATGAAAATCAGACAACTTCCAGCTATGAGGGTGGACATGGGGAAAGGAGAGGACTGGGTTGTATATTTATATGGATTTGTGAAGAGAAAAAAACAAAACAAAAAAACCCCGAAAACCCCACATTCACAAAATGGAAGGCAGCTTTTATTTAGATAATAAAGTTTCACTATAAGCAAGAGGTATGCATTTTGCCTAACATAATGTAGGACTTTCATGCTCAGTAATGAACAGAATAGCCTAGAATGTTATCTTCCATATAATGCCATTTTGTACTGTGTACATCTGAGCTGTCCAATATCGCTGAATATTTAAGTATAGGTATAAATAACTTTAATAACTAACATGTTAGAATTCAAGTAAATCCACAAGTTCATAGTTAACCTTAAAACTGTTACATAATTAGGAAAAAAGAGTGATATATATTCATCAACTGGATAGGGGATATAGGAATATAAACGACTCATGATTTGGGGGGAAAATTTCTTTGGTATCCCAATTTTTTCCAAGCTTACTGGAAAAAAAAAATCCAAAAAATTATTTTTTTTTCCCCTAAAAAAATTCTTATAAAAATTTTAAGAGTATGGCTGGGAGTTAACTGTAAAGTATTTCCTTTTATCTCTTGAGAATTAAAAAAGAGTAATGAAAACAAGAAAAACTTAATATTCCTCAACTCAGTTAAGTGGAACCAGCTATTCAAGTGACTTTGTTTTGATTTGCTTAATAAACCTTTTGCCTAATCCTGTGCCATTCTGAGAGAAATGAAAGTCAGTGCAAACACATGCACCAGCTGTTTAGCAGTATATCCTACAGCCTTGTCTCCCTTAGTTATTCAAACTGGAAATAACAAAGGAAGCCAACAGTGACAGCTCACAGTTACCTCATTGCATTCATCCACAAGTATAAAGAAGAGATCAAATCGGGACATGATGGGAGCTGACAAATTTATATTTTGTTTCAACGACTTTGATCTGTCATAATGTCCACTGATTGGGTTCGCTGCTGCCAAAATGGATGTCCTGGCATTCAGAGTAGCCTGATCACAAAAGAAATCATTGTTACAGGTTTAAAAAGACATCTGGACGGACCAAATAAACATAGGACAAAATGCTTGATTTTATTAAAAATTAAATGCAAACCAAAATATTAAGGCATCATTTTTCATCTACTGAATCATCAAAATTAAAGTCTCCTAATGCATATAGCAAATAGGCACTCCCATGTAACGGTGGTGGTATGACATACTACCAGCAATTTCTTGTTAGGAATTTATCTTGCAGCTAGAAGATGCATGTGATAAGATGTTTTTGTTAATATGCCTTCTAATAAAAAAGCTGAAAATGACCAAATATCACTCTATGGGAGTCTAATGAGCCAAAACAGGGAACACAGACTCAAAAACCATGTGGTAATAAAAATGGATCTAACATCTGCTGGTATAGAAAGATTGCCAAAATAAAATTATGAAGTTAAATGAACAAAGAACTAAACTACATGCATTATGCTTATTTACGTATGAAAACTTCTGAAAGGGCTGTAACTTTAATAGATACTCTGAACAGTTTTTAAAAAAGATTTTTATTTATTTACTTGAGAGAGAAAGAGAATGCATGAGAGAACAGGTACAGTGTGGCAGGAAGGAGGCAAGAGGGAGGGGGAGAAGCAGACTCCCCACTGTGCAGGGGAGCCTGATGTGGGGCTTGATTCCAGGATCCACAGATCATGACTTGAGCTGAAGGCAGACACAAGTGACTGAGCCACATAGGTGCCCCAGCACTCTCAAAATTTATTGGTGATAGGAGTTGCAGGAGAAGATTTCACCTTTTAATATATATTTTCTTCTACTACTTAAATTTTCCTTACCTATTTGAATACATTATTTAAAAAGTTTGGTTTCTCTCTAATGTTGGTTACAATACTGTACTTATTTTTTTTAATACTGTACTTATTATTTTCATTTTAAAATGTTGACTTTGATTATTTTTTGTTACAACTGGTAGTACACATTATCTTTTTTTTATATTTTCTTTTTTTTTAAATTTTTATTTATCTATGATAGAGAGAGAGAGAGAGAGAGAGGCAGAGACACAGGTAGAGGGAGAAGCAGGCTCCATGCACCATGCACCGGAAGCCCGACGTGGGATTCGATCCCAGGTCTCCAGGATCGTGCCCTGGGCCAAAGGCAGGCGCTAAATCGCTGCGCCACCCAGGGATCCCGGTAGTACACATTATCAAAGAATATAGAAGCTTTGTGGAAATTTTGGGAAGTGAAATGCTGAAAGTTTTACCAATACTTCCTCTACTTTCTGTCATTACAACACATTTTCATAGTATCCTAAAAAGCTCCTAGAATATGGATTAATAATCCTCAGGGCTGTTTCCCATTTCAATGATCAGCATTTTATGTTGAAATAATGCATTTTATCCAAGTGAACATCTCGAGAGCTACACTAATCTTTAAGGTTATGGCATGATGCAGCAGAACAAAAGTGAATACACATACCTTCACTCCTGCTTTAGTGATGGAGATGGTTTGCTGTTCCATAGCCTCATGAATAGCGACTTGATCCCGCACATCCATCTTATCAAATTCATCAATACAACATACACCCTTGTAACCAAAAAATTAGCATAAGAAACTGCCTTTGAGTTGCCAAATGGCAAGTATAAACTTAAGTTTGCTACCAGAGACCTTTTCTCTAAACAACTTTAAGGTAGGTAAGTAAGCAATCTTAATTCCTTAATTTCCTCTACTAAAGTAGGCTAGTTCGTCAGATTCCATTGCTAGAAGGTACCATATGTGTTGGCTCATTTTAAACCAAGAGCAAGATTAAAAACATACAGCTACTTACTGCATTTTTATTTAACATCAAAACCTTGTGTAAATCTCTAGGTCAAATACTCTGGGTCACCTCAGCATTGATTTTAGGCTGGGGAAATGAAGGGTAAATTTGGAACATAAAATCTATAAACGTATAGCTACAGCTTACATGCCTTTACAGATCTAACATACTCATGTCAAATACATGTAAAGTGCAACAGACATACTCATAGAGGTATCATGGTCTGGAAAGGAAAAAATGCTGGGAACTACTAGTCACAGCAAATACACATACTCTGGGCAGGCAATACATTCTAGATTAATGAAACTATGAATTATTTACTAAAAATGGTTTTTTAAAAAAGGATATCTTATTAATAGAAACTTATAGGCCTTCGCTGATCAAGAAGAGGCTATTCTGATTTCTTTATAACCAAAAGTATAAAATGTTCTTACATTATCAGCCAGCATCAAAGCTCCAGCTTCAATGACAAATTCATGAGATTCCTCATCTCTCACAACAGCTGCTGTTAAGCCAGCAGCACTGGATGCTTTGCCGCTAGTGTAGACAGCTCTGGGGCTGAACTCCTCCACGTGCCTATTCAAGGTTATTATATTCATTAACACATGACTACAAAGCATACTTTCTAGAAATGTCAGCTGATAGGACTTATGTCAATCAAGAATTAAAATTTCTTAAAGAACACGTGAGAGAGGCATTAGGCATAAGCAATTCATAAAGATGTCACAGACTAAATAGAAAGTCTTATCTCCTTTGGGCTTTTTAAAAAAATTTTTTAAATTTTTATTATTATTTTTTTTCCTTTGGGCTTTGAAGTCAATTTAAACCCACTCCTGTCAAGTAGAAGATGAAGTTCATACATGACAAGAACATCATTTAAAAAGAAGGCTTTAATAATAGTTTGGCAACAATGGATCCATTAGAAGGCCTTGCACTTAAAAAACAAGGCAAACTAGACATGAGATTTATTCCAAAATAGGTTGGTTTGGGACACCTGGGTGGTTCAGCAGTTGAGCGTCTGCCTTTGGCTCAGGGTGTGATCCTGGAGTCCCGGGATCGAGTCCCGTATCAGGCTTCCTACATGGAGTCTGCTTCTCCCTCTGCCTATGTCTCTGCCTCTCTCTGTGTGTCTCTCATAAATAAATACATAAAATCTTCAAAAAAACCCATAGGTAACATCATAGTTCATGGTAATAGGCTGAATGCTTTCTCCCTAAGTTCTGGAACAAGACACTGATGTTTGCTCTCGTCATTTCTATCCAACATTATACTGAAAAGTCTAGCCAGGACAAGAAAACAAAAAGGTACCTATATTTGAAACGAATAACTATCACTATTTGCAAATAACATGACCTGATAGATAGAAAATCCTACGGAATCCACTAAAAATGAATAAATGAGTTCTTGTAAGGCTACAAGATAAAGGATCAACAATCTATTGTATTTCTATATCCTGGCAACAAAAACTCAAAAATGAAAATTAGAAAACAGTTCTACTTACAACAGCATGAAAAAGAGTAAAATCCTTATGAACAAATTTAAGAAGCACTAGTTTATACTATGAAAATAACAAAATACTGTTGAAAAAAAATAAAAACCTAAATAAATGGAAAGATATTCCATGTTCATGGATCTGAAGACTTAAAAAAATTATTAAAAAGATAATATATCTCAAGTTGATCTATAGATTAATACCATCTCTATTAATATCACAATTGGCTTCTTTGTAGAAACTGACAAAGCTGATCCTAAAATTCATGTGGGGGGGCCTGGGTGGCTCAATTGGTGTCCAACTCTTGATTTCAGCTTGGGTCATGATCTCAGAGTTGTAAGATCAAGCCCTGCCCTGGGCTCAACTCTGGGTGTGAAGCCTGCTTGGGATTCTCTCCCTCCCTCTCCTCTTCCTCCCATCACTCATGTGTGCTCTCTAAAAAAAAAAAAAAAAAAAAATTTTTAAGTAAAAAATAAAATAAAATTCATGCAAGAACTCAAGTTACTCTGAATAGCCAAAACAATCTGGAAAAAGAAGAGATGGATGACTCACTTTCTGATTTTAAAACTTACTACAAAAATATAGCAATTAAGATAGTGTGGTATTGGCCTAACGGGAGACATGAAATATAACCGAGAGTCCAGAAATAAACCTTTTCATTTACAGTCAACTGATTTTCTTTTTTTTTTTTAAAGTCTTTATTTTTTTTAAAATTTTTATGATAGTCAGAGAGAGAGAGAGAGAGAGAGAGAGAGAGAGAGAGAGGCAGAGACATAGGCAGAGGGAGAAGCAGGCTCCATGCACCGGGAGCCTGACGTGGGATTCAATCCCGGGTCTCCAGGATCGCGCCCTGGGCCAAAGGCAGGCGCCAAACCGCTGCGCCACCCAGGGATCCCCTCAGTCAACTGATTTTCAACAAAGCTGTCAAAAACAATTCAACAGAGGAAAAGAATAGTCTTGGCATTCAAACAACTAGCTATCTACAATCAAAAAGAACAAAGTTGGACCCCTATCTCATACTATGTACAAAAATTAACTCAAAATGGATCAAGGACCTAAATTTTAAGAGTTAAAATTATCCCAAAGAACTGGATGCAGAGACTTGAACAAATACTTGCACATCAATGTTCGTAACAGCATTATTCATAATAGCCCAAAGGTGGAAACCCAAATGTCCATCAATGGACGAACAGGTAAAACAAAAGGTGATAAATACACATAATCAATTATTAGTCTTAAAAGGGAAAGAACTCTAAGACATTCTACAACATGGATGACCTCTAAATATTATAAGTGAAACAAACCAGTCACAAAAAGACAAATACTGTATGAATTCATGTATATAAGGGACCTAGAACAATCAAATTTAGAGACAGAAAATAGGATGGTAATTACTAGGGACTGAGACAGGGGTAAATTACTGTTTTAATGTAAACAGACTTTCAATTTGGGAGATGAAAGAATTCTGAAATGGATGATGGTGATGACTACAAAGCCTGAATGGACTTAATGCCACTGAAAAATATAGATAAAAATGTTTAAAAAGGCAAATGTGATGTGTATTTTATAATTTTAAAAAAATGGTGAAAACTTACTCATGTTCATAGCACTACTTATAAAAGCCCAAGGAGAAACAATCCAAATGCTCATTAACTAATAAATAGATAATTATTTTTTAAAATTAATTTTATTTATTTATTCATGAGACACACAGAGATATAAGCAGAGACATAGGCAGAGGGAGAAGCAGGGCTCTCATGGGGAGCCTGATGCAGGAGTCCATCTGGGGACTCTGGGACCACACCATGAGTCAAAGGCAGCCACTCAACTACTGAGCTACTCAGGCATCCCTGACAAATAGATAATGAAATGTGGTAAATACATATGATAGAATACTAGGCAATAACAGAAAGTACTGGTATGCTCCAACAAGGCTGAATCCTGAATACATTATGTTAAGCAGAAAAAGCCAGTCACAATGAATCACATAGTATATAATTCCATTTATAGGAAATGTCAAGATAGAGACGCTAATGTAGACTAGTGGTTGCCTACGGTGAGGGAGGAAAATGAGGACTGCTAGAAGGTACAGGATTTCTTTTTGGGTAATGAAAATGTTGTAAACCCAGTATGTTGATGGTCATACAACTCTGTGAATATACTAAAACCATTGAATTGTATACTTAGAAGAGGTGAATTTTATGATATGGAAATTATATTGCAAAAAAGATGCTCAAAGACCCACTAGATATAAAAGGCTATTTCTCTCTAAAATAATCATGTATAATACAATTCTGTTACCAGAATTAGCAGCAATATTATAGCATATCTTTTTGTGGTGGTGGATAGGAAGCGGTTGGTGGGAACAGAGGAAATGAAGAGAGAGAATTCCCTCTCCCACCTTTTAAAAGATGTTATTTGACAGAGAGAGAAGGAACAAGCAAGCATAAGCAGGGGTAGTGGAAGAGGGAGAAGCAGGCTTCCTGGAGGATGTGGGGCTCTACCCCAGAACCCCAGAATCATGACCTGAGCTGAAGGCAGATGCTTAATCAACTGAGCCACCTAGACGCTCCAGGATAATCTCTTTCAACATAGGACTATTATTTTCAAATCTAAAGCCTAGTCCTTGATATATGTGAAGGAAATAATATTTAGTTATAAAATTCCAAATCAACTAAAAATGTTTCTGGAACAGTGCCATGTTACAAATTTCCCAAAGGAAAAGCAGCTTGATATAGTATGAAGAGCACAGCTTTGAAATCAGATATGTGAGTTCTAACACACATGGTTCAGCAGTCCCTATTAGCTATGAGAAGGTGGATAAGGAACTAAGTTTCAGAGAAGTTTTGTTTGCCTCCCTCAAAAAAGAGGATTATATTACGTGCCTGAGTGCTGCTAACACAAGATGCATACACTCACACAGTACCAAGAACACGGCAAGTATTTCAAAACCAGTTGCTACTATTTTGACCTCTACGTTTAAGTTTGAAAGTAAGCAAATATTTGCTATAGCTTCTAAAAATAGGTGAAAATTGCCAAAGTAGTACACATGCTGATGGTTAGCATAACACATCTCATCCTTGTTGCACTATTGGAAAGCATGTTCTTTGCCTTTGGCCCAGGGCGCGATCCTGGAGACCCGGGATCGAATCCCACGTCGGGCTCCTGGTGCATGGACCCTGCTTCTCGCTCTGCCTGTGTCTCTACCCCTCTCTCTATGACTATCATAAATAAATAAAAATTAAAAAAAAAAAAAAAGTGAAAATAAGGAAACATATTTAGGGTAAATTAAAATTAAAATATGTTGTGATTTATTACCATGAAAATATTCACATATTGAAAAACTTTTAAAAAGATTACACAAAGATATTATACAAGGATTAAGAAAACTCAAAATGGGATTGGAATTACAGGTAAATTTTCCCTATTCTAAAATTTTTTTTTTCCTATTCTAAAAAATTGTAAAATGTGGGCAGCCCCAGTGGCGCAGCGGTTTAGCGCCACCTGCAGCCCAGGGCGTGATCCTGGAGACCCTGGATGGAGTCCCACGTCAGGCTCTCTGCGTGGAGCCTGCTGCTCCCTCTGCCTGTATCTCTGCCTCTCTCTCTCTGTCTCTATGAATAAATAAAATCTTAAAAAAAAAAAATTGTAAAATGTTATTACAATTTTACAAATGTTAAAACAAATTAAGGTAAGGGGATCCCCGAGTGGCTCAGCAGTTTAGCGCCTGCCTTCAGCCCAGGGCGTGATCCTAGAGTCCCAGGATCGAGTTCCACATCGGGCTCCGTGTGAGGAGCCTGCTTGTCTTCCTCTGCCTGTGTCTCTTAGGAATAAATAAAATCTTAAAAAACAAAACCAAAACCAAATTAAGGTAATTTAATATAAGCAAGTTATATATTCAACAGTTGTAATTTATACTGCTGCTTTAAATAAAGGCACACTGCATTCTTGTTAGCACAGAAAGCCTGAACTATGCATACTGTTTTTTCCAATGTACTACCTTGGCAAACACTTACTTGAGAAACTGGCTCTTAGCTGTACTTGGGTCACCAACAATGCAAACATTTATGTCCCCTCGAAGAGAGGTTCCTTCCCCTGTTGTCTTTGGAACACCACCAAAGAGCATCAGCAGGACACCCCGTTTTACTTCATCATTGCCTAAAAAGAAAA
The DNA here is from genome assembly GCF_905146905.1 of Nyctereutes procyonoides. Lineage (NCBI taxonomy): Eukaryota > Metazoa > Chordata > Mammalia > Carnivora > Canidae > Nyctereutes > Nyctereutes procyonoides. The sequence continues at coordinate 183,935 of NW_026575030.1, read as the reverse complement.
GGCAAGGTTATTTTTCAACATGAGGTTAAACAATTTCAAAAACGACTATAAGGCATGTTTACCGACCTAGAGCCAAGAAAGCTGAAGTGAAGTGTCTTACACTTTACATTTTACTGAAGTAAAAATACCTGGCTTCTAATCTTGGTTCTTCTTCATAAAACTTAAAGCCACCTAACCGCTATCCCAATGTTCTCACCTATACACCACAGACGGCACAGATGCTGATGCTCACCATCCTAAGAGCCGTTCCTTGTCTGTAAGTCCTACTTTCTCACAAAGTCTGTCCTGATGTAGTACTTCTCAAATAACTCCATAAATAAACTATGTCCACCACAGCACACTGTATTTGCCAATTCTAATAGCAGAATTTATTGTTGTATCAAGAGTTTGAGGAAACAATATGCGATTTACTTCTTTTGTATCACCAACAGTGTTGAATATAAAAACTCACTAAATGAACCGCTATGGATTAGGTAAGATACTGAATGTGATCTATGATTTCTTCTACAAGCTGTTTATGAATCCTACATGAAAAGGAAATGTATAGTAAAAAAAACTGGATCTTTAAATATGTGCTGTTAAAAATATTTTTCTGTACTAATTATTATGACTTTTTGTGAATTCTATCAACTAAGTACTGGGCAAACCATCCCTTAAAGGCAGAGAAAAAAATCCATTTCACAAACAAATTTGACTTATGATCTTTGAAATAAATGTGTCAGGAAGTGTCATGGTTTTTAAATAGTCCACAAATTGTTTAAATCTTCTCACTTGAAAACAGAGCTTAATTTTCCTCTCCTTAGGGAGTAGCTGGACTTTATTATAACTTCCTTCTAAAAAAATAGCATATGGTAAAGTGAGGGTGTTTAACTTCTGAGACTAGGTCCTGAGAAGCATTTTGTTTCCTTCTGCTTTGCTCTCTTGGAGACACACACACTCTGGAGAAAGAAGCTGCTGTGTTGTGAGAACATGAAAACAGACCTGTGGAAGAGATTCATGTGGCAAGAAAAATGAGTTTCCAGTTAATAACCAGCACTAACAGGTAAATCCTTCAGCCTAGTCTAGCTTTCAGATGATTGCAGCCTCATCTAATGTCTTAGTTGTATCCTCATCAAAGACTGAGTAGGCACCACTCAAGTAAACTTTTCTCAAATCTTGACCTACAGACTGTAAGAGACACTGCTGTTTGAAGCCACTAAGTTTTGGGGTAATTTGTTATGCAGAAATAGATTAAGTTTCTGGGTAAGGAGTGAAGCTGGATCAAAATTTGAACACTTAATTAAGGGAAGATACTCGAGAATTCATAAAGGATTATTAATATAAAGGATTTCAGTTCAATTTCACTGGCCAAATATTTAGATAGAAAATAGGTTACTTTTTAAATAGTTGAAAAATATATATGAGAAATACCCATAACTCCTCTGAGTTCCTGTCATAACTCCAATTCACTATGAAAGGATGGAAAAAGCAAGGCTAAAGCACGAGGCTTGAAACTTTAGTCACATACTCCAACAAACAGGTTAAATAATGGTGAGCAACTAGCAACCGAGAGCCAAGAAAACCATAAAGAAAGCACTGAAGGTATAGACATAGTACATATAGCCAAGAAACAAAGAATTTCCTTCTTGAAAATTAAAAAAAAAAAATCAGGATATTAATCTAGCACATTATAATGTACTTAAGTACGGTTCTACCCTAAAGCTAGAAAAAGAAGCCTAAATGACTTTTTTCTTTTTAAAAAACCAGGGTAATATATACGTAACAAAATACTTACCATTCCAACCATTTTTCAATATACAGTTCAGTGGAATTAAGTACACTATATTTTATAACCACCACTCTTATCCATTTCCAGAACTTTTCATCATTCCCAACAGAAACTATCCATGAAATACTAACTCCCTATTCCCTCCCCCTATAGGTAACCTCCTTCTACTTTGAGTCCCTACGAACTTGCTTATTCTAGGTACTTCACTTTAAGTGGGAATCATGTAGTATCTGTCCTATTGTAAATGACATTTTAATATCCCTTGTAAATCCACTAAAAAACCTTTGGATCTGCTTTATGTGCTGTAAGAAATCACTTATTGCTGTTTTTAAAAAAAATTGAGGTTCTAGTATAGTGAACATTAAGTATTTATTGCTATTTTTTAATCATTTTGATTTCAATCTTATGCCATAAATGGAAGGAACTCTTACCATGTATAGTAGGGAACAGGCTGGTACAGAGATTGTGGTACAGATTTTTATCCTGACTCATTTCAAACACTTTCTCCCACTCCTTCACAGTCATTTGGTTCTTAATGCTCTCAGCAGTCTGTTCCTCATCTCGGAGTTCTTTCCCTCCAAACTGAAGGGTGGAGGACAAAGGAAAATACACTTGCATGAAAACAGTCAAAGGAAAGTGATACAGAGCTTCATTATAAACAAACAAACAAAAACCAGCCTGGGCTTTCAACTTCAGAATCTGTTGACTACAAAGGTTTTCTAAAAAAACAAAACAAAACAAACCAAAAAAAAACAAACCCCAAACTAGTAAGACCTAAGTTAAACGAGATACTTTACAGTTTGTTCTCTCCAGTGAACTGAAAACAAAAAAGCTACCACTGTTTTATATTGCTATCTAAATGAATCTGAATGCTCAAGAGATGAGCCATAAGAAAATGTTAATCACTGATATGAACATGCAGTAACAGAAGATTTCATTCACCCATCTTCCAATACTGGACTATTTTCCAAACTTTTTCTCATTGCTTTCCCATTAGGATGCAGAAACAAGCTCTACACAACTATAATGCCAGGAATCCATCACTCACAGAAAGAGCAAATTAGTTTACTTCCCAGATTACTAAATTTTTCTATTTGTATTTTCTCCAGGAGCATGAAAGAAGAACTGTGGTAATTAAAAAATTATATCATGGATAATTTATATCAATGCTCTTAAAGCACTGATCTCTTAAACATGAAAACAGGCTTTTCTTCAAGGTCAGGAAGACACGAAAAGATTTGGTTTTAAAATTAAAGAATCGGGCGCCTGGGTGGCTTAGTTGGTTAAGTGTCTGCTTTTAGCTCAGGTAACGATCTCTGGGTCCTGGGAACTGAGTGCGGCATGGAGTCCCTGCTCAGTGGGGAATCTGCTTCTACCTCTCCTTCTGCCCTTTGTTCATGTTCTTTCTTGCAAATAAATAAAATCTTAAAAACAAAAAACAACACACACACACACACACACACACACACACACAAAACACAAACCCTAAAGAATCAACCCACCCTCCAACACTGCCACCATTAACACTGACTAGATAACTCAGTAATTTCAGAAGCCTGTATTGTGACTGTTGCAGAGGAGGTCATTCTATTAAAGACTCACCCTTGGGTTGGTGGGTGCAACACAACAGGCAAGAAAGACCAGCCTGTATGAAAGGTCCCTAACACCAAGAGCCCGGAGTCCTCGAATGCCTTCTGTCTCATATCCATCAACACCACTTACACGGGAATTAGTTTCTGCACGTGCTCCTGAAAGAATGATAGTTTGTTTCACAGCTCAAACACCAAAGGTGCTGAGAACCAAAATTGTTCAAATAAACAAAACCTATAAATCCAAATATTTCATTTAGGCCTTGAAATTTTTCAGAACAGTATTTTTTGTAGCAAAATCAATTTGTCTCTATCTTATACTTTCCTTGCTCACCCTGATGGGTAGCCAAAAACAAGACAATGAAGATTCTAGAAGCTGAATGTTCTGTTTTCAGGTAATGAGAATTTGTTAAATTTGAGCTGAAGATTACTGACCTGGTATGCTAAGCTTAGAGACATCAGGCACAACAATTAGAGTCCCTGTAAAGTCACACTTGTCACCAGCTTGAGCTGACTCCACAGCTTCAGCTCTCAAGATCACTTCTAAACTTCGGGGGATACTCCCTCGAGGAAGCTCAGCTTGAGTCTCTTGAATACGAACCTATAACAATGGCCAAGGAGAAGATTATTTTTCAAATGCCATATAATCTAAATTAATGCCAGAAATATTGACATATTCCAAACTCTTACCATTTGCACTTTTGACAATTGCCAAACTTCATCTTAAAAATTATCTATGCTAAAACTCCTTCCAATTTGGTAAGAGATGACATTTACTTAAAGACTTCACCTTTAGGGGTAGATGGGTGGCTCAGGCAGTTAAGTGTCTAACTCTTGATTTCAGCTCAGGGTCATGAGACTGAGCCCCATACTGGGCTCTGCACTCAGCCCAGAGTCTGCTTGTCCCCCATCCTCTGCTCCTCCCCCCACTTTCACTCGATTTCTCTCAAATAAATAAAATCTTTGAAATAAAAAACACAAAAAAACTCCCTTCACCTTTAGTACATTTATCACAACGAGCACTGAGTTAATATATGGAACTGCTAGAGCACTATATTATACACCTGAAACTATAATACTGTATGTTAACTATACTGAAATCAATAAAAAAGATAAAAACTTCACTTTTACTCTTATTAAAGAAATGCTTTCTTACTTGCTTACTTGCTCAAACTATGTAAAGATCTATTCTTTTTTGTTTTTTAAGATTTTATTTATTCATGAGACACGGGGGGGGGGGGGGAGGGAAAGAGAGAGAGAGAGAGAGAGAGAGAGAAAGACAGGCAGAGGGAGAAGCAGGCTCCATGCAGGGAGCCTGATGCGGGACTCCAGGATCACGCCCTGGGCCGAAGGCAGGTGCTAAAACTAAAACCACTGAACCACCCAGGGATGCCTAAAGATCTATTCTGTTCCATCTTCCACTAAATTTTCAGGGAAATCTTATGGAAAATTTCACATACTTTATACATGCCACTTCAACACTACTGTTAACATTACTTAGATACACACATATCTTTACTGTATTATTTGAAAGATATTATAAAAATCAAGATATTTCACTTCTAATTATTTTCATACTCATCTCCTAGAAGACCATCTGCTATGTAAACATGGTATCATTACCACAGCAAGACAATTAAATAAGATCTGCTACTATCTAGTACATCCTTAAATTTCCTCAATTGTGAAGTGTCCTTCATTACAACTGTTTTTTGTATTTTTTACAAACTAAGGCCCAATCTAGATTTACACTTCGTATTTGGTTGTTATATCATATTTTTTTTCAAATATAAAGCACCTCTTACCCAAAGTTATTGGCAGAGTATGTGATTCATATAAACTAAGTCCCAGATTGATATTAAAACACTAAGGAGGGATCCCTGGAGGCGCAGCGGTTTAGTGCCTGCCTTTAGCCCAGGGCGTGATCCTGGAGTCCCAGGATCAAGTCCTGTTATCAGGCTCCCTGCTGCATGGAGCCTGCTTCTCCCTCTGCCTGTGTCTCTGCTTCTCTCTCTGTGTCTCTCATGAATAAATAAATAAAATCTTGGGATCCCTGGGTGGCGCAGCGGTTTGGCGCCTGCCTTTGGCCCGGGGCGCGATCCTGGAGACCCGGGATCGAATCCCACGTCGGGCTCCCGGTGCATGGAGCCTGCTTCTCCCTCTGCCTGTGTCTCTGCCTCTCTCTCTCTCTTTCTGTGACTATCATAAATAAATAAAAAATTAAAATAAATAAATAAATAAATAAATAAATAAATAAATAAAATCTTAAAAAAAATAATAAAAACATAAAACACTAAGGATGAAAAACCAAAGCTAATATTAATTATTTTAAGCTGGTACTCATTCTCCCATACTTGAATGCTTGAGCTGCTGCAACTTTTTTTTCCCTTTGCCTATCACAGATTTACTAAGTTCTGTGGGGACCTCAGATGGGCTCCACTCACAATCTTCATTCTTACTGCTATCCCCCAACTCTGCCTAGGTAACTACAAGTGCCTAATTGTTAGTCTCTTATTATACACTACACACCAATGTCCCATTAATCTTCCTTTAAAAAAGAAAAGTTCACATCTCCTGAAAATACCTTCAGGTATTTTGTTTATCAAGATAGATCCAAATTTCCCAGCCTGACATTTTTAAGGCTTGGAGTACCTCACACCTCACACCAAATCATCCCTCAGATGATCTTCCATTTCAATCATGATAATCATCACTGCTATCAACAAACATGTTGGGGCACCTGGGTGACTCACTGGTTGAGCATCTGCTTTTTGCTCAGGTCATGATCCTGGGGGTCCTGGGATTGAGTCCCATATCAGGTTCCCCACAGGAAGCCTGCTTCTCCCTCTGCCTATGTCTCTGCCTCTCTCTGTGTCTCTCAGGAATAAATAAATAAAATATTTAAAACAAACAGACAAACAAAGATGTCCATTTCTGCTTGTCCTTTTATTCATGCCTTCCTCCCTAACCACCAACACGAGGTCTTAACAAGTTTCCACTTCTTCGAAGTTTTCTTAACACTAGTTCACCATCATCATCATCTTCATATGTTTATTATTTATTCTCTGATAAATATATTTTGTCACAGTCTGAAGGAGCTTCCAATCCAAGTTATTAAAGGTCAAAACACATTTATATATTGATAATTGAAATTTGTATTAAGAGTTTTGGGCTTAAATCTATAGTTGTATATAATGATTCTCAACTTACATGCTTAACATCACCTAAATAAGCTTATAATAACTTCAAGTGCCTAGAGGTGAATTATTAGCATATACTGAACCTGAACGAGACAGACATTAATAACTACCTTTTGAGAGGTCCCTGGGTTGCTCAGTGGGTTAAGCATCTGCTTTCAGCTTAGGTCATGATCCCAGGGTCCTGGGATGGAGTATTTATTGCATTGGGTTCCCTGCTCAGTGGAAAGTCTGCTTCTCCCTCTGACCCTCCCCCCCACTTGTACGCTCTTTCTCTCTCTCAAGTAAATAAATAAAATCTTTAAAAATAAATAAATACCTTTTGAAAATCCACAAATCTTGATTTATTTGTGTCCAGCAAGAATCTCCTTCTGTTGGCACAAACTGGATTTCGGCAGATATTTGGTTGTGTATATTTGAACTGCTGTTCTACATCCTTGATTACTGTCTGACAGTCCAAGCATAGGAATGTTCCACTCACAAGCTCTGGGTGAACGGGGTGAGTCCGTACTACCTGCCCACTGATTCGAGTCAGTAAACCAATTCTGGATGAGGTGAGTTCTCGAATTCTATTTAAAAACAGATGTCCCATTAGTAAATATTCATTTCTAACTTAAGAAATGTTTCCATTTTAATGAGAGGGTATTTAAGGATAAATTTATGCTAAAACAAACAAAAAACAGCAAAAAAAAAAAAAAAAAAAAAAAGAGAGAGAGAGAGAGAGAGAAAGTAACTCTTTGGACTCTTCTCCAAGAATGATTTAGTCAATGCAACCATTTCTAAATTACAGAGTATATATGCATTCACAGAAAAAAACATCAATATGAAAAACTAAATGACACCAAAGAAATTATAATTATAAAACATATGATCCCATTTTATTCTATATGCAAACGTTTTTTGCTTACCTACAATTTCTAAATAATCATGTATTAGTTTCATAGCAAAGTTATCATAGGAAAGAAATGGCATACTCAGAAGTTGGAAACATTTCCTTTACCTCACAAATTCATTTTAAATAACTTAGCAAGGGATCCCTGGGTGGCGCAGCGGTTTGGCGCCTGCCTTTGGCCCAGGGCGCAATCCTGGAGACCCGGGATCGAATCCCACATCGGGCTCCCAGTGCATGGAGCCTGCTTCTCCCTCTGCCTGTGTCTCTGCCTCTCTCTCTCTCTGTGACTATCATAAATAAATAAAAATTAAAAAATAAATAAATAACTTAGCAATTTTTCAAGTAATTTCAGAAGTTTAAGTCTTTAAAATATCACTTCAATTTCTTTCTTTCTTTTTTTTAAGAGTTTATTTGAGAGAGAAGACAGCACAAGCAGGGAGAGGCAGAGGGACAAGCAGACTCTTCGTTGAGTGGAGAGCTCAATCCCAGAACCCTAATCATGTCAAAGCCGAAGTCAGATGCTTAACTAACTGAGCCATCCATTTGCCCCAAATTTGTTCTTTAAATAACTGCTAAAGACGGAGTGTCTTGGGTGGCTCAGTGATTGAGCATCTGCCTTTGGCTCAGGTCGTGATCCCGGGGTCCTGGGACAGAGCTTCGCATCAGGCTCCCTGTAGGGAGCCTGCTTCTCCCTCTCCCCATGTCTCTGCCTCTCTCTCTGTGTCTATGAATAAATAAATAAATAAATAAATAAGGGATGCCTGGATGTCTCAGCGGTTGAGCGTTGGCCTTCGGCCCAGGGCGCGATCCTGGAGTCCCCAGATCAAGTCCCACATTAGGCTCCCCGCATGGGGCCTCCTTTTCCCTCTGCCTGTGTCTTTGCCTCTCTCTCTCTCTCTCATGAATAAATAAATAAAATCTAACTAACGGCTGAAAGGAAAAAATGTTTTAAAGTCATGCCATTTAAGCTGTCAAAAATTTCCAAAGAGTCATCAATTTCTGTGACTGTTCTCAATTTTTATATTTTCTCACTTTATTTTTTTCCCCTAATGTCCCCTGAAAGCTGTCCTGAAATTTGACAATCCCCAGAAATGGCTTTATTTAACTTCCCATTTGATCTCCCTGGAAAAATGTATTTCTCCAAAATCAAACTTTGTAGATAAATGAACCTAACTCTTTACACATATAAGACTAAACCTCCTGAGTTTTTTAATCATTAATTGATGCCTATACTGTTTGGTGAATTCCTGCTTTTCCAAAGAAGGCTTTCTTACTTGTGTCTGGTAGGCAGGTCTTGGAATGCAACATAAAAATCCTTGGCAAGAGGAATCTCTTTTCGGTCTTTGACAAAAGTTTTTAAGGCCCGACATAGGTAAGGGTAAACTCTGAAAAGCAAACAAATGAACAAAAATCACATGACATCTTCAAGAGACCTACCAAGGTCCCCTTTATGTTTCATGCTTATAGACTAAACAATTTCATCTGGCTACAACCAACCCTTAACTATACAGGACACCTCTATTCGCCTAGTCTAGGGTTATGAGCCTCTTCCAATCCTCTCCTATTACCCCACAGCTCTAAGACAACAGAAACACCAAGATAAAATGCTATACCCAAAAATCCACTATCTTTAAATAATCATTTAGCACCCACACTGCAGGTCACTCTTATGTCCAAGATTCAACAATCTAGGCGGTTTACGATCCAACAAGACCGTCTCCCATACTAGTCTCTGGCCTGGTATATTCTTTTAGGTTTAATTCTTGACTGATAAGAAATGGATGAGGGGAGAAATTTGTGTGCTCAAGACATGGAACACATTGGCAGAAACATTTCACTTGACTGGTTAGACGGAAGTGTCTTGATAGAAGTTTCTAGCAGTTGCTGCAGCTTGATTTAAGCAGTGGGATTTGGAAAGCTTCTGAAAAATGAGCTACTTTCAGCAGACAGAACTGCTACATGGCCTGTGTATGAGGTATGGGTACGGGTGTTTCTACCACCAGCCTGGATTTTCTATCTCCCTCTCACTTGTCAATACAGCTCTTCCTGCTGTGTACTATCTCAATAAACCCTGCTGCTTATCCCACAACCATTCTTGATGATCAGATATGATTAGAAACATTGAAACAGGGATCCCTGGGTGGCGCAGCGGTTTAGTGCCTGCCTTTGGCCCAGGGCGCGATCCTGGAGACCCAGGATCGAATCCCACATCGGGCTCCCAGTGCATGGAGCCTGCTTCTCTCTCTGCCTATGTCTCTGCCTCTCTCTCTCTCTCTCTCTGTGCGACTATCATAAATAAATAAAAAATTTAAAAAATATATATATAAAAAAAAATTAAAAAAAAAAAAACATTGAAACAAGTCTTCTCTCAGTTCACTATGTAAAGGAATAGGGCTGTCTTTCCTTACTCCTGGGTCTTCATTTCTCTTTCACAACTGTACATAATGTTTATTTTAACCTGGTTTTATTTATACAGATTGTCACATTTATTTAATCCAAGTGTGGACAAAGATTTGCATAAAAAGATTTATTTTATACAGCAATTAAAAATTAAATGAAAGCCTACGTTATTAATGTCTAGTTTCTGCCAAAGAAATACCAGCTATCGGGATGCCTGGGTGGCTCATCAGTTAAGCGTCTGCCTTTGGCCCAAGGCATGGTCCTGAAGTCCCAGGATCGAGTCCCACATCGGGCTCCCTGCATGGAGCCCGCTTCTCTCTCTGCCTATGTCTCTGCCTCTCTCTCGGTCTCTCATGAATAAATAAACAAAATCTTTAAAAAAGAAAAGATATACCAGCTATTAAAATGTTTTCAAGAGATTTTATGTGACATGGAACAATATGTTATACTGTTAAGTGAAAAGACCAGAGACTACATCCACAGCATGATCTCAATAGTTACATATACTCAGAAATACAATGAAATGTGCTAGAGTATCCTTGGGAAACTCCACATTTGCAGACCTGCTAATGATGGTTATCTATGGATGGTGGGAATATATACGTAATCCCACTATCCATAGTTATGTATGTATTCCCTCTACTTATGTCTACTTTCTAAATTCCCTATAATATACACATTACTTTTATAATCAGAAAAAGATTAAACTTTAAGAACTGTATCATTACTTTAAAGACACCCCTGATCATGAACAGGATCCACACACCTTCTCAAAACACCTACTACTGGGGGCAAAGAAAAGGATCAAATGAATGACACAGTAATACCACTGAATGCCTGAAAGTAAGCAATCCTCTGGAAATTTGGGAAAACTACATAGAAAAAAGGTTTTCAACATTTGCATGTGAAAAATATTCAGGTACACAAAGGTCTAAATTAGTGCAGAGCAATACTAAAATAACCACTGGTTCTATCAAACGGTCTCTGAGATAGCTGCCCTTCTGCCTCACAAATGAACAAACCCAGTCCAAGAAAAGCTGGATTCACAGGCTTCATATCTATTTAAAGTAAAGATTAATATGCCATACCTATAGAACTCTTCTTGAATGGTGGTAGAAAGTTGTTGGTTAAATTGCTCCAGGTCCACAAAACTCACAACCAATGTGTTTCTCTCAGGACGGATGAGCTCCTCTGCTAACTGCAAGTACTTAATTTCTCCATCACTGTTCTGGAACCTGCAGATACATGCAAGTCAGATTAAATTTAAGAATTAGGTGGTAAAGGGACGCCTGAGTGGCTCAGTGGTTGAGTGTCTGCCTTTGGCATAGGGCGTGATCCCTATCTCGAATCAGGCTCTCTCCGGGGAGCCTGCTTGTCCCTCTGCCTATGTCTCTGCTCCTCTCATGAATAAACAAATACAAGTCTAAAAAAAAAAAATCTAAATGCCTCATAATTCAGTGTATTGGTTACAAACTATCAGTTTTAGGGTCACACAGGCTAATTTTACTAATTGTATAACTTGGGGCAAGTTATTTGTTCCCTCCCTTTTAGAGAAATAAAAATAAATTAGGACATTGCTTTATCTCATTAGATTACTGTGAAGTTTTTTTTTTTTTAAAGATTTTACTTGTTTGAAGGAGAGAGAGAGGGAACATGAGTAGGGGGAGGGGCAGAGGAACTAGCAGATTCCCCTGCTGAGCAGGGAACCCACTGCAGAGCAGATGCAGGGCCAGAGATGCAAGGCTTGTCCCCAGGCCCCCTGGGCCTATGACCTGAGCTAAAGGCAGATGCTTATGCTTAACTGATTGAGCCACCCAGGTGCCTCTACTCTGAAGTTTAAAGAAGAATGTCTGTAAAATGCTTTGCAGCAAGTCCAGAACACAGAAAAATGTGGGCTTCAGGTTTTAATCTGCATTTCTTAATTTAATATTTTGTAATAAAAATGCCAACTATTTTAAAATTATTGTTACGTATAATTAAGATTGGAAAATATTAAAGCAAGAAATGTTACGTATAATTAAGATTGGAAAATATTAAAGCAAGAAATGCAGTTTAAATATAGATATATACTGGACATCTACCTGCAAAGCATTATGTCCTAGACACTTAAAGCTAAAAATGATGGTGTCGCTCCTGACCTAGGACTGACACTCTCTTGAGAGACATTCCTACTACAGAGAGGTTAACAAGACAATCTAAATGTCCATGACGGGACGCCTGGGTGGCTCAGTGGTTGAGCACCTGCCTTTGGCTCAGGGCGTGATCCAGGGATCCAGGATTGAGTCCCGCATCGGGCTCCTTGCCTGGAGCCTGCTTCTCCCTCCGCCTAGGTCTCTGCCTCTCTCTCTCTCTGTGTCTCTCATGAATAAATACATAAAATCTTTAAAGTAAATAAATCAATAAAGATGAAAGATAAAGGTAAAGAAGATGTATACACATACAACGGAACAGTACTCAGCCTTAAAAAGGAAGTCTACTGTATGTGTCAACAAAGATGAACTCTGAGGATATTACACTAAATAAGCCATTCACAGAAAGACAAATACCGTATGATCCTACCTGAATGAGGTATCTAAAATAGTCAAATTCATATAGTCAAAGTGGAAATGGGGGCAGGTGGCTGGCTTAGTTGGTAGAGCATGAGACTCTTGATCTCAGGGTCAGGAATTCAAGCCCCAGGTTAGGTGCAGAGCTTACATTAAATAAATAGATCGACAGAGAGACAGCAGAATGATAGTTGCCTGAGGCTAGGGCAAGGGAGGAGGTGTGGAGGTCCTAATAAATAGGCATAAAGTTTCATCCAAATGAGACCCAATAAGTCTTAAGAGATCCACTGTGCAACACTGTACTTAAAGTCGATGATAATATATTGTACAGCTAAAAATTTAAGAGGGTAGATCTCATGTTAAGTGAGATTATTTTATTGTTTTTCACAATAAAATAAAGGGGAAAAAGGAAGAGGTACAAGAAATGTGCTGTGGGATTATAAATTAATTCTGCTCTAGGAGAACATGTAGAAACGCCTCAACCATTTAAAAAAGTGACAGTGGAAATCAGCCTTGAAAAGACATTTAGAATTCGAAAGAAAGCAAAAAACAACAACAACAAAAAAAATCACCAAAAAAAAATCCCAGTAGTGGTTAGACTGGCTATAGGTGTTGATAAATAAGTGGCAATGTCAGAAAAGGTATAGGAAGAAGGATGGTGGCAGGCTGGTTGTGGGATGAAACTGGGAAGAGGAGCTGTGAAGAATTTGGAACTTTATTCCATAAACAAGGGCAAATCAAAGTTGGAATTTTGAGGGTAAGTTAATATTCCCCTCCTTCCCCAAACACAGTGATTATTTGTCCTATTTATCATTATCCCTAGCACCTAGCTGTATGGTACTGCAAGGCAGTGAAAACAATTATATTCTTTGTTAAAATGAAACATTAATTGTGGACCTATGTAGTATGGTGTGATAGCCAGGTGGGGTTAAGGATGAGATTTACATTCAAGACAAAGAGGCTGACAGGTAGGTACAGCAAGTTACACCACCAGAGATAACGGAAAATGGCGCCTTAGGAGCCTAAGGGAAGAAAGGATTGATGTTGCCTTAAAGGTTTATAGGATTTGGGGCAGCCCGGGTGGCTCAGTGGTTTAGCACTGCCTTCAGCCCAGGGAGTGATCCTGGGGACCCAGGATCAAGTCCTACTTCAGGCTTCCTGCATGGAGCCTGCCTCTCTCTCTCTGTCTCCCATGAATAAATAAATAAAATCTTAAAAAAAAAAAGTTTATAGGCTTTGACAAAGGAAGTCTGAGTCTGTAGCTAGGCTTTGAAAGATAAATAGCTGTCACCCAGAGATAGGGAACGTAAATTAAATTATTGTTTTAAATATATCAGAATTTTGGGGCACCTGGGTGGCTCAATGGTTGAGTGTCCGCCTTCAGCTCAGGGTGTTTATTATCCTGGGGTCCCGGGATCCAGTCCCACATGAGTCCTGATGGGAGCCTGCTTCTCCCTCTGCCTATGTTTCTGCCTCTCTTTGCGATTCTCATGAATAAATAAAGAAAAACTTTAAAAAAATACATAAATATATCAGGATCTCTTAAGACAGAATTATTCACAATAGTAAAAATGTGGGGAAAAAAAAAAAAAAACCCAAGCGTCCATGAACGAATGGACAGGAAGGGGTACAGGAACACAGTGAAATACTACTCACCCTTAAAAAGAAATTCTGACCCATGCTGTATAGGGGGATGAATCTTGAGGATGTTATAGTGGTTAAGTGGAATAAGCTGGTCACAAAAGAACAAATACGGTACGACTCCATGCAGACCAGGCAGACCAGGCGACCAGAACAGTGAAATTCATCTGAAGTAAAGGGGATGAAGGAAGGCTGCCAGGTGCTGGGGGCAGGGTGGGGGGAACGGGGAGCGACGGTTTAGGGGTCGCAGAGTGTCAACTTTTGGGAAGCCCAGGAGTTGCCGCGAGGGACGGCGCCCATCCATCCAAGAGCTGCTTAACAAGCTCCATGTAAGCCCTTAACGCCACTCAACTCTACACTTAAAAAACGTTAGATGGGAAGTTTTGTAGGTCGATGTAACATACCATGTAACATACATGTCACGCATGTCTTACAATTTAAAAAAAAAAGAAAAGGAGGACTTCATAAGACATTCCGAAGTCCACAGTCTTAGGAAAAAAGAAGTGATGCATCTGCACTAAGAAACCCAAGGGGCGGCAGTGGCAGGAAGCCGGGCAGGGGGTCAGGAGGGCCCAGGGGCCTGGGAGGCGCTGGGAGGCACTGGGAGGCGGGAGGTGTGCGTAGAGGGAGGGGGACGGGCAGGAAGGAGCGCGCCCCCGACGCTTTCGGGCGGGTCCGGGTCCGGGTCCCCGCGAGCGTCGGTCCCCGCGCACGGTTCCCCAGCACAGCAGGGGCCTGGCCGTCGGGTGCCATCGGGACCGAGCCTGCCACTTACCCTGCGCGCCCCAGGGTCCGCCGAGGCGCCCAGGGCCCGCTGAAGTGCCCCAGGGTCTTCTGAGGTGCCCCAGGGCCTGCCGAGGCGCCCCAGGGCCGACGGGGCCGCCAGCCTTACGGGCGGGGACGGCAGAAGGACGGGAGGGGGGGGTCTCTACTCCCGTCGGCCGCGGCGCCCCCCCCCCACCGCCCGCCCGGGGAACGGGGCTCCGGAAGTGGGGACGGGCCGCCCGGGGAAGTTCCGCGAGGAAGGGGCGCGCGCCGACTTACTCCTCCAGGAAATCCAGGAAGAGCTTCTGGCACTTCTCGGCCACCTCGTCGCGGACTTCCTGGCGCTGGCTGCCGGCGCCCCGCTCCGCCGCCGCCCCGAGGTCCATGGCCGCCCGGCGCCGAGGGGCCTCAGCCCGCACGCTCCTCAGCCAGCAGTCGCTTCCCCGCAGACGCTGCCGCTCGGCGCGCGCCCCCGCCGGCGGCCGCAACCAATCGTGGCGCGAGAGCTCGCGGGTTTCGCGCCAAACCTGCCCAATGAGCGCGGCTTCTCCCTCGGCCCCGCCCCCGGAGCCGGGATTTCGCGCCAAATGCAAAGAGCTGGAGGAAGCCCCGCGGGCTGTGCCTTTGCGCCTGCGCGGTGTGGCCGGGGGGCCGGCAGCTCGGTTTCTGGAGCAGCTTAGGAGGTTGCGTCGGGATTCACGTGGTTTTTCAGGTGTTTTTCAAGTCGTTTCACTGATATCCATTGAGCAGTAGACATAAGGCTCCATGGAAGAGAAAAATGAGTACGATTCAGACCTGCCCGAGCTGTGTAGTTGGAGGAAATCGTAAATCACCGGTTGCAACTGTCCCAGAGCCCAAAGAGATGTGTCAAGTCACCAGGGAGCAGGGGGCACAGAGTCACTGTGGTTGGGGCCGACCCGAGGAAATCAGCGGGGTTTCTGTCGTTGATGGACTCCTCTCTTGAATGCAACTGTTGGTGTAGGGCCTCTTGATTTTCTTTACTCTCTCTGGCCATCTTTCCCCGACTTCGTTCCTCTTGCTTTTTCTCCTCTTTGGCTGTTCTTGGGTAGCCTCTGGAGCTGCTTCTCCAGTGAGCCCCTTAAGTGGTCTGGTCCCAGAGCCCTTCTTTCTCCCAAAGAAGCTGTCTTGGGGGGCCCTCTTCATTCCTGTTGTCGTGGGATCACTGACCTAGCCTGGTCAGGAAGGAATTCTCGAGAGGTTTTACGGTGCAGCTTAGCAAGTGCATTTAAGTAGCACCAGGGTAGGACCCATAGGCTGGAAGAGCTGCACCTTTGCTGCATGAAACTGGTGGTTATAAGCTTAATGTTCAAGGGGCAGGGGACATGCAGGAAGTACTAGATCATAAATATTTTCTTCAAATTTCTGCTCATAAAACTACTTTTGCAAGATTTCTCCGGTGCTTACTCAGCTTGAATATTAACTATTGGCGAGATGTACAGGCAGTTGATATAGCAAAGACTTAGGGTTCCAAACCAAGGGCCAAGAAAGAATTCTTGAGACACCTTTGGTGCAAAAAATGATTTTATCAAGGCACAGGGACGGGATCCAGGAGCAGAAAAAGCTGCACTGGGGTCATGAGGAGTGGCCCATTATATACTTTCAAGATGGGAGGGAGTTAGGGGTGGTGTAACCCTACCAGGTATTTTGGGAACAAGGTTTCCAGGATCCTGCTGGGTCTAGCTATTCGTAGGGAAGGTCATTTATTACTGTTCAGTAAAAACTCCATTGTGAGACCCTTCAAGTTGTATATTGATGGATCATATACCTGGGGGGATGATTGCCAACGTGTATCGTGGCAGATAGAAATAAAGGAGGTTTCCAAAGGAATTTTTTTATGTTAAAGTAGACTTACAGGATCCTAGGGGTTGGGCTAAGATTACCTGTTGCTGGGCAGCCCCGGTGGTGCAGCGGTTTAGTGCCGCCTGCAACCCAGGGCGTGATCCTGGAGACCCTGGATCGAGTCCCACGTCAGGCTCTCTGCATGGAGCCTGCCTCTCCCCCTGCCTGTGTCTTTGCCTCTCATTCTCTCTCTGTGTCTCTATGAATAAATAAATAAAATTTTTTTTAATTTTTATTTATTTATGATAGTCACAGAGAGAGACAGAGAGAGGCAGAGACACAGGCAGAGGGAGAAGCAGGCTCCATGCACCGGGAGCCCGACGTGGGACTCAATCCCGGGTCTCCAGGATCGTGCCCTGGGCCAAAGGCAGGCGCCAAACCGCTGCACCACCCAGGGATCCCAAATAAATAAAATCTTAAAAAAAAAAAAGATTACCTGTTGCTCTTAGCAAAGTATTAACACTGAAGGAGTTGAGTCCCTACGGTTGAGCCTGTTTCAAGGACTTGTCAATGGGCTGTAGGTACTAAGGAAATTGAATAATTTTTCTTCTGTCTTTATTTCCCACATCAGCAGTCATGAGATCCTTTTAAGAATCTAGCAACCTGCATCTCTCTGATCCTTATCAGAATTAAGGAGGCAGTAGGTCAGCTTTCTGGGCTAAATGTGAAAGTTTTCCTGCTTTTATCCCTCATCACCATTGCTTCTAGGTGCTGATGACGTCTACTTTGTGTATCACCAACCAGTACTCTTTCATAGGCCTCCAAGAGATTAAGAGAAACTTGGACCACTTCCATTTCTTGAGATTTCTGCACGTTAAAAAAAAATTTTCTTTTTTTTTTTTTTTTTTTAAATTTTTATTTATTTCTGATAGTCACAGAGAGAGAGAGGCAGAGACACAGGCAGAGGGAGAAGCAGGCTCCATGCACCGGGAGCCCGACATGGGATTCGATCCCGGGTCTCCAGGATCGCGCCCTGGGCCAAAGGCAGGCGCCAAACCGCTGCGCCACCCAGAGATCCCAAAAAAAAAAAATTTTCTTAATGCCAAACAGGGTGACAGAAGTTACAGTAATTTCTTTAACACCCCTATGTACATACAAATACACTCTTCACAGAATACAAGGTTTAACAAAAAGGCTCATTGCTGATGTACTGCGGTATATCTAAGATTGTATGTATTACCTTATTTGAAGGGGATGGGAATCCTTGTAGCCCTGTATTCCTCAGCTCTTCACAAACTCCAGATTCTGGATATCACCACTTGTATGGAACCTCAAACTCAGTATGCTACAGGACAGTTACAACCCTCATACTACTAAGAATGGATCCAGGAGGGATGCCTGGGTAGCTCAGTGGTTGAGGCTCAGGTCTTGATCCTGATCCCGGGGTCCTGGGATCGAGTCCTGCATCATGCTCCCAGCATAGAGCCTGCTTCTCCCTCTGCCTGTGTCTCTGCCTCTCTCTCTGTGTCTCTCATGAATTAAGAAATAAAATCTAAAAAAAAAAAAAAAAAAAAAAAAAAAAAAAAAGAATGGATCCAGGAGATACCTACGAGCAGTTTACTGGCCTGATTTGGTCTCTTCCTGTCTAAGGTCTCATCTTTCTTTCCCATTTTTCCTTCCTGCGCTCTTTCTCTTCTATCCTTATGGTCGATTTCTCAGAACTTTAGTCTCATACACAGAAGGGAAAAAGCAAGGAAAAAGTACAGAGTTCCAAGCTAGTTTGGAGCTATGCCCACTGAGAAAATTGGGATTTCTTCTTTTCAGCAATCCAAACCTCACAGGTTTTCCCTCCCTCCCTCAGACATGCACCTGTGGCCCAGGATAGTAGATGAGGTATCCAAGTGAGGGTTGTGGGGATACTTTCCATAGCAGGAAGAGGGTGTGGGTTAAGAAGCCTCTCTCTGCTATATCTCAGAGAGTCTTATGCCTCTGTGTATGTGTGCATGTGTGCGTGTGTGTGTGTAGGGTTGAGACTGCTATTCTTAGAAAGGCCTGCTTGCAAGGTTCGCCTTTGGCTGGCATTTAGGAACTTGACTGGTAAAAGTTCCCTACACTGATAAGACACTTGCCCTAAATGACAAGGATGGCTCACTCTGTCTAAAATGTTTGTGCAAACAATGTGGTTTAAGCTTCATTTGTTCTAAGAGTCTGGAATCTTGATATGCTAGTTAGAGGGTGCCTATGTGACCAGATCCCAGTAAAAACTCTGGGCTTCTCTAATGCACTTCCTGATAAATAGCATGATGTGTGTTGTCACAGATGCTTTAGTGCAATTAAATGCATTCCATATATCTCCAGAGGAAGAAGACTCTAGGCTGCTTGTTTGGTTTCCTTTGGAAACCACCATGTGTCTTTTCTCTTTGCTGATTTTATTTTCTATCCTTTTGCTGTAATAAATGATAGCTGTGAGTACAGTTATATGCTGAGTCCTATGAACCCTCCTAGCAAATTATTGAATTTAGCAAATTATAGAAACTGAGGATGGTTTTGTGGATCCCCAACACTATATATATACACACACACAAAAGAGAATTTTAAACATACACAAAGGTAGACAGAACAGTATAATGAACTTCCATTATATAGCCCCAGTAACTCTCAACATATGGCCATTCCTGGTCCAACAACATACCTCTCTGCTTTTCCTTCTCCATTGTTTCTATTATCTTAAAAAAATCTATTTTAGAATGGTCTTAGATTTATTAAAAGTTGTACAAGATAATAAAGAGTTCTCTATATTGCATGCCCATTTTTCCCTATTAGTAGCATCTTACTATACGACATTTATCACAACTAAAGAATCAACTTTGGCACATACCATTAGCTAAACTCCATACTTGACTTGGATTTTGGTAGTTTTCCCCTAATGTCCTTTTACTCTTCCAGGATTCCATCCAGGATACCACATTAAGTCGCGTTGTCATGTCTCCTTAGTCTCCTCTGGTCTGTAAGAATTACTTAGACTTTCTTTGGTTTTGATGACATAGATGGTTTTGAGGTATACTGCTCAGGTATTTTGCAAAACATACCTCAATTGGGATTTGTCTGATATTTTTCTCATGATTAAACAATGGTTATGAGTTTTGGGAGGAAGACCACACAGGTAAAGCATGGTTCTTACCACTCCCTTACAATTTCGAAGCAAATCCTAGATATCATATCATTCCCTATGCAAACATTTCAGAATGAATCTCTAAAACATACAGGCTATTGGAATGTTAGTCATTAAAAACGAATGAGATCTTGCCATTTGTGACAACATGAATGAACCCAGGGAATATTTATCCTAAATAAAGTAAGTCCAGCAAAGACACATACCCTATGGTTTCACTTATATGTGGGATCTAAAAAACAAATGAACAAACAAACAGAATCATACAGAAGTTGCCAGAGGGGAAGGAGGTGGAGGATGGGTGAAATCAGTGAAGGGGATCAAGAGGTACAGACTTCTGCTACAAATAGGTCATGGTGATGAACTTTCGTACAGCATAGAGAATATACTCAATGAGATTGTAATAACATATGATGACAGATGGTGACTGTGCATATCACGGTGAGCACTGAGTAACATATAGAGTTGAGTCACTGTGTTGAACACTTGAAACTAATACAACATTGTACGTCAACTATATTTCAATAAGAAAGGGCTATTTTCCCAGAGACGTATCTTTGGCTGGGAAAGAACCTTCCTTCACACAGCTGTAGCAGTGCAGATTAATGATGCTGATTCTTTTCAATCAAGCTGTAATATTTTCCTGAATTACCAATACATTACCTTACTTTGTGTCAAGCTAGCAGATTAAACTTTGATATGATTTATTTTAGCTGGGGTGCAATATTCAGTAGATATTTATCAAACATACTATGAGGTATTTTTTCCAGATATAGCCAGCCCCATCTTATAAAAATATTTAATATATCCTACCGTTTACTAACAAAATAAGAAAATTTTATGCTAGTGACTGAATTTTTAGTTTTCAAAGTTTTTAGCAGTACTTGATGAAATGCTTTTCTTTTCAATTACCTACATATGAGAAGTTTGATCATAATGTCTATCAAAAATAGCGGTGAAGGCAGTAGGAATGGTCACAGTTTTTATCTATTTTTATATGATACTTTTTAAATTTTCCTGAAAGCTAAATATCAGAATTATAGATACACACAGTTACTGAAAAAATATTTAAAACCTTTCATCATACTTCTTACTTCATAATTTATTTAAACTATACCTTACAGTATATTATTATAAATTAATGAGAAACCACATGTACCTTTATTCTTGTTTTTATAGCTGTTATAAAAATGGATACATTAGTCACATTGTATCTGCGTTATTTTAATATTGACTTGACTGCTTTTAATCATCACCTTCACAAATTGCTTTCCATATTTTGTCTCCCCATGGTTATTACACTATTTCTTGAAACAAGTATTAACTCATCTGTTTGAATTGAAAAATGAAGTTGGGTACTAAGAAACAGTAAGTATGATTAAGCTGATTTAAAATAAGGATGGTCTTTGTTTAGTGAGTTAAATGGTGGGCATTTTCCAGATTTTGGATGACCAAAGTCTTCAGCTCCAAGATTTTGCTGAAAACCTATTTTTAAAAGATTATAAAATGAAAGCACTTCATTTAAAAAATGTGTAACAAAGGTGTGTTGAAATTAATTTTTTTTTCTTCTCAGTTTAGAAGAGACAGATTTGGGCAGCAGAAACAGATTCAGAGATCCTCAGAAGAGATGATGGGGAAGCTTTGGAAATAGATGCAGTCACCCAGGAAGCATCTGAAGAAAGGGAAGAGGCAGATCCAAGCATGAAACCTAGAGAAGACCAGTAGTCAAAGAGAGGCTGAGGAGGAAAATGCCATGTGGGAGACTAAGAAAGAACAGCCAGAGAAATAGGAGGAGAATCTCAAAAGTCAAAAGAGAAGATCCCAGAAACAATCCTTGTCAGTAGTGAATGCTGCAGAGCAGTCCCCAGAGGATAACAACTGAACATGGTGGAAAGAGTTTCAGGGACACGGAAGGGGGTGGGAGTTGGATTGCAGGGGGGCAAATGGAGGTGAGGAACCTGACTGATTGGTGGCCACCCTTTACTACATTGGGCTGCAATGACAGAGTGGATTGTGAGGGATCTGCTCTACCCTGGGTTGAGATCCTTGACACAAGCTTTGGTGTTTTTGAAACCATTAGCTGTTGGAGCAAGAGTGCAGGCAGAGAGAGAGCCAGCCAAGTCAGCAGTTACTCATTCCCTCTGGCAACCCAGGAGAAGAGGGGAGACTCTATGGGCCCCAGCTTTTGTGGGGAGATGTGTGTCATACTCCAGGGAGGCTTCTCACTACTCCTTCCACTCTTATGGCCAGGCTCACCAACTATGGTAGGCAAGGTCCAGGCCTGCTGGAATCCAGTCTGACTCCAGCCATTCGCCATGGAGGAAGGAGAACTTTGTTCTAGATTCCACAGTGCTACCAGATGGGCTAGCCACTTCCCCGCATATAGCCCAGCTCTCTCCAAGGATCTTGGCCTTAACTAATCCCACTTCTCCTCCCCAAAGGCAAATATGGGGGAGGTATTTTGCTCTACAGGTGTGGGTAATAAAGGAGTACTCATTTAGAACTCTGCACCAGAATCTGGTCATATCAGGAAGGATATTTTGTGTGCGGAGTAAATGGTATAGCTTAAACAGTTAAACACAGGAGTTCTGGATTTGAATCCTGACTCCACGCTTAAGTGATCTTGAGTTTTATCTGTGGGATAATAATAATAATACCTGTTTATAAGGCTGTTGTTGTAAAAAATTAAATGAGATATTATGTGTAAATATGCCTGGCACATATATCATACTCATATCCTATTATTTAACCCTGTTCAGGACTGATTTATTATAACTGTCTAAAATGTTTTCCATAAAATTATATTTATATAATAAAAATTCATTATGGTACTATATGTATGTATGTATGTAATGTGTGTATGTGTATGTGAAACCTTGCACTGAGTGTGCTTATGAGTGCTCAGCCAAAGAGGGCCACTGTAGCCCTCTGTACCAGTAAGGGTTGGTTAGCCCACCACACTGCAAACTGCAAAACCACACACCACCATCTGCTGAAGTGGGTGTATTCTGCACCTCAGCTTTATTTAGGACTAGCAGTTGGAGGCTGGTAGAAGACGGATGTTAGGAAGGGCATCACAAACATCACTGCCACCTGGGAGCAGAGACTAAGAATGGGTATGATGTGTGTCTGGGAGAAACGATGGAGTTCTGAGGAATTTTTGAAGAGCCCAAGATCAAATGCTAATATTAGAGGAGTGCATTCCCCTAAGGACTGTGCTATGAGGACACATTTCGGGCTCATTTGGCTGGCACTCCTATTTGTGGGGATCCATAATCCCCGTATCATTGTGGGGTATGTGCTCATAACTATTAGACGTCTCCTTACTGTCCCACCTGTTTTGTGAAGCTTTCTGACTTCCCCACCTATGATTCTCCCTCTTTTCTCTGAATTCTGGAAACATTACATCACCCAGTTGGAACAATCAGTTTTCTGCCTTGATTTGGTTGGGTTTTTTTTCAGGTTGTTATCTTTTGGCTTGATGCCAAACATTTCTATTGAGTGATTAAAACTGGGAACTTGGGAAGACTTCAAATAATTTAAGAAACAAAAGAGCACATTTCCTTAAAATTTTCTGGTTTGCATTATGGAAAAATTTCAAGTATATAAAAAAGGGAGAACAGAATTATGCACCCCCATACACTCATCATCAAGTCAATCTTGTTGGATCTATAAGCCCACCATCTTCTCCTGATGCCAAATTATTTGAGAACAAATTTCTGACAGCATATCATTTCTTTTGTTGTAAGTATTCTTGTATGTAATGTATCTTTAACAGATGAGAATTCTTAAAAAAATACGTATCACTATATCAGATGCTCTTATGCATCAGGTTAGATTTTCCCAGACTCACCTGTCTCTCATTCCAGTTCCACGTGGGCTCTGAGCCACTTGACTGTGTCTCTTGTCCTCTGTGCTTCTCAGGCTTCCCTCTTGCATTAAGGAACTGTCTCATACCTCTCATTAACATCCTGGAGGAGAAATGGAGTGAAGGCCCCAAGATAAATCTTTGATTGATGGAAGAGGAGAGTCATGGTTAAATTTTTTCCCCTTAACCAATCCCCTACCAATGGCTATTTAGATTAGGTTAGTTTTTTTTCTCCTTTCATCTTCCCCTTGTCCCCCATTAGAAACAACAGTGCATTATGCATCTTCGTATGTGTGTGTATTTCTTGAGGATAAATTCTTGGAAGGGCTGGCCCTAGATGAAAGGGAATGGATGTTCTACATTTTCATAAACTGCCAAGTTTATTTTCAATAAAGCTGTACCAATTTATTTTCTTACCAATGCACAGGGCATTTTCTTTCTTTTTTTAAAGATCAATTTACTTATTTGAGAGAGAGTGTGCACAAAGTGGAGGGAGGGGCAGAGGGAGAGGGAGAGAGAATCTCAGGCACACTCCCTGTTGAGTGGGGAACCTGAAACAGGACCCAATCCCATGACCCATGAGATCATGAACTGAGCGGAAATTATGAGCTGGATGCTTAACTGACTGAGCCACCCTTGCGCTCCAAGGGCATTTTCATGTTAAGTGAAATGAGAACCTTAAGGCAAATGGATTCAGTTCTGACCTTAAAATTATAAGTTTTAATCTTCTGATGGAGAAAGATTATTTGGGCAGTAGAAGCTACCTGCTGCCCTTAAAAGTTTCAGCAATCCTCATACTTTGTTCCATTAATTCCTTTATTCAATCATGCAACAAATATTTAATGAGCACTTACCATATCCAAAGGGATAAAGGTCTTTGGTCACCACCATACCTTTCTCAGGCCATGGCTAAATCTGGTGAGTGGTCATATAAGAAGCCCTACTGGATTATCTGGTGTCAACGATTTGCTCTACCCCCCAGTACATAACAGCTACTGCCAATAAGGTCAGTTAAACCTGCCATATTGTGACTTTTTTGCCTCCTAATTTTTGACATGAGGAGCCTATAAAATGGCAGAACAGTAGCTATAGTTTCACTTTTCTGGAGCTCTATTGTGTCTCCTGGTGTAAGTGTCACTCTCCTGGAACCAGGACCTCTGGATCCAGGGTCTCAAGATGTGGAGAAGGGAGCACAAATTTCTCAAGGGGATCACTAGAAGAGATGATGAGCAGGGCTGTTCCTTCCAACTCATGTATCCTGGACCCTTGTATTCCACCTGATGGGCACTGGGCATCTTACAGTGGTTGTTGACTCAAGGTATATACACACCATGTCCTGGGAGTGGTGCCCCCTCCATGCATAGTATTTCCACATTGGCACCTTGGTCATGCCTTCACAAGGCCTCTCTGTCATTCAGAAGGCTTCGCACTTCTTAGTGGTGGAGAATGTAATAGAATCAGTGTTGGAAACTCAAGTGTGTTGATAAAGAGCAGAGCTGTCAAGTGTCTGAATAGCTGATTTAAGCAACAAGGCCAAAATGAAAGCCTTAAATCATTTACTACAATGTTATTAAGCAAGATGCTAAAAGCAGAGAAAGCAAAGACCTCTCTGTTGCACTTTCTTCCATCGACTGATGAGTGGTGGGTGTTCAGGCGGATCAGTGCAAATCAGTGCTACCTCACTGTTGAGGTAGGCTTGAACAAAAGCCACCTGAGTGGCTGAGTAGGTTGGGTAGCTGACTCTATTTCTGCTCAGGTCATGATCTCAGGGTCCTGGGATCCAGCCCCAAGTTGGGCTCTACACTAAGCAGGGAGTCTGCTCGAAAATTCTCTCTCCCTTTCCCTTTGCCCCTCCCCCTACTCATATGCATGTTCATGCTCTTGCTCTCTCTCAAATAAATAAATAAATCTAAAAAAAAAAAAAGCTATGGAAGTGTTTTGGACACTTCCATGGTGGAGTTGGAGGGTAGAAGGAGGGGGAAAGTACTGAGTTGGTGTGGGAAAAGTGTCTTCAAAGTTTCTTCCTCCTCTCTCTTTTTTTTTTCCTAATTTTTATTTACATTCTAGTTAGTTAACATAAGTTGGTTTCAGGAGTAGAATTTAGTGGTTCATCACTTATATACAACATCTAGTCCTCATCATAACAAGTGCCCTCCTTAATAACCATCACCCATCTAGCCCAGCCTCCACCTGCATCCCTCCATCAACTCTGTTTGTTCTCTATCTCCTATTAAGAGTTTCTTATGGTTTGGTTTATTTCCCACCTTTTTTCCCCCTCCCATGTGTTCATCGGTTTCATTTCTTAAATGCCACATGAGTGAAATCATATGGTATTTGTCTTTCTCTAATTTCTCTTAGCATAATACACTCTAGCTCCATCCATGTCATTGCAAATGGCAAGATTTCATTCTTTTTGATGGCTGAGTAATATTCCATTATGTCTATATATCACATCTTCTTTTTGTTTTTTTCTTTTTTCTTTTCTTTTTTTTTTTTTACCACATCTTCTTTATCCATTTATCAGTCAGTGGACATTTGGACTCTTTCCATAGTTTGGGTATTGTTGATAATGCTGCTATAAATATCAGGGTGCAGGTACCTTTTGAATCTGTATTTTTGTATTGTCTGATTAAATATTTACTAGTTCAATTGCTGGGTCATACAGTAGTTCTATTTTTAACTTTTTGAGGAACCTCCATACTGTTTTCCAGAGTGGCTCCACCAGTTTGCATTCTCACCAATAATGTAAGAGGGTTCCCCTTTCTCTGCATCCTTGCCAACATCTGTTGTTTCCTGTATTGTTAATTTTAGCCATTCTGACAGGTGTGAGGTGGTAACTCATCATGGTTTTGGTTTGTATTCCCTGATGCTGAGTAATGTTGAGCATCTTTTCATGTGTCTGCTAGCCATCTGGATGTCTTCTTTGTAAAAGTGTCTATTCATGTCTTCTGATTTCTTAACTGGATTATTTTTTTTTTTTGGGTGTTGAGTTTGATAAGTTCTTTATAGATTTTGGATACTAACCCTTTATTAGATATGCCGTTTGCACTATCTTCTTCCATTCTGTAAACTGACTTTTAATTTTGTTGATTATTTCCTTCACTGTGCAGAAGCTTTTTATCTTGATGAAGCCCCAATAGTTCATTTTTGCTTTTGTTTCCCTTGCCTCATCTCTGGAGGTGTATACTAAGAAGCTGCTATGGCTGAGGTCAAAGAAGTTGCTGCCTGTGTTATTCTCTAGGATTTTGATGATTTTCTCTCTCACATTTGATCTTTCATCCATTTTGAGTTTATTTTTATGTACAGTGGAAGAAAGTAATAGAGTTTTATTCTTCTACATGTTGCTGTCCAGGTTTTGAATCCATGGTCATCAGGAATGCTTATAATTCATGATACATTATAATTCTTTTTAGGCTTATAATTCTTTTTAGGGGGGTCTTTGGTTTTGGAATCATGGTAATGCTGGCCTCATAGAAAGAGTTTGGAAGTTTTCCTTCCATTTATATTTTTTGAAACAATTTGAGAAGCATAGGTATTTTTTTGTTTGTTTTTGTTTTTTATTATCTTATTTTATTTTATGTTATTTTATGTTATTTATTTATTGAGAAGCATAGGTATTATCTCTTTAAATGTCTGGTAGAAATCCCCCTGGGAAGCCATCTGGCCCTGGACTTTTGTATATTGGGAGATTTTTGATTACTGATTAAGTTTTTTTTGCTGGTTATGGGTCTGTTCAAATTTTCTATTTTTTCCTGTTCAGCTTTGGTAGTTTGTATGTCTCTAGGAATTAGTCCATTTCTTTCAGATTTTTCAGTTTGTTGGCATATAACTTTTCATAATATTTTTTTTCAAAGATTTTATTTATTTATTCGAGAGAGAGAGAGAGAGAGAGAGAGAGAGAAAGAGAGAGAGAGGCAGAGACACAGGCAGAGGGAGAAGCAGACTCCATGCAGGAAGCCCGACATGGGACTTGATCCCAGGACTCCAGGATCACACCCTGGGCTGAAGGCAGCGCTAAACCGCTGAGCCACCAGGGCTGCCCCATAATATTCTCTTTTAATTATTTGTTCTGTTGTGTTGGTTGTGATTTCTCCTCTTTCATTCATTTTATTTATTTGGGTCCTTTCGCTTTCCTTTTTGATAAATTTGGCTAGGGGTTTATTAATTTTCTTAATTCTTTCAAAGAACCAGCTCTTTGTTTATTTGTTCTACAGGGATTTTTTTTTGTTTCTGTATCATTTATTTCTGCTCTAATCTTTATTGTTTTCCTTCTTCTGCTGGCTTTAGGCTTTATTTGCTGTTAGTTTTCTAGTTCCTTTAGGTGTAGGGTTAGGTTGTGTATTTGAGAATTTTCTTGCTTCTTGAGGTATGCCTGTATTGCAATATACTTCCCTCTTAGGACTGCCTTTGCTGCATCCCAAAGGTTTTGGACTGTCATGTTTTCATTTTCTTTGCTTCCGTGTACTTTATAATTTTTTTCTTTAATTTCCTGGTTAACCTAATTCATTCTTTAGTAGGATGTTCTTTAAACTCCATGTATTTGCAGTCTTTCCAATTATTTTTTGTGGTTGACTTCAAGTTACAGCATTGTGGTCTGAAAATATGCATAATATGATCTCAATCTTTTTGTACTTATTGAGGGCTGATTTGTGACCCAGTATGTTCCATGTGTAAAGAGAATGTGTTTTTTGCTGCTTTCGGATAAAATGTTCTGAGTATATCTGTTAAGTCCATCTGGTCCAATGTGTCATTTAAAGCCCTTGTTTCCTTGTTGATTTCCTGCTTAAATGATCTGTACATTGCTGTAAGTGAAGCGTTAAAGTCATCTACTATTATTGTGTTATTATCAGTAAGTTTCTTTATGTTTGTTATTAATTGATTTATATATTTATATATTTGGTGCTCCAAAGTTGGGGCATAAATATTTACATTTGTTGGATCTTCTTGATGGATAGATCCTGTAATTTTAATGTAACTCGTTACAATCTTTTGTTGAAAATTTAGTTTTTCTGATATAAGTATGGTGACTACAGCTTTCTTTTGATATCCATCAGCATCATAGATGGTTCTCCATTCTCTCACTTCATTCTGCAGTTATCTTTACGTCTAAAATGAGTCTCTTGTAGGCAGTATGTAGATGCATCTTGTTGTTTTTTTTAAAAATCCATTCTGACATCCTGTGTCTTTTGATGGGAGCATTCAGTCCATTTACATTCAGAGTGATTGATAGATATGAATTTAGTGCCATTCATTATGTTACCTGTAAAGTTAGTGTTTCTGGTGATGTTCTCTGATCCTTTCTAGTCTTTGTTGATTTTGATTTTTTTCTCCACTCAAAGCGTCCCCTTTAATATTTCTTGCAAGGCTGGTTTAGTGGTCATGAACTCCTTTGGTTTTTGTCTGGGAAACTCCTTCTCTTCTCTTCTATTCTGAATGATAGCCTTGCTGGATATTTTCCAAGTTTTGTTAGCTGCATATTTTTCCCATGCAGCATGTTGAATATATCCTGCCACTTTCTTCTGGCCTGCCAAGTTTCTGTGGACAAATCTGTTGTGAACTTGATCTACCTTCCCTTGTAGGTTAAGGGCTTTTGTCCCCTTGCTGCTTTCAGAATTCTTTCCTTGTCTTTGTATTTTGTGAATTTGACTATGATAAGTCTTGGTGATGGCCAGCTTTTGTTGAATTTAATGGGAATTCTCTGTGCTTCTTGGATTTTGAGGTCTGTTTCCTCTCCCAGATTAGGAGAGTTTTTATATATACTT
Source organism: Nyctereutes procyonoides (assembly GCF_905146905.1). Lineage (NCBI taxonomy): Eukaryota > Metazoa > Chordata > Mammalia > Carnivora > Canidae > Nyctereutes > Nyctereutes procyonoides. The sequence continues at coordinate 154,535 of NW_026575030.1, read as the reverse complement.
TTCTCAACTAAGCCTTCTGCCCCTTTAACTCTCTCTTCATCTTCTGGGACTCCTGCGATATGTTATTTCACTTTAAGGAGTTGCTGCTTTCCCTATGTCTACCTTCGTAATCCAATACCTTCCTTTCCCTCTTCAGCTTCATTATTTTCCATAATTGTATCTTCTATATCACTGATTCATTCCTCTGCTTTGTCCATTCTCATTTTTATGGTATCCACTTGGGTTTGCATCTCAGGTAGAGCATTTTTTTAAATTTTTAAAAATTTATTTATTTATGATAGTCACGGAGAGAGAGAGAGAGAGAGAGAGAGAGAGAGAGAGGCAGAGACACAGGCAGAGGGAGAAGCAGGCTCCATGCACTGGGAGCCCGATATGGGACTCGATCCCGGGTCTCCAGGATCGCGCCCTGGGCCAAAGGCAGGCGCCAAACCGCTGCGCCACCCAGGGATCCCTAGAGCATTTTTAAAAAAGATTTTATACATTCATTTATGAGAGACATACACAGAGAGGCAGAGACACAAGCTCGCTGTGGGGAGCCCAATGTGGGACTCAATCCCTGGACCCGTGATCACACCCTGAGTTGAAGGCAGATACTCAACTGCTGAGCCACCCAAGTGTCCCTCAGTTATAGCATTTTTTTTTTTTTTTTTTTTTTAGTTATAGCATTTTTTATTTCAGCCTGACTAGATTTTAGTTCTTTTATCTCTGTGGTTAGGGATTCTCTAGTGTCTTTTATGCTTTTTTCAAGTCCAGACAGTATGTTTATAATTGTTGTCTTAAATTGTAGTTCAGACATCTTACTTATATCTGTATTGATTAAATCCCTTGCCATTAGTTCTTCCTGTTCTTTCTATTGGGGTGAATGTCTCTCTCTTGTCATTTTGTTTGCGGGGCAGGGGGGGAACAGGGGAAGCTATATCCTAGGTGTGTTTGGTCTGCTTGTTAAAAAAAAAAAAAACTAGATCCAAAAATAAAATAAAACAAAATAAAATAAAAAGGAAAACTAAATCCTATTTCCCCTAGAGCTGAAGCTTTGCAGCACTCTATGATCAACAGACTTGGTGCAAGTGTTTTGTGCTGGTCTTCTGGAGGTGTGTGTGTGTGTGTGTGGGGGGGGTTGTGTGGCTTGTTGTGCTGATTCTCAGACAAGCTTGCTCTAGTGAAGATATACCTGCAGAGCACATCCCCCTCCTCTCTTCTACAAGGCCTCAGCATACCTGTAGAAGACTTTTGCCCAAGGCTTCAGATAGAAAAACCTAAGAATGAAGGTTAGGAATGTAAATATGTGAAGAGTGTGACCAGCTAAAGGGGTCTGAGTCTTTGATTGCATCTCCCTTCAGATTTATGATGTATTGGCCATGCACCAGTCTGGTTTGGAGAAGGCACCTTTCCCTTATGAGGCCTGCCAAGTAAGTCTTTGTAATCACCTATGGCCAGGCCTGAAAAATCACACATAGATTTTTAACAAGGAACTAAACTCCTTAATCAGTAGATCCCATGGTACTGTGCCTATTGTTCTGCTATAAAGTAGGACTCTTAGTATAAATTGTAATGTCGGATTCCCTGTGACAGATCAAAATTTGTAAGCTGCTGGATACTGCTACTAGATGAGCTTTTGTGGAAAGGAAAAGGAAAAGGAAAAGGAAAGAAAGGAAAACTTATACCTTAAGTATGTCAAGGAGAATTGCTGCCCTTTCTAGGGTGGAAGGGTCCAACATAATCAACTTGCTAAAAAGTGAAGGGTTGGTTTTCTTAAGAGATGATTTCTGTCATTGACAGGACATTTAGCAGTGAAAATAATTAGATCAGCTTTAGTGTGTGGAAACTCATACTGGGCCCATATTCACTATCTTTGCCACCAGACTACTCTTTCAAGAGCCTATTGTGCCAGCCTTGCAGTGGCTGATGACAGAGGCTGGCTGACATCAACTGGCCCAGCTACTCTGTCTACCAGTGCCTCTCCCATTTTCTCATGGGCGTTAACATGTGATATTAAGATCTTAACATTTTGTGCATATGCCTTTTTAATGTCTCCTTATTCCCAATTTCCAATCTTCCTCTTTCCCAGCCTCTGACGAATCAGCATAGCCATTTTATTTACCCACAAATGAATGTATAGTCTTACCTAGGACCACTTCTCCTTCTAAACAAAACAGATAGCCAGAAGCACTGAACACTAGGAGGGTTTCAAATCTTTCAAGTCCACTCTTGAGTGGTAGTAGTGTATAACAGCAGTCACTTGTCAAGTCAGCCCAACCATGAATCAAATATGGCCCTTTTCCTCCTCTGCCAACTGGTCTTAGGAATCTCCTTCCCCCCTCTACCCCATACATGGTAGTAAGTTTGAGCTGAGGAGCAATGGAGCACCAGTAGTGATGACAAGGGGCTCTTGACAGTCTTGATTGTCTAACTTACTTGGGCCTTTTTCTATTCATGCCCAGTTCCAAATGTACCACCTACTATCTAATGATAGATTGCTTTTGACTCTTGTAATTTGGTGGATCTGACAAAACCCAGCACATAATGGGAAGGTCTGACCATATGGTCACTTGGTGTCCTGTAGTTAGGTGCTTTATCTCTACCAGGGCCCTGTAGCAAACCAGGGGCTATTTACTGAATGGTGTATAGTTTTCTGTTTTAGATGGCATGGCTATGAGGACCATGTTATGATTCTCCTATTGAGGCCTCCTATAAACACCACATGGCACCTTTTCCACCAATATAATTAAAACCATAGGTTCTGCTGCTTGAACCATAGCCTGGACCTGGTGAAGAGCCCTCTCCTGTTCTAAGCACTACTCACACCTGACAGCATTCCATGTAGATGGGTCAGAGCAGTATTCTGTGAAGTAGTCTGTTAAGAGATATTAGTTCCATATATTCTAGACTTGGAAGGTAAAAATAAACTAGGATATTATTATTACACTTTTTGAATGTCTTATAAAAAGTGGGGCAACCATAAAAATGTTATGGAGGAAATCTCTTTAATCCAGAATCATGAACACAGCACAGTGCTTTCTGCAAATACTGCTATAGAAATTGTCAGTGTGAAAGGAAAGAATCCCAGTGAGCAAATTTTTTAGGATGCTCTTCAATGATAGGTTTCTTAAAAGCCATCCCAACTTTCTTTCCTATCACCTTAACATAAAAGTGAAAAAAACAAAAAAAAACAAAAAAAACAGAACCTTTAGTATTTCCAATAATAAAGTCACATACACATTTTCAAAATCTATTTTGTACATGTTTAGCCTTACCATGACTGCTTGCCTTGTTAACTATTTTGGTGATGGCAAAAAGAAAACACAAGAACTTTGGAATTAGTATTTTAATGCTTCTGGAAAATTCAGTTAGGTCTGGTTCTGAAGGAAATATTTAGATATGGAGGCTAGGACTAATAACCAGTTAGAGCAGCAATAAAGCTGTGTGCGCATGTCAGTGGTTTTCCTGCAAATTGGAAATGTTTCCTATCCCAAACTCAGTCAGGTGACAATCTAGATGCAGGAGTGTGTTACTGCATAAAGCATGTTTGAGTTACTTATTTAAAGAACACTCATACAGAGATATGTCTGCCTGAATATGTTAAAAAGTAGAGTGCAGGCATCCCCTCAATTTACTGCACTTAGCTTTATTGTGCTTCACAGATACTATATCTTTTACAAATTGAAGGTCTGTGGCAATTCTGCATTCAGCAAGTCTATCAGCACCATTTTTCCAACAGCATTTGCTCACTTCATGTCTCTATGTCACATTTTGGCAATTCCTGCTATATTTCAAATATTTTCATTATTATATTTGTTATGGTGACCTGTGATCAGTGATCTTTAAAGTTACTATTTTAACTGGCTTGGGGCACCACAAACTATGCTCATATAATGGCAAACTTAATAAATATGTGTTCTGACTTTTCTATCTACCAGCCATTCCCCCATCTCTTTCTCTCTCCTCAAGCCTCCCTATTTCCTGAGACACAACAACATTGAAATTAGGCTAATTAATAACCCTACAATGGCCTTTAAGAAGTACTCAAGTGAAAAGAAGAGTCACATGTCTTTCACTTTATTTTTTTTTTTTAAAGATTTACCTACCCATTTTAGAGAGAAGGTGGGGGGCAGGGTCAGAGGGAGAAAGAGTCTCAAGGAGACTCTGACTTAGTGTAGAGTCCAATATGACCCTGAGATCATGACCTGAGCCAAAACCAAGAGTCGGCACCCAAATGACTGCCACCCAGGTGCTCCTATTTATTTTAAAAGGTGGGAGGAGGAGCAGAGGGAGAGAGAATCTTCAGCAGGCTCAATGCCCAGCATGGAGCCTGATGTAGGGCTTGCTCTCATAACCCTGAGGTCACGACCTGAGCTGAAATCAAGAGTTGGACACTTAACTGACTGAGCTACCAAGGCACCCCACATGTCTCCAATTTAAGCTTAGTGAGGAGGGCATATTGAAAGTCAAGATAGGCTGAAAGCCAGGCCTCTTGTGCCAAACAGTCAAGTTGTAAATGTGATGCATTTAAATATGAAATTTAAATGTGAAATGTAAATGTGAAAAGTTATTGAGGCAAATTAAAAGTGCTACTCCAGTGAACACCTAAATGATAACTAAGCAGAACAGCCTTATTGCTCATATGGATAAAGTTTTAGTGGTATTGACAGATCAAAGCAATCACAACATTTCCTTAACCAAAGCTTAAACAAGGGCAAGGCTCTAGGCCTCTTCAATTCTTAGAGAGGTAAGGATGCTACAGAAGAAAAGTTGGGAGCAAGCAGAGGTTGATTCACGAGGTGTAAGGAAAGAGGCCATCTCTTTAACATAAAAGAGCAAGGTGAAGCAGCAAGTACTGACGTAGAAGCTACAGCAAGTTATATAAAACACTGAGCTAAGATAACTACTGAAGTTGACAACACTAAACGGATTTTCAATGTAGACAAAATAGTCTTCTATAGAAAGAAGACACCTCTAGGAATTTCAGAGCTAGGGAGAAGTCAATGCCTGGCCCCAAAGCTTCAAAGGACAGGCTGACTCTCTTGGTAGGGGCAAATGTAGCTGGTGATTTAAAGTTAAAGCATTGGGTAAAAAGCTACTAGGATAGGCTCCATCCTAGAACCCTTACAAATTATGCTCAACCTCTGTCTGTGGTCCATAAACAACAAAGCCTATTTCCAACATGGCTTATTATTTTAAGCCCAATGTTGAGACCAACTGTTCAGAATAAGAGATTCCTTTAAAAATGTTATTGCTCATTGACAATGCTGCTTGTCACCCAAGAGCTCTGATGGAGATGTTCAATGAGAAGAGTGTTTTTGTCTGCTACCAGAACATCCATTCCATAGCCCATGGATCAATGGGTAATTTTGACTTTCAAGTCTTATTATTTAAGAAATACCTTTCATAAGGCTACAGCTGCTATAGATAGTGATTCCTCTGATGGATCTGGGCAAAGATAACTGAAAACCTTCTAAAAAGGATTCACCATTCCAGATGCCATTAAGAACATTCATGATTCAAAATATGATGAACAAGAGTTTGGAAGAAGTTCATCCCAACCCTCATGGATGACTTTGAAAGACTCAAACTTCATTAAAGGAAATGGTAAGAAAACTAGAATTAGAAGTGGAACCTGGAGGTGGCTGAATTGCTGCCTTTTTTTTTTCCCCCTTTCTTTCCAATGCATCAGAAAAAACACTGGCTAATGGTTCAGCTAGATCAATAAGGTTAATCTGATGGGGAAAAAAGTTATGTTATCAGCTGTTATTGCTTCTACCTTATGATAAAAATTTAATGGATAAGGAGTTCCTTCTTATGGATGAGCAAAGAAAATGTTTTTTTTGAGATGGAATATGCCCAGTGAAGATGCTGTGAAGGTTGCTGAAATGACAACAAAGGATTTAAAATATTACATTAATTTAGTTGATAAAGCAATGGCAGGGTTCCAGAGGATTTCAATTTCGAAAGAGGTTCAATTGCGGATAAAATGCTACCAGTGTCACATGCTACAGAGAAATCATTCACGAAGGAGTCAATTGATGTAGCAAACTTCACTGTGGTCTTATTTTAGGAAATTGCCACAGTCACCCCAACTTTTAGCAATTACCACTGTGATCAGTCAGCAGCTCTCAACATTGGGACAAGACCCTCTATCAGCAACAAGATTATGACTGGCTGATAATGGTTAGCATTCTTTAGCAACAAAGTGCTTTTATTTATTATTATTTTTAAAGATTTATTTATTTATCTTAGAGAAAGAGAGAGAGAGAGAGGGAGAGAAAGAGCATGGGGAGGGGCAGAGGGAGAGAAAAACTTTAGCAGACTCCTCGCTAAGCTCAGCCTGATGCAGGGCTTGATCTGATGACCCTGAGATCATGACCTGAGCTGAAACCAAGAGTTGGATGCTTAACCAACTGTGCCACCCAGAGGCCCTAGCAAGGATGTACTTTTAAATTAAGGGATGAACATTTTTTTTAAAGAAAATAATGCTGGGACACCCAGATGGCTCAGCGGTTTAGCGCCACCTTCAGCCCAGGGAATGATCCTGGAGTCCGGGGATTGAGTCCCACGTCAGGCTCCCTGCATGGAGCCTGCTTCTCCCTCTGCCTGTGTCTCTGCCTCTTTCTGTGTCTCTCATGAGTAAATAAATAAAATCTTAAAGAAAAAATTATGGCATTGCACACTTAAGAGACTATAGTATAAACAACTTCTATATGCACTGAGAAACCAAAAAAACTCATTTGATTTGCTTTTAGATATTCACTTTATTGTGGTGGTCTCGAAATGATTTGTAGTATCTCCAAAGTATGCCTGTAGTTAACTTGAAAACTATTTCAGTAAAGATCTAAACTAGAAAAATGGATTAACTCTTTTGAAGCTGAAATATTCCATCAGTATATGTAATCTTTTTATTTTTCATGATTTTTAAAAAAATATTTCATTTATTTATTCATGAGACACACACACACACACACACAGAGAGAGAGAGAGAGAGAGAGAGAGAGAGAGAGAAAGAGGCAGAGACACAGGCAGAGGGAGAAAAGCAGGCTCCATGCAAGAAGCCTGATGTGAGACTTGATCCCGGGTCTCTGATCAGGCCCTGGGCTGAAGGTGGCGCTAAACCGCTGAGCCACCTGGGCTGCCCCTTAATCTACTTTTTTAAAAGCAGATTAGGAAAAAGGCATAGGGTTAAAAATGATGCACTGTTTATATCTGTTCAGACCTCTCTGAGTGCATACACATATTTGGATAGGTACATGTAATTTTCCGTGAATAGTGTGACATGGTATCTAGGTTAGGGTCCTGGTGGGAAACACATGGCACACTCAGGAGTACTATGCTTGAAGATAGCTTTGTGAAGAGGTCATAAACAAAGCTTTGGGAAGCTTTAAAGAAAACCACAAGGGATGGTAACTAATGAGTATAGGAAGCTATTACCACCTCTAGACCTGAAGGGGCAAAGAGAGACAGTAGTAACTGGAACTTGAGAAGCTGTGGCTATACAGGATCTGAGACTTTTGCTCAGTGCAAGGTGTGGCCTTCAGGAGAAGAGGACAGAAATCCCAAAATATGGCTCAGCAGAGAAGGAAAATAAATATCCTGACTTTTCTCTTCTCCTTGCATTCGATCTCCTGTTAATGCTTTCCAAAGACCAAATCCAATTAGAAGCTATTGAGAAGGGAGGGCAATTGATGCAGTCTATAGAAGTTGGACTCCCAGAGAAGGGGGAAAACAAAGAATGCCCAGCTCTCATACAGAGCTTTCAATAACAATGACTACACATACATGAAGTCCTAGCTTTGCATGGTTCAGATATACACAGCTTTTAGTTACTACTGTTCCGTTAAATTACACGTCTTTGAACAACATGGTTCAAATTCCAGTTATCATGGCATATTAACAATGAGTAATTGCATAAAATACAAACTTCACTGTTAGCTTTCCAGTCTACAAATCACTCTGCAAATAATAGATGTTCATCATATTTGTAACCAATCATGTCACTTCTTTCAAAGCTTGCCAGTGGTTACTGCATATGTTGTTCAGGTCATACAGACAGCAAAGTGTATAGTTGTGTTCCTCCTTGTCCCCATTAATGAACCCATGTGACTTTTTAGAAAGGCAGGTAATTCAAAGAGGGAACTGGAACTGGCCAAAAAAGATGAAAGTAATGCAAATAAAAACAGAAAAGAATATTTTAACAGTCTAAATATTTCCAGATATGTCAATTATATCTCAATAAAGCTGGAAGAATTAAAAATCCCTTCCCCCTTAAAAAACACCTTCCAGAGCTTGCAGGAGCTTGTCTGCTGAAAAATAAGTTTTATATGACTCATATATAGTAATATACTATATAGAAACATTTACTTCAAAGGAAAAAAAAATTAGAAGTCCTGAACTCATGTTTCAGCCTGAGTTAACAAAGTTTTATTTCATAAAGTGCTCTTAGCTATAAGTTACAAAGAAAAAAGAAATCCAAAGTACATGAAGTTATGCAATCCAAGAGATAGTCCAAGGCAAAAGCCTCAAAACAAATTTGACTCTATCCCAGAACTCATGCAATAGCCAGAGAGAACTTCCTATGGAGCCTGCTATTCTCAGTCACTGTAAAAGCCAACTGGCCAACAATTCAGTATGAAAACTACTGGTCTAGGAGGTACCATTTACTCATTATTCATATCTTATTTTCTTCTTTCACATTATAATCATCCTCCTCAAGATGGTCCATGGTGAGAGGGCACCTGGGTGGCTCAGTCCATTAAGCATCTGCCTTTGGCTCAGGTCATGATCCTGGGGTCCTGGGATCGAGCCCTGCATCGGGCTCCCTGCTCAGTGGGGAGTCTGCTTCTCCCTACTCCTACTCTCTCAAATAAATAAGTAAATCTAAAAAAAAAAAAAAAAAAAAGGTCCATGGGGTTTACATGTGATAACTCTTTTTATGTCAAGAACAAAACCAAAATAAAATCAGGCAAAAATAATTTTGTAGGATAGTATGATAAAGCATTTATTGGAAGCATAAATGATGGCATAATTCTCACCAAAGAATATATGAACAAAAATGGGCACAAATGAGGTAAGAACTAATTAGAAATTTTAGAAATGAAAAATAGTCACTAAAAACATGCAATAAATGGGGCTAATTTTAGATTAAGCATATTTGAAGAGTAATTAAATAAATTAGAAGACCATGTTGAAAGCCTCAGTAAGAACACAGAACACAAAGATGAAAAATATGAGAAAAGTTAGAGACCCAACAGAAGAGTTAGAGGCCCAAATTTAGCAAATTGGAGTTAAAAAAAAATGGAGCAAATGGTAAGAAGCAATATTAAAGATACACTTGCTGAGAATTTTTCATACTGAAAAACAGATGTGGGTCTTTGACAAAAAGCATATTCATTACTGAGCAAGATGAATAACTGTCAAACAGATGACAAATTGGTAGAATATCAAAGATAAAGAGGCAACTTAAAAGCTGCCAAGGAAAGAGGACAGATTATCTACAAAGGAAAAACAACTATACTGACAGTAAACTGTTCATAAACAGCAAGAGAATTTTAAAAAATTTCATTTATTTATTCATGAGAGACACAGAGAGAGAGGCAGAGACATATGCAGAGGGAGAAGCAGGCTCCCTGTGGGGAGCCTGATGAGGCACTTGATCCCAGGACGCTGGGAGCCAAAAGCAGATGGCTCAACCACTGAGCCATTCAGGCACCCTGACAGCAGAGAATTTAATGGTGCTAAGGGAAAGATAACTGCCAACCTGGAATTTTATACTGAGTCCAACTATCATTCAAGAGGACAGGACACATTAATGTTTATAATCATTAATCAACAGGCTCTAACTTAAAGAAATACTAAAGGGGGAACTACAGTGAGAAAAATGAACACAGATGAAATGTACAGATAAAAAATGTCACAAAAGTTGATAAAAAAAGTCAGTATATCAACTAGACTATAAGAAAGAAAACTGAAACTTAGTCTTAGCAAACTAGGGGAAAAAACCTTAAAGAAAGCATAAGGAAGGAAAATGATATAAGAGCAGAAATTAAAAAACAAACAAGAAAACATAAAGAGGATCAATAGGATCAAAAGCTAAATATTAGGTGAAGAGATTTAAAGGAAATACATAAATGTTTAATAAGATCTTAAGGATTAATGAAAGAGAAAAAAAAGGTACAAGAAGATGAGGTTAAAACTTTTTAAAATCCTAAGAGAATACTGTGAATCTTATCTTATTAAATATAAAACTTTCTAAATCAAACAAACCTTTTTTTTTTTTAAAGATCACATTTATTATTTAGAGAGAAAGAGAGCATGAGTCTGTGTGTCAGCAGGGAGGCGGCTTGAGGGAGAGGAAAGGAGAATATCAAGCAGACTTCTCAATGAGCGCAGAGCCTGACTGGGCCTCCATCTCACAACCCATGTGAGAGTTCCTCCCCACAGGAAGCCTGACATCATGACCTAAGCTGAAATCAAGAGTCAGATGCTTAACTGACTAAGCCACCCAGGTGCCCCTCAACAAACCTTTTCAAAAATCAGAGGCTAGGACACCTGGGTGGCTCAGTGGTTGAGCATCTGTCTTCAGCTCAGGGGGTGATCCTGGAGTCCCGGATTGAGTCCCATATTGGGATCCTTGTGAGGAGCCAGCTTCTCCTGTCTCTGCCTCTCTGTGTCTCTCATGAATAAATAAATAAATATAAAAAAAAATCAGAGGATGTTATCTCATAGATATTCAAACTGGAAAAAATATATAAAAAAGAAAACAATGGCTATAAACAGAGACAGAAAATCCGTAAGTATAAAATTAGTAACTATAAGTGGACTGTAAAAGTTAAGAATGTATATTATAGTCTCTAGAGCAATCACTAAAAGACGATACAAAGAAGTTCAATTAAAATACCAATAGGAAAAAAATTCCAATAGGAAAATGAAATACTAAAAAATATTTAGATTCATTAAAAAAAGACAAGAAAAGAAAAATAGAGGAACAAAAAACAGAAGAGGCAAGTAGGAAACATTAAAGGTAGATACAAACCTAACCATGTAAATAACTACATTAAGTCTTTTGGGATAAACTTCCCAATTAAACTGTAGAGATTGGGGACGCCTGGGTAGCTCAGTGGTTGAGTGTCTGCCTTCAGCTCAGGTCATGATCCTGGGGTCCTGGGATTGAGTCCTGCGTCAGGCTCCCCACAGGAAGCCTGTTTCTCGCTCTGCCTGTGTCTCTGCCTCTCATGAATAAATAAATAAAATCTTAGAAAAAAAAGGAAGACTCAAACTTAATGTGCCAATTCTCCTCAAATTGATTTATAGAATCAATACAATCCAAGTCAAAATCTTAGCAAACATTTTTGAAAATACATTGATACAATGATATAAAAATTTAAATGAGAAGTCACAGGACTTAGAATAATCCTGGAAAGAGGAACAGGACTGTAAGATTTATACCCTGATTCAAGATTTACTTAAAGCTGCAAAAATCCAGACATTGTAGTACGGGTGCAAAGAAAAGACAATATAAATCAATGGAATAGAAGAGAGAGTTTAGAAATAGATCCATATATATAGGATCAACTCTTTTCTACAAAGGTGCTAAGATAATTCAACAGGGAAAGAACCTTGACCCCTACAAATACCATTAACAAAGATTAACTCAAAATGGATCATAGACCTAAATGTAAGAGCTCAAATTACTAAAATTATAGAAGAAAACATACGAGAAAACACTTGTGACACTTGATGAAGCAGAGATTTATTAAACAGATCACAAGCACAAGCATAAAATTAAAAGCTTGTGCTCTTTAAAAGGCAGTTAAAGAAAAAAAAAAGGCAAGCCACAGACTAGAAGAAACTAGCTGCCAAAAATACACTGTCAGAGAGTTCATATTCAGAATATATAGAGCTCTTACAACTGAAGAAGACAATCAACTCAATAAAAGAAATGGGCAAAAGATAGGAAGACACTTCCACAAAGATACAGATATGGCCAATAAGCACATGAAAAGATGCTTAACATTATCTGTCAGGAGGGAAATGCAAATTAGAGCCACAATGAGATACAACCATACAATCACTGCAACAGCTAAAAGGAAAAAAAACCTGACATTTCTAAGTTTGGCGATAATGTGGAACAGCTTCAATTTTTAGTCCCTGCTGGTGGAAATACAAAATGGCACAGCTACTTTGGCAAACAGTATGGCAGTATCTTACAAAGTTAAACATACACTTCTCGTATTAGAAATTTCACTCCTAAGTATCTACCTAATACAAATGAAAACATGTCAGACTCCTGGGTGGCTCAGCAGTTGAGCATGTCTTTGGCTCAGGGCACGATCCCAGCGTTCTGGGATGGAGTCCCACATAAGGCTCCCTGATTCTCCCTCTGTCTATGTCTCTCTGCCTCTCTCTCTGTCTCTCATGAATAAATAAAATAAAATAAAAAAAAAAAAAAAGAAAACATGTCTACACAAAGACATTCAATGTTCATAGAGGCACTATTACAGATTAAAATCTGGACACTACTCATATGTCCCATCAACTGAATGGGTAAGTAAATTATGGCATATCTATTCTATGGAATACTACTCATCAATAAAAAAGTATACTAGTGTATCTGGGTGGCTTGGTCAGTTGAGCATTTGACTCTTGATTTGGCTCAGGTCATGATTTGAGTTGTGAAACTAAGCCCCATGCTGGGCTTCACACTGGGTGTGGAGCCTGCTTGAGATTCTCCTTCTACCTCTGTTCCTCCTCCCCTGCTACAAAAAGGAAATACACTATTAATACGTATACACAACATGGATGAATCTCAGAAACATAATGCTTAGAGAAAGGAATGAAGCATGAAAGACTATTATATTGTTCCATTTATATGAAACGCTAGAAAAGGCAAAACTATAATGAAAGTAGATCTTTAGTTGCTAGAGGTGGAGACTGACTAGGAACTTGCTGGGGCAATGAAAATGTTCTGCAGTTTGATTATGCTGCAGGTTACTTCACTGTACAAAATCACCAAAATTAATCAAAATGATACACTTCAGTGAATTTTTGTTATAGGTATTAGAAAGTTGAATTCAGTAGTACATACAAAGTATTATGTAGTGTTCAAGGAATATCTGTTCCAGAAAATTATCAGGATTTTCTATTACTGTAATCTACCATATTCAAAACTAAAAGAAAAAAAATTGCAGCGAATAGGGAAAAAGTATTTGACAAATTCAACATTCATAACAAAGACTTAACAAAAGGCATCTATTAAAAACCTACAGAAAATATCACACTTAGTCTTGAGACTTTACATGTATTTAAATTAAATAAAAACAGGAAAAGCATGGCCTCATGCTTTTATTCAACATTCTACTTGAGGACTCAACCTAATGCAATAAGTAAATGATACAAGAGTTAGACAGGTAGAGCTAAAACTCCTTTCCTTAACTGCCAGACACTATTCTATGTGCCAGGCACTGTTCTAAGGGTTTCACTTTTTAAACCCTACAATAGTCCCATGAAATAGGATTACGCAGATGAGGAAAGTTGAGGATAAGCAAGTTACCCAAGGTTATACAGATAGTGAATAGCAAAATCAGGATGCGAATCCAGTCAGTATAGACACAGAATACACAACTTACTCCTGTGCTATCCTTACCATTAATCTACTTTGAAGATACACTCAGTACGAAGTATACAACTAAGAGTTCAGGTATGTTGCTGCACACACAAAACCCCCCATAAAAAGTGGTAACTGATAGTGTTCTTATGCCTTAGTAACAAACAACTTAAAAATCTAATAGGAAAAAAGATCCCATTCCCTATAGAAAAAAAGTAGTAAGATACTCTAGCATAAAGTAAAAATTAAAAAACTTTGAAGGAAAATAAAGAGTACCAATGTATTTTACAATTAAAGAAAAAATACGAGAAATGAAGGGATAGACAATGTTCAGTCACTGGAAGACTAAAGAGAAGAAAATTCCAAGTCTTTCAAATTGTTCTATAGATTTATGGCAATTGCAATCAAAATCCCAGAATATATATATCAAATAAATCTGCAAAACAATACTAGACATGTTTGGAATACTTCATAATACAAAAATTAAATAAAAAATGTCATATCATTTTAAGACTTTACAGACTTTATTTTGAAAGAAACTGATTCTATGAATTTGAGAATAGCTTTAGGCTATTTTAGGGCCTGGGAGTTAATACAGAAAAAGATGGTTAATAGTCCATTTATTCTTGGGGTAGCTTAAACTTATTCAATAGTTTTGGAGTGCCTACTCTACTCAGGATAGTCTAGTAGAATATGAAGGAGATATTCTAAAAATTGAGTCTCTACTTTCTCAGAGGCTTATAATCTAGATTGTGAAACATTACTTTTCATCAGAAGTAGTGGGTAGATGTTTATGGGCCAGGAGTAACGTCCTACCTTTCTGACTTCATTATTTTCTGCATTATTTTTTCTTTTCCTGTAGAAAAATATCCATTTTATTTCTGTCCATTACATGTTTTTCACTGTAAAATTAACATTAGCATCAACATAGTTAATACTCTAGTGGGAAAGTATTCCTAATTGTAATTCGTACACAAAAGTTTCTTTTTGGTAGGGAAAATGATAGTGCATTTCAATGAAATTTCACTAAATATTAGTACCAGTTAAAAATGAAACAAAATTCTGCAGTATTTTAAAATCTATGTGAAATAAACTATTAAGTAACCCAAGCTTTCAGTTTTAGGAATTCTACCCTCTTATATCCATCTGAACTTATATCCTGATATATGTTATCAATATATCAGCTTTCATTTATTTTTAGGCATTTACATGAACTAAAGTACTTTTTCTTTTTCCAAATTATAAATGTCAAAACCAGTTACAAAATCAGACTGCCATGAAGTTACACAAAGACAACGATGACTAGCTTTAAAATTTTATTGAAATTCAAGTTAGAATTTAACAATTTAATATAGCATTATATTGGGTATCTTCTAACCAGTATTCTCGCCTGCTTTACAGGATTTCAGGGCACAACTTTAAAGAATTGATACTTTCTGCCTAATTTTCCATGAGATGCCAATTATACAACCATTAAAATCTTAGATGCTTCCCTAAAATTACCCTTATTTCAATGTTAGAATTTAAAAAAATAAGCTCAAATATTGAAAATTTAAGACATTAATATTGTAGCCACTATAATATAGAAAAAAAACCTTACACAATCTGTTTAAAATTAACATTTACTGTAGTAATGCAGTATGAATTTTTAACATAACCACATGAATTTTTCATTAAAATGTTCAACCATTTCCTACTGAAGCATGTCCAAAGTTATAAAAATCTTCTGTTTTAAAGTGACCTATATTGCATTAATCCAAAGTAACTGTGGCACTTGAGATAAGACATTTATTCCATTGTATATTTTAAGTAGCTAAGAGATAGCCTGATCAATAGCAGGTTACTGGAAAGAATAAAAAAAAGCAAGGCTTCTTTAAGGAGTGAGTCGTTTAGGATCCCGGGGGAACATTGACGTCTGACGAACATTGTGCAATCCCAAAAAAAGCATCGTCACTCGTTCTAACCCTGGGGAAAAAAAATAATTAACTCCTTTTCTGAAAACCTTTCAGGGTCTTACTTATTGAAACTACTATCACAGTATCATTCAACAAAATACTATTATTTTGGGTTTATTTCAAATGGACTGATTTGGAGTGCCTAAGTGGCTTAGTGGTTTAAGCATCTAATTCTTGATTTCTGCTCAGCTCATGATCTCAGGGTTTAGAATTGAACCCCATGTGGCTCTGTACTGGACATGGAGCCTATTTAGGATTCTCTCTCACTCTTCCTTTGCTCCCTCACCCTGTGCCCCCATGCACACTTTTGCTCTAAAATAAATAAATATTGGGTATGATTCAGAAATGGAAAAACAGAAATGATGCTGGTTGTGGGAAGGATTAAATGAGATATCCTTAAATTGTCTGGATTCTGTGAACTACAAAAATCGTGTAAATGTCCAAAACTTATAATTTAAACAAACACAAAAAACCCATTTTATAAACCCATTTTATATTTGGGGCATCTGGGTGGCTCAGCTGGTTAAGCATGCAACTTCTTGATGTCGGTTCAGGTCATGATCTCGGGGTTGTGAGATAAGACCCCCATACTGGGCTCAGGCACTGGGCATGGGCCTGCTTAATATTCTCTATTTCTCTCCCTCCCCTTGAGCTCTCTTAAAAAAATATATATATATATATTTATATAGGTGTATAAATATAAAAAATATATATATTTTTTTTTTTTTTTTTTTTTAAATTTTTTTTTTTTTTTTTTAATTTATTTATGATAGTCATACAGAGAGAGAGAGAGGCAGAGACACAGGCAGAGGGAGAAGCAGGCTCCATGCACCGGGAGCCTGACGTGGGATTCGATCCCGGGTCTCCAGGATCGCGCCCTGGCCCAAAGGCAGGCGCCAAACCGCTGCGCCACCCAGGGATCCCAAAAATATATATATTTATATAGGTGTATATATATATGTATTTTCAAATGGGGCCAAAATCTTTTTTTTGGGGGGGGGGTGTCCAAAATCTTAATAGTCCAGGCCATCACTATAAGATGAGAGCCATAAACTTGTTCAAGGAAGTTTATTAATGGAAATACCAAAAATTTACTGTAATTCAATAGATACGTAACATGGTAGTTCAATAGGTACGTAACATGGTAGTTCCTAGTATAAAATACTCTAGGATACGTTATTGTAAATGTTTTGAGTACAGAAGAGACTCATTTTGACATTTACTTAAATATTGTATTACTGGCAAGAATTAAGACCAAGTACCACTTAGGAAACAGAGCAGAACTAGTAAATGAAACTGTGGGTGTACAATTTATTTTCCCAAAGTTGTATAAGACATGTATTACAAAAAAAGGCAAGGTCAAAGAGTATTTTCATTTAGCAGTAACTTTTAATTAATGTTTTGTTTTTTAAAGATTTTATTTATTTATTCATGAGAAACAGAGAGAGAGAGAGGGGAAGAGACACAGGCAGAGGGAGAAGCAGGCTCCATGCAGGAAGGATTGTGGGACTCCAGGATCACGCCCTATGCTGAAGGCAGACACCCAACTGCTGAGCCACCCAGGCGTTCAAGGAATTAACGCCTTTTTTAAATTTTGTTTATTTATTCATGGGAGACACACACACACACAGAGGCAGAGACATAGACAGAGGGAGAAGCAGGCTCCAGGCAGGGAGCCTGATGTGGGACTCGATCCTGAGACCCCAGGATCAGGCCCTGGGCTGAAGGTGGCGCTAAACCACTGAACCACCCGGGGCTGCCCTAACGCTTTTTTTTTTTTTTAAAGAGTTTATTTATTTATTTGAGAGACAGCAAGCACGAGCATGAGCAGGGTGGAGTAGAGGGAGAGGGAGAAGCATCCCAGACCCTGGAATCATGACCTGAGACAAAGACAGATGCTTAAATGATGAGTCACCCAGATGCCTGAGAATTAACATTTTTAAGAAAAGATTTTATTTATTTATTTGAGAGAGAGAGAGCGAGCACAGGCAGAAGGGAGAAAAGGGGAGAGGGAGAAGGTTCCCCATTGAGTTGGAAGCCCAATGTGGGACTTGATCCCAGCACTCTGGGATCATGGCCTAAGCCACCAAGGTGCCTCCCAAATTAACATTTTTATTGTTATACCTTACAAAAAAAAAAAAAAACTACAGATATTTGAACCTCGTATTATAGTAATCTAATATTAATCTTAAAATAAAAACACCATATCCCAGGACGCCTGGGTGGCTCAACAGTTAAGCATCTGCCTTTGGCTCAAGACATGATCCTGGAGGCCTGGGATTCAGTCCCACATCGGGCTCCCTGCATGGAGCCTGCTTCTCCCTCTGCCTGTGTCTCTGCCTCTCTCTCTATGCCTCTCATGAAAAAAAAAACAAAAAAAAAATGAGTGGTATTTGGTAATCATTCAAATGTCCTTCACAAGTATGATTAAAATTTACATTGTCAATCAGTCACGAAAATTTGGAAAATACAAATGCACATTACTGAATACTTTAAGAGAAAATAGCTGTCAATCTCCCACTAAAAATTAAACTATATTTCCAATGTAGCACTGTTTGTAATACAAAAAAAAGGCTGGTATCAATCTACATGTCCATCAGTTAAGAAGGTGGTAACAAGATTATGGTGTACCCTTTCAATGGATTGATTCTATGTAGTGTTAAAAAGACTGAAAAAGTCTTTAAGAATTGATAAGGAACAGAGCGGCCCAGGTGGCTCAGCGGTTTAGTGCTGCCTTCAGCTCAGGGCCTGGTCCTGGAGATGCGGGATTGAGTCTCATGTCAGGCTCCCTGCATGGAGCCTGTTTCTCCCTCTGTGTGTTTCTCTGCCTCTCTCTCTGTGTCTTTCATGAATAAATAAAACAAATCTTTAAAAAAACTTGATAAGTTACAAAATATAGTGAGAAATGCAAGGAATTGAATAATTTATACAGTATGCTACAATTTGTGTAAAAATATTTTTAAAAGTGTATTTTTACATATGCAAAGATTATCTTTGCAAAAGTAAAAAGAAAAAACTAGAAACAATAGGGAGATGAATTCACATTCTTCTATACTTTCCAAAAAAATTTTAAAGTATAGTACCTATTCACCAACCCCCTCCAAAAAACAATAAACAAAAATTTTAACAAATCTATACATTCAGAATTCAGAGTCTTTGATACGGACATCCAAAATTGAGCTAAACATTTACTCTTCTTATTTATTTTTTTAAGTGATCTGTACACCCAATGATAGGGCTCAAACTCACAACCCTGAGGTCAAGAGCTGCATGCTCCACTGACTAAGCCAGCCAGTCACCCCTTACCCTTTTTAAATCAGAGTGGTATCTTACATGTATTTTAGAAGTGGTCCGAAAAGTCAATGAAATGTTATATTACAAAAAAATTTGGGAGCAATCTGAGCTAACTTGTGGGAGAGCTTTAATTTGGGGTGGTCCAAATGAACTCATGGATGCATAAAGGAGGATACTCAATTTATAAGAAATTTTGCTTCTAAACTCTTCAGAGAATAACAATGGCTAGAAATTATAGTATTTTAGAACATACAAATTACCTGTTTGTTTTGTTCCTTGGAAATCAAATATTCATTCAGTTGCAATTCATTCATTCAGTTGCAAATGAATGAATTATTCATTGAATTATAACAAATTATAAAATTTGTTAACAAATTATAAATTTGTTATAAAATTATAAAATTTGTTATAATTCAAATTTGTACTATATTTAGCACGTATGGGCTTATTTGTAAGCAATCACAATAAACAAAATTTAGTTTTTGGATCCAATGCTGAAGAGATTTAGCTAGAAGTGAATGAACACTTTGCCAAATGAAATCTGGGTTGGAAATACATTGTCATAATATTAAAATAATATTACCAATGCCTCCGCCGGCATGAGGAGGGGCTCCAAAGCGGAAGGAATCAATGTATGCCTTAATTTTCTCCAAATCTAGAAAAAAAACAGAAAAAAACTCAAAAACCAAATGTAACTTATCATCTTATTTAGTGACTTTTAGCAATTATTGTTCAGTAAAGATTAAAACAAATGATGATGTTTCTGAGAAGTCTTTAAAAGGTTTAAAATGTGTTGCTTTCACAATATACATTACTCTCCCACATATCTTTAAGTTGTTTACCAATTCCATGATGTAAGGCTCGCTCTGTTAGCAGCTGAGGATCATGTATTCTTTGAGCTCCTGATAGTATTTCTTCTCCTCTCATGAACATATCGTAAGAGTTGGACTGTTTCTTCAGGGAAAAACAAACACACAGAAAAGACCACTTTTCAACTGACTGTCATTCCACTTCCATTACTCATGAGAAAAAAAAGCTCTTGCACGAAGAGCAAGTCCATTTTCCCCTCTATTAATGATGCAATCTGCTCCAATGAGCACAATTTGTTTCTCTAACACAAGATTAAACTAGTGAGAGCTGTATAATAACTTCTTCCTTCCCTCTATCAGATTTTATGATCCCCCTCTCCTACACTTTTGGATAACAGATCAGAGCACCATAATCTGGCTTGTAAGATGTAGTGCTGATTCTCATTTCATCATCAGAAATGTTTTTAAGTGTGATATGATTTGGGGTCATTTTTAGAACTTCAAATTATCAACAACTGTTTGTCTTTTTAATCAAAAAATTTTTTTTATTTTAAAAAAAGTAAATAGAACATCAATTTACCATAGTTTAACTTATTCCTGTATCAGGTTTTAACTTACTTTCCCTATCTTTTGATAAACCAATAGTTTTCAAAGTATGAGTCCTAGATCATTAGCCTCAGTAATACAAATTATCAAGATCCCCTAAGACCAACTAATCAGAAGGTCTGCTGATGGGGCCCAATTATCTGTCTTTTAAAATGCCCCCCTAGTGATTCTGATGCACACTGAGGTTTGGGAACCACTACAATGGAAAAACAGTAAAAGGCCACAAAACACAAATTAGATGAACTCTCAAGACAGAATGCTGTTTCTTAGTTCAAAGTCAATGGTAATATGATATGTTAAAGTCTGCAAGTCTAATGATACTACTTATTATTTATATGGCATTTCTTCCTCATAAATCTTCAAAAAATTATACTTGAAAATGATTTTTAATGTAGGTTTTGGGACTAATTTTCTAGAATACTTATATTTCACAGTATCATTTTGACCTGAATTGACAGAATCTAGTAGTAATACATATAATGATGGCCCATTAAAACTGCAAATTCCTGATAAAAACCATTATTCCCAGTATACAATTTAACATAGTCACAATAAGATTTTTCCTTCTTCCCCAAAACAAATTACTTAAAATAAAATTACTTACAGGATTTCTTGGGTCAGGCATGGTATAGAAAGGTCTTACAGCCAATGGATATTTATCAAGAATATAAAAGTCTGTATCATACTATAAAAAAAACATAAAAAATTTAACAGAAGTAAAAAAGGTTAACATTTTGATAATTAACTGTCCTTTAAAAAATGTTCTGTCTTTCAAAATTACTGTAATTATACTATATATGCAATAAGTATTCTACTTCTTTCAAGTGTCATCTGTATCCTATAGTATTTTGCCATCACGTTATAAATTCCTCCAATACTTAAATTGTAGGAGCTACTATTTATTTACTATTTCAAATATTTGTTTTCTTTTTTTTTTGACACGTAATCTCTTTCCCAATGAAAATTATGCTACAATACAATTCTTTGAATTTCATTTCTTTCCTCTGCTAATCTAGTTCATTTATTCTTTCAGATGCAATTTATTAACTTTTTGTTAAATTATCCCAAATCTCTTTGGGTTTTACAAAAACTACATTAAATCTATAAATTACTTTAGGGAAACCTGACATCTTTTACAATATTCATCTTCAAAAAAAACCTTATTTTACCAGCAATTTAAATTTTTGTGCAGACATCTAAAAGAAATTTGGTAGTTTTCTTCATATGAAAAGTATAAGTGAAATAAGTAACATTAACATGAAATTATGACATTTTTGTTACAAAGAATAGTTACTTCATAACCTAAATTTAGTTAAAAAGAAACCAACCACATTTCAACTGTTTTTACATTAAACATTTTTACTAAAACTCAAGTGTAGAGGAAGGTCAAGAGCAGACAAACTGGAATCTACTCTGCTGAAATAGCATTTTATTTTTTTTTAAGATTTTATTTATTCATGAGAGACACACAGAGAGAGGCAGAGACACAGGCAGAGGGAGAAGCAGCTCCATGCAGGAAGCCCAATGTGGGACTCGATCCCGTGTCTCCAGATCACACCCTGGGCTGAAGGCTGCGCTAAACCGCTGAGCCACCCAGGCTGCCCTGAACAGCATTTGAAAGGTATACATTCAACACTGCAGTTTCAGAAATAGGTGAGCTCTCCAATCAGTTTTGAGTGCAACCAGTAGGAGGAGCTCAAGGACTGTTTTCATTTATACACAATTCTAATTTCTTGAAAGACTACATTAAGTTCAGCTTTTATCTCTGGAGTTTTAGAAAATGAGATAGGAAAGCAGCTTTCACAAAAGAGGCAAAAAAGAAACTCATTTGCCTTCAAGTACCATGAGTCATCAGGGGTAGCAGGGAAGGCCATTTCTAAATAATTTTAAGTCATCTTGAGGTTGTTTCTGGTTAATCTGACAGTCTAATACAGATATCACTTTTAGAGGTACCTCAGTACAACCTAGTACAAAAATCAGACACTGAACTAATCAAACTGACTGAGCAAAGCCTGTCTGAATATTTTTTATTATGGGATCTTACCGTTCTGGAAGACTGTTTACCCTGCAACTGTTCTTTAGTACCAGAATATGTTTCAGATTTAGAAAAAGAAATCTACCATGTACAAGAGTCCTACCTTTTCCTTTACCAAGCGACCCAACAGTTTTTCATTTGGTGTACTGAAAAACAAAAACAACCCCCCCCCCAGGAAATCAGGTGTTTGAATATCAAGTAGCAACTTAAAGAGTTTTAAGTTAATAAGGCCCCTCTCCCACTTGAAGTTCTCAAAGGATAAAAAAATTGGTCAAAATACATAGTTGTCTATCCTGCTCCTTTTTTTTTTTTTAAAGATTTTTATTTATTTATTCATGAGAGACACAGAAAGAGAGAGACAGAGACATAGGCAGAAGGAGAAGCAGGCTCCATGCAGGGAGCCCGAGGTGGGACTCGATCCTGGGACTCCAGGATCACGCCCTGAGCCAAAGGCAGATGCTCAACCGCTGAGCCACGCAGGCATCCCTATCCTGCTCCTTTTTAAAAAGAAGTATAATGACAACACTTAGTAGGTGCTGCTCAAAAATATTTAAATAAAATAAACAGATATAACAATTTATAGATTCAGAAATAACATGGATGAAATAATATCCTACAATTATATATAATAAAAGTTTACTATAGCAACATAGGCTATTCTTGCCATCTTAAGTGGCTCCACTTCAAGATGGTCTCCCATTTTGTTACTTTATCACCAAAAGTTTATAAAACAAAAATCAACATTTTCAAGTTTTTAAAAAAAATTTTTAAAAAAGATTTATTCATCAGAGACATAGGCAGAGGGAGAAGCAGGCTCATCTCGGATTCCAGGATCATGCCCTGAGCTGAAGGCAGATCCTCAACTGCTGAGCCACTCAGGAATTCCAAGTCTTTAAAATTTAATAGTGTTACTATAGCTAAGAGGCTATTACTTAACTTCCATCCTAGGTAAGAACAACTGCCAAAATACTTAAAGTATTGCTCAGCTTAAAATAATTAAAGAATTTATAGTTTGCCTTAAAAATGTAATTTAGCAATGAAGGAGATGCTTAAAACCATAAATGTATATTCCTGTCAAACAAAAATAAAGGGTTTTGAGCAAAATATGCTTTTAAAAAGCCCTAAAAAAAGACAACTGTCCTTTTATTCCTTTATCCATACCAATTATTATTTTTTTATCCATATCTATTATTGTAAGGGCTTAAATATTTTAAGAACCCTTGAGAAAAATGTAAGTATGGTAGATAGTATTTATTAAACTACATAATTTATTCAAAATTATAAGTTACATGACCTGAATTTAGATAACATAATACTATGCTACCAAATAAAGAACAGATATTTTTATGACTTTTGGAGATATTAATTTTGTGCCCTAATCCTGTGTGGGGATGGATTAAAACTGCTGTCTACTCTAACGCCACTGATTTAGAAAGAGAGTAACATATCAGATGATAAAATCACAGGCGTATGTCCCTATATATTCTTTAAAGTGTTACAAACATGAGGGTGGTGTAGGGTCAAAAAATGGTGTGTATAAACAAAACTCCTGAAGCTCGGGCAGACCATATTAAACATAATGTTTTATTTCAGATCATACATTAAACAAAACATATTATACACCAAAGGTAATAAAACTGAAGTTTATCAGCTAGGTGGAAAAAAAATCATTTGTTAATATACTCATTCTTTTGTATCTTAAACCTAATTACTAAAGTTTAAAAAATCACAAAGTCAAACCTCAGATCTTCTTCATCTCCCATTTCGATTCCAGCTTCCCTAAGCATAGCCAATGCTTCACAATACTCAAGTCTTAATGTTGGTTCCAAAAATTTGAATGGCTCACACGGGAATTGTTTATTCACTGTCTGAATTTCAGTTTGAAACCTATTTGTACAATGATAGAATTAATAAAAAATGTGTCATGTTCTCTCCACAAGAGGTCACTGTGACAATATATAAACATAATTTTTAAGAAAAATTTTATTAATACAAGTGAAATAAAGAGCATATAGCTTTATTCTTCTACAACTTGATACATATATATTTTTTTTAAACAAGGAAACATTTTTAACATTTCACAGGGGTCACTGTATGTGCGACAATGAAGAAAGGGCAATCTGAGTAGGTTCAGGGGTGGTAGCAGCTCCATGGTCAGCCAAGTGCCTTCTCTAGCTGAACCACTCAGCCTTAGACTCTCCTAACTATCTGGGGAACCATTCCCTAACGGCTGGCTGATATGGACCCAAAGAGTCTACTCTACATGTTATAAGTTCTATCTGTTCCACTGATAATGATTTTGAAATTCAGAGGTAACTCAGAAGGAAATAGTTTTATAGCATTTTAAATTAATTATAGCATAATTAACTTTTTATAAAGGGGATGGGCAGAGGCAAGGGGAGAAAAAGAATCTTAAGCAAGCTCCATGCTCAGTGCTGAGCCCGAAGCAAGCTTGATCTAACAATCCTGAGATCATGATCTGACCCAAAATCAAGAGTTGAACGCTTAACCTACTGAGCCACTCAGGCACCCCTAAAAGGAAATACTTTTAGAGAAAGTTGTCTTATGTAAGATCAGCCTCAATACAAAAATTGCCTTGGAGACTTTCAGGCTCTTCTGTAGTAGTAGTAACATCTAAGAAAAAATATATGGTAGGTATTGAGTACCTAACTGTCACATAAAATCATTCTTTGTATCAGTGTATGTGCCAGGAAAAAGTATTAACAAGGAATTATTTACATTAAAGATGAAATTTAAATACTCAAAATATTTAACACCTTTCTTAGTCTCCTCTTAATTTGTCACTACAGTGGCATTAAAGGATTAAAAACTTTATAACTCGTATCAGCTAATACTGCTAGTGATATAAAATATCCATTTTATAAGGCATTAAAAATAACAGACTTTTTAATCCTTTAACACTTGTTATCCTCAAGGCAGACCAAATTAATGAATACTTGGTCTTATCTTTCCCCATTCCCATTATACTGTTAAGTGTGTGAGTGCCAATTTCCCATTTTAATAGCCACTATAGTACAGAGTCTGGTCTTTAAATAGCAGGCATATGACAAATATTCACCATATTGAATTGTGGAAGATCATATTTTAGTAAGATTTAAAAAGTGTCTTGAAATTTTCATAATTTATAAAATTGAAAAAGCATGCTTATATTCGATGAAAACATTATCATTTTCTGATTAAAGATTTTCATGGGAGCAATAAGACCTTGTCACTGATTTATTCAAATCTCTATGTAAGAAGGGTTAAGAAGATCCCAATAATTGATTTTTAAATTGCCTTTCTTTGCTTTGGATATTAACCCATGCATGTCTATCAATATTTTAAAATATATTTGTATATTATTCTTCTATGAGCGATAAGTACTAAGGATATACGTGAGAGGGACATGACACAAGTCAGGTAGCCCAACTTACAACTGACTGAAAAACTTAAAATTCCTAAATGACTTATAGAATATAAAAAGAAGGCTTTTATTTCTATAAAGGTTGCCACCTTAAATCTACTTGAAAAAGTCCAGTGATGATGGTGTCTGAATCTCTAATTTATAAATAGAGATTTGATTAATCCCAAGGACCCGATTCATACTTGATCTGTTATTAAAAAAAACAAAGTGGGAACTTTCATTTCCTGATATTAAAGAGAGAAAATATCAATATCCAAAATAAATGGGCTTAAGAAACTTTCTTGAATTATAAATGTGGAAAAAAATGAGAAAAATGCTCCTTCACTGGGTTTCAAAGGGTATTTTATTTTATAAGGAAACATTAGTTGTTCCATAGACTATATCTAAACGAAAGTTGCTTAAAATAAACTGTATTGAAATGTTTCAGAGAACAAAGATTTAAGAAAAGGCTGTCATCAATGTTCCAATGCAATGCAGAGAATGCCTAGAAAATATTGGTGCTTATCCTACAAGATTTTTGTAAAATCAATGATTAATTTCTGTGTCCTTGAAATTACTCATTAGACTTGCAATGGAGTAAATAAGATGAATAGTATTTTTGAACTCTTTTTAAGTATCAATGAAGCATATCCAAATAAATCAACAATTAACTGTTAAATCAGCAGTCTTTAAGTAAAAATTTCAATACAGACTTTGGTCAGTTATCAAAGTGCTATAAGTCTACTATAGCCTACTTATTATAGAAGTACTGTCTCAAGTATGGAAAAAGGAAAAAAAAAGATTCTCTCGATCCTACTTAACTTGTTCTTCCATTTTCTCTTTTCCTATTTTCTCTGTGTTAAACATTATCACAAATAAACAATTTTCAATGACCTTTAAGGGAGAAACTATTTGCCAGTTTAGAGGGTGTACCTAATGTGAATATTTTACATAATTCAGATTTCTGCATATCCCAAACATGTCTAATAATTTTTTGTAAAGTTTTACTCACATTATTACCACTACCAGTTTAATAATAAACTGGTATAAAAATAACATAGGCTTTATTTCTTTTAGACATTCGGGATACAATATAAAGGAAAACTCTATAGCTAGGCTGGTTCACAACAGGGTAAACTTTGCTATCAAAATGAGGTTAACTAGCTGAAGTCCCAACTCACTTAGATTCAGCAGAAGTACTATTTTGAGTGTTCATTTTTTCTCTAATTAACTATTGATCATCTAAGCGGCAAGTCCTCTCTCCCCATATATATATGTATGTTCACTATATAAACTTAGTTTACATGTTTTAATTCAAGAATTGCTTTATCTGAAGAACCCAAACTGATTAGACATTAAGTCCATCTAGAGATATGCAATATTTGTTTTTACCTTTTTTGGAGTCCTTTGAATATCTGTACTAAGGTATCAGCAATTTCTTCAACAACTTCATGATAATGGTAATTAAAAGCCATTTCAATGTCCAAACCAACAAATTCAGTTAGATGTCTGTGGGTATTCGAGTCTTCAGCTCTGAATACTGTAACATTATTAAAAGAAATAAATAGTAAACAGTGTTTCAGGTTTTGGAAAAATTAAGATTTAAACACAAAATTTTATTTACTTGTACTATTATTTTCATGATCATTACAGGGTTCTAAAAAGACTTGTGATAAGCCATATATTTCAGCATTCTCTTGGTCAGCAAGTACATTACCAACTCCTACAGTCATGTAGTAAAAGCTGTAACAAATGTAAATTAATAAATGAGGCTCCAGATAATCCTGAGGGAATGCAAGGTCCTGAATACCTTCTCAATAATTAAAAATATGTTCAATATATTGAGTTCTTCTCAATTTTATTAACTTGACTCAAGCTAAATGAAATCTGTACTAGTGAGGTAACATTATATATATTCCAGCTATTACTTCCGTCCAGCTGTTATTGTCCTCACTGCACTTTCCTCCTTTTCCAGTCTTCCTGACTCTAATCTCTGCTTCATCTTTCACATCACTTTAAGATTAATATTCCTACAACACATTCTTGCTCAGTAATTAACTAATTAACCACTGATCATAAGTTGCTCCCAGATGGCACTGTAATAGAATATAAAATGACAAAAAACTAAAACTGTTATGCTTTCATATTTAATCCTACCCTATATTTTCTATTTCTTCTTAACACTAACTAGTCTTACTTATATTTTCTCCAATGTTCTTTATGAATTCTGCTTCTGCTTACTAGAATGCCATTTCTGTAGTCTGTATTTCCTTCTCTGTTCTTAAAGCCCACTTCAGTTTGCATTTTCCTTTAATGGTAACTCTAGCAAACTCCATCTTCTCCCTCTTTTTACACTATGTAGTATAGATATACTACATAATTAACACCAATCTGCTGATTGTACAGCACAATCTGATTATTCGCTGTGAAAATCAGTTGAATATTCCCTGCGACTGCTATATGTATGCATGTCTTATTCTGTCTTGGGAGCATGGACAATGTTTATCCCCTTGTCACTCAAAACATGGTCTACAAATCAGCAGCATCAGCAGTACCTGGAAGCTTGTGAGAACTACAGAATCTCAAGCCTCCCTCCAGACCTACTGGTCAGAATCTGCATTTTAACAAGATCCTCAAGTGATTCATGCACATTAACATTTGAGAAATGCTGGTTGATTCTTCTTTCATGTACATGTTATCTAGCACAAGGCTATGTATGCAGCAGGCATACAACAAATTAGTTAATAAATTCAGACAATTAACACAATTAATGTTCTTGCCAGTTTCTCTAACAGAGGCATTCAATTTCTCTTTTAGCTATCAAAAAACTTACATATATAAAATAATCAGGTAAATTTTATAGAATGAAGCAAAGCTCATTTTTGCTTATAATCAATTAGCTTCATTAAAGAATATGCTACATGATTATGTGTCCATGCTTTAACTTTCGGTTAATATTTCTTAAAAATCATGTTAACATATTCTAATCAGTATCAGACATTCGTTAATAATTCTGATGGACTTTAGCATATTCTCAACACTAAGAACAGTACAAACAGTAATAGTAAAACAGAACAGCTTGAAATAAAGTCGGTAGCAAAGTATACATCGGTACATTTATAAACTTACAAGAGTAGTAAAAGGCTATCAAGGACAAAAAAATACATTATTTAGAAGATTGCAACTACTTGTTCTTTCGTGTTCATGGAAAGTTGAGAGTTCAAACAGGAGCTAATTCTGTTCTAATTACACTGAAATAATAAGTAATATACTCAAGTGTACTTTAGAGGGTATATATTTTCAAAGTATGCATTTTTAAAATGAGATATTCCCAAGGCAAACATTTTCTTCAGCAATCTTATGTAGGAATATAAAATGCTTATGACTCTATTCACATAAATGATGTTCAACTACTTAAAGAGCATACAATTTTTTTTTAGGAAATGTCTACCCAAGCACAGTGTCATTTTTACCTAAAAGTCTAGTGTTTATACAGCCAACTTACAAAAGGATTTAAGCTTTGAAAATGTCTGTATGTAAAATGTGTTCCTAAAACTGTAACTATGATATGATTAATAAATTTTGAGAAAACCATAACCTCCAAAACCTTACCTGGTCCAATACAGAAAACCTTCTCAAAGTCAGCACAAATACACATTTGCTTGTACAGCTGTGGGGACTGCGCCAGGTATGCATTATTTTTAAAATATGACACAGTAAATACATTGGCTCCTCCTTCACTGGCAGCTGAAATGTAAACATGTATGCCATTATAAGCAGCTGCAAGCTTATCAATGCATACTTCTAATAAAAAGTTTATACTTTTAAGCATTTCACTTAAAAAAATAAAAAATTTCAGAGAAACCATAGTCTATATATGTCTTTTACCTGATTCTAAACTGTTTATATTTAGGACAGATTTACTTCTTTGGCTATACCTTCATTTTACTTCTTCAGATTTACATACTCCCTTTCTGCATCAATTTCAAATCAATTAAAGCTACTCTGGGGTTGTAAAAAAATTTTTTTTAAAGAAAAAGATATTCTTATTGATTTTTCTATGTATCAAGAATGCAATACTCAATTCTTGACTTTATAACTAAATGTCATTTGTAACATACT
Organism: Nyctereutes procyonoides; assembly: GCF_905146905.1. NCBI lineage: Eukaryota > Metazoa > Chordata > Mammalia > Carnivora > Canidae > Nyctereutes > Nyctereutes procyonoides. The sequence goes on along the minus strand of NW_026575030.1, from coordinate 124,720 downwards.
TTTTAGTGTTACTTAAGCAACTCCAAAAAAGGTAAAATGATTAAAATAAGGTCCTTATGTAAGAATGAGAATTAATGAGATATTTCTATTTGTAGCATTTAATAATATTACAATGCAGTTTATACAAAACAAAATTGCAATATCAATTTAGAAAGAAACCTACATAATGAAAGTAGTTCTGGTGCAACTTACATAATAACAATCTTGCTTCATGTGTTACTGCCTCATTTTATAATCACTATCACATAATGACTTTTGAAACAGGAGATGTTGTGTTACTGATGTCAATTGTAAGTGACTGCTGCTATATAGCAGACTTCAAAATAAAAAGTCTCATGGCAATAAATCTTAAAAGACAGTTGGGGTTCTCAAAGTTAATATTAAGCAACTTGGGAGAAAGCAATTTTACTTTTAAAAATTAAGAGAAATGTCTTAAAGCATACCTGAGATAATTTTAGGAGTTTGGATCTCCACAAAACCTTTGTTAATTAAAGTTTCTCGGAAAAGATGGCAGATGCCAGACTGAAGACGGAAGACTGCCTGACTAGTTGATGTCTAAAAGACAATAATAAAAATCTAATGAAATCCATCTGACACTTTAGCTGAAATGGAGTATTTTCTAATCAGGCCACCTGCATAGAAGATTCACAGAAAAAACAATTCATTATATGACAGAAAAGTTAGGTTATATGACAATTAGCCTAACTTTAACCTAACTTTATATGAAATTAACCTTTTTCTTGTTTTCTACTATAAGAGAATGGCAATTTTGCCCTTTAAAATCTCCAACACAGGGGTGCCTAGGTGGTTCAGTCAGTTCAGCATCTGCCTTGCTTGGGTATGATCTTGGAGTCCTGGGATTGAACCCTGTGTCAGACTCCCAGCTCAGTGAGGAGTCTGCTTCTTTCCCTCCCTCTGACTCATCTCTCCACTTGTGCTCTGTCTCAAGTAAATAAAAAAAATCTTTAAAATCTCCAACTTCTCCAACTCTTGACTTTGCTGAGAGTCTATAAAAGATTAGAGAGTAGTTTAGACATAAATTAAGATGCTTAAAGGATTTTAAGTATACAGTGTTTCCCCAAATGTAAAGTCAAAGTAGGGGTTAAAAATGTGAATGCTTAGGGGCGACTGGTGGGTCAGCTGGCTCAGCTGGTTAAGCATGGGACTCCTGATTTCCTATCTCGTCATGATCTCAGAGTCATGAGATCAAGCCTCCCATCCGGCTCCGTGCTCAGCGGGGAGTCTTCTTGAGATTTTTCTCTCTCCCTCTCCTTCTGCCCCTTTCCCCTCTGCTTGCAGGCACATGCTCTCTCTCTCTCAAATAAATAAATCTTTAAAAAAAAGTGAATGCTTGCAAGGGCCAGAAAAATAACATAAATGGAATAAATGAATGAAACTTTCTGGGTGGTGCAGGGCATAGCAGAGGACATAATGCCCCATCTAGAGTGTTAGCTAATGTTGCCATGTCACAGTATTGCCAGATTCACCGCCAAATTTTTAAGAAAAGCCATCTATCTAGATTTAATGTGGGAATCCCTACTTTTCAAAGGTGGCAATGAATTTAAGTTAAAAAAAAAAAAAAGATGCCAAAGAAAAATATCTTGAGGCCAAATTCGACAGGCACAACCAATAACTTGTGTGAAGAGAGTATGATGTCTACCTACTGTGGCCAAAATTAGGAAAAACCTGAGGTTTCTAAGCAGTATCAAGAGGACTTTTGATTATTGTTATAGCCTTTTCTATGAACTACAAATTAAAATAGAAAAGGAAAAGGGATAAAAAAAGCAAATAATCAAGAGAAACATGAGTGTATAATAAAGGTAGACCCATATGATTGCAGAAAAGTTGGAAAGAACTCTTAAGGTGACAAAGAATTTATGCTTTAGGTAGAATATTTAAGGAGGAAGATGTGGTCAAAACATTAAGAAAGAAAGATGACACTGGTTTTACTACAATGATGAAACCACTGAACTCTTTCACTTGCAACCAAACCAGAAAAGGAAACAGAAGACCTATGAGATTACTAAATAAACCACCAGGGCCAACTACTTCTTTATTATTAATTCTGTGCTCAGATCAAATTCAAAGGACTGAGGCATTAATTACTGATCTATACCTGGTCCACAATCTAAAATGTGCATATAATTTCTTTCACAATTTTGTAGTGATATTAATGGTTGTTTTTCCTTACTAACTTGTCTAAAACAGGTATCATTTGACAGCAAGCCCATTTATTGGTTTCAGGTTCCTTTGTCATTTTAAAACAAAGTAAGACAATATCCTGTGAATTATTACTTGACAGCCCTTGTTGCCTCTAATTATTTTTAGGGGAAGAGTCAGTCAGAAAGGTAAATTTTTTCTGTATCGTCATACAATAGGTAAATGCCAATCAGTTCTATAAGCCTGAGACAAGTGTGGTATCCCTGTCCATCCTGATTTTGGCACAATCATGTCACTTAATAAATAAATGAGGCATACCCTAAGATCAATGACTCTGTTGTCTAATCTTGTATCCTGGTTAACAGTAGCTCTTCCTTCCTAAAAAACAAAAAACAAAAAAATAGATTTTACTAATTTTTTTTAAGAACACAAAAACATTTAAGGAGCTATGTTTACTTTTAAGTGAGAATAAGTGTGCTTATGTATATTAATATTACACCCTCAAATCAGAGATCCAAGAAATAAGAACCAGGGCCAGAGAGAAGCTATTGTTAAAAGAGAGATGGAAAGAAGAGAAATGCAAATGAACAGAGGTTAATGCTTTCTTTCCATCTCCCATCCCCATCAAAGCCTTGCCTCATTACAGGGACAAGTGAAGAATCAACCACTTGCCCCTTCATTGATTCCTGGATTTTACCTGCTAGTTAAAGACTGAAGGAACAGATAAAAGCTGACAGAGTAGTGGTTCTCAAAGTATGTTCTGGGCACCACTGAAGGTACCAAAGACACTTTCAGGGAGTCCATGAAGTCAAACCTATGTTTCACAATGATACATTTTCACTCTGCACTGAGTTTTCCCAGGGCTTCATGATGTGTGCTATCACAACAGAATGAATGCAGAGGCAGGTATGAGAATCTAATTGTTGTCTATTAAGGCAGACACTACAAAGATTTGTAGATATTTAAGACAATGTCACTCGTGGCACTGAATTATTTTTTGTTTTTGAAAATATTTTTCAAAAATGTTATTTTTGTCATTCATAGATTAATATATATAAACACCAAAATATTTCTAGATTACTGATTCTTTTATTAACACACACTAAAATTTTTCTATTTTGATTTCTAATGTAAATATTGATAAAGATATACAAAAACAAAAGATTGTGGGGGCAATTATTTTTAAGAGTGTAAAGGGATCCTGAGACCAAAAAGTTTGGCAACTATCAATTTAAGAGTAAATTTAGATAAAAAAATGAAGCTCAAATCACTTCACAGGCACCCTTCCTACAAAAGTAGGGCATCAGGTTTTCAATGTTTTATAAATTAAAGATACAGAGGAAGAACAATATTTCAAAAATGTAATTTTAACCTCTTCTCCTTCCACCTCAGGCCGAACAGCATCATCCAGCTGCAGGGGTAGGCGGGGTTCAGCCAAACTGATCACATAAATCTGAAAGTGAGAGATTACCAAAAATATCATGAAGCACACAAAACCTGTTATCTTTTACTTAAAAAAAATCTACAGTTGACTTAAATATGAAGCTATGTTTGCATATATCTTAACTGAAACTACTTGCTAAAATCAAACAAAGATATACATGTTTTTTCACTTATTATAAAATGGGGATCATAGTATTTCTTGCCAACCTCCATAGGGTTTTGTAAGTCGAATGAGATAACATACATACAAATATTTTGTAAACTCTAATGTGCATACCAGTGTGACAAATAAGTACTAATTGGAGTCAAGGGGTCTAAGCTTAAGGCCTTGCTTTGTCACATAAAAGCTGTTAGGCGAATCATTTAACCTCAGAGCTTCAATATTCTACTCTGTAAAATAAGGTCTGAGGTATGAATCAAATGGAGTAATGAATATGAAAACACTTCATAAGCAAAACACTTGTTCCTTTGAAGGGGCCATTAAACAAATGTGTTACTATCAAGGTTCACAGCATTTGGCCATTTTTACCACTAAGACCAAAGTCAGTCCAACTCTGCTGTGCATCAACTCCCTTTTCTCATTTTTCCCTCAAATATCCCTTCCTTGCCATCTTTTATCAAACATATTATATCTCACTTCCTGCTGTTCTCCTGGTTGGGAGCTACCATCGAAGGTATTCCTCTCTGGTGTTAAAATTCCTTTTAATTTGTTAAATTCACCCATACTAATTGCACATTTTAGTGCTAAAGAGCAGTTAGGTCATAAAAAATGAGCTAGAGTTTTTTGGCTACTCTTAAAAAAACATGTTACCCTACTATGCTTGGAAAACCTGTTACAGCACAAAAGGGAAACAGAGCTTATTTAGTTAATTCAGGAAAGGAAATTATATTCTTCCAGTTGGTAGATCATTAGCATTCAGCTCAGGCTCTTTAAAAAAAAGTGTCAGAAGGACACTCTAGTCCTCCTCAGAGTGAAACAGAATTATTTGTTACCATCTTCTATGCTTAAGTATGGCATTTCTCTTTGATGAGTTAACAGAAACTTGATTTCCAATGCAAAGTTGGAGAATGGAACAGCTACCTCTTCTATTTTTGTAACTAGTGGATATTCATTTCATTAGGTTGTGAGAACCCCCGTAACTTTACACAGTGCTGGCACAAATGTACTGAGTAACTGCTGGCTGAATAAATAAATAACTGATAAGAGTCAGTGCTTACTATCAGATCCTTTATAAGATACAATACTTTATACTTTGTGTGAGATACTTCATAATTATTTCCATTAAGGCAAGATTTGTAAGCTCTTTAGGCTGTATATTTATCATTTACATTTATTAAGGTTGTATTGAATGCTAAATAATTAGAATGTTTTAGAAGTATATTTACTTGCTCAATTTACTAAAATTTTACTTACTGAAGTATTGAAAAAGATTTGTTCCTTGAAAAATAGGGAGTTGTTTTACTTGGCCAGCAAAACCTCAGGTTGGTTTGCCTTTATAAGGTTACCTTAGGTTAACCTTCTTGGTGCAGTTGGTTTCAAATGAATTTACAAAAAGAAAAGAAATTAATTTGGCAAGTTAACTCAGTAAGAAAATGCAAGATTTTCTAAGTCTTGAAGAGTTCCTATGATGATTTTAGTTAAATACAACCTTACTCCCAAACTAGTGTGTATAAGTCTATCTTTCTGCATCTGTCAATCTGCCGAATGGCTCTATCTTACTTATGCTCACACACATGTAAATACACATATAGGGATGAGGGTAGGAAATGACTACTCCTTAAGAGAAATATAATGATGCATATTGTAGATACAAACTACTAGGCCTGGACTGGACAACTGCAGGTTCAAAGCTGAACTGAATATTTCAGAAGTACTAAATATGTGAGAGTTCACTTACAGTATTTTAAAAGTATTGTCAAAGATAATGAGCACTTATAGTTTTTATGTCTGAGAAGAAAATAGATGTGGGATAAATCTTGTACAAAAGGCAGTTATTGCTAGACTGTAAGACCCACAGTTTTGTCTCTTTTGATTTCTCTATAAAGTACAGGAAATATAATGATTATAAGGAAATATAATCGTTAAGAATTAGTATAATTAATCAACATTTAGAAGTACATTGTCAGAACAAAGTTCACAGCAAAACTTATTCATAATAATGAACAAAGCTTTTAAATGTGTCATATTTTTCCATATGGGACTATGGTAGATTGTAGAAAATGGCTCTAATAATTCCTCAGGCTTCTACATACATGTCTCTTTTCAATGACGTTGCCTCTCTTCCCATCAAGAGGTGGAATCTATTTCTCCATCCCTTAAATCTAAGTTAGTTCATGTGACTTGCTCTGACTAATGACACATTTGGCAAATGTGACACAAGGAGAAGCTTGAAAAATGCTTGCACACTAGGGCTTCTCTCTCTTGCTGCTGGGAACCCATCTGGCACCATGTCAACAAGCCTGGGCTAGCCTGCTGGATGAATAAAGGCTACAGGGAGAAATATCCCAGAAACATCAGTAGCCCAGGTGATATCATGCAGAGCAGATGAGTCATCCCAGATAGGAGGACTCTAACTGCCCCACGCACAGGAACATGAGCCAATAAATGTTTTAAGTATTAGGGTGGTTTCTTATAAGACAAGAGCTAATTGATTCAGTAATCAATTTACAAATCTCAGTATTTTATATCAACTCTAAGAACATAAAGATTTCATATGAATGGTTATAAGAGCCACTTGAATCTATGTACACAATTTTGTTTTAAAAAGTTACCTTTTGAACATGTAACTCTACATCTTGCTGTGTACAGCTTCCAATTTTCTGATTCACTTTTCTCACTACACCTTCTACATCTACGATGCTCTCTTTGTTAATGCTGTCAAAAGAAAAAATTCCCAACTTTAATCATCTCATCAGAGGTGTCAGAAATCATTTGGTGTTTCAACAGTAAAGCTGAAATACTAAACTCTTTTTTAATGCAGTAAGCCACTTGAGATAAAGCCAGTCTATTTAACCTACTTACAATAAGCTATTATGTAGCACACCTTGTGAGATTCCTCAAAGAGATGATTTTCTAGATGCCATAATTTAGTTACCATTCATAAAATATTCTGAACATAAATGGCAACAGACAGGCACTGAATTGTGAAATGCAGAAAAAAAGTCTTTCAATTATTTATTAAAGAACATTTTCCTTCTTAGAGTTGAAATTTACAAAGATCAGCATTTCCTATAAGGAGAAGCATGGGCTTCAATAAATGCAATTACTGGTATGTAATGGAATTAAATAATAGAAGAAGGTCAACCGAAAAGATTTCAAGGTAATAAAAGGACATTAGGTGGCTGCAATTAAGCCCTCCTTGCCTATAGTTTCTGAGCACTCTGCCATTGGATTTATGGCAGTCTATAGGGATTGTGCAATCCCATTTAAGAATGTCTACATGAAGCTCAATATACACTCAACAGGTCACCTGGGCATTTTAACCTTATAACAAACTTGACTTGTGAACATACAACACTCAAATTCTGAAATATAAAATTTATGAAGTACCTTATTAAGCTCACCAAGTGTTTATTTGTTGATCTCTAGTACCTAACCAAGGAAGACAGGTTATAATCCAAAATGGTGGTTCCCATACAAAATATACCAGTTTTATTTTTGTGTGTATTATTGCACTAACAGAATATATAATATATTTGTGGAAAAAATTATGATTTAACTTTCAGATCTTGCTTGGAGAGTGATGTCACAGCATCACAGCAGCTCAACTGGCCAAAACTATCAATGTAAGACTACCAATTAAAACTGTCAGGTGAGGGATCCCTGGTTGGTTCAGCAGTTTAGCGCCTGCCTTCAGCCCAGGGCCTGATCCTGGGGACCTGGGATCAAGTCCTGCATTGGGCTCCCTGCATGGAGCCTGCTTCTCCCTCTGTGTCTCTACCTCTCTCTCTGTGCCTCTCATGAATAAATAAATAAAATCTTAAAAAAAAACCAAAAAACTGTCAGGTGGTAACTGGAGCTGTAGAAGTGAGGTGAAAAGATAAGGAAGAAAAAATGCAAGAGTGGTAACTGGGAGAGAGCGGAGTTCCTGACACAGCTGGCATAACAGAAAGGGCAAACATGGATCAGAAAATGTGTTCTGGACTTGCTGTTTATCTGCTGTGTCATAAGCCCCAGTTACCTTTTAATCTTTCATGGCTTACGTCCCAACCCAGAATCTTGTCTTAAATGACAAGAATCTAAACAAAACAAAACAAAACAAAACCAAAAAAAAAAAAAAAAAAAAGAAGAAGAAGAAAAGAAAGATTTAACCTTCACAAGAAAAGTTAGTTCTATATATTCTGATGAGGAACTGGGTCCCTAGTAGTTGGGGTGTCATCTGAGAAGATTTCAGAAATCCAACAATGTTTATTTTACCGAAGAGAACACCACAATCCATTTCAAAAAACATTTGCTCATGGTTGGAAAAGGATCAAAATGAGGACAAGAGATGAGAAGCGGTGAAAAAAGGAAGAAAAATTTTCGTTTCATTTTACTACACTGTCTAGAACTCTACATGACTGATACCAACCTAAAAAAGAACCCAACAGTATACATATTTCTTGTACTCTCATAAGTCTCCTGCACTAGAGCCATTGCCTAGTATCTAGCTAAAATTTTGTGCACTGAAGAAACTTAGAATTTATTGTGGTGTACTGCTTAAAGCTTTCTAATACTTGTAATCTAGTGTCATTGAATCTTTCTTCAGTGTGATTTCCACCTATTAGTTGCCTCTCCTAATTGGAAGAGTAAACTTGATATCTGAGTATATGATTCAAGCCATATGAGAATTCTATTGCTTAGCTTACTTCCACCTTGCCATGAGGAAGGCTTTCTCTTCCTTATTGATGAGTGTGTTTCATCAAGTAACCTGTCCTACCCCAATTAGAGCTCCATTCGGCCACATTTCTGCTATGACCCTACCCCTCTTAGGTCATCCCCTTAGTAAGAAGCCTTTCATTATCAGAAAATCTCCAAGCCAACTCAAGTTAAACATATCTACTCTCAAGGATTGAGCACTAAGTTAATATCCTTCCAAAAAAAAAAAAAAAAAAAAAACCTGGGATGTGATCTGACACTCTGCCCTAAAGGTCCAATTAAAGAAAATAAAAGTCTCTTTTTTCCACAAAAGTACCAAATGACTTCCTTCCTTTATCCAGGACCTGAAACTTATAACTAAGTTTATTTTTAATACATTTAATTAAGTAGTATTATGTGATAAAATACTTGCAGCTAGACAAAAAAATAACTATTTTAAACATCATTTCTAATACCAAACAACTCACAAAAGGAACTTCTGAAAACCCAACTTCTTTTTTTTTTTTTTAAGATTTTATTTATTTATTCATGAGAGATAGAGAGAGAGAGAGGCAGAGACACAGGCAGAGGGAAAAGTAGGCTCCAAGCAGGAAGCCTGACATGGGACTCAATCCTGGGACTCCAGGATCATGCCATGGGTGCCCAAGTGCTGAGCCACCCGGGCTGCCCAACTTATTTCTTAAAATAGAGCCAAAGATAGACTTCTATCATATATTAGTCTACTGAATCAATTAGAAAGAAGGTAGAATTAACCAGATACAGAGGATGCTCATAATTATTATTTTTTTTGCCCTTCCAATCTCAGTATAATCTCCTTATTATACCTAACAGCTATACACTGTTAACAGAAGTCTTTTTAGATTTTAGTAACACCATTCCATGATTTTTTTTTAAACCTTGGATAATTTACTCTAAATCTCTATATTTACATCCATATCTGTATCCAGCTAATGTTATTTATCTGTAGATATGAATGGATTCAGTATAAATAATATTAAAATAAAAGAGTCAAATTTGTAAAAAAGAGTCAGACTAGAACTTGCTAGTCAGTTTTAGTAAAGGGTTAATGAGGGTTTTATGTATGTGTGTGCATAATTAGAGTCGATGCAAGAGAGAGACAGGAATATTTGAATAAGCTACTGCTAGTAGAAGGATGAAATTCTACTTTTTAGAAAAAAACCTAATATGATTTTAACTGATATTGTATGTTATGATGGCTTAATACTTTAGAGTGTGTATACTGTAGTTTGCTCTCATAAAGAGACTATTAAAGTTTTGATTTTACTGTTTGAAACTAATATGCCATTATATCCGTATTTTGAAAGAAGGTTATGTCAAACAGACAACTAAAAGCCTTGGGTTTTTATTTTTTATTTTTATTTTTTATTTATTTTTTATTATTTTTTTTTAAGTTTTTATTCATTTATGATAGTCACACACACAGAGAGAGAGAGGCGCAGAGACACAGGCAGAGGGAGAAGCAGGCTCCATGCACCGGGAGCCCGACGTGGGATTCGATCCCGGGTCTCCAGGATCGCGCCCTGGGCCAAAGGCAAGCGCCAAACTGCTGCGCCACCCAGGGATCCCAAGCCTTGGGTTTTTAGAGGCGATAGCAGGAAAAAAAAAAATCCATGGTGGAAAGCATGGGAACTATCTGATCATAGAAGAAATGGATGAAACACATTCTTCCAAGAACTAAGTCAACTATCTTTATTATTACTACTACCTCCTAAAATACACTACTACTGCATTGTGTATTACATGTTTTCCACTTTCCACCCTATATATAACTAATCACTCTACAAATAAGATAAATTAGTTATAGCTTTGATATTAAAAATGTCCTAATAGGCCATCCTATTCATGTCATCCACTAGGAACTGTCAACAATCAATTTAATTGTTTATTTCTAACTTACTATCTTTAGAAAATGAAACTGTAGGGGTGCCAGGCTCAGTCGGTCGGGCATCTGACTCTTGATTTCAGCTCAGGTTATGACCTTAGGGTCATAAGATCAGGCCCTGCATTGAGCTCCACACTCAGCTTGGGTTCTCTTTAAGATTTTTTTCTTCCTCTCCCTTTGCTCTTTCCCCGGCTCATGCTCTCTCTTGCTCTCTCTCTCTCTCCCTCAAACAAATAAATAAAATCTTAAAATAATAAAATTGTAAAAAGCATCATTCTTTATATAAAGTATTTTATAAAAATATTTTGAGTTTGCTACAATTTTTTTAAAAAAACAAATGATATAATATATGAATAACTCAATTATAAAACATGCAACTTGGGAGAAAAACAAACTACTCTGTTATCTGAAGGAATAAAATTCCATCTTTCCAACATGAGTGCCATATAGTTTACTACTCAGGGCCTCACCAGTAACCTCAGGGACACTCTCAGTATCTGCAGTTTTATCAATCTTGATTATAAATGTTCGTATCTACACTACCTTAGGAGCAACAAATTAAAATAAGAAGTCTAATAACTATTAGAAGTAGGCACAACTATTCTATTAAGAGTTGATTGCTGGGAGAGCTGGGCGGCTCAGTGGCTGAGTGTCTGCCTTTGGGTCAGGTTGTGATTCTGGGGTGTTGGGACCGAGTCCCGCATCAGGTTCCACGCAGGGAGCCTGCTTCTCCCTCTCCCTATGTCTCTGCCTCTCTCATGAATAAATTTTAAAAAGCTGAGTGTGTTTAAAAAAAAAAAAAAGAGTTGATTGCTAAGGAATATATATTAAAAAACAAACAGGAAAATGACAAATAACCACAGAGTAACTTGGCATAGTAATAGATGTTCATAGGATGGCTCTCTCATTAAAAAAAAAAAAAAAAAAAAAAAAAAAAAACCCAAAAAACAAAAAACCAAAACTTTAAAAAGGAAGAATATATAAAATAGACTTCAAAGATTCTGTTAAAATTGTCAAAATAGTTTCAGTACTTAAAGGAGGTAAGCTTCATAGCCTCAAACAATGTACTAATGAGTACTGCCTTATTCTTCAATGTTGCCAATTCTTTAAGTTCTTAGCTTATCTCTGTGGTGCAATGAATTCCAGCTCTCAAGTTTTTGCTCCCCTATGGTAGTAGTATTCATCCACACTTTTGCCATAGCCTCAAGGTAGACCGAAGGTACTTTTTGGCCTCTGGACTTTGGGTTTGGCCATATGACTTGCTTTATCAATGATGTATCAGTGGATGTGGCACCAGTAAAGGCTTGTAATGTGCTTGTGCAGCTGAACTTGTTCTTCAGCATTCCTGCTTTTCTCCATAAGATGATGTCTAAAGTAGCAATTGGTCCAAGGAAGCTGAGAAACACAAGCAGCAGACCACAATACAAACCACAACTTCAAAACAAGCCTAGATGAGCTGAATTCTAGCAGACCCACAGATGTAGGAGCAAGAGATCAAGGTTTATTACTGTATACTGCTGAGCTTTTAACTATTGGTAAAGTATACAACACATTCAACTCAACATTTTAACCACTCTTAGATGCTCAATTCAGGGGCATTCACAATGTGCAACCACCACCACTATCCATTTCAAGAACTTCTTCATTATCCCAGAAACTCTGTACTCATTAAACAATTAACTCTCCACTCATTCCAACTGCTCCCCACTTCCACCTCAACTCCTGGTGACCTCTATTCTACTTTCTGTCTCTATGATCTTAACTATTCTAGGTACCTCAGGTATGTGGAACTGTAATATTTGTCCTTTGTAACATTTGTCAGACTTACTTCACCTGGCATAAAGTTTTCAAGGTTCATCTATATTATAGCATGTATCAGAACTTCATTCCTTTTTTAAGGCTGAATAGTATTTCATTATAAATACATAATACATTTTGTTTATCCATTCATCTGTTGATGGACATTTGGGTTGTTTTTTTATTTAGGTTATTGTGAATAATGCTGCTATGAACAATAGCAGGCAAGTATCTAGTTGAGCCCCTGCTTTCAATTCTTTTGGGTATCTATCTAGATGTGGAATTGTTGCATCATATGAGGATTTTTAACTTTTTGAGGAACTGCCATATTGTTTTCCAAGCGGCAGTACCATTTTACATTCCTACCAGCAATACATGAGGGTCCCAATTTCTCTACATCACCAACACTCATTATTTTTCCTTTTTTTAGGAGAGGGGATAATAGTCATCCTAATGGATATGGAGTGACCTCTCATTGTGGTTTTGGTTTGCATTTCCCAAATGACTAATGATATTGAACATCTTTTCATGTGCTTATTGGCCATTTGTATATCTTCTTTAGAGAAATGTCTATTCAAGTCCTTTGCCCATTTTAGAATTGGGTTGTTATAAGTTATCAGAGTTTTTATATATTCTAGATATTAATCCTTTATCAGATATATGACTTGCAATTATTTTCTCCTATTCCATGTCTTTCTTTTCACTCTCTTGAATACTGCCCTTTGAGTTTTACTTTCAAAGAAGTCAAAGTAATCTAGTTTTACTTTTGTCACCTCTACTTTTGGTGTTAATATCTAACAAATCACTGCAAAATCTAATGTCTAAAGCTTCTGGTGTAGTTTTCTTCCAAGAGTTTTATGGTTTCAGCTTTTATGTTTAGGTAATTCATTTTGAGGTAATTTCCTTTTTAAAAAAATTATTTGAGAGAGAGAGAGAGAGAGAGAGAGAGAGAAAGAGAGAGAGAGAGAGAAGAGCACACACAAGCAAGGAGAGTGGCAGGCAGAGGGAGAGGGAGAAACAGGCTCCCTGCTGAGCAAGCAGCCAAGATGTGGGGCTTGATCCCAGGACCCTCGGATCATGACCTGAGCCAAAAGCAGATGCTTAACCAACTGAGCCACCCAGGTGCCCCTGAGTTAATTTTTATATGTATGTGGTATATGGTAAATTCTTTGGTATACAGATATCCAGTTTTCTCAGCACCATTTGTTGAAAAGACCATCTTCTGCGCCATTAGAAGGTCTTGGTACCCTTGTCAAAAATTCATTGGCCATTTATGCCAGGGTGTATTTATAGGCTCTCTCTTTTATTGTTACTTTATATGTCTATCCTTATATTAATACCACATACTTTTGATTACTGTAGCTTTGTAGGAAGTTTTGGAATCAGGGAGTGTGAGTCCATTTGTTACTTTTTTTTTTTTTTTAAAGATTTGTATTTATTTATTCATGAACAACACAGAGAGAGAGGCACAGACACAGGCAAAGGGAGAAGCAGGCTCCATGTAGGGAGCCCAGCGCAGAACTTGATCCTGGGTCTCCAGGATCACACCCTGGACTAAAGGTGGCGCTAAACCGCTGAGCCACCCGGGCTGCCCTGTTCTTTTTTTTCACAACCGTTTTGGCTGTTCCAGGCCCCCTGAGATTCCATATGAATTTTAAGATGGATTTTTCTATTTCTGCAAAAAAAATACCATTGGGATTTTTGGCAGGGATTGCACTGAATCTGTAGATGGCTGTGGATAGTCTTACCACACTGCAGAATTTAAGATGGCTTGTTACACAGTTTTTTTTGCAATAGCTGACTAGTAATACAATTTTAAGTTTAAAAACTTAAAAAAAAATGCTTGAGCTCAAAGCTATCATCTGATCCTAAAGAAGGGCTCTGAAATAAGTGAAAGTAGATTTGTTACATAGCATACTTGCAAACCTCCAGTGTGTATTATGCATTGTGAAGAGATTTTTAAGAAGATATACAAAATTTGACTATAAAATATTAGGCTTGATTTAATATTCAACACAGCAGAATTTATCCATTCAAATCAATATTGTACTCTTTATTTATTTATTTTTTTATTTTTTGTACTCTTTAAAGTGTTTAAGGAAAGACTGTAGGGACTATAAATACATTTTAAAATTAGCACTGCCTAAAACAATCTTCAAACAACTTATCTGAAATTACCCCTTGGTTTTGTCACATAAAACAGCTTTTGAGGGGTCAATCACATTTATAACTATTGTTTACTACCTGTCAGAAATGCTGAAGACCGGGGATCCCTGGGTGGCTCAGCAGTTTAGCGCCTGCCTTCGGCCCAGGGCATGATCTTGGGGTCCCGGGATTGAGTCTTACGTGAGGCTCCCTGCATGGAGCCTGCTTCTCTCCCTCTGCTTGTGTGTCTGCCTCTCTCTCTCTCTGTCTCTATGAATAAATAAATAAAATATTAAAAAAAAAAAAGAAATGAGGAAGACCATGACAGAACTCTGTATAGAGAATAAAAGAAGACACCTTCCTTCCACCCCAAAAAATTAAGAGAGAGTGGCATTGGAGATGCAATAAAGTCACATGTTTCAAAAAGGAGAGAAAAGGGGTGCCTGGGTAGCTTCCCACATTGGGTTCCCTGCTCAGTGGCGAGCCTGCTTCTCCCTCTCCCTCTGCCTGCTGCTCCCCCTGCTTGTGTTCTGTCAGATAAAGAAAATCTTAAAAAAAAAAAAAACCCAAAAAACAAAAAGGAGAGAATAATATATCAGTTATAGGGTTCATATAGAGATTAATCTTACATATAGGATTAATACAGATAAATATAATTAATATATTAACTATAGGTTGAAAACTGTCTCCAAACATTTCTGATAATTTGATCTACTCTATCAGTAAAAAAAAATTGGAGGGTATATATCCCAATATGTATATATTTATTCTTTAGATTTTGAGAGAGAGAGAGAGCGAGAGAGAGCAAGCGTGTGTGTGTACTAGCAGTGGGAGGAGAAGCAGACTCCCTGCGTAACAGGGAGAATGATGTGGGGCTTGATCCCAGGACCCTGAGATCATGACCTGAGCCAAAGGCAGATGTTTAATTGACTAGGCCACCCAGGTACCCCTATTTTATTTATTTTAAAATTATATACATCCTAAACATAATTATAACCCTTAGGCAAACATAAACTGAGGATAAGGCTCATCATAATTAGCCATAGCGAATGCAGATTCATACTTTATAGTCTTCCTGGTAATTCCTAATTCAGGAGCACTGATATCTTGCTCAAGATGATCAGATTATATATGTATCTCTCTCTCACATACACACCCACACACATACACACAGCATGCACAATGTGGCTGATCCAAAGATCTAAAAGAGTAGAAGTGTCAGTATTAACATTTTCTCATATGTGCTTATGTTTTACTTTTTAAAGATTTTATTTATTTATTCATGAGAGACAGAGAGGCAGAGACATAGGTAGAGGGAGCTCGATGCAGGACTCAATCCCAGGACCCTGGGATCATGACCTGAGCCAAAGGCAGACACTCAACCACTGAGCCACCCAGGTGTCCCTTACATTTTAAATTATATCCTCAATCTGTGGTCTCTTAATACATATAAATATAATGTCCCAAAAAGCAAAATGAAGCACAATAAACTGCAATTGGTTACAATATGCCAAAGGGAGTAAGTTTGGGTACCAGTGTTAGCTTTTTGTTACTAGAATCCTGCAGTCTTGCTTCAGAGACCTCATATATAATAGATGACATGTGGCCTTCTGAGATGCAATCCAAGTGATAGGCTCAGGGTTTATCTATAAACATTGAACCATTGAACCATAAGGTCAACCAAAAAACTCAAAATCTTTCCCACTTTTTTAAAATAAAAGAAGGAAGGAAGGAAGGGAAATAAATAGCAATTTAATTACTTTCTTTCCCTCAATGGTTAGTCTTGAGCAAAACTGCACTGTGAAGACCACTGGAATAGGGACTAAGAATCATAAATACTGAGAAAAGGTTGTTGGAATGGGTGATTTATAGGCCACCAGTGAAAGTTTCATTTCTGTATAACACATAAGTGAAAAAATATTTAACAGTACATGACTCCAAAGAGATTACTATCTTGCATATAAATGGTAGAGAAATGGATCTGGGAAAGAAGTACTTTATCCACTTCTTGTTGCTGAGTCCCAGTGGCAACTGTTGACTCTGGCCAAGTTCTCTTGGAGAACAAAGAATTACCTCCAATTTATACTCAGCAACTGCACCTTGTTAGTGAGGGATGGAAAATGGCAGGGTTGCTTTAAAGTTATTTTTGAAACACTGTTTTTTAATATATTGTTTCAAGAACTTATTTTTTATTATAAAATATATTTATTATTATAAATTCTAATGTTAAATAATCATTTAAAACTCTCCCATCACATGCCCAACCCCTTCTTCCTATAATCACTGTCTATACTCCTCCAAATTTTTTCTTTGTAAAAAATAGAGAATGCTTCGTAAATTTGGGTTGTCCTTCTACAGTAGTTTTGTTCACTTTCCTCTGTATTTTTTTAATGTTGAAGCAAGAGTTTTTTTTAGGTTTACAGCTCAAACAATGATCTTAATATATATAAATACCTGAAGTATTATTATTCCCATATCACTTACCAATTTCCTTTTATGTTCCAGTTCTTGTATGAGGTGCTTTACACATATACCATTTCACTTAAACTTCTCAAAGGCCTACAAGATTGATATGTCCACCATTTTATGGTTGAGAAAATTGAGACTCTGTAAGAGGTCAAGTAAGTAGCCTAAGGTCATACAGTAGTAAGATCATGTATTGATTACTGCACTAGACTGTTCTGTTACACTCACAAATTAGCACCAAATTTTAAATACTCCAGAATGCATCATCAGTTCACTCTGAAATACATTCTCATTATTAGAAGCTCATGACCTGCCAGACTCCTTTGCAGTTTTAAGAAGTAAAGCTTAAAAAAAAATCCCATAAACTGCCTGAGAATTTCTGACAGATTTTAGACCTACCTTTAAATGCACATCTTGGGGGATCCCTGGGTGGCTCAGTGGCTTAGTGCCTGCCTTCAACCCAGAACATGATCCTGGAGTCCTGGGATCGGGTCCCATATCAGGCTCCCTGTATGGAGCCTGCTTCTCCCACCGCCTATGTCTCTGCCTCTCTCTCTCTCTCTCTCTGCTTCTCTCCCTCTGCCTGTGTCTCTGCTTCTCTCTCTCTCATGAATAAATAAACAAAATCTTAAAAAAAAAAAGAAAAAAAGCACATCTTTATCAAAGTTTTCAATACAAATGTTGAACTGGACAGGATCAAATATAGAAGTTCTGTTTCTCCTCCAATAGATAAGTATCTTACTCCAACAAAGAAGTATAAATCATCTATGTACAGTTAGTTTTTCAAAGAGTTGCAATCCACGGCAATACAATATTCACCAACTTATTATCCACATCATGCTCATGCTCAAGAAGCACCCAATGCCCATTCCCTCTGGGCCTCGACTATACATGATACAGACACTTCTACCACAGCACTTGTAGCATGTCTTTGCACGCAGTTGTTAATCTATTTTGCTTCTCCCCAAATTAAGTTTCTTATGTGATACATGTGTCATGGTATACCCAAGCTCAGCAGAGTGTCTGGACCAGAGGAGGTGCTAAACAAATTTTCTAAATCAGTGAGATTTCTTCTGAGTATTATTGTGATATTTTACAATTTCAAAAGTTAATTTAACAAACTGAAATTTCAACTTACCAACTAAATAAAATACCTATTTTAAGATGAAAGATCTAGAAAGGAAAGAAAATGCACAGACTTGTATGTAGCTAGGTGACTCATTACAGAATGAAAAATATACTGGTGACTCAATAGCTACCAATAAATCACTTAACCACAATGACTAATATGAAGAAAAAGAAAATAAAACATGTATGTATACAACCAACAGTCTGAAAGAGTCTTTTTTCTCAGGATCCAAACATCTTTATGCTGGGTTGGAAGAGGGATGTTACAAAAGCACAAATAACAAAATATTCAAATTAACTGTAGCATTTTATAGTAGTCACTATAACTTTAGCTCGAAACTTTATTTTTTTCTCAAAATTTTTAAACTAGAAAAAAATGGAACTAAGACCATTGAAGGAAATATTACAGATCACTTAGCCACTTGTACCTTAAACTTGCTGCTCCTCCCCCCCAACATAGCTTGAAACTTTATACACTCTTTACATTCACTGTAGTCCTTAATAGCAGTCAATACAAAAAGGCTTCTACGGGTTACCTTTAAAATAATTTTGTCTTTACAAAACTCAACCCTAACTAACACAGGACTACTCTGTTCATTACTTTTTTTTTTTTAAATTAAGATTTCATTTATTTATTTGACAGAGAGTGCAAGCACAAGCAGGGGGAGCAGCAGGCAAAGGGAGAAGGAGAGGACTCTGGGATCATGACCCCAGTAGAAAGCAGACGAGTAGAAGGCAGATAGATGCTTAACCAACTGAGGCACCCAGGTGCCCTCTGTTCACTTCTTTAATATGGCACTAAATAAAAAATAATTTTAAAAAGAAGAGATGACTTCTTGCCTCAACTCCAACAGTAGCTACTAAATATTGGAAAGTTAATGTCATCATAAGATGGAGATCCAGAAACACAGGCCTGGATAGGTATCCCATCTTCCTGCTTCCAGACAAATTTCATTTAAGGACCACAAACCATTTTGGATACTCAATTAAGAACCTCTTCTTAAAGATCTCTAGGGAATGAGATGTGCCAACCTTTCTATGTAACTCATTTAGTTGCTTCATTTTTATATGCATTCAACCATGAGAAAATTGATCTTTCCAACAAATTGATTAAAATAATGTGTTGAGTCCTGTGGCACTTAAATCCAATTAGTGAGTCAACTTTTCAGATTAGTATATTGATGAATTGGAAATTCCTAGGAAAGATAAGTGGGGAAAACAACTGACCCCACATTAAGTGCCAATGTTGCTCTTAAGAATACACTCAAAAGCTAGAAACTGCTAGCGGTACAATCTAGTTAGTAAGGCAAAGATAAGCACCTCAGATTTAATATCTAAAGTAAATGCTAAGATAGTTATCCACTTAAGATATTAAAAGTGACCTCATATTTTGCCTTTTAAATGATTGGGAAACCTCAGCTGGAACTATCTGATTTGATATTTTTAATAGTGGAGTCTTTGCTTTTTTCCACCTGGTATATGGCCAGAGGGAATAGAGTTAAATGTAGGGCCTCATGGAATTAACATATAAATACCATTATTTCTGCCACTTTGTTGTGTAGGAGTTCAATGTTTTAAATGTCCAGTCTCTTAGGGTAGCACTATTCAAAATGGAAACACCTTGAGAATAAATTAATAGTCCTTAGGTACTCCTCTAGTACTAAAGATAATTGCAAGCATTTCACATATAAGAACTGATCTGAGACAGAATGAAAATTAACTGTGGATCAGAAATGGCCTTTCTCTCATAGACATATTTCTAAGCATGCTATTTTCCAAACCAAAGACTCTAGCAGAAGGGGTGGTTAGCTGACTTACTAACTGAGCTACCACCTTCCCAAAGTGAATGTGTTAGTAAATATGCATTTGAATTACCTCATGCTTCGCTGGTCCTCATATTTCTAAAGTAAGCTAAAAACATCTATAAGTAAGGATTTTTGCTTCATTTAAGTAAGTAACAAAATCCACCAGAATTTATATGTTGTTGTTCATGTGCTATTTTTAATCAGAATACAAGGCTAATGATATATGAAGCAATAGAAGTCATAGTGTTTTCTAAATTTTTCTTTTCTAAGTACAATCATAGTTAGAAACCAAAGGATCAAGAGGAATGAGATACTGAAGAGTTCAGTCAAACAATGAAAACAAGGGCAGCCTACAAACCTCTATTTTTATTATAAAGTAGAATACATTTCACTAGGCCTGGTTTAGGAATAAAAATCAATTCTTGTGCCACAAATATACAATATACTCCTTAATCTTGGAGTCAGATTTTAGGATCAGGAGTCTATGAGGCTGGATAGTTTGCAGAGTATTTGCAGGGCAAAAGTAACAAAGAGAAGGGGAACAGTGGGCAGGGATGCAGTGAGAGTAGTTCTGAGAATGGAACTGGGTTGCATGAGGTCAGAAGAGGACAGAAAAGTAGGGCAAAAAGGGGAGACTGGTAAAAAGACCAGAAGTCTTGATAAGGTCCAATAGAATATTAGGAGGCATAGGATAGGCTAAAAAAGCTGGAAATTACGGTTAGAGAAAATTGCCATTGGAGTTTAAAATTAAGTTCTAAGAAGCAAAAAAATCCAAGTGGTAGCCAGAGGAGTTATTAAAATTAATAGTGAAGCTATTGGAGGAGAAGTAAGGAATTTTAAGGCCAATCTATTCCAAATGAACACCAAAAAAAATTTAGAGTGAGATGACTTGAAATGAGAGGAATACTATCAGCCAGAAAAATAAAATGGCTTTGAGTAAAACAACCTATTTCATTCAGTCTTTAGACTCTTCATAATTCCAAAGGCTGAACTTCTCTCCAATTTGCTTAGCATAGATGAACTTAGGTGGTATTGCCAGCTGCCTATTCAAACCCACTTTCCTTTTCTTCATGGCTAACAGAGCCCCACCCCCATTCAGGATCCACTCTATCTGCTCTAAGAGAAGGTGAGCCCGTCACAGCTCCAGAGAGTGGATTGTGTTTAGTCCCAGCCCCTCCTGGGAATTTAGTCCAGATTGACGGTGTCATTTCCACATAATATCTCAAACTGGAAACTCTGAAGTAATTTTTAAAAAAGATTTTATTCATTTATTCATGAGAGAGAAAGAGAGAGGCAGAGACATAGGCAGAGAAAGAAGCAGGCTCCCTGCAGGAGCTCAGTGTAGAACTCGATCCCCAGACCCTGGGATCACCACCTGAGCCAAAGGCAGATGCTCAACCACTAAGCCACCCAGGCATCCCCTTCCCTGGCCTTTCATCTAGGAAATATATGTCACCAGGTAACAGAGGCCACTGAAGAGTACGCAATCATTACTCATATAATCTACTCAACGCATCCAAGATAATGATGGAAGGTTAGCCATATAACAACCTTTGTGTGAACAGTGGTTTTACCTTTTATTTCACATTTTAGGTACCACATACTCAAGCCCCTCAAAGTGCTTCTATCAAACTAGCTTGTCATAGTAAAGGCCTAAAATATGTCAAGAAATCCTATATATGAATATATGTTGACTGTTATTTGTTAATAGTAGGGATAAACCTAGGAATTGGTGAAAGCTAGGTAAAGACTCATTACAATATTAGGTAGTCATCAGCTCAAATTTTTAAAAACTACTCCCATTTTATTCCTATTTACCCTCATTCCTCCCCCGTAAAATCAATAATGGTGAAAAAAACACTATTTGAAGCTTTCTTGGGGGCATGTTTACAAATTCTAATATCAACAAAAACTATTAAAATTTTAATACTTCTAGAAACTTGATTATTAAAGGTTTACGGCAAAACCGGCAGCAAATTTGTTAGCTTTCTGGTTGTCAAAAATTATGTGTTGACTCTTAATATACTCAATAAAAAGTGTGGCCCATAGATCTACATAACCACCCATATTCAAATGAATAATCTGTACATCTTGGGAAAGGTGTAATAAAGAATTAGTTTAAAAAAGGATAGGTTAAAAAATTGCTACACACTATTTTTTCAAGTAATACACCAACACAAAGTGCATCAACGATGCAAATTAAATATAGAATTCACTGAGGCAAAGAATTCAAAATTCCCAAACATAGGAAAACCTATATTTGCCAGTTAAATCAAAATAGTATCCAAAAAGTATTAATTATATAAGTAGTTAAAAAAATAAGCCACCTTTTGATAATAAAAATCTGTATTTCGTTTTGTTTTTGTTTTGTAAAAATGAATGGTTTAAATCATTCTAGTAGTTGTATGATGACTTGTTTTGTGAACTCCTTTGTCTTCACCAAAACTCCAATAATGAATTCAAAATAAGCTTGGTAAAAAATTAAGCTCAATATGGCACAGACCACTGGTTCTCAAACTTTTACATGGTATAAATAATGTCAAGGACCTACTTTAACTGGTATTATCATGTTACTTAAATACCTACAAATATAAAAGTAGTATGAATGCCATAGGCTTATAGCCCTTAACTTTATTCTATTTGTTTTAAATTTTAATTTAAATTCTAGTTAGTTTACAGCACAATATTAGTTTCAGGAATACAATATAGTGATTCAACGTTTCCATACATCATCCAATGCTCATCACAAGTGTACTCCTTAATCCACTATCACTTATTTCATTCATCCCCCCTACTCACCTACTCTCTGGTAACCATCACTCTGTTCTCTATAGATAAGAGTCTGTTTCTTGTTTTGCTCCCTTCCCCTTTTCTTCCCTTTGCTGGTTTGTTTTGTTTCTTAAATTCCACATGAATGAAATCATATTTGTCTTTCTCTGACTTATTTCAATTAGCAAAATACTATCTAGCTCCAACCATATTGTTGCAAATGGCAAGAGTTCATTCTTTTTTATGGCTGAGTAATATTCCATTGTATGTATAAATATATAAAATACGTACATTATATATACATAGATAATACACATGCCTGTGTGTGTATGTATATGTATACACACACATACACACACACACACAGACACTATTATCTTCTTTATCCATTCACCAATCAATGGACACTTAGTTTGTTTCCATAATTTGGCTATTGTAGATAATGCTGCTATAAATATTAGGGCACAAGTATCCTTTTGAATTAGTATTTTTGTATTCTTTGAGTAAATACCTAGTAGTGCAATTGCTAGATTATGGGGTAGTTCTATATTTAACTTTTTGAGGAACCTCTATACTGTTTTCCATTGTGTACAGCCCTTAATTTTAAATCAAAATGAATTTTAAAGGAAAATGAAAGCAAATACTAAAAATAACAAAATTCAAAGATATTAAAGTCTGCTAAAACTAAATTGCTGACATTTGGTTTACTGTATAGTTATATTCTCAGATCCAGTTCTATATTTAATGTTTCTGTATTTTTACTTTATTACCAGTAATGTGAAGAATGTCTGCTCACAATTACATAAAATGTTAAGTCTGAGGTTAATTTAGGACAATTAGACCTCTAATTGACCCAAATAATGCAAACAGCAATCCAAGAATGACAATTTATATAAGGTATCAGTTGATTATTTTTAAAACTATCTTGTTCATATGAAAGTTAATGATATAGCATTGTTAACTGAAATTTGAGTCAACAGATATCTAATCTGAGAACTACTAGAAACAGAAACAGAAACATTTTTTCCTTGCATGGGAACTATTATATTATTAGTGATGTGCTGCTCCTATATAGACAAAAAATAGGATTCAATAAATCTGCTGGAATAGCACAGGCTTTTAAAAGTTCAGGAGGCCTTTTTATTTTTATTTTTTTTAAGATTTTATTTATTTATTCATGAGAGACCCAGAGAGAGAGAGGCAGAGACACAGGCAGAGGGAGAAGCAGGCTCCATTCCATGAAGGGAGCCGGATGTGGGACCTGATCCCAGGTCTCCAGGACCACACCCTGGGCCGAAGGCGGCGCTAAACTGCTGAGCCACCCAGGCTGCCCAAGGATGCCTCTTAATATCAAATGCCAACTAGTAACCCAAATTGTTCTCAGCATGTGTTGCTATTTAAACTACAGGGAAATCATCATTAGTACAGAAGATGGCTATCGTCTGCCTTCAGCTGGCATGAACACAACTGTAAATATGACAGTAAATGCTGCATGAAAAGTACACAGCAGTTCTCTTAGAAGTTAGGCCTTTAAAATGACATGGAAAAATACCTTTTATAACTTCAAGGTAATCATCAAAATGTATACTAAATTAAAAAAAAAACATAAAAAACTTTCAGCCTCCTAAGAACATGTCTATGGAACTCAAAGAAATGAAAAGAGGAATCAGTGAATGAGGATGATCAGTGACATGGGCTTAAGCTAAATGATGAAGAATGAAGATTCAACGAATAAAAGCAAAACCTTTAAAGTAAGAGGAAGAGAGGTCACAGCAGACAGAGAATGTGCCCAATATGAAGAGTGTATATGGCAAAGTAGTGGGAAATAATATTATGGTGAGGCAATCAGTAGGCAGAAGTAATCTTGCACATGGTTGGAAATAGAAAGCCATTAAAGATTTTAGTTAAAAATACCACTTGAAAATAAACTTCTGGCAAATATAGACTTAAGGAGAAGCAAAAACAGCTTGTATCTCTCAATAAATACTAAGTTTAATAAATGATTGGACTATTTTGTTCCAACTCAACATGTGGCAGAAATTACAAAGAACAACACTTAAAAGAGAGTAACAACAAAAAACAAACCAAATGCCTTAGAAAACTCATCTGGAGAGACAAAAAAGAAAACTTTACTCCCCCCCAAATTTTTGTAAAATAACTATATGATTACTATCATTCTAGTGACATATCTGAAAATTATCCTTCGTGCTTAAGAACATAGAAAGTCTATGTGAGCTTAAGTTAAGGTTTTTGCAGTATGATATAAAAATAATAGGAGTATAATTAGACCACAGCAAGTTATAAAAATTCTTACTTATCAGCTGTTAATGTCAAGAAATTTCTTTTTAACGTTATTTATGATTTAACAATAACCTCACACCTTAGATTCCTGTTTTACAGAAATGCCAGCTCACCAGACAGCATTGCCAGAGCAAGTAACCTTAAAGATTAATGTATGACAGCTACCTTAATCTTTGTTTTCATAATAGAGCCAATGAACTCATTTTAAATAAAGGTTTATTTTAGCCATAAAGATTCTAGGCATAAAGATAATTTTTAAGAAAAAGATTTTATTTTATTTTATTTTAATTTTTTTTTAAATTTTATTTATGACAGTCACACACAGAGAGAGAGAGGCAGAGACACAGGCAGAGGGAGAAGCAGGCTCCATGCACCGGGAGCCCGATGTGGGATTCGATCCCGGGTCTCCAGGATCGCGCCCTGGGCCAAAGGCAGGCGCCAAACCGCTGTGCCACCCAGGGATCCCAAGAAAAGGATTTTAAAAGATGAAGGAAAAAATTACAACTTTTTTCTAAAAAAATCCTGAAAGTTCTTTAGAATTCATACTACAACCTTATTGGATTTATTACATGAAAAGAGCAGGTAATCTCAAAGTAAAATTTTTCTGTTCTTGATTTTCCTTTTTAAAAATTGGCACTTTCAATATAAGATCATACTACTGGCTTTCTGTCAGAAACAACATGTGCCTTAGATTTCTATTACCGAGAAACATCAGGATTTCAGTACTACCTGAGAAGTACAGTCTAAAGGCACATAAAAAAGACAAGCTGACTGGCCTATCAGGGCATGAAATCATGTTCCTAAGAAAATTATCAACCAACCACAAAAATTTTAAAAATCATCATTTTTACATGGATGAATGTTAGAGGGGTTATTATGCTTAAGTGAAGTAAGTCAAAGACAAATACCATATAATTTCACTTATAACATGGAATCTAAAAACAAAACAAATGATTAAATAAAAGAAGCAGAAATAGATCCCCAAGTACAGAGAACAAGCTGGTAGTTGCCAAGGGGAGGGTGAATGGGAGGATGGGCAAAAAAAAGATGAAAGAGATACAGGTTCCAGTTATGGAATAAATAAGTCACAGAGATGAAAAGTACACCATAGGGAATATAGTCAATAGTATTGTAGTAGCACTGTATGGTGACAGATGGTAGCTACACTTGGTGGTGAGCATAGTATAATTATATAGAGTTCCTGAATCACCATGTTGTACACCTGAAACTAATGTAACATTGTGTGCCAACCATACTTCAATTTAAAAAAACATCGTATTTTACCACAGAGTCTTAGTCATGAGAATTATCCTCTTTCACAAGGTAGCAAAGTTATTAACACACTCTTAATTACTCAGGCTAGATACCTTAACGTATGAGTAGTGCCAAAAGTTAAATAATTAACCTAAGTACCACATGTTAAGCCTATTGTACAAAGTTGGCTTCGTTCACTTGTATATAGCCAGTCAAAGGCTTTATAATTTGCAAAAGCTCTATTATGAAACCATCTTTTCCCACACATTACTAATTATATAAAGTCCATTTTTTGAGGAGGAGACTAAAAATAGATACATGTTCTTTGCTTAAAAAACAAAAACAAAACAAAAAAAAATCCAAGCCACAATTTAATTGTTAAGCTGAATTACATCTAGATCTTGAGTTCTACCTAATTCAGGATTATGAAATCCAGACTAAATTCTTGCCTTGTCTAAAAAAAAAGATCACATCTATATCATTTATACAAAACTCTAATTTATATATTATGAGGACATTAGTGAACTAAGTTCTATTTGGGAGACCATTTGCAAGTAGCTCTGCCAGCTTAGTAAGCTTTGGTTGATCTCTGATATGGTCAATTGATATTAGTTAAGTGCCAGAAGTTTGAGAAGATCCAAAATATAAGAAATAACTATTTGTGGACTACTTCAAAGTGTTTACTTCTGAAGACATCAAATGAACTCATTGTCCTTTTGTCAGTAGAATGTCTCTCAGTAAATATTACGGGTAAGTGGGAATTTCAAAAGATTTTTAGACTATTTTCTTTAGGAATTTAAGACTAAGGTTATAATGCAATTTAATGGAAACACACATTCTATATAAAAACTGTCAGCTTCATATATTAGTTTTCAGAACCAATTTAATACATAAAAGACAAAAACCATAAAGGTTATTTGTTGATTTGAAGTGGACTTTTCCCCAGTATTCTTCAGTATATTAAATATAATTTGGCAAAAGACATGAAGAGAAATCTCACAGAGAAAGACACAGACATGGCCAACATGCACATGAGAAAATGCTTGCATCACTTGCCATCAGGGAAATACAAATCAAAACCACAATGAGATACCACCTCACACCAGTGAGAATGGGGAAAATTAACAAGGCAGGAAACCACAAATGTTGGAGAGGATGCGGAGAAAAGGGAACCCTCTTACACTGTTGGTGGGAATGTGAACTGGTGCAGCCACTCTGGAAAACTGTGTGGAGGTTCCTCAAAGAGTTAAAAATAGACCTGCCCTACGACCCAGCAATTGCACTGCTGGGGATTTACCCCAAAGATACAGATGCAATGAAACGCCGGGACACCTGCACCCCGATGTTTCTAGCAGCAATGTCCACAATAGCCAAACTGTGGAAGGAGCCTCGGTGTCCATCGAAAGATGAATGGATAAAGAAGATGTGGTTTATGTATACAATGGAATATTACTCAGCCATTAGAAACGACAAATACCCATGATTTGCTTCAACGTGGATGGAACTGGAGGGTATTATTCTGAGTGAAGTAAGTCAATCGGAGAAGGACAAATATTATATGTTCTCATTCATTTGGGGAATATAAATAATAGTGAAGGGGATATAAGGGAAGGGAGAAGAAATGTGTGGGAAATATCAGAAAGGGAGACAGAACATAAAGACTCCTAACTCTGGGAAACGAACTAGGGGTGGTGGAAGGGGAGGAGGGCGGGGGGTGGGGGTGAATGGGTGACGGGCACTGAGGGGGGCACTTGACGGGATGAGCACTGGGTGTTATTCTGTATATTGGCAAATTGAACACCAATAAAAAATAAATTTATTAAAATAAATTTATTATTTTATATATATATATATATATATATAAAATTTGGCCTATATATCTATGATTTCCAGGGGCTCTATTTATAGAAGGCTGTGTGGAAAGTTTATTTCTAGGGATCAAGGTTATTTATGTCCCACTTCACAGGATACAGACCGACCTTAAAAAGCTAGCTGACAATGTACCCCACAAGAACATACCCTTATAGACCATGAGATGAAAACAGTAAACCTAGAGGAACCTGGGTGGCTCAGTCGGTTAAGTGTCTGCCTTTGGCTCAGGTCATGATCTGAAGGTCCTGGGATGGAATCACGTGCTGAGCCCAAGTCAGGCTCCCAGCTAAGTGGGGAGTCTGCTTTTCCCTCTGCCTCTCCTTGCTGCTCATGTTATCCCCAAACTTGTCTCTCCTTCTCTCTCTCTATCAAATACATAAAATCTTAAAAGAAAAGAGCAAACCTGATCACTAAAAGATACAGATAGAAGAGATGGAAGTTTCTGAGTAGTGGGACTGGGACAAAGGGTGAGGTGGGGCTAGTACCAATAATACAAATCCTAGTGAGTCATCAGTATACTGATATACTTAGTGGCACTGGAATTTTTAAACCAGAGTACAGATATTGCTGTGATACAATAAAACTAAATTTGATAAATAAATTTCTAAACCCTCCCCAAGTTACTGAGCATCTACTACATGTAAAACACTATATAAGGAAGTCAGGGAAGGCCCAAATATAAATTAGGATGTTAAATCAGATTGTCTTTTAGTTCTAAAATTGATAATTCTATTTATATTCACTCATCTTTGAACGTATTCATCTAAAGAACAGACAAGAATAGAAAAATGTATTTATCCCAAATTTAATTTCTTTTAAAAAACATTTATGCTTATGAAGTATGCTATTACTTAAAATATAGATTGTCCATTTTTCCAAGTCTTCTTTGATTATCATGGAAATAAAATTGATTAAAATGAGAAAAACAAACAGAACTAGCCACATTACCAACTATCATTACCTTACAGCTACAGCATGCACAAGCACTACACTATCTCTATATCCTGCCTCTTGCAAACTTAACAAAACAATGCATTTCTACAGGAGCTCTGAGCCAGACAGCAAGACTCTGGGGGTGGTGAGAGGTGATTTTACTTTTTTTTTTTTTTTTTAACCCTTTTGATGTCAAAGTTAAAAGCTGAAACACGGTATGATATTTCTTTTACTTCCTTTAGGAGGGAATCATTTGCAAAACGACACCCTTATTTTATGTGCTTTTATTTTTCAGTTAGAAAACTTGTTGCTTAATATGCAAATCTCAAACTGGGGGAGGGAGAGAGGACTAGAAGCTCAACACACACAACAAAATAAAGTTGCTTTGCTATGTTGAGGCTGCCAGGCTTTTTGTTACTCTACTTGAAAGTAAATGTGACTTGTCTGTAGAGAGTGCTGCTTCAGCAGTTCCAAATGAATTTCAAGCCTGTGTTCCATATTTTCTCTTTTGTAAGTTTAATGTATTCAGCAATACTGAACTGACAATTTAAATAACTACATTTTTAAACAAACGAAGCATTGATGTTAATGTATGAAAATGGTCCAAACCCCTGGGAGTCTTGGTTCCCACCATTGTTTATTCTGACAACAGGATATAATTGCTTACTTACTTGGCAGCAAATTTAACCATCTGCTTGCTTGCATGGTCTCCCACTGCCACGAGCGCCTGGACATTAAACTGTTGTTGACGTAGGACTAAGAAACACTGCTTCCCTAAGAAGACAAAAGAACACAAGTGTATTCAGGACATGCTACTTCAGGTTTTACAAAGAAGAAAAATGTTGCTCTACTTTAAAATTGAGCCAAAATTTACTATACTTATCAGGCATGTACACATGCGTATCCAGCTTCCGCAGCCCAAATACTCATACTGCTGACAAGTTTTAAAGAAACCTAAGTTCCCACTATGAGTAACAAAAAGGCTTTTAACATGTGAACATAGGAAAATCAAAAAAAATATTATAGATAATTATTTTGTCATTGCACTGATTAAACAAATTTCAAGTAATTTCAGATCTCTTTCAACATTCATTCAATAACAAGTATATTCTCCAGGCAAAGGCACTGTGCTAACTACTCGAGGATCTTCAATGATGTAACCACAGAAGTGCTAATAAAGTGCTAAGTATAGAGGGTACAAGGATTCTGTGCTGGTGGTCCATTTTACTTCCTACCAAAATACATTTTATTTTTTTTTTGTTTTTGTTTTTTTTCCAAAATACATTTTAAAGAGCACTGAGAATGACAGGCTAGTTTCTTCCATGTTCTATTTTCCTCTATCATCTTCCTGATCCTTCATCCTTTTTAAGAGTTACATTTTCCTCTTTACTCCAAAGAGCTTACTTTGTCTATAAAAGTCATTCCCTTTATCCTCTATAACTGGTTTTATTTTTATATATTCTGGGCATCATGAGCACCCCAACCCCTCTCCTTTCATAAGGAACTGTCATTCCCTATTCTTAACCTTTTGAAAAATATTATTCATAATAGATTCAGCGACTATTTATCCTTGTGACATCCCTTTCCTATAAAGCAGATTCTTTTTAAGTCTCTGATCAAGTTTTGGGAAATTATTTCCTCATAAAACAAGTTAAATCTTTTCAAGACCACTTTTCTCATCAGATTGTTTTATAAAACTTCAAAAGAAGAGTTCGGTTTAAAAATCCTTGCAAAAAAAAAAAAGAAAAACGCAAGCAGATTTATAGTCCTCGCTTTCAACATATAGTATTTTGAAACGCAAATCAGACCACAATCCTGAGTCCAAGAAAAAAAAAAAGGTTGCAAACAAAGTGCCAAGACAGACATAATCTATGGACTTCAGAATAATATATCACTAACATATTTTTAACCACTAAATATGCACTTATTTTCCCTTTCCTTTGGAGTATGATCCAGTCACAAAGTAAAATCTTAAAAAAAGAAAGTTATACATACTAAACACATTCAAGGGGATTTTAAGATACTGAATGGATAAAGATTGTTACCATGGAGAAATCTGCAGATGGATCAAAATGACATTATCCTGAGAATGATTGAAACCATGCTTTGATGAACTCCAATACCACACAAAAGACCTTGTGAGAGAATAGAGCCCTACAGGACTCACAAAAAGGGTTAGTGTACGAAATGTCTCTGGGTCAGCACACTAAGGGGTAATTTAGTGTAAGGACTGGTAAAGAGTAAAAAGCCTTGAAATCCAAAGACCTAGGACCATATCCTATCACTTCCTATGAAGGAGCCTGAGGGAAAGAAATTAAACTACTTGATGCTACAGTTCTTCATTGGTAAAATGAGAAAATAATAGTGTTGTTACTCTTGGGGTTTTCTCCTACAATCTTGAGGATTACACAGGTTATATGTTGTGACACACCCAATTAATGTTAAGTATGAATGAATGTTATTAATGTTAATTATTATTAATAGTGCCACTGCCACTGGCGGCTTGAGGATTGATTACTATTCCTATTTCACATTGGATTGCTATGTGCAACAACCATGCCAAGTGCTGGGAACACAAAATAAATATTTGATAGACAATCATGATAAACTATTATGTGAAGAAAGTGATAAAATCAGGTAAAGTATAAACCCAATTTTGTTTAAGTATATTAAAATTGATTGTATAGTAAAAAAACACCAAAATGTGGCTGCTAACAGATGTGAAATTATAAGAAATTATGCTGTTCTTCCGAATTGTTTTTTTCTAAACTTTCTACAATAGGCATTTAGTACTTTTCTAATCAGAAAAAAAAAACTTTTTAAGAGAAAAATACAATTGGGGAGGTATGAATAGAAGGTAAGGGTTTGAAGGAAATCTTGGCAATTTTTTTTTCTTTTTTTTTGAAATCTTGGCAATCTTGAAGATTTAGGTACATAGAACCTGAGGAGTTCTACGAAGCTAAGTATAGATGCAAATGCACGCCCTAAAGTTTGATGACTACTAGGGAAACAAATCAAGAAATCAATGGCAAAGGGTAGAAGGAAGAATGTTCATTCTTCTCTTTTAATGTTCAATGTGTTTACTGTATGTAATTCTAATTATTAAACCTTTTATTTTTTAAGAAAGGAAACAGAAGGGAGTGAAGTAGTAAAACTAGCACCATGAGATATTATATAAACCTACAAGTAAAACCAACACAACAACAACCAGATCAATGGAACAGAAGAACAGACTCAAAATAACCCTATTAGAGAAAAGAAATTCTAATTCTAGATGGAATTCAGGAAATTAAAAAAAAGAAACCCAATAGATAAAAAACAGTAAAAAATAAAGCTGAATATTAAACTGTACAAGAGGAAGGGAGACCTTTCCAAGCTTAAAAGTTACAGAATATCAATACACAAAAAATTGAAACACTGGGAAAAATTATTTGCTGAACGACTTATAATCAATATGAGTTAACATCTTTAATACAGAGACCATAAAGATTTATAAGGACACTGAGATTCCAATAGGTAAATGGGCAATAAGCTAGAACAAATCATTTGAAAGGAAAAGAAAAAACCCTAGTAAATATAAGGAAAAAAATGAAGGTAATTCAAGTTGAAGCAAACAATGACACATAATTTACCTCTTAAATTTGCAGATTTAAAAATATGGAATGTTATCTAATGCTTGAGAATTAAGTGAAAATCATTCCTTCATAAGCTGATGGCAAGGTAAACTTGCATATGCTCTCAGAGAACCATTTGGCAGTGGGCATTAAAAGGCTTAAAATCATTCTCTTTGCTTCAAGAAATGTATTTCTTAGAATGTATTAAGAAAACGGAGTACGGAAAGAGCCACAGTGACAAATATGTTCATAGCAGTATTATTTCTCTAAAAGCACTGAAGCTCTATTATCACTCATTTCACACTTAGGCAGTCTTTACTAGTGGAATGATCTACATGTGACTTTAACGCTATGGTTCCCAGGTTTTCGATATTCAAATACTAGAACCTTAATGGTCCACTCAAAAAGATTTTTGAAAGACTCAAAAAAGCCCAGTAATGGTTTCCAGGTAAGTAGGCCTGTCTGCTCTGACTACCTTTATCAAGTACTTTAGAGGTCAAATTCTTGGCTCTTAGTAAACTTCCTTGGTTCTAGTTGGGGATACATTGTGCTGCATGATCTGCTATGTTCCATGTTTTGCAAGGCACTATCTCATAGACATTGGTGATTGATAACAGGGAGCAGCATATGAATTGCCATTCCTTTTATGTAAATTTAAAAAACAAATATACCCATGTTTGTAAATGCATTTTCTTTTCCTGGAAGGATATACAAGAAACAACAGTGGTTATTTTTGGGAGAAGAGATTGTGATGAGATGGAGAAGATAGAATTGTGAGACTTCCATTTTTCCTTTTCTTTTTGCACTTTTGGAGTTTTAATTTTTACTATGTCCATATATTGCTTTTTATTTTAAGAAGCAAATACATAATTTCTCACTTTAGCAAAAAGTCCTCACTGCATAAGTTAGTACTAGAACTTTCTAAGATTAATCAACTGCTAAATAGGACGCATCTTTCATCTTGGAACCTGCCAACCAGGAGACAGTTTAGTATATGTGCTGCAGAAGCAAGCACTACCAGGAGACAGTTTAGAGAAAGGAGAATGAAGTCAATGTTGAAAATAGCTGAATGAATTAGCTACTTTTAGATATTTTAAATTTAGCTCCTTAACAGGAATTTGTGTTGTATTTTGGTTCTCCAGTTTTTAGAAGAGGCAGTTATATACGAGTCATGTTTAAGAAAAATGTAATCTGATGCCTTTCCTAACGCATTCAGTGCATTCTTTATTTCTAAGCTGAAGAACAAACATGGTCACAATCAGGACAAAAAGGCTTCCCCTCATCTCTCTTAATGGTGATAGCTCAGTAACAAAGTGGGCTTTTGTGGAAGAACTACATTATCCAAGATGTGAGGCAATCTTACGCTTGCTTTCATCTTTTCCTACTGTCTTTTAGTTTGCCAAGCTCCTGAATATTATTTAGATAATGTACCTTCGCTTCCTCAAACTAAAACATTAACATTTTCCTTCATCATTTATTTTGATTCATTACCCAATAAAACAGCAAAGACCTAAATGTTTTAAAGTACTTTCCATTTATTTCCCAACACATTTATGAGGTTCTAAGCTATCTGACAACCAAAATAAACTATTTTGGAAATATGAAATTTTAGAAAGAATAGTATTGAAGCAGAATTAATTTGTGCCATTGACTTCAATATGGTATACATAAAATTTGAAAGCAGCCACAGGTATTTGAATGAATCTTTCATTATGCAGGCTTAAACTCAAAAGCTTTCACAATCGAAAGAAATGAACTTTAAGTATTTCATTAAGAGTTAGAAATTTCTCCTTGCTCCAGTATAAACCACCTGATTTTAGGGATAGGATCAACACAGTAAGAAATCTGATTTAATTTTCAAAAATGTATGAAACACTATCCTTAAGAATATTTGTTATAGGGCAGCCCTGGTGGCTTGGCGGTTTAGTTGCCTGCCTTCCGCCCAGGGAGTGATCCTGAAGACCTGGGATCGAGTCCCACATCGGGCGCTCTGAATGGAGCCTGTTTCTCCCTTTGCATGTGCCTCTGCCCCTCTCTCTCTCTCTCTCATGAATAAATAAATAAAATCTTAAAAAACAAACCACAAAACAGTATTTGTTATAAAAAGTTGCATTTTTTTCTTCACATAACAGTATTCTAGTTGCCAAACATTTGACACTATGATTTTGACACTTCCATTTCCTTATTCGTGGTTTTCTAGAGCTTTGCTCTACTTGAAACTGCCAGCATGGGTTATTTCCACAGGTCCAGTTTTAATGTGTTACTAATTTTGGAGATAAAGCCCCTGAATGCTTCCAAGTAAGTCATATTTATTGGCACTTTTTCCTATGTAAGAAGGGAGTAGTAGCAATCAGGATTCTGCAAAATCAAACCATAAGATTTTATTTATTTAGATAATCTACTTTAGCGGAAATAAAAAACAATGATCATATTAGAAGTAAAAAACAATGATAAAAAACAATGATCAATATAGGGAAAGTGGTAATGTCACATATTTCTGCAAGTATAACTGAACATAGCTTTTTAAAGAGTAATCTGGTATAAGAAATTTTAAATATGCATATGTATACCCTTCAATCCAACAATTTCACTTCTAGATATCTACCTTGAAGAAATATTGTCATACGTAGGTCTAGAACTAATATCACAGATAGGTCTCCAAGAAACAGTTAATTGAAAGTAAAAAAAAGTTGAATAACATGTAAAATATATCATCTATGTAAAATAAGACAAGTTCAAAATCACACACACAAAACAAATGAAAACCTGTATATATGAATGTGTGCATATGTGCATTAAAAAGAAAGATTTTTAGAAAGACACTGAACAAATTATTGAGAATTAACAGAGAATGAGGCAGAGGATAGAGTGTAGAGAAGAAAACAGGGGGTATCACTTCTATATTCTCCGAAAAATTCATATAAAGATATTAATGTATTACTTGGGTAACTTACAGCTTAAACACAGATACACACAAACATACCAACTTACAAACAAAATAATAGTATTTTCCAATAAAAAATTATGAAAACCAGATTAATGTAGAATTTCAAGGAATAGGGCAGCCCTTAGTGGCTTAGCAGTTTAGCACTGCCTTCAGCCCAGGACATGATCCTGGAGACCCGGGATTGAGTCCCTAGTCAGGCTCCCTGCATGGAGCCTGCTTCTCCCTCTACCTGTCTCTCTCTCTCTCTCTGTCTCTAATAGATAAATAAAATCTTAAAAAATAAAAAAAAAAAGAATTCCAAGGAATAAATACTGAACTTAACCCAGTACTATACTAAAAAGAATACTACCCACACCTTTGCCAAATTCAGTTTATTCCAAGAATCCAAAAAATGGTTCAACATTAAGAAATCCAACTATTGTAAATCATTAAAATTACAGAGTTGATTCTTGTTATTTGTGGTAGTTATATTTTATAAAGTCACCAGGAACAAAGAATTTACAGACATTGAACCAGATCCTAGGGGAAATACAAGGTTAGGTTCCCGTGAGCCTCTGGTCACAATATTTTCATCAGTCCATCAATACATAACCTTATTATGTATGTGTTTCTGTTTGAAGGCACACTATATTGCTGATTCATTAACATTGAATTATGGCCAACAGCACTGCAACTCACACTTGAATGAAGCTTATCTAACACATGTATTTTCTCTGCAAGGCATGCGCCCTCTTGCACTTAGGAACACTAGAAAAAATTTTAGCACTATGGTTGGTGACCATTGTAAACCACCTCATCACCAACAGAAACCACAAAACTGTGTGAAGAATGTGGCATTAGACTGAAAGGAACACTTGTTAAATGAGAGCTGATAGAAGAAGGCAGAGCTTCATTGTTTGACCTCAGCTGGGAATATGTGCATTGGGTGATTTGTTTTTGGCCTCTCTGCACATGCACATGTCTGGCATTTCTGTGAATGACAGTGAAAGTGCTACGAGTACTGATTTTGGGGTTACCACTATATTTTACCAAGCAGGAAAATTTGCAAATACACAGTCCACAAAGAGGATCAACTGCATTTTAATTTTTTATTATAAGGAAAATTTCAAACAAACACAAAAGCAGAGAGAATAGTATATGAGCTTCTATATAAATACACTCAACACAATTATATTGTGAGGGAAAAAAACTGACGGAGAAAGGTCTAGTAAAACTTAACATCTATTCCTGGTAACAGAAAATCTGGACTAGAAGAAAACTTCTTTTAATCTAGTCTTTGAACTGTGGCATTTTCTAATGAGACTTTATGCAGAATACCCAAAGTCATGAAATAACTCATCAGGAGTTTAAATCTCTGCAGTTTGAAAAATTCTTCATTGAGGGAATCCCCGTAGTACTGGAGAATCTACTAATCATTGCAAAGAGAAACAAGAAATGAGATAAACATTTGAAAGAAAAGGACAAAAAGATCATTATTTGTAAATGATACCAATGTCTGTCTACCTACAATCCCCATGGATATCAACTCATGGCCATTCCTGTTTCAGCTTTATCCCAATCCTCATATCCCTTGATTCCTGTACTACTGTGAAGCAAATTTCAGCCACATTATTTCATCCATACATAATTCAGTATGGATCCTAAGATAAGATCTTTTTTTTTTTTTTAAGATCTTTTTAAAAATAACATTACCACAGTACTATTATCTCAACTTAAAAAAAAGAACATTTGTTAACATCAAACATCCAGCCAATGTTCAAATTTCCAAGAGTCTCAAGTGTCTTTCCTTCATTTATTTAACTTCGAATCCAAATAAGTAACTGGCTGACGGATAAAATTCTTAATTCTAATATTCCCTTTTCAATTTATTTATTGGAGAGATCAGGTCATTTTTTGCCCAGTAGTTTCCTATAGTCTAGATTTTGCTGACTGCATCCTCATTGTTACTTTCTCCCATCTACCATTTTGTTTCCATACAGAAATGGTATTTTCTCTTTATTTATCAGTTTTCAAAATAATGAGCCTGTTTCATTGGTTACCAACCAGGTTTTGTTTGCCTGTCTTAGAAATGTTATAAATTTATGAATTTAAAAATATCTGATGTGTTTCAATTCACTGCAATTATCAAACTGTTCCATTTGGGGGATGGGTGCAAAGGGAAATATTCTTGGTTCAGGCCCACATGTAGCATACATTCTATCTTTTAGTTTGCTACAGAACTATGTTTAGGGAACACACAAAGGCTCCCAGTCTAATGGGAAAAAGACAACTAAATGAAGGATTACAATACAATGTGATTATCTTTTGGTAGAATAAACAGCCCAAACTTTCAGAAAGGGAAATCACCATTTTATAAAAAACTAAAATTCCACCAGTATTCTTTTCAAAGTCCAACAGCATTCAGCTATTTGGGTGGAGTATACTGGAAGAACAGACAAACTTCTAGTAGTAGTGATCTTGAGAGTGAGATATATGTATAAAATGTTAGAATTTTAAAAGTGATGGGCCTATATTAACTCTCTAATAAAACATCTTAAAGTAAGAAATAATGTAACATAGAATATATTAGATATCACAGAAGTAACCAGCTAACTAGCTTTGCTGGGGATACTAAGTGCCTTAGAAAACTACCACATTCTGTTCATATTCTACATACCAATTACCATAAGAACTTGGGTGAGTGGCTTTACCATTTGAAGTCTTAGTATTCTGATTACAAAGTAGAATAACAAAGCCTGTTCTGCTTACTTCATAAATTTGTAGGGATGATCAAATGTTTCAAAAAAGTGTGTGAAAAGTATAAAATTATAAACTAACGTTGTGTCATTAATATGTTTAGACAATTCTGAACACTAGGCTAGGACAATTTTCTAGAAGGAACAGGTCTGTTTAAACTACCCCAACCTTTCTTCTTTGTTGTTAATGCTAAATTCTTAGTACTGTCTGACATAGTTTTCTACAGTAACAAAAATATTCTGTATTTTTGCTGTACTTGGGAGCCACTAGCCATTGCGGCTATTAAGCACTCAAAATACAGCTAGTGACATCTGAACTACTGAATTAAATTGAAATAGTTATTTTATTTTTTTTATTTTTTAAAGATTTTATTTATTTATTCATGAAAGACAGAGAGAAAGAGGCAGGGACACAGGCAGAGGGAGAAGCAGGCTCCATGCCGGGAGCCCGATGTGGGACTTGATCCTGGGTCTCCAGGATCATGACCTGAGCTAAGGCAGTGCTAAACCGCTGAGCCACCCAGGTTGCCCAAATTTAAATAGTTAAATGTAGCCAGTGGCCACTGTATCGGACAACTTGATCTTAGCCTTATTTCTCTATCACCTATCTGGCTATCTAAATGTGACAAATATGAAAAGCTTTTCAAATATACTCTTCACTTAAAAGAATTAAACTTTTGGGGTCCCTGGGTGGCTTGGGGTGGGCTCTACCCTGGGTGTGGAGCTTGTTTGAGATTCTCTCTCTTCTTCTTCCCCAACATACATACATACATACATACATAAATAAATAAATTGAACTTTTGAGAGATGCTAGAAAAGTACCTTACTTAAAATGTTAGATTTAATCTGAGTCTTTAAGGTCAAATTATTTTTAAGGATGCCTTTTTTTTCTTTTTCTAAGTAGGCTCTACACCCAGGGTGAAGTCCAACCTGGGATTTGAACTCACGACCTTGAGATCATTACTTGAGCTGAGTCAAGAGTCAGCTTAAATGACTGAGTCATTCAGGCATCCCAAGGATATCTTGCAAGAATCTAAAAGTAATTAACCATGCTTAATTAACTAATGCTTCACAGTAATTCGAGAAAGAAAACAGATGTTTTTGCTTTGTTTATGAGGAATCTGCAAAACAAAAAAGTCAGAGTCCTTATCAAAAGGGCTGTAATCATTAAATCAATCTTACCTTTAGCTCTACTTGTATGAACCCTTGCACGCATCCAAACAACTTCATCAGCTTTGTGCACTGTCAAGTCACTAACTCGAACCAAAACTCGATCTGCAGTAAATAAGTGAAACAATTTTCTAATTCAGAATGTACAAAGTCATAATCATTTTGGTTTAACAGCTAGCATAAGTACTTGTTATTATCTCAAGAAATCGTCAATCTCTGACATTCTTTCCTATCATTCTCCATATACAATTTGCTTTAAGGTTTATGAATTATACTAAGTATATCTCTAAAATCTATCCGATTCTCTTTCATCTTCATTGCTACCATCTCAAACCAAAGTACCACTTATTTTGCCTAAACTGCAGCAACAGCCTTAAAACTGGCATTCCCCTGATCCCCTAATTCACTCTACATCGGAGTCAAAGAGTTCCAAAATGCAAATCTCTTGAACACTTCAATAACTTATAGGGCCAAACACAGCCTGTCTTCACCTGCCTTTGCCTAAGTGGACATGGTATTTCCCCTTGCCTGCTATAGTTATGTAAGTCAACCACACGGGACGCTCTTCT
Source organism: Nyctereutes procyonoides (assembly GCF_905146905.1). Taxonomy (NCBI): domain Eukaryota; kingdom Metazoa; phylum Chordata; class Mammalia; order Carnivora; family Canidae; genus Nyctereutes; species Nyctereutes procyonoides. The sequence continues at coordinate 84,851 of NW_026575030.1, read as the reverse complement.
GCAAGGCCTGGAGAGTCATGGTACCAGGACACAGAGAATGATCCAGAGGAGGCATGTTACTCAAAATGAGTTAATCAAATCCTTCTGTGGGACTTATTATAAACACATGGAAATGAAACTCTCTTTCCTGGGGTTGCTGAGCTGAGATGGTGTTCCTGCAGCTAGGCTGCAGCCACTACCTTTCCCAGTACCTGAGATGGTAGGATGAGAGGACAAGGCCAATAACCTAAAGGAAACAGAGCCAAAAAGTAAAGACAGAAACTGCAGATGCTGCTTGAGCCTCTAGATTCAATCATGCTGTATAATATCTCATACTTGGTTTCCTATTACAAAATACTATATCCAGAGTCCCCAAAACAGGAAAACTGTGGAAAAAACAACTATTATGTCAAGATAGTAATAGGGCAATCATGATCCAGAAATCATTTTATTATTCTAATTATACAGTAACTTCAAAGAAAAATTTTTAGTATTAATTAAAAACAGTAATAGATGACATCATAACATTAAAAGTAATAAAAGCTTTCTATCCTCAAGAGTTACATTGCCTAACTGTAACCAAATCTGTCAATATCACATGCAGCAAAACCTAGTTACATTATTAAAAATACTTTTGGGAGGATATTATAATATAATCAAATTATAAATTTATTTTACCTACTTTGCTAAATGTATTTATGACTTGTCTCTTGAAGCAAAGACGCAGCTTAGAGAGAATTTGATTTACAGAAAGCCATAGATCTCATTGCCAGAAACAAAGAAAGAATGAGGAATTTTTAAGCCATGAGGTATCACAAGAAAATTTCTGCAAAACATTGCCAACAGATCTTATGAATTAAACCAACTTCCAAATCTGCTGTGTAAACTCAGGCAAAAGAAAGTGTGAAAGAGAAAAGACAAAGCAGCATAAAATTTTAAAAGACAAATTTGAAAATGCCAAGATTAAAAAAGCAAATGACTTAACTAGTCAGTCAAAACCAAACCAAACCAGAGTAACGCAAATCTGAAAGAATAAGCTTGTAAATAAACAGCATGATTAATTTTAATAATAATTTTTTTCAAAAAGATTTTATTTATTTATTCATGAAGACACACAGAGGCAGAGGGAAAGCAAGTTCCCTGCGGGGAGCCCAATGCAGGACTTGATCCTAGTACCCCAGGATTACACCGAGCCAAAGGCAGATGCTCAACCACTGAGCCCCCAGGCGACCCTATTTTAATAGTGCTTTTTTTTTTTTTTAAGACTTTATTTATCCATGAGACACACACACACAGAGATTGAGAGAAAGAGGCAGAGACACAGGCAGAGGGAGAAGCAGGCTCCATGCAGGAAACCTGACGTGGGACTGGATCCTGGCACCCCAGGATCACGCCCTGGGCTGAAAGCAGCGCTCACCGGGGCTGCTCCTTAATAGTGCTTTTGAAAGCAAAAAGTATCATTCTTTCTTTTGTGTGGCATTCCAACTAATTAGCATAGGGATTCTCAACCTTCACATCCATACATACTTGGAGGCGCATGTCACACTCTCACCAGTATGACTGGCTGAGACAATGATCAGGGCCAGCAGGGTTTTAGTTTGAAAATCTATTGCCTGGGATCCCTGGGTGGTGCAGCGGTTCGGCGCCTGCCTTTGGCCCAGGGCGCGATGCTGGATACCACGTCAGGCTCCCGGTGCATGGAGCCTGCTTCTCCCTCTGTCTGTGTCTCTGCCTCTCTCTCTCTCTCTGTGACTATCATAAATAAATTAAAAAAAAATTTTTTTTTTAAATCTATTGCCTCTTCCATATTTTTTGTGTGGTTTAAGATTTTATTTATTATTTATAAATTTATAAATAAATTTATTTATTTATAGAGAACAAGTGGGAGCATGAGCCAAGGGAGAGGCAGATGGAAAAGGAAGCAGGGAGCCCGATGCAGGGCTTGATCCCAGTATTCTGGGTTCCTGACACCAAGTGAGCCACACAGGTGCCTCCTCTTCCACACTTGTAAGTCACTAGTATTAGAACAAAGGAATTTGGAGAATTCGAAGCACATAGGAAGCAAATTTCGCATTCAACTATTAGGATTTTAGCAGAGATAAACCAAGGGCAGAATTTTTCTAATACTTTAATTAGGTGACATATATAGTTATTTTTCCCCTTTGTGAGAATAAAATTGTAAGTGGAAGACACTAGTCTGCTTTGCCAGCCAAATGGGAATAGTAAGGCAACAGTGACTGGGGCTCATGTTAAGAGATCAACACTCCAGTGTGCTTCTCTGTCATAGTTCAAGGAAGTCCAATTCAGGATACTGAAGCTGGAAAAAAGTCTCAAATCACCCCTCCTGCTTGTCCTGGCAGACGAATGTCCTCTTCTATACTATACAGTTTATATTCCATTTTATACTAAATTATTTCACTCCACCCTCTTTGCTTTTGGAAATAGTTTATTTTTAGCAAACCATTTTGGTCTTATATTGTACATTTTTCCAAGAAAGTTGGGAAATAAGTGATACTGTGGCAATGCAATAAATCAAATTCGAAAAGTACAATAAAACTGACCTGGAGGTTTATTTTCCAAGCATAAAATTCACAGATAGGCTTGGAAGGAAGGGAGGGAGGGAGGGAGATGTATTTAGTACTTCCAATGAGCCAGAACTTAAAGGTCTGCAATTGTACCAAAGATTGAAGGATCTGGGGTGTCTACCAAAGGAAAAGTGTTAAATAGCTGAGAGTAAGATAAATCTGCTGAAACTCCATACATACAAACATATAAAAATACAAACAAAAGGAAGAAATAATTAGAAAACATACAGATCTGAGAGAAACAGCATGTGACAAGTAAATTTTAAAGAAATATAACAGAGTCAAGGGGGAAAAGGAAAGGAGATGGCTTCATAAAAACACACAAGAAGGTTGCTTATAACGAAAGCAGTTAATATTAACCATTCTTGTCTCCTAGGCTAGAGATAAATCTTAAATCTTTTACCTCATCTTTTTAAATATGATTTACCATTTAAAGTAAACTCTAACATATTCTTCTTCTCTTTCAAGATTGGTAGCCCTAGACTGACCATGATTATGCAGAGTTACAGCGCCTGCCTGGGTTAATCACTTAACCTTTCAGAGTTATGCCTTCAGAGATATGCCAAACTTAACTTCATGAAGGGTTTCCTGGAATTACAAAGAAAAAAAAAAAAAAGGCTGTATTATCATATAGCTACTAACCTGGTTTGTCTTGTGACTGTATCATTGAAGATACTCCGTATCTTTCTTTAGCATAATCCTACAAGAAAATGGTCTTGGATTACAACTTTTTAAACACGAATAACGCAGTATACACATACCTACAAACAACAATATAAAAATGAATTCATTTTAACTTTCCGGAATTTAGAGAGCCAGCAGTTGTAAAGTGTGGAAATCTGCCGGATCATTTACCTATATACAGAAAAAGTTTCCGGTTAATTTGTTTTGAGGATCATCATTCCTGGATGGATAGACCATACACAACAGCACTCAAAGATAAAATTTTCACATATACAATACATCTTAAGTACCTTCTGCAAAAAAAGGACACTAAATGACTTCAAAGCAGGGATATAAATTTCCTTTATGAAGGGAGTAGGATGAAATACCACAGTTTTATTAACTTCCTATTACAGGAAGAGATGTTCAAAGAGAACCAACATTTCTGGGTAAGCTCTCTGAGCACCAGATGTCCTCAGTATTTAGACATCGGAGATGTTGGATATAAGCTACTACAAACTTTGTAAAAAAGGCAAAAAAAATTCACCAGCTTCCTGTTTCTAAAACTACCTTCAGTATACAGGGTTGCAGGCAGTTGGAAATGCACACTAATTTCTTGTTACATTTTAAAGTCAGGGAACAGGAAACAGGAGATCTCTACGGTGCAGACGATTAGCAACAAACTCTACTGACAGAATAGGTAAGTGGCCTTTTTATTTTAATCTCGCTTTACTTCTAAAGTGGTATCTTAGGATTCTTCTAGCTATAAAACGACACAGTCCCACCATTACGTCGACCTTCTATCTAGACCTATGCTATCTGCAAGGGAGCACAGTTTAATCAATCAGATCAAGAGCGAGCAAAAATAATTTCCTTCGATTTTACAAGGTAACGTAAGACATACACGAAGCAGTTAGTTTCGGTCGCTCCGTAGCTATTTGCGTGGCATCCTCTCCTTTAGATCTGGCAGATAGTGGAGTTTGTGTTCACACGGAAATAAACCAGACGTGTTAAGGTGCATACTGAACTTTTTTTTTTTTTTTCAAATAAAACACACATCGAAAGACCAAGATAACCCAGCCTTCGTGGGGAGAGAGACGATCACACAATGCAGCACGAGGCCAGCATAAATCGATCACAACGTGTGGAATACAGGGTCACTTATCAGTACTGTTCACATTTCAGCAGCTTTTCATTCCACCCAATATTATTACGATGACCCATTCCTTACGCAGCTTATCACAAATCTGAAATTTCTCAAGGAGGGGGGGGCGGTTAAGAGCCGGGTAGGGATGAAGGCCTGGGCTATCCTGCAGGACACACGTTGTGGCAGGGCGGCTTCAAACGTTCATTCCCGAAGAGCACCGAAGGCGCCCGAAGTGGGGGTTATTACGAACGACCCACAGGATTCTGCCATCACTCCATCTCAGATGCTTGCTCTGCAAACTTGCCCCCCTGAGCTCCCGGGGATCGCGAGAAGGGAGACCGTGAACGTGGCGAGCGGGCTCTAAGGCTGTCACGTGGTGCATGGTCCTCAAACCTATGGGCAGACCGTTTTTTACCAAGTCCCGTCATTACTTGCAAAAAACATGAGGAACACGAGAGCCGCTTTAAAAAAATAAGAAGAAAAGGAAAAATAAAATCGATGGCTAGCGACCAGGCGGAGGACACGGAGGCCGTGCCTCACCCGGGGAGGCGCAAACGTGAGGCCGGCGCTCCTACCTCCGGGGCCGCGGGCGCCGCACCGCCACCCGCCCCGGGGCGCGCCAGGCCTCCCGAGCGCCCCTGTGAGAACCGCGGTCCCGAGCGGCTCGCGCGGGCCCCGGACGCCCAGGGAGGCCGCTGGGCACCCCAGGCCCAGGCCCCGCGGCCCGCAAGCCGGGGGCCGTGTCGCCGCAGGCCGCGCCCCTGCTCACCCGCCTCCCCCCCCCCCCCTCAGCGCGTTGCGGCCCAGGGGTCTCTTCTCCCAGGCCCGGGGAAGGAGGACACCCACTTCCGCCGCGTCCATGATCTCCCGCGGCTTCTCCTGACTCTTGCGGCTGGCGCTGGCGCTGGGCATCGGGACGACAGGACGGGACGGCGGTCACCACCCTCCCTCGCGGGCTTCCGTAGAGCAGGCACCAGGGGCTTCTCCCGGTCACTCAGTCCCCGCCCTCCCGGGCCTCCAGCCGGCACGCGCGCTCCGACTCTCGGTGGAGGGGCGGCTCTGGAAAGATCGCGAGAACTGAGATTCCGGCGGGGCGAGCGCCCGGCGTCGCCGTCTCCGCTCGGCCCCGCCCCTTCGGGTGCTCACCTGGAGTTTGAGGGCATCCCTGGAAGTTCGCTGTAGTCTCGCGGGACTGGCCCAGAGCGGCTGGATCCCTGGGTGGCAGGGTGCGAGCCTCCGTCGTGGTGCGCCGCTCCCAGCTTCTGCTCGGTTCCCTCCGCCTTATTTAAGCCTACAGGCTGCGACGGCGGACCGTGCCCTGAGACACCTGGCCAAGCTCAGGTGTCGGCTCTCCTGCCTCCCCTCCCCGCTGCGGCGCTAGGGCTGCCTGCGGTTACGCAAGCCGCCCCCTGTACCGGGGCCGGCTGGGTTAAAAGCAGCGGGCGTGCTGAGGTAGGACCGGGCACCACTCCGCAAGCCCTAAGTGAGCTGTAAACGTAAGGATAGGAACCCCCTGGACCCGTAGCATTACTTCACGGTGTGCCTGGTGTTGGTTGTTCAAGGGACAAACCTTCTGGCTTAAAAAAAAAAAATTGCGATCCACGAGCCTTTTATCGCAATTGAAAGTAATTTGGGGGTTAGATGACTTTCTCACCTGCTACACTTCTTTGCACTGTGTCAAGTTGTAACCATCTTAGTAATGTCTCAGCCTGGCACAGGTAACACTCATTAAAAGAGCGCAGGGAGGGGATGGCTCAGCGGTTTAGCGCCTGCCTTCCGCCCAGGCCGTCCCGGGGTCGAGTCCCACGTCGGGCTCCCTGCATGCAGCCTGCTTCTCTCTTTGTCTCTCTCTCTGTCTGTCTCATAAATAAATGAAATCTTAAAAAAAAAAAAAAGTGCAGAGAGACCCCGGTGCAAATAGAAGAGCTCTAGAGGCCAACCCCTTTAGGTTCTGGGATACAGACAGAACACAGTCGTCCCCGCCCTTGCGGAGTTGTTGCCCTTCTTATTGTATCTGTGAAGCAGAGAAATGCTGTGAAAGTTTTCTCTGAGGGCATTCACCTCGTGTTCCCTGAGGAAGTGATGCTTCAGCTAAAATCTAAAGTAGGCATAGGGATCAGCTAGGTCAAGAGGGACTGAAAAAATAGCCTATTCAAGATGAGGGGATAGAGAGAAAGATCAGGTTATGGGCATGGGATGCTTTTGAGATATCCAAGGGGAGATGCCCAAGGTAATCACTCGCCTTGTGGGGCCGGGAGCATGGAAGAGAGGTCTGGGCTACCCGTAAGGATGGGTAAGACTGGAGACATAGGTAGTAATTAAAGTCCTGGACTCAGAAAAGGAATACTACTAGAAAAGAGTATTAGCACTGATTGTCACTTACTGCATAAACCTCAAGTAAGATGATGACTGAAAAATACTAGTTGGATTTAGCAACATCGAGGCCATTGGTATGCATAATAAACACTGTTTATGGTAAAGTGATGGGGTCAGAATTGGCTGAGAAGTGAGTGACAGTGAAGAAATGAAAGTACTGGGAAAGTGATGATAACAAACCTTTATATGGTGCTTACTATGTGCCAAGCGTGGTCAGTGTTTTCCATATACTAACTCACTCAATTCTTACATTTTTTAAGATTCTAAGTATAGATGAAACAATATTAAGTGTACAACATAGGAATTCAACGTTTATATCCGTTATGAAATGCTCACCACATCAAGTGCAGTTACCGTCTATCACCATATAATTTTATTATGATAGTATTGGCTATATTCCTTATGCTGTACTTTATATCCCCGTGACTTATTTTTTCATTTTTTAAAGATTTTGTTTAGTTATTTATTTATTTGAGAGAGAGCAAGAGAGGGAGAAGCAGACTCCCCACTGAGCAGAGAGCCCAATGCCAGGCTGGATCCCAGGACCCTGGCACACACTTAATGAGCCACCCAGACACTCCCCGACCCCTAGCCCCATGACTTATAACTGGAAGTTTGTACCTTTTAATTCTTTTTATCTGTTTTGCCCATCCTCTCACCCTCTCCCTTTTGGTAACCAGCAGTTTGTTCTCTGTATTTATGACTCTATATTTTGTTCTTTTCTTTTTTTAGATTCTCTATATAAGTAAAATCATACAATATTTGTGTTCCTTTGTTTGACTTTTTTCACTTAGCATAATGCCCTCTAGGTCCACCCTTGTTGCCCTAGATGGCAAAATTTCACTCGTTTTATGGCTAAGTAATATTCCATTGTGTATATACCACATTGTCTTTATCCACTCATCTGTCAATGGACATTTATATTGCTTCCATGTCTTGGCTATGGTAAATAATGCTGCAATGAACATAGAGGTGCATGTCTTTTTAAATTAGGGTTTTCTTTTTTATTTATTATTATTTTTAAAAAGATTTTATTTATTTATTTATTTATTTATTCATTCATTCATTCATTCATGAGAGACACAGGCAGAGGGAGGGAGAAGCAGCCTCTATGCAGGGAGCCCGATGTGGGACTCAATCCTGGGACTCTATGATCATAGCCCTGAGCGAAAGTCAGATGCTCAACTGCTGAGCCACCCAGGTGTCTCTTTTTTTTCTTTCCTTCTTTTTTTTTTTTTAATTAGGGTTTGCATTTTCTTTGGGTCAATATCCAGAAGTAGAATTACTGAAACATATGATAGTTCTATTTTTTATTTTTTGAGGAACCTGTATACTGTTTTCCATCATGGTTGCACCAATTTACAGTCCCACCAACAGTGCACAAAGGTTCCTTTTTTTCCCCACATCTGTGCTAACACTTGTTATTTCTTGTCTTTTTGATACTAGCCATTCTGACAGGTGTGAGATGATATCTTACTGTGGCTTTAATTTGCATTTTCCTGATGATTAGTGATGTTGAGCATCTTTTCATGTGTCTGTTGGTCATTTGTATGTCTTTGGAAAAATATTCAGGTCCTCTGCCAGTTTTAATCAGATTTTGGGGGGATGTTGAGTTGTATAAATTCTTTATATACTTCAGATATTAACCCCTCATCAGATACGTCATTTGCAAATACCTTCTATTCAGTAGGCTGCCTTTTTGTTTTGTTGTTGGTTTCCTTTGCTGTGTTAAAGCTTTTTTTTTTTTTTTTTGGTGTAGTCCCAATAGTTTATTTTTGCTTTTTGTTTCCCTTGTCTGAGGAGAAATATCTAGAAGAATGTTACTAAGGCTGATGTTAAAGAGATTACTGCCTATGTTTTCTTCTAGGATTTTTATGATTTCAGGACCCACATCTAGAGCTTTAATCCACTTTGAGTTGTTTTTTGCCTGTGGTGTAAGAAAGCAGTCCAGTTTTATTCTTTTTCAAGTAGCTGTCCAGTTTCTGTGCCAGTGCCATACTCAGCTTTACTATAGCTTTGTACTATAGTTTGAAATCTAGGAATGTGATACCTCCAGCTTTGCTTTTTTCAAGACTGCTTTGGCTATTTGGCATATTTTTTGGTACTATACAAATTTTAGGATTATTGATTTTAGTTCTGTGAAAAGTGCTATTGATATATTGGTAGGGGTTTCACTCAATCTGTAGATTTCTTTTTGAGTAGTATAGACATTTTTTTTAAAGATTTTATTCATTTATTTATGAGAGAGAGAGAGGTAGAGACACAGGCAGAGGGAGAAGCAGGCTCCACACAAGGAGCCTGATGTGGGACTTGATCCTAAGTCTCCAGGATCAGGCCTTGAGCCAAAGGCAGGCGCCAAACTGCTGAGTCACCCGGGCTGCCCAGGTAGTATAGACATTTTAACAATATCAGTTCTTTTAATCTGTGAGCATCTTTCAATTTATTTGTGTTATCTTTAATTTCTTTTATCACTGTCTTATAGTTTTCAGAATATAGGTCTTTCACCACCTTGGTCAAATTTATTCCTAGGTATTTTATTCTTTTTGATGTAATTATAAGTGGGATTGTTCTCTTAATTTCTCTTTCTGCTAGTTTGTTATTGGTGTATAGAAATGTAACATATTTCTATATCTTAATTTTGTACCCTGCAACTTTACTGAATCTATTTATCAGTTGTGATCATTCTTTGGTGGAGTCTAGGGTTTTCTATAAATAGTATTATGTCATCTGCAAATAGTGAAAATTTTATGTCTTTCTTACCAATTTGGATGGTTCTTATTTCTTTTTATCGCATGATTGCTGTGTGTAGGACTTCCAGTTGAGTAAATATAGTGGCAGTGGGCATCCTTGTCTTGTTTCTGATCTTACAGGAAAAGCATTTAGCTTTTCACCATTGAGTATGGATTTGTCATAAATGATCTTTATTATGTTGAGGTATATCCCCTCCATACCAATTTTGCTGAAAGTTGCATGAATGGATGTTGAATTTTGTCAAATGCTTTTTCTGTATCTATTGAAATGATTATATTGTTTTTATCCTTCATTTTGTTGATGTGGTATATCACATTGATTGATTTGTGGATGTTGAACCATCCCTTGCATCCCTAGAATAAATCCCACTTGATCATGGTGTATAATCCTTTTAATGTGTTATTGAATTAGGTCTGCTAATATTTGTTGAAGATTTTTGATTGTATGTTCATCAGGGATATTGGCCTATAATTTTCTTTTTTTGTAGTGTTTTTGTTTGGTTTTGGTATCAGGTAATGTTGGCTTCATAGAATGAATTTGGAATTATTCTTTCCTCTTCTATTTTTTGGAATAGGTTGAGAAAGATAGGTATTAACTTTTAAAATATTTGGTAGAATTCACTTGTTACGTCGTCTGGTCCTGGACTTCTCTTTGTTGGGAGTTTTTGTATTGATTCAGTTTCATTGCTAGTAATCAGTCTGTTCAGATTTTTAATTTCTTTATAATTCAGTCTTGGAAGATTGTGTGTTACTAGGAATTTATTTCTTTTTTGTTCAATTTGTTGGCATAATTTTCTTGTATAATTGTATTTGTGGTATCAGTTGTAGGTTGTCTTTCATGAGATTTGTTTGATTTCTTTTAGTTCTTTTATTTTTTTTGAGCATATGGATAAAAGTATCAATTTCATTTATCTTTTCAAAGAATGGTTCTTAGTTTCATTCATCTTTTATATTTTTTTGTTTGTTTTATTTATTTCCACTCTCATCTTTATTGTTTCATTTCTTCTAACTTTAGACTTTGGTTATTCTTACTTTTCTAGCTCCTTTAGTCGTGAAGTTAGATTGCTTATTTGAGATTTTTCTTGTTCCTGAGGTGGGCCTGAATTGCTGTAATCTTTCTTCTTAGCACTGCTTCCTGTATCCCCAAAATTTTGGACCATTTTGTTTCCATTTATATTTGTTTCAAAGTATTTTTAAATTTTTTTCTTTGATTTATTTGTGGACCCATGGTTGTTTGGTAGTTTGTTGTTTATTCTCCATGTTTGTGGAGGTTTTTTCTAGCTTTTTCTTGTTACCGATTTCTAGTTTTATACTATTGTGGTTGGAAAGGATGTTTGATATGATTGTAGTCTTTTTTTTTTAAAATATTTTATTTATTTATTCACGAGAGACACACAGAGAGAGGCAGAGACGCAGGCAGACGAAGAAGCAAGCTCCGCAGTAAGCCGGACTCGGGACTCGATCCCAGGACTCTGGAATCACGCCCTGAGCTGAAGGCAGATGCTCAACTGCTGAGCTACCCAGGAATTCCTGATTGTAGTCTTCTTAAATTGACTGAGACTTGTTTTGTGGCTTAACATGTGATCTGTCTTGGAGAGTGTTTCATGTACATTTGAAAAAAATGTGTCTTTTTGGATCAAGAAATGTTCTATATATATTTATATATATATCTGTTAAGTTCATCTGGTCAAATGTATCATTTAAAGCCACTGTTTCCTTGTTAATTTTCTGTTTGGATTATCTATCCATTGGTTTAAGTGGGGTATTAAAGTCTCCTACCATTATCGTATTGCTTGTCAATTGCTCCCTTTAAGTATGTCAACATTTGCTTTACATAGTTAGGTGCTCCTTTGTGGATGTAACAGTATTTACAAATGAGAGAGAGGCAGGGACATAGGCAGAGGGAGAAGCAGACTCCATGCAGGGAGCCCGATATGGGACTTGATCCCAGAACTCAAGGATCATGCCCTGGGCCAAAGACAGGCACACAACTGCTGAGCCATCCAGGCATCCCTAGTTTTTGTTTTAAAATCTATTTTGTCTGATATAAGTATTACTACCCCAGTTTTTTCTTCACTTCCATTTGCGTGGAATATCTTTTTCCATCCTTTCACTTTTGGTCTGTATGTGACTTGAGATCTGAAACGAATCTCTTGTAAGCAGCATATAGTTGGGTATTGTTCTTTATCCATTTAGTCCTCCTTTGGGTTTTGATTATAGTATTTAGTCCATTTACCTATAAAGTTATTATTGCTAGATGTATATTTACTGCCATTTTGTTAAATGGTTGTTTTTGTAGTTCTTCTTTATTCCTTTCTTCTTATCTTGCTCTCTGGTGATTTAATGAATTTTTTTAGTGTTATGCTTGGGTTACTTTCTCTTTATTTTTTGTATATCTGTTATAGATTTTTAGTTTGTGGTTACCACATGGTTCATATATAACACCCCATGTGCATAGCAGTCTATTTTAAGTTGATGGTTGCTTAAGTTCAAACACATTCTAAAGGTACACTACATTTTTACACCCCTTTCCACATTTTATGTTTTTTTTTCACATTTTATGTTTTTGATGTTATATTTTACATCTTTCATTTTGTGTATCCCTTAACTAATTACTGTAGGTGTAGTTGATTTTTACTACTTCTGCTTTTTCAACTTTCATAATAGCTATATAAATAATTGATCTATTACCTTTACTGTATTTTGCTTTTACCAGTGAAATTTTTCTTTCATAATTTTTTTTACTTATAGTCATGATTTTTTCTTTTCTGCATAAATAAGCCTCTTTAACATTTCTTTAAGTCTGGCTTGGTAGTGATGAACTCCTTTGGAAATTCTTTGTCTCTCCCTCAATTCTGAATGATAAGTTTATCAGGTAGGGTATTCTTGGTTTTTATCCATTTAGCACTTAGAATATATATGCCACTCTCTTCTGGCCTGCAAAATTTCTCCTGAAAAATCAGCTGATAGTCTTATGGGATTTCTCTTCTAGATAACTAGTTGTTTCTCTCTTGCTGCTTTTAAGATTCCGTCATTATCTTGAATTTTTAACATTTTAGTTATTATGTGTCTTGGTGTGGCCTCTTGGGTTCATCTTGTCTGGGGCTTTCTGTGCTTCCTGGATTTGGATGTCTGTTTTCTTCCCCAGGTTAGGGAAATTTTCAGCTATGATTTCTTCAATAAGTTTTCTTCTCTTTTCTCTCTCTGTTCTCTTTATAGGATCCCTATAATGTAAATATTAGTATGCTTGATGTTTTTCCAGAGGTCCCTTAACTGATCTTCATTTTTAAAAATTCTTCTGTTTGGCTTGGTTGATTTTCATTAGTCCATCTTCCAGATTCCTGATCTGTTCTTCATCCTCTAATCTCCTATTGATTCCCTCTAGTATATTTTTCATTTCAGTTATTGTATTTTTTTTTAGAACTGATTGGTTCTTTTTTACATCTACTATATCTTTGCTGAGGTTCTCATTGAATTCATCCCTCTTCTCCCAAATTTGTTGAACATCCTTATGAGCATTACTTTGACTTCTTCATTAGGTAGATTGCTTATCTCTGTTTCATTTAGTTCTTTCTTTTCTTTCTTTCTTTCTTTCTTTCTTTCTTTCTTTCTTTCTTTCTTTCTTTCTTTCTTTCAGTTTTATTTTACATAATCTCTACACCCCATGTGGGGCTGAAACTCATGACCCCAAGATCAAGAGTCAACATGCTCTTCTGACTAACCCAGGCAGGTGCCCTTCATTCAGTTCTTTTTCTGAGATTTTGTCTTATTCTTTCTTTTGGTATATTGTTCTCTATGTTAGGAAGGTCCGCTATGTCTCCTTGTCTTGAAAGTAGTGGCCATATATAGTAGGTGTCTTATGGGGCTCTGAAGCCCAATCCACCCTTGTCACCAGAACAAGGGTGTTCTCTGTGTGGGCTGTATGCACTCTTCTTTTATGTCTGGGCTGTGACTGTTATAGATGTGCTGGTGGATTGGTCTGGCCTTCCTCCTTTTCCTTGGGTGGAAATTTTTAGAGGAGCACTGGTCCTGGCCAAGGCTGTCTATTGGGTGTGTCAGGGTGGCAGCCACTTTAGGGAAGTAGTGCCTGCTGAAACATGTGGGTTGGGTGGGGTAGGTCTGCAGGGGAACATCAGGGTAGGTTGAATGGTCCTTGCAAGGTAGATGGAAAGTATCAGAACTGGCACCCACCACTGTTGGGTCAGCTAAGGTAAAGGAGGGGAAGAGAAATGGGGCCCACCAGCACTTCTGTTCCTGGACAAAGTTCTTACAGATACCTGCTTCTCTACATATGCTCTAAATTATTTTGGGGTTTGGTTCCTGACCAGACTACATCTCTCTCCCTCCTTCCTACCCTTCTGGATGTGGCTTTTTCTTTATATTTTCAGTTGTGGAAGAGCTGTTATGTTAGTCTTCAGGTGATTTTCAGAAAGTTGCTCTATATTTAGTTGCATCCTTGGTGTGTCCATGTGAGGAGATGAGCTCAATACTTCCTACTCTGCCATGTTCCCCTTGCCTCTATAACTCACTTAATTGTTACACCAATATTATCAGAGAGATAACATTACAGTCTTTTTACATGTGGGAAAATTGAGGCAAAGAGATGTGAAGTAACTTACCTATGATTACAGAACCATTAAATGATATATTTCAATTCAGGGAATATGGTGCCAGAATCCATGTTCATAACTGAGATAACTTACTGCCTTTCTTGTCTTTGGGAGACAATGAGAAGATTGGATATGATGGGAAAGAAAATATAGGTGATAGCTAATGGGGAATAAGGCAAGTGAAACTTCTTTTATTTTTAAGATTGATTGATTTATATATATAGAGAGAGCATGAGCAGGAGAGGCAGACAGGGAGGGAGAGTGAATCTCAAGCAGACATTGTGCTGAGCGTGAACCCTAAGATCATGACCTAAGCTGAAACCAAGAGTTGGATGCACAACTGACTGTACCACCAGGTGCCCTGAAACTTTTTTTTAAGAGAGAGATGGGAGTGCATTGAAAAACTATAGGAAGGATTCGTGAAAAAGATGAATATGCAAGACAAAGAAGGATTGAGAGACAGTGTAAGATTCTCTGTATAAGAAAGAGATAAAATTCAAAACACAGGAGGTGGGACAAGCAAGAGTATGACAATTCCTCTATCACAACTGGAGGAGAGAAGGCTAAAATAGTTATAGATGTTTGGTTTCAGGAAAAGGAGAGAGCTCCCATTTGATAAATTCTGTTTTCTCTAAGAAGGGCTAAGTCATGAATGTTGAGTCGGGTTGTAGGGGAAGGAGAAAAGAGAGATTGGTGATTTGAGAACAGGAAAGATAAGATAGTTCTGGAAGTTATTTGGTATTATTTCTGGGGATTGTAAGGACTCACTTGGTAAGGAATCATGAATTTCAGGGAAGTGAGACTCCTCCAGACCATGGTTGGTTGGTGCTTTTTTTTCCCTCAGTTAATTATAGTCCTAGTATAGGAACTGATGGTCAGAAATCTGAACACACATTATTGTCCCTTTGCTAGAGTAGGGATCTTCTTTTTTTCTTTTCTTTTTTTTAAATCTTTCCATTGCTCATGAGGCCTCTACAGATGCTTCCTTACTTTACTCCCCTTATCTCAATAGATTATTCTTAATTAAGACATAGCCCTGGGGGAAGACTATAAATATAAACTCTTGCTTCTGGCTTTCTTAATAGTGATGGAAAAGAAGAATTTGGCAGAACAGTGACTGTGTACCATGTGCCTGAGATCTTGTGAATATACTCTAAAGATACCACATCTGCAACTACTTGCTTGAATTTGCCATCAGCTTCCTGGATCTGTCTGCTTTTTGCAGGAGCCAGATTGGTGAAAATAGAAATATGATGGGGATGGTCAACCATGAGGTCTCTAAGTGTTATACTAATCTCTGCCATTTTCCCTGGAGCTATGATATTATTTATGATTCACTCTCATAGTTGAGGACTGGGGAAGCATATTTAGATGTTTCTTGTTAGTTTTCTGCAATATGATAGCCCTATTCCACAGACTAGGGGACTATAAGGGAGCAACTCCAGTGTGTAACTCAACAACCTGGCAGGTATCCACGTAAACCATATAGGCAAGGCTGGCTTGAACTGCAGCTAATCTGAGTTTTGGAAAAATGCCATGTGATCATTTTAGAACAGAAAGGGCTGTGATCTCCCACTTGCTTCCCTGTTTCCCCTGGGATGCTGTCTGATAAGATACGGGCCTCTGTCATGCTCTTCCCACCAGTGGAGCCACACAATGTGAGCTGCATAGATGGAGCCTAGAAAGGGCTCCTCAGAACAGGGTGTCTATAACTCATATTGTAGTTATCTGGCTCCTTTTGTTTCATTGTTATCCTTTTTGGTGTGCAGGGCAAGGATCATGGAGAGCTAGCATCTTTGGCTTATCCTTCTTTTCACTATGTAACTAACAAGCTATCTAAATCTAAAAGTGGCTTGTTATATCTTTACTGATCGGATCAGTCAGGGCTTGACCTTGGCCTTGCTTGTCTTGTGTGTTCCTGTCTTGACAGAAACCAATGTGGGATTCTTCCAATTACCAATTGTGTCCATTCCAAACTATACAGTTAGAGATCAGGACAATGACTATGGGTAGGCCCCCATACCTATGGATAGCCGCACGCACACACACACACACACACACACACACACACACACACACCCCGCCCATTCTAGGTGTTGCTGTTGAGAGGTTTGAAGCACCATTGTGATTTCTAATCCTTTGTGATTCTTTTTTCCCTGAGAAAAGAAGTTTGCAGATAGTAGGTTACTACTCACCCTTCTCTTTGTTCCTAATGCTCTGCAATTTCACAATGTGTGCCATCCTGGGGGTCTAAATTTACCATTGTGCTGGATACTCAGCAGGCAACCTGGAAAATCATGTAACCTAATGTTGGGGCATTTTCTTGAAAACTTTCTTCAATGATTCTCTTCCTTTCATTTTCTCTCTGTTCTCTTTCTTGAATTCTTATTATTCAAATATTGGCATTTGTGAGTTGGTCTTCTAATTTTCTTATCATTTTTCTCCATTTTTCCATTTCCTTATCTTTTTGAACTGCTTTTGGGAGATTCCTTCAACTTTATCTTCTGATCTTTCAATTGAGAATCTCATTTCTGCCACCCTGTTTATTATTTCCCAAAGTACGTTTTTGTTCTTTGAATAATCTTTTAAAAGAATAACATCCTGATCTTTTTACATGAAGGCAACATCATATCTTTCTGAGCATATGAATAAGGTGATTTTGGAAATGGGTAATTTTTTTTTTTTTGAAATGGGTAATTTTTAAAGTATTTCCTCTACATAGCCCATTTCTTACAAGTTGTTTTTTATTTGTTCATTTCTGGCTTCTATCTTCCATGTTAGAGACCTACCCCAGCTGTCTGGTGAATATTTATTTAACTTTCTGTAATTGTGATATCTTAACATCTTTTCTTTGTGAATCCTTGATTGTCTGCTTATTTTAAAGATGGGCACTAAAAATATAATTAGAATCTCTGAGCACTTGGATGGGGTTTGTCAGTTTTGGGTTTTACCATACAGTGATCTCATTGGGCCATTTGATAGGCAAGCCCAGACGTGAAGATCTTTAGATATTTCCCCTTGGCTGGTCAGATTGTTAAAGAAAAAATTCTTCTAATCTTCTTCTTGTAGAGTAAAAGTCTGACAGTGTTCTGGGAATATTCAGCATTCAACATGCCTTTTGTCATTGTGTCCCAATATCTAGTTCCCATAGTCCAAGAATTCACCCATTTACCCTCTCTAGAGACTATATCATGACAGGGTAGGAGAGGACTCTTGCCAAGAGAGTAGAGTATGGAGGGATTCAGGGATCAGACTTTTCAGGTGGCTTTCCCTTAAATGTTCCTTTTTATAACTCCCAGGCCCCACTTCCATTTTCAGAGGTACTTAGTGCTGCTTGTTCTCAGTCTTTTGAGGTTTCTATGGTATATATTAGGTTGATTTCTTAGTGATACCTTAGGATTCAGTTTTTCATATCTGCAAAGTTGTTTACCATTGGTCTGTCTGACTCTAGCTTCCCACATTTTGCGGGTATTGTCTCCTATTCTGTTCTCCCATTTTCTTGATTGTAGTCTTTGTAGGATTAGGGGCAGGAGCAAAACTGGATCTGCTTGATCCCAGAATCACAACCTGAGCCAAAGGCAGACGTTTAACCAACTGAGCCACCCAGAGGCCCTAAATATCCTAGCTCTTGTGGATCTTATCTTTTAGAGGGAGGACGCAGACAATAAATAATAAACAAAATGAATAAATTGTTAGGGCACCTAGGTGGCTCAGTGGTTGAGCATCTGCCTTGGGTTCAGGTTGTGATCTCAGGGTCCTGGGATCGAGTTCCGTATCAGGCTCCTTGTGGGGAGCCTGCTTCTCCCTTTGCCCCATCTCTGCATCTCTCTGTGTGTATCTCATGAATAAACTTAAAAAATCTTTTTTTTTTTTTAAAGAAAAAGAGCAAGATAAGGGGAATGAAGAATGCTGGGGGACAGGAGGTCAGAGTTGCAATATTTAATATGGTGGTCAGAGCTTTGTTGAAAAAGTGATATTTGAAGATTTGAAAGCAGTGAGAGATATGGCAGTGTACATACGTGGGGGAAAAGCATTCCAGGCAGGGGAACAGCCAGTGGAAAGGCTTTAAGATGGTAGGAACAAGGACAGTGATCTATATAATAATGTTTTAGGGCCTTTGAAATGTAAGACTTATTGACTCCAGTTTGCTGAGCTATTTTTTAATTGTATTAAAAATGCATTTAATATAAAATATACCTTCTTTTTCAAGTATACTGTTTAGTAATGTTTATTCACAATGTTGCATAACAGATAAGTAGAACCTTTTCATCTTACAAAACTGAAACTCTGTGCTTATCAAACAACTCCCCATATCCCCCTCACCCAGCCCCTGGCAACCATTATTCTACTCTCTGTTTTCATTTTGACTACTCTAGATATCTCATATAAGTGGGATCACACACTATCTGTCCTTTTGTGAAAGCATTTACCAAGCTTTTTGAGTTCTTGTATTGCAAATGTATTCCAGTCTTGCTCTACTTTTAGCTATCATTTCTCTTCTGCGTGCGTGTAAGTCAAACCTTAACACCCCTATTTACCAGCTGACTCATATGAAATGCCTTGGCTGCAAGAAAGAGAAACCCTGAATCACACTGTAAAGGAACAGTAAAGGAATGAATTGCTCACATAGTATAAAGTTTAGAGAAAGGGAGTTCAAGTTTGTTTTATGCAGCCCTTCAGCAATGTCATCAAGGACTGAGGAGTTTTTTGTTTTTTTGTTGTTTTCTCAGTTCTGCAGGTTTCATCCTCAGGCTGGTAGCAAGAAAGTTGCAGCTAAGTCATGAGAACATCAGAGAAGGAAAGAGACCTACTTTCTTGTTCCTGTCTCTTAGACACGGGAGTCTTTACTCAAAGTCCTTTCATGAGGCTTTCCTTCACATTGGATTGGCCAGGATTCTATCACATGCCTGTGTCTGAAACAGTTACTGGAATGGTTTGGGTCTCTTGCCCCCATAGAAGCACATGAATGCATGGGAGAGAGGTGGATACCTATATAAAATTGGTTCTGTTAGAAAAGAGGAAGGAGAGAAGGATGCTGAGTACATAGCTGTGGCATTGTGATATAAGATGGATACATTTGGTATTCATCTCTGGTTCCTGGAACAGGACTTTTTTTTTTTTTTTAAGATTTTATTTATTGGGATCCCTGGGTGGCGCAGCGGTTTGGCGCCTGCCTTTGGCCCAGGGCGCGATCCTGGAGACCCAGGATCGAATCCCACGTCGGGCTCCCGGTGCATGGAGCCTGCTTCTCCCTCTGCCTGTGTCTCTGCGCCTCTCTCTCTCTCTCTCTCTCTGTGACTATCATAAATAAATAAAAATTTAAAAAAAAAGATTTTATTTATTTATTTGAGAGAGTGGGAGACAACACAAGCAGGGAGAGCAGCAGAGGCAAAGGGAGAAGCAGACTCATCACTGAGCAGGGAGCCTGATGTGGGGTTCCATCCCAAGACCCCAGGACCATGACCCACGCCCAAGGCAGACACTCAACTGAAAGAGCCACCCTGGCACTCCAGGAACAGGACTTTTTTTTTTTTTTAGGAACAGCACTTCTAAACCCTTGGAATCTTCTGAGTGGTAGAGATGATAGGAGTGTCTTTTGTTATTCTTTTAAACCACACCTGAATTTGTGTTATTGAAATAATGGGCAGCTGAAAGCCCTAGATAGCTCTAGGATGAAGGTATTGTTTGCCAGAGGAAGCAACCATGTGATTAGAGGGTTGCAGTTTTCAGCTCCACTCCCATCCCTAAACCTCCGGGAGAGAGAAGTGAGGCATTGAGTTAAACACCAATGGCCAATCATTTAGTCAATCATACCTACATAATACAACCTCCATAAAATACCTAAGTGAAAGGGTCAGGACAACTTCTAGCTTGGTGAACACATCCGTATACCAGGAGGGTAGTGCATCCCAGGTTACATAGGAACAGAAACTCCTGTGCTTATGATCCTTGTGGAATCTTGCCCTATGTATTCATCTGGCTATTCAATTGTATCCTTTATAATATAACAGTAATAGTAAGTAAAATGCTTTTCTGAGTTCTGTGATCCATTATAGTAAATTATCAAAACTGAAGAGGGGGTTATGGGAACTTCTGACTTGTCGCCTAGTCAGAGTGTGGGTAATCTGAGCACCCACTACTTTGAACTGGTGCCTGAAGTGGGGCAGTCTTGTGGAACTGAGCCCTTAACTTTTGGGGTCTCTGCCAACTGCAGGTAGTGTCAGAATTGAATTAAAATTGCAGGACACCCAGTTGGTGTCTGTGGGGAATTAGAGAATTAGTGTAGAAAATCCATACGTTTAGTTTCAGAAGTGTGAATAGAAACAGGTGATTGTAGTAATAATACAGCCAACAGTGTCACTACACCAGCTGTATGATTTGAGGAAAGTCATTAAACATCTCTGATTCTCAATTTTCTTGAGAAAATAAGAATAATGCTATTTTGCTCATGTGATGATTAAATTATATAATAATTTACATATGTAGAAAACATATGTACAACCGCCAGGACAGGCCATGACACATAGTATTGCCTGGTTAATTAGTTCTGAAATTATGGTCCCTGGACCAACAGCGTCAATGTCAGCATCACCTGGTGTTATGGGCCGAATTCATATGTTGAGGTCCTAACTATAGGTACCTTGGAATATGATTGTATTTGAAGATAGGGTTTATAAAGAGGTAATTAAATTAAAATGAGGTCAATACCATTGGTCCTAATCTATTATGACTGGTGTCCTTGGAAGAAGAAATTAGGACACAGACACACACAGAAGGATGACCATGTGCAGACACAGAGAAAAGACAGTTCTTGATATATACACTAAGGACAGAAGCCTTGAAAGAAACCAACTCCACCTATGCCTTGATCTCAGACTCCAAACTTCCAGAACCGTGAGAAAATAAGTTTCTGTTATTTAAGCCACCCAGTCTGTTGTACTTTGTTATGGCAGCTGTAGCAAACTAACATTATCAGGGAACTTGTTAGAAATATAAAATCTCGGGATCCCTGGGTGGCGCAGGCATTTGGCGCCTGCCTTTGGCCCAGGGCGCGATCCTGGAGACCCAGGATCGAATCCCACGTCAGGCTCCCGGTGCATGGAGCCTGCTTCTCCCTCTGCCTGTGTCTCTGCCTCTCTCTCTCTCTCTCTCTCTCTGACTATCATAAATAAATAAAAATTTAAAAAAAGGTCTATCTTTTTTAAAAAAAAAAAGAAATATAAAATCTCTGGCCCCATCCTAGACAGAATGAATCAGAAACTCTGAGGGTGGAGCTTAGCATCCTGTGTTTTAAAAGCTCTTTAGGAGGTTCCTGGTTGGCTAGGTTGGTGGAGCATGGGACTCTTAATGGGTTGTGAGTTCAAGGCCTGTGTTGGATGTGGAGCCGACTCGGTAAAAAAAAACAAAACAAAACAACAACAACAACAACAAAAAACCCTTTTAGCTTAATGCACACTCAAGTTTGAGAAAAGCTAGCCTGATTGTTAAAGGATGGAGGAACTTGACTAGCTTCATATCCCAACTCTACCACTTAACCAGCTGTATGATTCTGGGTACTTTCACAAACCTCTTTGTGTTCCAATCTCCTCATCTGTAAAATGAAGATAGTCCTAGTCCTTATCTGTTAGGCCTACCTGGTGGTAAATGAGTTGATTCTTATGGAATTTAGAACGATGTTTGGTGCATAGTTAATGCTCAACAAGCATATACTACACTGTAGTAGGTAAATCTCGAATCTGAATCTCATTTTATGAGTTGAGTTTGGAAAAAGAGATAGTAGCCAAGCTTATTGGAATAATTTGTAGAGTGAGGTCCTGGGGACTCTCTTAAATAAGGTTGAATACTCCAGCCCCTATTTTGGCTGCTCAAAACCCTTTTTTTCTTACTTCCTGGTTTATGATTGTAATGTGGAAAATGTAGAAGGTGCCAAGTTCTTTGGAGTTCATGCAAATAATACATAGCACACATTGTTATGTTGCTCTTCATTTTCTACGAAGGCCCCATTGTCATCAATTTTATATCCTGTTCCCATGAGAACTTTACCATTTTCTTCTCTGCATTCCATTCTTGATGGATTGTCTCGTTTCTCATCTAGACAACTTACCCTCTTTTCCCAACTGCCCATTTCGAACCACCTCCTATCAAAAAACAAGTTTTCCATTGAGGCATCTGTATACTCATTTCCCTTGTTATTCATTTGCCTTCTATCTGAGGTGATTCCAATTGTTTTTACAGTGTGCAGCTGCTACTAGATACTAATGCCATTATCACTGGGCAAGTTGCATTTCCCAGGCTTGTTTCTGTATATTTGATTGTCTTCAGTATTTTATGTGAGTTGTAAACACACTGGGTAGAAACAACTCAATAAATGACAAACAGTAAAATGAATAATAAAAAGTTATAGTCTCATAAAAGGAGAATGAGTGGGGCCCCTCTCCCAAATAGAAGTAAGCCAGGGATTTCAGTATGGTCAGAAAACTACCGGTTAGCTGCTACTTTGCTTTAAAATATTTTTTTAGTCACAAACTTGTTTTCCCCTGCAATACACAATTCACTTTCCCTTCTTCTTAGCTTCTTAATCACTCTGGGAAACAGAACCATTCATTTATCATCCAGGCCCCAAATCTTGGTGTCATTTTTTTTTGTGTGTGTGTGTGTGTGTGATTTCTTATTGCATTCTCTTCTCCCTAACATTGAAATATCTACCAAAATCTTTCTGCTATTGCGTTTCTAACATTATCCATCTCTAACTTATCTCAAAGACCAGACTTTCTATAATTGTGGTTAGGTTATCTCCAATCTTATTTTTTTTAAAGATTTTATTTATTTATTCATGAGAGAGAAAGAGGAAGAGACACAGGCAGAGGGAGAAGCAGGCTTCATGCAGGGAGCCTGATGTGGGACTCGATCCTGGGACTCCAGGATCATGCCCTGAGCCAAAGGCAAACGCTAAACCACTGAGCCCAGGGATCCCCTCCAATCTAATTTTGTAATTCCATGCATTACTATAGCCATATCCAGAAATTCTATAAAGACTTTTGGACTCCCATCCATCAATAAATTGAAATGTAAAATACAAAGTAAGTGTAAAGTTTCCCACATTTTTAAAAGAATTGTATATGAGCAGGAGGTGGGGAAAAATAAAAATTTCAGTAATGGCAATTATAGGACTCTTGTGGACCTCTTGTCTGACTTTTCCTACTGATTATTTTGATGCTTTTTATTGTCTTCTCTTCTGTTTACTTCAACATAATACCTTTTAGTTTTTCACTGTAAGCTTACCTATGTCTATTCAGGGAGTATGTGGTTTTACCACCTGCCATTTCTTTAAGAAAAAGCTTTTACTTTTAGAAATGCTCTTTATTGAACACTGTTTTCTCCAACCTAATGTCTTTTATCTATTCTCATTTATGCTTCTGAATATGACTTTAACCCAAAGGAACTATTTTCCATATTCTGAAGAATAAGCCTTCATAAGTCCTATGTAAATAAGTTATGCTAAATTAAAAACATTAAATTCCAGTTACTTCATTTTAGTAGGTAATCTGGTGATCCAAACTCAAATTGGTCTTCATCACTGAGTCACTCACCCCAAACACTGTTAAGAAAATCTAATTTGCTATTCCCTGGGTTGTTGTTAGATCATGTTTCTAAAGATGGCTGCAATAATATCTCCTGTCTCATATGTTCTTTTGCAGTGTGCTAGCTATTCCCTGATCAAGAAGTAGAGTTTATTGTCACTCCCTTTGTTTTTTGTTTTAAAGTAGGTTTTCTGCTCAGTGTGAAGCCCAAAGTGGGGCTTTAACTCATGGCTGTGAGAGTTCTGAACTAAGATCAAGGGTCATATACTTAACTGACTGAGCCAGCCAGGTACCCCTGTTGTCACTCCCTTTGAGTCTAGGCTGGTCAATGACCTATTTTGACCAATAAAATGCATTAGAAATGTGCTGTATAAACTCCAAGGCTGGGCTTTAAGAGGTCTGTACCTTCCACCTTGATGTCTTCGAATGTTCTTTTTTGGAACCAGCTGGTCATACTGGGAGGGAGCCCTAAAAACCACGTGAACAGATCTCATCAAGAAAAACCAAAGACCTTGCCAACAACCCCAGCTGAGTCTCCAGCTAGGATGTGAATCAGGCTATTTTGGTTGTTCCAGATACCTCAGATACCCTAGCCAATACTCTATAAACTAGAGCTGCCTAATCAACGTATAGAAATATAGGAAATAAGAAATTGCTTCTGTTTTAAGCTACTATATTTTGAGGTGGTTTGTAATGCAGCCATGCCTACCTGAACCACTGGGACTCCACTAATCTTTTATTTTTTTTATTTTTATTTTTTTTTAGATTTATTCATTCGTTTTAGAGAGAGAGTGAGAGCACTAGTGGGAGGGGCAGAAGAGGGAGAGAGAATCTCCAGCAGACTCCATGCTGAGGTCAGAGCTTGAGTGGGACTTAATCTGATGACCCTGAGATCACGACCTGAGCTGAAACCAAGAGTCAGATGCTTAGCCAACTGTGCCACCCAGATACCCCTTCACTAATCTTATTTTCAAGGCCTTGTGCCAAGTTTTCTAGCTTAACTCTCCACCCTCAGACCTCTGCAAGGAAATAAGTATAACTTACTTTCTGGGTCTTCACAATCTCCTTTTAGCTCTAGGGACAAAATAGCTCATGCTTCAGTGAAAATGGCCAACTGATAATCATAATACTAATGGAAACTTTTTGAATGCTTATGATGTGCCAGGCAGTGTTTTAACTATATTTATTAATATATCTAATCTTTAGAACATTTTTTTTAGCTAGTACTATTATCTCCATTTTATAGATAAGAAAACCAAGGCACAGAGAGATGGAGTAACTTGTACAAAGTCCAACAGCATGTGGAACCCAAGCATTAGGTTCCAGAGCCACACACTTAGCCACTACGAGGTACTGCCTCCCATAAAAAATGCCTCAAGTTCACCGGATTAATCCTAAAGTGACTGAGGTGACTTATGTTACCTGATCCTCTTACTTTGGTTAAGCAAGTCCTTTAAAGGTTTGATTGTTTCATTCATGTATATTAGATTCTGAACTGTGTTGCCATTTATATTTAGAAAACCCTAATTTTAGGAAAGTCTGAATGCTTGACTATTTTTACATTCACAGTTCTGGGTAGGATAGAAGCACAGGTTCCTCATCTCCATTCCTCCTCCTCCGCAGAGGGCAGCAGAGTGACAGGCAGGCAGTGACCAGGAGGAGGGAACAGAGAAGCAGTGCTGGTCTGGGGCAGAGCCTTTATTCCTCTAGACCACAAGAGCCTTCGGCCAGGATTGCTGCACAAAGCCTCTCAGCACCTAGCAGACTGAAGGAAGGAATGACTGCTACTTCTAATAATAGGGGCCAAAGCCATGCCACTCAGATTTGCAGTGGAGGGAAGCCTCTGTGCCTATTAAGCAGTTGCAGCCTTGACGGGCTCCCAGTGCCACTTTGCAGCTGGACTGCTGCCTTCAGGTCTCTTCTAGGCAGCCATTCCAGAGCTGTCACCACAGGGCATTCTGTGTCAAGTAGTCTTAAAGTCCTCCTGCTTCCTATTCTGCATAATTGCCGCAAGAATTCGAAGGGACATAAAAAAGCTAATTACAGTATTCAATAGGTCTGTATTCTCATGCTGTATTCAGAGCAGGGCCTTTGGAGACAGATGGTTTTGGGATCCGAGCCCCATTTTTGCTGCTGAATCACTGTGTGATTTTGGGAAAGTCGCTTTATTCCTTCCACCTCAATGTCCTTAGCTGTAGAATGGGTTAGTGATTTTTACCTTGTGTGGCTGTGAGGAATAAATAAAAGTACTGTGGGCAGAACTCTTGGATTCATATATACCAAGCAACCATGGGGGTGCCGATTATGCCATAGACAGGATATACTGGACATCTATAGAACCATGAGATACCATTCAGCCTTAGAGTGTAAGCTGATGTTTCAGGCTCTGCTATATTGTTGGCTGCTCAGTAAAAAGGCACCTGCCACAACTGGTTTTAGAAAAGTACTGTTTTGGGATCCCTGGGTGGCGCAGCAGTTTAGCACCTGCCTTTGGCTCAGGGCGCGATCCTGGATCCCACGTCGGGCTCCGGTGCATGGAGCCTGCTTCTCCCTCTGCCTGTGTCTCTGCCTCTCTCTCTCTCTCTCTCTGTGTGTGACTATCATAAATAAGTAAAAATTTAAAAAAAAGTACTATATTTTAGGCCTTTCCCTTTTACTTTCATCCCCTAAATGCTCTAGAGGTGTGTGGTATAAAACTGACTTCTCTAGTTTCAAAAGGTATTTAAGTCTTGCTTGCATGTTCTTAACCTGAGGTTTACTGTTACTGGTCTCCAGGAGCCCATGACCCCTTGAAATGTAGTGCAACATTTTGTGTGTCTACATGTATGTGCATTTTTGGAGGAAGAGGTGATTCATAATTATCAACAGATTCTCAAAAGGATCCATGTTTGGACAAAAGACTAAAAAACTCTAATATAGAAACAGCCTTTTAAATCTTCTTCTCCTGAAAGTAACTTGGAGGGCTTCCCTGACTTAAGACAAAGCAGGCACAATTTTGGGAAACACTGGGAATTGATCCTGTCTTTCAGTCAAAGCCCAGTCTCTTTTCCCCCAGTGTGTCTCTAGTAGAGTGGGAGGCTGGCTCTTCCCATTGGCACAGGTAAATGCCATAAAGACAGTATTCTGTGGATGAAGAGGTGTTGCCTTCTGTAATTACATCTCACAAAGATGAAAGCCTGGCCTCAGCTGTACCTTCTGTCTCCGCGAAGTCACTTATGGAGCAGAGCATAATTAGGATTTGCTACCTGAAATATAATTCTCAGGATGATGAATATCTAAATTATGTCCCTAGACACATACCTGAGGCA
Organism: Nyctereutes procyonoides; assembly: GCF_905146905.1. Taxonomy (NCBI): domain Eukaryota; kingdom Metazoa; phylum Chordata; class Mammalia; order Carnivora; family Canidae; genus Nyctereutes; species Nyctereutes procyonoides. The sequence goes on along the minus strand of NW_026575030.1, from coordinate 57,852 downwards.
GAGCTCTAAGTGGGGTTGTGTGTGGTATTCTTCATTCAATGGGAATTAATAAATGAGGATGATATCACTCAGAATTTCTAAAGGGACAGGTGTTCAGGAGGCCCTTTTGGCTTCTGCAATGGGGCCTAACAGCCTGTACACTGGGCTCCAAAATTTATGCCTCAGGCACATAATTCTCACAAAGCAGGAGTGGCCACATCAGCATTTTGGGATTTAAGGCCTGCCTCTTTTTTCCACAAATCTTCTCCCCCAAAATGGAGATTATTTGGCTAAATAATTCTATTTTATTTTTAAAGAAAATGATTGTTGGTATATCAAATCAATGAAAATACAGTTCTTGGGGAGGGGATTTAAAGTAATTTAAAAGTTCAATGGATGATGACTAATTTTGCAATTGTTATTCTTACATCTCTTTAATGAACAGATAATTTGTGAATTATGGAGTATACAATGTAAGATGTATGGACTATATAAGGGAAACATTTTTAATCTATGTAAATAAATTGAGATACACCATGGGTGCACCTGTTCCTAGCCTGTCTCAGGAATATACGAAAGTCTGGCACAGGATGAACGTCTGTTGGTGTCAGTGTGACAATAACAAAACAAAGCTGGCACCGGGGGTCAGGAAGTCTTTGGTGGGCGGGGAGCCACTGTCTGCAGCCAGAGCCCAGCACGGCTGTGTGTTCTGATGTCCATCAACCAGGAAAGGGAATCTAAGGTTTTCAAATGATTTTCCCCCCTTCACAAAGCTGCTGTAAAATAAAATACAAATCCTTCCTGAATGGTCCTAGCTTTCCTTCCTTTAGGAAGTTTTCAGTCAATGGGAAACAAAGTCTTATTCAAAGGATTAAAGCCATAGTCATTCTATTGTTTACAGCTTCAATAATGTGGCTTTCCTTCCACAGACAAAATTTCTAATTCACAAATCATCTAAAAAACAGGAAATTTGGGGGAAACACGTGCTGATGGTAACAAACAAGGGATCTGGAGTGTGGTATAGAAGTTTATGCAAGGAGGCATCCGATTTTAAGGTTGTTTTTTGTTTTTTGTTTTTTTTGACTCCTGTGCTTCTGGATGCATTCTAGGAAGATTATTCCTTAAAAGAAAAAGCCATATGGCCTATAACATAAAAGACTCTGTTCCCACCCCCACCCCCACCCCCCAACCCCCGCCCCCAGAGAGGGGAGGAGCAGGGAAGAGGGGAGGCAAGTTCTGACTGTGTTTCCAAGGCTGTGCTGTAGAGGTAAAGGACTTTTATGTGTTTCTAAGGGCTTCTATCCTCTTGTCCCTGCCCTTGTTAGTTGTCTGTTTCTCCTCTCTCTCCAACCAAGCCAGAGGCCCTTACCTGCAGGATGGAGGGAGAAGGGCCAGCAGCATTGGTTAGCTGGGCTGGAGAGGGATGGGCAGGCAGCTTTGACTTGTGGGCAGTAGGCACAGGGAGCCATAGGAGGCTAGGGAGGTGGTGGAAACGGTCACTACTTTTGCAGGTAGGGTGAAAGCAGGGTTGGTAGGGCCAAGGAAGAAGTAGCAGCACTAAAGTGTGAGCAGAAAAAATCACCTGGGAAATCTATTCCAGCTGCTTCTAAATAAACTACCAAAAGAATTCTTTTTTTGTTCAGATTATTTTGGTGACACTGTTTTAATGATTTTTATCTATATCCTCGAAGGAACACCGTAGTTCCTCCTGAATAATAATTTTAAATGTCTGAATTTCCCCAACATCATGATTTTCCATCTTTCACCATTCCCTTTAACTTTTAATACCACTTTTCCTTGATTGAGGGTTGACAGAACCTATGTCCTTCCTAACATTTTCTTCTGTGCTCTTGCTACTCAAGGTGTGTCTAGTTCCCAGCAGCAGCAGCATCTAACTTAGTAGAAATTCAGACTGTCAGTTCTTGCCCTATGACTACTGAATTTAAGGGAATTTAAGGGAATCCTCGGTGATTTGCATGCATGATAAATTTTGGGAAGAGCTGGTCTATTCCCTACTACAGACTTGACTCATAATCTACACCACCAAGGCCTGCAGGATCCCATATTCTCTGGCCCTGCCCACTTCTCCAGTCCCATCCCATAACACTCTACTGCTCATTCACTAATTCCAGCCTCCAAACTCTTGCATTCTTCATTCCTCCTGCCTGGGGTGCTCTTGTCCTCTCTTAGTGTGGTTAACTACTTTATTTCATTGTGGTGTTGGCTTAAATGTTGCTTCCTTAGAGATTTCCCTGACCATTCTATATGAAGAACCACCCCCAGCTAGCCACCATCTCATCTATCCCATTACTCTGTTTCATATTTTTTTATGGCACTTGTTATCTGGTATCATTTTATTAATTCATTTTTGGGTCTGTTTTGTTGAGGGTTGTATTTTCAGTGTCAAAAGCAATGCCAGGCACATTGAAGGCACTCAGAAAATATTTATTGGATCAATGAATAAAATTTTGGGGATCATGAACAGTGTAAACCTATGCCAAGAGAATTATGTGGTAAGATGAGGAACCCTCTGAACCAGCTCAACAGCTTTCAGCTAATTGGCCTGAGACCAATGCTTTTGAGTCCCAGATAAGTGGTTCACAAAGACTAGTCTCCACGCCAGCAGCATCAGCATCCACTGGGAACTTGGTAGAAAGGCAAATTCTTGGGCACTTTAGCCCAGGCATATTGACTCACAAACTCAGATTCAGAAATTTAATAATTACCCTAAATTGTTAAGTCCAGGACTGATGTCTTAACAAGGACTTTAGATGTGATTGATGCATTAACCTAGACAATATTGGCATCTTACTTGTGTAGAGAACCCATAGTGTTCAAAGCCCTTGCACATCTATCAATGTAGTTCTAGACTTCAAAGAAGCCCTGAGAAGTAGCCAAGGCAGGTGTCATTCTCATTTTACAGATGAGGAAACTGAGCCCTAAGAAATGATTCAGTTTGCCTATGGTCATATAGTTTTATCAGCATCACCTGAGATACTTGCTAAAATTGTAGATACCTAGGCTCTATCCCAGACCTACTGAATGAGAGTTAGTGAGGTTGGGCTCTAAAATCTGGATTTAAAAAAGAAACAAGCTTTCTAGGAGATTCGGAAGCTCCCAAAAGTTTGAGAGTCAATCATGCTAGGGAATAAAGGAATGCAAATTAGAACTCCTAGCCCCTTGTTGCTAATGCTCTGCTCTTACAGGGTCTTGAGAAGAGTAAGCGCAAATGATACTGACCATTAGTGAAAATAATTAAGCCAAAGTCTCAGTAATTCCATCACTTTTATTAGGCTCTGACTCTATTTGCTACCCTTATAAATGAGGGAGAATCAAACTCCGTGACAAGGGACTGTTTGGTTATTATGAGTTAGTTGTGATTATTATGGAATTAACTGAACGGACTCTCCCTTAAGGTTTGGTAGGTATTGCTGCTTTATAATGCAAGAATTAAAAAAAATTTTTTCCTACTGTGAGAATTGTTGTAAGATACTTTACCTGTTTGGTGTACTCTTGTAGTCCTTTCCAACTGCTGTACTTATTTTCCTTTGCTTACATCTTCTAGTTAAGAAGAAACTTTTAGAAAAATCAAAAAGTCTTCTAAGCTAAAAGCTACGGCTGTTTAAGCAATTATTACAACCTCAGACATCATTTATTTACCTGGCTAGTTTGCAAAAAAAGTGAACTTTTAGAAGGACTTCTCCAAATTGTCAGGTAACTCCCAAGTCTCTCTCTCCTGCCCAAGCAACTCCCACAAACCCCAGACTTATAAATTCAACTGCACGTGGAACAGTTCTCTTCTGAAAGTCCTGCAGATATCTTAAGTGTGTCCAAAACCAAAGTCATTACTACCCCACCCATTCATCCTCCTGGATACACTCTATAAGCTAATAACTATATCCTCCATTGCATCATCCTGGCCAGAAATCTGTGCATTATCTCTGGATTTCTTCCTTCCTTAATCTGGATCGCCAACCACTCCTTTCATTTTCCTCCTCCAATCTTTCTCTAATCCCTCTCTTCCTCTTTGTCTCCACTCCAGCTCTCCCTCAGGCCATAACCCATGCTTCAGCCCCCTGGATATGCTTCTACCCGACTTCATTTCCTACCGTTCCTTGCTTCAGTGCTGCTGAACTGCTTTCACTACTTAATGAGATTTGGTACTTCTTTGCCTGTGCACATACTACTGCTACTTCACAGATTTTTCTTTCCCCACCTCTTAGGTATAGCAAACTCCTACCTGGTTTTCATGATGCTGCTCAGCACTCTCTTCTCTGTGAAGCCTTCTCTGAGGATCCCTTTTAGAGTGGACCATTCTCTCCTCTGTGCAGCCAACCTAACATCTAATCTGCCTTCAAGATAGTACCTCACTCACAAGGTCGCACATGTGTTTACGCTTTTTTCTCCCTCAACAGAGCATGAGCTCCTTAAAGGAAAGGAATATGTCTTTAAAAATGTTTGAATCCCTACCTTGTATCATAGAACCAGGTCCATCAGACACACTCAAACATGCATTCAGTGAATACCTGGCTAGATTTCTGGATTCCAGAGATGGTTGAGGGTACAAGGACCTGAAATGTACTGAGCAACTCTTATGTGTGAAGAGCTTCACACCCATTATATATCTGATTTTTACCAATAATGCTTTGAAGTAAATATTATTCTAATTATATGCATGTTGAAACTTAGACTCCAAGTAATTAAATGGTTTGCCTGAGGGTCTCATAGTTCATAGGTAGTAATGCTTGGAGTTTAAATCAGGCTTTTCTAACTCTAAACTCTGTGTCCCTCTCTCCATCCCATGTGCCCTCCCCCGTGTTACCTTGGCATAAGCCATAGGTTTTAATATGACTGTACCCAGTATGCAAAATATTAAAACGTATCATCTTTAAAGGGTAGTTTTGATATCATGTGTAGGAGGTAGTCTCCAAAGATGGTCCCTAATGAGCCCTCCCCCCAGTATTCATGCCCTTTTATAATTCTCCTCCCATGTGTCTAGGCTTATTGTTTTTAGGCAATAGAATGAAGTGGAAGTTGGATCATAAGCCTCATGATGTCCACTGAAATGCTTGTTCTGATGAAAGCCAGCTGCCATGTAAGAGATCTGACTTCCTGGGACCACCATGTTTTGAGAAGTCTAACTTGTCCACATGGAGAGAAAGAGACATTTGACCTTCCTGCATCTTTGCCAGCCATCCCAGCTTAGATACTAGACATGTGAATAAAAAAGCCTTCTTAGATGTCTAGTGCCAGCCACCATATGATTGCTCCTGCATGAAATATCCTGCATGAAACTGCCTAAAAGAGCCAAATACTATTCTCTCTCACAGAACCATGACAATAATAAATAGTTCTTTGAAGCCACTCAGTTTTGTGGTGGTTTATTTGGCATCCATAGGAAACTAAAAGATCATGATTTATTTTAAAAGAAAATTAACCTCCTATTTATAAGCACAGCTTTTTAAGCTTTTTTCCATTATTTTCCTTTTATACAAGTACATTCTGCAATATAAGTAGATTTCTTGCTCAGTCCTTAACAGGGTTTATTACCTTGAGTGAATTGCTTTATAATGACACTGAGCTTCTCTTGCCTTAGTTCTAAAACAAAGGGCTGTACTAGTGAATCATTAAAGTCCATTCTAGTTCCAAAATTGTATCACTCCCTTCAAACTATCAAAGAAAAACTGAATCTTTGTCTGACAAGTTTTAACTTGCAATAAAATTTTACAGGCACAAGAATTTTCAGCAATGCCATAGAAGTGCTGACTCAGCACAATGCTGTCTGTTAGCAGAAGGAAAACTGACCCAGGATCAACTATAAATCTGATCCTTTTGGTCCTTCTCCCTGAAGCAAAATTCAAAGAGATGATTATCTGTAACAAAACACTTGAAAGAGGATTCTTCTCCCTCTTAAAAATCTGTTACTGAAGTCTGTGGGTGACTTCAGATCTTTGGCTGACTATTCAGTGCTACATAGTTGAATCAGCCTCCGGAAGATCCCTACACACAAATGCTAAGTTTAGGGCAAGTGGCCTGGGTGATTCCTAGAGGAAATAAACTCTCGCCTGAGAACAACAGCTGAAGTAAAATCCCATAAGCCAGGAAAACAGCCACACAATCACAGTAACAGGTGGTCAGTTTCAAAACAAATTTCAAGGTCTGACTTGTGTGGCACCTGCTCTAGAACCACAGACAGCAGTGTAACCCTGTCTGGATTCAAGTTAGGTCATCCCTGCCATGCTATGAGGAAGATTAACTACCTTTATTAGCTGAGCTAAGTCATGGTAGGTTAGGTGACTGCCTCTGTTTGATAGTAACCCTTGGGGTCCATGACGGAGAGGAAGAGGGAATGAGAGAATCTGGGAACCAGAGGGAACTTGGAGATTGACTAGTTTAAGGCCCTTGATAGCTAAGCACAGTGAAGCCCAGGCAAGTCAAGTAGAAATTGGTTCAAGATCACATGACCTATGGAAGCAAACCCCTCCCCCTAATTTTAGTAGGAAAAATTTCATTTACACAGCAAAGTTGAAAGAATTTTCCCAGGGAACACCATTATCTAGAGTCTACTGTTATCATTTCATTAAGCCTGTTTATCACATATCTATCTATTTAGCCATCCCTCAATCCTTCTACCTTATTTTTTGGACGCATTTCAAAGTGAACTTCAGACATCTATACTCTTTCCCTAAAAGCAACACTAAGTTTTATCAGTATTTGTCTAATTATTTGATATATATTATGGAACCAGACAAAATTACTAAAAAAAAAAAAAGTCACTGGACACAACAAATGTAGGTTAGCATCTATTAGCTAGAAGGGCAAACCAGCTTCCTAACTCCAGGGTCCTTGAGGATTCTTACTAATTCAGAGGAGACAGAAATACTGGTCAATACACCGCCCTGCCTATATTCCTTTCCTTGCCTGGAATCCCAATCTTGCCCATTCCTCCAAGAATGGTCTCACATATCTACAAGTAACAGAGCCTACTGTTATATATGTGCTCCTGTTTTAGGAAGAAAAAGTTATAAAAAAAAAAAAATCTGAAATGCCACCTCCATCCTAATGCCTTTCCTGACCCCTGAGTTGTTTTTTGTTTTATTTTTTTAATTTTATTTATTTATTCATGAGAGACCCAGAGAGAGGCAGAGAGGCAGAGGGAGAAGCAGGCTCCCCACAGGTAGCCCGATGCGGGACTCGATCCTGGGATTCCAGAATGATGCCCTGAGCCAAAGGCAGATGCTCGACTGCGGAGCCACCCAGGTACCCCTGAATCCTGAGTTTTTTTCTTTCTCAATTGAATGCTCACAGGCCTCCCTTGTTATTTTCCCTATTACATTCTACCTAGTTACAATTTAATGTGTATTTGTTTATCTATCATTGTTACTACTACTACTACTACTACTACTACTACTACTACTGCTACTACTACTGTTGTTATGGTTAATTCCTCTTTGTGAGGGACCATTTCTGAACCACCTGCAGTTCCTGACATAGAGTCAATATCGAATCAGCGTTTGGGCAGTTTTGTGAAAATCAGATCTTAAGGACCTGAAGGATTTGTTTAATGTACAGATTTCTGGACCTCCCACTCCCAGAAATGCTGACTCAATAGGTTTAGGGTGGGGTCCAGAAAGCTGCAGCTTTAGCAAGTGCCTTGGTAATTTCAATGCAGGTAGTACAGAGATTGCACTTGGAGAAATCTGCTCACAGTTCCGCCTTACCAACCCAGCTTTAGTCACTTTTAAACCAATAGCCCCAATCTGCCTGTTCCTGTGATGGATCTGAGATAAAGGTGTGGCAGACAAGGAGCATGTCACGGTGGGGTGTGACAGTCACAGCATCATCCCACACCACATCATGTGCGGCCAGTCACCACTTCTGCTCTTGCCACCAACCCCCATGTTTCCCTTTGTCACTTCCCCCTTGCCACCACCAACTGCCACTACCTCTCTTGCCCCTCACCCTCCAAGGCTGAGTCAGATCCACTGTGGAGCACTTGAGGAAGCACACTTTGGAAGACAGGATGAGGGTGTTTTCATTCTACCTTCACTCTACCTATGTTGGGGAGCGAAGGAACACCTGCTTCTGACTCTGGATTCTTAAGAAGTTTGCAAACCTGGTTAGAAAGTTGAGCTCATGGTTTGGAGTTCCTGCACCTTTGATTTTACAATGAGTGGAAACCAAAGTTGAGTAACAGACCTCTTGCCCAAGCAGTAGGCCACCACAAAGAAAGCATAGAGCAATGGGACAGGAGCTCATAAGATGCAGCTGCTCCCTCCTCCAGGCTCAGTATTTCTGTGTAGGGAATGTTGACTGTACTCCTCTCCAGTGTCGGTCTTAACAGTAGTTTTGTGTATGCTAAAATGGATATGCCCAAAGGATAATACTAAGAAAAACTATGGACCAGAGAGTTGTTTTGTGAAGCATAACCTACAGTAGGTTTGAGTTGAATATACTTGAAATCATTTTCTTTAAGACATTCACAGCATTGTCATTTTTAGTTCAACATATTTCTTTACTATGGTGGTTCCCAAACTTCAATAGATATCAGATTCATTTGACACTCATGGAGTTTCTGATTCTCTAGGTTTGGGGAGGGGCTGAGAATTTGCATTTCTGACAACCTGCATGATGCTGCTGGTGTTGCTGATCTGGAGGTCGTGCTTTGAGAACCACTGCTCTAAGAGAAAGCAAATGGTACTATGTAGGCCATTTGTTGATCTTCCTGCCTGTCTTCTTATATCATAGTGGCTCATAGCAATGATTCTCAGCCTAACTGTCCATTAGTACCTGTGAAACCTTTTAAATATAGGGTCTTGGGTATGATGCTTAAACCCTACCTTAGAGCCAAATAAATCTGTGGCTCTGGGATGGAGCCTGGGTATTTTTGAAAAAGATGCCCAGGTAATTCTATGGCGCATCCAGGATTGAGAACCACAGGCACATAGCAGATTCTGGCCCTGTTCTGTGTTAACATATGATTCTCACTTGACAGATATTTATTGACCACTCAATATATGCGATAGAAAATGACAAAGCATATAAGAAATGGTCCCTGACCTCAAGCAGAGATAGATCATATACCCAGACATTTAAACAAAAAGCTGGTGTGTAGCAAGTGCCAATTAGAAAAATAAACCATTACAAAAACAGAAGGCTAGCTAATCCAAGGTAAATCAATGCTGTACTAGAGCCTGACGTTGTTTGTGATATGTTATATGTGCCTTTGCCATACAAGAAACATATTCCTTTGGTGGGGGAAATTGCTCATTTATTGGTTCATTGAGGATGCTCCAACTGATTCACCATGGTAGGCGTGATTGAACCATGGAAATGATAGAACATTAAATCAATAGCTAGTCAGCTGGCAACTATTCCTTTGCTAAGTATGCTATTAAGGTTCCATTTCACAAACCCTGTGCTCAACAGAGGTGAAGCTTTTCAGTGGAGAAATAAAACATGGATTATGTTTGGAATTCACTTCAATCTGGAGTTTTAAATAAACATTCCATAAATATATAAAAAATGTGAATTTATTTGTGAATCAAAAGATAAGGATCTTTAAAAATGTGTACCTATTTACATCAACTGGAATACAGCATGATTTAATGATTCAGTGACAGCTGGTCCATGAAGGGGAGAGTTTCTAGAAATGAGAAAATATCCTCTTCAGATATTATTTATGTATTAATGTTATTATTTAATTCATTATGCCATTTCACTTGGTTATTTTTTTTGAGATTTTCTTTTCATGTGGGGGACTTTTCCCAAAAATAAGAGATCCCACATACAACAAAAAGGTAATTGTTTTTAAGAAAAGGAAATAAATACTTTTTAAACCATTACATTTATTTCCATTCAAAAACACACTCCCACATTTTAGGCATTGTGGGTGGGAGATAATGTGAATTTGACAAAATAACTGACTCTTAAGAAAACTTAAAACCTAGTAGAAGGGAAAGATTTTTTGAAACAAAATATGATACATGCCTTCAGAGATGAATAAATTTTAATGAGGCTTCAAAGAGCTGGAAGAAAAGGAGGTCAGGGTTCAAAGAGCCTAAGATAAGGCAGAGAACTGGGCTTCTTGTGCAGGGCATTACTGCATGGCCAATTTTCAAAGGCCAGCTGTTCCCAGTCAAACGAAGACAGAAGATGAGGGTGGATGCAATCAATGGGAAAATCAGGGCCCTCTCCCTTATTTTCCTGGCAATGTAGCTTCAAGATCAATAGTTTTACAATCTCATTTCAAGAAGCAAAATGAAAATGCATCTGATGCATTCTTTTTGGATCACTTCTTATTAATAACATCCAGTTTAAAGGATTTTATGTGTTGGCTCCATAGCCACTAATATTTAATAAAAATGTTTAACCTTATTAGTAATCAAAGAAATGAAAATTAGAGTAGCAATAAAATCACTGGGGCCTTTTAAGTTAAGATTTTAGATGGCTACCAAATATTGGGTCTTCCTCCTCCTGCCTATAGATTGTTCTTGGCTCTGCCTTGGTTCGCCATAGCAGTAGATTAGAATTTTAACGAAGAGGGAACACTGATGAAGACCTATGCAAGGGAAAATAAGCACTTTTGATGAGTTATCAGTTGTTTGACCATCTCAATCACATGTGTTTTAATCAGGAGGTCTTAAACACAGCCATGAAGAGATGAGATTGCTGGATAATTGAGAGGCAAAATAAAAATGAAATGTTTTCAGTGGGGAAGAAAAGACTTTGAAAGAGTTTTGATGATGCACATTGATTTATACATTCCCAGATTCAATAGACAGCATAAATGCCATTCATGTTAATGGTGAAAATGCCTCGATGCTATCAGTGAGGGAGTTAATAAGCTGAGCAGCTGAACTATTCAAAATAGTCAAGCTCCTTTAAAAAAAAAAGGGGGGGGATCCCTGGGTGGCTTAGCAGTTTGGCACCTGCCTTTGGTCCAGGGCACAATCCAGGGCGCGATCCTGGAGTCCCGGGATCGAGTCCCACGCCAGGCCCCGGGAGCCTGCTTCTCCCTCAGCCTGTGTCTCTGCCTGTCTCTCTCTATGTCTATCATAAATGAATAAATAAAATCTTTAAAAAAAAACAACCAAACAAACAAACAAAAAAACCCAAAATCGTCAAGCTCAAGTCTTGCTAAGGCATTTTCTGTCCCCACCTGGTATAAGCTACATGTCCTATTATACTTAGCAATACACCTGCTGGCTTTTGTGGGTCTTCAGGAAATGCCTTTACTTCCTGAAGAATGCAACAAACTACAAAACAAAATACCACCATGGCCAGCTGACACTAGACTGTAAACTGTAATTACCTCTTTGACGGGGTTAGGTACTTGGGTGATTTGTGTTTGCAGGCTGTGCTGTGGCCAAGTTCACAAAAGAAGTTCTTATATTAAAAAAAAAAGAAACATATATATGTATATATATGTATGTATATATAAACACACACACAGATATATGCAAATCCAAATATGTATGTATAAATCCGCATATGTGTATATGTATGTGTTTATAGTATTTTTGGGGGGATCATTACTTTTTTCTTGTAACGCTCCCTAATGTGACAAAAGTAAGCCTCACTAGAATAGATTATTTTTATCAGTAAACAACAACAAAAACTGCTTTTCACCGGGCAGAGGTTTGCTCCCTCTGCCAAGTAGCAGTGATTTACAGACCTAACATGTGAGCAAATGGGAAATGCTATATTCCAGACTTGGGTAATGAATAACCTCTGAGGGCTTGAACTTTCCTCCGTTCCCACAGACTGCATCCACAGAGCGGTGCTCTTGCCCTGAAAGGAAGGATTTACTCCAGTTTGGAAGGAAGTGGAATAAATAGAACTGGAAGTGGCAAGGTCACCTTTAATATCATATGAACTGCCTCTTAACAAGCTTCACAATTGCTTTGTTTCTTCCTCCCTCAGTTCTATAAACAGGCAAAGTTAAAGCAAACTCTTAGAGCATACACAGTGCGTGGAGGAAGCTCCCAGAGCTGTGAGGAAGGGGAGGCTGCAGGCTCCGTGGGGCCCATCCCGCACGCCAGGGTTACAATTGTATTATAGTGTGGTGGCCAGAAGGGAAAACTGCTTGTTTTTAAAGGAAGGGGTTATATTGTCCTAAATTCCTGTGTATAAAATACAGGACAAACAAGTTACAGTGGGAATCTGTAATTTGACTATGTGGAATATGTGGCATATTTGCCTTTCACTTGTCTCTTTTCCCTACTAACTTTTAAGTATTGCATGGTAATTGTATAAATACAAAAATGTGATTTTTAAAAACGCCTTTCCCTAGGACCCATTCCAAACACAGTGCAAGCTCTTTACTGGCATTCTGCTTCACAGAATGAGTTTCTTCTTTTCCAGGTTCCTGCAGGCACGTGCAGTTGGGCTTTTCTCCACCTCTCTTGTTTCTCAGCATTTCTTTTTGAATATCTCCTTATATTTAAGGGGAGGAAAGGATATCTAGGCAGTGTGGAAAAGGAACTAACAATGTTGGGATGCCAGAGGGTCAGACAACAGACAGGACTGGAATTTTGGTGTCCAGGTTTTCAGTAATTCTTCATAGTCCAATGTATTACTCATCATGTAATTACTTACCATGTGGGTGAATAGTACTGTCATTATCAAAGCAAAACAACAATTCACATTGGGTTTAAGTGTAAGGTAACCTCACATGGCTTAAAAACAGATAGTCAAAAAAAAAAATATGAGCCAAACAAAACTGAGGTTGGTACTTTGTTATCCCCCCACTCCCCCATGTATAGATTCTCCATATTTGGCAAACGTGTCTAGGAGAACCTCCCTCATGTTTCTGAAAGTGCAGTAGAGCTATGGAGTATTATAATTATAAAAAAGTGTGATTCAAAGGATATAAGAAAGATAAAAGTCTCTTAGGGGTAGAAAGAGAAACTTAGGGGGCACTCTCTGTCTAATCTGAATTTTGGTCATTTCTTTACAATTTCAAGATTATATAAGTTCTTGGCATTACAGATAATGGGTCAGAGCTGAGCTATTGTGGAAGCTGTTAGATGGAGCTAGAGCTATGATATGACTAGATATTTTGATCCGTGGATAATGTGCAATTTCAAGAGATTCTGATCTCTGTTAGATGTCTTCAATTGTCTGGGGAGGAGACATTGAGGCATCAGTCTAGAAATTCTGGCAGATGTGCTCTACTAAAATGCTATTATAGGGATGCCTGGGTGGCTCAGCAGTTGAGCGTCTGCCTTTGGCTCAGGTCCTGATCCCAGGATCCAGAATTGAGTCCCGCATCAGGCTTCCCGCGGGGAGCCTGCTTCTCCCTCTGCCTGTGTCTCTGCCTCTCTCTCTCTGTCTGTGTCTCTCATGAATAAATAAATAAAATCTTAAAAAAAATGCTATTCTAGAATGGACCTGACCAGGCTAATCAACCTCTAATGTGCCTCCTGCACTGTAATAGCTAGAAGATATCCTACACTCCCCCACACTGCCCCACCTGTATGAAGGGTAGGCTGGGGAAAGGATGAGCTCTTTCCTTTGTCCTCTGGCCACCCAGAACAGCATGGCTAATTTGCTTTGTTTAGCAGTAAGAATCTTCGGTAGATGTTTAGCTGTCAGGTTGGGTGCGTGCACTTGCACACACTCCTCCTCATGCTCACTTCATATCTTCACGTATCGTATCTTTTCTAAAATATGAAAGTAGTGAATCCAGACTGAAACTTGCCACACTTTTCAATCGGACAATCTTTTTCTCCAAGGACAGCAGGACATTATCCAAATGTGTCAGCTGGACAGTTGTGCTGTTATTTCTTTCCAGATGACAAAATAGCAACACACTTTGTGATGATGAAACCCAGTTTTATTTTTTCTTTTCTCTTGTAGTTCTGTTTGTAGCAGGAATCTGACACGGTTTACTCTTTGGACAGAGAGTCCCCCAAGTCTGAACTACATGATTGCATGAGCCCTGCACCCTGTTCATTAAGACTGCCCCCTTTGAAATGGAATTGATGAGTTTTCAGTAGTCATTTGTAGCATTTGAGATCCATAGGCATCAAAGCTTGATGCATGGCCCTCATCTCCGTGGGCTGCTGTGCAATGATTCTCATCTGTCTTGGTTAGAAAGTGAATTAATCTTGACCTTGGCCTCAGGGGTGTGGCTCTCTGTCCTCTCACACATCTTCAGCTCACTTCTTTATCAGAAGCACTTCTTGTTTCAGGCTCAGGTTCCCCCAATTTCAATTTTCGCCTTTTGTCTTTAAATTACATTGCTTTGATTTAAACCAAAATCTTTATTTCTGGTATTGTATGTTATAGTTCTAGTAAGTTCTCATTCTGAGTTATAACTTAATTATATGGATCATTAAAGCTTTGAAGGATGCTAAAGGGTAGAAAGGGATTGACAAAATGAAAGTTATTATTAGGAATTACAAATCACTTAGCATTTCAACATCACTCATCGGATGTGGGCATTTTGTTGAAAGAGACCTTGTTTTGAACAGTGACAATGCAGAAGACCTTTGGAAGAAACAAACTTCCAATTTTATTTTTCTTTGTTATAGCATGCTTTGGAAATCATCAATTTTATTTTATACCAATAAGGTATACTACTTAGATATACTACTAGCAGAAAACTTGATATATCAGTGCTATACTACCTTGATCCAACCACTCAACTGTACTTATTTCATCCATACTTTCTTTGGATGTAAATAATGTTGGTATTTAACAGTGAAAGGAAAATTGCCAGATATTCTTGTTTATGCCTTCAGTAGGCTGAAGAGTTGAACCATGGTGACAGCACTGTTGGTTAGGAAGGTAATGAAAACTTAAGGTAGTTTTTTAGATTCTTTTTTTTTTTAAGTAGATTTAATTATTTATTTTTATTACTTTTTATTTTTATTGAAGTATAGTCGACATAGGATTATTCTTATTAGCAACCATAGTTAAAAGTTAAATTTAGGAGGACACACCCAAGTATTAAAAGTATTTAAGCCATACTATGTGCATGAGGTTAATAATGAAACACTGTATGGCTACATACAGTATAAACAATGGTTTAAACAATATAAACCATTGTATGGTTTATGTTTCTACCAAATTTCATTGAGTTTTCGTATTCAATTTTTGTTCCTTAGACAGTGACACACTGAGAGTAATTCTTGTCTGGAATGAGGAGCAGAACAATAATATTTCAGGTATGCAGACAAGTAGACATGGCTGGAAAATCACAGATAAATTGTTAGTTATTCATATGGAATTTACAGCTCTCCAGTTCTGCTCATAGGCCATGCAGAGCAAATGAGAGAAACAGAATGGTTTCTAATAAGAACATTTCCTACCATTGCATCCCCTGCCCATTCCCACTCAGTGTGCCCCAACTTAACTGGCTCCCTTCATTCAGGCCACTGCAGGGAGGGATGCTGAATTTACCACTATCTGGCCTTCACTGTGGTCATTCGTTCCATTTCATATGGCTACAGATTGATATGCTATGTTTTAAAACAATGGGGATCATGGAGATTGTTAATACTGAATTACAAGCCAATGTTTGTGTTTTCCCAGGAATGACCAAATTCCGTGTCAATGGAACGAATAGAGATAGATGTAATGGCACATAGAAAAATACTCTCACCCTATACTATTGATTTTTTTTTTTAATCATCCAGGTACACAGGAGGAGGAGAAACAAGACAAATTATGGTGGAGGGAAAAGAATGCAAATAAGGAGAAGTAGAGAAAGGAAAGAATTTGGGAGGGGTGGTAAGGAAGAAGGGAAGAAGGAATGCAACCAAATCCCATGGAGTAAGTGGAATAGCTATTAGAAGAGATTTTCTTTTAAATAAAAACTCAGATACCCTTTAAGTATAAAAGAAATAAGAAAAGAGAAACAAAAGTAAACATGTAAAAGTATAGTTATCCAAAAGGGGAGACAGAAAGTAGAAAGAGGCCAAGTGTACCAAGACTATACCAGGTAACTTTAATGTAGTAGAAGGTTTCTTTTATTTTACTTCTTATGACTTATCCCTTAAAAAAAGGTCCCTGTTTTATCAAGTCAGTGACCAAGGAACTAATTATAGATAGCTGCCTCACAGAAGACTTGAATTAAATGACATTCTCTCTTTTAGGATTTTAAGTGGTCTAAGAAGTTATTTAAAAATCGCGCCAAAGTGCATACTTTCCCCTAAATCCTAAGTTCTGTTGAACTACTTCGAGGAACTGAGAGTTATATTTTTATGTAACCCACATAACAGAGTAATTTGTGAAGCCCTGGAAGGGAAATATGAGTTGTGATGGTATCTCAGCTTGAAACACATGAAGCAGAACCTGAGGTCACACTCATAACCTATCAGGAATTAAAGGAAGTAATTCCACTTGAAAGACCCTAATTTTATGTCAAGACTGGAGAAGATAGGTCCTTCCCCAGAGTGGAAAGAAAGGGAGAATGAAGGTGGAAAGGTGATCAAGAGGGACAACAGTTACATGTATTGTCCCTGGGTGAGTGAGTGTCTATCCTGTTGTGACCCGAGTTCTGAATCTGGATGTCATTGATCTCCCCTTCACACTTCTTCTGAATTAATTAAACCACTGAAGCCACCACTTGATTCCTTCATGTTCACAGTGTAGGTTAATATGTGTTTTTATGGGACTGGGATCTCTGTCGCTACCGAGGCCAAAAAGAGCAAGCCGAGGGAAGATGAGCCTGATTCCAGGCTGACTCCATCCCCACAGGAGCACTGAGCTGCACCCTGCATCCACCACAGAGACCTTCCCAGGAAATCCTTTAGCAGGCAGCAAATGCTTGCTCTCATAAAAAGAAAAGCATGAAAGAGCTTGTCTGAAGAACACAGGCTGGGTTCAAAACTAGTTGGCCCTCCTCTGCTTCCTTAGATTCTGTGATCCCTTCTCATGGCTTAGTAAAAGATGGGTTTCCAAATGGCTTATTAGGAATGTGGCTAAGAGCTAAACTGCCTGTGTTCACTTACAGGTGCACCTTGTACTAGATGTGTGACCTTCATCAAGTTACTCTCTGAGCCTCAGTTTTCACATCTACAGAATGGAGATAATTGTAACATCTACTTCCTAGAGTTGTTGGGATAAATGCATTAGCATGTATAACATGCTTAGAAGATTGACTGAAATGTTAGCTATTAATGTTATTATAACTCTATCTTTTCCACCAAGATGTAAGGTTCTAACAGTCAAGGAAAATTTGAATATCCGATCCTTAGCATAATAGAGTATTGAGTATTTATTGAATGTTATAAGGTAGTTGAGATAGGCTTGGTTTTAGAAAGATGATTCGCATTCACTATTCATTCACTTAGTCATTCAACAAATGTTTCTTGAACCTTGAAGTAGGTGCCAGGGATCTTGCCAAATGTTGGGTGAACCAAAGGAAGAAGGTCTCTGCCCTTGGGGAATTTAGTGGTAAAATTACTGTAAGAGACTAAACATAAAAATAAATTAATAATCATAGTTTATCTTAAGTGCTTTGAAGGGAAAGTAGAGAGCTATGAAAGATAAGAAACTTTGTATATTTGTGTATTTCCAAAGACTAATTAGATTTCCCTTTATATATGTGCTTCTCATATTATGTTAATAAATATGGGTGATCCAGGTAGAAACATCTCAATAACTGATCTTTTGCTGGTTTTTCTTGTGCTTTGGCTTAATCAACATATAATGCTCTCTGATGTCCATGGCTGGTTAGCTCATTTGGTTAGCTAATGAGGTCAAGGTCAGAGGCCAGCATGGGTCAGCGAGCTTTTCTCCTTTCTGTGGCCAGATTGCACTCTTAACCCCAGTCATCTTTCAAAAGTGCGTGTTTGGTCACAGGAAGGCTGTGTCAAGAGAGTGTGGATAGAGGAGCCCCAAAATTACTCTCACTGATAGTTGATCTCTGCTGACATTTTCATATACAAATGATACCATGCTATAATTTATTATTTCCTGTCACTAGTTAGGGTCCAGTCCCATTTTTGACAGAGTTTTTTTTTTCCCAGGAAGGAAAACTGCCATTCAAAATATTCAAGCCACTTTGAAACATTATGTCTACCGGATGGAAGTTATAGACTAGTGCAGTGCTTTTCAAATGGTAATGTGCATAAAAGTCACCTGGGGTATTGTTAAAATGCAGATTCTGGCACAGTAGGTCTGTGTGGGGTTCACAAATCTGCATGTGTACTCCCAGGTGATGCTCTTGCAGCTGATCCATAGAGCATGCTCTGAAGAGCATGGGACTAAGCAGAGAGTAAGGAATCAAAGCTAAGTCTATAGATTTTAGAAAAAGAGCAAATACTAAGCCAAAGCATGCTGAGTTTGACCAATGGTGCAACTTGCTGGAGCTGTTTACTATTTAAGGCACTTTACTGTTTATAGACAAGCTCTCTCCAAATGTTTCCTTTCAGCTTTTTTATAGTGGTGTTCTAT
Source organism: Nyctereutes procyonoides (assembly GCF_905146905.1). Classification (NCBI taxonomy): domain Eukaryota; kingdom Metazoa; phylum Chordata; class Mammalia; order Carnivora; family Canidae; genus Nyctereutes; species Nyctereutes procyonoides. The sequence continues at coordinate 39,462 of NW_026575030.1, read as the reverse complement.
TTTCTGAGGAGGGTAAGTATACAAATTCAATATACTTTAATTTTAGACAATATATTTATTATATACAGTATACACAAAACTCAAAGGGCTGGAGCTAGAGCTAATTCCATGTTATGCAACATAAAATGCCTTTGAAACACACACAAAGCCTTTTGTTTTACAGAGGAGATTTTAGTTTCATCTTCCACTCACTTCACCATATGTGACAAGTATAGTAAAAATCTTTTGTGTCTTCTGTATTTATTTTTGGTAATAAAAGGAGACAGCTCCTTTTTCCCACTGCCCAGAAGAGGCCTATTCCCCTGCTGACATGTCTGCGTAGCTCCTATTGATACTAAGATGATCGTGAGCATGAAGTTGCCAAAGAAACTGCTTCTCTGAGGAAATTTCCATGAGTGTGAAATCATGGGAATCAAAACTGATGGGAAAGTCCCTTTGTACTTGTGAAAATCGCCAGGATTGCTAGGAGAAAAGCCTAGAAATACCATGATTATCTTCTTTACTATTCAGTGAGATGCATTTCCATTGCGTTTGAAGAAAATGGTCAGGCTCTGCTCAGTGCAAAATGCTTCATTTATTTTTCTTCCAATGCTTTAGGTGGATATATATTTGTGAGATATGGATTTTCATACTTTAGATTATTTGATCTGCTCTCAGCATTTAACAGGCAAGGACACCCAAGTGCAGAGGCTCAAAATGACCCTCTGAAGTGTCACCTCCAAGCTAGAGACAGAACCTAAATCCCTGGCCCCTTCTATTGCACCCCTGTGCCTTGGGCGCCTCCAGGTCATCCGAAGGGCAGAAACTTGAAAACACATTGATTTGAAGAAAAGCTTAGGATTTACACATATCTTGGTTTTCAATTTATTTAAGCAATCAATCAATAAATATTCCATTAGCTTCTACTATGTGCCCAGCACTGTTTTACATAATGTAAAGTAATTTAATATTTATTTATTGGTCCAGACTTTCTGGCAGTAAACTACTTTGGGATAAGTTAGGCACTTTAAGTTGCTAAGTTAACTCTTTGAGTCCACTTGAGAGCTATTTATTACAACAAACTTCTGAAATTTGAAACCTTCATCGCTGTTTTACTCCTTTGTCTCATATCCCCCACATAAATCAGTGGCTAAGGTTCTTTCCCAAGTGCCTCTTACATCACTTCTTTCCTTTCTTCATCTGCTTGTCTTGAAGGCCTTGTTACACAACTGCCATCTCTAGCCTGTGGTTGAGGTTTGGGGCCCCTTCTTCCAGAGGTCCCTGCTACCCCTAACATCCCTATTCTCTTTTCCTTCAAAACATACCCTGGATTTTGCTCCCCTGAATTTGCTAGTTAACTGAAGTAGTTACTACCATCACCCTAGTCTCTTTTCCTGTAGTCTTTAACCTAGACTCTTATAAACTTCTCCTAATCAGTGTCCTTGAATGCAGCGTTTTCTCCCTCCTACTTGTCCTGCACATATGGCTACTAAATCCATGTGTCTAAAGTGTGGTCATCTGTATGCATGATCTATCTTGCCTGGAACCATACCTGAAACACTGCAGGCAGTAAGTGTCTCCTTTCTTTTTCTGTATTACATATACAAAGCTGGAGGAAGAAGTCCTTAATGATTCTTTGTTTCCACATATGTAAAGTGGAGATAATAATAGTACCAATAATTTCATAGAGTTGTTGTGAAAGTTTAGTTCTTACTATTATTGAGGAAAATTCCAAGCTATGAATAGTTAATCTTATTGTCTTCTATCACTTGGTATCATTTCACATATGCTAGTTTCATTCTTTAAAAAACCAAATAAGGGGCACCTGGGTGGCTCAGTCCTTTAAGCGTGGGGGCTCTTGATTTTGGCTCAGGTCATGGTCTTGGGATTGTCAGATGGAGCCCCATGTTGGGCTCCGTGCTCAATGCAGAGCCTGCTTGAGACTCTCTCTCCCTCTCTCTCTAAAGTAAAAAAAATATATAAATCTTTAAAAGAAGCCCAAATAATAAATACCTCGAGGAAAGACAATGTTTTGTTTTTTAGAACTCTCTTTGCCCTCTAATCCACTGCCTAACACAGGGCTGTGATCCCAGTGCATGTTAGTGGTAATGCTTAGCTGGCTTATACCCATACAGACTACCCATGCAGGGTCCATGTTCATTGCTAGGTGTCTGCTCTGATGGGTCAGTGCTTGTGCCACATCAGTTGACAAATATTCGCACATCACCCCCGCTTGATTGATTTAAGGTAACTGTTATTTGACATTGGTCAACTGAAAAAGTTAAAAGAGATTTAAGGCACACAGGCTTTTACCCTCTCCCTTTCACCCCCATAATATGAGTTCTGTACCTTACATAAGCTATTACTGTATACTTGGATCTCTCTCATGGCCCACTTTATTTCATTGTGCGCGGGATTTAACAGAATATTATGGGGGAAGGGAGCCGGAATAACTAGAGAAACAGAGAGCCGCCCCAGGTGAGCAGTAGCCCGTGTGCTGAGATATGGGACCAGTGTCTGTACCTCCGCCCCTGGCCTGTGGATGGCGCTGTGGAGAACCCTGCTGAGCGATCGGCATTTCATTGATAACAATATATTTTTAAAAAGCAGGTAGCTTAGCGTTGCCTTCGTGCACTTCTCCCTGGGCAAGTACTATTGGTATCAAAGAGCTGACGTAACGCTCTTTGTCCGTGTCACACTGTGGAAGAAAAACAGGCTCACATCTTGGCATGCTTTTCCTTTGGAGAGAGATCCCTTCCAGCTTGTGCATGCAATTGCTCCCGAGCACGACTTAAAATTTCTCTTCCCAATTCACCACCGACTTCCCCCCACCCACGCCCCACCCCCCGAATCCAAACACAACGTTGCACACTGGGGTCAGGGTATAGAGGGTGGTGAATTAAATGTAACTCTCTTCAGGCAGGAGGACAGGGAAGCCTTGGGAAATCCCAAGGACTCTGACTTCTGACTTCAGTCTCTCAAGTTTGGCGAGTTTGGCAGACGGCATAGAAAAGCGCCCTTCGTCTTCTAAATTGTTTGAGTTCCATGGCAACGGGAGCCTTAGAAACTTGAGGGAGAGGGATGGTGGGGGGGGGCGGGATGGCATGGGAATGGGGCGGGGGGGGGTGATTGAGAAAGAGATAAGAAAAGACCGAATAGGCCTGGGGTTTTATGTGCAGCGCTCGAGAGAGAAGGAAGCGAGTGGGGAGGAATGCCCGCGACCGCCGCCGGAGTGATCTCATACCGGCCAAAAGGCAAACGAGGGCCTGGCCGCCAGCTGAAAGGAACAAAGGCGGTAGGTGGTGGGTGGATGTGGCGGGGGGGGGGGGGGGGGGGGGAGGGGGAATGGAGGGGGGATGGGGGGGACAACTCGCCCACGCTTGCGAAGCGCTGCAGCCAGCATGCGACAGCCCGGAGCCCCGGCACCGGGAGGGGAGCAACCGAGCCTACAAAGGCTGGGCCTGGCGCGTAATTCAATGCAGGCCCCGTGACCACACTGGAGTTGTAGCCTTTTGTGTGAGCTGCAACAATGGAGGGGAAGAAATCAGGCCACAGGCCCGCGGCGCAGACGGGCTGGTGCGGATGTGTCTCGGCCCTGGCGGCAGCGTGCGCGGGGCCCAGGCCGTTGCCCGGCAACCGGACGCCGCCCGCCGGTGCCCGCGGAGCCCGCTGAAAGGCGCGGCCGCCGGGTGAAAGCGAGAGCCGCGCGGTTCACAGGCCGGGCTGCGGGAAGAGGGAACAAAGGACAGGGGCTGGGCGGGGACTGCGTGGGACCCGGGGACCGCCTCGCTCTGCACGAGGGGGACCCTTGGAAGCTCTTTCTTCGGAAGGGCTGGGCTTGGTGCCCTGCCTTGGCCTAGCGTGTGGACTATTTGAACAAATAGGGCTCTTCCTCCATCTTTCAAGTGCACAGCCTTCCTGGCCCGGCTGTATTAAATTGTTTGGCTATTGTGTAAAACATGCAAGCAACAAAAAACAAGCCCTGTCCAAGTGGCCTGCAGAAAGTCATTTGTTAGGCAGGAATATTTCCTAAAGAGGACCATGCACCTGGCCGGTGAATACAGGTTCAACCGTGCAAAAGTGTTCTCTAAATGCTCTATGATATCCTGGATTGTATCGTGGGACATTAGTGGAAAAACTAGTAATATAAAGTCTGTAGTTAGTAGCAGTATTAAAATGTTAATTTCTTAGCTTAGATAAGGAGTCCGCAAACTTTTCATGTAAAGGACCAAAAAGTAAAGACTTTGTGGCTTTATGGCCTCTGCTGGAGCTACGTACTTGTGCTATAGTGATCAGGCCTCGACAGGCAGTATGTAAAGGACTGGGCTAGCTGTGTTCCAATAAAATTATATCTGTGGATACTGAAGTTTGAAATTCATATTCTTTTCACATGTCATGAAATATTCTTCTTCCTAGATTTTTTCAACCATTTAAAAACATAAAAACTCTTCTTTGCCTTGCAGACCCTATGAAAACAGGCAGTAGTCAGGATTTGGCCAGCAAACTACTGCCATTTGTCATCCCCTGGTTTAGATAAATGGACTAAGGTTATGTAAGATGTTAACATTAGGGAGAAACTGAAGAAGGGTATGTAAGAACTCTGTACTTTCTTTACAATTTCTCTGTAAATCTAAGATTACTCCAAAATAAAATGTTAATTAAAAATATTTAAATGGAAAGCTTTTTAGATAGAACGTTGAGACAGAATGTAGTGAGTATACGTGTGTGCATGTGTGCATGTGCTAGAGACATAAAGGAATGTTTTTCTAAGTATTTATTGACATATGGTACTAAGACCTCCCAAAATGAAACTCTACTGCATCACTGTATGGGTAATCAAGCCATTAACATCAAACAGCCTGAAAACAAAACATTCCCAATAATACAGAAAAACTTCTGACCCTGAGGGTTGAATGAAGAATATTTTCAGCTCCCACTGAAACCAGGAGGAGGGCCCCCAGAACAAGGAATAAAATCCATTTTGCTCTAATAGGAAACTAGGGAATTCTCAGAAGCTCATTTTTAACCACACACTCACATATGTGCGCACACACTCCTTTTTTCTTTCCCAATCTGGGTAACATCTATACCAAATGAAGTACATACAAGACTTTTCCTTACAAACCAGGATCTATATCCCTTTCCTGATATTATTAGTTGTACACAGACTCTGCTTTTAGTTGCCTGAAGGTGGTATGATACTACGAGATCCTCTTTTTTGCCTTCTTTCAGATTGAGTTCTAGAACATTCTACCTCAGGCTGGGCACTACCGATTAAGAATAGATGATGGGAAAGTACAGGAGGGCATTTAGTAGAAAGCACACCTTTCTGACTATAATACTAGAAGGGTGTGGGGATGCAGTATAAAGATGATATAAAAGTCCACAAGTAGTAGATTGGTGTAACACTGGTATGGTGGGCAGAGAGGAAGCTCAGTAATGAGAATTGATGCTGAGAGCGAGGGAGAGACCTGGAATACTGTTTCTTGGCAAAATGTGAAGCAACTGGAAATTTGATGACAGGGATTTTCCATTGCTCCTTTCTTCTGATTTCTTTTCCTGGCCTCACACTCCCAACTACTCCACATTAAGACTTTATTTGATGTTTGTTTTTTCAACCAGAGATGTTTCAGGACTCTTTTATTCAACTTTTTTCAAGCATGGACTTTCCCTGTGCCATGGAGTGGTCCTGGATTGGGGGCAGGGTATAAAGATGAATTAAAGAAGGCTTTTAACCTCAAGTGTCAAGGGGCACAGGGTACTGATAAGGCTGAGTTCTCCAGTGTTGTTGGTGGATACTAGGATCAGAATCACTAGGGAGGGTTTTATTTACAAATGCAACCTCCTGGGCCTGTTCCACAGAAATCTCTGTACAAAGCAAAGGGATTCTGTTTTTTTTTGTTTGTTTTTTGTTTTTTTTAAGCAGATTCTTCAAGTGTATATTTTGCTCACTAAACATTTGAGATCTACTAGAAATGTGGATAGATGTGAAAATGTCTTAGTGTGTTGTTGTTGCTATGAGCTGGCTATCTTAGAAGCATAGAAGAGGGGTGAGAGTGGGGGGTGCCTGGCTGGTCAGTTGCTAGAGCATGTGACTCTTGATCTCATGTCCTGAGTTCGAGCCCCATGTTGGATATGGAGATGACTTAAGTAAAAACTTAAAAAAAAAAAAAAAAGAAAAGGGGTGAGGGTGAAGTCAAAGGGAAGGTCCCTAAAAATGACATCTGAGCCGACCCTGAAGAAAGGGAAGATGAGAGTGGGGATGAGGGTGAGGGATAGCATGTAAAGGGAATGAGAGCAGGAAATGAAATTCTGAAGAAGAAAAACCACACCTTCTAATGTAGCTAGAGTGTAAGCAGTAAGGAGGACTGAATGTTTAATGGTGGACTTTCAGGCATTTTGACAGACAGTGGAAAACTTACTTTGAGCAAGGGATCCTCCTGTATGTCACTCTGTCTGATGATAAGTTCAAGTCTGCCCCCCAAATATGGGTATGTAGGTTGTTTTTTTTTTTTTTTAAGATTTTACTTATTTATTCAAGAGAGAAACAGAAAAAGAGAGGCAGAGACATGGGCAGAGGGAGAGGCAGGCTCCATGTAGGGAGCCCTATGTGGGACTCGACTCGATCCTGGAACTCCAGGATCATGCCCTGAGCTGAAGGTAGACACTCAACTGCTGAGCCACCCAGGCATCCCTGGATATGTAGTTTTTGATAAAAGCTTGGCTTTTTTTCCGTCTTAGTATATTCTCTGTAACACAGATACCTAGAATGCAAATGTGCTCTATGGCAAAGGGTAATAGCAGATAAGGGTGTATCAGGTCATTTAGGCTGCTCTGCTTCCAGACCCAAACATTCCTGGAAATAGAGTGATCCTCTTTTTGATTAGAGTTGGGCTGTTACCTCTGTGATGTGTAACCCAGGGAGGATGTGGATTATGCTTTGGTGCTTTTAAAAGAAGGCAGGCAATGCTTCTGTTTGGGGGGATGGCTATGAGGTAGTTATGAGAAAAGAATGTGGTCTACCCTGGCCCTCCAACCTTCATTTCTAGGTTGGCCTATCATTGCATCCTCATCAGTATTTCTATCTTCTTCCATTGTTTCTTTTCCTGGACTTCAGCAGGTGGCCTTGGCATTGCAAGACTTTGATTCTTCAGAAAATGAGATGATTGGGTTGTCAGCCTTATCTTCTTTCCCACGGTTTCACGTTTCCTTCCAGGTTGAGCTGGTTTCTTTGACTGTCCTATTTTAAGAATGAGGCATTTTGCTTGGTCAAGTGAGTGAATTAACGTGGCCAGGGCAGCTAATCTAGACAGAAAAGTGCATAACATAGAAACCTCCCAACAGCTGCAGGGACCATTATCTATGCTGTTTTTCTTCACCGGCTAAAGAACCTCAATTCATCAAAAATGGTTGAAGATGCCTGAAAAGTTAGCACTGACTGTTTGGCTCCCAGAGGAGAGAAACATTTATTTTGTGCTAAAAGCAACCCCTTGTGTCTTATAGTAAGAGGTCATAGACTTAGGTGAAAGCAGAATGGTGACCAGTTATACTAAGGTAGAAGAGGGTATTGAGGGGTAGAGAAATTAGGGAGCAAAAAAAATATATTTCTATCCCATCCTTACACAGTCACATCTGTGCCCATTTGCACAGAACAGTTGTGGAAAAAAAAAAAAAAAACAACAACAACCAAAAAGTCCAGCTCAGAGTATCTCAACCTAGATGCTATTGACATTTTGGTCAAGATAATGCTTCTGCTATAGAGGACTGTTCTCAGCCTTGTAGGATGTTTAGCAGCATCTCTGGCCTCTACCCACCAAATGCCAGTAGCACCTCAACCTCTCATCCCTAGCAGTGACCATCAAAAATGTTTCCAGACATTGCCGAATATGCCCTGGGAGGGAAAAATCAGCTCCTGTTGAGAATGTCTGCTCTAGTAGAATCACTTACCACTTTAATAAATCAAGCAGTATCCAAAATGTTTATGGTTGTGATGGGAAGGCAAGATGCTCCAGTGGCTGCATATTTGTGGTTGGCAGCTTTCATGGGCAGATCAAGCTTAAGTGGACATGGAGGATAGCTTCACCTCAAGAATGTGACAGTCACAGCTGTGAGTTGCAGGATGGTTGAGAGAAGTAAATCCTTTTGGATAGGATATCCTGTGAGCATAATATGTGATATTCATCGGTTTTCAAAAGTAGCTTTAAAGTTTTTTTTTTTCTTCTGAGGCTTTGTGCTGTTGCTTGTGTCTTCAAGCATATAATTTCAATTCTTCACAGTTCATGGGAGTTGTAGGAGAGACATTTTTTTTCTCCCATCGTGTAGTCTGTGGGTCTCCTTGACAATATACTAGTATCCATAAAAAGGAGAAATTCACCTGAACTTCTAACTTGTGGTATTTGATTTTCCTCAGAGTCGGAGAATGTTCCATATCCTAGGTCCCATTAATCTTATGGTAAAAATTAAACTATAGACTGGTACATCCTTCGGTAGGAAATTCTCATGGTTCCAGGCCCCTAGGGTGGGTCCCCGTGCTGATTCTGGAGGAAATCCACGCTGCCTTCTCCAAACTGTGTTAAGCCTTTCCTTTGCTCTTATCAGGCTTGCCCGGCCTTTTAATACAATAAGGCCCAAACAATGAAAAAGTAATGCTGAGATTCAGACCAAAAAAATCACAAAGGAAGGAAATTTTGAATTATTGCTTTCACTCAGGCTCTCATTCAACAAGTCCCAGTGTTATCAAAAGATCAGGGAATCATATTATACATCCCACAGCATATAATTATCTACAAATATATTATTATAGGCTTAGAATCTTAAAATATCTCAATCCCTGAAATGTTAGGTAAAAATTCCAGAGTACTAGCTAGGGTATCTTGGAGAACCTGGAAATAAATTATGGGTACAGTTATAATACAACTTAACAGAATGCTTTTAATATTGGTAATTACACTACCTTTGGCCTTTGATCAAATTTAATTTGGTCTAGATCTTAGTGCCATGCTTAGCTATCCCGACCTTCTTCCAAATTTATATTGTCATCATAGTTGGATATGAATTGACATATTGACATTAATATGCAGGGATCAAGTTGCTTTCATCTTTCCAATGCTGACATTAGTTATGTCTCCTTTAAAGCAGCAGTTTAAGCAGCAGTTTAAGCAGTTTAAGTGGGTTTTTTTGTTGTAAGTCAGTTGTAAGTGAGTGATTGTAGTTTCACTGTATTCTCGTGGGTGTAACTTAATGCTGTTGGGTTTACTTTGGCATGTAAGATAGTCATAATAACATTAAACTTTAAAATCTCTAGGACAAAATCGAGAGTTTGAGTTTCCCTAACTCTTTGCAGAGCTGTTATTTAGCTGGAAAATTACATTTCAATTGAACATTCTATAATGCTCTGAGGTATTGCAGTAAATGAGTGTGAAAATGCCGAGCGCATCCCATCCTGGCACTTCTTATTAAGCATATAACATTTTTGAGTGAAAGTAATATTGCAGAGTAATTTGGTTATTAAGGCAATAATAGCATATCTTGTCCTGGTGATAAAGTTACCTTTTCTTAACAATTTTTCTCCCCCATTTTAATAGCTGCATTAAGAAAGATGCATAATGAATTTTCTCTGCAAAGATGGCCTGATCCACGTTATTTTCTTCTACCTGATTTTACTACTATGTCCAAGGCTGGATAACAAAGATGACTATCCATAGGGCTAGTAAATCTAAAGATTTCACATAAAATGATCGATAAACGAAAGCCTTTATAAGTTAGACCTAGAAGGATATATTCTTTTTATTTTTTTTTAAGATTTTATTTTTAAGTAGCCTCTATACCCAACACAGAACTCAAACTTACAAACCTCAAGAGCAAGGGTCGCATACTCTACTAACTGAGTCAGCCAGATGCCCCTAGAAGGATATATTCCAGGTGCTTATTCATGGATAATAGGGTTACAGGTGATATGTTAGACAATTTTTTTTACATTTTTTATTTAAATTCAGTTTGCCAACATATAGTATAACATTCAGTGCTCATCCCATCAAGTGCCCTCCTCAGTGCTTGTCACCCAGCTACCCCATCCCCCCACCCACCTTCTCTTATACTACCCTTTGTTTGTTTCCCAGAGTTAGGAGTCTCTCATGGTTTGTCTCCCTCTCTAATTTTTCCCACTCAGCTCCCCTCCTTCCCCTTATAATCCCTTTCACTATTTCTTATATTCCACATATGAGTGAAACAATATGATGATTGTCCTTCTCCAACTGACTTATTTCACTCAGCATAATACCCTCCAGTTCCATCCCATCAAAGCAAATGATGGGTATTCGTCTTTTCTGATGACTGAGTAATATTCCATTGTATATGTGTACCACATCTTCTTTATCCATTCTTCTGTCAGTGGACATCGTGTCTCCTTCCGCAGTTTAGCTATTGTGGACATTGCTGCTATGAATATTGGGGTGCAGGTGTCCTGGCGTTTCACTACATCTGTATCTTAGGGGTAAATCCCCAGTAGTGCAATTGCTGGGTTGTAAGGTAGCTCTATTTTTAACTCTTTGGGGAACCTCCACACAGTTTTCCAGAGTGGCTGTATCAGTTCACATTCCCACCAACAGTGCAAGAGGGTTCCCCTTTCTCCACATCCTCTCCAACATTTGTTGTTTCCTGTCTTGTTAATTTTCACCATTCTCACTGATGTGAGATGGTATCTCATTGTGGTTTTGATTTGTGTTTCCCTGATGGCCAGTGATGCAGAGCATTTTCTCATGTGTTTGTTGACCACGTGTATGTCTTCTTTGGAGAAATTTCTGTGCATGTCTTCTGCCCATTTTATGACTGGATTGTTTGTTTCTTGGGTGTTTAGTTTGGTAAGTTCTTTATAGATCTTGGATACTAGCCCTTTATCTGATACGTCATTTGCAAATATCTTCTCCCATTCTGTAGGTTGTCTTTTATTTTTGTTGACTGTTCCTTTTGCTGCGCAGAAGCTTTTTATCTTGATGAAGTCCCAATGTTCATTTTTGCTTTTGTTTCCTTTGCCTGCATAGATGTATCTTGCAAGAAGTTGCCGTGGCCAGGTTCAAAAAGCTTGTTGCTTATGTTCTCCTCTAGGATTTTGATGAATTCTTGTCTCACATTTAGGTCTTTCATTCATTTTGGGTTTATCTTTGTGTATGGTGTAAGAGAATGGTCCAGTTTCACTCTTCTGCATGTGGCTGTCCAATTTTCCCAGCACCATTTATTGAAGAGACTGTGCTTTTTCCAGTGGATAGTCTGTCCTGCTTTGTCGAATATTAGTTGACCATAGAGTTGAGGGCCCGTTTCTGGGTTCTGTATTCTGTTCCATTGGTCTATGTGTCTGTTTTTGTGCCAGTACCACGCTGGCTTGATGATAACAGGTTTGTAATACAGCTTGAAATCTGCCATTGTGGCGCCCCTGGCATTGGTTTTCTTTTTCAATATTCCCCTGGCTATTTGGGGTCTTTTCTGATTCCACACAAATCTTAAGATTATTTGTTCCAACTCTGTGAAGAAAGTCCATGGTATTTTGATAGGGATTACATTGAACGTGTAAATTGCCCTGGGTAGCATAGACATTTTCACCATATTTATTCTTTCAATTCTTGAGCATGGAATGTGTTTCCATCTCTTTGTGTCTTCCTCAATTTCTTTCAGAAGTGTTCTGTAGTTTTTAGGGTATAGATCCTTTATCTCGTTGGTTAGGTTTATTCCTAGGTATCTTATGCTTTTGGGTGCAATTGTGAATGGGGTTGACTCCTTAATTTCTTTCTTCAGTCTCACTGTTAGTGTATAGAAATGCCACTGATTTCTGGGCATTGATTTTGTATCCTGCCACATTGCTGAATTGCTGTATGAGTTCTAGCAATCTTGGGGTGGAGTCATTTGAGTTTTCTACGTACAGTATCATGTCATCTGTGAAGAAGGAGGGTTTGACTTCTTTGCCAATTTGAATGCCTTTTATTTCTTTTTGTTGTCTGTTTGCTGAGGCTAGGACTTCTAGGACTATGTTGAATAGCAGTGGTGAGAGTGGACATCCCTGTTGTGTTCCTGATCTTAGGGGAGAGGGTCCCAGAGTTTCCCCATTGAGAATGATATTTGCTGTGGGCTTTTCATAAATGGCTTTTAAGATGCAGAGGAATGTTCCCTCTATCCTTACACTCTGAAGAGTTTTAATCAGGAATGGATGCTGTATTTTGTCAAATGCTTTCTCTGCATCTATTGAGAGGATCATATGGTTCTTGTTTTTTCTCTTATAATGTGATCTATCACAATGATTGTTTTACAAGTGTTGAACTATTAGAGAACTTTTTATTTGTGCTTACCTGTGTTTTCAAAGTTTTCTGCAATTAACATGTATTATTATGTATTTCAAAAGCTTTATTGTAAGAGAGTTAATGGATCCAGCTTTCTAACTGTTTTACCACAGAAACACACACTGTATTAAAACCACAGAAATTCAATAAAAATTTTCCATCCCATGAAGATATTTTGATTGCTTAAAATGCATAAAGGTAATATTTTCACTCCTACAGCCTGTTTAACAAAAAAAGAAGCAAGTCATTTTCAGCTTTTGGTTTAGGATATTCCTAGGGAGATGTGAATATATTATGTATTCATTTAGGCATCTCAAGTGGATCAAACTGAAACAAATGAAGGAGTTCATTATACATTCAATTGACTTACATTTTAAGTATAAGTGATGCTTGGAATGTATTCAGATACATTCCTGATAAATATTTTTAATTTGGTTAAATATGATTTGAGGAGGCCATGCTACACAAGAGCAACCTTGTATTGTAAAGGTATGAGAAAGTAAGCATAGCTACCTGCTGCTCAGTTTGCTCCAAACTTTCATGTTCTTTCTCTGCATCTATTATTCCTCAATTGAAAAAAGAAAGAAAGAAAAAGAAAAACATAAGTAGGAAGCAAAAATGCATATCAATAGCCAATTAGTCAACAGTATATATTGAGAACATACTAGTTGCGAGCCATTTAGCTGGATGCTGGGGGATTTCAAAGCCTTAACGATGTTCTACCATCATAGAACCTGACATATAATAGGTGCTTTATAAATTTTTGTTTTGAGTGAATGCATGAGGTCATAAAAGTTAAGTTGTGATAATGAATAAATAAATGTAGAGATTCAAAGAAGGGAAACTTGACTGTGGTTTGGGTAGTTTTCACCTAGAAGATGGGACTTCAGTTTGGCCTTGAAATATGGGTGCTTAGATGGAGAAGGCAGGGAATAGATGCCTCAACTCCAAGGCCCTGGGTTCATAAAGATCAGCTCTTTCCTGAGTAGGAGGGGAGGTTGCACTTAGGAAGGGAAAGAGAAAATGGTCAGATGGAAGAAGAGCTGTTCAGACACAGAGATAAACCCAGACCTGCTCATTCTACCTGTGTGTTAGGTGAACTCCAAATTATGTCTTGAGGGACACTTTGGGCCCATTTTCAAGGAGTTCTTTGAGATCTCTGGCCTTCCGTTTAGTTTCTAGCTTCCTCCTAACTTCTCAGCTTCTCACTAATGTCACTTACTCATGCTCTAGGTGGGGCTGACAGTTTAGGACACCTGACACCTACCTGGTGATAGGGTTCTTCTCACAATTATGAGTTTAGACTTCTTGCTGCTCAGAGTTTAAGGAGAACTGAGTGGTTGTCTGAAGAATTCCTCTAGCTAGTGGTTTTCATGGGAAAAATACATCATGACTGTAACATATATATTTGCATATGTCATGATGCCATATATATATCATAATTACTCTGCTTTATATATATGTGTACACACATATAAATATATTTCATTTATAATGTTAAATTATATGTATTGCATATAATAATATGTATGTATTCACAATTAAAGAATACTCTAATTTCATATTCTTGCAACTTGGGGCATATACATTCTAGTCTGCTCTACATATATTCTAGTCTATTCTGTTTTGTATTTCATTTCTTAATGCTCATTAATGGAGTGCCTGGGTTGGCTCAGTTAGCTAAGCCTCCAACTCTTGGTTTTGGCTCAGGTCATGATCTTGGGGTTGTGAGACTGAGCCCTGTGTCAGGCTCATGCACTGGGCATGGAGCCTGCTTGAGGTTCTCTCTCTACCTCTCCCTCTGTCCTTCCCCCAACCCCTGCTCACATGCTCTCTCTCTAAAAATTAAAATAAATGCTCATCGTGCCTCACTGGATTCATTTCATACCCCATAATAAGTCTATCCATAGACTGAAAAACTTAGTTCTAGTCAAAGTTTCTCAAACATCAGTGTGCATTAGAATTGCTTGGCAAACTTAAAACAAAAAGCACAAACTAAATTTCTGAGGCCCCTTCCTCAACGGTTCTGATTCATTACATCTTAGGGGAGTTCCAGGAATCTACATTTTTAAATTAAGTATTTTAGTCTGTATTGATGATATATAGATCGCATTTTGAGGAACATGATACCTAGAGATTTAAAAGAAAATCCATCTCCAAATGAAGCCAGACCAGCTAAAAACAGATCCTGTTGCTTTGGAACCTTTCATTAACATGATTCTCACTGATTTTGACTCCCCTTACCCCAGGCTTATACTGCCTGCCTACATTACTGGATGCACTTACTATAGGAATATTATTGAGGATAGTTACTGTTTACCAAAGAGTACAATATCCTTCTGTGTGCAGACCTTAGAGAGAACTTTCTGTCTGTTCTTGGTATCAGAAACTATTGGGCTTATCCTGAGAAATTGGTTTGTGTTTTATCTTACTTACATAATGATTCAAGTGTTAGATTGTACACTTTTTGTAGCATGCATTTTATATAACAACCTTACCTTTGGCTTTATCTTATTTTCTAACCATAATTATTCCTTTGTTCCAATTTAGTGACCAACTTATTTTAAAATTTATGTTTTCTTGTATGAAGTTTTTGTAAACTCCCTGAAATTTTATTTTGGAAGAAGGGATATATATATAAGTAAAGAATAGAAATAATAGGGAAAAATACCTAGGACTCATCTAATTGATGCTGTGGTTCCACTACCAAACTTTCCATCCATTTTTGACTGTCCTTCTCCCTGAGTTACATTCACTCCTTTCTGCTTTATTTTTTTTTCCTTTCTGCTTTAATTCCAAAGCCAAATAACTTCAGTCCTTAACTACTCTAGTTTTTTTGTCTTTAATTTGCCTTGAATTTATCCATCCTGTATAATTCCATTAGACTAATCCTCCTAAAACTGTCTTTCATTGTATTCTCTTCCTGTTTAGAGACCTTTATTAGTTCCCTTGGTTTTGCACAGGGGGCCCTCTTCAGTCTGATCTCATTTGAGTTCTGTGCCAACTTGACATATCCTTGTACTTCCTGCAGGTCTAGCATGATACTTAGGCATCAAGGGTAGTGTTCCATACATGTTGATGGAAGATGATGCAATCTGCTAAAGTCCCACTGTCCTTTATATATTTAGCTTTCAAAGAAGATTTTTTAAAAAGTAACAATATTAAGAGTTAGATATGTTCAATATAAGACTCAAAGAGGCAGATGTAGTCTCTGTCTTCAGTGAACTCACAAATTTTATTGGGGAGAAAGAATTTATACATGGAAAATTAAAAAATGATGCTGAATGCATCCTGCTAAGGTCCATACGAGAGGTTCTGACAATATATTAAATACATGTTCAGAGTGAAAAGTGCTTAAAGTCCCGGGCAGAGTCTACAGTGTTCTAACTGTGGTGCTGAGAAAGAAAAGCCAACTCATGGGAAAGAGAAATAAAGACGCTGGTTCACTGGAGAAAAGTTATTTGTGTTATCTGCAAAACTAGAAATATTCAGAAGCATTGCTTCACTTAATATCTTTACCTAACTTACTACTTATAAAATATATTAATCTTCTCCTCCTTCTCAATATAGTAGAATACACTTAAAGTATGATTACATTAATGATATCTAGAGGTGATAGCAAGTTAAATGCTAGGTGAATTGCCATTTGGTTGAGAATCCCATAATTAAAAAAGTCATCAACAGATCTCCAATGGAAGTCTTCAAAGGTATGTAAGTCTGACATAAAAACAAACGAAAGTCCACATACCTAGAATTTAAAACACAAAGTGAACCTCATGATATTCAAATAGTGTCTAAGAGAATAAGTAGTATTTGCTCATTTGCTTTTTTTTAGAGCCCTAGAAGACCATAGTTGCTTTAAGCAACTGCAAAATAACTAGATTTTTGGAGCAAAATTAAGACTTGGTTTGAACATCATTATTTTCATCAAATAGTATGTTTAAATCCCAGATGCTCTATGAAGCCCTCATAAATGATGTGATTTCTGTCTTTAAGAGCTGAGATTTGTAAGGAGCTTCTCAGTTAAAGTAGAGGTATAAAATACTTTCTTGTAGAAATATAATGTGATGTCTTTTATATAAGAAGATAATGCTGTTGGGATGCCTGGCTGGCTCAGTCAGTGGAGCGTGCAACTCTTGATCTTGAGGTTGTGAGTTCAAGACCCATGTTGGCCATAGCAATTACTTAAGGAATAAAATCTTAAAAAAAAAAAAAAAAAGATGATGTTCCTGACCTACCATCATTTATCTTGAGGCTTTTCTCTGTATATATACTCTCACCTTGCTACACTCACAACCAAGCATATATTTGCTGAAAGAATAATTCGTGGAACAAAACAAAATGAAACAGACTGCATGAAGTTAGTTTATCACTCATGCTTTTAGAATTTTAGTGGTCTGTGAGCTGACTGAACTAACCCGCAAAAGGCACTCAGATTGGAAAATGCCTTAATTTGGTTTAGGGCAAAAGAAATATTTACATTATATAAATTATTTTTGTCTGAATCTTTGCATTATATACATTTAAAAATAGCTTTCTTGAGATGTAACTGATATACAATAAACTGCACATATTTACATATATGTGCAACTTGATAAATTTTGGCATATGTATACACCCATGTAACCACTGCTACAAATCAAGATAATGAACATATTTCATATTCATTACTCCCAAAATTTCCTTGTGTAGTTGCCACCCCCCAGCTTATCCCTTCCAACATCTCCAGGTAACTACTCATTTGCTTTCTGTCACAATAGATTAGTTTGCATTTTCTAAAATGTTATATAAAGTAACCATATAATATGCACTCTTACATGGCTTCTTTTATTCAGAGATTATTTTGAGATTAACCCAGATTGTAGCATTGATCAGTAGTTTATTCCTCTTGGGGATATAGTCTATCTTGGTAAATATTCCATGTAAACTTGAGAAGAATGTGTATTCTGCTACTGTTGGATGAAAATATTCTATAAATGTTAATTGAATCTAGTAGGTTGGTGATACTATTTAGTCCAACTATATTCTTACTGATTTTTTGCCTATTGGATCAGTTACTGTAAGATGGTGTTGAAGTCTATAACTATAGTTGTCTTTTTCTTTTTGCAGTTCTATCAGTTTTTGCCTTATGTATTATGATGCTCTATTGTTGGGTGTATCCATGTTAAAGTTTGTTTTATCTTCTTGGAGAATTGACCTATTTATCTTATTCCTGAAAAGTCCTCTTTTTTTCTTGAAGATTTTATTTTTTTATTTGATTGAGAGAGAGAGAGAGAGAGAGAGAGAGAGAGAATAAGCCAGGAGGAGGGGCAGAGGAAGAGGAAGAAGCAGACTGCCCACTGAGGAGGGAGCTTGATGTGGGGCTCGATTCCAGGACCCTGAGATCATGACCCGAGCTGAAGGCAAATACCAATCAACTGAGCCACCCAGGTGCCCCTGAAAATTTCTCTTTATTCCTGAAAATTTTCTTTGTTCTGTAGTCTACTATATCTGAAATTAACATAGCTACTCCATGTTTCTCTTTTGGATATACCATAAGCATGGTGTATCTTTTTCTTTTTTTTTTTTTTTTTTCTGAATGGTGTGTTATTATACCATAAGCACGGTGTATTTTTTTTTTTTTCTGAATGGTGTATCATTTTCCATCCCATCCTATCCCATCCCATGGTATATTCTTTTCTATCCATGGACTATACATTTAAAACTAATCTAAGTCCACTTTCAGATAATGCTATACCATGCAATGCGTAATTGGTAATGAATTTTTTTAGCTTTTTTATGTTTGAAAGAAATTTTATTTTGCCTTTATTTAGAATGATATTTTCTCTGGGTAGCAGTTTTTTCTTTCAGTTTATTAAAGATGTTGCTCCACTGTCTTCTCATTTGTGTTGTTTCTTAATGAAAAATCTGCCATCATTACCTTTATTTCTCTGTCTGTAATGCATCTTATTCCCCTCTGATTTGTTTTTGTTTTTTGTTTTTATAGGGTTTGTCTCTTCCTCACTGAATTTGAGCAATTTGATTATCATGTGTCTTGGTAGGGTTCTCTTTGTTTCTTGTGCTTGAGTTTTGCTGAGTCTTGGATCTGTGGTTTTATTGTTTTTCATCAAATGTGGAAAAATTCTATCTATAAGTTCTTTAAATATTCTGTTTCTCTCCCTCTAAACCATTTTTAGGGACTCCAATTACATGTATATTATGCCCCTTGAAGTTGTCCCAGAGTTCACCTTTTCATTTTTTTTTTGAAGATTCTTTTTCTCTCCGCATTTCATTTTGTATACTTTCTATTGTTCTTTTTTTTTTTTTTAAATCTTTTTTTTTTATTTATGATAGTCATACAGAGAGAGAGAGAGGCAGAGACACAAGCAGAGGGAGAAGCAGGCTCCATGCACCAGGAGCCTGACGTGGGATTCGATCCCGGTCTCCAGGATCGCGCCCTGGGCCAAAGGCAGGCGCCAAACCGCTGCGCCACCCAGGGATCCCACTTTCTATTGTTCTATTCAAGTTTATTTTTTCTTCTGCTGTGTCTCTTCATCTTTTGATCCCATCCAGTATATTTTAATTTTCAAATGTTGTAGTTTTCATCCCTAGAAGTTTTTTTTTTCATCCCTAGAAGTTTTATTTTTTAAATTATATCTTCCATGACTCTACTTAAGTTTTTGAAATACGGAATGCCGTTATAATATTTGTTATATTGGGAGCCAATTGCTTCTGGTTGAGAACCACTGATTTGAGGATTTGAATGCAGATCCCTCAGCCTGGTATTTAAGCCTCTAAGATATATTCTCTTCTAACCCTCTCCAAGCCTCATCATCTAGCCTTATTTCATTCCGCTCTCTAGCCCAACAACTTTGTGCTATTCCCCTATCATGCCTTGAACACCAGCGCTCCTCTGCCCCCTCATGCTGAAATGCTGTCCCTTATCTCTCTCTATTCCCAAACTCTGCCTACTCTAAAAGACTTAATAAGAACACCAACTTTTCCATGAAGCCCATTCCAATTTCCTTTTTTTAAAAATTTATTTATTTATTTATTTATTTATTTATTTATTTATTTATTTGAGATAGAGCGTGAGAGCAAGAGCAAGAGAGAGAGCATAAACGGCAGGGAGGGGCAAAGGAAGAGGGAAAGGCAGGCTCCTCTCTAGGCAGGGAGCCCCATATGTGGCTTGATCCTAGGATCCTAAGATCATGACCTAAGCCAAAGGCAGATGCTTAACCCTGTGAGCCACTCAGGTGCCTCTCATTCTGATTTTCTAATTTGATATGATTTTCCTCTATTAGTGGGTTTGTTTCACTCCCATTGTTAGGAATTGCAAGCATCTTGATGCATCTTTCCCTTACTTTCTGCACACTTAGCACACTGTCCTAAACTGCACATAAGAGGTGATCAATATGTATTTATTGAATTGTTTGTGTTTTCACATACTGAAGCTCTTAAAAATATATATGTATATCTGTTACAAGTCAATAATAAAAAGGCAAATAATGCAATAAAACATGGGCAAAAGATCTGAATAGGTATTTCTTGAAAGAAGAGATACAGATGGTCATTAAGTACATGAAAAAATGTTTAATATAATCAGTCATTAGGGAAATGCTAATCAAAATGACTGTGAGGTACCACTTCATACTCGGATGGCTATAATCAAAAGGAAAAATAAAACACGTCTTGACAAGGATATAGAGAAATTGGAGCCTTCATACACTTCTGATGGGAATTTAAAATAGTACAGTTGCTTTGGTAAACCATCTGGCAGTTTCTCAAGTTGTTAAACATAGAGTTACCACTTGATCTAGTAATTCCATTTCTAGCTATAGACAGAGCCAAGAGAAATGAAACACATGTCCTCACAAAAACTTGTATTCAGATGTTTGTAGCAGCATTATTCATAATATCCCCCCAAATGCCATCAACTGTTAAGTGGATAAATAAAATGTTGTATATCCATACAATGGAATGTTATTTTTCAATTAAAAGAAATAAAGTACTGATATCTACTACAATATGGATGATCCTTAAAAACATATAAAAGAAGCCAGCCACAAAAGACCATATATTATACAACTCCGTTTATACAAGTGCATGACCCTAACTATGCTAAAGCAATTGAATTGTACACTTTATTTATTTTTTTGAATTGTACACTTTAAATGAGTAAATTGTATGTGAATTATATTTCAATAAAACTGTTTTAAAAATATATATCTTAATTGATTTGAAAGAGAAATATGTAACATGGGAAATATCAATATATATAAACTGTCTTGATAAATAAAGTCTTTTTCTATGAGAAAACAATTGGATGGCAAAGCCAGTTTTCTTGGCGAGAAGAAAATTGCTCAGGCTATCACAAATCTGCCTGTAGACTAAACAGATGAATTCTGCTAGGATGGATGCCACTTATTTTTTTGCTAAGACATCATCCTTTTTGGCACATTGTTATTAAGCTTTGACTTGTTACCACTTTTCACAAAATTGGTAAAGTTCCACCTGACCATTCTCTTTTATTATATTTTATATTGTATTACTAGAATATGCATCCAAAGCTTGTCTTTGGTCTTTGCAAAAAAGCAAGAATAGTCATTACTTTCTATATTCATAATATGATCATCCTGAGTTAAGTAAGTCAGGCTTTACTCACATAAGGAGTAAGTGGATGAGGCAAAATAATTAAGAAGAAGGTTTGAAGACTAGATCTGATATACTTTCCTCTGCTTTCTGGACAGGCTCTCCAGAATATGCATGTACTCCTTCAGGTCCCCAGTTATATGTTAGATGTCCTTTGTGCAAACTGCTGTAGATTTATGTCTTGAGTTTCACTGATGTAGGCCCTCAGAGAAATAGAAACAAACTTTCAGAGGACTCCAAACCAACTTTCAAAATAATTTTCTTACCTGCTGAAAAGCTTTATATGCCCAAAGAATGATAGAATTGATTGGGCATTTAAAATATTGTAAATCTATGTTTTTGATATCATTATGACCTTGATTAATGCAAAAAACTATGCACTTAACATACTTTTATTTTTGTTATAATCAATAGAGTGAAAAACATCAGCTATTTTAACTCTTGTTCCTAGGAATATTTTAGATTATTAATTGGAATATTTTTTTGGATACAAAGATAAATAATGTGCTATATACATTCATTAAGACAGGCATTTTAAAGATCACATATTAATAAACTACTGAAATAGAACTATGTTAATTCAAGATTTTTTCAGGAAAAAAAAATATGCCTTGCTGGAAATCTATCCTGTGTGTTTATGTGTTTTGGTGTAGGCTGTAGAATCATACCCCTCTGATGGTTAATTAGTTTTGGATAATCTGTTTTATTGGAAGAGCCAAAAATGTAATGAAAAGATCTTTTTGAATTTTGTTTTTTTTTTAAAGATTTTATTTATTATTTATTCATGATAGACAGAGAGAGAGAGAGAGACACACACACACAGGCAGAAGGAGAAGCAGGCTCCATGCAGGGAGCCCGACGTGGGACTCGATCCCGGGACTCCAGGATTGCGCCCTGGGCCAAAGGCAGGTGCCAAACCGCTGAGCCACCCAGGGATCCCCTGAATTTTGTTTTTTAGTTAGCTTTATCTTAGCATGTAAGTAGTAAAAGCAAATCAAAGGGCTGCTTGGCTGGGAACCTCTTGGTAAAGTAATCAGCTTTGATGTTTGTCTTTTGATAACCCACATAATTTTGGGTAGAGGAAAGGCCAGCTCTTCAGGATTTGCTTCCATTGATCAGGATCTGATAAACTTGCAAATTCTAACTTTACATGACAGTACCTAGAGTACTGGACTTTGTCTGTGAACAGGCAAATAATAAGCAATGGGAGAAACATACGCTACTTAGTGGAAAATAAGAAAAGGAACAAAACCCTGAATCTGTGGGAATAGGACACATTTGAATTTTGAATTGGAAAAGAGTTTAGGGATTTTTATTTTAATTTTGATCATGGAGAAAAGTGGATCCCAAAGAGGTTAAATGAAATATCCAAGATCAATAGAAAGTTAATGCTAGAACCAGAATTGGAACCCAACACCTTGGCATGTTTTTACTCCTCTACCAATCATTTATTCACTTGATCATTCACTCATTTCACAAATATTTATTAAGTGTATATGATGTTCTAAGTTCTGTGGCAGGCCCTGGGCTTACAACAGTGAATAAAACAGAAAATGATTCTCACCCTTGTGGATCTTACAGTTTGGTAATGGAGATTGATATTATCTCTCTTGTTCACACACACAATTGTGAACTCTGGAGGATATAGACAGGGTGCTATAAGAACACAATATACAGAAGCCTGGCTAGTGAGGGCAGTCAGAGATAGATCCCTACCTATACATAAATTCACACTCCATTTTTCTAGTCCCTCAAGTCTGTCCTCCTATTTTGACTTCCAGGCCTAATTTGTGTCTATGTTCACATCTCTCTGCCTGAAATGAATTCTCTTCACTTTTCTACATGGCAAATTTCCACTTGTCTTTCTGGGCCTTTAAATATTATTTCCACAGAGCAGTGTTCCTTGACCCTGCAGACTAGGTTATGTACCCCCACCATGCATTCTCATAGCACCATACACTTTTCCAAAGTAACACTTCCCACCATTAATTGTACAATTGTTTATTTAAGATCTGACCCCTACTAGGCTGGAAGCTCTTTGAGGGCAGAGACCATGACTGCCCTGCTCAGTCCTAATAATAGTCTTGCCATGTAGTAGACACTCAACAAATATTTACTGAATGATTGCTTAAGTGAATGATTCAATCTTTGAGCTGTCATTAACAACGTTGACCACCTTTTCCTCTGAAGCCTCTAAAGCCCATAAAACTAGAAGCAACTTGATTCACGTAAGGGACACCTTCTCTGCTGCCCTTTTTCCTTGCTCTTCCTTCAATCTTCAATTTTTGTAGTTCTTGACACAAAACAATCCTTTGCCTAAGCTTCACTTTCCTCTTTTAGTCTTTGGGAGAATTCGATAAAATTAGCTCAGGGATCTAATTAGTTTTGGTTGCAAATGGGAAATTCCTTATTTGAGGTTTGTCTGTCCACATGCCTCTCCTTGTATAGCTGGCATACATGCTCTGGAATAAAGAAAACTCTTCTGATAGTGTTGTGAAGATTCTTTCAAAATATACATTTCCTTGACATGTCTGGGCAAAGGCATGTACTGATAAGAAAATTCTGTCAATGTATACTGGTCCATGCTTTCCTGAAGTGGTCTGACTTCCTTGTAGAGATAGAGACACAAAGGAAGAGTATTATTTTAAAAACACATTTTAAAAATGAGAAATATCAAAAATTACAGAAGTCTGGAGGGTAAGCCAGTGGAAAAAGCAATATGCTGATATAGAAAACAACAAAAGATACTAAAAAAAAGCATAAATGAATTTTTATAGACTATCCAGACTTCACTTGTTGGCTATGCTTACTTAAGGAGAATATACTCATGCATCTTGTTTGTCCTTCAGTTCAGTTCCACACATTAATGAACACGTGTTGAATACCTACAATGTGTAAATCTAGCAGGACTATGGAAATGAATAAGATTATGACTTTCTTCAGAAAAACATCAATCTAGTAATAGCAATCAAGCTGTAGATATGCCTTATAACTATAATGCCAGACATAAACAATGTCCACCAAACAAGAGGCATAAACAAAATATAATAGGAGCCCAGAAGAATGTCTTGTGACCAAGAGGAATCAATGCTGTTCTTCATGGAGGCTTTAGCATTAATTAGGCTTAAAAAAACCAGGTTTGAACGGTTGTATGTGGTACAGTAGAAGGAATGGTGGCAGGGAGAATGGGGAATATGAGGAATGCAGGAGGGAAGGATATTCTGGGCTGAAGGGAGAGCTTGACCAAAACCATAGAGTTACAGTACATTTGAAAACTGTTGAGTTGACGCTAAAGTATATGGTATGAGGCTGGAGAGTTTTGGCAGGAGATAAGAATAGAAAAATATTTGAGGCCAAATTGTAGAACGTCTTTGGTTCTGTGCTAAGGAGATTAGATTGAAGTAGAGTGGAGGCTTTACAAAGTTCATGAAACTCAAAGTGCTTAATCATCCTCTAAACCCATTAACTCTATGGATATCTGTTTTAATTTATTTCCAGTTTGTAATTTTTAATTTATTTCATGGAATAGTTTTGTTAGATGTTTGTGTTTTTTCGTTTTGTATTCCTGGCACTTAGCATACAGCCTAGCTCATATAGGCATTCAACAAATTTGTTGAATGTGGTTCGCTTTCCCTCAGGCCTTGTTTATACACAAATTAAAAACTTCTGTCACAACACATCAACCCAGTTCCATGCAAGTGACCAATCTGGACCATTTAAGCTAAATGGAACTTTCCCACTAGCCTGTATTCTAACCTGTCTGCATAATCAAGCCAAGATTTCTAATTTGTCTTGTTTTCATGGACATAGCCAACTTAAGCTCCTTTTTGATTTTCCTTTGGATTGCCAACATTCTATTTGGTAAGAAGAGAGCCAACCTAGGTAATTGGAGACAAAAAGAAAAGAAGTGTTTTCCCACTATGAGCAGTCAGTTCTTCAGTTCCTCTTACTTTCCCTGATAATTGCTTTAACCCAGCACTTCAAGCTGCCTAGCTTAGTTTCTACATTTCAGGGTCTGATGCACAATTCCTTGGAATCAGTTGACATGTTAACTTTGAACCTTCAAAGAAGAAAAGCTTTCACTCCTGCACAGTCACATATGCCTGAACGGCTTGCCTCTTTACATACAGAACAGGCTTGGTTGCCTTTGCAGAAAATTAAATAACTCATCCTTTTTATACCAGTGCCAAACATCAAAAGGGCCAACTACCTACTGAGTAGTGTTCAAAGACCAGCTTAAAAAAAATGAAGAGAGGAATGAAAGCCAAGGCTTTTTTGCAAAGCAAATGCTTGCAAGAAGCCTCTGGTAGTCATGGAGTAAAATCCCATTTTCATAGTTTCACTCTGTGCTTTTAGATACATTGGGCTGTTTTTTTTGTTGTTGTTGTTGTTGTTGTTGTTTTTTCCCCTCATTGCTTGTCTTACTTCCAGGGGCAAGTTGGGTATTTTTGCCTTTTTGGGAATGGAATGAATTTAGGCCTATTTAATGAGATGTGCAGTAAAAATATATTATAAATGCTGATATCAGGGAAAGGAGGTGACACTCCTGTGGGAAGAATGGTAAGACCCACAGTATGGCTGAGTCCATGGAATGCTTTCTATTGAGGCAGGATTGTACCACAGGAGCCTGTTGGATTAGTCTAGTTTATGTCATCCATTAAAACCGCTGTCTTGCATGAAACCACCTCTGTTTCCCATTGGTTCTAGGCTGAGTTGGGAGCTGGCTTGGACCTCACTCCTCCATGGCTTTGCTTTCTGTCTTCCTCTCTTGCTAATGTGCCAAGTCTTTGTCATCAACACCTGTCTGTGCCTCATCAGCATCTGCCTGTGCCTGTCAAAGACAATAGCCTCTTGCCCTGTTCTTTCTTCCTCCCTCCCTCCCTCTATCCTTCCTTCCCCTTCCCTCCCTCTTTCCCTTCCTTCCTTCCTTCTTTTTTCCTCCCCTTCCCTTCCTCTTCTTTCTTTCTTTCTTTCTTTCTTTCTTTCTTTCTTTCTTTCTTTCTTCTTCCTTCCTTCCTTCCTTCCTTCCTTCCTTCCTTCTCTTTGTCTCTTCCTTCCTTCTTTTCTCCCTCCTTCCCTTCATCCCTCCGTCCCTCTCCCCTTCTCCTTCCTTCCTTCCTTCCTTCCTTCCTTCCTTCCTTCCTTCCTTCCCAGTAGCAGTAATCAAAGTTTATTTGGGGACATCTTGTCTTTTATTTGTGTGAGACAGGAATGTTTCCAGAAATAACAGACAAAAGGTCTTAGAACTAGACTAATTTGGTGGGAGAAGGACAGAGATAAGGGATAAGAGCACAGGGCATTGGTATCTCCACCTTTCTGCTCCCAAGTACTGCTGTACTAGACCTTAATGTGTCTCTGTGACTAAACAACCCACTGTCCCATGAAGTCTTGTTGAAGGGGCAGCTCTCTGTGGCTCAGTTTTATATGATGTGACTTTGTTGCTCCGAACATGGTTGATTGGAACAAGACAGGACACTTGTGCCAAAGATAATCTGTAAACTGACTAGTAGCTTGTGGTATGGCCTGGCAGAAAAGATGTGTTTGATCAATTGGTCAGTTGTATTTTATCCGTGAAGGACTTCAGCAGATATATCTGTAGCTGAAATATCATTTAAAGAGACTTGAAATGCCCTAAGCGAGTTCACTATATTTGTGAGCAAGCAGACGATATGAGGCAGAGAAAAGATACATACAGTGAAGAACCTGAATGAAAATCTCTAAAATTTCAAGTGAGGATCCCTGCCTTGAATTTAGAACTACTGTTCAATTCAGGCTCTTTGAGGCCTGGCCCTGTTATTAAAGCATTATGAGATTCTTTCTCCCTGTTAGCCATGTGAATCCTTATAATAAACCCCCTTTTCGTGCCAGCTGAGTGAGTTCATGTTAGAAATGCTTTCAGCTGCAAGGCATAGAAAACCCAACTGGCAGTGTCTTAACCATGATGGCATTTATTATTTATGTGATGAGAATTCTATAGTAGCTTGATGATGTCATAAAAGATCCAGGAGCATTTGCCCCTCTGGATTGCTTTGTGCCTAAGGTTGCTGCAATTCCACGTATCATGCATCATGGGACAGTGTCTTCAGTAGACAGGGAGATAAGTGTGTGGAAAAGTCTTTTCTCCTTGAACCTTTATGATATATATGATATCTATATCATATATATCATGTTAGGGAGGATATATATTTGGGAGAAAAATTTGCCCGTAAATCCATGAAGATGATGCAAGTATTTCCAAGAACTATACTATAGGGCTCATAGTCTTAGGCTATTTATGAACTGTCTTTATTCCAAAATTGCATATGAAAGTTGATTATTTGGAACCCTAAATAATTTTTTCCCATAGCAATAACAATAGTAATAATTAGATTTCCTAGTAAATCTGCAAGATACCATAGCATACATGAAGTATGGTATGATTTTACCTTTACCAATTGCTATTTATTAAACTGTTTATTCACAGTGAGATACATTCTGGATTCTAGGAAGGGATATGTCTCCCATGATGGGTGATTGGAAATAGAGCCACGGAAGAGAAGGAAGCACTTTATTTCTTCCATAAGAGAATCAAAGAAGGTTGGATTGGGAGTTGGGAGCTCTGGATTGCATTTCTGCTTTGGCTGCTTTCTTAGAACTGTCAGGGTGTCTTTTTTTGTTTTGTCAAAGGAACTAAGGGTCAAAAGGGTCTCAAGGATCTAAAGAGTCTAAATAGATCATCTCTAGAGCTCTTGTGTCTCTAGCATTCAGTATGTCTTTAGAACAAATAATCTGAATTAGAGAACAAAAAATGTGTATACAATAGGGCAAAAACACAGTTACAAATTCATATTTTCTGAGGCCTGTACATATGCACAGAATTACATGGTGACATAATTAGTAAAAATGGGCCTCCATGCTAAATCTAATGTGGATTTCCCCTGAATATAACAAAGAGGCATCTGTCTTTCTCCAAAGGAGTGAGCTTGGTTAAACCAGAACAATGTCTTAGTGAGGGAACAGGACGAAGAAAGTGAAATCCCCCTTCCCTCCAAACACTACCAAAGGTAGGAGCAAATTTTCCATAGAGCAGAGGGCTACTCTTCAATGCCTTTGCCACTATAGTTGCTTGTAGTCACACAAGATATCTTGGGAACTGCCTGAGGTCTGAGCAGAGGTAAAGAGACCCACCCATATGCTCCTTCCCCAGTCTGGCCTGGCTTGGACTTGGACCTCTTTAATTTCTAGGCCTGCAGCCCGGTGACACCATCCCCACCCCTTCCTTGGAGTATCTAGGGATACTCATAGTCCATGGGACTTGTGTCAATGCCCTTGATGGATAGACTTATTGTGACCATTTATTTTGGGCAAAGCTTGTGTTGGTAATTTGGAGTTGTTTATATTCAGACCAGAGTATAATTTTGAAACTCTTATTTCCATGTGTAAGCTACCAACTAAACGATTTTCAGCTGTCATTAGAAGTCTCCATGTAAAGTTATGCGTAGGATCATAGTGGACCATAGCTACAGCTATCTAGGTCATTCACGAAATAATCTCAATTTTGGGATGAATTTCAAAGGTGATTCAGATTAATGTCCCTCCCTTTGCCTGAATTGTCTGGGAAATTAGACAGAGTTAACATGCTTCAGAAAAATAAATATATACTCTCCTTAAATGTGTACCTTAAGCTCTGCTGCCTAATGTCATACAAAAATTTCATTGATCGCTGATCTGCACTGTGTCATTGAATCTCCTTGAGACTTAACATAAGTTACTGAAACTTGTTTAGCTTCAGTTTCTTCATTCATGAAGTCAGGGATGATAAAAAGTTTCTAAAATAGGGGAGTGTTTTATATTTTGTTTTTTGTTTTAGTCTTTTGGATGGTAGATTCTCAATTTTTTGTAGATACCTGATGTAGAAGAAATTTATATCCAATTCCCCCCCAATCTTAAGGATACATCACTTGTATCCTTGTTGACAGTGGTAATTAATCAGGGATTGTAGATCCCAACATACTACTAGTAGCCAGTTTCAAAATTCCTTCCTTGATGCAACTTTCTACCAATGCTAATATCTAGTAGAAAGGTGTTTGTGTGTATATTATTTAAGAAGAATCAAAGAACTTGTTTGCTTCTCTCTCCAGTGTGCCCCCTGCTCTCTTCTGCTACTGAACAGACTATAGGGTGATCTAATACACATAATGTGCACGTCAGACTGACCCAGCTTTTAGCTTTAGCTTTGTGACCAGCTAGTGTATACTGGGTGCCCAATCAATGTTAAATATGAGTTTCTTAAGTTCTCTTGGCCTCAGTTTTCTCATCTGATAACTAAGGCAGTTTTCACTTATGGCAGACACTATTGGTTGGCTAGCCCTGCAGTCATTTCAACGCACCCTTTTCTGCCTACTTCTTAGGATAGAATAGAGCCTGAGAAATGAAATAGGACCTTGCTCAGCCTCCTTTGCAGCTAGATCTGGCTCATAAAAACCAAGGGACAGGCTGCTAGAGGGTTTCTGAGAAGCATTATTTCCTAGATAAGGTGTCAGAGACATGGGAAGAATGCCCATTCTTTGCCTTCTGCTTCCTGCCTTGAATGCAGTTGTGGGAGAAAAGAGATGCCTAGAATTGTGACAACCATCTTTCTTCCATGTGTAAACAAGTGTGAGGATGAAAAGCCAACAATCTGAGGGTGGTGGGGTCTAGAGACAGAAGGAGGCTAAGTCCCTGGCTGCATTGCTGAGCCATTACACCAACCTTTGAACTGTTTATCCATGGACTTCTTATTATATAGTCATATATCTTAGCTCTTAAACAAAGTCAAGTTTTTTCTTCTTGCAGCCCATATCATATCTAGAAGCATCTTAATCACTACAAATTACTTGATCTCTAAAGTTACTTCATTCTATGATTCTTTTTCCTCCAATACTGACTGAATTAAATGTTTACTCAGTGTCATCTAATTATAGATGAGTTTCATTTCCTTTTTGTGTTGTGTAGAAGAGGTGCTAATAAGCACCGAAATAACAATAAAGTTAATTAATAGGAGGAAAAAAGTAGGAAATAAAGATTTCAAAATAACTCACCCTCATATATTTCAAAAATAATCATGAGGAAAATACATGAGAAAGCTGGAGTGCCTTGGAGAGATGATCTCTATTTCCCTTGCCCTATTCCCAGAAGACTCAGGATGTGCTGTGAGCAGGGATATAATAAGAATTTTAGCAAGTCACTTTCTCCATCCTGTGAACAAATTTTAACCTCAACAATATTTGTCCCCAAGTAATCCAATGAGGAGGGTGGCTTCCATAGGATGGAATAACCAGTGAAGAGTCATATCAGGACAATGGGGAAAAAAATCTAGTTTTGTATTTGCATTGTGTCTCTAATTCTGGTATCTGATAGCCCTTTACAAGAACATGGAATTGAAAAGCCATTGTGGAAGCACCTGTTCAAAGCCATTTTGAGCTGCCCACGTAGGGTACTTGAGTTTCCTCTGGGAGGCAGTGTCCAATAGCATCAAGAGAAATGGGGTAGGTATGCTTGAGAACAGAATTTGTACACCAGCATCTGTGAAGGTTTTGCTCTATTTGAGTCGCTGTGAATACTGGGGCTTTCCATAAACATGCATTATAACCATATACATCAGGTTGACTGAAACAAGTCTGCTCTTGGTGTTCTTCCTGTAACCCGCCTGACCTGATGCTAATATTCAGTGTGTGCCTTCTGGTGAGGGTGGTCAAAGCCTTTTAGGCCTTACCAAAAAAATGTGGTTTTGACTAGATAGTTTTTATTTTTATTTATTTATTTTTAAGATTTTTTTTATTTTTTTATTTTTAAGATTTTTATTTATTTATTCATGAGAGAGACAGAGAGAGGCAGAGACATAGGCAGAGAGAGAAACAGGCTCCATGCCAGGAGCCCAACGCGGGACTCGATCCCGGGACTCCAGGATCACGCCCTGGGCCAAAGGCAGGCGCCAAACCACTGAGCAACCCGGGACCCCCTATTTTTAGGTTTCTTGAGCACATCTCTGTTAACTGGTAGGAAGTATTAGAATTACATGATAATGTGTTTACAGAGTCTGTGTTAACTTTCATAATAGAACCTGCAAACTGTTGTGGGAAATCTTAAGAACTTTAAGAATATAATAACTATCTTTTAAAAACAAATTTTAAGAGTATCTTAAGTTACTCTATGGGACATGACAGAAACCCAATTTATGATGATGAAAGTTGCTTTCATTAATTGAGTGCCTACTGTTTGCCAGCTTATTATTATATCCAGCATCATTTCTAATTTTTATAATGATATGAAGAAAGTAATATTAACCCATTGTACAAATAAAGAAATTGAGATTCAGAAATGCTGGGGAGTAGCAGTGGCACTTGAACTTGGGTCTGCCACACTCCTTCCATTATGCAAGGCTGAAAGGCATTTTTCTTGATAGTTTTTGAGAAAAAATATTATATACACTGAGGAGGCCTGTTGAGCCCAAGCTGTGGTATGCAAAGCTATAAGATAAGCAGTCTGAATGGAAGCCCTGTTTTAGTAGAAAAGAAACTGTTAGAAGAGAGTAGGGACATGAAAAATGGCAGTAAGTATATATGATGTCGTTTTGTAGAAGGCACTGTTTTAAGTGCTTTATGACTATCAATACATTTAAAACTCATAAAACCTTATGGGATAGGTGCTATTGTTATCACCTTGGTTTTCCAGATTAAGAAACAGGGATATAGAGAAGTTAAGTAGCTCACTCAAGGTTGTAAATAGTAGAGCTAGGATTTGATCCCAGACAGTCTGGTTCTAGAGTCTGTGTTCTTTTTCTTTTCTTTTCTTTTCTTTTCTTTTCTTTTCTTTTCTTTTCTTTTCTTTTCTTTTCTTTTCTTTTCTTTTCTCTTTCCTTTCTTTTCTTCTTCTTTCTTTCTTTCTTTCTTTCTTTTTTTAAGATTTTATTTATTTATTCATGAGAGACACAGAGGGAGAAAGAGAGAGGCAGAGACATAGGCAGAGGGAGAAGCAGGCTCCATGCAGGGAGCTTGATGTGGGACTCAGTCCCGGGACTCCAGGATCATGCCCTGGGCCGAAGGTAGGCGCTAAACCGCTGAGCCACCCAGGGATCCCTAGAGTCTGTGTTCTTAACCCCTTCACTCTGCTACCTTTATCTTGTGTTTAATTCCTCTTATAACATACAATCTAATAACAGATCCTGTAGAGCCTCCTATAAACCAGGGTAAGAAGGCATTTGAAGATCCCTGAGATGTGTTATTATTTTTTGCTTGGAGTAGAAGGAGGGAATATTGCCCCTTCTGTTGCTGGAGGATTGTGCAATGCCCAAGCAACACCATCTGCCTTTTAAGGGTGGATTGGGTAGAATCAACATGATAATAATATCCCTGTCTCTGTCCCATTTCCTCCACACTCTCCTCTCTATATCCTTAAAACAGAAAGTAATCAGCACTCCATTGAGTTTGATAGTGGTTGCTGTTAGGTATGCGTAAGTATAAAATATTATTTCTGCCCTTTGGAAGTTCCTTGGGCAGTCAGAGAGAGAAAGAGAGAGAGGGAGAGAAAGAGAGAGAGAAACCAATTCCACAACACTAAGGGCCAACATGATGAGGAGCCAGTGTGGCCTGCAGTTGTCCAGGATGGCTTCATCAGAGATGTAGGATTATTCTGGACCTTGAAGAACTTTTACAGTTTGTCCAGGCATCAGGGCAAGGAAGGATGTCAGAAAGTAGAATGAAAGGAAGAGGGGAGAAAGGCACTGGGACTGAAGGGGTACCATCTTTTCATTCCCACTGCATCTGTTTATGGTGTGTGTCCTGCTGCAGCTGAGTGCCTCTGATTTACCATCTTGGGAGTCCCAGACCTTCCTTAGGCTCAAGAAGCTGGATGGCTAACATATTCCCACATGCAAAATAGATGACTTGGGTCCAGGGAGCCATTTGTCTTTTGGTAAGTTCTCCATGAAGAAAGGAAATTTCTGTATTTGAAGAAAATCAAGGGAGTAGCTACAGTGTGTAGGCCCTGGCACAATGACTGGAGGGATTGAAGCCTTAGGCTATTAAAGATCCAGTAATTCCATAGTGCAGTATTGAAAAATTGGACAAGGGCTACAGCTTACTCTGTACTTAAGAATTCATGACAGCTACGTCACTCCTTCACAGAAGTACACAAAGACCAGTACATTTTACAGATGAGTTTTCACATCTGTAAAATGGGGACACTATCCGTATCTGACTCATTGGGTTGTTGTGAAGATTAAGTGAATTAATATACATAAAGTGCTCAGTCAATCCCTGTTGATTTATATTATACACATGGAGATATATTCTTAGGAAGACGTGCTAGCTAGCTACAAAAATGATACAGGCCACATGTGAAAAATGTATGTTGAAAGAGGCAAATTTCAGAAATGGGGCAGACAGATTCTTTCCAGGGCCTCGCAGGAGATATTTAGGAGAAGATAAGCTAAGTCTCCATTTCTTTCAGACTATAAAGTGAGTAACTTTCTTTTCTTTTTTTAAGATTTAATTTATTTATTTGAAAGAGAGTGATAGAGTGAGAGAGCAAGAGAGAGAGAGCACACAGAGGGAGATAG
Source organism: Nyctereutes procyonoides (assembly GCF_905146905.1). Lineage (NCBI taxonomy): Eukaryota > Metazoa > Chordata > Mammalia > Carnivora > Canidae > Nyctereutes > Nyctereutes procyonoides. Next base: position 5,949 of record NW_026575030.1, on the reverse strand, counting down.
AGAGGGAAAAGCAGACTCTCCACTGAGCAGGGAGCCTGACTCTGGGCTCTGTCCCAGTTCCTCTGAGATCATGACCTGAGCCAAAAGCAGATGCCTAACTGACTGAGCCACCCAGGTGCCCCATGAGTAACTTCGTTAAGAAATGTCTGATCTATTTGAGCATAGTAGAGTATATATGAAATAGGATTTGCCTTGTTTTACACACATTTTTAACAAACTGTAGTTGTTTAACAAAGCTTTATTATATCTAACATGAAGCAAAAATCAATGAAAGGCTGCAAAAATGATCCCAATATGATGACTCAGTAGCTCTCATTCTTTTTGAAAATTATCTGCATTTGGGGAGGGAGAGAAAATAAGATCAGAAGGATTACAAAAGAGGCTTTAATTAGATCTGTAACATCTTATGTCTTAAAACAAAGATGTTGAAGCAAAAAGGCATAATGTTAACATTTGTCTAATCTGGGCACTATTAGATTATTTCTGTACCATGTTGGAACACTTTCATCTTTTATCTACAAAGAAGTAGCCCCCAGTTCATCTTCTCCTGCCCTATAGCTGACTTTGTGCCATATTCCACCCCCCCACTCCCACTTTGGTTCCACAAATCTCTCTATCCCTACTAGAAACAGTAGAGTGTTTTTGCATCTTTCTCTTTGGGGATTTCCACTTCAGCCTGACCAGTTTCGGTAAATACTAACCCCATTTTTCCTTTCACCTCAGCTAGCCTTCTTCATAGCAACCTCTTGCAAGGCTTCATTCTGAGGGTAAGACGTCTGTATCCACTCCCCAGTGACGCAGCAGACATAAGAAACCTACTAAAAAGGAGACTTCAAAGGCAGCCTTGATCAGTGTGAGCATCAACACCATGGACAGCTGTGGGTAGAGTGGGGGGGAAGGAAGGCAGTCAAGGGGTGAGATGAGGGATATGTCACCCAAGGGCCAGGCAGCTGGGCGGTGGAATGGGGGGAGGGCTTTGGCAGTCAGTTTCAGGCCTACTTCTGTTGCCTTGGTGATGGAGGACAAGCAGGAAGACAATTTGCTGATTGGAATAGAGCTGGTTGGATGACTTGTTAGCCCTGCTGGACCTCTATCTAATGCTTTCTTGAGTCAACATGCAACTTGAGCTTGTTGGTTTATGAAGAGGAAAAGAGGTTCCTTGAGTTGCACAGATTCTAGGGGTCTCTATGCTGACAAATTTCTAATAAGCATTGAGCCCAGTGCATAGTAGATTCTCCCAAATGCCTGTTGACTGAGTGACCATTATCAACACTGATATACCCTTAATCATAAATATTAAAAGCAATAATAGCCTTTCAGTACATATAGACTTTTTGGTGTCCCTGTTTCCTCTTTGTTGTACAGAGTGGCCAGGGGCTGTGCTCCCTGGTGTAAGTGTTAGGGTGTGTGAGACCATGCTCCAAAGCTTGTCCTGTCATACTCATCAGGTCAGATTTCCTTTGAATTCTCATGGTGAATCCTCTTTCAAATATGAGGCCCTGAAAGAGACAGCCCATATCTTCTGCAGGCTCTTGTATGCCCTGCCAGGACCTTGTGTGCTTTTAATAAATCAATAAATCTGCCAACCAAGTTCGACTTGGTCGGCAGATACAAAAACAGTTGTGATTTCCAGAGAGAGAAATAACTGCTGAAATTGTTATCTTTGACTCAACATTGTCTTTTATCTCATGCTTTAGATAACAGGCTTCCCTGTTTTGCATTTTACAGTCAAATAAACTAAAGATTCCCCTTTGACTGTTTTGCTATCTCAGTGCACTCACTTTGAGTTGCTTCCTTCAAATAGTTTGCTTCCAATACTTTAATTGTAAATTCCAAATAACATCTTAAACTTGCTTGAGAAGAAAGTTGAAAGAATATTTTGAAAATGTACATATTGCTCCTCATTGATTTACTCTTTTCTTCAATAAAAATATCAGGATGCACTCCCTAACTGTGTTATCCTGGATTAGCTGCTTATCCAGCCCCTCTCTGTCTCACTTCCCTCCTATGCAAAATAGAGTCAGTATTATTACTTATCTCATACATTGCCATAGAGATTAAATGTCTAACCTAAAAAACTTGCCCTCAAGAATATGACCATGAGATGAGAGCAGAGGGATGGTTGCTTCCCAAGGGTCAGACAATACTGCAGATAGGACAGAGAGCCTTATATGAGGATTGGTCATACCAGAAGGGTGTGTGGTCAAAGTTCACTGGTCAGTGTGACCACAAACCTCAAGGGGACACTTAGTGCTCGGCACTGATCCATTTCTGGTTGGCACCCTCTTTGTTCTCTTAGATGTCTGTCTTACACCTTCTCTCTCCTAAAACCATCAACACCTCCTCCCCCTTCCTTATTCTCAGATGATGACTGCTTTTTATTTCTTACCGAGAAAATAGAAACATTCAGAAGAGAATTTCCACAAGCTTCCTGCAAGATAACTACTCATTTGTTTCTATCTGTCTCCATCTTCCTTGTCTTCCCTCTCATAACCCAGAATAAACTGACTATGCTCCTATTTAAGGCCACCCCTCTTGACTGCATAACTGGCCTCTTTCTCTTTCCTACATTATTTTTTCCCTCTCTACTGTATCATTCCTGTGAGCTTACAAATCAAAATAAAACAAAGTCTTCCTTGACCCCATGTCCCCTCCTCAGTTTTATGCTTCTTATTATAGCAAAATATTCAAAAGAACTGTATTTCATGTCAACTCCTTTTGCTTTCCTCCTACTCCCTCTCATGGATCCATGTAAGCCAGGTTTCATCTACACCGCCTATCAAAACATCTCCCTTCCAGGTCACCAATGAGTGCTACATTACTAAATCCAGTGATCAATTCTCAGCCCTATCTGCTGTTAACACAGTTGATTACTCCCTCTTTTTTGGACAAACTTTCTTCACTTGGTCAGTGAGGTCACTCTCTGAATCCCCCCCTACTTCATTCAGTTGCTTTTGATGGATCCACTGAACTCTAATTGATGGTAGGGCCCTGTGCTTTGCCCTTGGACCTCTTCATCTGTACCGACATTCCCTCACAACATGAGTCACCCAGGTCCATGACTTTAAATACCACATATTGGGGTACCTGAGTGGCTCAGTCAGTTAAGCATCTGAGCTTCAGCTCAGGTCATGATCCCAAAGCCCTGGGATTGAGCCCTGCATTGGGCTCCCTGCTCAGCGGGGAACCTGCTTCTCCCTCTCCTCTCCTACTTGTGCTCTCTCTCTCTCGCAATCTCTCCCTCTCTCTCTCTCTCTCAAAAGAATAAATAAAATCTTTAAAAATACATACATACACACATACCACATATAGATTGATAATTCCTTAACATATAACTCTGGTCCTGACCTTTCCTCCAGGCTCTAGAGCTGAAAATCTTGTTACCTACATGTCATCTACATTTGGATATAGAATAAGCATCTCAAATCAACATTTCCAAAACCAAACTTCTGACATCTGACTGCCTTCATATTTTAGTCAAAGCTGCTATCATTTCTTGCCTACACAATTAGAATTGTCCAGTAATGATTTTCCCTGCTTTCACTTTTACTCCTCTGTAATGTATTCTCTACATAGTAATTAGAGTGATCCGTTTAAAACTAAAGTCAGATCATGTTATTTTTCTGCTCAAACTCTTCAGTGGAGTCCCATTTCTTTCAGAATAAATTCTAAAGTCCTTATCATGGTCTACAAGGCTGTCTCGGTCCATTTGGGCAGCTATAAGAAAGTACCATAGACTAGGTGACTTGCAAACAACAGTAATTTATTTCTCACCATTCTGGAGACTGGAAGTCCAAGATCAGAGTGCCAGCACAGTCAGGTTCTGGTGAGGGCCCACTCCTACATTATAAACTGCTGGCTTCTCATGTGATAGAAAGGATGAAGGAGTTCTGGGGACCTCTTTTATAAGAGCACTAATCCCTCTCATGAGTGCTTCCCCTCATCACCTGATCACCTACTAAAGGCCCCACTTCCCAATACCATCACATTGAGGGTTAGGATTTCAACATATAAATTTTGGGGTAATGCAAACACTCAGTCCATAACAAATGCCCTAACTAATTTGTCCCATTGCTGCCTTTCCAATCTCATTTGCTATCCTTGCCTTCATCCTCACTGCACTCCAGGTGCCCTGGACCTGTTGTAGCTCTTTAAACTCTCTAAGAAGACTCTTCCTTAGGCCTTTGAATTTGCTGTTCCCTCTGCCAGAAGTGCTCTTCCCCTGACATCCATATGCCTTATTCCCTACTTCTTTTGTGTCTGCTCAAACATCATCTTTTCAGGCATGATTTCCCTGACTTCCATCCACACTATACTAATTAGCCCTCTTCCACTTGTTCCCTCTTACCCTCTATCCCTTACCCTTCTTTATATATATAAAAATGCTTATCATTTGACATTTGTATGGAACAGCATCCTGGTCGGAAACAGATGACATGTTCATTGGGGTAATTTAATGAAAGAACTGTTTTCAAGGATGTGGGCAGGGTTAAGAGAACCAACCAAGGAAGGTTAAGCATTTAGTGTTTCCCTAAAAAGACAAAGGAAGGAAACCAATACTGGAACCCAGAGAGAGCTGTAGCCCTGGTGGAGAGGACTTCCATCAGAAGTGGCCTTCGGTAGAGAAACAAGTGGCCACCTGGTAGATGGAGGGCCAGGAGAATAAACACCTTTTCTTCTTGTTTTGACCTCCCATCTCTTGCTGGTACCCCTCATTGGCTAAACTCAACCAGAAGCTAGAGGTCAAGGAAGCCTAAGTGATGCAATAGATACAGATCAACTTCTTGGTGCAAGGTGGAAAACAAGCAAAGAGTAGACCTAGAGTAGCAAAGAGAGACTGTCTAGCACATACTATCTATTTGTTGATGGTGTTTTTCTTTCATTAGACTGTTATCCCTGTAGAAGCAGGAACTAAAACAGTGCTAGGCACAAAGAAGATGCTCCATAAACATTTTTAAAGTAAATGAATGGATAGCATGTGGCAGGTAGTGAGGTGGGCAGCAAGGTGTGATCTGTGAGGTCAGAACCCTGTGACCATGTCTGAGGGTGGGAAATTACTTGGAGAATCAGGAAATCTGACAGCGCTCTGCAGGGGCAAATGGTCAAAACTGGACACAACAGCCCAGAGTAGGCACCCCAAACAGAGCCGACTTGGGGATTCTGTAGGACACACAAATGTGCTGACTCTAAGAAGCTGCCAGCTGCAGCAGCAACAGCAGCAATAGCAAAGAAAATTTGCTGGCAAAATGAGAAAGTTCTTGCATTATAATAACTAGAAAGAAAAAAACACAGAGACCCTGAGAGTCCTGTTGTAGTCATCAGGAAGATTAGTGTAAAAAAGCAAGAAGCAGATAAACTGGATCCCTTTTGTGGCATACCCATGCTTGGGGCATACAGGGTTGCCCTCATTTACCTGGGCTTGGCACTGTAGCCTTTGTTGGCAGACCTGATATCTTTACCATTTCCATACCAGAAAAAATCTAATCATATTCATGTTTTGTGATTTTTAGAAAGAGTTTATAGATTTTTAGTTTATAGATTTTTAAAAAAGATTTCATAGAGAAAACAGAAGTAATTTCTATTGCCCACTATACAGCAAATGACTGCAAATATGGTCACCAGACAAGTCTGTTTGCTCAAATTCCTTTTTCCTTCTCCTTCTCCTCTACCTTTTCCATCTGACAGCTCAGTTCAATCCCCAGTTCGTATACCTGTTCACTCTACAAAGCAAAGGAGGGCAGTTTAGGCAATATCTATTGCCCCTAGATGAAAGAACCTAGGCTACTTATGGTTCTGACTCCCAGTTCAAAGCAGCAAATAAAATGCTTCTCTCAAGTCCTCACATAGTCTTTCCAACAAGAGGACTATAAATGGAATTTTCTCAAATTCATTACATGTACATAAAAATGTTATCCAGGACCAGAGGTTGTTCAACAACCTATACAGAGG